>NC_139462.1:121870000-131870000 GCF_057233095.1 Heloderma suspectum | reverse complement strand
AGGTAAATGGAACTTCCTC
The DNA here is from genome assembly GCF_057233095.1 of Heloderma suspectum. NCBI lineage: Eukaryota > Metazoa > Chordata > Lepidosauria > Squamata > Helodermatidae > Heloderma > Heloderma suspectum. The sequence goes on along the minus strand of NC_139462.1, from coordinate 131,869,981 downwards.
TTTCGTCACACTAGTAGTTTTACTGCACGCATTGATTAGCATAGAACCTTATGATAAACGCATTCAGTTTTTTACAAAAAATTAAAAACGGAACAAAATTGACATTTATATTAAAACGACGGGACGGTCAGGAAATATGAAAAAAACGGTACTGTCCCGTTTAAAATGGTATGTATGGTCAGCCTAGATCTAAGTCCTATTGAGTTCTGTAAAATTACTCCCAGATAAGTGTGTATAAGATTGCAGCCTAAGTCTGCATCTGTCATGCCTTGGCCGTGGGCTTCAACCTCTTAATTTAGAGGTTCCAAGATAGTGATAAATCAGATCCAGGTTTATTTACAAGGAGTACTCTACTGAGTAACTTACAGCACACAGGTGTACCTAATAGTTGGATCAGACAGCTTCTCTGAACCCAGAGCCATGGGGTAACATGGGTTTTATACCATACATGTTAGCAATGAGACAGCATAACAGCAACAAGTGCCCCCTAGTGTTCATTCCCAGCATAGACTAACAGCACTTGGTTCTCAGCACAGCCACCTGTAGCTTTAAGATAAACAAACTTCACTTCCCAGGCACATCTTGATTCACTCATTAGTATGGAATGTGCCAAGCCACACTATCGGCCCTTTGACTCATCTTCACATGCTCAGAGGCTTACTAGCAAGGAAATTGCACCCATAATGAACTTAAGAAAGCATTATGGATCTCTAGGCCCCTCTAACATCACAGGTGACTTGGTTGCACTCCTGGGGCCAATACAGCATCCAACCCCCTGAAAGTTATAGGTCTTTCTGTAGGATTTCTTGGAAACAACATGTGGGACTTTTTCACTCTTCTACTTCTGTTAGGTGCTTGCCAAGGTTCCATTCTTCCCTTCTTCTTCTTCCCACCTACTATTACTATTTGTACCATTTTTCTGTTGTGATTAAGCGCCTAAATTTAGCATGGATGTACAATTGAATAATGGTACTGTTGCGCATTACTATGAACTTCAATAACACTGGGAGCTCACGTATCTCCTTGCAGGGGAGATGTACATTTCCCTTTTTGCAAATTCCCCTAGAAGCAAAAGAAATGGGATATTTGCACTTTGTCTTTCGGTGCTTCCTGGTAAAGCCACTTTAAATTGTTAGCTTTTCTACCGAGGCTAAACAGACAAACTAGTAAGTCAAGTAAATGTTATGACTGAATTGTAAATATACAAATAATATTTGTATAATGGATACAGTTTGGCAGAATAAATTATGCAATCAATCAATCCATGTTGCTGTTCATTAAAGCTTCAGTTGTAAATTATCTCAAAATCAAATGAGTGAAATGTTTCAGTATTCAGTATTCTTTGATGTCACAGAGAACATCAACTATCTCAGGCAAGAGTTCAATAGTCAGTTCAATGTGTTTAGTGAAAAGGCAACTTCGGGGTTAGGAATGATTAGGGAAGGGATTGAAAATAGAACAGCAGGTGTCATAATGCCATCATAAAAATCTGCATTAGAGCCATATTTAGAATACTACGTGCTGTTCTTATTGCCCTAGCTCAAAAAGGGTATCAAGAAAGCTCAAGAAAGTACGAAAAAGAGCAACTAAGGATACATATGTTGGAGAATGTTCTACAGAGATGGGGAGGAAGAGACTAGGGATGACTGGATCTAATTCCATTCTGTAACTAGGTCAGAGATGTTCATGTCCGAGCCTTCAGTGCTATTGTTTTCTGCTGCACATTTCTGCTACGTTCCCTTAGAACTGAATAGGTAAAACTGTTTTTTCCCCCAGAATGTATTATTATGCTGCTGTCTGATCATCAACCCTTCCATTATTACACAGATTTCTTGTTAATAGCTCAGAATGGTCTGTGGATGGTGCAAAGCATTAGGAGCTTTCTGCCTGATAAAATACCTGTTGAAATGAAAATAATTTATTTTTTCAGATATGCCAGTGCAAGATCGTGCTTCCTTCCAAAGTTGTTAGGGTTTTAGGAATGTTCTCTTTCTCTCTCTCTCTCTCTCTCCCTCTGTGTGTGTGTGTGTGGGGGGGGGGGGTTGCATTCACTAGTTGCTATGCTCAAGAAAGGCAGTGTACTGTGATATCTTCTGTGAAAGCCTGCACTTACCAGAAGCAATAGAGAATTGTCCAAAGATAGTGATATCATAAATCTGGGGGATCACAGAAAGTACAATGCAGCAATTTGGTCTTTTTCTCTTAAATGGATTTTCTGTGGTAAGGAAAGGGTAGACGAAGCAGTGGGAAAACATGGGAGAGTTACATGAAGACGATAATGTCTGGACCCCTCATAAAATTCCATGAATGAGGCAGGACAATGACATTATGCGGATGACACGCAGCTCTACCTCTCATTCAAATCTTCACCAAGGTTGGCCGTAGAATCCCTGTCCAAATGTCTGGAGACGGTGAGTGGCTGGATGGGGAGGAATAAGCTGAAGCTGAACCCTGACAAGTCCGAGGTACTTTTGGTGGGAGACAAGAGGAGGCTGGGGGATGTTGACCTGATGTTGAATGGGGTATGGCTACCCTTGAAAGACCAGGTCCGCAGTCTGGGGGTCATTTTGGACTCCCAGCTGTCCATGGAGGCTCAGGTGTCAGCTGTGAGCCGGACAGTGCTGTATCAACTCCATCTGATACGGCGGCTGCGCCCCTTCCTTCCCGACCATCTGCTCCCATCGGTAGTACATGCCCTGGTCTCCTCTCGTTTAGACTACTGTAATGCGCTCTATGTGGGGTTACCCTTGAAGACGGTTCGGAAACTGCAGCTGGTACAGAACGCGGCGGCTCGCCTGATTAAAGGCAGCCGCCGGCGAGATCACATCACTCCAGTGCTGAAGGAGTTGCACTGGTTACCAGTTGTTTTCTGGGCCAAATTCAAGGTGTTGGTTTTGACCTTTAAAACCCTATATGGTTCCGGCCCAGCCTATCTTAAGGAGCGCCTCCAGCAGCACCAGACAGGCCGCTTAACAAGATCAGCCTCGGATGGCCTTCTCTCTGTCCCATCAGCCAGGACAGCTAGATTGGTGGGGACGAGGGAGAGGGCCTTTTCTGTGGTGGCCCCCACTCTGTGGAACTCCCTCCCTAGGGAACTCCGTCATGCCCCCTCTTTAATGAGCTTCCGTCATGCATTAAAAACGTGGTTGTTCAGGTAGGCATTTGGGGTGGGTTAGGGTATTTTAGAAAATGTTTTTATTGTAGAATTTTATTGTTTTAAACTGCTTTATTGTATGTTGTACATCGCCCAGAGTGGCTGGGTGACCAGCCAGATGGGCGATTAATAAATGTAATAATAAATAAATAAATTATAGAATCCTCATCTGGAAGTGACCATCAGCTTCTCACCACCCTGCAGTGCACTCTTTCTAATCTAATCCTGGAGCTTGCTGTGGCATCTAATCCTACATCTCATACCCTATTCTTGGAAGGGCCCTGCAACAGCATGACATTTGATGGGTTCACACAACATGATAACCCTGACTCAAGGTTGCGTATGGGTTGAGGGTGGAGTGATGTTGAACCATGGGTTGTTGTTGAAATGTGGGTTGTTGTGTTGTCAACCCAGACGCAGTAACAAACCGTGGTTTGTTAACCACGAACAACCCACAGTTCACAACCCAACAACAAACCATGGGTTCTCTTCATGGGCTGTTTGTGGTTAACAAACCACTGTTTGTGGTTTGTTATCACAGCTGCATTCAGACAAATTAACAACCCATGGTTCAACAACAACCCACACTCAAACCATACTCAACCTTTAGTGTGGGTTATTATGTTGTGTAAACCCAGTCACTGAATTGTAAGAAATGCAAGTATGAAGAAGAAAATGGATGTTTTAAGCCAAATGGGAGGTAGAGCAAACATCTGTACCCTATCTGTAATACGTCACTCTCTCACTACGCAGCAAGCAACAAATCACAAAACATTTCAGCTGAATACACTCCTGAATCAGAATTAACGGGGGAACAAACATGTTTTCAAGGGGGAGGCCCCTAACAATTTTTTAAAATGTCCTTTTCTTGTAACAGACTCCAGTGGGACTCTTCCATACCAGTGGGACTCTGTTGTTAACCTCCAGTGAATAGAGAACAAAGCACAGCCTATCCCAGTACAATCAGAAAGCTAGAAATATAAAGGGAATAGAGACTATGGAAGGAAAAGACTCTCCAGTGGTGGTGACCTGCAAGGTGTGTGCAATGTTTGTTTTCTTGCCTGAGATCAACATGGCCTACACGTGCAACAATTGCAAGTTGATTATGCTGTTGGAAGAAAAAGTAAGAGGACTGGAGCGGTGAGTATCAACCCTCCAGGGAATAAGAGAAGATGAAGAGTTCTTAGAACGGTGGAACTACAGCAGCAAAGCGAAGTACAGAACCTAGAAGAGCAATAGCAAGCTGAGGCAGAAAAGGAAAATTCTGAGGCGAGGAAAAATGAAGTAGAGGATACTCCTTGGAAAAGGGTGACAGTTAGGAGTAGAAGAACTAGAACCCACTCTGCACCAGTGGAAGCAGTGGAACGGTTTTCAGGTACTTGAGGATGAGACTGGAGGACAGCCTGCAGAGGAAGAATTACAGGGGACCCCGCAGGAGAGCAAGCAAGAGGCTGAAGGTCAGTCAAGCAGAGGCAATGAAACCAAGGCCTACAACAAGAAGAAGAGAAGAGTAGTAGTTGTGGCATACTCCTTGCTGAATGGGATTGAAACCCAAGTATGTCACGAAGACCCATGGACTCACCAGGTATGCTGTCTCCCAGGTGGACGGACTAGAGATGTGACCGAAGGGTTGCCTACACTCATAAAGCCCACTGACAGGTATCCCTTTCTTCTCATCCATGCAGAAACAAATGATATCGCCAAGCAGAGCTAGGAAGAAATCATGTCAGACTTTGAAGCTTTGGGAAGGAAACTCAAGAACTTTGGGGCTCAGATAGTTTTCTCATCCATCCTTCCAGTAGTTAGAAAAGGGATAGAAAGGGAAAGAAAAATACTCGGGGTGAATGACTGGCTACAAAGGTGGTGCTGACGTGAGAGATTTGGATTCTGGGACTGTGGACTATATATTCTTCCTGGAAGATGGACTGTTGGCAAGGGATGGGTTGCTCACAAGGGCTGGGAAGAATGTGTTTGGCCACCACAGCATAAAAAACTTCATCAGGAGGGCTTTAAACTAAATCTGGAAGGAGTTGTAAAGTTGGGGGTAACAATGGATGAAGGCTCATACATCACAATGGAGAGATCAGTTCTAATAGCACCCAATAATAGTCTTCAAAAACATGTAGGAAGAAAGCCAGACTATAAAGCACATGGTCTTCGATGTCTATATACTAATGCCCAGAGTATGGGAAACAAACAGAACGAACTTGAACTCTTAGTCCGGGAGGGAAATTATGACTTGATTGGTGTAACTGAAACTTGGTGGGATGACTCCCATGACTGGAATACAGCAATTGTAGGATATAATTTGTTCAAAAAGAACAGAAGGAACAGAAATGGAGGTGGAGTTGCACTATATGTTAAAAATATGTATCTCTGCACAGAAATACAGGAGGATGAGCTCAGTAGCCCCATCGAGACCATCTGGGTTAAAATAAATGGAGCAAAGAATAAAAGGAGCATGGTGGTCAGAATCTACTACTGACCACCCAATCAAGGAGTCTATGACCCCCCTGGCAAAGGTGAAGTACAGGCTGAAGGGGCAGGATTGCAGCTTGAGATTGATAAGCATATGGTCAAGGAACAACTGATTACTTTGAACGAGTTCAGATCTCCAGGGCCAGATGAACTGCATCCTAGAGTAATAAAGGAACTGGCAGAAGAACTCTCAGAACCATTGTCTATTATCTTTGAGAAATTACGGAGGACGCATGAAGTGCCAGATAACTGGAGGAGGGCTAATGTTGTCCCTATCTTCAAAAAGGGCAAAAAGGAGGAACCTGGGAACTACAGACCAGTTAGTTTGACATCAATCCCTGGGAAAATTCTGGAGCAGATGATAAAGCAATCCATAAGCACCTTGAAAACAATGCAGTGATTACTCAAAGCCAACATGGATTTGTCAAGAACAAATCCTGCACCACTAATCTGATCTCATTTTTTGGATCAGGTAACCTACTGTGTGGACTGTGGGAATGCTGTGGATATAATATACCTCGACTTCAGCAAAGGTTTCGACAAAGTCCCCCATGACATCCTGAATAGCAAACTAGCTAGAAGTGGGCTAGATGAAACAACGATCAGGTGGATCCACAGTTGGCTACAGAATCGGACTCAAAGAGTGCTTATCAATGGGACCTTCTCAAACTGGGGAGAGTTAACAAGTGGGGTACTGCAGGGCTCAGTCCTGGGCCCAGTGGTCTTCAACATTTTTATTACTGACTCAGATGATGAGGTGCAGGGAATGCTTATCAAATTTGCAGATGACACAAAATTGGGCGGGATAGCTAATACTTTGGAAGACAGAAACAAAATTCAAAGTGATCTGGATAGACTGGAGCGCTGGGCAGAAAACAACAGAATAACATTTAATAGGGATAAATGCCAAGTTCTGCACCTAGGAAAAAGAAACCAAATGCACAGTTACAAGATGGGCGATACTTGGCTCAACAATACTACAAGCAAGAAGGATCTTGGAATTGTTGTAGATCACAACCTGAATATGAGCCAACAAAGTGATGTGGCTGCAAAAAAGGCAAATGTGATTTGGGGCTGCATTCATAGAAGTATAGCTTCCATATCACATGAAGTACTAGTTCTCTACTCAGCACTGGTTAGGCCTCATCTGGAGTACTGTGTCCAGTTCTGGGCACCACACTTTCAGAAGGATGCAGACAAACTGGAGAGGGTTCAGAGGAGGGCAACGAAGATGATCAGGGGACTGGAAACAAAGCCCTACTAGGAGAGACTGAAAGAACTGGGCATGTTTAGCCTTGAGAAGAGAAGACTGAGTGGAGATAGGATAGCACTCTTCAAGTACTTGAAAGGTTATCACAGAGAGGAAGACCAGGTCTTCTCGATCATCCCAAAGTGCAGGACACGGAATAATCGGCTCAAGTTACAGGAAGCTAGATTCCGACTGAACATCAGTAAAAACTTCCTGACTGTTAGAGCAATACGACAGTGGAACCAGATACCTAGGGAGGTAGTGGGCTGTCCCACACTGGAGGCATTCAAGATGAAGCTGGATAGCCATCTGTCAGGGATGCTTTGACTTAGATTCCTGCACTGAGCAGGTGGTTGGATTCGATGGTCTTATAGTGTCAGGGTGGACACTGAGCCCATAGAACCTCAGAGCAGTTCTGATTCTGAGGAGGAACAGCCGTCAGTGGGAGAGGAGTGCGCTCATCCCTCCCAGGCCCTGCAGCTGGCAGAGATTCCTCCTGCCGGCATTCCAGAGATAGATAGTAGTCCTGGGAGTAAAAGAGTGCGGGAGGAGGGCTGGCTGGATGCTCGACGCAGACGCAAAGAGCGACGAGCTATAGAGGGCGCAGAAAGGAGGCGTAGCACCCGTTTGGCGCGCAAGCAACGGTCGCGTCCAGAGGATCCAAGGGAAAAGGGGAGGGACTCTCCCAAGCCCATAAGTTCAGGGTCTGCAAGTGATTCTCGTTCAAACGGGGACCAACTGTTTCCAACCCAGGGCATAGGTTACTCTGCTGTTCATAGCTTAGCTCTATCTGGTGGTAGAGTTATTAAGTTGTAAAAGGAATAAAGCCTTGAAAAGAATCCTTTGTCTGTGTCTGGAGTTGGCTACTGGAGTAGACTGAAAGAGGCCGGCTAGGGCCCCCTGACAGCTTGGTCCCCGTTCCTCTTTTTTTCTCTCTCTCTCGCTCTCTTCCTACTGCCAAATGGAGGGTGCTGGAGACCCAACGGTGCAGGCTCTGGCGCAACAGAACCAGATTCTCTGTGATCAAATGGCTCAACTGACAACTGCCGTGCAGAATCTACAAGCTGTGGTTCAGCCCCCGCCACCTCCGATTCCCCCCCGCCGCAAGTGCCTGGTGGCCTTGCCAGAGAAGTTTTCTGGGGAGAAGGGACTTTTTCAGATTTTCAGGGCCCAATCAGAGCTGTACATGCACCTTCGACCTGAGGATTTCCTGACAGAACAGGTTCGTGTGGGCTTCATCATTAACTTACTTTCCAGCATGGCCACTAAATGGACTTTGGGACTCCTTCTCGCTAACGACCCCCTGCTCAGGGATAGGGGTGAACGAAAGTCACTTACCTTTTCTCGCAGCTTTTTCGCGGTGGGGGGGAGCGCTTCGCTGCTCCCCCCGCGAAGTTCAGGCCGGGGGGGAGGCTTCCCGCCTCGCCCGGCCGAAATTCAGGCCGGGGGGGGAGGCTTCCCGCCTCGCCCGGCCGAAATTCAGGCCGGGGAGGAGGCTTCCCGCCTCGCCCGGCCGCGAACACGAAAGTAAAAAAAAAAAAGTCCCCTGATAGGCTACGTGACGATTCACGTAGCCTATCACGGCTAGATCTGGAAAGTCAGCCGTGATAGGCTACGTGAATCGTCACGTAGCCTATCACGGGTGACTTTAAAAAAAAAAAAAAAAGCGCATACGCGAATGGCGGCCCCCATAGGGAGCCGCCATTCGAGTTCCTTATTTAGTTGCTGTAGTCTACGTCAATGTTTACGTAGACTACGGCGAAAATAAGGGCAACGCAAATAGCGTTGCCCTTATTTTCGCCGTAGTCTATGTAAACATTGACGTAGACTACAGCGACCAAATAAGGAAGGGGAATGGCGGCTCCCTATGGGGGCCGCCATTATCCGTACACACTTTTTTTTTTTTTAAAGTCACCCGTGATAGGCTACGTGACGATTCACGTAGCCTATCACGGCTGACTTTGCAAATCTTGCCGTGATAGGCTACGTGAATCGTCACGTAGCCTATCAGGGGACTTTTTTTTTTTTCTTTCATTGCAATGGCGGGGGCGGCAGCCGGTCGAAAGACCGGCTGCCGCTCCCGCCCCGCTCGAACACCGGACGAACCGCCAGCCAGACCCGCTGCCGGGAGGGACATTCAGGGAAGGTAAGTCCCGTCCCGGGGGGGGGGGCGGGGGGCGGGGGGGCGGAGGATTTCTCCCCGAAACTTGTTCGGGGGGCCGAACACGTTGGCGCTCGGCCCCCCGAAGTTTCGGGGAGAAATTCTCCGCCATCCCTACTCAGGGACTATCAAGGTTTCATGACAGCGATGGCCTGTTTTTTCGGTGACCCCCTGCGTATGCAGACGGCTTCTTGGGAGATTCGCCGCCTCAGGCAGGGCAAGGACTCGGTTTCCAGCTACGCGACAACTTTTCTCTTGCTGATGCAGGATTTACAGTGGAATGATGCTGCGCTGGTGGCTCAGTTTTTGGATGGTTTAAATGACGAGATCTTGGATGAGTTGGCGTGCACACCCAGCCCACCGACTTTGGAGGACCATCCAGACCTGCCTCCAGATAGTCGGCTGGAGGGGTGCCGGCAGACCCGGCAGGGTGCTGGGGGCTAAGATTTCCCTCCTCCCATTCCCCCATGTTTCCTGCCCCCTCCCCCACCCCCCACCCCTGTGATGGGGGCGGAGGAGACCCCGATGCAGCTGGGAGCTACCCGAGCCCCACTGCCGCCAGAGGAGCTTGAGCACCGTCGAGCTGAGTGCCGCAGCTTTCGGTGTGGAAAACTGGGCCAATTTACCAAGACCTGCCACATTAGATCCGCAGCTCCTCTGCCTCCCCCTCCTCTCCTTCCCCCTCCTTCTCCTCCTCATCCCCAGGCCTGACTAGACTGCCCCCTAAGCCTGTTGGGGGCCTCCAGTGTGGGGGTCAGTTCCCCACCGGGTGGGTGCCTTCTGCACCCCCCCACCCTCCCATCTGCTGTTGCATGTTCACCTCCGCTCCTCCCAGTGGGGTGGGGTGGAAGCCCTGGCTTTAGTGGACTCTGGAGCTATGACCAGTTTCATGGATGAAACATTTGCTCTCTTCTACAAGATTCCTACCCTGCCCTTTCCTGCCCCCTTGGCAGTGGAGACCATTGATGGGCGTCCTCTCTCTTCAGGCGCAGTGACCTGTATTACAGCTCCACTCACTCTGTGTGCCCAGTCCCACGTTGAGCAGATTCAGTTTCACTTGGCCAAGGTTCCCCAATCGTGCTGGGTGTTTCCTGGCTCTCTAAGCATAATCCTCAGATTTCTTGGGGGCTTCAGCAGGTGGAGTTTGCGTCTCCCTACTGCTGGGAGCATTGCCTCCCAATCGAGGCACCAGTCCCAGTCCAGGCCTTTACCCTTTCCTCCCCCTCCTCATCTGTTTCTGGCAGTTCTTCAGCTACCGTCATCCTCCCAGAGAAGTATGTGGCTTTTCGGGATGTTTTTGACAAGAAGGAGGCCGACCAGCTCCCCCCCCCCCGCCCTTTTGACTGTGCCATTAACCTCATTCTGGGGGCGACCATCCCCGCTGGCCGGCAGTATTCGATGTCGGAGCCGGAACTTCGAGCTCTGTGCGAGTTTTTGGACACAAATCTCAAACGTGGCTTCATTCGCCGTTCCTCCTCCCCCGCCTGCGCCCCTACCTTTTTTGTTGCCAAACGATCTGGAGAACTCCGCCCGGTGCATGACTATAGAGCCCTGAATTCGGTCTCCATCCCTGACACGTACCCCCTCCCCCTCATACCTGAGATGCTGGAGCGCCTGGGGCGAGCCAAGATTTTCACGAAGTTGGACCTGCGTGGCACCTACAATCTGATTCGCATCCGGGAGGGGGATGAGTGGAAGACCTCTTTTGGAAACCGGTACAGAGCGTATGAATACCTAGTGATGCCATTTGGGCTCGCCTGCGGCCCCCCCCCCACGTTTTCATGTTTTATGAATGCCATCTTCCGGGACTATTTGGACACTTTCCTCATTGTATATCTCGATGATTTACTTATATTTTCTGAGGACCCCCACGCCCATCAGCATCATGTCTCCGCCGTCCTCCAGCGCCTCCGCAAGAACCATCTGTCTGCCAAGCTGGAGAAATGTTCATTTGACCTAACCTCTTTGGACTTTCTTGGCTACATTATCTCAGCTGATGGAATCAGGATGGATCCTGCAAAGGTCCAGGCTGTCCTCTCCTGGCAGGCTCCATCCACCAAGAAGGACTTGCAATGTTTTCTGGGGTTTGCTAATTTTTACAGAAGGTTCCTGCCCAGCTTTGCTCGGCTGACATCTCCTCTCACAGACCTCCTTAAGGGCAGGAAATCTCCTTTTAATTGGATGGCATCTGCCCAACAGGCTTTCGAGGAACTTAAGAGGCTTTTCAGTTCTGAGCCGATCCTGTTACATCCCAACCCGAGGAGACCTTTTGTAGTGCAAACTGATGCCTCTGACTTTGTGGTGGGGGCGGTGCTTTTTCAACCAGATCGGGCGGGCGGCGGGTTGCAACCCTTCGCCTACCACTCCAGGAAGCTGAACATGTCTGAGAGGAATTATACCATCTGGGAGAAGGAACTGTTGGCCATCAAGTCCGCTTTGGAGACCTGGCGTCATCTTCTAGAGGGGGCACAGCACCCAGTCGAAGTTAGAACTGACCATCGCAACCTCAAACATCTTCAGACAGCCTGTGCCTTAAACCAGAGGCAGATTAGGTGGTCGCTTTTTTCCCCCTGGTTCCACCTTAAGATTTGCCATGTGAAGGCCTCCAACAACTTACAAGCGGATGCTCTTTCTCGTAAGCCAGACCTTCAGCCAGGGGGTGAGGGAAATCCCCCCCTGATTCTTCCCCCCCAGAGCCTGGTGGCAGCTGCAGCACCTCACTCTTGGGAGGAGCTCCTTCACTCTGCACAGGCTCAGGATGCTTTTGTTCACACAAAGGTGGAGGAATTGGAGCTAGCCTCTGTCCCCCCCCCCCACCCTACCCCCTTCTCTGCGAGGTGGCCTGCTTTACCATTCCGGCCGGGTCTATGTGCCTTCTAGATTCCTCCGTGAGGAGGTCCTCCATCAGTGCCACGACTCCCCCACAGCTGGGCATTTTGGCGTTGCCAAGACCCTGCACGGAGTGACGCGGGATTTTTGGTGGCATCGTGTGTGTCGGGACGTCAAGTCCTATGTCGCCTCCTGCCCAACCTGCCAGCGGGCGAAGGCCCCCTCAGGCAAGCCCAAAGGATTGCTTCACCCCCTGCCTACCCCCTCAGGACTTCAGAAACTGCTCTCCCTTGACTTCATCACTGACTTGCCTCCCTCACATGGTAAGACCACCATTCTGGTGGTGGTGGATTTGTTTTCTAAGATGGCCCATTTCATCCCCTGCTCTGGGTTGCCCTCAGCCAGGGAGACGGCAGAGCTGTTTTTGGCGCATGTTTTCTGGCTCCAAGAATGGCCCAAGGGTCTCATTTCGGATAGGGGGCCCCAATTCACTGCCCATTTCTGGAGGGAGCTACTTGGGCTTCTACATGTGACGCTCCGTCTTTCCTCCGCCCACCATCCACAGACGGACGGTCAGACCGAGCGCACGAATGCGACTCTGGAGCAATATTTGCGCTGTTATGTCAATTACCAGCAAGATGACTGGTTTTCCTTGCTGCCTCTTGTGGAATTTGCTTATAACAATGCCTGCCATGCTTCCACCCACCAAACTCAATTTTTTTGCCAATTTTGGTTACCACCCCAAGGCTTTCCCGTCCACCCTAGCTCCCTCTTCGGTGCCAGCAGCCCATGACTTTTTAGAGGAGTTGAGAGCAGTACACCACCTCTTACGGGACTCCCTCGAGCAAGCCAAGACAGCCTACAAGGCCTCTGCAGACCAACGGCGCCAGCCGGGTCCGTCTCTGCAACCGGGAGACTAGGTTTGGTTGTCCACCCACTACCTCCCCTCTCACTCGCCCACAAGGAAGCTCACGCCTCATCGCACGGGGCCTTTCCAGATTACTGCCCAGATTAACCCTGTTGCTTTTCGCCTGGCTCTCCCCCCCTCCATGAAGATCCATCCTGTTTTTCATCAGTCCTTGCTGTCCCCCCTGGTTTCTGGCGACCCTCATTGCTCGACCGCCCCCCCCCCCGCTGCCAGTGCTGGTGGAGGGGGAGGAGGAGTTTGAGGTCACGGAGATTCTGGATTCCCACCTTTCTCGTGGACGCCTGCAATATCTGGTGGACTGGAAGGGGTACGGGCCAGATGAGCGATCCTGGGAACCCGCGGAATATGTACATGCTCCGTTGCTGCTGAGGCGTTTCCACCAGCTGTACCCCCACAAGCCCGGGGGGGGGGGCTCATGGGAGCAGGGATGATGTCAGGGTGGACACTGAGCCCATAGAACCTCAGAGCAGTTCTGATTCTGAGGAGGAACAGCCATCCGTGGGAGAGGAGTGCGCTCATCCCTCCCAGGCCCTGCAGCTGGCAGAGATTCCTCCTGCCGGCATTCCAGAGATAGATAGTGGTCCTGGGAGTGAAAGAGTGTGGGAGGAGGGCTAGCTGGATGCTCGACGCAGACGTAAAGAGCGACGAGCTATGGAGGGTGCGGAAAGGAGGCGTAGCGCCCATTTGGCGCGCAAGCAACGGTCGCGTCCAGAGGACCCAAGGGAAAAGGGGAGGGACTCTCCCTAGCCCCTAAGTTCAGGGTCTGCAAGTGATTCTCGTTCAAACGGGGACCAACTGTTTCCAACCCGGGGCATAGGTTACTCTGCTGTTCATAGCTTAGTCGCTGGTGATAGAGTTATTAAGTTGTAAACGGAATAAAGCCTTGAAAAGAATCCTTTGTCTGTGTCTGAAGTTGGCTACTGGAGTAGACTGAAAGAGGCCGGCTAGGGCCCCCTGACATATAGGCCCCTTGCAACCCTACTATTCTATGATTCTATGGCCCTCACTACATTTTATGGTAGCAGATTCCATAGTTTAACTATGCGCTATGTGACGAAATACTTCCTTTTAGCTGTTCTGAATCTGGATGGCATCCTGTTCTGACTGGAGAGTTGTCTTCACAAGTGATTTAGTGTGAAGTTAGAACAGTTTGAGTTCCTTAGTGACAGATGACGTTGTCACCAATCCACTGCCAACCAGCTGCTTCTTTCTTGAAAAGCCTCATTTTCTGAAACTCCTTTTACTCCAATTTTTTTTTAATGAAAGCAGCTCCCTGGCAGTTTTACTAGAGTGTGTGATGTCCCCACACACAGAGATTAAATCCTGGGTGTGCCTCTGTGACCTGGCAATGACATTTTCAAGTGGGTAGGATGCCCCATTCCCTCTTGTTTCCTCAATGGAAGTAGTTTTTCTCATTCCCATTGAGAAAATCCCCAGGAGCTATTACTGCAGTAGTGTGGATGCTCAGTCACCTTAGGTAGCCTGCTTTTAATCTTTAACATATCCCCCCCCTTCTGTGCATGTTTACTCAGAAGTAAGAAATAAATCTTGCTTTCTATCTTTTGTCTCTCTCTCTCTCTCTTATACTTAAGGTGAGCTACTAAGACCCTTTTGTTTTGCTAGGTTTTCAGTGTGGGATAAAGTTCTGTCTCCCTGTTTTTATGGTAAAGTGTTTATCTTGTACTTGTTTTCATTGTATGAAATTGATTGAGGGGGTTGGACTTGATGGTCTTATAGGCCCAACCCTGCTATTCTATGATTCTATGATTTTTAGTAATTTGAATTGTTTTTACTGTGTTTTATACAGAAAAGTGGGTATATTTTAAAAAATGAAATTAATAAACCCTGTAATTACTGTGGCAATTTAAAAAACACACACACATATTTTGCAGTGCTATCCGAGAAGCAGTGATGTGGCTCACTGAGAAAATGTATGGCTTTCTCTGCCATTTTGTGACAGGAAATACATATAACATCCTGGTTCATCAACATGGATAGAGACACTGTGTTAATTGAGATGAACCCATATGATGAACTATTTTGGTATGCGAAAAGTACACATGGGCTTACTTCACCAGCAATTTATCTCTTCTTATAAGCAAGTCATGTCTCCATCTAACATTCCAAAGTCTTGAGCCGCTGCTCACCTTGCCATTAAAACAACAATGACATCATCAAAATATTCTGTTCCAGAAACTGTTTTGCCTTATTCTCTTGTGTGAGTCATTACATGCATCCATTGCCTCACCATTCGTAGTCTTGCAGCACCCTGGGAGTGTTGTTATTGTTGTTGTTCAGTCGTTAAGTCATGTCCAACTCTTCGTGACCCCATGGACGATAGCACGCCAGGCCTTCCTGTCCTGCGCTCTCTCCCGGAGTGTGCTCAAGTTCATATTAATTGCAGCGGTGATGCTATCTAGCCATCTCATCCTCTGCCATCCCCTTCTCCTTTTGCCTTCAGTCTTTCCCAGCATCATGGTCTTTTCCAGGGAGTTTCTCTTCGCATTAGGTGGCCAAAATATTTGAGCTTCAGCTTCAGTATCTGTCCTTCCAATGAGCACTCGGGGTTGATTTCCTTTAGGATTGACTGATTTGACCTCCTTGCAGTCCAGGGAACTAGTAAAAGTCTTCTCCAGCACCACAGTTCGAAAGCATCAATTCTTCGGCGCTCAGCCTTCTTTATAGTCCAGCTCTCACAGCCATATGTTACTACTGGGAAAACCATAGCTTTGATTATACGAACCTTTGACAGCAAGGTGATGTCTCTGCTTCTTACTATGCTGTCTAGGTTTGCCATAGCTTTCCTCCCAAGGAGCAAGCGTCTTTTAATTTCATGGCTGCAGTAGGGGTGTACGAAACCCCGCTTACCTGGCTCCACTGGGTTCCGCTGGGGGGGGAGGCGCTCCATCCTTCCCCCCGGAATCCTGGCCAGCCAGCTCTGCTCCGTGGGGATTACACGGAGCCGCTGACCGGCTCTGCTGACCGGCTCTGTAGCCACTACCGTTTGCGTCCCTGTATTCAGCCGTGATAGGCTACGTAAAGACTTACGTAGCCTAACAGGTCTGGGTTAAAAAAAAACAAAAACACGTACGCAAATGGCGGCAGCTACGGCCACCGCCATTTGCGTTCCTTATTTTTGGCCGTATTAGTCTACGTAAATATTTACGTAGACTAAGACAGCGAAACTAAGGGGGAACGCAAATAGCGTAGCAGACGCTATTTGCGTTCCCCTTTATTTTCACCGTCTTAGTCTACGTAAATATTTACGTAGACTAAGACGGTGAAAATAAGGGGGAACGCAAATAGCGTCCGCTACACTATTTGTGTTCCCCCTTATTTTCACCGTCTTAGTCTACATAAACATTTACGTAGACTAAGACGACCAAAAATAGAGAACGCAAATGGTGGCGGCCGTAGCCGCCGCCATTTGCATACGTTTTTTTTTTTTTAACCCAGACGTGATAGGCTACGTAAGTCTTTATGTAGCCTATCACGAATGGGGGGGGGAACAGACTGCAAATGGTGGTGGCGGCGGCAGCGGCAGCCGGTCGGAAGACCAGCCGCCCCCACCTCCGCCAAAGCCGCCACCGGAGCTGCCACCGTCCGGAACATCCGCCCCAGATAAGTCTCGTCCCAGGGGGGATCCACGGGGGGCGGGGGGTGGCAGGCCATTCGTACAGGTACAGTAGGGTTAATGTTATTTTTTTGGAGGTCTGGGTGCTGCTGAATGACAAGATATTATGAATTAATATGCATGCTTAGGAAGTGGTAGAGCATTTCTAAAATATTTTTTTGTACATAAATTATGTAGGAGGACTTTTATATCTAGAAAATAGAATGTATTAGACTTGGGAGAACCGGGCTCAAGTTCTTTCTGAGATGGGTTGCCTTTAGGCCAGTGGGTGATTTAAATAAGCAATTAAAGCCATATACTCCACTGAAGCCATTGGGACTGTTTCAAAGCAAGAAAGTTATGATCATCATTTTTATGTGAAAAATGTGGCCTTTTTAATTTTACTGTAATAGGGTTTGGGATTCTGTGATACAAATGGAGAAGAGCTGGGCAGCTATTTTAGGTTGCAAGTTTCTGCTTAGCTCTAGTGCAGCTGGACGGGAGCCAGGGGCAGGTAGGAAATGGCTATAGGATAGGAAAAGTGTACATTCTCAAGGATATTAACAAGTTATGCACATGCCACAGTGCAATAGCCCATCATTGCTATAGACTTAATATATGAGCAGGTGTTCCTTGGTTGATCCCAAGTTTTCTTGCTAAAAAAGGCTTTTCTTTTCTTCCAACAGATGTATGAGACATTTCGCAATTCCATTTTAAGGCATAAATATAGAGGCTCACAGCTTGTCAGAGTGAGGTATGTAAAACCACAGTCCAAAGACATGGAAAACTTTCCCTTTCCCTCCTGTAAAACAAACAGTGAGTGGAATTACCATAGTGTGTGTGTAACCAGTTGTTAAAGTTGGTGGTCTGTCAGGTTACAGGTGAATATCTTGCCACATGTTTTACCACAAATCTGCACCGGATGTGTAGTACAATTCTCCATACTGTTTTGTGGGATGGTACAGATGAACAACGTATACAGGGTAGTTTGGTCATTTGTATGGGCTCTCTGAATCATCCTGTTGTGAGGTAAGGGTCTGTGGTAAATTGTGTAGTAGAATGTGTGATTAACTAATCATCTGTACCCTATATAAATGAAGATTTCTTCTTTTTCAAAAGAAGTTGTGAAACAAGTTATAAACTGGTATACTTGTAAAATCTCATATTTAAGTCTGTTTTCCCATTTTCCTAGTCCACTGATGTATTTTTACATCGGGTTTCAACTATATTCATCCTTACCAATATTTTTGTGTAACTCTTCAACAATACCTGTTCGAGTTCCCTGTGATTCACGCATTTGTTTGCTTTCCTTCTGTCTTGTGGAAATGTCTCCTGTTGGTTTTCCTTGTCAGCCAGCCAGCCAGCCAGCAACCCTGTCCAAGTTTGGACAACCCATGCCTGGCGAGGGTAACTGTGCTAATTAGGCAGCACACGACTGGGACACGCAGGGAAGGAAAATAAGTCACTGTGGCTTATTTTCCCTCCATGATCGTGTGAACCCTCTTACTATCTAGATGGTGGTAGCCACTATTTTTAGTTACATGTTGTGAAGAAACAGAACTGTCCTCCATTTTTGTATTTAGTTTGGCTTTGGATATTATGGAGTGTGTGCTGGGAGGTGTCTCCACGAGTAATTTACTCCGAGCTGGCTGCGTTTGGAGGTTGTTAGGGATACATGATATTGTGGCCATCCAGCAGCCACCTCGGAGCTTATCATGGAAAAACCGGATTTCCTGAGACTTCTTAAAGACTGATTCTTTTCCTTAAGTCAGGTTCTCCACAGTATAGTTGTTGTGTCCCCCAACCCCCGCATTTACCTTGGGTATGCTAGCCCTGCCCAGGGGTATGCTTTTCACCATGATCCTGGTCAAGGAGTGTTTCCTGTCCCTGTGTTTCCCAGCACAAACCAATTAGCATCTACTAAGAAGTAATGCCCATTGTGGTCAGTGAGGCTTGTCCCCTGAATGTGCACTTCAGAATATACAGAGATTCCCCTGCCCCAACTGAAATAGCACATTTTAAAGCACTAATTCCCTAAAGGTTGTAAAGCGCTTTCTTGAAACTGCGATTCTCCATTGTTTGGTTTATTGCTATTTGGAAGTAAGTACTTCCATCTTCGATCATTCGATCCTGCACAGCATCGGGTTAGAAAGGGGGCTGGTTTCCCATCCATAGATTGATTGATTGATTGCATTTATATCCTGCCTTTTTTCCTCTTGCAAGGAACCCAAGGCAGCTTACATTATCCTCCTCCTCTCCATTTTATCCTCACAACAACAACCCTGTGAGGTAGGTTGGGCTGAGAGTCTGTGACTGGCCCAAAGTCACCCAGTGGGCTTCCATGGCTGAGGGGGGACTAGAACCCGGATCTCCTGGCTCCCAGTCCAACACTCTCATCACTACACCACACTGGCTCTTTTTGTTTCTCGTCCCTGCCTTTCCCAGCACAAACATAAGCATGTCTACTCAGAAGCAACCCCCATTGTGGTCAATGAGGCTTGTTTCTGAAATGTGCACTGCCAAAGTTACTGAGGTTCCCATGAATCGAAGTAACGCATTTAGGAGCCTTAATGTTAAAGCTTCAAAGCTTCAACTGATTGCAACACAGCAGGGAGAACGCTGTGTTCTTTGTTGCTTTAAGGAAGTAATTTGGGGGCGGGGGTAGAGAGAGAAGGAGATTGTTCAAGCTTCAGCAGGTTCAAGGCAGAGAGAACACTCTATTCTTGTAATGATTGTTACTTTAAGAGAGTAAGTAATGTGGGGGGGAGAGAAGAAGAGTGATTTTATCAAAGGAGAAAGTGGGGGGAGAGCCTGGATGGGGGGTGGAAGCCTGTCTTATTGGTTGAGTAGCCCCTGCCCATCAGATGGCATTCACTCCAACCCCTCCACCCCACGTGGAAGTATGTTCTGTGAAGGGACTTACAGTGGTGTGGTACACTCACTTGTGAAGCCCTGCACGGACCAAAATGCACCAAAGCTGATCCCTTGAAAAAATCCAGGTAATCCTCCATTCGCTTTGCCTTCCATTGTCATGGAGAAACCCTCCTATCAGTTTCAGCCAAAATGAAAAGTTTAGCTGGAGTGCAGAAGTCTGGAAGTTTGCTCAAGAAACTAGGAGATTATAAAGCAACAAAAGGTCAGAGGAAGGGAGGAAAAACTTTAACTTGGGAAATCGACACTTAGTTGGGGAGAGTGAAACTAATTTTGAGAAAAACCTAAGGAGAAAAAGCAACAGGGCAGAGAAGTAGAAAGAAGAACAAGGGAGAGAGAAGGAAGGGAAGAAACCCAAAGTCCTAGAGGAAAGAGTTAAAGCTGCTGGAACTGGAAAACCTGGACCAAAGACAATAAGATATTGCTTGGAACAGACCTGGAAAAAATAGGGACACAATCTAGTTAGGTTTGCTGGATGCCTTTATCTCTGGACGGTTGTCTTATTACCTATTGCTCATATGGGTTTTTGTGTTTTGTGTGTGTGTGTGTGTGTGCGCGTGTCTGTATTCATTCAGATTTTAAAGCATTTTCCTATTGACATTTTTCTTCACTAAAATTTAAACTTTGTTCTTTGAAACTCTGCAGTATCTTTTTTGGGAGGGTTACCCACCCCATGTCTAACATCCAACCCACACACTACCTGAAATAGATTCCTGAGACCTAGAGAGTTTTGAAGCTGGTGGAGACAACCAGAGAAATAAAGATTTCAACTTGATGGCTGCACAAAAGGCCACAGGAACTGAAGGACAACAAGGAGTGTGAGCACACTATTTTACCTGTTTTGTTTTCCACTTGTGGAACAGGGAGTCACCAGTTCATGACACGTATCTACCCTGTTCATATATAAAGTGTTGCTTGGGTGAAGGGAGCTGAATGTTTCCCTTCCTTACCTCCTCACAGCCCATTGCTTCAGGCACTTTTACCCCAATCTTGCTTGCTTCTAGTACTGGAGACAGGCTGGGAGAAAAGTGCCTAGGGGTGCAATCCTATGTATGTTTAGACAGAAAAAAGTCAGGAATGCTGGGAATTGTAGGACTTTTTTCTGTCTAAACATGCATAGATTGCACCCTAAGGCAATGGAGCACAGGGAAGCAAGGAGGGCAACAGCAGGCTTCAGCTCTCTTCCCCCATGCACTTCCTTTGATGTCAATAGCTGACTCCTAGTTGATATGTGTGCTGAGCAGACACATGAAGAAACTATGGCAGTTTCCACTGCCACACCTGATTTAACCCTAAGGTCACCTAACAAGTTGACAACAAAGATGGTATTTGAGTTGGGGAGTGAAGAGCTCATGCACTCTAAACTGCTACACAACACCTGCTCTTGGTTCAAATCTTATGAGCCAAATCAATTCATTATGTGAGAGGTATGTAATCCTTCCAGTTTGTGCAGTAACTCAAAGAAAGATGAGTTCCCATGGAGAGTATTTCCAAAAGTCCTAAAGCTGCCGGTTGTGCAGCATGAGGACAGTTGTTCATTATTAGTTCAAAATGTATTCGAGTCCTTTTTGATTAGTACAACCTATGTAAAAGTGTAATGTATGAAGGTGGCAAACACATGAGTATAAGTGTCTGTATAGGCCTGCTCTCCGGGAAGCTAGGATTCTTCCACTCTTCTCAAATGGACTCTTGTGACAATCACACCTTTGCCTTTCTGTAATATGTAAAGCAGTTTGTTGGCATGACATATCCTTAAGGAATTGAGGATGTAGCTGAATGTATATTCCCTCCTAATTTATGAATCTGAATATTATATTTGCAACTCTGTGTTTAAAATCAGTCTTGTTCTCAGATGTTTATAAAGTCTGGAGTTCTTTGCATTAGCTGACATGCACAGGAAGATGCTTTGCTTTCTCACTTTCTTCTTTTCAAACCACTAGCCCAGGGGCCACTGACACACTTTCCATAAGCCCTTAATAGCCATATTTATCAGGTCATTTTCATGTCATCCTCTGGTGACAACAATCCCAGTTGCATTAGCTTTAATCTGAAAATGAGCACGATTCATGAGCATGAACACTGTCAGCTATGGATATTAAGGGTTTTGACAGTGACATGCTTAGGTAATGCTCCCTGCCCCTGGAGGTCACAGTATAAGTTTGACCATAGTTCCTACTTTTGATAGGAGGGAGGGTGAAGGTTGGAGCAGCTACTTACACAGTGCCAAAAAAGAGAAAATGCATCATCAAAAAGAGGACAAAAGAAGGCTAGATAAGGCTAGTGTGCCAACTGCACTCTTTTTGAGAGATGTCTATTCTCGTCATGGTCACACATGCCTTAGTTACATCCTGTTTGAAGTACTGTAATGTGCTCTGCATGGGGCTACCTTTGAAAACTGTTCAAAACCTTCAACTGGTCCAGAATGTTGTGCCCAGACCGTCGACAGGAGCTGGTTTCAGGGAACACATTGACTCCCTTGTTACAACAGCTTCACTGGCTACTGGTATGTTTTCGGGCACAATTCAAAATGGTGGTTATGACCTGTAAAGTCCTATACAGCTTTGGGCAAGGGTACCAAAAAGATCATCTTCTCCCATATGAGCTTGCCTGGGTCTTCAAGACAGGCCCTTCTTTCAATACCCCTGCCTTTAGAGGCACATTTGGTGGTGATGCAAGAAGGAGCCTTCTTGGTTGCCACTCCCAGGCTTCTGCGAAAAAGGAGGCTAGATTTGCCTCGTCTCTGCTATTTTTCCTCCGGCAGGGAAAGACCTCTTTATTTAAGCAGGCCTTTGGCATGCGAGTGAGTCTGCTGGGTTGGATGCTATTTTTATTCAGTTATTGCTGTTTTTTAATTGTGTTTTAATGCATTGTTTTATTATTGTTTTAATCAAGTTTTATTTATGATTGTATACTGCCTTCAGTTCAGTTTTTCTTGTTAGAAAGGTGGGTACAAATAAAAATAAATAAATATTTGCATAAAATATGCATATGCTGATTGATGTGTATAGATGTAAATTGAAAAATAACTGCTGTAATTTAAATAAACAAGGATAGCCATGCTGGTCCATGAGGGAAAAAATCCAAAATCTGAATTGGATAATACCTTTATTAGGACCAACCCAAATCTCACAAAATGTGCAAAATTTATAACAAAATATATGCACAACTGTTTAAGTCAGCATTTTGAGTGTCTGTCAGAGCTGGGTACATTATAACTACCTTGGATTAGACAAATTTATAAATGAAGTTCTATGATAGTTTAGACCCAGTGGAGATCTATGCAATGAGTTCATATTAGTTTTAATCAGTTAATTATCAAGGCTTCTCAAAAAGATATTAGGAATCATAGTTTGATGTATTTGCTTACAATTCTCTTAGAAACCCTTATCCGCTAAAAGAATTACAGTGTCTTGATGTTCCCTGGGAAGATGGAATGACCGTTAAACCCATGTTAGCCTGTAATGTTGATATGCCATTAGACTGCTGTCATTCAACATCTACTCAGATGTTAGATTTGTAGAATCTTATCCCTTTAGAAGGAGTTGCTTTCAAAACAGATCAGGAATAAAGGACACAGTCTTCTTTCTGTACTGCTTTTTTCTCCTCTCCTAAATTCTTTTTCCCTAATACATGTTACTTTCTGCATTAACACATATAGTAGAAATGGAGTTTTAGTTCAGTGACTAACTGTACCATGAGAGTAAGCAGTAAATAACAATTTATTACCAAAAATGGCTGCATCACTGAGCTGATTGCACCCCTTGCACAAACTCTTTAATATACATTATAGAGTGAGTTATTAAGTGTTACAGGATGTATTGTGCTGTTTGAACAGGTGTGCCTGCAAGAATTTGATTAATTTGTGTGTGAGGTGCAGCACAGGAAGAAAGGGTGGGTATGGGTGAGGAGAGGAGAGGAGAGGAGAGGAAACACCTTAGAGAGTGCGGAGCAACACCCATAATAAAGCCAGCCCATTCAGTTGTAATATTTCTTTTAATAACAATGGTGGCTGATGGTATATGAAACAGCCATTGGGAACACATATTTGGAACTATATTTATTTATTTTTTCTTTTTTTACATTCAAGACTGTGCATTATGATAGTCTGGCTCACATCTGCATGTATGGAACCTGAGTATTCAACCTTTGAGGACTTTCAGCAGAATGTGTATAATCTCCATTTGAAAATCCTGTTTGAGTTGGCACTGGATGCCATTGATATTCTTTCTGAGGTGATTATGGGGGCCTATTCACACATGCAATTCATTATTTGATGTACAGACAATGAATGATGGATATGTATCTGTGAACCAGTCTCATGTCAAGAGTACATTCTGAATGTTATTTGGATGATAAAGCGAATCATTCACCACAAATATTTCTCTACAGACAGCACTGCAGAAACTAACTTGATTTTTAAAAATGATTTGATTAGTGTAGTGAATGAAACCCACCCATCTTGATTTAAAATGGGGTGGTTCTTTCTGAGTCTTTCTGGAACTTTCTAGGGGGAAGGCATAGGCTTTCATTCAGGTTCTGCAATGCTCGACAAGATCTGGTCTGGGGGAGCACCTCAACTGCCACTGATGTTCTCAACATCTTGACTCCTCCCCCATGCCCCTACACTGACCAAGTTGTGAGGAGTGGGGAGAAAGGAAAACAGCCACCAGGGCCTGTCCCTGGCTCTCTGCAAAGAAGGCTTCAGCTCAGAAACAGCCCTCTGCTTTTGTAAGCAGCTTTACTCTTCTTCCCCTCCCCACTCACACTTTGGTAAATTTGGAAGATTGGGGAGGGGGAATGGGAATAATCTGGAATGTGTGTGTGTGTGGTGGGGTGGAGGTGGGATTGGGCTACATTTATAATGGCTCAGGGATTTCTGAATTGGAGGAATTTGTTGCTGAACACCCCCGTTTATAAAATTCTTCTCCATTGCTATTTGTGAGGGAGTGGGCTGCCTCATTTCTGTGAAAGCCTGTTGTTTCCAGTGTATTTTCTCTTGCCATTTTCCATCATTGCAAATTGCAATGTAAACAGAAGCACACACATTTCTACTCCTCCTGACTGAATCATTCACTGCTGGCAAAAATAGTTTATAGTTTCACAAATTTGCATGGTGCAATTGTGATGTCACCTGTGATGTGCTGCATACAACGTTTGGTGGGAAGAAGAATGCAATTGGGGAGGCAACACAGAGAGACATTTGACAAGCAGTACTACTGTGAAAGCTCCATTCATTGTTGCAGTGGGGATTGTGCGTAGCTCTCAGAAGCATATGGAGATTGCCCATAGCAGGAGCTCTATTTAGGGGTTCCTGAAAGGGCCCTTTCACATGTTTACTTAAGCCCTTTCAGGAGTGTCTGAATAAGGCTAGTGACTGGTAGATTGCAGGCATTCTCTTCTATAGCATTTGACCATGCTGGGCAAGAACAGAAAAGTCGTGCTAGGGTGGGGATCATTAAAAAGGCTCCTACATCAGATCTGGCAGTGATTTGCAGATACTATTATTTCTCCTCTGGCAATTTGCTACTACCTGATATGTAAGGAATATAGGGAAATTCAAGTGCTGACTTAGGGTACAACGGAAGGAGGGAAGGAAAAACTGCTTGGTAAACTGTAAGATTACCTCTTGGGGAATGCAGGTTTGGCTCATTACTCTTTTATGCTTGGTTTGTAACCTTAGGCATATAATGAAATCTCTCTGTGCATAAGCTCTACATCTCTCAAGTGAAGATACTTAATAACTGTCTATTTATTATAGAAATCATATAGAAAGTCCCTTAAGAAATACAAAGTGTTCAAGTTATCAAATTGGAGAATTCTTGGGACAGATAATTCGTGGCTGGGATTTCCATTACTGGTGTTCATCAATAGGAAAGTTCCCTTATTTTCATCTGCAGTCTACATGTTCTCCAAAACATTGGTTACATGTCAGCCATGATTTAGAATGCGTCCAGATATATCTAACTTGAGCAGTGACCCTGGTCTATAACCACACTCACTCTGTTTTAGTCAAACATAAAGCTTCCCTCAAGCATCGAGCTAGAAAAAACAATTCTTCCTGATTGTAGCCGAAGGGGCTGTGCCCATGTAACAATCATGAAGCCATCTCCTCTCTTCCTGGATTAGCTTTTCAAATTAAATCAATATATTGGGATTTTTTAACTTAAAAAGGCACCAAATAAATGTTTAGTAACATACACCTGCAAGGTATTTTGGGTGGCTGGGGAGGTGGACATTCTGGTGAAGCATTGGGGAAGAGGTAGAAAGGGAGAGGAAATTGGCACTGGATTGGGAAGCAAGTACCCATACTCAGCCTTGAGTGTGAACCCAGCAGGTGTGTCACTTGAAGAATGGTATGTGTGGGGAGTCAAGCTCACCTAGCAGTAGATAAGAAACACACCCAACTCTTCTTGCATCTTAGCACAAAAAAGAATTGCATATGTACACAGAATTAGTGATTTGTTAAAAAAATGTCCTCTAAGATAATTATTTGACCACAAATTAAATGTAAACTATGTTTCATTTGTTTAAAATCTCTTTGAATGGTTAGTGCTGGTTTGCAGTGTTCATGTCTATAGATGTTCCACTACCCTATTACCCTCAGTTACATAATTTTTTTCTCCACAATTCATATAAAACTGTAATGTCATGACTTCTCCTTCCTGAATTTAGAATAGCAACAATTAATATAAGTTTCTTCACTAATAGCCATGATAGTGCGGTCACTGAACTTGAGCCGGACATCCTAGAGAGTGAAGTCAAATGGGCCTTAGGAAGCATTACTAACAACAAAGCTAGAAGAGATGACAGTCTTCCAGCTGAGCTATTTAAAATCCTAAATGATGATGCTATTAAAGTGCTGCACTCAATATGCCAACAAATTTGGATCACTCAACAGTGGTCACAAGACTGGAAAAGGTCAGTTTATATTCCAATTCCAAAGAAGGGCAATGCCAAAGAGTGTTCAAACTACCGTACAATTGCTCTCATTTCAATTTCACATGCCAGCAAGGTTATGCTCAAAATCCTACAAGCTAGGCTTCAGCAGTATGTGAACCGAGAACTACCAGAAGTACAAGCTGGGTTTCGAAGAAGCAGAGGAACTAGAGATCAAATCACCAACATTCGCTGGATCATGGAGAAAGCAAGAGAATTCCAGAAAAACGTCTATTTCTGCTTCATTGACTACGCTAAAGCCTTTGATTGTGTGGATCACAACAAACTGTGGCAAATTCTGAAAGAGATGGGAGTACCAGACCACCTTACCTGTCTCCTGAGAAACCTGTACGAGGGTCAAGAAGCAACAGTAAGAACCGGACATGGGGCAACCGATTTGTTCAAAATTGGGAAAGGAGTACGACAAGGCTGTATATTGTCGCCCTGCTTATTTAACTTATATGCAGAGTACATCATGAGAAACGCCGGGTTGGATGAATCACAGGTCGGAATTAAGATTGCTGGGAGAATTATCAACAATCTCAGATACGCAGACGATACCACCCTAATGGCAGAAAGCGAAGAGGATCTAAAGAGCCTCTTGTTGAGGGTGAAAGTGGAGAGTGCAAACGCTGGTTTGAAACTCAACATTAAAAAAACTAAGATCATGGCATCTGGCCTCATCACTTCCTGGCATATAGAAGGGGAAGAAAAGGAAGCAGTGACAGATTTTACTTTCTTGGGCTCCAAGATCACCATAGACGGTGACTGTAGCCATGAAATTAAAAGACGCTTGCTCCTTGGGAGGAAAGCTATGGCAAACCTAGACAGCATAGTAAGAAGCAGAGACATCACCTTGCCGACAAAGGTCCTTCTAATCAAAGCTATGGTTTTCCCAGTAGCAACATATGGCTGTGAGAGCTGGACTATAAGGAAGGCTGAGCGCCGAAGAATTGATGCTTTCGAACTGTGGTGCTGGAGAAGACTCTCACAAGTCCCCTGGACTGCAAGGAGGTCAAATCAGTCAATCCTAAAGGAAATCAACCCTGAGTGCTCATTGGAAGGACAGATACTGAAGCTGAAGCTCAAATATTTTGGCCACCTAATGCAAAGAGAAAACTCTCTGGAAAAGACCCTGATGCTGGGAAAGATCGAAGACAAAAGGAGAAGGGGATGGCAGAGGATGAGATGGCTAGATAGCATCACTGATGCAATGAATATGAATTTGAGCACACTCCAGGAGAGAGCGGAGGACAGGAAGGTCTGGCGTGCTATGGTCCATGGGGTCACGAAGAGTCGGACACGACTTAACGACTGAACAACAACAACTTCACTTATACAACTTGAGGATTCTTTTGTTTTCATGTGTATGTGAATAAGTGTTCAAAAATAGATGTTTAAAATTAGATTCTCATTTATATATATTTTTTAAAAATAACAGTTCCTATTGAGAGCAGTAGAATGTGTGAGTTAATATGGCTTAAAAAGGCCAATTTATCTAGGTATGATGTTGCAGTCTTGGTAATGTTGGGAACTATTGCTTAGCTCCAGAGTGAAAAACATCTTCAGTGGCTACCTAAAGATGATACTTTCTTGGATTGGTTATCACAGATGCCTAAAATCTGTCTGGAAAAGTCTCCCCCCACTCCCTTGGTACATGTCTCTGTGTTAAGTCATACTACACATTCTGTTGCTGGTTTTTATCTTTGGAACTGTCATTCTACCAATATTTATTCTGCTTTTTCTTTTCCTTTATTCTGACTTCTTAAAATGTAATTTGATTTCCTTGGACTTTTCTAGATTGAATTTCTTTTACTGTTGACCCTCCACATGCTGAGCTTTCTCTATCCCCTCTGTACCACCTTTCTTTCATTCCATTATTTTATTTAACATACCGATATCCTGTTTTATCTTCAGTGAAGTCAAAGCAGCTTGCAACAAATTATTAAACCAATAGGACATATATCATGTCTTGAGGAAGGGACCCTTCTTTCTCTGCTCTTAACAACAATAAATAAATAATAAACAATAATTAATATTTTATACTGAATGATACTTAATATATAATGATTACTTATTCACAACAATAATAAATAGTCTTATCCTTTTGTCAGAGAGCTCATGTTCATTGATATAACAGTGCCCATTACTTCCCTTTCAATTCCTTTCTATTTATCACCACTAAAGGGTGAGAGTAAATCCATATGTGTGCAAGAACACATATGAGGACTAATGAGTGTTTGATTGTCTTTCAGCCCAGACACAGGCGGAGTGGTTGCACAAGTTGTGCTGATGTTTCTCTTTTCCTCTGCTGATGACAACATGGCACTACGGCTGACAGTCAACCGGGTTTTGCAGCAGAGGCTGAAGATGTACCCTGGGACTGCACGCATTGACCTCTCTTCTTCCTCCCTCACAGGCAAGTGCCTTGAGTCTTTACCATTGATTGGGATTTGTCTCCCTGGGCTTGAGCCTTTTTGCATTATATTTTACATTTTGTATTGGTTATACTTATCCCTACTCAACCCTGCCAGCTTTGCTAAAACAGAGCAAAACTCAATGGGAACTATGGATCTTGATTTCGGTGGAGCCCTTTACGTTTTAGGCTATACTGTGAACCACGTTCCTGATCGCTTTAAAAGAGGTAGTGCTATAATGTAGATATAACTGATGGCAGCCTGGCACGTAAAAGATCCATTTCTTGTTACTTACTTGTGACATTTTGGTAGTCCTTATAAAGGTACTGGCTTACTATAGATTTTAGGGTTTGCCATACTTTGTGAAAGAGACGTTGTACAGCTAACAAAGTTCTGCCTAGGCGCAGGATCCTGACTTTATGTTAGAAACATATTGGGCCGGTTTGCACAATCAACAGCCCACCGTGGCTTATTCAAGCCATAGTAGGCAGCGGCACGTGTGAATATTCAATGCTCAGCTGCAGCTAGTAGCGTTAAGCGAATCCAGTCAGCCAGGGATGTGTGAGGGTAAAATGACCCTTGCATAGCCCCAAAACAGACCATGGGTCATGTGAGGGTTGTTTAACCTCTCACAACCTCTGCCACCTGGGTTCACATGACATGACAAGCTGCGACCGGGTATTCAGTATTCAAATTCTGCCCAGCACATACCACAGCCCACCATACCTTATTTAAGCCATGGGGGGCTGTTTTGATCATGCAAACCTGGTTGTTGAGGTTAATGACTTATCTTTTCTCCCCTAGAGGTTCTGCAGCCAGTTTCGTTGAACAACTAACTGCACAAAAATACGGGAGGGCTGGGCAGGAGACCTGATCTATCTCATAGTACAGACATTCCATATTTAACAGAAGGTTTGCTAGTAGCAGCTCTAAGAGTCTGGCTACCTGTTACATTCATCACATCAAAAGTAGCCACGTGTAAAGTAGCCATGTGTCAGGGTGGAAACTGAGCCGATAGAACCCCAGAGCAGTTCTGATTCTGAGGAGGAACAGCAATCCGTGGGAGAGGAGCTCGCTCATCTCTCACAGGCACAGCTGCTGGCAGAGATTCCTCCTGCCAGCATTCCTGGGATAGATAGTGACCCTGGCAGTGAGAGAGTGCTGCTGGACGCTCGACGCCGACGCACGACAGATAGAGGGCGCAGAAAGGAGGCGTAGCGCTCGTTTGGCGTGCAAGCAACGGTCGCGTCCCGAGGACCCAAGGGAAAGAGGGAGGATCTCTCCCTAGCCCATAAGTTCAGGGTCTTCCCATGATTCTCCTTCAAATGGGGACCAACTGCCTAACCTGGAGCATAGGCTACTCTGCAATCTTTCCCCAGTGCTGCTCCTTGCTTAGTCGCTGGTGATTAGCATCTGAAAGAGTCATTAAGTTGTAAAAGGATTAAAGCCTTGAAAAGAATCCTTTTGTCTGTGTCTTGAGTTGGCTATTGGAGTAGACTGTAAGAGGCAGCTAGGGCGCATCCTGACACCATGAGTGTTGAAAATTCTGAAGCTCTCCCTAAGGCAGGCAGAAAAAGCTGGAGTGGGATTGAATCCTACTAAAACATACAGAAAAGTAGGAGCTGCTGGCTTTTTTCTGCCCTTGTTTATCTGCTTATTTTATCTCTGCTTTAGACGCTTATTTTCTCTAGGGATAGGGAGGAAGAGGAGCAGGGGAAATTAGCTGCTAAAGAGAGGTAAGATACAGTTAAAAAATGTATGGAGAAAAGTGGTCAGTGGCCCTACAGGCCCCCCATCCCGACCCCAGCTTTCTCTGTCTGCAGAGAAATTTCAGTAGTTAGAACTGAGCTTAAACACAGTCTTTATGTGATGAATGTAATATATAGCCGAGTTCTAAATCATCTCAGTGTCAATTCATTACACACAAACACAATGACCCTACTTTCTTGGAAGTGGTCCCACTGAGGTTCAAGTAAATGTGCTTAGGATCGCGGTCTATGGACTGGCTTGTACATGTATTTCACACTGGAGTTTCAAACACTCTACGCTTCAGGAACCCTTTCCACGTTGATGCGTTTGGACTTTGGAGGAACTCCTACATGCTGCAGATTATTCCAGGGCATCATTCTAGGCACTCTCAATTTTCTCAGGATATCAGTCAGGTCTGTTGGGCTCCCATGCCATTGCTCCATACAGATTAAAACTGGGCACATTCTAGTACTCTATGCTGTCCTGTAGCTGAACATTTCAGGGAAGGACTGGCAATTATAGATAAGCAGTCTTCCAGTAATTACTGCTTTTATCATTGAGGATCCCTAGATAAGCATCTTGAGATCTCCAGGATTCCAAAGAACAAAGCCTGACAACCACTGATTTTAATACATCAAGATTCCAGAGTTCATTCTCTTTTTCTACATGGAAGGTACACAGCATTGTACATGCAGATTTGAATCCAATGTAACTTTCCAGTTATTTCAAGTGACACACTTAAACTTACCATGTCATCAGAAAAGAAACTTAAAGGCATCTTTTTAAGATACAGACTTAATTTAGGAATATCTAAATGCATATTGGTTTTATACCAGTTTAACTGTCATGGCTTCCCACCAATGTTTTTTGGGAACAATACTTTGGTGAGGATACTCTGGATTCCTTGTTAGAGATCCTGACTGGTCTCCTTCCTTGAACTACAGTTCCAGAGTTTCCTGTGGAGATGGAATGACTCTTAATTAGTTTAAGTCTGTAGTGTACATATGTCCTCCTTTTATGTGTTACCAGAAATGCTTTAGATGTGTGCTTATATACAGTCAGGGCCAGAAATATTGGAACAAGGATAACTGTTTTGGCAGTTGGCCTCTGTACATCACCACATTGAAGTTGAAAGGAAACACACCCAGATGGGAGCAAAGTCAGGACTTTCAGCTGTAATTCAAGAAAGTCTGTAATTCATTACAGACTTTCAGACTGTAATGCAACAGTCTGGAACATCCTGAAAAAGAAGGAATTAAGTGGCAAGCTCAGCAACAGCAAAAGGCCTGGAAGACCACGGAAGACAACTAAAGTGGATGACCGCAGAATTCTGCTCATGGTGAAGAGGAACCCTTTCACAACATCTAGCCAGATCAAGAATGCTCTTGCGGAGGTAGGCATGTCATTGTCAACATCTGCAGTCGAGAGACAGCTTTATGAATGTAAATACAGAGGCTTCACAACAAGGTGCAAACCACTGGTAACGCTCAAGAAAAGAAAGGCCAGATTAGTGTTTGCCAGCAAACACCTAAAAAAGCCTGCCCAGTTCTGGAATAAGATTCTTTGGACTGATGAAACCAAGATTAACTTGTACCAGAATGATGGGAAGAGAAAAGTAAGGAGAAGGAAAGGAACAGCTCCTGATCCAAAGCACACCACATCATCTGTCAAACATGGTGGAGGCAGTGTTATGGCATGGGCGTGTATGGCTGCCAATGAAACTGGGGCACTGGTGTTTATTGATGACCTGACTGCTGATAAAAGCAGCAGGATGAATTCTGAAGTGTATAGGGCTATACTTTCTGCTCAGATTCAGTCGAATGCTGCCAAACTGAAAGGATGCCACTTCATACTGCAGATGGATAATGACCTAAAATATACAGCAAAAGCTCCCCAAGAGTTTCTCCAGGCAAAGAAGTGGGATTTTCTTCAATGGCCAAGTCAGTCACCTGATCTCCACCCAATAGAGCATGCTTTTCATAGGGATGTCAGAGAATTCCGCCACGGATCTCAGTGAGGCCGAATGCCAGTGCATTCGGCCCCCCAAACTCCACGGCGGAACGGCCTGCCCCCCCCGCCCCCCCGCAGATCCCCCCCGGGACAAGACTTACCTGGGGCAGATGTTCCAACGACGGGGGCTCCGGTGGCAGCTTCAGTGGAGGCGGCGGCAGCGGCTGGTCTTCTGACTGGCTGCCGCCGCCACCACCATTTACAGTCTTTCCCCGCCCCCCATTCATGATAAGCTACGTAAGTCTATCACGTCTGGGTTTTAAAAAAAAAATGTGTACGCAAATGGCGGCGGCTATGGCCGCCGCCATTTGCGTTCCCTATTTTTGGTTGTCTTAGTCTACGTAAATATTTACGTAGACTAAGATGGCGAAACTAAGGGGGAACGTAAATAGCATAGCGGACGCTATTTGCGTTCCCCCTTAGTTTCACCGTCTTAGTCTACGTAAATATTTACGTAGACTAAGACAACCAAAATTAGGGAATGCAAATGGCGGCGGCCATAGCCGCCGCCATTTGCGTACATGTTTTGTTTTGTTTTAACCCAGACGTGATAGGCTACGTAAGTCTTTACGTAGCCTATCACGGCTGAATACAGGGACACAAACGGCGGCGGCTACGGCTGCCGCCATTTGCGTCCCTGCTAGCCAGCGGCCAGATGTCCGGCTGCTGGTGGAGCCAGCTGGCGGCTCTGTGGAATCCCCGCGAAGCGGAGCCCGCCGGCCAGGATTCCAGGGGGAGGGACGGAGCGCCTCCCCCCCCCAGCGGAACCCGGTGGAGCCAGGTAAGGGGGGTTTCGTACATCCCTAGCTTTTCACTTACTGAAGACAAGACTGAAGGCAGAAAGACCCACAAACAAGCTGCTGCAGTAAAGGCCTGGCAAAGCATATCGAGGGAGGAAACTCAGCATTTGGTCATGTCCATGGGTTCCAGACTTCAGGCAGTCATTGACTGCAAAGGATTTTCATCCAGATATTAAAGGTGATGCTTAAGTTTGAAGTGATGTTGGGTTGT
This sequence comes from Heloderma suspectum, assembly GCF_057233095.1. NCBI lineage: Eukaryota > Metazoa > Chordata > Lepidosauria > Squamata > Helodermatidae > Heloderma > Heloderma suspectum. The sequence continues at coordinate 131,836,515 of NC_139462.1, read as the reverse complement.
TCCACTACTTATGAGCCACCAACGATGGGTGTGTGTGTGTATGCCACTGGCTGTACTTCCTGAATGGTTAGTGCCCCACTTTTGTCACACCCCTTGAATTACAGCTGAAAGTCCTGACTTCACTCCCATCTGGGTGTGTTTCCTTTCAACTTCAATGTGGTGGTGTACAAAGGCCAACTGCTAAAACAGTTATCTTTGTTCCAGTATTTCTGGCCCTGACTGTACCTAGACTGAGCATCATGCATACTAATAACTATGGACTTGGATAGTGGAAATGCACATCAAAGCCACCCTAACTTGCTCTACTTTTTCTCCTCATGTTGTAACAGTAAGTTGCTTCCTGCAATATGCCAGCAGCCTTCTTGAGGAAAAAACTGCTTCTTGAGAGAAAAAATAGTCTATTCATGTGAACAGTGTAGCACTGGGATGCCTAATTTCTGCAAGAGTATTACTTTTCTTTCCCCTAAACTAAAAAAATTGCCACATACAATTTTCCAGTTTGTGGAAGAGTTGCAGATCTGACACATTACCACTTAAGTGAAGAGTTTTTCCCCTTGTTAGCCTTCAGTGTATCAATGGAACCAACTTTCTGTTGATGACTATAGATCAGGGCAGGGTGCTTCCAGACTGAGGGCTTCTAGCGCTGCCAATTGGAAGGCAATGTATAGCTATTTTGACTCTTTTTCTTAAAAGATTTTCTGCACTAAGAAAAAAGATGGAAGAAATGGTGGGAAAACATGGGAGGGTTATGAATGGAAGCTCATAACCCTCATCAACTGGACCTCCCATAAAATTCTATGAATGAGGCAGATTAATGGTGTGATTAAAGCCTTGTTTGCAAGCACCCCGATGGATATGTTGAAATCAGTCGATTGAAACATAGAAAATTCATTGTATTCTTGTCTCAGGAATCCCATTTTTCCTTGCAGGGCAATTCTCTGCAACTTGCTTGCTAATTTATTTATTTGTTTGTATGTTCACAGTTTCAGTGCAAATCAATAATGACAGCATCCTATTAGTAATTCATGGCGCAACTTATACAGGAAGCTTGAGGAGAATGTTCCATAAACAGTGCGTTTCTAGGATGGGAGCAGTGGCTGAATACAGTTCAGAAACAATTTAAGTGGAGTTAAATACTTCCAACAGCTACAGAGTAAGGTCCTGTTTCAAATACAAGTGTAGATTAGGTGTAAGAGGTAGTGCTAAACTGAATATTCTTTGGAAGACAAGAGCCTTAAGATAGATTTAAAATTCATTGCTGCACAGTATTCACAGAGGTGGTAAACTGGACAGTTTTGCTGCCAATTATGACTTCTACTTTTTAAAAAAGATACATTTGTTTAACGTATTATTTATAGCTTATTTAGGGCTTACTCTTCAAACTCTCTGCCAGTGTTATAGCACTTCGGTCCTCAAAAGAGAGGGAGAGAGAGCGGTGTGTTTTAAGGGTAGCCAAACTACATGCTTAATCAAAATTCCAAGAGCTGAAGTTTCACAGGAGTTATGAGTAATCCCTCAAATGCTCACAGCTAAGTCTAAATGAAACTGAAACGAGAACCTCCCTGCTGGACTTCTATGGATCTTCCTACAGTTGTTTAACATAGTTTGAATATACCAGATAACACAAGACACGCCCAAATCCTAGTGGGGTAGTCACAGGCTGTGTGTAGATCTAGAGTAAATACAAAGATAAATAACGGATGTTAACGCCCCTATGGCCATACAACATGGGGCCCTTCCACCTCAAAAGGACATCCTCAATAGTTTTCTTACTTGTCGTATGAAGGCATCATTAAGGCGTCTGTTTAGTAGGTGTATCAAAAAGCTGGTGGTTTTGTGCTATAATGAGGAAGAACCTTTAATAATAATCCAGGTTAAGTGCTCATTAGCCTGACAAGTTAGGAAGGTCTGATCATGAGGAAAGATAGATCAACTCTCTTGGGAGCTTTTGTCCAACACTCATCATGCCTCATTGTGAAGTATTAAATTTCAGATGTTTAGATTTGAGAACAACAGAACTGAAGCTGCTTCTAAGTAATAATAATTCTGTCAATTTCTTGTTGATGCTTGAGAGGTCTTCAGACCTGCTTCTTATTTTTCTAGTTGCCCTTTTAAACTCTGAAAGCAGGCCAATTGTTCATAAAAAGGTAATTTGACAATTGTCTGGCACGTCCCCAGACACATGTTGTCTGGCATGTCTCTCCGAGTGCCACTCAGTGCCACTGCTGTTGGCACTGGGTGGGAAGCTCACACTGGGGCTCATGGGAGCTTATCTCACATTGCAAATAGTAGTGTTGTGATGAGGGGTGATTTTTGTCGAGATTACAGTGGGAAAGAAAGGGTTAATTCCCCTTCCTGCATGCCACAGTCCTGATATGCCTTGTATATACCCTGAAAGACAAGGTTAAAAATATATGAAATGATACTAAAAATAATAAAATAAAATATTAAATAAATTAAATATTATAATGAAATAATTTCAATGGAATCTTCTTTTTAAGTATATACACTTTCTTGCTGTGACAAAAACTATGAAATAATCCACCTAATGTAATGTGGACTAATGTGGATGTCCACAGTAATGTGGACTACACATTACTAAGAATGAGGTTAAGCTGCTACCATTGTCTGCTTGCTTGAACCTCCAAACAGTGTTTCAAAACATCCTGCCTCTCTATCAGTATCCAGTACCTTTTCCCCACTAGCTGTAAGTACAAGCTACCACTTCTGTTTTGGAGTTCAGTGGTAGCTTCGGTGTCTTGTAGCATACTTTCTTCTCAGAAAGGGAGGGGGGGGGAGAGGGAGGGAGGGAGGGAGGGAGGGGGGAGGGAGAGTGGTCCTAGAAAGTTCAAAGTCTTGCTGTCTTCTTTTTTAAAGGAACAAACAAAAACACCCAACAAGAAACAGAATCCAGGGGGGAAAGGTTCTCTTTTCTGCTCCTTATCAGATCCTCATTATATACCATGCTGATAATTATCTGACCTGAATTGCTGATGACTGTGTCATCACGTTGTTTCTCAAGGTATGTGCCTGGCATTTCACACAACTCCGCTGGAGTATAAGTGGGAGCGACCTGGAGGGGGAAAGTCAAATTCACACTGGAATGTTGACAAGTGATCTTATAATTCTTAGGTCTATTGCTTTGGTAGCCTAGAACAAGTGGTTAGATCTGGAGCTGCATGGGGTGTGCACCAACCCCAATGCACGTCATAGTTAATGAAGACTGGGGAACTCAGGAGATGGAACTGGTAGCTTTGCCCTTAATTTGTTGTTGTGGAAACATGGCACCATTGTAAAGGTGGAGCCTCAGGTTATTAATCCATAGCTTTGATTGAAACCCACTTTCTGTGTCACTGTGATTTTCTAATCCTGCAGCTCCCCTCACCCCACACACATACAACTATGCAAACCCTTTTAATGAGGATAAGACAGCTGATATTTTGGCCCCGGAGGCTCAAAATTTCCTGAGCGTGGCATTAAAGATTTGTCACCAGCTGCCTCAGTCTGCCTCTTGGTGTGGCAAACACAGTGGGAACCCACAGGCAGACATAATTTTGCCTTATTCCCAAAGAATCCTCTGATCAATAGGTACCACAGATCCCAAACATCTGAGCAATACAGATCCTACCAGTGTGTATAAATAGGTATATCCTAGCTGTCTTCTAGACTGTCAGGGTGGACACTGAGCCCATAGAACCTCAGAGCAGTTCTGATTCTGAGGAGGAACAGCTGTCCGTGGGAGAGGAGCACGCTCACCCCTCCCAGGCTCTGCAGCTGGCAGAGATTCCTCCAGCCAGCATTCCAGACATAGATAGCGGTCCTGGGAGTGAAAGAGCGTGGGAGGAGGGCTGGCTGGATGCTTGACGCAGATGCAAAGAGCGACGAGCTATGGAGGGCGCGGAAAGGAGGCGTAGCGCCTGTTTGGCGCGCAAGCAACGGTCGCGTCCAGAGGACCCAAGGGAAAAGGGGAGGGACTCTCCCTAGCCCATAAGTTCAGGGTCTGCAAGTGATTCTCATTCAAATGGGGACCAGCTGTTTCCAACCCGGGGCATAGATTACTGATTATGCTGGTGATAGAGTTATTAAGTTGTAAAAGGAATAAAGGCTTGAAAAGAATCCTTTGTCTGTGTCTGGAGTTGGCTACTGGAGTAGACTGAAAGAGGCTGGCTAGGGCCCCCTGACACAGACATCTGTTCTGGTATGAGGCATATATAATTTATGTTGTCTGCACCAATGGCATTACGAAATTATTGTAGCACTGGGTGCAGCACAGTGTTAAGATGCTGAAAACTATAATGGTTTGAAGCTTGTACTGATGGGGAAATTCCCCCACTTCAAACATATGTGGTACAAACATGTACATGTGGATGGAAATCCTCACCAATAGTACTCTGTGATGGACACTTATTTTTTCTAGTTTATTACTGGGACATTTTGAGTACCTTTTATCTCCATTTATCAACTCACCCTTACTCAAAGTCTGGGTTTAGGATTCCGCCTCCCTGCTCTGATCATACAACACCCAGTTGTAGAAACCCACTAAATTCACCCCAGTAGTATCCATCATGAGAAAAACATCAATAAAATTAAGGCTGTATCAGCATTGTATGGATGTATTGAGCTTGTATGTCATACTGAAGCATATTTTGGATTAAGAACAGAATCCTTCCATGGAAACGTGATTCTAACCCAGTCTGTCCAGTACAGGCTGGTGGCCAGTCTGACTGGTGGGGCAGAGGCTGGGTCATCAGAGGCCGAGCCAAGGGGGCAGCAGAGATGGAGCAGTCTTTGAATCCCCAGCAGCCAGCAACCCATATCACAGAAAAGGAAAACTGAGGCATATGTACCTGCAAAGGAGGGTGGGTGGGAATCAGAGAGCCACACAAAAGCACTCCTTTGGACCCATATTCTGGTCCAGCAACAACTCCCATTCCACAGAGAATCAAGTGGACAGTGTGGGTGGGGTGGGGGTGGGGCTGCCACTGCTCCTCCTGATATACTATGATAATATCCTCGGAACCACACAGCCAGGGTCAGATCAAGGTCATGAGGGGCCCTGGGGCTAGCTGTCTGTACTGACCCCCAATTTGTCCCTAATACTGAACTCACACATGACATTTGTGCATACAGACACACACACACTTAATCAACAACATACAATAATAATGCAAAAACATTTTTCACTACATATTTCAGTGGAAAACATCTTTGATTTTTTCCAGGAAGCAAAAGAGTAATATCTCTTCCATGGCAGAGAACTCAACACAAGCATCCCTTTTTACAGCACACAGACAGAAAACTTAAATACACTTCGAAGCGCGCTCTCTCTCTCTGTCTCACACACACTGTCGCTTTCTCTCTCTCACTCACTCACACACTCAAGAAAGAAACATAGACTGACTCATTGACTTACTCTGACTCAACCACCAGACAGGACATACACATACACAGCCAGTGCTGGCCCATGACATTTTGCTGCTTGAGTTGGACCAGGAAAAGCCTCCCGTTTTTCACTGGATGATCAGAGCCAGCCACTGCCCCTGAGCCTGACAGGATTGCTGTCAGGTAAAAATGGGGAGATCCTGGAGGAAAGGTAAAACACAAATATAATAAAATAAAGTAAATAATTCTATACTAGAAGAAACATAATTGCCTTACAGAGTGTTCATAATAAGCCTCCCTGGCATCTAAAATGGCCATTAAGCATTTCAAGATAGAAGAAATATTGGAAGGATTCTTTTTGATACATCGGAAGAAAGTTAAGCGGCCCCTGAGGAAGGAAATTTCCAAAATGCATTGGGCAGAAAAATTCTTTTTTTCAGACACTTGAGAACTCTTTTTCTCTTCTGGTTTGTGATGCTATTTAAACACACACACACACACACACACAATTTGCTGGGGGAACAATCTGAACATATGCAAGTATCGTGTGTGCTCAGAACCACCCCCCTAGCTGGCAACCAAGTCTTCGTGAGAAAGAAACCCTGTGCTGCCGTGTTATGTATTCAAGTTCTGTTGGCTTTGGGGTGACTAGGGGAGGTGGTGGAGAAGGGAAGCGGGAAGCAGTGGGTTGTGTCTATTTTTTCCAAACCAGGCAGAAAATGTATTGTTGGGAAGCTCAGAGAGAGGGGAAATTAATAGTCCACATTTAGGGCTCAATCCTATGCATGTTTAGACAGACAAAAGTTGTAGGACTTTTGTCTGTCTAAACATGCAATAGGATTGCGCCCTTAGTTGTTCTACAGCATCCTTCCCCAACCTGGTGCCCTTCAGATGTATTAGACTGCAACTCCCATCATTCCCAACTAACATGGTAACTGGGGATGATGGGAGTTGCAGTCCAATATGTCTAGAGGGCACCAGCTTGGAGAATGCTGCTCTATGGCATCACACCTGTGAGAAATCACCTTATATTAGGGATGTCTGAGAAATTTGTTTGTTTTTTATTAGGATTTACCCAGTTTGTACCTCCGTGGCTGATCATGGACTCAAACACAATCTGCAGTCGGAATCTTTACAATTTTGAGCTTGCAATGTGATTCGTATCCCCCCCTCATGCATTATTTCTCATAGAATGAAATTAACTATAATTAAGAGTGTAACTTTGTTAGCTCAGTTTAACTAAAGTGACTGTCCTTTTCCACCACCTCTTGGGTGTCATATGCTATTACATACGTGAATGGAAATTCCAAAAAAAAAAAAATCCTTCTGTTTCCAAAGGAAAGTAAACAACAAAGCCCAATGTTTCTTTTATGGACCCTCAGTTCCGACAGCGGACAAAGATACAGAGGTCTCATTTTTCCAAACCAATTTTCTCCTAATAATTCTAACTTACATTACAAAAAATGTGCCAGCTTGCAACAACACTAATGAGATTATGGGTTCATGTAGCCCAGCCAAAAGTTAAGCTCTTTTAAATCCCAATGATTTCAGGGAGAGGAAGTACATAATTCTGACTTGATCATGCCCAATGTCAATAATACATAAAAGCTCTTTCCTTTTGAATTAATCATGTTAATAGTGTCAGGTAAATTACAGGTTTTGTAGGGATTGTTTTTGTCTTGATAATGGAGTAAACATTGTGTGTAAATCTGTGCCCCAAAGGTGTGTTACAAAGGAAATGGTAACTGTTTTTGTGCCTGACTATTCTTTTTCTTTTCCTAAACATTTCTATTCTCCAACCGGTATCACTAGGCATTAAGTGGGTGATGAGTCTGGTATGACTCCATCTCTCCCCACAAAATGCAATCAGTCACGAACTAGTGATGATAATTGCGCTTTCAGATACACAGATTGCACTAGACTGAGTGTCTCCACTCCAGCTATTTTAAAAAATCATATATGTCCTAGATAGAACAGATACATAATGACTGACACTGTCAGTAGTTTGCCTCAGGCTGAGCCCTTGATTAGGGTGCCATTATCAGACATTTGACCTAGGAAAGTTAGTATCTCATTAAAAAGGAATTAACTTTCATATGATGTTCAGCAGGGGGTTGGACCTGATGGTCTTGTAGGCCCCTTCCAACCCTATGATTCTGTGATTGTATGTGCAGACAGATATTACGAGGTACATTGTCCTGTTCAGGTTTGCACCTGGTGTATCAATCCCTAAGGGCACAGTCCTATGAAGATAGTTGCCAGCCTCTGAACTCAGAGGCTGGCAACTATCCCATGCAGGTGGCTGGAGTATGGAAGGGGATCCTCTCCTCTGTGCTCCGGCTGCCCTGCATTTCTGGCTAGATGTGTGATTTTGCACGTCTAGCCAGAGACTTCAGAATGGGAGTGGGGGAAGCTGTGTGGTGCATAGAAAGCCTCATAAAGAGACTTACTTACTTACTTACTTACTTATTTTATTAATCGCCCATCTGGCCGGTCACCCAGCCACTCTGGGTGATGTACAACAATAAAAATGGTTTACACAATAAAATTCAACATTAAAAACATCACATTTCTAAAATTACCCTAGCCTACCCCAGATGCCTGCCTGAACAACCATGTTTTCAATGCATGGCGGAAGCTCATTAAAGAGGGGGCATAGCGGAGTTCCCTAGGGAGGGAGTTCCACAGAGTGGGGGCTACCACAGAGAAGGCCCTCTCTCTTGTCCTCACCAGCCTAGCTGTCCTGGCTGATGGGACAGAGAGAAGGCCATCCGAGGCTGATCTTGTTGAGTGGCGCTCCTTGAGATAGGTTGGGCCGGAACCATATAAGTTTTAAAGGTCAAAACCAACATCTTGAATTTGGCCTGGAAAACAACTGGTAGCTAGTGCAGCTCCTTCAGCACTGGAGTGATGTGATCTCGCCGGCAGCTGCCTTTAATCAGCTTCTGATTAACCTTCTGTACCAGCTGCAGCTTCCGAACCATCTTCAAGGGTAACCCCACGTAGAGCACATTACAGTAGTCTAAACAAGAGGAGACCAGGGCATGTACTACCGACGGGAGCAGATGGTCGGGAAGGTAGGGGTGCAGCTGCCGTAACAGATGGACTTGGTACAGCGCTGTCCGGCTCACAGCTGACACCTGAACCTCCATGGACAGCTGGGAGTCTAAGATGACCCCCAAGCTGCGGACCTGGTCTTTCAAGGGTAACTGTACCCCATTCAGCACCAGGTCAACATCCCCCAACCTCCTCTTGTCTCCCACCAAAAGTATCTCGGTCTTGTCAGGGATCAGCTTCAGCTTATTCCTCCCCATCCAGCCACTCACTGTCTCCAGACATTTGGACAGGGATTCTACGGCCAACTTTGGTGAAGATTTGTATGAGAGGTAGAGCTGCGTGTCATCCGCATACTGATGTCACCGCACCCCAAACCTCCTGATGATAGCCCCCAGCGGCTTCACATAGATGTTAAATAGCATCGGGGAGAGGATGGAACCCTGTGGCACCCCACAAGTGAGCGGCCACAGGTCCAAATCCTCCTCTCCCAGCGCTACCCTCTGGTATCTGCCGGAGAGGAAGGGCCGGAACCACCGTAATACGGTGTCTCCAATGTCCAACCCCTCCAGGCTGTCCAGGAGGATACCGTGGTCAATGGTATCAAAAGCCGTTGAGAGGTCGAGGAGAACAAGGAAGGAGCATTCACCCCTATCCAGAGCCCTCCTCATATCATCCACCAAGGCGACCAAGGCTGTTTCTGTCCCATGCCCAGGCCTGAAGCCCGACTGAAATGGATCTAGATTATTGGCTTCTTCCAAGTGTGCCTTCAACTGCATCGCCACCACCCATTCAATCACCTTGCTCAAAAAAGGCAGATTCAAGACTGGGCAAAAGTTGTTCAGAACTTGGGGATCCAAGGAGGGCTTTTTTAAAAGCAGTCTTATCACTGCCTCCTTGAGGGCTGATGGCATCACTCCCTCCTCGAGGGAGGCGTTCACCACCGCCTTGATCCCCTCACCCAGCCTCTCTCTGCAGCTCATAATGAGCCAAGATGGGCAAGGATCAAGTAAGCAGGTGGTCGGCCTTACAGATGAAAGCACCTTGTCCACTTCATCAGAAGGAAGAAGCTGGAACCGATCCCACAAAACCGGTGTGCCACAGACCGCCTCCTGCTCACTAACTGTATCCACAGCACACAGAATAACACTCCTAATCCGATCAATTTTATCTGCAAAGTGGTAGATTTCCGTGGTCTTTCCCCCCCCCCGCCTCCAGGATCGCTTCCTTTTTGCCTTCTCCGTGCTCCGTTTCTGAGAGCAGAGAAGGGGAAGAACTGCACTGGCTACATGGGAGTGAGGGAGGGGGCGAGGAGTGTGGTTTCTGGGAACTGATCTTAGAGCCAGGCTCTGACCTCGATTCCCAGAAACCGAACAATTCTGTTGCCCTCTAGACAGTGGCTAGTGGCCATGGGACTGCCCCCTAAGTATATTTGCTAGGAACTTACCCCACCCCCCCTGCTGTTTCAAGCAGCAGCTTGGTGGTTGGGATGTGTAAATCAGCAAAGCTCAGGCTCATTCTGACTCTCCAAAACCTACCTCGAAGCTCATTCTGACTCATGTCCATATCAGATTGCGAGCTTTGTTTTTTATTTTTGCATGAAAATTCATGTGTATTTTCATGCATATTTCCACATGTTTGCATCAATTGTGTGCATTTTTTGAAATGTATGCATTTTTCATATACATTTTTGAACATTTTTATTTGTTCCACAAATCATATTGCAAATATGGAAATGTGCAGACTTCAACCATGGTTACATTTGGGTCCACGTTCTGTTCCAGGAGGTGCAAACTGGGTAAATTCTGATCAAAAAGGAACTGCAATGAATTTCTTATACATCCCTATCTGGTGGGCACACCCATGAATAAATGAATTTGAAATGTGTCTGAAGGCACATTAAGCACCACCTTGCTGAAGCTAAGCAGGTCTGGGTCTGGTCAGTGCTTAGAAGGGAGACCACCTGGGAACCACATGTAACCACCTTGAGTTCCACAATGGAAGAAAGGTGGGATGTAAGTGTAATAAATAAAAATAATTAAAAAAATAAAAAGTGTGCTTGCTATTTCCATTGGCAAAATTCCTATTAGTAAATTTACTGGTGATTAGTGTCACTTAGTCTGCATTGTTCCTCTCCTGAGCTACAGGATGAGTATTGTGTTGGCTCAAAGAGCAGCACAGAACAAATGAATATGAGGACAGATTAATGAAAGGATGAAACTAAATGAAGTGGTGTAGAGCAGCATACCCCTAAGTGGCGAGAAAAAGACTGTGAACCCTTAGCATAGTCACATATGTCCAACCTAAAATGTTATTAGATCTTAATCTAACCTCGTAATCCTAGATGAAGAACAATAGATAACCTGACTAAACAAATGACACACAAATATGATGCTTTTTCAACATTTATTTATCCACAACTGACTCAACATTCAATATCCATGTGTGAAACAGTATGTGAGCTTTTAGATTCAGTATCTGGTGGCACCCCCTGAAGCAGCAATGACTTCAAGTAAGCATTTCCTGTAGCTGTTGGTCAGTCTCTCACATCGGTTTTGAGGAATTTTGGCCCATTCCTCCTTACAGAACTGCTTCAATTCAGTGACATTTGAGGGCTTCCCTGCATGAACAGCTTGTTTCAGGTCCTGCCACAACAATTCGATGGAGTTTAGGTCTGGACTTTGACAAGGCCATTGTAAAACAAGGAATTTCTTCTTCTACAGCTATTCATTTGTAGATCTGCTTGTAGGTTTAGGATCGTTGTCTTGTTGGATGATCCACTTTTGGTTCAGCTTCAGCTCACGGACGGATGGCTTGACATTCTCCTCTAGAATCTTCTGATACACTGCAGAATTCATGGTTGTGTCAATGACAGCAAGCCATCCAGGTCCTGAGGCAGCAACGCACTCTCAAACCATCACGTTCCCACCACCATGCTTGATGGTTGGGATGAGGTTCTTTTATTTGAAATCAGTGTTTGTTTTTCGCCAAACATAACATTTTTCATTGAGACTGAAACATTCTACCTTTGACTCGTCTGGCCAGAGAACATTGTACCAGAAGTCTATGTGATCTTTAGGAAACTTCAGACAGGGAACAATGTTCTTTTTAGAGAGCAGTGGTTTCCTCCTGGCTAAGATCCCGTGAACACTATTCTTGTTCAGTCTTTTTGAGATCATTGAGTCATGAACACTCACATTAGCCAAGGCGAGAGTGGCCTGCAGATACTTGGATGTTACTCTGGAGTTCTTTTTGGCTTCCTGGATGATGCGTTGGTTTGTTCTTGGAGAGATTTTGGTAGGATGACTGCTCCTGGGTAGAATAACAGTGGTCTTGAACCTTCTCCATTTGTAGACTACTTGTCTGACAGTGGATTGGTGGACCCCAAATCCTTAGAAATGGTTTTGTAACCCTTTCTAGACTGATGAGCAGCAATAACTGCTTTTCTGAGGTCCTCAGAGATGTCTTTTGATTGTGGCATGATGTGGTTCCACATAACTGTATGGTGAAGATCAAACTCACAAAGTTTCTGATCCTTTTATAGGGTCGGGCCTCCCAAACTCACCCCTGAAGATCTACTTAATTGCTTAAACAGCTGATTCTAATTATTTCTTTTAAGTGAGCTGATGCAACCAGGGGTTCACTTACTTTTGCACATACCCTGACACTTAAGTACCCATTGTTTGCCTAATTTATACATCATTTATTTCACAAGACACGGAATTGGTTAATATAAGCCCTATTGGATATTTAGAAAAGGACTGGTTTTGATTCATGAAGACTATCATGGTAAAACTATGGAATTTCTGTAATTATCATTAGGGTTCACAAACTTTTTCTTGCCACTGTAAATTGCCCATTACGGACCAACAGTATGACTGCATAAAGTTCTGGAAATAACAGGGTGATGTGGAATTGAATTTTATTTCCTACGCTATGCTAATTATAAAATGAAGAACGATTAAAATAAACTATTTTCCATTCATGGGACAGGAGCTGGTGATGTTTGGTATTTTTGAAAACCTAATCCATATTTGAGTGCCTTTAAGAGTGCAGGTCTTGTGATACGTTCCATGGGGTTTTCAGAGACATCACCTTGCCGACAAAGGTCCGTCTAATCAAAGCTATGGTTTTCCCAGTAGTAATGTATGGCTGTGAGAGCTGGACTATAAGGAAGGCTGAGCGCCGAAGAATTGATGCTTTCGAACTGTGGTGCTGGAGAAGACTCTTACGAGTCCCCTGGACTGCAAGGAGGTCAAATCAGTCCATCCTAAAGGAAATCAACCCTGACTGTTCATTGGAAGGACAGATAATGAAACTGAAGCTCCAATATTTTGGCCACCTAATGCGAAGAGAAAACTCCCTGGAAAAGACCCTGATGCTGGGAAAGACTGAAGGCAAAAGGAGAAGGGGACGGCAGAGGATGAGATGGCTAGATAGCATCACGGATGCAATGAATATGAACTTGAGCACACTCCGGGAGAGAGCGCAGGACAGGAAGGCCTGGCGTGCTATGGTCCATGGGGTCACGAAGAGTCGGACACGACTGAACGACTGAACAACAACAACAAGAGTGCAGGTCATGGGAAATTTGTTTCTGGTTTGGAGATGACCTGGGCAGTTGCACAATTATGCATAAGCTGAATTGAGCTCATTTGGATCCTTAACTTATTGGGGAGCTGAAGGCAATGAAGCTGTTAGAAAGATAGTTTGTATCCAAATGGTGGAAACCTGGGGTGAACTGAACATGATTAAAAATAGATGTGAACTTGTTTTACGCTAGAAGTTACCCTGCGGCAGTGATGGTGTCAGAGAAGCATTACGTTGCTGCCACTATTGTGTCTGCATAGTGCTGTCCAGAACAGAATTTTTCCAAGTGGTTTGGGGCTTTCTGAAGCCTGACCCACAAACTGAGGGGTAGGCAACCTGGTGCCCTTGAGAAGTTTTGGACTATTAACTCATAAGCCTCAGCCAACATGGCCAATCGTCAGCGATCATGGTACATGTAGTCCCAAACATTTGGAGGGCGCCTGGCTGCCTACCGCTGAGCAGTCTTCAGAGGCTGGCTGTGACTTACCTGCTCGGCACTTCAAGGATGAAATCATTTGCATTTGCAACAACTTGGATGTCTCTGTTCCTGTAGTTCTAGGGGATTTGTCCAGAGCACCACCTTGTCCTGTATTATTGGATGGATTTCATTTGTGGAAGCCTGAGGATGAGGACGTGGAATGCTTTCTTATTAGAGAGTCAGTCATGGAACTATTCTTAAAGAAATTTACCTTGGACTGTTAAGTTGTAACAATTATCAGCCAGTCTCAAATTTTCCTTTTGAGCAAGATTGGCATGCACCTCCAGACATTTCTGAAAGAGGATCCATTGCAATCTGGCTTCTGACCTAGGTTTGGCATGGAAACTGACTTGGTTTCTCTGATAGCAGGTGCTGAAGAAATAGCTCAAATGTTGTACGACCCAGGCAGCACTGTGATCTGCACTGATTTTATTGCTAATGATAACCATATTAAGCTGTGCATTCCACTGTTGTCATGTTTTTAAATATTATTGTAGGCTGCCCTACATCCTTGCAAAACTGAAGGACTGCATATAAATACTTGAAACAAATAGAAATGATTGAAGTGCACTTTTCTATGAAGCAGAGCACCACCTTGTGGATGCTCAGTGCCATAAACAACTGCCTTATACTGAATCAGGCCATTTGTCCATCTACCCAGTGCTAACTACTCTGCCCAGAACTGGCTTTCCCAAGTCTCAGAAGTCCTTCCCAGCACCATAACCTGAAATCCTTTTCACTGAATATGCCCCAGACTGAACCTCACTGAATACCCCCCCACACCCCCAATACACATACTCACACTCAGCAGTGCTTCCTGGCTATTCCTCCTACTTGAGCAGCTGCCCATCTCCTGTGCCCATGCAGCTTGCACTGCTTCACTATGTCACGTCATCTCAATATGGTCCTCAGGCAGTCTGACAAAGCTAACAGGGACAATTACAGAATTCATGAGAGAAACTCAGTTCCCATTTGTTCTGCAGGCTGTATGTTCTGTATGGCTTCTTTCCTATTTGTATTTATGACCCTTATATCCCATTTGTCACCCAAGGACACTTATATATGGTTTCTAAGTATTTTCCCATCCAGACAATTTACAGGTCAACCTTGTTTAGCTATAAGAGTAGAAATGCATTGTGGGTCTTCATCCCATTCTCTTTTGGCATGGTAGTAACTTGTGGAAGAGCCTTTCTATACAAAGCATTTATTGTGTGCTTGTGATTCCTCACTTGGGGCCTCTCCTGCGTTTTGCAATCGTTTTAGCGGGTTTTTTCCCTTATGAGGAAAGTCTGGCATATCCTGAATGGCAGCATGAAACCTGAGTGTATTTCTGCAATTCTGCTATACCACAGTGCCACCTAGTGGTTGTGTAATGGAACATATAGAAAAGCAACCCCCTGGGAGAAAAATGTGTAAAAGAGCTGATCTTAATCCCACAAAGCATCCAGAAGCGGAAGCCTTGATAAGGTGGCAGGTTAAAAGCCTTATGTAAAAAAGCCTGAAGAATCAGGTGCCTTTTTATGAGCTGGGTATTCTGCATAGCACTCTGCTGGGAGTATTGGCAATGGTTGTATGGGCCATGAATGATTTTCAACCACCATTTTTTAGATGGAAAAAACAGATCTTTCTTTTTATTAACTGGGCCCTTGGGAAGAGATGGCATTGCCCCCAAAGTGTAAATAGCATTCACTGTTGAAAATATAATGTAGCCCTGAGGCATGTAATGTTGGCAAACACAATGTGCACTTATACAAATTCATTTGGCATATTCTGACCTACACAAAGAGCTATTTCTAGGTAATGTCTGCTGTCTGTGTATAATATAGTAATTCTAGGTCATGTCTTCTGTGTGCATACAATTTAGTCTTAAGATAATGTTAATCATCATTGGTGTCCCTCCAAGGAGCTCTGTAATTCTGTGAGGGTGGTAACAGCTTTCAGTTAAACATCACTAGCTCATTTGTAGAAGTACAATTCTCAGGGTTCCTTAAAGTAAAACCACAATGGTTATGTTAGTATAAACATGTTCCTTTCATTGGGAATTGCATTTCCACCAATTTGCAATGCAAATAAACCCTAATGCAGCATAGGAAATCTATTTATGAATGCAAGATTCTTCATCCTTACTGGATTGGAAACCACAAGTACAAAATCTAATGCAGATGTGAGGCATCCAGTGCAATTCACATCTGCAAAGCGTATTTTGGATGGGGCTGCCTCTTAAGCCAATACCCTACACTTCCCATCTATCTTACTGTGTG
The DNA here is from genome assembly GCF_057233095.1 of Heloderma suspectum. NCBI lineage: Eukaryota > Metazoa > Chordata > Lepidosauria > Squamata > Helodermatidae > Heloderma > Heloderma suspectum. The sequence goes on along the minus strand of NC_139462.1, from coordinate 131,820,750 downwards.
CCCAATGTCAATCTACTCTCTCAGGCCAGACAACCCTTTTTGCAGGCATGATGAAGCGGACAGGAAAAATGGTAATTCTTCTAATCAATCTGATTTGAGGTAGCTTGATAAAAAAAAAAAAATTCTAACCTTTGATAGGGGAAAAGCCATTGCAGCGGTATCTAAACTTGTTTACTTCTTTCTTCCAGATATGAGAAAACAAACAGCTGAAAGTATCTTCAGTGACTGTAAGTTTAAAGATCTCATGTTAGTTATGAAAATGCAATAAACCTTTTAAAGAAGTTTCCAAACTACTCACAGCGATCATGGGTTACCAGCCAATCCATGCAAGTGTAAATTGGGCATATTCTGAGCCCATAAGGTTCATTTTCATGTAGAGGCAAGGGGATATTTCCCAGTCTCTGGGGCAGCCTTTCCCAATGTGGTGCCCCCCTGATGTTTTGGACTACAACTTCCATAATCCCTGACCACCAGCTGGGTAGGGCTGATGGGAGCTGTATTCCAGAACATCTGGAGGGCACCATGTTGGGGATGGCTGCTTGGGGATTGACACTGACGTGCAATAAGAGGCAAGGTAGCTGGCTGACTGACTCCTCCATCGAGGGAGGGGACACTGCTGAAGTCCCAGACTGGGTCTGTCTTGTTCAAGGAAGCAGAGTTTGGGTGAAGCTCTTTGGAGCTCACCAATCTGGCAGGCTGTTTATATTTTTTCCTTTTCTCTCTCCTGTATTGGCCCGCCCCATCCATATCATATTGGGGGTTGGACTCAATGGCCTTGTAGGCCACTTCCAACCCTACTGTTCTATGTTTCTATGATAGAAAGGGACAGAATCCTCCAAGGGGAGGGAAGAGAAGAATTTGGTGTCAAAGGGCCTTTGCCCCCCCCTGCCTTGCCCCGCCCACACACACTCACACACCTCAGACTGTATCAATTCCTCTCTTTGGAGAGAGGAAAACTTTTGCTCTAGCAAGTGCTGGCATCTACTCAAGATGCTCATTCCTTAAATACACCACCACTCTAATATGTTGATTCTCACGCACTCAAACTAGCTGCCACATGGGTCCCATAACTGCTATGTGCTGATGACTCTGTTTTATTGTCACAACCAAATGGGCCACGATCTTGGGAGGACATTTGGTACAGGCTGGATGTTAGGAGGGCTCCCTGGTTTTTACCTAGACAGGACAGCAGCCACTAGAAAGTCATAAGCAGTTTTTGTCCTCCCTGGAGTCATCTTTAGGGCAGAGGTTTTCAAAGGTCTCAGTCTCTGACCCAGGAGGTAGTGTAGGGTACTGGCTTCAGAGGCTCAGTGATGAATCAAGAAATCCATGGTTCAGATCTCCCCTCAGCCATGCTTACAAGATGGCCTTTTACAATCCATTCCCTCCCAGACACTGCCCCTGCCCCTCCAGAGTTATAATGATAAGATGTGCTCCATCATTCACAGGAGCCACCGTAGCTCAGTCAGTGGTAGAGCACATGGTCTGCATACAGATGGTCTAGGGTCAGTCCCTGGCATCTCCAGTTCTCAAAAGATGAGGCAGCAGGTGATGTGAAAGGCCTCTGCCTGAGACCCTGGAGAGCTGCTGTCAGCCAGGGTAGGCAATAGGTAGGGCTAGATAGACAAATAGCCTGGCCTGCAATAAGGCAGCTTCGCATGTACCCTGTGTCCTGGTGGCTTCAAGCCTGCATAGAGTTAGCATGCAGATCTATAGGGAGTCACTCCAACAGGGATTATGACCCATTATCTGCAAGGGGCAGCTACCTCTACTCCATTTTGGAAGAGGCCTTCCTTATTATTTATGGATCTATAACCGCCATTCAGAAAGTTTCCCCCCAAAATGGCTTACAAAAGAATGTGAGAGCAATATCAATGTCAATAACAATAAAAACAAGGAAACACCATGGGCTGGTTCGTACAACCCCCCATGGCTCATCATAGGTTGTTTAACCAGTGATGAGCTGTAGTGCGTGCAGGTGACATTTTGAATATGCAACCCCCATTCGGGGCTTGCTATGTTGTAAGAAGCCAGCCACAGGGTGATGCAAGGGTTAAAAAAAAACCTCGCATAACCCTACAACAAACTGGGTTATCCCTTCCTTGGTTGACATTGCCTTTGGCAGAGGGTTTTTACAGAAGATGTTTAAACTCTCCACCTGGAAACCTACCTTGAGGAATACCGCTAGTTTATATCCTACATTTTATATTCCTCCCACCCCGTCCCGCCTGCCTCTCTTAGAGAAAAATGGAGTTTCTTACTATAAATTGCTATTCTTGGGAGAGGTGGGGAGCATTCTACCCACCACTTTACTTTCCAGGTGAGCTCAGCTTTTCCTTCTGTATGATAGGCCCATGGTACGTATGGCCGCCTGGGATGTTTTCACCTTCTACTATTCTATCTGTTCATACATTTTCTGAGTTTAGTTTTATTTTTTCATGGTTGTTCTGACATGTAACTACACTGGCATCCTTTCTGTTCATCACTGACATGATTGGAGGTATGTCTCTGCTCTTTCCAGTTGCAGTCTGGAAGTTCAGGAGCCTCCCTGCTGGAGGATTTGATCAGCCATGTGACTCTGCCTCCTGCTGGGTGGGAGATACACTTTCCAAAGGGGAGTGAATGCCCTCCATTCTTCTCCCAACAGGCATTTACCTGGATGTCCAGGTAGCTGCTGGGGCCAGTTGCGCTTTAGCCAACTTGTCTTTTTTTGTCTGAATTATTTTATAACCAGTATGCACTTTATATTTAATAGCACTCAAAACATATTTTTTTCTTGGCATTAACAGTCTGTGGGCTTCGATATAACAGATCAGCAGTATCATCAAGGAAATCATCAAGAATAACTGGAGGAATTGCTACTTTGGATTCTGGGGAATGGCCATGGCAGGCCAGCCTCCAGCGGAATAACATCCATCGCTGTGGTGCAACGCTGATCAGTAACACCTGGCTGGTATCTGCAGCTCATTGCTTCAGACAGTAAGTTTCCAACTAGGATCAGGTATGAGAAGTATTGACCAGTATGTCAAGTGAGATTAGTCGACGTATAAAGCTAAGCACATGAGACTCTCTGATGACGCTTATAGAGAGATCTCTTGCTTGCCTGTTTGAGCACATATGAAGCTGCCTTATATCAAATCAGACTATTGCTCCACTTAACCTAGTTGTCAGGGGTGCCTCTGAGCATAGGCAGTGGCAGAGTAGCTCAGATTCCGAAGAGGAACCGCAAAACGGGGGGGAGACGTTTTCCCAGACTCTTCCACACAGGGAGAGACAGACTCCTCAGGTTTCAGTAGTCCAGCTGGACGGAGCGGGCCTCTCTTCACACACCCCTGTGAGAGATAGCGAACAGGGAGAGGTGGGGCTTGGAGAGCTTGAATTCTTAGACGCCAGGAGATGGATGGCAGGGGTGGAGTTAGGTGATCTGCCCGATTGGCCAGGCAGGAACAGCTACACATAGAGACCTCATGAGATAGAGGGAGATCCCCACCCCCACCCCTTAAGTTAGGAAAGCATGCCCGCCTTTTCTTAAAAACAATGTCAGGGTGGAAACTGAGCCCATAGAGCCCCAGAGCAGTTCTGATTCTGAGGAGGAACAGCAATCTGTGGGAGAGGAGCTCACTCATCTCTCACAAGCACAGCAGCTGGCAGAGATTGCTCCTGCCAGCATTCCTGGGATAGATAGTGACCCTGGCAGTGAGAGAGCACTGGAGGGGGGCGTGCTGGACGCTCGGCACAGACGCAGGGAGCGACGGCAGATGGAGGCCGCCGAAAGGAGGCGTACCGCTCGTTTGGTGCTCAAACAATGGTCGCATCCCGAGGACCCAAGGGAGGATCTCTCCATAGCCCATACGTTCAGAGTCTTCCCGTGGTTCCCCTTCAAACGGGGACCAACTGCCTTACCTGGAGCTTAGGCTACTCTGCTATCTTTCCCCAGTGCTGTTCCTTGCTTAGTCGCTAGTGATTAGTATCTGAAAGAGTCATAAAGGAATAAAGGAATAAGGCCTCGGAAAGAATCCTCATCGTCTGTGTCCTGAGTTGGCTATTGGAAGGGACTGCAAGAGGCAGCTAGGGCGCTTCTGACAAACGGTGGGCAAGCTGTCAGGGTTCCCTTTTGTCCCTGCTGAATTTCAAATAGCCAAATCAAAACACAGACAAGAGGCTTCTATCCACGGCTCTTTAATCCTTTTACTTCAATGGGTCATATAGATTCAAATTGTCAGTAACTCACAGTCTACAAAGGAAATGCCTTCAGGGAGTTCAAAGGGAAACTACGAAGGTTGAAAGTTGCCCACCATTTGAGAAAAGGCAGGCACACTTTCCTAACTTAAGGGGTGGGGTGGGGATCTCCCTCTATCTCGTGAGGTCTATATGCGTAGCTGTTCCCGCCGAGCCAATTGGTAGATCGCCTAAGCTCCGCTCCTGCCATCTCTCTCTTGGCTCTGCGCCTGTGCCTGGCATCTAAGAATTCAGGCTCTCCAAGCCCCACCTCTCCCTGTTCACTATCTCTCACAGGGGTGTGTGAACAGAGGCCCTCTCCATCCAGCTGGACTATTGAAACCTGAGGAGACTGTCTCTCCCTGTCTGGAAGAGTCTGAAAAAGTTCCTCCCCTACATTTTGCAGTTCCTCTTTGGAATTTAGGCTACTCTGCCACTGCCTAAGCTCAGAGGCACTCCTTACATCATTCCCACTCCCGTGAGGCTCCCCTCTTGCTCCCGCTTGGGGCCCCAGGCTTGTGGGGGTACTGACAGTGGAAACGGCGTAGCAGCAAAGGGGCATGCAAATGTTCAGCCGGTTCCCAGGAACGTTCGTCCAGGCCATACCCCTTCCAGTCCAGCAAGTATTGCAGATGCCCTCAGAAAAAGTGCAAGTCCATGATGTCAGTGACTTCAAACTCCCCCCACCCAACACTGGAGGTGGGGGGGCAGTCAGAGCGATGGGGATCGCCAGAGACTAGTGGGGAAAGCAAGGAGTGATAAGAAACAGGATGCACCTTCATGGAGGGGGGGAGTGCCAGTCAAAAAGCAACAGGGTTAATCTGGGCCGCGATATGGAAGGGGCCCATCTGTCAGGCTGTGAGCTTCTTAGTGGGGAGGTGAGAGGGGTGGTATTGGGTGGACAACCAGATCCAGTCCCCAACCTGCAGGGGTGGACCGGGCTGGCAACATCAGTCCACAGCTTCTTTATATGCTGCTTTAGCCTGTTCGATTTAGTTCCGTAAGAGGTGGTGCACAGAGCGCAATTCCTCCAAGAATTCATGGGATGGTACCCAAAATTGGCTTTGGGATGGTACCCAAAATTGGCAAAGAAAGGAGTTTGGTGGGTGGAGGCATGGCACGCATTGTTGTAAGCGAATTCCGACAGAGGCAGCAGGGAAAACCAGTTGTCTTGTTGGTAGTTTACATAACAGCATAAGTATTGTTCTAGCATGGCATTGGTGCGTTCGGTCTGCCCATCCGTCCGGGGCTGGTGAGCAGAGGAAAGCCGGAGCGTCACATTGAGCACTGCAAGCAACTCCTGCCAGAAATGAGCCATGAATTGGGTCCCCTGATCCGAAACAAGCCCCACCTCTCCCTGTTCACTTTCTCTCACAGGGGTGTGTGAAGAGAGGCCCTCTCTGTCCAGCTGGACTGTTGAAACCTGAGGAGTCTGTCTCTACCTGTCTGGAAGAGTCTGGGAAAGTTCCTCCTGCACATTTTGCGGCTCCTCTTCAGAATCTGAGCTACTCTGCCACTGCCTATGCTCAGAGGCACCCGACACTAGTATTGTCTACTTTGACTGGCAGCATCTCTCCAGGCTTTCAGGCAGTGGTCTTTCCTATCACCTGAACCTTTTTACTGGAGATGCCAGGGATTGAACCTGGGACAATCTACATGCAGGACATGTGTCCTACCACTGAGCTATGGCCCCTCCATAGCACAAAGCAGGGATGGTGAACTTTTGTGGGCTGGATGACATCAGGCAGCGTGGCTATACTGCTGCAGTCATGCAGTCCCTGACTGAAATGCCGGCTGGATCTCCAGCCAGTGCTTCAGCTGGGGACTTGGATTTCCCTGGCTGGGCAAAGTGCTCCAGCTGCCTTGGTTGGGGCACCTAGTCCTCCCTGCATCCTTCCCAATGGAGGAAGGTGTCTGACCAGGTGAAGCTGTCCGACCGAAAAAGTGGCCTGAGGTGGCTCCAGCTGTCTCCTTGGATGGGGCCACTTTGCCCACACCATATCCTCAGTTCAGATAGGATTTGCAGGGAAATATCAGTGGACATGGGCTGGTTAAGTAACTCCTCCTCTTGCCCTCTGATGGTTGTCTGTAAGAGCCCCTCTGCCCATATTTGCCTTACGTCAGCACAGATGGATTTGGAAACATAAGTGCTGTGGTGAAGGGGTCAGTCTTATCAGGGAGACAGATATTAGTAGCAATCGGAGAGAAATAAGCAGCAGTGCGTGCAGGGAAATAACATCCCACCTGAAAAGTGCACATTCTGCCCAGATCAGATGCTGCGTTGGTCTCTGGATCTTCATTAGACAGTGCTCACATATTTCCAAGGTCTTCTGAGCAACAGTGGCAATTAGAAGTATGCTGCTTTCTGTATTAAAAAAAAAAAAAATTAGAAAAGCAGAGAGATTGCCTACTGGTACATCATAATTGGTTTCACGGATGCTGGAATCATGCACTTTTCCATGTCTTTCTGTTGTGGAGAGTATACCGAATGATGTTCTATCAAAATGGACAGTAATATTGTATTGTTGGGGATCCAGATATGAACACTTTCAGTAATGTGACTCACCATGATCTCTTGACTTTTTTTCAGGGCAAGAAATCCAAAGAAATGGACTGTTACCTTTGGAACCTATTTAAGGCCTCCTGTAATTGTGCGGTTTGTCAAGACCATTATAGTTCATGAAAAGTACTTCTATCCAGCCCATGAATATGACATTGCTGTTGTGCAGCTGGCTAAACGTGTGGAGTTTACAAATGCTGTTCATCGGGTTTGCCTTCCAGACTCAAATGAGATTATTCCGTATAATATAGATGCTGTTATTACAGGATGGGGAGCAATTAGTAATGATGGTAAGCACATCCACTAGAAGAACGTAGTATTTTATATCTTTAATTGATAGGACTAACAGGGAAGAAAAGGGGATTCTTTTTTGAGCAGCCAGCTTATACTGGAGGTACTCAACTGGAGGTGGGGGTGGGAGGCAGAACCAGGGTGCACGAAAGACTGCTGAGAGCTGCTAATTACTACCAAGATTGAGAGAATGTTGGATAGGGGGAAAATGGCAATTGCAGAGAGATACAAAAACAAGCAGTTGGACTGAGAGAGGAAGAGGCTAAGGAGAAGAAAGTGGGAGGAAAAATAATAGAGCCTAGAAGACAGATAGTGACAGGAGTGGCTGAGTGAGGATAGGCGCTTAAGAAAAAACAGGGCTATCCCGAGACATTTTGCTGCCTGAGAAGCAAATGGCATTCCCCTCCAAGTCAATAGTACCAAGGCCAGTCAAGTTATTTTGCCGCCCGAGGCAGCAAATCCCACAAGTGCCTCTCCCCATTCCTGGCAGTAAAACTACAATAGGGGAAACTAACAATTTGCTGCCATTTTAAGACATTGGTTGCCTCACTCTGCCTAATGGTCTGCTCCAACTACTGTCTGCTCCAGCTACTAGCAATTCTCCAAAAGTCTCAAGCAGAGACATTCTTTTTTAACTGGAGATGCCAGGGATTGAACTTGAGATCTTCCGCATGCAAAGTATGCTGCAACACTAAGCTATGGACCTCTGCCATGATGGATTTTATCTAAATCTTCACTGGAATTATTACATAAAGATGATTCTAGCAGCTCTTAACTTCTAAGGACTAAATCTATAATAGTTTTAAATCTTTGTGTACCTGATTTCACTCAGCCTGAGGTTAAATACCTTGGTTAGAACTAAAAATTAGATTGTTAACAGTTAATAATTCATGAAACCACATATTTTCTAGTTTAGTCAAGATCTCTTACTGAAGAGTGGGAAAGGCCATCTTGATATGCAAAAGATCACTGACAGATCTTAAAAGCTGCACCTGTCTATTATTGAAGTTAGCCAATTAGAGCAAAGCGTCTTCTCCCTGAATTCAGCAAATAAATTCAGCCTGTGATAAATTACATTGCATGATCTCCAGATAGTACATGCGTCTGTACCCAAAAACAACTGCTGTCTGGGCATCCAAAAAATCTTCCACTTTCTCATAAGCGGGAGATGGTAAGAAATCTCACGTCAGCCTTTTCACCAGTGGGAATTACTTTTTTCTTCTCAACCATACTGGCTTCAAAACTGCATAAAATTCCCCCAAAGAAAGAAGACATTGACTGGATTTGCATGATCACGGTAGCCCATCATGGCTTATTTAAACCACAGTGGCTTGCAGCATGTGCTCATGGCCATTTTGAATATTCACCCCCCGGAAGGGGGTTGCCATGGCTTGTCATCCAAACCTGGGCGGCAGGTGTTGTTTGAGGGTTAAACAACCCTCAAATAACCCTACAACAGAACATAAGTTACTTGAGGGTTGTTTAAACCCTCAACCCCTTAAACAACCCCTGCCACCAGGTTTGGATGACAAGCCATGGCAACCCCCTTCCGGGGGGAGAATATTCAAAATGGCTGGCAGCATACACTGCAACCCACCGTAGCTTAAAGAAAGCACAGTGGGCTGCCGTGATGGTGTGGACTGGCCCACTGTCTTAGAAGCAGTAGTTGAATTACCATCCTTCTCTCTACATATATTACAGTTTTCCTGTTGAATTAGCACCTTTCTTTCGACATGTTTTTCCTACTTCTGTGGTTATGGCAATGTCCCCATAATTTGCGAACAATTATGAAGGGATAGAATGATTAAGCTGTCTTTTCAACTGTACCTAAAAGAACAGAAGAGTCAGTATTTTCTTCAATACAACTTCTAACTAGATTGTAAGCGTGCAGGTGGGGCATATTTTATTTTTAATCAGTATACAATGTCTAGTTTGTTGTGTTTTATGTTATTAATATTTCTGAATTGCACTTAGAATGATAATTATATATATTATTTTGTTCTGAAAGCTTGGAATATATCAAGGCTGTGCAGTCACTGCTTTGTTCTCTAAAGCAGTGAAGCTAAGACATTGCAACTTTTTCTCCAAAATGGACCTTTATGTAGTGAGGGGCTGTGTGTAGAAACATGTTTCACTACACTGATTGCCTTCATTGCATGTAAATGAGGCTGTTCTGTTTAAGAAAGGTTCCCCATATTCAGCAGCCCAGGTTAGACACGTGGTCCTGGTCCCAGACTAGAGATATGCAAGCATACCAGCTGGCTACGCAAACACGTCTCCATCCCCTAACCCCACCGCTTTATTTCTCCCATCTCTAAGCAAGGGAAGGTTTACAATCACTACTACTGTCCTGACAGTATCTTTTATTCAAGTTTGAGCAGCTGTGGTTTATTGTAAATGGCACCTAAGGTTTCTTCTATGCTTTGTCTAGGCTACTGCACATAAACTGAAGTACTAAACCGATTTTTCTGTTTAGGTGTCACCCCTAATGTTCTTCAGCAAGCAACAGTAAAACTCATAGACTCCAGTACTTGCAATAGAAGAGAGGTGTACAATGGAGCCATAACACCTGGAATGCTGTGTGCTGGGTATCTAGAAGGAGGAATAGATTCCTGCCAGGTATGTCTAATCTCATCTGATATAATTAATCTCCTCTAAACAAGGGTGATGTGGGGAGAATGTGTACACAGAAATATTACTTCCTTGCTTTGAGTGTTTGAGATTTCTCCTCAGGGCTGCTTTCTTCGGCTGAGGTCCTTACTACTGTGAGTCCTGAGTCTGCTTCCATCCCAGGGCATTTCCTGGCCTCAACTCATATCAACCTTCCCTGGAGAAAAAACACCAAAGTATCTTGTGGCACCTTAAAGCAACACATTTATTATGGCATACACTTCCATGGACTACAGTCCACTTCATCAGATGCACGAACTGTTATCCTGAGAAGCTTTCTTCCTGTCTTCTCTCCCTCTGATCGTTGATTCCTCCTAACTCTGATTCCTCCTAACTTTGGGACTGTACCTACATACATTGTTTTTCAGTCTTGTGTTACTTGCCACCACACCTCCATCGTTTCTGATAGGAACTTTATAGCCCTGTTTCATTTCATACTGGAAAAAAAAAATCTGAAGTTTCAGCAGTAAAAGTTAATTTTAGTTTATTTCAGCCATTGGCCATAACGAAACATAAAACAAAATACAAGAAATAATAAAGACAGTAAACAAAGAAATATATAAAAAGGATCCCCGCAGAGTAACAGTCTGAAACCAAGTAAAACAAAATACAAGAAATAATAAAGACAATAAACAAAGAAATATATAAAAAGGATCCCCGCAGAGTAACAGTCTGAAACCAAGTAGCGCTCAGCAGGAACTAAAATGATTACAATCCACAATTTATTTTTGCTCTTATGCCATAGCCACGAGGGGAAAAAGAGGGGGGGAAGCCCTCTCAAAGAAATGCTCTTGTTGCTATTGCCATGAGAAACTATAATCTGTTGGTTGAAGTTGTGTTCATAATCTAATTCCTGGGTGACAAAATGGGGGCAGCCTTACTGATGGCAGGAAGCAGAAGCACCATCACAGCGCCCAACAGAATCCATCTGGAAGTGATGATGTGGCATTATTCCCAGGGGACTTCTGGGAGAAAAATGGTGGCTACCAGGTGCCAAGAGAACTCTGCAAAACTGACCATGGCAGCAATGAAGGGGGAAAATTTTGAAGGGAGAATTTTGGCTCATCCCTAGTAGAAACCTATTCCAAATATTCTCCTAAATAACGCAGTTCAACCCGTGGTGAGGAATGTACTTTACAGTCTTCTCCCCACAAAACACACAGGTGCAGATTGTGATATTGTATGTGGTAAAGCAGGTTGTACACACCTAGTTTTATCTGGTGAAGGACATTCCAGACAAGTTTAAAACTTCAAGTTGTTAGACCTCATCCAAACAGTGCCACAGAAAACTGATTTAAAATTGAATAACTACTCTCATTATCATTATTATACATGATATATAAAGCCATCATATCTTACTATATAATGTATCTATAATTGAGACATATATTGCTTTAGTTAGGAGCCTGCTGTGGATCCTCACTCATCCATTTCTGGTCATTCTTCCTCAGACAACTGAGCTCAGGAGCGATCTTTTCTTCCTGTCTTCAAAAGAAGCCAGCTATACAGATGCTGACTGTACCGTGCAGGAATCATAAAGCCACTCCTCCCCGTGCCCGGAGCAATGCTTCAAGTAAAAAAAAAATCAATTAAAAGAAAGCCAAAGGCACTGAACAAACATTTAACCAGATGAACAGGCTGGGCACTTGACATTTTTTTTTAAGTTAAACGCCTGCCTAAATCATGGTAGGACAGCAAAAAGCAGCACTGAATTCAGAGCCAAGAATTTGTGCCATTACATGAGTGAAGGTGGGGGAAGCACAGCTTGCCCTGCAGTAGAAAAAGCTGCACTATTCCAGTAGGAAGATACATTTCTACACACCTTAACTAAGCATTCCTTTTCATAGACTTGCATTTGGGTTCTCTGTGACTCAGCAGAGTAACTGTCAGAACCTTCTAGAACTAAAACAACATGTTGGGCACAAAGACTCAACCCAACATGCGCAGGAGAGGGTTTGCACCTTCTCACCCAGTCCGTTTCTGCCAGCTTCACTAACAATAGTGTTTAGAACTTTCTCTTCTGCGGATTGTGAGCTAGGCCTTGCTTTTTTCTTTAATCTACCCCCTTCAAGACAGTATATTTTATAAAGATGGCCCTATGGGATGAAGCAGAGGTATAACCATGTATATTTTCCTGTTGAAAAAATAAAAGATGCTTACCCATGGGTATATTCTATTTCACCACATTGGACCACATGTCACCACATAAGTAACCACCCCGTGACTAAAGTTTCCTGTAAAAAGTATGTAGAAATATATCCTACAACTATTGAGTTTGCAGTTTTTTTCTCACTGATTCTGATCCAGAGATGTACAAATGACGCAGTGAATTGCTTGAATGCCCTTGCACGTGTGTTCCTGCATGCACCTCGCATCCAGCGGATGGCTGACTCTATCAGAGCTTATCACACAGGTTACCTGCTTGGAGAGGGGTGGGACCTGAATGCAGCCTCTGCCCTCCTCACAGTGTGCAGGGTGGTAACACCAGTATTCAGTCCACTCATCAACTGGTATTTAGCACTTCATATATGATTCCTTGTCCACTGTTGTGAAATGCATTTCCAAATACTAGATAAACAGAGACCCAGCTTTGGGAACTGCATGCACTGCCCCTTTGTGTGTGCCCAGTTACTGATGCAGCAGGGAATACACACAGAGTAATTGCTTCTGTGTCTTTCCTCACTCAGGGCTGCAAGTATAAGCCTGAAGCTACTTTCAACACTGGCTTAATTTCAGTAGATTTCAACTTAATGCTGCCCCTTTAAGTATCCTGTTGCCACTGAAGTAAAAATATTTTATGTTCTTCATGTTTAAAATTATATTTTTCTTCCTCTAGGGTGACTCCGGAGGCCCATTGGTTACACCTGATATAAGAAGCATGTGGTATCTTGTTGGCATCGTGAGCTGGGGGGATGAGTGTGCTAAGCCAAATAAGCCTGGAGTCTACACAAGAGTGACTTACTTTCGGGACTGGATTACTAAATATACTGGGCTCTGATGCAAAGGTTGCATATGTTCCATACTACTTAGGTAGTGTGTAAGTCACACTTATTCGTAACTTGCACAAAAGTACGAGTCTGTATGACAGCATCTGCCTTATTTCCAAAGTCATCGACATTGCTCTAGAATGTTAAGAAGAAAGTAATGGGAAAAGCTTTTAAACGGACAAAAAAACCTATTGATGTATTTATTTTCCCATAGTAAGATATGCTTTCCCCATGAAATGAGAGTAACTCTGCCTTGCATAGCTTGAATTATTCCTTTCACTCTCCAGTTGTTTTCTATTTTCCCCTCCCTTCCCCTTCAAGATTGTGTGTTAGCTGAAGATACTCCAACTCCAGACACAGAAGGCTATATCATTGCCTTCAGCCACCAAGAAGCTGTTAATGGTACGGCACTCCTTGATGAGGTGGACAGCTTGAAGTGGACTGCACGAAGATTTGCCTATCTCTAGAGATGGAGTGTATTAACTTTCTTGTGGCTATATTAAAGAAAGCAGAAAGCAGCAGCCTTTTATTGCAAGGCATTCAGCTGTTATCCATAATTTTATAATGTGGTACCATTGCTAGATTCCTATTTGCCTTATACCCATAAAGATGTAAACAGTAGCTTTTGCTGCAGCACTTACATTACTATATTAGAAATGTTATTGTAAGATTTCTGGACACTTGCAACCAGTAGTGACAGCAATTTTTTTTTTTTAATTCCTATAATGTTTTACTGGAACTCTATGCACAGTAATGCACAGTAGATTCCATGTTTTCCTGGGACTCCGTACAGTTCTGCCTGTACTCTATTTCTGTCAGCTCCTTCCCACCTTCATCACTACTTCAAACTCAGACTTAGGGTTTTTTTGAGGGAGACATAAGGATCAATGGAAAAGCATAAGGAAAACATGAAAAAGAACTTAAGGCTGAAGATGGGTATAATATATATAAAAAGAGAACTTACTCCCAAGCCATGAAAGCTGCAAGCCTAGCTTCCTTCTGGCTTTGCAACTAAAATTACAGAACATGCATGCCAGCAAATCAAATGCCACTTTAGGCATTTGCCTCTTCTCCCATAGTTTCAGGTGTACTGTCCACATTTATTTTTTTAATTGCTGTACATTTTTGCTCTTATTAATAAACAATCCAGAATTTTTTACAGTTTAAAACCATTCTTGGTATACAAGGTAGGGAGGTTTCTTGGTTACATCATGGATGCTGTCCAATTAGTACGGTGCACAGTTGGCTTCTGCTGCCAACTTGCGGAACTGGTCTTTCCAGGGCTCAGCCCCGGGCCAGAATCGGTAGATTCAGACTAAAAGCACTGAACATGCTTCCAAAGCTGCCCTGCTGTTCTAAAACTGTTTACAGTTGCCTTCACCCTAAAACACTCCAGGGATTAAAGCTTATAAAAGAATAGAAAAAGTAATTGTAAGCAATGTTACAGGCAAAACCTAGATGGAGCTACAGAGAATATTGTTGGCTTCAGTTAACTTGGGGTGAGAAAAGAATCATTTTCTCCCCTTTAGACTACTGAACATTTTCATTATTATCTGGATGATTTCAGTGAAGAATAGTTTCAGAGAAGCATAGCTTATTTTTGAATTTCATGTTATAAGATCATTTTAAAGTCACTTCAAATACGGTCTTTCTCAGTCCAATATATTTGGAAAGTTGAAGAGCTGCCTGCTGTGTATTGGTGCTAATCATTCAATACAAGTTCATTGAAAAATGAAAGAAAGGAGCTCAGAAGAAAGAACCCCTTCATCTTTAGGATGAAATGGAGGAAGAAAACTCTCACCACATAACCTTTTCTTTGTTTGGTCATTCATCATTCTTCATACCTCTTGCTACTAATCATTCATGAAACTGCTTTCTGTTTACATATTGTGGCAGTTTTTGACTTGCCTGCTGATGGCAATTAAATATGAAAACAAGCACAAAGACTGATAGGCTTTCTACTCAAGTTATGGATTTGAGCCTAAAAAGATGCAAACAGAGAACACTCTTTGGAAAAAATATCCTGTTGAAGCTTTACACAAGTCCACCTTTGCTACTTCCCTGCATCTTGAATAAGTCACAGGATGATGGTATGGTTACAGAGGATTTATATGGGAAATCTTACCAACTTCATGACTGCAACATTAATTGCTGAAGGTCTCTACAAAGCTATCTTTTTATGGCCTTATCTGTGGCTTCCCTTTCACTCAGTTCCACATCCTCTGGTTCAGATACATATGCTCACACTTGATGAGTTGTAGAAGCCAAAACCTCCTCGCTGTCCTTGAAAACAATTTTCAAACACATTTCACATATTGTTTGTGGTGATAATTTTTTTTTAAAACCTTTAGATTTTTTAGGCACAGGTTGGAAGGGGCCTACAAAACCATTGAGTCCAACCCCCTGCTCATTGCAGGAAGCCTGATTCCCAGGCAGTCTCCCATGCAAGTACTAACCAGGGCTGACCCTGCTTAGCTTAAACTGTGGTATTTCTATTCTGATTTTTTTGAGTTATGTATCTTTGTATTCTAGCAAATGAAGAAATATGACTTAAGATTTTTAAGGTTGGAGAAAATCCATTAGGACACTTGTTCCACTTTCGGAAGATACTTGCCTTTTAAATAATTCCGCTATGCCACACACTTCATCTAGAAGAAGATTCTGAGGCAGACTCTTTATCAACACCATCATCCTCCCAATACCAGAATGAGGTTTTGGATCTGATTCTGCAAGTAACACTTGAGTATCTTTACAGTTCACATCTCTGATATGGGCCAAAAGAAGGGAACAACTCACAGTCTCCAGAAAGATCATCGGCGTGGAACATGGGATCAGATATGCTCCGCATCCCAATTAAAAAAAAGGCTTTCAAAGTGAGTTTAAGAAAATGCGAGTTCATTTTAACCAAAGTTATGGTGGTTGTATTTACCATCAAACCAAGTTTATCACACAGCAATTTGTGTGTGTGTGTTTGTGTGTGTGTGTGTGTGAGTGAGAGAGAGAGAGAGAATCTGCAACAGAGAGGAAAGGAGGCATGTGCAATTCCTACTACAATTTAGTAGTTAGGTTATTTAATTCACTACCACATTCTTCCAAATTCTAAACCCAGGTAAAATCTTATGTATGCACTGGAACTACTGTCCTGTGCTGCCATCCTCACCAACTTTTGTTGACAGCAGAATCTTAGAAATTTTAACTCAGGGGATCCCCAGAGGGAGTAAGCTGAAATAGAAATGACATACAGCCACGTCTACCTTACACGTTGACCAGTATTGTCCAAGTTTGACCCCACCTTTTGGTTTCAATCTGGAACTCAAAAGCTTGTTCCCTGATCTGCTGTATTATGTGCAGTCCCTACCAAACCCACCGATCAACCCAATGGAGTTCTTCATATATCATTAATGTGCTGATCAGCCTGCTTTTATGTTTACTCGGTGTCCGTGTTAATTTATACAGAGCTTAAATTAATATCATTACTGTAACTGGTGAGAAAGCAATGTAAACATTTTAACATGTTTCAAGTATTATTAAATGTATATTTTAAAAGTTCTTGGTTTTCTTTGGTGAATGTTGATGTTTAATTTTGATCGGTTAATAGAATGTTCATAGCCACCCATTTTCATGTCATACATTCTAGTAAATAATGCTAGTAGCTTGTCCACTAAGGGTGCTTTCACATATGCAGCCTGACTTTACACTTCCCTCGGAATTAGCCCAACTGGATATAATAGGACTTACTTCTGAGTAAATATCCATAAATTCAGACTACAATCCTTAACAACATTTACTACAGAGTAAGTGCCTGTCACAGAGAGTTAGGAATGCAACAGGTTAAATTGCAACAAATACATATAATTCTAGGATTAAAAAAAATCTTTAGTTTAACAAAAATGTTAGGGCACTTACAAATCCACTTGTAACAAAAAGCACGAAAATTGTAAGTTAAGGGACCCCATGTAACCAATAAATTAATTCTAGTCTACATATTGTGGTCACTTAGCCACATGTATCCTTACTTTCCTTTGGCCTTTCAGTCCCAATCCCCTTCACACAAACTCCCACATATACCAAAGCACTTCACAGAGTAACCTGGCTTGCACATAATGGTGGCAAATCGCAGGATAATTAATGGATTTGATTTGGTGTGTGCCAGGTGCATTCTGCAGCCATTTTGAATATTTATCCCCTGATTGGGGATTGCTATGTGAAGCCCAAACCCAGACACTATAGGTTAACCATGGGTTAAAAATCCCACAGCTAACCTACAATTTAGTAATTAGGTTATTTAATTCACTACCACAAGATGTGGTGATGGCCACCAATTTGGATGGCTCTAAAAGTTAGACAAATTCCTGGAAAAGTCTACCAATGGCTACTAGGCTTGAGGGCTATGTGTTACCTCCAGTACCAGAGGCACTATGCCTATGTACACCAGTTGGTGGGGAATGTGGGCGGGAAGGTGGTCCTGCATTCATGTCCTGCTTATGGGTTTCCCATCGACAGCTGGTTGGCCACTGTGTGAACAGAATTCTGGACTAGATGGACCCTTGGTCTGATCCAGCATGGCTCTTCTTATGTTCTTATGCTTAACCCACAATTAATCTATACTGTCCTGGTTTGGACATCATGTAGATCCCAATCAGCCCAATAGGGGTTAAATATTCAAAAAGGCTGGAACACACTCGGTACATGCTGTTGCAAACCATGGGTTAATTAACCCTAATTTGCCACCGTTATGTACGAACAGCCCCACTGCTCACACACACCCTTACCAGACTTGCTGGCTTCAGCAGCTGCAAGCCTCCTTAGACTGGCAGTGCCCATCTTTCTTTCAGGAAGAGAATCCCCCTGAGGAGGAGTCAATCTGGCATGACTATGCATTACAATATGACTTACTTTTACTAAATGACTGATGTAAATGAGAACTTTAAAACCTCATGTTTTTATGAATACACAGTTGATTTTCCAAACCAGGCAGGTTGGGCCCTCTGCAAACTCTTTGAATTACACTGGCAAAAGGAAAAATTGAAAGTATGCTTTGGGTACATACAGATGGTAACAGACAGGAGAAATCTGCATGTAAATAAATGGGAAAAAATTAAACTGCTGTGTTTCAGCCACTTCTTAATAGATTTTTAAAAATTGTCCACTCATAGTGCTTACCACGTACCCTGTCAAATTTCATATGATTGGAACAAATTTTCTTGATTTTCGAATGATTAGAATGTCAAGCTTTATAATGGCATTTAGGATTCCTTTCCTAAAATAAAACTGCCAAGAACTCTCCTTGTACAAGTCTATGGTGCAACCACATTTGGAATACTGTGTTCAGTTCTGGTCCCACACCCAAAAAGGATATTGTAGAATTGGAAAAAGCAGAAAAGAGCAACTAAGGGCGCAATCCTATGCAGATAGGCAGCTGCCTCCGAACTTGGAGGTGACCGCCTATCCAATGCAGGGCAGGAGAAGCATGGAGGGGATCGTTCCCTCCGAGCTTCTCCTGCTCTGCATTTTCGGCTAGACAGCCGAAATCGATTCTTCCTCTGATTTTGGCTGTCTAGCTGTGGGACGGCAAAGCGGGGGAGGAGGCTGCTGGATGACACATTGGATGTATTGTACCGGCATTTCTGCCCTCCCCGCCCCAGAACGCCCCTTGGAACGCCCCATTTCGGCTGCTCTGCACTCCTCTTGTGAGCGCGGAGCTTTTCCGTGCTGTCTGCGAGGCAGCGAGAAGCGGGGGAAGGTTGGTTCTCCAGGAACTGACCTTGGAGTGCGGGCTCCGAGGTCGGTTCCCAGAAAACATAGATATCCTATGGCTGTCTAGCCGTTGGGACCGTTTAGCTTAGAGAAAAGGTGAGTGAGGGGAGACATGTTAGAGGTGTACAAAATTATGCATGGTGTGGAGAAAGTGAATAGGGATACATTTTTCTCCCTCTCTCCTAATATCAGAATCTGGGGTCATCCCATGAAGGTGATTGGTGGGAGATTCACTACAGATAAAAGGAAGCACTTCATACAGCGCATCGTTAAACTATGGAATCCACTACCACTAAATGTAGTGATGGCCACCAATTTGGTTGGCTTTAAAAGGGGATTGGACAAATTCATGGAGCAGAAGGCTATCAATGGCTACTAGTCCTGTTGGCTATATGCTACTTCCAATATCAGAGGCAGTATACCCATGTACACCAGTTGTGGGGAACATGGGCAGGAGGGTGTTGTTGTCCTACTGGTGGGTTTCTCATGTGCAGTTGTTTGGCCACTGTGTGAACAGAATGCTGGACTAGATGGACCTTGGTCTGATCCAACATGGATCTTCACATGTTATTTATATACATAGAAAATATATAAATAACCCTGTGTTAGGGGGATGCTTCCTAGAGTTTAGTCAGCCAACTTCAGGCACTACAAAGCTTCCTTGTTCCCAAGGCTCAGTAGTTTCCATCATGGCTGGATGAGGGATGCTGAGAGCTGTAGTCCAATATATCTAGAGGCCACCAGGTGGGGGAAGGCTGCCTGAGAGAGACAACACTCAGGCTTCGGAGGGTTTTGCATGTTTTCTTTTATTGCCCAAGACATGGCCAAAAAGTAGACAAGATTTTGAGTAGGCAATGGAAACACTTTTTGCAGCAGTAACAAGCAAAGGACAAGTTTCTGTCCCAGAGTCTTTTGAACGAGGTCAGCTTTTCGAGAAAGTGTTCAAAGTTTTTCTTACATTACTTCACTGGAGATACTGGGGGGTGGGGGAAAGAGAGAATTAGGGTGCAATCCTATGCATGTTTAGACGGAAAAAAGTCCCACAACTCCCAGCATTCCCCACCCAGCATTTCTACCTTGTCCTCCCTGGGGATTGTTGACAGCATTACCAAGATATAGTGGAGAGTTGTGCAAAGTTTTTTTTCACTGACGATAATGGGGTGGGGGTGCGAGAATTAGGGTGCAATCCTACGCATGGTTAAACAGAAAAAAAGGTAGGAGGAATGCTGGGAGTTGTAGGACTTTTTTTTCCTAACCATGCATACAGTCATGTGAAAAAGAAAGTACACCCTCTTTGAGTTCTATGGTTTTACATATCAGGACATAATAAAAATCATCTGGTCCTAGCAGGTCTTAAAATCAGGTAAATACAACCTCAGATGAACAACAACACATGACATATTACACCGTGTCATTATTGATTTTACAGAAATAAAGCCAAAATGGAGAAGCCATGTGTGAAAAACTAAGTACACCTTATGATTCAATAGCTTGTAGAACCACCTTTAGCAGCAATAACTTGAAGTAATCGTTTTCTGTATGACTTTATCAGTCTCTCACATCGTGCAGGAATTTTGGCCCACTCTTCTTTACAACATTGCTTCAGTTCATCGAGGTTTGTGGGCATTTGTTTATGCACAGCTCTCTTAAGGTCCTGCCACAGCATTTCAATCGGGTTGAGGTCTGGACTTTGACAGGGCCATTGCAACACCTTGATTCTTTTCTTTTTCAGCCATTCTGTTGTAGATTTGCTGGTGTGCTTGGGATCAATGTCCTGTTGCATGATCCAATTTCGGCCAAGCTTTTGGACAGATTTAGCTGTTGGACAGATGGCCTCACATTTGACTCTAGAATGCTCTGGTATACAGAGGAGGTCATGGTTGACTCAATGACTGCAAGGTGCCCAGGTCCTGTGGCTGCAAAACAAGCCCAAATCATCACCCCTCCACCACAGTGCTTGACAGTTGGTATGAGATGTTTGTGCTGATATGCTGTGTTTGGTTTTCGGCAAACGTGGCGCTGTGCATTATGGCCAAACATCTCCACTTTGGTCTCGTCTGTCCAAAGGACATTGTTCCAGAAGTCTTGTGATTTGTTCAGACGCAACTTTGCAAACCTAAGCCGTGCTGCCATGTTTTTAGATAGAAGAGGCTTTCTCCTGGCGACCCTTCCAAACAAACCATACTTGTTCAATCTTTTTCTAATTGTACTGTTCAACTTTAACATTGAACATGCTAACTGAGGCCTGTAGAGTCTGAGATGTAACTCTTGGATGTTTTGCAATTTCTCTGAGCATTGCACAGTCTGCCCTTGGGGTGAATTTGTTGGGACGTCCACTCCTGGGAAGACTGGCAACTGTCTTGAATGTTTTCCGCTTGTGAATAATCTTCCCCACTGTAGAATGATGGACTTCAAATTGTTTGGAAATGGCCTTATAACCCTTCCCAGATTGATGGGCAGCAACAATTGCTTCTCTAAGATCATTGCTGATGTCTTTACTCTTTGGCATTATATACACACCTGAATGCTCGAGACCAGCAAACTCCTGAGACTTCAGCTTTTATAGAGGTGGTCAGATGAGATTAAGAAGAGGTGGCAAGAATACACAGAAGAACTATACAGGAAAGATCTTAATGTCCCTGATAGCCATGATAGTGCAGTCACTGAACTTGAGCTGGACATCCTAGAGAGGGAAGTCAAGTGGGCCTTAGGAAGCATTACTAACAACAAAGCTAGTGGAGATGACAGTATTCCAGCTGAGCTATTTAAGATGCTAAAAGATTATGCTGTTAAAGTGCTGCACTCAATACGCCAACAAATTTGGAGCATTCAACAGAGGCCACAAGACAGTCAGTTTACATTCCAATTCCAAAGAAGGGCAATGCCAAAGACTGTTCAAACTACTGTACAATTGTGTTCATTTCACATGCCAGCAAGGTGATGCTCAAAATCCTACAAGCTAGGCTTCAGCAGTATGCAAACCGAGAACTACCAGAAGTACAAGCTGGGTTCCGAAGAGACAGAGGAACTAGAGATCAAATTGCCAACGTTCGCTGGATCATGGAGAAAGCAAGAGAATTCCAGAAAAAGTCTATTTCTGCTTCATTGACTACGCTAAAGCCTTTGATTGTGTGGATCACAACAAACTGTGGCAAATTCTGAAAGAGATGGGAGTACCAGACCACCTTACCTGTCTCCTGAGAAACCTGTACGAGGGTCAAGAAGCAACAGTAAGAACCGGACATGGAACAACTGATTGGTTCAAAATTGGGAAAGGAGTACGACAAGGCTGCATATTGTTGCCCTGCTTATTTAACTTATATGCAGAGTACATCATGAGAAACGCCGGGTTGGATGAATCACAGGTCAGAATTAAGATTGTCGGGAGAATTATCAACAATCTCAGATACGCAGACGATACCACCCTAATGGCAGAAAGCGAAGAGGATCTAAAGAGCCTCTTGTTGAGGGTGAAAGTGGAGAGTGCAAAAGCTGGTTTGAAACTCAACATTAAAAAAACTAAGATCATGGCATCTGGCCCCATCACTTCCTGGCATATGGAAGGGGAAGAAATGGCAGCAGTGACAGATTTTATTTTCTTGGGCTCCAAGATCACCGCAGACGGTGACTGTAGCCAAGAAATTAAGACGCTTGCTCCTTGGGAGGAAAGCTATGGCAAATCTAGACAGCATAGTAAGAAGCAGAGACATCACCTTGCCGACAAAGGTCTGCATAATCAAACCTATGGTTTCCCCGTAGTAGCATATGGCTGTGAGAGCTGGACTGTAAGGAAGGCTGAGCGCCGAAGAATTGATGCTTTCGAATTGTGGTGCTAGAGAAGACTCTTACAAGTCCCCTGGACTGCAAGGAGGTCAAATCAGTCCATCCTAAAGGAAATCAACCCTGAGTGCTCATTGGAAGCTCAGATAATGAAGCTGAAGCTCCAATATTTTGGCCACCAAATACGAAAAGTCACTGGAAAAGACCGTGATGCTGGGAAAGATTGAAGGCAAAAGGAGAAGGGGACGGCAGAGGATGAGACGGCTAGATAGCATCACCGATGCAATGAATATGAACTTGAGCACACTCCGGGAGAGAGTGGAGGACAGGAAGGCCTGGCGTGCTATGGTCCATGGGGTCCTGAAGAGTCGGACACGACTGAACAACAACACACTTGCTGATGATCAACTAATCAAGGGCATTTGATTTCCAGCACCTGGCTGCTACTTAGCCTCTTCATACCTATGGAAGCAGTAAGGGTGTACTTAGTTTTTCACACATGGCTTCTCCATTTTGGCTTTATTTCTGTAAAAAAATAATGACACGGTGTGATATGTCATGTGTTGTTGTTCATCTGAGGTTGTATTTACCTGATTTTAAGACCTGCTAGGACCAGATGATTTTTATTATGTCCTGATACGTAAAACCATAGAACTCAAAGAGGGTGTACTTTCTTTTTTACATGACTGTAGGACTGCACCCTTAGAAACATTTCTAACTTGTCCTACCTTGAGGATTGTGCCGAGAGAAAGCGAAGCGCTTTGGGCACTACGAAGTCCTCTGGAAAATCATTATTAGACTGTTCCTGTTACTACTGCAAAGCTTTTCTGCAGGCCGAGAATAGAAAATATTTTTCAAACCCCCGAGATTACTACCAGACCGGACGACGGCGCGACCGGGCTGAGAAGACGCGGCGCCCGAGAGGCTGCCTTCTGAGGGCGCCTGTCAGGGAAGGAAAAGCGGCTGCTCGCGTCGTGGCTCCAGCATTGGTCGGCCTCGAGCGACGGCCTCGGCCTCCCTCCTCCATCCGGGGCGGGGCAGGCTAGCTGGCCCGTCGGCAGCGCGCTCTCTCCGCCTCCTCCTATGCCGGCTCCTCGCTGCTCCCTGTTCCTGCTTTTTCATCCCCCGGAGCGCCCGCTCTGA
Source organism: Heloderma suspectum (assembly GCF_057233095.1). Lineage (NCBI taxonomy): Eukaryota > Metazoa > Chordata > Lepidosauria > Squamata > Helodermatidae > Heloderma > Heloderma suspectum. Next base: position 131,797,344 of record NC_139462.1, on the reverse strand, counting down.
ACTGCCGCCCGCCCCCTCCCAGGCCTACGGAGCGGCCCGCAGCAGCCACGGTGAGGACGAAGAGGCAGCGACTCGCGGAGACTGGCGGCCCCAGCAGGTGAGGCGGGGAGGAGGAAGAGGCGGCGGCGGGAGCCGCAGCAGCTTTCGCGACGCGGGCCTCTATGGAGCCAGGCAGGCCCGCCAGGCGGGGCCTTGCTGGAGGGAAGCCGGTCTGAAGTAACGCGCGCGGGAACCTGCCTGCCGCCTTCATGCCGCCCCGCACTGCGGAGAGCCGGGGCCGCGGGGAAGAGACGGCGCGGCTCTCGTGTGTACGGCGGAAATGACGGGGGCATTATTTTTCGGCGGGGAAGCTCGGTGGGCATGTTTTGGGGGCAGCGCGGCCCCCACCCCCGAGGAACTTACAATCTAAATCTCCATACGAGGGAAACAAGGGTAACAAAAGGGGTATATCGCATAGGGCGGTTTTACTACGGGGGGGCAGCAGGCTCAGCCCTCCCCCCATATCTGTTTTCAGTGCCAGGTCTCAACTCCTGGAAGATACGAAATTCCGTAATTTGTTAGACTTTACGGTGCTACGGACGCTTGTTTTTAGACGATACGAAGTAAGAGGAAATGGTGCCTGTGAGCAGGTGCAGAGTGCGCCATTCTTGTACTGCTCCTGAGGCCCTCTTTCCATCAGGGAGTTAGGGCAGCAGAGATTCCCAAACGGTGTGCCCTGCGGGAGAAATGTTAAGTGTGCCTCAGTGAAATAAAATTAATCGAAGTGTCTGCATTCAGAGGAAGCCGCTCAGCTGCAGCTCTGATCTGGCCCTTGCCTCCTTCCAATGAGCTTCCTGGAGGGATGGGTAATTCTGCAGACGATAAGATGATCAGTCATCCACTTCTGATGCAGAGATACAATGGTAAGCCTCCTTTGGAAGGCAGGCATCTGAGTGAGTTGCTTCTCCAGGCTTGCTTTCTTCTTGAGTATACTTAGGACTTGTGCTGAAGCTGCAGGGTGGGCCTAAAGACACGCGCACGCACACACACAGAGAGCCTTACCTATCAGCAGTATAGAGAAGGATTTCCAGGGCGTCATTTCCAGATTCACTTGAGGCCTGACATCTTTCTCTCTTGCTAGTTCTGTTCCCCTATGTTTTGTCAGAAGCAACAGGTATCTCATGTTCCCTAGTATTGAGTATGCCTAGGATGACAGAATGACTCGGTTCGCACATCATGCTGTAATTCCTGGGTTGCTAATTGAAAGCAGAAACAACAAGTTCGCAGGAGGCAGTGCATTTGTTGCTTTCCTCATTCCTACCATTTCTGGGTTCAACAACCCAGGAATTGGAGTGTGATGTGTGAAACAGCCGAATAGGATTGGGCACTGGATGGTCAAAAAAGATTTGGTCAATTGACCCATCAGATATTGGTCAAATAATGGTCAGGTACTTTTAAAGCATTAACTTTATTATAACAATTAAATATGTCACTATTAGGTTTGATATTTTATGTTAATTACAAAAAGTAAATTACTTTCATTGTTTTACAAAAATATAGACTATTACAACTTTAACAATATTAGGTAAGGTTTCTATAAATGTGAACAATTTTTATCTTTGGCTTTTATATTGGAAAACCAGGGTGAGTCTAGTTATTTTGTTTAAAATGAAATTAAAGTACAGTAATAGCAATTTTTAAAGTTGTGATAAGTTAAGCAGCATGCCAGTGCTTCAAGCATCATGGCTTCCTGGAGTATTTGACTGATTTATTGAGTGGCATATCAAATCCAAGACGGAACAGGTTATACTCAACTCAAAAGCAATCAGTATGTTTACCTACCACTTTCATATTTGTGCATATTACACAGTTTATGTTCTCTTAACTTTGTAGTGATTTTAATCCCTTCTTGGTAATGTCTCAAGCTGTACTGTAGACTTCAAGCTATGATGATGGCTGCCAACAGCAAGAATTGCTCAGCTTTGGTTTTCTTTGTTTCAAATAGTCCTAAGGTCATGTTCCATCTTGGACTTTATGTATGTTTTACTATTGCATTTCTCAGTATACTTGTTATGTTTTATACCAATAATGTTGTTCATCCTGTAGTTAAGTATTTTGAGCAAATAGGTGCTACTAAATGAGAAATATTATCTGACACTGGCAGCATAATCCTGTACATGGTTACTCAGAAGTAAGTCTCATTGAGTGCAGTGGGACTTAATCCAAGAGAAGTGTGTATAGGATTGCAGGCTAGAACTGGTATTTGAGACAGTCATCTCCTTTTATTTATACAACCCTCACAGTGCTTGTCTCTGCCGTTTTTGTCCTTTGCTATACTTGCTTCCTACTAATCTGATTGCTAATCAGAAATTTCCCATCAGGACACCTTCACTCTTGTATTTATATGTATCCCATCACATTTTTCTGAATGGAACATTGCTGTGATCATTGTCCCACAGTGCTGCTGACTCCTTAAAGCAGAGCTTTCCAAACTTTTCATGTTGGTGACACACTTTCTGGACATGCATCATTTTGTGACACGGTAATTCAGTTTTACTAGCAAACCGGAAGTTAAACTAATCCGTTATAAGAGATCCGGACACATACATAAATTGTAATAACGAAATGTATGGGGATACAACATATCTCATGAAAACCTTTCATTTATATTTTTAAAAATATATGATTTGTAAGATAATAACCTACATTGTTGTCATTTATGAGTAACAGTATGTAAATATGTGCAAGAATTTAAAAAAGTTAAATAACACCAATAACTACTTACCATTTTAATGGGATGTATGAGGTTGGTGGGATGAACACAGCTTTTCAATATTTGGTGGAATATTAGATAAAGACACTCGCATTTCGTCATCAAGCATTTTTAAGCTTCCACGTTTCAGTGTCTTTAAGTTTGCCATCGTTGAAAAGGATACTTCACAAATGTATGTAGTACAAAACTGCAGAAGAATTTTTTTCACTTTTTTAGCTATGTTTGGATGCATTTTTGAAATGCGAATCCAAAAGCTAAGTCACCCTGTTCATGCATCATTAACAGATTTCAATCATTTTTTATGTCAGCTAATTCTTCTTCAATAAGTGAAAAATTCCTCATTGCAGTTGAAAGAAATGGATTTCTGATCCAATCATAGTCTTGGATTTCAACATTTGGGAAGTAATGATGAACTTTCTCTCCAAGCAATGTTAAATGGTCAACAATTAGCGAGCTGATATCATATTTTAGCTGGCACTCAGCAGTTTTGGAAAACATTTCAAAATTTCCTTCTTTCACTTTCCTTTTCCAAATTGCTATTTTGTCTCTCATAGCACAAATTTTATCTACCGCTGTTAATATATTTTCTCCTTTTCCTTGCATACTGGTGTTTATTTTATTCAGATGTTCAAATATGTCAGCAAGATATGCCAATTTTGTGCACCAAAGTTTGCTTTGAATTAGATCGCAGAATTCATTTTGCTGATTTTCCTCAAAAAGTTTAAGCATCATTTCCCTCAATTCGTATACACGACAAAGCATTCGACCTCTTGAGAGCTAACGAACTTCTGTGTGTAGTAGAAGCTTTTTAAACCTTGCCCCCATGTCTTCACAAATATGAGCAAATAATCTTGATTGAAGAGGTCTACTTTTAATGTAATTGACCATTTGAACCACTTTGTCCAAAACTTTTCTTAATTCATTTCCAATGGTTTGCGCGACTAGTGCTTCGCGATGTAAAAAGCAATGAGTAATTATAATATTTTCATTCTCTTGAAATGAATATTTTCATTCTCTTCTTTCATTCCCACACAATTTAACCATTGCAAATTATTTTCCTTCATGAAGCAATCAAAAGTTTTAAATATATCTTCACCTCTAGTTCTCATTGGAAGTTCTAGACAACACAAGAATTGCTCAATAATTCTGTCAGTATGAACGAAACATATAAAAACCAATAATTGTGCTAACCCACTGGCATCTGTTGCTTCATCTAATTGCAATGTAAAGATCATATTATCGTCTTGAAAAATATCCTTCATTTGCTACTTAATGTCATCAGACATGTCTTGAATACGTCTTCCGATTGTGTTATCTGCCAAAGGGATTTTATTAACTTCTATCTCAAATTCGGGCCCAAACTTTGTTCGAACAGTAGCACAGCAAGATTCCTTTCTGGTGGTTTCGGCAATAGCGTGTGGGTCGTTGTTTTTGGCAATTATTTGAGCAACCAAGTAACTTGCCTTTTGAGCTTTCTCTGATGTCTTCATTGTCTTTGTGTATGATGCAGACTGCTTCTTTATAGATTCTGAAAGCTCAATGAAGTATTCTACTGGTTTTTCTGACAAATGACAGTGTTTTGAGGTAAAATGACGCTTTAATTTATTTGGTACCATACTTTCATTTGCAAGTATATCCCCACAAACTAAGCACTGGGGACAAGGATTGTTTTCATTACCAGAAAATGTGAACCCCAGTTTCATATAATCTTTACTGTATAAACGAGGCTTGGAAATTGCTCCTTTACACTTCTTACGTACTAATACAGACTGTTCAACAGTTGATTCTTGCGTAGCTTCCTCTATAGTGGCTATATTTTGTTCGTTGCAAACGTCATCTTCACCAGCTTTCCTTTTCTTAATTAGAAAGGTATCCATTTTACGGGTAATTCAACTTAATGAATAAAGCTATGCAAATTTATTTCTAGGTTTTAGCATTAAGTAAATATGAAAATAACAGGACTGTTTTTAGTGCTTATCTTTCTCTGTTTTTTCTTATGAAAATAACAGCACCTGCGCTCCACTCTCACAGTGATAAAGTGAGATAAAGATAGGAATCAGGACCAGGAGAAAATGTGAAAAATAAACAAAATTAACTAAAGTATTTACAATACATGTTAGGACACATAGGTCCTGGTAGGAGCTCAGCTGCAAAAACACATAGAGAAGCAAAAGTCCAACAAAATGGTGTAAATATATGTGTCTCACTACAAGGCAGTACTGCTGTAAATATTTGCAATGCCTGTGTCCAGAGTCCAGTTCCAGCACTCTTCGGTGGTACACTGCCAGTGGGTGGTTAATCCACGATTACAGCAGAGTAAAAATAAAAATAAATGGCAGAAATCAACTGAGCCCCATTCCGACTGGCCAAGATGGCAGACGGCCTGCTCGGTGCAATCCCAGGTGACATTTCCACCTGCATGTTACTTTGTCCTGGCAGCGCGGTGCAGAAGTCTGTGAAGGGCACGCCCGAAACCACGCAGGGCTGGTGGCCGCTGCCACTTCTCCGCGTCAGTGTCGGCCGAGCTCTGTTCCCAGGGCAGTGCCTCCCTTCCCCTCTCTTCCCCCCATGCCTCTACCTTTCCGGGGAGCGCAGGCTCAAAGCTCCTCGCCTGCCCGGCGCAGCCCTCCCTGCTCTGGGGGCGTCCAGCGGGCCATTGTTCTCCCCCGCTGCCCTGCAGCCACACCGAGGATGCAGGGAAGCCTCTCGCCTGAGCTGATTGCAAATTGCTCGACTGATTGCTCCGCTAACTTCGAATTCTCCACACTTCTCATGCAGCCAGCGTTACCACACTCCTTGCCGTACCGCTCCAACACCGCCAATCACGTGCGTCCTATGTCAAGACGCCACATGATCCTAAAGCAGCTAATGTTAAAGCACCTAAGCCTTAGCAGCTAAGCTGCTTTAACATTAGCTGCTTTAGGAAGTTCCGGGGGAGGGGCCAAGGGAAGCAAACGTGAGTAAGGGAGCTCCGCGGTGCCCTTCCGCACAATTTTCTGCATTTCGCATGACACACCTACACACTGCTGCTGACACACTAATGTGTCGCGGCACACAATTCGGAAAGCTCTGCCTTAAAGAATACATGTAAAGCCTGTTCAGATGTAACATTCCCACTGTAGTACTCTACGAGCTGTAGAATTGTCTGCTCTCTCCCTTCTTGCATGTGAATTGGCCCTGAATTTACCCTACCAGCCTTAACTATGCTTTGGTATTATGTGTGCATTGCCCATGGTAAACATTAACCATGGTCCCTGTCTAACCTGGGATTTGAAAACCAGAGTGTGAATGTTACCAATCTGGGTTAGGAGTGAACTCCAGTTAGTGTTAACTGAAGTGCTATCCAAGCATTCTCTTCCTCTTGATGTGATGGGGGGGGTGGGGGGGAGTGGAAGGTACCTTATACTGAGTCAGACAATTGTTCCATCTAGCCCAGTATTGTCGACACTGACTGGCAGCAGCTCTCTAGGGCTCTTCCCTGTCTTCACATGCTGAAGATTGAACCTGAGACCTTCTGCACGTAAATCATATACTCAGCCACTGACTTGCAGCCTCTTCCCAAAGTATTGCACTTGTTGAGTGAGGACACACTAACTAGAGCCATCTGCTATGTTGCTGGCCCTGCTACCTGCATCTGTTGAAGGGCAAAGGTCTGCAGTGGAGAGTGTGCTATACTTGTGTAGGCTCTCCACACAATTTAGAACACTGCATAATCAGGGTTCCAAATCGCTTGGAGAGCCTAGGCAAGTACAACAGTCTCCCTGCTTCAGACCTTTCCCTCCAGCTCATGAGCAGCAGCAGGGCTGGGTGATGGGGACATACTGGATGGAGCAGACCTAGCTAGCGCATCTCTGCTTTTCCTCACACAATTCTAATTGTGTGAGGAGAACCCCTGTATAGGGGTAATTGTTAAAGCTGATTCATATATAACACCAAACTATAGTTTACAGGGGGTGGTCAGGAGCATACTCTATATCAACATACTAGTGGCTTCCAAAATTTCAATCTGAAATTCAAATAACACTTCGGAAAATACTTTCCGTATCACCTTGTCTGGCCTGTGTCTTGCAGAGAATTTGCGGCCTTGCTGTCATCTCAGATGAAGTGAGCTTGGAATCTGCAATATACTTCTACAGCTGCATATTGCAAGGCAAGATAGATAGTGGTGAACAGGCTACAACGAAGCCAGAAAATAAAACACAACAATAAAACACTTCAAGGACAAAGTTATAACAATTAAAACTATATAACTAAAAGATCAAACAAACTTGCTGCCTTTTTATTATATATTAAATTTAGCACTGTCCTGTTGAACATGAGCAACTTTCCAGGAAAATCTAATCTTTACAAGTAGTGCTATGCCTTACAAGAAAGTCTAACAAAATTGGCCATCTAGCTTTCAGCAAACTTAGGAGGTTGTTTGATGTAAAAAGTCTTAAGATGACGGAATTTTTTTGCATATCATCTCTGTCAACAATTATCTGTTTGGACAATTGAACAATCCATGACTAACAAACCATGGGTTGTTTGTGAGCGCCTGCTTGTGAGTAAGCATGCTGGTTCCTACCCGCTTCTGCTTTCAGTTAACAACCCATGAATGCCCTGTTTCTGGGTTGTTTCCTGATGTCCGAACCTGGGACTCTGGGTTGTTTAGGGATTAAACAATCCAGAGTTAATCCAGCAATCACCCATGGTTTGTTGGTTTAACTTTGGTTTGTTTAGCCTATAAACAACCCAGAGTTTCTGGGTTCGGATGCCATCCAGGAATGCCCCCAGAAGTGGCAAACTGGCAGGAGGAAGTGCACCTGGAAAAATTAATAGAGGATGTCTGTCAGTGACTACTGCTACCTTCCAGATGAGAAAGGTAGTAACACCAGCTTCTGGGGAGCAAGAAAGGACTATTGCCTTCGTGCCTGGCTTGTGGGCTTCTGAGAGGCATCTGTTTGGCTTATGTGGGAAATAGGATGCTGGACTAAAAGACATGCCATCTTGGCATCTTGAAAGACCTTTCTGAGACCTTGGAGAGCTGGTACAATCAGAGTGGATAGTACTGGGCTAAAGATGGACCAGTGATATTCTGTATAAGGCACCTTCAAATGATGAAATACATTGCAATAGAAGTTACTTGGCTGTTACTCTGACCAACTGACTGTGCTCCTATAGCTGCACACAGTCGGGTTTGCTTCTAACTAAACAAACCTGCATGGGATCATGTTGTAAAGCTGATCCAGGGAGCACAGTAACAATGTTAGGTCCGCTGGAGCCCTACATTTTCTAAAACAAACAAAAAAATCTTTTTGTGTGTCTAGTGAATTGAATAGTTGAATTAGTAAGCTTTTAGATCCTGGAAAAGCTTACACCAAATAATGGGTAAGAACAATGGAAAGTTTATCACAACCTGAGATGCATGTAATCTAACAATGAGTGCATTTGTCACTCCATGGGAGAAAGGAATGTCAGTTTAGTTCCATACACAGTATTTGGAATATTCAGTCCAAAGCAACATCTGGTGTTCAGATTTCTTGTAAAGTGGGTGAGAGCAGCACAGAGTACAGGCAAATAGAAATATGAATACAGAGTAACCTGAAGTAAAGACAAAAGGCAAGTAGAAAGCATAAAACTAAGATATATTGAAGACTTTGATAATGAACAGTTAATGAAAAAGCAGTATGCATATTTTAAAATAAAATTTATACTGTATGTACTAAATTGATAATATTAATTAGTTTAAAATCTGGTTAATTTAACTGGTTAGTTTCATAGCTGATCATGCTATGATCAGCATGATCATCTCTTCACTGGGTGCGTTCACACTACACACTAGCCCATGATGGGTAACTAGCCATGAACTGTGGGTTGTTTTGCGAACAACACACAGTGCGTGGCTAATGCACCCACCAGACGATCAGGCAAGCAACCCGCAGTGCATGGCTTCTTTGCCCCTTCATCCCCCTCCCCGCCCCCAGTCCTGCATTGGCATCCCAGGGGACTTGGCAGCAAACCTGTCTTATCTGCCACAAAACTTTGATCATGATCTTGATTGCGATTGAAGCCCTTTAAAAAAAATCCCCAGCCCTGTTTTTGTGCAAAAATGGGAACTAGAAATTTTTTTCACACTTCCCCATGCCTGGGGAATGTGCACAAATGTTTTTAGAAATCTTTTTTAAAAGTGCCTGTTGTGAAAAATCAGCTGGGGGGTGGGTGGGAATCCAGCCCCCTGTCAAGGACCCTTGGGGCAACAGGGTCCATGGCAGAGGTTTAGATCCCCCCTCCCAGCAGGAGCCAACGGGGTGTGTGACAGCCCCTCCAAGGGGCCATTTGGGCACCACTGGAGGAGCTGTCACTGGCAAGGAGAAAAGGGGATCAGCTTGGCCACGATAGTGATTGATGATCAGTGGCCCTGCTTGACAAGAACAGCAGGAGTTCCTGCTACTCTTGCTGAGCATCTCGCTGCCCAATGCCCTTTACCCATGGTGGGTTGGCATGTCTGGGTTTGCCCAACATACCAACCCCCATCATGCATAAAGCAACCCCCACTGCAGATTGCTGGTTATCAGGGTGGGTTGTTTGGGAAAAACAACCCATCCTGATAATTATCGTCCCGGTTCGCAGGACACGCTAATCCATTGTGGGCAGTCACCCATGATGGGTTAGTGTGTCATGAGAAGCCAGTCACTGTGTTTAATTCTGAGAGTGTGTTTCAGTTTTATTGTTTATAACTCTAGGGCATCACAATATAACAGAGAAAATATATTGAATGCATTTCAGCTGTCTAGCTGCAAATGCAGGGCGGCTGAAGTGCGGAGGGGATGATCCCCTCTGCACTTTTCCTGCCCTGTATTGGATATGGGGTTGTCTCCGAGTTTGGAGGCGGATGCCTATCCCGATACGATTGCGCCCTCCGAGATGTGGGGGTTTCAAGCTTCATTGTATATAGAACAGAATTCTAAGAACCATGCTGGGGACAGCTGATTTCAGCTGTCTAGCCGTGGGAAGGCGGAGGGTGGGAAGCAGCTGCCGGACAACACATAGGATGTGTTGCACCAGCATTGCCTCCTTCCCCACCCCGGAACACTCCCTGGAACACCCCATTTTCGCCGCTCTGCACTCCTGTTCTGAGCGCAGAGCACGGGGCCTTTCCAAGCTGCCTACAAGGCAGCGCAGGCGGCGGGGAAGGTCAGTTCTCAGGGAACCAACCTTGGAGCATGGGCTGTGAGGTTGGTTCCCAGAAACTGATGTATCCTGTGGCTGTCTAGCCTCAGACTAGCGGCCATAGGATTGCTCCCTAATTCATATAGTATTTGAGGCTGAAACTTCAGTTGTATTAAATTCAGAATTGGAGACACTTGCCTACTCCCACTTCTTATTTGTGTATGTGTTCAGGGGAGTGGGAGGAATTCTTGAAAATGAATGGCTGTTACACCTAACAAAGTTTGTCATTCTATTTTTCTGCTGTTATTTATAGCATCCTCTATAGTTTTCTTTTGTAACTAATATTCTACTGTAAGTCAAGGATTTCCGAGTTATACCCAGTATTACTCATTACATATGACTAGTTCACATTTTTCTACTTTGTTTCTGTCTAATATGTGAATAACCCAGACTTTTCAAAAGTAAAGAATTGCAACACCCCAAAGTTGACTTATTCTGATTTCCATAAGCAGTAACTTTAAGTACATTTACACAGCGTTATGCTTGTGTAAAGGACTTTAGTTAGGGCTACCTTGGGTTTCCAGTGTTTTTCCCCTTGTGCATCAAATCGACAATAATACTGTATTAATTTGTATTTCTGCACATACTGATATGTAGTTCATATCTTTTCCCATATTTGTTCAATTGAGAAAACAAAGGTGAACTATTTGGTGCTATTCTTTTGGCTCACACTCTTATCTGTGTTTTCATTTTTCTTCCAGTCCAAGCAAATATATCATAATGGCAGCAGATTCTATGGAAATAGATGATGCTCTTTACAGGTAAGAATTTTAACAAAATATTGATCCTCATTCCACTTGCTTTCATAGTATTGAGGGTGGATTGGGTCCGCATTCATTGAAATGTGAATGCTAGTGCTTCCTTATTATGATCTAGTGCAGAACATACCTGGCTGTCATGATACTTGCTCTGTTTTTTAAAAGGTAGTAGTGGTGGGCTTTAATACTCAGTCAGCATCATGTTTCATACAGATGAAATAGTTTGTGTTGAAGGGCTTTGAATACAGAATTTTCAGTAGTATTTGGAAAATAGGGCTGCTTGTGTGATCACCTTTATTTTCTTGACCAATCTTTTGTCTTATGGATAGTATCCAGTGTTAGTCCTATGTAGAGTAGACCTATGGAAATTAATAGGACAAGTAAGTCGTGACTAAGTTTCATTCATTTCAGTGGGTGTACTCTATGTAGGGCTAAGATTGGATACTACCCTAAGTTTAAAGAATGACATTTTAAAACTGTGTGAAAGGATTTCCTGATTCTTTTTGGTCCTTGCTTTAATTACTTCTTTTCTTCTTTAGATACAATGGCTATATAGTGAGATGCAGATCTGCTAACTGTGATTAGGAGATAGGAGGCATACTGTAGACTTGTATGCTGCGTTCTCCCTCTCACATGCTAATTCCTCCCTACCTTAAAATTTTCCATTTCCAAGAAATGCATTGTTTAACAAAATGAATTGGGGCGCAATCCTATAGGGATAAGTAGGCCACCTGTGAACTCTGAGGTGGCCGACTATCTGATGCAAGGTAGGCAGAGTGCAGAGGGAATCTTCTCCTCCATGCTCCGGCTGCCCTGCATTTGTGGCTAGATGGCCGATTTTGGCTGTCTAACCAGGGAGCGTTAGAGTCAGAGGAGGAGTCTGGACGGCGCATAGGGAGCATCATAATGGTGCTTCTGCGGTCCCCTCCCCTCCCTGCCCCCAGGAATGCCCCCTTTTCAGCTGCTCAGTGGTGCTCTTCCGAGTGTGGAGCCGGGGACGAACTGCACCTCCTACGAGGTGGTGGGGGAGGGGACAGGGAGTTGGGTTTCTGGGAACCGAGCACTGGATCCGAGCTCAGTTCCCAGAAACCGAAAAATCCTATGGCCATCTAGACATTGTCTAGTGGCCATAGGATTGATTGCGCTCTTAGTAACAGAATGAATTGATACCATATCAGTTAAATTAGTCAGCTGCAAAGCTGTAATTAACTTTTGTCATGTGAATATCCCTAGGAAGCATGCATAAATGCATTGATTTTTGAGTTTGCTAAAATTAGTGGGTTGGATCCAGACTTAGCTGCACGACATGTTGCGTGTCTACTCAGAAGTAAGTCCCCATTGAATTCATTCGCATCTGCACTTTAGTATCACTGAAAACAATGTGAAAAGTTAGTCATCTTGGAACAAATATTCCAATTAAAAATATTCTCAAGGTTTGAAAGTGTTTCAATATAATATTTAAATCACATTAAGAATGCTGTATTGATTTTTTAATCAAATATTTCAGTTCAAATATTTTAAGCTATTGGAAAAATAATTTGAGATATTTATACAACATGCAAAATTAATGTGGCATACTTTTGTTTACTAAACACAATTGACTGGCATACTCAGTCAATTTAGGGCATTGGAGAATTTGGTTTTTGTGGGGGGGAAATCGCATCACTAGAAAGATGGAAGAGGGTGAAGAATTAGTGCACAAAAGGAAGAGGAGATTTCTGATCTAATTGCGGTTAGGAGATCTGGAATATTACAGCTGTGCTGGGACAATATTTGGTAGGGCAAAATACTTAAATTACAAAAGATTGTTGTCACTATTATGGGAAATGTTTGTGAATTTTACAACTTAGGGAAACACTTTTATTACATAAAGTAGCATCTTGTGATCCCTTGTCCTTTCATGTTCTATAAACAGTTATGGCAATATCAGGATTTGTGACATCAGAACTGGCAGTGCTGAGAGCTTTGGAGATCAGAGCTGAGAGTGATTCTACCAGGTGTGACCATGACTCACTTTACCTGGCATCTCTTCTTGTTCCTCATCCTCCATAAAACAGGGCAGGACCAAAACCCCAGTCTGGCCTAGTTGGAAAGGGGCAAACTTGAGCCTGGGAGAGGACTTCGTCATTCTTTCCCCTCTTGGTGTTTTTCCATTCAAAATCCCCCCTCCCCCCTTATTTTCCACCAGTGTCGGAAAAGATAGGATAAGATGTAATTGATGGCCACCAACCTGGATGGCTTTAAAAGGGGATTAGACAAATTCATGGAGGTTTAAGACTATCAGTAGCTATTAATCATGATGAATATACATTATCTCCAGTATTGGAGGCAGTATGCTTCTGTATTTCAGTTGCGTGGAGAGGGCGCTGTTGCATTCCCTACTTGAGGCTTCCTACAGCCACTTGGTTGGCCACTACGTGAACAGAATGCTGGACTAGATAGGCTTTAGTTCTGATTCAGTGTGGCTCTTACATTCTTATATCCAACTGCATGTCTATTTTGAGTCTTGAATGGCTGTTAAGTAGGATCAGACCTTATTTTTAGATGGAAACTCCATGATCAGAGGCAGTATAATTCTGAAAGCCAGATGTTGAGGACAAGGGGCAGGTTGCTCATAAGCCAGGGGCATCTGGCTGGCCAGTGTTGGAAACAGAGCTGGACTAAATGGATCTTCAATCTGATCCAGCAAAGCAGTTCTTACAAGAGCTCAGAAATGGATGTGAAGCCAGCTTGGGATCTCTGGCTCCTATTGGCTATTTGGCTGAAGAAAAAGAGTGGTGGAGTAAGTATTTGGGTCACATTACATCTTAATAATGATAATTTATCACAGACCAACAGCAGCTAGGCACTACATAGGAAAAAAGGAGATATTGTCCCTGCCCAAAGCCCTGTATTCAAAGGTAAGCACATATAAAAGATGGAGAAGGGAAAATAAACATGCCAGTCCTCCTGGCTGAAGACCATAGATTACCTTGACTGCAGTCCTGCACCCAGACTATTTAAATTCATATCAGCTGGGTTTAAGCAGCCAGCCTATGTGCAGGATTGCAGCCTTTGTGTTTAGCACTGCCATGAATAAGAGGGGGAAAAGGAAGTGAAATGCTCTGAAAAGTATGTGAAAATATACAGCAATTGCAGTGTTGCCTTTAAAATGTTACTTACTGATTTCAGTGTCAAATCTGTGTACCTTGCAAATAATGTTTATGTTCAAATGCCAAACTGTATTAATTCACAGTGGTTTTTGATGTCAAAATATTTTTTCCCGCTGTGATCATCTTTGTCAAGCACAAGAGATTCTGCAGATTAGTATTATGCCACTAAATAGTTATTTTGTGATTATGTTTTCCTTTCTTAATTGCATATAGTCGGCAGAGGTATGTTCTTGGAGACACAGCAATGCAAAAGATGGCTCAGTCCCACGTGTTCCTAAGTGGAATGGGTGGACTTGGAGTGGAGATCGGTAAGTTAGAAGATCCTTATGTAATTTCCTCCTTGTTGCATATTTTATGGGGAGCAGTCAGTTGTACATAAAAATCTATAATTTTAAATTTACTGTGTACTCAGTTTATGCCATAGTTATGCTAAGAAATATAAATATATATATATATATATATAAGATATGAGATATGCTAGAATATATCTGATATGGAGGTACTGTTTGTACCATGAGAGCTGCTCACAGGAAATTCACGTTCCCATCAGTTTTATTATCTGGGGAGGAAGCTTCTGCAAATCTTGCCGAAGGGGTTCCATGACACATGAAACTGTCTCAGTTGGCTATATGATATCAGAAGCCTCCTTAAGACCTTCAGCCTCTGTGACTAAATTGAGGCTGCAGTGGAAATAGAACCAGATTGATGAATAGAGTAGTAGACAGTGGTATCTAGTGAGTTGGCCTGTTCTGGTAGCAGCTGCCTTAATGAGGTTTGTTTCAGTTCATGGATTGGTTTATATGATGACATGATGGTCTTTATTATAGATGATAATAATAGCAGAATTTCTTAGAATTTGTCTGGCTACTCTTTCTATAATTCATATATATAGGGCTGAGAAGGAATTCTTGTTTTTAGAAGACTATAGAACAGTTACAAACTGAATTTTTGCCAAATAGGAGGTTTTATCAGAAGTTTATAATGTTGGTTCTTCTTTTCAGCTAAGAACATAGTTCTTGCAGGAATAAAGGTAAGGTGAAGGAATTTATTCAACGTTAAATTCATTTCAAAGTATGCAGTGCTTCCTCAAACAATTTGTGATACTTAACATGGATTTAATAAATTAACACCTTGATCTCAGACACATATGACATGTGGGTGCCAGGATAAAGTCATGTTTTGTGGTGAGAGTAGCTGTTTATATGCCCTTTCTTAAACACTTACATGCTGGAGCTATACATTTCAGGATAGGGCTGTTGGCTGCTCTCCAAGAAGAAATATGACAGTTCTCCATGACATTTTTTTACCCTCTACCTAGATCTGGCATGGATAGACATTGTAAAGGGAGAAATAAGAAGAAAGGGGTAGATGTTTTAAAGTGGAAGAAAATCCTCCCGTGAGAGCACAGTAGGGGAAGTGTTTGCTCTTCCCAAACTGCTATGGGATTTCATGATATCTGCCCTATATTCCTCTGAACTTGGCTTTCTTTGGGATTTCTGCATTTTAAATGTGCTCACTGCATTCCAGCATCCTTTGCGATGGCTGATGGGATTTTTTCTTTGTTTCACACTATTTTCTCCTTGCAAGTTGTTAGTTTTCATTGCTAGATGTGAGCTTAAGAAGTATAGAACCAGTTTGCACAATGAAATAGCCCATGTTTTGTTAATCATGGGTTGTTCAGGAGTGAGCAAGTGTGCTGGCTTCCAACTGCTCAACTGCTTCCGGTGTGTTAATCCCATGGTTTGTTCTTGTGTTATAACTCTGGGTTGTTTCTCACCTGACACCCCAGAGTTCTGTGTTTGGACATCATGGGGAACAACCCAGGGATGGAGTGTTCCAGGAGTGTTTAGCACACTGGAAGTGGGCAAATGGAAAGGAGCCAGCACGCTTGCTTGCTCCCGCTCACTCCCATACAACTCATGGTTAACAAACCATGGGTTGTTTCATTGTTTGAACTGGGTCTCAGGCTTTCTTGATAAGCTTGATAAAGGTTATGTCTGCATAAAAAGAACTATCAGGGTGAAGGGCAGATTATGGAACAAGGATTGCAGAAATATAACATTTAAATCAACCATATTTTGTTTTCTGAAGAGCTTCTTGTTTTAACATAGAATGTTTTTGATCCTGGTTCTTTGGAAGCAAAAACTAATTCCTTTGCTTCTAAAGGATAATTGGATATTTAGGCTTACGGAGTAGAGCATTGAGGAGAGCAACTTCTTGGGCCTTCTACCTTGTGAAATGAAACTTGTATGTATGAAGGATAGGAACATTGGTCCGTCTAGCCGAGTATTGTCAACACTGACAGGCAGCAGCTCTCCAGGGTTTCAGGCAGGAGTTTTTCCAGCCCTACTTGAAGATGCCAGGGATTGAACCTGGGACCTTCAGCATGCAAAGCATATGCTCTCCCACTGAGCCAGAGTCCTTTCTTCCCCATGGAAGGATTGACTTCCATGTTGAGGAAGAAATATGCCACACGTAGAATTTGCATGGCTGTGTATACGTAACTTGCCTTAAAAATACATTAGTTTGGTACGATAGCCATTCAGCTAGTGTGAACACTGTTGCCAGTTACAGGAAGTTGTGGCTTCCATGTTACAACACCTTCATTGGCTACCAGACTGTTTCTGGCACAACTCAAAGTGCTGGTTATGGCCTTGTTGTTGTTCAGTCGTTCAGTCGTGTCCGACTCTTCGTGACCCCATGGACCATAGCACACCAGGCCTTCCTGTCCTGCGCTCTCTCCTGGAGTGTGCTCAAGTTCATATTCATTGCATCGGTGATGCTATCTAGCCATCTCATCCTCTGCCATCCCCTTCTCCTTTTGCCTTCAGTCTTTCCCAGCATCAGGGTCTTTTCCAGAAAGTTTTCTCTTCGCATTAGGTGGCCAAAATATTTGAGCTTCAGCTTCAGTATCTGTCCTTCCAATGAGCACTCAGGGTTGATTTCCTTTAGGATGGACTGATTTGACCTCCTTGCAGTCCAGGGGACTCATAAGAGTCTTCTCCAGCACCACAGTTCGAAAGCATCAATTCTTCGGCGCTCAGCCTTCCTTATAGTCCAGCTCTCACAGCCATACATTACTACTGGGAAAACCATAGCTTTGATTAGACAGACCTTTGTTGGCAAGGTGATGTCTCTGCTTCTTACTATGCTGTCTAGGTTTGCCATAGCTTTCCTCCCAAGGAGCAAGCGTCTTTTAATTTCATGGCTACAGTCACCGTCTGCGGTGATCTTGGAGCCCAAGAAAGTAAAATCTGTCACTGCTTCCATTTCTTCCCCTTCTATATGCCAGGAAGTGATAGGGCCAGATGCCATGATCTTAGTTTTTTTAATGTTGAGTTTCAAACCAGCTTTCTCACTCTCCTCTTTCACCCTCAACAAAAGGCTCTTTAGATCCTCTTCGCTTTTTGCCATTAGGGTGGTATCGTCTGCATATCGGAGGTTGTTGATAATTCTCCCAGCAATCTTAATTCCGATCTCTGATTCATCCAACCCGGCATTTCTCATGATGTACTCTGCATATAAGTTAAATAAGCAGGGTGACAATATGCAGCCTTGTCGTACTCCTTTCCCAATTTTGAACCAATCGGTTGTTCCATGTCTGGTTCTTACTGTTGCTTCTTGACCCTCGTACAGGTTTCTCAGGAGACAGGTAAGGTGGTCTGGTACTCCCATCACTTTAAGAATTTGCCAGAGTTTGTTGTGATCCACACAATCAAAGGCTTTAGCGTAGTCAATGAAGCAGAAATAGACGTTTTTCTGGAATTCTCTTGCTTTCTCCATGATCCAGCGAACGTTGGCGATTTGATCTCTAGTTCCTCTGCCTCTTTGAAACCCAGCTTGTACTTCTGGTAGTTCTCGGTTCACATACTGCTGAAGCCTAGCTTGTAGGATTTTGAGCATCACCTTGCTGGCATGTGAAATGAGCACAATTGTGCGGTAGTTTGAACACTCTTTGGCGTTGCCCTTCTTTGGAATTGGAATGTAAACTGACCTTTTCCAGTCTTGCGGCCATTGTTGAGTGTTCCAAATTTGTTGGCATATTGAATGCAGCACTTTAACAGCATCATCTTTTAGGATTTTAAATAGCTCAGCTGGAATACTGTCATCTCCGCTAGCTTTGTTGTTAGTAATGCTTCCTAAGGCCCACTTGACTTCACTCTCAAGGATGTCCGGCTCAAGTTCAGTGACCGCACTGTCATGGCTATCAAGGACCTTAAGATCTTTCCTGTATAGTTCTTCTGTGTATTCTTGCCACCTCTTCTTAATCTCATCTGCTTCTGTCAAGTCCCTGCCTTCTTTGTCCTTTATCATGCCCGTCTTTGCACAAAACGTTCCCTTGAGATCTCCGATTTTCTTGAAGAGATCTCTAGTCTTTCTCATTCTGTTGTTTTCCTCGATTTCTTTGCATTGTTCATTTAAGAAGGCCTTCTTGTCTCTCCTTGCTATTCTCTGGATCTCTGCATTCAGTTGGATATATCTTCCCCTTTATCCCTTGCTTTTCGCTTCCATTCTTTCCTCAGCTACTTGTAGAGCCTCATCAGACAGCCACTTGGCTTTCTTGCATTTCTTTTTCTTTGGGATGGATTTAGTTGCTGCCTCCTGAACAATGTTATGGACCTCCGTCCATAGTTCCTCAGGCACTCTGTCTATCAGGTCTAATCCCTGAAATCTATTCCTCACCTCCGCTGTATATTCATAAGGGATATAATTTAGGTCATACCTGAATGGTTTAGTGGTTTTCCCTACGTTCTTCAATTTAAGCCGAAATTTTGCAAGAAGCAGCTCATGATCTGAGCCACAGTCATCTCCAGGTCTTGTTTTTACTGACTGTATGGAGCTTCTCCATCTTTGGCTGAAAAGGACATAATCAATCTGATTTCGATATTGACCATCTGGTGATGTCCATGTGTAGAGTCGTCTCTTGTGCTGTTGGAAAAGAGTGTTTGCTATGATCAGCATGTTCTCTTGGCAAAACTCTATTAGCTTTTGTCCTGCTTCATTTTGTACACCAAGGCCATGCCTGCCTGTTATCCCGGTGATTTCTTGACTTCCTGCTTTAGCATTCCATTCCCCTATAATGAAGAGGACATCTTTTTTTGGTGTTAGTTCTAGAAGGTATTGTAGGTCTTCATAGAACCGATCAACCTCAGGTTCTTCGGCATCAGTGGTTGGGGCATAGACTTGCATTACTGTGATGTTGAATGGTTTGCCTTGGATTCGTACTGAGATCATTCTATCATTTTTAAGATTGTACCCCAGTACTGCTTTTCCCACCCTTTTGTTGACTATGAGTGTTACTCCATTTCTTCTAAGGGATTCTTGCCCACAATAGTAGATATGATGGTCACCTGAATTAAATTCGCCCATGCCTGTCCATTTTAGTTGGCTGATTCCCAAGATGTCGATGTTCAATCTTGCCATCTCATGTTTGACCACCTCCAGCTTACCTTGATTCATTGATCTGACATTTCAGGTTCCTAAACAATATTGTTCTTTACAGCATCGGACTTTCTTTTCACCACCAGACACATCCACAGCTGAGTGTCCTTTCAGCTTTGCCCCAGCCGCTTCACTCTTTCTGGCGCTACTTGGAAATACCCTCTGCTCTTCCCCAGTAGTATATTGGACACCTTCCGAGCTGAGGGGCTCATCTTCCGGCGGCATATCTTTAACCTTGTGATACATTCCATGGGGTTTTCTTGGCAAGAATACTGGAGTGGGTTGCCATTTCCTTCTCCAGTGGACCACATTTTGTCAGAACTCTCTGCCATGACCTGTCCGTCTTGGGTGGCCCTGCACGGCATAGCTTATGGCTTCACTGAGTTACGCAAGCCCCTTCGCCACAACAAGGCAGTGATCCATGAAGGGGAATTATGGCCTACAAAACCCTGAATGACATAGGATTAGATAATCTGAAAGACTACGAAACCTTAAATGACATGGGACTAGATTATCTGCCTGCGTTTTAAGATCTTAAAACCTTTGGGAGAGGCCATTTTTTCCTGTCCTGTGGGGTGTTTGATGGGAACTTGGGAGATGGCCTTCCCAGCTGCTCCATGTGCTAGAGCTTTTGCCAAGGGAGGCTCATCTAGCCTTTTCAGTTGGCAGAAATACTGTTTTATTCAGACAAGCCCTTGGCCTCTTTAGCTGGCTTGTTATGACCACTGTAAATGTTGCAGTTTGTTCAACTGGCTTTTGTTATCTATTTTATTTATGTTGCGCATACCACTGTTTATGTTCTGATTTCTATTTTGCTTTGTATTACACTGTTAGCTGTCCTGAGCACAATTTTGTGGAAAGCTGGGATACAAATTTAAATAGATAAATGTTACACTAATGAGATCTAAACATGGAGTAAGCATGCCCTGCATTCTGAATTACGTGGGAGAAAGTGATGCATGGCATGTCAACATAGAAGAAGGTACTATAGTTCAGATGTGTAGGACCTCAAGAATCACAGGGCCAAATTAGACAGTACACTAAATGCATAGCTGCTGCCACAGCCAGCAGCTGTGTCTAGTTCACTCTTTCCCTCTGTAGTGTCTAGGAGAACTTACCCACCTTATGGCATTACATTGGACTCTGTTTTTTCATCCCTGCTTCAAATCAGATTGGCAAGGGGTGGGGAAATCAGAACCTGGGTAAAGTTTAATAGATGCATGTGGGTATTGTTTTTGGTGGCAGTCATGTGTTCTGCATAATGTCTAGCTTAGCCCTAAGTAATGAACTTGATACATTCTAGTGTAAACCATAACCACAGTGTACATCCTTGTTGAGTTATGTAGTTGCAGCTTCAAATATGTTTTAATCCTGTTTTCCTGATCCTTTCTGAAGGCTCTCACCATCCATGATACCAAACAGTGCAGGACATGGGATTTAGGAACAAACTTTTTTATTCATGAAGATGATATTCTGAATCTAAGGAACAGGTTTGTACAACTCTTGAGAAACACTATGAGCATTTTGAGGCCCTTGTCTCACTATAGATGCTTGTTCTGTTGCTAGATTTTAGGTCTTTATTTTTTACAATTAAATGTCACCGTTTGAGTTCATGTCTTTAAAAAAGATTGAATTGATTCTTGTCTGCTTATTGGAACCAGTGAGTAGGTGTTACTTATGTATATTTAAAGAGAGAAGCTGGGAATGCATTCCCCCCCTTATTTATTGAAAAAATGAGTACAATCATACTGTATAATTGTGGTGGTTGTTTTTCCCAGTCTCCACTGACTAAGTATAGTGTTGGGAGCCCAGCAGTTACAGAAGCTGACATTTTTCTAATATTAGTAGTTTGTAACTAATATGGGTACTTCCCTTTTTCAGTAGAAAACAATATGGAAGTCAGGAAAAACAATATAATAGAAAATGCTTACTGTGCTGTGACATATAATCAATTATCTAAAAAACAAACAAAATTTTTAAAATACAAATAATGATAACACACTGACAGAATGATATCCTTGAATGAACAAAGAGAATGATAAAGTGATCACCACTATGTATGGTGAATAATAATTCCAGTTGCTAGATGTGTTTCAACCTTACAGTCTTTAGTGGCATAAATGTTCCAGGTAGTGGAAGCATGATAGTGCAGTTTATACTTCTGTAGATCAAGAGTCATGTTCTTAAAGTTAAATAAATGAATGAATTTACATTTCAGTAACTCTGGAAGCAAATCTTATCTGCAATACTTCCCTATATTTTAAGAGTTTTATTGTTTTAAATTGTACATCGCCCTGATGGCTTTTTAGCAGACAAGGCAGTATATAAATGCTAAGATGATGATGATGATAATAATATAAGCATTCTACGGGCTCGGCTGTTTATCACCATATTTAAGTAGGCTTTTTAAAAGCCTCCATTGCTCTTCTGCTGTGTGCTACAGCTCGCTCCCTCCCCGTCCCAGTATTGCATTCCTCCATGCAGCAATTAGACCAGCCTTCCCCAACCTGCTGCCTTCCAGATATGTTGGACCACAACTCCCATCATCCCCATCCATGCCACGATGGATTGGACGGCATCAGGGAACTTCCTTTTAAGCCCAATTGTTGTGGGTAATGGTGGGTAAAGAGAGAGAGAGAGAAATGGGAGACAGTCATATTTATTTCACTGTTTTTTTAGTTTTGTTTACTAATGGAGCAGTCCTGTGCTACCTGGGAGAAAGGTTGAGGTGTTGTTGAATGCTTCAGACCTCCCTCTCCATGGGTGGAGATAGGGGTCCATGGGTGGAGGTCCCCCAGCATGGTGGCGGAAAGCTCTGCTGCCACTGCTGACCTACTTGTGGTGGTCTGTGGATGATGGGGGGCTGGAACAGGGAGTTTTGGAGCATGTCAGGGGAGGCCGTGGATCTGTAGGATACTAGGCCCCCCTCATCCCTCATAATATTCCCTGAAATGACACCTGCCCTAGATCTGGAGTAATTAATTATCTCCTGTAGAATTTTCAATGGGAGGGTAAAGTAAAAAAAACTGGGGGCGGGGGATTGCCTCCCTAACTCCTGCCCTAGCTGCTGTGAGCCAAGAGGGCTCAGATGTGGCAGTGTCTCTTCCTCCCCACCACTCCTCCATACTTAGAATTGCTGTGTAAATATATGCCATGCTACATTTAGTTGCTATATAAATATCTCAAATGTTAGCCCAAAGTAGCTGAATTGAAATAATTGATTTAGGAAAAAAATAATCCAACAAAGCACATACTTTGAATGTCCCCCCTCCCTGCCCCAAATTAGAATACTTGTAAATATTTTAAGTCATGACAACTCAGTAACATACACTTCCTTACATTGTTGAGATTTTAAGGAAAAAATGAAGTCACTGAATACTGTTAACATTCTAATTTTATTTTAGCATGCCTGAAGAGCTGTGCACATGAATAGGGATAGTCACGGGACAAAAGTTAATCATAGTTTTGATTTTCATTTTGACTGGTGCTGTATTACATTCATTATGCTACTAATTCTGTGAAACAGAACATTGCTGAAAATGGGAAGTTTTCTTTAGAAAATATAGCAGTGGAAATTTTCTACCACACATCACTATAATTTCATCAATGAAATGTTTTTCTATAGTAAATCATGTTGTTATGCCTGAGTTATAGTATGGAAACCCTTTCAGAGGGACAGATCTGACAAACCATATTTTAAAATCCTCTGTATAAAATCTGTAATTAAAATGTTTAATCAGTGAAGTCAGTCCTTCAAAAGATAGTTGTTGTAAGTACAGTTTAAGTCAGAAAACCAAGTAACAAAGCAAGAAGCCCAGTTCATATCAGTTAGCCTTGATCATTAACTGTTTCAAAATCATTATATGCTTCTGAAATCTAGGCTATGTTTAACTGAGTTCACAGTTCTCATGTAACAACAACCCATGGTTTAAACAACCCATAGGTTGTTGTGCATGAGTGGGAGAGAGCAGGCGCGCTACCCCCTGTGCGCCAGCCACTTCTACATGTAAACAACCTACGATTGGCTCGTTCATAGGTTATTTGTGGGTGAAACAACCCAGAGTTAACTCATGGTTTATTCTTAGGTTAACTTTTGCTTGTTTAACCCATGAACGGCCTCAGGTGTCCAGCTTCAGACATCATGCTAGCAACCTACAAACGGGGCATTCGTTGGCTGTTTACAGAAAACCAAAGTGACTCCTGTGCAGTATGCTGCCCCACAGATTGTGGGTTAATTAACACACAATTTCCCCCAAATGCTGCTGTTACATGCGAACAGGCCCACAGTCTTAGAAGTAGGTAATCCTCTGATTGCCTATGGCAAGTAAACATCTTAACCAGGTAGGTAAATTTTTATAATCCCAAGACAGCATGGTCATTGGTTGGGGAAGGATACTCTAGGCCATTGATACACTAACAATGACTGACTTGGGTATATATGTGAGCAGGTGGCCTAGTAACGTTTGTGGATATATTTGCAAGGTTGAACTTACAGGTTTAGCTTGTTAATAATACAATTAGAAAATGTATTTCAGAGCTGAGGCAACACATCATCACATTGCAGAGCTGAACCCATATGTCCAGGTGATGTCATCAGTTGTCCCACTAAATGAGTTTACAGACATCTCTTTTCTCAGACAGTACCAGGTATGTTGACATGTATTTGGAACTTCTGCTCCCTTTCCAGAGGTTCACAAATTTTGGTTGGCCTTGGTAGCCAAACATTATTATTTGTGGCTCCTCCTGACCTTTGCCTTTCCTCTTGAACATACAAAAGACTTGGGGAAGAGGTGAGGTTAGCATCTCACTTTGTGTCTGGGATTTGAAGGCACTCAGAAGCAGCGACAACTCTTCTTGCTGCTTCAAAGTGGCTGCAACGCCCAGCACAGAGCGCGAGACTGCCCCTGCCCCAACTTCCAGAAGACTCAAGGTGGGGTAGTAAGGAGAAATGAGATAATTCCCTCACTTTGCAGCATGCTTCTGAACTCACTTGGAAGAAGTAAGAAGGATTTTTGCTGTTTCTGAGCTCCTCAAAATCTTGAGCACAAACAGAGTGGCTGATCCCTCTCCTCTCCGGAATCCTTTTTATGTTGAAGAGGACTTGGGGAAGGGGAATGGTCTAGTTCACCTGTCTGGCATGAAGCAAGGAACCTTTACATCCTCTGAGTTCTCTGCAATAGATGGAGAACTTGCAGGAGGTGTGAGGAGGTCTCTCACCTTGTATTGGAATTTTTTTCCTGGCAGTTGCCTGCCTAATTCATGGTTGCAAACAGTGACCTGTTATTTCATTTGTGGAAATCTGTCACTTAGCACAGGTAGCATGTGTATATACATAAGCAGTAGGAACTTTCCCTGATTTCTGCCCTGGCTCCTCATTTCAGAGAATGCCTTGTTATAGCCTTCTTGCTTTTGTATTCTATGCTTTATTAGGATAAAAATTAAGAGGGCACATAGCAGAATCTATAGTTTTGGCACCAATTACCTTGAACTACTCATTCTGGGAGCTCTGGTTGAAGATTTTCCCATATATGCTTCACCACCAGTTGAAAAATCTGCTCCCTCAGGCATTTATAGGCTTTTGTTCATCTGTGTTTGTCATCTTTATTTATGGGACTTGCTGATCATGCTTATTTAGGGGGCTGTTTTTAGAAGTGGTCTTAATGTCTTCATCATTTTTTTATTCATGTATATTTTTATTGAGTACTTCTATAAATGGAAAAGATGACTATAAGCTATATAAATACAAATTTTAGGCTTTTCTTAATTTAGCAAAAGTTACTCAGATCCTAAGATGACCCATCTCTTTAAACAAGCAGCTGTTTGGCTCTAGCCTTGCAAGGCCGTCTGTGACATAAGAGCAGCAGAGTCGATGGCAGTCAGAGGGATCTTGACACCTTAGGCTGGTCTCAGGCTCTCTCTCTTGCAGATGGCTTTGCAAACGTGGGGTTAGGCATCTGATTGCTTTGTGATTCACTGGCAAGGTCCCACTGTGAAATCATACCAGATCAGATAAGGGCATCAACTGAGGTGGAAGAGGTAGATAGATAAATCCAAGAGGCAGTTCCATGAGTGATGAAAAAAGGAAATGAGGAAAAGAGCTACAGGAGGGGGAGGTTCATTGACACAACCTGACATACTGATGGGCCCATTCCTTTGATAATACAAGGAGTGAATAATATTAGGTGAAAAGTCTGTAAACTCTTTTCAAAGCTATTCCATAGTTATTCGAGAAAGAGCAGAAATGTTAGGCTTGAACATCTTAAGTTCTGGAATACCTGTTTATATTGTGAGAGCTCAGTGTCAGAAAAATTTAAACCCTTGTTTGTTGGGTATGGATATATAGCTTACAATTTGAAGAAACTGGTGTATCTGGGAAGTCTGTAAGTTTGTAGCCTGTAATCAGCCTTTGATGGCTTATGACTTACCTCTGGAACTTTTCTTTCAAAAGTGTGTCATAGTAACTGAGATGAAGCTGTCGCTGCAAAGGAAGATAAATGACTTTTGCCATGCACAACACCCACCTATTAAGGTACTGCTGAACAGTAACAATACAACATACTGACTAAAATTTGGCTATGTCCATCTCTTCTGAGAATTTTCCATAATCCATTAATGCCTTCTTTCATGCTTCATACCATCCTGACCCACTTAATGCAAGGCAAACTACCACAATACAGGGAGTATTAACCTTTGATGCTCACTGTTGTTCTCTTCTGGGATATGCCTGTGCCAAATGCCCAAGAAAAAGCTCAGAATTCAGTTGCCTCCGAGAAGTTGAAAGCCTCTACAACTTAGCAGAAATGAGCAGCTATAAAAATGGGGATTTTGAGGTAGTTTCTGGTCTCATGCATGTAAGCATATGGAATCTAAGTGTCAGGTACTTACACAGAAGCCAGGGAACTCCAGATGCTCTAGGATGACACTGATCATCTAGATCTGTTTAAATCCATTTTCAGGCTGGGGTTCAGTTAAAAAACAAAACAACCCCCTCCCCCACCTTTCATTGCCCTGTTGGATGACCTATGCTGGGAGAGGGGAAATGCACCCTGTTGATTCTCTTGGATCCCTCAGCAGTATTAAGTACCACTGACATGGTACTGCTCCAGAATCTGTTTAGGTGTGAAGCAATATACAATTGTTGTAAATAAATACAATCAATAAAAATAAAATAAATGCTATTCTTCTGCACCAGCTCTCTGGGGTGGAAAAAGATGCCTCTTCAAGAAGGTTGTGCTTGGGGACTCCTCTATGGCAGTTACGCTGGGGTGTTCTGCACACCTCTATTTTGTCTCTAATGCTGTTTAACATCTACATGAATCGACTGGGTGAGTCATCTGGGTTGGCTTGGATCCAACCCTCGTACTAGTCGAAGCCTACTTGTGCGACGGATCTTCCACTAGCGGCACAGGATTCCCCTCTCCTCTCGTCACCTGTGTGCACCCCAAATCTGCTCTGAAGGGTCCCCCAATCCTCCAGAGCAGATTTGGAGGGCACATGGGGGACTCAATGGGAAAGGGGAATCTGTTCTGTCTGTGGTTCCCTTCCCCTAGTGGAACGACACCACTGCATATAACCATTGGATATAACCAGGTGTCACCAGTATGCTAATGGTACCTTTCCTTTCATTAAATTCAGGTGAAGTTGTGGAAATGCTGAGCTACTGTTTGGCATCAGTAATTGACTGGATGGGAGGGCTACTGGTCTGATGGCTATGTACTACCTACAGTATCAGAGGCAGTAAGCCTATGTGCACTAGTTGCTGAGGAACATGGGTGGGAGGGTGCCAATGCACCCATGTCCTGCTTATGGGTTCCCGGTCAACAGCTGGTTGGCCACTGTATGAAGAGAATGCTGGACTAGATGGACACTTGGTCTAATCCAGCATGGCTCTTCTTATGTTCTTAGGGAGCCTGTAGGCTAAAGCTCATTTCAGTTAAGATGGAAGTGCTGGTGATGAGTGGTTTGCCTGACCTGGGAGGTGGTTTTAGCCTGCTCTGGATAGGGTTGTGTTCCTCGGGGGGGGGGGGTGTGTGCTTTTAAATTGGCCTTTTCTTTGGAGGCCTGGGTGACCTCTGTGGCATGAAGTGCCTTTCCCCAGCTGAGACTGGTGTTGCCACTTGCAAGCCTTCCTGGATAGAAGTAGTTTGGCCACAGTTAACAAATGCTCTGATAACCTCTTGTTTGGATTATTGTAATGTGTTGTATATGGACCTGTCTTTGTTTGAAGCTACAGTTACTGCAAAATTCAGCAGCTAGAATGTTCCATATGCCCAATCAGCAGATCTCATCAGTTTTAAAATAACAACACTATTCTCCAGTCAATTTCTGAGCACAATCCAAAGTGTTAATTTTCAAAACCTTAAACGTCTTAAGATCTGGGTCCTGAAAGGATTGCCTGCTCCCACATGTACCATGGTCATCTGTCACCTTCCAGTTCTCATCAAGCAGTTAGAATGTCTTTTAAAAATTATTTTATAAAAAAGGACTCCAATATTATCTAGGGTCCACACCAGGTAATATGGTAACCATTGCAGGAACTTGGAGAGGCAGAGGTGAAACCCACAAGGCAAAGTATACAATTAAAAAGTAAAATTGAATTTATTCAAGGAAATCAAAATGTATAATGGCATTTTAAAAGCAAAAGAAGAAATTTAGAAAATGACAAACACTTAAAGTAGAAAAGACAGGATTACTCAGGGAAGTTACCCTTTGTTTTACTCTGCACAGCTGATATTATGGCTAGTAGGCTTCTTCAGAGCTTACATGGTTTTCCAGAAATCTTTTCAAAACAGAGGCAACTGCATGTTCTTCCCAAACAAAAGCCATGGAGAAGCAGAAAGGTATACCACATGGTTAACTTTCACCAAAGACAGTATCTCCTTTTGAATTGCCCATGTTTATTTTT
This sequence comes from Heloderma suspectum, assembly GCF_057233095.1. Taxonomy (NCBI): domain Eukaryota; kingdom Metazoa; phylum Chordata; class Lepidosauria; order Squamata; family Helodermatidae; genus Heloderma; species Heloderma suspectum. The sequence goes on along the minus strand of NC_139462.1, from coordinate 131,769,123 downwards.
TCTGGCATCAAAAACTGATCCAATCTGTTTGCACAAGTAGAGGTTTTAGAGCTAATGAAAGAACGATTGGCTAGTTTTTGAATCTTAAAGAGGAAGCAAATGTTGTTTTCAGATTTCATGCAGATGCAGGGATGGGGAATGACTGCATCGTACATGATGACTATACATCTGTGTGAGATGTGATTTTCCCCACAGGAAATTGTACATATTCTTATATAATCAAACTAGTGTTTGAGACTGGGAAGGTGGAATTGTTTGGAGGCTATTGTAAAAAGGAGCCTGTCAGCTTAATTGGTGAGACTGTTATAAATCCAGTCAGTATAGGCCAGTTCTATCATACATCTACACTGTGTTGGATCAGTAAAGGGCATCACCTTATTTTTTGTCACTTCACTAGAATTGGCGGCAAATCTTTGGTCCAGACTTGTGTGAAATCTATTTAACTGTTCTTTGCCCTTCCTTTTTTAATAGTTTATAAGTGCAGATGTGCATGGAGTATGGGCACGTCTGTTTTGTGATTTTGGTGATGAATTTGAAGTCCTGGATACCACAGGAGAGGAACCAAAGGAAATCTTCATTTCTAACATATCTCAGGTGAGGGCAAAGGTGTACAATTCTAAGCTTTGATGATTTTATGTTGATAATTAATAGCATTATTTAAATATTGGTTTAGCTTAAGCCTCTGCCTTCAAATTTGTTTTTGTGTGTGAGTGTTTAAACCCACAAATCTAGAGCAAAGTGATGGGATGATTATATACAAATGATGAACCTATGTACTGCGCTGATACATATATAAAATCGAGGTTGGGTGTGGTCGCTGTCCCCCCTGCCACCAGAAATGTGTTTTAACTGTGGTAGATCTTAGATGAAAGTTAGAAATGGGGGGTAATAAAAGTTTTACATTTATTTAGCAGAAATAGTAGAACAGTGTAGAGAACACAAATGCGGCACAGTCCCTGCCCAAAGAGCGTACAGCCAGGGTTAGATGGACAGGACAGAGAAAAGGAAGTGGGCTTGGTAAAGTGATTCAGAAAGGTGTATGGGAAGGATTAACAGAAAAGGTAATGCCAGAATGGTTTTGGAAATCTTTGCCAGTCTTGTTGTTTAAGTTCCTTAAAAACATTTTGCCTATGGTACTTAACAGAGCAATGATCTTAAAATGTTTTTGCATAACTTAATTTTTGTCACATTTGCAAAATAATGAAGTGTTCTAGTAAAGAGAACAATTACGAACATCAAAAATGTTTGTGTTAAGAATTGATTGTAGAGACTAATTATTCTGTTTCACTATCCCATTTCACTGTGGTCCAGTTTAGGCTTGAATGCTACAGTGTGATTGTTACTGAGAAATCACATCTGCTTAGACATTAGTTATGGCTCTGTACCGCTGTGGTCATGTTTGAATCAGCTTCCCAGATTGGTAGGTGGGATTGTGAAGCTGGCCTGGCCACTTAACATGTTTCCCTGGGCCCTGGTGGTGATGGTATGTGTGCACCTTCCGCTGTGATCCTTCCAGTCTGATGTGTAGTCCTAGGCACACAAGTTGATTTTTGGCAGTAATCGTACTGCAGCAGTAACGATCTTCCTTTGGGCTTGTCTGTTGGTTGGCATGGCCATATGTTTTGTGTTGTCTGGTTCTGGGAAGACTAGAGTAAAGCTGAGAATAGGCAGAGGTTATGGCAGCTATGTATGCAGAAATGTAAGAATTAGAATTCTTTGCATTCTTACTCATATTATTTGCATTCAATTCTCCACCCCACCCTAATTTGTGGTGGTTTCAATTTCAGTCCAATCCTGGTATTGTCACTTGCCTTGATAATAATCCTCATAAGCTTGAAACGGGGCAGTTTGTAACTTTCCGGGAAATTATTGGAATGCCATATTTAAATGGATCCAAGCATCAAATAACTGGTAAGCCACATTTTGTATTGCTTCCCAGGCTGTGTAAAGATATCGCTTTACAAATTGATAGAAATGAATTTTCCTTTCATGTTTTTCTGTTGTGTTTGCTACCTTGTATTACCAGTTCATTACAGTACTTACATTCACTATTGTTCCACATCTTGGGGGCTATTTGTAATCTTCTCAATTAGAACGGATAGAAATTCTGTGAATTTATGGGACTGAGAAATGGATGTTGATTGGCATCAGCTTGAAAGTGCAAGAACTATGGGATAAGAACTTCACTGTGGATGTTCACACCAGAATTTGATATTGGACACAGGGCCGTCTCAACTTCTTTTTATAAAAACATATTGTTGCCCTTCATGGTTGTACGGCTTGAAAATGTTTGAGGCCGAAGGCTGGATTATGTTTGTGGGGTAGGAGAGCAGCAAAAAGCCCTTCAATGAATTGTTCACTTTGGGCAACCAACATGCCCTTTTCACTATGAAAACATATTCCAAAAAAAGTACTATCCTGCAATTTATTCACCCAACCAGTCACATGCCATGACAGACAACTAAGACAACTTTCTCTCTGTACTGCCTTTTGTCAGGAGTCTGAGAAAGCTTTGATCTTATCTGTCGGTTTGTAAACAACAGCTCCATTTTTAAATTATGTTGCACTGGACTCTGTTTGCTCAGAAGGCAGGTTTAAAGTTTCTGTGACTCCTACAGACTTGGGAAACCCCATTCCTGCAGGCTCCAAAGCCCAACCTGCTGTCCAATCAAACAGAGGTTTATCAAATGACTTCCATTGTTTCAGCTTCCAGACAGGTCCTTATCTTTTATTAACTCAGAGGGGATTCTAGAAGTTTTGAATGTCAGAAGGACTTTTTGTGGAAATGAAATACCTGCTAGAGTTTTAACCACCAGTAAATCAATATCCCATGGCTGGCAACCTAAAAAAAACACTTAAATTTTGCACAACTGTCCAAACATTGCCCCAGTAGGGGAACTACCCTTATAAGGAAGAATTTGCACAACTATAGATTAGGTATAAGCCTTAGATTCTGTTCACTATTTATTTTTAAACTTGTACTAGGGGGGCTAGCAGTAGGATGTGAAATGGACAAAGAGAGTGCCTCTTGAAGAAGCTGTGTGATTGTTTTAAATAAAGAGAGCAAAGGATCTAATTTTCCAGAGATTTGAGTGATATGTAATTGCAACACTGGCTAAATGTTGACAGACAGAACAATGTACTTCTGGGGGTGAGGTGTTAGGTACACTGGGATGCACGGTTAAATTTACATTGGGATGCGGAATTAAATTTTACTTCAAAACTGTCAACTCCCCCCAAATCAGAGAAATCTGACTCAAGTATACGGAATCTCTTTAAAACAGAAATATTAAAATCAGTTAGTGTATGACTTTTGTCAGATGGTGGAAAAAACATGTTTAGTTTACTCTGTTTGGTATTTGGCAGCAAGGAACTAACAGTTCCATCATTAGGTCTAGGGCGCTTTTTAACTTCAACCCTCCTCTTAGCCAACTTAGATTTGTTAGAAATACTTACTGAATCCTGAGTTCCTAACTGCTTTGATTTTTCTTTCCCATTTTATAAATAGAGGATGATTAAGCATAGTACATAAAACATGGACTGAACAGCAGTTTAAAGACTTGCTCAGTGCTCCTCATACCCTACAGAAATTTCTCTTACTGAGGGGGAAAAAACACCGCAATAAAAGAAGGAAGCAAGCCGGGTCGGGGGAGTTGATTAATCTCCCTTAACAGAGCAATGGCCACATGAAGCAAAGCAAAGCTCCTGTTAAATCGCTGAACCAGAAGTAAACTTTCCCACTACCCTTACTACACAGCCAGCTCAGGAAAATTAATAGGACAGTCTGCCAAAAGATCTGCCACAGTCCTCTTCTTCAAGCAGTGTAACAATAAGATAATAAACCAATATAGCGCCAGAACTGCAAATCTGCAGAATCAGCAATACAATAAATAAATAATAAACAGTAAGACAGTAAAACAACAGCATTTCACGTGGTTCATGGTTAAAATAGGGTAGAAAATGTAGAAGTCTGAATACTGTTAAATACTACTACTACTACTAAGATACTACAATTATAATACTGTAAAATAAAGCTAGGTAGCTAGGCCCTCAGAAGTCCATAAGTAATCCAGAGACAGGAATCTTGAGAGTTCACAAGCATAGGAAAAGGAAACACAAATAGAATTCATCCGTGTTTGTTGAGATTCTTCATATAAACCAGCAAAAGATGTCAGGCCACCTTGGTTAAACTCTTGCTGAATTACCTTTCTCTGTTTTAGCACTTTAAATCAAAATAGTCTTGACCGAGATCACAGTATCAAAACTGAGCGAACGGTGAAAGTGACGCTCCCTTTAATTTCCATTTTTATTTCCATTACAAACTCATTCTCTCCTTTCTCAGCATCTGTTTTAATGTTGTGCTTAAAATTCCTCAGCATTTTGGGGATACTTTGAAGTCCTCCGAACTGGGGGTGGGGGTGGGGGACATGAATTCCCAGATGTGCAATGGTAGCAAGACAGAGATGAGGAGGTCTTCACTTTATGGATAAAGATTTTGACTTCACAGACTGTGTGGCCCACGGGAGGCAAAGAAACATCTAAATTCTGTGTATGGGCTAATCAACTGGTAGTTTCAACAACAACAAAAGATAGCTGATTTCACGTACCATGGTAGTAGTAGAATCCAAAAAACCGGGGACACAGATGTTACAATTTTATTAAAGAGTAATGCTATTGTTATTACTTATTAACCTGTTTAAATTTGTACTATATGTGGGATTATGTGCATGTAGAGGATAGTTACATAAATTTTGCATACTGAATTGCACTTTCATTAATAAACAAGGCTAAAATCGCTAAATTTATGTTCATGCATGGACAGCATGACCAAGTTTGCATATTCCATTTGCTCGCATTGATTTATGACTTACTTGCTGGTTTGGCTGTGATTTCATGGGAAGCAGAATATTTGGACAGGAATTTTTCTTTGGGTAAATTGAATGTAACCTGGAAGTTGAGTTCGGATCAGATTAATCAATCTTGATCTGTAAATGTACAAACATATCATATTATCCAAATAGGTTTGGTGTGGCCTATACTGGCCCCAAGGGTGGGGAGAGAGAAAATTTGTGCCTCAATTTTTTGGGGACTCCATTACTATCATAGTATCTGAAAATAAAAGAGTATGTTGGTTGCTTAGAAGTGAAGCATTTTTTTGGTTCTTCTACCCCACTGAATATGCTTGTCAGTAGTGACAGGGTTAATTGTACATTTAGGCCATGTTTAGTGTTGAGTCTTTGAAAATCAACTAGATTTCTAGATAATGACCTGGTTTGCATGATCACCGCAGCCCACCGTGGCTTATTAGCCATAGTGGGTTGCAGTCCCTGTGGGCACCAAGTTGCCAGTCCAAGCCTCCACTGCTGTGGTATCTCATGTCATCTGAACCAGCAAGTGTGATTTGTTGGGGTGGTTAACAAACCACCCCACCACCCTACAACAGGCCATGAGTTCTGAGTGGTTTGTTAACCAGCCCAGTGAGTCACCCTTGCCAGGTTTGGATGACACGAGAAGCTGCACCTAGCAAGGGTAATTATACAAATTGTACCACAGGATGGGTAACAAGTCACTGTGGCTTGTTAAGCACCCTGTGATTGTGCGAACTGGGACATTGTATAAAATAAAAGTGTTTTTTCTGGTCTGCTCATATGTATGTTTTTGCTTACCTTGTTCCAGTAATTTTAAACTTATTCTCCCCCTGCACCCTGCCCAACTCTCTTTCAGTGATATCACCATATTCGTTTAGCATTGGGAATACTGCAGATATGGAACCTTACTTACATGGTGGCATAGCTGTCCAAGTAAAGACACCTAAAATATTTCATTTTGTAAGTTTCCTGCTTTAAAATACCTGTTAGCAGCGTTTGCACCTATTGAAGCATCTAGAATCTGTTGAATCTTAGGGCATAGACCAGAGTTTTGACTTGATGAATAAAAATCTGTTTTAGCTTTGCTGCTAGATAACCTGCTTGTAAAAGGCCGAGGCTGATCATAAATGCACTTGCCACACCAGCCATGGTGAGTGTCCCTCATTCCCTCTGGTCATCGTGACAAGGCGGAGTTCTCCTCATGTACGTGGGCTGGGGAGAGGGGGATCATCTTCTCTATTATGCTGTACTTTGGAGGTTCTTGAAGCGAAGTATAGCGCAGTTACAGGGGCAATTCTGCTCTGCAGCTTCTGACAGTGTGTGGAGCTTGGAGGTGTCTGGAGCACTTTGATTTAAGGCATGGGTCTACAAATTTTTACTTAGCTTTTGGCTCAGATCAGCTGTAAAGGAAGCACAAAGTTAGGAACAGTTCCCTGTCCTTTCATTTGTTTGCAGTTTGAAAGAGCTCTTAGTACCTTAAAAGTCCATTGCAGCATGGATGATCTCCAGTCCTTTGCCATGGGAGAGGGAGCTCCAAAGGACGGTGATGCTTAGAGTGCTGTCTGATAAGATCCTGGCCCTCCTCTCTTGGAAAATTGAAATTTTGATATCAGTCCCATAATTGTATTCAGTTACATACTCAATAGGCAGAGGAATAAGAATCATATTAGTTTTCAAGAAAACGTATCTTAAGTTTTCCTGGCAACAGCGGAGACTGAACCCCCCTCCCCCCAATTGGTTGACAAGATTATGATATCAGAACCCAGCCCCTGCTGATCAAGCTGCAGCTATTCTATTGGGGATTTATTCTCTTTTCTACCTTTTTTGATTGCTCTTCTTTCACCGTTCTGGCCCTTAAGGTGAGTAGGTTGAAGTCTTTTAGATTGGAGGAAGGTGGGGGGTTGTACTGTTACTGAGCTGGACTTTCATAGTGTCTCTCTTGCCTTCTGGATTTAATATACTGCCACTTTTTGTAGGAACAAAACTTTTTCCTTGACACAGCAGGCTTTTTGAGGATGAGAAGCTTGCAGTCCTTATTTGGGAGGGGAGGGGAGCACTGAACAAAGAAAGAGACTACCATGAATATATATGCCTTTGCTCAGTGCCCCCCACCCCCAGTAAAAAAAATCAGGACTGGAAGCTTCTCATCCTCAAAAGGCCTGCTGTGTGAAGGAAAAAGTTTTGGGTCATACAAAATATGAGTGTATATTAATTAGGAAAGGCGGGAGAGACACAGTGAAAATCCAGTAACAGTAGAGCTTCTATCTTCCTCTCATCTTAAAGACTTGTTCACCTTAAGGGCCTGACAGGATATGTGGGGCTGACATGTGACAGAAGAGGTATCAAAAAAGATAGAAAAGAGGATGAAAGCTTAATAGAATAACAGTGGCTGGGTGAGCCAAGTTGTAATGTCATAATCTTGCAGTTGTAAAGTTTTCAGCTCACTTAAAATAATTTTAATGGAATTGTATAACAGCTAGAGCAATTTATTCCATAGCTGTTGATTAATTGTTGAGAAAATACTGAATTCTGAAATTTTAGGACAAGTTCACATTGGTAGGAAGTTGGTGACCAGAGTGCTTTGGCTATTTATCATGGCCAGTGAAAATTTGTGGACTCCTGCATGAATCAAAGGGCTCAGAGGGCACAGTCAGGCCCAGCCACATGTCAGGGTTTACACATCAGGCCCCATATGTTAAGTCTTGTAACTTGGATCATGCATATTGCAAATAGATCAGGAATGGATGAGATGTGCTGTGCCAAGGTACTTAACAGATGGGGGTTAGAATACATTGTGTGGTGGAGTTATTTAGACTGAAGAAAAGCATATTTTACAATTTTTATGTACACTTATAATGAGATGAAGTTGGATTCCAAGGGAAACTATTCGCACATATATTCTTCTCATCTGTGCACTAGACAAATGTCAGTTATGGTTGGGCAAAGTGGTGGTAGGGGAAGTCAAGGAGTCCTGGAGAGCATGGGATACCTGTCTGTAGAGCTTGAGCCACTCTGTTGGGTGCAGCTTTTGTTTTGACCACACTGCTGCATTAACTTCAAGTAGAGTACATTACCTTTTCCCACAGATGTGAATGGTACCTGTTAAGCTGTATCTAGGAGAGTAAAAGGCTGCATTCATTGTGACGGGTCCCTTGTTTGTAGTAAGCTTTGTATCTGTGGTAGGGGGCAGGTTTTGCTCTCCTACAACAGTATTTCCCATTGGAAGTCTTTTAGGCTTCCAAGTTCACAGTGGTCCCAAGGGAACTATTATGACTGCAATGTCTGCCTTTGGGGGCAGATTCCCCCTTTCCAGTTGGGTCTGGCATTGCACTCTGCTAAAGTTATTGCAAGCTAATCCTGTTCAGAGGTGCAAAATTCTATGTTCTATTGTAAGTTGTATGATCTATTGAACAAAATTCTGTGTTCTATTTCTTAGAAGGTGTATGCTAATAAAGATTTTTTTTCCGTCTAGGAACCACTGGAGAAGCAGTTGATTAACCCAACATGCCTCGTTGCAGACTTCAGCAAACCTGAGGTTGTTTTTCTTGGAATTGTAAAAGATAATTATAGGTTTATTTTTTTAAAAAAAAGTTTGTTTATTAATACTTATATAACACTTAATATAATAAAACCCCTAAGTGGTTTACATATAACAATATTAAAACCACAGCTTAAAATACACTATTAAAAACCATTTCAGCTACAATAACAGTAAAACCAATGCAAAAGCACTAAAATGAACCAGCATCATGATTAATTATGATTAATTGCAAGCTTAAAAGCCTGCTTGTAGTCCATTTGCCTCAAGTGGGGCAAAGTGATATATGTGGGGTTCCCAGGCAATCTCCTATCCAAGTACTTTCTTACAAGATCCTGCCTCTTTGTGAATGGAGCAGAGACACCCACCCCATGTGTCTGGACCACTGTCTGGATCAAAAAGTAGAAGGAGGATTCACAAGTAAGGAAAATTCTCTGAACTCTCTTCCAGAGGAGGCTGACATCAGTGAAAAGGAAGCGCTGGGGAGTGGCCGTGATGGCGAGACCTTGTCTCCGGCCTCCTCTGTCCTGACTGCCAATGATGGTCTTCATGTATCCCAGCGGGCCACAGTAGCCCAGCTTAATTATATGCACACAAGTCTAATCTTACTCTGTTAAGCTTGATCATGGTTATGCATTAGGAAGACACAGCATTCTTTTTCAGTATGACATGTACAATCTACATTACACTTGTTATAATAATAATATATGTTCTGTTGGAAATATGGAGGGAGATGTCAGGAGACTTTCAGCTCAGTCTGTTTACTTTGGAAGTAAGTTCCTGAGTTCAGTGAGACTTATTCCTCACTAAGTAAAATTGCAGGCTTACCCGTGATAACTGTTCTTCAAACAGTGTTGTTTATTCAGTTAAGAATACTGAGGGACATGACACAGTTCTTGACCTCTGTTCACTAAATGGGTTTGACTAAGCTTCATATGTAGTTAGAAATCTTTACCAATCTTTTATCAAGTGCATTTAAAAATAAGGAGAAGCCATAAAGTAGAAATACTACCCTTGCTCATCAGAATTGCTTAACTCTTTGCACATACATGCAATTAAGAGTGATGCTGGATGTTTGAAAAGGGAGCTTGAGCTAGACAGTATTTTCAAAGAAAATATACTTGGCACAAACAACCAAGAGTCTTGTAGCATGTTCAAGATTAATACATTGTGACATGAACTTTTCTGGATTAAAGCTCATTTTGTCAGATGTGTGCACACCAAAGATACCACGTCATGCATCTGATGAAGAGGGCTCTAATCCACAAAAGGTTTTGCTGCAATAAATACATTACTTTTGCTATAAGACTCTTGTTATTGCTACAACAGAATTAACTTGACTACCTCTTGGAATATACTTGACTGACTTCTTCCAGGCTGTGTGATTGCTTTATATCTTACTAATCATTCACTATTTTCCTCTCTTTACAGGCACCTTTGCAGACTCACATTGCCATGCTTGCCTTGAATCAATTTCAGGAGAATTTTGCTCGTATGCCAAACACTGGGTAATGCATCTGTATCAAAAGCTGCATAAATGTTACAGTTAGTGGGTGCAATGTAAACACTGTTAAAGATAAACAGTTTGGTATCAATAGCAGTTGATATTGGGCTCATCAGGTCATGGAGGGAGCAATCCTATGTGGAGAGGTGGCCGCCTCCGAACTCAGAGGAGACTGCCTATCCAATGCAGGGCAGGCGGAGCGCGAAGGGGATCTTCTCCATGATCCAGCTGCCCTGCATTTGTGGCTAGACAACCGATTTTGGCTGTCTAACCGCGGGATGCCAGAGTGCAGGGTGGGAAGGCCGGACAACGCATAGGTAGCATCCTACCTGCACTTCCCCACTATCTGCCCCTCTCTGCCCCCGGGAATGCCCCCTTTTGCCCCACTCCATGCTGCTCATCTGAGCACAGAGCCCAGGGACAATTGTGCCACTTATAAGGCGTCAGGGGAGGGGAGGGGAAGGCAGTTCTCCAGGATCAGACCAATCCTATGGCTGTCTAGCCACTGTCTAGCAGCCATAGGATTACGCCCTTAATTAACTAAGTTGGACTACAATCCAGCCCACACTTAAGTTGCTTAAAAACCCCATTGACTTCAGTGGGATTTAAGCTGTCTCTATGACCAGAATCAAGGGTTGGTTTTTTTGGTGTCTGCTGCTAAGGACAGTCATGGATGGAATCAATTTTTCAGTTACACAAATAATTTCAGTTGTTGGCTTGTTGAACATAGAATACAATGGTACACCTATATAGCATTTTAGAGTATTTAGAGTACTTCACAGACATTATCTTTTTATCCTTACAACAACCATGTTGGTACTATTGTTCCCAAATTGTGTAACTGAGATCAGAAAACAGGATTTAAGACAGACAGCAGTTTGGGTAGAACCTTTTCTCTGTCATTTCTTCAAACACAGAGTTTATTGGGCAGGGCACCCAACATCTTGAATTCTCACTGTGCCTCATTTTTTCTGAGCGAAGTTGGAAGAGAGAGGTTGAGGAATAGACGGCCTTGGTGACTGCCTCTCCGGCAGTCCTGTAGCATTATGCGGAGCAACCTACCTTCCTGTCCTCACTGGTTTGGGGTAGCAGCTGAGAGAATCAGCTAACGAACACCATGGCTCACAGAAGCATCTTGGTGGAAAATGTGACCAGTGCCTCTCTCCTGGGGACACAGGTCACCTCCTTTGGCTTGCTTTTCTCTCTCCAAGGCAAAACGCCCCCAGGTGACCCCCATCCTTCTGCTATCACAAAAGTCCTACAGTTTTAGAATATACAACCAAGTTTTCCTAGAATGGTGGACCTGGTTGTACATGTCTGCCCTTGGAGCTGGTTTCTGTATTGCCATGGGACAGCCTACGATCCCACATCCTGAAATCACAAGTCTCGGTGCTCTCAGGCATTAGTGGAGGGTAGCAGTGGGAGTGTTACTTCAGCCTCCCTTGGAGCCACTTGCTCCCTGAAAGTCCTCGCTCTTTAAGATTCTGCTTTAGAAGCTGTGAGACCTGTCCAGAGATTATCCTGACTTAGAGTGCTCTTGGTGGAACAAGAGCACTATTTTTCAGCGAAAGAGTTATTCTCTGACCAAATTTAGCTTTCATCACAAACATTAGCTCCAATTCTCATATGGCAAAAAACTTGTCATATCATCCCTTCTGCCCTCATTCTCTGCACACAAGAAGCTGAAGAGATAGTCCTTTAATGCCTGTGGAGCACCCATTTTCTGCTGACTGCACCAGGCTTCATAGTCATCGTCACTTTATTTGTATACCTCTTTCTTGTACATGTGATCCTCAAAATGGTTCAGAAGAGAACAACCAATGCTTTTCCCCACAGCCCAGCTGATCAGCTATTAGCAGTGCCAGGACAGCAATCTTACTGGAAATTGGTGGGGATGGGAGAGCGGAAAGCCTCTCCCAACCCCTATCGACCTTGCTTACAAGACTGATGTTTTCCTGCCACTGCTAGTGGCAGAGGAACAGCAATCTCAGTTGAGATCTCTGGGGGTTAAGAGAGGCTTTTGCCTCTCTCCGCCTCCAGCAATCCCTAGATCTCAGCAGGCAGAGAGGGTAGGTTTAGACTTCCCCATCCCTGCACACAGGTGTGTGGGAGTGTATGTGTTGTGGGGGAAAGCATGCACATGTGTGCAGCCCCAGCCCCCTGTTTGACACCAGATGTTGGCCTTGGGACTGAAAAGGCTGCGCACCCCTGGTCTAGAATGGATAGCTTTGAACATCCTCATGTTGAATGACCGCCTTTTGTGGGAGAAAACGACAATCTCACTGGGTAAATTTCTGTTCTTTCCATAAATAGGAGGTCGTTCTGGCCTTCCTACATAGTAACACAAATCCTAAACAGCTGAACCTTTCTTCCAGTTTGTGTTTAAAGTTTCCACAGTTGGACAAGCCAGGTTTCCTCCTCTTTTCTGCTGTATAGTATGTTAGTTATATATCCATATCTATCTATGTAGATAGATGCAGATGTACAGAGATAGAGATAGTATATTAATAATAGGCAAACCAACCAAACAGCAATACAATCAGACAGACCCTGGATTAGGAATGTCAGAGAAATCCACAACGGATTAAAATGAGTTTGGAGTTTGGAATTCTATGAATCCGACCTGAAGATTCTGCAGGGAACCATCTTTTTTGTGAGTCACGTGGATTCTGCGGACTTGCAGACCAGTTTTTACTCTCCGGAATTGTTCACAAATTTAGTTATATAAAAACATCAAAATTGCTGGAAACTACATTAATATAAACACCATTTTAAAACAACAACACAGTGTTTATACATCTCTGATCTCTCTTCAGCCGCTGATGTGTAGCAGTCTTTTTGTGCGCTCTGCTCATTGATTGTACGCTGAGCTAAGAAAAATGCGCAACATGTTTTCGGTCAGTGAAACGTTGATAAATATTGGTGGATGTTTTTGCGTACTTTTCCAAAGGTGGGGGGAGTATCTGAATCCATCAATGAGCAGACGACAGAGCAAAAGACGCTTGACAGTCCACATATCACAGATGGAACAGATTTAACAAAATCCATGCATCTCTACTCTGGATCCCTGAGGAATGCGACCAGCCGCAATAAGAATCTATATTTTTAATAGAGCAATTGCCAAAACAGGAATAAATGTATATTATTTCATTTCTATCAAATGTTTCAGCTTTGGCCTTTATCCGTGACAGTACAGGTGCTGAAACACAGCTATAGAATGTTAGAGCTGTGGGTGGAATTCCCAGGTTGCAAGAGAAATACAGGAGGTGGTATTATCCTCCAAGTTCAGGATATTTGGAGTCAGTGCATCCAGTCTACAAATCCAAAAGTTTTCCCTTATTTCAAGGATTGCCAGATTAGATGGTTGTTCCGTAGGGAATACACACACACACACACTGCACTTATATTTAATTTAATTTAATTGGCTTTGTAACCTTGTTCCTGTGGCCTTTATCAAATTTGAGGGAGATCCAATGTCACAGAAAATGGTTTTGGCTCTACCTTCCTAGCCCCAGGACATTATCAAATGTTGAATTACTTCCTACCTATAAGAAGAACAGAAATTCACGAGGAAAGAATTTTGATTTTTAATGCTTGAATTTCTGTTTTGCTTTCAGTTTATTAAATTGCCAGTTTCAAGTTTAAAATAGCAAAATTTTGATGTGTATTCAGCAAGATGCACAGTTAAACAATATTTCTTGAGGACATTCTCTTTAAAAAAGAAAATGAATTGCCAAACTCTTTTTTTTAATCTGCTTTTATTTTATTTTTATAAATGAAATAGACACTACCAACAACATAATCAGAATCTTCAGGTTCCAACATTACAGTATTCTGAGGAAAAGAAAAAAAGGAGGATAGCAAAGAAGGAAGAGAAAAAAAGAAAGGGAAAAAAGGATTATGTTAAACTTCAGTAAGAACAAACCAAATATCCAAATATAAATCCAATTGCAGATTATACCTATACAGCATTCTTCCAAACATTGCAAGTATTATTAAATCTCCAATCCTCTACACCACAAACGGTAAACCTTATCTTTCAATATCATAACCTCAGTCTCATAGCAAAGGAATGGGAACAAACAATCCATTTCCATTGGCCATATATTACTATTTAGTTAATGTGTATTAATAAACATTAAAGGTTTACCCAACAAGAAATAGTAATAATAATAATAATCCCATAATGATGATGATAATAATAAGGGGGAGTTTATGAAAAAGATAAAAAAATAAAAAACAAAAGCAAATCATTTGTATATTTTAAGTAATATATCTAAAAATATATTTATATGTGTACTCACACATACTCACACAAATAGGCATTTTATTACAGTATAACAAAAAAGGAGAAAGAAAACAAAAGCATGCAAACATTTACTCTGGCATACTGCCTAGACATCTTATCAGCTATAGCCCAAATAGCACTTCAAAAGAACAGTACAGATGGCTAAGTTCCAACTCCGGAGGCTGAGAGAGTTGGTTCCCTTGTTTTAATTTTAATACCAATTAAAAATGATTCTGCAGCATCAGGATCCAAAAATCTTTTCATCTGGCCTTCAAAAAGAATGCAAAATGTAGCTGGATATTCAATATGATATTGCAGGTTAATTCACTTTGCCAAACTTCTCACCTTGGTGAATTGCCTTCTTCTGTCAGCGATTAGTATAATTGGGAAAGAGCATAATCTTGTCATTTGCTGGTCCCCACCGAAGCTCACCTTGTTCTCTTGCCAGACACATAAGGTAATTTTTTGTAGAGACGCGTGAAAATTGAACAATAACAGTCCCAAAAGTCCCTTTAGTGTCATGTATTGAACCAGGAACACGATACGTATGCTCAATATCAAGTAAAAAAAATCAGATGATAAAGCAAATAGCTCATGCAAAAGTTTATCCATAAATTCAGCCAAACCTATATCAGTAAGCACATCTTTAATATCAAGGATACGTGCACTCGCTCTACGTGTGCAGGCCTCCACTTGAGAAATTTGAGCAGACAAAATATTATGAGACGCTTCGATGGCCATTTCATGAGCAGTAACCCGATCTTCAAGAGCATTAACCTTCAATTCCATCTTTTGGAAAGAGATATTAATTAAATCTACAGCCCCCTGAAGGGCAGTCATTGAGTCCTGAATTGTTTCAAGTTTCTTTGACTGCTCTGGTAGCTGAGAAGACATAGTTTTTATCAAAGCCAGTAACTCCTCTTGTATCTCCAGCATTTCTAGAAACCTTTGACGAGGGAGCAATTTGGGGGGTAGGTGTTCTCAAGCCTTTCTTTTTTTCCTTTGGTACTGCCATCCTCCACTTTCAAAAGCACAACAAGCAAGTATAATTGCAGAAACAAAAAAACCAAACATGCAGATTTAATTACAAGTCCTCAGATATTTCTGGTAGTTTAAATTCAGAAATACTATTTGGAGCCGTTTGTCCTTATGTCTCCTAATTGCTTAGGAGTTTCAAACAGCGTTCAGTAGATGACACTCCGGCATCTAATCTTAGATTTCAGCCCCCCTGTTTTTTGGCAGAAGCAGCTGTTCTTCCAAGATTTCATCCGGATGGTACTGTAAGCTTCCCCTTTTAATTCCAGGGGAAGATAAAAAGGTTTCCCAACCTTTTCACAGCTGTTTGAGATAAGCAACCTGCAGAGCTCCGCAAGTCACTGCAGGATGCCATGGCTCCAACCGGATATCGTGAATTGCCAAATTCTGTTGCTGACAATTCAAAAATAGTTTCTCAAAACCAATTTGTTTGCCTCATACCTGGTGCAAATGACCATTCAAGTGCTTGTGGTTCAGCAACAGACACAGAGACCGAGAAAAGGCCTCTGCTGGAGCCTACTTCTGCGCAGCACCACCTTTTTGTCTGGTTAAAAGTCCCAGGCTCACTTGTTGAAAAGGGGGTTTACTGGGAATCACATAGATTATTACCTTGTATGCTCTTCACAGTATGTCATTTATGCTGCCTGGTGATGCACCAAGCTCACCCAGCTTTCTCCATTGCTCCTTGAGGCATTATAAGGAGCAGCGGCATCAGGGTGGGTGGGGAAGAGACTCCATTGTCACTGATAGCATCCATCCATAGGTGATGAATGTCCCAGAAGGGTAGTATCCTTTAGTAACTATGGACATCTGAGCATCTGATAAAAGCTGGTACCACACCTGGTTTCCATTCATACTTTAGTACTGTATTTAAAGTTTGCATTTGTTTTCAGGGCAGTACTGAGCTGCCATATTCTTTCTTTTTTTAATACAGATTTTTATTGAATTTGAGTAATATTAACAAAGCAAAATAAAACCAAACCAAAATAGAAACTAAAATAAAAAAAAATCCATCAGGATTGCATCTTCTTATCATACAGTTATATCTTAATGGGTGTACAGAGGTCACTGGTAATTCTTGTCAGTGCTACTAGATATTTTATCAGACGGGCTCAGGATTATTCTTCATCTATTTTCTTCCTTATAAAAGCAATAGGGTTTTGTAGCGCGAGGGTATCAAATATTGATGTTCTGTTCGTATATGCGATAAAGTCAAACCATATCGCATGGAATGAATCGTGTTTGCTTTGACCCCTGGCCACCTTCAACTTGTGCGATATTTTTTCCATTATGGCTATTTGCCAGACTGTGGCATACCAGTAATCTAATCCCTGGAAGGTGAATCCCTTCCAAAACCTAGCTATCGTGGTTATGGCAGCTACAAGTAAATGAGTAATCACCTCCTTACTGTTTAAATTACTGACCTCCCCTATAAACAAATTTAATACTGCTAGACTTGGCATATGTGGGATATTTTGATTTGTAATATGGCCCATCTCTGCTGCCACTGCCTGCCAGAATGATTGGACTTCTGCACAATCCCACCACATGTGCTGGTACGTTCCTGACTCCTGGCACCCCCTCCAACACTGAGGAGAAGTTGAGTATGTCATAAGTGAGAGATGCCTTGGAGTCAGATACCACCCATGGACTATTTTCAGTGACATCTCTCTAGTTCGGGCTGATATTGATTTATATGGAGGCTTATCCCATAGTTGTTGCCAGTCATAGTCATCTACTTTAAAGCTCCAGTTTGTTTCCTACCAAGTTTTTTGTGAAGTGGTTAAATCAAATGTGAAATGCAGGAACTGTTTGTATGTTACAGAAATAAATCCCCGGGTCTCTCCTGAGTTCCCTACCATTAATTTTTCAAACATAGTTAGGCTTCTAGTGGCCTCATTTTTCATCATAGGAGGAACTCAGTAAGGACCGGAGTTGGCAATTCAAAAGCCAGGGCAATGCTCCGTTGCCCAACTTTTCTTTTAAAGCCTCCATTTTTATTGGTGGACCCTCCTCATAAAATTGGTACAGCCAATGGATCCCTCTTTCTTTCCATTCAGCGAAATTATATGTCCTGGCCTTGTTACCGAAATTAGGGTGACTTTCCACTGGGAGTAGTGGCAATGTCCCCAGGAACAATTTCGCTGCCCACCTTGTCCAGCTCTGGCAAGTGTTTTGTGTAAACCTATTTTCAACTAGGTGCCTAAGGTTAGTTTTATTTTTAAGCAATAGGTGATCACTTAACGATATTCCATTGAAACCCATTGCGTTCCCTCATCTTTTAAAATTATGGGGATTGCCTGCTGAAGTTGACAAGCATCATAATAGACTTGCCAGTTCGGTATCCCTCAACCCCCCTGCTGTGCTTTCAGGTGGAATAGGGTTGCTCTAATCCTTGGGTGTTTTGTGGCAAAGATAAAAGAATTAATTTTTTTCTGCCATTTATTTAAATGCTTCTGAGGGATATAAACTGGGAGTGTTCAGAAAAGGAACATAAGGCGAGGGAGGACTGTCGTCTTTACTGCCATCAGTCTATCCATTTTAGAGAGTTTCATTAACCTCCATCGCCTTATGTCCCTGTTGATGTCTTTCCAGACCTTTCCACAGTTTGCTTTGTAGAGTTTGTTTTAGTTTTTTGTAACTTGTATCCCTAGATAACGAAACACAGTATGAACCACTGGGATCTCCATCAGATCAGAGAATTGGCGTATTTTTGGTGCTGTGTTGAAAAACATGGTCTCTGATTTTGAATAATTAATGCACAGGCCTGCCGCTTGTGCAAAATCAGGCAGAATTAATTTAAGTTTAACTGCGGTTGCTATCGGGTGTTCTGTATATACAACCATGTCATTCGCATAAAGGCTTATCGTATGGGGATGTGAGTTTATCCCCACTCCATGTTGATCTAGTTCTTTACGGATGTTGTCTGCTACAAGTTTTAATACCAATGCGAATAGGAGTGGTGGCAATGGGCATCCTTGTTTTGTTCCATGTCGGATGGTTATTGGAACTAAGTCATAATTATTTATTCTCAATTTCACTTCTGAGTGAGAGTAGATTTGATGTAGAACGTGCTTAAATTTTGTGCCGAACCCAAATTTGTCCATCATACTGATTAGGAATGCGGGTTCCACGCAATCAAAAGCTGTGAATATGTCTAATGCCAATATGGTTAATGGGGATGATTCGATTATATTTAATAGTCTCGTAATTGGGTCGGATATTTGATGTTTGAGGACAAATCCCATTTGGTCCAGATGTATGTAATTTGTTATAAAGGTTTTCATCCAGTTTGTAAGTACCATTGTGAAAATGTTATAATCTACATTTAGTAAGGAGATTGAATCATATAAGCCAATCAGAGCGGGGTCCTTATATGGTTTTGGAATTACCATTATGCAGGACTGTCTCCATGTTGATGGGAGGGGTGCCCCTCCTAGGACATCATTAAATACTGCAGTTAAATAACATGTCAGTGTGTCCTTGTAAGTTTTATAAACATTTGTAGTGAGTCTGTCTGGGCCCGTGATTTTGCTTCCTTTAAATTTTTGATTACCTCACTGACCTTTTCATTTAGAATAGGAGAGTCCATCAGCCTTCTATCCCCCTCCCCTAACAGTGGCAAATTAATTGAATCTTTAAAAATTTGAATACGTGCTGGAGGAGGTGAGGAAATGTCATATAATGACTTATAAAAGTCTGCAACCTCCTTACAGATTTTTTGAGTATTATATATACATTCCCCTGTCGCTGCCTGGATACTTAATATCTGATTTCTCACCCTTTCCTTTAGTAATCCTCTTGCCATCATCCGATAATTTTCCCCCCATATTCATAAAACTTCTGTTTCAAATACAGGAGACTAAGTTGTCTGTTTTGTCTCTAATACCTCCAGCTCTTTCCTCTTAGCTTCAATTTTTTTATATAGGTACCTAGGGCCTGTTTGTGCGTACTGTGAGGATACATCTGCTATTGATAATTCTGGATATTTACTCCTTTTTGAGACCTGCCTTTTTAACCATGCCTTCTCCTGAATGGAGACCCATCTTATAACAGGTTTCATTGCTTCATAATGGAGACGATTTGAAATTCCTGGAGTAGAATTCTCATTAAAGTACTGTGTAAGCGCCTCCTGAATTCTTTCTCGAATAGTCTCATTTGCAGTTAATAATGGGCTAAAGGACCAAGATGGTGTGCTTTGGGGCAGGTCAGAGTCCACAGCCAGTTCTACTGCCACTAGGGCGTGGTCTGTTATTTTAATGATTCCAACATGGGTTGATCTAACAGTCTCTAATAAGGATTTGGGGGTTAAGATAAAGTCTATACAACTTAAGGTCTGAATCTCGATGATTGAAACGTGAAACTGTTATCTCTAGGGTTGCACTCACCCCAGACATCCATGATCCCCCTGGCTCTTAACAATCGTAGCAGAGTCAGCTGCTCCCACCCCTTTTTAAGTTCTTTTACATTCTGACATTTCCTCTTCCACTTTGGATGAAGTCAAGTCCCTGTGTGACATACCTCTGACATTCCAATTTAAATCTCCCCCTATTATAAATCCATATTTCATGAATTTTTTCATCTTTCTCATGACCATACTTACGAACTTTTTTTGTCCCATGTTTGGTGCGTACATTGCCCCCAGAGTTAGATGTCTTTTACTGTTCAGTACTCCCTCTACAGAGATAAATCTTTCCTTTTTGTCCTTTAAAATGTGGCCAGGTCTGAAATCCAGGCTGTCAGCTAGCACTATGCCTGTTCCCCCAGCTTTTGTACAGCCAGGGGCTAAAAATTGTTTACGAAATTTACAAAATTAAATTACAAAATTTATTTTGCAATAATGAGATTTTTGGATCTGCCTTGTGAATTTCTTGCAAAAAAAAAAATGGGGGGAACATTGTCTGTAAGTATTGAGTAATTCTAGCCCCTTTTATTTTGTCCCCCATGGCTTTAACATTAAATGTTATAACTGTAATCAGCGGCGTAGCCATCCCTTTATTAAAATTAACTCTTTGGCCTTTTACTCCTTGCCTGGGTTTCAATCCTGGCCTCGGCCCTCCCCTTCAGTAAGTCCATTGCCCCTTCGCAGCATGTATAAAATAAAGTACACCTTTGCTCACCTTCTTTACCCCAAAACTGTGCAACTCTGATGGTCAAAAACAAAATAATACTTCTAAAAAATACCATAACTGTGCTTATGCCCCAAATAAAGAACTCGGGACACTCCCTGCCATATTCTTTCTGTTTGGGTTCTAGGTGCCTTCAGGATGCTGATGAGATGCTGAAGATAGCACTGTCCGTAAGCAAAACACTGGAGGGCAAAGTGAGTAGCTCTGCATTAACTTACCTGTGACTTTAGTAAGTTAATGCCTGTATTATAATAGAGTCCAGTTAAATCTAGGAACTGAGCATCATGAGAGAATCATCCTGCTTCCCACTCTGCCTTGTAGGTTAAACTGCTTTCTTTCTTGCATGTTCTAGAGATTTATATCTTCATACGAGTATCTTTGTGAGGCACCTTGATGTCTTCTCCTGCATCCACCAGAAACTATCCTTCATAGGAAGCATGCAAAAATTCAATTAACACTGCTATTCAGCTCCTTAAAGAATGTATACAGGTTTCCACAGTTGCTTCAACTTAGCTGCTTATCCAGTAAACATTCAATATTGCTATC
Source organism: Heloderma suspectum (assembly GCF_057233095.1). Lineage (NCBI taxonomy): Eukaryota > Metazoa > Chordata > Lepidosauria > Squamata > Helodermatidae > Heloderma > Heloderma suspectum. Next base: position 131,748,215 of record NC_139462.1, on the reverse strand, counting down.
CCAGTTTTGTGTCCAATTGTGTTTTTTCATCAGCAAGAGGGAACTGCTGGCAAAATGGATTTCCCCTTCCCCCATGCAGCCCCTGTGCCCCTCCCCCCCGCCAAATCAGCTCCAGAGGATTTCCCAACCTTCTGGAACAGATTTGGAGCTCATGTGAGGGACTGCAGGGAGGAGGAGAGGGCAGGGAAGTCCTGTCACACAAACAGAAGTCCTCTTATGCAAGAGGACTTCTGCTTGTGCAAGGGTTGGATCCAACCCCTAGTGTATGATGCATAATCTCAGTACATACTGCTGAATATTTGTACATCAAATAGGGGCTGTAGGACATGTAATCTAAACACATTTTTACATCATAGGAATGAGTGCCTCAGGCAGTTTTGTACAACAGTTTGGGAGGACAGAACGGCTAATCTTGTGGAGACAGTAATGTAGATTCACTGAGGTTTTCCTACTAGTTTTGTTTTGCTTTTATTATTATTATTTATTTATTATATTTCTGTACCACCCAATACCTCTCTGGGTGGCTCACAAAACCAGCTCTTGTGCTAACATTTCCCAGGAGAGAACAGAGAGAACTGCTGGGTCAGTTGCTTGAAAACTCTTGGGAAGAGGCATTATTTGTATGAATGGGTGCTTCCACTTAAGGGATCTACACGTGGCTATTGTGCACAGTAGTTCACAGTAGGGATTTGCACAGTTCTGGCAATATTTTCAAAGATTGCAGTTTTGTTCCACGTTAATGTCCACACCAAACTCATGTTGTGATTTCACCCAAAATATCTCTAAAAGCCTTGGAGTCTTTGGAGCAAAATTGGTTAAACTGTTCTTCTGATAACAGCTTGGTTACAGCTCTAAACATTTCAGTTAAGGCAAAAACGTACTCCAATTTACCATGCCCTCAGTGTGGCAGGCCACACTAGAGGGTTATCCTTATGCTACAGCTTAATAGTTTCTTGGGCTGCAATGGTTGATTTATGGAGTGTGGAGCTAATTTGCCAATTTGTGACTACAGTAGAAGCCAAGAGTTGAATTTGAATGGGCAGTGAACTCATACCCCATACATTTTCTGTTGTCAATTTATGTGCTACGGTCCACCAGTTTAAGTAGTGAGAAGCTACTTACGCTGAAGAATTTAACTGTATTACTATCTGGAGGTATTTCTTACTTTGTTTTCAATTACAGCCTCAAGTTAACAAAGATATCGTGAAATGGTTATCAAGGATAGCAGAGGGCTCTTTGGCACCCCTCACAGCAGCACTTGGTGGTGTTGCCAGTCAAGAAGTCCTGAAAGCAGTGACAGGAAAGTTTTCTCCACTGCAACAGTGGGTCAGTTTTCTTTGCTCTCGATTAAGTTACATGCATTTAGAGATATGACTGCTGTGCGAGCACTGGCTGCATTCAGCTGATCTTCCTGGTTTGGAAGATTTTTTTCCTTACATAGTCTTCTTCCCCTCTCCTTCTTGCACACAGGTCTTAATTAGGTTTAAGCAAACTGTAGCTTGCTCTTAAATCCAAACTGGCAGACTATGGTGTGAGTAAGACTTCTAAACCAGGCTTGCAAGTAGGGATGTCAGAGAATTCTGCCACGGATCTCGGTGAGGCCGAATGCCAGTGCATTCAGCCCCCCGAAATCTGTGGTGGAACAAAGCCCCCCACGAAAGGCACGCGAAACGGAGCACTTACCTGCTGCCGTTTGCGCTGCTTTGTGAATGGCTGCCGCATCTGCGGCCGCCATTCGCTTCTTCATTATTGCCGTGATAGGCTACATTAATACTTACGTAGCCTATCACGGCTAATGCAGGGACGCCATTTGTGTCCCTGCGGAGGTCGTGATAGGCTACATAAATATTTACGTAGCCTATCACGGAAAAAAAGGGGGGGGAACGCAAATGGCGGCTGCCATAGCCACCACCATTTGCGTTGCCTTTTTTTTTTTTTTTTGCCGTGATAGGCTACGTATATATTTAGGTAGCCTATCATGGCAAAATACAGGGACGCAGATAGCGGTGGCTACGGCAGCCACCATTTGCGTCCCTGTGCAGTCCAGCGGCCGGATGTCCGGCTGCGGGCGGCCCTGGCTGGCGGCTCCACAGAGTTGCTGCAGAGCGGAGCAGGCCGGGGAGAATTTCGGGGGGAGGGATGGAGCGCCTCCCCCCCACCGCAAATGTCACCCTTCAGCAAGGTAAGTGACTTTCATACATCCCTACTTGCAAGCTTGCAGTCGTAGTTTGGAGGGTTTGCTCAAACCATAGTTTGCCAGTTCAGACAAAACAAGAAGTAATGAATTAAGCCTTGTGGGTGAGAGGAGGAGGGTAAAGAGAGGAGGGAATGTGAAAGCACAGCACTTGTTCATGCATCTCCAAACTATGGTTTGAAGGATCGTCTTTGGCCAACAAACTATTTGAAATGTGGGTTCACAGTTCTGTTTATCTGAATTGTACAGTGATCTTGTGTCTGAGAAATGACACAGTTAACTTTAATTGGTGTAGAAATGATTAGATTACCTAAATGCTCTCACTAAGTATGCAAAACTCTGTTTTGATTTAAAGCTCTCTCTAGATCAGGGGTGGGCAATTTGTGGCCCTCCAGTTTCAGCCTACAACTTCCATCAATTCTCACCATTGGCTGTGCTGGCGAGGGCTGATGGGAGTTGTAGGCCAAAGCATCTGGAGGGCCACACATTGCCCATCCCTCCTCTAGATAAAGGTGCACTGACATTCCACTCTCTTGCTCTCTTGCTCTGAAATTGGGAGGTTACTGTTTGTCATGGCCTTACAGTGTGACCCTAGGAAAAAAACAGGGGGGGCATAGGGGAGCTAAGTATATTTCGAGGGGTATGTGAACTTTGTCCCACATGTTAGATTTCTGAAAGAGAAAAATGATATAGTTCACATGAATCTATTATCTCTGAATTAAGGCCTCTAGATCTTGATGGGGTTCACTTTCAAGTAAGGATGCTTAAGATAGCATCCTTATCTTAATTCCTAGTTTTATGACTGAGTTACAGGTGCACGTGAGAAGAGCCTTTTCTTCAATAATCACAGGAATCGAGCAATAGAGATGTGGGGGGGGGGGCTACTTGTCTGGGGAGAGGGCACTTCTCCCCTCCGGCCCAGGGCTGGCTAAGTAGCCTTATTAAGGTCTTTCAGCGGTAAGCTAGGATGCATTATTATACTGAATTGCTGTAGATGTGGGTATTCCTCTTAAGTGTCTTGTCTGGACATAAACATTCATAGTATGCTGCTGTTTGCATGTAACAACAGCCCATTGTTTTAAAAACAGATAGGTTGTTAGGGACAAGTGGGAGAGAGTGGGTGCACTGCCTGCAGCATGCCTACCTCTTCGGCTTTTACTCAGCAACCCATGATTGGCTCACCAAGCCACGATTGTCTCTTGCTGAGCATGGCGTCTGAACCCAGACCATTGAGTTGCTTAAGGGCTAAACAATGAAGTGGTTAACCCAACAACAAACCCAACAAGCTCCAAAACAACCCAGTGGTCTGAGTTCAGACATCACTATCCACAGGAACAGATTGTGGGTTGCTGAGTAAAAGCAGAAGAGGCAGGAAGCTGCAGGAAGCTCTCACTCATGCATGACAACCCATTGATTTTTAAACTGATGGGTTGTTGTAACATGCAGACCAGATCTATAAAAAACGGGGAATGTTTTGGGGAAAAACATCTTCAGTTGAGAAATAGTAAACTATGAGACCCAGTACTATAGTGTTGTTGTTGTTCAGTCGTTAAGTCATGTCCGACTCTTCATGACCCCATGGACCATAGCACGCCAGGCCTTCCTATCCTCCGCCCTCTCCCGGAGCATACTCAAGTTCATATTCATTGCATCGGTGATGCTATCTAGCCATCTCATCCTCTGCTGTCCCCTTCTCCTTTTGCCTTCAATCTTTCCCAGCATCAGGGTCTTTTCCAGAGAGTTTTCTCTTCGCATTAGGTGGCCAAAATATTTGACCTTCAGTTTCAGTATCTGTCCTTCCAATGAGCACTCAGGGTTGATTTCCTTTAGGATGAACTGCTTTGACCTCCTAGCAGTCCAGGGGACTCGTAAGAGTCTTTTCCAGCTGCACAGTTCGAAAGCATCAGTTCTTCAGCGCTCAGCCTTCCTTATAGTCCAGCTCTCACAGCCATACATTACAACTGGGAAAACCACAGCTTTGATTATGCGGATCTTTGTCGGCAAGGTGATGTCTCTGCTTCTGTCTAGGTGTGCCATAGCTTTCCTCCCAAGGAGCAAGCGTCTTTTAATTTCATGGCTACAGTCATCGTCTGCGGTGATCTTGGAGCCCAAGAAAATAAAATCTGTCACTGCTGCCATTTCTTCCCCTTCCATATGCCAGGAAGTGATGGGGCCAGATGCCATGATCTTAGTTTTTTTAATGTTAAGTTTCAAACCAGCTTTTGCACTCTCCTCTTTCACCCACAACAAGAGGCTCTTTAGATCCTCTTCGCTTTCTGCCTTGAGGGTGGTATCGTCTGCGTATCTGAGGTTGTTGATAATTCTCCCAGCAATCTTAATTCCGACCTGTGATTCATCCAACCCGGCGTTTCTCATGATGTACTCTGCATATAAGTTAAATAAGCAGGGCGACAATATGCAGCCTTGTCGTACTCCTTTCCCAATTTGGAACCAATCGGTTGTTCCATGTCCGGTTCTTACTGTTGCTTCTTGACCCTCGTACAGGTTTCTCAGGAGACAGGTAAGGTGGTCTGGTACCCCCATCTCTTTCAGAATTTGCCACAATTTGTTGTGATCCACACAATCAAAGGCTTTAGCATAGTCAATGAAGCAGAAATAGACGTTTTTCTGGAATTCTCTTGCTTTCTCCATGATCCAGTGAACGTTGGCAATTTGATCTCTAGTTCCTCTGCCTCTTCAAAACCCAGGTTGTACTTCTGGTAGTTCTCAGTTCACATACTGCTGAAGCCTAGCTTGTAGGATTTTGAGCATCACCTTGCTGGCATGTGAAATGAGCGCAATTGTACGGTAGTTTGAACAGTCTTTGGCGTTGCCCTTCTTTGGAATTGGAATGTAAACTGACCTTTTCCAGTCTCGTGGCCACTGTTGAGTGCTCCAAATTTGTTGGCATATTGAGTGCAGCACTTTAACAGCATCATCTTTAGGATTTTAAATAGCTCAGCTGGAATACTGTCATCTCCACTAGCTTTGTTGTTAGTAATGCTTCCTAAGGCCCACTTGACTTCACTCTCTAGGATGTCCGGCTCAAGTTCAGTGACCGCACTATCATGGCCATCAGGGACATTCAGATCTTTCCTGTATAGTTCTTCTGTGTATTCTTGCCACCTCTTTTTAATCTCATCTGCTTCTGTTAGGTCCCTGCCTTCTTTGTCCTTTATCATGCCCGTCTTGCACAAAACGTTCCCTTGAGATTTCCGATTTTCTTGAAAAGATCTCTAGTCTTTCCCATTGTGTTGTTTTCCTCGATTTCTTTGCATTGTTCTTTTAAGAAGGCCTTCTTGTCTCTCCTTGCTATTCTCTGGATCTCTGCATTCAGTTGGATATATCTTCCCCTTTCTCCCTTGCTTTTCACTTCCCTTCTTTCCTCAGCTACTTGTAAAGCCTCATCAGACAGCCACTTTGCTTTCTTGCATTTCTTTTTCTTTGGGATGGATTTAGTTGCTGCCTCCTGAACAATGTTACGAACCTCCGTCCATAGTTCCTCAGGCACTCTGTCTATCAGGTCTAATCCCTTAAATCTATTCCTCACCTCCACTGTATATTCATAAGGGATATGATTTAGGTCATACCTGAATGGTTTAGTGGTTTTCCCTACGTTCTTCAATTTAAGCCGAAATTTTTCAAGAAGCAGCTCACAATCTGAGCCACAGTCAGCTCCAGGTCTTGTTTTTACTGACTGTATGGAGCTTCGCCATCTTTGGCTGCAAAGGACATAATCAATCTGATTTCGATATTGACCATCTGGTGATGTCCTTGTGTAGAGTCGCCTCTTGTGCTGTTGGAAAAGAGTGTTTGCTATGATCGGTGTGTTCCCTTGGCAAAACTCTATTAGCCTTTGTCCTGCTTCATTTTGTACACCAAGGCCATGCTTGCCTGTTATCCCAGTTATTTCTTGACTTCCTACTTTAGCGTTCCAATCCCCTATGATGAAAAGAACATATTTTTTTGGTGTTAGTTCTAGAAGGTGTTGTAGGTCTTCATAGAACCGATCAACCTCAGCTTCTTCGGCCTCAGTGGTTGGGGCATAGACTTGAATTACTGTGATGTTGAATGGTTTGCCTTGGATTCGTACTGAGATCATTCTGTCGTTTTTGAGATTGTACCCCAGTACTGCTTTTCTCACCCTTTTGTTGACTGAGTGCTACTCCATTTCTTCTAAGCGATTCTTGCCCACAGTAGCAGATATAATGGTCACCTGAATTAAATTTGCCTATGCTTGTCCATTTTAGTTTGCTGGTTCCCAAGATGTCGATGTTCAACCTTGCCATCTCATGTTTGACCACCTCCAGCTTACCTTGATTCATTGATCTGACATTCCAGGTTCCTACACAATATTGTTCTTTACAGCATCGGATTTTCTTTTCACCACCAGACACATCCACAGCTGAGTGTCCTTTCGGGTTTGGCCCAGCCGCTTCACTCTTTCTGGCGCTACTTAGAAATACCCTCTGCTCTTCCCCAGTAGTATATTGGATACCTTCCAACCTGAGGGGCTCATCTTCCGGCGTCATCTCTTTTAGCCTTGTGATACATTCCGTGGGGTTTTCTTGGCAAGGATACTGGAGTGGGTTGCCATTTCCTTCTCCAGTGGACCACATTTTGTCAGAACTCTCCACCATGACCTGTCCATCTTGGGTGGCCCTGCACGGCATAGCTTATGGCTTCACTGAGTTACGCGAGCCCCTTTGCCACAACAAGGCAGTGATCCATGAAGGGGAGTACTGTAGTGTAGCATGCCAGATTTTTTTGTTGCAGGGATACTGGAAGGTTTTCAGGTAAACATGAGCTGATCTACTTGCTACAGATAGTGAAGTAACTGATAGATGAAGATAACGAAGTTCTAGGCTTACCCTATTTCAGACTGTAAGTGTCGGTTCAGTTTCTGTATGCTTCCAAATCTTTTTAAAAAAACTGGTTGTGGTAAACCAACCCATCAGGAGAAAGATTTAGCACAGCTGTGTTCCTAGCATGTTAGTCTGCTATATGCAGGGTGCTTTTTAGGAAGAGGAAGCATTCACAAATATGACATCCCCACCCCCAGTTTGAAGTGGTGCAGTTGAGAAAGCTACTATCCCAGTGTACCATCATAGTCTAATATTTTTTCCCAGTTTATATATACTATAATGCGGTATTGTGTGTGTGTGTGTGTGTGTGTGTGTATGCGCTCTCCCTCCTTCCCCCTACACGCGCACACACACACACACATACTCACTCACTCACTCACTCTACAACACAATGCAGAAAGGGGCAACTAAAATTATCAAGGGGCTGAAGCAACTCCCCTATGAGGAAAGTTTACAACTTCGGAGTTGTTTAGCTTAAAAAAAAGATGAGTATGGGGAGGAGCATAATAGAGGTTAATAAAATACTAGAACTTGAGGTTCTAGTATTTGTACACCTAGAACTCTCTCATAATACTAGAACCTGGAGTCATCTCATAAAACTGGTTGATGGGAGATTCACTACAGATAAAAGGAAGCAATTCTTCATACAGTGCATAGTTAAACTATGGAATTCGCTACCACACGATGTAGTGATGGCCACCAATTTGGATGGCTTTAAAAGGGGATTGGACAAACTCCTGGAGGAGAAGGCTATCAACAGCTACTAGTCCTGATGGCTATATGTTACCACCAGTATCAGAGGCAGTATGCCTATGTACACCAGTTGCTGGGGAACATGGGCGGGAGGGTGCTGTTGCATTCATGTCCTGCTTGTGGGTTTCCCGCGGGCAGCTGGTTGGCCACTGCATGAACAGAATGCTGGACGAGCTGGACCTTGGTCTGATCTAGCATGGCTCTTCTTAAGTTTTTATGTACAATGAAAGATATGTTCTTATTTTGAGAGTAGTTTAAATCTTTTAAAACATGATGCGTGTTGAATTTATTTGTTTCCTTCTCTAGTTGTATATTGACGCATTAGAATTGGTCACATTTCTAGAAAATGCCAGTGTTGAAGAATTCCTTCCGAGGTAAAGATTTTTAAAATGCTACCACAAACCTGCTTGCGGTTTCTCCATTCTTTATTAAATTTCATGTTTGTATTTATTTAAAACATATATCCCACCTTTTCTTGAAGGAACACAGGGTGGTGCACATGGTTCCTCCCCTTTATCCTCAAAACAATGTCATGGGCTCAGGCTGAGAGATAGTGTCTGACCCAAGGTCACCCAGCGATCTTCATGGCTTGGTGGCAGTTTGAACTCGTCTCCCCCAGGACTTGGTCCAGTGCCCTTAACTAGTACACCACAATGTCTGAGGCCATGTGATATGATTTTTAAAAGATTTTTAACATTACAAATGAACTAATTGTGTTTACATTTAACCCATCAAAGCAAGCCCTGTGCAGAGACGTTAGCCATTTACAGAGAGAGTAGCAAGGCTAGTTTATTCCTGGCAAAAACGAGGAAGTGTGTTGTGGCACTTAAAAGAAAAACATGCTTATTGTAGCATAAGCTTTCATGGACTAGAGCCAACTTCATCAGATGCATGCAGTTCTATCCTCAGTTGGTAGCTGTGGATATTAAAGATCCATGGAAAAAGCCCTGACTTGTAACATTGAGGGTGATAAGGGTATATGCTGGGGAAATGTTAGTATTTTTATATCTCTTTTTCTAGGGCTGGGCAACCTTTCAGGGTCAAGGGCTACATTCCCTCTTGGGAAAAATGGTCAGCAGCCCCATACCACTGGTAGCAGGTGGAATCATATCTAAAAGTGGTCAGGAATACCTTTTCCCCTTTATCTCTCTCTCTCTCTCTCTCTCCACTCCATTCTCACATTCATTCCATTCCATTCCTCCCCCTGCCCCATCTCAGAATGCAGAGAGGTGAGGTTTAAATGTCCCCTCCCTGTGTGCTGAGATCCCAGCACACCCCTGCTCCGTGCTATCTTCAGCGCCAATCAGCTGGGCAAGCAGGGAGGCGAATGATTAAGATGGGGATGATGACACTTGAGGATGACGCTACTCATGCCCCATCTTCCCTGCTTAAACTGCACTTTTGCCCGCCCGGTTTGGCAGGATGGCGTGTGCATGATTGCTCTGGGGGGAGGGGGTGTCGGGAGAGTCTTCCCTGTGCACTGTCTTCCCTAGCACAATTATGCTCCCTCAAGCCTGCCAACCAGCTGAGGAGCACGAACTTGGGTAGGGGGAAATTTTGGACAGGAGTTTGGGAGGGTCACCTGCAGCGGACCACATGGGAGGCCCCTGAGGACTGCATGTAGCCCATGGCCGGGGGTTGCCCACATGTACCTTGTACTGTAATGACTGAGTACACAAGATGGTAAAGAATTCTGAAACTATTTTTTGTCTCTCTCTGCTGTTGTCCTCTTGGCCTCCATCCCAAATCTGTCTGCAACAGGGGCGATAGATATGATGCCTTGAGAGCCTGCGTTGGAGACCACTTGTGCCAGAAGCTGCACAGTCTGAATGTTTTCTTAGTAAGTATGGTTTGTCGGAGAAGTCTGCTTTGATTTTGTAAATCCTAGATTGCCGAGTTCTAAATGGCCTCTGTTGTGTAGTCAGTACTGTACTGTATTGTAGTAATAAAATCTAATGGACAAATCTTTTAGAAAGTACTGCAGTGTGCATTAATTGGAATTTTGATTCTACCCTTTCCTAAAAGCTTGGAGCATGCTGGGTTGAAATGGATATGAAATATCCAGTTAAACATGGATTTCGTTAAAGATGGATCCTAGTGATATCTTATATGAATCACTGTTCTGTGCAGTTTCTGTTACATTTGAATGCAGTACTTAGTACCTTCAGATCCTGGAGGTAGTTACAGTCTGGCTTTTAAGGTATTTTCTGTCTTTCATTACACACTATAAAGGCTGTCTAAAACTTCCATCCAGTAGATAAGATTTAACATGGCAGTGTGTCTTTGGGGTCCCAACAATAATGTATTTATTCATTTAATAAATAGATTATATACCGCTGACCATATTGAAAAATCTCTAAGCAGTTTACAAGAAAATTAAATACATTAAAATACATTATGATATACATTAAAATACAATTAAAATACATAATAATTGTTAAAACATTTATGTAAACATTAAAACCAAAATAGCACCTATTATTACAAACAAACTGGACAGCACACTCACTCAGGGAAGGCCTGGGTAAAGAAATGGCAACTAAAGCATGCCACAGTTGGCACCTCCTGAATACCAGGGCGGAGGTCATTCCATAAAGTGGGCACCAGCATGGAGAAGGCCCACTTTCGAGTTGCTGTGAGATGGCAATTTGCAGGTAATGGTACAACCAGCCAGGCCTCCTACATTGATCTTAATGATTGCGCAGTACGTGGCTCAGTAGCTAATAGCCAGTGCTCCACCCAGTATCCTGGCTACCACATTCTGCACCAGCTAAAGCTTCTGGACCAAGCACAAGAGTAGCCTCACATAAAGTGTGTTACAGTCATCTAAATGTGAGGTTACCAAAGCATGGACTACAGTGGCCAGGCTATCCCTATCCAGGAATGGGCGTAGGTGGCATACCAACCAGAATTGGTAATAGGCACTCCTCGCCAAGAAGCCACTTGGGCCTCTAATGACAGTGATGAATCCAGAAGCACCTCCAAACTATGTACCTGTTCTTTCTGAGGGAGTGCAGCCCCATCTAGAACAGGCAAACTCCCCAATTCCCATACCTGGGAACCACCCACCCATAGATTCCCTGTCTTGCCACGATTCAGTCCCAGTTTGTTGACCCTCATCCAACCCATCACTGCACCCAGGCACCAGTTCAGAACATGCACAGCCTCTCCTGATTCAGATGTTGCAGAAAAATAGAGTTGAGTGTCTTCAGCATACTGATGACACCTTGCCCCCAAACCCCTAATGACCACCCCCAGCAGCTTTATATAGATATTAAGTAGCATTTAGATAAAATACATTTAGAGGTTTTTAGTGTAATTTATATGCATGCTAGTGTTATCAAACATAGGAAGCATAACTAAAACTTTAGCTACATAAGGGTTGGAAATGTTATAATATCTATCATTTTGCTTTAATTTTATAGGTTGGTTGTGGTGCAATAGGTTGCGAAATGTTAAAAAATTTTGCACTCCTTGGTGTTGGCACTGGCCAAGAAAGAGGCATGGTAGGTTTTTTATTCCATAATGATTTCCGTTTCTCTTAGGGCTGGGTTTGGACGATCATCGGAAGTAAAGAAGCCACCATGGCTTCTGTTCCCCACCCTTCACATGCCACTTGCGTACCCTCCATTTCCCTAATTACCCACGATGCAGCATGGGTTGTCATGTTGTCTAAACCTGGCAAGGTGTGAGGCGCGGTTGGCTTCCAAACCATCCCATAACCCATACAACAACCCATGGGTTGCAAGGTGGTTTGAAAGCCACCCCCAATGTACCACTCACCAGGTTTAGATGACATAACCTGTGCCATGGCATGGGTAATTAGGGGAATGGCATGCATACAAGCAAGTGGCACCTCCAGAGCCAGGGAAAGAAGTCACAGTGGCTTCATTCCCCAGTGATTGTTTGAACCTGGCTACTAAGTTTGCGTGTATATTTTCCCATGCATGATCTTTATAACAGCAGGTCAGGTGTGCCTTGGTTGCAGTAGAACTTGGAGGGGAAGCTCCAGCTCTTTGTTATCTCCTTTAACAGAGGGTGATTTAGAACTATACAGTTTGGGTTATATCAGCTCCCATTTCCATGTTGAGATTCACGTTTTTTAACACTTCTAGGGTGTCTTGGACTGTGTGCTTACCGTTGTCAAGGGCTCCTTGGAGGCCTCTCTCAGTCTAATCCAGTAGCCAAGTCCAGACACAGACAAATGGATTCTTTTCAAAGCTTTATTCCTCTTTTATAACTTAACAACTCTACTGTTAGCAACTAGATATGAGCAGCAGAGTACCTATGCCCTACGTTGGAACACTTGGTCCCCGTTTGAAAAGGGAATTACTGGCAGACCTCTGAACTTAAGGAATGGGGAGAGTCCCTCCCCTTTTTTCTTGGATCCTCTGGGCGCAGCCGTTGTTTGTGCGCCAACCGGGCACTACGCCTCCTTTCTGCGCCCTCCATTTGGCGCCACTCTCTGCGTCGGCGTCGCGCGTCCATCAAGTCTACTTCCCGCGCTCTGTCACTCCCAGGACTGCTATCTAAGCTAGGAATGCTGGTGGGAGGAATCTCCGTCAGCTGTTGGCCCTGGGAAAGAGGAGCGCGCTCCTCTCCCAGGAGCGACTCCTCTTCCTCAGAATCAGAACTACTCTGGGATTCTATGGGCTCAGTGTCCACCCTGACAACCATACAGGTTTCTAGGTGGGGCTGAATTGCCCTAACAGTTCCGATACCTGTGTGGGTCAGTTGGTCAGTCCCTATCAGGTATCTTTAAATTTATGAAGTATAAAAATAAATCTGAATTCATGCCATTGTATATTCTCATTAGTTGGAAAAAGCTATGGTTTTGAATCCGATTCTGGACAGGAAACTACTCAAGATGGGGTGACTTGCATGCACAGTTTAGGATGGAGGGATGTAATACACAGTAGTCTGGGAATATTCTGTATGAAGAGTTACGTGTGGGTGGCCGTACTGAGGACTTCAAGGGCTGATTCTGACTGAAAGCATCCATAGATTTGTTAATTTAACCATGACTTATAATTTCATCTGTCTATTTGTCCAACCTACTATAGGTTGCAGTTACAGATCCTGACTTAATAGAAAAATCAAACTTAAATAGGCAGTTTCTCTTCCGGCCACATCACATACAGGTATGTTGGAGCAATAACAAAAAATAATTTGTCGATTTTTCAGAAAATGGCAAATGTGATGATAGAATGGACTCTTTAAGACAGAGATTAGGAAATTGTGGCCCTCCAGATGTTAGATTGCAACTCCAGTCAGACCCAACCAGCATGGTCAGTGGTCAGGGATGATGAGCGTTGTAGTCCATTAGCATAGGTCCCCAGTCCTGCTTTAAGAGTGCTTTAAATGAAATTGGAAAGTTGAGTTTCCATATCATTAACCCTAGGGCAAATTCTGTAATTTTGTTGTTGAGGCTATGATTAACGTCAGGCCTATATCCATACCTTAACAGTAGAACACGTGCTAGGCATGCAGAATGTTCCAGATTCAATCACTGGCTTCTTGGGAGCATGACTGGGAAAGACCCCTGCCTGAGGCCTTGGAGGGCCATTAACAATCCAATTAGATAATACCCAGCTTGTAAATAATAATAATGATAATAATAAAATACAAAAAATATCAGCATCTGCTTCAAGGCAGCTAATGGCCATGTTAAAACATCAATAAAATAAAACATAAAAACAGAGAGGACCAAGACAATATCAGCAGTACTAAATTAGCAGCACCAGACACAAGAATCCAATTTAATTCATGGATTGTCTACACCAAATGATTGCCTGAACAACAGATTTATTCTGCAAATAAAGTGAGTAGGGGTTTTATTAAAAGTGTATCTATAAAAAAGACACCAAAATATATGTGACTAACACTTGGAGTAGGAATCTGAAACTTAAAATCTGAAAACCAAGGAGAAAAAGTAGGGAAGACAAGCTTGTATTTAAAATTCTTGCCGTGGGAAAAGTCCTTTGCTATTCATTGTTCCTACTAATACAGACAGTTGACTTATCACTTAGTAAATGTGGAGAACCTCCACTCTTTACCACATATTAGAATTCATGGCATAAGAAATATTGCAGCTTGTTTTCATCAGTACAGCCAGCCAAGCAAAACGGTGGTAGAAAACTTTACCACTTGGTGGGTTGGTCTGTCTATTTTGGGCCATAGAACTAGGTGTTATCAGCATGTTGGTGACACTTAGCTCCAAATTGCTGGATTGCTTCTCCCAGCAGTTTCATATAGATGTTAAACAGTATGGGGGACAAGATGGATTCCTGCAGAATCCCATAAGCAACCCCTCCCAACCCTGTGGATATGAATAGCAGCCTCCCAACAGCACCTTCTGGAATCTACTCTTCAGGAATGATCAAAAGCACTGTGAAACTGTTTCAGAGACCCAGTCCTGTCAGATCCAGAAGGATACCCTGGTTAATGATACGGAAAGCCACAGAACCAACAGGAATGTGTTCCTTCTGGAAAGTTCCCGGTGTCGCTTATTAACCAGAGTGACCAAGGCACTGTCAGGCTAGAAGCCAGCTAGATGGACCCACGGTCTTTACTCAATATAAGCATTTGTTAATATGAATGATTTCTGACCTTCCAAGCAACAAAATATTTTATTTTAGGAAGTGTTTGCATCAGTTTCAATACAGAGCTTGGTTTAACTCTTGTACAGCTATATAGGAAACAGCTCTTGCAGTGGAAAACTATATATACAATAAAAGTATGATCAGAAGGTAATCTGTCCATTTAACTTCCCAGCATTAAAGAGCTTTGTGCCCTACCTCTGCTCAAGAGTCAAGTCTGTACTTACGTATGTACTTCCATTGTATAATGCGTGTGATTTGCTGGTAATTCATACCCTATTTCATCTAATAGTTCATGCTCATTGATACGTTTCTCTGTCCTAGTAATTTTAAAGTTTATTTTTCTGGTACATCACAATCTCCTGTTTAGAGCAAGAGTATTAACTAAACGTAAAATATGTTAACTTTGGACAGAAGCCCAAAAGCTGTACTGCAGCGGCGGCCACACTTAGCATCAATCCTCAGATGAAGGTAGAGCCATATCTTAACAAAGTGTGCCCAGCTACTGAGAACATGTTCAATGATGACTTCTACACCAATCAAGATGTAATTGTAACTGCACTAGACAATGTGGAAGCCAGGAGATATATTGACAGGTAAGTCCATGATTGGAAGGAAGATCTTGTGCTGCGTCATCTCTGCTCCCCCCCCACACACAATTTTCTGTTTCCTGCCAGTAACCATGGGTTCATTTTACGTGTGCATCAATGCAAAGTAGACTCCAGTTGATTTGGACCTTTGTGGGAGCGGGAGGGGTCTGTAACCCTTTGCCCACACTGTGGTCCTGATTGAGATCCCCCCCCTGTTTGCATCAGGAGGAAAGCTCCCATTGGTGCCAAGAATCAGCAAGGGAAGACGTGACAAATAATCATGATATATATTACATACTCATTGGGAGAGCCTTACCCTCCATCCTTTAAAAAAAAGTTGTTTGATGGTGTTAACACTAATGGCATAGGACCTATATGGTATCTACCGTGACTTATTCATTTGTTTACTCTTGCTTCCTCCACGTAGCCGCTGCCTAGCAAGTCTGCGCCCTCTCTTAGACTCGGGAACCATGGGAACTAAAGGGCATACTGAAGTAATAGTGCCTCATCTAACAGAATCATACAACAGTCATGTAAGTGCTCCAGACATAAAAGCAGTTTGCCTTGGGCTGAAGAGTCCACAATCTCCTTTGAAGTGGATGATCTTTTTGCGCTACCAAAGGTGCTACTTTAAAGTCAGCTGAGTCTGCGAGACCTTTTTGTAGATACATTGTAGATTCAAAGAGCTGTTTAAATGTGTTCAAGGGGTTGGGCATGCCTGCCCAGTATGACTTTTCAGTTTTTAAATACCATTGAATGACAGATGCCAATGCTCAAAACCACTGAGAGTCAGTGTGGTGTAGTGGTCAGACTGTTGGACTGGGACTCAGGAGAGCCGGGTTCTAGTCCCCACTTGGCCATGGAACTCACTGGGTGAGTTTGGGCCAGTCACTGAGTCTCACCCTAACCTACCTTACAGGGTTGTTGTGAGGATTAAATGGAGAGGAGGAGAACCTCATAAGCTGCCTTGGGTTCCTTCCAAGAGGAAAAAAGGCGGGATATAAATGTCACACATTGCTTTTTAAAGTCCCCTCAGTTTCAAAAGCGTCATGTGGACGTGGTGGGGTTCTGATTGAGAAACACAAGTCCAAGGTGTCCTTGGGCATATAGAACTAGTTATGTGATTTTTGGATTCCATGTGATAATGTTTATGTACTTAGAGGTAAAAGGAACACTATTTCAGTTCTGCACTTAGTTGTTAAACTTAGATGAATAACCTGATCAAACCAGAAGTAAATGACAAAATAAGAAATTAGGCTGTTGACTTCATCTAAAAGTAGAAAGTAAACATTTTAGGGTCCTATTTCAGTGTTTCGTTTTCCTTTGGAAATATAATTTGGTATTGATGGTTTTCCATGTGCAGTGCAATAGCGTTCTTTTAAAATGAAATCACTTGTAAAGACAAGCTGTTAAAACTAACAGTGTAGTCCTATACATATCTACTCAAAAGTAAACTCCACTAAGTTCAATGGGACTTACTCCCAGGTAAGTGCGTATACTCTTGCTATCTTGGTATTTGTAGAAAGGTTGTATAGAAAGGAGTTTATCTGATGATAGAAATAACTAAGTCTAGAATTAAAACAAACAAACTCAAATGCATATATGATGTAATTTTTTCTTTTTCTTTTTTACTATAGCGAGATCCACCTGAAGAAGAAATACCATTTTGTACATTAAAGTCTTTCCCAGCTGCCACTGAACATACGATACAGTGGGCAAGAGACAAGGTACATTTTATTTGTGAGCATGATACATTATGGCACAATTCAGCGTGAAATTTTCCTGCACGAGCCCCAGTGAAATAAATGCAAAATACATCAACAGCTCAATCGTGCATTACATTTCAGAAATGGCCCTGATTTTTTCCCAATTAGTCAGGGTTTGTTGGGGAGGGATATTCAGTACTGTTTTCTCATAACCTGATTTCTTGTTTTAGTTTGAAAGTGCTTTTTCACACAAGCCTTCCCTATTTAACAAGTTTTGGCAAACCTATCCATCAGCAGAAGAGGTGTTACAGGTAATGATCTACATTATGATAAATGTTACACATGAAGTTACTTGGGTGATCTGTCGTTTTTACTCAGATAAAGCTTACATGTAGTTGGTAGTATTGATTGGTTTCCGTGTGGCAAAATGGTTTCAGTTAAAATTGCCACTGTTGCTGTTGTTCAGTCGTTAAGTCATGTCTGACTCTTCGTGACCCCATGGACCATAGCACACCAGGCCTTCCTGTCCTTCGCTCTCTCCCAGAGTGTGCTCAAGTTCATATTCATTGCATCGGTGATGCTATCTAGCCATCTCATCCTCTGCTGTCCCCTTCTCCTTTTGCCTTCAATCTTTCCCAGCATCAGGGTCTTTTCCAGGGAGTTTCCTCTCCACATTAGGTGGCCAAAATATTTGAGCTTCAGCTTCAGTATCTGTCCTTCCAATAAGCACTCAGGGTTGATTTCCTTTAGGATGGACTGATTTGACCTCCTGGCAGTCCAGGGGACTCGTAAGAGTCTTCTCCAGCACCACAGTTCGAAAGCATCAATTCTTTGGTGCTCAGCCTTCCTTATAGTCCAGCTCTCACAGCCATACGTTGCTATTGGGAAAACCAAAGCTTTGATTATACGAATCTTTGTCGGCAAAGTGATGTCTCTGCTTCTTACTACGCTGTCTAGGTTTGCCATAGCTTTCCTCCCAAGGAGCAAGCGTCTTTTAATTTCATGGCTACAGTCACCGTCTGCGGTGATCTCGGAGCCCAACAAAATAAAATCTGTCACTGCTGCCATTTCTTCCCCATCTATATGCCAGGAAGTGATGGGGTCAGTTGCCATGATCTTAGTTTTTTTAATGTTGAGTTTCAAACCAGCTTTTGCACTCTCCACTTTCACCCTCAACAGGAGGCTGTTTAGATCCTCTTTCAGAATTTGCCACAGTTTGTTGTGATCCACACAATCAAAGGCTTTAGCGTAGTCAATGAAGCAGAAATAGACGTTTTTCTGGAATTCTCTTGCTTTCTCCATGATCCAGTGAACGTTGGCAATTTGATCTCTAGTTCCTCTGCCTCTTCAAAACCCAGGTTGTACTTCTGGTAGTTCTCAGTTCACATACTGCTGAAGCCTAGCTTGTAGGATTTTGAGCATCACCTTGCTGGCATGTGAAATGAGCGCAATTGTACGGTAGTTTGAACAGTCTTTGGCGTTGCCCTTCTTTGGAATTGGAATGTAAACTGACCTTTTCCAGTCTCGTGGCCACTGTTGAGTGCTCCAAATTTGTTGGCATATTGAGTGCAGCACTTTAACAGCATCACCTTTTAGGATTTTAAATAGCTCAGCTGGAATACTGTCATCTCCGCTAGCTTTGTTGTTAGTAATGCTTCCTAAGGCCCACTTGACTTCCCTCTCTAGGATGCCCGGCTCAAGTTCAGTGACCGCACTATCATGGCTATCAGGGACATTCAGATCTTTCCTGTATAGTTCTTCTGTGTATTCTTGCCACCTCTTCTTAATCTCATCTGCTTCTGTTAGGTCCCTGTCTTCTTTGTCCTTTATCATGCCCATCTTTGCACAAAACGTTCCCTTGAGATCTCCGATTTTCTTGAAAAGATCTCTAGTCTTTCCCATTCTGTTGTTTTCCTCGATTTCTTTGCATTGTTCATTTAAGAAGGCATTCTTGTCTCTCCTTGCTATTCTCTGGAAATCTACATTCAGTTGGATATATCTTCCCCTTTCTCCCTTGCTTTTCACTTCGCTTCTTTCCTCAGCTACTTGTAAAGCCTCATCAGACAGCCACTTGGCTTTCTTGCATTTCTTTTTCTTTGGGATGGATTTAGTTGCTGCCGCCTGAACAATGTTACGGACCTCCGTCCAGAGTTCCTCAGGCACTCTGTCTATCAGGTCTAATCCCTGAAATCTATTCCTCACCTCCGCTGTATATTCATAAGGGATATGATTTAGGTCATACCTGAATAGTTTAATGGTTTTCCCTACGTTCTTCAATTTAAGCCGAAATTTTGCAAGAAGCCGCTCATGATCTGAGCCACAGTCAGCTCCAGGTCTTGTTTTTACTGACTGTATGGAGCTTCGCCATCTTTGGCTGCAAAGGACATAATCAATCTGATTTCGATATTGACCATCTGGTGATGTCCATGTATAGAGTCGCCTCTTGTGCTGTTGGAAAAGCGTGTTTGCTATGATCAGCGTGTTCTCTTGGCAAAACTTTATTAGCCTTTGTCCTGCTTCATTTTGTACACCAAGGCCATGCTTGCCTGTTATCCTGGTTATTTCTTGACTTCCTACTTTAGCGTTCCAATCCCCTATGATAAAGAGGACATCTTTTTTTGGTGTTAGTTTTAGAAGGTGTTGTAGGTCTTCATAGAACCGATCAACCTCAGCTTCTTCGGCCTCAGTGGTTGGGGCATAGACTTGAATTACTGGGATGTTGAATGATTTGCCTTGGATTCGTACTGAGATCATTCTATCGTTTTTGAGATTGTACCCCAGTAGTGCTTTTCCCACCCTTTTGTTGACTATGAGTGCTACTCCATTTCTTCTAAGGGATTCTTGCCCACTGTAGTAGATCTAATGGTCACCTGAATTCAGTTTGCCCATGGTTGTCCATTTTAATTCGCTGATTCCCAAGATGTCGATGTTCAATCTTGCCATCTCATGTTTGACCACCTCCAGCTTACCTTGATTCATTGATCTTACATTCCAGGTTCCTACACAATATTGTTCTTTACATCATTGGACTTTCTTTTCACCACCAGACACATCCACAGCTGAGTGTCCTTTCGGCTTTGGCCCAGCCGCTTCACTCTTTCTGGCGCTACTTGGAAATTCCCTCTGCTCTTCCCCAGTAGTATATTGGACACCTTCCGACCTGAGGGTCTCATCTTCCAGCGTCATATCTTTTAGCCTTGTGATACGTTCCATGGGGTTTTCTTGGCAAGAGTACTGGAGTGGGTTGCCATTTCCTTCTCCAGTGGACCACATTTTGTCAGAACTCTCCACCTTGACCTGTCCGTCTTGGGTGGCCTTGCACAGCACGGCTTCACTGAGTTACGCAAGCCCCTTCGCCACAACAAGGCAGTGATGGAATGTAAATGGGGTTAAATGGGCATTTTGAAATTTATGGGGCCGATTCCCTTGTTGTGGTAAGCCACCGTGGCTTACTTTACCTTCAGGGTACCACAGCGGCTACCATTGTGAATATGCAAGCTGTGGTATACACATGCCATGGCTTGTCTTGTCATGCAGACTGGGGTTATGCAAGATGGGTTGTTCTCGTGTTTTCTGAGGGTTGTTTAACCCTCACATAGCCCATGCCACCTGGGTTTGCTCGCCATGGCACACGTCCGCCATAGCTTGCATATTCAAAATGGTGGCCAGCGCATGTTGTGGAACCCTCCAGGTGAATTAACCCGCAGTGGGCTGTGGTGATAGTGTGAACCAGTAATTGTGAATCGCTTCAAAGACATTGGATAGTGGTAAATTAATAGCATCTGTGCAGCTTCATTCTTACAAGTGCCCAGCATTCTACTTTGCCCATGTTTCATTGTTAGTGTAAAGTAATTACAGGAAAACTTCTATTAAATGGCTGCACTTTGGATTATTCTGTTAGATAGTTGCAGTTTTCTGGCCTCCATTTAAGTGAGAGCAGGAATTAAATTGTGACTTGGGTGGTATTTTGTTCCCATAAAGAATAATTGACAATAACAGTTTTGGTCAACAGTATTACCAATAACAGTTGGTTTTTTAAATGTAGCTATTTAGCTCTTCACATGTTAAAAACAAAATGTTTCATGTATACTACGTATAAAAATGTAACATACATGCAAGTGCACATTTTCCACTGCGTGTTTTGTACAGGTCAAGCTGTATGCAGGGAGCTGGGATTTGTTATAGCTCTCCACTAATATATCCTGTTGTGGTTAACATGTTTGCTGACATGTAACATGGCCCTAGGTTTTCCCATTTTTACCTTTATTTTTTCCTTTTCTAGAGAATAAAGTCTGGAGAGAGTTTGGAAGGCTCATTCCAAGTGATTAAGTGCCTCAGTAGAAGACCCAGAAGCTGGCCCCGATGTGTTGAATTAGCAAGATTAAAATTTGAGAAATATTTTAATCATAAGGTGAGCATGCAAGATCTGTTTGAATTCCAGTGGCTGATGTTAACAGTTAACAATTTAAAGAAAAAGTAAAGTTGTGTCTCTGTTAACAACATCTTTCTTTTCCATTTGTACATGCAGATGACAGGAAGGAAAGCATTTTTTTCAGGCTAACTTGAGAAACAGACACTTCTTAAATGTTTTTCTTTATCCAAAATGTTTTTAAACCACTTTTTTTAAGCGAGTTTTTGTTTCCAAAGCAGTGTACAATAGAACAATTAAAATGCATATGAAACCAATAAAACCAATTAAAACAAAATATGGATTACATAAGCAACTGCAGGGGAAATGGATCAAAAGTCAACCCCCCTTTTGAAAAACAGCATTTTCCTGTCTGCTGTGAAAGAAGGGACCCTGTGGGGGGGGGGGGTGGCGGTTTCGGTGGAGCATTACACAGTATGGGGAATGAGAATGAAAAGGCCATAGAATCACAGAATAGTAGGGTTGGAAGGGGCCTACAAGGCCATCGAGTCCAACCCCCTGCTCAGTGCAGGAATCCAAGTCAGAGCATCCCTGACAAATGGCTGTCCAGCCTCGTCTTGAACGCCTCCAGTGTGGGAGAGCCCACCACCTCCCCAGGTAATTGGTTCCATTGTCATATTGCTCTTACAGTCAGGAAGTTTTTCCTGATGTTCAGCCGGAATCTGGCTTCCTGTAACTTGAGCCCATTATTCCGTGTCCTGCACTCTGGGATGATCAAGAAGAGATCCTGGCCTTCTTCTCTGTGACAACCTTTCAAGTACTTGAAGAGTGCTATCATATCTCCCCTCAGTCTTCTCTTCTCAAGGCTAAACATGCCCAGTCCTTTCAGTCTCTTCATAGGGCTTTGTTTCCAGTCCCCTGATCATCTTTGTTGCCCTCCTCTGAACCCTCTCCAGTTTGTCTGCATCCTTCTTAAAGTGTGGTGCCCAGAACTGGACACAGTACTCCAGATGAGGCCTAACCAGTGCTGAGTAGAGGGGAACTAGTACTTCCCGGGATTTGGAAGCGATGCTTCTATGAATGCAGCCCAAAATAGAATTGGCCTTTTTTGCAGCCACATCACATTGTTGGCTCATATTCAGCTTGTGATCGACAACAACTCCAAGATCCTTCTTGCTTGTACTGTGGTTGAGCCACGTATCCCCCATCTTGTAACTGTGCATTTGGTTTCTTTTTCCTAGGTGCAGAACTTGGCATTTATCCCTATTAAATTTCATTCTGTTGTTTTCTGCCCAGCGCTCCAGTCTATCCAGATCACTTTGAATTTTGTTTCTATCTTCCAAAGTATTAGCTGTCCCTCCCAATTTTGTGTCATCTGCAAATTTGATCAGCATTCCCTGCACCTCCTCCTCCAAGTCATTCATAAAAATGTTGAAGAGCACTGGGCCCAGGACTGAGCCCTGCGGTACCCCACTCGTTACCTCTCCCCAGTTTGAGAAGTTCCCATTGATAAGCACTCTTTGAGTCCGATTCTGTAGCCAACTGTGGATCCACCGGATCGTTGTTTCATCTAGCCCACTTTGAGCTAGTTTGCTCATCAGGATATCATGGGGCACTTTGTCGAAAGCTTTGCTGAAGTCGAGGTATATGATGTCTACAGCATTCCCACGGTCTACAAGGGAGGTGACTTGGTCAAAAAATGAGATCAGATTTGTCTGGCAGGACTTGTTTTTGACAAATCCATGTTGGCTTCGAGTAATCACGGCATTGTTGTCAAGGTGCTTACAGATGGATTGCTTTATGATCTGCTCCAGAATTTTCCCAGGGATTGATGTCAGACTGACTGGTCTATAGTTCCCAGGTTCCTCCTTTTTACCCTTTTTGAAGATAGGGACAATGTTAGCCCTCCTCCAGTCATCTGGCACTTCCCCCATCCTCCATGATTTCTCAAAGAGAATAGACAGCGGTTCTGAGAGTTCTTCTGCCAGTTCCTTTATGACTCTAGGATGCAGTTCATCTGGCCCTGGAGATTTGAACTCATTCAAAGTAATGAGGTATTCCTTGACCATACGCCTGTCCATCTCAAGCTGCAATCCTGCCCCTTCAGCCTGTACTTCGCCTTTGCCAGGGGGGTCATAGACCATCTTTTGAGAGAAGACTGAGCCAAAGTAGGAATTGAGCACCTCTACCTTTTCTTTGTCATCTGTTATCGTTTTGCCATCCTTATTTAACAGCTGAACCACCATTTCTTTCCTCTGCCTTTTACTATGCACGTAGCTGAAGAAAGCCTTTTTGTTGTTTTTAACATCCCTTGCTAACCTCAGCTCATTCTCAGCTTTAGCCTTCCTGACGCCATCCCTGCAATTCTGTGCTATCTGCCTGTACTCTTCCTTTGTTACTTGGCCTTCTTTCCACTTCCTATATGTGTCCTTTTTTGTTTTCAGGTCATCCCTAAGCTTTTTGTGAAGCCACATTGGCTTCTTCTGTTGTCTTCCACCTTTTCTTCTTGTTGGAATTGCTTGTGATTGTGCCTTGAGAATTTCCTTTTTTAAAAGCTCCCATCCATCTTGGACTCCTTTTCTCGCTAGCATCGCTTGCCATGGGACCTTACTGATCATTGTTCTGAGTTTATGAAAAGCAGCTTTCCTAAAATCCAGGGTACGCGTTTGACTACACTCGGCTTTTGCTTCCCTTAGAACCAAGAACTCAAGTATAACATGGTCGCTTTCCCCCAGAGTTCCTGTAACTGCTACATTATCCACTAAGTCATCTCTGTTGGTTAGGATCAAGTCAAGGATAGCCGATCCTCTAGTTCCTTCCTCTACTTTCTGTAGGAGGAAGTTATCCGCCACACAAGTCAGGAATTTCCTGGAGGGGCCATGTTTTGCAGAATTTGTCTCCCAACAAATATCGGGGAAATTGAAGTCCCCTATTACTACTACATCATGCTTCCTTAAAACATTGGCTATTTACTTTTCAAAAGTTTCATCCTTGTCTTCTCCTTGATTGGGTGGCCGGTAGTAGACTCCGACCACCAGGTTCCTTTTATTCTTTGCTCCATTTATTTCAACCCAGATGCTCTTGATGGGGCTACCAAGCTCCTCCTCCTGTATTTCTGTGCAGAGATATGTATTTTTCACATACAGTGCAACCCCACCTCCCTTTCTGTTCCTCCTATTCTTTTTGAACAAGTTATATCCTTCAATTGCTGTATTCCAGTCATGAGAGTCATCCCACCAAGTCTCAGTTATACCTATCAGGTCATAATTTCCCTCTTGTATTAAGAGTTCAAGTTGGTTCTGTTTGTTTCCCATACTCTGGGCATTAGTATATAGACATCGAAGACCATGTGCTTCATAGTCTGGCTTTCTTCCTACATGTGTCTGAAGACTATTATTGGGTGCTATCAGAGCTGTTCTCTCCATTGCAGTGCATGCGCCTATGTCCATTGTTACTCCCAACATTACATCTCCCTTCCCCGTAGGATTCAGTTTAAAGCCCTCCTGATGAAGTTCTTCATGCTGTGGCCAAACACATTCTTCCCATCCTTTGTGAGGTGCAACCCGTCCCTAGCCAACAGCCCATCTTCCAGGAAGTATAGCCCATGGTCCCAGAATCCAAATCTCTCTCGTCGACACCACCTTCGTAGCCAGTCATTCACCCAGAGTATTTTTCGTTCCCTTTCTATCCCTCTTCTAACTACTGGAAGGATGGATGAGAAAACTATCTGGGCCCCAAAGTTCTTGAGTTTCCTTCCCAAAGCTTCAAAGTCTGATGTGATCTCTTTGTAGCTCCGCTTGGCGGTATCATTTGTTCCCACATGGATGAGAAGAAAGGGATACCTGTCAGTGGGCTTTATGAGTGCAGGCAACCTTTCAGTCACGACTCTAATCCGTCCTCCCAGGAGACAACATACCTGGCAAGTCCATGGGTCTTCGCGACATACTTGGGTCTCGATCCCACGCAGCAAGGAGTCTCCCACTACTACCACTCTTCTCTTCTTCTTGTAGGCCTGGGTTTCATCGCCTTTGTTTGACTGACCTTTAGCCTCTTGCTCACTCTCATGCAGGTTCCCCTGCGATTCTTCCTCTGCAGGCTGTCCTCCAGTCTCATCCGCAAGTACCTGGAATAGGTTCCACAGCTCCACTGCTTCCACTGGTACAGAGTGGCGTCTAGTTCTTCTTCTCCTAACTGTCACCCTTTTCCAAGGAGTATCCTCTATTCCATTTTTCTTCACCTCAGCATTTCCCACTGCCTCATCTTGCTGTTGCTCTTCAGGCTTCTGGTCTGCCCTTTGCTGCTGTAGTTCCCCCATTCTGTCCAAGAACTCTTCATGTTCTCTTATTCCCCGGAGGGTCAACAGTCGCTGCTCCAGTCCACTTACTTTTTCCTCCAGCAGCGTGATCAACTTGCACTTGTTGCAGGTGTAGGCCATGTTGTTCTCAGGCAAGAAAACAAACATTGCACACACCTTGCAGGTCACCACCACTGGAGAGTCTTGTCCTTCCATGGCCTCTTTTCCCTTTTTGTGTCTGGCTTTGTGATTGTTCTAGAGTAGCCTGTGCCTGCTCCTCTACTCAGTAGAGGTTAAAAGCAGAGTCCCACTGGTGTGAATGTGTGTGTTACAAGACAAATAAATGGAAAAAAGTTAGTTAAAATAAAAAATAAAAATAATTTTAAAAAAATGTTAGGGGCCTCCCCCTTGACGTCCCCCGCCGAACTCCCCTGGCCAACTCCTGTTTGCTCCCCCTGTTCGCTCGCTCTCTGGGAGCTTGCCTGCTTCTGTAGTCCCTGGACCAGCTGGAGCAGCTTGCTCTGCTCTACTCTGCTCAGCTGGGAGGCGGGAAACGACTGAAGCTTCCCGCCCAGTCAGCTGCTGGGAATACTCGGGCCACACCCCTCCAATTCAGTTGGAGCTCTCAGAAGCACCTGGTGAGCTCACAGCCAATCAGAAGGATAAAGGGCAGCCCTCTGGGCTTCCTGCAACCCACTTAACTCTTAGCCTCTGTCTCCTTTGTCTCTTCAACCACTGCAACTCCCCTGGCCAACTCCTGTTTGCTCCCGCTGGTCGCTCGCTCTGTTCGCTCGCTCTCTGGGAGCTTGCCTGCTTCTGTAGTCCCTGGACCAGCTGGAGCAGCTTGCTCTGCTCAGCTGGGAGGCGGGAAACAGACTGAAGCTTCCCGCCCAGTCAGCTGCTGGGAGTACTCGGGCCACACCCCTCCAATTCAGTTGGAGCTCTCAGAAGCACCTGGTGAGCTCACAGCCAATCAGAAGGATAAAGGGCAGCCCTCTGGGATTCCTGCAACCCACTTACCTCTTAGCCTCTGTCTCCTTTGTCTCCTTTGTCTCTTCAACCACTGCAACTCCCCTGGCCAACTCCTGTTTGCTCCCCCTGTTCGCTCGCTCTCTGGGAGCTTGCGTGTTTCTGTAGTCCCTGGAGCAGCTTGCTCTGCTCTGCTCTGCTCAGCTGGGAGGCGGGAAACAGACTGAAGCTTCCCGCCCAGTCAGCTGCTGGGAGTACTCAGGCCACACCCTTCCAATTCAGTTGGAGCTCTCAGAAGCACCTGGTGAGCTCACAGCCAATCAGAAGGATAAAGCGCAGTCCTCTGGGCTTCCTGCAACCCACTTAACTCTTAGCCTCTGTCTCCTTTGTCTCTTCAACCACTGCAACTCCCCTGGCCAACTCCTGTTTGCTCCCCCTGTTCGCTCGCTCTCTGGGAGCTTGCGTGTTTCTGTAGTCCCTGGAGCAGCTTGCTCTGCTCTGCTCTGCTCAGCTGGGAGGTGGGAAACAGACTGAAGCTTCCCGCCCAGTCAGCTGCTGGGAGTACTCGGGCCACACCCCTCCAATTCATTTGGAGTTCTCAGAAGCACCTGGTGAGCTCACAGCCAATCAGAAGGATAAAGGGCAGCCCTCTGGGCTTCCTGCAACCCACTTAGCTCTTAGCCTCTGTCTCCTTTGTCTCTTCTACCACTGCAACTCCCCTGGCCAACCCCCGTTTGCTCCCACTGGTCGGTCGCTCTGGTCGCTCGCTCTGGTCGCTTGCTCTCTGGGAGCTTGCCTGCTTCTGTAGTCCCTGGACCAGCTGGAGCAGCTTGCTCTGCTCTGCTCTGCTCAGCTGGGAGGCGGGAAACAGGGTACGCGTTGGCCCTGCTTCTTTTGATAGCAAATTAGGCTTCAACGTAGGATGGAAACTGAAGGGACTTGTTTTATATCTTAATTGACAGGAGGGGTTCATACAGAAGACCTTTCTTGAAATAACTGGGATGCAGGCTTTGGGGGGCTTTAAAGGTCAAAACTAGCATTTTGAATTGGGCCTAGACGTGAAAACTGAAATCTTTTCTTGTAAGTTTTTGTTCTCTGGGATTCCCAGAGCCTCAGCCTCAGGATGTTGCCTCCCACTGGAGCAGCAGGCAGGTATAACTTCTAGAACAGCTTCTTCAGGGGAGAGGCTGCTCTGTCCTCCCAGACTGAACTGGAAAAGCAGAAGCTGTCCCGCTACTCGCTGTCAGCAAAAACTGTACCAAGAGGTGCCGAGTAGCTATTCAGAAAATGTAACCACATAAAATTAAGAGAGGTTAAAAAAAAAAATCAAAAGGAGACAGACTAGTGGACATGTCCCTGGAGTCCCTGCCTACAGCTGTGTCATGCAGAATTGATCCTCTGGAAGAAGGAGAGTCTGGTGTAATGTACTTTGGGAGAACAGAAATTCATGGTAAGAAACATATCTTTTCTCCTGTAACTCCCAGAGGACATTCCTCAACCTCAGGAAATATATAAGCAGTATCATCTTACCATACACTTACACAGCCATCCTCCCAAAGGCATACATATAACTTACAGTTTATCTTATTATTGCAGTCTCTGTTTGGGGGGAGGGGGGTTAATTAACACATACTTAGAATTGGCTGCCACAGCAGAGTTTAACGGTTTCTTCTTTCTTGGATTCCAAGTTGTGATTTTTAAAAATTCAGCTGTGTTATGTCCCAAAATTGGGGGAAGCTCTTCTCACTGAAGGGCACCATGCACAGATTATACACTTCCAAACCAACTGGGAAGGTAACCCACTCCTGGATAACCTCCATCCACTGAGCAAAATGAGAACGAATAGCCTTGTCCGTAGGCATATACTTTAACTGCCCCTTAAACAAGCCTTGTAAATAAGCCCACCATAGTTGCAGTCCTTCTCCCTGGACAGCATAAAATTGCAGGATACTAACTTTTTTACTAGCCTGCGATCGGACTGACAGAGGAAGGACAGGAGGGCATACCTTCCTCAGCAGGCAACCTGGAAACCAAGCAGGTTGGTGGAAGAGGAATGGAGACATCCATGCTTCATCCGCAGTCCACTTGCTGCCCTGCATGGATTTCCTGGTTGCCTCTAGCTACTAGGCAAGTTGTGAAATGTTGTTCAGTTGTTGTGTCCTACTCTTCGTGACCCCATGGACCGTAGCATGCCAGGCCTTCCTGTCCTCCGCTCTCTCCCAGAGCGTGCTCAAGTTCATATTCATTGTATCGGTGATGCTATCTAGCCATCTCAACCTCTGCCATCCCCTTCTCCTTTTGCCTTCAGTCTTTCCCAGCATCAGGGTCTTTTCCAGTGACTTTTCTCTTCGCATTAGGTGGCCAAAATATTTGACCTTCAGTATCTGTCCTTCCAATGAGCACTCAGGGTTGATTTCCTTTAGGATGGACTGATTTGACCTTCTTGCAGTCCAGGGGACTCATAAGAGTCTTCTCCAGCACCACAGTTCAAAAGCATCAATTCTTCAGCGCTCAGCCTTCCTTATAGTCCACCTCTCACAGCCATACATTACTACTGGGAAAACTATAGCTTTGATTAGATGGACCTTTGTCGGCAAGGTGATGTCTCTGCTTCTTACTATGCTGTCTAGGTTTGCCATAGCTTTCCTCCCAAGGAGCAAGTGTCTTTTAATTTCATGGCTACAGTCACCGTCTGCGCTGATCTGGGAGCCCAAGAAAATAAAATCTGTCACTGCTGCCATTTCTTCCCCTTCTATATGCCAGGAAGTGATGGGGCCAGATGCCATGATCTTCGTTTTTTTAATGTTGAGTTTCAAACCAGCTTTTGCTCTCTCCTCTTTCACCCTCAACAAGAGGCTCTTTAGATCCTCTTTGCTTTCTGCCATTAGGGTGGTATCATCTGCATATCTGAGATTGTTGATAATTCTCCTGGCAATCTTAATTCTGACCTGTGATTCATCCACCCCGGCGTTTCTCATGATGTACTCTGCATATAAGTTAAATAAGCAGGGCGACAATATGCAGCCTTGTCGTATTCCTTCCCAATTTTGAACCAATCGGTTGTTCCATGTCTGGTTCTTACTGTTGCTTCTTGTCCCTCGTACAGGTTTCTTAGGAGACAGGTAAGGTGGTCTGGTACTCCCATCTCTTTCAGAATTTGCCAGAGTTTGTTCAAAATCAAAGGCTTTAGCATAGTCAATGAAGCAGAAATAGATGTTTTTCTGGAATTCTCTTGCTTTCTCCATGATCCAGCGAATGTTGGCGATTTGATATCTAGTTCCTCTGCCTCTTCAGAACCCAGCTTGGACTCCCGGTAGTTCTCGGTTCACATACTGCTGAAGCCTAGCTTGTAGGATTTTGAACATAACCTTGCTGGCATGTGAAATGAGTGCAATTGTACGATAGTTTGAACAGTCTTTGGCGTTGCCCTTCTTTGGAATTGGAATGTAAACTGACCTTTTCCAGTCTTGTGGCCATTGTTGAGTGTTCCAAATTTGCTGGCATATTGAGTGCAGCACTTTAACAGCATCATCTTTTAGGATTTTAAATAGCTCAGCTGGAATACTGTCATTTCCGCTAGCTTTGTTGTTACTAATGCTTCCTAAGACCCACTTGACTTCACTCTCTAGGATGTCCGGCTCAAGTTCAGTGACCACACTATCATGGCTATCAGGGACATTCAGATCTTTCCTGTATAGTTCTTCTGTGTATTCTTGCCACCTCTTCTTAATCTCATCTGCTTCTGTCAAGTCCCTGCCTTCTTTGTCCTTTATCATGCCCATCTTTGCACAAGACGTTCCCTTGAGATCTCCGATTTTCTTGAAGAGATCTCTAGTCTTTCCCATTCTATTGTTTTCCTCGATTTCTTTGCATTGTTCATTTAAGAAAGCCTTCTTGTCTCTCCTTGCTATTCTCTGGAACTCTGCATTCAGTTGGATATATCTTCCCCTTTCTCCCTTGCTTTTCGCTTCCCTTCTTTCCTCAGCTACTTGTAAAGCCTCATCAGACAGCCACTTGGCTTTCTTGCATTTCTTTTTCTTTGGGATGGATTTAGTTGCTACCTCCTGAACAATGTTACGGACCTCCGTCCAGAGTTCCTCAGGCACTCTGTCTATCAGGTCTAATCCCTGAAATCTATTCCTCACCTCCACTGTATATTCATAAGGGATATGATTTAGGTCATACCTGAATGGTTTAGTGGTTTTCCCTACGTTCTTCAATTTAAGCTGAAATTTTGCAAGAAGCAGCTCATGATCTGAGCCACAGTCAGCTCCAGGTCTTGTTTTTACTGACTGTATGGAGTTTCTCCATCTTTGGCTGCAAAGTACATAATCAATCTGATTTCGATATTGACCATCTGGTGATGTCCATGTGTAGAGTCGCCTCTTGTGCTGTTGGAAAAGAGTGTTTGCTATGATCAGCGTTTTCTCTTGGCAAAACTCTATTAGCCTTTGTCCTGCTTCATTTTGTACACCAAGGCCATGCTTGCCTGTTATCCCGGTTATTTCTTGACTTCCTACTTTGGCATTCCAATCCCCTATGATGAAGAGGACATCTTTTTTTGGTGTTAGTTCTAGAAGGTGTTGTAGGTCTTCATAGAACCGATCACCCTCGGCTTCTTTGGCCTCAGTGGTTGGGGCATAGACTTGAATTACTGTGATGTTGAATGATTTGCCTTGGATTCGTACTGAGATCATTCTATCATTTTGAGATTGTACCCCAGGACTGCTTTTCCCACCCTTTTATTGACTATGAGCGCTACTCCATTTCTTCTAAGGGTTTCTTGCGCACAGTAGCAGATCTAATGGTCACCTGAATTAAATTCGCCCACGCTTGTCCATTTTAGTTTGCTGATTCCCAAGAAGTCGATGTTCAATCTTGCCATCTCATGTTTGACCACCTCCAGCTTACCTTGATTCATTGATCTTACATTCCAGGTTCCTAAACAATATTGTTCTTTACAGCATTGGATTTTCTTTTCACCACCAGACACATCCACAGCTGAGTGTCCTTTCGGCTTTGGCCCAGCTGCTTCCCTCTTTCTGGCGCTACTTGGAAATACCCTCTGCTCTTCCCCAGTAGTATATTGGACACCTTCCGACTTGAGGGGCTCATCTTCCGGCGTCATATCTTTTAGCCTTGTGATACGTTCCATGGGGTTTTCTTGGCAAGAATACTAGAGTGGGTTGCCATTTCCTTCTCCAGTGGACCACATTTTGTCAGAACTCTCTGCCATGACCTGTCCATCTTGGGTGGCCCTGCATGGCATAGCTTATGGCTTCACTGAGTTATGCAAGCCCCTTCGCCACAACAAGGCAGTGATCCATGAAGGGGAAGTTGTGAAATACACAGCTGTTAATCTTAAGGTTAGGGGAAGATCACATTCGTTTCACTGGTATTAGGTAATGTTTTCTACTGAAATTATATCCATAGTACTGGTCAACTTGTTTTGTTAGATACGCTTTAGTTACTTCAGATCTTGGATACTGAGATCATAATTATTTATCATAGGAAGGAGTTTTCCGGTGGGAGTTGTGTATTTTGTGTGATGGGACTGCCTTTTGCCCTTCTGTTAAAAATAATTTGGCTTTAGAGCAGCTTAATGGTTTCCAGGATTTCATTAATGTAATAGAATGCTGACACACCATTTAGCTGACCATATTAAGAGTGTTTCTTTTCATCTAGGCCCTTCAGTTACTTCATTCATTTCCCATTGATACACGATTAAAAGATGGCAGTAAGTACAGTAAATATTTAAATAAACATTGATTTAATGTCTCATTTCATTTAATTGCTTTTAAGCTTCAACTTGTTTTCTTTCAAACCACCAGGTTTGTTTTGGCAATCACCAAAGAGGCCGCCTTTTCCAGTACAATTTGACTTCAGTGACCCTTTGTAAGTAAATATGTCCCTCTTTAGACTTCATTATTGTGAGGGGAAATAAACTTTACATGATAAGTTTGTGGGCTTACAGAACCAATCTAATGTTGGTATTCTAATACAAGTATTTTATCAGATGTTCTGGCCTCTTACTGTCTTTAGAATTATCTCTGATCCCACCTCCACCCACATTAAATAATATGTACATTGGGGACTTGCTTTCTCTTGGTATAACTTCCTTGGGTGTGATCCAGAGGTATGTGTCATACATCAAATGTCAGACATTTCATGTGAGTTGCCTTCAGTATATGTAAGTTCATGCTGTCCCTGCCTCCCACCCCAACACGTTTCCTTATTAGAAGTTCCCATGCCAAACTCCAGCCCAGCTTTGGCCTTTAAGCAGAATTTGGGGGATTTGCCACAAAGAGCTACTAATATAAAAGTGCTGTTTTCAAAAATGTCCTTATGAAAATTCATATGTAAGTCTGAATTCACACCCATTGAGTCCTAAACCAGACTGAGAACTTGAATTTCCAGATCCAATATTAGCATTCCCTGAGCAAGGTTGATGGTATCTAGTGTGCATTTCTATCTCCTCAACTCTCACCTTACTCCTTCTCTCCCTTCCTCTGTAATCTCCTTACCCATATCTTGCACACTTGTACTGTGCTTCCAATCCCTCTGTCATCCATAGCAAGCTCTGGAGGGTCTGTGCTGCTGATTGGTTCTGCATTCCTGCAGCAGCAGTACCTGGGCTTGCACTTCATAGTCCCTGTTCTTGCTTCATTTGGAAGGAGAGGTGGTGCAGACAGCCTGCATCTTTGCTCTGCAATACTAGCACTTCATACACATTTCAAGTTCCTAAATAAATCTCTCTGCATCTCTTCCTGTGACTCTGCAGCTCTGTTGTTTCCTCTAATTTCACTTCCTCTTTTCTCTACAAACACACTAGCTGCTGTCCTCCTTTGTACTGTTTTTGTCTGTCCTGCTCCCATCTTTGTAACTTCTGCCAGACTCCTTCCTGTACCTTGTACAGCATCCTTCTCTGTCAAGGCATTTGATTCTGCGCCTTCATCTTCCCCCAACTCCTTTCTCTTCACCATTTTTAAAGCGTCCATGGATAAGCCCCTTAAGCCAAGATCATACATTTCTTTGTTCTGTGCATCACCAATTTAGGTAGTGCCAAAATATATGTTCAGTTGTAATCTGAAGAGATTTGTTCTGTTAAATTTGCCTGGAGTGGGTCAATTCTGAACCTCTGTTTTTAAAACAAATAACAGAGCAAACCTATGGTCCCTGGGAGACATCCAAGGGACCAAAGGATATTTAGGATTCCGCCTCCCAAGGCCATAGACACTCCTACAACCTCGACATCAATGAATCCGACATCAGGTCCCTCCTCCACCATCTCACAGCCATCATGGAAAGAATCGCACCAGCTGCTTTCCGAGGTTGCAATGACGACATCAAACAACTTTGTAGAAGTTGAATAGGGGGTGTTCTAGTGGGCGGGGAAGGGAAGGGAGAGAAGAGGCCAGGATCCACAGAATCCTGTGGCCTCTCTGTTGCCCACCCCCACCCACCACTGGTAAGTGAGCTAGATGGGCTCAGAGGCCCATCTACCGAGGTACAGGGGAGGAGGAGGAACAGGAGGTGAAATTGCCTCCGTCCTCCTCCCGCCCTGTGTGCAACAGCCCAGCAGGGCATAGGATTCTTGGAAGCTTCCAAGCTCAGAGGCTTCGATCTAACAGCCAGAAATCCCATAGGACTGCACCCTAAATTAAGCAAGGTACAGATCTACTCAAAGGCAAGCTTGCTCCCTACTCTTTCAGCTCTCCTACCTGGAGGAATACCTAGTGAACTTATTCAGCTTTTCTCCCTCAGGTCTGCTGTTAATAAGGTTTGCAGAATACATGACTGCAGGAAAGTGGAGTAAAAAAGCACTCTAATTTCTTGTTTTTCCAGGCACTACAGCTTCATATTAAGTACAGCAAAACTATTTGCAGTCATTTACTGTATCCCTTTTACAGAAAAGGTAAGCCTCCAGATGGAGGACAATACTTGCACTGTTTAGCTTTCCCTGCTAATTTTCAAAAGACTTTGAGAAGTCAAGCATGTTTATGACAGGTAGAGGAAAATTGTACTTCAAAATCCAGTCTTTAGGATGATGGTTGAAGTATTTCCTTTGCACATGGGTTATCTTCTCAAGAATCTTCAGTCTGTCCAGATACACTTTGAATCAGTTCTGAGTCAAATATCTCTCCACTCTGAATGATCTGAGTCATTCTTCCTAATATTCTGTTTTTTTCCCTTCCAGTTTCTTTCTGTAAATTGAGTTGTAATATAATCTGTAATCTTGCCTAAATTAATCAAATTTGCATTCTGTCCCTTGTCTAATTTTAATAAAGCAAAATGTAGGCAATACTTAAGTTAAAATATATGCAAACCTGGCTTTTCTGTATCTGTATATTTATGTATTTCATGCGAAAGCTACACAGCTTTGCATTACATTAGCTTTGCATAACTATTATAATTTGTTCACATGGATTTTTAAAACAGGAATTGTACATGGAATGTGTGTAAGAGCTATACAAAGCTCAGATGTTGTAGAAATATTTTCTAGGAAGTGTTCATGAGCCATACTCTGATATGTTGTATCATTGTTTTTGGAGGTAAAGGCTGTGCTCATAACCAAGAAGATTGCATGGTAAACCAGATTAATAAATCTTTGTCAAACATGTGAATTCTTCCTATTTAGCATTTTACTTGTTGATTTACACACACGCATGCACGCACACACCTTTTTTTGGCTTAATGTTAATTCATGGCTTTGCTCAATTCGTAATTGGTATTGTTTTTAAGGATATGTCAGAAGAAACCATTTTGAGGATAATTTCCAGTCTAAAGGTTCAAGAGTTTCGACCTTCTAACAAAGTAAGTTCGACAACTAGATAATATGCTTTTGCACTCAACCCCTTTTCTTGGTGATCTTTATGCGTGTGCACTTTTGTCAGAGGTTCTCGAGCCTGGTACCTAGTTTCCCAATATCATCTTAATAGATGCCATGAACTTACTGAGTGACCTTAGGTAAGTCACTTTCTTTTATCTCAGTCCTCTACCCTCAGTATTGACTTAGCCTTTTAGGTTGTAAGGATTATAACAAGATGTTGTATGTGAGGTGTGTCAAATATGTTAAATTATTATATAAATGTCTTATTATTATTATTATTATTAATAATAATAATAAGTCTTTCAAAATTTCATTTAGGAGCTACTAGGGTGAAGACAAGAGCTTGAGTGACTTCATTTAGCAATATTGTATGCACACTTTCCTTTTTTAAAAATGAATAAAAATAAATTGACTGCCCCTTCAGCATAAACCTGATATTTTTTAATGCACAGCTCCTTTTTCAGTGGTATGCTCTCAGGAAGTGTGTTTTCAAAAAATCATTGGAGGCATGCACTTTAAATATACATGTGGTGCCAAGTACCATATTTACAGAAATCCACTGAATCTGGTGTGCTAAATATACATAAATCTTCCCTAAGTTTTGTAATTGTGGAATCAGAGTTTTTACTTATTTTGTGCTGTTGGTTTTTAGGCATTGTTAATAGGCTGCTTTGATATCCCTCTAAAACGTGTTTCTTTAGATGATACTGTAACTAAAAATTATGCAGTGGCTCCATTTTGTAAAAGTTCTACCTAGATAGCTTTTATTTATACAATATGGGGCAAGCATCTCATCCAATGTACATGAATAAATCAGACTCCTGTACAGAAAAAGATTCATGCAGTAAGATTTGCTCTATTTACTGTTAATGTTCACAGGTTGTACAAACAGATGAAACAGTGAGGAAACCAGATCCTATTCCAGTCAGCAGCGAGGATGAAAGGAATGCTGTTCTTCAGTTGGAGACTGCCATATTGGCTAATGAAGCTACAAAAAGTGAATATTAGTTATTAGAGATATTTATATCTTACCTTTCAAATAAAACTATTCAAGGCAGTGAATGTCAACATTAAAAATAAGAACATTAATCATACAGCAAAATGAAAGTGCAGCAAAGAAGCAGCAGATAAAAATTCAGGGCTAACAAAAGAGAACAGAGCCAGCAGAAGAAAATCAGCCCTGACCTAGGCCAAAGACCTGCTTGAAACAAACGAACAAAAGCTTTAATATGACCACAGAATGCCATTGGAGAGAGGGCAGTGAGAGTATCTTGAGGCCAAGAGTTCTAGAGGGTGGGCCCTGTCACGTGTTCCCATCAACCATACCTCAGATGGGTGAGGCATGCAAGTGGGCCTCTCCTAGTAACCTTCATAGATGGGTAGGATCATACAGGATAAGGCTGTCCCTTAGGTAACCTGATCACAAACTCTTTGGGGCTTTAAAGGTGATTGCCAGCACATTGAATTGTGTCTGGAAACAGACCAGCAGCCACTGCAGGTAATAGAGGAGGAGTCATATTCTCCAAGAAACTGACCCTGATTATCCAGGTGCTACATTCTGAACTAGTTACAGTTTCCAGATAACCCCAGGTAGAGTGTGTGACAAGTATCCCAACCTTGATGTAGCCAAGGCATGTGTGACAGTGGCCACATCTGTCTTCCCCCAAAATGGGTGCAATTGGTACAGCAGTCAGAGCTGGGCCAAAGCACTCCGGGCCACAGCCGATACTTGAAAATCCAGGAGTAATACCAGGTAAAGGAGCACTTCCAAACTGCAACCCTGGTTTTAACAGGGGAGTGCTAAACCTGTCTGAAACAGGCTAAACTCCAATGACTTATTAGATGGTTTGTGCAGTGTTAGCGATTCATAGCTTGGTCTATCCGAAGAGTTCAGGATGAATTACATTTTTAAACTAGGTTTTTACCAATTTTATGTGAAGTAACAGAAAGGCAGGCCTCTGTAGGAAAAGCTGAGAAATCTCGGTTCTTCTCACATTGTGGGGCTGTAGCTTTCTTCTGCAGACAGTCAGTTTTTAAAAGGTTGTTCATCTCCAGTAAAATCCCTTGCCGCCTGCTAATCTCCAAGAACTCCTTTATCCTCCTCAACCCTTCCCTTGCGTATTCAAGAGTGAGGATGCTTCCCATTCTTTATCCATCCCTTACTGATGTCCCATTAGTTTTACCCCCTTTCCACTCTCCTCGGTCCATAACCGCCAGTTCCCTTGAGGAAAATGAAAGTAAGCATTTAAGTATAACAAACTAAAACAGCCAGGAATCCCTAAAACATCCTGAACAGTGACTTTTGTTTCGGAACAGGTGACTTACAAATGAAGGAACTTACTTTTGAGAAGGATGACGACAGTAACGGGCACATAGACTTCATAACAGCAGCTTCCAATTTGCGAGCCAAAATGTATAATATTGAACCAGCAGATAGACTCAAAACAAAGCGGATTGCTGGAAAGATTATCCCTGCCATTGCAACTTCTACAGCAGCTGTGTCTGGTTTGGTGAGTGAGTGTGGATGCGCTTTTTCTGACTTGAACATAAAATTACTATATATACCAGCCACTTTGTTAGGATTGGAATAGCCAAAGGTAATTAGATAGAAGGAGCTGCTTTTTCTGCTAATTAAAATTCCCTGACACATCACAGGACAAGGAGGCAGTTCCCTTTTAATTCTCGGTCCTGCTTTTCCACTGATGTAGAAAAGAGGTGGCGAACAACATATATGAGGTCATATTAAGCTATATTGGCGTATGAGGCAGGGGACAATATCAGATACAGTCTGGAATAAATTTTGAAACAGCAGTTGGGAAAAGTGGGTGCCAATCCTCTTTCATGATGGCCAGCCATCTCTATTACTGTAGTATAAATACTATCCTGAACACCTTGAAGTGTCTGGCTAGAAATATAATAATGTATACTAAAAATGTGCACACTGTGTATACGTACACACAGTCAATTATACCCATATGGGACCATCACTTGTGACTGACTCCACATGACTTTCACCTGAATTCCTACGTAGAAGTGGCTTTTGGGTAGAAAGCTCATGTGTGAAGTGGCCCTTTGTGTTAAAGCAGGAGTGCACAACGGGGGCCACATGTGATGCTGGCTTGGGGGCTGCAGACACACATGCACAAATTCCAGCAATCAGTATATGGATCTTTGAAGGAGGGAGTAGAGCGCCTTCTCTCCACCCTCTTCCCCTGCAGTCCTGATACAGATCACTCTTCCCTCACTGCTAGCAGCATCAGGAAAAGAGCAATATGTGTGAGGATCTCTTAAGGTGGGAGTGGAGAGTACAGGTGGTGGGGAGAATTTGGCAGCAGTGTCAGGGTGGTGGTCGTCAGGCTAACTTGGGGGCCCCAGGTTGTGCATCCCTGCATTGAAAGGAATGACCTACTGGAAACTCAATACTTGTGTCTTCTTGAGAGGGACCCTGGAAGTGTTTGCTGCAGTTTCATGTGGGGATCACTTCTCCCTTCACAATTGTGTATGAATTAAGGCAGGGGTGGGCAAATTCTGGGCACTGCATTGTCCCCTCCCCCTCCACAGGGGCCACCCACCCATCCCCGCTGCTGAATTCACTGCTACATTTGCCACTGCGGCAACAAATTTGGTAGTGGCAGGGAAACAGGATGGGGACCACAGAACTGACTGAGGGGCTCATGGGGCACCTGCAGCCTACCCCTGAATTAAGGGGTCTTCTGAGACATGTCAGATGTTTGGGCAACTGAGTCCCTTCTGCAAGCTGACTCAAGTCTTTTGTGGCGTATTGTCCCTGTCACATATTGTATAGATCAGAATATGCGAAAGCTCCCATAGCTGTATGCTTGCAGTGAGGTATTTCAAAGTTTTTACAGCTTTTACATTTCCTCGCCTCTCCAGGTTGCTTTGGAATTGATCAAAGTAGTGGGTGGCTACCCTTTTCAAGCATACAAGAACTGCTTTTTCAACTTGGCCATTCCAATAATTGTCTTCACAGAAACAGCTGAAGTGAGAAAAACAGAAATAAGGTAAATAGCATGAATGAAGGGATTAAAAGTGGGGTGTATTCTAAGCAGCTCGTGTCATATGTAGTGTCCCGAAGAAATCCAAAGCCATTGTTGTATAACTAAGCAATTGGACAAATTTTAGGAAATGCTC
This sequence comes from Heloderma suspectum, assembly GCF_057233095.1. NCBI lineage: Eukaryota > Metazoa > Chordata > Lepidosauria > Squamata > Helodermatidae > Heloderma > Heloderma suspectum. Next base: position 131,708,894 of record NC_139462.1, on the reverse strand, counting down.
GGTGTCTATTTGTTCATTCTCCTGAGGTGGCCGGTGGGAGGCAATTGTCATATGCAGGATTGCGCCTCCTTTTGGTTACGAGCAGATCACCTGCCACCTCTGGGAATGGGAATTCACAGGGGACATTCCCACCTTTTGCTATACTTGGTCTTTGGAAGCCCCGCTGCACTCCATTTATCAGCCTCCTACATTTTAAATTATTGATGACATCAAATATTGAAAATTGTGTTACAGCAACGTGCCTTTGATACAAAAATGTTTTCCATTCTTATTATATGACAGAAATGGGATATCGTTTACAATCTGGGATAGATGGACTATTTATGGGAAAGATGATTTCACGCTCCTGGACTTCATAAACGCTGTCAAAGTAGGATATTTGTATTAGAAATATAATAGAGACACTTAAGGAACACATTGTTCTATTTCTTCTGTCAAATTGTAGTGTGGTATAAATTTCCTGCTTTTCAAGTTGTAATCCATTCTGTCAATTGACATTCATGTTGCACAGCCTATTCAAAAAACATCTGCATACTGAATACTTGCAAAGTGTATGTCAAGGGAAAATGATCACACTGAACCAAGCTTTCTCCTTAGTTTCGAATGATTTCTCTTTCTGGGTGGTACAGTTTAAAGTGTTTTTGCATTTGTGTGTTACAGGAAAAATATGGAATTGAGCCAACTATGGTGGTTCAGGGAGTTAAAATGCTATATGTTCCTGTAATGCCAGGGCATGTCAAAAGATTAAAGCTGACGTAAGTATTAACTAAGTAGTGAATCTGATAAAATCCAGGTGGGACTTTGAGATTTCTGATTTAAAAGGTCCTGTTTTACCCCTAGTTGCGATGGAAGATTTCTTTTTCAAGCTGGGGTTGGTATGCAGTGTGTATGCACACTACAATATGCAGTGCGTCACAGATAACAGGATTTTGCTGAGACCTCTGTGATGCATGCCAGATTAGCTTGTTCACTGAGGATCAGATCTTAGATGGCAGATGTCTTTCTGTTCACCAACTTGGTATTCTCAACAACAGCACCTTAAGACCCAGTGTGTTGCTGGCATAGCAACATGAGAGCCCCTGATGAGAGAAGGACTGGAAGGGAAGGATAGCCTGAAATTGCCTAGGCATTCTTAGCTCATCTTGCCAGTCAAATCCCATTGCTGTATCTCCCTCACTGAATCACAGCACCATGTCCTTCTCAGTCACATTGCTTGCCCAGGCACTCGAATGCACAACTAACAAACAAAAAACACAGAACAAAGTGAGAACTGGAAACCTAACTAGCTAATGGTGCCCTCCCCAAACAGCTGTTCTTCCCACAATTCGTAATAAGAGCATATAAAAACAAAAAGAAATCCCTTAGGAACACAGACCCATTTCCCTGTCATGAGGCAGGAATGGTCTGGGAAATAGTCCTTCCTCAGAGAAGCCAGTGAGCAAGCTTGCCCCTGCCTTCTTCCAGATTGGGAAGGCAATCCTAAAGGATTAAGAATTCCATCCTATGTCCACTGGAGAACTGCTGCTTTTTAAAATCTTTGTATTAATTAGCACCTTTCAAAATTGGATCTAGTTATATAGTTTCTTATCATGGAGGGCTTTGCCTGATCCAGCATTGGTGCATCTTTAAAAATTGTGTCGTGAATTTGTTTCTGGTCCTCCAGGGAAACTTGGTTCTTCTATGGTGTGTTTGTGGCTTCTTAATGTTTGAATCCTGTCTTGTAGGATGCAAAAACTTGTGAAACCAGCAGCAAATAAGAAATATGTGGACCTCACGGTATCATTTGCTCCAGAAACAGATGGTGAAGAAGACTTGCCAGGACCACCTGTTAGATACTATTTCGCCCATGAAAATAACTGATACAGGTTTACTGTTCCCAGTAGCAGGACCACATGAAAGGAGTGTGGCACCATCCTTTAAAAAAATGGTACTATATACTTGGTGAAGCCTTAATTCAGAAACAGTGGAAGTCAGTGACCTGTTCTAAGAAGCTCTCTAGCAAATTGGATTTGTAATTTATGTCTAGCATTTTCATAGCTGTCTGTACCTAAGGAGAACTTGAAGCTTGCTGGAAAGTATGGTTCTTTTTGAAGAAAACACACTTTTGTTAAGCTTTGTGGGAAGACGGGAATGCCAAACAAAATCTGTATTGCAGAAGCTGAGCATTAAAAAAAAGGCGGCAATCAAGATTTGGAGAAACTGCCAGTGACACCGTCATCAAACTGATTTCTTTGTCTGCTGTTCTTCTCCCTCTGCTTTTTAGCCCTAGATCGGTTGATCCTGGTGAACCATTACGATAACATGACATATCCTTGTGTTTGTTCTCTTCTGAAGCAGATTAAATGTTGCTTTAGAATGGATTCACAGTGAGTGGAAGCTGAGCTCTATAAAGTTGACTTTGGTTTTTCTGAAAACACTGTCTTTTCTGTTATACCAGAAACCCCACAATGGGAAGGAAATACAGATTCTGTTGTAAGCATTTTCTTCCAAGAACTTATGTTTCCATGGCTGCTTTTTCATACTGCTTTAAAGAAGCTGGATGATTCTGATTAATACCTTGGTCTCAATTGAAAATACAAGTGTCTAGCTTTTGGCTGAAATGTGTCAGCTGCCATATCTTTCCTTCAAACATGTCAACTGCCACATTCTTCCTTTAGGGAGCATTGAAATTTATGATATTTGGCTGACAGTATGTCACCTACGTGAGGCCAAAATAGACACTTGGCTGGCAGAACCATGTATTTTTAAACCCTGATCTGCTCCAATCACATAGAAAGAAGTGGATTTGGTTGCATTTTAACAGCAAAAGGAAGTATGTGGCTGATGAGTTCATCTACTCCTCCCACTACTTCCCTCCCTGCAGACCCTTCACCCTACTGTGGGAAAGTAAGCCTCAGGTAAGAAGAGAGTTCAGCCCCTCTTTTGTTGTTAGAAGTGGATACATGCCCCATTCTTACATAATTAGGGCAGATCCAGATTGAAACACAGTTTTACACCTCAAGATGTTGAAGTTTACCATTAGTGCTGTTGCTCTGCCACTCTGTTTGGTTTTACATAAGGCCCCTGGTAGGGTGTAGATTTAGTAGGTTTCACAGACACTGACCTGGTTCACACAGTCACCATTGATTAAAGAAACAACGGTGGCATGTTTAAGCTCTGGTGTGTGCCGGGCGCCATTTGCCTAATCACCTGCCAGGGCACAGCTTGTCATGTAATCCAACCCCAGGGGGAATGGCTTGTTGGATGGGGAAACAACCTTCAAATATTCCAACAACAGCCCATGGGTTATTTGAGGGTTGTTTTCTCCTTCCAGCAAGCCATGCCCCCAGATTTGGATGCACCGGGGCAGGTAATTAGGGAAATTACTGCCCGGCATACACCAGAGCTTAAACAAGTCACCGTCGTTTCTTTAATCAATGGCGATTGTGTGAACCAAGTCAGTGTCTGTGAAACCTACTAAATCTACACCCTGCCAGGGCAGGTAATTAGGGAAATGGTGCCCAGCACACGCCACAGCTTAAACAAGTCACCGTCGCTTGTTTGACCCACAGTGATTGTGTGAACTGGCCCACTGTGGCCATAATCATACATGGACCTCAGCATGTTTAAACAATGTGCTCAGCTTTATGTTGGGTTATATCCTCTTATATTGGCCATTTCTTTTAAAACAACATGTTCTTTTTCCTTTTCGTGTAAAGCAGTTCTGTAAAGCATCTTGGTACAAATATGTTTAAGCTGCAGTGAGTCAAATTACAAAATAGCTTATAGATATCTCAATTTAAGTAGTCCAATATAAAGTATACTGGGAGGGGAGAAATAATTTTGGCTTTAGTAGTTGGTATGAGACAGTGGTGTGCTACAGAAGCATCATTGCTCCATTTTTGCTTCCCTGTGTATGTAGCCCTAGATAGGTAAACTATTGCCTTTACTATATTCCGTCCCACCCCCCACCCCTGTGCACGCACCTTTTACCAGAGAAGTCAGGCCCACTTCCAGCTTGTTTAGCTGTTTAAAAAGCCTCATGGGTTCAAACTGTGTTCCTAAAGTACTTTGTCATGAGAGAGGTGGTTATATCAGTATGTTTCCTAACCTTTGTTTTATTATGCAGATTCTGCTGGCATACACCTTGTCTATTTTCCTGTTTCTGTAGGCACTTGAGCACCAAAGATGTACTTATTCTCTGAGCTGCAACCCACATCAAAATTATTCCAATATTTGGGAGTTAGTCTTAAAATGTAATAATTTTTCATACATGGTGTTATATTTTCCTAAATACTCAGTTTACAATTTGTTATGCTTTGTTATAGTTTAATGGAATTTATTTTGATAACTGGCTGGTTAATTTAACATTTTTTTAAAAGGCAATGAGGGGGGATAGATACCATGATGGTAGGAAGTAGAGGGGCACTGAAGATGTGTGTGTTGCCATGCTGGCATATATATATATATCAAATTGTATTTTTGACTGAGGTGTGTGTATCTTTGTTTTAAATCGTTTTGGACAAAGCAAACTACAGCGAGCTCAAAAAGGTTTAGAGGGTGGGTAGTAATAAAACAAGGATTGCTGTCATGAACTTCCAGTGGGATGTAATGATTTTTATTTTTTTTACAATCTGGGTGTGATCATGCTAGCATTTTTTCCCCTTCACAGTTACTAATCAGCATTCAAGAGTAGCAACAAGACTGTCTTTGCATTTGCAAAACTGCATTTGATGTCATACATCAGTGGGCTTGAAACTGAAGACTCTTTCCCAGCAAGTCTTCCTTGCAGACCTTACTGTATAGGCACATACAGAACAGGGGGCAGAGTCAGCCCAAAAATCTCCCTACTGTTGTGTAGTCATTTAGTCTTATCTTGAGGATTACTCTGCTCACATAGGTGATCTCAAATAGAGTGCTTTCCATTTAAAATAAAAAAATATACAAGGACTCTGTATACTTCCACAGTTTGCATTATCTCTGAACTCAAGACATTTTGAAGGAGTGGTTTTTATTTGTGTACACGATATGATGTATAGCCTAAGCAGTTATGAGAGCTGCTTTCTGTCTTTTTCATATTAAATAATTTGAAAACATACCATCAAAATGTGCATGGCTTTGTCAATAGTTCAGAGTGGAGTGTTTTGCAATATGAAGTGTGTGATCTGTTCACTGAAAATTCTTTTATTACAAAGCAGCAAGAAGAGGAGCAAGATCAATGAAAGAGAATGGAAGACTCAGATGGGGGGTGGGGGAGGAAGCATGTGTAAAGGGAGTCGTCATGATCCTGCATTTAAAACGGAAGCAGAAAGCCCCGTTTTAAATGCAGGATTTTAGGCTGGTGTAGAAATGCCCTGAGTCTTACATTATCTTTCATTGATCTCACTCCTCTTCTTGCCGCTTTAACTCTTTTGACCGAGGAAACTGAAGCGGAACACAATGGGGTAATTTGATAGCTCATTATCTGCGATCTCTTTAAAAACAGAACAAAGGGCATTTAGTGCAGGATGGTCATGGCAGGGTCACTCTGTCACGTAAAGAGCCCACAAACTTCCGTGAAGGAGCAATCTCAATCGCAGGATAAAAGCCCGGTGTGAAGGAGCCCTGTGGTTCTTCAGCTCAGAAAAAAGGTGTGTAAGGGGGGACATGAAAGAGGTATATAAAAGTATGCATGGTGTGGAGAATGTGAATGGGGGTATTTCCTGCATTCCAAATGACTGCTTGAAATCCACCTTCCCAACCTTGTATGCCCTGTTGGTTGAGCTACTAGAGTCTATTGCTATCTGGTTGTGACTTCCCTAGTTGCCTATCTGCACCCCTCCTTCTTCCTGCTTGGCAAAAGGCTCTTTTCCTCAGTGGGTCTTGGTCCCGTTTTCCAAGGAGGGCTGCGAGTTCTTTGCAGACCTCCTTGTAAGGAAGCTATTTGGGTGCTGTGTTATATTGCTTCTCCTTGTGTGTTGTGATCAAATGGGGTACTTGTGAGCAGTACGCAGTATAAAGAACCTCTATTTGCAGGGGTTCCTGGAGCTCTTGGCAACTCTACACCAGCCTAAAATCCTGCATTTAAAACGGGGCTTTCTGCTTCGGTTTTAAATGCAGGATCACAATGACTCCCTTTTTCACCCGCTTCCTTTCCCCCCTCCTTCTCCCTGTATCTGAATCTTCCCTTCTCTTTCATTGATCTCGCGCCTCTTCTTGCCATTCAAGTGGAACATCACGGAGTAATTTGATAGCTCATTATCTGCTGTCTATTTAAAAACAGGACAAAGGGCATTAGGGGTTCATCACACAGCTATTGGAAGCTGGTTGTAGTGCCAGGTTTCCCACTCGTATACCAGAGGAAGTGATCCCACACCTGCTTAAATTTAATAAAGGCCGCACAACACCATAGTGTGGCCTTGCTTGCCTGAAAGATATTGGGAAGAAGAGTAATCAGAAAGCACATCTGCCTGAGCATCTCTGCTGAGAAAAGAGAATTTGTGCTGTGTGGGGGGAAGGAAATCTTGATCTCCAATGCAGCCTTCAGGAACAGTGAAGAATACCAACCCCAGCTTTCCAGGGAAGAAGAAAAGGTCTGAGCAAAATGGAAGTGCACTCATGAACACCCCCCCTTTGGTCTCCTTTAGGGTGAGGAGAAGGTAATGTTTGCAGAGCAGGAGTACGACACTCCTATGAGAACAGCCCACCACCCCAGTTTTGCCCCATTCCAGCAAACTGTTGTGGAGTTCTAGTTCTCCCTGCTTTTCCTCAATGTGCACACTTTTCAATGAAGAAGACAAAATCCCTGATTCTCCAGTGCAGCATCTGAAGGCTCCCTACAAGAGCAGCCCTCCCCTATTTTGCCCCATTCTAGCACACTGTTGCTGAGTTATAGCCCCCTTTTTCCTTCCCTGGGCACTTCTCCCTGCTCGCAATGACAAGCTTCCATGACCCCAAGACCTTGCCAGATCGCTAATGCTATATAACTCTTATGCTTCAGAGAAGCAACTTTACACAACACCAGAGAAGCAATTTAACACAACCTTAGAGATGTGAACTAATGCAGACATCAGAGAAAGTGCATAATCACTGAGACTAATTACTCCCACTGGTGAAAAGGAAGTGCAGGGTTATTCTGAAGGCTTGAAAGAGTGCTCTAGGACTCTGATGTGTTGGAAAGGCAGTTACCTAGATTACCGAGGTCACAGCCAAGTGAAAGACACACCCCTAGGAACAACGTGATCGTATCAAATTTAAAGCGAAGGGATGAGCACATAGCAGCTGAACTGCAGGGGAGCCAAATTAAAGAAAAACAACAGAGTAAAAGTAAAATGCAGCTTCCCCACAGGTAAACTCCGGAGTGGCCGCAGAATGGTCGAGAAGGGAGGAAAGAGGTCTTGACAGTAGGCAAAGAGGAGAGAGGAGATCTGGATCTACTGCATCCACAACCTCCATCACCTGTCTCACCCACAGCAAGGTAAATCAGCTAGACGGGCTAAGAGGCCTGTCTAGCTGAAAATGATATTTAAGATGGAAGTGGAGCCTCAAATGACTGCCATTCCATCTCCCTTACTTGGCTCTTGCCAGCAAGGGCTTGGATGGGTGGAAGGCTCCAGTCTCGGAGGCATCCATCCATCCATCCATCTAAAGTGTTGGAAATAAAGAACATCTTTCCACTAGGATTGCACTCTTATATTCCAGCATTATAGTCCAGCTCCCAGACTATTCACATAGTTTCTTGTCTGAAAATTTAAACTAAAAAGTAAGTCTTTGGAAACTGAAAAGCCAAGGCGATGTTTTCAGAGAAAAAGTGAAACAGGGTATCAGCAAAATGCAGATGCCCAGTCTTCACCCCGAAGGACCAGCCAAAGGAAAGGTGAACAGTTGCAAGCGAAGCACTAATCCTCCTAGCTCAGCTCCAGAGTCAGGTATGACATGGAGACCTGCAGTTTCCCAGAGTCATCTGGCTGGCCTTTTGTAATATCATGAGCCCAGGATGGGCTCCAGGGAAGGCTTTGGTGACCCTGAACAGCTTTTGTCACAGGGTCATAAAGGTTTCCTTACAAGTGGTTCTTCATGTGTTGTAAAAACTGAGGATTGAAGAAAACTAGTGAAATGTCCTATCATTTCACAGAGCGCTGGTGTAGCATAGTGAAGGTCCTTGTTCAAATCTCACCTGTGCCATGAACTGGCTAGGTAGCCGGAGGCATTTTTGTGTACATTTCATGTACTACGTGCATTTTTGCCTAATAGTCACATTTTTGGGAAGCAGTTTTCCTAAAATAATGCACTTTTGAATGTTATTTTCCCTGATATACATTGTTGTATGCACATTTTCCTAACATAATAGATGTTGTACCATCTGTTGATTGAGAATTCTATTGCAAAATTTGTAGAAGTGTGAATTTCAAAAGATTGCTGATATTTTGGTTTGCATACTGGTTCAAAATACGAAATTAGGTAAGTTCGCATTAAAATTAAAATGCAAACCAAATGAATTGCTCCCCCATCCATATTTCACACCAAAGGTAGTGAGGGGCTAGGCAATAAAAAAATGTTGATATGAAGTCATTTATCACCTCACCTCCACTGTATACTGTTTTTTCTGCTCCTCCTAGGACTAAAGCCAAGGTGCACTTCTTAGCATCCATTCATCCTTGTTAATTCGAATGGTGAATGGCCTCCATTCCTCTTCCTCCTTTTCCTATCAGTGTTGTTTGTGGCCCAAGACAGAGCTGCACTAATATTCTCTGTTTCTTTATCTATGTGCTTGACTAGAAATGCTCCAGAAAAGCAATGCTGAAGAACTCTTGCCTACTTGTTTCACTTTAGTTGGCTTTCAGGCGAACTAGGCAGTTGCCTAGGGTGCCAAGTTAAGTGCGGCACCAAATTTGAGGGGGAAAATACACATTGGAGAAATACAAATAAAATAACAATGTTGTTGTTTCAATTTCTGTATGCCTACAGAGAGAGTATGACCGTGGCTGTGGAAGTGAGCAAGGGGCCAATGGAGGATGGTGGGGCTAAGTCAGGCTGCCCACCCGCCTTAGGGACCTGGTCCTCCCTCAGGCAATGCAGGGTTTCTTCCTGCTCCGCTGCTGCTCCCAGTTGGAGGCAGGGAGTGAGAGGCTCCCCAAGAGCAGCCAGTTCCTTTGCTCTCAGAAGGCTGAGCCTAGAGGCTGCGGTGCCTTGTTGGCCATGTCACTGCCAGGATGCAACCAGGACCTTTCTTTCCAGGACCTCCCTTGGGAATTGTGAATGAGACTTCTGTTCCTTCACAGAGCGGATGGCTGTGCTTGTCTCTTTTGTTGTTTTTATCAGAACTTCTGTGCTGATACAGTGTTTAGTTAAAAAAAATGGGGGCACAATTTATTATAAATGATAATTCCGCTTCTGAAGATGAGGGGTGGTGGTGGCTTGCCTCTTCATTGTACGGAAACTAGGGTTAAAATGTTTCCCAATTTACCAAAAACTTCAGCCTAGATCTGCCCTTGGGGTTTGGGGGTTGGAACAGCAATTGCATGGTTCGCCTAGGGCACCAGTTGCTGGCAGCTTGTCTAGGACCGCTTCATAAGGCAATACAGGACTGGGACAACGTGGAGCGTCTTTGCTGGTCCCAGGTACTCCATCCTCCCAATCTGGATTTGGGACTGAAAGAAGCAGGAAAAGTGTGGGTGCATGTAGGGTAAGTTGTAAGCGAGCATAATTTTTGACACTACAACATCCTGACTGATCACGGGGCACATTAGATAAGGCATCAGCCTTAGCTTCCAATTTCCTGGCTTTGTGGAGTTTGGACCAACGTGAGATAGCCTTAGATTCTGGTAGTTTAAACTAGCAGGTTTTTTGATGATTGCATTAATTACAATATATGAAAAAAAAAGATGCATTCATCTTGGTTCTCCCTTTTCCATTGGCACTTTACTTTCAGTTGAATGCCAAATACATAACCATAGGTTTTGAGCTCAGCAGTCAATTCTACTAAACGGTAATTACAGCATCTTGAAATACAGCCGCTTCCACGGAATAAATGCTTAATAAAGGTCTACTTAATTTAAGCTGCTAGAGGGAACCAGTTTCTAAAGTAAAAACATGTTGTTTTTAATGGTTATGGTTAACCCCTGTAATTGTTGATCCATTAAGCATAAAACTTAGGAACACAATCTGACAAAATTATCATGTTTATGTCATCGGAGATAAATCCCCTTGTTTCTTTCTGAATTTGTTTGAAACAGGCTGTTTTCTGTCCTCTAGAGCTTCTGCCACCCCCACCAGATATTATGGCTGCATTCAGACAAGCACTGTGGCTGTATGCTCCTCCTTCCTTCATCCCTGCCCTCCTCTCTTCCCATTACATGTCAATATGCATTAAATCAGAGTTGCATTCAGAGTAGATAGTTTTAGCCCTAAAGCCTTAATCAAACTGTTCCCCTCAGGAACTTGTGGGCCTGACAGTTTGTCATCCTCCAACGATATATCTGAAGTGGACAAAAACATTCTTGAAGCTCCTTTTGCTTTGGAAATTTGCAACTGTTCCTAAGGCTGCTGATTTGTGCTCTTTTCTTCAGCATATGCATGACCTGAAAGGCTGCTTCTCTGGGAATCCTGGGCCTCACTCCAACCCTGCACTTCATTAGGGGAAGAGGGGAGCTGTTTGCTCAGGCGAGGGAAGACTGAGTTGCTATCTTTTTTCCAATGTGTTTGTTTTGTCTGTGTGAAATACTACTGAAGCTTAAAAGGTTCCAGGAGCAACTATACTGCCAGTGCTGAGGTTAAAAACAACAACAAAAAGGCAGAAGAGAGGCCTCCTGGAGCCCTGTAGGGAATTACTTAGAACACCTGCACTGGGCATCTGTGGGCTCTAGGTATTGCTGGATGTTATATTATGGTTGGTGAAGTGACATGGAAGCCAAGCTGAGCAACTGCCTTCTCAGTCCACTCTTTTTCTGCCTCCAGGACAGGAAAGGGAAAAGACCTCAAGCCTGTTTCACTCACTGCACCCTCAGTGTTCTTGTGCCTCAGCAGGGGAGGAGTAGTCCTAGGAAGGCAACTTCTGATGTTGGGATGAAATTGCTGAGGAATTTCCCACAAAAACACTCTTCTGACCAGAGCTGCATGCAAATGACCTCAACATTCTCCACCCTATTAGTGGGAAAGGAAATTGGAGGGTGTGGAAAGAGGGGGAAAAGACCCCTCGGTTTGTTGGCTAGCTGATGGTCCAATAAATCAACCAGACACGGGTAAGCTCTGGATCAAACAGGTGTTTATTGCTTAAGCAAGGCAGAAGTCTCAAAGAGAAATCAGCCCTGAACAAAGGGCGGCACACACTTTATACTAAGCAACTGATTCAGAGTAGAAAAAATGCTGCTCCTAGATTACATTCTAAGCAGTTGGCAAATCCTATCTCACTAACTTCAGTGATGCGATTGAAGTCGCTGGGAAAAAGAGGGAGTCCGTTCTTTGAAGAATGCTGGCAGACTGCATCTGTGCTATCAGGAAATTGCCTCTGGCCAGACCCCATTAACATTCCATTGTGTTAACTCCCAGGACAGAGCAGCCGGTTTGCTGGCAGGAAAGGCAAATTTCTGATAGTACCTGCACTTTCGCACGTACACTTTCTCAGCATACCATGAAAAGGGGAAACATAGATCAAACATGGAGGGGCTTTGGTTGTGTTTCTTCTTGTTAGAAAAAAAAGGAGACTCCATAACCGTTGGCGTCTCAAGTTACGTAAGAGCCCGAGTGGCGGGAAAATATAGGCGGAGCAAAAAGGGAATCATACTGACGCGCTCATGACTAACAGCTTGGTAAGCTGATAGTGACTGTTTATTGGATATTAACTTAGTGAGCCGATGTACTAACTGTTTCATTGGTTACTGGTAAGAACAATAGAAGCGATATGATATAAAGGGCTTTTGCACACATGTATCGGGGTCCAGACTGCTCTGCACCCGTTTTGCAAAACGTTCAATAAAATAGTGTTGGATCCACTGCTGCCTGCCTGGCATTCTTTTCTTCTAAACCGAAAGCAAGGACTTTTTATCTAACAATTTGGTGCCGTGACTCGGATCCTGCTTCGGGGCGCGTCCCCTTCGCGCTGAGCCGAGGGGCTGCGGATGAGAAGTGGCCACAGGTGGTTGTTTTACACTGCCTTCTCCTCACGACGGTGGCGGCGGAGGCGCCTGGGGACCAACGCCAGAGGAAGAGGGAGACGTGATCACTCTTTTTAGGCACCGGCAGTGGATCAATAAGCAGCTGGACGCAGCTGCGGGCGGGACAGAAGAGGCTTTTGGGGTAAGTGAAACAGCTTACATTAGGGGATAAACGCGGGACGGTGGTGTGTTTGTGATTGTGTGAGACGCCTACGGGCGAAGCGAGTGGGGAGCCCCGATCTGCATTTCCTTACCCCGGAGACGGGCTAGGTCAGAGGAGGGCGAAGTGCAAGAATTGCTGACTGAAATTCCCACCGTCATGGGCGGGTCCCAATCTAAGTCTGCGAAGAAGTCCCATACGCCCTTGGAGTGTTGTTTGCGCAATTGGTCACATTTTAAGCAGGATTATGGAACTAAGATGACAAAGGATCGTCTTGTCTTTTTTTGCACCCGGGAATGGCCAATATTAGAACCCAAATGGCCACCCGAGGGGTCTTTTGACCCAACCTTGGTATCTGATGTGTGAACAATAGTAGCACAGAGGGGAGATTGGGACCAGTTCCCTTATATTGATTCGTGGGCAACTTGTGTGCCCCTTGGCAGCAGGCCTGCTCCGTGGGTTGTTAAATGCATGTCCCTTGCCCTTCCCATGGTGGTCAAAAGGAAACCACCAAAAGAAGGACCACCCAGGGTCGTGGCCACGGCACCGGAGGACCTACTGCTTCCTCCTCCCTACGGGACAGCCGTCGCAGGGCGCTCGTTGCAACCACCACCCTCTCCTGAGGGGCCCGCCCAGCGGTTAGATGCCCCCGAGAAGGACCCCTCTCATGAAATAGTGCCAGAGGACCCCACCCCTCTAGTTGAACGCCAGGACACTCTCCAAGATCGTCTATATTCCCTAGAGGAAAGATTGGAGGTCCTACAGAGAGAGGCAAAAGGGGGACCTAACTACAACCTGCGAAAGGACCCCCAACCACCGGTGAAGTTCACCTTCCCCATCAGAGAAGTCCCCGACCCTACCGCCCAACATCCTCAAGGGACGATGTTTGTTTATGTCCCATTCACAACATCTGATTTGTATAATTGGAAACAATTTAACCCCTCCTTTGAAGAGGATCCCGGGCCACTCCTGTCTCTGATGGAGAATGTAAGGCTTACTCACAACCCCACATGGGACGATACACAAATGCTATTGAACACCTGTTTTCTCAGCCAAAAGCCAACCATCCTTGCGGGGGCACGAGCCAAGTATAGGGAGGAAAATCCCCAGGCAACTGAGGAGGAGACGGCGGAGGTTCTGCCCACAGGGCGACCCAATTGGGGGGTGGCCACAGCGGCACATAGACGCTTACATGCTGACTATTTTCGACTCATTTTAGCAGGCATGAAGCAAGCCGCGAGAAGGGCCCCCAATTTGCAAAAAGGCCTGACTCTAAAGCAAGACAAAAACGAACCTCCTGCCGTGTTCCTCCAAAGGCTGAGGGAAGCCTTCGCTAAATATACTGACATTGACTTGAATGATCCAAATAATTTAAGGATCCTCACGACTCAGTTCGTGGGAAATAGCTGCCAGGACATCAGAAAGAAGTTGCAAAAAGTTGAAGGAGGGTTGGCAGCTGACCTAGGAGTTTTAGTTGAAGTAGCTCAAAAGGTTTATGAGAGGCGAGAAGACGAAGAAGGAAAAGGAAAAGACAAAGACAAGAGGCAGGCCAAGCTCCTTGCTGCGTTTCTTAAACCTGACAAAGAGGGAGCTAGGAAGGGGAGGAAAGGGGGAAGGAAAGGATCTCCCCTGGGGAAAGATCAATGTGCCTTTTGTAAGAAAATGGGGCACTGGAAGCGTGACTGTGAGGCTTTGAAGCAGAAAAAGAGAGGGGAAAATACGGGAGGAGCGCAGAGAGTTCTGTATGAACAGGAAAGAGATTAGGACAGACTGGGGCCCGGCCCCCTCTTAGCCGTCTCTGAGGCAAGACGGGACCCCATGGTCAAAATAAAGGTTGGGGGCCGCTCCTACAAAGCCCTTGTGGACACAGGGGCCGCCCTGTCCGTCCTCCCCCTCAGTGAGCCCCCAACGGGAGGTGGTGGGTTCACCACCATAATGGGGGTCGAGGGAAGGGCAACCCAAGTGCCCCTCTCTCGTCCCCTGTTCACCAAGGTTGGGAAAACACACCTAGAACATGCATTTGTCTGTACCCCCTCCTGTCCGGTGGCATTGCTAGGGAGGGACTTATTGACTAAACTCCAAACTGAGATTGCTTTTACTCCTGATGGAAGGATGGAGATACGGCTCCCTAAACAGCAGAGTAGTAACTACCAAATGGCCCTTTTGAAGGTTGCAGAAGAATCCACCCCAGAGGCCACCGAGGACTGGAGCTTAATAGAAAACAGAGTCAACCCTCTAGCTTGGGCCGGGATTGGAGGGGCCTCTCGTGCCAAGTCGGCAGCACCATACAAAATTCCCCTCAAGGAGGGAGCAAGGCCTGTTCATGTGAAACAGTATCCCCTTTCCCGCCAAGGAAAGGAGGGCCTACAACCAGTAATAACAAAGCTCCAAGAAGAAGGCCGGCTCATTGAGATAATGTCCCCCTATAACACGCCCATCATCGCTGTGCCAAAAAGGGGGGGGGGCAAGGGCTTTCGTTTAGTGCAAGACCTCCGGCTCATTAATCAGCAGATCGAGGCCCCCCATCCTGTGGTCCCCAACCCACACACCCTCCTTGTAGGAATTCCGGAAGAGCACGCCTGGTTCACTGTCATAGACCTAAAAGACGCCTTTTTCAGCATCCCCCTCCACCCTGATTCAAGGCCTTTGTTCGCCTTTGAATGGGAAAGCCCAGGGGGGGGGGGTGTCAAAAGTTCAATTAGCATGGACAGTCATCCCTCAGGGGCTGAATCTCTCACCGGTGGTCTTTGGCCAGCAGCTCCAAAAGGATCTCGAACCCTGGGTCCAGCAGCACTCAGAGGTGCATCTCCTCCAGTACTGTGACGACCTCCTGATTTCAGCCAAGGCCAAGAATGCGTGCCTGAGTGGGACGGTTTCCCTCCTCAACTATCTAGCAGGGGGGGGCTATAAAGTGTCAAAAGAAAAAGTACAGTTGGCCCAACCAACTGTAAAATTCCTAGGCTACCACATAACTAAAGGGACTCGGAGCCTAGGGCAAGAAAGAGTTGAAGTCATCCGTGACACTCCTGTCCCTAAGTCCCCCCGCGAATTGAGGGCCTACCTGGGGTTGACCGGATTCTGCCGACTATGGATAGCAAACTATGGGGAGACAGCGCGGCCGCTGTATGAGGCACTGCAGAAAGATAGACTGGATAAATGGAAATGGACTAAGGAAATGAATAAGTCTTTTCACAGTCTTAAAGCTGCTCTTGTGTCACCACCTGCTCTAGCCATACCAAATCCCAGCCGGCCATTTAGACTTTATGTGCATGAAAATAAGGGCATAGCTTCGGGAGTGCTTTGCCAGCGAAAAGGGCCCTCTTGGAGACCAGTGGGATATTATTCCAAGGTCTTAGATGTCATAGCACGAGGATGGCCAAGTTGCCTGAGGGCAGTAGCGGCAACAGCTCTGATTTGTACCGAAGCCGAGAAAATGACAATGGGAGGACCCATTGAAGTTTGGGTGCCGCATGGAGTGCCACAAATTTTGGGATCAGGAGGAGGAAGCAAATTTCTCAACCCAGCCCGGCATTCCCGATATGAAATAGGTTTACTAACAAACGAAAACCTCACTTTTAAGGCTTGCTCCAGCTTTAATATCGCCACACTACTGCCAACATTACTGGGCACAAACGGATCAGGACTCCCAGATCATGACTGCCTTGAAGTATTAGACCTAGACACCAAAGGCCAACCGGACCTTGAGGATGAACCAATAGAGGGAGCCAGAGATCTGTTTGTAGATGGATCTAGCTATATGCTGGATGGAAGGCGCTACACAGGCGCGGCCGTCGTTACTCTAGAGGAGAGTGTGCGCGAGGAAAGGCTGCCTCCTCATTTCTCCGCCCAATCCGCTGAACTGGTAGCCCTGACAAGAGCCCTGCAAGCCAGCAAGGGAAAGCGAGTAAATATTTATACCGATAGCAAAAATGCCTTCGCTGTTGTGCATGCTCATGGGCAACTGTGGAAAGAGAGGGGATTCCTTACAGCAAACGGATCTCCAGTGGCTAATGGTGGCCTAATAGTGGATCTTCTGGATGCCCTCCAGCTACCCTCACAAGTAGCTGTTGTCCACGTCCGAGCCCATGGGAAAGAAAAAGAGGAAAAATGGAGACAGGGAAACCAGAAGGCAGATGAAGCCGCAAAAAGAGCAGCCAGAGAGGGAATCCAAGGAACATTCCTCATTCTACCCAAAAGAAAAGAGCGCCCCACATACTCCCCTGCTGAGTTACGGATGGCACAAGAACACGGAATAAGTCCCTGCGACGACGGATGGATCCAGATGACAGATGGAAGACTGCTTCTTCCACAGACCCTGCAGAGGGTTGTTCTAGAGCAAGTTCACCATTCTCTTGGACACCCTGGAGCATCAGCCATGATCGACTATTGCAAGAGGCTGTTTGTCTCCCCTGGCTTAACTGTATGCGCCCACCGACTAGCCGCAACCTGTGAAGTCTGCCAGAAAACCAACCGTCCCAGGGCACCCCCTCCTCCAAAAGGAGGGCGACCATGGGCCTACTATCCTTTCCAGAGGGCGCAGATTGATTTTGCTGAGATGCCACCATGTAGGGGTTACAGGTATTTGCTTGTAATAGTATGTCAAATGACAGGGTGGGTAGAGGCGTTTCCATGTAGGAACTGCCAAGCTAAAACTGTTGTTGCTAAATTGTTACAGGAGGTGGTGCCCCGGTTCTCCCTGCCCGAAGTTATAGAATCCGATCAGGGGTCACATTTCACCTCAGTTATTACACGGGGGCTGGCACAAGCTCTGGGAGTAGAGTGGCATTTACATTGCCCCTGGAGGCCCCAGGCAAGTGGACAGGTTGAAAGAATCAATCGGAGCCTCAAGGAGACTTTAACCAAACTCCAACGAGGGGTGAAGCTCACTTGGGTTGAGGCTCTGGCAATAGCTTTAACGAAGCTTCGAAGGATGCCAAGAAAGGACATAAAATTGTCCCCCTTTGAACTGATGTTTGGGTTCCCGCCTCGGGTACACTGTGGAAGGAGGGAGGAAGTCAAGTGGGAGGTGGGTGATCAGATGCTAAGGGATCAGTTGACTTCTCTACAGTCTGTTCTTTCACAGCTACGAGCTTATTCCGTTCCGTTTCAGAGACTGCCGTTAGATGCACTTATCCATCTCTTCCAGACGGGAGACGAGGTGTTGCTGAAAAAGTGGAATAAAGAAGCTTTAAAGGAAGGGTGGGAGGGGCCTTATTTGGTGGGACCAACCAGCCACTCGTGTGTAAAGCTTGTGGGTTCTAGTAAATGGACACATTGCAGCCGGATAAAGCCATTTAAGCGACCCTCGCTTCCTTCTGTCACCTGGAAAGAACAGGAGGACACAGGCAACGGTCCTTTGCTCCCTGGCACCCCTCCGGAAGCTGCCAAGGACACAGGCGAAGAAGCCATCCAGGAGCCACAATCGCCTGTAATATACAAGTCACAACATCTGGGAAAAGCTCGGGTTCGAATTACAAAAAACTTGTAATATGAAGCAAGTATTGTGGGTGGTGTTGGTAATGTTAGTTAAAGAAATATTAACGTGGATGGTGATACCTCAAGGACTTGGGCTTGACAGCTTTAAGATAAAACCCCGAAATGTCACACCAACACCCCTCAGACCACTTCTGGTACAGATCCCTGAGAAAGAGAGGCGTCCCTGGAGAACCAGGTTAGGGATCCAAATAACAGCGGAAACTGATAATGTGTGGTTAGAGTGGATAAAGTATACAGCCAAGTCTTTAAATAAGTCTGACTGTTTTGTTTGTGCCACAGGGAGATCTGTAGCAAAGGTGCTGCCCTTTCCACTGGGATGGGACACTCCTTCCCTCCTCACCTGCGTGATCCGTTTGTTCCAACACCCTGATGCATGGGGAGAGGAGGAATGCCAAACCCTCAATAAATTATACCCCCCACTCAAATCAAAGGATCGTGTCAGACCTTCCACAGTCTTCCTGCAAAGAAGAAACCATACCGGATGCATACACTGAAACCTTGCAGACACAGAAGGGCGTATAGGGAACCTGATGAGTAAAGTAAGATGTGTTAATTCCACCCGCTTTAGGAATAATTCCCTTTCAATCCCACGAGCTGATCTCTGGTGGTATTGTGGTGGTCTAGAGTTGTATGAGGTATTGCCCTCCAATTGGTCCGGAGCTTGTGGGTTAGTTCAGTTGGCAGTCCCCTTTTCAATTGCATACCATCCAGCAGAGAAGACTGGCCAACCCCGGCAGAAACGATCAGTAACCCCTTTTGATGATCAAATATATATTGACTCCATAGGAGTACCAAGGGGAGGGCCAGACGAGTTCAAAGGAAGAAATCAAATTTCTGCAGGATTTGAATCTACCCTGTTTTGGTGGGTGACCATTAACAAAAATGTAGATTGGATCAATTACGTTTATTATAATCAACAGAGGTTTATAAACTATACTCGAGATGCTGTAAAAGGATTGGCTGAGCAGCTAGATGCCACCAGCCAAATGGCTTGGGAAAATCGGCGTGTTCTTGATATGATGTTAGCAGAAAAAGGAGGGGTTTGTGTCATGCTAGGTGGACGGTGTTGCACCTTCATCCCTAACAACACTGCCCCAGATGGCACGGTAACAAGGGCTTTGCAGGGCCTCACCGCCTTGTCTGAAGAATTAGCCGAGAATTCAGGGATTAACAACCCCGTGACTGCCTGGTTAGAGAGATGGTTTGGAAAATGGAAACACCTAGCAGCCTCAATCCTTATTTCGCTTGTAGTGATGATAGGAGTTTTAGTGTTATTTGGTTGTTGCATTATCCCCTGCGCTAGAGGCTTATCCCAGCGGTTAATTGAAACCGCTCTGTCAAAACAGATGCTCTTGCTTTATTGTGCTGATAAAGAAACTCCATTTTAAAGGCTTTAAGACGTGAATAAAGACTTAAAGGAGGGAATTGTTAGAAAAAAAAGGAGACTCCATAACCGTTGGCGTCTCAAGTTACGTAAGAGCCCGAGTGGCGGGAAAATATAGGCGGAGCAAAAAGGGAATCATACTGACGCGCTCATGACTAACAGCTTGGTAAGCTGATAGTGACTGTTTATTGGATATTAACTTAGTGAGCCGATGTACTAACTGTTTCATTGGTTACTGGTAAGAACAATAGAAGCGATATGATATAAAGGGCTTTTGCACACGTGTATCGGGGTCCAGACTGCTCTGCACCCATTTTGCAAAACGTTCAATAAAATAGTGTTGGATCCACTGCTGCCTGCCTGGCATTCTTTTCTTCTAAACCGAAAGCAAGGACTTTTTATCTAACATTCTCAAGGGGGAGGAAAAATTCTCCAGCAGTTCCTTGGAGCTGAGGCTCACCATTAGCAGTGACTGTAGCACAGCATCTTTCTTTTTTCCTAAGAGTTTTGGGTTTTTTGTGCTGCCGCTGCAAGTGACAACAGCAGCAGGTGTGTTGGCAGCCTGGCCACCATTTTGCATCCCCACAATTACCCATACTTAGCATAGCCATACCTAGGATGGGGGTGTGTGTCTTAATGTTTTATTTATTTATTTATTTATTTAACATTGTTCACTGCCTTGATGGCTTTACAGCAAATAAGGTAGTATATAAGTGGAATGAATGAATGGGCAGCCATCACAAAAAACTGGTGGAGAAAATTCAGAGAAAAATGTGCAAAATGGCTTCTATTTCTAGGGGCTAGGTAAGAAAAAGACAAATCTCAGAACTTTTCTCACAAGAATGTTTTCTGACAAATTTCTGTTCAATTCTAATTGTCATTCTTCAGGTTTAGCACCTTCCACAAGGTGTCCCAAAGCTTTTGTTTCTGTGGGGTGATTGTTGATACATTTTGTCTCTCATGCAGATGCTTATAATACCTCTCCTTCTCTGCAAGCCCTGTAGCAGTATGAGGGAGGCAATGTTGTTGTGTCCAGCTCCAGCAAAGAGGTGGAGTTAGTGCTGTGCCAAAATCTTTCCGCCAATTTCCTGCAAGTTTTCTTCTTGTACAAAGGAGACTTCTGTTTTTCTGCCTCAACTTTAGAATTGCTTTTTACATTCTTTTGGTGGTGTTTTTGAACTTATCATTGCAAGGTGGACAAGGGTACTGTGACTGTTTTTTTCTTTCTATTACATTTCTCTCCATAACTCTCCAGCATCCCTCAGTGCCCACATTTCCTAATCTGAAAAAGCTCCATGGGAGAGTAGTTACCTCATGATGTCTTCCCCTGGGCTCTAATTGAAGTAGGGACAGCCAGGGTGGATGCAGACTGCTGAAGAAATGATTGTACAATAAAGTACAGAACACAGCCCTCAGCCACCTCATAAGTAAGGTAAGAAGAACCTTGAACACCTCCCACAAGATTTTCTCCAAAATTTCCTTCTCCTTTGAACGTTTTTTCAAAAGTAATTGATTTTTTTTTTTTATCAAATTGCATGAGAATGGCCAAAAATGTAGGGAAATGTTTCAGCATAGCAGTACTTCTGACCCATAGCTTCTTCCCTCAGTATGTGGGCTTTCCCATGGTTACTGGCATGATGGCTGTGGGGTGGGAAGAATACTGCTGAAAAGTGTGATGGGAGTGCCCGAGAACTGTCTTAGACCAGTTGCCCCTTGGCCTAGGGAATTTGGAGATGAAGAAGCTGGGTGTCTGCTTTCCTCTGGGCTGTTTCTCTTTCAGTTGTTTTTATTATTTCTTCTGCTTTTTGTTGCTGTTGAGCTCAGCAGTTGCTTGGTGGCCAGGCAGGATTAATCTAAGGCCCCATCTACACAAAGACGCTTTCTGAGGCGATTCTGTTTGCATCCAGATTTTCATGAAATTGGGTTTGCTCCTCCTGGGGCAAACAGCCAGTAATGCAGTGTATATATTTAAAACATTCTGCCTGCATGGGGCAAACGGCACCTGAAACTAGGGCTGTACACCGCTTCAGCCCGAAGCCTGAACTCCGAGCCAAAGCAGGGTGCATCAGGCCAGTTCGTGTTGCTTCTGAGGTGAGGCGGAGGGGGCATGAAGCGGGTCAAGTCGCTCTGGCATGCTTCAGAGTGATCCAGAAGCTCAGCCATGCTGCCACCATCCAGCCCCCAGCTCCTTACCTGGGCCCTCGGGACATGCACTGGCAGCCATCGTCTTGTTCCAGGGAGTCACCATTTTTAAATGGCAACTCCCCGTATTTCTGGAAATAGATCCTGTGCAAATGGCAGGATCCGGGGGGGGGGGGTGTCCAAAGTGGGATTTGTCCATCCGAATCCCGCTTTGGCTCCAGAGGCCAAAGCAGGTCAGGGAGTGGGGGGAAATCACCCCGAAGCAAATCTGGCTCACCTTGGAAGCCTTGAAGTAACTTCCAATGCAAATCGAGGGGTCCCTGCACAGCCCTACCTGAAACTGCATGAGTCTGGCGTGTGCCTGGCAGGGCTCCTTATCTGGGCCCTGCCAGCATGTGTCCCAAGGAGCTGGGGGCTCACGTGGCGCGTGCGGGGTGGTGGTGTCAGAAGCGGGATTCAGCCATCCGAATCCCACCTTGGTTCTGGCGGCCAAGCTGGTCGGGTGTCCCCTGAATCACCCCTAAGCGAATCAAGCCCGCCTCGGAAACCCCTGAAGTGGCCTCTGAGGCAGAGTGAGGGTCCCTGCACAGCCCTACCTGAAACCGCATCAGTTTGGGTTTGGGTGGGCAGAGTCCCACAAGTTAGAACTGAACATTGTCAACTGCATAGGTGCAGGGCAGCGAATGAGCAGAGGCTTGCTCCCCACCCCTCTCCTTGCTCGTGTGCTCAAGAAACTGCAATGGAGGAGTTACTTCCAAGTAGACATGTTCAACCAACATCCCCCCTTGTGTCCACCCTTTCTCGGCAGGAA
This sequence comes from Heloderma suspectum, assembly GCF_057233095.1. Taxonomy (NCBI): domain Eukaryota; kingdom Metazoa; phylum Chordata; class Lepidosauria; order Squamata; family Helodermatidae; genus Heloderma; species Heloderma suspectum. Next base: position 131,686,791 of record NC_139462.1, on the reverse strand, counting down.
GACGGCTCCTTTGGGGGCGATCACTCATTAAACTTATGCACACATTCACTGGTCCGGACATTTCAAAAAGAGCAGGCAAAGGGATTGAGTTACTTCCAAGTAGACATGTTTTGCCCACTCCTATCCTCAGGTCCACCCTTTCATGATGCCATTTTCCCTTTTACCAATAAGTGCTGCTCCCCCCAGCCTGCAGCAAAGGCAGTTCAAGTCACACAGACTCCCAAACTGCGCTGAAGCCACCACGACGGGAAAATCCATCAGAAAACGAGTTTGCAAAAAAGCAGGTTTTACAGGATGAAAAACCATGCTTGCTACAGAGAGGGGGCATCCGTCATGTGCCATGATCGTCTTAGGGGCACAGTAGGACTGGAGTAAATGCCCCATGTAGATGGGGCCTAGGAAGCTGAGTAGCCCCACCCTATGATATCCTACAAACTAGATCCTGCCTGTAGCCAAAAGGAGGTGCAATCTCAGGTGTGATGACTGCTTCTCCATGACAGCTGGAGAGAAAATACTTTACACAATGCATAATGAACTCATGGAATTGGCTACCATGAGATTTGGTTATATTGACTGGTTGATGTGGCTTTAAAAAGTGGTTAGACAAATTCATCAAGGACAGATTTATCAATGGGTAGCTAAAGAGAACATCCAGCCTGAGAGGTAGTAAACCTCTGAAGACCAGTTGCTGAGAGGATAAAAAGGAGGGGACAAAGAATGTCCTGCTTATGGACTTCCCAGAGGCATGCGGCTGACCACCACTGCAAACAGAATGCTGGGTTAAGATGAACCTTTAGTACACGGATGTATGGATTTTGTTAAACCCATACCATTTTTGTTAAATCCGTTCCAACTATGTTTCACGGACTGTCCTGTGTCTTTTGCGCCATCTCCCATTTATTGATGGGCTCAAATATTTTTTGTATAAGAATTTTGTTCCACTTGTGCAAGTGCAAATCCCCCCCCCCCCGAAGTTACACAAAAAAACTTCCAGTCTCCTGAAAGTTTTCTTCCACCTCTGAAAAAGCCAGTCTGCTTCAGGATCCGCAGGTCAGATTCATAGAAATCTGAACTCATTTGAATCCTTTACAGATTTCTCCAGCATCCTTACCTTAGCTTGATCCAGCAAAGCTCTCCTTACCCGCTGCCTCAGGAGTGAGGCCATTGGCTTAAGAAAATTATCATTCTGTACAGATGTGCTGGAGTCTGCAATAGACCAAGCTATCATAAGCATATGGACATTTTATAGCTTATTCATTCTCCCAGAGCCTTGCAAGTGTTTATTGTTCCCATAGGACTTACAGCTCACTGGTACACAGGCTGGAAACAGTAGGTTAAGGATACAGGCTTATTCTCTCCCCCGCAACCTCTGCTATAATTGTTTCATAGGATCGTACATTTTTACGCTTGAAATGTATGTTCTGTGATCATTGATCACCCTACTGTCATTCAAGTGTCACCTGTTATTAGGTCAGCCATTGTTAACCTTTAACCAGAGAATGGGTATTTTGGAGGTAAAAGCCATCACATGCAGCTGCTAAACATGCCATTGTCTACTGCCATCTAGTGCTTTTATAGGACCTATCATGCATTTCTGCAGATCAGTGGTGGGCAACAGAACCATAAAATACAACATAAGATACAATATAAGAGTTTAAAACTACAGCATAAAATAAAAATAACATGTTCTATCCAACACAACCAGTAGTGAGGGATGCTGGGAGTTGAAGGCCAAAACATCTGGAGGGCCACAAGTTGCCAACCCATTTTAGATGTTACAGCAAAAGAAAATATTTTGATAGTTTCACCTTGCTATGTTGCTGTGGCGTTTAAAAGCCTGCTACCATATGGGCAGGTCCCGCTGTCTAGATCCCTATCACCTGATTGTGATCTTTGATCTCAGACAGGTGACAATTGCATGGTAATCATCCATATGATTGGCCCTGTAATTGTAGTAGCAATGTAGAGGGTCAGACTAAGTAGCCTCATGTTTTTGCTGAGCTCTTTCTCCTTCGAATACATTTTGCAAGCTGAAAAGATGCAGGAATTTCTTATCTTGTCAACAAGGCTAAGGTCAGAGTTGTTAATCATGTTCTCAGTTTATCATGTCCTATAACCCATTTCCTGGGCTATAAACAATTGTGCTAGAAGAGGAAATGCTAAATACTGCAAAACCATACAGAAAGGGGTGGGGGAGATTTTGCCTATGTGTCACAATATCTATAAAAACAATTTGCTGATGTACTTCGGGGTTTTTTGGCACTTTGGAAGTTATTCCAGTCATAAAGCCCGCGCGTTAATAAAGAGAAACTATTTTTTCTTCACTCCGTGGTCTCTGACTCTGATTTCTGCAACATAAAGGCAGACCTTTAAATGTTACAGTACTATCATGAGATGAACCCATGGAAAAGCAGCTCCCATGCAGCTGCTGTAAGGTCTAAAAAGCACTAAAGAAACTGAGTATACCGACCACAGTAAGTGCTATATTTCTGCCCAAGTTCATACATAAAAATAAGAAATAAATTATCTGCATCACTGCTTAGGAAATATATGAAGTAGCATCAATGAGAGTTATTGTACTTTTAATATGACTGCTTAGGAATTTTAGTATAGTACATTGTATAAAAATATCATATAAATAAAGTGATCTAAACTGGCCCTTTTTCTTGCAGAAAAAAAATTCAGCCTGGTGGATTTCACACATACCCACCAATTCTCCCCTGCAAATAGCTTCCCTCAAGGCTGGTTTTTCCCTAGCTGGGATCACTCCCAACTTCAGAGCATGGCTTTCTTCACACGGAGCTTTTATCCTGCGACTGAGATTGCTCCCACATGGAAGTTTACAGGCTCTTTACATGACGCCATGACCCTCCAGGGTGTCTCCTGCACCAAATGCCCTTTGTTCCATTTTTAAATAAATCGCAGATGAGCTATCAAATTACCCCATTGTGTTCCGCTTGAGTTCCCTCCGTGAAAAAAGGAAAAGCAGCAAGAAGAGGAGCGAGATCAGAGACAGATCATGGAAGACTCAGATATGGGGAGAAGGAGGGGGAAAGGAAGCGGGTGAAGAAGGGAGTCGTTGTGATCCTGCATTGAAAATGGAAACAGAAAGCCACATTTTAAATGCAGGATTTTAGGCTGGTGTAGAGATGCCCCATGTCAGGAAGAGGAAGAAGCCCTTTACAAACAGGAGAAGGGTTAAGCACTCCCTCCCACTGGCTTTCCCTTGAAAATGCTTACCCCTATAATTAGTGTTACAAGGAAAATATGGGACTGGTTACCTGGTGTTTGCTTTGTAACATCTAATCTGCTCTCAATGCTTGCTTAGGACACAGCCGTTACCTTTGAAAACATAACCTATTCCTGCACTAATCAAACTGGCTGCAGAACCATTCACCCCACTTTCAGATTCTGCTACATACCAGCTTGCAGGTAACGACGGCCCATGGGTTAAACAAGTGGGATAATCAGAAGAGAGCAGGCATGTTGCCTGCAGCATGCCAGCCACTTCCGCTTTTGATCAACAACCTGTATTCATAGATTGTGGAGCGTGACATGCAAACTTGGGTTAACCGCTGGGTTGTTTAGCCCCTAGCACTCTGGGTTCACACATCACGCTCAACAACCTAAGAGGAGGCTGACCACAGCTTATTCATTAAAAGTGGAAGTGGCGTGCATGCGAGAGGCTGCATGTCTGCTCTCTGTTGCTCGTGCATGATAACTCATGGTTTGTTTAAACCATGAGCTGTTGGTACATGAAAACAAGGTCATTGTCAATACACCAACGTGTACTGATAGCAAGAAGCACCCCGTAGCACAATGGTATTCAGGACCACCTTAACATTAGTTTGGAGGGAATTAGGTCTCAAGGAGACAGTGATGTGGGTTTTGCAGAAAACGTTGAATTGGAACATTTTCTGGGAACTTTTCCTTTGCAAATTAGGTTAGTTTGCATCCAAAAATTTTCAGATGTCATAGAGCAGCCTTCCTCAATTTGGTGCCTCCTAGATGTTTTGAACTAAAGCTCCTAGCATTCTTGACTATTGGCCATGCTGGCTGGGGCTGATGGGACTTGAAGTCCAAAATATCTGGAGGGCACCAGGTTGGGGAAGGCTGCTCTAGAGAGTGGTATAATTTAACATGTTACTTTACTTGTATTTAGTAAACAACATTCTTAAAAAGTATCCCATGTTAATTTTTTGGCCCAATATGCCACAAATATTTGATCTGAAATAATTTAGGGGTAAAATTAAAGCATGTGATATAGATGTTATAATATGTAGAAAAATTTATTAAAATACTTGAAAAAAATTAAAGATCATAGCATGTACTTCCCTTATATTGTTTATATTTAAGGAAAAAACCAAAGGTACTGAAAACTGTTGACACAATAATAAATTTTAGCAACATGCTTTGCTGACTTTGAAACTGCCAGCTTTATATTGTATTTGCAGTTGGCGTCCATTGATTGTTACTAATGAATGTATGAAATGGAAAATTTCCCACGGGAAAACTAAGCATGGAAACATTTCCATTTTGAGAAATTTTCTGTTCCACATCACTAGATGGAAGAGATGGGGGATAGTGGGGACCCTTGTTTTAAAAAATGCTACAAGAGAGAAGCACAGTAAACAATGATTTCACACCATGGTGAGAATGAACAAGAACCACTTGAATTACCTCTCCTATCAAATACTTTAGTTACATTTATCATTTTCATAAGCCTGTGCCAACTTGATTAAGGAAGAAATGTACATTCAGAAGTCTGCAATTTTTTAAACACAGCACGTACCACTTTTCTCCCATTCTCTCTACAGTTTGTCACAGACATAATAAAAAACATTTTAGAGTTTCACCACTTAAGTTTCAACCAGCCCCATGTACTTTTCAGATCAGGAGAACAGTCAAGGAATAAAGGATGCTAAATATGTCCAGTTCTAGTTATGATACCAAAATATGTCCATGAGTTGTTTGTTTTCATAACGTGTCCCTTGTCCTTGGCATAACAGTTTCTCTAACAAGTGATGCTAGTATTTTCCTGTACATGTCCAAAACCATTTGAGCAGAAGGTCTTTCAGCTGGGCTTTTCTTACATGCCACATGGATGTCAAACAGGTGAAACCTGACAAGATCACTCCCATCAACTTCTCCCAAGAGAAAGTTGGAAACATCAGGGATTTTCCATATGTCTGTCATTTCATCATATGGAGGCATGAGGCGATCTTCAAAAGGTGTTCCTTTTCCGTAAGGCCAAAGCTGCTCAGGAGCAACAAACTCACCCTGCAGCTCCCGATGGCCACACCTGATCAACTGACCAGCACTCTTGTTCACAAGAGGCAAAGCATCCAAGTCATTCACAACAACATGGAAACTGCTTGTCAGTAAGTACTGTGAAAGTACTTTATCCAAGTCACTAGAGTCGCACATCACAACAGTGCCCAGGGGACTGTTGTGCAGGTAATGGATGATGCTCACATAATCTATAGCAAGCAGGAACCTGTTATACCATGTGTTGGAGTTCTTGTATTTTGGAAGGTTCAGGATCTCATTCAAATTCTTCAGGGATCCGAATGGATGGTACTCGGTAAGAATCATGTACTCCTCCTCACAATATCCAAGCAGCTTGACCACATGCTTGCTCTGTAGGGATTTCAGCATCTGAAGCCCATGAATAAAGTCTTCTTGTAGCTCCGGCATAGTTAGCTGGGAAAGGGCAACTTTATTTTCCTTCCATTCAGAAAGGAAGACCTAAAAACAAGGAGAATTTATCTATTTAGCCTCAAAGGCACAATACAGCTACTAATGACTACTAACTTTTCATCATCTCACTTGTTCTGTGATTCCAATTTAATGGAACCAACACAGCTATCACACATCCAAACTACTACAGAGGATACTGGATTTAATTGTTCCAAAAAAGAAGCATACATCAGGGGAAATAAGCATTTATATAAAGTATTTAAAGTGTTCAAAATACTCCACATCTATTATCGCCATAATCTTGATAACACTCTATAAACAAAATCCAATGTTGTTAACCATGGCAAGCTGATGGGAGGAACTTCCTAAGTAATGTCAGGAACATTTTCACTATAGTACTCATATCTACAGCAACAGTAAGAACCAGACATGGAACAACCGAATGGTTCAAATTGGGAAAGGAGTACGACAAGGCTATTGTCGCCCTGCTTATTTAACTTATATGCAGAGTACATCATGAGAAACGCCGGGTTGGATGAATCACAGGTTGGAATTAAGATTGCCAGGAGAATTATCAACAACCTCAGATATGCAGATGATACCACCCTAATGGCAGAAAGCGAAGAGGATCTAAAGAGCCTCTTGTTGAGGGTGAAAGTGGAGAGTGCAAAAGCTGGTTTGAAACTCAACATTAAAAAAACGAAGATCATGGCATCTGGCCCCATCACTTCCTGGCATATAGAAGGGGAAGAAATGGATGCAGTGACAGATTTTACTTTCTTGGGCTCCAAGATCACCACAGACGGTGACTGTAGCCATGAAATTAAAAGACGCTTGCTCCTTGGGAGGAAAGCTATGGCAAACCTAGACAGCATAGTAAGAAGCAGAGACATCATCTTGCCAACAAAGGTCCGTCTAATCAAAGCTATGGTTTTCCCAGTAGTAATGTATGGCTGTGAGAGCTGGACTATAAGGAAGGCTGAGCGCCGAAGAATTGATGCTTTCGAACTGTGGTGCTGGAGAAGACTCTTACGAGTCCCCTGGACTGCAAGGAGTTCAAATCAGTCCATCCTAAAGGAAATCAACCCTGAGTGCTCATTGGAAGGACAGATGCTGAAGCTGAAGCTCAAATATTTTGGCCACCTAATGCGGAGAGGAAACTCCCTGGAAAAGACCCTGATGCTGGGAAAGACTGAAGGCAAAAGGAGAAGGGGACAGCAGAGGATGAGATGGCTAGATAGCATCACCGATGCAATGAATATGAACTTGAGCACACTCCGGGAGAGAGCAGAGGACAGGAAGTACTGGCGTGCTATGGTCCGTGGGGTCACGAAGAGTCGGACACGACTTAATGACTGAACAACAACTCTACAGATTCCATCCTCTAAAACAACCTTCCCCAACCTCATGCTTTCCAGACTTTTTGAATTACAATTCCCATCCTAGACCATTGGACATGCTGGTTGGGGCTGATGGGAATTGTAGTCCAACACATCTAGAGGGTACCAGGTTGGGGACGGCTGCTCTACATTAACATACCTGCAATTATTTATATTGGTAAAGCTTGTAACAGCCCAGTTTGGAATATAAAGTTGGCATTCTCATAATGCTCATCTATGGGTACTGTTTGCCTAAATGTTCTTCTCTGGCTCTGGCTGAAATGACTGCCCCTCCTTTCTTACCCAAGGAATGCTGGAATGTTAGCATCCCCAGCATCAAGGAAAGTGGAAGCTTCCAGTGGGACCTTTTTTGCTGATACTACACCAAACCAGGTGAAAGGTATGGGAGCTCCTCATTGATGCCAGCAGAAGCACAACAGGATTTCCAAAATTAATTGGGTTTGTAAAAGCTAAGCTATTTTCTAATTTGCGGGCCAATATCTCTGTTTGACAAGTCCAATTGCAAACTGACGTTAGTAGAGTTCACCCATCACTATCTGTAATTGGCAATGAACCCTGATGTAAAAAAACAAAATCTAGTCAAGACAAGGACTGTGTCATGAGACAGCAAACTATGTAATCCTGAGTGTCTGAAATGTGGTAAATGTTGACAAATCCCAAGAAAAAATTTTGAGTGACTAGAAACAATGAATGTGGTTCATTACTAAACGAGTAACAGTCACCTAAATGTTATTGTGAGCATTCACTTGATGTTATGCCCAAAACATCGGGAAATGTATATGTAAAATATATCCATTTGCAGACATTCACAAATTTCAGCATTCACATGTGCACATTGACATTCACCAGACAGAGCAGTGATAGAGCACATGCTTTGCATGCAAAAGGTTAAATCCCCAGCATTTCCAGGTAGCACTGTAAAAGGCTCCCATCTGAAACCCTAGGAGGCTATTACCAGTCAGGGCAAACCATACTGAGCTGGATGGACTATAATGGTCTGACTCAGTATAAGACAGTTTCCTATGTACCTTGATTTCAGACATTAGTTGAAACCAATACACGAAACAGTACTATAAAAATTCAGTATGTCGTTTGAATAACGTTTTGGGAAGTACACCCGATGACACAGACACGCCTCTGATAAGAATGGAGATGTCACCAAGTCAGAAAGAGTGAATGGTGAATTGACAGAACAATGTCAATATGCATGATGATAAACTAACCCTTTTCACAGCCCCTTCACCAATGCGCTTCAGTTTGCGGACTTCTCTTTTCATGGCCTCACAGGACAACCATGGTGAACAGTTCTTCAGGACTCCTAATCTGAAGTATCCATGTGGACAGGAATTGGGTTCAACATTGGCCTGTCCATCGGAAAAGTATTCATGACTGAAGTATTGATAGAGGAACAGGTTCACAAGCAGCACAATGAGAAGCAGAAACAAGACTGGAGGAATCAGCTTTTGCATAAGATCTGTTTTCATGTCATAGGATTTCTTTTCCATGTTGCAATGGTCATCTTTCAGATTTGCTGTAAGAAATAAGTGTTACAAATTGTTAATTTATCATACCAATCCTTGTGAAGGGCGGGGGAGGACAATGATTTGAATTAAGACATTTTGGGAGAGTTTTCATGACACTGTCAAGGTCTTCTGTCTTTATATAGCAATGCTACAGCCTCAAATAAACAGGCACTGAACTTGAAACATACAGCTACTGGGAGATGAATAATTCTACTAACATTTTTGTGGTTTTACAACCATAGATTATGATCCAGCAAACAGCACTGCATACGCAGTGGCCCAAACTATTCTGACAGAACTAGTTTCATTTGTCTAGCCCGTTCACTAATTGATATTAGGTCCAATTAATGTTTGGAACAAAAATACCTAGTTATTTCAGAATCACTTGTCTTCACAAAATTGTGGTAGAAAATTCCAAAGGATACACATACATGCACCACTTGAGAACGACACAAAGGGCCAGTTCACATGATCAAAATAAGGCACCATGGCATCGTGGTTTAAATAAGCAAGGGTAGCTTGTTTTGATTGTGAGAACCAGGTCAAAGCCTGGAGCATTCAAATTACATTTGCAATAACATTTCTGAAAGGGATTAATTTAGTGTAATGGAGCATATCACATGCTTAACTGGCTGGATTTCATCCAGAGTGACAAGCAAGAGATAGCGGTGTTCTGTTTTGGGGAAACTTGTTTCCCACACTTTTCTTTAGCAGTAGCTAGATGAGCAAGATTGATATCGAATATTATTTGTAGCAGCTAGATGAGAAACAACCCTGAAAACTAGGGCTCCACAATTCCACTTGCTAGACTGAGTGTTCCATTGCTCTCTTAAGAGCATGATGAGATGAGCCCCAGCCTTCCTCATAATCGTGGAGCTGGGGAGGGGGCAAGGATCTTTCTCAAAGCACCTTGGAAAGCCAGCACCAAAATAAGCCCCAGTTCTCCGTTCCATCTTGAAACTGGAGAGGAGGGGTGCAGGGACCTCCCCATGATTACTCTGGGCTCCTGAGGTGCTCTGAGCACCGCCAAACTACAGTTCAATAATGCAAACAATTTCCACCCCTATCTCCAGGTCCAAGCTGAAGAGGAGGTTTGAAGAGCAGATTGCAGAAATGATCTTGGAGATAGAGAGGGGGTACACAGCACCTTTCCTAAATGATATAGTAACTTTATAGTACTGATTTGTGCATATGTTACATTGTACTGAAGTCCATAAGTTTTTGGTTGCCTACCAAGGCCAACCAAATTATGTGTATATTTGCTGAAAACCCTGAATAAATTTTCTCTTCTTGGAATCCACCCACTCAATGTCCACTCAATGCCAACTTTAAGCTGTATTGATTTCAGTGGGAGAGATTTACTGGACATTCCTATAAATATCTACTCAGAAGTTCCATCGAGTTCAGTGTGGCTTACTTCCAAGTTAAGTTTCTATAGGACTGCAGCCTTCCTAGCAAACTTCCTAGCAAGTGTGTTTAGGATTCAGTCGGTTTTCAGACAATGAAAGCCATTTTTTGGAAGGGAGATACATCAACCCACTCAGAGAACAGCACTTCTGTATCTGTGGATGCCAGATGGCTGATCATATATATTATACTGTAAATTATATAATACTTCAAGGGAAAAACACCTGAAAAAAGGTTCAGTCGGTAGCCACTCATAGAGATGTGGATAGAATTAAGTATCTGCTCTCTAGCACAGTTAAGCTTGTTATGTTTAAGGGCGCAACTCAATGAGGAGAGGTGGCCACCTCCGAACTCGGAGGCGACTGCCTATTCAATGCATGGTGGGAGGAGCAAGGAGGGGATTGTCTCCTCTGCACTCCAGCCACCCTGCATTCGCTGCTAGAAGGCCAATTTCAGCTATCTAGCTGCGGGATGTTGGAGCACAGGGCGGGTTGGCTGGACGACACATAGGAAGTGTCATACCGGCACTGATGCACTCCCCTCTCCACCTCTGGGGCTGCCCCCTTCTGCCTCACTCCACGCTGCTCTTACAAGTGTGGAGCCCTGGGATGATCCACGCTGCCTACGAGGTGGGGAGGCAGTTCTCCAGGAACCAAACTCAGAGCGTGGGCTCCAAGGTTGGTTCCTGAAACCGACCAATCCTATGGCCATCTAGCCACTGACTAGCAGCCATAGGATTGCACCCCAAGACAACTAAATTTGCAGTGAAAGCCTCCCAACTCAGGCAAGCCTATGAGGCTAATTTTGGGGTCTAAGGACTTTGCCTAGTCAGACTTTTTCCAGTCTAAACATGCATAGGATTGTGCCCTATATGTACTTCAGATTAATCAAATTTCAAAACTATCTAATATAGCATCTAATCTTTCATTTATGCTAAAATTTAATGCATGGTGGCAGATTTAATGCAGATTAACTATATAATAAAGCAAAACTACTTTTAAAATATTTTTCCACTTCACTTTTTAGATAAAAAGATTAAGATTACTTTGTAATGCTAGAGATATACAGGCTGTTTTATTGTCTCCTCATTCACCACTACATACATGCAATGTGTAGGTTGAGATCTAACATACAGCACTTGACATTTAATTATTAAACTGGAGGAGGCACAAATTAAGTACCACAATTATATCTGCTGTGTTGTAATATTAGAAATAGCTTTTCAACTCAAAATTTGCAAACAATTTTGCAAATTCCAGCAGATCTCAGAAGCTAAGCAGGGTCAGTCCTGGTTAGTACTTGGATGGGAGACCACCTGGGAATCAGGCTTCCTGCATTGAGCAGGGAGTTGGACTCGATGGTCTTGTGGGCCCCTTCCAACCCTATGATTCTATTATTCTATAACCTAACATTTTGCCAGAGAGCTCCAGCTAGATTTCAGCCACATAACACGGTAAAGGAGTCGGATTTTCAAGACTAAGCATTAGCTGAAGCCAAATAAGCAGTAAATAATGCAGAACACATTCTCTAAATTTCTGATGCATGGTGTTTTAGCATCCGAGCATTTGCTTAAATAATTCTAACCTTTTCATCCATCTCCTTGCTTGCAGGAACCTGTCCTCTTGGAGATGCTTTACCAATTAAGGTTACACTCCTATGCCATGAATCCCAGTGACTATAACTGAATTTACTTCCAAATAAATACGCGTAAGACCGGCCCCCACATCTTTTTAGAATGCAATCCTATGCATGTTTAGACTGTCTAAACATGCATAGGATTGCGCCCTTAATGAACCAAATAAATGGAGCGCGGGGTGGGGTGGGGTGGGGAGACAGATCCAACCATGAGAAAGATTGAGAATCTCTCCTTATACGTTTGCAACAATACGTTTGCTTCTCAAAGGGGCTACACCAGCCCTCCCCGACCTGATGCCCTCCAGATGTGTTGGACTGCAACTCCCACAATCCCCAGCCCGCATGAAGTACGCTTACCTTAATCCCCACATCGACACGCGCCATTCTGAACTCCCGGCAGCCAATATGGCACAGTCCCAGCATGCCCTGCTCTGAGTCACATGAGCGCCTCCCCCCCCCCCCCGCACATAGAGATAAAATAGTTAGAAGTACATAAGGCTCCGGGTGCCCATTGAATTTGGAATTTCTGTTTCACATTCAGAGGGGTCAAAACAGCGTGGCTGCATGGAAGTGAGCGGGGCAGGTGGCGCATTCCATTTGGTTGAGCGCTGCCGAGGGACGGATCGGGGCGGGGGGATTGCTGAGAGGGCGACGAATGTGGAAATACAATTATGTGTGTTTTGTGTGTGATATATTTTGCTCTGCTGTGTTTTCAACACGACTGTATGTCAGGTTTATTCAGTAATGTCGTTAATTGTTCAGCTCCCCTCCTGCTTCTTGATAATGTGCGTGTACTTTTGCAGTAGACAGTTGTGTTCTGTCAATAAAGATCCAGTAAGTCACAGTCTTATTTATGTATTTATTATGTTTTTATACTGCCCAGTTAGCCCAGGACCTCTGGACAGTTCACAGTTAAAACCATAAAATACAACTTGAAAAACATAACATAAAACTGTTAAAAGTTTAAAAATACCACCAGGTAAAACCAAAGTAAAACCTAGTAGCCTTTATTAAGGCCCTTAAAGCCTTTATCAGAGTTGTATCTGCCAGTATCGACCCGCAACTGAAAAGTGGATATATCATAAAACATAGTAATTGTAACACACATCCCACCTTGTCTTATTTCGGGGGGGGGGTGAGGTGGGGCAAGGGCACGATGTTGCCAAATCACTGTAATTCGAGATAGTAATGGAATCAGCAGATCAGACAGTTAGGGGTGCAATCCTATGCATGTTTAGCCAGAAAAAAACCCTACAGCTCCCAGCATTCCCCAGCCAGCATGTCTGGGGAATGCTGGGAGCTGTAAGACATTTTTCTGTTTAAACATGCATAGGATTGTGGCCTAAGGGTGTTTGCAGACAGGGAACCTGTCTAACATCATTGCTCTTCCACTGTAAAATATAAACAGAATTTCAGTGAAGATTCCACACTATCAGGGACTTAGGGAGCAATCCTATAGCCGCTAGTCAGTGGCTAGACGGCCACAGGATAGGTTGGCTTCTGGGATCTGATCCCAGAACCCATGCTCCGAGGTCGGTTCCCTGACAACTGACCTTCCGTCCCTCCTGTGCTGCCTTGCAGGCCGCTCGGAACAGCCCTGTGCTCGGAAGAGGAGTGCGGAGCAGCGAAAATGGGTTGTTCCTGGGGGCATCCCAGGGCAGGGAATGCGGAAATCCAGGTACGACACATCCTATGTGTCATCCAGGAGCCACTTCCCCCGCTCCGGCTTCCAGGGGCTAGACAGACAAAATTCGCTGTCTAGCTGCAAATGCAGGGTGGCTGAAGTGTGGAGGGGATGATCCCCTCCACGCTTCTGCCCTGCATTGGATAGGTAGTTGCCTCTGAGTTTGGAGGCGGCCACCTGTCCCCAAAGGATTGCGCCTTTAATGTGCTTTGTGTATACATCATACTCTGTTCCATCCACACTAGCAGGTGGGACAAAGCTCTGTGGGCGGAAAAGAGTCAGTTCACCTTCTTCCCTGTCTCTCCTTCCTTCTTCCGTTCCTTCTCCCCTTTCCAGAGAACTCATTGCAACTTTATCATTTTTATTTTGTTTCAGACTGTCGGGAGGCAATATGTGTTTTTCAAGACTAGAGCTGACAGCCATCCTCCTCTTCTTCACTTGCACCTCCTCAGCGTGAGGCCAGGAGCGGGCTGACTGAAGAACTGAGTGTTCTTTCCTGCCTTTTTTTTTTTTTAAATGCAAATTGCATCCCCATCCTTGAATTTTTTTAATGTGGCAATCACTGCACAACCCCATACATGTTTAGACAGAAAAAAGTCCTACAACTGCCAGAATGCCCCAGCCAGCATAGGACTTTTTGTAGGACTTTTTTTTTCTGTCTAAACATGAAAAGGACTGCACCCTAGTTTAATTTTTTTTTTTAAGTGTTCCACACCTCTCTCTTCCCCCTTCCAGTTAATTCTGAAACCAGCTGGAGACTGAATGCCCTCTGACAAGCAGCAGTACCGGTGTAGCAAGAGTGGTAAACATGCCATGATGTGATTTCATCAAGAGAACAAAAGAAAAAGTAAATTCAGCCCTTAGGTTGCTAAATGGAACATGCAGGTTGAGAAGTATTGTAGATAGAGGCACCAGCATATTTTTTGAAATAAAGTGTCAAATTAGAATTTATTTATTTATAAATGTAGCATATATAAACCATAGTACCTCAGTTATTTAAAATGAAGGAAGAACATTACAAGGATTAGAAGCATTTCATGGAAAAAAGATGCGTAACATTGGTGGCTACCAGGAAAAGGGCATTTTCCGCTGTGGCATCCCAGTTGTAGAACGAACTCCCTAGAGAAGTTTGCCGGGCGCCTATGTTGTACTCTTCCTGGCACCAGGTGAAGCCCTTTTTCTTTTCCCAGGCATTTTTAGCATTCCAGTTTTTCGGCGCTGCTGTCTTAAATCTGCTATTGCATTTTAAATACCTGCACTGCTGCTAGGCTTTACTCTAGTTGTATTTTTATTCTGTAGTTTTAATCTATTATATTTTATATTGTATTTTCTGTTGTATTTTTGTGGTTTCAATTTTGTGGGCCGCCCAGGCAGCTTCGGCTATTGGGTGGTACAAAAATGAAATACAGATGCATGATCACAAGAGATGCATAACTGGGCCTTCGCCTTGGCCCCCATTCCCCATCTTTCTCCTCCGGTGGTAGCCCCCGTCGCTGCCTCTTCCTCAGACATAATCGCCTCATACCGCCGAGATGGCCTCGCCTCAGGCAACCGGGGGCTGGGAGGTGCATAATCAACAGCGCTAACTGCTGCAGTGTTCTTCCTAATTTTCGGGCGGGGGAGGAGGAAGCCGCCGCCGCCGCCTCCTACGGGAGGGCGGCAAGCCAGCGCGGGGTCCGGCCCTCCTGCGCGAGCGACTGAGGCCGCGGGGATGGCGGGGCCGGGGAGCCGGGCACACGCGACCTCCTACCTAGCGGGGGCGCTTGTCGCCCTCCTGCTGTCGGGCTTGGCTCGGCCCCACGGTAAGCATCGCCCCCCCGCATGTACCCCTTTCCTCGTTCCCCTCCCGGCGCCGCTTTCCGCCCCGCCGCCCCCAGCTTCTTCCTCATCGGTTCCGTTGCCCTCCGCCTGTCTCTCTCCCACCCTCCTTCGGCCTGTGCAGAAGGAAGTGTCAAAAGCTTCTAAAAGGCACCGAGCTTAATATGCATTTTGTTTTGCCAGACAAGCCACCGCAACAATAAAAAGCCATCGGGTGCCAACCAGTTTTTTTGAGGGGAGGAGAGGGAAGGAAGGAAGGAAAGAAAGAAAGAAAGGCCCCAATTTTTAAGAAAATACTCTTGGCACATACCAAGTTGCAGACTGGTGTTGCTTGCCCCCTCCCCCCACCCATGTCAAATCTCTTGGGAGGATAATATTTTAAAATATTTATATCCTGCCTTCCCACAAACTATAACAAGGCAGTTAAAAAACAAAATACTCAAAAACTAAAAAATAGAATATTCAAAGACTATCAACAGTGATAAAATTTTTAAAATCAAGAGACCCTAAATCTCTCCCTGCCCTATCTCTTCAAATACCCTATCTCACCCAAATAGACATTGGGTGAGGGGTATCAAGTGACTTTATTGTCCACCATCATATTTAATCTAAACAGGCACATTGCCTGTTCTGGATGGGGTTGCACTCCCTCTGAAAAGTCAGGTTCATAGTCTGAGGGTACTCCTAGATCCATCATTGTCCCTGGAGGCCAAAGTGGCCACTGCGGCTCGGAGTGCCTTTTACCAGCTTTGGTTGATTTGTCAGCTACAGCCTGTCCTGGACAGGGATAGCTTGGCCACGGTGGTACAGGCATTAGTAACCTCAAGATTACAGCAGTGCGTGCTATGCGGGGCTGCCCTTGCTGCTGGTCCAGAAGCTGCAGCTAGGGCAGAATGCAGCAGGTCAGCTATTATCAGGAGCTGCTTCTTTTCAGCATGCAACTCCTTTGCTGAGGGAACTGCATTGGCTGCCTATTCGCTACCTGGCCAGGTTTAAAGTATTAGTGTACAGAGCCCTAAACAACTTGGAACCTGGATACCTGAGAGAGCACCTTCTTCTTTACCAATCTGCCCAGTCACTGAGGTCATCGGAGGGCTTGCTCCTGGTGGTTCCACATGGATCTGTGGCCCTTTTGGAGTCCACCAGGAAGAGAGCCTTCAGCATCGTGGCCCCCTTCCTGTGGAACTCCCTGCCTTTGGAGGTCAGCCAGGCTCCAACGTTGTGTTGCTTTTAGCACCTCCTGAAGACATTGTTTTTTCTAGAGGCCTTCCCTGAGTGACCAGCTGTGGTTTATTAAGTTCAGAATCTGTTTGTTAAATGTTTTAATTATGGGGTTTTATTGTTTTATCTTGTTCACCACTCCAAAATTTTTGATCTAGAGCAGTATATAAATATTGTAAATAAATAAATAAAATAATCTGCCCCCTCCATATTCCCTATTCATATTCTACTTCTTTCCCTTGCAACAACCTGCCACACAGCCTTATGACGTTTCCCTGCTTGGATTGACTCATGAGCTTGGCAGATGTTAAAAGTTAGTCATTCCCATTCCGATGCTTCTATCTGGGCACATCTGCACAAGTCTCCAGACTGATAAGGAAGCATTCTTTTCTCAAAGGAAAAGCATGATCAGAGAAACTTTGCCCTAGGTCTGGCCCAAGTCACTTTGCTGCTTGAGATGAAGAACACGATGGCACCCCTCTGATTCCATTTACAAAAGCCAACCCAACTGGCCGTTGAATGGCTATGAGACAGCGTCCTTCACTGCAGCTGACAGCAGAAGCCTAGCTCAGTGGGTGCAGGGCAGTCTGTATGGCAAACCGCTCTCTTCTCCCACACTTTGCTGCTGTCTCCCAGCATCTGCTGCCTGAGGCGACTGCTTATTGTTAGGTCCAGCCCTGCTTTGTACTTAGTTCCTCTTAAAAAAAAAAAGATACTTCACTTGAGGGAAGAAATTCTGGACATGCTCAGGGGCAGTCTTCTGAGGAGGAGGGGACATGGTACAGTGGTTGTGTATATGCTTTGCAAGCATATGGTTGTAGGCTTAATTCCTGGTGCTTTAGTTAAAAGGTTCTTCAGTATAATGTGGTAATGCCATCACAAATTGTGTGTATTTTATTATGTAAAAATATGTTCTTGGAACAAGGTCCTTAGTGTTATTTAAAAAGCTTGTCCATTAGTTATATTCTTCCATGATCAACATATATCTCTTTTTTGATGTCTGGAAAATATGCTGTTAATTTAATTAATAAACAATTGATTGGTAGCCTGCTTAGAAGGACATGCCAAAAAAAATGGAATTCAGTATTAACTACAAATTTGAAATATTAAAAAGAAATATGGAATGTGATGTATACGGACAAGTTAACAGACACTAGATGATTTTAAGAGAATTATTCAATCATTTTCTGGGAAAATGTGGGAACTTTTTTTAGGTATCAAACCTCTGCATTTAAAGATTGATTAAAAATATGTTCTACCATAACCATTTTAAGCAGCGTGCTCTCTTTCTCTCTCTCTCTCTCTCTATATATATATATATATATATATCTGTCTTTGTCCATATGCTTGGTAATGTATAGCAAATAACATGTTATTTTTAAGAAAGGAATCTTGGATATGTAGGGCCAAGAAAAACCTTTCCTCTGTCTGGGACTCTGAATAGTTGCTGTCAATCAGAGGAGACATTATCCAGCTAGCTCAACTAATGGTCTGGCAGTATAAGGAGCTTCATATGTTCATCTGAATTCAAGGTGCCAGAGTTTTTGAAACAAAGAGGTGGCAAGCTAATCCACATTAATTAAATAACTAAAATATATCAACCTCAAATGTGGAGGACATGGGGAGTCCAAATGGAAGCAGATCTCTGCAGATACCATTGTTGAATTTAACACTTGTGGCTTGAACATAATTTTGTAGTTGGTGGTAAGTTAATGATAAAGATTACCTGACCACCTAATACCAGCAGTGTTACTTGGACTTATATGGGCTTGCAGACTCTTCAGATAATCACAGAATAATGCAGATGCTAGTCTCTATTTCTGCCTACGCCTCTTTGCTTCGTCTATTTCAGTCTTCTACAAATATGTTTACTCTGCTTATATTCTGCCTTCATCTCCTAGCAATTGCAAAGATTTGATTCCCCACCCTCTGACCCCTTTCATGGATGTAATGCTACTTTGTAAAATTGGTCAAAATGTGGGGAGAGAAAGCAGGCACACTCCCATTGGCTATAAAGGGAGCTTCCTACAAGAATTGCATGACATTGCTGACTATGTTCTCATTTGCAAAGATACGCTGGGTTTATATGAGGTGTCAGGGTATGCAAGCTGGAAAGGATCTGTCATCCCAGAATCCTTAGTTGTTCTGAGCTGGAAAGCCATGAATGTCCAATTTAGCATGTTTGTCTAGCTAAATATTGAAGGGTCTCTCTCCATCTATATTCCTAATAGATGTATCCAGACAACCACCCTCGGATCTAAAAATTGACCACGCACTGTTACAAATTCATAATGAATTACTCAGTGAGAACGTGACCGTCTACTGGCTCTCAGATTATTGCTACCAGGTAATTCATATTCACTGGTGTATGTGTGTGTGAGTTCTAGAATGCAATGGTCTTATAGGCCCCTTCCAACCTTACTATTCTACCACCCTAAGAATACTGTACTTAGAATAAACTGATGCAAACTGGATACGTTTCATTATGAAGTATGGTAATTAATAATGTTCCAGCAAAGGAGATCATTACCTTGTCGTGGTGCTGGAGCTTGAGCACCTCAATGACGTCATGAGCTAAACTGTGAAGGGACACCCAAGACGGGAAGGTCATGGCAGAGAGGTCAGAGTAAATATGATCCCTGGGGAAGGAAATGGCAACCCATCCCAGTATTCTTGCCATGAAAACTAAATGGATCAGTACAACCAGAGATATGTCAGTATACCATTGGAAGATGGGACTCCCAGGTCGGAAGATGGTCAAAATGCTACTGGGGAGGGACAGAGGATAAGTTCAACTAGTCCCAGATGTGATGACGCAGCTAGCTCAAAGCTGAAAGGACGGCTAGCAGCCGACGGTGCTGGTGGTGAACGACGAATCCGATGTTCTAAAGATCAACACACCATAGGAACCTGGAATGTAAGATCTATGAGCCAGGGCAAATTGGATGTGGTTATTGGGGAGATGTCAAGATTAAATATAGACATTTTGGGTGTCAGTGAACTGAAATGGACTGGAATGGGCCACTTCACATCAAATGACCACCAGATCTACTACTGTGGACAAGAGGACCACAGAAGAAATGGAGTAGCCTTCATAATTAATAATAAAGTGGCTAAAGCAGTGCTTGGATACAATCCAACAAATGACAGAATGATCTCAATTTGAATTCAGGGTAAGCCATTTAACATCACAGTGATCCAAATATACACCCAAACCACAGATGCTGAAGAAGCAGAAGTAGATCAGTTCTATGAGGATCTGCAGCACCTACTGGATAGTACACCAAAAAAAGATGTTATTTTCATTACAGGAGACTGGAATGCTAAGGTGGGTAGTCAAACGACACCTGGAATTACAGGCAAGCATTGTCTGGGAGAACAAAATGAAGCAGGACATAGGCTGATAGAATTTTGCCAAGACAACTCACTGTGCATAACAAACACTCTCTTCCAGCAACCGAAGAGACGACTTTATACATGGACTTCACCAGATGGTCGACACCGAAATCAGATTGACTACATCCTTTGTAGCCAAAGGTGGCGGACATCTATGCAATTGGTAAAAACAAGACCTGGAGCTGATGTAGTTCAGATCATGAACTTCTTATTGCACAATTTAGAATCAGACTAAGGAGAATAGGGAAGACCCACAGATCAGTTAGATATGAGCTCACTAATATTCCTAATGAATATGCAGTGGAGGTGAAGAATAGATTTAAGGGACTAGATTTAGTAGATAGGGTCCCTGAAGAACTATGGACAGAAGTTCGCAACATTGTTCAGAAGGTGGCAACAAAAAACATCCCAAAGAAAAAGAAAACCAAGAAGGCAAGATGGCTGTCTGCTGAGACACTGGAAGCAGCCCAAGAAAGAAGGAAAGCAAAAGGCAACAGTGCTAGGGGGAGATATGCCCAATTAAATGCAAAATTCCAGAGGTTAGCCAGAAGAGATAAGGAATTATTTTTAAACAAGCAATGCGTGGAAGCGGAAGAAGATAATAGAATAGGAAGGACAAGAGATCTCTTCCAGAAAATTCCAGGCAAAAATGGGTATGATCAAAAACAAAGATGGCAAGGACCTAACAGAAGCAGAAGAGATCAAGAAAAGGTGGCAGGAATATATGGAAGATCTGTATAGGAAGGATAATGATATCGGGGATAGATTTGACGGTGTGGTCAGTGAGCTAGAGCCAGACATCCTGAAGAGTGAGGTTGAATGGGCCTTAAGAAGCATTGCTAATAACAAGGCAGCAGGAGATGACGGTATCCCAGCTGAACTGTTTAAAATTTTGCAAGATGATGCTGTCAAGGTGATGCATGCCACATGCCAGCAAATTTGGAAAACACAAGAATGGCCAACAGATTGGAAAAGATCAACTTATATCCCCATCCCAAAAAAGGGCAGCACCATAGAATGTTCAAGCTATCGATCAGTGGCACTTATTTCACATGCCAGTAAGGTAATGCTCAAGATCTTGCAAGGTAGACTCCAGCAATTCATGGAACGAGAATTGCCAGATGTACAAGCTGGATTTCGAAAAGGCCGAGGAACTAGAGACCAAATTGCCAATATCCGCTGGATAATGGAGAAAGCCAGGGAGTTTCAGAAAAACATCTATTTCTGTTTTATTGACTATTCTAAAGCCTTTGACTATGTGGTTCATAACAAATTATGGCAAGTTCTTGGTGGTATGGGGATACCAAGTCATCTTGTCTGCCTCCTGAGGAATCTGTATAACGACCAAGTAGCAACGGTAAGAACAGACCACGGAACAACAGACTGGTTTAAGATTGGGAAAGGAATACGGCAGGGTTGTATACTCTCACCCTACCTATTCAACCTGTACGCAGAACACATCATGCGACGTGCTGGGCTTGATGAAGCCAAGGCTGGAGTTAAAATCGCTGGAAGAAACATTAACAACCTCAGATATGCAGATGATACCACTTTGATGGCTGAAAGCGAGGAGGAGCTGAGGAACCTTATGACGATGGTGAAAGAAGAAAGTACAAAAGCTGGGTTGCAGTTAAACCTCAAAAAAACCAAGATAATGGCAGCCAGCTTGATTGATAACTGGCAAATAGAGGGAGAAAACGTGGATGCAGTGACAGACTTTGTCTTTCTAGGCGCAAAGATTACTGCAGACGCTGACTGCAGCCAGGAAATCAGAAGACGTTTACTTCTTGGGAGGAGAGCAATGACAAATCTTGATAAAATAGTGAAGAGCAGAGACATCACACTGACAACAAAGATCCGCATAGTTAAAGCATGGTATTCCCCATAGTAACCTATGGCTGCGAGAGCTGGACCGTAAGGAAGACTGAGCGAAGAAAGATAGATGCCTTTGAACTGTGGTGCTGGAGGAAAATTCTGAGAGTGCCTTGGACTGCAAGAAGATCAAACCAGTCCATACTCCAGGAAATAAAGCCAGACTGCTCACTCGAGGGAATGATATTAAAGGCAAAACTGAAGCACTCTGGCCACATAATGAGAAGACAGGACACCCTGGAGAAGATGCTGATGCTAGGGAAAGTGGAAGGCAAAAGGAAGAGGGGCCGACCAAAGGCAAGATGGATGGATGATATTCTGGAGGTGACGGGCTCGACCTTGGGGGAGCTGGGGGTGGCGACGGCCGACAGGAAGCTCTGGCATGGGCTGGTCCATGAAGTCACGAAGAGTCGGAAGCAACTGACGAATAAACAACAAACAATTAATAATGATTTTCCTGAAAGTGACATTTTCCCATATTGTCTTTCACTGGAGAAGGTGGACTAGGATTTAGGACCATGGGGAAACAGAGGGCCCTCTAGGGCTCAGGACTCTGGGAAAGGACGGAGACCCGTGCATGTAGATTCATACACTCCCATGAGCATAGACTTTTCAGTTTCTCAGGGCCAAACCCAGGCCCTTAGAGAGGAAACCCAGAGCTTGGGGCAAAACCATATTGGGGTGTTTCTCCTGCAATGCTGTCAGTAGATAAACATAGCATATTTAAATACATGGAATAGAAGCATGATAAATATATAGTTTAGCATGTAATGTTTAATGATGATGAATGCATTAATAATTACCATGAATGGGTAATTCACTAGATAGGTAAACCTACTTCAATGGAATATCTTACCATCTCAGGAAATGGCAAATTATCATAGTATCTGTAAACATTAGTTGCGATGACTAAAATAAAGAGCAGAATTTATCAGACATTGCATAATGCAAACAAAAATCCTTTATTTTTCAGTAGTTGTGAGTCGAGTACCATTAAAGGTTTGGTACTTTCTAGAATTCCGCCTATTAACTGTGAGTAATAGCAGAAACCAGAGTATGTAGACATGGCTGTGGGCCGAGAATGGTAGGGAGAAGTACATGCTTAGGGAACCAGCATTGAAAGCCACTGAAGTAGTTTAATTTTCCATCCACTCTCATATGGCCTGAGGCAGTGCATTGAGGTAGAATAGCTGAAACCATGTTTTGTCAATTTGGACATTGTGACAAGCCAAAATTAAGCTTTGTAAACCATGGTTCATACCTAATCTGAGCCTATGAACACTGATATACTGACCGAGTTTGGACGACACCCTGCAGCTTGTCATGACACCACATGGCATATGCAACCCCAGCTCGGGGGTTGTCATGTCATGCAAAACCAGTGAGCGTGGGTTATGCGAGGGTTAAACAACCCTCACATAACCCTAAATAGACCATGGATTATGTGTACGTTATTCAACCCTTGCATAGCCCATGCTTGCTAGGTTCACACGACATGATAACCCCCGAGTGGGGGCTGCATATCCAAAATGGTGGCTGCACATGCCCTGCAGCCTCACCTGTCATGCTGGGCAACCAGCCCCACTGTTAATTCATAGTGTAGTGGGAAATTTTGAAGTGCAGCTGCTCATCATAGTCCCCATAGCCACACACCCAAGGAGAGTCCAAAATGCAGGCAGCTATGTTGATCCATCCCCTTCTCTCTGTATTATATATATGGCTTTTTTAAAGCCAATGTGTCTTATTTGCCCATTCAGCACCACCCCTTTACATTACAACAGGGATTGCTTACAACAATGTATTGTTGTTGGGAAAATCCAGTCCCTCTCCACACACACCCTACCCCAGCTAGTGGGGAGTATTGCAGCTAAGCTCAGAAGGAAGGCTAAGGGAGATGACAGATGAAATCATCATCCCCACTAATGAAAAACTTCCACCGCTTTGACCTTGTGAGTCCTGGCTCCATTACACTACTGCTGTTAGTGGAGGGACTTAGTCTAATCCCAAGAAAACATTCACCTAGACAAGTGGGGCTATGCAGACTTTATTTCAGATATAGTCATCTGAATGCATGAAATTCAGATCACTTAGCATTTTTTATTTTAGGGTACCATTGTACAATTTCATCCAACATTTTTTTCTCTCTTAAAACAAACCACTTTGCTTGCTCAAACGAGCAACCCTTCTATTTGCTTTGAATTTGAAAGATGGGCATTTTGCTGTATCTAGTCTTGAGCAGCTTTATTTCTTTTCAATCTTCATTTTTCCTTACTTTCTAGTGCTTGTATCAGAAGCTGATTTCTGTCCTCAAAAGCAGAACATCTGAAGAGCCTAGTGTTGCAGCTGTTGCTGTGGATTCTCAGCATGCAGTCACCCTCATGGTCAACAGTACTACAGAAGGCAAAGAACTTTGCAGGTTAACACCTTATTCTAATATAACGTGTCTTGAAATCACTCGTAGTTGCTGCATTTGTGATGCTCCCATGGTTCTGCTATGATTATTTCTTTGGTGAAATTATAGATTTATTGTCAGTCATCTATCTGTGTAATTTGTCCAAAATAGGGACTGAATTTTTATTTTTATTTTAAATATTTTATTTGGTTTTGTACAAAGATAATACTGTTGTATAAACAGTTCCACAGGCAACGGTTATTGGAGAGCTTGAATAAATCCGCAGTAGTTGAAGCTGCAGTACTAGAAAACAGAGCTGTAGAGGCAAATGGAATTTGCAGTAAGAGAGAAGGAAGGAAAAGTGGGGAGGGAAAGGTAGTGCAGCGGAGAAGTTAGATGGAAGAGGCTGTAGAAGAGAAGGGATGCAGAAAATGAGAGAGAGAGAGAGAGAGAAATGGAAACAGGGAGAGCCCAACAGTAAACTGATCACATAAAATTTTACCCTTCCTCTCTTGTTGGCACTTATATGACCTTGGGTTCTAAATGGATTGCTCTTTATAGTCTGCAGGACAGAGGGGAAAACACCCAAGTATGTTCACCATGCCTAAAATACTATTTCTACAGCATTTGCAAAGTAATCATATATCTTTCAAATTATCTGGCTCTGAAAACAATGGTAGCATCAGGGGGTGGAAAATACAAGTCCCTTCCCTCTAAAGTCATCACAACTACACATCAGGGAGTGCTGGCATATTTTGACAAATTAAAGGCGCAGTCCTATGCATCTTAAGACAGAGAAAAAGCCCTACCACTCCCAGCCAGCCCAAAATTGGGTCATGTTAACATGCAGTTATTTATGTGAAGTTCTTCTGGGCTGTCAAGCATGCTGTGTTGTGTTGGTATGATTTTAGAGAGTTAAATAATTTAAAATAACTTTTGGAGTATTTTTTCCTTCACTGTTTATAGGATATATTATCATTTTGGAGAATTTGGAAACTATTCACTAATGGTCAGAAAACTCCACAGCAGCATCCTGAAGATTTCATGCAATATAGTTATCAATCAAAGTCCTGTCAACAGCTACCTCCGTATGTTACTTTATACTTCTATAAAGTCAGTATTGTGGTCATTTCTAAATGCTTGCTTTACTTAGAAGATTACTTTGAAGATCACCCAGCTGCAGTGAGGCTATGACCAGCCTGCAACAGTCCAATTTACACCACCTCTCATTTCACCCCAACTCCTGAGCAAGAGGAACTCCAAGAGTTGCAGGTTAATTTTCAGCCTGAGAGTGGATAACTACCAGTTAACTCCCCAGTAACTGCTGAGCCAGTTCAGTCTGTTTTCCCTTACCTCCTGTAGGTCTAAGCATGTAACACGAAAGTGCAGGCTGGCACACTGCGGAAGAAGTATTCAGTCAGTCAAACCTCAGGTTTCAAATCAAGATGATTTATAAGAGATGAAGGGGAACACAGATAAGGTAGCATAAAAAAGAAACAAAGCAGTTTAGTCTCTACATAACATAGTCCAGACAATCTTAAAGAGGAATCTCAAACTCATGATAGTCAGTTGATGACAAATTTTCATAGGGAATAATTCCCATTTGTACATCTGTGGAGTCAGGGGAAGTGGATCCTCCAATCAGGTATGGCTGTGTGTGCTTTGGTGTACCTCTATGGCTGCCTTCCATAGACAGCTAGGCTGCCTGGGGGATTATGGGAGTTGTAGTCCAACATATCTGGAAGGCACCAGGTTGGGGAACACTGCTCTCGGGGCACAGTTTTGGCACTTGGGACCCTGCATGTCCAACACCTACGCACAGGAGTACTTGGGGACATGGGCCACTGGCACCTTTCAACAACCCAGAAAGGTGGAAGTAAAAGGTGAGAACTGGAACACTGATCTTTTACCCAATTGAGACCTTTTACTTTTTTTTAACCTCCCACCACTTTGGAGGGGGTGGAATTAAACAACAAAAAAATGTGTGTGTGTGTGTGTGAGGTTTAACCCTCCTCTCCTGGAGCGTGGTGGTCCTGGTCCAAATCGCGGCCACAGATTCTTACTCTAGAGTAAATAAAAAGACAAGCCTCAGCTACACACTATATGATTGGCTCCGATAGAAGTGATATTTCAGTGCTGCTTGAGAACTGCAGCATTTCCTAAATATATTGTGTGATTGCTTTAAAAAGTCTGTCCATGAGCTCTAAAGCCATAACAAGACAATACCATTTCAAGGAATTCAGTTAATTGTTTTATTATATTTAAACCTGGCTTCCTCTCCTTGTAGGCATTGTTTTTTAATCCAAACATGTCACTATTCCCTGCTGTACCTCCCTCTCTCAGAATGCCTTTTGATGAAACAATGACATTAGGGGACCAACTAGTTGAAAAGTTTTGCAACCTTTGGAGCTCCACAGACAGCTAGTCAGAATGTGAAAAAGAAATCCATCTTCTGTGAATCTAGAGATGTTCCTATACTTAATAACATCACACATTTTCTCTTCTGTATTTTTACTAAGTTTTTTTCCCCTGTCTTGAGATATTAGTATAAGTTCTATTAAAATCCTGATAAACCAGCAACGGGCATTAATTTTTTAGTTTTATGCTGTTAAGAGGGATTTTGACTCAGAATGTGTACTTTGTGATTTGCAATAATTAACGCTTTCTGTTTTCCTTTGTACAGCTATTTTCTATGCGTTTCTGATCTACATGGGCATTTTCAGTATTCTGACATTGGGACGGTTTTGTGTGAAGTAAGTAAATATCTGAATAAGAGATTCCTAAATGTAAACTGCTTTCCCTTGCATGTTAATCCTGCTGTTTGATTGGGTACACTTAGCTTATACAGCCTGGAAATGTGGCCCCCATCTTCTCCAGGTAGCCTCTTTAACAGAGGTATGATGTATTTATGAAGGAGAAGGCCTTTGTACAGGAAGTAGAGAGGCAAGAGGCACACAGGCAAGTTGGTTCTTCTTTAGCTCAGATTGTAATTCGAGCCAGAGAAGAACTCTTGGTGCTGTAATGTTCATGGGGGATTGAAGGGTGAGTATTAAGGAATAATGAATTTTGGTGACATTTCTAATCCTGGCTATAAATATTTTAACAATGCATGAAAGCATTCTGAAGGTCTAGGCTGTAGCCTTGGAGATGTTTGTATAAACTTTTTTGCCTAGGAAAAAGAGTTCTGGGCAATTTCTGTCATACTTGACTAGCACAGATGACTGAATAAAAGTTCTTTGCATATCAATTATCTAGCTGAATTACCTGTTTGTCACTCTTGAAGAAGCTATGTCAGTAGACTGAAAAACATAGCAATGGGTGTGTGCATAATGGGAGGCACTGTGTATTACTGGTGCCTCTTCTTATATGTACCTGCCATTGTCAATATGTTCCTTTTGGTGTCGCTTAAGTTTTATTTAGATTGCTGTATCTGAATTTAATTTGCTCTCCTACCTATTTGCCATGGCTTATTTTCCCTCCGTGATCATGCAAACTCAATTACTGAAACAGTTTTGTTCACCCTGATGGATGATCTGTGCTGGGAGAAGGATGGAACAGTGTGACCTGTTAGTTTTCCTACACCTTTTGTGACTTTCATTATTATGGTTCCTGGTTTCCTTCTGGATTGGCTTTCCAGGAAGGGGATCAAGGGCATTGTGGTCCAGTGGTTCTGTACCTATCTGGATGGAAGTTTCAAGAAAGTGGTGCTGGAAGACTACTGCTCTGCCCCATAGCACTTGCATTGTGGTAATCCACAGTGCTCTATGTTATCTCCCGCATTCATCGCCTACATGGAATGGCTGACTGGGGATTTGGGGATTTGGACTGAGGTATCATTAGTATGCCGATGACACCCAGCTCTGCTTCTCATTTACCTCTGTGTACTGTCCTGGCTGGGTTGCAACCCAGGGGAAGCAGCCCTGTAAGAAGTCACATCTTGCAAGGCAAGGGTCACATCTGGTAGCCCAAGTCACATTTGGTACAGCAAGGTCACATAAAGGCAGAACACTAACAGAAACTTGGACAGTCCTCTGCCAGAGCTCCTTAGCAGGAGTAGTTCCTCA
The DNA here is from genome assembly GCF_057233095.1 of Heloderma suspectum. Classification (NCBI taxonomy): domain Eukaryota; kingdom Metazoa; phylum Chordata; class Lepidosauria; order Squamata; family Helodermatidae; genus Heloderma; species Heloderma suspectum. Next base: position 131,658,679 of record NC_139462.1, on the reverse strand, counting down.
TAAAGGGAGCTGTTTTCCCAGCAAGGGGTTGTTAGAGCCTGAGGACTTAAGTAGGCTGGTCACCTCAGCTCAGGCCCTTTAGAAGCTCCACTCCTGCTGGCTACTGACTACAGACTTCAAAGGGTGCATGCCCATTTTTGGAGCCTCAAGCTCCTGCGTGGCTAAGGGACATAAGAGGCTTTGGGAGGCCCATCCTTGGAGGCTGAGGGGGTAGTTGAATCCGTGGGTTGGGGGGGTGCATGGGAGGGTGCCAAGGGTTCCCCCTGGTGTGGTATGGCTGGTGCCTAATCAGTCTCAAAGTCCCTTTGCGGTGATGCTGAGCCTCTGAACCCAGCTATGACAGGTATGGTATTGTGGCTGATGTGTTAAATCATGGTCTGAGATCAGTAGTGGACTGGAGGAGAGTTAATAAATTGAAACTCAGTCCAGAAAAGACAAAAGTACTGAAGGATCAGCGTGTTAGATGTGGTCTTGTCTTTGGGCACGTAACTAGTGCAAATAGAATAAAGAGCCTTCTTCCAGTTGAGGCTGGTGCACCCACTTCAGTGCCTCCTCAGCCTAGCTCCAGCTTTGGGGGACCCTGGGCAGACTGCCCTCGGTTGGCCCCTCAGGACCAACCACCTCTTACTAGGCAGCAGTGCTGTAATGGGCCACCCTCCTCAGGTAAGCTAGCCAGTGAGCAAGGGGAAGGCTGGCGGCTGCTGAGACACCATGGCCAGGGACTCAAGTGGCGGCAAGTCCTTTCATTGGAGCCAGGCAAGGCATCAGCCCTGGTGGGTACTTAGGGTAGGACCCACCGGTGCCCCACTGGTAGCACTGAGCACCATTGGTTCCCAGTGCACGCACATGCAGCCAACCCTAGCAGCACACATACAGCCCAGTGTAGCACTTCCAGGAAGAAGCCCCCAGATGACCAGAAACACAAGTTTCTGGAAGGCGTGACCTGCCTCTTCCAGAAACGTGTGTTTCCGGTCGTTTGGGGGCTCGCCCCTGGAAGCACTACATCATCACCAGCAGTGGTAGGGGGCATGCAGGTGCCGCTTCTGCCAGGGCCAGCCACAGGTGCACCAGGAACTGGCAGTGCCCACCGGTAGAGGTATATTAAGCAGTAGGGCACCTTTGGATCATACCCGTGGGCTTCACAAATGGCTGACTATGCTGGGTGCTGACAGTGGGTCTGCATCTTTGGCACAGAAAGATCCTGGTCACTGTTATCCACATTCGGATAACCTTCAGATTAGAGAATTGCAATCTGTTATATATGAAGAAACCTCAGTTAGTTCAGAATGCAGCTGCTAGACTGATGACTGAGACTAAACAGATGGAACGTATTTCACCAGCACTTAGACAACTTTACTGGTTGTTGATCTGCTTCAGAGTACAATGCAAAGGGCTGATTTTAACTCGTAAAGCCTTGTATAGCTCGTTCGTTGTTGTTTATTCGGTCAGTCGCTTCCGACTCTTCGTGACTTCATGGACCAGCCCACGCCAGAGCTTCCTGTCAGCTATCGCCACCCCCAGCTCCCACAAGGTCGAGTCCTTCAACTCCAGAATATCATCCATCCATCTTGCCCTTGGTCGGCCCCTCTTCCTTTTGCCTTCCACTTTCCCTAGCATCAGCATCTTCTCCAGGGTGTCCTGTCTTCTCATTATGTGGCCAGAGTGCTTCAGTTTTGCCTTTAATATCCTTCCCTCAAGTGAGCAGTCTGGCTTTATTTCCTGGAGTATGGACTGATTTGATCTTCTTGCAGTCCAAGGCACTCTCAGAATTTTCCTCCAGCACCACAGTTCAAAAGCATCTATCTTTCTTCGCTCAGTCTTCCTTACGGTCCAGCTCTCACAGCCATAGGTTACTACGGGGAATACCATTGCTTGAACTATGCAGACCTTTGTTGTCAGTGTGATGTCTCTGCTCTTCACTATTTTATCAAGATTTGTCATTGCTCTCCTCCCAAGAAGTAAACGTCTTCTGATTTCCTGGCTGCAGTCAGCGTCTGCAGTAATCTTTGAGCCTAGAAAGATAAAGTCTGTCACTGCATCCACGTTTTCTCCCTCTATTTGCCAGTTATCAGTCAAGCTGGTTGCCATTATCTTGGTTTTTTTGAGGTTTAACTGCAACCCAGCTTTTGCACTTTGTTCTTTCACCTTCGTCATGAGGTTCCTCAGCTCCTCCTCGCTTTCAGCCATCAAAGTGGTATCATCTGCATATCGGAGATTGTTAATGTTTCTTCCAGTGATTTTAACTCCAGCCTTGGCTTCATCAAGCCCAGCACGTCACATGATGTGTTCTGCGTACAGGTTGAATAGTAGGGTGAGAGTATACAATCCTGCCGTACTCCTTTCCCAATCTTAAACCAGTCTGTTGTTCCGTGGTCTGTTCTTACCGTTGCTACTTGGTCGTTATACAGATTCCTCAGGAGGCAGACAAGATGACTTGGTATCCCCATACCACCAAGAACTTGCCACAGTTTGTGATGATCCACACAGTCAAAGGCTTTAGAATAGTCAATAAAACAGAAATAGATGTTTTTCTGAAACTCCCTGGCTTTCTCCATTATCCAGCGGATATTGGCAATTTGGTCTCTAGTTCCTCGGCCTTTTCGAAATCCAGCTTGTACATCTGGCAATTCTCGTTCCATGAATTGCTGGAGTCTACCTTGCAAGATCTTGAGCATTACCTTACTGGCATGTGAAATAAGTGCCACTGATCGATAGTTTGAACATTCTTTGGTTCTGCCCTTTTTTGGGATGGGGATATAAGTTGATCTTTTCCAATCTGTTGGCCATTCTTGTGTTTTCCAAATTTGCTGGCATATGGCATGCATCACCTTGACAGCATCATCTTGCAAAATTTTAAACAGTTCAGCTGGGATGCCATCATCTCCTGCCTCCTTGTTATTAGCAATGCTTCTTAAGGCCCATTCAACCTCACTCTTCAGGATGTCTGGCTCTAGCTCACTGACCACACCGTCAAATCTATCCCCGATATCATTATCCTTCCTATACAGATCTTCCGTATATTCCTGTCACCTTTTCTTGATCTCTTCTGCTTCTGTTAGGTCCTTGCCATCTTTGTTTTTGATCATACCCATTTTTGCCTGGAATTTACCTCCGATGTTTCTAATTTTCTGAAAGAGGTCTCTTGTCCTTCCTATTCTATTATCTTCTTCCGCGTCCGCGCATTGCTTGTTTAAAAATAATTCCTTATCTCTTCTGGCTAACCTCTGGAATTTTGCATTTACTTGGGCATATCTCCCCCTATCACTGTTGCCTTTTGCTTTCCTTCTTTCTTGGGCTGCTTCCAATGTCTCAGCAGACAGCCATCTTGCCTTCTTGGTTTTCTTTTTCTTTGGGACGTTTTTTGTTGCCGCCTCCTGAACAATGTTGCGAACTTCTGTCCATAGTTCTTCAGGGACCCTATCTACTAAATCTAGTCCCTTAAATCTATTCTTCACCTCCACTGCATATTCATTAGGAATATTAGTGAGCTCATATCTAACTGATCTGTGGATCTTCCCTATTCTCCTTAGTCTGATTCTAAATTGTGCAATAAGAAGTTCATGATCTGAACAACAATCAGCTCCAGGTCTTGTTTTTACCAACTGCATAGATGTCCGCCACCTTTGGCTACAAAGGATGTAGTCAATCTGATTTCGGTGTCGACCATCTGGTGAAGTCCATGTATAAAGTCGTCTCTTAGGTTGTTGGAAGAGAGTGTTTGTTATGCACAGTGAGTATAGCTTAGGACCTGCATATCTAAAGGAACGCATACTCCTACGTGAACCTGCCCAAAGATTGAGATTGCATTCAGAGAACATTTTATGCATGCCACCACCTTCTGGGTTGAGGTGGGGGGCAGCCAGAGAAAAGGGCCTTTTTGGGGGTGGGAGTGCCCAAAATACTTTCCTCAGAAAGCACCAAGCCTTTTATTTTTTGGCATCAGATGATCTTCTTTATTTTTCTGAGGCTTTTGCATTTGTAATTCTTTAATTCTATTTTGCTCTTAATCCTAATGCTCCTAATGCAGCTGATTCTTTTGGGTTGTTTCTGCTGTTTTGTAATTTGTCATGTTTTTACTGCTTTAGCCATCATTGTAAGCTGCCCTAGGACAGGATATCAAATGCTCTAAATAGACAGCTAGGTCAAACAACACAGGGCGCAATCCTATCCTGATGCTCATAAGCCTCCAAACTTGGAGGCTTATGGGCAACCAATGCAGAGCGGGAGGAGCTACTCTGCATTTTTGCTGGACAGGCTTTTTTGCCCACCTAGCTGGGAGACTGCGGAGGGGGAGGGAAGCAGGCTGGACGGGCCTGGGTATACTTGTTAAGCTGGCCTCTCCAGTCTTCCCGCCCCCAGAAGTGCCCTCTTCATCTCCTCTCTGAGGTGCGACTTTGGTGAGGCAGCCAGCATGGTTCTCTGTGCACCAGCTGCAAAGGGGTGGGGCAGGGAGCATGGATTCCTGGATCTGAGGTCGGAACGCTGTCCCTGACCTCGGGTCCAGGAATCCGAAATATCCTATGGCCCCCAGACACTGTCTGCGGGCTATAGGTTTGCTCCCTCCAGGTGTTATTACTAAAATCTGACTTTTTATTATTCATTCACAGAATTGAACCAATCAGAAATTGGCTTTACAAGAAGATGAATCCTAGAGAAACTGATCGACTCATTAATTCAGTAAGTTCTCACAGTAATATGATTTGTCCAATTCTAACACGTTCAATAAATGATAAAATTCAGATGTTTGAGGGGTACACAAATTGGTCATGAAAATCTATCCATATTGTTTGATAACTGTGTTTATGTCTTTGCAAAGATGGCTGACTTAAGGTGACTTCACATATGGGTGTTGATCACTTGATGGCTGTGACACCAAGTAATGACTTCCATGTGTGAAATCACCATCACAGATTAGCCACCATTCACAGCACTTGTGGATCACTGGATATCACCTCAAACAAAATTATTTTTCATGGACACAATTCAGCCAGTCAGAAATTAAATTACATACATGTGTGTGAATCTGCCCCCCACTCTCTTGGCTGAAGGGAGAGCCCAAGAGGCAAAAGTAAATCCCATGGAATTCCCATGCAGGTAAATGGGTAAAGGTTTGCAGCCTAAATATAGTGTCCACAGACCACCAATGAGACATTAATTCTGGCCTCCATTTAGATCAATAATCAGGCCAAAGAACTAAGAATGTGAGCAAATTGCTTCTACAATCTCAGTTTCCCGTTAGTACAAGTGGCATAGTAATAGGATTAGCATGTTTGGTACAGAACATGGCCCTGTTGTGTACATAGGAATACTTTCCTAGGTGTGGTTTCAACAACCACGGCAGCACTAGGATGAGAGAAGCTGCCCTTACAGAAAGACACTGGACCAATGGGCATCTCTACAGCAGCCTAAAATCCTGCATTTAAAACAGGGGTTTCTGCTTCCATTTTAAATGCAGGATCACAACTGACTCCCTTTACACACGCTTCCTTTCCCCCCTCCCCTTCCCCCCTCCTTCTCCCCATATCTGAGTCTTCCATTATCTTTCACTGATCTCGCTTCTCTTCTTGCTACTTTAACTCTTCTCGCAGAGGAAACTGAAGCGGAACACAGTGGGGTAATTTGAGAGCTCCTTATCTGTGATCTATTTTAAAACAGAACAAAGGGCATGTAGTACAGGAGACGCCTTGGAGGGTCACGGGAGGGTCACGGCGTCATGTAAAGAGCCCACAAACTTCCATGAAGGAGCAATCTCAATCGTAGGATAAAAGCTCAGTGTGAAGGAGCCCAGTGTCTCATACTGAATCTGGTAGCACTAAATCACAGCAACTCTCTCACAAAAGAAAAAGACAAATAATTCACTTAAACAACATATTCTAAATGGTCAAGATTTTATTCAAGCCTATCAATCTCATCGCTAATTTTTCCATGTCCCCTTTATTTTCAAGGAGCTTGGGTCCCCAAGCAGAACAAATTCCATCAGCGGTGATCTCCCAGCTGGGGTATGGAGTGCTGCTTCCTCTCCACAGAGACTTCGTTCCTTGGACACATTCAGAGGGTAACTTGCAGCTTTGGAGCACAGCAGTAGCCAGATTATTTTGGGTTGGCCCTGTTTCTCTTTCAAGCTGATAGATCCCCATATCAGCTGTTCAAGACAACAAGAAAGGATTCACAACTTTGAAAGATAGCAACATTGAACAAATATGTTCATTTAGAAGTTGCCCCCTGAGATGATTACTTTTAACAAGTTTAATGGTGAAATATGTGCAGTGTGTCTTTGTATATTCATGTGTTTGGTGTATGATCTTGTCTTTCTTTTCCCTTTGTAGGTTGGCACTTATAATTATGGTCTTCGTGAATTATGGTGGAGGAAAGTACTGGTTCTTCAAGCATCAGAGCTGGAATGGTAAAATGTTGTTCATAATACTCATTTCCTTTGTAGAAATGAATACAGAGAACCAAACATGGCGGATTTAATATAGCTGGGACCCTATTGCCCTCTGTCATGTTTATGAGCTTCCCAGAGGTTAGTCAGTGTAGAAACAGGATGCTGGACTAGATAGGCCTTTGGTCTGACCCAGCAAGGCTCTGCTTAAGTTCTTATGACCAAACACCAAATGGGTGTAACAAAAGATGGACATGCAGTACTTCCTGCTGTTAAACCATTCCACAAATGCCTTCTAGTTCAGCATGTGACATGAAGATAGGCCCTCAGTTACACACATTTTAGCAAGTGTAGAAACGTAGAGAATGGTTGTTAATAAACTTTAGACCTAAGTATTTGATTTCTACCTAGAAAATATTGACTAGTTCACCCATTATTATCAAGGTTAAATAATTTTCCATTTTCTCTTTGTAGGACTAACTGTAGCAGACCTCGTCTTTCCATGGTAATGCATCTTGCACACTAATATGATTTCATAGAACTCAAGAAATCTCATTGAGAAGAGCCCCATATGGGGTTTTCTTTTACTATATGGCAGTCTGATCACAATTGTTTAGTCTTGGATTCTTGGCAGGGTTGATTGCCATAATAATTACTTTTTCGATTTTTAAATTCTGTGAATTTAGAGTAAAAAAACAGAAATACAGGCATGAAACCTCAATCTCTATGTTGAAACAGGGTTTGAAAATGCATAAGTATTTTTTGTATAAGTTTCCACATCACTTTCCAAGTCCTAAAAAACTTTGCCCTAAAAACTCACCTAAATACTGATAAATTTTTTACTTTACATGTTGGACTTGTACCTTATAAAACATACATACCTTTCATCAAATTGAAAGAGTAAACCTGTGCAAAATTCAGTATATATCCCTTTAAACACTTGGAAAGAGTGACTAGGAAAGGTTGGGGCTCTCATGTTTGAAGGTGTATGCAAACATACATAATTGGAGTGGTGGGGCTTCATTCTATTCACACAAGCAATCTCCTCTTCAGATTCAAGCTTAGGGAAAACTAATTCTACATATTTGCAGCAGAAGCCAGCTATGCAAAACATTGATTAGCTGACCCCTGTGACATTATGAACACCACTATCACCCCAAGCTGTTTTTTGGTAAATAAATAAATAAGGCAACAAGCATCAAATTGAATTAATGTACTTAATGCACTTCATTTCTTTAAAAAAAGGAAGACAGACTGACTGCCTATCTGAAAATAGGGGGAGATGCCAGGCACACAATTGAATCAATGTTCAATTTGCTGGTTAGTATGTCTGTGAAAATGCAGTGTATTTTGTGGAAGTGGGCTCATTCTTTAGGAGAAAGAAATATGGGAAATCCTGCTTTGAAATATGTCTGTCTACACTTTAAATATCTTAACGGGACACATTTTACTTGTGGACACTTTTCAGACTTGAAATGAGGTGTGCATGTTTCAGAGCTCTCCTCAAGTATAAAAAATAAAGTGAGGAAACAGCCCTAAAAAAACCCACACCAATTGTTCTTTAAATATTCCCAGATAAGTATCAGGCGTCCTGCCAAACAGAAGAACTTCTAGCACTAACAAACAAAAGCCTATTTTGTGCAGCTATTCCATCTTTTGTTCTTCCTTATCAATTTTTTTCTAATAGTAAGGAAAAAAAACAGAAATAGGTATGGGAAAACATAGGATGATTGGAAATAGAAAACATTGTCATCTGGGCCTGCTGTAAAATTGAGGCAAGGTGATTACACAAGAAGCCTTGTCTGGAAGCACCCCAGTTATATGTTGCATTTGGTATTTAGACAGAGCTCCAGTTCAGTCTCTCAAGCATACCATTACCCGCCCCAGGGTTTTAAAAGCTTTCTCCCAGCTTAGGGTCATATGACCTTCAGTTGATTCCTGAGGAGGTGCTTCCTTTTTCTATACTAAGAGAAACAGCAGTATAACATGGCTGTATTGGTGGGACCTCCCCACTCCTGTTAATAGCAATTCCCAGTGTGTGAGTACAAGAGCAAAACAACGTAAATGTAAACTCTCACATATTTGGATATGAAAAGCTTCCCTGTGTGGGCAAAGGTGGGCTTCTGTATTAGATCCTAGAGATTAACAAATAGGGGGAAGGCCATTATCTTCATCCTCTGCTTATAAACTCCCATCTGATTGGCAGTTGTAGGAAACAGAATGCTAGATTAGATGGCCCTCGGTCTGATCCAGCAAAACAGTTCCTATGTTCTTATGCATGGATTGTCTCCCAGGGCTATCACCAGCAACTAGTATGGTTGGGATACTTGTGGAGGCCCAGAAGCCAGCAGGAGGTCCATGAAGCCAAAAGAACCACCATTCTTACTTTGCGCTGGGTGCACAGGAATGTCAGAGGCAGCTCAGGTCTTTTGCTGCTTCTGCCTTTCCCACTCATGCTACTCAGAGTGAAACATTGAGCTTTCCAGGCTCCGCGGAAATGTGAGGACAGAGGACCAGGAGATGTGGGGGTAAACCAGTGCAAATACTTTCCCAGTATTCATGTTTCCCCACCACCACCACTGTGAGCATACACACACACACACACGTGCCTCCCAGTCAAGGGCTCCCCAGATCCTAGAGCTAGCCCTAGCCTTAGGATAACATATGCTAGCTGGATCTGTCTTGATGAGACATGGTTATTTTTCTCCCTGTTTAGGTTTGTGTTTATCATGGGAACCTCCATTTCACTGTCTCTGAGTTCCATGTTGAGACGGGGATGTTCCAAGTGGCAACTGCTGGGGAAAGTCCTGTGGAGAAGTCTCCTCCTGTTTTTAATAGGGGTCATAGTTGTGAACCCGAATTACTGCCTTGGGCCTTGTAAGTGTCGAATGACTTATTTCTTTTCTTATTGACTAAGCAATGTGCCACTTCCCTTTTTGTGTAGCTGCACCTGCATGAAATCCAACTTTTCCCACTCCATTGTAAAGAAGGGTTTTACACCATGCTTTCTGTGCATACAAATGTATACTTCGTATGTATACATTATGCTTTGTATGTATACAAATGATAGTTGTCATGCTACCTTTGTTCTTCCTCTGCTATAGGTTGGATGGGATAAAATGGTCCCAGAAGTAACATAAAGGCAAATGCCTTCTCAAGAACCCACAGTTCAGGAAGTCCTTTATTTCATATTGTTGTAAAATTTCTGTTCTGGCTTCCTGAAAGGCAGCACTGAGATTCAGGGGCCCTGATCCAGATAGACCTCAGGAACTGCAGAATCAACAGGGCCAGGCCCTTTGGCTCCTCTAACTGACTTACGTTTCCAGTCCAACATGCCAGTTTGGAAATGCTTGGTTGTAGTGACATATTTCCTTTTAATTCTATTTTGTTACCCCAAGAGCTATAAAAAATTACCTTCATTTGCTGTACCTTTCCTATCCTAGCCAAAGTTTGAGATGTCTCTCTCTCTCCTCTCTGCACACTGTACCTTGAGACTTTCTAGCTTATAATTTATATTATGTTTTATATCCTCCATGTCAGCCTTAGGTATTAGATTTTTTTAAAACAGCCTTTGGCTTAGGAGAAGAGGTAAGGCACTCACACATTTACTCATTCACCAGAAAGCATGGAAATGGTACGGGAAGGTACTTGCCTTAACTTCCATGCCATTTAGGCAGCAAATGTGTATTTATGTTTAGTTTCCACGCTCCCATAATTTCTCTTGGTCTTTTAGCCCCAATCTTCTTCTTTTGCAGGTTGGGACCAAAGCTCAGGACACTATTTCCATCTCATATGCATGCAGCACTCCCTCCCCAACCCCCTCTCTCACTGAAACAGTTCCCACATCACAGCAACTCAGAGAGGTTTCTGGGTTGCTGTAAATGAAGGAGTGAGTGACCCTGCTAATTCCAGCCCCCCGATTGCTCCCGCTGCAAGCAAGAATAGCAAAACAACCCAGGGATGCCCTTTCCCTGGGTTATTAGGCTTGACATGTGAATCAGGATTTCTGGATTGTTGGGGGAGAGCCAACCCAGAGTTGTAAGCCATGGATAAACCATGGGTTACAACTCTAGGTTGTCTTTCCCCCAACAAACCAGAAATCCCAGTTCACATGTCATGGTTAACAATCCAGGGACAGAGTGTCCCTAGGTTGTTTAGTCCCAGTGGGAGTGATCAGGCAGTGGGAATCGGCATGCTTCCTCACTCTTGCTTTGTTCACAGCAACCCATCTGGAGCGCTGCAAGTAGATACTCCATGCCAAATTTCAAACTGATAGGACAATAGTCTTGGTTTTATTAACAGAATGTCAGGCTTTATAATGGCCAAATGCTGAAAATCTCACTTTAGCTATACAGCTGCCCTCACAACTGTGAAATCCTACTTTAGGATAATTGGCTGAATGGAAGAGGAGCCAAATAGAACCCCTCCTTAAAAATATTGTATTTTGCAGAATGCCCTATGTCTGAGCAGAACAGATGGGGCAGTTTGAATGCATTAATAACATGATATAACATAGAATTAATCATTGCAGAGGTTGCTGTAGGATTAGATTCAATCCCAGTTAGTTCTGTAATAAAAGTTATCTTATTTCTCACTTGCATTCAGAAAAGTAAGGGTTCTTGCCTCCTGCAGAAAATTATTTGTGATCTTTGGGTAAAAAAGCAGGCCTGGATTGGCAGGTGGAGGGGCAGTTTTCAAGCTTAGGCTAGCTGGCAACCTTGTCAAAATATATTAAAGCACAGATTAAAATATACTAAAGCACAGATTAAAATATACAGTTAAAACATTTTAATATAAAGCTGTTGATCCTGCAAGAGCATATGTTGTTTAGCATCTGATCCAGATTTGCATCAATTATCTCTCTCTAAAAAGCAGTGTTCACTTTTTAACATTGCCATTTTACTTCCTGCAGTGTCCTGGGATAACCTGCGAATTCCAGGTGTGCTTCAGAGGCTGGGCTGTACGTACCTTGTGGTTGCTGTGCTTGAGCTCCTCTTTGCCAAACCTGTGCCTGAAAACAGTACCCTGGTGAGTGAATGGCCCTACAGCTCGGTCTAAACATATAGAACAGAACATTGCTTTTGCAGAGCTATTATTGCCCATAGTAATAGGTATTAGCATATTCATGGTCTTTGATCAAACTGGGTTTTAGAGTGCTTCAAGCTGTAACCTAGAGAAGCTAAAACATAGATCCCAGAAACATAGCCCATGCTGTCTCTGGCCGGGTTCACGTGATTGTGGGGGTAGAAGAAGCCATCGTGGCTTCTCCCCCTGTCCCTGCGTATGCCAAGCAGGTGCCGGTTGCTTACATCATTATCTGCACTGTGGGGGGGAAAGCCACGATGGATTCTTTTACGCCCATGATCGTGCAAACCCCGTGTATATTCCTCGTTATGAGTGCCTGTTAGATAGTGCCCATGATGAGTAACTTACTTTTCCTCTCCCACCCCCGTACTTGGAGGTCTTCTGAAACTGTTTTAAAGAGGGTTTTTTGTATGTGAAAGAGAGACAATATTTACACGTATTCTTTTTTAAATTTTAAAACGATATATAACTAATTTCTATTAAAAGGTATATAAAGCAGTGATAAAGCAACAAGAGAAATTCCATAAAAACTTAAAGCAGCATAAAACAACAAGCAGTGATAGGATATTAAAACCTAAAACAGTGTCAAAGCAAATAGAATGCAACCTATATAAATAGCAGCCAAAACATAAGTAGAGCCATGTTGGATGAGTCCATCTGTCCAGTATACTGTTTCCAGCAGGGCCAGCCAGAAGCCTCTAGGAAGCCTACAAATGTTATTTGTCTCCCAGCAACTGGTTTTCAGAGGTTCACTGCCAAAATATATATACCAAACACCTGCAGAAGGGAGAGTCTTTTAACAGATATAGCTGGGAGAGGGTTCAACAGCTTTAATATCACCACTAAAAAGGCTGAGTTTCAGATAATTGTCAACAGAGTTCTGTTGGCAAGGAACTCTCAACAAAGCCGCCCATGATGATGTTTGTAATCAGGGAGGCTAATACAGTGTTTGAATATTTCTTTTAAAACACATACAGCGCAAAAGGTACACACACACACGGCATTAAATTGGTGCCCACTTGGTGAAGTACCAACATAGGAAAAAGGGTTAGGGAGGGGGAGGGGGGAGCTTGCTGTTGTCGTTAGGAGCTCTCCCCACCACCAGGACAACTGTTTGGTTGAGCCTGAGTTTGGATTGTTTGTATCTGGTGCTGGATACTGGAAACAGATGAGTGTTTCTGTTGGTGTACCAACCAGCCCACTGCCTAGCAATCTCCTGAGCTGACAAGGTGATCTCAGATTTGGTATTGAGGGCCCCCAGGCTTATTGTCCTGGGGGACCTCAACATTCATGCTAAGGCTGCCTTGTCTGGGGTGGCTCTGGGCTCCATGGTCATTGTCTGGAATTTAGCTATGACTTGAGCAGTGGGCATGATTGCCCCTAAGCATCCTTTCCCACTTCTTAGAGACCATTCTACTCCCTAGTTTACCTGTGAGCTAAGAGCAATGAAGCAGGCTGGTATATGACTAGAACACAAGTGGCATAAATCTTGATGAGAATCTGACTGAACTCAAGACCTCATTATTGAGACTGCTTCATGGTGGGGATCCTAGCAAAGAAGCAATACTTCTCCACCACAGTTGCACTTTCACAGTGCCATCTGGTAGAGCTTTTTCCCAGTGATTCAGGACATGCTTCAACTTGGCCCACAGGGTGACATCAGATATTGTGGTTTTAAGGTTTTTGTATTTTATATTGTTTTACTGTGTGCTTTTGGGGTTTAATTTTTGTGAACCGCCCAGAGAGCTTCGGCTATTGGGTGGTATAGAAATTAAATAAATAGATAACCTTTGGAAGTTCACTTTAACATGTTTGCTAAGTATTTCAAGGATAAAGTCACTTATATCTGCCTCAAGTTGGACTCCACTAGTTTTGCAATTCAGTCTGTTAAGGTGTCCAGGGTACAATCTAGTCTTATGTTTGGAAGGTTACAGTTTACTATATGCCTGCTCAACCCTTGCTCTTCTTGGCTTATTACATCTAGAATGAGGTTGATCATCTGGGTCCAAGGAGTGATAGATGCCTTTTTGTGAAATGATGTTACAGTGATTCTTCTTCTATCTGGAGGGCTGATTCCAGAAGCCAGAGCTAGGGTTCTGCTGTTCAACCCCATAGCATTTGCATTATAGGGTTCCACAGAATTCCCCCTTGTTCCTCATGCTTTTTAACATCTACATGAAACTGCTGAGGCATCCAGGGCATCGGAGCTGGGTATCACCAGTATGCAGATGGTATTCAACCCTGTCTCTCCTTTACATCAGATTCAGATGAGGTGGTGGAAATGGACTTGATGAGGGCCAACAAACTGAGGTTAATCCTGGTAAAATGGAGGTATAGTTGGTAGGTAGTTCATCTGTCGAGGGAGGTAGTGTTTAATCTGTTCTGGATGGAATTGGACTCCTGCTTAAGGAAGAGGTTAGCCGTTTTGAGTTACTTACTGATCCAGCATCCATGCACAGAGTGCCTTTCACCAGCTGAGACTGGTGTGTCAGCTGCAACTCCTCCAGGGCAGTGATAGCCTGGTCACAGTTATCCTTGCTGTGGTAACTTCTAGAATAGACTGCTGCAATACGTTGTACTTTGAAGACTTCGTGGAAACTTCAGGTAGTTCAAAATATAGCTGCTTGGCTAACCGAGACCAGTCATAGGGAACATATCTCAGTAATACTTAAAGAGCTTCACTGCCTTATGGTCCATTTCTTAGTACAATTAAAAGTACTAGTGCTTACCTTTAAAACCCTACATGGCTTGGGACCGTTGCCTGAGGGACCATCGTGTCCCACATCAACCCAGGTATTAAGATGAAGGCCTGAAGGCCTCCTCCAGACACCCTGCCAGGTTAGAGGAGACAGATAGTGACTGAAGGAGGGTTTTTATTTGGCTGTGGTGCCCTGCTTATAGAGTTCTCTCCCTGGGGAGGCTCACTGAGCATCTATGCTGCTATCTTTTAGGTGCCAGGAAAGGACTTCCTTGTTTTTGGAGGCCTTTTAAATCATTGATGTTGTTTTATTGGTGCTGGCTGCTTTAATGTTTAATTTTGGTAATTATTGCTTTTTTAAATGTATTTTATTGCTCTCTTATGACCTGGCCTGAAAATGTTCAAATTGAAGGATGGTATGTCAATCTCTTAGATAAAATAGAGTAAATAAATTTAAACAGTTATCAAAATACTGATGCTGGACCAGAGCTAAGTGCCATTGAAAGAAATCAGCTGAGTTTATGAATACAGTTCCTGGAGCTTCCCTTTATCCCAAACCTAGAAAAATATCACTGGAGAGAAAGGACCAAAGCCACGTTCATCAGTGGCTGAACCTTTGTATTTAAAATCCTCCTTTTGAAATTCTTTGATTGTCGAATAGCTTCTTCATTTTCTGAAGGTAATATGCCTTAATTTTGATCTTAAATCTTCTTTTAGAATTGTTCCGATGTTAACCTCTGACTATCCAAGTACAGGCTTGGAAAGGGTTTTCCTCATCATAGCTCAAATTTCTAAAATGGGATTGAAAAAGAGATCATATGATAAAATGAAAAGCTCTTGAAAAAATATTTAATTCAAGAAGTATAACCACTTCAGCAAGGCATAGAAATTTAAGCCTTAAAAGAAGAACAAACAAGGATGCTTCAGAAGTTAATATTTTTAGAAGGGTGAATACTTCCAGTTAGCCCAGCAGTAGTGGTGGTGGTTTCCCCAGTAGGCACATCATTTCTGCGCTTGCTCAAGGTCTCCTTTCCCTTCTGTGTTTCAACAGGAGGCTCCGTACCCTGATCTCCAGGATATTCTGCCCTATTGGCCGCAGTGGCTTTTCATGATGGCGCTTGAAGCGGTCTGGCTATGCCTCACCTTCCTGTTAAACGTACCTGACTGTCCAACGTCAGTTGAAGTTTAGATCCTTTTTCATTTTACTTGCTTTTCTCAGTGTGGTCTTTTCCAGATATCCATAGAATGGTATCCATAGACTGGTCCCATTAGGACTCAAGGCCACGCTCAACGTTTTCGTGTCTGAGGCTGAAAATCTAAACCCTCTTCCCACTAATTAACATGAAAGCACATTTTGCTAGGAAATTCTCATGCACATGCCTCATTGATTTCAATGGAAGGTGTGGATGAGCACTACCGTGTCCTTGGGTAGCCTGTACTTATTTCAGCAGGCCTTGTGTAGACCTCCCTGGGGGACTGTGCCCATGGACCAGTTCTGTCTGTCTCCCATTCTGCCATTCTTTATGGTGCCCTAAATTAACTACTGGAGGCTGTCACTCTCATGATCAGGCTTCCTCTATCAAGACTTTTTTGTGGACATGTTGTGGATTGGTGGGCTACAGGGCCAGGGTTTGGGGGCCCTTGGGAAAGGCATCTTCAGTGCAAACAGAGTTCTGTCATGCTGTCACTGACCTTTTTGGGTGCCCCACGCAGTGGAAGAATGGCAGTAGAGTTGGGGCACTGGGCTCTTTGTCAATTGTGCGGCCCAGGCAAATGCCTTGACACCCTCTGAAGCTGGCTGGGGGATGCTGGGAGTTGTAGTCCAACACAGCTGGAGGACACCAGGATGGAGAAGGCTGCACTGGAACTACCCTGATAACTCAGGAGCCTGCTTTCTAGCTACACTAGAATGCTATAGCACCATATGATGGGAGCTGGGTCCTTCCCTAATTCAGCTCAAGCTTCTTCAGTCATGTGGCTCACTTCCTTCTTCCATTCTAGGGGTTACCTTGGCCCTGGAGGTATTGGTGATTTTAGAAAGTACCCCAACTGTACAGGAGGTGCAGCAGCCTATATTGATAATTTGCTTCTAGGAGAGAAACACATCTACCACCATCCATCTTCTAATGTAAGTGGTTTAAATTTCCAACACACCTGTCAACCATCTCTGAAATAAATATATGTCAGTGGCCTGCTTAAATTATTTATCATAGACATCTGGTTATTCCTAAGAATGGCACTGAAAGGCAAAATGTGGCATGTGTTGTTGTAATTCCTCAGTCCAAGTTGTCCCTTGCTTTTCCATCATTGACCATTGGGATTGCAACTAGCAGTTATTTGATGCTGCATTATTTAGATTTCAAATAGTGCAGTGATGTTTTTAGTGGGAGAAAATAGGACAGAAATACACACGCATCTCACAGCAGCTGAGCAGAAAGAAGACTTCACTTGAAGCAAAATATGAAATCATGCCCTATAAGTTGATGTTAAAGGTAACAAAATCAGCACTCCATAGTTTCTTAAAGTAGCATTATAGTTGCACATTCCGCATTTAGTTGAGTTTCACTCCTACCAAATACTTAGACAAGGGAACAGATAAGGAAATCTCACTAAGGCAGCTTCCACTTAGTGTCAAACGTGTGGCCCAATTCTTTGCTGCAGCGAGGCTGTATTGCCAAGGACACGCACTGAGTATTTCTGAGAGAACAGAGCACCATTCAGTAGGTTGTTGCTCTCACCACAGCAGTAATGCAGTTGCATCAGAAGCGCCTGCAAACCTGCCTTGGACCACTTCAGCGGCCACTCTCCCCTATCCAAACTTCTGCAATTAGGCGAGGTCAAGAGTGCATGCCTCTCAGTGAACTTTATAAGACCTGCCAAGACCTGCTTCTAATCTCACAATGTATACAGATCCTGGGACAGAAATAACGTCTTAATAGACTACATTTCTGGATACAAATCAGTTGTTCCAGTGCTAAACCAAAATGGGCACTGAAGAGAGTCAATCACTGGCAGAAAACATCACAGTAGTATGTGGGAGGGTTAAGGCAGAAGGGGAAATTCAAGCTTAGGTAGACTTTCATAGTGTGCACTTCTTAATTTATAGGTGATCTACCTGACTACAGTGGCTTTTGACCCTGAAGGAATTTTGGGAACAATCAATTCTGTCATCATGGCATTTTTAGGTCTTCAGGTACTCTACCTTTTTGTCCTGCTGATTGGTTGATTTGATCTGTATCTAGGGATGTACGAAAGTGACTTACCTTTCCGTGGATTATGTTGATGGTGGGGGGGAGGCGTTCCGTCCCTCCCCCCGGAATCCTGGCCGGGGGGGGAGGCACTCCGTTCCTCCCCCTCGGAATCCTGGCCAGCCGGCTGTGCTCCACAGCGATTCTGCGGAGCCGCCGGCCGGCTCTGCCAGCAGCTGGACATCCGGCCGCTGGCTAGCAGGGACGCAAATGGCGGCGGCTGTAGCCGCCACCGTTTGCGTCCCTGCAGTCAGCCATGATAGGCTACGTAAATGTTTACGTAGCCTATCATGGCTGATTAAAAAACAAACAAACATGTGTACGCAAATGGCGGCGGCCATGGCCACCACTATTTGCATTCTTTATTTTGGCACGTCTTAGTCTACGTAAACATTTAGTCTACGCTATTTGCGTTCCCTTTATTTTCGCCGTCTTAGTCTACGTAAATGTTTACGTAGACTAAGACATGCCAAAATAAGGAATGCAAATGGCTGCCGCCATTTGCGTACGTGCGTTTTTGTTTTTTGTTTTTTAAGTCAGCCGTGATAGGCTACGTAAAGATTTATGTAGTCTATCACAGTGTATTTTTAAAATCTAGCCGCGATAGGCTACGTGAATCTTTACGTAGCCTATCACGTTTTTTTGTTTTGTTTTGTTTTTTAACCTGGAAATGGCGGTGGCGGCAGCTGGTCGGAAGACCGGCTGCCGCCGCCGCCGCCGCCGCCAAGAAGATCCGCCCAAGGTAAGTCTCGTCCCGGGGGGGTGGTGGGCTGTTCTGCCACCGATTTTGGTGGGCCGAATGCGCTGGCATTTGGCCTCCCCGAGATCCGTGGCGGACCTTTCATACATCCCTATCTGTATCCTGCCTTTCTACCCAAAAATGGCACTCAAGGTGGCTTAGGTAGTAAAGCTTCATGACATGTGACTGTAAAAGATAGGAGAGCTCTTTAGAATTACATGTGCATGTGGCGAGGAATGTCCTTCTGTAGAGATAAGTCCAATCCTAGGCACTTGCAGCAGGTATGAATGGCTGCTCCAGAGCAACACTAATAAATATAACCTTATGTCAACATTATAGGAGAACTTTCCCCTTAAAATATTAGGGAGATTTGCATCAAGATGTTGGAAAAATAACAGAACCACTTACTATTACATTAGATCTTGGTTGTAGTTCTTCATCATCATAAATGAGTTCCCCATTTCCGTCCATTCCTCTTCTCTGTTTAAACTCATTCTTGGCTGGGATGCTCTTGTTGCTTCTAATGTGCCACCTTTTTTACTTTTAAGGGAGGAAAAATTCTCTTGTTTTACAAAGATCAGCACAGACAAATAATGCTTCGTTTTTGTGTGTGGAGTGTAGTAATGGTAAGTCACAGATATTGTCTTGATGACCTCTAATTCAAAATGTTCTCTCTGTGATCCTTTTTAAGCCAGGGTGGACAACTTCAGTCGGTCCAGAGGCCAATTTCCTCCCATGGAACCTCCAGTGGGCCACACTCTTATGACTGTGGAAGTAGCATCGACATTTTGTTTAATTTGCAGTTTGCCACCAAAATTCATCAACAAAGAGCTATGGAGGCTTATGAAGGACAACTTTAGCTTGTTTTCAAACTACCTTTGTCTTTAGTAAGCCTCTGTAATGGTTTGCTGCCAAATTTCGATGGCAAACAGCCATTTTTTTTCTTTTTTGCGTATTTTTGGAGGCAATGAGGCAGTGAGGGTGCCACCTGTTTTAAAGCCGGTTTTCTGAAAAATTTAGTTCACGGAAGTAGATATTCAGAGATTTCTTTTGAACACTTCTGTTTCGATAAATCAAACTCCTGAAGGAATCAGTCAGTACTGGTAAGCCTGCAGAATAAAAACACAATCACTACAATTCAATAGAGAATTGTGTGCTTAAACTCATTGAAAGCAATGAACCTAAGGGCATTTAAATCTGCATTGGACTGTGGGCAACATATTAGTAATTGGTAAAAGAACAGGAAGTAGAGAATAGAATGAATAGGTGATTCTCACACTGGAGAGAAGAAAGATATGGGGACATGAGAATCCAGAGCATAGCTTCTATGACAAAATTTGAGAATTGCTAATTTGAGAAAAGGCAGGCAAAAAAATCTGATTCATTGAGAAATAAAGTATCTTTATTATGTATTGGAATGACATGAGTTCAAGATGCTACACAACCTTAGTCTTTGCTGGGAGGGAGCAAAATGATTCCCCACAATCTGTGTGTATGTTTATATTTTTACCGTATTTTATCGTACTTTGTTCATTGTATTTTGCTGTATGTTACTTGTAATTTGATTTTAATAGTATTTTCTTACTGTATTGATTTGATTTTTCTTCACTTGTGTTATGTCATCCCAGAAATGTATTAAAATGAAATGTCAATGGTTGACTTCCACTGTATTTTGAGATGTCTTTACTAGCTTATTTCCCCAAAGTGGGAGACCCGCCCATAAGGGACAAAAGCCTTCCACTAATTTTCATGGCTGTGTTCTCAGCAAGAATGAGAGGAGTAACTAACTCCTCAGGATATTTTCCATCCATTGATGAGAAGAAACATTCCACAGTAAGTCCAACATTCCTTTCTCAGCTCAAATGCCTATTTTTCAGGGTGTCATTTCTGTTGCATTGACCAAATGCTCAAAAGATCAAGGCTTTATTCCAGTGAACAAGAATTTATGGTGAGTAGAATGCAAAGTCACTTTATTCTGTATGCTGGTATTTGCTAGATGATTCTTGAACTGCCCTCTGAAATTCCTGCAGGTCCATTTCATATGTGACGACATTGAGCAGCTTTGCCTTTGTGCTTCTGCTGTTGATATTCTACCTGGTAGATGTTAAGAAGGTGTGGTCAGGTGCTCCATTTTTCTATCCAGGTGAGTGTACTTCAAAGGACAATATTCCAGTTTGAACTTGGTAACTATGGAGATCTAAGGAGGAAGGCTTCAGTCCATCCTTGGGGGTTTATTTTTCCCCTTCAAGAATTGAGGTGGGAGGGATGTGTGATCTCACTTTATTTATAATCTTGTGCCTAGTTTCTAAACAAATAATTGTAGCTAAATTGATTTTGAAAGCACATCTGTTCTCTATCCAAATTCAGTGTTTCAGTTTGGGCATTTTCCCCATCTTCTCCCCCCCCCCCCCCCAGCTCATGCTCACTATGCAGGAGCTTGTTGGACAGGTGCTTTACACCCTGTAGACAGCAGTCACCAGTTGCAATGCGCAATGCATCTAGCATTGGGAGTGTACCTTGCATTTGCAAAGCAACTGGTTGAACTTCCTAGAACTAACAAAGCACCCATCCTCAAATATGTGGTGGTGGCAGCATTAATTCTTGTGGCAAGAAGCAGCACATAGTAATTCCCTAGAGTGTAAGTACGTCCCTAGAGTGTATTCCAAACTAAGGAGATACATAAGTAGTCTCCCAACTATTTTAAATTGAAAAGCAGCTGCAGGAGGCTGTTGAAATGGTGGTAGGGAGGGGCTGCTTAACCCTTTCCCATCTAATCATCCACTCAAAATCACCTCTGGATGGCTTTTCTCTCAGCAAGGAAAAAGATGGGAGGAGACCCATATTCCTCCTCCTCCTATGGATGGGAAAGCACGTGTTGGTGGGGGTGAGGAGTGATTTTGAGCAGCAGTCTCTCCCCTGCTGCTCTTCTACTCCTGATCAAAGCCTCCAGTACTTCCAGAGCTTTCACTTAGTTCTTAAAAACGGTGAGAGACTGTTCATACATCTCCTGCATATTGTCTAGTTTGGTCCTCAAGTAAGTGACAAATCAGGAAAGAAAGAATTTTCTTCTTTCTTGATTTGTCACTTACTTTGAGGACCAAACTAGACAAGCCTTTACAAAAGTCCTTTGTAGGACCAGTGAAAATCTAATGCTGGTCTTGTTACAATATCTACCATTTATCAGGCGAAATAGGCTTTACCAGGATAAGAAAAGCATCATGTAGAAAGATTATGAGGACTGGGAGCAAGCTTGTAGTTTTTATTTTTTCAAATAAAAACTACAAGCTACTGGGATGGACAGATAGCAACTTGAAAACCAGATTAGCAGCTGTGGGACCTGGTGGTGGTGTAGTGAAGATAAATAGGCTGCGCTATGTGTCCTCCTGTGACAGCCTACGTTTTGGGGTCAGCCTTTGCCAGGTAATTTCTTGTTTCGCACTAAAGCTTTGAATCAAGAGCAGAAGAAAGTCTATGCGGACATGCTCCTAAAACAAGACGCAGAGCTCTAATCGCAGTGGAGGACCACTTCTAATACAGGAGGGCTATGCTGCTGCTAACTGTTAAAATGGAACACCATTTTAAATACATATTTAACGCAGTGTTTTCCTTTTAATCCACTGTACTCTTTCTGTCTCTGGACTGTTGACTTTTTCTCTTTCCTCAGCCATAGGGGTCTCTATGCCCCACATCGATTATCTCCTTTTCTTCTTCCAGTATGTTCATTTGCTTTCGGTTGTCCCATGCCCTTATTAATTCCTCCTCCTCACTGAGCTCAGCAGTATTGGTTGGTTTTCTGTCTGCCCTAAAGTGCCGGTAGTCGGGCTCTGTAGGCTACCAGATCCTATTATATAGTATGGCTGTAACACGTAACTGTCTTCCTGATAACACTTTGGTTTCGTTGAAGGTATGAACTCCATTCTCGTCTATGTTGGGCATGAAATATTTGAAAACTACTTTCCTTTTAAGTGGAAGATGCAGAACACACAATCTCATAGTGAACATTTGACTCAGAATCTAATTGCCACATCCCTATGGGTTATCATATCCTATGGACTCTACAGGAAGAGAATATTCTGGAAAATCTAACTGGCTCATCTACAGTTCAAAGGATTTGGGGGCATGCGAACACGGGGGTACCCCCACCATACTGATGTTACTTTATTTCATTTTTTTAAAGAGATCATGTGTTTGGTTTACATTCGAAGTCATCTAGAACTGAGACATGCATATTTAAGATTTGCTAACTGAGCTAAGGCAAGGCTTTGTTTAAACTTTTATTTACTGTATTATTCCATTTATTAATAAACATATTGAATAGCTCCTCACCCTTAGGCAATTTAAAAGGACTTTCAAAGGCAGGTAACCACTCCATTTAGGGATTTATTACATGCTTGTCTCATATAAAAGTGACAACCCATGTTTGAGATATAATTGTCTATACTAATGCAACAGATGGGCATTTGACAGAACCAGCCAGAATTGAACAGGGTACCTTTTGATCTGCTCCTCAAGATGGCAGAGTGGAATGAAGAAGGGCCAGTAATAGTCTCTGCAGGTAAGAGCACGGCTTCCTTCCCAGATAGCCCATCCGTTCTGTCAGACCTAGGGGACTCTGCCTGGCATTGCCTCTTTGGCTCTCCTACCTTCCTGCATCTGCCCCCAGCCTGCCTATTTACTATCTTCCTACATTCTGATCATCTTTGACAGAAAGCTTAGCTGTGAGTCCACCACGAACAACTCTGTTTTAGATGTACCTTTCTGCATGACTCCTTGAACTTATGACCAGTGGTTCTCACCATTCAAACATTATCAAGAGGGGATTATGGCTCCACACTGTCCACCCACAACCGTTGTGGCCAGTGCTGAGTTTGAGGCTGCAGCCAAATACATTTTAATGAAAACATGATTTTTAAATACATTTGAAACGTATTTTATTTACAGTGGCCAACTCAAAGGTTTACCAAAAGGTGAAATGAAGTTTTGATAGTGTGATCATGAGCCACCTTTCCGAGGTTAACTTTGTTCAGCTAGCAATCTTTTAGCAAGCTGAGCCAAAGGCTTCAGGGTAACTGTAATGAGACATCAAGGCAACATCATGGCTCTCTTCTCTGCCTGCCCTTAATAAGATGCTCCAGCAGGGAGTCCACGGTACTCAAGTCAGTGTCTGAAGGAGCAAGATCTTCTCATTGATGCAGAATCTGTGCAACACCATCATCAGGTTTTCCCCGCAACGTGACACTTGGCGCTCCATTGCCAGGCGGAAATCCTCCTTCACACCTTTGGTTATTCCCCTGGTAACTGTGTGATGCCTGAAATTATAATACACAAAATAGTTAAAGGGCGCAGAGCTACTGTTTCCATTTTAAAAGCTGTGCATTGTATGTGTTGCAAAATCTAGCTTCCTGGCTTGATCCAACCCTTTTTAAAAACATCTATTTGTTTAATGAGACTGTTCGCTGAGAGTGCCATACATATATTATTGAATTCTGTAACAAATCTACAACTGATTTTAAAAGTGTTGGATAATACCCAAAGTTCCTTGGATTTAGCTTTTTAGGGTATCTTTGACGCAGTACACAAAAGAACCACAGTGGCAAATAGTAGCTGTTCAGCTTTAAATTTGGCCAGAAGGATATTTTTGCTGTTGTGTGTTAGTGAGACAAACAGCACAGCAAGTTAAATGCCTTTTCTAGTATACGTTTTTCACCAAGGTAGGATAAAAGCAGATTAAGATATGTGCACCATGCCATTGTGCAGTAAGCTCCTGGAGATAGTAAGAATTCTGATCCTTGCCCAAAGACTTTGTACTAATTCCCTTTATGTCATAGAGTCTATGAGAAGCAGTCTTGAGGCTCAATAAGGGCAGAGGAATTAACAGTTCCATTATCAGTCATAATGCTAAGCTTCTCCCATAACTACTACTGCAACTCCAAAAGCTACAGAAGTGGCTTAACAGGTTGTGCCATTTTATAACCAAGATTTAAATTTTGCTCTAGTTGCTCAGTGCTTTCCCCCACTCCTCCCCACTGCTGCAGTTGATCTTGCACTGGATCACTGATCCAGTGATTTTCAAAGTCACTTTGATTTTCAAAGAATTTAAGAGGGCCCTGCACTGCTCTTGATTTGTGCAATATTTCAGCACAAAAGGCCACAGTAGCCAGTAAACCAAAAAAGGGCCCCTTTCAATGGATTTGGGAGCAGAACTTCCATAAGAAAAATAACTTAGAGGCGAAGAATTGCTGCATATCCATCAAAGACTCCTACAGCACACCTTTTGTTGAGTAGGAGTGCAGAGCAGCAACGCTTGGTGAAGAGTTCCAGAATAAAAACGGCACAGAAGAGGCAGGCAGCAAGTAGATGGGAATTGTAAAAACAAAACAAAACCTGACCACCCCCACCTCCCGGCAACACTTTTGGCTTATAGGTACTTGTTTGTGCCTTTATCAAAAACTAACACATGCTACCAAACAGTGATTGGATATAAATATCAAAAGCATTTTGAAAATGGCATAATTAAGAAAGTGCATCTAACACCATTAAAATGTCCTACATTGCTTCACATCTTAGTTCTTAATCACATGTTTCAGAAGGAGTGACGTGGCAGATTTTTTTAATTAACAGATTTAATACTGCCTTTTCAATGCTTCTATCTTGCCGAAGCAGTGTTTTGAGACCTAGGACTACTTCCTGCCCTTGTTGAAACTTCAAAACAGAAAACAGCCAGTATACTTTTGCAGTACTGAAGGAGTAAATGGTGGCCATCTTACCTAAACATGAGTATTTTAATAAAAGAAGAAGCTGGAGTGTCCACAAAAATCTAGCCAGAGCACCATTAATGTTTAATCATACAGAGATCCACTTAAAAATTGAAGAACATACATGTGCCAGTAACTTATGGAAAAATAACAAAAAGTGTTAACAATAGTAAAACATGGCTTGCCAAGTGATGCAGGCACAAATGAAGAACAAAAGCATGGATAAAACTACTGAATTAACAAAGGTCTGATAACCATGGGCAGTAAAACATATTGACAAAAAGACAGCACACTATGAGCAGGGATGTTCCCCTGCTTGGTACCTGTCAGCAGTCTGCATGCTGGGCTGTAGTACAGGTATGAATTCCTGCTGCAGTAACCCCAGCGGAGGGCTAGAAGTCCTTTAAAAAACAGCAAACAGCAGCATTCAAACACCCACACCAACTTCCCCTGTGCTACAAAAGCAATGCTCCAGAGAAAGAGAGAGAGAGAGAGATACAAAAAGAAGAGACTACAAATCAAGAGTCCAAACCCTAGTGCAGGCATACAATGGATCTTTCATTAGGGATGATGAAAGCTTCATCCAGAAGCTTCATCCAGAGGCTTGGCTCTCCAAAACAGCTCATTCAAGAAGTCATTCCAGGTTAAAAATCCTAACTACATCATATGTATTTACAAAGAACATAAAACTGCAGGGAATTGGTGCACCTGTGACAACACTGAAATCAGGGATCAGGAGTCCCAGCAAGTATTTTATCATGTAAGAGAATATGAACAAGCCTCATATGCAACAATTTGAACCTCTGTCCTTTTCCCAAGCCAAATAAAATGAGTACTGTCAGACTAGGCTACCGTTACAAATTAGGGCCAAACTACATATTACAATGTGTAACATGGAATAAAGTCCTGCTGTTCCCTTCTCCTTGGCAGCAGTGGAAAGGGGTGGGGACACTTAATCCTTTCCTTAATGCAGCCGCATCTCCCCTAAAATCCCCACTACCAAGCCTCTTCCCCTCCCAGCCCCTGGGTTTCACTGATTTCACGGAAGCAAGTTTCAGGAGAAAATGGGCCACCAGGGAAATGGTTAGCAATGCTTTGGAAGGGAGCAGAAAGCATTGAGGTTTCATTACACATAGCTGCATTGTAACATTTAGATTGGCCCTGGGTACATAGCAACAAGACAGCAATCAGCTTTGTTCCTCTTTAAAGCCCCCAGGCAGCCCTTTTTGCTAACAGATATTTAAGATGAGAAGTACATACTCTTAACATCAATTTGCAATGCCATCTCACTTGAGGATTGGGGTGTGTGTGTGTGTGATGTTTTTAACACTGCACAGGTTGGAGCAAAGAGGTACCCTATGCTGCTACTCCTCTACTATTTTGATGGCTTTATCCTTAAAATCTTTTTCCAGTATGTATTCTTAATGATACTGTTAATGCTGTAAAGTGAAAAGCTGCAGTAATCTCAAGAATATCCAAATAAAGCAGGTAAAGATTCTAGGAAATGCTTCAGAGATGGGTCAAAGGGAAACAAATGCAGCCAAAATGGCAGCAAGCTGGTATATTTCATGCATCTTAACCAGAAAAGATGGAGAGTGAGAGAGAAGATACTGTTTAGGATAACTGAAGTAGAATTTTCTGAAAGCCCTTGGAAATGGAGCAACTAAGATGAGTCTGAAAAACCAGAAGAAACCATATCTGTCAGGGTCTCTCCAACAAGTGATGACTTGCAGTCTTTAACAGAATCCTGGTGAGCCAACCAGCAGAATTTGATGTCCCTTCTGGAGAGAAGCACTCTCCCAGTTTCAGGACATAGCTTCAGCCAAAGGACCACTAGCTTGGATCCAAATATCTGGAACACAACTGTCAACTAAAGAAAAAAACCCGGACCAAATAGGGGCAAACAGGCTGCAATATTGCTAAACTGGACAGAGAGCAGAGGTAAGAGGGAATCCCATGAGGTCTCTAACTGCTCTGGGGAAACCATGCAGATATGACTAACGCTTCGTTATGACTTCAGAACACCACACGGTGGATTGGCCCATTCTCCCGCCTGCTGACCAAAAGGGAATTTACAGTCAGCCCAGCTTACCATTCTCAGCGACCAAGGCAGGAAAGGACTCTAAAAACAATGCTCACAGCCCAGGGCAGGACAACTACATCTTGCTTCACAGAACCTGCTGGATGGCCCTTTTCACCAGAGGCAGCATCCAAGGTAAAGATGGATACAAAGGACTACTGGGTGCTTTCAGATGAAGGGGTTGTATTGCTAACGGTCTGGAGGCTTTGTGCAGCTATTCCGTCTTTTTTCCTTAACTGACTTTCTGCGGTAAGAAAAAAAGGCGGAAGAAACAGCAGGAAAATATGGGAGGGTTATGAGTGACAATGACCTGGTTTCCATGACACGCTGCAGCTCACCGTGGATTATTTAACCCAGGATGACCCATGGTAGGCGCGATTTTGCATATGCAATCCCCAATCAGGTTGTCAGGTCATCTGAGCCCAGCCATCAGGCTTATGCAAGGGTTAAACAACCTTGTAAGGTTAGGCAAAGGTTAACTTTCATATAACCCCCGATGGCCAGGTTCAGACAACACAAGAACCCCCCAAGTGGGAGTTGTATAGTCAAAACGGCAACTGGCATACACCACGGCTCCTCAAGGGTTAAGCAACCCAAGATGGGCTGTTGTGTCGTGTGACACAAGAGTGCCTCACTCTCTCACCCCTTCTAGCAGATGTGGAAGTTGCAAGGAAAACTACCTTCGAGGTGCGATCCCTGAGGGAAATCATTCTGAGGAGCAATTCAGGACTAGGGAAAGGTGTGGACACGGGGGTGGCGGGGAGGGAAATTGATTTGCAAGGCATCTCTCAAGGTGAGATGGTGGGACAGAAGAAAATAATCCTCCCTGCCCAAAACACCGCAACTGTTTCTTTTAAGTTTGTTGGGTCAAGCCCTTGGTCTAGGCCTAAGGGGAAGAAAGCCAAAACACACTGGGGACAGTGGCTGAAGTGGAGGCAACACCCTTGCTTCTCTCTCATCTCTAGATTTTGGTGGTGGAGGACCTGTGGGAGGCCAGGATGAACTGAAACACCTCTTTCAAGAAAGCTTCCTGTAGGGCAGGGATGGGGAACCTCAGGCACAGGGCCAAATCCAGCCTCCAGGGTCCCCCAGATGGCCATGCCCCCCTCCCCTGCACCCTTTCCCCCAGATGGCCATGCTTCCTTCCCCAATGATTGGTGGTTTCCCAGCTTCTATGCAGTTTTTTCCCCCCATTCTAAAAGATTTAAATTCCTCTCCTAAGGCTTAGTTATTGGCAATAAGAGCTCTACGGTACAATATGCTGGGGGTTTATTTGTATTTTTGACCCCACTCCTTTTGTCTTTGGCCTTGCACATCACTGGAATGCGGCCCTCAAGAGCTTCTCTGAAACTCAATTGACCCTCAGACTGAAAGAGGTTCCCTAGCCCTGCTGTAGGCGCCACTGGCTTTCAATCTCCACATGTGTACTGGGAGTCATACTGGTTTCGAGTAGAGGACTGAAGCCTAGGTCCGTAGACTTGGCTAGGTTAGAATGGGCCAGGGGCTTAGAAATGCCAAGATGTTCTGTTTGTTAGATTTATATCCCGCTTTTCTTCCTTAGGTCCACAAACCATGGCTTTCTGGGCCAGAATGGAGCCGCCACAGTCATGTCTGCCCATAGGCTTTCCACTTTGCACAACATTCACATCAGGAACTGAGGGAACATGTATAGCAAGCCTAGGGGACACTGGAAAAACACAACATCTGTTGCTTCAGCTTGAAACACAAGAATAATCCATTTTTGTATTTTCCCATTGCAAGGTCAACAATCAGTGCACCTCATCTTGCACCATCAACAGGAATATCTCTTGGCTTGGGAGCCCATTGCCCCTGCTCAAGGGCTTTGTAGTTCAGTTAGTCTGTCTGTTCTGGAAGCCCTGCACATATTCCATGGTAATAAGATTTACTTTCACCCAGGCAAACAGACCATCTGATTCCTGCAGCCTGCTGAAGCAGGTGTCTCCCTGATGACTGATGCAAGCTTTCATGGTGTTGATGTGTGTTCTTGTTAGGATGTATATGCAACAGATCTTGGTAGAAAAATCAAGGAGGGAAAGCCTGGCAGCCTGCAGTTTCAACTAGGTGGGCACTTCTGTGTGGAATCAGACACTGGGCCATAGCCTTCATGCAGTGAGCTCTCCATCCCAAGATCCCAGTTCTTGCAGAGGCGTTCCCTCATTCAAGTAAACTGGGTTCAGCCAGAAGCAGAACATGTGCTTTACCCCCTTGGGAAGCTCCAACTGAAGTTACTGTCTGAGCAAGATCTGGTGCTGTTGGGGTGGTAGCAACTACTGGAGGACCCTGGCCTGGATCCTTGCCCAGGAAACCATATCTCTGCAAGCTATCACTTAGCCTTACAGGCAAGCCAGATCTCTGGCATCTGCTGACTTAAGTGACAGACCCTCTCAAGTTGTGGCGACAATCCAGTCTCTCCTGGTGAGAGGAATATTTCCTCCACATCTGTGTATAGTATCCCCCCAAGGTGTTGTATCCTCTGGCCTGGTGGGAGAGCACTCTTGCTCCTGTTGATCATAAAGCTATGGGGGTTCTAAACAGGCAGTGGTGGCTGACCTTCCTCGTTTCTGGCTAGTCGGTGATCTGCTCAGAATTAAGGGTAATGTAGACTCCACTGGTTCTGAGGTGTGCTACCAGAGCAATCATTACCTTCACAAAGGCCGTGGACATGGGAGGGAGGCCAGATGGTAAGACCCTGTATTGATATTTTCCATAAGCAAAACACAGATACTTCTGACATGCTAGGAAATAGGGAAGTGTAAGTATTCCTCTGTGATGTTGATGAATGCTACAAAATCCCCCAAGAGGAGGCCACTCCTATCCCTCTACAGATCCCTCTACCAGAATTACTTCTCCTCAAGCACTGCAGCCAGTGTCATACTTCCCCTCCCGAGACTGTTGCGGAGGGCCCCTTCCCAAGCGGCCATGTGGCTCAGGCTGAGGACCAACAGTTGCAGGAAGAGGCAGTCTCAGCATGGAGTATGGCTCTAGCCCCACTGGGGAATGTTCCATCCCCTTTCCCAGCACCGCCTTCAGCAGATGGAAAGCAGAGTCTGAACCGGGGGGAGGAGGGGAGGGGGTCTCCTTTCTGGAACGGACACTGAGTTTCCTGGCCCTGCCCACAGCTACAGCAGCCTTCCCCACCCTAGCGTCTTCCAGTTGTTTTATATTTCAACCCCCATCAGGCCTAGCCATTGTGACCAATGGGCGAGAATGTTGGGAGTTGTAATCCAAAACATCTGGAGCAACCAGGTTGAGCAAGGCTGAGCTAAAGGATTTTCCATTGACCAAGAACCTTTTGTGCTATAGTAGTGGGTTTCCTGTTTCACTGCATACAGAAACAAACCAAATGTGAAAACCATTTTCTTGGCCCACTACCTTCCTTGTCAATTAGAATCTTTCAGTACCTAACACAAGGTAAAGATTTGTTCCGCCGATCTTGTGGGGATTTAAAAATCTCCTTGGAATAGACAGCAGTGTGTCTATTTCCTCAAAAGGATGTATATTCATATTGTCTGGGTTATATATTTTGCTCCAGTAAGTGCACTGGTACCTTCCACTTGTTTGGGAAGCTCCAGCACCGATGTTGACATCAGCAAGTAATGTCTAGGGCATTAGGCAATTAGGGCAAATTGTCTTCCACAATTCTGCATATGGCATAAGCACGGAATTCAGCATCCTAAGAACCACAGCTTTCTTTTTAATAAAGCAACTCTCCAAATCTTATAGCTACAATGGTGGGTTTGAACATGTAGTAGGCCCTCTTCCACCTTTCTCTCTCCCCATTCTTCCCTTCTCCATTCCATCCTGGCTACTTATCCAGAGCCCCAGTGGTAAGGCTGAAGTCCTATAAGGATTGACCCCACATGAGATGTTGCTATTAGTCAAGTCATGCTACCAAGTTGTCACCCTTTTCTGGAGGCAACTGCCTTGAAAATCAATTCAAAGGCTGGTGCACTCACTACTGCTCCAGGCTCCAATCATCCCCACTGGATGTTCTTTACGTCCACCCTAAACAACACTTTATCCACTCTACCCTTCATTTGCCCACATTTCAGGGCTATCATGATTTCCTGAATATTTCTATTAAAACATAGTCACTTCCTCCAATTCACCTGGGCACATGTCTGGTGCTGAAAAGCATCAGCTGGTGTACATTCCAAGCAGACAAAAACACATTAAAGGAATAAAGTAAAGCCACAGTTGTGGCTGAATGGAATATGAATACTAGGCAGGGGGAAAAGAAGTTGGACAAGAGAAGTTGCTTAGCTGCACTATCAGAGTTGTCAAGAAAAGTGTCACTGGAGTCATTATCCCACAATATCACAGGACACACAACCCACACCTGCCCAACTTGGAGCAGCCTCTGAATAGCCATCATACTTTGCCCCTTTAGTGCTATAAAGGAAAAATTAAGAGTGGATAAAATCCATTAAACGTAACAGCCCGAACCACCAAATGGCAGAGCTTGTGCTTGTGACCTGCTTTGGGGCAAGCTACAGAAAATGAGCGTAGCAGTTCCTTGTTGTTGGCCTAATCATAATGGAACTTTCATTCGACGTTCTTGGATTAGCCAGCTGCCAACCTGCCATTTTTGCATTGAAAGACTATCCACTATGCGATTACGCCATCAATATTTTCTCCATCAATGGAGAAAACTAGTTGACAAGAATCTATGTGGAAGTGACATGTAACTTCCTCAGCATAGTGGTCCACTTAGATACAGTATATTCTCCCCTCCGGACCATCCAGTTTTACAGCCCAAGACAGCTAGAGTACTTAATACCTTATCAGCCTTTGCACTGTCCATTGTGCCAGGGAGATGCTCAAATTTGATTCTAATGCCCAAATAAGTTAATACTTCCCATTCTCATGTGGTCTTCTATGCATTTACTATCACCTTCCCTGAAAAGTCTAAAATGTAACCAGATAAAAACCCACTACTTATGTAGGATGCTTCCCAATATATTTGCCTTAACCATTTAGATTAGCCACTTCACATAAATTATACTAGTAGTCAGAGCACTCTCATCAATTCTATAATTTGGGAAAAAAAAATCTTCTTACTTTATTAACATTCCCTGATTTGGCAACAATTCCAGATGAATTTTCCCTCCTTCTTGTGTTCTTAAATAAGCAAATTCTTCCAGCATATCAATATCTGGAGAAATTGTTCAGGTCCAAAAAAGAAAACAGACTTTGACACAGAACATAAAAATAGTGAAATTGATGTGATTCATTACATGATTGGCTTTCATTCTGTTCTTCCTTACCGACGTTCCAGTAAATTGCTGTGAATGCTTCCTTCATGAACTGTATGCAAAGTATCTATGGGGTATATCCAATGTTAGTCTAACTTAAGTGCCATTCATTTCAAGGGCTCTACTCTAAGTATGATTAACATTGGATAGAACCCTATAGATGTAGGGTGTTGTCAGAACAAATCCTTTAACTGTTGCTGCAATACGCTAATACAAAGAGCATTGTCCAGAGTGTGTAAAACACTTGTGCAATAATAAGAGAACTTTTGCTCACATACTAAAGCCGCAATCCTATAACACTTGGCTGAGAATAAATCCCATTGAGTGCAATGGGACCTACTTTTGAGTAGACATACATAAGATTGTTCTGCAAGAGTAACCAACACATACCATAGTTCCCATGAATGTCTGCTGTTCCCATAAATAGTAACAGGTCTAGGGTACCATTCCTAAATGCAGAGACTGTTTCAGCATGTTCTGGATCCTCAACAGTATACCTGAACCGATGCTTCTTGCAGCTCTCACTCTCAGACTCCATTACCCCTTTAATCTCTTTGCTCTTTCGTTTCCTGTTGCCAGCTCTTACCCTGTTTCATTCCATCAGGCCTCTGCCCAACATTACCCAAGAGCAGATCCCACATTTCTTTGGCAATTCTGAAAATATGGGCCTCCTATCATCTATTTCGGTCTGCTGGCATTTTTGGAAAAAGGATACTTGTAACATAGTTGAAAAAGTTCTCATACTGGAAGTTTCCTTGTTGACAGATTTTGTTGATTGCTTTCAAGAACAGGTTTTCACCCCTTGGCCACTCGTGCTGGAGCAACACAACCACATGGCCCAGTGCCATATCATCTCTATTGTCCGTGAAAGCTCTCAGCTGTTGGGGGGAAAATGAAATGAACAAACTGGACAGCATCTTGACACAGTAAATTCCAAGCCAACACCTAACAGGCAGAGACACTTAGGTGCGTTTCCAGAGTATTCATCATGTGTATCAGGCTGCAGATTGCATCATTCACATTCATCCACAACGGACTGGACTAAGAAGCGTATAAATGTGGACTGTGGTTAGGGTGGAACCTGAAATGTAATTGAAATGCTTAGACTCTCTAACGATACCTGTTTGAAGCTTGGAATGAGGCCGAATCAGTCCAACACACACTGTAAGGGTATGTGAAGTAACAATACCAGCTCACATTTCTATAGTATTTTAAACTGTCCAAATAACTTCACAAGATCTTAATAATTGCTACAACCCTGTAAAGAAGACCAGTATCATTATCCCCATATTTCAGATATGGGGTGAAATATGTGAGTTCATGGAAGATACAAGATTTGATCCGAGGCCTTCCTAAGTCACAACACAGCACAGCCACACCAGCTCATATCACATACGGAAAAGTTCTAGTTTCAGCGGTAAATGAACTTTACTCAATTCTGGAACATTTCTTCAGCACAAGTTAACTCAGAAAGTTGACTGCTATTCTTGTGAACTCCTTAGGTGGATACAGGCAACTATTTGGCCAACATGTGGAAGATCTTCCCTACCACTTTGCAGGACGATAGCAATGACCAGGCTATCCCAAGGCAAGCATTATTCCTCCGGAGTATTTTATATGGGTAAAGAGTGAGTGAGAGAGAAAGAGAGAGAGGGTGTGTGTGTGTGTGCGCGCACGTGCTTGCATGTATGTGTGTGTGTGCATGTGCGTGCGTGTGTGTGTGTGTATCTCTCTCTCTCTCTCTCTCTCTCTCTCTCTCGCCCTCTGTATGAGTTCAGACATCTAGCTTACCATGATAACTTACCACTTGGTAGAAAGTTATCTGTATCTACTTGTTTGAACTGAGAAGGGTATGAACATTTGTAATAAGCCAAACATGAAAAAAAAAAAAATTAATACTGAAATGTGCTTTGCTGTGTTGGGACTAGAGACTGGCAAGTAGCACAGAATATGCAATTCG
The DNA here is from genome assembly GCF_057233095.1 of Heloderma suspectum. Lineage (NCBI taxonomy): Eukaryota > Metazoa > Chordata > Lepidosauria > Squamata > Helodermatidae > Heloderma > Heloderma suspectum. The sequence continues at coordinate 131,624,456 of NC_139462.1, read as the reverse complement.
CTCTGATTAGAGACAAGGAGCCAACAGTTGCATTACTTCATTCAAGCAACTAATTTTCACCCCTGAAACAGTGCCTCCCACAGCGGGCCTTGGTGACCAATGCATGATTTGTGGCCAGCTGCCCTCATCCCAACACATGAAGTGGGCAGGGGGAGGTTGAGACTCTCACCCGAGGCAGGTCTGGGCCATGCTCAGAAGACATGCTGCCTCCAGGCCAAGCATGAATGCGAGGCTGAGTCTTTCCTTCCCGCGTCCTCTGGAAGAGCAGGCTCATTCATTCTCCATGTGCCAGGCTGCGACACATCCCCACTTGCCACTTCCGAGCATACATCCACAAACTTAGCGTGAGCTAATTTCCTTCCTTCGGTGGAGGTGCAGGAAGGATCATTCACTCACCTCACACCCAGCATTCAGAAGTGGCAGCACCAGGTGAGTGAATAATCTTGCCTGAGGGAAGGAAACAGCCTCTCTTCCAAGTGTCTCCAAAGCACAATTCAATAAGCACTAACAATTTATTTTAATTGCTTCTGAGCACTCCTGCTTCAACATGATGCGAGAAGTTGACTCTTCCCACTGCACATGCAAGAGGACTCATGGGGGGAGGGTTGTGAGGGTCTAGGGGGAGCCACATGACCGGGGGCAGAGCTAAACACATGACCTCTTTGTACTCAAATTGATGCACCATGGGAGTAATGACTGAACAGAGTTTTTGCTTCATCCTCATCCACAAATGCAGACTGCCTAGACAGAAGAGATTCCCTCTCACTAGAAGCAAATGGATGTGTGGAATCCTGATCCAGAGTAACTAAGATGCTTTTTCCAGATACATACAAGATGTGCTTGTTCAGTGGAAGATTGGTCATTGCCCAATAATTGCTTTTTATCTTAGAGGAGATTTTGTTTCTTCTCCAGTGAGCAAGTCGAGGAGTGCTCAGATACATCTGTTGGTTCAAAGCACAGCCACTTGATTACTGACTGGGACCAGGTGAACAGAACTGATCTCAGCACTAGCGCACAGTCTACTTGACATGAATGATCTACCTCAATTCATTTCAACTAGGCTACTTCTACCAGAGTCCAACCACACCCCTGAAGCCTTCTGCTAACGTACACTGCTAAAACATAATGAAGATACTGAGGCCAAGATGAATAGAATTAAACAGAAAACAATTTCCCCCAGAGTCACCATTATCAATCTAAGAAATCGAGTGGCAGTAGGACATGCTTTCCCCCACTACAAACAGAATGAAAACTTACCTTAAAACAAGCCAATAGTAACCGCAAGCAATAGGGCATAATAGCTTTACTGGTACATGGCCAAAGCTTCAGCTCCGAAGCTACAGATAAATGACAGTTTTGTACATATTACAAGTTCTATAATTTTCATAAGAAGCAAATATGACAGACTTAAAACTTTATCAGCTTGAGCAAATATTCTTCTGCAAAAGGTGACAGCTCTCTTCTAATCATGATCACTTTAACTTTTATTTATATTTACTCAACACGGTTTCAGGGAGAAACTGGAAGCAGACGGTGACTAGGTTTGCACCATTGCAGAGAGGGAAATGAAGCTTGGTGGCTAATTTCCCCCATCATGCATACTGGTCACTTGCCAGGGGGATTTGCATAATTAGCCTTGCCAGTCAGCTTGCTGTGTCGTGCAAACCCAGTAAGGGTGGCTTGCTGCTGTGGTTAACAAGCCACCCAGAACTCATGGGCTGTTTTAGGATTCTGGGGTGGTTTGTGAACCACGCCAACAAGCCCCCCTCGCTGTGTTTGCATAAGTTGGCAAGCCATGCCAGCAAGGGTAATTATGTAAATCCCCCGACATGCAACCAGCATGCGCAGCGGGGTTAATAATCCACCATGGCTTATTTCCCCCTCTGATCATGTGAACAGATGCAGAAGCGAGGACCCCAAGAAAGGGTGCATGGATGTCGGTGGGAACTACATGCACAGCTGAAGCTTTGCTCCCGTTTCTCTGCAGTAGCTGCCAAAGAGACAAGTTGCCTTGTGCTTTAACCCCAGGTGCAAAGGTTTCTGCAAATGTAGGAGCCAGGTCGGAAAGAGGGAAACTTGACCATGCAGTGAGTGGCGAGAGCCTGTTGGTGTGTTCTGGTCTCTCACTTCCCCCACATCCCTTGCTGACTTCCTTTTAGGCAGTGCTTCATTGAGAGGAAAAAGAGGAGGCAGTGAGCACCCTCCTCTTCACCCAAGGCTTAGAGCATACTCAAACTGCACTGGAAGTGTGGTGGGACTGACGGAGGTGACTGTACTGGGAAAGGAAGCAAGTACTAAAGGAGCAAGAGGAGGTAGTGGCCGTACCTTACAAACAGCAGCACCCTTTTCCTGCCCTTTTCAGCAACCCAGGTGCCAGTTGCCAGGCCCAGTTCTCTTAGGCAACAGTGGCACCTGTATTTTTGCGCCCCAGGTTTTATTTCTCCTATGCTTTTTAAAAAATTTTTTACTTATCTGATATGGGGATCAAGCAGAACACAACTAAGGTACAGTGTGTGTGGGGGGGCTTTTTAAAAGCCCTAATGCAGCCTTCCCCAACCTGATGCCCTCCAGATGTTTTGGATTACATTTCTGACCACTGACCATGCCAGCTGGGGGTGATGGGAGTTGAAGTCCAAAGCATCTGGAAGGCATCAGGCTGGGGAAGGCTGCCCTAATGAGATGTATCTATGATCTTTAATTACCCCAGTTTTAAAGAGCACGTGGAAGAGACTTGGAATTTAACTGACCCCATTTTCCCAAAATTACCTACTGCAGCATGGGTAATTATGCGAACCAACGAGCACGTGCAAGGACAAGGGGAGAAGCCACAATGGCTTCTTTTACCCCCATGAACATTTGAACCCAGACATTACCTCTGCATCTTCTTCCCAGTACCCCCTTAAGGATTCCTGAAGTCCCAACATTCTTTCCATAATTAGCAATTAAAAAGAGCTCTTAGCTTACCCAACCCACCTCTTCCTCCCAACTCCAATAATGCCTGTAATAATAATGTCAGAGAGCCAAGTCATCACAGTTCAACTAGGTGTGGAATTTGAATCCCATGTGGTTGTTTCTGAAACTGGGGGCAGGGAGTCAGGGAGAAAAAATACTAATGCTTAAAAAAAGAATATATTTTCAGTAAACAATTACTATAGACGTTTTTGGGATGGATCTTAGGGCTAAATCACTAGGATTCTCTCTTCCCCTGTCAGCTATTCAGAGATAAGGTAAACTCTTACCTTTCCTGAATTTTGACTTCAGTGCAGGCTGTTCTTCCTGCAATTTAGCCCCCTCTTGTATTGGAAGTACCATGTAGCACATTAGGTCAAGTACCTTTTCACAGGTCAACTACAAGAGAACATTAAGATCAACAGTTGTATAAGAAAACCCACACAAACAAGCAATTAGAGCAATGATGAATGGCCAGTTAGGTTTTCACTATATTGTTATCAGGAAGCCATGAGAAATCTAGTAGGGCTGTTTGTAAAAGGAAACAGCCCTCCTCAATTTCTGTGAGCAGAACCAGGGCAGGAAACACAGCCCGCCTCAAGCAAGATGCTCCCAGTTTTGCTTGCAGCATCCAAGCGATTACAGGGAAGGGACGGTGGTAGCACTGTTCCTTCTCTGTCGGCACACTCTATACTGACCAGCCCAAGGGGGCACTCCTGCTGGGTTGGTCAGCAAGAAGACAGAGTCCCTTTTCCACAGCTCCATGGGAACAAATGGCGGCAAAATGGAAGGGTGGGGTCTGAAGGCCTCCCCCTGGGCCATCCAAAGGGTGTGTGGCTGTCATCTCCCACCCTCCCATTTTGCCTACAAAGAGCTGCCTCCACTGGATTCAACACTGACCCCTTCCGGCTGCTTGAAGGAGACCGGGGGGTGTTACTGAACAGAGGCTGCTGTTCAGCCATCTCTAATTGTTATTACCATGTTATTATTTTATACTGTAAGAGCCAAGCTAAGCATACAAGTCATAAAGTGGGAGACCGAGGCTGCCTAAGGCTACTTAATGAATCTGTGGATGAAACAATGCTTGAACTAGGGCTTCCCAGCTCACACTCTTAGCCACTACACCACATTAGCACTTGTGATACGCCGAACAATACATGGGCAGAGTATTTTATGCCAGGCAGGGCAAACCAGGTAGTCAAGTTCAGCTTTCACTGTCCATGTGCTAATTTGCCCAACTGCCAACCTGGTTTCTTTTCCCTGCTCCTAACAGATGACAGCTACAAGAGTGTGGCCATATTTATGGATAATGATTAAGCCATGAAATCTTACTTATTAAAAAAACACAATTTGAATAAGCAGCATGCTGATGCACGTGCCCTGTTTATTTTGTGTGTGCAGGGAAACAAACCAGGCAGGGATAGTTTGGTGTGATGTCTGAACCCAGGATTATGGTTTATTGTACCCTACTCTAGCTTTATATAAATCATAAACCAGCTTTAAACGAGGGCTTGTTGTTGGATTACAAGTCTTGGCTTGTTTGGGTGCTATCAACCCTAACCCTAGCTTTGGACACCACGCTGAACAATCCCTGCTTGGATTGTTTACCTGCTCACACGAAGCAGGAGTGAATGGGCTGTGTGCATTAACATGTTGCTCATTCAGACTGTGGTTTCATAAGCCCAAATTCATTACTTATTGTTACGTGCGAATGTGGCCTAAGAGGTTTTAGCTGGCCTCCACAGCAGAAAGTCCTTCGGCAACCTGCATCAGGTCCCACAGATCCTAATCTTAGTAGCAGTAGAAGCCACCAGCAAAGAAGGAAAGGGGCTAGCTAGACTAAGAAGAATGAAGAGACTTACGCAGAATTCCCCAAGGGCAAAATGACAGGTTGCTAGCTGGATTAGGGCTCGCTGATTCTCTAGCGATCCTTGCCCCATGATCTGCTGCTGAGAGTGAGATCCCTGCAGAGCTGCTAAGTGATGCAAGCTGGCTATTGCTTTTTTATACTGACCCTTTCCCAAAAGAGAAACAAAAACCAAATCACTAAAAGAATGTTAACACTCCAATTTGACAGAAATTGAGATTATTTTCAGAAACCAGGGGTCTCCAGGCAGCAAAATACTATGACCTGCTTCACACATAACACTAAGCTGTGGTTTAGTTAACCCATGCTTTGTTGCCCTTACCCAAGGCTTGTCTGGCAGACAACTGAACTAACTGTGGTTTGTTTTCTCAATCCCTGGGTTGTTTCTCTCCTCCTTCACCCATGCTCGCTCTCTCTGTATCTCAAAATGCATTTGTGGTGCTGTAGCACTAGCATGTAGAGCAGCTGGTGTTTTTGACCACTCTTGCTTGCTGCCTCGGTAGCCTGGCAAAACAACCCATGCACAACCCATGGTTATAGATTCACACATAACAACAACCCAGGGTTTAAACAACCCAGAGTTCAAAACCAGACAACAAACCATGGGTTCTCTGTGACCCAGTTTGCATATAACAGGAAATCATGGGTTAATTAACCCACTATTTGCCCTGCATAAGCAGAGTGAGTGAGCATGCTGCCCCCTGCACACTCCTCACTTCTGCTTTTATTCAACAACCTATGGTTGATCATGTCATGCGAAGACAGAGCACTGGGGTTGCTTGGGGGCTAAACAACCCAGTGGTTAACCCATGGTTTGTTGCTGGGTTAACTGCTGGGTTGTTTAGCCCCTAACCAACCCAGTGCTCTGGGTTCACACATCACAAACAACCACCTGCGACCCAGCCAATCGTAGGTTGTTGATTAAAAGTGGAAGTGGTGGGAATGTGGAGGCAGCGAGCTTGCTCATTCACTCCCGCTCATCCCCACCAATTTGTGGATTAAATAACCCATGAATTGGTGTTATGTGCGAACCAGGTCTTTCTGTGTTGTTTGTTGTTAATAAACTATGGTTTACTAGCACAGCTGCATTCATACATCACTACAACCCAGAATTCAACAATCCATGGGTTAAATAAACCATGCTTTGGCGTTATGTGCAAACCACATCAATGTTTTCATAAAGGTAAGTAACAAGCATGTTAACAATAATGATGGGGAACACTTATGCTAATTTGCATCATCATCATCTTCGCATACACACTCTCTATAATCTTTAGAACAGTTTCATAAAGTGGGTGAGCATTATTATTCCTACACTGCAGAAGGGGACGTGGGGTGGGGTGGAGGGTGAGAGAGAAGCTTGCGAAAAGCCACCTGGTGAATTCATGAAAGAGGTGGGATTTGAACCAGGGGCTTCCTGATTCATGACTTGGTCTCTTAGCCACTAGCTACACAGGTTTGATACCTAGTACCACTTTAACGCTTTTTGATGGTTCAAACCACTTCACAGAGATTGCCTTACTGATCCTTGCAACAGCCCAAGTTCTAATAGCTGCTGCGGAAAGGGAGGGCTCCTGCTTACACTCGACTTGGGACTTTGAAGCTTGTGCACTCCAACACAAATGTGCATGGCTGTGCTGTGGGTGATCCCAGTTTTGGTTTGAGGGAACACACCACTATTTGTTAGTCAAGACCAAGCTTCCCCAGCCTCCACATGTTTTGATCTATAACTTCCAGTATTCCTGAGCATTGGCCACGCTGGCTGCGGCTGATGGGAACTGTACATCTGGAAGGCACCAGGCTGGGAAAAGCTGGTTTAGACTGCGTGCTCGCAATAGAAGCTTACAGTGAAGTGGCAGCAGTCTGCTCCTGCGTTTTTTACCTGATAAATAATCATATCTGTGAGGAAGATCCTCAGCCAAAGCCATGTTTCAGTCTTCCACGACACACAAATTCTTGTGAATTCTGCAAAATGAAGAAGTGGGTTATACGGAAATGTTGGGAAAACAGCTTTCAACCTTCTCTCCATGAGGCTTCATGAAGAGATGCATAAAAATCCACCTACATAAACTTGCTCCTGAATTCACTTTGGATCTTGTTCTTGAGTGAAGGACAAAAATATCTAATGCTAACATCATTCCTTTGGGAACTCACTTGTGTGTACTCAGAGAGATTCACAATGGCCCCTGCTCTAAAAGAGCACAGCTGCTGCTCATAATAGCAGTCGGTATAGTTTTCAGTTCGCTGGAATCACTAGGCTGGTAAACACACTGCTAAAGAAAACGTTCACTACTATCCTTATGAAGGCTTTCAGCAAGCCTCATCCAAGCGAAGACTCAAAAGCTGCTTGCCCAATTCCCTGCCAAAAGCACAAGACCTGGATCCAATATAAAGGAAATTATAATGTAAATTAAAAATACTACTGTCAGGACCTGCCTTCCCAGAGATGAGGCCCAGTTCACAGTAAAACCTTTTATTGTCATAATTCCAGTAAATAGGTTTACACCTTTACAGTCCCAAAAAGACCCACAGGTAAAACAGTTCACAAGATATGGATTGGACCAAGTTCCGGTCATGAGCACCAAAACAAAACCCCAAGCAGCTGTGGATCAAGCCGGCAGAATAAACTCCAATCCAATATGTCCGGAGAGTCCAAGACAAAGTGGGGAAGCTTTGCAGGTTATCCAAGTAGTGTTTCTAGCAAACTCTGCTACTAAAGGCTCTGGCTTAAATACAGGAGAGTGACCACAACAGATCAGTATCGGACATTCAATCCTGGCAGGGAAACCTGCCTCTTAGGCAATGGCGGCATCTCACAGGACGCCTCTGCTCTGCCCTCTTTAATTGAGGACACAGCGAAGGAGACAACCCTGAAGCTCCCTCTCCTGAAGAGACTTCCTCCTGCTGCCCTGCTCCCATGGAAGGCTCCCCTGGTCATGAGGCAGGGCCTTCATCAAGGCCAGGTCGACCACCTGTGGAATCAGGCCACACCACCGTCCTGCGCCTCCCCTGCTCCTGGCTGGCAAGCCAGCAGGAGGCCTCGTAGACCTGAGTTCTCAGGACTCTGTCTTCCCATGGTTGGGCCTGATTCTGTGGCACCCACTTCTGACTCAGAATCGGAGGCTGTAGCGCCCTCCAAGCTGGGGCAAGGGCTCACAGCTACAAGCATTCCCCAGCCCCAATATATGGCAAGGTAATGGAAAACACCAACAGCAACCCCAGTATAACAGCATGCAAATGTACTTACCTTTATCCAATGATTCCAATGAATGAAGAAGTTCCCAGCTCTCTCTAGCCAACCTAAAGCTCTCTTGTACTTCAATGGAGTTTGAAAGGTCTGCTGCATTTATCGTAATGAGCCTGCTTTTCCCCTTCCCAGAAGGATCCTCGTCATCAGAGCTCTACTCAAAAGTCAAGATAAAGAATAATAACTGACCTGCTAGAAATTAAAATTTCAGGAAAACCAAACTATAAAATCGGCACCACAGCAAATTTTTTAAAATAGTTACTCACCTGATTAGCGATAGGATGCATTGCCTTCAGACAAATGGCCAGGAAAAGTTTGAAAAAGTTGGTAGCTCTTTTGTAAGGTACAAATGACTTTGAAGGCTGGCTAGTAAAAATATTTATTTCCACTACTTTAAAGTGGCTAAATGTTTATACAACAGTCTAATTTAGGTACGCCAGGACCAAAAAGCCTTTGGTTTAACAAGAAAACTAGGAAGTGCTTACCAGTTAACTTCTACATCAAAAGCACAGAAATGGTAAATTCAGGAACCTGTCTCCATTTCTGCACCATGTAAGCAGTAAGCATGTTCTACAGCAGCCTTCTCCAACCTGGTGCCCTCCAGATGTGTTGGACCAACTTCCATCATTCCCAGTCAATGGTCATGCTGGGTAGAGATAATGGGAGTTGTAAACCAACACATCTGGAGAGCGCCAGGTTGAGAAAGGCTCTTCTACAGTCTAGCATAGGGCTGGTTCACACAATCAAACAAGCCACAGAGGCTTGTTTAAATTGGCGGCGTATGCCAGCAGATGCCAGGCATTATTAGCCTACTTACCCACCCAGGCACGACTTGTCATATCATTCGTATCCAGGAGGCATGGCCTGTTGTTGGGTTAATTTATTTGTTGGATTAACAACAGGCTGTGGGTTCATTTCCCCCCTCAAACAAGCTGAGCCTCCTGGGTTTGGGTGATACAAGCCATGCCTGGGTGGGTAATTAAGCTAATAAAAACTGGCATGTGCTTGCACACGTCCCGGCTTAAGTAGGGTGTGAGAAATCAGGTAGGCGTGACTGGCTGCCTCCCCACCCCACCTGAATGCAATTCCAGCATTCCCAAAGGAGGTGGGAGCTGGTTGCCAGGTGCAGCTAATAAGCCACAGCAGCAACAGGCAAGATAGAGGAACAGAGGAGGAGCCAGCACTGAGGAGCCTTGGCTGTGAGGCGAGGCAATGTACGGGCAGGTTTTCTGCTGGGGACCCTAATTGAGACTGGGAATACCTTTGAGAAAACTGTAGCCTCTGTATCTCTTGTTTAATGCCTAGCCGGAAAAATATTTAGCTTTCTCGAAAAACTGCGAGAGACTAAACATCTCTGGGAGGCATTATTGTTAGCAGCTTATCACATAAGGGTTAAATTAGGGTTACTTAACCCTCTTGTAAGCCACCCTCATCAGGTTCACATGACACGATAAGCCACAGCGACTCCCCGCTGTGGCTTGAATATTCACAAGGGCAGCTGGCATGTGCAGCAACCCACTGTGGCTTAAATAAGCTCAGGCTTGTAGCTGGGGGTGGATGCTAGCAGGGGCCTACCCCACCCCTAAAAAATGTCAAACAAATAATTAAATGTATTACAGAAACTTTAGAAAACCAACAGGAAAGCCTTTTTCTTCTTAAAGGTACAGATGCTATTACTGGGGGGTGATTCTGTGGTGGCCTCTGCCCATATATTCCTAATAGTACATGCAATTGAGGCTATGCCTCAGATGAAGGAATAGTTTGACTTCTGTGAACAGTTGTATGTATTTTTTTAAGAAGGGGCATGTCACTTATAAAGGCAGTTCTTTAAAATGCCTGTTGGTTCAACTAGACACTTGGATTCAGTTACAAGGCTAATATGTTTATACATTCAAACAAATAATTCCTTCTTTCCACACTCAAATAATCAGGGCATCTTCCCCTTCTGAAAATTTGTCATCTAAAAACTGAAGCTATAGGATTGCTCATTGAGATCAGTAGTGTTTCTTTTCCCTTTCCTCCCAGAGGAGGCATCCCCTCTTTTTCATAAAAAAGTTTTTTCATCCCACTTTTCTCTCCCGATCCCCTTGCAAAGTCAGTAATGTGAAGCACTTTTCACTTAAAAAAAATCTTAATGGTGCTATAGCACTAATCTGATGGAGCAGCTGAAGCTGCCTGAGGCATCCTGTTCCTGTTCTATTCCCCCCTCCATTGTACTGCTCCTACCTGATGTTTTCACTACTTTCTCCATCCTGTCAATCACTTGGTCAGTTTCATCCCTGCTCTTGTGGGCTGCTTCTCCCCCTTTAAATTTTTTTTTATCCATGGTATAGTGAACTGACCTTTTTTAAAAAAACAAAACAAAAACAGTGGTGATCAAAAAGGGGTAGTGATCAGAGCAGGGAGGGGGTCAGGACGGGCAGAGAAGATGGGTTCTGCCACGGAGGACCATGCTTTCCAATAAAGAAGGGGGTTCTTTATTTCTTCATGGTGCTATAATGCTATTCCACTACAGCAAAAGACCGATGAAAAAATTTTTTTAAGTCCATTTGCACAAATGGTTGGAACATGATTTTTTTTTTTAAGCAGGGAAACAGTGACAGAGCCTCCAAAGTGCCGTTTGAGCACCATCAGAAGGGCTGCCATTGGTGAGGGAGGCTTGAGGCAGTTTGCCTATGATCAGGAAGAGCAGCCACACCTATGATTGGGAAGAGCAGCAGAGGTTTTTGTGATTCTTGCCGAGCGACTCACTCACCACTTCCCTCCACCCATGATGGATTGTATGTCCCGGGTCCAGATGACATGCCAACCCATCGTGCGTAGAACAACTCCTACAACAAGCCATTGGTGGTTGTCTTAGCCTGTTTCAAAAGGTTAATCCACTCTGCGGGAAGCTGTCTGAGTTCAGATTATATACTAACCCATTGTGGGTTGTTCCAGATGACAACCCACAATGGGTTGGCATGCTGTGCAAACCTAGTCATAAGAATTTTTCAAAATTCTTAACTTTTTATTCTAACAACCAATCTTTTGCAAAGCTTACCTTAACCACTGGATGACACTCACATTATAAGGAGTTATTTACTGCTGAAGGAAGTACGCTCAGAGTTCGCAGCCACTTTCAAGTACAGTATCAAACAATGCATAAATTAAGTTTTATTCTCATTTGAATTCTGATGATTATCACAGAATGGAATTAAGGTGATGTAACAACATAACCACAACATTTTGATTCAGGTATTCATTGATCACACAACGTTTGCAATTTATCCTTCAGAACAAAAATGTATTCTTTCTAAATCAAAATATATTAGAATTCCAGAAGAAATAATATTTCAAATTAGCCTACCCCAAGCAGGTGCCCTCCAGATGTTTTGAAGTACAATTCCCATCAGCTCCAGCCAGTATGACCAATGGTCAGAGATGAAGGGAGCTGTTTTCCAAAACACCTGGATGGCACTAGTTTGGGGAAGCCTGTTCTAAATCCTGTGTCAAATCACGTCTCATTTATGTTAAGAATGAAAGGCATTACCATGGTTTTCTCTCTCCCTTCAGCAAGTTTCCGTTTTTTATGTATATGTCTGCTGCGCTCAATGTCTGTATCAACATAAACATTAGACACATCTTCTAGGAGAACCAGTGGAACTTGGTTTGGAGCATTTGGCCCTATGTTTAATATAAAAACGCTACTGTAAGCACAGTTGCAAATGCAAGAATACCATTAGAATCTGCTTCTAGCTACTAGAAAATCCCTTTCAGCAGCACAGTAAAAACATGCATAGCTGTATTCTTCTCTAGCTTGCCTATTAATGGACCAACAAGTGTATTCATAATCCCAAGCAAAAATGAAATTTCATTTTATGAGAACTCAACATGCGGGCTTTGATGCCAAATCCTCCTAAAAGTAACTTGGCAATTTTCACAGAAGGCTATATCCACAGATATGCTTACTTCTGAGCAAATGGCTCCTTGGCCAGCAACTTCAGGGCTAAATTTATCTATCAAGTGTAAAACTGACATACGGAGGGGATCACCACAAGTATATCTTTAAGCTATATAAAGACCACAGATATCATGCTTATACACAAACATATTAGCCTTGTTTTACATGATGAACTTTTGAAGCTAGCACAGGAGTCCTAGAAAGCCCCTCTTAAATACAGTTTAGAGATTAGGAATGGGCTGTATGATCACATGCTCCCTTCCCAGAAGAATTCCCCCTACCCTTGGGTGAAGGATACAATGGGTGGGCTGTGGTTAAGAAGTCTGTTAGACGTGGAACCTGGATAGCCTTAATGCTGATTAATAGCTGGACCAATGTCCCTTCACCACAGTTGGGGGGGGGGGATTCTGCACTTGCTCCTAACGTCTGTAATCCAGTGCCACCAATGCTCAGGCCAAACTACAAGTGGTGCTAAACCATCAGGAACCATGTCAGGGGGAGGGGGGTCTTAACAGCAGGTGCAGGGGGGCTCTGTTTTTCATCGGGGCTGCACTGCATGGGGAGGAGAGGTTTAATCCTCTCCTTCTCCCCCCAAAATCCTGATGAAAATTGCCCTACCTGTGCTGCTATTAGTCCTACACACACACACACACACACACACACACACAGCAGCTTTCATTAGCACCAACTGAAACGGTTCCCAATTATGCATTTAGTGTCACGTGTAGATTGGCCTGCAGAGTCTTTCAGACCAATCTTTTGTGCGCACAATTAAGTGTGCAGCTGTTATTCGTTTGTTCTGGGGGATTTTGGTGCCTTCCCTCAAGTCTACACTTTCTCAGCACTCAAACAGCAACATATCACAATTGCTAGGAAGATGCTCTTCTTCCCCCAAGTAAACAAAGTCATGACTAGTCTGGGTGCTGTGTGGGATGGGGCTGCATTATCATCCACATGAGCTATTGCTGAGGTGGTTTCTGTCATTACTGATCTTCTCATTAAGCAACCACTGACAAGCTCACAAGGAATCCAAGTTTGATACACAGTGACCCAGTTCGTACAGTAACCCAGTTCATACAATCAAAACAACCCACTGTAGCTTAAATAAGCCATAGTGGCTTGTTGTGAGCCACAGCGCATGCTGGGCACAATTTGCATAACACCACCCGACCATAGCTTATCATGTTGTCTGAACCCAGGCAGCATGGCTTGTGGAAGGGCTGAACAGCCCTCAAATAAGCCATGGGCTGTTGTTGGAGGCTTAAACAACCTTAAAACAAACCTACAATAGCCCATGGCTTGGGAGTTGCTCCACCCTCCAATAAGCCATGCTGCCCGGGTTCAGACGTCACGATAAGTTGCAGCCAAGCAGTGATTCTGAAAATTGTGCCTGGCACTCCCCACAGCTCACAACAAGCCACCGTGGCTTATTTTGATCATGTGAACTGGCCCAGTTTGATAAGAGGCCTGGTTTCTACACAATACCAGGCATATTAAAAGCAAACAAATTTAGGGTAGAGTGGGTTCCACATGTTTAGAATTACGTTTTAAGTGTAAGAACAACCATATGGAACCCCACATGAGCCCCTTTTTTAAGCATCTGGCGTCACTTTTAAACCAAGCCCTGCCCAAAAGCATCTCTAGCAAAGACTTGACACTGGTGCTGTTTGCACATTATGACAGCCCACCATTAATTTAACCACAGGGCTGTCGTGACATCTAACAACCCCTGCCACATGGATTTGCACGACACGACAAGCTATGGCAAACGAGATATCTGGCATGACGTGACAGCCCCCACAAGCACATTAAGCCAGGGCGGGCTGTCATGTCGTGCGAACCAGGTCACTGTAATGCTCAGGAGAAATGAAGCTTTCCAACAAACCTTGGAAGAGTGAAGGTTGGATGCTGCTGACATACTGGAATGCATTCTTGAAGAAGACCAGCATTGTGGAATACACCACTTGGGTCTTGTATTTTGCATGGGCTTCATTATCATAGTTACTTATGTATCTGCAGACATCTTTCATTTTCAGCAGTGTGTCACCAAAGCTTCTGCAGATACAAAACCACAAAGTTAGTGGGGTTTCTACTCTAATCTGAAAGCACAATAATGACACTGGCTTAAACCCTAAAATAAGTTCACAGAAGGATTTTTCCCACCTTCTCCCCGCCCCCAAACATAGGAACACAATGTGGGGGGCTGCTAGGGAAGCCCATGGGGGGGGGGGGAATCACGCAAACATGGGCAGAGGTCAGACCAATCTTGGACAACTTTCACACTCCCCAACAGCCCCCCCATGTCCTGTCTCATGTTGTTCAGGAGGGCCCCTACCCTCCAGATAAAGTTTTTGGGAGGAGCAAGTGGCTGCAGGAGAGAGGGGACAGGGATCTTTCCTCCCAAGGACTTCTTTAAGTGAACTTATCTTAGGATCCAAACCATTCCTCTTTTAGGCTGCAATCCTATGCACACTTGCTTTGGAGTTAACTTGAACTTAACAGAACTTGTAGGTGTGACTAGAGATGTAAAATTTCTGAAAATTTTGAGGCCATGGGGGAAAAAATGTGTTTTTTTCCGGGGGGGGGGGGGTGGAAAAATGGGAAATTATGGAAAATTTAAAAATAAGTGATATTAATTTTTTTGCATTCTTTACAGATCTAAAGTCACTTTCTTGCTTTAAGACAGCCAACCTGGGGTCCTCCAGATATTTTGGACTTTAGCTCCTATCAGCCTCAGGCAGCATGGCCAATGGTCAAGAATGCTAGGCGCTGTAGCCTAAAACATCTGGAGGGCACCAGGTTGGGGAGGGCTGCTTTAGGAACATGAAGCAGCCTTTCTGTTCCTAAATCACGTATGACTTAATTTGCTCATAAAACTATCATTATATTTTAAAACTTTTAAAAGTAAACTTAGTTAGTAAATTTGTAATTATTGTCTGAATAGATTAGAACGACATTAAATGACTGCTACAGTATCAGAAATACAGGACTGTATAGAACAAAACCCAAGCTGTCAAGAATGCACAGTGGTGACCAATGGTGTTGGGAAACTGAGCATAAATGTCTATCAATAAAATATACTTTAGATCAATAATTTTAATAAGGAATGAAAGAACTAACTATGCTGGGAATTTTACAGAGAGGATTAAAAAATATTTTTCCCAATGGCTTCATTATTTCCAAATATCTTACATCTCTAGTCTTTCTGTAAAAGTGTTCTTGTTACATAGTTTTAGAAATCATTTTGTGGGGAGTAAAGGCTGGGTAACACTATATAAATACTCTGTCTCAAATTTTAAAAGAAAACATTTCATAATCCAGAACTGTTCAATTTTCCAGATTTTGGGGGGGGGGGGATAAAAATGGTCCTTGGAAAAAAACAAAAACATGTTTTCTTCCAAATTTATCCAGTTGTTTTCTGGGCCTTCACATCTCTAAATATGACATTTGGTAAACACAAAGAAAAACAAGTGATCAACCACAATACGTGATCAAAAAGATTTATTACAGAAAGCATTGAAACTTTCAGGTCACGGTAAACCTTTTCTATTCAAAAAAAGGTACATGAAAAGTTCCTAAACAAAAAAAATGAATAACAATTGTGAAAGTAGGCCTGACTAGGCCTCGTAGTTTGGTTCAGGCGAGGTGCCTGATGGGATTGTGTGTGCGCGCGCGCGCGCGTGTGTGTGTGTGTGACCATGAGAAGGTAGTTATAATTTGCTCATAAGCAAGAAATTCCTAAGTAACTCATCCCTAAAGATAAGGAGGCCGCTGTGCTGATAAGAATGTGCTGAGTACTAACTGGTTTCTGAGCATGCGTAGTGTGTTTTTCTTTGTTCTCCAACTTTCAGTCTGTATAAATGCATCCTGTTTCCTTTAGGGCAGAGAGACACAGTTTCGTCCGTCTCTCCCACAGCTGTGATGTGCTTTAATAAATTTCTGACTGTTCAACCTAAGCTGCCTTGGATATTTCCTTAACAATATTTAAACAAGTATACAAATAACATTGCTTTGATCCAGAAAGGGAGATTTAAGCACTAAAGCAGCATTTCATATGCCTTGGCCTATCTAGGGGTGCATCCACGAAAAGATTTCCATCCATGCCCCACAGAACTGACTGGGCTAATCTTTTGATGCAGTGGGGATGGGCCTGCCCATCCAGAATATACCAGTAGCTGCCTATGACTACAGCTGTATTGGCACCGTTATCTCCAAACCAGGAGCAGTGCTGGTTGACATGCGCACAAGGGCAGTGCCCCGCTACCCCCAGGCCCCCCCATTACTTACTACACTCTGACATGATTCTTCTTTCTTCTAGTGTGCTGCCATTGCTGCCGCATGCTGCAAACTGTGCATGCCCTGAGCAGCAGCAGCTCCGTTCTCTCTCTCTCTCTTCCAGACTGGCTCACCTCACCAGGCAGCAACACGCCAAATGTGTGTGCGCACAAATGTTAAAAAAGATGGCCATTCCTGCTTCCGTGGAGGGCATCCTGGGGAAACGATCCCCGACACCTTCAAAGAAACTACAGGTGCTTCATTTTGCAATGTCATGTTTTTAACAGCTACTATGTCATTGTTTCTCATTTCCTTTATGTCTTAGAGAACAGCCATGTTGCATGGGTGGCTCCCTTTATTCCTTTAAAAGTTCCTCTGCCTTTGTTTCTGCATTACACCATGTTATGTCTTCAACTCGTATGCTGCATGGATTCATGGTTTTTGCTCCTCTGCCTTTGCTTCTCCAGCGCAATGGTGATCCCCTTGGCTCCACCTCTCCAGTGGCCCGCCTTCTACCCCCCCAGCCCCAGTAGTCACCAGCGATGACTGCTCCAAACAGTAGCCTTTAGAAAGGCTTTAGGATGAAAAAACTTGTGATGTTTCTTTTGTTCTGTGTGTTTTTGCAAGGACAATCAAGACAAAATTCATCAGGTCGCTTAACTAGATACATCCTAAGAAATAATAATTATGTCAAACCTTCTTGCGATGTCCATCTGCCATTCACATCTTACACCCACTATGGACAGTATCTTGAACACCCTTTCCCACGGATCTGTAATCTGAGATGATTTCTCAGTCAAGCCCTCTATTATGTATTTCTGAGAGCTTCGTTTACTGGGGGACACAAGATCAGATGTGTCCTGTGTACCTAGAAATCAATGAAAACAGCAACTTAGTTCATCACCAGAAATCAATCTAACACACTGCGCTTCCTTCAGTTAGGGCGCAATCCTATACAATATTTAGACAGAAACAAAGTCCTACAATTCCCAGCATGCCCAAAGCAGTATGGCTGGCTAGAGGGATGCTGCAAATTTTAGGACTTTTTTCTGCCTAAATATGCATAACACTGCGCCCTTAGTTTCTCTCCTATTCGCACCCTTTATACAGTCAGGGCCAGAAATACTGGAACAAGGATAACTGTTTTGGCAGTTGCCCTCTGTACACCACCACACTGAAGTTGAGAGGAAACACACCCAGATGGGAGTGAAGTCAGGACTTTCAGTGGCAATTCAAGGGGTGGGACAAAAGTGGGGTACTAACCATTCAGGAAGGACAGCCAGTGGCATATACCCCCCCCCCATCATTGGTGGCTCATTAGTAATGGAACAAATCAACATCATTTCAAACTTAAGGATCGCCTTTAATACCTGGATGAAAATCCTTTGCAGTCAATGACTGCCTGAAGTCTGGAACCCATGGACATGACCAAATGCTGAGTTCCTCCCTCGAGATGCTTTGCCAGGCCTTTACTGCAGCTGCCTTCAGCTGCTGCTTGTTTGTGGGTCTTTCTGCCTTCAGTCTTGTCTTCAGTAAGTGAAAAGCATGCTCTATTGGGTGAAGATCAGGTGATTGACTTGGCCATTGAAGAACATCCCACTTCTTTGCCTGGAGAAACTCCTGGGTAGCTTTTGCTGTATACTTTGGGTCATTATCCATCTGCAATATGAAGCGGCATCCTATCAGTTTGGCAGCATTCGGCTGAATCTGAGCAGAAAGTATAGCCCAATATACTTCAGAATTCATCCTGCTGCTTTTATCAGCAGTCAGGTCATCAATAAACACCAGTGATCCGGCTCCATTGGCAGCCATACATGCCCATGCCATAACACTGCCTCCAACATGTTTGACAGATGATGTGGTATGCTTTGGATCAGGAGCTGTTCCTTTCCTTCTCCATACTTTTCTCTTCCCATCATTCTGGTACAAGTTAATCTTGGTTTCATCAGTCCAAAGAATCTTATTCCAGAACTGGGCAGGTGTTTGCTGGCAAAGGCTAATCTGGCCTTTCTGTTCTTGAGCGTTACCAGTGGTTTGCACCTTGTTGTGAAGTCTCTGTATTTACATTCATAAAGCCGTCTCTTGACTGTAGATGTTGACAATGACATGCCTACCTCCTCAAGAGTGTTCTTGACCTGGCTAGATATTGTGAAAGGGTTCCTCTTCACCATGAGCAGAATTCTGCGGTCATCCACTTTAGTTGTCTTCCGTGGTCTTCCAGGCCTTTTGCTGTTGCTGAGCTTGCCAGTTAATTCCTTCTTTTTCAGGATGTTCCAAACTGTTGTATTGGCCACTCCCACTGTTTTTGCTATCTCTCCCATGGGTTTATTTTGTTTCCTCAGCGTAATGATGGCTTCCTTCACTCGCATGGACACCTCTTTGGACCTCATGTTGGGAGTTCCAGTGAACAGCTACCAAATGCAAATGTAAAACTCAGAACCACCTCCAGGCCTTTTATCTGCTTGATTGGTCATGGGGTACACAGGAAACAGGCCACACCTGGCCATGCAGCTGCTTGTCAGCCATTCGTTCCATTACTTATGAGCCACCAATGATGGGGGAGGGGTATATGCCACTAGCTGTCCTTCCTGAATGGTTAGTGCCCCACTTTTGTCCAACCCCTTGAATTACAGCTGAAAGTCCTGACTTCACTCCCATCTGGGTGTGTTTCCTTTCAACTTCAATGTGGTGGTGTACCGAGGCCAACTGCCAAAATCCCTTGATCCGATATTTCTGGCCCTAACTGCATATACATCATATATTGCAGAAAATGGCCACCCTTTGTGCTTGGCCATGTTTAATTGGATCTAAAATGGTGAAACAGGACAAATACAGAGTAGAAAAACACTACTGTGACAAAAGTCCTGGATCCTGAACAAGCTTCTCATCTTTACCTTCCAAGACTTTCATTGCCTTATCTCTCCACTCTTATGTTCCAACACATCTCTGCCTGTCATCTTCACTTGCCTACTCTAACCAACCTCAGCTGTCCAAGGGGTTCCTGTTATCTCAAATAACAGTCCATCCTTTCTCCCTTTCAGTCTCTTATGAATGGATCTGCTCTTCGGAAAGTCTCTGTGGTGGCTTTGATGGAACTACCTAGTTCCCATACCCTACTGTAATTAAGCCAAAGTACATGTAATTCTAATAATTGCATATTCTTCCCCCCTTTAACCCTTCTATTCCACTCCCCTTCCTCTGTTGTCTCCCTTGTGTTCTATTCTAGATTGTAAGAACTATGCAGCAGAGAACTGTCTCATTCCTTTTGAATGGGCCTCAAAGGGTCATATGCACCTGGTCATGTGCATGGCCTAGTATATTAGTTTGCTTGAGACTAGATGGTGAACATTTTTCCAGGGCGTGCGAATTTAAACAAGTTTGCTGATTAGCTGCTAAAACCATAGAACCATAGTCTATGCTTCCAACATAAGGATGGGAGAGTTAAAAAACAAACTTTCTAAAAGAGCTATTGAAGTACTACTTAAAAGCTTAAAATGTAAGCAAAATCTGACTTAAGAAAGAGCACCCGGAAGCAACTTTTAAGATATTTGTTTATTTCATGCTGCAATTCTACACTTAATTATCTGCAATTAATCCCCATTGAACTCAATGGAACTTACTTCTGAATAGATACACAAAGGATTGCACTGTAACTCTCTTAAAATGTGTCACTGAAAACACACAGAAAGATTGCCTATGTGACTGTTCTTAAGGGTTGGAAAGTGTGGAGAGGGAGAGAAACCAAACTGCTACAACCAAACAGATGAGCTCCTCAGTAAATCACAGTCCAAAACCCCACACTCTCCCTTGCAAGATACCACATATTGTTTCTGAAGTACATAATCCCTTTCCTAATTTGGTACTGCATTTGGCTCCAGTGGTTTTACCTTGGTACTGGTTTTCTGTCTGTGCAGATCTAGTCACGTAGTTAATATAAAATTCTGCAGCTTTATTCAGGTACTTGTATAACAGGTTGGCAGGGAGCCGTACATCAGGGTTGTTAATTATTAGGGGAAGGACATCACAGACTAAAAAAAGATACAAAAAGAATCAGATTAGGTTTATCAGTTGCCCTGACAACATATCATATTTAACACGGCAAACTGTGCAGGCCTTTTTGACTTAAGCAGACAGAGCAGTTAGTGACAAGCTGCTTTGAGACTCACCTATGCAAATATATGCAGATTTAATCAATTAAAAGGTTGACAACCAACCAACTAAGGTTTCTTTAATTGGGAGTTTTCTTTAACAACAGCTATCCTTTATGGGATTAGATCCTACTATGGCTATGCCATAATGAGCCACATACAAGTATTCCAAGCAGCTGCAGGAATTTTGTTTTATTGCAACACCATTGGCGTTGTATTCTGGCACAGTGAATGAACTCTCCCTTTAAGAGCAATTCAGTTTCTAGAGACCCAATGACCCCCATCTTCCCTTGGACTAGAAGAAACCCTGCTGCAGGCTTTTGTCTAGAGTTCTGCCAGAGAACTATATAATAAACCTGTTACATTACTAACAGTCTAAATCAATAGTCAAGATTTGACTGATAAGATTTGACTAATGAGGCCTGACTTTTGAGAAGAGCAATTGCTTTCTTGGTGTATTTTCAAACTCCAGCAAACCACAAACATACATCTTAGAACTGGAAGGCCAACCAGAAAATAAGAATCTAACTCAAATTTGGTTTTGGACAACAAATTTGGACATCAAATCAACATTTTGGACAATTTTCCATGAGAATTATTTCCTGCACTTGCTTAGATTGTGTGCATGTGTGCGCACACAAGCATGCACGCGCTACATTCAACTTTGCATTTGTGACCAGAACATAATAAACTGGTTGCTGAATACGAATTGCCATGGTTAAACGGCTTCAGAACCCTGTATTGCTACTCCACATGAGTAACTGAAGCAAATGTATGCAAAATAAGGGAAATGATATGAATATGTTTTCTGTTTTTGTTGTAGACTTAGAATTCTGACACTTTTCTTTAGCATAAAGTATACACAGCCCTAAAAATAAACTGAAGAAGCCACCAATATTGTTTCTTCACCTGCCTCCAATCACAAGGTGTTATCAAGTAAATTTAGGAAAAGCTACCATGGCTAACCCAAATCAGGTCTACTAATGAGTAAAAACTTGTAAGTCCCATACAACTCAATGGGCTTACTTCTGAGTAGACATGTATAGGTTTGTTCAGTGGGACTTATTTCACATTAAGTGTGTTTAGGATTGCAGCCCAAGCTAATGACATACCGCACATGCCATTTTCTTCCAAGCCTTTATTGAGTAAAATAAGTAATAATAATTGCCTTTATAGACTTAAGTGCAGCATATGACAGTGTGGAGACATGGACTACTTTATAAATTAATAGAAGTAACCTCAACTGAAAAATTATCCGACTTATTGATAATATGCTTGTTGGAAAAACTTTCACTGTGACTATAGGAGAGGATACCAGCGTCCTTAAAATTTTAAACAACGGACTACCACAAGGCTCGGTTCTTGCACCTCTCCTTTTCAATCTATACATAGCTGACATACCACACATAAAGTCTAGGAAGTTTGGCTACGCGGATGATTGGGCTATAGCCACACAACAGAAATCCTTTGAGACAACTGAAGATGTCCTCACTTCCAATCTAGACATATTGGAGAAATATTTTCATAAGTGGAGGTTACAGCCCAATCCAACAAAGACAGAAGTAACGTGCTTCCACCTTTGTAATAGATCAGCAGGCAAAGAGCTCAATGTTCAATTTAAGGGAAACCAGCTCAATCACAACATGCATCCCAAATATCTTGGGGTTACACTGGATAGGACACTTTCTTATAAAGAACACCTGATGAAGACTGCTGCCAAACTGAGAAGTAGAAATAACATTCTACACAAATTGTGCAGCACTAGCTGGGGATCGACAGCGGATATGCTGAGAATGACTGCACTCAGTCTGGTTTACTCAGCAGCGGAGTACCGTTCCCCAGTGTGGCTTAACAGTCCGTACACGGGAAAGATCGATACACAACTGCATGAGTCAATGCGCATCGTTAGTGGGACAATATGACCTACTCCCACATACTGGCTGCCTGTTTTGAGCCACATACCACCTCTGGATGTAAGATGAAAGAGTGCCCTTCTTCAAGAATATCAGAAGATTATTGACAATCTCCAGCTACCAAAATTAAATGATGTAACCAACTTGGAGCGAAATAGGCTAAGATCGAGACATCCAGCCATTTCTACTGCTAAAGCTCTTCTAGAAGATGATTTTAATATCCACAACATGTGGAAACAACATTGGCTGGGAAACTGTCCTCCACCATGCCAACGCTTGCCCTGCATCTTGAAAAAACGACCTGGATTTGACCAGCCCCATGCAATATGGACAACCTTGAACCGAATTTGCACGGGTCATGGTAGATGTGCAGATGCTCTTTATAAATGGGGCAAAATAACATCATCAAATTGTGATTGTGGGGCTGAAAAACAAACTATTCAACACATAGTGACAGAGTCAAAACCGAGCCTACAATGGAGACTGCTGATTTCCTGGCTGTGACAACTGAAGCAAAAAGCTATATCTGTAACCTAGATATACATTTGTGATCTTCCTGTCTATATTTTATATTTCATATTATGCTCTATATTTTTATTGTAACGCGATGTGAATGTGCCATACAATAAATAAATAAATAAATAAATAAAATGAGTAAAATAAAAAAATAGATCTTATACTGAACCCAGTAGTGGGTGCCAGACTAGTGATAACTAAGCATTGGAAGGAAAAAGGCACACCTGCAGTGGATGAATGGTTAAAGGCACAATCCTATGCATGTTTAGACAGAAAAAAGTCCTACAACTCCCAGCATGCCCCAGCCAGCCATGCTGGGGCATGGTGGGAGTTGCAGGACCTTTTCAGACTAAACATGTATAGGATTGCACCCTAAGAGAGTTTCAGTTATTGTAATTAGATAGGGCTGTCATCTAATTAAAGAAATCTCAGTTAATCATACATGTTTTAATTGATCTGATATTTAACTGATTAAATCTAAATCACTTTGCATATGAAAAAACAAGTTCTAAAGAAAAATGCACACTTTCTTTTCCGATAATGTATGCCAGTGTTTCAGCTGGCATCATCTAAGAAGAGGCATTGTCCTCTGTCACACAGGAGGAAATGTCTAAGATTGTGCTTGCCATCCGCAGCTTTTATAAGTACTTGTATTAGAAAATTAAAATCCGCTAATTGATCAACTGAGGCACCTTTTCAGTCAATCACAATTTTTCTTCATTGATTAACCAATTAATTGACTAACCAGTTAAGGGCACAATCCTGTGTATGTTTGGAGAGAAAAAAGTCTTATAGCTCCCATGTTGGCTGCGCCTTACATGCTGCAGCTCTAATTCCATCAAAATCAATGCATTAGATACAAATTACTCAGAGGGAGCAATCCTATGGCCACTAGACACTATCTAGAGGGCCATAGGATTTTTCCATTTCCGGGAACCAACGTCAGAGTTCTGGTTTCAAACTCAGTTCCCAGAAACCATGCTCTCCTCCCCCACCCCCTCATGGCCAGTGTTGTTCTTTCCAAGCCAGCTTCTTGTCCGTGCTCGGAAATGGAGGGTGGAGAAGGCAAAAAGAGGGCAGTCCCGGGGGGCGGGAGGAGACAGTGGAAGCCACCTTACTATGCACCATGCAGCCTCCCCCACTCCTGCTCTGAAGTCCCCAGCTAAGCCAAAAATGCAGGGCGACTGGAGCATGGAGGAAAGGATTGCCTCCGTGCTCTGGCCACCCTGCATTGGATGGGCTGACATCTATCTCCATAGGATTGCGCCCTTAGAAGACATTATCTGTGCAGAATTGGTCTCCTTATTTCATACTGGATCTCTAGATAGAAAATGAATAATCTATTCTTACCAAATAATTTTCTAAAGCAATTGACAGGTGATTCTTGGTCTTCAATATTTTCTGCTTCTAATAATGTTTCTCCAAGGCCCACCTTTGCAAAATTTAAATACAATTAAGATCTGGTTGTTATTCTTTCAGGGTGTTTTCCAGAACGTTTGCAATATACTGAACAAAGAAAATTAATGCCTTCCTTTATCACCATGCCCAACTGCCCAGAAAAAAAAGGGTAGGGATGGTGACAAGGGAAATGAGTGTTTGCAAAGTGGGTATTTTGAAAACAATGTACAGTCTGCAGCTCTGTTATCATATTACCAGCAGTACATGTTATGCTTGGGAACAGCAATTTTTAAAAAACAGTCAGAATGCCTTTATTCATAAATCAGCAAATTGTGTTTCCATCTTTTAAAGTAAGAAGAAAGGACAATATGCAGAAGCAATAAAATTTAACGTATTATCTCAATTCAGCATCAAGAGGACTTGTTCCTCTGCATCCACCAATTGCTTTGCGGTTCTAATTAATTTTAACATGGAATGGCCCAAAGATCATGGAGAACTCCGAACAGGCTGGATACAGATTTACATGCATGCAAATGGGCTGGTGGAAGTAGTCTTTCCGACACCCTCCTGAACATGGCAGCCCACTGAAAATGCTACACAGAGGGTCAGGCGAGCCTATAGAATCGAGCAGGTTTTCATGGGGGCCGTGGGGAGAGGCACCTTCCATGGGGACCAAAACTGGGCAGAGGCACCTTCCATGAGTTCTGCTCAGTTCACAGAAGGTGCCTCTATCCATTTTTTGGAGATGCCCCATATCCCTCAGCCCCCTCACCACAGCCTATACATTCAGCAGCACCCCTTGAGCCTCTGTGTAGCATTTTCAGGGGGCTTCTTTGGAGAGGAGGGGGCAGAGCTGTCTGCTTCTGCCAGCCCAGATGTACACTCCTAAATCTGGATCCAACCCAATGTCTTTAACATTTTGTTTCAAAGTTATGCTTTTGGCACCATCCTACCCATCTGCACAGTCATCTACAGGTATGGCAGAGTACATGTACAATAATTTTGTAAAGCTTCATAACATCCTAAGGAACAAATGAACAAGTATTTGCAATATAAAGAATCTTCGCTCCCTTACCCCGTGCTGAACCACAGTCTCGGGGAAACGTCGCAAAAGCAGGAGCAACATTTCAGCCCGTTCTAATGTATTGAAGCACTGCTCTGTGGCTTTCAGTAACATTTCACACTGAACACGACCTGGAAGGGTCTCAAATAAACCTGTGTGGGGAAAGAGGACAATGCACCAAACAATCTATTCAAAAGTGGGGTGCAGATAGGAAAGAAGGAAATAAAAGTTTGGGTGGAGAGCAGAGTAGGAGAATAACAGACACAAAAATCTGAGCGGGATGACAAATCGGCTAGGTCTTTTCCTTCTGTGAACAGGTTACATATGAGGCTTTCTCACCTCCCCCTTCCCTGTGCCCCACAAAGTTTGCTCCTGGGAGTTGGGGGACCCCTATGAATTGTGTGGCATATGGTGCAGTGGGCTGCAAATGGAGGGGGAGCTGAAGGAAATCTCCTTCCCCCACCTAGCCTCAAGCTTAGAGTCAGAGAAGAAGGGATGCTGTGCCACCAGCAGAGGAAATGGACTGAGCTTACATGCTGTATGCCCCAGTATGTAAAAACTGCTCTGGAAGAAGCAATTTGCAGCCCACATACAGAAATCAGGATTTGATTTCAGCTTTCATGGGCCACATGTAATTTTGCAAACTATGTCTGCAATCCTATGCACACTGACCAGGGAGTAAGCGCCACTGAACACAGCAGGACTTACTTCCAGGTAAATATGTAATGGAGTACCCTGTAGGATTCTGTGCTAGGACATAAGTAATTTGTTGTCTAGGACAAATGGGAGAGAAGCTACTACAGGCAAAGGTATCAAAAGCCTTTAGATACCAAGCCAACTGTGAAACTAGACAATTCTTGCAAGGTATTCAATAGAAGGAAAAATGTATACCTCTTAAAAATTGAGTTTGCTTATCCTGAGAGTCGTTCCTTAATGCTGATGTAATAACACTAATCTCCCGCCATACCACTGGTTGATCTGGAAAGTTTACAAACCTGAAACAAAGTGGCGGGGGGGGGGGAGGAATAATTTATATTTGAAGTCAATCAGGAACAGCTTTTTTCTTGGACAGTGTGCTATTAAAAATGCAAATGTTTTGCCTAGTTAGTCATACTAACAGCAATACAAATTATGCTAGGGAGCAGCAAGTTTTTTAAACAGTCAATCTTCCTAAATCAGCAACAAATATATCAGTAAAAAGAATGGACAATATGGAGATGGTAGAACCCAGAGAGCCACCTGTAGTCTCTTTCATTAGAAGAATACTTTATTAGTATAGCATTAGGCATTCTAAACCATTAAATAGAGTTTCTTCTAACAAAGCAGATAAGCAATCAACTTTCTTTATTCTGTAATCAATCTTGCACGGTCCTGGTTGCTCATCTGTACTGTCACCTTATTATAAAAAAGAAAATACACTTACAAGGGAAGTGGTTTCCCTACAGATTCAGTCCTTGGTTGGAAAAAAACTTTTAAAAGGTATCTTACATGTCATAGAGCAATCTGCCTGCTGATGCAGTTCGCTCTGCATTCCTCTCAATAGAGTACATCTCATACTGAAACACAAGAGAGAAGAGTATAAATCACACAGAAAACACAAATCTATCCTCCCACTAGATTTCTCAGTATCACACCTCACCTTTTCTACCACACCATAATGAGAAGGGGGAGGGGTAGAGGACAAAAGCACTAAAAAAATTAAGGGGAAAAAAGAGGTAAGCTTCAAAGTAGTACTGATCTGTTCATTCCAGCAAAATTAAGATCACAAGGAGTCCAGCAAGTTTCTGTATAAGAACTTAAAGGCAGTGCTCAAATTACTGGGGGCAGGGGGGGAGAGGGGAACTGACTCAGCTGGAATTTCATAGAATTGGAGGGGTTACGGGACGGGGTTGTGCATTTCTTTAAGGGTCCCCTCCCCTCCCCTTCCCCCCATACAGCCCACTGCTTAATGGCCTCTTGTCCATTCTCTCTTCCCTGTGGGTCCTCCCCCTTGGCTTTCAGTGCTGTGGCCCTTCCTTCTTCCTCCCTTAGCTGCTCAGTTGGCAGGTCCTTCTAAGCACAAACTGTCCACTTACTTGGTAGGGATATTCTGTTAGGAGCAGAATATTCCTCCTTCTCCTTCTCCACTGCCAACCTCTTATTAGCTCTCTGTTTGCTCACTCAGTGAACTTGCTCCCTGGGAAATGGCGGGCTTATATACTTTCTGGACCTAGCAGACTCTCCCAGCAAAAGAGTGCTGTAGCCCATGTATGGAGGTAATGCTCAACTTTTATTTTCATTTAGCTTCAGATACTGAAATTTATGAAAATGTTTAATTTAACTGCTAGACCCATTTTAGCCTATAGTGGGAGAGAATTTTTTTTTAAAGCTTAAAAGCAAACTCTAAAGAATCACCTACGTTAATACAATAATAATATCTCATAGCAGTACAGTATGGGAATTTCATCATAAGTGGACTTCCACATAAAGCACAAAATGTATTTAATACAAGATCTCTAAAAATAAGACTGCAGGCATGGCCAACAAGCTTCTGTTCCACCAGCCCCTACCCATGTATACATTTGACTATAGTTTAATACATATTTATTTGTACTATGAAGAAGGTCAAAATTTCATTCCAGTGTTGGAAAAAGAGCATGCGAATTGACAATATTGGTATTTAACATTCCAATACATTATAAATATAATATCCTACAATATTTATTCTACTATCTACCTTCAGACTTTAACACCACATATTTATTACATTAATCATAAATAAATGCTCCCACACACCATATTTTCTTAAGGCAATTTAAAAAGCTGGAACTGTCTCCCCACCTCCCTGCCACACAACATAGATTGAAGCTATACACATTTTTTTTTCAGTTATCAACAAGCTTAACAGTGATTCTAAACCTTATTTTGAAAGTATCCTTTTAAATACTCCAACTATACCTTCTTTTGGACTAGAAGGTATAGTACACCCAGTTATTTCCTCAATTAATCTTAGTATCTCTTTCTGGAATGTTTCTATTGACAATGCCAAAAGGATGGATAAAATCAGCATTGTTTACATGACACTTCCAACAGGCTGCCTAGATTGGGCAGTCTGTTTTGGAAGAGTGCAAGATATTGGGGCGGGGGGAGAACGTGAACCCCACTAATCAGGTGAACAGGAAGTGCTAACTCCTCATGTAGCAATCTTCATGTTACTCTTCCCATCCTGTCTGGATGTATGTATAAGACTGAAGCTGGTCAAATTGGCAGTTAGGAGTATGGGAGAAGGAGTGTACCTGCTGCAAAGAAATCACTATCTGTTTGACCCAGTCTACAGATCCCCACAAGGATCTCCGGATGCTTATCCGCCAACTGGTGGCTGGAGCCAGGGGATGCAGAGGATAGGAGGTAGAGTAAATTTGGAGGGTAAGATTCAAGCCATTTGGGGAACATTAACCAAGTGGTTAAATCTTGACACAGCACATCGCTTCTCATTTATTGGTTTTATAAAACAGTGTGGACAGAGTAAACAGAGAGAAATTTGTCTCCCTCTCATATATTACTACAAGTTTGGGGTCATCCAATGAAGAATGGCAAAAGGTTCCAGATAAATGTAACTCTACGCATAATGCACAATTAACTGGTGGAATTATCTACCAGAAAATGTGGCAATAGCCTATAAATTAGATGGCTTTTAAAGAGAAGTCAACATAAATATGGAGAATAGGCCTACCGATGGCTATTAGGTATCTTAATGAAATGGAACAGGCACATACAGAGGCAGTAGACCTCATTGAGCAGATTCTGGGGACACACAGGGGATAGCTCCTTTCTTCATGCCATGCCTGTCAACATCCCAAGGATATCTGACTGGATGCAGTTACTGGGGTAGGTGGACCTTTGGCCTGATCCAGCAGGGCAACTCTTATGTTCTCAGAAAAGATTAAATTCACAGTGGACAGGTCTATCAGCAGTTATTAACCATGACAGCTGAATGGAATCTCCACGTTCAGAGACTGCACCACCACCACCCTGAAAACCAGATTTTGGGAGAACAACACAGGAAGGCTGCTGCTGGACACATCTGGTTAGACAGTGATAGAAACAGAAAGCAGATTCAGATATATGTTTAATTAATTATGTACTGCCATAAGTGTGCATGGTACTTTAACCTGATCAAGCAAAGTTATTCTTATGCCCTTAAATAAGGAAATAGGTTTTCAAGTACTAGGTAACAGTGTTGGGAGTGATGGAGAGATTAATGCATGGAGCATTGCCAGTTTGAACAGAATGCTGTGACTTAGATGAAGGAGCCTAGATTCATGTCTCTGCTCAGCCATGAAACTCAATGGCAAGTCTCCCCTCCCTCCCTCTGTTCAGCCTACCTCTCAGGGTTGTTGCAAGGATAAAATGGGAAAATACTTCTGAACTTTTTGGAGGAAGGGAGCATATAAATGTGACTGATTAAGCACACAAACACTAATATATAGCCATATAAAGTGCAAAAGAAAAAATACAATGTCTACAGGAATGTTGGATAGCTGCTATAGAAAATTCTCACATGACCCAAAATATAGCATTTATGATGAAGGATTATGGAAGAGCTACCTTTTCCAGTGCCCAATATCTAAGGAATTAAGATTTAAATATTGGCAAATGTTCTCTTTGGAAGGGTCCGCTGACCAAAGCAACAAAACCATGGCGGGGGGGGGGAGGTGTTGTTAGCCAACAGTAAGTGATCCTTTGGAAAAGGTTGCATCTTTTGCTTATGCAGCTACTGAGATGTAACAATAGTGTGTGTGTAGGGGAGGGGTGGTTAAGTATATATGTGGGGTTGACTTGGGTATTTTTTTTTTTTTTACAGTAACTGGTTTTTTTAATGCTTTTCTTCCATGTTGTGACTTATGTTTTCTGGAAATATTGGGCAGTACCCACTGCTGCTGCACTCTTGTTCAATCTCTTGTACAAGTGGGATCCACTACTCAAAGGGCTAACAGTTCAAAAAGCAACCCCAGAAACAAGTGGAAATGCTTATTTCCAGATTGGGACAGGTCAGCGAAGCTTCCTTCTGCAAATTCTGCTGTCTGCCCTGTTTCGGAAACAGGGGGTTCTGCTTGTTTCTGGCTGCTCCTGGAACCACTACCTTCCCATTGTACTAGCAGTAGGTCCTGCTAGCATGCAAGGAGGACTGGATACTCCCCATAATTTTCTTATGATCAATAGTACAATAGCACTGTACAAATTAAACGTCAATCTTTCAACACCACATTTTAAAAAAAGCTAAGTAGCAGCCACTCAATATTTTTTAACTCAGTCAAAATGTTATAATACCATTCCGGGAAGGAACCTGAGGCAGCATATATGGTGTGAGGTGAAAGGTGGGAGGACATGCACAACCACTCTGTGAGGTCAGCAAGCCCGTAGCCGGAGTGGGCTAGGGAAGCCCGTAGCCAGGGGTGGGCTAGGGAAGCCCATAGCCAGGGGTGGGCTAGGGAAGCCCACCCCCCCAAATATTCTCTGCCCCCCTTATAAAAAATTACAATTTAAAAAATAGCTTACAATTTTGTCTTTAAAGGCCTGCAAACCAGATGAACTGCCACCCCCAAAAAAAACTTTTAGGCTGGCTACTGGTCTGGAGTTAAACTGAAAGTATGTGATTGACCCAAGGCCAGTCACCCAGAGACTTTCATAGCTGAGTGGGGATTTGAACCCAACTCTCCAAAGTACATTACATCCTACCAGCTAAAAGCTTAGGCAGATGGTAAGCAAACAGTAGATAGGCCTACTGCTTGCTTCATCTACTTAGTCTAGGACATGTGATAGTCCTAAGGCAGTGGCAGACAAATAAATACAAAAACAGAACTAGAGTAGCTTGCCCTTTCTTTAGTTGTTTGGGATCCCCATATAGAATGGCACGCAGTATGCAAGCAAAGTGCCTCTGCATTTAACTGAGCACAGTTGTTGGACTTGAGCACAGGTGAAGATGGACATACTAGTATAACTGGATATGTTTTGTATGGGGTACATTTTGCTCTTCTGTTTTCAGTATAACTTTGTGGTGGTTTCAGTTCATTTAGACACATGGGACAATATTAGCACAAAGAGTTCACTTGCAATATCTGTATATTCTATTATGTCATTGTTCTATTCTGTAGAGTGATCATATGAAGCAGAAAGGTATGTTGGGGCCTGCAAAATGCTAACAAAAAAGCGAGCAACCCTTCCAGTTCATCAAAACCTTTTACTAGGCTGGATTTTAAGTAAAAAAACAAAACAAAGACAGGGGGAGGGAGAGAGAAAGATGTTACAGGGCAATTCTTAAAATGGAAGGGGTGAGCTTTTCAAATTATCACAATGTGAGGTTTGAATGTTTTCATTTGCCCTGGTAGAATGGTTTCTACCCCCTCCCGTTTTTGTTTTGCTCTCACATTTAACCTTTATCCTAAGAGCTCTGATGAACTTGGAAAATGTTACTCTACTGCCACTTCTGGATTTTTTCCTAATGGAAATTGCAGAGATACCTGCAATTTTTTATAACTTGTTAACTGTGCAGTATTGCCATGGAGATATGGTACACTGGACTTTGCCCATATAGATCAAATCTGTGACAACAATCTGCCCACCTCAGTCCTCATCTGAAATGTGGATATAATACAGCTTGGCTGTCACTTAAGACAGGGTGGCTGCAACACACATCCCAGTCTACAGGGTGTTATTAACTCCTCTTGGTCTCAGCCCCCACCCTGCAACATGAGAGAAAAAAACACCGGACAAGCTGTTGCTTTGCCTTTGTGCAGGAAGCATGGGCAGAACAATATTTAAATGCTAAAATACATACAGTTCAACTGTATTGCACTGATGACCAGTTATTTGCAAAACAATCCATAACGCTGAAACATATGACTAAAATAAAAGAATTCACTTTCTGCTGGTGTGCGCTAAACACACACACAAAGTCACATTTGCCCAGATGGGGGAGCTTATCCTGTGTTCGTCCCTACTTAGTCTAGACCCATTAAAATGAATGGAACTTAAGTTAATCAACCTTAGGTCCCCTTAGGGCGCAACCCTATGCATGTTTAGACAGAGAAAAAGGCCTGCAACTCCCAGGCATGCTGGGAGTTGCAGGCCTTTTTCTCTGTCTAAACATGCATAGGGTTGCGCCCTCAATTTCAGTGGGTCTACCCTAAGTAGGGGCAAACACTGGATACAACCAGGGAGATGCAAGATCTAAACAGCATTATCTGCTCTTTGCTCCTACTACTGGGTGGCTGAGGAAGTCCTGCACGTCTCCATCGCATCTTCAGAGCGGGGTTCAACCTCTAGCCCGCCAAGCAAGACAAAGGAGACAGGGCGAAGAAGAAGAACGAACGGGTCCCGCCCAGGCAGAAAGGAGCTGCCGGGCGAGCGCGTTCTTGCGTCTATGGGGGGGAGGCGGCGGCGACTCCCCCGCAGAAGCCCAGCCGGACGAGGTGGGGCTTCACGGGAGCCGAGCGTCGCGGGCAGCCCCAGCAACGGACCGCCCGGCCAGAGCCGCTTCACAGACCTGGATGTTGAAGTCGGCGGGGTAGAGGCTCCGCGCGGTGATGAGCCAGGCCTTGGCCGCCCACAAGTCCCCCTGGACCAGCTCCCGGGCGCGCTTCACCAGGAACTCGCAGTCCCCCTGCGCCGACATCTTGGCTGCCGCAGGGCCGCCCGCCCTGACGACAGCTCGCACATGCGTAGACGAGGCCCCCTCAGAGGCGCGTTCGAGGGCCAACGATGCGGAGGAAGGGTTTTGCGCATGCGCCGTCTCTGCAATGCCCGTAGGCGTGTTAAGAAAGAGCGTAAACAGGGTCTTTGAAAATGCGAGACTGGCAACACGGTGCCGGCGGACGGGAGGGCCTGGCCACGCTTGACGACGCCTTTTTTTCCCCGCGGGGTAAAAGTGACAGTTTTCTCTTTTAGGGAAGTCCAGTGAGTAGCTAGTACAAAATTGTTCCCAGCAGTTATGTACCACTTCATGCATCCGTGTGTCATATGTGCATCCACTTTTTCTGCCACATACTGATTTGTAACATGCAATACTGTACTACAATAGGAAATTACTGTGATTCCACAGAGATGTCCCAAATTGTGTAACGAACCATTTCCCTGCGTGGCATTTGCGACCAAGTTCGGCACGTACGCCGCTGCTTTCGTGTGTGTGTGGGCTGTGTTTACAATTTTAAAATAACATTTTCTCTGTTAAATAAAGACTGACAGAGCACACACCCGTATCTTTTGGCTGCCCCCCGCTGGAAGGGGCAAGCTTCTGCCCAGTCACAGCTAACACCCTGAATGTTTTTCATGGTTTTGTTTTGCGGCGGAGGCTGGTGGCTTCGATGTCAGTGGGGCTGTGAATCCCCTCTGGAGTTCAGTCAGAACTCCAATGGAGCTATTCAGGATGCTGAGCCCATTTGCGGCTTCCGGTTCAGCACTTTGGTTAGCTGCTTTTAGAGTTCTGACTGGTTCCGACTGAAACCCAGAGTGGATTCACAGCCCCACTGACATCGGAGCCACCAGCCTCCACTGTTGTGTAAGCAGTGTGAAGGTTTGAGGCCTAAAGAGGCAAGGAAAATATGTTTTTTGTTGGGAGGAGGTATCCCTGAGAGGAGGAGTTTCAGTTTCATTTCCCCAGTGAAGTTTTATTTCTTCCAGTTTGAAACAGTACTTTCAGTTTTGAGGAAGGTGGATATCAAAACAGAGCAAGAGCAGAGAGACCAGAGCCTAAAGAAGGAGCAGGAAGAAGCAGCCTGGAGAAGACGAAGTGCAGCTAGGGTAAAGAAACTTGCATTTTGCAACTTTTATTTTCTCTTTAAGGCCTTTTGAATCACTCAGCTCTATTGTGCAAATACCTTTAGTTGTGATTTGCTTGCTTTAATTTACCAGTAAACTGCTGTGGTTAACCCTGTGTCTAGAGTGTCAATAACCTCACGTCTACAGCCTAAACCCAACGTTATTGGAAAGAGGAAAGTAAAAGCAGGAAAGTGAAACTCTTAAGGAGGCAAAAGATCCTTAAGGAGTTGCTCAGGGGGTCCATGTCATAAGGGGAACCCTGACAGGCAGCTGTTACTTCAATCCCAGGGGAGACCCCCAAAAGTGGCATCAAAAGAAACGAGGAAGTTTCTTCTTCAATCTATGGATGTGTCACTCGGATATTTATCTCTATGTGGAATAGCATGGGAAAAGGTAGAAGAAGCCTGGGGCATTTCTACGCCAGCCTAAAATCCTGCATTTAAAGTGGGGCTTTCTGCTTCCGTTTTAAATGCAGGATCACAACGACTCCCTTTTCCCCAGCATCCTTTCCCCCCTCCCCTTCCCCCCTCCGCCTCCCCATATCTGAGTCTTCCAGGGGAAACCTGTGGTCCTTCAGCAGTGTGTCAGGTTCCTTAGTTAAAATATTGGTACTGTCAGACAAGATTCCCTGAAAGGTAGCTGGCTCACCAGTGCTAAACTTCGCCAGCAAAGCGTAGTAACAGGGGACTTTAGCATGTTTTCTAGGCTGCCCTCTCCATTCATGTGAGGAATAGGGAGGCCCAAGACAGAGCCTCACAGAAACTGAATATGCAGCCCAGAATATAACCCAGAAATCTCTGAAATGCACAGCAGTTCATAAGTAGACATCAGTGTGGAAAGCTTTCCCTGAAGGCAGAACATTTGAAAAACAGTTGTATGGTTTCTGGGGTGATGTTGACGATTTCATTTTCAAAATTTTCCTCACTTCATCACAGAAACAGAATTTCCTATGGGTATTCAATGTTAGTCCTACTTAGAGTAGACCCATTGAAATTAACATTGGATACAACCCTATATTTTGTTGTAGGAGCATATGAACTTCAGAGCATACATATAATGTAATACAGCTGTGGACAAAGCAGCCAGAACAGAAAAGTGTCTCTCAAATTATCTGTTAAAACAAAGCCAGATGCAGAATCTTCTTTGCCCTCAATCAAATTATATAGGTGCTAATGTCAAACCAAATCTTTATTCAGTGAAGGACTGAACAGTCAATTGCCATTGTCTCTATGCCTCCAAAGGAAAGTCAAGCGCAATTCACAGTCATGTTTCATGTGGTAAAATCACCACAAGTTGGGTTTCATATTCTGAAAGTGACTAGAATTATTAAAGTGAGCAGAATCATCCAAGTGGCCAAATAGATTGGGCAATAAATGGGGCAGCAACCTTATTTTGATTTATTTTGATTCTTACAAAGCAACAAGTCAGCATACACAGTTAGTTGGGTCCAGACTGGTAGCGCAATCCTGTGCATGTCTCCCTAGAGGTAAGGATGTGTATAATATTCAAGGAGGAGGCATAGCTCTGTGGTAGAGTATATGCTTTGTATGCAGAAAGGCCTAGGTTCAATCCCCAGCTTTCTCCAGGTAGGGCTCGAAAAACTCCTACCTGAAACCCTGGAGAGCCACTGCCAGTCATTGTCAATAATATTGGGCTAAACAGCCCAATGGTCTGACTTAGTATAAGGCAACTTCCTACGTTCCTATGATTGCAGTCAATCCTGTGCACCTTTATTTGGAAGTAGTTTTCACTGATTTACTCCCTAGTAAGGAGTTCATCACACAAGGGTGTTTATTTTGCAATTTACCAGGGCTTCTGTTTCCACATTCTAAGTGAGATAAAGATCATCTCTATACACAGATCATCTCCACAGCCTGGGGCAGAGAGCAAGCTGTGAATCAGTGGGTCTCTGGAGGGATTCAACTCTCTCTCTGCAAAGCAGTGTGCTGGGGGTGGGGGGTGGCTTCATTGCTTTCAGCCGTTTACATGGGGAGTCGTCATCTTCTTCCTCCCCCAGCTAGCTCAGCACTCACTTTGAGCCTCTCCTAGCCCGGCTAAGAAAACTGTCCTCCCAGCCCAGGTCAACAAGCAGACATGCTGGAGGAGGGGGTGGGTGGGAAGAGCAGTTGTGATTTTCCTGCTCTTCTCAATGGCTGCTTCTTCCCAGGCTGTGGTTATAGCAGAACTGCACATTTATACACAGCCATTAAAGCAGAATTACATTTTAAAAGTGCATTATCTCCGGGGGACGGGGGGAGGATAAAGATCAACTATAGCTAGATGTGCTCTGGAGGTGGATGGCATCATGTAAATTACCAGCAAACTTCTATGAGTGACCAATCACGAGCCCACGATAAATGTGTCGTGTAAAGACAGCCTAAGCGTGCACATGATTGCAACTTAAGTTAGTTGAAGTTAGATCCCATACAAATCTATGGGAGATGTTAGTCATGACTTGAGTCCAAATGATTTCAGCGGGAAATAAGTGCAAATAACTTAGTTTTCAAAGCTTGTCTAAAGGAACAGATTTCCTCAGGGAGGGAATTTTACAGTCTAGGTGCTGCTGGAGAAAAGGCCCTGTCTAGGATTCACCAAATGGATCAAATATAAATTTGGGAGAAAAGAGTGCAGGGCTTGAGAAGATGTTCCCAAGAGCCAGGCAGGTACATGCAGGTGGAGGCTAACTTTAGGTAACTGGGTCCAAGATTCTTTAGGGCTTGAAAGGTCAATTCCAGCTCCTTAAAATGAGCCCAGAAACAAACTGGTAACCAGTGTAACTGCATAGGATAGGTGTGATGGGTTAACCACCAGCTCCTACCAACAACTAGGCAACCGTATTTTGAACCAATTGAAGTTTCCAAACTGTCTTTAAGCACAGTCCTGTGTAGAGAGAGGACTGTAGTAATCTAATCTGAATACAACCGGTGTATAGGTAACTGAAGCCAGGTAGGTCTTCTTTCCCCAAGGAGGGCCACCACTGGTGAATCAGCCACAGCTGAAGCTGATAAAAGGTGCTTCTGGTCGCTGACACCAGCTGAGCCTCTAATGTTAGCAATGAGTCCAGGAGAAACTCCAAGCTGTGTACTTCAGGGGAACCTCATCCAGAACAGGTCTTGTATTTCCATCCCAATCTGCAGAATTCACAACTAATATCACTCCCATCTTGTCTTGGTTAAGTTTCAACTTCTTTGCCCTCATGCTACCCATACATCATACATAAATTTCTTGCTGGCAAGGTTTTATGCATCTACATTTAACTGATTTTTCTTAGCTAATTTGCATTTCCTTCTTAATGTCATTTAGATTTGTTTGAATCATCTGATTCTGAACAGACAGATGGCACAGACAGAAAGTTCACCATTCTAACAAATGCACTAGTAAGATCACTTACTGTGCTACCAGAAACAAATGGTTTCAGGCAATTTATCCTGAAACAATTGCCCAAAACAATTCAGGCAAATTGTTTCAGAAAGACAGGAAATTATATTTTTCAGTTAGTTCAGATATTCAGAAGCAAGGGAAAATGATTAAGGCATCTGAGGTATACATGCTGACAAAAGAGTGGGCAAAACTCATGGAAAGATTTTTGGAATGATTCCTGTGCAGGCAGTGGCAGTGGGTGCCCTCTGTGCCTAGTGAGGCCAATGACGGTCACCGGAGCCAGACAATTTAATTAATTAGTGTAGGCAGAAATTTATTGCACTTAAAAAGCAAGGCACCAGATCAAGGCAAGCCACTTAAATTCATCATGCTCCAGATGATTTAAATTAAGTATTTATTTATTTTATTTGTATCCCACTTCTCCCCCAAGAAAACGGAGCTCAAGGCAGCTAACAATCATAAGAAGTAAAAAATATATATATACTTAGTTAAAACTTGGCTAACTATAGATATAAATCCCCCCGCCCCTCACCAGATCAATAGCAGCCACCAGCCAGAGTCTTTTTCAAATTCAGCCACGCCTCCCCACAACCCAGAGATCCTCCTGTCCAGAGCAAAAATGTATTGTAAAAAATTACGGAACCACCCAATAAGCACTTTGTAAAAATCATCTTTAAAATTAAATGAGAAAAATACATAGCAAGCAAGGAAACGTGCCCCCTCCCCTATGAAAACTGCATTTAATTCAAATAAAGGGAGCACCCAACAAGCATCATATAAAAATCATCTGTAAAATAAAATGAGGAAAACACAAAGCAAGCAAGGGAAATTGGAAACTACTCCCCCAATCGTGCTGGCCTGGTTCCTGGGGCTCCTTCACACGGGGCTTTTATCCTGCTATGGAGATTACTTACTCGCAGAAGTTTGCGGGTCCTGTACATGAGGCAGCCCTCCTCCAGGGCACCTCCCACTCTTTGTGAGCTGTACTACATTGTTTTCCATGACGACAAAAGTGCAGCATTTCCCCTCCTCCCATGATTTACATGGAGTCGATGTAAATGAGGGTATACTGTTTAAAGTTGCTTTATTGCAAATTAAACAACAGCACCACCTAGTGGCTTTATAATGAAACACATAGACCTTATCAAGAAGTTTAGTGGGTTTTTTTAAGCTATGTGGAAAGGACCCGGTGTAATCCCACAAAGATTCCGGAAGCAGAAGCCCCGGTAAACTGCAGGATTTTTAGCCTTGTGTGATGAAGCTCCTGAAGGTAGGTAGAAAGAAATGCAATGGCCATAAACTCTCACTCTCCTCCTGCAAATTTTCGTTTAATACATTCAGAGAGACAAACTGACATAGACCATAGTGCTGCTTGCATTGTCTCTCTTCAAAAGCCCACATGCGGAGTAAGATGCACAGTACACATACACTTGGAGTTGGAGACCAGGTGACCTGTAGTACTGCTACTCGCTGCTATGCAGGCACATACTTTTTTCTTAGGGCTTTTCTATACGAGGCTGTTAATCCATTGTATCTACTTTCGGTTTGGTTGCAGAATTGAGCCTTCATTGCAAAGCCTCCAGATTTTCTGTTTTCATTCAGAACTTCTGTGCAATGGGTGGAAGTGGATGCCCACCATAACCAAATCCATCTTGTCTGGATTGAGGATCACAATACTATGTTGTCTATTACATAGCCAGGCAGGTGCGCAGCAAAGAGGTTTCGCTCCCAGGTTCAAATGAAACAGAGCTGGGTGTTGTCTGCATAGTAACCCACTCTGAATGACCTCACCCAATGGGTTCATGTAAATATTTCAGTCAACATGGGAGTCAGTTTGGACCTTCAGGGTCTTTGAGTTTGCAAACTCAGACAGTGACAACTGCCCCCCGCTATCACCTTCTGGAGCCCAGTTGTAGAAGGAAACCGATTCTAACTCTGGTCATCCCTATCAAACGCACAAAGGCAGTCATACACTATGGTATTGCAGGTACACAAATAATTGGACAGAATACTGTGATGCTTTTGGTGCACAGCCAGAGTTGCTGTTACCAATTTTTACATTGCACTCGGCCAAGAACTTTGGACAGCGGGACAGATGTGTAGCATTATACTTCTATACTGTTGGGCACCAGGTCCTCCACTAACCACTGTGCTAAATGGTGGTCAATGGGTGTCTCCCCCCCACACCCCATCATTTTGAATGAATATGTTGCATTATGGCATTATTGTGGTATAGTGTTTTAACACTCATTCAAATTGTATTTTGCTATTTATTTTTTAATATAACTGGTAGAGTGTTGCAGCACCACCAAAAATATTGTTGTTGTTTTTTTAAGATGAGTGATAAAGACTTTGTCCACTGCAAAGTGAATGTGACCTGAGGTGGGATGGGTTCAGAGGGCTGATAAGTCATTACCCACCCCAAAACCATGCCACTTAAAAAAAAAAAAAAGTCAGAATAGTAGTGCTCAGGGCCAGCCAGAGGATAAATAGTGCCCTGGGCAAGGAGTGCCTTTGGTGCCCCCACCACCACTGTGTTCAGTTCTGCAGGGCCACCCAGAGGATTTATGGGGCTGGGTGCAGGTGTGAGGTCCATCAAGAACGACATTGCTCAAAACCTTGACCTCTCAGCCACTGGCCTACAGTTTGCACAATCCAAAGTTTGAAAAGCCACGTTCTGAGCAGTGGCAGTGCACTGTGCAACACAGCAGAACTGTCACAGGTTTTACTTATAATCTGTTTTGTTTTGTAGCCATTCCTATTTTTTGGTAAGCTTTCTTTATTTTAGAATATCCATTATTTTTATACATAAAAAAGGTATCCAACTGACCTCTTACAGTTTACGGCTTTATTTCATTATTATTATATAGTGCTTATATAGTTACAGTATAGTTGAAGTGCTAAGTGCTCAGTAATGTTGCTGTAAAGTAAAGCTGTCTTCCACTTATTTTTACCTAGCACAAATGACATCAAAGTGGAAATTGAAAACGAAGCATACTTTAAAGCTAATTGAAAGAAGATTGTTTTTGTAGTTAGTATCCAAACAACCTGTAGAACCTTGAAAGAAAGGTTACAGACACTTGCTTTTTCCCACCCTAGCTCACTGTAGACAGTACATTAAAAAAAGACAACCACTGAGCTCAGCTCAGCACCCCCCTCAGCTCAGCACCCTGGGCGACTGCCCAGCTCGCCCACCCCTAAGGACAGCCCTTCTCAAGGCACTGATGTGGACAGGTGTACACACAGAAAATGCACAATATCCCCAGGTAGTGTGGAAAGTCCATTGCAATTCCACTTGTAGCTGCAACAGCAGAAAAACAATGATTAATTAGCACTAGGAAGCACCCCATGTCTAATCATAATTCTGACAAGTACTGTCCATATGGGAATTCTATAGGGATCATGAAGCAGCACCACACATCTGTAAAAAAGAAGAAAAGAAGGGGGTGGTGGAGAGCAAGCCTGTCTCCAGCCAATGGAAAGTAGACAATTCCAAGAGCATACTGAAAAGCTGTCTCCAGCCAGGGCTGGCCAGTTTAACAACTCAGTTCCCTGTTCTCATTGCACACTGGATTCTTTGACGCAACAGAAAATTGCTTCCCCTCAACTCCCCCCTCCCTCACTTCCTCTTAAACCTTCCTGGACAATTTGAAGCTTGTGGATTCTTCCCTCCACCCTCCCATCAGAGGCAAGTTT
Organism: Heloderma suspectum; assembly: GCF_057233095.1. Classification (NCBI taxonomy): domain Eukaryota; kingdom Metazoa; phylum Chordata; class Lepidosauria; order Squamata; family Helodermatidae; genus Heloderma; species Heloderma suspectum. The sequence continues at coordinate 131,583,264 of NC_139462.1, read as the reverse complement.
ATGTGAGGGTATCCTTCTTGACCAGTTCATTCCATGAAGCTGTTTTACCCCCTTCCTGTTTTCTCTCAGGAAACTGGAAGTGAACACAAGGCTCTCATTGCTGCTCCGTAGCTGAGCTCCTGACCTGACCAGATCCATTTGACAGTCAAGTGCTGCTTTAGCAAGTAGCATGGTTTGCAAGCCAGTGGCAAACGCTCAGGCATTAGAGCCAGTCAGAAGTTGCCTTAGTGTGGATTTTAAAAAACAAACGCTTTCAGTGATCGCCAGCCAGAGTGTCTTATGCAAGATAATAAATTATCCTTGTTTTGAAAAAGTCTGGAACAAAGCTACATCATGTGCCTCATGGAAAACAGCATGACCCAGCACGGATGAATGCAGCGTGATACTTGCTTACAATTTTGTAAGTACCAAAGAATTTTAGAATAGTCAATTTTTGAAGATGTATACTTTTGAATTCCTTATTTGTCTAATCATTCCCTTGCAGCTTGTGCGAGTGTGTGTGTACATGTCTGTGTGCACACACACACAAACACACACACATGTTTTTAATAAGACTACTTCATAAGGAGTACAGCAGACATTTATTTAAAATGATTTACTTTGGAGATTCCTTAAGTTGATAAAAACAACATTATACTTTTTAATGGAAAAGTAGACTAAAAACATAGGGTTGTATCCAATGGTAGTCTAACTTAAGTCCCATTCATTTCAATCAGTCTACTCTAAGTAGGACTAACATTGGCTGTAACCCATATTACATTTTCCAAGCTATAATAGAGGAACCTTCCTTGTTCTCTTCTCCCATATTAGAAAGTAAACCTTGAAAAGGATATACTGCTTTTACAACTGGCCACATTTACCATGTTGTGAGCTGTAATGTCTACAATCCAATGAAATCAACAGAATATTTTAAAAATCCTGCATATCAATTTAAGATACACCAAAATCCTATACATGCTTACTGGAAGTCCCACTGTGTTCAATAGTGAATGACTTTAAGATTGCCAGCCCCGGCCCAAGTCTTTTGCCACCTGAGTCTGGAGAGAATGCGTGATGCCACTGCATTGCATCCCTTCCCATTGCCACCACATCATGCACCCGCTTCTCCTTGCTGCCATCGCTGCGTTGGTTGGCTCTTCTGTCTGCAGGGTTCAGGCGAGCTTTTGCAAGAGCCCCACAGCTGCTTCATCCAGCTGCACAGCTCTCCGTAGAGCCAATGTGGTGGCAGCAAAGGTGAAGTTGTGCAATGAGGAAAACAGAGAGCAGGCGGCTGTTCCAGAGAGCCCCACCAGCCACTCTGTTACTGTAGCAAATGCCATGGCAGGAGAGCAACTGGCTGGGCTCTGCAGGCAGTGGTTCCTCCAGGCAGCGGACCTTAAGGATTGGTGATTAAAACTCCAGATATTTATTGATTACAACACTAACATGATGTGACATTGCTCAGAGGATTTTGAAAATTTGTTGCAAAGTTAATCATGCCCCACCCACCTGAGGTCAGATCTCCTTTTTTGGGTTCCCTCTTCAGCATGGAAATGGCAAAGGGCTTTGTGTATGGGCTAGCAAAGTTAAGATATCAAAGAAAATGTGCAAGAGTAACATTAGGCACTTTGACTTGTGGGAATTTTCCAGCAGAGTGTGAGCTTAATTTGTTTCAAAACAAATTGTATGGATTTCTTATTAAATTTGCATAGTTAATAGTTGAGGAGTTGAGAAGAGATTTGCAAATATAATACACATACCTTTCACAATGTAAGAAAACTAGGCCCTGAAAACACTGGTGTGAATCTAGAAATCATCATACACATTCCAGCTATCATCATTTGTTCTAGATACATGACTTCTTGATAGCAATAAATTCTAAGATAACCCTGTTAGTCCTCAGTGTTTGAAGAACAAAATATTGTTTGTGTTCACTTCATTACAGTGTCTGGTACAAGTGAAATGAAGCTAGGTAAGGTCAGCATATAACTAAAACTTATGAGGGCTGTAGGCAAAAATATATTTTGAGGCCTCATATGTATCTGAATCATTAAAGAATCTGTTTAGAATTAACAGTGCAATTCTATGCATGTTTACTCTCAAGCAAGTCCCAATGAGTTAAATGGATCTTACTCCCAGAAAAGTGTGTATAGGATTGCAACCTAAAGGTCAACTTACATGATAAGTTAAATACATAGGGTGCAGCTGACCCTCTCTTTCTTACTTACTCTAAAGTAAGCATGTGAGGCACTAATCTGGATCAGGACTGTTCATGGACTCCACTCCACAGAACCAAGCAGACTTTGCTTTATAAACAAACCTCAAGTTTTATTTAAATTAAGACCCCTCTACAGAGCTCTCTCTGGCTGTGGCCTCCCTCTTCTCAGGCCAGAAGCAATGGGTGTTTCCCTCAACTACTTCCTGGCTCCTCCCAGGAAGCATTCAGGCCAAATCCAAATCCCCATTCAGGCCAAGAGGACTGCTACACCAGCCTAAAATCCTGCATTTAAAATGGGGCTTTCTGCTTCACGACTCCCTTTTTCATACACTTCCTTTCCCCCTTCCTTCTTCCCCATATCTGAGTCTTCCATATCTTTCATTGATCTCACTCCTCTTCTTGCCACTTTTCCTTTTTTCAGGGAGGGAACTCAAATGGAAAACAACAGGGTAATTTGATAGCTAATTATCTGCAATCTATTTCAAAACGGAACAAAGGGCTTTTAGTGCAGGAGACACCCTGGAGGGTCACAGCATCATCTAAAGAGCCCGCAAACTCTCTTCTGCGAGAGAGCCGTCTCAATAGCAGGATAAAAGCTCCATGTGAAGAAAGCCCAAATCCAGCAGTTCTTTCATATTGTTACATCCCTTCCCTTTTGAGAAAGAAAATACTTTACAAGTAGCCTTTCAAGGTGTGGAGGTCTTTTAATAACCTGCCAACATTGAGTGTGTCTGGGTTCAGTGATGACATCCTTCAGCTGCCATCCTTTATTCTGCTCCCCTCTAGACTCAGGGTGTGTCCTTCACCCCTGGGCTCTCCTCAGGTGTGTCTCTGCCATGGTCAGCACATAGCAAGAATTCCCATCCTGCAGGACCCTCTGCTGGTTTCATGCTTGTCCCTCATTTGAATTTATAGCCTCACCGGATTCTTCTGTTGTTTTCCTGAAATATCTTCTGTTATGTCTCTGTATTCATCCACTGTCCATCTTTACCCTACATGATCATGGTTCATGTTGAATTACAGTTGCCTTGTGCCAGTCTCTGTCCTGTTTTGTTAGAGTCTGGACTCTCACTGTGTCGCTTGGCTCTAGGCCTGGAAGATCTCTTGCCAATCGGTTGTAATACAGGGCCTGTCTCTGTTGCTGCTGTCTCCTCAGTTCACCAAAGGATGCTCCTGTAACCCCTGGCTCTAATAGCCTCCCACTTGTTGGTAAAAGTGTCTTTGTTGTTTGACTCATTAACTTCTGTGCTAGATTTGAATTTAGGCCTTGGGATGGAGTGTTCCAATAATCTAGAAGTGCTAGATATGGGTCTAGCCCTGCTTCTTTTTGCTTTTCTCAAAGGTTCCTTAGCTGTTTTTACCACGGATTCTGCTTTGCCATTACTTTGAGAATACCCAGGTGATGAAGTGATGTGTTCAAAATCCCAGTCCTTGCTGTATTTCTGAAATTCTGCTGCAACAAACTGGGGGTCATTATCTGAACACAAGGTGTCTGGTATTCCATATCATGCAAAGTGTGCTTTTATCTTGCGTATGACTGTTCCAACAGAGATATCTGATACGTAGTCTTACTCTCCAAAATTTGAAAGCAATTTACAATTATGATGTCTTCCTTGACTGCCGAGCTAAACAAATCCACACCTACTTTTGCCCAAGGTCTCTCTGGAATGTCATGCTGTAATAGTGTTTCTTTGGGTTGGCCGTCTTCCCAGGATCTGCACACTTCACATGTTTCACCAATGAAATCAGGGACACACTTACATACTTTAAATAACCCAGTTCTCACATTAAAGATCAATACTTAAAATCCCACCCCTCATTACACATTGCTGAAGACTCTTTTTGTCTTACTGTATGATCCTCACTGGCTTCTGAAGCCAGTGAGTATTATGATATGTAGAGTGCTGTCCATAATATATGTCATATTTTTCAAGGATGTCTTAAACCCCATCTCCACTTTTCCCCCATTTTACCTAGGATCAAATATTTCCTTTGCCACAACTTTGTTACCTCTTCCCTTCATCTAACGTGTATCATACCTTACGGCCAGTCCTGTGCACGTATAATGCATAATAGAATTTTTTAAAAAGAGTAGCACCACCATCTCTCAAAAAGCAAAATAGAGACAAAATAGACACAATTATTGAGCAGGGATACTTACCAGAAAATAGGGGCTGGTCCTGGAAAATAGGAACCCTTGGAGTGAGGAAGTACCATTGCATTCATGTCCTGCTTGTAGGTTTCCCATAGCCATCTGGTTGGCTACTATAGGAATAGAATGCTGAACAAGGTGGCCCTTTGGTCTGATCCAGCACAGCTCTTCTTACCTTACTTAGGGCTAAATTACTTGTGATGTGAGAGGTGCATAATAATATCTCCTGACATATTTTTATTGTCCTAAAAGTAACTGAGGGAGAGGAGGAGTTAACGCTTTCCCTCTCAACACCAGCTCCCCATTGCAAATAGACCCTCCATCCAAAGCTGCTATAAGGGGAAAGCATACAGGGGAAAACATACCATACTAAAAAAAAAAAAAAAGGAAGTGAATAATGTTGCCATGCATCCTTGTTAACATGGACACATGAACTCGCATGAGTACACTTGTAACGATTAACAAAGGTCTACTGGGACGCTTACCAGAGAGATGGTATGCACTCTGCAGATTTATGCACTGTGCACTTCTAAAAAGGGGAAATTAGCTCAAACACTCATGAAAGTCCAAACAGTAGGCTTATTTTTACAGATTTTGTTCTTAACACACAATGCACATGTACTACAAAGAAAACAAAAAAATCTTACTGAGTATACCAACCTCTTAACAGATGGACCAGTATACTAGTTTTGATAGGCCTAATATAATGATGGAGAAAGACAGAGATTGGGGAAGTTAGTGTGTGTGAAATAAGAAGTGGGAGGCGACAGTATGGAAATGGCAAGGCAGGGGATTGGGAGGCTATGCAACCAAGAGTACTTGGATGCTGGTAACAATGGTGGTCCTTGGGCATGGAAATGGATAGATTTAGGAGGAAAGGAGAAGACATAGAACTTTTCTACACGAGACTGTTAATCCACTGTATCTGCTTTTGGTTTCATCACAGAACTGAAATCCATTCACTACGCAAAGAGTGTTTTCTTTCCTGCTTTTCCACTACAGAGCTTTTCTACACAAGGCATTTATTGTGTGCTCGTCATTCCTTATTCATGGTTATTTACGGATTCTTTAGATGACATCTTGACCCTCCAGTTTCACTTCTGTTTTTAAAGAGCACTTGGGGTGGGGGAGTTAGAGCAGGGGAAATGGAGTATTATTTGTGAAAGCAAAATAATTTTCCCCTACTTCTGTAATTGCATTATTCCACTATAGCACAGTGCCACCTGGAGGTTATGTAGCAGAAAAGCAGGAAAAGAAAGTTCTTTGGTTAGAGCGCGGATCTCAATTCTGTGACAAAACTGAAAGTAGATACAGAAGATTAACAGCCTCATGTAGAAAAGCTCACATAACTTCTAGATGTCACTGTGGTATAGCAGAATGGCACTGTTACACAAGTAGAAAAAGTGTTTTCTTTTGCTTTCACAAATAATGCCACATTTTCCTTGCTCTAAAAAAACTCACTGAAAGTGCTGTTTAAAAACAGAAGTAAAACTGGGGGTCATGACATCATCTAAAGAACCCTTAAACAACCAAGTAAGGGAATGACAAGCACACAACAAATAAGAACATAAGCAGCTTATTTACCTGACTTCAGAATGAGGGAACCTCAAAAAACTTCACTTCTTAGTTGGCTGAAGATATTTAGACAAATGCTCTGGGGACAGACTGCCCTCAGCTTCAATTCCACATTTTAAAATGTGGCAAGAGCCTCAATCCAACTTCTAGATAATGGGCCGGACAACATCATTCTATAAGCACCCAAAATAAAGGCCTTTTGGAAGGGGGAAGAAGGGAAGAATGAATGGAGGCCACCACGATTTGATTTTAAAATAGAATTTGGCCTTGGTACAGGAGATTCTCCCATAATTCCTAGTAAAATTTAAAATTGGAGATTTAAAATTGATTGGACAAATTCATGGAGGATAAGTCTATCTCTATGGCTACTAGTCCTGATGGCTATATGCTACCTCCAGTATCAGAAGCAGTATGCCTATGTACTCCAGTTGCTGGGGAACATAGGCGGGAGGGTGCTGTTGCATTCATTTCTGGCTTGTAGGTTTCCCATGGGCAGCTGGTTGGCCACTGTGTGAACAGAATGCTGGATGGATTAGATGGACTCTTGGTCTGATCCAGCACAGCTCTTATGTTTTTATTTTCTTAAAATGGTTATGCTCAGCTCGAGACTTTCAGTAGCTACTTCTCAATGCTGTAGGTTCAGGGCAGGACCACCATCACCCCTGGACTCCAAACCAATAACTCAGGCATAGGTCACAGTTCCCTGCAAGGCATAAAATGGGTGCAGGGAGCTAACAGGTTGTGCTGCACTATGCGTGGAACCTGGCTTTGGACTCAATGGACACTTTACCGGGGGGTAAACTTTTTCTGTGGATATAAGGCGAACAGATATTTCTGGGCAAATGACGCAACAAATAGGAAAGCGCCCCTGGAAGTGTGGGATAGGCACCAACAGGGAGGGAGGGAGGAATCATGCTAGGAAAGAATCATGAAGAACAATATCAGAAGGCAGTTGGAGCCCCAGTTATTCTTAGAGGTGAGATCTACATGCATGAGGAATGCTTCAGAAATGGGCCAGATTTCCCACCAAGGCTCTCAATTAAACAATTCAAAGGTACCCTCATGCGTTTGTCAGCTGGGTGGTGGCATGGCAATCAGGCAGGTATTTACATGTTTCCATAGTTACAGGGAGTAACTAAATAATAATCTAATAAAAGGGATGAAGCACATACACACTGTGGCTCCTGCCTCACTGCATCTGTCCAGAGCCTTATTGACATTCCTGCCAGCTTTCCATGCTGCTGCTTCTGGAACCAAAATGGATTGTTGAGCCTGCAAGATGTCCGGGTAATGTCACTTAACTGCTTAGCGCACAATACATGTGTCCAGAGAGCCAGCACATCCAAGCCCCTCTGTAACGATAAAGGATGGCGATTCCAGTACAAACAGCTATGTGGAAGCAACTACAGAGGGTATATTTTATATATTTTCTTTAGGTTCATACAATCAGGGCATCATACAATAGTAGGATTCAAAAGGGCCTATAAGACCATCGAGTCCAACCCCCTGCTCATTGCAGGAATCTAAGTCAGAACATCCCTGACAGATGGCTGTCCAGCCTCGTCTTGATTGAATGCCTCCAGTGTGGGAGAGCCCACTACCTCCCTAGGTCATTGGTTCCATTGTCGTATTGCTCTAACAGTCAGGATGTTTTTCCTGATGTTCATCCGGAAGCTGGCTTCCTGTAACTTGAGCCCATTATTCCGTGTCCTGCACTCTGGGAGGATAAAGAAGAGATCCTGGCCTTCCTCTCTGTGACAACCTTTCAAGTATTTGAAGAGCGCTATCATACCTCCCTTCAATCTTCTCTTCTCAAGGCTAAACATGCCCAGTTCTTTCAGTCTCCCCTCATAGGGCTTTGTTTCGAGTACCCTGATCATCTTTGTTGCCCTCCTCTGAACCCTCTCCAGTTTGTCTGCATCCTTCTTAAAGTGTGGCGCCCAGAACTGGACACAGTACTCAAGGTGAGGCTGAACCAGTGCTGAGTAGAGGGGAACTAGTACTTCCCGGGATTTGGAAGCTGTACTTATATTAATGCAGCCCAAAATAGCATTGGCCTTTTTTGCAGCCACATCACATTGTTGGCTCATATTCAGCTTGTGATCAACAACAATTCCAAGATCCTTCTCGCTTGTAGTGTTGTTGAGCCACGTATCCCCCATCTTGTAACTGTGCATTTGGTTTCTTTTTCCTAGGTGCAGAACTTGGCATTTATCCCTATTAAATTTCATTCTGCTGTTTTCTGCCCAGCGCTCCAGCCTATCAAGATCACTTTGAATTTTGTTTCTGTCTTCCAAGGTATTAGCTATCCTGCCCAATTTTGTGTCATCTGCAAATCTGATCAGCATTCCCCGCACCTCCTCCTCCAAGTTATTAATACAAATGTTGAAGAGCACTGGGCCCAGGACTGAGCCCTGCAGTACCCCACTCATTACCTCTCCCCAGTTTGAGAAGATCCCATTGATAAGCACTCTTTGAGTCCGATTCTGTAGCCAACTGTGGATCCACCTGATCGCTGTTTCATCTAGCCCACTTTGAGCTAGTTTGCTAATCAGGATATCATGGGGCACTTTGTCGAAAGCTTTGCTGAAGTCGAGGTATATTATGCCCACAGCATTCCCACAAGGGAGGTTACCTGATTAAAAAATGAGATCAGATTCGTCTGGCAGGATTTGTTCTTGACAAATCCATGTTGGCTTCTAGTAATCACTGCATTGTTTTCAAGGTGCTTACAGATGGATTGCTTTATAATCTACCCCAGAATGTTCCCAGGGATTGATGTCAGACTGACTGGTCTGCAGTCCCCAGGTTCCTCCTTTTTGAAGATAGGGACAACATTCACCCTCCTCCAATCATCTGGCACTTCACCTGTCATCCATGATTTCTCAAACATAATAGACAGTGATTCTGAGAGCTCTTCTGCTAGTTTCTTTATTACTCTAGGATGCAGTTCATCTGACCCTGGAGATTTGAACTCATTCAAAGAAATTAGGTGTTCCTTCACCATTTGTGTATCAATCTCAAGCTGCAGTCCTGCCCCTTCAGCCTATACTTCGCCTTTGCCAGGGGGCTCATAGACCCTCTTTTGGGAGAAGACTGAGCCAAAGTAGGAATTGAGCACTTCTGCCTTTTCCTTGTCATCTGTTATCATTTTGCCATCTTTATTTAATAGTTGAACCACCATTTCTTTCCTCTGTCTACTATCCACATATCTGAAGAAAGCCTTTTTGTTGCTTTTAGCATCCCTCGCTAACCTCGGCTCGTTCTCAGCTTTAGCCTTCCTGACGCCATCCCTGCAATTCTGTGCTACCTGCCTGTACTCTTCCTTTGTAGCTTGTCCTTCCTTCCACTTCCTATATGTGTGCTTTTTTGTTTTCAGGTCATCTCTAAGCTTTTTGTGAAGCCACATTGGTTTTTTTCGTTGTCTTCCAATGTTTTTTCTTGTTGGAATTGTTTGTAATTGTGCCTTTAGAATTTTTTTAAAACTCCCACCCATCTTGGACTCCTTTTCTCTTTAGAGTCGCTTGCCATGGGACCTTACTGATCATTGTTCTGAGTTTATTAAAATTGGCTTTCCTAAAATCCAGGGTACATGTTTGGCTACACTCGGCTTTTGCTTCCTTTAGAACCAAGAACTCAAGTATAACATGGTCACTTTCCCCCAGAGTTCCTGTAACTGCTACTTTATCCACTAAGTTATCTCTGTTGGTTAGGATCAAGTCAAGGATAGCCAGTCCTCTAGTTCATTTCTCTACTTTCTGTAGGAGGAAATTATCAGCAACACAAGTCCGGAATCTCTTGGAGGGGCCATGTTTTGCAGAATTTGTCTCTCAACAAATATCGGGGAAATTGAAGTCCCCCATTACTACTACATCATGCTTCCTTGAAACCTTGGCAATTTGCTATTCAAAAATTTCAACGTCTTCTGCTTGATTGGGTAGTAGACTCCGACCACCATGTTCCTTTTATTCTTTGCTCCATTTATTTTAACCCAGATGCTCTCGATGGGGCTACCAAGCTCATCCTCCTGTATTTCTGTGCGGAGATATGTATTTTTAACATATAGTGCAACTCCACCTCCTGTCAGGATTGATTCTGAGCGTATGGAGATAATTGGCAGTTCAGATTTAGAAGGGGAACAGCCAGAACCAGGGGAGGCATCTTCCCGAGCGAGTTCAGATATGGATAGGCATGCTTCTCGGGATGCTAACACCCAGATGGCTGGGCCTGAAGCTCCCACTCCTCTGTGAGAATCCAGGAGGACGACAGTGCAGGGCATGACCCGAGGGATGCTAGACTGCGGCGCAGAGCAAAGTGGGAAAAGTTAGAGGCAGAGCTCAGACAGCTGACCCGGTTGGTGATGCGTGAGGGTCGACGTAGGGAAGCATCACGGGAAGGGAGGGGCTTCCCTCCCTAAGTTATTCTAGCCAGCAAGTCCCTGTTCAAACTGCTGGCAACATCGTAGCTCCCATTTGGATTCCCTGCTGCTATTCCTTTGTAGCCTGAGAATCTTTGGGGATTTGCATCTGTAATGAACCTGTTGATAGTAGGGATGTCAGAGAATTCCATCACAGTTCTCGGTGAGGCCGAATGCCAGTGCATTCAGCCCCCCGAACTCCGTGGCGGAACGGTCTGCCACCCCCCGCACCCTGGGGATCCCCCCCGGGACGAGACTTACCTGGGGCGGATGTTCCGGACGGCGGCAGCTCCAGCGGTGGCTTCGGCGGCAGCTGGTCTTCCAAATGGCTGCTACTGCCATTTCCAGTCTGTTCCCCCCCCCCCATTCGTGATAGGCTACTTAAAGACTTACGTAGCCTATCACGTCTGGGTTAAAAAAAAACATATGCAAATGGCAGCGGCTATGGCCGCTGCCATTTGCGTTCCTTATTTTTGGCCGTCTTAGTCTACATAAATATTTACGTAGACTAAGATGGTGAAAATAAAGGGGAATGCAAATAGCGTCCGCTACGCTATTTGCGTTCCCCCTTATTTTCGCCGTCTTAGTTTACGTAAATATTTACGTAGACTAAGACGGCCAAAAATAAGGCATGCAAATGGCGGCGGCCATAGCCACTATTTGTGTACGTGTTTGTTTGTGTTTTTTTTAACCCAGATGTGATAGGCTACGTAAGTCTTTACGTAGCCTATCACGGCTGAATACAGGGACGCAAACGGCGGCGGCTACAGCCGCCGCCACTTGCATCCCTGCGAGCGAGCGGCCGGATGTCTGGCTGCTGGCGGAGCCGGCTGGTGGCTCCGTGGAATCCCCGCGGAGCGGAGCACCTCCCCCCCTCAGCAGAACCCGGCGGAGCCAGGTAAGCGGGGTTTCATACACCCCTAGTTGATAGTGAATTAAAGGTGTGAGACTGAAGCCTCTCTTCTTGTGTGTGTGCATGAGGAAGGGGGGGCAAGGGAACGTGACACCTCCCTTTCTGTTCCTCCTGTTCTTTTTGAACAAGTTATATCCTTCAATTGCTGTATTCCAGTCATGGGAGTCATCCCACCAAGTTTCAGTTACACCTATCAAGTCATAATTTCCCTCCTGGATTAAGAGTTCAAGTTCATGCTGTTTGTTTCCTGTACTCTGGGCATTAGTAGATAGACATTGAAGACCATGTGCTTCATAGTTTAGCTTTCTTCCTACATGTTTCTGACGACTATTATTGGATGCTATTAGAGCTGTTCTCTCCGTTGTGGTGCATGAGCCTTCGACCATTGTTACCCCAAACTCTATGTTTCCTTCCTCCTTAGGGTTCAGTTTAAAGCCCTCCTGATGAAGTTCTTCATGCTGTGGCCAAACCCATTCTTCCCAGCCTTTGTGAGGTACAACCCATCCCTTGCCAACAGTCCATCTTCCAGGAAGTATAGCCCATGATCCCAGAATCCAAATATCTCGCATCGGCACCACCTTCGTAGCCAGTCATTCACTCAGAGTATTTTTCTATCCCTCTTCTAACTACTGGTTGGAGAAGGCTATCCTAGTGGTATTACAGGGTGGCATCTACAGAGACGTTTCCCAGTGCTTGTGATGACTTACCTGTCTCTGGCCCCCAGTATTCAAGCTCATAATACTAGATATAAGTCCTATATGTGCCTATTGTGACATATTTATAATGCTTGACCTGAAAAATATTTTTCCTGTGGTTCTTTATTTACATAGAGGAACATCGATCTGGGGTGCTTCCAGATCATTCATTTAACATGCAATTACCCTGCCTCATTCACAGAATTGGGGAGTGGGGGGTCCAGACATTGCCATCTTTCACTTGTAACCATTCCATGTTCTCCCACTGTTTCGTCTTTTTTCTTGACACAAAAGATCAGATAAAGGGGAAAAGATGGAATAGCTACACAATGTGTTTTGATCAGCAGTGCTAGGAGCAGCCCATCTGGAAGCACCCTCTGTTTTAAAAGATAATAGATGTAGGGTTAATGTTCTTATATTGAGATATAGTTTTAATTAGGCTATTTAAAAAAAAGAGAAACTACTCTATCTAAACATTAAAAAACAGTTTAAAGATTAAACATTCTGGCTAGATCCAGACCAAGTTAATGACACTTAGGTCCTATTGAATTCAGTGTGAAAGGTTTGTCATGTCTGTTAGGTCCCGTTGGTTTCAGTGGGAAATAATAGTGTAAGACTATACATGCCAACCCAGACATCAGCCCCATTGTGCTCAATGGAACTTACTCCCAGTTAAGTGACTATAACATTGTACTGTAAGTGCAACTAGCAGTCAGAATCCAGCCCTCTGATTTAAAAAAAAAAAAAATACTTTTATCCACCTTGGCATTTGGCCATGCATAATGTAATCCTCTAAACTTCCATGAAATGCACCCAGTAAAGTAGCCTTCCCCACCCTGTTGCCCTTCAGATGTGTTGGACTACAACCCCCATCATCTCTCCCAGCATGCTGGCTGGTGTGCTGGGAGTTGTAGTCCAACACACCTGGAGGGAAGGCTGCAATAAGGCATTGTTGCATGTTGATATTGCTGTTCAGTCGTTAAGTCGTGTATGTTGATATCCCAGTATGCAAATGCCATTTTAGCCCTCAGGTTTTCCACTCGGTGTAACATATTCAGTCTTAGCCATGGGTATCCCATGGGAATACTCCTCACTGGTTTCTCCAGTGAGTCCATTGGTCAGTCCCATGTTTTACTGCATAAGCTGTGACAGCTCTTTCATGTAGAAGTGTCTGCTGTAGTTAGATTGAGAAAGTCTCCACTCTTATCTTGTTCCTATTATTGCAGTCATTACTTGTTTTAAAGATAGCATCTGTTTCTAAGGGCAGCCATGAATATTTACCAGAATATGACTGGAAAATAAACATCTTGATCAGATTGGCTTCAGGCAATTAGATGCTTGTTAAACTGGTATTTTTTCCCCATCCCTTGTTTCTGCATGACCTAGTTTGAGTAAGAGTCCTGGAGAACTTGAAAGCTTGCACAGTTTTCTGGAATCTGGGTTGGTCCTAAGGTATTGCCCAACTGTGGATTTTGGCATTTGCTTGTCATGGAGTCCAGTCATCAATGCACAGAAAGGTTACTGAAATTCCAGAGGACATCGTTGTTGTTGTTCAGTCGTTACGTTGAGTCTGACTCTTCGTGACCCCACGGACCATAGCACACCAGGCCTTCCTGTCCTGCGCTCTCTCCCGGAGCGTGCTCAAGTTCATATTCATTGCATCAGTGATGCTATCTAGCCATCTCATCCTCTGCCGTCCCCTTCTCCTTTTGCCTTCAGTCTTTCCCAGCTTCAGGGTCTTTTCCAGTGAGTTTTCTCTTCGCGTTAGGTGGCCAAAATATTTGAGCTTCAGCTTCAGTATCTGTCCTTCCAATGAGCACTCAGGGTTGATTTCTTTTAGGATGGACTGATTTGACCTCCTTGCAGTCCAAGGGACTCGTAAGAGTCTTCTCCAGCACCACAGTTCGAAAACATCAGTTCTTCAGCGCTCAGCCTTCCTTATAGTCCAGCTCTCACAGCCATATGTTGCTACTGGGAAAACCATAGCTTTGATTATACGAATCTTTGTCGGCAAGGTGATGTCTCTGCTTCTTACTATGCTGTCTAGGTTTGCCATAGCTTTCCTCCCAAAGAGCAAGCATCTATTAATTTCATGGCTACAGTCACCGTCTGCGATGATCTTGGAGCCCAAGAAAATAAAATTTGTCACTGCTTCCATTTCTTCCCCTCGAGTACATCATAGCTGTTCATATTATTTAGCTTCCCATAAATCTTCTAGCATCCAGATCACTGGAATCTGGCATCAAAAAGGCATTAGATGTTTTGTACGTCTGCCAGGAAACATTATGAAATACTAACATGCTGTTCGTGAGTGGGTTGCCAGGTCTCCTGAAGGTCAGATCCTGAGGTAAAATGGAGCCTGATGGACAAATGGGACAGCGGGGCGGGGGGGGGGGGAGAGCAGAGAAAATAACCTGGGCTTCTGGGTCAGCATTAGCTCTTACAGGGGTGGATCAGGCAGGCAAGGGCTCACCTCCCCCCCCACCCCAGGTCTACATCAGCTGCAGGTAGGTGGCCTCCAGACTATCCTTCAGGCATGCTTTGACGTCCTCAATAATCTGCTGCCATTGCTACTGCGAGGCTTCCAGTTTTGCTTCAAGACTGTCTCTGAGATGCTATCCAAGCATCTGGCTTTGCTGCTCCATTTGCTCTTCTATCATCAACTTTGCCCGCTCCAGGAGTGTTGCAGTTACTCCCTCAATGCTAACTCAGGCACACCAATTTGCAAATCCTTTCCCAGAAAACACAACCCTGCTTCAGAGTCCAGAGTAATGCCCTCACACCCCAAATTCTTCAAGCAGCAGGAACTCCACGGGTGTAAGTATATCCCCAGAGTTTTGGTTTCCTTGGAATAAGGTACTGAAGATTTATGGCATTTTTGTGATATACGGTTTATTTACACACATATACAGGTTAAAATGGGGGTTCACATCATTAACACTCCAACAGATACTGCTTTCCCAATAGAGGGGGGGTCGGGGTTTACACCCTAAAGATGCTTCCAGAGGTCTATCCCAGCTCTGTCTCTGTCTATCTGCTCACATTTACACAGGCTGAATTAGCACATTGCTTAAGGGAGGGGGAAGAGTGGAATCCTATTCAGACTTTTGCTTAACAATAATTGGACCAGGCCAGCTGGTCTGACCAACTTTAATCAGTTAACCCTTTCCTTGTTGCAATCACCAAATTACAATGTTGGAAGTAACCTCAAGAAGATCATCCAGACCAACCCCTTTGATTCTGAACCCCCCCTTTCCCCGGAGATTTGACTCCTTCTCCCAGAGTCCCCAAGACTGCAGCTACTAAAACCCTGAAACTTCAGGTCAGACCTTGAGACCTGTCGACTCTAATACACAAAAAGGCTGTACTAGGCCATTCTGGTGCAGAATGTTTGAGAAATGGGATCTTAGCTGCCACGCTCCCATACCAAGTATATTTACTTTCACCTTTGGCAGCCTGCCTTATCCCAAAGGCCTCAAGCACATAGAAATATTTATCAGGACAAGGAGCATGATATATTTTGAAGATGTCTACTTTCGCAAAAGAAAGTGCCTTAGAATTTAAAATGGTAAAATAAAATAGTAACAGGAGATTTTAAATTAGAGGAAAATTTGAAAACTGAGTGGCAGAATTTATTTTATTTTTTAGCACTCTGTTGGGGTTTAAGCCCTGAAGTAGACTGTTGTCTATGAAAACTCATATAGCAATAAAATTATTAGTCTTTAAGGTTCCACAGGAGTCTTGTGGTTTTTGTCTAATATTACTTTTAGACATTCATGTCCAGCAAGATGACCACATCCAACAAGGCAGGATTTTGGCCTTCATCTTATACATGTAGATGTTGCAAAGTGAGGCCAAGCACTTTATAAATATAGTGGCATGTTGCAATTTATATATCATGTCATATCTATGCACACCATTTCCTGGATTTCATCTCTTTGTCACAATCTAGCATGACCAACAAATAGATCCCGGGTTAGAGGTGGGGGGGAATTATAAAGAAGAAGAGATGATGCAAGAATAAACAAGCTGCAATATAATAAGGAAGAACTGGGGGACAAAGCCTGCCTTCATCCCATTCACGGCTGCTAAGGGCCCCTGCAATACATGAGCCATCCTTTTACACCATATTAAAAATGGCAAACACTTTGCAAGCTACCGTATAAATCTATTACTGCATTTCTTAGCCCAAGTGCTAATTAACAAATCATAGTATGATGGACAAATCTGTTTTACTTTTTATACCATTTGTATTTTTTTAAGCAAAAGTTTTCCCTGGCCTGTTTCTGCATCAGTTTGCAAAGGTTTTTTTTTTTTTAAATCAGCACAAAAATATATAGGCATTTTTGTATGTAATTTTCCCTAATATATGCATTTTTACAAACATTTTTTCTAGCGTATGACTTTTATGCTATTTTCAATAATATATGCCTTTTTGTATGCAATTTTCCCTAATATATTAATATTTGCAAGCAATGTTTCCTGTTTTCCATGACACATTTTTGTATGCAATTTTCCCCAGAGTAAACATTTTTATACATTTATTTATTCTCAGAGAACTGCATTGCAAAATTCAGAAAATTGTTAAAACTGAAGAATAACTGTGTTTGCATATTAGTTCAGGAAGTGTGAATTAGGTTGATTCATATTCGAATTCAACCAAATTTCTCTCTCATACTTAATACATAGTGGGATCTTTAAGATTTGAAATTAGATTTTGTTTCCTCATTTTCTGTTGTTGTTTTTCCAGTGAAAGAAATATAGTGTGAAAACCAGTCTTTGCATAAAGCTACCTCCCCTCCCCCCGCCCACAAAATACCATAATAAAAAAAACAGAAGACTTTCAAGCATCTCCTTGGTTTTCTGCAATAAACATTGTAGCAGAATCAGCCCACCAAATGCTTCCAGTCTCAGAACAATTTTGTCTTATGCAACAGACAATGAAGCCTTGATAAAGTTACAGCCCAATCTCCTTAATGGAAAGTGAATTAAATCAGCGGCACAAAATACTAAAGAGTGCTGGAAAAGTCTTCAGTTGTGATCTCATGTCTGGGAAAGGAAACTTGATACATTATACTGAATGTAAATCTAGCATGCTGGGTTCATGCAAGCTCCGTGAAAAAGTCATTTCATTCAGAAAGCACAATATGAAATGCTGTAAGAAAAACAGGACAGGGGAGGGGTGTTAATCCTGGATGTTACCTAAAAGAGCAGGATGAGGTAATGGCCAGTGGGAGGAGGCAAAGAGTCCCTTAACACACACACAGAGTTCCCCCTGTCTTTGGACATTAGAAGAAAGTGCAAAGCTGCTGAGAATTCCTTTTGCGAAAGAATTCTACAAAGACAGATTAAGACAGAATAACCTTTCCAGTAAGTTTTTAACTTCTTGCTCTCTCTTTGATTGCTAGCATGTGTTATTTGGACAAAACTAAAAGCAACATTTGCATTTGTTTCCATTTGCCCTGCCCCTGTTTCCTCCCCTCCTTTTCTTGTCTCTCCTACTGTTGGCTTTTAGATTGAAAGGTCCTTGGGGCAGAGACCCATCTTTTTAAAATATCACTCTGTAAAAGCATCATGTATGCTGATGAGGTTACATACGTAAACTCTAAATAGAGCACTATACTCTTGGGGGTGGGGGTTAAACATTACAGTATATCACTGGGTGCTGTAAAACTAACAACTCGGTCCTAAACTATTTACTTGGAAGTAAGCCCTATTGATTTCCATGTACCCTACTTTCATGTACATAGGTATAGGATTGAATACCTATGGGGTATGGGTTTGTGCCATATATATACACACATAGGGCCTGCTGTTCTGGAACAATTTTTTCCAGAATACATTACAGCTGGGGAGATTCTTAATTATTTGGGAGTAGAAAAAATTTGTTTAAATTTCTGCAAGGCAAAATCACTAAGTACTGTGAACTTTCTGTCAAGATTTTATGATAAATGTTATTTTTAATGTTTATGCCCGCCCCCCCCATTTTTCCTCACCACTGTTTATGAAGAAGTTAGGGTTGAGTGACAGTGACTGGCCCAGGGTCACCCAGTGAACTTGATGACTGAGTAGGGGGTTGAATATTGGTCTAAGTCCAATAGTATAGCCATTATACTGCACTGGCTGTTACGTGTGATAAATACATATTTCTCCCACTTACCAGCTTCATACATATATAGAAATGAGCACCAATAGTACAAATTTCTCTGCCAGAATGAACTCGCACAGTTTGCTGAGGCCATCTACCATTACTACATTGCCCTGCCAAGGCTGAGGACTTGTCTCTCTATCCACATTCACATGTGCATGCTGTCAGTTCGAGTGCAAGTGTGAGTTATGGCTGAAGAAGTCAACTAGGAGATAATCAAAGGACCGAGGTATGGGTTGGCCTCATAAAATGAGCGTGAAGGAAAATAAGCATTCAACAGGAAACGTTAGTTAGATTTCTTCCCGGCAAGGTACAACCTCAGCCATTCCCAGTTTAGCTAAAGGGAGCTGCCTGCCACACAGATATACAAATATAAGTAATTGTACTGCCCAACTCTCCACGCTTCATTTACACTCAGCAGGTAGAATTTCAAGTATTTTCCTCTTTTGTGTCCTTTGCCTTAGATTCCCCCCCCTCCCCGCAAAACAAGCAGGAAAGTCAGGATTCTCCTAGATAGGAATAAACAGTCCATCCTATATTCTCTCTATGTAAGAGTTCAGTGAAATGCCTTTAGACAATAAATAGCACTTAGGGTAAGAGAGTTAAGGAGAATGGCACGACCCATTTAATTTGAAATCAAGTACAGCATTTTGCTCTGGGACTGTCTAAAATCACTGCAATGTGCAAGGTAACTTATTTATTTATTTATAATTATTACATCTGTATCCCACCTTTTTTCTTCTTGCAAGGAATGCAAAGTGGCTTACGTAGTCCTCCTCCTCTCTTTTTAACCCTCACAACAACCCTTGCTGAGGATTCTTTTCTCCTCAATTCCAGCTTTTTACAGCCCCCGATAAACTCTTTTGAATGTGAATGTTGCAGACTGAAGCAAGCCCCGATGTTACTACAGCTTAACTGATCATGCAAAACCATGAGAAGAGCAAGTATTTGAAACTGTTGAATGTTCCTTGAATATACCCTGCAAAAAGATCCAACCCAGACAAGCAGGGAAGGGGATCTGAATAAAGGGCTTATATATTTAAGAAAGTATAGCTCTCGATAACGATTTCACAGTTGCTGTTTGAAGAGCTCTCAAACCAAAGGTCTTGAATGCTGCTGCTTTCAGTAATAAACAGGGGCATTCATCTAAATTGGTGAGGTGTAATTTTAATTTGTACTGTTAGCACAACTAATCCTTTCACAGGAGCTCAGCTTGCATCAGTGCAGTCAAAGGAGTAATTGTGCAAGATGAAGCGTACAGACACAGCTGCATTTCATGCTCCATGCTGACCTTGTTCAGTGTCAGAAGCCACTTTGCACTGGGGAGACCAAAGGTACCAGCATTTGGCAAATACGTAAAGAAGGGAAAGGTGTGAAGCTGCTGACACTCATACATGAAGAACGAAGGGAGTGGCAGGCCTCAAGCTGGTGCTAAAAAGCAGTGGTTTATCTTAGGAAAAATGCCCAGTGTGTTTCAACCATAGGCTTTTCTCAGGGGCACAAAAACAAATGACAGATACTTAAAAATGGATATTTGGATGAACATAAAATGTTAAAATCTATTGTAAATACCTGGCCTTCATATAGTAAATATAAGTGATATAATAATGCTAAAATGACTCAGAATATTTAGTCATCAACATCTATGGAAAATACCATAACTAACATCAACAGGATGAACATAAGAAGCTTCCTTATTAGACTGAGTAAGACCATTGGTCCCTTGAGGCAGTGACTCTCTAGGTTCTTGGGCAGAGGTCTCTCCCCTCTTCTGCTCCCTGAACCTTGTAACTAGAGTTGCCAAGGGTTGACAAAGGGCCTTCTGCACGTAAGGCATGTGTTCCACCACTGAACTATGGTTTCCTCTCAAAGGATGAACAGTAAGAAGCTAGCTATATCATCTAAGTATCAATGTAAATTATTGACTGTTTTGCCCAAAGTAATGGAATTATCTTTAAAGCTTCATTACTACAAAAATCCTAGGATAATTTGAGAAAAACCCTAAAAAAAAAAAAGTATCAGACTGGAATAAGACATGGGAGACAAACTGCCCCCCCATACAATATATTGTGCTCCTTTTTTATGATGTCACGGTTTGATGGACTGCGAGCTTTCAACTGGGATCCAAGAAGTACATAGTAGTGTGATCAGACTTACTCCCCAAGTAGAGTCCAGTCACAAACCAAAAGTCCACAGTAAATAGTGAAATTCCAGATTAGTGGTATTGACTACAGATCCACTGGAGTACCAAGTTCAGTGGGTGAATACGCAGAATCACTCAGTGGATAGTGGATTTGGGCAGGCTAGCTATATGACTCAAAAGCTTGAGGTTTAAAGTTCATATTGACCAGGTTCAGAAGACAGGCCGCGGATCATCATGAGTTATTTAATCCATGATGAGCCATGGTTCCTGCAGGCACCAGTTGCATATGCAATCTTCGCTCAGGGGTTGTCATGTCATGCAAACCTGGTCAGCATGGGTTATACAAGAGTTAAACAACCCTAAAACAGACCACGGGCTATGCAAGGGTTGTTTAACCCTTGCACAACCCACACTCACCAGGTTCACACAACATGACAACCCCCAAGCAGGGGTTGCATATTCAACATGGTGGCCACATGCACCACAGCCTCACCACGGGTTAAACAACCTAAGGTGGGCTGACATGTTGTGCAAACATTCCTATTCTCTAAGACTGCAGTGATGACAAGAAGTCAAACAATCATAAATTGTATATAACTGAAAGCTAGACATGCCTGGGAAAGAATTATATTCAGAAAGGGAATGAAGAAAGGTGTAGAGAGAGCAGAAGAAAAAGCTTATGCTGGATCACACTTTTTTGCTGTCTTCACTCTCTCATAGTCCTTCTTTGCTCCAAATCACTGGCACTCATCAAGAGAAGCATTAAATCAAGCACCGATCTTTATATTGACTGCTCTTTGGTTAGTTGCAAGACTCACATGTTACCACAAGATGTAGCGATGGCCACCAACCTAGACAGCTTTAAAAGATTAGACAAATGCATGGAGGATAAGGCATCAGTGGCTGATAGTCACAATGACTACATATTAGCTCCAGTTAGGCAGTAATGCCTTTGAATTTCAGTTGCTGGGGAACATGAGCAGGAGGGGGCTGTTGCCCTCATATCTTACTTGTTGACATCTGGCCACTGTGCAAACAGAATGCTGGACTAGAGAGGCCTTTGGTTTGATCCAGCACAGCTCTTCTTAAGTTATGTTTCCAATGGGTGCTTTTTAAAGAGGTGGTAGAGGGGGCAGACAATCTCCCCCTAACCTGTATTTAATAATGTGAACTAACATAATGTGAATTAAGGAGTAGCAAAATGGTAGCATCCTCGGAATGCCACAGTAGACACCATAGAGTATTTTGAAGATTTGAGGCCTACAAAGGCAAGGAAAAGGTCAGGCCTAGAGGCCTGGAGTTTTTATTGGGAGGGGGTATCCCTGAGAGGAGTGGTTTCATTTCCCCACTTAAGTTTTATTTCTTCAGGTTTGAAACAGTACTTTTGGTTCTGAGGGAGGAGGGTATATAAAGAGAGCAAGAGAGTCAGGAAAATGCAGAGCCTGAAGAGGGAGCAGGAAGAAGCAGTTTGGAGAAGTCTAAGTACATCTAGGGTAAAGGAACTTGTGTTTTGCAACTTTTATTTTCTCTTAAAGCCTTTTGTATTACTTAGCTCTATTGTAGTTGTGAGTTGTTTGCTTTAATTTACCAGTAAACTGTTGTGGTTAAAACCCATGTCAATAGTGTCAATCACCCCACGTCTACAGCCTAAATGCGACGTTATTGGGAAGGGGACAGTAAAAGAAGGAAGGTGGGACTCTTTAGGAGGCAAGAAATCCTTAGGGAGTTGTTCAGGGGTCCAGATTATAAGGGGAACCCTGACAGGTATATTGACAGAAATCCCAGACAGTCAATGTATATTTTTCTAAAATGCACCTTTGAAGTATGTTTATTAAACACTGTGCCTTAGTGTACAGTTGATTAGACTGCCGTCTCAGAGATGGCAGATTCACATCTTGTAATGAGTCAGACATGAGGAGTAATGAGTTCTGTACGAAGATGAATTACTTCACACAGTATATGAATCTAATACGTCTTTGCTTTGTCTTTCAGATCACTCTCTATTGCTGCCAGTGAACAAGACTGAAACAGGATCCTGCTAATGATCCTTTTAATGACATTGGGCTTTTGGTACTGCCAAGTAGGCATGCAGTTCTGTGCAGTTTCCACGTATTACATACCTGTTGAGGGGACATTCATCCATAAAACCAGGTGGGCTCATGCCTGCCACTTGTGAATTGGGCCCTGACAAAGGTTGCTGGAAACCTGAGACCTGTGCAGGAATGTGGGTGCTACCAGCTGCTTAACAGACAATGGTTCGGCGAGGGATAGTGGCATGGCTTCCTCGGGTGGTAGTTCTGCTGGTGGTCCTCTGCTGTATGGTATCTGTGCTCTACATGTTGGCCTGCTCTCCAAGAGGTGGCAGTGAGCAGCTTGCCTTCCCCAGAGTCAACAGCCCAACAGGAAAAGAGGAGTATCAGGCAATCCTACAGGAAAGGGAGGAGCATCACTGGGACTACATCAACAGTCTGAAGAGGCAGATTGCTGAGCTGAAGGATGAGCTCCAGGAGAGGAGCGAGCAGCTGAAGAGCATGCAAGGCCACAGTACCGATTCACTGGGTGTGGGAATAGACCGGGGGAACCTGGAGAAACCCCAGAAAGCCCTCTTGCAGTTCCTGCACTCCCAGATTGACAAAGCAGAGATACACACCGGTATGAAGCTGCCAACTGAGTACGCTGCAGTGCCCTTTGAGAGCTTCACCCTGCAGAAAGTGTACCAGCTGGAGATGGGTCTGACGCGTCACCCCGAGGAGAAGCCAGTGCGCAAGGACAAGCGGGACGAGTTGGCGGAGGCTGTTGAGTTGGGTGTGGAGACTTTAAACAGTCCAGAGAGCAAGGGCAATACAAACCGTCGAACATATTCCTCCTCTGACTTCATAGAAGGTGTGTATTCTTGGGAGTCACTTATAAATGAGTGAGGTAGGTGTTGGTGGGAACGTCTCATGTTGAGACAAGATGGCAGAATTCTTTTCAAGCCTCAGAACACCATTAGCTAAGCGTGGACAGGCTTCCCAGTGTTGTCTTCCTAGTGTCCCTTGGGCAAGCTCAGTAGCAAAATACAGTAAAGTTCTAGGACTCAAAAGCAATTGAACCATAACGGAGGGCCATTGTACACACTATCTGGAAAGAGACCTGGATTTGCTACTGAGTATACATGCAGCAAGGAGCTGCAGTCAATCTCTCCGATCAGTATACCCATGTAATCCATGTGCTTGTTTCATTCACACGTTACATTTTTAAGTGGAGGACATAAAATACATAATGCGTGAAATGGCCCTTCGTGAAAATGAAACCAGAAAACCTATCCTCAAACTACACATGCCAGCAGCATGCCTATTCAGGGCAGATCACCTGAACCCAGACTCTATAACAATGCAACACGATGACTAATTCAGAGAAAAACAGAGAAGAAAACTAAGGAGAAGCTCAATAACCATTGAGAGAGTTTGGTTGTGCATTTATTATTTATGGCATTTCCATGCTGCCCCATAACCAGGGTTCTCTGTGTGTGTTATATCTAAAATAAAAATACAGTCAAGAATGATAAGAGCAACAAATAAGAATAAAAATACAAATGCAATATAAAAACAAACAGCAGCAGAGATCAAATAAATAAAATCAGTCAATGCGATAGAAGTCTCACAACATGAGCAGATCTTAAACTTTCAAAACGTTCACGCCCTTAAAAGCCTTCCGAAAATGTTAAAAGCCACTAAAAAGCCACTGCTTCCAGATGGAGGGTTCCTAGCACTTATAATCAAAGGCACTGTGCAGCTATTCTATCTTTTCTTCCTTAACAGATATTTTCTGGTAAGAAAAACAAAATGGAAGAAGCTATGGGAGAATATTGGGCAGGGGGAGGTATACAACTGTCTGAACCCCTCGTAAAAGTCAAGGAATGAATCAGTGCAAATGTACAATAAAAGTGTTATCTGGAAACAACTCTAGGACTTTGTACCGGGATCTTATACCCCAAACCCCAGTTTTTAAAAATGAGATAAAGCTACTTTGTCTCTGTATGGCTTCGCTTTCTAGTGAACCCTCTGAGAGCAGCAGGGACAGCCACTTAGACAGCAATCCTGTGGTCCCTGGGCAGGCATCCCAGGAACCATAGGATGGCTTGGAAAACCCCTTCCGAGGTTGGAGACAGTGCTCTGACCTCAGAAGGGGGAGTCTGAGATCTACCCCTGCCCCCACACAGCTGGCTCAAAGAGAACCTCTCCGAGGTCAGCAAATCAATCTTGGAGAGGGGGAAAAAGAGACGTTTTGGGCAGGGAGGGGAGGAGACCAGAGAGGCCAGGTGTTATCCTGAGCCTCCTCCAACTTCCTTCCCTCCTCCTGCAAAGTGCCCTCACTAGATGGGCTGAAAAGCCAGTCTAGCGAAAATACAGGAGTTTGTAGGACGGGGAGGCAAAGATAGCCTCCACTGTTCCGCCTGCCTTGCTCGCTTCAGCTCAGCTGGGCATAGAAATCTCAGTAGCCTCCGAGTTTGGGGCAGCAAGGGTGCAGTTCACAGGATTGCTCCTTAGTGACTGAGTTCGGATGACACACTATGGCTTATCCCTTGGCAACCAGGCTACATAGCCAATCCAGGGGTTGTCTTGTCTTACGAACCTGACAAGCGTGGGTTATGCAAGGGTTAAGTGATCCTAAAACAGACCATGGGTTATACGAGCGTTGTTCAACCCTCACATTACCCATGCACAACCAGGCACAACTCAACAACCCCCGAGCAGAGGTTGCATATTCAAAATGGCGGCCACATGCATCTCAGCCTCACCATGGGTTAAATAACCCACGGTGGGCTGTCATATCAAGTGAACAGCCCCAGTATGTTTGCACCACAGCCAAAACAATCCCCATCATAGATATTTCATTAATTGCTAACCAAGAGATGTCATTGCCCTTAGTCAGCTTTTCCTGTAAATGAATTGCTTGGTTATGTGAATCAGCTAAAATAGAAACACCTGCTGGGATTGAAATAATAACTATCTGAAAAACTAAAATAGAACTTTGTGCCTCTTTTAACGTTGTATTTCTACTTTTCCAATATCTTGAACTAAGCTTGCTCATCTTTCTAGGAGATTCACAAGAAATTATTTTTAAAAAGGGGAAAGCCCAGCTTCCAAAATTGCAAAAAAAAATTAGACTTGCAATAAGCCCCAAACACTACTAGGTTCTCTCCATATACTTAAAAATCAATCTGTTCCCTCTTCAGGAATTTCCTGCTAACTGGTAAGATAATTATCACTGTCTGTACTTATTGCATTTCAGTTTCATCTGACAACAGAGTTTATATCTTCCCCTCCCCCACATGTATATATAAATCTCCCAGTTTTAGGTTAAAACTTCATACATCTAATGAAGTATCCACAAAAGCTTAGGTCAGAAAAAATGTGTTAGTCTTTAAGGTGACACAAGACTCTTTGTTGTTCCTGGGGCCTGGCTTCATGGGTGATTTGCTGTGGATTGGGACCGCTTGGAGGTCCTTTGCAGCACATGATGTCGTGGCCAGTTTGCAGCCACCCTGGAGTTTACCTGTGGGGAAGCCGCATTTTTGTAGAGTACTTTTACTCCGCTGTTTTTCCTTTATTTCAGCTCCCCTGAGGTTCAGCTGCTGTGTGCCCATCCCTCCGCTTTAAATTCTGTATGATGGGCCTTCCTAGGGGGGTATCTTTTACCTGGCCATGACCTCGGTAAGCTAGGTAACTAGAGTAACTAGCCTGCCTTTCCAACTCAAGGCGCTAGTATGCTCTTCTGTGCTTTCAGAATCCCACTGTACTTCCTTTTTGCCACTGGGAGTAACTAGCCTCCATTTCCCAGCCCTGTCCCCCTTGAGAGCCTTCTCTGATGCTTGTGTAACTTTGCTTCTCTGATGCTTGTGTTACTTCGCTGCTTCTCTGCATGGAGGGAAAGGGCTGGCTGGAGTTCCCTCCCTTTGCTAGCGCTGCTGCTGCTTCCTCTTCTGGTTGCCTCCTCGCCTCCCTCTCCTGCATTCTTTCGTTTTCACTGTATCACCATTTTGATACAGCGAAATACCAAGCTGCAGGCTCCCACTCTTCTGGCCACCTCCTCTCGCTAGATAGCTACTACTTGAAACAGTGCGGCTCCAATTTTCTCGATGGGAAAAAAGACACTTCAGATTCTCAATGAGGGGAAAGCAGGCAACAGAGGCTGCAGACTAAGAATGGGTGAAGCAGCTAGATTACTATATTTACTCCCTGGAAGTGCGCAACTGGGGTTTTATGACTGAGCAACGCAGGGCATCTCTACACCAGCCTAAAATCCTGCATTTAAAACCGGGCTTTCTGCTTCCATTTTAAATGCAGGATCACAACTGACTCCCTTTACATGCGCTTCCTTTCCCCCCTCCCTTTTCCCCTTCCTTCTCCCCGTATCTGAGTCTTCCATTATCTTTAATTGATCTCGCTCCTCTTCTTGCTGCTTTAACTCTTTTGGCAGAATGCAACAGGGTAATTTGATAGTTCATTATCTGCGATTTATTTAAAAACGGAAGAAAGGGCATTTAGTGCAGGAGATGCCTGGGATGATCACTGTGTCATGTAAAGTGCCCGCAAACTTCCGTGAAGGAGCAATCTCAATTGCAGGATAAAAGCCCAGTATGAAGGAGCCTACAGGCTGCAGACTGTCAATGGGTGAAGCGGTTAGATCCCTGTATTTACTCCCTGGAAAATGAGAAAGGGGGTGGGAGCGCTACTTCCCTGACTGTTGGCTGGAATGGGACAAAATTGCACTGGTGGGGTGTTATCATGGGGAGCCTTCAGATGCTGTCATGGATAATAGCATGGTAGTCAGGGGGGTGGGGAGCCTGGATGGGGGCAGAAAACAAGCCTCTCTCATTGGTTGAGCAGCACCTGCCAGGTTGATAACATTCAGTTCTACTCCCCCCCCCAACCCGGAAGTATGGTCCTTTCAAGCACCATGTGACCTGTGAAAAGCAGATGCTTAAGGTATGGTACACTCAGCTTTTCTTGCTTCATGTGTCCATGAAAATCTGGATAATACTCCCAACGCGCTTCTCATTCCGTTGTTGTGAAAATCCCCCCTGGTAATTGTTGGTTTTCCTTCATTTTCCTAATAGGCATTCAGCGGACAGAAAGAGATAAAGGCACTCTGTATGAGTTGACATTCAAAGGAGACAAAGGATATGAGTTCAAGCGAATTGTGCTATTCAGACCATTTGGCCCCATCATGAAAGTTAAGAATGAGAACCTCAATATGGCCCAGACCATTATTAATGTCATAGTCCCTCTGGCAAAAAGGGCCAGCAAGTTTCGGCAATTTATGCAAAATTTCAGGTTGGTATCGTTACACACTCTCCTGAACAGTGAAAAGTTCCCAGTGTAGCGCAGAATGTAAGACTTTTCAGGAGGGAGCACTGGAGACTTATTCTGTAATATTTGCTTTATTTAGAAATGTACAAGCAGAGCATGAGTAGAGGCAACAACATGAGTTTCTCCAAGGCAGCAGATATCCAAGGCAGCAGATATCTGTTTATTTTAATTATTTATGCTTTTAGTATTATGTTTCAGGCTTTAGCTCAGTGGGAGAGTGTGTGCAATGCATGCAAATGGTCCAGCTTTAATCCTTGTGTCAGGCTCCCCTGGTGAGCTGGACCTCCTGAGCAACTCCTTAAGGATTTCTTGCCTGCTTAAGGGTCCCACCTTTTATTTATTTTTATTATTTATTGCATTTATACCCCGCCTTCTTTCCCTTGCAAGGAACCCAAGGCGGCTTACATTATCCTCCTCCTCTCCATTTTATCCTCACAACAACAACCCTGTGAGGTGGGTTGGGCTGAGAGTCTGTGACTGGCCCAAAGTCACCCAGTGAGCTTCCATGGCCGAGTGGGGACTAGAACCCGGATCTCCCAGCTCCTAGTCCAACAATCTTGCCACCACACCACCTTCCTTTTACCTTCCCCTTTCCAGTAACTTAGGGTTTAGGCTGTAGATGTGGGGAGATTGACACTCTAGACACAGGGTTTAACCATAACAGTTTACTGGTAATTTAAAGCAAGCAAATCACAACTACAATAGAGCTGAGTGAAATAAAAGGCATTAAGAGAAAATTAAAGTTGCGAAATGCAAGTCCTTTACCCTAGCTGTCCTTAGACTCCTCTAGGCTGCTCCTTTCTGCTCTGGTCTTCTGTCACTGCTCTGGTCTTTCTGACTCTCCCTTTTTATACCCTCCTCCTCCCAAACCAAAAGTACTGCTTCAAATCTGGAGAAATGAAACTTAACTGCGGAATTGAAACAGAAACTTAACTGGAGAAATGAAACTACTTCTCTCAGGGTTACTCCCTTCCAACAAAAAAACGCAGGCCTCTTAGCCTGACCTTTTCCCCTTTTGCCTCTGTAGGCCTCAAACCTTCATACCCTGGCACCTCCAGATTCATCTGGAAAAGTCCAAAATCCTGGAGAGCTGCATGCAGGGAAGCACATGCATGAAAATGTGGATACATGGGCATAAAATGCCAGAGCACTCATTTATTTTCATCCCTATTACCCACCTATCCAGAAGGTTAGGTTGCTGAATGTGTTTTGCCTGCAGCTGTATAATAAATTGTACAATAAAGAAAATATATACAAAAATACAATATAATAAATACAACCAGATCCACTGTGAGATTTACAATGTTCTATTAAACTTTAAGGCAAGGGTGATGAACCTCTTTCAGCTCGAGGGCCAAATGCAGAGAAGCTCTCAGGGGCCACATTCCAAGGGTGGGTGGGCCAAAGGCAAAAGTGGCAGGACCGGAAATACGTTTGTTTAAAGCTCTTATTGCCAGTTACTGAGCCTTAGGAGAGGCATTTCAACCTCTGAGAATGGAAAAGAGACTGCACAAAAGTGGGGAAACTACCAGATGATTGGTAGTTGGGGGAGAAGGGGAATCCAGGGAATTCTGGAGGGTGGGATGGGAAACCCAGGTGGTCCAGATTTGGCCCCTGGGCCTGAGGTTCTGCAACCCTGCTGTATGGATTGTTTTTTGAAAAGGAAATGGCTCTGACCAGTTGCCTAACACAGCTTGCTCCAGAAGCCAGAGTAGGAGAGCCTTCAGGTGCAGCAATTCTGGGTGCGATAATGTAGGGATTACAATTATGCAAAAGTGTTTTATATTCATCTGTGAAATCTTGAGGGAAGGGAGTTTATCTGTTCACATCTGTTCCAGGGAAATGGGCATACAACAGGATGGAAGAATTCACCTCACTGTAGTTTATTTTGGGAAAGAACAAATGAGTGAGGTCAAAGGAATCCTTGAAAACACATCCAGGCGAGTATAACCTATGATTTTACACCATTCATACTTCAGAAATCAAAGGAAAAACATGTATTGGACTACCTTTCTCTACACTTCTCATTGCCAGTTTTTTAAAAAGAGATGGTGGGGCTCAGCCTGCTCTTGAAGCTATGTTGTTGTTTGGGCTTAAAACCATGTGATTACTAATTACTTAAGAACATAAGAAGAGCCGTGCTGGATCAGACCAAGGGTCCATCTAGTCCAGCATTCTGTTCACACAGTGGCCAACCAGCTGTCGACCAGGAAACCACAAGCAGGGCATGAGTGCAACAGCACCCTCCTACCCATGTTCCCCAGCAACTGATGTATATAGGCTTACTGCCTCTGGTACGGGAGGTAGCACATAGCCATCAAGACTAGTTGCCATTGATAGCCTTTTCCTCCAAGAATTTGTCCAGCCCCTTTTAAAGCCATCCAAACTGGTGGCCATCACTACATCCTGTGGTAACAAATTCCATAGTTTTAACTGTATGCTGTGTGAAGAAGGACTTCCTTTTATCTGTCCTGACTCTCCAACCAATCAGCTTCATAGGATGACCCTGGGTTCTAGGATTTTGAGAGAGGGAGAAAAATGTCTCCCTATCCACATTCTTCACACCATGCAGAATTTTGTAGACCTCTATCATGTCTCTCCTTACCCTCCTTTTTTCCAAGCTGAACAATCCCAGCAGTTGTAACCTTCTCTCATAGGGGAGATGCTCCAGCCCCTTGATCAATTTAGTTGCCCTCCTCTGCACTTTTTCCAGCTCTACAATATCTTTTTTTAGGTGTGGTGACCAGAACTATACACAGTATTCCAAGTGTGGTCCCACCATAGATTTGTATAAGGGCAGTGTGCTATTAGCAGTTTTATTCTCAATCCCTTTTCTAATTATACCTAACATGAAGTTTGCCTTTTTTACAGCAGTTGCATACTTATTCATTTTATCTTTAATAATGCCTTCAACCAGTTTACCAGGAACAGATGTTAAGTTAACCTGCCTGTAATTTCCCAGATCCCCCCTGGATCCCTTTTTGAAAATTGGTGTTACGTTGGCCATCTTCCAGTTCTCTGGTATAGAGGCTGATCTTAGGGGCATGTTGCATATTTTGATTAGAAGATCAGCAATTTCATATTGGAGTTCTTTGAGAAGTCTAGGATGGATACCATCTGGGCCAGGTGCTTTATTTGCTTTCAATTTATCAATAAGGTTAAGAACTTCATCTTTTGTCACCACTATTTGCCTCCTATTTGATGGGAGTACCAGACCACCTTACCTGTCTCCTGAGAAACCTGTACGGGGGTCAAGAAGCAACAGTAAGAACCAGACATGGAACAACCGAGTGGTTCAAAATTGGGAAAGGAGTACGACAAGGCTGCATATTGTCACCCTGCTTATTTAACTTATATGCAGAGTACATCATGAGAAATGCCGGGTTGGATGAATCACAGGTCAGAATTAAGATTGCTGGGAGAATTATCAACAGCCTCCGATATGCAGACGATACCACCCTAATGGCAGAAAGTGAAGAGGATCTAAAGAGCCTCTTGTTGAGGGTGAAAGAGGAGAATGCAAAAGCTGGTTTGAAACTCAACATTAAAAAAACGAAGATCATGGCATCTGGCCCCATCACTTCCTGGCATATAGAAGGGGAAGAAATGGAAGCAGTGACAGATTTTACTTTCTTGGGCTCCAAGATCACCGCAGACGGTGACTGTAGCCATGAAATTAAAAGCTCCTTGGGAGGAAAGCTATGGCAAACCTAGACAGCATAGTAAGAAGCAGAGACATCACCTTGCCGACAAAGGTCCGTCTAATCAAAGCTATGGTTTTCCCAGTAGCAACGTATGGCTGTGAGAGCTGGACTATAAGGAAGGCCGAGTGCCGAAGAATTGATGCTTTCGAACTGTGGTGCTGGAGAAGACTCTTACGAGTCCCCTGGACTGCAAGGAGGTCAAATCAGTCCATCCTAAAGGAAATCAACCCTGAGTGCTCATTGGAAGGACAGATGCTGAAGCTGAAATATTTTGGCCACCTAATGCGAAGAGAAAACACTCTGGAAAAGACCCTGATGTTGGGAAAGACTGAAGGCAAAAGGAGAAGGGGATGGCAGAGGATGAGATGGCTAAATAGCATCACCGATGCAATGTATATGAACTTGAGCACGCTCCGGGAGAGAGTGCAGGACAGGAAGGCCTGGCGTGCTATGGTCCATGGGGTCACGAAGAGTCGGACACGACTGAACGACAAATTTGCCTCCGTTCCTCAAACTCCCTTCCTGAAAACATCAGTTCAGGCACAGGTATATGTCCTATATCTTCTGCAGTGAAGACTGATTAAAAGAATTCGTTCAGCTTCTCTGCAATCTCCTTGTTCTCCTTCAGTCCTCCTTTAACTCCATTGTCATCCAGTGATCCAACTGCCTCCCTAGCTGGTTTTCTGCTTCTGATATATTTAAAGAATTCTTTATTGTTGGACTTGATGTTGTTAGCGATATGATCTTCAACACGCCTTTTTGCATCTATTATTGTCTGTTTGCATCACCTTTGTGCAAGCTTGTGCTGCCTTCTGTTTTCCTCACTTGGGCAAGATTTCTATTTTCTGAAGGAAGCTCTCTTTAATAGCTCCCTTAACACTGCTCATTAACCATGCCGTCAACCTCTTGGACTTGGGGCTACCTTTCCTAACCTGTGGTATATATTTTAGCTGGGCTTCTATGATTGTGATTTTGCATAATCTCCAAGCACTCTGAAGGGATTTAATTCTCTTGATTCCCCCTTTTAACTTCCTTTTCACCAGTTCCCTCATTTTGGAGAAGTTTCCTCTTCTGAAGTCAAATGTGACTGTGTTGGACTTCCTGGGCTATTTTCCACTTAAATATATATTAAATCTGATAGCACTGTGATCACTGTTTCCAGCTGGTTCAACAACATTTACATCTTGTACTAGGTCCTGGGCAACACCACTTAGGATTAAATCCAAGGTTGCCTCCCCTCTGGTCAGTTCCATGACCAACTATTCTAGGGCACAATCATTTAGGGCATCGAGAAATTTAACCTCTTTGTCATGGCTGGAACATGCATTAATCTAGTCAATGTGGAGGGTAATTGAAGTCGCCCATTATTAGGACACTTCCTTGTTTGGAGGCCTCCCTGATTTCGTTTTCCATCTCAAGGTCACTCTGAGCATTCTGGTCTGGGGGGACGATGTTCCCAGCACTAAATTAGTTTTGGAGACTGGTATTGTCACCCACAGTGCTTCTGTGGAAGAGACTACCCCTTTTAGGTGTTCTAGTCCACTTGACACTATGCCCTCTTTGACATACAAGGCAACACCTCCCCCAGTACGCCCTTCCCTGTCCTTCCTATAGAGTTTATACCCAGAGGTGACTGTATCCCACTGATTCTCTTCGCTCCACCTGGTTTCTGTAATGCCCACTATATTCAAGTTTTCCTTTAAAATCAAGCACTCCAACTCTCCCATTTTGGCTCAGAGGCTTCTAGCATTTGCATAAAAACACCTATACACGGGGTACTTCCCCAGATGCCTCTGGTGTGTGCATCTTTTAGGTTGGGACATTGGCCCCTTTGATTGCCTGTTATGTTCTACCATGTACTCCTGGCCTATTTCCTCCCCTTCTACATTTGGGCAATCAAAAACATTTTCATCGTCATCCCTTTGGGATGATTTAACCTGAACTGGATGCTTCGTTGCTCCTGTCGGCTTTCCCCCAGGGTTTAGTTTAAAAGCTGCTCTGCCACCCTTTTTATGTTTAGCGCCAGCAGTCTGGTTCCATTTTGGTTCAGGTGGAGCCCATCCGTCTTGTACAGGTCTGGCTTGTCCAAAACCATTCCCCAGTGCCTAACAAATCTGAACCCCTCCTCCCTGCACCATCGTCTCATCCACGCATTCAGACTCCTCAGCTTCGCCTTAGCTGGCCCTGCGTGTGGATTATGTAGCATTTCAGAGAAAGCCACCTTGGTGGTCCTGGATTTCAACCTCCTTAGCAATCTAAATTTGGCTTCCAGGACTTCAAAACTACATTTCCCCACATCATTGGCACCAGCATAGACCATGACCACTGACACCACCCCAGCACTAACTACTAGGCTACCTAGATGGTGTGTGATATCCGCAACCTTCGCACCAGGCAGGCAACTCACCCTGTGGGCCACAAACTCAGCTGTCTATGTGCCTAATGATTGAATCTCCCACTGCCACAAGCCCCCCTCCCCCCTGGAGGCACATCCTTGGTGCGAGAGGATATTTGTTCCTCTTTTGAGGAATGGGTCCCTTCTAAAAGATTGTTTCCCTCTTCCTCAGAATGGCACTCTCTTTCCGTGAGACCCGTGAGAGGAGCTGTCACCCTGGGAGTGGGACACAGCTAATAGGTCCCTGAAGGCCTCGTCCACCAACCACTCTGCCCCTCTTAGCTTCTCCAGGTCAGCAACCTTGGCCTCAAGGGAACAAACTTGTTCCCTGAGAACCAGGAGCTCATTACACCGAGCACACACCCACGACGTCCATCCAGCAGGTAGACAGTCGTACATGTGGCACTCAGTGCAATACACTGGATAGCCCCCACCCCCGTGCTGCCTTTCTACCTTCATAACTGGTTTTTTATTTGGGTGTGTTTGCCCTGGAAAACTATGAGAAGGTGGGGAAATTATTTATAGTTATTTATTTACAGTTACTTACTGTGAGTACGGAATAGGGAGGAAGGAGTCGACTGCCCTGGCTTCCTCGCTCTGTTGCTAAACTTGGAGAGTTGCTCAACTCGCTTGTTTTCTGACGCTTTGTCACTGGAGCTCCTCGCGCTTGGGCAGCTGGCCCCTGCACAAGCGTGCCTCCTTATATAGATAGGCATCATTAACATAAAATATTAATCCTTAACAAAATCAGCATCATTAACATAAAATGTAGTTGAGCCCTAAGATGTGTCAAATATACCCGTATTTCCAAAAGCACATTGTACTCTGTAATTTATCTCCATTGCCTGTTGCCAGAAAAATCCAGCCCCATCCATTTGGCTTTCAGAAATCAAGTCCATTCAGGTGGCAACCAAATTCTTCCACCTCCTTGTGAGACTTTTCGTCCCCCGGATGCTTGGATTTTTCTGTTTTCATAGGATAATATCGTTGCTCAGTTTCCATATTATTAAACTATTAAAGAGCTTGTCTTAATGCTATTAGCTTGACTTGGCCTGATCTGTGGCTGATAACTTCGATACCACTGTTTAATGTGTAACGTTATATTGTTTTTATAATTTCATGTACACTACCCTGGGATTGCCTTTGGCAATGAAGAAGTGGTATAGAAAATGTTAAAATAAATAAATAGTCATTTGTAGTTAGGTCATTTTAGACTCTGGACTTAATTGTTTTATATGCCCCTGCCTTTAAAAACTAAAGAGTTTAGTGAAGCTAACGTTTAGATGGTAATGGGCTGGATCCTGACTTAGTCATGCTTAAACTAGAGCCATTGGGATCAATGGGACATATAAGTTATGACTAACTTAAGTCCATTGACTTCAGTGGGTCTACAGAGTAAACTCTGCTCTAAGCATGACAATGACTAGATTAATTCACTTACTTCAAAATCTGGTAAGCCAGCCCTACTGCATTTTGGGACCCTCCTTCTCATTTTGCTAAGTGGGGCCCTGGGCTGCTGACCCAAAGTCCTAATGTAATGTCATAAATGGATGCATAGAACTTGGCGAGCACATGTTACAGACAATCCCTTGGTCTAGGCAGCTGAATATTAAGGGGAACTGGGGTGACTTTACACTTAGAATCTTAGGTCCCATGACCAACTTTTGTTAAATTAAGCCATATAAATACTTCCTATAGCAAAGGGCTTTTGACATCTTATTGGTGTAAATCAGTTGAGTACTCCTGGAGCATTTCAACAGAAAGCCATTGGCCACCAACAGAGCCTTTTGCTTATGGTAAATTAAAGAGTAACTTGAAAGCTGGGTCAGGCAGCTAGGCCCTTCAGATAATTTTGGCCTACAACTCCCATTAACCTTCACCATTGGCTACGCTGACTAGGGCTGATGGGAGTTGTAGGCTAAAACATCTGGAGGGACACCAGTCGCCCAAACCTGCTTTAAAGATTATTTATTTATTTATATTAAAATATTTATTGTGGTATAAGCCCACTCCATCAGATGGATAAGGATGTATCTGACAAAATGGACAGTAGTCAATGAAAGGAAATCCATTAGTCTTCAAGGGAGCAATCCTATGGTCTCTGGGCGAGAGTCCCAGGGACCATAGGATTGTTCGGATTCCCCCTTCCAAGGTCAGAGACAGCCCTTCGACCTCAGAAGGGGGAGTCAGAGATCTGACCATCCTCCTTGGCTGCCCTCCGAGATTGGAAAAGTGACTGAGGAGAAGGAAATAGGGCGTTCCGGAGGGGAGGAGACCAGAGAGGCCAGGAGATGAAATATTCTGAGCCTCTTCCAGCCTCCTTCCCTTCTCCTCCAAAGCCCCCTTGCTAGACAGACTGAAAAGCCAGTCTAGTGAGGTCTGCCGGGAGGGAGTACAGGGAGGTGAAGATTGCCTCCACTGCTCCTCCTGCCCTGTATTGAATGATCGGGCACTTCTGAGTTTGGGGTTTTGCTTATAGTAAGTGATTTTGTCTGGTGCACAACTGACCATTGTTTTTTAAAGACAAAGCTGGTGAGAGCCAAATAAACTGAAGTGTCATTCTTCCTTATAGGTCAGCCAACTTCAGGAATTACACCTTCATCCAACTGAATGAAGAATTCTCAAGAGGGAAAGGCCTGGATGTGGGTGCCCGATTTTGGAAAGGAAGCAATGTTGTTCTGTTTTTCTGTGATGTGGATATATACTTCACAGCAGAATTTCTCAATACATGTAGACTGAACACACAACCAGGTAAAGCTATCCCTACATTTAGACCTTGTTCTATTTCAGTGTCAAACAGGCAGAGCAAGCCCATGGTCCCAGCTTCATGCATGGCTGTTAATGTTGGTGTAATGCTAGCAAAGTTTAGGGGGTGTTTCCACCCTATCAGCTTCACTCTGTTTGCAACTTTGTTGTGATGTTTCCCCAATCGCATCTTCTCCTTTTCCAGTTTCCACAATGCTTAAAGTCCCAGCTTATCATCGCTGTAGCATGGGGCTCCGTGCTGTTTCCACTGAGCTCTAATCGAATTATTTTCTTGATGGCTGGGTGGAGTCTGAGTGGGGTCTGGGTTGGGTCTGATTACCTCATCAGTGTTCCCGCCTCCTTGGCCGTGTTTCCAGGACAACAGAAGGAGAAGCTAATGGAGGAGTATGGGATTTTTTAAATGGAATTAGCTTTGCTGTGAAGAGAGGCTTTCCCCCTCTCCCCCCTTTCTCCTTTCCCCTGAAAGTCCAGATGCACTTGCATTTCAGGAGCAAGCCTCATTGAGCACAATGGGAGTTACTTCCGAGTAGACACACATATGCTTGTGCTGGGAAAGGGGGGGGACCCAAAGAGAGAAACTAGCCCCCATTTTAACCCAGAGGACCTCATTGACCACAATGGGAGTTATTTCTGACGAGACACTAATGGGTTTGTTGTGGGAAAGAGAGGGAAACCAGCCCCCATTTTAATGCACAGGATCTCTACATAGAAGCTGTGAATGAGTTACGTCCTAAGGCAATGGACCAAAGCCTCAAGATCTCGCTTCATTGCATTTAAGGAAGTGGGCTTAAAAGTGTGCCATTTCAATTGAGGGGGAATCTGTGTAAGTTCTGATGTGGGCAATCAAAGGCAAGCCTCATTCAGCAAAATGGGAGCTGCTTTGGGGCAGGATTGCAGCTTGAGATTGATAGACATATGGTCAAGGAACACCTAATTACTTTGAACGAGTTCAAATCTCCAGGGCCAGATGAACTGCATCCTAGAGTAATAAAGGAACTGGCAGAAGAGCTCTCAGAACCACTGTCTATTATCTTTGAGAAATCATGGAGGACGGAGGAGGGCAAATGTTGTCCCTATCTTCAAAAAGGGTAAAAAGGAGGAACCTGGGAACTACAGACCAGTCAGTCTGACATCAATCCCTGGGAAAATTCTGGAGCAGATTATAAAGCAATCCATCTGTAAGCACCTTGAAAACAATGCAGTGATTACTCGAAGCCAACATGGATTTGTCAAGAACAAATGCTGCCAGACAAACCTGATATCATTGTTTGATCAGGTAACCTCCCTTGTGGACTGTGGGAATGCTGTGGACATAATATACCTCAACTTCAGCAAAGCTTTCGACAAAGTGCCCCATGATATCCTGATTAGCAAACTAGCTCAAAGTGGGCTAGATGAAACAACGATCAGGTGGATCCACAGTTGGCTAAAAAACTGGACTCAAAGAGTGCTTATCAATGGGATTTTCTCAAACTGGGGAGAGGTAACAAGAGGGGTACTGCAGGGCTCAGTCCTGGGCCCAGTGCTCTTCAACATTTTTATTAATGACTTGGAAGAGGAGGTGCAGGGAATGCTGATCAAATTTGCAGATGACACAAAATTGGGCAGGATAGCTAATACCTTGGAAGACAGAAACAAAATTCAAAGTGATCTTGATAGACTGGAGTGCTGGGCAGAAAACAACAGAATGAAATTTAATAGGGATCAATGCCAAGTTCTGCACCTAGGAAAAAGAAACCAAATGCACAGTTACAAGATGGGGGATGCTTGGCTCAACCACACTACAAGCGAGAAGGATCTTGGAATTGTTGTCGATCACAAGCTGAATATGAGCAAACAATGTGATATGGCTGCAAAAAAGGCCAATGCTATTTTGGGCTGCATTAATAGAAGCATAGCTTCCAAATCCCGGGAAGTACTAGTTCCGCTCCACTCAGCACTGGTTAGGCCTCATCTGGAGTACTGTGTCCAGTTCTGGGCACCACACTTGAAGAAAGATGCAGACGAGCTGGAGAGGGTTCAGAGGAGGGCAACAAAGATGATCAGGTGACTGGAAACAAAACCCTATGAGGCGAGATGGAAAGAACTGGGCATGCTTAGTCTTGGGAAGAGAAGACTGAGGGGAGATATGATAGCGCTCTTCAAGTACTTGAAAGGTTGTCACAGAGAGGAAGGCCAGGATCTCTTCTCGATCCTCCCAGAGTGTAGGACACGGCAGAATGGGCTCAAGTTACAGGAAGCCAGCTTCCGGCTGAACATCAGGAAAAAGTCCTGATTGTTAGAGCAATACGACAATGGAACCAATGACCTAGGGAGG
Source organism: Heloderma suspectum (assembly GCF_057233095.1). Taxonomy (NCBI): domain Eukaryota; kingdom Metazoa; phylum Chordata; class Lepidosauria; order Squamata; family Helodermatidae; genus Heloderma; species Heloderma suspectum. The sequence continues at coordinate 131,544,487 of NC_139462.1, read as the reverse complement.
TGGTGGGCTCTCCCACACTGGAGGCATTCAAGATGAGGCTGGACAACCATCTGTCGGGGATGCTCTGACTTGGATTCCTGCAATGAGCAGCGGGTTGGACTCGATGGTCTTATAGGCCCCTTCCAACCCTAATATTCTATGATTCTGAGGAGACACTATTGGGTTTGTTGTGGGAAAGAGTAGTATACACAAAGATGGAATCCATCTTTTGTAACCTGCAGGATAGCTATAACGAGGCTGAGAACTACTTTCTTCCTAAGGCAATTCATCGGCCTCGCTTGGTCGAAGTACTTCCTTCCTAAGGCAGTTCATCGAAGCCTCGCTTGGTCACTTAAATGTATTTAAGGAATTGGGCTTTAATGTGTGCCATTTCAATTGAGGGGGAATCTCAGCCTCATCCACTGCAAAGGGAATTACTTCTGAGGAGACACTAATGGGTTTGTTGTGGAAAAGAGACTGGAACTAGCCTCCATTTTGATGCACAGGATCTCTATATGCAAGCTGTGAAGGAGTTACGTCCTAGGGCAATGGACCGGAGCCTCGAGATCGCTCTAAATCGCATTTAAGGAATTGGGCTTTGATATGTGCTGTGTCAGCTGAGGGGCTTCTCTGTTATTTCTGTGGTCATTGAGAGGGCAAGCCTCATTCAGCACAATGGGAGAAAACACCCCTTGAATGGGGTCATGGGCTGTGTTCTAGTGCTTATTTTCAATGATGTTTTAAAAGTTGGTCCTTCGGCATCCTGTTCCAAAACGGCGATGAAACATCTGGAAAACAGGGAGGGAAAGTGTTGGGTCACTGAGGTCAGAGTGACACACCCACAAAGGCTGGGTTACACGCCCCATGGGCACGACTATGATACCGGACCCAGTGCGATTGTGGAAACAGGTCAGTAATGGAGCCGCAGTAAGCTGGAAAAGTTGAACTATAAGCAGTCTCAGAAGAAGCGTTTTTTCAGTGATAAAATGCAGCACTGGGGCTGAATGGCCACGACATCATGGAAACACAGAGACCTCACCACGCAGCCAGGTTGGAGTAAATCACTGGTGGAAACACAGCTTTAGTTGGAATCCTATGCACTTTCCACAATAAAGCTGAGAACAAAAGGATTGAAATTTAAACAACAGAAGATAGCAACTCCAACAGCCACTCACCCAGTGTCTGTGGAAACACGACTGACACCCACCAATCACAGGGCAGCATGCTGATAATGCTCTAATTTTAGGTGTGAATGGAAAAAAAAACAATCTGCACATGGCAACAGGGAAAGGCTCCCATGATGTCACCCTACCACATCCCACCATACATAAAAGGCACAACCTGCCAGACACAAGGGCACCACAGTGCCCTCTACAACATCAAATACTATGGGGCAGGCAGCAGGAACCTGGCACCTGGGGTGCATCAGAGATCTCTGCAGATACGAGTTCAAATCCCATCTCATTATATCACTTGTAGCCTGCAAATATCTTCCATTTTGCTTGATCAATACACAGTAAAGGAAGGACAGACAATCAAGAACACTCAGGCAAGCTCACTTGGGAGGTGGCACATATCATACATACACAAGCTTTCCCAGGACAAGGATTTAAGCCCCACTGGGGGACCAATCCCTGAGAAGAAGGATTTTTTCCCATGGAGTAGAGAAAGGGGAGAACAAGCGATATTGGAAGTCACAACTGCACTCTTCAAGGAGTCGACTCCAATAGCTCACTGGACGGAACACCACTGCACGGGAAAGCAGTGGCGCCAGTTTCAGCCCTGCAAGTCAAAATGGTAGAATTGGGGCCAAACTCACCTTTTGAATGTCTGGTGAGCAATATTCACGGTGGAGGCAAATGATAGGAATAGAAGTTGCACTCCACAGAGCAGCTTTCTAACTACTTGGCCGTAGCAACAGGCAAGAGAATGATGTATTATGGGGCATTTGTCATCTGCCAGTCACCAGCCTACAGACTGAACCATATACACCATGACAAAGTGGGTTTCATAAGGAGCCCTAGTTCTGTAGAATAGTACATGCTTTCACATGTCAGAGCTCCTAGGCTCAAACCTTGATTTGATCTCCTACTAGAAAATACTGGGAGGAGTTGCAGTACAGCTGAGAAAGCAATCCTATACACAGCTGCACAGATGTACATCCCACTGAATTCACTGGAGCTTACTCCTAGGTAAGAAGGTATAGGATTGCAAGCAGAGAGTATCCGCAGCACCAGAGCCAATCAGCAGGAGTAGTGCATGGGCCAAACACCTGCCTCTCACCTGGGCCAGGTTGTCTTTGGCATCACTCATCCCCTGCCATCCCATCTAGCCACCTCTTCCCTTTGCACATTTGCCACTGTGTTATTGCCTCAGCAGACTTTGTAAATACCCCTGGCTTATTGCCCCAGCAGTAAGTACCCTTTGTTCTTTTGACTCAAACCTGCTTTGCAAGTAGGGTTGTCAGCTCTTGAAATAAAAACCTCTGGCCGCTGGGTATGACCTGGAGAGGGAGTCCAGAGTGAGTTTAGGATGGAGACGGGCGGAGCCCCGTACTGCTTTGATAGGTCCACAGACAGAGGCATCTGATGTTTTTGTGGTTCTAGGGGCAGAACCCAGCACAAACTCTGCTGATTCATACAGGATATACAGTTAAAAAAGAAGATCAGAAGGAGAAAATAGCCCTCCTCGCACAGAGAACCAAACAGAAATAAAAATGGCCAGGCCAGTTTTTCTCTTGCCACTTGGCACAAACAACCCTGTTATCAAGTCTATAGTTTCTATTTCCATTCCCCACCTTGGTCCTTTCACCCTAGACATGCCATATCTATGAAGTACTCTTGTTTCTAACATCCATTTATTCACATAGGGAGTTACTGAAACCTGGGGTTGCCAGACCACCACGTTTGGTCATTGGCCTGGAAACACTGGCTGGGCCAGCAGCCCAGTCTCCTGGCACCTGCCATCAGGATGGCTGTCCCTCCATCATTCTCCCCTCCTATATACTTAGAATCGAGTGTGCCATCACTCTGCCACCTCCTGTGTGCCTGAAGGAACAGGGTAAGGCAAAATGGCACAGTGCCCACATGCCCTGCATTTCTGCTCTAGCAACAGCACTAGTCTAGGGTTGCAGTCCTAAAAGGAAAGGAAGGAAGGAAGGAAGGAAAAGACAGGACTTGCTGATGAAGGGGAATGAAATCGGTCTCTCCCAAGCAGGTCTTTTTATGGAATGTATGTTGCCCTGGTACCCAGTATATGTTTCCTGCCAGCCCATCTTTTGATTGCTATATGTTCCGTTGCTATTTTTACAGTGGTTGGGTTGCTATTGCATTGTATGCTGTTGAAATGACAAGGTGACACACAAGTATATGAATATCAGCTGCAGTATATTATAGGAGCTAAATCTTCATGTTTGACTAATCCCACATATGAACAAAGTGGCACACTCCACTACCTGCTGACAGTATAACAACACCAAACGTGCTTGGTTTTCAGTTGTCTTTTTCCCCCTAAACCTGGAAAGTTTAACACGGTTTGTTAATTGACTTGGCATGTCTACTGCATGTAGATCAACTTGCATGACAGAAGTAGTAAAAAGAGAAACAGCATCTGGCAAAAGTTTCTTACAGCACCAATATTTATGCAAGCCCCAGTGTGTGCACACTCTCTCTCTCATTTGCTTGTGAGTTAAATAAAGCCTGTTTTGAAAGAAAAAAACATTGAATTATTGTAAATAAAATACATGGTTCTGGTTCTGTAACTATGAGCCACAACCCACAACTCTCAGGTTTTTTAAGTAGCCCTGCTTCCATGACTTTAACAGCACCCTGAAAGAAGGAAAGCAGCAGTGATGGTAGTAATGACATTTAACTGAAAAGTTTATTTCACTTGATGCAGAAGATAGAGACATCTAGGCAAGTGAGAAGCAAGGTGATGTTGTATGTACATTTTGTTAGTACATGCTAGCCTTGTCAGTTTTCCTGATTTAGCTCCTACCTCAGGGCAAGGCCAGCAGCAGGTTACCAGGTTGTGTGTGTGGATGTAGTGTTGAGATATTTAGTGGGAGGGGTGGCAGAGCTGGCATCAAGGCTGGCCTGGTTATGCACCTGCTGGGGACCCACACCCGAACAGGGGCCCACTGACAAGAACCCCCTGGAGTTGCTTCTTCTCTTCCCCATTGCAACCTGCTTGTTTACCTGCCTCTTGCTTTGGCCCAGACAATGGTGGTGGCGAGAAGGAGGAGCAGGAGATGCCACAGCCTACTTGTTCGCTTGCTCTCTAACGGTCAAGCAAGTAAGTGGTAGCAGTGGTGAGAAAGACGAGCAATAGCAGCTGGTGACAATGAAGGCGAGAAGGTAGACTGAGGGAGGGAGCCCATTAAGGGTGCCTTGCCCAAGGGCCCTCAAAAGCCTGGAGCCAGTATGGCCTAACGGCCTCTAGAAATACATCTCCAAGCAGGGGTAAAGGATGCATCTTGTCTCTAGCATGCATGTGCATATGAACACTAAGGCACCATGGCAGCCTACCATTTCACACGTTGATGATACTCATTTTGAGTTGTTGATAACATATCATGAGACAGTTCTGTTTTTCAGCGATATCTTTAGATAACAGAACAAACACCCTCCTTAGTTTTAAACTTGTGCGTGTAAACAAATACAACAGGTGGAGTACAGACGTCAGCAGCACGTAACAGTTGGTGTGGTGCTGGCTGGGGAAGCTTAAGTAGCAATCTTGGTACTGGAATGGGTTTTTTACAAGCATATAAATCACCATCATCATGAGCCAGCAAATCTCAAGTGGTACCGAAGAAAATGCTAGGCTCTCTTGCAAATGGCAAAGATACTCCTTATTCAGGAGACAAAGTAGGGACTGTTCTGATGAAAGTGCTTTAACATAGCAACTGCAATTATACTGCTTTTAAGAGTAAAACTTACCACATTCTCCAGAATCTTTTGAGGTTCTCCTCCTTGTTTCTATGGAGTGTGGGTGATGCTGCCCTCCCTCCTTTTTTCCTGTGTTTCAGTCCTATCTCCATCCGTGAAATGGTTTAGTGATCCAATAGCACTAACATTACTGCCTTTGAATGTAGAATCTAGGAATTTTGCAGCGATTTAATTAGCTGTAACAGCATTATTTTAAAATACTCCTATTAAAAGTGTTTTACTTACTGTTCTGAAAAATAAAACAGTGCAAAACAAAATTTTCAGTTCCCCTAGGTCACACACACACACACACACACACACACACACTCAATCCCATAAGGCACCTTGGTTGTTGCTTGAACCAAACTAATCAAGAGGCCTAGTCAGGCCTACCTTCATATACCCCAACTTTCCAATATATCTACTGGTAAAAAAAAACCACCCCCAATAGGGGAAATTTTTTCCACATCATGCATGTTTTTATAAACCTCTGTCATATATGTCCTGGGTCCTGTCACCTTTTTCCTAAGCTAAAAAGCAGGGCCAGCTCCAGGTTTGAGGGAACTCTGGGCAAACTGCCCTCTGGTGTGTTCCCTCTTACACTGATGGGGCCCCCTCAAGTTTTCATAGCTGTGGCAGCAGCAGTAACATTCCAGGGCATTATAGGAATTAAAATTAACATTTTAATTCCCATAATGCCCTGGAGCCCCTAATACAGTGTCACTTCAAAGTACTGTGGGAAATTAGAATGGAGGTTTGCACACCAAACTGCCCAATGTGGAGGACCTGGGCAGATGTAAGTAATGGTGGTCCCTGCTGGGAGCCCTTAGGATGCCAGGTGCTGACACTGGACCTGCTAAAAAGCTCCAGTGTTGGTGTGTGTGTTTGTGTTAAAAGGTGTATGTCCATTACGATGGAAGTTGTACACTATCACACAACTCAGTTCTTACTCTAATATATAAAAAGCATTCCCCACCAAAAGATACAATCCTTTCTGTTGCTGTTAAACCTGCTCAGGCTCACTACTCAGATAGCTAAGTTTAAAGTATTCAAGAGTAGAAAAAATATATGCAAACTTAGTACAAAATAACCATATTTTTTCAACCCATTATTGTTTCTAGGGAAGAAGGTATTTTATCCAGTTCTTTTCAGCCAGTATAACCCAGGCCTAATTTATGGACATCATGATTATATCCCACCCCTAGAACAGCAACTGGTAAGTAAATGGCTTTATATAATGTTTTAAAAGTGAATTTAAAAGACAGATATATTCAACCAAGTTCACAGTGTGGGGGTTCTTCTGGAGTCTGTGGAAGTACGGGTGGCAACAGTGCCTTTTAACAACTTAGCTGGTGTGCCAGCTGAATTCCTATCAAGAGAATGCAGATTAGCTTTGATCATGCATGGACTAGTTGCGTCCAGACTACTGTAACACACTCAATGTGGGACTGCCTTTGAAGACGACCCAGAAGCTTCGACTGGTGCAGAATGCATCTGCTCGGGTGCTTGTTAGGACCAGATGGCCAGTACAGTGATACTGTACCAGTTGCACTGGTGACCGGTGCATTTCAAAGTGCTGTTTGGGGCCTTTAAAGCTATAAACGGTGTGGGGTCATATTATTTGAAGGTTTGGCTGTGCTTATATGACCAAGTCTGTGCTTTAAGATCAGTGTCAGTGGTCCCAGTCGATGACCTGCTTTAAAGGTCAGTTAAATTGGCTGGCACTAGAGACAGGCCTTAGAATTGGCACCCGTATTATGGAACCCGCCCAAGGATGTTCGGTTGACCCCCTCAGCTGCAGCATTTTAAAATGCTTTGAAAACCCACCTGGTTTGAATGGTTTTTAATTGATGCGTTTTATTGGTCATGCTGCTGTCATTGGAAAGATTTGGTATACTCAGTGGCCAGTTTTTGGCTTTTTGAAGTTTTTGAATTTTAAAGTTTTAAATAATATTATTGTATCTTTTATTTTTATATTTGTGTATTCTGTTCACCACCATGGGTAGACTTGGTCCAGAAAGGAGACTCATAAGTATTTTAAAACATTATATATAGATAGATATAGATAGATATGAGATACTATCCCTAACCCACATTTCATCTCAAATTCTAAAAAGACCCATAATGCACTGATTAGGGTGCAAAGAATGCTGGGAACTGTAGTTTGGGAATGTGCTGAAAATAAGTTGCTGAGAGTCAAATCCTAAGCCTCAGATCCAATAGATATATTAATAGAGGATTACCTTTCAGGGCTGTCATAAGTCACTCTGTCTCTCAGCTGCAATCTCCCCAAATTGCAATGTGAGTTAATAATGATAGACTGCATTTGCACTGGCAGGGTAATTTTTAAGATGTTTAAAAACTCAAGTTCACATTTTTCATACAAAATAAGATCTGTGTCAGAAAGGCTCTTTGCTTCTACTTTTGGTGGTGGTGGCAGGAAGGGGGGAAATATGATGCCCAATCAAAGCTATGCTAAAATCCTGGATTTCCCCATTGTTTCCTATTGGCAGCTATGAGTTCTGACCTGAGGCAGAAAAATGTGTCAGAATTAACCAGCAGGTCTTGTCTCCAGATAATAGAATTGTCACTCTAATCTTTGATACATCTTTGGTGAGAGCAGGACTAGCATGCCAATTTCAACATGGATTTATGCACCTCACATGTTATCTGGGGCCTGTCTTCATCGGGGATTTGCTGTGAACTGGGAGCATTTTGACTTTGCTCGCAGCACATGACCTCGTGGTCAGTCCGCAGCCACCTCACAGATTACTGGCGGAAAGGCCGGGTTTTTGCAGACTACTCTTAGTCCATTTTATTTCTTTAATTCCGCTCACCTCCGTTTAAAATGCTGTGTGTCCCAATCCTCCACATTAACTTCAGCATGATAGTCCTGCCCAGGGGTGTGTCTTTCATCTGGCCAAGATCCTAAGTGACCGGGTCAATGGGTATTTCCCCTCCCTCTTTTTCCCCCAGTTTTTCTGCCATTTTTCAGCCAGGCACAGCAGACTTCAGAGTTACCTGTAGGTATTCCTTTCTCCTCATACCTCACACTACTTTACTTTGCTGTACTTGCTGTAGATTATTCTTCTTTTCCTCTAGAGAGAGGAAGTGGTGGAAAATGTATGAAGTATTGGCAAAGTCCTGATTCCCACCCAAAACTAATAAGGAACAGGGATAAATAGCCCCAACCAGTCATGATGTCGCCAAAGCTATGTAGCATTTTCATGCAGTAAAGTACTCCTGGGGATGCATTACAGTGAGATACTGGATTTATGAATGGAAAAGCAAACTGATTAACAGCTTGCATTTCCCATTCCTGAATGCGGGATCTCACTTTTACACTCTGTCATAATTGCAGAGTGATGGCTTTAGACGGAGTAGTTATTCCCTTCAGTTACCCCTTCTCATTCTGGAGCGCTCACCCCCCCAGACTCAGCCCAGATGCATCAGAAAGACAGAATCCCACAGTGGCACGTGTAGCACACATTAACCACTACACAGCAACTGACGCATACATTTCTGGTATCCACAGAGTGAAATAGCGCTTTTGTGCATTAGTTGTAATGCCCTATCTCAATGGATCGATCTTGAGATATTTATGTCCCAAAGTCCTGCTGGCTTTTCCACAAGGGGAACTGTGCTGCGGGTACTTGACTGTATTGTATATTATAGGTACCGGTGGGGTATGGGCCATTGGATACATATTCAGCATTCCCTTCAAGAAGTAGAGGGGGCAGGACAAGGGTCTCAGAATGATGACGTTCATTGGGGCTGCTGGGAGTCCACCCAAGCCATCCTCAAATAATGCAAATTAGAGTGCCATGTGACCTGTGAAAGCCTCAGGCTGGGGGGGCGGGTAGGATCGTCCGCTTCTTTCAGTGCAATGTGTCACCTTATGGAGCAATGCCAAATTCCTTTAAAAGTGCAGAAAAACGGAGAGTGATGTCAAAGCATTGCCATGAAAATCCCTCCCCCCCCCCCCCGACAAACTGAGAACATGCTACATCTTTAATGTGAATGCTTCTAGCAGAACAGCCTTCTCCAGCCTTATGCCCTCCTAGAGATGATGGGATGATTAGGCTAGAGATTATGGGAGTTATCCAACACATCTGGTGGGCACCCGCTGTGAGAAGGCTGTACCAGAACGTGCAAAGTAACCCTTAGGACAAAGATGAAAGAGCAGCAAGGATGTGATAAGGGAGTGTTAACTGCAGCTGAGGACCATAGTCACACATGAATAAATTTGCCTTTATACATGCAGACAGAGATAAATGTATAATTGTTTCTTCCAGGTGATAAAAAAGGAGACAGGGTTTTGGAGAGACTTTGGGTTTGGAATGACTTGCCAGTACCGCTCTGATTATATCAATATTGGTAAGAAATTATGTTTGTATTACATTTGCCTAAGGTCAATCCCACTTTGCCAGATTTCTGTTTGTTTGTTTGTTTGTTTGTTTGTTTTCTTTCTTTCTTTCTTTCTTTCTTTCTTTCTTTCTTTCTTTCTTTCTTTTTCTTTCTTTCTGCACATTTAAGCCTTCTCCCTGGACCCTTGATGCTTCCAAAGCTCAATCCAGTTCTAGGGTTTTATTCAGAGCTCAGATATTTTTGGACAATACCAAAAGATATGTGATATATCTGTTCTCACACTTCCAACGTATATACCTATACCTGTATATATACAACTCAATATTTTGGGTGTTAGATACCATCTAAAAACAAGTTTATAAAACATCCTTTAGAATTAAAAATAGGGTTTCTGAGGGACCATTTCTCAGATCTATTTCCAGGACTCTGCTGAAATCTCCTGACCTAAATTATCTCATTTGGTACCAAATTCTCAATTTTGCTGATATCTGCTTTTTTTCCATATCTGAATATTACCTATAAATGATCTATTCTGTATCTCTTTGTTATAAAATATTGCAATCATTGGTGATAAGCTTCGAAATAATTTCCCATTAATGTCTGAGCATATTATTGAATTGGACTTTAATCTTTCTCTAGCCTCTTTATTTATAATACCAAATCATATTTCCTGATGAAATATTTATTTCCTGTTGCTCTAAGCCAGACATTCAAATGAGCCAACATGGCTGCATGATCATTTTTAATATAAGGAAATGCCAGTCCCCTGTGTCTGATTATTCCGTAGAGCATATTAGCTGCTATATATGTTTTTTCCCCTGACCATAAAAAGTCAAGGGATAACCTGCCAAGGATTTAACAGTGACAAAGAAACCAACAACGGAGTATTTAATACCAAAAATAATATTCTTGGGATATTGTCCCCACTTCCAGGTAAGTAAAGGGAAGTGTGGTGAGGATGTTTTGGGGGTGAGGAGGCGTTTTAGGGATGATTGAAGCTGGGAACCTTTATCTGGACTGGATATTGATCTGATCTGATCAAGGGCTGGGGAGAAGGCGTGTTTAAAGGCTTGACTCCTGTGAGACAACCTTTGAAGAACGCCAGACATTTCTTCCCCTGAGTCAGGCTCCCATGAACTGGAATCTCTATCATCTTTTTTTTTTTCTTTCCAAAAGAGATTACAAACAAAACCCCCACATTAATATTAATTCAAAATCCCTCCCCAATCCCTCCCTCAGCTCAAACAGTTTCAGGATTCTTCTTCTCCCTTTATTTTCTGTTTCTGTTCCAGGATAATGTATTAATTCATCCTGTTGCATTCCTTTATTGTAGTCCTCTTCTTTTCACGAGTCCCATAGATTTCTATACGCAATATTTCTATCCACCAAGGTTGTTCCATTTGGCTTCTATATATTTTTGCCAATCCTTCTTGAAAGTGTTGCTTTTCTTCATTCCTCTGTGGACACGTCATGTCTGTGTCAACTTTTCATTTATTGCTATGTCCCAGGTTTTCTTTTTCCACATAGATATTGTTAGCATCTGGGCTGTCTTCCAGTTACTTGCAATTCATTGCCTCACAGCTGTCAACAAGAAACCAATTAATGTTTTTTCTCTAATCTCTCTATTTTCTTTTGCAAACGTATTCAATAAAGCTAGTTCTGGTGTTTTACAAATCTCTTGATCAGTAATTCTTTCTATTTCTTGAAATATCTTGTCCCAGAATTTTCTAACCCTCCTACATTCCCACCACATTCGTATTTGAGTACAGTTAATTCCACATCCTCTCCAACACATAGGTGATAGATTCTTGTTCATTTTTGCTAACTTCACTGGTGTCAAATGCCACTTCTGAACCAACTTTAATCCACCTTCTTTTATTTTGGTGGATATTGCTTGAAAGGGAAATCTATCTAAAATTTGCTTCCAGTCTTCTTCCTGTATCCCCTCATCAATATCTCTTTCCCATATCTGCTTTATTATTACATTCCCCCCATCTCCCTACTTTATCAAAATTTTATATATTTGGGTTATTATACCTTTTCCTCCTAACTGATCATTATCTATAAATTTTCCCATTCTGTTAAATCACTTGTACTTTGCCTTCTTCTCCTTCTAATGCTTATAAATTTACTGATTTGCATCCATATTAGCCATGACATTCCCATACTTTGTACATGATTGTTCCATATTTCTTGTGTTATAGGATTCTACTGTTCATAAAAATTTCTCATTTGGCTCACTCTCATTTCTTTCATCTTATTTGCTCTCCCTTTTATATCAAACTCTGGGTACGCCCAAATCTGTATTAATAGAGAAACCCCTGGCATTAGTTTCTCTTTCCTGAAGTTCCATACTTTTATTGTAGTTCCGTTATTTCTTATTTGTTGTTTTTTATACTTTTTAGTATAGAACATATTTTGTAATTCCTCTTCCTTTAATCCCATCAATTCGCTTTCTATTTCTATCCAATTTACCCTCACCCCTTCCTTCATTATTGTTAACATATGTCTTAATTGGTGTGTTTTTAATTGTGGTATACCCCATCCTCCTTCTTGCATAGATCTATATCTGAACAACTTTGCTGTTCGTGGCCTTTTAGTCTTATAAATAATTTTTTCTATGCTGTTTTGCCATGCTTTAAACCTTTTAAATGGAATTTCTTGTGAAGCACATTAAAAAGATAAGTAAATTTTGGTAATTAATACCATAATTTTTATAGTCATAATCCGATCAGAAAATGTTAAATTTATCTTTTCCCATCTGGCTATGTCATTCTTTATTTCCTCCCATAGCTTCCCATAATTTAGTTTCAACACATTCTTCTGTCTTTTAGGGACTTGAACTCCTAAATATCTAAATACCTGCTTTGGTTATTAAGGGCATACCTGTCATTTTTGAAATTTCTATTTGTTCCTGTGGTCCTATATTCAAACACATCAAATCAGATTTCTTTATATTTACCCTTAGTCCTGCCACCTGTTGAAATTCTGTTAATTCTCTTATAAATTCCTTTATTCCCTTTTTTGAATTTCCTAATGTAAATAAAATGTCATCTGCATATAGGTTTAATTTAAATTCTCTCTTGCCTATGAGTATTAAATTCTCTCTTGCCTATGAACCTATGCAGTCATTAATGACTTCTTTCAGGAATTTCGCCCATATTTTAGTAAACATTTTATAATCCACATTCAGTACAGATACTGATCTGTAGGAGTCCAGGTTACGTTTCTCTTTGTTTAATTTGGGTATCATTGCTTGTGTCAATGTTTTCGGGAGTGGGTCCCCCTCTTGTATTTCCCAATATAATTTCTTCAGTTGTGGCACCAACACATCCACAAATGCTCTATAAAATTCACCCGTAAACCCATCTCGACCTAATGATTTATTATTTTCTAATTCTTTTATAGCTTCCTTAATCTACTCTTCTCCTATCTCAGCTTCTAATAACTGTTTCTGTTCTTCTTTTAGTGGGGGTATTTTTGTTTTGTCTTGATATTCCTGAATCTGCTTTATTTCTGTTTCCCTTCATAAAGATCTTTATAATAACTTTGTAATAATTTTCCCATTTCCTTTTGATCATATGTTTTAATTCCTTCTTTTGTATTCAGAGCTAAAATTATGTTACTAGTTCTCTTTTTCTGGACTCTGTTTGCCAACAATTTTGAGCTTTTTCCTGTAAATGCATAATTCATTTGCTTGACATATAACATGTCTATCATTGTTTTATTTATTTCTAATGCCTCTCTTTCCTCAATTTTTCCATTTCTTTTCTGATTCTAGTCTGATCAGTGTACTTGTACTGCTCCATTAATCTGCTAATTTCTTGAACCAGTGCCTCCTTCTTCTCCTTCTTCTTTATTAAACGTAGCTCTTTTATACATACCCCACCTATAGTTGCCTTGCCCACTTCCCATCTAATTGTTTCTGTTGTCTCCCCTGTTTTATTTTCTTCAAAATATCTTTTTATATTCCTTTTTATCCTAGCTTTAATATCTTCCTAAGGGAGCAATCCTGTGGCTGCAAGTCAGCGGCTAGACGGCCAGAGGATATGTGCTTTTCCAGGAACCGACCTCAGAGCCCGTGCTTCGAGGTCGGTTCCCAGAGAACCGACCTTCCCCCCTTCCATGCTGCCTTGGAGGCAGCACGGAATGGCCCCACGCTCCGTGCTCAGAAGAGAAGTGCAGAGCGGCCAAAACGGGGCACTCCATGCAGGGGCGGTTTCCAGGGTAGGGCAGGCAGAAATGCTGATACGACACATCTTATGAGTCATCCAACAGCCTCCTTCCTGCGGATCCCCTCCATGCTTCTCCTGCCCTGCATTGGATAGGTGGTCGCCTCAGAGTTTGGAGGTGACTGCCTATCCCCATAGGATTGTGCCTTTAGTTAATAATACGGGATTCAATCCCCATATATAATCCCTTCTAATGTCTTGGTCCATCTCTACATACATTTTAATTGGGGCTTGGTCTGTTGCTTTTATTTGTCCAATCTCCATTTTTTAAAGTCTTCATAAGAAAGTTTCTGTTGCTAAAATTGTGTCCAACCTACTGGAACATTTATATACTCCTGAAAAATATGTATGACTATAGTCATTAGGGTTTATTTCAATCCAAGCATCGTAAATATCGTATTTTTTCAAAATCTCCATATACCGGGATACACTTCTGTCCTGTTTTAACGTTGTTCTTAGTTTCGTATCGCCCATTGGTGTTGCCCCCCGCAGATTCCAATTTAAATGTCCTACAATTATTTTTTTCTGATTTTGAGAATCTGTTCACTTTAGCTAAGATCTTCTGTAGAAAATTTAATTGATTCATGTTAGGGCTATATACTGATGCCAATGTTATGAACTCTTTGTAATTATATATCCCCTCTACAAATATATATCTCCCCTTTTTATCATTCATCATTCTTTTTAATTGACAATTTATCTCCTTATTAATATCCCTCCTCCCCTTGCTCTTCTAGATCCTGGAGCTAAGAATTTATGTCCCCGTTGTCTGCTGCCCAATATCCCACTGTTTGTCTTTGGTTTGTGGAGTTCTTGCAAAAATAGTATCTCAGGCTTCATTTCAGATATCAATTTATATATTTGAATTTGTTTTACCCAGCCCCTTCTCTTATATTCAGAGATGTACACTGTACCATATTTATTTTCAGTTTCTTCTACTTCTCTCTTTTCTCCTAAAAGCTACCTGTTATTTCCAATCCCTCCCAATTTCCGCCCCCCTCCCCACTTCCAGAAAGGTTCTTTCCTCCTGCTTCCAAGAGCCAATATCTCCTTCAGTTCTTTTTAATTTCCTTCTCCCTACTCTTATCTCCAAAGCTTATCGCTGTAGTGTCATAATTTGTCGTTCAGTCGTTACGTCGTGTCCGACTCTTCGTGACCCCATGGACCATAGCACGCCAGGCCTTCCTGTCCTGTGCTCTCTCCCGGAGCATGCTCAAGTTCATATTCATTGCATCAGTGATGCTATCTAGCCATCTCATCCTCTGCCGTCCCCTTCTCCTTTTGTCTTCAGTCTTTCCCAGCATCAGGGTCTTTTCCAGAGAGTTTTCCCTTCGCATTAGGTGGCCAAAATATTTGAGCTTCAGCTTCAGTATCTGTCTTTCCAGTGAGCACTCAGGGTTGATTTCCTTTAGGATGGACTGATTTGACCTCCTTGCAGTCCAGGGGACTTGTAAGAGTCTTCTCCAGCACCACAGTTCGAAAGCATCAATTCTTCGGCGCTCAGCCTTCCTTATAGTCCAGCTCTCACAGCCATACGTTACCACTGGGAAAACCATAGCTTTGATTATGCGGACCTTTGTCGGCAAGGTGATGTCTCTGCTTCTTACTATGCTGTCTAGGTTTGCCATAGCTTTTTTCCCAAGGAGCAAGTGTCTTTTAATTTCATGGCTACAGTCACCGTCTGCGGTGATCTTGGAGCCCAAGAAAATAAAATCTGTCACTGCTTCCATTTCTTCCCCTTCTATATGCCAGGAAGTGATGGGGCCAGATGTAGGGATGTCAGAGAATTTTGCCACGAATCTCGGGGAGGCCGAATGCCAGCGCATTCGGCCTCCCGAAATCGGTGGCGGAATGGTCTGCCCCCTACCCCGGGACGGGACTTACCTTGGGCGAATCTTCCTGGCGGCGGCAGCTCCGGCGGTGGTTCGGCGGCAGCAGCTCCGGCAGCTGGTCTTCCGACCGGCTGCCGCCGTCGCCATTTCCAGTAAAAACAAAAACAAAACAAAAAAATGTGATAGGCTACATAAAGATTTACGTAGCCTATCATGGCTAGATTTTTAAAAAACACCGTGATAGGCTACGTAAATGTTTACGTAGCCTATCACGGCTGATATAAAAGAAAAAAAAACGCGATACGCAAATGGAGGCGCCCATGGGTGCAGCCGTTTGCGTTCCTTATTTTGGCACGTCTTAGTCTACATAAACATTTACGTAGACTAAGATGGCGAAAATAAGGGGAACGCAAATAGCGTAGACGCTACACTATTTGCGTTCCCCTTATTTTCACCATCTTAGTCTACGTAAATGTTTACGTAGACTAAGACGTGCCAAAATAGGGAATGCAAATGGCGGCGCCCATGGGCACCGCCATTTGCGTACGCACGTGTTTTTTTTTTCTTTTAAATCAGCCGTGATAGGCTACGTAAACATTTACGTAGACTATCACGGCTGACTGCAGGGACGCAAACGGCAGAGCTGGCCGGAGCTGGCCGGCCAGGATTCGGGGGGGGGGGGGGGGACGGAGCGCATCCCCCCCCGTCCAGAATTTCGGGGGGAGGGACAGAGCGCCTCCCCCCCACTGCAAATGCAACCCTTCAAAAAGGTAAGTGACTTTCATACATCCCTAGCCAGATGCCATGATCTTCATTTTTTTAATGTTGAGTTTCAAACCAGCTTTTGCACTCTCCTCTTTCACCCTCAACAAGAGGCTCTTTAGATCCTCTTCACTTTCTGCCATTAGGGTGGTATCATCTGCATATCTGAGGTTGTCATAATACTCTCTTATATAAACACACAGGATATTTAGACAAATTTACCAATTAGAGAGAAAAGTTGTGAGACAGAAATACACACACACGCGCAAAACTGGAACAATATGAGAGGATAACTAAACTTCTTTATCCTCCCTGGGTTGATCAGCCAACTTATTTCTTCCTAAGCTGTCTCCTTGCCTTAGATTCTTTCGCCCTCAGTTTGTTTGCTTTTCCTTTTTTGCCGATAATTATTTCATCTCCTCCTGCTTATGACTCAATCCATATTTATTTCTTTCACTGTTTTTTTCCTTCATGGCCGCTGCCTTAACTCCCTTGTAGAAACATTTGTTACCTTTTTCGCTTTCTTATTTCTTCTTATGCTTCAAGATGGCCGCCATATCCCCCTTGCCATCTGAAACATCTGTCTGGTCAGCTACAGTCCTTTCTTCCCCTTTTTCTTCTTCTGGGATTTCTATCTTTAACTCTCAGAACAATCCCTTGATCCCAGATTTAGTTGTTACCAGATATGTTTTCCCTTTATATATTATTGTCAGTTTGAAAGGGAAGCTCCAGAAATATTTTTAATTCCTTCTTCTCAAAGTTGTCTTGTAAATGCACCTACATTTTTCCTTTTCTGTAGCATCTCTGGGGCGAAGTCTTGTAGAAACATCACAGGCATGTCCATATACTTTATTTCTTTCATTAGCCGTATTTCTTTCATTATCTTTTCCTTTAAAGCAAAGTTTACAAAACGAATTATATCTCATGGAACACTTGTTTCTAACCTTCTGGATCCTAGTACCCGATGAGCTGTTTCAAGATCGTCCATCTGTCTGTAGTTTCTTTCCCACCAGCTCCTGCCACATCACTCTGTTTACTATAACAATACTTACTCTTTCTTTTCTTTTTTAGGAGGATTTGATATTGACATTAAAGGGTGGGGAGGAGAAGACGTACATCTGTACCGTAAATACCTTCACAGCAACCTCATTGTGGTGAGGACACCTGTCCGGGGCCTTTTCCACCTCTGGCATGAAAAGCATTGCTTAGACGAACTGACCCCAGAGCAATACAAGATGTGCATTCAGTCCAAAGCCATGAATGAAGCTTCTCATGGCCAGCTAGGGATGCTGGTCTTCAGACGGGAGATTGAGGCGCATCGCCGAAAACAGAAAGCAAGCAATAAAAAGACTTGAAGCCAAAAAGTGTCTAACTCAAAGATAAAAATGAGGAACCTTCCAGTCAAACACAGAAGGTTGTTTTCAAAACAGACTCGAGGGAGATGAAATGTCCCTAGAAAATCCTGTCCTTCCTATTAGTTGCAGGGCTTTTGAAACCACCCTTTTCTCTCATTTTCCTGTGTATCACAGCATCAGTTGATGCCATTGCCGCATGGAGAACAGCCATTTGTTTTTGCCAGTTGTTTGATATTTGAAATACAACAAGGTAGTTTTACAGCTTTCATAGAATCATAAGAGTTGGAGGGTGGAGATCACCTAGTCCAACCCCCTGCTCAATGCAGGCTGTGCAATGCAGGGTGCAGCTGCAGCATCCCTGATGGTTGGCCATCCAGCTTCTGCTTAAATACATCCAGTGAAGGAGAGCCCACCACCTTCCAAGGCAATCTGTTCTACTGCTGAACAGGTCTCACTCTTAGGAAATGTTTCCTAATGTTTAGCCGAAATCTGCTTCCCTGCAATTTCCACCTGTTGGTTCTAGTCCTTCCTTCAGGAGCAACAGAGAACAACCTACTCTATCTTCTGCATTGCAGCCTTTCAGATATTTGAAGGCTGCTATCATGTTTCCCCTTAATCTTCTCCAAGGTAAACATACCCAGATCGTTCAACCATTCCTCATAGGAATTGGTTTCCAGACCCCTCACCACCCTTGTCACTCTTCTCTGGACACGCTCCAGTTTCTCGATGTTCTTAAAATGTGATGCACAGAACTGGACACAGGACTCCAAATAATGGCCTAACACTAGGGGTGTACGAACCCCACTTACCGTTCCGCTGCAGGGTCTGCTGAGGGGGGGAGGCGATCCGTCCCTCCCCCTGGAATCCTCCTGTCAGTTCCGCTCCGCGGCAAGCCCATGGAGCTGCTGGCCCAAGCCACCCACAGCTGGACTTCTGTCCGCTGCCGGGCTGCGGCCACAATTGGCGTCTGGCGTAGGGGCCGCCATTTGCATCTTTGCCCTTGGCTGTGATTGGCTACATAAATATTTACGTAGCCTATCACGGCAAAGAGCAGGGACACAAATGGTGTAGCAGACGCCATTTGCGTCTCTGCCCTTTACCGTGATTGGCTACGTAAATATTTACATAGCCAATCACGGCCAAGGGCAGGGATCCAAACGGCGGCCCTATGCCAGACACCATTTGTGGCTGCAGCCCAACAGCGGCCGGCTGTGGAAGGAAGAGGATGGACCCGGATCGGCCAGCGCCAGGTAGGGTCCGTCCCAACCAGGCTTCACAGGGGGGCAGGGGGGGCAGTCTGTTCCACCATGGACTCCAGGGGGCCGGATTCTAAGGAATCCGGCCTCATTGGAGTCCGTGGCAGATTTCTCCGCCATCCCTACCTAACACAGAATGGAATGGAAATTATTACTTACTGTGAACTTTGACTGAGATAGGATGGGATTGTACAAAGCTTTACGTTTTATCAGGTGGGTTGCAAGGTGCTCCTAAACTACTCATGAGTAAAATCATAGGAATGCTTTTGAAGTGGAGGCCAGAGTGGCTATTCAAATTAGATTACTGATGATGGGCTTGATCCAGCTAGCTGTACTCTGTTGTGTGTAACTAGTAACGCTGAATAGGTTTGCACACCCACATTTGAGTCAAACTCACCCATCCAATTCAAGGGGGGATTAGAACCACACTGCATGTGATCCATATCGGCTGCACAATCTCTTGCTAGATTGAGGTATTTCTCTATAGGTCCTTCAAAGAAGGCAAAGAACTCCTACATTATGCAAGCCATGTTCTTAGATACTTCTGGTGAAGTTCCAAATATCCACAGGACCCAAATGAAATCACATATGCAAGTTTAAGCCAGATAGACAGAGTAGGAGACAATCAGGTTTCACTTTATATAGAGAAGTATCAGAAGAGAAGGATTTGTAGCAGCTAAAAATCTAATTACTCAAACAATAAAAGGTGAAAACACAGAAACATCTCTCTATATAGGGAGCCCAACACACTATCTGTTATAATCAACCAAACCAAAAAGCTATTTCATCTGAATTTCTGTGGATTAAGTAAATACTATGAGTAAAATGCAATGTAAGTCCTACTTAGAGTAGACCCACTTAACTAACTTCATTTCAGTGAGTCTATTCTAAGTAGGACTTACATTGCATTTTACCCTGTATGTTCACTTGCTCTCGGTTGGGTGCGATCAAGTATCATTTGTGTTTGTCTTCAACAGTGCACTTTTACTTTTGTGTCACTTTACTTTTTGTGCTTATTTACATGTAAAGACTTGCTGAGAAGTAGCACAATGTAATTTAGTGGCTAGACATTTTGCAAATGGATTTTCACTTTATCAAATGGATTTTTGTAAGTAAACCTAAGTGTGCCTTTGACCCACCACTTATCCTGAAAAGTAATTGGAATGAACTGCATACAGTTAAGGAGAGATGAATTTAGCAGAAGCAGAATATTCCTCGGACAAGGATCTGGAAGCTGACAAAGCCTTTTCATCCTAATGAACAAGAATTGCACACGAAGTGCAAGCTGAATTTATAGAGAAATCCCAAAATGTAAGGATAAGCTGTTCAGTTGTTTGTATCTGAAATATTTAATGTGCAAACCAAATATAGCATCTTTTTCAATGCAGGATGGTTTGCATAGTTATTTTCCCCTCCATTTGCTTAACCATTGTTTCATATAGTGCTTAAGGATGGAACTACACTTTACTGGGGAAATGCAGGATTCCCATTTTCATGTTTTCCTTGCAAGACAAATGCAGGAGCAGTGGGGCCACTTACACAGGAGAGCAGATGTGCAGGAGGTGGGTGCTTAACCCTTCACCGTCCATCAGTTCTCTGCAGTTCCCACCACCACCATTTTCACTCCCCCTGCCCCCAGATGGATTCCAAAACTGAAACCCCAGTTGAGGAAAAAGTGGTGGTGGGGATCATTTGCAGAGAAAGTAAAAAAGATGAGAGAGGGGTTAAGCAACTTACCCACCAACTCACCCTTACAAGCGTTTACTCTGCCCCCTTGCATTTGCAAAGGTAAGATAAAGGGATGTCAGAGAATTCCACCACGGACTCCAGTGAGGATGGATTCTTTAGCATCCAGCCCCCCGGAATCCATGGTGGAACGGCCTCCCCCCTGCCACCCTGCAGAATCCCCCCAGGACAGAGCCTACCTGGTGGCGGCAGTGGCAGCGCTAGCTGGTCTCCCGGCTGGCCATTGTAGCGGCCGCCATTTGCATCCCTGCAGTAAGCCATGATAGGCTACGTAAGTATTTACGTAGCCTATCACGGCAAAGAGCAGGGACGCAAATGGCGGCCACTACGCCATTTGCACCCCTGCTCTTTGCTGTGATAGGCTACGTAATATAGGGATAGGCCACTATGCCATTTGCGTGGATGCCTTTACCGTGATAGGCTACGTAAATACTTACATAGCCTATCATGGCTGACTGCAAGGACGCAAATGGTGGCCGCTACGACGGCCGCCATTTGCGGCCACAGCAGCCCAGCCACGGCTGGAACTCCAGCTGTGGCCGGCCCCAGCTGGCGGCTTTGCTGAGCTGCTGCGGAGTGGAGCCGGCCAGGGAGGATTCCAGGGGGAGGGACAGAGCGCCTCCCCCACACCGCGGATTGCCTGGCGCAGAGCCAGGTAAGACTTTCGTACATCCCTAGTAAGATATAGCTCCACTTCCAAATAGACAAAATGTAGTGAATTTTTCAGAGGTGTCTGATTTCTTGTATTTTACCAACATATTGATTTTCACTGCTGGAATTTAAAAGTTGGATTCCTGGTGAGCTGATGTTACATCACAGAAAAACAGAGAAATATACAATGGCGTTGACAGTTTTTTGCCATTGGGTAGCCATGAGAAGAACCAACGTTATCCATCATCTCACTCAAGTTTAAAGCACCCCACACATACACACCTTTGATGCACACTATTGAAATATAGCAACTGCATGTTGAATGGCTACCCAGGTGTTTTGAGTGGACTGTAATCTGCATTCAGCATTTGCTAGTTGGGAAAGAGGTCAGCACAGAGGAGAAAGGGCCATTTTGCTGTTGCTCAAACCTGGCTTGTGCAGACGATAATCTGGGATCCACCAGTGACTGCTGAGATTCCTGCAAAGAATGCTCAACCAGCTGGACCTTGGTCTGATCTAGCAAGGCCCTTCCCAAGTTCATAAGCAAGACCTGCATACTCAGTATCAGGGGAAACAGATAAATTATGAGCTAACTGTCAAAAAAGGCAAAGAATGAAAGTGTTGCTTTGGAAATTTGTGTTGGTGCCTTCCCGGTGCAAACAAAAAAGTAGAGCAAGTGCTTCACACAACATGAAGACTATAAAACCTGTAATGACTCAGCCATTCTTCAGAATTTTTGGAAATTCTGTTAGATGATAGCCCTCACCAGGTAGGTTTTCCAGCCCAAACTGACAGAGGCAATTGTCTTGACTGTATGATAGACTTTTCAGGCTTTAAACTGATGGAATGCTGAAAAAGCCACTCAACTACAGAGCAGCTCCTATGACACCATAATGCAAGTGTGCTGACCCATACCTGCTAGCAGTCGAGTGGCAGCATTCCACACTGGCTGAAGGCTCCAGACTGTGCCAGCTGTCCCACTTAGGATGCATTTCACAGCAAACTAACCTACAAGTCACAAAAGCACAGGCCTAGCAGCCAGGTTTCTTCCTTCCAGAAGCAGACAACAGCTGGCATAACAGCCAAAGTTGAGGAAAAGCACTCCAGGCCACAACCGTTACCTAGAATTCCAGGAGCAGCACCAGGTCTGGAAATACCTCCGAAGCTACAAACGTGATCCTTTTAGGGCAGGGGTGGGCAACTTGTAGCTCTCCAGATGTTTTGGCCTGCAACGCATTTAACCCTAGCCTGCATAGCCGATGGTGCGGGATCATGGGGGTTGCCGGTCGAAACATCTGGAGGGCCACAAGTTGCCCACCCCTGCTTTAGGGAAAGAGTTACTCTGGGAAGAACAGGTACATGCTCAGCCAACCAGTCCTATTAGTCCTCAACTATCAAATTCTGTCTGGTCTGGACTGAGCGTACATTTATCTACCTTCATTTAGTCTCTCACTAACCCTGGCCTTACCACACTTGGAGCTGATGAAAAGGAGAAACAGAGTTGGGGGCCATCAGCATAGCAAGCCCCCCCCCCCCCAATCCCAGTGAATTCATGTAAATGTTAGAAAGCTTGAAAGATAAAAATTCCAGTAGAACAATTCCCACAGGTGGAAACAAGAGTCTCCTAGTTCTATCTGCTGGAACCTGCCCTCCAGAAAAAAGCAGAGTCACCACAAAGTAGTGACTCCAACTGCGCACCTGGAGGGTTTCTCCATGACAATGGAAGGAGAAGCAAGGATTACCCAGATTTTTTCAAGGGATTGGCTTTGGTGCGCTTTGGTCTGTGCAGGTCTCCACAAGCAAGTGCACTGCACCAGTATAAGTTGCTCAACAGAACATACTTCCAGGTTTGGGGTGGGTGGGTTAGAGTTAACGTCATCTGAGTGGTAGGGGCTGCTCAACCAATAAGAGAGGCTCCCCCCCTCCATCCAGGCTCTCCCTTCCCCTTTCTCCTTCGATAAAATCCTGAGGTTTCCTCCTGTGTCTTCACAAAAACCACTCTCCTCCTCTCCCTCTCCCTCTCCCTCTCTCTCTCTCCACCCCACCCACTGCATTACTTCCTTCCTTAAAGCAACAGTCATCACAGGCACAGTGCTCTCCCTGCCTTGAAGCTGCTGAAGCTGAGTAGACACAATGTATATGTTTGTACTGGGAAAGACGGGGACAGGAAACAAAGGGATGGGGAACCAGCCCCCTTTCTAACCCGATGCAGCGCAGGATCACAGATCACTCCCCACCCCATTACTTCCTTCCTTAAAACAACCATCAGTACAGGAACACAATGTTCTCCCTGCCCTGCTGCGATCAATTGAAGCTTCAAAGCTTTGACATTAAGGCTCTTAAATGCATTATTTCGATTCATGGGAATCTCAGTAACTTCAGGAGTGCGCGTTTCAGGAACAAGCCTCATTGACTGCAATGGGAGTTACTTCTGAGTAGACACACATATGTTTGAACTGGGAAAGACAAGAACGGGAAACAAAGGGATGGGAAACCAGCCCCCTTCCAAGCTGATGCTATGTAGGATTGCAGGTCAAAGGTACGAAGTAGTTACTTCCAAATGGCAATAAACCAAACAACTGAGAATCAAAGCATTGCGATCGTGCTTTACAGCCTTTAGGGAATTAGTGCTTTAAAATGTGCTATTTAAATCTAGGGGCATCTCTGTAAATTCTGAAGTGCCCATTCAGGGGACAAGCCTTATTGACCACAATTGGAGTTACTTCTGCGTAGTCACACATATGTTTATGCTGGGAAATGCAGGGATGGGAAACAAAGGGATGGGAAACACCCCTTGATCAGGGTCATGGTAAAAGGCCATGGGCAGGGCTAGCATACTGGAGGTAAATGTAGGGGTTAGGGCACACAACAACTATACTGCACAGAACCCGATTTAATGAAAAGAATCAGACTATAAACAGTCTCCGGAAGTCCCGTTTTTCCACGATAAGCTCCAGGGTGGCTGCGGGAATGGCCTCAATGTCATGTATCCCTAATGACCTCCAAATGCAGCCAGCTTGGGATAAATTGCTCGTGGAAACATGCCCCCCAGAAAGACACCATCATCAGTGGTACGAAAAGGGGAGAGAATCAGCAGGCTCACACTCTTCCTGTCATTCTCTTGGTGTGGGTCATCAGCCACAGAAACCAAGCGGGAAAGATGGTGAGGCCTGCTGGGATGTGACCTGGCAGGGCAGGCCTACTGGGCAAAATTGGTCACATGGGTTGCTGGAGGGTAGGTTGGCCAAATGAGCTAGTTGGGCCATGCAGCCCTCCAGCTGACCAACCTAGCTGTGCCTGGGTGTAAAACACGGACCGTTCTACAAGACCAAGGCTCCTTCTGCAGCGCTCCTCCTGTGTTCGTGGCATGGCTGAGTCTGCGCGAGGAAAGACAAATGCCTAATTCCTATCTACTACAGTGGCTGAATGGTTAGGAAACTACACTGTGGTTGAGTCCCAGGAGCTTGAGTTCCCGCTCTTCTGCCTCTAACATGGCTGTTGCTGGCCAGGCATGCAAAAGGTGAAAGGGGCCATTTTCCCCTTGCCCCTCGAACGGTTTGTTCTTGCTTCTCCTGCTTCCTGTCCCCATGCTCTGTTGAGCTACTGGGCCCCATCTATGTGGGGCATTTACTCTGGTTCTACTGCATCCTCAAGATGATTGTGGCACATGACACACATCCCTCTCCATAGCAAGCACAGTTCAGGAAAGGTTCCTCCATAGCAAACACCAAGTCATTGCTGGCTCCTAGAGGGACGCCACTTTTGCTGGCGTTTTCATGGCAGAGGCAGACTATAGCGGGGTGGTTTGCCATTGTCTTCCCCAGTCGCGACTACCTTTCCCCCAGCAAGCTGGGTACTCATTTTACCGACCTCGTAAGGATGGAAGGCTGAGTCAACCTGAGCTGGCTACCTGGGACCCAGCTTCCGCTGGGATCAAACTCAGGTCGTGGGGAGAGTTGCAGTTGCAATACTGCCACCTACCACTCTGCGCCACACGAGGCTCTAAGCACGGTTTACCATGCTATAAAAACTGCTTTATTGCAAACTCGTTTTTCCCATCGCAGCGATTTCAGTGCAGTTTGGGGGACCATGTGACCTCAACTGCCCTCAGTGTGGGCTGTGAGGAGCAGCCTGATTGGTGGAAGGGAAAGTTCCAACATGAAAGGGTGGACATGGGAGAAGTGGGCTAAACATGTCTACTTGGGAGGAACTCATTGCCTTCAATTGCCCTTTACTTAGAGTACGAGCCTAGAGAGGGGTCGGGAGAGTCCTTTCCCCGCTCTTTTTTAAATCCCTGGAGCAGTGAATGAGTTTAAAAAGTGACCCTTAGTCCCGCTGAGGAAGGGTGGACATGGAGATGTTGGCTTAACATGTCTACTTCGAAGTAACTCGTCCTCCACTGCACTTCACTGAGTGGGGGGGGGGGCGGAGACAAGCCTCTGCTCATTCACTGCCCCACAACTACGCAGTCATTGATGTTCATTGATGTTCCGTTCTAGTCGCAGGACTCCCCCCCCCCAACTAACGCGGCTTCAGGTGACATTTGCCCCATGAAAGCAGTGGTTTTTTAAAAAAAATTAAACCTCCTGACTGGCTGCGTTTGCTGTGGAGCAAACCCAATTTAATGAAAAGCTGGATTTAAATGGCATTGCCTGAGAAACTGTCTCCGTGTCAATGGGGCCCTGCAGTTTACTCCCGTCAGTGTGTGGCTGTGACTCCCCTTATGCCTGTCCCGGCTCCTCCTTTTGGATGCTTGGCAAAAGTGTTTTTCCCCTTCCTCAGTGGGTCTTGAATCCATGTACCAGGAGGGCTGTGTGTCCTCTCTGCAGGTGTCCTGCCATGGGAGTTATGTAGTTGTCTGGCCTCTTCCCTCCCCTTTGTGTATTGTGATCAAAAAATGGTGCTTGTGAGTAGTATTGGTGTAGTTTTGGTGCTTGTGAGTAGTACTGGTATAACAAAAATTGAACTGCTACCTGCAGGGAGGCCTGGAGACTTTGATCCTTTAATCAAGTGGGGCTGCTACGGCTCTGCTGGATGTGCTGTGTTTGTGGTGATACTGGTTGGTGTTGGGGGCATCTCCTTGTCAATCTGAGACCACTGGCTCCATGTGTGTGTTGATGATGTATAGGCATTGTCACCCTCACAGCCCGTATGGTGGGCTCTGGTGATGTTTCTGGGGCAGGGGGGCTGCCATTTTTGCGACATTTGGGGATTTTCTGATCATTGTGTTTTCCCCACAATGAAGTTGAAAGGAAACACACCCAGATGGGAGCGAAGTCAGGACTTCCAGCTGTAATTCAAGGGGTGTGACAAAAGTGGAGCACTAACCATTCAGGAAGGACAGCCAGTGGCATGCACACACCCCCATCGTTGGTGGCTTATAAGTAATGGAACAAACCAACATCATTTCAAACTTAAGGGTCGCCTTTAATACCTGGATGAAAATCCTTTGCAGTCAATGACTGCCTGAAGTCTGGAACCCATGGACATGACCCAATGCTGAGTTTCCTCCCTCGAGATGCTTTGCCAGGCCTTTACTGCAGCTGCCTTCAGCTGCTGCTTGTTTGTGGGTCTTTCTGCCTTCAGTCTTGTCTTCAGTAAGTGAGAAGCATGCTCTATTGGGTGGAGATCAGGTGACTGACTTGGCCATTGAAGAACATCTCACTTTTTTGCCTTGAGAAACTCTTGGGGAGCTTTTGCTGTATGTTTTGGGTCATTATCCATCTGCAATATTAAGCGGCGTCCTATCAGTTTGGCAGCATTCAGCTGAATCTGAGCAGAAAGTATAGCCCTATACACTTCGGAATTCATCCTGCTGCTTTTATCAGCAGTCACGTCATCAGTAAACACCAGTGACCCGGTTCCATTGGCAGCCATACATGCCCATGCCGTAACACTGCCTTCACCATGTTTGACAGATGATGTGGTGTGCTTTGGATCGTGAGCTTTTCCTTTCCTCCTCCATACTTTTCTCTTCCCATCATTCTGGTACAAGTTAATCTTGGTTTCATCAGTCCAAAGAATCTTATTCCAGAACTGGGCAGGCTTTTTGAGGTGTTTGCTGGCAAAGGCTAATCTGGCCTGTCTGTTCTTGAGCATTACCAGTGGTTTGCACCTTGTTGTGAAGCCTCTGTATTTACATTCATAAAGCCGTCTCTTGACTGTAGATGTTGACAATGACATGCCTACCTCCTCAAGGGCGGTCTTGACCGGGCTAGATGTTGTGAAAGGGTTCCTCTTCACCATGAGCAGAATTCTGTGGTCATCCACTGTAGTTGTCTTCCGTGGTCTTCCAGGCCTTTTGCTGTTGCTGAGCTTGCCACTTAATTCCTTCTTTTTCAGGATGTTCCAAACTGCTGTGTTGGCCACTCCCACTGTTTTTGCTATCTCTCCCATGGGTTTATGTTGTTTCCTCAGCCTAATGATGGCCTCCTTCACTCACTGTTTGGACCTCATGTTGGGAGTTCCAGTGAACAGCTACCAAATGCAAATGTAACACTCAGAACCACCTCCAGGCCTTTTATCTGCTTGATTGGTCATGGGGTACCCAGGAAATAGGCCACACCTGGCCATGCAGCTGCTTGTCAGCCATTCGTTCCATTACTTATGAGCCACCAATGATGGGTGTGTGTGTATGCCACTGGCTGTACTTCCTGGATGATTAGTGCCCCACTTTTGTCAAACCCCTTGAATTACAGTTGAAAGTCCTGACTTCGCTCCCATCTGGGTGTGTTTCCTTTCAACTTCAATGTGGTGGTGTACAGAGGCCAACTGCCCAGTTATCCTTGTTCCAATATTTCTGGCCCTGACTGTAGGATACTGCAATTCTGCCAGCATAGAGGTGACATCTCTCCCTGCCTCCCTCCACCAGCATAAACAGAGCAGAGGATTGCTCTGCCCATTATGTTAACAGGCAATGGTTTTGACATCAATATTTGCTCTCTCCGTTTGTTTTTCTTTACCATTACATGCTGAAACTTTGGAAAATGTATGCATATCAACTTCCAGCCCTAAAATGGAGCATTGGTTAAATACAGACACAGATGAAAATATACGTATATTTTCCTGACATGCCCTGATGTACGAATAATTAGATAATACTGATTATTTTAAAAAAAGCACCAGGAAGTACAAGGGATACTTGGAGCTTGTCCAGACTCTGCATGTAGAAGGTCAATGGTCTCCTTAACATTTCAGCCAATGTGTCTTGATTTGGGCAAATTGACGCTTTCCTGTTGTTTCCAGTTGAGACGATTACTCACTCAGTAGTGAAATGAGGAAGTAAAGCACAATTAAAGCAGGATTCAGGCAATGGATGTGTTCTGTGCTTTTACAGGGAGAGGACTTGATCCGAAGCGTACCACATACCCTCCAATGTTTTTCAGAGGAAAATAGCAACACTTTTTTGTACTTGTAACATCTCTGTTTCCATACTGAGGATCAGTGCTTGGGATCCCTACCACCACACATTAACACTTTGCATGCTGATCATTTACTCTGCAACAGTCTGTCCTCTGGAATAGCTTCCGAAGTTGGGAAACCGGATAGGCAGTCTGTGGAGCGATGAAAGGAAAAAGCAGCACAGCGGCATGTTGTGCCCACGCACACAAATGTATATGCATGCGGACAGGTATTTATGCAGCTACCACTCCCTCCCAATCCACAGAGATTTAACCTTGAGAGTCCTGGGCCAATGGGCTGAAAGATGAAGCACTCCTGTGCACATGTATGCCCACTAACTATTTTTAAAGGCATTCCCAGCAACTCCCCAAAAGGCAACACTGGGACAAACCAGGGACTCTTGCCAGAAAACAGGGACTGTCCCTGGAAAATTAGGACAGTTGGAAGGTACGATGCAATAGCCTTAACACTGTGAGGCAGGGGTAGGCAACTTATGGCCCTCCAGATGTTTTGGGCTACACCTCCCATCTGTCCTAGCCAGCACAGCTAGTGGTGAGGGCTGGTGGGAATTGTGGGCTAAAACATCTGGAGGGCCACAAGTTGCCCACTGCTGCTCTAAGGTCTTGCTTACATTGGCTCAGGGGAACAGAGATGGCCAGGGCCTGTAGCTGGGGGGGCTGGCCACCACTAAATTTTCTCTGCCTCCCTAATTTTTTTTTTACAAACAAATAATTAAAAAACAGTTTACAATTTTGTCTTTAAAAGGTCCACAAACCAGATGAACTCCCCCCCCACACACACACACACACCAGTTAGGCTGGCTACGGGCCTGAGAGGGCCCACCATCTTGCAGGAGTAAATGTTATGAAGACAGCCCTAACTGCTTTTGCACTGGGGACTTTCCCAAATAATGCAGCCCTTTCAAGTATTTTGAGGAAATGTGAATTATACTTTGGAAATCCTCCATGTCAGCTCATTCAGAAGCAATACACCAGGGCGGGATTCAGCCTGAACAAAGATGTCTATGGAAAGTTTAATGCTGTAATTGTGTTTCACAAGGGCTTCATTCTTTTGCTGTTTTCTTAAGGATTTTGCTTCCTGTTCCTTTGCATCTTGTTGGCACTTCTAGGTCCATAGCTGCTAGCATTTTACTTCTTGATTATCAAATGTACTTGCATCGTAACTTTGCAATTTTAAGAGGCTACTGTAATGTAACTGAAGGGTGTTGGCTCTGCTTCTTTCATAAGAACCACATCTGTCCAATCAAGAAAAGTAACTCCACATAGTAAGGGATGGAAATTTCAGGTCTCACTCAAAAAGATCTAGGTAATCAAGTTCCTGGCCTTTCTGGCCACAGGGGTAATGCAGAAGTTCCTTCCCCAAAGATGTGATAGGTTCCTCCTAATAGGAAGAAAAGCATTACAGATAATAATCCTTCTACATTCATGTTTCAGAGACCTAAAACCTGCCAAAATTAGCAGTTTATTTCTTACTGATGATGGATCAGTTTAACTGAAGATGGAGATCGAAAGCCAGTAAGGTAGCTAAGCATACATTAGCCAGTACAGTTTAGTGTAAAGACAGCTAAAAGATTTTAAGAGCGTTCATGGCAGGCCCTTTGCCCATTGAATTTGACCCCAGCTTTGCACCTTGAATTGCATGTACATTCCAGCAAATGCTAGGTTAACTATCCACCTTGTTGCCCTTCACACTGTATTTCAGAAGGTCTGTCTGTCTCTCCCGCCACCCCACCCTGCCCTCTTTTTGGTATTTTTTAACAAGTGTAACCATGTATATTGTTTTCTTTATATTTCCATCCTACACCTTGCAAAAAAAAAATAATCAACATAAAAATAAAAAAAAGAATCATAAACAGTTGAAAAAACAGTTGCAAAACTGCTCTAGGGAATATGGGGGGGATATTTTATGACATCACAAGTGCTGGCCAATCAATACCCTCCACAGCCACCCTGTCCCCAATTAAAAATGACCACACAGAACTTGAAAAATTCCTTTGGAGAGCTCGCCCTGCAGTGCAGGTGACAGCAACTGGCATCCTTGGGGTCTTGTCAGGCTCCAGGGTGTTGTCCTTTGGGCCACTTGTTTGGTCATTTGGCTGCAGATGCATTGGCAGTGGTTGACAAGCTGCCAGCCATTTTGATTTTTCCACAATGCCCCCAGATCACCCGATGTAGTGTCACTCCTGGGCACTGTGGGAAAATTAAAATAGTTGGCAACTTCTCTGCTGCCACTGTCAGGTATACCCACAGCCACATTTTGCCCTTCTAAACTGAAGCTGGCCCTGCAGCCCTAGGACAGAAAAGGGAGTATTTGTTTTGAAAGCAGCGAGGAGGATGCTTTCAAACTGGCCCGACTGCTTTAAAATGTTACATCAGTCTTTGCCCTTTCATTCCACCCTTGCATTAACCCCTGTAGAAAGAACCTTTCATGCATTAGAAAGCTTTAGCAAACTCATGGAATGAACTGAAAAAAGACAAGCATTGGGAGAGACCCACCTTGTGGTAATCGACCAGGTCAGCCAACGTTGAATGCTGCAGCTGGTCCACACCAAGGAAGCTGTAGGAATCCCCAGAAGCATCTATCAGGAAGTGTTTGCAGCCCTCTGCTGACAAATATGAGAGGACGTAGCCTTTGATCTTTTCGCTGACCCGGATCAGAAAGCTACCAGGTGCCAAATCACTTAGGAGCTCTTCTGCTTTCTTAGTGGTTAAAATACCTGTTCCAAAGACAAAGGCAAGATCTAAACAAGAGAAAAACACCTGTTGGCTTCTTGTATGTGAAAAACATTCACTTAGATCTTCTCAAATAGAGCAGACCAGCCCTCAACCTTTCCAATAATCGGATTCCCCTACAATCTCATCCATCTAACCACTTTTCCTACTTAACACTAAATCATCTTGATGCCATTGACAGCTGCACCCGCTGTCTAAATACTCCCTTAGTGGTCTCACTAAACACTGTTAGCAGCCTTCCCTGATCTGGAGCCCCCTCCAGATAAGTTGGGCGACAACTGCCATCATCCTCCATGATCATGACCATCACTGGGGGTAATTGGAGCTGCAGTCCAGCACATCTGGAGGGCACTGAGTTATGGGAAGGCTGCTGCTAGATAGGATCGCAGGTCAAAATTATATACATCAATATACCTGCATTATTTTTACTCCACAGAAAAACGACTGTTAACAAATATGTTTGACATATAATAGGGGTTGGACCCTCACAGTTTCCAGAACAAGACAGACAGCAACGTGCTCTCATCTCCAATGTGGTGAAGTTAGACACATGCCTACTCTTTAATAATTTTTTATCTGTCCAAGACCTGGCCCAGAATTCTTAGATCTTCTAATCCTAAGGAGGTGGTGGAAACCCTGAACAGGTGCCTGGAGGCAGTTTTGGAGTGGATGAAGGCTAAAAGGTTGAAGCTTAATCCAATATAAGATGGAAATGTTGTGGGAAGGGAAATCTGCTGATTTTTATGGAGGTTTTGTGCAACTGACTGTTCATGGGACTCTGTTTCCTGTAAAGAGCCAGGTACACAGTTTGGGAGTTCTCCTAGACTAGGCACCATGGAGCTGCAGGTGGCATTGGTAGCCTGGAGAGCTTTTTACCAGCTTTGGCTGATTTGCTAGTTGCAGCCTTATCAAGAGAAGGCTGACCTTCCCTTAGCAACACATGCTCTGGTTATGTCCATTCTTGATCACTGTAATGACTTTACAAGGGGCTGCCCTTGAAGATGGTCCAGAAAACAGAACTGGTGCAGAATGCACCAACTGGAACACTTGTAGGGGCTAGGCGTTTGGATCATGGTAACCTATTTTATGCCAACTATATTGGCTGACTATTTATTTCCAGGCCCAATTTAAGGTGCTGGTATTTGTTTTTAAAGCCCTAAATGGTTTGGGACTGGGTTATCTGAAGGACTGCCTGCACCCATACAAACCCACACATGATCTGAGGCTCTGCTCTTTGGTCCAAGAGTGAGAGTGGCAAGGTTGGCGAGAACCAGGATAGAGCCTTTCTTGTGGTGGCCCCACATCTCTGGAATACCCTGCCCTGGAAAGTGCATATGGCTCCCTCTTTGCTGTCCTTTAGAAGGATTTTAAAGACTTATTTATTCCAGTCTGCAATTAGTTAATTTCAGTGCACTGTTTTTTAAACTAAAGATTTTGTTGCTTCTGTCTTTTTTGTTATTTTAATTATTTGTTTATTGAATATTTATTTTTACTATTTAATTATTTATTTTATATTTTAAAGTATACTGTAATCTGCTTTGTGAGGATTTTTACCCTGAAAAATGAACTCTGTATCTATTAAATAAAAGTAATAAATAATAATCTGAAGTAATAAATAATCTGAAGCTGGAAGACTTCTGAAGCAGAAGAGATCCAAAAGGGTAATCTCTTAAACAGATATCTCCCAAATGAGGCCATGAAAGTTGCTCATTTAGACGAATCCTCAGCTAAGGATGCAAATAGTTCACAGAGGCCATCTGGAAGTTATACCACACCATCATTGAAGTGGCACTTAGTTTACAGAGCAACATCAGTGAAATAGACAAGCACCAGCCCTAAGGAGCTTACAGTCCAGATTTCAGCAGTGGGACAGACAACAGAGGCACGGACAACAAAACCCAAAGAGAGGGGAGGAAATGAAGGCATAAGGTTAAGAAAGTGTGCGTGCGTGCGTATGCGAAAAGACCTACAAATGCCCCATCCTGCAGTGCCTCTCAGCTTGGGTTCCCTCGCCCTTGGAAAGGGAATGTACTCACCATGGAACCAAGGTGCCACTCTGTCCATTGATTTCTCAAACCCAGCTCGAAGGTGAAACTGCTCTTCCTTGAACCACTGAATGATACTCTCCCGAGTCGAACTGGAGACCGTTCTTTGTACTGTCTGCTTTCTGTCATGGCAAAACGAATGGATGGTTTGCAATTTTTCAAAGTTGCCCTGGATTTAAGTTCAGGGCTAATGCAAAGAGGAGCTACTTAACACTGATTGGCAACTTGCATAAGAACACCCTAACGCTTCAGTCCATGCGCAGCAGTGCCGGCTCCGGGTGGGAAGGGCTCTCGGCCAGATGCCCTTGGCAAGCCCTCCTCTCTGAGCACGCCCAGCTCCCCCTTGCTGCTCTCACCACCAGCCCCTGGCTGGCCCTCTTCTCTTCGGCCCGATCTGCAGGGCCACACAAAGGGAGAGAAGAGGGTGTGGGAAGCAAGCCAAGGCTCCTGCCCCTCCTTCTTGCTCCTTTCACAGCTTGCTTGCTTGCTTGCTGAGGTGGGGCTGATAGGCCCTGATGGCCAGGAGGGGCAGAACTCCGTCCAAGGGCATTCAGGGGTTGGCAGTGGAGATGGGCAGAGGCAGGGGCTCAGCCATGCTGACTGTCAGGGTGGACACTGAGCCCATAGAATCCCAGAGTAGTTCTGATTCTGAGGAAGAGCAGTCACTCCTGGGAGAGGAGCATGCTCCTCTTTCCCAGGGCCAACAGCTGACGGAGATTCCTCCCACCAGCATTCCTAGCTTAGATAGCAGTCCAGGGAGTGACAGAGCGCGGATAGCAGACTTGGTGGACGCACGACGCCGACGCAGAGAGCGGCGCCAAATGGGGGGCGCGGAAAGGAGGCGTAGTGCCCGGTTCGCGTGCAAACAACGGCTGCGCCCAGAGGATCCAAGGGAAAAGGGGAGGGACTCTCCCTAGTCCTTAAATTCAGGGGTCTGCCAGTAATTCCCTTTCAAAGGGGGACCAACTGTTCCAACTTAGGGCATAGGTACTGTGCTGCTCAGATCTAGTTGCAAACAGTAGAGTTGTTAAGTTGTAAAAGAAGAATAAAGCTTTGAAAGGAATCCCTTTGTCTGTGTCTGGACTTAGCTACTAGATTAGACTGAGAGAGGCCTCCAAGGAGCCCTTGACACTGACCATGGTCACTCCTGGTCCTAGATGTTCCCCAAGGTGCATGCGTTTCTTTAAACAATACACGTTCTCATTCTCTGTAAAGATATTCATTACCTTTTCTTTTCTTTACAAATAAGGGCTGTATCCATATTTGGTCATACTTTCAGTCGATCCACTGAAATGAATGGGACTTAAGTTAGTCCCATTGCATTTGCTCTAGACTACCCCCCCCAGCATACTTTAGCTTAAAACTCTTAAATGCCAGCAGCAGAGCCTTCAGAGAGGCATGTCAACCTTTTAGAATGGGGAAGAAGCTGCACCACACCCTGCAAACCACCAGCTCATTGGTAGCGAGAAGAAAGGGGTGGGGCCAGTAAAGGGGGCATGGCCTTCTGGGGCACTCCAGTGGGCCAGACTTGGCATACAGGTTGAAGGTTCCGCACTCCCACTAGCCATCTTTAAAGTGCCCCTGGTTTGGGTTTAGTGGAAGCACCTTGGAGAGCTCCTTTAGAGCTCTGACTGAAACTTGGAGCAGACTCACCACCCCACTGACATCGGAGCCTCCACCAGTCAAAGCCTTCAGGGTTACTGACCTGTCTGTTTTCTCATTGGCTGCTCCAGCAGTGAGATTCTTAGGCTTGGGGGGTAAAGGAGGAGGATGCAGCGGTCTTTGGTCTCCTATCTTAAAGGTCTTAGAAATTCTAGCTGCTTTCCCCTTGTGGATGCCTTGCAAGGACAACCTCTTGTAGTCATCTCGGGCATGTTTGGCAAGGGAACGTCGCCTTTCATCAGCTGCTTTCGACCGCTGCACTGAAATAGGAAAAGAACGTTGGTACCCAGTCCTTCTTTCAAGGTCCACAGGCATCTCCAGTAGTTCTGATACCTCAATATACACAAGACGGAGAAACCCAGAAGGAGTGAAATGAATGCAACATTAATTGCCTGATTTTTTAAAATTTATTTGATTTATAATCCTACCTTTCCACCCAAAAATGGTGCTCAAGGCAGCTTGATGGAAACCTCCTCCCAGATGTGCCCACACGGGCCCTACGGTCATCTACAGAGGCCCTGCTCCGAGTGACCCCTCATTTTGAAGCTTGGAGGCTGGCTACCAGAGGCCTAGTGGTATTGAATATCCCATTTGTTTTTCTAGCAAAATAATCCATTACAGTGCCAGCTCCAGGTCCTGAGGGCCCTTCAGCAAAACACCTTCAGGGACCCTGTCCCTCACTGAGTCTGCCTCCTCACCGCCATTGTCACCAGCTGCTATTGCTCTTATTATTATTATTGCTCCCACTTGCTTGACAGGCAGAGAGCAGGTGAGCAAGTAGGCCGTGGCATCTGCTGCTCCTCCTTCTCACCAGCACCACTGTCTGATCCAGAGCGCGAGGCAGGCGAACAAGCAGGTTGCAATGATGAACAGAAGGAGCAAGTCCAGGGGGCTCTGGTCATTGGGCCCCTGCTGGGGCGTGGGCCCTCGGCAGGTGCCCATGATGCCATGGGCAGGTGCCCAGCTATACCTACCCATGATGCCAGCCCTGATCTATTAGGTGAGTCAGGGGGATCTGGGATGGAAACCCCCTTGGGGCTGGCCTGCCTCATTTCTCAGGGCTAAACAGCTTCGAGGGGGCAAGGACTCTAGTGGGATGATGCACCTGACCCCCTCCATGCATTCAAGCAAGGTGCAGAGGAGGTTGCAGGGCCACACTGGCTGGGGCCACCCACCCCTGGAACTGTCTGTGCCACCTCCTCCATCCATAGACAAACCCCTGGTGGATGTTTCTCCACCTGCGTAGAGATGTGCACAAGGAGAGCTCCTACATGCGAGGAGAGGGCCGCATCGGGGGTGGAGGGCAGTGGTGGACAGTTCTGGCAGTGGGCAAGCCCGTGTGACTCTGTGGACTACTCTGTACATCCACTGAATGCATGGATGGGAACGAGTGTACCCCCTTTCTGACAGACGTCTTGCAGGACATTTGAGACATGTCGGCCATGAGGAGCCATGTGCCAAGATTGTGAGCCAGGATGGGGCCACTCAGTGTGGGTTTTAGGGGGACAGTGGTTGTCTCCCCACCTTTCGTCCCATAAGGTTTAGATACCAGAACGTGGGGGGTTGTTCTTTAAATAGTACTTAAATGTAATTAAGGGCGCAATCCTATGGCCGCTAGTTAGCGGCTAGACGGCCATAGGATAGGTCGGTTCCCAGGACACAACCTCAGAGCCTGCACTCCATGGTCGGTTTTCCAAGAACCTCATAGGCAGAGTGGAATGGCCCCACACGCCATGATCAGAAGAGGAGTGTAGAATGGCAAAAACAGGGCATTCCTGGGGGCACATCAGGACGGGGAAGTTGGAAATGCTGGTATGACACATCCTATGTGTCGTCCAGCTGCTGTTTCCCACACTCCGAGGTCCCACAGCTAGACAGCTGAAATTGGCTGCCTAGTCCTAAATGCAGGGCAGCTGAAGCACAGAGGGGATGATCCCCTCTGCTCTTCTCCCAATAGGACTGCACCCTAAATTGTTGCAAATCCTCATGTCGCTCAGTACAGTTGTGGCTTTTTAAACATTCCAATATCTTGAGTCTAGGCCCTTCGTTACTCATCTGCATGCAATGATGAGATATGAAGGATGTGTTAATCTGTCTCCACCACTTATTGGATGGACACAGCTGAGAAATTCTTCAAAGAATCAAAAAACTGCCATCTATGAAGCAAAGGCTGCTGGAGACAGACTCCCCGCCCCGCCCCGCGAGTCAATGGTGGTTGGAAAAATGGATCACTGCTTATCATGTGGACACTCATCCCACGTTTGTATTTGCAGGGGGCTTGTATTTGTTTCAAAACCCTGCAAAACCTATTTGATCAGAGGTGGTGATGGGACAAAATAAATGTATATGTTCACCAACGGAAATTAAATTTGCTGCTGTAATATTGTGAATTTTATGTACGTTTTTTAAAATATTGAATTTAAAAAAAAATATTTGATCTGAATTTGTTAGCTGTCCTGGTAACAGAAAATGGTTCTTGAAGGCATAAGATTTAGAATTAGGTAAATAAACAAACAACAAACAAACTCTAAAATTTTCAATTCCCTTAAAAACTATTGTCTGTCTCCAGTCAACCCAAGGCAACCTTAATATAGAATTTCCCAAAACTCAGGAAATGGACACAGAAAAAACAGCAGCTGGGCAACTGTGGGAACCTGAAAGAAAGAAAGAAAGAAAGAAAGAAAGAAAGAAAGAAAGAAAGAAAGAGAGAGAGAGAGAGAGAGAAAGAAAGAAAGAAAGAAAGAAAGAAAGAAAGAAAGAAAGAAAGAAAGAAAGAAAGAAAGAAAGAAAAGGCCTGGCCAAACCAAGCCAAGCCTGCAGCTGTAACATACCAATCATTTTTTTGATCAGATTCTCAAGATGAAAACCAGGCTACCCTTGTATTCCTTTTGTAATACATAGATTAGCAATAGGAATGCAGCGTGACAGAAGTCTATCTAGTATGAATTACACAATATTAAAGGGTTTTTTCATACTTTAATGCTTATGTTTCTGGTCTTTGTCTAATTTGCTAATGAAATAAATTAAGAGCAGGAATCTTAAAAACTCCATCTCTTCTATGGGTTGCTCTGTATCTATATAAAGCCTATATGATAAACAAACAAGTTAAACTAAAGTATTTAGATTTCAGCAGCTTTAGCCTCTTAAATGGGCTTAAATCCAATTTAGTTTGTTTATGCACTGAGATGGAATTTGGGGTAGAACTACTCATTATGTGTAGTTCTGTCATTCTTTTCTCAGACCTTTCCTCCTCTTTTGTACAATGCAGCGGCGAAGGCTGCAATTTGAAGCACAGACTGACACCAGGGGAGAGGGGCTCCTTAAACCATGGGTCTCAGGGAACCTGTGGCCTTCCAGATGTTGTTGGACTCCAATTTCCATCATCCCTAGGCAGCATGGCCAATAGCCAGGGATGATTTGCCCTCTGCTTTAAACCTTTCTCCTCGTGCCCCTTTTCTACTGAAAATCACCCCCCAAAGCTGCTTTTACCCCACTGGGGAAAAGATACAGGTACATCTAGCCTAATTTAATCAACTCTGACTGGCCATGGCTCTCCCAGGTACCTGATCCTTTTTAAATCAGGGATGCTGCCAGGGATTGAGCCTAGGAGTGTCTGCCCCATTGCTCTTCCACTGAGCAATGGCACCCTCTCCAAGGTTTTCCAAGGTGTGGTTCCACACTGAAAACATCACATGTGGACACATTTAGAGGACAGCTTCATCTTAGGAGAAAGATGGATGTGACATCTCCCCATTCAAAAGGATTACAGACATTTACCCTGATAGGCATGGTCATATACAACATCCAGCCCCAGAGTGCCTTACAAGATTCAAGCCAATGAGGATCTTCCTTGTCCGATTTCTGCGTTGGCTCACAGCTGTCATTTAGGGCTGCTTCTCCTTGTGCTTCGGTCTCATCCACTTCTGTTTTCATTTGCACTTCTTTGTTCTATCATATATACACAAAGTGAGCTGTTTTGTTTAGTGTACCAATCAGCTTCCTCCTTACTAATCACTCCCTTTTGGAGTTAATGG
Source organism: Heloderma suspectum (assembly GCF_057233095.1). Taxonomy (NCBI): domain Eukaryota; kingdom Metazoa; phylum Chordata; class Lepidosauria; order Squamata; family Helodermatidae; genus Heloderma; species Heloderma suspectum. The sequence goes on along the minus strand of NC_139462.1, from coordinate 131,505,486 downwards.
GCAATTTTTAGCATCTCATCCTATTAGGGCTGCAAGCTTTAAATGATTTCACTGCTAGATGATTCAACTAAAGCTTTAGGGCATTTCTACACCAGCCTAAAATCCTGCAACTTTACCAGGGCTTTCTCCATCCATTTTAAATGCAGGATCATGACAGGCAACCTGGACATGTGCTTCTCTTTCCCCCACCCCTTTTCCTCCTTATCTGCATTGTTCCATATGTTTCATTATACAGCTACTAGATGGCACTGCAATCTAGCCCCTCTTATTGCAGAACTTCCTCTTTTCAGGAGGAAACTCAACACACTAATTTGATAGCTCATTACCTCTGATCTTTAAAAAAAAAATGGATAAAGGTCATTTAGTGTGGGAGACACCCTGGAGGTTGATGACGTCATGTAAAGGACCTGCAAACTTCCATGAGCAACCAATCTCAATAGAAGAATAAAAGCCCCATGTAGAGAAGCCCTTAATCACATATTAAAAACTGTTCCCCATGAGGACATAGTACTGTGCAAGCCACATAAATGAGCCAACCCCTTTGTCCAGCTTGTTGAAAGAGAAATGCAAAGACGGCGTAGAAGATCTTCCCTGAGTTGCAGTTTAATGCCGAAGCTTCAGTAAAATAAGAGATAACTTTCAGTGTATGTAGATATGTATATCTACCCAACAGCTATTTTATTCTATTGTGTTTATTACTGTCATTGTTTACAAAGCCATTTTACCTGCTGATGGCCACTGAAATGAGGTGGGTTGAAAACAAATAAAACCACCCTAAATATGTAGGATTTGGTAAGGGATGATATTTTCAACTTTCATTACAACTGTAAAGTTTATAGAGGCATCATGCTAATTGTGAGCAACTAGAGCTTGTTTAGGGGCTTTCCAACATGAAAACTGAAATGTCAGGGAAAGAGTCAAGACCTCCCAGCCCCACCCGGCCATGGCTCTACCCACCACTTACCACCTGCCCCTACATGACACAGCAAGCTCACACGGTGGCCAGTTAAGTTCAAGGGATCCAACGATGTAAGAGTTCGAGGATGTGCTTTTTAGGTCACATCTCCATGCTTCATGCCTCTGGAAGGCCAGAACTCAAGCATGAGGACTGGTGTAATGTGCTGCCAGAGAAACCCCCATTGTTTCCTTACCTGCTGAAAGCCGTACTTCCTTGAATGACTGATACAGTCTGCCAGCATCTGCTCTACACCTCTTGATTTACTCACAGGAGGCTAAAATTCAACCAAGAGGAAATACAGGGCTGTCAGCTTTTCACACCGCAGTTACAACCTTGAATCTACTACACCCATGCCAGAATTTTCAGACCCAGGTTCGCTAGGAAGTGGTATATATTTTACTTCAGTGTTGTGTAGCTGATTGGACAGAGTGCTGATCTAAGGAGACGTGCGCTCAAATCTCCACTCTATTGTGAAGTTCGCTAGCTGATCTTGGGCCAGTCACAATAGCCCTATGTGAGGGCTAAACTGGGGAGAGGACCTGGGTGTGCATGCAAGCCCACCTCCGACATCTCTATGGGCCTGTCTGCTGTAAGAGATGTTTGTGCTAGACTTGTACGCATGTGCAGCTGAATGCACTTATAGCCCTGCCTGTGACTGGGAATCCTGCTGAGGCAAGACTGCCAAACATGGGGAGTTTTATAACTGCATTCAGCTGAAGGCACTTATGAACCCATCAGCACAAAGATCTCTTAGAGCAGCTGGGCATGCCGTGATATTGGGGGTGGGGCTTGCCTGCGCACTCCATGTTCCCTCCCTGGTTTAGCCCTCACATGTTGCAAGTGGATGCCTGAGTAGGGCTTATCTCTCAGCCTAACCTACCTCACCAGGTTGTTGTGAAATGGAGGGAGGGAACCATGTATGCCATCTGCAGCTCCTTGGAGGAAGGGCAGAGTAAAAGGGAAAAAATTAAATTAAATTAAATTATTATTATTTTTTTTTTAAAGATAAATGTTCTGGTACTCCAAAAGCCAATCATAACAGTTTCACCAAGAACAGAATATACTTCATTACATCTTATATGCTGAACTCCTCTGAGTGCACACAAAACAAGAGAAACAATGCAGAAGGGGCTGTGAAGGCCCAATCACTTTCAAAAATGTTTTGGGCCACTTTCCGAACATCTCACTTTCATAAAAATGAAAGAAAACAGAGATTCCAAATTAGCTCTAGCTGTGAACAACCAGTCACATATATCAACTGGTGGGCCCTAGATGGCAACACACATCAAAAGATGCATTCAACAAGGACTAGGTGAGCTTTGTGATGAAACCCTTTTATTTACAGAAGGAAAAATGTACAGACTGTTTTCTACCCAGTTATTCGATAAGAAGTAAAGTTGTTCCATCTTTTAGCACTCTAGCCAGTGAGCACTAAAAGATGGGGATGATTTTAAATCACCCAGCACATTTTAAATTTTGTATTGAATTCAGTTAACTTAAATTAATTTGGACAGATAGCTTGTATTTAGGCTTTTGCTATTTTGCAATTACTTACAATGACCTCTCCACCCCAAAAAATCTAGTTATATGTCTGGGTAGGATGATTTTCCTGCACCATGGTACAGGGAAAGGAGGAATTATGACTATGTTATTTTTGAAAGGTGGAGAAGGTGAAAAAACCTTTGGAACAGTGGGGCAGTTCTTAAAGTGACAGGGCTGCATCTCCAGGTGAGCACCCAGCCACTAGGTGGGCAGTAAATAGGTGGCAAAAGAGTTGGTGTCCATGATAAATGATGAGGAGGTGTGGAGAGACAGACAGACAGACAGACAGACGAGTCTGGGAAACAGCTATCACCCTAAAAAAATCTTTCCCAAATGCTCTCTGAACTCAAACCCTTCATCAAACATTGATATCACCTTGTAAAGGTTCTTGAGACAAATATGTGGGCTAGAGTAGAAACTTATTCTTAAAAAGGAAGGCATTTCTCAGCAATCTCATACATGCAATCGATATCACATAGGAGACAGGGGACAAACGTGGAAGTCAGGTTATTTATTCAAGAACCCGAAGGCCCATTCTTACGTTACTGGAGTGGCATGCTTGTGACTGTAGTGTAGCTGTATTCTGCACTGCACTGTAAACATTAGATAACTGAAATCATGTGGGAAGGCCAAATCATACGGAAAGTCCCAGTGTCAACTCAGGAGAGTCAACATGAACGTCTAGTACAATAAGCCCCTCCAGTGTGAACTTAATCATAGAAGAGCAGAAACTACTATACTCAGGAAACATAAGAAGGATCCATAAGATATAATATGATAGTAGTAGATGTGGAAGTATTATTCACTCTGCCAACAAAGGTGAGTTCTAATTTGGTACCTCTGGTGAGTTATCATGCTCTGGAAGAGCTTTGAGACCACATCCTAAGATTACTTTACAGTGCAATCCTGCACATGTCTATTCAGAACTAAGCCCCATTGAGTTCAATGGGACTTAGTTCCAGGGGCCTGTCTACATGGGAGATTTTCTCTGCTGCTGCTGTGGCTTAAAGTCATTAGGGACACATGACCTCATGGCCACTTTGCAGCCACACCGAAGTTTACCTGTGGAGAAGCTGCATTTTTGCAGAATACTTTTAGTCCATTGTTCTTCTTTAATTTGGCTTCCCTGTGGTTCAATTGCTGTGTGCCCATCCCTCTGCTTTAAATTCGGTATGATTGGGGTGTTCCTAGGGGTGTGTCTTTCACCTGGCCCTGCCCTCAGTAACCTGGGTAACCAGAATAACTAGCCTGCCTTTCCAACACATTAAAGCCCTAGAGTGCTCTTTCAAGCCTTCAGAATCCCACTGCATTTCCTTTTCGTCAGTGGGAGTAACTAGCCTCCATGATTATGCAATTCTTTGATGTTTGCGTTACTTAGCTTCTGTGATGTTGTGTGAAGTCGCTTCTCTGATATCTCATAACTTCGCTTCTCTGTGATGCTTGCAGTAAGGGTTAAGGGCATAATTGCAGTAGCAATCTACCATGGTCTCGGGATCAGAGAAGCCTGTCATTGTGAGCAGGGAGAAGTGCCCAGGGAAGGAGAGAGGGGGGTTTTAAGTTATAACTCTGCAAGTTTGCTGGGATGGGGTGAAATGGGGGGTTGCTCTCATAGGGAGCCTTCAGATGCTGCATTGGAGAATCGGGGATTTTGGCTTCTTCATGCAAACGTGCGCATATTGGGGGGAAAGGGGGTGGGAGCAATTGTGAATTAGTTACTCGCCATTCATAATATGTAGTAGCAGGGGGGAAGCCTGAACAGGGGTGGGGAAACAAGCCTCTGTCATTGGTCGAGCAGCCCGTGCCAGGTTGATGACAGTATGTTCCTTTGAAGTGCCATGTGACCCATGGAAACCAGATTTGAAAGATACGCTACACCCAGCTTTTCTTGCTCGGTGTCTCCCTGACAGACCAAAGCCGATTCCATGAAAATCTGGATTATACTCCAGCGCGCTTCTTATTCTATTGTCATGAAGATCCCCCCAGGTGACTGTCTACAGGACTACAGCCTTAATTTTTGAAAATGAGAGGCAGCACAATGACCCATATGTTAGAATTTCCAGAGTGGTAACCAAGTTAGCCTGTTGCAGCAAAACCAATAGAGTCTTGGGGCACCTTAAAGGCTAACATATTTCTTCTGGCTTAAGCTTTTTGTGGATTAGAATCCACTTAGACTAAGCTTGAAATTGGAAACTTCCCATAACAAAATTCAGGAACACTATAGAGGACCATTTCAGAATCCCACCTAATGAATCTGCAGAAGCTGATACACATCTTGTACTTGAGACACATTCACCTCAGGGCTTATTTCACAGGTTGACCTCCAAATTCTGACTTAAGTGCCTCTATCAGCACAGTCAGGAAGGCTTCTACTCTCCTGACTAGCAGCACGTGGGATCTTCTGACCAGCCTCCTTAACAAACATTCCTTTGCATTAAATATTAACACAGAAACAGACTTGTTCTGCTCAGAGACTTGAGTGAAAACTTGACAGGGAGTGAATTCCTGCCCTTGTTCTAAAGCAAGGAAAATGCCGGCGAACCCCATTTCAGTCTCAGTTGCATAGCTGACCCTCTTTTTGTTTTTCACTCACAGGTAAGTGTGTGGGCCCCTGATTCAGAATGGGGCCACTACACGGAGATATGGGAGGTTTAACCTTTCCTCCACCTTCTTGTTTTCTGAAACCTTCCCCCCACCCCAAAACACACACAAGGGCTAAAAAAAAAAAAAGGCAAAAACACCTCCATGGGCACCAAAGCACTCATGTCATTTTCTACTATGTATCATGTAGTTTGACGAATGGAATGAAACACTGAGCCAACAGAAACCCTTGCAAAAGAGGTTGTGGGCCTATTTGTAGATTCTGTTCTACGCATCAAACAAATGCCTAGAACAGACCAACTGGAAACAAAGCATCTGTTATCAGTTTCAAAGAATTCTAACCCTCCTGGTTGTAGAGATAAAGAGGGCCTTTTCCCACAAGGAACACACTGACCTCAAGTAGCAGTTTCGCAAGATATGAACACTGTTCTTCAGATTTAGGGATCAGGATGTGTATCAATGCACCTCCCTCCAAGAGTGGAGTGTATTTTTCTGCTGCAGTTCTTCCCAGTCTTTGGTCTGTCACTACTACATGGACCTGGCTCCAACTCCAGCGTGGATCCCTATGCCCCTGCCCGTGCCTTGGGCAAGCTTTCTGCTTTATAAACTTTACAAAAACCATTTTTCTCTAAGCATCTGGCATGTTGTCCTTTCAAATGTTTATTTGGTGCTTTTTAAAAGGCCAATCTCTTTTTTTTACACTTCAAAAAAACACCTTTGGTGAAGGTGGGGAAGTGGCTTCATGATTTCCACAAGGGGCAGCCAATGAGCTCTCTGCACAACCAGATTTCCTGGAAACAAGAAAAACCAGTTGCTCTCTTCTCTACAGCGCTGAGCGCGCATCCACAGCAGGCTCACTACTCATGGGACGTACATCTGACAGAGCCTCATTCACAGGAAAATCATTTATTTGCACTATCCCCGTTCTCACATCACAAGCTGGGGGAACACAGTTTCACCTCCCACCAGTGTTTCCATAGCAACAGAGTGTTATATAAATTGTGGTTTTAGCAGTGCCGTGGGCTCTGTGACAGCACTGTGACACACTTCTCCACCTTCACCACTGCACTGCTCTGAAAACAATAAAGATCCTTTACAAAAGTCATCGTGTTTCCCTTGTATTGCCTGTTTCAGCCCTCCTTGCTGGCCATGCTTACTGGGAATGCTGGGAGTTGCAGTCCAACACTTCTGCAGGCACCAGGTTGGGGAAGGCTGACCTACTGTATATGGATGTGTGCATGGAAGGATTCACAAATGGGGTGTGCGTGCTTTGGTTCTGCCCGCTTTGGCCCCACCCGCCGCTGGCATACGGCTCCCAAACACTTTCCCCGAAGGAATTTGGCCCATGTGGGAGGAAGGTCCACCACCCCTGCTTTAATGGCATTTGAATCAGCGGCAGCTAGCAGGTGATCACGCCCAGACCCATGCCATGAAACGCTTCACCCCACTCTTTCTGGCGCAGGAACACACCAGGCCCAGTTACAAGTTATGAAGACGAAAGGGTGCACAGCCAGGCCCCTGGTTCTAATCACGAGGAATACAGAACCTTCCTCTACCTGGTTCCTCCTTCCCTGGATTTTAGGACTGTAATTTGCTGGATACGTTAACCAGAGAGGAACCAATTGAGAAAGGAATCTGTGCTACTTCCAGAGAAAAAGACAACATTACCCTGGGTGAGCTACTTTTAAAACTATAACTAGTTTTTTAAATGTCATGTTAACTTGCAGAGACTGACCCAGGATTGTTTCTTTTTGGTTTGTTTTAAATATTTCTACAGGTGCACACTGGTGAAATGAGAAAGGTCCCTACCAATATTACATGGGGGGAAATTCCTTCCCAACCCCAGTTATGTGTTAGATCCAGCTCCTGTTAGGCTGAGGGCGCAGAGAAGTTCAGGCAGAGAGGGAGCAAGGGAAAGGTTATCTGGAGACACCAAGAGCAGGTCTGTGAGTTGCTCTGACCAGTGAGGAACCCTGACACGGAACCCTTTCTTGGGCTGTGGGGTTTCCCCGGATCTGTTCTGGGCTATGAGGAGGCTTCCCTGGCTGGCCTCCCTGTACTTTCTCCCTTTGGCCAAAGCTGGCTGAATCAGAGGTGCTTTAGTGATGATCCCTTGGGCACTGTGAGCTTGAATCCTCCTAACACTCTAGTAATAAATTTGATTGTGATTAATTGTATCTTAGGGCCCATCTACACAGAGACGCTTCCTGAGGCAATTCCGTTTAAAACCGATTTTTCATCCTTTCAGATTTGTTCTTCCCATGGCACATGCCTGGGGAAAAACCTGTCACTCGGGCAAACGTCAGGAGAAACCACATTATTCCTTTCCTTCCTCCTTCCCTCTGGCCTACCAAGGCTGACCCCAGCCTGTTCCAAGCCCCAAAGCGCCACGGCACACATTAGAAATAGCACCCATCCACAACCAACAGAACACAGAGCTGGTTGCTGCTACTGACCTCCACCACCCAGCCTAGGGCTCGCTGAGAGATCAGCTCTGCACTGGGAAGCAGCCCCCAGCCCCGGTGTCATCCAGCTAAAACTCTCTGGGTGGCATGTCTGTGTGTTAGTGGGAGAATTAGGAGACCACAGGAAAAGGCAAAGAGATCTTCTCTCCCCACCCTCTTCAACTGTTGCCCCACAGATTGATGCTAAGAGGTGCTGTTTATAGGCACGTTTTCAGCTTGAGGCAGAGAAATACAAAGGACAACAGAGAGAATCAGAAAGGCACGGGGATGGGGGAAGGGAAGCAGCATTGCAGGAATAACTTCTCTCTGTCTGGGGACATCCTTTCTGGGGTGGGGGGGAATTCATAAGCTTCCACAGGTGCGAGTATGCAATCGTGAGTGGAGTTTGTTTTTAAAGCAATGTGCTGACTTTCTCAGGAGTAAGCCTCATTGAAGAAAATGTGATTTACTTCTGAGCAGTTATCCATGCCAGCTAGTTGTCCCTTGAGGCAAAGAAATAAGGACAAAGGAGAGAACGTGTCTAAGTCACTGAGCTTATTGGAAGGTGCGATCATGCGGAGGTACGCTTTAACAAACAGACACAAAAAAACACCTCGTAGATGGTCCGTGGAGGGTGAAGCTAACAGGAAGGGTTAACTCCTTCCATTCCTGTTGGGTCCACCCTTAGGTGATGCAATTTCCCATTCCTCCTAACAGCGCTAAAGCCACTCCTACTCCCCCCAGAGTAGCTTATGACATGCTGAGTCCCAAAATGCAGGCAAGGCACAGTGAATGGAAAATCCAACACAAAACAACTTTGCAAAAATGTGGTTTTTATGGCAAGAAAGCCCATGGTTGACGCGGAGTGGGGGTTACGTCATGTGTCGTGCTGGTGTGTGAGGCGCAATAGCACCAAGATAAATTCCTTGTGTAGGTGGGCCCTTAGTTGCATTCTAACGTTAGGACCTGAAGTGCAGGAGATATGAGATTAGATCTCCGAACATCTTTGTTTACAACTTAAAAGCAGCTGTGGAGGGCCTGAAGTGGATTGAGGTTGTAGTCCTGGGCAAGGGGGGATTAACCCTTCTCCCCCTGCACCATTTCTCTGCTCAATCTGTTACCCACTTCCCCCAGCCCAGTGGTCTACCACGGGAGGGACAAATTAGTCTTGTTAGAGGTTTGATCACTTGCAGGCTTTTAAAATTAGGTGGAGGGCCACCCCTGGCATAGAAGGAGGAAAGAAAGGGTTAACCCTCCCTACTCCCACAGTTCAATGGTCTACATGGCAGCTTTTAAGTTGCAAAAAACATTAGGAGATCTGATCATGACTAATGTGTCATCTGGCCCCAAGTTGTGGTTCATGAAGGCACAATCCAATTCACCATGGAGTTCTCTCAACGTTGTCAACTGAGCTTTCACCTTAATGTTTAAGTGGTAATATAAAGACTCCAAAATTACCTGGACACATTCTTGATTTTTGGCATTTGCAGTAGGTGGTGCTTTGTTCACATCTTTCTGCCTATCCAACTTCACAGAGTTTTTACTGTCTCTCTGTGTTTCTGAACCAAATTGGGCGTCCGATGGAAAATGCGGAGACGACGTTACAGAACGCTCGGTGAACCTTTCTGCTGGGCTTCTCCTGTAAATAAACAAAAGAGGAAGTTTGCAAGAAAAACACATGCTTTTCCAAAAAATCATGTTTTTCACCTGTACAAATTTTTAATGTCCTATTTGGAAGGGTGTGTGTGACCCCTTCTCCCAAATCTCCATATAGCACTGAAGTGGTACTATCTGACTTCACCTCAGAAAAGGGCGCCTGAAAAGGGCACACATAAGTCAGCCCTAAATAATCTGAATAAATAACAGCAGCATGGAGTTCTCTTAACTGAGAGACAGAATACTCTCCCACATTCAGATTATACAAAGCACCAATATAATTTTGTTTGAGTCTCCTGACGTTTCTCTTTTAGTGAAATGCAGTTGCAGTGATCTACCGACTAGATCAGATCAGCAGTGCTGCTGGAATAGGTGGCGTTCAACCTTTTGCCCTATCATTTTCCCCATCTAAACTGACCTCCCTTGGAAATGGCTGTTAGCTCTGCAAGGTGCAGGGGAGACACTTGTACTCCTGCCCCCCACCCACCCCCACACTCAGGCAGGGCGAGCAGCACCTTTGGGAAAGGGATATTTAGAGCAGGAGGAGACTGACATGGAATGGATTAACACCACCACCACCCTTCCCCAGCACCTCTGTTCTGGGAAAATTTGCAGCCTGCTGCAGCAGCTGCTTTTCAATTATTTAAAAAAGCATTCCATCACAGGCCTGCTGCCCCAAGATACCTGGCACGTCATCCAAAAGAAGATGGTAAATGCTTACATCCCTTTCACTTGGATGAAGTGTAGGCATGCCTGTTTGCACACATTTCACAGATGAAAATAGGAGCAAGCGTAACACTTCTGCTTGTGTACCGATCATTGCTCGAGCCATGCCCCCTCCCCCCACCTTTCCTCCACATTTCACGTTGCTTAAGGGTGCATCCCTATGCATGTTTAGACAGAAAAAAGGCCTAGAACTCCCAGCATGCACCAGCTGCTGGGGCATGCTGGGAGTTGCAGCTTCTTTCTGTCTAAACATGCATAGGATTGTACCTTAAGGCTCTTTTCTACCTGCTGGGAGCTGGGTTCATTTATTTGCCTAAACCTGTCCTGCACTCATTTAAAACCAAAGGCATGCTGGGAGTTCTAGGCCTTTTTTCTGTCTAAACTTGCATAGGACTGCACCCTTAAGCAACGTGAACGTGGGGGAAAGGTGGGGGGAGGGGGCATGGCTCAAGCAATGATCGGTACACAAACAGAAGTGTTACGCTTGCTCCTATTTTCAAGATGCAGCCAGCCCACCGCCATCCTTCCCATTCTGACATTAAAAGCCAAGAGGAGCAGAGAGAAGGTTGAAACCAAAAGAAAGGGAACTAACAACTCACATTAACAAATGTTTCCAAAGGCAAAATAGGGCTAGTGATTTACCAGGGATCCCTGCATGGATGTGTTCACCAACCTACAAAATAGAAGCTCTCCTGGACAGAAGTAGGAAACAGGCTCCCTACTTTCAGTTTTTAGGGCACCAGCAACCATCAGAGGACTTGCAAGGAGGCCAGTCTGGGTCTCCATAGTGGAAATGAAGGCCTTGCAGTCAAAAGCCATACTGCAAAGCTTATTTCTAAAACTCTTTCCTGACTATGTCCACAAGTACTTTGGGTAGTCAAGGGAAATTAATTGGAACTAGAGATAATAAACATACTAAGGGTGCAATCCTATGCAGGTTTAGACAGAAAAAAGCCCTACAACTCCCAGCATTCCCCAGCCAGCAAAGCTTCTTTCTGTCTAAGCCTGCATTGGATTGCACCCTAACAGAGTAAGTTTATGAACTCGGGCCTACAAAAAATGGAAACGGTTGGGAGGATTTTTCATCTGAACTGAGGAGTTCCCAATTTGCACTAGCCCGTACCTGACCCAAAGAGACTTCTTTTGGCTACCAGCAAAAAACAACCAACAAGACTGGAAGAACCAGATTTTTTTTGTTATTGTTTTGAATGTTTGGAAAACCAGGCCAACCTTATTGCCTCTGCTTCCTCAAGCGACTGCTGCCTCACTCTTTCAGCAAGGATTTCACTGCAGAGCAGGTTGTAGGGTTTGTCCAGCGTGTGCTCGCCCATCACCCACACCCAGACATCTCCGTCTGCTCCAAGCTTCCACTGCACAGATTTTCCATGGGCTGCAAAGGAAAAAAATGGCTCAGGAAGGCTCCATGAGAAAGGCAGGCATGACGTGATCAAGGAGCTCTCAACTATGGCAACAATACACAATTGTTGACCAGGCCAGTTCTCCTTTATCTTCCACCTCAGAGTCACTGGGCCGGTTTGCAATGCCAGGATGGGTTGCAGTGCGTGCCGGTGCATGCCAGCAGCCATTCTGAATATTCAGTGCAGCTTGTCATGTCGTGCGAACCTGAGGTCTGTGGGTCATGCGAGGGTTAAACAACCCTCACATAACCCAACAACAGACCATGGGTTATGCAAAGATTGTTTAACCCTTGCTTAACCTATGGTCCTTGAGTTTGGACAACAACTCAAGCGCCACACAACGCTGTGGCGTTGAATACGTAAATCCTGCCCGGCACGTGACAGACTGTGCAAACTGCGTCATTATCACAGTTCCACCCAAAGGGGAAGGGCCATCACTTAGAAGTAGATTAGAGCATATGGTGGTTTGCATACAGGAAGTCCCACTTGCTTTTCAGGTGGTTTTGTTCACACACATTCAGCTGTAAATTTATCCATTTCATTGAGTAATTAAGAAATGAGAAATCAAGTGATGAATGTACATACATGAACTGTCTCCATGCTCCCTAGTAATGTACATGTACATGCATGGAACAAAATGGCCCACGTTTGTTCAGAGGCGGTAGCTTGCACTTGTGCAGTTATGACAAGGGAGAGCCGGGTGCAGGGGAAATGGGAGAGAGATGAGGAAGTTGAAGAGGCAGAAATCTGACTGGCCGATGGAAAGGCCCGTCAAGGTGAGCCTGAGATAGTCTACAAACGGTCTAGTGTGTGAAGGGGAACTCCGGCATGGCTGCTCTCTGCTTTCTCCATGGGGAGTTCTTGTTCCCCCAGTGAGATGAACCATTGTTATTTTTGCTGTTGTGCTTTTTTCACACAAAAGCTATTGTATTTATTTTATTCTGTTTCCTTTTATCCATTGTAAACAGCCTTGGGAGTGCTTTGGAACTGAGGGGCAGGGTACTCCGTGTGTCAAAAAACAAACCCAATAAACCAGTAAACTATAATAAAAAATTAGCAATCCATTAACAATCCATCGAGTCTGGCACAACTGATGGCTGCTGTCTGCACATATGGAAAGGAAACCTGGAGTCACACAAGCATTTGGGAGCAAGGGGTTTTGTTTTGTCTTGTTTTGCACAATAAGCAATTGTCCAGTTGCTCTTACTAGTGTTTTCAGGGGTAGCACCAGCGCCTGGCATCCTAGGGCAGCTGCCAGTGCCTCCAGCCCTGCCTGCTCTGCCTCCTCACTTAAAAAACATTTCTGGCCTAGCATTCCAAGCAGCACCAGGGGGCTAGATTTAGCCATCCTTTACATTTCCCACAATATCCCCACCCTAGCATTGCTCTGCAGCACTGTGGGAAATATTAAGGGTGGCTAAATCCAGTTGCCGCCACAGCCAGGCAAACCTGCCTGGGCCCACGAACATGGGAGAGGCCCCACCAGAGGATGCTTTGCCCAGAGCCTATTCGGACCTAGAGCCAGCCCTGAATGTATCATGAGAACCACAGGTCAATTAGGGACACTCCAGTACTTAATTAGGAATTATCATTGTCACAAGCAGTGTGCATAACCCAGGGCCATGTAGATTGGTACAAAAGAACAAGTACAGCTTATTCCACCTTGCCTTGGGGCCTCATTCTGAAATAAAGCTGTGCTGATGTTGTAAAAGGCAGTAAGACACAATACTGTTATGTCTCAGAGACATGGGGGGGGGGGGTTGCTCCATGACAACAGAAGGAGACGGAAGGAGAAGCCAATCGTAGGTTACCCAATTTTTCAAGGAGCCAGCTTTGCACAGGGCTCCACAAGTGAGTGTATCACGGTCTCTTCACAGAACATACTTCCAGGTGGGGCAGGGCATTTGGAGCAAATGTCATCTGACTGGCAGGGGCTGCTCAACCAATAGGAGAAGCTTCCCTGCCCCCCAGCCAGGCTCTCCCCCCTTACTCCTTTGATAAAATCCTGGGAGGTTTCCTCCCCTGTATCCACAGAAATCACTCTCTTTCTCTCCCACACACCATGACAATCCTGAAAGGAACACCATGTTCTAGCTGCAATCAATCAAAGCTTCAAAGTTTCAAAGCTTTGACATTAAGGCTCTCTAAATGTGTTATTTCGATCCATGGGAGTCTCGCGAGTGCACAGTTTGGGAACAAGCTTCATTGCCTACAGTGGGAGTTACTCCTGAATAGACACACGTATGTTTGTGCTGGGAAAGACAGGGAGGGGAAACCAGCCCCCTTTCTAACCTGATGCTGCGCAGGATCGGGATGATCGAAGGTGGAAGTAGTTACTTCCAAATGGCAATAAATCAAACAATGGAGAATCACAGCTTCGAGAAAGTGCTTTACAGAGTTTAGGGAATCAGTGCTTTACAATGTGCTATTTCAGTTGGGGGGGATCTCTGTAAATTCCGATGTGCGCATTCAGGGGACAAGCCTCATTGACCACAATGGGAGTTACTTCTGAGTAGACACTAATTGGTTTGTGCTGGGAAACACACAGGAAACACCCTTGACCAGGCAGGGCTAGCATATCTGAGGTAAATGTGGGGGTTGGGGCAAACAACAACTATACCAGGGAGAACCCAACTTAAGGAAAAGAATCGGACTTCAAGCAGTCTCAGGAAATCTGGTTTTTCCGCAATAAGCTCCGGGGTGGCTGCTAGATGGCCACGACGTCATATATCCTTAACGATGTTTAAACGCAACCAGCTCAGACTAAATTGCTCATGGAAACACCCCCATGTACTGAGAGAATGCAGTTCATACCTTCCTGGTTGAATCCCCATTTTAAAGGTCTACATGGGTAGAAAGCTGTAATCTTGAGATATGCCTAACATCAGCCTTTAAATTGCACCAGACATATACTAGGTGCTGTACACTCGTTGAAATAAACAAGGCCCGGTTTGCAGGCTTAACATCTCATTAAACAGTATCAGAGCATTCAGACAGCTGCTCACTATGCAAACTGTCATCAGCACTCCCAAACCCTGATGGCTTTGCTGTCTTGAGCAATCACCTCAAAATGGTTGTGTGAACCCTTTCCATGAAGGAGGGTGGAGAACAGCCCACGCACAATAACCAAGTTCCCATATAATGGCTGAGATCCAAACAGTATGCCCCGTGAGATTTTTTACTATTTTTGTTTGAACAGCAGACCCGCATGCCATATCACAACAATCTCCTTTTGAAAGGTTCTTCAGTTACTCTGGAATAAGAAATAGAAGCCCAAAGCCTCCTTGGGTGTACCGAACTAGTTCTCCATTATTTAGATCCCAGACAGTGACTACAAACAGCACATAGGCACAAGGCCGGCCCTACTACTAGGCAGAGTGAGTCAGCTGCCTCGGGCAGCAGATACTGAGGGGCAAGAAATAGACAGAGCTGTGTGTGTGCCCCATGACCTGTCCTCTTGCCCCCTAAGTTACTCTCCTGCCCTTGGGTACAATGAGGATGCTGAACCACTGTCAGTGTTGAAGTAAGATTCAGCTGCCAGTCTGGTCAACTTTTGTTTACGGAATGGGAGAGGCACTATCTTGTTTTTCACCTCAGGTAGCAAAATATCTTGGACCAGCCCTGCTGCCAGTCCAGTTGGCTTCTGTACGTAGAATGGAGGGTGGTGGTCATCTTGTTCCTTGCCTCAGGGAGAAAAATGTCTTGGGCTGGCCCTGCATGGGAATGACTCTATGCAAAGGGTTGGCTGGAAGGCAACTGCAGGTTTCTTGCCTCGCTTTCTCCTCCTCGTTTTTCCAGTTATGTTTCTGAACTCACCAGTTAACTTCATACAAGACAGTCAGCCATCATATTGTCTGAGGGCATATTCACACTAGGTCTTTCCTATGGAATTGCCAATGCTGTAGCCACTCATCTTTTTATGGGCATCTTCATTTTGTTATCATCATCAAATCATTGCCTTCCTGTGTTTTCCTTGTGCATCTTTTTTCAGTCCACAGAAAATCCAGCATTTTTGTGTGTACAAAGAATGGAACAGTACCTCAATCACTGCAGAGGTGAATAATTCTTAAAGCTACTATTCCATCTTTTTGAGAGGTACCAGTGCTGGCGTTTACAGTGGTTATAGGGAGGGTGGGTGGGCCTATCACCAGGCATCTACACTTTGGCCCACGTTCACTATTACCATTCCACTCAGTGCTATTTTATCAGCATGGTTTTTAAAAGTCATTTTCCTAAATTTGTGCTAAAATACTTTTGTGCCTATTTCTTTTAAATTATTGAAATATTTGTGCAACAGCGCTTAAAGACAGTCCTGTTCTGTCAGGCTTGTAATCATTTAATGTTTTGCTGCTCTTGAATTTTACAGTTGCTTGTAAAATTTTTTTTATGAATTTTATTATGTGGTTTTATTCTTTTGTTCCTTGGGTTGTATATGAAGTTTTAATTGTACATAACCTCAAGTGCCTGCTAGGCTGTTTTGGTATGATCCCCCCGCCTGCCCAATTATTGAAATATTCATGCAATAGCACCTAAATAAAAAAGGGATTCATCAAAAAATTTAAAAATGAATGACAAAAAGGCATGCTCAGGTGAATCCCCTCTCCCTCCCTACCAGTAGGTCATGCTTACTTGTGTAGAAGGAACATCATAGGATGTACACACAGACAAAGTACTATAACTTCCTGAAGTGTGGAAAGCCAATTGCAATTCTGCATGTAGCTGATAGCAGAAGAGCAATTATCGGGTCGGAGATGCCACTCTGGAAGCACCTTGACTCTAATGGGGATTGTCTCTACTGAGCAACCAGCTCTTCTCCACCTGTCCCACTTAGGAGATTCATCATATCGTGCTGGGAAAAGATACAGGGCGAGACAACATTGGGGATGTTCATGACAGATTACACTGTCATCAATCTGCACCAACCCCACAGCTTCCCTCTGGAAACCATGAATTTTTGAAAAGTCATTTTAGTGCATTGTTTTCCTTAAATGCAGCTCCCAGGCAGTTCCGCTGCAGTGTGTCCCATCCCCCCACATTAAATCCTGGATGTGCCTAGGGGTGTTTCTGTGACCTGGCAGTGACAGTCAAGGGGTGGGGCCTCCCCTTTCCCCTGCATTCCCTCTTTTTCCCCATTCGCAGTAGGGCACTTTTGGACACAGGCTTCCTTTTCCTACTACTTTGCAGTAGCGCTGTTTTAACTATTCACAATATCGCCGTAGCCTGCATTACCCATTCACAATATGTAGCCCGTTTTCCCATTCACAATAGCACAGTAGCATTCTTTTCTCATTCACAATAGCGCAGTAGCCTGCTTTACCTATGCAAATCTTTAGCTGCACTGTTTTAACCATTCACAATACTGCAGTAGTGCTTTAATCTTTCACAAGATTCTAATGGTGGATGAGAGGGGAGAGGTGTGGGGTAAACTACAAGAGCTTAATTCAGCGCTTCCATTAAACTCCCCTGAGCAGAGAAGCATGAGCGTGGGTGGAGAACAAGCCTCTCTCACTGGCTGAGCAGCACCTACGTGGTTGATGACGTTCAGTTCTACTTGCTGGACTCTGCCCACCCAACCCCGAAGTATGGCGGTCTCAAGTGCCATGTGACCCGTGAAAGCGGGCTTTTAGGTAGTGTATACTACACTTTTCTTGTTTCTTATGCTGCTGATGGACTAAAGCAATTTCATGAAAATCCAGAGATAACCACAAAACGCTTCAGAAACCACCACCATGTGGATTTCTCCCCAGGGCGCTTAAAACGAACAACTGGCAAAACGAGGACAGAGAAAACGTGTTTGTAATAAACGTCGAAAATTCAGTTTTATAATTGAACTTTGTTTCAGGGTTATATGAACAAGGAATCTAGTTTTTAAAAACCCATGGCGGGGGTTCACCTTGCTGGCAGCCCCCCACCCCCAACAAGTGCTCGGGAATGTAAGAGCTGACCCTGGCCTCATGGCTGGGCTGTGTTATCATGGAGGTGCTGTTCGCATGAGCCAGCATACCCATACATATGCGGCCATTGCAATTTACATGGCTGTAGCAGCATTTTTAATTAAAGGCCCCACTGCCAAGACATTTAGTAGTAAGGGCCAAAACAGATAGTACTTTAAATCTGTGTCTAGCAGCTATGCCTTTTGTTCATTTTTACTCTAGAGTAGGTGCAGGGCCCCCAATTCAGACTGAACAACAACAATCCCCCATGCTAGGGCCTTGATCTAAATTGGGTGCCCTGCTCCTACTCTAGATAAAAATGGGAAAAGATAAAGATGCTAGACACTGATTTAAATTAATGTCTGTTTTGGCCCTAAGACAGTTAGGAAAAATGGAACTAAAAGGAGGATGTTAGCTCTACTGCACTGAGTTACCAAAAAGGAGATGTAGAAGCTCATGCAGAGTCCACCTCATTTGGGGGAGCACGAGTGAATTTGTAACTCTTCACTTAAACCAGAGGTGTTTTGTGTATTTTAAATCCTAGTTATTATCCTATATTTCCTCCCCCTGTTTTTTATGGAGAGAGGAAGAAAGTAGCTAAGACACATCACTGTGTGAGATGGAGACCTGGTTCATTCAACACAACAGCCCACTGCGGCTTAATTTACCAGTCGGGGGGGCATCATGCCCAGTACCCAGCTTCCCATGTTGTGTGAACCCAGGTAGCAGAGGTTGTTTGAGGGTTAGACAACCCTCAAATAACCCTAAAACAAGCCACGGCTTATTTGAGGTTGTCTCACCTGCTACCTGGGTTTGCATGACATGACAAGCCACAGCAAGCCAGGTGCCCCGTGCAACGCAACAGCCCCCGGAGGTAAATAAAGCCATGGTGAGTTGTTAAGTTCAATTAAGCCATGGTGGGTGGTTGTGCCATGCAAACCAGGTCAGAAAGTCCTCACCTCAAATCTTGCCTCCGCAGTAAACTCACCTTAGGTCAGGCAAACTCTCTCTCTCTCTCTCTCTCTCTCACACACACACACACACACACACACAATCCCCCTCTCACACCTCCAATATGGGAAGAATGCTGACTTGCCTAACCAGGTGGTCATCAAAACGCTAAGTATTAGCCAAGTCTGTAGGAAATAACTTTTTACACCCAGCAACAGCACCACATCGTGCTGTATTGTATCGTAAGCAACCCTGATAATTGCTTAAAGGGCACAGTACAAATCTTAATAAGAAGTTAAAAAAACAGAATGAGGTCCGCATCACATTTTCCTCCTGAAGCCTCGCATACACTGACCTTTCTTCAGTGCCGGTTCCGGTGCAGTCGCCGCAGCTTGCCTTTCTCTCCACCTCCTGATCTGCTCCTGCCTCATCTTGAAGAACAAGATCTGCTTTTGCTCCTCACTGAGCTCCGCCAGAAGCTCCGGGTCCACGTACATGTCTGAGAGGATCTGCTTCAGCATGGCTGCGGGACGCTTCTGGGCACGAAGGAAGGCGGCCTGTGCCGAGGCAGGCCGGGGGGGGGCGCACCGCTCCCCGCTGCCTGCCCAGGAGCGCAGCAGCGGCCGCGGGGAAGCCCAGCGCTATCCCCACCCTGCAGAGGCGGCAGGAATGCGGGCTCTCCGCCGCATGGCAATTACGCTCCCGAGGGCTGCACCTATTTTGGCTCCGACTTCCTGCAAGGGCTGAAAGAGTAAACAAAGAGCTTCAGAGGAAACAAAGAAACGGAGGACTCGGCTGCAGTTACACAGACGTTTAGGGGCCAGAGTTAAGCAGAACTTTCGCTCGCTCGCTCGCCGGCCATCACAACTGGGACAGAAAATTGCTTTACTCTGATACCGTACACAAGTGCTCCCAGCGAAAGTCGCAGGTGTGGCTTTCCTCTCGGAGGCCAGGCAGTTAGTGCATCGGGCACAGAGCGGTAAACCCTACCGCCTCCCCTCCCCTCCCCTCCCATCTTAGGAAGGAAAGCTCTGGCCGGTGGCAGAAGAGAGGACGCCGCAGGGAAAAGTGATAGCGGCAATGGGAGCGAACACCAATGGGGGGGCGAGAGATATTATTCCTAATCTACACACACCCTAGTTTCCCGCCTTCTGCAACCGATTTTGTTTTAATCCATTAATTCTAAAGTTACAAAGCTCTAGAAGCCCTCCCACCACGTGTGGACATAAAGCAACAAACAACACATCCCTATCGACCAATGAAGGGCAAACTAGACAAAAGCTTTACAGCACCAACAAAAACGCACACCCAGGAAGAGCGATCCTTATCAAATACTGTGCGAATAAATAATCATATGCGGAGACACATCGTCATATCTACTAATAGCAGCAACCGATCGCAAAACAGGAAAGTGAGGCAAAATGATCATGCCTCCAACCCGGTGTGCGGGTGCGCGCGGGTGCGCGCGCGGGGGGGGGGGGATTCGCCCAGCAACACACAAAAGAGTATTTTGAAGCAACAGCAGCATGGCACAGAACACAGAAGCTAACAAGCGAACTTTAAGATCACGAATATCAACCAATAGCTGTGCTGGCTGGGGATGGTGGGGTTGCAGTCCAATACATCTGGAAGGTGCCAGGTTGGGGGAGGCTGGACTATCCAGACTAAATGTAACAAGGTGGGGCTGCATTCAATCAACAGGCCAGGATTTCATTGAATTTGAATCCCTGTTGCTTTCCTGCACTGTAGAAGTGCCACGGGTTTGGCCTTGATCTGCAGAAGGAGGGACATGCACCTCTAACAAACAAGGAGATAATTATACACTATCTTTGATGAGAAGTACTGTGGTTAAAGAGAAGGTGGTTGTTTTGCTGTGTTTAAGAACTCAAACCTGCAGTTTACAGTGTAAAAGTAACAGTTGCAAAAGTATCAGCTCTGGTTCAAGAGCTTTGAGAGGAACTTCTTGTGGATCTGCTTGAGGATGGTCTTTGGGAAGAGACCTCTGGGTTGCTGAAGGACTGTGGACAAGATGCACTTGGTAAGCATGTGCTTAGTTGTTATTCTAGATTTTACTTGCACACTACAAATAATGGATGTGGGAAGAGAACATTATGTATCTACCAGACATGTTACCAGTTCTTTGCTCCAGTCTCGTATCTTCCAGGACTTTCCAGTTAGCTTCTGACATTACTTTCTAAATAGTGGAGGCTGCTGGCTCCGATTTTGGTGAGGCTGTGAATCCATTCCGGGTTTCAGGCAGACCCAGCCAGAACTCTAAAGGAACTATCCAAGGTGCTGAACCTAATTTGGGGATAGGGTGAGTTCTGAAATCAGAGCCACCAGCCTCCGCTGTTTCTAAAGGCATGGGTCTGTTTGTGCACCTGTGTCTTGTATGTGTGGTACGGAGTCATTTCCCAGCAACAACATGGGTATGCCAAGATTCCAGAAGCCAATCAGGACCCAAAGGAACATGCATCGTCAATGGGAACATAGAGATGTGTGAGGCTGTATCAACCTTATCAAGCGGCTTGCTTCTCAACATGGAAGCGTTGCTGCATAACAGAAGTGCCAACTGGTGAGCCACAGGCTGGATTTTGTCTCCAAAGCAATTTTATCCGCCCCCTGGTAATGGCCCTACCACATTTTAGTCAAGATATGATAAAGCTTGAAGTTACAATTGTAAAGGAAAAATGTTTCCACGTTGTAAGGCTGTGAGGCAGTCATTTTCCTAGTCTTGTCCTGCCCACCCCCAATAATGTTCATACAAGATTAGGTAATGTGTAAATAATATTTATATGTAGTGGTATCCCTGGTAGGGTTATGCTCCATTACTGAAAAGTCTTTGCTACTACATGGCTTTATTCTGCTGCTGGTTTAAATTTCATTTTATGTGTTGGAGTGGTTCTATTCTGTGCTGCTGTTTTTATTCTGTGCTTTTTTTTAATTTGTTTGAATGCTTGTATTTCATTTTGTACATATTGTACACTGCCTAGAGAACTTCAGTTATTGGATTTTTAAAAGTACAGTAAAAAAAAAAATGGCGCCCACTTCATTATGGAGCTGAACTATACTAAATGGGTTCCATTGGTACACTCTTGGCTGTCAGACCACTGTCTGGCAAACAGAATGGCCATGCCTGCTGTTTTGAGATCTAGAAGGCTCAAAATGTCGACATTGCCCAGTGTTCTGATCCATCTGAAACCTGCTTGAAAGTTTGCCTGAGAAACCTGTCCTATGAAGGCCATAGGAGAAAGATTTGCATGGCTTGGTTCTGCATGTTAGACATATGGAAGAAGAAAGCTTAAAAAAATAGTTTCTTCCTGCTAAACTCTCAAAAAAAGCAGCCTGATTATACAGGAGGAAGTATTGCTTACACCATGTCTACCTACAGGTAGACTTAAGTAATTTTTAAGTATGTCATTTATTTATACCTTGCTCTTCTCAAATAATGCACTCATCATCCCTTAGCCAGCCCCTGGCTCTTTGACCTTTCAACTCTTATTTCTTTTGCAAGTGAGTTTACAAGCATTGGCAAAAATTAAGTAGATGCCTTTGGTGCATTTAGCTATGCTGGCTGGGGAATGCTGCAAGTTGCAGGACTTTTTTCTGTCTAAACCTGCATATGATTGCACCCTTAAACTCCTTAGTACCAAGTTCTAAGAGCTGAAACATACAATCAGCAGCTGTGATACATTTGTTGTTGGGCTATATCATTTCAGGTGGGAAGATTAAATATTTGCATACTTCCCCATATATAAAAAAACACCATCCACGTAAAATCACCCCCCCCCGCCATCTGAATTGGACCATCCGCCAACAAATGTATAACATATATACTTATGTATAGCATTTCTACATCAGGCTAAAACCCGCAACTTTACTGCATTTCCATCTGAAATGCAGGATCATGATGGGCTCCCTTTACACGCACTTCCCTTTTCCCCCTTATCTGCATTGTTCTATATGTTTCATTATACAGCCACTAGATGGCGCAGTGATCTAGCACCTGTTGTGCGATTTCCTGTTTTCAGGAGGGAACTCAACACACTGTAATTTGATAGCTCATTATCTCCGATCTTTAAAAAAAAATGGGATAAAGGTCATTTAGCAGAGGAGATACCCTGGAGGTTGACAATATCATGTAAAGGACCCACAAACTTCCATGAGCAACCAATCTTAATAGCAGGATAAATGTGGGTGTGGAAAAGTGTATTAAGATGTTGATCGGGTGGCTCCACTCTCCTGCTAACTCTAGGCCCAGATCCCCAAGGCCAATGTTCTTAAAAGGTCACCTCTCTCATCTGGGATCATAGGTAGCCTTATGTTAGACCTGGGGTGCAGAATCTGTGCCCCCCCCCCAGTGGTTATTGGACTCCAGCTCCCATCAGCTGCAGCCAGCATGGCCAATGACCAGGAATAATGGGACATGTATAGTCTGATGTTTGGAGGGCCGCCATTTCCTAGCCCCCGCAACAGAACTCCTTCCTTAATAATGAACATTTCAGTGCAAAGTGTTTCTTTTTCTTGGCAGTTATTCATCATGATGAAATTACCGCTCTTGCATTTACTCCTTGGGATTCTCATGTTACTCAAGGTGAGTATTCTCCAGTGCTTCTTTGTCTTAGTGATCAAGCTTGAGTGCTGAAAGTGGGGTACTTGGCCTCAAAACCTACTGCACAATCCTCTTAGCATGTTTAGGTGGAAGTGGCACTTGGGGCGGACCATGCACATGTTATGCTCACCACTCTAAAGGCTCCCTGCCAACAAGAAAAGAAAACTGGACAACAATGCAGCCAAACACTCAAGGAATGATGCAGCCAAACATACCTGGCCAGGTTTCTCCATCTGTTGTTTACTTCTGGTTCTCTTGCTTCCTTTCCCTAGGGGTGTACGAAACACACTCACTAGTCCACTGGGGGGGGGGAGGCAATCCGTCCCTCCCCCGGAATCCTCCCCGGCCAGCTCTGCTCCGCGGTGCATCCATGGAGCCGCCGGCCGGGCCCGCCCGCAGCCGGACTTCCGGCCGCTGCCACGCAAATGGCATCCGGCATAGCGGACGCCATTTGCGTCCCTGCCTTTTGCTGTGATAGGCTACGTAAAGATTTACGTAGCCTATCACGGCAAAGAGCAGGGACGCAAATGGCGTCCACTACACCGGACGCCATTTGCGTCCAAAGACAGGCAGCAGCGGACGGCAGTGGACAGACGGCGGCAGGTAGGATCCGGCCGGCGCGGATTCCCCCGGGTGGTGGAGGTGAGTCTTTCGTTCCGCTGCGGACTCTGGGGGGCCGGATTCTTAGAATCCGGCCTCATTGGAGTCCATGGCAGAATTCTCCGCCATCTCTACCTTTCCCTGCTCTGGCTCCTCCCAACTGCTAGGGGAAATGACCTACTAAGGAAAGAATCAACTGGAGATAGAAAACTACAGATGGTGCAAGCCTGACAGCAATGCCTCCTTCTCAATGTGTGTAGCTGCAATCCCCTCCAGCCCTTTTTGACCGTTGGTGGGGAATCTTTAAAGTAAAATTGCTTCATAATTACATTGTGAAGATCCAGTATATGAAGATGGCTCCAGGTTTTTCAGGGCCTTTGGGCAAGACACCCCCAATGGGCCCCCTCCCTCAGTGACTCTACCTTCTCACCACCATTGTCACTAACTGCTATTGCTCCTCCTCTTTCTCAGCATTGCTGTCGCTTGCTTGACAGACACGGAGCCAGCGAGCAAGAAGGCAGGGGCATCTACTGCTTCTCCTTCTTACTACCGCCACCGATGTCTGAGTCACAGAGCCTTTCTATATGAGGCATTTATTGTGCCCTTGTGATTCCTCATTCATGGTAGTTTGCAGGTACTTTACATGATGTCATCATCCTCCAGGGCCTCTCCCATGCTTTGCAACCGTTATAGCAGGGTTTGTTTTTTTTCTCCTAATGAGGACAGTCTGGTATTTATGTGAATGGTGGCATGAAACCCTGGTGTATTTGTGCATTTCTGCTATACCACAGTGCCACCTAGTGGTAGTGTAATGGAACATACAGGAAAGCAGAGAAAGAAAAACCCTGGGGGGAAAAAAAGACACATCTAAAGGAGCCGATCTTAATCCCATAAAGAATTCAGAAGTAGAAGCCTCACTAAATGGCAGGTTAAAAGTCTCAGGTAGAAAACAGAGAGGCAGGTGAACAAGCAGGTTGCAATGGTGATGAGGAGGAGCAAGTCTAGGGGGCTCTTTCAGTGGGCCTCTGCTGGGATGTTGGCCCTTGGCAGGTGCCCAACCATGCCTACCCTTGGCACTGACTCTGCATGAAGAGATTCATAGTGAAGAGAATGGAAGCCACATTTAAGGGGATTAAGGGGAAGTCATCTAAAAAACTGAAAAACTGAGCATGGACAGCTCATTAAAGGAGCTTTGAAATGAAGAGGGTGTGATGGGAAAATACTTGCTATTTTAGTTTTCCTTAACTTGCCAGATCAGATTACTCCATTCTTTCCTGCTCACCCTCTCCTAGAGGACACATTCTCAGAGGCCAGGCACCTATCGCTAAACATATTCAGATAGCTTAAACTTTGCCTGTACCTGCCCACTTTGCCCTTCCAGTGTAGCAGAGAGCAAAAACGCACACACAAAACAACTGGCCAAAATCAAATGGCACTGTGGCATGGAATCGTACAACACCAGAGGAATTGTGCTGGGTGTTCCTGTGCTTTTATTTATTTATTTATTTATTTATTTCTATACCGCCCAATAGCCGAAGCTCTCTGGGCGGTTCACAAAAATTAAAACTGTGCTTTGCGTGCTGGATCATCTGCCTTGAAGCTGTAAAATGGGGCAGTTGTGCAGGGGATGCTCAGCCGCCCAACATAAAAGGGGCATTTCAGACATGCCCTGATAATTCCCAAGGGAACTACTTTGAATGTCTACTACAGAGGGGCTGCTTTCGTGGTGTGACATTGGAGCATTTTCTCAGTTGCCTGTGCCTTGAGCCTCAGGATAAGCTAGATGCAGAAGGCTTGAATGCTACTGTTACACTGAATAACGTCAGCTTTTTCTATATTATTTTCCAGGCCAAATTCAAGGTATTGGTTTTGACCTTTAAAACCCTATATGGTTCCAGCCCAGTCTATCTTAAGGAGCACCTCCAGCAACACCAGACAGGCCGCTTAACAAGATCAGCCTTGGATGGCCTTCTCTCTGTCCCATCACCCAGGACAGCTAGACTGGTGGGGATGAGGGAGAGGGCCTTCTCTTTGGTGGCTCCCACTCTGTGGAACTCCCTCCCTAGGGAACTCCGCCATGCCCCCTCTTTAATGAGCTTCCACCATGTATTAAAAACGTGGCTGTTCAGGCAGGCATTTGGGGTGGGTTAGGGTATTTTTAGAAATATGCTTTTACTGTAGAATTTTATTGTTTTAAACTGTTCTATTATACGCTCTGTACATCGCCCAGAGTGTCTGGGTGACCAGCCAGATGGGCGATTAATAAATTTAATAAATAAATAAATAAATAAAAATATTATGAGCATGTTAGATCATTTAATTGAACTCCTTTAAATATTTGTATCTAATCCTGCCTCATCCTCTGCTCAAGGCAGCTTACAATAACAATTAAAATCTAACACCTATTGTGTTCACCAATCTTAGTCAGGCAGTAATCCACAGTTATCTGTAAAAAATGGTAAGAACATAATTGTGGGAGGTAGTGAACACCATTGGTTTCAGGCAGAGCTGAATAGGAATTCCAAGTGCAGCATCAGATCTGGCTCCTGTTGAGGGGAAGGTCAAAGGCAGCAAAGAGACCAAGAGCAAAGTCTCCTAGATGCGCAGACTAGAGAGCAAGCCTGGTCCAGACACCATTACAGGGATCAAAGAGGTTCATCTGACTTGCTCTAGCCTATTGGTATTAAGACGCCTTCTTGCAGATGTCCCTGAAACAGAACACACCATCCCTGTGCCCCACAACTGCACAGACTGAATCCCCAGAAAGGGATTTCTGGGGATTCATGGCTCTTTTTCAGAGCACTTACTGCTGTGGTTACTGCGGTTCCCTGGCAGTTCTAGAAAAAGCCCCGAGAAGGCAGCTGGATGGGACAGAGTGAATGGGTTCGTATGGGTTGTGTGTGTCTAAGTACCGCTGGTACCGGTGCCCCATTTGCTCTGTCTCGTCCTGCTGCCTCCGTAAAGGGTTTGTTTTTTTTAACTGTTGAGAATATCTTTGTGATTTCTTGGAATGGGAAACGTATGCACATTTAATGACTGGGAAGCAAATGGAGAGGGATTTTGTGTAAATTTAATAGCTGGGGAGTAAATGTGAGGGAAATTCACGCACCTGCAGTAATGGAGCAGTTAATGCAGGTGCACAAATTTCTACTCCATTTACTCCCAGCCTTTAAATTTGCGCACATTTCTTCAGGTTTTTCTACAACTGTCAGGGAACTGCAGGAACCGCAGCAGTTAGTGCTCTGAAAAGGAGCTGCAAAGAGGGTGGGGGAGTTAAAATCTCCCCTTTCCAGAGTAGGCGGAGACTCAGGGAAGTGTTGAAAAAGAGGGGAGACTGAGAAGCATCAGTCCAACACTTAAAAGCAACAGGATCACATTGCCAAAGGGGAGATATTGGTGCTTTTGGTGCAACGACGTTTGCCACTTTCCCCCACTTTTTGGTGCTTTTCAATTTCTGTTACTGTTATTTGTGTTTTATTATTTCATTGCAAGTCGATTTCAGTTTACACAAGGAAAAGTGGAAGAATTTATTTAAAAATAAATAAACTGACATCAACATTTGATGTGAGTTTGGCAAACCAAAAGTAGCCAGAAGAGCAACAAATAATAAAAAAATTAAACTAAAACATTGCCTTGCTGATGGGCAACACAGACTATTTAAAGTTGCTCAACAGTGTGCCCCAAACCTCAAGTATGAGAAATATTGTAACAATCTTCCACTGTGTTTCTACAGGTATCAAGAGTCAACAGCTTCAACCCATACCCACAGCAGGTATAATAAACCCTGTATGCGAGTCACTGTTATTTTGTAAATAGTCAAAAGTTATTACACTTACAGATACTGCTCAAATCATATAGAGTTGTCTAATATCTGGCTGTTACCAAAAACCTGTCCCTCCCCTGCCCTGCTCATTATCTGAGTTGCTATGATGTCATAGAATGTTTAACACTCTTAACAGTTGAGGGAAAAGGATCAGGCTATACAATGTTGGGAAACATATTTCATTTTCCCCACAAAACTGGAAAGCCACAGTAGAGATTATGACCTGGTTCACACGATCAAAATAGTGTGTGCTGGCGCATGCTGGGTGGAATTTGAATATTCAACACCTGGCTGTGGCTTGTCATGCTGTGTGAATCCAGGCAGTGGGGGTTGTGTAACGGTTAAACAACCCTCACATAACCCAGTAACAGGGCATGGGTTATGCGAGGGGTGTTTAACCTTTGCGCCACCTCCTCCGCCTGGATTCACATGACAGGACAAGCTGTGGCCAGGCGATGAATATTCAAAATAGTCATGAACCCGTGCTTGCAGTTCCATCCTGCGAACCGGCCCAATAAGTCCTGTGTGAAATTTTGCCCCATTTTCTCATTTAAGTGTGGCCTGGGAACTAGTCCAACACATTAGCTGTTACCATTGGACTTTAGCGCTGATGGAGTGAAGGGGCAGCCCACAGAAACTGTATATCGTGCAGCCATGGGTTTCTTTCATGATAGTAGCAAGCAAAGGTGACCAGGGGTGCTTCCAGACGACGCTTCTATCATGCCAACTGCTCTGCCCCACTCATGGAGTTTTACCAGGGTCCAGATGCAGTCATCTTCCACTTGTAACCTCTTCTCCTTTTCTTTCCATGAAAAATCAATTAAGGAGGAACAGAAGGAAGAGCTGCATGATGCCTTTTGATTAGTAGCGCTAAAAGCCCTCCATCTGGAAGCCACCCAGCTCCTATTATTTATTATTTTATTTTATGTTATTTAAAGTGCTTCTATACCTCTTGACATCCCAGGATTTCCAAGCGGTTTACATAAAAACATGCAATACAATATAAAAACAGTATAAAACAGTACATGCCTTAAAAACATTCCAGAAACAGTAAAACAAAGCACTGGAATTGCATGCCAGGGAAAGCCTGAGTAAACAGGTGCATTTTCAAGAGCTCGCCACAATTTCCACCTTGTTGTTCGCAGAACGACCAATGTGGCCTCCTCAGAAGAACTCAGTGGTAGATTTGGTGTATGTACAGGAAGGCAGTCAGTTAGGTATCCTGGCCCGAGTAATTTAGGGCTTTGAATGTCAACAACAAAACCTTGATCGTGGCTTGGTAGTTAATAGTCAGGCAGTGCAGTTCTTTTAACACAAGTATAATATGTCTATATGTAAGTGCTCCACCGAGCATCCTAACTGCTGTATTCTGCGCTAGCTTCAGCCTCCGAACCAGGTGCAAGGGAAGCCCCACACAGAGCACATTACAGTAGTCTAATTGTGAGGTAACCAGCGCATGACTCACTGTGTCTAGGCTATCCATATCCAAGAATAGGTGTAGCTGGCACACCAGCCAAAGCTGGCAATGAGGGCTCCAGGCCATTGAGATCATCTGGGCCTCCAGTGACAAGGATGGATCCAGGAGCACTTCCAAACTATGTACCTGGTCCTTCAGAGGGAGTGCAAGTCCATCCAGATCAGGAAGACATCCCAATTCCCAGAGCTGGGTACCACACACCCATAGAGTCTCTGCCTTATCAGGATTCAGCTTCAGTTTATTAGCTCTCATCCAACCCGTAACTGCATCCAGGCAACAGTTCAGAATGTGCAAGTTCTCTCCTGATTCAGGTGTCACAGATAAATAGATCTGGGTGTCATCAGCAGACTGGTGACACCTTGCCCCAATTCTCCCAGTGGCCACCCCAGTGGCTTCATATAACTATTAAATAACAGTTTTCCAATTTCCCACGTTTGTGCAAATTTGTATTAGTGTGAATTCACACTTGAGAAATGTGCAAATCCCTCTGCATGTGCATTTGCATGCTTCAGCCTATGGGGGAAATGCACATTTTTGGCCAGTGTTGTTGTTATTTTACATATTTTCCTACAACTAAATTTGATGACATTCCAGAAAGTAAAAAAAAAAACACACCAGTCTGCAAGTCTGAAGAATCCGCACGACTTGGAAAAGACAGTCCACTGTGGAATACACAGGTCGGATTCGTAGAAATCCAAATGCATTTGAATCCATTGCAGATTCCTCTGACATCTCTGTCCCCAGATTGTCACGCCTGGCCACCTTCCCCTCCCTCCCAACCAGTGATTGCTTGGTGGTCTCCTGGATTTTGCGTGGTTTTTCCCCCATTCAAAAAGGCTGGGATGCCCCTTGTCCTGAGGCTTCACTCCTGGCAGCAACAGCTTCAAACTACAATAGGCTGGCATTTTGTCCCTCACCTTTGGCCTCGCCCAACCCTGGAACATGACCCCCAAGAGCTTCTCGGAAATGGAATTCATCCCTTGGATTGAAAGAGGCTCCACTCCACTGGTTTACGTGGTGACTTAATTGAGAGTACACAGAGGCTGTGTCTATTGGAAAAGTGGGAGGTGCAAACACTGCGCAGGGTGGAGCTCCCTGAACTTGAGCTGTATAGGTCAGAAGATGAAATAAAGTTGACATGTTTGTCCCCCTTGCGTCCACCCCCTTTGCAGGTGATCCTGTCGCAGCAGCGTTGTGTAAGTGTTTGCTTTTCTCCAACTTAGCCCAGAAAACATTGCCCAACCCTTTAATAAAAGATTTAAAGTGCTTTGTTTTAGAAACTGAAATCAATGTTAGTTGAACTACATTGTTTGTTCGGCTAGGATAGCAGTGGTTCTATTTATATTAATGGGTTGGAGCCAGGATCTGCCTTCCGCGAGAGGAAGGGCTCCGCTTGCTGAAGTTCCCTCATTCCGATTTTGGGGGATCCCCCCCATACCACAGCTCACCCCTTTCAGCAGGGCCCTTGATACTCTGTGTACCAATTTCAGGGGACTGCTTGGAGGGAGGGGGGAGGGACGTCCAGTTAATCCAACGTACATCTGGATCCAACCCCAAATTTAAGCATTTTCTCACAGCCTTGGCATTTCTTTCCAAAGGCCAGAGGAAAGAAATAGTCCCTTGGGTTGTAGACTCTTCATAAGATCAGGCTTAAGAAGGCAGCATGACGCTGATTCCTCTTTCCTCTCTCTCACCTACAGAATGGGGCTCACCTGTCTTTTGCTGATAGCAGTGAGAGCAACAGTGGATACAGAACAAGGCCATGCCTGTTCCACATACTGGTAATTTACCATAAATGTGTTTTGGTCTAGTTCTTTAAAAGAGTCTTGGCCAGTCCTCAGGTTATTCAGAAAAAGGGTGTAGTAGGATTTAAAGTATGTGTGTTATAACAACATTCCCTTTCCTTTTCCTGTGATATTTGCTCAGCTGCCCTGTATTTCAGCCAGTAATAGTGGGGGTGGGGGTGAATCAAGTAATTTGAGATTTGGGCTCAACTGTTTCTATTTTTCAGTCACATCTAGTAAATATATCTGTGAAAGACATGAACGTAAATAGTAGTAAATATATCAATGAAAACTGCTCTGTGCGGAGTAAACAGATGACTTTAAAAAATGCAAGAAGGTTATTGAACCATTATTTCACTTCCATTTAACCTCCAATATGTGCATATATAACAAAGAGAAAAAAACAGTCAGTGGCCAGGGGCTTAGCATAGTGTTATGTGCCACCCCACACAGTTGCAGATTTAAAATGTGATACATGTAACAATGAGGATAGATAAGGCTCTACTAGCATTTATGTGGAAACTATATGCAGTCATGACTACAGAGCTTTTTGGTCCAGAAAACAGGGGAGCTTTGCCCAGTGAAGGGACAAAGGCAATTTGAGCACAATCTGCAGATCTAGAAGAAAAGAACTCACCTAACAGGTTACAAGAAACTGTGAGCCTTCTCTTTCTTCACACAGAGCTTTTATCCTGCGATTGAGATTACTCCCTCATGGAAGTTTGCGGGCTCTTTACATGACACCGTGAACCTCCAGGGCATCTCCTGCACTAAATGCCCTTTGTTCCATTTTTAAATAGATTGCAGATAATGAGCTATCAAATTACCTGTTGTGTTCCACTTGAGTTTCCTCTGTGAAAAGAGGAAAAGCGGCAAAAAGAGGAGAGAGATCAATGCAAAATAATGGAAGACTCAGATACGGGGAGAAGGAGGGGTAAAGGGGAGGGGTGAAAGGAAGCAGGTGAAAAAGGGAGTCGTTGTGATCCTGCATTTAAAATGGAAGCAGAAAGCCTGTTTTAAATGCAGGATTTTAGGCTGGTATAGAGATGCCCCCTGATTGTCGGTATGCAGTAAGGTTGCAAGTGTTTTGGGGTCGGGGAACAATTACATGATAACCTGTTTGCTATGATCACCATTAGTGAGTTTGTACACTGAGGGCATAGCTGTGATAGAAGGGGGGATATTTCTTTATTTTATTTTTATACACATGTAAATATTAAAATATATGTAAATACACTATTAAAAACAATAACAATTACAATTACAATACGAATACATTTAAGATGTATTAAAACAATAGGAGTTATAAAGCCTCCTCGTGTGATCTCTGCATTTATCTGCCTTGTCTGCAACCGTGGCTTTGCTTCTCTCTGCCGCCCCCTCCCCCCAAGTTGTTCAGCCAGACTGTGGGCAACCTCCAAAAGCATTTTTTAAAACCCTAGAAAGAAAGTTTAATCATGGCATGTTTGAGCACACCCAAAATAAAACTTCCCAGTGAAGGAGTGTTCAACCCTCAAGCAATTACTCAGCTGGGAGAAACATAAAAGCTTCAGAAATGGAAGAGAAGTGTAGAGACAGCACAAAGCCCTTGTGACTTGTGTTCTCCTGGCATCTGTCAAGCTGCTCAGTGACATGCTGCATTGAGAAATTACTCTTGATATTTCCATAACTGCATTCCACCGTGCCATTTAAAGCATTATTGACTGCATTGGTAGAAAGTACTGTATTTCTCTAGGCCCAAACTAGTTTTGCTCAGGAAACAGTGCCACCTTGTGGAAAGGTATGTAGACTGCATGCTACAATAGAACATGAAAAGCTCTTGGGGTGATGATCATGCTGGGCAACAAATTCTGTAACTTTGAGTTTTCCACCCTTTCAAGCTGAAATTAAGTGCAGATCCTCTTCCCTTGGTTCTAGAGTGAGCTGTATCCATGCACCTGACCTACCTAGGGCTGTGGGATAGGTAGATGTTATTTGCATCCCAGAATATGTTCTGGTTATGACCTTCAAAACTCTGTGGGACCAGCCTACTTGAAGGGCCACTTTCTTGAACATGAGCCTGCTTGAGTATTAAGATCAGCAGTGGAGGCCCTTACATGTCCCAAAACGATGGTTGACTAGGAGCAGAGAGAGGGCCTTTCCAGTGGCCCAGATTTTCGAATTCCATGGCCAGATAGATCTACCTCGCCCCTTCCCCAATGACCTTCCACCAGAATGTGAAGACCTTCCTTTTAAGGAAGGCCTTTGATTGTTAGTGATTTTAATTAACTTTGGTTGATGGTGTCAGGGTGGACACTGAGCCCATAGAATCCCAGAGTAGTTCTGATGCTGAGGAAGAGCAGTCGCTCCTTTGGGAGAGGAGCGTGCTCCTCTCCCGAAGGAGCGACTGCTCTTCCTCAGCATCAGAACTACTCTGGGATTCTATGGGCTCAGTGTCCACCCTGACAGATGGGTTCTGTGGTGTTTCTGCCCCTTCCCAGCGAGAATACCCCTCCTCTAAGGCCTTTCTCACCCCAAGCAGGAAACACCTTCCCCACACACAATCACGCTGCCATCAGGACTTTTAAGGCTCAGGTCCAATCCACACTCAGTCCTCTAACTGCAAGGCCACACTTGTTTTTAATATCACCTCTATTGTTTCCTTTATTACCTTCCCCTTATGAAGCCAAGAGCAGAAGGCATAGGATTTGATTAAATAAATACACTTTATTAATTACATCGTATGTTCTCTCATACACCATACATCAGATCACACTCTCAAATCAAACACTTCACAGTCACCACAGACCTCTCTCAGTTCTAAAATCTTAACACATCAGTTCCCTATCTCTGATCCCTATCCCTGTTCTAAACCCTATCTGACTCACACAAGCACCGCACCCAGTGTTTATATGCACACACACCTCACCCCCACTCTCACTCACTCACTCAGCCAATCCTTTCACACATGCAAATCCACCTTTCTGTCACTGATCCCATTCTCACTCTAGAGATACTCAGCCATGTGCTCCTACTTAAATTTATAATTAGTGAATTCCTTTGTTTCTTTAATGATTGTGATGTATTATTATACACCTTCTTCTTCTTGCTTTTTTGTTAACCTTGTTTCAAAATAAAATAAAATTTCACGATTTAAAAAAACAAACACAGACTTATAACAGGAATAAATTATTATACTTACAAACTCCATACACACACACACAAACACACACACACGTTCAATGTCACAAGTTCTTTCTGTTTTATCTTTCTGATTCTTGCTGCTCTGTTTCTTCTTTTAAGTCGGGGTGGGCAACTTAAAATGGAAATTTCTTGAATTTAATAATGTTTTACTGTATTATATCTTGGCTGTATTTTAATCATAGTGTGTGTGTGGTCATATTTCTTTTTCTTTGTAATCCCTCTTGACCTTTTTGGAAGTGGGATATGAATGTTTTAGGGCACAACCCTATGCATATTTGGACAGAAAAACGTCCTACAACTCCTAACATTCTCCAGCCAGCATGGCTGGCTGGGGAATGCTGGGAGTTGTAGGACCTTTTTCTGTCTAAACATGCATAGGGTTGTGCCCTTAGATAATTATCCCAGTAGCACATATTTCCTCTGCAGCCCCCAAAGGAAGCAACTAAAATCCAACGTATTTGCAACAGGAAAATAAGGTGAGAGCAGGGCTGTAAGATTTAAATCAAGTTAATCAGTAGTCAGTGAGATTGTTAAGGGAACACTTATTTATCTTTCAAGGCTCTTTTGGTTCTTATGTATTATTACAGGAAAGAATGGAAAATATAGTATTCAAGATGGCTTTTCCTTCTAACAATGCGTGATTTTAAGTCGTAAATTATAATACTTAGCGTTTATCACTTTGAACAAGTTCACTTCATATATGATATCTCAGTAATCTTTACAACTATCTGTCAGGCAAGCCAGTATAATCCCCTTATTGTAGATGGGGAGACTGAGGCTGAGAGAAGAGTGGCTTGTCTAAGTCCACCCGGTGAGTTCATGGCAGAGGCAACATTTGAACTGGGGTCTGTTGTATAGGTAGAAGGAATGACTGCAACATCAGCAGGCCTCAAACACAACTGTTCTTTAATTCAGCACACACAGAAGAGCAACTCAAAGCTCCACCCACTGTTGCTACTCCCAGCTCTACAGGAACTGCCAAGGTTCAAAACAATAAGTAAGCCACAGTCCGTCCGTCCCGGCCCCCCCCCCCCCGACAGGGTCTTTGTGCCTCACAGCTGAGTTACACTAGCTCTTTTGCCTTTAAGTTAAAAAAAAAAGCATCTCTATTGAGGATTTGTTTCTATATAAATTCAGATCTGATTAGTCCACTGGTAAGAGTAAACTGATCAAAGTTTTAATTGGTTGAGAACTCTTTGTTGTTGTTCAGTTGTTAAGTCGTGTCCGACTCTTCGTGACCCCATGGGCCATAGCACGCCAGGCCTTCCTGTCCTGCGCTCTCTCCCGGAGCGTGCTCAAGTTCATGTTCATTGCATCAGTGATGCTATCTAGCCATCTCATCCTCTGCCGTCCCCTTCTCCTTTTGCCTTCAGTCTTTCCCAGCATCAGGGTCTTTTCCAGGGAGTTTTCTCTTCGCATTAGGTGGCCAAAATATTTGAGCTTCAGCTTCAGTATCTGTCCTTCTAATGAGCAGCCAGGGTTGATTTCCAATTAAAGTCATAGTCGGATCAAGTCATGGTCAGATCACACTACCTACCTGTTGATGTTTAGACTTTTGGCAGCTTTTCCCCTCTGCAAGGGTGGGGGACCTATTAGAATGGTCTGCTGCCGGAGGCTAGAGCTCTGGGGGATTTTCTAGTTGGTATGACTGGTGCTCCTGTAGAAAGTCTGGTCACGTTATGAGATATGGAACTGACTAGGGCAATTGACAGGATTGCACTCAAGCACCCTCTTCCCCTAATTTGGCAGAGACAAAGTATCTCCTTGGTACACCTTGGAGCTGAGGGCAATGAAGCAAGCAGGACATCGGCTGGAACACAAGTGAAGAAAGACTCATGCTGAATCCACCCGAACACAGGTTAGAGCTCATTATCGAGCCTACCATGTGGCGGTGAGGCTGTGGCGTCCAGCAGAGCAGTTTCCGGTGGTGAAGGGGTTATTACAATCTGACCCTGAGAGGGAATTGGTCACACTCCCAACAGCTCACTGTGATAAATTTGCATGACTCTTTGAACATCAGATCCCTGGTATGCAATTTCAGCATGATGGATTCCTCTATAGTGCGATTCCTTTAACAGAGATGTCCAGAGCACTGTCTGGTCCAGCTGAATTGGATGAGTTTCAGTTGTTAAGACATTTTATTTTTATTTTATTTATTTAAAACATTTATATCCCACCCTATATCGTTAAGATCTCAGGGCGGCATACAGATAAAATCAATTTAAACAGTATAAAACAATAAATTATTTTTAACGGCTAAAACACATTAAACATTAAACAAGCTAATACCAATTAAAATCTAAAACAATAAAACAGTTAAAACAATGTGCTACTTTAGGGAATGCATTTAGCCCTCAAAGGCTTTGGTAAGAAGCCATGTTTATACTTGGCATCAAAATGAAACCAATGTCTATACCAATCCGGCCTCCAAGGGGAGGGCATTCCACAACCGGGGTGCCACAGCAGAGAAGGCCCTCTCCCACATCCAACCATAGTGTATGCCCCACACTGATGGGATGCAGAGGAGGGCCCCTCCACCAGATCTCAGTCCTTGAGCAGGCATATATAGGGAGAGGCGCTGCCTCAAATATCAAGGTCCCAAACTGCTTAGGGCTTTAAATGTCATCACTAAAACCTTGAATTCTGACTGGAAGCGTATTGGCAGCTGGTGCAATTCCTTCAAAACTGGTGTTATGATTTTTATGAGATGTTCCATTCAGCAGTCTAGCTGCTGCATTTTGCACTAGCTGCACCTTCCAAGTCATCTACAAGGGCAGTCCCACGTAAGGTGCATTGCAGCAGTCTAGTCAGGAAGTTACCAGTGCATGTACCTCTGTGGCTAGGTTATCCCTGTCCAGGAAAGGCTGTAGCTGGCAGATCAGCCGAAGCTGGCCCCAAGTACTTTGGGCCACAGAGTCCACCTGGGGCGCCAGTGACAGGGATGGATCCAGGAGTACTCCCAAGCTACTCCCTGCTCCTTCAGGGGGAGTGCAACCCTGTCCAGGACAGGTTGCTTACCCAATTCTGACTCGGGAACCACCAATCCACAGAGCTTCCATCTTGTCAGGATTTCGTTTCAGTTTATTGGCCCTCATCCAGCCCATGACAGCTTCCAGGCACTGGTCCAGCACCTTCACCACCTCTGACGACAAGAAGTAGAGCTGAGCATCATCAACATACCGGTGACATCCCACCCCAAATCTCCTAATGACCTCACCCAACGGCTTCATATAGATGTTGAACAGCATGGGGGATAGAATAGAACCCTGTGGCACCCGACAGCTTAATAGACCTGGGGTAGAACAGGAATCCCCCAAGACCACTCTCTGGAATTGGCCCTGCAGGTAGGAGTGGAACTACTGTAACACAGTGCCCCCAACTTCCATCCTGCACAGTCGATCCAGTAAGGTACCATGATCAGTGGTATCAAAAGCCACTGAGCGATCCAAGAGGATCAACAGGGTAGCACTCCCCCTGTCTTTTACCCAGAGTAGGTTGTCAGTCAGAGCAACCAAGGCCGTTTCAATGCCGTACCCTGGCCTGGAACCAGACTGAAATGGGTCCAGATAATCAGTTTCCTCCAAGAACGTCTGATGCTGCCCAGCCACCACACGCTCAAGCACTTTGCCAAAAAAGGGGATATTAGTGATGGGGCGATAGTTCTCACATACCTCTGGGTCCAGGGAGATCCTCTTCAGGAGAGGGTGCACTACAGCCTCTTTCAAGGCGGCAGGCACCACCCCCTGACGGAGTGAAGCATTTATCACCCCCTGGACCCACCCAATCTGTCCACCCCTGCTAAATTGTATTAGCCAAGATGGGCAAGGGTCAAGCTTCCATGTGGTGGGATGGACTGATTCAAGTGTCTTGTCCACATCATCAGGCTGCTGCAACTGAAACTGATCCCAGGAAACACAATCAGACGGAACACTGGACACCTCCTCAGACTCTGTGGTAACGGTGGCGTCAAGTTCTAAGCGAATACGAGCAACTTTCTCCTCAAAGTGCCTGGCAAATTTATTACAGCAATTGACCAATAAGGCATGAGGATGCAGACAAGGTACTTGGACAAGTTTGACCAACCACTTGTATGCTTGCCCCTTGCTCATCTTGGCTTGTTACATCTAATAAGGAGGGGATGGCCAGTTGGGTCTGAGAGTTTGTAAATTTCTCCTGCTGCCAGCAAAGGAGGCTGGCAGTACAAGCCTCTTT
The DNA here is from genome assembly GCF_057233095.1 of Heloderma suspectum. Taxonomy (NCBI): domain Eukaryota; kingdom Metazoa; phylum Chordata; class Lepidosauria; order Squamata; family Helodermatidae; genus Heloderma; species Heloderma suspectum. The sequence goes on along the minus strand of NC_139462.1, from coordinate 131,467,569 downwards.
TTCTGAAAGAGAGATGGGGGAGTGTGATCCTCTTGGGTCTCCTGGATCTCTCAGCTGCTTTTGATACCATTGGCCATGGTACGCTTCTGGAGGGGCTGTCTGAGTTGGGGCACTATTTTACAATGGTTCCATTTCTACTTGGATGGTTGCTTCCAGAAGTTGGTGCTGGGGGATTATTGCTCTGTTCTGTGGCAATTACATCACTGGGTTCCACAGGGCTCAATTCTATCCCCCATGCTATTTAACATCTACATCAAACTGCTTGGGGAGGTTCTCTGGTGATGTGGACTGAGGTGCCATCAATATGCTGATGACACCCAGCTCTACCTCTCCTTTTCATCAAACCCAAGTGAGGCAGTGGATGTCCTGAATAGGTGTCAGAGCAGGGTGATGAACTGGATGAAGGCCAACAGACTGAAGCTCAGCACAGACAAGACAGAGGTACTGTTAGCAGGGGTTCATCTGCTTGGTTGAGTGGCATTCAACCTACCCTGGAGGGGGGTTACACTCCCCCTGAAAGATCAAGCACACAACTTGTGGTACTTCTGGATTCATCATCGTCACTTGAGGCCCAGGTGGCCAGGAGTGCCATTTGTCAGCTTAGATTCATAGAATCATAGAATAGTAGGGTTGGAAGGGTTCTACAAGGCCATCAAGTCCAACCCCCTGCTCAATGCAGGAATCCAAGTCAGAGCATCCCCGACAGATGGCTGTCCAGCCTCGTCTTGAATGCCTCCAGTATGGGAGAGCCCACCACCTCCCTAGGTAATTGGTTCCATTGTCGTATTGCTGTAACAGTCAAGAGGTTTTTTCCTGATGTTCAGCCGGAATCTGGCTTCCTGTCACTTGAGCCCATGATTCCGTGTCCTGCACTCTGTGATGTTAGAGAAGAGATCCTGGCCTTCCTCTCTGTGACAACCTTTCAAGTACTTGAACAGCGCTATCATATCTACCCTCAGTCTTCTCTTCTCAAGGCTAAATATGCCCAGTTCTTTCAGTCTCTCCTCGTAGGGCTTTGTTTCCAGTCTCCTCATTGCCCTCCTCTGAACCCTCTCCAGTTTGTCTGCATCCTTCTTAAAATGTGGCACCCAGAACTGGACACAGTACTCCAGATGAGGCCTAAGCAGTGCTGAGTAGAGGGGAACTAGTACTTCTCGGGATTTGGAAGCTATGCTTCTATTAATGCAGCCCAAAAGAGCATTGGCCTTTTTTGCAGCCACATCACATTGTTGGCTCATATTCAGCTTGTGATCGACAACAATTCCAAGATCCTTCTCGCTTGTAGTGTTGTTGAGCCACGTATCCCCACCTTGTAACTGTGCATTTGGTTTCTTTTTCCTAGGTGCAGAACTTGGCATTTATCCCTATTAAATTTCATTCTGTTGTTTTCTGCCCAGCGCTCCAGTCTATCAAGATCACTTTGAATTTTGTTTCTGTCTTCCAAGGTATTAGCTATCCCGCCCAATTTTGTGTCATCAGCAGATCTGATCAGCATTCCCTGCACCTCCTCCTCCAAGTCATTAAGAAAAATGTTGAAGAGCACTGGGCCCAGGACTGAGCCCTGCGGTACCCTGCTCGTTACCTCTCCCCAGTTTGAGAAGATCCCATTGATAAGCACTCAAGTCCGATTCTGTAGCCAACTGTGGATCCACCAGATCGTTGCTAGATTGATATACCAGCTGTGACCCTATCTGGACAGAGATAGCCTGGCGACAGTTATCCATGCTCTGGTAACCTCCTGGTTGGATTACTGCAATGTGTTGTACTTTGGGTTACCTTTGAAGATGGTTCAGAAACTTTGGTTAGTTCAGAATAGAGCTGCTAGTTTATTAACTGGGACTGGCCAGTTCAACCATGTGATGCCAGTGCTTCATCAGCTTCCAAGCCCAATTCAAAGTGTTGGCATTGACCTTTAAAGCCCTAAATGGCTTGGGACTAGAGTATCTAAAGGCACATCTCCGGCCACGTGTACCTGCTTGGACCCTTAGGTCATCTTCAGAGGCCCTTTGCTGGGTGCCCTCACCAAAGGAAGCTAGGCGGGTAGCTAGAGAAGGCCTTCTCAGTGGTGGCACCTCACTTATGGAATAAACTCCCCAAAGAGGCTCACCTGGCACCTATGTCATCTTTTTTAGCACCAGGCAAAGACCTTTCTTTTCTCCCAGGCATTTTAGAGATCTAGTTCTAGGTTATTATGGCTGTTCTATCACTTCTTGTGCCATTTATTGTTCTACATTATATTTTATTATTTTAAATATTTGTACTGTTTTATATTTTTAACTGTTTTAAAATGGCATTTTATTTTTTTAACTGGTTGTAATCTGGCCAGAGAACACCAGTTATTGGGCAGATTAGAAATGTACTAAATAAATATAGTTACCAGAGACAATAGCCCAGCATTTCATAGTCATACAATCCCTTTGCATTTCTTCTCAGCTTGGCCAAGGGCTCGATACAATATCAAAAATCCCAAGGCGGCAAACAAACATGTTGGCAGTGAAGGCTCCAAGTGTTCTAGCACCCAGCACTATGAAACCAGTTGCAAAAACAGACCTTGTTGGTCCTACATCACCAGCTACTTTTCTGAAGATTCACTCTTCAGGCTGTCGGCCCACGCCCAGGAGAATCCCTGCAAAGTTCACTCATGCCAAAGACTTTGGACCCATTTCATATCTCCCAGGTGGTGAATATCCATTGATTACAAGAGAGTCTCCTCTAGATGCCACAACATCTGCCACCTCTTGTACCACTGAAGGGCACAGAGGGGATGCCTAACATCATGCCACAAATCTAGGCTGCCTGGTTCTGTGAACTATGCCCCAGGACTGTTCACCCACATGAAATTGGGCTTCCTGTACCGAAAAGACACCATACAATGGAGCACTTTCAGCATGATTTAGCTATCTGAGTGCAGAGGGAACGAGGATGGAAAAATGAGAATAAGCCTATTAATCAGCATCAAATGATATGTTGTAACCTGTGTAATTGCAACTTGAGAAAGCTTGCACAATTTATTCTCATTTTATCAGCATTGAGGAGAGGGAAGGAGATAGGCAGGCCACTGAAGCTCTGCCTTTCATCACCAGAAATATTACTTAGTTCCTCCTATAGCTTCTGAAATTTCAACAGGTATTGCCTGTAGCTTCAAGTCCAAATTTAATGTTATAATGTCTAGAACTTTTTTTAAAGGGAAAGCTGGGGTTCAAAACTGAATTATGGAACACACACAGCCCAACACCGGGGAAGCATCTTAGAACAGAGAACTATAGTGACAGAAAAAGCATGAGTATCTTTCTGCCATGCTATGTATGATTTGACACTAAGATTGCTACCGGTTCATAATGTTTATGCATTCATATTTTGAGAATTATATCAATAAATACAAAACATATAAAGAGAATGTGTCCATACTCATGGTTATGAGTTTGTTTCAAGAACTGAAGTTACTGTTCCCCATTGCAGTTTACAATAAATGATGAATCACCAATAACGCGTTTGTCGTTTTGATTTACTTCATTAAGTCCTCTGTTGTTATGACACAACAGTGAGCTGTTTCTCAATTACTATATGTAATAATTAAAATTAAAACACATATTACATTCTTAAGATTATACTGTAGTCACAAGCCCTTTAATACCCTATTCATTTTGTTCCACTGATGTGATGAGTGACCCACCTATCCATAATACACCACAGTAAATCAGATAATCAGGGTTTTTGCAGAAAAGGCAGGAAGAGCACTCTTAAAAGTACACAAGCCCTTCAGTGGAAACACCAGGACCCATCTGTGAGGCCTCTGCCCCAACTATATTGTTTTAAATCCCACTTATATGGCCCAGTTCAGGTGACCTAAAATCTTTCACACAAAACAGCCCCATGGACGAAATGACATGGTCATGCTAGCTCTTATGTTCAAAGGAGCTGCTTCCTGGAAGAGATTTGTATGAGCTGGGTGCCTTGAGAAACATGTTGCCACATGCTTGGGAACAGACAACATCTTTGTGTTTGGATAAGAATTGAATGGCCACAGGTGAGTAAGAGTTTCTTTTAACAGTATAAAAGTAATCTGAAATTGAAGTGTTGTTTTTAAATACTAATCAACATAAGCCTTTTGAGGTAGGGCAGGTTAAAATACAAATACATATGTGCAAATTCTGTGGCTATGAGATAACCTAAAAGCTCTTGTGTAACTTGTTAATTGTTGTTGTTCAGCTGTTAAGTCGTGTCCGACGCTTCGTGACCCATGGACCATAGCACGCCAGGCCTTCCTGTCCTCCGCTTTCTCCTGGAGTGTGCTCAAGTTCATATTCATTGCATCGGTGATGCTATCTAGCCATCTCATCCTCTGCCGTCCCCTTCTCCTTTTGCCTTCAGTCTTTCCCAGCATCAGGGTCTTTTCCAGTGACTTTTCTCTTCGCATTAGGTGGCCAAAATATTTGAGCTTCAGTATCTGTCCTTCCAATGAGCAGTCAGGGTTGATTTCCTTTAGGATTGACTGATTTGACCTCCTTGCAGTCCAGGGGACTCGTAAGAGTCTTCTCCAGCACCACAGTTCAAAAGCATCAATTCTTTGGCGCTCAGCCTTCCTTATAGTCCAGCTCTCTCAGCCATACGTTACTACTGGGAAAACCATAGCTTTGATTATACGGACCTTTGTCGGCAAGGTGATGTCTCTGCTTCTTACTATGCTGTCTAGGTGTGCCATAGCTTTCCTCCCAAGGAGCAAGCGTCTTTTAATGTCATGGCTACAGTCACCATCTGCGGTGATCTTGGAGCCCAAGAAAATAAAATCTGTCACTGCTTCCATTTCTTCCCCTTCTATATGCCAGGAAGTGATGGGGCCAGATGCCATGATCTTCGTTTTTTTAATGTTGAGTTTCAAACCAGCTTTTGCTCTCCACTTTCACCCTCAACAAGAGGCTCTTTAGATCTTCTTCGCTTTCTGCCATTAGGGTGGTATCGTCTGCGTATCTGAGGTTGTTGATAATTCTCCCGGCAATCTTAATTCCGACCTGTGATTCATCCAACCCGGCGTTTCTCATGATGTACTCTGCATATAAGTTAAATAAGCAGGGCAACAATATGCAGCCTTGTCGTACTCCTTTCCCTATTTTGAACCAATCGCTTGTTCCATGTCCGGTTCTTACTGTTGCTTCTTGGCCCTCATACAGGTTTCTCAGGAGACAGGTAAGGTGTCTGGTACTCCCATCTCTTTAAGAATTTGCCAGAGTTTATTGTGATCCACACAATCAAAGGCTTTAGCGTAGTCAATGAAGCAGAAATAGAGGTTTTCTGGAATTCTCTTGCTTTCTCCATGATCCAGCGAACGTTGGCGATTTGATCTCTAGTTCCTCTGCCTCTTCGAAACCCAGCTTGTACTTCCAGTAGTTCTCGGTTCACATACTGCTGAAGCCTAGCTTGTAGGATTTTGAGCATCACCTTGCTGGCATGTGAAATGAGCGCAATTGTACAGTAGTTTGAACACTCGTTGGCATTGCCCTTCTTTGGAATTGGAATGTAAACTGACCTTTTCCAGTTTTGTGGCCACTGTTGAGTGTTCCAAATTTGTTGGCATATTGAGTGCAGCACTTTAACAGCATCATCTTTTAGGATCTTAAATAGCTCAGCTGGAATACTGTCATCTCCGCTAGCTTTGTTGTTAGTAATGCTTCCTAAGGCCCACTTGACTTCCCTCTCTAGGATGTCCAGCTCAAGTTCAGTGACCGCACTGTCATGGCTATCAGGGACATTCAGATCTTTCCTATATAGTTCTTCTGTGTATTCTTGCCACCTCTTCTTAATCTCATCTGCTTCTGTTAGGTCCCTGCCTTCTTTGTCCTTTATCATGCCCGTCTTTGCACAAAACGTTCCCTTGAGATCTCCGATTTTCTTGAAGAGATCTCTAGTCTTTCCCATTCTGTTGTTTTCCTCAATTTCTTTGCATTGTTCATTTAAGAAGGCCTTCTTGTCTCTCCTTGCTATTCTCTGGAACTCTGCATTCAGTTGGGTATATCTTCCCCTTTCTCCCTTGCTTTTTGCTTCCCTTCTTTCCTCAGCTACTTGTAAAGCCTCATCAGACAGCCACTCGGCTTTCTTGCATTTCTTTTTCTTTGGGATGGATTGAGTTGCTGCCTCCTGAACAATGTTACGGACCTCCGCCCGTAGTTCCTCAGGCACTCTATCAGATCTAATCCCTTAAATCTATTCATCACCTCCGCTGTATATTCAAAAGGCATATGATTTAGGTCATACCTGAAGGGTTTAGTGGTTTTTCCTGTGTTCTTCAATTCAAGCAGAAATTTTGCAATAAGCAGCTCATGATCTGAGCCACAGTCAGCTCCAGGTCTTGTTTTTACTGACTGTATAGAGCTTCTCCATCTTTGGCTGCAAAGGACATAATCAATCTGCTTTCGATATTGACCATCTGGTGATGTCCATGTGTAGAGTCGCCTCTTGTGCTGTTGGAAAAGAGTGTTTGCTATGATCAGCGTGTTCTCTTGGCAAAACTCTATTAGCCTTTGTCCTGCTTCATTTTGTACACCAACGCCATGCTTGCCTGTTATCCTGGATATTTCTTGACTTCCTACTTTGGCATTCCAATCCCCTATGATGAAGAGGACATCTTTTTTTGGTGTTAGTTCTAGAAGGTGTTGTAGGTCTTCATAGAACCGATCAACCTCAGCTTCTTTGGCCTCAGTGGCTGGGGCATAGACTTGAGTTACTGTGATGTTGAATGGTTTGCCTTGGATTTGTACTGAGATCATTCTATCGTTTTTAAGACTGTACCCCAGTACTGCTTTTCCCACCCTTTTACTGACTATGAGTGCTACTCCATTTCTTCTAAGGGATTTTTGCCCACAGTAGTAGATATAATGGTCACCTGAATTAAATTCGCCCATGCCTGTCCATTTTAGTTCACTGATTCCCAAGATGTCAATGTTTAATCTTGCCATCTCATGTTTGACCACCTCCAGCTTACCTTGATTCATTGACCTTACATGAATTTTGACAACCACACTGTGCTGGAGAAGTTTACCAGAGATGACTCTGCCTGCGTAACTCATATTCTTCATCTGATCCCTGGCTTGAGCCCCTGCTCAAGCATACAGTGGAAGCCTGGCCTTCTTGGAGAAGGGCCAGAGCTCCGTGGCAGAGCACTAGCTTGGCACTGCATGCAGAAGACCCTAAATTCCAGTTGGGGAGGGTCTGTAGCTAAGTGGTAGATCGCATACCATGCATGCAGAAGCTTCTAGGCTCAAGTCTTGGCATCTCTGTGTGAAAAGATCTCAGGTAGCAGGGCTGGATAAGACGTCAGCCAGAGACCATAGTGAGCCGCTGACCATCAGCAAAGACAATACTGGCCTAGACTGAATAGTCTGACCCGGTATAAGAGAGCTTCCTATGTTCTATTCCCTTGTCATCTCCAGTTTAAAAGGCCTCAGGAAAAGTTAAAAGGGCTAGGAAAGACGTCTGCCTGAGGTATTGGAGAGTTGCTGTCAGTCAGAGTAGACAGCATTGGATTAGATGGACTGACAGTCTGATTATATATAAGGCAGCTTTATATGAATACCACAACAGTATCCCACTGTGAATTAGAGCTGTTGAACTACAGTCCATGGAGTCAAGTGAGTCCTGCAGACAATCATTTTTCACAGGTTGCAGTACAGAGGTTTCAGCTTTATGCCACTCTGGAGTGAGCTTCCTTTTCTTGCATATGGAGGATATGTGGAAAACAAACACCAGATTAAATAGCAGAAAGCCTTTTGAACATGGAATACTTGTCTTTCCAAAGAGGGATAGTAGCACTCCAATTTATTTTGCTGCAACTCAGCTTATACTTTTACCTGTACCTTGATAAACTGTTAAGTACAAAATAGAGCATCTTAAATACATATCCATATAGTACTGGCCCAAATCCTGCTTATTTCAGAGTTTAGTCGTAACTGTTCTGTGAGCTACCAATGGAATAAATAGAAACTCTGCAAATTTTGCAAACAACTTTACCAGTTGTCTAGTTTCCCTGATGGAAGATGCCATGTTTGATAGCATTTCAGCAAGTTAAACTTCTAAAAAAATAAATGTAAGACTATTCAAGATAATGCAGCATTCAAGAAAGATGATTAAAAGCAATTACAAGTAAATCAAGTAAATGAATACTAAATCTTTATAGCATCTATTTTTATTACCAAAACAGCAAGTTGATGCAGCAACTGCAATTAATTTTTCTTTTTAAAAATCTCATCTATTGGGCATAAAAGTCAATAAATTATGGTGAATCAGCGTGTCATCTAAATAATAAAACAACAGTCTCTTTTTAAAGTGATAATCTGGTAGCATCTTAAACTTTTGCATGGGATTTTTGCTAAAAAAGGTTTGCTTTAACATGCTACCAAATACTGCTCTTTATCTATGAAAATCCTTCCACATTGTTTTAGCTTCTCTTGTACTTCTGAGGTACAGAATGCAGCCATTTCAGGTGCAAGGCACTCATTGCTGTACAGTTCCCCTCAATCTGAAATCCACTGAGAAGAAAGCCAAAAGGTCTAACCCCCTTTACTTGCCCAACCCATCCATGTTAATCTTTATTTTTTTAAAAATGTAGCAAGAAAAAGCTCGAGTTCTTTCTCTGCTGAATACAGGAGGCAATGATTTCATTCCACAGATGTTAAACCATATACATACCATATTTAATCACATCAAAGATCCAAAAAAGGAAAGTTAAGTAATGACAAACACAGTGAACATATGCAAATGGCAGCACGCTTAATTCATCACATTGTTACCTTCAATGCTTCTGACAGCATCTAAAACTGCTCCTAATGTGTTAACAATTCAGTTTGGATGTGCATGTAAACCTTAAATGTAGACTTCTGTTTCATCTACAAAGCATTTTTTGATCAGATCAGAAACTCAAGACTAGTCCTAGCAATCCTTCTGCTTCCTTAACCAGGTGTTTTGCATCACAAGGCCATCAACATTTGTTCTTACAATGCATCATTACAAGATTCCCATATCTGACACAATAAAGCACAATTAATTTTCTTCCTCTTCTTCTCCATCCTCCTCTTCATCTTCTTCACCTTGGTCACCAGATTCGATATCGTCTTCATCCTCAACCTTTCAGAGAGTGAAAAAAGCATAATTTGATCAATCCATTAACTGATTAATTGGCCAGCAGATTCTTAAAATTGCTAATTATTTTTATTGTACTTACAAACCCATGGGCAGCAGCTGCCTTCTTAGAAGAGGCATTCCTCTTATTCTATCATACAGGGGGAAATGCCTCTTCTGAGATGGTGCCTGCCTGCTCACAGCATTGAAAACAAAACAAAAAAATGCTTCTTTCATCAAAGCTAAGGGTTTTTATTAAATGTCTGGGGCCAGATTATCTGACGGATCTTCTCCTCCCATATGTACCTGTTTGGACTCTAAGATCATGTTCAGTGGTCCTTTTCTGGGAGGCCCTGCCAAAGAAAATGAGGAGGGCAGCTACCAGGAAGAGGGCCTTTTCTGCTGTGGCACTCCAGCTGTGGAATGAGCTCCTTAGGGAGGTTTGCCTGGCTCCTACACTGTACTCTTTCTGGTGCCAGGTGAAGACCTTTTAATTTTCCCAGGAATTTTAGCATTTTAGTATTCTAGTCTTTTAGCTCTGTTGCTTTAAATTTGTTACTGTATTTCAAATCTCTGCATTGCAGCTAGGTTTTATTTAAGCTTTTATATTTTCTTTTGTTTTTATGCTGTATTTGTGGTTTTAATGTTTATGAACCTCCCAGAGAGTTTTGGCGATTGGGCGGTATAGAAAAGTAATAAATAAATAAATAAACCATATGCAAATCTAATGGATTAAACCTTATATGATTAATTAATATTCCTTTATGGAAGCAACAACACTGACAATAAGCATTGTATCATGGATTCCTTTCCCATGGGAAATAACCATAATGCAGCAGATCCCAGCTGTAAACGTCAGAATGGGTCCCTAAAAGACAGCTTATGCTGGATACAGGAGCCAATAGGAAGCCAGTGTAGACATTTAAGAACGGGCATCACCTGGTGGCAGAATTCTGGGTAGGTGTGAGTTGGCTGAGCTGAGACAACAGATGACCAGGTTGAGGGAGAAGATAACTAGAACATGAACCAGGGTTTTCGCCAAGGGAGCAGAGAGGAAGGGTCATATTTTTGCAATGTTGCATTAAGAGAAGGGACATGAGTTGGCAACATACTAAACATGGGTAGCAAAGAAAAAGCTAAGGCTTTGTGCCTGTCCAGCAGGGTAGTTTGTCATGTTGCCTAAGGATACAGAGGACCAGTTGCCACACTTGATATAATTGCTCAAGTTGAATTAAGCCTTATGCTTGTTTTCAGTGAATGTGCATCTTACTGGTTCTCCAAGTTCCTTGAGCTTATTCTTTGATGCAGCTATTTAAGCCACAGTGAGTTGTAGTGTGTGCTGGTGGCCATTTTGAACATTCAAGCCATGACCACAGCTTGCTGTGTTGTCTGAAACCGGGGCCATGGGGCTAAACAACTCCCGCATAAGCCATGGTTCCCAAGTTTGGACAACACAAGCTGCAGCTTGAATATTCAGGTTGGCACTTGCGGGTGCTGCAGCTCGTTGTAGCTTAAATAAGCCATGACAAACCCAGTCACAGAGTGTATATAACAAAGAATGCTTGGAAAAAAAGATTAGAAGTTTGATCTTGGACATACGGAGTCAATCTACACTTAACCTGAATTCTCTTACCAACTCTCTCATATCAAGTCTTACAGTAGTCTCATGGGCACTATAATTAAAGTAATTAAGATTTAAATTATTTCCTTCATGTTTTGAGACCCAGGAAAGTACTTTTCTACCATTTGAAACTGTAATATTCTTGTTTTATTTGTCACATATTTCAGATAAATACTGGCAATATTTAAGTTTGCCCTGGAGAATACCCCACCCAATGCAGAACTGTTTACACACAATGGTAGCAGTGGTAAGATTCACAAATAGGTATGATCTAACTAGTTTCAACTGTCTCTAAAATAAGTACTGACTAAAACACTGAGCTGTTTCCATCACTATATAATTAAAAGTGGGGCAGCACAGAAAGGGTGGAAGTAGACACTTGATATAATTACTCAAGCCGAATTAAGCCTTACACTTGCTTTCAATGAATGTGCATCTTACCGGTTCTCCAAGTTCCTTGAGCTTATTCTTTAATGCAACTATTTTCTGATCTTGATCAGCCAGAAGAACCAGAAGGTCATCCTGCTCTTTTTTAGATTCTGCCACTTCCTGCTGCAATTTGCTATTCTCATTTTGCAAAATAGCCACAGTACTATTGGATGAATCCAGCTGCTGTTTCAGAGATACCTTTTCTTCACTGAGAGTTGCAATATCATTCTGGGAGTAAAACAAAACAAAAACATCAGTGACCATACATAAAAAGCTGTGCATCTAGAAGTGGCTGGCACACACCTCACTACTGCAAGTCTTAACAGCGTCAGCACTTTGTTGATAATTCAACATTCTTTTAAGATAAAAGTTACCTTGCATGTCTCATACAAAGGACTTGTTTATAAAAGTTACCTACTGAAATTAAAACCCTGACCCTCCTTCTCTCAGTGTCCATTTTCTTTATATGATAAAGGAGGAAATCAAATGTGGAAGCTGATTTGAAGTAAGAAGCACCAAGATGCTCTTCCCTCACCTTTTGGGTGAACGATTTTATGAACACATGAAGTTGCCTTCTACTGACTCAGATAATTTAGCCCAGTATTATCTACTGCAGCAATAGATCTCCAGCTGAGGTCTCTCCCAGCAGAAGACACCAGAGATCCTTTTAATTTGAAGTGTTGGGGATTGGATTTGGGACTTTAAGCAAGTACTCTACTATTAAGCTTTAGCTCCTGAACCAAGTATCTTGGGATGATTTTACAATTCACAAGTGCTTTAGTGACCATGTTCAGACATCATGGTGGCTTTCAGCAGCAATTCATGGGTTAATAAACCCACAAGTTGTGGGGATGCATGCGGTGCATGAACTGCTTCCTCTTTCCATTAACAACGCAAGGTTGTTTCTGTGATGTCCAAACTCAGGAACTTCGGGTTGTTTCTGGGTTAAAGAACCCATGGCTTGTTCTTGGGTAAACCTGGGGCTCTTCAACCCACAAACACCCCCAAGTGCCCTGGTTTGGATCTCATGGAAACAACCCTTGAATGCACCATTCGAGGGTTGTTGATAGAAACAAGGAGTGGCTCGCATCCCTGCAATATGTGGGTTAACTAATGCACGAATTGCTGCCAAAAGCCGCCGCGACATCCAGACACGGTCACTAAAGCACTTGTGAATTGCAAAATTGTCCCAAGATACTTGGTTCCTATCACTGATCCTTGACAGCTCTTTGATATCCTGTTCCCAAATGTTATGATACAGTTCATTTAGACACATGGTTGGGCGGATTTTTAAAACCTTTTGAGGAAAAAAATTCCTTTCCAGGTGGAAGGAAAGCAACAAAAAAAAAAAAGTGGAAGGAAAGCAATCCTCAGCATACATTACTAATTGAGGATTTCCTTGGTTTGCCTCTTGGGACATTCCAGTGTCTTTGCACACCTGCATGCATTTTATTGGATAAGAGCTTTAGGCTAAGAGAGGATTTACAATTGCACAAAGTGGACTATGAGACCACAGAGTTTAAAAGCAGCTTTCCTGCCTAGGCTTATGGGCAATTAGACCCCACGTGGAAGGCCTAATGAAAAACTCTTTGTGAAGATCTGATCGTAAGCTGGAAGAGGAAATGTTTAGAGCAATTTGTAGGAAACAAGTTGTCACTAGCCACCCAAATTTTATTAGGAAGCAACCTTTAATTCTTTAGTCTCCTGCATGAGCATTGAGAGCCTTCCTTCCAAGTCAGCCATCTTTGCTCCCGTAATAGTGCCATTGTCTCCTGACACAGGAACTGGAGCTAGGCTCTGCAAAACAAAGAACACTGAACAAGAGTAACAGCGGGCAGGGTATATTGTCAGACTAATATTTGTGATTTGTTTTGTATGGCAAAGTATAGTGAATGAAACAGAAATGGAAGACAGTCTGTGCAGATATAGTCCAACACAGATACACTGGCATATGGATCGGCCCTGGCTACTTACAGATGATACTGGGCAGTTCAAAGAGACAGGAAGATTAATACTGTTCCTTACAGCCTATAGAAAGGATTCACACAAAAAGGTATAGTGAAAGCCTTACAATATTACCAGTTTCTGAAGCAGTTCTTGTTTTTCAGTCTGAAGTTTAACAATATCTGTGGACTGTGACTGGATTTGGGTCCTCAAGGTTTCAACTTCCTGTGGGGGGGGGGAAATTAAATTCAGCTACCAAACCAACCGTATTGTTTGCAAACATAACCATGACATGGAGTTACTGGGAGCAATTGTCTGGAGATCTGGAGTGTGTTGTCATCAACATGTAGATGACATGCAGCTCTGTTTCTCATTTTCATCAGATACTGATGTCCTGAACCAGTACCTTGAAGTAGTAAGGGGCTGGATGGAGGTTCATAAATTGAGGCTTAATCCAGACAAGGTACCTAGTCAGGAGAGAGATAAAATCTAGAATACAGATTTAGCCTGTTTTGGATCGGGTTACACTCCCCTTAAAAAATTAGGTTCAGAGTTTGGGATACTCCTGGATCCAACTTTGCACCTGGACACAAGGTAGCAGCTGTGTCAGAGATGCCTTTGCCCACCATACATTGGTGCACCAGCTGTGCCTGTTCCTGAAAAGATCACACTGGCCACAGTAACCTGTGCCTTAGTTACATCCAGCTTAGATGACTGCAGTGTGCTCTTGATGGGGCTACCTTTGGAGAGTCTTCAGAAAATTCAGTTGGTTCAGCACGCGGCAGCAAGAATGTTAGTGGACATTCACCCATGGGATCATAGCTATCTATTTCCTATGTTCCCTTGATTTCCCATGTTCAGGCATAAGTGCCATTTTTGATGCAGGCAGGTATCAACCCCAAAGTTTGTAGAAGTACAAAAATCCCTTGGCATTTGAATCTCATGCCAAAGCCTTAATAAATGTCAGATCAGTCTGGCTCCCGCTCCACCCTAATTATTTAACCCAGGGGAAACTGTGTGTGTGTGTGTGTTTGTGTGTGTGTGTGTGTGTGTAGAGAGAGAGAGAGAGAGAGAGAGAGGTGAACTGTGCTGCTAAAGGCCTGCAGTGACAGAGCAGGAGTTCTCAATAAACCCTGTCATCGCAGAGCAGACCATTGCAGAACCTGTGGCAGGAGGCATTCTTTTCGCCAGAAGAGACAAGATTCACGTGGCTCTGTCTTGTGAGCAACTCCCTCATGCAGGATACTTTCTTCAATGATTAACAACATGATATCAAGCAGGAAGTTTCAAGCAGGAAGGATATGGTTTCTCCCCAGTTTCAACCAGGAAGTATCCTGACCAATTATCCTAGACAAGCAGCATAAATGTCCTACCTTACATAGTTCACTATCAGCATCAGGACCACTTGGTTTATTGGTTTGTGAAGACTGCTCTATTGTTCCTCCTGCTACTGGTGAAAGCTTCTGCAAATATCAGATATTAACAAAAAATAATTTATTTAAAAAGTACAAGCATTTTTAAATCTCACACCTCCTGAAAAGTCTCAGCTTTCAGTTAAAAAAAAACAGCAGCAGTTTTCTAGTTCTTGCAGGTTCAATTATAGGCTTTCAAGTGTGTGGCAATGCTTGGTGTCATCTTTGAGGCCAGGGGAGATCACTTCTGGTAATCACATAGTTTATACAGGTCACAGAAATCAGATTTTCCGTTGGTGGTTATTTCCCACCCTCTTATGCTAATGGGTTGGTTGTGGACCCTAGCAGCTCTTTCCAATATTTGTAGAACTTTTTTTAGCAAATCTGAACCACTTCATAGTTGATGCACTCCTCAAAAATAATGGGGTCAGTTGTTCTCTGATGTTTCACCAACACCCTCGCCTGCCACACTTTCAGTTTTTTAAATTATTATGTTTAACTTACTAAGCTATCAAGCATCAGATTTATCCCTATTGACATGGAACTGAAGTTACCTAAGACCTAAGCTAACTGGGATCTATTCTACCCCCAACAACTTCTCAAAGTAGGGTAAGGACTCCATTTCACCTGTACTATTTATTACATTTCTAGAAGGCCCAGTAGCCAAAGCTCTTTTAGGCAGTTCACAATTTTAAATGTGGTTATACCAATCCATCTTTTTAGTCATGAAATTTGCTTGCAGAAGTGGACTGAAAATAATGGAGGAAGTAAAATTCAGAAACTGCTGTTAATAAATAACATTTTTAATTTGATCTACCAATTGTAAGGCTCAGCAATTCAGATCAGAGTCCCATCTCTGTATTTTCCTCAGCTTAGGAGATTAGGAAGGCAGCTACTGATATGAGGACCTTTTCAAGCAAAGGTGCCCAACTGTGGAACTCCTGGCCTAGGTATGTGTGCTTGGCACTTTCTTTACCATCTTCTAGGTGCCAGATG
This sequence comes from Heloderma suspectum, assembly GCF_057233095.1. Taxonomy (NCBI): domain Eukaryota; kingdom Metazoa; phylum Chordata; class Lepidosauria; order Squamata; family Helodermatidae; genus Heloderma; species Heloderma suspectum. The sequence continues at coordinate 131,452,059 of NC_139462.1, read as the reverse complement.
AAGTCTGTTACGTTCTCTGTTGCTTGGCTTTTTAAAATGTCTGAGACCCTTTTAATTGCCTTCTTTGGTACTGATGCCTCAATTCGTTTTACCAGCTTTTTCTATAGTTTTATCTGCTGCTTTTACGGTTTTTATTTCATGATGCAAGCCACCTTATGGCTATGTGTGATAAGATGGGACAGAAGTCCTTTAAGCAAACAAATATGTTCATGTTGCAAACCAAACTCTTTCCCACTGGTCACCCTTCATTAAAGTAGGGAATAAAAGGTTACTTCTAGATGGCAGGACCACACCCTCTCCCCTGATACCAGGAACGTATGGTCTACTTTTGGATTTGGGAGCAAGAGAACAAATCCTTTCCTGAACAATATTCTACAATAGGCAAGAATGGACTGAAAGCTTCAGATCAGATGCTAACAGCGACACTTTGCACTACTCACCAAGGTTTCAATCAAAGAATCCTTTTCCCTCAGCTGTTCCTGTAATAGTTCAAGCTTGTGCTTCCATTCTTCGACCTCCTCATGCAATTTGCTGATTTCTTCTGGCTGAACACCATTCATTTGAGCCACATCACTGTGAGAACTATGATGCTGATTGTCTTTTCCTATTAGTCAGATTGAGAAATGGCTTATTTGTAGTGTTGTTGACGTAATTTTCAAAAACAATTCTTACCCCAAACTCTTTTTAATCTATCTTTTCTCAGGAATATTACAAGATACTGATTTAAATGTCTTGGGGAGCAATCCTATACCCTAGGGGACACAGGATTTTTTGGTTTCTTGGCTCTGAGCTCAGAGACAGGAAACCGCACTCCCCTCCCTCTTGTAGCTGGCACAGAGAGAACTGCACCAGCTGCCTCTCCGTGCTAGTAAAACAGAGCACGGAGATGGGGAGAATGGGGTGTTCCCAGGAGAAGTGAGGAGATGGGGTCGGCATGCCTACGATCTTTCCTATGGCTGCCCCAGCCTCCCTCCCTCCAACTCCCCGAAGCCTACACTAGAGGGGCAAAAACGCAGAGCAGCAGGCGCGAGGTGCTTCCCTCCCTGCATAGGGTTCTTGTAAGCCTCAGAGTTCGGGGGCTTATGAGTACCAAGGATTGGAGTACTCGTAATAATGAGTTTACCCACAGGATTGCGCCCTTACTGTAGTTTGGAGTAGGCATTAGCCACGGGAAATGGACCAAGTTTTGGTAGGCCATCTCATGCCTGTTGACTGCTGAGATTGTTATTAAAATGCTGGATTAGCTGGACCTTGGTCTGAATTCTTAAGGCACTTCTGTTCTTAAGCAAGAGCGCATACTAAGGATCAGTTAATACAAATTGTTGTTGTTCAGTCGTTAAGTTGTGTCCGACTCTTCGTGACCCCACGGACCATAGCACGCCAGGTCTTCCTGTCCTGCGCTCTCTCCCAGAGTGTGCTCAAGCTCATATTCATTGCATCGGTGATGCTATCTAGCCATCTCATCCTCTGCCGTCCCCTTCTCCTTTTGCCTTCAGTCTTTCCCAGCATCAGGGTCTTTTCCAGTAACTTTTCTCTATGCATTAGGTGGCCAAAATATTTGAGCTTCAGCTTCAGTATCTGTCCTTCCAATGAGCAGTCAGGGTTGATTTCCTTTAGGATTGACCGATCTGACCTCCTTGCAGTCCAGGGGACTCGCAAGAGTCTTCTCCAGCACCATAATACACATTAGTTTTTATTTATTTACATAATTCATATCCCACAAAGTCACTAAGGATGCAAATCCTATGGGCTGAGCCTTTGTGAGACTCAGAGGCTTCTGTGTATCCAAGGCCCTGGCGGGCTGAAGCAGGAGGAGCAGCGGAGGTGATCTTTGCCTCCCCGTCCTCCGGTCGTTTTTCGCTAGATGGGCATTTTTCCCTGCCTAGTGACAGTGCTTCAGAGGGAGAGGGAAGGATAGCTCATATCCTGGCCTCTCCCGTCTCCTCCCCTCTCCACTGACTGGAACACCCCCTTTTTCCTTCTCTGCCAAGTTTCTGACCTTGGAGCCCAGCTGCCATGTTTCTTTCCACACCGACTAGGAGGGGGTGGGGAAGGGGGGGGTCGGATCTATGGCTGCCCCCTTCCATGGTTGGGGCCTACTATCCTATGGACCCTCAGACAATGTCTAGGGGGCATAAGACTGCTTCCTTAAGAACATTCCCAGGACAGTATTAATTATGCCTTTAAGAACTTGAATATGCACTATTATTTCGTACAATTTAACACATGCATTGGTGGACTATGAGAACTCTAATTAAAAAAAACAAGTTAGCAGACCTCCCAAGACTGATGACAGCCCAATGCTGGTTTACAGATTTCTACAACAGTGCTTAAAAAAACAACATTTTTCCTCAGCGATATACACCATTTTTGTGACGGAAATCTAGGTGAATCTCTCATCATTTTGTATGCACAACATTTTTCTTTTGGTCAGAGGTCACCAATATAGAAGCAAATCTTCTTCTGACTTTGAAATTTATGTTTTAGCATATCAAACTCCTTCCCTACTCATCTCTGTCTGGTTAGCTGATTAGGGATAATTGAGGAGGGAGCAGGAGACAGGTTACACAAACACAAAGAGATGGCTAGGGTTGGCTAAGGACCTCTTCTTAGCTCCTGAGACATAGGATGGCACTAGGGCTCGGAACCATAACTGATGCTAGCTAGCTATTACTTCAAGCAAACACAGACTTCTCAGGGCAGGGTTCAAGCAAAGTTCACTCACCCTCCTACAACCCATTCTGCTCATTCATCTCCCTGATGCTTGTCCATTCACTGCCTCAACCGAAAGCCTGCTCCTCCTCTGTCCTTTACCAGGCTCCTACAATCCCAGGCTGACACCTTTCTACCTCTACAACTTCAGCCTTGACAGTCCAGGCTTTTATCTACCTCTTCTAGTAACTGCTCTACCCCCACATCACCATCTCCCCTTACTGTTCCAGTTCTTTGATCCCCTAAGGACACTACCTTGAATCACCAACAATCTCAGGACTTCCCCCATCCAATTACAATGCCCTGAACGAAAACTTGGAGTGGCTCCAGGGACCTATAAACCAGCACATATGTAAATAATGTGCCATCTGTCTGTGTTCAATGGCTCTTCAAGTAAGTTGCAAAATGTAATCTGAAACCCCATGGCATACAAATTTGTAGCACCTGAATTCAACAGCAATTATAGAAGACACTGCCAGCAGTAGTACCTAGCTGTACTTTAAGGAGATTATATTGGTCCTTGTGCTGCTGGATCTGTGACACTTGTTGTGTGACTGCTGTCTGCAACTGTTCATTGTGAACTTTTAAAGTCTCTACTTGTTTCTTCAGTTCCTCAAGTTCCTGATCCTTTAAAATGAAAAAGAATCTAGTTAATGTAAGCTTACATTAGTTCCTTAATATGGAACTACACACCACATCCTATTATATTTATTTTGCTTAGAAAGAATACATCACCACAGAAATTAAACAACCACAGGCATTTTACCCATAAATATTCCTAGATTATTTTCCCACTAAATCTCACCTCTCCAAAGGTGCGATTTTCAGCATGTAGCTACCGTTGGGGACAAATAGCAGGTTGAATAAAGGTTGGGGTTGGTTTTAAACAGAAAAAATGCTTGTGTGTGTGTGTGTGTGTGAGAAGGGTTAAACTTCTCATTCCCTTCTGCCATGGTCCAATCCAATCAGTCCTTCCCCATGGCTGCTTTTTGTTAAGAGAAATGGCAGGTTTTAACTGCATGCTTCAATAGTGTCCTTAAAGTAATGTGAAGTTTGGTCCTCTGACATGCCTCCTTAAAGATACACTATGCCCACTAGACCAAATTCAACTAATTTATAATGTAATTTACCTGTATTCTAATGACATTTTTATAGTGCGTCACTATGTTGTCATGTTGTTCTAATGTTTTTTTCACTTCCTCTTCCTTTTTATCTTCTTCACTAGACTTATAAACTGCCTTCGTTAGAACACCTGTGAAATAATTGTTCATTCTGTTAGACAATGTAAGCCAATTTTTGTAGCATCCTAACATCTGTACAGATTAGGGAGATAAAGAGATAGTTATCTTATGGCTTCTATCTTGATGACGGCCTCCCAAGAAACAATGAAACATGGTTTTTAGTATGGAAAAAACACAATTCCCTCCCTGCATAGCCAAGTACTTCAGCAATCTAAAATAAGCAGATAACCCTAATTCCTAATACTTCCAGCAATAATAATTCTCAAACATTCCGGATTTCTGTATTACTACACTGAAGAAAATGTAAAATCACTGTTCAATGATTCCCTCCAATACTTCAAGAAAGGACATTTAAATAGATTTCAAATGTTTAGTCATATTGCTATTGTTTTGGTTTGTGTTATCTTTGCTCTTAATATCTTCCCTTGGCTCTGTATCATTGGAGTGCCCTTCCACCAGATGTCTAAGTATCTTCCTTTGTTTTTACATTCAAGCACCTCCTTAAGACATGTTCGTCCTGGCTTTTCTCAACTGATCTTTGTTCCCTTTTCCTTTCCCCCAAATATGTCTGTCTCTTCTTTACCTACAGACTGTAAGCCTGTATGCAGGGCCTGTTTTATTTCTTATTTTTGTTCAGTGCCTAGCAAAAGACACACCAGGGAAGGGGAGGGAAAAGGAAGAGGAGGGAGATCTGTTTTTCAAGGCCAAAGAAGGTGGTGAGCTATAAGCTGGCATTTAAATGCACTTCAGGCCAGGCTGACCACTTCCTTTGCTGGTGTTCTTGCTGGAATGAGGTTCTTGTTCCCTTGGCTGATGGATGGGGCCAGAGCGTTCTTTCCCCTTCCTTCTGCAGTCCCAGGGCAACTGTCAGTGGGAGCCAAGTGTTCTTTCTGGCAGGGAGCAGGAAGCATGGTCCCTGCTACTGCTCCTTCTCTGGCCGATGGATGGGTCTCCCCATTGGCTTGATGTTATTCCTGGGAAGCAGTGGGTGCAGCCTCTCAGTGGCCCCTGGCTGATGGCAGAAGCCAGCATGCGCTTCCCTTCCCCTTTGAGAATTAATTATATACCCTAGTAAAAGGATATATAACTGCATTCTTAGATGCGGAATGGATCAGAATACACTCCCTGAACACCAAGGAAATGGAGCAGCTAAGCCTCTTACATGCAGTAACCCTACTGAGCCCTCAGGTACCCACTGAGGTTAACTAAATATAATGAAGCCCACTCTTAAATTGTAAGCAACCCAATGAACTGGGCTCATTATTGAGTTCAAGCACAATAAACCTATTGCAGCCTCTGTGTAAAACTGTTTGACTGCAATGTGATTAGCATGTCTTAGCACTGAAAAAAACTTTTTAAAAAACCCTTTAGGTCTGATGGTCTAATTCAGTTAATTTTAAATACAATCCTGAATAGAACTTGCTCTGAGTTTTCAAATGAACCTGTCGAAAAAGAAAAACAAAACTCAACAGAAGTGATGTAACATGTCTCACCCTCTAGCTCTTTTACCAGTTTAGTAAATTCATGATCAAACATCATATGGTCTGGGCTAGAAAAGCTTGGCTGAGGTTTCTGAGCTGCTCGGGAATAGAATTCATGTTTGCTAATGAATCCCAATTTCTCAATAAAGTTTTCCTTGCCAATCCTCTTTTCTATCAGCTGCTTTAATTTCTCCCTGGAGATGGAAAGAGAATTACTTAAACCATCATAAATTGCACAAAGCTGTCCTCTTTTTAATCATCCCCCTGACCCCTCTCCTCACAACCCCTATTTAACAAAGAAATATATGTTGATTGGTGTACAAAGCGAACCAGCTAAGAACAGAATTAGAGAATCAAGGAGGAGAGGACTCTCAGATACATCAAAGGCAACAGAGAGAATGAAATGATCAAGCACATAGATGCTACCTTCAGATTTGGCAATGAGGATAGTTTCAGTGGAGTGCAGAAGGGTTAGAATTTTTTTAAAACTTATTAATTTATAAGTTAATATAAACTTGGTACACAAGGGAGCCAACAACAACAACAAAATCAAGATTAAAACAAAACTTAATAAAAACCTGAAACTCTGTGACACTCCAAGCATCTGATGAAGTGTGCTATAGTTCATGAAAGCTTATGCTAAAATAAATGTATTGGTCTTTAAGTTGCCACAACATGTTTTGTAATTTTAGCTTAGAAACTCAACATGAGCCATTCAACTCTATGGGAGAAACTATGGTTCATCATTCCAATAGGTAATTCGCTAGGTGTTCCTCCAGCTTCAAACATTTGAACCTACCAAAGTCTGTAACTAATAGTAAAATAAATCTAGGTTTGGATCAATTATTTTCATTGGCTTAATGAAAAGTTCATCTACTTCCTAGTCTCTGTCCTGCAAATTAAGAACATAAGAAGAACCAAGTTGGATCAGGCCAAGGGCCCATCCACTCCACTATTCTGTTCACAGAGTGGCCAACCAGCTGTCGATGGGAGACCCACAAGCAAGTCATGAGTGCAACAGCACCCTCCTGCCCATTTTCTCCAGCAACTGGTGTACACAGGCATACTGCCTCTGATACTGGAGCTGGCATGTAGCCATCACGATCAGTAGCCACTGATCCAGGAAATTATATTAGATAAGATGGAACATGTCTGAACACCAATGAATGAAGCTTCACTGCTTACATAAGAGCTACTCAGAACTCTGGGAACTGTGACCTTTAAGCAGCACCCCACCCTCCTTCAATATACTTACTTCTTATAATTTTCGAGTGAGTTGTCATTGTAATAAATGGAAATTCCTAGCAAAAGGGCACACAATCCTTGGACTAATTGCTCCTCTTCTCCAAGGTTTTCTGCTATTTGTCCTGTTAGCTAGACCTTTTGCTAAGGTTATTTAGGCACTTCGTAGACAAAATGATCTTCACTCATGCATAACTCTTTGGCCTAATATTCTGTTATTACTAGCTGAACTGAATGCAAATAATAATAATAATAATAATAATAATAATTTATATTTATTGTTAACTAATATTATTAGTTAACAAAACTATCCATACCGCATTCTAGGCATGCCACATATAGTAAGAGTACAAACCTATGAGGATGGCCGTAAGCCTCCAAACTCTGAGGCTTATGGCCATCCAACACAGAGCAGGAGGTGTGGTGGAGGCAATCTTTGCATCTGTGTTCCTCCTGCTCTGCATTTCAGCTAGATGGGCTTATTTGTCTGTCTAGCTGAGGTGTTGGGGAGGGAAGGAAGCTGGGGAGGCCAGAGGATTCCTCGTAAGCCGGCCTCCGCGGTCCCATGCCCTTCCCACCCACAGGAACACCCCCCTTTACCTTCCCTCCGAGGTTGCTTTCATGACCTCGGACAGGCAGCTGGGGGAATGGGTGGGGAGCTTGGAGTCCTGGGTCCGAGGTTGAAGCAATGTCTTCGACCTCGGATCCAGAAATCCGAACTATCCTATGGCCCCTCAGACACTGTCTAGGGGCCACAGGATTGCTCTCTAAGTGGATTTTAAGATATCTTGAAGCACACACAAGGTGTAGAGAAGAAACAACACTATGGGACATTTTATGAAGTTGTCTTGCAATAATTAACATCGTATTCTGAAGAATGGCAGAAACTGAAACATTTGCTTAACAGTTATATTAAACATATTTCTTTTGGAGAACCAAAACATCTGCCCTTCCATCAAAGCTTGTAATTGCACAACTGGAACCACTGTGTGTTATCAGCCTATGTTGCCAAAGCTTTCTTAAGTAATGTTACTTCCATCAAGTAGAGTGAAAGCTTACTTGATTCTAGTATACTGAGGCACTTTATGCAGTAAACATTATTGCTGCAGGTACAATGGCATTTCCTGCAGCAAATGTGGACAACATACACACAGATTTAGACACTTGCGTACATGTTATGTGTTTGTTACAGGAAACCCCAGTGTAACAGCAATGTATATCGCAGCTTTAATGTTTACTCTGACTCAGGTGCAAAGTTTTTGCTCTTAAAGAACATTGTCTATAATTCAGAAGCGTTGACCTAATTTTTCAAAGGATACAAATGGAATATTGGCTGGATTGTGGAGAAAGTGTGTGACAGCAATAGGGCAGTTGCTTAGCCAGGTACAAAGCAGCATCAATAATCCAACTCTTGTCTGCACTTTGCTTCCCTAAAATAAAACAAAGAAACAAATGTTACTTGTATTTACAGGTCTTCTGTTTCTTTCACACATTTTCTGCTTTGAAGCATTGCCCAAACCAACAGAAATCTTAAATATTGGTCAAGGACAAGACAATGTTGTTCACTAAGTGAAACCATTCAATAATTTCCTCCATTTGTCCAAGAGCGAGTGCCTTATTGTACAGAAAATGGCGCCATCCAAGCTCAAGAGGGAGGCATCAGCTGGCCTGGGGGAACCACAAAGTTTATAGAAGTAAAAAAAAAAATCTTCAGAAAAAAACTTAAGGGAGAAAGAAATCCCCAGAAGAGCCCAATGAGGAATGAACATGTTCAGTAGGCATAGAACACTGAGTCAGATGGAAAAGTAAACAAAGATGGAGGGTGGGGAGATGGCATCAGCCAGAGAAGAGGATGGTTTGGTTGAGGCAGCCTGGAAGGTTTCAAAAGGCTGCTACTCAGCTGGCAGGAGGGGCAATCTGAGAGCTGAACTTGCAGTTACTTTAACTGTTGTGGTTAGCAACTACATCTGGGCTTAATTTTTTTTTTAATATATACCAGGGGTGGGGAACCACAGAACACAAGGAGGGGAGACTTAACCTTTCTCTCCTCAGCCACAATCCCAATGAAATTCACCCACTCCCAGCATGGCAATTACTTTTGTTCTAATGTGAATTACCATGCGGGGGGGGGGGCGTGTTGTTGGAATTGAGGCTAGGGAGGCAAGGATTAAATCTGCTGTAGTCCCCAGCCACAAATAATACATTTTTTTCAAATCCAGATGTAGATGGTAACCATGCAATTAAACTAATACCTAGTTTAGCCCTGAGAGAGGAGGCGAAGAGTGCAGAGGGGGTAAAGAGGAGGAAAGTGGGCCATTACCTTTGTGTCTCTCAGTTGTCCTTTACTCCATTCCTCTGCTTCTCTTTCCTCCTCTGAGAGAAATGAGCAAAGGAGTTTGGTGGAAGACACATAAAATAAAGATGGAGTGAACCTTCTCATTGACTAGATAGGCCATTTCCTGGTTCACACTGAGAGGCTCTTTTTAACCCTCCACTGATAGAACATTGTACTTTATCAAGCTAATTTGACCCATTGGGTGCTCTGTAGTAGCTACAGATACAATCTTGTTTGCAAAAATATGTATTTTTAAAGATTTTTCGGGTGCCTCCCAAATGCCAGGGATGGCGGGGGCTGCATGTTGCCCACCCCTGATGTAAACAAATAATGCTTTCATTGAGAATGTTACTTTTTCAGCAACAAAATATAGTTGCAAAGAGGTCATCAGGGTCAATAACATCCCACAATATAAAAAGTATGTAGCGCTTACAAGAATGGTGTGTGGGGGTCTAACTGACCCTCAGTTTTTTAAGCATAAAACATGTTGTGCCATTAACATCCATTTTGTATAACAGTGCAAAAATCACAAGTTGTGAATTACCTGTAACAACAAATTTCACAGAACTTGCAACCACAGCACGCACTAATCAAGCACAATCACCACATTTCAGAATTGCAGGAACAGGGCAGATGAAATGGTTACGCAATCACATAATTGCTTTGATTTTCTGTCACTGTATCATCCACAGAGATGATATCTGTCCTTCTCCTGGTATTGGTAGATCACAAGCTGAATACGAGCCAACAATGTGATGTGGCTGCAAAAAAGGCAAATGCTCTTTTGGGCTGCATTGATAGAAGTATAGCTTCCAAATCACGTGAAGTACTAGTTCCCCTCTACTCAGCACTGGTTAGGCCTCATCTTGAGTACTATGTCCAGTTCTGGGCACCACACTTTAAGAAGGATGCAGACAAACTGGAGAGGGTTCAGAGGAGGGCAACAAAGGTGATCAGGAGACTGGAAACAAAGCCCTATGAGGAGAGACTGAAATAACTGGGCATGTTTAACCTTGAGAAGAGAAGACTGAGGGGAGATAGGATAGCGCTCTTCAAGTACTTGAAAGATTGTCACAGAGAGGAAGGCCAGGATCTCTTCTTGATCATCCCAGAGTTCAGGACACGGAATCATAGGATCAAGTTACAGGAAGTCAGATTCCGGCTGAACATCAGGAAAAACTTCCTGACTGTTAGAGCAATACGACAATGGAACCAATGACCTAGGGAGGTAGTGGGCTCTCCCACACTGGAGGCATTCAAGATGAAGCTGGACAGTCACTTGTCAGGGATGCTCTGACTTGGATTCCTGCATTGAGCAGGGGGTTGGACTCAATGGTCTTACAGGTCCCTTGCAACCCTACTATTCTATGATTCTATGGTAACAGCAGGCCCTACTAGTTCTGGGGTGCCTCTCTTGATGTCCCAGCTTGCTTTGTGCCTATTCTTAATCCAGGGTTTGATCAACTCAAGACCCTGATCTACTAGGAAGGGACAACTTTTGGGATGTTCACACCACTGTGGGTAGTTTAACTTCCAAACAACATAGACATTTAAACAGGCAATGTTCACTATATTCAAGTTTATAAAGGGGTTTTGTAAACCTATGGAGTACTATGGACCTCAAATAAGGTTTGTAGTGTTTCACCCTCTCTATACCCCTTTCAAAACATTTTTTGGAAAGAATGGAAAGGTTCTGGTCTACGCATCTGAAGACATGAAGAGTAACTAAAAAAATCAAAACAGCATTTTGCTGGGTGACTTTGACCCCTAACACCTTATGGTTCCTCAGTTTTCTGTGTCATTCCAATAGGGGTAGAATTGACTCCCAAAGTTGAAGGAATAAGCACATCAATTCTCCACTCAGTTTGGGGCAGGTGGGCAGGCAAGAACACCACATGGTAATTCATATCTCATGGTTGAGGAACAACTGGAAGATAGAGTTGTTTAAGACCTACATAAAACTGTTATGAATGTTTTCAGCTCTGTTAGCTTACATTTCACCCTATCAATGAAGGTTAAATGTCCTCAGGGATGGAAGTGAGAGCTCCTCTTATAAATAAAGTAAGAAATCCAAGATTTGAATGTAACTGGAATTGGGCGCCAGTATGTTCACTCCCTCACCAACCTCCCCTCCATTCAAAGTAGCAGCAAATGAGATGAGTTCCTGGTCTTTCTAACACAGTTCTTATTTAGTGTAAAACATTTGAACAAATAATCCTGCTAATATAAATTCCAAATCATATGCAGTTCACTGTTCCCATATTGCATGTTGAAACGGGCTGTGGCTGGAGGAAGGAGAGATTTATGACAGCCCTGCAGTATAGTTCACACTGACTACCGCAGGCCAGGCACTGACTGGTTTACGAAATACCTGCCAAGGGTATTAGGTTCCTTCCTGCAGGTTGGGCTGAAGCTGAGAGTAGCTTACAACAACGGTGCAGTTTTATCAATTGCCTTTATTCCTACATTGCAGGCTGGGCCAAGAGACAAGTTTACAACAACCCTGCAATGCTGTTCACTCTTATATCCCTACTGCTGGCTGGAGGGCTGTGCTACAATGTAGTCCACGGTTAATATTGCAGGTAAGAGCTGGGATGGAGATTGGTTGCAGTAAAGGTCAATCTACTTAATTTGTCTTCTCAGACCTCCTCTCAGACCAAATCCAGCACTGAACTACATATAGATGCCTCATGCTCCATTTAAGTGCCCCCTAAAATAACCAAAGACAACATTGCACATGAAGTAAAGACCCAAGTTAGGGCAAGCCCTGCTATCTTTGATGCTCAGCTCTCTCTGCCACAGGCTCTGGTAACACAAACACCAGAGATACACTGCAACATTTTTTTTTTGCAGGCCCCTCTTGTAAAGTTTTTAATTACCAAGTCAAAAGCCTGATTTAATAGAAGTGTACAATTCCCATTATCTTCCAGTCTTGGGGCATATGTAACATTTCCCAATTTCTTAGCTATGGTTAGGTAATCAAGAGCACCACTCAGGCTCATGAGCTCCTTCCCCCCTTGAGTTTTCTCTTCCCCATTCCATCTACTGTCAAGTTCCCTTGGCACCCACCTTCCTCATGCACACACACAAGAAGAGAGGCTTCAGTCTTACGTCTTTAATTCACTATCAACAGGTTTATTACAGATGCAAATCATAGAATCATAGAATAGTAGGATTGGAAGAGGCCTACAAGGCCATCAAGTCCAACCCCCTGCTTAATGCAGGAATCCAAGTCAGAGCATTCCTGACAGATGGCTGTCCAGACTCGTCTTGAATGCCTCCAGTATGGGAGAGCCCACTACCTCCCTAGGTCACTGGTTCCATTGCTGTATTGCTCTAACAGGAAGTTTTTCCTGATGTTCAGCCGGAATCTGGCTTCCTGTAACTTGAGCCCATTATTCCGTGTCCTGCACTCTGGCATGATTGAGAAGAGATCCTGGCCTTCCTCTCTGTGACAGCCTTTCAAGTACTTGAACAGCGCTATCATATCTCCCCTCAGTCTTCTCTTCTCAAGGTTAAACATGCCCAGTTATTTCAGTCTCTCTTCATAGGGCTTTGTTTGCAGTCCCCGGATCACCTTTGTTGCCCTCCTCTGAACCCTCTCCAGTTTGTCTGCATCCTTCTTAAAATGTGGTGCCCAGAACTGGACACAGTACTCAAGATGAGGCCTAACCAGTGCTGAGTAGAGGGGAACTAGTACTTCCTGGGATTTGGAAGCTATGCTTCTATTAATGCAGCCCAAAAGAGCATTGGCCGTTTTTGCAGCCACATCATATTGTTGGCTCATATTCAGCTTGTGATCTACAACAATTCCAAGATCCTTCTCGCTTGTAGTGTTGTTGAGCGAGAACACTCTCAGGCTACAAAGGAATAACAGCAGGGTATCCAAATTGGAGCTACAATGTTGCTAGCAGTTTCAATAGGGACTTGCTGGCTAGAATAACTTAGGGAAGGAACCCCCTCCCATCCAGTGATGCTACCCTACATCGACCCTCACGCATTGTCAACCGGGTTGACCGTCTGAGGTCCACCTCTAACTTTTCCCGCTTTGCTCTGCGCCGCAGTCTAGCATCCCTCAGGTCATGCCCCATGCTCTCCTCCTCCTCCTCCTCTACTCCATATGCTCAGAATCAATCCTGACATCTACACCAAGTTGAATGATAATCTAGGTTGTTTTAAATCAGAGTTTAAAACCATGGTTAGAAGCGAGCTTCATATTCTGTCTTAATACTAAGTGCAGCCACCATTCTCGTCAACTATGGTTAGCATTCTATCTGCACTGAGTTGAATGCTAACTATACTCAGTTCTAAGCCAGTGCATGGAACTTGCTTCTAACCATGGTTTCAAACTTTGGTCTAAAGCTACCTAGATTAACTTTCAATTTGCTGCAGATGGAATGCTAATCACAGCTAGTCCTGAAAAGGGAAGGGAACAAGAAACTTGAGTGGGAGGGGACAGTATATATAATCTTGTGGGGAAAGAGATGGGGAGAAGCATGTGTGCAACTCTTAAGGCCACTCCTGATACCTTAACCATGATTAAGAGACTGGGAAAAAATTTGCCTGCACAAAGCCCAAGAGAAAAAGTACCAAACAACCACATACAAACTGAGATACTCAATAACAAGTTTTTACAGCAGCAGCATTAGAACTGGCATCATTTGACAGTGGCAATTCTTTTTGAAGAAACAAGCATTACTAGGTAATAAAAGTTAATTAAGCAGAAACAAGCACATACTTTTAAAATGGAGCCTCAAATAAGGCTATTTTATTTACAGAAATTAGTATTTTTCACATCCTGACAGGACATTCATATATGAGGTCTGAATGGAACACTGTCCAACTGATTTTGAAGCCAAATTTACCCTCTACTGCAGCAATGTAGGAACCATTTCATCACAGCTGTTTCCCACAACACTCCAGTAATGTCTAAATGGAAGAACCACAACACAAGGAGCAAATGGTATGGTTCCTTCCCACAGCAGCATTGCCCAGTATTCTGAAGTTGCTCCCATGTTAATGCTGTGTTGTATGAGTCAGCCTCAAGATGCATCCCTTACACCCACAATCATCACACAATGCCATAAATAGGCCACAAAAGGTAGTATCAGCTATCGGGAAATTGTTGAGCCGTGATTCTGCAGCAGACACTGGCCCACAGTTTCCTGTTGTTAAATGCTCTTAGTTAAATTCATTGGCTTGTATCCCAAGGTAAGGTAACTAATGGAAGCTCACTGAAGGCAAGTTTCCCCTCCCCTCTTCCCCCTGCAGCTCCCTGCAAGCCATGAAAAACATATAGAAAATATGAACCATATAGAAAAGCTCACCTTTGGGCAAGAAAACCCAAGACACTCATTTCATTTTGCATGCATGTGCAACACACACTCAAAACATCAGCTGATTGACCAATCCATTCTGTATGCATATTGAACATGATTTACCGAAACAACCTGATTCTGTTTTCAGAGTGATTAATTCCTACATCCTACAACAAAACATTAAGGTCTCAACCCAAAGAAACTAAGGCTGCAATCCTATATCCACTTACTTGGGAGTAAGCCCCGCTGAACTCAATGGAACATACTTTTGAGTAGACATGTGCTGTAATTTGTGCACTTCACTTTAATATGTCAATTTTTTTTTATACCGCTACTTAAAAAAAATGTTGTAACACACCTAAGGATTCAAAAAGGATGGCCTAGAAATATTTTAAGTCTGGAAGAGTTAAACTCAAGAGTTTGGCAGAGTGCTGTTCTGAGAAAGATATATACTTTACAGATCTTTAATATCTTTTTCAGAAATGGATGCAGCTCCTAAGAAGTTTGTGGTCTTCAAGATTAGTATAAGAAAAAGCCCCTGCTCTATCCTAGTAAGCTTGTAACTAAGGGCCTAGTAAGATTATAGAATCGTAGAATAGTAGGGTTGGAAGGGGCCTACAAGGCCATCAAGTCCAACCCCCTGCTCAATGCAGGAATCCAAGTCAGAGCATCCCTAACAGATGGCTGTCCATCCTCATCTTGAATGCCTCCAGTGTGGGAGAGCCCACCACCTCCCTAGGTAATTGGTTCCATTGTCGTATTGCTCTAACAGTCAGGACGTTTTTCCTGATGTTCAGGCGGAATCTGGCTTCCTGTCACTTGAGCCCATTCTTCCGTGTCCTGCACTCTGGCATGATCGAGAAGAGATCCTGGCCTTCCTCTCTGTGACAACCTTTCAAGTACTTGAAGAGCACTATCATATCTCCCCTCAGTACTCTTCTCAAGGCTAAACATGCCCAGTTCTTTCAGTCTCTCCTCATAGGGCTTTGTTTCCAGTCCCCTGATCATCCTTGTTGCCCTCCTCTGAACCCTCTCCAGCTTGTCTGAAACCTTCTTAAAGTGCAGCGCCCAGAACTGGACACAGTACTCCAGATGAGGCCTAACCAGTGCTGAGTAGAGGGGAACTAGTACTTCCTGGGAAGTACTTTGAATAATCTTGCATTATTCAAAGTCCAGCTCATGAATCCGAAATCAAACTCTATTCCTCACCTAACACCAGATTGTTCCAACCCACAATCTGGAAATAACAGACATGTGTGCCTTTGAATAGTTACGTACTGTCATGTTAAAAAAAAGATGGTTTATGGACTCACTTTGTTTCTCTTGATCTTTTTTCTACAGATCTTGTCTAAAAGAATGAGCAGCTTTTCATACGGATAAATATTAGTAGAACACATTGTATGTTCTGAATATTAGACTGTGGAATCTGCCTATTCACCTACACAGACCAAATGTATAATCTAGCTTTCCCTGGTCATTTTGATTCCTGATCCTTAGGAAGCAACAGTTGCAAAGTTGCTCTATAGTGCCTATTTCATAGTTCTGTGGCATTTTGCCAAACACCAGAAAAATAAGATAACTGGCACAGCAATACTGGAGGATAGTATACTGCCTCTAAGGGAGCTTGGTTCATGTCACAATAATCAATGTGCATTTCCCATGCTACGTAAGGTTGGAATCCAAAATGCTGTGCAGGCTGTTCTGCTAATGGTAACATGCAACAGGGCCTTTTTAGTGGCAGCACCCTGTTGTGGAACTCTCATCGAAAAGAAATTTGACTAGCCCCTTTGTTGACTGTTTTTAGGTGGGCAGTCAAGATGTTTTTATTTTGTTGGGTTTGTAATGGGTTTTGACAATAAACTTCACTGACTTGTATTCCATTATTTGTGTTTTCTATTTTAACCTGAACCATACGATTGTAATAAAGAGACTAATACTACACTGGCTGTTTTAATTTTTTAAATATTTTTTATAGTGCCTTTACTGTCCTCAATTTTTACTGTTAGCAGGATTGGGATTTTAAAAAACATTGTTGTGAACTGTCTTGGGGAGGACAATAAATAAACATACTCTAAGCCAGCTCATTTCTAAATGTTATTTGACAGAACATAGCAGTTTCTTTTCCATGGGAAAGTCCCCGTCCCCACCCAGCTGAGACACTTTTGAGAAGTGGTTGCTACCTAGTTGTGCTGACAAGCAGATTTTCTCGGCAGCCTACATTCACTGGCTAACAGAAAGCCCAGAGAGGGTTTGGGTTAATAACAAGTGATTTTGCAACTTTGTTCCTCTTAAAATCTAAGCCAGGAGCCATCTCAACCCTCAGATCCAAGATATAATCTTGATCTAATATGTATCTTATCTTGATCTAATATGTATCTAACCAGGATTACCATCTTGACTCAATATAGTCAATGATTTGGAAAATCTGTAGATATCTCATTTTCCAATCTGGCTGTGAAAAGGCTTAACAACTTTTAATACTGATTCAACTTCACACAAAAGTAGTACTGAATTCACATTGAGAGAAGAGAAAAAAGTGTACCACGCTCAGTACCCAGTGGCTGTGCAAGGGCTCCCCTAGTGCAAAGAGAAAGCACCCATAACAACCATATTTCCCATACCACAGTTCCCAACACCACCAAGAGATGCAGACAGCTTGTTACTAGAAATAAAACCGGGCAGCAGGCACAAAACTATAAGTAGAAAAAAAACTTCGAAGCAGTTATTTCATAAAACACACGGCAAAGCTAAGACAGCAGAAAGACCCTATTGCTTCAGGTGCACTGATACATACCCGTCTGTCGATCTTATCACCCTGTGAATCATACATTAAAAATTATAAGGGAATGTTGCAGGTCCATTATATACTTGTACAATGCCAGGTAAGTTCTAGTTTTTATTGTCACTGACGTGAAACACCCTAAGAATGTTTACACTGAAGGGCAGCATACAAATCTACAAATTAACTATTAAATCAAGTAAGTAATGGCTATTCTGCTGGAGCATAACCACTATCCAGGGCACACACTTCTGCATGAGAGGGAAGACAACATAGAAACTTATGGGTCTGGCTACCCTGAAGCTTAATATAGCTCAAGTCTGCAGAGTTTGGCTCATAGGGGTTGCACTGCATTTGTATCTGGCCACGTACTCCTTTAAATTCCTCCCAGAATAGAAGATGGTTGATAAACAGATATGCCCAGGGCTTTGATTATATAAGTAATACACAATTGCGATGTATCCCCCCTCCACACACAAAAAAGTGCAATTACACAAATTGCACTGCTTGAAGGATGCACAGTTCTGCAAACAAGTCTGAAAGTCAATTTGGAGGCTCACTTAGGAACATGGGGCACCTTCTATAATGGGTAGAATGAACAAAGGCAGCAGGGGGAAGACAAGCCTGTTTGACCTCTACTTGCTTAGCAACTTGATGGCAAAGGATTTTTGTATCCATACATTTCTTGGCATCTTACATTTGTAGCACAGGTATTTGTCTTTGTTCTGCTTGTGAGAAAGCGAGTCAAATGCTATTCGTGCCCAGCCCTCCATGCTATTATGTGCATTTTTTACATTCAGTTCTGTCAGATTTACACACCAACTTGACTACATATACAATTTTTAATATCTTCTCATTCATCCTTGTTCAGGTATATTAGCCCTAGAGATGTTACCTGTCATGCTAGCAAGCAACTAATTCATGACTTTACTCATCCTAGGCATGAGTTATGTACTGATTGGAATTCAAGAGAAATTGATGAAAAAAAGATATTCGGTTGGATCCAGACTTTATCATCCTTACTTGTCCCACACATTTCAATGGAGCTATTCTACATATGGATCTAATCCACTGTGTACGTAGAACAACATTTTGTGTACACTACTGACACTTTGACTCTGCTATTGTTTATACTTAAAACAATCAACAAGACATGCTAGAGGATCAGAAACAGAGAACTGTGTACCTCGATAGAAAAGGTACTATTGTTTCATTAGCTTAGCAGGTGACCTATGACTGTGAGGAAGGAGAAATGTGGGTACTATACCTGAGACAGAATGTTAGTGCACTGCTGCAGCAAGGACACTGGAGGGTTACCAATACTTGTTGCAAGCTGTACTCTTAGCAGCTGTTCTTTCAGGGCAGCATTTTCTTGCAAAGCATGAGCCAAAGCTACAGCTGCACACCAGTTTGAAAGGGAGTCTGTAGAAAAGAGTCCTCCGCACAGTAGCTGGCCAGCTGAGACTGAATTTCCAGTAGCTGTAATAGCAGGCACATTGTTTAGTGACATCAAAATATTAGCGGGCTTGCTGTTTTAGACCCATTTACAGAGAGCTTTTGAAAATACCGGGGAGTTCATTTAAAACACTCCCAAATTATTTTATTTATTTATTTATTTATTTCATTTCTATACCACCCAATAGCCAAAGCTCTCCCTCAGCTGCCACACACATGTTCCGAAGAGGCAGCACTGCACTAAATGCCCTATATGCCACAGCCTAAAGGACAGAAGACCTAAAGGACAGCCTAAAGGACAGAAGACTGAGTCTTCCTTCTGAAAAGAAATAAGAGCACCCTAGTGCCTGGACCACTGAAAGATAACAAGTAGAGAAAATAGACTTCCCACCAACACTGACACTCCTTTGGGCTGTTGCTGTTCACCTGCCCAATAATACTGCTCAAAGCTTTACTCCAACTGGTCCATTCAAGGTCTACCCTCCCAACTCCATCCAGCGTTCTATTGTCCAGGAAAATCAAAGTTTAAATAAAACAAACCCTACAACATTCTTGAGAAACAAGGTCTGAGGAAAAGCTCTCCTCATATTTTAGAAGAGAGACTAAAGATAATTTGTTATTATGAAGAATCATAAAGAAAATCTGCAAGCAGTCAATGTATACCACCTATATTTTTGTCCGTAAAGTTAAGGGGCCGGGGAAGTACTACTCTCTGTCAATAATTATTTTTAGATTCAGTGTATTATTTTCTTTGTCTGTCTTTATATTTGGAAATTAATTTTAAAAAATGAAAGAGAAACAAGTTCTTGTATTAATGTTGGACCAACCCCCCAACTTTCACATGGCAATTTGCCCCCCTCCAGAAGTGTAGGTGTTTGGAAATTTTTGGCAACTTTCACAGGGTGAAAGTTGCCAAACTTGCCAAACACGCCATTTTTGCATGCCACTTCTGTCTCCCCCCATCCCCAAACTGCCAGAAAAGTATCGAGTGAATACTTCATCCCTGCACTATTCTGTATAGGACCACTCTTGAGCTCCTAATTCCAGTTCTCTGAAATCTCCACTAGATATGTTGGAGAAATCCACACAGACTCAAATCAGATCGAATTTCTGTAAATCTGACCTGTGGATTCCACATCAGACCAACTTTGTCCAAGTCGTGCGGATTCTGTGGACTTTTTTTTAAAGCCGGGGGGGGGGGGGGGGATTTGTTCAAGTGCGCATTTGTGCTAATGTGCATTAGTGCAAGTGCACGTTTGCAAACAAATGAAATTCTCATACAAAAAATCCGATTCTGTCAATGAGAGGACGACAGAATGAAAGATGCCTGACAATGGATTCAACAAAATTCGTACATCCCTAATCTCCACCAATATTTAGACTCTCCCATAAAATCACAGCTATATACTTCAAATTCTATACCATCAATGGTTGAAGGTAGAAGTGTTGACACAATTTCTCCTTGCCCCTTCAGGTTCTTGTATAAGAAGCACTGGAAACAGTAAAGGACAGCACAGCGCAGCACAAATGGTTGCCTTTCATTTACCATTGACATGAGCAATACTACAATTGCAGGCCTGTAAAGTTTGAAAGAAGACAATCATTTTAAAAGAAAGAGTGTGTTGACATACACACATGCTTAAAAAATACTATTGGACTGAATTATTAATAGCCAAAGGAAAATGTATCAGCTAACCAGAAAGCACTCACCCCGTGTCCCTCTGTAAGAAGGGCACTGTTAGAAAATATTAAAAATGTCAATTCCACCCCTTTCCAAAATCAACTGATGCCTTTACCTTTGTTTGTTTTTCAAGTTCTTCTAAATAACTACTATAGGGGCACACGTAAGGTACTAGCAGTGTTCAAAACTAGAAGGCAACATTAAACCCACACCACAGGATGAAGGAGAAGTCCATTTCATTGCTAAAGGTTTGCTGGCTGGCAAGAGAATGCTTGATTTGACTTCTTCAATCTTGCCTACAGGGTTTCTTGTTTCTTCGTAAAGAAGCAAGCATACAACAAGCACTTAAAAACATTTGGAGTGTGTGTGGGGGGGCTTTCCTCTTTGTCTCTCTCTCAACACACACACACACACACACACACACAGAGACAATATATACGTTGCAGTAGACTTTACCAGCATTAGACCTTCCTTGCCCATTGTGCTTTTAATTTACATACTGCTTTACAATCATAATGTATAACCTAAAAAACACCCAACTCTGAGCTAGGCCACTCCATACGAGAGTGACTTATCCAAGGCCAAACAATGGGTCTATGGCAAAGCTTTAATTTTAGCCATTTCTCTCTGGTACTCAGTGAACTCAGGCGTTCAATGAAAATGGTGCTAGTCATTCAGTGGGCATTTTCTAACATCAATATTTTTAGGCATACATTCCCATACTGTCTTTGGCTATGTCTGCACCAGCTGATTTCCTTTAATTCTTTGTTCAGACATAAAAGGGTTATTTCTCCTTGCCACAGTTAACTCTTACTCTGCTACTCTGTCTGTGTACTCCAAAGACACAGGCTAGGCCCATCCTCCTACTGAACAGATAAGCTTGCAACAGCAGACTGTCACACCTACCTATAAAGACCTCTGCTTATTAATGCCTCCAGCCTTCATTTTCAAAGCAGTGCGCCATAGTATTCTGTTGTGAAAGCTAGTGGGGGTAACCCAGGACTGTCTGGAAAAAGGCTGAGGAAGGATCCATAGCTCAGTGGTAGAACACATATTTTGCATGAAAAAGTCCCAGATTCAATGCCTGGATTCGCCAGTTAAAAGGCTTTCACCAGAGCCCCACATACTCCTGATTGCAAAAGAAAATGGTAGTGTCACAGATGCAGTCTTCCTTATGTCAGGGAAGAAACTACTTGTGACTCTCAACCTGTTGCTAGAAAACCAATGGAACTGACAATACTTGGATATATGAACCAGTGGTATGTCCTGGTATGAGATAATTTCTATTTTGTTCCTGGTTCTTATGGTTAAGGATCATATTTCTGGTTTTGTACATACTAATTAGACTTGCAAACATCATATATTTATGTTTACAGTAAATGGCATCAAAATTTTGCTTACCATACCTTGGTGGATTTGAAGGTGCATTTACTGAAGCAAAGTAGTCCTGGTTCATTTGGCACCCTCGAATGACCTCTGATACAGTGTTAATGGTCTAAAAAGTAACCAAAACAAACGAAAACTCCTGAGAACTGAAGCATCAGGACTGCTCATTGTACAATGAATTGGCCTTCACTTCATTCTTCAGGCCTGTGCAACGTTATGAAATATGCACACTACCAAGTCTCTGTGCATATTCATAGAAATACAACGCACATACCTAAGCCCTGTTTTCTGTAAGAAGTTGTTTCAGTGAAGAAAGCAAAGTGCCCCAAAACAAAGAGCCATGTGACATTTTAAAAGATTGAACAGGATTCCTTTATTTGAAATTCACATGACAGGGAGAATCAAGAAAAAAATGCACCTAAGGTTAAGCAACCTCTCTAGCCTCATTCATGTGGCAGTTTATCCACTGATAATAGATATGAGTTAGTTCAGACATGTTCATCACTTGATGATTTGCATGTGTGACACGTACACTGCAGAAAGAATTTGCACCCCACCCCACCCCACAAGATTTAAATGGAATGATATTCAGTGGCATCAGCACACACAGCCATCTGCAAGTCAGGTAGTTCATGAACAAGTGATGCAACAGCAACTGATGTTTATGCCTGTGTAAACTGAGCCTATGCAGTGATGGTATGAGGTTAGGAAAAAAGTTAGGAAAAAAGAAATTTTAACTGAGGAGAATTCATAGTTTAGTGCAGGTTTTCTTCAACAAGGTTCTTAATCAGAAGGCTATTTTTAACAATGTAACAACTTGAACTATTTAGTCTGTCAACACAATGGACAAATTTTCAACATCTCAAATATTAAAAATTATTTAAACCCAGATTATTTAAAAATCTGGATTGGAGTAAGTGATTTTGTGTGTCAACATTTCAAAACTGTATTAAAAAAATCAGTGTCTTTATTGAATCCATTACTAGCACATAACATAACATTCTCTCCTTGCCTGATCAAAGCTTGCAGCATCTGACCTCAGCTACATCTCTATCCCAGCATAAAATGACAATCTTTTGCCAAGTGTGTACTAAGGGTACCACTTTCCTCGGCTCCCGTACCTCAGTCAGAATATCAGCAGGAACTCCAGTTGCCATCAAAATTGTACAAAGCTGCTGCAGCAATCCACAATGAAACATGGCTTTTTGACAACTGCTAGTGGCACCAGGGGGATTTGTGGGGGACACGAGCACCCGGACCAGCTGTAAAGAAAAGAAACGCATCACATACAGGTGCTGAAAGGCCACCACAGGCACTATTTTTAACTTACTTTATATGATAAAACTATACAAAATTCATGGGGCTATGAAAGTGAACGTACTGGTTCTGACCTCACTTAAGACTTTGTTGACTATTATGTTACACTGAAAAGCATTTACCTGTAGCATCAGATGTAGATTGGTAACTTTCTGTGCTGACCACCCAGCATTATCATCACCAACTTCAAACCATGGCTTCATACGTTGAATATAGGAACCTTCCTTAAAGAAATTCTGATTTGAATTATTGTTCTTCAACAAATTTTGTAGTAAGAGAAGACAATCTTCCACAACTATGCCTGCAGAGACAGAAGAATTGATGGGCATTAGCTTCAACAATCAAAAGTATGCCATTTCCACACGACCAGAACTTTCTAACGAGAAAATAAAATGGCACAATGAACTGGGGATTTTGTGAGAGCGATGGAGAATTTCTCTCTCCAATGGCAAAAAAATGATACCACACAAAAAAGTGTCTAAGGACGGAATGCATCTTTTACAACTGAGTGAAAGAACAAGACCACCTAGCCTCCAATCTTCACCACTG
Source organism: Heloderma suspectum (assembly GCF_057233095.1). NCBI lineage: Eukaryota > Metazoa > Chordata > Lepidosauria > Squamata > Helodermatidae > Heloderma > Heloderma suspectum. The sequence continues at coordinate 131,428,563 of NC_139462.1, read as the reverse complement.
TGCAGCTTAGATAATCTAAGAAAAGCAAGTCCCTTGAAGTGGTCTCAGCATCATTTTGTATTAAGAGCAGAGAATGCTGATTGGTCACTATGCTCACATACAGTCAGGGCCAGAAATATTGGAACAAGGATAACTGTTTTGGCAGTTGGCCTCTGTACACCACCACATTGAAGTTGAAAGGAAACACACCCAGATGGGAGCGAAGTCAGGACTTCCAGCTGTAATTCAAAGGGTTTGACAAAAGTGGGGCACTAATCATTCAGGAAGTACAGCCAGTGGCATACACACACACCCGTTGTTGGTGGCTCATAAGTAATGGAACAAACCAACTTCATTTCAAACTGAAGGATCGCCTTTAATACCTGGATGAAAATCCTTTGCAGTCAATGACTGCCTGAAGTCTGGAACCCATGGACATGACCTTTATAGATATTACAGTCCAATGTCAGATAGACCAACAGATCAGGGATTCAGGAAGGACTGAAAACAGCAGTTCAGGCGCAGAATGAAAGAGAAGACCTAGTCTAGTGTTGGGGATGCAACTGAATGGTGTGGTGCAGGCATTATACTTCTAGTTGATGAACGAACTCACGAGCACTGTGTTATAGGGGCTGTTTTAAATTGTGTTTTACTATCCCCACACAAAATGAGATGTTAGATTTAAGCTCTGATCCACAAGCCAAGCCAGTTCAGGTGTTCTGTATATTGCATCAGTGTTTTTCACTGATCTATAATCACCCATCTGCACCTCTAAAAAACCCTCCACAAATGGGTATTGTACATTTAAGTAAAATACCATATACATTGCTATTTTGCATACTAATTGGCAACAAACTGTTGAAACATCTGTGAAGCTGCGGAAATAATCTAATATGGTGAACATTTTTCAGGAAAGAAAAACCATAGTACAGTTGACAGTTATATGGCATGGTGGAAAAACAATACAAGATTTTAAGGTTCATCAGCTATTCTTCAGAAATCTCTCAAGCTCAGATATAAAAGAGCTGCATATATATGATACCACCAAATTTGCTGCAAATTGTATACTAGGGTAATTGTATTTTAGGGTTCTCGTAATGAATGCAGTACAGATCTTATGTTGCTAACCAGTGGGTTACGGGATCTCACACACACACACACACACACACACACACCTCTTCTGGAGCTCAATGCCCACCCCCACTCACTTCTGAGCCACTCTTAACATGCTGGTAGGAACATTAACTGCTGTTAGGGCTAACCAGGCTTTCCACTTAACCCAGACTGAAACTACATGGGCTCATGTTGGTCATCTAATGCTGCATAAGCAATGGTAACAAAATAGAGCTTTCAAGGGCATACCTCCATCACTGTTTCCCTCATCTGTTATGATATCCAACAATCTCTCAAAGGCATTTTCAAAAGCAACTATTTTCTGGATGGCTGCATTACTTTTTGTTAACTGCTGAAGTAACAGGACACCCTGTGAGAGAAAAGACAGACAGAAGTGACCGATAAAACTTTAATCACAGAAAAAATAAAATCCTTGCATGTTCAAGTGGACAAGGCCCTATCCAGTTGCATCAAGCAAGCTCCAGGGTGCCTGCCTGTTTGTATTTCACAGACTGTATCCTAAAGACTCCTAGGCGTCTCTGAAGTTCAAACTGACCTATTTAGCCAGATGGGATTACACCAAAAGCTATGGCAGCTGAGCCTTGCTTCTCTCTTTGATACATATATGCAGAGGCTGAGCTGGTAGCGGATACCAGCTGGTGGATACCAGTTGGATGATGAAGGCTACTGCCCCTGAAAACCTATCCTTAACTCTGCCTGAAACATTTACCCAGATGCTTATAGAAAAACACTTCAAAACAGAGAATAGTTTGTGCTCTAAGTCTCAGATGCTGTAACACAAGGAAGTGTTATATATGAACTCTGATCCTCCACCCAAATCACGATTTTGGGGACATCAGGAAGCTTAAGACTCCTAGTCAATAAATGTACCACGTGACATGCCCTTATAATTTACTGCAGTTACATCCATCTTTTCTTCAGAACCCTTTCTTCAGAAGAGGAAGGACTGGGTGAAAAGGAGTGGTTTTGCAGTTTAGAAAGTAATTTCGTTATTGAAAAAATGATTGGATCTGACAGTAAAGCTTTATTATTTTCTACTTACATCATTCCGTATGACCTCTCTAGAATCTGCTAGTAGGTCCATCAGCCTTGAGACACCTGAAAGAGAAAACCATGACAGGAGATTGGTCATCTGCTGAGGCATGGCCCCCGTTTTATGTTGACAGATCCACAGGGAGAGCAATTTCTGAAATGGCTTACTGACATTCAGCGGAATTAAAAAATCAGTGATATATTTATTTGCATCACTACTAGATATTCTAGCTAAATGTCCTGCTACCAAGAAGCAATACTTTTGCCTGATTTGGGAGATCAGGTTCAGCTTGTTCTGGATGGAGTTTGACTCTTGGGGGTAATATTAGATCCAGTCTTATCTCTGGGAGGCTGAGTGGTCTCGGTGGCACAAAGCACCTTTCGCTACCCTAGGTTAGTGAACCAGTTGAAGCCTCTCCTTGGCAGAAATAGGCTGGCCACAATAATGACTGTTCTGGTAATATCCCATTTAGATTGCTGCAGTGCATTAATCTTAATTAATTAATCAATCAATGTGGGGTGCCCCTTGAAGACAGTTTGGACACTACAGATGGCAATCCAGCTGCCATATTCTGTACTAACTGGGGCTGGGCATATGGAACACACCCCATTAGTCCTGAAACATCTGCACTATCTCCTGGTCTATTTCCGGACCCAATTCAAGGTGCTGCTTCTAACCTGCAAAGCCGTAACGGGCTGTGGAGCAGGCTGCCTCAAGGAGCACTTTCTCCCATGCAAACGCACCTGCATGTTAAGATCCTCATCAGAGGTCCCTCTGCAGGTCTACCCACCACAGGCAGAGGTGGGGTGGGCACTGACCCACGATATGGGCTTCTTTGTTGGGACACCCCACTGTTGGAATGTGCTCCCCAAAGAGGCTTGCCTGGCATCTATTCTGATCCTTTGAGAGCACCAGTGTAAACTGTTTTATTTGCCCAAGTTTTAGTATGCCTTAATTGGCTGATAGTTCAATTTAGTTTTCTAAGATGTTTCTTTTGCTGGTCTTCCCTTGTTTTACTGTGTGAGTTTTTAGTGATGTTTTGATTGTAATGTTTTTTGTAAACTTCTTTCGGAGGTTATTAGACCTGAAAAGCAGTATATACGTGTTTAAAATAAAGTAAGAAATACTTACCCATAGGGCTGACTAGTATTATCTGCTGCACTTGGGGTCCCTGCTGTTTTAACAACACTGTAAGAAGCTTCACTCCAGGCCATCGGACATGGAAATCAAACTCCTGCAATTCATCATGCTATACATCAAAATCCACTGTATTTCATTGCTACCACTATTCTAGACAGGTCAATATTCACAAACACTTGTTCTAAGCCAGTGGTGGACAGATCAGGATGTATGGGTAGATCGCTGGCCAATTTGCAGTAGATCAGCAAGGGTTTTTTATTTCCAGTTGTCTTACAATAGCAACAAAGAAAACGCTTTTCCCCTAATAAACTAAGTTGCTAAAAAAAAAAAAAAAAAGGAAAAAAAGAACCAGCTTGTGATAAAACCTGGACTGGGTTTGTGTGTAAAAGGACTTGTGAGCTTTGTTCTGGTATTGATCACACATTCCTGGGTTGAACACATGCTCAGAGGCATCCCATTTCTTAATTCTTAGCGTATGTCCATCCACCTAAGCCACTATGTTGCACCTGACTCTGGTTGGTAGACCTCAGAAAAACAAAGTAGATTCTGCAACCCTGAAGTCTGCCCACCACTGTTGTAAGCCATAATAAAGCACATTGCATTTCAACAAAGTGATATACCCTGTTGAAGAATGTCTATATTCTTGTCTGAATGACAATCAAATTAAGATAATCATAGTACTAGCATTTGTATAATGCTTCATATATTCTCAACGATCCTTACAACTACCTTGTTATTATTCACTACTTGTAGTAGTAGTAGTATTCCCATAGTGCAGATGAGGCCTGGGCAAGAAAGCAAAGAATGTGGATGAGAGATGGTTGTTTGTTTAAGGCCACCTGGAGCGTTCATGGCGGAGGCAAGATTTGCATCAGGGGCTTTTTCGTTCACAGCTCAGCCATTTAGTCCCTATAGTATCATCAACGTATCATTTCTGAAAAACCTATTATAGGAATTTTCCTCCTGTATATATGACCATTCTAGTTTACCTCAGGAGTCAATCTAAGATGCCTGAAGGCATGATCTGAAATTAAGAACAAACTGGCTGAAGGAAGGGGCACAACTGAAGAAAGCTGGAAGTATCTTGATTTCCAATTTTCCTTGGTCTAATTTTTATTTTATTTTCCAAGTCAATTAAATTATTCAAGGAGGATCATATTCAGCATTTGGCCCTGCCTCCTAGCTCCATGGGACAGGATATCCTGAAGGATAATGACTGCCCTCCTGCCATTCCTCAGAGAATTGTTCATTACAGGGAACCCATGATCAGTTGCTTTATATTGTACAATATTAATAAAAGATGTGCTTCCACAGCTCACATTTTATGCCCCTAAAAAGCACCATCATCATACCTTCTGTGTAGCACATTTCCTTCTGTGAGAATTCCATCTTGCCCATAGTCTCTGAACACATGCTAGTACTAAGCTCCTTGAAGATTCAATTTTTAAAATTTTATTTAAGACATGTATTAGTCACCTTTCTACATATATACTCAAAGCAACGTACATAAATCCAAAAAAGCCAAACAAAATCAAACAATTAGAATACTTCTGTGCCTGTTTACATAATCAGTTGTCCTGAGAAAATTTTGCCTTAACCTTCTATTTCTCCACATGTTCAAGTGAGCCAACAGAAGCAGAAGGAAGCAGTGGTGGCATTTGCAGGGGCAGGAAGGGGGTTGGTTGGTTAGCCCTTCTCTCACCTGCCACTTGTCCTTGGCAACCCTTCCCAAGCTACCTTTTCCCTAGTCTAGTTCTATAACTAGACTTGCTAGTCAAGTAGTGAAAAGCAGTGCCTGCTCTCCACCTCTCCCCTGCAAAACGTCCCAACTCCCAGTTTACACAGCAGGGGGAAACTATATCCCTATGCATGTGTTCTGAAGAACACGACAGCTCAAAGTGTGGATGAAACCGCACATTCTGGTCCTGCCCCCAATGTCTCCACATACACTGGGCCTTACCCTTTTATTCCCCAACCTCACTGCATAGAGTGGTGAGGTCTGAACCAAAGTTCTATTTGCAATCAGTTGAACATCAGTAAAATGCTTTGAGCGATCAGGGACCCTAATAAAACAGGGTCTCAGATTGTGCGGAGCATTCTACTCACGTCCTATTGACCACAAGTAGAACCCCACTTCACTTCAGACCACCACACATGGCAAGGTCAGGGAACAAAGGGGTGGGGCCAGTGGGAGCTGTCCTGCCCCTACTTTGAACCTTCATGTGTTCTTATGTGATCGGGAATCCTATGTTTGCTGTTGAATGTCTAGTTCCAGGGATAGCAGAGAACAGAATGCATGATTCAGAGTAGCATATCTCAGTCAATATCCTTTGAAACAATATCCAGTATCTATGCGAAGTAGTCTTGAAATTAGTATAGCTTCATTCATGACAATTAAATTAAATGCTTATTCCATACCTAAAGAAGAGCAGTTCTCACCTCTAAATATGTCAACAGGAGAGTGACATTTTCTTGCTGCTTAATAAATATTTCTGTAAATTGACTTCCAAGGTCTTCTGCTGGTTTCTGTGAATTTTCTTCTGTAACATTAAGGATCCAATTACAGCACAGCTTCAAACAGTTTCAGAGCTTCCAAAAAGCACAATTTGCAGTAAATATAATACAGTTACAAGACAGCCAAATCTAAGCTCTGCAAAATAGGGGGAGAAAAATTTCAATATTAAACAGTCTGACATGGACCATGACCCTGAAATCTCACCCTCAGGGGATTCTGACCCTTTGTCCTCAGAAGAAGAGGCTCCAGAGTTAATGGTTCAGGGAGAGGACTCTGCTACAGAAAGGCAGCATAAGGCTTTCACCTCCCCAGGATCCAGTTTTCCAAAAAGACCCCAGGGGCTGACTCCCCTGTGTCCAGAGGAAGTCGCATTACTGTCCTCAGACTCTGAGGACTCAGACCATAAGAAAACTAGCAAGCCACAGCTACATTGTCACAGCCTGAGATTGCTAAAACAGGCCAGACCCTTTAAGAGACAAACCCTTAGACAACCAGCCTAAAATGAGGCCGAACTCTTATTTAGTCTTGCTCTGCTCCTTGTTGGAGCAACACCCAGATAACCCTGTCAGGTATCCAGCCCCACTCAGAGTTTTTCATGGAGCTGATCTATTCCTGTCTGGCTTTCTTATGAAACCTCATCTATTCAGACCTCTGCTCAAGATCGGACCATAGCAGAACCCTGCAATCCAGGGTACACTATCATTACAGGATTCTGCTACTTGACACATATGTAACAGCCCTCCTTCCTCCTTATTAGACAAGCCTTGGATGGAGTCAGCCTTGCTATTATTCTGTCCTTAGACAAGACCTGCTGGACGGGAGGATGCAGGGTCAGGGGAGGCAGTATCGGATCCCTCTGAGGAATGCACAGTCACTCTCTGAGGTGGAGTTGGAAGCTTGGGTTTGGGGGGGTGCTTAACCAATCACCACCACCCCTTTTTTTGTTCCCTTTTGTAGGTAGAGGATATGCAGATGAATCAGAGGAGTGATCTGGTCTAACTCCCTTATGAGAAGTTTTATCCTGAGGATGGCATTGTCAGCTCTGAGAACTCTGCTCTTTTTGCTGAAGCAGCTGGTCAGTGATTTTTCCAACTACCACCCTTTTTATCTTTGGATAAAATGGTTGTCATTGAATATACAGGCAGGGAAGGAGGGATACTGTAGGTCTGAAGCCTGAGGAAAAACAACTGAGAGGGGATAAGGCCCACCCCCAGAATAATCAGTAACACAGAGTGGCTGAGGTGGGAAGCCTGCAGCAGTCTTTTGGTGGCTGTTCTGCATGCTGCATTGCTTAGAAGGTGTGTCTTTTGGGGTGCCTGATTAGGGAATCTAGAACAAAGATCCTGCTATGGCTCCCACATCCAATTAAAATTTTTTTAATCCAATTTCTGTGATTTTGTTTTTGTTTTAAATCAGCACTTTTTATCCACTCTGCTACATTGTTTTTCTGTCTAAACTCCTCTGCCTTGCTTTGCCCAGCTCCTATAATACATCAACAGAGAACAACAATCCTATCCAGCTGTGTCTTTGCATATGTGACTTTAGTCAGAGAAACAGAAACTGAAAGCCAAGACCTTTCAAGAAGCAAGAGTTGGTAATTTGGCTGGGCAGAGCCACTTTCATGTGATAAAAAACTGAAACGGATGCCCATGTTTGATCAGTACATAACTCAATGATCCAGTTCGCACATCACAGTTCCCTAGAATTTAAACACAGCCTGGGTAGCTGTGAATGAGCAGGAGCAAGTGAGCATGCTGGCTCCTGGCACAGTGTCCCTGCGTTGTTGTCTATGATGTCCAAACCCGGAATTTATGTTGTTGGGGGTAGAACAACCCAAACTTGTAATCCATAGTTTGTTCTTGGATTACAAGTCTGGGTTGTTCTTCCCTCAACGACCTACAATTTCGGGTTTGGATGTTCATGGACATCCGTGACAGCAGGAGCTCAGCAGGAGGGAGTGGGTGGTCAGGAGTCAGCATGCCCGTGTGCTCCCGCTATGTTCTCAACAATCCATAGTTTAACAAATTGTGGGTTGTTGCAATGTGTGAGCCAGGGCACTGTGTGAATGTGACATGGTCATCAATTCGTTTTTATGAAACTAAGTGTAGGTTTAGCATGCTTATCATGTGATTTAATTGTACTATGCTATGTCACTTTAAGTGAAGGATTTAGTATTTTGATTTTTTTTAATCCATTTTTAAAATTTTTACAAAATCCATCAATTATAGGAGACGGGCACTGTTTTACATAGCAGATATGCTGGATCTGTATGTCACACATCCTGAAAAGATGGACATTTTGTTCTCCAAAACATTGTGCCCTTCAGATCAATTTGCCCAAAAAGATAAAATGGAAGGGAATGGAGTCTTCATTGGCATCACAGGTTAGGGCCACTTGCTGGAAAAGTACTTGCCCCAGTATTGTTGAAAGTTTTAAGATGGATAGAGGAACTTTCAGCAAAGTACTACAAATCATAATCTAGGGAAGGATGTAAAATCAAGGAAAATACTGCAAAAGTTGTTGGCACTATCACTATGCAAGAAAATCCATGCTCAAAGGATTTCTTTACTGTGAACTAGTAAACTCTGTAAACTTTGTTGAAAAGTCAAGATGATCTTGGAACACTTGCTTTTTAAAAGTTCATCAGAGAAAGAATGAATAGAAGCAGGGCTGGCTTCATAGTTTTCATAGTCCAAGGACACAGGCACAAAATCCTAGATGAAAATCAAAGGAATGCTCACAAGTGTACAAAGAGTAACAACTCCAGCTTGCTCATGGTTGCCAAGAGTAATCCAGAGCTGGAACTTCATGAAATTGTTGGGACTTATGAGTTCCATGTGACCCCATCATCTAAGATTAATCTTGAGGGCTCATTTACTGTACCTAGTGGGAAGTCTACTACTGATTACAAACATTTGTAACAGCCAGTCACAATTACCAATACCAGCAAAGCGAATCCTAACACAGATTCACCTCATGAAACCTGTGAAGTGTTCTACTAGTTGATGCCATTTTTCTGGCTCAAATAATTACCGACGCTCTTGAACATGTCAATGTAAACCACTTTAAAAAAATATCAGAGTATGGCTGATAAGTTATGCAGAGGTTCTAATTAAGTGAGGGTTCTTTTCAATCAATATCTTGAGGGTCACTCTCAAGCAAGCAACCCATGCCAAGATTACTGCAAAGATAAAGCTGGTGTATCAGTATGTGACGCCAACAAATTTAATGAAAGAATTTCTAGCCAAACTGGAAACCAAAAGCTGAACTAATATTCAGGTAAAGAAAGTAATCTCCCTAATAACTGAAGATAGTGGTCATCTATTTGTCTGGAAATGGTGTCTAATTTTGCACGCGCTAATGCAAATTACATGGAAAATCTATATCATACACAGGCAACTAAAAATCGACTTAGCAGGATATCATGAACAGGGAAAGTGAGTCAAGTTGGCCACATTTATAAAGTGCTAGATAACTACCCACCGAGTATGGGTTATGCAAGGGCCATTCACTCAAAATTACACACAAACTTTCATGAGTAAAGAGCAATAATCTCACTGTGTGCTAACATTCAAATCCATTCTACAGATGATTTCATTAATTATAGAGGTTGGTGAATCTCTTTCCGTCCTCCTGACTAGGCCTCAAAGGACAGGAAGTGGAAGATACTGGCAGCACTATCCATTTATTCCTGTAGAGATTAGAAACAGGGAGTTCATTGCTCTGCTTGCTCAAAAGGCTGAGGAGAAAGAGCAAGTCTACAAGTTTAAGTTGGAAAGAAGCTGACTTCTCCTGGCCTTGTAACCTTGAGATCCACAGACGTATAGAGCAGCACAAAGGAATTGAAAGAAAATATACTTCTTTCTTGGAAGTTCAGTTGTTAATTTATCTGAATTCAGAACACTGAACTATATTTTAGCTGAATTTAGCTTCATAACCCCGGTGAAAATTGTAATTGAATTCCTACTAATCTGATAATTCATGGCACAATCATCCCCCAAATTTAGCAGTGAGGTGAGGCCTACAAGGCAAGAAAGTTGTTTACAATTAATTCTGAGAGAAAGGAGGCTTCTCCTCCATGCATTACTAAATCTGTCCATGCTAAATTTGTATACCTGCTTCCTGACATCATGAAGCTGGACATTCTCCAAAAGTTCTATGGAAGAGCAAAGGAAGTTATGGAACATGTAAAAGCTACTCACTCCAGCCACAGTCTTCAAGAAGAAGCAAGAATAAAAGAATGCAAAGAATAAAATAGCAACACTAAAACTCTTGTCGTAAAACTCGATGGGGTGGAGTGATGACCTCCTTTGAAAGTTCACTAAAAACAAAGCTTTTCAAGAAACAGTAATGGCTGAGAATCTTAAAATACCCAGAAGTGTAAGGAACACAGTATTTGAAAAGTATGTTTTCTGGGTTCAGTTGCAGAGCACTCTCAAGATTAGAAGCCAGTTTCTTCAGCAGTCAGTGCATCTGAATTGGACAGTGCACTTTTGGCAGACATTCCCTACCAAATGGCCAAGATAAAAACAACTGTTTGGGGGAATCTTAAGTATCTCCAAGAACAGAAGAAAGTAAAGGGAAAGACTTTATTAAGAAATGGGGAAAAAGTGTTGTCAACTGATTTGTGTTGCTGTAAATTCCTTGAATCCAAGATTTAAAGGCAGAAATGTAAGCAATGATAGCAGAGCTACTGCATTTGACTGAATTATAGAACAAGCAGCACAGTTAGGAACTGATGTTTGAAAGGTGCTTTTCAAAGTTGGAGAATGCAGAACACCTTCATATATTTGGTTCAGGAGTACAGTCTAGGATATGGTGGCAAGGCCTTTGCAAAATACAGCATCTGACTTCTCTTGCTCCTCGCCTGCTTCAGATTCCTCCATCATGTGAACAAACTGGTCTATGTTTGTAAATATACCAAATCAAGAAATAAACAAATATGTAAAAGGGTAGAGTAGCTTGTCTCAATCTGGGCAAACCTTCAATTTTTAGAAGTCCCTGAAGATGATAAAAATGAAGGATCAGAAGAAGTAGAAACTGTTGGTAGCGATAGCTCAGAAAATAGGACTCATTTGACCAAAATTTCATGTAGCAACAGTTAATGAGACAGGTTCCCCTCAAATTTTCTCAGCTCTTTTTCTGAAAACGAGTGCTTTTTGTGTTTGCTTGACACTGTGGAAGCTCAGAAGACATATTAACTTTGTTTTACTGTAATGTTGATAGGTTTTTTTTCAGTCTGAATAAGTTATCATTCTACATTTAATATACCAAACATGGTAATTTTATGACCAAACCAAATTATACAAAATACATTTTATGTTCCTAAAGTTAAAAAGTGACTTTAGATCTATAAAGGCCACTGCCAAAAAAAAAAAAAAAATGTATTGCAGTTTTTCCATTTTCCCTACAATTTCTATTTCCCCCCAGGAAAGATTTTTCCCCGGTTTCAAAATTTCGAGAAATTGTACATCTGTAATGCTGACACAATACCTATCATAGAAACCTCTGTAACGTTGCTTACACAAAACAGATAATGGCTTGGTTCAGACATAACATAGCTACTAAATTAAGCCCCAATATTGCACACTGTTTGGACAATTCCATATCCTTGACATATCCTACTCACAGCTTATCCTCCATATCAACTACTTCCTAACCTTCAACAGAGAAACAACACCAGCACGATCATTAATCAGAAAATATGAACTCACACTACGTGAATTAAAGGGGCACATGAGAGCTTTTTAGTTAAGGTGAAAGCACAATTTGTGACATTGCACAACATCACTGATCATGGGGCATGTCAGTTAAGACATCAGCCTTAGCTTCTAATTTCCTGGCTTTGTGGACCCTGAGCCAACGTGAGACAGCCTTAACTCTGGTCTTAAACCAGCAGGGGTTTTTTTACTGTTGAATTATATAGTTAGATCAGCCTTGTAATTAAGCACTACTTTGACAGCCATAGGCAACAAGAAATTGCATGCAGGCTAGGGAGCAGGCCGACAGAGGAAGGATGGAGCACCCTGTCCATCCAAGCAGGCTGCCACAGGGGGAAAGCGCCCTCCTTCATTCCAAGCAGAGACATGCAGTGGGCTGCTGGAGGAGTGACATAGCTCTCCATCTCTCCTCTGTCAGCTCTCAGCAAGGTAGTAACTTTTGTGGGGTTATTTTCAAGGCTAAGTTATATTAATAGAAGGCTGACAAAACGTTCCCAAATAAGATATTCCACAATTCATATATGAGTGTCATAAAGACCAGACCCACTGGTTCATATCACTTGCCCATCCTCCCAGGATAATAGCACACCTGAGAAACAAGTCTGTGGAGTACAGAGCAATTTTATTCCTTCTTGCACGCTGTTACAGGTACGCTGTATGCTTTTAGACAGCATGCTTACCTCACTAAACTACCCTTCCACTATTCTCCACTACCCTTCTCTAAACTATTCCACTTGCTTTTCTTAGTCCTCTAGTTCGCAAATTTCTACTTTTGTTGTTGATGCATTTTGGTTGGTCCATGTATCCTGTTTCTTGTTTTTCTTCTTAATTTTTGTATGGTTTTTAAAAATCAAAAATAATTTTTAAAAATTGCACACACCCCAAAAGCTAAAACTCTCAGTATTTAGGGAAGAGAACATCTCCCTTTTGGCTTTCCCCTAGCCTGCATTGACCTCTGCCCATGACTTACTCTTCACTAGACTAGTTTACTTTTGAGAACTGTTAGGGAGACTGCTTCCCTGCAGCCCTCTCTGTGCTCTACCAGGGTGCACCAGCATCAGTATTTACTCCCATTTTCTTCCTCCCCCCAGCCCCACAGTTCCTTGTAGCCATTACTCGCTACAGCTGTGGCTAATCTCCTTCCCTGTCAGGTATAACCCTTCTCTGACCTCTGGAGGCCACATCTCCCTCCAGTCTGCTCCACTCCTTCAGTCTCTATAGGGAAAAGCCAGAAAGTTTGTGTTACAGGAGGGGAGTTGGGCCAGTACTGGCATGTCCAACTTTACCACAAGTGATTTTGCACATTTACCCCTCTGGATACACCAGTCTGAAAAGCATTTAAAATTCCTAGGTCCCATCAATTTTTTGCAGCCTTAAGGACACTGATAATCAAAGTTGTCATTAAAACAATCCAACATCCACATCCCCTTATCAAGGTGAAGACAATTATATTCCATTGTATTTTAAAATGTTAAAGTAAGCCGATAGAGAAAAATCTAAGAATCTTTTGAATAACAAATGCATACACAATGACAAAACAATATCGTAACAGTAAGCAAACAGTAAATATTAACTTTGCTATTAACCAGGTTATAATGTACCTGAAGTTATTAGTACAATATTGTGACAAGTATCTTAGGATGATTAGCTGCTTGATAAAGTGCCTGCTACATCATTCTAAATGAACCTTGGAATAAGTGCTGTTAAGTAGAAAACAAATTCTATAAAAGTACATTAAATAAAGCATGCTTATGTACATAGCAGTGTTTAAAAAGGACACTGCAAAGAAGACCATTTTGAACTTCAATTTGCTTCTGTAAAATATTTTGTAAATTAATGCCTTTAGCAGTTATTTCAGACCACCAGGTGTTCACAATGTCCTCTTCATACCGAATTCAGCACTTCTACTAACAAATGGAAAAATATTCCAGGCATTTGAAGTTTGGTATCTGACATCACAAGCCACCACATTTTGCTCCAACAATATCACCTCACATGATTACATGGCTCCCCTTGACATGAAGAGAGCCAAGCCAGTTTTATATTTGGGGGTGTGAGAAAAGGGTTAAATAACCCTCTTAGAATAACACTGGCAAATATCTACACAGTATCCCTTTTAAAACTGAATCAAGTGTTGTGAATCAATTAATAATTGGAACTACGACTAACACACACCATGCTAATATCATTCTGGTTCTTTTACCTTCAGAATCATCTGTAAAGGCAGACAAGAAGAGAGAAAGGTTCAAAAATGAAGCAGTTTTTCATTTAGTATTGCACAAAAGATCAATTAATAATATAACACTGATTTCAAAAGGAAGAACTCCAGAACAATGATACAGTGGTTACTTGATTAGTCTAGCTCAAGCACTCCCAATCATGTTTTGCTTAATCCATACTCTGGAGGCCCCATAGCCTATCAAAGACCCCACAACCTTGTTTGCTGGCATCACTTTAAGCCTTGACCTCAACCCTGAGGTTTTTGTGTTCTTACAAGAAATAGGCGTCCCCCTGTGGGATGCCATAATTTAGCTGTCATCAAAACTATTCAAAATAATCAGCCATCAGGAGGAGAAAGAAGATGGCATGACCGTCTCCAGTGTTGGCCTGACTGGAGCCAACCACCACTTGACTCTCTCCTCCCTGAATTGTCATCAGTTGTCATTCTAAGCTGGCTATTATGTCACTGCCGTGGCCTGCATTTGCTTATTTTCCTATGTCCCTCCTTCCTTGTGTGTAATGTCTATTACACTGTAAGCCATTCTGGCAGGGACATGTCCATTCTGCTTTTCATTCAAGGCTTAGTTCTATTTTAAGTACTTACAAATAAATGATTTTCTGCCCTCAAAAATAGAATGTCCTGTATTTTCCCTCTTTAGAATGCATTTAATGGAATTCATTACATTAAAAATATTTTCCAGGGTTACCCATCATAATGCAATTTATCCCTGCCCCTTGCCAAAAAAAATCAGCAAAATTGCTTATGAAGAATCAGTATTAGAAACAACAAAACATACTCATGTAAGTAATTATTTCTGTACATTCAAATGTTTTCTGTCCGTAAAACACAACAAACGTGAATTTAAAGATAGAAGCTAGAAGTTGTATCAACATACATTCCATTTTCAAATTCTTTATTCAAAATAAAATGCACTCTTTACAGTTAAGTCAAGATCGAGAATAAAGGAGTAGCACTAAGATGTGTGACTAAGCATTCTGATGTACTCTGAGGAGTAAACAGGGACAGCGTACAAAAGGGTGGCTGGCCACCGGTGGCTCAATCATATTTTACTACATTTGCTAGATCTAAGCAAACTGTGGGAAGACGTAGCACAGGTTACTTGCTACTCTTCTTTCCCCACTTCTGTAGGAAATTCATGTATCTCACTCACAGTGAGATCCACTATTTGGAATTAAAAATATGGGAGAGATCTGCCGGTGCTATTTCACACATTACAAGGACAAAAACATTGGTGCTAGTCACTTGTGTTTTTTTCTGCTTTCCTTATATATTTGTAATATAAAAACTACTCTGATCAGCCTTTTGAGAAATAACCTTTATTTACTTTGGAAGTGATGTGCAGCTAAATCTGTTTCTTCCAGATATGCCCATTCCAGTCTAATAATCAAGACTTTACATTGCACCTAACATATTGCTACAAAATGATTTGCACCAGACAACCAGCTGCTGGATCCACCACAGGGAAGTAAGAGAGCAATCCTATGGCCATCTAGACACCATCTAGACAGCCATAGGATTTCTCAGTTTCTGGAAACCAAGGTCATTCAACCTCGGTTTCCAGAAACTACTCTGCCAGCCCCCTCTCCCTCCCCCTTGTAGCCAGCGTGGTTCTTTCCGCACCACCGCTGTCTCCACGTTCAGAAATCAAGCACAGAGACAGGGTAAAGGGGGCGGTCCCGGGGGCAGTGAAGGGGGGAGACTGCAGAAGGTGCTTTAGACAGCTTCCTATCGGGTCTGCAGGCTCATTCCCTCCTTTTCCCCGAAGCCACAGCTAGCCCCAAATGCAGGGCAGGCAGGACACAGAGGAGAGGATCCCCTCCATGCTCCATCTGCCCTGCATTGGATAGTTAGTAGCCTCCGATTTCTGAGGCTACTGACTATCTCAATAGGACCGCGCCTTAAGGCACTCAATTGGTTGGAAGGTGCACCCACTGTCCTGCATACTGCAACTATTAGGAAAGAGGACACAGACATTCTGAGCGACCCTAGGTAACACAAAAATGAGGCACACTTCCAATCAGTGGTCCTAGCCTTATCTGCTTCTTCTTCAAGACTGCTTTGTCTCACGTGAAACGATCTAGACCTGACAGTTTTAGCAAAGTAAGGCTGAAGCACCTTAAACATGCTGTCAGAAAATAAGCTTGCTCTACATTAGAGTGAAATAAAAACCTGTGGTAGTATAGAAATTATTTTCTGCTATATTTTAACCACATACTTCATTGGTTTGATACATTACAGAAATGCAAACTGAACATTGTGCTTCAACACAAACACTACTACTCAAAAAAAGGTTTCTACAACAAGGAAGATATTGACTGGGTTCAGACAACACGATAACTCATGCTCAAGGTTAAGTACGGATTGAGTGTGGGTTATCGTTGAACTGTGGGTTGCTGTTGTACTATGGGTTGATGTGTTGTGTGAACCCAGCCGCACTAACAAACCATGATTTGTTAACCACAAACAACCTGCAGTTCACAAACAAGCAAAAAATCACAGGTTCTGTTCGTGGTTAACAACCATTGTTTATTAGCGTGGCTGGGTTCACACAACACAACAACCCACGTTTCAACCCACATTTCAATGACAACCCACAGTTCAACCCATACTCAACCTTGAGTGTAAGTTGTTGTGTTGTGTGAACCCAGCCACTGTTTGGATGCAATGCTAAATTATGGTTTAGCATTACATGATTGAGACTGAATGGGCCTTAGGCTCACACACTCTCCCCTCCCCTCTTCTGGTGCAGCTGTGATGAGGTGATCAGAAGCATCTGCTTTATTTTTAAACTAACCACAGTTCCCCATTATATCTCCACTCAAGGCACTGTGATTAGTTTAAACAAGGCAGGATCAAACTGCTCCAGACAGGGATGAACTGCCTGAGTCCCTAGAGAGCCAGTGTCAGTCAGTGTCAATACTGATTAGATGGACCAATGACCTGACTCAGTATAAGACAGCTTCCTATGTTCCTAACCCATTATTTACCATTATGTCCGAACCAGACCACTGTGAGTGTTTATTATTTTACTTATAACTGGATAATTAAACCGAATTAAATAAATCTAGTTGTTATAGAGATATTTTAAAAATCAAATGCATACCTTGTTCTTCCTCTTCTAAATCATTGGATATGATATTGTAGAGGGCATCCAAAGCATAGCCAATAATTTCAGAATCTGAACTATGAATACAAGATCACATATTGAATGAAAAGCAATGTTAAGACGTTTCAAACATTTGTTCACTAGGACTAATATTCATATTTGCCTTATTAGCAGCAGCAATATTGCAAGCTGGGATGTCCACGCAAGGCTCTTTTGAGTATAAAGATTTTTAAAGGTAGGTATGGAACATGTTTAGGGGTTGTGTCTATCATCTTGGAAAATACTGCTTTGTATCTGAGATCAACTTTCCTATACAAATAATCTGGTTTCTGAAGTTATTTGGATTTGCTGAAAATGTTTGCAGAAATTAACATTCCACTATTGCACGCGCATATATATATATATATATATTTATATATATGGGTTTTGATGGATATCAACATTTCTTATTCATCATAAAATCATGAAATTACATCACTTTCATATTAGTTTGGATTCCACTGCAACTCGTATTAAAGCAGGAGAAATGACTGAATGAAGAACACTGGTTTGCATACTTCTTAAATGTTTCCCAGGATGCTTACCGATCTGTCTGGAGCACTTGGATAAGATGAGGCATAGCCTGAATCCCCACTTCGAGGCGGTATTTCTGCCAAATTCAAGAAAAGAAGTAACAACTAAACCAAAGTCACAGAATTTCCATGAAATGAAAGTACCATTAGGCAACACATAAACTTGGTTCAGACGTCATGGTTACCCAAATTTTGTTTTAACTCTGGGTAGTCATTAATGAGTGCGAGCAAGATGACTCCTGGCTGGCCAACCACTCCCACAGAACAAACCATGGGTTTCAAGTCTGGGTTGTTCCTCCCTCAACAACGCACAATTCCATGTTCAGACGTCACAATAAACAACCCAGGGATGGAGTGTCCCTGAGTTGTTTAGTTCAGCAGGAGCAGCCAGGAGCCAACACACTCACTTGTGCTCATTCATGACTACCCAGGGTTTGTTTAAACCCTAGGTACTACAAAACAAAAAAGACAAGACCCCCAGTAACAGCTCAGCACAAACACACAAGGTGCAAAGGACCTAAGAGAACTGCACTAGATCAATATAATAAATTTATGGAAGTTTATAAAGATATCAGCCCTGACTGCTCATTGGAAGGACAGATACTGAAGCTGAAGCTCAAATATTCTGGCCACCTAATGCGAAGAGAAAAGTCACTGGAAAAGACCCTGATGCTGGGAAAGATTGAAGGCAAAAGGAGAAGGGGATGGCAGAGGATGAGATGGCTAGATAGCATCACCGATGCAATGAACATGAACTTGAGCACACTCGGGGAGAGAGCAGAGGACAGGAAGGCCTGGCGTGCTATGGTATATGGGGTCACGAAGAGTCAGACACGACTTAACAACTGAACAACAACAATAAAGATATATTAAAGCACAATTGATGGTACACATCAAATTATGAAGGAAGTAATTTTTTCCAGTGCATATATACAATCTATAACAATCCTACCAATGTCATAACAACCATATCAGTCACAATCATATCAGTCTAAGGAACCCCACTGTATTCCCATTTCGACTAAACATTAGTCTTCATCAGGAACTCCTGCAGACAATTATTTTAAATGCATAACAAATTCTGAAAACAGATATCATTAAAAGATCGTTTCACTTCCTGCATTGATACATTTTCAATGGTGTACTAGTCTATAAGGCAAAATAGCCAAATATATTTATAAGTTGTGAGAGAGATAGTTCTTCTAGGAGAAAACTTCAATGCTGTGTTAAGTATAGAAATTCTGAAAACCAAACAAATACATTTACAATGTTAAATATTCCCCCAAGTTTAACTAGCACAAACGTGCCATAAATGACAATTAATTTTCACCTGGTTTTCTCCTCCTCACCCTTCCCCAGGAAGTGTTAGAACTCCAAGGGCTGTCGCCAAACCCTAGGTAGGCATGATGTCTGAACCAGGTCATAAAGTTGAAGCATTACGTAAAGGACAAAACATACATACCTTCGAAAGAGATTTAAGTGCACGTACAGCATCCCTGCGATCATCAAGTAAGGTTGAAGATGCAACTCTGTCACATAATTTCTGAATCTATAAGAGGAAAGAAAAAGCAAGTCAGAAATAGTTTCATAAAACTGTGTTATTTGTAAATGTCTTCTTTCTTTCTATCTATGAGTTGCGCAAGCAAGTGCTAACAAAGAAAGTTCACCAGAGTTTAAACTGAATTTGTTCCATCAACTTCAATGAAAGATATTAAAGGTCTTAGAAGACTCAACAGTCAGAAATATGTTCTTTTAAGAGTCAAAATAAAAACTACTGCAGATACACCAAAACCAGTATGTAGTTGTATTTCTTGAGAATAGGATTAACAGTGCTTTAAGCTTAAATTTCAGTCCAATATACTAGGGATAGAGACCATTTTTTAATCCAAAGGACACATTCCCTTGCAGCCAACCTTCTGGGGACTGCATTCCAGTGGTAGGTGAGCCCCTGCAAAAGCGGGCAGAACCACCATCCCCACCACATACATTCACATAGCAACCACCACACATAAATTCACATTTGAGACTAGAACAAATCTTCATAAATCATGCATCAAACTGGTAATCCCACCTGCCCCAAACAAGATTTCACAAGGAACCCCTTTTCTCTCTGCACAGTGATTTAAACCTCTCCTCCCTATAGTTCTCCCTACCACCACTGACCACATTGCTTAGCTGACTGGGAAACAGCTGAGGAGCAACAAAGAGGAGATTCATTAGGAATTGCAACCAGAAAGCACTTCAGCCACCTAAAGGCAGTGGCTCTGGTCAGAGGAGGCTTTCCTCACCCCTCGCTTTTCTCATCAGCAAGGAAGCCTTCAGGAACCACCACTTCAAGGTGCTCCAGGCCTCTTAAGGCAGCAGCTCCCAACAGAGCTGACTTCCCTCTTTCCTTGCTTTTCCCAAAAGCAAAAGGGCAGGGCTTCAGGAATGGGCATTGGCCCTGGCATCTACTGGCCAGATGGGGAGGTCTGGTGGGCTGGAAGTTCCCCAAAGCTGCTACATATCCTCACCTAGAAGTAAGCCCTTTTGAACTGAATGGAATTTATTTCTGAACAAACATGCATAAAATTAGGCTGTTGAAAGAAGGCACATGCTATTGAAAAGTTAAGTATATCTCCTGGTCTCACGCTAGAGTTTTAATGCCTTCATTCTTAGTTTTCACATTTGATGAAGAGGAGGAGGGCAAAGCCATAGCACAATAAGGAGGGTGAAATGATTACAACATATCCTTATATAAGTATCAGAAATGTCTACCTTAGAATAAGCAGGAATAGATTACTCTACTTTCCATAGTAATTACATAATTACATAAGATGCCTTACACTTGCCATTGAACACATGCACGTGCACACACAGAGAAAGTACATGAAAACAATTCAGTCAGGGGATGGAAACAGGAGGTAAAGCAGAATATGATCAATCTACTGATGACTTTTAGCTCAAACCTCCAGATGACCTCACTCAGTAGTTCAATACAGATGTTAAACACCCACGGGAGACAAGTCTTGTAGCACCCCATCACCAGAGGCGATGGGTTATCCCAAGCACTACCTTCAGAGACTGGCCCTCCAGGACTGGAACCACCAGAAAGCAATAGATCACAAGTAGACTTACGGCCCTGATCAACTTAGAACAAACTGACAGACGAGTTTTCTTGAAATCTAGCTTCCATCATAGATTTTTCTGGTTCAACACAGTAGCGTCTTGGGCTTAAAGTGGAATCTCATATTTCTTGAAAAAACATAGAGGAAAAATCAGCCTGAACAGGCTGTGAATTTGAACCAAAAAAGGCCAGGCAAAGATGCTTGATCCTTTGCCCTTTTTCAACTCAAGATCACTCAGGGATTGGGGAGAGGAAATACAGGATATCCATATACTTTCTTGCTGCAGGTAGAAAAGCAACTTGGGGAGGCTAGCTCTAAGCTGAAAAGTTACTGGAGGGAGAAAGAGTTAAATAAACTCTCTGCTCACCCTTCCTCCTCTCACACTTGCAGCCTATCAAGACTGAGCTTGTTTTTTTTAAAAAGAAAGAGGATGTAATGTATTGTTTGAAAAGTGATTTATCAGTGATACAGGATAGTCTTACACACACTATCAATCGCAGGCAAAAAAAATCTGTATGGTGCTCTCAGCATTAAAATGGATATTTCCCTTCTGTTCAATGTGGTACCACAAACCCCATTCATATTGAGAGAAAAACTTAACCCTCTGTTTTAGTCCAGTTTGTAAGGCATAATCTTGTTGAAGTTTTTATCACAGCAAAGTGGAGGCTACTTTTCTGGCAGCATTTTTAACAACAAATGCATCCATGCTATGAAAGTTCAGAATATAAAACGGGGAGGCATTGTTTCTCCTTGGACTCATTAGCCTGATCAAAGGTCGCAAAACATTTTCTTTTACTGCAACCTTTGCACTGAGATAAGGAAACAAGAACCCCACATTCACAGATCAGTTGAGAAAGACTCTTCCCAACTTTGCTTTTTTCAGTTCTTCGTCATGTTCAAGACACTATTAAAGCATATGGAAGCTCTTCAGTAACAAACAGGTCATGGCCTTATTATTTATTTGTGATATTTATATATTACCAAGAATAATAAAATCCCTGGTGCATTGTTTACACCAGGGATGCGCAACCTTTTCGGGCCTGAAGGCCACATGTGTTGCTGGCTCAGGTGTTAGAAGCCACACATGCACGTACACGCACGCACACACATCCCAGTGATTCTGATACAGATCACTCTTTTCTCACTACTAACACCAATGGGGAAAAAGCAGTTTGTATGAAAATCTCTGGGGGAAGGAGTGGAAAGCCTTTTCTCTACTCTCTACCCCAGGGATCCTGATACAGATCACTCTGTCCTCACTGCTGCTGCTAGCAAGGAAAGAGAAACCTGTATAAGGATTGTTAGGGGAGGGAATTTGGCAAGGGGGGGTTGTCAAGGAATTGTTGTGTACCCCTGGTTTACACATTAACTATAATTTGAGGGATTGATTTATAACAGGTCTGGGCAGACTTCAGGCTTGCAGAATTTACTTTGTTTTTTCTTGGAATTCAGGGGTTGAATAAGACTAGTGGCTCAGGAATGAAGTAAATTACCTACTGTGCTGCAAGAGACATACATTGAGATGACTTTCATATACAAGAACAAACACACAACTGTTACTACAGATCAGGTAGTTTAACAGCCTAATGGGGTGGGTGGGGAGGTCCTTGTTCTTGCTACTTTTGTTACAAAGACTGGGAATCAGGAAATATTGCTGATCTACTGCAAGTCATCCAGCCATCTATTAGCAGATTCCAGTGTATTATCTGCCCATCCCGGTTCACAGCTCTTGCCATTTATGTTACATAAAACATAATGAAATATGCTATTGAAGAGTCAGCACAAGTGTGTCATAGAAATCAAGCAAGCCAGTCTTAGCCCTAAAGATTTGGTGTTTCTTTGGGGGGGGGGGGGAAGGGAGTTGTTGATATCATGCCAGGTGTCCACAGAGCATCTTTAGAAGAAGTAGCAATCTGTAATATTTACTGAGCCTACGTGCATTGACTGCTTCATACAAAGTACTGCCCAAGTTACTTTTTAAAGTCTCACAGTACTCATATTATGAACTCGCTCAGAAATTTATACTATAATATTGGATAAGAAGTCAGTTCAATAAATCACTTTGTATTCACAATTTATCAGTACTGGGGGAACATGAAAAGGTAGTAATAATAATTTTAATTATGTGAACACACACATATATGGGAAGCATTTTATCAGCTAGTCATGCTGAGCTGAGAAAAGTTGCACCTACCAAAATTCCCTAGCATGCATAGCTATAAAAGATAAAGGCCCTATTCTTTTGTGATCAGCCTACTTAAACAGCAAGATACAAAGTACAAAAGTGTCAATTACTAAATTCATGTGTGAGCAGATGTGGCAAGAGGTTTCCAAAGTAGATGAGAACACATTTGAGACCGTCATAGTGATATGTGAGAGCCAATATATGAGAGCTTGAACATGAAAACAGTACAAGTGATGTGGATACAGACTATGATGGAACAAGGAAAAATTAGAAAACGAAAGGAGGCAACAGGTGGATAGCAGAATACAGACAGGCTACTGCATGGGGTGAGGAGACAGTAGGAGACATATTATGTTTGTTAATGGCTGGCCACAGCACATGTCCTCAAGTCCTGGCAGCGAAGATGGTATGTAACGCAAAGTAATGGTGATGGCTGGATACAGAGTGAAGACGAAGCACCGCCGAAATGACGATTTAATCTGCTCCATACATTACTATTATGGGGGGGGGGGGGGTTAGCGGTACAACTACAATATAAGATGTGAAAACAACAAACACACATCCCACAGAGACGCTACTTCCCCCAATACGCTTCATTTATGTGCACACACCAAGGCTGTCTTAGGGCGCCATCTTATGCATGTTTAGACAGGAAAAAAAGTCCTACAACTCCCAGCATGCCCCACCCAGCACTACTGGCTGGGGCATGCTGGGAGTTGTAGGACTTTTTTTCTATCCAAACATGCATAGGATTGCGCCCTTGCGTGTACGCTCGAAAGGAACACTGCATCAGACGGTTGCACTCGGAGAGGCAAAATCGGCTTCGCTGCTCTGTCGAAAGTCCGCGCACAGCAAGATGACCGGCTGCAGGAGGTGTGCGCCGGCCCTGTCGCTCGAGGTGGGGCACAACGTGGGCGCGCAACGCAGGCAACTAGCCGGAAAGGGGGTGCGGAGGGAAACGGGCGCAGAAGAGTGGCGGGGCAGTTATCCCGAGGCCTCGCCGCCTACCCGACTTCCCTCACCAGGTCGCCTGACTCACCGTCTCAGCTTCGGAGGGCTGAGGCCCGGCGCTCTGGCCGCCTATGACGCCCCGCAAGAAGTTCATCTCGGCTCGCCGGTGTCGCCGCTCCAAACGCTCTTAGGCCGCGGCTCCTCGCTCGGGCCCCGTCAGCAGCAGCACCAGCGCGCCTGCGCCAAGACGTGGCACAAAGGCGGCCATCCTAGAGATAGAGAGTAAAGTGACCCGCAGCCTGAACTTCCGGTTTCAATAGATATTTTCCTTTCTTTCGGGGGGGGGGGGGTGTCGAAAGTTGCCTATAGGAAAAACAGAGAAACCCAGGATTCTAGGGCAGCTGTGACTGGGCCGCAGGTGCCTTGTTCCAAACAGGAGGCTCGGGTCGAATGTCGCCGTTGTTTTGTTTTAGTTCTTCAGCATCCAGATGGTAACATGTCTGCCCACAAGTCCGTGGAGCGCAAGGCATCTACATGCCATTGAGCGCTGGATTTGGGGCCGGGAGAGAGAGTCTGAGGGGGCAAGCTTCGTAAATTGAAGATTACGGCAGCCCGAGGGGTGTTTTGAATGAAGGATCTGGGGACTGAAATCCAAACCTCTCACTTGCAAATATTAGTAACGGACTGCATCCTAGGTGATAGTCTGAAGGCTCATGAGGCAGCCACCTTGCTGAAGCTAAGCAGTCTGGGTCTGGTCAGTGCTTGGAGGGGGAGATCCCTTGGGAACCACATGTAGCCACCTTGTGTTCCACAATGGAAGAAAGGTGGGATATAAGTGGAATGAATGAATGAATGCATACATACATACATAACTTGGCTGCTGTAAAACGCTTGGCCACCCGCACATGTAACCTGCAGTTTGGGGATAATGGCCTGTATTTGGGGATAATGGCCTGCATTGGCGGGGCTATTTATTTTAGTGTTTGAAACGAAAAATAATTTTTTCACTTGAACTAAGACTTTGGCTAAAAAGAGCAGGAACTCTTCCTTTGCTACCTTTTGTTTGGGGGTGCGGGGGGGGGGGCTGCAGCACAATCACAGTTATGCCAGAATCTTGGATTTCATCATTGGTCTTTGTGGGCAATTCTCACTTCCACCCCAGGGGAAATATAAAAATGGCTTCCAATATGAACCAGGAAGTTCTCTATTCATACAATGAGATAGTCACTTCTATTTTTTAATCGCTCTGTTGGTGCTTACAGAAGTCCTATGCCTGGCACTATATAGTGTGTGTGTGTGTGTGTGTGTGTGAGTGTGTGTGTGTAGAACATAGACTTATAACTTTAGGCTCACAATTCCATTGTTTAGTAACAAAGCTTGCTGGCTCATTTTGGCTCCCCCCCCCCTCCGCTTTTTGGTCACCCCTTGGGAGGAAGTGACAACTGTCCATAGGAAACAATGGAAAGATCCAGGATGTTAGTATGACTGGAATTTTATTTCATGTTGAATGATTTCAGTTTAAAACATTGCCCTGCCTGTGAAAATGCAAATAGAGTTCCATTGCTGTTCTCTCAATATTGCAGGTTAGAGGTGTGCTGAGGCTGAGAACTGTTGACAACCCTGTGGTAAACTCCAGTGATGTTTATCCATTATCCAAGCCGTAGTTTGGGGAACAGCGTAAAAGCCAGAACGGGTGAAATGACCCTTTTATAAATAAAATGTGATGCAAAACGTAATGGTATGTGTCAGAGAAACCGAGTACAATAATTAATCTCTGTCACACCTAGAATCTATCCAGAACAGAATGAAGTGGACCAGAATAGAAATTTTATAAATTTTATTTAAGACCACTTTATGCAAAACACGCACACACCCTGGTAAATATACAGAAGATACAGAACATACTTTAGACATGAAATCCATTCATTATTAAATTTTGAGTAGCTTACTTCCACACCAAAAAATCATTCACAACTGGTTCTAAGATATCAACCCAAGTCAAGTTCCCACACTACAAATGATTAGGTTGGAATGAAACACTGAAACAACAAACCTCAAGACTCCATGTTCCACTGCCCTTTCCGGGCAAACAGTATTCCAAGAAGGAATTTTAAAAAGTCCAGAATGCCAAGTTCCATGTAATCCAAATCAACCAGATTCACAGGCTTCAATGGATTAGATTAGAATGATCCAGTAAGTCTGCAATCCATTGAACTCAAAGAGCTTACTTCCAAGTAAACATATATGATTGGACAGATCACAAAACCTCCACAGAATCCATGTTCCATTACCCATCATAGGCAATACATATTTTTCAGCAGTAGCTTTTATTGCCCAGAACAGGTACTTGGGTACATGAAGATGAATTCTGTGGAAGCTTTGTGGTTTATATCATTGTTACCATCTTGGCATGTGTGACACACACATTTAGATAATATGGCTAGCTTGGAAATTGACATTCTGGGCTATTTTTCTGCAAGAGGGGTTATTACCTGGAACAGGTAATGGAACATGCAGGCCTGCCAGGGGGAGGGGGAAAGGGGGCAGTTTGCCCTAGGCCCCACACAGCATTGGGGGGGGGGGCTGGGCAAGCATTATTTTATTTTAATAAAATGCAAGCCGTTCACATGAACCAAGGCAAGGAGAGCATTTTTTAAAAAATTTGAAAACATGCTCATGCATGCTCAAAATGTTCCTGCTGCTCTAGAGCCTTTCCCTGGACCAGAAAGGCTTTGGAGTCTGCCTGGAGCTCAGCACCAGGCAGTGCTAGCCCCCTAATTAAGAGGGGAAGCACCACAAAAAATAGGGTCAGCTCAGGTTGTTTGCCTGAGCTGGCCAATCAAAGATGACCCCTTCTCTCCGCAAGGGAGGGGTACTTTTGGGTGATAGCGAGGAGCTGCACAGAGGAAGAAGGCTGGCTCACTGACTGGCCAGTAAATGGAGTAGGTGGTGGCTGGCCAGTCAGTGGCCAATCAGAGCCACTTGTGGGTGTGTTGGGCAGTGCAAGCCCACCTGAATGGAGGGGGAGGAGTGACTGAGGTACAGTATCTGCTTTATTTCCACTCTACCCTTCTTCATGGGAGGAGGAGGATGACTGGAGACCAGAGTATCCTATCACTGTTTATTTTTTTCATATTTATACTGGTATGTTCTCCATTTAAAAATCTTTCCAGTTTCGTTTGGGGTGCCTGGAGAAATTCATAGGGGTGCTGGGTTGTAAAATGCAACAAAAATCTTTGTTCCCATCTTGTTTACACCATCTCCCCCCTCCCAATGACTGGGGGGGGGGGAATCATTATGTGGCCTCTGCTAGAAATCGCTTTCTCTGTGTTGCTATTCCAGATAAATAGAGGTGAGGATGGGCTGGGGTGGTATGAACTGATTTTAAATTGAGGCCATCTTTGTCTTCCATTATACTTGCCTTAAGTAATTAATTGGCCTTCACTGTGTGGTGCTCTACAATGCTTCTCAGTCCATTTTTACGCTTTCTCTTCTTTTGGTGGTGCGAAGTAATGCCTTCGTAATTTCTGGCTAAATTCCTCCTGTTCTGTATTTGCTGTTGTTAAAACTTATTTTAAGTTCAAGATGAGGCCGGACAGCCATCTGTCAGGGATGCTCTGACTTGGATTCCTGCACTGAGCAGGGGGTTGGACTCGATGGTCTTGTAGGCCCCTTCCAACCCTTCTATTCTATGATTTTATGAAACCCTGTGGTCATGTAACTCAGACTTAGCATTGACTTCAATTGCCTGCTGTCTCAGTTTTCCTGTGCGTGAAATGGGTTTCCCCTCTCCTCCCCTGCCTCCAATCATTGATAAGTGGCCTCTGCCAGAAATTGTTTTCTCTGTGCTGCTATTCTGGATAAATTGGGGTGGGGGTCTGAACTGCTTTTAAATTGAAGGTGTTTTTGTCCTCCCTTATGCTTGCTTTAAGTAATGAATTGAGGCCCATGCCTGGCCTCCATTTTATGGTGCTACACAATGCTTCTCAATCTGGTTTTTTTTACCCTTTCCTTCATTTGGTGGTGGAAAGTAACACCCTAGAACACACATTTCTGGCTAAATTCCTCCTGTTTTCTATTTGCTGGTCAAAATTATCATTTTAAGCCCTGTGGTTATGTAACCCATAGTCAGCATTGACTTCAAGTGCCTGCTGCCTCAGTTTTCCTGTGTGTGAAATGAGTCCCCCCACCCCCTTCTTCCAATCGTTGATAAGTTGCCTTAGAACACATATTACTGATTCCTCCTTTTTCTGCTTGCTGGGTCACGCTTTTAAAAAAAGCCAGTGATTATCTATACCAAATATTCAAGGGCAACTTCTCAATAATTTCTTCCTATAAAGGTCACACATTATAACAGAACTTCTGGTCATAATCCTTACTCCACATTGGCTGGTTATGTGGTGTACCTCGTAGGCCTTCTTTCAATCGTATGCATTTTCACTCTAAAGTCACAATTAGTGTAAATGGCTCTTGCACTCTTAACCGTGCATAGCATTACAGTGGTACAGGGCATAGTATTTTAGTTTTTTGATTTGAACAGAACTATCAGCTCACGTTGTTTTGTATTAATATTGTATTCTGTTCCAGGCTTCTGACAAAAACAAGCTGAGGAAGCAGCTCAGAACTTAGTTCTGGAATACTTCCTAGGCAGTGGTTACTATGCCTCTGAAAGCTCTGTATGCGTAGTTCTTCTAGGAGTAGTGAATACAGGATGGGGTGGCTGTATGGGGAGGAGGAGGCCATACACCTTTTCTCCCAACAATTTTAACTAAATGAAAAGCAGTACATTTTTATCAATTTTTTTCACCAAAATTTTCTTAAAAAAACTATGTTTGTAAGAGATAAACAAATTTAAACATGACAATACTCGGCCCACTAACGGAGGGGTCACCACTCTCCAAACCCACTTTAACATTAGGTCTGAAATATTTTAAATTGCTTATTGAAGAAAGATTAAACATACTAATAATTATTAGGTACAAATATTCTGATATTTACTTTTTAATTATGTAGGTCTTTATATGTATGCTACAGTTATCCGAGAAGCTGTGACTTTTTTATGGGATTTATGGTCTTTCAAATATAGGTCTTTCAAATATATATAATTTCAAAACGATTGTAATGTTTGTGTGTGACAAAGCCCCCCTGAAAATTCAATTGCCCTGGACCCTCAGGTTCCTCTGGGGGCCCTGAGAACATGAACTCTGTGGAAGTTTTGTGACTTTTCCCTCTAGTTCAATGAGACATATGAATTTGGTTGGTTCAACTAGCTTGGAAGCTGGCATTCCAGGCTGGTTTTCCAGAATACCATTGATTGGCCAGAACAGTTAGTGGAATTACTTGGGATGTTTCTTGTACCAGTGCACCACTCTCCGCAATCCTTTATGGTATGTGAATTTGGCTGTGTTTGATGCCTTAAAGCCAGGCATCCTGATCTATTTTTGTTGTTAAAATCTGTTTCGACTGGGAATGGGTTGTTAAATAATACATGGATTCCATTACTAAGGGCGCAGTCCTAAGGATGTTTAGACAGAAAAAGTCCTACAATTCCCAGCATCTGTCAGCTAGCCATGCTGGTTGAGAGATGCTGGGACTTGTAGGGCTTTTTTTCTGTCTAAACATGCATAAGATTGCACCCTAAAAGATTATTCCCATATGAATTTAGCAAATCTCACTTTTACAAAAATAAGGGTGCAATCCTATGCATGCTTGGACAGAAGAAAGTCCTACAACTCCCAGCATTCCTGAGCCAGTATAACACATTGTTCTCAAGTGACTGTAGCAGATCCACTGATTTTGCACCAGTTTTATTAATAAATATATTTATATTTATGTATACACTTTATTTATAAAAGGAACCTTTCAATTCCATTCCGTCTGCCAGAGATACACGGAACGTCAAACTTTGACCTCTCCCACTTTGTCTGTCTTTCTTACTATCACCCGGACCAGACTTCTCCACTGAGCAAATGGAAAGGGAGAGAGCAGGGAGAATAAAGGCTACGATTGTTTCAAAACACTGCAATGAAAGGCAGCTTTTCCATGCTATCTCTAAATGCACATTTTTTTACAATGCTTCCTTGCTATGCTTGTTCCACATACGGAAGTTGCTGTTCAGAACCGAAAGTGAGGCCTGTATGGAACTTTGGTTTTTTAATATTTATATATATGTGTGTGTGTGTGTTTCTTGTACCAGTGCATCACTCTCTGCAATCCTTTATGGTATGATATATATATATATATATATATATATTTTAAATGTGCCTCAGGGGAAGGGAATCACAGAAGCTGTTCCTGGGGGACATCCCAGCTTGGAGCCGCTCATGATTGCCTGTGGCTGCGGTGTTGAAGCTGGAATCCCTGGAAACCAAGGGAGGGACCATAAAGATCTGGCCCAAGTTGAATAGCTGCTATTGGTCCGCCAACGTATGGATCTGCTGCAGTCACTTGAGAATAATGTGTTAGAACTGAACTCTTCCTAATATTATAATTTTATTAGCTCCGTCACACACAGAACAGAACGGGCCAGAACAGACATTTTAGGGCACAAGCCTATGCATATTTAGGGTACAATCCTATGCATGTTTAGACAGAAAAAAAGTCCTACAACTCCCAGCATTCCCCAGCCAGCCATTGCACCCTTAGACAGAAGAAAGTCCTACACTTCCCAGCATCCCCCAGCCAGCTATGGAGTCTGTTTAAACACGCACAGGATTGCGCCCTTGTTTTTGTAAAGTTGGGATGCGTTAAATCCGTAATCCTGCAGGGTGCAATCCTAAAGCAAAAAGAAAAAGCCTCTCTCCCCTTTCTTTCTCTTTGGGCCTCTGAGTCGCGGGGCCTCCGCCGTGACCCTGACCCCGCCCACATCTGGCCGCCTCTGGAGGCTGTGCGCGCGCGCTGCACGCTCCCCCCCCCCCCCGACAGAGCGCGCGCGTGGTGGGGACATCCGGTTCCGCCCCGAATCAGTGTGAGGGAGGGACGCACCGCACCAGTCGCTCCTCCCCGTGCCTTCGGCCGGGAGCGAACCGGACCCTGAGACGGCGGAGAGCGTCTAGGTTGGTAACGGGGCAGGATGGGGTGGAGAGGCCCGGCCCACGCGTGGGTGGCCGGCTGCCTTTCCTTCGCGGGTCTGGGGTAGGTCTCCGAGCAGCTCCGGGGTGGTTCTCTTCTGGGGCGCTTTTCCTCAGAGAAACGGGTGAGGGAGGAGGCTGCTGCTGCTGCTGTCAATAGCGCTGCAGGCCGAGTTCATGATTTGTTGGGGCGTGGAGGTAGAGGGGGTTCCCTCTCCCCCTGGTTCCTCTTCCTAAATGAAGGGCACGATGCAGAAAAAGCTCGTTTAAAGATGCCCATGTAGCATGCAGCGCAGCTAAGGACCTCCTTTGAAAGCTGTAGGTCAACCTTTCCCCAACCTGGTGACCTGGAGATGTGTTGCACTACAGTTCCCATCGTCCTCAGCCAGCACGCACTCGTCCCCAGCCACCCCACATACACACACACACACGCATGCATAGTCTTAAGAATCCTCGCTACAGCCCTAGTTCACATTCTGATGTTTAATGATAGTTGGCGTTTATATAGTACTTTGAGTGTGCAAAGCTCTTTGTGCACATTACCTAGTAATTCTTGAAACAGCCCTGTAAGGTAGGTCAGTATTGGGTAGGGCTGAAAAGAAGAGAGCAGCTTGCAGAGAATGAGATTCAAATTAGAGCCTTCATGTTTGATGGGTCTTAGCCACTATGCTATGCCACCTCTTATTTCATAAACTAAAACTGGAGTACTAGGTATTCACACTCGTAGGCCCCCACCAGGGATTGCTGCCTGAGCATGTTGCCCACACCGTTACATATTGCTTTGAGGCTTTTCTCTATCTGCTGACAGTTGTATTTATTTGCTGAGTAATAGAACTAGTCCTATACTTGGTTTAAAAAACCAATGTGGATGGGTCTGCTTAAAAACATAGCAATATTATAACTTCCCTAGTTTAGGGGTAAGTAAGCTGATGCCTTACAGATTTTTTGGACTATAATGCCTATAGACCCGAGCTAGCCTGGTCACCATGGTTGTCTACCCTAGAATATGTTAACAGTTCAAAACAGAACCCCTGCTACCTTAGTGTTAGTTGAAATACATTGACATGAATGTACCATACACTACCCTAGAGATTAGATACATCTGCCTGCCTTTCAGAGAATGGCAGCTGCACTGCATGTGTCCACACTAAGCATTTTATTATGAGAGCATTCAAAAACACCCCTCTTGTATCAGAGTTCATCATCCTGTTCCCCATACTGGACAATCAAATGCTCCTGGAAAGCCTGCAGTCAGGGTCCAAGGCATCAGGGAAGAGACATTTATCCTGGGCCTGGAGGTTGAGGAAGGTCTGGGCTGCAAGCCCATTAGTGAGGACAAGCTACAAAGGAAGCCACAACCATGCCCTTACAAGAGCCTGCTGTTAGGTCTTGGCATAAAACAGTGGGATGGGAAACGGGTACAGCAGGTACAAACCTCATCAGGGAATGGTAGAATTAGCAGCCGAACTTTTGCATGTCTGTCCACAAACAATCAAGTCAAAAGATAAGAAGGGAAAGCAGGCAGGACTAGAGCCTGTACTTCACAGACCAGCTCTCTAACCACCCAACCACAGCAGCGGAAAGACACACCATGGAGCATTTGAAATCCCCAAGCAGCCAGCTCACAGCCCAGCTATATATGCCAAAGCCAAGAGGGTTGCATGAGGGACCCTACCCCTGTGTCCCAGCAGAGGTTTGAACTCTGGATGTCATCTTCCACCAGAAAAGTCAGGAAGGACTCCATACACACAAGACATTTGAGTAAGTGCAATGTCTGAGCCAATT
Source organism: Heloderma suspectum (assembly GCF_057233095.1). Lineage (NCBI taxonomy): Eukaryota > Metazoa > Chordata > Lepidosauria > Squamata > Helodermatidae > Heloderma > Heloderma suspectum. The sequence continues at coordinate 131,396,024 of NC_139462.1, read as the reverse complement.
AAAGAAAGTACTACATGGGCCAGCTGCATGGCTCCCACATGATCCAGGTTGTCTTTTGCACTGTTGAGCCTCTGCCATATAATCTAGCCACACCTCTTCCCATGCTCAGTTGCCTGGTTCTGCTGATTTTGCTCCAAGAGACTTTATTATCCACCCATCCTCTGAAACCTCATGATCTGTTCCTCCACGTGCCTGCTGCATGTTCATCGCATCAGTAGGTGCTTATAAGCAAGTGAGAGAGAGAGAGAGAGAGAGAGACCGCTTAGGTGTTCTTCCAGTGCCCTTGCTTAATCTCCTCTGCCCTCTTCTGTGTGCAGTATCTGTTTTTACAGGTTGTGATCTTTCAAGGCAAAAGGGATCATGATTTTTGGCCGGCACTAGTAATAGTTGAAGTGGAAGGCCTGGCATTCACCATCAAAGAGCTTACCTACATGTGAGGGTTCATGCCACTATTTCTGTCCTTCCCCTCACCCACCTTTGTGTACTTACCCTGTGTGGGAGACACTGCCTCTAGCTGTTGGGAGAGGAAGGTTTGGCTGGCCAGTAAAATTCAGCCAGGAAACGGTTATCTATATTGAAATAGGGTGGTGGTGGTGAAGTGGTATGGGAGACTTTTCCAACTGACTTACAGGCATGGTTTCTACCCCCACCCCCGCTGCTTATCTGGGTGAAGTGCTTTGGCCTTGCATCCCCACTTGGGGTAATTGAGTAGCAGTTTCTATTGGGTGTTCGTATCTGGGGTTTTGAGGAAGGGTATCAATAAAGGTACCTATATTTTTGTGCAAATTCCCATCACCAGAGTTCCCCCCTGTGTGCACAGCATGGGGCCCGGTGATAGGGGGTTTCCATAAAATTTTGCACTGGAAAAATTTCCAGTGCCCTAAATCAGTTGAGGTCTTATTTAGTATATTTGACTTAAATTTAGTAAAACAAAAAACAAAAAAAACCCTAAACATATGCCATGTTCATTTTACTTGTATAAATATCTCCAATTTTTTTCCAATAGCTGAAAGTATTTTAGCTGAAATATTTTATAACTGATTTTTCCCTAAAGTGTACTGAGTGAGTTATCTTACACCCATTTACTTGGGAGTAAGCCCCATTGAAATCAATGGACCTGAATAGATGTGTCTAGAATTGCACTGTTAGTGTGGTTTGAATGTTATATTCAAACAATCCCAAATTTGGGGTTTTAAAAAATTGGAATACCTTTATTGGAATACTTTTCAGTTATTCACATGGAATCTTGCAACTACTCAGTAGCTTAGTCATGCGGTTTGATAAGGTCTGTCTGGAACTAATTGCTATGTGTTCGGGTTAGTATTATCCTGAAAATGTTGGTGTCATGTTAAATTGGTCACCTTATTTTTTTCTCTTTCCACATAGGTTTATGAATGTTAAAAAGAAATTTGTTAAAATACAGAATCTTGTGTGGCTTCATTGTGAAAGTTAACCCTGTTTGTTCCTATTTTATTTGTTAGCATCATTCCTCTTGAGAGGATGGCAAAAGTTTTTAAAAATTTAGCCAACTCTAAGAGGTGTTCTAGCAAGTGTTTACTGGTGGCATTGTTTGGAAACTGTGAATCTTCTTTGCAATGTAGAACAAGAACACAGAATAGTTCTTTCTTTTGGTTTGAAAAGGATCAGGATGTGCAAAAATTAACTACAGAAACTCATAGCATTCACACTCTTGTGAGTTTCAGAGCAACCTGCTTATGATGTGGTCTACATCATACATCTTCAAATTTTTCCGCCGTCATTGTACTCTTTGGATATACCGTTCCAGGAATCTACTACTTTGATTAACAGTCCTATGGATATTCAATCCAAAAGAAATTCCACTTTGTGCAGTGGAACTTACTCCAAGGTAAGTGTGCATAGGATTGTAGTCTTTATGATCCTGTGCACACTTATGTGGGAGTATGTCCCATTGAACTCAGTGAGATGTATTTCTGAGTAGACATGCATGGGAGTGCTCTGTGTGTGACAAGCCCATCTGCCTGCATATCTAAGTGGTGCATCAGAAGCCTGAAAAAAAATCAAAACAGCCAACCCTTTTCCCATTTTAAAAAGCTGAATTTTGCTGCATATGAACTAATATTTAATCACTCTTAAATTCTATTGCACTTAAAGCTGGTTACCCTGAAGTGCATACATCTTACATTGTGTTTATTCTCCTGTATTACAGCCTTTGACATTGTGTACCAAAGAAATGGTGATGGAGAAGCCAAGTCCGCTGCTTGTAGGGCGGGAGTTCGTGAGGCAGTACTATACCCTGCTAAATAAAGCACCAGATTTCTTACACAGGTAACTTCTAAAGATATCCATACCTTATCTTGACTAAAGTAGCAATTTGGATTGATTCCCATGTCATTTAGTCTACCACTTTCCCTATAACCGGTTGATCTTTGCTGTATGGACATACCACATTGATGTTTGTATCAATTTCCTGTATGTTGCCTTGATAGTTTACTGAATGGCCTATAGCTATAGGCTATAAATTAATACAGTACTGAAGGGTGGCCTAAAACCTTTAAAATTAATTAGTGTTCTTTAAATAATAAAGAGCATAACTAACTTGGACAGTATGTACTGTCTGCCCAAAAACTTGTTTCTAAAATCAAGAAAATCCATCTTTGCCACACATTATACAATTTATGCCTCATAAATCTGACTTAATTTAGGTACTGGTTATTTTTGTACCAAATTTATTGTGGTTTTTTAATGTTTTGGGGTTAATTGATGAAGGGTTCAGGGAAGCAGCTTATCAACAGGAAAGGAGGACTGTGAGAGCGGGAACAAAAGTGCAAATGCACTGTCTGCTGTTCCTTATTTATTTAAATTATATTTACACTTCCCTTTAACCATATTCTCAGGGTGGTTAAATTAAAATGTTACATTAAAGTAAATTAAAGTAAAATGTAGATACAAAAAAAAATAAGCTTAAAGCCACAGAATCACAACATCAGCATTAAACAATCAGCAGCAGGATTAAAATTGCATCTAAAAAGCGTTGGAGAATAAAAAAAGGTCTTTCCCTGATGCCAAAAGAACAGTAAGGTAGATGCTAGGCAAATGTTTGTGGCCTACAAAGGTGACAGCCAGTTAATTAGGAAAGGCAGGTCACAGTGATGTTCCAGATCAGTCACAGTAGTTGGAGGAACAGAGTTTCCAAATCCATCCATCTAGAAGTCTTTTATCAAGAGACAGCAGAGCTATCAAAAAGGCAGAAAAGTTAGTGGAAACTCAATAGAATAGCTATAGATTGATCAGCAGTAGTTGGGGAACTTATATCAGTGGTGGGCAGACTTCAGGTTTGTCCTGAGATCTACTAAATACAGTCAGGTGTAAAAGACATACACTTAAAATTAAAGAATTCTGAGCCCAAGATATATATTGGCATTGGAACTGAATGGAGTTCACAGCCTTTCTACACACAGGCCCACTCCTGGTTACCCCAGGAGTTTCTTCATTTAAGCAGTATAATTTATTGTTGCTATTGCTGAACAACTGGGAATTGAAAATCTTTCTCAATTTACTAAGAATATTTTACGAAAACTCTAATAGCTAGAGCAACAATTGTTCTATTGTTGTTGCTTGACTGACAACACTGAATTTTATCATTTAGGAGAAATCCCCATTATTATATATTCAGATGCCAGCTGTCATACCTAGTGAATTGTGAATGTGGCTTGGAAAGATTCTGTTGCTTACTCATGTGGCTTTTAGCCTTCATGATTGTGAAGAAAATACTGTATGCCTTTTCAGAAAATGCAACCATGATTGATATATGAAGTAGGCCTCTGCAGCTGTAGGGAAACAGGCTTGAAGTGCACAAGGAAGTACTATAAGCTGCTAGTGGGAAGCAGCTGCTTAGGGCGTGAAGTGGAGCAGTGTGTGAGCAGTATGCTGCCTACATATAGTTTGGGATGGAGAATTAAGTTAGCAAAGTTGATGGCCAGGAATAACTCAGAAGGCCTCTTGTAGGCTTTAGAACTGTGTAGATTTGGATTAGGCAACTGCTGTCCTGTAACCTAATCCACCTCCCAGGGGCTTCCTATCTGGCCTTCCAGCATAGCTCCTGATCCCAAGGGTCTTTGCTGTATGATGCACCTTCTCCCCTGCAAATCCAGCATATAGGCAAAGGGCAATCAAATCTTGTTTCCCTATTGTGGGGAAGTACCAGAGCCTGTGTCAGAATTCTCCACACAGCTCAGGTGCTGGTTGTCATCCCAAAGCTAATACAAGGGCAAATGGGGGAGATAAGGGGAGAATTTTGATGTAGCCTTTAGGGCTTAAGAACACATTGCCTGTGTCTCATCTCATACAAGAGTGACTCACTGGGCAGAGCCAAGGTTGCTGATGCTTAAGTCTTTACTCAGTTCAGAATATAGTTCCTGTTAAAAATTAGTTGCCAAGCAGGGATCTAGAGTTGCAGTGGGGCAGCATGTATTATTATTTGCCTATGGAGTTTTTGGGTGTCACATGTAAATCATTTTAAAGATTAATTTCTGAGTTACTCAAGATATTTATTTATTAAAATGTGTGTCCTTCTGTTTGACCCCAAAGTGGCTGTCAGCTTTCTTAAAATAAAACAGTTCCATTAAAAACATATACTTCAAAAATAACAAAGAAATTGATCTATATGTACACTTTGCGGGAGAGGATGTGATGAAATGGTCCCGATGAACCAGAAGCAGACATGTGATGATGTCTTTGCCTGCCTCCCTTCTAGGTTCTCTTACCATGTTACGTTCTTAAGTTCTTAACATAGTTGCTATGGTGGGGAGGAGAGATGTTATGTATGTTACATATCAAATGACTTTTCATTTTTAAATACAATTTGCCAGTTCCTGTTGGAGAAATGTTGATTATGCCAAGTGTAATTAGAATATATGAAGCGCCCTGCTGGATCAGACCAGTAGTCCAATGCTGGACCAGAAAATGCTCCATTGCTGCTTCAAGCTGGTATTGTTTGGTGTACTGTGTTTGAACCCATGATATTGTATATAGCTACGATAGACTTACCTTCCATTAATTTTCCAGTCCCTTTTTAAAGCCATCTCGGCTAACTGCCATCACCACTTCTTGTGGCAGCACATTCCTTAATTTAATTATGCAGTCTGAAGAAGTAATTTCTTTTATCTGCGTTTAATTGGCTGCCTATCAGTTTTCCTGGGTGATCCCAAGTTTTTACATAATGAAAGAGGGAGAAATAATTTTCTCCCTGTTTTCTCCATGCCACACATAGGGCAGTATCCAACTGTGTCATTCCATTAGCGCAAGTGATGTTGTGCTAGCAGAAACTAGGTTCTAAACAATGTGCAAGAGAAGAAACCAAATAAAATTACATTTGTACAAGCGGTTTTGCATAACTTCTGTGCAACACATTGTGCATTCTGCTTATGCAACCAGTTATGCAGCTGCTTGTGCCTGCTGTGCAATACGTTGTGCAACGATTTGTGCCTTCCGCTTGTGTAACTGCAACTGTGTGTACCCTTGCATGGTTTAGGTCCAAAGTACTTTAGGGAGCGCCTTCTCCCCTATGTCCCAGTCTGCCACCTAAGGTCCTCTGAGGGCTATCTGCTGCGGCTGCTTAATGTGAGATTGGCAGCCACATGCAAGATGACCTTTTCCTTTGCTGCCCCTCAGTTGTGGAATGACCTGCCGGTTGAAATGCACCTGCTGACCTCATTGAAGGTTTTTAAGCAGGCATTAAAGATGCTATTATTCCGGCAGGCCTTCCCTTTTTAGAACTCTTGTTCCTTTTGCTGACTTTTGTATACTGTTTTAAGCAGTGTTGTTTTAAGTTGTGTTTTGTTGTTGTATTTTTTTAAACATTGTTTTTAATTCAAAGTTGTTTTTAGTTATGCTTGTATATATTGTCCATGTGCTTTATGTAAATGGTTTTTAAAATTTGTATATTGTATTTTCATGTTTTAACTTTTGTAAACTGCCCAGAGAGCTTCAGCTATGGGGCGGTAGAGAAATATAATAAATAAATAAATAAATACCCATTGTTCGGCGTGTTGCACAACCGATTGCACAACTGCTCACACAGCCGGTTGCGCAATTGTAATAGGCAACCGCTTGTGCAACAGAAAGATCCAGCAGAGCTCCACTTGTGCTATATGAGTTTGTGGAATATCACCATTGGATATTGCCGATAATGTCATAAACCTTAGCCATTTTTTCTCTAATCTAAAAAGCTACAAATGTTGTGGCCTGTCCTCAAAAGGATGGCGCCTCAGGCCGCTGATCACTTGGCTGCCATTTTCCAGCTCTTAGTATATGTACTTTTTGAGATGCAGTGATCGGACACAGTATTCAAAGTATTACCTCAGCACAGATTTTTGTAAGGGCATTACAGTACTCGCACATTGACTTTCAATTCCTTTCTTAATAATTACAGGCATGGAACTTGCATTTTTTTTTTTTTTTACAGCTGCCTTACATTCTGATCTCTTTCCTGGTTTGTCACTGCCAGTTCTGGACCCATCAATGTATATGTGAAGTTAGGATTTTTTTTTCTGTAGCTCAGATATAGTCACAGTCACAGCTTGTACCCAGCAAGAAGGAACTTGTATAACAACAGGAAAACCTTAGTTCCAAATTACCATTGTAGTGAAGGAAGTTGCTGTTGTCAAAGCTGCAGGTTCTAAGTTGCTGTCCAACATAAAGCAGCTGAAGGGGCACCTGCTGAAAACAGTAATATAATAATTAGATGCCCGAGTCTAAGCCCAAAAGGAACAACACAGAACTTGAAAAGGCAGATGTGGGTTCAGAGAACAACCAGTTTGCAGCTGGTTGTTATGGTGTATATGTCTCTGTTGTTGTTGTTGTTCAGTCGTGTCCGACTCTTCGTGACCCCATGGACCATAGCACGCCAGGCCTTCCCGTCCTCCGCTCTCTCCTGGAGTGTGCTTAAGTCCATATTCATTGCATCGGTGATGCTATCATATGTCTCCGAGTTAGTAAATATTTTAGAATAATTTACATGTCATGTTTTCTAATGAATACACTTTCTCACTTCACCCATTTCTGATGTCTCTTTCCTCTCCAGTTATTTGTGGACAGGAATGTTGAGGTAATCATAATCCCAGGGAATTGTAGCTATGCCCAAATACAGATGTTGATGGCATCCATTCATTCATTAGGCCCCATGTAGGCCGCATTCACACATAATGATATACCAGAATTCCAGAGAATCCTGGCATATTGGTCACAAGTAGCGTATGAGGGTGCACTGCCCAATCACTCCTGCTTGGCTCCTCCTGCCAGTGGGAGTGGCTAAAGTAATCCGAAACTAATTGGGAAGCGGAAGCTTAGCATTCCATACAAACTAGGACTCCTAGTTTGTCAGGCTGTTAACAGGCCAGAATCTGAAGCCAGGGTTTGTAATTGCTTTTCAATTCTTGGCTTGTTTGGAAGCAATATGCTAGGACTCCTGGTTTTGATGTAATGCTAAGCTTTTGCCTCTTGGTTAGTTTCTAGTTACTTTAGTCACTCCTGCTGGCAGGGGAAGCTGGGCGAGAGGAAATGGGCAGTGTGCATGAACACACTGTTTATTAAAGATAAGCCAGGATTCTCCAGAATTCTGGCTTATTACATGCAAACATGGACAAGTCTTGTCATTGTTTTCTTCACAGACCCCAGTAAATTGTTTTGTAATACATCACTGTTCTTACAAATATTTGCAAAATTTGTTTTTGCATGGGCTTACCAGGTGTGGAAGCCAGGCTGATAATTTCTTTCCTATCTTCAAATGTGTTTACATTCCTTCTTTATGGAAATGTTGGTTATAAAAATTATCTAAAGTTTGAATGATATAGTCCTCTTATCTAAGACTTTAAGTGAAATGTCTTAAAGCAGTTTTTAAAGTTTCAGACAGTTTATTGGAAACCATTTTTTTTAATGTGTTTTAGAATGTGCTCCTATGATCATCTTAAACCTCATGCTTCAATGTCTCTGCAGGTTTTATGGCAGGAATTCTTCTTATGTCCATGGTGGGCTGGATGCCAGTGGCAAACCCCAGGAAGCAGTGTATGGCCAGGCTGTATGTACCATCAACCAACTATATTATCCTCTTCTATAAATAAAGGCATGGTCCTTTGGCAATAAATGCTTACATGGATTATCATGCTGCTAAATATTGTACTTCCATTAGATCTAGAAGTAATCCTTCTATGTATGTTAGGTCAAATTAAGACAGAATATAAAGTATTTTATTTATTGGCAGTGGCAAAAACCTTAGTTGCCAAATGCTGAAAACAAACTTGTTCACCTCTGTATACTTGTGATGTATAAAAATATGAGATACGGCTAATATGCCACATATGATCAACTTTCAGAAAGGAGGCTTGATTAATATGTAAAGAATTTTAGGTTTTCCAGCAGAGTTTAATACTATTTAATATTATTGTTTAATTAAGTTATTAATTTTTGTGTGTGTAATATAAATGTTACAAATTTATAAGAAAAAATACATAATAGCATGTTCTCAAATTGTTCTTCATAGGATGTTATAAAAAGAAAATGGGTTAACATGTAAACAGGACTCTCTTCTAGCTTACACACTTCTGATGTGCTTCTTGTGTTTAGCTCTCTATTGTTTGTACTCGTGCATAATATGGCTCTCCTTCTTTCTCCCTACTTGTCACCATCCAGTGTTCCAGCTAATGCATGACTTCCTCTGCATCCATAAGGCAGTAGGTTCTTTTCTAGAAGAGAGATGCAATTGGAGGTCTGGGTTAGGAGGCACCTCCAGCTTCCTCCCTCAAGCCAGTTTTTCTTATGTTTCTGTAGTGGAAATCCACCAGAGGGGCGATTTGAGCTATTTTAGTGTCGTAAATGCATGCCGCTTTGAATGCTGGCACCCAACAGCGTGTGTATTGACTGTTATACTCAAGTAGAGATTTGATAAAATGATAACCATATCATTTTTCAGCACCACAGGGGTATTCTATTCTCTCAGGTTATCTTGATTCACCAAAGTAACTCTAGGGCAAGCTCTAGCATTTGTGAAGGCTCTTACAACTGTGTTGTAATGGAAGCAACTATGGCAACAACCTGAGATTCCAAAATATGGTGGAACTGGGAAAGACAGACATGGCTTCTTCATAAAATCAGTATGGAAAGATAATTACCTTTTCTTTGCTGCCTTGAGCAACCATACTCTCTAAGCTGCTCTTTATTCGGATGTGATTTAGTCATGTGCAATTGCTCTGATAGAAGTTAATCTTAATCTTGACTTTGAGGCATATTCTATCAGGCTCCCTGGAACAAGGCTCACATAGTATTTATGTGATCATTTTTAGTGCCCTGAAAAACTAATTTAGGCTTAGTTTAGGGCCGTGGTGGGGAACATGTGGCCCTCCAGATGTTGTTGGACTGCAGTACCCATCAGCCCTAGTCAGTATAGCCTATGGTGAGGGATAATGGGAGTTGCAATCCAGTGGCATCTGGAGGGCCACACACTCTGTGTCTTTGGTTTAGGGCATTAGTATCTTGTTACTACAAGTTTTTCATTATATAAAAAGCTACTGTGGATTACATACAGATGAATTTACAATGACTCACTGTGCAGCATTGGGCCACTTACATGCTCTGCTTCTGTTGCTCATCTGTAAAATGGAATAATAGTTATCTACTTTACAAGGCTGTTGTGAGGGTATAAACAGATTTGTCACATGCTTAGTATTTGGTTTGCAATATAAATTATTGGTGGTGGTAATATTTGACACACATACATTTTTGTTTCTTTGCTTAATTACTCCCCCTCCCCGCTCAAAGTATAGAAGAGTCCAATTTTTATAACGAAAGCTGATGTTTGACTTTATCAATGGTCAAAACTGGTCTTGAGTCATTAAGGGCACAATCCTATGGGGATAGGCGGCCGCCTCTGAACACAGAGGCGACCACCTTTCCAATGCAGGGCAGGAGAAGCACGGAGGGGATCAGTGCTTCTCCTGCACTGCATTTGCGGCTAGACAGCTGATTTCGGTTGTCTAGCCATAGGAAGGCGGAGTGGGGGAGGAGGCTGCCGGACAACACATAGGATGTGTCATACCGGCATTTCTGCCTTCCCTGCCCCGGAACGCCCCATTTTGGCCACTCCACGCTCCAAAGAGGAGCGCAGGGCTGTTCCGCACTGCCTGTGAGGCAGTGTGGAGGGGGGGGAAGGTCGGTTCCTGGAAAACCACATATCCTATGGCCATCTAGCAACTGACTAGCGGCCATAGGATTGCTCCCTAAATGATCATGAAGACATGTAGGTATTCAATCCAGCTCTGTATGCCCACGTAACATGCTGTAAAAGAGCAGTAATTTTGATATAGGAGTGAACACACTTCAGTCTTCGACAAAGACATCTGGATTTTCAAAATATTTATTCAGTACTTGCTGAGATAGCTGGACATTATACATTGTAATTTGAAGTACTATGTATGGAAATGATGTAGTTCCATGTTAATATTCCCTGATTTTTCTCTGTAAAATCTACCACTGTGCTGTTCAGGGTTAGTATTTTCAGGGAACCTGCCAAGCCATTCTTTGAAGTCTTCTAGCTTGTCTAGGACCCTGGTTTCATAGTTGTTGATCCAAGGCATGAGCTTCTAAGTGATGAATGAAGCCTTTTAGTTCATTCACTTGATACTTGCCTTCCTAATTAAGGACCAAATAGACTTTGGGTGGATTACATGGTCTTTTCCCAGTAGTAAAACATATAGGAAAGGTAAGTGTGTGACAATGTGAAAGAGCTGCAAGGCAGTACATCGGCTTGCAGCCAGAATCCTTGTATTAATTAGTAAATAAAGTATGGAAATATATCTAGGATATATTTAACCTATTAGCCAGGAGAGGAAAAATTAGCCTGAAAAATTAGTGGCTTGGGGTTTCCCTGAAAAGAGTACATTGTATTGTACAAGTATAATTTTTGACATCCCATCAGGATTATATCTCACCTGCCTGATGTGGCACAAATGCTATTGAGGTAAATTAAACTTCATAGGGATTGGAGTCTTTGCTCTATTCCACTAACTTCCTTTCCATTCTCGTGTCTTGTCGGGCTCCACCATTCAGTCAGTACCAGTGCAAGTACTACTAAGTCCTTTCTCTATGCTGAGGGGGGTGGCTGCCCTACTAGCAAACTAACTAGCTGCTCTGGCCATGTAGCCCTATCTCAAATCCACTGGAATATGATGGGCAGGTTAATCTGCAGTGCTGCAGTAGAGGAAAGGTGGGATTGAGCCCCTAGCCCCCAAGGCAGGTGAGAAGTGGCTGGGAACAGGCAGTGAACCCTCAGTGGATTCCTTATTTATTATATTTTTAATCCACCCAGTAACCAATGTTCTTTGTGCTGATTACAAACAGTTAAAAGACTAACGCAACAGCCAAACAGTTAAAATATACAGTATAATACATGTCTTTTATTCTTCCTGCCACATGTCAATTTCTTTTGTGCTCAGTCCCCCAAGTGTGTAAACTGTGTAACATGGAAATTGACCAACTATCTTTTATAGTAAAGGAAGCATATGTTCCCCATGTCCTCTCACACTGAAGAAAAGTGTTTCCATATTCCACCTGGAACTCACAGCCAACTGCCTCAAAGAACTAGATTCTCAAACATGGTCATATTTTTTTTGAGCAATCATGTGGTGATCCTGGAAAGGACCTTGGAAATAGTTATTTTATCCATTCATTGAGTATTAAAAGGCCCCAACAAAAGAAAAGGCCTGTACCTATTGAATTTATATACTGAAAGCTCAGGGTTTGATTTTCTCTACATAAATGTGTATGTTGTAGAAAACTGGACCTGTGTGGGATTCAAGTTTCTTTCATTTTTTTGTGTTTAGGATATACACAAAAAGGTGATGTCCCTGCAGTTCAGTGAATGCCGCACTAAGATTCGCCATGTAGATGCCCATGCAACCCTGAATGATGGAGTAGTTGTGCAAGTCATGGGGGAGTTGACAAATAATGGGCAACCAATGAGGAAATTCATGCAAACCTTTGTGCTGGCTCCAGAAGTAAGTAATCGCCTGAATAGTTGGTTTTAAGCAGCAGAGCTGCCTGGACCCTAAGCATGAGTCAACCCCATTTCAAAAGCTTTCGTTAATGACATTTCAACTACCTGTGGTTTGAATAAGCCTTCCTGAAGTAAACACAGCATATACTTGATCGCTGACACTGGACATAAATTGCCTGATACTGGTTGGATATTATATAAAAAATGACATTGCTTAACTGATGTTAATTAGTGTTTGCAGTTATTGTAGTTTCCTATATTTAGATTTGACATGCCATGGGAGGAGGCATAGCTCAACGACAGAGCATATGCCTTGTATACAGAAGGTCCCAGGTTCAGTCTCTGCATCTCTAGTTGGAAGGATTTCAGGTAGCAGAGACTAGACATCTCTTGAGAGCTTGGAGTGCTGATGTTCACCAGAGCAGACAGCACTGGGTTAGATGGTCCAGTGAAGTTGCCTATATACCAAGTCAGAGTATATCACCAACATCTAACACATGGGATTGAAATCACCATTGCCTAAGTGCCTGATGTATCAGTTTTTGAGTAGGAAGGCAAGGGTGAAAATAGCAGTTAAAGAAAATCTAAGGAACAAAGTAACTGAATGCAAGTGCAATTTGAGCCTAACTCCTGCCTAAATTGCTGGGCAGGGGAGGAGGTGACTTAGATAATTTAATTTTCTTGAAGGTGTTCAGCAACTGTCTTGCATTAGATCTGTGTACATGCATTTTCCCCTCGTGAACAGGACATGCCTAGCTGAGTTAGATCCCACCCTTAGGACAAGGAAGGCAGGATTGAAAAATGCATGTCCTGTAGGACAGGAGCTTCCCAACAATCTCCTATCCGTCTTCTGCCTGAGACTGAGGCAGGGTTTTATCCAAATCTTTCAGGGCTCTGGTCAAAAGAAGATATGATAAGAAGTAAATTAAAGAAGTCAATAGGGCCTGAGAGAACATGGCCAAGCTTCTTGTCACTAGCACATCCCTACACCACAGTTGTTCCCACACTCCTGTCATCCCTCTGAAGTAGAGGCTGGAGAGCTGTGCTTTTGACCTATCAGTGCTCAGAGGAGCTTTTTAGCAACCAGCAACACATTTGCCTTGGCTGTGTTGGCTTCTCAGGATTGCGCCATCGTGGCCAGCTCTACCCCCAGTGATATTTCCACTTTTTTTTCTGAGGGCAACTATGGGGTGAGTTGCTCTGGCTCTGTTGTTCTCCTCCTCACACCCACCACCAATCCAAGAAAGGAAAACTGTAGCTTAAAGCTACCTTTGATTGCCTCGCAAAAGTGAGCAGAGGCAAGCTCTGGTCCTCCAGTTGCTTCTCAGAATGCTCCTGCCATTCCAAGATATGCAGCACCTCTGGGTGCTAATCCTCTTGCTCTCATAGCAGGAGCTATATGTTGGATAGCCAGCACAACCACTGACTGTTCCCAGCTCAGGGAACACAGGCACAACTGACCACAGCTAAGTTATTTGGTGTCAGTCAGGTTCATTCCTAGGTGTCTTACTCATCACCTACTCCCCTCCCCAGCATGGCTAGGTGCAGAGGGACAAATCCAGCCTGCCTCTATGGGTTCACACTTGTTCGAACAGCCCAAGTACCTTTTTCCTGATGTTAAAGAACAGAAGGAGGCTTGAGTCATCTTAGAGCTGAAGAGAGTGAACTCTTTCCTCAGGAGGTCCCTTGGAATGGCATCCGTTTTGGAATGACTTCAGGAATTGTTCCTTTTCCCCATAGATGTCCAGAGCACCATTTTATCCAGCCCATTTCAGACAGGCAGCATTATACCTGCTTCTTTTTTCGCTTTGATAGTTCAACCAGCAATTTTATCGAGGTATTAATAGATATAATTATAGCTTTGAGGTAAGGCCCATTCATATATACAAAAGACTGAACCTTCCAAATGTGTTGAACATTATGGATTAGAGGTCTTAATTATATTGGTAGTCATGTGAGTACAGAAGGAAAGAGATAACTGAATTTGGAAATAATATGCAGCATTGCTAGAGGCAGTTGAGCTTTCTTCTACCCATGGTCTGTTTATTTTTACAGGGATCTGTTCCAAATAAGTTTTATGTCCACAATGACATATTCCGTTATGAAGATGAAGTATTTGGTGACTCCGAAGCGGAACTAGATGAAGGTGAGGGGATCTGACAGAGATGGAAGCACACTTGCGTGCTGGATTACAGACATTTAGGAGATGTGCCTGAGCTCAGCTTGGTCTGGGAACTGTGTGTATGACGGCAACCTAAGCCCAGCCAGCACATGCTTTCATGAATGTTTTGTGCTTTAAGTTGATGGAATAAGTTAACATCTTCATTGGCACATAAAAACAAGGTCAATACTAGGCTTAGTTTGACTGCTGTTCAGGTTGGTGTCTGCACCCAGTATGGTCTGAGCCAAGTTGGCTTAAAGGTGCCACAATCAAGCTTGGCACAGGTCCTGCAAACAGTTGCCATTTTGCAGGGCCCAGCCAGTTTATGCAAGATTCCAGCCAGACACAATCGCTTCCCGGATTAGTTGTGTCTTACCAGTCCCTGCAGAGGGTAAGCTCTATTCATAAATTTGAATTATTCTTGCCATTTGAAAGACTTGGTGAGTTGCAGCAGTTTAAAATGGAAAGACATGAAATCAAACTCTAAATCTAGAAGATCCAAATGGGGATGTAGTGCATGATGCTGTCCTTTACAGATCTTGGGGAAGGGCCGGAGGGTGCTGAAGCTAAGTGAGGGCTGGCTTATAACAAATGTCTGTAACTTGCAGAGCTTAAAGGGTTTAGTGTGTAGCAGCAAGATAACCAAAGTCATGTTGGACAGTTCGTTTATGTTTATTTTGCAGAATTTGGTTCACAATTATTGTTGCAGACTGGAGGACAAAGGTTGTGATCGAATATCAGGGGACAGGTACTTTCAGAGGCAAAAGGAGAGGGACCGCCTAAGGAAACCCCATCCCTTGCCAGCTGAAAGGTCTTGAGAAAGCCTATTGCGTTTTTGCAAGAACTGGCCAAATGTTTTCAACTTTAATATGTAGAATGTATAAGATTTATTTAAAAAAATATAACTGCTGTGTAATAAATCCTCATGTCACAGTTTGTCTCATGGTAAGAAGAAAGGCCAAAGTATTGTGGTTAGAGTACTCACCCATCTTTATGACATGTGGCGTACATCTCAGCAGCAGCTTTGTCTTAATAAAAGTTGGGAATACTATTCTGGGGCAGCTGGCCATCCTGTCGAGTCTTAGAAGCAGTTGTCTGTATTATGCCCCTGTTTCTCAAGGCAGCTGAGTTTGATGTGAAATCCTGGAGGCAGCTGGTACTGTCCCTGTTCTTACTCTAAGTTACAATGAAATAAAATTATTCTGGCAGTAATCACATTTGTTTGAATTATGGTTACTTGCTCTGAGACTTGGGTATAAAGAGATCTTGTGGCATCAGTTACCAGGAGTGCCTTTTATCAGCTTTGGCTGCTTCATGAAAAAGTAGACCTTGCCACAGCACAGCTGTTTTTGCTTTCTGATTCCAGCCAGAAAGGGCTACTATAACACACTCTACAAGGGGCTACTTTTAAAGATGGGTTGGAAGGTTCAGTTGGTGCAGAATGCCGCTGAAAAACAAATGACATAAAATCACAAAAGTGCCTGTTTATTTTGTGCCAGCAGAGTACAGCCTTTTGGTTGCTTGTGGGGGCTATGCAGTCAGAGCATATAACACAGATTCTGTGCCAGCTGCACTGGTTGCCAGTGCATTTCTGGGCCCAATTCTAAAGGACTGTCTGAACCTGTATGAAGGTGGCCAGGCCCTAGAACTGGCCACTGAGGTCCTGCTTGCATGCCCACCAGTGAAATTTAACAGGCTGGTGGGCACAAGAGACCAGGTCTTTTCTGTTGCCTCATCCTTATGGAATGCCCTTCCAAGGCAGACATGCCTGGCTCCCTCCCTGACTTAAAAGTCTACTTTTAATTGATGCTGGCCCATGCTTTACATTTTATGGCTTTAACTTCTCACTGTTGTTAAAAATTTGTATTAGATCGGCATTTTACTGCTGCTGTTTTAGTTAAAACACTAAAATATTTATATATAAATACAATTGTTTTATTTGGTAAGCCACATTGGAGATTTTTATCTTTAAAGGTCATATAAAAATATTTTGAATAATAATACTTTCATGAGAAGAACAAGTGAATATTTCAGGAAAGATGAGCCAGAGGAGGTTGGGTGAATACAGAATGATGGAGGCAGAGCCAGAGGGAACTGTGCAAATTGCCTGTGGCTCTTCAGCGTATAATATATTCCCAAATTGTGTTTACTATCATGTTGCCCACTTCCAATTTAAACTTGAATTACTTTTAGCTTGTATCAATTTGGAGATTAGAGTCTAAATCCAACGTACAGTTAGAGGAAGAAATTGCTGTGCTAATGGAGCTCCATTATAAACTAAAATGTGAATGTGTGGCATGCTGGTGCACACAGTCCATTTGCTCCTGTTCTGCCTCTTCCTTTGTGCAAACAGGTAGGTTGTTTAATTTGCTTTTTAATGTGTAATTGTATGGTTTTTACAGAGGATTTGTTTGTTTTTTAATGTTGTGTACACTGCCCTGGAATCTTGTGGATGAAGGCCAGCCTATAAAATAAATAACTAAAACAAACAAACAAACCAGGAAAGACAGAATTTCTCATGAAGTTTGTTGGCTTACAAATCCTGGCTTGTTTGTGAGCATACAAACCAGGATCCCGAGTTCAGAAGTCATGAGAAGTTCTCCCTTTCCTGATCAGAGGCATGAAGTGGAAGCAAGTGGGCTGTATGCACCAGCACATTCACACTCTGACTTAAGCCATAATTCATGGCTTAAAATGATATGTGAACATGGCATAGTGTGTTGTAATGGATCTTGCAGAGACCAAAGAAAGGGCCTTGATCTTACTTGTTCCTGTTTCTGCTATTTATATAATGCACAGTTTGTGACCCCTTCATGGATCACTGCCTTGTTGTGGCGAAGGGGCTTGCGTAACTCAGTGAAGCCATAAGCTATGCCGTGCAGGGCCACCCAAGACGGACAGGTCATGGCAGATGACCTGTCTGACAAAATGTGGTCCACTGGAGAAGGAAATGGCAACCCACTCCAGTATTCTTGCCAAGAAAACCCCATGGAACGTATCACAAGGCTAAAAGAGATGATGCCGGAAGATGAGCCCCTCAGGTCGGAAGGTGTCCAGTATACTACTGGGGAAGAGCAGAGGGAATTTCCAAGTAGCGCCAGAAAGAGTGAAGCGGCTGGGCCAAAGCCGAAAGGACACTCAGCTGTGGATGTGTCTGGTGGTGAAAAGAAAGTCCGATGCTGTAAAGAACAATATTGTTTAAGAACCTGGAATGTAAGATCAATGAATCAAGGTAAGCTGGAGGTGGTCAAACAAGAGATGGCAAGATTGAATATCAACATCTTGGGAATCAGCGAACTAAAATGGACAAGCATGGGCAAATTGAATTCAGGTGACCATTATATCTATTACTGTGGGCAAGAATCCCTTAGAAGAAATGGAGTAGCACTCATAGTCAACAAAAGGGTGGGAAAAGCAGTACTGGGGTACAATCTCAAAAACGATAGAATGATCTCAGTACGAATCCAAGGCAAACCATTCAACATCACAGTAATTCAAGTCTACGCCCCAACCACTGAGGCTGAAGAAGCTGAGGTTGATCGGTTCTGTGAAGACTTACAACACCTGCTAGAACTAACACCAAAAAAAGATGTCCTCTTCATCATTGGGGATTGGAATGCTAAAGTAGGAAGTCAAGAAATCACCGGGATAACAGGCAAGCATGGCCTTGGTGTACAAAATGAAGCAGGACAAAAGCTAATAGAGTTTTGCCAAGAGAACACGTTGATCATAGCAAACACTCTTTTCCAACAGCACAAGAGGCGACTCTACACATGGACATCACCAGATGGTCAATATCGAAATCAGATTGATTATGTCCTTTGCAGCCAAAGATGGAGAAGCTCTATACAGTCAGTAAAAACAAGACCTGGAGCTGACTGTGGCTCAGATCATGAGCTGCTTATTGCAAAATTTCGGCTTCAATTGAGGAACGTAGGGAAAACCACTAAACCATTCAGGTATGACCTAAATCATATCCCTTATGAATATACAGTGGAGAGGACGAATTGATTTAAGGGATTAGACCTGACAGACAGAGCGCCTGAGGAATTATGGATGGAGGTCCGTAACATTGTTCAGGAGGCAACAACTCAATCCATCCCAAAGAAAAAGAAGTGCAAGAAAGCCAAGTGGCTGTCTGATGAGGCTTTACAAGTAGCTGAGGAAAGAAGGGAAGCGAAAAGCAAGGGAGAAAGGGGAAGATATATCCAACTGAATGCAGAGTTCCAGAGAACAGCAAGGAGAGACAAGAAGGCCTTCTTAAATGAACAATGCAAAGAAATCGAGGAAAACAACAGAATGGGAAAGACTAGAGATCTCTTCAAGAAAATTGGAGATCTCAAGGGAACGTTTTGTGCAAAGACGGGCATGATAAAGGACAAAGAAGGCAGGGACCTAACAGAAGCAGATGAGATTAAGAAGAGGTGGCAAGAATACACAGAAGAACTATACAGGAAAGATCTTGATGTCCCTGCTAGCCATGATAATGCGGTCACTGAACTTGAGCCGGACATCCTAGAGAGTGAAGTCAAGTGGGTCTTAGGAAGCATTAGTAACAACAAAGCTAGTGGAGATGACAGTATTCCAGCTGAGCTTTTTAAAATCCTAAAAGATGATGCTGTTAAAGTGCTGCACTCAATATGCCAACAAATTTGGAACACTCAACAGTGGCCAAAAAGGTCACTTTACATTCCAATTCCAAAGAAGGGCAATGCCAAAGAGTGTTCAAACTACCGCACAATTGCACTCATTTCACGTGCCAGCAAGGTTATGATCAAAATCCTACAAGCTAGGCTTCAGCAGTATGTGAACCGAGAAGTACCAGAAGTACAAGCATGGTTTCAAAGAGGCAGAGGAACTAGAGATCAAATCGCCAACATTTGCTGGATCATGGAGAAAGCAAGAGAATTCCAGAAAAACATCTATTTCTGCTTCATTGACTACGCTAAAGCCTTTGATTGTGTGGATCACAACAAACTGTGGCAAATTCTTAAAGAGATGGGAGTACCAGACCACCTTACCTGTCTCCTGAGAAACCTGTACGAGGGTCAAGAAGCAACAGTAAGAACCGGACATGGAACAAGCGATTGGTTCCAAATTGGGAAAGGAGTATGACAAGGAGTACGACAGTATTGTCGCCCTGCTTATTTAATTTATATGCAAAGTACATCATGAGAAACGCCGGGTTGGATGAATCACAGGTCGGAATTCAGATTGCTGGGAGAATTATCAACAATCTCAGATACACAGACGATACCACCCTAATGGCAGAAAGCAAAGAGGATCTAAAGAGCCTCTTGTTGAGGGTGAAAGTGGAGAGTGCAAACGCTGGTTTGAAACTCAACATTAAAAAAATTAAGATCATGGCATCTGGCCCCATCACTTCCTGGCATATAGAAGGGGAAGAAATGGAAGCAGTGACAGATTTTATTTTCTTGGGCTCCAAGATCACCGCAGACGATGACTGTAGCCATGAAATTAAAAGACGCTTGCTCCTTGAGAGGAAAGCTATGGCACACCTAGACAGAAGCAGAGACATCACCTTGCCGACAAAGGTTCGTATAATCAAAGCTGTGGTTTTCCCAGTAGTAATGTATGGCTGTGAGAGCTGGACTATAAGGAAGGCTGAGTGCTGAAGAATTGATGCTTTCGAACTGTGATGCTGGAGAAGACTCTTATGAGTCCCTTGGACTGCAAGGAGGTCAAATCAGTCCATCCTAAAGGAAATCAACCCTGAGTGCTTATTGGAAGGACAGATACTGAAGCTGAAGCTCAAATATTTTGGCCACCTAATGCGAAGAGAAAACTCCCTGGAAAAGACCCTGATGCTGGGAAAGATTGAAGGCAAAAGGAGAAGGGGACGGCAGAGGATGAGATGGCTAGATAGCATCACCGATGCAATGAATATGAACTTGAGCACACTCCGGGAGAGAGCGGAGGACAGGAAGGCCTGGCGTGCTATGGTCCATGGGGTCACGAAGAGTCGGACACGACTTAACAACTGAACAACAACAACAGTTTGTGTGCATGTTCTGAATTGTAAACGTATATTCTGCTACTAAATACAACCCGTAATATGGTTTTCCCTTATGGATCATTGAAAGCAAATTTTCATGGTGTTCTTGGTACTAGATAGTTCTAACATCATAGACCTGTATGCCAGGGGTTCACAAACTTTGGTAACTAGCCAAAACCTGTGGCTACAATCCTGAGCTCAGGTGAGGCCTTGTTCCTGGCATCTTGCTGTGT
Organism: Heloderma suspectum; assembly: GCF_057233095.1. Lineage (NCBI taxonomy): Eukaryota > Metazoa > Chordata > Lepidosauria > Squamata > Helodermatidae > Heloderma > Heloderma suspectum. Next base: position 131,375,589 of record NC_139462.1, on the reverse strand, counting down.
CTCAGAGGCACTCCACACTCAGCACAAGCTTAGGGATGATCCCCTCTCCAGATCCAAGCTCAGGAGGAGAGTGGTGGATCATCGATGTCGAACTGGCTTTAAGGGCACTTCATGGCTGTAAGGTGAAGTATGACTGCAAGGACAACTTGTTGCCCTCCTCCCCAGCAGGAACCATCCTGGAAGAGGCATTCCCTGCTGTGTGAGAGAGGAGGAACACCTTTTCTAAGCCCCTGCCACCTATGTTTTTTATTATAAGTACTTGTATTAAAAACTAAATTTATTTAAAATTCGCCCAGTTAATTTGGGGTACTTTTTAATTTGTCAAAAGATTCTTTAAAATATTAATCTAACCAATGAAACATTGCAGCATTACATTAAACTGCAATGTTTTAGACATTTACAATGTTGTACTTAGCAAAAATGCATGTTCCTTAAAAAAAAAAATTCAAATACTTAATGAATAGCATTAAAAGAGCTTTCCATCTAATGTCTTAGAGTCAGAAGATGAAGTAGAAGAAGAGCATGAAGAAAGGCAACCATCTCCTGAACCGGCTCAAGAGACTACAAGCAGTACTTACTATGATAATCACCCTGTAACGTAAGACAAGCCTTCATGCTTATGTTGCAGTCAGTCTGCAAAATACATTTTAAAATACAATACAGATCCAATTTGACAGTTTTGAAAAAATATATTTTATAGTATTTACTCTTAGCCTGTGATAAAATTCATTGTTGGGAACTTGTAATCAAAAGGGAAAGAAAGATTGTTCAGACTGTATTTCTCTGGAATTACACAGATACAGAGAGTTGTATAGTTCAACGACGATAGATTACTTTGAAAGAACTTCATGAGACATATGGCCTTCTTTCAGAGATCCCTGTGGGACTTATGGCAATCTGAAGAGCAACAATATGAGACATTTTGTATCGTATATTTGTCTTTTGGCTCATTTCTCTGTAACCAGGCATTAATACTTGCTTGTGTATAAAACCAGTAAGTGCCAGGGCTGTAAGTGGATGAGGTAATTGAGAAGGTAAGCTTAAAGCTAGTTGCAAATTCTTAGGGAGCCAGCTTGTAAGGAAATCTCTTCAGATGCATTTCTTGGCACAGCTACACTAATTATATAATGGACAATGTAGTTAATTTTTATTGCAGTATAAGAATAATGGATTTGTTCAGCTACTGGTAGCCAAATTGTGCATCAACAAAAGGAGTTCAACACAAACATGGGTTGCAAGATGGATGATGTGCATAGATGTAATGGGTAACTTATGGTAGCATGTACCCCTGAAAGTTACCGTTCAGTTTAGTACATCTGGTTCAGCTAGATATTAGTCTTTTAAGTTAATAAAAGCTTGACAGTTGATATATCCAATTATTAGTAATGGGATAGAAGAAACCTTGGAAGAATCTTCTCATGAACCTGAACCAGAGCTGGAATCTGAATCAAAAACTGAAGAACTGAAACCTGAAGTGGAAGAAAAGACTCTTGAAGAGCTAGAAGAAAAATCTCCATCCCCACCTCCTGTAGAAACAGTTTCTCTACCACAGGAACCACCGAAGGTTGGTTAAGTCAGGATGCTTTGTCTAATTAGATTGAAACTGGTTAGCAGACATCGATTATGAAGAAACCTGGATAGCCATAGCTACAAATAGAACTGTTGGGAATACAGTTTGCATTGAGTATTTGGTATCTGAGCTTTGTTCATGTTGTCCTGCATGCAAATAGACATTCAGGGTACTTGTAGTCTAAGTCCAAAGGATAAATGCTTTTAATTGCTGTTGAAGCTACTAAATGTTTGAAGTAGCATTTAAAGTGATAACTCATTAGCAGTGTTGGTACAGAATACTATCTTTAATATAATTCTTCACTCTTCTCACAATTTAACTTGAAATACATCCAATCCTAAAATAAGATCCTGCTGGTGAGGAGCAATATCACAAGCTTTGTGTGCTGTATGATGAGAGTTGGCTTAATAATTCGGAGTCTGTGGGAAATTTACCCAGAGTCTTTTAAGATCTTTAATACTGGCATCTTTGTTTTACTATTGAGGTGTTATATACTTTACCTTTCTGCTTTTTTCTTTTCTGGGGGTTGGTGCAGATGTAATATTCTTGATTTCTTAAACAAGGTGAAAAGATTAGAAGCAGACTGTGGGATTGCATGTGCCCTTCTCTTGCTGGCCTTGACTGCAGTTAAGCATTTCATCAGCACCGGTGTTAACTGCAGTTAACTTTTAACCACCATTAATGTTAACCCAGGTTCCTTCCTAAATTGGATTTCAAATCTGGGTTTGAAGCTAAACAATCCTAGTTTTGTTTGTTTCATTTTAAAATATTTTCATCTCACTTTTCGATTAAAATAAAGCATCTTACAAATACATTGATTTCAAACAGTATAAAATAATCTAAACCAATTTAACAGTAAAGGAAAGAGGAGAGTAAAAATAAGCACCAATGATTAAGGCACCACAACTCAGCCATTTAAATACCAGCCATTTAAAAAGGATAAGTAAAAAGGGTTTTTCTATTGTACTTAAAAGGTAAGAAGTTTGGTGCCTCCAGGTGCACCTTCGTGGGGATAGCATTCTGTAAACAGGAACTACAACCAAAAAGGCCCATTCTTGGTTGTCATCCACCTAACCTCTCATAGCAGGGGCACCTATAAAAGAGCCTCAGAAGATCACCTGAACAGTTGGGCAGGTTCATGTGGAAGACTTGGTCCTTCAGATAATTTGGTCCCAAGCTGTAAATGTCTTTAGCAGTTAAAACAAGCACTTTGAATTGTGTTTGGAAACATACTAGGAGTCAGTGTAGCTGTTTCAAAACTGGCAAGATAAATTTGATATAACTGGTCCAGTCAGTAATCTAGTCATTGTATATGGAACCAAATGAAATTTTTGAGTAGTCTTAAAAGGGAATGCCACATATAAAGCATTATAGTAGCCTAAAACTGAGATGTGACCTGGCTATCTCTGTCCTGGAGGGGTCATGGTTGACATACCATCCTCCACTGATAAAAGACACTTTGTGCCATAGATGCTGCTTGGGTGTCAAGAGAGATCTGAATCTAATAGCACCACCAAACTGTGAACTTTCTCTTTAGGTGGAGAGATCTTAGTTATGAGAGATCCTGTTTCGCCCTGTTGTGATATCAATCCTGACAGTGCTGATTTCACATGCTACCACTGTTGAGGCTTGCAAGGAAGGTGTGAGAGAAATTTGATCCAGAGGGGGAATGTATTGGGCGAGTGCCTGTTCCCAGTCTCTTAACCATGGGTGTGGAACCTCTTTTCAGCCAGAGGGCCAAATTCAGTTTCAGAGAAGCTCCTGGGGGCTGCATTCCAGTGGTGGGAGGGCCCAACGATAAAAGGAGTGGGGTTAAAAATATTTTTTAAAAGCAGCAGATTGTAGATTACAGCTCTTCCTGCAAGTAACTATGCCTTAGGAGAGGCATTTTAATCTTTTAGAATGGGGAAAAACTGCACAAAAGCTAGGAAATGACCAAGCAATTGGTGATTGGTGGAGAGGGTGTGGGCATAGCCATCCGGGGAACCTGGAGGGGCTGGATTGGGAGCCAAAGAGAACCAGATTTGATTCCCGGGCCTGAGGCTCCTCACCCCTTCTCTTAACCATGGGAATATTATGTCTGTTTTAGCCACAAAAGAGAGAGAAAGCATGAAAAGTTTGCTCTTGTGTAATTGTCATCTCTTTTGAAAACTGTGGTTTGGGAGTTATTGAGGGAATTAGCTACCCTAAGGTGATGAACCTGAGCATAGCACTTGCTTTGCTCTTGGCTGCAGAAATTGATAGATAGCTAAAACTATAAAATTGTAAAACATTCATAATCTGTTTGTGCTGGTATTTAATCCTGACACTATTTTGGAGTAGAACAAGAATGCTTTCATTGGTCTAGTTTTCCCTTAAGTAATATTGGTCGTTTGCCATGATCAGTAGACCAGGTTTGTTGCATTTCCTGCAGGCTTTCTCCTGGGCTTCAGTGACCAGTAAAAACCTGCCTCCTAGTGGGACTGTTTCTTCCTCTGGAATTCCAACCCATGTTAAAGCACCAGTCTCACAGGTAACCAATCTGTGAACACCCTTAGATTATCTCCTTGTTTACATCTGCTAACTGCTTCACTAACAATGCAAGTAATTGCTTGAATTGTACCAGTTTGCTGCATAATATATAACCCAGTACCCTGTACCAACCTATGACCGTTTGTAAGCTGGTTTGTTCATCTCTTGCCAGTACATGGTCACTCCTATTTCTAGGATGTTTGTGGTAGAGTGGTATGAGATGTCTGAAAGAACTGGGGGAGGGGGATGGATAACATAATCATTGCCAAGCTAAGGTTTTCCAGTAACATTTTTCTTAATGTACAGTATCTCATTTCTTCACATTTGTCTCCTGCCTTTCCTCCAAGATGCTTTAAAACACAATGCACGTAGTTCCCAAGAGGTTACTTCTTGAAAGATCTTTTTAAAAAACGCATAACAGGCCCATTACTTGCCTAAAAGCACGTTTGTGGAGGTTTATATCTAGGATTTGAAGAACAACAACTTCATACAGGAAAAAAGTAATTGTGATAGCTTATGCCATTGCTTCTGTTTACCTCCAGTGACAGTTCTGCCCCTTAACAAAATAGAACAGAGTGTGGTACCTTTTCTACAATTTGCAAGAATAATGTTTCATGTGTTTATGAATGTGCTAAGTCATTTCTAAATGAATTAAGTTAGTAGCCTTGCAAATAAAGTTTATCAAAGTTAATAGCTTATCTGTCCACACATCCCTATGGGGCACAGAACAAAACATGCCTCTTGAGCTTGTGCAGTGGGCCTTTTCCCCTAAGATAACTTAAGTACCTTCCTTTTGAGCAAAAGGGTGTCAGCAGCTTTTCTAGTACATTGCCTTCCAGAAAGATTGTGTTGGCTTACACTTTCAGTAGTTGGGAGGTTCTAGAGGGTATACTGGCCTGCTCAGGGAGGGGCGCTGCATACACTGGGGCTTTTGGTGGAAGAATCTTTCCTCTTGATGAGATGTATGTGGTGGCCATCTGGACACCTGAACACATATCTTTATTGGGTACTGGAGGATTGGTTTTGCCTCTGCAGAGGTGACATTTGTGTAAGGAATCTGAAAAGGATTTTGCATTCATGGAGTAGAGCAGTTCCGGATGGTCCCCCATCCTGGGTTGTACTGCTTTTGAGTGTGCCCACGCTATCAGTACTCCTTCTCCTTGAGGAGAGGAAAGGAAATTTTGGCGTTAACCTGTGAAAGTCTGTTTTTGAGGGAAGGAAGGCATGCAGACCTGTCCAATATGGTGCTGCTGTTTCTGATGGTCTCAAGTTCTTATTTTCAGGTGGGAATTGCCTTCAGAGGTTTGTTTCCTCTCGCCCTCTGCCTCCTTTTGACTGCATTCTTCACTTCTTGGGAGTCCCCAAGAGAGGGAAGGGTGAACAACTGGTCTTTGGTTCTTGGTTACAGTTTGCAATTGTGCTTCCTGTTGCAGCAGTTTGTTGACCTGTATGCTACTCAGCTTCAGCATCTGGGCAGTAAGGCAGGGAGGAGACTCCTCTGATCTGAAACTGGAGCCTGCCTTCCTGGTCTAGAGGGAGGGACGTTCCCCATGCTAGGTGTCCTCCTTCTCTTTGAGAAGAGCAGGAATTAATAAATTCAGAATTTCCTTTTTCTGTTCTGATATTACCTACGTCCAATAAAGCAATTCTCAGCTGCCAGCACCTAATTCACAGCGTACAACTTCCATAGTGCTTGGAAGCTGCAGGCGGATCCTCACCCCCTCCAGGGATGAATGAGCCAGGACTTGGTAATGCTCATTCAAAGAGCATATGAACGAATAAAGTACCTGTGAGGTTATATAGAGTGTCTTCATCATCCACAGACCTACACACATCTGATATTTAATGAAAACATACAGAGGGGTAAGCAGCATGCAAAAGGAATCTCCCATCCCTTCCCCTTCCTCCTCCAGCAAAACTAGTGCATTACTGTACACTTCTTTCATGTCTTACTGATGAGCAGATGACTCATAGCCTCAGTGAGGAGGAGGACGAGATGGGAGCAGTTGCAAAGGGAAGTTCAAAGAGTTCAGGGGGCAGTCAAATGGTGATTGCACACTGATGGTTCTCTGGTGGAGGAACACCTGTAGTTGACATTTACACAGACAATGCTGATCATTACTTGAAACTGCTGATGCATTTCACCGCCCCCACAGCTGCCTTACTTACATTACTTTACAAAATAATAATTGTTTAGCTTTTATATAGCACTTTTGAATGTACAAATGCTCATACATTCATCTTGTGACAGTCCTTACAAGTGCCCTGTCCATGTAGTGCAGGAGAGGGAAACATGGTGCCTGTGGGCACCAATGTGCTCCCAGACACCTTTCTTGGGGCCTGCCAAGGTGCCCTATAGCAGGGAAGCCAGTGCAAAGCTGCCAGCAGGGGCTGGGGGAACCAGTTGGGGAGCATTGTGTGCTTCCATATCTGAATAGATGGGGCTGCATGTATGTGAGAAAAAAAAGGTGAAAGCATTTAGGGGGGGATTTTGGAGGGATCCTGAAAGAGTGGGTATGGTTTCTCCTGTGCTTGCAGTGAGAAGGAGAAGGGAGGGACATGTGTGTGAATGGATGGAGGCTGGCTGGCTGGGGGAGTGGTGTGTGTGTGCGTGTGCGCGCACATGCATGCATGTCTCTGTCTGTGGTGAGCCAGGATGACAAAGAAAAGGGGATGGGGGGGATGAGTTGGCTGGCAGAGGTGGGGTGGAGGGAGAAAAAAAGGGTTGCCTTTTGTGAAATAAGTATTCTACTTTGAGGCAAGATGAGGTACCCGGTTCTGGTGGTAGAACTTGGGCTCTGTTTAAGGGCAGAGCAGTAGACTATCAGACCCTTGGGGCACAGTCTATGTTGCAAGCCCCATTGAAATGAATAGAAGTGCTTCAGTGGGATTTGCGCAGGAGAATGGATTGTGGGAGACATGGTGCAACTTGGATTTTCCACCTTTGGATATCTCCATTTTGGAGGACCATCACTGTACACAAGAATCTGAGATCCTTACATGTCTGATGAGTAGAGACTGAGCAGCCTTTTTATAGTAAAACACTGCTAGCAGTGTGTGTAAGTTCCCTGAGCCCACTAAATAGAGATGACTGATGTTAAATCATTAAATGTCAGACTGCCCATTGATACTACTTCTATCTCTCTCACTCTCACTCACACACTCAATAGTATTAGTTACTCTAGGAAACAGCCACACATTTATTATCATCACTCCCTCTAAAAGCAAGTGCAGATACCAACAGGATTAGAGCCAAAACTGGACCCCTGGGAAGCAAGAGGGAGGTATCAGCATGCTCAGAGGAACCTTGAAATTTCCAGAATCACAAAAATGTGCTTTTTAACCTTAAAGGAGCAGCCCTCCAAACAAGCAGTCCAGTGAGGATTTAGCATGCTCAGTAGCAACAGAAGGTTGAATTGGATGGAAAACAAAAAACATGAGGGGTGGGGTTAAAATGGACTGGTTCTGCTCTTTACTGCTTATAGTATCCTAGAGGAGGGCATACCTACATTTTGTTGCAGTTCCAACTTTATTCCCTCTAATAGTGTACTCAGATGATTGAGTGCACCCTGCTGTAAAATGCTCAGGTTCACAGGGAGCGGGGAGAAGATGGGAATGAAAAAGGTGTCCTTTTTCCCTTCCCCACAAGGCCTGAAGAAGACTACAAGACTCCTGTTTCAGGCTGCCTAGAGCCCTGAACAGGTGAATTCCTGATAGGGGGTAAGGATACACAGCAGCATTTTGTTGCAGGTCCCACTTGTCAAACTCTGCTTGAGACTGACTCAAAGGGTTTCCTGCCCCTTGAAAATTACTTGTCTGTATCTAATACTGGATAGCAGTATCTATCCCATCTGGGACCATTTTGCTTGGCCAGTAAAATACATATCATAACTACAACCAGTTAATGTATTTGGAAAAGGCTGACTTCATACACTAATTGGTTTGCTAATTTAATTGACAGAAATTGAGTTGAGAAGCAGAGTAAGGTCTAAAATTGGCAATAAGAAAACTAATTTGTCTAGATATTCAATGCATTCATCCACATTTGTCCTTCAAAGACCAAAACAGAATCAATGTTACCTTCCTTGCCTGCTCTGTAGTAAGGTAGCTCAAATGTCCTTTTATGGCAGGAAGAACACATTCCATGTGTCATAGAATCATAGAATAGTAGGGTTGGAAAGGGCCTACAAGGCCATCAAATCCAACCCCCTGCTCAATGCAGGAATCCAAGTCAGAGCATCCCTGACAAATGGCTGTCCAGCCTCGTCTTGAAGGCCTCCAGTGTGGGAGAGCCCACCACCTCCCCAGGTAATTGGTTACATTGTCGTATTGCCCTTACAGTCAGGAGGTTTTTCCTGATGTTCAGCCGGAATCTGGCTTCCTGTAACTTGAGCCCATTATTCCGTGTCCTGCACTCTGGGATGATCAAGAAGAGATCCTGGCCTTCTTCTCTGTGACAACCTTTCAAGTACTTGAAGAGTGCTATCATATCTCCCCTAAGCCTTCTCTTCTCAAGGCTAAACATGCCCAGTTCTTTCAGTCTCTCTTCATAGGGCTTTGTTTCCAGTCCCCTGATCATCTTTGTTGCCCTCCTCTGAACCCTCTCCATTTTGTCTGCATCCTTCTTAAAGTGTGGTGCCCAGAACTGGACACAGTACTCCAGCTGAGGCCTAACCAGTGCTGAGTAGAGGGGAACTAGTACTTCCTGGGATTTGGAAGCTATGCTTCTATGAATGCAGCCCAAAATAGCATTTGCCTTTTTTGCAGCCAAATCACATTGTTGGCTCATATTCAGCTTGTGATCGACAACAATTCCAAAATCCTTCTCGCTTGTAGTGTGGTTGAGCCACGTATCCCCCATCTTGTAACTGTGCATTTGGTTTCTTTTTCCTAGGTGCAGAACTTGGCATTTGTCCCTATTAAATGCCATTCTGTTGTTTTCTGCCCAGTGCTCCAGTCTATCCAGATCACTTTGAATTTTGTTTCTGTCTTCCAGGGTATTAGCTATCCCTCCCAATTTTGTGTCATCTGTAAATTTGATCAGCATTCCCTGCACCTCCTCCTCCAAGTCATTAATAAAAATGTTGAAGAGCACTGGGCCCAGGACTGAGCCCTTCGGTACCCCACTCGTTACCTCTCCCCAGCTTGAGAAGGTCCCATTGATAAGCACTCTTTGAGTCCGATTCTGTAGCCAACTGTGGATCCACCGGATCGTTGTTTCATCTAGCCCACTTTGAGCTAGTTTGCTCATCAGGATATCATGGGGCACTTTGTCGAAAGCTTTGCTGAAGTCGAGGTATATGATGTCTACAGCATTCCCACGGTTTACAAGGGAGGTTACTTGATCAAAAAATGAGATCAGATTTGTCTGGCAGGACTTGTTTTTGACAAATCCCTGTTGGCTTCGAGTAATCATGGCATTGTTTTCAAGGTGCTTCGAGATGGATTGCTTTATCATCTGCTCCAGAATTTTCCCAGGGATTGATGTCAGACTGACTGGTATGTAGTTCCCAGGTTCCTCCTTTTTATCCTTTTTGAAGATAGGGACAATGTTAGCCCTCCTCCAGTCATCTGGCACTTCCCCCATCCTCCATGATTTCTCAAAGAGAATAGACAGCGGTTCTGAGAGTTCTTCTGCCAGTTCCTTTATGACTCTAGGATGCAGTTCATCTGGCCCTGGAGATTTGAACTCATTCAAAGTAATGAGGTGTTCCTTGACCATATGCCTGTCGATCTCAAGCTGCAATCCTGCCCCTTCAGCCTGTACTTCGCCTTTGCCAGGGGGGTCATAGACCCTCTTTTGGGAGAAGACTGAGCCAAAGTAGGAATTGAGCACCTCTGCCTTTTCTTTGTCATCTGTTATCATTTTTCCATCCTTATTTAATAGCTGAACCACCATTTATTTCCTCTGCCTTTTACTATGCACGTAGCTGAAGAAAGCCTTTTTGCTGTTTTTAGCATCCCTTGCTAACCTCAGCTCATTCTCAGCTTTAGCCTTCCTGACGCCATCCCTGCAATTCTGTGCTATCTGTCTGTACTCTTCCTTTGTTACTTGGCCTTCTTTCCACTTCCTATCTGTGTCCTTTTTTGTTTTCAGGTCATCCCTAAGCTTTTTGTGAAGCCACATTGGCTTCTTCTGTTGTCTTCCACCTTTTCTTCTTGTTGGAATTGCTTGTGATTGTGCCTTGAGAATTTCCTTTTTTAAAAGCTCCCACCCATCTTGGACTCCTTTTCTCGCTAGCATCGCTTGCCATGGGACCTTACTGATCATTGTTCTGAGTTTATGAAAATCATCTTTCCTAAAATCCAGGGTACGTGTTTGACTACACTCGGCTTTTGCTTCCCTTAGAACCAAGAACTCAAGTACAACATGGTCGCTTTCCCCCAGAGTTCCTGTAACTGCTACTTTATCCAGTAAGTCATCTCTGTTGGTTAGGATCAAGTCAAGGATAGCCGATCCTCTAGTTTCTTCCTCTACTTTCTGTAGGAGGAAGTTATCCACCACACAAGTCCGGAATCTCTTGGAGGGGCCATGTTTTGCAGAATTTGTCTCCCAACAAATATCGGGGAAATTGAAGTCCCCCATTACTACTACATCATGCTTCCTTAAAACATTGGCTATTTGCTTTTCAAAAGTTTCATCCTTGTCTTCTCCTTGATTGGGTGGCCAGTAGTAGACTCCGACCACCAGGTTCCTTTTATTCTTTGCTCCATTTATTTCAACCCAGATGCTCTCGATGGGGCTACCAAGCTCCTCCTCCTGTATTTATGTGCAGAGATATGTATTTTTCACATACAGTGCAACCCCACCTCCCTTTCTGTTCCTCCTGTTCTTTTTGAACAAGTTATATCCTTCAATTGCTGTATTCCAGTCATGAAAGTCATCCCACCAAGTCTCAGTTATACCTATCAGGTCATAATTCCCTCTTGTATTAAGAGTTCAAGTTGGTTCTGTTTGTTTCCCATACTCTGGGCATTAGTATATAGACATCGAAGACCATGTGCTTCATAGTCTGGCTTTCTTCCTACATGTGTCTGAAGACTATTATTGGGCGCTATCAGAGCTGTTCTCTCCATTGCAGTGCATGCGCCTATGTCCATTGTTACCCCCAACATTACATCTCCCTTCCCCGTAGGATTCAGTTTAAAGCCCTCCTGATGAAGTTCTTCATGCTGTGGCCAAACACATTCTTCCCATCCTTTGTGAGGTGCAACCCATCCCTAGCCAACAGCCCATCTTCCAGGAAGTATAGCCCGTGGTCCCAGAATCCAAATCTCTCTCGTCGGCACCACCTTCGTAGCCAGTCATTCACCCAGAGTATTTTTCGTTCCCTTTCTATCCCTGTTCTAACTACTGGAAGGATGGATGAGAAAACTATCTGGGCCCCAAAGTTCTTGAGTTTCCTTCCCAAAGCTTCAAAGTCTGACGTGATCTCTTCGTAGCTCCGCTTGACGGTATCATTTGTTCCCACATCTATAACCTATAACCTCAAACTGATATAAGTGCAACTAATTCTGCATTTTCCATTTTTAATATTAATTACTGACCGCCGTGATACAAGACATAGTCTAAATGGATTTCAGCCCATTCTGCACTGGGAAGTCTTTAGCCATGTTAATTAAAAATAATGGCTCAGGTCCCACCCTGTACCCATCTGTAATTGAGCAGACAGCTCTTCTTTATGTGTGTCTGATATTTGCTTTTGGTAGCAGCCCCTCATGGCTTGCTGTTCAGGAGGGCTCCTGATCTTGGTGGGCTTTTGGGGTGCAAGGGGATGACTCTGGAAGGGGCAGCTGAAAAGTTCCCATGTGCAGTGCTTTGGATCTCAGCTAGTATGTCATTCAGAAATAGGTTCTGTGTGTGTGTGTTTTGTTCGTGTTTTGTTTGCTGGTAGAGCCACTAGCCTTACAGTCCTGGATTGGTACAGAGGAATTAATAAGTAAATATTTTTCCTACTACTAAAAATTACATTCCGCACTTGTGAGTTGTACTGTTTTTAATTTTAAGTTACCTTTCAAAGTTTTGCTAATAGTATATTCTGTTGTTCCAGCAAAGAGTAGAAACAAAACCCGAAACCCAATCCCAGCCTCCTCGTGTGCGTGAACAGCGTCCAAGGGAGCGGCCAGGTTTTCCATCAAGGGGACCCAGACCAGGTAAACTTTTTTCCTCAAGCATCAGCACTGCTATCTTGGTTTGCAGATTGAGTGAACTTTTTCTGTTATGCTTAATTCTGCTTTTGCTGGTCATGAGATGAGCATGGATACTGAAGCCCTATCTCCAACCACTAAGCCTCATTCAGTCACCTGCCTGTTGAAATCTCAGAAGCCATTGCCCATATACTTTCAAGCAGCTATAGGGGATAGAAACTTGCTATTGCGGGGGGGGGGGGGGAGAAAGCTCTCAAAAGAGCTCAAATGTATGTTCAACCTTTGGTGATTATGCATGTTCTTCATGCCTTCCAACAAATGTGCACTTTCACTCCTCTGCTTGCATTAGTATAGTGAATTCTCATTAAGTTGAATTCTGCACCCATCACCACAATTCCACACTTCTTTTTCTGCACGTCCCAGGAATTTTGATATGATCCTTCTTGATGGTAGCAGCCAGCCAAATCTCGCAGGGAAGTTCGCACTGAGGGCATAGTGAGATTGTTTCCTTAGCATCTCCGTACTGTCCCTGGAAGATGGCGGTTTAGCTGCTGACTGAGCTATCCCACTTAGATAAACCCAAGCCTTCCTTGATTGATTGATTGATTGATTGATTGATTGATTTAACAAGACTGTGGCATTTGAAATACCTCCAGGTCTGATATACTAATAAAGCAAGATTATGATACTGTTCAAGTTTATTAGTAGTCCACAAACTTCAAATTCCCGAAAACAGATGTTTGATTCAATACAATAGGGAAAACCACAAACATACAGAAAGGCCTCCTAACAAAACAATTAGAACTTAAGTACATTTTTCATTATAGCCATAAAGCAAGATTGCCGTTATTACCAAAGACCAGATCAGAAATAAGATTCTGAATGTCTCTGATTACTATAGTGAATTGTGTTTAGTTAATGTGAGTAGAGGAGTGAATGTGCACATTGGCTTGAAGGGAAGGAGAATGTGCATAATCGCCACTTGTTGAATGTACATTTGAGAGCTCTTGACTAGGTACTTGAATGTCATACATTGGCTGGGCAATATGTATAGTCCCCATATGGAGATTCTGAAAACTGACCAGGCATAGAATATAGTATCATATTATGTTATCAAGGTGTGCATATTTTCCTACATTTCTTGGAGACAATGTACAGTTATCAGACATTAGGCACGCCGATCTCTGTTTATATTCACTTTCTCCAATGCCTTCTTTTGAATATGACATTCTCCATTCAACTCATATTGACCACAACCTGCTTAACCAAGTGTGTCACTTTTGCAACTATCTTTAATGCCAAGCTAGAGCAGTTTTGGATTACCCTTACTCTCTAATACTTGTTAAGACCGTATACATATTTTGTTTTCTGTCTCTCAGATCTTGACAATTGGTTATTGCAAATTGAGATTTGGAGAATGATAGCCTGGATCCAAAGAACTACACAACAAGTTCTATGTGTCCAAGGGCAAGCTAGATTTGTGTTCTGAAATATTCCCTGTGCTGCATTATACACTTCTTTCGAAAGTAAAGGGGTGTGTGTGTACTTAACTAGTTTATTGGATCCTGGCCAGTGGCTTTGACCTCTGAATTTATAGTGTTTACTAACCTATTTTCAAACTTCTCTGCAACCAAAGTGGCCAGACATGATGTCTAAGGCTGCAATCGATCTGGGAGTGAGCTCCATGGAACTCACTGAAGATTACTTCTGAGTAGATATGCATAGAATTGTGCTGCAATTGATTAGCCCATCAAACATCTTCAAGGCAGCAGGCTGAAAGAAAATAAAAAGAATTAACCCTCTTCCAATATTACATTTTTTCCCTGCCTATTCACGTGAGTGGCTTATTTATTACAGACAAATGGATGAGTTTATTTGCAAGTCCGATACAATTATGATATGGTAGTGGAAAAAAAGAAACAAAGCTAGGAAACCTATGTTGGAACATGTCAGACAATTATATGGGTAACATAAACACAGAAGATTTTGTGCAGCTCTTACAAGCTTACTGGAAACCTTTACTTTACAGATGAGGTGAAATTGCTTCTGAGCCCTTGTGTAGGATTCTTTGAGCGAAAAGTGTGACTTCATTTCATGATAATGAAGCTTAGAAAACAAACCTGTTTTTAACAGGCCATTCTGTAACTTAGATATCAGTAGAAGCTTGACACTGTACAGACTAATTAAAATGTACAGATTTACACTGAATTTGCCTCATTGTTTTGAATGACTGCAGGCCGAGGGGATATGGATCAGAATGAATCAGACAATCGCCGTATAATTCGCTATCCAGATAGCCACCAGCTCTTTGTTGGTAACTTACCACATGACATTGATGAGAATGAACTGAAGGAGTTCTTCATGAGTAAGTGAAGCATCTTTCTCTTTGCAATTTGGGGTGAGGGGGACCAAGAAGCCTAGTATCTTAAAACATTTACGATACAATTTTGTATATTAAACTGCTTCTCTGACAGACATTGCAGAAATGGCCTTCTGAGTTATTGGAAGAAGCAATCCTATGGCCCTAGACATTGTCTAAGGGGCATAGGATAGTGGGGATTCCCCCTCTGAGGTTGGAGATGGCAATCCGACCTCTGAAGGGGGGAGTCGGAGATCTGCCCCCTCATATCTGGCGCGAAAAGAACCACACTGGCTGCCCTCCAAGGTTGGAAAATCGACCTCAGGGAAGGGGAAAAGAGGATGTTCTGGTGGGGAGGGGAGGAGACTGGAGAGGCCAGGATGCAAGCTGTCCTGAGCCTCTGCCAGCCTCCTTCCCTCCCCCCTGAACCACCATTGCTAGAAATATGCAGAATGGGAGAACGGGGAGGCGAAAATTGCCTCCACCACTCCTCCTGCCCTGCATTGGATGATTGCAAGCCTCCGGGTTCGGGGGCTTCTGTTCATCAAGGGCACAGCCTATAGGATTGAGCCCTAACTTGCTGTTTAATAGACACTGTGCATCTTTTCCCTAACCACTTGTATTGTGTTTTCACAGCCTTTGGGAATGTTGTGGAACTTCGCATCAATACTAAAGGTGTTGGAGGAAAACTCCCAAACTTCGGCTTTGTAGTGTTTGATGATTCTGAGACAGTTCAGAAAATTTTATTGGCAAGAGTAAGTAGCTTGACTAGAGTCACTGTGTGGTATTTGCCAGAGAGAAGGGATTCTGTTTGGATTACTGTGTACAAATGTTCTGAATTCTGCCTTCTCAGACTTTTGTACCCCCCCACACACACACATCCATCAGTGGATTTCTGTAGGCCAGAAAATATGGCAGTGATAGGTCTGGCATTAGAATATTTCTCCTTGAGGAGCTAATATTTTATCCCCTACCTGCAGCCTCAGGTGGTAGATGTTGTCCAATGTACCAGCTCATTTACAGCATGTGTTGATCAGGCCTAATTCTTAATCAGTGTTCTAGTTTGTTTTCCTTGTGCCATCCTGTGGTGGGGAAAATATAATTTCTGGCTCAAGGCCTGTTCAGATGACATTCACTTGCCCCTGGGGCACAGTGAAGTCCAGAAACAGGTTTTGCACCTCTGTTCCTCCCTCCCACCCCCGTCATCCTAGCAGTGCATATATTGTAGTTTGGCTGGACTGAGGGAGGGGCTTTTTCTTTCTTTCTTTTGGTACATGATATCTTCCTGAGCCCACAATCCAGACCTCAAGTGAAAGAAGGGTTTGTATCACAGGTTCATGGAGATCCCACAGTTAAACATGGCCTCTCCCAGTTCATCTGTTACATGCTATCTGCAGTGTAAACCAGTCCCTAATTAATGTGATGGTAATAATACAATAATCCTCCCTAATCTGAGTCTCGTCACAGTTACTGGATTCAAGACACAGTCAAGAGTGAGAATGGTGTAAATTAAATTACAAAGCTTTATTACCATGAACCACCACTCTAGAAAGGGGTGAATTAGAATAGAGCAAGGTGTAAACTTTGAGGGCCTAGCTTTTAGATGCAGCAGAAATCTATTGATTAGAATGCAGATAGAGTTACAGTGTAATGTTTTACTATATTTCAAGATCAGGAAGGGTTTATACGTATTAACAAATGACCAGTTGCTTATCACGGTCAGATAATCAGCTGAATTGAGAACACTCTAACCTCCAAGCCCTATTCTTACTAGAAGAAAGAAGTGAACTCTGATGACTAAGAATGAGCAACACCTCTAAAGTAGAATTTTTATATGGAATGTTCAAGGTCTGACAGCTTCTACTGGATAGATTTCTTGATAGATGTCAAAGATGGCACCAAAAAGTGAATTCTCTTAGTCGGATAAACTCAAAATGGATATTGGTGCTAGCAAGATTATGGTATTAAGAATGGCTAAGAACATAGCACCTGAGTGCCAACCAGCATTTTGGCTGACATGCTCTCAAGACATGATTTTGCTAATAAACTTCAGCAGTTACAGCTGTGTGTGGCATATGCAATGCTATGGTATGATATGCCTGATATGGAGTCACAAAAGTTTACTGGGGATGGGTGGATGTTCAAGGATGAAGTGCATGAAATGGAGACCTGCTACTCATTCCACTATATGTACAAATCCCTGAATATTGTCTTGCATGTAGTAGAGTGTGCCAGCTCTTGATCCTTTTCAGAAGATCATAGGACACCCATCAAACTGAAACTGGAAGGGGAAGCTAATCACCTAAATCCAAGATGAAATGCTAAAACCAATTGTTTGCCATAAAACCACCCAGAAATTAATATAGCAAGTGAATAGTCTGAGAGCACCTCATGCTTTGGCATTTTTGAAGCTAAACATGTGTGGACCTAATTTTTGCCTGGATAGGGGACTGCTGACATGTAACCTCTTTTGAACTTTCTAAAGGAAGAGCAGGATAGGATTAATTAAAATACAATATTAATATCTGTAAAGCACCTAAAATGGAAAGCCAGTGTGGTATAGTGGTTACTGTTGGACTGAGACTCAGGAGACCTGGATTCTAGTCCCCATGAAGCTCACTGGATGACTTTGGGCCAGTCACTGACTCTCAGCCTAACCTACGTCACAGGGTTGTTGCGAGGATAAAATGGAGAGGGAGAGGAGGATCAGGCTTTGGGCTCCTTGGAGGAAAGGTGGAATATAAATGAAACAAACAAATAATATTGCTGTGCAAGTATTAAAAACTTGACACTTCTTGCCCACAGGCTAATCATCTAAAAATATGACACACAAAAGGAAAAAGGAGTGGGGAGGGACAAGGGAAACAAGCACATTCATGCAGCAGTTCTTAAAGTTACATAGCTCTTATAATGACCAACTTGAATGGAAACAGTTCAGAGAGGGGAGGAGCCAGATGGCAGCTGGTTTCTCAGCCATCTCTCCCTCTGCTGCAATGAGGTGTAGGGATGGTGGAGAATTCCGCCACGGACTCCAGTGGACTCCATGGCGGAATGGACCACTCCCCTCTGCCACGCCGCAAAATTCTCCCCGGATGGACCCTACCTGCCGCCAGCCAGTCCAGTCCGTCCGCTGCTCCGGTCTGCGGCCGCAAATTTGCATCCCTGCTTTAGCTGTGATAGGCTATGTAAATATATACATAGCCTATCACAGCAAAGAGCAGGGACGCAAATGACAACCGCTAGGCCATTTGCGTCGCTACTCTTTTCGTGATAGGCTATGTAAATATTTACGTAGCCTGTCATGGCTAAAGCAGGCCGCAAATGGCATCCGCAGACCTGCAGTGGACGGAAGTCCAGCTGCGGACAGGCCCGGTGAGCAGCTCCATGAACTCGCCACGGAGCGGAGCCAGCCGGGGAGGATTCCGGGGGGAGGGACGGATCACCTCCCCGCCACTGGAATGGTGAGTGGGGTTCATACATCCCTAGTGAGGTAGAATGGCTGCAGATAGATGACACTGAGGGAGAGGGGGAGCCTAATGCCAACTGGTCTCTGAATGGTTTGTAAATACTTACAAAGCTGCCTTATACTTGGGGAATGCTCTTGACATTGGTCCATCTAACCCAGTATTGTCTTTCAAACTGGTGGCTGTCCAGGGCCTCATGCAGAGAAAGAGGCCTTTCCTAGCCTTGCTACGTGAGATTTTTTAAACTGGAGATGGCAGGGATTGAACTTGGAATATTCTGTATGAAAAGCATGTGTTCTATTACTGAGCTATGCTCCCTTTGAACATTTTTAAACTAAGTTCTTGGTATCAACACTTTTTTTTCCTCCCCTACCCCAAAGCCCATTATGTTCCGTGGTGAGGTGCGCTTGAACGTAGAAGAAAAAAAGACCAGAGCTGCTCGTGAAAGAGAAACTCGAGGTGGTGGTGATGATCGCAGAGATATTCGGCGCAATGACAGAGGTCCTGGGGGTCCACGCGGCATAGTGGGTGGTGGAATGATGCGAGACCGTGATGGAAGAGGGCCTCCTCTGAGGGGCGGCATGGCCCAGAAACTTGGCTCTGGAAGAGGAACTGGGCAGATGGAAGGCCGGTTCACAGGTCAACGTCGCTGAAGATCCCAATGTTGGCAGGCAGTCTTGGCAGTGATACATTATTCGTCGTGTTTGCATTCTTGTTAATTTTCTGGCTTTGGAATGTAACACAGCCTTTTTGATCATTTCTTTGATGTGAGAAACATCTTTTGGTTACCAGTTAAATTGAGGTGGACGTTCTTTCCCCAATTTCACAAAGAAGTCACACTGTTAACTTATAAATTAGACTTGGAGATTAAGGACTGAGAAATGACCATTTAAACTTTCTACAGCAACAACAAAAAGGACAAAGGGTGTGTCTAATTGAGTTAAGGTCCTTCCAGTGTAAAACAAAAATCCTTTTGCTGCACATTTTGTGTAAGTGTTACTGTTTCTGCCAATTACTGTTGGAAACGCAAATAGTGCAATTTTTGCAATTGGAGAAGCTTACCCTTTTTTCCTTTTAGAACACTTGGCTCCAAACAACTCATGTTTTTATGAACTTAAAACGCACTAATGGGTACTTGACTCATTTTACGTTGACATCTGCTGAAAGCAGCAAGAAAAAAATAGCTTGTGAAATGATGCGGGCATCTGCTCTGCTTGCTGTGACCAATATATGTACACACACAAACCTTAACAAGACTACAAGTATGTTCCAGAAGGAAACCATTTAGCTGTAAACACAAATGTAAAACTTCAAAAATCATAGTCCTGAATACAAAACAAGTTTAAAAAAACAAACAAACTTATGAGCTCCCTGCCTCTCTCCAAAACAGGGTTGGCTGACTGCTCAACACACTCCTCCTCCCTTTTCCCCTTTCTGTAAGCAGTGTACAGTGAAAAATTGTCTTTACTGTATTGAGGTCTCTGGTAATGTAATAAGCATGATGGTGCCTTCTATTAAATACATCATTCCAGTCTTGCTGGTGATTTTGTACAGTATAGTGTATGAATGGCTGTGCTGCAAAACTTTAACAGCTGTAAAAATGTTTATAAAATCATTGTATAAAATTGCAGTATCTTTAAATCAGTAAAAGTTACTGGAATATTATTTGCCTAGCTCTACAGCTAACAGGTTTCTGAAGCCTTTGAAGAAGGGAGGTATGAAGTAGTAGCTGCATTTTTTTTTTTACAGAAGCGGAGTTACGGAAGTGAGTGTGCATTCTTGCATAGACAAGTCCAAAGTTAATCAAGCATGTACCTTCATTTTAAGTATACTCCAGATAACATGTTTAATATAAAACCTGTTACTCACGGATACTGCAATTTTCATGGGGCAGGGTAATAGCGCAAGTATTTGCTATTTCCAGTTTTTGAACTGTCACCAGTTTTGCACAAACCTTGAAGCAACTTTGATGCCTCTGTGGCTCAGATTTGTACATGGAAGGAAGACCTCCTCTTGTGTACTTGGACTTTGTAGAGCATCTTGTGTTTTGGTGAGAGGTTTGCTGTTTCCAGGTTGCTGTTTGCATAGATAGCACATTCCAGAAAACTGCAAATGTAGCAAACAACACTCCCTGGCTTCACGCTGGACAGCTCAGCAAACCTCAGGTTTACTCTTGAGGAGGGGAGGCAAAGGTATGTGACCACTCCGAGCTGCTCTAAGCATGGAAGACCTCACTTGTTATATTGTAACAAAAATGCCTAATGCAAGGAGCATTTGGTTAAAGTAACCATTTGCTGTTTCCTATGAATGTGGAAAATCTTGCCTGTGTGTTACTGGGGGTGGGGGGTGGGGGGAGTGAGCTTGTATCATTCTTTTCCACCCTCACACCCCAGTTGAGGTCTTCCATGTTTGACAGTAAGTCTTGCACTATTTTCATACACTTTCTGGGACACATTTCTCTATTTCCATGTTTATATTTTGGGGTGTTTTTTGTCTTGAACTGTTTCATTTTCAGATGATACCTGGAAATGTAGTACTTGAATGCCTCACCACAAACCATAAACTTGACTTCAGTTGGAAGCCTTTCTTTAAACTGCTGTTCTCAGCAAGCAGTTTGCTTGCCAGTGTTTTGTGTTCTTGACTTTTTTAGTGCTACGGTATTGCCCCGCCATCTTCTATTAAAAAAAAAAAAACTGTTAAGGCAAATGGCACTGGAGGAATAATCAGAAAAATATGTAACTGACCATTAGAGGAGCTACTGAGCCATTCAGCTTTCTGGCTTGCTTCTTTAAATGCCATGAAATAACAATATTGGAAGCATACACAGAAGTTTACATGGTGACTGTTCACCTACTGCACTGTGGACTCATAGTGTTCTTGTCCCTCCTTTCAATAAATGTACCTCTAGAAAGAAAAGCAACAGATCTTTTTGACCTGTTGAACTGCTGTTTTGTTGATATGGGTAGTATTGCTATCATTACAGTCCTATTTCAACAAACTTGCTTTAACCATCTTTTGGCTTTAGTAGGTATGCAAGACAGTGGACTACCATCTTTATTGCTGTAATGTGTTAAGCATTATATGCTAGTAGAATCTAGTTTAATTGTTGCAGGTGGAAAGTATTTACTTTTAAGTTTCCATTTTTGAATGTGTTTTGACTAAACATACCAATAAACTACTGATGTCTGCAGCATTCATCAATGGTCCAGAATTCTCTCTCAGTGGGATTAATGTTCCAGTGCAGCAGTTTTCTACATTGAAAGGTAATCCTGCCAGGTGTATTGATCCCAAAACTGTTCTCGCCCTGGTCATTTCACCAACAGTAAGCTTTAATAGTCGGGATTCTGTTCACTGTAACAAATTCATTCTATATTGTCAATCTCTGTGTCAAAGTATTTCGTTGTGCTATAGTTACTCTGACAGTTTAATGCAGCTTACAGTTAATTGCTTTAATATTTTAATTTTCTCAAACATAATTAAATCATGCTCCTCTAAACATGCTAGATCTTTGTGCCAACAGAAAAGCAGGATCTTCCTTGTAGAAGCAGAAATATTGCCTGTGCTGCTATTACTTCACTGCCTATGCTACTGAGTTCTCCTATAGCACTTCTTCATCCTAATTGATGCCCACTTTCCACCCGCTGCTTTATCATGGAACTGGCTTGTGAGCTTTTACCGAGTGGAAGGTTACATTTGTATATCCCCAGTTTGAGATCTAGTTCATGCAAACAACACATGAGGTGGTAAAACAGTTACTGGACTCTACCACTTCAGGCTACAGAGATTCCAGTGAGGTTGTGATGCATGTTTTGGAAACTCCAAGGCCTTGACTATATGCTGATTTTAAACGGCATGCAAAATTGTGTCTCAACCCTCTTGCCCCACCTCAGTTTAGGAATATTAGTTGAACACCCTGCTTATTCAATACCAAGCAGCTACATCACACAGCGGCAATGCAATCCATTAGCAGAGAAGGGCCATGGTTTAGTAACAGAGCATAAGCTTTGCATGAAGAAAATCCCATGTTCAATCTCCAATCTGACTGAAAACTTGGAGGTGGACTGGGGAACCTGTGGGCCTCCAAATGTCATTGGGTTCCAACTCCCGTCATTGGCCATGCTGGCTGGGGCTGATGGGAGTTGTCCTGCTGACAACAATAGACAGTATTGGGCCAGATGGTTCAATAGTCCGACTTACAAATTCACATGTTCACCACAGATATGTTTGTTTGATTCATTAATAGATTTTGCATTTTTCCATCTGACTGAAAGGGCCAAGACTTCCTCTGTCTTCTAAAACACTTGGAATATTTTACTGTAAAGCAGTAAACTTTTTGCTAAGTACGGCATTTGTGATGAGTTTAATATCAGACAGTGGACTGACATACACAGAGGTAGTTTTCATAGATGTGCACAAGGGAGGGTTTATTCTAGAGGTGAAAAATGGGTGGCCCTCCAAATGTTGGACTCCCACCATCCTTGACCATTGGCCATGATGGCTGGGCCTGATGAGAGATGGGAGTCCAACAATATCTGAAGGGGCACAGATTGGTCCCCCCGCCCCAATTTACTCACATAGTGACCAGCCTGTATTGCCTGAAGGCAGCTGAACTGGAGCATGACCCTTATCTTAGGTTAATATGCTACTGGAACAACGCACTAGTATTAGAGTTTTTCCTTGGCCAGATACACATAAATAGAAGGTTCAAACCTGTCATACTGCCAAATGAAACACTCCTTTGGCCTAAAGTCATAGAACAGGAGAAGATGAAGCACAGCTGGATAGAAGGATGGGGAAAAGATTTCTTGTGACAAAATGTAAAACCACTGATGCTCTTTGAAAGATAGTCCAAAATGATGATGCAAAGCTCTAATAGCAAGTGGAATGAGACAACACCGCAGTCCAAGCAATACATGGTACCATCAGAGAATGAGCAGATATTCAAATGCAGTCACAGATTCCTGAGGCCCATTGGGGTCCATCAGTGCTGGAGGACTGAAATGGCACTGGCTAGTTGATGATCACGCATAGTAAACTTGTTATCTTGGACCCCACAAAACCCTGAAAGCTGAAGCAAATGAGCCAATACATATTCAGCCAACACAAGTAACATCAAAGACATCCCAGCCATGGATTCAATACAGGAAGTGTATCGAGTTCAAAGTATGGAAGGAGTGTAATATATCCTGATACAAGCATGGGCAGAGATCTTCAATAATTTTGTCAGTTTGCAGATGTGTTGTATTTAGGTATACTGGATGAACTATGCAATGTTCCCTTAAGCACAACCTAATCTCCACTCTTTCCTTGGACTAGGAGGACACTAGATTACTTTTCTGCAAAACACGGCCCCTCCAGGAAATTCCTGACTTGTGTGGCGGATAACTTCCTCCTACAGAAAGCAGAGGAAGGAACTAGAGGATTGGCTATCCTTGACTTGATCCTAACCAACAGAGATGACTTAGTGGATAAAGTAGCAGGTACAGGAACTCTGGGGGAAAGCGACCATGTTGTACTTGAGTTCTTGGTTCTAAGGGAAGCAAAAGCTGAGTGCAGTCAAACGCGTACCCTGGATTTTAAGAAAGCTGATTTTAATAAACTCAGAACAATGATCAGTAAGGTCCCATGGCAAGCGACGCTAACGAGTAAAGGAGTCCAAGATGGGTGGGAGCTTTTAAAAAAGGAAATTCTCAAGGCACAATCACAAACAATTCCAACAAGAAGAAAAGGTGGAAGACAACAGAAGAAGCCAATGTGGCTTCACAAAAAGCTTAGGGATGACCTGAAAACAAAAAAGGACACAGATAGGAAGTGGAAAGAAGGCCAAGTAACAAAGGAAGAGTACAGACAGATAGCACAGAATTGCAGGGATGGCGTCAGGAAGGCTAAAGCTGAGAACGAGCTGAGGATAGCGAGGGTTGCTAAAAACAGCAAAAAGGCTTTCTTCAGCTACGTGCATAGTAAAAGGCAGAGGAAATAAATGGTGGTTCAGCTATTAAATAAGGATAGCAAAACGATAACAGATGACAAAGAAAAGGCAGGGGTGCTCAATTCCTACTTTGGCTCAGTCTTCTCCCGAAAGAGGGTCTATGTCCCCCCTGGCAAAGGTGAAGTACAGGCTGAAGGGGCAGGATTGCAGCTTGAGATCGATAGGCATATGGTCAAGGAACACCTAATTTCTTTGAATTAGTTCAAATCTCCAGGGCCAGATGAACTGAATCCTAAAGTAATAAAGGAACTGGCAGAAGAACTCTCAGAACCGCTGTCTATTCTCTTTGAAAAATCATGGAGGACGGGGGAAGTGCCAGATGACTGGAGGAGGGCTAATGTTGTCCCTATCTTCAAAAAGGGTAAAAAGGAGGAACCTGGGAACTACACACCAGTCAGTCTGACATCAATCCCTGGGAAAATTCTGGAGCAGATGATAAAGCAATCCATCTCGAAGCACCTTGAAAACAATGCCATGATTACTCGAAGCCAACCGGGATTTGTCAAAAACAAGTCCTGCCAGACAAATCTGATCTCATTTTTTGATCAAGTAACCTCCCTTGTAGACCGTGGGAATGCTGTTGACATCATATAACTCGACTTCAGCAAAGCTTTCAACAAAGTGCCCCATGATATCCTGATGAGCAAACTAGCTCAAAGTGGGCTAGATGAAACAACGATCCGGTGGATCCACAGTTGGCTACAGAATCGGACTCAAAGAGTGCTTATCAATGGGAACTTCTCAAGCTGGGGAGAGGTAATGAGTGGGGTACCGCAGGGTTCAGTCCTGGGCCCAGTGCTCTTCAACATTTTTCTTAATGACTTGGAGGAGGAGGTGCAGGGAATGCTGATCAAATTTGCAGATGACACAAAATTGGGAGGGATAGCTAATACTTTGGAAGACAGAAACAAAATTCAAAGTGATCTGGATAGACTGGAGCGCTGGGCAGAAAACAACAGAATGACTTTTAATAGGGACAAATGCCAAGTTCTGCACCTAGGAAAAAGAAACCAAATGCATAGTTACAAGATGGGGGATACATGGTTCAACCACACTACAAGCGAGAAGGATCTTGGAATTGTTGTCGATCACAAGCTGAATATGAACCAACAATGTGATGTGGCTGCAAAAAAGGCAAATGCTATTTTGGGCTGCATTCATAGAAGCATCGCTTCCAAATCCCGGGAAGTACTAGTTCCCCTTTACTCAGCACTGGTTAGGCCTCAGCTGGAGTACTGTGTCCAGTTCTGGGCACCACACTTTAAGAAGGATGCAGACAAACTGGAGAGGGTTCAGAGGAGGGCAACAAAGATGATCAGGGGACTGGAATCAAAGCCCTATGAAGAGAGACTGAAAGAACTGGGCATGTTTAGCCTTGAGAAGAGAAGACTGAGGGGAGATAGGATAGCGCTCTTCAAGGACTTGAAAGGTTGTCACTGAGAAGAAAGCCAGGATCTCTTCTTGATCATCCCAGAGTGCAGGACATGGAATAATGGGCTCAAGTGACAGGAAGCCAGATTCCGGCTGAACATCAGGAAAAACTTCCTGACTGTAAGAGCAATACGACAATGGAACCAATGACCTAGGGAGGTGGTGGGCTCTCCCACACTGGAGGCCTTCAAGATGAGGCTGGACAGCCATCTGTCAGGGATGCTCTGACTTGGATTCCTGCATTGAGCAGGGGGTTGGATTTGATGGCCTTGTAGGCCCTTTCCAACCCTACTATTCTATGATTCTATGACACTCTGATGTAAGACCATGTGTTTAGAGCCTTGTCAGGGAGCTGTATGTAATGTAACCCTGTTAATAAACCTGTTACACCGCCAATACTTGTGTGGAGCCTAAATCGGCTGGCAAGGTTCAACAGATAATACACTTGGTAAGCACTTCAGTGCAGTCTTGGACAACAATAAAGATAGAACATCATCAGCTACCCTGGAATCAGAGATAGCAAAGTGCTTGGTAGTCTGATGTCACATGCAGGCCTGGTATTCACATGGTATACTGTGTTCCAGTACAAGGAATGTCATACCATCTTCAACAACTTTGTGACTGTAGATATGAACCTCTTATCTCAGGGTCTGCTCACAGCTGTCTGGGCTGTGACAATCACCTGCTCAGACCTTGCATGGATGTCTACCACTCTGCATCCCCTGGACCTAGTCAAGACCACGCACATATGGAAACTAAATAAACTTTATAAATTATTTTAGTTGACAAATGAATACACACTTACCTCAGTACTTCTATGAAAACTCCCACTCTCACATGGCTCCCTCCCTAGTCTGGGATGGATTAAAAGCCATTGCCAGAGGGCTGGTCCTATCTATCAGCAGCATGATTGTATATTCTC
Source organism: Heloderma suspectum (assembly GCF_057233095.1). Classification (NCBI taxonomy): domain Eukaryota; kingdom Metazoa; phylum Chordata; class Lepidosauria; order Squamata; family Helodermatidae; genus Heloderma; species Heloderma suspectum. The sequence goes on along the minus strand of NC_139462.1, from coordinate 131,349,195 downwards.
TCTTCGGGCACACACTGAACTCTCTGCAGAACTCCACAGAAACAACCAGATCAATCAGTCTATGTTAAAATTACTGCAGTCTGAATGAAGTGAACCTGCTAGAGACTCCAAACATATTTTGAATGGAGCAATAAGCAAAGAAGGTTACTGGGACTGAAACTGAGAAATCCACATAAGTGAAGAGAGAAGTGGTAGTTGTCAAAATCTAATACTCTTCAGTTGTATCTCGTGGTGTCCTTCCACCTGCCAAAGAGACACCACTGACAGTTTGAATTTCCCCTCCCCACTGCATACCCTTCAAGTCTGTTCCAGAGGGTTGAGGGACCCGTGCAATGTTGGATTTATCCCCTTACTACCAAGACTAATGTTTGCACTACATTTACAGAATGCTACAAGAACCTATACATGCCACAACAACCTCCTCTCAGTCATGGACTTTCCTGGATTCTTTCCTGTTTTAAAGGCCTGTGTGAAACAGAAAAACAGAAACTCGGAAAGCCCCATCACAGAAGAAGTGGCCTACGTTATTAAAAGCCTAAATATGAACAAATACAGGTTCTTGACTGTTTGTTTGTTTGTTTGTTATACTTATATAACACTTAATATAAAATCTTTAAACAGTTCACATATAAATATTACAAATTCTTGGAATGTGATATAGCTTTCAAATCTGGCTTCTCCAATTGCTCACAGATCGATTCAATTATGTCTTAGAAAAAGGAAAAGCTCCACTAACATGGCAAGATGCAAGGTACATTGTCATCCCCAAACCAGGCAGTAATCCAGGCAGCTTTTATCTTTTTCTGGAAGCAGCTACCCCAGCAACACACTGAAGCATAATCCCTGCTGCTACATTCATGACTAGAGACTGATCTAGGCAAGACTCTGGACAAGAATGAGTTGTAATCTATTTGGGCCTCATTTGCCACCTTGCCCATTAACATCAACGTAACAGGCAAAATATACAGTTGTTTGCTATTGGTACATAATCCCTGTAAAGCTTTATTTCATGTGCCAACCCAGATTAAAGTCAATTTTTATGGAAGGTATGTGGATAAATAGACACCTGCTTTAACCTGTGTTGGGAATGCACCACAGGTCAGAGGTTCTGGGTCTATCTGCTAACTTTTGCTAATAAGTTATTCACTCAGCATTGTATGTGACCTCAAAGCCCATGCTACTTCACCTCTTCGGAAAAAATGACCCTGGCTTCCTATACAAAGATCTTTCTAAGCAATTAAACACAATAGCTAAACTGTGTAGAGTATGGAACCCTTCAAGCAGCAGCGGTATGACAAAATATGGAGAACAATAACCCATACATTTTATTGTTTATTTAAAATATTTATAAGCCACCTTCAGGGCAGGAGCCTTCCCATGGCAGCATACAACAATAAAATGCATAGAATAAAATCCATAATTTAAAAAAAATGATGCAGTAATTTAAAGCCTCAAACATTCCACAAAACAACAATCACAAGCATAAGACAGAATCTATAACACTATTGCAGCTATAACCCAGACTTGATGAAACATGATCAGGGGAAGGCCAGAGTAAACAGGTAAATCTTCAGGGCCTTCTTAAAAGCCTACAGTGATAGGGTCTGGCAGACCCCTGATGGCAACTTGTTCCAGAGGTGTGGGGCCACTGTGGAAAAGGCCCTTTCTCATGTAGTCACCCACCTAACTGCCCTCACAGGTGGGGGCAAGTGAGAAGGGCCAGTGTTCAACCTATATGGAAGGGAAGCAGACATTATTGGAGAGGCCTGGGATGAAGCTGAGCCCAGGGGAGACACCCCAGGCAGGAAATAATTATTTCTAAGAGGCTGGCTAATGTTTGCAGGTGAGTAGACTTCTTTCTCTTGATCTTGCCAGGGTAAATAAGGGAGGAAGTCCTCTCCTTTGAGAAGAAGACTTTGTTCAAACAAGTGTCCTTCACCTCATCAAGGTGCAGCAGCCACTGGGACAGAAGCAATTATCTTCTTGAGACTAGCCAGGAAACTATGGTTTTTAAGAGTGTGAAGGACAGTCTCCACATCCCGAAGACCTTGTGACATGGAGAGAGACTGACTCAGAAGATCATCTAGGTATGGAAATGTAGGCATGAAGACCTCAGGTGAGCCACTGTTGCAACCAGACTCCTGGAGAAGACCCTTAGTGTCAGGAGAGTTTCTGAGCGCAGGGAGCTGAATAACAGTTCAGATTCTGAAGGAGAACTGTCAGACATGGGGCAGGTATTTTCTCAGGCTAGTCCAGATGTGAGTAGGCATGCTTCTCAGGTCACAAATGTCCAGGTGATTGAGCATAAAGGTTCCCCCCCCCATGAGAAGCAGTGAACAGGAGGAGGGGTTTGGGGAAGATGACCTAATAGATGCTAGACGCAGACACAGATCAAAGAGAGAGAAGGCATGGGCGGAACTTAGATGGTCTACCTGATTGGCCTTGCATGAAAAGCTGCGCTTAGAGTCCTCACAAGAAGAGAGGGACCTCCCTCCCTTAAATCAGGCTAGCCATACTGCTTCCCTCTTCAAATGGTGGGCAACTCTCGTAAATCCCATTTGACTCCCCTGCAGGCATTCCTTTGTAGATGGAGAGTCTCTGAGAATTGGCATCTGTATGACCCTGTGAAGTAATGGATTAAAAGCTATAGACTGAAGCCTCTCGTCTGTGTATTTGGGTGCTGAAGTAAAGTGGGGGCTAAGGGAATCTTGACACTTAGAGCAGATGACAGACCAAAGGTGAGGTCTCTGAACTGAAACGGAGAGTCCCTCTATATGAACCTTAGGAAATGACAGTGAATTGTGTGAATTCAAATGTGTAAATTAAACAAAGGAGAGTGGGGGGGATCTCTTTTTTGGATTTGATAGAATTGAGCAAAGAGTTTCCATTCTTAACTTATTCTTTACTATGAATTTGTTTACTTGAGATCCAGACTATCCCTGGAATCCCCCATCTTCTTTGGGACAGTGAAAAACATAGATAATGCCTTTAAGGAGTGTTCTCCCACTGGAAGAGATTCTGACATGCTTCTCTGGATTTCTTAAGTCAGGCAAAGGAAGGAAGCAACCTCCACATTCTGAATAATCTACTGAAGTGGTTGTCCAAAAATGTTGAAAGGTACCCTCCCCATGGAGCAGAAAGCTTCAGGGAGACCTCTAGTTAAGAGGAGGCAGCACACGATGAATTCTTACCAGAATGCTACTTTCTGTAGCTCCTTTTAGATAAGGAATGCCATTGTGGTTTGCTATTTCTGCGCCCCACGCCACTGCCCCCCCCCGCCAATCGTGAGATGCCTGAGAAAAATTACTGCCTTTGGAGGATTTCTTATCCTCTTTCTTCAGAGGGACTGGCATAGCCTTTTTCTTGTCTTTTGTTGCAACCAGTTGCTGCTAGTTTTGTTGCAACCAGATCCCTAAATAGTTTCTGCACAGAAAAGGGGATTCCTGTCAAATTACCTTTAGATTTCAAGTTAGCTCCCCAATGATGCAACCAAACACTGTGCCAGGTAATTACATTAGAAGCCAGACAGTGAGCTTTCATTTGCATGACATCAGAGTGGATAAAAATCAGTTATTAAAATAAATAAAAATAATGGCTTTTAAAAAACTACAATTGGATTTTAATTTTTTACAAATTCTAAATATTATGCTTATCTTAAAGAATAACTACGTTAGTATTACATAATCTGAATATAATAATGTTAGCCTTACAGCTTGTCTCTTAACAATGTCTCAATGCCTCTACCAAGATCTTTGTGTTAAGGGAAGTTATCTGTTGTAAATTACAAATACATTTGATCATTTCTCAAATATGAATATTTACACTACACCCTACCTACCAAACATAAGCATTTCATTTTCACATTATGAAAACGCTCTAGTCTGCTCAGTAACTATCAGACCTTGCTTCTATCATAGGGTTGGAAGGGGCCTACAAAACCATCGAGTCCAACCCCCTGCTCAATTCAGGAAGCCTGATTCCCAGGCAGTCTCCCATCCAAGTACTAACCAGGACTGGCCCTACTTAGCTTCTGAGATCAGACAAGATTGGGCGCATCCAGCCCTTTGCTCAACGACACTCTGTCATGGGCATTTAAAGATGCAATCCTGTGCACGTTTACACAGAAAAAAAGCCTACAGCTTCCAGGATGCCTCAGCCAGCCATGATGTCATGGACATTTTCAAGGAGTTGTAGGACTTTTTTTTGTCTAAACATGCACAGGATTGTGCCTTAATTTTGTTTATTGGGGTGTTTTTGTTATGACTGGGGATAGATCAAGCCAGAGCAAAGACAACATTGTCCAGCATGCAGGTTCCTATATTCCCAGTCTTAACCTCACAAACCGTCATGGGTGCTGATCATAAGATCCTATATGGAAACATTTTAAAGATATTCCCTCCATAAGTAAGAAAAAGGAAAGCATGCAAAATTTATGCATTGCGACAATGAGATGCAATGCCTGCTTGTAAGAGTGAAACAACAGTGTCAATAATATTTAGATGTAAATTATCATGATTTAGTGGTCAGATTTGCACCGCTGTTTAGGAATGACATGAAGAAGTAACAATTAGAAACAATTTAAATAAACTATTTTTCTTACTAAATTAAATTGCCTTGATTTAAATCAAACTACCTTGCATGGCGGCTAGGAAACCACCTTCCAGAAGGGCTATGATGAGGGAAATTTTCCTTAGACTCTCTTTAACTGGCTGAGGAAGGTTGGGTGAACAGGCTAACTCATTAGCTCACATAAAGACAGCTCCAGAAAAATCCGAAGAAGTGATGGAAGTTCTCACAGCAGCAGCAGAGGAGTCATAAGAATATAAGAAGATCCCTGCTAGATCAGACCCAGGGTCTATCTAGTCCAGCATTCTGTTCACACAGTGGTCAACCAGCTGTCGACCAGGAACCCACAAACAGGGCATGAGTAAAACAGTACCCTCCCACCCATGTTCCCCAGCAACTGATGTGTATAGGCTTACTGCTTCTGGTACAGGAGGTAGTACATAGCCATCAGGACTAGCAGCCATCAATAGCCTTCTCCTCCAGGAATTTGTCCAACCCCCTTTTAAAGCCATCCAAATTGGTGGCCGTCACTACATCCTGTGGTAGCAAATTCCATAGTTTAACTCTGCGCTGTGTGAAGAAGTACTTCCTTTTATCTGTCCTGAATTCTCACCAATCAGCTTCATAGGACGACCCTGGGTTCTAGTATTTTGAGAGAGGGAGAAAAATGTCTCCCTATCCACATTCTCCATACCAAGCATAATTTTGTTAGACCTCTATCATGTCTCCTCTTACCCTCCTTTTTTCCAAGCTAAGCCATCGCAGCTGTTGTAACCTTCTCTCATAGGGGAGATGCTTCAGCCCCTTGATCATATTAGTTACCCTTTTCTGCACTACAATATCTTTTTTTTAGGTGTGGTGACCAGAACCAGACACAGTATTCCAAGTGTGGCCACACCATAGATTTGTATAGGGGCAGTATGATATTGGCAGTTTTATTCTCAATCCCATTTCTAATTCTGCCTAACATGGAGTTTGCTTTTTTTTTTTTTTTACAGCAGCTGCACACTGGGTTGACATCTTCATTAAGCTGTTCACCACAACCCCAAGATCTCTTTGCTGGTCGGTCACCGCTAGCTCAGATCTCATCAGGCTATACTTGAAGTTGGGATTTTTTGCCCCAACGTGCATCACTTTACACTTGCTTACATTGAACCGCATTTGCCATGTAGATGCCCATTCTCCCAGTTTGGAGCGATCCTTTTGGAGCTCTTCACAATCCCTTTTTGTTTTAACCACCCTAAATAATTTGGTGTCATCTGCAAACTTGGCCACTTCACTGCTCACTCCTAATTCCAGATTATTTATGAACAGGCTGAAAAGCATTGGTCCTAATACAGATCCCTGTGGGACCCCACTATTTAATTCCCTCCATTGGGAGAATTTACCATTTCTTCCTACTCTCTGCTTTCTGTTCTTTAACCAGTTGCTGATCCATAAGAGGACCTGACCTCTCATTCCATGACTACTAAGTTTGCTCAGGAGTCTTTGGTTAGGGACTTTGTCAAAAGCCTTTTTGAAGTCCAAGTAAACAATGTCTAACAGACCAACCCTGTCTACATTGTACTGACATGCTCAAAGAACTCTAAAAGGTTAGCAAGACAGGACTTAACTTTGGGGAAGCCATGTTGATTCTTTTTCAGCAGAGCTTGTCCTTCTATATGCTTACTAATTTTATCTTTAATAAATTTAAAGATTCTTTAAATTTCAACCAATTTACCCAGAACAAATGTTAAGCTAACAGGCCTGTAATTTCCTGGATCCCCCCCAGATCCCTTTTTGAAAATTGGAGTTACATTGGCCATCTTCCTGTCCTCTGGTATAGAGGTTGATCTTAGGGACATATTGCATATTAGAAGATGAGCAATTTAATATTTGAGTTCTTTGAGAACTCTAGGATGGATACCATCTGGGCCAGGTGCTTTATTTGCTTTCAATTTATCAATAAGGTTGAGAACTTCATCTTTTGTCACCACTATTTGCCTCCGTTCCTTAGATTCCCTTCCTGAAAACATCAGTTCAGGCACAGGTATATGTCCTATATCTTCTGCAGTGAAGACCAATGAAAAGAATTCATTAAGCTTCTCTGCAATCTCCTTGTCCTCCTTCAGTCCTCCTTTAACTCCATTGTTATCCAACAGTCCAACTGCCTCCCTAGCTGGTTTTCTGCTTCTGATATATTTAAAGACATTTTTATTGTTGGCCTTGATGTTGTTAGCGATATGCTCTTCAAAAAGCTTTTTTGCATATCTTATTCTCTGCTTGCATTGCCTTTGTGCAAGCTTGTGCTGCCTTTTGTTTTCCTTATTTGGGCAAGACTTCAATTTTCTGAAGGAAGCCCTCTTTTCTCCAATAGCTCCCTTAACACTGCTCATTAACCATGGTGACAACCTCTTGGACTTGAGGCTACCTTTCCTAACCTGTGGTATACATTTTAGCTGGGCTTCTATTATTGTGGTTTTGAGTAATCTCCAAGCACTCTGAAGGGATTTAATTCTCTTGACTTCCCCTTTTAACTTCCTTTTCACCAGTTCCCTCATTTTGGAAAAGTTTCCTCTTCTGAAGTCAAATGTGACTGTGTTGGACTTCCTGGGCCATTTTCCACTTAAATATATACTAAATCTGATAGCACTGTGATTACTGTTTCCAAGTGGTTGAACAACATTTACATCTCGTACTAGCTAGGTCCTGAGCGACACCACTTAAGATTAAATCCAAGGTTGCCTCCCCTCTGGTCGGTTCCATGATCAACTGGTCTAGGGCACAATCGTTTAGGGCATCAAGAAATTTAACCTCTTTGTCATGGCTGGAACATGCATTTATCCAATCAACATGGGGGGAATTGAAGTCGCCCATTATTTCAACACTTCCTTGTTTGGAGGCCTCCCTGATTTCGTTTTCCATCTCAAGGTCACTCTGAGCATTCTGGTTTGTGGGACGATGGCATGTTCCTAGCACTACATTAGTTTTGGAGCCTGGTATTGTCACCCACAGTGCTTCTGTGGAAAAGACTACCCCTTTTAGGTGTTCTAGTCCACTTGACACTATGCCCTTTTCGATGTACAGGGCAACACCTCCCCCAGTTCACCCTTCCCCGTCCTTCCTATAGAGTTTATATCCAGAGATGACCGTATCCCACTGGTTCTCTCCACTCCACCAGGTTTCTGTAATGTCCACTATATCCAGGTTTTCCTTTAAAATCAAGCACTCAGATTCTCCCATTTTGGCCCAGAGGCTTCTAGCATTTGCATAAAAACACCTATTCACAGTATCCCTCCCCAGATGCCTCTAGCATGTGCATCTTTTGCTATAGGACATTGGCCCCTTTGATTGGCTATTATGTTCTGCCATGTACTCCTGGCCTATTTCCTCCCCTTCTACATTTGGGCAATCAAAAACATTTTCATCTTCATCCCTTTGGGATGATTTAACCCAAACCAGATGCTTCCCTGCTCCTGTCGGCTTTTGCCCAAGGCTTAGTTTAAAAGCTACTATGCCACCATTTTTGTGTTTAGCCCCAGCAGTCTGGTTCCATTTTGGTTCAAGTGGCGCCCGTCCCTCTTGTACAGGCCTGGCTTGTCACAAACCGTTCTCCAGTGCCTAACAAATCTGAACCCCTCCTCCCTGCACCACCGTCTCATCCACACATTCAGACTCCTCAGCTTCATGTGTCTAGCTGGCCTTGTGCATGGAACAGGTAGCATTTCAGAGAAAGCCACCTTGGTGGTCCTGGATTTCCAGGACCTCACGACTACATTTCCCTACATCATTGGTACCAACATGGACCATGACCACTGACTCCACCCCAGCACTATCTACTAGGCTATCTAGATGGTGTGTGATATCCACAACCTTCGCACCAGGCAGGTAACTCACCATGTGGTCTACACATCCATCACAAACCCAGCTGTCTATGTGTATAATGATCGAATCTCCCACTACCACAAGCCCCGCTCCCCCCAGAGGGACATCCTTGGTGCAGTGGGATATTTGTTCATCTTCCGAGGAATGGGTCCCTTCTAACGGATCTTTTCCCTCCTCCTCAAAATGATGCCCTCCTGCCCCGAGACCTGCATTCTCCATGATAGCAGAGGAGCTGTTACTCTGGAAGTGGATCACAGCTAATAGGTCCCTGAAGTCTCATCCAACAAGCTCTCTGCCTCTCTTAGCTTCTCCAGGTCAGGAACATTGGCCTCAAGGGAACAAACTTGTTCCCTGAGAGCCAGGAGCTCAGTATACTGAGCACACACCCACAACTTCTGTCCAGCAGGTAGACAGTCATACATGTGGCACTCAATGCAATAAACTGGATAGCCCCCACCCCTCTGCTGGCTTTCTATCTTCATACTGTTTTTTTATTATTTGGGTGTGTTTTCCATGGAAAACTTAGTTGTTTCCTATAAGAAGCTGGGGAAATTATTTACAATTACTTACTGTGAGTATGGGGTAGGGCGGGAAGAGTTCCCCGCCCTGGCTTCCTTGTCCTGTTGCTAAACTCGCACAGTTGCTTAACTCGCTTGTTTGCTGACACTTTGTCACTGGAGCTTCTTGCACTCGGAGAGCTGGCTCCCTCGCAAGCGTGCCTCCTTATACAGATCAAGTCAGAGCCTTTGTGGAGAGCAAACTCATCTCTAGGCCATTTTGGCCTGAAGGCATCTCATTCAACAGCAAGAATGGTCTTGGATGTGAGAGCAGACACTGGGGCATCTACTTTTAAGTTCCTTTCCATTTGAATCTGGATAGATATTGCACATATATGCACATGCCAGTTGAAATAATGTTTCCATCTGGAAGAAGGTAATATTACGTTCCTTCATCCTCCCCCTTCACAATCAACACACTCCAGGAAACAAGATTTCAGGCTTATTACTTTATTAGTTAACAACTTTACAAATGCAGATTCTAGGAAACTCTCAGACTGCAATGAAACAGCTAATCCACACATCTATGAATATCAATAGAGGAGTCAAAGTGAAAGTTAAAGAAGTTGCCAGCAGTCTAGGCAGAACTTCTCAGCCAGAGTAGCTTGGCAGGACGCCCATCCCTTAAGGTGGCTCCCTCCTATGTAGGCTTTCACGAGTGGCCAACCTGGTGGAGTGTCTGAGCCCCACCTCTACCTTTTCTCTCTTCACTCCGCGACGGACCCTAGCATCCCTCAAGTCACCCCCCTCACTCTCCTCCTCTGACCTGAGTTGTCTTGGGAAGAAGGCCTTGCTATATCTGGGCTCACTAGGGAGGGAGCCTCCCCCTGTTTTGGCTGTTCCCATTCTGAATCTGAGCTGCTAGACATCTCCACATGCTCAGATTAATTCCTGACAGGTAAAAAGAAGGAAAGAAAGGCCAGTTTAGCTTTGGAAGACTCAGGGTCAAAGTACACATTACATCAGCCTTCCCCAGTCTGGTGTCCTCCAGTTGTTTTGGGCAAGGAGGAAGGTGCTGGGGTGACCTCTTATGGAGAAGTGCTGAGCTGCAGCATATCGATAGTATTTTATCTAGGAGCTTTTAAAAATTACTTTAACATTAAAAAGCCTTCCTGTTCTGACCACTTCCCCTCCTTCCTGACAGAGTGATCAGAAGGGGAGGAGGATTTCCAGGATGACAAGGAGAGACTCCTAACTAATACTAGAGAGGTATATCTATGTTTTCTGGGAGCCTGATGTTCATGCACAAAGGCTGGTTTGCATGTGTTCGTGACAGGAGATGTAGCATGAGACACCAGGTGCTTCCAGACAAACTGTTCCTAGTGCTAGTGATGAGAAGACACAATGCAGCTTTTCTGTCTTTTCTTTCTTAATGGATTGTCTGTAGTAAGAGAAAAGATGGAAGAAGTGAAAGAAAATACAGGAGGGTTACGAAGATGACATCTGGACTCCTGCAAAATTCCATGAATGAGGCTGGGTGATGGCACCATAAAAGCCTTGTCCGGAAGCACCTACCATCCCAAGTTCTGTCCCACCCTCTCTCGTGAGGGTAGGGAAAGAAATGCCTGTAATCTCGTGTTGTGAAAGGACTGAGAAACACAGCTAGTGCTGGAGCATAGTCCAACCTTTCTCAACAACAGTGCACTTTTCCATAAAAGTACCACATTTACACAATTTTTGGACTAATACATAGTGATCATATTCAGATTATGCACATGTGTGTGCCTGTGAGCTGACTGAAATAATACTTCTGTCTGAGAATATGATCACAGTTCATAAAATCATACAGTGTAAGTTTCAGAAATGTTTGATATAAAACACGTGCATATGAATAAACATTTGATATAATATGTCTGTGTTAGCCACATATAATACTTTACAGGTTCATAGAAATCAAGCACCAATTTGGACATACAATGTTAAAAAGTGATATTACTTTTTTATTTAACAAACATCCATGCTTAACAAGATTGTTCCAGGTTATCAAATGTAATGGCAGGAACATTCTCCCCCACAAGCGCACAGAGCAGGGCACAGAAGGTTAGCCTTTTTCGCACTTGCAAGACTTCTGACATCTTTTCATGCAGCCAGGAGACCAGCTCATAATCTGGGAAATCAGGGAAGCTTCAGAGAGTGTCATCCAGACAGTGTCATATAGTCCATCCTCCAAATCCAGCCCCAGCTTCTTGGAGAAGGAAGAAAAGGCCTTGGAAGTAGTATCTGGCCTCAGATATGACTGTCCTTGTAAACTGCCCTCTCTACATGCTGCTTGAGGGCAACATGCACTGGCGGAATTATTTCCAGAGTCCCCCTTTGCAAACAACTTTTTTCTGGCCATTGTTCATATCAGTACAGGTGCTTGTTTGTTCAGTCACGGAGTAGTATGAGGATCCTCTCAATGGAATGCATAGTTCCTTCTGGAATGTTATACAGTGCATATGCCAATCTTAGTAGTACATCAATAAGTTGTAGCAGAGCATTTCCACATGGTGGATCAGGCTGTTATTTTTCCATGCCTGCCACTTATGATAGATTGTCACACCCTTTCAGTGCATACAACATTGGAAGAGCACAAGATTTCTCAGCTTCAGGGCAGGCAGATATTTCGTGAGAGGCCAGGAGGGGCATCGTCAAGAAGAGCCCACCTGGGCACAGGCCCCGGATCTTTTCTGAGCTGTGCCCTGGATCTTTTGAGCTGTCCTAATTGCCATTTTTTAACATTTTCCCATAGACTTGCATTGGAAAACAAAAACGGACATAACCTTTTTAGTTTGTATGATAAATACATGACATTTGGAGGGTTGATAGCCCCCATGGAGCTGATTGAATATGCCAAATTTCAGATAAAAATTTGCTATTTTCAAGGAAATCTGTCAAAGCAAAGAGCTATAATTTTTTTGTGCTTCCACATACGTGCATGGAATTTGAGGACCTGTCAGCCCCCATAGAGCTGACTGAGCCTGCCAAATTTCAGGAGACGACAGAGCCTGCCAAAGTTCAGACAGTTAGATCCCGTGGCTTTTGTGCTAGCCACAGGTAAAATTTGCTTTTTCCAAGAAAATCTGTCCAAGTAAAGAGCTATAATTTTTGTGTGCTCCCACATAAATTCATGGAATTTGGGGACCTGGCAGGCCCTATGGAGCTGACTGAACCTACCAAATTTCAGACAGTTAGGTCCAGTGGCTTTTGTGCTAGCCATCCATACATAAAGTTTATTTTTGACAAAGTCTAAAACAAAAAGTAAAAAACTGTCAAGCCACCCAGGGAATTATAATCCAGAGGATTAAGGATCCTAATCAGAAGGTGCTTAAGGTGAACATTAGGAAGTCACTATCCCTAATCTGTGGTGTAGGGGTTTTTTTGAGGTGCAAAAACATCTCTCCCCCTACTTTTCTGCTTTTACATGCCCACTGTTGGGAGCTTGCCTGAAATGAAATTTTGAAGAGAGAGAAGGAAGGGAAAAAAGGCCTCCATATGAAATACTGGTATTTCACACAGCATCTGATTTTACTGCCCCAAACTGGAAACTTTGCCTTCTGCAGAAGTTTAGTAGCTTCAGTATAACAATGGATCCAATCAGCCTCCACAAACTTCTTTCTCCCCCTCCACTTTAATTCCTCCTAAATAGCTGTAGGACTCAAATAATCCCAAAGGGAGGGTTAGGGCTATGTGGCATCATGATCAAGGAACTGCTGGGGCTTTTCAATAGGCTTTTAAAAAGCTAGAAAAAGCCCTCAGCCACCTCACCCCATAAAGTTCATTTAAGTACATGCAATCCTTACAAACCTTGCACAGCCTCCTAAATTCCTCTGAAGTACTACCTCTCTGAAAGGAGCCACTTGGCTTAGGGAATTCTCTCTACTACCCCCCCCCCACACACACACACATTTCCAATCACCATTCTTCTTTTCTTCCTTCCCCTATCGTGTTCTCTCTTTCTCTTCTTTATTCTACCCAGAGCATATCTTGGGGAATTTTTAAAGTGAATTCTCTTTGGTGGGCAAGAGAAGTTCTGAACTGTATTTGACTTTATACAAATAGACAAGAGGGTTGATTTTTCTCCTCACTCAAGTCTTTGAGAAAAGTGGGTTCACACGGTTGCAGAGAAACAAATCTGGGGCTGTTTTGTTTGTCAGCTGCCATTATCCAGCAATAGAAAGGGCTGTAGCTCAGTGGCAGAGCACATGCTTGGCGTGCAGAAGGTCCTAGGTTCAATCCCCAGCATCTCCAGGTAGGGCTACGAAAGAACCCTGCCTGAAACTTTGGAGAGCCGCTGCTGCCAGTCAGTGTCAACAATTCTGGACTAGATGGACCCAGGGTCTGATGCAGTATAAGGCAGCTTCCTATGTTCCTATGAACAGAAAGCTTTAATTAAAAAAAACAGGAGTTTTTGGCCTGTTTTTATGTATGCCTACTGAGAAGTCCCATTATGTTTAATGAGGCTTACCCTCAGGAAAGTGTGCATAGGATTCCAGCACAAGTGACTTTTGCAGGGAGGTTTGCACCTTGATGTTCTGCATGTTTACTCAGAAATAAGTCCTGACTTGTGAGCGTGGCACTGCAAGCTTAACACAGTGCCTACCCAATTCCGTCTAATGAAGTGACTACCCTTTCAGCTCAGTCCTATGCATGTTTTGTCATTTGTGGGTTTGGGGTTTGGGGGGTTTCTTTTGCATGAACTCTACCTTCAGTGGTGAGGGAAAAGCACTTAGTACATGCTCAGAGTTTCTCCATAACTTAGCCCTAGTTTTGAAAACAGACTCATTGGCTGAATCCTGTTGAAGTCTTGGCACAAATAAAGTTATGGGGAAGAAGATACAATGAGAGCTTGTTCATAACAAGGAGGAGGTAGAGAGGAGTTGCACAAAACAAGACATCTGTTTTCATGAAGAGTTGCTGGAGGATGGTAGGATGAGGCGTGATGGTTGCATGGAGGGGAATAGAATTGGTAGGGGAAGAATAATGGAAACTTTTCATTACATTTCAGGTAATGGAAACTTTTCCCTGATCCAAAAGAAGAATCATAGTTCATGATCACCAACTGGAAGTGTCTATGCTACCCAGCAATAACATCACAGCATCAGTGTCAATGATAAACCCCTTTCAGAGTGCTTGTCTGTTTCTCTGTACATGGGGAATCTGCCATCTTTGCCATGTCTACCCTGTAGGTGCACAACCTCAGGTCTGGGGTCCCAATCTGGCCCTCTAGAGTTCCCCAGCTGGCCACGCCCCCTCTCCCTAGTCCCAGCCCTTTCCCAAAACACTAATTGTTTGGTGACGTCCTGGCTTTAGTGCAGTTTCTTCCTCATTCTAGAAAAATGAAATGCCTCTTCTAAGGCTTCGTTACTGACAGTAATAGCTTTAACTAAATATTCTGGTATTTTGGTATTCCCCCTCTTCCCTTTGGCCCTGCCCACCACTGGAATGCAGCTCCCACAAGCTTCTCCGAAATGGAATTCAGCCCTCAGCCTGGAAGAGGATCTGCACCCCTGTTGTAGCATCTTGCCCTCCTCCCTTCTACAGTATGGAAGCAAGTTGGGACTAGAAGAACAAGATGTTTTTGGTTTGCCAACTTTGACACTAGAAAGTCTGTGGTCCAAAGTGGCCTCAAGTCATCTGCTCCAAGGCAGGGTTGATGGTTTCTTCTCCCAGGACTGGAAGGCAAGCAAGGAGACTAGAACCCATTAAATTTACTGAACCCCCCATAGCTTTTAACTTGTAGCTTCACCTCAGCTGAAGAACTGCTGGCCATGGGCATCTGCTCATAGGGGCAAGGGGGTGCGACTGCCCCCACTCCGGATTCCGGTCATGACGTCATTCTGACAGCAGCAACAGCGGCTGCTGCACCGCACCACCTCTCTCTACTTTCACTTTCCAGCCACACCGGCCAGGCTCAGGACAGGACAAAAGTTCAGTAAATTAAATATGGGAGTGGGGGGATGCCCTCGAGCTTAACTGGCACTGTGGGCACCTCCTAGTAAGGCAAAGAGGACCAGGCTCCTCAATGTGGAAGTAGCTCCATTCTGTTAGTGGCAACAGCACCTCATGCTGTGCATGGCTGCCCCATCTATCTCTGTTCTCCAGTTCCCCACAACCCAGGCAGGCAAGGCCCAGCCAAGGTCAGTAAATTAAACCTGGGGGTGCAGGGATTCCACTGAGCTCAGCTGAGAGTGGCTGCAATGCAAATGGTAGAATGTTGACCCCAAAGGGGCAGTGAGGCCGGCTTTCTGGCAGGCTCAGGCAACCAGCACCATGGCCTGTTAGGCCCTCAGGGGCCTGTGGGAATGCCTGCCTCATAAACCAAATATGATTGGCTCCCTTGCTGACTGAGACTGTGGGCGTCTCTACACCAGCCTAAAATCCTGCAGTTAAAACAGGGCTTTCTGCTTCCCTTTTAAATGCAGGATCACCTTGACCCCCTTCACACATGCTTCCTTTTCCCCCTCCCCTCCCCCCCCTTCTCCCTGTATCTGAGTCTTCCATTATCTTTCATTGATCTCCCTCCTCTTCTTGCCGCTTTAACTCTTTTGACAGAGGGAACTGAAGTGGAACACAACAGGGTAATTTGATAGCTCATTATCTGTGATCCATTTAAAAATGGAACAAAGGGCATTTAGCGCATGAGATGCCTTGAATGATCACGGCGTCATGTAAAGAGCCTGCGAACTTCGGTGAAGGACGTATCCTCAGTCGCAGGATAAAAGCTCAGTGTGAAGGAGCCCTATATAAATCACTGACTTTCCATCCTGTTCCACCTGGCATGAGACCCTGGCTGAGTTCACCTTAATTTAAAATGAGCCAATGAGTCACTTTCCATTCCACAGGTGAGTTGGGGAGAGAGCGCAGGAATGTTGCTAACCTCAGAAGTGTTGGGTGGGGGGTGTTCTTGTAAGGACAGTCCCCACCAGTCCCAGAGTCACAAAGGAAGATGCACTCCTTAGATACACTGGATTTTTGTGACTTAACCCACACCCACCCCATAAACATGCATAGGATTAGGCTGTTAATGTTGGTCTGTGAAACCACCATAAACCCTGTGCTTTCACCCACAAAGGCTGGGGAAGCGCCGAAAGAGAACATAAGGGAACGGGAGAGATGGCTTACTGTCACATTATCATGATAGCCATTCCAATTTCATTTCTGCTCACTGGCAGCAGGAAGGGTCAAGGATGGGCAATTGACCCCCCTGGGGATGAGCCACAATCTCCAGATTCCCAGCTTTCATTTAAGCCTTTTTGGGGTTTTCCCTGTTAGGAAGTAATTGCAACTTTAAAAAGAAAAGAAAAAGAAATCCATTAGTTTCCTGTAGCTGGATTTGAGCAGTAGTGTGTCTACCAAAAACAAAAGGCAGCAGCAAAGACACGAGTTCGTGATCTTTCTACCCCAGGACTTATTTTCTTTTTCTGAGTTAGAAACATTAAAAAGTACCTTGACAATGTTGCAGCTAAAGTACATCATTATTATACCCATAATGCAGGAGGCAGGGCTGTGGCTGAGAAAGCGTGGTTACACCAATCCTGCAAAGTAGCCCAGTGTTGTGATTTCCATTTAGTGGAGGGTTGTATGTTAGAGTAGCGTATGACAACTCTGCAGTGTAGTCCAGTATTGTTGGTATTTAGGGAAATGCAGATGGGGCTGTGACATTGATTGTAGCAGTAGCCCAATTTATTAAGGGTTAGAATGGGTTGTTGTGATCTATATATCTATCTCTATATCACATCTTTAAGAGAACCTGCCATTTTTAGCTCTTGCAGGAGGCCCAAGTGGAAGCTCTCCCCATCTTTCTCTTAGTGTTGGCCTTGGAGCTGAGACAGTGTGCCACACAGCTCCACAGAAGTTGGCATTTTCTCATGTATTGTAGAAATAAAGAAACCTCTTGTGAATGTACCTGAATCTACTGTGCGTTGCCTGTAGGGCAGAGCCTAGCAGTGGGCTGAAAGCTGAGCAGGTCACCCCCACCCCCCAATATTAACCATGCCCTTTAACCCTGTAATGGCCTTTGGCCCAAAGGGCCATTACAGGGGTGAAGAGAGTCACGGGAAGAACTGAGGGTTTCAGATGTAGGTGGAAAGACATTGTCTGGACACCAGGGCCCTGTTTCCATGACAATGGAAGGAGACACTAATGGAGGAGTACCGGAATTTAAAAAAGGAATCAGCTTTGCTGCAATGTGGTCCATGCAGGGCTCCACGAGCAGGTTCTCTGGAGCAGTAAAAATCGCTTCACAGAACATACTTCCCGGTGGGGTTGGGGGTTGGAGTGAACATCATCTTACTGGCAGGGGCTGCTTAAGCAATAAGAGAGCCCCCCCCTTCTCCTTTCCCCTGAAAGTCCAGATGCACCTGCGTTTCAGGAGCAAGTCTCATTGAGCACAGCGGGAGTTACTTTTTAGTAGACACACATATGCTTGTGCTGGGAAAGAGAGCAGTAAACACAAAGACAGAAACCAGCCCCCATTGTAACCCGCAGGATCTCTGTAAGGAAGGGTCGAAGTAGTTTCTTCCTAAGGCAATAAACCAAACAAAGGAGAATCAGAGCCTCAAGATCGCGCTGTGCCTTGTCAATTGTGGGGGTTCTGTGTCAATTCTGTGGTCATTCAGAGGGCAAGCCTCATTTAGCACAATGGGAGGAAACACCCCTTGACCAGGGTCACAGTGAAAGGCACACCCCTGGGCAGGGCTAGCATACTAGAAGTCAATGCAGGGGCTGGGGGACACAGCAACTATATCAGGGAGAGCCCGACCTGAAGAAAAGAACTGGACTTTAAGCAGTCTCAGGAAATCTGGTTTTCCCTGATAAGCTCCGAGGTGGCTGCTGGGTGGCCAGGATGTCATGTATTCCTGATAACCACAACACAGCCAGTTTGGAGTAAATCGCTGGTGGAAACACCCCCCCCAGGTCTACCCATTGACAAACAACAGAGAAACACATCCGGTAAACACATTTCTCAGAGGCTAGGTCTACCTGTCTTGGGAGACCCGGTGCCCAGGCCTCATTACTGCGCAGTCACCAGATCTACCAGAAATGGTAGACCTGTTCTCTGATGCTATCAGGGCTTTTAAAAAATGTGCTATCATATACAAAATGTACAGTTCAAGGGAAAATATGCAATTTGAAAATTCAACCCATCCAAAAGTTGTATTGTCAGCTGATGTAAAAAGTGGCTGATAATGAAGTGAACAGTACAGCGAGTAGTCCAGGCTCTTCCGGAACCCTAAAACCTGATCAAGCATACCCATTTCTCCTCCCACTGCTGAAGACATTCCCCACACACTCCACTGCTACTCTCAAGTTCCCTTCCCCAACCTGGTGCCCCTCAGATGTTTTGGACGTCAACTCCAATCAGCCCCAGCAAGCATGGCCAATGGTCTGGAATGCTGGGGTTGTAGTCCACATCCTCTGGAGGGCTCCAGGTTGGTGAAGCCTGTTCTAGAGAGTGCTCATCAGTTTCCAAGATGAAGAAAATCATTCTAGGACGAGTCATGTGAAGTTGTCAATGCTAGGATGAGGGCAGTAATGCTATATAATATACAGTATGATATTCTTAAGACAGCTGTACTGTACTTGTGTGTTTGGGACTTTATCTTGTGTGGTGTGTGGTTCTTTATTCCTCACTCCAAAGAAAGTTTTGTTGGAGTTGATGATGCTTCTTGCATATAACACTTTCTGCTCAGTTTCCAAGATCTTCTGCTAAAGTGTAGGCTTCTAAATGTCATGGAACGTGACGCTAAGCAACAAAGACCACACGCAAGTGCACAGGTGTGTTCTGGCGGTGTGTGCTATGCGTGCAAATTATAACCATAAACTGCTGTGCAGCTTTGCCCCCCACCCTACCCCAGAAAAATTCCTGCAGATGCCCATGGAGCTGGCTACTATAAAATTGAATCTATGTAGCATATACCCATTGATATGAATGGGACTTCAATTAGTCACGCCCAACTTAAATCGCATTCATTTCAATGGGTCCACTCTAAGGAGGGCTAACACTGGATTCAACCCATAGACCATCGCTGGAGAAAACGCAGGAATACTTGTGTACTTTCTGAGGAGGTGCTTCTATAAATCAGTTCTCTGCCACTGGCTCGGCGCGGGCAGTCGCCCTATCCCCTATTCCCAGCTAGGAAGCAGGAGTGCAGGGAGGCCTGCCGTTCGGCCTGAGAAGAATGCCTCAGATGCAGCCACCGGACGAGTTTGGAGAGGGAAGCCAGGCAGATGGAGCTGAGGCAAGCTGAGGGCTTGCAAACGGCTTCTTCCCAGTAACAAAGTCCGTTGGTTCGTTCTTTTTTGCATGCGAAAAAGCGGAACGTGTCTCCCTGATCTAGGCAAGAAGACAAAACTGGGTCTACACGGAGGCCCTTCCGCCGACGATAGGGCGTTCGCCCTGCCTTCCAGCCCCAAGAGGCCACAACAAGTCCGACGCTGAATAAGCACCGATGTACAAGAGGTGAACGACGATGTCATTTCACGGCATGCAGGTGTGAAACCGGCCGGTGCTGTGCGGCACCACGCCCACTATGAAGGGGTCCCGTGCCGCCGTGTGCCCGGGGGACCCTCCCGGCCAGGAGGCGCGCCTCTGTGCCGCCGCCTCCGCGTGTGACTGCAGCAGGCCCCCTTTCGCGCGCGCGCCGCCGCCGCCGCCTCTTTCTCTTCCTGCGGCGGCGCGTGCTGGGCTCCGCGGTGTGTTGTGCAAGCGGCAGGCAGGCCGTTGCCCCTGGTAACCGCCCGGGCTTTTGCGTTCCATTCTCGCAGCAGCGGCTGAGCACGCGCTGCGCAGGTTCTCCCCCGGCGGCTGCAAACGAAACCTTGCGACTGAGGAGCGGGTGTTGGTGGGGCCTCGTTGCGGATCGTCGCCTTCAGGATAGGACCGGTGAGTGGTGTGCGCTGCTGCTGCTGCAAATGACTCGGCACTAGGGGCCTCCGCTCCTACGCATTTTTTTTTAATGTCAAGGACGGGTTGGGAGGAATCCGTATTGAGGAAGTCTCCGAAGAGTCTCAGCCAAGGTCGGTCCCAAGCGTTGCGGGCCCCTCGACGACGGCATGCCGCCGAGTCCCCGTCGCCCTTACTCCAGCGAGCCCAGTCCTCCCGCTGCGCCACCCAGAGAAAAAGGAGGCGTGAGTAGGGACAGTGTGGCCGGGCTGCCCCGTGCGCTGGAATTTAGCGTGGAAACGAACTGGTCACCAATACAGCGCGGTGGCTTGCTCATCTGAGCTGCGACGCGCATCTGTTTGCCCTCTCTCTCTCTCTCTGTGGGCGGTGCAGAAGTGGGAATTATTGGGCACAGAAGGCCCCACCCTCCTTGCTGTGCTTCCCGAGGAGAGGGCGACGAACGAGTAAAGGAGGCAGCCATAAAAAGCAGGGCCCAATCCTCGGGATGGCTCAGAGGGAGATGGCAAGCAAGCGGCCGCCTGGCAGCTTGCCCTCTCCTGCTTTGCTCTAGCCTTGTGGGATGGTCCCAGAAGGCTGTGCAGGAGATTAGTGCTCTTTGGAGTGGGAATGGTTCTACCAGGTTCTTTCATCACGCTTTTTAACAGCTGCATGGAAATACTGGGTGAGGTCATGAGGGGGTTTGGAGCTCTGTGTCATCACAATGCAGTTCTGTTTCTCCTTTCCTTCAGCACCAGGTGTGCCAGGGATCTCCGTGAATGTCAGCTTGAGATCAGTAACTCAATACAGGCAAGATTGAGTCGCTAACGGTGGGTTGATCCATCCACTAATCTGGACCTGGAAAATATGCCTGTGCGGGATGGGGACATGCTTTGCCTTAGGGAGCAGGTTTGCAGCTTGGGAAGTACTCCTGGATGTGGTGGTGTTCCAGTGTCTCCAGGTGATGGCTGAAGCCATCAGTTTGTTTTTTCAGCTTTGGCTGGTTCGCCAGTTTAGTCTTGCATGCTCTGGTAACTTCTTGACTTGTCTACTGTATGTGGGGCTACCCTCAAAATCAGAAATATCAGTTGGTCTAGAATATGGCAACGCATCTTTTGTCTGGAGCTTGGCTTGTATTGTGCTCATCCTGTCTTATTTTTATTAGTGACCAGTTTGTTTCCATTTTAAATTCAAGGTGCTGGTTTTGACCTTGAAAGCCTTAAATTGCCAGAGGCTGGAATATCAGGAAATATCTGCTTCAGGTGCCACTTTTGTCAATGTGACAATTATCTTCTATCATCATCAGGCTTTTTCAGTGGTGACACTTGCATTGTGGTACTCCCTCCGATGGGCAGTCTGTCAGGTCTGAACTATTTGAGGTCACTGAAAGTTGGTAAAAACCAACACATAGTTTTATATTGTTATATATTGGTGATTCCTAATTGGTGTTTTTATTTTCCTGTTACTAATTTTTTATTTATTTTGTACTTAAGCTGTTTGAAGGCACTTCTTGGGTTAAAAAGCAACTTATAGATTAAAATAAAAATGAATCTAAATATGTTTGTTTCTTATTTTTTTACTAAGGATTTCCAGATCAGTTGCTGCAAACCAATAGTGTACTTGAATTATCCATAGAGTCATTGACAGTGGCAAAAGAAGTCTGAATCTGAGATGCAGCCAAGCTCCTGTTTAGTTACAGTTTCCCCCATATTTACTACCTGCTGCTTTACTGTCTTCATAGTAAGTATGAAGCACACATTTCTACTTTACTGTCTGCTGATATGGTTTTATGATGCTGTCATGTACTGTTGTTGTCTGTTTTATTGTTTAGGATTGTTCTTAACGTGTGATATATTTTTTTATTTATAAGCTGTGTTGGATCTGATTTATTATAAATGGCAGGTTATAAATGGAAGAATAAATATAAATAAATGCCCGTCAGTGTTAGAGTTGAAATAGTACTTGGAATAGTAATTCAAGATGGTCAAGAAGGCTGTGCTTCCTAAATGTGAAAGAAATAGAACTGAATCCAGCATTGGTTATGCTTAGAGAAGACCCACTGAAATCAGCGGGACTTCAGTTAGTCATGACTGACTTGTCCCATTGCTTTCACTCAGTCTACTCCAAGCACAACTAAGTCTGGATCCAGCCCACTGAAGCCAACAGGGTAGGGAACTTGAAATATGCAGCTTTCCTCCTCTATTTTCTGTAGACACTTTTAAATGTATTTCCACTCCTGTTTAATTCTGGTATAAAGAGAGAAGCTACAGTTGAACTAGAAATGACTTGTTCTATTAAGAGATTAAGAGAGCAAGCCTATGGCCGCTAGACACTGTCCAGTGGGCCATAGGATATGCTCTTTTCCAGGAACCGATCTCGGAGCCCACGTCCCAAGGTCGGTTCCCGGGAAAGTGACCACCCCTCACGTCCTCGCTGCCTCCAAGGCAGCGCGAAGAAGCCCCATCCTCCGTGTTCGCAAGTGGGGCTGGGGGGTGTTCCAGGGCAGGGAGCGCGGAGCTGTGCGTATGACACATCTAATGTGTCGTACAGCAGCTTCCTCTCCTGGTCGAAAATGGCAGTCTAGCGAAAAACAGCAAGGCAGGAGAGGCACGGAGGGAACAATCCCCCCGCCCCCGTGCCTCTCCTGCCTTGCTTTGGATAGGTGGTTGCCTCTGTGTTTGGAGGTGGCCACCTATGTATCTAGTTAGGATTGCACCCTTAGGGCACAATCCTATGCATATTTAGACAGAAAAAAAGGTCCTATAACTCCCATGCTGGCTGGGGCATGCTGGGAAAAGTAGGACTTTTTTTCTGTCTAAACATACATAGGATTGGACCCTAAATAACTTTCCATCTCTGGCCTGCACTACACAGCTCCCTGGCCCCCAAAGGATCAGATATCCATATTTATAGTTAAAGTGGAAGCAGCCAGCAGCTGTGAAATAGGTGACACATCCTGAAGCCACAATGTAGGCAGGTAGCATTGCCAATGGCCAGGTATCTTTCCTGCTCATTTGGTATTTTTCTCTTGGATTTGGTATTGGATATTAAGTTGAGTAGACCAGGTGTTTTGAGCCATGGATATATATGTAGATTACGCTATCCTCTTGAGTACCAAAACCATGCCAGGTGCTGGATAGTGACCAGTCTAAACCCACTCCTGGTTCTGTTCACTGATGCAGCATATTTATTATTATTATTTTATTATTAAAATTATTCCTACATAAACAATTTTTTGTGGGGCAAAAATGACAAGAAATGAACCTAGAGCACCGTCCTGGAAGAGAATAGCTAATTGGAAATGATTTTATCATATATGAATCATATATTTTGCATGAATACTTGTGAGAAAAGAAACTGAAATGAGGAAGAATCTTACATTTGTTTAGAAAGTCCTGTTTTTACATTGTCCTTAACAAACAGATCTCACCCCCAAAAATGTATTTAGGTTTCAGACAGAATCTTGCTATTCCAAAATGAAGTTGTGTGAGGGTAAAGACAGATATAACGTTCCAAGTGTGGTCAAAGTAATTTGGAAAAAAGTAATTTTGAATACTCTTTCGAACTGTTAAAACATGTAAATTTTCTGTCCAGAAATGAGCTCTCCAAAAAGCACTTCTGCAAGTGTCCATTGTGTCCGGGAAAGCCAGCTGTGATGGGCAGCTCCTGGCTAGTGCCTGTAATTTCACCAATGTGAAATTTCCTGTCTTCATTCTGTGAGCGTTTTTATAATCCCCCCCCCCCATATACACACACACAAGAGGAAGAAAGATGAATACATATATGTGTTACCCCATATATGCTGCTTCACGATTTTCTGTTGTTTTTTTTTTAGATGGGATTTTTTTTTTAAACCCAGAGAGAGAGGTTTAAATAAAAAATCCATGTGTTGTTGTTGCAATCCCCTCTCCTCCAACCCAACACACCATAGCCTGGCACCATTTTGAAAGAGGCAAGTCTCTGTCTCCTTGTGTTGCCAGTGGCTTTTTATAAATGTGTTAATTCTGTGGTGGAGTGTACTGGGGGCGTTCCCTCTTGATTGTCAAGAACAAGTTTCTGACCATGACTGTATTTCTGGACACCCTGTAAGTGTGAAAGGCAAATTGTGAATCCAGGTTCCCACCACTGGTGGAAAACCTGCTATGACTGCTGTTTAGAATATTACATCTATCTTCATCTTTAGAGATAAGCTGAAATATCACATTAAAAAGAGTGAGTGTTTGAAATATACAAATTATTTGTTCCTGTTTTTATCCATTTCTTAAACGTCTTTTTTTCCCATTATTATCATCATCATCATCATCATCATTTGTTGTTCAGTCGTTCAGTCGTGTCCGACTCTTCGTGACCCCATGGACCATAGCACGCCAGGCCTTCCTGTCCTCCGCTCTCTCCCGGAGTGTTCTCAAGTTCATATTCATTGCATCGGCGATGCTATCTAGCCATCTCATCTTCTGCCGTCCCTTCTCCTTTTGCCTTCAATCTTTCCCAGCATCAGGGTCTTTTCCAGGGAGTTTTCTCTTCACATTAGGTGGCCAAAATATCTGAGCTTCAGCTTCAGTATCTGTCCTTCCAATGAGCAGTCAGGGTTGATTTCCTTTAGGATTGACTGATTTGACCTCCTTGCAGTCCAGGGGACTCGCAAGAGTCTTCTCCAGCACCACAGTTCGAACGCATCAATTCTTTGGTGCTCAGCCTTCCTTATAGTCCAGCTTTCACAGCCATACATTACTACTGGGAAAACCATAGCTTTGATTATGCGGACCTTTGTCGGCAAGGTGATGTCTCTGCTTCTTACTATGCTGTCTAGGTTTGCCATAGCTTTCCTCCCAAGGAGCAAGCATCTTTTAATTTCATGGCTACAGTCACCATCTGCGGTGATCTTGGAGCCCAAGAAAATAAAATCTGTCACTGCTTCCATTTCTTCCCCTTCTATATGCCAGGAAGTGATGGGGCCAGATGCCATGATCTTAGTTTTTTTTAATGTTGAGTTTCAAACCAGCTTTTGCACTCTCCACTTTCACCCTCAACAAGAGGCGCTTTAGATCCTCTTCGCTTTCTGCCATAGCTTATGGCTTCACTGAGTTACACAAGCCCCTTCCCCGCAACGAGGCAGTGATCCATGAAGGGGATTATTATCATTATGGGATTATTATTATTACTATTGCTTGTTGGCTAAACCTTTAATGTTTATTAATATGCATTAACTGAATGGTAATTTATGGCCAATGGAAACTGATTGTTTGCTTCTATTTCTGTGCTATAAGACTGGATATTTGGTTTGTTCTTATTGAAGTTTAATATAATTCTGTGTTTTCTTTTGTCTTTTTTTCTCTTCCTTCTTTTGCTATCCTCCCTTTTTTCTTTTTCTTAGAATACCGTAATGTTGGAAACTGAAGATTCTGATTATATTGTTGGTAGTGTTTATTTTATTTATAAAAATAAGATTAAAATAGATTTTTTAAAAAAGAGTGAGTGTTTGTTACACTGTATGCAACATATTCTTCCAAATAGCTTCGTTGTGCACACTGACCCTAATTTGTGTCTTACAGCCCAGAGGCCCATCTGTTTAAATTCAAATGGACAAGTATGAGATACTTGGACTTGTAGGAGAAGGAAGCTATGGAATGGTGATGAAATGCAGGAACAAGGAGAATGGTAGAGTAGTTGCCATCAAGAAATTTTTGGAAAGTGAGGATGATAAAATGGTTAAAAAGATTGCCATGAGGGAAATCAAGCTTCTCAAGGTGAGCTTATGGATGGTAATTTCCAGATTCATGTAGCTGCAGTGCTTTTTTCCTTTAATCGGCCTAAGACTTTAGAAACTGATAAGGCAGTTTTGCGTATAACAATTACCAATTATATAATGAACTTAGATACTATAGTTAATAGTAAGGTTATCCATGTTTGAAGAAATTAATTTCATAGGGGTTATTTCTGAATGGGTCTCTTCTCGCCACTCTTTTTATCCCTACATTGGATAAGAAGTAGATGGAACCTTTTTCTTACTGTCATCTTAGGATGCTATCAGGGCTGAAAGTGGGCAGGAGCAGACAGGCACAAAGTAGTTCTGGCGAAATGTTTTATTTGCCGTAATTATGCTGCTTAGCCCTAATTAATCTATGTAGGCTACTATGTAGGTGACTGTTGGTTACTGTAACTCCATGTCGCAAGCTGTTTGTGATACAGCCTCATGGTTTGGATAATGGTTTGGATAATTGCCGCCCTGCTGTCAGATTCCTGCACCTAGGAATCATGCTGTGGGCTGGTACAATGCAAGAACTCTTATCCTATGGCAAAAGGGTTTGGAGCAGGCAGTAGGATCACATGGTCCCTTCCCCCAGCACTTCCCCTATCCAAGGTGAAATCCCCACCAGCCTTAACCATCATGAATGGTTTCATCAGCAATTCATGCTAACCAGGGCTGCTTCTTAACCAGGCTTTGAAGCTGGTTAGCAAACTGTGGTTAAGATGAAACTTGGTTCATGTTAACTTCATCTTAGAGCTGATGTCATGCTTAAATGTACTGAGGGCTGGGAAGGTGGCTGGCAGGAAAGGGAGTGTCCTTAAATGGCATCTTGTTTTGTTCGTATGTTAAGTTAGCTGAATTGTTTGGATACTCTCCTTTTCTCCCCTTGCTTCTTGTGCTATGCTTTTGTTTTTTTAAAACAACAACTGAAAAGACAGAGGAAGACAGATAAACAAGGAAAGAATGTGTGGAAATGCCATTACATATACCTTAGGTTTTAAGGTGGTAGGGGTTAACCCAAAAGCTATGTGGAAAAGCTGGTCTTTGAGGGAAGATAAAGAGACTTGGTCCCAGGTAGGTGTTCTGGGATGGAGTTGCAAGCGTAAGAGGCAAGGATGGGCAAGCCAAGGAAAAACAGCGTGTAGAAAATCTGCTGTTCAGATTTAGAGCACAAGCTGCAGAATTTAAGAAAACTAGGTTTCAGGGGATCTGTGTCCCAAACTGGGAGCCTTGTGATCCGAAGCTACCAGACCTTTATGTAAGAACTGCTGGTATAGTATAGTGTTTAACAGCAGCATGAGATGTGAGCTAGATGGTCCCTTGCCTGATTCAGAGCAGCTGTGTACTCATTAGGTTCTTCTAGACAAGCTGCCATCACTAAGTTGTGGTTCTCTCTCCCTCTCTCCCCCCCCCTCTCTCTCACATACATACACACACACACACACTAGCCCCAATAATATATCAGTCTGTCAATCAGTTTTTTAAAAAACTGGTTAATCATCTATCTAAACAGATTAATTAACTAAAATAGCATTGTATATTATCAAAACCTCAACATAGATATTTCTGAGATATAAGTATTCACCATGTTGTAAATGCGAGTTATGATATTGTTGGAAAGAGAGGCTAGGTTTATTTATCTCTCTTCATTTTCTAATACAATTAGGATGCAGTCCTATGGCTTGCACTCCCATTAGAGTTCAGAGCTCTCCACCTATCCTGTGCTCTGCCAACAAGAGCCAGGCAGGGCAAGAGGAGGATGGAGGCAATTTCACCTCTGTTCTCCTATTTAAAAGACAAAAAGCAGCTGGACAGGCCTCTGAGCTGGATTTATCTTTTGATGGGTGGAGAGGGGACTGGAGAATTGTACAATCTGGCCTCTCCCCTCCCCACCCATGAGCACACACCCCTTTTCTCTCTCTCCAACTTAGCTTCTGAGCTTGCAACCTCATAAGAGAAGCTTTCTGCAGTGGCTGGGAGGGGGTGGTGGAGGGAAGATTCATGATTGGATCTCCACCTCCCTGCTCGTAGCTCTGTCTATGGGCACAGAGGAGGTGAACTGCAACTTCCTGTGGCACCCCAAACTCTGTCTAGGGACTGTAGGATTCTTTGCTTAAGGCATCAGATTCAAAATAGCCCTCAGTGTTTAGCTACTTAGGTATTAGTATCATTATTTACTTAGCATTGTGTGTATTCAGGGGGTAATTATTGAGAATGTTTACAGCCTCTGTATATGTCAGGATGCTGTTGTAGCATTGTGACGCATTTGTTGTCTCCTGATAGCAATTAAGGCATGAAAACTTGGTGAACCTTCTAGAAGTCTGTAAGAAGAAAAAACGATGGTACCTGGTGTTTGAATTTGTGGACCACACCATCCTTGATGATCTTGAGATGTTTCCCAATGGCCTGGATTATAATAGAGTTCGGAAATACTTATTTCAGATTATAAAGGGGATAGGATTCTGTCATATTCATAATGTAAGTAAACTGCTGTCTCTGATTAGCCTGTTGTTTGTTCTTGATACAGCTCGTTGCATTTATTGATTCTAGCAGTTGAGCTTTTCATTTCAAATAGATGTCAGACTAAAAACAGCTGGACATGAACATGATAGTAGCTTTCATTATAATTTGTAACAAAACTGTGTTTGACTGTCAGCTAAATAGGTTATTTAATTGATATCACTGTCAGTTCTGTGTGCTGATTTTTAAAAAAATCTTGTATTGTTAAAATTTATATACTGCCCTATTTGCTAAAACAACTATCAAGATGGTGCACAACAATTTAAAACAACAAAATGTTAAAAGAATAAAAAGAAGAATATCAAAACAGTAAAACATATTTGCTTTCAAATTTCTGAGGATTTAGGACTTAGTAGTAAGGTTTTTTTTACTACAACCATAAGGTCTAGAAATATAGATTGATGATCTTGATGTAGAACAAACACTGAGGATCTTCTGCTTCCAACCATTTTTGTGTCAAAGAAATGTTATTTCCCCTCTTAATTTAAGCTGTGATATGACTTGTAATAGGTGGTTCAGCCTCGGTGCATGGTTTGGGCTACTCTTCAAAGACAGGCATAGTTTATACAAGCTTTTCCTAGTTTCTCCTTTTGCATTTAGCTTGGTATGCTCATATAAAGTAATTGTGTTTACATGTCCTCCCTCTAAGGTAGGAGGATATTCTTCTGTGACCGGGAAGGCAGTTCTTTAAAGTACAGCAATCTCCGCATCATCAGGGCAGGTGGGGACAGCACATTAAATCCCACTCCCATGCATACTCATTGAACGTCTGAAGGTCTATTGTTAAGAAGGATTTGCTGTAACATTTTGCAACAAATGTATATTATCATTTTATTACTGTATTTTAATTAATTCTCCAGTAAAATATTAATATCTTAAAAGCATTGTGCGTGAGGTGATACAGTGCCACAGAGGAATTTAAAATCTGTGACAATCCATTCACCCATGCAAGTCATCACTTGATGTAACAGTCATCCAATAATGAGCAAGTATATGTGAACCAGCCTGTTGTCTTTGTGCCTATGTCCTAAGAACCTGGGCCTTTCTTATGGGTCAGTGTTCAGAATGTACTGGTGGGATTATCGAGATTTTACTAATCTAAACACATGTCCTTTTTTAGATCATACACAGAGATATTAAGCCTGAAAATATATTGGTCTCCTACTCTGGAATTATCAAACTCTGTGACTTTGGATTTGCCCGGACACTGGCAGCCCCTGGCGAAGTTTACACAGATTATGTGGCGACACGGTGGTATCGAGCTCCTGAGCTGCTGGTTGGGGATATCAAATATGGCAAGTAAGGAACCATAGAATATGGCACTGAGTTTTCCTTAGATGTTTAGGCACCTCTTAACAACAACAGTGTTAACGGCCACACTCTGTGGGTAATAAATTGTTGCCCAAGCAGGGTTCGTTGGCTGTGGGGAGACTGGCTTTGGCAGAATCCTTGTGTCCGTAATGTGTGCTCCGGTTTGGGATGTGGCCAAGACTGTCAGCTTCTTTTATTGTTGTCATAAAGGGTATATTTGGGCAGAGGTGGGTCTGAATAAGGTATTTATGTTTCCTCCCGAGGGCTGTTGACGTGTGGGCTGTTGGCTGCCTGGTAACAGAAATGCTTACTGGAGAGCCCCTTTTCCCTGGAGACTCTGATATTGACCAGTTGTACCATATTACGAAAAGTCTGGGTAAGAATGTGTTCCTTATTTTCCCTTTCTTCAGCCCTCATCTTTAACCAGAATATTCCTTTTGTGAAGAGTGCCTGATAAAATCTCTAAAGCCAGAGGTGTTGCTGAATAATATTGCCAGTGGCCAGATGGGTGGAGCTACAGTACCATGTATAGCTCCTTGCCTCTTCCCAGCACCAGCAGAAACAGAATTAATTGTGCAAATCAAATTGATTTTTTTCCAGCTAATATGGATTATAGAGCATGCTTTGGGGGCAGAGTTTTATTTTATATAATTCTGTTTTATATTTATATTGTAGAATACCCACTGTTGTCCTGAATGTTTTGCAGTTTCGTGTTTTGAAGTCTGAACAGTATTATAAATGATTATAAATTCCAGGTAATTTAATCCCAAAGCACCAAGAGTTGTTCTATAAAAATCCTCTCTTTGCTGGAGTGAGGTTGCCTGAAGTTAAGGAGCTGGAACCTCTTGAAAAACGGTACTGCAAGCTCTCCATTGCAGTCATAGAATTTGCAAAGGTAAATACTGTGCGAGTTCCTTATCTTTCCTTGTTGTTCCTTTTGGCAGAGCCTTCCCTTTGTTTTCAGAGGTCTTTGGTAACAAATTGGGGCACCTGAAATCAGAAATATGTCTGGGACCTAGAGCTTGCACTGGGGACTTGAGATTTTGACATCACCCAGTGAGCTACCCTGAATTCTGTATGCTCAAGTCCCAGAGGCCTCTTCAGGCGCAGAAGGGAATAGGAGGGTCCAGGTAGCATGAAGCCTCTGGATTAGTCAGGCCTGGTATAAATAACAGGAATGGTTTTCTGCTCTCACCTGATCAGCAGAACAGTACCTCTGCCTCCTGCTCTCCAGGCTCTGGTATACACACACACACACACACACACTATGCCATATGTGCAATGATGTCCTCACCACATGTATAGAATTTCTGGCTGGCAATTGGGTGACTCATCCTATATGGCTGCCCTTCATACGTCTAACCCTGAGAAGTAGATCATATTCCTTCCTTTCTTTTATTGAAATATGGATCCATAGAGCTACTCCAGGCCAGCCCAAGAGCTTGGGACACCCAGTGGGATTTTCGTTTATCTTGGAATGCCCGTTTCCCACCCATCGCCATACCAAAACGCCAACATTTTTAAAAGTCCCCACCCCTCACCCGTTTCAAACATTATTATGTGGTTTGGGGTGGGGGAGGATTCCTGTTTGGAGGAAACCTAAGCCTGGACCCTCCGTGGGCATGCAGAACCAGTTGTGTTGTTCGTTAGATCTCAGCCAATACAGAGACTGAACTCTTGGGACTTCCCTTTTGATTCTACTGTATTTAATGAGGTTGTTTTTTTTAACTTCTTTCAGCGATGTCTGCAGACTGATCCGGACAAAAGGCCCTCCTGTGCTGAACTACTACAGTGTGATCTATTTAATAATGATTGTTTTGCTGAAAGGTGGCTTGACTTTCCTTGTTCACTTGAGCTATGTCTTAAAAGAAAAGAATACTGAGATTCCCTAGGGGTCTACATAAGGTAGAAAATTCTCCTTCCAAGACACACAATGCCAACACCATTTTAATGTGGAAGTAGACATTGGTGAAAATATGGGATTCTGAAACTGTGCAAAGTGGGGGTGGGATCACAGAGGAGAAGTAGTGGGTGTGAAGGAAGGTGCTCAGTCCTTCCTCTTCCTGCTGCTTTTCTCCTGCAACTCCTACCCCCAGCCACGTGATGGGAAAGCAGGCCTCAGAGCCCAGCTTGGGGGAAGAAAGCTTCCCGGGGGAGGGTGCAAAGGAAAGGCAGAGGGAGACTGAAGTATTCCCCTACTCATCCGTCACTTCTTCTCTGCAAATCCTGCACCTCTTCTTTCTTTCCATGTCAGAGCAAACACGGAGTTTGGAGTTCCATGTTTGCTGTCAAATGTCTAGTGCCAGCCCTATATGGCCAATGGTTGTCTGATTGGGAAGTTGGCAGATCTACGTAACAGTGTGAAACCTGGCCTGGTTGGGGCTGCACTGCCATTGAAGGAGCAGATGTACATTTTGGGGGTGATCCTGGACTAGTTGTCTGGTGAGTTGCAGGTACTCGAAGTGCTTTTTACAAGTTCCACCTGTGCACCAGTTGCAGCTTATCTGGAATGTTTGGGCCTGGCTTATGTAGGGCTGCCTCTGAAGATGGTTTGGAAGCTCCAATTGGTAGCTAATGGGGGTCAAGAAGTCTGAAGACATATCTCTGATTTTGCTCCAACTGCTGGTAAGATTCCAGTCCCAATTAAAAGTGCTTCCCCTACCCTTTAATGGCTTGGGACAAGACTATTTGAAGGACCTCCTTCACCCATATAATCTTGCCTATACACTAAGACAGCATTCCCTAACTTGGTGCCCTCCAGACATTTTGGACTACAACTCCCAGCATTCCTGATCATTGCCTATGCTAGCTAGGGCTGATGGGAGTTGAAGTCCAAAACAACTGGAGGGCACCAGGTTGGAGAAGGCTACACTAAGATCTTAGTCAGGATTTCTTCTTGAGTGCCTTTTGTTAAGATCTGACATGTGCAAGAGGTAGGACGTTATTGGCAGTGACCCTAAGGCTGTGTAACTCCCTTCCTATTGATTTGTGCCTGGCTCTTATTAACATGGGTCTAGGCCTTTTTTTGGCAGGCATTTAGGCCAGCAGCAGTGACCTTTCTGTTTAAAGCTATCTTCAACTGAATTTGTACTTTATTTACCTCACAGGGTTGCTTTTTTGTTTTTAATTTTCTTACCTCATAAGTTTTATGAGATATTAAGATTGGATAATATATGCTGCCCTGAAGTCCTTATGGGAGAGATTCAAATGTGAATGTGTGATGTGTTCTAAATTTTGTATGGGTTGAATCTAGACATAGTCATGCTTACAGTAGACCCAATGGGACAAGTAAGTTATGACTAACTGAAGTCCACTGCTCTAGGACTAAATTTCGATACAACCCTATATGTTTTTGTTTATCGAATAATTAATAAAAGTTTCATTTCGTACATGTGTTCTTCTTTAAACTTAACAATTAAGATTTGCTCAAGAACTTAAAGCAAAGATTCAGAAAGAAGGAGAACACCCTTTGCCCAAAAAATCGAAAATAAGCAGGAAAGACAAAGATGAATCTGGTGATGAAAGAAAAATGCTTGTAATCCAGGTTTGTAGAGCGCGGTTTATTTTTTTTCATATCCATACACACACACACACCCCCCCCATATGATATCCATCCATTTGAAGACGCCTTATCCTAAGTCAGGCTCATCTAGCCCAGTGTAGTCTACGTTGATGGTCAGTGGCCCCTCACAGTCCCAGGTGGGTGGCTTTCACAGTGCTTGTGGCTGAGGATGTTTCAACTGGTGTTGCTGGGGGTTGACATTTGGTGTTTCTCTCTCTCTCCCCTCCCCAACTTCAAGAACCGTCGCTAGCAGCCTCATGGTGAGATGCATCTCTTCACTCTATTAGAGATTTGGATAATTTTAAAAAAGAATCCAGACGGCTGCGCTAACTGTGCCTTAATGTTAAAAACTAATATTTTTAGAAGGCAATTAGTTCTAAGACATTTAAATAGAGGTTATCTTGACAGTTGCTTTCATTGTGCTTTTTACTACAGTCATATTTCACTTGTTTTTTAGGGTTTTATGTTATATTTTTATAGCTTTTTTTGACAATTAAAAAAAACTATGATTCTAACAAGGAATTGGAAAACTTGTTTAAATTTTCATGTACTTGAAAAATGTTCACCGTCTAATCTCTAGCAAACTAATATACTGGGAATGTAGAAGAAAATAATCATGTAGAATCATTCAGAGGGAAACTGGTCCATAGACTGGCATATGATGTTGAGGAAAATGGAGAGGGATGGCTCTGTCTGGATTTAAATAAGAGGTCTTCAAGTCTCTTAGGTGGCAGCTTAAATCTGGAAACTCCTATTAGCAATGCAGGTTTCTGCAATTTTCATGTAAGAAGTTCATTGGAAAATCAGGGCATTTCTACATGAGGCTGTTATCACGCGCCTTTATGGTATCTTCTGCTTCCAGATTCTTTGCGAAATTAAGGTTGGCTCTTTTACATGTACTTTTTTGGGGGGAGTTCTTTCTCTGCCTTTCTATATGTTTCATTATACAACTAATAGATAGTGCTGCGGTATAGTGGAATTGCACAATTACACAGGGCCTTATAATGCATTTTCTAAATAATAGCAGACTTTCCTCGTTAGGAAAAAAAAACCCAGGGTAATGGTTGTAAAGAGCGGGAGAGGCCTGGAGGATAATGACGTTGTATAAAGGACAAACTACCACGAGTGAGTAATCACAAGGGCACAATAAAAGCCTCGTGTAGAAAGGCTCTGTCTCTGCAATTATTGGATGATCAGTGGTTATTAACTATCTAACCAGTAGTGATGTTATATGGAGAAATCACACAAATTAAGCAAGTATTTCACAAAGTTAGTTCATTATTCATCACTATCTGTGCAGTGATAGAGGCTAGACTCCTTACAGCTGCCAAAATGCTTCAAGGCAAAAAAGATAAGATGTAGAGTAGAGCATAATGTCTGACTGTATCAAGCTCTTATGAGAACTACAACAAATGGCAGTAACTTAAAAGATTCAGCTAAGTGCACATGGGTGGAGGATAAATTCCTCCTCAAATGGGGTTCAGCTACTGCCACTGAGGTATTAAACTGGTTGAATCAGTAGGTCCTGAATTAGATTTACTGATAGTAGAGAGGACCAAGAAAGAATGAGGATAATTCCAGCTAGGAATAAAAGATCTTGGTAGCACTGCTGTCAAATGTATGTCATGGAACATAGCAGGGTGGTCTGATGAGAAGATGGGCAAAGAAAGGCCTTATAGAGCATCTCACCCAATTCCATGTTTGTCTCCAAGAGACAAGGAACACTCTGCAGGGTTTTACTTCTTACTCCCTGCCTGCAAATATAGAGTTAAGAACAAAGGAATGAGCAAAGGAGGACTGGTACTATGTGTTTTAACAGGTTTAAATGTTGAAGTACAAGAATTACTGTCTTCATTTCCAGAGAGTAAGTGCTGTTTATTTGTGTCCATGTTTATCTCTTCTCCAAAATCCCCATCCCTTCCACCTCTAAGGATTTCAACACTAAAATTTAGGATTAGTCAAAGCAGTTGGCATTTTCAAGGTGTTAAAGCAAGAGTACCCATAAATATATTTTTTTTAAAAAGCAGAGGTCAGCCAGTCTTGCAGTAAAAAGGAGCATTTGCACACTTCTTATAAATCTGATGCCTTAATTGAGAAATTGTTAAGCTATTGTACTTCCAGGAGTGCATTAGTCTTTCCCACATGTTCATATTCAGTTAATTTCTAGAGCTAGAGACGGGAAACTGCTGTGAATGAAAATTGCATTCCTGGAAGACACTTGAATTGGGAAGTGTTTAGAAATCAGTGTTTTTTAGGGAGCAATCCTGGCGGGATAGGCAGCTGCCTCCAAACTCATTGCCTGTGCAATGCAGGGCTGGCGGAGTGCGGAGGGGACAGCCAAAATCGGCCATCTTGCCGCGGGACTTCAGAGTGGAGTGGGAGGAGTCCAGGCGACGTATAGGAAGCACCATACTGGCGCTTCTGCACTCCCCACCCTGCCCCCGGGAACGCCCCCTTTTGCCCCACTCCGCACTGCTCTTCCAAGTGCAGAGCCCGGGGACGATCTGCACCGCCTACGAGGCCGCAGGGGAGGGGGCAGGGAGGCAGTTTTCCAGGAATCGGCCTCAGAGCGCAGGCTTTGAGGTTCGTTCCGAAAAATCAAACAATCCTATGACCATCCAGCCTGTCTAGTGGCCATAGGATTGCGCCATTAGAAACCCAAAATCTCTTTCTTTGCTCAGGGCCAATTCACACATTACGTTTTTAGATGTATACATAGTATTTTTTTTAAGTGCACCACCAAATATGTTCATATAAAGTGTGAGCAAAGCAAGCATGTTTGGAAGCACATGTATCGTGCAGGCACACTCATCAGAGAGCCAGCACTGGCTGCAGCTCTTTGTTAAGGGTGTACTTGGTGATAGGCCCAGATTTGCTGCCCCGCAATAAAGGCTGTGTTACATCCCTATTGGATGCAGGTTTGGTATTCAATTGGTGTCAACGAAAAAACATCATAGGATTCTCCCACAGTTCTATTAAATGGTTTTTTTTTCTTGTGGGTACCAGAATAATTTGTTTATCTGCAGATGCAGGATAGAAGATTTGAACTGTGATTTGTTGCCTTGTGCAGATGGAAACGATTTGTTGTTTTTCTCCATGTAGTTTCAATGGTTCCACCAGCTAATGCTGATTTTTTTTAAAGAATACTGGCCTTCTGTGTACTTCACTTCTGTAACTTTTTTTTTTTACTCCTGCTCTAATTTGCTATTAGCACTGTGCTGTGCTTGTGTTTTGAAATAGGATGTCAGTGTGGATTCAAAGAACAGAGATTCTAAGCTGTTCAGAATGAAAGTCTCCAAGGCTGACAGAGAGAAATCTGACAGATTGTCAAATACGAGTTTCCTGTATGAGAATGGAGCTGGACAAGTCAAAGCAATTCCTCCAGCAACTTCAAAGGATTCAAGTAGCAGTCTGGATTACGTAAAGAATCCTAGCACAGTGATTCCTCCCATTACGCAGAACTATTCCGTGATATCCAACATTAGTGGGACCCCTAGCCTGGGGGCAAAATTAGGAACCCACAATTACAGGTACAAAATCAGAGTAAAGTAACAAAAGTTTATGCCTACCTTGTAGATCACCTTACTTTGTTTATTTGTTTAATAGATTTATATACTGCTAACCATATTGGAAAATATCTCTAAGCAGTTTACAAGAAAATTAAATACATTGAGGGAGCAATCCTGTGGCCACTATACACTGTCTAGAGGGCCATAGGATATGCTGTTTTCTGGGAACTGACCTCGGAGCCTGCAACTCCAAGGTTGGTTCCCAGAAAACTGACCTCCCTCCATGTCCGCGCTGCCTTGGAGGCAGTGCAGAACAGCCCCATCCTCCGCACTCGCAAGAGGAGCGTGGCGCGACTGAAAAGGGGCATTGCGGGGCGGGGAGAGCAGAGCTGTGTGTACAACACATCCAATGTGTCATACAGCAGCCTCCTCTCCCGGTCGGTCCCCCTGCAGATAGCCCAAAACAGCTGTCTAGCAGAAAACAGAAGGGCAGGAGTGGCACAGAAGGAACGATCCCCCCGTGCCTCTCCTGCCTTGCTTTGGATAGGTGGTCGCCTCCAAGTTCAGAGGCGGCCGCCTATCTTGATAGGATTGCACCCTAACATGCACAGCCTCTCCTCCTTCAGATGTTACAGAGAAATAAAGCTGGGTGTCACCAGCATACTAATGCTACCTTGCCCTAAATCTCCTAATGACCACCCCCAGTGGCTTCATATAGAAGTTAAATAGCATGGGGGACAAGTTGGTACCTTGTTGACCTCCCTGTATGATATTATCAATCCCACATTGCAGCCAGATGCGGGCTTAAGGATGGCTTGCCTAAGATGACTTGGTAAATCTGTGGCTGGGGTGACATTGGACCAGGGATTTGACATGACATCAGGGTTATGCTGAAGTACATGGATCAGTCCTGCTGAGAAGTGGCCAAAGGGTGCTTTCCTGGGAAGCGGTTGCTGGTATATCGTTTTATCTGTCATAATAAAAAAGGATGTGTGTCTGTGTATATGTCACCACCATAGCTCCAAGACTGTGACACTAAGATGCCTGAAATGTGGCATGCATACCAAGGGGACCCTAGGGGATTATTTTGTTTCTAATAGAAGCATAGCTTCCAAGTCCCGGGAAGTACTAGTTCCCCTCTACTCAGGACTGGTTAGGCCTCAGCTGGAGTACTGTGTCCAGTTCTGGGCACCACACTTTAAGAAGGATGCAGACAAGCTGGAGAGGGTTCAGAGGAGGGAAACAAAGATGATCAGAGGACTGGAAACAAAGCCCTGTGAAGAGAGACTGAAAGAACTGGGCCTGTTTAGCCTTGAGAAGAGAAGACTGAGGGGAGATAGGATAGCGCTCTTCAAGTACTTGAAAGGTTGTCACAGAGAGGAAGGCCAGGATCTCTTCTTGATCCTCCCAGAGTGCAGGACACAGAATAATGGGCTCAAGTTACAGGAAGCCAGATTTTGGCTGAACATCCGGAAAAACTTCCTGACTGTTAGAGCAATACATCAATGGAACCAATGACCTAGGGAGGTGGTGGGCTCTCCCATACTGGAGGCATTCAAGACGAGGCTGGACAGCCATCTGTCAGGGATGCTCTGACTTGGATTCCTGCATTGAGCAGGGGGTTGGACTCGATGGCCTTGTAGGCCCCTTCCAAACCCTACTATTCTATGATTCTAAGCCTGCAGTACATCTTCAGCCTCTAGGGGCGGACTTCCCTAACAAGCACGTAGCTTTGCAGTTCATACGGCTTGAAGCCAGGGGCAGTAGTAAGCCGAGGGACAGCACTATAGGCCTGCCCCGCACTCCCTTGCTGTGGGGCAGCCCCACACAGGGAAATGGCACAGACAGGCTCCTCCCTTAAGGGGCTACTGGGGCGCACCAGGCAGGGGCTGGGCCTAGGAGTGCCAGTATGCCTGACTTCACTCAGATGGGGCAGGCACAGCTCTGACAGATAGGTCGATTTGCTTGAAGGCTTTGCTGTATCAGTTCGAAGGGCTTTTAGTAGGCCAAGGACAGAATTATATATCTCTTTCCTCCCCGCTGCTGTGGGGAAGCCTCCCTCATGGAAATGGTGTGGGAAGACCCCTCCCTCAGGCAGCTGTAGAAATGCATCACGGCAGGGGTCATGCCTAGGTGCGTCAACAGGCCTGGTTTCACTCAGACAGGGCAGGCATAATGTGTCCAACTCTGGCGGCTGTATATATTTGCTTGCAGCTTTTGCTGTATTAACGTAAGGGCTTTTCCCACCTGTGTGAAGCCTGCGCTGCTTGCTGTTGCATAAACAAACTTGGGGCCATCTCACATTGCTATTTCCTTGCTACTCTAGCCCCCCCCCCCCAACATGTGCCACAATAGATCTGCTACTATTTAGGTTGCTACAAAAGTCTGCCTGCGAGAACCAAGCCAGCCCCTATCTGCATAACTCTGCCCTGGGCTTGCTCGTTTTGTTTAATTTCCATTTCCTCCATGGAGCTCAAGATGCATTGAGAACTGGCTTTTAAATGCGCTGATGACACTAGGATCTCTGGGTTGTTTGTGTGCATTTCTAGGGTTGAAGAGAGGACCAAAATATATTTCAATCCTTTCATAAAACAAGACAAAAAGTCACCAGCAGGACACTATAGTATGAACATGACAGCATCGGTAAGGATGTTTCAAAATGTTTGATGAAAACAACCATGTTTCAGCTTTTGTGGCACTTAACCTCTTCTGCGGTAGCCTGTTCTATAGATCTTGCCTTTGAAATAGTTTCCCTTCTCTTTGGTATGGGGCTGGCCATGTTGCAATCCTTGGCTGGCATCTTAATTTAAGCATATGTATTCGCTGGGGAAAGTATATGCATTCTCAGCCTCACATGTTTTATTTGGAAGGAAGTCTCACTGATTTCATTAGAGCTCATTTCCTAGTAAGACTGTTTAGGATTGCAGCCTGAGTGGGACAAAAGAGGAGCCATTAGGTTTAAAGGTTTGATGATGTGGGAGTTTACAAGACACAATTTGTGTGTATCTAGTTGCAGTCTGAAGCTGCTGTGTACTGAATCAGACTAGCTTGCTGTCTGCTGTTGCTGTTCTTCTGGGCTCTCAGGCCTGCTGCCTGGGATCCTTTCAGCTGAAGCTGTCAGTAGGCATGGCATGAGTGCCTGATTCCATCCGGGAACCACGAGCCCCGCTCACTGAGCCCCTGCCCACACCCATCCCCTGCCCACACTCACCCCGGTGGCCTCGTCAAGCTCCACAGTCGCCATTTTTTGAAAAATAAAATGGTAGTTCCCAAAAATGCGCATATTCGCATATGATCAAAATGCGAATTTTGTGAAAGTGCGAATTTTTGCACATGCGCAAATATGCGCATTTTTGTGATTGCCGTTTTATTTTTCAAAAGGTGGCAACTGTGGAGCTCGACGAGGCCACCTGGGTGAACACAGGCTGCTCACTGAGTGCGGGGCTGAAGCGTGGTCTGGGGACCAGGGGGCGGGGGCAGGGTGGGTGGGTGGGTGGGTGCCTGGAGAACCTGGACGGGTGGATTCTCACATCCCTAGCTGTCAGGCCCTTCTGCATGCAAAGCATGTGCTTTTCCACTGAGCTATACCCCCTCCACATTATTAGGGGTCTTGAACATCTGAGGCTGTCCTATACTGAATCAGGCCGTTATCACTTTAGTCTCACACTGGTGCACTGACTTGCAGTATCTTTTCAAAAGTCTCATTTGGAGGTCTTTCCCAGCCCTGTTATTGGGGATACTTCTAACTGAAGACACTGGGGCTTAACTTGGGGGATCTTCTCTATGCACTGAGCTAGGGATCTTGCCCAATTTTCTCTCTGTCTTTCCTCCCTTGTCCATTGATGGTACCTCTTTGGAGCTATGCATAATTATTCATTATTTAACACATTTTACCTTGCTCTTCAGCCAAAATGGACTTTTGTAAGTTCAGTGAAAACAAGACCATCACTGCCTGCAGCCTGTTTAAAAGACACGACAACAAAGGAAAAAGATAAAAAAATGAAAGGGGGAGGGGCGGGAAAGCAAACTCAGTAATCAGTTCTTAAAGTTACAAAAAGTTTTCTCAAGTTTACTCACAAATTTGCAACACAGTTAATACTTCTCTTTCCAAAGTGTGTGGTTACATTTCATAATTACAATATTACAATTTATTCTAAATGGTTTCTAAATTTATTTTTATTATGATTGCTTTCACAACCCAAACTCCTTTGAATAGCAACTTTCTTGCAAACTCATAGAAGTATTGGTCCAGATCCCATTTCCCACACAGAGACTAGCATATCTAGATGAAATCCAGTCTTGAACGTTCCTGCTTTGGCCAATCAGATGAGGGCAGATAGAGAGCCAGAGGTACCTATCTCCTGAGTAGCCTTCCTGCAAAAGGCTGGAGTTTTGCATTGTTACTTGCTGGGAGAATGGTGCATGTGAAGTAATTGGAAAGGCGAACTTTCTTAGAGGTGCAGGCTTTCAGCTTTTCTTAATAGGAAAGTAATGCTAATGCAGTTCTGATTGGACTCTTGAGTCGGGGAACCAGATTCATGCTATATTATTTGAAGAAACAAGTGGGACCTGCAACAAAATGTTGCAGTATGGAGTGCTCCTGTTCGGGGTCCCAGCAGCTGCTTCCCTCTCCAGCAGCCAGCAAGCATTCCATGGCTACTGAACATGCTCTGTCCTCATTGCATTATTTTTGGGTGTCTTCTCAAACTGCCCCCCCCCCCCCACACACACACTAAGGGGTTGTTTTTTTAAGTGTTTTTGGGTACTTCTGCAAGCCGTGGAGTTCTCCCAAGCCTAGGGATACTTTCCTGTTGTATGTGGATGGTGCCATTTTGGATCTGCACAAAGCATGAGTTCCCTAGTAGTATACAGGATGAAGCTGGCAAGTATGGTATTATCCTGGTATATTATGGAAAGTGTAACTATAAATCATAGATTTATTTTTAGCAACATTAGCTTCATAATTCATTTGTGTCAATTTACTGTTTGGTAATAGGTCCCAAACGAAAACAGTGTCCTTCAGACAAACAAGACAAGGTGGGAATTTTCCAGAACAGATGTGCGTTTGCCAGAGCTTACCTATAGCCATCTTCCTGAACTCAAAGCTGTGGAAGGTAAGAGTTTGTGATAGATCCCAGAATTGGTTGCATATGGCTGCCAAATAGCTATTGCTGTCAAGGACAAACTTTTCTGAAATTAGGCTGTCCAAAGCAAAGCAGAATGATGCACATAAGTCAGTGAAGTTCCATCCTGCCCTACCTGGGCACACCACAGTTGTGAATCCAGCGGTCCAGAGAGAGGCTTTCTGTTGTAATGTTTTGCATTCCTGGGACAGCCCTTGAAATTACTTGTGTGGTTGCAAGTTGCACAGGCAGTCCATTCTAACAATGCATTATTATATTTATGCATGTGCACAAATTATCTGCCTATGATAGTCCTTCATCCTCCTGTGCTGCTGATGTGAGGAACTGTAGTGCCAGCCTGCTTACCTAGCAAGAGTGATTTTAGCCCAGGTTTTCTTACTCTACAACAGCCCTGTTTGTTGAGCTCTTTCTTCTGCAGAAAAGGGTGTGGGAATGGGTAAAGTTTTCCATGTAGACATCCATAAGCAAGCAAACATGAACCACATTAATTACAAACCTGGTAGTGTCTGAATAAGTAAAACCAAAAGAAAACCAGTGACTGAAAGGCTCTCTTCACACCTTGGTTTTTTAGCAGGATCATTCTTTAATCACTGTTTTTCGCCAGGACTTTAAATGATGCCACTGCTCTCCTGCTGCTTTCTCACAACTTCCCCTCCCTCTTCCCGTGTTATCTGAGAATGGGGGAAACTTTCTGTGCT
This sequence comes from Heloderma suspectum, assembly GCF_057233095.1. Classification (NCBI taxonomy): domain Eukaryota; kingdom Metazoa; phylum Chordata; class Lepidosauria; order Squamata; family Helodermatidae; genus Heloderma; species Heloderma suspectum. The sequence goes on along the minus strand of NC_139462.1, from coordinate 131,306,851 downwards.
TGTGATTAAAATTGCCATTCCCCTCCCCCCGCCCCTGTGTATTTCCCTTTTAGCTTTTTGTCCCACTTCGTTTGGGCATGTGCTGGGGGGGGGGGGGTTACTGGGCAATGTTGATTAACATCGTTGTGACAACAACTCAGTGGGGGGGGGGGCTTCTGCCTCTCTCCCATTCCACTACAGGCGCTTGAACTGTAAAGTGGTTAACCATCCCAAATGCTTCTCCGAGATCCCCCTGAACACAGCAATGCTTACTTCTGAAAAACTCATTGGCTCTAAGGCTTTCCTTTCCTGGGAGTAAGTACCATTGAAATCTGTGTGGCTTGCTTCTGAGTAGGCATGCATAGGAATGCACTGTAAGTCTACTTAGAATAGCAGTCTTGAGGTCTCCCATCCCCTTCAGTGCATTACTTGGAACCTCCCCCTCCATTGACTTCACTGACTGCTTCGTCTCCCTTTTGCTCACCAGATTGATGGGCCTTTTTCCTCCCAGGGTGGATGGGGAAGTCTCCCTTCTCAGCCACACAGGAGAAAGGCTTGACATTTAGGATTTCAGTGGGTATTAAAGGTGCCTTTTCTCCTTCCCTGAATAAATTCATCATGCAGAGCTTGGAATGGTCATTTTTAATGGTCTCATTTTGGAGTGTGGAGTTGTTTTAGATAAGGCAGTACTGCTGAGGTGGTTTTCCGTAGCACTGAGGTGGATTCCCACCTAGCCAGCCACTATCTCTTCTCCTAGCCCACCTTGCAGGGCTGTTGGGAAGCCAGAATAAGGGGGAAGAGCAACAACAGTGGCAGGGGGGGCAAGCCGGGTCTAATGAAGAAGGTGTCTGCCATGAAGTGGTCGCCGGGGGGTAGGGGGGCTGCTAGGGATGGCTTGGTGCATTGACTGTATACAAGTCCATTTGTGGATTTCTTACTTCTGTAGTTGGGGACCCGGAAATCCTATACCCTTCAAACTCAGTAGTGCCAGCAATATACTTTATTTAATTCCATCACACACTGATATATTTAGCAGAGAAGGACTAGCAGTGCCAGAAACCTCGGAGTAAGCCACTGAGAAGACTCTCCCTGGCCACAAAGTTGGAGGAAGAAGGGGGGCAGGAGACCAGTTCCCATAGCCCACTGTCCAGGTCACTTGAAGGGCTTCCGGCTTCCCTCCTGCTGTGGAGGAGTGGAGGGACAGGCAGAGCCATCAATCATGGTACAGGAACCAATGATCAGGGGAGGGGAGGGGAGGGGGCATGGGGCAGCAGCCCCCTTCTCTCCTGATAGTCCCATGCAGCTCTGCATAGCCATGAAAAGGTATAGAGTGGAGGGACGTGCCATGAGAGATGCCTGTATACAGGGCCAGTCTAAATCCCAGAAAGGATCTGGAATCAAAAGGACCGGTTTGTAGTGGGATAAAATGCCAGGTGTGAAGAGAGCAAAAGTCATACTCAGGAAGAATGGTACTGTTGCGAAAGAGAAATGGTATAAAAAATGCTTTCTGTGTTTTCTTCATCTAAAGCTCGGAATTCCAGATTTCTGAAGAAAGAAAACAAAATTGTTTCAGAATCTCGCATGCCCTCTCTTGCCACAATAGATCTTCAAAACACAAGCTTGGCTCTGCACCAGGTACTCTCACTTGGAAAGGGAGTGGATCCAGTTTATTATGTCTCCATTAGTAGTGTGGTCTTGTAAAGAATGTGAGCTAGTAAGTGAATACTGTAAGCTGCATATCTCTGCAGTCTTCAGGGTTGGCTTCCTTCAAAGAATGCAGGGCGTCCCTTAGGAAAAAGGTACTTGCCTGTACCTTTGTAAAAAGGATAGTCCCCTTGCTGGAAATTATTATAAAATGTATTGAAAACAAAGCAGCATCGATTATAATGCCATCATATAAATCTAGTGCAGCCACAGTTAGTACATTGTGTACAATTCTGATTACCTCATGTCAAAAAGAGCATCATAAAGCTGGAAAAGGTTCATAAAATGTTTAACAAATTACCTTGGGACTGGAGCAGCTTTCCTAGCAGAAAGGGCTATGGGTTTGAAACTCTTAAAATGTAGAAAAAAGTGGCTAAGGGAGCAATCATACCAGGATAGGCGGGCTGCCTCCAAACTTGGAGGCAACTGCCTATCCAATGCAGAGCAGGAGAAACACGGAGGGGATCATCCCCTCCGTGCTTCAGCTAGCCTGCATTTGCAGCTAGACAGCCAAGTTTGGCTGTCTAGCCGCAGGAAGTCGGAGGGTGGGAAGCGGTGGCCGGACGACACGTTGGATACGTCGTACCGGAATTCCCCGCCCCAGCACGCCCCCAGGAATGCCCCAGTTTTGCCGCTCCACACTCCACTTCTGAGCGCCGAGCACGGGGCTGTTCCACCCTGCCTACAAGGCAGGGTGAGAGGGGGTGAAGGGCAGTTCTCAGGGAACCAACCTTGGAGCGTGGACTCCGAGGCTGGTTCCCAGGAACCAACCTGTCCTATGGCCATCTAGCCACTGACTAGCGGCCATAGGACTGCACCCTAAATAAATAATTTAATTTAATTAATATGATAGAGAGAGTAGATAGAACCTACATATCATGGCTCAGAAAACAGTTTAACCTCAAGTTTTATTCAGAATAGCTCTTTGGTAAAACTAGTTGCCGACTGGAGAAATCATAAACATATGTGGTACATTTGAAATTCAGTTAACATTCACTTGATTTGCAGGTATCTGGAACCTCCTTGCAAGATACTTCAGAAGCCGCCTTCCCCAGAGTAGAGCATTAGCAACAAGTGGGGCTGAGGAGTCTTGCATGATTCACTCCATCAAGCATCTGGAGCACTTACACCCCTGTTGCTGTTTGGAAGTTCAGGAATCCTTTTTGTGGATGTACTTGGAGGCTGGGTGGGGGCAAGTGTTTTCGCCATGTTCTGGATAGTGATAGCAAAAGGAAACCATTTCCCCACAATTATTCTGTAGTTGCCAAGGTGCTAAAATGACAACTTCCTTTCTGGCATGATGCATACAAAATATCACCCAAAAGTAATTATTTCAGTGTGCCTGGACTATTGGGCTTTAGATTGGTGAAATGCATTAGGAAGGTGTTAAGAGGAGAGATCTCCTACAACTGAATATACCAGTCAAGAGAGATTCAAACTTTTAGCATCTTAAGTACTAACCAGATTATTTCTGAAAGTTAGCTGATAGCAGTGTAGTCACTTTTCATAATCCTAGTACAAAAGTGAAAAATGATACTTGAGCAACTCTTTAGGATAGGTTTATATTTTCTACAAAAAAGAGTGTTTGTCACATATAACCATTGTGAAGCATGAAGTGGCAATGCATAATACTTGGGCAAGTCCCAGGCAGACCTGATAACCCTCATCATTGACGCATTTCTGCTTCACACTTTCCATTCCATTGCTGCATACCCAGCAAACTTTCCTGCTGTGTAATTTTTGTCAATTGAATCCGACTTCTTAGAAGTCAGTAATATTAAAATGGCTCGTGCATATTTGTCTTTCAAGAGCAAATTGAAAGGGGCCTTTGCCTTACGATTGAGATTGATTACTCATGGAAGTTTGCAGGTCCTTCACATAACATTGCCACCCTCCAGGGCCTCTCCCGTGGTTTGTGACCATTTCTGTGGCTGTATTTGTAATGGGGATAAATAAGCTATCTAAAAAATATCTATTTGAATCTCAACGTGTAATAATGGAGTTGTGCTATAACCACAGTGCCATCTAGTTGCTGTATAATGAAACATATAGAACTTGCAGATAAAGAAAATCCTCAGGGGAAAAAACCGGGGAAGTGCATTTAAAGGGCCAATCTTAATCCCGCAAAGAATCTGGAAACAGAAGCCCTGGTAAAGTTGTGGGATAAAAAGCCTGGTGTGGAGAAGCCCTATGTTACAGGGATGGCCTCACAGTAAACAGCTTGAAGGTGCTTTGGTGTTCGATGAATGATTCCTTAGTTCTGTGATCTTTCATTTAATCATCATCAGTGCTGGCTCACCTGTGTGACAGCTATGACAGATTCCCTCCATGTAGTTATCCTTGGGGCTCCATGAACCATAATAAGATACGTATACAGGATTGCTGCTAAGATTGTGAGAATGCCTGCAACATTGTGTAGCTGTTCTCATTTGTATTGGACTATCTTTATACAGGTACAAGCATTCATCCAGATAGAATTGCATAGATGAAATTCAGGAGGACCACCATATGTGTGGACTGGCTCTTGTCCTCCATTTTTCCTTCACGTGTCCTTGGCCTATAGTTCTAGCATGGGGTGGGCAACCTTATTTCTGTTGGGGGCTGCATGTGAATGATGAGTGGGGCCGAAACCAGTTGTGTCCAGAGCCAAAAGTGGGTTGGTCATCCCCTTTTTTCCTTCCTTTGCTCTCACTCTCTTACCTCTCTTTTTGCCACCCCCTTTTCTCTCTCTCTCTCTTCCAGCAGGCTGTCAAGGAAAAGGCAGATCGCACTTGCCAGAGCGCTAAACTGGTTGCATGCAGAGGCCTCTTGAAATTAGGCTGAGGGCCACAGGCTGCCTGCCTCTGCTCCAGCATAACTCAGTTTTCATGGTGCTGATTTTTGAACACTGTGACAGTTTGGTGTAATTTGAAATAAATGCCATTCATGTAGCTTTCTTTTACCCTCCCCCCAAATAATGTGAATTCATCATAGGCTTTTCTAAAGAGCTTTTTGTATAACAAACGTCATCCAAGGTATCAGAAATGTCTGTCTGTAAATATCTGTGTAGATTGCATGTGCTTGCTTTTGTACCTCCACTTCTTGGCACATTTGCAAGTTCTGGGCACTGTTACTTTTTGTGTGTGTACAGATATTGACGCCATAAAGCACCATGTATATTGGTGGCACTTTAATAACAGCAACAACAATAATGGAACAACAGTAGCATTTCACATAATTTTATATCATATCTATGGCACAGACATCAGTTGGTTTAATAGTGATTCCCTTTCATTAGGGAATGCTGGGAACTGGTTCTATAAAGAGAATTCTCAGCACTCTTCTCAAGCTACAGTTCCCAGGATCCTTTGCTGGAAGCTATGACAGTTGAACTGGCATCAGACCGATGTATGTTTGTAGTGTAGATGCATCATTTGTGTTTCCTGCTGGAGTGATCTGATGCCACTGTTAGGAGAAACTATGCAGTGAGGTTCCTGGGCAGTGCAGCTGATAAGGGCAGTTTTAAGTCCTCTCTTATTTACCACCCTATAGCTGCTTAATAGGTACGGGAGGGGTTGAGTTCAAGGGTTAAGGCATATCTGACATCTAGATGCTGCTTGCTGGACTTGCATAATTAGATCACTTTCATACAAATTTGAGTAAGGAATTTGTACCTGATTTGTTCTCAGTTTCATGGTGACAACAGAGTGTCCACTGAATAGGAAAAGTGCTTTTCAAAAAGATGAATGGAAATAATCTTACACGTATAAAAAGCTTATCATGAAGTATGGTCAAGTCAGCAGCGTAAATCCAGCTTTGCTACCATAACTGCCGCAAATACCACCCAGCCCCCTGATAGGCTGATGGAGGCACAATCACAACAAATGGGGCTTGGTTTGGCTAATTGAAAAGCTCACCTCATTACATGATGTGTCCCATGGTTCACATTCCTGCCTATTTTATCTTTCCAGAGCAACCGTCTCAGTTAACAAATGCACTGTAAAATGGTGTGGATAAAAGAATTCATAAACATATGATAAAATTAGCGTATGTTTTAACAAATGCAGTCTATTGTTGAGAGGGATCTTTTATACTGGATTTTGTGTGTGAGTTTTAATTAACTGCTGGCGATATATGTTTCCATGTTACCTTTTGTATATTGTAGCTTATGGCTAATAAACTTAGTAGTATTTGTAGCAGAAATATCCTGCCTTTTTTATGATACAAAAAATACCCACTACCTTGCCAGGTAAAACATCTTGTGGCTAAATCTTCAACATATAAAGAACATAAAATCTGTTCAAGTTATTTGCGGATTGTAAAATGTACTTCATGTCACCCTGGATAACTATAATCTGTATACAAATATATACTTCTCCCCTCAAAGTGTTACCACAAAATACCATTCTGATTTCAACGCCTGATGAACTGTAATTTCGTGCTCTGTGGCTTTGCAGTGTTCAAACACGTACATTTCATTTTTGTAAATAAAAACCTTAATCAAATTTTTGTCTGGCCTTTGATCAGTATTTTTATCATTAAAAAAAGAAAATAAATGTAGGTAAAAGTACAGTGTCAGCCGAGGAAGTTGGAGTTAATGCTGTTAAAGAAGAGGTGCATAGCTCCGTGCACTGGTGTGTGTTTTTAAGCTGGTTGAATAGCAGCTGTTAAGCGGCTGGGAGTTGTAGGATTATTTTCTGGCTAAACATGTGTAGGATTATACCCTAAGGACACAATGCAGTGGGGATAGTCATTCACCTCTGACCTCGGAGGTGGCTATCCAGTGCAGGGCAGGTGGAGCACAGAGGGGGGTCTCCTCTGCGCTCCAGCCGCCCTGCATTTGTGGCTAGACGGCCAATTTTGGCTGTCTAATCAGGGCACCTTGGAGTGCGGGGGGGGGGGGATGGCGCATAGAAAGTGTCGTACGGGTGCTTCCACTGTCCCCTCGCCACCCCCAGGAACGCCTCCTTTTCAGCCACTCTGTGGTGCTCTTATGAGCATGGAGCCGGGGACGAACCACATCCCCTACAAGGGGGCGGGGAGCCAGATTCCTGGGAACTGAGCTCAGAGCACCGACTCCAAGCTCAGTTCCCATAAACCATTCTAGCAAAGCTAAGTTGCAATGTGTCATTTATGGATTACCGTGTTCCTTTTGTGGTTGTGGTTCTGGTTCCTCTTGCCCAGAATGCATCTGGCAGCAGGTTCAAGACTGTAACTGTCTTATGTAAATTCTTGTAGCAAAAACAGAAGCTTGACTCAGCACCACTTTGGTCTGGATATGTATAGCGCTTTTGTTCTTGCTGAATAGGTTTCTGCAAGGGATTGGTGTTCTGCTTTTTGAGCTGCGGTTGACAAACATTTTCCTTCAGTTACCCGTTTTTAAATTTTATCTAGAGCTGGCATTTGGATACTTATAACCTTCCTGTTTTCTGAAGTACCCTAGTAAATCTAAGTGAAGTACATCAGGGAAAGGTTGAATAAATCTCAAATAGCTAGGCCATGAGGATTTTGCTGCTGATCCAGGAAGAAATACGGATTTCTTTCCCAGGCGTACATGATGTCGCATCAAGTGCAATTAGTCCCTTGTATCGGTGGTACTGCTATGTCTGCGTTCTTTCCCTGGTTCTTTACTGAAGGCTGATTCATACGTTGCCACAGCAACATGTGAGCTGCTTCCCATGCTGAGTGTTAACTTCTGATTCACCTTCCACACAGGAACAGTTCTCTGAGTGGGCTGTGCAAACACAGCCCCACAGCAGCCTATCTGTTAGTCCAAGGGAAGATACGGAGTGGGGAGTCTGCAGACTGGGTTATATAGGAGACGCTGTAGTTAATTCACTGCGCCTGCCTGCAACACTGCTGCTCTGCAAACATAAAAGGGGGCTGTGTGTTGCTGGCAATATTTCTGCTCACTACTGTATCAGGATGACAGATAGTTTTCCCATTCTTTGGGCTAGAAATGCCACCTGTATCCGGAACGTGTGGTGCTTCTATTTGGGTCTGGGACCACCCACACAAAAAAGTGGCCCTTTGCGCATTATATATCTTCCAACCCATTTCAAGGACTATTTTTATCAAGGGAAATGTTTAGTGTAGTTTTTCCCAATACCCAAAGCCATGCTGACTGAGAGTGATGGGAGTTGCAGTCAAACACATCTGGAGGACACCAGGTTGGGGAAGGCTGGCTTCAGGCTTGATAAAAACTGCTTGGGATAATTTTCTGCTGCAGCCCACCTAGGCATCTTACCTGCATTTGACACTGCAGCTTCCTGCCATCCAGGAGATGACCTTGATGTTATTGATGCAGGCAATATGAGTTGTATGTCCTTGGCGATTTTCTTGTATTCTCTGTCAGGGAGCAGTTTTGTGCTCCAATGTCAATCTTAATCTTCGCTATTGTGAGTTTGGGTCATATGTGACTAGTGACAATTACTGCTTCCATTTCAAATCCCCGCCAATGTGATTAGACAAAAGCCTTATGCAGGCGCTATTTCCTGAACCCATGGAGGGTGGAGCAGGGCTGTGCATGCTAGACGCACCCACCACCATCCTCCCAAGAGCTGGGGCCACCCCCGAGGTTCCTGGGTGGAGTGGTAAGATCGTGACACATTTGACTGAATGCACTTAGAATCCTTCCCATGATGGGAACCATGTATTACAGGTTTCTGATTGCAGTGAGGAGTCTGAACATGTTCAGCCTAAACCAATTAGGGCCAAAGCAGATATTACTTTAAATCCGTACCTGGCAGCTATTACTTACTCTGGAGTAGGAGGGATCGGGCCTGCTGCACCTACTCTACAGTAAATTTTTTAAAAGATGTAGCTGCTAGATACAGATTTAAAGTAATGTCTGCTTTGGCCCTTAGAATCCCCCTTCAGACTTTTCCGCTCAACACAGGAAGCGCAGGGGTGGAGCCAGATAGGGTGGCCATGTATCTTCTTTTACAGAGGACTGCCCTCTATTTGAAGGGCTGCCAGAGGACTCTCCTCTATTTTGAGGGTGTCCTTTAGTCGAAGGGCTGTTCAGGCCAGGTCCAATAGAAAGATAAAGAACAATTAGAAGGAAAAGCTGGGCCTTGAAAGTTGCCCATCAACAGCACCTTTACTCATTTTTTTTTAACTGAAGTTTGAGCAGTGTAGACGTGCAGAAAATTCTGAAAGTTTTAAAAAGTTCAAAGCTCAAGCTTTAATCGCCAAACAGTATGTTTCCACATCCTGGCCAGGTGGCTGAGGCGGTCAGGGACCTACAGCTCCCACGTGGTTCCGTGCCACGCATGCATGCAGGAAGAAAACACAACAGCAGAGCTAGAGGGAGGGCCTTGGGCTTTGCAAATGGAGCTTGCTCTTGGAGCGGCCATATTGGCAGCAGGGATGGAGGTGGAACACCCTGAGGTGAATGCTCTGAGGTGGTGGCAGAGGAGGAGGAAAAGAAGCGGCCCTAGGAAAGCTGGGTTTTAAAATGTGGAGGAAGAGGGAAGGAGGTGGGTTTGAGGTCTGAGGGGAAGAAGCAAATGTCGTTTGGCGGCAACAGGTGTGAGGAAGGGAGGGCCAAAAGTCCTTGATTGTGTTGACAGAAAGTAACCTCCATACAGCTTCTGAAGGGCTGACATAGCGGGAGTCAAGGAACAGTATGTTCATCCTCAGACTACTACACTGGCGACATGGGCTTTACTCTAGTAATTTCTTAATTTGCATCTATACATATAAATTAACATATGCAGATTTTATGCAAACAGGTTTGGTGATGCAAGTCTTCTCTTTTGGCAGTCCGCAAGTGGCCACCCTAGTCAGTGCTCAGGGAGGATGTTTGGGGCAGCGTTAGAATGCACAGCTCCCCTACACAGGTTCAGCGCTAATGCCTGAGTAGGACCATAGTGTTTCATCTGAGTGACAAACATCTTTCTGGAGGAGAATGTTCCTCCGCTGTATATACTGTGTGTTCTTTTGCATTGCATTCTCTTGCAAAGTAGATTGCTTTATGGCTCTTCTTGCATATCTCCCCTAGCTCTGGACATTCCCCTTGCCTTACATCTGTTGTAAACATGCAGTTTCATGTTTACAGACAAACAGCATCTTTCTTTTGTACCCTTGCTTCTTTGTTTTATAATGTACACAACCTGCAGCCTAATAAGTGCTTTCACCAGTTCTTTGGGTGTTTCATGAGCTCTAGCCAACATTGTGGCTTGTCTAGGGTTAATCCCTCTGCCATTAGTCATTTTTCTTGTATTACTTTTGCGTTAGATCCCATGGTAACCCTATCCTTAAGCATATTATCCCTATCTGCAAAGGTACAACCACCTATCCATAACTGCTGTTGGGTTATCCACCCAGCAGTTGTTTCAGCAGGGTCTTCTTGGTCTTTCACAGAAATATTTTCTCTCTATGGAGTCATTTCTCTGGGGCTGCAGTAGGACTCACACAACATAAAGAAATCTATCTGCAGGGTCTTTCCTGTCATCTCCTATAACCTTTCCACTGGAGAGGCAATCCATGTTCAAGAGATCTCTCTGCCCTTTGGACATTAGAACATGATGTGTTCTACAAGGACACATCTACAAGGACAAGGTGCTTTCATCTGTAAGGCCGACCACCTGCTTACTTGATCCTTGCCCATCTTGGCTCATTATGAGCTGCAGAGAGAGGCTGGGTGAGGGGATCAGGGCGGTGGTGAACGACTCCCTTGTGGAGGGAGTGATGCCATCAGCCCTCAAGGAGGCAGCGATAAGACCGCTCTTAAAGAAGCCCTCCTTGGATCCCCAAGTTTTGAACAACTTTCGCCCAGTCTCAAATCTGCCATTTTGGGGCAAGATCATTGAGCGGGTGGTGGCAACACAGTTGAAGGCACACTTGGAAGAAGCCGATTATCTAGATCCGTTTCAATTGGGCTTCAGGCCTGGGCATGGGACAGAAATGGCCTTGGTCGCTTTGGTGGGTGATATGAGGAGGGCTTTGGATAGGGGTGAATGCTCCTTCCTTGTTCTCCTCAACCTCTCAGTGGCTTTTGATACCGTTGACCACTGTATCCTACTGGACTGCCTGTAGAGGATGGGCATTGGAGACATCATATTACGGTGGTTCTGGTCCTTCCTCTCTGGCAGGTACCAGAGGGTAGCACTGGGAGAGGTGTCGGACCCGTAGCCGCTCACTTGTGGGGTGCCACAGGGTTCCATCCTCTCCCCAATGCTATTTAACATCTATGTGAAGCCGCTGAGGGCTATCATCAGGAGGTTTGGGGTGCAGTGTCATCAATATGTGGATGGCACGCAGCTCTACCTCTCATTCAAGTTTTCACCAGTGTTGGCCATGGAATCCCTGTCTAAATGTCTGGAGATGGTGAGTGGCAGGATGGGGAGGAATAAGCTGAAGCTGAATCCTGATAAGACCGAGATACTTTTGGTGGGAGACAAGAGTAGGTTGGGGGATGTTGACCTGATGTTGAATGGTGTACGGCTACCCTTGAAAGACCAGGTCCGCAGCCTGGGGGTCCTTTTAGACTCCCAGCTGTTCATGGAGGCTCAGGTGTCAGCCGTGAGCCGGACAGCGTTGTACCAACTCCATCTGATACAGCGGCTGCGCCCCTACCTTCCCAACCATCTGCTCCCATTGGTAGCACATGCCCTGGTTTCCTCTCGTCTAGACTACTGTAATGTGCTCTACATGGGGTTACCCTTGAAGACGGTTCGGAAGCTGCACCTGGTGCAGAACGTGGCAGCTCACCTGATTAAAGGAAGACGCCAGCGTGACCACATCACTCCAGTTCTGAAGGAGTTGCACTGGTTACCAGTTGTTTTCCGGGCCAAATTCAAGGTGTTGATTTTGACTTTTAAAACCCTATGCAGTTCCGGCCCAGCCTATCTCAAGGAGCACCTCCAGCAACACCAGACAGGCCACTTAACAAGATCAGCCTTGGATGGCCTTCTTTCTGTCCCATCAGCCAGGACAGCTAGGCTGGTGAGGAAGAGGGAGAGGGCCTTCTCTGTGGTGGCCCCACTCTGTGGAACTCCCTCCCTAGGGAACTCTGCCATACCTCCTCTTTAATGAGCTTCCACCATGCACTGAAAATTTGGTTACTCAGGCAGGCATTTGGGGTGGGTTAGGGTATTTTAAAATAATGTTTTAATGTATAATTTTCCTGTTTTAAGTTGTACCATTGTACATTGCCCAGAGTGGCCGGGTGATCGGCCAGATGGGAGATTAAGAAATTTAATAAATAAATTTAATTAATAAATAAACTCTTTGGGGAACGTGGATTACTTATCTCTGGTCCTGTCTAAAGTAGCTCCTTCTGTCTAGTACAGCTCTGCAGTGTTTGCAGTTTCAAAATCTACAGAAGGCACATTTCTTGCAGTGGTCTGGACAGAAGCTGTCCCCCTCTCTAGTGCCATGAGTTGTCTGTTGAATGCTGGTTGCTGATTCAGGCTCCACATGGACATTGGTAACATAACATGTTTATTAACTATTATACAATCTCTTGCATGGCTCTAAAAACACATTCCTGCTGCAGAGTATCTTCTAGTCTAGAGGAGGAGGATGTTTGGAGGTTGGGTTGCACTTTATTCAGGGATAAAGAAGGCATGCCCCCCCCCCAGATGTGGCTGGACTGCTACTCCCATCATCCCTCACCATTGGCTATGCTTGCTAGGGCTGATGGGAGATGCAGTCCACCCACATCTGGAGGGCCATGCGTTCTCCATCCCTGACTTAAGGAGATCGTGCACAGTTAGCGAAATGTGCCTGAATACAACACAGTTCCTGTCCCATGCTACTAAGGTAATATTTTGGTGTAGGATGTTAGTGTGAGAAGGAGGACAATAGCATTTACACCGGCAGTGTGGCCTTCCATTCTGTTTCAAGAGAGGCTTGAAACTGGACCTCAAGTAAGAGACTCCCACACTATGGTGGTAACCTGTATACTGAGCTTTCATTATCCCCATCCCATAATGGAAGATGCCCAAGTCTGTTTAGTTCATACTACACTCCAAAGTTATTTTCAGTTTAACTGTCCTTACTTCTCCCAAAGAAACCGAGAATCTATAGCTTTGTGAGGGTGCTGAGAATTTTCTGTTAAGAGATTCCTTCACTCAACCCCCTTACTACACAGAACTATGGTTCCCAGGTTTGCCTAGAGCAGGAGTGGGCAACTTATAGCCCTCACTCTCATTTCAATAGATCTCTTCAAGCAAGCAATTCTGGCTCCCCACCTCACCCCTCCTGCAAACTGCATGTAGGGAATGCCGCCCTTGACAGAAAAAAGGTTCCCCGGCCTAGAGTGAGATAATTACTATTACATCAGTTAATGTTTGTGGTGTAGATATGTCTCTAATTACTCATAGCTTATATCCCTTTTGAGATTTAAGGAGCCGATTAGTTCACAGCAAGATCAGCGTGGCCCAAACTGGACTGAAATGCCTGTTAAAAAATAATCCATTCATTAGTAATATTTTCACTAATATCACTAATGTTCTGCCTCTTTTGTTCTGTCTCCTCTAACTTTCCCCTTCCCTTCCGGGTCTGATTTCAGACTGTAAGCCTAAAGGTGGACCCTGTGTCTTATTTTTATATATGCACAGTGCCTAGTTACTACAGAAGTTTATATGTATGACTCATTTGCTTTTACCAGAACAGCTAGGATGAATAAAAGAATGGGAGGCGAGGGGAAATGACAAGTAGTCACTCCTCAAATACCTTCAAAGTCAATAGCTGCAGTATGCACTATTTCCATACTCAACTAACTGCTATACTACTTTGTGGTGCATATGTTGAGTTTCAGAAAAGTACACTCATGATGTATCAAAGCCAGCAAATCCATAATGTAAGTGCTTTGTGAAAAGTTGTGGTATCCAGGCCACTAGCTGTTGAATATAAAGGGTTGGATTCTAGAGTACATCCATCAAAATCAATGGGGCATAAGTTAATCATGACTTGATTTCAATGGGTGAACGCTACTCAAGACTAAGTAGGTATTAAACCCACTGAATCTCAGTGTGACAACTCTGCTTATACCATCGTCGCGCTTGCGGTGATAACTCTACTTGTACCATCGTACCTGGACAGTTTACCTGTTAGTGCCATCAACTTGGCTTCCAAAGTCTTTAAAATGCTGTTGCCATTGATTAAATTAACTAAAATAAAGCTTCCTGCAGGGCCACATGTCTCCTTCCTTAATGACAGCAAACAGCTGTCATTGGTGTGGCTTGTGCTCTGTTAGTACAATTTTGGAGGACAGATATAGGGCATCTCTAGACCAGCCTAAAATCCTGTATTTAAAACAGGGCTTTCTGCTTCCGTTTTAAAGGCAAGATCACAACAACTCCCTTTTTCACCTGCTTCCTTTCCCCCCTCCCCTTCCCCCCTCCTTCTCCCCGTATCTGAGTCTTCCATCATCTTTCATTGATCTCGCGCCACTGGTTACCGCTTTTCCTCTTTTCACAGAGGGAACTCAAGCAGATCACAACAGGGTAATTTGATAGCTAATTATCTGCGATCTATTTAAAAACATAGGGCATTTAGTGCAGGAGACGCATTGAATGATCATGGCGTCATGTAAAGAGCCCGCAAACTTCCATGAGGGAACAATCTCAATCACAGGATAAAAGCTCTGTGTGAAGAAAGCCATAGTGACTTCTTTATAGTCCTACTAGCTGATGACTTGCACCGATGAAGCTAAGGGTAGCAAAGCTCTGAGGCTTAGCAGCAGAGGATCCTGAAGGATCTTGTTCACCTAACCTGTTCACAAGTAGATCTCAATTTACAGATTTACAAAGTGAACAAATCTATCTGCAGGTTAATCCTTTTCCTGCTAACTTGCAGGCAAAGACAGGATTTAAATTCGTTGTGTTGAGGAACGTCAGTTCTGTAGCAACAGTGAGCAGACTTCAGGCTTGCAAAATCTACTTTGCTTTTTTACTAGGACCCCAAGATCCACCAACTGGAGCCAGTTGCAAAAGACATAAACTTAGAATTAAAGAACTCCGAGTCCAGACAATCATTTTGGCTACCAGAGGTGAATGGAGTTCACAGTTCTTCCACACAAAAATCCACTCCTGGTAACCCAAGCTTTCTTCATTTCAGCGGTATAATTAGGGTGGGATGGGGACCCTTTTTGTCCTTTCCATTGTTAAACAACTGGGAGGCAGAAACCCTTGCCAACCTACTGCAAATCACCCAGCAAGCTACGAGTAAATCCAGCCCTACCTTCTGCCCACCCCTGCGTTAAGGTGTTATCGCTTTGCTGTAGCTAGTGGCTGAAAAGAAACACAAGTGTGGCTGCTACTAAGACACCAGCTCATTCCTCCAGGGAAGTCTTGCTCCTTTGCTGGTCTATGGTAAATGTGTCTCTTTTCCTTCTCTTTTCTTCTGAGGAGTCATCTCTTGGAAATTTGTTATACCAGATGAGGTTATAACCGTTATAACCATTGGTACCTCTGTTAACGGGAAATAAAACATTATAGAAGGTGTGCTGTTGGCGTGGGTAATAAGGCAGAAAATATAAGAGCCGAGGCCTGCGTTCTGGGGACGCAGATTCAATGGAGGGAGTTGCCTTCCTGGGATCTTTGGTTGTGGTTTGTGTTTTGGTCGCCGGCACAGCTGCAGTTGTCACTGGGAAAATCTGACAGTTGGTTTCTTGGCTGTCCAGGCCTCTGAGCCACGGCACATCAAAGGAGCTGGATCTCTTGGTCAGTTCTGTAGCAAATATAGTTTATTTTACTTAGAAACACTTGAACCTATTTGGTTCCTTAGGTTCCTTAGGAACATGCCAAACCCTCCAAGCATATTATTTTGTATCTAAAAAGTGCTGAAGTGCCCCATCAGAAACATTGCTGCTGATGGGAACGTTGAAGGAGAAGAGGCAAGCAATGCATCCCTATGTTAGCCTGTGCACAGAGATGCATTGCCTCCAGTCTCGTGCACAGACCTGGAAATATGCACACATCTTAAATGATGGCATTTGCACACTATGTATGAAAGTTTTTAGTATATATGAGATCCTTGATCCAGTGCATACAAACTTAATTCCCATTTATTTTAACTGACTGAATGCATGGAAACAGTGACCCAGTTTGCACAGAACAGCAATTCCTGGATTGTTTAACCCAGGAATTGCTGTGGCCAAGTGGGAGTGAGCACTGCCTCCCGCACACTTGTCACTTCCACTTTCAATCAACAACCCAGGAATTCCCTGTGACATCCAAACCCAGGAACTCTGGGTTCTTAAACCAACAACAAACCATGGGTGATTGTTGGGTTAACTCTGGTTTGTTTAACCCCTAAACGTCATGAAACAACCCAGGAATTGTCCTGGGTTGTTTTGGAAAGTGGAAGCGGTAAGCGGGTGGGAGGCAGTGTGCATGGTCACTCCTGTATGGTCACACTAGTTTCTGTGGTCACACCAGTTTCTGGGTTATTTAACCCAGGAATTGAGCATAATGAGTAAACTGGGCCTGTGTGTTGGGTAGCACCACAGACTTAAAAAAACCCTTAATATTGCTAACACATTTCCAAGGGGGTTGTTTCTTCTGCAGTTGTATAGGCTAGACATTTTACTTCTTTTAAGTAATAAAAGTGATAGTTATGAGTATTCTGTTACATTCTATATTCTTGAGGGAACTCTGTAACATTACTTATCAACTAGACTGACTTGAATTTCCCTGCAAATCAGTTTACTTGCAGTTTTTGCTGTTGGTACTATATCTTTTGAAAACAACAAGAACAACATATTCCTATGTGTATGGCTTTCTGGTACTGAAAGGACTTCCTCATGTGTTGTTTATTTCATTTTCATACTTACTTCTTGGACTGCACCCAACTGGAAACTCAGTATTGTCAGTAGGTTCATTGACCGCCTTGGTAAGGTCAACATTGGCATCTCTGTTTTCTTCACCATGGAAAAGGCTTGAATCTTTTCCTAGAAAGGTTAATGCCAGAACTAGTCCAACATTCCATGCAACCTCCACAAATCATTTGGTTTTGCACTGATTTGTGCTCGCCCTTGCATTCCTCATCAGATTTTGCAAAAAGAAGGGGCTTCCTTCTCACACACACACATGCAGCAGTGCATCTGGTGCACCTCAGGGTGAGAGCTGAACTGAGCCAGAAGCAATTTGTTCTCTAACCTGGGCTGACTTATGCTGGATACTCCAGACACAGCACTGAGTATTTATATCGGGGGTGCAGAACCTCTTTCAAACAAAGGGTGAATTCCATTTTGGAGAAGCTCTCAGGGGCCACATTCCAGGGGTGGGCAGGGCCAAAGGGAAAAGGAGCAGGACCAAAAATACCAGCATATTTTAGCTTAAAGCTCCTACTACCACTAACTAACCTTGAGGAGAGGCATTTTGACCTTTTAGGATAGAGAAAAAAACTTCACAAAAACTGGGAAACCAGCAAATGATCGGTGGTTGGGGGGAAGGGGGTGGGGCCTTCTGAGGAACCCTGGAGGGACAGATTTGGGCCCTGGGCCTGAGGTTCTGTACCCGATTTATATCTGTCCTACGAACCCAGAAACAGAACTGTCTTCGGGAATTTCAGAGTGAACTTATATGGCATGCTTACTTTGTCAATACTTATGAAGGAACAGAACTGTCTTCTAATGTTGTATATAGTTTAGTTTGGATGTTAAGGGGTTAAAAAATGTACTTGCTAAAACCAAAAGGTCAAAAGTTCAGGCAGCCAAAGAAACAATATTAACATTCAGGTTAACATTAACATTAAGAAACAACATTAAGATGTCATTAACCAGATAGTTGGCAAGATAAGAAGCCTGCAGAAGAGGGTTTGTTTACATTATGGTGCCAAAAAGTCTGTAGGTTGCTAGAAGTAGTTTCCTTTCTGCAGAAATGTTTGGGAATAGCTCAGCAGAAGTTATTTAGGACAAGAGTGAGCATTCCTGATTGGTTAAAGATTACAAGAGCACCAGCTAGTTTTAACTTATACAAAGTGAGGTCAAAAGGAGTTTTACAAGGCTGAAATAGAGACAAAATAGGAAGAAAACAAGAATCAGAAAGAGAAGTCAGAGAGTTGTTTGGGAGAAGCTGAATGCTTGGAAAAGCTGAGAACTCTGACAGTAAGATATTGCTGAGGAGAGCTTAGAGAAAAAAGGGACCCAGTCTAGTTAGGAATTAGCTGGATGCATTTATCCTGGTTATTTTCTTACCCTTTTCCTCTGATAGGTTTGTTCTGTGTGCGTTGTAACCATTCAGGTGTTTAAACCTTTTTCCTAACAATACTTTTTCAGTAAACTTCTAAAACTATGTTGTTTAAACCTTGTGATCTCCTTTCTTGTTGGATTATCCACCCCAGTCCTAAAAGCCAGCACACACACACCAGCCCTACTACCTTAAAGTATTTACAAGAGACCCAGAGGGTTTTCAGGCTGTTTGGTGAAGGTTGCCAGGGAAAATAAAGAATTCCACCTGGCAGCAGTGGAAAGATAATTGGAAGGAAAGGTCAAACAGGAGTGGAAAACTATTTGGCCTGGTCTCCCTTCCATTCATGGGACAGGACCTACCTGATCCTGTAACAATTCTGTTGCCACATTCTGCTGAAAATTAGAGCCCATTCAAATATTGCCCCTGCTACCCCAAAGATACTATTGTGAGCCACCCGTCGTGCTGTACTTTCTGCTTCCTCCTTCAGCATTCTAAAACAGATGGAGTGAGATTTAAATACAGACTTATTCCATCAACAGAAGAGAATCTGTAAAGCAGACCTTATATAACTCTTTGGCTGCACAGCTATCTAAAGGAATGGTTTCCCCCACTCCTTTTTGAATTGGGTGATGGGCTATTCTGGGAGGTAAAGAGAAGAAATGGGAGACCCAATTCAGTTTGGAAAATGCATTTCTGATTAGGCCATTTAAGAGAGTATTTTGGGACCCCAAGATTTTGTATAACCCATTACAGTTCCATTAGCTGGAGCCACAAAACATCCTGGCATTACTCCTGCATCTTGTACAATTACACCTGTACCATACTTCTCAAGTACACCTGTTTGTGAAGCAAAACCCTACATCAAGATAGGGATGTATGAAAGTCACTTACCTTTTCGAAGGGTGACATTCGCGGTGGGGGGGAGGCGCTCCGTCCCTCCCCCCAAAATTCTCTCTGGCCAGCTCCACTCTGCGGCGATTCCGCAGAGCCGCCGGCCAGGGCCACCCGCAGCCAGACATCCGGCTGCTGGGCAGTCTGCACAGGGACGCAAATGGCGGCTGCTGTAGCTGCTGCCATTTGTGTCCCTGTATTTTGCCGTGATAAGCTATGTAAATATTTACGTAGCCTATCACGATGAAAAAACAAAAACAAACAGCAAATGCAAATGGCGGCCACCGTAGCCGCTGCCATTTGCATTCCCTTTTTTTTGCCGTGATAGGCTATGTAAGTATTTACGTAGCCTATCACAGCTATAATGAAGAAGCGAATGGTGTCTGCGGCCACCATTCGCAAAGCAGCATGAACGGCAGTAGGTAGGTGTCCCGTTTCACGTGCCTTTCGCGGGGTGGGGGGGCGGAGGGGCTTCGTTCCGCCACGGATTTCAGGGGGCTGAATGCATGGGCATTCGGCCTCACCGAGATCCGTGGCAGAATTCTCTGACATCCCTACATCGAGAACATCCCTGCCTGCATTGCCAAGGCTTGAGAGGTTCTTAGAAGCTAGCACATTGCTATGCCAAAAGCATATATGCAAAAGCTTTCTGGAAAAGGACCCAGATTGGTCTCGTTATGAAGGAGCCCATTCGTTATATGGGCTACTTTGGCATCTGTTTTCTTCCTGTTTGTTTTTGCTCTGCATTAAAGCAGCTCTTACTACACTCCATATCAAATGCAGACTCAAGCCAACAGGATGTAACCTGCTATTTACCACACCACGGAAGTAACACTAAATTATAATTATGTGGACAAAAAGCATGTGCTCAGATCTAAAAAAAGAAACACGTCAGAAGCAATTTCAATTTACTTGCTTAAAGCAAACTCACTTCAGATATGTTAATATACATTTGCTTGGATAATGATGCAAGCTAATTTTGAAACTGTTTGCAGAATAAACTTTGAAACAAAGAGAATGTATACTTCAGGAGATTTTCTGTGGCACGCAGAAACAACAAACTGTCTTTAAAGAAAAAGAGCAGAAATCTGATTAGGAATGGCAGTTGCATCTGCTCTGAGAGACTATTGTGCCAGGTGTCAAGATAGAAATCCCAAAATACCTGCATCCATGGATAAGCTAGCTGCTGCTCTACCAGGCCTTAGAATTTAATTCTGAAAACACGTAGGGCCAAAGTCAACGTAGCAGCCGTGGGGAGGCCTGAGCAGCCTTGGAACTATGGGGTTGGGTTTAACTCTTTCTCTCCCTGCCATGGCCCTGACAAAAATGGCTTCTTTGCTATTTTTTTGCATTTCAAGGGAAGCCTCCACTGCCACCAATGGAAGCTTCCCTTGAATGCAAATAGCAGCTTTGGAGAAGGAATTTTTGTCAGGACCATGGCAGAGAGAGTTAAATTTGTCTCCTCGCCCCCTACTGTCCCGCGAGCACTCAGGCTCTTCCATGGCTGCTCTTTACGTAACAAAAAACATGCACATTCACATCACGTTTAGTTTGGCCCTTGCTTACAAGTAAAGGTAAATATGTTTGGGACCACCTAAATAGTACTTAAGATCTGTTTCAAACATATATTTGAATACTAAACATGTAAGAGTGACTATAGCAATTGAATGTGGACTTGGATTGGATAGACCTGGGTTTTAATCCTGCTGTCCCATGAAGCTCTCCCTCTGGGTGATCTTGCTCCAGCCTCTCTCTTAGCCTGACCTACCTCATGGATTTGTTGCGAGGATAAAATGAGATAACCCCAGGGACACTGCCTTGCACTCCTTGGAAGAAGGGGATACACTGGTAAAATAAACATGCATGGAGTCACGCATGTCATAAGAACAGAAGATGAGCCCTGCTGGATGAGCAAAAGGCCTACCAAGTCCAGCATTCTGTTCACACAGTGGCCAACCAGCTGGCTGTGAGGAAGCCCACGAGTGGGACACTAGTGCAATAGCACCTTCCTCATCATGTTTTCCAGCAACTGGCACACAGAGCGGCATACTGCTTCTGATGTCCTCTGCTCCCTCCCTGAAATTGTTAACCATCCACAATGTGAAATCTTTGAAAAGCATTTCCCCTACAAGTGCAATTCTGAAAGGTGTTGGGATTGCTTATGTGTTAAGTGCTGACCAAATGTCCTTAATGAGATCCTGAAGCACCCTGGTGGTAACACCACAGAACACCCTCTCCCCCCACCCCCAAATTTACAGATGAGAGTTTACGGTCTGACATTCGCAGTACACCCGTAGCTCATTCAGCACCGGGCATATGCATGCGCACTTCAGTTCTGAATTAAAATGAAAGACTACAATACAACAGGAAAGCCCTTACCTTCTACAAGGGAGATTGCTAGCCAGAAAGTCAGCCACCTGCAAGAGAAGCAAGCAGTATGCTTGGGAGACATTCTCTACACTCTGAGCATCTGAAGAGCCCTGCCTTTAAAAAGAGCTGATGAGTCACAGCCTGTCCTGGCTTTGAGCTGGATTTTTTTTTTTTTTTTAATATGATGTTTGCAAAATGGACCACAAGGTAAAGAGGGGAATGCCTGGAGCTGCCTTCCGCCATTGAATCAGAGTATTAAAGAGCAACCCCATCAGTTTGTCTGGAAGGGAAAAATGTGCGTGTGTGCGTGTGTGTGTGTGTTCTGGAGGGTACAAACTATGACTGGGTGCTCCCTATGGCGTACGAATTGCTGCCGAGGGTTTGATTTGAGGCACCACCTGTCAGAATTTGTTTTTGCAGTTTAGGACAATGGTGGTCTGTAACCAGGAAGAGCAGGTCTCCTCCTTCCTCAGATCAATGAGCAAGTCCTAGCTTGTGCGCGTGTGGCTACCTTGTCTGTTGTCAGGACTCCACGGGGGCAGTGACCACAACGGGGCTGACAGTAGTGGTACGTTTTGAAGTGTAAGCATTCATCAGGGCAGCCCATGTAGCTACCCTCTTGGGAGAGGCCATAGCCACACCCACGGGAGTCTGCAAGAATTTTTCTGGACGGGAGGGGAAGCATATACATACAGAATATAATGCATACCTGTACAACCTGTAAGTAGAAATCTAAACAAATAAAGGAATCATTTTATATTAAATGGAAAAAGCACATTTTCTTTCTTCAAGTTGCTTTGCTGTCTTCTCTCTTCAAAACGTTGAAATTGCTCTGAAAACTTCATATATCACCCAGAATTAAAGGAGAGTAGTACATGAAAGGGCTGGAGGCGCCCGATCTCGTCTGATCTCGGCTGCTAAGCAGGGTCAGCCCTGGTTAGTACTTGGATGGGTGACCATGGGAATCAGGCTTCCTGCACTGAGCAGGGGGTTGGACTTGATGTTCTTGTAGGCCCCTTCCAACCCTATGATTCTATGAGAGTTTTTTGCCTCAAGCACACCAATTAACCAAAAAGTATAAGCTTATATAGCTTATATATCTTCAGTGCAAACCTTCTAACAGTGCTTTTTAAAAATAATACTTCTCCGCCCCTTTCCTCTCCTTTCCAGTCTTAACCATAGATGCCTAGCAGTGTTTCACATTTACAAGTGAACCATTTGCTAGTTAATACGTGCCTAAGGCTGCAATCCCATGCACAGTTACCTTGGGGGCCATCTACCTGTGCCTTTTACTCTGGGGCGGGTGTGAGTCAAGGTCCTTTTGATAAGACGACGTAGTTGCCACTTCGCAGCCATCCGTGGTTTTCTCCTGGAAAATGTGGATTCCCAAGGAGGCGTTTTGCTGTGATGTTTTTGGTTTGCTGTGGGATTCCTGCAGTTGCAAGCTGTCTGTCCCTTCCCCAAACTCAGAGTAAATCCAACCTAGACCCAGGTAAGGGCTCACCTTTGAGCCTATTCCGTGGCAGTGATGATGGTGAAGAAACAATATGCCCCCAGTACCACTGTGTATGTGCAGTGTCTGTCCAGCAGAGCTTTCCCATGTGCTGTGGGGCTTCTCCACCTTGGTCCACAGAGTGGTGAGGATATGCCCTAGAAGGCATGCTGTAACATTGACTAAGTACAGTCTTCCCTGGCCTGTTGCCCTCCAGATGTGTTGGACTACAACCAGGAGTGTTGCTAGCAGGGCCGGAACTAAGGTGGGGCAAGTGGGGCTCTTGTCCCGGATGCCTGATTCAAGGGGGCACCAAAATTACAGATACACGTTATTTACAAATATACATATACACATTATTTACAAAAAATAAAATGTATGAATTTTAGTCATGTGTTAGGTGAGTTTACCACAAACAAGTAGTACCAAATGTTATTGGGGGTGGGGCAAGATGCAGTTGCAACAAAAATAATAATGTGTAAAGTCAGGTTGGTAGTAATGAGATGAATGTTTCGGGAGCTGGGGAGAAAGTGACACAGACACAGTTACCCCTGCTCTGCTCTCAGCATACACGTATGTGTGACGAAAACACGTTTGTGACCAAGCAAAGCTCACGCAACACACATTTGTATGTACAGGCATTGTTTCTAGTAAACTTGCAATGCCAGAGTCTTATATGCAATATGAGCATATACTGATACATAGCTTGAAAAATGTTTTACAAGACGTACAAGAAAATAAACTGGATTTGCTCATCGCAGAAGCCAGGAAAACATCCGTAAGCATGGAGATAACGCCAGAATTTTTGAAAAAGAGGAAACGAAAAGTCAAATAAGTCAATCTCTATGTATCGCGAGATGAAGGTAGCAGTCTATCAGCTGTACTGTTGCATGAAACTGAGTTTAAAAAATCACTGGACATCATTCTCTTTGAATTAAATTGTAGATATGACAAACTCAATGACATTTCTACTGATTTTGACTTTTGTTTGGGAACTAAATTGTCTACAATGCATGTTACGGAACTAAAGAATTTGGTGCTAAAATGTGAGAGTGATTTAAATCCTGCAGAAATTTCATCAGAAATCAAAAGCTTTCAGCACCAGCCAGTGTCAAATTTTCCAGTTCCAAAGCAACAACTTTACACCTTCAGAAAATAATCCATAAGTACTCACGGAGTCTTATCCAAACCTGGGACTGGCAAGGAGGATATTTTTTAACTATAGCTGTTATAGCAACTCTTTCAATTTAAAACAAAATTATGAAACAATTTTTTTTTACCAAGTAATCGCCACTTTTACTGTAATTAAAGCTTGGAGGGTTACATACTATTGGAGGCACAGTAGTGCCTGCAATAGATAAGGCAATCAGTCAAAAAAGGATACCGCCGTGTTAAATGAAAATCAGGGGGTGGGTTATTCTAACTTTAATAAAATTGAAAGGGTTTCATCAATCTTCCTGAAAATCACACATGTCAAACATAAATGTCTATTTTACATAACCTGAAAATTTCAGGAAGGTTGGTTAAAGACTGAGGGAGAAAGGGCAGTTAACAGAAAAAAATAAAATAAATACTTGGTCACGCAGTTTGGGCACTGAAAACATATGTTGGCAACCTTTTGTGCCCATCATTTGCCAAGGGGCTGGGGTCTATTTATGAAAAACATATATGTTTTCCTATTCCCCTTGTATTGTAGTTGGTGGAATGGAATTTATTTTTGTTATTCAATTTACTTATGTTTAAATAATTTTTATTGGTATAATGAATCCCTTTGAGATTTCATAAACCGGCACTTGGAATGTTGAGGGTTGGGGAGGGGGGGATAATTGCCGTGTAGAGGAAAAGCAGCAGCAGCAGCTAACTGAGTTTCTGGGTCCTCTGTGTGTGTAGGCGCAGACAAGCAGTCCCCTCAGCATGACCAGACCCCACTGCTTCTGTTTACTGGTCTGCACTCCCAGCTATTCCCCGATTCTTCCTCTGTTCCCTGCTTTCTGCTTAATTTGTGTTACTGAGGTCCCTTTCTGGATTCAAGAGCTGGGAAGAGAGCCCTGAGAAGGAAGCTATGGCATGGAATGGGAGTGAAATTCATAAGCAGACCTGTCTTTCCTTGAGAGCAGAAAGTTTTGCTGCCTGAAGGTTGAGAAGCAGGCAGTTGTGCTGACAAAGGGCATCTCTACACCAGCCTAAAATCCTGCATTTAAAACAGGGCTTTCTGCTTCCGTTTTATATGCAGGATCAAAACGACTCCCTTTTTCATGTGCTTCCTTCTCCCCGTATCCGAGTCTTTCATTATCTTTAATTGATCTTGCTCCTCTTCTTGCTGCTTTTACTCTTTTCACGGAGGAAAGTGAAGAGGAACACAACCGGGTAATATGATAGCTCATTATCTGCGATCTATTTAAAAACAGAACAAAGGGCAGGAGACACCTTGAATGATCATGGCGTCATGTAAAGAGCCCACAAACTTCCATGAAGGAGCAATCGCAATCACAGGATAAAAGCTCCATGTGAAGGAGCCCAAAGCCGTGTTAAGCCAGTATGAGAAAAGGTTATGTTTGTTACTCCCTGCAGCTTGCAGCTTCACAAGTCTGGAGTGTTCCCATGTACCCTGATAAGGCCTAGAGTAACATCAGCTGACTAAAACAATGAGAAACTGTCCCTGCAGGTTTCTGTCCACCACCTACAGGGCCCTCATATGTCATTCAGGACCAAATTTTCCAGTTAGCAACTACAGAAAAGAGCCAATCAAAAAAGCAGAAAATTAAGGGCCACAGGGGATTAAAGAAAGCAACCGTGCCCTGTGAAAAATACAAGAACATTTGTTCCAACCTGGCTTGCTCAACTTTTACCTGCATGTTTCACATTTTACTTTTGTATGTGATGTTCTTCTGCATTTAATTTTCTTTAGAAACCATTGGTAACTTAAGACTTCTCCTGTGGCATAATTTCATTTGTTTACCAACTTAGCAGGTTATTCACTGTTCTCCTGCTTAAGTTTTAAAATATATTTTCAAACATATTGCTCTTTTAGATAGCAGATAGCAGGAATCTGTATTGGGAGCAGTGCTTTTCAACTTGTTCATAAAAACAGTGTGGTGTAGTGGTTAGAATGGTGGACTGGAACCTGGCAAATCTG
Organism: Heloderma suspectum; assembly: GCF_057233095.1. NCBI lineage: Eukaryota > Metazoa > Chordata > Lepidosauria > Squamata > Helodermatidae > Heloderma > Heloderma suspectum. Next base: position 131,281,152 of record NC_139462.1, on the reverse strand, counting down.
GGTTCTAGTCCCCACTCGGCCATGAAGCTCACTGGGTGGTTTTGGGCCACTCACTGCTTCTGAGCCTAACCTACCTCACACGGTTGTTGTGAGGATGAAATGGAGGAGGAGGAGGATGCCCATGGAAGCTGTCTTAGGTTACTTGCAAGAGGAAAAAGGGCAGGATATTAATGTAATAATAACAAATGTAATAGTAGTAGTAATAGTAATAATAATAATAGTAGTTACAATAATAAATAATCTGGAACTAGGACTAAGCAGCAAGGTGGCCAAATTTGCTGATTACACCAAATTATTTAGGGAAGTTAAAACAAAGAGGGATTGCAAAGACCTCCAAAAGGATCACTCCATAGTGGAAAAATTGACATCAAAATGACAAATGCAGTTCTATGTAAGCCAGTTTAAAGTGATGCACATTGGGGGGGGGGGGAATCCCAACTTCATTTGTATGCTCGTGACTGACCAAACCAGAGATCTTGGGCTTATGGTTGACAGTTTGATGACAATGTCAACCCAGTGTGCAGCTGCTATGAAAAAAGGCACATTCCATGTATTCCAAGGCATAATTAGGAAAGGAATCGATTTGGCTGAGGTAACAGGAAAGTGCTGCAAAGCACTGATGTTTCAACATACTCTTAAAGTCCCCCCTGCCCCGATCTATGACTTTCTGGTTCAAGTCAGGCAAATATCGTATAAGGACAGTAATCTCACATCTTCTCAGGGCAATTTCTGTGGATTCAAACAAAAAGTGCAAACTTCCCAGTTACACAAGATTCTTTGTACAATGGAATCAGAAATATCATGCACTCAGAAATTTTCATGAATTTTTTATCATATAAGCTTCCATACTGCCAGTCAGTTTTTCAAAACCACTTTTGAGTGAGAGATATAGATTGAAACTGTATGCAAGCCTAGTTATTTATGTATTTGTTTATTGCATTTTACTCTGCCTTTTAGCTCAAAAGTCTCCCAAGGTGACTTACAAAGATAGGAAATAAGACAGCTCCTGTCCACAGGCTTACATTCTAAAATACATAAAAAGAAGGGGATTGGGAAGGAGGAGGAAATACAGAGCCAAGATCGAGAAGCCATGTGGCGTAGCTGTTTCTCACTACTCATTCCATGGTGCATACAAGAACACAATGCAAAAGGAGGATCATCAAATCAAACATATAAAGGCTTTGGACAAGTCAAGCTTATGACCCAACAAACCACATGCACATTGAACCCAAATAAACAGTAAGTGAAGACAATGCAGGCTTACAAAGTAAGTGAAGCCTGCAGGCTTACAAAGACATGATACACAAGGAAAAAAGAATGGAGAGGGATGAGGGAAGAGGGATGAGGGATGGGGGGGGGGAATAGGATGCAAGCCTAGGCACGTTTAGGCAGAAAAAAATTCTACAACTCCCAGCATTCCTAAGCCAGCCTTTCAGTAGGAATGGTGCTGCTCCTCACTCTCATCTCCCTCAGCACAGCCTGCTGGAATTGAATTTTTAGGCTGCCTTTAAAGGTAGAACTTATAAGGGTAGAACTTACAGTATAAAAAGCCCACAACTATAGAAACGGACAATTAAAAAAAATAAAACTTTTATTTTTGAAATAGATTCTTTTTCTACAAGAAAATGGTGCTGATTCGCAAGTAAATGTGTTCAGCATCAGGATGGCAGAAGAAAGCTCCATTTTATTTCTGTAGTCATAGTTGTGATATAATTTAAGTGTGTTTAAAGTATAAAGTGCTCAGATTACTATTCTTTTTTAATCAGGGTTGGCAAATAATTCTACACCATGGATTGGTGAGGCAGGGGTGTGAACTTGTTCTTGTATTCCAAAGGCTGCTTTTCTGTGTGATTCTGAGACTATCACATGTTATTTTAATTATGATCATTATCATTGATGTTATGGTCTGGGGAGTTTTTCTGTATGTGTGAAGGGGGGGGGGTTGCAAAGGGTTCCTGCTGGCTTCCAAGGGATATAATCATTATTATCATCATTACATACAAAGGGATGTCTATACTTTCTCCTGAGCAGTCCAGTCCTTACTTCTTACAAGATATGCATAATCTGGAGAGCTTCAGCTATTGGGCAGCACAGAAATAAATAAATAAATAAATAAATGTGTGCTGTGCTGCTTCTGAGTAAGCCTGCTCTGGTGGATGCTTTGTGATTAATTTTTGGATGCTTTCAGAACAAAAGCATGGATGTTGGGAGGCTTGCAGAACTTGTTCCTTTGTTCCAAAGGCTGCTTTTCTATGTGGATCTGAGAGTGTCAAATCTTATTTTAATTATTATCATTGTTATTATGACTGTGTGGACTCTCTGCTCCCATTCATCATCTTAAAGTTACCTGACACTCTGTGAAATGGGAGTTATTGCTAGAACAGGACAATGTGGATGCAAAGGACTACTTTTGTGTGGTTATGTGACCCCACCCCCTTTTGCATGTTTTGTGCCTCAGTTTTCTTCTTCTGTGGTATGGGTTGGGGATTCAAAGACTGCTCCTCATCGTCTGATCCCCCTTGGCAATGCCTCTGCTGAGCTGACTTGTGCTCCGTCCCACCATTCAGACTGGCCACTGGCCTCCACTGTATGATAGTGGTGTTTAAAATTATGCATGGTTAGAGAAAGTGGATAGGGAGACATTTTTCTCCCTCTCTCATCATACTAGAATACAGGGTCATCCTGTGCAGCTGATTGGTGGAAGATTCAGGACAGGTAAAAGGAAGGACTTCTTCACACAGCACGTAGTTAAACTATGGAATTCTCTGCTACAAGATGTAGTGATGGCCACTAATTGTCAAGGGCTCCTTGGAGGCCTCTCTCAGTCTAATCCAGTAGCCAAGTCCAGACACAGACAAAGGGATTATTTTCAAAGCTTTATTCCTCTTTTACAACTTAACAACTCTACCGTTAGCAACTAGATATGAGCAGCAGAATATCTATGCCCTAAGTTGGAACAGTTGGTCCCCCTTTGAAAGGGAATTACTGGCAGACCCATGAACTTAAGGACTAGGGAGAGTCCCTCCCCTTTTCCCTTGGATCCTCTGGGCGCAGTCGTTGTTTGCGCACCAATCCAGCACTACGCCTCCTTTCTGCGCCCTCCATTTGGCGCCCCTATCTGCGTCGGCGTTGCACGTCCATCAAGTCTGCTTCCCGCGCTCTGTCACTCCCAGGACTGCTATCTAAGCTAGGAATTCTGGTGGAAGGAATCTCCATCAGCTGTTGGCCATGGGAAAAAGGAGTGCGCTCCTCTCCCAAGAGTGACTGCTCTTCCTCAGAATCAGAACTACTCTGGGATTCTATGGGCTCAGTGTCCACCCTAATTTGGATGGCTTTAAAGGGGCATTGGACAAATTCATGGAGGATAAGGGTATCAAGGGCTACTAGTCTTGATGGCTATAGCTACCTCCAGTATCAGAGTCAGTATGCCTATTTACACCAGTTGCTGGGGAACCTGGGTGGGAGGGTGCTGTTGCACTCATGTCCTGCTTGTGAGTTCCTCGTGGGCAGCTGGTTGGCCACTGTGTGAACAGAATGCTGGACCCTTGGTCTTATCCAGCATGGCTCTTCTTATATTCATATTAGAGATAGGACCTCAATGTTCAGAAGCACTGTACCTCTGATTGCAAAGAGAGAGAGAGAAAGGCAGAGACAGACAGACGGAGCGGTGTGTGTGTGTGTGTATACACACCTTGGGGAGACATCTGCTTGTCAAAAAACAAGGAAATTCAATCATCAAAAAACCTGCCGGTTTAAAAGACCAGACAATAAGGCTATCCCATGTTGGTCCAAATTCCACATAGCCAGGAAATTGGAAGCGAAGTCTGATGCCTTATCTGATGTGCCCCATGATCAGTCATGATGTTGTGCAATTTCACAAATTGTGTTTGCTTACAACTTACCCTCCATGCACCCACACTTTTCCTGGGTCTTTCAGTCCCAAATCCAGATTGGGAAGATGGAGTGCCTGGGACCAGCAAAGATGCTCCATGTTATCTTGGTCCTGTATTGCCTTATGAAGCATCTGAGCCTTACTGTATTGCTAGAGGAATCCAACTGTGAGGTGATTCACACCTTTATTCTGTGAGTCTGGTTGACTCACTGTGAGTCTTTACTGGGTGAGTTTATAGTGAGAGATGGGTGTCTCCTTTAATGTAGCCGGGCTGAGAGCAGTGCTACTGCTAATAATGGGGCGTAGCAGTATTTCCTAGCAACAGTATGGCTGATGATTTTGCCAGTAATAGTGAGAAATGTCAATGCAGGTTGGGTGGGGGGTAGTGGAATTGTTTCAAAGATTATTAGGTGGCACCAAGGAAAAGTGGAACTTGGTAGTGTGGGGGTGAGGAACATAATGATTTTGAGCAGAAATCAGTTGCTTCACTTATTAAATTGAAGTATGTTTGTAGAGCAGTGCCTTCTCCCTACTAAAAGATACTCACAGAGATTTACATATAATATGAAGTTAGGCAATTGAACTCACAAACCTGAACCCATACATCTTTTCTAGGGTGAAGTGATATTGGGAAGATGCTTTCTGAAACAAATAAGTAGTCTGCTGGAAGAGGGTGTTTAAGCCTTCACCTAGCTTTTTAAAATCTCCAGCACCATACCACCACATTGTTTTATCTTCACCAAGCATCTCAAGATCCAAAGCAGCCACGGGTAGGTCCTGCAGTAGGCATGCTAGCGGAAATCTCAATATGGTAGAGAATGAATATTTTCCTTTCAGACTCCAAACCTATTCTGTTGCAACCAAACATGTTGTATTAGAAAGTGACACACAAAAATAATGTAAGGGAGGTGAGGGGTGCAAGAAGAGGGCTCTCTCTTACTGTTCCATCCTGCAAGCCACTGGTGTAAGCAACAAACATGCATGGGTCACCTCACAGTCGGATTCCTCTAGCAATACAGTAAGGCTCAGATGCTTCATAAGGCAATACAGGACCAGGGCAACGTGGAGCATCTTTGCTGGTCCCAGGCACTCCATCCTCCCAATCTGGATTTGGGACTGAAAAGACCCAGGAAAAGTGTGGGTGTGTGGAGGGTAAGTTGTAAGCAAGCACAATTTGTGACATTGCACAACATCATAAATGATCACAGCGCAGGTCAGCTAAGGCATCAGCCTTAGCTGCCAATTTCCTGGCTTAGTAGAGTTTGGACCAACGTGAGATAGCCTTATTGGCTGGTCTTTTAAACCACCAGTTTTTTTGATGATTGAATAAGTTTATGTTTGTAGATGTTCTGCTTTGAAATATTTTTATAATTTTGTGTTTTTTACTATTTTTCTAGTGTTCTGGCATGATCTAATAACTATAATCTGTGTTTTTCTGTTCCATTTTCTATTTTATAGTTTATTCTATCAATACGATTGTATGTTATTAAATAGTCTACATTATATTAACCCATTTCCTACTGATTAGATTATGATTTTTAAATGTTCCTGTTTAATTGCTATTGTAATGTTTCTGCAATTGAAACAAATATTTAAATGATACATACTTGTTGTTTATCATGCTATTGCAACTGTTATTAATGTTATATGTCATAACATAAGGGGCTGGTTTATGGGCATGCTTCATGTTCTTTGCTCTGGGGAACCAAGATACCTAGTTCTGACCCTGGTTGCTAGGCCCAAAAAATTCAGGGGCCAAGCCCAGAGGGGACAAAGCTACATAACATTTGCATATATGAGATTTATATCTATATATACAAATGTAGAACTAATTACTAGGGTTGATTTAAATTTCACAGGCTGCGTAGCTAGCTGATTAATTCATCATCGAAATAATTTCAAATAAAATAAGTTCTTCAGTTACTTTGAACCTTGTCCCAGATAATCTCACACCAATTGAAAAAGTTTTCTCTAAGCTTAATTGCCAAGCAGGGAGAGATCTGAGGATGGGGAAAGTTAACCCTTCCCTCCCCAGCTGTACCTCCCCTCCCCCGAAAATCAGCTGCTGCACGGCAATTAAGCTAAGGGAAAAACCCTTCCATTGGCACCAATGGGCACTCAGGGCTGGGAATGATGGGGGTTGTAGTACATCACATCTGGGGGGCATCAGATTGGGGACAGCTAGCTAAGCACTTTGGGGATAATCACTCACAAGCCCTATTAGGACGCCTAATCCGGATTGCAATTAGAATTGTTTGAGGCGAGTGGAGATGCGCTGGCTGGCCCTGCTCCTTCTCTTGCACCTTTGTGCCTTATGTGACCTTCACGTAATGGAAGGCAAAGGGCTGCGGCCTGCTGCACCCCCATGTGCTGGCGCCCCAGTCGTGTTTGGGCTTCTGCTCACTTTGTTTCATGCCCATGTTCACTTTGGTTTGTTGTTGACTTTGATGAGTTTTAACATAATCCCCCCCCCCCAAACCCCGGTACAGATTATGAAGCTAGCAGGGTTACAATGCATCACTCCAGAATTGGAATTGCATAGATGGTGAGCCAGGTTTGCTGAATGTGCATTAGCGTATGCAATAAATAGATACCACACTTCTATGAATAAGCCTCAGTTTTCCAGCTCTTATAAGTCTCAGTCTATACGGCGTTCACTTTGGTTCAGGCTTGGGCATGATATATATTTATGAGAAGAATCATCAGGATGAGTTTTCTTCAGCCTCTTCCTTCTTTGGGTTTTCCCCTTTGAATAAGCCCAAGGAGGAAGCAAGGAACGGAGGCTTTTAATCCTGTCTTCTGCTAAACTCTGCCTCAACAATAATGATGTCTGAGTAGTATGCAATTTGCTAATTCCCCAGCTACCTTGAAAGAGAAACTGCCGGGTGTATGTGTGCGTTGGCCTGCTATGACTCAGGAGCAAGCAGTCCAGTACTTAAAGGCTTAAACTAATGAATGATGCACGAGCATTATTTTCCACAGCACTGCTGCTAGCTAATGTGAAAGATGGCAAAAGGGTGTTTACAGGGAGCTAGCCTGCAGTGCTGTAGCGCTTGAGATGAGGATAGTTAATATCACTAGCTTTCTCATAGATTTCCAGTTGGACCAAATTTGTATTTTCATTATTCAAGCGCAGAAAGCTCAAAAGCAACGTTCTGGCAAATTTCAGAGCAATTTTTCTTTCAGCTGTAAATATGTTGCTAGAGAGAGAAAGATGAACTCACCCACCTTCATACCTGATTGAGTCGGATATGATCCGAGTCCCCCGCCCCCCAATGTGAAAAATCACTCGGTTTATTTTCCAAGCCAAGCCAACATTTGGAGAGTCACCCCCTCTCCCCCAGCCCTCTCCGGTTCCTGCAATCACCTACCCAGTGAGACCCCAGTCCCCTAAGCAACCTCCCCCTCCCCCTTGAAGGCTTGCTGTGTGGTGGAGGTGGAAGCAGCAGCAGCATGTGCAGAGAATGACAGAGGGCGTCGGTCTCTTATCCTTTCCTCTCTCATGCCCTGGGATGCTGAGGCTTATCCTTCCCTTTCCACACTCACTGCTCCTGCTGCCACTGATCAGTTAGCGAAATGGCTCATTTTAGAAAAAAAAGCCTCGTTTGTTTCCAGTTTCACATTAATAATGTCCACAAGCGATACATTTAATCCCAAGCGTCACTTGTGCAAGCTGCCTTTTGCTCTTCTCTGGCAAAAGATTGTGTTGCACCTGTAATACCCCTAGTCACTAGCTGGGGGTGCTCAAGACTTGGCATTGGTGTCCCCCGTCCCCCCCCCCCCCCCGCAGCCTGCAAAATGCATTTCTTCCATCTGAGTGGCCTCTGAGAATAAAGAAGCTGGAGGATTGATGGATAAGACAACAAATGCTGGGTATTTCTGGAGATTTCCTAACCTACCTCACTAGCCTAAACACCTAACAAACCATCTCCCCCCATATACCCCAAATCAACCCCTGAGATCATCTGAGGAGGCCTTATTGGTTGTTCCATGACCAACATTGGGTCATCAAGTGATGTCACATAAGCGGGCCTTCTTGGTAGAGGCACCCGCCCTCTGGAGCTATGTGTGTTTCAAGAGGCAGAACCTGTGGCAAACTTTAGATGCCTCTTGAAGTCATACCCGTTTACTCAGGCTTTCCCTAACATGTAATTTACTGCGCTGCGCTGTTTGTTTCTGTAATGTTTTTAAGGTATTTATTGTTTTATATTGGCTTTTGTATTGTACTTTTATGTTTTTCTTATGTAAACCACTCACAGATCTTATGATATCAAGCAGTATGTAAGTAGTTTAAATGAATGAATGAGTGTTTTAGTCTTCTGGCCGATTGCCTCCTCCACTGTTGATTTTGAATGGAGTTATCTGCATGCTGAACCAGCTAGGGCTGCCTGTGGAGACCACAAGCATCCTTGGCTTCTGTTTTCATGACACAGGTGATGACAGAACAGTGGGGAAAAAGAGATGTAATAGAGGGTGCTTAACTGGATATTTGAGAAAGGGTGGGCCTAGGGCCATTTCTAATCACTCTCTAGACCAGGGATGAGCAATTCTGAAGAGCCTGGGGACCAATTTTAACCCCGCACGGGAGCGAACCCACACATGCACTTGGTGCTGAAATCGCCACCGCGGCCAAATAGTGGTGGTGTAGCAGCAGTGGTGGCAAAAAAGCTGCATTTCCGCTTTAAAACAAGGTGCGTGGTGATCACGCACCTTGTTTTAAAGGCAGATTACATGCCTGGAAACCCAGAAGAGCATGATTTGCCATTGAGACAAGGTGTGCACTCACCGTGTGCCTTGTTTCAAAGAGGAAAAGCACCTTTTTGCTGGTGGTGGCGGCACTTTGGGGGTGGCATGGGCCACAAAACAGGCTGGGCAGGGGCACATGGGGGCTTCAGGATGCTCTAGACCCTCTTGCCCATGGCTAACAAATCTGGTGGAAGCTACGACAGCTAGTGGTTTAGAGCCAATGTATATATTTGTAGCATAAATAGGACTGTGATATTGTCATGGGAGACACTGCCCCTGGTAGATGTTTTCTTTTTAAGCAACTATTAAAGCGCACCCACTGAACTGATTTCCAGAGAGGCAGCCACCTTCGTCTGTTGCAGCAAAAACAGCAAAGACGCTCGTGGCACCTTAAAGACAAACACATTTATTATGGCAGAAGCTTTCGTGGATGACTTCGTCAGAGGCATGAAGTGTTGTCCTGAGCTGTAGGCAGGGCCAGCCTTAGGGGTGGGCCAGCTGGGCACTTGCCTGGGGTGCCAAGCTGAGCTGAGGGGGGCGTCAAGCTGAGCTCAGCGGATGTGTATGTGGTGTTTTAATGTGCTGTCTGCAGGGAGGCAGGGTGGCAAAAAGCAAGTGTCCATAACCTTTTAATCAAGGTTCTACAGGTTGTCTGGATACTAACTACAAAAAATGATATGCTTTCAGTTAGCTTTAAAGTATGCTTTGTTTTCAGTTTCCACTTTGATGTCATTTGTGCTAGGTAAAAATAAGTGAAAGACAGCTTTGCTTTACCACAACGTTACCGAGCACTTAGCACTTCAAATACTGTAAACGCTATTAGCACTATATAAATAATAATAAAATAAAACTGTAAGCTGTAAGAGGTCAGCTAGATATCTTTCTTATTTATAACTTCTCTTAATTATTTTTCAAGATAAAAATAATGAATATTCTAAAATAAAGAATGCTTGCCGAAAGATAGGAACTGCTACAAAACAAAAAAATAATCATAAGTAAACAAAATATTATAAGTAAGTTCTGCTGCACGGCAGAGTGCACTGCTCAGAACGTTCCTTTTTGAACTTCGGCTCGTGCAAACTGTAGCCCAGTGGCTGAGAGGTCAAGGTGTTGAGCAATGTCATTCTCGATGGACCTCACCCTGCACCCAGCCCCATAACCCTCCGGGTGGCCCTGCAGAACTGACTAACGGGGGGTGGGCACGACCAAAGGCACTCCTCGCCCGGGCACTAGTTACCCCAGGCTGCATGTATGTATTTGGTTGCTTGAGGGCAAGTAACGCTGAGGCCAGCAGGGAATGAAATGCAGGAAGCACAGGTTGTGGCAACAGTGTGATGTACTGGGGCCATCCATGCAGGAGTTGTGGGTAGCACAGTCATCCTAGCCTTGGTAAGCTAAGGAACACGTGCAGTGTGATTTTTTAGAACAAACCTTCATCCCGATTCAAGCTACAGGAGACAGAACTGAACCTCTTGGTAAACTGAGTCAGTCTCACTAATGATATAGCTCACAGAAAGACCACCCACACTATTTTTAAGGAATATGGTAAACTCTGTGTTCTGTCCCCAACTTGCTTTGCCTCCTCCCCTCACCCCCTTCTCATGTGCTGCTTCCAAGGGCAAGGGTGTCATTTTTGCCATTGTTCAGGGCTTTAATAGTCTCCACCTGCCAGAGACACATTCTTTATCCCCAAAATACGACCGCCTTCAGGGCGACTGGACTCTCTTTCAGGGAGGCTTTTAATAGTTTGCCCTATGGGGTTCAGCTGGAGGGCTGCAGCCTGACATGGAAACAGCTGAGGAGCCACGTGTGGTGTGCTGTTTTCTAACTGCAGTTGTTGATTTGTTCTGGTCTGTCCATGTAACTCTATTCCAATGAAGCAGCAGTCTCTGGCCGATCATATGAGGCCCATTTCAGCTGCTGCAATCGGAAATATTCCCTCCAACATATATGTAAACAATTCCTACTTGCTTCCATGTTGAACTACAGTGCATGGCTAACAGGTTCAGTAGCAAGGTACATGTAAGTACCCAAAGGATAAGCCAAGCTAATACAGCCTATTTTTCTATTTTCGGTTGCCTGCAACTGAACTGTACAAGGCACTGAGTTGGACCCAGACCACTTATAATAGACCCAGTGAAATCAATGGGACAAGTTGATTAAGTTATGACTAACTTAAGTGTCTGTCTGTCTGTCTGTCTGTCTGTCTGTTTATTTATTACATTTCTATACCACCCAATAGCCAAAGCTCTGTGGCGTGGTTAACTAAGGGTGCAATCCTATCAGTTGTGGCCTCGCTGCTCGGAAGCCCCGAACTCGGAGGCTTCCAAGTTTCCTATGCACTGCCAGGTTGAAGCTGTCAGGGCAGGAGGAGTGGCGAAGGTGATCTTTGCCTCCCCATCCTCCGTCTTGGGTGTTTTTCGCTAAATGGGCTTTTCAGGTTGCCTAGCAAGGGCACTTTGGAGGGTGCGGGAAGGAGGTCGGAGATGGCTCAGGATAACTGAGAAGGCCTCTCTGGTCTTCTCCCTTCCCCGCCCACCAAAACGCCCCCTTTCCTCTTCCTCTGAGGTCACTTTTCTGACCTTGGGGGGTAGCTGGTACGGTTCTTTCTTCACCGGCTATGAGGGGGCAGGGGCAGGGTCTCCGACTCCTCCTTCCAAGGCCAGAGTGCTGTTTCCAACCTTAGAGGGTTTTTCTGTGCTGCCCTATGGCCCCTGGGACGCTTGCTCAGGGACCATAGGATTGCTCTCTAACTTAATTTCCAAAATAAGGGGCACTAGCTCATGTCAGACGGAGGGACAGGCCTGAAGATAATAGGGAAGATCTTCTATCCCTATAAATATTGAGTGGGATCCAGCCTTAGTCATAGTTGGTGTAGATCCATTGAATTCAATGGGACTTAATTTAGTCATGACTTACTTATTCCTCCTCTCACCTTTTTATGAAGTTCTTTCTAACAGAAAATTTGATCCAGCTTATTAAAATGTGAACTATGTACACGTGCCATTAAAAAAAAAGAAAGACTTGAGTATCCTTTCAAGCAGCCTTCCCTAGCCTGGTATCCTCCAGAAGCATCAAACTACAACTCTCATCATCCCCACCAGCTGGGTCAATGGTTGGGAAAGGCTGCCTTAAAGATCTGCTGTCCCTTTGAGGATGTATAACACGTAACTGATGTTCCTTTCCCAATACCTAAGCAGGGGTGGGGAACATATGGCTGACCCATTGCTTTGTTTCATCTGGCCTGTGGCAAGTTAGATCCATGCCAAAAATACACATAGACATGTTTTCAGGGCTATTTGTGCCCTGCAAATGTGGGCCTTTTAGGGATCCAGTTTTGATAATTTTCATGGGAGGAGGCTTACAATCAGGGATGCCTTTCAAGCTGTGGATTGTGACAACTGACAGCCAGTCTGATCTGTGCCTCCAAAGGTGAAAGCATGCACTTTCATAGGCATCCCACCTCAGACCCTGGGCCACCTCCTGCCCAGTGGAGGCAGGTGGCTCTGATGTCAGTGGGGCAGTGATTCTGCTCCAGGTTTCCATAAGAACCAGTCAGAAAGCTAAAGGAGCTCTCCATAATGAAGGTGCAGATTGGGACACCTGACTGCTGACCCCTTCTATGCTTTCACCTTTGAAGGCTTGGACTGGGCTGGCTGTCAGCTCTGTTCCATATTTCCAAAGACACCCCTCTTTTTACACGCTTGGCCTCCAATTGACTTTTTCTGGCCAATGAAAGAAAAAATTCCCCACTCCTGACCTAAACCACGGTTAAGTATTTTCTGCAAACCAAGATGTGGAAACCATAGTTTTAAGGGGTTTAACGATAAACCATGGTTAAGACTGCAATGCTATACAAACTTACCTGGGAGCAGGTTTCACTGAATTCAGTGGGACTTATTTCTGAGTGGACATATATAAGATTGGACTGTAAACTGCACATCTTCACTGAGCAAATGGTGGTTAAGGTGGTTTCCCTGCCTCGCTGGTCTTTTTGCTTGCAGGGTGACAAGCAAACTAAATCATCATTTCACTGTACAATTGGGATCTTTACCAGGCTTTACCAGGATTAAACAAATTATCCTTAATGCTAACCATGTCTGTGCCAGCTCCTCTACTTGTTATTGAGATATCATGAATAATCTTTAGGAATGAAGCAAATATTATTGCTCTTTTTGTTTCTCTCCTTCTTTTCCATTCATCCAATCAACCTCCCAAGTTCCCATGGGATGGACCATTTTCCTGAAAATTTTCAAGCTATTACTACATTCCCCCTAAAGCAGTCCTTTACACTGGGAATATTTCTGTCAAAGGGTAGATCGTTGCAAGAATGTGAGTCATGCATATGTGGGGTCTATTTGCAAATGTATCACCTAAAGTATGTTAAAAGCAAGCAAATTACAATGCTCTTTTCCATTTAAGAGCAATCATTAAAATAAGCTTTTAAAAGGAGAAAAAAGACCAGCCCAAGTCATTGTTGAAAATCAATAATGGAGTAGCTACCTTGGCATATTTTTATGTCTTAAATTGCCTGGAATTGAACTATAAATTCCTGAGACACTCAGCAAAGGCTGGCAGTTTTACAATTGAGAAGACCCTAATGCAAGAAGGTTTGTGGTCAAGTGATGTGTTGGGCAACTGTAATAACATCTAATCATATATCACTGAGCTGTGGGAATTGGACATCGCACATGTGCAGAAGCCTGCTTGTGGATACAGGTTGCAACCTTCTTGTTGGAGACTGGGCCTTCTCTGCCCCCACCTCCCATGGAAGGGTGGCTGTGTGTGTCTGGTCCCAGGATACATCTAATGAAGCATGGGCCCAGCTATTCAGGAGGATCTGTGGATCCTATTTTTTTTTTCTTCCATTCTGTTTTACAATATTCCAGGAGTAGGAAGGTTTCAGGTTTGTAGAATCTACTTTTTTCTTTTACTAGAAACCCAAGATCCAGATCCACCAACTAGAGCTTTGTGCAACAGACATACACTTAGAATTAAAGAATTCTGAGCCCAGGAATTCACTTTGAGTATCAGAACTGGGTGGAGCTCATTGTCCTTCAAAATCCTTAATTTTAAAATCCTGTTTAACCTCAATTTCCTTCTTTTCAGCAGTATGTCTGCAGGGGGAATCATGCTGTTGTTGCTGTTGTTAAATTGGGGGTCAGAAACCCTTGTCAATCTACTGCAAATTGCCCAGAGATGTACTAGCAGATCCAGATTTGCCTTCTCCTCCCCTTCAATATTATACAGAAAGGACCGATAACTTAATTCACAAAAGCATATTGCGGTACAGTTATGCCAGTAATTAAAATTCTGAGTAAGGTAACTAAACATTGATGGCAAATGTGCTCCCAAGATTTGTTCCTCCTTTTATTCTAGCTATATCTAGCGGCACCAAGTGTCTTGACCAAGCGTGATATACACGCTGTCCACAATAGTTCTGAACTCCCCACTCTCATTTTTGATACCAGCGGACCAGTTGGGCTTGCCCTTAAAAGGTGTTATGTTAGTGCGATATTTTTAGACACTGAATTATCTTTCATATAGAAGCTGCAGGGTAGCAGAGGGAATGACGTTACCCATTTAGGATTCTAAATTCACCACCTCTGTCCCCATGGTTACTGTTTCCTCTCCTTGACAGGGATCAAACATAACAAAACACTGCAAACTCAATCTCAGCCAAAACCTGAAGTGCCTTGCTAACGCAGCAGGAGAATGAGTAACCAAGAGAACATCGTGGAAAATGACATGATATGAAATAAAAATCATTGTTTATTAGAAGGGTTGTCTGTATGTCCACATGTACCTTGGAAACAAACCAGATCATTATTTGCTGTGCAAAATAAAAATAAAAACCACTAGGGGCTAGTTGACACATTTGTCAAAAGTAGTTGTAATCTATGCACTAATATCAGTGGCGGCAATGAGGGCCTGGTCCACATCCATTTTATAATTTGGGAAGCATCACTTTGCACTTACTTACGTTAAACCTCTTTTACCATTTTGTTGCCCATTTATCCAGTTTGATGAAATCCTTGAAGAAATGACAGTCTGCTTGGGTTTTTGTCATCCTGAATAATTTCGTATAATCCATAAATTTGGCCACTTTACTGGGCCCCATCTACACTGGGCTTCTGCTCCAGGGTGGGTGCGAGTCGAAGTCCCTCATGATAGATGACGCAGTTGCGACTTCACAGTCATGGTTTTCTCCTGGAAAAAGTGGAGTTCCAAGGAGTCATTTTACTGTGATTTTGGGGGTTTGCTGCCAGTTCCCCCACGGTTGCAGGCCATCTGTTCCTTACCTGAACTGACTTTGCATCTAGGGATGGCAGAGAAATCCACCACGGACTCCAATGAGGCTGAATTCTTTAGAAACTACCCCCCCCGGACTACCCCTCCGCCACTCCCCGAAATCCCCCCGGGATGGCCCCTACCTGGCGGTGGCTGGTCCAGGTCCATCGTCTTCTTTCTGCAGCCATCCGCTGCTGGGCTGCAGAACAAAATGGCATCCAGCGTAGCGGACGCCATTTGCGTGCCTGCCCTTGGCCATGATTGGCTATGTAAATATTTACGTAGGTATCATGGCCAAGGGCAGGGATGCAAATGGCGTCCCCTACACTGGACGCCGTTTGTGGCCGCAGCCCGGCAGTGGACGGAACTCCGGCTGCAGGTGGCCCCGGCTGGCGGCTCCACAGACTCGCCACAGAGCGGAACCGGCCAGGCAGGATTTCGGGGGGAGGGACAGATTGCCTCCCTCCCTCAGCGGACCCCAGAGAGGAACAGTAAGTGGGGTTCGTACACCCCTATTCGCATCTTACAGTGGGCATGTTGTAGGCATGCATAGTGCCTGTGTCACTCTGTGATGCCCCTTTACTCCCCCATCCCTTCACAGCTGCGCAGTTACAGAGGCACAGAGGGGCATTTTCATTTATTTAATCACAGTTTCACACATTTTTGCAGCTTTGTATCTTCGCAACAGTTGGACTCAGTACTCAAGAGCTGGGGAGGGTCTTGGGGGAAGGAACAACATCGCTCCAGACATCATTTTGGAGTGATGGCTAGGTATGTAGCGCTCACGCTTGTGAGTGTGAACCATCGCGAGAGTCTCAGGCTGAGGAACTGACAAACTGATGGTGGGGAAATTAAGGAGCACAAAACACGCAATTTTTACCTAAAACAGGGTCTGAAAGACACAGCAGAGCCCCTCAAATATAAAACAGCCACTGAAGTATCACACCCCCACACTCATGGGACTGCACAGCTGCACATTTCAGTATAATGGAGAAAAAAGCGAGGGCATGGGGAGTCTCTTAGGGAAGTGCGCAGTACATTGCGAGTGTATCACAAGGCATGGTGATTTGAAGCCACATTGCTGCGCAGTTGCGACAGGGTGGGGGGTCAAAGCAGTGCCATATAGATGGGGCCCTGCTCACCTCTTGCTCCAGATCATTTATGAACAAGTTAAATAGTTGTAATACTGATCCTCGGGGGACCCACTGCTTACTTCCTTCCATTGCAAGAACTGTCCATTGCTCTTCCTGTCTTCTTCCTATTATTTTAATAGTTGTGGATCCATAAGAGGACCTGCTCTATTATTTCATAACTGCTAAGTTTAATCAGGAGTCTTTGATGCAGGACTTTGTCAAAACCATTCAGGAATTCCAAATATATCATTGTTCATCGATCACCACATCTACATGCTTGTTGACATTGACAGAGAATCCCAAATGATTGATGAGAATGAGGCAGGACTTCCCTTTGCATGCCAACTTTCCTTAGCCAGACTTGTTCCTCTATATGCATAATCATTCTGTCTTTAATAAAGGTTTTCACCCATTTACACAGAACAGATACTAGGCTGACTAGCCTGTATTTTCTCTCCCACCCCCACCCCACCCCGGCACAATCATATTTTAAACAATGGCGTTGCATTCATTACTTTCCTATCCCCATGGCTGCCAGTGGCTGTTTGGGTAGTGCTGTGCCTACCCCACCTCCTCATTTCATTGAACTCTTTGCCCCCTGCAAAAGGAGGTATGAAGGTTTGAGGCCTATAGAGGTCAAGGGAAAAAAGATTGGGCTTACAGGCCTGGGGGGGGGGGGTTGTTGGGAGGGGGTATCCCTGAGAGGAGGAGTTTCATTTCCTCAGTTAAGTTTCATTTTCATTTCCCCAGTTAAATTTTTTTCTTCAGGTTTGAAAGAGAAACTTTCGGTTTTGGGGGAGGAGGTTTAAGAAGAGCAGAGTCAGGGAGACCAGAGCCTGAAGAGGAAGCAGGAAGAAGCTGCCTGAAGAAGTCTAAGTATAGCTAGGGTAAAGGAACTTGCATTTTGCAACTTCTATTTTCTTTTAGTGCCTTTTGTATGGTGTAAATACCTTTAGTGGTAATTTGCTTGCTTTACTTTACCAGTAAACTGTTGTGGTTAAACCCTGGGTCTAGAGTGTTGATCGCTCCATGCCTATAGCCTAAACCCCATGTTATTGGAAAGGGGAAGGTAAAAGAAGGAAGGTGTGACTCTTAAAGAAGCAAGAGATCCTTAACGAGTCCAGGTCATAAGAGGAACCCTGACAGGAAGGTACATTTTTCCTGCTGCTTTCACAGGGGGTTGGAGAATTTGGAGAAAGCTTTGTGGGTTGGAGACAGAAGATGGGAGAACTTTTTCTGCTTACTTTATTAATTCTACGAGGTGGCCGAGAGTCTTTCTTGTTTAAATATCTTTTTTTAAAGCCCTGCTTGCTGTTACAGTGGTGTGAGGCTCTTTCTTTACAGGTGCCCAGACTGGAAACACTTCCCCAAATGCCTATGCAACATCACATATATTGTCATATATATTTATTTACCCAGTGAACATGAGTGTATAGTCAGGCCAGAGGAGGCTCACCTGTTATTACAACATAACCTCCTTTGGCTGCCTCATGTTTTTTCCATCTGAGGTTCACCCTCAAAGTTTTGGCCAGGAGCAGTAATAACAAATCCCCAGTGGTAAATGACTTTTGGGGCCTAGTATTGTCACCCACAGCAATTCTGTGAAGGAGTTTTTCTCTTATGCTTACTAGTTTATTGGACTCTATGCCCTCTTTGACATGACAGCCACACCCTCTGCCCCCTCCCCATAATATACCATCTTTTCAATAGAGTTTATTTCCATTGATAACTGCATTGCTACTGATTCTCTCCATTCCACCAGGTTGCTGATATTGCCTCTATGGGCTTCTCCACATGGGGCTTTTATCCTATGATTCAGACTGGTTACTCACGGAAGTTTGCGGTTCCTTTACATGACGTTGTCAACCTCCAATGCCTCTCTCGTGGTTTCTGACCATTTCTGCAGCTTAATTTGAAATGGAAATAATGAGCTAATAAAAAATAAGCTGTTGGAATTGGTTTGAATTTGTCTGTGTAAACAGGAGGTGGTGGTATAACAAGACCACCATCTAGTGGCTGTTTAATCAAACATATAAAACTTGAAGATAAGGGGAAAGGTGGGGGGAGGGATGTGCACATAAAGGGCCAATCTTAATCCCACAAGAATCCAGGAGCAGAAGCTCTGGTGAAATTGTGGGATAAAAAGCCTTTGTGTGGAGAAGCCCAATAACTATGTTTACATTTTGCATCAAACACTCCACCATGCCCAGTGGAGGCAGAAGCTCAGTTGGTGGATACACAGGATACCTCCATGATAATGCCCTGCTCCAGGAAGTTTGACTGGCTGTGCCACACTTAGCATTCTGGCAACTTTTAGAAACTATTTCATCTTGGAGTAAGTCCTGTTGAACCCAGTAGGACTTGGTTTGGAGGGCCAAAACATTAACTACTTTAAAGACAGAGCTAGTAGCAACGACTTTTAAATTTTTACTCTAGAGTAGCACAGGCCCCCCCAATCCAGACCCTAGCATGAGGGGTAGATGGGCTTTGACCCTCCCCCCCACACACACTATGGGCCAGATCTGGATTGGGGCCCCATACATGCAATTTCTATTGCAAAACAGTGATCCATAAAGCAAATGGCCCCAAGTCAATATGCATAGGATTGCACTGATATTTAACAAGCAAAAGTAACTATCGTTTGAAGAAGTACTGTAACTGTATATCATCTTATTGAGGAGCTCAGCCTTACCGTTATTTTTGAAGTGTGCCTCACATATCTACTCAGAATCTTCATTTTGTTCTGGAGGGCTGATTAAGCAGGGCTTGTGATCAGCAAGGGCAAGAGAACTGTTGTTGACACTTGCTGACCTCTATACCCTCACTGGGAACTCTGGAATCTGCAAATGTCTATGTAATTGCTGAGTCACTATTCTCACCAAACTAATCCAAGGTGCACCCTGAATTGGCCAGTCCAGAGACTGGGGGGAACAACATGGCTTTCATGAAGCTTCACAGCTACCAGTAAACACGTTCGCAGTTGTCAACAGCCATCAAGGATAGGAACCTGCTCCACCCCAAACCCCAAGGTGACAGTCAAGATCAACACAGAACCCCTTCTGTTCTTCTTTCTCTTAGGAAAACACCTCCCCATGAGCCCAAGGTTTGCAAAGGTGCTGTCCAGTAGCAAGTGAGAGAGTTATTTGCCAGATCCACCCCAGGTCCCCAGCCCATTTAAGTCTTTTCCAATCCTTTTTCTCCAGCCAAGTAGCAGGTTACCTCTTTCTCTTTAGCCAGCTTAGGAGGGTTTGTGGAGAACCCAGGCTTTTTGTTTTGATTGCTGCAGGGGAACCTTATAAGGCATGCCTGCCTTTGCCCCCCCCCCCCCACCTGGAAGCATTTGCATTTGTGGGAATGAAAACAACCCAGTGATTGTTTCTGTAGAAGCGGGGCGGGGCGGGGGGGGGGGTTCCACCACATCATCCATTCATGAACAGCAACCTCAAGAGCCCTGGAATCTGCTCCACCTGATGAATTCCTGGATCACCATGAGCCTTTTGGAAAGAACCCTCTCTGGAATAGCTAAGTATCTGCACTCTGACTTCTTTCTTTCTTTTCATATTTTTCCCAAGTTCTCTCCAGCATCTCTTCATCCAACCTCTTGTATTTCCCAACCTTGTGCCACTTACATGTCAAATTTGCCCCCAGCACCCCCCCCAACACACACACACTTCGTGTATTTGGCATCAGAAATTCCTCTGCATCTCTCTCTCTTTCTCTTTGCTTCCTTGTTCTAGACATCTAGTAGAGTAGCAGCAGGTCCAAGCTGAAGTGTTTGTTTAACCAACTGTCCAGTTCTGCACAAAGCTTGCATATTAATTAATCTTGGCTTCTGTAAAGAAACCTGTATTATTTTGATTGATTGATTGACTGATTTCACTTCATTTCTATACCGCCCAATAGCCAAAGCTCTCTGGGCGGTTCACAAAAAGTTACGGCTTTGATCTGTATTCAGTCGCTAATTTCCCCTTAGTATCAATTAGCAGCAATTTCCATGTGGTGCATCTCCACCCAAAATCTAAGATTTTATACGTCAGCAATTACACATGTAAGCCCGGGTAATCGAAGGCAGGTGGTAACAAAGGGGCATCTTTAATATTCTTTTTCATACTACTCCAAAAGCAATTTTAACTTTAGAAGTACATATGTGTTTCCTAAACTCTAACGTCAACTAAAGTTTTTAGTTGATGAATCTACAGTTCAAACCTTGCAGCTGTAGTGGCTGATGCAGTTCATAGCTGATACCACGTTTGGGCCAGTTTGCACCGCCCCCTTATTCCTAGCCTAGTGCTACCCGTAGTGCCTCAAGACACTAGCATGACTTTAGTCTGGAGGCTTTAGGGTCCCCCCCTTCAAAAGTATTAAAGTTGGTATGACTGAGGCACTGTGTACGGCGGTGCTCCTCAACCCAGATGTGTTGGACTGCAACTCCCATCACTCCCAGCCTGGCTGGGATGATGGGGGTTGGAGCCCAACATACCTGAAGGATGCCAGGTTGGGGAAGGCTGGTGTATGTATGCCTCTTTTACCCCACTGTTGTTTCTAGACAAATGGGTCTTGTAGATTTTCGAAATGTGCCGAACCCATGAGCAGAGATAATTGGGAGGACTGTGTACATCGCCTGCAGTAATCCAGTTTTAGATTAGTGGAGGATCAGTGGAGACTTCAGTGTCGGTGGAACAGTGAATCTGCTCTGAGTTTCAGTCAGAACCAGCCAAAACGCTAAAGGAGCTCTCCAAGGTGCTGAACCTATCAGCAGTTCACAGGGAGGCAGCTCCGGCACTCTTTTTATTGGCAGGAATGCTGATGTCATCTGGCAGTCCCCTCCGACTTTCCTGTTCCCTCTGAGCTTAGCTGCAAGCCTCACAGAAGCTGGGGGGAGAAATGGATTTCCCCAGCAACAATAGATTGTTCCCTGTCATAATGCAAAGTATTCTGGGGTGTCTTGGCTTTAAATGGAAAACGAAAACCCATTAGTTTTACAAAAGACCTGCTCCTGGTGCAGACGAAAGAGGCTAGACCTGCTTTGTAGATATGGATCCACACAGCTGCCTGCATTTCTGGACCCCCTGGGGGTGGGGTGGCGGCCATGGGGACTGACATGAAGAGCACCTGAACTTCAGAATTTACCACGACACCACTGGGCCTGCATTTAGCGAAACTGCTGCTGCTGTCTGCTTAAAAAGAAAAATACTCCCCCCCCCCAAATAGGTTCAGCCCCTTGGCAAGCTCCTTTAGAGTTCTGACTGGTTCTGCTTGAAACCTAAAGCAGATTCACTGATGTCAGGCTCCAGTGTTTTAGATACATGCCCCCCTCCTGAACATGGTTCTCTTTCTTACTGAGGCATGTTCTTAACATGCGATGCATTTGAGTAGGTTGTTCAAGGTGATGGGGGTATTGCTGCCAGCCTAGGAAAAGCTTGCAGTTGTGCCGGTTGCTCCAGCCGCAGGGAAGATGCTGACTGCATCTGGATTTGAAGTGTTTTCCACATGGCCCAGTATTGCCTTCTGAGATAAGATCATGTGACCTGAATTGCTCAAGAGACCACCTCTCCCTGACTCAGCTTTGACCATTCCTGGCACTCGAATTCAGTCAGTTGAGAGATGCTCGCAGTTAAGCGCCAGGCCTGTCCTAGTTTCCTGCAGTCTTCACGAAACAGAGCTGCTCCTTGCATATCAGCATTCATTAGCAAACAAACGATCAATTACTTACGTTACATTTAGACACTGACACTTCGTGGATATAATGGGAGCCTGAGCTGCATCAGAGGAGGTGTCATTGATAAAGGCACTTCTGCAGATGTTTTCTCTTTGGTGGAGGTGTAACCATACCTGACTGGCATACTGGTCCCAACCTGTCTAAACCCCTCCCCCCCAATGTGTAGTTTTGATGCTTTTCATGTTCTTGTTTGTACTGTTTTAAGGTTTTACTGTTTTAAATTGCTGTACACCGTCTCTATGGCTCTTTAGCAGATAAGGTGGTATATAAATGTTAATAATAAATAAAACCGTCTGTGTAGGAAGTGGTAAACTTGGAGACATACTGTATGATGGTGCCTCCGATCTGGCAACCTACCCATGAGATATCCCCATTGGAACAAATGCAAGATGTCAATGGCTTCTGTTACAATTCCCGAGGGGTGCATTGATACTATAGGCCTTGTTATGCATTTCAGAACAGAGTTGCCAACTTTTGATTTAAAAAAATTCTGGCATGTGGCCAGGGCCATGATTCAAGCTGCAACAAAGCTATTAGAAAAGGTTTCTTGCTCCTGTGGCTGGGGATGCGAAATACAGTGGCTGAGACTGTGTGGGTTGTAGTGGAAGATTTCTGTATGAAGATGGATATAAGAACAACCCCTAAAGCTCTACCACTGCCAACCTGGCTTTTCTTGGATCAAGAGAACTTGTTGGGACGGACTACAAGGAAGTGCACAAAGGTGAGCTGGGGCGTGGAGCTCAACAACCTTGCTTCTTAGTGAATGAATGGGAGCTACACAGTGCATGCATGCAAGTGGTGTAGTGGAGTCAGGGTTCACAGGGATGCAGCGCCACACTTTTTAAATCAGCAGTCATCTGCAGCCCCCTCCAACTCCCCTGTTCCCTCTGTGCTTAGCTGCTCTCCTTACAGAAGCTGGGGGTAGAAACTGACTTTCCCAGCAGCAATATATTGTTCCCTCTTGCAATGCAAATAATTTTGGGGTGTCTTGGCTTTGAATAGAAATTAAAACCCATTAGCTTTACAAAAACCTGCTCCTGGTGGAAATGAAAACCGCTAGAGCTGGTTTGATGATATGGATCTACCCAGCTCCTGCCTTTTGGGACTCTCTGGTGGGGTGGCCATGGGGGCTATCATGATGAGCACCCACACTTCAAAATTTACCACTGCATCACTGGGCCTGCATTTAGCAAAACTGCTGCTGCTGACGTCGGCTTAAAAAGAAAAACAAACATTCTAACTCTACCCAAAACCCTCTGGTAACTAGCCCAGCATTTTGGCATGTATGCAAAACATAACTAGTCCAAAGGCTAAAAATCCAGCCAGGACAGTATTCTTCTAGTTGGTTAAGCAACTATTATGATTATGATACTTGATTATGTAGAATGATGATGATTTCAACAGGCAATTTTGGAGCATCAAGGTTTGCAAGTCAGAAGAAGGTGAGAGTTTTGCTGTCATTTACTGAACACTCTACCAAGGCTACTCTTGTGTGATCAATAGTACATAATAACAAAGTGAAATTGTTTTTCTTTTTTTCTTGTCTAAAAATACCACTAAGTTTCCATCTATAGTTTGTTTTAATGTTGTCTGTGTCTTTTAAACAGCAGAGAGAAAGGCAGAGCAATCCTGCAGTCCCAGCTACAGTGGTGGTTGACATCAGTATAACATGTACAGCTTATTGGGATCCTATGCACTCTCAGAAGCAAAGTCGACAGTAAAATATCACTTCAAGAACAGTGCAACCCCAGTGCATGCTCTCCTCTCCTTCACCGACACCAACCCGTCACAGAGCAGCCTGTTCATGACAACCCACTCCCTATGTTAGCCAATGGGAGGACCACTTTGTCCTGCATGAGCTTGCTTGCCCACTGTGATAATTCACAGATGCTCCACTTCATGTCTCCTTCTCATTGGAGGTCCATTTGGCTGGGTTGCAGAACAGGGCCTTTTCAGTTGAGACACCCAGGCTGAAAATTCCCTACCCCTGATTGGTGTTTCGGTGTTCTATCAAAATCTCTCTAGTCATATGGTTGATTTTTCCCCTTTCTGTGATTTTAGTATCTGGCTGCCGACGTTAGCCTGGTTCATGGTTTTATGTATTGATTGCATAGTGTTTAACTGACTTTTGTGAGCTGCATAGGCAACTCTGTGAAGGGCCCAAAAAGTGAGATATACATATATTTTAGTAAGTAAGTAAGTAAGTAAATAAAACCAACCCATGGCATCACCAGACATCATCACCCTCCCCCATCACATACACATGAGGCAACTTGGAAGACACAAAAAACACCACGGTGCCTTTAATAGCATAAACCACCGTGGTGCATCCAGTATATATGGACTGAGAACAAAACTCACCCTTTGGAAGCCTGGTCAGCAGCATTCATGCCACAGGCAAAAGAGGGGGTGGGGGAAGCAGGCAAAATTAAGAGCCTGCACCGCCTGCCCCAGAGAGCATCTCTCCTTCTCTCTCTTTCTCTCAATAAGCCTCACAGCCACAAGAAGGGAAAGGCTGCCTCATGGAGCATTTGTGATTTCATTTTATTTATTTAAAGCATTTTTATCCCATTCCTCCACCAAAAAGTCTCCCAGAGTGGCTTACATAACATCAATAAAAAGGGGGAAGTCCCCCCCTCCTTCTGCAGGCTTCTCATCTAAAAAGATATGGCACAAAAGGATAAAGGGGTGGGAAGGGAAGGGAAGGGGAAAAAAGCAAGCGGCCTTTTAGCAGGGCTGGTGAAAAGGCCCTGCTCTCTCTGTCATCTCTGTTTGCTGCTGGAATGGCTGCTGATGGAATTGTGATTCCCCAGCCTTCGACCCAGCCATATACACCCAGACCAGGCAGATTACACAAGAAGCTTTAGCCCTGTGAACAGCATAGGTTCCACATGCAGGAGCTCCCAGGCTTGAACCTTCAGTGCATGTGTAACACTTTTCTTCAGGGTCTCTAAAGGGACTCACAGCAAAGGTCTTGTACAGAGACAATTAACATATATAATTTTAATTTAATTAAAAACAATAACAATGCACATGTAATAATTTAACATGCATAACAATTCACTAATCACCAAAACAATAAAACAAAGCCCAGCCCTCCCAAAGTTCTGTCTTTCTGCTTGAATCCACAACAAAGAAAATATAAATAAAACTTCTCTCTGAAGCTTGACGTTTCTGCTGGCCAACAAAAGAAAACAGTCTCTAGTTGGTTCACTCCAGCTCAGCAGCAAGCTTCCCAAAATAGACCAGGATCCAGCAACACAGAAACAACTTGTTAAACAGCCCTGTCTCAAGGGTTCAGGGTCTTACAGGGAGGAGACAGCAACCTTCTTCCACACTGTATTTTGGTAACTGCCTAAAATGGTGGCCACTCCCTATCTCACTCCTTTATTGAGCATGTGCAGGGATATTCCCATTCAGAATTCTTAAAGAAAAATATACCAGTGGGTTACATTCTCCCCTGCTAAACTACGGATGTCCCAACAGTTATTAAAAATTATAACTTCTAACTGCTTACATAAATGTTCTTCCCTTCAATAATTTGGAACAATACTGACATTAAAAGGTAAAAAGGTAAAGGTGTCCCCAACCAGTCGTGTCCGACTCTAGGGTGCGGTGCTCATCCCCGTTTCTAAGCTGAAGAACCAGCGCTGTCCGAAGACGCTTCTGTGGTCATGTGGCCGGCATGACTGAACACCAAGGTGCATGGAACGCTGTTACCTTTCCCGCCGAGGCGGTACCTATTTATCTACTTGCAATTTCTTGCTTTCGAACTGCTAGGTTGGCAGAAGCTGGGACTGAAGACAGGAGCTCACTCCGTCACGCAGCACTCAGGTCTCGAACTGCTGACCTGCCGACCTTCCAGTCTGCAGTTCAGCGTCTTAACCACTGAGAAACTTGATCTTGTGGAACAATAGCAAGGTCTAGAACATAATCTTTGAATCTTGTGGGTTTGGTTCTAATTCTTTCTGTCCTATGAGGTTCTAAAGACACTTCTGTAGGTGTCTCTAACATAGCTGAAGTTTCTTCACTTGCATTGGAGAGCTCTGATAAATCATCTGATTCAGACAAAACCTTGACTGTGTTGGCAACAAAGCTTTGAAACTCTCTCCCGTGGGAGATGTGCCTGTCCTCCTCTCATTCCACCTTCTGAGAAATGGTGAAGAGCATCCTTCTTCACCAACCTTTTAATGATAATTGAAACGGCAGTTTTATCCCCCTGAATTGGTATATTTGCTCTCTTTACAGACATTGGTGCTGTTTTGTATATTATTATACAATAATATATTGGTGCTGTTTTGTATATTATTATTTTGTAATTGTTGATCTTGTATTGCTAATTTATGTTGTACCGCTAACTGACTTGCCACTTCTTAGCGGGGAAAGAGCAGAGAAATTAAATAACCTACTTTTAGTCAGGGATGTTGGCAAAATCTGCAATGGATTCAAATGAGTTCAGATTTCTATTTATCTGACCTGTGGATTCTGCTGCAAACCAGCTTCTTCTGCGCAGATTCTGTGGACTTCCAGACCATTCTTTTACTTTTGGGGGAGATTTGCATCACTGCTCATTAGCACTAAAGCATGCTGCAGTTGTTGCTCCCAACATTGTTAAAAGAATGGTAAACCTAGCATGCCCCTGTTCGCCAGCACTGGGTGGGGTCATTGCCCTCCCCGCTCTCTTTCTAGAACCAGCTATTGGAGCATGTTCAGCAAGTAGTCTTCCGGGCAGGTGGGCTTCTTTGAGAAGATTCCAGCAGTCCAACCTTGCTCAAGAAGAGAAAGCGGCTCCAGAGGGAAGGCCCTCAGACTCTGTTATTGCCTGCTTTGCTTGTTTTTAGATATGTGTTGAGACCAAATTATTAATTAGAGATCAAAGATTACTTGTGGGAATGGTTAGACATTGTTTTGGTGAGATTAATATAAACTTTAATATAGACTTTAATAGCAGAGTCATAATTTTGTAATATTGTAAAATATGTATCTGCCTATATTAGAAGATATAATTAAATATTGTTAGATAAATATATTTGAATTATGTATGTAAAGAGAAGGGTCCAGCAGTCCAACCTCACTCAAGAAGAGGCAGTTGCTCCTGAGCGAAAGCCCTCAGACTCTGTTATTCACAGGCCTGCTTTGCTTGTTTTTAGGTTACAAGCAACTAAGAATGAAGATTTAGATTCCTGCACAAGAAGTCTGGAACAACTATAAAAGGACTGTGAGCTCATCGGGTTTTTTCCCTTCTTCTTCTTTGCACCCTGTTAATAGCTGAAGGAACCTTATGACTTCTTTGCTGCTATGGAGCAATAGCAACCGAACTGTCAATAATGTCAAGATATCACTATCACTTGACTGTGTATTACTGTTTTGTGTATCAATGAAAAGTATTTCTTTTTTTAAATATACATTTAAATTTGATCTCTGATGTTGTTTCTTTTCTTTGTTATTGCAAATATGGATGGGAGTCACACCGTCAGAAAAGACTGAACCTGCCCACTTCTCCTATCTAATGTAATTGTGGGTTACATAAGAAAACGGTGCCTGAACAGGGACAGCGCCATCCATACTTGTAAACAGTAATTAGTAATTTTAATCCCAACTATAAGAAATTTTCCTTGTGAGGTATTTGTTTAAAATACTGCTGTAAATATGGAACTATGTAAACAGTATAAGTTTGATCCAGACTGCTCTGTTAGATTGAGTGGCATTCATCCTACTGATACAGATGAGGAGCCGATGCATGCTTTAGGAGAGTATGGGACTGTTACTGGATTTAAAAGAATGCGAGGTAGTCAGCAAGACACTGCTATCTGTGAGTACAGTAAAGTGTGTACAGCTAGAATGATAAGAACAGATTGTAAACAACTTAAATTAAATGGTAAATGGAGTGTTTTTCCTATGGGCATAAGGAAGACCCTTTCTGGTCATTCCTTAACAGAAGGGAACCTAGGTGATGAACAAATAGCTGGCACTCCACCTACACCCTCTTCAGCCAGGGACACATTTTCTTCCCCTGATGTACCCGTACATTCTACACCCAACTTCACCATCCCTGAAGGGGTATCTAGAGTAATAGTAGAACATGTAATAAAGTCTGATGAGGCCTCCGCTGCCTATAATTATGCATCCTTCAAACTGAAGTGTTTTTCTGGTCTTTCACCAAAACCTCCTAGTGAGGTAGATTTTGATACATGGAAGCTTCAAGTGCAACAGCTACTAGATGATCCAGAAATATCTTCCAAAGGAAAAAAAAGGAAGTTAATTGAGAGCTTAGCACCCCCAGCTTTGAATGAAGCTTTAAATGCAGGTCAAAGTTCCACTGCGGAAGAATGTTTGATGCACCTAGAAAAGATATATAGTTCTGTTTCTGGCAGTGATGAACTCTACGCTCAGTTTTTAGAGACTTTTCAGAAATCTTCAGAAAAACCCACTGAGTATTTGAGATAATTAAAAAACTGCTGGAGAAAGGTAATGGAGAAGAAGACCTTGATGCTGGAAAATCCAGAGGTGCAGCTCATCAAACAATTCATTTGTGGGTGCTGGGATGAATTCCTGATTGTGCAGCTCCATCTGCGTGATAATCTAGATACTACTAATAGTTCTAAGATGCCATTTTCAGAATTACTGTACAAAGTCAGACAATACGAAGGGGAGAAAGAACTGAAAGAGCAAAGAAAACGGCAACAGTTAGGTAAACCATCATATAAATCTAGCAGTTCATACCTTATCATTGAGTCAGCAAAACCTGTAAACTCTGCGGTAAGAGAGCCAAGGAAAATAGAAGACCAACTGACCCATATTGATGAAATTATTGCCAAGTTAATGGAAAAGCTTATTAAAAGAGGGTGAAAAGGCCAAAACAAGAAAACACCAGGATTTCGCCCCCAGACAGACCTATTTCAAATAGCTGTTGGTTTTTCTGTTACAACTGTGGAATGGAGGGTCACTCTAGGACTGAATGTACTAAAGCAAGCAATGTTGAATTAGTGCAAAAGAAATTAATTTCTAGACAAGAGCAACGGTTATCATGCCAGTCCTTGAAATCTTCACAGACAGATGAAAATGTCAAAGCTGGGGCAAAACATTGAGAAATCACCCACAAAAGTAAAAGAGTGAACAGGGTGCTATGTGAACTGGTGGGAGGCCCATGCCATACACAGATGTTTATAGAAGGAGTATCACGTGTGTGCTTAATAGATACAGGTTCTCAGGTTACCTGCATAACTTCAGGATTTTACAA
Source organism: Heloderma suspectum (assembly GCF_057233095.1). Classification (NCBI taxonomy): domain Eukaryota; kingdom Metazoa; phylum Chordata; class Lepidosauria; order Squamata; family Helodermatidae; genus Heloderma; species Heloderma suspectum. Next base: position 131,252,131 of record NC_139462.1, on the reverse strand, counting down.
GCAGCATTTGTCACATATAGAATTGCACCCATTGGAAGAAACACTTAAAGTAACAGGTGCAGGAGGTCAAGAAGTCCCTTATCTAGGGTATGTGATTGTTCAGGTCAACTTTCCTAAAGAAAATTGTGGAACAGAAAAGAGTCAGATAGTTTTTGCTCTAATATGTCCAGATCAAAATCCTCCTGCTGGAGTCCCAGTTATTGTGGGTACTAATATCCTATGGAAATTTAAGGATGACTGTGAACAAATAGCTGGCCCACAATTCCTGAAGAAACTGAAGACTGATGCTATATGGGCCAAGGCATGCTCAATATGCAAAGAGCAGGAGAGGATGCAAAAGAAAACTACTAGGATAATAGTAAGAGCTGCAGAAAGCAAAGCAGTAGTAATACCTTCCAGTGAGGCAAAAGAAGTCACTGGAACTGTAAGACAACTTTCAGGAGAAGGATCATTTGAGATGTTAGAAGATGCAGAAAACAAAAATTTCCAGGGAGGGTTAGTCCTAAAAACTTAGTTTGCTAACGTTTCTGCTTACTGTAGTAAAACCACTGTACAAATACAGAACGCAAGTAGCATTATGTTACCTAAAAAGTGTGTCATTGCAAAAGGAGAAGTTGTAGATTGAATCAAGCCCATGCTGCCTGTAAGTAGGAAAAACAACATTCCCTTTTCTTTGGATTTTAGTGATTCACCCATATGCGCTGAATATGAACAGCACGGAATATAAACAGGAAAGAATTTGCAAAGAAGCAGGTCCAGCTTTTTCAAGGCATGACCTGGACATAGGTCATGCCTTGAGAAATATACCAGTGGTTACACATGGGCATCTGCAGGGATTTTCCACAGGGGGCAAAGTATATGCATACAGAACTACTGCCAGATAACAAATCAACCCTTTCTGGTAGTGATGACTGAGCAGCGATGAGGCCTGGGCTTGGTAGGCCTGGCCTCTGAGAAACATGTCTACCCTTCTCTTATTTCACAATGGGTAGAGCTGATGTCTATCACTGGGTGGATCTGCTGTTGGATTATGCCTTTCCACCAGTGGCTGAAACCCTCAATTCTTTCCCAATTCTTATAACCCCACCAGTCTTTAATTAATTACACTGCAGCTATTTCATGGTCTCCCTCACACGTTTTCCTAAAAAAACAAAAAGAAACACAATGCTAGGCTTGCTAACAACGGGATGTCATACACTATATTCCCCCTGCCCCTTTGCTGGCAAAATGGATGTAACAACGTTGTAATACTTTGCAGATCTGATATAACCACACCTCTCATCTACAGACACTGCCGGTGCACTTATGGACTTAAAATGATGGACTTAATCTGCATTGATGTCAGCAGGGTATTTTGTGTTTTTTTTACAAAATCTCAGGGGGAGAAATCACTTTGGGGGGTATGAAATAAGATCTGAGTTAGAAAGATCACGAACTCCTTCCTTTGCTGCTGTCTTTTGTTTTTGGGTAGATAAACAGTAGCGAGTATATTTCTGAATTGTTTCTGTGGAGCAACAACAGTGACCTCTCTACCAGGGAAGACAAAAAAAAAAATGGTTTAAAGCATTATCTTGGAAGAGGGATTGCTAGGGGTTAGGAGAGGCTTTCCCCACTCATCCTCAAGCAATCACACCTGAGAGCACCAAGTGCTGGGAGAGCAGAGGTGGTGGTGGTATGCGCACGCACGTGTGTGTACGCACATGCGTGGGGGTAGGGAGGGGGGAAAAGTGGGTGGATGAGAAATTGATGGTGGGGATTTGGCAGCGGTTAGAGCACCCATGGGGGCTGCATCAAAGGCCCTGGGCAACTTCACTACAAAAAGACCCAAGAGAAGCCCACAGGCCCACCAAGAGAGTGCAACCCAAAAGTCAACCAGAAGGATGCCCAGATGGGCCAATAGCTCCATTCTGCAAATTACTTGGCTCCCACTTGACTTCAGCTACACTGCCCCCACCACCAGATTGCCACAAAGGCATCTCCTCCACCCTCCTGCTCACTCCTCTAATGACTAACTCTGTGGTTTAGCACACCAGCACTGATTTGGGGGATTTGGGGCTATGGTGAACCCTGCCCCCTGACCTTTGCTGAAGTCCCAGTGGCTAGCTAGAGAGTGGCAATTAAGGCCCATCCTGAAGACAGCTGAGGGGAACAGGCAGGGATAGAAGGAAAGGCACCTCTCTACCTGCTAACCTCTATTAACAGAGATATTACCTGTAACTAAGTTAATATCTTGTAGGGATGTTGTGAGGATTTGAACAAGGGCTTTTTTGCCTTCAATCCTGTGAGCTGCCTCCTTTTCCTCCCTCGCTTTCAAAATAACAGGTGGTCAGTTTGACAATATTTCTCCTGTCAAATGGCTGGCAGCCTATTTTCTAGAATGGAAAATTCTGGTTGCATTATTAAGAACTAAAGCCTTTACCGTGTGTGACTTGTGGAGAGACTGCTAGAGTCCAAAATTATATGCAGTGACATATAAGTGTTTTCCATCTGTTACTGAAATCCTCTTCCCAGAAAGAAAGATGGCCGACTTAATGCTAGCCAGATTGTGAGGCCTGGAAACTAAGGCTGCACTTATCCGAGACCGTGTCTCCACAACAACGGAAGGAGAAGCAAATGGAGGAGTACCAGATTTTTTTAAAGGAATCAGCTTTGCTGTGCTTTGGTCCATGCAGGACTCCTCGAGCAAGTGCTCCGCACCAGTAAGAATACCTTCACAGAACATACTTCCAGGTGGGGGTTGGAGTGAATGTCATCTGACTGGCAGGGGCTGCTCAACCAATAAGAGAGGCTCCCCCTCCCCCCTTTCTCCTTTCCCCTGAAGCTCCAAATGCACCTGCATTTCAGGAGCAAGCATCATTGAGCACAGTGGGAGTTACTTCTGAGTAGACACACATATGGCTTGTGCTGGGAAAGGGCAGGGGGAGAGAACACAGGCATAAGAAACCAGCCCCCTTTCTAACTGCAGGATCTCTATAATGAAGCTGTGAAGTAGTTACTCCCTAAGGCAATAAACCAAACAATGGAGAATTGGAGCCTCAAGGTGGCGCTTTAGAGCATTTAGGGAATGTGCTTTAAACCGTGCCATTTCAATTGAGGGGAATCTATGTAAGTTCTGATGTGAGCATTCAGGGGACAAGCCTCATTGTGCACAATGGGAGTGACTTCCGAGGAGACACGAATTGGCTTGTGTAGGGAAACACACAGGAAACACCCCTTGACCAGGGTCATGGTGAAAGGCACACCCCTGAGCAGGGCTGGCATACTGGAGGCCAATGTGGGGGTTGGGGCACACAGCAACTATACCGGGGAGAAGCCAACTCGAGGAAAAGAATCAGACTTCAACCAGTCTCAGGAAATCTGGTTTTTCCATGATAAGCTCTGGGGTCGCTGTTGGATGGCCATGACGTAACATATTCCAAACAACCTCAACACGCAGCTGGCTTGGAGTAAATCGCTGGTGTAGACACTCCATGAGTAAGTGCAACTGAAATCAATAGGAATTACTTTTGAGTAGACATGTAGAGGATTTCACTGTAAATGGATAACCCTGCTAAAAACAGACATGCTAATTCATATAAATCTTGGATTGTTTGTAGGTTTTTCTTTAATTTGTGAAGTACTCAGTGGGTTTCCAGTGGTCATTGCAATGGTTCTTTTAGGAGGTGGATGCTCCAGCACTAATTGAAAAAGTAAGAATTCTTCCTCCTCCCCACCAAATCCTAGTCCAATAAATAAGAACAATTCATCACTTTATTTGCTTATTGCATTTATATCCCACTTTTTTTTCCTCTTGCAAGGAACCCAAGGCAGCGTACGTGATTCTCCTCATTACTTTAGGCAGCAATTTACACTGGCCAAAGCAGTCCTAAGTGTTGTGATTCCGAAGTGTGATATACCAGCACTGAGGGAAGCAGCACCAGCAGTACATCATAGCAATGTTTTTCTTGAGTATCCCTACCCAGCTCAGTGTTTGTGTGAGGGGGTGTCAAGGAGGGCACATGTGTCCATTGCCAAGGCAACTGGGCCGATGCACCTTCGGTTGTTGTGCATGGCAGCAAGACTGAGGGTGGGCAGTGAAATGACTGCAACACAGCTAGGCAGGGAGTTTTTGTCAGTAATGGGGATGCATTCTCTACCTTTCAACATACATTCAGAGTGAGGGCATTGTGGCTTCAGTAATATTGCCATGAGTGTAAGATAATTAAAGCTTCATAAAAATGGTACAATTTACTGTTAGAAAGGCCATCGATCTAAAATTTCCTATTGTAACATAAAAGGAAGCGTGCCATCAATTCTGGAGCCATAAGGTTGGGTACACATTTTAAAAATAATTCAAAGCCTTACCAATTAAAATTTGTCACCATCAATTAAAACTACTTCCCCCCCAATTCATCATCTAGAACAGGAACTGGGAACTTGTGGCCCTCCAAATGTTGTTGGACTACAACTCCCATTAGCCTTAGCCAGCACAGCCAGTGGTAAGGGATGGGGCGTAGGCTCAAACATCTGGAGGGCCACAAGTTGTGAAATTCAAACTGCGACTTTCATCACATCTCTTAGCAAGTCTGACACCAGCTCTATGCTGCTGCCAGTTCAAGGGTAACCCAAATTATAGTGTAGAACAATACTTACCTCAGTCCTTACCCAAGGTTAGGAAAGGAGCATTGAGACCATATCCTAAAGCCATATGTGACAAACTATTCTGGGAGGCTCTCCGTTATTTTTGGCTCTTTTTAGTAATTTTAATGTACAATTATATGTTGAAATTGACGCAATAGACACTGTACCCATAGTGTCATAGTGTACTCCATAGTGTCAGTAATAGACACTATACCCCTCTGACCTAAACTGTATGAGAGCTATTTCACACTTGGCCTTGGTACAAAAGGTATCAGAAGTTAGATAGCAAAATGCAATTGTGAATGGCACACCCAAGCATAAATGGCTGGGGTCTCCTCCAGGAAACATGGAAGCAGAATAATATACAGTGTGTAGCAAAGAAATGTCCAATGCAAAATTGGGACTTTATGGATTGGTTCTCAGCCTTCCCCCTCTCTCTTCTCAGCCCTCCCCCCTGTAGCCTCCCTCCCCAAGCCCACCCATCATTTTTATGTGTGACATGACCTTTTATGAAGTTTCCAACCCCTCCTCATTTTTTAATTCAGGCTGAATGTGTCTGGATGTGTTGAGTAGGCTCTCTACATGTACTCTGCAATGGCAGCAGTGTGCAGAGTGATTCTATTATAAGAAAGCAGCTAACAGGGAAAAGACAAGCCCCATACCCTTCACCCAAGAGCAATGCCCTACACTCAGCTCTTAAAAACATACCACACCCCTGTGTTGACATACCTCACAGCTTTGGAAAGCAAAGGGGAAATACTTTTTAAGGGTTATTAAGAACGACAAATAATGCTCTCTGTTAGCAGCTTGTGCATAGCAGGTTTACTTTTATAGAAAACCAGCATGAAAGAAGGAGTGCTCAGTAGTAGCGTACATCCTTTGCATGCAGAAGGCCACAGTTTCGATCCCTGGCAGCTCCAGGTAGGGCTAGGAAAAACTCCTGTCTGAACCCCTGGAGAGCCCCTAGATGGACCAGCATTCTGACCCGGTGTAAGGCAGCTTCCTAGATTTTTATCTTTACTATTTTCAAAGTTTATTCATAGTGCAGGCCATTAGCTGTTTTAGCCGCTTCAAATTTTAGAGAAGTATACCATGGTATGCTTTTAAGGGTTCAGCACAAGAATTCTCACACAGCACTTAATGAAAAAAGTTCCAAAGAGGCAAAGTTTTGCAAAAAAGCACAAGCAGCTCAATTTTTTGCTGTAGGTGCATGCCATGCCTCTGGCCTTGGACACAGCAGCAACTACTTGATGACAGCCTGTGTGACAACTGAGCAGCCCCCTCCCCCACAGCCCTCCTTCAACCCATACACATCCTGCCCAGATTGCTTGGGTTTGGTAGAAAAATGAAAGGATGTATTTCCCCCCCCCCATAGAACTCTGCATAAAGTGTAGCTTGACAGCAAACCTGTTTGCAAAATCAGAAGAACACATCAAATGTGACTTTGCACACTGAAAAGTGGAAAGGGACAGGGAAGTGATAATTAGGCTTTGCATGCCGAGAAGGTAGGAAATACAGTGGTGCAGGAATTCAGATCAATTTCTTCTCTCATATGGCATTGTTTTTCCTGTTTTCTATAACAGAAAATGTAAACATTTGGTTGCTTCTGAGTTGGGCTTAATGTTAGCAACCTTTGCTTGAAAAGCTGAAAGGGAGTTAATTTCAATCCTGTAATCTCGCACAGTAATTCTTTGTTTACTCTGAAGTAAGTGTAGTTGAGTTCATTTGGGCTTACTCCCAGGTAAGTGGATTGTCTCAGAGGGTTTTCTTCACGTTCTGCTTAAAGTATCCATTTACATTGGCTGGAGTGCCCATTGGGTTACAAATTCTTCTGCTGCTGCTTTCTGATTATGTGAATGTGCATTCATCTGTGCACAGAGGAGCTCTAAGGTGACAACCTACTTATCTAATATTCCTAAAAGTGTGTAAACTGTACTAAATTAAGTACAAGCTTCAGGTATGAAAGTGCCTTTGAACATTTGTTTTTCCAGGTCTTATCTGGTTTGTTTTTTGCTTGGTCGATAAGAATGAAGTGAATAATATAATGCTGTAACTAGTGTTTTTCTTTGGAAATCATGTAACTATGTAAATGTGCTCTTTATGTAAATATACTCTTTTAAAAACAGCTTGCTTTTTCACCGATTCCAAGCAAAATGAACTTTATTAAAGATCATAGCATCAGGTCCTCTGTATTTAGGAGACAACAATAACTTTACTCTCAAAAGAGGCTTCAGAGCAAGGTGTTCTAGGTACAAGGGCACATGGTTCATCATTATAACCTTCCAAAAACAATCTCCCGGATGGTAATTGCTTTATGCTGTAGGGGGCTCTGTTAGGGATGGGGGAGAATTTCTCCCCGAAACTTCGGGGGGCCGAGTGCCAACGCATTCGGTCCTCCGAAGGTTGTTCGGGGAGAAATTCTCCGCCCCCCCGCCCGGGATGGGACTTACCTTTCACGAATGCCCCTCCCGGCAGCGGGTCCCGGCGGCGGTTCGGCAGGTCTTCGTAAGGGGCAGGGGCGGGGGCGGCAGCCAGTCTTTTGACCGGCTGCCGCCATCGCCGCCATTACAAGAAAAGTAAAAAAACCACGAACGCCCCTGTGATAGGCTACATAACGATTAACGTAGCCTATCACAGCTAGATTTGCAAAGTCAGCCGTGATAGGCTACGTTAATCGTCACGTAGCCTATCATGGGTGGCTTAAAAAAAAAAAAAAGCGCGTATGGCTAATGGCGGCCCCCATAGGGAGCCGCCATTCGCGTTCCTTATTTGGTCCCTGTAGTCTACGTAAAGATTTACGTAGACTACGGCGAAAATAAGGACAACGCAAATAGCGTTGCCCTTATTTTCGCCGTAGTCTACGTAAATCTTTACGTAGACTACAGGGACCAAATAAGGAATGCGAATGGCAGCTCCCTATGGGGGCCGCCATTTGCGTACACGCTTTTTTTTTTCTTCCCAAAGTCACCCGTGATAGGCTACGTGACGATTAACGTAGCCTATCACAGCTGACTTTGCAGATCTAGCCGTGATAGGCTACGTTAATTGTTACGTAGCCTATCACAGGGGAGTTTTTTTTTTTCTTTAGAAGTTCGCGGCCGGGGAGACGGGACGCTTCTCCCCCCCAGCCTGAATTTCGGCCGGGCGAGGCGGGAAGCCTCCCCCCCGGCCTGAACTTCGGGGGGAGCAGCAAAGGCCTCCCCCCCACCGCAAAGCAAGCTGCGAGACCAGGTAAGTGACTTTTGTGCATCCCTAGCTCTGATACAGCAAGGCTTCATCAATCTGTGTTCCCCCTCAGCAGTCTTAGGACAGAACTGTGTGTTAGAAAAAACGCAGGGCTGCTGCACGAGGTTGAATTCACCTTCTCCACCTCAGTAATGTTCTAGCTCAGCTTACCGGTTCTGACATCGTTATAGTGTGCACTTCACTATCCCTGCTCCATATCATTTGCTGCCACTGGTGGAAGGACACTTAGACAAATGACAGGTCATAGGCAACCTAGTGCCCTCCAGGCGTTTTGGACTACAATGTCTATAAGCCCCAGCCAGCATGGCCAATGGCCAGGGATTATGGTGGTTGTAGTCCAAAACATCTGGAAAGCATCAGGTTGCCTGTTGCTAGGTGCAGCAGGGAACATGACACGGGGCTGCCATTTATAGCAGCAGCTCTGTGTAGTTCGCCCTTTGAGTTGAAGTAGATCCGTAACAAAACACTTAACAAGAACTTCAGTGTAGTATCAGTTTGTTCCAACCTTTCTAAATGTGAACACTCTCATAAGGAGACCAACCTGGTAAAGGCAATAAAGAGCCAAGATCTCTTATTAATCTTATGAGATTCCCTCCTCAGCAACCTCTACCACAAACATTTGCTAACTGACTACTAAAGAGGCCGCATTCTTTCTGCCTAGCAGATCTCCCACTAAAGCTTCACTGGTCATAAACAAGTTGCTGGGAACTCAGCAGCCACAGCAGTACTGATATAGAAACCTTCCATGGAGTTTCCTCCTTTTGCAGAGATCCTAACAACATTATATAACGTAAGATTTGGACTTAGTATGCCTATGAGCAATATTCCTGTGGGTACAGATTCCAGCCTTTGCCTGGTTTGTTGCTGTAAGCTTCACTTTGGTCCATTTCATTTTGTGGGATTTGGCCTGTACTGAAACTGGGATGGTTCATCAGAAGAAACAGCTGGAGAAGGAAAAACACGGGAGTTGTATGTAGAAGTATATCATATCAGGCCATGGCGCTATTGGTGAAATAGGTGCTTCATAAATATAAGGAGAGTTTTTGGCTTGATTAACGTTCTTTGATTAAGAGTCATCATAGAGAGGGTTGTTGTAGTTTCCCCAGGATCCATAGTCATGATCATCAAAGAGTCGTCCGTAAGAAGAATGCCTGAGGAGGAAAAAGAAACAGCAATTTACTCTGCTCAGCCTACGCTTATTACTGGGCCTCCTTCTCAGGCATTGCTATTCACCCTGCACAGCATGGAGAGAGGGAGCCCTAGAACACATGGCTGGGAAAGAAATCCCTCTGGCATCCTGTCTCCTCCCTCTCTCCTTTATTACGTAAACTACCAGGCTGATCAGACATCCAACAGTGCTTGTCAAGGAAGTGTTGCCTTGAGAGATCAAACTGTGATTAACAAATAACCCCCTCGTCATAGTTCTTGCAGCATGTCCACCTGCTGAATGGGGTTCAGGAAGAACATCAGCAAAGGGAAGGTCACCCTGCCTCAGCATCAGACCCCAAAGCTGCAAGGAGCTCGCTTCCCCCTCCCACCCCGAAAGAGCTCAGGGCCAAGCTATGCAAGGCATTAAACGTAAAGAACAAATGCAGCCGGGGTGGTGGATCCAGACTGGGATTGTGGCATTCAGGTAGGGTGGGTTTAACCATTGTTGAGACCTGCTGAGGTCTCAACAGAAATTGCCCCCTGCCCATGGGTGCTACTTGCCTCTGGAGGGAAGCTCCCATTGGTAGGAATAAAGGTGAGTAAGTGGATGCAGAATAACGGAAAGCAGAGAAAGGGGGAATGAAGAGATGGGGTCACAGAAAGACCTGTGGCGGTGGAGATCTGTTGGGGGTAACAGATGAGGGTGCAAAGACAGAAGAGAGCGCTAGGGGTGTGGAGAGAAAAAGAGGGGTAACAGATGGTATGCAGACAGATCTGTGGGTGAAGTAACAGAAAAAGAGGGAAAACAACAGATGGTGATGCCGGCTGGTGCTGCTGCTGGTGCAGAGGGTGAAAGAGAAAGAATGTGTGCGCATGTGTAGTAGCGGCAGCAGCTGCTAAGGGATGGAGGCAGAAGAGGAGGGAGTTTAGTGATGCAGAGAAAGAATAGTGCACATGTTATGGGCTACAGAGAAAAGGGGTGTTAACAGAGAAGGGGGCTTAAAAGGTGGGGAAAATAGTTGAAGTTGTATGATCCCTTTCAGTGAATGAAAATGAGATGGTTCAGAAAGTGAATGTTCTACAGGCTCTTCCACTTTCAACTCGGAGCAATAGCTGAGAAGCTGGCCTCCCCCCAAGGAACTACTACTGCCTCTTCTCTAAATAAGCGGGTGCCAATTCTTACCTGATTTTCAGAAATGCGGCTATGCCAAACACCAACAGAACCACTGCAATCACTGTTATAGTAATAGCTGCAATGCTTCCTGCACAGGAAAAGAGATGCACACAGGTTGAATGCTCAGTTACCACAGCTCCATCTTCAACTCGCCAGATATTTTTCATCATTATAATTCAATACAGCACATTTGCATGCTGCCCTCTAATGCAGGAAATGTGGTAGTCCAAGGAAGATTTTAGCACAGAGAGAGAGCTATAAGAATGGGATCTGGAATTAGGCACCACCTCCAAATCCTGCAATTTGTAAAAAATTAAGTCTGAATAAACGTGTTGTTTTTATACTTCAGCTTGGTCAAACAATTCTTTAGAAATGTCAGATTAAGAAAACAGAGTTGGGACTTAATTAAGCACTGCCACATTATCATTATCATCATAAATAGCACTGACATAATGCATTTCAAGTACTTCACACAGGCCAGTATTATTATCCACCTTTCATAAATGGCAGGGGTGATGCTGAGAGAATAGCTGCTTGCCTAGAGCCATTAAGTGTCGTCATGGCTATGAGATTTGATCTGTGTACTTCTGAGTACAAAGTTCATGCTCTTATGTGTGTCTAAATGCTACTCCAGCTTTTATACTAGCTCAGGGCCAAACTAGATAAGTCTTTAAATCACACGTAGCAGATTGGCTTACCTACCACTGTGTAACTGCGTGCAGCCCTAATTCGAATCAGGACCATGGTGATTCAGGAGGGTGGAATTTAAGCTTCCCCCTTCCCATTTTCATCTTGAACTTCGTAAAAAAGGAAGAAAAAACATCTCCACTGGAAAAGGACTTGGGTACATGGACCCTTGTAGTGAATGAAATTCCATCTCTTGAGTACTGGAGGTTCTTTACATGGTCTCTTCCCCCTTGTCTCTCCCCTTTAAAAGATAAAGCCCAAATACGAAGGCTCCTGCAGTGGTAATGACAGCGGTTCTTTTAAGTTGCCATTGTGGGCATACAGACTGTTTGTCCTCATAACCACTGATATTATGTGGGCAATAATAATTCCTTCACACGAGTGGTAAGCAAAAACTAGTACGGGCACGCTTCATCCTACCAAAGCTTTCAGGTGTGTTTGGTTTTTGCATGCTCCTAAATTGCCTAACTAGAAAGAACGGAATATTTGTGTGTGTTTGTTTATTTATTGCATTTATATTCTGCCTTTTTTCCTCCTGCCTTTCCAAGGAACTTACATTATCCTCCACCTCTCTATTTTATCCTCACAACAACAACCCTGTGAGGTAGGTTGGGCTGAGTCTGTGACTGGCCCAAAGTCAAAGTTTAGGATCAGTTAGTGCCCCAAAATAGGTTTGAATAAATCACATCTGCTTATGGTTTAAACAAGGGGTAGGAAGGATTCCAGGAGAAAGAGGCAGGCAGTTGGGCTGGCAAATACCACCTCAGGCCCCTGCCCCAGTTGAACAGTCTCTCCCTCCCCTCAGAAGGCCTATTTATAGCTCAGAGTCTCAACATCCAGCATTTAAGTTAGGTCAGAACATTAAGATTTTTAACCAGGCAATCCTATGCATGCTTAGCCAGAGCTAGTTGTAGGACTTATTTCTGTCTATGCATGCATAGGATTGCACCCTAAGTGTAAATAAAAGTTTTTAGAATGTGCTTTGACAACAAAAACTTGAGGATAAACACCAGCAAGGCTAAACACTAGTAAGAATATTGATTATTCAGACTCCAAAAGGACTTATTTTGGGGGGACATAGGGGTTCCTGCTATATGATATGCACATTCGCCCATTAGGGAAATGCAAGAAAGGAATGGAAATTTCAAAGGGCTAGACTATGCTGTCATAAATGTGCCACTTTTAAGTGTCATGCATCTTTTCTAACTCTAAATTACAGCTATCTTGGAATTCCCTAATGGCATATCTTCCCCACTGCCCATGACTACTGTGATTTTGCTCACAGAGGCTTAGAACATGGGAGAATATTGTTTGCAGGGTATGCCTCCTTTTGCACTGCCGGATTTTGGGTGGGATATAAAATCTGACTTGCCTTTCTGATTACTTAAAAAGCAACATTTACTTCTGCCTTATACTTCAAAATAACAGGGAAAAAGCAACAAAACCAGTAAGGCTCACCTGAACTCAAAGCATGTGGAACCTCTTGCATAGTTACCCCTGCAGAGGAAGTGGTGCCATCAGCGAGGGAGGTCTCTGGGGTGGCTTTACTTGCTAATGTCACTTGCGAAGATGTCAGCCCTTCTATGGGGCCTGGGGAGGTGGGTGCCCCAGGAGTCTCTCTAGATGTTGCCTCTTCTGTAGGGAGTTTCTTGCTTGTGGTCACAGTTACTGCTATTGTTTTTGAGGCTGGCAATTGGGTAACAACAGTTGTGCTAAGGTTTGTAACAACAGTTGAAGCAACAATGGTGGATGACACACTCCTATTATGCGAAGGGGTGACTGCTGGGGTTTCTGAGGGGGGAATGGTATCTGTTGTCAGGCTAGCAACTGAAGTCACAGAGGCCACTGTGCGTTCTGTACTTTTTAATCCAGTGCTTGACTGTGGTGATGAATTAGCTGTTGAAACATTCAGTGTTCTTGATAGGGGGGTTGTAGCCAAAATGTCCACTGTTGAGGCAGCGACAGTAGGAACTGTGATGTGGTTCTGTTCTGTAAGTCCCAATGTGGTCCTAAGGGACAGGGTGGCTGATGCAGCAGTTACTGGCATGGTGCTCAATAAAGTGCTGTCATTGGATGTAGCAGTTTGATCATCAGATTCTGTTCTTCCTGAGGTAACTAATTTTGAGGGAGTAGGTGTGTTGATAGTAGGTGCACTGGTTGAAGAAGCAGAGTAGATATTTAAGCCTGTAGAGGTGAACATACATACATGTATTATTAGCCTTCCAGCTGGCCAGCCATCTTCCGTCCACCTAACCCTATTGGCGATATTCTTCACACTTGAGCATGACCAAGAAGCAGAACCCAGGACAGGGGTAATGCAGATGAAGAGATGGGGCTATGAAGGAAGGAGCAAATGGGATTCTCAGTGACTGGAACGGGGAGGAAACAGGTTGTATTTCCCATGCCAACAGTGTCCCTGAGAGCATCGCTTTACTTTCTCCCATAGAAATGAATGGTTCAACAGAGGCCCCTCTCCAGATGCCTCTGCTATCACAGGAAGGGCAAATGACTACTGGAGAGAAGGCCTTTCCTGTGGTGGCACCCCACGTGTGGAATTCCCTCCCCAGGCAAAGTCACCTGCTGCTGTCATTATGTTTTAGATGCCAGGTTAGGTCTATCATGGTTTGCCAATTAATATTAGAATTGTTGTTCATCTGTACTTCACTCTGCTGTATTTGCTCTGCTTAATTTGTTTTTAGGCTGTTAATTAGTCTTTAACAGGAGTTGTAAGCCACCTTGAGGGCTATTATAGAGGAGAGATGGGATAAAAAGAAAACCTAAACAAACAAACAAACAGAAGTAGCCCTTTCACCCCTGTGGAAAAATTAAAGCACTGCATTTGGGGGACACCGTTCGGACGAGAGCAAAGCCTACGTTCCACTCCCGACACTGGGAGGTCTTATCCATCCTGACACGGATCCCACACAGAGATGCCCTATGTCTCCAGGGGACCTTGCAATGTAGATGTCCTCTTGCCATACTCACATCATAAGGATGCCATACCTTCCAATATTTCCCAGGTGAAGATACACATAACATCGTTACCTTTCATCATGGACCAGCTGTCCAATAGCCAACACTCCTAGGCACATACAAACTACACTTTGCTGAAGGCTCTCCTTTGCTGGCTGCATCCTGTCTTCTTTGACTCTCTCTACTACAGCCTGTCCCTGCTACAGCTTCTGAAACAAGGTAAATAACCATTTCCTTTTTCAACTCCCCCACCCTGCAACCTCGAGGGAGTAAAATAGAATGTTTAAAATCTCACAATGGATCAAGCTGTGTGTATTAAAGAGTAGCTGCAACTCACACATCCAGCAACATTTGTTATCTGAATAGGTGGCTCTGGGGTGAAAGGGAACCTTGTAGATCAAAATGTACCTGTACATTCACTAAGAGGAGGCTTTTATTTGCACAGCCTCACGGGGGTCCAGACATTGTTGTCTTCCATTTGTAACTCTCCTGTTTCCCCACTGCTTCTTTCTGCTTTTGTCTTACCATAACAAATCTGTTCTGGAGGAAAAGACAGCTGCTGCACAATGCCTTTTGATTGGTAGCCCTAGGAGCTGTCTTCCTGAAAGCACCCTCACACGTTTTCAAAAGGCATCACTAAAATCTCCCCCCAAACCAAAATAGGCACACATGCGAGAAAACAGGAACTGTCTCTGGTCAACAGGGAGATTGGAACATATATGATGGGCATTTTGCTGTAAAACCTACCACTGCAATAGTAATAGAAGACTTTAGACAGGTGTTGGTATGTAGGTAGAACTTTTAACGTTTTCTAAGATGAATATTCCCTACTGCAAACTGTGATTAGAATAATAGAATCATAGAATAGTAGGGTTGGAAGGGGCCTACAAGGCCATCGAGTCCAACCCCCTGCTCAATGCAGGAATCCAAGTTAGAGCATCCCTGACAGATGGCTGTCCAGCCTCGTCTTGAACGCCTCCAGTGTGGGAGAGCCCACCACCTCCCTAGGTAGTTGGTAACCAAACAGTTACCAACTACCAAACAGGTGTTCAAAGAAGTTGCATACTGGACAAATATCCCTATTTATATTGGTGAGCAAAGTAAGTGAATTGAAATGGAAACCAGAGGTAGGCCCTTATTCTGAACTGGCAACGTTTTGGTTCATTTCTGGTTTTGGATTAGAAAAGATTTTCAAATAACGCAGCAGATTCTGTTCAGGTTTGAGAGGGAAAATAATGATTCCACCTGTTCCAGCCAACCAGGGAAGAAGCTCCAGTATATTCCCAGCCTCTCTGTAGCTTCCATATTTAGCAGAACAGCTTTGGTGGCCACAGCACAGATATTCTACTGCTGGGAGGAATCTGCCTCTGGCTGCAGAACCCCCCTAACTTCCTCTCCCCTTCAAGTGTCTTGTTCTCTGGGAAGGGGTGGGGGGGGCAGGACCCCACAGTTAGAGCCACTTCCTCAAATGTGATGAAATCTTGCCCTCTAGAGGGGAAATGCTGGAGACTATCAACAAAGGATTCCCTGACAGACTGTGTATTTTTCTGGCCAGAAAACCAGAATTCAGCTTCTTGAGAATTTTGGCAGGCCTCTAGCCTCCTACAGCAGCAAACCTGAGAGTGTGTGAGCATGAACAGCAACCCTCTGAAATGAAAGGAGTGGCAGAATCAGGGTTCCAGCAGTCCGGGGATGGTGGCTGAGCCCCCTGCACACTTCCTGACTCTTCCCCATGACTAGTAGAAACAGAGTTAATTGTGAAAAAAAGGCAACCCCTAATTTTGAACAATTTATACCTTTGCGGAGTTCACTTTTTCTTGGTGCAGAATTTATATCCCACTTTTTTTTCTTTTTCTTTTTTAAGCAAAGTACTCAGAATGCTGCTTGATGTCTACTTGTCAAAAATCACATTTGTCATATATAGCCAATTCTGAGTTGAAATATTCTGGTGTGTAAAGTCTCTGCAAAACTTTAAAGGTACCGTTACATATAACCAAGCCCAATATATTCCTGTTTTTAGAGGGAGAAGATAGACATAACATTACAGCAGTGACCACAGCATGTTTTTCACCCATAGGGTGACTGAACTTAAGCCTGACGTTGAAACTTGTTTCACGCAACGATTTACAAACAAATTGAATGCTGGTTCTTCTATCAGCCTTGTCCCCTTCTCTCATGGTTCAGGAAGGCCTTTTAAAAAAGGCAGGACACATACAATGTTTAACTGTTCCTTCGTCAGTCACTTTATTAAAAAAGAAAAGCTAAACTGGCAAGACCACTCCAAAGATTGGCAAGGAAGCTGCGCTAGCCAACTGGCGTCATCCACAGCTGTGTTTTCCGTATTTGAGTTGAACCAACTCCAAAAAACTACAGAACGTTTTTTTCAGAGCTTGCCCTGAAATAAATCAGACTGAACTTCAAAACCTCTGCTCTACAAAGGTGTGCCTCTTCTCACTAAGACTCCTACTTCCGCTGCAAATCTTTCTCTTCATCCATTTTTGCAGAATGGACACAGAAACCAAATATAACAGTACTACGCAAACTACTCTTGAAAGAATGCGTATAACATTTCTTTGGACTTGGGTGCTTATCAAGCATGTCATATGGTCACATATATCTGCCTTTGTATAGAAGAACAGATCCTGAAATTAAGCCATTTGTTTCTACACCCACTGCTTGACAGGTATTGTACTGAATTCCAGAATGCATTGTAGCTAAAATATTCAGGGCTGGCTTATGGGGCTAATAATATACACACTTAAGAACTTCTTTTGTCCCTGTGAAAGCACATTTCTTGAAAGTCATTATTGCTTTTGTGCTAGGACTACCTGTTCATGAAACACCAGGTTCATAAAGTTCTGACCTTTTCCAGTCCTCGTCAATGGCAAATGCTTCAGAATATGAAGTACCAAAGGACTTGGAAGGAGAAAGTTAATATCACAATTAATACAAGCAACTGAGGATCGGAATAAACTGATCTGGTGATTTCAGACTGGCAACCATCTAAGAATACTTTTCTGCCTTTAAATGTCTCTGGCAGAAGATAGATTGAAGAAACTGATGCAGAAGAACTGTACAGGGAGAATTCACCAACTGAAGTATTATCAGATTTGTCCTCTATAATGCTTAGAAAAATAATATTTTAAAGGGCTTGTCATTTCCAAGCTTCAAGTGTAATGGTGACAGGTGGAGTTTTCCATTTAAACATTAAAACAGATGTAACATTTTAACAGTGAATACAGCAGGTTTATTAGTTATGGTGCCATCCTGACTTAACAACTTGCCTTACACATTTATGTATCACCAAGTCAAACACAGCTGTCAATCTGGCCTCCCCCCATAATGCTTCAGGTAGGTTGTCCTCCTCTTAAACTTAACTTTATACTATAACTTTAGATACAGACACATTCACACATCACCTTATTTTTAAAATATCCAACTGAGAAGAGACACCAGTTGGGATGTCAAGGATGTTACCAACAGACTCAAATGGAACCCCACTGCAAGCTTGCAGAACCAGTTCTTCAAAGCTCACCCTGGGGAGAGAAACATGTTCTGCATTGTACTTTTAAATAGGTCTCAGTGGTTTTAAAACATTATGTCTGCCTTTACCAATAATTGAACACTTTCTGTAAGGAAAACACAATGCATTCTGTAGTCCTGAGGAAGGGGAATTCGTGTTTGGAACAGCTCAGGATAAACCAGAGGTGATGTTCATGTGTCATCTTAAGCTGTGCTCACTTGCCCCACCTCCTGTCACCACCCAGCCCTGCAGCCCCCAGAATGTCTTGCGTGCAAAATGCTCAGTCCACAGCATTTCTGGGTAGGGTTGCAAAAGATCCCTGCCTGAAACCCAGTTAGTGTAGACAATACTGAGCTAGATGAATCCACGGGCTGACTCAGTGTAAGACAGCTTCCTATGTTCTTATAGTTACGGACATAAGAAGAGCTGTGCTGCTTCAGACCAGCATTCTCTTCCCCACTGTGGCCAACCAGATGCCTATGGGAAGCCCAGAAGCAGGACATGAGCCCAACTGCATCCTCCTGTTTATGTTCCCCATCAACTGGTATTCAGAAACATACTGCTTCTGATACTGGAGATAATATATCTGACTAATAGCCATTTGATGTCTCTGCCTTGGTTTAATTACTTTTAAATGCAAAAATAGTAATTAAAATGGCTCTGGTTAATCCCAGCCAGAGGCCAACATATAACAACAAAATAGGCAGCTGCTGTAAAATAACCAGGGCTGAATTTTAAATGGTGGATATAAATAGACAGTATATGTTTCTGACCTGCCCTCTAGGTAGCCTCCAGCAGATAAAGTGCTTGACTAAAATCCTACAGCAACATGTACCTGCCTTGAGAACCAGAAAGTTTAATGTTTTGCCTTGTGGTATTTACTATAATCTCCAGGTCAGGTTACTCCTAGGTCAACTCTGCATGCAGGAAATTCCGTTATGGGAGAAAAATAGCTTTAAACACACTATAATTGCTTGTCACTCTAGTAGAATCTGGGTGGTTCGTCACTCTCACCCTCTGAAGGCAGAAAACTTGTTTTAATTTGAATCTCTGTTGCTTTTTTAAAATAAAAACTCTTACTGCCGATTGTGGTTTTTATTGGATTTTCAAGTGATTTATAAGTGTATTATATTTTTTAAATTATTACATTGTTTTTATGGACTTGTTGCAAGCTGTCCTGAGAGTCCTGGTGGACAGAAATGAAGACAAGAACTGTATTAGAATAAGTTATTTACAACTACACATTTTAGAAATCCAGGTTTCAGGTTTCACTGGGCCGCCTAAGAGTCTGTGGACTCCATCTGTGTCAGCATTCCTGGTGTGAGGGAATTTATTTTTTATTTAAATTATATTTTTATTGAAACAGTTTTAACAAATGAAAGAGATTACACATTCACATACAAATCAGAATTTGTAATACCAGTGAGAAAGTACCAAAAGAACATAACGTTGAATATAGTAATGTTGTTCACTAAACTAAGACATTTAGTATAGTCAGATTATGTAGCAATCAGATATTTCCAAAAGGATTTATGCTATATGGAGAAATGTTGAATAAAGGGATTCTTCGTGACAAATGAAATGAAGTGAAACCACTGGGCTGCAAGTGGGAGTTACTACTGACTGTATAGACTTGTTGTGGTAGTTTTTCCATTAAGGCCAAACTTGCTGGTATCAATGTTCTACATCAAACAAACATTAGATGTTACCTCTTATCTAGTAGCAAAGAAGAGCCAATAAGCAGTGTCATATCTTTAAAGTCCCGCATTAAATATTTTTAATAAAACTAATTTATTAAAAATTAATAAAACTAATTTGGACGTAGGAATCAAGGACAGGTGGATAATTTTGCTTATTTCTCGCAGATCTGATCCCGAAATGTCTGAGCATTTCTACCATGTGGAGAGGTCCTGGCACATTGGAGATCCATAGATGTGATAGAACTTCAGTAGAGATAAATACTGACAATGGATAAATGTTTTAAAAAAAACATTCCTCAACTTTGGAGGAAATGCTTTTGAAATGTTATCTGATGAACACGCCTGCCCACTCTTCTGAACTTATATTCCTCCCACATGGGCTTCTCATACTTTTATACTTTCTAGATTGGTATTGAAGAAATCACCCAAAATTGAATAAATGCTGGATTTGAATATTATTGTATATTTACTTTTTATTATTAAAAATGTGAACGTAGTAAGTGGGTAGGTGACCTATTTAATTACTCTTAGGTTTGTGGAAAGGTGCTGCACCTGAAACACTTGAAACCAAGTCGGTTTAGTTTCCTGAAGTTGTGTAGAGTTTTGTTTGTATGACTTAGGTGCAGGTCCACTGAAAAGATCCCTGAGTCTATAGACACACCCAAGCCCAGTACTCTCCAAATACTGAAATTAAGCATATTTCTGAGCTTCAAGGAAAAGGGGGTGATCTAGAACTGGTATAAGTGGAATGGCTAATTTAGATGCCCAGGCTTCTGTGAGGGATGTTAAAACAGTGGGCCAGTTCGCACAACCAAAATAAGCCATGGCGCCTTATTTAAAATGTGGCATGTGCTAGGTGCGATCGCCATAATCACTGTCTAGATGCAGCTTGTCATGTCATCTGAACCCAGGCAGCATGGCTTGCTGGAGGGGAAAACAATGGTGGCTCATTTTGATTTTGCAACCCAGGTCATTCTTTTCTTTCAGACCCTGTGTGTGTGTGTTTGGGGGGGGGGAGCGAGGGGTTGGGGGGTGGACACACATTTATTTAAGAAGATTGTGCTGAACAGAATTTTCTGGGCCAAAGAGTTCATACTGGGTTCATACAAAAGAGATGAACTGGGTTTACAGATGGGTTACGTCTTACACTACTGTATTCTAACTGTATCACATGACAGTTTACACAGGGTCAAACCACATGTAACATTAATTATGCAGCATGCAACTGAGCTTGCTTTGTTTTTTACTCTAGAGCAAATGTGCATGGACCCAATCCAGATCAGGATGACTGCTCGCTGAGAAGGGAGATTTAAACCTTTTCCCCCTCAGCTGTTCGGTTCCTGAAATTCCACACCCACAGGCAGCATGGGGGTTAAATAAAAGAGCCTTCACTGAAACCAACCTACTTAACAGTACGTAATTAACGTAATGTGTAGCTTGACCCTTAGACTACAAATTCTATCTAGGAACCTGATTGTTATAAAGCCCAGGGTCAGCAAGTAGTTCTACAGGAGGACTATTTGGACCAGGGCATGGATGGGTTTGATCTATCCTCCAAACGTTGGCCTGTTTGTCCTGTTGCCACAACCACCACTCCCTCCATATCACTGCTGCATCTGTGTGGGCAAGTGAGCAAACTGATACACTTGAAGGGGGCCTCCACTTGCCAATTCCTATGATAGAGGCTGAAATAAAGAGACAGGCAGGCTAGGGAGTTAGCCATCCTCTTTTCTTCTCTTCCCAAATACGTTTATCTGAGAAGTTCCTTATTGCTCTGGGAGGACTCCCTTGTGAGGTGAGGCTGCTTCAGTTTGCTGGATGGCACGTGATAAGGCTGGGTGTTGCCCAAGAAGGAGTGAAGAGATCCAAACTGTGAAAATGTGCAGATAAAAGGCCTTCACTTCACCAAGGCCTACTCCCCCTGCTTATCAGGTCTACTTCACAGAAATACATGACAGGCCCCAGTAGTTTTAGCTATTCAGTCTTTCAGCAAAAGCTTACTTTGTTAATCATGTTAATTTTCTATTTGTCATTTAATTTGGGGCAATTCCTTCAGGGTGCTATGAGGTGCTATGATTATACTATTCTTGTATACCAGCCAGCCACCTGGGCAGCTAATAGCTTCAGGGGCTGGTGGAGTGCATTAACTTGGGGAAACGATAAAACCCTCTCCCAGAGCACCACATGCCTGATCTTCAAAGCACTAATTAGCAAAGCAAAAAACACCAGAGATCCCAATCAAGGCTCTGATGCATCTGGTTTGAACTCCGCTTGTGTGGAGATTGAATACAGAAACTGAGAGATGGTGGAGACATAATTTGAATGATTTCCTATATCGATCACAGTCTGATGTAGGGACTCATGAAGGATTGCCTTGAATTTTTGCCTGTCATGCAGCGCACTTCAGGTCAAGTAATAAACTTGCACAGCATTACCGCAAGGCAACAAGCGACATGCCAACACTTAGAGGTAGCAATCATTTCTCTTGGTCTCAAGACTGGGTTGCTGCTTCTTTTCCTGAGCACTTTCTGTGCCTTTCACAGTTGTATGAAGGTAAAGAAAAAACACAACAGGATGTGCATTTGTCATGAAGTTGCAGTGATGGGAAAAAGCAGCTCCCCTTAGACAATCATGCAGCTGTTAAAGCACAGAAGTGTCCCCTGGGAAGAGAAGCAGCAGCAGCCCTCCAAGAAGAAATAGTCAAGAGCTCCAGAAACAGGAACAGACTAAGCAAAGAAGGCAAAATGCAACCAAGTTTTGCTTACCAACAAGCCTGAAGCATTCTGTAATTGAAAGAACACATGCAAGACAAGGCTGCAAGAGAAAACGGAGCAGCTGCAGATCCGACAACTTCAGAAATGGAAAGAACTTGTAGAAGCTGCCACAAACTGGCCATTGCAAGAACTCAGTGATTAAGATGCCCTGTAGGTTGCTGTTGATGTGACAGTTAAGAACAAATGTTACATTTTTGGGTTTGTACAGTAAAATTCGAAGAATACTTGCCCTTCCTCTGGCACCCTACCCCAGCCATCCCCCCGCCCCAAAGTTTATATTTCAATTCTGCATTTCTCAAGGTCTTTGCTGGGTAATTTAACTTGATCCGACACTGCACAGCTAAGTGTTTGCTGAAGTGAGGACCAAACTAGACCTAACACAATTTGATCTGGGACTTGGCACTCAGGGAGGGAGTGCTTAACCCTTTCCTACCACACTGCTTCTCTTATCTAAAATCACCCTCTCAAAGCTGCCATTTAGCCCTGCATGGGGGTGGGGAGCTGGTACAGATGGTTAGACTGTGCACGCCAGATACATGGCATCAGGTTGCAGCCCCCAACCACAAATCCACCCCTCAAGGCAGTGGTGGGGAACCTCAGGCCCAGGGGGCAAATCTGGCCCTCCGGGGTTCCCCAGAAGGCCACACACCTTTCCCCCCAACCACCGACCATTTGGTGGCTTCCTGGCTTGTGTGCAGCTTCCCCCCATTCTAAAAGGTCGAAAAGCCTCTTCTCCAAGAGCTCAGTGACTAGCAGGAAGAGCTTCAAGCTACAACATGCCAGTATTTTTGGTATTTGGGGTAGCACCCCCTTTATGTTCACCCCTACCCGCCTACCCACAAGCTCCTCCAAAACTGAATTCAGCCCTCAAGGTGAGGCAGGAGTTCCCCACTTCTGCCTTGAGGGAAGCAATGGACACCAATTTGAAGTAGTAAACTCTTCTACTTTCTTCTATTACCTGCTCTGTGGACCAGATCCACAGCCTGAGAATAACTCAAAACAGCTGCTTCATGCAGATGTAACCTCTGGTTCTAGCCTATCATTAATCAGT
Source organism: Heloderma suspectum (assembly GCF_057233095.1). Lineage (NCBI taxonomy): Eukaryota > Metazoa > Chordata > Lepidosauria > Squamata > Helodermatidae > Heloderma > Heloderma suspectum. The sequence continues at coordinate 131,229,234 of NC_139462.1, read as the reverse complement.
GCTGAGCTGACCACATCCATAAACAGTGGTTAATGTTTCAAATAAAATGGTGACACTTTGCACAAATGAAGGTCAGAGGACGGGGAAAGGCGCATGCTTGGCTTATAAAGCCCCTTCACGTGATGCACTGGGGCTGTGTGTGCAGCCCCTGCCCCCTCGGGCTGGCTGCAAATGTCACCCCACCCGTGACCGCTGTGTGGTGCGGTTGGGCAAATCTTAGCATACATGTGAGCTTCTATCCTATTACACGGAGTCTTGGTCGACAGTGCAACTTGTTCTACTATATAACATTTTGATGCTTACACTGGCCCTGTTCAGACATCACACAAAGCTATGATGGTTAGGAGTTTTGCTGCAAGATGGTTAGTGGGCTCTACCATGGTTTGGCGTGATGTCTGAACAGCCTCACTATCTGCTGATCTCTGCGCAAACCACCTCTATGAAAGCAGCTACGATCTTTTGCCAGCAGAACCTCCCAGTAGTTGGTGGGTGAATGCACAAAGTGCCTGAAGCCAAGGTAACTGCTAGTAGAGGTTCACATGCTGGCTGGGGATGGTGGAGCTTGTAGTCCAACACAGGTTGGGAAAGACTGATATAAAGCATGATCCAGCCACAGTTAAGATGTGAGCATGTCTTCTGCTGCTATTATGTTGACTGAGATTAAAGCACCTGCACTTTCTGCATCCTTATTATAATGTTGCTGCTGGATGTTGATTAATTTAATTGCTTTAAATTTTAACGTATTTCTGACATTTATTTTCTGCTGCTGCTTATTTTAGTAATATGTGTTCAAGAAAGGTTTAGTTGGCTAATTGTGGTTAGTTTTGCCATTGTTCCTTTTAGTGGGTGATATATATGGTGGAATGTTGTGGACTTGTTAGCTAGCTAGTGTGGATAATTAATGAAATGTGTTAAATGGATTTAGTATGTATTTTAAATACCTTTGCTGTATTCTTGTTTATGTTCTGTCTTATTGTCTTTGTGAGCTGTTTTATGCTTTATTTTGAGTGGGGGAAATGGCATATAAACAAATCCAACAATTAATTTTCAGTTTCACTGATTTCAGTGGAGAGATTTAAGTTCATGCTTAATTCTCCCACTGAAACAAATGGGACCAGACTAGGCCCAGTGACGAGAGAAGAATTCACAGAGATTACAAAGTTCCCAACAGAGATGTACTCAAACTTTCTTTTTGAAAAAGAGAATTATGGGAAACCTTGATCCAATGTTATTGAGTTCAGACATTACACAGCAGTCAATCTGATGCAGCAATCCAATAGCATGTGAGAAAACAGCAGCCACTCTCTTAGTTCACGTAACTGATAAGGCAGTAAGGAACTCTAAACCAGGGATGGGGAATATGTGGCCCTCCAGAGGCTGTTGGACTACAACTCCCATCAGCCCTAGCCCGAATAGCCAATGAAGGATGATGGGAATCATAGCCCAACAACATCTGGAGGGTCACACATTCCTCCCCCCTGCTTTCAACACTTGCAACTGTATCACAACCCCTATTTCTGATCTTCAACTAAATGGCAACTAATCAGTTTCTACCAACCTGGGCAAATGAGCAGATGTAGTAGCTCAGCTTTCACTGAAATGAAAATATGGCTGGACTGCGTAAGTGCAGACTGGGACTAACGTGACTGAATGCTCTTCCACTCCACCCCTCAAATCCCTGTACATGGAGTTGTCAAGAAGCAGGGCTGTAGCATAGCTTTCTCCTTGACACACCCATTTTCTATGTGCAGGGGACTTTCAAAATGTTATTCTGCAGTCTGAAGTGGGATAGCCCAGACAGAGGTTTACCACCTCAGTGAGAAATAGGCCAGTGTCTGAACTCCTCTGTGCCTTTGGCTATGTAACACAGTGGTCTCTGAACTTTTTTGATCACGCACCCCTATCAGTAAAACTTTTTTGAGCATGCACCCCCAATATATGTATATTTACAAATGATATACATGTACTGCTGTACTAATATATTATGTACGTTATAAAACATACACAAAAAATTTAAAAGGATGAGATAAAGATGAAATAAACTATTAAAAATGATTTACTTTATTTATTAATGGTATAAAAACAGTTTTGCTCGCATTGAAAAATATTATTATTATTAATAATAATATTTTTAGTGAGAGCAATGTGATTAAATATGCTTCATTATTTTTAAAAATCTTGGTTTAATGCTTTGTGGTACAGCAATTTGAAGGTCTGGTTCTAAGTTCAGTTTGTTTCGATACTTGGTTTTAATGGCTGTCATAGCTGAAAAAGACACCTCACAAAGATATGTAGATCCAAATGGAAGAAGTGCATTGTTGGCTGTGCTTACAAAATCATGATACTCATTTTTCAAACCTATCCACCAATTATGCAAAGGTTTTTGTTGAAATCCAGCTAGTAAATTTCCATCTTCCCAGATGTCAATCAGTTGCTCTTGCAAACTAATTGGAAGGTGTTGCATTTTTATATTTTTAACACATAGGTTCAAAACCCACTGAAACTCTTTGGAAGATTTTTAAACAGGTTAGAAAATTCCTTTCCTAAGTCTTTTAAGTGTGCAGATATGTTTTTATAGGTGACACACACACCAATGGAAACATTTCCAAACATCCATTTTCAAAATGCTCTCTCCGCAGCACAGGTTTCTTTCGAAAAGCAGTTACTTTCTCACTCATTGTTAAAATGTCAACTTTACCTTGAAGGGACAGATTAAGTGCTTTAAAAAAAAAAAAAATCTGCTAGGCATACTACTGACAGCCGCTTGTCATCACAGAAAAGGTCAGCAAATTTGGAAGGAATGTGCTCTCCTTCGGAGGGGTGGCCGCTGCTCCAGTGCCACAGTTGAGCAAGCAACTGTGCCTTCCTCTGCTGTGCCTGGCAGAGACTGGCGCAGTTGCCCCTGGTGGCCATGGCAGAGGCAGGATAGGACTGGAGCTGAGAGAGAAATGCCATGGAGCTTCCCCCTCGGCTCCCGTCCTGATGCACACAAGGGCAGCTTGTCGAGGCAGCAGGAGGCTGCTCAATCATCAGGCGGCTCGTGCACCCCAATGGATCGTCTTGCGCACCTCCTGGGTTTGCACACCCCACTTTGGAGACCACTGATCTATCAGACAGAGGTTTCCAAAACATTCTAGGTCAGTGTTCCCTAACCTGGTCCCCTCCCAATGTGTTGGACTACAACTCCCACCACCCCCAGCCAGCCCACTCAAGGCACTGCTGGCTGGGGACGATGGGGGTTGACATCTAACACACTGAGAGGGCGCCAGGTTGGCAAAGGCTGTTCTGGGCAGTAGCTTGATGATTTGCCCAAGAACTCTAATAATGAGCTATAAAAATGTTTGAGCCTGTTCCATTTATCCTGGGAGAGTTGTGGAAGGAAACCAGGGAGGGGTTTTAAGCTTCCCACAAAAAAGATGATTTTGTTTATGACTTAGAGTGGCCTGTATTCTTCCAGGGTAATTTAATTTCATGTACTGGGAGTCACGCATCCCTGTCAGTCTTTCATAAATCACTATCTTCAGTTCCACAGTTCTGGGCAGATGCTGCTTGGGAGTACATCCCATCACCAGGCTAATATGCTTCACTGCCAGGCCTCTTTTATTGAGTTTAGAGGTCTCTGTTTTCTGTCACCAAGTCACTGTGACAAGTCAGCTGATGACTCCACAAGCAGGCCTGGCCTTGGATGCAATAGGATATGTCCCGTTTTGTACTGGACTTCCACCATGAATATGCATCTGACAGCAGACTGTAGCAAAAAAGCTTTCAGGGCTAACTATGATTTCATAATACAGTTTCTTCTATGACCAATCAACTAGATTAACAATGACCAGGCATGTGCATATGCCACATTTGTCCAGAAAAGCAATATAATGTGGTATTGATCAGAGGACTCAGTTTCCTGACCATCTCAGTTTTCTTTAAACATTTTTTTAAAAATCAAGTTTCTACTACTTAGGGTTGCAGAAATATGCAACCAGAAATATGCTGGGATGTGGGCAATGCTGGTGAATCTCAGAAGCCAAAAAAAAATTGCTGAATATGTGGTCAGAGTATGGCGCTTGCTCCTTGCTCTTTTCCAAATAGGAGAAAGAGCACAAATTATGCAAAATAGCAATTATTGCAGAATAAATTATAATCAAAGGAAATTATGCAAATTTGCTTAGCCTGCATAATACAAGCTGCAGAATTCAGATTTTTGTTTAATTCAGGAAGACAGTTGTTATGTTTAACATAAAAAAGGAAGCACAACTCATTTCGGCTTCCTCTCATCTTGCCCTTTAATACTGTACAAAGCTGCTCTTTTTGTTTATGATAGTTAATATAGAGATATATATTTTAAAAGGCCCATATTTATAAGCTGTTGCTCTGGCTGAAAATCACTGTAACCATTTTAAAATTACAGGAATTAAGTGAAATCTAACAGCTAATTCACAGGAGCTTCCTTCCTGTGTAGTGGTAATGATTCAGCCAGAACCTGGTAATGGTCAATGTAGTGGCTCCTTTGGAATCCAAGAAGTTGGAAAAGTCTTGGATCCAAAAATCAAGAAAGGGTAAGTAGTGAATCTAGATCAAAAGCCAGGATTAAATGAATTGAGACAGAACAGAGGCAAAGATTACAGAACCGGGGAAGGTAAGGTTTTCTGTCACACCATGATAATACCACTGTTGCAGTATGACTTGCTCAGCACATAACACTTTGGTCATTCTAAGACAATAGCCATTTTTACATAATTGTTTTTCCTATGCTGTGGTTATTTGTTGTATGGAATTCAGATATTTCCCTTCAAGTAGGTGGCTCTCTTGTGAGATATTACAATTTCCCTGCCTGTATTCAGAGAGCAGTATTTTGACACTAGGAAAACAGATTTTCTTCCCTAGCAGAGCACCATCATTGGTATGTGAAATGCAGTTATTAAGTTATTAATATTTCAGAGGCCTTCTTTAAGGCTGGTGATATCAGATTCACACATTACATTTTTATGTGTACGCCTAAAATGTAACATATGAATGAGACAAACAGATGTTTGGGAACACCTGTGTCAAACAGACCCAGGGCTGGCTGTGGCTTTCAGTCAAGTGTACATTATGTGGCAGCAAATCCAGATGTGCTACTATATAATGGGCTGGTTTGGATAATTTTATCTTCGTTTAGTAAGCTGAGATATGAATGATCCTTGTGGGCAGACATGCAACCCTTCTGCTCCTACCTTGATGATGGGATTGAACAAACCAAGAACTCTTCCATTAACTATAGTTTCTCATTAGGTCTGACCCAGGAAACAAGGGTTAATGGCTTTGTAGAAGCCACTGTCTATTATCTTTGAGAAATCATGGAGGACGGGTGAAGTGCCAGATGATTGGAGGAGGGCTAATGTTGTCCCTGTCTTCAAAAAGGAGGAACCTGGGAACTGCAGACCAGTCAGTCTGACATCAATCCCTGGGAAAATTCTGGCGCAGATGATAAAGCAATCCATCTGTAAGCACCTTGAAAACAATGCAGTGATTACTCAAAGCCAACAGGGATTTGTCAAGAACAAATCCTGCCAGACTAATCTGAACTCATTTTTTGATCTAGTAACCTCTCTTGCAGACTGTGGGAATGCTGTGGACATAATATACCTCGACTTCAGCAAAGCTTTCGACAAAGTGCCCCATGATATCCTGATGAGCAAACTAGCTCAAAGTGGGCTAGATGAAACAACGATCCGGTGGATCCACAGTTGGCTACAGAATCAGACTCAAAGTGTGCTTATCAATGGGATCTTCTCAAACTGGGGAGAGGTAACGAGCGGGGTACCGAAGGGCTCAGTCCTGGGCCCAGTGCTCTTCCACATTTGTATTAATGACTTGGAGGAGGAGGTGCAAGGAATGCTGATCAGATCTGCAGATGACACAAAATTGCTGGGGATAGCTAATACTTTGGAAGACAGAAACAGAATTCAAAGTGATCTTGATAGGCTGGAGCACTGAGCAGAAAACAACAGAATGAAATTGAACAGGGATAAATGTCAAGTTCTGCACCTAGGAAAAAGAAACCAAATGCAGTTACAAGATGGCAGATACTTGGCTCAACAATACTACAAGTGAGAAGGATCTTGGAATTGTTGTCAATCACAAGCTGAATATGAGCCAACAATGTGATGTGGCTGCAAAAAAGGCCAATGCTATTTTGGGCTGCATGAATAGAAGCATAGCTTCCAAATCTCGGGAAGTACTAGTTCCCCTCAACTCAGCACTGGTTAGGCCTGCTTACCTCACACCTCTGTAACAAGGACTGGCAACAAAAGAAACAGCAGAAGCAGCTTTATCATGGGGGGGAGGAAGAAGAGAAAATAGTTTGTCTTCATATAGGGCAGATTTCTATGGGTTCTTTTCCATCAAGTTGCAAACCTTTTTCTTGCAACCTCCCATGACTCCACTGGAGCGCCATACTAAATTGGCAGAGCTGGTATCTCTCACTTCAGTGCGGATTGTTCATTTGAAAATGGGGTGAGGGGGAAGGAAGAAGAGACTGTAAGCCTATCCACTTTACCCAGATGTAAGTCCCACTGTATTCAACAGCGCTTATTTTCATGTAAGTGTACACTTTCCTTTGGAAATGGAAGAGAAAGGAGAAGCGGAAGGGAGTCCTGAGCAATATTTTCACTTTAATATTCCGTGAAGCTTCAGGATGCATAAAGTACTTAAATGTACAGCTTCAAGTACAAGTGGTCTGCAAGACTGATGTTCTGAAAATGCCTGAATAGTAATTAGTAACAATAACTATGTTCCGCAACTGCTTGTTGCAATTATGCATAGGACTGGGTTGCAAGGGCCTTATTCTAGTTCAATATTCAGCCGTCGGCCCAGTGTGAGTAAAACTCTGACAACAAGCAGCAAGTATTTCTTCTGCATTTCTGTAACCAGCAACAGAATGAGTACATTTCTAAACTTAAAGAAACAACTGTTATACCACTTTCACTGAGTGTCTTTCTATAGTAAGGAATCTTTTACGCGCACGTGCGCGCACACACACACACACAGTCTTTATGCAATATTTTTAGGGTCTGGTGTTAGAATCTCTGACCTAGTAACTCAGATGTAAATTGGCTATCAATCCAGTCAGGTCACCCCTCTGCATGACTCAACCTGGCTCCACCTCAAGCCACCATTTTGTGTTTGGCTCAGCCCTTGAGCTCCCATTTTGCAACTGGCTCTAGCAAAAGCAACACACACACACGTATGTATAGGTAGATCCTGCAAGCCAAAATTCTGCCCATCCCTGACCTAATGGCAGCACTGGTCAGAAAGATGATAGTGCTCTTGTGCAGCTCCCATTCCTTTCAAGGTGGTTGCACAGGAGAACTTCCCAGCACAAATCAAGGAGGCAGGATGGAGTTATGCCACTACTGATCTGAACAACTTAAAAAATGGCTACTATAATAGGCAAGGCTGAAAGACGTTAAAAAGTAAACATTTGGCCGAATGCCAGCCTACTTTCTTCACCGCCAGACATTGCTGGTCAACAAGTGAGTTCAAAGCAACTCCATTAAATGTTGAACTTATTATTCACTTATTATCCAACACAACAACAATGCCCTCAGTTTCCAGCCACCCGGCTTCTGACTCCTGCGGTCTGCTAGCTTACTATCACATGTCTCTGTTAAAACAACAACAGAGCACTAGTGAGGTTTTAAACACATAATGAGGCTCCTGGCTTGTTTTGTTGCTTTTTATCGCAGCATGAACTCTGATCTCATTAAGACAATTGTTTACAGCATCAGATCTTTCAAAAATGATTTTCCCCCTTTCCAAAACGGAATTGTCCTTTAAGACAACGAGCTGAAGTTTAACAAGCTTCTTTTGAGTGTGCAAGCAAAATTTTTAAAACCATAGTTAAATATCATTTGGAGCCACAGGGATTTGAGCAACTTCATTCATTATCAAGGGGGGGGGGGGAGAATAGCTAGTAATCAAAGCTTTAAAAATAATGGGATTTCTTACAGGGGTAGGTCCAGAATAATTAAGTCTTGCTTAGTGTTGTGTGCTTATTTCTGACAAACAGTGATGGTATCTCGTTTATGTACAGGGTGTGAGTGTGAACACATCTGCAGTTACTGCAGGCAACAGCTGTCTCTATGTAAAACTAGAAAAATTCCTGTAATTATGGTAGATGGGTGGAAAAGGGGTACGTATACAGCAAGGATCTTTGGCTGGAGCGGGTGGGGAGAAGGAATGTTTCTCTTCCTAGCCTGCAGTGGGGGCTGGCATAGGCCACCTGCTGTCAGGGGCAGAAGCTAGGTTTTGTTCCTACCACAACTTTGTCCCCTAGTACAGGCTTTGCTTTTAGACCCACTGGAGTGAATGGATTTATTTAACAAGGGTATGCCCTTCCCTTCAATGTAAAAACGTTTCCATAGCAGCTTACAGGGAGAGCTGGCTCCAGGTTTTTGAGGGCCCCTGGGCCAGACACCCTCCCTGGGCCCCCTCCCTCAGTGAGTTTACCGTCTCACTGCCATCGTCCCCATCTCCTTTCTCACCATTGCTCCACTTGCTTGCTTGACAGGCAGAGAGCCAGGGAGCAAGTGGCGTCTACTGCTGCTCCACCTCACCACTACCGTGGTCTAGGCCAGATCAAGAGGCAGGTGAACAAGCAGAGGAGGAGCAACTCCAGGGGGCTCTTGTCGGTGGGCCCCTGCCTAGTGCCCAACCAAACCTACCCTTGATGCCAGCCCTGCTTACAGGTATCCTGCTAAAAACAATAGTAAAATTGACAGATAATCAAACAGCAGCAAACAATGAACGAACAGTAGAAAAAAGCAACCGTCTAAAAACATCACCACCATAGAGGAAAATGTTTTAACTTGGATTGGCTATGACGAAGGTAATGACTCAGCTGACTGTGCATCATTTTAGGAGCACGTTCAGAACCACTGAGGGGTGGAGCTAGCTCAGCATGTTATCACACGTCGCTTCAGCTGTTCAGAAGAGAATCCCTCCAGGAAGTCCATATTCCATGCCCCCCCAGATTGGAATGGAATTCTGCAACCCACAGTTCAGACTAGTGCACGGGCCCTTAGGTAATGAAGGGTGCAGAGACATATGCTGTTTTGGTGCAGAGCACTGTAGAAGCACTCATCACACTGAATACATCCCAGAAAGAGCAGAGAAAATGGATTCTGCTAGTTTGCAATAGAAGCCAGCTGTGCAGAGGGTCGATTGGATGGTACTGCAATGTCACCCCCAATGTGGTTTTGCAGCTCTTTTTAAATGCATTTTACTTTCTACAGTGTATTATGCAACAAACCAACGTTTAAAGGAGTAAGTGGTCATGCTGTACTTAATCTACTTGTGTGATCTACACTGGGCTGTACCCCTCCCTTTGATGTGAACACAAGCAATGTTAATAGTTTCTGCACTGTTGCCCATGTAATGTTAGAGCTATTCTGCACACCATTCCTGTTGCTGACAGTCACCTCAGGGTACCCCTGTCTGGTGCAAAGGGGGCAGCAACTAGGGAGAGGGCACTTTCAGTTCTGGCATCCTGTCTTTGGAACTCTTTCCCCAGGGAGGCTCCCTTGACGTCCACGCTGATCTGTTCAGTGCCGGGCAGAAACCTCATTATTCTTCCAGGATATTAACATTAATTGAGCTGACTTTTATACAGCTTTTAATTGTTGTTTTAGGATAATGGGTTTCTTAAAAAAATGTTATTTTTATCTGGAATTTTTAAAGCCACCCTGAAACCTAATGTTGAAATGCTGTATAGGAATGGTTTAATAAATAAATAAATAAAACCGAAGGGAGATAAAGAAGAACCATTTGTTATGCTTTTATTCCTCCCATTTCAGATAAATCAGGAGTAAAAGAATGCTTGACTAGATGCAACCATAGCTGGCATCCCTAAGCCAAAGAGGAAAATGATTTTGTTTGCCTTCATTAATAATCAAAATAAAGCTAATGGTCTGAGTGTCATGGTCAAATGAAAGTGGGGAAGAAAGAAAATAAACAGAGCCTTGGCTAAACAAATCGCCCCACTGTCCTCCCCAAAAGATGGACTCACAGCCAATGGGTGGTTCCCACTGTGTAGATTAAGCAGGGCATGGGAGCATATTTGTACTCCCACTTTTGGCCCAAGCAGGATTCACAGAAAGCTTAGATGTCCTTAAAGAGGCATGCTTCATCCTTGGTGAATTTTGGACACTGAAAGTATACTTCACGTACAGGATAACTAAGCAAGTGTTGTACAGTACTAAAAGGCTTTCTGGGGCCCCATCTACACGAGCCTTTTACTCCAAGGCAGCTGCGAGTTGAGGTCCCTCAAGACAGAAGATGCAGTTGCCACTTCGCAGCCATCCGTGGTTTTCTCCAGAAACTGCGGATTTCCGAGGTGGTGTTTTGCTGCAATTTTTTGCATTTGCTGAAGGTTTCCCAGCGGTTGCAGACCATCTCTCCCTTCCCTGAACTGACTTCGCATTTTGCGGTGGGCATGTTGTTGGCGTGTGTAGTGCTTGTGTCACTCTGTGACGCCCATTTACTCCCCCCATCCCTTGGCAGCTGTGCAGTTACAGAGGCACAGAGAGGCGTTTTCAGTTACTTAATCACACTTTCGCACATTTTTGCAGCTTCGTATCTTCACAATGGTTGCTTTTGGACTCTGTGCCCAAGGGGGTCTTGGGTGGGGGGACCATCTTCGCTCTGGCCACCATTTTGGAGCGATGGGTAGGCACGTACCACTCACATTTGTGAGTGCGAACCATCGCGAGAGTCTCAGGCTGGGGAACTGACAAACAGATGGTGTGGAAATGAAGGAGCACAGAACCAAGGAAAGACACAACAGAACCCCCCAAATACAAAACAGGCAATCAGGTGTTGCACCCCCATGCTCATGGGACTGCACAGCTGCACATTTCAGTATAATGGCAAAACAAAGGCACTGTGAGTCTGTTAGGGAAGCCTGCAAAAAACTGCGAGTGTATCACAGGGGATGCTATTTCAAAGCTTCATTGCTGCGCAGCTGCGATGGGGTGGGGGGTGAAAGTGGTGCCATGTAGATGGGGCCTAGGTTATAGATTACAAAGGTAGCTGGCAAGCATGAAACTGCAGCTGCATCTTATAAATAACTGAGTTGAGAGTTAAAAATAAGAACAACATCACTGTCACTCTTTTGAAATCTAGAAGAGATTGTGCTCTGGTTCACACATAATGCTAACCCCCAGTTTATTTAACCCATGGTTTGTGGCCCTACCCATGGTTTGTCTTCTCAATCCCTGGATCATTTGTTTCCCTCCTCCTTCACCCGCTTCCTCCCTGTATCACCAAATGCCTTTGTGGCACTGTAGTACTGGCATGTAGAGTGGCAAGGTTTTTTTAAAAATTACTCTTGCCCGCCACCTTTGTAACCTGGCAAAACAGCCTATAAACAAGCCACGGTTCTGGGTTTATACATAACAAACCATGATTTAAACAAACTCAAGTTCACAACCCAACAACTACGGGTTCTCTTTCTGGGTTGTTCTTTGTTAACAAACCATGGTTTATTAATGCGGTTGGGTTTGCACATCACAGCCACCCAGAATTCAACAACCCATGGGTTAAATAACTCATGGGTTACTGTTATGTGCAAACCAGATCTAAGGCTACCTGGAAGGAAATCCCACTGAAGTTAATGGGGCTTACTTCTGAATAGACATACGTAGGATTGCTATATAAAATGGAGTTTCTTCCCATTTTGGACTGCAGGGAGATGGCTCTTCAGAAAATCCCAATTATTTAGGAAACCAAAAACAAACAGTCTTGATGCAAGACTAATAATTTGATTGTGGCTATAAGCTTTTGTGGATTGCAGCTCACTTTGCCATATACTACATTAATGTTTTCCTCAGTTGGCAGATATAAATACATGCACACATCATGGCAGAGAAAAAGAAATGAGAAACCATGGCCAAAAGGAAATGAAAGGCAAGGAGTAGCCTTGGATCTGTGATAATTCTATGCAGAACCTAAATGTATGCAAGGTAAGAACAGACTGACAACAGCAGATTATCTGAGAGGAAGGTTAGGAAAGTGCCATGTATATGCCATACACAGCACTGTGTAGCAGAGCACAGGGTTTTATTCTTGCTTTGTTTTTAAAGCACAAGCTTCACGTGAGCTTGTAAGATATTTTGTGACAGCAGAGGCTGCTGCATACCTTTAGTCAAACTGGGTTTTTCTCAAGTCTTGCTGAAAGTCCTGTGTGCCAACGTTGCTTTATACAGAAACAGTAAATACTGTCATAACAAAGGAAAGGACAAATTACCCAAAATTTTGGCAACAAGCAGGAAAGCTTTTCTGTTCCCAAGCAGCCACCAAACCATGCAACAATAAGCATCAGAATAGGAAACATGCTGCCACTACTGTGAAACTGCTGTCAAAAAATCCATAAACCAGTCACTGGGAGATGTAAATGTAGATGACATACCTGCCTTGAAGGTAGAACATAGCCAAAACTTCATAAAGCTTCACAAAATGGAAGCAGGGCAGAGCCCTGCAGCCTAAGATCTGGCTAGCTATTCCAGATGAATGAACTTCAGTTCCCCCTTAGCTCCTGATCATTTGAAACTCTTTTCTCTGCCACTTCTTTCTCCTGACTAGATTTTGCCCCCCCCCACCCCCCCAGGGCTGAATGGACATAATGCAGGAGTTCCATAACTGGATCTCCCAGCTTTTTAAAAAAACCCTTAAGAGCACAATTCTATGCACCTTTACACAGAAATAAGTTCGACAACTACCAGCATTCCCCAGCCAGTATGGCTGCCCAGAGAATGCTGGGAGTTGTAGGACATGTTTCTGCCTAAATATGCATAGGATTGCATCCCAAGGCAGCTACGAAGAGCTTCAATTTTGACTGGAAAAACAGTGTGGGGGTGGGGGGTTGGGTTTAAAACACTTTTGCCCAGTGCCTTTCTCCAGATCTAACTCTTCCCCCGAAACTACTATTAGCCCCATGGTGGGAAAAATACAGGTAACACAGGCACAATACAGGTAACAGCAGCTTCAGATAGCAGCAGCATTGGAACAATTTAAATCTGGAAAGAGGCAAGCAGGGGAAGGAAGAGGAGGGGGAAAACCAGAGCTCCCCTACAGATGCTTTGAAGTAAACTGAACTTCTGGCACTGATGGAGGAGCTGAAGTGAAGCAGATTCAGAGAATTATTGGCACTACATTGCATGAAACATATGAGCATGGATCAAAAGAGAAAACAAAAAGCGTAGCTCCCCTTGGTTTCCATATACGGTATAGCAAAACTCTGTGATAGTTCTCCCAGTACTGAGATGAACATTCTGACCTTCTGCTGTAATACTGGCTGCTTTCAATTATTTACTGGATGTTGTAGGTCTATGTCTATCAGCTGCTTCTTAAGGGAGAAAAAGTCAACTGCTGTGTACTTTGTGCTGTGACAGTCACCTTGAGTGACTTATGGAATTTTACTATTTTGGGGCATGGAAAGCCCTTATTTTTGGTGGTGGCTGCTGACTTGATAAACTAACTGCATAGAACTTCCATTAAAAAGTATATAATTCTTCTAGCATTGGTTTAGAGCATATGAAGGAAGCTACACAATAATAATACCTCTGGGCCAAATAATTTTGCCCTCTCTTGGATTCCTTACGCCCTCCTCCCCTCATTTTCCTCTGACTTGAAGAACACCAATGGGGCTTCATCTAGGCCTGTTCAAACCAGAGTCAGCCAGCCTCTCCTGGACATCCCTGCTTCCCTCCACAACTTTGTTAACCCTGGCTCCAAGGCACCTATAGGCAGGGCTGTCTGTCTCACAGGAACACAGAAAAGCCAAAGAATATGGTGGTGAGAGCAGATGTTAACTTTAAAAGACTCTCGGCTTTCCTTTTCCTTTCTAAAGGAAGTTTCTAACCCTTATGGAATAGCCCCTGCTGAAATCTCAGGAGCCGGTGAACAAGATTTCCAGTATTTCTCGTTTTTGGTGTGTGTGTATGATTTCAGTGTCCAGGATAGCTTCTTGTTCTTCCCTATGACTAGCAAAACCCAAATAAATTATGCAAAATTGCAGGAAAAGTTGTTGAGACCCAATGAAGTGTTGAATGCCATTGTCTACTATTTCTACCAGTTCATGTGAATGACTGAGGGCTCCTTCACATGGAGCTTTTATCCTGTGATTGAGATTGCGCCTTCACGGAAGTTTGCGGGCTTTTTACATGACACCATGATCGTTCAAGGCATCTCCTGCACAAATGCCGTTTGTTCCGTTTTTAAATATATCACAGATAATGAGCTATCAAATTACCCCTTTGTGTTCCGCTTGAGTTTCCTCGGTGAAAAGAGGAAAAGCAGCAAGAAGAGGAGCAAGATCAATGAAGATCATGGAAGACTCAGATATGGGGAGAAGTGCGGGGGGGGGGGGAGGAAGGGAGTTGTTGTGATCCTGCATTTAAAATGGAAGCAGAAAGCCCCATTTTAAATGCAGGATTTTAGCTGGTGTAGAGATGCCCTGAGGGGCTGCCTGTCTTACCTGGAGCCTAGTTCTCCTCTTTTTAAACTCTTCCCACTTTTTACACTGATTTTGTGCTTTCCTGTTTTCGTCAGAACTGTGTAATCCCTCCTGTTCCCACTCTTGATCTGAAACGTTTGCTTTACCTAAATTCAAACACCCCATCAAAAGTATCAAATTAAATTTTCTAGTTCAGTAGAAAGGGACCATGTGATATCTGGAAAATGCTAATGTGAGTAAGTGGGGAGGGTGGGAGGAGGGATGTAGAGGCATGGAAATTTCACAGATGCAGTGTAGACTAAGTAAAATATAGTTGCTGCACAGAACCAGATGAGATCATACACAAAATGAACAGTCTTCGGAGATCATGAGCAAGTGGCAATCTGAGAGTGACCTCCTGGCTAAAAGAAGGAGCACTCATTCGTTGGTAGCAGCATGCTGAATAGACAAAGGAAGTTAAGGTATACCACTTCTGTGCCAGCACAAAAGCACTGATCTTCCAAGTCACACCACTACTAGCTGGTTGGGCTTGCTAGAACACGGGACAAAGCTCCTCTGCCTCAAGCAGAATTTCACAAGGTAGAGCTTTAGTCTGTGCTTCAGAACCCGATTGGCCACAGCTCACAGTAGGTGTCCACTGTGCATTTAGAGATCTACATCTCCACATCATATTGTGTGTTTATTGCAGGAAACACCAGTGGAAACACAGAAAATATAACTGCCATGCAACAGCTGAAGTGGCCCTTGAATGTTTTTGCAGGTGTACCTTGGAGCACTTGAATTGATAGTAGGTTCAGGCCTACAAGATTTGAATATAAATAAGGTTTACCAAATTTAAGACACATTTACCAACTGCAATGTTTTATTGTGTATTAAAAAAAAAGAAAAGTATTTTAATTGTTGGAAACTAGCCTGGATTTATGACAAAAGATGAGGTATTTTAAATTTAAAATATATACCCGCCAGCATTGCACAAAACATTATGGAAAAAGAAGTGAACTGTGTCCAACAGTTAGAAGTGATCCAATAAATGCAGGGATGGGCAACTTATGGCCCTCCAGATCTTGTCAGGCTACAACTCCCATCATCCCTCACCACTGACTATGTTGGTTAGGATTGATGGGAGCTGCAGTCTAACAAGATCTGGAGGGCCATAAGTTGCCCACCCCTGACTAAAAAGAACACTCTAAAGACTGCTTCACACAGGCCACAACTAAAAACTCAATTTTGCCACCCAACAAATGCTTGATGAGTAGTCAATTTTAACTTCTCAATGAGTTGTGTATGACTGATCTGTTTGCAACCATGTGTTGGCTTGTGCCACATGTTACATTTTTAGACATAGACCACAAGAACTCTCATAGGTGAGTGGGTAGCCTTCAGCTGAAGTTTTCCCTCATATCGTACAAGGGAAAACAAGTAACAAGTTGTTTTTTCTTCTGTCCTTAGATATTATCACCTGACAAGTAGGTCTAATATCCCTATTTAACTAACTGAGGAAAACTCATTACACCCTGTAGGTCCCTTGCTTTCTATTTCTATTCTCATTCCAGGCCTCAACAACATACAAGCCATGTTTACCATGCTTCAGTTTCCCCAAGCTTCTCTCTTCCTCCTCCTCCTCCAAATTCTAGACCAAATAATAACTTTTTAATGATCAGACACCCTCCTTTGAAGAAAGTGAGTTAGATGATAGCCCTGGAATATTCACATATATTCACACCATTTGTAAATTATGTCCTGTTCACTGGGATTTCCTGCCCAAGAATTCTGTGCCTCTTTAGTTGGAATTAAGTACCACTGATTCCAATGCACCTTACTTCTAAGTATGTGTGTTTAGGATTGCAGCCCATTTTTAAGATCAAGCACAAATCCTGCACTTGAAAATCTGTACTCACACTCTTTGGGGATGAAGGGGGGGGATGTTTTCATTTTAAAAATCAACTATTCCATGAGTGTCTTCAGGCAACTCATACTGGCTGATCATTTCAAAAAGCACCTTGTTTATTTGTTTCATAGGATCATCGAGCAGGGGGCTTTTAGGCCATCTAGTCCAACCCCCTCCTTGATGCAGAAAATTTAGAGCTAAAGCATCCAACTGACTTGCCTCTGCTTGAAGACCTCCAGCAAAGGAGAAACACCCCCACCGAAGTAATTGGTTCCATTGTAGAACTACTCCTACCATTACGCTTTTCATAATGTTCAACAAAACTCTACCCTCCTGTTACAGTTAATCCTGCCTTCTAGGGGAGCAGAGAACAAGCCCTTGTCCTCTTCCATGTGACACCCCCTTCGGGTATTTTAAGACTGTTATCATGTTCCTCCTTCAATCTTCTCTTTTCAAGGCTAACCACCTTCCCTCATAAGACTTGTTTTCTTCCTTACTCCTGACCTTTTTTGCTGCCCTCCTCTGAATCTGTTCCAGTCTGTCTATATCCTTCTTAATGTGCCATAACTAAATACAATAGTCCTGACGCAATCTACTTTAGGTATGATTAGTGTGATGCAACCTACCCTACCTATGACTGGTATGGAATAAAATGGAATTATTACTACTTGTGACTTGGAAACTATGGTTCTATTAATGCAACCTAAAAGCACATTAGCCTTTTTTGCAGCAGCATCACACTGCTGACTCATGTTCAGCTTCTGAACGATGACATTTCCATCCCGCCTTTTCTCCGAGGCTGCAGCCCTGGGCAGAAATCTAGCCTCTGCTCGTAGAGAATGGGCTGCAACTTAAGCATCGCCCTACTTGGGAGTCGACATCAATGGCACTTACGTCCGACTGGAAAGACAACTAGGGGCCGGTAGCCTTACTAGAAAAAGCCGCGTTTCCCGCTTCCTTACCTGCCGCTGTGACAACGAGGAAAAGGGCAGGGAGAGCCCGGCGTTCCTGGCGAGCCATCGTGCTCAGCGGGGCCGGTGCGCAGAGACCACTGCGGCGGGAACGCCTGGAGCGGAGCCGCTGGAGATCCCGGCCGGGCCAAGCGCTCCCGCTCGGTCCAGAGCCGGGCGAAGAGGTACTGCCAGCAGGACCGGCGGCGCTTCCTCCGGCTGCTCCGAGCAGCGCGTCTGCCTGTGTCGCGCAGCGCTGCTGCAGGGAGACGCCTCCCTCGCGCCAGGTCGCCGGCTCTTGCCTGCCTCCTTCCGCAGCCGCTGGCCCGCCCGACTCCCGCCTCGCTCTGCCCCGGGGCGGCCCCTGCCGGGCGGTGCGCGCAACCCCAGCAACGGCGCCGGCCGAGGGCCGCCCTGGCGGAAAGGGAGGCGCCGGCGCCGGAGAGAAAAGGCGCGCGCTCCGGAGGCCCAACGGAGCCGCCTCGCGCCCCCTGCGCCTTTCGCTCTTGTCCTGTCAGCCTTGATGGCACCTCTGCCTGTTTAGGGGGGAAACTGAGCCACGTGCATGCGCATGGGCGCAAGCTCCTCCTGCTCTGCGGCTGCTGCTAGGAGAGACTTCGGGTTAAACTTTATATACTGGATTTTTTTTTTATCGTTGGCTGTGGTGCCGAAGATGATGCTTCAAAACGCCTTTTAGTGAGAGTGGCGAGGGCTGAAAACAGATTTCAAAAGAAATCTGATCACCTTTGCAGACGTGTGGCTTACTCAAATATAAGTGGGAACTCAGTTGCCACAGAATTCAGTGGGTTTTATTTCCCAGTACGCGTGCTTGGTCTGGCTGTGAGGATACTCTTAAATCGTTCACTGAGAACAGCCCAAGAATTATTGGTCGTCCTGTCTTTTTACTTGGCCTTGCAAAAAAGCATAAAACTCATTCAGGCCTACAGTCTAATCAAAACAGCAGAAACCTCAGCATTTTTAATGATGATACCAGTGAACTTTGTCCCCAGTTTCCAAGATTTATCTTGCAAATAACCTCAGCTTGGCAAATAATCCACCAAAATACTGGATTAGCTAAATATGGCAGAATTGCCAGCTCCAGATTCCCAAACTACTGGGCAGCTTCATATTATGCAAATATCTGAACAAAATAAACACTGATTGCAAGCGAATTTTACAGTTTTCAAATTATAACCACTATACTTATTTGTGAAAAACACAGAATTCCAGAGGGGGTAGCTGTATTACTCTGTTAAGGAAAAACAACAAAAGCTCTGTGGCGCTATGACAGCTCACCATTTCATTATGGCAAAAGCTTCCACGGACTACGCAAAAGTGGGTACTGGGGAGGGGGTGCAAATAGTGAGGCCAAAAGGTCATGACACTGAAGGCACATTAGTAGGCCTGTTGCTTCTAAGCAGAACCCAAATGAGTGAAAGATAAGAACAGGGTTTAGAACGAAACCATTTTGAGGTTGCTTTATGTTTTGGGTCAGGAGTCAGACCACATCACAGTATTTGTATTTTTGTTTTTGAAAGCTGCTACTTCATCTGCTTTGAAAGCAAATAAACTATTTATAAAGCCTCAATAGCACCTGTATGTCATGTGGACAGGTTAAACAACATTCTACCACATTAAAGCCCAAATATTCTAACTGTTGGCCTGGAGTATCTTATACGTTAAGCACTATATATTGGCAGGTCTGTGGTGCAATGACAGGTGGTCAAATTTTCTCCTTTGGCGAATTTCTGCTGTTTACTACTGCTTCCCACTGTACCCTCATTCCCCCCACCCCCACCCCCACCCCACTGCCCCAAATGGCTTGCAAAAATTTGAGGAAATTTCAGAGTTCTTGCCTTTCCTATTTTTGTGAAAACCCATACTATCTTCATGAAGTTATTTGTTTTTAAATTCCCCATGACTTTTATTTATTTAGGATGGGCACAGGCACAGCCTGTAATCCTGATTTGTCGCTTTCCACAACAAAGATGGCTGCTATTAAAGTGAGGAAGTTTGTAGCTGCTATAGCTACAAGTAAGTAGATTGGGGTAAGAGTTCTTCAGGCAGGGGAGAAAAAGAACAGGGGAAGGCAGGAGAAACAACCATGCAAAATGGGGGAAAGAAACCCCCTGTAGAAACAGGAGAAACAACTCTTAAAAATATTATGGAGCCACAGTGAAGTTAACCCCCCTCCCAAGATTCCACATAATCTTTTCCCATAGAATTCCATAAGCTTTGTTTAAAAAAGGGCTCCTTTAAAAAAGAAAGGTTCTTTATCCCCAAATATCTTTTCCATTTAAGATGAGAGTTAAGGTGCTTACAGATTTAATCATGTATTAAAACGTATGGAAATTGCAAGTCAAGGCACTTGGCTGTAACTTCTGCACCATGTAAGTTGTAAATAGACTCTACAATATCACATACTGAGTTTGCATATTGTGCTCACTTTGCACATGGTGCAGAGGAAATTAATCCTCAACATGCAATTTCTGTCCTTTTGAGTGCATTAGTAAATCTGTAAGCACCTTAAGTCTTCTCTTAATCCAACAGCTTTTTGATCACTCAATTTATTTAAAGAAACTCAGTGATGCTTCCTGAACTAATGTATTGACAGTGTCCTGTTTTATACATGATAGGCTGATTTTAAAAAAGCGTGCTTACCTGGATATAGTTAGCTGCATACCTAAAAGCCCTCTCCCCACAATTGTACTGCACCAGTTGCAATTTTTTTTAAAAAACAATACTATGGGCGCAATCCTATGGCCACTAGCCATAGGATAGGTCGGTTCCCTGAGAACTGACCTCCACCCCCTCCCACATTGCCTCGTAGGCAACGTGGAACGGCCCCGTGCTCCGCACTTGGAAGCGTTCAAAAATGGGGTGTTCCTGGGGGTGTTCCAGTGCGGGGAAGTTGGCAATGCCTGTATGACACATCCAATGTGTTGTCCGGCCACTGCTTCCCCCGCTCCCCCTTCCTGCGGCTAGACAGCCGAAATTGGCTGTCTAGCTGCAAAATGCAAGGCAGCTGAAGTGCAGAGGGGACGATTCCCTCCATGCTTCTCCTGCCCTGCATTGGATAGGCGGTCGCCTCCGAGTTCAGAGGCAGCTGCCTATCCCAGTAGGATTGCTCCCTAAATTGCTTTGAAGAAAAGTGGGTTGCTGATGTGTGGTTTTGCAATATTTTGGGGGTTTTCTCTTGTCTATATGAGCAAAACAGAGCAATACAGGAGGAGACTTCCTTAAACTGAGATGGTGTGTGTGTGCAGGGGGTGTTAATGGCTGGTTTTCCCATATACTGTTTTTATTTTTTTAAGCTGGCAGAATCTGTTTTTATAAGCTGTAACATTAAGTATATTGAGAATTGAGGGTAGGGTGGGGAATAAAGCGGACAGTGAAGAAGTCCACATGGGCTGTGTAATTCTGAAAGTGCTACAGCTTTGTAAGATGAGAACTTAAAAAAAGATTTTGCGGATAAACCCTGAAAGCAGAAAAGATGTGCTGCTTTGCATGATTGCTTTTCATGGAAGCATCCTCTGCTCCTAGTTTGGTGCAAACAGGCAGTGTGGGAAGTTCCAGCAGAAAGAGTGAGGGTAGCATGGGTAGGGCTTCACATGTTGATGCAGCTTATGAGCATATACCTGGTTACATCATTGGTCCATCTGCTCTAGTACGCAGACTTACAGGAGGCTCTCCAAGGTCTCAGGCAAAGGTCTTACTCTCTCAGTCCTATTATCCAATATGAGGGCCAGCCCAACCATTAGGCAGAAGTGAGGCAACCACTTCAGGCAACTGGTGTTGAATATCATGAAAGGGCAGCATGTCATTAATTTACTTATTATTAATTATTGTTGTATTTTTACTCCCAGGGAGAGAGGCACTTGTGCAATATTCTATCACTGGAAATTTTATGCACAAATCACAGTACTATAACAATAAAATGGGACTCAGGAGATCTGGGTTCTAGTCCCCAGTCAGCCATGAAGCTCACTGGGTGACTTGGGCCAGTCACTGACTCTCAACCTAACCTACTTCACAGGGTTGTTGTGAGGATAAAATGGAGAGGAGGCAAATCATGTAAGCTGCCTTGAGTTCCTTGGAGGGGAAAAAAGCGAGATATAAAAATGAATAAATTGCACAATAAAAGGTACCGGTAAATGTGAATTAGTAAACAAAAACTGAACCAATTTCACAGTAATATACAGGGGTTATAAAGACTGACAAAACCTTTTCACAATCCAACTTTACAGTCTCAAATTACAAGGGTAATCTGTTGAATGTAATGTTATTGTTTACCAAACATGTTTCAACTGGATAGTCTAGTGGCAGATTTACAAATCTTCAAATGTCTGCTTCAGCATGGGTCCAAAAAAATATCTTGGGCTGGCCCTGCACAAAATTGCTTTTTAACTAAAGAACCCAGGGATTGATGTTGTCTGCGTGTGTTTTAATGTCACCTCTGCTATATCACTTGTAAAACAAATTAACAGATTTGCAACCAACATCAGTACTCTTGCAGATTTTAATGTCATTGTATACCAGTGAAAAGGTTTTGGTCAAACTCACCTAGTTTTGCTTATCTGTGATTGTAGAATTATGCAAATAAAGTGACCGAATTTGCTTCTGTGGGCCTCATGATAAGTTAAATCTGCCCTCTACTGGCCACAAAAGTGTTAGGTAGCTGTGCTGGTCTATTAGGAAAAAAATCCAAAAGCCACAATAGGATAATTTGTTTATTATATTTTAAATTATTATATATACAATTTAAACTTAATATAGTTTCCTATTGAATAACAAAGGCAAATCTCATAATAAATTTGCAAAGATTTAACCAATAGAAAATGTCTCAATTGATTCTTAAAAAGCATAACAAACGTAAATCCAGAATCCATCTGTTCCAATACATATTTTTTTTTAAATACTCCAGAAGAAGGGTAATAATTTTATTAGGACCAACTAAAATGTCACAAAGTAGTGAGTAAGCTTTTGAGTTCTCCAGAACTCTTCTTCAGGCTAGATGTTAAACAAAACATGAGACGGGGGGTGGGCGGGGATAGAAAAGGCTGGACAGTTTGTATTTCCATCAACTTTGGTTGGTACACGAGCTATGTCCCTTTCGGTGAAACAGTTATTTATGTTCTGGTAACATCCTGGCTAGATTACTGCAGTGCGTTAAATGTGTGACTGGAATTGGCTGTCTCTGAAAGTGCTTGAAAACTTAAAACTGGTGCAGAATAGAGTGGCCAGGCTGTTAACTAGCCCTGACGGTTGTGAACATGTTACTCTAGTATTAAAGGCCACTGATTCCAGGTTTGTCTCTCTGCACAAATCAAAGTGCTGGTTTTCATTTCATTTGTTTATTTCATTTCTATACCACCTAATAGCCAGGGGCGTTGCTAGGTTCTTAAAAGATCCAGTACAGGCTCATTTAACACAAATGTGTGTGTGTATGTCTGAGTTGATGTGGGGTGGAGGGGTCAGTGCCCACCTCTAAAATATGTGTGTGTGTGTATAAGATACATATATACATAAGAAGTGTACACTGACACCCCTTCCCCTTCAACCCTGATTCAGTGGTTTGGAAAACCTCTTGCTACTGTTAGACAAAGAGACTCCATAATCAGTTGGCGCCTCAGTTACGGAGAAGCCCGAGTGGCGGGAAAAATGTAGGCGGAGCAAGAAGGGAACCATACTGACGCGCTCATGACTAACGGCTTGGTAAGCTGGTGTACTGGCTGTTTATTGGCTATTGGCTTGGTAAGCTGATGTGCTGACTGTTTCATTGGTTACTGGTGAGAACAATAGAAGTAATAAGGTATAAAAGGTTTTTGCACACGTGCTTCGGGGTCCAGACTGCTCTGCACCCGTTTTGCAAAACGATCAATAAAATAGTGTTGGATCCACTGCTGCCTGCCTGGCATCCTTTCTTTCTTTCAACCAGAAGCAAGAACTTTTTATCTAACAATTTGGTGCCGTGACTCGGATCCTGCTTCGGGGCGCGTCCCCTTTGCACTGAGCCGAGGGGCCGCGGAGGAGGAGTGGCCACAGGCGGTTGTTTTACACTGCCTTCTCCTCACGTCGGCGGAGGCGCTTGGAGACCAACGTCAGAGGGAGAAGGAGACGTGATCACCCCTTTTTGGCACCGGCAGTGGATTAATAGGCAGCTGGACGCGGCTGTGGGCGGGACAGAGGAGGCCTTGGGGTAAGTGAAACAACTTACTTTAGGGGACACACGCGGGACGGTGGTTCATTTGTGATTGTGTGAGACGCCTACGGGCGAAGCGAGTGAGGAGCCCTGATCTGCATTTCCTTGTCTCGGCGACGGGCTGGGTCAGAGGAGGGCGAAGCGCGAGATTTGTTGAGTGAAATCCCACCGTCATGGGCGGGTCCCAATCCAGGCCCTCGGAAGAGTCCCATACGCCCTTGGAGTGTAGTTTGCGCAACTGGTCACATTTCAAACAAGATTATGGAACTAAAATGACAAAGGATCGCCTTGTCTTTCTTTGTGCCCGGGAATGGCCGGTATTAGAACCCAAATGGCCACCCGAGGGGTCTTTTGACCCAACCCTGGTATCTGCTGTGCATATAGTAGTAACACAGAGGGGAAGTTGGGACTAGTTTCCCTATATTGATTCATGGGCAACTTGCGTGCCCCTCGGCGGCAGGCCCGCCCCGTGGGTAGTGAACTGTATGTCCTTGGCCCTCCCTGTGATAACTGGAAAAAAATTGACGAGGAAAGGGACACCTAAGGTGGTAGTTACGGCCCCCGAGGATCCATTACTTCCTCCTCCCTATGGGACGGCTGTCGCGGGGGAACCATGCCTGCCCCAGCCTCCATTTCCTCCAAGGGAGCCTGTCCAAGAGTTGCAACCATTAAAAATTCCCGAGATGGACCCCCCCCGTGAGCCAAGGTCCAGCCCTGGGTCTATGACTGAGTTCGAGGACTCTCTCCAAGATCGTTTGGATGCCCTCGAGAAAAATTTCAAAGAGATGAGGGGTGCTTGGGGGCCTCGAACTCAGGAAGAGGCGCCTGATAAAGAGGGGGAAACCAAAGGAGGGCCTAATTACAATTTACGAAAGGACCCTCAGCCACCAGTAAAATTAACTTTCGCTATTAGAGAGGTCCCCGATCCTACCGCCCAACACCCTCAGGGGACAATGTTTGTTTACGTCCCCTTTACGACGTCTGATCTGTACAATTGGAAACAGTTCAATCCTCCCTTTGAGGAGGACCCTGGCCCATTGTTGTCCTTAATGGAAAATGTGAGGCTCACACACAGTCCTACCTGGGACGACACACAGATGTTGTTGAACACTTGTTTCCGTAGTCAGAAACTGACTATTCTTGCGGGGGCGCGAACTAGATTTAGAGAGGAGAACCCCCAGGCGACTGAAGAGCGGGTGGCAGAGGTTTTGCCCATTGGGAGGCCTGACTGGGGAGTGGCCACGGCAGCGCAAAGGCAATTACATGCCGAATACTTTCGGCTTGTCTTGGCGGGCATGAAACAGGCCGCTCGAAGGGCCCCCAATCTGCAAAAGGTTTTGACGTTAAAACAGAACAAAAGCGAACCCCCCGCCGTTTTCCTCCAAAGGCTGAGAGAAGCCTTTGCTAAATATACTGACATCGACCTGAACGACCCAAATAACCTATGAATTCTCACAACGCAGTTTGTAGGAAATAGCTGCCAAGATATTAGAAAGAAGTTACAAAAAGTCGAAGGAGGACTGGCGGCTGATTTGGGAGTCCTGGTTGAGGTAGCCCAGAAAGTTTATGGAAGACGAGAGGAGGAGGAGGAGAAAGAAAAAGATAAGAGGCAAGCAAAACTACTTGCTGCCATTCTCAGACCAGAAAAAGGAGGGATTAAGAAGGGTGGTGGAAAGGGGAACAGAAAAGGGCCTCCCTTAGCAAAAGATCAGTGCGCTTTTTGTAGAAAGATTGGACACTGGAAGCAAGACTGTGAAGCCCTAAAACAGAAAGAGAAAGAAAGCAAGGGGGAAGAACAAAGAGTGTTGTATGAACAAGAAAGAGATTAGGACAGACCGGGGCCCGGCCCCCTCTTGGCCGTCTCCGAGGCAAGACGGGACCCCATGGTCAAAATTAAAGTTGGGGGCCGCTCCTACGATGCCCTTGTAGACACAGGGGCTGCCTTGTCCATACTCCCCTTGAACAAGCCACCAACGGGAAGTGGGGGAACTACCACCATAATGGGGGTCGAGGGAAGGGCAATGCGAGTGCCCCTCTCTCGTCCTTTGTTTACTAAAGTTGGAGAAACACAACTAGAGCACGCGTTTGTCTGTACCCCCTCCTGTCCGGTGGCATTGTTAGGGAGGGACTTATTGACTAAGCTCCAAATTGAGATCACTTTCACTCCTGATGGAAGAATGGAAGAATGGCTCCCCAGGCAACAGAGCAGCAACTATCAAATGGCCCTTCTTAGGGCCATAGAGGAACCCACCTCAGAGGCAAATGAAGACTGGTGCTTAATAGAAAACAGAGTCAATCCACAGGTTTGGGCCGGGGTTGGAGGGGCCTCTAGTGCCAAATCGGCAGCACCGTACAAAATTCCTCTCAAGGAGGGGGCAAAACCAGTCCATGTGAAACAATATCCCCTTTCCCATCAAGGGAAGCTGGGTCTACAACCAGTGATAACGAAGCTCCGAGAGGAAGGTCGACTCATCGAGATAATGTCCCCCTACAACACGCCCATTCTCGCTGTGTCAAAAAGGGGGGGCAAGGGTTTTCGCCTTGTGCAAGACCTCTGCCTCATTAACCAGCAAATTGAGGCCCCCCACCCTGTGGTCCCTAACCCACACACCCTTCTCATAAGAATTCCAGGAGATCATGCATGGTTCACTGTCATAGACCTAAAAGACGCTTTCTTTAGCATCCCACTCCACCCTGATTCGAGGCCTTTGTTCGCTTTTGAGTGGGAAAGCCCAGAGAGTGAGTTGAAGGTTCAACTAACCTGGACAGTGATCCCTCAGGGGCTAAATCTTTCACCAGTCGTTTTTGGCCAGCAACTTCAAAGGGACCTCGAGCCTTGGGTCCATCAACACCTTGAGGTGCACCTCCTCCAGTACTGTGACGACCTCCTGATTTCAGCCAAGGCTAAGGACATGTGCCTAAATGGGACAATTTCCCTCTTTAATCATCTAGCAGAGGGGGGCTATAAGGTGTCAAGGGAGAAGGTGCAGTTAGTTCAACCAACTGTAAAATTCCTAGGTTACCACCTAGCCAAGGGGACCCGAAGCTTGGGATCAGAAAGAGTTGAAGTCATTTGTGACACACCTGTCCCTATGTCCCCCTGCGAGCTAAGGGCCTACCTGGGATTAACCGGATTCTGTCGGCTATGGATAGCCGACTATGGGGAAATAGCATGGCCATTATATGAGGCACTGCAAAAAGACAAATTAGACAAATGGAAATGGACTAAAGAAATGAATAAGTCTTTCCTCAGCCTTAAAGCTGCCCTTGTGTCACCACCAGCCCTCGCCATGCCAAATCCCAGTCGACCGTTTAGACTCTACGTGCATGAGAATAAGGGCGTAGCCTCGGGAGTACTCTGCCAACGGACGGGCCCTTCCTGGAGGCCAGTGGGCTACTACTCCAAAGTCCTTGATGTTGTTGTACGAGGATGGCCAAGTTGCTTTAGAGCAGTAGCAGCGACGGCCTTAATCTGTACTGAAGCTGAAAAGATGACAATGGGAGGGACCATCGAAGTCTGGGTGCCACATGGGGTGCCACAAATCCTAGGGTCAGGGGGAGGAAGCAAATTCCTTAACCCGGCTCGGCATTCCTGATATGAAATAGGCTTGCTAATGAACGAAAGCCTCACTTTCAAGGCCTGCTCTAGCTTCAATATCGCCACCCTGTTACCAGCAATACAGGCCACACGTGGGCCGGGGTTCCCAGATCATGATTGTCTTGAAGTGCTGGATTTAGATACCAAGGGTCGGCCAGATCTTGAAGATGAACCACTAGAGGGAGCCGAAGATTTGTTTGTAGATGGGTCCAGTTATATGCTAGACGGAAAGCATTACACAGGGGCGGCTGTCGTCACCCAAAGCAAGAGTGTCCATGAAGAACGACTGCCTCCTCATTTCTCTGCCCAATCCGCTGAACTGGTGGCCCTGACAAGAGCTTTGCAGGCAGGCAAAGGAAAGCGGGTAAATATTTACACTGACAGTAAGTATGCTTTTGCCGTTGTACACGCTCACGGGCAGTTATGGAAAGAGAGGGGATTCCTCACAGCAAATGGATCCCTAGATGCCAGTGGCGGCTTAATTGTGGACCTCTTAGATGCCCTTCAGTTACCCTTACAAGTGGCTGTTATCCACATCCGAGCCCATGGAAGGGAAAAGGAGGAAAAGTGGAAGCAAGGAAATCAAAGAGCTGATGAGGCTGCGAAGACAGCAGCCAGGGAAGGAATCCAAGGAACATTCCTTGTCCTACCCAGAAGGGAAGAGCGCCCCATATACTCCCCCTCTGAGTTGCAAATGGCACAAGAACACAAAGTGAGTCCCCGTGACGATGGATGGATCCAAATGACGGGTGGAAGACTGCTACTCCCGCAGACCCTGCAGGGAGCTATCCTGAAACAAGTGCATCATTCTCTTGGACACCCTGGGGCATCAGCCATGATTGACTATTGCAAGAGGCTATTTGTCTCTCCTGGCCTAACTGTACGCGCCCATCAACTAGCCACAACCTGCGAGGTCTGTCAGAAAACTAACTCCCCCAGGGCACCCCCTCCACCAAAAGGAGGGCGACCATGGGCGTACTATCCCTTCCAGAGGGTACAGATTGATTTTGCTGAAATGCCACCGTGTAGGGGTTACAGGTATTTGCTTGTAATAGTGTGTCAAATGACGGGGTGGGTAGAAGCGTTCCCATGAAGAAACTGTCAGGCAAAAACTGTAGTTGCTAAGTTGTTACAGGAGGTGGTGCCCCGGTTCCCTTGCCTGAAGTTATAGAATCCGACCAAGGCTCACATTTCACCTCAGCTGTTACGCAAGGGTTGGCTCGAGCCCTGGGGGTAGAGTGGCACCTACACTGCCCCTGGAGACCCCAGGCGAGTGGGCAAGTTGAAAGAACCAATCGGAGTCTCAAGGAGACTCTAACCAAGCTCCAGCAAGGGGTAAGACTCACTTGGGTTGAGGCTCTGCCAATAGCTTTGACAAAGCTTCGAAAAATGCCAAGAAAAGACATAAAGCTGTCCCCCTTCGAGCTAATATTTGGATTCCCGCCTCGGGTACACTGTGGAAGGAGGGAGGAGGTCAAATGGGAAATGGGAGATCAAATGTTAAGGGGCCAGTTAACTTCTCTACAGTCTGTTCTTTCACAGCTACGAGCCTACTCTGTCCCATTCCAGAGATTGCCGCTAGATGCTCCCATCCATCTTTTCCAACCGGGAGATGAAGTATTGCTGAAAAAGTGGAATAAAGAAGCTTTAAAGGAGGGGTGGGAAGGACCCAACCTAGTGGGACCAATCAGTCATTCATGTGTAAAACTTGTAGGTTCTAGCAAATGGACACATTGCAGTCGGTTGAAGCCATTCAGACGACCCCTGCTTCCTCCTGTCACCCGGAAAGAACAGGAGGACACGGGCAACGGTCCTCTGCTCCCTGACACCTCCCCAGAAGCTGCCAGGGACACAGGCGAAGAAGCCACCCAGGAGCCACAATCGCCTGTAATATATAAGTCACAACATCTGGGAAAAGCTCGGGTTCGAATTACAAAAAACCTGTAATATGAAGCAAGTATTGTGGGTGGTGTTGATAATGCTAGTCAAAGAAATATTAACATGGGTGGTGATGCCTCAAGGGTTTAGGCTTGACAGCTTTAAAATAAAACCCCAAAACGCCACACCTGCGCCTCCCAAACCACCTCTAGTGCAAATTCCCAAACCACCTTTGGTGCAAATCCCCGAGGGAGAGAAGCGTCCCTGGAAAGCCAGGTTAGGAATCCCAATAACAGAGGAAATTGACAATGTGTGGTTAGAATGGGTAAAGTATACTGCCAAATCCTTAAATAAGTCTGACTGTTTTGTTTGTGCTGCAGGAAGATCGGTAGCGAAAGTGATGCCTTTTCCTCTAGGATGGGACACTCCCTCCCTCCTCACCTGTATGATCCACTTGTTCCAACACCCTGACGCATGGGGGGAAGAGGAGTGCCAGACTCTCAATAAGCTATACCCTCCTCTCAAATTAAAGAATCGTGTTAGACCTTCCATAGTTTTTTTGCAACAAAGAAACCATACTGGATGCATACACCAGGACCTTACAGGGACGGGGGAGCACTTGGGGAACTTGACAAGCAAAATAAAATGTGTTAATTCCACCTGCTTTAGGAATAATTCCCTTCCAATCCCACGGGCTGATCTCTGGTGGTACTGTGGAGGTCTAGAGTTATATGAAGTGTTGCCCTCTAATTGGTCCGGAACTTGTGGATTAGTCCAATTGGCGGTCCCCTTTTCAATTGCATATCATCCAGCAGAAAGAACTAGCCAACCCCGACGGAAGCGGTTGGTAACCCCTTTTGATGATCAAATATACATTGACTCTGTAGGGGTGCCACGGGGAGTACCAGATGAATTCAAAGGGAGGAATCAAATCGCTGCAGAATTTGAGTCTACCTTGTTTTGGTGGGTGACAATTAACAAAAATGTAGATTGGATCAATTACATTTATTATAATCAACAAAGGTTTATAAACTACACCCATGATGCTGTAAAGGGATTGGCTGAGCAGCTAGATGCCACTAGCCAAATGGCCTGGGAAAATCGGCGTGTTCTTGATATGATGTTAGCAGAAAAAGGAGGGGTTTGTATTATGCTAGGTGGGCGATGTTGCACCTTCATCCCTAACAACACTGCTCCAGACGGCACAGTAACAAGGGCCTTACGGGGCCTCAATGCCTTATCCGAGGAATTAGCCGAGAATTCAGGAATTAACAACCCTGTGACTGCCTGGTTGGAAAGATGGTTTGGAAAATGGAAACACCTAGTGGCCTCGATCCTCATCTCGCTTGCAGTAACGGCCGGAGTCTTAGTACTATTTGGTTGCTGCATTATCCCCTGTGTCAGAGGCTTATCCCAGCGATTAATTGAAACCGCTCTGTCAAAACAGAAGCTCTTGCTTTATTGTACCAATAAAGAGGCTCCGTTTTAAGACGCTTTAAGACGTGAGTAAAGACTTAAAGGAGGGAATTGTTAGACAAAGAGACTCCATAACTGGTTGGTGCCTCAGTTACGTAGAAGCCCGAGTGGTGGGAAAAATGTAGGCGGAGCAAGAAGGGAACCATACTGACGCGCTCATGACTAACGGCTTGGTAAGCTGGTGTACTGGCTGTTTATTGGCTATTGGCTTGGTAAGCTGATGTGCTGACTGTTTCATTGGTTACTGGTGAGAACAATAGAAGTAATAAGGTATAAAAGGTTTTTGCACACGTGCTTCGGGGTCCAGACTGCTCTGCACCCGTTTTGCAAAACGATCAATAAAATAGTGTTGGATCCACTGCTGCCTGCCTGGCATCCTTTCTTTCTTTCAACCAGAAGCAAGAACTTTTTATCTAACACTACTGCTTGGGCCAATTTGGAGTCAGTCCACTTCAGCTCAATACCAAACCCAAGTCAAGGTTCAGAACATTGAGTCTTTATTCTTCCTATTGACTATCGTGGGAAATAACAACACTGTAGCTTTTTTCTCTTGATCAGAACTGTATAATAGTTGCAGGCATAGTTGCCCCCTAGGAGGGGTTTATACCCGCCCAATGTCAGAAAATAGGTGCAGGGTTTTTTGTGCTATGTGCCTTTATATTTTGATTTTCTTTTAAAGGGAACTGCCAATAACTTTTTTATTCCTTGGAAGAATGGATGGAAATTTCAGGATTTGTTGCCCCATCAGAGGAAATAATGTCTGCTAAATTGCAGAATGATAGCCCCAGGGGTAGGGATGGCAGAGAAATCTGCCATGGACTCCAGTGAGGCTGGATTCTTTAGAATCCGGCCCCCCGGAGTTAGTGGCAGAATGGACTGCTCCCCTCCGCCACCCCGTGAAGTCCGGTAAGGATGGTCCCTACCTGGCACCGGCCGGTCCGGGCCCATCCGCATCCATCCGCTGCTGGGCTGCAGACGCGAATGGATGCATTTGCGTGGCTGCAGATGGGCCTGGCTGGCGGCTCCGCAGACTCGCCGCAGAGCGGAGCTGGCCAGGAAGGATTCCGGGGGGAGGGACGGATCACCCCCCCCCCAGCAGATGCCCCAGACCAGACGGGTGAGTGGGTTTCGTACACCCCTACCCAGGGGTTTTTGTGCAAGGGTAGCCTTGACATTTTGAGGGTCTCCAAAAGAGGACATACTTATTTCCCTATGTTCCTTGTAGACCATTGCTCTGAAAGTTACAGACAGCTTAAATAAGAAACCTGCAAAGTTTCAGAAGGATAGGTGCAGCAGTTCATTAGAAGGGGAGCTCTGCAATTTGGGGGAGGGAGTGATTTGCTTTCCTTTCCCTTCCCTTCACCCCCCCATAGTTTTTGGGTACATTTTTGTGAAAATGCAGATAATTAGAGGTGTCCCCCAGAATAAGGATAGGAGCAGGGGCTAGGGAATTATGATGCTTGAAATCAAGCTTAAGGCTGTTCCATAGTTAAGTGTGCTGACATTGGAAGAATGGCTATCTTATGGTCCCATCCTTGCCCTCCCCCGAAGCACAGTGATGGGAGCTCATGGTAAAAAAAATGTGTCGTCGGATTAGAAGATGGACCTGTAACTCATTGAATCATATCCCTCCCTCCTCCTGCAGCTCTCAGCAAAACTAAAGCAAAATATGTTATTTTGGGACATAAAGACTGTCCAATTCTGCTTGGGGTTCAGACTTGGTTTGAAATCAATGCATGTGCATTGAGGTATTTTTTTATATACTTGTGTGTGTGTGTGTGTATGTATGTATGTATGTGTGTGTGTGTGTGTGTATATATATATATATATATATATATATATATATATAAAATTATTGCATGCATAAATTACTAGAATTTATTTACATTTCACCAATGAAGAGGACCTTGGGTGGGAGGGTGCTGTTTGTACTTATGTCCTGCTTGTGGATTTCCCATGGGCGGCTGGCTGGTCACTGTGTGAAGAGAATGCTGGACTAGATGGATCTTAGTATGACGCAGCACGGCTCTTACGTTCTTAAATATAGATTGCCTCTGAGCATATGCAGAATACTTTCACCACAGAGCACTTACATTCTCCCCTACCAATTCCATTCCCTTCCATAATCCCTCCTCGTAGTTCTATCCTCCAGCAACTCTTCATAAAAACAGATGCTTCATAGAAATAGATGTCTCCTCTACCTCCTCCTTATTATGTACAAGCTCTGATTGTATCTTCCTCCCCAGAACTTCATTTGCACCAAGACTTCACTAGGATTCAGCCAAGGAGTCTGTTTTCAAAACTAGGGCTAAGTTATGGAGAAACTTTGAGCATGTACTAAGTGCCTTTTCCTCACCACTGAAGCTAGAGTTCATGCAAAATGAAAAAAAACACAAATGACAAAACATGCATAGGACTGGACTGGAATTGGGTGAGAAGTGTATTAAGCCGGCAGTACCATGCTCACAACTCAGGACTTATTTCTGAGTAAACACACAGAAGCTCAGGCTGCAAACCTCCCTGCAAAAATAACTTGGGCTGGAATCCTATGCACACTTTCCTGGGGATAAGACTCATTAAACAATGGGGCTTACTTCTAAGTAGGCATACATAGGACTGTATGTGTGAGCAGTATTTATCTCCCCTCCACTTCCAACCCCTCTATTTTTATTAAAGCTTTCTGATAATAGGAACATAGGAACCTGTCAAAACATTGGTCCATCTAGCCCAGTATTGTTGACACTGACTGGCAGCATCTCTCCTGGGTTTCAGGCGGAATTCTTTACTAGCCCTATCTGGAGACAATGGGGATTGAACCTAGAACCTTCTCCATGCCGAGCATGTACTGTACCACTGAGCTACAGCCCTTCCTGTTGCTGGTTAATGACAACTGACAAAAAACAACTCCAGATTTGTTCCTCTGCAACTATGTGAACCGTTATACAAACAGACAAGAGGCTGGTTTTTCTCCTCCTCCTCCTCATCTAAGTCTTCGAGGAAGAGGAGAAAAACCAACCTCTTGTCTGTTTGTATAAAGTCAAATACAGTTCAGAACTTCTTTAGCCTATCAAATAGGCTCTGGATGGAATAACAAAGAGACAGACCAGGACAGGGGTGAGAAGAAGAAAAGAAGAATGGTGACTGAAAATGCAGGTGGGGGGTAGAGAGAATTCCCTAAGTCAAGTGGCTCCTTTCAGAGAGGTAATACTTCAGAGGAATTTAGGAGGCTGCGGAGGGCTTGTAAGGATTGCACAAATTAATTGTATGAGGCAAGGTGGCTGAAGGCTTTTTCTTGCTTTTTAAAAACCGTTTGTTGTTGTTGTTTATTCAGTCAGTTGCTTCCGACTCTTCATGACTTCATGGACCAGCCCACGCCAGAGCTTCCTGTCAGCCGCACCACCCCCAGCTCCCCCAAGGTCGAGTCAATCACCTCCAGAATATCATCCATCCATCTTGCCCTTGGTCAGCCCCTCTTCCTTTGGCCTTCCACTTTCCCTAGCATCAGCATCTTCTCCAGGGTATCCTGTCTTCTCACTATGTGGCCAAAGTACTTCAGTTTTGCCTTTAATATCATTCCCTCAAGTGAGCAGTCTGGCTTTATTTCCTGGACTATGGACTGGGTTGATCTTCTTGCAGTCCAAGGCACTCTCAGAATTTTCCTCCAGCACCACAGTTCAAAAGCATCTATCTTCCTTCGCTCAGCCTTCCTTATGGTCCAGCTCTTGCATCCATAGGTTACTACGGGGAATACCACTGCTTTAACTATGTGGACCTTTGTTGTCAGTGTGATGTCTCTGCTCTTAGCTATTTTATCAAGATTTGTCATTGCTGTCCTCCCAAGAAGTAAACGTCTTCTGATTTCTGGGCTACAGTCAGCGTCTGCAGTAATCTTTGCGCCTAGAAAGACAAAGTCTGTCCCTGCCTCCACGTTTTCTCCCTCTATTTGCCAGTTATCAATCAAGCTGGTTGCCATAATCTTGGTTTTTTTGAGGTTTAACTGCAACCCAGCTTTTGCACTTTCTTCTTTCACCATCGTCATAAGGTTCCTCAGCTCCTCCTTGCTTTCAGTCATCAAAGTGGTATCATCTGCATATCTGAGATGGTTAATGTTTCTTCCAGCGATTTTAACTCCAGCCTTGGCTTCATCAAGCCCAGCACGTCGCATGATGTGTTCTGCATACAGGTTGAATAGGCAGGGTGAGAGTATACAACCCTGCCATACTCCTTTCCCAATCTTAAACCAGTCCGTTGTTCCGTGGTCTGTTCTTACCGTTGTTACTTGGTCGTTATACAGATTCCTCAGGAGGCAGACAAGATGACTTGGTATCCCCATACCACCAAGAACTTGCCACAATTTGTTATGATCCACACAGTCAAAGGCTTTAGAATAGTCAATAAAACAGAAATAGATGTTTTTCTGAAACTCCCTGGCTTTCTCCATTATCCAGCGGATATTGGCAATTTGGTCTCTAGTTCCTTTGCCTTTTCGAAACTCAGCTTGTACATCTGGCAATTCTTGTTCCATGAATTGCTGGAGTCTACCTTGCAAGATCTTGAGCATTATCTTAGTGGCATGTGAAATAAGTGCCACTGTTCGATAGTTTGAACATTCTTTGGTGCTTCCCTTTTTTGGTATGGGGATAGAAGTTAATTTTTTCCAATCTGTTGGCCATTCTTGTGTTTTCCAAATTTGCTGGCATATGGCATGCATCACCTTGACAGCATCATCTTGCAGGATTTTAAACAGTTCAGCTGGCATACCGTCATCTCCTGCTGCCTTGTTATTAGCAATGCTTCTTAAGGCCCATTCAACCTCACTCTTCAGGATGTCTGGCTCTAGCTCACTGACCACACCGTCAAATCTATCCCCGATATTATTATCCTTCCTATACAGATCTTCCGTATATTCTTGCCACCTTTTCTTGATCTCTTCTGCTTCTGTTAGGTCCTTGCCATCTTTGTTTTTGATCATACCTATTTTTGCCTGGAATTTACCTTCGATGTTTCTAATTTTCTGGAAGAGGTCTCTTGTCCTTCCTATTCTATTATCTTCTTCCGCTTCCGCGCATTGCTTGTTTAAAAATAATTCCTTATCTCTTCTGGCTAACTTCTGGAATTTTGCATTTATTTGGGCATATCTCCCCCTATCACTGTTGCCTTTTGCTTTTCTTCTTTCTTGGGCTACTTCCAGTGTCTCAGCAGACAGCCATCTTGCCTTCTTGGTTTTCTTTTTCTTTGGGACGTTTTTTGTTGTTGCCTCCTGAACAATGTTGCGAACTTCTGTCTATAGTTCTTCCAGGACCCTATCTACTACATCTAGTCCCTTAAATCTATTC
The DNA here is from genome assembly GCF_057233095.1 of Heloderma suspectum. Taxonomy (NCBI): domain Eukaryota; kingdom Metazoa; phylum Chordata; class Lepidosauria; order Squamata; family Helodermatidae; genus Heloderma; species Heloderma suspectum. Next base: position 131,193,415 of record NC_139462.1, on the reverse strand, counting down.
TTCACCTCCACTGCATATTCATTAGGAATATTAGTGAGCTCATACAGTCAGGGCCAGAAATATTGGAACAAGGATAACTGTTTTGGCAGTTGGCCTCTGTACACTACCAACATTGAAGTTGAAAGGAAACACACCCAGATGGGAGCGAAGTCAGGACTTTCAGCTGTAATTCAAGGGGTTGGACAAAAGTGGGGCACTAACCATTCAGGAAGGACAGCCAGTGGCATACACCCCTCCCCCATCGTTGGTGGTTCATAAGTAATGGAACGAATGGCTGACAAGCAGCTGCATAGCCAGGTGTGGCCTATTTCCTGGGTACCCCATGACCAATCAAGCAGATGAAAGACCTGGAGGTGGTTCTGAGTGTTACATTTGCTTTTGGTAGCTGTTCACTGGAACTCCCAACATGAGGGCCAAAGAGGTGTCCATGCGAGTGAAGGAGGCCATCATTAGGCTGAGGAAACAAAATAAACCCATCAGAGAGATAGCAAAAACAGTGGGAGTGGCCAACACAACAGTTTGGAACATCCTGGAAAAGAAGGAATTAACTGGCAAGCTCAGCAACAGCAAAAGGCCTGGAAGACCACAGAAGACAACTACAGTGGATGACCGCAGAATGCTGCTCATGGTGAAGAGGAACCCTTTCACAACATCTAGCCAGGTCAAGAATGCTCTTGAGGAGGTAGGCATGTCATTGTCAACATCTACAGTCAAGAGATGGCTTTATGACTGTAAATACAGAGGCTTCACAACAAGGTGCAAACCACTGGTAACGCTCAAGAACCGAAAGGCCAGATTAGCCTTTGCCAGCAAACACCTCAAAAAGCCTGCCCAGTTCTGGAATAAGATTCTTTGGACTGATGAAACCAAGATTAACTTGTACCAGAATGATGGGAAGAGAAAACTATGGAGAAGGAAAGGAACAGCTCCAAAGCATACCACATCATCTGTCAAACATGGTGGAGGCAGTGTTATGGCATGGGCATGTATGGCTGCCAATGGAACTGGGTCACTGGTGTTGATTGATGACCTGACTGCTGATAAAAGCAGCAGGATGAATTCTGAAGTGTATAGGGCTATACTTTCTGCTCTGATTCAGCCGAATGCTGCCAAACTGATAGGATGCCGCTTCATATTGCAGATGGATAATGACCCAAAGCATACAGCAAAAGCTACCCAAGAGTTTGTTCTTCAATGGTCAAGTCAGTCACCCGATCTCCACCCAATAGAGCATGCTTTTCACTTCCTGAAGACAAGACTGAAGGCAGAAAGACCCACAAACAAGCAGCAGCTGAAGGCAGCTGCAGTAAAGGCCTGGCAAAGCATCCCGAGGGAGGAAACTCAGCATTGGGTCATGTCCATGGGTTCCAGACTTCAGGCAGTCATTGACTGCAAAGGATTTTCATCCAGGTATTAAAGGCGATCCTTAAGTTTGAAATGATGTTGGTTTGTTCCATTTCTTATGAGCCACCAACGATGGGTGTGTGTGTATGCCACTGGCTGTCTTTCCTGAATGGTTAGTGCCTCACTTTTGTCACACCCCTTGAATTACAGCTGAAAGTCCTGATTTCGCTCCCATTTGGGTGTGTTTCCTTTCAACTTCAAGGTGGTGGTGTACAGAGGCCAACTGCCAAAACAGTTATCCTTGTTCCAATATTTCTGGCCCTGACTGTATCTAACTGATCTGGTCTTCCCTATTCTCTTTAGCCTGATTCTAAATTGTGCAATAAGAAGTTCGTGATCTGAACTACAATCAGCTACAATCAATTTTAAAACTGTAAAACTTATTTAAAAGCCCCAGTGCTTCCTTGATCACGATGTCACATCATCTTAACCCTCCTTTTGGAATAATCTTGAGGCCTGCAGCTATTTAGAAGAACTTAAAGGGGGAGAATGAATCTTTTGCTGCACTGAAGCTACTAAATTTTTGCAGAAGCAAAAGGTTCCAGTTTGGGGCAGTAAACTCAGATGCTGTGTGACATTTCACATGGAGATCTTCCTTCCCTTCCCTCTCCCTCTTCTAAAAGTTATTGCGTGCAAGCTCCCAGCAGTGGGCATGTAAGGGCAGAAAAGAAGTGGGAGAGAGAGAGAAAATGAGTGGAACGAAAGGTGGCAGTCTCCCCTTAGTTTAAAAGGCTGGTGCATGCAGACTACCCTTCCTATTGGTCTTCTAATAGAGCGAGTACTGAGGCCTCCTTAGTAACTGCAAGGAGATTGAGCTCAGAGGGAAGAAGCAGACTTGCATGAAGGAAGACGATGGCAGTTGGGGCTGCTCAGAAGACCTGGGGCCTGTGCCAAGGTGGGCCTCTCCTTATCAACACCCATGCTAATAGCCAAAGCTTTCTAAGCAGTTCACAAACTACAAAACATATTAAAAATGTTAACATGCAACATTTAAAAACAATTTAAAACATCTAAAATAATTACAATGAGATACCAGGACCTGATAAAACAACTGACATTAAAATCCCATCATATGCTGTCAGATGCCTGTGAGGGAGGTGTCTTAATCTGATGCGGAGAAGATGGCTATGTTGGCAACCGGCAGACTGGGGGGAGCACCACGGAGAAGGCCCTCTCCCTTGTTGCAAGCCTCCTTCCTCAGAGGAGGCACTTGGAGAAGGGCCTCAGATGCTGACCATAGTGTATGGGTGGCTTCATAGCAGAAGAGGCGCTTTGTCAGGCATTGCAGTCCCAAGCTGTATAAGTCAAAGCCAGCACCTTAAACCGGGCTCAGAATTGCAGAGTCAGCCAGTGCAAATGGACCAGATTTGGTGTTATATGCTCAGTCTTCCTGGTCCCTTCTGCTTGTGCAAAATGCAATCTGGCCACTGCATTTTGCACAAGCAGCAACTTCTGAACTGCCTTCGAAGGCATCCCCACATACCATTTCAAATAGTTACTGGGTTCTGTCTTCCATATAAAATGTTTCCAGTCACATTATTGAATGATACAGCAGGAAAATGCGCAACCTCCGAAGATTAAAAAGAAATAAAGTTTGGTGAAAACATGGGGTAGTATCCAATGTTAGTCCTATGTAGAGTAAGCCCATTGAAATGAATGAGACTTAAGTCAAGACTTACTTATCCCATTCATTTCAATAGGTCTACTCTAGATATACTCCCTGGAAAAGACCCTGATGCTGGGAAACACTGAAGGCAAAAGGAGAAGGGGACAGCAGAGGATGACATGGCTAGATAGCATCACCGATGCAATGAATATGAACTTGAGCACGCTCCGGGAGAGAGCGCAGGACAGGAAGGCCTGGCATGCTATGGTGCGTGGGGTCACGAAGAGTTGGACACGACTGAACGACTGAACAACAACAACACTCTAGATAGGGCTAATATTGGATACTACCCATAGCAAGGAAGAATTGTATCACCCATTGTGAGTGAGATCTTAGACACTAGGAAATGTGTACCCAAAACACTTGGGTAACTAACAACACATTACACAGGATTTGCAAAAGCAATAAATGCATTAGCAGGGAGGGAAAGATCACATTTTCCTAGTAATAAAATATTGTGGTTAGTTGTGCTGTGAAAATATGATATCCACACAACATAAATGCTTCTCTTTAGGAAAAATGTCTGCATCATGTGTGTTTAACAGCGATGGGGAACCACCAGCCCACAGGCTAGATACAGCTTGTGGGGGGTGGGAATCCCCATCCAGCCTGCCAGCTTCTTCCCCATGTCTTGCCCCCTCTCCCTGCAGGGAAAAGCTCTCATCTCCAATCAACAGCTGCTGCCCAGTGAAAAAGGGATCCTTTGTCACTATGTTTTCCCTGTAGAAGAAAGAGTGGGGGGGGGCCCCCCTCTGGAGGAAACTACTGAGTGATTCTGTTGTACTTACGTGTGAGGCTTGTATTGCTTGCTTCTGAGTAGACATGCAGACGCTTGGTATTTGGATCCTATTTAAAAGTACCACTGAGTGATTCAGTCCCGCTTGCTTCTGGGTAGACATGCAGAGGCTCGTCCTACTGAGTAGGCTTCAAATCAGTAATAATCACATTTTGGCCCTGCGCACGTTGCCTTGGGCTCCGCCTCCAGATGGAATGTGCCCCCCCCTTGCCCGAGGCCTTTCCAGATTGAAAATAGTCCTCAGGTGGAAAAAGGTTCCCCACCGTGGTGTAATGCAGTCGTACAATTATTTTGTTTAAAGAAACTGTAGCTCCATACATACAGTCAGTAAAAACAAGACCTGGAGCTGACTGTGGCTCAGATCATGAGCTGCTTCTTGCAAAATTTCGGCTTAAATTGAAGAACGTCGGGAAAACCACTAAACCTTTCAGGTATGACCTAAATCATATCCCTGATGAATATACAGTGGAGGTGAGGAATAGATTTCAGGGATTAGACCTGATAGACAGAGTGCCTGAGAAACTATGGACGGAGGTCCGTAACATTGTTCAGGAGGCAGCAACGAAATCCGTCCCAAAGAAAAAGAAATGCAAGAAAGCCAAGTGGCTGTCTGATGAGGCTTTACAAGTAGCTCACGAAAGAAGGGAAGCGAAAAGCAAAGGAGAAAGGGGAAGATATACCCAACTGAATGCAGAGTTCCAGAGAATAGCAAGGAGAGACAAGAAGGCCTTCTTAAATGAACAATGCAAAGAAATCGAGGAAAACAACAGAATGGGAAAGACTAGAGATCTCTTCAAGAAAATTGGAGATCTCAAGGGAACGTTTTGTGCAAAGACGGGCATGATAAAGGACAAAGAAGGCAGGGACCTAACAGAAGCAGATGCGATTAAGAAGATGAGATGGCTAGATAGCATCACAGATGCAATGAATATGAACTTGAGCACGCTCCGGGAAAGAGCGCAGGACAGGAAGGCCTGGCGTGCTATGGTCCATGGGGTCACGAAGAGTCGGACACGACTGAACGACTGAACAACAACAACAACACCTTCTGCTCTTGGCTACATAAGGGGAAGATATAAAGGGAACAGTACAAGATTATAAGTAAAGCCTGTGTGTCCTCACAGATAGAAGACTGAGTAAAGGGTTGGACCTAAGCCTTAAGAGTCCTGGTGGCAGTGAAATCCAGTGTGTGAGAGAAGGTGGTTCCTGCTGGGGATGAGAGAGGCCTTAGAGAAGGGGGATTCCCACTAGAAGGCAGGAATACCACATAACTCAAGGACAAGTTTGTGTTGTCATCCTTTAGGCATTAGACCTATTTTCACTATACTGCCAATTACTTGCCGGAATGGTCCAGTGTCCTTAAACATGAGAACCAACCAGGGCAGAAAAAAAGAAAGATTAGGCTCAGACATTGTTTCTACGCAGCTGTAAAAACCTGTTCTTAACAATTAACATTTTCTAACAAGAAAAGCAGCCACAATAGGGTAACACTTGTGTTTCTTGAAGATGTGGGATGGGACTTTCAGTATCAGCCTTGCTCTCCACCCACTGAAATCAGCCATAAAAATAATACCCAACTGCTACAGTGGGAGTAGACTGAACAAAAATATTTTAATCCCCCACACCTAGAAGCACTAAGCACTCTGAACAAACTGTCTGAATAAACAAATTACAGTGCCTAAAATGTGTTTTTTGTTTTCACTCTAAACAGTAGGGTTAGAGTCTAAAGGCCTTTTCACGCATTATGTAATGGCAAAAAAACCACCCTGGGTTTGCTATGAAACTATAGTCTATAGGAAGCCATGCCTGGTCCTGCTTCCCTAATTAGTAAATGCAGGTGATAGGCATATTGAGAAAGCTAGTCGTCACTGTAAAAGTTAATACTTCATTGCTTTCAAGTGCACACTTAAAATGTCTTGGGTATACTTTATGGCTAAAAATGTGTGGATGGTTGCCAGTCTTGTAAATTGCTTGGTTTCCGTAGGCAAGCAGGCAGGTTGGGCAGAATCAGCTTCATTTGAGCCCAGGCCACATGAATGGGCTTTTAAAATCCTCTACGAGCCTCTAAGCAGCAGTTCTTAAAGAAACAACATACAAGTTCTAGTGATTATATAAAGTCATGTATATGACTAAACTGAAAGAAAAAGGAGATGTTAAATAGCAGAAATACTATTTCACAGGCATCTCACCCGACCAATTATTCCTACCCATAAAGTATGAAGGGAAATCATTGCTGTCTCCTTGGACTGAGTATTTTTTTCATCTCTAATTAATTTGGATAGCTGCTTTTCCAAGCTTCAGCTTTGATGTGGATGCAGGGTATGCATAGTTTTGGGTGTTTGAAGCCACACTATTAGAACTTGAAGTGTGAGAAAATCTCATCCTGCACACCCACTGCCGTTTTGCACTGCACTTGTAATCACGTAATGAGGCATGGCACCATAAATTAAATACAGCTGACTCTGTGAAAACACACAGTCCTCAAAACTTGCCAGAGCTGTCAGAAGTATTACACCCAATGGATGCAGAGCAAAATCTACACAGATAATTAGCAAGGCAGGGCCTCTAGCTGGCATGAACTAAACAGTATCTGCTGAGGTGTTTAAAACAGCAATAAGAAAACCCTTGAGAATTTAGCACTTATCAGTATGCTGTGTCTTTCATCCGTAATATTTCAAAGCAGTTTCCAGTTTTTGGTAGTATCAACCCTATTCTCCAAAATGCATTGAAAACCTGATACCTATTCCTAAATACTGCCCCGCCTCCCAGCATTCTTGAGGGAGCAGAGCAACCCAGTTACAATTTCATGCTTCTCATTTCCCTGAACTTCAAGGGCAGCGCTATACTATCAGTTTCCTTGTGAGGAGAATGTACTGGCAATTAATGGTGTTTTTGTAATATCTATTTATTTTTATAAATAAATAGGTAAAGCAGATGGAAGCACAGAGGCACACAGGTTGTACTAGTTTTAACGCAGTTTCCGTCTCCCCAAAGCAACAGCACCCCCTTGTAGCGACCCAAGGTTACTTCTTGCCAGCCTGCTATGCAAATACTTTCACTGACTACATTCTCTAATTGCCTCTTATTTCTTTCTTGGGGCATGCACACACAGCACCACCAGCAACAGCAGCAGGACTGATCTCAGATCCTAGCTTGGCAGAGCGGTATAACTTGCATTCCAGGCAATTGAAAGAGCTGATGGTTATCTTCATGATTCACCAGTGGCGGTTGTAGTTTATCAGACTACACTAACCAACAATTATCTGCATGTTTATTCAGAAGGAAGTCCCACTATGTTCAACCAGGTTAACTTCCAGTTAAGTGTACATAGGACTACAGCCTCAGCTATGTTGCAAAAGTCAGCATGCTTATTACTGTACAGCTAGTGATAACCTTTCATTTAACAACACCCCTTGTTATTTCAGTTCACTCACATCAGGAAGCAAGAGTGAAAAATGGTGAATGATTACGGCCTTTTCTGAGGCTGAAAGATCAAATGCACTGAGCATAAAGGAGGGTCTCTCTCACCTCCTTCTCCCTGCCAGCTTTGGTAATGTATGCATGGAGACGACAGCAGTAGACCTGGAGCCTCCCAGACTTTTGTTGTTGTTGTTAAGTCGTTCAGTCGTGTCCGACTCTTCGTGACCCCATGGACCATAGCACACCAGGCCTTCCTGTCCTGCGCTCTCTCCCGGAGCATGCTCAAGTTCATATACATTGCATCCTCTGCCGTCCCCTTCTCCTTTGGCCTTCAGTCTTTCCCAGCATCAGGGTCTTTTCCAGGGAGTTTTCTCTTCGCATTAGGTGGCCAAAATATTGGAGCTTCAGCTTCATTATCTGTCCTTCCAATGAGCACTCAGGGTTGATTTCCTTTAGGATGGACTGATTTGACCTCCTTGCAGTCCAGGGCACTCGTAAGAGTCTTCTCCAGCACCACAGTTCGAAAGCATCAATTCTGCGGCGCTCAGCCTTCCTTATAGTCCAGCTCTCACAGCCATACATTACTACTGGGAAAACCATAGCTTTGATTAGACGGACCTTTGTCGGCAAGGTGATGTCTCTGCTTCTTACTATGCTGTCTAGGTTGGCCATAGCTTTCCTCCCAAGGAGCAAGCGTCTTTTAATTTCATGGCTACAGTCACCGTCTGCGGTGATCTTGGAGCCCAAGAAAGTAAAATCTGTCACTGCTTCCATTTCTTCCCCTTCTATATGCCAGGAAGTGATGGGGCCAGATGCCATGATCTTAGTTTTTTTAATGTTGAGTTTCAAACCAGCTTTTGCACTCTCCTCTTTCACCCTCAACAAGAGGCTCTTGAGATCCTCTTCGCTTTCTGCCATTAGGGTGGTATCGTCTGCATATCGAAGGTTGTTGATAATTCTCCCGGCAATCTTAATTCCGACCTCTGATTCATCCAACCCGGCATTTCTCATGATGTACTCTGCATATAAGTTAAATAAGCAGGGTGACAATATGCAGCCTTGTCGTACTCCTTTCCCAATTTGGAACCACTCGGTTGTTCCATGTCTGGTTCTTACTGTTGCTTCTTGACCCTCATACAGGTTTCTCAGGAGACAGGTAAGGTGGTCTGGTACTCCCATCACTTTAAGAATTTGCCACAGTTTGTTGTGATCCACACAATCAAAGGCTTTAGCGTAGTCAATGAAGCAGAAATAGACGTTTTTCTGGAATTCTCTTGCTTTCTCCATGATGCAGCGAATGTTGGCGATTTGATCTCTAGTTCCTCTGCCTCTTCTAAACCCAGCTTGTACTTCCGGTAGTTCTCGGTTCGCATACTGCTGAAGACTAGCTTGTAGGATTTTGAGCATCACCTTGCTGGCATGTGAAATGAGCGCAATGGTGCGGTAGTTTGAACACTCTTTGGCGTTGCCCTTCTTTGGAATTGGAATGTAAACTGACCTTTTCCAGTCTTGTGGCCACTGTTGAGTGTTCCAGATTTGTTGGCATATTGAATGCAGCACTTTAACAGCATCATCTTTTAGGATTTTAAATAGCTCGGCTGGAATACTGTCATCTCCACTAGCTTTGTTGTTACTAATGCTTCCTAAGGCCCACTTGACTTCACTCTCTAGGATGTCCGGCTCAAGTTCAGTGACCGCACTATCATGGCTATCAGGGACATTCAGATCTTTCCTGTATAGTTCTTCTGTGTATTCTTGCCACCTCTTCTTAATCTCATCTGCTTCTGTTAGGTCCCTGCCTTCTTTGTCCTTTATCATGCCTGTCTTTGCACAAAACGTTCCCTTGAGATCTCCAATTTTCTTGAAGAGATCTCTAGTCTTTCCCATTCTGTTGTTTTCCTCGATTTCTTTGCATTGTTCATTTAGGAAGACCTTCTTGTCTCTCCTGGCTATTCTCTGGAACTCTGCATTCAGTTGGATATATCTTCCCCTTTCTCCCTTGCTTTTCGCTTCCCTTCTTTCGTGAGCTACTTGTAAAGCCTCATCAGACAGCCACTTGGCTTTCTTGCATTTCTTTTTCTTTGGGACGGATTTCGTTGCTGCCTCCTGAACAATGTTACGGACCTCCGTCCATAGTTCCTCAGGCACTCTGTCTATCAGGTCTAATCCCTGAAATCTATTCCTCACCTCCACTGTATATTCATCAGGGATATGATTTAGGTCATACCTGAAAGGTTTAGTGGTTTTCCCGACGTTCTTCAATTTAAGCCGAAATTTTGCAAGAAGCAGCTCATGATCTGAGCCACAGTCAGCTCCAGGTCTTGTTTTTACTGACCGTATGGAGCTTCTCCATCTTTGGCTGCAAAGGACATAATCAATCTGATTTCGATATTGACCATCTGGTGACGTCCATGTGTAGAGTCGCCTCTTGTGCTGTTGGAAAAGAGTGTTTGCTATGATCAGCATGTTCTCTTGGCAAAACTCTATTAGCTTTTGTCCTGCTTCATTTTGTACACCAAGGCCATGCCTGCCTGTTATCCCGGTGATTTCTTGACTTCCTACTTTAGCATTCCAATCCCCTATGATGAAGACACATCTTTTTTTGGTGTTAGTTCTAGAAGGTGTTGTAGGTCTTCATAGAACCGATCAACCCCAGCTTCTTCGGCCTCAGTGGTTGGGGCATAGACTTGAATTACTGTGATGTTGAATGGTTTGCCTTGGATTCGTACTGAGATCATTCTATCATTTTTAAGATTGTACCCCAGTACTGCTTTTCCCACCCTTTTGTTGACTATGAGTGCTACTCCATTTCTTCTAAGGGATTCTTGCCCACAATAGTAGATATGATGGTCACCTGAATTAAATTCGCCCATGCCTGTCCATTTTAGTTCGCTGATTCCCAAGATGTCGATGTTCAATCTTGCCATCTCATGTTTGACCACCTCCAGCTTACCTTGATTCATTGATCTGACATTCCAGGTTCCTAAACAGTATTGTTCTTTACAGCATCGGATTTTCTTTTCACCGCCAGACACATCCACAGCTGAGTGTCCTTTCGGGTTTGGCCCAGCCGCTTCACTCTTTCTGGCGCTACTTGGAAATACCCTCTGCTCTTCCCCAGTAGCATATTGGACACCTTCCGACCTGAGGGGCTCATCTTCCGGCGTCATCTCTTTTAGCCTTGTGATACGTTCCATGGGGTTTTCTTGGCAAGAATACTGGAGTGGGTTGCCATTTCCTTCTCCAGTGGACCACATTTTGTCAGAACTCTCTGCCATGACCTGTCCGTCTTGGGTGGCCCTGCACGGCATAGCTTATGGCTTCACTGAGTTACGCAAGCCCCTTCGCCACAACAAGGCAGTGATCCATTAACTACAGCAAATAAGTTGTTTAATAATAAACAGATAACATATATTGATGAAGCCATTAAGAGTTATCTCATAAACAGTTCTTTAGATCACACTCTCAAACAATCACTTCACAAAACTGCACAGACCTCCCTCTCTGTTCTCAATCATAATCCTATCTCTATCAAATCATATCCCTGCCTCTGACTCCCACAGCAAAGCAGACAATTTATATAGCACATATACTTCACCCCCCCTCCACCCCCATCAGTCACTCAGCCAATAATCTCAAACGTGCAAATCTACCATTCCTCCTGTCACTTATCCTATTCTCACTCTACAGACATCCAGCATAAATACGGATTTGTAACAGGAATATATTATTATAACCACAGGTTCACTATTTACCTACATGTGACATCACAAGTTACAATAGGAGTAACACATGAGAAAGTGATGAAGTTTCAGTGGCATAATTTTTTCAGTCTTATGCCATCACAGCTGAACCAGGTGAAGAGGGAAGAGATGGGTGGTTGGAATGTGTGGTGGGGGAGGATTATATGCTCTCTGGGAGGGGAGTGCACCTTTCCCCACTGGCATAAATTTCTGACAGCAAAAGAGCTAGCATAAGTAAATTTTGTTGTTCAGTCATTCAGTCGTGTCCAACTCTTCGTGACCCCATCGACCATAGCACGCCAGGCCTTCCTGTCCTCCGCTGTCTCCCGGAGTGTGCTCAAGTTCATATTCATTGCATCAGTGATGCTATCTAGCCATCTCATCCTCTGCTGTCCCCTTCTCCTTTTGCCTTCAGTCTTTCCCAGCATCAGGGTCTTTTCCAGAGAGTTTTCTCTTTGCATTAGGTGGCCAAAATATTTGAGCTTCAGCTTCAGTATCTGTCCTTCCAATGAGCACTCAGGGTTGATTTCCTTTAGGATTGACTGATTTGACCTCCTTGCAGTCCAGGGGACTCGTAAGAGTCTTCTCTAGCACCACAGTTCGAAAGCATCGATTCTTCGGCGCTCAGCCTTCCTTATAGTCCAGCTCTCACAGCCATACGTTACTACTAGGAAAGACATAGCTTTGATTATGCGGACCTTTGTCGGCAAGGTGATGTCTCTGCTTCTTACTATGCTGTCTAGGTTTGCCATAGCTTTCCTCCCAAGGAGCAAGCGTCTTTTAATTTCACGGCTACAGTCACCGTCTGCGCTGATCTGGGAGCCCAAGAAAATAAAATCTGTCACTGCTTCCATTTCTTCCCCTTCCATATGCCAGGAAGTGATGGGGCCAGATGCCATGATCTTAGTTTTTTTAATGTTGCGGTTCAAACCAGCTTTTGCACTCTCCTCTTTCACCCTCAACAAGAGGCTCTTGAGATCCTCTTTACTTTCTGCCATTAGGGAGGTATCATCTGCGTATCTGAGGTTGTTGATAATTCTCCCGGCAATCTTAATTCCGACCTGTGATTCATCCAACCCGGCATTTCTCATGATGTACTCTGCATATAAGTTAAATAAGCAGGGTGACAATATGCAGCCTTGTCGTACTCCTTTCCCAATTTTGAACCAATCGGTTGTTCAATGTCTGGTTCTTACTGTTGCTTCTTGACCCTCGTACTGGTTTCTCAGGAGACAGGTAAGGTGGTCTGGTACACCCATCTCTTTCACAATTTGCCAGAGGTTGTTGTGATCCACACAATCAAAGGCTTTAGCGTGGTCATTGAAGAGAAATAGATGTTTTTCTGGAATTATCTTGCTTTCTCCATGATCCAGCGAAAGTTGGTGATTTGATCTCTATTTCCTCTGCCTCTTCGAAACCCAGCTTGTACTTCCGGTAGTTCTCGGTTCACATACTGGTGAAGCCTAGCTTGTAGGATTTTGAGCATCACCTTGCTGGCATGTGAAATGAGCGCAATTGTACGGTAGTTTGAACATTCTTTGGCGTTGCCTTTCTTTGGAATTGGAATGTAAACTGACCTTTTCCAGTCTTGTGGCCACTGTAGGGATGGCGGAGAATTTCTCCACGAATCTCTGGGAGGCCGAATGCATTGGCATTCCCCCGAAATTGCTGGAGAAATTCTCCCCCCCCCCCCGGAATGGGACTTACCTCTCTCGAATGTCCCTGGCGCTGGCGGCTCCCGGCAGTGGTGCAGCGGCGGCCGGTCTTCCGACCGGCTGCCACCGCCACCATTTCCCAGTAAAAAACAACAACAACAACAACCACCAACGTGATAGGCTACGTAAAGATTTACGTAGCCTATCATGGCTAAATTTTAAAAAAACACCGTGATAGGCTACGTAAATCCTTACATAGCCTATTACGGCTGACTTTGGGGGGGGGAAGCACGTACGCAAATGGCGGCGCCCATGGGTGCCGCCATTTGTGTACGCGCTTCCCCCCCCAAAGTCAGCCGTGATAGGCTACGTAAGGATTTACGTAGCCTATCACGCGGCTGACTGCAGGGACGCAAACGGCGGCGGCTACGGCCGCCACCATTTGTGGCCCAGCCGGCCAGGAGGATTCGCGGCCGGAGGGACGGGGCGCCTCCTCCCCGGCCAGAATTTCGGCCGGAGGAACGGGGCGCCTCCCCCTCGGCCAGAATTTCAGCCGGAGGGACGGGGCGCCTCCCCCCCGCCCAGAATTTCGGCGGGGAGGAACAGAATGCCTCCCCGCAACGCGAAGCAAGCTGCGGGACCAGGTAAGTGACTTTCGTCCATCCCTAGGCCACTGTTGAGTGTTCCAAATTTGTTGGCATATTGAGTTAGAGATGTCAGAGAATTTCTCCACGAATCTTGGGGAGGCCGAATGCCAGTGCATTTGGCCCCCCAAAATTGGTGGAGAAACGGTCTGCCCCCCCGCCCCCCCGGGACAGGACTTACCTTGTGCGAATGTCCCTGGTGGCAGAGGCTGTGGTGGCGGCTGCTGTCGCTGCCATTTCCAAGTAAAAGAAAAAAAGTGATAGGCTACGTAAAGATTTACGTTCCCCTTATTTTCGCCTTATTTTGACACATGTAGTCTACGTAAATGTTTACGTAGACTACACGTGCCAAAATAAGGAATGCAAATTCCTTATTTTGCATTTGCATACGCACGGGTTTTTTTTTCCACTTAGCCGTGATAGGCTACATAAACGTTTACGTAGCCTATCACAGCTGACTGCAGCGATGCAAACGGCGGCGGCTACGGCCTCCACCATTTGCGTCCCGGCAGGACAGGAGGATTCGCGGCCGGAGAGATGAGGCGCCTCCCCCCCAGCCAGAATTTCGGCGGGGAGGGACGGGGCGCCTCCCCCCCGGCCAGAATTTCAGGGGGAGGGACGGAGAGCCTCCCCCCCACCGCGAATCAAGCTTCGGGATCAGGTAAGGGACTTTCGTACATCCCTATATTGAGTGCAGTACTTTAACAGCATCATCTTTTAGGATTTTAAATAGCTCAGCTGGAATACTGTCATCTCCGCTAGCTTTGTTGTTACTAATGCTTCCTAAGGCCCACTTGACTTCACTCTCTAGGATGTCCGGCTCAAGTTCAGTGACCGCACTATCATGGCTATCAGGGACATTAAGATCTTTCCTATATAGTTCTTTTGTGTATTCTTGCCATTTCTTCTTAATCTCATCTGCTTTTCTTAGGTCCCTGCCTTCTTTGTCCTTTATCATGCCCGTCTTTGCACAAAACGTTCCCTTGAGATCTCCGATTTTCTTGAAAAGATCTCTAGTCTTTCCTGTTCTATTGTTTTCCTCGATTTCTTTGCATTGTTAATTTAAGAAGGCCTTCTTGTCTCTCCTTCTTATTTGCTGGAACTCTGCATTCAGTTGGATATATCTTCCCCTTTCTCCCTTGCTTTTCACTTCCCTTCTTTCCTCAGCTACTTGTAAAGCCTCATCGGACAGCCACTTGGCTTTCTTGCATTTCTTTTTCTTTCGGATGGATTGAGTTGCTGCCTCCTGAACAATGTTACGGATCTCCGTCCATAGTTCCTCAGGCGCTCTATCAGGTCTAATCCCTGAAATCTATTCCTCACCTCCAGTGTATATTCATCAGGGATATGATTTAGGTCATACCTGAATGGTTTAGTGGTTTTCCCTACGTTCTTCAATTTAAGCCGAAATTTTGCAACAAGAAGCTCATGATCTGAGCCACAATCAGCTCCAGGTCTTGTTTTTACTGACTGTATATTAGCCTTTGTCCTGCTTCATTTTGTACACCAAGGCCATCCTTGCCTGTTATCCCGGTGATTTCTTGACTTCCTACTTTAGCATTCCAATCCCCTATGATGAAGAGGACATCTTTTTTTGGTGTTAGTTCTAGAAGGTGTTGTAGGTCTTCACAGAACCGATCAACCTCAGCTTCTTCAGCATCAGTGGTTGGGGCATAGACTTGAATTACTGTGACGTTGAATGGTTTGCCTTGGATTCGTACTGAGATCATTCTATCATTTTTAAGATTGTACCCCAGTACTGCTTTTCCCACCCTTTTGTTGACTATGAGTGCTACTGCATTTCTTCTAAGGGATTCTTGCCCACAGTAGTAGATATGATGGTCACCTGAATTAAATTCACCGATGCTTGTCCATTTTAGTTCGCTGATTCCCAAGATGTCGATGTTCAATCTTGCCATCTCCTGTTTGACCACCTCCAGCTTACCTTGATTCATTAATCTTACATTCCAGGTTCCTAAACAATATTGTTCTTTACAACATCGGATTTTCTTTTCACCCTAAGAATATTTTCAGTATAAGTAAATACATACCCATTGAACTCAACCAAGGGCCCAAAATGGCTGCCTGCACCTCCTCCCACTTCACCCACAATGGAGCACAGGATACCAGCTAACTCTGCAGCCAATCACAGCATACTTAGAACAGTATATACACTCCTGCCAGGGCCAAGGAACTGATAATTACAACAACAGGAATGGAATGGGCCAGAACCACCCCTTTATATTAAAAAAAAGCCAAAAATAGCAGCATGTGTTAGAAACACTTGAGAACAATATTTTAGGGCTAAAACCCTTACAATATTGTATTATTATTAACCCCATAATGCCCAGAACACATACAGAATGGCCCAGAATGGACTCTTCTGAATGAGTGAAATCAACCAAACTCACCAGTCACACATAACTCCATGGCAGGGATGCAATAAGCCACAAAATATCCACAGAAACTATGTTCTGATACTCATTCTGGGCAATCGTTTTGAAGAAAAATGGCCCGGAATGGCAACTTCCGAGTAAGCCAAATCAATCAAACTCACCAGTCACATACTACTAGATGGGACAGATATAATAAGCTCCAAAGTTCCACAGTCCGGGAGAGAGCGGAGGACAGGAAGGCCTGGCGTGCTATGGTCCATGGGGTCATGAACAGTCAGACACGACTTAACAACTGAACAACAACAAAGTTCCACAGAAACCACATTTCAATAGCCGTTCCTGGTCATAGTCCATATTATGCAAAACAGGCCAGAACAGCACCTTCTGAGTGATCCAAATCAACCAATCTCACCAGTCACACCGGACTAGATGAGACAGATGTAATAAGCCCCAAAACCTCCACAGAAACCACGTTTCAATAGCTGATCCGGGCAATAGTCCATATTGTGCAAAAGAACCCAGAATGGCAACTTCCGAGTGAGCCAAGTCATCTAAATTCACCAGTCACACATTACTAGATTACCAGAAAATCTTAGTAATTTTAGGCCAATGTTCCTTTCCTGGGCAAGGTTCTTGAGCAGGTGGTTGCCAACCAGCTCCAGACGCTCTTGGATGAGACCGATTATCTAGATCCATTTCAGTTGGGGTTCAGGCCGGGTTTTGGCACGGAAACAGCGGGGGAGTGTGACCTTGTTGATTCTCCTTGATCTCTTGGTGGCTTTCAGTATCATGGACCATGTTATCCTTCTGGGATGACTGTTTGAGCTGGGAGTGGGAGACACTGCATTGGAGTGGTTTTGCTCCTACTTGGATGGTCGGCTCCAGAAGGTGGTGCTTGGGGAATATTGCTTGGCCTGTGGATTACAGAAGCCAGAGAGGAAGGCCAGGATCTCTTCTCCATCATCCCAGAGTGCAGGAAATGGAATAATGGGCTCAAGTTACAGAAGCCAGATTCTGGCTGAACATCAGGAAAAACGTCCTGACTGTTAGAGCAATATGACGATGGAACCAGTGACCTAGGGAGGTGGTGGGCTCTCCCACACTGGAGGCATTCAAGATGAAGTTGGACAGCCACTTGTCAGGGATGCTCTGACAGGGGGTTGGACTCGATAGTCTTGTAGGCCCCTTCCAACCCTAATATTCTATGATTCTGTGATCTCTCCCCTCCCTCAACAGAAATGTCCACACACCCAGCTGGATTGAACTACACACACACACACCTTCTTTCTCCCCTCCCCGCAACTGATTTTTTTTCTGTTTCCCTTCCCTCCACCAGGGTTTGTTTGCCCATGTACATGCCAACCTTGTACCCAAAATTGTAGCTGACAGAGCAGATTGCATCTGGCAGTTCCGCTTACTGTAGAAATTAATGTTCAAGAATTAACAGTGCAATCCAATCAATGTTTATGTCAAATTAAATTCACAGAGATCTTGGGAAGGCAGCTAAGGCTGCAGTCCTAGGCACAATTACCTGGGAGAAAGCCCAATTGGCAATTGGACATAGTGGGACTGACTTCTGAGTAAACATGCATAGGATTGTGTGATAAATCCTAAAAACTGCCACAAATCAACTCTTACAATGAATATTAATAATTCAATAGCTGAACAAGCCATCATCTTGCTTCTCATTTGCACCAAGCGTCTGCCTCCTCTTTTTCATGTTCATCAAGATGTGAAATTTTTCCATATTTCTCCAGCCCCCCCCCCATTGTAAAGCACAAAAAGGCACCAATCCTAAACACACTTACTAGGGGAGCTGGTTATTGCTGTGGCCCTGTTCTCCTTTCCTGCCCTGTGATTGTGGGAGTGGGATAGGATGGTGCTGTAGCTGCTGATACTGGGGTTTGAAGAACTGCCAAGAACAAGTTTAAGCATCTGGATTATTGCTCAGAACAGCTACTGAAATGTGGTTTCTCTAGAAGTTCTGGAGCTTATTAAATCTGTCCCATCTAGTCTGGTGTGACTGGTGAGTCTGGTTGATTTGACTCACTCGGAAGTTGCCGTTCCGGGTCATTTTTCTTCAATACGGACTATTGCTCGGAACGGGTATTGGAACATGGTCTCTGTGGACGTTTTGTGGCTTCTCGCATCCCTGCCGTGAGTTTGATTTCGCTCATTCGGAAGTGTCTGTTCTGGGCTATTCCAGATGTGTTCTGGGCATTATGGGGTTAATAACATTGCAAGGGTTTTAGCCCTAAAATATTGTTCTCAAGTGTCTCTAACACATGCCACTATTTTTGGCAAGCTTTTTTTTTTTTTTTAATATAGAGGGCCCATTCCGGGCTCATTCAGTTCCGTCTTTTACATCATCCATTAATTCTGATCTTGTTGAGGAGCCCATGATAAGGTTTCAAGGAACCCCCGTCTTCCCCAGAACAGTTTGAAAAACCATTGCTAGAAACACCCCCCCCCCCGCCATACTTGGTGTGGCGAGTAGAGCAGTTAAGACAATTTTGGACGTTGTGGCCTCACAGGCCCACCCCTCTTTAGAGGACAGGGCGCATTGACTTCAGCGTGTGGGGAGCGGACCCTGCTGCGCTCGAGGGCCCTTGAGCTCCTTCTGCGGAGCGGGGCCCCGGACTTCAGCCCCAAAGCCTGCCCGGGCAGCCCCGCTGGCTGTGGCGCCATAGGGTAAGCGAGTGCTTCCCCCCTTCACTTCACGTGCCCGCGAGGCAGCGGGCTGTGCCCTTCTCGTCGCCCTGGGAAGCTGCCGCTCTTCGGGAGGGCCGGAGGGTCTCAGCGGAGCCCTGCGGGGCCCCCCGAGTAAGACCGGCCCCTCTTCGGCGGGGAGGGAAAACACCCGCTCCCACGCTCGTTCTCCATCCCTGAAGCGGGAACGCAGCTCCACCCCGCTGGTGCTAGGAGGAGGAGCAGGCGCGGCGACGGGCGAAAGGCGCGGAGGCATTCCCGGGCCAGGGGAGGTGGCCCCTGCCTTCCTTCGCGCTGGCGCGCCCTCCGGCAGCCAGGAGGCGGCAGCCCCTCGGCGTGTGAGGGAGGCCGCGGCTTCCCCTGGCCGCGCCGCGCCGTTTTCTCCAGCCAGCCGCTGCCTCCTGTGGGGTGTTGCAGTCCGCTCGCTCGCTGAGCCGGGGCCGGGCGTGGATGGACCCGGCGGCGCTGCTGGGCTATGGCCCCCTGCTGCTCCTGGGTGAGGCTGGGGCGCCGCTCGCGCGGGCGGGTGTCGCTGGGCCAGGGAACCACTTGCCCAGGTCAGCGGGAGAGCGCGCGGAGCATTTTTGGGCGTTGGCGCCGTTCCTCCACCCTCCCCTGGCAGGCCTCCTGTGCCTTTAACAGCTTCAGGACAGGAGGACATTCAACGCGTGTGGTCTCCCCGGTGCAGTTTCTGCCTGCCCTTGGACTAAGAGGCACAGGGAGCCTTGCCAGAAAAGAAAGGAGCAATGGCAACCTAGGTCTTTGCGCTTCTTTCCTACATAACGTTGGTAACTTTCTGGCGGGGGTCCCTGAAGCTTTAAAAGCTGCATCACAAGCAGAAACCCAGCAGGTGCACTGCCTTGCAAAACGTCGCTTGCTGTGTTTCTGCTTGTGATGGATGGGCAAGCGCCCTGCCTCGGCCACAGCCCTGTCGGGGTGCTGTGGGCAAGGCTTCCTATAAGATCACACAGGCAAGGAAGCAGCCCTTTTGGAGACTCCGGGAAGAGAGGTTAGTCGGTTAGACTAGAAGTCCTATAGAAGGGCTGCTAAAGTCGGACAGAATGGAAGTGCTGCTGGCCAGATTTCACCTCTCCCTTCCACGACAGCGGTTCACTTCTTTAAAAACCTTATACTCAACCTGTCTGTTGCAAAGACTTGCTGCTTAATCCTACGGACAGGCTGTGGTTACTTAGTGGTAAGGGGGAAAGCACTTTGTGCATGCTCAGGTGTCATTTTTAATTATGTTATTTAGAAGCTGCCCTCGTACTAAAGACAGGTTCTGGTGCTGAGCCCAAGCACAAATTACCCCCTGAGGGTTTGTTTTTAGAGTGGGGAAATAAGCAGGAGCAGGAGATATTCTTGCTAAGTCAAACTCTGACAGTTTACCAGAGTTTACTGCTTATGCTACTGCAATGCCTATCAGGGGACCCACTGAATAGGGCCAGTCGTCTATATTTAGTTCTGTGGGTTTATTTTAAGATGCTTTAGAACCTAGGACAATTTGGAGCAGGGTAGAATTTAAAGACAGGCCAATAGTGCTTGGGTAACATCACATGTAATTTAAAGTAGTTTAAATATTCTCCCTGAGAATATTAGCATACAGATTTACTTTCTTTGCTGTAGTATGGACATTAATCTAACTGTACCGTTAAATAAGCTTTTCTTAAAATTATAACAATACCCAAGTGCCTGTTACCATTTTATTACATAAAAAGTAATTCCTAAATTGATACTGTTGTTTGTAGACTCATGAAACAGTTGTTTCCCAGTATCTGTTTGATCTAGAAATCAGTGCCATTTATAATCTACAATGGCTTAATTATCCAAAGACAATGAAAAATTATCATTACAACATACTTCATCATCTTGTCTTGGACAGAGTCCTTGTTTATATGATCAATAATAATCAGCTGAGAGATACTGCAAACCAGTTTAACTGCATATGATATTATTACATTGGTGGCATATTAAAAAGTTGGAACCTGTTCCAGTTCTGTGACATTTACCTTGGGATGTTGTCAGTGATGAAACTAGGTTACGTGTTTTTCTGGAACTCCTGGAATGTTTTAACACTAGTGCTCTAAGATTAGCAATGAAACATTTTGGGGATACATTTCCATACCTTTCTGTTCCTGCTCACTTTCCTTGCTGGGATGCTGCCAGTTGTGTGTCTGCTTTGCTAGAAATAAGGTGCATTTACCCTTTTACAGGTCTCTTCTTGCTTTAAGTGAACAATTTCTAGTTTGCAATTGCTTAGAGGTGATGCAGCATGCAACAAATAATAGGAGTGCAAGCTTGAACTGGTTTAGGCTGCAATCCTATATATACTACCTGGGAGTAAATCCTATTGAACTTAATCAGGCTTACTTCTGAGTAGACATTCTAGGATATCACTGTATGTTGGTAGATTAATCTGCAAACACTTTAGATGGTTATTTGGGTGTGGCCTATTTTTAATCAGTGGGACTGAGAATTAAGGGCACATATTCATTTTCAGGGCTATCGAGGTAATGATGAGTTACTGTAAAAATAAATGAAAAAGAAAATGTTAAGTGAGGGGGGGTTGCATCTTACCACAAGTGGTAACTTTTACTTATTAAGCTATGTTTCATGCTTCCTTCAAAATCTCAAAAAACACATCTGTTTTAAAGTTTGTGTACAATTACTAGTTTATGAATAATTAACCAGAAATTCTTGAATCGGTTGACAGTTGAGTTAATGTCTATTTCTGAAATATTGTTACTTTCAAGTCTCCAGACCGTGTTTCAGGCCTCATTCTTCAAGCGTATCCAGTTTAATATTATTCCTGCATGTCTTATTTTAAAAGCAGCTGGGGTGTTTGTGTGTTTCATTGAGTTTTTAAATGTGTTTTGGGGTGTATGTGCCCACTGGATATTTTTTAAACTGAATAAACCATCCATATTCATACCTCAAAATTAAGGTCCCTGAGCAAATAGATGAAACTAGCCAGGGCTGCAATTAGCGATGTGAAGGCCCAGAAAAAAAACTGGAAAAATTTGGAAAAAAAACTTTTCCCCATTTGCCCCTCAAGACTGTTTTTGTTTTTTTCCTGAAAAATTGAACAGCTTTGGATTATGAAATATTTAATTATAGAATTTAAGACAAAATATTTATATATTGTTACACAGCCTTTATTCCCCCCCCCCAAAAAAAACATTTTCTAAAACTATGTAATAAGAACACTTTTATAGAAAGACTAGAGATATAAAATGTCTGGAAATAAGCCATGGGAAAATGTTTTTTTAATCCTCTCTGTAAGATTCCTCAGCATAGTTAGTTCTTTCATTCCTTATTAAAATTATTGATCTAAAGTATATTTTATGCTTCGTTTCCCACTGTGTGAATAGAGTCACCATTGTGCATTCTTGACAATAAATGTGCATTCTTGAGAGCTTGGGTTTTGTTCTATAGAGTTCTGCGTTTCTGATGCTGTAGCAGTCATTTAATGTAGTTTTAATCTATTCAGACAATAATTACAAATTTACTGAGTTTACTTTTACAAATTTTAAAATATATGTTTTTATGAGCAAACTAAGTCATACATCCCCTTCATGGATCAGCTGGAATACTGTCATCTCCGCTAGCTTTGTTGTTAGTAATGCTTCCTAAGGCCCACTTGACTTCACTCTCGAGGATGTCCGGCTCAAGTTCAGTGACCACACTATCATGGCTATCAGGGACATTAAGATCTTTCCTGTATAGTTCTTCTGTGTATTCTTTCCACCTCTTCTTAATCTCATCTGCTTCTGTTAGGTCCCTGCCTTCTTCGTCCTTTATCATGCCCATCTTTGCACAAAACATTCCCTTGATATCTCCGATTTTCTTGAAAAGATCTCTAGTCTTTCCCATTCTATTGTTTTCCTCGATTTCTTTGCATTGTTCATTTAACAATGTCTCTCCTTGCTATTCTGTGGAACTCTGCATTCAGTTGGATATATCTTCCCCTTTCTCCCTCGCTTTTCACTTCCCTTCTTTCTTCAGCTACTTGTAAAGCCTCATCAGACAGCCACTTGGCTTTCTTGCATTTCTTTTTCTTTGGGATGGATTGAGTTGCTGCCTCCTGAACAATGTTACGGACGTTTGTCCATAGTTCCTCAGGCACTCTATCAGGTCAAATCCCTTAAATCTATTCCTCACCTCCACTGTATATTCATAAGGGATATGATTTAGGTCATACCTGAATGGTTTAGTGGTTTTCCCTATGTTCTTCAATTTAAGCCGAAATTTTGCAACAAGAAGTTCATGATCTGAGCCACAGTCAGCTCCAGGTCTTGTTTTTACTGACTGTATAGAGCTTCTCCATCTTTGACTGCAAAGGACATAATCAATCTGATTTCGATATTGACCATCTGGTGATGTCCATGTGTCGAGTCGCCTCTTGTGCTGTTGGAAAAGAGTGTTTGCTATGATCAGCATGTTCTCTTGGCAAAACTATTAGCCATTGTCCTGCTTCATTTTGTACACCAAGGCCATGCTTGCCTGTTATCCCGGTGATTTCTTGACTTCCTACTTTAGCATTCCAATCACCTATGATGAAGAGGACATCTTTGTTTGGTGTTCGTTCTAGAAGGTGTTGTAGCTTTTCATAGAACCGATCAACCCCAGCTTCTTCGGCCTCAATGGTTGGGGCATAGACTTTAATTACTGTGATGTTGAATGGTTTGCCTTGGATTCGTACTGAGATCATTCTATCATTTTTAAGATTGTACCCCAGTACTGCTTTCCCCACCCTTTTGTTGACTATGAGTGCTACTCCATTTCTTCTAAGGGATTCTTGCCCACAGTAGGAGATATAATGGTCACCTGAATTAAATTTGCCCATGCTTGTCCATTTTAGTTCACTGATTCCCAAGATGTCGATGTTCAATCTTGCCATCTCCTGTTTGACCACCTCCAGCTTACCTTGATTCATTGATCTTACATTCCAGGTTCCCAAACAATATTGATCTTTACAGCATCGGATTTTCTTTTCACCACCAGACACATCCACAGCTGCGTGTCCTTTCGGCTTTGGCCCAGCCGCATCGCTCTTTCTGGCGCTACTTGGAAATTCCCTCTGCTCTTCCCCAGTAGTATATTGGACACCTTCCGACCTGAGGGGCTCATCTTCCGGCGTCATCTCTTTTAGCCTTGTGATATGGTCCATGGGGTTTTCTTGGCAGGAATACTGGAGTGGGTTGCCATTTCCTTCTCCAGTGGACCACATTTTGTTTGAACTCTCCGCCATGACCTGTCTGTCTTGGGTGGCCCTGCACGGCATAGCTTATGGCTTCACTGAGTTATGCAAGCCCCTTCACCACAACAAGGCAGTGATCCATGAAGGAGATATTGCCTATTAGCATGTAGTTATCTTGTTTAAATATAAGGAAAAAAACAAAGGTACTGAAAATCGCTGACACACACTAATTAAATTTAGCAATCCAAAGGACTGTGCATGATATTTATTTATTTAGTTACAACATTTATATACTGCTCCACATCTAAACAGATTCCAGAGCAGTGAACAACAAGAG
The DNA here is from genome assembly GCF_057233095.1 of Heloderma suspectum. Taxonomy (NCBI): domain Eukaryota; kingdom Metazoa; phylum Chordata; class Lepidosauria; order Squamata; family Helodermatidae; genus Heloderma; species Heloderma suspectum. Next base: position 131,169,448 of record NC_139462.1, on the reverse strand, counting down.
ATAAAATGAACAAAAGATAAAAAGAATGAAACATGATTAAAATTATTCTTTAAAAAACAGAATGCCAATCAAATTGAGGCTGGTTAACCAAGGAAGGCTTCCTAGAAAAGAGCTGTTGTCAGGAGGCACCAAAAACAACCCAGTGTTGGCACCTGCCTGACCTCCAGAGGCAGGGAGTTCCATAGGAAGGGAGCTACCATACCGAAGGCTCTTCTCCGGGTAGATTCCAGTCCTGCCATAGGTCCATGTGGCACTACCAGGAGCATGTCCTCTGATGACCTTAACCATCAGGCAGGTTGGTAAGGGAGAATGTGCCCTCTCAGGTATCCTACTCCCAAGTTGCTGAGGGCTTTGTACACTAGTACCAAAACCTTAAACCTGGCCTGGTAGCAAATAGGCAGCCAGTGCAGTTCCCTTAGCAAAGGAGTTGCACACTGTAAAGGGGCAGCTCCTGACAACAGCCGAGCTGTTGCATTCTGCACTAGCTCCAGCTTCTGAACCAGCCTCAAGAGCAGCCCCACATAGAGTGCATTGCAGTAATCCAGTCTTGAGGTTAATGCTTGTACCACTGTGGTCAAGCTATCCCTGTGCAGGAGAGGCTGTAGCTGGTGAACCAGCTGAGGCTGGTAAAAGGCACTCTGAGCTGCTGCGGCCACTTGGTCCTCCAGTGACAGTGATGGATCTAGGAGTACCCCCAGACTATGAATTATGATATGCTGACAACCACTCATCTATTTCAACATACTTTTAACTCTCTTCCATTAAGGTTATCGGAGCACCCTCAGTTTATTGTCGCTACTTAATAGTTCCATTTCACCCTGAGACATATATGTATTTCAATGACTTATATGTATTTTCTCACAAACTTCCTAGGGATAATCACCTGAAAAAGAGTAATTCCAACTTTGAAACTGCCAGGTTTGCTTAATTTTATATTTACAATCATTGTTCATTGTTACGTTTGAACTTACGAAAGGGAAGAGTTGCCACAGAAAAATTAAGCACTGGAAAAATTTTCCGCCCCCCCATCACTGAGAGGGTGGAAGTGTAAGGTCCCAGTTGTATCAGTAGATTCCCCCCCCCCCCCGTGAACTACCTGTGTTTGAGCCCAGATTATATTGAAAAACTAAGTTGAAATGACTTGACTAATCCAAAGGGTTTTTTTCTCTGTTTCTCAGTGGGGTGGGAGAGTGGGTTTGGGCTGCTGTTCTGGCCTTCCGTGCCCCTGGAGCTTTGGTTGACTACTAGCACCTCTTGGCCTCAGTTTGTTTTCATCAGTTGCCGGTGGAAGAAGAGTACTCCTAGTATCTTACCATTGTTAATATGGGACGCAAGCAAGCATTTTGTGGGATCATGAAGTAACAGTACTTTAAAAAATACAGACAGAGTAGAAAAAAATTATTTTCCCCACCCCTTATATGCCATCTCCTTTAGTCTTCGGGTGCATCCAGACAGATGGCTCTTAGCACTAATAAATCATTGCTCTTCCGCTTTAAGGTACAAGCAGAAATGCAACTTACTTTCTACACTATCAGGGATAATGTGCATTTTCTGTGCGTATGTCCCAGTATGTTCCATCCACACCAAGGCCCTTAGCACTACTCTTCTGTCTTTTTTGAGGGGTATGGTTTTGATGTCAGGAGTGACTTATCACAGCTCAGCACACGTTCACACATTCCTTTTCAACAGACATCATTTTTCATAGTCATTTATCTATTTATTTTTTAATCTGTCTTTTAAATAACGCCAAAACACTTTCCAGCTGTATATATTTATAATGTGAGGATAGGTGGGCTAGCAACAGTTTATGGACTGGCTTGCAAGGCTGTGTAACTGGTGAACAAGAGGCATCCTTGAGGCTAGTTTATATACAGCACAATCCTGTGCATGTTTACTTAGAAGTCAGTCCCAACTGTGTTCAGTGGGGCTTACTCCCAAGTATGTGTGCATAGGATTGCACCCTTAATGGAGAATCTACTGTTACCCTGGAATTTGCCTTCCATTTTAGCATTATATTTAACTACGGTTAGGAATAACATGATGAAACATGGGACATATCTTGAAATAGGAGAGGAAAGCTGTCCTTGCTTCTGTACTGCCATGCTTGGTGGAACGTGATTGTAATGTGAGTCAGTAGCTCCTTAAAATATATTTGTGTAATGCCTTTGCTTTCTCTCTCCCACCCCACCCTTGACGGCTGAAGGCCTTGCCGTTTTCAATTGTGTGACTGGTAATGGAAATGCAACAACTGATCATGAAGCCAAGAGGCTGTCCTGCAGCTACCCACATGGAAACTGTACAGGTAACATAATGGATTATAGTAGCCTGTGAGGTTGCTGAACACATTGGTCATAACAGAGAAGAGAACCTGCTCCTCAGCCATGACTCTTGTGTAGTTAGTGTACAACGGAACAAATTTGCGCAGTAATTACATGGAACTAACAATCTGTGTACCATTTTATGGCATTGACAAATGGAAATCAGTGTGTAGACCAGTTACATTTATTTTACAATAAAATGTTTGTTACTAATATATCCTACTTTAATGAGGCCTTGAAGAAAAAGTGATAAAGGTTGTTGTTTTCCTGTCTATAAATAACTTTGTATAGATGGCTTGTTAGGACACAATCTTATGCATGTTTAAACAGAAAAAAAGTCCTACAACTCCCAGCATTTCCCAGCCAGCCATGCTGGCTGTAGCATGCTTGGAGTTGTAGGACTTTTTTCTGTCTAAACATGCATAGGACTGTGCCTTTAATAAACAAAGCTTTATTTTGACATTGTAAGTCACACTTTATCCTGGTTGCTCTCTCCATAACTTTTTGGTCACTCTGCCAACTTCCAGCTAATTAACCTATTCATTTTTGGAGTCCTCTGTAGTTTCAGTACTTAAAAGATATGCTATCATCACATGTAGTGATGGCCACCAATTTGGATGGATCTAAAAGGGGATTGGAAAAATTCCTGGAGAAGGCTATCAGTGGCTACTAGTCCTGATGGCTACATCCTACCTCTAGTATCAGAGGCAGTATTCCTGTGTACACCAGTAGCTGGGGAGCATGGGTGGGAGGATGCTGTTGCACTTGTGTCCTGCTTTTGGTTTCCTGGTTGACAGCTGGTTGGCCACTGTGTGAACAGAACACTGGACTAGATGGACCTTGGTCTGATCCAGCAGGGCTCTTCTTATATTTTTATCACATCTTTACCTTATATATGTATTGTATATCTTTATATCTGTGTACACACACACACACACACACACACATATTTAAAAAACAAACAATTGTAGCCTTCTGTGAAAAGCAATCAGTGTTTTAGCAATTTTCAGCAAGTCTTTGAGGGTGCCTGATCTACAGCAGCCTTCCCCAACATGGTGCCCACCAGTTGTTTTGACCTACAGCTCCTACCATTTCTAACCATTGGCTATGCAGGTGCGCACCAGAATGGGGAAGGCTGGTCGAGCTGATCTACATGCAGCGCAATGCTATCTGTCTCTACTCAGAGGTCAGTCTCATTGTATTCCCTAGAACTGACTCCAAGATAAATGTGCATAGAATCCTACACATTTACCTGGGAGTACGTTTTATCCTCTGTTTGATACCTTGTACAGAATTTGAACTTTTTGTAAGTCTTATTTTTTTTAATTGTAAATAGCAATCTTGCAGCCTTTGAATTGAGTTCTAATTGTTCTGCTATGAACCTGACAGATTAAAACAGTTAAATAATGAGACAGCTTCATTGTGTGCAGTGTTTAGAAATCCTGCCACCTCTTTGAGTGTTTTCCTTTGAACTGAATTTACTTCCTCATATATAAAGCAAATGCCTGTATGACATTTCTCCAGCCATTAGCAGCATTCAGAATCAAGCTTACATTTCTAGGTGTTTTCAGTTGCTCCATCCTTTAATTTTGTTTTCACTTCTACATTCCTCAGCTAGCCTTTATTAAGTCTCCATGTTTACCCCTGCTAAAATGTTGTGGTATTCAGCAGTAATAGCTTTGTGTAGACAGCATCTTAATAAACAAAAGTTTTGTTTAAAAATCTAATCAGACAGTATCCAGGCAGCTCTTTCTATATCTCCCTAGTCACTCTATCACCACCCAACTGATTTAACTTATTGACATTTCACAATCTAGGAACAGCACTATAAATTGGCAGATTACTCAACTAAAATGTTAACTGCCAATTAAAATGTAACTCTTAATTGTTTTGGACCAAGATAGAGTCTGTGCAATCATGCTGTGTCAGGTTTGATGAGAGCAAAACTTGAAGATAGCTTTTCGTTTCAGAATATATCCTAGGCAGCAAATATTTTGCATTTCAGGCTGAAATCATGGTTTTCCCTCTTGCAGTAAGAATCCTGGGCAATTCTTGAGATCAAGAGTCCTCAGTTGAAATCAGTGTCAGTGTACACCATTTTAAATATCACTTTTCCACAGTACTGTTGGGAGCTGATCTTGCTGATTTTTGAGGCCATTTAGGCCTGTAATAGAGAATGTTCTATATTTTAATGGATCAATGTAAGTTTGCATTTCCTTTTGTTAGTGATCTCCTAATCAGTGATCCCATCTACTTGGTTCTGCTCAGTGCCTGGGTAGGAGACCACCTTGGTACCCGCAGGTATATTGCCTTGAATTTCACAGAAGAAAGATGGAATGAAAATGTAATAAATAAATAGGTCTAAACTTGTGCCTTGGGCCTTCCCTAGATGAGAAGTAAAATTTAATGCTGATGTAGTCAGCCTGGTATTATTCACAGACTACATTCTTCACATAGTGGCTGCTAATGAGAGAGCTTGAGGATGTTGACAAGGTGGTTGGACTGGTTCACGCAACTGCTTCCATACTGGATCTTTGCCCCTCTTGACTTATAAAAACTGGCAGGGAAGGAACAGCTGGCTGGGCCAGGGAGGTGATGAATGCCTCCTTTCTTGAGGGAGCGGTCCTGGGCCACCTCAAAGAGGCGGTGGTGAGACCACTCCCAAAGAAACCCTCTCTGGACCCAAAAAACCTTAATAATTTTAGGCCAGCGGCAAATGTTCCTTTCCTGGGCAAGGTTCTTGAGTGGGTGGTTGCCAACCAGCTCCAGACACTCTTGGATGAGACTGGTTATCTAGAGCCATTTCAGTTGGGGTTCAGGCCAGGTTTTGGCATGGAAACAGCCTTGGTCGCCCTGTATGATGACCTATGTCGGGAGAGAGACGGGGGAGTGCGCCCCAGTTGATTCTCCTTGATCTCTCGCCAGCTTTCGATACCATCAACCATGGTATCCTTCTGGGGTGATTCTCTGACTTGGAAGTGGGAGACACTGCATTGCAGTGGTTTCACTCCTACTTGGATGGTCGGCTCCAGAAGGTGGTACTTGGGGGATATTGCTCGGCCCCATGGACTCTCCAGTATGGCGTTCCACGGGGGTCAGTTTTGTCCCCCATGTTATTCAACATCTACATGAAATCATTGAGTGCGGTCATCCGGAGTTTTGGAGTGTGCTGTCATCAGTAAGCTGATGACATGCAGCTCTGTTTCTCCTTTGCATCTTCTTCAGGTGAGGCTGTGGATGTGCTAAATCGGTGCCTGGCTGCGACAATGGAGTGGATGAGGGCTAATAAACTGAAAGTTAATCCAGACAATACTGAGATGCTGTTAGTGGGTGGCTGTTCTGACCAGATGGGGGATACTCAACCTGTTCTGCAGGGGTGTTGCTACATTCTTAAAAGATCTGGGGCACAGGCCCATAACACAAATTTGCATACTGAGTTTAAGCGCACATCTAATATAAATGTGTATGTGTCTGTGGTATGTACATGCGGTGTCCTTGTGTGTGTGTGTGTGTGTGTGTATAGATTACATACATAAGAAGTGTGCACTGACCCCCCCCCACCCCACTTCGACTCAGACCCCAATTCAGCGTTTTGGAAAACATCCCGCTTCTGCTCTGGCCAATTTGTAGTGGGACCACTTCAGCTCAGCACCAAACCTGAGTCAGTGTTTGTAAAAATGAATCTTTATGCTTCCTGTTGACTACCATGGGAAATTAGAAAAAAACTGTAACTTTTTTTCTCTTTGTCAGAACTGGATGATAATTTCAGGCGGAGTAGCCCCCTAGAAGGGGATTACACCTGCCCAATGTCAGAGAAATAGGTGCAGGGTTTATATTCTGATTTTCTTTTAAAGGGAACTGCCAATAACATTTTAATTCCTTGGAAGAACTGGATAAAAAATTCAGGATTCATTGCCCCATCAGAGGAGATCCTGTCTGCCAAATTTCAGAATGATAGCCACAGGGGTTTTTGTGCAAGGGTGGCCTTGACATTTTGAGGTCTCCAAAAGAGGACATACTTATCTCCATATGTTCCTTGTGGACCATTGTTCTGAAAATTACAGACAGCCTAGAGTTGTCCCTCAGTAAGAAACCAGCAGAGTTTCAGAAGGATAGGTGCAGCAGTTCATGTGGAAGGGGAGTTCTCCAATTTGGGGGAAGGAGTGATTTCCTTTCCCTTCCATTCGCCCCTTCCCCAATAGTTTCTGAGTAAATTTGTATGAAAATGCACAGGTCATTAGAGGTGTTCCCCAGAAAAGAAACCTCAGTGTTTCTGAAGGATAGACATGCATGCAAATTTAGAATGACTAGAATTTATTGACATTTCACCAATGTTAGCAGCAGGGGAACATGGGTGGGAAGGTGCTCTTGCACTCATATCCTGCTTGTGAGTTTCCTATGGGCATCTGATTGGCCACTGTGTGAACAGAATGCTGGACTAGATGGACCTTGGTCTGATGCAGCACAGCTCTTCCTATGTTCTTAAATATGAGTGCCTCTGAGCATGTGCGGAATGCTTTTCTTTCACCACTGGGCACTTACATTCTCCCCCTACCAATTTTATTCCCCTTCATGCAACCATCCCTCCTCATCCTACCATCCTCCAGCAACTCTTCATAAAAACAGATGTCCTGTTTTGTGTAACTCTTCTCTACCTCCTCCTTGTTTTGCACAAGCTCTCATTTTATCTTCCTCCCCATAACTTCATTTGTGCCAAGACTTCACCAGGATTCAGCCAATGAGTCCGTTTTCAAAACTAGGGCTAAGTTATGAAGAAACTCTGAGCATGTACTAAATGCCTTTCCCTCACCACTGAAGCTAGAGTTCATGCAAAAGAACCTCAAACCCACAAATGACAAGACATGCATAGGACTGACTGAAAGGGTAGTCACTTCATTAGACGGAATTGGGTAGGCGCTGTGTTAAGCTTGCAGTGCCACGCTCACAAATCAGGACTTATTTCTGAGTAAACATGCAGAACATCAAGGTGCAAACCTCCCTGCAAAAGTCACTTGTGCTGGAACCCTATGCACACTTTCCTGAGGGTAAGCCTCATTAAACATAATGGGACTTTTCAGTAGGCATACATAAAAACAGGCCAAAAACTCCTGTTTTTTTTTTAATTAAAGCTTTCTGTTCATAGGAACATAGGAAGCTGCCTTATACTGCATCAGACCCTGGGTCCATCTAGTCCAGAATTGTTGACACTGACTGGCAGCAGCAGCTCTCCAAAGTTTCAGGCAGGGTTCTTTCGTAGCCCTACCTGGAGATGCTGGGGATTGAACCTGGGACCTTCTGCACGTCAAGCATGTGCTCTGCCACTGAGCTACAGCCCTTTCTATTGCTGGATAATGGCAACTGACAAACAAAACAGCCCCAGATTTGTTTCTCTGCAACCGTGTGAACCCACTTTTCTCAAAGACTTGAGTGAGGAGAAAAACCAGCCTTCTTGTCTAGTTGTATAAAGTGAAATACAGTTCAGAACTTCTCTTGCCCACCGAAGAGAATTCACTTTAAAAATTCCCCAAGATATATGCTCTGGGTAGAATAAAGAAGAGAAAGAGAGAACACGATAGGGGAAGGAAGAAAAGAAGAATGGTGATTGGAAATATGTGTGTGTGTGTGTGGGGGGGTAGTAGAGAGAATTCCCTAAACCAAGTGGCTCCTTTCAGGGAGGTAGTACTTCAGAGGAATTTAGGAGGCTGTGCAAGGTTTGTAAGGATTGCATGTACTTAAATGAACTTTATGAGGTGAGGTGGCTGAGGGCTTTTTCTAGCTTTTTAAAAGCCTATTGAAAAGCCCCAGCAGTTCCTTGATCATGACGCCACATAGTCCTAACCCTCCCTTTGGGATTATTTGAGTCCTACAGCTATTTAGGAGGAATTAAAGTGGAGGGGGAGAAAGAAGTTTGTGGAGGCTGATTGGATCCATTGTTATACTGAAGCTACTAAACTTCTGCAGAAGGCAAAGTTTCCAGTTTGGGGCAGTAAAATCAGATACTGTGTCTACTCTGCCCACCCAACCCCAAAGTATGGGAGTTTTAAGTGCTGTATGATCTGTGAGAGTGGGTTTTTAGGTAGTGCATACTCCACTTTTCTTGTTTCATGTGCCCCTGACTGACCAAAGCGATTTCATAAAAATCTGGATATAACCAGAAAGTGCTTCTCATTCCATTATCATGTAGATTGGGCCCCTGTGGTTACCCATTTCCCTGGCAAAGCTACATCTTTGCTTCAGCTCTTTGAGAATATTCAGTTTAAGAGATCTCCTTTGATGAGATTGTAATCTTGCTGTGTTTCTGGCTTTGCATTCATAACAAGGTGTCATTTAGTATCCAGTGTAGTAACCCTATCTGCACAGCTAATTATTCTTTTGTTAACGGCATTAACTTTTAACCCCTGTGATGATAGTTCCCGGAATGGAAGAGAGCTTAGTTTTCCATTCTCTTGTGCTGCTGGATTTCCAAAGGGTATGTCGCAGATCATTCAAGACTTCATAGTTCAGTTTTCAGGCACTGTAGCCTTCATAAATACCAGATGTAGCTGACATTTTATATGCGTTTAGCACAATTAGATAACCTTGAACATATGTAGGAGCACTCTGCAACTTAATTTGAGAATAACTATCAGTAATAAGTACCTTAAACTGAATATGTAAAACTGTCCTGAGTAAATAATGATTAGTAAGGAATAATGTCTTTTCAAAGTTTTAAAAAGGCAATTGTATTTTCTCCAATTACAAATTAGAAATAATTGAATGTATCAGCTTGTTTACCCAGTTCTTACAAATGATTTTCTTTGCATATGGCACATGACCTTCCATCAGGGTAGAGTTATAATTTGAGCTGTGCTTGGCAACCTAGTATTGCTGGCAACTGCCTCTTGATCATATATAAATACGTACTGCAAAACATCAGTGAAGTTGTACTGAGGATTTTAAAAGATGGGGTCACTGAAGTGTGAAAGCTTCAAAATTTAATAAACAAAACCTACTGCTTGTTCTTAGAACAGAAGAGCATCACACGAGCAGCAAATACTGTGTTTCTGTTTTCACGGAAACTCCTTTGAAACTATGCAGCTGCCAGTGCCTTGGTACAAACAACTTGTTGGGCATTTGAATGGTGGAGTACTGGCATGCCCCCTCTCCTCCACTCTAAAGAAGATAAAGTACGCGAGTTGGGTGTTCCACACCAGTGCCCACTCACGCATGGGGGTAACTGGTTCATCAGTGATCTGGCATTAGGGGTGAGCAGTGAGGTCTCTCCAAACTGGGAGAATGGGCATCAAAATGGCCGATGCAGCTGAATGTAACCAAGTGTAAAGTGATGCACATTGAGGCAAAAAAATCGCAACCTCACATATACGCTAATGGGGTCTGAGGTGGCAGTGACTGACCAGGAAGGGGATCTTGGGACTGCGGTGAACAGCTCAATGAAGGTGTCAGCCCACTTTGTGGTTGCTGTGAAAAAAGCAAATTCCATGTTGGGGATCCTTAGGAAAGGAATAGAAAATAAAACTCCCAGTATTATAATGCCTTTATACATATCGATGGTGTGACCACACTTGGAATACTGCATAGAGTTCTGGTCACTGCACCTCAGAAAGGATATTGAAGAGCTGGAGAAAGTGCAGAAAAGGGCAACCAAAACGATCAAGGCACAGGAGCAACTCCCCTATGAGGAAAGGTTAGGGGCTTTTCAGATCAGAGGAGAGGTGACTAAAGGGCATGACAGAGAGATATAAAATTATGCATGGTGTGAAGAAAGTGGATTGGGAAAAGTTTTTCTCCCTTTCTCATAATGGAACCTGGGGGTTGTTCAATGAAGTTAAATAGTGGAAGATTCAGCACAGATAAAAGGAAGTACTTCTTCACACAGCTCAGAACCAAGTGAATTTGCCACCACAAGATGTAATGATGGCCACCAACTTGGATGGCTTTAAAAGGGGATTAGACAAATTCATGGAAGAGAAGGCTGTTGATGGTTACTAGTCATGATAGTACATCATGATATTACATCCAGTATGAGAGGCAGTATGCCTCTGAAGAGCAGTTGCTCTTGGAACACAAGTGGGAGAGTGCTTTTGCGTTTTTGTTCTCGTCGTTGATCACATGAGAACAGAATTCTGGTCTAGGTAGGTCTTTAGACTGTGACTCCTCTTCCTGCCCAGGCTCACTATGGCATCATTAGCTACTCTCAGGCAGGCAGTATTTGCAGCCTGAGGATTGTGAGTGTGCCAGCTGTTTAAAAGTTTGGACATATGAAATCTCCCCTGTTTTAGCTGTGCACTAGGGTCAAATGGCTTTTTCAAATGAGCAGATTAAAACATTTAAGAGACACGTGGCTATTGATTTCAACTGTGCATTGTCAGCTCAGGTTACCTGTGGAAAACCATGGTAAAGTAGAGAGGAGCTGGGCTATCGGTCAAGTGTTTGCCGCTGTTCTGGGGTGAGCCTTCTTTCCTGCCCTGTCAGCCACCCTCTCCTACAATTGCTCTCTGACGCCTCCAACATAGGTCTTGACAGGCCCTGACCAAGTGTCTTTCTAGCAATGTGTGGTTGTGATTGCTGTCCCTAAATGCGCAATTGTAAATGTTGCCATAGTTTCCTTTACGAACAGGGAAATGGGTGTGGTAGTGTTTAGGAGAGGAAGATTAAACTAACCCAAAGACCTGTGGTTCCTGAACGAATCTGAGTGTGTTTGAAAACAGGACTTCCTGCCACCCTGGGAGCATGAGAATAGGGAGAAACAGACCAGAAACAACTTTTTTCAGTGTGGTGTTGTTTTGTTTATATTTCTGTATATATAGTGCCATTAATGTGCATGGCACTATAGAACATAAACACTATAGAAAAAAATAAACAATTCCCTGCCCAGAGGAACTTACAGAGACAACAAGATGGTGATGAAGGTAACAGAAGAAGATAATGTGTGTAGTTCAGTTACATCTTTTCCTTTTATAATATGTATTATATATCTGTTGGGCTTAGTTTCAGTAGGTGATGTGGGCTAACGGGTTAAGCTGAAAGCTTCTCTGAAAAGTTAACCACAAACAACCCACAAAGAGAACCCATGGTTTGTTATTGTGTTGTGAACCATGGGTTGTTCATGGTTAACAAACCATGATTTGTTAGTGTGGCTGGGTTCACACAACACAACAACTCACAGTTTAGTGACAATCCACACTCAACCCATACTCACCCTTGAGCATGGGTTGTCTTGTTGTGTGACCCAGCCGGTGTTTCTACATGCTACGTGGTCATGGTTCCCATTACCAAAGTTACCCCTTGTGTGTTCTAAGTGTGCACAACAGGACACCTGGGAGAGGGAGCCCCATGACCTGTCATCTGAAGTATGATCTTGCTGTCTGGGCACTAGGCTGCAGAGTTAGTTTGAATCTACTCCATCCTAATGGAGTGGGTAGAACAGGAGGAGATGGGGGGGGGGTGCTCTCCCATGAAGTTCAGTGGAAGTGTTAGAACTTAAACATCTCTTTTGTTGGCTTAATGGCCTAGAGAGGGTCTATGGGAATATAGGAAGTGCTATAAGTCTGCTCCCCTCCCAGTATGTTTCAGTCTCCTTCCTGTTTGGGGCCTTTGGCCAGCAAAGTTACCCATACTGGTAGGGATATATTGGCATAGTTTTCCGCTGCTGTATCTCAGTTATGCAGGCATCAGCCCACTGGTGGTGTCTTGAGATATATGTATGTATGTATGTATTTATTTATTTTAAACATTTCTTGGCTGCCTTTCAGGCAGAAGCCCTCCCAAGGCAGCCCACAGCAATAAAATACATAGAGTTAAAATATGGGGGAGCAATCCTTTAGCCACTAGACAGTGGCTAGATGGCCATAAGATATCTTGTTTTCTGGAAACTGATCTCTGAGCGTGGGCTCCAAGGTCAGTTCCTGGAGAACTGCCTTGGAGGCAGCATGGAACAGCCCCGTCCTCCATGCTCACAAGAGGAGTGCAGAGCGGCTGAAAAAAAGGACATGTCTGGCAGCGTAACAGGGCGGGGAGGGCAGAAATGCCTGTACGACACATCCAATGTGTCCCCTGCTCAGCCCTCCCACGGCTAGACAGTTGCAATTGGCTGTCTAGCCAAAAATGCAGGGCAGGAGAAGTGTGGAGGGAACGATCCCCTCTGTGCTTCTCCTGCCCTGCATTGGATAGGCAGTCGCCTCCGAGTTCGGAGGCGGCCACCTATCTGGATAGGATTGCACCCTAAAAGAGATAAAAACGATAAAACAAGAATAAAACCAGCAACAACAATATACCATTGCAGGGGGCTTTTGCTACATCCCAGAGTTCCCCAGCCAGTGCATCTGGAGCATAGGGGTTGTATCCAATGGTGTCCTTCACCCAGCAGAACAGATGCTGTTGACAGATCAAATTCCCCCTCTCCCTATATGGCCCCCACATCTGCTCTAGAGGGGACGCTGCATGAGGGAGGATGGCGAGGATAACTCATGCTGAGCGAATGGACTTCTGCTTGTGCAATGTTGGATTTAGCCCTAGGATTGCACCATTAGTGTGTGTGTGTGCGTGTGCACACGCACCTCCTGGGCTTAATTTTAGTTTATTCCGTTGTCTACTGTGTACTCTGACTTCTGGAATGTACTTATTATGGGGCTCCTTGGCCTAAAACCAGTCCCAGGCTCCTCCTTCTGCATTTGGTACCTTTCACGAAAAATCATATTTATTTAACACAGTAGTTCTCCAATGCGAAGTTTCAGCTTGAAATTCCCTCCCCCAGAAAGGGAGCCAGTGTTATAGGAAGCGGGGACTTCTCTACCAGGCTTGGGAGGGCTAACTAGCAGGGGCCTATTTCTGTGGTTACTATTTCTGAGGGCGACCACCACAGGCAAGGGCAAAAACAAAATGTAAAAATGCACTCAAAGGTCACTGCTACTAGTGAACTCTTCCAAACCCATTAGAGAATTTCACCCCTGAAATAAACAGTGACCCTCCCTACAAATTTGCCAACCATGAATGGGGGGGGGGGCATTTTTGCCCAACTCTGTTTGCTCAACTTTTTCTACTCACCAGTAATGCTCAAAGCAACATACAAGATATTAAAACGCTCTCATCTGTGAACAACTGTTGAAATAGAAAAAGTATTAAAAAATAGCAGAGCAGCGTAGGTCCGGCAAGTCACTTGGGTGCATTGCCTTTGTGGTAGAACTTAATGTATTTTTCACTTTTTTATTTCTAGATGGCACCACAGGATTGAGGCAGAGGGGGCATTTTTCTAAGTGTCCTGAGAAGTACAAGCACTACTGTATCAAGGGAAGATGTCGTTACATTGCAGTAGAACAAACACCAGCTTGTGTGTACGTCTTAAGTTCCAAAACACTGGAAAAAATGTCATTTACCCAGAGATAAGTTATGACATGACAGACTCTCTGGAAATATTTTGCTAATGGCATATTTCTTAATTGAGCCTGTTCTTTGTCAGCTTTCAGTTTGGGGGCTTATTCCAAAGTATCAACAATATTTTGGAAGGCATAACTTGGACTGAGATATAGAGTGTGAACATTTTGAGTCTATTTCAAGTCTGGATCTCTCCCCAAATTGGCTCTAATCTCAGTGAGTGATCAAAATCATTCCCACCAGAGGATGATTTCTACTGAGTGGAGCATTTGTGGGGGTGACAGTATTTGGAAAAGGAAGTTTTCCTTTTCAGAGGGAAACTGGAGGTATTGGATTTGGAACTGAGAGACCCTGGGCTTGTTCATATGTTGTTTGCTCCCAAGGATTTTACCTGGGGTGACATCTGGAACTGGCCTTGCACTCATAGGCTTTCTTCACATGGAGCTTTTATCCTGCGATTGAGGTTGCTCCTTCATGGAAGTTTGCGGGCTCTTTACATGACGCTGTGAATCTCCAAGGCGTCTCCTGTGCTAAATGCCCTTTCTTCTGTTTTTAAATAGATCGCAGATAATGAGCTTTCAAATTACCCCGTTGTGTTCCATTTGAGTTTCCTCCATGAAAAGAGGAAAAGTGGCAAGAAGAGGAGCGAGATCAATGAAAGATAATGGAAGACTCAGATATGGGGAGAAGGAGGGGGAAAGGGGAGGGGGGAAAACGGGGGGGGGGAATGAAGTCGTTTTGATCCTGCATTTAAAACGGAAGCAGAAAGCCCCATTTTAAATGCAGGTTTTTAGGCTGGTGTAGAGATGCCCATACGCACCCTTTGTCTTTCCCTTAACGTGGGGAGAATGTAACAACGGAACTGGGAGATCTTGTGTGTGAATAGATGCATAATATTAAAGGAAACGTGGGGGAAGCACAGTATCGTAAATTAGCCACCTCCACCTCACTGCGCTCGGGGAGGTTCAGTCTGGATCCCACCCAAGGTACAATATATGGGTCTAGAGGAGGAAATTGACAAGCGAACATCGGAGCTCCTCAAAACACCACATAACAAGTCACACCTCATCATAGTCGAACACTGTGTGGAGCGTGGAATTCTGGAGAACGGCTGCAAGGGATACGTTTTTTTTTCAGTGCTGATGGGGTGCATTTGACTACACCGGTTGATGGAGGGTTAAAGGAGCTTCTGGACCTCAGTTTAAAGTTTACATTTGACAGTTATAAACAATAATATTTTAAAACTAAGGTACAATAGAGATAAAATATCAAAGTTCAAGCAAAGCAATAAAAGCTCTGAAACAGCAGAACCAAACCTAATTAGGTACAGCATATCCTATGGGGCAGTAATAAAAGGCTCATAAAACAGAGGCGTTTCAGCCTGGTGAGCCTAGGTGGTGAATTCCATAGCTGTCGTGTTGCCATGAAAAAGGCTCCTCTCCCGGATTTAACTGCACAGTACTGGAACTTGAAGGATAGTGCAGGGTAAGCAATATGAGATTTGCTTAATCCTCCCCACAAATGAGGTGGGCAACAGGATGATAAATGCAAGACTTTCTGATCTGCCTGTAGGCAAAGTGTCTGCTTGGCATTGGGGCCAGCTGGCAAGCCATGCAAGGAAGGAGCTCTGTTTGCAATGCACTTTGTGTATCGTTCTTTATGTCTCCTGTCTTTCCTTTACAGCTGTGAGAGAGGTTACACTGGTGCAAGATGTGAGAGGCTGGACCTGTTTTACCTGAGAGGAGATCAGGGTCAAATTGTAGTGATTTGTTTGATAGCTGTGATGGTGTTGCTTATTGTCCTGATTGCATGTACATGCACTTGCACTCAGTAAGTATATCTGTGTGAAACCATATGGGGTTCATTTTGGTGTCTTTTGGCTTCTGTATAAACAGTTGTAAACAGCTGTTCATGTAGCTATAAATTTTTAAGGGGGAAATGTTGGTTGCCCCTTTTGATGTTGTCTGGGCCTGGGTTTCCAGACCCAGGACCAACTTTTAACCCTAGCCAGAAACATGAAACCCACTGCTCGCTCATGTCCTGCTTCTGGGCTTCCCACAGGCATCTGGTTGGCCACTGTAGGAACAGGATGGTGGACTAGATGAGCCTTTGGTCTGATCCAGCAGGTTCAGTTTGTGACCGTTTTTACATGTACAAGCCAGATCTACCCCATCCTCTTCTTGAACTTTTCAGTCTTGGTTCCTAAACGTAGGGTTTTACATTTATCTGTTGAATTTCATCTTGTTGGTTTTGGCCCAGTGTTCCAACCTCTCAAGAGCATTTTAAATCTTGATTCTGTCTTCTACGGGGTTAGCAATCCCCTCCCCCCTTTTGTGTCATGTGCAGATTTGGTAAGCATCCTTCTCCGTCCTCATCCAAGTCACATAAAAATATTGAATAGCACAGGGCCTAGGAAAGAGCCCTGTGGCACTCCACTCAATACTTCCCTCCAAGCTGACACAGAATAAAAGATTAATTTGATTGACTTGAGGTGATGAGTGGCCACAGGAAGGTACACAACATTCCTTTTACTTTGATGGGGTGTGTATGCCATGGTAGATATGAGATAAAGTCCTGTTTAGTTACCCCCAGAGTAACTAACTGGTTTCAATTTGATGCACCACATTTGTTACTAAAGGTCACCTTGGAAAGATTATATAGATTTATTAGAAATCAGTAGTGTGTAAGATGTTGTATATGTTGGTCAAATTAATCAATTTCTTATGTTATGTACTACATTTGCACATAAACACACAGATTAATTTCGCAACTTGCTTTTCAAGTTACTGTCGAAAGAGACGTAGGAAGAGGAAAGAGGAAGAAACGAGAACCCTTGATAAGGAACTGCCTATTAAAACTGAGGATATTCTAGAAACCAACATTGCATGAAGGTAAGGAAGCCTCAGGACTGCTATGCTTCTTTGAAGCTACAAATAAAATGGTAGAATTAGCTGTTCTTTTTTGTTTTTCTTCAAACAAGGAGCCAGTCTACATGGCCAATTTCATACAAAGGGAGAGCACGTCAGGGTTGTTTGTGACAGATGATACTGTCGCCAATCCACAGCCAACCAGCAGCTTGCCTCTTGAACAGCCACATTTTTGGAAAGTCCTTTTAGTCTGTATTTTTTACTTAAAGCAGTTCCTGCACGGTTCTGCTGCAGTGGGTCCTGTCCCCCTGCATTAAATTCTGGGTGTGCCTCTGTGATGTGGCTGTGACCTGGCAGTGATGTGGTCAAGGGGTGGGGCTGCCCCTTCCCCCCCATTCACTCTTTTTCCCCATTGGCAATAGGGCGCACAGTCTGCAGACTGTGTTTCCCATTCAGATTACCGCAGTTGTGCATTTTCAAGGAGTCAGGGTAGCAAAGTAGTTGCTTTCGCCAGTCAGAGTAACTAGCCTGCCTTTCCAGTTCATAAAAGCGCTACAGTGCTGTTCCTAGCCTTCACAATTGCACAATAGTAGCTTTCACCATTTATAATAACTAGCCCCTATTTCCCATTCATAAAAGTGCACTTCCTGTCCTCCCCCCATCAGCCTCCAGTCAGTTAAGTTCGAATATGATCCTGGTATAAGATTGAGCAAGTGCACACACATACACCCAGCAATCCCAGGCTACACAGAAAATGGGGTGGGAGGAGGGGAAGGCTCATGGTATATAAAAGTTCCAGCCATGGAAAGGGAATGCAGACAGAGCAAGCTGCAATCCTCTGTGCTCTTCCCAGGGAGTAAGTCCCGCTGAATACAGTGGGACTTACTCCTGAGTAAAAAGACGCAGGATGACACTTCATGGCTGCGAAACTCAGGCATACTGCCTCCCTTGAACGGTGTGAGGTTTACTTCTGAGTAGACACATGCATAGGACTGAGCTGCATGGAACTAAAGCGGGGAGGGCTCCCAGTGCTGGCCGCCCCTTCTCGGTCTGCTCCCTGAAAAGAAAAGTATTTACTCTTCAGCAGATCGCAGTAACACAACTGCAAAATGCCACTACTGAAGGCTCCCAATACTGCCCCCCTCCCTCGCCTTCCCATCTGTGTATTCGTCATTGTGCACGACATATTGTGAATAGCTAGCCCAGGGAAGGACATTCTGCATGAGGGGAATGGGGCTGAAGTTGCCTTCCTCTGCTGGCCTCCGCTTCCCCGGCCCCGAACTCTTGTTTCTTCAGGAAAACTGCCTCCTCCTCCTTCCCACACGCACGCAGGGGGGAGCGTGGACAGGGGCAGGGAACAATCCTCTCTCATTCACTGAGCAGTGTTGATGCTGTTCATTCCCACCTGAAATGAGAAGTGCTTTTATGTGACCAGTGAAAGAGGGTTTTTAGGTGCTGTATACTCCACTTTTCCTGTTTCGTGTGCCCCTGACGGACCAAAGCGATTTCAAGAAAATCTGGATAGAACCAGAAAGCTCTTCTCGTTCCTTTGTAGATCCCTCAAGGCTGGTTATTTTATTCCTTAAGTGTGAGCTTGTTTTATGTACTTTGGGGTCACAACATCCCAGTTTGAATGCACTTTTATAAAGTTATAAAACACAGGGATAAAAGTTATAAACACAGGGATGTTTCTATAGCAACCATAGAATTCCAAAAATGCTGTTTGCAAAATTTTCAGCTTTTTGCCCATGTGTTTTGTAACTTACATAAATACCTTTCCAACAGGAGCATACACAATCAATCCACTGGGAATAATGAGGTTTGTTCTCTTTTATGATGGCATCCATTTTAATGACACAGCTATGAACCACAGATTGTAGTTTCATAAAACTACAATCCCCATGATCCTTGCAGGAAAGGACACTTCAGAGCATGCTCAGAAATGTCAACTTCATCATCCAGGCAGGCAAGATGGAGGCCTGCTCCGCTAGTGAGCAAGCCTCCCTCCCACTACTGGCTCCCTCTCCCACAGTGCAAGCAAAACTAAGGGCACAATCCTATGCTTGTTTAGACAGAAAAAGTCCTACAACTCCCAGCATGCCCTGCCAGCATGGATAGCTGGGGCATGCTGGGAGTTGTAGGACTTTTTTCTGTCTAAACATGCATAGGTTTGCGCCTTAAAGGGCTTGCACTTTCCCCTTCTCCGTACTTTAGGTAGCAAAGGGGGTGGAGACAGTTGGAATTTTATAATCATTCCTTCAGACTGCTCACAAAAGCCCTCAACTTGTTTTGTGAGTAATCAAAGGTTTCTCACAAACACCTGATTGCTTTTGAGGCAGGGGCAAACAGGTGGATGCTCTCCCATCTCTAATTAGCCCAACCTCTGAGGTAATGGGAGACACCTTCACACACACGCACGCACGCACGGCACGTCTCTGCTTGTGAATAGGTCATATTATTTGTTCGTTATGAGCAAAATCCAGTCATCTACCAACCCATCTGAGGTGGCAACCCTTCTGAGGTGGTGTGTGGTAAATGGCCAGCTTCTTGTGGTGAATGAGTCTCACAACCTACTCATGGCTTTTCCTTCATAACAGGCTGAAGAAAAAAGTAGCCACCATGGGCCCAAACTAGTTCTAGGGTGCTTCTAGGTTGAGGGGCCCTTGCACTAACAGCAAGAGGGTGTTGTGCAGTTATTTCATCTTTTCTTGCTTAATGGATTTGCCATGGAAAGAAAAAAAACAAAGTGGAGGGAAAACATGGGAGGGTCATTATCTGGACCCCCTGTACAATTCTGTGAATGAGGCATAAAAGCCTTGTCTGGACACACCCTTAGAGGCCTGCTGTGGCACTCTTTCCCCTTTTTATAAACTAATTTTACAGGAACAGTTTGGTCTCATCTTCACTTTGCTTCAGTTATGATGGGAAATTTTAAAATACAGTTTGAATCTTGGTTCAGAATTTAAAATGTGTTCCAGTGGGATAACTACATGCATGCTGCTCTGAGCTTAGTGGAGGAAGGATGGGAAAAATGCAGTCCTATGCAGGCTTACCTAGAGTAAGTGACTGCAGTCAACACACCAGGTCTTACTTCTGCATAGGATTGAGCTTCACAATAAATATTCTGACAGTTACTTTCTCTCTTAACCCCACAGATTGTCAAAGCTGCCTGCTGGCAGGTTCCAGACGCACAAGTGCGTGTTTCCTCTTGATGACTTCCATGAGGGCTAGTGACTTGAAAATAAATGTAGATAAATGAACACAGGTGTACCATTTACCGTTCAACTGCAACTTTTTATTTTATGAAACCAGATAGAATTGTCTAGCGTGGGAAAGCCAGGAATTTTCAGAAGTGTGAAATCAGTTTAAGTAGTGCAACTCTTCACATTCTCTTGAATGCTCTTGTAACCTCCTTGCATTAAAGGGAAACAGGTATTCTGTTTATAATGAGCACAGATAGTATCTATCTAGTAGTATTTTCATATATAGCAAAATTATTGAATCAGATCTTGCCTTCAGGAGCAAATATAATGGGCAACTAGGCCTGAATGTTGTATTTTTAAAAATAGCTATAACTTTAATTGATGGTATAATGTGTTTTCTGTGTTTATGTAGGAATAATATTTCATATTGGCTATTTTCAAAACATCTGACCTCTCATGTTTTGCTTTGACATAATATTGACTGATGTATTATAATTGTAATTAAGAGGTTTTGGAAAATTTCAGTGTTCTGGATATGTTGTCTCTTAGGTCTTTCTAAGACACAAAGGATAGGTTGAGTAGGTGATCTCTGGTGGGCATCTTAAGCTTCACATAGCATTTTAGTATTGCTCCGAGACAATGGAAACAGCAAAGTGTCCTGTGCACTTCTTAAGACTGACAAATGTATGCCACAATAGGATGCAAAGGTGCCCCAGGACTATCTTGTTGCTAAAGTATCAAAGCAGTATATTTTATTACAAGACCACATTGCGTTGGAGACCTCTCCACATGATCAGTCAAAGTGTGCCTCAGTCACATGGTAGCTTTTGTACTGTGCTCCTTTAGGTCTTTTGTTCAGTGGTGTCCCTACACAACAGATGGACGGGAGGGGGAATAATTTCACTATCTTGAAGTACAGCCAAAGTGATAGTTGCCATTCCCCTGCCCTTCCTATTAAAAAACTGTCAGATCAGGGGTAGGCAGGAGGTGTATCAGGATCTCCTGGGAGATATTTGGCAACTTGCAGTGGTTTGGCAACAATTCCTGACTCCCTGTTGTTTAAAAATAGTAACAACAAGATGATTCCCTCCTCCCTACCAAATTATACTGCTGAAATTAAGCGCTACACCACACGAGGCTAAAATCCCACATCCTTGTCAGGGCTTCTGCTTCCGAATTCTTTGCAGGATTAAGATAGGCTCCTTTACACAGGCGGACATGTGCTTTGAATTGGGGAATTCCTTTCTTGGAAAGTTCTGTATGTTTCATTTTACAGCCACTAGATGGTGCTGCGGTTATGGCAGAACTGCGCAATTACATACAGCCAGAATGTCAGATTAATGTTCCTTATCGGGTTATCCCTGATCTTTTACAAAGTGGGATAAAGGTCAGAAAGCGTGGGAGACATCCTAGAGGTTGATGATGTCATGTAAAGGACCCGCAAACTTCCGTGAGTGACCAATCATGAGCGTGAAATAAAAGTCTCATGTAGAAATGCTCTAAGAAAGGTGGGTGAGTGGAAAGAGAAGAATGGATTCTTGTTTAGAAGGACTGTCAGCCCTTTTGAGTTGTGGTACTCAGAACAAATTCCTGAGCTCAGCTTTCTTTAACTCTTGAGTTTGTCTTTTGCATAAGGCTCTGGTTGGTGGATCTTGTGGTTTTATTAAAAACAAAGTAGATTTTGCAAGCCTGAAATATGTCTGTCCCTGGTCTAGATGGTTGCCCCCAATGCAGAAGAAGTGGAAGGCGAGTCCTCCAAAGAAAGTTGGTTTGTGTTTTCTAAACCATCTAAGAGTTTCTAAAATGGCACCACACCCTGAGGGAGGACAGGTGGCCTTGGTGCCCTCAGACTTCGCCTGGGTGGGGCCTGGCTCAGTGGCAGCAGCCTGCCTCCCCAGGTGATTATGCCTCTCTACCTTACTTTGGTGGTGGAAGATGGCATCCCAGCAAAAAAAAAAGTACTGCTGCTGGCACCAGCCATTTTAATTCTTCCACAGTGCCTCTGGGGGCCCAACACAGCATTGCTCCAGGGCCCCAGAGGGCATTGTTGGGGAGTTAAAATGGCTGGCATCAGCCACACACTGCTGGGCTCCAGAGCTGAGGGGGCACGAGGCCTAGGTGTCTATAGCCAGAATTTGGGCTCAGTCACAACATAGGTTGTTGGGGGCCCTTCTGAGGGCTTGGGCTATTAGCAGCTGCTCAATGGTGCTGGCCCCTGATGCTGGGCCTGCTGTAAATATTATGGCTAGATGAAGCCTCCTCTGCTAACACCAAGCCTGCTGTTAATCACTGTAATCACTTCCATCCTCAAAAGAATGGAATAATTTTGTTCAGGTATGTGATGGGAAAGTTGTTGCTTATTACAAAAATAACGGGTCTGTGATATTTCTGGAACCTCATTCTCTACAGCAAGCTTGAATGCGCTATTCTGGGGAGGAGTACTGCATTACTTTTCCCCACATACATTTCTAGGAAATGTGATGTTCTCAATGGAATGGCAGCCTTGAGAAGAAGACACCTGGACTGTATTCATCAACATGAAAAACAGTGGTTAATTTCTTGTGTAAACCTCTGTGGAGAGGCCTTCTTTATTTTTATGTGTATATAGCTCCTGCATCAATGTGTAAAATGGTAACTAGAATTTAGGGATATCTTCTAGACAGCTAGGGAACTTTCTGTACTGTTGATAATTAATAGGCAATATTAGGAGAAATCAAAGCCCCCCAATTTTTAAATATTCTTGTCCACACCACAGGACAATCAGTTCTCACCATACTTTATATGGAGTAAGAGTGCGTGTGTGTGTGTCCATGTGCGTGCATGCATTCAGTGTCAAGGAACACAAACCTAAGAAAGCATTTTAGATTTTCTTTAATGCGTCTTTCCCCACTTGCAGTTGGAGGGTTTTAATGGATTTTCAATTAAACAGTAGTTTCAAAACCACTGACTCCAATCTGCAAAAGGATTTCAGATCATCCCAAAAGATCTTCACCCTCAAATCCCATATTTCACCTCAGATCCCATAACTGGAGGAAAATCCATTTTTTACCCAGTAGCAACCAAACAGCACACTGGCTTTTCTGAGCCAGACCTAATAACCATACTCTGAATGGCCACTCTATCTGATCAGGTTAGCTTCACTGCCATCATATGGTTATATGTTAGGTTTCAGTCGTATTGAAACAGGACCTCTCCATCGAGTATCCTCCAGTTCTAAAAAGCTTCAATCTCGTTGCTAAATCCTCACTGGGGCTCTCTTCACACCTGGCATTTTATCCCACTACAAACTGGTCCTTTTGATTCCAAATCCTTTCCTGGATTTATACTGGCCCTGTATACAGGCATCTCTCATAGCGCGTCCCTTCGCTCTCTATATATGGCTGGACAGAACAATCAGGACAGAAGAGGGCTGCTGGCTTCATACCCCCTCCCTGATCATTGATTCTTGTAACATGATTGATGGCTCCACCCCATCTCTCCACAGCAGGAGGGAAGTCAGAAGTGGTCTGGATAGCAGGCTATGGGAGCTGGTCCCCTCCTTCCTCCAAGGGAGAGAGAGTCTTCTTGACCCCGAGGTTGCTGCTGCTAAATATGTCCGTGTGTGATGGAATTAAATGCAGTATATTGCTTGCACTACTGAGTTGGAAGGGCATACCAATTTCCAGGTTCTCAACTACAGAAGTAAGAAATCCACAAATGGACTTGTATACAGTCAATGCACCAAACCACCCCCTGCCCCCCGCAGGCGACCACTTCACGGGGGACACCTTCATTACACCTGGCTTGTTCCCCCCCCCATTCTGTTGTTGCTCTTCCCCCTTATTCTGGCTTCCCAATGACCTTGCAGGGTGGGCTAAGAGAAGAGATGGTGGCTGGCTTCCCCCACCCCCTCGCTGTTGTTGCTCTTCCCCCTTATTCTGGCTTCCCAACGACCCTGCAAGGTGGGCTGGGAGAAGAGATAGTGGCTGCCTAGGTAGGCGGAAGTACTATGGAAAACCACCTCAGCATTACTGCCTTATCTAAAACAACTCCACACCCCAAAAGGAAACTATTAAAAATGACCATTCCAAGCTCTGCATGATGAATTTATTCAGGGAGGAGAAAAGGCACTTTTAATACCCACTGAAATCCTAACCGTCAAGCCTTTCTCCTGCATGGCTGAGAAGGGAGACTCCTTTTCAGGAGGAGAAGGAGTCTCAGGAGGAGAAGGAGTCTTTTTTTCCTGCAAGGAAAAAAGCCCATCAATCTGGTGAGCAAAAGGGAGAAGAAGCAGTCAGTGAAGTCAATGGGAGGGGGAGGTTCCAAATAATGCACTGAAGGGGATGGGAGACAGGCTGCTACTCTAAGTAGACTCACAGTGCACCCCTATGCATGCCTACTCAGAAGCAAGCCACACAGATCTCAATGGCACTTACTCCCAGGAAAGGAAAGCCTTACAGCCAATGGGTTTACTCAGAAGTAAGCATTGCTGTGTTCAAGGGGATCTTGGAGCCCCAGTGGAATGGGAGAGAGGCAGAAGCAGTCAGTGACCCCCCTTCCCACCAATTTGTTGTCATGACAATGTTATTCGACACGACCCAGCAACACCCCCTAGCACACGCCCACACAAAGCAGGACAAAGTTCTAAAAGGGAAATACATGGGGGGAAATGATGATTTCAGTTGCAAGCACAGAAAATGCTGAGTTTTCCCCATTCTCAGATAACACAGGAAGAGGGAAGGAAAGTCATGAAATAACAGCAGGAGAACAGAGGTGTCGTCTAAAACTCCCATGAAAACCAGTGATTAAAGAAGAACAATCCTGCAAAAAAAAAAAAACCCTCAGGTGTGAAGAGAACCTGGGAATGCCCCATGGCCTCTCAAGTGTTCTCCCTCTCTCTTCCTGGTGGCCTCATATAGCTAATCCTGTCACTTCCTGCTCAATGAATTCTTTGGACAGGCCCTCTCCATCATGTCTTGATGCATGAAGGCAGGATTCTAATCTGCATTATGACTGCGTCTGCAAAATTGAATGTGTATTAGCAGTGGTGAAGAGCCTCTTGAGTAGAAGAGTGTATAATGTTGTGTATGTCTGCCACCCATGTCACCCCCTCCTGCCTGCAGCACTCTTACTCTTGGACCATTCTCATAATATAGGAGGTAAGAAGGCTCTTGGGACTTGATCAGCCAACCCACCTTGTCCCCTGGAAAGCAGGAAAAGAGAGTATAAGAAGATTGAGCTGGCTTCGTAACTTCCCAGTAAGGGATACATCATTTTTACTTTGTCTTTCTTGCCTTTGATAGAGATGGATCAAGTTGGACACAGAAACAGGGTACATCCTTACAATGCCTGCTGGGCAAAGTGAAGAATCTCCACCAGTATTCTGTAATGTCGTACGAACAATGACTGCGGATGTGTCAATTAGATACACAATCTAATTCAAGCTGCAATCCTGTACCCACTTACCTGGCTGGGAGTAAGTCCCATTTAACTCAGTGGGACTTATTTTTGAGTAGACATGTATAGGATAGCACTAAACAACTGAATTGCTGTATTCTTCCTAAAATACAAATAAATGTCAGCTTTGTAGCAAACATGAGATTCTGCGTCAGTTATATTTGATCTTTTGTAGGGATGTACGAATCCCTTGTTTCGGTAGTGGCGTCCGCTGGGGGGGGGCAATCCGTCCCTCCCCCCAGAATCCTGCTCGGCTGGCTCTGCTCCGCAGCGAGTCCGTGGAGCCACCGGCCAGGCCCATCCCCAGCTGGATTGCCATCCACTGCTGGGCTGCTGCGGCTGCCATTTGCGTCCCACGTTAGGCCATGATAGGCTACGTATATATTTATGTTTTTGCTGTACTGGGAGTTCAGGATAAAAAAAACACCCCAGTGATAAACACTTGGACCCATGAAAGGCAAAACAATAGCTTCAACTGGCATTCTTTTGCAAAGGTCCAATAAATAATATTTGATAGTATTGTGATTTTCTCTTTGTAAATTTCAGGGGAAACTCAAGGAAAAACTAGTTTGCAGGAGAGAGGGTATGGTGAAGATCGTTAATAGGAGGCAGGGATTTTACCATATACATTCAATATGGACTTTAGAATGGAAGTCAATCATGTTAATTTCTTTAGGGCACACTCCTATTGGATCTACCCCTTGATACTTGTAAGCCTCCTAATTCAGAGGTTTACACGTATCTAAAGCAGATACTACATTGCCACGCTGTAAGGGAGCAATCCTATGGCTGCTAGACAGCATCTAGACGGCCATAGGATATCTTGTTTTCCAGGAACCGACCTGCCCCGACTTCCACGCTGCTGTGGAAGCAGCGTGGAACAGCCCCATCCTCTGTGCTCGCAGCAGGTATGCGGAGCAGCTGAAAAGGGGCGTGTCTGAGGGCATTCCAGGGTGGGGAGGGCAGAAATGCCGGTACGACACATCCAATGTGTCGTACAGCAGCCTCCTCCCCTGTTCCGTCTTCCCACGGCTAGACAGCCACAATTGGCTGTCTAGCTGAAAATGCAGGGCAGGAGAAGTGCAGAGGGAACAATCCCCTCCATGCTTCTCCTGCCCTGCTGCTTTGGATAGGTGGCTGCCTCTGAGTTCGGAGGCGGCTGCCTATCTGGATAGGATTGCGCCCTAATTTAGCTAGCTGGGTGTTTTCGCCCGTCTAGCTGGGGGTGGGGAGGCTGGGGATGTGGCGTAAACCATCCCCTCCCCTCCCACCGGCATGCTCCCTTTCCCTCCTCTCCAAGCTCGTGTTTGTGAGCTCTTAGAGGCAGGTGTTGTGGTTCTCTCTGTGCCAGCTGCATGGGGGAGGGGAGCTTGGACTCCTGGGTCCGAGGTCAGAGCGCTGTCTCCAGTCTTGGATCCAGGAATCTGAAAAATTCCATGGCCCCAAGACACTGTCTAGGGCCATAGGATTGCTCTCTGACTTACTTAATAATGTTGGTTGGACCTATTCTTTGTGAGAACCAGAAACCCGGGCAATGTACTGTTTTCTTTCTAAGAACCAATGGCAGCTAAGTCCTTAACAGGACATTTGTCATGCAGTTCCTGTTGAAAGCATGAGAAATGTTCTTTCACATGCAGCACTTAGCAGAGAAATATTATCACCAAACATTCATAATTTTATATAGCTTATGAAAATCACATTTGCTGTAGCTACATTTTTTTAACTGTGAGATGTCAGTCTTGGACTTGCCCTGTTTCATTGTGTGTGTTTGCTTTTTGCAGGTTTCACAGCCAAATAGCTTTCAAAATATATGTGAGTGGTTTTAATTTTAAAAGTCAAAAAAGTTCTCACAACTCAATGTAAGGCAATTGACATCAACAAGAACAGATTTATTTTCAGAAAATATTTTTGGGAGCTCTCTAGCTGTTCTCTGAAACATTGGAAAAAAGGTTCTTATAAGCAGCTTTTGTACTTTGGCTGCATGCTGCCTGGACTTCAGGCTTCAAATCATTCTCTAAAGCAGGGGTGAGGTACCTGTGGGTCTCCAGATGTTGTATAACAATTCCCATAATCCCTGACTGTTTCCCATGTTGCTGCGGCTGATAGGAGTTAGAGTCCAACAAGATCTGAGGGGCCACAGGGTCCGCGCTCCTGTTCTAAAGCTATGGCAATGGCTTCACTCCACATTTCACTAAATGCCTCTGCTGAATGGCTCATGCTCAGAAACTTACTGATTATTCAAGCATTCACAGATAAACATCCCTGAGACAAGTCACACAGATCTTCTTGTAAATAATACGATATAACTTTAAACAGCTTAAGACTTGTTTTATGAATGTGCAAAAGAAGGGTGCAGAAGTCAAAATCTGATGCTGAATGAAGTCCATGCTCATGCACTACTTTGCCACTTCCTGAGGTAGTATGGTGAATGTCACAAGAATGGCTGGAATTTGTCTTTTTCATAGCATTACAAACAGAAGCTTGGCATGTCTGTTGGGTGCCACAGAGATAATTTAATTCCAAGAATTTCTTTTTTGGGATGTAGTTTCTTTTGAACAGCTATGGATTTAGCACATGCTGTTGATCCAAAGAAGAACAGTGTACAATTTCTCCAGGATACTGGAAAAATAAATAAATACTGTACCTCTGTCTCCTTTTATATATCAATAATATCTAAATAGACCTATGATTGACTGTACAGTGCTTGAGATACTTCCCATATGAGAGCTTGCATACCATTAAGTTTTCCACTCATAGCATTGGCACCATTTTAACCCTGGATAAAATAGTTCCGTATATTAATCCCACACCATGACATCTTCATGTACTGAAATAGACTTTTTAGGAAGTGAGACTGCAGGATGGTAACCAAGAAATCATCTGTATACCATGCCATGTGAATAATGCCTCAAGACAACGTACATTCATTGGTTCTGTTAACCATTATAGAGAAAACATCAGTCTCTCTCACATCCTAGCTTATTCATTCAAGTTCATTTTCTAATGGGAATTATTTCTCTTTGGACTGGCAAATGGGTGCATTTTTTCCTTTGTGGTTAGAGATATACTCAGGCCAAAGTTCCTTGCTGATCTGGGGCTATATTTTAGAGCAGCAGGTAAAAGAGGAGCTTGGTATCAATTGCAATGCTGTGAACTTCTCGTAAAGGAGACTGAAGTCACTTGCCTGCTGCACCATTAGAAGCTAGAGAACTTTCATGTTCTATCCTGATCCTAAACACCTTTAAAATGGAAGCCCTCATTAAATCAGTAGCATCTGCTTTCAAATAAATGGATTTAGAATCAGAAGACATTTTAGTTTCAAAAGATTTGGGATATTATAAAGTGACTAAAACATCTCAGAATGCAGATGTTTCTCTTTTTAAAAAACAACAACCCATGTTTATTTTGCCATCAACCAGATCTGCAGTACAAGTTTTGGCTGTATTGATGAATGTGAAATTAAGGACGCAATTCTACACACACCTACCTCAAAGTAAGCTCCATTGAACTCAATGGAACTTGTTTCTGAGTAGATATGTATAGGATTGTAATCAAAGGCTACACTCCTATGGACAGTTATGTGAGAGTAAGTCCCATTTAACATAATGGGACTTACTTCTGTGCAAACATGGATAGGCTCATGCTGCATGATGTCTGCTTGTTGTTTTTAACCAGCAGGAAGTATGTATTTCTAGCTTCGGCTATTGGGCGGTATAGAAATTAAATAATAATTAAAAAATGAACCCTATTCAGGAGGTCAAAAGTCTTAAGTGTGGAGGAGGGCAGCCCTGCCTTTCTGCCTCCCTACTTTCCCTCTGTTGAACCAGACAGTCTGAAGAGCGATTGTTACAGTGTTCAATGAATGTGGTTACACTCACCGTCAGTTCTGAGAGTGGACAATGGAGGGAGCAGGTCCAGCACATGTCCCCTCCAAGCTTAGACTGGAATGCCTGAATAGGGGCTCCTCAGTCTGGTCATAGACTGCCATCAATAGATCTAAATTCGAATAGGGCTATGTAGACCACCTGATTTGGATTAGTTTGGACAAAAAAGAAAACTTGTTCCCCCCACATCCAATCCATAGAACAGAAAAGTGGGGCATGCATTTCTAAATAAACATAAACAATTTTAATAACCCAACCCTCTCCTCTCCCCTCCCCAATCCAGCCGGAATAAAACCACAGTAAAACCACATGGTATGTTGAATAGATTTTTCAGGATAAAATAAACAGTATTTGAAACTGAGCTGCTAAAGAATGCACTTGAATTGTGAAGTTTTTCTGCAAACAAATATTTTAGAAAGAACTGCTTTTATGCATTCAGAATTCATTTCTACTCTTCCGCTGAATTCAACCTAATTCCAGTCAGGATGCAAGCATGTGAGTTGATAAGGTCACACCCATAAGGTCACACCCTGAAAATGACATCTATCTCTTAAATTAAGCTACCAATTGTTCCTCAGGAGAGAAAGCTCCAGAATGTGGGAGTTCTTTAAATTTATAAAATACTGAGAAACCCAATAGAGCAAGTCAGGAAGCTGTCCTCCGAGATTGTCACACTAGCAATGGGCAAACTTGCCCGAAGTGAATTCATTATTCAGAAAGTAATGTATTTTCCCGTGTGTGTTCAGATGAGAGTTTTCCTTTAATACAAACTCTTGTTCTGTATAATACAGGTTTTTGCACATGCTCAATATTAAGGTGCATCTTGGAAGCTATAGTATGGAATTGTGTAGCGCAGCATGAAGTCATGCATTTACCACATTATGTGCCCCCTTTGTGATATGTTGTTTTCACATGGCATGCCCACGTGATGATGTCATGTGATGTTTTCTTGCAGTCACCAATTGCCAATATGAAAATGGACCCCACTGAATCCTCCTTGTGGAGCCAGAGCTGTGGTAATGATGAGGGAAGCAGCTAAGGAGACTGCTGCAAGAAAGGTTTTGCGGGGTAGGATGGCTGAAATGGGCGGGGGGGGGGGGATCAGCAACTAAAATAAAATGATTTCTTTAAAAAAATTAACAAACCATGTTTTATAATTTCAGTATTTGGCTTGGTTACAAGCAAGATCTATGCTTGCAAGGACAGACCTTGGGACTGGCTGAGGGGAGGCAACCACTGGCAATTTTAGATATAATTGACTAGGAGTTGTAAGTTGAATGGAGGGCCCCCCCCCCCAGCACTAGAAAACTGTAGTATTTTAACCACATTTAGCTGTTTTTAGCCTTGATGAGTAACAAATTGATAATTATTTATTTTTTTGAGCTGCTAAACAGACCACTGCATGACGATCAATGAAGGAGATGGCTTTTGTTGATGCTAGACAGTTGCAATGATGTACCAGTGACACTACAGAGTTCGCTATGTGCTTATTACCTGTGTCTCATGACCTTCTATTGAGTCTTGCTTACTTGGAAATAGATTTCTGTTTTGTAGGTCATGGCCTGTCCCCCCAGTAACCTGAAGTTGAAAGAGTTAGCTGGCTGCTTTGTATGGTATTTATTCCCAAAGTTGTACAAGTATACAATATACTTAAAGTAATTATAAACTCCTTCCCTGTCAAATGACAAAAGAGTTCAGGCTGCAATCCTGTGCACACTTACTGGGGAGCAAGGCCAATTGAACTCAATGAGGCTTAGGTCTGAGTAGACATTCATAGAATTGCACTGTAAGTTAGACTCAGTGTACTTTTTTCATCAGGCTGCATTCAGTTTTCAGTGGGCAGAGCTCTGGTAAACACAGTAGAACAAAAATTTCTTTGAGATTTTAAGAAATTCTGAAACTAGCCTATTCACAATCACCCCTCACATATGTGCATGCACAAGCATAGCTGGACTCTTCAGACCCATGTGACATCCACCCAAGAAGGGGGCTCTGGCTCAGTTTGTAGTTTTGATACTTGGCATCCACATTTATCATCTATACCTACCCCCAAAGTGTGTAACCTGACTGGCAGTTGTGTCTATTCCTTCTGAAATACCTGTGCCAGTCAAAAGATCTATGCTTGCTAAATGTGTAGAAAGTTACTTTATAGATGAATCCTCCAATAAAAATCTGTTTCTTCTCAGGGTAAATTTAAAGATACTCAGTACCAACATACATTTTCTCCCAATGTTCTAAAATTAATAGCTGAAGTTGACTATGACTGTGTTTTATTGAAAGCAATAGGACCTGAGTTAGTCACTGTTAACTTTGGTTTCAATGGTCACAACAGCTGGATTAGGGCCACTACATTTAAAAAAAATTACATTTCATTATTCTTTACTATAAAGGAGATAACCACATCAAGTTTTCCTTTTTAACTTATGAAGTTCTTAATTATTGGGAGGTTGGGGTTGTCGTTTTTAGTAAAGTGCCTGGCTGTTTCACCACACGATGGGGCTGTATTATCAAGTTTTGTCTGACCTGGAACTGAGATAAGAATACAGTTAACCTCTTACATTAGTGGGGCATGTTCGCATCAGTGGTAAGGTGTACATAGACTAGCGCAGCAGCACTAACAAAAACCCTGTCCGATGTAGTAGTGGTCTCTGGCTTGTCTTGCTGGTATTGTCCTGTTTCTAATGACTGCACATCAGCTCGTTTTGGCAACACATTTGATTATTCCAATTTTAAGTGTTCCTTCCGTTTTCTGCATGTACTCTCGCAGCACTTTCCAAGAATATGGAAATGTAAAAGGGAGCAGATGTTGGGATTATTTAGGAAATATTCATGAATGGATGGATAAACTGTTTCTGTTGGTCATCAAAGAACAGACTGTGTTTCAGTTACAAACCTTTAGTCCATTCTGACACTCTTTCCTAGACTGTTTGTGTTTCTAGTTAACATTTCCTCATTCCGTCTCCAGTTCTATCCCTTTGTCACTCTTCCCTTTCGAGCCTGGAGACTTTTTCTTCACATCATACTGGGTGGATTATGCTGAGTGAAAGTTATACTGTGATGTTGTTGTTGTATCGTTATTACGTATTCTATCATTGTACTATATCTAGAAAATATCAATAAACTGTTATAGAAAAAAGAAATCCAGAGTTAACTGTGATACAGCTTCAAGTGTGGCTTGCCACGCACTGCTGTAAAAAATGCCAAACCCAACAATAAATAGCATAATGTTGTGTGTCTGATTTAATATCTGATTTGTGTCTGTTGATCCTCCTGCATAGGGACAGTCCAGTTTGGCCTAAGGAAATGGCAGATGAGCACTGAGTGCACATTACGTTACAAGATGTGAGGGTGAATGGGCCTTTGAAGGTATGGTGTTGCGGCCTGTGATGCACCACTCGAACAGATAAAGGAACAGAGGAGCCACTGGGGTTTGTTGCAGGGGCTAGTTCCTGGGTTTGCATTCCCACTGGATGGTCTATCGTTGCTGGTTAGTAGTTGCTTCAGGTTGGGGAACTTTCCATAAGCGAGGATAGGCCTGTGACAGGTAAGAATCACAGCCTTCCTCAACCTGGTGCCCTCCAGACATTTTCCATGAGCTCTGGCCACCATGGCCAATGGTCAGAGATGATGGGAGTTGTAGTTCCAAACATCCAGAGGGCACCAGTTGGGGAAGGCTGCTGTAGATCACTGATCGTGCATTCAGAGATGAACATCTCCCAAGCTCACTGCAGATTAAATCTCCTAAGATTCCCCTCCCCTCAAAAAAAAATTTAGAATGTCATGGATAATTTTTCTGAGCCAGTCCTCACGGTCCCCCCAAGCATTCCCCACTAGCCCTCACACCAGAACACATTCCCCCATTTCCAATGAAGATCAGAGGGAGGTCTTGCTTTCCCTCCCACTTTCTCTTTTGCCTTTACACATTGTGTAATAGCATACCAGGATGCAAAAGCTCAGAGGATCACGGGAAATGCAGTTCTCCTAGGGAGA
Source organism: Heloderma suspectum (assembly GCF_057233095.1). Classification (NCBI taxonomy): domain Eukaryota; kingdom Metazoa; phylum Chordata; class Lepidosauria; order Squamata; family Helodermatidae; genus Heloderma; species Heloderma suspectum. The sequence goes on along the minus strand of NC_139462.1, from coordinate 131,136,380 downwards.
GCTGCATCTCCCATAACCTTCTTCACCTTCGTGCCCCAGTACATTGCCAATCAGCATGTCACCATGATGGGAAGTAAGGGAAAATCAAAGCCAGAAAAGGAGTTGTAAAGTTCACCTCTCCTTTGAGGTAGTCTTCTATGAGCTTCTAAAGTTTGTTTCCAAGCCCAAGCTCAGAGGACTTCACCAGCATCCCTAGATGCATTGGAAAAGATTACAGTGAAAGTTGTTGATGACAAGCAGAGGTGTTCAGTTACTTTCTCAGCTGAGCCTGTCCTATAGTAGGTGACTCCTGGATATACATCTGGCCTTGAGCCGTTTCTCCTTGTCAATTTGTTTCTTTACGTTCCTCAGTTTTAGGACAATCCAGTTCTATGAGCTTATTCTTAATGTAGTTCTGTGAGATTCTAGTTCTGAGAGTTCATTCTTAATTCTTTCCTATGTCCTGTACAGGATGCTGATCAGGTGGTTCCACGGTCCATAGTTGATGCAGAATGTGGATTTTTCACATTCTGCTCATTTGGTATCAGGTGTAGCAGGTTGCACTTGGATAGAGTTTTACTTTGATTTAGTTTTTTAAGATTTTTTAATTGTTGTATATGCTGTTTCCTGGATATTCTGAGGGCCACTTTAGCTGAAAATGCAGCATATAAAATACCTGGGAAAAGTATTTATTTTAAAACTATATTGGGTAGATTATTTACAGAGTTCAGTCCAATTGTGATTTAAAAAATCAAGCTTTTGTTATTAGTAAAGTTGTTGGTCCTTATAATTGTAAAGATGTGCTTTAAAGTGTGTGGGCAATGCCTGGTGAAATTTCCAAAGCGCAAGTATTTTGGGAATAAGATTTCCAGTAATGGGGGAGGGGACTCTTCAGCTCCTGACATAAGCTATTTCCCCTGCCCCGCCCGCCCGCCCGCCCACCCGCCCGTCACTAGTAGAAGTATAGCAAAATCTGCTCACCCTGGTGCAGAATTTTGGTACACAGAACCTTACCTACATTCCCAAACCAGTTAGGATTTACTCCAGGATAATTCGACATTCGCTCAAGGGAGGAGTAAAGATGTCATGTCTGCTTCCGAGAGTGGCGCCAGGTTTCTGCAAGACCTTCAGGCGCCTTCACCATGCTTCTACAAGCTGCTGGGCTGGTGCCCTGTAGGCAACTCCTGTGCCTGCAAGGGAGGTGTTTCTAGCCCATGGTCTTCAAATATGCATAACTCTCTTGCTGTGTGTCAAACAATTGTTGCACTGTTTAATTTCTTTTTGAAAGAGAGCAGAGAGCATTCAGCACTAATGTGCGTTGCATACCGGCTGTGCTGCTTCGCACTTTCTCAGCTGTTGGTCCCTGACAGGCAGAAGCATGTGTTTTCTAAAAATAATTTCAAGAATACCCATCATCTTCCCAGTAGGAGAGTGTAAAGTAAAAGTTGTCGTGGTTGTTGCATGCGCAAGAATGCTCATTTTGGAAAATAACTTTGTTTTATTCATTGCCCTAACGAAGCAAACCCTGATCATGTGTAGCCGACCTCCCCCCGCACACCTGCTCATCCCCTGCCCAAAGACACTTGTGTAAGCTGAATAAAGTCTCCCTCAACCACCACTTCCCTATAGAAATACGGTACTAGGTGGGAGGTGCCGAGCCAGTCCATTTATAGAACTGGTCCTCTGGAAGTTGGGAAGGCTTTAAAGAGCAGGAGTGATAAGAGATTTGAGTCACTTGGAACTCTCTGTGTTACAAGCTCGGATGCCTTGACATAACAACAGGAGGCATGGAGACAGTGGAAGTGTTCAGTACTGACAGCAAAGGCAGGGGGCTGAAGGCAGCGAAGGAATTTGGGGCAGGAGATGTCATTTTTGCAGAACGCGCCTACGCTGCTGTAGTATTTGACAGGTAAGGAGGAAAAATGAGTGCATTGCTGTAAATCAGGGAGCGAATGTGTGAGGGAGTTGGGGTGGAACCAGCTGGTTGCAATTCATCACAGCCTGAGCAAGGAGACTGTTAAGACTCACTTATGAGAACATAAGGGAGAGATGCTTTGAGGATAAAGCTCATCTAGAGTAGTGACTAAGGGATTCAGCTGTGAGTCAGGAAGTTCCTGGTTGAAGCCTCATCTCTGTCATGAGCTCACCGAGTGGCTTTAGGCAAGGTATGGCCGCTCAGCCCCCCCGCCCTTGCAAATCTGCAGTATGGGAATAATACCTTACAGGGTTGTTAATAATGATTACAGAGAGAGAGAGTTACAGCTGGTTGGCCACTGTGCAAACAAAATTTTGGACTAGATGGGCCCTTGGTCTGATCCAGCAGGGCTCTTCTTATGTTCTTAGAGTACATGAGGAATGTGTCGCACTCTAAAAGTGCTATGGGAATCCTAAACATTTATTATCCATTGTCTCCCAATGGACATATATGTCAAAGGTGTGCATGTCTCACTTTGGTACTGTCTCACTGAGGCCGTCAAAAGCAGGGCTGTACCTCTGACCCGCCACCTGATAACACACGGCTCCTTCTGCCCCTGCCATCCATCCATTAGCACGAACACCTGAGGCAGGGAAACCAATGTGTGCAGACCTCTATGTGCAAAGCTTTCCCTGGGGCCTGGAGCCCTGAACAATCAGGGTCCAGGGATCTGGGGAGGCCTACACTTTGCCACCTCAGACATCTATGCTAACATGTGGGCTGTGGGGCTGGGGAGTGTCCCTTCACATGACTAGCATATGAAGGTGCTACTTGTGAAGCTCTTTACACCCTGCTTAGCATCTCCTTCCTAACAGGGGCCCTCTTTTGAATGGAGCTACGGTCATGAAGGACTAACAACATTGGCTCCACCCATTGACTTCCCCAGAATCAAGGGACCCGACAAAGGGTGTTTTTAAGCCTCCCCAGCGTGGACACCAACAGAGCCTTTGCCAGAACCCTCCATGTACTGTATTCAGGCACAATGCATTAGCTGTGCACTGTCCCCTTAAGTATAACCTAACCTCCAGAGTTCTCCAGCCCCGTTTCCCTTAGAGTAGAGCAGGGTATACACATCCCCTCCATGCAGCGAGTGAATGTGTGGAGAGGGCCACATGGGCTAGCCCCGTCCACCACACCACTGCCATGCTCCCCCAATGAGCATCTGTTTGATGTCCGTCAAAGGCTCTTCGCACATGCAGCTGCACGTGTACAGAGTTCCTCCATGCAAGGAGGGACCCTTGCCAACTCATGTCCCTCCTCACATGCAGGAGGTCTCCCCGCATTCATCTTCTTCTGAAGAATGTTGAACGGACCTTCTGCAAGGGAGCTTGGCAGCAGTGCATAAAGATGGGGGGGGCCTAGCTCCCACGGCCTTGCGAGTCCCTCCACGCATTCATTCAACATGTTCATTCAACATGTGTTCCCTTTCTGAGAAACCCTGTTGCAGACCTGTGTTAAGAACCTGCCAGGGAGTTGTATATAAGCAATTAAGGGCGTGATCCTACGCATCTTTGGACAGAAAGAAGGCCTACAACTGTCAGCATTCCCCAGCCAGCGGTGCTGGCTGGGGAATGCTGGGAGTTGTAGGCTTTTTTCCTGTCTAAACATGCATAGGATTGCACCCTAAATAACCAAAGCAGGTGGAGACCAAGTGCCACCATCAAGGTTCAACACAGTCCCCGTATTATTGCAACTCAGACTCTTACTTCAGGATATGGACAGAGGACTCCTTAAGTCTCCCTTCCAACGTATCCCAGTTTGAATAGCAATAGAGTTCTTCTCTTGCACGCTTCATCGTCTGAATCCTGTTCACTTGAGATACACAAGGGAAGAACTCAGACAGAGACTCTGATTTTGTCTACACTAAGGTGGTGGCATAAAGGGGCTTTTGCAGGCATCTTGACTCGTGGGAGAAAGTGGCTACGGTGCTGCATGCTAAGAAGGGCGGCCTTGGGATCACAGGTTGTGCCAGGGGCTGAGTGGGGTTGGGAATGGTGCTTGCTTAGAAGAGATTAAGATATTCCTTGGGAGGCGCAGAAGAGATTGAGGGTTTTTTAAATGAAGCAACATATGATATTTTTAAACAGCTATTTAATAACTTATTTGCTTGCTAAAAACTAAACTCACACTCTAGTGTAAAATAAGGGCAAAAATGTTGCTTTAGGTTTATTCACTACTTTCAAAAAGTTTGCTTTTTAAATAAAACTGGAGACAGAACAAATACTCAGCTTAAGAATGAACCTTGAAATCTACCTGGTTAAAGCCCTGGTGTAATTTGAAAAGATGCAGTTTAAAACATTGAAGTGAGTCTAATAAAAATCTATTTTTAGTTCATGTCTTTCATGCCCACTTTGATTTTTTTTTACTCAACAGTTTTATTTCAGGTTTTCTAGATAAATAGGTAAGATATATTTGAATATCACATATAGTATAAGAATGATTGATTGTGTAATTCCTGACCATTATGGTTATAACAACCAGCTGTCTTCTGACAAAAGGGCTATGAGCTGATGAATCTTAAGGTTGTTATATATCCATTGCTTGATTCGGAGTGGTGAATATGCCGATATAATTTTCCTATGCTTCTGTACAATTGTAGAAACTATGGCTGCTTGTTTCTCTCCCCCTTCCTATGCTGAATCCCTGCTTTTGATGAATGGATAATCCGACTCATTTGCTTAATTTGAATTTGAATGGGCTTTCCTTCACTCATTATTTCCTTGGATGTACACTTCAGTTATTTTACGTATACTCCCCAAAATGCAAAATGTAAGTGTAATCAACATGTGTGGTACACTCCAAGAGAGAGAAGGTGAACTGCAGCTCCTGATCAAGTGTATTCTTTAGGACAAACTTGGGTTTGCTGCTGTAGTCAAATTCTGCGTCTGGTATTCTGAATTCTAGCCCTCATTGTGATCATGTAAAACTTTCCCGTTAAGATATTTGTATTGGGAGTTTACATCAATTCATAGGCCCTGTTCAGATGCGCACAGGTGGACGGTGGTTAGGGTAACTACAGGTGTAGTGAAACCACGACATGTGCACCAGTCATGCGACTGGGAACCACACAGCACCACATGTTTCCCATAACCCCCCCCTCCATAGTTACCATAATCATCCTCCCGCCAGCGGTGATCCTAGTGGCCCTCACACTGCGAAAACGTGCGCCAGCCACTCCATCTGTTGCGACACACCAGCAACCATAGATGGAGTCTGCGCCAGCTAGAGCATCGCCGGAAGTGTGGGATGCTCTAGGTTGCTATTGCTATGGTCACGGCCTAGAAACTACCAGGAGCCCATTTTAACCACCGGAGAGCCCACCACATGTAAAGGTAAGCCACCTGGGGCCCCGTAATCCGGCTGCAGGGGGGTGGTTACCCAGGGTGGTTTCGGAACCACGGTTAGCGGTTTTTTCTCCCCCACATGTGACATGCTAAGCCACTGTGGCTAGGGCAAATTCCCTAACCATCATGGTTTGGTGTTACGTGTGAACAGAGCCATCGCTCCTTATCTCAAGATGGCTTTGATATTACCTGCAAATGTCAAAAAGAAACTGAATAAGTCACTCCTCACCCTCTTTTTTGGTGCTTTTGGGTAACGGCCACAATCCAACGCAGGGTGCTTCTAGACATAGGGCTCCTAGCACTAGCAATTGGAAGGCACTCTGCAGTGATTCTGTCTTTTTTTTTAATTAATTTTCTGTGGTAGGAAAATAAATGGAAGAAGTGGTAGGAAAACATGGAAGGGCTATGAGTGGAAGATGATGTCATCTGGACCTGCCATAAAATTCCATGAATGAAGCACAAGGATGGTGAGATAAAAGCCTCCTCTGGAAGCACACTTAAAGAACCTTAGTACTGTACTGAGTTGTGGCCAATGTCAAATGCAACCCCAACAGTTCTCAGAGTAAAAAAGAAAAAAATGAATGAAGTGCAGCAGAAAAAGGTTGAGGCTGTCTCAGAACATTTCCAATGAGGCTATAGGAAGGATGTTTCTATCACGCTCCTCATCCAATGTTTAAGTCAATACCTAATGAGTTTTGCCAAGATACTGAGAGAACATCTTCAGCTGACAAGTTATCTCAATAGCTACTAAATATTAATATGAGTTGGGCCACAATCCTTACTGTTTCGAAGTGATCGGATAGAAAAAAAATGAAGAGATCACATTAGAATGTCCCACACGTTAGTGGCTTTTGAGGAAAGAGCCAGCCATGCATTCCCAAATCTTTTAAAATTGCAAGGTTCTAAAAGCAATCCATGATATGACCACATGTCCCAGTAGTTCAGCCTCTCCACTGAGGGTAGCCAGTCATTTCCAGAATGCAATGTACTGGAAACCTAAGAACACATTCTAATGCTCAGCTCTGTCTCTAACATGTTGGCAACTTATCCTTGCAGCTCACATTACACTCAGGGCGTTTTTGTATGTGCAGTGCTGCTATAGCTGTTTGATGTGATGCAATGAGCTACTGTCCTGTATCCAAGAAAAAACTTGCATAATTGCTTATGGAGATTATGATGAAGAGATCTTTAATGGATTGTTTATTATTTTATTTACTGTATTTTTATACCACCTCTCTGGGACCAACCAAGGGAGTTTACAAAAAGTTCAAAACATAAAAACCATAGTCAAAACATAGCAGAACCTTAAAAACAACAATAAAGCCATCACGATTTAAAAAGCCAAGTTAAAAAGATGTGTCTTGACCCCTTTTCTGAATGCAAAAAGAGTAGGGACCTGTCACAACTCCACAGGGAGTGTGTTCCAGAGTTTGGGGACAACACAGGAGAAATATTACTATTTTGTAAAAATATAATTAAAGTAATATTGTATGTGATTTTTGGAGGTAATGGAAAAAGTTGTAGTATATTGTTTGAGATTAATGTTTATAACTTTTAACCAAAGTACAACTATTTTGTATAACATCAACCCAACTAAAACTAAAGGTTGGGTTTCCAGATGGAAGCAATTGCTCCAAGATATTCTTTGGAAACTTCACACATAATGATAAACTTCAATTCGCTCTTTTGTGAAGGACAGGAAATTCGTGGATTGTAGCAATCCACCTTCACTGGGTTCAGACAACATGGTAAACTGCACTAGCAAGGGTGATTAAGCAAATCTGGCCAGCATGTGACTGGCATGCTCAGCATGGTTAACAAGCCACTGTGGTTTGTTAACTGCCTGGTGATCATACAAACCCGCCCTGTGTCTTTGTCCAATCTGAAATGCAACTGAAATGCTTTTGGATTACATCAGAACCACCTGATTCACATGGTTATTAGCTATACTCAAAACACAGGGGGTGCTGTTTTTCCAAGGGAGGGAAGGTGGTTTGGCCAGAGTAACTTTTCAACCAGCCTCTTTGGTTGGTTGAAGCTAGAAAATGTAGGAAATAGCTGGGAATAGTTTTTCACAGCCTGAAGGCAAACATCACCTGGCAATCGTCACAGATCAAGATGCTCTTAAAGGCAGAGTTACAGAGATCACTTGAAAAGCTGGCAACTTTAACATTATGCCAGATATGGAAAAAAGCCAGGTTTCAGCACTGGGGTCATGCAATATTCATCACTACAAAAGTGGGGTGAGGTAGCCTTGCTGCATGGGACATGGCTGTGGGTCATAGTACAGTCCTATGTATATCTACTCAGAAGTATGCCCTCTTGAGTTCAATGGGACTTACTTGCAGGTGTGTGTATAAGATTGCAGCCTCAGCGGGATTAACCATTTCCTGCATTTTAAAAAACCATAAAAGCTTGGCTGTGTGCTTCATTGTTGAAGAGAAGAGGCACACCTCCAGGAACTAGGATTTAAAGAGGGGGGATGTTCAGAAAATGGTGGGGTTATACTGTGATAGGGTTAGCCTTGCTGTCTGCCAGGCTCCCCACCTCCACCCCAATAATTTAAAAATCTATATGAGCACTTGTGATTATATAGAAAATTTGAATTTTCTATATAACTAAGTGCTCTTTTATTATATTTTGTTAAACTATTAGCCCAAGGTGCTGTGAAGAGATGGCATAGAAGCTGGACGAAATAACATGTATAACATGTATAAGTAGGAAAAGTTCATGTCCCTGAAGTAGTGATCCTGAGCAGCTGAAGAATGATTTCCCCCTTTCAGAAGCTGGTAGTTACTTGGGGAGGGGGGTGTCCCCCATTAATGCCAATGGCGGATTCACACCAATACAAATGCTAGCTTTGGAGGACTGCAGCAGGGGAGGAAAGTGTTATATTCCTCCTCCATACATACTGCAACCCCAATAATGATCACCACCACCATTATTCACATTTTTAAAAAATTCAATGTAAAGGTGCATTTAATGTCATATCTGGCTTTGTCCTTAGCAGCAGAACTTTTGCTGCAATATCAGATGAAAGTTTGTTTGTTTGTGGAGCTGTATGCTACAGGGAAAGAAGAAAAATCCAAGATGTTTCCTACAATACAGCCTGAATTCAAGAGAGCTAAACAAATGACCCCAACCACAATCCCTCCTAGGACGGCTGGTCTGCCTGGATCCTTAGGCTAGTACCCTGGCCTCCTAGGGCTGGGCCATGTTTCTCAGAGTGGGCAGCCCTGGTCTCGGCTCATGTAGTGTCATGTACCTGGGTTGCTGTCTGGAGGAAGGTCAGCCATCCCACTAATGTCCCTCTTACTGCAAGGTGGCATCCCACAGAGTAAGGTTCCTGGGGAGGGGTGAAGTCCTAAATCTGTAAAGCCTGGGAGCTCAGTTAATCACACTGGCTTCCAGAGAATCTGACTGTCCTGCAAGGTACGGCTTCCTGTTATGCTGCCAGCCACAATAAGGGGGCACACACACTGTTTCTTGGGTCAGCTCACATCCTGTTTCTTTCCTCTTGGGTTTCCCTGCCCACAAGCCCATGGTGAGTGCTGGAAACACACACAGAGATGCTGCTTTGGGCCTTGTATGATCTGGGAAACCCTCTTATGATGGTGGTTCCTAATCACAAATATACAATTAATGTGGTAAAAGCCAAATTCCGTTCACAGGTATGGGCCATCCTGGGACGGGTAAAGTAGGGCTAATAATCACACTGTAGTACAGGGGTGAGATGTGACAGATTCATGACTCCCAGTCAGGAAAGTGATGGTCTGGGAGTGTACCCCTGTATCTATGTGATACAGGGCTGCAAACCTGTTGCGTTTAAAGGTATGCCACAGCACAATACATGAAGGTTCATACACTGAACCACCCCATCCCCTATTGCATTTATGATCTAGGAATCATCTGCTATCAAACCCACTCCTTTTCCCTTCTGCTGTTCCAGCTCCTTGCTTCCTGTCCCCCCATGGCTGGAAAATTGCCTTATCACAACTGGCAGCACGACAAGAAGCTGTAGCACCCTACATCTACCCACTTGGCCAGAGTTGCTGGGTTCCCTAGCAACATCTGCTGCCATTTCACTGCACCATCCACACTATTCATCAATTTATTTGTTATATGTATATCCTGCCTTTCCTCCAAGGAGCCCAAGGTGGCTTACATGACCTTCCTCTCCATTTTATCCTCACAACAACCCTGGGAGGTAGGTTAGGCTGAGAGTCAGCAACTGGCTCAGAGTCACCCAGTGAGCTTCATGACTGAGTGAGGAATCAAACCCTGGTTTCTTCAGTCCAACTCTCTAACCACCTAACTATTCATCTTCTAAGCTATGTGTCTGGCAGTTTCTCTACGCCCAAGTAGAAAACCCTGGGGTTGTGGGGTTTTCTTCACCCAAGTGCTTGGATGGATTGAGGGGTGATGGCAGCAAACAATAAGAAAGTTGGAGAGAAGCGATGCTGGCGATCAAGACTTGGCTGTTTGCAAGCAAATACAGGGGGTGACGCAATAGAAAAGTCACGTTGGCAAGCAAACGGTCAAGAACACAGGTTTCAGTCCAAGGAGGTTTAGGCTAAGGCAGGAGTGGTCAAAATCCAGGCAGAGGTTAGAACGCAGGCAGGCAGGCAAGCAAGCAATGAGGATCAGGCAACAGCAGAACTGGTCAAGGTAACAAGAGAGAAGTCAAACATAGTAAATCAGTCAGGTGCGTTATGCAGTTCAGAAGCAGGGGCGTTGAGCAGCCCAAAAGGTCAGGAAACAGCATCAATCACGGCACAATTCAGGAGGCAAGGTGCACAGCAGAGGCTAGATGGACCAAGTCGTTTTAGCAGTGGCTGGGTTTCCAGTGAAGGCTTTTAAGCCCAAAGCCAGCTGGACCAGACCCAGAGCTCAGCTGCAGTAATCAGAGATCCCCTTTCAGAGCCCTGGTCCCGAGTAGGGGTGCACGAAAGTCACTTACCTGGTCTCGCAGCTTGCTTTGCAGTGGGGGGGAGGCGCTTTGCTGCTCCCCCCGAAGTTCAGGCCGGGGGGGGGAGGCTTCCCTCCTCGCCCGGCCGAAATTCAGGCTGGGGGGGGAGGCTTCCCGCCTCGCCGAAATTCAGGCCGGGGAGAAGCGCCCCATCTCCCCGGCCGCGAACTTCAAAAGAAAAAAAAAAATGCCCCTGTGATAGGCTACGTAACGATTAATGTAGCCTATCACGGCTAGATCTGCAAAGTCAGCCGTGATAGGCTACGTTAATCGTCACGTAGCCTATCACGGGTGACTTTGAAAAAAAAAGCGCGTATGGCTAATGGTGGCCCCCATAGGGAGCCGCCATTCGCGTTCCTTATTTGGTCCCTGTAGTCTACGTAAAGATTTACATAGACTATGGCGAAAATAAGGGCAACGCTATTTTTTTTACTTTGCTTGTAATGGCGGTGGCGGCAGCCGGTCGAAAGACCGGCTGCCGCCCCCACCCCTGACGAAGACCTGCTGAACCGCCGCCGGGAGGGACATTTGTGAAAGGTAAGTCCCATCCCGGGGGGGGGGGGCAGAAGTTCTCCCCGAACAACCTTCGGAGGACCGAATGCGTTGGCGCTCGACCCCCCGAAGTTTCGGGGAGAAATTCTCCCTCATCCCTACTCCCGAGGAGTCACTTTCTCCTGAAGAGACCTTTCCTGGAAGCAAGCCCTCTTTCACACAGAAGCCCCACCAGCCTGTTGCGGTGGGCCAGGGGGCTGCTCAGCCCCTGCTTCAGAGGCAGGGCCCCTTTCTCCTGAAAGGGATGGCCCTGCAACCACCTCCCCCAAGGGCTCAGGCTCCTGTGGGTCCAGTGGCAGTCCCTGGTCTGGGGCACGCTGGGCTTCTGGGGCCTCTCGCTCCTCCTCTGAGGACTCCTCAGGGCATGGTCACTTGCTGGCCAGCATCTTTTAATAAGTTGCTTATCTGCAGTTTTTACATGTACCTGTATTAAAAATTAAATTATTTTTCAAAATCTGCTACCTGATTAATCAGGGACACCTTTTGAGTAAAAGTCTCTTTGATTGATGTAACAATTAATTGATTAAACACTGCCGCTTCATTACTCAGCATAGGCAATAGTAGGCCAGACGGGGCCAATGGCCAGACTGTGCATAAGACAGCTTCATTTGTTTCAAGGTGGGTTGCAGCACCATCACCACCATTTTGCTTTGGTTTGTTTATATATGTACATGGTCAAAGAGCGAAAGAGAAAAACAGGTGCACACAGTGAAAGGAAGAAGCCATATACAGTAGGCCAAGAGGGTCTCATGCTGCATATTGTGATATAAAAGGTGGGTCCTTCTGGGATCTGAAAAGATGGAAGAGTGCTGTTGCTGCTGCAGGCAGGCTGGGTAGAAGGACTGTGTCTCTTCTGTTATCCTGGAACTGGATGAATGTTAAATAACAACAGTGGACACTTATTACTAAACTTGTTTCACTCCTTGAGTGCTGACAAGATTGATGGATGGATGCAGTCTATTTTTTCCCTCCCGGGAAGGTGCTGCAGCCAAGACTTGGAGGCGGGCAAGTGGAATCATTGTGGGTTTCACGTCAGGGACTCCAGAAGAGCAGCATTCTTCTGTGCTACCTTTGCTCTTCAAGGCCCCCTCTAGAAAGTTTTTTCTTTCTGGCAGCAGCAAAGATGGTTTGAGCTGCAGTTGTTTTTAACCAGGCATCTGTCTCCTTGTTGCCATATAAGGAGAGCAAACACTGCAGCACCTTTTCACCACACAGACTTGACAGCTGATAGAAACCAGTCAGGTCCTTCTGACAGATGCCCAACTCCTCTGCGTGCCTGGTCATTCCTGCAAGGATGCTGCCACTGGTCTGCTTTGTGCCGCTTCTCCAGAGCAATCTGATCACTCCCACTGTAAATCTGCAAATTTCACCTGAGATTTATACCTTGCATATCATGATCTCATTTGCAGCTACCAGCCTTGCAAACCAGGATTACCTTATCAAGCTTGGACTGCTGGAAGAGAGGGATGGAGATACATATTGCACTAGATTAGGGGGCAAGCTACGTAATAGGCAAGATACGTGTATTTCATCAACCCTTTCTTGTCACCCACTTCTCTCCTCTGCCCCCATTCTTTGAGCATGCTGGAGATGTACTTCTTAAAGCCAGCCTACAGAAACTCGTTAAGGGCAAATGTCTAAGTCCTGTGAAGGATGGAAGGATACACATTCTAAATGGATCCAGCACTAAGGTCTGATGCTGAAGGTAATTGTCAGGCATTTAAGTAATTCAACAGGGATTGCTTCTAGATGGCACTCTGCTTATGGTGAAGAAGTGGTGTGAGGATGAGACTTGAGTCCAGAGTTGGAGCATGCTATTGCAGACTTCCAGAATGTGGCCTGGACAATCACCACAAAATGAGCCCATGACAGAGACATCTCAACCCCCTCACCACAAGCAAAGGGTACAGGTTAAAAGGTTATTTGAGAATGAAGAGAAGTGCCCACCCACAGGGGGGTGGGGGAAGCTGGATCAGCTCTGAGGGAAAAGATGATTGATTCTTTAAAAGGTTTGGTCAAAGGTGCAACCATGGGGGCAGAGGTGGGAAGCTAACAGGTCTAATGTAGCTGGGGTGTGTGTGAGTGTCTTTGTCTTCCCTCCAAATTCTGTAGGGCAAAAGATGTGCCCCATGATATCCTGATGAGCAAACTAGCTCAAAGTGGGCTAGATGAAACAACTATCAGGTGGATCTACAGTTGGCTACAGAATCAGACTCAAAGAGTGCTTATCAATAGTTCTGCACCTAGGAAAAAGAAACCAAATGCACAGTTACAAGATTGGGGATACATGGTTCAACAACACCACAAGAGAGAAGGATCTTGGAATTGTTGTAGATCACAAGCTGAAAATGAGCCAACAATGTGATGTGGCTGCAAAAAAGGCAAATGCGATTTTGGGCTGTATTAACAGAAGTATAGCTTCCAAATCCCGGGAAGTAATAGTTCTCCTCTACTCAGCATTGGTTAGGCCTCATCTGGAGTATTGTGTCCAGTTCTGGGCACCGCACTTTAAGAAGGATGCAGACAAACTGGAGAGAGTTCAGAGGAGGGCAACAAAGATGATCAAGGGACTGGAAATAAAGCCCTATGAGGAGAGATGGCAAGAACTGGGCATGTTTAGCCTGGAGAAGAGAAGACTGAGGGGAGATATGATAGTGCTCTTCAAGTACTTGAAAGGTCACAGAGAGGAAGGCCAGGATCTCTTCTTGATCAGCCCAGAATGCAGGACACGGAAGAATGGGCTCAAGTTAGAGGAAGCCAGATTCTGGCTGAACATCAGGAGAAACTTCCTGACTGTTAGAGCAATACAACAATGGAGCCAATGACCTAGGGAGGTGGTGGGCTCTCCCACACTGGAGGCATTCAAGATGAAGCTGGACAGTCACTTGTCAGGGATGCTCTGACTTGGATTCCTGCATTGAGCAGGGGGTTGGACTCAATGGTCTTATAGGCCCCTTCCAACCCTACTATTCTATGATTCTATGGACCTCCTCAGAACAATCCTGGATTTTAGCTCTGCATCCACAGCTGTTATTAACTGACTCCAGAAGCTTTTGTTGTTTTCATTTTCCAAGCCTCCTCACGCAACATTGACACACACAGCTTTCAACCCTAAATGCCCTCTTGTCTCAGTACCACATTATGTTTGGTACTGGGCCTGTTTAGGTTGTTCAGTATTTGCAAATCAATTACATCCATGAAGGTTTTATCATTGTCCCAACCATTTTGTTGACTGGTGTGTTCCCTATTTCTCATAACTCAAGAATACATTTCATTTGATGGCATTTGAAAGCATTGGATGGGATATGATGGGCTGTTTAAGGCATCAGTTGAATAGTTTATGGTTGCCACAGACATTACAGTTGTTTTTTGGAATGGTTGTATTTTAATGGATAATTGTTGCTGCTGTTTTAAATGTTGTATGTTTCAATCTGTTGTAAGTCCCCTTGAGTCATTTTTTTTAGAAAGGTGTCTAAGGGGGTGTCTCCATGACAATGGAAGGAGAAGCAAATGGTGGCTTATCCGGATTTTTCAAGGAACCAGCTTTGCACAAGGCTCCACAAACAAGTGCATCACACCATTCTAAGTCGCTTCACAGGAACATACTTCCAGGTGGGGTGGGGGGATTGGAATGAACGTCATCAGACTGGCAGGGGCCACTCAACCAATACGAGAGGCTCCCCCTCACATCCAGGCTCTACCCCTGTCTGCTTCCCCTGAAGCTCCCATAATGCGAAGGATCAAAGCCTCACATTAATTCCTTACAGCAACAAAGCAAACGGTAAAGAAACTCATCATGGATATTTAAGGAACAAGCCTCATTGACCACAATGGGAGTTACTTCTGAGGAGACACCTGCTTCCCCAACCTATGCCCAGTTCCACCAATTTTTTAAAAATTTCTTTCCCTCTAAAACTGCATTAGCAAGCACTACCCCCATCTCACTATCGTGCATTTGCCCAGCAATACCTACACCCCCATCTCACTATTGCACAATAGTGAGAGGGGGGGTATAGATATTGCTGGGCAAATGCGCAATAGTGAGATAGTGGGTAAAGGTATTGCTGGACAAAAGCGCTATTTTGCTTTAATGCTTTACTTAAAAAAAAAAAAAGTTAAGAGGCTGCCCAGAGGCCGAGCACACCTATACTTTGCAGTGATGGCCACCAGAATTTAGTGGTAAACAAAGTAAATGCCATGGGGTTGCTGAGAACTCTGATGGCCAGCCCTGAAATTGTGGCAACATCATGGAAACACCCCTTGACAAGGCATCAGTAAGGTCACAGCTGTGAAAGACACCCCCCTGGGCAGGGAAATCATGCTGGGGTAAATGCGGAGGGTTGGTGCACATCACAACAGAAGTGCAGACAAGCTGAACTAAGGAAAATAATCAGACTAAAAGTAGTCTCAGAACAACCAGTTTTTTGGCACGAAGATCTGGGGTGGCAGACATCATGTGGCCCAAACAACCTCCAAACGTAGCAACCTCTCAGTAATTAAAGTGTTTACTTGAAAGTATCACTTGAATACTCAAATGCCATAATTCCAAGTGTAAACCATGTACTATAACAGAATCGGAAAGGAAGGCAGAAGCTGGCTTGCAGCTGTTGTGTCACCTTTAACTAACTATCCCCTGCATTTAAAATGAAATTTATGGAGACAGCTGGTTCTTGTGCAAAGAACAGCTGCAGTCAACCCATTGCCTGTTGACAGAGATGACAAAGATGTTTCAAAGACATCTAAAAAAGTGCCATGTTCACATAAAAGGACAGACTGTTAAAAGTCCTAGAAATGCAGTTTCTTCTGGGGCTAAAAGGTGACTCAGAAATAATTGTATAAATAAAATAAATACCCCATATATTTGTAATATGAATGTATTTGTTTCTTTATTAATTGCTATACCATCCAATAGCCAAAGCTCTCTGGGTGGTTCACAAAACAAAACATAATGTAAAGATGCAATTACTAATTGAACCACTTCCATCGCCCTTGTCGAATACGACTGAAGAGATCAAGACACTATACAACACAGAGGCACTACCTCTTGTCCTGTTCCAGAGCTTATTTGAGAGCATGGAGGGAACAACTCTCTCACCCTCTGCCAGCACTGCCAGTTCTATGCAGAAGACAATAGACATAATCCCTGATCATGGAAGAGTTGCAGTGAGAGTTTAGCCTAAGTATGGGGATCTGGTACCTGTAAGCCAAATCCAATCCCAGTGCAATTCTATCTGTAATCAAGATGCAATGAAGTGATGGTCTACAGATTCAGTGATACAGAAAAGAAAAACTGTTTTCAGTGTAAGAGTCCACACTCTCAAGTTATATCTCTCTTTTGCTTGTTGAATGCAATGTCCTGGCCATGTATGTCCTCTGCGACTCTGAAGGCCTTATAGATGACACCAATTTCATTAGAGACTCTATACTGAGCATCCATTACAAGTTTGGCTTCTGTGGCAAACTCTGCCCATCTGCCTGCATATTAAGATCATCAGAGGAGGCTCTTGTCTATACTCCTTCTATAAGAGAAGTACATTTATCATCGACAAAAGAGAGGGCCTCCTTTATGGTGGGAGGGTGCTGGGTGGGAGGATGCTGTTGTGCTCATGCCCTGCTTGTGGGTTCCTGGCCGACAGCTGGCTGGCTACTGTGTGAACAGAACACTGGACTAGATGGACCCTGGGTCTTATCCAGCAGGGCTCTTCTTATGTTCTTATGTGGTGATGTCCCAACTTTGGAATGCCCGCCTACAGGAGGTGTGTCTGGTACCAATGCTATCCTCTTTTTGCCACCAGATTAAAAATTTTCATTTGTGCAGGCATTTTAAAACAAATGTACACAGTTTTATATTCTAAGATTCAAATTAGTGTCCTTTTTGCTGGTTGAAATAGGTTTATGCCTTTGGATGTTATTGTTTGACAATTAGATTTTAGATTGTTTTTATTGTATTGTATGTAAGCTGTTTTCATTGTACTATTTCAGGTCATTTTATGTACACCACTCTGAAATTATTTTTGGGATGAAGGCATGGTTCAAAATTTCCACTTCGCTATCAGAAGTTGGGGGAAGGGAAGGATTGGGGCAGGGGGGAATGCAAGTGGGAGGGTCTGCAGCAAATGGTAGAATGGGTAGAAGCAAGAGAGGTGGGTCAATGGGAAGAAGTGGGTCTGGAAGGGTTGGAAGGGAGTGGATGGGAGATGAGGGAATAGGAGAGAATCCTTCCCCCCTCTCCATCTAACTTCTCATTCTGCCTGTGATAGTTTCATGGATTGCTAGTTTTTAATAACTGCCCGTAAATGCATGGGTGCAATATTGAGAGGGGTGGCACACAGATGCATAAAACATGGAGTGCTGAGACTATGGGCTTCACCACATCAGGCTTTTTATCCCACAACTTACTGGGGCTTCTACTTCCGGATTCTTTGCAGGATCCTATTTTAATCATTTTTTTTACACAGCCGGTTTTTCTTTTACTGCATAATGCCATTTACATAGGTGGGTGGAGCCTGCCGGGATGTTATCGGATGTCAGCACATGTGCAAGTCAGTATTGTCCTTGTAGAAGCAAGCAGTAACACTTTTCTCATTTGAGTATATAGTGGGAGAGGGGACTGAGTGGAAAGCCATTGCAACATTGCGGGTGTTCAGTGCAGCAGCGGTCTCTGCCATGCTGTACCGATGAAACGCCGGTATACTGTACCTCTGAAGTTCCCACTGTTGTTCCCAGGAGTGGGATGGTGAAGGGTCAAGGGAAGGTGACACACCCCCCCCACCCCTGATCATCATTACTAGATGACGTCAACCCTGCACCTCCCAACACCCTCCTACACAAAGCATGTCATAGTGCGATGTCAGCAATACATGGGCAGGTGATGGCAGATCCATTGCGTGGCTGCAAATAATACCACATTTTCCGTGTACGGAAATATCACAGGGAAAACGGGGAAGGCACAGGACAGCTGCTGCAGGCCGCTGCTGTGAACTGCACATGGGAAATACTGTGAACGAAGTATGACAATTACGCACACGCACACACACACACCCCACGTGAAGGAGCCCTATATCTTGAATGATATTTCCCCATCACAGTTGGCTGGTACATTGTGTTTCATGTTGAATAGTTTGTGGGATGGAGTGGACTTGACACATAGATTTTCTTTCTCCAGCACTAAAATATTTTGGGCAGGGCCCTTCCAAGGCAAACATCTCTTCCATTCTGTTCTTTTTTGGAGGAATCACTGGTCAGTTTGGGAGGCTGTCTGCTGTGGCACCTGGCCAAGTAAGCCTTAGAATGCACTTCTCAGGTGGCTACTCATGATGCCATTTCCCCCTTTTCAGCCTCACTCACCTCGTCTGCCACACTTGCTTTAAGCGGCACGCAAATCTCCACCGCTGTGGCCAGTGCAAGTTTGCCCATTACTGTGATCGGACCTGCCAGAAGGATGCCTGGGTGAACCACAAGAGTGAGTGCTCTGCCATCAAGAAGCATGGGAAAGCACCCAACGAAAATATCCGGTGAGTGGAATAGCATTGACTTAAATAGCTGGCAAGGATGGCTTTGCTCACTGTCTCACTTTCACACAAGCTGAGGCACAGCCAAAGGGTTCTTTAACCCTTTCCTCCCCAGGTCTTAGAATTGGCAGAACCCTTCTGTTACCAACCTGAGTCGTTAGCTCTCATTTGCCTGTGTGTTTTGCCATTCAAACAGAGGAGGTCGACTGCATGTATAATGTGATATTTATTTTATTCTATTTTTATGTCATGATTTATTTTTTATGACATTCGTATGCCACTCCATAATATAAAGTTTTCTGGGCGGCTTACAATAAACCAGGGGTCCCTAAACTTTTTTGGGGCCTGTGGTCGCATGTGATAGTTTGAGAGCATTGTGGGCACTCTCACAGAATGGTTGCCATGGCCAGCGGCGTGGCCATTTCCTCATTAACAAAATGGCTGCAATGGTGGGTGTGGCCAGTCACAAAGCACCTGTTTCTCTGAAGGCAAACTGGTGAGGCTAAAAGTAAAGTAACTTGACCAAGAAGCTGAGGTGGAGCCCATGCCCCAAATGCCAAATCGCATATTTGTCCCCACAGAGCACAACAAAATACTCATTTCACAGAAGGCAAACTGGTGATGAAACACTAAC
Source organism: Heloderma suspectum (assembly GCF_057233095.1). Lineage (NCBI taxonomy): Eukaryota > Metazoa > Chordata > Lepidosauria > Squamata > Helodermatidae > Heloderma > Heloderma suspectum. The sequence goes on along the minus strand of NC_139462.1, from coordinate 131,117,416 downwards.
ATTCCCCCCACACACATACATTCACCAAAAAGAAAAAAGCCAGGCAACACTCGCATACAAAGTACACGAAAAAGACATCCTCTTGCTCCCCACTCCCTTCTCTAGCCCTCCCCTCAGGAGGCTCCCTACCACCCACCCAGCTTACTTCACACAAACCACTAGGCTGCAGCCACCCTCCATTTCATTTTCTAAGAATGTCTCAGGGACCCATATGGGGCTCAGAAGCATTCTCGGAAATAAAGATGGTGCTGGAAGATGGTGCTTCACTTTGCAGCATGCCAGCCTCCCAGCTATTGTTATTTTTTATTTTTAAAAATCTAACAATAAAAAGAAATCAGGATGGGCAGGGAATCTGGCAGGCACCCAGGAAGTTGTCTGCAGGCACATTTATGCCTACAGACACACATTGGGCCCCAGCGATAAACAAACAAAAACAATTTAGATACAAAACAAAATAAAAGACTGTAAAATCAAAAGCAGAAATACATACAACAATAAAACAAATCAAAACTCACAGCAATCCCAGAATTAAAATAGGATTTTAAAAGTGAGAACCCAAGCTACATGAATTATTTAAAAGGCCCACATGGAGAGAAAGGTCTTTGCCTGGCGCCAAAATCCTGCAAGGATGGTGCCAAGTGAACCTCTCCTCACCCACATTCACTGAGCTCTTCTTCAGAAATGATGGCTGCACCAATCAGCAGCCCACTTTCCCCCTACAAATTCCCCTGGGCTTGAGGCTGCCTCATGGCACAGCATCCTTCTCTGGGGCATTCTATCCCCAGAAATGCAGCTGGGCTGTGAAGAGCAGCCAAGCCAGCCTTTCATTTTAGGGGTGAAAGAAACACATCCTCAGCCACCTCCTGTTTAAAGGTAAGAATGCCACCACCCCTAAAAGTTTGCAGAATTAGCCTGACCCCCTGAAAGACACCAAATATCCCCCCACCTATACAGGGATCTAATAGTGACAGAGGAGGAGAAATGCCACTAGCAAGTGCACAGACTCCGCTTCTGCTGCAATCAAGAAAGACATCTTGATGCTTTCCGGTTTCCATCTTTTGCCTTTACCTTTTGCCTGTAGCTGCCAGGGTCAGCAGCTGGAATGGTGGAAACCAACATCCAGACTGATGCCTCGGGAGAGAAACACGTGTGCTCAACCCTGCTGGAAACAGCACCACCAGGAACCAGCCCACACTACAGCATTAGCTGAAAAAGATAAAGACCTTGAAAAGATGTCTGAGAAAAAAAGGGCTGAAGACTTGCCCCGCTTCCGCTCTATGACAGCCCCATTGATCTGCACCCTGGAGCAGACATCCTCTTTGAGAGCATCTACTCACTTCCTGTCCCCAAATGCAAAATCTTGCAGGAATACTTCCCCCAAAACAGGAATGGGAGTTTAATCTGAATATGTGCTCCTCCAGCTAGGGCACCTATTTTCTTTTTGGCCATAAAAAGGTGCAGTGTTATGCCTGTTATGACCCTGACCACGAGCGGTGGCCTGGATATGGAGGGGCCAGTTATGTGAGCCACTAGCACAGACAAGTGCTGGGCCTGGACCCTGGCAGTGAGCCTGAATCCAGCAACCAGGAGACACCTGCCCCGCCCAAAGGCCCCAGAGACTAGCCAGGATTTACTGAGATGCCAATATCCTCTTGCCCAAGGACCTCACACTCCACAGAGCCCGCTCCATAACACAGGCCAGGCCCCCAACGAGAAATAGGAGGGAGGCACTGGAGTGCTAGTGCTCAGGCCACAAGGTTCTCCCCTTAGGGTTTTCCATTCCACAACAAGAGGGTGGAGCCTCTGAGGGACATTCAGGCCTGGGATGTATTTAAGGGCCCACTGGCTGTTGTCTGCTTCCTGTGCTTTGTCCAGGGTCCCGAAAGATCTGTCTCTTACTGCCTTGTTTTCCATATTCACGATCGTGGAGAGCTCCCTGCATGCTTGTTTCTTGCCTCTCTCCAGCAGCCCCAGAATGCTTATTGGACCTGCGCCTCCTAACCCATCCATGAGCTTGGCCTCACCGAAATTAGACAACATCTCTTATATTGAGTAGTGGGAACTTAATCACCTCTTTATTAACAACTGTATCCCCAATTACGTATTTTTGAACACCTGCAAGGGATCCTAATGATATAGGGTGGGATATTAATGTAATAAATAAATAAATACATGCATACATACATACATACATACCAAGTTGGTTACAGAGGTGGACTTGTGAGGGCCCCACAACCTGGTGTGTATCTAGGATGAGGATGAATGGCAAACCATGTTCTGCTTGTGACATGGGCCATGGCCCTTTTGAGTATGCCATAATGCTGTTTGGTCTATACACAACCCCTGTAACGTCCAGATCTTAATGAACAATGTATTTATGCCTTTCTGAATTGATCTGAGGTTGCTTCTTTAGACAACATTTTGATTTCTACAACCTGGGAAGAGTATGGCCATAGTATATGCTTAATGCCTTCATCCTAGAATGGCTTCAGCAGCACCACCTTTCTTCAACATTAGAGAAATGTGCCTATGACCAGGAAGAGGCAGAATTCCTGTGGTACCTGATCTCTCCCTGTGGACTTTGAGTCCTGAAAGGTGAACAACCATCGCTGCATAGGCTTTGCCCTTAGACAGAGAAGGAATCCAGCACTTGTGGGTGACGGGGTTGCCAACTTGTACTACTGGTTTGGCAGCAACTTCTCTTGTGTCATTTCATCCATCACTGAACTCCTGAAAATGCAGGGCCATTTTCTCTGGAGTATTGCAGCACAGGAGCTGGCCAACCTACTGAGCAATGTCTTTACTTTCACCCTCATTTTGGTCCACCCACACTTTTAGGGCTAAGCCAAGGCAACCATTTGTGGTGTAAGGTGATGCATCGAGTCAGGTTGTGAAGGGTGTCGCATCCCAACACTAAGGGCTCCACAACCTCCTCCACTCACACCCCTTCTACCCCCAAACTGACCCCAGTCCATTTTTAGGTACAGGTCAACAAGCTGTTCTTAATCTTTAAACACTCAAAGAACTTGGGAGCCAGGTACCTCCAACTTCTCCCACATGAACCTGTTCAAACACTGAGATCATTTTCAGAGGTCCTTCTCCATGTCCCTTCCCCAAGCCTTTGGAGGAGAGGTAGGCAGTGACTTGAAATACAGCCATTTAACCATGGTGCCCCTAGAACACCCACCTCAGGAAAGACTGCCTGGGTCTGAGTTTGATGTCTTCGGGGCACCAGCTGAAGGCCTTTTTTTTTTTTTTTTAAATCACCAAGCCATTCTAGATCTTTTCATCCTTCAGTTTTTGTATTGCTTAATTGCTGCTGTTCTACTGTGGTTTATATTAATTGTGTTCATTGTTTTAACTTATTTGTAAGCCCCTCTGAGTGCCCTTCTGGCAAAAGTAGCAAGATATAAATGCCTTAAAGAACAATTGTTAGCCATTATGACTGCTCACTGGATTTAAATTTTGTTTGCCAAGTGATCAGAAAATCGCTGTTGGAGGTAAAGGGCGTAAGTTCCTAAAAAAAAAAAAAAGCTAGGGGATTTTTTTACTTTTCTATTGTCCACCATAATAAGTTATTAAAAAAATATGTAGATCCATATTAGGGTACTACCTTTATTAGGCCAAGTTGTACAGGACTCTTCATGAGGTCAGGTGGTAAACAAAGCAAAAGGGGGCAGGGAGGAAAAAAGTGGCTGGTATTGAAGCCATGTGACTGCATTTAGTCACAGTCTTAAGAGGGACATTTAAATTAGGGTCTACCGGGAGCTGTGAAGGTTTCAGGCTGTGCCTAGGACTGCTGGGATGAAGAACCAAACAATGGTTGCTCCCCCATTTTTAAAAATATAACATCCCGCTGTTACTTGGAACTGTCTCCATCGTTAGGTGAAATACATAGGTTCCTTGGAAAGAGAAGTAGGGAGAAACCAGACAGTTTTTATGTTAACTTTCTTTATGAGCATTATTTTTAAAGAGATTCCTCTGATGCTTAACTCTGAAACAAGTAGATGTTTCAAAAGCTACTTGAGCAAATTAATATTGTGGCAGAGTAAGAAATCAGAGGCAGATAGTTTAAGCCCTAGTCTGGAATTGCCATTTGCTCTCTGTCAGGTTTAGCCACTTCATTTATCAAGCATCCTATTTATAGGAGCCGGGTAAAAATACCCCATTGTGATACATGAGACAGGAAGGTATTGTGAGTTGCAATGGAAAATATGCTTCCAGCTAGAGAATTAGTCCTTCTGGAAGGTTGCCAACTCTGAGTGTATTTGTAGAAAAAATACAGCTGATTTCCCCCCCACTCTCAACCCCATCGAAAAGAAACTGCTTCGTTAGCAGGAGCTGCCCTAGAGATTGTGTCACCCCATGCAGCTGCATCCTACAGTCCAAGAGGTGAACCCTAGCTAAGAACATAAGAACATACGAAGAGCCACGCTGGATCAGACCAAGAGTCTATCTAGTCCAGCATTCTGTTCACACAGTGGCCAATCAGCTGTCAACTGGGAACCCACAAGCAGGGCATGAGAGCAACGGCACCTTCCCACCCATGTTCCCCAGCAACTGGTGTACATAGGCTCACTGCCTCTGGTAGTGGAGGTAGCACATAGCCATCAGCAGGACTAGTAGCCATTGATAGCCTTTTCCTCCAGGAATTTGTCCTACTCCCTTTGAAAGCCATCCAAACTGGTGGCCATCACTACACCCTGTGGTAGCGAATTCCATAGTTTAACTATGCGCTGTGTGAAGAAGGACTTCCTAGGTGTGTATGATCTGAGTGTTCCACCCCTGGATCTTCTGCAACATTGCAAGAGTTCCTGAGGATGCACTTCTCAGATTGTTCAGTGCTTGATTCCAGCACTGTCTGGTTCTGCAGCTAGGTTGTCCCATGAGCCACAGCATGCCATCCCCCCTGCCCCATAGACTGTGTCTACTAGAGCTTGCTTTGTGTTGTGTTTTTGTAGCCAGATCATTCCCAGTATGATCTTTGTTACTGCCCTATCACAAGCGGATAGACACAGAAAAGACAAAGAGCCTCATGGGATGCCATTGGAAGGTGGCTACTTCCTAAAGGGTTTTCCTAAAGGGTTCCTTGCTCCACTGCAAGCAGCAACTCTATTAATAGCTTAGCTGCCATTTTGTGACACCCACAATTCTCCAGACTTGGTATTGTTCTGGGACATTCGGGGCGGGGGGTGGGGATGTCAGCAGATGCACACACATAACCACACACAAAGTGGCAAAATGGCCCTCTTGGAATATAAACATAGGAAGCTGCCTTATACTGAGTTAGACCATTGGTCCATCTAGCCCAGCATTGTCAACACTGACTGGCAGTGGCTCTCCAGGGTTTCAGGCTGGATTGTTTCCTAGCCCTATCTGGAGGAGCTGGAGATTGAATCTGGGACCTTCTGCATACAAAGTAGGAGCCCCACAACTGAGCTACGGCCCCTCCCCACTATTTTGGGCAAGGGGCAAAATAAATGTTTGCATTTTCTCAGAAAAATCTCTTCTGAGAAATATCTAATTAGCTGAGCTCTAAATGATCCATACAAAAACATGAACGCTTCCATTGAAAAGCTCTTTTCTTGCTTTAGGATTAGACAACTTTAAAGAGCAGACAGGTCTATGAAGAACCATGAGCCATAGTCACTAAATGGAAACTCCATGTTCAGAGTAAAACTCTGAATGCCAAATGCTGAGGCCCAACATGAGGGAAGGCCTTTATGATCTGCTTATGGGAGGTATCTTGCTAGCCACATATGGGAAACAGTATGGACATATGCTAAAATCTACAGCTGTCAATCAATTAAAGATGTTTAGTGGATTCAATAATCTTTTAATTTAATACTAGGGATGTACGAAAGTCACTTACCTTTTCGCAGCTTGGCTTCGCGGTGGGGGGGAGGCGCTTCGCTTTCCCCCCCAAAGTTCAGGCGAAGCGGGGGAGGCTTCCCGCCTCGCCCGGCCGAAATTCAGGCCGGGGAGAAGCTCCCCGTCTCCCCGGCCGCGAAACAAAAAGTAAAAAAAAAAAATAAAGACCCCGTGATAGGCTACGTGACGATTTATGTAGCCTATCACGGCTAGATTTCCAAAGTCAGCCGTGATAGGCTACGTAAATCATCACGTAGCCTATCACGGGTGACTTTGAAAAGAGAAGAAAAAAAGCGCGTACGCAAATGGCAGCGGCCCATGGACGCCGCCATTTGCGTTCCTTATTTTGGCACGTCTAGTCTACGTAAAGATTTACGTAGACTATGGCAAAAATAAGGGCAACGCAAATAGCGTGCCCTTATTTTCGCCGTAGTCTACGTAAATCTTTACGTAGACTAGACGTGCCAAAATAAGGAACGCAAATGGCGGCGCCCATGGGCCGCTGCCATTTGCGTACGTGCTTTTTTTTTTTTCAAAGTCACCCGTGATAGGCTACGTGACGATTTACGTAGCCTATCACGGCTGACTTTGGAAATCTAGCCGTGATACGCTACGTAAATTGTTACGTAGCCTATGCACGGGTGGTTTTTTTTTTTTTACTTTAGCTTTTTTTCTTGCAATGGCGGCAGTGGCAGCCGGTCAGGAGACCGGCTGCCGCCCCTGCCCGCACTGAACTGCCGCCGAACCACCGCCGAACTGCCTCCGGGACCTGCCGCCGGGAGGGACATTCGCCAAAGGTAAGTCCCCTCCCGGGGGGGGCGGGGGGCGGAGAATTTCACCACCGATTTCGGGGGGCCGAATGCGTTGGCGCTCGGCCCCCCGAAGATTTGGGGAGAAATTCTCCGCCATCCCTATTTAATACATTTGCAAATTGCCAGATATGTGATTATAGGTGCCATTTTGAGATACGCAGCGAAGTGTAAGATCACTTTTTATATTACATTGTAGATTATCACTCATTGTCAGAAGGAAAGTCCACCTTTAATATTCCCCTTTTCTTTTCAGTCCCTGGGCCGATCTACATTGCGCCTGCCATCGCAATGAATTCGGTGTTCTGTCGGGTTAAACGCTCTCGCATTAAAACGTGATTATTCACACTCACCCATTTTCCCCGTTGCAGTGCTTCATCGAATGCACAAGCTCGGTTCACACTTGAGCGCTGTGCTGTTTTCCTGCTGTTTTCCTGTGCGTGCTTGTCTGATCTCGGATGCTAAGCGGGGTCAGCCCCGGTCAGTAGTTGGATGGGCGACCGCCTGGGAATCAGGCTTCCTGCACTGAGCAGGGGGTTGTTGTATCCCTTCAACTGAGACTAAGTTTTACCCCCTCCTATCCCCCTGCTCCGGATGTTTTTTAAAAAATTAAGGCGTTATCCTCACAGAATTGGGGCTTCTCCACAATGTTTTTTTTTTCTAATTCACGCATGATCGTCCAAGCTTTGACATTGTGAAGCTTCGCAACTTCGAATCTTTGGAAGATCATGCCTGAATTAGGAAAAAAAACATCGCAGAGAAGCCCCGATTCTGTGAGGATAATGCCTTAATTTAAAAAACACACATCCAGAGTGGGGGATGGGAGGAGGTAAAACTTAATCTCATTTGATGGACACTGAGCCCATAGAATCCCAGAGTAGTTCTGATTCTGAGGAAGAGCAGTCGCTCCTGGGAGAGCAGCGTGCTCCTCTTTTCCAGGGCCAACAGCTGATGGAGATTCCTCCCACCAGCATTCCTAGCTTAGATAGCAGTCCTGGGAGTGACAGAGTGCGGGAAGCAGACTTGATGGACGCACGACGCCGACGCAGAGAGCGGCGCCAAATGGAGGGCGCAGAAAGGAGGCGTAGTGCTCGTTTGGCGCGCAAACAACGACTGCGCCCAGAGGATCCAAGGGAAAAGGGGAGGGACTCTCCCTAGTCCTTAAGTTCAGGGGTCTGCCAGTAATTCCCTTTCAAACGGGGACCAACTGTTCCAAACTAGGGCATAGGTACTCTGCTGCTCATATCTAGTTGCTAATGGTAGAGTTGTTAAGTTATAAAAGAGGAATAAAGCTTTGAAAAGAATACCTTTGTCTGTGCCTGGACTTGGCTACTGGATTAGACTGAGAGAGGCCTCCAAGGAGCCCTTGACACCTGATTCCCAGGCAGTCGCCCATCCAACTATTGACTGGGGCCAACCCTGCTTAGCATCCAAGATCAGCCAAGCGCGCGCACATCCAGCCCTTTGCTTGTTGCTGAGGAAACGGGGGCTGCTGAGGAAGCTATGCGATTGGTAGCCAGAAGAAGACATGGGGCCGTCGAGAGCTGTGACTGGACAGGAGGGAAATACAAACACCGCTGCATATGGACAGGCGGGGCAGGGGACTACAACTGGATATGGTAGCGAAGGCAGAAAATCAAAGCACATTAAGGGGAAATACCGGGATATTAGGGTATTGAAAGCAGGAGCGCGGAAGTGGGAACTTCCAGTTCCAGTTTGAGGTGGCTACTGCGTAGTGTGAAAGGTGGGCGGTGAAACCTCATGGGAAGCAAAAAAAGGCAGTAAGTGTAGATCCAGCCTCTGAGTAACCAGGATTCAACAATTACACTCACCAGGCTTGTCATGGCGAGCGTGAGGAGTGAAGAACCTTCCTCCCGATGCTGAAGCTCAGCGGAGATCATCCCGGCAGTGACTTCCAGCCCTGCTCAGCTTCAGGTTGGGCAGCAGGCTCTGACCGCTGCCCCCCAGCATCAGCTTAAGCCCAAGGTCCCCACCCCACCCCCCTAGGGATGATGAGGAGAAGGCTTTCAGCCCCTGCTTGGCACTGTGGCTCAGAGCCCTGGCACAGAGCATCAGCTGAAGCGCCCACTCTCCCTGCCTCTGTTTCACACAGGGAGGGGGAATCTCCTTCAGCTGTTGCTAGGCATCACAGCTTGAAGCCCCTTCATTGAACAACAGCTGAACCCATAATGCTCCCTGCCTGCCTTTCCCTCAGGAAAGGTCTGGGGGGTGCCTTTGCTGTTGGGACCCTGAGAGGAAAGCAAAGAGAACCACAATAGCATCACATTAAAAAAAAAAATTGTGCCCTTAACTTGCAGCCATGCCAATTAAGAAATTCACTTATCAGTTAAACTGTTGGCCCTATCAACAAAAGCAGTAGTTGATCAATCTAGTATTGAAACTTCTTAAAGCTTGTAGTTTTGCTTATTACATAATTGTCCCACTCTTCAGAATAATAGAAAAGTAACCAGTTTTTGTTACTGATTCTCATTGATGCCCAGTGGATAAATATATATTTTTGGCCTACTAGGTTGGCTGCCCGAATCATGTGGAGAATAGAGAAAGAAGGAGGAGGCCTGACAGAAGGCTGTTTAGTCTCCATTGACAACCTGCAGAACCACGTGGAACATTTTGGAGAGGACGAGAAGAAGGAGCTGAGGATTGACCTGGAGAGTTTCCTAGAGTTCTGGCCACCTGAGAGCAAGCCATTTGGCATGCAGTACATCTCTCATATACTGGGTGTGGTATGTCCACCTAGTCATGCAGGCCTGGGCCAATAAAGGAAAAGCTATTTATTAGGGGTGGGGAGCCACAAAGCCCACTTTGTGGGCTCAGATTATGGGTCATCTCACCTCCACGATTTGGGCTGGCTTTGCCCCATTTTCTGAAGTTTCAAGCGTCATCTCTTTTGATTAGAATGAGAACATCTTCCAAATTTCAGACAAATAAGTGCAGGGGGATTTGTGTAATGGAAGCCTTTAAAGTTTGCAGGCTTTTGTTTTTAACAACAACACTGTCTGGGAAATAGAGTTGCCCCTGAGAATGCAGATGCTGGGTGTCCCTAATCTAGAAAACCCCATATCCCCTAATCTGTTTTGCGCTTATATTTTGTGAGAGCAGATAAACTGCAATGGTTTCACCCTGAGTGACCAACGGGGCCTGCAAGCAGTTGGCGTAGGCATTTTCCCCAACCTTTGCCTGGCAAATCATGACTGTTGGCCCAACTGTACTGTCATCTTTAACAACGGCAAGTAAGTACTTTCCTTCTCTGCAACAATCTGATGGAGTAATGTTGTCACTCTGAGCTGAAAGATTGCCTGAATCTGTTGATTGATGTTTAGGAGCTGCATAGAAATACATTTTCAGAGAATATTTAGTGTGAAGACTACTGCCATGGGTGTGAATATTTCTGTTGGTTTATGGCATTTCAGTGGAGCCTATTCTCTGATAATTCCCAGAAACAAAATGTGTTTAAAGATGGAAAACAGCAGGATCTACTGACAGGATCTACCGAGAAAGGGGCAGGATCTACTTGCCTGTATAAAGCGAATGGGAGCTGTCTGAGAGCATTACTGTACAGCTTCCATTTATTTTAATGCAGTTTGTTCCAGGAAACGTCCCTGTGGCTTTTGCTCAAAGTGAGTAATCTGGAGTATCAACAACCCTGCAGAACAATCATGGATCTTGACAGATAATTTAAAAATGGTTAAGTCTGATAATGTGAGCAAGCTCCAAAATGAAGCTACCAAATTTTATCCTTAAATACTTTGACTTGTATTTCCCCACAAAACCCTGTTCAGTTAATCTCTAATAAAATTTAGCTCCCTTTGAGCATGCATTTCTGATTTTGCAGCATTGCTACTCACAAAAACATTTTAAAGGTAAAGGTAAAGGTCGTGTCTGACTCTAGGGTGTGGTGCTCATCTCCATTTCTAAGCCGAAGAGCCAGCGCTGTCCGAAGACGCTTCCGTGGTCATGTGGCCGGCATGACTGAACACCGAGGTGCACGGAACGCTGTTACCTTTCCCGCCGAGGCGGTACCTATTTATCTACTTGCAATTTCTTGCTTTCGAACTGCTAGGTTGGCAGCAGCTGGGACCGAAGACGGGAGCTCACTCCGTCACGTGGCACTCGGGTCTCGAACTGCTGTCCTGCCAACTCGAACTGCTGTCCTGCCGACCTTCCAGTCTGCAGTTCAGCGTCTTAACCACTAAGATAAAGGCCATTGGGAGCTGTGTTCTTCCTAAAAACAGAGACGTGGCAACAATCAGGTTTTGAAAGAGCTGTTGCTAAACAGCCCTGGGACTCATGACAGAGACAGCAGGGTAAAAAAAGCATAACTGAAATGTCACCCTCTAACCCCCACCCCCACAACCCTCTCTTCACAGAGACTAGGCAAGAAGATGGTTGGCAGATAAACAATGCCATCATCAAAATCTCTACAATAAAGAGGAAGATGTTTGCACCTTCAACTTTTTTTTTCTAGAAGTATATTTTTATCCCATTAAGAAATCTCAAAACAGTCAGACTTACAAAAGAATATTACAACAAAAGTGGATCACAATATGAATAGAACAGCAATGGGGAAAAACATACTGGTTCACAAAGTAGACAAATATCGCATATCAAGTGCCAAATAAGGGCATTCGAAACAGCTTGATTTGGCTTGGCGATTCATCTAATTACTGCTATCAGAATATTGGTCCGTCCCAAATAGCACATTTATTAACGTCTTCCCCAGAACCAGAAGAGAACATCCACCAACTAGCATCAAGCCGCAGATCCCAAGTTCACCTTCTGAAGGCCTAGCCAAACGTATCACCCAAATGTGTGATGAAACAATTTGAGCAGCTTCTTTTTATGTGTTTGCTTTTATCAGAAAAGTGGTGTTGGGAGAGGTCTGTGCTGGGGTGATGGTGGTGGTTGCTCAATCCTGCCTACAGCTTCTCCAATCCAAAGTATTCCCAAACTGCTTCCCCCCTTCAAATGCACGTTTACCATCATAAACGCAGGACAGAATCCACAGGGGAGGGGATTTGTAGTGGAGAAGCAGCAGCCAGGGGAAGGGTTAAGGATCCTCTTCCCAGGTTGGTTCTGTGCTCCAAATGACTCTCTCACAAAGCAGCTTTTCTCTTAAAAACAAAAAGGGTGGTCGCCATTTTGTGGCGCACGTTTTTGTGTAACCTTTAGTTAGGCCCTCAACTTCCCTACACACCTCCCCCACAGCCATATTATCTCCTACTTTTTTCATACATATGTTTTTCAAGAGATGTTACCTTACTGGGAAGGTTAAGGTAACCTGAAGAAGATTTTACCAAAACGCATCAAGCATATTATTCTTCCATTAAGAAATATTTCTCAGTACCTTCTTTGTTGTTGCTGCTTCCTTAGTTTGGGCACTGCCCTTCTTTTCCCCTCCAGGTATTTCAGTCAGTCGATCCTTCTTCTAAACTGGGGTTGCCTGGAGGAGAGACCCATCCTTCTCCAGTTTAAGTGTGGAGACTGTCTTCGCAGGCCTGGACTGGAGGAGGGGCCTTTCCCAGTATTTGCTGCCCCCCTTCCCTCAGTGAGAAAGTCTGAAATCAAAGAGACTTGCTTGTAGGGTGATGGGGTAGAATGTAATCATAGCTGCCTGGAAGTAAGTTCCACTGTGATCACCACCACCTTGAGGGCCCTTGTGGTGGAACCGTGGGATCAGAGTAAATCACTGGCCCAGCAAGAGCACATCTGCCCCAAGATGCTCATTCAGGCCTGCTGAACCTGAAGGTTGAAGATCTAAACTGGACACCAGTATGGTGTAATGGTTCAAGTGTTGGACTGGGAGCTGGGAAATCCAGGTTCTAGTCCCCACTCGGCCATGAAGCTCACTGGGTGACTTTGGGCCAGTCATAGACTCTCAGCCCAATCTACTGCACAGGGTTGTTGCTGTGAGGATAAAATGGAGAGGAGGATTATGTATGCCGCCTTGGGTTCCTTGGAGGAAAAAAGGTGGGCTATAAATGCTGTTAAATAAATACATAAACTCGACTGATCTGCTCTTTGAATTGCAAAAGACTTGGATTTCCTCATAAAAGAAAGATGAAAATGAAGGACCACTATTTCTCTAGTAATTTCAAAGGAAAGTTCCCTTTTCACATTCCCCATAATTTTCAAACTTAGTTGTATTTATTATTTGTTTTAGGGGCAAAGGTGGTGAGTTATCCCCTTGACAATTACACAAAACCCAATAAATCATCGCTCTAAGCAAGTTGCTCACTGAATTCCCCCACCCTGCTCTCACTGGCCCTCATGTTTTAACAGCAGCCTGACACATCACACAAAGCAAATACACAGATACAGTTTTCCTAGCAGGACATCTATTTCAGAGCAGAAGGGAGTTTAGCCTGCTTAAATACCTGCAAGTCAGGCTGCTGTTAAAGGCACATTATTATTTTTTTCCACACTGCCTTTTAGGAGAAGCCCCCACAAGGCAGCTTACAATTTAAAAGGTTAAAACCAAAGTAATTGAGCAGAGCTTGCAACATATAATAAAAACAGATAAAATGAAATATAAAGGGCCAGTAATGAAATCAACAAAATGCTTGGCAGAATAAAAATACCTAGGGTCTGCTTAAAGGGAGAGGCACCTCTACAACCCATCAATAGCCTTGTAAGCTATACAGTCATAGAATCATAGAATAGTAGGGTTGGAAGGGGCCTATAAGACCATCTAGTCCAACGCCCTGCTCAATGCAGGAATCTAAGTCAAAGCATCCCTGACAGATGACTGTCCAGCCTCATCTTGAATGCCTCCAGTGTGGGAGAGCCCACTACCTCTCTAGGTCATTGGTTCCATTGTCGTATTGCTGTAACAGTCAGGACGTTTTTCCTGATGTTCAGCCAGAATCTGGCTTCCTTTCACTTGAGCCCATTATTCCGTGTCCTGCATTCTGGGCTGATCGAGAAGAGATCCTGGCCTTCCTCTCTGTGACCTTTCAAGTACTTGAAGAGCGCTATCATATCTCCCCTCAGTCTTCTCTTCTCAAAGCTAAACATGCCTAATACTTTCAGTCTCTCCTTGTAGGGCTTTGTTTCCAGTCCCCTGATCATCTTTGTTGCCCTCCTTTGAACCCTCTCCAGTTTGTCTGCATTCTTCTAAAAGTGTGGTGCCCAGAACTGGGCACAGTACTCCAGATGAGGCCTAACCAGTGCTGAGTAGAGGGGAACTAGTACTTCACGTTCATAAGAGAGAGTGTTCTGTCTTAGGACTCCAATTTGCAATTTGAGACGCATCTTTCCCTGCTGCCTTTGGTTTGGGCATGTCGCTTTAAAGCTGAATGCTAGCATTCGATATACTAAATGTATGGATTCCATTTGCTTTTTTAGTGTTTGTACCTCTGTAAAATTGCAGATGTCTGTTTTTTCTTTCAGTCATGAGGCTGTAAGATCATTGTTCCACACCCAGATGAGGTGGGTTGGTCTTGAAAGCATACTGCTCCCCCTTTGACCGCTCCCCCTCTCATCCTGCATCAACACCAAAGTCCTACAGGCAATAACAACCAAGCTTTAAAGAACCCTGTTAGTGCATCATTTCACTGTTTCTACCACCTCTATGCAAAGTCCCACTAAACCCAACCCTTCATTTTGTAATCCCTGCATTTTGTAGTGTATTACCAGTGGTGCAGGTAGGACTGGGCCTTGGGGCCAAAGTCCAGAGCCCTGCAGCCCAGGGGGGCTCAAATGACCACCCAGAGAACCCAGTGGTGTTGTTGTTCTAACGTATCAGGAATGTTCACTGTAAAGCATAAATAACCGTTGTGGAGATAGAAGATAAATGTTAGTTGTGTGTTTCACAACTGAAATAATACACATGGCCATCTAAAGCCCCCATCACCACCCCGATCATAATGTGCAGGGTCCAAGATTACCTAGCTGCACCACTGTGTATTACAGTTTTTAAAAGGATAATATTAATTATGACAATCATCCCCCTCCTTCTCTGACAAACCTGCCCACACACCTTAATGCCTGTTCCACCTTATCTTTCTGTCCTATCCTTTCAGCATGAGAGTCTATCATGGTAGTAGTTGCAACCCAAGTAAATCCAATGACCTTTTATATCACTAGCAGACATGATTGCCTGACACACTACATACTCTGATTTTGGCTGCATTGAATGCAATGGATTACAATGGCAAACTGTTTGGCACTGATTAAAATGACACATCAAATACTCTAACGGTATTGATTACAAAAGCCCTTGGTGTTGTATTTGAGCAGTACAATACCGGATGATGGTTTAGCTAGTTCCAAACCACAGGGTGGCACCTGTTTTGATTTGATGGCTTCCAAGCAAAGATCATTTTTCTTGGTGGATCCCCTTACTATATTTGGGACACAGTAGGTGTAGATTCCATGGGGACAATCCAGCCAAAGTTATGTACTTTTTTTTTTGGTAACTATCAGTGTTGATGAATTTTACATATTAACCCATAATACAATACATGTTAGCTTCCACTTACTTCAATGGGACATTTCAGCATATGGTTAATTCTCCCATTGAAATGGATGAGTGTGTGCTCATTTTGTATTCCTCTGATAATTGTTTTCACTGAAGAAACAGGGTGTGTACAGATGTATCTAAAAACAGAGGCTAGCATTTTTTTTCCCTCTCGGACTTGATTTTCTCCTGCCTTCACACTGCAGATGGCAGATATATTTGCCTCTGCTGTGAACACGGTTTTCCATTTTGATCCTCCCCACACGCTTCAGGTAGGCTGTTCACTTTTTTAAAAAAAACAAGAAAAAACTAATTGTTTAAGCGCAGTGCGCTTGTATGTTTAAAAAGCTGCATGGTAAGAAAGGATCATGACATCAAAGTCACTAACCAATCAATATGGTGCACAGATGAGTTCTCCTCCAGCTTGCAGAACCATTTTTCCCTAAGCTGTGCCCTGGGAAGGAACAGGTACACCTGATGACAATGTGTGGAGTGGGCTTCCAGCATACATCAACCACGTGTTTTTAACTATGTTTGTATGCACCCTAAGTGATAAATCTGATCATTCTTCATCACTTATTGGGGGCTTTCATTTTGAAAACACTGGAGATTTAAAAAATAATAGCTTTAGAATGTTCAAAGTAGTGCTGTGCCAAAAATTTGTCCCGCATTTTTTTCAACCATTCTCATTCAATTTGAGAGAGAAAAAAAATGCTTCCAAAAAGAAATTCAAAGGAGGAGAAATTTTGGAGACAGTCTCATGGGTTGCGTTTGGGGGTCTTGGGCTTACCTTACTTATGAGGTGGCTGAGAAATGTGCATGAGTGTCCTGTCTGTCATTGTACAGTAATCTCTGTGGCAGCCTATAGCCTCCTTGCCTTCCTGCACTTCAGTTAAAGCCATCGTGAGGAAGATAACATGAGGCAATTCCTCCCATGGGCCTTTTTCAGTTCAGAAAGTGCAGGTGGCCTGGGAGGCTGCAGAGCAATGGAAAGATGTGTAATAGAGAGAGAAAACACACATAGTGCCCTTGACCACCTCACAGTGATTAGGTACGCTCAAAAAAGAAATTCGAAATTCTGCCTCAAAAAAGTAGAAGGCTCAACACAGTTGATGCTGTTGCCACCTACAGAAGCAGTACAATAAACCAAAAACTCTTGGGGAAAAAGAAAGAAGCTGTGCTACAACTCCTGCCAATAGTGAGCCCTATCTGTGAGAAACTGTTGGAGAATTTCTCCTCTCCTAGGAGAAATACAGTGGAATTGCCCCCCCACAAATAGGCTGGAGAATTTTGAGAGGCCATTTGTGCACAGCTCTAGTTCAAAGCACTTCACTTCCACCGTCTCAGTAATCCTTACAAGACTCTTGTAAGGTTGGTCAGTGTTATTATCATCGCCATATTGCAGAAGGGGGCTGAGAGACAGTGGTTTGCCAAAAGCCACCTAGAAAGTTTAGGTGAGATTTGAACCAGGAACTTCCTGCTTCACTTTTCAGTCTCTTAGGGCCTAACTACCCATTACATAGTAGTAGAGTAGCAGTCCCCTTAAAAAAAAAAAAAGTCTTAAAGCCACAGCTGTATGTATGGGAAGAGAAGAGGGGAATAAGATTGTGGCAGTGGCATTGGAGGGAGAGGAATTTAGCCCTTTCCATATGCTTTCTGCAGATAGAAATAGCAGCATCAGGTGAGTGGTCTCAGTTGGGGAAATGGTGTGCGTTGGGGGAAGGGTAACCCCACCTTCAGCCCTGCTGCACTGATCCAATACACCCTCCCTCCCCAATATAGCTGCTCTAAAATAAAATATTACAAGATTGGACAATTCAATCACAGCTCTCCTGTGTAACATGTAGTGTGGCTCTTAGCTGCTACACTGCATTAGATCACAAATAAATAATCACTGTAGTTTAAAAGGGTACAATGTATCCTTGGGAGTTTCATATTCAAAACAAGCAATTTCTCCCAACTTTGAAAGCTGAAATTATGCAGTATTTGCTACCTGGAATAACAATGATTAGTCAAATTCAGTCTTGTTCTGCTTTAATTTGCATGCAGGTTCTTTCTGTTTACTTGTCCTTTGTA
The DNA here is from genome assembly GCF_057233095.1 of Heloderma suspectum. NCBI lineage: Eukaryota > Metazoa > Chordata > Lepidosauria > Squamata > Helodermatidae > Heloderma > Heloderma suspectum. The sequence continues at coordinate 131,100,181 of NC_139462.1, read as the reverse complement.
AAATAAATTAAGGATTTTATTATTTCATTTAAAGTCTTGTAAAAAAAAAAAAACACCTTCAAGGAACTTCTGATGGCATCCCTTTAAGTAGCAAGAATTATATATTCATACAGTTCTTGCATTTTTTAGATATGTAGAAGAGTGCCAGTAGTTTTGCATGGTTAAAAGAACTGTGTATTTATTTCTTTTTTAAGGACATGCTTTTGAATACCAGGAGATGAATTGAGGGCCAGTTTATATAGTCAGCGGAATCAAGCACCTGCAGCAACAAGTGGTACAGACTAAAGAGGGGATAACTGGCAACAGAGGGGGGCATGCTCTCTCTGTTGCAGGCAGGCCAGTCAGATTGCTTGACTAATTCCACAGCATGAAATTATGTGCTCAGAAGTGTGGTTTCAAGCTGTGGGTTTGTCTGGGCTGGCCAGCCAGCCAGTTTATGGGAGGGAGTGAACCCCACTGCAAATGTAAGGAGTTTTTGATTGCAAAGATATGGGGGAGGGCAGACTGGTAGAGTGGGGCAGGGCAAGAGGGCTATGGAGACTTTCTGGGGTTTTCTGAACATTCCTAGCAAATAGTTGCAACATCCTTGGGATTTGTTTTAGTATTTGCCAGAAAGTTCTCAAAAACCAGATGGCTTAAAGGGAAGCAGGGGGTTGTTTCTACATCTGTAGTACAGGCCAAGAAAAGTTCTGCCCCTTGATTCAGCTGGTTGTCTAAAATGCCCCTTAATGGCAGATATGGCATGGTTGAAAGCTTCTTGAATCAAAGAGTCTTCACAACTGATACTAAGAGCACATTATTGTTTATTTAAGTGTGTGTGTGTGTTTAACTATATTGTAGATATAGTTAATGTGGCATGTAAAGAAACATTCTTTTAAATAAGTTAACTTTCTATTAGAAAGTTGTGGTTGAATTTGATTGCTCTGGCAGATGTGCATTATCTTGTTTCTGTAAATGGACATGACCAGAAAGACGTGCATTATTGGTCTTCCAATCAATGACTAAGGGCCTAATTAATTGTTCTGGGCTAGCACTGCTGAAACTAAGCTGGTACAGATCTGATCAATGCCTGTATAGGCGCTTCATGCATGCTGCTTGGAGCTTTTCAAAGAAAAGCAGATTATCTAAGCATAATTTTTTTAAAGGTATTTGAATGCAACATTGTTGGAAAGACTGCTGCTGAAAATATCTGTCTTCAAACATTCATAATTGGGTTGGTTTTACATCATTCTGCCAACTAGGGGAATTCCAAAACTTAAGTGTCCCTAATGAAATGGCCATAGAGGAGAAGAAGGTTGGAGTGGTAGCACCTATGGGTCTTTGCAGCAACCCAATGATGTGCTAATATTGAAATCTTTACTTTCCAAATCTTTCAAAACACATTCTTGCTTATGGATGATATGATACAAGTGCGTGTTCATATTTTTCTACTTGTTCCGCCCTTGAGCAATGAAAACAATAGCCCAAATGCTGGTACTCCCATCAGGACAATCTTTTGCCTAAGCATTTCACATATGTTATCCCAGGCCTGATTCAGCGGGCCTACAGAATTATCTGAAGGCCCATATGTTAAACTTCTCAAGCTAAAAGGGTCTGTCCCTGAGCAATGCCTGAATAGAGACTACCTGTGAGCCATGTGCAAGCAATTCTGAGCTCCTTGGAGGAGCAGCTGGGCGCTAATATAATAAACTAATGGTATCCTTACGGTGAACCTGTTGCCCAACCCCACAAACAGGTGTGGTATTGGTTCGACTACTTACCATATAATCCATCTGATCCAGATATTACTGTAGGCCTGTGGAGCTCTGACCATATGGAAGTGATTTTTCAGTAATAAGCATGTCACAACACTATCTTCAGCTGAAGTTCTGGTTGAAGGACAATGAGGAAATGATGCTGAAAGTGAAAGGGAAAAATGAGAAACCAAACACTAGGAATTATATATCCATGCCTGTAATATTATAGTGAAGGCTGTGGCTGTGTATGCTATATAGTGCAGCAAAAAAAGAGAAAGCTTTTAAAAAGAAAGGAACAATTATAGCCCTTGTCATTGTGAGAAAGTTGTCAGCTTTCTAAGAATCCCAGCATTCATTAAAAAAAAAAGTTTCTAGCCCTTGTAGTTGTGAGAACTTACTCGAAACTGGGCAATGCATGCAGAAATCTTAGTGGTTGCAGAATAAGATTTCCCACATGGCCAGAGAGCAGGGCTACAGCAATACTCTGTACAGATGTGTGCCTTTCCCCTTGACTAGCAGAAACAGGACAAGCATACAGAATAGGAACACTGTGCACTATAATCATGCAAAATAAGAGAGACAATAAAAAATTACTAGATTTGCATAAATTTATACAGGGTTGTCAAATCCAGCTTTTCTCATTACAAAAGTTACCCCGGTGCAGAATTTTCGTTTTGTGCACAGGATACGCAGTTTTGGGAAGCATCCCCTTAAGTCCAGACATCATTGAAGGCAGATAGACCCTTAAGGGGAGTCATTCCTAATTTTTGTCAGTGGAATCCCATAAGGCAGTCAGTGTTGTTTATCTTGTGCTGCCTCTTTGCTTGTTTGAAACCAGGACAGAGCAGGGATGTGCGAATCAGCAAAACATGAGTTTGCTGAAGTCCTCCAAATTCTGTCTCGAAACCTGTTCCGACTTGAATCCATATCAGATTGTGAGCTTTGTTCTTTTCTTTTCATGTGTGTAATGAGTTGGCTGGTGAGCAGAACATGTGGATTCCACAGTTCCCAAAATGTATTAAGTCTTGTATGTTTAACTTAACCAGCAGTTTATGGTTAAGAAAGCAGGCCTTTAACACAGGTTGGTAATTCACAGCCTGCCTTGAAACTGTTTATGCCAGCTAAATTATGTCATTCTGAAGGAAGAGATGAGGGTGAATGGCCTTGAATCTCACAGAATTGTTGGGAGACTCCCCCACGGGCCCCACCCAAAAGGCAATAAGATTCCCAGGCTAAAAGTTTTGAGAACCTTTGGGGTAGGAGAGAAGCCCCCAGTCTCTTGTGTGTGTGTTGGCCTGTTGGTGAGAGAGAGGAGGGGGAGAGGCATTGCTCATGGGCTAGAAGGAGGCATCTAGCAGAGAAGCTTATAAGATCCAGTTTGCTGGCCTGCCCTTTGGTCTCGCCCAAGGAGGAATATGCATGCTACCGGCCTAGAGAAACTTGTGGTCCTGCGGAACAGCTTCCCCATCTGTCTTGGGGACTCAGATAGACATATCAGCTTGTGACAAGAGTGCCTTCTTTGTCAACTGAGGGGAGGTGTGAACTTTCTTTGTATGTGCATATTCTGCATTCATTTTCTATCAATAAACTGTCATCTTTTTGGACAAGTGGCTTGTTTCATCTTGGTGATCAAAAGAATCTAACTGATGACTGGGACCTGACAGAATCAGAACCCGAACCCAGATCCAACACAGCATGAAAATCTGTGTGTATTTTAATGTGTATGTTTCCAAATGTACACGTCAGTTGTGTGCGCCTTTGAAATGTATACATTCTTCTCCTGTTGATTAAAGCATATTTGTACACATTTTTCAAAAGTATGCATTTTTTCATGCACATTTTTCAAATGTACACATGCTGTTGAATGCATTTTTCTTGGTCCACAAATCACATTGCAAGCTCAGAAATGTGTGGATTTTGACCACAGATTGGATCTGAGTCCATGTTTGGTCCAGAAGATGCATACTGGGTAAATCTTGATCAAAACTGAACTGAAACAAATGTCTCATGCATCCCTAGGATAGAACTGCGTGCATTGGGTAAGATCTCTGCAGGGGAAGAGCTGACTGTTTCCTACGTAGACTTCCTCAACGTCAGTGAAGACAGAAAGCAGTTGTTGAAAAAGCAGTATTATTTTGACTGTACCTGTGAGCACTGTCAGAAAGGAATCAAAGATGACCTGATGTTGGCTGTGAAAGAAGGGAATGAAAAGGTATGTGGTTGACAGTGAAGGCAAGGTGTTGACTCCAGGACATTTCCAAATGTGAGCCTCAGTGGTACACATCCAGTTTCAGTCAGGAATTTGACAAGGAAGTACCAAAATGCAGTCTGCTAGTTTTCTGTGTCTCTGAGCACGTGGCTAGAGTTGCTGATGAAATCCATCCAGGGCTGTCATTTTTAGAGTTTCCACCTTTACTGAACCCTTTCCACTCTGATTTGCTTGCTGAGAAACCTCTGTGCATTACAAAGAACCTAGTTAAGCAACCAGTTTTCCAGGAAAGCTTGTCCATCGTTACTTATCATTTCATTGAGGAAGCCCTGATAAGTTTCCAAGGAAACCAGCGGCTCCCCATTGGCCATGCTGGCTGGGGATGGTGGGAGTTGTAGTCCAACACTTCTGGAGGGTGCCAAGTTGGGGAAGATGGTGTATATAATGGGGAGTGGCACTGATCCCACTAATGTTGATCATATTTTTCCTGACATTTTGCTAATAAGAGGGTAACTGGCCTTGCCAACTGGATGCTTTTGAGGGAGTCTGAAAAGGCAAGAGAAAGAAGCAAAGATCCATTTTTCCCCTTGCCTCTTGCAGCCATCCCAGGAAGTGGTAAAGGGCATCATCCAGTTCTCCAAGGACACCATGGAAAAAATTGAGACAGCTCGTTCAGATGGGATATATCATGAAGTAAGTCACAGAAGGCAGGGCCCTCTGCTTTTCCCCACTTCCTAATGTTTTGAGGGGGTACAGAGCAATCTTTTCCCATGTACATGTCACTTTACAGCTAGGGGACATGGAAGATATATTGGAGTTGTCTCTTTTTAAAATGTTATTTTCACACTGTCAGTTTGTTCACTCTCCCATTTGCCCACCTGAAAGATGGTTCTCATTGACTGGGGGGAAGCAGTGGTAGAATACATGTAAAGGATCACTTAGTGCTCCAGTCCAGTGACAAGTCTGGATCTAGGAACACCCACAAACTATGTACCTGACCTTTAGGGGGAGTGCAGCCCTATCCCAGAACAGGTTTAACTGTACCTGCACTGTTATACAATCCCTGACCAACGGTACCTTGTCTGGATTGACCTTCAGTTTATTGGCTCTCATGCAGACCGTCACCTTATTAAATAAAGCTTATTTAGATGTAAAGGAGAAATAGAGTTGGATGTCAGCAGCAAGTAACAGAAGGTTACGAGGCCCAGAATCAGTATATGTATTGCTCACAACTGGATTGCAGCTATGATGAGCAGCATTTTCCCCAGATGTGGGAAAACACACCTTGAGAGAACCTCTTTTTTTTCCTCCCCAAAATGCCCTTTTGAGGGTGACACTTTTCTTTGGGCCATATGGCCAGTTAGGATCTGGGGGGTCAGGCTTATTTTCACTTGTAGATTTAGTACCAACTAATGAAGAAATTAGCTTTGACGCTGGCCCTTCTAAAACTTCTGGCAATTAACCAAGGTTGGGAAGCAGGAAAGGAATATGTCAAGAGGTGTAAGGGCTTTCAGAAGACAGAGTTATAAGACCTCCTTGATGTACTATGGCTTCCTGAACTGGCATTCATCTAGTGCTGCCTTCCCCAACCTAGTAGCCTCCAGATATATTTTGACTACAATTTCCATCATCTTCAGCCAGCAGCATGCTGGCTGGGGATGATGAGAGCTGTAGTTCAATACATCTAGAGGATGCCATGTTCAGGAAGGCTGATCTAGCATGATCTCATACTGTCTGTTTGGAATGTATAGTTAGTGTATCAACATTGTGCCAAAAAGAACTTTCTTCTTCAGTTATTTCTGATGAGCAGTGGGATATTTTGAATACGTGAAGTACGTGGTTACTGAAACAGGCTATCAAAGTGTCCCCAACTCCCCTGTGAAATTGTATGTTATATCACAGCTCTGCACTGCAGAGACAGACTATTCTGTCATGTTCCTCTCTTTCTTGATTTTGCTCTCTATGCTTGTCCTAGGTTGTAAAGCTGTGTCGAGAGTGTTTGGTGAAGCAGGAACCTGTGCTGGGAGACACAAATCTTCACTTGCTCCGGATCCTCAGCATCTTGTCAGAAGTTCTCTCTTACCTCCAGCTCTTTGATGAGGCAGCCGGTTACTCAAAACGGATGGTGGATGGTTACATGTATGTGACAAAACTCCCATCTTTTCTTGTCTCTTCAGTAATACAATTAGTATATCCAGTAACTCTTATTTTTATTTAAATACACTATCCACAATTGAGACAGGGTGTGTGTGACAGAGAGAGGGAGGGAGGGAGGGAGGGAGAGGCCGACCTTCATTTATATGGAAGAAAGTAACATAGTCTACTCAGGGGCACTAACAGTGTGGGGACTAACCTGTCTCATGCTTCTGGTGACTTCAGAGTCTGGAGTAGGAGGCAGGCTTCCTTCCCCCTCTAACTGCTTCCCAGATTGAAGCCTTTCTACTTAATCCCATACAAATTAATGGGAGCCATTGTTGAAGATTAAGTCTGTCCTCGAATACCCCTGTCTTTTATTCCCTTTTTGTTCATAGTGGTTCCTGCCATAGAAGCCCCATTCCTAGAACTTCCTAGGAAATGTTCTAGGAAAGGACAGTAGCCTTCAGGCACTGCTTCTAAGATGCTCTGGGGATGCTCTAGGAATAAAGCTTCTATGGCAGGAACCATAGAGTCCATTCCTACAGTGTTTTTCCTTTTTCTGTTTTTTTTTTTTTTCCTGGGGGATTTGGGGGCTGCCTGCAGGGCCCACTTTTTGCACCCCTGGTCCAAAGGCATGACATGATGCAGCAATCTCACTGATGGGAGACTATCTGGGAACCCCCATGTATGCCATCTTGTGCTTTATGATTGATGAAAAGTGGGATGTAAACATATTGTTTACATAGGTATTTTCCATTCTGCTGAGCTTAGGTAGAGCTGGACATGAAGGAGCCTCCTGGCCTGCTCTTTGCTCTTCTCACATCAGTGCCCTCAGTGATGAATGTGTGGGGCAAGGGATTGTTATACCATTCCTTCCATGGGTGGAGGAAAGGGTGGTCCAGACCTACTTTTTCAGACCCAGCCCTCCCCAAGCCTGATGAAGCAATGCCTTCAGCTGGCTAGAAATGCAGGCAAAGGCATGTAGAACTTGCAGATGTTGATTTGCAAATGTAAAGTAGCTTCTTTGTCCCCTCAGGAAACTTTACCACCCACACAATGCACAGCTTGGGATGGCTCTCATGAGAGCAGGAGTGACACACTGGCATGCTGGCCTCATTGAAGTGGGGCATGGGATGATTTGCAAAGCCTTTGCTGTTCTCCTGGTGACACATGGCTCCACCCATCCCATTACCAAAGATTTGGAGGTAAGTGGCCACAGTGGTAGGATGAAGATCTAACCGGGGCTTATTTTGCCACATTCAGAGATTATTCCCATGAAGAACAAATGGGGTTGAAGTGCCTTGAATCAGTCTTGCTCCATGGGGCAAATTGTTTGTAAATCATGTCCATCAGCTATAGCTATGCAGCTTTTTTCACATGCATGCCAAGGATTGCTTGGGCTTGCAATCTTTTTAGGGTTATCAAATAGAGCAGTCCTCAGTGCACAAACTGTTCTGTCAGTAAGGTGACTCATGAGATCTCAGCTTTCATTTAAATAAAGTCTTAGAAGCCAGGAATAACTGAATAAGACAGGGATGGGCAACTTGTGGCCCCCCAGATATTTTGACCTACATCTCCCATCAGCCTTAGCCAGCATAGCCAATGGTGAGGGATGGTGGAAGTTGTAGGCAAACACATCTGGAGAGCCACAAGTTGCCCAACCCTGGAATAGGATTTCCAGCAGTAAGAGATGGGCCTTTAGTGCCCTATATAACTCCTTAGCAGAAGCAATATTAAATGAACATAATTGATACGATAGCAGAGTCTGGAAGATATATTGGATATATTGCTTTTTTGTTTGGTTTTTCAAGAGAATACACATCCTATGGTTAAAATGTTAGCAATTTGTGATAAGAATTAGGCTTTGAAGTTGAAGGGCTTCGCCACAGATCAAAAGCAGGATGGGATCCTGACTAGCAGGAACAGAGTTGTATATCTCATGGGGCCCCACCTTGGTTTCTGTCCATTCAGGCAATGCGTGTTCAGTCCGAGATGGAGTTGCGCATGTTCCAGCAGAATGAATTTATGTATTACAAGATGAGAGAGGCAGCTCTGCAGAATCAACAGATCCAGATCATGCCTGAGCCCACCAATGAGATTTCACCTGGCATCTTCCAGAAGAAGCAATAACAGGTTCCTTTGCTAGCCTGGAGATGTATCATCATATGCTTGCAGCAGATACAACATCCGCCCTTTTGGTTCTGAACAGGAAGAAAGTGACATGCCAAGGAAAGTGGAGTTTGGTTCTCAGTGTTTGGCTCTCCTCGGGACAGCTCCAGCAGATACCACTTTTCTACGTGCCCAGCATGTTGATTTAGAAACATTTCACAGAAAGTGTCAAAACCTCTATTCATTAATAACAACAATGAATAAAGTTATTACAATAATACATAGCTTCAACACTTATTTCATTCAGGCGGGGCTGGTTCATATACACAAAAAACATCATTTTACCCCAGTTTATTCATTCATCTGGGGACAGCACTGAAACAGTGTGGTGGGGGACCAGAGCATTCAAAGAGGGCGAAGGTAAGTGTGCACAGTGCAAAAACCCCTCTGCTCCCCCAATCAAATGTCTGGCACCTTCTTGTAGGTTCTGGGTTTTATAGTCTCCCGCCCTGAGGAATACAAGGGGCCGCGGTGGCTTAGTGGTTAAGATGCTGAATTGCAGACCGGAAGCTCAGCAGGACAGCAGTTCGAGACCCGAGTGCTGCATGACAGAGCAAGCTCCCGTCTTCAGTCCCAGCTTCTGCCAACCTAGCAGTTCGAAAGCAAGAAATTGCAAGTAGATAAATAGGTACCGCCTCGGTGGGAAAGGTAACAGCATTCCGTGCACCTCGGTGTTCAGTCATGCCGGCCACATGACCACGGAAGCGTCTTCGGACAGCGCTGGCTCTTCGGCTTAGAAATGGAGATGAGCACCACACCCTAGAGTCAGACACGACTGGTTGGGGACACCTTTACCTTTTTGCCCTGAGGAATACATTTTCTTCAGATTTCCAAACTGTTCTTCATCTTCTTTCCTCCCTCCCTCCCTCCCTCCCTCCCTCCCTTCCTTCCTTCCAAAAATGAGACTTGAGGTTATCAGTAGTCTGCCTATTCATGTTTGATGGCTAGATTTCTTGAGGTCTGGTATGGTTGCAGCCATGCAGCTTTCTAAAGTAATCAGTAAGCTTCTGCTTCCATTAATGAACCACTTAGTTTGCTTTTGGGGAAAAAGAATGGCATTTTTCACATAATTATTTTGCGTGAGAATCTTAGAGGACCACTTAAGTGAATTCTGTCACTGAATATCAAGTTGTGTTGTTACGTGATGTGCTCTAGTTAGACCCATGTACAAACTTGCACACGTGCTAACAAGACTCACACACCTGCTTATAAGGAATCTTTAGACATTGGCAATATAGCGTCTATGGCTAAGAAGGCGATTCCCACCAAAAGAGGTTCACACTCAGACACTGTTGGAGAGGATAACACCACAATGGCACATTTATTGGGTTATACAAAGATTCAAATACACAAGCTGGTCTTGGGGGAATTAGCTGAGCAAATGGATTTAACATTTAGGACCAATTGGGGATGCTCCTGCCTTCACCAAGTTATGCTTTCTTTGGTGGGGAAATTAGCTGCATTCCTGGTGAAGCTGAGCTCCAGGCCTAAAAATAGTTTTCAAGACCTGGAAGGAAGGAGTCTTCCTGAGGCTTGATGTGCGAGCGCGCACACGCACACATATACAAGGGGTGGAGGCTAAGAACTAAGAACATTTTTCTCCCTCTCTCAAAACACTAGAACCCGGGGTCATCCTATGAAGCTGATTGGTGGGAGATTCAGGACAGATAAAAGGAAGGACTTCTTCACACAGCACATAGTTAACTATGGAATTCACTGCCACAGGATGTAGTGATGGCCACCAATTTGGATGGCTTTAAAAGAGGGTTGGACAAATTCCTGGAGGAAAAGGCTATCAATGGCTACTAGTCCTGATGGCCATGTGCTACCTCCAGTACCAGAGGCAGCGAGCTTATGTACACCAGTTGCTGGGAAACATGGGTCAGAGGGTGCTGTTGCACTCATGCCCTGCTTGTGAGTTCCCAGTCAACAGCTGGTTGGTCACTGTGTGAACAGAATGCTGGACTAGATGAACCCTGGGTCTGATCTAGCAGGACTCTTCTTATGTTCTTATGCTCTTAGTTCTTTGGCCCCAGTACAACCTTTACTTGTATACTTCTGGTAATGGATACATATATAGTAATGAAGATATAGATGCAATTACACCAGCCTGACAATTACATATACTTTCTTGGAATATCATGGGCTGGGGAAACAAGTTTTATGATACAGATTTTGCAATTTATCTCCAACAATTTTCTTTGTTTACAGGAAACATGGGCTCATGGAACTAATTTACCATCCCTTCAGGGATTTCATTCATTTTCTGTCCGAGCTGTAAAAATTAGTGTAAAAAGTCATGGTAGTGGTGGTCCTACTATATTTATTTCAGTTGATTTGCAAGCTGATATACAACCATTGAATAGCATTTCTCAGCAGTACATACAGGTCCTTTTTATTAAGGGAAAGGATATACGTTCTTTTATCTGTATAACTGTCTATTTTCCACCTACCCTGTCCAGTGATTTAGGTCCTAATAGCATTTGGAACAGCTGATCTGAAACCCTGACCCTTCTGGAGTTCCAGGATCCCAATATAAGATTTCTGCTATGTGGGGATTTTAATGCAAGCATTGGGGTTGGCCTGTTTAAACAAGTGGATGGCACTAACTATGGAGGAAGCTACCAACATTTACTTACAGAGTTTCCCAGGATAAAACTATAAATAAGTCAGGTTTGAGGTTACTAGAAGTTTTATTTTTGCATAACCTACAATGCTTGCATGGAACCTGTTATGATAAGACTATGGGCACCCATACCTATTTGACTAACAGGGGTGAAAGTACAATAGATTATATTTATTTATTTATTTCTATACCGCCCAATAGCCGAAGCTCTCTGGGCGGTTCACAAAAATTAAAACCAAACAACACACAATAAAACAATTTAAAATATATAGAACATTAAAACCACAATATAACAATACAACCACAATAAAACCTAGCAGCAGTGCAGGAGTTTAAAATACAGATTTAAAACAACAAAGATAAAAATTTAGAAAGCAAAAATGCTAAAATGCCTGGGAAAATAAAAAGGTCTTCACTTGGTGCTGAAAGGAATACAATGTAGGTGCCAGGCGAACCTCACTAGGGAGCTCATTCCAGAGCCGGGGTGCCACAACAGAAAAAGCCCTCCTCCTAGTAGCCACCCGCCTCACTTCCTTTGGCAGGGGCTCACGGAGAAGGGCCGCTGATGATGATCTTAAGGTCCTTAAGGTGTATGGCATTCTTATATGGCAGTTTCTGTCAGTGGATTGCCTGACATATACAGTTTTGAGACTGACAACAGGGTTGAAAGTGATCACTTTCCCTTGTTGCTAACAGTTGATCTCCTAAATCCCTGTCCCCCTTATTCTTCCCAAAACTTGGATGAAGTTCATTTCAGGGAAGGGAGAATATGCTGGTCAATCAACCTCAGGTCCTCTATTTCTCACACACTGGAGAGCATTACTTTTAAATTGCCTCGCCAAGGAATCCTGAACTCTGATTCAGATACTTTACATGCTTATCAAACCATTATCCAAAATCTTAGACCTAAATTGGTTTGTAATAAACAGTTCAATCCTAATAGGTTAGTAATTAATAGATGGTTTGATCAAGAATGCAGAGCTGCCAGAAATATATTAATGAATCGCTCTTGCCAGGCATTTAGGGATAAAGTGATTATCTCTCCAGACTACTTAATGTCTCTGAGGTCATCTTAGAGGGCATTTTTAAAACAAAAAAAGGAGGTATATGCTAAATCGCAATGGCAACAGCTAGGTCTGGCTGTAATGGAAAAGAAGGAGTCCCAGTTCTGGGATATTGTTTCCTTCAGTATGGGTGCGGTTAGATCTTTAATAGTTGGGCAAATATCGGCAAGTGAATGGCATACTTATTTCAGTACACTTTATGGATCCACCCTTGTGGGAATTAACTCCCTCACTGTTACTGAAACCACTAATTTATTTCATTGGCCGCCTGTTACTGTAATTGAGATAAAGAATCTTAATCCCTAACTCTGGGGAAGGCCCCAGGAGAAAACATGATGCCCTCAGAAATATACAAGTATTTCTCTGACGGTTGGCTTCAATATTAGCCAAAGTGTTTGCTCAAATTAACAGTACAGGTATGTTCCCAGTCGGTTGGAAGAGTATTGTTGTCCCAATATATAAGAAGGGTGATAAGCAGGATCCTAATAATTATCGACCAATAAGTCTTTTGACTCTAAGCTATATTGTAAAATGTTATTAAACAAGCTGGAGGATTGGGAGTCTTCTAATGGTATTATCTATTCAGAACAGGCCAGGTTCAGGAAAGGCCAAAGTACTATTGATCTTTGCCCGACTCTTTACTTTTTAGCCCAGCAAGGCATTGCAGGACCTACTAAGCATCTTCACGTTGCCTTTGTCGACTTAGCTGAGGCCTTTGACTCAACTGATAGAGAGCAGTTGTGGCATAAATTGGCCAACACTAATATTGATAAACATCTCTTGTTTTTGATTAAGGAACTCTATTCCAATACAACTGCTAGAGTAACAGTGGGGATTTCTGGTTCATTAACTGAACCCATCCCCACCAACAGAGGGGTTAAACAAGGGTGTCTTTTGGCTCCGCTGCTTTTTAATTTATATTTGAACTATATACTTTTAAAATTATCTGGGTCAGAATTTTTTCCTCCCGCACTTGGGTCAAAAAAAGTTTCTATTCTCCTATATGCTGACGATATAATGTTATTATCACCCACTCATATAGGTTTAAGTAGGCTGCTGTCTAAGCTTAGTGAATATTGCACTACAGAAAGGTTAAATATTAATTATGCTAAAACAAAGGTGATGGTGTTTGGAAAGAGACGTTCCCACTTCCAGTGGTCCATTGATGGCCATTAGATTGATCAGTGCCAGGAGTTTAAATATCTTGGCATTCATTTTACAGAAAATCTTTCCTGGAAAGCTCATGCAGAAGCAACTAAAGTAACAGCCTTAAGAATTATTGGAGCCATACTTAAAAAAATTTGTACTGCAGGAGGTAGTTTAGTTGATCTAGCTCTGAAAAAATTTCAGAGTAAGGTAATTACCCAAATTTTATATGGGGCTGCAGTTTGGGGTTGGGATGACTCTCTAATGGTCAAATTGGAGGACCTTCAAAATAGATTTCCCAGGAAACTTTTAATTTTGCCTCCTGGCACTCCTGCTGCCTTGGTTCGGGCAAAGGTTGGTCTTCCCTCCATTAGAGCTCATATCCACTGTGCCTTAATTACTGCAGAACCCTAAAAGAATCTTCTGTTCGGGTTCTGTCTAATTATGAACAGCTGCTAAATTGTAAATTTTGGAGCTCAAGATATTATAATGTACTACAATCCTATTTCATCTCAGTTGATAAATTTTCTGCTCTGAATTCAAAAGAGAGATGTCGTGAATGTATCTTTGGTCACAGTGTTTCCCTGGACAGACAGGCTATTAATACTCAAAATGTTCAGAATGGTACAGGTTTTACAAATATGACCACCAAAGAGCCACCTATTTGACAAAGCTTACTTTCCCAAAACTTAGGCAAGCTTTTACGTCTCTTTGTTTTCAAGCTATGCCAACAGCAATGATCAATGGCAGATATTCTCACATTCCTCTGGCTCAACATTTATTCATTTGTGATGCTCCAGAGACTGAAGATGTACCACATTATTTGCTGTCCTGCCCTTTATACTGTGAACCAAGGTCTAAATTTCTCAGCTTTATTTTGTCTTGTCTGTACTGTAACTCTGTTCCAGAGAAGATTTTCTATCTTTTGTCTGATACAGATTACACCATAACTCACAAGGTCTCTCTCTTTGCTTTGGCAGCATTGAAAATTCATGCAAAATTCATTTCTGACAACACAGTTGACTGTTTTGGAAATGCCTTGCTTTAATGGTCTTTTATCTGCTTTAACTTTCATATCATAATTATTCATTTAAATGTGGAAACAGTATATTTTTAAATGAATTCAAATGCATTTTAAATAATAATCTGTGAATATATTTTAGTTTTAACCATTTTAGATTTTGAGCTGATGTTGTATATGCCCTAATATGTTTTAGTTGATTACTTGTTCTGTATATGTGAATGGCCTATATGGCCCACTACTAAATAACTGGATTAAACAACTGGCCACAACTTTTATTGGTTAGAGATTAAATAGATTTGGTGGGGGAAAACGGCATGGATAATCAGGCAGCCTGTATGCTGGCTGATGCCACCAACCTGCAGATCGGGAGGCTGGAGTCTTGAGCCCACCATGGCATAAACCATTTTTGTGAGTCCTTCCTGTGCCCTGGGTGTGTGAAAGCCTTGCCAGCCCCCGGGCTGGGTTGGGCCTTGACACCCCCACAAGATTACTTAAGAGGATCCCCACCATTGGGAAGTGGTGAGCCCATTCCTGCTTCCTCTAAAATAAATCCACCCCAGTGCCTCAAATGCTTACGACCATAAACTTGTGATGTAACATACAGCAAGAGTATTTGCCACACAACCTGGTACAGCGGTGATTGGAAGATCTATTATCATCATAATCTAACATTGCTATTCTCACTACCGGAAAGTAAAAAACCCTGCCTGGCCAGGCCTACCGCACCTGAAGGTAAAATTCTTTCTCAGCCCTGCAGCTGCCAGGCTCTGTCCATAGCAAGATGACCTACCCTTTGGGCAGTGGTGGTGAAGTCTTCCCTGACTACTGGGTGCAGCCTGGGCTGCAATTTATAACAGAGTGGCACAGAGAAAGTTCTTCCTCTGGTCTGCCCCTGAAGTCCCACCTCCCACTGAGCCAATCCTTGCCCTGATTGGCTCCCCAGGCCAGCAGCCACGGCAAATTACCATGAATGATGGCGCTCCCACCTCCTGTTCCCCTGCTGCTCATCTGCCCAAATTTGGGGCTCCCAAGTAATTCGGGAGCTTTCACATGAAGTCCTGTCTTTAATTTGTGTAGATCTGGGCAAGATGATTTGCTTTTCCATCTAAATTCAGAAGCTGCTACTAAAGATGAAGGAAGAAAGTCATGCTTCTATTTTGTCTGTGATCTTTTTGAAGCGGGGGGGCAAGGTCATGGTTCATTGCTGATATGAATTACTGACAATGTAAATTGGCAACCACTTGTAACACTTTTGTTGAGTGTTGCTCTTTTTTCTGATGTAGCTCCTGTGTATCAACAGCTACATGTCAAGCAGAAATTTGGTAGGAGAAGCTTTACCCGTCACTGCTTTTCCATGCTAGGAAAAGATTCTCCTGCTGAATTTCAGCTAGTCATGCAGTTGTTACAGGCAAGGACCAAGGTTTGAAACAAAATTAGCAACCAATACAGTGTATGTATGCTGTGGCACATTGCTACCTTGCTGATAGTTTGAAGATGACAAATTTCCTTACTCCAGGACCATGTCTCCACGACAACGGAAGGAGAAGCAAATGGAGGAGTACCGGATTTTTTAAAAGAAATCAGCTTTGCTGCACTTTGGTCCATGCAGGGCTCCTCGAGCGAGTGCTTCGCACCAGTAATAATCACTTCACAGAACATACTTCCTGGTGCGGGTGGGGGTTGGAGTGAATGTCATTTGACTGGCAGGGTCTGCTCAACCAATAAGAGATGCTCCCCTTCCCCCCTGTCTCCTGAAAGTCCAGATGTACCTGCATTTCAGGAGCAAGCCTAATTGAGCACAATGGGAGTTACTTCTGAGTAGACACACATGCTTGTGCTGGGGAAGTGGGGGAACACAGGGATGGGGAACCAGCCCCCTTTCTAATCTCAGGATCTCTATAAGGAAGGTGTGAAGTAGTTACTTTCTAATGTAATAAACCAAACAATGGAGAATCGGAGCCTCGAGATGGCATTTTACAGCATTTAGGGAGTGTGCGCTTTAAACTGTGCCATTTCAACTGCGGGGGATCTCTGTAAATTTTGATGTGGGCATTCAGAGGGCAAGCCTCATTGAGTACAATGTGGGTTACTTCTGAGTACACACACACATACTTGTGCTGGGAAAGGTGGGGGGGGGGACATGGATGGGAAACCAGACCCCTTTCTAATTGCAGGATCTCTATAACAAAGGTGTGAAGTAGTTACTTCCTAAGGCAATAAACCAAGCCATGGAGAATCGCAGGTTTGGTAAAGCGCTTTACAGGCTTCAGGGAAAGTGCTTTAAACTCTGTATTCAATTCAGGGGGATCTCTGTAAATTCTGATGTGAGCATTCAGAGGGCAAGCCTCATTCAGCACAATGGGAGTTACTTCTGAGGAGACACTAATGGGTTCGTTCTGGGAAAGAAAGCAGTAGGCCCCTTCCAACCCTACTATTCTATGAAACACTAGGGATGTACGAAAGTCACTTACCTTTTCGCAGCTTGGATTCGCGGTGGGGGGGAGGCGCTCCGTCCCTCCCCCGGAATCCTCCCTGGGCCAGCTCTGCTCCACGGCAGCTCCGTGGAAGTTCCGGCTGCGGACGGGCTGCTGCAGACGCAAATGGCGGCCACCGTAGCGGCTGCCATTTGCGTCCAGCGAAGCTGCCGTGATAGGCTACGTAAGTATTTACGTAGCCTATCATGGCAAGCCAAAAAAACACACAAAAACCAGCGTACACAAATGGTGGCAGCTACAGCGGCTGCCATTTGCGTTCCCTATTTTTAGCCGTTTTAGCCTACGTAAATATTTACATAGGCTATTACGGCAAAAAAAAGGGGAATGCAAATAGCGTAGTGGGCGCTATTTGCGTTCCTTTCCCCCCCCCCCCGCCGTAATAGCTTACATAAATATTTACGTAGGCTAAAATGGCGGGGAAAAAAGGAACGAAATGGTGCCCACTACGCTATTTGTGTTCCCCTTTTTTTCGCCATAATAGCCTACGTAAATATTTACGTAGGCTAAAACGGCTAAAACTAGGGAACGCAATTGGCGGCCGCCATAGCTGCCGCCATTTGCGTACGCTGCTTTTTTTTTTTTTGGCTTGCCATGATAGGCTACGTAAATATTTACGTAGCCTATCACGGCTATGATGAAGAAGTGAATGGCGGCCGCAGGGCAGCCGCCATTCGCAAATCAGCCCAGACGGCAGCAGGTAAGTGCTCTGTTTCGCACGCCTTTCATGGGTTGGGGGGGCGGGGGCTTCGTTCCGCCACGGATTTCAGGGGGCTGAATGCACTGGCATTCGGCCTCACTGAGATCCGAGGCAGAATTCTCTGACATCCCTAGTAAACACAGGGATGGGGAAACCAGCTCCCATTGTAACCCAGGGCTGTGCAGGATCACTGTAACAGCTGTGATTTGGTTATTTCTGAAGGCAATAAACCAGGCCATGGAGAATCAGAGGTTCGGTAAAGTGCTTTACAGGCTTCAGGGAATCAGCGCTTTAAAATTTGTATTTAAATTCAGGGGGATCTCTGTAAATTCTGATGTGCACAAGTCTCATTGAGCACAACAGGAGTTACTTCTGAGTCGACGCTAATTGGCTTGTGCTGGGGAAAAACGGGGGACAGGAAACACCCCTTGACTGGGGTCATGGTGAAAAGCACACCCCTGGGCAGGGCTAGCTTACCTGAGGTAAATGCAGGGGTTGGGGCACACAACAGCTATACCACAGAGAACCCGACTTAGGGAACAGAATTGGACTTTAAGCGGTCTCAGAAAATCTGGGTTTTCCCTGATAAGCTCCAGGGTGGCTGCTGGATGGTCATGTATCCCTAACGACCTCAACATGCAGCTGGTTCAGAGTAAATTGCTGGTGGAGACACCCCCAACTTTAGTGCACATTGGAAAAACAGTGGCTGTGACAATATCATGAATAGAATATTTAGACTTGCCAGTGAGCAGAACTTCACTTTGGCTATCTTCCTTGCTCCTTGCTTTCCTGTCTGCTCTCCCCTCATTCCAAAGATAAGATGAGCAAAAGGATTTCCTTTTTCTCTTTCTTGTTCTTGGAACAATTGGACAAACACTGCAAATGATTTCTAGATGATCCTTGATACTTCCTATGGCGGCAAATATTTATTAAAGACTTACATATATCCCGCCCTTGAAAAAAAAAAAGTTTTCCCCAGGGTAAATAACAAAGAACGCAAAGGCTAACAAGATCCTTTTGGAGAACTGACACAGTTGCATTCTAATGGCCCACGTTGGACATCCAAAAGGAAAAACAACAGGCCAGTGAGGTAACCATTTGTGCCGCAGTTCTAAACCATGTACCATGACTCCACACTCCAATCAGCTGGATTCCCGGTGTGTCAATCATCACTTTGTAGTAGGTTTGAGGAGATCTACTCCTCAAAATATACCCATGGAGCTTTCTGCCCATCTATATTGAGAAAGCGAGCAGATCCATCTGCCTTATTTGAACTATACATTTCATATCCTCTTAGGACCTGCAGGCTAGATGACAACGAGGATGGCAATGGAAACGTTTGTATAAATGTAACTTTATTGTACTACTTTTACACAATAAAAGTATAGGAGTGTTTAGATTCTCTTACTGATCCTCTTGTAATGAATGTCACCCAGACTCAGTGTCTAGAAAAGAAAAACAAGAGCTTTAATCTTCCAGGATCATGTTCTGCAGATACTCAACATCCACAAATTTGACTTACACATAGAAAAATACCTTCCAAACTGAAATAAACCAACCATATTTCAGATTTAAAAATAAAAATAAAAATGCAAAGTCAGAAATGCACACCAGTGCGGTGTGTGTGAAATACAAAGCCATGCAGTGACTAGAGTCCAGGGTTTGGATCTTGATTAACATCCAGCATCTTTGGATACTGGAGATTAACACCTTTGGTCAACTATGAAATACCTTGGGTGGCCTTGGGCACATTGCTACCCCCATCCCAGCATAACCTATTACACCAGATAAATTATTGCAAACCACTTGGAAACATGAAATAGAGCTAAATAAAAGTACTGTAGAACTTTTGTAGGCTCCCTTAAATGCCCATTTTGGAAAAAGGCAGGCACATAAATACAAAAATCATGTAAACTTTATTGTTGCATTATTATTGTTGAATGTAATGGAACTGAATGCATATTCTTCCTCATTACCCTCACCTCCTTTTCTTTCCCCACCCTCCCTCACTCCCTCCCTCTGTTGCCAATCCTGTCTTGAATTTTAGACTAAAGATCCTTATTCTATAAAATGTAGTGCATATTGATGGTGCTTAACAACAACAACAACAACAATGAATACAATTATTGTTATTATTGATGTTAATACATTATTATTAACAGTAACCGGATACTTCTAAAGCTTGAGCAGAGCTACGCCGCTTTAGAGCAGTTGATGAGGTCTCTGGGTTCTCAAACATGTAGACGGCCTTTGCACTCTGCTTCTTGATTTAAAACATGTATATCCTGCCTTTCCACAGCAGATTGCAAGATGGCTAACCAGAGTAAAATTAAAACAACATAATGAGAAATAAAAACAAAACACAAAAAAAAGCAGAATAAAGAAGCTGCAAGTTACAGCAGCTACTAAAACCTATGCTATCTACCATATGCAAGACGGATGTCCTTGCACCTACCCACCCTGTGCACAGCCCAGCACAGCACAGCCACCGTGCATTCAATATAGTCTCCAGATGGGCAGGTGCATCTGTCTCCCTACGTGCATATGCTGCATACACCTGATCTTTACACCCACAGTCCTGGACCTACTGCACACTAGGTATACACAGATAAGCCAAGAATATTGTTTCACTGGCCATGCTGGCTGAGAACTATGGGAGCAGTAGTCCAGCCAGGCTGGGGAAGGCTGGGGCAGAGCAAACATAATCCACCCTACTGTGCCTTTGGGCTCCTCTTCCCATAACGCTGAAGATATAACCCCGCTCCAAACCCAAAGAACTGAGGCAGGGCCAGAGATAAATGTTTGCTGTCAGGGACAGTATATTCTAACGGGTTATGCCTGCTATCCTCCTCCCTTTTTGCTGCATTTATCTATGAAGAACTATCTGTTCAGTCTGTTCCTATCCATGTTATGGTGGCTTAGGAGGAATGGCCAGGGAAACTGTTGCTCCCCGCTCCCCCGAATCTGGTGACCAGGTGCCCTCTTTTATACGGACAGTCCTCTATTTGAAGGCCTGCCAGAGGACCATCCTCTACTCAAAGGTGCCCTCTATTTGAAGGGCTGTCCCGGCCAATTCCAGTTTAAAGATAAAGAGCCATAAGAACTGTTACCCATCAACAGTCAGCACCTGGACAATGGACTGAACAGGCAGGCACACCTGGTCTTTGACATTTCATAAGTGGCCACCCTATACTGCTGCTTGACACAGTTGCCTCACTTTGTCTCATGGCCGGCTCTGCTTTTTCTTACTAAAATATGTAAATTCCACCAGAATTTGAAAACAAAAGTTCCCAGCCCTGAAGGTGGCAGAGGCAGGTCAGGCCACAATGGTTTATTATGTCTGACCCTGCTGTTCTAGCTGATCTTACGTTGATGATGGTGTCTCCATTTATTTCAGTGACTGACTTGATGTCCTTCAGGTTGACGACTAGCTTATTGTTTCCCTCCATTTGAACAATGGACTGTGGGAGAAGAGAAGAAAAGAAGTGTTGTTTGGGCCCCAGTTCAAATATTTACATTCCGATTTCACAGCTTGTCAACATGTAATGAACTATAGATTTCTTCCACACATGAGATTTGGCCAATTACTTTTTATGTGAACTGCAGCAATTTTTCAGTATGGCTGAGAAATTTTCTGTTTTCGTGAAGTGGGGTATGTACATAATCAAGGCACAGGATCTCATTCCTGCCATCAAAAAATCTTCATATTAGCTTCTACCTGTTTAATAATAGGTCTTGAATAGGGATGTTAGAGAAATCCACAATGGAACCAAATGAGTTCAGATTTTTGTGAATCTAACCCATGGATTCCACAGCAGACCAACTTTTTCCCTGCTTGGCAGATTCCACAGACTTGTGGACCGTTCTTCTGACTTTACTGAATTTTGCATAAATTTCATCTGTAGAAAAATACACAAAATTAAAAAAAACCAGCCAAAAATGTACAGTTCCCCATAGGCTACAGCGTGGAAATGCACATTTGGGGGGAATTTTTGTATGTCAGAATTGACACAAATTCAGAAACTTAATCCAAAAAGCTGAGTCCGTTGATGGATGGATGATGGAACAAAAGGCGCCTGACAATCCGCAAAACACAGACAGAATGGATTTCACACAGTCTGTCCATCCCTAGACCTGAACATTCAGGACCTGTGTCCTCAGAAGAAACTGGTTTCTTGTTCAGACAACGAAGCCATGCATTAAGTAAAATTGAGAGAGCCCACCTTGATCTTCTCTCCTGTCGGGGTCTCCAGCTCGGCCTCCTCTCCAATGGTAAACTCATTTGTCAGCACCTTGCTGCCAGTTGTCACCGTGACCTTGAACTTCTTGCCGTCCTGCACAATCTCTGAGATGCTTTTGGCATCCTTGCCCTTTTCTACTAACTCATCAGGAAGACCTGAACAGAGGCAAACCAAGAGCCATAAAGGTACGGCCCACAGGACATTAACAAAGACGGTCAGTGAGGTGGCTGTCAACATCTGCAACAGATGCAACTGAACAAAAATTGCCCCTGACAAAAAGAACAAATCCAGAGTTAAGGCAGCACTATGGCAGAGATGTGTGTAGAATGAAGAAAAAGCCACTGAAAGTTTATTGTGGGAAAAGATTCTATTGTAATGTCTGTCTCCTATAGCTAGCTTTGAATGGTTAGAAATGTGACTCTTCTGGTAATATGTCAAACAGTGTTGGACATATTAGTTAAAAGACAATGCTGATGGAATCAACTATTGAAGCAGTTTCTATTGGTGAGGTTACAATAGATTTGAACTCCACACTCTTCTTTTCCAGGCACAGTATTTCAGCTTCTCTGAAATATCCTTTGTGTCCTTCTTAATATAGTCCAACAAATATATACAGGTTGGTCAAAATGTTGTACATCATAGGGTAATTGTGGTAAATATCTGAAGTGTTGAAATCTGTGTGGGGAACACAAGCAGTGTGTTGGACCATCCCATACATTCAGACTGGCAGAAACACAAGAAGCGTTGCCAGGTCTGGTTTAAAAGGCAATGGCCCCCTGTGTGAGGACAGAGGACAGAGCCTGGTGGAATCTGGCAAGAGAACAGAGAGGGACATACATCTGAGCAAACATACCTAGGGTTGCATGTGAGGGGTCTTCGGGTTCCCAGGCATTATTATTCATATTACGCTTTCTGTTATGAGATTGTATATTATTCGGCCCCCTGACTGATGATGCTCATGACTTTGAGAAGTTCTACAGCCACTGGACACAATCCAGTGGGAAGTTCTCCTACACAAGTCCCACTGAAATGAGCTGGAGCTGAAGGCACTCCCCTATTCTGTTGCAGATCTCATTCATTTTGATGGGGTTTGCACAAGAGAATTTCCTGCCTGGGAGCTGCAGGAGGCAGACAAAGAATTCAGAGATGGACAATCAAACAATCTGCATGGAACTGAGTCTCCACACAATACTAAGGTCAGAGGTTGGCAGTGTGCTTGAATTCTGCTTTCATCCACATGTGCAAAGTGAGTATTTGTGCATTTAGAGGGGAGCCATGGCTGGGCAGTCTCCATCCTCACAGGATGTGCTGGTTTTCAGTGTATAGCAGGATCCCTCACTGGGCTGAGTGAAGGAGAGGCAGATCTGGGGCATCTCTACACCAGCCTAAAATCCTGCATTTAAATGGGGCTTTCCGCTTCCTTTTTAAATGCAGGATCACAACGACTCCCTTTTTCACCCACTTCCTTTCCCCGCCCTTCTCCCCATATCTGAGTCTTCCATTATCTGTCATTGATCTTGCTCCTCTTCTTGCCACTTTTCCTCTTTTCAGGGAGGAAATTGAAGCAGAACACAATGGGATAACTTGAGAGCTCGTTATCTGCAATCTATTTTAAAAAGGAACAAAGGGCATTTAATGCAAGAGGCTTGAATGAGCACAGTGTCATGTAAAGAGCCCACATACTTCCATGAAGGAGCAATCTCAATCGCAGGATAAAAGCTCAGTGTGAACCTGCTGTTTCCACACTCCTCATACAACCGAACCCTGCGTGGGTTTGCATGCCCAGTAGAGTTGTTTTGTACATAGAATGGCTGCACCCTAAGTGAGAGGAAGTAACTCTATAATGTCCAAATTATGGAATATACGTACACATACATACATAATCTTGTATGTAGTGCTTTAGAGCATTCAGATTGGCCCAAATACACTATCTCTGCATCTCTTATTACACGCAAGGCCTGCAAGGAAGGTCAGTATTATTATCATTATCTACACGTTGCAGATGTGAGGCTGACTTTGAGAGAATAATGGCTAAACTAAGACCACCCAGGGTGTTCATGGCTGAGGGGAATTTACAGCTCTGAGGACATTTTCATATTAAATGAGCCTTCCTGGTGCTGTTTGTGTTAACATCTGATAGGTGATCATACAGGAAAAAAGATAATTTATCCACAGTACAAATGAGCATTCTGGACAATGTAGATGTCCCACAATTCACATTATATCTGGCTGAAGTAAGAGCATCTTCAAGCATCTTTGATGAAAATGCCCTTAGCCACTATACCAAACTTAACCCCTTTAGGCTTAGAATTGGATAACTGTGCATCAGGTTAATTCCTCATTTGTGGCTGGTTGTTACCACAGATTTTAAGATGACATGTTACCACTATGCTCCCTCCAAAATTTAAAGATGTATAATCTATAGTACATTGCACTTTAAAGCAGAAAGAATGTAAGTAAGAGGAAAGTAAATAAACTGGACAAGTTTGATAACAGCCCAGTCTACAAGAATGACATTTTAGACAAATGTAACATAACATTTCTTTGCCCTTTCCTGCTTGGTGTTTAATTTCAAATCCCCCCTTTTAAACAAACTATGAAATGGGGATGACAGCAAGGCGGGGCAGGGAGCAAAACCAAGTTAAGCAAATGAAACACTTACCAATGGCTTTCATGAATGGCACAAAGTTTTCATGGGATTGGAGTTCATACTTTCCAGTGAAGTTCATGATGGTGATACCCTGCGTGTGCTCAACAGAACAGAAGATCTTTCCCTGGGAAGTCACATCTTCTTTTTATAAGGATCTCTTGCCTTGGAAATTGATCAGAGGTTACATGATCTCATTCTTTTATGGCTTTAATCAAACATTAACTTTGTGACTGATCGACGTTATCACTTAAACCATGTCTAAGTTAAGAAGCTACATTTTCTATTTCTACAAAGACTGTCGTGAACTGCAGATAGAAACCACACATAAAGAAGCACTTGTAAAAATTAGGGCCAAAGAGGAATTAAATGACACTGAGCTCCAATCTGCTTTCTGTTTGGAACAAGCGCTAGAAGTGTTGAAAATACTTACCAACAGGTAGAAGACTATGGAGGATACATACTAAGTGTTGCAATTAACATTACACATTTCCCCTTGGGTTTAAAATTAATTCTTTAACATTGATACTGATGTTGGAATCTTTTAAGCCATTTTCTCTTAATTTTTAATAGATCTACTGGCATAAACTGAACTATATTAGCATTAAGGTAGAATCAATCTATTGTTTATCCCACTGTGAACATGTCTCCACTGCAAAGGTATATCGATTTTACACCAGTTCAGCTGTCGTAGCTTCTTCCAAAGTCTCTTGGGATTGCAGGTTGGTAAGTATGCCAAGGTTGACAGTATTCCAGCTGAGCTATTTAAAATCCTAAAAGATGATGCTGTTAAAGTGCTGCACTCAATATGCCAACAAATTTGGAACACTCAACAGTGGCCACAAGACTGGAAAAGGTCAATTTACATTCCAATTCCAAAGAAGGGCAATGCCAAAGAGTGTTCGAACTACTGTACAATTGCGCTCATTTCACATGGCAGCAAGGTTATGCTCAAAATCCTACAAGCTAGGCTTCAGCAGTATGCGAACCGAGAACTACCGGAAGTACAAGCTGGGTTTGAAGACACAGAGGAACTAGAGATCAAATCGCCAACATTCGCTGTATCATGGAGAAAGCAAGAGAATTCCAGAAAAGCATCTATTTCTGCTTCATTGACTACACTAAAGCCTTTGATTGTGTGGATCACAACAAACTAGCAAATTCTGGAAGAGATGGGGGTACCAGACCACCTTACCTGTCTCCTGAGAAACCTGTACGAGGGTCAAGAAGCAACAGTAAGAACCAGACATGGAACAAGCGATTGGTTCCAAATTGGGAAAGGAGTACGACAAGGCTGCATATTGTCACCCTGCTTATTTAACTTATATGCAGAGTACATCATGAGAAACGCCAGGTTGGATGAATCAGAGGTCGGAATTCAGATTGCTGGGAGAATTATCAACAACCTCAGATATGCAGATGATACCACTCTAATGGCAGAAAGCGAAGAGGATCTAAAGAGCCTCTTGTCGAGGGTGACAGCGGAGAGTGCAAAAGCTGGTTTGAAACTCAACATTAAAAAAACGAAGATCATGGCATCTGGCCCCATCACTACCTGGCAAATGGAAGGGGAAGAAATGGAAGCAGTGACAGATTTTATTTTCTTGGGCTCCAAGATCACTGCAGACGGTGACTGTAGCCATGAAATTACAAGACGCTTGCTCCTTGGGAGGAAAGCTATGGCAAACCTAGACAGCATAGTAAGAAGCAGAGACGTCACCTTGCCAACAAAGGTCCGTATAATCAAAGCTATGGTTTTCTCAGTAGTAACCTATGGCTGTGAGAGCTGGACTATAAGGAAGGCTGAGCGCCGAAGAATCGATGCTTTTGAACTGTGGTGCTGGAGAAGACTCTTACAAGTCCCCTGGACTGCAAGGAGGTCAAATCAGTCAATCCTAAAGGAAATCAACCCTGAGTGCTCATTGGAAGGACAGATACTGAAGCTGAAGCTCCAATATTTTGGCCACCTAATGCGAAGAGAAAACTCTCTGGAAAAGACCCTGATGCTGGGAAAGACTGACTGAAGACAAAAGGAGAAGGGGACGGTAGAGGATGAGATGGCTAGATAGCATCACTGATGAAATGAATATGAACTTGAGCACGCTCCGGGAGACAGCGGAGGACAGGAAGGCCTGGAGTGCTATGGTCCATGGGTTCACGAAGAGTCGGACACGACTGAACGACTGAACAACAACAACAACAACAACAACAACAAGAAGAAGTATGCCGAGACTTCTGTTAGCTGCTCTGACAGTACAGTTCCCAGAGTTCCTTAGGAAGAGGGAATGGCTGTTACACCAGTTTAACTCTATGACGTAGATATGCCCTGAATGATGACTTTGAGTATCCTGCTTGTGATAGAGATCCATGCCAAAGATAATTGGAAATGTTAAATATACCTTGAGGTAATGAACCAACAGCATCCTTTTCAAATCAGTTTTGCTGTATTTGTGTAGATTAAGGGCGCAATCCTATGGGGACAGGCGGCTGCCTCTGAACTCGAGGGTGACCACCTATCCAATGTAGGGCAGGAAAAGCACAGAGGGGATCATCCCAATTTCGGCTGTCTAGCTGCAGGAAGGTGGAGCAGGGGAGGCGACTGTCGGACGACACATAGGATGTGCTGTACCGGCATTTCTGCCTTCCCCGCCCTGGAATGCCCCATTTTCACCGCTCTGCACTCCTCTTCCGAGCACAGAGCGCAGGGCCGTTCCGAGCTGCCTGCGAGGCAGTACAGGAGGGGGGACGGTTGGTTCTCCGGGAACCAACCTCTGAGCACAGGCTCCGAGGTCAGTTCCTGGAAACTGACATATCATATGGCAGTCTAGCCTCTGACTAGCAGCCATAGGATTGCTCCCTCTGGGCTCCAACGTGATTTGGAACCACAGAGATCTCCTTCATGTGACAACTGCAGAAAGGCACTGAAGCCAAATGTGGAAAGACTGTGACAAGATTCTGTTTTAAACGTGCAAGTAATGTACAGTGATAGAGTTGTGACCAGGCTGCATTACCTGTGCCCCAAAACTAATAGGGGAGACTGATATGTGGACATATTGCATTGTTCATCTGGGATCCATTGAATTGGCTGGATGAGTCTTTTGATGAAGATGTGTACCCCCATTTGAGCATCACCAGTTGTTGTAAAGTGAGCTGGATTGGGGCTTCTGGTGCAGTGGCATTATTACACACCAGGGCCCTGTGTATTCTATACAGCACATAGGTATGCTAGGAAAACCAACCCCTGATCTTATAACTAGAGCTCCCATAACCCATGTTGCTGCTGCTGTTGGTATTCTGTGAAGGAAAAACGTCAAAGTAGTAGGAAGAATGTGATAATGAAGCAGCCGTTAGTTCTCTTGTTCTCTGAAGATGCAGTGGTTGAAATGATTCTTTGACAAAAGCAGGTGTACGTGCTCTAACACTGGGGAAAGAGTAATGTCTGCAAGCTGCCAGTCAGGCGGTTTCAGCTTGGCATGTTTCTTGTTTAACCTTTCTGGAATGCTGTAGAGTCCAGAAAATGGCAGTTAAGCTTGTTGAGGTTATGCTGAATAAAGCCTTCTCTTATTAAAACAGTTGCAGCTTTCCTGTGTTTTCCACAATATTACAGAGAGAAAGCAGGAATTACAATAACAGATATATGTTTTTAAAGAACTGGACAGCGTGGGTGGGGGTAGATAGTTGTTGCTCATCAGTGATGGCATGGGCACTAGCCAATAAGAGCCCTTGACAACCACACTGCACACATTTGGTGACAGTGAAAACACTAGCAGCAGGGGGCAAGGTGGACCCAATATTCCAGGGTTTTTTTTGTTTTTTGTTTACTTGAAAAAGAGCAACAGAAGCCCAACATTTAAACATCATCTGGACCGCTCATTATAACTTAACAACAATTGCACCCTCTAAGTGCAAAGATCTGTATGTATCCTGAAAGTGCTCTATGCCTTCAATGTTTTGCCTGTAGCCTGGAGACCCATGATAGTTTTTACAGATAATTGAAGGCAGTTTGAAAGATGGATGGATGGTAGTGTTATATAGAATCATAGAATAGTAGGGTTGGAAGGGGCCTACAAGGCCATCGAGTCCAACCCCCATATCATCAGAAAAGGTGGGGTTTGTTCTTTTAAGTGTCCCTTACTGGATGGATGGATGGATGGATGGATGGATTATTTATTTATTTATTAGATTATATAGCTGGTTATCTGGCTGGCTACCCAGCCACTCTAGGCAGCGCACAATACAAATAGCACAAAATACAACACATTTACATAATCAACTGAACAAAACAACACTGCTGTAAAAAAAACCCTAACCCACCCCAAATGCTCGCCTGAACAGCCAGGTTTTCAAAGCCTGGTGGAAGCTCATCAAAGAGGGGGCATGGTGGAGGTCACCAGGGAGGGAATTCCACACAGTGGGGGCCACCACAGAAAAGGTCCTTTCCCTAGTCCTCACCTGCCTAGCTGTCCTTGCTGATGGGACAGACAGAAGGCCTTCTAAGGCCGATCTCATTGAGCAGCATCCCTGGTGTTGCTGGAGGTGCTCCTTAAGATAGACTGGGCCGGAACCATGCAGGTTTTTAAGTTCAATATCAATACCTTGAACTGGGCCCGGAAAAAAACTGGTAACCAGTGCAACTCCTTCAGCACTGGAGTGATATGGTCTTGCTGATGGCTGCATTTAATCAGGTGAGCTGCCGCGTTCTGCACCAGCTGCAACTTCCAAACCATCTTCAAGGGTTGCCCCACATAGAGCACATTACAGTAGTCTAGACGAGAGGCGATTAAGGCATGAACTACTGATGGGAGCAGATGGTTAGGGAGGTAGGGGTGCAACCGCCATATCAGATAGAGTTGGTACAGTGCTGCCCGGCACACCTGAGCCTCCATGGACAGCTGGGAGTTTAAAATGACCCCCAGGCTGTGGACCCCATTCAACACCAGGTCAGCATCCCCCAAGCTCCCCTTGTGTCCCACCAAAAGTACTTGGATTTTGTCAGGGTTCAGTTTCAGCTTATTCCTTCCCATCCAGCCACTCGCCAACTTCAGACATTTGGACAGGGTTTCTACAGCCAACCTTGGCAAGGATTTAAATAAGAAGTAGAGTTGCATGTCATCTGCATACTGGTGATGCGGATGACAGATTAGATAGATAGATAGATAGATAGATAGATAGATAGCCAGCCAGCCAGCCAGCCAGCCAGCCATGATGGTCCTGAATTTTTTTTTAACTTTTCATTTTATTTTGCTAAATAAGTGGGAGAACTAAAAATTTAAGCAGACTTAGCTGAATCAGTTTGGAAATTAGTTCAAACTTATGGGAAAATTGTGTTCACAAACTTGTAATTTTCCAAGGCATCAAAGAAGTCATTTGGGTCTTGTTATTTACAAGACCCAAACATCACTAACTTGATTCCCCTCAAAGAGTTTCAAAGAAATTGCACTATTCTATCCTGCAAGTCTAAATTTAATTATAGATGTAGTCATTGGCTGAATATGCTGATAATCAAAAACATCAACAACCAAACTGGACAACATTTCCAGGTTTTAAAATTGAAACTTGAATAACTTTGCATTCGAAATCTGGCCTGCAAGAGTCCTCCAGACATGATATCCTGGCTTTACTTCATGTACAGAAACATAACTTGGCTGTTACTAATCAAGGGAAGTTTCACAGAAGGCATCACAATGTTATGACTGTATCACGACAGTTCAAGATAATTCCCTCCCCCCGATCCATGTCCTGCTAGGCCACAAAATATTAAACTACCAACAAATTTGGTGGTGCTAGGTTGTGTTACATTTTCTAGGTGAGATTACTGCTATCGTTGGCAGTTCACAATATTCAATGCAAATATCACCGACCCTCTATGTGCCCGCAGTTGGTATATTGTTACTGAGGAGTTCAGCTTTGCTGTCTTTTCAAGTATCAGCCTAGCATATTGGCTCCAGACCAGCGTTTTGGTTGGGGAGGTTAACTAAGCAAATCCTTAGGGACAGCCAGGGCAAGTAAGTTGCCGCTGGTATCTGCTGACCTCTAACTACATTAATCAGTAGATGGTACTCTTGCCAAATATGAATGGCAGAGTGAGACCCCTGGATATATGCAGACACCTTCCTTCTGCCTAGTCCCTAACCTAACCAAGCTATCCAGGGAACATCCTCAATTGGCCAGTCCAGTGGCCTGGTGAGGGAAAACACCATGCCTGAGCTGTTGCCGCTACTGATAAACACATTAGCACCCATTAAAGTCAGGGGCATGAAAACATATGAAAAGCCCTGCTGGATCAGACCAAAGGCCCATCCAATCATCAGTGCTGGTTTTAACCTATAATGCCTTACATGGCTCTGGACTCCGGTACCACAAGGACCGCCTCTTCCTTTGAGAACCTGACCCGCCCATGAGGTCCGCTTCAGAGGCCCTTCTCTGTGTGGCCCCATTTGAGAGAAGCTTGCGGGGTATCACTTTGGGAAGGAGTGTTTTCTGGGATAGCCCCGTGTTTATGGAACTCTCTCCCCAAGAAAGCTCAACTGTCATCTTTTCAGTGCCAGACAAGCGCCAGCCTTATTTTCCCAGGCATCTGGGCATTAGTTATGGCCCAGTTGTTGTGGGCTGCTTTTGTGATGTTCATCCTAGTCTGTGAGGAGGAGAAGATTTTGTGTATTTGTGGACAAACGCTTTTCATATTGTATTGTTTTTAGAATATGTTTTTGTGATATTTATTTTTATCTCTGTTATCGTGCTGCTTATAGTTTATCTTGATTTGGTTTTCCCCCCTTTCCTTTTCTTCTTCTTTCTGTTATATTTTATTTGTTTGTTTATTTATTTTACAATATTTATATACTGCTCCACATCAAAGATTTCGGAGCGGAGAACAACAAGATAAAAGAATAAAACCCCATAATTAAAACAATTAAAACATTTTAAAAGAACAGATTCTGGACTTAATAAACTGCAGCTGGTCACTCAGGGAAGGCCTCTCAAAATAACAATGTCTTCAGGAGATGCCGGAAGCAACACAATGTTGGTGCCTGCCTGACCTCCAAAGGCAGAGAATTCCACAGGAAGGGGGCCACCACACTGAAGGCTCTTTTCCTGGTGGACTCCAACCAGGCCATAGGTCTGTGCAGAACCACCAGGAGCAAGCCCTCTGATTACTTCAGTGGCTGGGCAAGTTGGTAAGGGAGAAGGCTCCCTCTCAGGTATCCTGGTCCCAAGTTGTTGAGGGCTTTGTACGCTAGTACCAAAACCTTAAACCTGGCCCAGTAGCGAATAGGCAGCCAGTGTAGTTCCCTTAGCAAAGGAGTTGCACACTGAAAAGGGGCAGCTCCTGACAACAGCCCAGCTGCTGCATTCTGTCCTGGCTCCGGCTTCCAGACCAGCCTCAAGAGCAGCCCCACATAGAGCGCATTGCAGTAATCCAGTCTTGAGGTTACTAATGCCTGTACCACTGTGGCCAAGCTATCCCTGTCCAGGAGAGGCCATAGCTGGCGAACCAGCCGAAGCTGGTAAAAGGCACTCAGAGCCGCAGTGGCCACTTCGGCTTCCACTGACACTGATGGATCTAGGAGTACCCCCAAATTACAGACCTGATCTTTCAGAGGGAGTGCAACCCCTTCTAGAACAGGCAATGATCCTATCTCTCAGACGCATTATATTAATCATAGATTTCTCTATTGCGTGTGTAAGTTGCTTCGGGACTGCTTTCTGCAGTGGGAAGCGATCCATAAATTTTAATAATAATAACAATAGTCCAGCCTCCTGTTTCCCATAGATAACTCTGGGAAGCCCCAAAGCAGGACATGAGGGCAACAGCCTCTGCCCACAGTGTGCACACAGAACCCCATTTTGCACCCCATTTGTGTGCCTAACATTCATCACCCTTGGCAGGAAAAAGGAATGCCACTAGCTTAAGGGCACCCCTTTCCTTTGATCTAGGGAAAAGCCCTCCCCCAGGTAACCCTGTAAGAGAAACCTACAACCAGAAAGTGACGTTCAGTCTCTGTGCAGCTTCAGATGGCCAACTTCAAGGATGTCCTGTTCCAGCCCTTCCCGAGTCAGCTTCACTCCCTGTTTTCCCCAATGCTCCTCATCTCCCTGCTCCATTTTTATTGTTTTACATTCAGTGTGGTTAGGGATCCACAGGGAACACCCAGCTTGACAGTGCCTGTGTTCCCTCTTCAAGGCCCTTTGCTAGAGAAAAGGCTAGTAAAGGGACTTGAGAGGACTCCACTGGCCTCCTACCCAGGCTCCCACAAGAGAAACCACTTCCACGTCCTGGTGCCAAAGTTAATCTCATTATCTACAGCATTTCCCCAAAGAAGCTTGGGAACCCCTCCTCCTCCACTCAAGGAGAAGTAAAACAGCAGTGTTAGAAGAGACAGATTCAGACAAAGGAGAGCTGTGAGTTGTTTGAAGGCACTTTGAGGGTACAAGACCTCTCTGAGGGCATCTGATTTGGGGGTGCAGATCTGCTGCCTTGTAGGAAATTGCCTTGCAGGAGCGCCTATTTGTCTCCATGTATGTTCTACTTGTATATTTACAAATAAAGCAAATATTACAAAAATGCCATCACTCTCCTCCAATGCTCTCTCATCCAAAGGAAAGCAAATTCCAATAGCACAGCCTTTGCAGCTCCTTGGGCACCCATATATACCTGTATCAGCAGAATTGCCTAGTCACTCCACGAGTGACCTTCGACTTTGCAAACTGACTACATCTTGGCTCTTGCCCTTTGGCCTCAGAACAAACATTGCTGCTGAGGTGTCTTTACAGCTCTTTGTGAAAAGTTTGAGTTGCCTGTTGAGACATCATGACAAAGGTGTTACGGTGTTATGGAAAAATTTCTCAAATTCTCCGTTTTTCCTCCCATAGGGCCCCTTGACTTTATCAACCCACAACATGGACTGGGACATAGGGATGATGATGATGACACTATTTATTTATTCAATTTCTTAATCGCCCATCTGGCTGGGCACCTGGCCACTCTGGACAATGTACAGCAATACAATTTTAAAACAATAAAATTCTACTTTAAAACATCGTATTTCTAAAAATACCCTAACCCACCCCAAATGCCTGCCTGAACAACCACATTTTTAATGTGTGGCAGAAGCTCATTAAAGAGGGGGCATGGCAAAGTTCCCTAGGGAGGGAGTTCCACAGAGTGGGGGCCACCACAGAGAAGGCCCTCACCCTTGTCCTCGCCAGCCTAGCTGTCCTGGCTGATGGGACAGAGAGAAGGCCACCTGAGGCTGATCTTGTTAAGCGGCCTGTCTGTTGTTGCTGGAGGTGCTCCTCGAGATAGGCTGGGCTGGAAACATATAGGGTTTTAAAGGTCAAAACCAGCACCTTGAATTTGGCCCTTTAATCAGGTGAGCCACCGCGTTCTGTACCAGCTGCAGCTTCTGAACCGTCTTCAAGGGTAACCCCATGTAGAGCACATTACAGTAGTCTAGATGAGAGGAGATCAGGGCATGTACTACTGATGGGAACAGATGGTCAGGAAGGTAGGGTGCAACCGCCATATCAGATGGAGTTGGTACAGCGCTGTCCGGCTCACAGCTGACACCTGAGCCTCCATGGACAGCTGGGAGTCTAAAATGATCCCCAGGCTGCGGACCTTGTCTTTCAAGGGCAGCCATACCCCATTCAACACCAGGTCAACATCCCCCAACCTACTCTTGTCTCCCACCAAAAGTACC
This sequence comes from Heloderma suspectum, assembly GCF_057233095.1. NCBI lineage: Eukaryota > Metazoa > Chordata > Lepidosauria > Squamata > Helodermatidae > Heloderma > Heloderma suspectum. The sequence continues at coordinate 131,066,290 of NC_139462.1, read as the reverse complement.
TCGGTCTTGTCAGGGTTCAGCTTCAGCTTATTCCTCCCCATCCAGCCACTCACCGTCTCCAGACATTTGAGCAGGGATTTCACGGCCAACCCTGGTGAAGATCTGAACAAGAGGTAGAGCTGCGTGTCATCCACATATTGATGACACCGCACCCCAAACCTCCTGATGATAGCCCCCAGCAGCTTCACATAGATGTTAAATAGCATCGGGGAGAGGATGGAACCCACGCACAAGTGAGTGGCCATGGGTCGGAAACCTCCTCTCCCAGTGCTACCCTCTGGCACCTGCCGGAGAGGAAGGACCAGAACCACTGTAATATCATGTCTCCAATGCCCAGCCACTCGAGGCGGTCCAGGAGGATACAGTGGTCAACGGTATCCAAAGCTGCTGAGAAGCTGAGGAGAACAAGGAAGGAGCATTCACCCCTATCCAAAGCCCTCCTCATATCATCCACCACGACAACCAAGGCTGTTTCTGTCCCATGCCCAGGCCTGAAGCCCGACTGAAATGGCTCTAGATAATCACCTTCTTCCAAGTGTGCCTTCAACTGCATCGCCAGATACATGGACAGATACTAGACTACAATCTGCTTTATAAGCCTTGTTATCCTTAGGCAGTAATTTATATCAGAGGGACAATTTTGTGCACATTGATTTATTTGCTGATTTGTAAGCAGATCCAATAAAATATGTTTCAAAGAAACAGACGGGGAAACACTTTCTCCAATCCATTTGCCTGTCTGATCATCACATTCAATATTTTAGCTCCAGATGGTTGCAGAATGCAGAAAGCATTAGTATGGCAGACACAATAGTGTGTGCAGTGTGTTAAAAGTCCAAACTGGACTTGGAGGTCCGTGCCCAGCTGCCCTCCAATTAAGCTCTGGACATGTGGGTAAGATTCAACTCAATCTCCAGCATGCACGCTATAACGCTTAACCTTGCTAGCAACCCAAATTCAACTATTGCTTAGTATCATCACAGCAGACAGTTCTTAAATAAATGGCTCCCCATAACCCTTTGGTTGTACATGCACACACTTGCACAACTATTCCAGAACTTTGAATTGGGTGCAGTGTTGTGTACCCACCAAGGGGTGGAGTATGAGGCGGGTTAGAGGATGGACTGTGGGTCTGTGGCAGGAGAAGAGGGAATGAGAACATCTTTCTGTTTGCCCCTGTAGTTGGTGATGGACGATACAGTGCGCTAAACACATGTGGCGGTTATAGTAAGGGCTTGAGGAGCTGTGCATGGAGGTGGATGTAAAAGCACCTCTCCCAGCTGGAGCATAGGCAGCGGCCTTCTACTGAGTCAGCCCCTGGGTTCATCTAGCCAGTGTAGTTGACAGTGACTGGCAGCAGCTCTACCAGATTTCAGGCAGGTGTTTTCCAGTTTTACCTGGAGATGCCAGGCCAGGGACTGAACCTGGGATCTTCTGCTTGACCACAAAGGAAGCACATGACTTCTTCACCTTGCCATCTTCCACATGTGGGATGACAAGCTCGGGCCGAGCTCAACCATCTGGCTTCTTAGGGTGCTACATGGTTCAAGCATGCACTCAGTGAACTGCTGCTGCTGGCTTCTGCTTGAAAAGATACAGTCTTCCTCACAAAACTCTAGTAACTCACAATAGTACTGAGCCAGTGACATGTTATACTGTTATCAAAGCATCCCAGGTTCAGTCCCAACTTAGCCACAGTCACAGCAGTCACAGCAACAACAACAACAACAACCGGCTTCCCTGGTGTTTGCTTGCTTATCCATGTGCAACCCAGTCCTATGCATACTTACTCAGAAGTAAGTCCCACTGTGTTCAATGGGGCTTGCTCCCCATTATAAATGTGTACAAGATTGCAGCCTCCCCCAGCCTGTTACCCTCCAGATGTGTTGGACTACAACTCCCATATTGCTGGGGCATGATGGGAATTGTAGTCCAACACATTTGGAGGGTGCCAGGTTGGGAAGGCTGCCCTGGTGCCTCGTTGCTTTGTCTGCCTGCCTCTTTTTCTCAGGAAGGGGAAGAGATCTGGGTTTCATCCACAGAGATAACAAATCTAGAGGAATGTGCTTCAAGAATAATATGCAGTACTCTAATACCGATAATAGTATAAAGTGTTTAGTGGAGGCTGGTGGCTGATTTCGGTGGGGCTGGGCATCCATTCTGCATTTCAGTCAAAACCGTCCAGAACTCTAAAGCAGCTCTCCAAGGGCTGAACCCTAGGCCCCAAATGGGCTCAGCACCTTGGAGAGCTCCTTTAGAGTTCTGGATGGTTCTGACCGAAACTCAGAATGGACTCTCAGCCCCACCGAAACTGGAGCCACCAGCCTCCACTGAAATTATTTCATCATCCTCATCATCGGGTCTCCATCCAGCACTGCAGGTTGGTTATTATTTGAACGCAGCCAGGTGCAGCGTAACCAATGCCATGCGAATGAGAGCAGGGAACCATAGATATCAGTATGGGAGCGGGCAGTGGGGCTGGTGGCTCCGATGTTGGTGGGGCTGTGAATCCACTCTGGGTTTCAGTCAGAACCAGCCAGAACTCCAAAGGAGCTCTCCGAGGTGCTGAAACCCAGCCCCAAAGTGGTTCCAGCACCTCGGAGAGCTCCTTTAGAGTTCTGGCTGAAACTCAGAACGGATCTGCAGCCCCCCCGAAACCGGAGCCACCAGCCTCCACTGGGAGTGGAGTTTTAGCGCACAACTCCTCCTATCCGAGGTTTCAATCGAGAACCCCAAATGTAGCTGTGCGAAGGATGCAAACGTTTCCTGCCTCTACAGTTTCTCTCATTGCCCTTCACGGCGGGATCAGTGGGCGGGATCTCTGCTGGCCAGCCGGCCAATCAGCTGTTCTCACGGTTGCAGGGGGCCCGGACCCCGACCCAGCTTCGAAGGTCACGCTCGCACGCCCCGCGGAGGCCGGGGTAAGTCCCCGCCAGCGGGGGTCGGGGGAGCCGGTAACCGCGGACACCGGCGGGGAGCGGAAGAGCGCGTTGGGGGAGCTTGACCCGAAGGACCGTGGCAGCGCGAGCAGCTCGACGACATTGGGCCCCGCTTTGTGTCGTGTGCGCGCAGTGACCTGTTGCGTGTCTTCATTTGAAAACCGAGGGGTTGGAAAGAGCCAATGTGGCGTAGTGGCGAGAGTGCTGGACTGGGAGTCGGGAGATCCAGGTTCTAGTCCCCACTCGGCCATGGAAGCTCCCCGGGTGACTTCGGGCCAGTTGCAGACTCTCCGCCCAACCCACCTCGCAGGGTTGTTGTTATGAGGATAAAATGGAGAGGAGGAGGATTATGTCCACTGCCTTGGGTTCCTTGAAGAGGAAAAAAGGCGGGATATAAATGTAATAAATAAATCCATGAAAGAGTATTCGTGCACTGTACTTGCCTGGGGTGCAATTTGTGCCTCACCAGGGCTCGGGTTTGATATCTCTTTTCAGCCTTGGTATGAAGTATGCCAGGATAAGAATGCTCCTGATCACGTGCAGAGTGTATTTATGTTGTCACCACCACTACTGAGTAGTGTTGAGGACTCAGAATCTTCATGAATTTGGGAAGGGTTTTCAGATCAGAGGTGTTTCTAGGAATTACTAAGCACTGACGTTGGTGCCCATTGGCAGCGGAGGCTGGGGGCTCCAATGTCAGTGGGGTGGTGAATCCGCTCTGGTTTTCAGTCAGAACCAGTCTAAAGGAGCTCTCCAAGGTCCACCTTGGAGAGCTCCTTTAGAGTTCTGACTGAAACCTGGAGCAGATTCATCACCCCACTGACACCAGAGCCACCCACCTCCACTGCCCACTGGTTCAAAACCAGAACACACACATGCACGGCTGAACAGCAGACTTCCCAACGACAACACTTGTGCCTCACTTTTTGCTTTAAACAAAGACTCAAACCAGATTAATGTCAAATCAAATTCAATAAAAATTAAAATAAAACAACAACTAAACAGTACAATCAGCAGCACCAAAGCAGCCAAACATCAGGAGTGCTTCCAGATGAAGGGTTCTTAGCCCTAACAATTACAAAGCATTGTTCAGCTATTCCAGCTTTTTCTCCTCAATGGACTTTATGTGGTAAGAAAAAAGACAGAAGAACCTGTGGGAAGTACGGAAGGGTTACGAGTGGAAGACAATGTCTTCTGGACCACCACCACCCTGGTAAAATTCCATGAATCAGGCTGGATAATGGCATGACATAAACCTCATCCAGGAACACCCCAGACCACTGTTGAAGCAAGAATTTCTGTTCACTGCTTTTCAACTTTTCTTCTTCTTTCCATTCTTCTTGAACAGACTAGATGTGCTTCAACATTGGAGAGCAGGAACTTTAACCTGGAGCTAGTGTTCTTTTAAGTTCCATTACATAGCAGGCACAGTTGTATGAACATTTTCTGTTGAAAACTTTATGAAATGGTGTCACAGAAAAGAGAAGTATGGACCTAATGAACGCTACTTGCCACTTTGTTGTTCAGTCGTTAAGTCGTGTCCGACTCTTCGGGACCCCATGGACCATAGCACGCCAGGCCTTACTGTCCTCCGCTCTCTCCCGGGGTGTGCTCAAGTTCATATTCATTGCATCAGTGATGCTATCTAGCCATCTCATCCTCTGCCGTCCCCTTCTCCTTTTGCCTTGAGTCTTACCCAGCATCAGGGTCTTTTCCAGGGAGTTTTCTCTTCGCATTAGGTGGCCAAAATATTTGAGCTTCAGCTTCAGTATCTGTCCTTCCAATGAGCACTCAGGGTTGATTTCCTTTACGACTGACTAATTTGACCTCCTTGCAGTCCAGGGGACTCGTAAGAGACTTCTCCAGCACCACGGTTTGAACGCATCAATTCTTCGGCGCTCAGTTTTCCTTATAGTTCAGCTCTCACAGCCATACGTTACTACGGGGAAAACCATAGCTTTGATTCTATGAACCTTTGTCGGCAAAGTGATGTCTCTGCTTCTTACTGTGCTGTCTAGGTTTGCCATAGCTGTCCTCCCAAGGAGCAAGCGACTTGTAATTTCATGGCTACAGTCACCGTCTGTGGTGATCTTGGAGCCCAAGAAAATAAAATCTGTCACTGCTTCCATTTCTTCCCCTTCTATATGCCAGGAAGTGATGGGGCCAGATGCCATGATCTTCATTTTTTTAATGTTGCGGTTCAAACCAGCTTTTGCACTCTCCGCTTTCACCCTCGACAAGAGGCTCTTTAGATTCTCTTCGCTTTCTGCCATTAAGGTGGTATTGTCTGCATGTCTGAGGTTGTTGATAATTCTCCCGGCAATCTTAATTCCGACCTGTGATTCATCCAGCCCGGCATTTTTCATGATGTACTCTGCATATAAATTAAATAAGCAGGGCGACAATATACAGCCTTGTCATACTCCTTTCCCAATTTGGAACCAATCGCTTGTTCCATGTCTGGTTCTTCCTGTTGCTTCTTGACCCTCGTACAGGTTTCTCAGGAGACAGGTAAGGTGGTCTGGTACTCCCATCTCTTTAAGAATTTGCCAGAGTTTGTTGTGATCCACACAATCAAAGGCTTTAGCGTAGTAAATGAAGCAGAAATAGACGTTCTTCTGGAATTCTCTTGCTTTCTCCATGATACAGCGAATGTTGGCGATTTGATCTCTAGTTCCTTTGTGTCTTCGAAACCCAGCTTGTACTTCCGGTAGTTCTCGGTTCACATGCTGCTGAAGCCTAGCTAGTAGGATTTTGAGCATTAACTCTATTAGCCTTTGTCCTGCTTCATTTTGTACACCAAGGCCATCCTTGCCTGTTATCCCAGTGATTTCTTGACTTCCTGCTTTAGCATTCCAATCCCCTATGATGAAGAGGACATCTTTTTTTGGTGTTAGTTCTAGAAGTTGTTGTAGGCTTTCATAGAACCGATCAACCTCAGCTTCTTCAGCATCAGTGGTTGGGGCATAGACTTGAATTACTGTGATGTTGAATGGTTTGCCTTGGATTTGTACTGAGATCATTCTATCGTTTTTGAGATTGTACCCCAGTACTGCTTTTCCCACGCTTTTGTTGACTATAAGTGCTACTCCATTTCCTCTAAGGGTTTCTTGCCCACAGTAGTAGATATAATGGTCACCTGAATTAAATTTGCCTATGCTTGTCCATTTTAGTTCACTGATTCCCAAGATGCCACCTCCTGTTTGACCACCTCCAGCTTACCTTGATTCATTGATCTGACATTCCAGGTTCCTAAACAATATTGTTCTTTACAGCATCGGACTTTCTTTTCACCACCAGACACATCCACCGCTGAGTGTCCTTTCGGCTTTAGCCCCGCCGCTTCACTCTTTCTGGAGCTACTTGGAAATTCCCTCTGCTTTTCCCCAGTAGTATGTTGGACACCTTCCGACCTGAGGGGCTCATCTTCCGACGTCATATCTTTTAGCCTTGTGATACGTTCCATGGGGTTTTCTTGGCAAGGATACTGGAGTAGGTTGCCATTTCCTTCTCCAGTGGACCACATTTTGTCAGAACTCTCCACCATGGCCTGTCTGTCTTGGGTGGCCCTGCATCGCATAGCGTATGACTTCACTGAGTTACGCAAACCCCTTCGCCACAACAAGGCAGTGATCCATGAAACTCTTAACTACAACTGATCTTAAAAGGACTGCTTGTCCTAGGTCAGGCCACCAGATGTGAATGTGGCAGATGCCACTGCTGTCAGCTTGAACACTCCAAGGCCATGGCTGGGTGTAGGCTCCAATTATGCAGAAAAGCAGCACAATTCAGCTTTCTAACCCTTATGGTTACAGAGATATGCTTGACAGTGTGCAGACAATGGGCCTGTTCAAATGGCACAGCAGCAAATCATGGGTTAATTAATCCACAATTTGCTGGGACATGAGACACTTCTGCTTTGCATAAACAACCTACAAACACCCTGTTTGTAGCCTGTTGCATGATGTGCGAACCTGGACACTCTGGGTTCTTTATGGGTTAAACAACCCAGAGTTAACCTATGATTTGTTTTTAGGTTAACTTTGGGTTGTTTAACCCATAAACAACCCAGAGGGTCTGGGCCTGCATGTCATGCAATGACCTACGAACATACATAGGTTGTTTTTCAAACTGGAAATGGCTCATGTGCTCCGCACATCCCCTGCAAAAATGATTTGCTGCCATGACATGCAAATGAGGTTAATGCCTGATGAAACTCACAAGCCAAAGGAAATGCTGAATAAGTTTTCCAGGGGTCAGAGGGTTGGAGTAATGCCCTGGATAGCTTCTTGTCCCTCCCCGTGACTAGCAGAAGCAGAATAAATTATGTAAAATAATACAAATTGAAGAATAATGTGTGCAGAATTGGATAAATTGTTCACACATAATTTATACAGAACATAGCATGTTTTGGGGGTACAGAATTTGGTGTGGCCCCGTAACTGTATTTGTCTGACCAAAGCTCTGTGCTTCTCAATAGTCCACTTTGGGAGGCCCACTCCACCTGTTCACCCAGACCAGCTGACGTTTGGCCTCTCCCAGTATTGGGTAATGAATTTGCTTATTTTCCTCTTCTGTCCCCATTCCAGTTTCCTCTTGTGTCAAGCTTGTTAGATTGGTAAGCCATTATTTTAAACTGCAAATCACCTTGACCACTTTGATGGAAAGGCAGCACTTAAATATCATCTGGCAATTGTCTTCTGCCTCATAAGCAGTTGCGCATCTTAGAACAGTGTGCAAATAAGTAAAGATGACCCGGAAACCAACGCTGATGCCAAGCAAGACCAAAGGAGAGGTTTCCCTCCAATATCCATCATGCCTTCTCAATGAGCAGTTGTGCACTTCTGCTGTTGGTGACAACATGAAATCTCATTCCCCGAGAGCAGCTGCAACCTCCAGCTCAAACCGGTGCTGTTCTGGCACTTTGTGAGTAACCTCTGGGAATCAACATTCTGATGTTTTGGCATTATAAGCAGAAGAAATGGCTATGCACCTTAATGAAAAGGTGGGAAAGACAGCAGCATAGGATAATTGCCACTGGGAATTTTCATCCAATATTATGGAAATCCTTTCCTCAAGCTTGAATTAATTCTTTTTCTCGAGTTTGCTGAAGAGAGGTAGATAAGATAAGTCAAACTATACATGGTGCTAAACATGTGACTTGAAGTTGCAGGACTGGGTGTGTGTTTTACTGGAAGCAGCAGACACGGAGCGGGTTTGGGATCAGCATCAAAATCAAGACTGAGGGTGTCTCTACATTAAGCACAACCCCTGCATCCTTACTGGGGCTTTTTGCTTTCTGTTTCTTTGTGGAATTAGGATGGGCTCCTTTTACACAGCAGACACATGGTTTGAATCGAGGGAGCGCCTCCCTCCCCACTTGGCATGTGTGCAAAGGAGCGGTGTGTGTGTGTGTGTCTTGTTTCTGTTGCTTAACTTGTGCTGTACTGTTCTCACAGCCCCTGGGAAAGCTAGCACTTACTTCTGAAAATCTGTCCCATCCCCCCGTCCCCCGCTTGCTAGATATGCCTGTCATTTTATAGGACAAAGACTCCTGTCTGTCATGAGATATACTAATATTTTTCAGGTTCTCCGGCCTGAAGATAATCTAGTGCAATTACTGTGTATGTTGCTGGAACCAGGAACAAAAACATGAAGTACATCAGCAGCCGAGGAGGAGCGGGAATCGTTGATTTTGAAGGTGCTCTGTTTTCTGGGTATGCGAGAGATGGCGGCCTCCTCATGCCTCAGATGCTGCCGGTCCTGGACTACGCCACCCTTCGAACATGGAGCACCTTCTCCTATCCAGAACTGGTGAAACAATTGTGCTCTATTTTCATCTCGCCTGAACTCATTCCAAAAGCAGAATTGGGAGGTAAAGTAAATCCAGATAATTATCGAGATGAGGGAGTCTTCAAAATTGTGACAGTATTTTAGATTTAATCTGTTGACAATCTTCTTCAATCACTTCAATATAATGTGACTTACTTTCTGGTGACTTACAAAAGTGGTTAACACATTGACAACTTGTTATTATTTATATAACACCATCAGTGTGCATTGTGCTTTACGAAGTAATCTATAATAATAGAAGGGGGTATGTGTCTGTATGTCAGCACCATAGCACCAAGACCATGAAGCCTAGACACCTGAAACTTGGTATTCATACTAAGGGGACCATAGGGGTGTGCACTTCATGGTCATTTGGTTTTTAAAATGCATTAATCAATTGTAATTAATTTAAATGGTTCTCTGTGTTTGAAACTTGCAGTACCATCTTCAGTTACTGGGTGGCAGAGCTCCCAACCAGCACATGGCTGTGCAGTCCATACAGTTTGAAGCCAGGGGAGATTAGTAGTCCAAGGGACAGAGTTATATGGCTCCCCCTCCCAACTGCTGTGGGACAGCCCTCCTCAGGGGAATGGAATGGATAGACCCCTCCCTTTGTCTTGCAAACCCCCAAGAGAGCTTCGACTAATGGGTGGTATAGAAATATAATAAATAAATAATAGTAATAAATAAATACACCATGGCAGAGATGCCAGTGGGCTTCACTCAGACGGGGCGGGCACAACATGTCCAACTCTGACAGCTGCATAGGTTCGCTTAAAGGCTTCGCTGTATCAAACGGAAGGCTATTTCTACCCGTGCAAAGCTGCATCTCTTCGCTAGTGTGAGATTAAAACAAAACACACAGGACCCTGCCCTCAGGAGGAGTTCACAATCTGAAACATGCAAGACAAATTCCAGAGGGGTAGATAAGATAGGTCAAACTATACATGGTGCTAAACATGTGACTTGAAGTTGCAGGACTGGGTGTGTGTTTTACTGGAAGCAGCAGACACAGAGCGGGTTTGGGATCAGCATCAAAATCAAGACTGAGGGTGTTTCTACATTAAGCACAACCCTGCATCCTTACTGAGGCTTTTTGCTTTCTGTTTCTTTGTGGAATTAGGATGGGCTCCTTTTACACAGCAGACACATGGTTTGAATCGAGGGAGCGCCTCCCTCCCCACTTGGCATGTGTGCAAAGGAGCGGTGTGTGTGTCTTGTTTCTGTTGCTTAACTTGTGCTGTACTGTTTCCTCACAGCCCCCAGGAAAGCTAGCACTTACTTCTGAACAGATGTATGATTGTGCTGTAAGTCTGTGATCCTAGGCACACTTACTTGGGAGTAAGCCCTATTGAACTTAATGGGGTACTCTGCATCAACAGAGGACGTCGATTCTGAGCTTGGTGGGGTGGGGGATCAGATCTGTCTCCCTTCGCTGCAGGGAGGCATTTTACCCTCTTCTCCCTCCAATCGAAAAATGTGCTCAAGCATTTACATGGCAGGCACATGGTTTGAATTGAGGAAAGTCCTTCCTCGGCAACTTCATAGCGCTACGGCAGCATTACACACTGCCGATATGGCGCCATTAACTTTTATTACTAGCTTATCTTCGATCTTTTTGAAAGCAGGATAAAGGGGGAAATGTGCAGGAGACATCCTAGAAGCTGATGATGTCATGTAAAGGACGTGCAAACTTCCATGAGTGACTAATCACGAGTGTGCAAGAAATTGATAATGTAGAGATACCCTGAGGCATACAAGGAGGCGGTAGCTGTACGTATTTCCTTCCAAGTTGCATTCCCAACAAAAATCTGCACAAAGCTGCTATTAGCCCCAGGAGAGAGCCCCCATTCACTCCAATCTATTGGTTCTTTGATGTGAGGGGGAAAAGCTAATCCCCCTCTCCCCAAGTGTCGCCTGCTCTTTCCAGTTTAAAAAACCCATAACACAACTTAAAGTGACACATTTAGTGTCATATGTAGCCCTTAGTCTGTTATAGCAAAAACAACAAAGGGACAATTAAAAATGACATGATTGGCCCTTGTGTGCTTGTTTTGTATTTACTAAATAGCAGCTACTGGGAGCTGGGAATCTGACCTGGCACTGGGATATGAGGAGAGGGCAGTTTTAACCCTTTGGTCCTCGTGCAGATCGCCTCCCCACCCATTGCTGACGTATGTCCCTTGGGATCCTTGCCAATAGTGTCAATTTCTAGATTTTTCCAGAAATCTAAACCTGGTGGTCTGTGGCATTTGATAATAATCTCATTTGACTTCTCTTCTTCCAGACTTGATTGATAGAGCGTTCAGCATGTTCAAACACAAAGATGTTGTTCATCTGTCGAGACTAAAGAACGGATTGAACGTTTTGGAGCTTTGGCACGGTGTGACATACACTTTTAAGGACCTGTCCTTGTCCTGCACAGGGCAGTTCCTGCAATACTTTCTGAAGAAAAAGAAGCAGCATGTCACCATTCTAGTGGGTACGTCTGCAGCTAGAACCAACTTATGGTCTGGTACAGATTTGGGCTCAGCTTGAAGAACGCTGTGTGCCTTTGCTCCAGATGCACTTGTCACTTCCAGTCTCTGGCCAGGAAGTGCCACACGGAATTTTGCTTCGGCTGTTGGCCACTCTCATGTCTTCTGTAACCCTCTGATTGGTCCTGAGTCTGGCCCAGCATTGTGGATCTCTGCCCTCCCACAATGCGCCCTCTGCATAGCTGCATTGACACCAGCACTCGTGTCAAACACAGAATACTTTTTGTGGATAAGCATTCGCTGCCACAGGAAGCGGTGATGGCCACTGGCTTAGATGGCTTTAGAAGAGGAACAGACAAATTGACGGAGGACTGCTCTTGTTATCTGATTATAGCTAAACGGAACCAATGGACAAGGGTTGCTGGGGGGGGGGGGCATAGACGAGCTTGGGCTGCTGTTGTTTTCATGCCCTGTGTCAAGATTCCCCTCATGACCTGGACCCCCTGAGCAACTCCTTAAGGATCTCTTGCCTCCTTAAGAGTCCCACCCTCCTTCTTTTAGACTTCCCCTTTCCAGTAACGTGGGGTTTAGGCTGTAGATATGGGGTGATTGGCACTTCAGACACCTGGCTGTTAACCACAACAGTTGACTGGTAAATTTAAAGCAAGCAAATCACAACTAATGCTGAGTGATACAAAAGGCCTTAAAAGAAAATAAAAGCTGCAAAACGCAAGTTCCTTTACCCCAGCTGCACTTAGACCTTTCCAGGGTGCTTCTTCCTGCTCACTCTTCAGACTCTGCTCTCACTTCAGTCTCTGGCTGTCTCTCTCTTACTAGCTCTCTCGCTTTCTTTATATACTGTCCTCCCTCATGCCCTCCTTTGTATACCCTCTTCCCTCAAAACCGAAAGTACTGCTTCAGTACTGCTGAAGAAATGAATTTTAACTGAGGAATTGAAACAGAAACTTCCCCGGAGAAATGAAACTACTCATCTCAGGGTTACCCCCCCCCCAACAGAAAACTCCAGGCTTCTAAGCCTGACCCATTTTCCTTATGCCTCTGTAGGCCTCAAACATTCACACCCTGTATCCCAGATGCATCTGACTGGGTGCTGCTGGAAACCAGTTTCTTGATGAGATGGCCCCTTGCCCTGCGCTAGGGGCTCTCTTAGGTTAACAGCTGGATAGGTAAGGCATTGGTGGAAGACAGCCCCCCGCCATCCTTGGAATTCCCAGTGGGTGGGGAAAGATTCTCATCCACAATTTCCCTCAGTGTGTGAATAAAGCCTTAGAAGGTGAGGATCCAGGCCACAGACTTCTCACCACCAACATGCCACTCACAGAGGTCTGCAAGGCCCAAGGTTAGCTCAGTTATACTTGTTTTGGCTCAAGTACAGAGCTGTTGGCTGCCAAGCAAAGAAAGATAGTTGCCAAGGGCTGCCTCTCCTGCCATTTTGGCAGAGCAGAAAGGGAATAAGAAGTCAGTGCCACTCTTTTACTTCTTTAATCTGCATCTTTTGTTCATACATTGTCAGTTCTTGCCAGCTGACCCACAACTAGCAAGCAACGGCGGCAGTAACTCACTGGCTGGTAAGCAGGGACATAAGTCTGTCCAAGGCTAGGAAAGGAGGCAGGACGCCCAGAGCTGGGGACTTTACCAGTTCAAACAAAGCCAAGACAATGTGGCAGAGAGAAGTCATATTTCCAGTCCCAAGCCTAAACACAGAGATTCACGAGCAAGGCTGAGTTTCAGGTTTGGGGTCAAGGCGGGGCTGACGAGATACGGCATGTGGAAACAACGTTGTTCTCCAGCACCTTGCCCGTTCCTGCTTCTTGCTTTTAACTACAGCATCCTGGAGCAGCTGCTGGCAATCTGGCCTCCGGGAGCCTCTCTGTCTTAAATGGACAGAGGCTCGCCTCCATTGCTCTTTTACATGAAGCCGCCTTCACTCTGCTGGAGGCAGTGGAACTTCACCCTCTGAATCCTCTGGAGAGTCTGGCTGCAGCTGGGCATGGCTCCTCCACAGAGGGCTTGGGGGCTCGGGCTGCTTCGGTGCTAGTCCCTTCCCCCGGGTCTGGAGCCTGCCATTGCCCCTCGTCCTCGGAGCAGTCCTTGGGAGGCATGACACACAACGGTTTTGTACAGACTGACCATCCTGGAGTCTCAAGACAGATTTGCCCACAGAACAGGGTCTGTGAAGCAAGTGGCCACACTGGCCAGGCTACTTCTCTTGAGCTGTCAGCCTCCCCCAACCTGGTGCTCTCCACATGTGTTGGACTACAACCCCCAGCATGCTGCATGGGGCGATGGGAGCTGTAGTCCAACACATGTGGAGAGCACCAGGTTGGGGGAGGCTGAGCTGAAGCCTGGTTTTCAGCCTAAGATGTGGAGCACCGCCAGGGCCAGGACAAGGGAAGGAGAAGGCCAGTGAGAAAAAAGGCAACACATCGACCGACAGAAAGAGAGAGAGAGAGAGACACACAAAGGGGAAGGGAAGGAAAAGGAGTAAAAGAGGAAAACACTGATAAAGCTAAAATTTAAAATAGTAGCTTTAAAAAAACTAAAAGTTTTTAAACTTTTAAGAAAAGTTTTAAAACTAAAACTTTTTAACAAACGGGTTAAAATGGATCCCAGGAGTCAAAAGTTTGAAGGCTACTGATCTAGGGGGCTGATCTTTTAGACTTCCATTAAGTCTTTAAAATGCAAAGAGTCTTCAATTATTTTTTTGAAACAGGGATACTGGCAGCTCAGCAGTTGAAAGTGTCAGGGGCGAAAAGAATTTGGACATAATTGTTCTGCTGCCACATGGTCTCTGCAGCCAAGTACAAGAACTACAGATGACAACAGTAATGGAAGAAAATGTCCACGTGTTTCTCAGTGAGTCATTTGATGGGCCTTTTAATTTAGAATGCTTCAGGTTTTTACTATCTGCCACTGAATCCATGCAGTTTGGCTTTAACCCATTCTGCAGTGCCAAGCAACTCACACAATAAGGCCTTTATCCCTTGGCAGCAGAGTGTTCTGGGTTATAAGCATGATGGGAAAAGGGTGGGTTTTTTGGTCAGGTTGCATTTCTAAAATAATTTGGGCCGGATGCCCAAGTAGACATAGGGCTATTGTGTGCCCATCATTGGTCACTCAATAAAGTCTGGGTCCTTTACACAATGTCATCAACCTCCAGGGCCTCTCCTGTTCTTTCTTACCTTTATCCTGTTTTTTTAAAGATTGGGCTAATGCAGCAATAAATTTTAATTCACTTCAATGGCTGTGTGTAATTGCTCAGTTCCACTATACCACAGTGTCATGTAGTGGCTGTATAGTGAAACATATAGAACTTTCAGACTAAGGAAGTCTCCGAAAAAAAGCACGTGTAAGCATATGTAAAGGAGCCAATCTTAATTCCACAAAGAATACAAAAGCAGAAGCCCCACTAAAGGTGTGGGATAAAAGCCTGGGGTAAAGAAGCCCATTGGGTTGTTATTTGCTAGGTCTATAAGCTAGAGCAACCTTCCCAAACCTGGTGTCCTCCAGATGTGTTGGACTGCAACTCCCAGAATCCCTCAGTCAGTTATGCTGGCTGGGGAATTCTGGGAGCTGTAGTCCAACACATCAGGAGGGCATCAAGTTGGGGAAGCCTAAAGCGACTCTAACAGAGCTGCTGTTGCAAAGAAGGCTAGTTGGTGCTGTTGCTCTCTGTGCAGTTTTATAACCTAACAACCCTCAGGTAGCAAGACAGGCCAAGAAACGGCGGGTGGTGGGGCTGAATGGCACATATTGATTTGAACACCAGGCTTCTGATTCTGTGTAATTGTTCTGTGCATCTTTCCCAGACCTCCTGAGTCTTTGCTGTCAGCCAAGTTTCACCCATCATTTCACCCTTCCTGGGACTGGAGACAGCAGAGGGGAAGCTCCTTTGACTGGTGATGCCATGGAGCTGGGGAACAACAAGAGTTTGGGGTTTTGTTCAAGGCTCATTGTCATGTAGATGGAACATGATGCCTCTTGTTATCTAGTTTCTTAATTATTCTCTTTCATAGACGTGCAGGGCACAATCACACTCAAATCACAGAATGGCTGCCAAGGTGCTAGCTTGTACACTACTTGGTATTGGGAAAACAGTTCACACAAGGCAGATCCACTTTGAAAAGGAGGTGGGGACTGACTGACCAAGACTTGAGACGGGTCCTTTTGCCAGGACTGCTGATCTTTTCACAGCCCTCCTCACCTTTGGGCTGGCAACAGAGAACTAGAGTAAGGCACACCTCTGTCATGCCTGCTCATTCTTTTCCCACTTCACTCTCCAGCTGAAGGAAATAGTGATGAGATAGATCAGCCAATCAAAGAATTGTTTGCAGATGAAGATTTTTCAAGAAGACACAACCTGATGAGCCTGAATTCGATCAACTGGTCCAGGATTCTAGTGCAGATTGCTCATTATTTCTATGCATACTTCCGGTGCGCTCCAACCATGGATGCTATTCCATTGCCAGTTGTGGAAATTGTTGTTCCAACTGGGGGTGGAGGAAATTTCACAGGTTAGTGAACAAAGTCCAGATGAAATTCTTTCTCGAGTCTAGATGAATCAGATTTATTGCACTGCAACCATAATGTGAATCGTCAACCTCCAGGGCATCTCCCACGCTTTCTGACCTTTAGCCTGTTTTTTTTAAAGATCGGACATAATGTGGCAAAGAATGTTAATCTGCTATATCGGCTGTGTGCACTTGTGCAGTTCTGCTATACCACAATGCCATCTAGTGGCTGTATAATGAAGCATATAAAACTTGCAGACAAAGGAAGTCCCTGAATCAAAGCACATATCCACCTGTGTAAAGGAGTGGATCTTAATCCCTCAAGGAATCTGTAAGCAAAAGCCCCAGTAAAGGTGCAGGATTTTAGGTTCATGTAGAAAAGCTCTTAATTGGTGGGCTGAACCTGCCTGAAAGTTGTGTCACTAGAGACAAGAGGAGTTGTAAAATAAGCACCTCCTAAAATACAATTTTTAATTGTGCTGCTTCAGTGGGAACCGAGCTTTCCTGAACAATCTGGCCCAATTTCTGTGTTTTTTTTAACTAAAAATTCCAAACAGTTCGTCATGGCTCCTGAAGCTTCCATCACTTGGCTGTGTTAATTGTCATAGATCCAGGATGGATCGGCACAGCCAATTTCTACAACAAGAAAAACTACGTTATGCAAGCTGAGCAGAGTGCAGGATTTGCAGGATTTTGCCGTTGTACCATTCTGCATAATGTATTCTGTTTTTCTAGTCATGGGGATAGTCAAGATACCTTAGGGTTAAATCTCAATGTTGCACGAGCGGGCTTCCGCTCATGCAATGGGATTCCCCTTGCTCTCCTTCCCCCCACAGCCCCCTGTGTCCCTGTCAAATCTGTTCTGGTGTGTGTGTGTGTGTGTGTGTGGGGGGGTGTCCCCCAACCCTCTGGCAAATTTTGGAGGCGTGCAGGTGGCGATCAGAGAGATTGGTTCAGCCCGCAGTTTCTGTTCCACTGGCAGATGGCCAGACTTGGATATAGGACGCTGAAGAGACATTTCCTGACCATTGAAAGCCTTATTCGGTTGCTTTTCTGGATTCTGAGATTTCACTAGGCACTGGCCATGCACTTTCAAGTGTACATTTGCCACCATAAGGGCTAAAATCATGCATTTTTCCTTAACGTGAATGCTGAATCTCTTGGGAACTTTCTGCAGCTTTTCTGTGCCTCTGTGCAGCCTTTCTGCATGGTGTGCAGCCTTCCGCGTACTGTCCTGACCCTGTATGGCCGCATGCTGAAATGGATCGTGTTTCCACCGGCTTCCGGTTGGGCACTGTGCTGAGGCTTTCTTGGAGACGGGCAGATTGGCTCCAATGAAGCGCATCGCTCTGTTCTGTTCTGCTGCTGTCCAGAAGGAGCATTGCACCTCATAGCTGCACCACAATAATAAAGGGACCACTGAATTACGATTTGTGTCCTGGAACTCTGGAAGCAGATGTTGTCATACAGTTCTGCAATGGAGGTTTCATTGACTCTTCTGCTTTATGTAAGCCAATTTGTCCCACCAAATTGCTATTCTTTGAATTGCTATTCTTTGGTCTAGCTGGATGTATTTCACAGAAGATGGGGCTTCCCATTGAGCTGGTGGCTGTGGTAAATGACAATGACATTGTGCACAGAGCCATCCAGCAAGGTGATTTCTCATTGTCCAGGACTGTGAAGTCAACACTAGCTTCCGCAATGGATATTCAGGTAAGCCTCTGGTCAATGGGAGGGGCATGTTCTCTCCCATTTAGCAAGGTAGAAATTTGAGGATTAGTTGAGCCTTAGTCACTTGGGCCGTTTCTACCTAAGGCATTTATTGTGCGCTCATGATTGGCCTCTCATGGATGTTTGTGGGTCCTTTACATGACATCGTCAACCTCCGCGACGTCACCCGAGGTTTTCCACAGTTATCCTGCCTTAAAAAAAGGCTGGAGATAAGCTGGAATATTTTTTAAAAAAACTACCATTCCCACAGTGTGTCGTGCCGGTGTACTGTGATAATTCCACCACTGGATGGTGTTGTTTCATTGAAAAACATAGAAAGCCCCAGCAAGGCTGCTGAGAAAGGGCGTTTTCAATTCCACGTCACGTTCGTTGTCTAAAGGAGCCAATCCTAATACTGCCATAGAAACAGAAGCAAAATGCTCTGGTGGGGCTGTGGGATTTTTCATTAATATAGAGATACCCTTAGATTCATGCTGATGGGCCACTCCAGCAGCTCTGCTTGGAGACCAGCATCACTTGGCTTCCCCCTCCCTCAACTGTCACCTAGCAGCTGTCATTCCATCAGGCTACTGCAGGGGGAACAGAGAGAGGGGGGGAAGCTGGGACCACTCCATCTACTCTGATGAGAGACCAGCGCTATTTTGCTCCTCTCCCTAAAGAGTTTCCATTCAAGCTGGTACTCATAAGAACTTCGTAACATTATGAATTGGTACCCGAGTTTGCTTGTTTTCCTCTATCCTCATTCCTTTTTCCATTTGTGTTATATCTTTTAGTATGTAAGCCTTCAGGCAGGGACTTGTCTTGTGTTTAATTGATATTCTGTAAGCCACTCTGGGAGCCTTTTCAAATGAAGCACAGGGTAAAAATGCCTTAAATAAATAAATTCTATCACTTTGCCACTAGCCTAGAGAAGGAATTACCCTCATCCCCATTGCTATAGAACGGGAACACTTCTTCCTCAACTTTGTGCTAGAGCACACCAAGGTGTTTTCAGAGAACCACAGCTGTGTGCTATGAGAAATGCATTTATTGAAGGCTCTGATGAGGACCTGGACATCTCTCCGTTTCAGTTTATAACTTTTAAAAAGTTTCACTTACATACACTGAAATCCCTTTCTTAATACTTGATCATTAGACTGCAATTATAATTAAAAGCATAATTACTGATCATTGCTTTTATTTTCCTCCCCTTCCTCCGTTATTTCTGTTGAATTTTAGATTGTAAGCTAATAATATTTAATAATAATAATAATAATAATAATAGTGGCATATAGAGCCAAATTTGTAAATTTTAAATAAGAATGGTGATTTTGAAAAATTCTTTCTCAGGATGTATGTATGAATGTGAAACATTAATTCAATTAGAATATTGAGCACATTTTCCCATTGGTGTGCCAGTGATCATCTGTAAGGCTAGCAATCTGAACTTACTTGGAATTCCATTCCATTGAAACCAGTGGCATTTATTTTAAAGTAAAACTGTAAGGATCAGGCTGCAAGTGTCTGTGCTTCTGTGCAAGTTTCTAAGCCTCCCTTTAGAAGATGTCATATTATTATTTAGTAGAGAGATATACAGCTTACCATATTTTTTTTAACTATATTTCTCAGTGACTGTGTATCAGGTGTGTCATCTTTTCCTTTTATAGGAACCTTACAATATGGAGAGGATCTTTTGGCTACTGTCTGGCTCAGATAGCAATTTGGTCAAAAGTTTGATGGAAGAATTTCATACTGCTAAAAAAGTTCAGCTCCCATCAGAGTTGCAAAAGAAGGTTAGTTTTGATTTGACTTCTACATTCAAGGATTTTTGGATGTGCTTTCTTTGGAGCCTCCCTTCCTCCCTCTTCAGGATTCATGATTCATTCCTTGGAATCTCATCCAGATGTATGCATACCACAGAGTGAGACTGGCTTAACCCTCTCTCCCTGAGAAATTCTAGGAACTGCAGTTTTATGGGTATAAAAGTGTCTTCAGCTTAGGGCACTTTTACATCTTTCAGGCTGGAGACAGGGAGTGGTTCTAAGAGAGAATGTCAGAGCCATTGTTGCCTGTGGCACACACACAAATTACTTTTGTTGCACCCACAGTCGCAGACCTTGCAGTTTTTGTCAGGCTTCAATGAGGGATGAACTTGCAAGCCTGAACAGACCTTCAAACAAATTCAAAACTGAATTGAATTGGGACTCTTGTTTGGTGGACAGCCAAGGAGCATATGAATGGCAAATTCTGAAGTGTGGTGTAAGAGTGTTGAACTTGGGACTGGAGGAAGCTGAGTTCAAGGGAATCCTCCACATGTATTTCACTCAGTGACCCTGGACCAATCTCCCTCCCTCCCTCCCTCCCTCCCTCCCTCCCTCTGCCTAACCTACCTCACAGGGTTGTTGAGAAGGTCATATGAAAGAGAGAAACCTATACACACTGCCCTGAACTCCTTGGAGAAATAATCAACCAACTGTGGCATTTATTGGCTGGGTGGGTGATACTTTCAATTTCTATATGTGATTGCAGCTCTCTGAAGTTCTGAAATCTTGCACAGTCTCGGATGAAGAAATTGTCCAAACCATGAGATGCTGCTGGGAGGAGAACCACTACCTCTTGTGTCCCCATACAGCTGTTGCTGTGTGCTACCATTATAAGCATCCCATTCGCCATCCAAGCATGTAAGAAGATCTTTATAGAAAATTACACTCTTTGCAGGATGTAACTGCATGCAAACATTTGAAACTTGTCCCTGTGATTGGCCTCCATAGCTGAGGATTGGAGAGTGGCCAATGTAATATCAATTTTTAAAAAGAGATCCAGTGGGATCCAGGAAATTACAGGCCAGTTAGCTTAATGTCTGTTCCAGGAAAATTGGTGGAAAGCTTTATTTAAAATAACATTATCAAACATACAGAAGAACCAGTCTTGTTGAAGGAGAATCAGCATGGCTTCTGTAAAGGTAAGTCCTGTCTCACTAACATTTTGGCAGTTTTTTAGCATGTCAGCAAGCATGTGGATAGGGGTGATCTGGTAGAAATTGTATACTCTGGCCTGCCAAACACTCCCAGGATAAGATGAAGCAGATAGTCGGAATAAATGGACAGTTCTCACAATGGAGGGATGTAAAAAAGTGGGTTCCTGCCAGTATCTGTTTAGGTACTGATGATTTTTAAGTTGTTCATAAATTATCAGGAGGTAGTGGGGAACAGTGAGGTTGCTGATGACACCAAATTATTCAGGAAGGTAAAAAGAAAAAAATGGACTGCAAAGAGCTCCAAAACTCGGTGAATGGGCAACAAGATAGCAAATGTGGTTTGATGTAAGTAAGTGTAAAGTGATGTACGTTAGGGCAAAAGATCCTAACTTCCCATATATACTGATGGGATCTGAGCTGGTGGTAACTGACCAGGAAACAGACCTTGGAAGTCATGGGAAAACATCAGCCCAGTGTTTTGCAGCTGTGAAAAAAGGTGAGTTCCATGTTAGGGATCATCAAGAAAGGGACTGAGAATTAAACTCCCAATATCGTAATGCTTTATACAGTCAACAGCGCAACTACACGTGGAATATTGCTTACTATTCTGGTTGCTGCACTTTAAAAAAAATTGCATAAATTGTATAAAGGGTAACCAAAATGATCAGGAAGCATGAGGAAAGGTTACAGGTCTGGGACTATTTAGTTTAGAAAAAAGGAGAGTAAGAGGGGTGGGGGACATGAGAGAGGTTTATAAACTTGGACAATACTAGAACCCAATGGGGTCATCCCATGAAGCTGATTGGTCAGAGATTCAGGACAGTTAAAAGGAAGTACTTTTTCACACACCACATAGTTTAACTATGGAATTCACTCCTATAAGATGTAGGCCACCTTCACAAGCTGATTTTTTAGTGTGATCGCTCTTCTTTACTCACAGGTTTTTGTGGGAGCTTTAAACAACACTGCTGCTGTCTTGCTGTCTCGCATTTTCCCCTCCCTCTTCCCGTATTATCTGAGTATGGGGGAAACTCGGCATTTTCTGTGCTTGCGATTGAAATCGCCAGTTCCTCCCCGTGTATTTATGCCTTAGCGCTTTGTCCCACTTTGTGTGTGTGTGTGTGGGGGGGGGGGGTGTTGAATAACATTGTCATGACAACAAATCGGGGGCAGGGGCAGGTCACTGACCGGGAGTGACCGTTTCTCTCTCTCATTCCATTGAAAGTGCCATTGAAAACTGTGTGGCTTGCTTCTGAGCAGGCATGCATAAGAGTGCACTGTAAGTCTACTTAGAGTAGCAGTCTTAAGGTCTCCCATCTCCTTCAATACTTGGAACTTCCCCCTCCCATTGACTTCACTGACTGCTTCTTCTCCCTTTTGCTCAGCAATTTGATGGGCTTTTTTCCTCCCAGGGAGGATGGGGGAGTCTCCCTTCTCAGCCATGCAGGAGAAAGGCTTGACAGGATTTCAGTGGGTATTAAAAGTGCCTTTTCTCCTCCCCTGAATAAATTCATCATGCAGAGCTTGGAATGGTCATTTTTAATGGTTTCTTCGTCATCGTCTTCTTCTTCTTCTTCTTTGTTATGGAGTTGTTTTAGATAAGGCAGTAATGAGGAGGTGGGAAAGGCGTTCTCCTTGCCTCCACATCAGAAAGAAACCTTAAAGTCAATTTGCTTCCAAGAGGCATTCCCTCAAAGTAGAGCTCCTGGCTTTGCGAATGGAAGGGTGGACCTGAAAACGTGGACCGGATTAAACACAATTCAAATCTCCCTACGGACCACAGAGCCAAAGATGCCAGACAAGGCACAGAACAGAGAAGGACAAGAGAAGGGGTTGGGGGTGGTTAATGCCTTGCCACCATGCAGGGGGTTAGCTGTAGCATCGCAAGTACACTAAACTGAAGGCCCAGCATGGCCTGACTTTGTGGCAGTGTGATGGGATCACAAGGTGGACTCTTGGGTGGCCAGATGGGCCTGCGCATCTGCCCACCTTACAGGGTCGTTGGGAAGCCAGAATTAGGGGGAAGAGCAACAGCAGCCTGGGGGTGGGGGGAAGCAAGCCAGTCAATGGGAAGCCAGAATAAGGGGGAGGAGCAACAACAGTGGCGGAGAGGGGGGAGGAAGGAAGGCAGGAGGGATGAAGGAGCGGAGGGAGGGGGCAGAGCCATCAATCATGTTACAGGAATGAATGATCAGCAGAGAGGGGAGAATCCAGCAGCCCCCTTGTGTCCTGATTGTAGGGATGTACGAAAGTCACTTAACTTTCCGCGGATTATGTCCATGGTGCGGGGGGAGTCGTTCTGTCCCCCCCAGAATCCTCGATGGGGGGGGGAGGTGATCCAGTCCTCCCCCCTGGAATCCTCGATGGGGGGGGAGGCGATCTGGTCCTCCCCCCCAGAATCCTCGACGGCCGGTTGTGCTCTGCGGCGGCTCCATGGAGCAGCTGGCCAGGCCCAGGCCAGAGCCGTCTGCAGCCAGATTTCCAGCTGCGGAGGGCTCTGGGTAAAAAACCCCACAAAAAACGTGTGCGCAAATGGCGGCAGCTATGGCCGCCACCATTTGCGTTCTATATTTTTCACCATCTTAGTCTACGTAAATATTTACTTAGACTATTACGGCGAAAATAAAGGGGAACGCAAATAGCGTAGTGGGCGCTATTTGCGTCCCTTTTTAATTCGCCGTTTTAGCCTACGTAAATATTTATATAGGGCCAGCCTAAATCCTGGAAAGGATCCGGAATTGCAAGGACCCATTTGTAGTGGGATAAAAGGCCAGGTGTGAAGAGAGCCTTAGTGATGGCCACCAACGTAGTTGGCTTTGGAAGGGGATGAGACAAGTTCATGGAGCAGCCTTGCCCAACCTGTTTAGGACCTCAATCCTATCATCCCCAGCCAGCATGGTCAATGGTCAGGAATGCTGGGAGTTGTAGTCCAGAACATCCAGAAGGCACCAGGTTGGGGAAGGCTGTCCTTGAAGATGTCTGTCAACGACTATTGGTCATGAAGGTTATGTGCGACCTCCAGGATGAGGGCCAACATGCCTTTCAATATCAGGTGCTGGGGCACATGAGCTGGATTGTGCTACCATGATCTCTTGTTTCCCATAAGCATGTGGTTGGCTACTGTGGAAACGGGACGCTGGACTCAATAGGCCCTTGGCCTGATCTAGCAGGACTGTTCTTAACATGTAAACATGATTACATAAGCTCTTCCCCCACCAGCACTGGGCTGTAGCTCATTCGGGGCTCCTGAGGTTTCTGGTTTGGGGCCCAAGGACAAGGGCTCGCTGCTGCTCAAAGCACACTCTGAACAGAAGAAGGGGCCACACAGGATTAGGCAAGGGCTGAGGATGCTGGGTGACTCTTAGTCATTTATTAGGGAGCACCCCTATGGGTTGTGCTCTCAGTGATTGTAAGCCCTCAAACTCAGAGGCTTGGGAGCATCCTGTGCGGGGTGAGAGGAGCCACAGAGCCAAAAATTTGTCTCTCCGTCCTCTTAAGTGTTGTGTTTTTCACCAGCCAGGCTTTTTTCCCCATCTAGCTGGGGCATTTCAGAGGGGGAGGGAAGGAGGCTGGCAGAGGCTCAGGAAAGCTCATATCCTGGCCTGTCTGGTCTCCGACTGTCCCTGCCCACCAAAATGCCCCCCTTTCCCCCTCTCCAGGGTTGAGTTCCCCACCTCAGAGAGCAGCCAGCGCGGTTCTTTCCTTGCTGGCTGCGAGGGTGTGTGTGTGTGGGTGTCAGATCTCCAATTTCCCCCTCCGAGGTTGGAGCCTTCCTCTGTCCTCAGATTGGGGAATCCAAACTATCCTGTGGCCCCTCAGATGCTGACCAGGGGCCACGGGATTGCTCCCTCCATGTATTTATACTCTGCCTACTAAGCAGCAGTTCTCAAGGCTGCTTACAACATCTCCAAAAACAGATTTAATCAGCAATGGGGAGGAAACGCCTCTAAAATGTTGTTGAAGTGGGACTCAGCAGGCAGGTTTCATTGGGCGTTGCTCTAAGGAGCAGATGGTGTGCACAGCACCATCTTGAAGTGCTTCTTTCCCACCCTGTCTAGAGACAAACAGTGCATAGGAGAGTTAGTAGGCCCTTTTGTGCCAAGTGCTGTAGGTCTCCTGCTCACTGTTGTATCGAGATCCAACCTCCTTCAGAAACACAGTTTAGCAGCAGTTCAGATAGAACAAGAAATTAAAGAGTTGTTTTGCCTTCTGAATCAGCCAAAAGGATCTATTTGTTTTACAAAGAAGGCGCTGGGCGTATTGACACATTACTGTTCTTTCGGTGCACAGCTAAAATATTTTAAGTGTACGCGTAGAATCATAGAATAATAGGGTTGGAAGGGGCCTACAAGGCCATTGAGTCCAACCCCCTGCTCAATGCAGGAATCCAAGTCAGAGCATCCCTGACAAGTGGCTGTCCAGCCTTGTCTTGAAGGCTTCCAGTGTGGGAGAGCCCACCACCTCCCTAGGTAATTGGTTCTATTGTCGTATTGCTCTAACAGGCAGGAGGTTTTTCCTTATGTTCAGCCGGAATCTGGCTTCCTGTAACTTGAGCCCAGTATTCCAAGTCCTGCACTCTGGGATGATCGAGAAGAGATGCTGGCCTTCTTCCCTGTGACAACCTTTCAAGTACTTGAAGAGTGCTATCATATCTCCCCTCAGTCTTCTCTTCTCAAGGCTAAACATGCCCAGTTTTTTCAGTCTCTCTTCATAGGGCTTTGTTTCCAGTCCCCTGATCATCTTTGTTGCCCTCCTCTGAACCCTCTCCAGCTTGTCTGCATCCTTCTTAAAGTGTGGTGCCCAGAACTGGACAGAATACTCCAGATCAGGCCTAACCAGTGCTGAGTAGAGGGGAACTAGTACTTCCTGGGATTTGGAAGCTATGCTTCTATTAATGCAGCCCAAAAGAGCATTGGCCTTTTTTGCAGCTATATCACATTGTTGGCTCATATTCAGCTTGTGATCGACAACAATTCCAAGATCCTTCTCGCTTGTAGTGTTGTTGAGCCACGTATCCCCCATCTTGTAACTGTGCATTTGGTTTCTTTTTCCTAGGTGCAGAACTTGGCATTGATCCGTATTAAATGTCATTCTGTTGTTTTCCGCCCAGCGCTCCAGTGTATCCAGATCACTTTGAATTTTGTTTCTGTCTTCCAAAGTATTAGCTATCCCTCCCAATTTTGTGTCATCTGCAAATTTGATCAGCATTCCCTGCACCTCCTCCTCCAAGTCATTAATAAAAATGTTGAAGAGCACCGGGCCCAGGACTGAGCCCTGCGGTACCCCACTCGTTACCTCTCCCCAGTTTGAGAAGGTCCCATTGATAAGCACTCTCTGAGTCCTATTCTGTAGCCAACTGTGGATCCACCGGATCGTTGTTTCATCTAGCCCACTTTGAGCTAGTTCGCTCATCAGGATATCAGCTTCACAATGTATCGTCAACAAGTGGGGGCAAACCAGTGTTTCCAAAGTTTTATGGATTACACGCACACACACACAGTCATTATAAGCTGGTGTAGCTAAGAGACTGAGCTATGAATTGGAAAGTCCCTAGTTCAAATCTTGCCTCTGCCCTAAATTCACTGGGGGCCCTGAGGCAAGCCACTCTCTCTCAGACCTGGGCCTTCCATCTGCAATACAGCAGATATAATATTGACTTACCTTACAGGGTTGTTGTAAGAATTACAACTAGATAATGCATGTGAAATCCTTTGAACTCTTGGAAGTACTATACAAATGTTTGGTAGTAGTAGGAAAGAAGGCAGGATTCATTGTGGCTCTCTCTGGAATGGATTTTTATTAACAAATTGAGAGTAGCATCTGCAATGGCAACAAAGTCTAACAAACATAGTGACGAGAACATTTTTGCGCTCAGGAGCTTCCTGTCTAAATTTCAAAGACGTTTCTAGTGCAATCCTATACACGTCTGCTCAGACGTTTCTAGTGCAATCCTATACAATGTCCCACTTCTTTCAATGAGGCTTCCTCCCAGATGAGTGGGCAAAGGATCGCAGCCTTAGGCCCTTTCTACATGAAGCATTTATCATGTGCTCATGATTGGTCACTCATGGACATTTGTGGGTCCTATACACAACGTCGTCATCCTCCAGGGCACCTTCCTCTCTTTGCAACCTTTTGTTTTTCATGACAACAAAAGGCCAGCATTTTCCCTCCTCCCGCTATGAACCAGGGTAAATATATGCTGTATAATGAAACACATAGAACTCACAGATAAAGGGGGGGGGGATGCACGTGTAAAGGGCCGATCTTAATCCTGCAAAGAATCAAGAAGCAGAAGCCCCACTAAAGTTGCAGGATAAAAAGCCTTTGTGTGGCAAAGCCCTTCAAGTCTTGCTGTGTAAACATCTCTTCTTCTACCCCAGTTCCAGATGCTGCTTGGCTCCTGCCTCCCCCGTCAAGTTTGAAGAAGCTGTTCTTAAAGCTGATCTCTCCCCAGTGGTGTCCGCTGAGATAAACATGTTGAAAAATAGGGAGACCAGATCCTGCACCCTGAAGAGAGGCAAAGACTGGGCAAAAATACTGCGGCATCGAATAGAGGCAGCTGCAAAGCAAAGAAATCATATCCTAAGTTGAAGCATTGAAATAAATAAATAAATATGGACTCTAAGGCTAGAATCAGCCTTATGGCCTACCTTAATCAAAGCCTCTTCCTGCTATACAAGGCATATAACGGTGGTGGACACTGCTGCTTTTGCTAATCAGTAAAGAACAGTTGTGTCACAATAAACGTGCAGAATCTCTTATTTGTTAAAAGTGATGAGCAAGGTTGGCATTTAATGCTAAGAAGGGATGGGAATCTTGCGCAACTTGGAGACAGTTTTTAAAAGCACCGTTTTAAATAATATATATATTCCTGCCTGTTAGTGGTTCAGCTTCATACATCTGACGAAATGGGCCAGAACCTACAAAAATCGCAAAGTGCACCTTGGTGCACATTGCAGGGGTAGGTTGAATGCATGTGGAAGTTTGCAAATCACTTGGGACACCCTCACATAGTCTAGATGGAGCAAGTGGGATCCCCTTGAGGGCAGTGGGGCTGCTCACTTGCATAATTCTATATTTAAGATAAACGACTCTTCAGATGTGAGATATCAAATATATATTTCCCCAAACATCTTTGCCTTAAGGGCTAGATCAGCCTTTCCCCAAACATCAGGAGAGCACCAGGCTGGGGAAGGCTGGTCTTAGCTGTGATGATGATATGGAACCTCCGTATCAGGAAGGCAGTCACCTTCAAGTCCAGTTTTTGAGCGCCCTGAAAATGTTGTTTCAGTCAGAATGCTGGACCACACAAACCCTTTGGCCTGATTAATTAATTAACTAATTACATTTTTATTCCAGCCTTCCTCCAAGATGGTCAGGCCTTCCAATCCCATATTTTATCCTTGAAACAACCCTGTGAGGTAGGTGAGACTAAGAGAGAATGACTGGCCAAAGGTGGGCTTCGTGTCAGATACTGTGATGAGCTGTGATGAGAGAAATCATGCCCAGCCTAGTATAGTCTGAAAAGGAATAACAATTTTAAAAATAGGTGTGTGATATGAATGTTGAATAATATGCATCCACAAGGGGGCAGCGCAACCTAAGCTTTGACTTCTTTATCTCTCCTGCTTACTTGCTCTAAACTGAAGTAATTCAACAAAACCTCCTGGCTTTAACTCCATGCTGGGAAACGTTTCACCTGCTAAGTTTTGTGTATGTCAGGCAAGCTACTTTTAAAGGAACAGGAGCAGGCCAAGAAAAAAATTACCTAGTGGTGGCAAAGCGCCCTTGTGCACTAAGATCCCCGTTCAGATTCCAAGAGGTAAAGATGGCAATCTTTGCACTTGAATGGGTTCCACTTTAGGGGAACCCACTTTGGCAACATGTCATCTGGTGCCCTCTTCTATTCCATGCCACAAGTACAGGCCTTTGCTCTTTCCCTCTTACTTTCTCCCCCTTCCTCTTCTAGACTGACTAGAAGCAATAGCGCGTGTGTGTGTGGGGGGGGCATAATCTGGTGTCCTTCCATCCCCCACCGTGTTTTTACTGCTGTTGGAGCACATCAATAACCAGCATGGGCAAAAAAGAGGTTTTAACTTATAAAAAAAGGTCATAAAAGAACATGACCTCACTGCTTCAAAGAAAGGAACACAAAAAGGGAACAACAACACCAGCCCCTAGCCTTGCTCTTTCTCTCCCCTCTATTTTGCTATTCCCCCCAGCCCCTAGCCTCACTCTTTCTCTCCCCTTTACCTTGCTATTTTCCCCCAGCCCCTAGCTTTGCTCTTTCTCTCCCCTCTACCTTGCCACTCCCCCCAGCCCCTAGCCTTGCTCTTTCTCTCCTTTCTACCTTGCTATTTTCCCCTCCCTTCCAGCCCCTAGCCTTGCTCTTTCTCCTCCTTCACCTCTTTCACTCACCATTTCTCCCCCGCCCAGCCTCTGGCCTGGCTCTTTCTCTATCCCATTGCCTTGCTGTCCCTACCTCCTCAGCCTCTAGCTTAACTATTTCTCTCCCCACCTCTTTACCTCACTGTTCCTCCCCCTCCCAGCCTCTGGCTTTGCTTTTTCTCTCCCCCTTTGCCTTGCTGTTTTCCCCATCTCTCAGCCTCCATGTCCCTGCCCACCCACTACCTCTTTAGCTCACTCTTGACTAGCCAAGACCCCCACGGCAGCCATTATGTGACTAGCCACATCCACCTTTGGAGCCATTTTGTGGTGGTGCCCACAGCAGTTTCTCAAATTCCCAAATGTGCCCATGGTCAAAAAAGGTTAGGAACCCCTGCACTAAGGAGCAAGTCACATCAAACTTAACAGGATCTACTTCTGAGTAAACATGAGCAGGACACCCAACACTCTCCAGCAGGAGCACAAATCAATTAAAAGTTTTTAAATGTTTAAAAACAACAACAACGACGACCTTACTTCCCCAGAAGAAAAACTTGTTTGTTTTTGTTTATTCCTTTGATTTTGTTTTTACTTGAGCCTTTCTGTGGGAGTTAATCAGCACTCTAGCATGGAGTATAACATTATTAATTTATCTTCTTCTTCTCTGGAAGAAAACATTTTATATCTTCATGTTATTTTGTTAAAATGTTGGGATATGTTCCAGAAATAAAAGATGAGAAGAACTGTAGATTTTTAGCAGTGGCACTCTGCTAAAAGGTTCCATTAAGCTGGGATGCCATACTCTGGGGAGAAATTGGGAAGGGGGAGAATTCTGTAAGCAGACCAAATTTAAAGTCTGCTGGACACAAGTTGTAGAAGTCTTAGGCCCACATAAGGACATAAGAAAAGCCATGCTGGACCAGACCAAGGATCCATCTAGTCAAGCATTCTGTTCACACAGTGGCCAACCAGGTGCCCACGGGAAGCCCACAAGCAGGACACAAGCACAACAGCACCCTCAACACGAGGGTGGTTAATAAGCCATGGTGGCTTGTTAACGACCCTTCACATGCTGGGTCATTTCCCTAATTACCCTTGCCTGGTGTGGGTTGTTGTGATGTCCAAACCTGGTGAAGGTGGCTTGTTGGGGTGGTTAACAAACCACCCAGAAACCATGGCTTGTTGTAGGGTTGTGAGGTGGATGATAACCAACCCAACAAGCTACCCTCGCTGGGTTCAGACGACACAAGAAGCCACAGTGGGGTATGTGAATCGGCAACCTGACACCCATAGGCACGGTAACCCACTTTGTCGGCTGCAGTGATCATGTGAAACAAGTCTTAGAGAAGCATGACTCTTTGAAAAATACTCAGTTGAAATGTGGGGTAATTCCCTCTGATGAAGTCAGCACCATGCTGAATTATGTGGAAAAAAATTGCTCTACTTGTTAATTGAAGAACAAACCAAATAGGTTGCCAAAGGAGCAATCCTGAAATTTGTTGTCACAGAAAATATCATGGAGGTGTTTTCTTGGTTCTTGGGCAGAAGTTAATGGATGAGATGAAAACTGAGCAACTCAAAATGTCTGCTTTAACAAAGCTAAACAACAAGAACCTTTCCTACTATTCCCTGTGTGTTACAAGACAACCCACCCTTTACACCCTCCTGCTTTTGTATTTCCCTGTGCTATTGCTAACTTGTTTTCCTTGAACAAACAGATCCTTCAAATTTCACAATGGTAGCAGTAATGAATATGCAACATTGCAAAGGTCATGGTGGGCACCTCTCATACTGTGCAATAAAGCCTAGGGTGTCCTAGGATTACTAATAGTGCAATCCTTTACATGTCTACTCTGATGTAACTCTGTTAATTCAGTGAGGCTTACTCAGAGGCAAACTGATACAGGATTGAGGCCTAAATGGTGCTGGTTCTTACACATGGGTGGGTAGGAGTGAAGAAAAGGGAAGGATGTCCAAGCAGTTTCTAGACCTATCATTCTAAGATTTCCTGGGAAAAGATAAATTTGAAATACAATTAATAAGCAGAAACCAGGATTGGTTTGTATTCATAAACAAGGATGTTTCTGACTTAACAGAGTGACCTGTCTTTGACCTGATGCGTTCAGTGAAAAGGGACAATTTTGTAATGCTTGTTTAGTAAAACTGACTTTCCCTCACATTAATAGTTCAACTTACTCTCTCTATAGCAATTGTTTTCAAAGACCTGGTTCACACATGCATGTACTTGACACTTCATAATGTGCGAACTAGGGGTGTGAGAACTTCCCGCTGCTCGCCTCTCCTTCTGTTTGTCGAAGCACTCAAGCGATCGACAATCACTGTCGATCACTCCACGAACTGATCGCGCCTCCACCAATTTTTTTTTTGACTTGGTGATTAATATGCGCAAAAAAGGGGATGTTGGCACACAAAGCCTTGAATTTGCGCACTTTAAAATCTCTGAAATGTGCACTTTCAGCTACATCTGCGCAACATTTGTATACAGTATTGCTCAATCATCCATTCTCCATTGCAGTGATTTTGAGGAGGAGGGGACATGAGGAGTGTTGAGTTGTTGCGGCGATGTGCTAATTTTTTTCTCCTTCAGACGGATGATGTGAGGCAGGTCCCCGTGTTTCCTAATTGAACAATGATCTTTCAGTGTAATGAATGAATCTGACCATTTTTCATTCTGTAAGCCATTAGCATGATGAGTCATCTCTATGACTCATTCATTGACTCTGCCACCTCTCCTCTCCTTTGTTTTGCTAATGCATTGACATTTGACAAGGAACCTGGACGCTTCAGTCTTTTGTGTCTGAGAATATGCACAATTATATGCTGGGGAAGGTCAGGGGTCAGTTCAGTTCAGTTCTATCGCAGATTAGCAGACATGGGAATTTTGGGAATGAAGCTCACTGGGTGACTTAGAGCCAGTCACAGACTCTTAGCCCAACCAACCTCACATGGTTGTTGTTGTGAGGATAAAATGGAGAGGAGGAGGTTCATTAGGTAGAACATGGGAAGACCCACTCACTCAGAAATCATCAATACTGTTCATCTACTAACTGAGGGCAATAAGCAAAATCACCTCTCCCTTGTTTTAAGAATGCATTTCCATAATAAAGGATGGGCTGGGGCAGGTGTCTGAGTACCTCATTCATTCTCTTTAGCTGACTGCCTGGGGATATAACTGAATGTCTATCGACTATGGTCAGTCAGATATTCATTCACATGCCTGGCTGTGGAAAGGGCAGGGGGGAGGGGGACTGATTTAGATGCATGCTGGCGCTGCTGTGTCTAAAAATGGAATACCTCTGGCCCAGAAGATGTGTGGGTTGCAAATATCACGGCTTACTGCAAGGACGCAAATGGCGGCCACTATGACGGCTGCCACTTGCAGCCACAGCAGTCCGGCAGTGGCTGGAAGTCCGGCTGTGGCCGGCCCTGGCCGGTGGCTCCATGGAGCTGCTGTGGAGTGGAGCCGGCTGGGGAGGATTCTGGGGGGAGGGACAGAGCGTCTCCCCCCCACCGCGGACTGACCAGAGCGGAGCCAGGTAGGGATTTCGTACATCCCTACTCAAGCTGCAGTCCTGCCCCTTCAGCCTGTGCTTTGCCTTTGCCAGGGGGGTCATAGACCCTCTTTTGGGAGAAGACTGAGCCAAAGTAGGAATTGGGCACTTCCGCCTTTTCTTTGTCATCATGTGTTACCATTTTGCCATCCTTATTTAATAGCTGAACCGCCATTTCTTTCCTCTGTCTTTTACTATTCCAGTAGCTGAATGAAGCTTTTCTGTTGCTTTTAGCATCCCTTGCTAACCTCAGCTCATTCTCAGCTTTAGCCTTCCTGATGCCATCCCTGCAATTCTGAACTAACAGTTTGACCACTTCTCTCAATCAGTACAGTTTTTTTGGTTCATTTGGTATAACGTGGGAAGACCCACTCGCTCAGAAATCATCAATACTGTTCATCTTCTACCTGAGGACAACAAGCAAAATCACCTCTCCCTCGTTTTAAGAATGCATTTCCATGATAAAGGATGGGCTGGGGCAGGTGACTGAGTACCTCATTCATTCTCTTTAGCTGACTGCCTGGGGATATAACTGAATGTCTATTGACTACGGTCAGTCAGATATTCATTCACATGCCTGGCTGTGGAAAGGGCAGGGGGGAGGGGGACTGATTTACGCACATGCTGCTGTGCCTGAATGGAAGAGGTGCCTTTCCTTCTCTATACCTAGTAAGCAATACCTTTGCTTGAGAATGTTAAACTGTACACCTTCTGACACAGGTTTTATGGGACCGGTGTATGGCATAAGTCACTGCAGTCATCCCAGTGCAATAAGAGCAGGTTGGAAATGGAATTAGTATAATTGTGCTCCTTGGTTTGTCCTGGGCTCTCTTCCCTCACCTGCAATCTTTCCTGTCTACACTGGGATGTCACAGAGCCAGCCATACAAGGGAAACTGGTGTTCAAGTAGCATGTGTCCCCCCCCCATGCACACTCCCCATTGTGTAGTGTATTCTTCATGCAAACGTGGAGGAATTGCCCCTTGTAAAAATACAGCTAGTTGGAAGGTCTGCCTCAGAGCATGTTGAGAGAGAAAATGCCATAGGTCCCCTGTACTCTTCCTTCTTTCAGGAATGCATTGTATGTTTGTGAGATGCCATGGTACCCAAATGCCCATTCCAGCAGCAATCTGACTATTTGTTATTGGCGAGGAGAATACTTTTCAGAACATATAGGTAGGAGGATTGGAGAAATTCTTGCTGTGCAGAAAAGGCCCATTTCTGTCTTCTCTTACCAAGATGTGTTGTTGGTTAAATTCCTCACACTCCGATATGTACAACTCCAGTTAAATCATAACGAGAAATGAGAAAAAAAGGAGAGCTTTTTAAAAATGCACTGCACATTCACAAGAAACTCCAGCCCTGCCCGGCAATTCTTCCTACTCATGAAGGTCTTCCAGCTGTTTCCTATGAGACATCGGGACCCTTGTTTTCGGGGGGGGGGGTTGGATGGCTTCCACACTGAGACAGATGCACAGAAATGCAAGAAGCTTAATTGCAGAAAACGGGGTTTGTGCGCAAAGCCTAGCTTAGCACCATTAGGGATGTACGAAAGTCACCTGTTCGCGGATTATGTTGATGGTGGGGGGGAGGCATTCCGTTCCTCTCCCCGGAATCCTGCCCGGCCAGCTCCGCTCCACAGGAATTCTGCGGAGCCGCCGGCCGGCTCCGCCAGCAGCCAGACATGCAGCCGCTGGCTAGCACGGACACAAATGGCGGCGGCCGTAGCCGCTACCGTTTGCGTCCCTGCAGTCAGCTCTGATAGGCTACGTAAATGTTTACGTAGCCTATCTGACTTAAAAAACAATAACAACAACGCGCATACACAAATGGCGGCGGCCATAGCCTCCGCCATTTGCGTACGCGTGGTGTTTTTTTTTAAAGTCAGACGTGATAGGCTACATAAAGATTTATGTAGCCTATCACGGTGTTGTTTTTTTTAAACCTAGCCGTGATAGGCTACGTAAATCTTTACGTAGCCTATCACGTCTTTTTTTTTTTTTACTGGAAATGGCGGAGGCGGCAGCTGGTTGGAAGACCGGCCGCCGCCGCCAAACCGCCACCGGAGCCGCCAGAGCAAGTCTTGTCCTGGGAGGGGTCAGGCTGTTCCGCCACCGATTTCGGGGGGCCAAATGCACTGGCATTCGGCCTCCCCAAGAACCGTGGTGGAATTCTCTGACATCCCTAAGCACCATAGAATCATAGACCCATAGAATAGTAGGGTTGGAAGGGGCCTACAAGGCCATCAAGTCCAACCCCTGCTCAATGCAGGAATCCAAGTCAGAGCATCTCTGACAGATGGCTGTCCAGCCTCGTCTTGAAGGCCTCCAGTGTGGGAGAGCCCATCACCTCCCTAGGTCATTGCTTCCATTGTCATATTGCTCTAACAGTCAGGACGTTTTTCCTGATGTTCAGCTGGAATCTGGCTTCCTGTAACTTGAGCCCATTCTTCCGTGTCCTGCACTCTGGGATGATCGAGAAGAGATCCTGGCCTTCCTCTCTGTGACAGCCTTTCAAGTCCTTGAAGAGTACTATCCTATCTCCCCTCAGTCTTCTCTTCCGAAGGCTAAACATGCCCAGTTCTTTCAGTCTCTCTTCATAGGGCTTTGTTTCCAGTCCCCTTATCATCTTTGTTGCCCTCCTCTAAACTAGGGATGTACGAAAGTCACTTACCTTTTCGAAGGGTGACATTCGCGGTGGGGAGGAGGCGCTCTGTCCCTCCCCCGAAATTCTGGCCAGGGGGGGAGGCACTCCGTCCCTCCCCCCATAATTCTGGCTGGTGGGGGAGGCGCTCCAACCCTCCCCCCCGAAATTCTGGCCGGGGGGGAGGCGCTCCCCCCCCGAATAATGGCCGGCCAACTCCTCAAATGGCAGCGGCTGTAGCCGCCGCTGTTTGCGTCCCTGTAGTCAGCTGTGATAGGCTACGGAAATGTTTACGTAGCCTATCAGAGCTGATTTAAAAGAAAAAAAACGCGCGTATGCGACCATGGGCGCCGCCATTTGCGTTCCTTATTTTGGCACGTCTTAGTCTACATAAACATTTACGTAGACTAAGACGTGCCAAAATAAGGAACGCAAATGGCGGAGCCCATGCGCGTGTTTTTTTTTCCCTTTTAAATCAGCTGTGATAGGCTACGTAAACATTTACGTAGCCTATCATGGTGTTTTTTAAAAATCTAGCCATGATAGGCTACGTAAATCTTTACGTAGCCTATCACAGGTTTTTTTTGTTGTTGTTTTTTTTTACAGGAAATGGCCGCGGTGGAAGACCGGCCGCCGGAGCCACCGCCGGAGCCGCCGCCACCGCCGCCGGAGCCTCCACCGCCAGGAAGATTCGCCGAAGGTAAGTCCCGTCCTGGGGTGGGGGTGGGGGGGCAGACCGTTCCGCCACCGATTTCAGGGGGCTGAATGTGCTGGCATTCAGCCTCCCTGAGATTCGTGGCAAAATTCTCTGACATCCCTACTCTAAACCCTCTCCAGTTTGTCTGCATCCTTCTTAAAGTGTGGTGCCCAGAACTGGACACAGTACTCCAGATGAGGCCTAACCAGTGCAGAGTAGAGGGGAACTAGTACTTCCCGGGATTTGGTAGCTATGCTTCTATTAATGCAGCCCAAAATGGCATTGGCCTTTTTTGCAGCCACATCACATTGTTAGCTCATATTCAGCTTGTGATCGACAAGAATTCCAAGATCCCTCTCGCTTGTAGTGTTGTTGAGCCACGTACCCCCCATCTTGTAACTGTGCATTTGGTTTCTTTTTCCTAGGTGCAGAACTTGGCATTGATCCCTATTAAATATCATTCTGTTGTTTCCTGCCCAGCGCTCCAGTCTATCAAGATCACTTTGAATTTTGTTTCTGTCTTCCAGGGTATTAGCTATCCCACCCAATTTTGTGTCATCTGCAAATTTGATCAGCATCCCTGCACCTCCTTCTCCAAGTCATTAATACAAATGTTGAAGAGCACTGGGCCCAGGACTGAGCCCTGCGGTACCCCACTCGTTACCTCTCCCCAGTTTGAGAAGATCCCATTGATAAGCACTCTTTGAGTCCTATTCTGTAGCCAACTGTGGATCCACCAGATCGTTGTTTCATCTAGCCCACTTTGAGCTAGTTTGCTCATCAGGATATCATGGGGCACTTTGTCGAAAGCTTTGCTGAAGTCAAGATATATGTAGGTATATGCGAAAGTGACTTACTTTTCCGCGGATTATGCTGATGCTGGGGGGGAGGCGTTCCGTCCCTCCCCCCAGAATCCTGGCCGGGGGGGGAGGCGCTCCGTTGCTCCCCCCCCGGAATCCTGGCCAGCCGGCTGTGCTCCGCAGGGATTCTGCGGAGCCGCTGGCCGGCTCCGCCAGCAGCCGGACATCCAGCCGGACATCCAGCCGTAGCCGCCGCTGTTTGTGTCCCTGCAGTCAGCCGTGATAGGCTACGTAAATGTTTATGTAGCCTATCACGGCTGATTGAAAAAACAAAACAAAACACGTGTACGCAAATGGCAGCAGCCATGGCCGCCGCCATTTGCGTACCTTATTTTGGCATGTCTTAGTCTACGTAAACATTTATGTAGACTAAGACAGCGAAAATAAGGGGAACGCAAATAGCGTAGCGTCTACGCTATTTGCGTTCCCCTTATTTCCGCCGTCTTAGTCTACGTAAATGTTAACGTAGACTAAGATGTGCCAAAATAAGGAACGCAAATGGCGGCGGCCATGGCCGCCACCATTTGCGTACACACTTTTTTTTTTTTAAAGTCAGCCATGATAGGCTACGTAAAGATTTACGTAGCCTATCACGGTGTTTTTTTTAAATCTAGCCGTGATAGGCTACGTAACTCTTTACGTAGCCTATCATGTTTTTTAGTTTTTTGTGTTTTTTTAACTGGAAATGGTGGCGGTGGCAGCTGGCTGGAAGACCGGCCGCCGCCGAACCGCCGCCGGAGCCGCCACCGCCAGGAAGATCCGCCCCAGGTAATTCTCGACCCGGAGGGGTGGGGAGGCTGGCATTCGGCCTCCCCGAGATCTGTGGCGGAATTCTCTGTCATCCCTAGATATATGATGTCTACAGCATTCCCACAGTCCACAAGGGAGGTTACTTGATCAAAAAATGAGATCAGATTCGTCTGGCAGGATTTGTTCTTGACAAATCCATGTTGGCTTTGAGTAATCACTGCATTGTTTTCAAGGTGCTTACAGACTGATTGCTTTATAATCTGCTCCAGGATTTTCCCAGGGATTGATGTCAGACTGACTGGTCTGTTGTTCCCAGGTTAATCCTTTTTACCCTTTTTGAAGATAGGGACAACATTTGCCCTCCTCCAGTCATTTGGCACTTCACCCGTCGTCCATGATTTCTCAAAGAGAATAGACAGCGGTTCTGAGAGTTCTTCTGCCAGTTCCTTTATTACTCTAGGATTCTGTTCATCTGGCCCTGCACCATGCTGCTGCAGCTAGAAAGGGAACTTCCCATTTCTCCAGATATATATAGTATACAATTCCCACTAGTGTGACAGTGTGATCACCACTATGGGCATATTTCTTTGGCTGTCCTTTTGGTTCTCTCACAGCCCAGTGGTCCCCCTGGACAAGCTGAAACACAAACACACAAAATGCCACCACAACCAAGCGACCAAGACCACACTGCCCTTTTTATTATGTATGTATGTATGTAGGTATTTCATTCCTATTCCACCCAATAGCCGAAGCTCTCTGGGCCGCCATTCACAAACATTACAGTCAAAAAGCACACAGTAAAACAATAATTTATTTCCCTATTGAAAAGCACTGCCCAAAGATATGCGCACGTATATTGATTTATGAATGAAGGAACTATCTTTTTCTTTCTATCTTTTCTGCCTGTGAACATATTCTCTCAAATGTTGGAGTAAAATTCTAAGTTTTAGGAGAGATTTGCCCCATAATAGCACAACCTCTTGCTGGGTGGCTATCTCAACTTGCAAGTGTTAAGGAATAGTACTTTTTAATTGCTATGCAGAAATTGAGGACAATGGCCCATTTCAGTCTGAATGAAACGACAGTCATTCAGGTAGGAAGGGGCTTGCTTGCTCTCAGCTTTTTCTTTTCCCCTCCTCAACGTCTCCCCACCCCCCACAACACCTGGATCTCTCTGTGGCTCTGGCATGTCTCAGTTCATTGGCAGCCGCACAATTCCTTTCCCGCCCAGAAAATGCACATATATGGAATCAAGTAAATGAGCAAAATTAGAAGGACCCTGGGAACCGCGCAATTTTTTTCCCTGCACAGAAAATGTGCATATATCCAGATGCGCAAATCGTGGTGTGTGTGCAAAAAAAGACGGGATAGCCATTGGAGCCATTCGCCAAGCAGCTGCTCAGCGAGGGCTGGGGAAAGCATGCGAACAGGATCGTCGTAGTACCCAAGACTTTGGGGGATTGCTCGGCAGCAGCTGAACAGTGCCGGGTGAGAGGGAGGGTTCGCGACCTCCAGTTTGGGAGGCCAAACTGCAAGACGATCATTAAACACGAAGCAGGAAATGAACGTTCGCAACATCCCAAGTGTGAACTAATTCCACTGAAAAGTATTATGTTTGAAATGATACAGAAGTTCTGTGGTGATTTGATCTGTGGTGGCTCATTCAGACACTCAAGTCACCATTTACTCATCAAGTGATAAGCAAGTGTGTGTGGACCGGACTAGTACAATTATTTTTTTATTATAAATTTCCTAAGGTTTTATACATGTATTGGATTCTGTTTATGGCTTTATATTTGATTTTGGCTGATGTAATGACTATAACTTAATTGGATTCTACTCTGCTTATGTTTTTGATTTGGGGATTTTAAAAAATTGTAATTCAAAATTTGTGATTGCTTTTATGCTACACATAAATAATCTCATTGCAGTATTGCTTAAGTGGACTGCAGTAACACCATATATGTGTTAGATAATAGGAATAACTCTGCATGCTTCCAGACACTAGGGAGCGATGGAGAACATGTTATATCAACAGCTGCTTGTCTTGTTCATCCCTCTTGCTGTCCTGTAATTTGATTGGTTCCTTTCTTCCTCTTTCCGTTTTGCCTCTTGCCTCTGCAACAAGTCCTCTGTCCCAGAGGCCAGCAAGTAACCATATCTCAT
Organism: Heloderma suspectum; assembly: GCF_057233095.1. NCBI lineage: Eukaryota > Metazoa > Chordata > Lepidosauria > Squamata > Helodermatidae > Heloderma > Heloderma suspectum. Next base: position 131,026,748 of record NC_139462.1, on the reverse strand, counting down.
GCCTTTGCTTACTTACATTCATACACCAAGCATTAGGGGGTGCTTGTAGTTAAACAGTGTTAGATAGCCTTCTTTGACGATGTGTATAAAAGCACTAATTGATTTGAACGTCTTCTAAACTAGCTCTAGCCTGTGTTTATTTCCTCGAATACTAAATGTGATGTTACCACACTTTCTTTGTATAAGGCAACTCTGCTGGAAGTCACACCAGACTATCCAACAATATGAGGAAATGTTCGTCTTCCACTCCTGCACCTCTAGCTGCTGCTGGAAATATTCTAGATATTTTAACTGGAGTATAATACCGCATATAGATAACATCATAAAAAAAAATTATTTGGAATTCATGTCTAATACATATCTAACAGTGCACTCCTACACATGTCTACTTAGAAGTAAAGGATTGCAGCCTAAGAGAATTTGTACACACATTCTCCCTCGTTCATTTGATATTATATTACATTTTCTTGCCAGTTTTGTTTAACTGCTTTAATTCCACTATTAGCTATATTCCTTAATATCTTTTTGTACCCCAGAATGCCATGGTTTTCCAAAGGAGGTATAATGTTCAGCCACCCTCTAATGTTTCCTGGTTTTAACTTTTAATGTGCAAATGTTGGAAAGATGGGGACTAATATTTTTCTGAGATAACTGAGCATATGATGAAATAACTCCCTGAGAAAACAAGTCTTTGGATTTTAACAAATAACCTTCAGACCAAACAGAATAATACTCCAACTCATCTGCTGTCCAAAACCCAATACTGGGGTCAGAGGGGTGTTTCCAGGTGTCAAAATATGTATTTTCCCCAGATTTTAACAATCATATTTCTAATTGCACTTTGCTGTACTCTCCCTCTTAGTTGATAGCTGAACCATATCCAGTCGGCTAGTGGGGGATTCATCCCAGTTGTTCTCCTATCCAGATCGGGATGCTTTTAAACATTTGAAACCATTGTTGCATTGCTGCAAGGATAGCTGCCTGGTAACAGCACACAATATTAGGTACTGACAGCCCTCCTCTACCTTTCTCTTGAAAGATTTGTGACTTAGGGCATAATCCTGTGTGTGGGAGTTGTAGGCCTTTTCTCTGTCTAAACATGCATAGGATTGTGTCCTTAATCTTAATGGCTTTATATTTCCATACATATTGACTAATTTTTGACTGATGTTAGAATCTTTTGTGGTGCCCTAATTGGTACTGTGAAAAAATAATAATATTGTAGGTAGTATCTTCATTTTTGTAACACCAACACTCCCCAACCATGAAACAGTTATTTTAGCCCACCTCCTCATTGCTTTAGTTTTCTGTAAAACCCGCATACTGTTATTCTCAATTAAATTCTGTCTATTATCTGAACATGGGGTCACGAAGAGTCTTAACGACTGAACAACAACAAATTATCTGAACATATTTCCTGAGGTTTTTAATATCTGTTGTTTTACATTTTGATCCTGCTGTGAAGTCAACCCTCCCTTTTTGGTCATCATCCATATTTAATTATACCTTTTTTATTTTCTTGGATTAACTTTATGTAACCCTTGGGTGGGCACCCGGGGACGGCTCAAATTTCTAGGGGTTATTCTTCCCTTATTTTTAGTTCTGGCTCAAGCCCCCATCCAGGAAACCTGGGACACCAATTTGGATATCTGCGTAGCAACTTTCCCCCAACACATGCTCTGAAGATGCATACAAGTAATGGTATTTATTCAAGGCAACAGTCAAGCAACAAGAGATCAGCCGCATAAACCAAAAATATCTTTTCGTCAAACACATCCCACTTTCTCCCAATGTCTAGATAAGCCAATGGAAGCCTGTGTCTTTTGGCCTTACTCACAGTTAGCCCAGGGATGTGGCTAATAAGTAGGGATCCTCTGGTGTAGGGTTTGAGAGCACTGGAATATTTTGCACCTGCAGGGGGCAGCAGTAACAGCAGACGCACTGCAATATGGAACTCCAACCAGCAGGTTGTAACAGGAAGCATAGGGTGGGAGAATGTTGCATGTCCTCTTATATCACATGGGAAATTTCAATGACTCCACAGCTCAAAAGGAGCTGGGATCAGTAAACAGCACTCATATAGTTCTATCCCCCTTAATCTTGTACAAACTGTAGCCCCCAAATAAAGACATGTATATGAGGGTTTTGTTGTTGTTGTTCAGTCGTTCAGTCGTGTCCGACTCTTCGTGAACCCATGGACCACAGCACGCCAGGCCTTCCTGTCCTCCGCTCTCTCCTGGAGCGTGCTCAAGTCCATATTCATTGCATCGGTGATGCTATCTAGCCATCTCATCCTCTGCCGTCCCCTTCTCCTTTTGCCTTCAGTCTTTCCCAGCATCAGGGTCTTTTCCAGAGAGTTTTCTCTACGCATTAGGTGGCCAAAATATTGGAGCTTCAGCTTCAGTATCTGTCCTTCCAATGAGCACTCAGGGTTGATTTCCTTTAGTATGGACTGGTTTGACCTCCTTGCAGTCCAGGGGACTCGTAAGAGTCTTCTCCAGCACCACAGTTCGAAAGCATCGATTCTTCGGCGCTCAGCCTTCCTTATAGTCCAGCTCTCACAGCCATACGTTGCTACTGGGAAAACCATAGCTTTGATTATATGGACCTTTGTCGGCAAGGTGATGTCTCTGCTTCTTACTATGCTGTCTAGGTTTGCCATAGCTTTCCTCCCAAGGAGCAAGCGTCTTTTAATTTCACGGCTACAGTCACCATCTGCGGTGATCTTGAGCCCAAGAAAATAAAATCTGTCACTGTTTCCATTTCTTCCCCTTCTATGTGCCAGGAAGTGATGGGGCCAGATGCCATGATCTTCATTTTTTTAATGTTGAGTTTCAAACTAGCTTTTGCACTCTCCTCTTTCACCCTCGACAAGAGGCTCTTTAGATCCGCTTCGCTTTCTGCCATTAGGGTGGTATCATCTGCGTATCTGAGGTTGTTGATAATTCTCTCGGCAATCTTAATTCCGACCTGTGATTCACCCAACCCGGTGTTTCCCATGATGTACTTTGCATATAAGTTAAATAAGAAGGGTGACAATATGCAGCCTTGTCGCACTCCTTTCCCAATTTGGAACCAATCGCTTGTTCCATGTCTGGTTCTTACTGTTGCTTCTTGACCCTCGTACAGGTTTCTCAGGAGACAGGTAAGGTGGTCTGGTACCCCCATCTCTTCCAGAATTTGCTAGAGTTTGTTGAGATCCACACAATCAAAGGCTTTAGCGTAGTCAATGAAGCAGAAATAGACGTTTTTCTGGAATTCTCTTGCTTTCTCCATGATCCAGCGAATGTTGGCGATTTGATCTCTAGTTCCTCTGCCTCTTCAAAACCCAACTTGTACTTCCGGTAGTTCTCGGTTTACATACTGCTGAAGCCTAGCTTGTAGGATTTTGAGCATAACCTTGCTGGCATGTGAAATGAGCGCAATTGTGCGGTAGTTTGAACACTCTTTGGCATTGCCCTTCTTTGGAATTGGAATGTAATCTGACCTTTTCCAGTCATGTGGCCACTGCTGAGTGTTCCAAATTTGTTGGCATATTGAGTGCAGCACTTTAATCATCTTTTAGGATCTTAAATAGCTCAGCTGGAATACTGTCATCTCCGCTAGCTTTGTTGTTAGTAATGCTTCCTAAGGCCCACTTGACTTCACTCTCAAGGATGTCCGGCTCAAGTTCAGTGACCGCACTATCATGGCTATCAGGGACATTAAGATCTTTCCTGTATAGTTCTTCTGTGTATTCTTGCCACCTCTTCTTAATCTCATCTGCTTCTGTTAGGTCCCTGCCTTCTTTGTCCTTTATCATGCCCGTCTTTGCACAAAACGTTCCCTTGAGATCTCCGATTTTCTTGAAGAGATCTCTAGTCTTTCCCATTCTGTTGTTTTCCTTGATTTCTTTGCATTGTTCATTCAAGAAGGCCTTCTTGTCTCTCCTTGCTACTCTCTGGAACTCTGCATTCAGTTGGCTATATCTTCCCCTTTCTCCCTTGCTTTTCACTGCCCTTCTTTCCTCAGCTACTTGTAAAGCCTCATCAGACAGCCACTTGGCTTTCTTGCATTTCTTTTTCTTTGGGATAAATTTAGTTGCTGCCTCCTGAACAATGTTACGGACCTCCATCCATAGTTCCTCAGGCACTCTTTCTATCAGGTCTAATCCCTTAAATCTATTCATCACCTCCACTGTGTATTCATAAGGGATATGATTTAGGTCATACCTGAATGGTTTAGTGGTTTTCCCTATGTTCCTTAATTTAAGCCGAAATTTTGCAAGAAGCAGCTCATGATCTGAGCCACAGTCAGCTCCAGGTCTTGTTTTTACTGACTGTATAGAGCTGCTCCATCTTTGGCTGCAAAGTACATAATCAATCTGATTTCGATATTGACCATCTGGTGACGTCCATGTGTAGAGTCGCCTCTTGTGCTGTTGGAAAAGAGTGTTTGCTATGATCAGCGTGTTCTCTTGGCAAAACTCTATTAGCCTTTGTCCTGCTTCATTTTGTACACCAAGGCCATGCCTGCCTGTTATCCCGGTGATTTCTTGACTTCCTACTTTAGCATTCCAATCCCCTATGATGAAGAGGACATCTTTTTTTGATGTTAGTTCTAGAAGGTGTTGTAGGTCTTCATAAAACCGATCAACCTCAGCTTCTTCGGCCTCAGTGGTTGGGGCATAGACTTGAATTACTGTGATGTTGAATGGTTTGCCTTGGATTCGTGCTGAGATCATTCTATCGTTTTTAAGATTGTACCCCAGTACTGCTTTTCCCACCCTTTTGTTGACTATGAGTGCTACTGCATTTCTTCTAAGGGATTCTCACCCACAGTAGTAGATATAATGGTCACCTGAATTCAGTTCGCCCATGCTTGCCCATTTTAGTTCGCTGATTCCCAAGATGTCGATGTTCAATTTTGCCATCTCCTGTTTGACCATGCCATCTCCTGTTTGACCACCTTCAGCTTACCTTGATTCATTGATCTTACATTCCAGGTTCCTAAACAATATTGATCTTTACAGCATCGGATTTTCTTTTCACCACCAGACACATCCACAGCTGAGTGTCCTTTCGGCTTTGGCCCAGCTGCTTCCCTCTTTCTGGCGCTACTCGGAAGTACCCTCTGCTCTCTTCCCCAGTAGTATATTGGACACCTTCTGACTTGAGGGGCTCATCTTCCACTGTCATCTCTTTTAGCCTAGTGATACGTTCCATTGGGTTTTCTTGGCAAGAATACTGGAGTGGGTTGCCATTTCCTTCTCCAGTGGGCCATATTTTGTCAGAACTCTCTGCCATGACCTGCTTGTCTTGGGTGGCCCTGGATGGCATAGCTTATGACTTCACCAAGTTATGCAAGCCCCTTTGCCACAACAAGGCAGTGATCCATGAAGAGGGAGAATTTTGTAGAATAGCTAAAATAATGCTTACCAATTCCCTATTGTTACCATTCAGAATGGAAAAAACATAGCTGTGTTTTTCACACAGATGCATTGAAATCCCAAATCTTACTCCTTTCTCCTGCCCAGAAATGTGAGCCCCACTCTCCAAGGGCCACTTTAGGTCAGGGTGAGCCAGCACCTAGTCAGCACCCATACTGCGGGTGGCTGACAAGGAAAAAACCCAAGTGTTCCAAACACCCCTTTTGGTTTTTTAGCTCATTTTAGCAGTTGCAGTAAAACATATGAACAAATCTATGAAACATGCAAATGAGCTCTTTCATGGCTTGGCATGCTGGGCTCAGGTGCATGGTTTTCTCTGCACCACCTGCTTCCACCACCTAGTGGAGAATGTTCTTTTCTCTACAATTTTACATTTATGACCACAGACTTTGCCAAATGCTTCTAATTCATTTTTAAGAAATGCAGATGATAAGACAGGGTCTTGCAGTATAAACACAGTGTAATCTATGTAAAGCATAATTTTAAATTCATCTAGACCTATATAAAGACCTTTAGGGTGCAATATTATGGTCCCTGGGATGGTGACCCAGGGGCCATAGGATATATCAGATGTCCTTCTCCAATCCCCCAACCATGCCAGCCCCTGTAGAGACATTACCACTTACCTCTCCAACATTAGAATTCTGACATGGTGGGGGGCAGGGAGGGGGCATGCCAGCGGGGTACCAGGGGTAGATCTGGCAGATCCAGGAGATCTGAAAGATGTACAGCTCTCCTGACCTGTAGCCATGCCCCCAACTGGCTGGTAATATATACAAGCCCTGGATTAATAGATTAATTCCCTCCCATTGGTTTCAGTGGGAAAGAACTGGTTAAATGACAGAAAATCTCAGCCAAGGAGAGAAAGCATGAGGGAAAGCATTCACTTCTCCCTCACTTCGGCCCTGCTGGCATGAGCCTGGCAGGGCTTTGGCTATCTCAGAGGCTCTGAAATAAGAGCTTTCCAAGACAAGGGCTAGGGTTGCCCTGTTAAAGTCTCCTTCTTGTCAGCCTGCTGTGCCTGGGTTTCAGTGCATACATTAATTAGCAGTGAGGACAGCAGGCATCCCTGTCTAGCACCTCTTTGTGGTTTGATTTCTCGGGGACATAGTTGTTGTTGTTCAGTCGTGTCCGACTCTTCGGGGCCCCATGGACCACAGCACGCCAGGCCTTCCTGTCCTCCGCTCTCTCCCAGAGAGGGACATTGTACCATTTATCAAAATCTTAGCCACGGGGGCTGTGCAAATGAGTCAAACCAACCTGCAGCAGCATGGGCCAAACACAAACCACCTTCAGGTGTTTAACATAAATTCCCTTTCTATGGAATTAAGTGCTTTCCCTACATCCACCAAGTAGAATAACATGGCTTGCTTCTTTGTCTGAGTTTGGTCTATCAGACTTATCATTTTCCTTGTATTCCATGGCAGTTGTCTTCCTTTCATAAATGGTGTTTGGCCCCACTATATGATCTTCCAAAATTTTATTTACTCTGTTAGCTAATATAGCTGTCATAATCTTATTGTCAGTATTCAAGAGAGATATTGGTCTAGAAGACTGAGGCTTTGGGGGATTTCCCTGTTTTATGGATCATGATTATTTGAGCTTTTGTCCAGCATTTAAGGATTCTATTTTCCAATAAGTCCTCACTGAAAATTTTCACCAAACTTGAAATCATCCATTCACTAAAATCTAAGTTCTTCTATGATGCCATCTGGACCTGGCAATCCTTTATTAACATTTTTTATTGTAAAACTGCAAGAATTTCCCTTGAAGTACAGTTTTCCAGGGAACTGCATAGTGTTTGTGACTCAACTCAGTCCTGCTGTGCATGCTTTGATCCTCTGTGCAACCACGTGAACTGGGGCACTTGCATATGCGAGGAGCCCTCCTTGAATGCTTGCAATATCCCCATTGTCCTGAATCTACTGCAAATCAGTTTCTTTGGATGATCCCGAGTTCAAATATTATGAGAGAGTATTATGATTGTGTTGTATCCAATTTATTTATTTAACAATCTTTATGATTGCTTACATTAAAGTAATTTCTAAACAATGTACAAAAACAAGACTTCATACAGAGGATAAGATTACCTTCCTGTTGGAAAAGGTATGTTTTCAGCAGGTGCTGAAAACCCAGAGGAGTTGGCGCCAGCACAAATTAGTCATGCCCCTTTGACATATTTTGCCTAAATTTAAAAGTCTCAAACTCTTGAGCATTTCCTCATAGGAAAGGTGCTCTAGTCCCATGGTCATCTTGGTTGACCTTTTCTGCACCTTGTCCAGCTCTACACTCGCTTTTGGAGAGGGGATGACTAGAATTGTATACAACATCCCAGCTGCAACTGTACCATACATTTTTGTAAAAGCACTATCAGGACTTTTTTCTTCAGTCCCTTTCCTAATAATCTCTGGTATGGAAATTACCTTTTTCTCTGGTGGCACACAATGTTAATTGTTTTCATTGTACTGTCTACTATCACCCCAAGGCCTTTAGTCACCACCAGTTCAGTCCCCATCAGTGTACATCTGAACATACATATGTGTTAAGTTAGGACCTGCTCAGCTTCACTAGTACCCTGCATGAACAGAGAGTTCACCCAAAGAGACACTGGGCCAACACCCTTCTGCAGCTGCATGTTGAAGGCGATTCGTAGCGGTGGGCAAGCCGTTTCCCAGGAAGCTTGTTCGCCATTACTGATCTTCTTCTGAGAAACCTTGGGGAAATAAGCTGAACTGGAGCTTTGGGTCAAATCTTACATTAGCTCCTTGAAGGGAAACTCCCAATGAAATAATGGGAATTTTCCCTGCCTAAGGACAGCGCTTTCAGATTTTAGTAATCCTTGCCTATATTCCATCCTATATTAATACAAGTTGGTAGTGTACCTGCTGCTTCTACAAGTTATAGATCTGTAAAATAACGTGCATGCATGCACACACACACTTACGTAGAAATGTAAGAATAACTATAGTTTTAAAAATCCCCCTTCACATCAAAAGAACTCCATAATCAGAGGATTAATTGTAAGCTCTAGTTGCATTTGGCAGGTTAGAAGTAAGTGCTATGAAGTAAATAACATGGGATTTTATAGGATAGAGAGAAGAATAAAAGGTTCACTTGGGCAGGGGTCCCTTTTTTCTAGGTGCTCTGTGGCCTTTTTTCACATTTCCTCTGATAGGTGGGGCAGAGGACGGAATTTCCCCCTTCCTTCCTGATCCTAAGGAATGTTGGAAGACACATCTCTTGAAAGAGATCCAAGACGACCAATTCTTCAGCTGTTTGGATGCTACCACCTGCTCTTCTCACATAAGGCTGCCGAACAATTCACATTAGTCCATCCTCATATTATGCTAAACATCCCCGGTATTATGCTCTGCACTGCTGCTCTTTGGGAGGGGGGTGGATTTTTTTGACTCAGCTCGGAAGGCATGCTATGGAGACTGTTGTGATGAGTGCCTGCACTTCAAAATTTACCACTACCCCACTGGTCACCCTCTCTGGGTGGTAGGATGGAAGATTGGGACCAAAGGCCCTACAACCACTAAACCTGATAGGAAACTTAATGACAGCCTCCAGGCTCCCTCTCATCTCTTACAGCATTTATACACCAGGCTAAAATCCCGCAACTTTACCAGGGCTTTCAGCTTCCATTTTGAATGCAGGATCACAACGGGCTCCCATTACATGCACTTCCCTCTCCCCCACACCTTTCCCCCTTTTCTGCATTGTTCTATTTGTTTCATTATACAGCCACTAGATGGTGCTGTGATCTAGCTCCTCTTATTGTGGGATATCCTCTTTTCACTACAGAACTCAACCCACAGTAATTTGGTAGCTCATTATCTCCTATCTTTTAAAAAATGGAATAAAGATCATTTAGCGTGGGAGATGCTCTGAAGGTTGACGATGTCATGTAAAGGACCCACAAATTTCTGTGAGTAACCAATCTCAATAGCAGGACAAAAGCCCCATGTGGAGAAGCCCTTAGACTAGGAGAAACTGTGCAAGCGTGTATTAGGAGCCCTTACAAGGAGCTGTATATAACTTTGTGTAAATGAATAGTTAAGGGTGCAATCCTATGTATGTTTAGACAGAGAAAAGGCCTACAACTCCCAGCATTCCCCAGCCAGCATAAGTATGCTGGCTGGGGAATGCTGGGAGCTGTAGGCATTTTTCTGTCGAAACATGCATAGGATTGTGCCCTACGTTACCAAACCTGTGTGGCACTTAAGTTCAGTAGTCCAAGCTCAACAGAAAGAATAGATTAGTACAAACTATCATAGAATCATAGAACAGTAGGGTTGGAAGGGGCCTACAAGGCCATCGAGTCCAGCCCCCTGCTCAATGCAGGAAACCAAGTCAGAGCATCCCCGACAGATGGCTGTCCAGCCTCATCTTGAACGCCTCCATTGTGGGAAAGCCCACTACCTCCCTAGGTCATTGGTTCCATTGTCACATTGCTCTAACAGTCAGGAAGTTTTTCCTGATGTTCAGCTGGAATCTGGCTTCCTGTAACTTGAGCCCATTCTTCCGTGTCCTGCACTCCGGGATGATCGAGAAGAGATCCTGGCCTTCCTCTCTGTGACAACCTTTCAAGTACTTGAAGAGTGCTCTCATATCTCCCCTCAGTCTTCTCTTCTGAAGGCTAAACAGGCCCAGTTCTTTCTGTCTCTCCTCATAGGGCTTTGTTTCCAGTCCCCTGTTCATCTTCGTTGTTCTTCTCTGAACCCTCTCCAGCTTGTCTGCATCCTTCTTAAAGTGCGGTGCCCAGAACTGGACAGAATACTCCAGATGAGGCCTAAGCAGTGTTGAGTAGAGGGGAACTAGTACTTCCTGGGATTTGGAAGCTATACTTCTATTAATGCAACCCAACGTAGCATTTGCCTTTTATGCAGCCTGAGGGGAGATATCCTGAGGGGAGATATGAGAGCACTCTTCAAGTACTTGAAAGGCTGTCACAGAGAGGAAGGCCAGGATCTCTTCTCGATCATCCCAGAGCGCAGGACACGGAAGAATGGGCTCAAGTTACAGGAAGCCAGATTCCGGCTGAACATCAGAAAAAACTTCCTGACTGTTAGAGCAATATGACAGTGGAACCAATGACCTAGGGAGGTGGTGGGCTCTCCCACACTGGAGCCATTCAACACGAGGCTGGACAGCCATCTGTCGGGGATGCTCTGACTTGGTTTCCTGCATTGAGCAGGGGGCTGGACACTCAATGGTCTTGTAAGGCCATTCCCACCCGACTATTCTATTCTATGCCCACGTTTTCAAATAAAGACAAGCTGGAATTGCCAGCTCATCCTGGTTTACTGTGACTGAGCAGCATGCACATCCAGCTTATTCACTCCTGCTTCACATGAACAGGTAAAGCAAAGAAGAACAGAAAGCTTTGTGTGACATCCACAACCATGCTCCGGGTTTGTTGTAGGGATGTCAGAGAATTTCGCCAAGAATCTCGGGGAGGCTGAATGCCAGCGCATTTGGCCCCATAAAATCAGTGGTGAAACGGTCTGCCCCCCCCGCCCCCCCCAGGACAGGACTTACCTTGGGCGAATCTCCCTGGCGGCGGCGGCGGCGGTTCGGCGGCGGCCGGTCTTCCGACTGGCTGCCGCCACTGCCATTTCCAAGTTAAAAAACAAAACAAAAACATGATAGGCTACATAAACATTTACGTAGCCCATCACAGCTAGATTTTTAAAAGATACCATGATAGGCTACGTAAATGTTTACGTAGCCTATCACGGCTGCGTGAAGAAAAACAAACAAACTGCACGTACGCAAATGGCGGCGCCCATGGGCGCCGCCATTTGCGTTCCTTATTTTGGCACGTCTAGTCTACATAAACATTTACGTAGACTACGGCGAAAATAAGGGGAACACAAATAGCGTAGCGTCTACGCTATTTGCGTTCCCCTTATTTTTGCCGTAGTCTACGTAAATGTTTACGTAGACTAGATGTGCCAAAATAAGGAACGCAAATGGCGGCGCCCATGGGCGCCGCCATTTGCTTATGCGCGGTTTGTTTGCTTTTCCCCCACTCAGCCGTGATAGGCTACGTAAACATTTACATAGCCTATCACGGCTGACTGCAGGGACGCAAATGGCGGCGGCTACGGCCGCTGCCATTTGCAGTCCCGGCAGGACAGGATTCGCGGCGGGAGGGACGGGGCGCCTCCACCTCGGCCAGAATTTTGGAGGGGAGGGACGGGGCACCTCCACCTCGGCCAGAATTTCAGGGGGGAAGGACAGGACGCCTCCCCCCCCGGCCAGAATTTCGGGGGGAGGGATGGAGTGTCTCCCCCCCACCGCGAATCAAATTTCGTCACAGGTAAGTGACTTTCGTACATCCCTAGTTTGTTGCTCCCAAACAAGCCAAGCTCATATACTTGGGTTTGGCATTGGCTTGTTTGGGAGCAACAAACCCGGTGTCTGGTTTCGGATATCACCTAAAGCATTCTATTTCTGGTTTGATTACCTGCTTGTGTGGAGGGGGGAAGTGAATGAACTAGTATGTGCCCCACCATGCTGCTTGTACACAGTCCACCAGGATAAACCAAGAATTCTGGGGTATTGGGAGGTGTGAATGCTCCCACGCAGCTCGATCTGCAGTGCTGTGGGTGGGAACGGGGTACATTCCCATTCAAAGCAGTGCAGTGCAAATAGGGTGCATACAGATATACACCGCTAGAGCAGTGGGGCCACTGTGCAAGGGCACTCACAGCCTTTCATCGAGACACGCCATCTTCTCTCCAGGATCGAGCTCAGGGAAAACTGGTTCTTTGCATCCGCAGTGCAGGCTGTGCACTGAGCTGATTGGCTGGTGCCTGTGATATCATCCTGCTTCTTCTTCATAGAGTAGTTTTTCACCATTAAAAAATGAAAGAAAATAAGACACCAAACTGCGTAAACATGCAAGTTGCACTTGGAAGAATCATTTGGAAAAAAGCCTACAAGCCATCTGAAGCAAAACTAAAGGATAAGCCAGCATTTGAAACAGAGGAATTCCAATTGCTTCCCATGGTGTTGGGGAGGAAGAGGTGTGTTCACACAAGCCCCCTCCCCCAGGATCTTGGTATGTATGTATCCAAAGCAAGTATGTCCCCCTACCATACCCATCCTCATGGAGACTCACGTCTGAGTTATGCTGGTGCAGCAGCTTCTAATCTAGCAAGTGGAACGCTGGTGCCAGCCTGTCCGGTGCACAAGTCCTCTTGGCTGGACTGGGACGCAGAAGCACCAAGGCTGTGACACGCGCCAAGCAGGGCACGTTAGTGCCAGTGGTACAGCTTTAGTTTTACAGCTTCTCTTTCTGTATCCAGGTCCTTTGGGGGTTCCCCTCAGTTTGTAAAGTTACTCCGAAGTCTGCCTGCTATTCTCTTCCCCTACAGAGACAGGTAGGGCTGAGTGTCTGTATTTAATTATAGCCTGAAAGAACTCCATTTAAAAGACAACAGCAAGGTATTTCATTATCATTAACACGTTTAGGAATGCCTAGCAGCAAATTGCAACAACATAGCTTGGCCATTTGATTCCCCCCCCACACACTTTTTTTTTGGCATTCAGGAGGAGTTAATTTTTTAAAAGCTTACTTTTGCACTTGGTTCAGCCAAGCATTTTCCCCAATGCAAACAATACTGGATCACTAGACTGTTGGCTCTGTGGAGCAAGAATCTTCTATGTGTATTATTTCCCCAACTAAGGATTTCTCTCTACTTCTTCCTTCTCCCTCAATACCTTATTGACTGAGCAAGCCCCATACTTACAGCTCGCATTTTCTACCCTGTGGGCTATATGTAAATGATTATTTTGTTCTGTCAGCTTATGAACACAAATTTAAACAATTGGCTTATTAACTATGACAAAAGCTACCCTGGTACACTTAACTTGGGAGTAAGTCTCACTGACCTCAGTGAGACTTACTCATATTATAGGCCATGTTTCCCTTTTGGTTCACTATGGCGGCATTCACTCTTCCCAGCTGCATTTACACACACAGTCACCACATAGTAGAGCTGGTAATAATGATATTCAAATCTTACCTCCGTCATGAACTGAGCAGGTGACATTAGGTAACCCATTTTTTTCTCTCATTCTCAGTTCTCATGCCGAATATGCAATGTAGAGATAATAATATCAGACTACCTTACAGGGGTCTTGCAAGGATTATTGAGATAATTTATGTACTTTGAATATGGGCTGTATAAAATACAGAGCAAATCATCATCATACACAGCAGAGAGTCTCTGTTCCGTGTTTTATAGCTCAGAGGTTTGTGTACAATGTTCCTGTCCATAACATTCAGATATTTCTGAAGACAGCTCAAATGACTTGATACTTGATCAGCAGCTAGTTTATTTGAGAGACTATCTCTACCAATGGTCCAGCAACCCACATCACACAAAGGGGGAACTAAGGCACATGAACCTTCAGATCAAGAGTGCAAAACAGAGTAGGGGGAGTCACACAGCCACACAAAAGCACTCCTTTAGATGCTCATTCTCCTGTTTCAGCAACAATGCCCATTGCAAGGAGAATCAAGTGACTAAGATCATGAGTGCAAAGTCGGGGGGGGGGTGGATCCTCTCAGCCACACAAGATGATGGTGATGATCAAGGTCAGATATCCTCAACAAGAAAATCAGTCTTTGGAACCCAGCAGCAAGTTCTGAAACCATACAAAATCTATCCCTTTATGTGTGGTGAACCACATTTTTTGTTCTAGCAACTTCCACATTGGACAGAAGGAAACTGAATCAAATAACTTTAGATCATGAGTGCAAAATAGGAGATGTTAGAAATTCTAGAAATTCAATAGGTGAAGCTTTCACTTGTTGAATTTCTGCTTTTCATGAATCTTGTTAAAGGCACAGAGGTTTTGTCAGGAAAACAATAAGGCAGCCATATATATTTTGGATACATGGCAGTTAATATTTGGCTCTTTGTTCTCTCTCTCTCTATTTTCATTTCTAAAAGTAATTATCTGGTCATGACTCACTTCAGGAAGGAGAAAAGCTGTTTATAATGAATGTCTTGGTTACTGGCTGCTAAAAGTGTTCTGGCAAGATATTAGACATTGCTGTGCTCCCAACAATGTCAGAATGTACATGGAAAACCTAATGGGATATTATATAAAGGACAAGTGAACAGCACATTGCAAAATTGTCTGGATTTTTTTTTTTTTAAAGGAAGATCTGAGGTCAAAACCCCTTTGGTATAAGAGAAGAGTTAAGCCTCCTACAAATTCACTCATGCACCAAACGGCATGGAAATTGTAAGTCAGGGTGCCCACAGTAAACATGTTCCACAGTCTCACATATTGTGCTCCCTTACAGTATCATGTGTTTGTCATGCGATTTAGTAGTTTTGAAATAAAATAAAATGATCTAATCATCATTTCTTGCTTCTTTCTCCCCTGGTCCTTTGCCATCAACACCTGCCGGACACTCAGAAATTAAGCAAGGGAAGTTTTTCCTGGCATGGAGGTAAGTAGTGGGAAAAAGTTTCACCTGCTACATTTCTGTGTGTCATGTTGTACCTGGCTGCCATATAGCTGTTAAAGATGAGAAGCCTGACAGAAAAAAAGAGGAGGCAAGCCTAATTCATCACCACAAACATGGTTGAATACACAGGGATTCAAATCCACACTTCTAAGACTATGCACTCAAAGCCTAAATGGATGAATCTGTCAGTTTGGGTTTCTCTCACATACATTTTTTCCCAGTCTCAAGTACTTCCCATCCTCTTCATGAAGAGATCTGAGGATTTTGCTAAGTTCTCTTCAAAAAAATGAACAAAACAAAATTCTCTCCCATCACTAGGAGCAGGCCCCTGAAAAATCCCAGTGCACGCATCCAAAGATAACCAACCCACTGTTTTCTACTTCCTTTCCAGGTTGTGTCTGGAAAACTGAAATCTCTTTTAATATCCTTGGGGGTTGTGGGGAGGAATGCTCCAGGTAATTACACTCTGTCGCCTAAGCAAAAAATAATCTCTTGGAACTAAGTTATCTAAAAGTCACATTTTAGCCTCAGGAGATCTGTCCATGAGCCATTCCTACACGTATCACCCATCTCTGCAGCGGGCAGCTGCCCTCCCCTCTCATTCCTAGTTAATTGGTGTGAAATTGGAGCAAGTTCTCAGGTGATAATGTGTTTGCATTTGCTGCTTCACTGAGCCGCCCTAGACACTCTATCCCCAGCTAGCTTCATTAAACCTTCAGTTTTTTCCTTTTGCTCCTAGCTGTGAGCTTCAAACCTTATTTCCTGTGTTCTAAACCTGCAGCATGGCATATATGTCAGGAAGACAGCAGGGCTGGACTGTAGCTGACCAGTCAGCTACTAACCAACCACTTCTAAAAGGGGCGAAAATAGATGTTATGTTAGATAAAGATAGATCCTTGCTTTGGTACATTTTGCTAAACTTCAAATGATTTGCATGGTTCTCATGCTTGGAAAGGCACATTTTATGCCCTTTAATTATCCACTCTTAATTAATTGTTCCCAGAACACTTTGAAGCTATTGACTGCTATATATGTTCTCTTACTAATATCCAGCCATGCCCCCCTCTTCAAATAATCTCAGGTTAAGATAGTAAACAGGTGTTCAGATCAGAAGAATAAAACCCCTTTGCCAGTCTCAAAGATTCAGAATGAGGAGGGGACTGGCTCACAAAGCATCATTAGAGTGGAAAATAATTACACTAGTAAATCTTTGATGTACTTTTTTTCTTTATTGCAATAATTTGTTCGTGGTACAAAATGTACATCTTATATAAATTCCCATGGACATTTCTCAATGGCAAGGCTCTTCAAGTAGTTATATCTATCACATTGGTCACAATGAGAGCAAAATTAGTCCCTTCTAAAAAAAATTTCAGTTTTAAAAAAATTACAAGCACAGATCCAGAGGAGTTTGACTTTATCATGACTAACTCAACTGAAAATGGGAGTAAAACTGATGCAACAGATCAACACGGATTGTACATGAAACAGTATTTTCTCACAGACCTCTGAATTCAAGTCAGGGGAGAGCCTTTGCCTTCCTGCCCTGCTGGTTGTGGGTTTCTTGGGGCATCTCTACACCAGCCTAAAATCCTGCATGGGGCTTTCTGCTTCCATTTTAAATGCAGGATCATGACGACTCCCTTTTTCACCCGCTTCCTTCCCCCCTCCCCTTCCCCGTATCTGAGTCTTCCATGATCTTTATTGATCTCGCTCCTCTTCTTGCCACTTTTACCCTTTTCATGGAGGAAACTGAAGCGGAACACAACAGGGTAATTTGATAGCTCATTATCTGCAATCTATTTAAAAACTGAACAAAGGGCATTTAGTGCAGGAGATGCCCTGGAGGATTACGGCGTCATGTAAAGAGCCCGCAAACTTCCGTGAAGGAGCAATCTCAATCGCAGTATAAAAACTCATGGTGAAGGAGTTGGAGGCATCTGGATGGTCACTGAAAGACACAGACAACATCAGCCCTCCAGGTATGTTGGATTGCAACTCCCATAATTCCCAGCCAACATAGCCAGAAGGAAGGCTGGATTAGACCAACTGCTTCGGCCCTTCTAATGGCTTGCTTCAGCTTCCTATCCTGCATTAACAACATCCACATATGTCACAAACAGTGTAAGAAAGGCTTAAAGTTGTTTTTGGTCTCACGCACAGCAGTGCAATTAACACTATTTCAATGGACTGTATCTAATCTGACAGGGACTGTAGGATACTGGAAAGTGTACTGCATGTTACCAGATTGCTGGATGGTGGTTGTCACATAATCCATCCTGGCAGTTTTAGGAATGAAATGCCTGCTAAGCACCAATGTCTTGCAAGTCATTTAATGGCAGCTGGCAAATTAGTGCTTGTGAAAAATGGGAAGGGAGGGAATACCGTGGACACATCTGGTTGAATGCCTCAAAATTATTACATCTAGTATCCATGCAACACAAGGGCAATTCAGTCTTTCTATTTGACTTGAAAACTGGGTCTAATCAGAACATATGTTATAGAGATAATAATTGCACATAATGATATTGGGTTAAATCCAGTGTGGCACAAGCAGACTTCTGCTTCTGCAGTGGGACTTCCCCTTGCTCTCCTCCACCTTGAAGCCCCTGAACACCCCCAGATCTGCTTTGGAGGGTCCCCCAACCCTCTGGAGCAGATTTGGGGGGAACATGGGGGGCTGCAGGGCTGGAGAGGAAATCCATTCTGCCATTGATCTCCATGGTGCTTGCAGGCATCCAGCATTGGATTCAACCCATTTGATCCTTGTTGTGATTATAACATCTGTAATTTATATACTGTATTCTGTATTTGTCTCTGTTTTTATTCTAATGATCTATCTTCTTTTCTTTTTTTGGAGAAGTTTAAAAACGAACCTTTTAACTTCATTTGAGTAATTAAGGGTGCAATCCTATGCAGGTTTAGACAGAAAAAAGTCCTACAACTCTCAGCATTCCCCAGCCAACTGCTGGCTGGGGAATGCTGGGAGTTGTAGGACTTTTTTCTGCCTAAACCTGCATAGGATTGTGCCCTAATTTACTTCAGTTCTTGTGTGTCTATGTTTTGTGAGTGTATAACACAATGATGCTCATTGGGACAAAAATCTCAACTTCAAATATAACCTGATGGGATCTGAGCTAGCAGTGACTGACAAGGAAAGAGATTGTGGGGTTGTCGTGGACAACTCAGTGAAAATGGCAACCCAGTGTGTGGCAGCTGTGAAAAAGGCAAACTCCATTTTAGGCATAATTAGAAAACTAATTGAGAATAAAGCTGCCAATATCATACTGTCCTTATATAAATCTATGGCATGACCACACTTAGAATACTGGGTACAGTTCTGGTCATCACATCTAAAAAAGTATATTGTAGAGCTGGAAAAAGGGCAGAAAAGAGCAACTAAGGGTGCAATCCTATGCATGTTTAGACAGAAGAAAGTCTTACAAATCCCAGCATTCCCCAGCCAGCTATGCCAGCATTCCCCTATGCTGGCTGGGGACTGCTGGGAGTTGTAAGACTTTCTTCTGTCTACACATGCATAGGATCATGCCTTAAAATGATCAAGGGGCTGGAGGATCTCCCCTATGAGGGAAGGTTGCAGTAGCTGGGATTGTTTAGCTTAGAAAAACAGCAAGTAAGGGGGAACATGATAGAGGTGTACAAAATTATGTATAGTAGGGAGAAAGTGGATAGGGAGGCATTTTTCTCCCTCTCTCATAATAGTAAAACCCAAGATCATCCCATGAAGGTGACTGGTGGAAGATTCAGGACAGATAAAAGTACTTCTTCACACAGCGCATAGTTAAACTATGGAATTCACTTCCACAAGATGTAGTGATGGCAACCAATTTGGATGGCTTTAAAAGGGGATTACAAACAATGAAATTACAAATTCATGGATGACAAACCTGTCGATGGCTACTAGTCCTGATGGCTATATGCTACCTCCAGTATCAGAGGCAGTATGCCTATATACACCAGTTTCTGGGGAACATGGGTGGGAGGGTGCTGTTGCACTCATGTCCTGTTTGTGGGTTTCCCATGGCCAGTTGGTTGGCCACTGTGTGAACAGAATGCTGGACTAGATGGACCCTTGGTCTGATCCAGCACAGCTCTTAAGTTCTTGTAATATCTTAAGTTCTAATTTGAGTCAATCTGCCTTAAAAATAGTTGTACGATCAATACCCTAGCAGGATTGTAGGTTTTATGATCATAGCCTAAAGTTACCCTTTCTTCTGATTTTGGGCTTCCCCAAACCCATTCAACTGTACAAACCCTACCTGGATTTGTTTGTCTGTAATGGAAGGGGAGGGGGAGAAGTTTCCAGTCCTTGCAGGCCTCTACCCTGTAGGCTGACCTAGAACGCATGTGGGTTGACAGAAAGAGAAAATTGGTGCACATTTTTAGTCTGATGTGATTACAGCAAGAACAATGTATGTCACCCTGATATTGAAGGAGGGGTTAGATAAAAATGTAGCAAACAAACCAGTTCTGTGCTCCTCTGCTGAGCTTATTTTGCCCTGTCTTGATCCAGATGTAGGCATAAGATATAAGAAGCTGACTCTGCATGAGCTGGACCACTGGTCCATCTCGCCCCGGACTGTCAGCTCTGGCTGGCAGTGTATCACCGAAGTCTTGGGTTGGGCTGTTCCTTAGCCATGCTCTCTGAGATGTCAGGGATTGCACTGGAAACTTTCTACCTGCAAAACTCTACCCTTGAGCCTCTCCTTCCTAAAAAAAAATAAATTAAAAATAGCTTGATCAATATAGCACACATTGGCTGTGGCTGGGCTGGATATAAAAAGCCAGTGTGGTGTAGTGGCAAGAGTGTTGGACTAGGAGCTGGGAGATACGGGTTCTAGCCCCCACTCGGCCATGGAAGCTCACTGGGTGACTTTGGGCCAGTCACAGACTCTCAGCCCAACCCACCTCACAGGGTTGTTGTTGTGAGGATAAAATGGAGAGGAGGAGGATAATGTAAGCCGCCTTGGGTTCCTTGCAAGAGGGAAAAAGGTGTGGTATAAATGCAATAAATAAATGCAATAAATAAATAAAATAAAAAGGAAGAGGTGTCAACGTCTCCCAGGGGCTGTATTTGAACCCACATATCTTGCTTGTTATTGTGGTCCTCTTAATCACTGGACTAATCCTGCAGGCCTAGCTTCAAGCTAGGCACCTAGGATGAAACCTGCCTAGCCCGCTTTTCTACCCTGATTCTTTTGTTTATATTTATCTCTGCACAGGACCTGGGCTTTGGAACTCCCTTCCTAGTGAGACCCGCCTGGTTTCCTCTCTGCTGACCTTCTGCCTCAAGATTAAGACTTTCCTTGGTGGTTAAGTACTTCTTTTCTGTATGAAATGATACATTTTATGGTCTCCTTTATCTTCTAGGTTCTTAAGTAGGGGTGGGAACGTGTGGCCCTTCAGAAGTTGCTGACCTGCAACACCCATCATCCCTCACTATTGGCTATGCTGGCTACAGCTGATGGGAGGTGCAGCCCAACAACATCTGAGGGGCCGCATGTTCCCCACCCCTGTTTTGAGCTGCTTGTTATTATATTATGTTTATTGTTGTTGGCTTTGTTCTTAATTTTTGTAAGCTGCTTTCAGCATATTAGTGGAAAGGCTGGGTAGAAATGCTTTAAATAAATACATTGGGTTGGATCCAGACCTAGTTATACTTAGAACACACACTAAAATCAATGGGACTTAAGTTACTCATGACTAACTTAGGTCCCATTGATTCCAGTGAGTCTGCTCTAAGTATGACTAAGTCTGGATCCAACTCATTATATACACCTAGAGTGTGTTTCCGCACTATCGGCTTCACTTCTTGTCCAACTTTGTTGTGATGTTTCCCCAGTTGCATCTTCTCTCGTGCGTGTTTCCATGTCCTAAAACACCTGGTTTATCATCGTGGTACCCTGGGGGTCTGCGCTGTTTCCATGGAGCCCTAATCTCATTATTCTCTTGATGGCTGGGTGGGGTCTTTTTGAAGTGGGATGGGTCTGCTTACCCAGTCTGCTTTCCCGCCTCCTCTTCTTTCCAATTCCCCCCTCCCTCGCCCCCTCTGCCCCGCTGAAGTTTCCTGCTCTGGCCAGTCTCCTTCTTGTCTTTCCAGGCCTTTTGTTTTGCTTTAGAGAAGGAGTGAAAAATCAAAGTGCTGTGTCTGGAGCATTCCACATCCCTTTAAACTTTCTTTCTTGCCCCTAAAATGGGTGCTTATGTGTGCATCTTTTCATCTCTGCCTGACTGCTTCCTCCAGGATCATCTCCCCCACTCCTTCACACAACTTCAGCGTTCCCGCCTCCTCAGCTATGTTTCCAAGACACTGGAAGGAGAAGCTAATGGAAGAGTATGGGATTTTTTAAAAAGGAATCAGTTTTGCTGTGAAGAGAAGCTTTCCCTCCCTTCCTGCCTTTTCCCCTGAAAGCTCAGATGCACCTGCATTTCAGGAGCAAGCCTCATTGAGCACAATAGGAGTTACTTCCGAGTAGACACACATATGCTTGTGCTGGGAAAGGCGGGGGACACACAAAGAGGGAAACTAGCCCCCATTTTAACCCAGAGGACCTAACTGAGCACAAAGGGAGTTACTCCCGAGGAGACAGTAATGGGTTTGTTGTGGGAAAGAGAGTAGTACACACAAAGAAAGAATCCAGCCCCCATCTTCCTAAGGCAATTCATCGGCGCCTCAGCAGCTCACTTGGTTGCTTAAACGCATTTAAGGAACTGGGCTTTAAGGTGTGCCATTTCAATTGAGGGAGAATCTCAGCCTCATCCACTGCAATGGGAGTTACTTCTGAGGAGACACTAATGGGTTTGTTGTGGGAAAGAGACTGAAACCAGCCCCCATTTTGACACACAGGATCTCTATATGCAAGCTGTGAATGAGTTATGTCCGAAGGCAATGGACCGAAGCCTCGATCTGCTTAATCACATTTCAAGAACTGAGGGCTTTGATATGTCAATTGAGAGGCTTCTCTGTCATTTCTGTGGTCATTGGGAGGGCAAGCCTCATTCAGCACAATGGGAGAAAAAAAATCATGGGCTGTGTTCTAGTGCTTATTTTCAATGATGTTTTAAAAGTTGGTCCCTCGGCATCCTGCTCCAAAACAGTGATGAAACTTCTGGAAAACAGGGAGGGAAAGTGTTGGGTCAGTAAGGTCAGAGTAGGGATGGACGAAAGGGACTTACCTCGTCCTGCAGCTTGCTTCACGGTGGGGGGGAGGCGCTTCGCTTCTCCCCCCGAAGTTCAGGCGAGGGGGGAGAGGTGCCCCGCCTCGGCAGGCTGAAATTCAGGCCGGGGGGGAGGCGCCCCATCCCTTGCCACCGAAATTCAGGCCGGGTAGGAGCGCCCCATCTACCCAGCCGCGAAAAAAAAAGTAAAAACACACACACATACACACACACCCGTGATAGGCTACGTAACGATTTACGTAGCCTATCACGGCTAGATTTCCAAAGTCAGCCGTGATAGGCTTTGTAAATCGTCACGTAGCCTATCACGAATGACTTTGGGGGAAAAAAAAAAGCGTGTACGCAAATGATGGCTCCCATGGGGACCGCCATTTGCATTCCTTATTTTGGCACATCTAGTCTACGTAAAGATTTATGTAGACTACGGCGAAAATAAGGGCAACGCAAATAGCGTGCCCTTATTTTCGCCATAGTCTACGTAAATCTTTACATAGACTAGACGTGCCAAAATAAGGAATGCAAATGGCGGCACCCCATGGGCGCCGCCATTTGCGTACGCAATTTTTTTTCCCCCAAAGTCAGCCGTGATAGGCTACGTGACGATTTACGTAGCCTATCACGGCTGACTTTGGAAATCTAGCTGTGATAGGCTACGTAAATCGTTACGTAGCCTATCACGGGCGTGTTTTTTTGTTTTTTTTTTTACTTTTTTTTTTTGCAATGGCGGTGGCGGCAGCCGGTTGGGAGACCAGCCGCCGCCGCCGCCCCCGCCGAACTGCTGCCGAACCGCCACTGGGACCCGCTGCCGAGAGGGTCATTCGCCGAAGGTAAGTCCCATCCCGGGGGGGGTGGGGGGCCGGCGGAGAATTTCCCCAACACTTTCGGGGGGCCGAATGCGTTGGCACTCGGCCTCCCGAAGATTCGTGGAGAAATTCTCCGCCAACCCTAGGTCAGAGTGACACACCCACAAAGGCTGGGCTACACGCCCCATGGGCACGACTATGATACCGGACCCAGTGCGATTGTGGAAACAGGTCAGTAATGGAGCCACAGTAAGCTGGAAAAGTCAGACTATAAGCAGTCTCAGAAGAAGCAGTTTTTCAGCAATAAAACGCGGGGCTGGGGCTGAATGGCCCCGATGTCATGGAAACACAGAGACCTCACTGCGCAGCCAGGTTGGAGTAAATCACTGGTGGAAACACAGACCTAGTTCTCTCCTTTGGCTTTTTAAAGCCCACTTTCAGACATGATATTTTCTATGCTGTGTGGGTCTTAATTAGGGTTGGCGGAGAATTTCTCCCCGAAACTTCGGGGGGCCGAGCACCAACGTGTTCAGCCCCCCGAACAAGTTTCGGGGAGAAATCCTCCGAACCCCCCCCGCCCCCCGCACCCCCCCCCAGGACGGGACTTACCTTCGCCGAATGTCCCTCCCGGCGGCGGGTCTGGCCGGCGGTTCGGCGGGTGTTCGAGCGGGGCGGGAGCGGCAGCCAGTCTTTCGACCGGCTGCCGCCACCGCCATTGCAATAAAAGAAAAAAAAAAACGCCCCCTGATAGGCTACGTGACGATTAATGTAGCCTATCACGGCTAGATTTGCAAAGTCAGCCGTGATAGGCTACGTCAGTCATCATGTAGCCTATCACGGGTGACTTAAAAAAAAAAAAAAGTGTGTACGGATAATGGCGGCCCCCATAGGGAGCCGCCATTCCCGTTCCTTATTTGGTCGCTGTAGTCTACGTAAATGTTTACGTAGACTACGGCGAAAATAAGAGCAACGCTATTTGCGTTGCCCTTATTTTCGCCGTAGTCTACGTAAACATTTACGTAGACTACAGCGACTAAATAAGGAACGCGAATGGCGGCTCCCTGTGGGGGCCGCCATTAGCGTACGTGCTTTTTTTTTTTTAAGTCACCCGTGATAGGCTACGTGACGATTGACGTAGCCTATCACGGCTGACTTTGCAGATCTAGCCGTGATAGGCTACGTGAATCATCACGTAGCCTATCAGGAGGCGTTTTGTTTTTTTTTTTTAACTTCCGCGTTTGCGGCCGGGCGAGGCGGGAAGCCTCCTCCCCGGCCTGAATTTCGGCCGGGGCAAGGCGGGAAGCCTCCCCCCCGGCCTGAATTTCGGCCGGGCCGAGGCAGGAAGCCTCCCCCCCCCGGCCGGAACTTCGCAGGGGGACCAGCGAAGCGCCTCCCCCCCACTGCGAACGTCCTTCGAGGACAGGTAAGGGACTTTCGTCCACCCCTAGTCTTAATATAGTAAATTTTCCTAGTCTGCTGATTCGTGGTGCTTAATTTATCTGAATCCAGATTCCTGCTTTTGGGTTTGCTCTGGACTCAGTCCCATGTGGACAAATGGAAGATACGTCTTGGATGGGAAATCTTATTTTGTTTGGTCTTTTTTATCTGGGATAAAACAGATTCCCCCTTTTATAGTTCTGGTTCTCTTATCTCTTACCCTGGCTGTCCTCACTAGAATGTAGTGTATAGAACTTTTAAACCAGGAGTAGGCAAGTGGTGCCCATGGGCACCAATGTACCCCAGACACCTTTCTTGGCACTCCCTAAGGTGCCCTACTCCTCCCACTTAAAATAATAATAATAATAATAATAATAATAATAATAATAATAATAATACGTTTTCCTTACTAGTAGCTGGGATTGTTGTGAAATAGGTTTCTGGTGTTGCTGAAAACTGTGGGTTCAAAGGCGTTTAATGTGTTGGGGTTCAAACCCCACACCTCTGCCTTGTCCTCAATCTTTTGGGCAGGTGACTTGTCTTTTGTCATGACTCTCATGGCAGCCATTTTGTGGTGTTGCCCAGAACAGTTTCTCAAATTACCGGACGTGCCCACAGCTCTAAAAGATTGCCTACCCCTGTCTTTAACTATCTTTATCCTTATTTCTTAGCAAGGACATTTTCCCATCATCCCAATAAACTATAACCAAAGGAAATGTGTGTTTGTATGTTCATGATTCCAACAGAGTTGTTTAGGAGTCCCAGAGCTTCATTAGGGAAGCTGATATTAAAGAAGCAACATTACTTGCTATCTGGATGTTTCTATATGTACTGGAATGGGTTATATTGTTGGCATCAAGCAGCCATTATGTCAACATCACTGTTTTTACTTGGCTGCCTTTTTCAATGTTGGGAAAGGTGTGCTTAATGCCAAAAACAAGTGTCTATTTATAGAATCATAGTCAAATTTTCCCCTCCCCCAATAATATAAACCATCTCCTCCAACATTTCCCACATAAAAATAGGATACTCACATACTTGAAAACACAAAAGGATCGATGCCTGAGTCCTTCGCACTCCCTACACAACACACACACACACACGCACACACTATTACACTATTGAAGGCTCTTCTACTCCTGTTGTCTGTTGTATAATATTTGCAAAAAGCCTGCACTGCTTTACAAGCAAAGGTGGTATTTGCAGTGGTTAACAATTTTCTAGAAAGGTTTATACATTTGTAAACTGCCCTCAAGGCCTACACTGTGGAAAGGCGGGACATAAAAATATGCTAAATGAATAATAGAAAAATATAATTGTCCTACAACGGTGCCTTACTTCTCAATGTGTGTGCATTAACACATATGTGTACTCGATCTAAGAGCATCAGCTCAGACACTGGATTTCTAAAGACCCCGGGGAGGCAGCTGAAACGTATATTAATATGTTTTAATATAACATTAATATATTATTAACATTGAATGAAAAGCAAAAAAGGAATCTGAAGAGTAGAAATTCACATGAACAATCTTTTTAAAGGACATCCCTAACGTCTTTCCCAACGGCAAAACAGGGACAAGAGTGGGCCAGTGGCCTGCCAGGAACAGGGAATGATAAGACTGGGCATGATAAACAGAGACCAGTGAGGAGGAGGAGGAGGGGTGAGGGGTGGGGGATGGGGAGGACAATGAACTGTAGCAGCTGCAGCTTCACATTCAGTTGGTGCTGGGCTTAGCGTAGCCAGGTGTCCTATGTTACAGAGGACAGTCCTCTATCTAAAGGCATCCTCTATTTTAAGGGCTGTGCAGTCCAGGTCTGGATTAAAGATACAGAACCATAAGAAGAGAGCATAGACACAGAAGTAGCCCATTATCAGTTAGCACCTGGGCTGCAGACTGAGCTGGCAAACAGGAGATCTTTAAATTATAGCAATTATTTCTAGATTTGCAAATCAGTGGCTTCTTTTTGGAGTGATGCATTTCATCATTTCTGGTGATGTGCAAGTGGCCATCCAAGCAGGCTTTAGGAGGCAAAGGTGCACTATGGGAGGGGGAATAATATTTTAAGCAGGGCCATAGAGGGTGCCTTGCCTAAGCTTCCCCTCGCCCCCAACATCACCCCCCCCCGACATACCAGTAATTTGCCAGGGCCCGATACCCCTGCCCCTCAAACAGACTGCTGGAATGATGGCCACAGTCATGACTGCCTCTACCCAGCTGGCAATTGGTTGGCATTCGGGGCCAAGTTGCACCACACAGAGATCTGGATTTTGCCTTGAGTCTCTAGTTGTTGATCCCTAATCTGGTCCAACCCCAATGTGCTTCCATATAAGAAACCACATGCAAAATAGACATTCTACAAAAATGGCTTTGTATTTTCTTTCTTTCTGATGGGTCCCGATGTAGAACCCAGCAAAGAAAGCTATCTGTTACTCTAAGGTGTAAAACCTAGGAGAGAAATGGGTGAGAGGATTTTTTTAAGGCTCCTTTGCTTTTGTGGCAAGTGATCACAGACTGTTTTCTGATTAGTTGGCACCTCCAGCTTCAACATTTCCCACTGGAGGCTTTACCTCATATGTGATAGGCCTCATCACTTGTTGGGTTCAAGCCCATTATAACTTTTGTTATCATTTAACATTTATTTAGTGCTAACAATCAATGTGTTAGTCTCAGTGTTGTTGTTGCAATCTGTGCTTTCAGACAGTCAGACCAAAAAATGGTTGTCTGAAGGCACAGTTATTCCCATAGATTTCTGGGATGTCAAAAGCCCATTATTCTACTGGTCCAGGGAGTAATACCATTTTCTTCTGACAGGTAACTAGTATTGAGATCTGAAAAACCAGTAAGCTGCAAGGGTGACCAGACCAGGATTGACCTGGGACTTTTTAGTGTCTGCATGGAAAATCTAAGTGGTACTCTCGTATACACTAATCAACTTGGGGCACAATCCACTGGGAAGTTCTCCTGGGTAAGCTCCATTGAAATGAGCTGCATAAGAGTAGAAGCAGTACCGCAGGAGGGGTAGTTGAGCACAATAGTAGTCTTGCACAGTTCTTGTGCATGAGTACTCTGAGTTGTATTGTGCCCGTGGTAATAGCACACACATGACATGACTTAGCAGGTACCTTCCCTGCTTTAGCTGATTCAAAAGCTCAGCCTCTCCCCTGTTCTTCATCAAACATCTGTGAATAATATGGATCTTGGTTAAAACTCCCCAAGCCCACAGTCACCAGACTGTCAAGGAATGGGGTAATCTAGCCATTAGATGGTGCTGTTTCTTTCTGTGTCTAAATAACAGGTTGCTTAAGCTACAAGTTCTCTTGCACAGTTCATATCCATTTCAGAGGGTCTAGCCCAAGAGAACTTAATTGTGTTCTGTGGCATTGTGTTCATGCACTGGGCCCTATGGCTCAGATGTGTTTGACTCCTAATCTTCCCCATTTAATGGTGTCCAAAATCTGCTCCCTGAGGCAGCTGCCCAATCTTATCTTTAATTACTGTTTTCTTCTCATTGATCCCTCATCTCCTTTTCATTGTGAAATAGCACTTAACAGGAAGCAATTAGAGGCAGTAGCTGCAAGGAGGAAACTTATAATTAAAGGTACAGTAGTACTAAAAATGTAGTAGTACTAAAAAAACTCCAGCAAAGGAGATCGTTACCTTGTTGTGGTGCTGGAGCTTGAGCACCTCAATGACGTCGTGAGCAGCTAAACTGTGAAGGGACACCCAAGACGGGAAGGTCATGGCAGAGAGGTCAGACTAAATACGATCCCTGGGGAAGGAAACGGCAACCCACCCCAGTATTCTTGCCATGAAAACTAAATGGATCAGTACAACCAGAGATATGTCGGTATACCATTGGAAGATGGGACTCCCAGGTCGGAAGATGGTCAAAATGCTACTGGGGAGGGACAGAGGATAAGTTCAACTAGCCCCAGATGTGATGACGCAGCTAGCTCAAAGCCGAAAGGACGGCTAGCAGCCGATGGTGCTGGTGGTGAACGACGAATCCGATGTTCTAAAGATCAACACACCATAGGAACCTGGAATGTAAGATCTACGAGCCAGGGCAAATTGGATGTGGTTATTGGGGAGATATCAAGATTAAATATAGACATTTTGGGTGTCAGTGAACTGAAATGGACTGGAATGGGCCACTTCACATCAAATGACCACCAGATCTACTACTGTGGACAAGAGGCCCACAGAAGAAATGGAGTAGCCTTCATAATTAATAATAAAGTGGCTAAAGCAGTGCTTGGATACAATCCAAAAAATGACAGAATGATCTCAATTCGAATTCAGGGTAAGCCATTGAACATCACAGTGATCCAAATATATGCCCCAACCACAGATGCTGAAGAAGCAGAAGTAGATCAGTTCTATGAGGATCTGCAGCATGCCAAAAAAAGATGTTATTTTCATTAGAGGAGACTGGAATGCTAAGGTGGGTAGTCAAACAACACCTGGAATTACAGGCAAGCATGGTCTGGGAGAACAAAATGAAGCAGGACATAGGCTGATAGAATTTTGCCAAGACAACTCACTGTGCATAACAAACACTCTCTTCCAACAACCTAAGAGATGACTTTATACATGGACTTCTCCAGACGGTCGACACCGAAATCAGATTGACTACATCCTTTGTAGCCAAAGGTGGCGGACATCTATGCAGTTGGTAAAAACAAGACCTGGAGCGGATTGTAGTTCAGATCATGAACTTCTTATTGCACAATTTAGAATCAGACTAAAGAGAACAGGGAAGAGCCACAGATCAGTTAGATATGAGCTCACTAATATTCCTAATGAATATGCAGTGGAGGTGAGGAATAGATAAGGGACTAGATTTAGTAGATAGGGTCCCGGAAGAACTATGGACAGAAGTTCGCAACATTGTTCAGGAGGCAGCAACAAAAAACATCCCAAAGAAAAGGAAAACCAAGAAGGCAAGATGGCTGTCTGCTGAGACACTGGAAGTAGCCCAAGAAAGAAGGAAAGCAAAAGGCAACAGTGATAGGGGGAGATATGCCCAATTAAATGCAAAATTCCAGAGGTTAGCCAGAAGAGATAAGGAATTATTTTTAAACAAGCAATGCGCGGAAGCGGAAGAAGATAATAGAATAGGAAGGACAAGAGACCTCTTCCAGAAAATTAGAAACATCGGAGGTAAATTCCAGGCAAAAATGGGTATGATCAAAAACAAAGATGGCAAGGACCTAACAGAAGCGGAAGATATCAAGAAAAGGTGGCAAGAATATATGGAAGATCTGTATAGGAAGGATAATGATATCGGGGATAGATGTGACGGTGTGGTCAGTGAGCTAGTGACATCCTGAAGAGTGAGGTTGAATGGGCCTTAAGAAGCATTGCTAATAACAAGGCAGCAGGAGATGACGGTATCCCAGCTGAACTGTTTAAAATCCTGCAAGATGATGCTGTCAAGGTGATGCATGCCACATGCCAGCAAATTTGGAAAACACAAGAATGGCCAACAGATTAGAAAAGATCAACTTATATCCTCATACCAAAAAAAGGAAGCACCAAAGAATGTTCAAACTATCGAACAGTGGCACTTATTTCACATGCCAGTAAGGTAATGCTCAAGATCTTGCAAGGTAGACTCCAGCAATTCATGGAACAAGAATTGCCAGATGTACAAGCTGAGTTTAGAAAAGGTAGAGGAATTAGAGACCAAATTGCCAATATCTTCTGGATAATGGAGAAAGCCAAGGAGTTTCAGAAAAACATCTATTTCTGTTTTATTGACTATTCTAAAGCCTTTGACTGTGTGGATCATAACAAATTGTGGCAAGTTCTTGGTGGTATGGGGATACCAAGTCATCTTGTCTGCCTCCTGAGGAATCTTTATAACGACCAAGTAGCAACAGTAAGAACAGACCATGGAACAACAAACTGGTTTAAGATTGGGAAAGGAGTACGGCAGGGTTGTATACTCTCACCCTACCTATTCAACCTGTATGCAGAACACATCATGTGACGTGCTGGGCTTGATGAAGCCAAGGCTGGAGTTAAAATCGCTGGAAGAAACATTAACAATCTCCAATATGCAGATGATACCACTTTGATGGCTGAAAGTGAGGAGGAGCTGAGGAACCTTATGACGAAGGTGAAAGAAGAAAGTGCACAAGCTGGGTTGCAGTTAAACCTCAAAAAAACCAAGATTATGGCAACCAGCTTGATTGATAACTGGCAAATAGAGGGAGAAAATGTGGAGGCAGTGACAGACTTTGTCTTTCTAGGTGCAAAGATTACTGCAGACGCTGACTGCAGCCAGGAAATCAGAAGACATTTACTTCTTGGGAGGACAGCAATGACAAATGTTGATAAAATAGCTAAGAGCAGAGACATCACACTGACAACAAAGGTCCGCATAGTTCAAGCAATGGTATTCCCCGTAGTAACCTATGGCTGCGAAAGGTGGACCATAAGGAAGGCTGAGCGAAGGAAGATAGATGCTTTTGAACTGTGATGCTGGAGGAAAATTCTGAGAGTGCCTTGGACTGCAAGAAGATCAACCCAGTCCATAGTCCAGGAAATAAAGCCAGACTGCTCACTTGAGGGAAGGATATTAAAGGCAAAACTGAAGTACTTTGGCCACATCATGAGAAGACAGGACACCCTGGAGAAGATGCTGATGCTAGGGAAAGTGGAAGGCAAAATGAAGAGGGGCCGACCAAGGGCAAGATGGATGGATGATATTCTGGAGGTGACGGACTCAACCTTGGGGGAGCTGTGGGTGGCGATGGCCGACAGGAAGCTCTGGCGTGGGCTGGTCCATGAAGTCATGAAGAGTTGGAAGCGACTGACTGAATAAACAACAAGTATGATAAAGCTTTGACAGCGCTTTGCCAGTCCATACTGGACAATCTATTGTTGCATTTGCCTTGTAAGTTAAAAAAAAAATGCTACAAAGACAGGAGGACAGTACAGAAACTGCTGGAATGCAGTGAGTTGGCAATTACATCATCTGGATTCTAGGTAAAAACTGAATGGACAAAGGATGATAATGTCAAATTAAACAGCTAGTGTGGAAGCAATCCAGGTCTCAACAAGTGATTTTGTTTCCATGTTTTCTATCTTTGTGTTCCAGTTATGTGGGGCACTTCAGTGGGCACAGTGCCAGTCCCCATGGTTTACAGAGACCAGTGTGTGCCATGCATAGCAGCATCCTACAAGATTCCTTTGGGGAAAGGAACCTATACCAGTTGGGCACTAGAGAGGCCAAAGCTGGAAACATGGGAAGGTGCCCTTACTTGTCAGTCCATTGTGGGACTCCTGTTTTCATTTTATTATTTAGTTTTCCCACTCTCACCTGACATCCCAAGTATCCCAAATATATCCTCATTTGGTCCCCACAATGGAGTAGCCTGAGAAGGAATGACCTCCTCAAAGGCCACCCTGGGAGCTTCATGGTTGAGACTGAAGCCTGGACAACCCACATCCAAACGCAACAGGTGCTGTCTCTCTGGGGCTATCCTCTCCCTTCCTTCTGAATAGCTCTCACTCCACTAATGCATTTGATCCACTCCACCTGAAATTTCTTTCTTTTCAAAAATGGTCAGGATTACATTTAATTGAGATGGCAAACTGCTGATGCCTGGCCTTCCTGTGACAATCTAAGATGGATGGTGTTGGTTTTTTAAAAATATAGCTAGAGGGTAAAAGAAGTCCCACTTTACAGTTTCTCTTAGTTCCCTCCCCCCAGAATGTAGCAATTTAAATGGCATAGGACTTATTTTTTTCATTAGGTGTACAGTTTGATGCTATATGTTGTATTTAAACCTAACAGAGAGATTCACCCGCAAACTGTATCTGTTTTTTGTCAGCACAGTGTTATCTGTCTTCACTTGCAAACTGGTTGCACAATCTTGCTGGTGTGTATTAAATTTTTAAATGCTAAACATTTTAATAATTTGGGAACTGCCAGATGCTGTTTATTATAGCATCTAAATGGAAAAATGTACATTGTGGGTTGTAGGAAAATATGCATTTTTAAGTTAGCAGATTATGAATATTTTTAAAAGGTTATGTGTGCCACCAAACAAATGCATGCATGTCATCCTTTCCCTTACTCACTTACCCCTCCTTCTGTTAAAGTAAAAATGCAGAAGGCAGTGGAGGCTGGTGGCTCCAGTTTTGGTGGGGCTCTACATCCATTCTGAGTTTCAGTCAGAACTATCCAGAACTCTAAAGGAGCTATCCAGGGTTATGCACCCATTTTGAGGATAGGGTTAAGCACCTTGGATAAGACCTTTAGAGCTCTGGCCAGTTCTGACTGAAAGCCAGAATGGATCCACAACCCCACCGAAATCAGAGTCACCAGCCTCCACTGGTAGAAGGGTATTCAATACTTCTATAGTTTATGTACTATGTAGGCACACCATAGCCCCGAGTCTCTCACTATACTATCTAAACTTTACTAAGCAATTTCAAAACTTTATAAACCAATTACTAGAGGCTTGCCCCAGAGAACTGTGGGAATGGTAGTTTTGTGAAGATGCTGGCATATGATGCGAAGGCACATGATGTAGCAACCTTGCTGAAGCTAAATAGAGCTGTGTCTGGTCGCTGCTTGAACAGGAGACCACCTGGAAACTCTATGTATGTAGGGATGGACGAACCTGTCGATTTAGACTCTCTCAGTTTCTCATTTTTCCAATCTGCAGATCAGTTTGTGCTGTTTCCACATTAGTTTTGGAATTAAAACAAAATTGCACAAAAAATTGTATGCATTTTTGTTTCTCCTAATATACATATTTTCTATGTGATTTTGCCTAATATACACATTTTTGCAAGCAATTTCCCTTAATACAATGCATTTTGGTATGTTGGAGAAGACTCTTACGAGTGCCCTGGACTGCAAGGAGGTCAAATCAGTCCATACTAAAGGAAATCAACCCTGACTGCTCATTGGAAGGACAGATAATGAAGCTGAAGCTCCAATATTTTGGCCACCTAATGCGAAGAGAGAACTCCTTGGAAAAGACCCTGATGCTGGGAAAGACTGAAGGCAAAAGGAGAAGGGGACGGCAGAGGATGAGATGGCTAGATAGCATCACGGATGCAATGAATATGAACTTGAGCATGCTCCGGGAGAGAGCGCAGGACAGGAAGGCCTGGCGTGCTATGGTCCATGGGGTCACGAAGAGTCGGACACGACTGAATGACTGAACAACAACAAATGTTATTTTCACTAATATATAGTGTGGAGTTTGAAGGATACGTGCATTTTGGTTCACGTATTAGTTTGAAAGTGCAAAATCAAACAATTTGCATTAAAATATGAACCAAATTTCTCCCCCATCCCTATATGTATGCCTTTTGAGCTCCATGATGGACAAAAGGAAGGAGTGCAGCCCTGCCAGGCTCCTTCTGCAAGCAAGGTAGGAGGGAAGAATGGCGTTCGCCATGCCTCTCCTCCCAGTTTTTCATTTCCTTCCAAAACCATTTAGGCCCAGTCTTAGAGGCATGGCAGAGGACGGAGACAGCTTTGGACAGTGCGTATTCAGGGCCTCCCCTGCTCTGCCACACCGTGACCCTGATCTATTTGTTTCCCTCCTCCTTGACATCAGAGAGGGAAGGGCTGCAGAAAGATCTCTAGGGGCAGGGAGGGGCGATCTGAGATCAGATGTGCTCCTTCTCCAGGGCTGGAGGGGTAGATCTGATTTCTCCTCTGGTCCCTGGGATGCCATGCCAAGTGGAGGGGACAGTGTCATCCTGATGCAGCCCAAGAGTGCTTTGTTAAGGAAACCTGGAGCCCCCATTCTTTGGTCTGAAGCCTGGTTTGAAAGGGGTTTAAATCTGTAGTGTAGATATAATACCTTGGTATTATTGCCCCAACAGTGCTAAATAAAATGCTAGAGATGGGAGACTGTGGAACAAAGTGACAGATTATGCCTAATTAGAATTATATCTGGCTGTCAAAGGGTGCAAAGCTGTTAAGTGGTGGGTCTGGAGTCCCTAAAAGGGACATGTGTGTAATATAACATGCGTTTATGCATTTTCCTCCAAGTGGTTACATCTGATTCTACTCTAGTGTAGAAACTTCCACAGTAGCTGTCCTGTCTTGCTACTTTTACCCAGCGTATTATGATTGCTCGCTCCTAACGTAATTACTTTCCATTTGCCATGTTGAACTGTAGCAATTGGTCCAGTGCTACTGTTGTATGAAAACACCTACAGCTTCCTGTTGCATGCTGAGCTTCGTTTCCAGCTGTATATAACTCTCCAAAGGCATTCTGGCACAACAGGGCAGAGTCTTGCCAGATGTAACTTCTTGCAGCTATTAGGGAATGCTGAACATTAATAAACGCATCAATATTGCAGACTAATGCTGATCCCACGATACCAGTGACAGCTCAGAGCTGGCTATCCCCATCCCTTCACTTCACATTGCCACCAGTGGTTATAGCCTTGCTGGCAATTTTATTCCCATAAGCCAAGCTAAGTATGCTGATCGCAGTGGAAGCTAAATCCTCCCCCACTATAATATTGGTGTTTATATGACCATCAGAGGAAGAATTCTGTTTAATCTTGCACTTGGTTGCATTTCTCATTATTGTTTAATGCAGTCCTAAAAGTGTGTTTTAAGGATAATACTTACAATGTTAACATTTTGGAGGCAGAGGAATCCTTTATGACATTACCTCCCAAATACAACATGGGATTCAATTTTTCTCTCTTTGACTCCAGGAAAAGGCCCTGACTGTCTGGCAAGAATCCTGCAGCCCCTCCCTCATGGTCAAGGACCCAGGAGAACTGGTGTGGATGCTACAAATGTAGATTTGTTATCATCCAAGGGAGCAGAAAATGAGCACTCTGCAGCAATGATTGTCAGGGAGGGAAAATGCCACCAGTGCTACGCTCATGCTGTGGGTGACATTTGTTCTTGTCTGTGGGACCTGCAGCTCACAGATGCAGCTCGTTCGGTGCTCGGCAGATTGAGTGTCACTTGCTGTATTGAATTACCAGGGGAGAGCTCTCCCTTTTGATCCTGGCCTCCTGAATGTTTTTTTTGACTCAAGGTTCCCTCTGCATTAGGCAGTGCTGAATGGCTCCTCTCTTAAATGGGGGTTTAAGCCATGCATTAGAAACTGATTAGGCCTAATCAAGATCAGTGGCTGCTTTAGATCTATCACACTCACAGACATCAAAGGAGAGACAGGAATATGCTGGGAGGGGAAACTAGGTGTTACCATGAGCAGGAAGGATTTAGACCATGCAAGGTCACACCCATCCTTTAATGACACAGGGTATTGTGTATCTAATCTCTCTCTGTTGGTCTTAGTAGCTGCTGGGCTGCAGGGTACTTTCCTGCTGGAGGCAAACTGATGGGATAAGAGCATGGGGCACAATTTTCTGGGAGGTTCTCCTAAACATGAGGCTTGAAATGAATGGGAGCTGCGCAAGTGCACAAAAGAACACCCAGAAGGATCGTGCCCCTTGCGTGATGAACTGGCAGCAGCAGAGTTTTGCAGCGGAGTCACTTGGGCATATGGTGCCTATTTGTTTGCCAGCATTTTAGATATCACAGAGACTTTTGACAGGTCCAGCTGTGTGTTCACCTAAGGAGTTTTCATCCTGCGTAGTGTTTCCTACTGCGGTGTAGCTGCTCAGTTGTGGCACCATGTCTGCACCTACTGAAACAGATGTGACCATATGGCACCACCTTCTAGTCACTTATAAATCTGTTACACATGTTCCAGTTCTTTCCTCAACGAAGCTCAGAGGGGTATATCTGCAAGGACCTTGTGACTGGCTTGCGTCTCTTGAAGGGATTATTGCAAGCCCACAGTAGCCTCCTGGACTTCATGGACGAGAGGATACTTTACATCAGGCCTCCCCAGACTGTGACCATCACCTGTCCAAAATACCGTACCTGTTCATCACTGTATCTACACCCCTATGATATAAGGGCAAAAGTGGATTGTCATTTATTGACCTGGGAGCGTGAGCGCTTTCATGCTATGACCCAGTTCGCATGATCACAACAAGCCATGGTTGTGAGGTGTGGTGTGTGCTGGGCACGATTGTATAACCACCACCCAGCCGCAGCTTCTCATGTCATCCAAACCTGGGTGGTATAGCTTCTTGGAAGGTTAAACAGCCCTCAAATAACTATGGGTGGTTTGTTGCGATTGTGTGAATTGGCCCTATATGTTTAGTGTGAAACTGCCATGCTTTTTCACTCACTTTTGAGGGGACATCCACACAATGCTGCCATCCAGGCATTGTCTTCCTGTATTTTCCCTCTGGTCCTTACATCCTTTCTCCGACTCCAGAAAGCCTGATTTTCCCCTCAAAATGGAAGAGGAGCACTCGCAATCTCCACAGGTGTTGATGCCTTTAGTGCTATTCTTCTGTGGTTTTTAAATGGCAGGTTCTTATGTGGACAATCACATATCAGAAAAGTGAACCCATTCCAACTCAGCACCTTTGCAGTTGGTTTCATTTTATGACCTTGTTTTAAAAAAAAACACCAAAAAAACTTTTAATTAGCACCAACACATTTTTCCAGCTTTTTTTTTGTTTTAATGAAACAGAGGTATAGTGCTATAACACTATAATGCAATAATTTTAAAATTGTTTTCCTATCACCACCATTAGCCCCGTTTCTAAAATAGCAGTGACGGGAATCCCCCCTCTTTTTAAAAATATTAGAATTATTGTATGATAGTGTTATAGCGTGGTAAGACCCTAATACAAAAATTAGCATTGTTGTGTTATAGTGCTATACCTCTCTTTTAGATATAGATATAGATAGTTGAAAAAGCATTTTAGCACTACTTAAAAGGTCAATTCAATTTTTTAACGGGATTATAAAATGGCAGCCAGCACAAAGGTTAAAGCGAATGCTGTGCTGACTTTTGAATGGCCCCTCCCATGCAGCTATGTCATACTTCAGAAAGCATCTGACTGGCTACAGACTGATTCAGAGGCCACCCAGTTTGACTCAGGGGCTGAATGTGAATCTCGATTCAGAAATCTGACGTTTCCTATAGGGAGCATACCCTGCTGGACTGGTGAGCACAGCAAACCTCTGAGCTGCAAAAAGTGCCCCTGCCGCTGCCATTGGAATGAATGTGAGCTTTTCCCCTGTGCAAATTGCAGGTGCTCCAATATGGTTTCCCCTTCATGGATCACTGCCTTGTTGTGGCGAAGGGGCTTGCGTAACTCAGTGAAACCATAAGCTATGCCGTGCAGGGCCACCCAAGACGGACAGGACATGGCAGAGAGTTCTGACAAAATGTGGTCCACTGGAGAAGGAAATGGCAACCCACTCCAGTATTCTTGCCAAGAAAACCCCATGGAACGTATCACAAGGCTAAATGAGATGACGCCGGAAGATGAGCCCCTCGGGTCGGAAGGTGTCCAATATACTACTGGGGAAGAGCAGAGGGTATTTCCAAGTAGCGCCAGAAAGAGTGATGAGTATGGACTTGAGCATGCTCCGGGAGAGAGCGCAGGACGGGAAGGCCTGGCGTGCTATGGTCCATGGGGTCACGAAGAGTCGGACACAACTGAACGACAACAATATGGTTTAGGACCACAGGGGCAAAGGGCGGAAGACCCCTCCTGCTTGCTGTCTTTCTGGTTCATTTGAATTCTGTGGCAAACTGTAAAGATTCCCTCTCTCTCTTTTTCCTTTTCTTCCTTCCAGACCATGATTTCAAAACTACTTTTTAATGAAGGAATTTTTTTGTGTGTGCTGGAAATTCCACGAATACGAAAGTTTGGAATTGGCTCTGCTCTCTCCAGTGACATAATTAGAAGGCTTTTGATATGCCAAATTGGCTGATCTCTGTTCCTGCCCTCTGGTGCTGGGGAGTGTCAGCAAAAGGATTAGCCTGAAGCTACTTCCTGACACTCTGCTCAGTCTATCCTGCTTTGTTCTGCATCCAAGACCTGGAAGGGAGAGGGGAAGGCAGCAGCTAAAGCTGATACTGAAGCGAGTCTGAGAGCCTCCGACCTGCCTTTGGCCCACAGGAGGGGACCCTCTTACTGGCCTGGCTCATGCAATGCAATTACTGCCACCAAAGGCGTGCCAAATGAGGGCCGGATGGATGTGGCGGAGGGAGTGTTGGACTTGGACCAGGGAGGCACAGGTTCCTTTCCATGCTCATGGGTGACCTTGGGCTGGTCATTTTCTCTCGGCCTACCCTGCCTCACAGAGCTGCTGTGAAGAGAAGAGGAAGGGGGGAGACGAGACAGAGTACACACCAAGTATACTGCCTGAGCTCCTTGGAGGAATGGTGGAATACAATGATAATGAATTTGTTGTTGTTGTTCAGTCGTTAAGTCATGTCCGACTCTTCATGACACCATGGACCAGAGCACGCCAGGCCTTCCTGTCCTGCGCTCTCTCCCGGAGTGTGCTCAAGTTCATATTCATTGCATCGGTGATGCTATCTAGCCATCTCATCCTCTGCCGTCCCCTTCTCCTTTTGCCTTCAGTCTTTCCCAGCATCAGGGTCTTTCCCAGGGAGTTTTCTCTTTGCATTAGGTGGCCAAAATATTTGAGCTTCAGCTTCAGTATCTATCTTTCCAATGAGCAGCCAGGGTTGATTTCCTTTAGGATTGACTGATTTTGCCTCCTTGCAGTCCAGGGGACTCGTAAGAGTCTTCTCCAGCACCACAGTTCGAAAGCATCAATTCTTCGGCGCTCAGCCTTCCTTGTAGTCCAGCTCTCACAGCCATACCTTACTACTGGGAAAACCATAGCTTTGATTAGACGGACCTTTGTCGGCAAGGTGATGTCTCTGCTTCTTACTATGCTGTCTAGTTGCTATAGCTTTCCTCCCAAGGAGCAAGCATCTTTTAATTGCATGGCTACAGTCACCATCTGCGGTGATCTTGGAACCCAAGAAAATAAAATCTGTCACTGCTTCCATTTCTTCCCCTTCCATATGCCAGGAAGTGATGGGGCCAGATGCCATGATCTTAGTTTTTTTTAATGTTGAGTTTCAAACCAGCTTTTGCACTCTCCTCTTTCACCCTCGACAAGAGGCTCTTTAGATCCTCTTCACTTTCTGCCATTAGGGTGGTATCGTCTGTTGTTGTATCTGATGTTGTTGATAATTATCCCAGCAATCTGAATTCCAACCTGTGATTCATCCAACCCGGCGTTTCTCATTATGTACTCTGCATATAAGTTAAATAAGCAGGGTGACAATATGCAGCCTTGTCGTACTCCTTTCCCAATTTGGAACCAATCGGTTGTTCCATGTCTGGTTCTTACTGTTGCTTCTTGACCCTCATACAGGTTTCTCAGGAGCCAGGTAAGGTGGTCTGGTACTCCCATCTCTTTAAGAATTTGCCAGAGTTTGTTGTGATCCACACAATCAAAGTCTTTAGCGTAGTCAATGAAGCAGAAATAGACGTTTTTCTGGAATTTTATAATCCTGCCCAAAACAGCTGATGATGGTGTGTGTACTCTGATTAGAAAACCCCCTAGGAAAAAAAGACATGAGTATAAGGGGAAGGGAACATGATAGACATTTATACAATTGTGAAAGCTGTGAAGCGAGTGATTTTCTCTCTCTTTTTCTCTCATAGTACTAGAACTTGAGGTTACCCAATGAAGCTGATTGGCAGCAGTTTCAGGACTGACAAAAGAAAGTACTTCTTCAAACAGCATGGAATTTACTTCTGGAATTGTTTACAAAAGACAGCTAACCCTTCAGGGCAGCCTTTCCTGGAGTGACATTCTACCGATGTGCTGGACTACTACTCCCATCACTCTAGCCAATAATGTTAGGTGGGGATGATGGGGGTTGAAGTTGAACACCTCTGGAATGACCTAGACCAGGAAATGCTGCTTTAGGGTTTAGGGCTTTTCCTTAAAACGTGGCCCTTTTACAATAAATAATAAAATCATATACTAAGAACAGTCATTACCTTTGGTGACTTCCAGCAGCTCCATGAAACAAGAAGGGTTGTTTTCCAGTCATTCTAGCTAAAATCAAGATAGGAACAGAGCTAACAGAACAATGTTACAGTGATAAAATATGTACTATCTACTGGACTGGAACAAAGACTGGATTGCCTCCAGATAAAGAAAATAAGAAATAATGCTCAGTACTTTCAGATGGGAATATAAAGATCTTTCCTACATGAGGCGTTTATTGTGCACTTGTCATTCCTTAATCATAGTTGTTTACAGCTTCTTTATGACATGACCCTCATGACGATGTGACCTCCAGTTTAGCTTCTGTTTTTAAACAGCACAGGCAAGTTTTTTTTAGTGCAGGGGTAATGCAATATTATTTGTGAAAGTGCAAGAAAATGCCTTTTCCACTTGTGTAATTGTACTATTCCACTATACGACAGTGGCACCTAGAGGTTATGTAGTGAAAAGCAGGAAAGGAAACACTGTTTGTGTAGTGCTCGCATCTCAGTTCTGTGACAAAACCAATAGACAATACAGTGGATTAACAGCCTTGTGTAGAAAAGCTCTGAAACACCATCTCAATGCTCATCAGTGGGGATATTAAAAACTGAATGTTATTCTGGCTCATGTTTAAGCTGACTGTTGTAGTAACATTGAGCCAACAACATAAATGTGGAGTCAGCATGCCTAAATAATGTTTAAAAGTAAGTTTTCTTACTTTTGCTGTTAAATATCACTGAAAGTCTCTTTTCCGGAAATCTTGGCCTGTCCAAAGAAGCATGATTCATGCTGTTACTTTGACAGACTGGTAAATGCAACATGTAGGATGTTTCCCCTCCCCTGCCAATCCCACTTAAAGGAATGATAACGACTGGGTTCGCATGACATGGCAACCCACTGTAGGTGACAAGCCACAGTGGGTTGTCATGTCGTCCAACCCAGAAAAAGTCCCACAGGGTGGCTTGTGCATGGGCAATAAGCCTCCACAACAACCCATAGCTTGTTCTTGGGGTTGTTTTACCCATGATGGGTTGGCGTGTTGCCCGAACCTGGCACTGCCAACCAATTGGGGGTTGCAGGCAGTTGGCAGCAGGCCACTCGGCAAAACTTCCATTGGCAGCCATACATGCCCATGCCATAATACTGCCTCCACCATGTTTGACAGATGATGTGGTATGCTTTGGATCATGAGCTGTTCCTTTCTTTCTCCATAGTTTTCTCTTCCTATCATTCTGGTACAAGTTAATCTTGGTTTCATTAGTCCAAAGAATCTTATTCCAGAACTGGGCAGGCTTTTTTAGGTGTTTGTTGGCAAAGGCAAATGTGGCCTTTCTGTTCTTGAGTGTTACCAGTGGTTTGCACCTTGTTGTGAAGCCTCTGTATTTACATTCATAAAGCCGTCTCTTGACTGTTGATGTTGACAATGACATGCCTACCTCCGCAAGAGCGTTCTTGACCTGGCTAGATGTTGTGAAAGGGTTCCTCTTCACCATGAGCAGAATTCTGCGGTCATCCACTTTAGTTGTCTTCCGTGGTCTTCCAGGCCTTTTGCTGTTGCTGAGCTTGCCAGTTAATTCCTTCTTTTTCAGGATGTTCCAAACTGTTGTGTTGGCCACTCCCACTGTTTTTGCTATCTCTCTGATGGGTTTATTTTGTTTCCTCAGCCTAATGATGGCCTCCTTCACTCACATGGACACCTCTTTGGACCTCATGTTGGGAGTTCCAGTGAGCAGCCACCAAATGCAAATGTAACACTTAAAACCACCGCCAGGCCTTTTATCTGCTTGATTGCTCATGGGGTACCCAGGAAACAGGCCACACCTGGCCATGCAGCTGCTTGTCAGCCATTTGTTCCATTACTTATGAGCTACCAACGATGGGTGTGTGTGTATGCCACTGGCTGTACTTCCTGGATGGTTAGTGCCCCACTTTTGTCAGACCCCTTGAATTACAGCTGGAAGTCCTGACTTCGCTCCCATCTGGGTGTGTTTCCGTTCAACTTCAACGTGGTGGTGTACAGAGGCCAACTGCAAAACAGTTATCCTTGTTCCAATATTTCTGGCCCTGACTGTATATCAAGTTCTGTGAAACTAGCCCACTGATTATAGACTTAGGCTGCATCTGTATGGCACCGCTTTGACCCCCCTTCCTGTTGCAACTGCGCAGCAATGCAGCTTCGAGTCAGCATGCCTTGCTGCGGTACAGTCACGATGTACTGCACACTTCCCTTACAGACTCGCGGTGCCCTTTTTTGGGCCATTTTACTGAAATGTGCAACTGGGCAGTCCCGTGAGT
This sequence comes from Heloderma suspectum, assembly GCF_057233095.1. NCBI lineage: Eukaryota > Metazoa > Chordata > Lepidosauria > Squamata > Helodermatidae > Heloderma > Heloderma suspectum. The sequence continues at coordinate 130,984,177 of NC_139462.1, read as the reverse complement.
GTGGGAGTGCGACACTTCAGTGGCTGTTTTGTATTTGAGGGGCTCTGCTGTGTCTTCCCGTCCCTTTTAGTTAAAAAGTGGGTGTTTTGTGCTCCTTCATTCCCACACTATCAGTCTGGCAGTTCCCCAGCCCGAGACTCTCGCGATGGTTTGCACTCACAAGCATGAGCACTATGTGCCTAGCCATCGCTCCAAAATGGTGGCTCGAGCGATTTTGGTCCTTCCCCAAACTGCCCCCCCCAGGCCCTTGGGTACTGAGTCCACAACTGTTGTGAAGATATGAAGCTGCAAAACTGTGCAAAAGTGTGATTAAATAGATGAAAACACCCCTCTGTGTCTCTGTAACTGCGCAGCTGTGAAGGGATGGGGGGAGTAAAGGGGTGTCACAGAGTGACGCAGGCACTATGCACACCTACAACACGCCCACTGTAAAATGCAAAGTTGGTTCAGGGAAGGAACAGATGGTCTGCAACCACAGGGGAACCCGCAGCAAACCCAAAAAATGCAGTAAAACAACTCATTCATCCCATAGAGGCGCTGGGCGGGGTGAATTGAGCCCCTGGGAATATGGTCCCTCATCTCTGCTTTAAGTTGTCTGCAAGGATTTAAATTGGGGGTGGGGGACAGGGAGCAGGAATTTTCCACAGAGAATGTGCACCCTTCTCCACCACATGGAACTGAACCTTGGAGGAATAGGGGGCACATCCAAATGCACAGCTGGCCTGTCCACACTGCATTGCTCACCTGCCCTGGGATCGATTTTTGGTAGAACACTCCTATGCTTCCTCCCCACTTGCCACCGATCTGCACTGTCTTGTATTTATTTGACAAGTAGAGGAGTAGCCTTGCCATGGTGCAAGGGGAGAGGACCATATCATGCAAGGGATTGTGTGAGGCAGACTGGTCTGACTGACAGAGAACAAATTCTTCTGGCCAAGCCTCACTTAAGTGAACAGGACTTCCGCAAGAGCACTACTATAGTCTTGCACTCCTTTCAACGACGGCTGTGCAGAAGACGTTCCTGGTGTGCATCCTGAACGTTAATCAAGCAGACAGTCCTGTATTGACACATCCTCAATGCTTGTTGGTCCTGATCCTGATGCATTGTATTCCACTTTTGAACCTAATCTCCAAAACAGAAGGGATAGGAGTGAGGAATTCAGCATGTATCTTTTTTTCAAAGGGAGTTGAGCCCATTCCATCTGCCAGGATCAGCCCTGATGTATGTCTTCTTGGCTTCTGTGATGTTTGATGCTTTCCTCCTCTGTGCTTAACTGCCTTTTGTCAAGTGTATCAGCTGTAAATCACCCAGTTCCTGGCTGTGCTTCTGCCCATTATTTACTGTTTCTTGATAATCCATATCTGAATGCCATGCTTTGCTGTGCACCTTTAATTTTCCAGGCCAAAACAAAGTAATAAAACTGTTCCTAATCTCCTAGCTTTTCCAAAATCCAAAACTCACATTAGCCATTCCATCCTTTTCTTTTAAAAGGATACTGTATTTGAGGGGCTCTTTTTAGAATTCAGCAAGCCTTTATTACTGGACTCACTTCCCATCGGTTTCAAAGGGCTGCACCCATTTCCCTTCTTTGGATTAACACAGAAGATGAATCCTGCCAAAATGGCATCAGAGAATTCCACGGCTAAGAGGAAGTTAATCATGGTAAATACTATGGCTGAGTTGGTGCGGCTGAGTTCAGCAGATGTTTGAAACAGGCAGTGGCATTTGTCTCCATCAAGGGAGTTTTCATTATCCCTATAGCCTATGGATGCCAACATTTGATATAATAATAATAATAATAATAATAATAATAATAATAATAATACAACCACCTAGGTAGGACCAGGAGCAGACCCAAGGCCAATAGGCTGAGCCTAACAGAATCTAGAGTTTAGTAGCTTCAGCCCCAATAATAGTTACCTGCCAAATCATAATTTTACTGGTTAAATAAATACTGGCTGGTCGGTAGTTGTACCACCTCCACAGTGGTGCCATGCCATGCATCAGCTGAATGAAATTGTCGCAAAATATTTCTAGGTCAGGGAAATATTATTCCTAGGGTGGCCAGATACAAAGAGAACAGGACACCTGCACCTTTAATAGATATGTAGAAGAGGGATTTTCTGCCAGTATAGCTTGCATTACACTGGCTGAAATTCTATTAAAGGTGCAACTGTTACAGGTGCAGGAGCCCTGCCCTCTTTTGCATCTGGCCACCCTAATTATTCCTTTGAAGATGCTACCTGCAACTTTGGAAAATTGGGCACAAGTCATCAGGAAATTCTTCTCCACAAACCCAGTTAAAATATGCGCAGAAACACTGCTCTGAAAATTCTAATCTAAACATCTCCTTTGCTTTGCTTGTTGGCACCCCCCCCCCCGAATGAATGAATTAGGCAATTATAATTAAGAATGTTATAATTAAGAGTGTCTAGCAGCACAACAAAGTTGCAATGGCTTTTAAAATTATTATTATTTATTTCATTCCTACAGCCCCTAATAGCCAAAGGTCTCTAAGCAGTTCACAACAATTCACAAAAATATCAAACCTCAACATTATACAACATTATACAAATATTACATGATACAACAACTATAATAAAACATAGTCTAGTGTTCTTAACGTACAAAATTTAAAACAATCTAAATAACCAAAAACAATTTCAATAAACAATTTCGATAATAGACCTGTTCAAGACAGCTGATGTAAGCGCCCTGTCATATGCCATTAAATGCCTGCTGGGAGTAGAGGGCAGTTTTAACCTGGTGCTGAAAAGATGACAGTGTCGGCGCCAGGCAGGCCTCAAAGTTGGGGGGCCATCACTGAGAAGGCCCTCTCCCTTGTTGCCACCTTCTGAGCCTCCCTCGGAGTCAGCACTCAGAGGAAGGGCCCAGATGTTGATCGTAGTGTCCAGGTACGTACATTCAGGTTGGGAGAGGCATTCTGTCAGGTATTGCAGTCCAGAGCCATGTAAGGCTTTGTAGGCTAAAACCAGCACCTTGAATTGGGCTTGGAAACATACAGGCAGCCAATGCATGCAAGCCAATTGGTCTTCTGGTCCCAGTTATTAATCTGGCTGCCACATTTTGCACATGCTGCAATTTTTGAACAGTCTTCAAGGGCAGCCCCACAGAGATGGCTCCAGGAGAACCCCCATGCTACGAATCTGCTCCTTCAGGGGGAGTACAACCCGATCCAGAACAGCTTGAGCACTGTCCATCTGATCAGAAGAACCACCCATTCACAGCATCTCTGTCTTGTCTGTATTAAGCTTCAGTTTATTAGCCCTCATGCATCCCATTGTCGCAGCCAGGCACTGATTTTGCACGACCACAATGCTGACTATGCTTTCACAATGCTTACAACGAAGGAGAGCTGTTCTGCAAGCTCAGCTCTTGGAAAACATCCCATAATCATCAAATCATTGATAATGTTTGTTCAGAAGCTTCAGTGAAGGTGAATCTCACCACACCAAAGGAGAAGTTGGGTGATCAGATTTCAAAGCCGCTGCAGCCTTTAAATCAGGCGGATGCCTTTCACTCCAAGTGGAAAACATGTCATTTTGCAGCCTCTGGTGCATCTATTCTGTGCAGAAGGTCAGCACTGCTAATTGATCTCTTTCTTAGAATGACTGGTGTGAGGGGTTTGCCAGGCCAGAACAGTGGGCCAGGAGCGGCTGGGTCTAAAAACAGGAAGCTGTGTGTGTGCGCAGCTGCCCGATGCGGTGAGTTATTAGAACTGCTGCTTGGAGAACCTTTCTGGTGGTGAAGTCTTCTTGTCTGGGCTGGGGCCTTGCCTGAGCAGAAGTGGTCTTCCTGGCTCTGGTGTGTTTCTTGGCTTTGGCTCCACTCCTGGTTCATTTCTGACTGCTGCCCATGGCTTGGCCTTGACACACAGTAAGCTAGGTCCAACCTGAAGCCACAGGGTTTCTGGTTCAAGCCCTCCTGGAATATCTGACAGACATGGCCAGCTTTCCCATTAGGCAGAATGGCAGCAGATGTGGCAGGGCAGCAGTGAGGTGTTGGAGGACAGAGCTGTGGGTACTATGCAACCTGTCCTGCATCCCCTACGCTGGCTTGCTGTCTTCGGCTGTGACAGAGGAAGCTGAACCATCACCACTGCTAAAATAAGACAACTTCTGTATGTGGGATCGAGGGTTGTCAGTTTAGCCTTTGCACAGGGGAGCAAAATATCTTGGGCAGGCCCTGCTGATAGAGCTGAAAGAACAAAGCCCTCCACAGGTGAGGTGGGAAATAGAAGCTGCCCTCTCTATCCAGCTCTTCTTGCCTCCTACAAGAGCAACCTTCCTGACCATACTCTGGCCCTTCCTTCAGTTTTTAGAACTAACTTGAAGCTGAAAGGATTGTTGGGCAGAAGGTTTTCAGGAGTCCCAGGAAAAAAACTGCAACAGAGACACTCCCCAGAACGTCTCCTCAAGCTTGCCTCTCTTACTACTCCTCTGTGTCATGTCCCCTGCATCCAGATCCCAGCACAGTCCAATGGAGGATTCAGATGAATCAAAGGCAGCCTCGCTCGAGGGTGGGGAGTGGGGAGCCCGTGACATCCACTTCTATATCCTGATGAAGCAGGATACCCTAGAACTGAGTGCCCAGGAATGGACAGGGGTCCTGACATTTGGGGGTCCTGCTTCCCACTAAATACGCCAGGAGTTCTCCTGTGTAGCCTTCACTGAAACAAACAGGAGCTATGCAAGAACTTTTAACTGAGCTTAAGAATGTAAGAAGAGCCCCGCTGGATCAGACCAAGGGTCCATCTAGTCCAGCATTCTGTTCACTCAGCGGCTAACCAGCTGTCTGGGGGAAACCCACAAGTAGGAACGTAGGAAATGAGTGCATTAGCTTTTGCAGGAGAACTTCCTAGTCATTATGCCCTTGTCATACAGCAACTCAACCCCCCCAATTCAGACTCAGGAAGAAAACATTACAGAAGGGTTGCATGCAGGAGTATTCTGGGATGCTGCAACGATGTGAGAAGGTACCATGAACACCTTGCCTAGTGTAGCCTGTGTTTGTCATATTCTATAGGGTACCCAATCTTTATCGAAAAGAAGACTTAATTCAGCTGGTGGGCAGCTGGTTGGCCGCTGTGTGAACAGAATGCTGGACTAGATGGAGCCTTGGCTGTTCTTATGCTTGCCTGGTAAGTGAGAAGACTGAGGCTCTTCTTTCTTTGTGTAGAAGAGCCAGTGTGGTGCAGTGGCGAGAGTGTTGGACTGGGAGCCAGGAGATCCGGGTTCTAGTCCCCACTCGGCCATGGAAGCTCACTGGGTGACTTTGGGCCAGTCACAGACTCTCAGCCCAGCCTACCTCACCAGGCTGTTGTTGTGAGGATAAAATGGAGAGGAGGAGGAGGATTATGTACAGTGCCTTGGGTTTCTTAAGGAGGAAAAAAGGCAGGATATAAATGTAATAAATAAATAAATAAATAAATATAAAAGAAAGCAGGTTGCTGTTACCTTCATGATAAAAACCAAACGGCATTCCCCACACACACTAAGAGCACAATCCCGTGCCTGTTCAAATAGAAACCTGCTGGCTGGGGGCGTTGTAGGACTTCTTTCTGTCTAAACGTGCATAGGATTTAGCTTAGGACACAACCCCCTGAAGTGATTTCCAGAAGGGTGGCCATGCAGCAAAAACAACACAGAGGCAAATTCTGCCCACTAACTCTTGTGGCATAATACATGTGTTAGTCTTGCATTGAAACGAGTGACCACTGTGCAAAAGCAGTGCCCTGATCTTGAGCAGCTCCAGTTTTTTTCAACGGGGCTTGTGCAGGAGAGCTTCCCACTGGGTTGTGCTTCAGGGATCAGATCTGCTGTGTCCCCCCCCCCCCCGCAATATGCTGGCTTCCCAAATCCATGGTCTGAGGTTGCTCCTGGAAGTGGAATGCGTGGTGCCCGCCGCTCACCTCAGCCAACTTTCACTGGCAGTCCACTCAGCCAGTTCACATGTGGGTGTGCTGGCCCCACCTTTGCAGAAGCACCCACTGCAACATGTTATGCAGAGCAACCATGAGTATCCACGCAACCACGTTTGAAGAAAACGACAAAGCCGACGCCCCATTTCACCCATAGACGTATCTTCTGTCAAGTAGAGTGTTACTCAGAGCTGTTAAAGAGCTTAAAAGGCAAAGATCAAAAGATAAAAGTGGTACGTTCTTGTATTAATCTTGTAGATTTATATTAAGGGAGCCTGGGAGACCACACAGATCTCCACTTTGAGGCAAAGAAATGTCCCAAGCCCACCTCCAGCCCTGAATTTATATATTTTTAATGCATGTGTGGTCTTGAACAATTTTACATGGCAAGTCTTCATTTGTAAGTCTAAGTAAAGCTTAATTATCCCTTTCGAGAACATAAAACGAGAAACCCCAATTTCTTCCACTTAGGGCCAAACTGCCTATGATGCTGAGTCATGTGGTTCTTTCTCCTGCTAAAGAAAAATGCCACTGACTGTAGGAGGAGATAGGAGCTTGTTGACACAGGCACAAATATTGCGCAGTCATCTGATGTGTTCACAAAGTACAGAAGTATCGCTGCCTCAAAAATGGTACTCTGGAACCCAGCTGCAAAGGGGTAGAGCTGAGGGAAAACATTCTGCTAATCCAAGGAACGCAGCTACTGCATATGCTTACTAGCGTCTCCTGTGATCCAGCTAGGATGCCACGTCCCAAATACAGTTTTCTGAAACAAAGATTACAACTCATGCAGCAAAACGCAGTTTTCTGCCCCCCCAGCCCAGCCCCCGTGGCTCTTCTAGATCACCTCACAATGAAGCCCTATTGAGACCAGATTACAAATGCCTCTTCCTTTAGATGGCTATTACTCAGACCATTTCTTCTTTCAAAATGGCACTTCCAGTAGAGGCTGGTGGCTCCAGCGTTAGTGGGGCAGTGAATCCACTCTAAGTTTCAGTCAGAACCAGTCAGAATGCTAAAGGAGCTATCCAAGGTGCAGAGAAGAAGACAAAATGAAATGAAGAAGGAAGAACAGGAGCCTTCAGGTCACGCATCCATAGTTAGCACCTGGGCAACAGAAAGGCTATTTTATTTGTAGTAATCATTTCTAAATTGGCATCTAATTTGGCATCTAAATTGTCATTCAAGCTATTGGATGCACCTTGGATAGCTCCTTTAGAGTTCTGACTGGTTCTGACTGAGACCCAGAGTGGATTTACCACCCCACTGACATTGGAGCCACCAGCCTCCACTGAGCACTTCTGGCTATTCTGTATTATTGTTAGAACACACTGTGGAAGTTACTTCCACACCTTTCCGCAGGGTTATGGTGGCTAAAGACAGTATGGGCAGCTTGGATATGGTCAGAAAAAAAGAGGGCTTCCCCCTCTAAAGAAAGAATAAAGAATAGTCTCCAGGTTTAATCGCTTGAATGCCATAATTTCCAAGTGGAGTGGCCAGTTACACATCGCTAAAAAAGCAGACAAACGAGAACACTGATTTGCATAAATTTTGTATATGCCAATATTTGTCTGTAGATGCAAATTTAGAAAAGATTACTATAATTTAAATAGTCAGTCTGCTGCCCAGGTGCTAACTATGGATGGGTGACTTGAAGGTTTCTATTCTGTCTTCTTCACTTCACTTCACTTCACTTCACTTCACTTAATTTATTATATTTCCATACCGCCCCATAGCTGAAGTTCTTTGGGTGGTTCACAAAAATTAAAAACCATTACATTATACAACATGCAAAACCATTTACATAAGAACATATAAACAGACAGCACACACACAGACAACATATATCTAAAAACAATTTTTAAACAATCAACCTAAGACAATCCAGGACCTGATTAAAAACTCATTATATCCTGCCAAATGCCTGAGAGAAGAGGGAAGTTTTAACCTGGCGCCGAAAAGTTAACAATGTTGGCACCAGGCAGGCCTCATTGGGGAGATCATTCCACAATTGGGGGGCCACCGCCGAGAAGGCCCTCACCCTTCTTGCCACCCTCTGAGCCTCCCTTGGAGGAGGCACCTGGAGGAGGGCCTTACATGCTGAACATAGCATACGGGTCAGTTCATGCCGGGAGAGGTGCTCCATCATCTATTGTGGTCCTGAGCTGTAAAGCTTTATAGGTCAAAACTGGCACCTTGAATCGGGCTAGAAACATATAGGGAGCCAGTGTAAGTGGGCCAGAATTGGTTATGTATGTTCAGACCTTCTTTTCCCTGTTATCAACCTGTCTGCCGCATTTTACACAAGCAGCAGCTTCTGAACCATCTTCAAAGGCAGCCCCATGTACAGCTCATTGTAGTAATCCAACTTCTTAGAGTTCTTTATCTTTAAACTGGACCGGACAGCATTTCAAATAGAGGACACCTTCAAATAGAGGACGGTCCTCTGTAAGGTAAGACACCCGACCACCCTATGCTATGGCACACTAGGGCGCTGCGAGAGAGCTGTTGCATGCCACAAGAACGACAATGGAACCAATGACCTAGGGAGGTGGTGGGCTCTCCCACACTGGAGGCGTTCAAGACGAGGCCGGACAGCCATCTGTCAGGGATGCTCTGACTTGGAGTCCTGCATTAAGCAGGGGGTTGGACTCGATGGCCTTGTAGGCCCCTTCCAACCTTACTATTCTACGATTCCATGAAGAATGGAATTCCTTAAAAACTAAGGGGGCCGCCCTCTGTGACCCCCCACAAAGTCCCCACCCACAGAGGAGGCCACGTTCTCCATCTCTGTCTTATTTACTGCTTCTGACCTGCCTCCTTGCAAGAGGAACTCACAGCAAAACAATGGGGTGCATTTCTGGTAGGGCAGTTGATTCTTTACCTTTCAGCTTAATCTAGAAGTAACCCTTTTCAGATTTAAGATTGAAATATTGAATTCCAATTTGCGGGGCTGGGAATGTGGCTGAACTGTCAGGCCATAGCTCTGTTGTCTTCCCTGTTGAAACAGACGTATATGGATTCCGCTGCAAGCCTGGCCTAGTGCTGGGCACTGGGCTCTTAGGAGCAGCGTTATCTTCTTCATCATGTGATACATGTTTGCGGGCTTTTGTGGAGTATGGCTATCTTAGAAAAAACAGTTCAAAAGAAGATTAGGTTTCAAGGGAGCCATTAAGTCAGAACCAATGTGTGTAGAGCAAACGTTTCCTCCTCCTCTTCCAGCCCCTAAGGATATCAGAGACGAGTGGTGACATAAGAGCAGGGCTAGGAAACTGCATGGCATCTTCACCAAAGTAAACAGGGCTGCAACCTAGAAAGAAGAACTGCAAACTTAGCGAAGTACAATGTAGGAATGGCTGATGTTCTACGTTTTGCTTGTAGTTCCACAAATTAAAATGTTTGCCATCAAACGTTACCTTCTCAAAGCCGACACAAATAAAAAATGAGGCAATAACTGCTAAGATTTGGCTCTGTTTGGAAGACAGTATCAGCCTCTTCATGGAGTGACAATGACAACAACAACTTGTGTCTCTGACAGGAAGCATTGCAAACTTCTTCCAGCTCCAATGCAAAACTAACCCAAAATATCTGGGTTGTCCGTTCATCTAGACTGTGTGATGAATCTTTATTCATTATTAATAGGGCTGCAAGCTTTAGTTGGACAGATAAATCAGCCAAATCTTAAGTTAACCACTGCAGGTCAGTTTTAATCAGTGGGACTACAATTTGAGGACACACGTGCTTATGTTTTGAGGTTCCAAAGGGAACAAATTCAAGAGAGCCTTTCCATATAACAGTGAGTGGTAGCTTTTGCTTATTGAGTTGTAAATATCCCCTCAACTTCAGTAGCATGTACCCAATCATATGAGATCAAAAGAAAATGAGTACTTGGTGTAATTTATTTATTTATTTTTAAAAACAATTTTAGACAATGGAAATTTGGGCAAATTCAATTTATTTAAAGAAAAAACAAGAAAAATCTATTTAAATGTAATTGATTAATAAACTAAAAATACTTTAATTGGGTGACAGCCCTAATCATTAGAATTACTCCTTGCAATGGAGCCTCATCAATTGGCTTAAAACGCTAGCCTATGCGTGCCTGCTCAGAAGGAAGTCCCATTCAGTTCAAAGGAACTTACTCATACGTAAGTATGGACAGGATTGCAGCCTTAGGGCTCAATTCTATGGCCGCTAGTCAGTGGCTAGACAGCCATAAGATAGGTCGGTTCCCAGGAACCGACCCCCACCCTCTCCAGCCCTGCAAAAGACTCATAAGTTCTCATAAGAGCAGTGCGGAGCAGCAAAAATGGGGCATTCCTGGGGGTGGGCCAGGGCGGGGAAGTCAGAAATCCTACGTGTCAACTGGCTGCTGCTTCCCGTGCTCCAAGGTCCTGCGGCTAGACAGCCGAAATTGGCTGTCTAGCCGGAAAAGGTGGGCAGGGGGAGCGAGGAAGAGATCCACTCCTCACCACGTCTCCCACCCTGCACTTGATAAGTGGTTGCCCCCAGGCTCGGAGGCGACCATCGATCCAGATAGAATTACTCCCTTAATGTGTTAGTTTATCCCAGGCCTCCACAACTTGTGACCCACCAAACCAAATGCACCCCACAAGTCATGTGTGGTACTTCACCAGAAGTTTGATAAGCCTCCTGTTTCTGGTGTCTGCCTGGAACTACAAAAGCAAGGGGAATGGGGAGGCATCAGGCACCCTGCAGGCCAAACGGCACAGCTGATCGACTTCATTTGGCTTTCAGGGGGCAGTGTCACAGAGCTGCCCAGTGGCAGTGGTGGGAACAGAAATGCTAGGGGAGGAAATCCATTTGCAGACAGAATGCCAGGTTTGAACCAGACCTACATTGTGGCAGTCATAAGTGACAATAGCAATTGGGGAATACAACACTGAAATGTCAATAGGATATGGAAGTTGAAATGACACGTAGGTATGTATGCATGTATTACAACTGCCCAATAGCCAAAGCTCTCTAGGTGGTTCACAACAATTAAAAACACAAAATACATCATAAAATACAATATAAAATGTAAAAGTTTAAAACTACAGTATAAAAGTACAAACCAAAATAAAACCTAGCAGCAATGGAGAGATTTAAAATACAATAACATACTTAAAACAATAACAGAGTGGCTGGGTGACCAGCCAGATGGGCGATTAATAAATTTAATAATAAATAAATAAATAAAACAGAGCTAAAAGAGTAAAACACCTAGGAAAATAAAAAGGTCTTTACCTGGCGCTGGAAAGAGTGCAACGTAGATGCCGGGCAAGCCTCTCTGGGAAGCTCATTCCACATCCAGGGTGCCACAGCAGAAAAGGCCCTCTTCTCTTCTTGGTAGCCATCCGCCTCACTTCCTTTGCCAGGGGCTCCAAGTGAAGGACCTCTGAAGATGACCTTAGGGTCTGGGCAGGTACATATGGGAGGTAGTACGTCAATGGGCTGTTTGTTTAATAAAATACCTCTTCTGAAATAATTCATAATTATAGCACAGCAAGCATATATATCAAGTTCATTGGTTAACACAAATGACACAGGTTAATTTTGTGAGAATTAGAAAAATCCCTTCTGAGCAGGAGTGCTTTGACCTTTTAACACCAGCTAGCCAAAATGGGGGAAGTCTAGGCAGTCAGATAAACTCACAACTATGTGCTTATGATGCTTCTAATATGCAGGGGAAAGACCTGATGACTGGGACTCTTAGAAACCAAAAAACCAGACATCCATCAAGCTTCAAGTTCTCTTCCCTTCCTTCTATGAGATATATTTAGTGATATATTAAAAGGAATAGAGCAAATATAATTTTGTTTTAATAACCAATGAGTCAAGATTCCATCAAATAGCAAGGCTGGGTTTTACAACCATGAGATCTTCCTTATCAATAAGAAACCATCTGCTCTTTTGGCTTGTGTGGTTATAATGGCATATTCCTCCCCACAGAACAATGTTAGAAGGACTATTGCTGACTGTGGGAAACTCTGCTGGACCAACAAGGAAAAGGACATACCTTTGTTCTTCCTTTACCTCTGGTGGAATTCTGTTACACCTGTAGCTTTAAGTGGTATGGGAACCTTTCATCCCTCCCTTTGTCTAAACTGGACAGGCTCAGATAAGCACCCTGGTCTGCAGAAATCCTCTATCTGCAAGGGCTTCCTCATTCATTTCAGTGGAAGGGGCAGCTGTGGGTATTTGTCCCGTTGCGCCTGCAGGGCTTGCACAAAGGAGAGTTGAACACTGCTAAACATTCATAACACCCAAGCAGCTGAACCGAATGGCTCATGAGGGCTCATTTCAATCAAAACGACTCGGAGCTCTCAGTGGCAATCGCTGTAGAAGTTCCAAATACGGCACTCTACACTTACCTCAGGGTGGCGGTGGTCTGTTGCCCAGTTTACCTCTGCATGTCTAAATGTTCTGTGTTTTTTTCATTTGATATCTCATTTGTGTCTCTATGGCCAGAGTTATTGCTTTAAAACAGTCTCCAAAGCTGGCTTTGGCGAAATAGATACACAGATAACTGTCAATACACAATTCAGTTCCATTTTTAATAGAAGCCCATTGACACAAAGCCACGGGGAACGTTTGTGTGCATTTCTCACAAGAGGCTTTCTATGGGAGAGGATCCAAGGAAATTGTGCCTAATTTCTTCAGAATAATCCTTTTTTTCCTGGACAGGCCTTTTTAAATTGGGAAGTCAGTGCAGAACAATCCTGCTGGTGTTGCACTTTCCTCTGTTTTGCAACTGTCAGTTTATGTTACAGTTTTCTAAAATCCAGTTACATGAAATCTTATTCCTGAGAAAACGTTGCGTAGTCCAAAGGACATACAATGGTGAAAAATTAATCTCAACAGCATAGTCATTTCTTAATACTCTAATCCCAAAATAAACATCCTCCCCCTTGAATCCAGTTTGTATTACACTTTCTTTGTTAGAACTGTCAGATGTAAAGACAGCACTGAACAAGTCAAATTCCTCTAGATTATTGCCACCTCTAATTTGTAGGGTGACTCAATAAGTTTCCTTGCTCTGTTGGAGGAGGTGGTTGTTTCCATACTAGCCTTTTTCTCTGGAATTTCTATCCTTTGTCCACTCACTTTTTATGGAAATTCATTGCAGTCCGATGATTCCTGTTCTCCTATGATGTGGGGAAATTTGTTTTAGCAATAAAACACAATTGTAGCACCAGCCTATCTAATGTAGGCAGGCAAAGCACTATGGAAACTTTAAAATTAAATGTTTCTGGTTTGCAGGTCCTGCCTGATTTATTTTTTCCTGTTGATCAAGGCTGGGGATTAGCGATGAATTGTCCTTTAATTTCCCCTTCAGTTGCCTCAATGTCTGTTTCTGTTCTCACAGCAGAGGAGGCTTTTGTTATCGATTTCCTCTCATTTTGAAATTTTGTTTATAGTGAAAGAGCACCCTTCAACTCTTTCAAAAAAAAGGAAAGATAATGCAAGACAACCACAAAGAGAGGAGCAGAAATTGACACTGAGGCAATGAAGAGTTTATTCATCACTAATCTCCCAGCCCTGAAGCAATAAAATAGGCAGTATCTGCAAACTGGAAACTTATTATTAATATTGGAAGGGACCTTTTCTGAATGTAAATTGTGAGTAAAGATTATAGAAGAACTTTGGCCATGGGTAAAGGTATTGCTGGATATTGTGCTATACTAAGGGCGCAATCCTATGGGGATAGGCCTCTGAACTTGGAGGCGACTGCCTATCCAACGCAGGTCAGGAGAAGCACAGAGGGGATCATTCCCTCCGCACTTCTCCTGCCCTGCATTTGTGGCTAAACAGCTGATTTTGGCTATCTAGCTGCGGGAAGGCGGAGCGGGGGAGGAGGCTGCTGGACGACACATAGGATGTGTCATACTGGCATTTCCGCCTTCCCCACCCCAGAATGCCCACTGGAATGCCCCGTTTTGGTTGCTCCGCGCTCCTCTTCTGAGCGCGGAGCATGGGGCCATTTCGTGCTGCCTGGGAGACAGCGTGGAAGGGGGTGAAGGTTGGTTCTCTGGGAACCGACCTTGGAAAGCGGGCTCCGAGGTCAGTTCCCAGAAAACCACATATCCTATAGCCATCTAGCCACTGACTAGCAGCCATAGGATAGCTCCCCCCGTACTGGGTGGAACCTCCATCTTAATTCAACTTCCAACTAATTACAGAAAAGCAGTGACTTAGAGCTTCATCACACGAGGTTAAAATCCCACATCCTTACCGGAGCTTCTGCTTCTAGATTCTTTTACACAGGCAGACACATGCTTTGAACTGGGGAATTCCTTTCTTGGCAAGTTCTACATGTTTCATTTTACAGCCACTAGATAGCGCTGTGCACAACATTCCTTATCGGGTTATCTCTGATCTTTTAAAAAGTGGGATAAAGGTCAGAAAGTGCAGGAGATGCCCTGGAGGTTGACGACATCATGTAAAGGACCTGCAAATGTCCATGAGTGACCAAGCACGAGCGTGCAAGTAAAAGCCTTGTGTAGAAATGTTCTTAGAAGCACTAAAGGGCCATATTGTGGAAGCAACCAGACTCTGTAGGCATGATTACCTTTGTTCTTTGAGATACTGTTAAGAAGCTGTTTGAGAAAAGCAACGGTTTTCAGTTTGAAATATATCTGAACCAACATGCTACTGAATTCAAAGGTGTAACTTTGAATTCAGAAAATTTCAGTATCAGTCCAAATTTGGGATACAGATGTTAACTAGTTTAATCAGTAGATTAATCCATTGTCCAACCTATGGAAAATGACTATAATAGATGTAATCTTTCAGTAGGATTGTCAATTTATTAAAGTGTTTAACTTGATAAATCATCTGGTGAATAATTTGCATATTCCAAATTGCAAAGACAGATTTTTAGCATTGGAGTTTAGAGGCTTCTCGTAGAGGAGGAAGTTAAGTTTTGCTATTTTCCCTTTCCCCCGAATCCTCCAATGCTACCACCAACACTGTTTCAGTCATTCAGTGTGATCTTAGAGTCATTAATGGTATCTGTCAAAGATGGTGACATAAAAATATAGTGTATTCATGAGAAGCTCTTCTGGGCTGAGGAACACTATTAGAAATCCTTCTCTGATGGATGATTTAGTCTCCCAACATCTACACGGCAGCTGTTGTGAGGTCGCAGAATCTCTAGGCAGACTGACCTTTAAAGAGATTAAGCACCACATTCTAATCCCTAGCAAAGATTACATCTCCTCTTTACAATTATCAATTAGGACCATTAATAGAATATTTTGAAAATCGATCCTAGTGAGGAACATTGATTGAACCCAACTTTATATGGAGATTATTGGAAAGGTCCCAGGGAAGGAGAATTGCTTCGTAAAGCACTTGTTTGTAAAGCAACATGGCATCTGCAGCTTTATAAAGCAGAGTTTGAAACAGAGTTACATCTGGGTGTTCCATTGCTGGTGCTTGAATCACTTTCTTGCGTTGAACTGGATTGTTAAAGCCAAGAGTTTACTGCAAGAGGTTATTGTAAGACTGCTCATATTAAAGGCTACTCATGCTAAAGCTGGAATTAATACCAAAGTAGATAAATGATTAATATTAGTTCTAGGTGTGCAGGATGCCTCTATTAACTGTCAACTACCTCAAACCACAAACACCCACAAGGAAGACTTTTGCGAGTTCTACTCATTTGACCCCTGCAAATGGATTTTTTAAAATGTATACACCACATTCCTGGCTACTGTTTGCCCAGTACAAACATGGAGGAGCTAACCTGATTTCATGAGAATCTGTATTTAAGTGGAACAGCCTCAAAGCCTGTTTCCATGTAGATTGGCTCCAGATGCAACCTGACTCTGGACTTGTAGAAGATGGTGATGCTATATGCCTTGTATATAAGTGGGCCTCTGGATTTCCCCAGAGGAGCTATTTTTTCATTCCTTTATAGAAAGTGAATTTGGGAACCACATCCCATGGGATGACTCAAGAGGTTTAAGGTTTAATGATCTGTGCGCTCATTCTGTGTGAAAGAGTAAGCTGGAGATCTGGTCTTACTGAAGTAAGGCAGTCTTATCAGGAACATTTCAGTGTTGTTGCTTCCCTCTGATTTAGGAATGCCACAAAAGCAGGGGGTGGTTTGGAGCTGTGATTCTCTCTCTAGAGTCTAGCGCAGTCTTCTGGAACCCAGTGCACTCCAGATGTGTTGTACTACAACTTCCATCACCCCAAGCTAGCATGTCGAGTTCTTCTCTAGTAGTAGCTCTTATTTCATTAACTTTGGCAGTAAGGCCCTTACATTTGTTTTGAATGGAGACTTTGTTCTTGGACATCTGCTTGGTTCTCTATTTAGGCTAGGATTCCAGCTAAATGGTCTTTCTTCTCTGAGGGGATTCGTCTTTACCTGTACTATCTGGTGGGGCGGGGCAAGCATGCTATCTTCTTGCAGGGCTTCCTACTGTACGCTGCAATTTCATTCTGATGTCAGAAAATAACATTTAAGGTATGCCTTACTTTGCCAGGAAAGTAATAATCTCAGGCCGATGCATTAATTAGCCAAGGATTAGGATCCTGCCAGGGGCGTCAGTAGTAAATGCCTCAAAGTGCCAGTCAGGTGGATGACATCACTTTCTTCTCAGCTTTTCTTATTAAATTGTTAGGTACCCCACAAAGGTATATTACCTTTGCTATGTTTCAAAATATTTCACAAAGCAACCTGTATTGGGATCGTGGCGATATGCACATTTATTTAAAGTAGAAATTAGTGCATCAGTTAAAAACTAGAAGATTAATCAGTTACAATCCTTTAATAAATAGACAGCCACATCCATTCTGGTGGTTACTGTGAAGCTAACAGCCAGTTCACAAATCCACGTGTTCATCACCCGTTTCGTATCTTCACTTGGCAAATGGCCGTGTCCTCCAGGCAGAGCACAACATAGGAACGTGCACAGCTGCCACCTAGACAGAGGTTCTGGCTATACTGGCTGGCTGAGCTCTCCGAAATCTCTTTCCCAGTCAGACTGTCTAAGGGTCAAACGACACATGGTGCTCAGCCATGTATAGTCTCCCACCCACCCCGGCCCATTTTTCTTTTTACAAAATGCACTTGAAGGCCCGCAGGACTGTGTGTGTGTTCATAACACTTTCTCCTCCAATAGTTTTTCTGCTGAAAATTGCCCCCCTGCAACTGCTACCCATGTCTTTTCCCCAGCATGGAGCCATTTTCAGTGAAAGAACCACCAGAGTGGGAAAGTTTAAGATGCCTTCTTTCCACTCCCCTCATTCCCGCAGGTCTTCTGCTCCTCTCTGCAGCCTTCACAGCTGAATGTGGGGTGGGGTGCACATATGTTCCCCATGTTGTTTGCTTGTTTTCAAGCTAGAGCTTCCTTTGCATGCAGAGGAAACTGGGGAGCAAGCAATGGCCCCTTCCCCAACATTTCATTTCAGCTCTAATTAATAATAGGCCTATTCTAAATCTATCTCACAGCAAAGCAGCTCAGCCCCAACCATTTCAGGTGTGGAGCTATGGGGAGAAAAGTTGAGTTCTGGTGGCTTAGTGGTTAAGACGCTGAACTGCAGACTGGAAGGTCGGCAGGTCAGCAGTTCGAGACCCGAGTGCTGCGTGACGGAGTGAGCTCCCGTCTTCAGTCCCAGCTTCTGCCAACCTAGCAGTTCGAAAGCAAGAAATTGCAAGTAGATAAATAGGTACCGCCTCGGCGGGAAAGGTAACAGCGTTCCGTGCACCTCGGTGTTCAGTCATGCTGGCCACATGACCACGGAAGCATCTTCGGACAGCGCTGGCTCTTCGGCTTAGAAACGGGGATGAGCACCGCACCCTAGAGTCGGACACGACTGGTTGGGGACACCTTTACCTTTACCTTTTTTATCACTTTTTGACAAGATCAACTGCCATCTTTTAAACACCTACGGGTTAGGTTTAAGTTTAAATCCAGTTGGACAGTTTCTAGTTTCCCAGTAACTAAGTTGGACACTGAACCCTGTTCTTCTCTTCTTGAGGCTGCTAAAACCTCTCCTGAGCAGGTAACATGGATCCTTCCTTGGGTGAAGAACATACACTGAGCAGCCAAGTGAAATCATTGGGAGGCAAAGAACCCACAGCTCCCCCTCACCCCCATAATAGCTGATGTATTGGACTAATGAAATTGTTTTAATGTACCAGGATTAATGTCCCTCCCCCCCACACACTCATTTATTTATTTATTTATTTATTTATTTTTTAAAAGCTTTTCTCTCTGTGGCAGTGGAATTGGCTCTTCTTTGTTATTCTGTGCTATGTGGACCAGGCACCTGTTGCCCTGAGGGGAAGTGAGTTGCCTGAAGATCCAAGGAAAGCGCGTTCCAAAATAGAACATATTGAAAAGCCAAAAGCGGGGAAAAAATATGGTTGCAAAGCAGCATGAATATTAAAATGATTATAGTGCTTAATGAAATGCTTTAGAAGGAGAACAATAACAGGTATTGTTGGCAGGCGTGATGCTCTCTTTCCCCTGGTTTTTATGTCTTGATAACAATCACAGTATCTTTTTAATCATCATTAGCTGCACATCTCTCCCAGCTTGGGAGAACCACACACATTCCAGACTGCCCTTTGATGTCTGTCTTAGAGCACAAACCTGCCAGTTTGAAGCAGGTTTCACAGAACTTACTCCCCCCTCTCCTCCACGTCTATGTGCACACAGGTGGGGGCGGAAAGCTAGCAAAGGCTTTTTTTTCATTCTGCCTCCTCATTGCTGTTCAGCTCCTCTTTCCTCTTCGACCAGCATGACGCTGCATGTTCCCGGCAGGATGAAATGTGTTTCTCTGAGGTATAATAAGGGCTCCAGTTCTGAGAGGTGCTGTATAGCCTGCATCCCAGATCACTGGATGTGCAGGCCAGCAGGAAGCATGGGAGCAATTGCTCATAAGATCCAAGCTGGGGGTGCACCCAAGAAAAAGCTTTTCCTGAGGAGGAAAAGAATCCCATTTTTTCAGCCTTCCCCAACCTGGCAGCCTCCAGATGTTTTGGACTACAACTCTCTGCATTCCTGACTACTGCCCATGCTGGCTGGGGCTGATGGGAGTTGAAGCCCAAATCATCTGGAGGGCACCGGGTTGTTCTTACACCAAGTGTTCATCTGGGGCTGGAGGGGAGTGAGTTAGATGGAAGAATCTTTTAAGGTTGCTGCCCTTATTAAACCCAAACCTTATTAAACCTAGGGGTGTACGAAACCCCACTTACCTGTGTCTGTGGGGGGGCCTGCTGGGGGGGAGGTGATCTGTTCCTCCCCCTGGAATCCTCAACGGGGGGGAGGCGATCCGTTCCTCCACTCCGGAATCCTCCCTGGCCGGCTCTGCTCCGCGGCGAGTCCACGGAGCTGCTGGCCAGGGCCACCCGCAGCAGGACTTGCGTCCACTGCCGGGCTGTGGCCACAAATGGCGTCCCTATCACGAAAAGAGTAGTGATGCAAATGGCGTAGCAGATGCCATTTGCATCCCTGCTCTTTGCCGTGATAGGCTACGTAAATATTTACGTAGCCTATCACGGCTAAAGCGGGGACGCAAATGGCGTCCGCTACGCAGGATGCCATTCGTGGCCGCAGACCGGATAGCAGACAGCAGCGGCTGGATCCGGACCTGCTGGAGACAGGTAGGAGACAGTCCACCAAGACTTCGCGGGGTGGCGGGGGGGATTGCTCTGTTCCGCCACGGACTCTGGGGGGCTGAATTCACTGGAATTCGGCCACACTGGAGTCCGTGGCAGAATTCTCCGCCATCCCTAATTAAACCACCTCTTTGTTATGGAGTCTGAGTGAAGACATTTGCATAGAACTGTTAGAGCAAATTATTTCAGGTGATTAAGAACCAACAGCTTAAAAGCGCCCTGTTATTTCAGATTGGAAAAAGGTGAGGGGGGATCTTTGTATTTATCAATCACATTTGTATCACATCCTTCTAAGTAACTGCAAGCAGCATGCAGTATCACATTCGAACCTCAGCACAAGCATGTAAGGCAGGTTAGGCCAGGGCGGTGTCTCCATTGTCGATTTGCTGTGAGCTGGCTCCGTTTCAAGGTCATTGAGGACACATGACGTCATGGCCATCCTGTAGCCACCCTAGAGCTTTCCATGGAAAACCCAAATTTCCTGAGACTACTTAAAGTCTGATTCTTTTCCTTAAGTCGGGTTTTCCGCGGTAGAGCTGCTGTGTGCCCCAACCCCCACATTGACCTCAAGTATGCTAGTCCTGCCCAGGGGTGTGCCTTTCACCATGAGTCCGGTCAAGGGGTGTTTCCTGTCCCTGTGTTTCCCGTCCCATGTTTTCCAGCACAAACCAATTAGTGTCTACTCAGAAGTAACTCCCACTGTGGTCAATGAGGCTCGTCCCCTGAATGCACACTTTGGAATTTACAGAGATCCCCCTCAATTGAAATAGCGCTTTACAGCCTTTAGGGAATTAGTGCTTCAAAATGTGCTGTCTCAAAGCTGCTATTTTCTGTTGTTTGGTTTATTGCTGTTCGGAAGTAACTAATTCACACCTTCTATCATGCGCAGTATCGGGTTAGAAAGGGGGCTGCTTTCCCATCCCTATCTTTCCCACCACAAACATATGTGAGTCTACTCAGAAGTAACTCCCACTGAGTTCAATGAGGCTTGTCTTTGATGTTTACTTACTTTCTTTTTTGAAGTAATTAATTTGCAGCTTCGCTTCTTTGCAGGAGCTTCAGGGGAAAGGGGATTAGAAAAAGGGCTGGTTGGAGACAGGATGCTTCAAGCGTTCATCCTAAAGGCTCTGAAGCACTTCACCAGCTGTATGGGAGTAGTTAATGCAGAGCTTCGCTCTGTTGCAGCATCCCGACCTTAAATGGAAGGGGAAGGATTTACAGCTGTGTTTCTGTAATATTTTGTGCTGTGAGGAAGTTGTTAATGCAAAGCTGCGATCCTTTCCTTAAGGAGAAGTAAAGTAAATAAAACCAATCAATAATATATGTCTCGCAGCACAAGCAGATGTTAAAACTTTCAACATTCCAGACCTTTGAGACCCTCACAAACCTTCAAAAGTCTTTAAAAGCCTACACAATGCCCCTAAAAGACCAGGGCAATTTTTAAAAAAAGTCTCCACCTGGCACCAACAAGAGCACAGAGTAGGTGCCAGGCAAACCTCTCTGGAAAGGGCATTGCACAACCGGGATGCTATGCTACCACTGAGAAGGCCCTCTAGTAGCCAGTCTCCAAATCTCAGAAGGAGGGAGCACCCAGAGAAGGACTCTGTGACTCTATCACCTGAGTAGTTAACTATACAGGCTTAATTAACCCAGTTCTATCTCTCATTTTTATCAAATCCAGGTGAGGCTGTGGATGTTCTGAATCAGTGCTGGGGTGTAGTAATGAACTGGATAAGTGCCAATGAACTTGAGACTCAATTCAGACAAGACAGAGGTACTGTTAGTGGGTAGTTTGTCTCTCGGCTGAGTGATGTTCAAGCTGTTCTGGAGGGGATGCACTCTCCCCAGAGCAGGGCTAGGCAATATAGTACTTGAGGGCACCAATGTGCCCCCAGATACTTTTCTTGGTGGCCACCATGATGCCTACTCCTCCCACTAAAAGTATATATATCATGTTTTCTTAGTGGCAGCTGGGATTGCTGTGAAAACTGGGTTCAAAGGATTTGCCTAGTGTGCTGGGGCTCAGAAACCTACCTCTGCCTTATAATTAGTCTTTTGGTCAGGTTCCTTGTCTTTTGCTATGCCACCCATGGCAGCCATTTTGTGGTGATGACCAGGACAGTTTCTCAAATTCTCAAATGTGCCCACAGCCCAAAATGTTTACCTACCTGCCCTAAATGATCAGGTTTGTAGTTTGGAGGTGCCCTTGGTTCCACTATTGTCACTGGAGCCACAGGTGACCTAGAGCACCTTTTATCAACTTAGGCCTGCCCTGGAGTGTCGTTTCCAAAGAGGTTTTATCAAGCAATTACAATCCTACAGAGATAGCCTAGCTACAGTTATCCATACTCTAGTAACCTCTTGTTTGGATTACTGCAATGCATTATATGTAGGGCTTCCTTTAAAAACAGTCATCACCTGGTCCAAAATACAGCAGCTAGATTGTTAACAAGGACTGGCCAATCACATATCACTTTGCAATCTGCACTGGCTTCCAGTCTGTTTCTGGGCCCAATTCAAAATGCTGGTATTCATTTTTAAAGCCCTAAAGCCAGGTTACCTGAAGGATCATCTCTTCCCATATATACATTAAGGTCATCTTCAGAGGCTCTTCTCCAGGTACCACTGCCAAATGAGGTGAGGCGGGTGGCTTTCTTCACACATAGCTTTTCTCCTGTGATTGAGATTGCTCCTTCACAGGAGTTTGCGGGCTCTTTACATGACGCTGTGAACCTCTTGCACTAAATGCCCTTTGTTCCATTTTTAAATAGATTGCAGATAATGAACTATCAAATTACCTCGTGTTCCGCTTGAGTTCCCTCCGTGAAAAAAGGAAAAGCGGCACGAAGAGGAGTAAGATCAATGAAAGACAATGGAAGACTCAGATAAGGGGGAGAAGGCTGGGGAAAGGGGAGGGGGGAAAGAAAGCGGGTGAAAAAGGGAGTCACTGTGATCCTGCATTTAAAATGGAAGCAGAAAGCCCCATTTTAAATGCAGGATTTTAGGCTGGTGTAGAGATGCCCTAAGGAGAGGGCCTTTTCAGTGGTGGCATCCTAATTGTACAATGCTCACCCCAGAGAGGTTTGTCTGGTGCCTACATTGTGGTCTTTTTGGTGGCAGGTGAAGACCATTTTTACTTTGTTTTTTTAACTCTAGTTTTATTCTAGTTCAAACATTTAATGCTTTTATGCCATGTTGTATTATGCTATTGTATTTTATGGTTTTTAAGCCTTATTTTGTGAACTGCCCAGAGAGCCTCGGTTACCAAGTAATATAGAAATGCAATAAATATGGTAAGAGTCCAAGATAGGGTTGAAGACAGAAGATTGTACTCTATGGAATGGGTGAGCAAATTCAGCTGTCTTATTTCTGAAGCAATTTTGCCCTTCACAGAGAGACTGGTCTTCAAAATGTATTTAGGGAATTAAAGATATTTTTAGTCTATACAACTGGTAGTCTTACAGTTTTAGTCCCCTGGGTCTTAATCCCCCCCCCCCCGGCTGATTCTCCTTTGCAGATGACCCCAGCAGGTACTTTTCAATCCATTTTTCCTCCAATGAGACTGAAAGACGGAAATAAGCCTGGCTAGAGGAAAAACAGGTGTCGGAGGAGAACTGATGGGTGGGGAAGGGCTAATAACTCCCCCTTGCCCCCCCTCCGCATTCATGTTATTTCAGCAAAAACAGGTTTGGGAACCTGTGTTTACTGTGGTAACTTGTAGTTTTACCCTTAGACCACTTGTGTGTAAGGGGGCTTCCAGACAGAGAGCTTCTGGCACTACCAGTTAGAAGGTACTGTGCAGCTATTCCATCTTTTTCTTCTTAACGGATTTTCTGTGTAAAGGGAAAAGATGGAAGAAGCAGTAAGGAAACACGGGAGGGTCACAAGTAGAAGATGTCATCATCTGGACTCCTTAAATATGTGTGAATGAGGCAGGGCAATGGTGCCATAAAAGCCTTGTCTGGAAGCACCCTAAGTTTTTGCTGTGTTTTACTGAATGCATAAAGATACCCTGAGTCCCCATGCACAGTTTTTCTGGCTACTCCCTGCTGTGGACTACAATCTGTTATCTCTCCCACCCCATCAAAATGTCAGGACTTTTTGCTAGCGCTAAAGAAATCTAGTATTTGGCACTGCTCAGTCATGGTACTACACATACAAGTACGCAGAAATACTCCCTCTATTTCAAAGCTGTATACGGAAAGATGGGAAATCCCTTCCTGACCCACGTAGACAAGCTTGAGCTTGAAGCAGACGATTTGATTTCCCATGATCATTATCTGAACTTCTGTCACTACAAAAAGTGATAGATTCTATGATCTTTTTCCAGTAAGGAAAACAGTAATGTGATGCAGAACTCACAAAATTCAGAATGAGCTAAATACACACAGAAGAAAATGAGCAGAGTAAGTACTAGGCTGACTTGCAAAAATGGGGATAGAGAAAAGTATCCTATCCCTGCCCTGCCCCGCCCCCCACCACATTCAAATCCCAAACCCTGACCCGATATCACCAAGCTGGAAAGGCTTCATTATTCCATTTAAATTCCCTAAACATCATCCCAGCAGGGAATTTGTCCTGGCTAAGATCATCTTGCTAGCTGAGCCTTGAGAAATGCCAATATCAATCTGTGGATTGTTCCCAACACCATAGAGCTGTTCCACTGGGGACTGTTCTTTTGAAAAGAAAACACACACATACACACCAGACTCCTCCTATGGAGTGGAATGTTCCTCCCCTGACATCAAATTAACTTTATTGAGCTGAAATCCAGGCTGGCAGATCGGCTCCCTCTCACCGTGAATATCAGCAAGGGAAGTTCCAGGGCATAAGAAAAAAACATGCGATTCTGTTCCTTTTCAAAGAGCTTCATGCAGCTGTTTTCTTTTTTTCACAGTTTTTCAAAGTTGGGCCCTCATGTGTTATCCCAGTCTTGTGAATGATTCAGGGCATCTTTACACCTCCAGTTATTGCACATTCATGATTGGCCACTCACTGAATTGTGCGGGTCGATTACATGACGTCGTCATCATCCAGTCATTATCCCACTATTTCTACCCACCTATCCCGAGTTTTCCTCAAATGGGAAAAATTTGGTATTTTTCCAAATATGCGCGAATGGAGCGCCATGACCTCCCCATGTATTTCTCCCCTAGCATAAATGAACCGCTGTGTGTTGGCGGCTGTGGGCGGTTGTTTTGGGTTGTTGGGGGTGCAGTCATGATGGCGAAGGCGGTGACGACGGGCTGTGGGGCATGTCGCCTTCCCGTGCCTGCACCACTTTGGGTCCTTGCCATTTTCGGCCTGCAGCATTCTGAACAAGGCAGCAGGCTGGCAGAGCGGCAAGGCACCAGAGCAGCAGGTCAGTAGAGCAGCAGGTCAGCAGAGTGGCGTGCCGGCCTTCCAACCTGCGGGAGCATTCCCAGCAAGTAAACGGCTGGGTAAATGGCAGAGGTTGTCAAAAACACTGAACGGGGAGGCGGGGGGCCCAGGGAGACCAGTGGGGGGACTGTCTGCATGTCAGTCCCCTTCCACCAGTAATATGCAAGGGGAGCGAAAGGGGCAGGAAGCAGGGAGGAGCTGTTGCTACACCCCGAGCGCTGTAATGCTTTTTTGCGGAAAGGTGATGATGCCTCTGAGCAGCATCACCACCCCCATGAGAAGGAAAGAAATGAAAAATAACGTGACGGGGACAGCCATCTGAGAGAATGACCGAGTCCTGCAATGATACTGGGTGGAGGAAGAACTGGCACTGGTGTGGAATTCTCTGCCTGGGTGATGGAGCCCTCAGTGGGTGACCACACAGTAGCATGTGCCATCTTGAGTGGGCTCTGATGTCTTGCCAACATTAAAAGAAATCAAAATAAGGCTTCATAATATCTATCTATCTTGTGAGGACAACTGTAAAAGAGGCACAGAAAATGTATTTTTGAGAACCCAACGCATTTTTGAGCTGGTTTGTTATGAAATGAAACTTCATATAAAAACAATGGAATAGATCTTGGTGTCTGAGATATAGAGGGCTTCCATTAGCACAGTGAGAGGTTTTTTAACCCCAAAGGTGACAATTCTGCTCTCTCTCTAAGCCCCAGTACCCTCTGAAGGCCAAAGTAGATGAGATGCTGGAGATCTGTGACTGGATCTTCCATCTCCTTTTGTTATTTATTTATTTATTTATTAACCATTGGGGGGATTTTTATGAGGACACCAGGTATGGGGAGGGTTTAACCCTTTCCCCCCTTGTGCTGTCCTCCCATGTAAATCACGCCCATTAAGCTGTCATTTTCCCTGGATTGGACCCAACACAGTCATACTTAGAGTAGATCCATTGAAATTAATGGGACCTCAGTTAGTCACGACTAACCCCCATGTACAAACCCCATGTACCTGGGGCTCAACCCCCATGTACATTTTTCTCTAAGTGCGTTTGTTTCAGCAGACCTGCTCAGACAGTGCTTCTTAAATGATACATGAGCTTTTATTGGTGCTGTTCCATAAAATAAAGAAGAAAATTATTCTTTTAAAAACGAACAAATGCCTTGGACTACCTCATATTTCTGTAAGTTTAATTTCATTATTACTTTTAAATCTTGTAGTAACAGAGAACTTTCACCTGAACTTAAAACACTGGGTTTGTAAATTGGTGAACAAATTCCAAATTATGATGGGGTCAGCTTGCCTGTCACGTACAATGTATATGCTGGCCAGCATGTGTGAACTAAGCTAAACCCAGATCTATGAATATGGCCTAAATATAGTCACATTAAAAAGCTATAAAAAGTCTTTCTGTACAAAAGCCAGTTCCAAACATCCTGATACCATCTCCCAATATTCCATCACACTTTGGTGTGACCAAAAACAGACCTTCACATTGGGCTCTGCCAGCATAAGCCAGCTTCATTCTCTGTGGCTGGGGTCATCAAGGGCAGGGAACACATTTAGCCTCCATCCCCGTTGTGTCCCTGAATGGACCCTTTCACTCATTCATACATGCTTTGTGTAAGTATTCACCACCACCACCCTTGGTTCACTTTCCCACATTTTTTTGTGTTACAACCTGGAATTAAAATGGATTTAATTACGATTTCTTGTCACTGATCTACACAAAACAGAACATAACGATGAAGTGTGTGTGTGGGGGGGAAATCTACATATTTTACAAAATGATTTACAAATAAAAAACTGAAAAGTTTGGATTGCATAGGTATTCACTCCCTTTGCTGTGACACCCCTAAATAAGCTCTGGTGCAACCAGTTGCCTTCAGAAGTCACATAATTAGCTGAATGGAGTCCACCTGTGTGCAATTCAAGTGTCACATGATCTCAGATTAAATACACCTGTTTCTGGAAGGCCCCAGAGTTTGTTGGAGGGCATATCTAAACAAACAGCATCATGAAGACCAAGAAGCTAACAAAACAAGTCTGGGATAAAGTTCTGGAGAAGCACCAATCAGGGGTGGGTTATAAAAAAAATAATAACCCAAACTATGAGCTCCTTTAAATCCATTATTACAACATGGAAAAAATATGACACAACTGTGACTCTGTCTAGAGAAGGCTGTCCACCAAAAGTCAGTAACCAGGTAAGGAGGGCATTAGTTAGTGAAGCAACCAAGAGACCAATGGCAACTCTGAAGGAGCTGGAGAGATCCACAGCTGAGATAGAGGAAACTGTCGATGGGACAACTATCACCCAGACGCTCCACAAAGCTGGGCTTTATGGAAGAGTGGCAAGAAGAAAGCCATTGCTGATAAAAGCCCATATCAAATCCCATTTGGATTTTGCCAAGAGGCATGTGGGAGACACAGCAAACATGTGGGAAAAGGTTCTCTCGTCTGATGAGACCAAAACTGAACTTTTTGGCCTTACCGCAAAACGCTATGTGTGGCGCAAAGCCAACAATGCTCATCACCCTGAGAACACCATCCCCATGGGGAAGCATGGTGGTGGCAGCATCATGTTGTGGGGATGCCTTTCATCAGAAGGGACTGGAACACTGGTCAAGACTGAGGGCAAGATGGGTGGGGTCAAATACAGGGCAATTCTAGAGGAACACCTGTTTCAGTCTGTGAGGGACCTGGGACTGGGGCCTTCCAGCAGGAGAGTGACCCTAAACACACAGCCAAAGTTCACTGGAGTGGTTTAAAATCCAGAACCTGAATGTCTTAGAATGGCCCAGTCAAGGCCCAGACCACAATCCGATTGAGAATCTATGGCAAGACTTGAAAATTGCTGTTCACCAGCAGTCCCCATCCAACCTGACAGACTTGGGCAATTTTGCCAAGAAGAGCGGGCAAAAATTGCAGGATCCAGATGCGCAGAGCTGGTAGAAGCTTACCCCAAAAGACTCACAGCCATAAATGCTACCAAAGGTGTTGCCAGCTTGTTTTTGCTTAATTAACTTTTGTGCCACAATAAAAATATTTTGCACCTTCAAAGTGTAAAAACACCTTCGAGAGCTGGGATTGGACAGGAGGGAAATACAAACACCGCCGTATATGGACAGGCGGGGGAGGGGACTACGACAGGATACGGTAGCGAAGGTGGAAAATCAGAGCACATTAAGGGGAAATACCGGGATATTAGGGTATTGAAAGCGGGAGCACGGAAGTGGGAAATTCTGGTTCCAATTCGAGGCGGGTACTACGTGGTGTGAAAGGCGGGCAGTGAAACCTCATTGAAAGCGAAAAAAGGCGGTTATTGTAGATCCAGCCTAGGAAAGCAGGCAGGAAAGCAGAGAGGCCATAATGCTTGCTTTGCATTCAAGGCATCGCTAAGATTCTTATTCTGACCCAAGAAATTATGAACTTTGGTGACATCAAGAGTTGCTGCTGGACTGATTCAGCTCTGCATGATTTGAGCTGCTAAATCAGGTTCAGCATCTGGCAATGCATCATTTTCTTCCTCAGAGGGAATGTCCTGCCAAGAATCTATTTCTGGCAGATTCAGGGGCTGCAAGAACTCTGGGGCAGGTGATTTTGGTTCAAGGTTGCTATTAGATGAGTCACAATTCAGGCAAGCCAGAAACAAAAATATAAATGAACTCTCCAAGATATATCCTTAGAATACTTCTTAAAACAAGGGAAACAAGTTTGCTATAAAATGACAAGAATAATACAATCTCCTGTGAAATTGGGGCTAGGTGACCTGAAGGATCATCTCCTCCTATATGTACCTGCACAGATACTAAGATCATCTTCAGGGGTTCCTCTCCAGGAGCCCCTGCCAAAGGCAGGGTGGCTACCAGGAAGTGGGCCTTTTCTGCTGTGGCACCCCGGCTGTGGAATGAGCTCCCTAGAGAGGTTCGCCTGGTGCCTACGTTGTACTCCTTTCGGCGTCACTTGAAGACCCTTTTATTTTCCCAATATTTTAGCATTCTAGACTTTTAGCCCTGCTATTTTAAATCTGTATTTTAAACCTCTGCATTGCTGCTAGGTTTTATTCTGGCTGTACTTATATATTGTAGTTTTAAGCTTTTATATTTTATATTGTTTTATGCTGTAGTTGTGGTTTTAATTGTTGTGAACAGCCCAGAGAGCTTCAGCTAATGGGCGGTATAGAAATGTAATAAATAAATAAAATTGTGCTCATAATTCAAAGGAGAGGGGAGGCAGCTTCTGCCTCATTATCCAAAAATGAGGTAAAAACCAAACAGAAATATAATCTGCCTACTGCACAAAATTATGAACATGGCTGTAACGTGTGCCTTTGCTTGTAGTAAACATGACCTCTGCTTTCCATGGCTGTCATGACGCTGGCATGTTGATGCTGATCTCTAAACACACTTGGGTTCTCACTCTTTCTGCTGAAAATAATTGACAAAGATCCCAGCAGGCAATGTAGCTGTGTTTATTGGTAAATACAGCTCGCTGTACTTTTGTGAATGGAGGCAGGAATGGTAGAAGAGTTTTTGGTGTTTTTTTCCCCACCACACTTTTAATACTTCAGGGTGGATGGGGTATGGAGCCCTACTGTAATACCTGTTATCACTGGCCAGGTGGCTTGGGGCTGTTTATGTGCTACTGTATTATTAAAGGGAGGCCATAAGAGCTGACAGTGTTGTGGAACCGCTTGACAGTCAAAGAGCTCAAGGAATAAAATATTCCTTCGCGGGGGAAAGGAATTGTCCAGGGAGTTTTTGTTTTCAAATTCATTAAATTCAAAGCCTTCTGTCGTCATATCCTTGAGTAACTTACAGTGCCATCCTATACATGCCTACTCAAGGTAAGCCCCATTATGTTCAGCGGGGCTTACTCCCAAGTGAGTGGGTATAGGTTCGCAGCCCTTGTAAGTCACAACATCATCCATCAGTCCTTCAGAACACCCATATTTAAAGGAGCAGTAAGATTAGCATTCCAAGGCTTTCTTCACACGGAACTTTTATCCTGCGCTTGAGATTGCTCCTTCATGGAAGTTTGCGGGCTCTTTACATGACGCCGTGACCCTCCAGGGCATCTCCTGCAGTAAATGCCCTTTGTTCTGTTTTTAAATAGATTGCAAATAATGAGCTCTCAAATTACCCCGTTGTGTTCCACTTGAGTTCCCTCCGTGAAAAGAGGAAAAGCAGCAAGAAGAGGAGCGAGATCAATGAAAGACAATGGAAGGCTGAGATATGGGGAGAAGGGTGGGAAGGGGGTGAGGGAAAAGGAAACGCGTGAAAAAGGGAGTCGTCGTGATCCTGCATTTCAAATGGAAGCAGAAGGCCCCATTTCAAATGCAGGATTTTAGGCTGGTGTGGAGATGCCCCAAAAGGAACAAATAGGACCTGCAACAAAACATTGCACTGTGCAGTGCTGCAGTTCAGGCCCCCATTTACCCACCCGAACCCTTTCCATTCCCCCTCTCCCCACGCCAGCCAGCTGTTTTGGGGTCCTGCTCTAGTCTACCCTTAGGAAGGTTTTCTAAAGATTTTTTGTATTTTTGCAAAGTTTTGGGTTCGCAAAATCCGCTTATCCCTCCTCTTGTGTGCGGTTGGTTCCATTTTGCATACATTCAGAGCCTGGACACAAAACACCAGTGCATCCATTTCCTTCCATTTCCCCCACCCTAAGCAACCATTTAGACATTAAGGGAGCAATCCTATGGCCACTAGACACTGTCTAGAGGGCCATAGGATATGCTCATTTCCAGGAACCGACCTCGGGGCCGTGCTCCGAGATCAGTTCCCAGAAAACCGACTTCCCCCCTCGTCCACGCTGCCTAGGAGGCAGTGCAGAGAAGCCCCACCCTCCGCACTCGGAAGAGGAGCGCGGAGCAACTGAAAAGGGGCGTTCCAGGGGGTGTTCCGGGGCAGGGAGAGTGGAGCTGTGCGTACGACACATCCAATGTGTCGTACGGCAGCTTCCTCTCCCAGTTGGCCCCTGCTGCTAGATAGCCATTTTCGGCTGTCTAGCGAAAAATAGCAAGGCAGGAGAGGTGCAGAGGGAACGATCCCCCGGTGCCTCTCCTGCCTTGCTTTGGACAGGTGGTCGCCTCCAAGTTCAGAGGCAGCTGCCTATCTAGTTAGGATTGTGCCCTAAATGTAGCTGAATATGTTTGAGTTCTGTAAGTAGAACCAAATCAATTGTAAGATTAAATATTTTTTTAAATGTAAAACAAAAACTGTTGTGGTGAGCCTACTAACATGCCCTGATTCAGAAACCAGTGCGGGACAGGCAGTGACAGAATAAATTACAATTTACAGCCAGTAGAGAAGAGCCTCCAGGGGTGTTGCTTGCATGTGCTCAGGGAACAGTCCTCATTCTGGGAATAAATGTCCCTGTTTTAATCTGTGAAATGTTGAAGGGTTTAAAAATGTATTGGCAACTGGTAGCCCATATAAGCTCACCACCCAGTCATTTTGGATTGGTGTAGTGATGTTGTGGGTGCCATGTTGGACTAGGACTGTGGAAATCCAGGTTCAAATCCTAACACAGCTATGAAGCTCACAAGGTGACCTTGATCAGTTGCTATAGCTTAGCGTAACCTACCTCATGGGGTTATTGTGAGGATGAAAGGGGAGGGGGAAGAGTCATGTATGTTGCCTTGAGCTTCTTGGACAAAGGGAGCATTAAAAAATTTACAAAAATAAATAAGGTTCCCATTAGAGACAACAATTTTAGCAGCATAGCATTTCCAAAAGACATGTGGCACCCATCCGGGGTCTAAAATACAGCAGGATAGCTCATAACAGAATAATAGCCATAGAGATGGAAGGGACCTCAAAGATCATCTTGTTGAATGCCCTGCTGATACAGGAAATGCACCACTACTACAACATCCTAAATAAATGCACCACTACTACAACATCCTAAATAGGTGGTCATCCAGCTTCTGCTTGGAAACCTCTAATGGAGGAGAGTCCACCACCTTCCAAGGCAGTCTGTTTCACTGCTGAACAGTTTGTACTATCAGGAAGTTCTTCCTACTGTTCAGTTGAAATCCCTTTTCTTGTATTGTGAACCCTTTGGTTCAGGTCCTACCCTAGATCAACAGAAGACAAATTCATCATCTATGTGACAGCCCTTCAAGTATTTGAAGATGACCACCAAATCAATTCTTAATTGTCCCTTCGTCAAGCTGAACATACTCAGCTCCTTCAATCTTTCCACATAGAACTGGGTCAGTCTTAGTATGCTTCAGAGCATTTGTTTAACAAGGCCCAATCCAGCAATGCGAAATATATGACATTATGTCAACCCAATTATGACTGGATTTACACCTTAAATCATAGCTTTGTGTATTTTTCATTACACCAGGAGTGTCTTCCTCAGCATATATTCTTAGGGCCAGATTAATGCATAGTCTTATGTGAGAAGGTGCCCACATTTTAGTTGCTTTCTCTTCCAGGCTAAACCAAAGATTGGAGGTGTGATCCAGCCACAGTTAAGCACTTATGAGTCTCATTGTTGACAACCAAACATCTAAGCATATAGTTCATAATTTCCCAGTGATATATGGAGGAGTTAAAAGTGCTTAATGTTGACTTGACTGCACCCATGTTGTTAACATTTCTTGCTAAAGTCAGATCGTCAAACTACTGGGCATACCATGTGATATATTCTTTCATCAATTTGTTTTAAAAATTCACATTTAGGGGTATAATTCAACACCAGTTGAGTCCTATTGATTTCAGCGGGATGGTTAAGCATGTACTTATATTCCTTCCATTAAAACCACTGGTGATTATTAAATGAGCATAACTTGGGCAATATTGTATCGTTATTTATTTCTTAATGTATTATGTGAATATGTACCCCACTTTCCCACATTAAACATCCTAGGTGGCTATTGACAACAGTATACAATTGCATAACAACAGCAACAAAACAACAACAAAACAACAACAACAACAATAATATTTCTACATCATTGCACACAGTGCTTTACTGAATTGTTTCAGCAGCCCCTTCAGGACTTTGCTCTAAGGAGCTTACCATATACATTTTGGTAGGAAGGGGCATAACAGTACAGAGGGTGGGGGAAATGCAAGGCTAACCAGGGATCAAGTGAGATCCACAGTCAATGCACAATCCAGCCCCTCAATGGCAATCATATTTGCTCCCAGAGCCTCTATCAGTATTATTCTGGTCTGGCCCACCATATGACTGGATTCTGTGTATTTGACAATTAATTAATTGATTCACTGATTAAAAAGCACACCATTGGTCATTAATTGGATGATGCCCTAATTGTCATATACTGACATAACTTTGCAAAGTTTCCACCTTCCTTGAGAGCAGAGGGTAGCACTGGGGGTCCCCAATGCAGTGCCTGTAGGGACCTCCAATGGCACCCACGAACCTCTCCCCTCCCTACCCCCCTTCAAAAAAAACGTTTTAAGAAAAACCTTGGAAACTTTTAGGGCAGTCTTCTTTCTCTCCCTTTGTAGCCTCTAGCCTTGCGCTTTCTCTCCCCTCTAGCCATTTGCCTTCTATCTCCCCCTCCCACCTAGCCCCTAGACTTGCTGTTCCCCCCTCCTCTTTAGCTCACTGTTTCTCCCCCACCTTGCCTCCAGCCTTACTCTTTACCCATTTGCCTTCCTGTTTCCCCTCCTTCCAAGCCTCTACTATTTCTCTACCCCGGCCATCTTTAGCTCACTTTTGACTAGCCAGGCCCCCACGGCAGCCATGAGGTGACTAGTCGCATCCTCCAGGGGAGCCAGTTTCTCAGCTGTCCAAATGTGCCCATGGGTCCAAAAAGATTGGGGACCTCTGGTGTAGCGTATCTGATCAACAAGATTCTGAATATAGTTCAAGACTGTCTCCTAAGAAGTATTTAGTTAAGACTGTCTCCTAAGAAGTATTTACACTCACTGAACATTTGAGGTGCACAGCCACATCTTTGTGGTAAAGTCTAAGAGGAGCCCCGTTTTCCCACCTTATTATTCCCCTCAGAATAGGAAGGGGCATCAAGCGCTCCTGCTGTGGATCAGCACGTGCTTGCTTCATTCCATTGCAGGGGTGGACAAGCTGTGGCCTGCATGCGGCCCTCAGGAGGTCTCCCCTGTGTCCTGCGAGGTGCCCTAGCCACACTCACTCTGAAATTCTTCTGTCCACATCTCTCCTGCTATAGCATAGTAGAACCACGTACAGTATAGAACCAGGTGTAGCATAGCGGCTACGCCTCTTTTTTTTTTGGAGGCCTAGAGCAGACTTTTTCCACTGTAGCCCACTGAACTCTGCGGCTTCTCTCTGAAGGATGACATGATAGAGAGGAAATCTCTGAGTGTGCAGGGCTTGCCATACTCTCTTGTCACTTCCGTTTTCTTTGCAGGATTACGATGGGCTCCTTTAGACAGCAAGCACTTGATGTGGAACTGAAAACTTCTTTTCTCAGCAGCAATGCCCTATATGTTCAATGAAACAGCGCCTTCTAGTGGCTGAATTATAGCACTATGCTGGCATTACACATTGCAAAATCCTGCTTTATTTTTTTATTCCGGCTTAACTCAGATCTTTTTGAAAGTGGGATAAATGGTGAAAAGCACAGGAGACATCCTGGAGGTTGATGATGTTGTGTAAAGGGCACACAAACTTCCGTGAGTGGCCAGTCACAAGTGTGCAATAAATAGCTCGTGTAGAGAAGCCCTTTAATACAAAGCACTGGGCTGCAGCCACCCACCTTTTCATTTTCTAAGAATAGTTCTGGGGCCTTCATGTGGCCCAGGAGCATTCCTGGAAATAAAGATGGTTCTGTGGACCGGCACTTTGTTTTGCAGCATGCCAGCCTCTGATGTATGCTGTTGTTTAATTTTTAAAAAATATTTTTTAAAAATAACATAAACATCAGGGGCAGGGGACTTGGCAGGTGCCAAGAGAGGGTTCCACGGGCACACTGGCGCCACCTTGGAAGCCCCAGGGTTAGACAACGCCATTCCCTCATCAAGGCATCCTTGAGTCTTCAACTGTTGACAAGTGCCAAGGTGGTTTTGTGATGCACTATTGAATGTCATTGTTTGATGAGATCTATCTATTGCTCTTATTTGTTTCCATCTGACTCTCCAGGTGCCTTTGGGAAGGGAGGGGGCTTATAAATACCATACATCAATAAATAATAAGAACTTATAAATAATAAGAACTGGTTTCCTTGAAATCCTTGAACTGCTTCAGAAATGCTTACATTACTTATCAGTGAAACCATGCCCAAAGGCTGTTTGTAGTGGGATGGAGCAGAGAAGTATCACAAGTCTGAATTAAGGGGCAAATAATAGTTTGACTTAAGCCCTACTGCATTCAGTTTTTAAATTGTGTAGCAGGAGCCAGGGACGTGCACTTCTGCCCTGCCCCTTCTGACCTCCCCATGTTGACAGGGAAGGTCTGCAGTGAAAGGGGAAGTGTTACCCACTGGTGTATTTTCCTTTAAGAATTCTGAGTGGGAATATTCCTGCACATGCAGTTTGCAAGAAGATTGCTTTCTCCTCTCTGTAAGACCCTGAACCCTTGAGACAGGGCTGTTTAACAAGCGCCATGCTGGGTCAGACCAAGGGTCATCTAGTCCAGCATTCTGTTCACACAGTGGCCAACCAGCTGTCAACAGGAAACCACAAGCAGGACATGAGCGCAACAGCACCCTCCCACCCATGTTCCCCAGCAACTGGTGTACATAGGCTCACTGCCTCTGGTACTGGAGGTAGCACATAGCCATCAGGACTAGTAGCCACTGATAGCCTTTTCCTCCAGGAATGTGTCTATCTGCCTTTTAAAGCCATCCAAATTGGTGGCCATCACTACTTTCTGTGGTAGCGAATTCCATAGTTTAACTCTGCACTGTGTGAAGATGTCCTTCCTTTCATCTGTCCTGAATCTCTCACCAATCAGCTTCATGGGATGACACCATGGGTTCTAGTATTTTAGGAGAGGGAGAAAAATGTCTCCCTATCCACATTCTCCACACTATGCATAATTTTGTAGACCTCTATCATGTCTCCCCTGACCCTCCTTTTTTCCAGGCTAAACAATCCCAGCTGTTGTAACCTTCTCTCATAGGGGAGATGCTCCAGCCCCTTGATCATTTTAGTTGCCCTTTTCTGCCCTTTTCCAGCTCTACAATATCTTTTTGTAGGTGTGGTGACCAGAACTGTACACAGTATTCCAAAGATGGCTGCACCATAGATTTGTATAGGGGCAGTATGAGATTGGCAGTTTTATTCTCAATTCCTTTTCTAATTATGCCTAACATGGAGTTTGCTGCTGCTGCTGCTACTGCTGCTGCTGCTACTGCTTCTCCTTCTTCTTCTTCTTCTTTTTTACAGCGGTTGCACACTGGTTTGACATCTTCATTGAGCTGTCCACCACAAGCCCAAGATCTCTTTCCTGGTCGGTCACCGCTAGCTCAGATCCCACCAGTCTATACTTTTTTTGCCCCAACGTTAGGGATATCAAAGAATTCCGCCATGGACTCCAGTGAGGATTCTAAGGAATCCGGCCCCCCGGAATCCGTGCAGAACGGCTCCCCCCCCGCCACCCCACAGAATCCCCCCTGGACGGAGCCTACCTGGCAGTGGATGTGGTGGCTCTGGTGGCGGCGGCGGCTCTGGAGGCGGCG
Source organism: Heloderma suspectum (assembly GCF_057233095.1). Taxonomy (NCBI): domain Eukaryota; kingdom Metazoa; phylum Chordata; class Lepidosauria; order Squamata; family Helodermatidae; genus Heloderma; species Heloderma suspectum. Next base: position 130,947,567 of record NC_139462.1, on the reverse strand, counting down.
ATGGTGGCGGATGCGGCGGTGACGGTGGCGGCTCCTCCAGCTGGTCTCCCGGCTGCTGCCAGGCTGCTGTAGCCGCAAATGCTGGCCATCGTAGCAGCCACCATTTGCGTCCTTGCAGTAAGCCGTGATAGGCTACGTAAGTATTTACGTAGCCTATCACAGCAAAAGGCAGCCACGCAAATGGCGTAGCGGCCGCCATTTGAGTCCCTGTCTTATGCCATGATAGGCTATATAAACACTTACATAGCCTATCACGGCTTACTGCAAGGACACAAATGGTGGCCGCTATGATGGCCGTCATTTGCAGCTGCAGCAGCCCGGCAGTGGCTGGAACACCATCTGTGGCTGGCCCTGGCCGGTGGCTCCGTGGAGCTGCCATGGAGTGGAGCAGGCCAGGGAGGATTCTGGGACGAAGGACGGAGCGCCTCCCCACCACTGCGGATGCCCCTCAACGGAGCCAGGTAGGGGTTTCGTACATCCCTACCCAGTGTGCATCACTTGCTTGCATTGAACCGCATTTGCCATTTAGATGCCCATTCTCCCAGTTTGGAGAGACCCTTTTGGAGCTCTTCACAATCCCTTTTTGTTTTCACCACTCTAAATAATTTGGTGTCATCTGCAAATTTGGCCACTTCACTGCTCACTCCGAATTCCAGATCATTTATGAATGGGTTGAAAAGCATTGGTCCCAATACAGATCCCTGTGGGACCTCACTATTTACTTCCCTCCATTGGGAGAATTTACCATCTATTCCTATTCTCTGCTTTCTGTTCTTTCACCAGTTACTGATCCACAAGAGGGCCTGTCCTCTTCTTCCATGACTGCTAAGTTTGCTCAAGAGTCTTTGGTGAGGGACTTTGTCAAAAGCCTTTTGGAAGTCCAAGTAACAATGTCTACCAGATCACCTCTGTCTGTGTCTACATGTTTATTGACACTCTCAAAAACTTAGGGATGTACACAACAACACAACTCTGCTTTGCGGTCGGGGGAGGAGGCGCTCCGTCCCTCCCCCCAGAGTCCTGCCTGGCCGGCTCCGCTCCGTGGGGATTCTGCGGAGCCACCAGCCAGCTCCGCCTGCAGCTGGACATCCGGCTGCTGGGCAGTAGGGATGCAAATGGCAGTGGCCATAGCCGCCGCCGTTTGCGTCCCTGTACTTAACCGTGATAGGCTACGTAAATATTTATGTAGCCTATCACGGCAAAGTAAAAAAAAACGCGTATGCCAATGGCGGCGGCTACGGCGCCTGCCATTTGCGTTCGTTATTTTTGCCGTTCTAGCCTACGTAAATATTTGCGTACACTGCGCCCAGCCACAGCTGGCCAGGAGACCAGCCACCGCTGCCGCCACACCTGCTGCCCCCGCCACCGCCACCCTGCCACCCCCGCCGCCACCACCCCACTACACCCGCCGCCGCCCCCGCCGCCGCTGCACCTGCCGCCGCCCCCGCCACCCCGCCCCCGCCCCGCCCCGCTGCACCTGCTGCCCCGCTGCACCCACTGCCGCACCCGCCGCCACACCCGCCGCCGCTCCCCCCCCACGCATTAAATCTGCTGCCAACCAGCTGCTTCCCTCTTAGGAAATCCGCATTTTCTGAAACTCTTTTTAACCTTTTTACTGGAAGTGGCTCCCTGGTGGTTTTGCCACAGTGTGCCATGCCCCCCCCCCCCACGCGTGTATTAAATCCTGGGCATGCTGCTGTGACCTGGCAGTGATGTGGTCAAGGGGGTGGGACGCCCCATTCCCTGTTGTTTCCCCAATCAAAGTAGTTTTTCCCATATCCCCTCCTTCTGTGCATATTTACTTGGAAGTCAGAAATAAATATGTGCATGTTTACTCATAAGTAAGACATAAATCTCGCTCCCCCACAGTGAATCTTTAATATATTCCAGTGCTGGATGGGACTCTCTGTAAAGCATTCCCCTTCAGTGTGCGTTTACTCAGAAGTAAGGAATAAATCTCACTCCCCCCAGTGAATCTTTAACAGATTTCAGTGTATATGGAGCCATGGTAAATTGCTAAAGTGTTAAAGCATTTAAAGGGTTAGAGGCTACCTTCAATAACTTGCCCTAAAATGCTCTTTCTCGCTGTCTCTGTGCTGTGCTTCTTTGGAGTTCTGTAGTTTCTCTGTTGTTATGTAAAGTCGCAGTAATTATAGTTGGGAGTTCAAGGGAGATGCGAGCAGGGAGAAGGAGAAACATGAGAGAGAAAGGGGGGTTGGAAACAATAATTCCCTGAATGGGGCAAAATTGAGAGGCTGGACTGCTTTCATTGGAAGTCTTTAGATGCTGCACTCTAGAATCAGGGATTTTGGCTTCTCAAGGCAAAAGTGTGCACACTGGGGGAAAGGGGAGTGGGAGATAATATGGGAGCGGAAGGGAGGCTTCAGAATTCTGAATTAGTTGCTCTCCATTCATAATAAGATAGTAGCGGGGCGGGGGAGCCTGGGCAGGGGTGGGAAACAAGCATCTCTTATTGGTTGAGCAGCTCCTGCCAGTCTGATGATGTTCAGTTCCTCTCCCCCAACCCCACGCAGAAGTATGTTCGTTTCAAGAGCTGTGTGACCCCTGAAAACCGGATTTTAAAGGTACTGTACAGTCAGCTTTTCTTGCTTTGTGTGTCCCTGATGGACTAAAGCCAATTCCATGGAAATCCGGGTAATACTGCAACACGCTTCTCATTCCAATGTCATGAAGATCCAGGAGTTCAGTTCAGTTCAAAATCTCCCATCTGCTATGAACTCATCAGGCGGCCACACTCTCAGCCTCAGCAACCTGCCCATCTGCAAAATGGGGATAATAAGACTGACCCTATTTCGTAGGGTGGAAAGGTTACAGAGATAATGTACTGGAAATGCTCTGAACACTGAGAAAGTGCTGGGTAAAAGCACTGAGTAGTATGATGATTGTGGAATGATTCAACATGGCAACTCTTACGTTTCTTACCTAAGTCTGCCCAAAGTGGCCAGGCCTTTGCCAAATGTTTTTTTCTCTTTGTGTTTGGAAGTTACAGATGTAGAACCTTATTGTAGAATATTTATTTGGACTGTTCAGAGACATAACTTGCAACATCCTGATAGGGTTTGAAGTCAAACTTTGTTATCTTAAACACATTTTTTTTAAGTGAATTTCAGGTGATAGTGGTGGTTCTGAAGTTTGGAGCTGACACTGGATCCTGCCACCCGCCTATACATTCAGAGCTGGAAATTAATTTACCTTCATCTCTTTTCCTATCTGCCTGGAGGCAAGCACGAGTTCTGCAGCACAGAGTACAGTATAGTGTGAAGGCATCTCCTGCCCTCCCCCCCAAATTAATTAACCTAATCTGGTTAGAATTTGGAGGAGAAAGCAGGGAAATTCCACATGTTGAACATTTCCCTTTTAAACTAGGATTATATGATCAAAAATGGAAAACCACTAGATATCTGATATCTCCCACCAACAAATGGGGAAAGAGCATTTCATTGAATTCATGGCTTTGGAATGTTACAGGCTAGCAACGTTTTAAGTGTTGGTTACCCACGCTCTACCCCAACAAATTTTTAATGTTGTCACACAACGACTCTTAAGGGCACATTGGAGTATTTCTGTCATGTGTAATTGCTGTCAATGTGGCTGAGGATGTGGGAGATAACATGATTGCACATGCTGTCCAATTGTAGACTTTACAAATGCAGCAGAGAAAGCATCAGGATTCAGGCTGAAGCTAGAGGTTGCCTTAATGAACCCATGTTCCTAATGTACCAGTCCAGTCCCTTTGGCCCCCGCCAGTCAGTTCTTCCCTGCCAATGCCCACCAGACAGTTCTCCTCTCAGCTGGGTTTACTTTCAATTTTGCAGCTTTCTGGTGAAAAAAGCACTTTAAAATGGACGGGAGAAATAATTGGTGTGCAGGGGAAGGGGTGAGGACGCTCTCCCTCCTGTTAATTCTTGCCTGCAAGTCCCCCCTGCCCCTGCATTTGCCTCATGAAGGAGGAAACCTGGGGTTGGAAACCTAGTTTCTCCCTTGGAACATCTAGTTCTGCCCTTCACCTCTTCAGTAAAAACACCCTTTCTCCAGGGTGGATATATAGGGAGTGGGGAGGCACAATTCTCTCTGTGTTTCGGGCCCCATGTGGTTATTCAGTAGGTGCACCCACTTGTCTGGTAGGGGCAGCCCAAGGTTTTTGGGTGTTTTTTTTTTGCTGTCCTACATTAATTCAAATTTTGCACATGCACGCACACACACACTTATTCATGTCATGTCATATGCTGAGCAACATGACCATGTCACATTAAATGATTCAGAGCTGGCTGGGATACTGTTTTCTCATTATCATGTTTATTATCTGCCCCTTCCTTGTTTCTTCCCCTTTATACCCATCCTTCTATTGCAATCACAAACAATACACAGGGCAGCTTACAACATTAACTCGATCTTTAAATATAGATCGTTCCCCAGGTGGCCAGTGGAGACAAGAAGGCTCTCAATCACATCCTCTGGAATGCAGGAGGAAATCAACCATCCCATGACCTGCTAAGCTGCCTCTGTGTGCCTCTTCTAGAATTTTGGAATGCCAGGCAGTTTTCTAGTTTGCCTCTATTGTTGGGCCAGCCTTGATCTCTGGCCTCATCACTGGCTCTACTCACCGAGAGCACACACAGACACGGTATTTACAGAGCAATCACAGCAAGTTCCTCACCCCACATACACACACATACATACACCAGCAAGCTGAATGCTGGTTCAGTCATCACTCTTGCCCTCTCCTCCAGGTAGGCGGTCCACTTTTAAAAAAAAGATACATCTACTTATATTGGTTTGCATGTTCGCCCTTCTCCTTAAAACAACAACGTATAAGCATTTTAGCAGGGGGTTGGATTCGATGGTCTTATAGGCCCCTTCCAAGCCTACTATTCTATGATTCTAAGCAGCTGCAAATCTACTTCAGGGAACTGGGGGAGGATGTGAGGTGGTGACATCATGCTTGCTAGCCAATCAGTACCTTCCACAGTCATCTTTTTTCTGGTTCAAACTAAATAATGCTGCAAAACTGCCAAACGTTTCCCCCCCAGGGTAGAGCTACACATTACCTGTACTAATAGGTCTGGACATGGAAACCAACTTGGTCGCCCTAATGCTGGGAGAGAATTATCCTGTTGATCCTCCTGAGCATCTCAGTGGCTTTTGATCCCATCAACTATGGTAACTTCCTGGACAGGCTATATCAGGGGCAGGCAGCCTTTTGGGGCCTGTGGACACATTTGGCAATTTGAAAAAGTGTCCTAGGTGCTACCACAAAATGGTTGCCATGGGAGGCATGGCAACGGACAAGTAACCTGCCCATAAGGCTGAGTACAAAGCAGAGGTGGGGTCTGAGCCCCAACATGCTAAATAACTTCTTTGACAGCTTTCAACAGCTTTCAACACCAACAGAAACTATTTCACAAGAATCCCAGCTTGAATCCCAGCAAGAAAATGTGTTGTTATTATTTTTTAGGTGGGAGAAGTCGGGTACCTTGGCGGGCACCCATGGGCACCACACTGCCTACCTCTGGGCTATATATATTGGGAGCTGGGGGTACGGTGATATGGTGGCTCTGCTCCTTTTTTCAGGGCTGATACCAGAAGCTGTGCGCCCCATGACTTTTGTATTATAGGTCCCACAGAGTGCCATCTTCTCCTCCATGCTGTTTTACATCTATATGAAGCTGCTGTAGAGGTTATCTGGGGCTTTGCGGTTAAGCATCATTAGTGTGCTGTTGACACCCAGAGCTCAATTTCTTTCTATCACCTGAAGCAGGTGAGGCAGGGGGAGTGCTGAACCAGCACCTGGACTCAGCGATGGGCTGCATGAAGGCTCAATCCCAATAAGTCAGAGATACTGCCAGTGGATGGCTCTCTGGTCCAAGGAGATGAGTGTTCAATCTGTTCTGGACATGATTGCGCTCCCTCTGAAGGACCAGGGTTACAGTTTGGAAATACCCCTTGATCCAGCTTTGTCATTTGAGGCTGAGGTGTCCTTAGTGGCACTACAGAGTACTTTTAACCAGCTTAGGCTGGTATGCCAGCTGTGACCTCCCCTGGACAGGGATACTCTGGCAACAGCGATTCATATACTGGTAATTTTTCTTTAAGATTCCTATAATGTGTTGTATGTAGGTCTGCCCTTGAAGATGGTTTGAAACTGCAGCTAGTTCAAATCGCAGCTGCTAGGAGCCAGTCTTCACAGCAAATTTAATGCGGAGGGAGGCACCTTGGGGTCGTTTGTGACAGATGACGCTGGTGCCCATCTGCAGCCACCCTGCTGCTTCCTCTGGAGAAGGCGCATTTTCCTAAAGTCCTTTTCGTGCGTTGTTTTTCTTAAACGCAGCTCCAGAGCACTTCCACTGCAGTGTGCCATGTCCCCTTGCATTAAATCCTGGGCATGCCTAATTATGTGACTTGCCTGTGACCTGGCAGTGACCTGGTCAAAGGGTGGGACTGCCTCTCCCCCCGGCCCGCTTTCCCCCATTCCCTCTTTTCCCCATTTGCAGTAGGGCTGCTTTCCCATTCAGAATATGTAGCCTGTATTACTCATAAAAGCGTATTAGCACCATTTCCATCCACAATTGTGCAATAGTAGCTTTCACCATTCACAGTAACTACCCCTATTTCCCATTCATAAAGGCAGGGTCGCACTTTTTCTAGGCTTCATAATTGTGCAGTAGCAGCTTTCACCATTCAGAGTATCTAGCCTGTATTTCTCATTCATCAAAGCACAGTTATGCTGTTTCTAGCCTTCAGAAATTGAGCAGTAGTTGCTTTCCACATTCTGTGCAGCCATTTCTGTTTTCAATGCATCAAAGTACAGTAGTGCTCTTTCAATCAGTCAGGAGACCACGGTAGGGGATTCAACCCTTTCAGAGTCTGCAGCTTGTTTTTCCCCATTCATCTTTTAATCTTTTACAATTCCAAATAGTGGATGAGAGGGGAGAGGTGTGGGGTTAAACTAAGGGGGCTTAATTCAGCACTCCCAAACTTCCCTGAGCAGGGGAGCGTCGACAGGGGTGAGAAACTAGCCTCTCTCATTCTCTGAGCAGCAGCTACCAGGTTGATGATGTTCAGTTCTACTCAGCCCACCCAACTCAGAAATATGTGGATTTCAAGCGCTGTGTAACCTGTGAAAAGTGGGGTTTTAGGTATGGTATAGTCCATTTTTCTTGCTTTGTATGGACCAAAGCCGATTTCATGAAAATCTGGATACTTCTCTAACGCACTTCTTGTTCTGTTTTCATGTAGATCCCCCCAGGGATTCTAACCAGGGCAGCCTGCTGGGGATGTATCTCACCTTTATCTGACCTTAGAAGTTCTACATGGTTTAAAGAATGCCTCTGCCCACACCAACTTGCCTGGATGTTAAGATCTTCTATTGAGGCCCTTCTCCAGGTATCCCCAACACCAGAGAAAAGGCAGGCTGTAACCAGGGAGAGGACTTTTCAACTGTGATGCCTCCGTGGTGGAACTCCTTCTACAAAGAAGCCTAGTGTCTACTATTAGGCGCTAGGCAAAAACTTTTCTGTTCTCCAAAACTTTTAAACTCCCCCTTGTATATTCTTTTTAAACACTAGCTGTTTCATTGCGTAGCTCCCTGTCATTTTAAGTGGTTTTACTGCTTTTTATATTTGCAGTTGCTTTGTTGCATTTTATTGTTTTTAATTTGCATTGTAAACCACCCTGGGGTATACATTACGAATGGCAGGATATTCATGTTCCAAAGAAACATACAAATACTTTCATGATCCTTTTTTCTTGTGGGCAGCTTCAGGCTGAGTGGAGGACAGGTGGTGCTGGTGGGGCTATTTAACCCATTTCTTCTCAGCTGTTTGCTCAAGATCCCCCTCGCACTGCTTTTCTTGAGAAATGAAAGATGTAACGGCCATCTGCCCATCACCAAAAATTGTTATGTGTGTACGGTTCCTCCTACATAAGAACCATTTGTTTCTTTATACAGGATCACAGCCTTAGGGGATTTGGAGCAGTTTTTATTGCAAATAAATCCACAACTGCTACCCATTTTCTGCATGCTGACCAAATGTTGTCTCTCAAAGCTGCACTTCCATTAATGGGGATATGGCTTTTCTCTAGCACTCCATGCATCATATTCTTGCAGTGCAACCATTCTCCCATGGTGTGCTGGGACCGAGAAACAATCTTCCTCTGGAAATACAAAAACCAGCAGCCATCCACCTCTGGTACTAATAGGAACTGACCAGGTCTAAGGCAGAGAACTGAAGTGAAGAAAAGGGTGGCAACCCCTGGAGATTAAAGCTGGAGACTAATTGTAAAACACACATTATAATGCTACAAAATCAATCCAAATTGGGTGGCGTTTCCACATGATTGTGACTTGAAGAAAGCAATTTCCCTTTTTTCTTTAATTGAATATGAAAAGAATTTGACCTCTGGAAAGGTATTGGATGTGAAGAATCTAGGAGATGCCAGGCATTCTTTCCTGACCTTTAGATGAGGAACGAACAGGCTCAGTAGAAGGAGATGTTGAATCAAGAGACTATTATGGTAAGATGTACTGAATCCAGTTCTTCTCTACTGGAAAGTCATTTTTCATACAGCATACGGAATGATGATTGATTGATTGACTGATTGATTGACTGATTTTCATTTCTGTGTGTTTTAATGTCGGACTATCTTTTATTTTAAAATACAGACCTGCTTGTACAGTTGAGCAAGTTCATTGTATTCTCCTTTCAAAAGAGCAGGGATGGGGAGATGCTATTGGATTGCAACTCCCATCAACCCTCACTGCTGGCTATGCTGGCTGAGGCTGACGGGAGTTGCAGTCCAACAATATCTGGAGCACCACACAATCCCCATCCCTGCAAAAGAGGAGCTTTTGGAGAAACTCTGGAGAAAGGGGGCAGCTCAGAGGCAGGTTTTCATGAAGATGCCATGGCTCTTATTTATACAAATAGTAAAATCAAGTGGCAAACCTTTTCCTGGATGGTATCATGTCATAGTGGAAGTGGGATATCGCATGTCTAAATGTTTCCCAGTGAAAACATCCTGCAACTTTAAAATGAGCACATCAGTGAGAAGAGCTCAGCTTGGCCTTTGGCTCAGCCTGCTTGTTTTCTATGTGCAGGGAGATCATTGAATCATGCAATCCCACCCCTGTAGCCTGAAGTGGTACAGTCCAGTCCTGAGGTGGTACAGTCCAGAATAAAATCATTTGATTCTGCTGCTTGTGGACCAGACCTCCAGAAACACCTGACTCAATAGAATATTTCAGGCAATGGTGGTGACACGTCTTACAGACATTGGATGGAAAACTTGTGAGGATGGTGATCAGGCATATATGCTTTTCTCATAGGTGTAATTTATCATTTCTTAAGCACCTAAAATGAGGAGACTTACCATGGCTGAAATGATGAATTAAACTCTCTCTCTACATGTTGTAACAGGTTTCCATTTTGAAAAGTACCACTGACAATCTGAGCCTGGATTTTAAAAGCTCTTACTGCAGAGATAAATTATACACTGATCTTTGCCTAAAGTTTGGTCCTATGCCAAAAGGAGCCTCAACCTCCCAGTGAGTCACATAAATCATAGCCCAAGAAGCCTCAGGTGGTTGGATTAATACTGGATCAATGTGAATGTGCTACAAAGTTATTTGATCACTACAATGCTGGTATTGACTGTTATACACCTGTTATATCATTACGGATTATATCTATTGTAAACAAGCCGTTTGATGTTGCAGACTGTGCTAACCGCATGCTCCATAATCATGGCTTGTAGCTGCGGCGGAGGCCCCAACATGCCTGGATCATACTCAATTTCATGTTGTGTGGGGTGGCCAAACAATGGAGATTTGTTTGTCATTATTCCATGGAAAACATAGTCTAGACCAGGAATGGCTAACTAGCTGCTTGGGGACTGGATGTGGCTTTCTCAGCAATGTTATCTGTCCTTTCCCCATTTTAATCAAGGTGCAATAACAAAACCATTGGCTAGCTGCTTCACTTGTTAGGAAAATAAGCAGCGCGGCTCCATCTGTATTCATATAAAAGATATGGTATTGCCTTTTCATGTAGTTCCTGGGGAGGCAAAGGAAAACAGCCAGTCTGGTTCCTGAGGTGATCTTTTAGAAAGTACAGTTTGTTCCTGGGGTCCTCCTCATCAGTGAACGACCTCACACCATCTGAGCAGATGTGCTCCATGCACGTGAAACCCTTACTGCTGGGTGATGCCTAATTAATTAATACGGCCTGACCATCCTTGAGGGCTTGGATTGTTCTGGCCCTGTGGGTCTGTTTGGAGCATATAGTGGCTCTCAAGCATACAGAAGCTGGCCATTCCTGGTCTGGACTGTGGTGGTGAAGGTCAAAATAGTGCTGACCGTCTCAACCAAGAAGTTCAAGGATACTGAAATGAGTGAGAGCAGAGAGAGCATGGCACGATGACTGATTATGTGAGTGGCTTTGTCAAAACTATCTGAAGTTTTGGCATCTGAACCACCTGCAGTGTGCAAATTCATAAAGCTCAGTTGTAGTGGTGTAGGCAGTTGGTGTGTAGCAATTCTCACATCAAAAGTGAACATGTGTAAATTCAAAGCAGGTTGATGGGAGAGAAAAATTGAGCCTGATTTGAAAATGCTCAAAAATAAGACACGCAGTGTTTATTCCTGCACAAAAAACTCTACACACCTTACATGCTTGTTCGTTAAACCAGAGAGTGGCTATCAATGTGCATCCTAGATATTTTTAGCAAGATGAATGTGCTATGGATCTCTAAAAGAATTTTCAGAACTACTGTTCCAAGAATTCTTGGGGGGGAGGATGCCAAGTTAATGAAAAGTGGTATAATATCGATATGAGTTTGTTGAATCATAGAGTAGGAAGGGACCTTAAGGGTCACCTGGCAGAGCGCCTCTCCTGACATAAACTTACCCATACACTATGCGCAACATCTAAGGTCCTCCTCCAGGTGCCTACTCTGACGGAGGCTCAGAAGACAGCAACAAAGGAGAAGGCCTTCTTGGTGGTGGCCCCCCAATTGTGGAAGAATCTCCCTGATGAGGCTCGCCTGGCGCCAACATTGTTATCTTTTTGGCACCAGGTTAAGACCTTGCTTTTCTCTCAGGCATTTGGCAGCATGTAATGAGTTTTTAATCAGGTCCTGGATTTGGCTTATGGTTGATTGTTTAAAACTGTTTTAGATATTGTCTGTGTATATGCTGTCTGTTTATAAGTTTTTATATAAAAGGTTTTACACTTTGTATAATGTATTTTAATGGTTTTAATTTTTGTAAACCGCCCAGAGACTGGGGTGGTGGTGGTATAGAAATGTAAATCATCATCATCTAGCCAACCCCCCCTCCCTGCTAATGCAGGAAGTCCGCTACTGAAGCATCCCTGAAAGGTGGCCATGCAGCCTCTGCTTAAAAACTTCTAGCAAAGACAAGCCCACTACCTTCTAAACAATCTGTTACACTGTAATCAGGAAATCTTTCCTAATGTTTAGTTGAATTTCTTGTAATGTTAGCCCGTTTTAAGGGTAGGGTGCCCACCTGATAGGCGGAAGTGAGGGAGGCATGTGTCCACCTGGCAGAGGCAGTGGGGGGAGTTTTGGGGGCCAGAACATACCGAGGCTGGGTGGCAGATGCTGGCAGAGTGCTAGGGGCAGGCCATGCCGGGTAAGGGGAACAGGGGAGAGATGCGTAGTATCTGTCCCCTGTTTCGGGCCTGTCCAGAGCCAAAGGATGGCTGGGGGGTGCATGACTCCATCCTCTGGCCTTCATCTGCTGCTGTGTAATGACAGGTCTGTTACCCATAAAACATCTCTCATCCATGACATGATCCTGGACGAGGGTGCAGACCTGGCACGTATTACAGAGATCTGGTTAGAAGAGGCCACTGCTCCCACTCTTGCGGCCATTTGCCCGGCTGGATTTTCATATGTGCAGCAGCCGTGGTCTGGGGTTCAGGGAGGGGAGTGGCTGTTATCTACCTGGAGTCCTTGGTCCTCACCAGACTCCCTCTCCAGGAGACCAGGGTTGCTGGGCCCGAAGGGCAGTCTGGGGATTCTGCTTGTGCACCATCCACCCTGCTGCATGACAGACTCCCTGGCCAAGGTGCTTGAGGTGGTCTCTGATGTGCGTGTGCAGTCCCCTAACTTATTGGTGTTGGGGGACTTCAATATACATTCGGAGGACATCCTCATGGGGGTGCCTCAGGACTTCATGGAGACCATGACTTCCTGGAAGCTGCACCCTATTCCAGCTGGGTCCACCCATGTAACCGGCCATGCATTAGACCTTGTGTTTGTTTCCACAGAGGTGGGAAGTGATCTGGAAATTGGGGGTATATCCACTACCCCCTTGTCATGGTCATATCACTACCTGGTGGGGTTGGACTTCTTGGTTCCACAATCCCTCCACAGGGGTGGAGGACCCATTAAGATGGTCCTCCCCAGGTGTCTTATGGATCCAAATGGAATCCTGACTGTACTTGGGGATTCTTTGGAACACGCAAACAGCCGCTTGGTTGAGACCCTGGTGGATGGCTGGAATGCTGCAATCACCAGGGCATTAGACCGTGTGGTTCTGGAATGCCCTCTTCCCCTGAACAGAGCTCAGACTGCACCATGGTTCACCCCACAGCTGCGAGCTCTGAAGCGGGAGGTGAGACGGCTAGAGCGCTGGTGGTGGAAATCTCGCTCCGAAGATGATCGCACACGGATTAGAGTTGTAGCTTCAGCCTACCATGTGGCGATAAGAGCAGCAAAAAAGAATTTTTATGCTGCCTGTATCGCATCTGCAGAGTGTTGTCCCAGGAGGCTGTTCCAAGTGGTCCGGAACCTGGTCAGTCCAGTTGTTCTGGAACCAATGGAGCCTTCTAAGGCCTCCTGTGATGAGTTTGCAAAGCACTTTGCAGATAAAATCGACCGGATCAGGAGTACTATTCTGTGCACTGTGGATACACTTAGTGAACGAGGGGCAGCCAGTGGCAGACCGGTTGTGTAGGATCAGTTCCAGCTTCTTCCTTCAGAGGAAGTGGACAAGGTGCTTTCATCTTTAAGGCTGACCACCTGCTTACTCGATCCTTGCCCATCTTGGCTCATTATGAGCTGCAGGGAGACATAGGGAGGGGATCAAGGCAGTGGTGAATGCCTCCCTTGAGGAGGGAGTGATGCCATCAGTCCTCAAGGAGGTGGTGATAAGACCACTGTTAAAGAAGCCCTCCTTGGATCCCCAAGACTTGAATAACTTTCTCCCGGCCTCGAATCTGCTATTTTGGGGCAAGGTGATTGAGGGGGTGGTGGCTTTGCAGTTGCAGGCACACTTGGAAGAAGCCAGTTATCTGGATCTATTGGCTTCAGGCCTGGGCATGGGACAGAAACAGCCTTGGTAGCCTTGGTGGATGATATGGGGAGAGCTCTGGATAGGGGTGAATGCTCCTTCCTTGTTCTCCTCAATCTGTCAGCGGCTTTTGATACCTTCAACCACGGTATCCTCCTGGACTGCCTGGAGGGGCTGGGCATAGGGAACACTGTATTATGGTGGTTCCGTTCCTTCCTCTCTGGCACATACCAGAAGGTAGCTCAGGGGGAGGAGACTTCAGACCCTTGGCTGCTCACTTGCGGGGCGCCACAGGGTTCTATTCTCTCCCCAGCGTTATTTAACATCTATATGAAGCCACTGGGGGCTATCATCAGGAGGCTTGGGGTGCAGCATCACCAATATGTGGATGACACACAACTGTACCTCTCATTTAAATCCTTGCCAAGGTTGGCTATAGAAACCCTGTCCAAGTGTCTGGAGTCAGTGGCTGAATGGAAAGGACTACGCTGAAACGGAACCTCAACAAAACTGAAGTACTTTTTGTGGGAGACAAGGGGAGACTGGGTGATGTTGACCTGGTGTTTAATGGGGTGCAGCTACCCCTGAAGGACCAGGTCTGCAGCCTGGGGGTCATTTTAGATTCCCAGCTGCCCATGGAGGCTCAGGTGTCAGCTGTGAGCTGGGCAGCGCTGTACCAACTCCATCTGATGTGGTGGCTGCACCCCTATCTCCCTAACCTAGACTACTGTAATGCGCTCTATGTGGGGTTACCCTTGAAGACAGTTTGGAAGTTGCAGCTGGTGTAGAATGCAGCGGCCCGCCTGATTAAAGGCAGCCATTGGCGAGACTACATCACTCCAGTGCTGAAGGAGTTGCACTGGTTACCAGTTGTTTTTCGGGCTCAATTCAAAGTGTTGGCATTGACCTTTAAAATCCTATATGGTTCTGGCCCAGTCTATCTTAAGGAGCGCCTCCAGCAACACCAGGGATACCACTCAAGGAGATGGGCCTCAGAAGGCCTTCTGTCTCTCCCATCAGCCAGGACAGCTAGGCTGGTGAGGACTAGGGAGAGGGCCTTTTCTGAGGTGGCCCCCACTCTGTGGAATTCCCTCCCTAGTGACCTCCGCCATGCCCCCTCTTTGATGAGCTTCCACCAGGCTTTAAAAACCTGGCTGTTCAGGGGGGCATTTGGGGTTGGTTAGGTTTTTTAAAGCAGTGTTGTTTTATTATGTTGTTTTGTTCAGTTGATTATGTAAATTTGTTGTTAGTATTGTATGCCGCCTAGAGTGGCTGGGTAGCTGGCCAGATGGGCAGCTAATAAATCTAATAAATAAATAAATTTGTATGGGTCCTACCCTCTGGAGCAACAGACAACAGAATAGCTCCATTACCTATGAGACAGCCCTTCAAATATTTGAAGACATCTATCATATTGCCTCCAACAGCACAAGAGGCGACTCTACACATGGACATCACCAGATGGTCAATATCGAAATCAGATTGATTATGTCCTTTGCAGACAAAGATGGAGAAGCCCTATACAGTCAGCAAAAACAAGACCTGGAGCTGAATGTGGCTCAGATCATGAGCTTCTTGTTGCAAAATTTTGGCTTAAATTGAAGACCGTAGGGAAAACCACTAAACCATTCAGGTATGACCTAAATCATATCCCTTATGAATATACAGTGGAGGTGACGAATAGATTTCAGGGATTAGACCTGATAGACAGAGTGCCTGAGGAACTATGGACGGAGGTCCGTAACATTGTTCAGGAGGCAGCAACTCAATCCATCCCAAAGAAAAAGAAATGCAAGAAAGCAAAGTGGCTGTCTGATGAGGCTTTACAAGTAGCTGAGGAAAGAAGGGAAGCGAAAAGCAAGGGAGAAAGGGGAAGATATATCCAACTGAATGCAGAGTTC
Organism: Heloderma suspectum; assembly: GCF_057233095.1. Lineage (NCBI taxonomy): Eukaryota > Metazoa > Chordata > Lepidosauria > Squamata > Helodermatidae > Heloderma > Heloderma suspectum. Next base: position 130,932,330 of record NC_139462.1, on the reverse strand, counting down.
CAGAGAATAGCAAGGAGAGACAAGAAGGCCTTCTTAAATGATCAATGCAAAGAAATCGAGGAAAACAACAGAATGGGAAAGACTAGAGATCTTTCCAAGAAAATCAGAGATCTCAAGGGAACATTTTGTGCAAAGACAGGCATGATAAAGGACAAAGAAGGCAGGGACCTAACAGAAGCAGAAGAGATTAAGAAGAGGTGGCAAGAATACACAGAAGAACTATACAGGAAAGATCTGAATGTCCCTGATAGCCATGATAGTGCGGTCACTGAACTTGAGCTGGACATCCTAGAGAGTGAAGTCAAGTGGGCCTTAGGAAGTATTACTAACAACAAAGCTAGCAGAGATGACAGTATTCCAGCTGAGCTATTTAAAATCCTAAAAGATGATGCTGTTAAAGTGCTGCACTCAATATGCCAACACATTTGGAACACTCAACAGTGGCCACAAGACTGGAAAAGGTCAGTTTACATTCCAATTCCAAAAAAGGGCAACACCAGAGTGTTCAAATGACCGTACAATTGCGCTCATTTCACATGCCAGCAAGGTGATGCTCAAAATCCTATAAGCTAGGCTTCAGCAGTATGCGAACCGAGAACTACCAGAAGTACAAGCTGGGTTTCGAAGAGGCAGAGGAACTAGAGATCAAATCTCCAACTTTCACTGGATCATGGAGAAAGCAAGAGAATTCCAGAAAAACATCTATTTCTGCTTCATTGACTACGCTAAAGCCTTTGATTGTGTGGATCACAACAAACTCTGGCAAATTCTGAAAGAGATGGGGATACCAGACCACCTTACCTGTCTCCTGAGAAACCTGTACGAGGGTCAAGAAGCAACAGTAAGAACCAGACATGGACCAACAGATTGGTTCAAAATTGGGAAAGGAGTACGACAAGGCTGTATATTGTCGCCCTGCTTATTTAACTTATATGCAGAGTACATCATGAGAAACGCCGGGTTGGATGAATCAGAGGTCGGAATTCAGATTGCCGGGAGAATTATCAACAACCTCAGATATGCAGATGATACCACCCTAATGGCAGAAAGCGAAGAGGATCTAAAGAGCCTCTTGTTGAGGGTGAAAGAGGAGAGTGTAAAAGCTGGTTTGAAACTCAACATTAAAAAAACTAAGATCATGGGATATGGCCCAATCACTTCCTAGCATATAGAAAGGGAAGAAATGGAAGCAGTGACAGATTTTGTTTTCTTGGGCTCCAAGATCACCGCAGACGGTGACTGTAGCCATGAAATTAAAAGACGCTTGCTCCTTGGGAGGAAAACTGTGGCAAACCTAGGCAGCATAGTAAGAAGCAGAGACATCATCACCTTGCCGACAAAGGTCCATCTAATCAAAGCTATGGTTTTCCCAGTAGTAACGTATGGCTGTGAGAGCTGGACTATAAGGAAGGCTGAGCGCCGAAGAATTGATGCTTTCGAACTGTGGTGCTGGAGAAGACTCTTGCAAGTCCCCTGGACTGCAAGGAGGTCAAATCAGTCCATCCTAAAGGAAATCAACCCTGAGGGCTCATTGGAAGGACAGATACTGAAGCTGAAGCTCAAATATTTTGGCCACCTAATGCATAGAGAAAACTCTCTGGAAAAGACCCTGATGCTGGGAAAGACTGAAGGCAAAAGGAGAAGGGGACGGCAGAGGATGAGATGGCTAGATAGCATCACTGATGCAATGAATATAGACTTGAGCACGCTCCGGGAGAGAGCAGAGGACAGGAAGGCCTGGCGTGCTATGGTCCATGGGGTCACGAAGAGTCAGACATGACTGAACGACTGAACAACAATCATATTGCCTCTTAATCATCTCTTCTCCAGGCTCAACATACCCAGCTCCTTCAGCCTTTTCTCATAGGACTTGTCTCTAGGCCCCTTGCCATCTTTCTGACCTTCTTCTGGACATATTGCCAATATCCTTCTTAAACTGCCATGTCCAGAATTGGACACAGTACTCCAGGTGAGGTCTGATCAAAGTGGAATAGAGTGGTACCATTTTTTCTTGTGAGCTGGACACTGTACTTCCGTTGATAAAGCCTAGAATTGCATTAGTCCTTTTAGACACCTTATCACATTGCTGACTCATGTTTAGCTTGTGATCTACTAAAAACCCTACGTCCTTTTCATGTGTACTGCTGTCAAGCCAGGTGTCACCCATCCTGTATTTGTGCTACTGATTCTTCCTACCTAAATGCAGGATTTTACATTTATCTCTGTTGAAATTCATTTTAATAGTTTTGGTCCAGATCACCATCCTGTCAAAATCATCTTGAATCTTATTTCGGCCTTCTAAGGTATGGATTACCACACCCATTTGGTGTCATCAGTACATTTGATGTGGATCCCCTCTACTCTTTCTTCCAAGTCATTCATTATGACATTAAGCAGCACTAGACCGAGGACAGAACCCTACAACACCCCACTTGTCATTTCTTTCCAGGTTGATGAGGAGCCATTAATGAGTACCCCTTGGTCATGGACCATCTGCCAGCTACAAATCCACCTAACAGTAGCAATGTCTGGCCCAGATTTTTCCAGCTTGCCAACAAGAATATCATGGGTTACCTTGTCCAAAACCTTGCTGAAATCATATACTACATGCTACATCCACAGCATTCCCCTGATCTACCAGGCTAGTGACTATTAAAAAAGGACATATGGTTAGTCTGGCATGACTTGTTTTTGAGAAAACCATGATCAAAGCATTTGTTCCTAAATGTTCTCAAACCGACTACTTAATAATTTGATCTACAACCTTTCCAGGTATCAGTATCAAGCTGACTGGTTGGTAGTTGACTGGATCCTCTCTGACCCCCCCATCGCCCTCTTACAGTGCCCACTGGTGCTGATGGGGTGGAGGGCAAGATGGGGTCACTCTCCCACTCACCCACCCCACTCTCACCTAAACTCACACACCTAAAATAGTTCCCTTTCAATTAACTCTCTCCAAAATCAACCCTAAATGAATTCCTCTTAAATTAACGTATTCCCCCAAATTAATGACCTACCCACAAGACAGTTGAGGTCATTTTTTTTAAAAAAAAACCCTTCTTTTTAGTCACTTTAAAACCCAAGCGTAGGTTTCATTTCTGTTACTTACAACAACATGTGTGGCATTGCATTCCTTTGAGGGCTTGCAGCCCTAAGAACCCCGCCCCCCTTGAACTTAGCCACACTTGTTTTGAGTAAGCATGGATCTGAGTGCAAAATGTCCCTCCAAAAAACCGAGAGAGAAGCCCAGCAGTGGAGACTGGAGGAAGAGGGCAGGGGGAGGAAACAGAAGCAAGGAGAGAAGTTCAAGCCCAACTATGGAGGTTGGCGGAAAGGTGGGGAGAATAGGAGGAAGGAGAGAAGCCCATTAACAGAGGAGTTGGGCGGTTAACCAAGCAACCAAAAATTAGAGCTGTGCACCTCTTCGGCCTGAAGTGTGAGCACCGAGTCAAAGCGGGGCGTTTCATGCCACCTCCGAGGCAAGGCAAAGGGGGCAGGAAGCTGCCTGAAGTGAGTCAGGTCGCTCCAAAGTGCTTTGGTGTGCTTTGACATGATCCAGAAGCCCAGCCCATCCACACTGTCACCACCCAGCCCCCAGCTCCTTACCTCGGTCCTCTGGATGCGCACCAGCAGCCATCTTGTTGTTGCATGATCTATTTCCGGAAATACAGGGAGTCACCATTTTAAAAATGGCTCCCCTTGCTCCTGGAACAACAAGATGGCTGGCGGCGCATGTCCAGAGGGGCTCAGGTAAGGAGCTGGGGGCTGGGCGGCACTTCAGGGGTGTCGTGGGGGAGGGCAAAGCAGGATTTGGACATCAGAAGCAGGTTGAGGGTGCCCCCAAATCAGCCCGCAGCTAATCAGGCCCACCTTGGAAGCCCCAAAGCAGCCTCTGAGGTGGATCGTGGGGGGTCCATGCACAGTCCTACCAAAAAGATATTTTTAGTGAAAAAAAACTCAAGCAACTTAAAAGAGATTAAGAGAATAGCCAAAGTTTTTTTTAAAACCCCAAGAAGGAAACTGATTCTAAAAAACAGCTCTCAGAATAGGAAGCAGTCCTACCTTTTGGCTGTTGCTTTAACTTTGTGGATTCAAGATGTCTGGTGGCCATCACTCACTCTCTCAGTGTCTCTCACACACAACCTCGCTGTCTCTCTCCCTCTCTCTCTTTCCTATACTGGCCATCAAGTAAAATAAACTGCTGTAATTGTTTTTGGTTTTGGTCTCCACAACGTCGCTCCTGCAATATGGCCTGCTTTTCTCTCTCAAGTGGAATGAGTAGCCGTGCCCATTTGCTTTCTCTGCACACACATGGAGATACATAATGCTTGGCTTGGGGTGTTGGACTCCCTGCTCATTTCTTCAATTAATCTTTGTCAGTCCCCCAATTGCCGGAGGGGGGCACCATTCCCATATATGGCATCCACACAGTTCGGGACTTCCACATGTCCTGCCTGGTGCCTGAATTTGTTTTCTGCACCTGCACGCTACCTGTCCCACTGGAGGAGGAGGAGGAGGAGAAAGGAGCAGAGCTCCACTCCTTCGCACATGCACAAGTTATCTCATTGCACATGCACAGTTCAACAGGGTACATGGAGGGCCAGGACAGACCATGTATGCAGTGTGTAACTGGAAACATCTGTTTTTACTTTATTTGGGCTTGGGCAGCTTGGAGTCTGTTGTGGAAGAAGACACGTGGGACTCCACTCTGTGCCTGGACCACCCATGGCTGTCCCTCTTGGAGATGGGGACAGCGTTTGCCTGCCTCCAGTCTTATGGCACTTCACCTGCTCTCCACAGATTCTCAAACATTATACACGGAGGCTCTGGGGCCACATCTGCACGTTCCTTTCCTACCGTAGACTGACATTTGCCTGGTCATGAAGACTTGAATACTTTTAGGGTGGTTAGGTGCTCCTCCGCTGTCTGCTTACCAAGCTTGGGCTGCAACTCCTTCCCTTCATCGTTCGATCTATTTTTGCCTGGTTGAGCATACTTCCGCTTCGGGAGGAATGCTGAAGCAACTGAGGAGTTGAGCGGTTCTGCCTTCTCTCCTTGCAGCGGACCTACTGATTTCTTGCTCTTCCTCTTGCTCCAAATATAACAAGCAAAAAGGCCACCACGTCTTGTTATTTTGAACATCCCCTGCAAGCCTAAGCTCACTTTGAGTTTTAGCCCTCCTGACACCCTCTCGAAAAGCTTTGTCTGTTTTAACTTGCCCTTTGTGGTTTGCCCCTCCTCCCACTTCCTGAACATGCCCCTTTTAAATCTGAGTTCATCTGAAAGCTCCTTATGCAGCCACCCTGGTTTTTTTTAGATGCCTCTTATTTTTCTTGCTCACTTGAATGGTTTGCAATTGTGCCTTCAGAATTATCAGCAACCTCAGATATGCAGACGATACCACCCTAAGGGCAGAAAGCGAAGAGGATCTAAAGAGCCTCTTGTTGAGGGTGAAAGAGGAGAGTGCAAAAGCTGGTTTGAAAATCAATGTTAAAAAAACGAAGATCATGGGATATGGCCCCATCACTTCCTGGCATATAGAAGGGGAAGAAATGGAAGCAGTGACAGATTTTATTTTCTTGGGCTCCAAGATCACTGCAGACAGTGACTGTAGCCATGACATTAAAAGACGCTTGCTCCTTGGGAGGAAAGCTATGGCAAACCTAGACAGCATAGTAAGAAGCAGAGACATCACCTTGCCGACAAAGGTCCGTCTAATCAAAGCTATGGTTTTCTCAGTAGTAACGTATGGCTGTGAGAGCTGGACTATAAGGAAGACTGAGTGCCGAAGAATTGATGCTTTCGAACTGTGGTGCTGGAGAAGACTCTTATGAGTCCCCTGGACTGCAAGGAGGTCAAATCAGTCCATCCTAAAGGAAATCAACCCTGAGGGCTCATTGGAAGGACAGATACTGAAGCTGAAGCTCAAATATTTTGGCCACCTAATGTGTAGAGAAAACTCTCTGGAAAAGACCCTGATGCTGGGAAAGACTGAAAGCAAAAGGAGAAGGGGACAGCAGAGGATGAGATGGCTAGATAGAATCACTAATGCAATGAACATGAACTTGAGCACACTCCGGGAGAGAGCGGAGGACAGGAAGGCCTGGCGTGCTATGGTCCATGGGGTTACCAAGAGTCAGACACGACTTAACAACTGAACAACAACAACAACAACAACAACAACATCTTGCTTTTAAGGAACTCCCAGCCATCTTGAACTTTCTTCTGCTGAAGTTTCTACCCATGGGATTCCACCCAGTATTTCTTTATACTTGTTGAAATCAGCTTTCTTAAAGTCCAGGGTGCACATCTGACACGTTTGGCTTTCCCTTTCCTTAAGATCATGAATCCCAATATGATGTGGTCACTTCCATCCAAGGTCCTCATTGCTTTCACCTCATCAACCATGTCTTTCCTGTTGGTGAGGAACAGGTCTAGGATAGCTTGTCTATTCTTCCTTGTCTATTCTTCCACTTTCTGGTGGATATCTATAGCTATGACTTGGATCTCCTAGAAGAATGACTGTCTTGCAACCATAGGGAAATCCTTGGTATAGAAGGACAGCCATTCACCATACAGGAAAGGTAAGGACTTGGAGCTCTTGGGAGAAGGGAACAAAGCCCTGCTCAGACCCTGGAAATCTTATTCAGTCTCCCCTCTAGCTTCTGAGATTTCAGCAGGCATTACCTACTTACTTTCAAGCATATTTTTATAGCTGTAAGGGATAGAAACTTACTATTTTAAAAAACGAACATTGGGATTTTATTTTATTTCATGTATTTATTTACAATAATTTTATACCACTCCACATCCAAAGAGTGGTGAACAGCAAATAGGATAAAAGAATAAAAACCATGTTAAAATAAGTACTATTTAAAACAAGAAAAGAAACAAGAATTCTGATAACTGAGTTCTGATGAAACCACAGCCAGTCACTCAAGGTCACTTTCAGACTCACTCACTTCCTGAAATAACAGTGTTAGCTGAAAGCAACAGAATGTTGGCACTTTCCTGACCTCCAAAGGCAGGGAATTCCATAGGAAGGGGGCCACCACACTGAAGGCTCTTCTCCTGGTGGACTCCAGTCGGGCTATGGGGCCATGCGGAACCATCAGGAGCATTTTCAAAAAAGCTAAATTCTGACCTTCACCTAATGCCTTATCCCACATTGCTTCCATACAATTGGTGCGTACACACAGCCCCAGCAACAAGGCAGTTATACTTACTTGGTGGGAGCTTGGTGGAAAGACTGATGGAACTGTAGGTGGGAGTTTCTCAGTTGGTCTGGAATCAGAACATATTATCTAAGTTCAGTCAGTGGAGGCTGGTGGCTCCGATGTCAGTGGGGCGGTGAATCTGTTCCAGGTTTCAGTCAGAACCAGTCAGAACTCCAAAGGAGCTATCCTGGTTCTGAGCGAAACCTGGAGTGGAATCACTGCCCCGCTGACATCGGAGCCACCAGCCACCACTGAGTTCAGATGATATCAGTGTTGCCAGTGATATAAACATTACAACTGATCTAAATACTCCTCCTCTCTACAAACTGTTGTGTAACTTTGAGTCTGGTTACTAACCACCGATGAGGCCTATTCCCTGTAGAAGAGCAGAATAGAAGGAGAGCTGTAATTAATATTCAGAGATATTCAGCATTTGCTGAATGTTCCCAATTTTGCCACTCAAAGTTTGAATGAGGCATTTTCAATTTAAAATTAAAATTTAAAATTAATATTTACATTTTGAGTGTGAAATGTCCTCTCAAAATTCAAACATTTGAGTACTTCAGCCTTTTAGGCACCTTTTGATGGCTTTGGCAGACATCAAATTTAAAATCTCATAAACTGTCAGATATCAGATGCTACATAACATTGCATGTCATCTATTAAATGTGACGGCATGATAAATACCATTACATCACATGTCAGCCATCAAATACAATTGTTGACATTAACATGGCCTGTGGCTGCAGCCCTGGAGTCTGCCAGCGGAGTGCTTTGCAGAGGACCCCGGCGGTCTTGTCAGGTTGCCTGCCTGACAGGAAGAGAGGAGAATGCCTCTCCCACTACAAAGAAGAAAAGTGCGGCAATGGCAGCTGCTAGCAGGGAGCAAGGGAGAAGCCCCACAAAAGGTTTTTTAAAGCACCCCAACAGGCTGGCCACTGTAGGGGTGGCATGGAGAGCGCCTCACCTGGGCCCTCCTGAAACCTGGCAGCATCTTTGATAGCAAGGCCACCCACATGCTCACTCATTCACCCAGCGCGCTGTGTGCCATTAGACAATGGCCATTAAAATGGGGGTTATGAATCTGCATTGTGCCTTGTAGGGGCCTATTCTCTCAGGACCACTTAACTGCATAGTAGTCAGCCTTTCCCCCCTCCCTGATCCTCATACGTGCCACATTAGTCATGTGCATTTTTGGCTTGGCCCTGAATTGTGAATCTTTTTTCAACCAGGCCACCTTCAGGCCTTGAGGCTGAAACTTGACTTCAAAGTTTCCACAGACCATGCGCATAGTTTACTTTTTAAGGCATCACCCCTATCCTATCTCAAAGATCCAGGCTTTGGTTACTGTATATCTCTATTAAATTTTATTCTGAAAAAAACTTGCTCCCTCAGCCTAGGGATTTTAACTAGGCTCTTTCACATCCAGACCCAAATATTCAGTTTACTGCTAAACCAAAGCAGATGTGGTGCCCAAAATTAATTTCAGAATTCTCTTCTGCAGTTTTTGATGCTACATATTTATTATTCTCTGAATATTCAGACATTTGGGTCAACCAATGAGGATGCAAGCAGATGTTGTGAGGAGACCTAGGGTGCTGCCAACCTTTTCCCTCTATATCTGGGGCCAAACAGGAGCAAGAGAAGGGCAACTTTTCCAGGGACAAGCAAAGTATTGGACAGAAGAAACAGGAGTCTTCCTCCCTCCTTTGAAAACAACATTCTGCTTTTGAGGGATTTAGTCATTCATTTATTTATATGCCATCTTTTAGGGCATAGTTCTAACAAGGTGGCTCACATAGTAACCCCACCCCACCCTCAGTATATAAAATATAAAAACACACAAAATCCCACAAACAAATTAACAGCAGAACAAAATTAATGAACTGATGAAACCTCTGCAACTACTGCAAAGATGACTGGAAATGTCAAACAAAATTCAATGTAATATCTCCTTTGAATTATGAGATATCAGAGGGAACAGTAGCAGACACATTCAGGACAAATGTATATTTTGAGTTCAAACCCAAACTATAACTCTCCCACAAAAGTATTTCCAAAAAGGTCAATGTGCTTCTTTATTTTTTTATTATTCCATTTATATCCTGCTTTTTTTCCTCTTGGAAGGACCCCAAGGTGGCTTACAAGGTTCTCTTCCTCTCCATTTTATCCTGACAACAACCCTATGAGGTAGGTGAGGCTGAGAGTCAGCAACTGGCCCAAAATCACCCAGTGAGCTTTATGACCGAATGGGGACTAGAATCTAGGTCTCCCAAGTCCCAGCCCAACACTCTAACCATAATATACCACACTGGCTCTTGGCAGTTTCAACAAAACAGATGGAAAGTCAGCTCCGGTGTATATTATTTAAAGTGTCGCTTCTCAAACATTGGCCTTGCAGTATCTAGTATCTAGACAGCATTTGATAGATGACATAATTATTTATTTACAACATTTATATGCCACTCAATGTCTAAACAGATTCCGGAGCAGTGAACAACAAAAGATAAAAAGTTTTAAAAAAACAACACAGTATTTTTTTAAAATGTTATTTTTAAAAACAATACCAGTAAAAACTGTGGCTGGTCAGTCACGGAAGGCTTCCTGGAATAAAGATAATTTATTATCTAGAGGCAGGGAGTTCCATAGAAAGGGGGCCACCACACTGAAGGCTGTGGGTCCATACGGAATCACCGGGAGCCCTCTGATGACCTCAGGGACCAGGCAGTTGATAAAGGAGAAGGCACTCTCTCATGTGTGGTGGATACACCTAATGAAACACCTATTGTGTGTTTTAAACACACACACTTGTCCATGTGTGTTTGGCAGCACCTTCAACAGTCAAAGGGCTTCTTCACACAGAGGTTTTATCCTGCTATTGAGATTGCTCACTCATGGAAGTTTGCGGGTCCTTTTCATGATGTCATTACCGTCAGGGGCACATCCAGAGGTATTTTCATGTTAAAAAAAATCCGGAAATAATGAAGTAAAAATACATCGGATTGTTGCGCTATTAAAACAGCCACTAGATGGTGCTGTTTCATTGAGTTCTATGGGACCTTGAAAATTAAATCTTCCCCTCTCAGCAATCACATGGTCACCATCTGGGAGCCCACTGTAAATGCAGAAAGGCTCCACAGCGGTAGGACTGCTGATTTTTTCTTTAATGTAAAGGCAGCCAAAGTAGAACCTGCAAACGGAACTAATAACACCAAATTGGGATGTGTGCTTTAATTGGACCACTCAGAATATGGTGCTGTAAGCCTGGGGGGGGGGGAGGGATTGGACAAGAGAGGGTTAATGGTCAGGTATGGTTCACATATTGTTTGTTAGGTAATGTACGGGCAATATGTTGCCATGGGAACTAAATAGTTAGCCAATTGCTTCCTGATACAGAATGCTCTGAATAGGAAAAAGCCAATAAGAAAGGTGGGCAGACCTTCCCCCCTTCCAGGTGAGGAAGATGTGATGTAGTTCAAGGAGGAGACAGAAGAACAGACTGAAGCTTTGAGTCAGATGGAAAGAATTTCTGTAGCGATCTGGTATGGCAGCAATGGATTTCAGACTATCTGTTGGATTGTTTAAGCTGCGCCTCCACCTATGCCCAACCTATATATTTGTAAATAAACCAAATATTGTAAAACACCAATAAGCCTCTACTGACTTCTTTCCAAAGGGAACCAAACCTGGGCAAGCACTGCATCCCTGGAATCTCTCGCCACTTGGAGAAGTGGGCTTCCTGTAGAGGTTGCAAAAGAGGTGGGCTACCCTATGGTAGCATTTTGGGGGTTGTGTGTTTTTCTTTTGAGACAGATGAAATGTTTTGCATGCAAATATCCGCCATTAGACAACTTTGTTGCTTTCTAGGGATGTTGATGCTGTTCAACCAACAGCCAGAGAAACTGGCTCAAACAAACACCACAAGTAAGAGTCATTTTGAAGCTGTGGAAGGCAACCCTCTTCATTCCTACCTCTGTATCCCTTCTCCTTCCACCAGGAAAAGTTTGTTAGATCTAGAATTAAAGTCATATAAGAAAGGTTTCCAAGGGGGCAAGTCAAAGTTTGGACTTCCTAATAATGCCACATACTTCCCACCACCTCACCACCTTTCCCAGACATTTAAAGTAAAAGCTCACTGTAACTGACCTTTGGCTTTATCATTTTTTGAAAAAGATGGAAACATTCTTTCAGCCTGTCACTACTGTCCACGGAACACCCTCCCACCCACCCATAGCTTCTCTCCAATCTGATTTATCAGAAGAAACTCATAATTGAGCCTTTGACAATAGAAGGGACTGTGCATTTCTTGTCAATAACAATGAGATGTCCAAGTTCATTATCGCAGATTGTTTAAAAACTGATTCATGGGCCAGTAGTAGTAAGCTTATTATGCAGCATAAGTGACAGTGTAATGTGGATGGAGGCTGAAGACATTCTTAAACAGTCATGTCCAATTAGGACAAATGTCGCCCACATTCCTGGTGGAGCCACATTAATGAACTGGTCCTACCACAAACTGAGAGACGCTCACAAGGGCCCTAATACCTTTTGTTCCAAAGGATTATTCAGTACATTTTTAGAAGGAAAAAAAACAGTGTACATTAGTAAAAGGGTAGCATCCACATCACGCTACTATAATACATATTGTCTCTGGCTAAATCTCCCTGCTAAGTTTGAAACTTTTTTGTGTTAATTTGTGAACTAACATCAGTATGGCTCATATTTTCCTATTCTGTGTTTCTGCACATACATTGTTGCTGAGAAGTAACTACTTTTGGAAGTGGTTTCCATGACATCTTGGGATGCAGATGTAGTCTGTTTTTGTAATCTTGCTCAGTTGCCATCTGATGTAAGGATTCCCAGCTTGCAGTGGGGTGGCGCCAGTTAAACTTGCTCTCACGAACTGTGCTCTGTGCTTGTGGTCTGGATTCTCTAAGATAACCAGAGGTGAAGTGGGAGCTGGTGGATAGTTAATTCTGCCCTGCAGCCTAGATGATCCTGAGGCATACATCTAAGTTTCCAATGGCAACTCAATTCTCTATGAAAATGAAATTGTTTTGAAAACAATATATATCTCAGTGCTGCAGAAACATAAAAGTATTGACATACCCAGTGCCCATGAGGTGTTGAGACTAAAGGTAAAAGACATACAACATTTCTGAGCAGTGGGGCTGATCAGAAACCATCCTCACCACCTTCCATACAATTGTGCCCTTTTCTCCGCCAGGGAAAGCTCTGAAAATGTATTCTGTGAGTTTTCAACATGATTTACTTTGAACTGAGGAAAAGTCAGCTGAGGAGAGTGTCTATTATCTAGCACCCATGACATCACCAATACGCCTCCCCTGCCAGAATCCCTGGAGCTGCTGATATCTGTGACCTTTGTGGAGCAGGGTATGGCAAAAAATGGACATATACATGAATAAATGTAAATGTGCTGCTTAAAACTTTTTAAAAGGTGGACAAAAGCTCTCTTGATGCATGAAGACAAGATTGACAGCTAATCTAGTGTTCAGTTGCTGGAACATATGTCTGTAATACAAGTTGCAAAACTGAGCTCATTCAGCAGATGAAGATCCCATTGAAACTGCTCTTAAAATCATACATCTGCCTCCATCCTGATCCTCGTGGAACAAAATAATACCCTTTGGAGGATAGTAATGCATTTTGTAATATATTTTTAAAGTATTATTTCCTGAGAGTTGCAGCACTTGGTTAAAGATGCCGCCAACAAAAACCCAATAACCCCCAACCCATTTGTGCAATACAGAAGCACTGAATCTTCACTGGGCTTAATGCTTTCACAGTTCCTTAATGAAGTTCCTAAGATAATTTGTGGTAGGCTTAAATGAATATTCAGCCAAACTTTTCATTTGCCATTGCTTTCTATTTTTATATCAACCCACTGAGTCACCAAATCTAACAGGAAGTGGATGGATTTGATAGAAGAACATACACATACCCCAAAGGGTGGGGGAGGCTATGATCCAATAAAAGTTTAGGACTTTTGTCTCTCATAGATTTCAGATTCAGTGGCAGTGTTAAGCAAATGCTTAATTATGCCCTACTGAAACCAATAAGTCTTAAAGTGCTTAACTTTGGCTAGATTATACCCTCAGGGTTTTTATTGCAATTGTTATTCATGATGTTGATGTCATTTTCTGCAGTCCAACTTGTTGGAATTTTGGTTAAAGACAGTAAGTGAGCAATCCTAGGGCCACTGAACACTGTCTAGAGGGCCATAGGATATGCTCATTTCCAGGAACCGACCTCGGAGACCACGCTCTGAGGTTGGTACCCAGAAAACTGACCTTCCCTCTCGTCTGCGCTGTCTCAGAGGCAGTGCAAAGAAGCCCCGTCCTCCGTGCTCGGAAGGTGTTCCAGGGCAGGGAGAGTGGGAGAGCACATCCAATGTGTCGTACGGCTGACACATTGTGAAAAGCTGAGAACGAGCTGAGGTTAGCGAGGGATGCTAAAAACAACAAAAAGGCTTACTTCAGCTATGTGCATAGTAAAAGGCAGAGGAAAGAAATGGTTGTTCAGCTATTAAATAAGGATGGCAAAACGATAACGGATGACAAAGAAAAGGCAGAGGTGCTCAATTCCTACTTTGGCTCAGTCTTCTCCCAAAAGAGGGTCTATGACCCCCCTGGCAAAGGCGAAGTGCAGGCTGAAGGGGCGGGATTGCAGCTTGAGATCGATAGGCATATGGTCAAGGAACACCTCATTACTTTGAATGAGTTCAAATCTCCAGGGCCAGATGAACTGCATCCTAGAGGAATAAAGGAACTGGCAGAAGAACTCTCAGAACCGCTGTCTATTCTCTTTGAGAAATCATGGAGGATGGGGGAAGTGCCAGATGACTGGAGGAGGGCTAATGTTGTCCCTATCTTCAAAAAGGGTAAAAAGGAGGAACCTGGGAACTACAGACCAGTCAGTCTGACATCAATCCCAGGGAAAATTCTGGAGCAGATGATAAAGCAATCCATCTGGAAGCACCTTGAAAACAATGCCGTGATTACTTGAAGCCAACATGGATTTGTCAAAAACAAGTCCTGCCAGACAAATCTGATCTCATTTTTGGATCAAGTAACCTCCCTTGTAGACCGTGGGAATGCTGTAGACATCATTTACCTTGACTTCAGCAAAGCTTTCGACAAAGTGCCCCATGATATCCTGATGAGCAAACTAGCTCAAAGTGGGCTAGATGAAACAACGATCCGATGGATCCACAGTTGGCTACAGAATCGGACTCAAAGAGTGCTTATCAATGGGACCTTCTCAAACTGGGGAGAGGTAACGAGTGGGGTACCTCAGGGCTCAGTCCTGGGCCCAGTGCTCTTCAACATTTTTATTAATGACTTGGAGGAGGAGGTGCAGGGAATGCTGATCAAATTTGCAGATGACACAAAATTGGGCGGGATAGCTAATACTTTGGAAGACAGAAACAAAATTCAAAGTGATCTGGATAGACTGGAGCAGAAAACAACAGAATGACATTTAATAGGGATCAATGCCAAGTTCTGCACCTAGGAAAAAGAAACCAAATGCACAGTTACAAGATGGGGATACGTGGCTCAACAACACTACAAGCGAGAAAGATCTTGGAATTGTTGTCGAACACAAGCTGAATATGAGCCAACCATGTGATGTGGCTGCAAAAAAGGCCAATGCTCTTTTGGGCTGCATTAATAGAAGCATAGCTTCCAAATCCCGGGAAGTACTAGTTCCCCTCTACTCAGCACTGGTTAGGCCTCATCTGGAATACTGTGTCCATGTCAGGGTGGACACTGAGCCCATAGAATCCCAGAGTAGTTCTGATTCTGAGGAAGAGCAGTCGCTCCTGGGAGAGGAGCGTGCTCCTCTTTCCCAGGACCAACAGCTGACGGAGATTCCTCCCACCAGCATTCCTAGTTTAGTTAGCAGTCCAGGGAGTGACCAGGCACAGATAGCAGACTTGGTGGATGCGCAACGCAGACGCAGAGAGCGGCGCCAGATGGAGGGCGCGGAAAGGAGGCATAATGCCAGGTTGGTGCGCAAACAACGGCTGCGCCCAGAGGATCCAAGGGAAAAGGGGAGGGACTCTCCCTAGTCCTTAAGTTCAGGGGTCTGCCAGTAATTCCCTTTCAAATGGGGACCAACTGTTCCAACGTAGGGCATAGGTACTGTGCTGCTCAGATCTAGTTGCAATCAGTATAGTTGTTAAGTTGTAAAAGAAGAATAAAGCTTTGAAAGGAATTCCTTTGTCTGTGTCTGGACTTGGCTACTGGATTAGACTGAGAGAGGCCTCCAAGGAGCCCTTGACAGTCCAGTTCTGGGCACCACACTTTAAGAAGGATGCAGACAAACTGGAGAGGGTTCAGAGGAGGGCAACAAAGATGATCAGAGGACTGGAAACAAAGCCCTATGAAGAGAGACTGAAAGAATTGGGCATGTTTAGCCTTGAGAAGAGAAGACTGAGGGGAGATAGGATAGCACTCTTCAAGTACTTGAAAGATTGTCACAGAGAGGAAGGCCAGGATCTCTTCTCCATCATCCCAGAGTGCAGGACACGGAATAATGGGCTCAAGTTACAGGAAGCCAGATTCCGGCTGAACATCAGGAAAAACTTCCAGACCATTAGAGCAATACGACAATGGAACCAATTACCTAGGGAGGTGGTGGGCTCTCCCACACTGGAGGCGTTCAAGACGAGGCTGGACAGCCATCTGTCAGGGATGCTCTGACTTGGATTCCTGCATTGAGCAGGGGGCTGGACTCGATGGCCTTGTAGGCCCCTTCCAACCCTACTATTCTATGATTCTATGATAGCAGCTTCCTCTCCTGGTCACCCCCCCCCCCGCTGCTAGACAGCCAAAAACTGCTGTCTAGTGAAAAAGAGCAAGGCAGGATCGGTGCAGAGGGAACGACACCCCCCCCCCCTCCTGCCTTGCCTTGGATAGGCGGCCGCCTCTGAGTTCGGAGGAGGCCACCTATCTAATTAGGATTGTGCCCTTAGGGATATTGAACAATAATGCTGTAGCACAACCTTAGGGTGGATCACTCTAATTTTGACAGCCATATCAGTCTCTATACCCATCAAGCCAGTTCCTGGGTTCCATGTCTTTGTCACACTTAGCATGACCAAGGAACAGGGTTGTGCAGAAAATAATAGACTTTGTTCTCAAAAGCTCCCACTGATTTTCTATTGCAGCTATGATCTGCCATGTGGAATATTTGGTGGGGGAGCAAAATACGATTTCTGCCCCGGACAGTGGGTCACAGATGCCTTGCACTCTGGTGAAGAGAAAAAGGGTTAGACAGAGTCTGAATTCAAATCCCTACTCAGCTAAGGAAATAGGAAGAACCCTGCTGGATCAGTGCAAAGGCCTGTCGACTCCAGTCCAGCATCCACAGTGGCCAACCAGGTACATCTGGGAAGCCCACATGAATGCCAGAGCACCCTCCCACTGTTGTTCCCCAGCAACTGGGATTGAGAGGCATGCTGCCTCTGATCCTGAAGGTAGCATGTAGCCTTCATGACCAGCCTTATCCTCAATGGATTTGTCTAATCCTATTTTAAAGCTGTCTAAGTTGGTGGACATCACCATGTCTTGTGTTCACAAATTCCATCATTTAATTATGTGGTCTGAAACTCCTCTAATGGCTTTGGGAAGTAATTGTCTTTTATGGAGTGTTACCAGGACAGAATGGAATACCTTCAGGTGAACCAACTTGAGCTCCTTCAATGAAGGATAAAATGAAATTGTGATAAACAACACTGTGTTTTCTTAAAAGCGTTCCCCTTATAAAGACCCATTACTGTTTGAAATGCATTGGGATTTTCTGCTGATATTTCTGTACACATTTTCTGCACCTATTTGGTTTTTTCCTCCCAGCAATATTGGGAACTGCTTATGAAGATACTTCTTCAGTGCCAGCTCCGGAAATGTGTATGTGTGCCCACCCTGGTCTGCCTGAACTCTGGCATGTAATTACAGCTCCCACTGGCAGATGGAGGGTAAAGACAGGAAAGAGACCTTGGCAGTTCTCTTGGATGCCACCTCTTAGTGAGGAGATTTTCTACTCTGTCATTTGCAAATGCTGAAGAAAGCAACAGAATCTCTCAAGAAGCTAATTGGAGGGGGAAAGAAGCAGTTCCTGAACAGATAGCAATCGCCACTAGTCATTAGGCCTCCGTGATAATGGGCATTTATCCTGCTTAATTGTTACCTGCATTGCAGCTCTCTTCTACATTCAGTGTTTACATTCATTGTCTCACACATGTATAGCCCTTACTGGATCATTAAGAAGAATTGTGGGGATCACAATGGGTAGAATTGCCCTTTGAAGGTCTATGCCAATTTGTGTATGAAGTAATATCTCTGAGGATGACTTCAATTGCAGGCAAAGTCCTCTTTGCTTCTACTATGCCATTGCTTGACTTTTAAAGATGAGTTATTATTAGTGTTCTCTTTTTTATGTAATGCAACTTGGGTTGGGCTAAAAAATAACCCTTCTCTGAGCTACCCTGCTTTGAGTTTTGGCCTTTTAGCGCTGAAATGGATATTTACAAATATTCAAAATTCTCCGAATCTTCCAATATTGACACTGAAATTTTTAATGTGAAATTTCACTTCAGAATTCAAAGCCTTAATCCTTTAGACTTCTTGACATCTTGTTTTGGCAGGCATGAAACATGAGGTCTCATCAGCTAAATATCATTGCATATCATCTATTAAGGCTGCAATCCAATGTATTCTCACCTGGAAGAAAGTCCCAGGTGAGAATGCATAGATTCTCTAAACATGGATAGGACTGGGCTCTACATGCCAACTATAAAATACTAGAGACTATTGCATGCCAACCATCAAATGCTATCAGATTGTTATGTGATGTACTGTAGTTAGACCCATGTACAAACTTGCACATGTTCTAACGAGACTCACACACTTGCTTATAAGGAACCTTTAGACATTGGTAATTGAGTGTCTATGACTAAGAAGGTGATTCCCACCCAAAGACATCCACGCTCAGACACTGTTGGAGAGGGTAATGCCACAATGGCACATTTACTGAGGTTTACAAAGATTCAAATATACAGGCTAGTTTGGGGGGAATTAGCTGAGCAAATGGATTTAACACTTAGGACCAATTGGGGATGCTCCAGCCTTCACCAAGTTATGCTTTGGTGGGAAAATTAGCTGCATTCTTGATGAAGCTGAGCTCCAGGCCTAAAAGCAGTTTTCAAGACTGTGGCCTGAAGCCTACACACACACACACACACAGAGAGAGAGAGAGAGAGAGAGAGAGAGAAAGAGAAGGGAAAGCAGGGGTGGAGGATACCATTTGAACTAAGAACCTCCAAAAGCAATATGCCTTTCCTTGGGCTGAAGCCCTTTCCTGCAGACAGGAATGAGTGCACGTTAACTCCTGGTGTCAGGTGAAGCGGAAGGAGAGCAGAGAGCCTTGACGAGGGGAGGCAAAGCACCCGCTGTTGGCACCTTGCTCTGGCAAGCAAGGAGCTTAGTGATTTCAGAGATTTCAGCATAGAGTCTTTCCTCTGGCAGGAGAGACTCCAAGTGATTTCAGCAGCAGTGTGGCACCATGCCCCTGCGGGGGTGAGGCACCTACTGATTTCAGTAGCTTGGCCCCACAGGCAGCTCTGGGAAGAGAGGGACTTGAGCCTGCCCCAACCTGAGGCTGCTTACACAGTTTGGAGAAAGGCGGTGACATCACAACTCTGATGAGCCAGACACTGTTCAGAGGCACTGAAATGGTACTGCTTGCTATGGGATCAAGACTGAGTGGGCCATCCACCCATATAACAAAAGAGGGTGCTTGGGGATGGTAGCTGTACTTGCTGGAAACAAAAGTCCTATTTGCTGTCTCTTATTCCCTTAACAAAAGATGACCTTGCATGTTGATGGCTGTCTTAAAGACAGGTGTCAAGCCTGGAGTTGAACCATGGGAGCATATAGCAGGTAGTTGACTAGGTAACTTACCAGATATCACTCTTGCTATTCTGCAGGCTCAGGTTTTGTTGAATTTTGACCCCCACCTAGGGGTGTGCGAAACACTTACCCCGTTCCAGCCAGCAGTCCGTGGGGGGGGGGGAGGCGATCCGTCCCTCCCCCCCGGAATCCTCCCTGGCCGCAGCCCGACTTCCAGCCGCTGCCAGGCTGCGGCTGCAAATGGCGGCCGCTATGCCAGCTGCCATTTGCGCCCCTGCCAAGCCCTGATAGGCTACGTAAGTATCTACGTAGCCTATCATGGCAAAAGGCAGGGACCCAAATGGCAGCCCATGTGCGCCCCTGCTCTTTGCTGTAATAGGCTATGTAAGTATCTACATAGCCTATCACGGCTTGGCAGGGACGCAAATGGCAGCTGGCGTAGCGGCAGCAGCTGGAGCCTGGAAGACAACCTGGAGCTGCCACCGCCGCCGCCACCGGAGCCACCACTGCCACCGCCAGGTAGGTCCGTTCCGGGGGGGATTTCAGGGGGTGGCGGGGGGGTAGTCCGTTCCACCACGGACTCCGGGGGTCCATGGCAGAATTCTCCAACATCCCTACCCCCACCTTTGCTTTTGGGGAATGCATTTTCAGCAGTCCATTAGAAACTGAATGGTTTGCTCTAGTCTTGCATGATTCTCTCAATCCCATTCCTGTACCTTTCTCCCACCTTTGCTGACTGAGGTTGGGGATGAAGATGCTGGCTCTTTGGCTGTGTCTCAAAATGGAGTCAGTACTGTTCACTCAAAAGAGAGCTCCTTCGTAACAACATACTAAATACTATAGCATGCCATTTATCAAATACCAAATGTGAAAAGCAATGACACGTCAGATACAGATATCAAATATTCAGTTATTCAGAGCAGTATCAGAACAATTTTTTACAACAAAATTTGCAGAGGATGTAGGAGAAGAAACTAGCAAGGTTGGTATGAGGAACCTCTATTACTGATTTCCCCTGCCCCCCCCCCCAAGGCTCTTTCCTCTCCAATTGCTGCCAAATATATGGTCCCCTCTGTTATCTACACAAACTCCCTGTGACGTAGGTTAACCTGAGAGATAGTTAACCCACTATCTAGGATCTGAACCTGGATCTCCCAAGAATAAGTCCAACACTCTAACCACCACACCAAATTGGCATTTCAAATTATTTCACTACAGTTAGTGGATCAGTTGTCACACATAGGATGAGGAGACCTGGGTTCAAATCCTTTCTCGGCCATGTTGCTCATTGTGACCTTGAGCTACTCACTGACCTGGTTTGCATGACGTGCCAGGCTCACTGTGGGTTGTTTAACCCCTGATGAGCTGCAGTGCATGCCGGGTGCCATTTTGCATATGCAACCCCTGATCAGGGCAATCGAGGGGTTGCCATGTTGTGTGAACCTGGCACGCCAAACCACTGATCTCCCCAATTGGGGGTTGTATATTCAAAATGGTGCCTGGAACACACCACGGTTCATTGGAGTTTAAAAATCCACAGTGAGCCTGGCTTGTCATGCAAACTGGGCCACTTTCTCTCAATTTGTTGATTTCTTTGGAATATTTATATACCACTTTTCAACAAAGTTCTCAAAGTGGTTTACACAGTAAAAAGGTGGCTTACGAACCTCTTTCAATTAAGTTGTTTATAGTCTCAGCAGGGGCGGGATTTCATATGTAAATCTCCCAGCCTCAAACAAAAGCACAGGCTCCCTCTCTTCACACCTGATTGTCGATGCAGGTTCTGGCTGTTTGGAGCACAACCCCTCCCTGGAAGCACCCATTCCCCACCCCAAAACCCACATTTGGGAATGGGTCCGATAATGACCAGGCCAGGAAGGCAGCAGGGCTGCTCCTGCCACACAGTTCTTCCCTCAGACAGTGGACTTGATAGCCGCTGAAATCCTCACAGGAGGGTGCTTGAGGGAGTTGCCCTCCTCCCTCGCTGATGTCAGTAGCGGTTCTGGCTACCTTGGCCTTGAGAAAGAGCAACCACTCCCAAGAAGCACCTCCCCCCACCCCCGATTAGATCAGGGAGCAGAGGGGCTCACCACATCCAGGCGACAAGGTCAGGGCTGCTCCTGCCTCACAGACTGGTTCGCTCTTGTGAGGACAGGCTGGGAAAACCCCATGTGAAATCCCACCTCGAGTTTTTCCAGCAATTTCCTGTGGGTGTGTGGGCTGGGCTCTCATATGCACATGGGGGTGCCTGCCCACAAAGGCTCCCCATTAACTTCAGCTCAACGCACACATGGACTATTCACTGAAGCTAAAGGAGAAGCCGGCTTATCCAGGAGCATTGCCTATGCACACTGAAGTGTATATGAAGCTCTGGAACAGGATGTCTGCACACTGTATATGCACACACTGTATATATTATGCATTCACATTGTGTATGCACACTGGAGTTTATATGAACTGAAGCTCTGGAACAGGATGTATGTTATCCTTGGTGGCATTAACTTATTATACAGTTCTGAGGTCTGCAACATGTTTCTGCGGAGGTAACATTAGCAAGCAAAACTGATGTTTCTCTCTGTCAATATCTATATTCTCTGGCATGAGATCTGAAGCAAGGGTAGTATATACAGTAACCAAAGGAACAGTTCTCATGGCTGGCTGCCAGGCAAATGACTACACATTTTATCCCCGTTTCACTTGGCAGCTAAATAACACACATCCCAGAAAATGAGAAAAAATTATGATGACGCTTTTTATTGGATAAACTTCTGTTAATGTGTTGTATGTATGCCTATGCCTTTGAGCTATGCTGAACTCCTGTATATAGAAGGGTGTGTGTCTGTTCACAATAAGAGCTGTTCACAACTTTCCAGTTACATGTTGTTGTTGTTTAAACACAATAACATTCTCACATTTTCCCACCACTTTCCCAGTGGTGGATATTGCAGGGAATTTAAATGTTTAAATGACAACTGCAAATCAGTTCTGTGAGCTGAAGGTGCCTCTAGATTTGTTTTCCTCAAGCAGGAGCTCCCCACCCAGCCTGCGTGGCAAACTGCTTTGGAAACAGAGAGGAATTTCAGAAGCGCTTTGGGATATAGAATGAGCAGTGGCAATAGAGTCCGTTGTTCACTGAAAAGAGCCAAACAGTCTGTGAGGCTACTACAAGCCTAACCAGATCTTTTGATCCTGGTCAGTATATGCAGCTTAAGTACATCAAAATGATTTTGTTTTTTAAAGCAAGGTAAGGTGATTGTCCCTGTGAAATCATTATACATATTCATAGAAATCCTGTTATAAAATTCGGTTTCCTTCTTTAGCTCAGTAGTTTCCAAGCTGTGGCACACCAGCACACCAGCTCCCTCAGGCAGGCCCCACGGCTGCCACCCTGGCCCCTTTAAAACTGGCACTGTGATCAGCATTGCGTGGCTGCCATTTTTATCTCCCACCATGTCCTGGAGTGATGCTATGCTGGGTGCCCCGTTGGGAACTCGAAGGCAGGCATCTGGCCCTGATCAGAGTGCTGCTGGCCCCTCCACTCGCCATTGTCACCACCCGCTGCTAGGTCAGTCTTCCAGGCCAGGGGAGGCCAAGCAGCACAGCGGAGAGCCACAATGCCTGACTGAAAGTTGGCTTTTGGAAGGAGGATGAAGTGGGGGTTGATGAGGTAGGGGCAATACCTGAATAATCAAGTCCTATCTTTTAATGAAATGATCTACTGTCATGAACGTATCAGGTTGATTTATTATGCGATGGATTAACATGACACCCCTAAGAACATAAGAAGAGCCATGCTGGATCAGACCAAAGGCCTATCTAGTGAGGTCTTCAGTTCCCACAGCGGCCAATCACAGTGGAGAGCTCGCTCGTAGCACATGCGTGCCGTTGCACCCTGCCACTCATATTCCCAGCAACTGGTATACAGAGGCATTTTGCCTCTGATACTGGAAGTAGCATATTTGCTTCTTTGTTTCTCTATTTAAAAATGTAAACCAGCTTTGGTGGCTTGGCAAAAAGGCAGTATAGAAATGTAAAATAAATAAATAGCCATCGTTAGTAGCCATTAGGGTCCATGAATTTGTCTAATACCCTTTTAAACTCATCCAAATTGATGGCCATCACTAAAACTTGTGGTAGCAAATGCCATAGTTTAACTCTGCACTGTATGAAGAGGTCCTTCCTTTTACCTGTCCTGAATCTCCCACCGTTCAGCTTCATGGGATGACCCCCCGTTCTAGTATTATGAGAGAGGGAGAGAAATGTCTCCCTATCCACTTCCTCCACACCATGCACAATTTTGTACACTTCTATCATGTCTCTCCTCACTCGCTTTTTCTCTAAGCTAAGCAGTCCCAGATATTGTAAGCTTTCCTCAATTGCTCCAGCCCCTTGATCATTTTGGTTGCTCTTTTTTGAACCTCTATTTACAATCGTCATCATTTCTCACTGTATAAGTTATTAAGGCTCATCTAGTATGGGGAAGTACGACTTCAGTGTTTTAAGCTAGACTGGAGTGGAAGAAGGTAAGATGTTTGATCATTTTTGAGAGCTGATCTGTAATATCATTTAATATCTGGCTGGCATGCAATAGTATTTGACTGTATACAACAGCTGACCTGCCATGCTGTTTTTTTATTTGACAGATGACAGCTTATAAATTTCATATCTGATGCTTGTCAAAATCAAAACCATCTAGAGATGCCAACAAGGCTAAAGCATTCAAATATCTCATATTTTGAGATAAAACTTCACATTCAAAATGCAAATTCAGATTTCATGGTTGAAGTTCAGATGGTGAAATTTGCAGTTCTGGCAGAAGTTGAATATTTGTGAATATTCATTTTGGTTCTATGGTATAATGTTCTGCCTTATACTGATTCAAGTTTACCTAGCCCAGTACTGTCTCCTCTGACTTTCTAGGGCCTCTGGCAGAGTTTTCTCCTAGCCTTGGTACCTGACAGCCTTTAGATGGGGATGCCAGGGATTGGATCGGGGACCTTCTAGATGAAAAATGTTTGCTCCACCTTTACCTATGGCTCCAACCCTAAAATAACATGTCAGTGTATTACCTTCTTCTGAGATACTGGAATTCCTCCTCTTCCCACAGTAATTTCCACAGGTCACTACTATTTCTCAGTGTTTCTATAAAATTTTATGATGAAGTTCTGGATGCAAAATTATGTTCCCCAGTACTTGCTGTAGCAAAATATCTGCCTGATCAAGCATATGATAGATGACAGGGTTCCCTTTATGACCTGGCCCCCCTGAGCAACTCCTTAAGGATCTCTGTCTTGCCTCTTTAAGAGTCCCACCTTCCTTCTTTTACCTTTCCTTTCCCAATAATATGGGGTTTAGGCTGTAGACGCGGGGCAATTGACACTCTAGATACAGGGTTTAACCACAACAGTTTACTGGTAAATTAAAGCAAGCAAATTACAACTAAAGGTATTTACACAATACAAAACGCACTAAAAGAAAATAGAAGTTGCAAAATGCAAGTTCCTTTACCCTAGTTATACTTAGACTTCTTCAGGCAGCTTCTTCCTGCTTCCTCTTCAGGCTCTGGTCTCCCTGACTCTGCTCTCCTTATACCCTCCTGCCCCCAAACCGAAAGTACTGTTTCAAACCTGAAGAAATGAAACTTAACTGGGGAAATGAAACTATTCCTTTCAGGGATACCCCCTCCCAACAAAAACTCCAGGCCTCTAGGCCAGAACTTTTTCTTTTCCTTGCCTCAGTAGGCCTCAAACCTTCACAGTGGCCAAGAGACTTTTTGCTTATTGGATAGGCAAATGTGTGGCCATGCATCATAGTGGAAAACAACACTCAAGTTAGGCAGCGGTGCAGCTAGGGACCATATGGTCTTATAAGCAAAAAACAAAACTGTTTGCCAGCCCTGATGATGATAATGATGAATACTCTGAGCATGTGCAGTTTTGCATTTTAAACTCAAATCATAGCTCCATCATAACTAAAGCAATAATATGGAGTTTGCGTCTGCCGCCCTGATGAGAAATACATTTACTTGGGAATAAGCACCATTTTGTTGTAGAAGAGAATGTTTAAAGTAAAAATAATAAAATAAGCATCTGTGACCATGTGCACACCCGGCTGGCTGTTCCCTGACTATAAATTAAATGCTGTTAAAAATAGGAAAGAAAGGGTGTTGCTGACCAGCATCCGTCCTGGTAGGGCCCGGCATGACAGCATCCAGCCTGTTTGCGGCTGCCCCATCACTTGCCACTCTCTGGGAAGTCATTTGTGGAGGGGGGCTGGGCTGTGGAGCTCTGGAGTTCAGCCCCAAAGTCCAGCCCTATCTTCACCACTGAGATTAGGACAGGTATTCCCATCATGGCTGTTTCAGTATTGTCAGGTTTTGACATTTCTGTGATGTATGAGGGAGGACCCAGAGCCTGTCTAGGCCCTGAGGTAAAAAACAAAACAAAAACACACACACAAAACCCTCCTTTTAGAATTATGTCTATTTGATGGCCAAATTCAATTATGCCATACAAATATAACAGCTTAAGTAGTACAAATAGATAAATATCGAATGAAAATGGAATTCCAATAAAGTCTTACCAACAGAATCTTAAAAAAAATTGGCATCACAAAAAAGCTATGGATTTCTGAATATAGTGTGAAATCTGCCATTCAGTCTGCAGACACTTCCCCCCAACCCTTAGTGATTTCACAACTGACCATGTATGTCCCCACCCCCTGCAATACTCTCAAAGCACTAAACTCCATATTTGCAAAAAGAAAAACAAATGTTTGTTACTAAGAAAAACCCGCTAAGCCAATAATTCCTCCCAATTTATAATGTATTAAATGTTCTTCTTGATAACAAATTCTATTTAATTACAGTATTGTTACCCCACTTTCTGACTTACAAGAAGATTCCTAAAGCGGATTTCAAATTAGAATAAAACACGAAGCAGCATAAAAGAATTACCAAAATTTCCAAAAATAATTCAAAATTCAAGAATATAAAATGGCAAAATTAGCTCAGAACCAGATTAAAATAAAAACCACAGAGCAGTGAAATATCATGACATCAGGAAGAAGATATTACCATCTAATAAAAGTATGGACTGTATCTGCTTCCTAAAACTTTGTAAACTTGGTACCTTAGGCAAACCTCTTCAGGGAAGGACTTCCATAAATGGGGCACCACCAAAGAGCAAGGCTTAAGCCTGGTTACCAACTGCCCCAACCCCAAAGGCTTCTGCTCTGAAGAAAGTCTTAATGACTAGGTAGGTTCATATGGGAGAAGTTGGTCCTATCAAATGCCCAAGTATAACTCATTACTGGAAGCATTTGGGGGAAGGCTAAGCTCTTCACACTGACATCCAAATTTCCCATGTTCATGGATGGTTCCTTTCTCTCCCCCCCCCCACAACAAGGGGGAGCATTCAAACATGTCTCCCGCCTGCATCCTGAAGTGGCACAGTCCCTTAAAGTTTTAACTTGATTCCAAAGCACATATAGGGTGTCTCTACACCAGAGATTTATTGCACGCTCGTGATTGGTCACTCATGGAATTTTGCGGGTCCTTTACATGAGATCGTCAACCTCCAGGACGCCTCACGCACATTTTCCCCTTTATTGAGCTTTCAAAACGATCGGAGTTAATGGCACCGTATCAGCAGTGTGTAATGCTGGCTTAGCGCCATGAATTTGCTGAGGAATGACCTTCCTCAGTTCAAACCACGTGTCTCTCAATTGCTGATTGGAGAGAGAAGAGAGCAAAATGCCTCCCTGCAATGGAGACAGATCTGATCCCACACCCACCAAGCTCAGAATCAACATCCTCTGTTGATTCAGTGCACCACATTAAGTTCAGCGGGGCTTACTCCCAAGTAAGTGTGCCGAGGGTTGCAGACTTACAGCACAATCTTAGGTCTACTCAGAAGTAAGTCCACTGACTTCAATGGGGCTTACTCCCACGTAAGTGTGCCTAGGGCTGTAGGGAAACAGTACTGCTCCTTTGCATACATGCCAGGGAGGGAGGGAAGTGCTTCCTCTATGCAAACCACGTGTCTGCTGTGTAAAGGAGCCCATCATAATCCCGTGAAAGCAGAAAGCCATGGAAAGGATGTGGGTCTTTTGCTTAGACACCCATAAACTAGCCCCAATTACTTGGTGCTTATCATACTCCAGAGAAGCAGGGCTGTCAAGACACCAGTCTGAAGCTATGCCCCTGGGATTGATGTTATCAAAGGGATCCTAGTACTTTGCAGGTTAAATTTAGTAAGTTTGGTACATATGGATTTCTGGCAATGCCTACTCTGTCTTTTGTCTGTGACCATATGAACTATTGAGAACTTCCCTCATATGTGTGTTCTGGGAACTAGCAAAGAAGTCTAGGAATGCATCATAGTTCCAGTTTTCAATCAAGCCAGTGCTGAAACAGTCACAATGAGAAGATCTTGTCAACTTGATCACCTTTTGGAGATCAGTTTTGAAAGTGGGATTCATTTAAACATTTATCTTCCTAAAAGGGCTCTCAATGTAGTTAACAATGCAGTTAAAAATACAATATTAAAAGAGCAAGCTGTTTTAAGCACTTCAGAACACCAGCGGTCAACAGTCAAAATAAAATACGAAACCATGTCTACAATTATTCTCAAAGTCAAAGGCCTTGGCCAGCCTATTAAAGTACAGAAGCAAACAGTCTTGGCAGAGCTCCTTAGGGAAGGAGTGCCACAAGGAAGGTGCCTGTGCCAAGAAGGCCCTGTTCATTGTAGCTGCTTGTCTAATCTCAAAAAGCAGTGAACAGCTGAAGAACAGACTCCAGCAGGGGTGTAGCAGTGTGTTTTGAAGTGAAGAAGTTCAGCATGACCATGAGTCATGCTCCCAAGGAAGAAAGCAGCAGAGGTTTTTTTCCCTATTATTTATACTCAAAGGGTTGGATCCAGATTTAGATGTGTGCAGCTGGGCTGGCAGAATCAGACTGCTCTGCCCCCTCCTCCCCACAGCAGCCCCTCTAGCCCCCTGAAAATGCTACACATAGGATCATGGGGTCCTACTGAACTGGGTAAGCTGTGGTGCTGGAGGGAAGGGAGGATCCCTCAAAGTGTCTCTGCCCAGTTTTCAGGGGCCTGCCTTCTCCCCATACCACAGCCTACCCCATTTAGCAGGGTCCCCTGGCCATCTGTGTAGCATACAGAGGAGGGGCTGGAGGGGGGCAAGGAAGTCCAGTTCCACCAGCCCAGTTGCACGTGCCTCGGTCAGAATCCAACCCACATACTGGTTTTTAAAAACCATAATAAAACACAGACATTGAAAAGAAGCAATCACCAATAAAATCTTGCAATTAAGTTTACAGGGCATGTCTACAATCCTGTACATAGTTACCTGGGAGTAAGCTTCATTAAACTCAGTGGTGCGCCATCCTGACTGCATGGGTTAAACTTGTAAAACATATTGAGCTTTAACAAAAGATCTTCAGCCAGCTGAAATGCAACTTGTAGCTTCTAAATTAAAAATGCAAATGATCTTTCAAAGAAGTGTCACCATTTGAACTGTGGCATGGAGTAGGAACCTCATCAAAGAACAGGAAAGAAGTATCCAGCCTCATCTTGAACGTTTCCCTCATTCTCTGAATTTCTCTGTGCTGATCTGTAAAACCAGAAAGCCATTATCACCCGATTCAGTTGCAAGAGCAAGAAGGGTCTGTCCATTCCTCAGGCACTCTGGCAGATGATGACATTGCTGCTACTCTGAAAAAAGGCCCAGAGCCATGCGCCCCTGTATCCCCCTCCATCGCACCACTGAGGCAAGCTATTCCTCTAAGTACTCTGGTTCAGGCCACTTAAGACTGCCAGAGGGAGACGGCTTCTCCACACAGGGCATTTATCCTGCTATTAAGCCTGGTTACTCTTGGAAGTTTATGGGTCCTTTATGTGACATCATCAACCTCCAGGGCATCTCCCACACTAAATGACCTTTATCCCATTCTTTCAAAGATTGGAGATGATGAGGTATCAAATTACTGCACATTAAGTTCCCTCCTGAAAAGTGCCATCTGGTGGCTGTATAATGAAACATACAGAACATGCAGATAAGAAGGAAAAGGAGGGGGAAGGGAAGCTCATGTAAAGGGAACCCATTGTGATCCTGCATTTAAAATGGAAGCAGAAAGCCCTGGTAAAGTTGTGGGATTTTAGGCTAGTGTAGAAATGCTCAGAGAGAGAGAGAGAGAGCGAGCGCAAAAGAGCACATATACTCCAACTGCCCCCATTTTTCAAGGACTGCCTCTGTCTTCTGGTACCCATCCCTGCTAACACATTTTGCATTTGGGGGAGATGTTAGGATGCCTATTAGGAATGTGGTTAACATGCACTAGAATTCTTCAGCACTCTGCCGCCTGACCCAAGTCTCTAGAAGTTAAATCTCTGAGGCAGGCAAGGGGGCGGGACAGCAAATGCTCCTTTCCTAGGGTGGCCATTTACACATGGCCAAAAAAAGATGAATTGTCAAGAAAGAAGGCAAGAGAGTCCACAGGTTTGCATAAAATTCGCAGTTGCTAATGTATATGTACAAATGCACATTTAGAAATAATTCTATAATTCAATTAGGAATACACTGGGTTGGATCCAGATTTAGGCAGATCCTGGATCCAACCCAATCCATCTCACCATAGCAGGGAAGACTGTGACCAGGTGACCTGTGTGCCTCCTCAGTCTGCTGTCCAAGCACTAACTGTCAATGGGCAACTTCAAGGCCCCTGCTGCTCTCCTGTCTTAGGGTTCGTTATATTTAAAATGGACTTGGATCAGACCTTCAAATAGAGGACTGTAAGGTGGGACACCTGGCCACCCTGCTCTTTCCTCTTGTGCACATTTGTGTACCTGCTCCATCTCCCCCACTGTAACAGCCTGAGGGTCTTGCTGAATGTTGCTGCATATATTACATTTGTGGCTCTTCTGCAACAAGTACAACCAAAACCATCCAAGGTTAAATGTTCTATTAACGATTCTGCATTTTAAAAAATTAATAAAGCTGTTGTGGTGATTCAGAAGCTAGAGCAGGACAAGCAGTGACAGAGTAAATGGATGGAGAGAGCAAAGTCTTCAGGTGTGTATGTATGTAATTCTTAGGGATATCGTCCCTGTTAGCAAATCTGTGAACATGTCCCATCCGCAACCCAGAATGGAAATGCGAGCAGGAACGCAGTTCTTGGGAAATTTTCAAAATTTCCTGAACTTGCAATTGTGTTCAAAAGTGTGCATTTGTACGAGTGCACACTTCCAAAAATATGTCCATGCAGAAATGCACATCTTTCCCCACCGCAATATGCATTTTCACACTTTAACCTATGGAGGGAAATATGCATTTTCAGTTGGGAAAAAATGTGCATTTCTCAATCAGGAAAAATGCAGACTTTTAAAAGTGAACATTTTTCCTAATCAAAAATGCACATTTTTCCTGATTGGGAGAAAAAAGACGCTCACATTCAGAAACGTGAACACGGCGAACTGAGCTTCAAGGAGAAATTTGGAGAACCTCAGAAAGCTCGAATATGGCATGTCCACCCATCTCTAGTGATTTTTGATGGAAAAATAACTTGTTACAAACACAAGCACCCCTATTTTCCTTGGTAAAGTATTGGAGAATATGAAGCAAGCAGTCAACCAACTGGGCTCCTCTCCTTTAAAGAGCAGAAGAAGCTCATTTCCCCAAAAGGGTTAACAGAAGCTCTCCCTCAAGCTCTCTCTCTCTCTCTTCCTTCAGTAACTAGAGTCATAGCCCAACCAGCTCACATTGTGGAAAAAGAGTGCAGGTGTGGGCCATGCTTTGTTGATCACAATCCCTTTTGCTGAGGAAGCTTTGAATATGTTTGACATAATCAGCTCACAGCCTTTGCCCACTCTCTTTCATAAACAGGCCATTTTCACATCCTTTTCATGGGATCTGACAAGCGGAAAAATAATTAATGTTACCTCAGCCTAAGAGTGACCTAGCTTGGATTCAAAAAGGCAGCCTGTTGCATAAACGAACCATTTAATTGAGTGACAGAGGAAGCTGGCATGTATCAATTCTGCCACTGTGTATTGTTACAAGAAAATACGAGCCTGATGAAGAGTGGGTTTCCTCAGTCACAAAGCAAGTTCAGATCAGGAAGCAAACCTTCATGGAAGGAAGGGCTAAGCATGAGCCCAGTCTGGGATGCTGTGTGTGTGTGTACGCACACATGTATACACACATATATAGATATGGATCAACAAAGCTGCCTGCATTTTTGGACTCTCCTTGGGGGTGTAGGTACGAGGATTGTCATGATGAGCTCCTGTCATCAATCTTTTCCAGTACACCACTAGTTCTAATGATGTAAAATATGTTTGTAGTATACATATGCCCAGAGTATCTCACTGATCTGGAGCAATGGTGCAAGCTGTAACACAGGTGTTTGCACCACAGCTGCCCCCATTTTTCAAGGACTGCCTCTGTCTTCTGGTACCCATCCCTGCTAACACATTTTGCATTTTGGGGAGATGTTGGGGTGCCTTTTAGGAATGTGGTTAACATGCACTAGAATTCTTCAGCACTCTGCCCCCTGACCCAAGTCTCTAGAAGTTAAATTTCTGAGGGAGGCAAGGGGGTGAGACAGCAAATGCTCCTTTCTTAGGGTGGGCACTTACACATCACCAAAAAAAAGATGAATTGCCAAGAAAGAAGGCAAAAGAGACCACAGGTTTGCATAAAATTCGCAGTTGCTAATGTATATGTACAGATGCACATTTAGAAATAATTCTATAATTCAATTAGAAATACACTGGGTTGGATCCAGATTTAGGCAGATCCTGGATCCAACCCAATCCATCTCACCATAGCAAGGTAGACTGTGACCAGGTGACCTGTGTGCCTCCTCAGTCTGCCATCCAACTGCTAACTGTTGATGGACAACTTCAAGGCCCCTGCAGCTCTCCTGTCTTAGGGTTCGTTATATTTAAAACGGACTTGGATCAGACCTTCAAACAGAGGACTGTAAGGTGGGACACCTGGCCACCCTGCTCTTTCCTCTTGTGCACATTTGTGTACCTGCTCCATCTCCCCCACTGTAACAGCCTGAGGGTCTTGCAAAATGTTGCTGCAAGGTTACATTTGTGGCTCTTCTGCAACAAGTACAACCAAATCCATCCAAGATTAAATGTTCTATTAATGATTCCACATTTTAAAATATTAATAAAGCTGTTGTAGCGATTCAGAAGCTAGAGCAGGACAAGCAGTGACAGAGTAAATGAACAGAGGGACCAAAGTCTTCAGTGTGTGATTCTTATGGATGTATGGGAATTTTGTTCCTGTTCGCAAATCATGTGGGATTAAGATCAGTTCCTTTACATGGGCAGACACGTGCTTTGAATCGGGAAATTCCTTTCACGGCAATTCCAAATCAACATTGGTATGGTTTGAAGAACTTATTCATAGCATACCTTAGTGGTTTCCAGTGTATGCATAATACATCTTAATATGCTATTATATGAACAAAGAAAAGACCCTAAATGTGACTTACAAAAGCCCTTTTAAATATGGAATGGAACACTGCTTAAAGTATTTTATAGAATACACAGATTCAGAAATATTTGTCCTCTTCTTATTAGCAGAACTCTGCTCTAGACACAGTGTCAATTTGCCCAAGAGAATGTTCAGCTTATTGTAGAAATCCAATCCCCTTCCGTTTCCACAAAATGAGGGCCTGAAAATACCAGTAAGAACTGTGGCCATCGTTGGGGCTATATTTCCCCCCCAAGCCACCCCCTTGCACTTCCTGAAAGGTGAAAAAGGAGCAAGTACAATCTCAGAATCTGTAGAAGACAGAGATTTTCAGCACTTCTTTTGAGAAGGAGGAAGACAGACCACCGGATTTTTAAAATGTTGTTTGTGACAATTGGAAAAACTAACAAATAAATTGACTGAGTGCCCTGAGGTTTAAAAATACAACATGAAGGAAACCATCACTCAACTCCAATGACCTGCTGAACTGCTGCCCAGTGTCTAACCTCCGCGAATGAAATAGGCCCGAAAAAAGTTCCCTCTGCCATCTGTCAGACGCCATTATCGGAGATCCCTCTCAAGCAGGCTCTGTGCCACAGACTGGCACCAAGACAGCTGCAAGTGCTGATCTGATGGATGCAGTGTTTCTAAGGTGCTCCTGTGAACATGCTGAAGGCTTTTTATGAGTGTGAGGAGATGGGTGTGCAAGTAACTTGAGATTCCCACCTGTCTGGAATTTCCCACATCAGGTAGAACTGGATACACACCACCCACTTTACCACAGGGACAATGAAAAGATATTTGTATATAAACCATGAGCCAACCCACCGCCCGTCCTTGGGAATGCCCCAAGTCAGGCACGTGCATAACAGAAGTGTGTGCAGGAGCCTCAGCCCAATCTTTGTGCCATCTGCCACAACTTGGAGTGCAGAAGCCTGAGTCCACTATTTTCTCCCATTAGATATAAAAATTGCTGGTTCTCAACGTGGTGCCAAGGGCAGGCTAGCCATCCATCCTGAGCTGAATGGCCATTGCATGATGTTGATCATGGGTACGTTCCATGTGAGATCCTGGCTTTGTACATCCATCCCACACACAATAGCCCTGTTCCGGCATTAGAACTCAGGGGTTCTCCATCGCATGAGTGGGGAGAGTGGGGCTGCGCTCGCTAGCTCTGCCTCTTCTGTCACATCACAGTGCTCAGTTCTGCAGCTCTCCCCATGTGGCTGGGTGAACTTCTGCAGCAGAGTGCCTGCTGTACTTGCCTGGGTTTGCCTCTAATGGCTCTTATATTGGCTTTAAAGGTTTCAGTAAATTACTCTCCTATCTCAGTAAGGCTTACAACATCCCTGTAAGGGAGGCCAGTATAACTATTTGCATATGTAGGATGGGGACCTGAGTCTGAATGGAGAGTAGCTTGTATTAGGCCAGTTAAGGCCAAACTAGATGAGATGACAGGGAAGCAAAGAGCAGTGGGGTTGTGGTGGTGCTATTTTCATGAGGTAAATGGTGTGGGGTGAAGGGTTAACCTCACTTTCCCAGCACTGCAGTTCTCATCTTAATCCTCCTTCTTGCAGCTTGCAGAAAAAAAAACCTTCAGAGAAACAGAAGGTCCAGTAACAAATCTCTTCTAAGGGGTCTTTCCAAATCATAGTGGACATACAACGAGTGAGCAAAGATTGCTATGATGGGAGTATTTTTTTAGAAATGATTATGCAATACAATAATTTGGTTCAAGTTAATATAATTCAGGTAGATGCCAAAAATATGTTTTTTGGCTTTTCCTTAATATTTGCTGTTAAACTTGTGTGACACCTAAAGGGACAGCTGCTAAAAGGACCTTGGTGATTAGAGCTAACACCATTTGCGATTCTTGATGTGAGATAATATAATTTCTTATTAATAGGTTTTCTGGGGGTGGTGGTGTATATATAAATAAATAAAAATACAAAACAGGGGGTCAGGGATATATATTCAACCCATCGTGTTTCCCTTGACCCTTTGTTTTGTTTATATTTATTATATATATATCTGCAACAACAACAAGAAAAGATCTGCCTCAGCTTGTGCTAACTATAGAAAGATAAAACGTATTTACACATGCATATTAGTTTATGCAGGTGTGCGGGGAGAGAGGTTTAACCTTCCCTCCCCAACCGTGATGTCGATGAAAATCCCACACACACACCCTTGGTAGAGTGAACTGGTTGGAAGAGGCAGGTGGGTGGCAGCCTTCTCTGCAATTGCCTTAGGAAGTGGGATTTTTTCCCCTAAGGTTAATTGCTACGCAGGGGTGGGGGCGGGGGGTCATCAAAATCACAGATGGGGAGGGAAGAGTTAAACCTCCTTGTACTCTGTGGTCCCAATGAAAATCCCACCCCCAGTTTGGTTTTAATTTAAAAACAAACGAAGAAAAAACTCAGACATGGTTGCTAACTGTGTGTGAAAAGTACAGTCAGGGCCAGAAATACTGGAACAAGGATAACTGTTTGGGCAGTTGGCGTACACCACCACACTGAAGTTGAAAGGAAACACACCCAGATGGGAGCGAAGTCAGGACTTCCAGCTGTAATTCAAGGGGTTTGACAAAAGTGGGGCACTAACCATTCAGGAAGGACAGCCAGTGGCATACACACTCCCATCGTTGGTGGCTCATAAGTAATGGAACAAATGGCTGACAAGCAGCTGCATGGCCAGGTGTGGCCTGTTTCCTGGGTACCCCATGATCAATCAAGCAGATGAAAGGCCTGGAGGTGGTTTTGAGTGTGACATTTGCATTTGGTAGCTGTTCACTTGAACTCCCAATGAGGCCCAAAGAGGTGTCCATGCGAGTGAAAGAGGCCATCACTAAGCTGAGGAAACAACATAAACCCATCAGAGAGATAGCAAAAACAGTGGGAGTGGCCAACACAACAGTTTGGAACATCCTGAAAAAGAAGGAATTAACTGGCAAGCTCAGCAACAGCAAAAGGCCTGGAAGACCACGGAAGACAACTAAAGTGGATGACCGCAGAATTCTGCTCATGGTGAAGAAGAACCCTTTCACAACATCTAGCCAGGTCAAGAACGCTCTTGCGGAGGTAGGCATGTCACTGTCAACATCTACAGTCAAGAGACAGCTTTATGAACGTAAATACAGAGGCTTCACAACAAGGTGCAAACCACTGGTAACGCTCAAGAACCGAAAGGCCACATTAGCCTTTGCCAGCAAACACCTCAAAAAGCCTGCCCAGTTCTGGAATAAGATTCTTTGGACTGATGAAACCAAGATTAACTTGTACCAGAATGATGGGAAGAGAAAAGTATGGAGAAGGAAAGGAACAGCTCATGATCCAACGCATACCACATCATCTGTCAAACATGGTGGAGGCGGTGTTATGGCATGGGCATGTATGGCTGCCAATGGAGCCGGGTCACTGGTGTTTATTGATGACCTGACTGCTGATAAAAGCAGCAGGATGAATTCTGAAGTGTATAGGGCTATACTTTCTGCTCAGATTCAGCCAAATGCTACCAAACTGATAGGACGCCGCTTCATATTGCAGATGGATAAAGACCCAAAACATACAGCAAAAGCTACCCAAGAGTTTCTCAAGGCAAAGAAGTGGGATGTTCTTCAATGGCCAAGTCAGTCACCTGATCTCACCCCACTAGAGCATGCTTCTCACTTACTGAAGACAAGACTGAAGGCAGAAAGACCCACAAACAAGCAGCAGCTGAAGGCAGCTGCAGTAAAGGCCTGGCAAAGCATCTCGAGGGAGGGAACTCAGCATTTGGTCATGTCCATGGGTTCCAGACTTCTGCAGTCATTGACTGCAAAGGATTTTCATCCAGGTATTAAAGGCGACCCTTAAGTTTGAAATGATGTTGGTTTGTTCCATTACTTATGAGCCACCAACGATGGGTGTGTGTGTATGCCACTGGCTGTCCTTTCTGAATGGTTAGTGCCCCACTTTTGTCAAACCCCTTGAATTACAGCTGGAAGTCCTGACTTCACTCCCATCTGGGTGTGTTTCCTTTCAATTTCAGTGTGGTGGTGTACAGAGGCCAACTGCCAAAACAGTTATCCTTGTTCCAATATTCTGGCCCTGACTGTAACTGCAAAAGTAACGTCTGGTTTGGCTGTTAGACTTAAACAGCACATTCCACCAGGAAAATCCCCCACGCAAACAGATGGGAAATAAATGGAAACTTTCTGTGTGCATTACGTTTGCAGAATGCATGCTGAGGAGACCTTCCAAGTGAATGGCAGCCTTTGGCACTCCCTCCAAGTAGTGACATGCAAGGGCTGTTGAGACAGACAGCCCTTGGGACAGATCCTACCACTTTACAGCAAGCAGATACCCAAGTGCCTGGAGGAAGGCTAGAGTGAACTGGTGTGTGCAGGCAAGCAGGTGGAGCCTTCTCTGCTATTGCAGCTGACGGAAAAGTACAGCCAGGCCCATGGAAGGGGCTCCTGGCTCCTGCATGTTCAGCCCCATCCACACAGAGAATGTTTTCCCTCATGGTTGTGTGTTTCACAATCCTAGAGGTGGCCTGCCGTGAATGAATTGCTTTCTGTGGCATACTGGGAAGGGATCCCAAGATATCCATCCTGGTCCAATGGAAACCCCAAGAAAAGACTGCCATTCATTCAACAGACTGGGATCCATTCAAAGGGCAGCATTTCAGTTTCACAGTTCAGTCCGTGTGAGGGAAGATTTTCAGAAAGATTCAAAGCTCCCCGGCCCCTAGCTTGAATCTATTCAAGATGAAATTGCACCAAACGTTCAGGACAATTTACGACCTTGCACCTTTATTTATTTATTTATTTGATTGATTGCATTTATACCCCACCTTTTTTCCTCTTGCAAGGAACCCAAGGTGGCTTACATTATCCTCCTCCTCTCCATTTTATCCTCACAACAACAACCCTGTGAGGTGGGTTGGGCTGAGAGTGTGTGCCTGGCCCAAAGTCACCCAGTGAGCTTCCATGACCGAGTGGGGACTAGAACCCGGATCTCCCAGCTCCCAGTCCAACACTCTTGCCACTACACCACACTGGCTTTTTCTTAATGCTGTAAATTAAGATGGCATGTGCATCTATTTTTGCTGTTCCTTTTTATTCTTTTATCTAGTAACACACTCTTCAAGCAGTATTTTAAAAGCGTTATGAATTGTGATTATTTTGATGCCTCATAAAATTACAGTAATGTTATCAACACATTTCTTATTTCACCCCTCCCAACTTTCTGTCATGGTAAGATGTATGCCTGTAACAGATGCCCATTAATTGTCCGTAGCAATGGTTATTCAGTGCGTACAGCCAGTGAGTTGGCAGAAACGTACAGGTTCTCCTGAGGAATGACCCCAGGAGGTTTGAAATACAGGGTGCAGGAAGGGATGGCTTCCTCTGCCATCCTTAAATAGTGCCTCTAGATCAGGGGTGCCGAGGCACAGGCCTACAGGCCAAAGCCAGGCTGGGCTCCCCGTATGAGCCACCAGGATTCTCCACTGGGCCACACACCCTTCCCTTGGCCCCAATGCCTTTCCCCTTGGCCCCAGTCTTTTGGTCATTTCCTGGCTTTTGTGCAGCACTCCCCCCTTTCTAAAGAGTTGAAATCCCCCCCCCCCCCGGGCTTCGGTACTGGCAATAAGAGCTCCAAGCTTAAATACATGGGTATTTTTGGTATGTATGGATTGGCTCCCTTTTGCCTTCGACCCCACCCAACCGTGGCATGCGGCCCCCGAGAGCCTCTCCAGGACTGAATCGGCTCTTGGGCTGGAAGAGGTTCCCCACCCCCGCTCTATGTATTCACTGGCTCTGAGCACAGCTGACCTGGCCTTTGCTCATCTGTAAGGCGCCACAAGGTTCTTAGTTGCTTTTTGGCCATCGGAGTAACATCAGAAGAAAAGGGTGGGCCTTTGATTAAGCACTTTTTGGCATATTCCCTTTGGGCTGTATCTTTTCGGTGGTAGATAGGCTCAAATGACAAGATTTCACTTAAGAGGGAGGCAACAGGGATTCTCAGCTGCAGCCTTCCCAAAGGCAGAAATGAAGTCCTGGGAGCTGGGACCAGTTCTGACTAGCTGAGTTTGAAATCAGGCATATATAAAGCAGTACCTACTCCCTAGTCTTTGCACACTGCCTTGAGTGCCGTTTTCTTGCTAGAAAAGTGAGGTACAAATCAAATAAATAAAAATAATAGTCAGTGACCGTCATTCTTAAGATTACCTCCAAGGTGTGAGCAAATTCTGTAATTTACGAAAAAAAGAATATTAAGATGTTAAATCAGACTTTGAACCATTTAAATCACATTATTTTTTATTTATCTGAAGGTGTACTGCAGGGGTGGGCAGACTTTAGACTTGTGGGATCTACTTTATTTTTACTAAACCCCTGAGATCCAGTACCAGGTGCAAAACAATAGCTCAGGGGGTCAAACATATGCTGAGAATGAAGGAAGAGGGTGGCTGTGTGCACGTGCTCAGCCCAGAAATTGGTTTCCCATGTGAGAACTGAACTCACAGTTCTATCATTCAAAGTTCCACTCCTTGTACCCTGCAGGTTCTCAATGTTAACAGCCTCTCAGACATCACAATCCTACACAGCATGCAGGATAACTAGGAGCAAGCCTCACTGAACACAGCTGGGCTTGCTTTGGAGTAAAGGTGCATAAGAATGCACTTTGTGCAGGAGGAAGGATGCATTTTAATTGTTGTTATTGTTAACAAATTGTGAGTCAGAAATCTTTGCCAGTCGGTCAACTGCACATCACCCAGAGATCTACCAGTAGATCCTGATTTGCCGTTTGCCTACCCTGGTGTAGCGTATCAGACAGCCATATTTTATCATGGGCATGTTTTAACAATGTATTGCTTTCATGAAAACATAGCACTTGGCCCCCTGGTATTATTTTAGAGCATTGGTATTATTCTGTATTAGCAAACGAACTCAGCTTTGCATGTGTTGAAATAACTTTTAGTTTGAGACAACAAAGCCTTCAAGCAAACTTAACATGGCTGTTGGAGTTGGACACATTGTGCCCGCCCCATCTGAGTAACACCAGGCCCGCTGGACTCTCTAGGCATGGCCCACGTCATGTCACGCCCTTATAACCTGAGGGGGGGCTCTACCCACTCCCATTCCCCTGAGAGGGGGCTGCCCCACAGACCGGGGGGGTGGGAGGACAGGCATATAACTCTTTCTTTTGGCCTACTAATCTCCCCTGGCTTCAAACTGTATGGCAAGGGTGGAAAACACAGGCTGCCAGTGGACCCTGCTGTCCCCCATTGTTTTTTAAACACACACATAAAAATTGGCAGCAAACTGGTAGGGATGCTTTCTTCTTGTTGTTTTTGTTCTTCTTGCTGCCCATGTGGGAGGGTGCAGCCTGCAGTGGGTCGGGGGGGGGGGGAATTAGCCCCACCCCTGTTCTATGGACTGCAAAGCTATGTGCTTGTTAGGGAAGTCTGCCCCTAATGGTTGTGGCTGTTTCTGCACCCTTCAACCACATGGACACATTTAAATGAATTAAAAGTGATTAATGCATTTAAAAAATGCACCCTTCAACCACATGGACACATTTAAATGAATTAAAAGTGATTAATGCATTTAAAAAACAGAATCAACCCACGGTATGCACCCCTAGGGTCCCTTTAGCATGCATGCCGAGTTTTAGGTGTCCATGTTTTCCGGTCTTGGTGCTATGGTGCTGACGGATGGACAGACAGACAGACACACATCCTCTTTTATTATGATGCTGTAACATTAGTCTCTCTTATGATTTTGGTATAATTGTGAGATTTTGGTGTGGGACAGTTTTTAGTGGTGATTGTTATTATGCTATTTCTTATCCAGATGGGTTCATGATTTCTGTGTCTATATTTATCTAGACTGATTTTTATTTTATTTTACTGGGGGTTGATCCATAAGAATTTTGCTCCAGTTAACAGTACTTAAATTCTATTCATTTTTTATATACTAGTTAGACACTTGTAAAATTGTTTTAGCATATCCCCAAAGGAAGAGCATTTCTGGCGCAAAATGTCAGGATAAAATGTCATAAATATGTATTTTACATTTTTACGCAGTGGCTTTGCCAGGTTTGAGGGGGCCCTGGGCAAAGTGCCCTGTTGGGACACCTCTGCAGCACATGCCATCCTGCTCGCTCTCCCCGGCCACTCCTGATGCTCCACTGGTGAACGCCCACTTTCTCCCCACACTTTCTGCTGCCCGTTCCCCCAGCACCATGGCCAATCTGTGCTCCTTCCCACCTGGTTTTCTAAGCAGCAGTGCGAAGCAGCCTCTTTTCTCACCCTTAGTCAGAAGGTGCACTGTGCATGAAGTGCCTGCTTGCCAAGGCTCCAGCTGTGCCTACCATCTTCATTTGCCCAGAGGCCCAACTACATGTTGAAAAAGGATCCTGTGCGGTGGCAGGGATGCCCGTGCCGGGTGTGGACATTGTCGTTTCTTGACACTGCCTCCCCCCAACCTTGCCCCATCATGTCACCACATCCTCCTCTGGTGGTTGTCCAGGAGGCAGCGGGGGGCTTGTACTGTAGGGCCCTGGACTTGGGCCCCAAAGTGTACCTCTAGGGGATCCACTGTCTTCATAGTTCACTACTTGCTTTTGTTGGGCCTCTGTTGGAAACACAATAAGGACTTTTTGAGAAATAGCCCAGAGGCCTCTGAGGCTCAGTCTTTGTATGTATAGACTAGCCCAGGAGTGGACAGACCAGGCCTTGTGTTTTTACTAAAACCCCAAAGTCCAACCAAAGCCAGGTACAAACTAGTGGTGCTGACCGGACACACACTGAGAACAGCCTTCCTCGAGCCAGTGCCCTCCAGCTGTGTTGGGACTACAACTCCCATCATAGCCATGCTGGCTGCAGATGATGGGAGGTGAATTCCAACACATCTGGAGGGTACCAGGTTGAGGAGGAGTGATTTATTTCTTTAATGAATTTATTTACTGCTTATCATATCAAAATGTATCTCTACAATGTTTAGAATTAAGGAACCGAGTAACTCTGAGACATGCTCATCCCAGAACATTGTTTTTTGTCTCAGAACTGAGCTTACAGTTTTTTTCTACAGAACTCCACCCTCGGTCCGCTTTCCCCAAGCTTTCTTAGTTTCAGCAGCCTAATTCAGAACCTTCAAAAAAAGCCTTTTTGATGCTGCTCTTGTTAAATGCTTGACAATCAGTATCTCCCAGAGATCTACCAGCAGATCCCAGTCTAGCTTCTGCCTGTCCCTAAAATCTATCATCTGTTCCATGGGTGACAAGTCATAGAAATTACCATCACTAGAGCTAATAAACAACATCTGTCCTGGGTCTCCACTGGGATGAGAATTTAGGGCTAAACTACATGTTATGTTAAGCGCAACTTTCTTTAAAAGTATCTTTATCGCCACCATTTCTATGTTGATGAAAATGCGGCCTTGTAGGGCCCTGATCTGGTGTCATTTTACTGCAAATAACTCTGGGGGCAAATAGGAGCCAGGTTGTATTTTCAGCAGAAACAAAACAAAAAAACACAGCCAGTCCCAGCAACTGCCTTTCCTTCAATATAAAAAGTGCCAGCATTAAGCATGCTTTTTTAAAAGTGTGATTAATACAATGTGCAGTTTGGCCCTTCATTTCAATTTTTATTTAAAAGGTCACATTGTCCCTGAGTTTGCTTGAACCCAAAGACAGAATGACACTGCTTCCAACTAGGGACGTACAGAGTTTGTTAAATCTGTTCTGTCTTGTGTTTCATGGATTGTCGGGCGTCCTTCTTTCCATCATCCACTCATGGATGGAATCGGAATCTCTTTACCAGAATTTTTGTTCTACAGCTAATGCACACTTGTGAAAATGCAGTAATCCACATTACTTAGTGCACATTAACACTA
Source organism: Heloderma suspectum (assembly GCF_057233095.1). Classification (NCBI taxonomy): domain Eukaryota; kingdom Metazoa; phylum Chordata; class Lepidosauria; order Squamata; family Helodermatidae; genus Heloderma; species Heloderma suspectum. The sequence continues at coordinate 130,889,797 of NC_139462.1, read as the reverse complement.
ATACACATTAACTAATGCGAATTAGCACATTAGCACTAATGTCACATGCATAATAGCACCCACCCACCGCCCCCTGCCCCCGGTGAAAAACCAGTCTGCAAGTCCACAAAATCTGAAATCATGAAAGCTGGTCTGCTGCAGAATCGCAGGCCGGATTCAGAGAAATCCAAATTCATCTGAACCTGTTGTGGATTTCTCCAACATCCCTATTTGATGCAGGGATCTCTGTGTTACTGGATTTCTTGTTTGCATCAATGGAACAAACAGATCTGTGCATTATGAATGAGCCCATGATCCATTTCGTCCACTGGAATGAATGAATGAATGGGCAAACTGTGGCTATGAATGAATGCGCATGAAAGCTTTTGTGCTTAGAGACATCGCTAAACTGGTATGATGGTTAAAAGGACACAATTCACCAGGACATTCTGCAACATCATTGAACTTCCTCCTCTTACTTTTCAACAATCCTAAGTGAATTGTGTCCTAAAACTCTAATGCAGGGCTAGGCAACTTTGGGAGGTCTGGGGGCCATTTTTGGCCCCCATGTCCTAAGCCTTGTGTGGGCCACACTCCTGCTGCCACCACCCTGTGGAATTTAAGCTTGGAAACAAGCTAAATTTGGCCAATTTTTCTACCGTTGCAAATTTCAACAGGGAGCTGTGGGGGCCACACTGGAGGAGTTGTGGGGGCCACATGTTGTCCACCCCTACTCTGATGAATCAACACAATTTCCCCAACCCCATATGCCAAGAGCGTGTGTCATATTTACAAAAGCAAAAACACAAACAATGGAAGGTGAAGAAATGTTTAAAAACGTAACAACTTTAAATTTTTATTCCCAACATTTCTAGATTTCCTTAATATACTACCAAAGAGAAACATAAAACTTTCCCAAAGCAATATAAATAAGTACAGTTTCATGGTAATAATTTACAAATAAAGACTCCTGTAAAAATAAATTTACAGAGTGGCATATTACAAATTAGTATGTATAAAAATACCCAAGGTGTTTGTTCTGTTAAAAACTAGAAGGCTAAAAATGTATGTCTTTGGTATGAAGCTGCATTAAAGTGACTGCCCCAGAAAACAAGTTCCTGATCTGGCGCCAGGTCTTAGCACACAACATGCTCATCCACCTCATCGTGTCACGCTACCCTAGGACTTCAACTTCAGAATGCAGATGTGGAATTGCATGTTTCCATACTCCTTTGCAGAACACATGCCTGCACATAGAAAAACTAGCATGGCAGACGCCTTCTCTGGGATGTACAAGCCTTTTCTATGTGCAGGGAGCTTTTGTCATGGCAGAGATTCAAATATGTGATCCCCCAACTGCACTCTGAAGTAGTACAGTCCCAAGGGAGCTGTACTGCATGGTTTTTCTATCAGTCTTGAGCCCACCAAGGTCAGTGGCAAGCATGCTAATAGCCTTGACATCAACATACAACATGGGGTTAGCTAAGCTTGCATAGAAGTCCCACAAAAGTGCACAACACTTTTGACAGATAAAAGACTACGGCGCCCATATCACAGTTTGGTCTTGGACAGTCTTCCTCAACCTAGGGCCCTCCAGATGTGTCAGACTACCGCCATGGGAATCACTAGGAATGATAGGAACTGTAGTCCAACACATCTGGAGGGCCCCAGGGTGGGCAAGCCTGGTCTAGGACAGGCCTGCACTTGCGACTCGTCAAATCAAATGCAAGCTGTGTTTGCCAGCCCACCAGGGGCTCAGCAGAACCTGGGTTTGGTGCCTCTCTCTGGACCACAGAAACAAGGCTGGGGGAAAGGACTGCCAAGCACTTGGCAGGTCAGCTCTAGGACCTAACAAAAGCTTCAAATAAATTGTTGCTGGCAAAGGCAACTTGATTTTTTACACTGGTCAAGGCACTTCAAAATCTCTTCATCTGTTTCTTTTACACCATGGCCCTTGTAAACAGAGGCTCAAAAAACACAAACACCCAGCCAACAAGCAATGTACTTACTTCCATAGCTACTTTTCTATATTTGGTCCCCTTTCTACCCATTTCTTTTTTCAAATTTCAACACATTTTCAATTACTCAAGCCAGATGACCCTCATTACAGAACTTGAGGGCATGCTTGCAAAAGGCAGAAATATTTGAAACACGGGGTATGCCATACAATTCCTTTTCAAATATTGAGTTTCAAAAGCTTTTTGTTCCTGGGCATTATAGGTGTCCTGCATGGAGTTGATTTTAAAAAGAAAACAAAAAGTCACTGTCTTCCTGGATACAGAATAATAAACTTGGCCTTCTGGTTGCCTTGTGTCACCAGGGCTGCCTGCACAACGCCCTACACTTCCGTGCCTTCCCGGGAGTAGATGAGGCTGTTGACTGTGAAGTTGTATAAGTGGTTGTACTGGCCTGACTGGCCGCCACTGCCAGGATGGAACGGGCTGTAATAGGCACCGGCAGGCCCTGAAACGCGCTGCAGCTGCTCGACAGGAGGAACTTCCTGGGTGAAGCTGCTGCCACTCAGCGGCCCAGCAGGGACATTTCTGTGATGCAGCTCGCTGCCAAGGCGACCGCCGTTGCTCAGCGAGTTCATGCCACTGAAAAAGGTGCTGAGGCAGCTGGGGGAAGGTGAGACAATCACCGGCGGAGAGGTGCTCTTTGAATGGTCCCTCAAGGAGGCCATGGACTCCAGCTCGGAGGAGGGGCTTTCGCCACATGGCTTCCCCGGCGCCAAAGAGAGGGGGCGCCCGTCCTCAGTCTTCAGAGCCCCCAAGGCGGAAACCGTGGATGCCACTGCGGAGGCACTGGGGTCGGAGCGCCTCTTACGCTTGCGACGGAAATTCCCGTTGTCGAACATTTTCTCACAGTTTGGGTCCAACGTCCAGTAGTTCCCCTTCCCTGAATGATGACAGAGAACAGGGGTTGAAAAAGGAATCTTTTCCTGAAAACAGCGGAAAATTGCACACTCCCCAAGTAGGATCTTAGCCATGGTTTGTGTGCTTGGATCAGAATGCCATACCAAAAAGAGAGAAAGAGAGAGAGAGAGAGAGCGCGCGAGCGGGGAGAGGCTACCCTTCTAAAAATTAAACTAGAAAAAGAATAGACATACTAGGAATAAAACTAGAAAAAATAAAGTTAGGGCTGTCAGTCAACTAAAGGATTCTGTGTTGATTAATCTGTCTTTTAACTAGTTAGAGGATCAATTAATTAATTTTTGTAAACTTGTGTATTACCAACTAGGGGGGGGCGCACAGTGGACTCTGCAGGGAGTATAAGAAATGACCATGTAATAAACAAATATTTATCAATCTTTGTCAAATGGAAAGGCTATTTTTAATATTTTCTTTTTCATTCTCTTTTACAGTTACACGAACCAAAATACTCCCCCTTCCAAAAGTACATCTGCATGCCTTTTAAAATTGGTTCTAGATTAATGAACTACCAATTAAGCACTGCAATTCTAATCAATTATATATAAAAAATGAATGCCACAATTCATATATGAAAACATGGTATTCAATTACAGCCAGAAGGACCGGCTCTTAGAACAAGTTTCCATTATATAAGAACTCCGTTCTGAAGGTAACTGAAGAGTCCACATATCGCTCCAAGAAAATAAATGGCAGCTGGCCCATTTCCTCCTATGCTTTGTGGCTCCCAAGATATTAAACAGTTTTCAGCTACAGATGATATTTACATTCCCTCTTTATCAAGGCCCTCAGGAAGACAGGGGGGCTGCCACATTCACATATCAGAGGTGTGCATGAGTCTCCCATGATGCATAGCAGCTGGGTGCAATGCAATGCTCGCAGCACTCTGTGCGCTTGCCAGGGGATGGAGGGAGCTAAACAGAATTAAATTAGAAAAACTGTGACGATCCCCACCAATGTGAGCAGGAGGTGATAGGTCATAATCCAAGTATTCTGTCAGCAGTCAATGCTAGGAAACATTGGTATTTGTTGCCAGATATCAGCATAGGAAGTTGGAAATACAGGTTGCTAAGGCTTCATGTGGCCCTTGGCTTCTGAGAAACTTTTTTAAACAAACAAAAAATGGACAAATGACTAACTTAACATCAAGCTATTTTCTTGTAGCCATGTTTCTACTTAAAACTATCTTCAGGAAATTTCCATGTATAATGGAAACTTTAGTCCTTCTGTTATTAAACAGTACTTTAAAATGTTTTTGTTTACAATTTATAGAATTCATTTTTATTGACAGTATAGTTTTACATTTGCTAGTTATTCCAAGTATCTCACTTCCTGGACCTGTATCTGATCCCACATCGGGATAATATTGCTAAGGAGATATAAAACCATTATCATGGTTTGGGCCCATACAACAGCTGAACGTTTTCTCCCTCCACTTCCAAGCCTGAACCCACTGTGGCCGCTCTCATCCCCACAAACGGAGCTTTATGGTCTGAACATTGTAACCAGGGAGCAATACATGCATACAAAGTCAGTGGATGCACATTCAAGATTACTAATTTCAGCAAGTTTCAGACTTGAGCCCTTTACTTCTGGCAGCTCCTTTTTACTTCATGAGCAGAACCTCTTTCTGTACTGGACAATGTTGACTTCTACATGAACCAACTGTGAAAGCTCCATTAGTAAATGCAAGACATTCATAATCTTTGTTACTGGCTGGGATCCAAAGAGTTACATGTGTACACGGAGAATACACGCATGCCTGCAAACATACACACACAGAGACTTCATTTTCAAATGCAGTAACTTGCACTGCACTTGATGCGGCCTCAGAGGGTCTCCCAACCTTCAGGATTGGCTTTTTGCAAACTCAATGTGCTGAAAAATTCTAGTGCATACGCAGACGCCCCTTGAATGGCACTCACTATACACAACCCAAGCCCCAATCTCTTCCGCATAACTGAATCCGCAGCCTCCAACATGTGCATGTGACTCATGAAACTGGATATCCTTTGTTCTGCAAAGGGTAGGATATTAGAAGCCGAACAAAAGAAATATTACACATGAAACAAATCCATTCCTTAATCGGTGTGTCCTCTTTGGGTTCTGAAACTAAGTCACTTCTAATAAAATGATGTAAGCAATAGTTTTATCCACTGGGATATAAAATTATTTTTCTTTGGCAGTTGCATTGTGGTGATCCACATCACAGGTCTCAGGTTTGTAATCATGCAGCTCAAACCATGTTGGCCTGAAGTCTCAAAAGCCACACCTGCGCAACCACTGGGCTATAAGACTAGACCCTGGCAGCAAAGACAGGGTCCCCCGTCCCATCATCTTAGCATCCAACATGCAAAGTGGGGGGGGGGAGGCATTAGCAAGGGAGAAGCAGCAGGTGGGGATGCTTAACCCTTCCCTCACCTGTTGCTTTTCCTCTGCTCAGACACCAGGTTTCCTGGCCATATGGAGAAACATGCTTGGAGGGGAACGGGAGAATCAGGAAGACGGGGCAAGATTAAGAACACCACCTCCCCACCAGACACATTTCTCTGCTACAAATGTGCCGCCCTCCCCACTTTGCACATTGGATTAAATGTCCAGTTCTACCCTATCAGAGTATTCACAAGACCAGCCTCTGCATGGATCTCCAATTAAAGAGTCAGGTTGACATGGAGAAAGATGAGAAGTGACCATTTTACTGTGCTAAGCAAAGTTAGTGGCCACAGTCTGTGAACAACTGGAGAGAATATTTTTTTTAAAATAAAAAAGACACTTTTTTCAACACTGCCGCTCCAAGCCTGTTGCCATGAAAACCCAGTAAAGACTGTAACCAGAAGCATTTTCACACGTGAAGCCTAAAAAGTGTCAGTTTGTGAGGCGAACGTAAAACCTACACCAGCTTTCCCAACCTGGTGACCTCCATAGATGTGGACTCCCCTCCCCAGATGGGACTGCAACTTCCATCATGGGAAAGATGGGGTCTGCAGTCCAACATATCTGGAGGGAACCAGGTTGAGAAAGGCCAACATACACCAGTCAGAATTTTTCACAAATAACTCTCCTCAGCATCCTGTTCTGCTTTAACAATGATCCAACATTTATGGGAATAGATGCTCTAAAGGTGACATAAGCCTCACATATCAACGTTACATTATCTCTAAACAAACAGAACAATGGGAAGTATTTTTGCTTAGCAACTGGATGGTGATTTTGACCACTGCAGTTGTGGGCTTGCATCCTAGCCAGCCATGTACAAGATGCAGATAGGAGACAGCGGGCAGGGGTTACAGGCTGCAATAAAATCCTTGAGTCATTTATCCTAAAAACAATCCCGGGTGACAGAGGCTGGCAATTCTGGCTGTAGCAGTCTCGGCTGAGCAAAGATTTGAGCCAGCCTGCCCCCCCCCCACCTCCCCCTGCAATGCTATCTATGACAGCAGTGGACAGAAAGTAGATCTGGATCCCATGGTAGATCTCTGGGTGATTTGCAGTAGATCAGCAAGGATTTTTGGCTCCCAGTTGTTTAACAATAGCAGCAAAATTATACTGCCGGTATGATTTATGCTGCTGAAATGAAGACAGCTTGAGATAAGCAGGAGCGGATTTTTGTGTGGAAGGACTGTGAGTTCTGCTCAGTTCTGGTACTCAAAACAAATTTCTGGGCCCAGAATTCTTCAATTAATTCTAAGTACGTCTTTTGCACCAGGCTGCAGCTGGATCGCAGGATTCTAATTAAAAAAAAGAGTAGATCCTGCAAGCCTGATGTCTAACCACCCCTGATCTACGAACTAGAGAGTCTCTCTCTCCTCTTGCCAACCAACACTTCCAGAATCTCTGCCTATCAGCAATGCAAATGCTCAAAAGGTCAGGAGTCAGGCTACTAGATTTACAAGTCAATTTCCAAATAACTTGCATTTTAAAAGATAAATACCACCTATTACCTTTCAGTTTCAGCTTGCTCCTTAAAGTGAAAGACAATATTTTAAGGACTATTAAAGCTGGCTAGAAATCCTCAAATTCACAAGTGTCCAGCTCGGGCTGCCCGCTGTCTCCCACATCCATGCATCATTCACAGGAACATGAGTAGTTCTGGGCTGCAAACTGTCTTTGCACAAGATCCTCCTTTGTAACACTTGCTTATGCCATCTGGAGGGATTCTATTAGCCACATTCCTTGTTCTACAAGCACAAGAAGCTTTGCTGTTATGTGGCACGCAAAACTGGAATGGGCGCTTCAAGTCCTCCTGAGACTTGAATCAGAACTCATCCACAGATGTGGTATTTTAAAAGGTCAGCTGCTTTCCCCCCTGAAGGTGTCCCCAGGTTCTCCCTTCTCACGAGATCGTAGCACCCAGGGCTTTGTCTTCCATCCCATCCTGCACATCTCCCCTATCCAAATCTCAGGCACACTTCTAAAATACCCCTGACTATTCTGAAAGGAACTCCCCGGCATTTCCTCTATTCTGAGCAAGCTTCAACTCTCTCTCCTCCTCTAAGAGCTTTCAAGAAACCGCAAACACAAGGGGGGCAATTGAAGAGAGCAGCCCTCACTCCCACACCACAGGGATGCGAACTCCTGAGGGAGAGGGAGGGATCTCTGATCTTCAGTTAAGTCACAGCCCACCAGGCTGCTTGGCATTTTCCAGGAAGAGAAACCCACCAGAAAATGCTGTACTGCTACTTTCCCTCACCACTACTAACTTCAAGTAGCAGCACGAGGTCAGCTTGCAAGTCGGAGCACCTCAGTGAGTTTCTCCTCCTCTCCACCCCTTTGTCCAAGTCTTTCCCTGCCTCACTCAGCTGCATAACAACCCTGGAATGGCACCATTCTGCAGAACAGGAACCCCCTGTGCTGCAAATTCTGGGGCATGTTCTAGGATTCGGCTCACCCTCACCTTGGTTTATTATATATAACCTGCATTTCTGTATACTGTAATTTCAAAAAGCAGCTTACAATAAAAATAAAGCAGAAGAGAAAACAAGATTAGAAGAATGCAAAGCTGCAAATGGAGGGTCAAACTAGATGTGACGGGGCAGCCATGTTTGGTATGCCCCTGTCTGCCCCTCCACGTATAAAAGGGTGGATGTGACTAATTTTTAGACTGAAAGGAGCACACAGGTGAGGGAAGTTGAACTCCCCCCCTTTTTTTCTTTTTAATTTTATCTTCCTGTGGTCTGTCACTCCAGGTACATTTTCCCCAGCCCAGCTCCAATACCAGAAGTGAGCCAGGCTGGCATTATTTCATTCATTCATTTCATTTCTTATATTTCTATACCACCCCACAGCTGAAGCTCTGTGGGTGATTCACAGATAAGAGTGCCTGAAGCAACTGGGCACCACTAGGTAAGGCAGAGGAGAGTTCAGGTTGCCTCAGACAGGTGTCCCCCACTTTCTATGTAAAGAGGGCAGAAATGTAGGCAAAAATGTGGCTGCTCCCATCGCATGTGGTTCAGCCCCGAGACTGTGTAGTAGAATGTACACAGCAGTCTCTTCCGGCTAAGCTTCACATGGGAACATCAGTCATGGTGGGGCAGCACTTCTCAGGACAGCTGGCCTGCCATTGCTGATCTCCTCACAGAGGAATCGCCAATATGCTTCTGAGGATCCCCAGAGCTCCCTGGGACTCCGGACCAAATGAGAGGCAGCGTTATTCACGCATTCGGCAATTGTATGAACATTGTTAAAATGTGAATAGCAGCTGCAGGGGGGGATCAGGACTAAGGCAGGGGCGAAGGGCTCACACCCTCTCCCCCACCCCAGCTCTCTACCACTATTTCCTTCTTTAAAAACCCAACACATTCATGCAATTGCTAAAAGCTTGAACGCTGTGACAGCGCCTTCTCCAACCTGGTGACCTCCAGATGTGTTGGACTAAAACTCTGGGGATGCTGGGAGTTGTAGTCCAATCTATCTGGAGGGCACCGGGTTGGGGAAGGCTGCTGGGACACCTAGTTTAGCCCACAGTTTGACAACCACTAGAAGCAACGTGGTCATCTGTAAAGCCATCTTAGGTTGCAGGCCACACAAGGAGCGTGAGGGGCTAGGTGTGACATGCTACCACTTAGTCCTCCTGGATCCCTACCTATCCTCCACCTGTGGGGGCAGCCTCAGTGGAGGGGCACTGACCAGGTGCAGAAACACCTCTGCTTTAAACTTTTCCTCTTTTGAAGGAGGCGCCACCTCATTCTGTAGAGTGGCGGCAATTATCAGGGATGATGCGGATAGATGAGCAGGTTTTGAAAGAGCTGGGGAGAGTCCAACTTTGCATTGTTGTCCCTGCGTGTGGTGCACACGAATTATCCAGGTTGTTCACAAGGTTGCTAAACTATGCCTAATGGCAAAATTCATATGCCAACATTCCCAGTTAAATGAACAGAACACATATAGCTGAGAGAGCAACCGCTTCTCTATCAACACACGGTCTTCAAATCTTCATCCAAAGTTCATGAGACAACTGGGAACAATTCAATTTCTTTAATGTGTACTGTACACCACTTTGGATTTTTTTTAATCTAAAACTGAAAAGAGCGATAGATATCATAGTACTAAATAAATAATAGCTTATGTGTAGGATCCTGTAAGCGCCCTACATAGAGTGGACCCGTTGAAATGAATGAGACTCGAGTTAGTTGTGATTAACTTCCATCTCATTCATTTCAATGTGTCTACTCTACCTACGACTAACACTGGACACCACCCAATATTCCCATGGGCATCTGGACACGGAGATTATTATTAGGAGCCATTTCATTAGCGGAAATTAAAATGTGGAAGTTTGCTTCTTGAATATACAACCTTATATCTTAGTCTCAAAATAGGGTATACATAACAGAGGCTGCTTACAACAGAGGTTGGCTAAAACACATTCAGTGCAGATGCGTGTACAAGTAAAAATTCCAATTCAAATTAATGATCTATGACATGTACAAGGATGGTAGTTATTGTGGATTAAATAGCCTAGAATAGGGTGTGAGAGTGTACAGTTTATTTGATCTGAAAGGAAGTCCACTTCCAAGATTCAACTAATCTCACTTTCAGTAGATTAGAGCATAACTCCAAGGCAGCATCTAGGATCAGAGTTGAATACATGCCACACAGAGATGATGCCCTTTTACTCTGCCTCCACGAAGACAAAATAACCTCCACCTCACTACCGCAGGTTGGGAACCCTCACTTTCCAAAAGTAACGGGGGGGGGGGGAAGTAACTCCATTTTGCCACTTTGCAACCACTGTTGCCAATATGCCACAGCAACCAAGAATAGTTACGAGGAATCACTAATTTGAATTAAGTGATTTGGAATGAAGCCATCTGAGGAGCTGCATTGCATCCTAAAGACACTAGCAGCACAATCCTGTACTTGTCTATTCAGCAGTAATCCCCACTGAGTTCAATAGGATTTACTTCTAGGTAAATGAGTGCAGGACCCGGACCAAGGAATAAACGCCACTGAACACAGTGGAACTTACTTCTGAATAAAGGCGCAGAGCATTACGCCACATGGATGCTCCTACCCGTTTAGCTGAGAATAAGGCCCACTTGGTCTCAGAGGGCTGCCTGTGGCCTTAGTGAGAAGCCGTTCCCCCTGAAATCAAGGGGGCTTACTTCCGTGCAACCCTGGTTAGTCTCGCGGGAGAGCCACGTCCACTGTCATTTCCCCACAATCTGTACGCACAACCTGCGCGTCCCTTTCAGTGTCCCCTGCCCCGGAGAACCCGACGTCTGCCGTCCGGTTTCATCCGTGCAGGCTCGGGAGCCTGTCTGGAGATCTTCCTCTCCCAGCAGAAGTTACGTGTGGGGGGCGGGTCGGCGTGGGGGTTAGAAAGGAGGGGTCTTGGGACACATCCCCAAACGCGGCCGCGCGAGGACGCCCAAGCGGTCTGCCCATGCTCAGAAGCCCCCTTTCGCCTCGGGAAGGCGCCTGCCCCACCCGCCCCTTCCCGAGGGAGGCGCCAGGCACGCACCGGGGTCGTCCTCGTCGCGGGGCACTTTGCGGAAGCAGTCGTTGAGGCTGAGGTTGTGGCGGATGGAGTTCTGCCAGCCGGCCTTGCTGCGCTTGTAGAAGGGGAAGTTCTCCGCCACGTACTGGTAGATGTGGCTGAGCGTCAGCTTGCGCTCCGGCGCGCCCTGGATAGCCATGGCGATGAGCGCCGAGTAGGAGTAGGGCGGGCGCACCAGGCGCAGCAGCTCCTCCTGGCTCGCCAGGCTCAGCCAGCCCAGCTCCGGCGAGGCGCCGGCCGCAGCCCCCGCCGCGCTCAAGAGCTGCGGCCCCCCGACGCCCCGCGGCGGGCAGCCGTAGGGCAGGAAGGGCGCGCCCGAGCCCCCGGGGCCGCCGCCGCCGCCGCCGCCCTGCACGTAGGGGCCCGCGCCGCTCACGCCCCACAGGTAGCCGGCGGCCGCCGGCGACGCGCCGTAGTCACCAAGCGCGTAGGCGGCGGCGGAAGGTCTCTGCCCCGCTGTGCCCGCGGGTGCGGCGGCAGGCTGCGGGTAGACGCTGAAGGCCTCGCTGCAGTACACGGCCATGGCGGGCGCCTCCCGGGCTCTGCTGCTGCTGCTGTCGCCGCCGCCGCCGCCGCCGCACGACCAAGGCGCCAAAGGGCTGGCGGCAGCCGTCGGGGGCGAGCAGGGAGCGGACTGCGCTGGCTGCGGCGGCTGGAGATCGCTCGAGCTCATCGCCCAGCGGCGCGGCGCAGGTGGCCAGTCCCCGCCCAGATTCCTCTTCCCCGGGGGCGGCCGCTGCGCGCTCTCCCGAGCCTTATAGCGCCCAGATCTCTGCCCGGCCTCCCTGCCCGTGGCCCAGGGATGGCGGCGAGGAGGAGGAGGAGGAGGAGGAGGAGGTGGGGCGCGGCTCCTCCAGCAACCAGTCGAGGGGCGGCGTGGCAAAACGAGGCGGCAGCGCCCGGCTGAGGCGCCGCCGCACAGGCGATCTTGTCCGTCCGTCTGCGGCGCCCCTCCTCTCCGCGCGGCGCCTGCACCTCGACGGGGCTCGCTTGCGATGGGGGGGCGAGCGAAGTTGGCGTGTGGCGCAAAAAGCTCTCGCAGGAAGAACGAGCCCCGCTGCTTTCAGCGCGACTCGCTTTCCAAGAGCGGCTTGGGGGATCCGCCAAGCAAAGCGCGTCTTCGCGCCCGAGATGCTGATGCCCGTTGCTCGGAAATTAATCCCATTGATTTCGATGGGGCCGCCTCCCGAGCAACAGCGCTGCAGTGTTAGCGGTATCTCGGGCGTCAAAGGTTGATGTAGACACTCGGCTACTGAGGTTTGCCCGTGCAACCGCCCTGGAGGTGGGAACAGAATCCTTATGCGGATCTTTGGAGCATCCTTACGAACGCACGTGGCCAACGCTACCTGGGAGTTTGTATCAGTAGTTGATCGAAATAACTCTTCGTAGTGGCGATGCGGAATCCCATTCAGTATGGCACAAGGATTTTAAGGAATTTACGCAGGTTGCCAATGGGATGGCTTGGGAACCGGTCCCATTACCGTCCCATTTGGAAAACGGGGGAGGGAAAAATGGTATTACATACAACTTGCTTTGGTAAAGGACAAAACCAACTATTTTCAACTTCCGTTAATTTTATTTCAAACCCTGATTCAGTTTTCATTTTCAGCTTCTGATCAGTTCTTTTTAGAAGTACATCCCCAAATAACCCCACCCCCCAAAACCCGATTCACGGGTTCTATCCAAACTGTCATGTTTAGAGCAGACGCATTGATAGTAACGGGGCAAGTAAGCCATAGCTAACTTAAACCCATTGTTTTCATTGGGTCTACTCTCAATATGCCTAAGTCTGGATCCAACCCCACCACTGCAGTTTTCGAGGATGGACGCTGCAGTTCAAAGTTCATAAGCTGATTGGAAACACTTCATTTGCTTAATAGTGGATGCCTTTATTATTTGGGCCCATAAGGTTTGGGTGTTGTTGTTTTTTAACTCTTGATATGTAAGAGTCCCCGTTAAATGATTAGCTCTCAGGTTCTTCCTTTAAGATGCCTATTCTTTTAATTAGGATACAACATAGATTATCATAGGGAAATAATATTACGAATTCTTGCAAAGGAATAAGTACATTAAGACACCAGAATCCATCAGTTAGGAAGAGATATATCATTTATTATCATTAATAATAAAACAAACACCGCTGCCCTGGCTGAACGTCCAAGATATATGAATACTGTTAACTTGTTCCTGACTGGCTTCAGTTATTCGCAGCGATAGATCATAGTCAACAGATGCACATAAGAAATACCCTGAAAATCAAAAACAAAAATTGCTTCATCAAATTATATTACACGGGGGTGGGGAAATCAGAATGATTCTTTGAACAGATTTCTTTAAAGATGTAATTAAAAAGTTCGATCGTTTCAATGTTCCTTATTTGTTAAATATTTAAGATAAATATGTATGTAGTTAGAATATTTGGACTTCATTCTGGAATTACTATTAAAAGAAGGGCTACTTTAGAAAGTTTATACCAAAATAAACTTGTTAGTCTTTAAGGTATTGCAAGACTCTTCGTTATTTTTCCTGCGACGGAGTATTAAAAGAAGCCATTTCTATACACAGTATGACTACACATTCACATGAGAGTAAATTTAAGTAATCATGATTAGGAATCCACATTAATCCCAGATGACCACAATACACCTTGATCTGGAAACGCCTTTAATATGGAACACAAACAAATAAGACATGTAACTGAACACTGTTTTCGTGAACTACTTTATTGGTCCATATTCAAACCAAGATCCAGCCAAAATTAACCACTTTTTACTGATATTGATGTTAATGGTAGTGCTTAACAGCGTCTGGATCGTGGATTTGTTATTCCCTCCCACACACCGCATCTCAGGACTGTTGGAAGAATTTGGTCAATATGTGATAACCTTTTGAAGATAAATGCCTTTCTATCCACGCAGTTTAAATACCCGTTTTTATTTTGTGCCCTAAAATACACGCAAAACTTTCAGGAAAAGATTTCGAGGGAAAACAAAACCGTCCCTCCAGCAATTACTTGAACACCGATTTTGAAGACACCTTCGCTGAAGACACCTAGAGTAATTGCTTATAAAGGAACTTACATATTTCATGCCTGCTGTTTTGGGAGGGATATTTATTGAAAATGTTCCCATGGGGAAGGGAAGCGCCTTCGTTTTAACAGCCAAGTTGTAAGTCCTACAGAGTTTATTAATGTAAAGCCTGTTTTTTGGCACGATTCCTCGAAAAGTAATTTCCATTTAAAACGTCGGCTTATTTCCAAGTAAATATGTCTAGGAGCAAGGGTGTATGAGTGTTCCGCCGTTTTTAAAGGGGAACATCTTCAGCGCAGTGAAACGGGAGGAGAATTTGGGACACGATCCATTTAAGGAACTCATAAACACACTTAGGAGTAAGGCCCATTCCCTACCGCGGAACGGAATTCAGAGTAAACATCCATAAGATTGCGTTGCACATTTCTCCTACTGAAAGCCCAGAGACTTAAAAAAAAGTTCTTCACATTGGTTGGATAGTGCCCTTTCCTCTTGTATTAGCTGAGACGGAAAGAGTTCCAGTTGCCAAGCCCCGTTGTATCTCCCCCCACCCAACCGCCCCTTGACTTTAAAGACCCCGCCGAAAATGGTTCCCTTCGTCGTACTTTACTTTAGCCTCAGTACATTGAAATAATTCCCATAGGAAAACGTTTGCACAAAACTACTATAGTAAAGATCGGGTTAGAAAATAAAGAAAAATAATTAATAGCGAGGCAACAGACAACTCTCTTAAACACAAGCAGCCTCCCTTTCCTACGAACGCCAGAGCGCTGAAGAATATTGTCTGAAGATTCGGCGCGCAGATTTGCTGCTGCTGCTGCTGCAGGGTGGCGGGCGCAAATCACTGTTTGTTCATAACTCTGGAGATGGGGGGCGGGCGCCAGTCGGCATCGTGCCGCTCCAAGGCTTGCATTTGGCAAAGGAGACTCCAGTCCAGGCAAGAGTCTGTTTCCATTTGGAAAATCACCTTGGGCCTCCTAGAGGTGTTTTCCACGCATTGCAATTTGGATGGAGAGTTTTTCTGCACGAGGCTGTTCATCACTGTATCTTCTTTTGGCTTCCTCCCAGAAGTGAGATCTGACATCCCAGGTCTACACAGAGCTTTTCCTTTCCTGCTTTTCCACTACATAAATTCTAGGTGGTACTATGCTATATGGGAATAGTACAAATACACAAGTAGGAAAATACCTTTTCTTTCATCTTCAGAAATAATGAGCTTTTTGGAGCCTTTCAAAAGGAGGCCTTTATTGTGCACTTGTGATTGTTCACTCATGGTAGTTTGCAGGTCCTTTACACAGCACTGATATCCTCCAGGGCCTCTCCCATGGATTTCTTTAGATCAAGGAAAGTCTGGTATATCCAGAGCGGTGCAGTGAAACACTCTTGTGTATTTGCACAACTCTGCTATACCATAGCGCCATCTACTGGCTGTATAATTGCACATAAAGCACAGCAGAGAAAGAAAAACCTCAGGAAAAAAAGCACATATGAAGGAGTTGATCTTAATCCCACAAAGAATCCAGAAATAGAACCGCCTGTAAAGGTGCAGGATAAAAGCCTCATGTAGAAATGCCCCTACATGAGGCATTTATTGTGTGCTTATGATGCCTTGCACATGGTAGTTTGCAGGTGCTTTACACGATGTCATCATTCTCCAGGGCCTTTCCCATGCTTTGTAGCCATTACAGCATGGGGGGGAGGGGGGGGGCTAACAAGGAATGATATTTCTGTGAAAGGTGGCATGAAACCCTGGTATATTTGTGCAATTCTGCTATACCACAGCACCATCTAGTGGTTGTGTAGTGGAACATATAAAAAGCAGAGAAAGAACCCCCCTGACAAAAAATACATGTAAAGGAGCCAAGCTTAATCCCACAAAGAAGCCTCGGTGAAGTGGTGCGTTAAACCCTCATGTAGAAAAACCCATTATCTCTGAAAACGCTGTTTCTACTTATGCATGTACTTCTGTCCTTCTACTTAAACTCAACAGTGACCAGAAAGAACAGAATTCAAGTGGTGTGTTTGGATCAGAAGGAATGCTTGGCTGAAACCAATATACATTCTCTATCCTAAACAACACCCTCTATCCTATTCACACATGACACGCTAGCAAGCCAGAGTTATCACTGAGACCACAATAGTCCTGGCCTCAGTTGAGGCTGGTGACTCTGATTTCAGTGGGGCTGTGAATCCATTCTGGGTTTCAGCCAGAACCAGCGAGAACTCTAAAGGAGCTATCCAAGCTGCTGAACCTATTTTTAGCTGGCCTTCTAATGAGCACACTGGTTCATACATGCTTTGTACATCACTTGATACATGGCTACTCATCCTTTAAGGAATGGTGGCTGAATGTGTGGACTGTTGTTGTTGTTCAGTCGTTCAGTCGTGTCCGACTCTTCGTGACCCCATGGACCACAGCACACCAGGCCTTCCCGTCCTCCACTCTGTGTGGACTGATGCCATTGTAAAACATTGCATTTGAGGTGGTATTGGATGATATGAAAGTGTATCTGCAGTGGAAGTTCTTTGATGGCCTGTTCATAAATGCATGTTATAACAAGGCTGAAGGCATTAAGTGATGAACACACATATGTAAACCAGCCCATACTGTGGGAAGGTATTCATTACATCTCTGTGAATATAAGTTTGACCCCATGGTTTCGCTCACATTTTATATTTTCAAGTGCACACTTCAAGTATCATAGGTGTACACCTTAAAGAAATGTAATGTATGAATGTTACTGGCTGATTCAAAACTATGAATTTGTCTGCTTGCTTCCTCAAAATGTACCAAATAAGGAGTGGAGTGGGGTGGGAGAGGGGGTCTTTGATCACAACCTCCATGCCACTAATGTCATTCTCAGGATCTTTGATATCAATTTAGTTAAACATTCTTCTGTTGTATATTCTCTTTAAATACCTGCAGCCAGGAGATTAGATCTGAAAGTCCTTAATTTCATCTTGATTGTCCTCTTTCTTACTTGACAGTATAGAATCAACAGTAAAAAACAAGCAAAGCAAATTTTTAAAATCTTTAAAAACAACAGAAAAAAATGTACTGAGAATTTACATAGCACCTTGCACAAAATGGTGACACATTCCTTATCTCAGTAATGTTTACAGAGATCCTGTCAATATTATTCTCATTTGTGGATGAGGGACTGAGAGGCAGCAACTTGTGTGTCTGTGGCAGTGGCAAGATTTGAACTAGGAGTGTGTAGTTCACGTGAGGGCTATACATGCAGTCACCATGAATTGTGTGGTCTAACAAACTGTGATCTAACTCTGTAGGGCGGATATGGAGCTGCATGTCCGCCCTACAGAGCAGGCCTTTGAACAGGCCTGAAAAACATATGTGTTCCAGGTTGCCCCTTCCTTAACATTGTTTTTTTCTGCGTGTTGCTGGTCCCTGACCTGCCTTGCAAGTGTGTATTCCAGTCTTCCCCAGCTGGTGACCTCCTTTGACCCTCCTGGCTGGGAATTATGGGAATTGCAGTTCAACACATCTGGGAGCCACCAGGTTGGGGAGGGCTGGTGTATTCTTATAATCTGGCCCTTCTAATGTACTTGTGCTTCTCATCTCATTGCATAGGCCACCCTGTAAGGTGGCTGAGAAATACTTCAATTGATGTTGCCTGCAGAAGCATGAAAATGGCCATGCATTTTTTGGCATGATTGTGTGTGCTTGGAAACCACTCTATGCTTATTTCCATGTAGGAAAACTATCATGTATAAGGGAAACTTGGCACAACCACAACTCTGCAAGTGACTAACTAGACATGGTCTCAACAGAAGGTTCAAAGAAGCGTGCCAAGGGCAGGTGGTGGGGCTAATCTGTACTCTCATGAAAGTCAGGAGATTTCAGCAGAGTAGAGAATTTACATTTATGATCTCACATGCTGAAGGTTTGGATGGATCCTCTTAATGTAAAAGGCTGAAAGGTGAGAGCAGGAGAAGAGCAACTAGTTTGATCTTTGGTGTAAAGGAGAGCAAGAGGGAAGCAGCATCAAAGGGTAACAATTAATGTGAATTTCCTCAGAAGTGAAGTTGATGCCTCAGTTGCTTCTCTCTGTGAGGTTATTTCTTTTTAATTAGACACTGTGATATCCCACTTCTATCTGTTAAGAACAGGACCACCACCCAGTTCCTGAAGGTGGGGTGAAATAGAAGCAAATCCCTTAATCTGTTAAAATGCATAATTTCTAGAAGATCAAACAATGGGCTCTCCTGCTACTGAGCTATTGAATCAGAGTTTAGGCCATTCTATAATTGAAAACCTTGCAACTGTCTCTTCACCTTAAGCGCTCACAGCAAATTGTCCATGTCAGCTGATCATGATCACAGATATCCTAATTGGCTCTTTTCTGAAGGGTGAACATCCCCAGAAGAGAAGATTAGCCAGAGAGATTGACAAATAATGGTATTCCTGAAAGACTGTCTCCAATTTCAGCCAGAGCTTGCTAGCCTTAATAAATTCAACTACCTACAGAGTTTTTGCTTGTCCCCTTTGGGTGATCACTCTATAGCCAAGGGGTGTGTGTGTGTGTGTGTGTGTGTGTGATATATACACATACTATATCTTACTATATCTACACACACACACAACATTCAAGGATTGTCTCTACCTGTACTGGCCCAAATAAATGTCATGCGTAAATTAAGCAGGTAAAGCTTTTCCTACCACTTCATCTGCATACAAAGAAAAGCTTAACCTGAATATTAGGCTGCTGCTGTTACAGTAGGGTCACTTAAAAACACACATGCAACACCTCCAGTCACAGCTCTGAACCAGTGCATTCACATAGGCCTAGTTCATACATAATGGCAACCCAGAGTATGGGTTGTCATTGAATTGTAGATTGTCATTATGTGCAAACCCTGCACTATGGTTTATGTATGGATTGCTAACCACAAACAATCCAGGAAGAGAATCCATGGTTTGTTATTAGGTTGTGAATTCTGGATTGCTTGTGGTTAACAACCCATAGTTAAACCATAGTGCAGGGTTCGCATGTGACAACAACCCATGATTCAATAACAATCCATGATTCAACAACAACCCATATTCAACCTGTACTCTGGGTTATTACATGCGAACCAGGTTGATATCTTCTAGAAGGGATAACCCTGAACCAAACCCCACTGCCTAAGGGTGTATGCTTCTCTGCTACTAACTAAGATGCAAAAGAGGGTGTGCAGTAACAAGGCTTGTCAACAGGACATTCAGGGAAGGGTATAAGGAGTGATGGCCTGCCATTCCCCACTCCCTTTCTAAAGCAACCCTAGAGCAAAACTAGTTGTTGACCAGGATGTATTTATTTGTGATATCTATACCTTGCTTACTAACTGAAAGTCTTGAGGCAGTTTATGATGTATGTAAAATATAATTGAAATGTTAAGAGTTCCTTACTGGGCTCCCAGTTATGTCTGCTCCTGCTGGCAAATACAAAAGTTACTTTGGGGGGCAAAGCTGTTTACAAGCTGCTTCCTTCTCTCCCCCTGCCCCACCCCCGATATTCCAATGACCATTTTGTTGCTGAATCTCTGGGTCATAGTGGTCTCAGAGTAAATAACCCCAAACCAGAAATGGATGCCAAAGCAGCCAGATGCTAGCCTCCCTCACAGGTCAGGGCTTTCTCACCCAGACTGCTGCTGAGGTCTCTCCTGGTGGCAGATGAAAGAGGCAGTGGTGGAATTCCAAAGAGGTTTACAAGCAGCACGTAGAGCAATGAACATGTTATAGCCATGTTAGGGCCAGGATGGGCAACTGGAAGAACTGGAGTATCTAATTTTGTTTTATGGTGCCCCAGTCCAGCCATAACATAAAGGAGAATGTTCACTATTTTCTATATTAGTGTTGGCTGCATGATCACTATTTGTTACAGATGGTGTGGAACTCCTTCTTTGTATCAGCCACTACGCACATGGTTCTGAGAGTAACAACTTCGATTGTTCCCTTACTAGATGTGATACTGGCAGACCCATGTGCTACAATGTGGCTGGGCCACACAGCAGTAATGCAGGATGTGGAGGTGATTTAAAGTTAAGTAGCAGGCAAAAGAAGGGTGTTCAATCCTTCCCTCACCTATACCGTGTTTCTTCCAGCCCAGCTCTGAGATCAGAAGCAGGCCTAGCAGGGGAATGTGATTGATAGAAAGGTAGTGTCAGGCACAACAGTAGCGGACACCCCCGTCCCTCCACTCCACTTTACCAAGGCTTTTTAAAAATGTGCAACCAGACACAAAATGTGCAGTTCTAGAAAAAATCTGCAGTTCAAAGAGAACATTTCTGCAATTCAAAAATTAAAGTAATGTGTAATTTGCATTATGTTGGCTGATGTAAATAGTGAATAAGAACAATGTGAAAAGTAAAGTGAACAGACCAGGCCTCCCTAGAACTCCAAACCATACCCATTTCTCCTCTCCCTACTACAGATACTGGTATTTCATTCATTACATTTATATCCTGCCTTTCTGCCAAAAATTGAGTTAAAATGTTGTTCCTATGATAACGCCAGTGATGCCAGAAAATATGCAACATGCCATACTTGACAGGATCCTTATTAGGGCAAAGCTGCATGAATATTTGTGTCTGGAAGTAGCATCACAACACAGCAGTCAGTCTAGTCCCGGTGAAAAAACACCCTTGAAGCTATTCAAAGATTCTGCCAAATACAAAGTTATTGAGCTTCAAGAAGAGAGATATCTTCTATTTAGATTTATCACTGTAATAAGAAGTCAGTGATATATTGACCTCAGACAT
Source organism: Heloderma suspectum (assembly GCF_057233095.1). NCBI lineage: Eukaryota > Metazoa > Chordata > Lepidosauria > Squamata > Helodermatidae > Heloderma > Heloderma suspectum. The sequence continues at coordinate 130,869,098 of NC_139462.1, read as the reverse complement.
ATTCTTGGGAACTATGAGTTCTCAGCTCTCCCAAGAACCGGCTTCACTCTAGATCAGGCTTCTCAAGCTGGTGCCCTCCAGGTGTAGTTCAACACATAGGCTGAGGAAGGCTGCTCTAGTACGTCTTCTTACATAAGATAAGTCATGCCCCCACCCTCACATGGTGATTTCTCTTTAAAAAAACCAAACTGAAGTCCAAATCCCTTTTTCTTTTACAGAATAACCTTCCATTCAACAGGAAATCAATAGTTTTATTTTAACATTTCATACAAACTGCATATTCACACACACACACACACACACACACACACACACTGAGATCTTGAACTTCTTCGTGTTTTCCATTGGCCATCTTTTTGTTGGCTTTTGTGTAAAGCTTGACTATTACAGGGTAGGCTACTAAATGTCATGGAATGTGACACTAAGCCAGCTTTCCCAAACCTGGTGCCCTCTGTATGTTTTGGAGTACAATTCCCAGCAATCCTGACCATTGGCCATACTGGCTGAGGCTGATGGGAGTTCAAGTCCAAAACATACAGGGGGCACCAGGTTGGGGAGGGCTGCTTTAAATATCAAAGCATGCATGTCCACACAAAGAAAATGTACAGGTATGTTGCAGCAACGCACGACTCAGACACTCGGCCATGTCTGCTGCCTAGTCTGAAATGCTTGCAGTCTTCTCCTTCAATCCGCAGTTCCAATGGCACGGGAATAAGGGACTCGTGCTTGGCTCATGAGGCTCCCTGCTCAAGCAGTCTTGCACCTAACTCACACCACACTGGTGAAACTGAACATCCTTGAGGCCTGATTTAACAGTGACACTGTACATGTAAAGAAAATTCCCTTATGTTGTGTTCCACATGGCTGGTGTCTCATTTAAACCAATTGCCTTGCCTATACATACAATAATAGCATCCTAGGAATCCACAACTCATGTAGACACCACCAGAAAATCAGGGCCTATCTTAAACAAGATGACAACTGTATGGGTTGTTGGATGAGCAATTTTTTTTAAAAGCCACAGCCTCATCTTTAAATTGGCCTCACTTGGAGGCAATGAGTGATACAGGGAAAGTCAAATGCAGAAGAGAGTAGCCATCAAGACCCTGCTAACCTTGATCTTTGCTACAGGCATCCAAACCCACACTTAGAATGATCATGCAAATTATAATATAAGTGGCGCTCAGCTACCTGATGCATATGTGGGTAATGCTCTTTGATCTAGGCTGGAAGGGACTGACTCCTCTTTTAAGGTGCTCTAACCTTATAGCTGTAAGTGCCATATTTTCACTCAGAAGAGGCACCCAGAGTTCCTTATCTCTCCCTCATCTTTTTCCTGGTGTCACTTCAACAATATCAGTCTGTCAGCAAGAAGGATGCTCCATGGCTCTGGGCCAATGTGTCCCCTCCTTCTTCCTCTAAATATGTCAGCAGCTGTCCCACCAAAAACTAAATAAACCAGTGGGGAGAGGGTTTCTTTACCTGATCCTTTCAGCTGAAATAAGTCTGAATTTAATCCTGATACATAACTCTTTCTTTGACCTACTGCTTTTCTCACCTGTTGACAGTTACTTGCCAGGTTACCTTTGATTTGGCTGTAACAGCATCTCAGTACTTAGGAAGGCTCTTGCCCTGTAATCCTTTCAGAAGCCTCCATCAGTTTGTATCGTAACCTGAGAGGGGTTTCTTAGTTCCCCATGATGTCATTTCTTGTTCACACTACAAGTAAAGCTCAGAGTCATAACCACATGGACTCTGTTTTCTTAAAACTTGAGAATGTATTTGAACCAAATATTTGGAGAGGTTTGGCTAAACAGGCACCATGGGATACAACTAATTTAACATCTGATTTGAAAAGTTGATGGCAAAAGTCTGCTGATCTGAAGTAATATTATGTTTGGCCTGCTCAATTCTTACTGGTTTACCAAATGTTTCACTAATGCAAGCAAGCTGACACATTTCTAGGGATTAAGTTATAGAACTGATAAAACAGCATGGCAGGCAAATTATATGAGATCATGACAGAAGTGAATACCTGGCTCTCACACACCCAAGGAACTTTGTTCAAGTTATTCAAGGTACCTGTGTTGTATTTGCCTCTACCTGGATGCCACTTGTTTTGCAGTACACTCAAGGGATGTGTTCAGAGCACCATCTAGTCTTGTTTTATGGGATGAAATTCATGTATTGAATTATTGGAGTCTGAGGACACCCATATGAGCCTGAATGAGTCAAGGTTCAATGGACATATGAGTGGGAAGACTTCCACGTAGCCCATTATGAGAAATGTGCCTCCTATGGAATTGGAAATTGGAAATATTTCAGGAACTGGATTGGATAGAAGGAGTTAGTGAAGCTTATTTTTGTGCAGGATCAGAGTCAGATAAATGGTTTGCAGCAGCAGCAGCAGCAGCAGCAACAACAACAACAAACCACCCCCAAGTTGTTCATTTTCTTATATGCATTGGCCTGAAGGGTAGCGCATGAGTCCCCAGTGGAAAGATTACTGAAGCAGACAGGAAAGACCCAGATTGACTGTTTGCATTACTTATCCATGCTCTGATAACTTCTCGTCTGGATTACTGCAATGCGTTATATGTGGGGCTGCCTTTGAAAACGGCCCAGAAACTTCAGCTGGTCCAAAATAGGGCAGCAAGATTGTTAACAGGGACTGGCCTGTGAGCTCATGTTATGCCAGTACTTTTTCAGCTGGACTGGCTGCCAGTCCTTTTCCGGGCCCGATTCAAAGTGCTGGTATTAACATTCAAAGCCCTTAATGGCTTGGGGCCAGGCTATCTGAAGGATCGCCTCCTCCCATATGTGCCTGCCCGGACCTTAAGATCATTGTCAGTGGCCCTTCTCTGTGAGCCCCTGCTAAAGGAAGTGAGGTGGGTGGCTACTAGGAGGAGGGCTTTTTCTGCTGTGGCACCCTGGCTCTGGAATGAGCTCCCTAGTGAGGTTCGCCTGGCACCTACATTGTATTCCTTTCGGCGCCAGGTGAAGACCTTTTTATTTTCCCAGGCATTTTAGCATTTTAGCTTTCTAAAATTTTAGCTGTGTTGTTTTAAATCTGTATTTTAAACTCCTGCACTACTGCTAGGTTTTATTGTGGTTGTATTGTTATATTGTGGTTTTAACGTTCTATATATTTTAAATTGTTTTATTGTGTGCTGTTTGGTTTTAATTTTTGTGAACCGCCCAGAGAGCTTCAGCTTTTGGACGGTATAGAAGTGAAATAAATAAATAAATAAATAAATAGCCCACTGCAACCCGAACAGAAATGCCTTGAGAAAAGTTTTATATGAAAGAGACAAAAGTCCTACTGAAACAATGGATGAGAAGATAGCTAATTGCAATTACTGATGGGGTTTTGCCTATCAGGATGATATGCTTAGGGGGAGGAATCTTATGAGATTGATCTCCGAAGTAACACAAGAAAACTGTTGTTATGACAGAAATGCAAAACTGAAACACGTTGAAAGACATTCCAACATGATGATGCAAAACTCTAGTTTATAGGCAAACCACTTAGAGATTTTATTATGTTAAGCAGTATACAAGTATAATAGAGAGAGAGAGAGAGAGAGAGAGAGAGAGAGAGAGAGATGTAATTGAAAACCAGGTTGTACATAGTGCAAAGAATGGATATGCACTCAGACACAATCACAAATGCCTAGCCTGGGTTCATCCCTGCCAGAAGACAGAAGGGACACCAGGAACCTAGACCTACCTGATGGTGAACAACTTCATAAAGATCCTGAACCTTCACCTGAGTCAATACATGCTCAGCCACCACAAGCAACATCTCACTTAGACATCACAGCCATGGATACAGCCATGGCTGCTTTAGGTAGAAAGAAAAAAACAAGAAAACCTTGGAGGAGAAATAAAACATGATTTATATCATGTGTAATTTGGTCCTTAGTTACTCAGAATTAATTAAACGTGATCCTGGCTTCTGGTGTTCTGGTAAATGAATATAAAGGCACTAGGATAACTGATAAGCTCTTAGACACTTCGGACGTTTCTAAACGTTTTATTAACATTATTTGTGAAATGACTTCTATTTAAATATATTAGTTATTACTTGCATTTAGGGTTTTTACTGTTTTTGTGTTGTGTTGACTTTACCATGCCATGTACAATGCCTTAGGCTTCATCACAACAATTCTGGCTTTGGACATCTAAGGCTGAAAATGTAATATCTTTGCTCTAGGTTTGTGTATATATATATATATATATATATATATAAAATCTTACAAGGTAGACTCCAGAGATGCCACAGCAGATAAATTCAGGAGACATGCATCTTAAGTGGATTCTTATAATTTCGGCCTTAGTTGAAATCATGTTGATGGTCTGAAGCTAGTAGTGGACACAACCATTTTGTCCACAGGTAGATTCCTCTACATGTAGATGTCACATTATGCTTTAATTATCATCTCCAGAGTTCCGACAGCATTGTTAGAACAGGCCCTTATTGTACCTGTGTGCCTCAGTTCTCCTCCTGTAAAAAGAGATTGGCAGTGGTGGCTCAGCATGCTGCCTCTGAACAACTATTAAGGGCACAATCCTATGCAAATTTAGGCAGAAAAAAGCCCTACAACCCCCAGCATTCCCCAGCCAATGCTGGGAGTTGTAGGACTTTTTTCTGTCTAAACACGTGTAGGATTGAACCCTAAGAGATCCCCATTGGTTAGCTATTTGTACATTACCTAATGCACTAGTGTTCTAGTCCTATGTGATACTACTATCATAATCATTGTAATACTACTTTGCAGTTATAGTATGTAGTGCATCCCAGGTGTTTAAAGTGCTTCATGTTATCTCAATCCTGTACAGGCCAGTATTATCCCCATATTGTAGCTGAGGAGGCTGAGACTTGCCAAAAGCCATCTCGTGAGGTGAAAGCTTAGTGAAAATTAAGCCAGCCATTCCCTGGCTTACAGGGCCTTCACTGTAGTGGCTGGGGCATGCTGGGAGTTGTAGGGCTTTTTCTGTCTAAACATGCATGGGATTGCACTTTTAGTGACATAGTTGCACCAGCAAAGAAGGCAAAAAGCTATTGGAATCAAATATATATTCCAAAATCCGGGACATATTGAAAATTTAAATCTTATTTTTTAAATATAAAACTTGTGGACTCCAAGAAACGGTCAAGATGGTGAACAAGGATCTTTAAGATATCCCAAGGGAACTGGAGAAACTGGGTTTGCAATGAGGAGGAGGGAGGAGGAGGTGATCACACTGGAAAAGACAAACACTTCAGAACTCGTAGCAGAGCAGAATAAAATGTTCGATTTACCTGATAGTTCTAGAACACCCTCTCCTCCAATAGCTACACAGCCACAAAATATCCATCACTCTGAAAAAATGATCAAAAGGAAGGAAAGACCTGCAAGTGATATGATCCTGCTCATTACATTTTTTGAATTCTCAGATCACATTCAGCTTCTATCACTGGAAAAAAGGTGGCTTGCAGCTTGCTTCATATCCCCTGACATGCTTAAAACAGCTGAATGGCTACATGGCCTGTGGAGAAATGTGGCAACTGGGGGCACAGAGTTATTCACTATCTCGGTGATGGCAAAACAAACAAACCCATTGTTTTAAATAAAAGAGAAACACACTGCAACTGTTCCTGCTCACCAAATGCAAGTCCCCCATGAACCTCTAACGAAATGTCCCCCCGTCCCCCCCCCAACTTAAAAAAAAATGCTTTTCAATTTGTCACCCACAAATGGGGCAATAAATGGGGGAAGTGACCGCTCTGATTTCCTGGCCTTAAAAACATGGAGTTGGGCAAGTTAGTTGAACGCTTTAAAAAATTCCAGCCAGTTTCCAGCCAAAAAAATCCATGGGCAATCTCAGGAAATCTAATTAGATGGCTGGATGAACTGAGCAACAGAAGAACAAAAGCTGCAAGGGTTCTCAGTGGTTTATTTAGAAAATAGACACTGCAGTGTTTGAAGCAGATCTCTTCATTAGGAGCTAAGTCAGAGTGAAGGACAAAATGAGGGATTTTGCCCCTGCTGAAGAGCTCTGCTCAAACAAACACACACATGGGCAATTATTTCTTTTAACAAACCACTGATAGCCTTCCTACATGAGGCTTTTATTGTGTGCTCATGATCCCTCGGGAGTTTCCTCTCCCATGCTTTGAACTGTTATCGCAGTTTTTTTCCTAACAAGGAACGTCTAGTATTTTTTCTGAATGGGGTTATAAAAACCTAGGGTAATCACGCAATTTTGCTATACCACAGTGCCACCTAGTGATTGTGTAATGGAACATATAGAAAGCAAAAGGGAAAAAAGCCCAGAAAAAAAAACATGTAAAGGAGCCAATCTTAATCCAGCAAAGAATCTGGAAAGCAGAAGCCTTCGTAAAGGTACAGGTTAAAAGCCTCATGTAGAAAACCTCTAAGAGTCTCTGTATGCATCCCCATTCTTCTGATATTTCATTAGTGTTGCAGAGATAGCTCGTCTGTCTGATTTCATTTTGTTTGTGCTGATTTTAGTTCAGGACCGCGGTGGCTCAGTGGTTAAGACACTGAACTGCAGACCGGCAGGACAGCAGTTTAAGATCCGAGTGCCACGTGACAGAGTGCGCTCCCGTCTTCAGTCCCAGCTCCTGCCAACCTAGCAGTTCGAAAGCAAGAAATTGCAAGAAGATAAATAGGTACCGCTTCAGCGGGAAAGGTAACAGCGTTCCGTGCACCTTGGTGTTCAGTCATGCCAGCCACATGACCACGGAAGCATCTTCAGACAGCGCTGGCTCTTCGGCTTAGAAATGGAGATGAGCACCACCCCCTAGAGTCGGACACGACTGGCTGGGGACACCTTTACCTTACTTAGTTCATCCTTCAGCCATTGATACCCTTCTTCCCTCTGCTATCCCTTCCTCCCTGTTTTGTGTAGTGTCTATTAAATTGCAAGCCATTATGGAAATTACTGTTGTATCATAATAGGGGTTGGAGGACCTGCCTTCCAGGAGAGTATGGGCTCTGCTTGTAAAAGGTCCCTCTGTCCAATTTGGGGGGATCTTCCCTGCCCCATGTGCTACAGCTCACCCCATTCAGAAGGGTCCTCTGACCCTCTGTGAAGCCATTTCAGTGGGCTGGAGGAGCTGTTGTGGAAAGGAGGAGATAGGGAAGTCCACTTCCATCAGTGCAGTTGATCCAGCGTAAATCTCAATCCAACCCTAGGTCTCCTCTTTGTGAAATTTGTTGCTTAGAATTTCTGGCTCTGGCTCTTGGGATTATTATTTTTTTACTTATCTATCTGGATAGTTTTGGCCTCTCCTCAATTTGAAAAACAAATACCTAAAGTAGGTAACAAAACCGAGATTAGACATCCCAATATGCTCAGAGTTTTAGAGGAGAGAAGTAGGGAGAAAGATGGAGGAAGGAAAAGGACAGGTGTTGTAGAAGAAGAGCTAATAATAAATTCAGTGTTCAGCCTTCCTAGGGCTGACATGAGATCACGTCTCTGAACCTTCATCACCCCAAAAGTTAAACATGACGGAAAGGATACATCAAGTCTTCAGATTCTTAACAAAGCCTTGGATACTTGATACAAAGAAGCATTGTTTCACACAGGTATGTTTACTTTAGATTGAGTGACTGAAAACCTTTTAAGAAAGTCTGTTTTCCCTCCAACATAATGAGGGGGAAAAGAGATGCCATTAATGGCAAACTTGAACAGCCCCTCCCCTCCCCAAAATTATAGTTTCTAATTTATGTATATTATTTAAATATACATTTTGTTTGGTTCACAAGTGATCTTAAATAACATATTTGAATAAAGCCAGTATTATTAAGCATAAGCAAGTAAACCTATTTCTTTGCTTGAAAGGAATGAATAAAGATGCCTCCATCTGAAATATTAACAACAACAGCAGCAGCAGTCATATCAGGAGAAAGCCACAGTAAAATAATGTGTTTTCAGGGCCTTCTTAAAAGCTTGCAATGACGGAACAAGGTGGACCTCCAGTGGCAACTTGTTCCAAAGGTGTGGGGCCGCTGCAGAGAAGGCCCTCTTTGCAGTGGCCCCACACCTTTGGAACAAGTTTCTCTGAAATTCGATGAAATGCTCTGTGTGTATCGTTTTGTTGCCAATCCTAAACCTTCATGATGGAATGGCTATAATAAAACAACCTCTGTCTACATGGAAAAAACAACCCCTATTTCATAAAGTAACATGAAATGAAGAGCTGCAAACACACAAGCAACTTTTGTTCACAGACAATTTACACTTTATGCTCTTAAGTGTATACCTATGGCCCCATACTCCCATTTGATGATCACACGGCAACTGCACATGTTGTTTCTTTCCATGTCAGTTGTTTGCAAAACATGTTGATCTGACTATTAATTCCTTTGCTGTGGATTTTCACGCTCCTCCTTTTTTCTATGTTGATCACTTGGGGAATGTGGGCAACCAAACTGTATCTCATTGTGCAAAGTACAGCTCAGCAGTTGATGTCAACACAATGTTGTCACTTGTCAGGACTTTGAACGTCTTAGGGCCGAACCAGATGTTACTGTCATTGCATGGTTAGCAACCTCACCTTGGATTTAAAAACAACACAAAATAGAATTTGGCATGGAGCTCCCAGATTTAACGTTCTCCTCCCCAGCCACAATCCCAATGAAAATTTCCCCCCTCTCCCACCATGGCAATCAGTGTTAGGAAAATGCTCCCATTGGCATCACCATGTAGAGTGGGGGAGCAATTTTTGTCAGGATCATGGCTGGGGAGGTAAGAGTTAAACTTCTCTTCCTACACAAAGTGGCCCTGATTAAAATAGAGGAGCCTCATCCTGAGTATTACATTTTTTAAAGCTACAGGTATGGTTGGTAGCCACACAATAAAAGTAATATCTGGTTTGGCCCTTAACTGGGGACTGCTCTAGGCTGTGCGATGGCAGGTTTGCATGCTGTTTTTCATATATATATATATATATATGTATGTATGTGTGTATATGACAAAATTATTCTATTTAATGCATCACTACTCCAGAGCAATTATTAAGTAATTTGTTTGAATTCTAAATAAGCATCTTCAGTCACATGCTGATTCTCCTGTTGAAATGTCATCTCTCCTGAAGTATCCCCCCCACCCTGCAAATATTGTCAGGTTTCTGTCTCCACGTGGTTAAAAAAAAAAAAAATGGTTATGAATATCTAGCAAGGTGTCATGGGTTTGAAGTGGAGAATCAGCATAGGATGGAAAAACTAATAAATTTCCTCTCCATTATGGCCCCTGAATCTCTCTTCAAACAGCCACTATCCCATCATGTGTTCTGACCTAAAAATGAGCAATGTCAGTCCCATTGATGAAAGACTTACTTCTGAGTAAGCATGTGCAGAAGGATCATAGTCCACTGTACTATTTCCTATGCTTTTCAGAGAAAACACATTGTTAAATTTTATCATGTGAATATTGGCACCAGTGGGAGCTTTCCTTCCATTGCAAAGATCAGGTGCAGTGAGGCAGCCCCTGATCCACCTCAAGCCCCTGCTTCCCCACCATACGATGTCTATTTGTTTTTTGTTTTTTTAAAATAGCTTTGTAAGGGTAACCCACATGACAAATGCCACATCTAGTTTGGCCATGAACCACCACTGGAGAATTATTCTGAAAAGAGTTGATGTTGCACACAACATAGTACTAGAGATGGTGTGTGCCTCTGAAAGAGGAGTGCTTGAAATTCAACCCCTCCCCCACCTTCCATGCCTATACTTCATAAAGCACCATGCATGTTGATGGCACTGTATTAATAATGCAATGCATTTTAAGCTTTGACAATTAAAGTTTTATTTAGTTGGGGTATTGTAATGCACTCTACATAGGGCTGCCTTCGAAGACAGTCCAGAAGCTTCCATTAGTCCAAAATCTGATGGCCAGACTTTTGTCTTATGCTCACAGGTTGAAGCAGACAGCTAATTCTACGTCAACCCCTTTGGCTTCCTATTTGCTTCTGGGCTCAATTCAGAGTGCTGCTTCTAGCCCTTAAATGGCTCAGGACCAGATTAGTTTAGGGACTGCTTGCCCCCATGTAGGCCTGCCTGGGAATTAAGATCAACATGGGTGGCTTCCTCTTGGGAGCATCTCAGCATATTCCTCAAGTGTGGATGAGAGGGCCTTTTCTGTGGTGGTGCCATGACTCTGGAATGCTCTCCTGATTGAAATCCATTGGATCCATTTTTTTCCCATAAAGGCCTGCCTGGGAAATAAGATCAACATGCGTGGCTTTCTCTTGCTGCCATCTCAGCATATTCATCATGTGCATGTGAGTCTGGGCCTTTTCTGAGCAGAAACTGAAGAAACTTCTATTTCAACAGGCTTTTGATCTGTTTTTATTGTTGCCAGTTTAAATGTGTAACATTTTTTACCTTGATTGCTTAGGACTTTTTTTCATTGCGTTGATTGAATTATATGGGATTTTTTGTTTTTGCTTTTTAGAAATGGTTTACTAGTTGTAATCTTATAATTATATTATATGGTTTAATGGTTATACTGAATGCCACCCTGGGTGATTTACTAGAAATTCATGATATAAATAATAATTTACAGATTTCCTCCCTGAAAAAGTGGAAATAAATTACAGATTTTGCAGCTGTGAAACTGAAACTGAATTAAAGTATGAAAATTGAATTAAATAATAAGATAAGTGTTCTTCTTAGCATAGTACATTTCTTGGAAGTTGGTAAATGGCTAAGCATTCCTTCACTAGAAAGTATTCCACCACCGAAAGTAAATGAGCGTTACAGGGACCTGAATGCAAAAAAACAACACTGGGTTAACTGGGCATGTAGTCTGGGTACACCATTTTTAATTCCTTCTTCTGTATTTGTCAGAAGTACTTTGAGATTGCACAACTGCAGGAGGACAAGTTGAAACATCTGTCATCTGAAAAGCATCAGTCTATCCATAACTGAAAGGCATTGGCGGCATAAACGCTGCTGATGGATGCTGAATCTTCAAAACTCCAGTGCAATAGTTCCGCTTCCCCTTGTACCTTCCTGTCATGAGTAGCTTGCCCTATAGAACTTAGGGCAGCTGTGTCCTCAACTCTTTGTGCTCTGTTTTGCGCCAGTGTTTCACGTTGATTTTCCTTTGCACTGCTTAACTATTAAAATGCCTCTTTTCATTGTTCTTTCAAGCATCTGTCACTGGTGTACAGATTCTTCATAGTTGCAAAGTCACAAGCAGCAGCGTTGGTGTTCTCCAAAATATTGTGTGATCTCAAAGCTCTGTTTGTGGTCCCTTTTCCTCAGATTTCTCATTCAGTCAGCATCTGGGAGTATCACCCTTGGGACTGCAGTACTGCTGTCTTATTATGGAAGGAAACAGGCACACAATAGATGGGTTACAGAGGGGTTATAGTCTGCACTTCTGAGCACAAATATCTTTAAAGATTAGTTGATCTGTTCTGCCATAAGCTTTCTTGGACCAGAGCACACCTCATCAGACACATCCACAATAGAAGAGAAGAGAAATATGTTGCTAGAGAGCATCAGAGTGCTTCCAGATTGTCTCTCAGTCTCCAGCTTGTCTGTAACTGCTATCTGGCAAGAGCTGGCTGTTCAGGGAGGGTGGGATCAGAAGGCCTGTCACCACCTTCGCATTGAAAAGAGAGAATATGCTAAACCTCTATGCCTTGGGCTCTGGAGCCTTTGACATGCCGAACCAAGTTTCCACTAATCCTAATTCAAGGAGGGCATCACCCAGCCACTCATTAATTGGCAATGGAAAATAGCCCTGCGTTCTTGTGTGACCTTACACCTAACATCCATCCCCACCAAGCAGCTATTCAGCACAAGTACAGACAAACCAACAATGCATTTTGTTCCCCTGGAAAATCCCGTTCAGCAGACACCCTAGTTTTTGTCATTCTAAGACTACACCTCAGTGGTAGGCAACCTGGTGCCCTCCAGATATTTTGGGCTACAACTCTACCATGCCTGATAATTGGCCATGCTGAGTGGAGCTGATTAAAGCTGTAGTCCAAAACATCTGAAGGGCACTGGGTTGTGTCTCCCTGCTGTACCTCATAGAATCATAGAATAGTAGGGTTGGAATCATAGAATAGTAGGGTTGGAAGGGGCCTACAAGGCCATTGAGTCCAACCCCCTGCTCAATGCAGCAATCCAAGTCAGAGCATCCCTGACAGATGGCTGTCCAGCCTCGTCTTGAACACCTCCAGTGTGGGACAGCCCACTACCTCCCTAGGTAATTGGTTCCATTGTGGTATTGCTCTAACAGTCAGGAAGTTTTTCCTGATGTTCAGCCAGAATCTGGCTTCCTGTAACTTGAGCCCATTATTCCGTGTCCTGCACTCTGAGATGATGGAGAAGACATCCTGGCCTTCCTCTCTGTGACAACGTTTCAAGTACTTGAAGAGCGCTATCATATCTCCCCTCAGTCTTCTCTTCTCAAGGCTAAACATGCCCAGTTCTTTCAGTCTCTCCTCATAGGGCTTTGTTTCCAGTCCCCTGATCATCTTTGTTGCCCTCCTCTGAACCCTCTCCAGTTTGTCTGCATCCTTCTTAAAGTGTGGCACTCAGAACTGGACACAGTACTCCAGATGAGGCCTAACCAGTGCTGAGTAGAGGGGAACTAGTACTTCCCGGGATTTGGAAGCTATGCTTCTATTAATGCAGCCCAAAAGAGCATTGGCCATTTTTGCAGCCACATCACATGGTTGGCTCATATTCAGCTTGTGATTGACAACAATTCCAAGATCCTTCTCGCTTGTAGTGTTGTTGAGCCACGTATCCCCATCTTGTAACTGTGCATTTGGTTTCTTTTTCCTAGGTGCAGAACTTGGCATTGATCCCTATTAAATGTCATTTTGTTGTTTTCTGCCCAGCGCTCCAGTCTATCCAGATCACTTTGAATTTTGTTTCTGTCTTCCAAAGCATTAGCTATCCCGCTCAATTTTGTGTCATCTGCAAATCTGATCAGCATTCCCTGCACCTCCTCCTCCAAGTCATTAATAAAAATGTTGAAGAGCACTGGGCCCAGGCCAGGACTGAGCCCTGAGGTACCCCACTCGTTACCTCTCCCCAGTTTGAGAAGGTCCCATTGATAAGCACTCTTTGAGTCCGATTCTGTAGCCAACTGTGGATCCACCGGATCGTTGTTTCATCTAGCCCACTTTGAGCTAGTTTGCTCATCAGGATATCATGGGGCACTTTGTCGAAAGCTTTGCTGAAGTCAAGGTATATGATGTCTACAGCATTCCCACAGTCCACAAGGGAGGTTACTTGATCAAAAAATGAGATCAGATTTGTCTGGCAGGATTTGTTCTTGACAAATCCATGTTGGCTTCGAGTAATCACGGAATTGTTTTCAAAGGGGTTACAGATGGATTGCTTTATCATCTGCTCCAAAATTTTCCCAGGGATTGATGTCAGACTGACTGGTCTGTATTTCCCAGGTTCCTCCTTTTTACCCTTTTTGAAGATAGGGACAACATTAGCGCTCCTCTAGTCATCTGGCACTTCCCCCGTCCTCCATGATTTCTCAAAGAGAATAGACAGTGGTTCTGAGAGTTCTTCTGCCAGTTCCTTTATTACTCTAGGATGCAGTTCATCTGGCCCTGCAGATTTGAACTCACTCAAAGTAATTAGGTGTTCCTTGACCATATACCTATTGATCTCAAGCTGCAATCCTGCCCCTTCAGCCTGTACTTCGCCTTTGCCAGGGGGGTCATAGATCCTCTTTTGGGAGAAGACTGAGCCAAAGTAGGAATTGAGCACCTCTGCCTTTTCTTTGTCATCTGTTACCATCTTGCCATCCTTATTTAATAGTTGAACAACCATTTCTTTCCTCTGCCTTTTACTATGCACGTAGCTGAAGAAAGCCTTTTTGTTGTTTTTAGCATCCCTCATTAACCTCAGCTTGTTCTCAGCTTTAGCCTTCCTGACACCATCCCTGCAATTCTGTGCTACCTGCCTGTACTCTTCCTTTGTTACTTGGCCTTCTTTCCACTTCCTATCTGTGTCCTTTTTGGTTTTCAGGTCATCTCTAAGCTTTTTGTGAAGCCACATTGGCTTCTTCTGATGTCTTCCACCTTTTCTTTTTGTTGGAATTGTTTGTAATTGTGCCTTTAGAATTTCCTTTTTTAAAAGCTCCCACCCATCTTGGACTCCTTTTCTCGTTAGCGTCGCTTACCATGGGACCTTACTGATCATTGTTCTGAGTTTATTAAAATCAGTTTTCCTAAAATCCAGGGTACGTGTTTGACTACACTCGGCTTTTGCTTCCCTTAGAATCAAGAACTGAAGTACAACATGGTCGCTTTCCCCCAGAGTTCCTGTAACTGCTACTTTACCCACTAAGTCATCTTTGTTGGTTAGGATCAAGTCAAGGATAGCCGATCCTCTAGTTCCTTCCTCTACTTTCTGTAGGAGGAAGTTATCCACCACACAAGTCAGGAATTTCCAGGAGGGGCCATGTTTTGCAGAATTTGTCTCCCAACAAATATTGGGGAAATTGAAGTCCCCCATTACTACATCATGCTTCCTTAAAACACTGGCTATTTGCTTTTAAAAAGTTTCATCTACGTCTTCTCCTTGATTGAGTGGCTGGTAGTAGACTTTGACCACCAGGTTCCTTTTATTCTTTGCTCCATTTATTTTGATCCAGATGCTCTCAATGGGGCTACCAAGCTCATCTTCCTGTACTTCTGTGCAGAGATATGTATTTTTCACATACAGTGCAACCCCACCTCCCTTTCTGTTCCTCCTGCTCTTTTTGAACAAGTTATATCCTTCAATTGTTGTATTCCAGTCATGAGAGTCATCCCACCAAGGCTCAGTTATACCTATCAAGTCATAATTTCCCTCCTGTATTAAGAGTTCAAGTTCGTTCTGTTTGTTTCCCATACTCTGGGCATTAGTATATAGACATCGAAGACCATGTGCTTCATAGTCTGGCTTTCTTCCTACATGTGTCTGAAGACTATGATTGGGTGCTATTAGAGCTGTTCTGTCCGTTGCAGTGCATCATGAGTCTACGTCCATTGTTACCCCCAACTTTACATCTCCCTTCCCCATAGGATTCAGTTTAAAGCCCTCCTGATGAAGTTCTTCATGCTGTGGCCAAACACATTCTTCCCATCCTTTGTGAGGTGCAACCTGTCCCTTGCCAACAGCCCATCTTCCAGGAAGTATAGCCCGTGGTCCCAGAATCCAAATCTCTCTCTTCGGCACCACCTTCGTAGCCAGTCATTCACCCGGAGTATTTTTTGTTCCCTTTCTATCCCTCTTCTAACTACTGGAAGAATGGATGAGAAAACTAACTGGGCCCCAAAGTTCTTGAGTTTCCCTCCCAAAGCTTCAAAGTCTGACGCGATTTCTTCATAGCTCCGCTTGGCGGTATCATTTGTTCCCACATGGATGAGAAGAAAGGGATACATGTCAGTGGGCTTTATGAGTGCAGGCAACCTTTCAGTCACATCTCTAATCCGTCCTCCCGGGAGACAACATACCTGGCGAGTACACGGGTCTTCGCGACATACTTGGGTCTTGATCCCACGCGGCAAGGAGTCTCCTACTACTACCACTCTTCTCTTCTTGTTGTTGTAGGCCTGGGTTTCATCGCCTCTGTTTGACTGACCTTCAGCCTCTTGCTCACTCTCATGTAGGTTCCCCTGTGATTCTTCCTCTGCAGGCTATCCTCCAGTCTCATCCTCAAGTACCCGGAATCGGTTCCACAGCTCCACTGCTTCCACTGGTGCAGAGTGGTGTCTAGTTCTTCTTCTCCTAACTGTCACCTTTTTCCAAGGAGTATCCTCTACTCCATTTTTCTTCACCTCAGCATTTCCCACTTCTGCCTCATCTTGCTGTTGCTCTTCAAGCTTCTGGTCTTCACTTTGCTGCTGTAGTTCCCCCATTCTGTTCAAGAACTCTTCGTGTTCTCTTATTCCCCAGAGGGTCGACAATTACCATTCCAGTCCACTTACTTTTTCTTCCAGCAGCGTGATCAACTTGCACTTGTTGCAGGTGTAGGCCATGTTGTTCTCAGGCAAGAAAACAAACACTGCACACACCTTGCAGGTCACCACCACTGGAGAGTCTTGTCCTTCCATTGCCTCTTTTCCCTTTTTGTGTCTAGCTTTGTGATTGTTCTAGACTAGCCTGTGCCTGCTCCTCTACCCAATAGAGGTTAAAAGCAGAGTCCCACTGGTGTGAAAGTGTGTGTTACAAGACAAATAAATGGGGGGGGGGGTTGTTAAAAAAAAAAATGTTAGGGGCCTCCCACTTGACCTCCCCTGCCAAACTCCCCTGGCCAACTCCTGTTTGCTCCCCCTGTTCGCTCACTCTGATCGCTCACTCTCTGGCAGCTTGCTTGCTTCTGTAGTCCCTGGACCAGCTGGAGCAGCTTGCTCTGCTCTGCTCAGGTGGGAGGCGGGAAACAGACTGAAGCTTCCTGCCCACTCAGCTGCTGGGAGTACTCAGGCCACACACCTCCAATTCAGTTGGAGTTCTCAGAAGCAGCTGGTGAGCTCACAGCCACTCAGAAGGATAAAGGGCAGCCCCCTGGGCTTCCTGCAGCCCACCTCCCTCTTAGCCTCTGTCTCCTCTGTCTCCTTTGTCTCTTCTACCACTGCAACTCCCCTGGACAACTCCTGTTTGCTCCCCCTGTTCGCTCGCTCTGGTAGCTTGCTCTCTGGGAGCTTGCTTGCTTCTGTAGTCCCTGGACCAGCTGGAGCAGCTTGCTCTGCTCTGCTCAGGTGGGAGGTAGGAAACAGACTGAAACTTCCTGCCCACTGGGAGTACTCAGGCCACACACCCCCAATTCAGTTGGAGCTCTCAGAAGCACCTGGTGAGCTCACAGCCACTCAGAAGGATAAAGGGCAGCCCCCTGGGCTTCCTGCAGCCCACTTCCCTCTTAGCCTCTGTCTCCTTTGTCTCTTCTACCACTGCAATGCCCCGGCCAACTCCTGTTTGCTCCCCCTGTTCGCTTGCTCTCTGGGAGCTTGCTTGCTTCTGTAGTCCCTGGACCAGCTGGAGCAGCTTGCTCTGCTCTGCTCTGCTGGGAGGTGGGAAAAACCTGGTCTTGGACCCCTGATTGTAGTGCGGGTTTTGGAGTGGTCTTGCTGGCCATCGATGCTGGCCATAGCCCTCCCTCTCTAGATGCCCACTCAGTACCCACGTTGCTGCCCAGTGAAGTCTTACTGCAGCCTGTGGGGACACTGGAACCCCTTTTGGATTTTTGTGTGCTTTCTGTAAGTGGCCTGGTTGGCAGGCTCCCTGCCCAGCTGGCTCCTGTAAGCCCTGGCTTGAGGTCTACTTTTGCACTCCCACACTTATTGATTCTGCCTAGATAAAAGCTCTGCTGTGACCTGGGAACAGCAGCTCTGTTTGTTGCAGGACTTGCCTGATGTTAAGGTCCCCACTCCCTCTTTCATGCTTCTTGACAGATCTTGAGGAAGGATAGGTAAATTTCCCCCCTCTCTCCCAATTTCTCCCTCTCTCATCAACTCTTCCAGCCTTCTCTCCTCTCCTCTTCCTCCTTACACTGCATCACCATGGAACCTTTGGCTTGCCGCCACCTCCCCCTGCCCCCAAATCTGGGACAACCTTCAGTAATTGATCTGTAATTTGATTTTTATTTGCTCTACCAATAAAATCCCCTTAAAAAAACAACAACTCAGATCTCATCTTTGTTCCCCTGCTGGATGCTCCACTATCCAGATCAAAGTTCCTATTATCACTCACGCTATGTTCTTGATTTGGTAAAACAAGCTAGTTTCTGGGCCAGCTCTACCAGACTGACAGCAGCCTGTCATTCAGAAGGAATAGAGCAAGGCTGCAGAGGGAAGAGACCATTAGACTATTAACATTAGGTCTAAATTTCCTCGTGTTCTTGTACAGCTTACTTTCTGAACACAGAAATAAGTCGAGCTCGATTCAAGGTGCTGGTTTTAACCTATAAAGCCTTACATGGCTCTGGACCACAATACCTGACAGAGCACCTCTCCCAGCATGAACCTACATGTACACTACGCTCAACATCTAAGGCCCTTCTCTGGCTGCCTACTCCGAGGGAAGCTCGGAAGACAGCAACGAGGGAGAGGGCCTTCTCGGTGGTGGTCCCCCAATTGTGGAATGATCTCCCCAATGAGGCCCACCTGGCACCAACATTGTTATCTTTTTGACTCCAGGTTAAGACCTTTCTCTTCTCCCAGGCATTTGGCAGCATATGATAAGTTTTAATAGATTCTGGATTGTCTTATGGCTATGGTTGTTTGCTTGAGATTGCTTGTTTGAAGTTGTTTTAGATATATGTTCTCTTGTGTATATTGTCTGTTCATGTGTTTTGTATGTAAATGGCTTTTAATTTCTGTATATTTTATTTTAAATGTTTTTAATCTTTGTAAACCGCCCAGAGATCTTTGGCTATTGGGTGGTATAGAAATGTAATTAATAATAATAAGTTTCAGACATTTATAGAGATGCCTGTCCAGAGCAAGGATGGTAACAAACAGCCAGCCATAAGACAAACCTTCACATTAGCTGCTATCTTCTTCACCTTCAGGTAGATAACTGAAGGATGGAGTACTCTTTGGTACAATATCTTTATTATTAACATCAGGCCTATAATTTTCAGCATTAATATATTAGATATTATTATTTGCTGCTGTCTTCAGTGAATGAATAACTCATCAGCTGTATCTTCTCCAGTAGACAGTTGTATTCGTGACTGAAGTAGGGCTGCACAAGTCCACCATGGCAGGAATTGCTGCAGGATTGCTACATGACTTTAAAGTAGAATTTACAGCCATAGGCATTCTCATGGGTTGACCATGCTTGCCTATTCTTTTAACCATGTCAGAAGCAGACAGATAAATCTGGGAACTAACTAGGGTAGCCTTCCTCAACCTGGTGCCCTCCAGATGTGTTGGACTACAACCCCCATCATATCCAACCAGCAGGTCAATGGCTGTGTTGGCTGGAGCTGATGGCAGCTGTAGTCCAACATATCTGGAAAGCAATAAATTGGAGAAGGATGAACTAGATTATTCTCCACAAACACAAATATATATATTCAGAAAATCAGAGAAGGGCATGGGGAACACCTGCTTCCTGATTATTGCAATCTTTTGTGATCTAGCTTTAAGAAAGTTCTTTTACTTTGTTTTAGAGACTTACAGCAATGTGAAAACAATCTTCTTTCCCACATTCAGTGAGAAATCCATGCAAATTTCTCCACATTTCTATCCTGCATGGAAAGAACACTTCGGACTGTGGCATCTCTCCATACCACGACAAAGCACTTTACCTGAGCATCAGTCCATGGAGGAGGCTTTTGTTACCTTGCCTTATGAACATCCCTTGGTGGAGAAGGAGAGAAAGTAGTGTTCACCTCCCTCAGGATGACCTGTGACCATACATGAGTATTTGCATGATGAATAAAACACCATGCATGAAAGCAAAACACAAAAGCAAGGCAAAAGTGAAAAATGGGATTAAAAATATATGTATACCGTGGCTGTGTGGCCACAAAACTGCAGAGTAGGATAATGTACACACAGAGATTCATTGTGACTACTGCTCATGCCACCTCAAAATGTATCAAGAGTACCAGGCCTAATATATTTAGTGTTCATTGCAAACACATGCAGCGTGTACTTGCACTCATTAGGAGTGGCTGTGGCTCTCTGCTGAGTGTACTTTCAATGGCAAACGTGGGCTTGCTGCAAAGTAAAATGTGTGAAAAGACAGCTCTCAGCCAGCAAGACAACTGGGGCTGTCTTCATGGGTGACTTGCTGCGGATTGGGACCATTTGGAGGTCCTTTGTGGCACATGACATTGTGGCCACTCTGCAGCCACCCCAGAGTTTACCTGTGGGAAGCTGCTTTTTTGCAGAGTATTTTTACTCCATTGTTTTTCTTTAATTTGGCTCCCCTGCAGTTCTGCTGCTGTGTGCTCAACCCTCTGCTTTAAATTTGGTATGATCAGGTGTTCCTTGGGGGGTGTCTTTCACCTGGCCATGACCTCCGTAACCTAGGTAACTAGAGTAACTAGCCTGCCTTTCTAACTCATCAAGGCACTAGAGCGCTCTTCTGTGCCTTCACAATCGCACTGTACTTCCTTTTTGCCAGTGGGAGTAACTAGCCTCCATTTCCCAGCCTGTCTCCCTTGAGAGCTGTGATTATGTGCTTCTCTGATCCTTGTGTTACTTCTCTGCATGAAGGGAAAGGGATGGCTGGAGTTTCCTCCCTCTGCTAGCGCTGCTGCTGCCTCTGCTGGCATCCTCTCCTCCCTCTCCTGCATTCTTTCATTTTCACTATCAGCCTATAGATACAATGAAATACCCGGCTGCAGGCTCCTGCTCCTCTGACCACCTCCTCTTGCTAGATAGGTAGTACTTAGCACGGCTCCAATTTTCTCAATGGGAAAAAGACTCTACAGATTCTCAATGGGGGGAAAGCAGGCAACAGAGGCTGTATACTGAGAATGGATGAAGCAGCTAGATCACTATATTTACTGGAAAAGGAGAAAAGGGATGGGAGCTCTAAATCCCTGACAGTTGGCTGGAATGGGGCATAATTGCGCTGATGGGTGCTCTCATGGGGAGCCTTCAGATGCTTTCGGGGATAATAATGGGTAGGCAGGGGGAGGGGAGCCTAGACAGGGGCAGGAAACAAGCCTCTGTCATTGGTTGAGCAGCACCTGTGGGTTTGATGACGTTCAGTTCAACCCAACCCAGAAGTGTGTTGCTTTCAAGCACTGTGCAATCCTTGAAAAGCGGATTTTTAAGGTACGGTACACCTGGCTTTTCTTGCTCTGTGTGTCCCTGACATACCAAAGCCGATTCCATGAAAATCCGGATAATGCTCCAACGCGCTTCTCATTCTGTTGTCGTGAAGATCCCTCCCTGGGCAAACATGAAGAGTACTCAAACCCAAGAGCTGCCTTTAGAAATTCTCTTGCTTACCCCTTGAACCCAAACAACAAATGAAATAAACAGCAAGTGTTTTAGCCACAAGCCATCACAACAGGCACATCTCTCAGTTTTTGTTATTAAGCTGTAATAAGCGGTTGACCTTGTGCTGCCCAAATAATATGTCAACACTGCCACAGATTCTTTCTTTACAGATTATTCTGTATAGAAATAATCTATATGTGCAGTGATAACATAAATAAATATTATTCCACAGATGTGCAGGCTGTACGATACGGCCTCATGGCTCAGGACAGGGGTGTTGGTTGCTTCGTCTCTTTCAGCGTTTTATAATAGTATAATAAACATACTATTAGGATAACATGCCCTTATTTCCATCTGGAACGACATCTGTTTAAAAAAGATGGTGGGCAGATTTTTAATACCTCTAGTGTCTTCAGTTGTCTTGATTGGGGTAATGTAAAAAAAAGAGAGCCAGTGTGGTGTAGTGGTTAGAGTGTTGGACTGGGAGCCAGGAGATCTGGGTTCTAGTCCCCACTCGGCCATGGAAGCTCACTGGGTGACTTTGGGCCAGTCACAGACTCTCAGCCCAACCCACTTCACAGGGTTCTTGTTGTGAGGATAAAATGGAAAGGAGGAGGATTATGTACGCCACCTTGGGTTCCTCAAAGACGAAAAAAGGTGGGATATAAATGTAATAATAATAATAAAAAAATAAATAATGAGCGAAACATTAACAAAACTCTACAAATATTAAACACAGAGAAAGCAAATGGATTTGTCCTCATTTTACCAGTGTGGCAGCTGAGGCCGTAATGTTAGAGTAAAGTATGGAGGACAAGGTTTGCATCTGTGCAAAGAGGCACTTGAGGTAAATTTAAATTCTAAGAGACAGAAAAGGGCCATAGCCACAGAGTGGGGAATAGGCTCCACGCTTAGGCCCCCTTAAGACTATTCCAGCTCCTTTCCCTCAGTTTTCATTCTTTCAACCTCTAGACCTTAAAAGTCTAAAGGTTGAAAGACACACACAGTTGATGGTGCAGAGGTTGAAAGAAAGAAGACAACACTGAAAATTGAGGGAAAGGAGCTAGAATATTCTTGAGGGGGCTCTTTATATATAATTATTATTCAAACTCAAACCCTTTTGCTAAGAAATAAAAGGGAAAACATGCAGGCAGGATTCTACCCAGTTGTTCAGCAAACCTGCCTTTGCTTTCCAGTGTTCTGGCCAAAGAGTGCAAAGGCACATTCATAGGATTGCACCCTTAGTGATTTATTCACAAAGTTCTACACAGCTCCTAGGCAGAGCTCCTCCAAATGCAGACTTCTCCTAGCTAAGGGAAGCGAGGGAGGCTGGAGGCTGGGTTGTACTGAAGAGGACAGTACACAATTAACTCACTGTGCCTGAATACAGCACTTCCCTGCCCAATGTGCCTTTAGGCCTCACCACCACCACCACACATCTAGCTATGGTCACCGGGGGGGGGAGGTCTCCACAGCAACGGGTTTAGTTTGCTCTCCACGCTGCAACAGAAGCGCAGACAGCTGAATTAAGAAAAACAATTGGACTAAAAGTAGTCTTAGAAAAACCATTTTTTTTCACTAAAACCTCTGGGATAGTTGCGGGATGGCTACGATGTCACATGCCCTGAACAACCTCCAAACGCAGCCAGCTCACAGCAAATCCTCCTTGGAGACACCCCCCCCCCCCCCAGGAGACAACAGATCTTCTCTTTTAATGTTTGTGGGACTTGATGCCCAACACCAACAACACCCATAATTGTAACAAGTGCTGAACTCACTGCTGCTTTTGATATCTGAGTGATTTAGGGCTACTCATATGATTTTAGAAAGAAAAAGAAATCTGTTTTGTTGACATGGGAATTCAGACAGTGCTCTTGCCTCTTGGAGTCAGGTAGAAGAAGAGAATCTGCTTCCTTATTGGGTGTTTTTGGTGTAAGCAGGGGTTTATTCCTAACATTTATATCCTGGGCCTGAGTGTTTCCCACCAGGAGCATTAGCTAGATTAAGAAGGAAGTAGATTGTAATCCTTTTAATGTGAGCAGAGTTCTCCTAGAGATATACATTTTGGGAGAAAGAAAAATCAACTCCTGTTGATTTGAACATCCTATAATATAGCAGGAATTTTCATTTACATAAATGTGGGCGTGAGAGCTACTAGAAGCAGATTATTATTGGTAAAGTAACATTAATAAAGCACACAGTGAAATGCGATTAATCTAGTTCTACAATGCTAGATGTTTATTTGGAAGTAAATTCCACTGACATCAGTGGGACTATTGTTCAAGAAAACACAGGATTTCCAAATTAAAGACTGGCTGAACAGAGTATGGAATATGTTGCATATGGTAAAGCATCTACACTTAGTGTAGTTTAGAGAAGGCAGGAAATGGGTTATTAGTATAAAGAGATTTATTTTAAATTGGAATGTGTTGATTTTTGGAACATGTTATTTTCATCAGAATCTAGCCATGGATGTATTGTATTTTTTTGGTTAAATCTAGTATGAATAAAATAATGTATTAGTTATGAAAGTATTACTATTATTTCACGTCTGTGATTGAGAGTCTTACATTGTAAGTGGCAATATTATTAAAAGAAGTAAAAGGCTAAAATCTCCGTTCATATCTGGGTACTATGCTGCTTTCTCCCAAGTTGAGGAATGGGAGGCAGAGGAAATGTGTGTGTTGGGGGGGTGTCCCCTGAACATAAGTACTGCGACCCCCTTGGCTCTGCTTGCTGTTAGCTGCCCTGCCCCACTAGCCCATGAAGTGCCCAGAATGCTTCTGAGCAGGCAGGCACACCTCACGAAGAGGGACAGACATGTCCTCACCCTTACTCCAGAGTAGGGAAAGCTCTTCTTGCTCCTGGCAGGCTGGTGAAGGAATTTGTCATGTGAAGAAGTAGGTCCTTTAGGCCTGCTTTCCCCAACTTGGTGCCCTCCAGATGGGTTGGGAATACAACTCCAAGCATGCTGGGAGTTGTAGTCCAATACATCTCAGGGTCACCCGGTTGGGGAAGGTTGCTGCTGTAAGCAGTCTTGAGTACAGGCAATTTGTATGCACAGTGACTGATGACAGAATAGGTAATATAGCGTTTTAAATTGGCGCTCAAGGGTTTTCTTCTTTTCTCCAAGGTTACAGTGCCTTCTTTCAAAAGAAAGCTGACAAGGCCTGATAAATATCTCCATCTTTCCTCCATCCCCATTCCTTTTGGGTGCTTCCAGATGGAGGGCTCCTAGTACTACCAACTAAAAGACATTACGCAGCTATTCTGTATTTTCCTCCTTCACGGATTTTTTTGTAAAAAAGAAAAGAAAAAAAAGGCGGACAAGGTGAGAAAACACGGGAGAGGTATGAGTGGAAGATATCATCTGGACCTCTGAAAAATTCTGTGGATAAGACAGAACAATTGCACAATAAAATGCTCACCTTGAAACACTCTTTTTCTCTTTGTTTGCTTTCCCCCCGATTACTGGCCTATGATATATTGGCCTGTATCCAAACAACTGTGCAACTAGCTCCATGTGCCCAAGACAGTTTCAGACAAATATTTCTTGAACTGCAGTCCCTAGTGTGCCATAGCAAACATCTTTTGAAAGAAGAGGGAAGTTTGAAAAGTGGTTTATACTGGAGCATGGGGAGTCTTAGTACTCCAAGGCAAAAAGCCAAAAGGCCAAAAATCCCGCTCATGGTGCCTAAGCCCTTAGGCATGCCTAAAATAGTTATTTTGAATCTCAGCCATTTTATGTATCAAATGCATGCTTAAATCCAACTTCATTCAAAAATAAAGCTCCTCTGTTCCTTCAAATACTCACAGTAGGAGAACTTTGACTTTAGGTGGTGTCCTGTATTCTGTTCTGGCTAGATGCTGAGGAAACATTGAGAGGGAAAGATCCAGGACCATTTCCCTGACATCAGTTTCCTTTGGAATGTGCTAAAGTTCCAATGCCTCATAAAGGGTGGAATGTTCTTCTGCTTCCTTGAAAACCGTCATACTCTAAGCCTACTGTAGTCCCATCAAGCAATACTACCACCATGCCAGAACAACAGTCGAAATCCCAGCTCAGAGGTAACAGTCCTTTGGTTTTCTTAGGACATAATGACTGGTTAATAACAAGATAATGAAACATACCCCAGGCCTGCTTACCTGTTCCATGTGCTGTGAGGGGTCATCAGTGTGAGAGACTTGTTACCATGATAACTTCTCAACTTGTTTTCTATAGCCACCATAAATACTACCTTAGTTAGCTTCTCTGAGGTGCTACGGCTCACTTGGTCACAGAGACTGTACAGAAATTTGTCCCATTGGGAGTCACACTTGGTAACTTTTGAGAGGGCTATTCACATGAGAGTAGCAAGCACCAATTGAACCACCCACATCTAAGGGTCAAACTACACATACATTAATTGCACAAGTCATCTGTGTGCCTTTTTAAAGTAAGTGTGTGTGGCTTGCACTGGGAGAGGAGGATTAAACCCTCCTCCTCCACAATTTGCTTCCCCAAATCCCCATCCCAATGTGGGGATTTTTAAAAAGGGAGAAGTCTCAATTGCCCTTTTTTAAAACCCCTGTGCAGGGGAGAACAATTTCAGGGATGTAAACAGGGTGGGGGCAGGTTTAATCCTCCCATGTCTGTGTGTGGTGGTCCCAATCCAAATCTGGGCCACAAGCATTTACTCTAGAGTTAAAAAAAAAAAAAGAGAGAGAGAGAGAGATAATCCTGAGCTACATGCAAGGGAAAAAATTGTTCTATCACTTATGGCTCCAATCAGGTTAATGTGGTTTTTTAAAAATCAAATTACATGTTTTAATTGGCTTACAGGTGCCAGGATGTTTGTGTTATCACTAATACTGATTGGTGAAAGGACACCATTAAACTTTAAATAATTGCCACTGTCTGAAGTTTCTTCCTTTCATTTCCCTCTGATCTCACTGTTTACAACTCCCTGCCCTCCAAACCATACCTGTAGCTTAGGATAGCGCTTAATGTATCTGATGAAGGGGTCTCAAGTCCATGAAAGTTTAGGCCATAATTAATTTGTTAGTTTTTAAGGTGCCCCTCAGGAATCTGCCATTAGGAATCTGGAAAAGTAGAGTGACTGTGTTTTTCCTTGGAGAAAATTTTCCTTTTCCATCACATGTTTATATTTACCAAGCTTTAATCCCTAGATCAGGTAAAATATGCAGTAGTAGCAGTCAGGGGGAAGCCTCTACCATTGTTCTACAGAAATGAAAGTTTAAGCTTTGCCAAGAGTTCCCATCATGGTTATAGGAAATGCATGTTCAGGTATCACACCTGTAAAGTTCTGTAAACTAATGCCAAACGCATTTGGGGTTGGATCCAGCATACGTGAAGCGGACTTCCCCACCCCTCCTTCCCATGGCAGCCCCTCCAGCCCCTTGAAAATGCTACACAGAAAATCAGGAGACCCTGCTGAATGGGGTGAGCTGTCATGTGGGGGGATCCTCAAAATCCAGTGGATGGACATTCCACAAGGGGAGCCCGTCCTCTCATGGAAGGCAAATCCTGGATCCAGCCCTTGAACTGTAGTAGGTTGTACTGTAGAGACAACTCATTAATGACTCAGTTGCCATCTTTCTTTGTGCCAGGCAACCAGTGCAACATGGCAGACATAATGCAGAGAATTTCCCTTTCCAAGGTGAGGCATGGATTTGTGTTTTTGTTTCACTAACCTTCCCTTTTCCTTGCATATGATGGTTACATTGACAAGCAATCCCCAAACCTATACATGGAAGGTTAAAGGTTAAATGCTTTTTAGATGTGCTTATTTGAAACGGGGGTGCTGCTTAGATGGATTGGATGACAAGGGTGTGTCAGGGGAGTAGACTGAAAATGGCTCAGTAATTTGTGGTAAGTGTGGAAGTTGTGTTGTGGGCTATATTAAGGGCCCTTATGTTTGACACTCCTGATTTAAAATATAAGACAAGATTGACAGCAATTCTTTAAAGTGTACAGGTAGTTGGTGGAAAGGAGAAATGTAAAATTAATGTGTGTCAAAAAGTAACGTGTGTGTAGAAATTTTAGTGCAAGCAGTTATAATGTTCTAGATATGCTTACCTCTTCTTTGTCTGAATATGTTAGGAAAAATAATTCCATTATATATAGTTTAATTGACATGGCTGCCGTTGCCATTGACGCTGCCTCCGTGTCCATTTGCACACCAGTCTGGGCATGTATAAGGGCTTCTAGCCTCTATCTTCTTTGCATGCTTATATAACCTGCAAGTGGCACATCTCCTAAGGGACTGGGCATCATTTGCAAGTTATGCAAAAACACACAAGGGGGAAAATGTAGATGCAACCCTTTAAATCTACTTGTGCTGGTGCAGAAGCAACTGTGGAAACAGTGGCAGCTATGCTGGTAAATGTATGTGTAAAGGGTTTCGTTGCATTTACAGTTTCCCTTCCAACAAGTGGGAGAAAGCTACTGGATGGTGGCCCACAGGTTAGGATGTCAAAGCAGGAATTTAAAGATGTGGGGAGACTTCTTTAGTTTCCGGTTTACTCTCCCACTGCCAAGCTATTTAAACTCTTTGCTAGTCTTTCCCATGTATAAAATGGATATAACTATCAACCCTGCCCATCAGAATGTAGAGCTTTTCTACATGAGGCTTTTAACTCGCCATTTTACCGAGGCTTCTGCTTCCGGATTCTTTGTGGGATTACACATGTTTTTTCTGGGTTTTTTCTTTCTCTGCCTTTCTATATGTACCATTTCACAACTACTAGGTGGTGCTGTGGTATAGCAGAATTGCACAAACACACCAAGTTTTCATGCCACCATTCACAGAAATACCAGACTTTCCTCATTAGAAAAACAAAAAAGCCAAAATCGTTGCAAAGCATGGGAAAGGCCCTGGAAAATTACATCGCCATGTAAAGCACCCGCAAACATCCATGAGTGAGGAATTGTGAGTGCACAATAAATGCCTTGTGTAGAAAGGCTCGTTATGGAATTAAGCACTAAACAAATTAAATTGCACAATAAACTAGGAGCTTGCATTTGACCAGCGCAAGTGGATTCAAACAGTTCAAAGCTAAAGAAAAGATCTTCAGACGTATAAAGTAAGTAAGAAAGAAATCCACATGGTGATTCAATAATAAATTAAAAATCAAAGTGCAACTATTGGTTGGACAGAAGCCTCTGTTTTAGAAAAACAAAGATGTAAAAATAAGAACAATGTTACAAATAACAAAGTGAAGCACTGATGTAATGTTTTGGTGCTATGTCCCTTCCAACCCAGCCGTCTCCATTTGCACCCTGCTTTCAGCATCCATTGAATTGGGAGTTATGGGCTTTAGTGTCAGTATGCCAGGAAAACCTGACCTCAAGTTGACTGTATGACTCAGCCTTGGGCACCAGTGCTGAAGTTTCAGCAACCTTCAGGGCTGTTGGACCAGAATTTCCTGGCAAGCCTCTGTGGGCTTCTGTGGTGACACAGAAGCCACTGCAAAAGAGAAAATATTGTCACAAGACACTATTGAGAACAGATTATGACTGAATATAATTATCTGTAACATAAAACTAGAGCATATACAAAAAAGATACACCCAAAGTGAAACTTTTAATTAGTGGAGAACATCCACAGGTAGAACAGGTCTCACATGCCTTATCTGGCCCATGTAAATTGCATCAGAGCTCGGAAAGCCAAGCGTGTGCTGTAGGCCACAAATATGCCGTACATATTTGTGGCCTACAGGCCTGTAGGCACATTTGTGGCCTACATGGAGAGGGGAGGAGTCCACAGCACACAAACCTTTTGAGACTGAGCCCAGAAATGCATCATAGCTGACATTCTATTCTCTTTGCAAAGCTTTTAAGAATAAAAGGAGATGTGTCACCCTCAAGAAGTTAGAACATTTCTCCATTCCGCTGCTATAGTGAGCAATGTGACAACAGAAATTGTAATAATCTAAATGGTACATTTCTCCATTCCCCTCCCGTTGTTCAGCCCCCTGTGAACCAGGGTATGTACAGAACCTTGTACATGATGGATTACAAGCCGTATGCAGAGTGTATCCAGGAGCCACCCACAATGGATCTCTCACAGGTATGAAAATATTGCTCTTAGTTCTCACGTAAGGGTTCATTGGCCACAGCTATCACTTTCTCATAGCTAAGAACTGAAGGTGGATATGTACAACTGCTACAAGGTTTCTTTCCAATATCTCATAGTGAGGGTCTGTTTTTGGTCCTGCAGACATCAAAAGAGGCTAGCCCCATGGGCTATGAAAATGCCCCTAATAAAATCACCTACAAAGGAGGTGACATGTTTCAAGGTTGTACGGCTCTTTATCAGGACAGAAAAATAACAGTTTGTAAGTAAGCTTTGAGGAAGGCATCCAGCAGGCTGGAAGAGAAGAAGCAAGTACACGTCCCTGGAATATCTATGGTTGCTTCCAGAGAAGCCCTTGGTCCTGGAATCACCACCATCTTTTCTTCACCCACTTTTTACAGAGCATCTAGATCAGGGGTATGCAACCTGGTGCCCTCCAGATGTTTTGGACTATAACTCCCACCATCCCTTACAATTGGCCATGCTAGCTGGCCGTAATGCAAAACATCTGGAAGGTGCCAGGGTCCCTGATCTAGACGTTATTGTCTGCCCATTGCATTCTGGCATTTTCCATGCGTGAGGCCTGATTTGTGGTGGTAGTTCAAAATCATCCAATGCAGTTGCAGTCTAGTGTGTCCCGGCAAACTGCTGCTGAGGTTTTAGGAGCTCCTATGTCTAATGTCTTTAAACAAACATTTCTAGTTTGCAGGCGGTTGAAGCCAGTATGAGGTTAATGATCCAGAGGCAATTAATAGGCTATTCAACAGCCTGTCTTAATTGCCCCCAATCTTCCCATGAGATGGGGCTTTAACTACTGGTTTCTTCTTGTTATTATTTTTCCTTATCAGTGTTATGGCAGAAACAGAATGACACTGGGGCAATTAAGACAGGGGAACTCATAGGCTTTTCATCATTAATCCTCCATCCGATGCATCAGGAAGCAGTGAAGGGGGCTGAACCTACAAAGAGGAAACTTTAACACGGAGAAGAGCATTACTGTATAATGCAGCACTCTATTAAGTGCTTGTGTAGAACCTTCATTTTAATTCCTCTTATGGGTAATTGTGGAAAAGCAATGCCTTAGCAGTAGGGCTTTAATGGGAAGCAACCAAACAAATCTATGCGGCATTTTGAATCCTTGGCACAGAAGAACAGAAACAAGACATAAACGAACAAAGTTGAAAGACGAGATTCTGTGTAGTATACATTCCTAGAAACATGATTTTAAATTAGTATTTTAAGGCAATACACATAGAACTACTGATTTACTATTATGTCATTTGGAACAAGGAACACATGATTTCTAGGCATATTGTAATAATAAGAATTAAATGTATAATTAATATTAATAATTTAATAATAATAATAAAATTTAATAAAATTTAATAATTTAATAATACCTTTAAATTTAATTAAATATGAGAGAACAATGCGGTTTTAAGATCAGAATTATACTCCGTATGTTGAGAGAAATCTTATAATTATGAATATGGTGTTGGAGGAACCCAGGACAGTGGTTCTGGGTGACTTTAATTTCCTTGCTGAGGCTGTCTCTGGAGCACCAGCTCAGGTCTTCATGGCCTCCATGACAACTATGGGGCGGTCTCAGTTTGTCATCGGCCCAACACATGAAGAAGGGCACACCCTTGATTTGGTCTTTGCTCCAAGTGTGAGATGAGTAGTCTGAAAACTGGGGGTGGGGATTTGTCCACGTAACCCCATTGTCATGGTCAGACTATTTCCTGGTGAGATTTGAACTCATGGCATCACTTCATTGTTGCAATATGACAATGGAACCATGGCCTAGGGAGGTGGTGGGCTCTCCCACACTGGAGGCATTCAAGATGAGGCTGGACAGCCATCTGTCGGGTATGCTCTGACTTGGATTCCTGCATTGAGCAGGGGGTTGGACTCGATGGCCCTTCCAACCCTACTGTTCTATGATTCTATGATTCCTTCCTACAGGGGTTCAAATAGTCCTTCCCAGGAGACTAATGGAATCCAATGGATTTCTGAAAGCTCTTGGAGATTTTCCAGTGGGGAGAGCTGGTAATCCAGCTGAGGCCCTAGTCTCACTGTGGAACAGTAAAATGTGGAGGGTCATTGACTTGATTGCACCTGAGTGCCCTCTCCAGTGCTGTAGAGCTCGCTCAGCTCCTTGGTATACTGGCAAGCTGGATGTTCAACAGAGCGCAAATGGTGTAAGACTGGAAGTGAAGATGACGAAGCATTTGCTAGAGCACATAATTGTGTTTATTGTGCGGCAGTGCGGGCAGCAAAGAAGGCTTATTCTGCTGTCTCCATTGCATCCTTGAGTAGTCATCCAGCAGAGCTCTTTCAGGTGGTTCAGGGGCTAATACTGTCCCCAGCTAATGGGGCCCTGGTCCCCTCAAGGCCCCGTTGTGACCTTCTTGCATCGCACTTTGAGGATAAAATTGCTATCTCTGCAGCAAACTTGACGCTGTTGTTAGTGCAGTTCCCGTTGAGGTGCCTTACGCCACTATCTGCCCAATTTTGGGGGAGCAGTTTCAATTGCTGTGGCTGATGAAATGGACAAGGTGCTTGTAGCAGTGTGACTGACCACAGGCCCTCTTGATCCTTGCCCCTCCTGGCTAATAAAAGCTGGCTGAAGGGGTATGACTGAGTGGGAGTAGTAAATGCATAACTGCATGAAGGGGTAGTTCCTGCTGTCCATAAGGGGGCAGTGGTACAACCACTTCTGAAGAAACCCACGCTGGACCCAGTGGTACTTGATAACTACAACCCAGTCGCAAATACCCCTTTCTTAGGAAAGGTACTTCAGAGGGTTGTGGCAGAGCAACTGCAGTCACTCTTGAAGGATACCGATTATCTAGACCCATCCCAATTTGGGTTCCAACCTGGTTACAGGACTGAATCAGCCTTGGTCACCCTGATGGATTACCTTTATTGGGAGAGGGACAGGGGGACTTAATTCTGCTCGATCTCTCATCACCATGGTATCCTCCTGAATCGACTCCATGAGCTGGGAACTGGAGGTACTGTGTTATAGTGGTTCCAGTCTTACCTAAGGGGCTGATTTCAGAGATAAACATTGGGTGACCACTCCACGGCCCCTTGGCAATGAAGCTATGGGGTTCTGCAGGGTATCGTCTTGTCCCCAATGTTGTTCAACATCTATATGAAGCTGCTGGGAGCGGTCATTAGGGGATTTGGAGCTAAATGCCACCAGCATGCTGATGACACACAGCCCTGTCTCACTGTGACATCTGAATCTGGTGAGGCTGTGCAAGTCCTGGATCAGTGCCTAGACTCAGTAATGGGCTGGATCAGGGCCAATAAACCAACGCTGAATCCTGGCAAGACAGAAGCCCTGTGGGTGTGTGGTTCCTGAGTCCAGGAGATAGGCTGATTGCCTGTTCTGGAAGTGGTTGCTGCCCCTCTGAAAGATCAGGTTCATAGTTTGGGGGTACTCCTAGACCCATCACTGTCACTGGACACCCAAGTGGCAGTGGCTCGGAGTGCCTTTTACCAGCTTTGGCTGGTTTGTCAGCTACGGCCTCTCCTGGTCGGGGATAGCTTGGCCATGGTGGTACAGGCATTAATAACCTCAAGACTGGATTACTGCAATGCGCTTTATGGGGGCTGCCCTTGAGGCTGGTCTGGAAGCTGGAGCTAGTGCAAAATGCAGCAGCTTGGCTGTTGTCAGGAACTGCCCCTTTTAATCATGTAACTCCTTTGCTGAGGGAACCGCACTGGCTATTTGCTACTGTGCCAGGTATAAGGTTTTGGTACTAGTATATAAAGCCCTAAACAACTTGGGACCAGGATATCTGAGAGAGCTCCTTCTCCCCAACCAACTGGCCCTATCACTGAGGTAATCAGAGGGCATGCTCCTGGTGGTTCTGCATGGATCTATGGCCTGATTGGAGTCCACCCAGAGAAGAGCCTTCAGTGTGGTGGCCCCCTTTCTATGGAACGGCCTGCCTCTGGAGGTCAGGCAGGCACCAATACTGTGTTGCTTCCAGCACCTCCTGAAAACATCTTTATTTCAGGAAGCCTTCCTTGACTGACCAGCCACGGTTTTTACGGGTATTGTTTTAAAAATGAACAAATTTTAATATGATGTTTTATTCTTTTGAGAGCAATCCCATAGCCCCAACAAAGTGTGTGTGTGTGTGTGGGGGGGGGGATAGGATATTTCAGATTCCTGGATCCGAGGATGGAGACAGTGCTCCAACCTTGGACCCAGATGTCAAGCTCCTGCTCTCTCACATGGCCAGCGCAGAGAGAACAGTGCTGGCAACTTCAGAGAGGACAGAAAGGGGGTGTTCCTGTGGGCAGGGAGGGAACAAGCGTCCCCAGCCTTCCCCAGCCTCCTTCCCTCTCCCTCCCCATCTGGCTAAAATGCAGAACAGAGGGAGCATGGAGGTGAAGATGGTTTCCACCGTTCCTCACACTCTGCATTGGATGGCCGTAACCCTCCAAGTTTGGAAGCTTATGGCCATCCCCATAGGATTGCTCCCTTTATTTTTAAAAATATTTTATTGTTCACTTCTAATGAATCTGTTTAGATGTGGAGCAGTATATAAATGTTGTAAATAAATTTAAAAAAATAAAAATTAATGGTTCTATGCTTTTTTAGATATTTTTGCATGGATTTAAAAAAATAATATACAGCTTCCTGATAAAGAGTTGCACACGTTTGAAATAGAGCTGATGAATTGTAAGCAACTTCATTAAAGACAATTTTGTAATATCTTTTGGACTGGTTTTCTTCAGTTTGACAGTGTACCCCGTCCCACCTGTCTTTTTTTTCCAGTTTTCAGTCATGATCCTTTCAGTTGTGGTAGTTGTGGCTTTTTAGTTCACCTCTACTGAATTTTAGTGATGCTGTGAGTCTTGGGGGACGGCTGCATAGCATTGACAGTCTATAACATTGCGAGGTACAAAACACTGCTCTTTCATCAGCACTGCCTGTGGCTATCAGGCCCTGTGTTTACAGCATGTAGGATTCGAGGAAATCTTCCCCAGCACATCCACTGCTTGTGTGACTTGTTTTTGTAGAAACTGAAACTGGAAGCCCAGCTGAAGGCCAAGGAGTTTGCAAGGCCCGTGGAGAATGAACCTGTAAAATATGCGGAAGCACCAAGCTGTCAAGAAGTTCAGCCGCCTTATCCTATCAGAATGGATGGGAGGTTATCAAAAGCCCAGGAAGCTCTGCCAGCATTCCAGCAAGTCCAAGATCAAAGGAAGGACTCTCCTCCTGCTGAGCCAACTACAGTCCAGGAGAGGGAAGCAGAGAGACTAGCTCAGCAAACAGATGCATTTGCCGTGCCAGGTAAAGGGGGCAAGCCGATGATCCTTTGCCGTTTGGGTCCAGCTACTCAGCCCTTGAAAGAAAAGAGAATGTATATGTGATTAGAATTTAACGTTATGTGTCACAGGGAATACAAAACTAGATGAGGCAGCTGAGGTATATAGTCAGCCCAACAAAGTAGCAAAGTTTCTCCCAGATGCACCAGTTCAGGCTGCAGGCAATGCATCTGTACGTCTTTGGAAACTTCTCCCAATCAATAGTATTTAGGGATGTCAGAGAATTCCGCCAAGGATCTTGGTAAGGCTGAATGCCAGTGCATTCAGCCCCCCGAAATCCGCGGTGGAACAAAGCCCCCCGCCCCCCCACCCCGCGAAATGAGCCCGGAACGGAGCACCTACCTGCTGCCGTCCACGCTGCATTGCATCTGTGGCCGCCATTTGCTTCTTCCATATAGCCGTGATAGGCTACGTAAATACTTACGTAGCCTATCACGGCTAACGCAAGGACGCCATTTATGCCATAAATATTTACGTAGCCATAAATATTTATGCCATAAATATGGACGCCACAATATGGACGCCATAAATATTTACGTAGCCTATTATGACAAAAGAGAGGGGTGCAAATGGCGTAGTGGCCGCCATTTGCATCCCCCTTTTTTTTTTTTGCCGTAATAGGCTACGTAAATATTTACGTAGCCTATCATGGCAAAAAAACAACAACAAGGGAACGCAAATGGCGGCCACTGTAGCTGCCACCATTTGCATTCCCTTAATTTTGCCGTGATAGGCTATGTAAATATTTATGTAGCCTATCACGGCAAAATACAGGGATTCAAATGGCGGCAGCTATGGCAGCCGCCATTTGTGTCCCTGTACAGGCTGCCCAGCAGCCGGATGTCCGGCTGCGGGCAGCCCCGGCCGGCGGCTCCATGGAATCTCCATGGAGCAGAGCCGGCCAGAGAGAATTTCGGGGGGAGGGATGGAGTGCCTCCCCCCCACCGCGAATGTCACCCTTCGAAAAGGTAAGTGACTTTCGTACATCCCTAATAGTATTACATGCACATAGAAAAGTAACATTTTAGGGCGAGCATCTCAGCCTACCCTTCCTTCTGATAAAGCAGTTTTCAATGTGCAGAGAAATGTTTGGTGGGGGTGTCTGTCATTAGCTCCAGCGGGCATGGCAGGAGTACTTGCTGGACCCAAAAGGTATGGGAATCAGAATGTTGCTAAGCACCAGTGATGTATTGAAACATAACATGAATTTCTATTTGTCCTCCTTGACTTGGGATTCCTCCACCTTCTTCTTAAAGTAAGGAACCTTTCCTGGGCCAGTTAGCCCAGGGCAAAAGGGGTGTGGATCTTTAGCAGCCCGGGAGCTTCAGGGGGTTGGGCTTTCTCAGATGCCTCCCAGTCCTGCTTCTCCAACAGCCAGCTCAGTTATATTAAATGTCTTTCTCCATCCCCACCTTGGGGAATCTTGTTAGGTCCCAATCCTATTTGTGGTATCCTATCTGCCAGAGTCCCTTTGGGGCATCTGCATAATGGCTATTTCTACATGAGGCTTTTATCTTGCACCTTTACCTGGGCTTCTGCTTCTGGATTCTTTGTGGGATTAAGATCAGTTCCTTGCCTTTCTATATGTTTCGCTATATAGCCACTAGATGGTGCTGTGGTATAGCAGAATTGTGCAATTACATGCTATAAGTATAACAGCATTTAGAAAAATACTGCACTTTCCTCGATCTAAAATACCCCATGATAATGGCTGTAAAGCAGAGGAGAGGCCCTGGAGGATGACACTGTCATGTAAAGGACCTCCAAACTACTGCGAGTGAGCAATAGAAGCCTCGTGTAGAAAGGCTCAATATTTCTTGAAGGTCTCTAGCTAGAGGTTTTCTCAGATGGGTTGAGAAAGGCTGCTGAGAGATCAAGCAAGTTGGAATAATGCATATGTGAAATAGGGAGACAGTGTTGTGGGGGAATTCAAAAGAATAAAAGAGCTAGAAATCAGAAGTCAGGATGGAGATTGTCACAAAGGAACAAAACTGTAGGAGAAAAGAAACTAGCCTGAAAGCAAGAAGGCTGGATTGACTGGGATGAGCTAAAATGGCTTTATTATTAGTCTTGGCTTAAAGAGGGAAACAGTGTAAACTAGGTTTAGATGGATGCATATTTCCATATTATTTTCATATCCCTATTGCTCTTATGCTTAATGGCTAAGTAAGTGTAGATTCCGATCTTGATACTCAGCAGCCTCCGAAATCGGAGGCTGACGAGTATCCAATGCAGGGCAGCCAGAGTGTGGAGGCAATCCTGGCTTCCATGTTCCATCCGCTCTGCATTTTTCCTAGACAGACGATTTCACCCATCTAGGTGTGGCTTTGGGGAGGGGGAGGGAAGGAGGCTGGGACGCGCATAGGAAACTGTGTAAAGCAACTTCTGTGGTCTCCTTCCCTCCCTGCCCCTGGGACTGCTCCTTTTTCACTGTCACCGTACTCTGTTTCCAAGCATGGAGGTGTAACTGGTGTGGAGAGAACCATGCTGGCTACGACGGGGGAGGGGGCAGGGAGCGCAGTTTCTGGGCTTAGAGTATGGAACCCTGATTCCGATCTTGGATCCCAGAAACCGAAATATCCTATGTCCTCCAGACGCTGTCTAGGGGACATAGTATCACACTCTCAAACTATTTTTAAAATCTGTTTTCCCCCGTAGAAATATTACAATAACTGCAAAACTGCTGCTTTTTCAAAATCTTTAGTAAATCAAAATTGTTTATGTAACCTCTGTCTGAAGCCTTTATTTTTATGTCACACCTAAATTGCCTTACCATACTACCCAGTACAATTAGTTGGCTGGTTCAGTAGGTAAGGTACAAAAGTTAAAGGCTGTTCTAGTGGAGGCAGCAGGAAAATAAAAATTTTCACTTTCTGGCAGCGGTGAGGACCACAGGGGGGATTAAGTTAGCAGGTTTGCTCGCCTCGTGATCATAATGCAGCTTACAGCCTGTGCCATCACCACTCCTTCCCCTCCACCGCCCCACCACCACCCCATCCATAAAAGCACAGAAACAATGTTTGATGAGTTAAGTGCAAGGCACTTTAAAAAAGCAGGCAACCTATCTGAGGATCTCTCTCATGGGGAGAGAGATCATAGAATCATAGAATAGTAAGGTTGGAAGGGGCCTATAAGATCATCGAGTCCAACCCCCTGCTAAGCGCAGGAATCCAAGTCAGAGCATCCCTGACAGATGGCTGTCCAGCCTCTTGAATGCCTCCAGTGTGGGAGAGCCCACCACCTCCCTAGGTCATTGGTTCCACTGTTGTATTGCTCTAACAGTCAGGAGGTTTTTCCTGATGTTCAGCCGGAATCTGGCTTCCTGTAACTTGAGCCCATTATTCCGTGTCCTGCACTCTGGGATGATGATGGTGGAAATCTGGTCATAGTAAGGCTAATTCCTTGAGCGGAGCTGTGAAGAATGCTCCTAAGCAAGAGGAGAAGCCTGTATATTAAATAATAGTGGATGATATCTGAGATTCTCCCTTGTGGTCTCCAAACATACAGATATATTACATCAAGAATGGCAGAGTTCCCACCAGATGTCATGCACACTTTGGGGATGCTTGGACAACACACCATGAGCATCCAGTTCCTAAACATGCAACCGAAGATGAGCCTCAGTTGTTTGCTTTTGCTACACTTGTTTAGGTTGGAGGGACTCCACATAAGAGGTTTCCCTGGGCCGAGGTTACTTGACACCTAACAGCAGGTCTCTACAACACTGCCTGGGAAAGTCACTTTTCTTCTTAGCAGGTCCTACCACAATCTGCTTTTTAGCACATGCTGAGAGGCAGTCTAGACAGCTGGTGAAACATTCCCAAAAAAATCCAGTTCGACAAGCCAAACTGTATTAAAAAAATGATTGTGGGAATCTTCTTTAACTCTATCTCCACTGCAACAGATAGCCTGAATGTAACAAATACAGTTGTGTAGACTTCACAAAGTGAACTTAAAATGAATAGTTCAACTTGTGACATTACTTACTCACACAGCAGAACACCATTTTCTAATCCAGACTGAAAATCTTTGTCACCAAAGGTTATTCCTGTTACTTGCTGTAAAAGAAAAAAGGGGAAATTAGTCCATCGAATAGCAGTTTTGTTTTTAACAAAAACAATCTTTCTGGAAGCCTTCCCCCAACCAGGCACCCCCCAGATGGCCATGCTAGCTTAGGATGATGGGAGTTGTAGTCCAATACATCTGGAGGGCACCAGACTGCTTTATGGGAAAGCACCCCCAGTTCAGTTCTGGAACAATAACCTTGGCCTTCTCTCCAGGCACAGCCAAGACATCTATTTTCAGCCTATGATTTAAAGGGTCATATTAGGGCTTCTCCCCCCTTCATGGATCACTGCCTTGTTGTGGCGAAGGGGCTTGCGTAATTCAGTGAAGACATAAGCTATGCCATGCAGAGCCACCCAAGACGGACAGGTCATAGCGGAGAGTTCTGAAAAAATGTGGTCCACTGGAGAAGGAAATGGCAACCCACTCCAGTATTCTTGCCAAGAAAACCCCATGGAACGTATCACAAGGCTAAAAGATATGACGCTGGAAGATGAGCCCCTCAGGTCAGAAGGTGTCCAATATACTTCTGGGGAAGAGCAGAGGGTATTTCCAAGTAGCGCCAGAAAGAGTGAAGCGGCTGGGCCAAAGCCAAAAGGACACTCAGCTCAGCTGTGGATGTGTCTGTTGGTGAAAAGAAAATCCAACGCTGTAAAGAACAATATTGTTTAGGAACCTGGAATGTAAGGTCAATGAATCAAGGTAAGCTGGAAGTGGTCAAACATGAGATGGCAAGATTGAACATCGACATCTTGGGAATCAGTGAACTAAAATGGACAAGCATCGGTGAATTTAATTCAGGTGACCATTATATCTACTACTGTGGGCAAGAATCTCTTAGAAGAAATGGAGTAGCACTCATAGTCAATAAAAGGGTGGGAAAAGCAGTACTGGGGTACTATCTCAAAAACGATAGAATGATCTCAGGACGAATCCAAGGCAAACCATTCAACATCACAGTAATTCAAGTCTATGCCCCAACCACTGAGGCCGAAGAAGCTGAGGTTGATCGGTTCTGTGAAGACTTACAACACCTTCTAGAACTAACACCAAAAAAAGATGTCCTTTTCATCATAGGGGATTGGAATGCCAAAGTAGGAAGTCAAGAAATCACCGGGATAACAGGCAAGCATGGCCTTGGTGTACAAAATGAAGCAGGACAAAGGCTAATAGAGTTTTGCCAAGAGAACACGCTGATCATAGCAAACACTCTTTTCCAACAGCACAAGAGGCGACTCTACACATGGACATCACCAGATGGTCAATATCGAAATCAGATTGATTATGTCCTTTGCAGCCAAAGATGGAGAAGCTCTATACAGTCAGTAAAAACAAGACCTGGACCTGACTGTGGCTCAGATCATGAGCTTCTTGTTGCAAAATTTCGGTTTCAATTGAAGAACGTAGGGAAAAACCACTAAACCATTCAGGTATGACCTAAATCATATCCCTTATGAATATACAGTGGAGGTGACGAATATATTTAAGGGATTAGACCTGACAGACAGAGTGCCTGAGGAACTATGGACGGAGGTCCATAACATTGTTCAGGAAGCGGCAACTAAATCCATCCCAAATAAAAAGAAATGCAAGAAAGCCAAGTGGCTGTCTGATATGGCTTTACAAGTAGCTGAGGAAAGAAGGGAAGCGAAAAGCAAGGGAGAAAGGAGAAGATATATCCAACTGAATGCAGAGTTCCAGAGAATAGCAAGGAGAGACAAGAAGGCCTTCTTAAATGAACAATGCAAAGAAATCGAGGAAAACAACAGAATGGGAAAGACTAGAGATCTCTTCAAGAAAATCGGAGATCTCAAGGGAACGTTTTGTGCAAAGACGGGCATGATAAAGGACAAAGAAGGCAGGGACCTAACAGAAGCAGATGCGATTAAGAAGAGGTGGAAAGAATACACAGAAGAACCATACAGGAAAGATCTTAATGTCCCTGATAGCCATGATAGTGCGGTCACTGAACTTGAGCCCGACATCCTAGAGAGTGAAGTCAAGTAGGCCTTAGGAAGCATTACTAACAACAAAGCTAGCGGAGATGACAGTATTCCAGCTGAGCTATTTAAAATCCTAAAGGATGATGCTGTTAAAGAGCTGAACTCAATATGCCAACAAATTTGGAACACTCAACAATGGCCACAAGACTGGAAAAGGTCAGTTTACATTCCAATTCCAAAGAAGGGCAACGCCAAAGAGTGTTCAAACTACCGTACAATTGCGCTCATTTCACATGCCAGCAAGGTGATGATCAAAATTCTACAAGCTAGGCTTCAGCAGTATGTGAACCGAGAACTACCGGAAGTATAAGCTGGGTTTCGAAGAGGCAGAGGAACTAGAGATCAAATCGCTAACATTCATTGGATCATGGAGAAAGCAAGAGAATTCCAGAAGAACGTCTATTTCTGCTTCATTGACTACGCTAAAGCCTTTGATTGTGTGGATCACAACAAACTCTGGCAAATTCTTAAAGAGATGGGAGTACCAGACCACCTTACCTGTCTCCTGAGAAACCTGTATGAGCGTCAAGAAGCAACAGTAAGAACCAGACATGGAACAACTGATTGGTTCAAAACTGGGAAAGGAGTACGACAAGGCTGCATATTGTTGCCCTGCTTATTTAACTTATATGCAAAGTACATCATGAGAAATGTCAGGTTGGATGAATCACAGGTCGGAATTCAGATTGCCGGGAGAATTATCAACAACCTTAGATACGCAGATGATACCACTCTAATGGCAGAAAGCAAAGAGGATCTAAAGAGCCTCTTGTTGAGGGTGAAAGAGGAGAGTGCAAAAGCTGGTTTGAAACTCAACATTAAAAAAACTAAGATCATGGCATCTGGCCCCATCACTTCCTGGCATATAGAAGGGGAAGAAATGGAAGCAGTGACAGATTTTATTTTCTTGGGCTCCAAGATCATCGCAGACGGTGACTGTAGCCATGAAATTAAAAGACGCTTGCTCCTTGGGAGGAAAGCTATGGCAAACCTAGACAGCATAGTAAGAAGCAGAAACATCATCTTGCCGACAAAGATCCGTATAATCAAAGCAATGGTTTTCCCAGTAGCAATGTATGGCTGTGAGAGCTGGACTATAAGGAATGCTGAGCGCCGAAGAATGGATGCTTTCGAACTGTGGTGCTGGAGAAGACTGGAGAAGAGTCCCCTGGACTGCAAGGAGGTCAAATCAGTCAATCCTAAAGGAAATCAACCCTGACTGCTCATTGGAAGGACAAATACTGAAACTGAAGCTCAAATACTTTGGCCACCTAATGTGAAGAGAAAAGTCACTGGAAAAGACCCTGATGTTGGGAAAGATTGAAGGCAAATGGAGAAGGGGACAGCAGAGGATGAGATGGCTAGATAGCATCACCGATGCAATGAATATGAACTTGAGCATGCTCCGGGAGACAGCGGAGGACAGGAAGGCCTGGCATGCTATGGTCCATGGGGTCACGAAGAGTCGGACACAACTTAACGACTGAACAACATTAGGGCTTCTCTACTGATC
The DNA here is from genome assembly GCF_057233095.1 of Heloderma suspectum. Lineage (NCBI taxonomy): Eukaryota > Metazoa > Chordata > Lepidosauria > Squamata > Helodermatidae > Heloderma > Heloderma suspectum. The sequence goes on along the minus strand of NC_139462.1, from coordinate 130,827,134 downwards.
AAATACTTTTATAAAATAATACGGTTTAACTAATTGATTATAGGCATCAGCTGGTAAACATCTGAAATGTCACACCAATGCATTGTCATCTGCAAGGCTGTCTTCTTTATAACTTTTATTATCATTATATAAAAACCCAATATGCTGATTTACTGAGATGCTCTAAGAAATTATATGTTTTCATCTTCTTGCATCTAATGAAGCAGACTCTTGCTTATGTGCACTTCAGCCGTGGAGGGCTGTATGTTGTTTAGGCTGCAACAGAGACTAAGCCTGCCTTCACACTAAAGAAAACCCATGCAGTCCTCCGTTCTGGAGCCTTTCCGCGTTTACCGCGAGCTCCCAAACAGCAACCACGTGATTGCTGAGAGGGGAAGCTTTAATTTTCAAGGTTCCATAGAACTCAATGAAACAGCACCATGTAGTGGCTGTTTTCATCATGTAACATTCCAAGTTAAAAAGATAGTTCATTAGTTCCAGAACTTTTCACGATGGAATAACCAGGAAATACCTCTGGATGTGCCCTGGAGGTTGCTGACATCATGAAGAGGACCTGCAAACTTCTGTGACTGAGCAATCTCAATAGCAGGATAAAAGCTATGTGTGAAGGAACCCTAAAATAGGTACCCTTTTGGAATTTTTATCTTGATTCAGTACACAAAGGGCTACATGCATCTGAGGTGAATATACATGGAGGGCATTATCTAATGGTATCATTCCACAGACTCAAACAGCACTAGTGAAACTCCACCAGTTTCTTTCCATTGCACAAGCAAGTGTGAATTATGCTTATGCAAGCAGTTGTGCAAGTGTAATGTGCAACGGCACTTGTGCAAATGTAACTGTAGTGGATTCTTGTCTTGACCATAGTTTGGAAGCTACTTTCGGCTAGTGCAACGTCATTTGCACTAGGGAAATGACATAGTTGGATATTGCCCAAAGTACTGATGAATGCACATCAGGAAGCCACTTTTCAGAGGAAATGTTATCAAAGAAATTGCACTTTGGGTTTGTAGAAGTAGTTAAACACAGGTGTGAACTTCAACGGGCTTTGCTCAGGGACCAAATGCCCACAACTACACTGGACATCAAACTATCACCTCTGAATGGATCATATGGTGGAACCAAAAAGGACACATTCTGAAAGTACACCTTTCGCTACCGACTAACCTCACCAAGCACCCATATACCTAGAATTAGGTTGCAGTACTTCTGTGCCAGCTCCCAGGCAGGGATGGGCCTCAGCACTTCTCTTTCTGGAAGTTAACCAATAGTCCCGCTACTGCTCCCCTCACCCATTAAAGCTCTCCAACCAGTTTATACACCATCTTCTAAACCCTTTAGAATGTGGCACCCTGAGTTAGCCACTAGTCAGTCAATGCTCTTTTCCCCAATGGCCAGAGACCACCACCATCCATTCCTCCCCCGACCCCAACTTTAAATGCTCACACACTGCAAGTTCCACTCTTTCCTCTAAAAGACCAATACATTCCATTCCACTATACTATACAGGCTGGTAATTTTGAGGGATTTAGGGTGGAGGCAGCTCTGAAAACGATCCAATAATCTGCACAGTAGAATGCCACAGGCAGAAACTGGAGACTTCTACCAAGGCCTTCTGTTTGATACTCCTGATATACAGCAACCATTGTCTTTGCAGCCTCCTTAAAATAATGCACAGCATCGCACAGTCATATCTCATGCTCTATTGATGCCTGAGACATTTGCCAAGTCTTTGATAAGATTTAGAAAGCACAGGAAAACAGGAAGAGGCCGCTTTTCATGTGATATCATGATTAAAATCAAGAACCAAAACTAAATATAATTTGTCAACACATCTGTACTTGCACAAGAAATGAATTCATCATCTGGGTTACATTTTCTCCTTTAAAGAGGGTATATTCAGTTTCGACCAAGGGATTACTCTATTGCTGGGCAGTAATCATAAATGAAATGTGTTTTTACAAAAACAAAAACAACAAAAAAGTAGAATTAGTACAAAGAGACTAACGTCAGTGTAATGACTCTTCCTGCTGAAAGAAAGAAAGAAAAATGTACCTGAGGCTCCTGGATACGCCCCACTGAAATTAATGGAAAATTAGTGGAGATGCTGATGAAGGTCTCCAAAACCTGGGCTCAGAAATGAACTTTGGGGCACCAGAAACCCTGCCTCAGAAGGGCAGCCAAGTTTTACAAGCCATAGCCTTTTTGCAGAGGACTATGCAGTAGCCCTTGGGAAACTACATCACCCATAGTTCCCCATACCCCCATCACACTGTTCGCCAGCACACCAGAAGGACAAAGAGAAGGGGGGGACCCCTTCTCTTCCCCATGCTGTTTCACAGCTGCGTCCAATTAAGACCTCTCTCATGAAGGCTCCTCCTCCCTCAACAGTTACCACCACCAGCCATTCCAGCAGGCTGTACAGGGATATGACAGGGAGAGTAGGGCCGTTCCGCCAGCCCGGCCGAAAGTCCTCCCTCGTGAAGGCTCCTCCTCCTCCTTCAGCTGTCAGCACCAGCAGCCATTGCAGCAGGCTATGCTGAGGGAAATGAGAAGGGGAAGCAGGGCCGTTCCACCAGCCCTGCTGGAAGAGTTAATCCCCCTCCCCTTCCCCTTCCCTTGTGTGTTGTGCCTTTTTAGAGTGTAAGCCTGTGGGCAGGAACTATCTTATTTAATTAATTACATGTAAGCCATTCTGGGAGCCTTTTTGGCTGAAGAGTGGCATAAAAATATGTCTAAATAAAAACCTCTGAGTGAAGGGAGGGAGTGTGTTTGGGAGTGGGGGGCTTTCAGTGTGGTGGGAGGAGAAACATCTTTTCTAGCCCTTGACTTGGATCAAGAAATATTTCAATTTTTTTCTGGGGGGCCAAACCAAAGAAAACTTCAGAGAGCTCACCCATCTCTGTGTTTTAGTTATATATGTAATTATACCCTGTTTAAATTAGCCCCATTATGCTCTTTAATCGGCTTCTAATAACAACAAAATCACTAATACAACAAAAACTATACACATATACATATAATAAAATGCATATACCAATTTAAATTGCCAGATTAATGCCAAAAACGGCTGTTGCATGACCACTAAACAAAGCCATATTACACAATTGTTTTCAGCATGCATCAGTTTGTATTACTGAGGCCTGACATGATCCACTGTATTAAGCTAACAAGCCCCAGGTGTCAGAACAGCTTACGGTAAGGGAGGGAGGAAGCAAAAGGTTACAAATAACTAAACAGATGCTGTCCCCAGGTGAATTTTTTTCCCTACAAGATATTGGAAGTCAACTGGCTGGGCGATGCCAAAGCTTAATGAGGCCCTGGCTTGCTTCTTTGATGTGATTATTTGTTATTATTTGGTTTTTATGTGAGTTGAGCAGCAGGCCAGAAAAGGGGTGTTTATTTCCTGCCTTATATTAGGGTTGCATTATGTGAAACACAGCCATGAAGAGATCATCTGTCTTAGAAAGGATACAGGGAGTGTGCTTGATAAAGTGCGCATTTATTTGTTCATTTACACTGAATAGCTTCCAGTATGGAGGAAGCTTTGTTTAGAGGAAAATAGTCAAAACATCTGCATTTTGGTCCAAAGCAAAGACGGTCTTTCCATGAGAATGCTCCAGTAAACTAAAAAAATAGCTACAGAGATTATCCTAAAGACACTGAGGTTTAAATTTGCGAACCCCTTGCTCTGGTTTAATCCCAAAGTACTCTCTTGAGAATTGAGACTATAGCCTGCAAATGATATGTTCTGCAACTGTTCTGTTTACTTCAATAGAACAGTTCTGGAGTAAGTGGCTTGTGGACTATAGTGTGTTTCTTTTTGCTGGTCAACAGCGTTAAACTTTAGGTTGTATTTATCATGGAAAATCACACCATATGTAAGCAGAATTTGAGAAAAGCAAGCCTCCACAAATGATCACATTTTTTGTCTCTATTCCATTTCACTCTTTTCCAGCAAGCCATATGACAAAAAGAGCATTTAACAAATAGATGAAATACACCACTATTTCAGCGTACTGACGGATCCTTCCCCTGGCCAGTATCTTCATACCAGACATTAACTGCTAAAACAGTGGTAATTTGGAATAAAGGGATTAGTGTTTGGTACCTAAATCATTACTACAAACATCTAATGTGATGTTTTGAAAATCACTCTCTGGTTCATTCTCTAAAACAGAGTAAATCTTTCCATTCTTCCACCCTTTTCTGCCTTTTAGGGAGCAATCCTATGGCTGCTAGACAGTGGCTAGACAGCCATAGGATATGCCGTTTTCTGGGAACCAACCTTGGAGTCTACGCTCTGCGGTCTGGAGAACCAATCTCCCCCCACTTCTGTGCTGCCTCGGAGGCAGCGCGGAACAGCCCCATCCTCCATGCTCGCAAGAGGAGCGCAGAGCGTCTGGAAAGGGGCATGGCTGGGGGCGTTCCGGGGCGGGGATTGCATAACTGCCTGTATGACACATCCTATGTGTTGTACAGAATCCTCTGCCCCCGCTCCGTGCTCCCACAGCTAGACAGCCACAATCGGCTTTCTAGCCAAAAAAGCAGGTCAGGAGAAGCACGGGGGGAACAATCCCCTCTGTGTTTCTCCTGCCCTGCTTTGGATAGGCGGTCGCCTCCGAGTTCGGAAGCGGCCGCCTATCTCGATAGGATTGCGCCCTTACTTGCTCAACTAAAAACTCTCAGAGCAACTCCAGACAGTATAATTAGGGGTGGCGGCAGATACAGGAAGAACAAGTTAGGGTGCAATCCTATGCATGTTTAGGACAACTGTCGGCCTTTTTTTCTGTCTGAACATGCACAGGATTGCACCCTTACTTGCTTTTTTTGGTCATCCATGATTGTTCATAGGGCTCCTTCACATGGAGCTTTTATCCTGTGATTGAGATTGCTCCTTTTGCAGGCTCTTTACATGACACCGTCACCCTGCTGTGACCCTCCAGGGCATCTCCTGCACTAAATTGCCCTGTGTTCCATTTTTAAATAGATCGCAGATAATGAGCTATCAAATCACCCAGTTGTGTTCCGTTCAGTTTCCTCCATGTAAATAGTTAAAGTGTCAAGAAGAGGAGCGAGATCAATGAAAGATAATGGAAGACTCAGATAAGGGGAGAAGGGGGGAAGGGGGGAAGGAAGTGCATGTAAAGGGAGTCAGTGGTGATCCTGCATTTAAAACAGAAGCAAAAAGCCCCGTTTTAAATGCAGGATTTTAGGCTGGTGTAGAGAAAAGATGCCCATAATGTCTAAACTGGAGCTTGCATTTCTTTCATCATCACTAGGAGATAAGAAGGCACTATGCAGAACTCACAAGTGGGGGAGATGTACAAGTTCTAATTCATATATTACAAAGAAACAGAGAGAACAGGATTCTCGTGTTCTTCATATTCAGTACTTTCCACAGGTCAAATGCTGTCAGGCAGAATTTTAAACTTTAAATGCAAAGCTGTGGCCTGCATTTAGTATAACACGAACCCACACTACGGATTGTTGAATTTTAGATTGTCGTGATATGTGAACAAGGCCACGCTAACAAACCATGATTTGTTAAATATGAACAACACCGAAAAAGAACCCATGGTTTATTGTTTGGCTGTGAATTCTGGGTTGTTTAAACCTTCGGTTGTTACTACATGTGAACCCAGAACCAAGAATCTCAGCATTCATTTTATTTATTTGCATTTTTTTACACTGCTCTATCAGGCAGAAGAGAAACTGATCCACAGTTTGCAAAACAGCCATTCGTTGTTTAAAAAAAAAAAATAAGCAAGGTAAAAATACAAGTAGCAACACGAGCAAGGTTAAAAAGAGTGCTTACAAACACAGCAACTAAAGACCTGGGCAAATTTTAAAAATTATTTGTATGGCTCCAGAAATACATCAGGTTCAGCACCAAGCAAGCCTTCCTGAGGGAAGAGAGTTCCAGAGACAGAATGCCACAATTGAAAAGGTCCTCTTTCAGGTCCTCACCCATCTTACTTCCAAAGGTGGGGGAGACCTAAAGAAGGGCCTTCATGGAAGATCTGGATAACTGGGTAGACTCATGTGCTTTAAATATGAGCAAGCTTCTAGCCCTTATGGCTACTACAATATGGTTGAGGATATAAAATGTTCTGGAATCTCAAAAGCCAGAGACATAGCTGAGTAAGATATCAAATTATTGTGATACAGCTTTAGTGTCCTTTTCCTCCTATGACTATCAAGACTAAATTATGCAAAATAAGGGAAAATATGCCAATTTGTTTGATTGCACAGTTTATTCAGGTCGCAGAATTGGATTTTCTTGGCACAGACTTTGGACAGCCTGAGTGAATTAGATTTTTTTTAAAGCACAGTATACACAAATATGCTTTGAAGGCACATCCAAAGAGTATCATCCCACACAACTGGTTGGTAATCATAGAATCACAGAATAGTAGGGTTGGAAGGGGCCTACAAGACCACCGAGTCCAACCCCCTGCTCAATGCAGGAATCCAAGTCACAGCATCCCCGACAGATGGCTGTCCAGCCTCGTCTTGAACACCTCCAGTGTGGGAAAACCCACCACCTCCCTAGGTAATTGGTTCCATTGTGGTATTGCTCTAACAGTCAGGAGGTTTTTCCTGAAGTTCAGCCAGAATCTGGCTTCCTGTAACTTGAGCCCTTTATTCCGTGTCCTGCATTCTGGGATGATTGAGAAGAGATCCTGGCCTTCCTCTCTGTGACAACCTTTCAAGTACTTGAAGAGCGCTATCCTATCTCCCCTCAGTGTTCTCTTCTCAAGCCTAAACATGCCCAGTTCTTTCAGTCTCTCCTCGTAGGGCTTTGTTTCCAGTCCCCTGATCATCTTCGTTGCCCTCCTCTGAACTCTCTCCAGTTTGTCTGCATCCTTCTTAAAGTGTGGTACCCAGAACTGGACACAGTACTCCAGATGAGGCCTAACCAGTGCTGAGTAGAGGGGGAACTAGTATTTCATGTGATTTGGAAGCTATGCTTCTATTAATGCAGCCCAAAATAGCATTGGCCTTTTTTGTTGCCTCATCACATTGTTGGCTCATATTCAGCTTGTGATCCACAACAGTTCCAAGATCCTTCTTGCTTGTAGTATTGTTGAGCCAAGTATCCCCCATCTTGTAACGGTGCATTTGGTTTCTTTTTCCTAGGTGCAGAACTTGGCATTGATCCCTATTAAATGTCATTCTGTTGTTTTCTGCCCAGCACTCCAGCCTATCAAGATCACTTTGAATTTTGTTTCTGTCTTCCAAGGTATTAGCTATGCTGCCCAATTTTGTGTCATCTGCAAATCTGATCAGCATTCCCTGCACCTCCTTCTCCAGGTCATTAATAAAAATGTTGACGAGCACTGGGCCCAGGACTGAGCCCTGCGGTACCCCACTTGTTACCTCTCCCCAGTTTGAGAAGGTCCCATTGATAAGCACTCTTTGAGTCCGATTCTGTAGCCAACTGTGGATCCACCTGATAGCTGTCTCATCTAGCCCACTTTGAGCTAGGGATGTACGAATCCCTTACCTTGCTCCGCTCAGGGGCATCTGCTGTGGGGGGGAGGCGATCCATCCCTCCCGCTGGAATCCTGCCCGACTGGCTCCGCTCCACAGGCAAGGCCGTGGAGCCACCGGCCAGGGCCGGCTGCAGCCAGAATTCTGGCTGCTGCCAGGCTGCGGCCGCAAATGGTGGCTGCTACGCCGGCCACTATTTGCATCCCTGCCAAGCTGTGATAGGCTACGTAAGTATCTACGTAGCCTATCACGACAAAAGGCAGGGACACAAATGGCGGCCGCTACGCCATTTGCATCCCTGCCTTTTGCCGTGATAGGCTACGTAGATACTTATGTAGCCTATCACAGCTTGGCAGGGTTGCAAATGGCGGCTGGCATAGCAGATGCCATTTGCGGCTGCAGCCCAGCAGCGGCCGGAAGGCGAGCCGCCACCACTGGAGCTGCCACCGCCTCCAGGTAGGCTCCATCCCAGGGGGATTCCGCGGGGTGGTGGTAGGGATCGCCCCGTTTCGCCACGGACTCCGGGGGGCTGGATTCTAAAGAATCCAGCCTCACTGGAGTCTATGGTGGAATTCTCCAACATCCCTACTTTGAGGTAGTTTGCTCATCAGGATATAATGGGACACTTTGTCGAAAGCTTTGCTGAAGTCGAGATATATATGTTAACAGCATTCCCACAGTCCACAAGGGAGGTTACCTGATCAAAAAATGAGGTCAGATTCGTCTGGCAGGATTTGTTCTTGACAAATCCATGTTGGCTTCGAGTAATTGCTGCATTGTTTTCAAGGTGCTTACAGATTGATCACTTCATAATCTGCTCCAGAATTTTCTGTTAAGAGTTTTAAGAGTTCAAGTTCATTCTGTTTGTTTCCCATACTCTGGGCATTAGTATATAGACATCAAATACCATATGCTTTATAGGCTGGCTTTCTTCTTACATGTTTCTGAAGACTATTATTGGGAGCTATTAGAGCTGTCGTTGTGTCTGTGGTGCATGACCTTTCGTCCATTGTTACCCCCAACTTTACGTCCCCCTCCCCCATAGGATGCAGTTTAAAGCCCTCCTGATGAAGTTCTTCATGCTGTGGCCAAACACATTCTTCCCAGCCCTTGTAAGGTGCAACCCATCCTTTGCCAACAGTCCATCCTCTAGGAAGTATAGCCTGTGGTCCCAGAATCCAAATCTCTCGCGCCGGCACCACCTTCGCAGCCAGTCATTCACCCAGAGTATTTTTCTGTCCCTTTCTGACCCTCTTCTAACTACAGGAAGGATGGATGAGAAAACTATCTGGGCCCCAAAGTTCTTGAGTTTCCCTCCCAAAGCTTCAAAGTCTGATGTGATTTCTTCATAGCTCTGCTTGGCGGTATCATTTGTTCCCATATGGATGAGAAGAAAGGGATACCTGTCAGTGGGCTTTATGAGTGCAGGCAACCCTTCAGTCATGTCTCTAATCCGTCCTCCTGGGAGACAGAATACCTGGCGAGTCTATGGGTCTTCGTGACATACTTGGGTTTCAATCCCACGCAGCAAGGAGTCTCCCGCTATTACTACTCTTCTCATCTTGTTGTAGGCCTTGATTTCATTGCCTCTGCTTGACTGACCTTCAGCCTCTTGCACGCTCTCATACAGGGCCCCCCCCCCTGTAATTCTTCCTCTGCAAGCTGTCTTCCAGTCTCATCCTCAAGTACCTGGAAATGGTTACATAGTTCCACTGCTTCCACTAGGTGCAGAGTGGCTTCTAGTTCTTCTGCTCCTGTCACCTTTTTCCAAGGAGTGTCCTCTACTTAATTTTTCCTCGCCTCAGCATTTTCCTCTTCTGCCTCAGCTTGCTGTTGCTCTTTAAGCTTCTGTTCTTCACTTTGCTGCTGTAGTTCCATCGTTCTGTCTAAGAACTCCTCATCATGGACACGCACCACTCCAGTCCTCTTACCTTTTCTTCCAACAGCGTGATCAACTTGCACTTGTTGCACGTGTAGGCCATGTTGATCTCAGGCAAGAAAACAAACATTGCACACACCTTGCAGATCACCACCACTGGAGAGTCTTGTCCTTCCACTGTCTCTATTCCCTTTGTGTTTCTAGCTTTCTGATGGTACTGGGATAGCCTGTGCTTTGTCCTTTGTTCACTGGAGGTTAACAACAGAGTCCCACTAGTATGGAAGCGTGTGTTACAAGAAAAAATAATTTTAAAAAATGTTAGGGGCTTCTCCCTTGACCTCCCCTGGCAAACTCCTGTTTGCTCTCCCTGTTTGGTCACTCTCTGGGAGCTTGCTTGCTTCTACAGCCCCTAGACCAGCTGGAGCAGCTTCCTCTGCTCTGCTCAGCTAGGAGGCGGGAAACAGACTGAAACTCCCCGCCCACACAGCTGCTGGGAGTTCTCAGGCCACGCCCCTTCAATGCAATTGGAGCTCTCAGGAGCACATGGTGAGCACACGGCGACTCAGAATGGAGAGGACAAGATGAAGAGAAAGAGGCAATTAGCATTTGATCCTGAAGTTGTACTTGTGTATCTTTTGAGAATGGAAGGCAGGGAGAAGAACTCACCCAGCAACATCAAAACCCACACCCACTCCTGCTTGTAGGGACACCTGCACACTGCCTAAACCATGTTTGTCTGCTCCCTGACCCAAGTATCCAATATCAGAAAGATGAATTCACCCTTAAGAAAACACCATTACAGTAATTCTTTCATACGGCCCAAATTGGTCTCAGATTAGTTCAAAACTAGCCTATTTCCATGATGGATGTTCACCGCACACATGGTATCCTTTGACACAATGGTTGTTAAGCTGAGGAAGTGCAGAAATATTTTATACCATCCATATCCTTGCTGGTGAATACCCATTGAATAAGCTGGCATGGAATATTTGCCTTTACTGTAAATGGGAGCAGATGTTTCTGGGTTGATAAAGCAGCCAATCATTCCTCTGGATATATAATTCTTCTCCGGTGACTAACCTTTTGGGCATGAGTGGAAGAAAAATTATATTTCAGTAAATGTTGCTTGTCTTGCAATGGACTTGTCCTTTTCCAGGTAAAACAGATGCTCCCTGCATCAAGCAGGAACTGGGCCAGAACTGGAACACCTATCAGCAATTTATCTTGGAAACACGGAGAGCTAACCAAGCACAACTTAACGAAATTAAGAAACTGAACCTGGGATCTTCTCTGTCTCCAGCAGGTCAGTTGAATAAAGTCAAATACACACAGTTGCTAGAACATTGATGGTATTTTGAACCCCCACAATCCCTTTTGTATTACCACTAAAAACCACGAAGTAAATATTCTAAAAGAAATAAAGAAAAATGTGTAAAACCCATAGTGACAAACAGAAGACATGTAAGTTGTGCAAATTCTGTTTAGTTCTTGATATCTGATCTTTTAATAGATTTCATCGCCAGTACGGAAGCAAGTACTTACCAAGCAGATTACAAATACTGGCCCAAAGTCAACAGTGGATATTGTCGAGCAAATCGGAATTTCTCCAACCTTATATTTCAAGATGGCTACTATAATGAGTGAGAGCTATTGCAGGGACTTTATGGTGGGAAGCACTGAAGGAGGCGAGGGCATAAGGATGATGTCACAGAACAGTAAAATTTACACTTACATGTCACATAAATGGCTTGGGATCAGTATAATTCAAGGACTCCTTAGCTCAAATTCATGATGTGTATCTACTAAACAATTAACAAGAAGGTCAGAATTGATGACATACAGATTTGTACCAAACCAAGGGTGGTCCTGGTCACATGTGACAAAGGCTCCTTGACTTCTTTTGTTTACTAGATTTGCATCCTTCTTGTTGGGCTGCTTCCAGATGAGCATTTATTGTGAAATTCCCATGGCTAATGCCCTCACATTTTATGGGTGGCGGGGGGGGGGGGTGGTCCACACGACATCATCATTCATTTGCACCCCTTCTGTGTTTTCCCAGCAATTCTCCCAACATTTTTCTTAACAAGAAAAATGCTGCAGAACTGCAGCACAATGTCTTTGAAGGTGTGGACAGGAAAATGTGGAATCAAGGCAAGGTGGGAGGAATCCCTTTGGAAGGTGGATGATGTTCAGAGACAATCCTCCTTTTTAATTGCACTTCCTGTTGCAAAGCCAGTTTGTGTCCTGCAACTCACTTTACTCTTAAAGAGTTTTGCCTTTTGCTTTTAATCTTTAGTCATCATTTGCTTCTTCTTAAAAAGAAAAGTATGCATGCATTTGGTAGTCCTGCTCCTGGCTATCCCACTTGACGTTACCAGCCACAATTAATTATTTCCTGAACTTGTTTGATTCTGAACTGAGTTGTCTTCTAATCCAGCACTGAAATTGCCTGTTTAATTACAGAATTCTACTTTGTAGTTACCTCTTTTTAAAAATAATAATAGTAAATGTATGTTAGCACAATTCTGATAAAACAGAAGTGCACAAGAACTGTAAAACTAAAAAAAAGAGAGGTTGTATTGCTGAGAGGAGAGAGGAATCCACTCAGTTATGTTATCAGCCCCCTTTCAATGGTTTCCCCACCCCTAGCTTGTCTATGTCTAGTAGGAAGCCTCAGTGATTATTTTTAAGCTGCTGATTAATTACTACCTTCCCTTCTCCTCTTTTTGGGTAGTTTGAGGTGGTTTGGGACAGAGGGGAGGAGGAGGGGGAGGGGGATGTTGAGGGAGGGCACGAATGATGGAGGTGAACTTGGCAGTTTGTCAGAAAGAGAAAAGGGCGTGGGAAGACAGAATTGGCTCTTTGCTGGCTGTTCCTCATTGTGGAGTCCCACCAAATTTGTCTGGCTGGCTCCACACAAGACAAAAAGGAGAAAGAACTACTTTTAAATGCCAGCCCTCTCCTGAGTTTTTATTATTCTTAATTTCCCTCCAAGAGCCGGTGTGGAAGGGTCAGCTGGCCTTTGTAGTTCCCCAGAGAGTAGGTGCCTGAGATGATTGTTGCCTTCCTCCTTTTAATGGGGCTGCGAATCCCCACCTTGCCAGGGCGGAGGAGGGAGGTGCCTTAAGGGCCGCTGCAAAGCCATGTGAGGAGTCTACTGGCGCTGCCTTTTTGGTGGGAATAAAACCCATCACCACCAGAGGTGCTGGTGCTCTGAAATACTGCTGAAATAATCCAGCACTACACCACAACGTAAGAACTCAATTTCAAAAGGTGATGGGAGGGCAGAAATGGTTACACTTCTGCAGCTTGGGTGAACTGGACCGTCCCCTCCCTCTTCCACACAGCTATGTCATGCCCACTAGTGTGGATGGAGCACAGCAAGATGTACATGGAGAATAGTCTTGAAGGCAACTGCAATCCCGCTGGTAGCTTACAGCAGAAGACCAATGAGTGGCTGGAACCCAGAGTCCTCTGTCTGGAAGCACTCTTAGAAGGATGGCAATATGTTAAAAACAGTGAACATGAAATAAAAGAAGTAATATTAAAACACAACCGTCATATAAGCTTAATCCCAGCCAGCACAAACCAAATACATCACTTTCAGAAATTGCTCATAGACATTTGCTAAGTCTATGAGATATGCTGTTTGGCATGTCTTCTTGGGAAGGGAATTCCACCAGCAAGCCATGCCACTAAGAACAAGGGGATGCAGCTCTCTGACTTGCCCACATGGCTATACAGTTAAGAGGATACCCCCAGAATTATCTAGTCATTACTTCTCTTCCCCCTTCCCCCATACAGGAACCCCTGGATGTCAGAATACATGGACAACTACAACGTTTTCTTGAGGAAGCTGAACTGGAAGTCTCGGAACCCTGTGTCATCTTTCTGCTCAGCAATAAGACCCATACCCCATCTCTCCCATGGGATGCCCTCGCAGACGCCAATAGCAGTGAACACAGCACTTTGAAAATGCACACAGATGCCTGGCAGCCATAACAATTATGGTACGTGTTAAAGTTGTCTCCATAGTATTATACGTTGCAAGATGATCATGCAACATTTTGGGAACATAAGTAATTTAAAATTTCACAATACACAAAGAATTTAGAAAAAGTAACCAGTGATTTCTCCTCATTATCAAGTCATGATGGGAAGCTTTTTTTATTAGAAATTTAGAATTTGAAAATATAGGCCAGGCTTTACAGAACCAGGCTCAGAGTCAATATGCCACACTGGATACAAGTTGCAGAAGGAAAAGAGTAACAGGAGAGTCTTGCCTTTAAGACTTGCTTCCTTGAGGGCAACCCAGGATTCCTGCACTGAGCAGGGGGTTGGACTCAATGGTCTTGTAGGCCCCTTCCAACCCTACTATTCTATGATTCTCAGATGCTGGTTAGATGAACCTTTGCTCTAATCCAGTATAGCTCTTTCATTCTTATGAACTAGTTATATCTGTCCAAGGGAGATTTGGACTTATCAAAGAGCACTACCTGCCACCACCCCTGCCACGTGCTTTTGATACCGAGGAGGGTTTTTCAAAAGCAGTTGAGAGATGACGTGGGGGCTGCTGCTGACAAGTCAAAACCCCACTGGGCACATCCAAGGCTTTAGGTACCCTTAAAGTGACTCTTCAGATCCCAGCCATAATTCTTCACGATTTAAGAGAAGCAAGGACAATCCCCTTCTTTTCTCTGTATTAGGGATAGTAAGGAATGCAGAGTCAAATTCTCCTCTCTTTGTAAACAATGGGACATCTGCCGTTGCTGGTTCAATCTCAGACGGGAACTTAAAGGGAAGTAGGGAAGAGGCAACAACAGCCTCTGGCACCTACTCTCTGGGTGGCCTTAGTTAGGCAAATCAGTATTCTTTCAACTTGAGCGCCCCCCACCCGCAATTGGGGCAATACCACTGGCTTACCTAACAGGACTGTTGTACAAATTATTGGGCTATTGTATGTAAGTGCTTTGAATGCTGAAAGTGTTCTATAAATGCTAAGTGTTGCCATTGTCATGAATATTCCCCTTTTTAGTTTCCACCTCCTAAAAGCCAAAAAAAGGGGGGCATTTATGGAAAAGCTCCTGTTAATACTTAAGGGCACAATCCACCACACATATCCCATTGAAATTAACAGGAGTTGTGCTCTTGTGCATCTTCTCTTCATGTGAGCAAGCTTGCACAGGAGAACTTCCCTGTGGATTGTGTCTAAAAGTTAGAAGCATTTCCTGCCTGGCAATGTTTATTATTTATTTACCTGAACTAGGCTAAAAAGTACGATGTCTTTTTAATTTAATTTTTGTGAACTGCCCAGAAAGCTTCTGCTATTGGGCAGTATAGAAACAAACGAAACAAACAAACAAACAAACAAACAAACATCAAGATTGGTCTCAGCAGATCACAGCTCCCAACAACGACAACAAAAGGAAGGCACACGGCACCAGGCATATAAGCAGTGGAGCCGCCTTCCCCAACTTGATGTCCTCCAGATGTGCTGGACTGCAAATCCCAGCATGAGAGAAGGCTACAGTAGGGACTAAAGACTGGCACTTCATTCTGTTGGATTTGATCATAGGTGGGAGAAACAGCAAGCGGGTTCTTTGACGTTCAAGAATATGGCTTGCTGGTTCAAACGGATGTCCATCCAGTCCACATACGAAAGTGACACAGACCAGGAGTAGACTGATTAATCCGCTCCTAGTTCTATTTAGCTATCATGGCTAATACTCTTCACGAATTTGACCATTTTAAAGACAATGGCCATCACATCCTGGGGCCATGGATTTCATAAGTTTATTATACATTGTGTGAAGAACGGCTTTTCTTTCCTATAAAGAACTTGGCATTCATTTCCATTGCTGAAGCATCTGAAAGTATTCATTACTGAAATGCATCCTATGTAAACCAATATTTTTCTTTCTCAGCATAGTTCTACAAGCAACATAGGATACCAGCCATGGAAATTTTGGCATGGGACTACAGAGTCCTGGAGGCGTTTTATATACCACAGGCAACTGTTTATATTTTGCTTATTCATATGTTAGTATATAGCATAGCTAGGTTTTGATGATATACTTCTTTACTAAAGCAAAACCAGAGCCCTGGTTTGAACTGTGTATGGAAATGGACAGTGCTACTGTGCAGTACATATAATGTAGAATCAATAATCAACAGATAGAATTCTTCATGTTGTTGTGCTTTTTAAATAAACAATTGACGACAAGAACAACAACAAGGATTTGCTGTTGCACTTATTTCAGATAAGAATCTGATTATCTTTCATGGTTGTTTTGTTTTTTTCAATGAAAGGTTCTTTTGATGCCCCCTCCCCTCCATCCAGCATTCTTCTACGAATTCTTGCATATTATACTATCCAAATCAGTCTTAGAAATGGGTGAGAAACACGCACACACACACACACACACAGACGCACACACACGCGCGCGCGCGCGCACACACACACACACACACACACACCAATCTCAATTTAGAGCAAGCTTTCTGCGCTCCTTGGGGATTCCCAGGAAAAGACTGGCCCTTTTCTAAGATTCCTCTGAAACTGCAGAAAGATCTGGTTCATACTGAATGCTTCCCCCCACCAGCCCCCAGCCCCCCTTTGACCCCAGTCTTTCCTGCTGTTCATTTTTCCTCCTTCTCCAAACTCCCCTTGTGAGAGCGGGGAGGGGCAGACAGAAGGAAACTAGTAGCAGAGAAAACTGGGGCCAGCGATACGCCATCTTTAACTTCCCAGTGTACTCAGTGATAAAACTGGAGTTTCTGAGTATGCTCAGAAGCAGCTGCTGCCACAAGGAGGATTTCTGGGTGTTATCATTCCTCCAGGCATAAATTAAAAACGATGTGTCCAGCATTCATGATGGTGATGAAGGCTTTCAAACATGCTTGGAAGGCACCATTTTATCATGAAGAACACCAAGAATTTAAAGATGAACCCTCTGGTGTCCCCAGAATTTCTTGGCAACAGTTTTCTTTACCCCCAGGTAAATTTTGGAAGGATGGGAAGGAAGGAGATAGCCAGTAGGAAAGGCTGTAGGCGCAGACGTTGAGGTGAACGAACTACAACCTCTGTTGTAAGTTCTATGCAGAATATTTTAAAAATCAAATAAAAAGGACACAGTGAATTTCAAATTGGTCCGTATGTAGACAACATTATTTTGTAATTTTAAAGCCCAATGGAATCACTATCTTAAGGATTATTGAAGGATATAATCAAGTATCAGGCTACAAAATCAACACAGTGAAAACAGAATAATTAGGCATTCATATTAATGATGTAAAAAAACACACAGCTTTACAACCTAAAATATGCAATTAAACCCACAGAACATTTACATAGCTATTTTGCATTAAGTATGGGGGATTAAATAAGTAGTAACTGTACCATCTTTTGGGATAAAATAAGTTCTTTAAAAAATAAACAGTGGCCCAGTCTCAAACTTCCTTGGCTTGGTAAAGTCACTGGTATATAATGCTTATTTTATCCAAATTTCAGTCTTTATTAAGCTGTTAAAATATGAATCATACAATTTTGCAAAACCAAAATACAAAAGTGGCACTTGCATGTCTGAACATAATATTTGACTTTCACACTATGAGATTGAATTTGGTTTTTAAACAGTTCTTTTCTCATGGCAGTAAATGATGGTACCTCTTCAATAAAGATAGTTGTAACATAAAATAGGGAGCAATCCTATGCCCCCTAGACATTGTTTGAGGGGCCACAGCATAGTGGGGATTTTCCCTTCCGAGGTCGGAGACAGCACTTCAACCTCAGAAGGGGGAGCTGGAGATCTGATCCCCTTCCCCCACCCCCTTGCAGCTGGTGCAGAATGAATTGCAGAAAATTGACCGCAGAGAGGGGCACAAGCAGGCGTTCTAGGGGGCAGGGAGGGGAGGAGACTGGAGAGGCTAGAATATGAGCTTTCCTGAGCCTCCTTCCCTACCTTTCTGAAGCAGCAGTGCTAGACAGGCAAAAAAGCCCATCTAGCAAGAAACAACAATCAGAGGATGAGGAGGCGAAGATCACCTCCACTGCTCCTCCTGCCCTGCTGACTTCAGCCTGGACGGGCACTGGATATACTCAGAGGCTTCCGTCTCACAAGGGCACAACCCATAGGATTGTGCCCATAGTCATTTGCTTTGTTCATATGTGGGGAGTTTCAATAAAAGACAGTCAGGGAGATAGACGAACTGCTTAAGTTCTGCAACAATGCAAGTCTGGGTTGGACTTAAAGTTCATCAGTATCCCCCAGGACTTCCTGTCTTTATCATGAAAATTCAACATGGCAAATAAATATGTTCTAAAGGATGAATATTGCAAGATGAATGTAAAAAGGTGTATTAGTGTTCAGACCCCATATTACAGTTCATGTTTTCAACTGAAAAATTCTATGAACCATGCAATTAGAAACAACATTCTAAGAACATATATGTCTGTGTTTGGAAGATGGAAGGCCAAACAAGGTGTACCATGAAAGGTGCAATGCTATTTTAGACAGAAAAAAGTCCTACAACTCCCAGTATTCTCCACCCAGCATGGCTGACTGGGGCATGCTGGGAATTGTAGGAGTTTCCTCTGTCTAAACGTGCATAGGATTGTACCATAAAGGTATCACTTGGAAGCATGTCAGGCTTTGTTGTTTAATTAATAGCAGATGGGAGGGGGAGTAATTTTCATGAAGATGGCAGCACAGAGGGAGAGGAGGCTTTTCTTTCATGGGGAGAGAAAAAGGCCAATGACAGCTTTTTTCTGGATCTAATAGCAGCAGGTGGGGGGGGATTTTTGTTGGGATCGTGGCTGGGGAAGGAAGGGTTAGGTCTCCCCTCCTTACATGCTGGGGTCCTGATGAAAATTGGGTGGTGGTGATGGGGTTTACACCTGCTATTAATAAAATAAAACGAATCAAGGCCAGGACATGCTTCCAAGTGACATATATCTAGTTTGGCCCTGATTTTACCATTGAAAGAACAAAATGATTGTATTCAAAACTTTACCTGTTAATTGTAATCGAGGATATAGAGTAGAAATCATTTTAAACACAATGCTAGCCTTAACAGTCATGGAAATGGAACACAATACAAACTGTTTGAGCAACAAAGCCCACTTATAATAATTTTATGTTCATACAACATACTGTACTGCTGGTATTTAACACCAAATGAGATGAATAAGGCTGCAACCCTACGGTCCCTAGGATGGCATTTTTCAGATCTCCCTTCCAAAGGTGGAGAGAAAAAGAGACCTGACCTTTCAAGCCTCCTTTGTGAGGTGGGGAAAGGTCCACAGATAGTGCTTCTTCTCTACCATCAGAGCAATGGACAGCATAAAAAGGAGGCGTTCCAGGGTGTGTCAGGAGAGGCCTTCAATGCCTCTGGAACTGGAGAGGAATGACACCAGCCCTCGAGTGGGTCTCACTCAGAGTAGCTGTTGAACAGTGTTTTATACTATCTATAAAATTGGTTCACAATAATGTATTGGTGCTCTTTCATGGCCTTCAGGCTTGCTAATATTCACTGATAAATAAAACCTGCCAGTTTAAGACCAGATTTAAGGCTATCTCATGTTGGCTCAAGCTCCACAATGCCAGGAAATTAGATGCTAAGCCTGATGTCTTCACAGACATGCCCCGTAATCAGTACTGACATTGTGCAATGTCACAAATTGAGCCTGCTTACAACTTACCCCCATGCACCCACATTGTTCCTAGGTCTTTCAGGCCCAAATCTAGATGCGGAGGATGGAATGCTTGGGACCAGCAAAGATGCTCCATATTGTCCTGGTCCTGTATTGTTTTATGAAGCATCTGAATCTTACTGTATTGCTAGAGGAATCCTCCTGTGAGTTGTTGACCCATGCCTGTTTGTTGCTTGTAAGCAAGCATAATTTGTGACATTGCACAACATCATTACTGATCATGGGGCATGTCTGTTAAGGCATCAGCCTTAGCTTCCAATTTCCTCATCAGGCAGGTCATGGATGCCAAATTTCAAGTTATTAGCTCAACTAGTATCATTTTTATAAGCAGTAGCATTTTGAGGCTTTTAATTGCAGAACTTTGTTGTTGTTTGCAACTCACCTGAACTAAAGGGGCACTTCTGTGCCCCTTTAATAATTCCTAGAAATCTATTTGCTATTTCCCTCCTGCAGGTGGTGCTGTTTATGTGTTGATTCTACAAAATAAAAGCAAGTATTTAAGAGAGAAAGTTTTTGATGATAAATAATCTATATTGTGTAAACCTTGGATATGTCCCATACATTTCACTGGTTTGCCTCCTCAGTGGTCTTAATTTGGAGAGAGAGAGAGAGAGAGAAGGAACAGATCTTGAAATGAATTCCAAACCTGCTTTTTCAACAGAATTAATGTATTTTCTTGGCTGCCTATAATAAGCAGCCACTTCCACAGAGGCTGCTAAGCAAGAACCATCTACAGGTTTCCAGGCAAATCAGAGGCTCTTTGGGCCACACTAGAGAAGACAACAGAGACCCCTAACTGGCACACCCATTTCTTTAGATTTTGGCAAACAGCAGCTGCAAGGGGAGAGCGATCAGGACCAGGAACATGACATTGGCGGGAGAAGGTTTATTCCTTTGCCCCTATGGTATTTTCCCAATGAAAAACTTCTGGCTGCTCCTGAAGCTGTTACTTGCCCCATTGGAGAAAATGTGTGCATGCCAGCATGGAGTCACATACATTTTTCATAACATGGCAAATAACAGCTAGGCTAGACAGGGAATGGAGGAGGCCATTTTTATTGAGAAAATGACATGGGGTAAAGGCTTAAACCATCCTCCCCCAGTGCCCCAGTCCAGACCAGGTCTTCCTTTGCAGTTACTATGTACCAAAAGGCTCCTCCTCCATCAACTGTCACCACCAGCAGCCATTACAACAGGCTGTACAGAGGGAGATGAGAGGCATAGCAGGGTCATTCCACCAGCTCTGCTGAAAGACTACTAATTTTTTTCCCCTCTTCCCTTCCCGTCCCCTTTTCCTCGTGTGCCATGTCTTTTTAGATTGTAAGCCCGTGGGCAATAGGGACTATCTTGTTTTACTGATTGTGTGTAAGCTGCTCACGGAGGCTTTTTGGCTGTGGAGCGGGATAAAAATATTATAAATAAATAAATAAATAAATAAAATACTGTTAACCTGAGTTAGAAAAAGTTTAACTGAGCGGATACTGCAAAGGTCTTTCTCTTGCTCTAACTTGCTTCAGCAGTTAAGTACCAGAACTAACAATGCTTCGCCTCACTGCCAACCATATTTTCATTGTAGGGCAAGACACACACTGGGAATGCTAAACAGGGAAGGAATGTGTAGACTGGCCACGTGTCCTCTTTACAGAGGACAGCCCTCTGTTTGAAGGCATCCTCTATTTGAAGGGCTGTCCAATTCTAGTTTAAAGATAATGAACGATAAGCAGGGAGAGTTGGGTCAGGCCTTGAAGTTGCCCATCAACAGTTAGCACCTCAACAGCAAACAGAGAAAGCACACAAGTCACCTGGTCACAGTCTTTCTCTCTGTGGTGAGATATATTTCAATTTAAATTATGGTATTTATTTCTATATTTGCAACAGACATTAGCATATGCACGTTGGCCCTGATCACTTGAGTATTTATTACTTACTTATTCAATACATGTATATCCTGCTTTTCAGGGCCATACCCTCACCAAATGGCTTACAAATAATTAAGAGTTGGACACAAGCACATATAAATATATAAAACCAGCATCATAAAAACGGAAATCATTAAAGCAGGCTTGAGGTTGTTGAGAGGGGGACATGTGTATCAACTACCTATTTATGAAATGCCAGGTTGAACAAATTAGTTTTAAAAGCTTTCTTAAAGGCTTGCAGCAAAGGCATAAGATGTAAAGCAGCAGGAAGGGAGTTCCAGAGCTGAGGGGCCTCCACCAATAAAGCCGTTCCCCTTGTACTTGCCAGTCTTGCAGTTCTAACTGGTGGGCACATGAGCAAAGCCCATGAAGATGATGTAAGCATATGGACAGGAGCATATGGGTGAAGGAGTGAAGGTTACTTTAGGTAACCTGGTCCCAGACCATTTAAGACTTTAAAGGTAATAACCCGCTGTCAAGAATAATGACCTGTTTTCCACCATGAGATTAGGCCGTGTTGCCACATCTGATGTAACCACCTGGAATTGCATGCTACCTGGCCTTGAGCAAAGGCTCCTCAGCCCTTTGCTCAAGGCTGGGTGCAGTCCTTGTTAACTGGAGAGTGACAACAGCTGGGTCTGGCGGGGAGTTCCGGCCTCTCGGAGGCCAGGGCGATTCACCCAGGGGCTGAGCCAGTGACTGGCTAAAGGAAAATCTGCCCTGGGTTTCCAGGGCTGGGCTTTAAAAGAGGGCTGAGGTGGAGGCATAGGGTCTCCCTTCATCCTGGTGGTTCTGGACCTGCTGATGGCTGGATGCTATTCTGGGAGGCCTGTACTTAGGTATGTTAAGGATAAGCCAGGTAGCTTTTATAAGACTCTCTGTGTATGTTTAAGTAATTTGGTTTTGTACCCTTTTGTGCAACCTGCTACTTCCATTCTTCCCTTTCCCTCTACCACTTTATTTTTACCTTAATAAACCTTTACCCAACCTTTAGTTGGTGTGATTTTCTCTGCATAACCTCTGTGCTAATCTCAGTGCCTCTTGGCCTAGGAGGGTGGCTGCTGGGTATTTTGGGGGACTGGAAGACCTGGTTTGGCCAGTCCTATTTTGCAGGAGAGTTGGAATTACTTCCAGAGTGGTCCTACCTTGCAGGAAGGTTGGAATTAGTTCCAGCAATCCTTCACATGGTGGGGGAGGTGGGATCATACACTGAGGTTATTCAGGTTTGATTTTGGTGTTGGGGGATTTGGAGAGAGTGAGGTGTGAGTTTTTGAACAGCACCCCAAGGTTTGTTGTTATGCTAGTTAGGAATCATGCGGGCTCCAGCTAGCGCAGGTCCAGGGCAGGATCATGAAGTTTCATCCCAGCTGCCGAGGCTGGATGCTTCTGCCTCCAGACTGGAGGAGAGTGATGTTCTGGCTCCTGTGGCTGTCACGATGGCTGAAGATTATCAGCCAGCAAGGAGGAGACGGGAGTGTGGTGCCTGGCATTGACAGTGGCAGCAGACAGGAGAGTGTGAGGAGCTGGGGGCGTGCCTTGTGGGAAGCTTATGAACGTCAGGAAAGACTGGTGAAGCTCCAGACTGAAATTCTGGGGCTCGAGTTATGCTCCCTGGGGGACCAATTTTCCTCTGTCCTTCCTGATGAGATGGCTGCCCTGGCTGGGGACAGGAACCCTAGGACTAGGGATGTGTGAACTCACATCCAGACGCCCGCCCAGCCCTTGCCCCTGCTTGCTGGTCCCCAGACCATGCTCGAGCCCCTCCCATGCTCGGTGAGCAGCCTGCACTCACCCCAGCTGCCTTGTCGAGCTCTGCAGTCGCCATTTAAAAATAAAATAAAATGGCAATCACAAAAATGTGCATGTTTTTGTATGCGCGAAAATGCTCATTTTTGCGAATGCACGTATTCTCATGTGCGAAATGCACATTTTTGCAAAGGCACACAGTGTGTGAAAATGCATTTTTGGAGAATGTGCATTTTCACACACATGCAAATATGTGCATTTGGAAACATGCACATTTTTGTGTGTGTCCAAATATGGGCATTTTTGCAATCGCCATTTTATTTCTCAAAAGGCGACCGTGAAGCTTGATGAGGCTGCCGGGGTGAATGCAGGCCATTCGCCAAGCATGGGTAGGGGGCAAGCAGGGGCAGGGGCTCGGCGAGCAGGCTCAGGGGTGCAGGCAGGAGCAGGTCTGCTGGATTCCTAGACTGAATCGGCCGCCCCTACCATCCCTACCTAGGACTCTGAGAAACACTGAGCTCCTGGCTGACCAAACGAGCGGGTATTGGCATCATGTTCATCACTTTGTAGTACTGTTAGGGTCGGGTGAGGAGAGAAACCAGCTAAAGTTAAATCTAGTGGCTGGTTTCCATATGCTGCTGACAGAGAATAAAAAAGGCAGCAGCTTCAAAATGCTTCCATCCCCCAGGCTGTTGGCTGTTATTATCACAAAGTAATTGGACACCGAAAAAGAGATTGCCTGAAGCTGGCAAAAAGGAGACCGAGCGCAGCCCAGCCTAAGGTGGGGGTGATTGGCTGCTCTGAGAAGCACTTGTCCAGCTCAGAAGTCCCTGGCCAGAGTGAGGTAAGAGAGAGATCTCTTAGCTCCAGTGAACCAGGAAACAGCAATCTGCTGCCAGGCTTCCAAGACATGCTTCAAAGGCTCCTGAACAGATTTCTCTAGTCAAAACTGAAAATCCCGCACTGTGTCCTGGCCTAACACTCAGAGATACTTTCAGGTACAACACACCTTTACTGAAAGAGAACGACGCTGCAGCGGAAGCAGTGAAGCAAGTGAAATAAAGTCCTCTCCGCATGCTAGACACAGCTAGCTTTTATTAGGAAATTTGTTACAGCAACTTGATCATGCACAGAATGCTTGTTTACTAAAAAGAAAGTCTAGTTTAACCACAAGTTCTTAAATCGTTGGCTAGTCTGTCTGGGAGGGTGGCAACATACTGTATTACTCATTTAAAAACTCTTGCTGATCAGGCAAACTGCTTCTCAAACTTTGCAAACCTTGTGTTTTTCAGAAGAAAGGGTGGGTGGGGGTGGTCATGTACACATTTGAAATTTCCACAGTGAAGATACCCAGGCCCAACCTTCGCTTGGCCTCAAGATGGCTTCACTCTGGTCTACAACAGTTGGCCATAACATCTGCAAGCAGGACTAGTGAGACCCTGAGTGATGCCTTTGAAAGAATTTCAGTTGGACAGAGAAAATGTGAGGAAAAATCTGAGACAGGACAGAATGTTAAATGTAAAGGCAATCCTTTTCAAAACCTTCCAAACACGATGGCCAAAACTCCACATTACACTGAAGTGCTAGAACTGAGAGCAAAGAACTACCAGGATGAAGGGAGACCCCTTGCCTCTACCTCAGCCCACTTTAAAAGCCCAGCGCTGGCAACCCAGGGCAGATTTTCCTTTAGCCAGTCACCAGCTCGGCCCCTGGGGGGACCACCTTGGCCTCCGAGAGGCTGGAACTCCCCACCAAACCCAGCTGCTATCACTCCCCAATTAACAGGGACTGTGCCTGGCCTTGAGCAAAGGGGCGAGGAACCTCTGGACAACATACTATTTCAGGTGGTTGCATTAGACGTGACAACACAGCCTAATCTCATGGTGGAAAACAGGCCATTATTCTTGACACTCACACTTTGAAATCAGGCTGGAAACACACTGGTAGCTGATGAAACTGGCACAAAAGAGGTGTCGCATAGGCAGGTAGAAAGAACTACGTGGTACATCCACAATTGGATCTCCCAACATCTTTTTGTTATAAAAACAGCAATGGAGGGGAGAGAGAGAGAGAGAGATTTGAATCAGGGAGCAGATTAACCCTCTCCTCCCATGCACATTCCCTGATGCAAACTGCACACGTGGGCACATACACGCAGCTATTAGCTGCAGAGAAGACAACATACAGGTGCGCTTAGTTGTGTTTTCTCCTCTACATTTGACAGTGTGAGTGTGTAGGGAGAGAGATTTATACTGGGGAATCAGCATGGGGGGAAATGTTTAGCCCCCCCACAAACTCTAGCTGTTTTTTGGTGGTGGGTGGGTAGAAGGGCAGTTTGGCCCCAAGTCAGATCACAAATCAGAGAAGGGGAAGGACCAGGATTCAAGTGTGCAAGGGCTGTGTTCCTAGCAATCACACAGGATCAGACCACCTGTTTTTCCATGTGTTGGAGCTCCTTACTCATGCAGAAGCCACCTCCACACTCACTTGCTTTGCTAAGATCAAGTGGTGCCATCTGGCAGGCAGCTGAGTCACACGCAGTCTCTCTCTGTAGTTTAAATGAGACAAGAAGGACTTGGTCCTACAGAGATCTGAAGCTAGTGCAGTGTGCTGGTTAAGAGAAGGCACTGCGAGCCAGGAAGTCCCTGCTTCAAACTTCATCTCAGCCATAAACTCACAGGGTGGCCTTCAGCAAACTGCTATTTAGGTGGCCAGCCTTAATTGTGTGGAGGTAAAACAGGCAGAGCCAAGATGAAATCTGGTAGGTTAGAGGAGGCAGAGAGAGATGGGAGTTTGGTGGGTTAGGGACAGAGCCATGATGCCATCTGGTAGGCAAAGGGGCTGAGTCTGGCAGAACCTGGGGTGCACTGTTTTTTCATATACCAGTATGTTACTGTGATAACAAACCAGTAAAGTACTTGTCTGGCTGGCAAACTGTCTCCATGCCTCTGTAATACGAGGTTACTGGTGTTCCTTGCAAGACTATGATTGGGGAAATAACATCTGGGAAGCACCTTGTGCATTTATGAAGGAAGTGCTACTCATGACCTTCTGCCTGTTTTATTTCCAGACTTGATGCCACACTAGGCCTGTGCCAAACTCTTTAGAACAGCGACAACAGCTTCACAAATACCACTAAGGCCTATTTTGTTGTTATTATCAGTTCAATATCTAAAGCAGGGGTGTGGGTCTGGGGGCCAAATTCAGGCCTCCCGGGTTGCCACGCACCCTTTCCTGGCCCCATTCCTTTCCCCCAACCACTGTTTGTTCCCTGGCTTTTGCGCAGCTCCCCCCGTTCCAAATGGTTAAAATGCTTCTCCTAAGGCTCCGTTACTGGCAATAAGGGCTTTAAGCAAAAGTACACTGGTAGTTTGGGATTTCTGGCCCTGCCCTTTTTGTCTTCAGCCCCACCCACCACTGGAATGCGGCCCGACAGCTTCTCCAAAATGGAATTTGGTCCTCAGGCTGAAAGAGGTTCAACACCCCCAATCTAAAGCAAACCAAGAAAAACAAATCATCCTGTTCTCTCCCCAAAATATGTAACTCAGCAATAATCCTTTTTGCTATTAACAAATATTCTTCTTATAGTAAAAAGCAAAAAAGCTAAAAAACAAACAAAGAATAAAACACAAAAGTAGTGTGGTATTTTGGCCAGAAGACTGAAAGCATCAGTTGCCATTGTGGGAATGTGACACAGCCATTTTACCAGTGTTTACTTCATGTTTCTGATCCAAAGTATCAGTGATATGCAGCCCCATGAGGCCTTCTTGGTAAGGCATTTCTCCAGAGAATAGGACAATAGGTCACCAGTGAGTACTAACCATCTCCTGGCAAGCTGGCAGCCACCTTACAGCAGCACAACATCAACGTAACATAGTTGCGCTCCCAACATAAAAGTCGAGGAAAAAGCACAAGGATGTCTAAACCACCAACGCTGACCAGTTACAGAGTGGCATGTCAGTGACACTCCCATGTCTGGTAAACATAGATAAAGTCAGTCTAAGCACAGTAATGGGGAAAGCTCCACGCAACTTTACCTCGACACACACATAACATATGGTCTGTCAAAGACAAGGCACCGTTGTGTCCCCTGTGCTGCATGGACCACTGTGGTACAGCCTGCAAGAGCTCAGAGACTCTAACAGTCCTTGCACAGAGGGGCTTGAATCGCATTATTTACACCACTCATACCGAAGCCCTTTGCAGGTGTTCCTCTCATTGGAGGGCGGGGGCTGTTGGGAATATTGCAACCTCGTCTGCAAATTACAGGACAGGGGCAGCGCTGCAGTTAGTTAACGTGTGAGAACTCTGGGCATAGCTAGCCTTAGGATCTCTATAGCCAACAGTGTGTGGTTTCCTCCCTGATCTTCTCTCTTAACTCTCTGCTTTCCTCCATTGCTGGAAGCATGTGGCTTGCTCTCTCTCTTGCCTGCCTGTGTAAAGGAACACAAAATGGACTGAACAAACCCATCTGAAACCCTACGCTGTGCCTGCATGTATGTGCAAGAGTACTTGTGAGTAAAGCTGTTTTTCTTTTTTCACTAAAGAAAGATGCAGCCTCTTTTTTTTTTTTTTAGCCTTTTGTGTGCACGTGGGACTGGTAAATGCTCATTCTGTTCTGCATTTTCTCTGCTAGCTGCCTTTTTAACAGGAGCCAACAATAACAATCCCATCAAGAAGTGGGGCGATGCCCACTGGCCCTACCATCACATCCCTTGCCTGCCCTGCTCTCAGCCACCCACACATTGGGGTCATGTACATTCTGGACTAGAAATGGGATAACCATTTACCCACTGAATGGAAGAGGCCTGACTCTTGCATGGTATCTGCACTCTATAGGGCTCCACTTTTCCCCGCACCCAATGTGACATGTGGACTGGTTTTTAACTGGATTTTTGCCATTGAGCTCAACTAAATTAGAAACAACATAAGGGTTGTTTCCAGCAGTACCATTATTTCGGCATGTAGTAACTTTCGGTACATTCATTTTATCATCTTTAAAATGGTGCTATTTTTAGACTCCAGTTTTGAGCCATAATCAGCTCCAACATCATAAGGAACTCTTATGATTTAATTTTACTGGTCTGTAAGCAGTAAGCACAAAGTCAAAGCCACTACAGGCAAATAAATTGTACTGACACACAGCACAAATCTGATTCAGGTTTACTCTGATGGAAATCCCACTGTGTTCAGTCGGCCTTGCTCCTATGTAGGTGTGCTTAGCATTAAGCAGCCCATCAGAGATAGCATGTGTGTGTTTAAAAACCCCATAATGTTTGCTACATCTTTGTTTCATTTGTTTTGTTGCACTGCCAGATCCCGTTTTAATTGCAAACCTTGAAAGAAGCCAAGTTCTGAAGCCATTTTGACAATTAGATTTCTTTCATTCCTAACATCCTGTGTGCATTAGCTATTATACTGCCTGCTGTGCTCCAATTTCTATTGCATCTCTTTGGATTTATTCCATTTCAGTTCATGCTACTCTTCAGAAACACTGGCATTTACGTTATTCTCCACTCTGTGAAGGTTCTTTGCATGGTGCCATTACCCAGAATGCTGCTTTCTAAACTACAAAGTGGTGGTTAGGTCTTCTTAGTTAAAAAAAAAAAAAAGAAGAAGAAGAAGTGAGGAGGGAGAAAAAACTTTGGCCCTTGGTAAGACCACAGCCATGAAAATTCTTAATTCTAAAAATTGTCCCGGAATATCCCCCCTTTCATGGGGGATGCATGTTCATGCAAAACTGGGAGATGTTCATCATGCTTTTCCCTTTAATGCACACAATAACCCATAAACACACAAGCACTTCACAACAACTCACAGGCATGCAATAAACACAAACACACACACATGGGATGCTGCTTCCCTTTTCCTGACCTACTTGCTTCAACAGCTGCAGGGTCTGGTGGCAGCCATCTTTCTTTTGGGAAGAGGATCCATCCTGGTAGTCAGTATGGCACTGAGCATGTATTGTAATATAACTTGCCCTTACATAAAACTACTGATTTAAGTGGGACCCTAAAAACCTGATATTTCTATGAATATACAATGGATTTTCCCCAAACTAGGAAGAGTAAGTCCCTGCAATTTCCTTGAATGTTTGAGAGAATTAACTGTCAAAATGAAAAATGGAAGGTATAGTCTCAAACAGTGCACTTCAGCCATCTCTTTCCTAAAGGAAATCAACCCTGAGTGCTCATTGGAAGGACAGATACTGAAGCTGAAGCTCAAATATTCTGGCCACCTAATGCGAAGAGAAAACTCTCTGGAAAAGACCCTGATGCTGGGAAAGACTGAAGGCAAAAGGAGAAGGGGACGGCAGAGGATGAGATGGCTAGATAGCATCACCGATGCAATGAATATGGACTTGAGCACACTCCAGGAGAGAACGCAGGACAGGAAGGCCTGGTGTGCTATGGTCCATGGGGTCACGAAGAGTCGGACACGACTGAACGACTGAACAACAACAAATCAGCCATCTCTTATCAGGTCTTTTAAATATTTATTTATTTATTTATTTCATTTCTATACCGCCCAATAGCCGAAGCTCTCTGGGCGGTTCACAAAAATTAAAACCAAACAACACACTATAAAACAATTTAAAATATATAGAACATTAAAACCACAATATAACAATACAACCACAATAAAACCTAGCAGCAGTGCAAGAGTTTAAAATACAGATTTAAAACAGCAAAGATAAAAATTTAGAAAGCTAAAATGCTAAAATGCCTGGGAAAATAAAAAGGTCTTCACCTGGCGCCGAAAGGAATACAATGTAGGCGCCAGGTGAACCTCACTAGGGAGCTCATTCCAGAGCTGGGGTGCCACAGCAGAAAAAGCCCTCCTCCTAGTAGCCACCTGCCTCACTTCCTTTGGCAGGCAGGGGCTCACGGAGAAGGGCCGCTGATGATGATCTTAAGGTCCGGGCAGGCACATATGGGAGGAGGCGATCCTTCAGGTAACCTGGCCCCAAGCCATTAAGGGTTTTGAATGTTAACACCAGCACTTTGAATCGGGCCCGGAAATGGACTGGCAGCCAGTGCAGCTGGAAAAGTACTGGCGTAATATGAGCTCGCAGGCCAGTCCCTGTTAACAATCTTGCTGCCCTATTTTGGACCAGCTGAAGTTTCCGGACCGTTTTCAAAGGCAGCCCCACGTATAACGCATTGCAGTAATCCAGACGAGAAGTTATCAGAGCATATCTAGCTGGCATATCATGTTCTTCATCTAGATGCTCTGTGCCAAATTTCAGATGGTTGGGATGCATTATCCTGATTTATAATGACTGGAATATTCAGGCATTATAAACTGAGTTCCCCGCCTACTGGGGGGTGGGGGGGCACCATTGTGGGTGCGTGCGGGTCCTGTGGTGGGAAAGGAAGGGAGCCGTGTGGCGGCGGCGCCTCAATAGCACCAAGCCAGTCGAAAGGCTGATTGGCTCAGCTGGGGTGTGGCCGTGAGGAGATGAGCTAAATGGGAATAGTGGCAGGCAGTTTCCTCTCTGGTCCGCCCAGCTCATAAAGGAGCGGGGCCTCGTGAGTTAGCCGGCAGGGTTCAGAGGAGACCGTGCAGAGAAAGAAGCAGCAGCAGAGGCGAAGACCGTAGCACGGGAGTCCAACTAGCAGCGGCAGAAGACCAGCAAGCAGCCGAGCCCCAACAAAGCAGAAGCTGGGAAGGAGCGGTGGCGGCAATGGCAACAACAGCAGATGGCTCAAAAAAGGTCTGAAAGCTGCCTTGGCTCTTGTGCTGTTGTTTGCTCCTTCTGGTGGCCTAGATAGATTGGTAGTGTGGTAGCATGGCTGCGGGATTGGGGGGCTGGGGGAAGAAGCATGTTCCCTTCCCCCCGTGGGGAGTTTGGAGCTGCAGGGGGGAGCACGTTGGTGGTGGCTCAGATGGGGGAAGGCAACTTCCACCCGCCCACACACTGGGGGAGGAAGCGACTGTCAGCAGTTTGGGCAGAGTGAGGGGTAGCATTTTTCCCCACCCCACCCCAGGGGGTTGGCAATTGTGAGGTAATGGTGGCAACATGACACTTCTATAGCATTCCCATCAAACACACACCTCCCTTGGTACAGGGCAAGAGCAGCAGGGCTTGAGGGCAAGGAGGACGTAGCTCAGCAGGCCCATAGAGCTCAGAAAAGAGAGAGGGCTAACACAGGGCGCTTCCCTCCATGGTCAGGAGGGCACTTGGCTCAGGGTAAGAGGGCAGGCCTTGCGGGTCAGGCCCAGGCCCCATCCTCAAAGGCAAGGGAGGAAAAATATTCCTTTAGAGGTGGTGACTATAACTCCATGCAGTATTCCCAGAGTCCTTGCCCCGTAAGGCTGAATAAATAGGCGTGGGATGTCCTGCTGAAAGCAACATGAGTTAGTTGTAGCTCGTTGAGTTAGTTGTAGCTCGTTTGTTCTATGAATTTCATGACTGCCTTCAGTCTGTGTGAGGCTCAGGGATGGGAGAACAGACCTTGTGAGTAGGACCCAGCCCCTCCCCCAACATAATTTCAGGAAGGGCACAATCAAGTAGGGGCTATGGGGGGTGTGTAGGCATGCGTGCACACACACACACACACACACACACACATACACACACAGGCATAACGGACAAGGCAACCAAATCTGATAAAGAAATACAGTAATTAATTAATTAATTAATTAAGGCGGGGAGGCAAAGGAGGAAAGAAGGAAAGCATAGAGGGGGATATGGAATGGGTCATTTATGGCTCAAGCCCAGCTCTACCCAGAAGGTACCATGGAAACATAACAACATGCAAATAATGGTAATGATGATAATGATAATATAATATAATATAATATAATGAATAAATGAATGAATGAATAAATAAATTGAACATGAGTAGGTATAATGGCGTACACATGCCGGGGAACAGTACATGAGGGCAGTACCTGTTTGCATGCAGCAGAACCCAGGTCCATCTCCTGTCCCCCCCAGAAAAGAGGCATGAAGCAGGGTCAGGGGGGTAGGAACTGCCCAAAGGACGGACTGCAAAGGCCAGGGCACACGTCGCTCCTGTTGTTTTCTTTCTTAGTATTTATTCAACAGAATGCTGTCAAAGAAAGCAAGCTCGGGGGGAGGGAGGGCTAGAGTGGCACTGTACTCTCTGCCTCACGCCAGGAGCATAAGCAGCAGAAGGCCCAGCTGCAAGCCCCCGTGGCAGTGAACCCAAAGAGGGGCAGGGCGAGCAGGTTTGTAATAATGTGGAGGGACAGGACAACAGTGCACTGATGGAAGGCCTAATGCAGGCACTGAATTGTTTCAATGAGCACATGGAGCAGATGGCAACATCTGTTCCAAGGGTTCCTACTAGTCAGCCCACGAGGGCAACATGGCCTTCTGCACCATGCAGCGCAACAGCACAGCCCTCTGTGAATAGGCCGGGGGGGGGGGGGGCTCCAGGGAACAGCAGGAGAGTCAAGCGAGGAGGAGGATCCCACCACCTCCAGGGTGGGCAGGGCCAAGGCCAGGAAAACCCAGAAGAGTTGAAAAGACAAGAGTGCCCAAGAGGCACAGAGGAGAGACAGACATCGGGGGAACACCAGGTGAGCCCTCCTCATCGGAGGAGGGATCCCCAACACCAGCCATGGATTACTAGGCAATGGGAGCTCATACTCCTGGCCTCCCTGGGTGGGCATTGTGCCACAGGGCAAAGAATGCAAGGGGAAAGGGAAAGCCTGGGGAGGTGTGGGCAACAGGATAGAGCACCGCAGATGACAAGCCCATCACCTCTATATACGGGGACAATGAAGATCCCCCTGGCATTCACCTCTCACAAAAGGTGAGGGAGCACATCTCGGATGGGGATTATGTAGATATGTTCTCACTGTTAAAACCAGAGATGGAGGAAGGGAAAGGTGAGACAAAAGGGAAGAAGGGCAGCAAAGCTGGGAGGAGAGGTGAGGTGGAGAGGTCGTTCTTTAACTGGCTCGCAGAATATGGTGTATACATGGGGGAGTAGCATCTGCCTATCCAGAGAGGGCCTGGCACTTGACTAATCATTACTGCACAGTGCTGAGGGCTCAGGCATTAGCGGGTGACAGTGCAGCCCCTGAATATGACCAGGCCTTCTGCAGAAGAGCATCCCACAACCCCAAGGCCCGGTTGGTCCTCGTAAATGATAAATTATGGCTATTGATAGGGGGACCACACACACGGGATTGGCCAGAGTCGTCAAGTCAGGCCCTTGTCAAAATGAGATGCCCTTTGTAAGGTGTGCTGGGAGTTCAATCAGGGCAAGTGCCAAAGAGCACGGTGCAAATTCCACCATGACTGCGAAATCTGCTTGGGCTCCCACCTCAGGCCTTTTGCCCACGGACCTGATGGGGCCAAGGATCCTTTCCAGGTGCCAGAGGATCAGGGGGTAGCTATGGGAAAAGGGATGGTGCTTGCTACCTGCGCCCACCCCCAATTTGGCCACAGCTCCTAAGAAATAGTGAGCCAGGGATGGAGGCAAGGGCCTTGGGGATGGCCAACTCAGCAATTATTCTAGATGCCCTTCGCCCCCTCCTAGACTGCCATCCGGACAGGGAGGCAGCACATTATCTATGGGAGGGCTTCACACAGGGTTTCCACATCCCATTTTCAGGGGAACATATAGCCACAGATGCACCAAATCTTAAGACTGCTAGGGACAAGCCAGACATGGTGGCAACCAAGGTAGAGAAGGAGCACAAGGCAGGCTGTGCACCTCCAATACGGAATCTCAGGGTTTCGCCACTAGGAATTGTGCCCAAGACATCCACAGGAGAGTTTAGAGTTGCCCATCACCTATCATACCCGGAAGGGGCCTTGGTCACTGAGCTCTGCTCGGTTCGGTATGCTTCATTTTTGACCAGGCAGTAAGAATAGTGAAATCTTGTCGTAGGGGCGCCTTGATGGCCAAGTGTGACATACAGTTGGCCTTCAGGCTGCTACCAGTGCACCCACAGTGCACCCGCTACTACCACAACCTGATAGGTTTCAAGTTTGATGGCCACTGGTATGTGGATAAGGCCATGCCAGTGGGATGCTCAATAGCCTGCACAGCATCTGAAACATTTAGTACCTTCCTGGAATGGGCAGTAAAGTCAGGGTAGGCCATCCTCAGGTCACACACTATCTGGGTGATTTCCTCTGTGCTGGGGCTGCAAACATGGGTGAATGCCGAGTTTTCTTGCATGCCTTTCAGAGCCTGGCCCACGAGTTAGGGGTCGCGCTTGCACAGGATAAAACTGAAGGACCGGCCACAAAACTGGTCTACTTAGGCATACAGCTGGATGCAGTAACAGGCTCTTCCTGCCTGCCACCAGACCACCCAGCTGCCCTGCAGCGCATGATAGAGCTGCAGCTTCAGCGCCAGAAATGCACCTTGAGGGAAATGCAGGCTCTCCTGGGCCACCTCCATTTCACATGTAGAGCAGTTTCACCTGGCAGAGCCTTCTGTGCCCGCCTGGCAAGGTCAACAGCCAGAATCCCGTCACCATACCATCATCTTAGAATAACAAAGGGCACAAAGGAGGACTTGGGGGTATGGCTGAGTTTCTTGTCTGAGTACAATGGCATATCATTCTGGCAAGATCATCTTGAGGCAGGAGTGCAGTTACAAATTCAGTCAGATGCTTTAGGTTCCTTGGGGTTTGGCATCTTCTTCCAAGGGCATTGGTGTGCAAGAAGATGGCCAACCCACCGGCATGATGCAGGCATCACACAAGATCTCAGTTTCCTGGAATTTTTTCCCATCCTGGTGGCAATGTATATCTGGAGAGAAAGATTCAGGGACAAGCGGGTGTACTTCTGTTGTGACAATCAAGCAGTAGTCAGAATCATTAACAGCCAGACATCACGCTCAGACAGAGTCATGTGACTTGTCAGAAAATTTGTGTTGGCATGATTGTTGGCCAATATCCTGTTTTCGGCACGAACGTGTCCTGGGTGTGGATAACAAGATTGCAGATGCCCTCTCTCGGTTCTAGGAGGAGAGATTCTGGTCATTGGCACCAGACGTGAGAAACTGTCCAGACCCATTCCTGGAGGAGCTGCGGGCACTTGGGAGTGAGCAATAATGCAGGAAGTATTTAACTCGGTCTCAAAATCTACACTGTGCTCATATTCATCGGCAGCCAACACATTTCATGCCTTTGCCATCAGCAGGGGAGGAAAGGGCAGCTGGCCCCCATCTGAAGCAATGGTCCTACAATAACTGGCATCCCTATGGGATCAGGGCCTTGTGCCCAAAACCATGTCCATCCATTTAGCAGCCATCTTCTTCTTCAGTAAGGCATATGGGGTGGCGGGGTGGCAGATCCCTGCACTTCGTTTCGGGCTAGAAGGACATTAGAGGGCTGGTGCCAGGAGAGACCAGCAACTCCTGATGGGAGGAGGCCCATAATATTTAATCTGTTAGCCCAGCTGTGCCATAAGGCTGACAAGCTGACAAGGATGCAGCCAAGTTCTTTAGGGCAGCCTTCACCTTGGCCTTTTTTGAAGCATTATGGATAAGCGAACTGGTGGCTGCATCCAAGTCAGATAGCTCGGGACAGGACCTAGATGTTCAGGACGTGACAATACTGTCACAGGGCATACACCCTAAGATCAGACATTCAAAGACTGATCAAAAGGGGATGGACTGGCAAGTTCACCTGAAGGAATCTCCATCAGAGGGTCCTTGCCCCCTAAGGGCAGCTAGGCCCTTTCTAACTGTGCGGTCTGGAAGGCCAGGTCTGTTCTTGATACATCAGGACTTAGCTCTACTCACCAGATACCAATTAGTGAGCACGCTATGGGCTGGTATCAGTGCTTTGGGCTTCCCACTTCATGAGTTCAGCTCACATTCCTTCAGGATTGGGGCAGTCACAACTGCGGCGGAGTGGGGAATGCTGGGGACTAGAATATAGGCAATTAGTGGTTGGAAGTCATTGGCCTTCAGATCATACATTTGAGTAAAGACCTCTCATCATTGATTTTATCTATTTTATAGCTGCGAAGCATAACACTACATCAATCTGGATCTGCGGGCACAGCATTTTACAGTGGGCATGGCAGCATGCTTACAGAATGGACTAGGCATCAGCTTAAGCCTTGTTGTGGTTGTTCAGTCGTTCAGTTGTGTCTGACTCTTCATGACCCTATGGACCATAGCACGCCACGACTTCCTGTCCTGCGCTCTCTCCTGGAGTGTGCTCAAGTCCATATTCATTGCATCGGTGATGCTATCTAGCCATCTCATCCTCTGCCGTCCCCTTCTCCTTTTGCCTTCAATCTTTCCCAGCATCAGGGTCTTTTCCAGTGACTTTTCTCTTCGCATTATGTGGCCAAAATATTTGAGCTTCAGCTTCAGTATCTGTCCTTCCAATGAGCAGTCAGGGTTGATTTCCTTTAGGATTGACTGATTTGACCTCCTTGCAGTCCAGGGGACTTGTAAGGGTCTCCTCCAGCACCACAGTTCGAAAGCATCGATTCTTCAGCGCTCAGCCTTCCTTATAGTCCAGCTCTCACAGCCATATGTTGCTACTGGGAAAACCATAGCTTTGATTATACGAATCTTTGTCAGCAAGGTGATGTCTCTGCTTCTTACTATGCTGTCTAGGTTTGCCATAGCTTTCCTCCCAAGGAGCAAGCATCTTTTAATTTCATGGCTACAGTCACCATCTGTGGGGAACTTGGAGCCCAAGAAAATAAAATCTGTCACTGCTTCCATTTCTTCCCCTTCTATGTGCCAGGAAGTGATGGGGCCAGATGCCATGATCTTAGCTTTTTAATGTTGAGTTTCAAACCAGCTTTTGCACTCTCCACTTTCACCCTCAACAAGAGGCTCTTTAGATCCTCTTCGCTTTCTGCCATTAGGGTGTATCATCTGCGTATCTGAGGTTGTTGATAATTCTCCCGGCAATCTTAATTCCGACCTGTGATTCATCCAACCCGGCGTTACTCATGATGTACTCTGCATATAAATTAAATAAGCAGGGCGACAATATACAACCTTGTTGTACTCCTTTCCCAATTTTGAACCAATTGGTTGTTCCATGTCTGGTTCTTACTTTTGCTTCTTGACCCTCATACAGGTTACTCAGGAGACAGGTAAGGTGGTCTGGTACTCCCATCTCTTTAAGAATTTGCCAGAGTTTGTTGTGATCCACACAATCAAAGGCTTTAGCGTAGTCAATGAAGCAGAAATAGACGTTTTTCTGGAATTCTCTTGCTTTCTGGAATTCTCTTGCTTTCTCCATTATGTCCATGTGTAGAGTTGCCTCTTGTGCTGTTGGAAAAGAGTGTTTGCTATGATCAGTGTGTTCTCTTTGCAAAACTCTATTAGCCTTTGTCCTGCTTCATTTTGTACACCAAGGCCATGCTTGCCTGTTATCCCGGTGATTTCTTGACTTCCTACTTTAGCATTCCAATCCCCTATGATGAAGAGGACATCTTTTTTTGGTGTTAGTTCTAGAAGGTGTTGTAGGTCTTCATAGAACCGATCAACCTCAGCTTCTTTGGCCTCAGTGGTTGGGGCATAGACTTGAATTACTGTGATGTTGAATGGTTTGCCTTGGATTCGTCCTGAGATCATTCTATCGTTTTTGAGATTGTACCCCAGTACGGCTTTTCCCACCCTTTTGTTGACTATGAGTGCTACTCCATTTCTTCTAAGGGATTCTTGCCCACAGTAGTAGATATAATGGTCACCTGAATTAAATTCACCCATGCTTGTCCATTTTAGTTCACTGATTCCCAAGATGTCGATGTTCAATCTTGCCATCTCATGTTTGACCACCTCCAGCTTACCTTGATTCATTGATCTGACATTCCAGGTTCCTAAACAATATTATTCTTACAGCATCGGACTTTCTTTTCACCACCAGACACATCCACAGCTGAGTGTCCTTTCGGCCTTAGCCCAACCGCTTCACTCTTTCTGGCGCTACTTGGAAATTCCCTCTCCTCTTCCCCAGTAGCATATTGGACACCTTCCGACCTGAGGGGCTCATCTTCCGGCGTCAGCTCTTTTAGCCTTGTGATACGTTCCATGGGGTTTTCTTGGCAAGAATACTGGAGTGGGTTGCCATTTCCTTCTCCAGTGGACCACATTTTGTCAGAACTCTCCACCATGACCTGTCCGTCTTGGGTGGCCCTGCACGGCATAGCTTATGGCTTCACTGAGTTACGCAAGCCCCTTCGCCACAACAAGGCAGTGATCCATGAAGGGGAGCTTAAGCCTACATCAAGGGATAAAGCTTACCTGGCTGTGCAGGAGGGGCATGGTCTGGGACGAACTGAAACCAATGGTGTAGGACATGCCACAATGCAATGCCACCCCAATGCCATCCCCATACAATTGGGTGAGAATGATCTGAGGGCATGTAAAGGGCTTGATTTTATCAATGCAGCTCTGAGAGATATTCTGGAGGCGCAGCATCATCTGCCAGGTGTAACCATATGGTGAGAACTCCTGGGAAGGCTCATCAGGAGGTGGGCTGAAGACCCGACAAAAGTAGATGTGGCCAGAAGGAAAATGAACAAGGCCATGCGGCGTTTCATGGGAGCCTGAGGTGGGCGGGTCATTAGGTACCACAGCATCACATTTAGCTGGGAAGAGCTGTACGGGCCAGATGGCGGGCACCTCTCCAACATGGGCAATCAGCTCTGGTTAGATGATACCCGATATGGCATCAAAAATTGGCGATGACTGGAATAGGTTGGTGGGGAGGCAGGGGAATGGTAAGACACAGCCACCTCTTGTGGCATGAATAGCATTGGGCTGGATCAATTTGGGGGGGAGAGCAGGATCGGGGATCCCACCACTTCCCTGAGGTGGGATCCCCTTAAGGGATCTGGGTGAGTGTGGCACCAAGACCAGGCCAGCATGGAGGCTGCAAGCGTGCCACAGCCAGGGTGGAGGGAAGGGGTTCACATTAGCGGACTGCGCCATGGTGGGCCTCTGACCCTTCCACCCACCACCCACGGTCCTGGCAGGTGGGCCAGGAAGGAAAATTGGACAGCAGTTGGGCTGCCCAATGGGGGATCCATGCCTTATGCCTCCGCCAATCATATTAAAAAATTAAGAAAGTTGTGGCCAAGTTAATAACCCATTTAAGTTGGTGTCTTTGGTTTGTTCCTTTCATCCACGGCATGGACGCAATTAGATGTTGTGCCACGCAATGGTAGAATGGTATTTGACTCATCATGACTATATAGGCACAACTGTTCCTGTATAATAGGGATGTGCAGAGGAACAAAATCACTCCAGAACCAGCTTTGGATAGCAGGTCACTTTGGATTGGTGCTTCAGGCTGACATCTCTTTTGGGGTTGGCTCCAAAGCACAGCCTATTTCAGAAAATCTAAAACCTTCAAATGTCTCCCCATTGACTATAAAGGGGAAATCACAAATACCTATAACTCTTTTATTTCCGGGCAGAAAATATAACTGAATGAAATTGCAAGCATAGTAGCCCCTTCTGAGGGGATGAAATCTGCCAAATACAGGGGCAGAGCATTGTGCGTGTGTGCACACAGAAGAGTCTTTAAAAAGGTTTTTTTTTAAGGGGCCCCATTCCCCCTTGCTGTGGTTCCATGCTCAATTACTTATGAACATGATGTACAATGTAGAGGTACCCCAAGGTAAGTTCCCTGCAAAATTTCAGAAGGATAGGTACAGCAGTTAGGGAGTTATGAGGAAGGAAGGAAATATGAGGGCTGTGCACCACTTTGGCCCGAGGCCTGAACCCAGAGTTGAAGTGGGCTGCTTTGGGCCACTTTGTGCCCCCTCCGAGGCAAAGCAGAGGGGGCACGAAGTGGCCCGGGGGCTTGGTGCAATTTGGCCCCTGGCTCAGCCCCCCCGCCCCGGTGCCTCCAGGTCCTTACCTGAGCCACCTTCTCCTCACCACCGCTGCCTCTGCCACCACACTGCCGCCGCCTCTGCTGCTGCGCCACCATGCTGCCTCCTGAGGCCTGGATGCACAGCGACTATTTTTCCAGGGAGTCGCCATTTTTAAAATGGCAACCTCCTGGAAGTTCCAGGAAGTTGCCATTTTAAAAATGGCGACTCCCTGCAAAAAGAGTTGCTGCGTATCTAGGCCTCAGGAGATGGTGGCACCAGCGGCGGCGAAAGCAAGAGCAGCCTGCCACCATCTCCTGAGGTCTAGATGAGTGAACTTCCAGGAAGTTGCCATTTAAAAAATGGTGACTCCCTGGAAGAAGAGTCACCGCACGTCGAGGCCTCAGGAGGAAGTGGTGGTGGTGGCAGTAGAGGCGGCGAAGACAGCAGCAGCGGTCGGTGGTGAAGGTGACAGCGGCAAAGGCGACGCAACAGAGAAGGCAGCGGTGGCAGAGGAGGTGGCGGCCCAGGTAAGGAGCTGGGGGGTTGCGTGGGGGCGTCATGGGGGGACCCCCTTTGGGTTTGGGGCTGAGGTGGGTCAGGGACCCCCCGAATCTGCCAGAGCCAGATCAGGCCCACCTCAGAAGCCATGAAGCGACTTCCGAGTCAGATCGGGGGGGACCCTGCACAGCCCTAGGAAATAAGCAGTGTTATTTGTTGAGTATGTTGTGTGTCTGTGTCACACACAGAGAGCAATGCATACACACACACACACACACACACATTAGAATAGCGCTTGGTGCAAACTATAAAACCTGCTTGTAAAGCCCTCACAACACCAGAACTCCAGTCTCTAAGCAAGTGTGCAACTCTGCATCAAGCAAACCTCCCTCCCTGCTTATAAAAGTCTCAGAGCACTCCCACCCCCTATTCTTTCAAGCAGAGAGGGGGCGTCCTTTTTATTCCATTTGTCAGCACCTAGAAGCCCAGTTCACCACTCTAGCTTTACATTAATCAGTGGGAGAGGAGGCAGCAGATGTGGAAAGACGGATGGAAGGGGTCTTCATGACAATAGAATGAGAAGTGCATTGGAGTATTATCCAGATTTTCATGGAATTGGCTTTCATCCATCAGGGACACAAGAAGCAAGAAAAGTCGAGAGTACCGTAACTTTAACATCTAGTTTTCACAGGTCACGTGGTGCTTGAAAGGACCATATTTCCAGGTTTGGTGGGAGTAGGGGTGGACGAAAGTCACTTACCTGTCGTCGAAGCTTGTTCACGGTGGGGGGGAGGCTCTTCGCTGCTCCCCCCGCGAAGTTCAGGCCGGGGGGGGGAGGCTTCCCTCCTCGCCCCGACCGAAATTCAGGCCGGGGAGGAGGCTTCCCGCCTCGCCTGGCTGCGAACTTGAAAGTTTTTTTTTTTTTTTTTAAACGCCCCCGTGATAGGCTACGTGACGATTAATGTAGCCTATCACGGCTAGATCTGCAAAGTCAGCCGTGATAGGCTACGTTAATCATCACGTAGCCTATCACGGGTGACTTTAAAAAAAATTTAAAAAAGTGCGTACGCTAATGGCAGCCCCCATAGGGAGCCGCCATTCGCGTTCCTTATTTGGTCGCTGTAGTCTACGTAAAGATTTACGTAGACTACGGCGAAAATAAGGGCAATGCAAATAGCGTTGCCCTTATTTTCGCCGTAGTATACGTAAATCTTTACGTAGATTACAGCGACCAAATAAGGAACGGGAATGGCGGCTCCCTATGGGGGCCGCCATTATCTGTACGTGCTTTTAAAAATTTTTTTAAAGTCACCCGTGATAGGCTACGTGACGATTTACGTAGCCTATCACGGCTGACTTTGCAAATCTAGCCGTGATAGGCTACGTTAATCGTCACGTAGCCTATCACGGGGGCGTTTTTCTTTTTCTTTTATTGGAATGGTGGCGGCGGCGGCGGCAGCCGGTCGAAAGACCGGCTGCCGCTCCTGCCCC
This sequence comes from Heloderma suspectum, assembly GCF_057233095.1. Taxonomy (NCBI): domain Eukaryota; kingdom Metazoa; phylum Chordata; class Lepidosauria; order Squamata; family Helodermatidae; genus Heloderma; species Heloderma suspectum. The sequence continues at coordinate 130,785,588 of NC_139462.1, read as the reverse complement.
ACACGAACACCCGCCGAACCGCCGGCCGGACCCGCCGCCGGGAGGGACATTCGGCAAAGGTAAGTCCCGTCCCGGGGGGGGGGTGCGGGGTGTGTGTGGAGGATTTCTCCCCGAAACTTGTTCGGGGGGCCGAACACGTTGGCGCTCGGCCCCCCGAAGTTTCGGGGAGAAATTCTCCGCCATCCCTAGGTGGGAGGAGTAGAACTGAATGTTATCAACCGTGCAGGAGCTGCTCAACCCATGAGAGATGCTTGTTTCCCAGCCTATGTCCAGGCTCCCCCCTGCTACTACATTATTATGAATGGAGAGTAACTAATTCACAATTCTCTAGAAACACCCCAGTTATCCAGTACAGCATCTGAAGGCTCCCTATGAGAGCAGCCCTCCATCCCAATTTCGCCTCATTCCAGCAAACTGTTATGTAGTTATTTCTCCCACCCCATTTTTGCCAATATGCACAGATTTCCTTGCAAAAGCCAAAACCCCTGATTATCCAGTGCAGCATCTGAAGGCTTCCCATGAGAGTATCCCACCACCCCAATTTTGCCCCATTCCAGCAAACTGTCGTGGAGTTATAGCTCCCTCCCCCTGTTTCTCCTTCTCTGGGCACTTTCTCCCTGCTCACAATGACAGGCTCCAGTAATCCTGAGATCGTGCCAGATCACTACTCCAATAAAGCTCTGATGCATCAGAGAAGCAACTTAATGCAACATTGGAGGGGCAATTTAACACAACATCGGGGAAGAGAAGTAACGCAAACATCAGAGAAGTGCATAATCACTGAGGCTAATTACTCCCACTGGTGAAAGGACACAGCAGGGCAATTCTGAAGGCTTGCAATAGCACTCTAGGGCTTTGATGCACTGAAAAGGAAGACAAGTTGCTCCAGTTACCTAGGTTACTGAAAGACACACTGGCCAGGTGAAAGACACACCCCTCAGAATGCCCCGATCATACGGAATTTAAAGTGGAGGGATGGGCACACAGCAGCACAACCGCAGAGGAGCCAAATTAAAGAAAAACGATGGAGTAAAGGTACTCTGCAAAAATGCAGCTTCCCCACAGGCAAACTCTGGGGTGGCCACGATGTCATGTGTCCCTAATGACTTTATGCCATAGCAGCATCAGAGAAAGCCTCCTGGTGTCGAGGGGCCCCCAGGTTTTTCTCCCTTGCCCCTGCCGTCATCTCTAGCTACTCTCCTGAGCTTCCTGGAGCTGGTGGCCTCCTGAGATACGTGGCTTCTTTAGCAGGAAAGGCCACCTGCCCGCCCATTCTCTCAGTCTGGGAGAGTCCCCTGAATGAGAGATCAGGCGGTCAGTCTCCCCAGAGAGCAGTATTAGCCACTTTGTGCTCTCCGAAGAGGCTGCCTGCCCGATCTCTTGCTCTGAGCCCTCTTGCCTGGTCTCTCCCTTTGGGAGAGGGCTCACAGTGAGAGACTGGGGGGCTGCTCCTCAAGGAGCCCTGCTTGCTTGCCATGCTCCTACTGTGGCATTTGCCACAGTGGGGGAGCAGGGCCAGGGTGGGGATGGAAGTGCCCAAGGGGGCCCTCCCCAGCAGCTGGGATGGGGCACAATCTGCCACACCTCCTGAACTGCCACTTGAGCAAGGAATTCACCCTGTCTCCTGGGAGGGCCAGCCTTGGCCGCCTTTTTTCATTTTTCTGCAGTATTTCGTTTATCAGACTGGGCCATTTGACTTCATGTCTTGTCACCTGATTGATCTTGCATTTACCTCAGTTTTTGTTTTGTTTTTTTGTTTTGTTTTTACTGTGCCTTAGATTGAACTCTGTAGCACTTTAGAACTAACCAGTGATTGCTCCCAGGTGGAAGGGAAACAGCCCTGAGGAGAGGTCTTGGGAATCAATAGGAAAGAGTACTTGAATTTGCATAATGTCTGCTTCATTCCTTTGGTATCATGGCTCTAAGAGTGTAAGCCATTAAAAAAACCCTATCACCTGCCTACTTTGGCAGAAAGGTGGTATATCTATAAAAAATACTCCACTCTCCTGCCTTTGTTACCTCAGCCACTGCCAAAATTTAATAGCAAGCTCCATGGGTCATCACACAACATCAACTTGAAGCCAATTGGGGTGAGAGCAATCCTGCCTGCTGCCTTCACTCAAGGCACTACTGGGAAATAAAAATGGGGCCTGCTGGGACTCCTGGGAGCACCATCACTGCCTCCTGCACCAAGACTAAACACAGCAGTGGTGGAAAAGGTGATGCAAGGGTTGGGGAGAGCAAGTTTGTGAAAAAGCTGGAAAGCAATTCGGCTCAGCATGATCGGGTAGCAGCAACACACTAGCAGTCCTATGGTTAGCAACAGAAAATGTATTCAGGGAAACTTTCCCCTCATTCCGCTGACCAAAGCAGGCCCTGGCAAGGTGATCTGATGCAAGGTGCTGCATTTTTAACTTGACAGAGATGCCTGTATTTATACCCACCAGGCATCCTTTTCGTGGTCTCTGGGATCCTGCTGTCAGAATAGGAAGTGTAGGCAGAGGATGCTTTTTTTTCCTCTTTTTTTTAAATGAGGCCTCAGAGAAAGATATCAGTTTAGAAATCTGTTGCAGAAGGGAGGAGGTGGATTAATCCAGCATGCTCACCAGCCTGAGGGAGATTCTGATTTCTCTGGCAAGTTCAATGTCAGCCCAGTGCTGAAATAAGTAAAAAACAATACCTTACTAAACAGCAAAAAGAAACAAGGTGAGTGCACTTGCATTAGCTTCCTTCATTGTAGTTGTGTCACTGTATTTTTTCTGTTCCGTACTGATTTTATCCTGATGTGTGTTGACTTCAATCCTGCATTTCTTTCAAATTCCATTTGATTTATTGCAGAGAAGAAAACTAGCCAATGGTTAATAGCAGGAATGCAATATAATACAGAAATAAATGTATATAATACCAACATAGATTTACATATTGAAAATGTAAAATGGAAGATGGACAGCACTGTACATTTTAAAATGGATATTGCAAAATATTGGACATTTTAGCTACCTGAAAAGAATGTCAGTGTAAAAAAGGCTGCATTTCATGGATTGGGTAAACATATAACTTCTAAAGCAGGCACATAAAGACAGAAAGAAGTATAAAAGCAAAACTAGAAGCATACATACTTGAGTCCAGGGGTTTTGTTCATTTGATTTTTTCATGAGCCTCTCACTAGCACAGCCAGGGGAATGTCATTCCAAAGGCAGAATCATGTATGTGTTTCTCTTTTAATCCTTAAAATCTTGGGGTTAATTTGCCCCCTGTCTGGAATATAAAGAATGATCAAATGCCTTTGGGCTGGTTCACACATGCATGTGGATCTCTTCTTGACTACTCAGCATGATGACTGCTGCTGAATTTCTGAACTACTGATAAAATGACTAAGTGAACAAATTATGTAAATGCCAAAGGAAGCAGCTAGTGTGGAAGCCATCCATCACACCACCCTTCAATATGAACCAGGATGTCCAGTAATTGGGGCAGGGGGTTGTGGACTTGCCAGAATCCCCCCCCCCCCCGTCTACTACCTGGCAACAGTCTCAGTTTAGTTAGCTCTAGTTGTGATAGCCATATTTTGAGTTGATTTTTCCCTCTTTGATATGGTTACGATGTATCTTATTTCTAAGTGTTATTTTTCCTTGAATGTCGTGCCTGTTGTCCCATTCTGGATAATGTGTCCTCTGAATGTGGGACATCAAGCACTCAGAAACATAGGTATTCCATCTCATCCACATTGACGTTGACGGATGGGAAAACAAATGTTTCCTTGCCCAACAGATGAGATGACTGGTTCCCATTGAGTAGATGTGCTGTAATTTTCTGTTAGTTGGTTTTATTATTACTATGCTGTTTTCAGTGCTCTTTCACCCTTTTACCTAATGAATGAAATGCCTCATTCACAAGGAACATCATTCAGCATTTGCTCCTTATTTATTAACAATGTTTGTATACCACTTCTCATTTGAAACAAATCCTGAAGCAGTTTCCTCATACCTCCAGAATGTTAATAAATTTTTTATTTATTTTTCAAAAGAAATTACAACCCCACCCCCACATTCTTATTAATTCAAAATCCCTCCCCAATCCCTCCCCCAGCTCAAACAGTTTCAGGATTCCTCTTCTCCCCTCCTTTATTTTCTTTGTTCCAGGGTAATATATTAATTCATCCTATTTCATTCCTTTATTATCTTTTTCTTTTCATGAGTCCCATAGATTTCTATAAGCTTCTATCAAAGTTGTTCCATTCAACTTTTTTCATAAAATCTATACATTTTTTTCCCAATCCTGCTTGAAGGTGTCTCTTTTCTTTATTCCTCTGTGCACTATTAGCTTCTGTGTCAACTTTTCATTTATTGCTATGTCCCAGAGTTCTTTTTCTCATACCTCCAGAATTGCAGACTCAATATTAACAGATAACAATGACGTAATGATGGCAGTAAAGTTTAACTAACAGTAAAGTTAGTCACCTCGGTTAATGAACAAACAACAGTGGAGTGGAGAGAACCAGTGGGATACGGTCATTTCTGAATATAAGCTTCATAGGAAGGACAGGGAAGGGCATACTGAGGGAGGTGTTGCCCTGAACATCAAAGACAGCATAGTGTCGAGCGGGCTAGAACACCTAAAAGGGGTAGTCTCTTCCACAGAAGCTCTGTGGGTGACAATACCAGGCTCCAAAACTAATTTAGTACTGGGAACATGCTATTGTCCCCCAGACCAGAATGTTCAGAGTGACCTTGAGATGGATATTGTAGAGCTGGAAAAAGTGCAGAAAAGGGTAACTAAAATGATCAATGGCCTGGAGCATCTCCCCTAAGAGACAAGGTTACAACAGCTGGGACTGTTTAGCTTGGAAAAAAGGAGGGTCAGGGGAGGCATGAGAGAGGTCTACAAAATTATGCGTGGTGTGGAGAATGCAGATAGGGAGACATTTTTCCCCTCTCTCAAAATACTAGACTCCAGGGTCATCCTGTGAAGCTGATTGATGGGAGATTCAGGACAGATAAAAGGATGTACTTCTTCACACAGCACATAAACTATGGAATTTGCTACCACAGGATGCAGTGATGGCCACCAATTTGGATGGCTTTATAAGCGGGGTTGGAGAAATTCCTGGAGGAAAAGGCTATCAGTGGCTACTAGTCTTGATGGCTATGTGCTACCTCCAGTACCAGAGGCAGTGAGCCTATGTACACCAGTTGCTGGGGAACATGGGTGGGAGGGTGCTGTTGTGCTCATGCTCTGCTTGTGGGTTCCTGGTCGACAGCTGATTGGCCAGTGTGTGAACAGAATGCTGGACTAGATGGACCCTTGGTCTGATCCAGCATGGCTCTTCCTATGTTCCTAACAGTATCTTACTACTTCTTTCCCCCCTTTTCACAGAATTAGATTAATTTGCTTTCACTCTCATATTTCCTCTGCTTTAAGCCTTAGTAGTGAAGATGACAGTGGATATGAATATATCTTTGGTGTTCAATGTCTGTTCAGCAACCTTGTCCTTGGTAAAAGGAGGCAGGAACCAGACAGAAGCAGGGATTGGATTCCAGGAGGTGGCAGTTGGACTGGTACTCACATTTATAGACTTAGTGACCCTTCTGGGAAATACAGTGGTGTTTATCTGCCCTTTGATGGAGAAGAGGCTCCGGACCATCACCTATATGTTTATCATGTCCTTAGCGATGGCAGATCTTCTTGTGGCTTGTCTGGTGATGCCATTTAGGTAAGGAATCTGCTAAAGGTGAGCAGCTCCTGTGGTGTACATTTTTTATGTTCAATCAAAAACTAGTCACTATTGCTATTGCTACTCTATAGAAAGGTATAACCTATGCCAATGACACAAAAAGCAGGAAATACAGATTTGTAAGAAAGCAGCTGTTAACACCTTGCAGCTGGGCATGGGATGGTTTGGGCATATCCTAGTGGACATGGGATGGGATGGTTTGGGCATATCCTGCATTCATGTAGGGCAACAAAAGGTCCAGCCAGCACCCCAGTGTGCCATAATGCATGCCCCAAAATATTCTGCGGTATGCAGGCATTTTTCCAGCAGACAAATCAAGGTGGAATCTGTTCCTTCAAGGTAGAAGGCTTGACAAGTATTGCCTTAAAAAGAGCAACTCAATATTTAGCTAATTGGAAAACATGATAAATTGGGTGTAACAGCATGCTGGAAGACTGGATTGGCTCTAGAACAGTGCCATTGGAAAATGCTGGTGCCAGTACTATTAGCTTGGATCCAGACTGAGTCATCCTTAAGAGCAGACTCACTGCAATCAATGGGACTTATCATAGATGAACTTATCTATGGATGAACTGGGATCCAAACATGGGGGGTGGGGGGGAATCGGTCTTCTAGCTAAGTTGCATATTTTGATCTCTTCTTTCAGTATCGTTTATGAAGTGACGGGCATGTGGCTGTTTGGGAGAGAGTTCTGCAAAGTCTGGATCTCATTTGATGTCATGTTTTGCACCGCCTCTATTGTCACCTTGTGTTTTATCAGCCTTGACAGATACTGTTCTGTAGTAACCCCCTATTATTATTCTAAGAGGATGTCATGGCAAAGGTAAGTGTAGTTTGTCTTCTTGTTGGAGCATTGCTCTGGCAGCCTATTCACAGACCTTCCATTATAAAATCTTTTTTGGGGGTTTGAAACTTAATTCACAGACATAGTAATCTCACTGTTACTTTTGCAGCACAAAAGGACGCAAGAAGCTAAGAGCTATTTCATTAATATCTTTCAGCCTAAGTGCTGGAGCAGGCAGCATTCTTGCATTCGAAAGTGAATAGAATACAATTTACTTTCACCACCAGCATACTACAGTAGCTGGTATAGCCCTTCAGTTATTACGTTAAAACTGAAATATGGCTAAGAAATGGGCTGCAGGTCACAGCTGGAATGGGTACAAAAGCTTCAAAATCTTATAAAAACGTGAATCCTAATGCCAGAGTAGTGGGGCCAAGAGACTTTCCTGGGTTGCAGGTCATTTGTTCTTCAAATTTAACTTCTGCCAAGAAATCAGTAGATGGCTTTAGACAACCAACTAAGCCTTGCTCTCCTATCTGCAATATATGGATAATAGTATTTATCAGTTGTAATAGAAACTTCACTAAGGGTACCTCTAGTTGAGGTTTGTATTGTAAATATCCTTGCCTCATTCATGAAATTTTACAGGGGATCCAGACATCATCTTCCACTTGTAACCATCGTGTTTTCCAATGCTTCTTCCATTTTCCCCCCCTTACTATAAAATGTCCAATAACAAGGGAAAGACAGAATAGCTGCACAGTGCCTTTTGGGTTAGGTCCAGATTTAGCTGTGTGCAACTGGGCTGGTGGAACCTGTTCTCCCCTTAGCAGCCCCCTGAATATCTGGGCTGTTCTCCCCTCAACAGCCCCATGAAAATGCTACAAAGAGGGTTGGGGGACCCTGCTGAACGGGGTGAGCTGTGGTTTGGGGAGGAGGGGGATCCCCTCAAATTGGGCAGAGGCAGTGGAGCTCTTCTGTCAACAGAAGGCAGGTCCTGGATCCAACTAATTGGTAGTAGGAGCCATCTGTCTGGAAGCACACTCAGATAATGCCAAACCTAATTATAAACATTATATTCTTTTTGGTAATCTAACCAGTTCTGGAACACACAAATAGACATAGGGCTGAAGCATAAATCCGAAAATGTTTAGTTGCGAGCACCCACCCCTGATCTCTACCTGTCTTCCATCTGAGGTATGATCAAAATGCATCTGGCACATCTTCAGCACCTTCACACAAGTTATAGCAAGTGGGTCACAAAAACAGGTGTCCCAGTATTCATCTCCTTTCATTCACAGGTGTATCATAATGACCTGCATTGTCTGGGTATATTCCTCCCTGATCTCCTTTCTACCTGTCATGAAAGGCTGGAATGAGATACCTGGCATAGATTTTGATGCCAGCAAAGAATGCATCTTTGTAACCAACTGGATTTTTGCCATTATAGCTTCAGCCCTGGCATTTTTCATCCCCTTCACAGTCATGTGCAGCATGTACTTCTTCATCTATCGTGCATCGCGGCTCAAATCCTCTCGGGTTGCTTCTCAGGCCCTTGACCTTCACTACCACCCACACAGCAAACGGCAGAACAACCTGCAGCTGGAGAACAAGGCCACTCGCACAATAAGCATCCTCATTTCTGTCTTCATATTGTGTTGGCTGCCATATTTCGTCTTCAATGTATGGCTGGCCACCAAAGGTGCTAATTCTACCAGCAAAGTTTTGGTCGACACTTTCAAGATCATCACATGGCTAGGTTACTGCAATTCTACAATCAACCCTATGCTCTATGCTTTCCTCAATCGTGACTTCCAACGAGCGCTGAAGAAACTGCTTGCTTGCAGGCACAGGTCTCAGGTGGACATGTGTGAGGACATAGTTTCAATTGCCACTTTTACAAAGACTGCTCAAGACCCCAGAGTACAATGTGAAAGAACAGCTATCTTCTGCACCCCTGAAGAGCAAACATAAACATGAAAGGCATGTTTGCAGTTCCTATGGCACCCCAGGCACCTCACATAAGCAGATAAAAACCAGATTCACTGAACACTTTCCCCATGCAGTATGGTTATAAAATGCATGTTTTGATGTAGTTGTATTACAAGATACATGTATAGGGAAGATTTTCTAGCCAAATAGCTAGAATATGCAAAGACGAGGCCATTGGTCATTTCTACAATACCCAACCATTCTGATAGGTTATCTGTAACAGGAGATATTTCATGGTAACAGGGGTTTTACCTACAAATGAAGAGCACATGACCATTTCGGTACAGACCAAACTAGAATGAAGTTATACATGTCTGTATGCATCTTCTGACATTTTGGGTGGTGGTGGTGAGAATAGCAATTTGGACAGGTGGCAATTCGGATATGGAGGGAGGAATAGCATCTCCCCCTGCACCGATTACACTACACAACTCTACCCCGCGTCTATTAGCCACAGAGAAGAAAGCATACATGCTACTATTTTGTGCTATTTCCCCCCCCCCCAGTGGCTAACAACAGTTTGTGTGCGTGTGGGAGTTGCATTGGGGAATTGGCACAGGGGCCAAATGTTCATCCTCCTCCCCCTGATCCAAATGTATTTGGTCCACTAACACTGACTGGCAGAAGCTTTGCAGGGTCTCAGGCAGAGGTGTTTCACATCAATTGCTGCATGATCCTTGGAATACAGTGTGCAGTTCTGGTTGCTGAACCTGAAAAGGATATTGTAGAGCTGGGAAAATGATCAGGTCTGGCTTTCTATCATCCTCTGGCAATCTGGCACAGGACACAAGTAACAGCAAAACTCTTTATTGCAGAAGATCAGGTTACACAGACCAGCTTTCCAGAGCTCATGGCAAAACTTAGTGTTTATAGATCAAATAGCCTAGCAGAGGCTATTGGCACATTGCTTTGTTCAACAGAAAGCTCCAAGGCTAGAATTCACATGAAGTCAGAGTTCACTTCCAGATTTCAAGTCAGGATCTCAGCAGTACAGGATTCACAAGAAGTTCAGGCAAGGAAGTATTTTGGGCAATTTAAGACGTTCCCAGCAAAGGCTCCTCTGTCTCTGTGCTGGCATAAATACAAGGGAGGGGCGGCTAGAGTCAAATGTTATCATTTGCATTTTTAGAGATACTTCAAATTTTATCTGTTCCTCTATTCTTGATGTAAAATACCTAAAATCCTTATGTTATAAGGGCATGAACTTGTTAACGGAAGAGTTGAGACAGTTTAGCTTTTACAGTAAAGAATTGCTCCAGTTGGTCTCTTCCCTCTCACAATTCCTTCCCTGCATCCTAGGCTGCAGGTTTCACAGAACTGATGTTACAACTATAAAGGCTCTGCTTTGTCCCATCACAGAAGTGGCATCTGTACTGAAATATATTTTCAATAGGGCCTCTGGGATCATATGAAGAGTGGCTGTGTGTGTGTGTGTGTGTTGGGCCTTAAAGGTAAGTCCTGATGTTTGCCTGGAAATTTACTGGCAGCCAGTGCAGTTTGTGTAGAACACTTCTCTACTCCCCTCGAGGCATGCTTCAACATATTAAGTCTTCCAACAAGACATCCCTGTCACAAGTAGGGATGGGGGAGAATTTCTCCCCGAAACTTCGGGGGGCTGAGTGCCAACGCATTTGGTCCTACGAAGGTTGTTCGGGGAGAAATTCTCCGCCCCCCCGCCCCCGGGATGGGATTTACCTTTTACGAATGTTGCTCCCGGCGTCGGTTCGGCAGGTCTTCGTCAGGGGCGGCAGCCGGTCTTTTGACCGGCTGCCGCCGCCGCCATTACAAGAAAAGTAAAAAAACAAACAAACGCCCCTGTGATAGGCTACGTAACGATTAACGTAATAGCGTTGCCCTTATTTTCGCCATAGTCTACGTAAATCTTTACGTAGACTACAGGGACCAAATAAGGAACGTGAATGGCGGCTCCCTATGGGGGCTGCCATTTGCGTACGCATTTTTTTTTTAAAGTCACCCGTGATAGGCTACGTGACGATTAACATAGCCTATCATGGGTGACTTTGCAGATCTGGCCGTGATAGGCTACGTAAATCGTTACGTAGCCTATCACGGGGCGTTTTTTTTTTTTTAACTTTTGAAGTTCGCGGCTGGGGAGACGGGGCGCTTCTCCCCGGCCTGAATTTCGGCCAGGCGAGGCGGGAAGCCTCTCCCCCAGCCTGAATTTCGGCCGGGCGAGGCGGGAAGCCTCCCCCCCCCGGCCTGAACTTTGGGGGGAGAAGCGAAGCGCCTCCCCCCCACTGCGAAAAAAGCTGCGGGGCAAGGTAAGTCCCTTTTGTACATCCCTAGTCACAAGTATTGCAACCTATCGTATTGCAACCTATCACATTGCTTGGGCAGCACCTCCTCCTTATAGCCTTGGAACCCTTCACCCTTGCTTTCCCCCAATCAATGTTATCGCTATATTGCCACTGTTTCTCAACTGCTACCTCATATATTGTTTCCAGTTTAAATGGACATTTAGATGAGTAGGTAGGGAGCAGATAGATGAACAAAAACAGAGTACAGCCTGTCTCCAACCCCCTGCCCCCGCAACCCTCACTTGTCATCTGCCTACAGCTCCAAAGGGAAAAGTGCAGTACATTTTGGGAATCAGTGGTTGAGAATTAACCACAAGATGAAGACTTTTCCATTCAGACCCTCCGTTTTAATGGATAGATTTCCTTTCATGTGGCATTCAACAGACATCATATGCATTATACTTAGTACACAGCAGCAAAAAACAGAATATATTAGCTGGTATACAAAGGGCCATATGTGCACTGGGATTTTTTCAGCCCTCCTTCCCACTGCGTTCCTTTGTGTCTACCCAGAAGCTACTCCTAAGGGGCAGAGGACTTTGCACAAGCTGTGTGCCATGTGATGATGGGGATACGACCTGTGTGTACATTTCTGTGTATGGGGGAAATCGGTAATCCCCCCCCACACTCATCCAGAAATATGGCTCTTTGGATCTCAGGCACTGAGAGAGAGCAAAACTAAAGCTGTTATGCAGTTTATAACTTTAAGAAAGAACCACCACATCTAAATAAAAAGATTTTATTAAATCAGACTTGAAAGAAGTCACAGTAATTAAATGCACCTAACAATTGTTCCAAGTGCATACTGTACATCACCAACCCAAAAGGATTGATCTTGCAATTTTATAAATAAAAATTAACATATTTACAGTGAGAAAAGGTGTTATTAAGCAATAACATCCTATCAAAGAAATGCGTAAGACTTGATTACTACAAGCTTGGAAGATCATATTAGAGACTACATTCCAGGAATTACAAAAAATTGAATAAATGCTTCATTTGTTACTGTGGCAATTCAGGCCTCTATCCAACCATTTTTTGAATTGCCAAATCTTCTTCCATCTTCATCTAACAGTTTTCAATAACCCCGTACTGTGTAGAAACATATCACAATTTGCTCTAAAAGTGGCTAATGACAGTATTCTTATTGTGCAAGTTATCCTCCAGGGACAAAATAAAGAGAGGTTTTTTTATTTTAGCTTCCTTTTAAGATCATCTTCATATGTTAAATTAATGTACTCAGGACCTATGTATCAGGGTTAGAGACTGGGTCTATAAAAATACAGATTTTAATTCTATTTACATAATAGGCATCCTTTCCAATTTCCCAGAAAATATTTACAAGATTCAAACACAAAAACGTTTGAGAACTAAAATAGGCCAAGTTATGATGTGAAAGTCATTCGCTTCAAAAGGACAGAAAATAATTACACCCTTAGCTTCATCCAATGATAATTTTGTGCATGAATCTCACATGAGAAAATGAAGCGCAGAATGTTACTATTCCAGAGATGTTGCTTGATGTTAAGATTTTCCTGCTGAATGGCCACTCTTAAGTCCTGTTAGTGTGCTCATAATAGTTGTGCCAAATTATTTCCTGAGCTATCTTGAATGCTTCATTCCAGATGAACTCATTGTCCGTGACCTCTGCCTGAGCACTGGTGTTGATGGGAATTCCAAGTCTTCAAATAAAGGGTTTTCTATAATGTCTGCAGCTTCTGGTCTTTCCGTGGGACTTGGAGAGAGCATGTACTTTACCATTGCATACTAAATTGAAAATAATGCACTATGTGATTTCAGACAGTGAAAACGTTTACAATTATTCTCTTTATAATTGTATAATAATAGCCTAGGCACTATTTCCTTACTACAAAGGAAATGGAAATCTCAGCCAATTGCAAAGTATTTCTCTGTCCACCAGCTGAGTGTAGACATTTTGGCTCATTGTAACTCCTGTTTGGCTCACTGTAACCTGTTTAAAGATTTTTTAAAAATGTATTAAAAATATAATTTCCCTTGGAATAAATTATGGTTAACACAGGTTTAGCCTTAGAGCATAGTTTAAAGGTGTCTGATCTTGTTCTTTCACTGAAGCTAACCTATTACTGGACAAGAGACTGCCTGTGAAAATCACATATGCCACTCTAAGCAGAATTAAGGGGAGATGCAGGTATAACTAATTTGAAATACCATGGTGAGATTCTTTATTTCTTTTTATTTATTTGATTTATATCCCACTCTTCCTCATAAAGAGCCCAGGGTAGCTAATTTATTTATTTAATCTTAAGAATTCATATTTTCAATAAATGTATTTTCAGGGCAATTTCAAAGTAAAATACTAAGTAAAATACATAATGAAATCAAAAGATAGCAGATAAAAGCAGCAACTTAAATAAAACTGAGTTAAAAGGCATGAAAAAATAAGGTCTTCCATGGCACTGAAAGGAGGTCATAGTAGGCACCAGCCCAGTGCCATCAGTAGGGCACCACAACCCAAAAGGTACCACCCATGTCAGGTGGCAGTGACAGCCAGAGGAGGGCCTCCTAAGAGGAACTCAATGTATTGGCACGCTTGTGTTGGAAAATATCTTTCGGGTGCTCAGGCCTCAAGCCATTTACACATTTAAAAGGCAAGCACCATGTACTTTGAATTGTGCCTGGAAATAGACTGACAGCCAATGCAGTTATTTAAGTTCTGGTGAGATATGTTACCATTGTCTGGTCCCTGTTAGCAACCTAAGAGCTGGGGTTTTGTTTTTTAAACAGATGCAGGTTTTTTTTAACAGTCTTTAAAGACAGCTCCATGTACAATACAGTATTGCTGTCTAACCTGAACATTGCTAATGCATTGATAACAGCGGTCAGGCTGTCTCTGTCTAGGAGGGATTGCAGCTGGTGCACCAGCGTCAGCTGGCAAAACATGTTCTATGCCATGGAGGCCACTAGGGCCTCCAGTGACCAATTTAGATACAGGAGCATCCTTCCTCCTTTAGGGGGAGCACAAGTATCTAGAACTGGCCAGCCACTGCCTCCCAAGACAGTTGACCCAACTAACAATGCCCAGGAAGAGAATATTAGCAATGAGCCAACAGCTGCTACAATCCTTCTGGTGCAAGAAGAGTTTTTTCAAGAGCAGTCTCACAACCACCTTCTTTAAGGAAGCCAGGCCCACTCCTGCCCACAAGGAGACATTCACTACCTCCTGGAGTCAGCTATTCAGTCTTTCCTCACTCACCATTAGAAGCCATTAGTGGCAAGGATCAAACATAGAGGTGTTAGGCCAGAATTCACCAAGCACCTTCTCCATGCCCTTACAGCACACTACCTGAAAACCATCTAACAAACCAGACCTGATGTCATTCTGAACTCTACCAGACTGAACTATAAAAAGAAAGGCAACCCATTAAGGTGAATATTAGGGATTTTACCCTCCAAGCATTTAGCAAACATGACACAATGTGACTCAGAAGGTTCCTTAACATTCCCGGAGGTATCAGGTTGCAACAGACCCTGAGTCACTTGGACTGCTGGATGGCACTGCATGGATGCAATGGTGGGACATTAGGCTCAATAATGAGCTCTTTCTTACCTGTGTTCAATAAGACTCCAAGTTTTCTGCCACCTATGTTCTATTAGTCCCCATCTCCCTTCCTACTTTATCACCCTCAACTCCCTGGTAAATCAAGGGGTGAACTGAGCTCTGTCTGGCAGGAGAGGGTATATAGGAGAAACAGTGTCCCTTTTATAGATTTAATGTATTTCTATCCTGCCTTCCAATGTAAAAACAATGCTAGGGCAGCCCGAATCATCTATGTATCCCAGTCACAGACCAGGGCATTGAGAGGGCACCAGCTATGCCACCTGTAAAGTCGTCAAGAGCCCTTAAGAATCCCTTAAGACTCCATTTGCCTCTGGGGGTGGATAAGTCACCCCTGTGGAGGGGAATGGCTTCCAGCCTAAACCTCAAGGTGAAGTGATCCAAATAACAATGGGGTTGAGAAAATATCCCCACCCCACCACTCTCCTTTAGACCAGCTGAGAAAATCAGGCAAAAGTGTGACCTCCTACATATGACGGGCCAACGACATGTTAGGACAGTCCCATGGTTGTCACGGTGTACGTGACATCCTGTGCTAGAGAAGGATTGGCACAATGTTGAAATCCCTCAGAACAAAGTGTGTGGGGTTCTCAATGCCAACTCTGAGACCACCTCAGTCAGTTCAGTTAGGGAGGCTGTTAGGCAGCAGGGCGGTTGGTATATTAACAAAATCCCCAATCTGTCCCATGAACCCAACAAGGACAAATACTCAAAACTGGAACCTATCTAGACTAGAAGCCTAGAGAGGAAAATGGAATCCTTATAGACTAAGGCAACTTCACCCCCCGCCCCCCCAACCTTGAGCTGGTGCTGTACCATGTACCCAGATGGACATAGCCGAGAGGGAACCACTCTTCCTTCAGCTCATCTGATCATGTCTTGGTAAGAGAAGCCAGGTTAGCCTTCTTATCCACTGTCAAAACTGTGAAATAAGGATGTTCTTCTTTCAGTGACTAATCTGGCATCAAACAGCAGTCAGGTTGGCAGGACAGCTTGGATGGCTGCAGCTGGAAGACTAGAAAACTGGACAGTGCCTACCCTGCCGCTGCCCCATCCCCCAGGAAGTCCAATTCCTATTGCCATCTCTCTCTCTGGACATTCTCCACTGAATCTTTTTAAAAAGGAAAAGATCAGGTTGGTGTTGGAGAAGGAATAGGTGTATATAGATAGATATTCCTTCTATCTATGTAGCAAGCAACCACTGGGAATCTAAAACATGACAACGAAAAGATGATTTTCAACAGTAAAGTAAATGAAATCCTAGTCTAAGAAAAGCTGATGACTCTCAACTCTAGACTGAGAATCTAAATGTATACTTACCTCCTGTTTATATTTCTGAATGAACAGTGGGGGAAAAGTCAAGGTCCTGACTTCACTCAGTGTCTGTAATAAAAAGATATTTGCTGTAACTTGAAACAGTGTCCTCCATGAATCACACTAAATTGTACTCCTTCAGATGCAGAGGCAGAACTCAACCCTTTCCACAATGTACAGATTATACCGCAGCCTCACAATGAATAAGCTTCAGTTTCTTCTTTTAACATCTGATACTATGTATGTTGAAGTTATACTTCTATTATCCCACCACAGCTTGATTTTTAGACTGCAAACCATAGGAGCAGGGACTGTCAGAATGTTGTCGTTCCTTGGGTAACAGAGTCCAACCTGCCACTGCAATGCTTTTTGGAATCTTCCAGAATATGGAGAAGTGATGAAAAATTACCAACACTTTCACCTGCCTAGTTATGGCAAAGTTAAAAATTCTGTAAGATCTATTAGTCCCTAGCTCTAAGGTAAAACTTTTTGATTCCCTGCAAACAAAATAGCAAATAAGATACTTTGCTATGAATATTTCAGCTTTGATGCCTTGAGTGTAGAAAATCCCAGCAACTGAATGTCCACTAAGAACTTTGTTTAATACTTCTGGGTTTATTACACACTGCAGGCTCAATGGAAGCTAGCATTCAGTTTATAACACATTGTGTCTCCATTGGTGATTTCTAAAACAGCTGATTGACAGGAAGAACATACCTTAAAAGAAGCATTTACAAAATCAAAGCCAATGATTACCAGGAGAAATGTAAATTGTTATGTTCCTTTTTGGAGGGTGTAGAGATACTCATTCATGGGCAAAAGGTATTTATAATATAATGTGAGAATAATTATGCAAGCATCTGTTTTGGAGCTGATACAAGACAAGAAAGCTTCACAACATGTGCATTGGGACCAAACAGGTATTTTCACTACCACTCACTATATAATTAAATTAAAATGAATTAGCTTTTGTATGTACACATCTTAACATATAAACCCCCCACAAACCAATATGAAACTCTGCCCCAGTTCGTGCTCAGTTTCAGCATGTTAGAATAATTTGGGATAACTTCCATTTTACATAGCAACAACTTTTTAGTGTGTACTCGTGGGGTCCCTAGAACTCTTGAGAAGTATTTAGTTAACATCAAAGCTTCTCCAGGGAGGTTATAGACCCACAACTCCATGCCATGGTGTTCATGCCAACTGTTCTGTCGGTGACGGCCTACACGTTGCTTGCACCTCAATGGTGTATATTCAACTTTCATCTTATTACTAAGTTGTAAATCATTTTCTCAATGGCAGAGGAAGAAGTATAGTTTCTAGCAGAATACCTACCCTGACTCTCTCCATCTGAGTGCTGAAAGGGTAAAGGAGCTCAAACAAGATCAGCCCCAAAGAGAAGATATCCACTTTGTGTGAATAAGCATTTCCATAGACCTAGAAAATTCAAGATAAAAAGTACTGAACAACTCTTCAGAGTTCATACAAGCTACGCTTACTCCTTCTTACTCTTATTTCTGCCCAAGCCCATAAGAGAAAATTCTGTCTCAACTAAGGTCAAAACAATTTTTTTAATTGGGTTTATTAAACATTCATGCAACTTTATAGCAAAATGTTTGGAACTTGGGTATCAAAAGAAATGAAATTTAGAAAAAAATTCAAGTCCAAGGCACCCCAATTACTGGAAGAGTCTGAAAATGGTACATGCTTATGTCTCTAACTCAAATGTCAACCTCATCACAGCAGCCAGTACTACATGTGACAAAACGGAAGGATGTGGGAACCCCCCTTCACACAGTGAACTAGCCTAAGAATGAAAGGGGGGGGGAAGGGAGAGTGAGTATTTCCTATTAAAACATCATTCACAACACTAGTCACTTCCTCTAATAGTGAAATAGGTGGTAAATGCTGACAGGACTGCAGCTGAAATGGGGTCACTGAGGAACAGGGAGGTATCTGTATGCTTGGGGAAACCCCAAGGTTTGCAGAAGTACTAAAAGAATTTAGGGAAGAAAAACCCAAGGAAGCAAACCCTCCCCAAAACAGCTCAGCGAGGGCTGTTTATACTCAGTGACCACAGAATGCCAAGCATCTGTTGGGGAAGGATAACAGTAAGCCAGGAGGTGGGGGGATGGAATGGAGTATCCTGGAAGCAGGGATGGCTGGATGGCCTCCACACTGACAAGAAGCACTCAACACTTCAACATTTGCATGCTCACTTGGAAATATCTACTCTTCATACACGATACTGTAGGCTTCCCCAACCTGGTGCTCGCCAGATGTATTGGATGACAACTCCCAGCATTCCTGGCTGGGACTCACTGGAGTTGAAGTTAAAAACATCTAGGGGACACAAAGCTGGGGAGGGCTACTCTAATATCTGAACACATTCAGAAATATTTTTTTAACATTCTTCAGTCTAAATACTCACCTTCTACAAAAGATTGATGCCATTTCATTCTCCAGTGCTCTGGATTAAAAAACCACCCTGAACTTTAACAATGCCACTTAAAGCATAGTTTAATAACAAACACACATCATGATTAAGGCACTTCAGGCTGCAAACCGATGGAGATGGCCGTAAGCCTCTGAACTCGGAGGCCTCCAGCCATCCAATGCAGAGCGGGAGGTGCAGCAGAGGCGATCTTTGCCTCCACACTCCTCCCGCTCTGCATTTCAGCTAGATGGGCTTTTTTGCCTGTCTAGCTGAGGCGCCAGGGATGGGGAGAAAAGTAGGCTGGGAAGGCTGGAGGATTCCTCATAAGCTGGCCTCTCCAGGTCCCTCCCCGCCCATAGGAACACCCCCATTATCTTCCCTCCGACGTCGCCTTTGGAGAGGAAGCCGGTGCAGTACTCTCTGTAACGGCTGCTGAGGGAGGGGAGGTCAGAATCCTGGATTCTGAGTGCCGACTCTGACCTTGGATCCAGGAATCTGAACTATCCTATGGCCCCTCAGAAGCTGTCTAGGGGTCATAGGATAGGATTGCTCTCCCCATGTGTTAAAAACACATTACATGCATTTTTCTCAATATTCCTTACCATCACCCTGTAAGACAGGTTAGAAGTACTATCCCTATATTACAGATGGGGGCTGAGACTGAAAGATCGTGATTTGCCAATGTCACCCAGTCAGCTTGTAGCTAAGGCAAGATTTGAAACAGGCTCACAGTTCATACTCACAGCCAATTCATTACACTAGCATCTAGGCTTTAAAAGCTAGAGTGACGGATATAAGAACGATGATTAAGATGAGGAATAGAGCGCACCTGTTCTGGGCTCATGTAGAGCTTGGTCCCAACTTGCCCTGTGTGCCTGTCATAAGCTGGCATTGGTGTTAGAACAGATTCGTCCTCTTCATCTTGGTCCATTGCAGTCACTAGCCCGAAATCCCCAACTTTTACTATGTCATCCATTGTGAAAAATATGTTGGAAGGCTAGAAAAAACCAATCAGATGAACACGAAGAGGATTATGATCAAGAGATTAAAGTAGATAGGATATTGTCTGAATCTCCTAGTTCACAATGGCTATACAATTGTAGCATTACCTTTTCCAAATCTGTCAAGCTTCACAACACTTGTGGAAGGAATCCCTGCTTCCACTCTTTCCCAAAATGTAAATACACATATACAAATCTGAAAAACATCCTGAAAGCCATCAAACTCACTCTTAAATCAGACTGCCCCAAAGAGGATACTGATATTAATCCTCAAGTTCTTTTCAGTTTGCAGACATGTTAGAACACCCTTCCCCAACGTGCTGCCCCCAGATGTGTTTGACTGCAACTCCCATAATGGAAGTTGCAATCCAACACATCTGGATGGTGGCAGGAAGATAAGCATGCTAACCTGGACAGTGAAGGGAGCTGAAAATATATAAGTTTAACAAGCAAAGGATTAATTCGTACGTGTAACACATCTAGAACTAACACACACACACAAGGAAAAAAGAAACACAGTGAATGGTGCCAGAAGGAACATTTTTATGATAGAGAATGCTGTGACCAAGAGCTTAACATCCTATCTAATACATTTCAAAGAGAACAATGGTTTGTTAGGGCTGCATCAGAACAGCAATTTCCTTTAAAAGCTGTATCCTAAACCAAAAGTGGGGAAATCACACCACAGTATCAATTAGTGTGGGAGTACTGTACTACCTCTGCCAAACTGGATTTTGAATCACCCACACAAATCCCCCATGACACCTTCAATACCTTCCCATCTGGTACCATCCTAATCCTTAATCATATGAAGCTCTGCTTAAGGATACAAAGCAGTGATTACTATTATCTAATTGTGGATGAAAGGGCTGACCTGGTGTGTATTACTGAGACCTGGGTGGATGAGCTGGGCAGGGGGGATCTGTCCTAGCTTTGTCCACCTGGGTATTTGGTGCAGCACCAATCTAGATTGGAAGGTCAGGGGGAGGAGGTGCCATCATCCATAAGGATTCCATCTCCCTCACGAGGAAACCCATCCATCCTAGCATCAGTTTTGAGGATCTCTACCTTGTGTTGGGCCAAAGAGACAAAACAGGTATGCTGCTGGTGTACTGCCCACCCCGCTGCCCAGCAGTCTTCGTGCCTGAGGTGGTCTCAGAGGTGGTGCTGGAGAACCCTAGGACTGTGGTTCTGGGGGACTTCAACACCCACGCTGAGTCCTGACAGGGCCCACTCGAGACTTCATAGCAACCATGAGGCTGTGTCAGTACATCACTGGCATGACACATGTGACAGGACATACCCTGGACCTGGTTTTTGCTGCCGGGTGGATGAGGAATGATCTGGTTTTGGCAGGGGTTTCAAAAACCTCATTGTCATGCATGGTCAGATCATTACCTTGTGAAGTTTGGTTTGGAAGTAGCAGGTCCTCCCTGCAGGGGTGGGGGACCGATTAAGATGGTCTGCCCACGGAGACTTATGGAATCCAATGGATTCCTGAATGCTCTGAGGGATTTTCTGGCTGATAGGGCTGGTGATTCGGTTGAGGCCTTGGTCTCACTATGGAACAGTGAGATGGGAAAGGCCATAGATACAATCGCTCTGAAGTGCTCACTCCAGTACTGTGGAGCCTGTAATTCAGCTTGGTTTACAGAAGATCTACGGGCAATGAAACAGGCCGGACAATGGCTAGAGTGCAGGTGGCGCAGATCTTGGAGCGAGTACAATCGAAGTGTAGCAAAGACTCTTCACTGTGCCTATTATGTAGCAGTGAGGATGGCAAAAAGATCTTATTACACCTCTATTATCTCATCCTCAAAATGTTGCCCAGCAGAATTGTTCTGGGTGGTGAAGAGCCTCTTGGGATCTGGCTCAGGCTCAGAGAAACTGGATTGGAACCTCAGACAATTGCTGTAAAAAATTTGCTAGGCACTTTGAGGAAAAAGTCGCTCATATTTGCTCAGAACTTGACGCCAGTTATGGCAGAATCTGGGGAGGTGTCCAGTGTTCCCTCTGGTTGTGTTTCCTGGGATCAGTTTCAGTTGCAGCAGCCTGATGAAGTGGATAAGACACTTGAATCAATCCATCTCACCACATGTAAACTTGACCCTTGCCCATCTTGGCTAATACGATCTAGCAGGGGTGGATTGATTGGTCCAGGGGGTGGTAAATGCTTCACTCTGTCAGGGGGTGGTAAATGCTTCACTCTGTCAGGGGGTGGTGCCTGCCACCCTGAAAAAGGCTGTAGTTCACCCTCTCCTGAAGAGGATCTCCCTGGACCCAGAGGTATGTGAAAACTATCGCCCCATCGCTAATATCCCCTTTTTTGGCAAAGTGCTTGAGCGTGTGGTGGCTGGGCAGCTCAGACGTTCTTGGAAGAAACTGATTATCTGGACCCATTTCAGTATGGTTCCAGGCCAGGGTACGGCACTGAAACGGCCTTGGTTGCTCTGACTGACAACCTACTCTGGGTGAAAGACAGGGAAGCACTACCCTGTTGATCCTCTTGGATCTCAGTGGCTTTTGATACCACTGATCATGGTACCTTACTGGATCAGCTCTGCGAGGTGAGAGTTGGGGGCACTGTGTTAGTGGTTCCGCTCCTACCTGCAGGGTCAATTCCAGAAAGTGGCATTGGGGGATTCCTGTTCTACCCAATGGCTATTAAGCTGTGGGGTGCCAAAGGGTTCTATGCTATCCCCCATGCTGTTCAATATCTATATGAAGCTCCTAAGGTCATTAGGAGTTTTGGGGTGGGGTGTCACCAGTATGCTTGTGATATTCAGCTCTATTTTTTCTTGTTGTCGGAGTTAGCCAGGGTGGTGATGGTGCTGAACCAGTGCCTGGAGGCTATAATGGGCTGGATGAGGGCCAATGAACTGAAGTTATATCCTGACAAGATGGAAGCTCTGTGGACTGGCGGTTCCCGAGCCCTGGAATTGGGTAAGCAACCTGTCATGAACAGGGTTGCACTCCCCCTGAAGGAGCAGGTGCATAGTTTGGGAGTACTCCTAGATCCATCCTTGTCACTGGAGCCCCAGGTGGACTCCGTGGCCTGGAGTACTTGGGGCCAGCTTCAGCTGATCTGCCAGCTACGGCCTTTCCTGGACAGGGATAACCTAGCCACAGTGGTACATGCACTGGTAACTTCCTGACTAGACTGCTGCAATGCACCTTACATCGGACTGCCCTTGTAGATGACTCGGAAGGTGCAGCTAGTGCAAAATGCAGCAGCTAGACTGCTGACCGGAACATCTCATAAAAATCATAATATCATTTTTAAAGGAATTGCACTGGCTGCCAATACACTTCCAGTTGGAATTCAAGGTTCTGGTGATGACATTTAAAGCCCTAAGTGGCTTGGGACCTTGATATTTGAGGGAGCGCCTCTCTGTATATATGCCTGCCTG
This sequence comes from Heloderma suspectum, assembly GCF_057233095.1. Taxonomy (NCBI): domain Eukaryota; kingdom Metazoa; phylum Chordata; class Lepidosauria; order Squamata; family Helodermatidae; genus Heloderma; species Heloderma suspectum. The sequence continues at coordinate 130,762,997 of NC_139462.1, read as the reverse complement.
AGGACTGAGATCTGATGGAGAGGCCCTCCTCTGCATCCCACCAGTGCGAGACATACACTATGGTGGGATGTGGGAGAGGGCCTTCTCTGCTGAGGCACCCCGGTTGTGGAATGCCCTCCCCTTGGAGGCCTGATTGGTGTGTACATTGGTTTCATTTTGGTGACAAGTAAAAACATGGATTTAGCCTTTGAGGGCTAAATGCATTCCCTAAAGTATCACACTGTTTTATTGTTTTAGATTTTAATTGGTATTAGCTTGTTTAATATGTTTTTAGCTGTTTAAATTATTTATTGTTTTATACTGTTTAAAGTGATTTCATCTGTATGGCACCCTGAGATCTTAATGATACAAATGTTTCAAGTAATACAAATGTTCCAAGTAAAATAAAATAAAAATAAATCCACAACATCAGAGGTTCATACATGTGCTCATCTTCCAATATGATATATTTCATCACTGGTCTGCCAACTCCTACAGTAGGACATTGCTGACTTCAGGCCTAAGGGGTCACCTTTGTTTTTCCCCAAAGCCTGAGATCCAACAACTGGAGCCTGGTACAAAAGATATACACTGAGACCCAGAGTACAAGTTGAATATGATCTGCTTCGCACGTAACAACCCAGTTTGGGTTGTTGTTGAATCATGGGTTGTTGTTACGTGCAAACCCTGCACTATGGTTTAACTATGGGTTGTTAAGAACCCAGGAAGAGAACCTATAGTTTATTGTTGGGTTGTGAACTCTGGGTTATTTGTGGTTTTTGTGAACTGCCCAGACAGCTTTGGCTATTGGGTGGCATAGAAATAAATAAAAAAACCTATAGTTAAACCATAGCGCAGGGTTCGCATGTAACGACAACCCAAAATCCTGTATATAGGGTGGGATATAAATGTTTTAAATAAACAAAATATTCATGGTATTTCCAAGTATGTACATGCAGTCTAACAGCTTGCACCAGGGAGCTGAAGGATCATTTTATAGTGTTATTTACAATACAAACCTTGAGATCCCGATGCATTAGCCCTTTACTATGCAGGAACTGAACTGCTTCAGCTATCTGTAGGAATATCAGCAGGCACTCTGTTCTTTCCCTCTCCTCTATTGAACATCTTCTGTTCATCCAGTCTTTAAGGTTTTCCTTCCTACAGAGTTGCATCTGGATGTAAAGGTACACTTTTGGTGTGGTAGGTATGGCTTTTTGTACAGAGTTCTTAGAAAAGTCCAAACTTAAGCTTGTTGGTCTTGGTGGAGAAGCGGACAAAGGGCTTGCTGAAGATGACATCCTGTTATTCGATCCTTTTGTGCTTGTTGCTTTATCCTCACAGTGGCCATCATGAAGTGAATCATTGGTGTTATCCTCTTTACTAGAAGTATTATCACAACCAGAGTCTTCAAAAACAATAGATGAAGAGGTCCTCTCCCTCACCCTTACTGTTGGCATGGCTGGAAGACAAAGTTCAAAGGAGTGTCCAGGATCATTTTCATCAACAGTACTACCATCTATATCACAGTCGGTGAGGAAACTGTCTTGCATGTGTGACACAGGATCTGCCAACTGGCTCAGGTCTCCATTATCAATGGCAGAGAATTCCAGTGGGGAAAACTGGCTCTCTGATGAATCCGATTGGCCACAAGGTATCCCAACAGAAAGCAAGGTCTTCCTTTCTACAGATGTAGCAATAACTTCAATGTGTTCCTTTGCAGAGAATGGTTCAGTTCTAATTTTAAATGATGGCACTTCCACTGGACTGGGAGAACTGAGTGGCCAATCAATACTTTAAACAAAAAAGCAGAACAGGATATTATAAAACTTTAGGTCATCTTAAAATGCACTGTCTACAGAACAATATCTGCATAGCTTTGGATTTTCCTACTGAAAATCCATAGCTAAGACAGACTAATTCAAGTAACACAAATTTTTATTACCTACTAATATCCACCAAATATTTTTTCAGTCTACAAAGTCCCCTTATAAGGAATATCCCTCTGAACATTTTAACAGGAACATCTCAAGGTTTCCTATGAGATGGCATTCCTACCACCAAATTTTCCAGAAAACCCACATCCTTGAATGGGCAAGACAGAACATCAGATCTTGTCCCCTCTCCCAAGCCCATTTCTAATCTCTTGCTTTAATGGGCCTAGAGTGGGTAACATAATTTACAACCCACCGTAATCCAATAAATGCCAAATTTAACTATGCTAAAACAAGTTGGAGATACCTCATAACTGCTTAACCTTAGCCATTAAACCATTCTATATATGATTCATTATAAGCCACTTAGTTCTTTATATGCCATTTTTAAAGGACTACAATGTTCTATATTTACTTTCTTCCCCAAATCATTCAGGATTATTTGAAATAAGGCCAGGGTACTTATCTGTAACTTACATTCTTCAAGTGATCTTCTGTGCTGTTGCACATAATAGGATCTGTGCTTACATAGAGCAACATATCAGAAATGGCTAAAAAAAGTGGGAAGTAATGCCTGCCTCTCCCCTTGAGGGGGAAGTCCCTACACTATGCCCATGCTTTGAAGGGTAGATGACTGCCTTCCCACTCAGTTTCTTCTTGATTGCCAAGATACAGATCTGGAATTAAATGTTGTTCTAGGCAGAAACAGAAATGGCCCTGGTGAAGTGTCCTGGTATGGCATTTAGGAGAGTACAACTGCCAAGGTCATCAACTGATAAGGTCTGTGGGAGATGACTGACTATTATGATGGACCATCATAATACAGGCATGCAGAATAGACCAAAAAGGTGCTGTCTTGCCAGGTAAAAGGCAAGGGACTGAATGTATGAGGCAGTTGGACTGTTGGATGACAGAGTTAAAGGAGTACTAAAGGAGGAGTAGGAGTAGCCAAATGAATTCTTTTTACTTGTCTTCACTGCAGAAGATGTTGTGGTGACAAAAGATGAAGTTCTCAAACTTATTAACAAACTGAAAGCTAATAAATCATTCAGATGGTATCCATTGTAAAGCTCTTAAAGAAGTCAAATGTGAAGTTGCTGATCTAATAAAAATATGTAACAAGTCCCTAAGATCAGCCTCTCTACCAGAGGACTGAAAAATGGACAATGTAACGCCAATTTTTAAAAAGGGATCCAGGGGGATCCGGGAACTTACGGACCAGTTAGCTTAACATTTGTTCTGGGTAAATTGGTTGAATGCATTATTATTTATTCTACCAACATTGGATACTACCCCTTATTTCCCCTTAGGCACAAGTATCTCCAAATAGGTGAATCAGAGTGGCTAGGCAGGTGAGAAGACTCTTTGGGGAATGTCAAAAACTCATGCACAAATATCTGGTCCAGATTGAAATAAGATAGTTATTAAAGGAAAATAATAAGGAACAAAAATGGAAAGCAGAATATTTTTAAGTACCCAAAGAGTAAAAGCTTGCTAATCTATGCTAAATGCTAATCTATGCTAACACTTGGAAGTACATACAACGCAAGGGTCACCTGGGGAGTTTCAGCATGCATACCATCTTTTGATGGTCAGAGGATGCCAGAGTGACAAAAGAATAAAGAACTATATTCCATTTTATTATGTGGCCAGAGTTTCACCAAACAGGGGAGTGACATGCATGCAGGAAGACCACCTTCTCACCTTTTTGGGTCTGGGAGATGGACTAGAGAAAAACCTTTTATCATCTTTTGGGCTAAGACATGAGGCTAGAAAAGTGTTAATTAAAAAGGAGATGGCTTTGGCTATCTTTGGCAGACTTGATAGATCAAAAACCTTCCTGTTTTGTGGATCTGGAAGCTTTGGGAAAGATGTGTAGTATTCCAAGTTGGCTATGGATACTAGATATTCTGGTCAAGGATGATTGTAGCTTTAAAGAAATGGACAACAGGCTGGTTCATTCCATCCCTGAGGGTCAGACAAGCCACCGTGGCTTGTTCAGTCCTCGGTGTGTGCAGGGCATAGTCCACCCAATCATCCTGCCGGGCGTGGCACACAATGTCACCCAAACATGGGCAGCACAGCCCACATAAGGGGGAAACAACCCCCAAACAACCCATGGCCTATTATTTGAGGGTTGCCTCAAATTATTAAAAGCTTAAATTCGTAAGCACATAGAAGGACAAACCCTGATGAAACAGAATCAACATGGCTTCTGCAAAGGTAAGTCCTGTCCCTCTAACCTTTTAGAGTCCTTTGAGAGTGTTGATAAAAATGTGTGCAGGGGTGAGCCTGTACATAGTGTTTACCTGGACTTCCAAAATGCTTTTGACAAAGTCCCTCACCAAAGGCTCCTGAGCAAACTTAGCAGTCATGGAATAAGTGGAGAGGTCCTCTTATGGATCAATAACTGATTAAAGAACAGAAAGTAGAGAGTACGAATACATGGTAAATTCTCCCAATGGAGGGATGTATACTGTGAAGTCCCACAGGGATCTGTATTAGGACCAATGCTTTTCAATTTGTTCATAAATGATGTGGAATTAGAATCAGGAGTGAGCTTTGAGGTGGCCAGGTTTGCTGATGACACCAAATTATTTAGGGTGGTTAAAATAAAAAGGGATTGCTAAGAGCTCCAAAAGGATCTCTCAAAACAGGGAGAATGGGCATCAAAATGGCAAATGCGGCTCAATGTAAGCAAATGTAAAGTCATGCATGTTGGGACAAAAAAATCCCAACTTCACATATATGCTGATGGGACCTGAGCTAACAGTGACTGACTAAGAAAGAGATTTTGGTGTTGTGGTGAATAGTCAGTGAAAATGTTTACTCAATATGTGGCTGCTGTCAAAAGGGCAAATCCAATGTTAGCCATAATTAGGAAAGGAATTGAAAATAAAACCGCCAATATCATATCGCTCTTCTACAAATGTATAGTATGAACACATTTGGAATACTGTGTACAATTCTGGTCAGTGCACCTAAAAAACATATTGTTGAGTTGGAAAATTTGCAGAAAAGGGCAACTACAATGATCAATGGGCTAGAGCAACTCTCCTACGAGGAAAGTTACAACATCTGAGACAGTTTAGCTTAGAGAAAAGGTAAGTAAGGAGAGACATGATAGAGGTGTACAAAATTATGCATGGTGTGGAGAAAGTGGATAGAGAGAGATTTTTTCCCTCCTCTCATAATACTAGAACCTGGGGCCATCTAATGAAGCTGATTATTGGAAGATTCAGGACATATACAAGAAGTACTTCTTCACACAGTGAGCGCATAGTTAAACTATGGAATTCACTGCAACAAAATGAAATGATGGCCACCAATTTGGATGGCTTTAAAAGGGGATCAGAAAATTCATGGAGGATAAGTGCTACTAGACCTGATGGCTATATGCTGCCTCCAGTATTAGGGGCAAAATCCCTATGTACGCCAGTTGCTGAGGGACATGAGCAGGAAGGTGCTATTTCACTCATGTCCTATTTGTGCCTTTCCCACAGACAGCTGGCTGGCCACTGCATGAACAGAATGGTGGACTAGATGGCCCTTTCTTAGATGGACCTAGATGGCTCTTCTTATTTTCTTAGGAAACAAGGATTGGAACTTCCGGCTGCGACCAATGTCGCTCTGGCAGCTTCCCACGGATCTCCGTGGGAGCTTTCTCAAACAGCTTTTTAAAAGGTTGAAAAACTTTTTAATCTCCCCCTTGGAATTGAAAGAGGAGGGCAAGGCATGCTCTGGACAACATCTTGGAGAAAAGTAACCCCCACGAGATAGTGGGGGGGCTGGATTCCAGGATTATCTTCCCAGAGCTTTACGAACGCAAAAAGCTGTACGGAGACTCCTATTTTATAGAAGAAAACAGGGCTGACGTGTTCCATAATAATAAATGCTTTAAGAAATATCAACAACCTCTGAGGGATGATTTAAGAAACCTTAACAATATCTGAGAACATCTGAGGACCTGTAAGATCTGTTTGAGAGAAACATGTCTGTGCCAAGGAGAAGAAGGGAGCCGGCATCTACTCCCCCCGCATCCTCTGTGTCAAAAGTGTCGAAAACAGAAGATATAAGGGAATTATTTATGCTGATAAAGACTTTATCTTCGCAATTTACGGAACAAGTCAAAAAGTTGGATTTAGTCCAAAATTCCATAACCGCCCTGCAAGGAGTTGTAGATTTAATTAATGCGTCATGGCAAAAAATGGAGATAAAATTAATGAGCTTGAAGACCGAGTGGCAGGAAATGAAACCACGACACAAATTTGTTTTAAAAATATCTCTGATAGACTCTCTCAACCGGAGACCTTCATGAAAAGATCCAATGTACGTATGATTGGGATTAAAAATCTGCCTAATGATGTAAAATTGCCTATTTTTGTGGATAAACTTTTGCATGAGATGCTCCCTATTCCATCTGATTATTTACTTGATATTCAGCAGGCATTTCGTGTGCCAAATGCTAAAAGGAGTGATTACACGATCATAGCTCAATTTGCAAAAGTCTCCACAAAGAATTATATCCTGCGTTTGGCAAGGGAGGCTGGAAGCCTTTCCTGGAAACAAGATAAAGTTATGTTATTTCCAGACTACATCAAAGAGGTGGCGAATGAAAGAAGGCAATTTATCAAAGCAAAGAATATGGCAAAACAAATGAACTTACAATATTACTTAAAATATCCTGCTACACTTTGTATTGTGTCTGAAGGTCAGATGAAGAAGTTTCTAAATCATGAAATGGTGGAGGCATGACTTAATGTAAAAATGCATGAGAATTCTGTTACAACCCCATGAACTGGAATCTTTAAACAAGCTTTGTTAACTGTTTGTGTTTAGTCTACATGATCCAGGCTAATTCAGAAGATAAATGATTATATTTATCTTACATCTTTTATTTTTTCTTGCTTTTCTTTATATTTTTAATTTCAAAATAGATAATATATCTAGTATAAAATAGATTACTGATGGTTGAAGGTTTATATTAAGTTTTATTATTATATAATACTATATTTTATTTTTATTACTACTACTACTAATATAGGCTTTTGGGAATGAATTGTAGACCTGTTTCTTTGATATAAGATTGATGATATGATATAGAAACGTAAGGTTGTTTATTAAACTGTAAGATTGTTAAGGTTATATAGTTTTTAAAATAGAATGGCATCGGAGGCTGGGGGATGCTGGAGTTTAAACTCAATTCTTTAAGGGGGAGGGGGAGGGAGAGCAAAGGGGAGGGAATTTTTTTTTTCTTCCTTTCCTCCTCCCTTTCCCCCTTTTTTCTCCTTTTCCCCCTCTTTTTTCTTCTCTCTCTGTTATTGTGGTGTCCTCATCAGAATATTGTACTGTTGGGAAATTGAAGTATTGATTAGGTTGTTGGTAATTTTGGTATTGTTTATTTCATTTATAAAAATAAAATAAATAAAAATATATATTTTTTAAAAAAAACAAGGCCTGACTGGTAGATTTTATCTCTCTCACTCATTACAGCACATCATTCTGTTGGGTACCAGAAGTGTTTTAGTTCATGAATTAGTATCTGGGGCTAGGGCAGCAGACTGAAGCCAGGTATACTTTCACTATGCAACTTAACTAGAAACAGACTTAGACCAACCAAGTGGTAGGTGATATTTATCTGCTGCTTAGCTAACATCACAGGTGGCGTGGTCAGAAAGTAGATCTCCAGATTTTTTGGACTTCAACATCCAGAAGTCCCTGCCAAGATGGCCAGTTTTCAGAAATGGTGGGAAATGAAATCCAAAACATCTGGAAATCTATTTTCTGCCTACCCCTGCTCTACCATATTGTCTGGGTAGAAGGAAGAGGCACTGTCTTGGCTGAATGTTGGTTTTCTTCCTTTTCAGTTTTATGGAGGTCTCAACCTCCAAGTCCTGGCAAGGATAAGCTTATGGTGGAGTCTTGAGGAAGCAGGTAAGGCAGGGGTTTGGAAGAGGGGACTCACAGGCAAGGGGTTTGTATCCACTTGAAGACCAGAAAACAAGAGTAGTCAGAGACAGGTCTTTCAGTAACCTGGACAGGTCCCAGGTAAAGGTAACTTATTCTGAAAAAGGACTGGTTGCTGACTGAGCTCTTATATAATCCTTCACCTTGACTGCCTGTTCCAGGCTCCACCCCTTGCTGGAGAATGGAGATCCTTAAAGGAACAGGTCTCTGGCCTGGAGCCTGGCACTCCATCAGCTCTCCATTGCCTCTTGCTTCCTATGGCACTAAGCAGATTTGACATGTGGGGCTTTGGGGGGCAAAGGTGCTGTTCCTCGGGCTCATGGGTTGCAACCCCTGGGGTCCTGGTTAAGGGGTTTGATGTTTGGGGGTCTTGGATGCTGGCACTCACAAATTGCTGGACTCAGGTTCAGTGGCACAGCCCAGATCTGGTGCTTCTGTGGGTGGCGTTGTTGACTCAGCAGCCCCTTTCCTTCCAAGTCAGTATCCAAATCACTGCTGGTAGTCTGAGTCATAACATAGTCAAGTCCCTAGGCTTTGACTTATGGCTCTTTGAAAATTCCTTCAAGCCCAATGAATGTGTGGAGAACTTCAGAGTCAATGGTGCTATTAGATGATCCAACCTTGAAACTGAAGACAGTACTAAAGTGGTCATAGGAAATTAAGTCCTTGAACCCAAAGAAGCAAAATTCCAGCACCTGGGGGCAGCATGAGACAAACCCTCTACCAAAGCCATCTACTTGTCAGTATATATCCCATCACAGATTTCTAAAGCCTGTTCCCAGAGAGATGGTCTAAGGTGCAACATATGACATCTTCTAGCCTGTTCGTTAAATCTAAGACAGAAAATGCATGACTTGTGCTACTTTCCCAAACAGAGGAGATGCGTTTTCATGTCTGGAGATGAGGATCTTTCCCTTGAAGCCAAGGCATTAAAAAAAAAAAGCCATAGTGCCATACGAGACCAAACAACCCTCGTGGCTATTGAAGCCTGAGAAATACTTGCAATAATGGATGGGGCAGATGAGCAGAAGACCTAACTAAGGAACAACTAACTACAGGAAAAAGGCTCCCCAAAACTCAAGAGAAAGTTCTCCACAATGCTGCTCAGGCAGGGATCAAGCCCTTGCATAATGCAAAGACTTCTCCTGAGAGAGGAGTGTGCACTGGCTTCTCCTGAGAGAGGAGTGTGCACCTTTTTTAACTCTACATGTTTCTGAGATGTTTATTTATTTAGTACATTTATATTCAGCCTCTCTTCCATTATGGAACTCAATGCAGCATACATGGGGTTCCCAAATAGTCTCCCATCCAGGCACTAACCAGACCCAGGCTTGCTCAGCTTGAGGAAGGTGGCTAGATCATGTGCCTGGAGCCATGCACCAGTTCCTGTGCAGATGTTGCTCTGCACAGATGCAGTTTCCACACGTGCACATGCATAGAAACCATAAAGAAGAAACAGAAGTTTGGAAACAAAGTAAAGGAGTAAGATTAGCCAGAATAAGAGACTTTCCAAGTATACATTTTATATTTTAATAGCTACTACAGAACAAAACCTGTAGACAAATTCTACTAAACAAATACTCAAAAAACAATTTCCAGAGGAGTAATGTTAGTCTGTTTGAGTAAAAACAGTCTTGTGGCACCAAATACTCCAATGACTTCTTGAGAAAACTCCAATCCTTGACAATCTCTCAGAAAACACCATCCTATCTACGATGGACGTTGAAGCCCTTTACACCAACATCCTGCACAAAGACGGACTATTAGAAATATCATCCCTGATGGTGCTACAACAACAGACTCTGCCACTGCACTTACCCACAATTGCTTCAGCTTTGGGGAGAACAGATGCCTTGAGATCAAATGCACTGCCATGGGGTTTGCATGGCCTCACAGTATGTTAACATCTTCATGACTGACTTAGAACAACACTTCTTCTGTATCTGTCCCCAAAGCCTCTCTCTCCTCTACCTGAGCTACATTGATAATATCTTATAATCTGGATTCATGGCTAGGAGGCCCTGGCAAAGTTCCACAAAGACTTCAATAACTTTCACTCCACCATTAACCTGAGCCTAGACCACTCCATGAAACAGGTTCACATTCTGGACACTACTATGCAACTACATAATACACATATAAGTACCACTTTACATTGGAAACCTATTGACTGCTACACATACTTATAGGCCTCCAACTTCCATCCAGAACGTACCACAAAATCCACTGTCAAAAGGCAATCTCTACAACACAACCGTATCTGCTCAAACTCAGACAAGGACTCACAATTTATGGAGTAAAACCAGACATTTTCAGGCTCTAATACCAACCCACTGAAGTGAAAAAAATCAACAACAAGCAGATGAACAGGGCCAGACTGGTTGGTACCCAGAAATACTCTACTACAGGACAGACCCAAAAGAAAAAAACAAGAGAACACTACTTGTTGTCACCCACAGGTCCCAGCTAAAACCATTCAAGTGTATCTACAATGATCTCTAGCCCATCCTGGCCAATGACACTTCCATCTCACAGGCCTCTGCTTGTTTGCAGATAGTCACCTAAAACAGCTACCTACCAGCAACAAACCATATAACAGAGATACAAACATAGGAACCAGATCCTGTGCCAGACCCAGATGCTAGCTGTTCCCATATCCACTTTGGCAACACTATTACAGGAACTTAAAATATCATCCATTACTGGGACCTGGGTGGATGACCTGGACGGGGTGGATCTGTCTCAGCTTTGTCCACTTGGGTACTCTGTGCAGCACCAACCTAGGTTGGAGGGGCGGGGGAGTTGCCGTCATCCATTAGGATTCCATCTCCCTCATGAGGAAACCCATCCATCCTAGCATGAGTTTTGAGGATCTCTACCTTGTGTTGAGGCAAAGAGACAGAACAGGTATGCTACTGGTGTACTGCCCACCCTGCTGCCCAGCAATTTCCCTGCCTGAGCTGGCTCAGGTGGTCTCAGAGGTGGTGCTGGAGAACCCTAGGACTGTGGTTCTGGGGGACTTCAACACCCACCCCAAGGCTATCCTGACAGGATCCGCTTGGAACTTCATGGCAACCACGACAACCATGGGGCTGTCTCAGTATATCACTGGCCTGACACATGTGGCGGGGCATACCCTAGACCTGGTTTTGATGCTGGGTAGATGAGGGACTATCTGGTTTTGAGGAGGTTTTCAACAACCCCGTTGTCATGGTCAGATCATTTCCTTGTGAAGTTTGGTTTGGCGGTAGCAGGTCCTCCCTGCAGGGGTGGGGGACTGATTAAGATGGTCCGCCCATGGAGACTTATGGGATCCAATGGATTCCTGAATGCTCTGGGGGATTTTCTGGCTGATAGGGCTGGTGATTTGGTCAAGGCCTTGGTCTCACTATGGAATGGTGAGACGGGAAAAGCCATCAATACAATCGTTCTCAAGTGCCTGCTCTGGTGCTGTGCAGCCTGTAATTCAGCTTGGTTTACAGAAGATCTGCCGGCAATGAAACAGGCCGGATAACAGCTAGAATCATGGTGGTGCAGGTCTCAGAGTGAGTACAATCAAAGATTAGCAGAGACTCTCTGTTGTGCCTATTAAGCGGCAGTGAGGAATCTTATTACACATCTATTATTGCATCCTCAAAATGCCACACAGGAGAATTGTTCCAAGTGGTGAAGACCCTCTTGGGATCTGGCTCAGGCTCAGAGAAACTGGGATTGAAACCCTCGGTCATATGCTGTAATACATTTGCCAGGAACTTTGAGGATAAAGTTGCTCATATTCGCTCAGAACTTGACGCCACAGTCATGGCAGAGTCTCGGGAGGTCCCAGTGTTCTGTCTGGTTGTGTTTCCTGGGATCAGTTTCAGTTGCGGCAGCCTGATGTGGGCAAGACGCTTAAATCAGTCCATCCCACCACATGTAAGCTTGACCCTTGCTCATCTTAGCTGATACAATCTAGCAGGAGTGGATTGATTGGTCATGGTAAATGCTTCACTCTGTCAGGGGGTGGTGCCTGACACCTTGAAAAAGGCTGTAGTGCACCCTCTCCTGAAGAGGATCTCCCTGGACCCAGAGGTATGTGAGAACTATCGCCCCATCACTAATATCTCCTTTTTTGGCAAAGTGCTTGAGTGTGTGGTGGCTGGGCAGTGTCAGACGTTCTTGGAGGAAACTGATTATCTGGACCCATTTCAGTCTGGTTTCAGGCCAGAGTACAGTTGATCTTCCTGGATCTCGCACTGATTTTGATACCACTGATCATGGTATCTTACTGGATTGGCTGTGCAGGATGGAAGTTTGGGGCACTGTGTTACAGTGGTTCCGCTCCTACCTGTAGGGCCAATTCCAGACACTGGAATCGGGGGATTCCTGTTCTACCCCATGGCTATTAAACTGTGGGGTGCCAAAGGGTTCTATTCTATCTCCCATGCTGTTCAACATCTATATGAAGCTGTTGGGTGAGGTCATTAGGAGTTTTGGGGTAGGGTGTCACTAGTATGCTGATGATACTCAGCTCTATTTCTCCTTGTCGCTGTTTACAATAGCTTTGGCTACTGGGTGGCACAGAAATAAAAAAAACCCCTATAGTTAAGTCGTAGTGCAGGGTTCACATGTAACGACAACCCACGATTCAACAACAACAATACTCAACCCACAGGCTAGGTTGTCCACATGTGAACCAGGTCTTAGAATTAAGGAATTTAGAGCCCAGGAATTTGAGTACCAGAACTGAATGGAGCTCACAGAATTTCCACACAAAAATGCATTCCTTGTTATCCTAACCTTTCCTCATTTCAGCAATATAATATAGGGTGGGAGAACATTCTATTGCTGCTATTGTTAAACAAGTGGGAGTCAGAAATCCTTGCTGATCTATTGCAAATCACCCTGAGAACTACCAGTAGATCTAGATCTACCTTCTCCCCAATCCTGCTCTATTGTATTATACATTAAGACAAACAAGCCAGTTTCTACACAAAACAATAAATGGACAAAAAATAGATGGACACAAATCTGACATCAGAAATGGCAATATTCAAAAATTATTTTTTGAACAGCAAATAAGGACACTCTGCCAATGACCTTAAGGTGACCATTCTTGAACAAAGGAACTTCAAAGACACATTTAAACATGAAACTGTTGAGCTACAAAAAATCAAGAAATTCAGTTCCATTTCCTGTGGCCTAAACAGGGGTAAAGGCTTTTTATCACACTACATGTGATAATGCAAGGGCATCCACCAATGCAAGGACAGCTGTATTATCATCCAACAACTGTTTCGTGAATGGCCATTGTTAAATTATTGTTGTCTGTGCTTTCTGATTTCAATTCCCTCTGACCCTCGCTGTTTACAACCCACCTGCCCAACCATGCATATATATATATACATTTGCCAATTGAGGATAACACTTGTATCCAATGAAGTGGACAGTGTTCACAAAAGCTTATGCCAGAATAAATTTGACAGTCTTCAAGGTACCATATAACTCATAAAATCATACACCATTAATATAGAAACCAGAAGTTACAGTGTAGAAACATAGAGTTGCTAGGTCTTCTGCAATACAAGACAGTATCTCCAGAGCCTTTTAGTAAACACAAACTTTCCAGGAACTGAAACATACCTTTCATCTTTTAGCCACAGTTTGTCCATTCTTTCCTGCCAGCTCTCAGGTGGTGCTTCCAGCCAAGCATTGAAATAACGAACAATACAAGGGTGTTCAAGTTTCGCTAATGCTTTAACTTCACGCATCACTTTTTCACGAGCCTGCTCCCTAAAATTTGAGAGAGTAACAAAGTAAAAGCCATTAAAGGCAGTTCTGTGAGCAATAAAGTAGGATAACTATGGCAAGGGGTTGGACTCGATGGCCTTGTAGGCACCTTCCAACCCTACTATTCTGTGATTCTATGATTCTACCTGGCATGGTCATTTCACTTTGTAGAAGAGAAAATTCTCCTTTAAGTGTCATGCTCTAGCACATAGGGCCTGCTTACACACTTCCAAATCAATACTTAAGTGCAACAAGCTATTACCAAGATAAACAATTTTCTGCTTCCTTGGAAAGGGGAAAAGTACCGAAGACATCAATATCACAAGCACCTTGTAGGTAAAATGAAGTATGCATTTGGAATGGCTAAATCATCTAGTACTTTAGTTTTGTCCACCAGTTCAATATATGTAAGGAATAGTCAGCCCTAACAGAGTTTGGCCTGCCTGTACATGTTATAGAGAACAATTTCTAGAAGCAATCTCTATCGTTGACATATTAAAAGGAAGAGCTGCATATTCTGTTTAGAACAGTCCAGCAGTTTATTATGATCACCTAAGGTTGAAAGAAAAGTGGAATTTGTGGAAGCAAAACAATGGAACAAAGTGATAACCAGGAGAGAAAAACTGGAAGGAGGAACAAGTAAGTGTAAAGTAGGGTAGAAAAGAAGTGGAAAAGAGAGCTTCGGCTATTGGGCGGTATAGAAATGAAATAAAAAAAATAAAATAAAAAATAAAAGTGGAACTTTATCCAAATGGGACATAATGGATCTGATTCAAACACAGAATGGAAGCTCATGTTCAGTAGAAACAACTATGGAACATCCACAAATTGGCTGAAAAGGAGACAGCACAGGTTGGAATTAAACCTGTTCAGCAAACCAAAAATACCGCTTGTGCTGATGCCCCCGCTCCCATTTCAATTAACCTTAAAGAGCGGCATCCCACAAAGGGTTGCCGTTGGAAGGAAAAACCAGCCCCTACTCTCTTCCCCGTGTATACACATAAATACTTTCAGCATGAGCCTTTTTAGGACCTGGCCAAAGGAAGCAGTGACTCTGCAATCTTTAAAAAAGCAACCCAAAACTTTTCCATTTACAGAAAGCTTTGGAGAAGGTTTACAGATTTACTTAAGTATGATATTGGTTACTGATATTGAAATTGATGGTTTATATTAGTAATTTTAACTGTTTATTATGTCTGATATTGTGCTATTTACAATTTTGAAGGCCACTGGACAAAGAGGGGATAAATAATGATAACCAAAAAGTGAACCACAGTGCCACCTAGAGGTGCATTGAGTGAAGGTAACTAGAAAGCTATTTATTTACCTATTTGGTAGACGAATTCTTTTAATAGCATAGTTACAATCATCTACTTTGTTTCTGGCTTCAAACACTACTCCAAATCCTCCACGACCTAGACACTGGATTGGTTCAAAATCTGTTAGATATCTGCAAGAAAAAACACACAATTACAATCTGATAACCTGCTCAAAGAAATGTTATTTTTGCACACACTGGCTTAACACAGCTTTGCATTTAACAACTCACCTACTAACCACACCTGACCAGGAATTCAATGCAGGTAAATGGGTGGGCTGGCAAGGGAGGCACAAATTGCTCTGTCCCTCCTCTGCCAGCCTGCTTGGTTTCCATGCTAGCCACAGAAGAAAGCCCCTTCTTCTGTGACTGTAGAAACGTAGCAGGGCTGGTGGAGGTGGCATGGATCGCTCTGTCCCTCCTCTCCTAGTCCCCTTAGTAGAAGGCATTTATTTAAACTAGCAAGCATTTCCACGCTGGGTTCAGAGGAGGGGACATGGAAATACAGGCTACTAGCCTCTTAGCAGGCTAGTAAAATATTTTGCAGACTAGTAACTTCCGTGGGCGTATTTATAAGGCTGGTTTAACACATTTAGACCACGTTCCCTTTTAACTTTTGAAACTTGAGAATGTAGGAAGCTGCCTTTTACCAAGTCAGACCACTGGTCCGCCTAGCTCAGTACTGTCAACCTTAACTGGCAGCACTTCTAACTGGAAGCAGTTGCAGACAGGAGTCTTTCCCAGCCCTACAGGGAAATGACAAGGAATGAAACTGGGACCTTTTGCAGGCACTGGGCTATGGCCCTTCACCATTTGCATCCCAATGCAACGCCTTTTAGCAATTAAGGCATTTTCTCCCTAAGAAAACACTTCCCATGAAAGTCACGTACAAATCATGCTAATGATACATTCTGTATTAGACATGGCACATTTTAAATAAGTTAATTTCCCCCATTGTATTTATCACCTTAAAATGTCAAGACCGTCTCTTGATTTGAGGACTACAATCCAGAAAGCACTTGAAGCATACAGAAGATGTTTTCCACTTCTTCTCTCCCAATTGCAGCTCCTTGTGCTCTCTAAGAAGCTGCTTTTGAAACTCCTGAGAGTTCTGGGCATGGCTTGTTGGGTGGTAGGGAGAATTATGTTTGGAAAGAGAAACTCAAAAATGATAAAATCTCCACAGTACTGTTTCATGAAAACTAACCCTGATTGAGTTATTAACGGCCAGGGCACTATATGCGTTTTGTCAAAATCCAATGGGGTTTGCATATTCTTTGCCTCAGAGAGCTGGCTACAGATCTCCGTCTTGCTGAGTTTATGGATAAATTTCTGCGTGAGTTATTGGCTTTGCCTTCTGATTTTCCACTTGGTATTGAGCAGGCTTATCATGTTCCTGGTTCTACACGAGATTCTAGAGCGGGGCCAGTTATCATTCAGTTTCTACAGGCCTCCGCTAAAGAGTATC
Organism: Heloderma suspectum; assembly: GCF_057233095.1. Taxonomy (NCBI): domain Eukaryota; kingdom Metazoa; phylum Chordata; class Lepidosauria; order Squamata; family Helodermatidae; genus Heloderma; species Heloderma suspectum. The sequence goes on along the minus strand of NC_139462.1, from coordinate 130,746,562 downwards.
TGCAGTGTACAGCGCGCAAGAGAGGAGAGCTCCGGTGGGGGCCAGCCAACAACAAGATTATGCTCTTTCCTGATTATACTAAAGAAATCACTGATAGAAGAACATTTACCAAGGAAAGAAATCTGGCAAAGCAAATTAATTTGCAATACCACATCAAATATCCTGCTACATTTTGCATTTTTTTTTGAAGGCCGGATGAAGTTTTTAAGTTCTGATGCTACAGAATCATGTCTCACTGGCATTAAAATTAAAACTAAGGATTTGTCTTCTTCAGCTCTCTGAATTTGGAATTCAGCCACCTTCTTTTTTCTTTAGTTGCTTATCAGCATCATGTTTTGTTTTGTTTTCATATTGGCGTCCACTGATATCAAGTCTGGGTGACATGACAAACGTAATTGTATCGCATTCCATTGCTTCTTTTCCCGCCTTAGAAAATAGATTTCTTTTTCTATTCTTGCCCCCCCTTTTCTTTTTGCATATGTATAACCATAACCATGTATATATAATTTATGTTCTCGAGTGTGTCTGTTTACAGATTTTGATTAAACATAGGTTATATGTAACTATCACATTAATGCTATGTGTGTACATATGTGTGTGTGTGTGTGTGTATATATATATATATATATATATATATATATGCATATGTCTCCAGATAAAATATTACTTAAAATACCTGTTTGTTTGTTTTATTCTTTTTTTAAAGTTATTATTTCTTGCTGGTTAAATTTGCTTGTTTGTAATTTTTCTCTGTGTATGTATTCAATAAGTGGGAGGGGCCTAGCTGAGCATTATGGTTGCACGTCGATCCAAATGACAGGCAAAAGTTTTATTTTTTGTTTTTGTTAAGAGGTTTTTTTGGTTTGGTTTGGTTTGTTGGGGGGTGGCGGCACTTTTTTGGTATCAGGTAAAAGATGGGGACACAAATTAGATTTGATTTTTATTTTTTTTTTACATTTTCAATTATTGTTTATATTTTTTAATAATGTTTATTTTTTTCTCAGTTTCTATGCAATAAGAACTATTCTAATAATGTCTGAAATGGTTAGTCCTAAATGTAAACTAAGGATGTATTTGTTATACCACTTATGTTATATAAATTTAGTTTTTTTTGTAAATTTGGAAAGATGTGTTTGGGTGGAGGGGCAAATAATGTATTTTTGCTTTTTTAATGCCTAATGTGATTTCATGGAATGTCAAGGGGCTGAGAAATGTAAACAAACAGAAAAGAGTTGTTACTAAGTTAAAAGAGCTTAATGTTGACATGGCTTTTTTTTTTTTTTTTTACAAGAAACTCATTTGATGGCTGCAATTCAACAGATGTTGCGAAAGGACTGGGTTGGTGAGGCTTACATAACAGATACTTCAACACAGTGTAAAGGGGTTGTGATTTTAATACATAAGCGACTTTCTATTTTAGTTCAACAGGTGATTATTGATACTGAGGGGTGTTTTTTTTATTCTGGTAGGGAAGTATATGGGTAAATTAATTGCTATGATCAATGTATATGGGCCAAATATTGATTCTCCAGTTGTTTCATGATTGTTTTGCTAAATTGATTGATACTGCTTACAGTTATTTGATTGTGGGTGGGGACTTTAACAAGGTCTTAGATTCTTTGTTAGATAGGAGTATACCTTCTCCTAAAACCCAATCTGCTGTGAGATTGGCACTCCAGGCTTATATGATGGAATATGGTTTAATTGATGCTTGGAGATTTTACATCCTGCTGACAGACAGTATACTTTTATTTCAGCAGTTCACCATAACTGCTTTAGATTAGACTATTTTTTTATTTCTACACCTTTGGCATGTCAAACTAAAGACTGCAAGATTGACACATTAGTAGTGTCAGATCATGCCCTAGTATACAATTTTCTGATATTCCTAGGTGTTTAAATGTTTCTCTTCTTAATGATGAGAAGTTTAAAACTCAGATGTTAGCTGAACTAAGAGAACATTTTAATACTAATAAGGGTACGGCGGGTTCGTGTGCCACTGAGTGGGAAGTCAGTAAAGCTTTTATAAGGGGCAGAATTATTTCTTATGCTTCTTATTAAAAGAAACTTTAAAAAACTCAACAGATGTTTTTAAACAAGAAGCTGAAATCTCTTATAACTCAGTTTGTCATTTCCCCTACAGCACAACTTTATCAAGAGCTACAGAATACTAAGCAAGAGCTGACTAATATTCTTTCACAGCAGGCGGAATTTCCTCTGACCTGTCTATGACAGAAATATTGGGAAAATGGTGAACATCCTTGTAAGATTCTTGTACATCGTCATAAACAGCATCAACATCAAAATGTCATTTCAGCTATCCAAGATGAGAGTGGCAAAGTATATACCTCTCCTACAGACATAAACTCAAAATTTTTAAAGTTTTATTCTGATCTTTATACTACTGTTAACAAGCTACCAGAGCAAGATATGGAAGCATTTTTTTTTCTCAGATGAATCTTCCATGTTTAGATTCTTCACAACAACAGTTCCTTTTAGCTCCTCTGTGTTTAAAGGAAATTATTAATGCAATAATGAAAATGAGTACTGGGAAATCACCCGGTCTGGACGGATTCCCAATGGAATGGTATAAAACATTTTCCAGTATTTTAGCCCCAAAGTTGTATAGCCTCTATAACCATATTTCTGAGGCAGGTGGGCTCCCTTTCTTCATTGTTAAATGACGCTTATATTACCGTGATTCCTAAGCCAGGCATGGATCATACTTATTGGGCTAACTGTTGATCTATATCATTAATTAATGTCGATATCAACACATTAACAGCAATCTTGGCGGATAGATTGCAACAAGTTATGGCCATATTGGTTAGACCAGTCCAGGTGGGATTGATTAAAAATAGACAGGGGGCTGATAATCTTAGATTAGTCGTTGATTTAGGGCACAATCCTAACTAGATAGGCAGCTGCCTCCAAACTTGGAGGCGACCGCCTATCCAAAGCAAGGCAGGAGAGGCATTGAGGGGGGGATTGTTCCCTCCGCGCCTCTCCCGCCTTGCCCTTTTTCGCCAGACAACTGTTTTCAGCTGTCTAGTGGCAGGGGGCCTGACCGGGAGAGGAAGCTGGTGTACGACACATTGGATGTGTCTTACGTGCAGCTTCGCTCTACCCGCCCCGGAACGCCCCCCTGGAACGCCCGTTTTCAGTTGCTCCGCGCTCCTCTTACGAGCATGGAGGATGGAGCTTCTCTGTGCTGCCTCTGAGGCAGCGCGGATGAGGGTGGAGGTCTATTTTCAATCTTCGGTTATGCCTTATTCAGCAAAAACATTTGTTACGGGTCTATTGGATGCCACAATGTCTCTTTAACAAAGGCTTGTCAAATTTGAGCGCTGGGCTGAAAACAACAGAATGAAATTTAATAGGGATAAATGCCAAGTTCTGCACCTAGGAAAAAGAAACCAAATCCACAAGATGGGGGATACTTGGCTCAACAACACTACAAGCGAGAAGAATCTTGGAATTGTTGTCGATCACAAGCTGAATATGGCCAACAATGTGATGTGGCTGCAAAAAAGGGAAATGCTCTTTTGGGCTGCATTAGCTTCCAAATCCCGGGAACTACTAGTTCCCTTCTACTCAGCACTGGTTAGGTTTCATCTGGAGTACTGTGTCCAGTTCTGGGCACCACACTTTAAGAAGGATGCAGACAAGCTGGAGAGGGTTCAGAGGAGGGCAACAACGATGATCAGGGGACTGGAAACAAAGCCCTATGAAGAGAGACTGAAAGAACTGGGCATGTTTAACCTTGAGAAGAGAAGACTGAGGGGAGATATGATAGTGCTCTGCAAGTATCTGAAAGGTTGTCACAGAGAGGAAGGCCAGGATCTCTTCTCGATCATCCCAGAATGCAGGACATGGAAGAATGGGCTCAAGTTACAGGAAGCCAGATTCCAGCTGATCATCAGGAAAAACTTCCTGACTGATATTGCAATGGAACCAATTACCTAGGGAGGTGGTGGGCTCTCCCACACTGCAGGCATTCAAGACGAGGCTTGACAGCCATCTGTCAGGGATGCTCTGACTTGGATTCCTGCATTAAGCAGGGGGTTGGACTCGATGGCCTTGTAGGCCCCTTCCAACCCTACTATTCTATGAATCTATGAATTTGGCTAACTGTTGGAGGTGTGATGTAATCAACGCCTATGTTTTGGAAATGCCCAATAGTCACCTCCTTTTGGGAGGAAGTTATTATACAGATAAATTTTGTATTGGAAAGTTCTTTAATATTTACTGATGTAAATGTTCTCTTAAATTACTTACCTGTTCTTTGGAATGTGACACATAGTCAGCATAAATGGATCTTTCGTACCCTTGTGGTTGCTAAAAGACTGATATTATGATACTGGAAGGATAAAAGCTCACCGCCTATAATGCAATGGACTGAAGACTTAACAACGCTAGCAACATTTCAAAGAGTCATATGTAGGTGTAACTTTCAAATGGACTTATATTTGGATATCTGGTCTGCTTTTACCGAAGTTTATGTATAAACACTCTTTTCCTCTTCTTCTCTCCTTAGAGTATTGTAATATTTGAAACTGAGGATTTTTAGAATATGTTCTTATATTTTTAATGTTTTTGTTTTTAATGTATTTTGTTTGTTTTGTTTGGTTAAAATTCACAATAAAAAATTGAGAAAGAAATCCAATGGGGTTGCTTTTACCTTGACACATATCCAGAGTTCTTTAAGTCAACCAAGCTGTTATCTTTAGTCTGTCCAGATAGAGGTTCATATTTACTGTCTGTCTGACACTGGGTTTCAGACTCCTTCCGCTGCTGATAGATAAAGAACATTTCATTCACAACTAAGCAAGGCTGAGACCAGCTTATATTCACAAGTATGGAAGAAAGTCATTTTCATAAAGCTAATGCTGTCTAAGGACTTGTCCAGGTAAGGGTATCTGGGCCCTAGCTGTATCTTACACTCTGTGCGATAGCCCCACAAGTCCCCATTCCAGAGCAACAGGGTTACATCCAGGCTACCACACAAAGTCAGGGGCCGGAGGTGGGGGAGAAGAGAGAACAAGGGCATGACCTTCAAAAAAAAGATAAAGGGTATATATTTTTAAAAGCAAAAAGTTCACAACATAACAGAACATCGCGTGGGGAGAAAAAATAGGCCTGCCTATGCAACTTTTTCACCCTTTTCTATTAAAGGATGAGCTCTCTGAGCCTGCAATGAGCCTGCACAGGACTGCTCAACCTTGAAAACATTAAAAATAAAATTAAGAATTTGCAAGATGGTATGGGTATGGAGGGAAGGAGTGGCGTCACCATTCACAGTATCAGGGCAGTATGAGGTAACAATATATTATTTATTTATAAAGTACTTTATACTCTAGGCACTGTACAACAGTTTGTTGTTATCAATTTAGCCCTACCAGCAGGCTTATAATTAAAAAGGGGAAATTCTTGCTTTACACATAACTGGGTTATGCGTTTCTTGTGTTAAAGGTGATCATTTGGCCAGACTCTGAGAAGATCTATTTTTCTTTAGCGGTCACTAAAAAGTTCCTACGACAACCTACTGATTCTAGAAAACCAAACTTACATTTCATTAAGAAACCTGCAAAAACATTACCCATAACAAAAAAACACATTACCCATAACAAAAAAAGTCCTCAAAGGGAATTACACTTCAAGATTCAAGTCACTCTACTTACTCGATTGCGAGCATGAGGATGGAAAAGTCTGCGCACGATAAAAGTTGTGGCCACAATGCAGAATAAGATGGTGCTAACTATTTCTTTCCACCAGTGCAGAAGAAGAACTGGATCTTTTTTACGGATATTCTTGTAGTTCATGTTGTCAGAAAACCTGACAGTGATCTGAGTGCTTCGTCTGTTCCTTTCTCGTGTGTAGTAAGGCAAAAAATAGCCATTATCTATGTTTAAAAGAAAAGAATTAATGTTACAAGATTGTTTTCTTATATTTGCCACTTATCGAGCACTTCTTTTTGGATAAATAAGTTTGTCTTTTCCAAATAGCTACATATTAAAAAGCAAACCAAGTGATCAAAGACATTGGCTGGAGTCCAAAGAATTTGCCCAGCTTTAGGCACATCCAGTGAGACTTTTGACTTTTCCTCTCTGAACAACACACTTCCAAGCCATCCTAGAAACAGATTTTGGAAACCTCCTTCTTTTCAACAGTGCTTTTGCCTTGTGGCATGGGAGCTGCTCTATCAAAATGACACAGAAAGCCTCCATGACTCAAGTTTTCCACCGGAGAGACACAGTCCTCCGTATTGAGAACGCAACCTCGTCAGTTTATGTAGAGATTAATAATTAGGGTTCCACAGATTTAAGCATACAAATACATATTTTAGTAGGTGAAAACCCTTGCTATATATACACACACACACACACACACACACACATACATACAATAACCTATTCAAGCAACAGTTGAAAACAAAGCATAGCTCACACACACCGTAGGGATACTGCAGGACTGAAAGGGCACCATTACTGTATTCTTCATGAGAAAACTTGTCATTGCTGAGGCATTTATCGAACTCATCAGATCCCACCAGCACAGGAGTTCTAGAAGGGGAATCTAGAAAGAAAGCAAAAATTTCCAAGCTGAGGATGTTAAAGCTATTCATTAATACACTTTCCTAGTTTTATCAGTACTAATCCACTGATCCCCTTCATGGATCACTGCCTTGTTGTGGCGAAGGGGCTTGCGTAACTCAGTGAAGACATAAGTTATGCTGTGCAGGGCCACCCAAGACGGACAGGTCATGGTGGAGAGTTCTGACAAAATGTGGTCCACTGGAGAAGGAAATGGCAACCCACTCCAGTATTCTTGCCAAGAAAACCCCATGGAACGTATCACAAGGCCAAAAGAGATGATGCTGGAAGATGAGCCCCTCAGGTCTGAAGGTGTCCAATATACTACTGGGGAAGAGCAGAGGGAATGTCCAAGTAGTGCCAGAAAGAGTGAAGCGGCTGGGCCAAAGCTGAAAGGACACTCAGCTGTGGATGTGTCTGGTGGTGAAAAGAAAGTCCGATGTTGTAAAGAACAATATTGTTTAGGAACCTGGAATGTAAGATCAATGACTCAAGGTAAGCTGGAGGTGGTCAAACATGAGATGGCAAGATTGAACATCGACATCTTGGGAATCAGCAAACTAAAATGGACAGGCATGGGTGAATTTAATTCAAGTGACCATTATATCTACTACTGTGGGCAAGAATCCCTTAGAAGAAATGGAGTAGCACTCATAGTCAATAAAAGGGTGGGAAAAGCAGTCCTGGGATACAATCTCAAAAATGATAGAATGATCTCAGGACGAATCCAAGGCAAACCATTCAACATCACAGTAATTCAAGTCTATGCCCCAACCACTGAGGCCGAAGAAGCTGAGGTTGATCGGTTCTATGAAGACTTACAACACCTTCTAGAACTAACACCAAAAAAAGATGTCCTCTTCATCATAGGGGATTGGAATGCTAAAGTAGGAAGTCAAGAAATCACCAGGATAACAGGCCAGCATGGCCTTGGTGTACAAAATGAAGCAGGACAAAGGCTAATAGAATTCTGTCAAGAACACGCTGATCATAGCAAACACTCTTTTCCAACAGCACAAGAGGCGACTCTAACACATGGACGTCACCAGATGGTCAATATCGAAATCAGATTGATTATGCACTTTGTAGCCAAAGATGGAGAAGCTCTATACAGTCAGTAAAAACAAGACCCGGAGCTGACTGTGGCTCAGATCATGAGCTTCTTATTGCAAAATTTCGGCTTCAATTGAAGAACGTAGGGAAAACCACTAAACCATTCAGGTATGACCTAAATCATATCCCTTATGAATATACAGCGGAGTTGAGGGATAGATTTAAGGGATTAGACCTGATAGGCAGAGCGCCTGAGGAACTATGGATGGAGGTCTGTAACATTGTTCAAGAGGCAGCAACTAAATCCATCCCAAAGAAAAAGAAATGCAAGAAAGCAAAGTGGCTGTCTGATATGGCTTTACAAGTAGCTGAGGAAAGAAGGGAAGTGAAAAGCAAGGGCGAAAGGGGAAGATATATCCAACTGAATGCAGAGTCCCAGAGAACAGCAAGGAGAGAAGAAGGCCTTCTTAAATGAACAATGCAAAGAAATCGAGGAAAACAATAGAATGGGACCCAAGAGAAGCAGATGAGATTAAGAAGAGGTGGCAAGAATACACAGAAGAACTATACAGGAAAGATCTGAATGTCCCTGATAGCCATGATAGTGCGGTCATTGAACTTGAGCCGGACATCCTAGAGAGTGAAGTCAAGTGGGCCTTAGGAAGCATTAGTAACAACAAAGCTAGCCGAGATGACAGTATTCCAGCTGAGCTATTTAAGATCCTAAAAGATGGTGCTGTTAAAGTGCTGCACTCAATATGCCAACAAATTTGGAACACTCAACAGTGGCCACAAGACTGGAAAAGGTCAGTTTACATTCCAATTCCAAAGAAGGGCAATGCCAAAGAGTGTTCAAACTACTGCACAATTGCGCTCATTTCACATGCCAGCAAGGTTATGCTCAAAATCCTACAAGCTAGGCTTCAGCAGCATGTGAACCGAGAACTACCGGAAGTACAAGCGGGGTTTCGAAGAGGCAGAGGAACTAGAGACCAAATCGCCAACATTCGCTGGATCATGGAGAAAGCAAGAGAATTCCAGAAGAACGTCTATTTCTGCTTCACTGACTACGCTAAAGCCTTTGATTGTGTGCATCACAACAAACTGTGGCAAATTCTTAAAGTGATGGGAGTACCAGACCACTTTACCTGTCTCCTGAGAAACCTGTACGAGGGTCAAGAAGCAACAGTAAGAACCGGACATGGAACAACCGATTGGTTCGAAGTTGGGAAAGGAGTACGACAAAGCTGTATATTGTCGCCCTGCTTATTTAATTTATATGCAGAGTACATCATGAGAAACGCCAGGTTGGATGAATCACAGGTCGGAATTAGGATTGCCGGGAGAATTATCAACAACCGCAGATATGCAGACGATACCACCCTAATGGCAGAAAGCGAAGAGGATCTAAAGAGCCTCTTGTTGAGGGTGAAAGTGGAGAGTGCAAAAGCTGGTTTGAAACTCAACATTAAAAAAACTAAGATCATGGCATCTGGCCCCATCACTTCCTGGCACATAGAAAGGGAAGAAATGGAAGCAGTGACAGATTTTACTTTCTTGGGCTCCAAGATCACTGCAGACGGTGACTGTAGCCATGAAATTAAAAGATGCTTGCTCCTTGGGAGGAAAGCTATGGCAAACCTAGACAGCATAGTAAGAAGCAGAGACATCACCTTGCCGACAAAGGTTCGTATAATCAAAGCTATGGTTTTCCCAGTAGCAACGTATGGCTGTGAGAGCTGGACTATAAGGAAGGCTGAGCGCCGAAGAATTGATGCTTTTGAACTGTGGTGCTGGAGAAGACTCTTACGAGTCCCCTGGACTGCCAGGAGGTCAAATCAGTCAATCCTAAAGGAAATCAACCCTGAGTGCTCATTGGAAGGACAGATACTGAAGCTGAAGCTCAAATATTCTGGCCACCTAATAAGAAGAGAAAACTCCCTGGAAATGACCCTGATGCTGGGAAAGACTGAAGGCAAAAGGAGAAGGGGACGGCAGAGGATGAGATGGCTAGATAGCATCACCGATGCAATGAATATGAACTTGAGCACACTCTGGGAGAGAGCGGAGGACAGGAAGGCCTGGCGTGCTATGGTCCATGGGGTCACGAAGAGTCGGACACGGCTTAATGACTGAACAACAATCCACTGATGGTCAGGTTGATAAAATATCTAACATTCTGTTGCTCACCATTGTTGCCTCTTTCCAAAAGCACCAAAGCAATGGAAGTGGTGTTACTTTTGTCTGTCCTTTGTTAAGATAATGGGCTACATAGAAGGAATTGTCCGGGGGGGGGGGGAGGGGAGACACTCAGGGTCTGGTCACCATTGTTATTACCAAAACTATGAAATGGTATGCAGTTGTTCCTGGTAAAACCTCTCGTGCAGCTTTATCCAAAATGGTGCCCTCCAGATGTTTTTGACGGCAATCCTCAGCATTCCTGGCAGTTGGCTCTTCTGGGGTTGATGGTTGAAGTCCCAAACTTTGAGTTGAAGTCCCAAACATCTGGAGAGTAACAGGTTGGAGAAGTTGCCCTTTTGTCCCCTCTTGTGTCCTAAAACTCACAGCTCCCCCTAAGATGTTGTTTATAACTCTAAAGATATAAAACATACTATCCCTGCAAAACTCAACACTCACTAAATGTTAAAATGGCTCCATTAATATCAGTGGGAAATGCCAATAAGCAGTGATGGTCTTCTATGGAAAAAAATCCATTTTAAAAAATGTACTGTTTACTAAAATTAGAAACATAACGAATGGATATAATCCCAGTAAGTTTTCCAACTCAAAGATTTCCAGAAAACCCTCATTTATTTATTAAACAAATTAGTTACTGCTGCAGTATAAAAACCCTGCATCATATTGCTCCATAAGTGGCAGGCAAACCATTTCTTCTTTTCCTGATAGGGGTCAGGACTACCACTCTTTGAAAATCTGATGCGATACCCAAAATTCATTGGTGCAAACTTAAGAAATATAAAACGCACAGAAGTATCAATATGTTAACGCAAACTTCTAGTTCAGCCTTCCCAAATCTGGTGCCCTCCAGATGTTTTGGACTACAACTCACATCATCCATGACCACTGGCTTTTGGGGGCTGAAAGGAGTTGTCGTCCACAGCATCTGATGGGCACTAGGCTGGGGAAGGCTGTTCTAATCAAACAACAGTAATACGATTTCCTATCAAAAGTTACGCTCCATCATCTTCCAACTTGGAAAAAAAAAATCTCAAGAACAGGTACTTACGAATCAAAGGTTTCCACTTGATCATGGGCAAAGGTATAACTGCACTATCACTTCTGGACTCCAAGGCCTTAGGGTTAGTGGGGAACTTATCAGAAATTCTGACTGAGGACTGAAGGTACAGCTGGCCTCTGAACATTCCTGCATAATATATCAAATATATTTATCTTAGAATTGATTAGTTTACTCCTCTAAGCAACACAGAGGTATTTCAGAAACCTTTAGTTTTCCCAAAGGACAAAACTGGCACTTCACATGTTTTAAAAATCACTGCAAAAATGAACTAGTTAAAATGTGTACTATTTTATACTCTCAGGAACAGAGAGGAAGATATTACAGATATATAAGCAGAGACTGCTAGAGCAATGCAAAAGATGCATTGTCTTAAGTGGTGGCATTAGTACATCTACCTAGCTAGGAATCTGAAAACACATACTATATATTAAACTATGCAAGAAAACATCATTTACATCCCCTTTCAACTATTCAGCATTCTTGCAACATGTATTTTTTACACAACATAAATTTTAGAAGAATAACATTTGAGAGCCTTCAGGATATTCTGTATCCCCTAATTGTCAATCTCCCAAACTGCTTTTCTCCAACTTATTACATTGTAAGCCTTTTGGCCAGCGTCTAATTTTTGTCTTTCCTACAGCAAACTGTTGACTTAGGTGAATATGTAACTGTAGTAGTAAGAACACACACCTTTCAAAGTAATCAGCAGTAGTAGTAATAATTTCTTATGGTCAATTGACCAGCAAAATAGATTTACAACATTATACAAAGTCCATAGAAAATAACCATTATTAAACCGAGGAAGAGCACATAGCACAAGTTATGCATGATAAAACCTCAAATTAAGGCCTGGCGTATTTTAATTGCTACTGCACAGAATTTGGCAACATTAAGAGTGATATGTGCTTTTACATCAGAAAGAAGTAAATAAATATTAAGTGTCTGGACGTCCTGGTGATTTAACTAAAAATGGTTCAATAATACTTTTATGTGCATCCCAATAAAAAGAACAATATAGGAGAACATGAGACTGTTTCGATCTCCCCTGATCCACATGAGCACTTGCGTTCATGATAAAGAACTTTTCTATATCTGCATTCAAGGACAGCTGAGGGAAGTGAGTTACCTTGTGCTAATGTGAACGCTCTATGATATCTTTGAACTGGGAGTGTAACAAGATATTTTGCTGGCTTAGAAGGCCAGAGCATTCTGTCATAAAGGCTGGGATTGGGGATTGATCCTAAATCGTGTTGATGGTGTATGTTGGTGAGACGTTGTCTAAGTAGCTCCCTACTTAGTATCCCATCGGGATGGGGGTGTCAGGGGGAAAGCTGTAGGACAGTAGCTTTTGATATAGTTTACTGGACCATGTGGATTGAAAACTATCATAATGAATTAGTGGGGCTAGGCCCACAGGGAAAAAAATAAACTTCAGCCAGATGTTAAAAATTGCGAGCCAGGTCCTGGTTTCAACCTTTTGAAGCCCAGCCTCCAAGCGCAAAATTGCATTGGAAAGGCACCGTGGTGCGTGGAGGATGGCCCTCAATAATGTGGATTGAACTACTTTGAGGGTGGAAAAAGTGGAGTATAGTCCAATTTGTACACCGTACAAAAGTTGGGTTATCACTTTGGCCTTAAAAAGCTTTATTGCCACCGGAACGTAGTGGTTGCCTCTAATGCAATTTTTTTTAAATATAGCATGAGCACTCCTAGGGCTGACTGGCTGACAAAGTCTGCATGTGCCTTCTGTCCTCTGTTGGCTTGGAAGACAACTCCTAGATATTTAAAGAACTTTACCTGCTCTATTTTGTGATTGTTGATAGATCACTTGTATAGCTTTGGTCTTTTGGCAAACATCATTACTTTTGTTTTTTGATAATTAATGTGAAGATGTTCATTATAGCAATGTTGTGCCAAAGTCTGTGATGCTCTTCAGGCCAACAGGTGACTGTGAGAGAATTACTACATCATCTGCATATAATAACACAGTTATGTGCCTGTTAGTAAACTTAGGTGGATGAAAATCAGGATGGTTAAGGACTCTAACTAGTGAATCTATATAAAAATTAAATAACAGGGGGGCTAATATGCAGCCTTGCTAAGTAATCAGTAAAAAATCAACTTCAGCAGTAGGAGTTGGTAACATCACCCACCAACATGGGCCATGCTGCTAAAACAGGATGCGTCCACATGGCAATAGCTAGTGTTATGCATTCCTCATTTTTTAAGACGCATGCAGCGACCATCATATTACAAAAGTCAAATTTATGATCAGCAAGGAAGATTTTACTGGAGATACTTAATAAATCAACCTACTGATACACATGATTTATTATTCTTTCTACAGCACGGTTTAAGTGTCAAGGACATAATTCATTCTCGCTATTGTCCTCTAAATGCATCCAATGAATGGAAAGCTGAGCAGGAATTTAAAGCATTCCGGAAATAAATTTAATAAAGTAGAACAAAAAGATTCTTTAAAATACCTTGTTATTGATAACCCTTATGCCAACAGCTTAAAATGGTATAGAACTCCTCTTAAAAGAGCAAATATACCAGGGTATTGATATGTCTGAAAATGAGCAAAACAGATTTCCTACAAGTAAGCATGTTTAGTCTTCCCTTCAGCATAAGCATTAAAAAAGTAAAACTAAAATGCAGTTTCCCACACCCAGATAAGCATACATTAAGCCCCACTCAGCAGTTCATTAGTAGAATATCTATATACAAATACATACACTAAGGCTGCAATCCTATACCCACTCTCCTGGAAGTATGCCCCATTTAAATCAATGGGATTTACTCTGTATAGACATCTGTAGGATTGCTCTGTAAGAATACTAGTAAGTAGACACTTTAGGATCAGAATCTCTATTCTACATAATGAAAGGCAGAATTTATGTTGGGAATAAAGGGCAGGTAAGGTTTGAGGATAACAAATCCTCAGACGCAAAACTGGCCTTGAATAACACAAAGTTCCTGCTCAATAGCCTCTGATTTTGAGAACTCTGTGTGAAGAATCATTGCAACCAGGAATGGTGTTTCAAGGAAAATTTTCTGGCTCAGACTGTCTCCAAAGAAATGCTGTCAAGACCAGATTGAGGCTACATGACTAAAAGCGCAGGGATCAAGGAGATATCCCAAAGCAACTCCCTGAGGAGATGAGAAGAAATGAGGTGACTCCACTATGCTGCTAATAAAATGCTGACACCTGTCTTCTCAAGGTGTCAGGATGCAGACCAGCTCTGAGGACTGACTTCTGAGTGATTACACCATGACAGATTACATCTCACCCTGAGATAACAACTGATGCTTAGGAGGAACTAGCTTTCAACCTCCAAGTAGATGGAATGTTTGAGGACGATTTTGGAAGAGCAGTTTGGATGGAAAGCGTAAAGATATCAGGGGATCAGGGGTGCTTGAGTTACTAGGCACAACCAAAATTATGTCAGTTCCCTGATCCTCTTAATTATTCTGGGGATCAATGGAAGGGAAAGGAAAGGATAAAGAGACCAATTTACCTGCAGTGCATCACATTCACTAAGGTGGCCTTTGCCACTTGTAGTTTGCTTGTAAAATTCACTAAAGCAGCTGGAAATCTGGATATTTGCTGAAAAGCATTCTGGCTTGGGACCCATTTGGACTGGCCTACTGATGCTTGGTTGAGCCAGTTGGCTTGGATGCTCAACTCCCCTTTTAGATGTTTCATTATTAAGGTGAAACATGACCCTGCCCAATAGAGGAGAGGTTGTCTTCATGAGTACTTGGTGACAGCAAGTCTCTCCATGTCTATTCAGATTGGCCTTATGTTGTTGGTGCTAACTAGAACATCTCTTCCTTCTAGCTTTGAGGTGAAAGCCTTGAGGATGGTGTTTATAACTCAGAGCTTCAAGAAGTGTATGCTGAAAAAAGGTATCAGGTGGGTCCAAGTCCCCTGAACAATGGCCTCCTTGTAGGAAGCCTACTAATGCAAACATCCCCAATCTGGTGCCCTCCAGATATTTTAGACTTCAATTCCCATCAGCCCCAGCCAACATCATCAGGAATGTTGGGAAATACAATCCAAATCATCTGGAGAGCACCAGGTTGGGGAAGGGTGACCTAATTGGACAGGCTGGCATCTTGTCACCACATTCCTGTTTGGAGCTACTAGATGGAATTCTTGAAGAAATGCATCCTTCCTAGACTACCATCTCAGGGACTTGCAAACAGATAAAGGAAGACAAACATTATGGGTGCAACCATGAGGAGTTCTAGTCCTGGAAGGAAGCAGCACTGTCTGAAGGAGCCTGGATAGATGGATTAGTAACTGAAGGCAGATAAATCTTTTTTCTGACTTTCAGTACCATGGATGACAGAACTGAAATTCTCTCCTCAGAGAGAAAACTGTGTCCTTGCTGGTATCCAACAGGACCCCCAAATAATGGATTATCTGAAGAATGGCAGGTATTCTTCACTTTGTTGATTAAAGAGTTGTGATACTGCAGGACTTGGACTGTGGTAGTCCAAGTCCTGCTACATCTCAGATTTCCTGCGACAGGTTGGAAACCTAATCAGGTTATCCAGATACAATTATAAATGCATCCCTAGTGAATAGAAGAGTGTTACCAAGGTTACCAGGACTTTTGCAAAGACCCTGGGAGCTGAGGTGACACCAAAAGGGAAGAATCCACTACCAGCCAATCCCAAAATTGAATCTCAAGAAGCAGCAATGACTGAGCTGAACTGGCATATGCAAATAAACTTCCAATACTTTTTATTTAGGCTAAGATGTACACAATTTCAGCCTTGCCAGAATGGAATGCAAGGTTTCCACTCTAAAAAGCTTCATTTCAGTGAAAGTGTTCACCCTTGTCAGGTCTAAAATTGCCTTTGCATAGCACTTGAAAACACTGCTGCAGAATGCTCTTGGGGGTGTGATCTCCAAAAGATGCTGGATGGCCTTGGAGATTCTGGCACGCTGTTCCAGATTGCCGATATGTGGGAGGGAATGAAATCATCTGGAGTAGTTTCCTTGAATGGTTTGCAAAACCCACTTTTCCGCAGTAATTATTCTTGAGGTGCCTATAAGACCTGAAGCTTGCCTTCCATATGCAGTGGGGGGTGGGGGTGGGTAGAGAACATCTGAATCTTTTAGGTTTTTTCCTTCTTGCAGATATGTCATCCTTGTACATAGTATAATCATCTAGGGATTGTTGGGAAGTTCCCTATCTAAAAGAGGGCAGTCCCAGAAGTGAAACCTAAGCCAAATTTGAATGCTCTCCTATCGCTGAGGGAAAAAATTGTTTGGGGTTCTCCCTACTCAAATGATAAGTTGAAAGTAAGTCCTGATTCTGGAGTCCACTAAGAGGAATCATCCTATCTAGGATCTCGTCCTCCAAAGACCAGTTATCAGCGAGCTTACAACTTTATGGCTCATGAGTTCTGAGGGTTGGTAATCATTAGTTAAGAGCACACTAAGAAGAATCTCAGCAGCGGTACAATGTTCCATGTTTCAGCCAGAAGAGTGAATACATTATTTTGACAGATGGCAAAGACAGTAAAAAACAAAACCAGCAGACTTATTTATTAACGTCTAGAAATGTATACACAGTAGTGGAAGGCTGAAATCAGACAAATGCTTTTGAATAGGAACAAGGTGTGAGTCCACATCTTGTGTCTGGATCCATATGTATCTCAAAATACCAGAACTCACAAAAGGGGAGAAAAACCCTTTGAAAACCTCCCACTATAGTAGCAGGAGAAACTCTGGAAAGAGTCAGAGAAGGACAGAGACTTTATAACTTTTCAAGCCTATCAAACAATATGACTATGTCATACTAATTAAGTCTTAGGGCCTCCTCCAGGGATAGTCAAAATTAGAGATGTAAAATTTCTGGAAATTTTGAGGCCATGGAAAAACCCAGTCCCCCCCTTCCCTCTGAAATGTTGAATAAACTGAAGCAATACTTTTCTTTTTTTTAGCACTCTTTACAGATCTAAAGTCACTTTGTTGCTTTAACACAGCCTTCCCCAATGTGGTGCCCACCAGCTTGGACTTCCGCTCCCATCAGCCTCAGGCAGCATGGCCAATGGTCAGGAATGCTGGGCACTGTAGTCCAAAACATCTGGAAGGCACCAGGCTGGGGACGGCTGCTTTAGGAGCACAGAGCAACCTTTCTGTTCCTAAAGTTATGCCATGTATGGCTTAGTTTGCTCATAAAAGTTTTGAAATATAATCATAATTTTAACAGTAAACTCAGTTAGTAAATCTGTAATTATTGTCTGAATAGATCAGAACTCCATTAAATGATTGCTTCAGCATTAGAAACACAGGACTCTATAGAACAAAACCCAAACTGTCAAGAATGCACATTTACTGTCAAGAATGCACAGTGGGGACTCTACTCACATGCTGGGAAACTGAGCATAAATGTCTATCAGTAAAGTATACTTTAGATCAATAATTTTAATAAGGAATGAAAGAACTATGCTTATTACATAGTTTTCAGAAATCGTTTTGGGGGAGTAAAGGCTGGGTAACAATATATAAATACGTTGTCTTAAATTCTAAAAGAAAGTATTTCACAATCCAAAGCTGTTCAATTTTTCCAAATTTTCGGATAAAAACAAAAACAGTCCTTGGGAAAAAATGGTTTTCCCCCCTGGATTTTTCTGGGCCTTCACATCTCTAGTCAAAACTACACTCTCTTTATGTATAACTGTGCTAATAATGCAAAGGCTGCAACCTGGCCTCCCCTCCCCCGACCCCTGCCCTCTAAGCACACTTGCTAGAAATGAGCTCCCACTAAACTCAATGAGATTTACTTCTGAGTAACCACTTATTAGATTAGGATGAAAATGCGTTGTTCATAGCAATGCACAAACCTTTTGTGAGGGTTTGAAACAACAAACATTTAACTGCCAAAGCAAAACATACACACCCCATGCATTGTATTTGTCCTTTTGGGGTGGGGCAGAAACTCTGAACTTAATTACCATCATCCTGAAAATACAAAATCTAGAATTTGTGTACAGAGGGTTGGGCAAGGCAAAGTTTATGTTATATATTGAAGTAGACACTGCACCTAAATAGACACTGGACTCTGTGGCTCCTCGGGCAGCTTCCACAAGGTCCTCTTCATCTTCTAAGATATCGTTACTTGAGGCGTAGCTTGTATCATCAAAGAGACTAATTGGAATTACTTTGCCATCTTTAACCAGCCAGGCAGAAGCAACTGGAGTGCAGAACTGCAGATAAGTAAATAGGGTATTTTAAAATCAATTCAATGCATGTTTTCTGTAATACTGAAGATCTTTTTTGTGCACAGCTTTTCAAGAATTCAAAAAGGAATTTATAAGAGAAGATAGTCATTATTAAAAAGACAAATCACAAATTCCACAATGATCTCTAATACAAAATGAAAGATTTTTTTGGTAATGCTGTAATATTTCCAAAGAGTGTTAACATGTTTCCATCTTCAGTACCTGATATTCCCATTCCAGGTGTCCTCCCTTCTTATTGAATGCCATAACCTTCCAGTCAGCTACTGAGACTTTTATCAGTGTATCCTTCATTACAGCCTCCTGCTCTTCCACATCTGAAATTATTTTAGAATCTTCTTTGTTTAGATTTGGTTTTAAATTGCCTTCAATAAATCCTACTCTCGTTTCAGTGTCTGGAACATAGCGCAGTTCAAAGTGGCCAACACTAAAATTCCACCTTTAAAAGCAAAAAAGCACACAACAAAGCAAATAAATAATTCAAGATTGTGACTCCAAATCAATCTCATTTTTAAAAAACAGAACAGAAGATGTCATGCCATTTCTGAAGTAATGCAAGCCTAATATCCTGGACTGTACTAAAAAGAGTAAGGCACTAGCATTTATTAGAACCAACTGATCTTCTAATGTAGTATGCAAGTTTTTAAGTTAACACGTAATTCTTCCACGGGCTAAATGATTTAGGGTGCAATACTATGAGTTGCGACCTCGTGAAACAGAAGCCTCTGAACTCAGAAGCTTCCATGTATCCAGTGCCCTGCTGTGCTGAAGCTGGTAGGGTGGGAGAAGCAGCAGAGATGATCTTCGCCTCCCTGTCCTTTGATTGTTGCATTTTTCAATAGATGGGCTTTTTTGCCCATCTAGCGACAACACTTCACAGGGAGAGGAAAGGAGGCTGGAATAGACTCAGGACAGCTCATATCCTGGCCTTTCAGGTCTCCTCTCCTCCTTGCCCACTGGTACACCCCCTTTCCCCCTCTCTGAGATCCATTTTCCGATCTCAGAGGCCAGCCAGTGTGGTTCTTTCCATGCTGGTTGCAAAGGGGTGGGGGGGAGGGTCAGATCTCCGACTCCCTCTTCTGAGGTCAGACAGCTGCCTTTGACCTCGGGAGGGGGGAATCCCCACTATTCTATGGTCCCTCAGACAACATCTAGGGGCCATAGGATTGCTCCGTTATAAAGGGAAAAGTGTCCTGTGCCAAAAACATGTTATGTCCAGCTTTTCCCGTTATCTGCAGACTTTTTCCGAGATGGAGAAGTTGGTCACTGAACAGATTTACTGACCTATTTACAGATTCTAAAAGCAAGGCATATACATATTTAGGAGAGATGGCATTTGTGTCCAACCACTGATCTTAAGATATACTAAAAAGCTGGATTAGTGGCCCCAGAGGTTAATTCTAGCACCCCCCCCCCAATGAACACGAATAATTCAGCATTATGAACTGACACACTTTACTATTACTATAGTAATTATTCCAGTGAAAGACAAAACCAATAATGTGTTTTAAAAGCAACCACTTTTCCTTAAGTTCAACAGCATTTACGATCTGCTGCTGGTTCTTACAGATTGCCCTGTGGCAATCAATGCTGGGAATTACCAAGCTGTATATCCTCCAGTTTTCCCTTCCTCTGTACCTGCAGAATTCATCTGTATGCTAGGAAAAGCTCTCCCTAATTTCTGCACAATGACCAAAACAGTAGCATTTATAAGAGTCCAATGTCTTTTGAGTATAAGAGAATGTGATGGAATATGCATTGTAAAATGTGGGGTTGGCAAGAATTTATTGTATTTTGTACAGGTGATTGGTTGAATGCAAAAATATGCTTTTGCAACTGGGGCAAGGGAGCTTGCCACAGGTGGCTTGGTTAATCCTTGGAAGTAAAAGCCTTTGGCTCTTGGGCGATATAGAAATGAAATAAAATAAAAAAAAATAAAACCTCCTTAACTCAGGAGGGGATGAACCTTCACAAGGGTGCTTCTGAAGGTAGCTATAAGCCTGGCTGCATTAGGGGGAAGCCCTCTTAAGGTTATGTCTATAAGCGGGTCTGGGGCTCCTGTTTCAGTCAAGCTACATAGATGTTTGTTAAGATAAGGAACTATAACTAATGGTAGATTGTTGTTGTTCAGTCATTCAGTAGTGTCCGACTCTTCATGACCCCATGGACCATAGCATGCCAGGCCTTCCTGTCCTGCGCTCTCTCCCAGAGTGTGCTCAAGTTCATATTCATTGCATCGGTGATGCTATCTAGCCATCTCATCCTCTGCCGTCCCCTTCACCTTTTGCCTTCAATCTTTCCCAGCATCAGGGTCTTTTCCAGGGAGTTTTCTCTTCGCATTAGGTGGTCAAAATATTTGAGCTTCAGCTTCAGTATCTGTCCTTCCAATGAGCACTCAGGGTTGATTTCCTTTAGGATTGACTGATTTGACCTCCTGGCAGTCCAGGGGACTCGTAAGAGTCTTCTCCAGCACCACAGTTCAAAAGCATCGATTCTTCGGTGCTCAGCCTTCCTTATAGTCCAGCTCTCACAGCCATACGTTGCTACTGGGAAAACCATAGCTTTGATTATACGAACCTCTGTCGGCAAGGTGATGTCTCTGCTTCTTACTATGCTGTCTAGGTGTGCCATAGCTTTCCTCCCAAGGAGTGAGCGACTTTTAATTTCATGGCTACAGTCACCGTCTGCGGTGATCTTGGAGCCCAAGAAAGTAAAATCTGTCACTGCTTCCATTTCTTCCCCTTCTATATGCCAGGAAGTGATGGGGCCAGATGCCATGATCTTAGTTTTTTTAATGCTGAGTTTCAAACCAGCTTTTGCACTCTCCCTCAACAAGAGGCTCTTTAGATCCTCTTCGCTTTCTGCCATTAGGGTGGTATCGTCTGAGTATCTGAGGATGTTGATAATTCTCCCAGCAATCTTAATTCCAACCTGTGATTCATCCAACCCAGCGTTTCTCATGATGTACTCTGCATATAAATTAAATAAGGAGGGCGACAATATACAGCCTTGTCGTACTCCTTTCCCAATTTTGAACCAATCGGTTGTTCCATGTCTGGTTCTTACTGTTGCTTCTTGACCCTCGTACAGGTTTCTCAGGAGACAGGTAAGGTGGTCTGGTACTCCCATCTCTTTAAGGATTTGTCAGAGTTTGTTGTGATGCACACAATCAAAGGCTTTAGCGTAGTCAGTGAAGCAGAAATAGACGTTCTTCTGGAATTCTCTTGCTTTCTCCATGATCCAGCGAATGTTGGCGATTTGATCTCTAGTTCCTCTGCCTCTTCGAAACCCCGCTTGTACTTCCGGTAGTTCTCGCTTCACATACTGCTGAAGCCTAGCTTGTAGGATTTTGAGCATAACCTTGCTGGCATGTGAAATGAGCGCAATTGTATGGTAGTTCGAACACTCTTTGGCATTGCCCTTTTTTGGAATTGGAATGTAAACTTACCTTTTCCAGTCTTGTGGCCACTGCTGAGTGTTCCAAATTTGTTGGCATATTGAGTGCAGCACTTTAACAGCATCATCTTTTAGGATCTTAAATAGCTCAGCTGGAATACTGTCACCTCCGCTAACTTTGTTGTTACTAATGCTTCCTAAGGCCCACTTGACTTCATTCTCTAGGATGTCCGGCTCAAGTTCAGTGACCGCACTATCATGGCTATCAGGGACATTCAGATCTTTCCTGTATAGTTCTTCTGTGTATTCTTGCCACCTCTTCTTAATCTCATCTGCTTCTCTTAGGTCCCTGCCTTCTTTGTCCTTTACCATGCCCGTCTTTGCACAAAACATTCCCTTGATATCTCCGATTTTCTTGAAGAGATCTCTAGTCTTTCCCATTCTGTTGTTTTCCTCGATTTCTTTGCATTGTTCATTTAAGAAGGCCTTCTTGTCTCTCCTTGCTATTCTCTGGAACTCTGCATTCAGTTGGATATATCTTCTCCTTTCTCCCTTGCTTTTCGCTTCCCTTCTTTCGTGAGCTACTTGTAAAGCCATATCAGACAGCCACTTGGCTTTCTTGCATTTCTTTTTATTTGGGATGGATTTAGTTGCTGCCTCATGAACAATGTTATGGACCTCCGTCCATAGTTCCTCAGGCACTCTTGTCTATCAGGTCTAATCTCTGACTGTATAGAGCTTCTCCATCTTTGGCTGCAAAGGACATAATCAATCTGATTTCGATATTGACCATCTGGTGATGTCCATGTGTAGAGTCGCCTCTTGTGCTGTTGGAAAAGCGTGTTTGCTATGATCAGCATGTTCTCTTGGCAAAACTCGATTAGCCTTTGTCCTGCTTCATTTTGTACACCAAGGCCATGCTGGCCTGTTATCCTGGTGATTTCTTGACTTCCTACTTTAGCATTCCAATCCCCTATGATGAAGAGGACATCTTTTTTTGGTGTTAGTTCTAGAAGGTGTTGTAGGTCTTCAAAGAACCAATCAACCTCAGCTTCTTCGGCCTCAGTGGTTGGGGCATAGACTTGAATTACTGTGATGTTGAATGGTTTGCCTTGGATTCGTCCTGAGATCATTCTATCGTTTTTGAGATTGTACCCCAGGACTGCTTTTCCCACCCTTTTATTGACTATGAGTGCTACTCCATTTCTTCTAAGGGATTCTTGCCCACAGTAGTAGATATAATGGTCACCTGAATTAAATTCGCCCATGCCTGTCCGTTTTAGTTCGCTGATTCCCAAGATGTCGATGTTCAATCTTGCCATCTCATGTTTGACCACCTCCAGCTTACCTTGAGTCACTGAGCTTACATTCCAGGTTCCTAAACAATATTGTTCTTTACAGCATCGGATTTTCTTTTTACCACCAGACAAATCCACAGCTGAGTGTCCTTTCGGCTTTGGCCCAGCCGCTTCACTCTTTCTGGCGCTACTTGGAAATTCCCTCTGCTCTTCCCTAGTAGTATATTGGACACCTTCCGACCTGAGGGGCTCATCTTCCAGCGTCATATCTTTTAGCCTTGTGATACGTTCCATGGGGTTTTCTTGGCAAGAATACTGGAGTGGGTTGCCATTTCCTTCTCTAGTGGACCACATTTTGTCAGAACTCTCCGCCATGACCTGTCTGTCTTGGGTGGCCCTGCACAGCACAGCTTATGGCTTCACTGAGTTATGCAAGCCCCTTCGCCACAACAAGGCAGTGATCTATGAAGGGGCTAATGATAGGCAGAATATTATAAATAGTACGTGTTTGGCATGGTTGAGCAGAAAGATCATGGAAGAATGAGAAGCCCATCAAAAATGCTTATGTTAACTATGTCAGTCATGCCTTCTATTTAGGTGAATAAGAACTTTTGATATTATTGGATTGAGATGAATTTAGATTTTACTTCATTAAGAATATGCTTACTACTACTTCTATTTAGTGATTATATTTAGTGACTATAACCTGCATGTATTTAGGGATGTTTGTGATCTTCCTCACTGTGATAAAAGTATGTTATTTTCTAAAATTTGTTTGAGCAATAAATATATTCTTTGGTACCAACTTTTTGTGTTTTGTTTCATTTTTATTATATTTTGATACCCAGAACAATTTAATATGATATATAAATCTGTATCTGACTGGGGACCATCCATATAATCACAATTTCAATCCTGGTCATGCACAGGATGCACCTGTCTCAGGTGTCAAAAATTAGTTAGGTAGATGGAGCAGGTGTGATAGGACTATCTCAAGAAGACACACCAAATTCAGGTATCCTCAGAAAAAACCTAAACCTATCGAATTTCAGACTTTTTAATTAATGAAGATAAAAAATATGAAAATTCCAAACACTAATAATCTGACAGCACGCCTCTACGTGTAGAAACTACTTGCTTATGTTTGAAGACACGAGATATAGTATTTGTGTACATACTTCTCATTGCCGCTGCGGGGCCCAACAGCACGGACCGTTTTCTGCGTTCGATGCAGAAGAAGAATATCTTCCTGTTCTATCTCGTCTTCATCCCAGCGGCGGCAGCCCATTGCTGAACATACGTACTTCACCTGGGGCAAGAAGGGAAGTCTTACATCTGAAGAACGTCTCTCTGGTTTTTTAGTAAAGCCTTCTATTCACTAATTATGCAGAAATGGTGACTCTCCTCCATTGTACTTACCCCCAATTTCTATATTTGTACCCACAAGTCATATAAAAATGGTACTAAAGAAAAGTCATGAATAAAAAAATCCATTAAAAAGTCAGTTTTAAAGTATCCAGTGTGCTTTAAGTATGCTGTTATGCTGATGTATTTTTACTGCAAGATGCTTTTAGAATTACCACTGTAAAATTACAATTGTGCTTTTACTGCAACCCCCCTCAGGCTGGGTTTGGACAATCAGTGGGGAAAAGAAGCCACCATGGCTTCTTTTCCCCACCCCACGTGTGTCACTCGCTCGCCTGCCATTTCCCTAATTATCCATGGTGTGGGGTCTCCAAACCTGGTGAGGCATGTGGCGGAGATAGCTTCCAAACAACGCCGCAACCCATGGCTTGTTGTAAGGGTTACAGGGTGGTCTGGAAGTCACCGCACCATTCCTCGCTGGGTTTGGATGACATGACAACCTGAGCTGCGGGTAATTAGGGAAATGGAGTGCGTGCAAGCATCACATGCAGGGAGGGGATTGTCCAAACCCAGCCTCAAAGTTACTGAATTGAAGGGCTATAAAGAAGTTTAAATAAATAAAAATACAGCTTGAAAGCAGGATAGAAATTTTCAACTTTGGTAAGTTTTACAAAACCTTACAAGGTAGGTTAATGTTATTACCTCATATCAGAGAGCAGGCTGAAATTGTGTGTGTGAGAGAGAGAGAGAGAGAGAGAGAGAGAGACCCAGTTCATATGTACTGACAACTCATGGGTTGTCAGGGCCACACAGGAGTGAGCGCATTGCCTCCTGCCCGCTTGATGCTTCCATTTCCTTTCCAGCTTACAAAACAACCCAGGAACGCTCCATTCCTGGGTTGTGCTCTGAGATGTGCAAACTCTGAACACTGGGTTGTTCAGGGAGAAACAACTGAAGAGTTTTAACTGATGGTTTGTTGTTGGTCCCAATCAACACGCAGCCCTGATCAACCACGGGTTAAATAACCCATGGTAGGCCGTTATGTGCAAACCAGGTCAATGGCTTGCCTAAATCCACCCAACTTTGTGGCTGAAGTAACATTTGAACTGGGGACTGCCTGGCTCACAGCTCACTACAGAACATTTGCTAAAAATCAAAGTTATTATTTTATTTTAAATTAAAGTGGTAAGTGAAACAGAACTGGTGTAACTATTTTCTGTCTTACTGTTCTCTAGCGACTTTGGAGAATTGCAATGCACGAAGGAGTATTTTAACATAGCTCACAGCCAGCCATGGTAGGTTTTGTGTCCACATATGAAGCTGTTCCAAGGCAATTTAGACAAAGACCCAAAGGTGTGCCTTCTTTCCAACTGCTTTCTAGTAGCTCTTCCTCTTCTTGCATCCAATCTTTCCAATTAGATATATGTGGAAGGAAACTACTTTAAGAATTTTGTTTCCCAGTTCTGGTGAGCAGTAAGCTCTGATTAAAATTACTTCATTTCTTATGTACTGCTTCCATAGTATGTCTAAGCCGTGGACATGGAAAAAGCTGAACACAAGATATCATAAGAATAAATACATCAGCAGAAGATGAAAAAAGAGCGAACATAAAGGTAATTTTAGAATCTCTTAACTTTCATTCATAACATAAAAAGGATCAGGTTAGTTCTTTGATTTAGAAAACAAAATCTGTGTCATCTCCAGGATTATATTTCAAATCCAAATTATTCTTTCCTTGGCAGGGGCTGCAAATCATGTTCAGTTAAGAAGCAAATCATGTCAGAGCCACCTCTGATCTAGAAATAATGACATCAGCCACAATAATGGCTATTTCATAGGAAAAAATGCTGCAGATAATGAAATAAATGTGTCTGGATCAAAGCGCAAGTCTAGCACAATAGTCACACAACAGAGAGTCGTGTGGCACTTCAAAAACCAATGTATTTGTTGCAGCATGAGCTTTTTTACATCAGATGTATGAAGAGACCTGTAGTGCAGAAGCTTAGAGAAAGCACTCAGACTTGGGAAAGTTAAAGATAATGTCAAGAATCTTTACTGATTTATCACTGATGGCATTATTTCTCCAGGCACTGCACATTGCATTATGGAGATCTCCTACATGAGTAAATACAACCTCTCAACCAACTTTATTTCTTAAAGTTCTGGGAAAAATTCAACAAGTTATTTTAGATTGGTTCTGTTGATGCCTCCAAATGCATCTTCTGTGAAGAAGGAGCCAAAGAAAACTAGTGCATGCACTAGCACTCACTTTTGTCCCCCCCCCACACACACACACGTGCACACGCACATACAGTGGCAGTTTCCTCAGAAGAAAATTATCACAAATGCTGTTATGTGGAATTCTTTATGGAAATTAGAAGTACATAGAGGTAAAATCCCAAATATGGAGAACAGTTCTTGGCAAACTCTGTGGGGACCAGTTATCAGTGTGCATGTCCTGCTTTCAAATTATAGCATCTTGTCAAATTTGCTTATAATTCCAAATCTCAGCTCTTAGCCCCAGAAATCCTCGTCAATGAAATGAATCTGCATGACACAATTTCTTGTGTTCATCTCAGGTTTTTTAATTCTCACAATGTTGAGGGTATATTTTGAAGAGGGTAGCTGCTATACAATTCACCAGGAATGGGGAACCTCTTTGTCCCACCTCTCAAGCCTAAATGCAACAGGGGAGGGATGAATTCAGGGGGCACAAAGCTGGGGAAGAAAAGATTAACCCTCCTTTTCCCACATGCTAAAACCTCCCCCAAATTTCCTGTGGCAATTAACAATAGGAGGCTTTATTCAAACCTAACTGCAGTGCATGGGGTGGGATTAACATTCAACTGCAATGCTAGTAGGCTTCAAGAAAGATTTCCATAGCTGCCAGTGGAAGGCTTTTTTCAACCCTAACTGCTACGCACTGAGGGGTGGGTGGGTGCGCCTTCATGGGCACACGTTCCTCCAGACATGGTCACTTCGTAGCTTTTGGAATGAAAAGGTTCTCCACCCCTGCCACCTGTGAAAATAGTGCTATTAGCGATGGGACTTGCCTACCCTATGCACCAAAGGTTCTTTGGAAGATATGTTTGGTAAATAGCTTAAGGTCTTTCATTAACTAGATGCAACTAAGCAAATTTATCCATAAATAGTCTCCATGATCTTGGCGAGACTTACCTGATCCATTTGGTCTGTATGACAGTGTCTCTGGGGGTTATACAAATTTCCATATGCATATAGCTTCTTTCAGCAATTTGTGCCCTATATGGTGTCTGCTGTACTTTGGGGCTCTCTCAAATTAAAAAAACTTTAATTTTCAGAAAACAAACAAAAACAAACAAAAAGTCTATTGAAACATGTCAAACTCCATACCTTTCCTGAATATATGCTCAGCCCATATGTTGTCAAAGACTTTCCCCCAACCAGAACAACATCATCTCCAAATCTGTAGGATGATTCCAGAAGAGATTCAACAGTGAAAGGAACGGCTTCCATGCTTTCTCTATCACGATCCCATTGGAAAAGGTCTCCATCCAAGGAGGGAATTATCATCTTATTTCCAAATACCTACAAAGAATTAAAATGGAAATGTTGTAACATTTTGGGGGAAAAGGATACAATGCCAACCAGGCTTTAGAAATCATTTCAAATATGGAGCACAATGGGTTGTATCCAACAGTGTTCTTCTGCCAAGAGAATAGACACCACTAGTGGATTGACATTACCCCTCCTCCCTGTACAACCTCCAAATCTTCTCTGAATGGTTGGTGGTCCTCTGGATCAGATTTGAGATTTGGCTGTGCAGGGAGAAGGAGGGGAAGGGAAACTCCCACTGCGCTGTATGCCCCTGCAGTGGGCTTCCAGAATTTAGAGGTGCCGAGATAATAAGCCAGATCCAGGTTTGCTTACAAGGATACTTTATTGAGTACTTACAATGCACAGGCGTACCCAATGGTTGGATCAGACAGCTTCTCTGAGCCCAGAGCCAAGGGGTAAAATGGGTTTTATACCATACATGTTAGCAGTGAGGCAAGATGACAGAAGCAAGCGTTAATTAGTGTTCATCTGCCACTTTCCCAGCACAGACTAACAGTGCTTGCTCAGAAGGAAAACAATCAGAACTTTCCCAGCACAGACACCTGTAGCTTCACTTCCTGGCACATCCAAGACTCTGATAAGATACCAGAGCTCATTAGCATGGAATGTGCTGAGGCGGCGATATCGACCTTTGACTCATCTTACCAGCCAAGAGACCCACCTTGCAAGAGAATTGCCCTAATAATGAACCAAAGCAGAAAGCATTCTGGATCTCTAGGCCCCTCTAAAACTACTGGTGACTTGTTTACAGGCCTGGGGCCATAACATGTGTGATGAGAAGTCCCTTTGTGCAACATCGGTCAGTCAGTCCTTTAATAGAATAATTTGAATTATAATCTTTTGTATTATAATTTTGTATAATCTATTAAAGTCAGTCCTTTAATAGAATAATTTGAATTATAATATTTTGTATTTTGTCCATTATCTCTATTAGCTTTTTTTTTTAAGTGGATGCCAAACAGTATTCTAATAAATATGTTCCTTAATTCCAGAAACTTATTCTTGGCATCAGACAATGCAGAAGTTATATATTTTGAATGGAATAAGTTTCTCATCCAAACATATCAAGAACATCAGTGCAGATTACTCAAGGACAATACTCAAACTAATTCAATAATGGCTGACTGAAGTGAAGTTAGAAAAAGGTGGCTGGGAAAAGGAGGAGAGGAAGGAAATGAGTGGAGAGACAAGCTTTTCTTTCTGAAAGAGTTCAACTATCATCACAGTCAACAGACTAGGTTCAAATCCATGTCTAGCCAGGAAGTGAACTAAGTGAACTTTGTCCAATTACTCTTAGTTTATCCTACCTACCCAGATTATAAGACAGGAAAAATGCCCTGGATGAAGGGTGGTAAGAGATAGAGCAGTACAAGTGAGGCAGAGTCAAGTCTACTGATCACCGGGAATTTTGCCTTCTGTACTGCAGCATCAGCAACTCCTGCTACAACTAAGTCAGTCAAAAGGAGAGAACTCCCACACCTATGCAAGTCTAGTAAAAGGTGCACAAGCCAAATTAATGTTCTTGTGAGTTGGGGGGACATACTCCTGCAGGAGACTCACAGAATACCCACCTTTCTTTCATCAACTGCTTTGAAAGACGTATTGTGTGGTACATGATCAGTTTAAAGAGAAATTGAGGTGAGGGAAGGCTTGCAAACACCTTCTGCTCCCCTCTTCCCTCTTCATCCAAGGCCAGGAGCAGGAACACTCATTAACAATCTGGGTGAGAAAGCCCTTGCCCTGCAAAGGAGTCAAAATATTTGGCTGCTGAGGCAACCATTTCTGGGGCCAGTTATTTGCTATGAGGCAAGCTGTAGTCCAGAGATTTAGCAGCAGCTGGAATATCTGGAGGAAGGGGATTAATTAGCAGGCCGGATGAAACCTGATAAAGGACTAACATTCCAATCGCTCATTTTATTGAATTTTCATTATTGCTGTAAGCTCTCCACTTCAAGCAGTCCAAAATTTCAAGTGGCAGTACATCCTGAGTTTTTGATTTCCTTTGGAGAAGAGCACACGGGAGACTTCTTACAAAAATATCATATCTCTGTAGTTACAAATACACAAGTAGAGTGAAGACAAGCAGCAGCACTCTGACTGGGTTAGTATAATACGATAAGCCATGGCGGGTTGTGAGCCTTTTTTTTTGTCAGCATGGCTTATATGACATATGAACCCGCTGTGGATGATTCAGCATGATTTGTTAACCATGCAGAAGCCACCACAAGAACCTATGTCTTATTGTTGGGTTGTTGAGGGTGACTTGTTGACAAGAGTGAACCTAGCAGTGTGGCTTGTCCCAAGTGGTTTTAGAACCTCCTGGCAAGAGCGGAGACAAATACAGGCTGTTCCTCACGACCTCCTCAGTGCCACCTCCAGGTCACATCTGCATCTCCACTGACACCAAAATGGCACTTTGGAATGTCCATAATATGTATTTATTTATTTGGTGCTTCTGAAGTGTGCTACTCACATTTTTTCTCCCCAGTCCTTCACAAGTATGCAGATTCACCTGTCTGTTACATATGGACTGCAGCCAGTCACCTTCTCAGTTTCCCTGTGAATTACCTACCCCACTTCCATACTTCCCTTGATACCAAATTCCCAAAACTGTCGTAACAACATAAGAACAGACATGCTGGATCAGACCAAAGGTCCATCTAGTCCAGCATTCTGTTCACACAGTGGCCAACCAGCTGCTGACCAGGAACCTACAAGCAGGGCATGCGTGCAACAGCACCCTCCCACCCATGTTCTCCAGCAACTGGTGTACATAGGCTCACTGTCTCTGGTTCTGGAGGTAGCACATAGCCATCAGGACTAGTAGCCATTGATAGCCTTCTCCTCCATGAATTTGTCCAACCCCCTTTAAAGCCATCCAAATTGGTGGCCATCATTTCATCTTGTGGTAGCGAATTCCATAGTTTAACTATGCACTGTGTGAAGTACTTCCTTTTATCTGTCCTGAATTCCCACCAATCAACTTCATAGGATGACCCTGGGTTCTAGTATTTTGAGAGAGGGAAAAAAATGTCTCCCTATCCACATTCTCCACACCATGCATTATTTTGTAGACCTTACCCTCCTCTTTTCCAAGCTGAACAATCCCAGCTGTTGTAACTTTCTCTCATAGGGAAGATGCTCCAGCCCCTTGACCATTTTAGTTGCCCTTTTCCAGCTCTACAATATCTTTTTTTAGGTGTGGTGACCAGAACTGGACACAGTATTCCAACTGTGGCTGCACCATAAATTTGTATAGGGGCAGTATGATAATGGCAGTTTTATTCTCAATTCCTTTTCTAATTATGCCTAATATGGAGTTCGCTTTTTTTTTTAACAGCGGCTGCACACTGGGTTGACATCTTCATTGAGCTGTCCGCCACAACCCCAAGATCTCTTTCCTGGTTGGTCACTGCTAGCTCAGATCCCATCGGGCTATACTTGAAGTTGGGATATTTTGCCCCAATGTGCATCACTTTACACTTGCTTACATTGAACTGCATTTGCCATTTAGATGCCCATTCTCCCAGTTTGGAGAGATCCTTTTGGAGCTCTTCTCAATCCCCTTTTGTTTTAACCATCCTAAATAATTTGGGGTCATCTGCAAACTTGGCCACTTCACTGCTCACTCCAAATTCAAGATAATTTATTAATGGGTTGAAAAGCACTGGTCCTAATACAGACCCCTGTGGGACTCCACTATTTGCATCCCTCCAGTGGGACAATTTACCATTTATTCCTACTATCTGCTTTGTGTTCTTTCACTAGTTACTGATCCATAAGAGAACTTGTCCTCTTATTCCATGACTGCTAAGTTTGCTCAGGAGTCTTTGGTTAAGGACTTTGTCAAAAGCCTTTTGGAAGTCCAAGAAAACAATGTCTACCAGATCACCCCATCTACATGTTTATGGACACTCTCAAAGAACTCTAAAAGGTTAGTGAGACAGGACTTACCTTTGTGGAAGCCATGTTGATTCTTTTTCAGCAGGGCTTGTCCTTCTATATGCTTACTAATTTTATCTTCAATAATGCCTTCAACCAATTTACCTGGAACAGATGTTATGCTAACAGGCCTGTAATTTCCCGGATCCCCCCTGGATCCCCTCCTGAAAATTGGTGTTACATTGGCCATCTTCCAGTCCTCTGGTATAGAGGCTGATCTTAGGGACATGTTGCATATTTTGCTTCAAAGATCAGCAACTTCATATTTGAGTTCTTTGAGAACTCTAGGATGGATACCATCTGGGCCCAGTGATTTATTTGCTTTCAGATTATCAATAAGGTTGAGAACCTCATCTTTTGTTGCCACTATTTGCCTCAGTTCCCTGGACTCCTGAAAACATCAGTTCAGGTACAGGTATCTGTCCTATATCTTCTACAGTGAAGTCAGATAAAAAGACTTCATTCAGCTTCTCTGCAATCTCCTTGTCCTCCTTCAGTACTCCTTTAACTCCATTGTCATCCAATGGTCCAACTGCCTCCCTAGCTGGTTTTCCGCTTCTGATATATTTAAAGAATTCTTTATTGTTGGCCTTGATGTTAATGATATGCTCTTCAAAATGCTTTTTTGAACTCTTATTGTCTGCTTGCATCGCCTTTGTGCAAGCTTGTGCTGCCTTCTGTTTTCCTCACTTGGGCAAGACTTCCGTTTTCTGAAGGAAGCCCTCTTTTCTCTAATAGCTCCCTTAACACTGCTCGTTAACCATGCCAGTGACCTCTTGGACTTGGTGCTACCTTTCCTAAGCTGTGGTATACATTTCAGCTGGGCTTCTATTATTGTGGTTTTGAGTAATCTCCAAGCATTCTGAAGGGATTTAATCCTCTTGACTCTCCCCCTTTTAACCAGTTCCCTCATTTTAGAGAAGTTTCCTCTTTCCTCTGTCAAAGGAAGCATGGGAGAGGAATAGGTAATTTACAAGGAAATTGACAAGATGGCTGTACTGCTACTGACAGCACATAGTGGACTGGCAAATCTGCATACACTTGCTAAGGACTGAGAAAAAATGATAATAAAAGAAAATATGAACCCATTTGTGCAATTCAGAACCACCAAATAAAAAAAGAGAGGTTGCAAAGTAAATGCTTCAAAAGGGAGTTGTGAAGGGGGGGGGGATAACTCCCACTTGTCAACTTCATCCTCTCCCTATTATGTCTTGAACTGACACTTGCCAGTCTCCTCCCCACTTTTGGCACTTCCCTTGACCCCAAACTCTGAAAGCTCAGAACAAAGTGATTGGGGCTGGCGTAATTACTGCTGGGGAAGACAGGTGTACTTACTGCGGGAGTAGCAGCCTATTCCGCCAATGAGGGTAAATGCCCAGTATAGGCGTTATCTGATCAAATTGCCTCGCCTCCACCAACACTTGGGAAGAAGAATTCTGCACTGGCTGAAGTTTCTGAACCATCTTCAAAGAGAGCCCCACATATAGCGCATTACAGTAGTCCTGCCTGAGCATCACTAGTGCATGGACCGAGGCAAGGTCCATCCTTTCCAGATAGACTTATACGTCAGCTGTTGCCCTAAGCTGGTAAAACGTACTCCTGGAGACTGCAGCCACCTGGGCTTCCCCAGTTAGTGCAGAGTCCAGGAAGACTCTGTATTTGGTTTTGTAGGGGCAGTGCAACCCCATCTAAGACCAGTTGTAAACCTCCATCCAGAGTAGCTGGTTTCCCAACCCACAGTACCTCTACCTTGTCTGGATTAAGTCTGAACTTGTTTACCCTCATCCACCCCAAGACAGCCTCCAGACACTGGTTCAAGAGTTCCACAGCCTTCCTGGGATGTGTAGATGGAAACAAGAGGTAGAGTTGCATATCATCCACACACTGATGACACAGCCAAACCTCCTGATGATTTTCTCCATGGGTTTCATGTAAATGTTAAAAGGCATGGGGGACAGAATGAAGCCTTGCGGCACCCCACAAGCTAACAGCCACACACATGCCCTGAAGGAGAGTCAATAAATGTAGGCAGCTGTGAGCTGCACTGATCATACACTCGCCACAAAGACCAGCACTAACAACAGCATAATGCTCTATTTATTAGGATCACCTGAAAAAAGTGCCGGAGCTCTGCTCCCCATGTTCTTGCTCCACTACACCACTGGGCAACCTTATGGTCATGGATAATAGGATCTAACAGGTAGGCATAACACAGAATTCGGATAGTGGTCTGAAAGTCTGAAGCAGACATATCTATAGAGCAAATTAGGAAGGAAATATCCACCTTGTAGAAAGGATTGTTCCATATTCTTGCACTGGGGGACATTCAAAGTAGCAAGATTTTCTACTGAGCAAATCCCAGCCTGTCTAGAGGTGAATGACCAACCTTGCTGAGGGAAGGAATCAGTCTCCGCATTCAGAGGTGTAGTGCAGCAAAAGGAGAGAGGTAGAGCCATGCCGAAACACTTGTAGACTAAATAAGGGGCAAAGTTTTTAAACACTTAAGTTAATACAGGTTTGTTTCTGTTTTTTAACTGTTTATTTTCAGGTGCATTTGTAAACCAGCTATCATGAGATCTGCTTCTTTGTTACTTGAAACATATTTTGGGACACTGAGACGTGAGCAACAACTGCACACTAACCAACTCAGGCTGGAGGTAGGGAACATGCTGTCTGTGGACATTTCCCCTGCATCTACCAAGTGCCCTGCTGATACCTGTTTTTTTTTAATTCACATTTTTAATTAAATAAAACATCTGGGGGGCCCATGTTGACCCCGAGTCATTCTTACTAGTTAAAGAGATGGTGGGTGACTACAGGTCAGTACTTCACTTTGAAGCACTCCTGGCCACCACCACCCCTCCAGAAGGAAGAAAGGGGTGGGCCCCATTACCTCTGTCCAGTAAAGGAGGAAGCTTGGTGATCACAGTGGGTTAACCAGTTGTGAACCAGAGGACAGCTGGGTGACTCAATGGAGAGGGAAGAAGTAGTTGGAAGATCAGGGCTGCGAAGAGCAATGGGAAGAGTTAAGAGAGGACTGTGGGGCAACCCAACAGGAATGGAGAAAGCCGAAGAGTGAGTGAGAGAGTGTAAGTCAGAGACTATGAATGCATGTGTTTGGGGGGTGGGAGTGATCCTGATGAGAAATGAATGATGGGATACATGGCTTGTGTGCTGGGAGTGTGAAGATAGAAGTGTACAGTTACTGTATCTAGGCACACACCCAGATGGGAGACAGAAAAAGACGGCACCAAGATCACTGTTACGAAGTTTACACGGAGCTTAATGTAAAATTATATTTTGCAAAAGCAAGCCAAAGAAATCATTTTATAAACACTCCAAACTTTTAATCTATGTAGTAAATTTCTGGGAAAATAAGAATGCAAGTATTCTGAAAAATAATTGATTATATTGCTTTAGAACTTTTTAATGGGGATATTCCTGTCATCCAGAGCATATCTCAACCCAGACTATAAACTGGAGGGATTATACAATTGCTTGTGGTTAGGCGAAATCAATGCCATTGGAGACATTTTAGAGATCCAGAAGAAACGAGAAGTTAAAAAACAGACTTTTGGGGGGCGATAAAGGCTAGGAGAATCCCATTATTTGATCCAATTTGATTTTCCACATTGCCCATGGGAAGATTAAAAAAATACTTAAGTGATGAGATCACTACAGACTCCAGAAAAATTGGGGGCATATGTTCCCTCTGGAATTAGCAAAAGATGCAAACAATGTCTCCTACCATGAAGAAGTAGGAGGAGACTTCACTGGAGGCAATAAGAATTGGCAAATGCATGCAAGTTAGTTAAAGGAATGACATCACCCTTTGCCTTTCTGCTAAACCATTACCTCACCTTCTAATACAAGAATGAGTCATCCAGGCAGTCATCTGCAATTATGTCGATACACAGAATGTAGGTTACCCACACGGTACTTACACATGCCTCATGAACTGTCAATGTAAAGAGCCGTTTGTTCAACTTCACTGAGCAGAAATCATCATGATTCCTTCTAATACCAAACTCAGGCAGCTGAGTTTGGAAGAGAAATGAGATCACTGAAAAAATAAAGTAGTGGTTTCTATACATGCTAGGGACTCCTTATGTACACAGATATATAGTGATGATGTTTTATTGGATCAACAGAAGTTTTAAAAAAGGGAAACTGTATAGCCAAAACACAAAGTCGTGATCCCGGGGCACAATTAAAAGATTCAATCTGGTAATTCCGTTCACTACAGTGTTTCTCATTAAGTAGCGGCAAAATACATATGCATTGAGTATAGGACTCTAAACAACTACAGTGAAGGTTAACTTGATTAGCTCATAGCCTGAGTAACAGGAAGATCTCTACATAATCAGTAATTTGTATCAATATTACTGGATTGTTCTGCAGAATATTTAGGTCACTGCAGAAGTTGCCTAAATCTAAGGGAGAAAGAAAATATTTTATAATGTCACATTCTGTCCAAACCTGTACATTTTCTTCCTTTTGTTTCAAAAAAGATTGACAATTACTCTTTATACTTTTCACTTGTTTCATTACAATCATAAAGTAGAGATGAAAGCAAGCCAACTGAGAAGCATCTGAAAAAACTGGTGATGACAGCTGAGGTGTTTTTTTCCCCTACAGTGAACAGCTAATTTAGCTTTTCTTGATTGAGGTTGAGTCTGCTTCTTTTTCTTCTTTATCATTACTATCAACCACCTGTTTCACATCTTCAACTTCTAGCACATAGAACCACAGCAAGTTTGTATCCCATTTCTCTGCATTATGATGGAACTCTGACAACTTGAGTATGACCCTTGCAGTTTTAACTGCACAATCCCAACTTCAATGCCCTTAAATGTGACATTGCCACCATCTTCCTGGTCTGTTGGCTTTTTATCACTAAAGCAACATCATCTTCAGATGGAGCTGTTTCTGTACAAGGTGCCTATTTAGTAATGATAGGTAAACCAGAAGCACAGAAATTCATAATAGCCACATAAATATCTGATTTCATTAAGTTGCAGTGCATAGCCTCACATTCCTTTCTGACAGTAATGAAATTTGTCCCAAACAAGTTGTTTTCAACTCCTTCAGTCTTGAAGAGCTGTCTTACTAAGGGCGACCAATATGTGGAAGCTGGAGAGGTGAATTCTGTAGTTCTAGACTCCAGGACTGGTTTCTCTGGAATAAATTTGGAGAGTCCTGTGTCTGAATAAACACAGACCTCACTGTCATCTGTAGTACTTCAGGATGAAGGAGCAGCTTCCATTGTGCAGCAAAATGTAGCATTATTTTGCTGCTACATTAATGTCTTTTAATCCCAAGTGAAAGAAATAACCACCAAGCCCTGCAGCAACTGTTTTGCAACTGCTATCTTAACTCCTTTCCATTTTGGAGGGGCAGGGAAGGAAGGACCTTTCCTGCTGGGCTGCCCTTGCCAGAAGTAAATGAGTTTATACATTTAAAGCCTTTAAAAAACAACAACAACCAAAATTGTCCAACAAAGACTGGTGAGCTTTCAAGAATGTTGATGGCAGTTTAAGCTTACAGAGATTTTAAAAAGTATGAGTAACTCACACGACTGCCAGGAGATGAAATACCATGGTTCTATTAGACACTTTCCCTGTCCTTCCCCTTCCCCCAGAACAACTACCTATATTTGGGGGTGGGGGAGGGGAAGAGAAGTACTTTACTTTTTTTTCTTGTGCACATCTCAGAGACTTGGCTTCTCAGAAATCTGTATACCAAACAGAGGGGGATGCTTATTTCCCTTTCTTTGATGGGGCTCCTAGTTCAGATCAGTAGCTATAATCTTTAGAAAAGAAGAGCAATTATTTTGAAATGAGGAAGGAGCAATCTTATAGCTCCTAAACACTGTCTGAAGGGCCATAGGATACTAGGGATTCCCCCTCCAAGGTCAGAGACAGCACAACGACTCAGAAGGAGGTGTCAGAGATCCAATCCCCACCACCCTCATAGGTGGCGAGGAAAGAACTGCACCAGCTGCCCTTCGAGGTCGGAAAATTGACCTAAGAGAGGGGGACAAAGTGGAGTTCCAGTGGGAGGGGAGGAGACAGGAAAAGCCAGGGTATGAGCTATCCTTAGCCTCTTCCTGCCTCCCTCCCTCCCCCTCCGAAGCACAGTGACTAGATGGGCTAAAAAGCCTGTCTACTGAAATATGTCGTACAGGAGGTTAGGGAGGCAAAGATAGGATCGTGCCCTAAAATTATATTCCAGTTTTAAATTGTTAATTGAATGCTAAACAAAGCTTGCATTTCAGCTGGCTGAACAGCCTGTTAAGCAAATGCTCACTTATGTTGGACCTATGTATGTTTGCTCAGAAGTAAATACCACAGAGGTCAATTAAGCTTACTCCCAGGTAAAAATGCATAGGACTGCAGGCTTAGAAAAATATGCTTCCGAGTAGATGTTTGCAGCTGGGAACAGTTTGAAGGGTTTTATCACTGGAATACAGCACAGCAGATTTTCATCCTCTTTTGAATGGAGACTTCTACCCAATTTTTAAAAAATAAAAATGTGGGGCTTCTGGATGAATTAAACCCTGCTGATAACCCATGTAAATTAGCTCTACAATTTCCCAAATTATGGATTCACCCAGGAGACATTAAGAGCAAAATGGTATCAGCTTGCAATAATGTTTTGGTATATCATGTGTCATGCATGTTGCTGAAGAAAAAAATCAATCTTCACCATTCTGAGGGCCATTATTTACTTATAAGATTTATACCCCATGCTTTGGCTACAAGAGCTGCCAAGGTGGCTTACGATATGTACGAAAAGCATACACAATAAAATCAGTAATATCACAATGTAATTGAGGAAAAGATAGAATCCTTTAGAATTTTTCTGGGGGGTGGGGGGAGAGCTGCACCATAGCGTGCGTGCATGCGTGCGAGAGAGAGAGAGAGAGAGAGAGAGAGAGAGAGTGTATGTATAAATTGCACTCAATTTCACAGCCCCATCTGCATTTCCTTAGAACACCAACAACGCTGGACTACGCTGCGGTGTTGTCATATGGATATCCCTCCGCAAAATGGAAACACTGGGCTACTTTGCAGGATTTGTGTAAACCAGAGTTTCTCAGCCACAGCTCTTCCTCCTGCAATATGGGTATAATAATGATGAACTTTATCTCCAACATTGTCAAGACATTTTTTAAAATGTTTATAAACCCAGAAAAAAATGTTACCACCACCTGAACTAGAAAGATCATGAAGTCCTGTCTTTGCTGCTACCTTTTGTTTTTTGGTAGAGACACTACTGGCCCAAACCTCGCTACACGAAACTTCTGGATTTCTAAATTGTTTTTTATGGGGTCTTCAATTACTTCCTAACAGGGAAAACCCCAAAAGGCTTAACACACTCAGATAGTGGGTGCGTTAATCATTGCTGTGACTCATTCACTGGCTAAAAACACTAAAAGGTGGGAGGAGGCTAGCTTCTCACAAAATAGGAAGAATAGTGGCTGCCTCATACCTCAGATTCTATAAGGGCTCAAAACAGTTTTTAAAAAAATGGAAGTCTGGAATCTGGAAATTATGGCTCATCTCCAGGGGGTCAATTACCCCTCCTTGCCCCTTCCTGCAGATGCCTATGAGCACAGATGACATTTGGAATGGCTATCCTGATAATGTGACAGTTAGCCATCTCTCCCTTTCCCTTATGTTCTATTTCAGCACTTCCCCAGTCTTTGTGGGTGAAAGCATAGGGCTTTAAGGTGCTTTCACATACCAACATTAACGGCCCAATCCTATGCATGTTTATTGGGGGGGGGGGGTGTTAAGCTACAAAAAGCCAGTGTACATAAAGGGTGAATCTTCTCTTGTGATTGTGGGACTGGGCAGTGATTGTCCTTACAAGCAACATCCGGCCAACACTTCGCAGATTGGCAACATTCCTGTGTTTTTTCTCACGTCACCTGTGGGCTGGAAAACAACTCACTGGTTCCATTTAAATTAAAGTGAACTCAGCCAAGGTCCCATGTGAGATGGAACAGGATGGGAAGAACATACTACTGCCTGTTTGCTTTACAAGGCAGGCATTCCCACAGGCTACTAAACCAAGGGCCTAACAGGCTGCAGTGCTGCCTGGCTGAGTCTGCCAGTAAGCCAGCCTCACTGCCCCTTCCTGGTCTACATGCTACCATTTATATCGCAGCCACTCTCAACTGAGCTCGATGGATTCCCACCTCCAAGTTTAATTTACTGACCTCCCCTGCCTGTGTTGCAGGGAACTGGAGAATTGAGATAGATGGGGCAGCCATGCGTAGCATGAGGTGCTGTTGCTACTCTCAGAATGTAGCTACTTCAGTGTGGAGGAGACTGGTCATGCTGCTGCCTGCTATTATCTCTTTGCCTCACAAGGCGGCACACTCATGGTACTGATTAAACTCAAGGGCATCCCCAAATTCCATGTTTAACTTACTGACCTCCTGTCCTATCCTGAGCTTTGCCCGTGTGGCTGGAAGCTGAAAGCAGTGATAGGCAAGGCACTGTCACCTCTCATAATGATGCAATGACTGGAATTTAGAGGGGGCAGTTGCCCCTATGAGTGGATCCCCATGTCCCATAAGCCAAAGACCAAGGGGCTGACCGGCAGTTCCCCAACACCACCTTCTTGGAGCTGCCTTCCAAACAGGACCAGAACCACCGCAAAACAAAGCATACAAGCCCCATCCTGGCCAAGCAATCCAAAAGAATACCACAGCTGATGCTATCAAAAGCCACTGAGAGGCGCAGCAAAAACGACAGGGATGCACTCTTCCTGTCTAGCTCCCAGCATAGCTCATCCACCAGAATAACGAAGGCTGTTTCAGTCTTAACACCAGTCAGATTCACATAGAGTTGAATGCTATTGTTATATCAGGGTAGAAGACAGAGATAACTAGAGCACCATCTAGTCAGACTGTCATGGATACCTTTCAGCTTCTGCAATCTGATGTGGACAAGCTACCTGGAAGTCTGTGACCCAACACTTAATCTCTGGATCCTTGCCCATCATGGTTTACAAAAGCAGCCAGGGGGGATTGAAGAGTGGAGAGAGGGGTTCCAGCTGCTCTTAAAACAAATCCTTGTTTGAGGAAACTAGCTGAACCCAAGATAAACTGAGGTCTTGTGGGTAGGGAGGTCTGCCAATCAGGACAGAGATGATAGTCTTGTTCTGGATGAGCTTGTATTCCCCCTGAGGGGCTAGGGACACAGCTTGGGGGGGGAAGGCTCTTGAACTTATCACTCTCTGGAGAAGCACAGGTAATAGCAGTGGTCAGGAATTATTTCCATCAGCTGAGATGTGTATGCCAGCTGTGGCTCCATCTGGAGTGGCAGCACCTGGCTCCAGTTACCCATGAACTAGTTCAGCCTTCCCCAGTCTGGTGCTCTCCAGATATTTTGGACGACAACTCCCAGCATTTCTGACCATCGGCCAGATGGAAGTTGAAGGTATACAAAATGAAGATTTTAGGGTCTATGGCACCCTGGTGAGATCTTTGTTGAGATGAAGGGAAGAGTTTGGTTCATCACAATGCCCAAGTATGGAGCCTACATTTAATGGCACTATTGAAACGATTTCAAGATTAGTTATTTGGAGGCTTATTAGCTATGCATCTATACACATTGGCAACTATGGTCCACACAGAAACTGGTTTACCCTCTGTTCTATTCTAAATAAGCCACGAGTTTTTTTAATTACCAGATTAGAGTAGTCTAACTAACTGGGATGTCCAAACTTAGGTTCCTGGGTTGTTGCTCCCAAACAAGCCAGAATTCATTAGCCAGAAACAAATACGTTTCTGGCTTATGAATCCTGGCTTTTCTGGGAGCAACAAACCAGGATTCCAAGTTTAGATGTCACAAAAAGTTATCCCTTCCTAGTTAGTTTTACCTGCTTGCACAAAGGGGAGAACAAATAAGGTGTGTAGATCAGCATCCTGCTTGTTCAAAGTAAGACAGGAATCCGGGCTTATTGTTATATGTGAACATGGCCACTGAAATCAATGGGATAAGTTTGTGATGACCTAGAATTAAGTCCCAATGATTTTAATGGGAACCAAATGTAGATAACTCAATGTGGACCCAATCCATAGCCAACAACTCAAAATCTGCCATGCAACTTGCTCAATGAGTGGGTCATAGGCCTGAGTATTTAGCATGTCTGCTTGGACATAGGTTTCAAAATACTTTTATATCTTTTAGATTGTAATCTATGAATACTATGGTGCTTTATGGGAGACTGAATAATATTAGCTATGATAATAAGCTATGTATCTGCAATTCAGGAAAAATGGAAGAGTTAGCTCATCATTTGTTCCGTAAACTGTACAAACTTCAGAATGTCTTGAACAAAGTTTCCTTCTGACTTATTATGATCAAATCAACTTGCAGGCGATACACCTTTTAC
Organism: Heloderma suspectum; assembly: GCF_057233095.1. Taxonomy (NCBI): domain Eukaryota; kingdom Metazoa; phylum Chordata; class Lepidosauria; order Squamata; family Helodermatidae; genus Heloderma; species Heloderma suspectum. The sequence goes on along the minus strand of NC_139462.1, from coordinate 130,704,380 downwards.
TTAAGGATGAAACATATTACAAGGGGAAATATTACAATTTGTTCTTTAGGCTGCAACAAGAAGGGAAGTTTTGTTTATATGATCACCTTGTTTGACTCCTTTGTTTCGATCCGCAATAACTAACCAAAATATATGTTGACGTTATAGTGGCACTTTGGGATCTTTTCCTTCCTGCTGTTTTTTGGATACCAAGCCCAGCCACAATTAGAGGAGCCCTGCTTAAAATACTAATGTTTAAATAAGTTCTACTGAAACTGACAACATTTTCCGAGTAAGCATCTTTATGACTGAGGTAGAAGAGTCTCTTGAAAGCTTCCTACCATTCTTACTGCTATTTAGCGTGCACAGAAGCAAAGATGTAGTAAAGAAAATTACAAATTCTCAAATCTGGTGACTACACACAATAATCTTACCTCTGGTTTACTGAGGCTTGATGAGACGAGAGCACCTGATCCCACATCCAGATCCCACTGTTTTCTACCACTGTTCTCTGGGTCTAGAGCAGCAATTCGGCCATCCAAAGTACTTATAATGACTAATGATCTGCAAAGAAAAGATATGCCCACAAGTGAGAATAACACTACTAAGAACCACCTAACACCAACATGAAAAGTGGAACCCACATTGGATTTGTTACTCTATACAACTGCATTTTCTAGCTCTATTCTAATTCCTTCCCCCACCATTTTTCTCCTTGTCTAAACAAATCCTGGACAAAGAACTAGTGGTACTACTAATGTAACCACCTAGATCAAGGAGCAATACAACTTGTGGGTCCCAACTAACAAGGTGAAGACCAATTATCTAAACTAATTTGAAACCATTCTGCAACACAGAAATTTCTACATGGCAATTATAAGAAATCCATAATAAAATAATGCATGTATCATTGTGGGAACGTTCCTTTCTTCCTAATTTCTCACACTTTATTCCAAAGCCAATATCAAATATTGCTTTGTCCTTCCAAACCTTTTTTTTTGGGGGGGGGGGCAAGAAGGTTAAGACTGGCAGGGCTGCAACCAGAGTATGATATACTTTTATGGCACAATATGACTAGGATTAATTACTAGACCCAGATCCACACATTTTTAATGAGGTAGTTGTATTGTGCCTTAATGCAAAGCTCCAGAAAAGCTAAAAACATAAGAAAAACCATGCTGGATCAGACCAAAGGTCCATCTATTCCAGGATCCTGTTCACAATAGCCAACCAGTTGTCTGGGGGAAACACACAAGTAGGACATCAGTGTAATAGCACCCTCCCTCTCATATTCCCCAACAACTTATATACATAGGCATACTGCCTCTGATACTGGAGGTAGCATATAGCCATCAAGACTAGTAGCCATCAATAGCCTTATACTTCATGAATTTGTCTAATCCCCTTTTAAACCCATCCAAATTGGTGACCATTGCTACATCTTGTGGTAGCAAATTCTATTGTTTAACTATGGGCTGTGTGAAGTAGTACTTCCTTTTATCTGTCCAGAATCTGCCATCAATCAGCTTCATGGGATGACCCTGGGATCTAGTATTATAAGGGAGCAATCCTATGTCCCCTTGACAGTTACTGTAGGACATAGGATTTTTCGGTTTCTGGGCTCTGACCTTGCAGCCCAGAAAGCATGCTCCCCACTTCCTCCCTTCGTAGCCATCATGATTCTTTCTGCACCAGCCACATCCCTGCACTCGGAAACGGAGTGCGGAGATAAGGAAAATGGGGTGGTCCCGAGGCAAGGCAGGGACCACGGAAGCTGCATTATGCAGCTTTCTATGCGCTGTGTGGCCTTACCATGTCCTGCTCCAAAGCTCCATGACTAGACAGGCGAGTTTGCCTGTTTAGCCAAAAATGCAGGGTGGCCAGAGCACAGAGGAGAGGATCGACTCCATGCTCTGGCTGCCCCACATTGGATAGCCATCAGCCTCCAAGTTTGGAGGCCAATGACTATCTCCATAAGACTGTGCCCTAAGAGATGGAAAAAAGTCCACTTTCTCCACACCATGCATAGGTTTGTACACCTCTATCATGTCTCCCCTTACTCTCCATTTTTCCAAGCTAAACAATCCCAGCTGTTGTAACCTTCCCTCATAGGGAGCTGCTTCAGTCCCCTGATCATTTTAGTTGCCCTTTTCTGCAATTTTTCCAACTCAACAATACCCCTTTTAAAGGTGAGGTGACCAGAATTGTGTACAGTATTCCAAGTGTGGTCATACCATATATTTGTATAAGGGCTGCATGATATTGGCAATTTTATTTTAGATTACTTTCCTAATTATGCCTAATATGGAATTTGCCTTTTTCAGAATAACTACACACTGGGTCAAGATTTTCACTGAGCAATCCAGCACAACCCCAAGTTCTTTTTCTTGGTCAGTCACTGCTAGCTCAGATCCCATCAGCTTATCTGTGAAGTTGCGTTTTTTTGCCCCCCAATACATCACTTCACACTTGCTTACATTGAACTGTTTTTGCCATTTCGATCCTCATTCCCCCAGTTTGCAATCCCTTTTTGTTTTAACCTCCCCAAACAATTTGGTATCATCAGTACAACTGGCCATCTCCCAGCTCACTCCTAATTCCACATCATTTATGAACAAGTTAGAAAACACTGGTCCCAATACAGATCTCTATAGACCCCACTGCTTATATCCCTCCATTGGGAGAATTTATCATTTATTCCTACTCTTTCTGTTTTTTAACCAGTTGCTGATCTACAAGAGGACCACTCATCTTATTCCACAATCGCTAAGTTAGCTCAGGAGCCTTTGGCGAGGGACATTGTCAAAAGTATTTTGGGAGTCCAAGTAAACAATATGTACAAAACCACCCCTGCACACATGTTTATCAACACTCTCAAAGGACTCTGAAAGGTTAGAGGGACAGGACTTACCTTTGCAGAAGCCATGTTGATTATTTTTCAGCAGGGCTTGTCCCTCTATGTGCTTACCAATTTTAGCTTTTAATAACGCTTTCACCCAATTTACCCAGAACAGACATTAAGCTAACTGGCCCGAAATTTCCTGCATCCTACTGGCTCCTTTTGAAAAAATTCTCCCATCTTCTGGTAGGAAGGCTGATCTTAGAGACATGCTACATATTTTTATTAAATCAGCAATTTCATATTGAGTTCTTTAAGAACTCTAGCATGGATATCATCTGGCTGATTTATTCATTTTCAATTTGTAAGTAAGTCTGGGAACTTCATTTTCTCTCACTGCTATTCGCCTCAGTTCTTCAATCTCCCTTCCTGAAAACATCAGTTCAGGCACAGGTATCGGTCCTGAAACTTCTGCAGCGAAGACAAATGAAAAGAATTAATTGACCTTTCCTGCAATCTCCTTATCCTCCTTTAGTACTCCTTTTACTCTGTTGTCATCCAACAGTCCAACTGCCCCCCTGCAGTTCTCAAAGTTCCTCCTGCAAAGGTCTGCTTAATTTGAATTCTTAAAAGTGCTTTAGTACTCCTTTAACTCTGTTGTCATGCAATGGGTCCCACTGCCTCCCTAGCTCATTTCCTGCGTGTGATTAATTCTTTATTGTTGGCATTCATGTTGTCAGCGATGCGCTCCTCAAAATGCCTTTTTTGCATCTCTTATTGTCTGCTTGCTCTTCCTTTGTGCAAGTTTGTGCTCCTTTCTGTTCTTCTCATTTGGGCCTCTCCATTTTGGGAAGAATTTACTGATCCAGAGACTCCAAGTCTGGGTTACCAATATAGTTCCCACTGGCACCAATGCATTCACAGACACAGCTCTTGGTGTCCACCAGACTCCCTCCTCTCCTGATTTTAATTTGATTTCTTAAGATTCTTTTAAATTATTTTTTTAATTGAGAGACTACCATGCTGCAAAGCAAAGTGCTACCCTTTGTTTGGGTTGAAAAGGGTGGTTTTGTAGTTTGGAGTTCAGACACCCATCTCTGCCTTGTACTTCAGTTCTTGAGCTAGTTATTTTTGTAGCGTTCTCACCAGTTTGCCTTATGGGAAATGAGAGTTTTGTGACTGGCCATGCCCATTATGGCAGTCATTTTATGAACATGCAAGCCTCTCCATGAGTACCCATGATACTCAAAACTCCAAATACACCCACTAACTCAAAAAGGTTAGGAACTTATGCTTTAAGTAAAGAAAACTATTTTATATTGGTTCTCCCCCCAACATGCCTCTCAATGTCTTCTTACCCAACACCTGTTATTTCTTTTCCCCTTCTCCTTTGCTACTTGTACCCTATCCCCAATTGCCAGTTTCTTTCATTCCTCCCTCCTGTTGCTTTTACATTCACTTCCTCCCTTAACAGCTTCCCTCTCTTATCCTCTTCCTCTTTATTCCTTTTTTAAATTATTATAAATATTAGCCTGCTGCCACACCCGCCTATGCAGTGTGAATGGTGTGGCCATGGCACTGGGCAGACTGCAGCACTGAGACCCACCTGAAGATTGGTTGAGACCCACTGGTTGATCCCGACCCACACTTTGAGAAATACTACTATGGAGTTTATATCTATAGATAGGGGTTGGACTCGATGGTCTTATAGGCCCCCTCCAACCCTACTGTTCTATGATTCTATGACTGTATCCCACTGGTTCTGTCCATTTCACCAGGCTTCCATTAAGCCCACTATATCTCGTTGTTGTTCAGTCGTGTCCGACTCTTCGTGACCCCATGGACCATAGCACGCCAGGCCTTCCTGTCCTGCGCTCTCTCCCGGAGCGTGCTCAAGTTCATATTCATTGCGTCCGTGATGCTATCTAGCCATCTCATCCTCTGCCGTCCCCTTCTCCTTTTGCCTTCAGTCTTTCCCAGCATCAGGGTCTTTTCCAGGGAGTTTTCTCTTCGCATTAGGTGGCCAAAATATTGGAGCTTCAGCTTCATTATCTGTCCTTCCAATGAGCAGTCAGGGTTGATTTCCTTTAGGATGGACTGATTGGACCTCCTTGCAGTCCAGGGGACTCGTAAGAGTCTTCTCCAGCACCACAGTTCGAAAGCACCACTATATCTAAGTTCCCCTTTATAACCAGGCACTCCAATTCTCCCGTCCGGGCTTGGAGGCTTCTAGCATTAGCACAACACCTATACACAGTCCCTCCCCAGACATCTCTGGTGTGTGCATCTTCTGCTATGGCCCTTAGGCTGCTTTGACTGGCTATTATGTTTCACCATATGCTCATGGCCTATTCACTCCCTGAATCCATTTGGGCAATTGGAAACATTTGCACCTTCATCCCCTAGTTCCTCCTGGATCTCACTGCTGCACCAAGTTCCTCCAACAAATGTGCCAAACCACTGCCCTACTCATAATTGGAGTTATTTTAATTTGTTCCAGTTAAATTTTGAAGTTTTAGATATGATCTCTTATTTTTGACAATAACTTTGAATTCTAGCCTTACACTCCAATGTGTTCTCTCAATGCTCTTAATCTTTGACAGCTCATTTCTTTAAAAAATGACCCCCAATACTACTAATAGTACAATATGTTTCATAAACCATACTCATAAGCAGACAATTCCTTCCAGAGCCAAAATGTGACTATAATTGTTCAAACCAAGTAGTACAAGACAGCGCTGTAACGTGTCCAAGGCTGAAGGGACATATATTTAGAGCAGGAACAAAATAATTATCTCGCGCAGGAGTTAAATATTACATGTACATTTGTTTCTTGTGGACAATTTCACACAGATAGCATGCTGTGGCACATTAACAGCTTTATTTTTTCTCAGAATATGAAGCTGTTGTTAAATACTGTTTTGCATACACAGGTATCATATGTCAACTCTGTGCAAGGTGTGGGGCTGGTGACCAGGACTCCTGGCTACAGCAGGAGCCTGGCCAAGCATGCCTTCCCCCTCCTTGCAAGGAGACCTTTCCTCTCCTTGCAAGTTGACAGCGGTGCCCTCGCTCAATCATCAGTGTATCACAGTGACATGTGCTCATTTAAGTGTATTTACAGATTATATTATCTAGTTTTAACTAAACTAACCCTCACAAAATGTCCTAGTGGCTTTAAAAGATTCCTGAAAAGAAACCATGGATTGAATATAATATTAATGTGAGCGACACGAATATGGCAGAGCTGACATTTCTCCTTCTCCTAGTATGAGTTCTTCGTCAGCCACATTACAAGGTAAAGAAACCTTCCTAACCTGTTTAAAAATATTCCAAATGAAGAATTTCAGTGGGTTTTGAACCCATTTGTTAAAGATATAAAAATGCAACACCTTCTGATTAGTTTTCAAGAACAGCTGATTGACATCAGGGAAGATGGAAATTTACTAGCTGAATTTCAACAAAAACATTTTTATAATTGGTGGATGGGATTGAAAAATGAGTATCATGATTCAGTAAGCGCAGCCAACAATGCATGTCTTCCATTTGGATCTACGTATCTTTGTGTTTTTCAGCTATGAAAGCCATTAAAACCAAGTACTGAAATAAACTGAACTTTGAACCAGACATTCGAATCGCTGTATCAAAGTGTTAAACTAAGATTTTCAAAAATAATGAAGCATATTCAATCACACTGCTCTCACTAAAAGAATAGTGACTAATATTACTAATGATACTTAAGTGAGAGCAAAAAGGGTTTTGTACCGTTAATAAAATAAAAAATATTTTAAAAATATTGTTTATTTCATCTTTATCTCATCTTTTTATTATTTTGTGCATGTTTTATAATGTACACAATATATTAGTACAGTAGTACATGTATATAATTTATAAATATATACACATATATATATTGGGGATACATGCTCAAAATTTTTTCACTGATGGGGTGGATGCATGATGAAAAAAGTCTGGAGACCACTGCGGTAAAGTACTGTTTGTACTTGCCCTCCAAACCAGGATTGCAAACCATGGTTTGAACCTGGTTTGCATAATGTACTATGGTAGTACATTCATCTTCTCCCAGCAAAAAGGGCCAAATCTCAGCAATTGTTCATTGATCACTAAACCCAGACTGTAATAGCAATTTCGTTTTATACTAAAAGAACAGACAATCAAACTTAAGTGGCTTTACTGAGGAGCATTAGACTTATTGATGCAAGTTTTAAACTGCAATCCTAAACACACTTACTAGGAAATAAGCCCCATTAAACATGGTGGGATTTACTTATGGGTAAATATGAACAGGACTGTGTTGTTAACAATGGAAAATTGCCTTCCTACTTGTGTACCTTCAGTCATGTTTTCAAAAACAATAAAATGAACTGGGGAAAACCAGTGTTTCTTATCCAGATCTTGCCAGTTTCAGAACATTTCACAAACACAGGAAAGAAAAACACAATTAGATTATCTCCTTATTCATTTGATAGAAAGCTATCAGCTCAAGTGGCAGCAGATAAAGATATAGACTCCACAAACGTGGAATTCAGAAACCTTAGATCAGGTTTGGGGAACCTTTTCTTCTGTTGAGGGCCACATTCCCCCAGGAGTCAGTGGCCGCATGCTGGCAGGGCCACTTCTTTTCTCTCACAAGGGCCGCATGCAGTCTTAGGGCCAACCCTAACTTAGATTCTAAACAGGATATTGCGTCCAAATAATGGATTAGCCCTTCCACAGAAATTCAAATTAAATGCTATAAAGTCTCTTATCTAAATAAATGGAGCAAAGAAGCACAGAATGAAGTGATGCACATTGGAGCAAAAAATCCCAACTTCAAGTATAACCCGATGGGATCTGAGCTAGCAGTGACTGACCAAGAAAGAAATCTTGGGGTTGTGGTGGACAGCTTGATGAAAATGTCAACCCAGTGTGTGGCCACTGTAAAAAAGGCAAACTCCATGTTAGGCATAATTAGAAAAGGAATTGAGAATAAAACTGCCAATCTCATACTGCCCCTATACAAATTTATGGTGCGGCCACACTTGGAATACTGTGTCCAGTTCTGGTCACCACACCTAAAAAAGATATTGTAGAGCTGGAAAAGGGCAACTAAAATGATCAAGGGGCTGGAGCATCTCCCCTATGAGAGAAGGTTACAACAGCTGGGATTGTTCAGCTTGGAAAAAAGGAGGGTAAGGGGAGACATGATAGAGGTGTACAAACCTATGCATGGTGTGGAGAAAGTGGACTTTTTTCTACAAAATTATGCAAGTGTGGAGAATGGATAGGGAGACATTTTTCTCCCTCTCTCAAAATACTAGAACCCGGGGTCATCCTATGAAGCTGATTGGTGGGAGATTCAGGATAATTAAAAGGAAATACTTCTTCACATAGGGCATAATAAACTACAGAATTTGCTACCACAGGATGTAGTGATGGCCACCAATTTGGATGGCTTAAAAGGGGGTTAGAAAATTCCTGGAGGAAAAAGTTATCAAAAGCTACTAGTACTGCTAGCTATGTGCTACCTCCAGTACTAAAGGCAGTGAGCCTATGTACACCAGTTGCTGGGGAACATGGGTGGGAGGGTGCTGTTGCACTCATGTCCTGCTTGTGGGTTCCCAGGCGACAGCTGGTTGACCACTGTGTGAACAGAATGCTGGACTAGATGGACCTTGGTCTGATCCAGCATGGCTCTTATGTTCTTAATACAAGAAGCCCACTTCTTGTATTATGAACGCTTCTGCAGCGACTAGCGTCTTAGGAGCAATTCAGTCTTTTCCTGTAAGTGAAGGAGGGAGTAATCTTATGGTGCCTAGACACTGTCTGAGGGACCATAGGATAGTGGGGATCCCCCTTCTTCCAACACTGGAGACAGCACTCCAACCTCAGAAGAGGGAGCCAGAAGTCAAGGGCTCTTTGGAAGGCTCTCTCAGTCTAATCTAGTAGCCAAGTTCAGACGCAGACAAAGGGATTTTTTTCAAAGCTTTATTTTTTTTTTATAACTTAACAACTTTATAGGTAGCAACTAGCTTTGAGCAGTAGCATCCCTATGCCCTAAGTTGGAACAGTTGGTCCCCATTTGAAAGGCAATTACTGGCAGGCTCCTGAATATAAGGACTAGGGAGAATCCCTCCCCTTTTCCTTTGGATCTTCTGGGCGCAACTGTTCTTTGAGCGCGAACCATTTGGCGCCACTCTCTGCGTCTGTGCCGCACATCCCCCCCAGTCTGCTATCTGTGCTGAGTCACTCCCTGGACTGCTTTCTAAACTAGGGATGTGGGTGGGAGGAATCTCTGTCAACTGTTGGTCCTGGGAAAAAAGGAGCATGCTCTTCTCCAGAAGGAGCGACTGCTCTTCCTCAGCATCAGAACTATTCTGGGATTCTATGGGCTCAGTGTCCACCCTGACACCAGAGATCTGAACACCACCACCCCGGCCAGTATAGAAAAACCATGCTAGCTGACCTCCAAGGTCGGAACATTGACCTAGGAGAGAGGGAAAAGGGGCATTCCGGTGGGCAGGGAGGGGAGGAGACCAGAGAGGCCAGGGTATGAGTTATCCTGTGCCTCTGCCGGCCTCCTTCCCCCCCCCCCGAAACGCCACTGCTCCACAGGCTAAAAAACCCATCTAGCCAAATATGCAGGGCAGGGGGATAGGGAGGCGAAGATCACCTCTGCCATTCCTCCTGGCCTACATTGGATGATCGAAAGCCTCCAAGTTTGGGGGCTTCTGATCAGTGAGGGCATAATATATAGGACTGTGCCCTAAGACTCATTTTTAATCATGTATTTTTACTGCTGTATCATTCCCCACTCTGCATTTAAGAGTCAGCTTAGGAGTTACCCACACCATATACAAGCTGAAGAAAAATCCTTTTGCTTCTGGCATATATTGAAATGAGTATACAGACAGCCTAACCCTATACATGCATATTCTAGACTCAAGTCCCCTGGAATTTAATGGTACTTGCTCCAAAAAAAGTTCACATAGAACTGCAGCTTTAGGGACTCTTTATTGGTTGTGCAGTGCCTTGCATATGCAGCACCTTCACATCACCAGCACTACCAGAGGAATGCAAATGCTACAGTCACCAAAGAACCTGATTCTGGTTTAAAAATTATAATCCCTCTTAAGTTTCAGTATGGCCTTTCCACATTCAGCATGTGGGTGAAGTAATGCCTAGATTGGCTCTCATGTTCTCTCCAAGGCAACAACACACTCATTTGCTGCCACCATCACTGCCAACAGATCCATTACTGAATTAACTAGCTCAATGAATCTTTACTGGAATGACCAAATATATAAGGTTTACCAAAACATAAAGAACTGATCCCTAAAGAATATACCAAAGAAGGAAGGTACCATCCCGTTACACCATATAAGATCTCTAAGAGCACGAAAATAGGGTGAGAATAGAATAAACAAATATTCTGCCTCCATATAGTTTTCCAGACGTCAGATACCCATTGAAATTAATAGGACTGAATGAAAGTGGAGAGTGCAAAAGCTGGTTTGAAACTCGACATTAAAAAAAACTAAGATCGTGGCATCTGGCCCCATCACTTCCTGGCATATAGAAGGGGAAGAAATGGAAGCAGTGACAGATTTTACTTTCTTGGGCTCCAAGATCACCGCAGACGGTGACTGTAGCCATGAAATTAAAAGACACTTGCTCCTTGGGAGGAAAGCTATGGCAAACCAAGACAGCATAGTAAGAACCAAAGACATCACCTTGCCGACAAAGTTTCGTATAATCAAAGCTATGGTTTTCCCAGTAGCAACGTATGGCTGTGAGAGCTGGCGTATAAGGAAGGCTGAGCGCAGAAGAATTGATGCCTTTGAACTGTGATGCTGGACAAGACTCTTAAGAGTCCCCTGGACTGCAAGGAGGTCCAATCAGTCCATCCTAAAGGAAATCAACCCTGACTGCTCATTGGAAGGGCAGATACTGAAGCTCAAATATTTTGGCCCCCTAATGTGAAGAGAAAAATCACTGGAAAAGACCCTGATGCTGGGAAAGATTGAAGGCAAAAGGAGAAGGGGACGGCAGAGGATAAGATGGCTGGATAGCATCACCGATGCAACGAATATGAATTTCAGCACACTCCAAAAGAGAGTGCAGGACAGGAAGGCCTGGCGTGCTGTGGTCCATGGGGTCACGAAGAGTCGGACACGACTGAACATCAACAAAATACCACGTATGACCAAGCTTGGATCAACGAGACAGCTACCAATGCTGAGAGACGGGGAAGTTAAAATCTAGCGGGTATGGTGTGGCGGTTAGCGTTGGATGGCCTTTAACTCAAACCGGGGTAAGCAGTAAGGTCGCTGGGGAACCTTGGGCCAGTTTCCTCTCCAACCTAACCCACCTCACCGGGTTGTTGAGATAAAACAGGGGAAAGAGAAGAGCAATATATTCTACGCACGCAACGTTTGGGAAGGAAGGCTGAAAAACGTAGTGAAGCCCCAAACTCTTCTCCACCGGGTAGCTAAGTTTCTGCACCCTGCCCCTCACGCAAGGCAGTTTTGTCACGCGAGAGACGCCTGCGATTGTTCCAAACACGCACATCAGACCACCCGTGCAGGAAGGGGATGGGGGGGAGCAGGATGCTGGAGCGCCCTTTAACCCCCAACAGCCCGACGCCCGCCCGCCTCACCTGCAGCTGCTACTCCGGGCGGGGGCTTCCACCGCTTCCTCCTCCTGCTCCCCGGACGACGCCGCCTGAGCCACCCCGCCGGCCTCATCGTCCTCGACAGTCACGTCGGCTATCACCGGAAGTGCGGCAGCTGCAGCGCCGGCGAGTCCTAGTCCGGGCTGGCTGTCCCCATCCGAAAACGCCGCCGCCTCCCTCAGGGAGACGCAGAGCGGCAGGAGCAGCCAGAGGAGCACCAGGGCGGCGGCGGCGGGAAGGGCGGCGGCGGAAGGAGCGGGCCGAACGCTCGGGCCTCGCGGCCCTGGCATGAAGCGGCCCTCCCTCCACTCGCGTCGCCTCAGCCACGTCGTTGGGGCATACGAACCCGCCGGGCTCACGCGCCGCACCTGTCAATCGGCCTCCGAAAAGGGCTCGGTCGGTTCTCCTCAGCAGCCCGAGCGCTCCACTGCGCACGCGCGCTGACACACTACAACCTAACTCGCGAATGATTTACGAATCCCGCCCCCTTTTGGCCACGTACCGGTGCATTCGTTCGCAACCGAACCCGCTTGTCTTTAATGGACGTTGTGTCATCTTACGTGTCTGTCCAATCTCAGAACTCAGGCTGAGCCCCCTCCCCCACGTTCCCACCCCTATTCAGGAAAAGAGAGCAACGCGTGATGTTTGTCAACACGCAGACCCAGCCAATGACAGGGACGCTTCTAAATTTCTCTCGCCAATAAAAAAGCTCGTGTCTCCAAGTTTCCGTAGGATTGGGTTAAGTAGTAATTAATTTCCGCTCTTTGATTGGAGAGTTTGGAAGCGGTTGTTGGAGTGGAGCGATTGGCTGCTGTCCTTTCCCGCCCCTTCGTGATTGGGCAACGCCAATGCTTCCTACGTGGCCGCTTCTGAGTGTCGAAAGCGTTCCCCAGTGCGGAGAGCGTCCGCTGCCTAGAGCCTTAAAGGGGCCGCAGCGGGGAAGCCCTGCTCGTGCGTTGGCAAGAGGGGGAAGTGTCGAGAACGCGCCTGGTACAGTCTGCTCGCTCTTCCACGCGCCACCAGGGAGCAGCTGAGGATTTGCCGCATCGCCGTGTGCATTTTAGCTCAAAATATAAGAAGAGCACGGCTGGGTTAGGGCAACTAGACCTGATTCCGGCATGCAGCAGGGTGAGATGTGAGAGTCCCGAGGCGACAGGATGGAAAAGGCGGTGGTGGTGCACGACCGGTCCCGCTTCAGGCAGGAGCGGGATGGGGCCACATCTTGGAATACTACGGGAGAAGGCGCAGAAAAGGGCAACTGAAATTATCAAGGGGCTGGAACACTCGATGGTCTTATAGGCCCCTTCCAACCCTACTATTCTATGATTCTGTGACTCCCCTATGAGGGAAGGTTACAACGGCTGTTTAGCTTAGAGAAAAGGCAAGTGAGGGGAGACATGGTAGAGGTGTACAAAATGATGCATGTGGCTAGGGAGGCATTTTTCACCCCCTCTAGAACCCAGGGTCATTTTCCCTATCTCCGTGCCCCGTTTGGAAGAGCAGAGATGTAGCCAGTGTGAAGATAACTGCGCTGGCTACGAGGGGAGGTGGGGAGCGGGGTTTCTGGGCTATGAGGTCGGAGCCCCCAAAGTGAAAAATCCTATGTCCCTTAGTAACAGTCTAGTGGATATAGGATTGCTCCCTTATAATACTAGAGCCCAGGGTCAGCCCGTGAAGCTGATTGGTGGGAGATTCCGGACAGATAAAAGGAAGGACGTCTTCACACAGTGCAGTTAAACCATGGAATTCCCTTTCACAAGATGTAGTGATGGCCACCAACTTGGATGGCTTTAATTTATTTATTTATTTAAAATATTTCTAGGTCACATTTCAGGGCAGAAGCCTTCCCAAGGCAGCTTACAGCAATAAAATACATAAAAACAGTTAAAATATTAAAAGTGATAAAACCAACAACAGAAGCCAACAGTAAAACCAGCAACAATGTTAGCAGCAGTAATAGCAATAATAGCAGTCATATCAAGAGGGCCAAGGTAAAATAATATATTTTCAAGGCCTTCTTAAAAGTCTGCAATGATGGAGCATGGCGGACCTCCAATGGCAGCTTGTTCTAAAGGTGTGGGGCCACTGCAGTGAAGGCCATCTCCTTTGTGATCACCCACGTGACTGCTCTCACGGGTGGGCAAATGAGAAGAGCCTCTCTTTCTGATCTTAAAGTGCAGACAGGCCGATATGGGTGAAGGCAGTCCTTCAAGTAACTTTGTCCCAAACCGTTTAAGGCTTTAAAGGTCAAAAACAGTACTTTGAATTGGGCTTGGAAATGCACCGGTAACCAATGCTGCTGGCGCAGTATAGGCATTATGTGATCGAATCACCTCGCCCCCACCAATACCCCAGTGGCTGCATTCTGCACAAGCTGGAGTTTCTGAACCATCTTCAAAGACAGTCCCATGTATAGCGCATTATAGTAGTCCAGCCTGGACATGACTAGTGCATGGATAACTGAGACAAGGTCTGTCCTCTCCAGATAGGGCTGCAGTTGGCGTACCAGCCTAAGCTGGTAAAAAGTACTCCTGGACAGTGCAGCCACCTAGGCTTCTCCAGTTAGCTCAGAGTCCAGGAGGACTCCCAGACTGCACACTTGGTCTTTCAGGGGGAGTGCAAACCTCCATCCAAAGTAGTTGGTTTCACAACCCACAGTACCTCCGTCTTGTCTGGATTAATTTTCAGCTTGTTCACCCTCATCCATCCCAAAACAGCCTCCAGACACTGGTTCAAGAATTCCATAGCCCCCCTGGGATATGCAGATGGAAACAAGAGGTAGAGCTGAGTATCATTCACATATTGATGACATTTCAGCCCAAACCTCCTAATGACTTCCCCTAGCGGTTTCATGTAGATGTTAAAAAGCATGGGGGACAAGCTGGAACCTCGCGGCATCCCACAGGCTAATGGCCAAGGAGTGGAACCAAAGTCCCCCAGCACCACCTTCTGAGACTGCTCCTCCAAAAAGGACTGGAACTGCTTTAAAACTGTGCTTCCCGAGCCCAATCCAGATAAATGATCCAGAAGGATACTGTGGTTGATAGTATCGAAAGCTGCTGAGAGGCCCAGGAGAACCAGCAGGACTGCAGTCCCCGCATCCATTCCCCTGTGTAAGTCATCAACCAGGGCGACCAAGGCTGTTTCCGTCCCATAACCAGGCCCGAAAACTGATTGGAAAGGATCTAAATAATCAGTTTCATCTAAAATGGCTTTGAGTTGTGAGGCCACCACATGCTCCAACACCTTGCCCAAGAATGGGAATTTGACACAGGGTGACAATTATCTGGAACCATAGGATCTAAATTTGGTTTCTTCAGTAAGGGCCTCACCACAGCTTCTTTCAAAGCTGCGGGGACCTCACTGTCCCTCAAGGAGGCATTTACCACCTCAGAGGTCCATATATCCAGCCCAGCTCTAGCAGATTTCACAAGCCAGGATGGGCAAGGATCTAAAGGGCAAGTAGTAGGCCTCAGTCCTCCAAGCAGTTTGCCCAGATCCTCAGGTTGCACAAACCGAAAGGTGTCCATAACATGACTAGATGATGCACCAGCCCCGTCCATATCAGACTCTTATCAAAACAATGGCATCCAAGTCAGCACAAGTACAAGCGATTTTATCTGCAAAGTGTCTGGGAAATGGTTCAGTGGGCCTTTGAGGGTTTGAGTTCTTGTGTTGCAAGGCCTACGCCCAAGAGGCCTTTAACCACACAAAAGAGCTCTGCTGGACGATGCTGAGCAGATGCAATGGTGGCAGAGAAGTAGGATTTCTTCTCTGCCATCACCACCACAGAATAAGATCACAAGTAGATTCTTACCTGTGTTAGATCGTATTCGTTCAGAGTCTTCTGCCATTTGTGCTCTAATCATCGACACAGTCTTTGATTGTCCTCAGCTCCTCAGAATACCAAGGAGCTGACACGGTTCTACAACGAGGTCGATGTTTGGGAGCAATCATATCAATAGCCCAGGTCATCTCATTCCAAGCGGTGACCAGGACCTTGGCAAGAATGCTGGCTAAGCCTGCAGGAAAATCCCCCAGAGACCTCAAAAATCCATCCAGATTCATTCGTCTCCGGGGGCTGACCATCAGATTTGGTCCCCCACCCCTGCGGAGGTTACAGGTGGCCTGAAGGTCAAACCTGATCAGATAATGATCTGTCCATGCCAAAGGAGTCACTACGGCTCCCCCACCCGCAGATCAGTTTCTCCCAATCCAGCACAGAAAAACAGGCCCAAAGTGTGTCCTGCCACATGTGTTGGGCAAGATATGCTTTGAGACAGGCAGGCATGACAGGCTTTGAGACAGGCGGTTGACATGGCAGCCATGAAATCCTGAGCTGCTCCTGACAAAGTAGCCTTGGCATGAATATTAAAGTCCCCCAAGACCATAAGCTTTGGGGTCCTCAACATCATGTTCGAGACCACTTCAGTCAGCTCAGGCACAGAGGCTGTTGGGCAGTGGGGTGGGCGGTACACCAACAGAATACCTATCCTGTCTTGGGTGCCCAACACCAGGTACAGACACTCAAAACTAGCTGACTGTTGGATAGGGAATCTGACCAGGGGGAGAGAGTCCCTATAGTTCAAGGTTACCCTGCCCCCACCCCTCTCGTCAAGCTTGGTGCTGCACAAGAAATCCTGGCGGACACATCTGGGAGAGACTGACCCCTCTCAGTTTATCGAACCAGATTTCGGTAACACAAACCAAGTCGGCATGTTCTTCAGCTATAAGCTCGGAAATGATGTTACCTTTTTGAGTAGTCGACCTGCCATTCATCAGTGGCACCTTCTGGCTAGAGGGGACTGCAGGCAAGCCACCAGAATTACTGAGGTTGGAAGGCGGACTGGAAGGGGATAAAGCATGCAAGTGTCTCAATCGCCTTCCCCTCTCCCGATGTCGTTGCCTCAGCACAATACCCTCTGCCCAGCATTACATTTTTAAAGCAGGGGGTGGGGGTGTTAGACAAATTCAGGGAGGAAAGGCTATCAATGACAGGGTGTTCCTGGGTTGTTAATTGAAAGCAGGAGCAATGAGCATGTGGGAGGCAGTGCTTGCTGCTGCTCTGCCTGACAACCCATGGTTTAAAGACTTCATGGGTTGCCGGTAAATGTGAACTGGGCCAGAGCCTCACATATTCCCCTCAGGATGAAAATTCTGTCCAACCAAATTATAGAGCCACGCCAAAGGGGAAAGGAAGGCTAAAAAAAATAAATGCAGGTTCTTCCCACCCATTTTGTGTTTTAACACACATATCCCACCACTGTATAGGGATTCGGCAGTGGGTCCAAATCTGCACGTGGGTCTCAGTCTGCCACTGTCACATCTGTTTTGGCTCTAATTATATAAGCCTAACAGTGCAACCCTATACGTGTCTACTCAGAAGTAAGTCCCATTGTGTGCAATGAGGTTTACTTTTAGTTAGCAGGTATAAGTTTGCAACTGAAATTATAGTTGTTTCTGTAACTCAATTGTCAGAGAAAAAAGACTGAACAACCAGGGAGCTCAGGCAAAGAAAAACAAAAAATAGGGAGTGGCTCCTGAAACAAACTCACTTTTATTCTGCCCAGTGCCAATCTATGTTCTTTAACTAGTACCAAGAATTCCATTTCAGCTTCTCATTCAGCTACTACTACAACTACTATTTTATTATTCATATAGCATCATAGCACTAACAATGTATATTACAGTAGATGGGATCAATATTATGTAAATTATCACAAATAAGAACCATGTGATGCTACTGATTTGATGATGACTGCAGTGCGATCTCTGCACCATCTCACAATGTATCATACAATTCATAGGAATTCTGTGCAGGAATTGATAATTCACTTGAGAAGTCTCAGTCCAACATACATAAAGATGTGGTCTTATGCATACTTCTTTAGGAGGAAGACCATTTGAATGAGTAGGACTTCCTTTTGAGTAAGCATGTGTAGGTCACATACTTTTACCAAATGTCTGTGGATACCAGCATTACCATGGACAGTGATCCACTGTTATGAAAAGCTAGAAAAGCACTGAAACCTGATCAGCACAAAAGTCTTGTCATCTAGCAAATCTAACAGTGCAACTGTATATATCTCTACTCAGAAGTAAGCCCAATTGACTGGGACTTACTCCCAGGTAAGTGTATACGGTTGCAGCATAAATCATATTGTATAAATGAAGACAGGCTTGAGTAGCTTGATATATGAATTCTTTCCAGAATAAAGGATGCACTGAAAAATAGAACACCCCATTGTTTGAAGGCTCTGTATTCTGAAACTGACAACTGAGCTGTGAAAAATTAAATTATTTCTAACTGTTTAAAGTGGCACTATTATTGGTAGAACTCCTTGTCTCTACTGTTGGAGAATGTTAATTCTATAAAGTCAATCAGATAAAAAAGACAAAGGGCTATTGTGAGGAACACTAAACATACATTGCTCACTTTGATTTATTTGTAATAAATTTGTAATCAAATGTAGAATGAAGATGTTAGCGCAATTTTCAGAAACAGGTGAGCATCTTAATTCTACATTTGGGGTACAATCCCACAGAAAGATTTTCCTGCATAAGCCCTACTGGTATCACAATCTTCTGCATGTTTACTCAGAAGCAAGTCCCACTGTGTTCAATGGTGCTTGTTCCCAGGAAAGTGCATATAGGACTGTAGCCTGAAGGGAATCATCTACCTCCCATACATTTCAACAGGACATATGCAGGAGACTTTTCTGGTGGATTGTGCTCATGCTCTCTACGTTAGCAGAACAAGGATGACTCTCCAGTAGTTATAAAAATGCCAACTGTAACCCACCCAGAATTATTTTAACTGCCATGTATGGAATTGCTTATCACAGAAAGAATTACAACATATAAGTCATCAAGCCTTTGAAATAAAATAATTACCATCACAATAGTCAATTTAATTTGTTTGCATATATTTTAATAGCTAATCTTGTTTAAATGTTTATGAGTCAATTGGGTGCCTTTTTGAGTAAAAGGTGAGAGACCTCTAAAAAGAAACAGCAAATAAAGTTCATGCTACAACAGACATTTAGATTTCAGTCCAAAGCACACTTGCTTGGAAGTAAGTACCCATTCACTTCAGTAAGACTTCTGCATGAGCAGGCCATGGATCTGACAGTAAATCTTTAAGGAGCCACAGAGCTGGTGCAGCGTGGTTGCTGAGTATGAACAAGGATGTCCTCCAGTTCAAAAATTCCCCTTAGCCTTGAGCTCATGAGGGTCAAACTAGACATGGTGGGTATAGCCAGATTTGTTGTTTAGGATTAAAGCGGGGAATAGAACTAGGGTTTACATCAAGAGGTGTTCGGAAAGGGGAACCAAAGCCTTCCCCACCTTAACAGTGGCTTGAAGCACTTTTCCTCACAGCCCAGCTGATTCTGGGTTAAGGCAGTGAAGAGGAAGTGGTCACCTCCCTCTACCTGCAGCATACAGCTTTTGTTGTAAAAATGCTGTATACTTCACTGTGACAGAGGTGGATAAACAAATATGGTCACCAGCAGCCATTCCATCAGGCTGTACAATGGGAGATGTGAGGAGAAGCCAGGGAATTTCACCAGCCCTGCTGAAAGATGATTTAATTCTTTCCTCTTCCCTTCCCATTTTTCCTTGTGTGTCATGTATTTTTAGATTGTAAGCCTGAGGGTAGGGCTATCTTGTTTCAAGGATTCCATGTAAGCTGCTCCAGGACCCTTTTTGGCTGAGATAAAAATACTTCAAATAAAGTTTGGTCCTTCAACCAAAATCACTGTTCTTCCAGCACAGCCCACCATATGAATTGTTGTTCAGTCGTGTCCGACTTTTCGTGACCCCATGGACCATAGCACGCCAGGCCTTCCTGTCCTGCATTCTCTCCGGGAGTGTGCTTTAGTCCGTATTCATTGCATCAGTGATGCTATCTAGCCATCTCATCCTCTGCAGTCCTCTTCTCCTTTTGCCTTCAGTCTTTCCCAGCATCAGGGTCTTTTCCAGAGAGTTTTCACATTAAGTGGCCAAAATATTTGAGCTTCAGCTTCAGTATCTGTCCTTCCAATGAGCAGTCATACGGGAATGCTATTACTATCTGCCTTGCAGGAGGGCTGTTATAATAGCTTAATCCTGAATAATCATTACATCAGTGCTGTTCTAAAATTATGTTTGCATTTTTACTTCTACAGATTAACACAGCTAATATATTGTAGGGTGTGTGTTTTTAAGAAAAAGGTTAACACATTTTTAAAAGGAATTTTTCGTTCACTGGTTCGTATTTGCAACACAAAGAACACCCGATTTTATCCATTAAAGATTTCGCACTTTGAACAATTCAGAATTTGAGAGTCTGCCCTGATTTCCACCCACAGCTTTATCCAACACCCAATTCACACGCGGACACACATCACTCGAGTGTCTTGAATACCCTTGATTATTGGAACTACCTCCACTGAAGAGCCTCGCCTCTCTGTGGTAACAATTCCCATAATCCCTGACCATCGGACACGGTGGCTGGGGCTTATGGGAGTTGAAGTCCAGAACATCTGGAAGTCAGTAGGTTGCCTACCTCTGCTTTAGGCAGCGCGCAGTGATCAGGAAGCAAGCAGCACGTGCATTGCTATGTGAGCCAACCCCGCTGAGCCTATGGCGGCAATTACTCCGGCGTTATTTATTGCCAACGTGAGCAAACGGCCTTTTATTACAGCGGCGGCAGCTATACCCTGGCGTCCGGTGCAGCAGAGCTACCGGAGTGCATTGTGGATGTTGCAGTTTTCTGGCGGTGTCGCGCAGGTGCACTCGGTGCTCATAACCTCGGAGGTGACGCTACAAGTCCCGCCTGACCATAGAGGAAGAAGGCGCGCTCCGTGGGGAGAGGGCGGCTTAATCATTACCTGACTTCCTAAGCGATTCTCTGGAGCGCCAGCAGGAGCCCGGCGGAGGCGAAAGGGGGCAGGCCGGCGGGCGGGGACGTCGGCATGCGGCACAGGGGAGAGCCTGTCGCGCTTCTCTGCAGGACGCTGGTAGCGGAAGGGAGAGTTCGGCCTGGAGTCCCTCGTAGAGAACACGTGCAAAAGCGTAGGCAGCTCAGCAGCAGCAACGCTACTATGGCCGAAGGGGCGAAAAAGCTGGCCGCCTGGGCTGCAGTAAACAACCACGTGCAGGTGGGAACCTCTTGTTGCAGATAAAACTACGCCCCAGCTGTGGATTTGGGGTTTTGCTCTCTTGCAAAGTTCTGTGCGCCTTCTGAAGCTTGCTGCAGGCTGGGGAGCTAGGCGTGTTTTCGCCAGAAATGTAGGGGCGTTGCTCTTGATCCCACGTAAAGTCTGGCGTGCATGTTGTTGTACGTGGTTCTGTACAATAATTTAGAAAGCTCCAAAGCTGGCGATTGTAGTACTTCTGAAGCGGCTTGGGCGGGTATTTAAACAGGTAGTCCTCATTTGGAACTCCCCAAAGCGTCCAGTTAGTAGCTTGGACCACTCGTTAAAGCAGAAACGTGCTCAGAGTTTCAGTCATACTGGGTCCCACTGAACGCTTCACAAGTCGGTTTTTCAGGGGTTTACCTGAGATTTCAAAGTGCATATATGAAACATAAAGTGTGAGTAATGAGGAGATTTGAAAACGCGTGGCTTTCCTATACTCATCAAATTGTACTACAGCTGAATATTGTACTATTCGTAATAAGTATAGTATTTAACTTCACATGTCGATACTGTTTTTACTCGCAACAAAAAGTCCAGTGAGTATTCATACCTATCTCTTCTCATCCTTAATATTTTAAAAGAGATGTGTTTAGCTTTTGGAACAAAGCACATTCGTTTAATTTTTCGGAAGCACTGGGCACAATTTTACATGAAATGTGTTTCTGCTTCCTTAAAAATTAGACCATCGAATTTATGGTATAGATATGCATGTTTTTTTAAAGTTATTCTTTTAATATATTTTAGATATGCTTTGTAGAAATTGCATGGTGTAATTTTTGTGTTCATTGTGAGAACAAAATATTTGTGGTCCCTTGTTTGTAGACTAATCAAGTCCTTGGAATTGGAAGTGGCTCTACAATCGTTCATGCTGTACATAAGTTGGGTATGTGTTTTCACTGTTCCTTCTGCTGGTGGTTATACCATTATTCAAACTGTTGGGTCAGTCTGCTTTGTGCAAGCATGCCTAGTCTTGTCTATCTGCCAGACAGCAAAACTTAGCGCAGGTTAATGTCTGTACGTGTAGAGGCTGTGTGTGGAGCCTGTGTAGGACCAGGCCTTCTGGTCATCTATGTTTTGGACATAATATTTGTTTAGGGCCTATATATGTAAAATTGAACACATGTAGTCCAAACCATGCAGTTATTTCTCATGTGGATTAAACAATGCCTGGAGCCATGCAGCTGATCATGGATGCACTTGTATAGGGCCTGTGTGAGTAACATGTGGATGTGTGGTGAGCCTAGAGGTGGGAGTAGGTTCATGCAGTTGAGAGGAGTGGAAGGGCATGATTCTATTCCCCCCCCCCCCCCCCCCCCGTACATAACAAGTACATGGTTAATCCAAATTGGGTTTTAGAGGATTTGCAAGTTTGTTTTTTTTAAATCCTTTTAAGTTTTGTTGACCAATTCTCATAAAAACTAATTAAAAATTTGGGTTCCACTGACACTATTTCCATGTGAAGACCAATTATAAAGGGTTAAAGTCCCAACTGTAAATACATTTCAGGGTGAGGTGTTAAATATTCTAAAGTATATTCTCACCATGACCTTATAAAATTACTGAAAGGTGGTTTCTAAAGATGCCTCAAAACTGCAGGATAACATAATGGTGGCAACCACTCCACTGACTTGCAGAGTTAGTGTAAAGGTTTTTCAAAACATTTTGAACAATTTTAAAATTAGAAAAATTAACCCCTGCTGATTCCTCAAAACTCCCCTTGAAAATGCCTTTGGCAGAGTAACTAAGGATCTATTAGGAGCATATATCTGTTCTAAAGGGTGTAATCCTATGCATGATTAGATAGAAAAAAATTGCAACATCTCTCAGCATTCTCCCAGCCAGTATGGCTGGAGGAATGTGGGGAGTTGTTGCACTTTTTTCCAGTCTAAACATGCATAGGATTGCACCCGAAAGCTCTCTTTTGGGAATTATTGGCATTGCATGGCCAAAAGTTCTCTGAAACATGTGCCATCCAGGATATTTCCACTGTATCTCAAAAAAAACCTTACGGTATGAAACCTTCTGAAATGTCAGTGCGATTGTTAAAAGACAATTTTCAGTAGCAGTTATTTTAATGCTTTTCCATCAAAGAGACTCTCTTTGTAATCTGGAGTGTAAAATCTTGTTCTTTACTTGATCCATGATAAACGTTCACTTTGATAAAACATAATGTTGAAGAAAGGTCTGTCATGAGAAGAAAGACAATATATTCTAGCTTTTCCAGGGTGGCTTCTGACCATAAAGCCAGATGTTCTAACTATTTGTTATTGGCAATCATTGGCACTTATGTCATCATGGTCACTTTGCTGCAAGGTAGATTTCTCAACCTCTGATACATTGTTGAAGGTTTTTTTCCTGGATATGCCAGTACAAAAATAATTCCTCTTGCAATGTGTTTTAAGGTAGGCACTCCAAAATTGTCACACTTACTAAATTTTGCAGATTGTGTGCTGTACTGGACACAATTCTTGTTTCATTTGCTGCTTAGAAATGATACAAAATTCAAATTAGACTTTTCATTAAAGACTGAGACAGAGAAACTGTTTCCACAGAACAGAAATGATGAATTGACAAGCACCAGTAGCACCATTTTTTAAAGGTGTCTTTCCTCTTTGCAAGCCGAATTAAGTCTTAGTAATTGCAATATTTTAAATGGACTATTTTGAGAAGGGATATTTTAGTATGTGTTTTTCCTTGCATGATTCTTACTGGCTTGAGTATATATTAAACCCAGTAATTTCCTCCCATAGCTGAGAGAGTGAAGCAAGAGAATCTCAACGTAATTTGTGTGCCTACGTCTTTTCAGGTAAAGTCTTCCCCTTGCATCCCCACTTCTTAACAATCTCTTGATGATTACAGGGTAGTTGCCAATTTGTCAGCAATTAAATTAAGATAGCTTATTTGCAGGATATGTTCCTGACCTGACTCAGCATTCAATTCACTCCAGATCTTAGTTTCTTGGTAAACTCTATACCTTATTAAACAGGTATTAACAGTACCCCAGCAGTACTCTTGACCATCTTTAAATTGTGTGTAGAACCCATCCAAAGTCACAACCTAATACTGTCCAGATTATTAGACTATCCACTAACAGTCTAATGCATTTTTCATTCTGATGTGTGAATAGGATGCTTAAATAATCACCTTGTGGGCTCCTTTTAGGATTGGAAGGTGGGGGTATAAATAAAAGGAAGTACTTCACAAAATGCACAGTTAAACTATGGAATTCACTACCACCAGATGTAGTGATGGACACAGGAAGAGCCATGCTGGATCAGGCTGTGTTATGTTCTTAAATAAAAATTGTTTAGGGAGCAATCCTGGTGTCCCTTAGACAGTATCTGGGGAACATAGGATTTTCCTGGTGTCCCTTAGACAGTGTCTGGGGAACATAGGATTTTTCTGTTTCCTAGCTCCACGCTCGAAGCCAGGAAACTGCGCTCCCCTCACCCTCATAGCTGGCAGGGAGAGAACTGTGCTGGCTGCCTCTCCTTACTCAGTAAATGGAGCACAGAGACGGGGGAAAGGAGGAATTCCTGGAGAAGAGGCGGGGGCGGCTGGGTTATTCCTATTGCCACCCAGCCTTCTTCCCACCCTCTCCCTGAAGCCTCCACTAGACAGGCAAAATTGCCTGTCTAGCTGAAATGCAGTGCAGGAGGTGTGAAGCACCTCTCTTGGCATAGGATACTTGTAAGCCTCCGGGTTCAGGGGCTTACAGGTACCCAGGGCACAACCCATAGGATGGTGCTCATATTTACTTGAAAGACCTCACATAAATACACTTGTTTTGTTATCCTTCAAAAGGAGATATAAACATATGGTCATACAGAATGCTGCATCTTGATAATATAAGGTCAGTTCTAAAGTCTGAGAATGTTTCCTGTTAAAATGTAGATTCGACAATTTCGCCGGTCAGATATTGGTCCAATGCTTAAAAGTATTAATTTTCTAGAATGGTAACAAATTTTTGTTCTGCACATATATGCAAAAGTCCAGGATTGTCATTGTTTGTTTATATCCAACGATGTTATACAAACAGAAAATCTTGAATTCTGTTCATGCAGATATTCTAAGCTTTTATCCCAGGACCCCACAGAAACTCAAACAGTTACAAATATCATCTTAAATTTGAATTAAACCAAGAAAAAATACATGACACCTATACAAGACAAAAGTCAATTTTGAAATGTAGATGTGGTTATAGTTCAGAGGAAGGAATGACTTCTCCTACATTAACGGTGTTATAAATATGTGCGCAAGGATCATCACCTAGGTATAGGTATTATACAGATGCATTCTTAGTTTTATTGGGTATTGACTGTAATTGTAAATAATCAGTCAATAATATCAGTTGATTATTTTGTCATTTGAACTGTGGCATAACCCTCTAGAAAGCTGTGGCATAACTGTTGGTTGTGATGAATGGAAAGCATTCGTATACATGAAACGTCAAAGGCATTGCATAACTGGAGTCAATTTGTGTGGCATTCTTGCCTGACGTTCCACCTCTTCCCAACCTCCTCCTCTGAAACGGAGAAACAACTCCCCCCCGAAACACCTGCTGCCCACAAGCTTCAGCCCTTTTACTCTCTCTAGGTTCCAGAGAAACTCAGTATGCCCAATTGGTTCTCTCAAACCACTACAGGAGAAGTAACCAGGAAACAGATATAATAAAGGTAGTATAAAATCAAACAATGCATGGGAATTTGAATTTTTCAAAACAAATGAAGATTTATTTAAAACATGAAAAGTTGTAAGTTGTTATTACTAATCAGTGCTTGTTCCTAGCTTGTACCTCCTAGATTGTTCCTAGCTTGTACCTCCTCAACCCTCCTAAAATCCCCCACACAAAACCCACTACTTAGCTGTTGCATCTTCATTCCTTAAACCCTATCTGACTTCTGTCAGTTTAGACAGAATAACCTCAGAATCCCCACACACAATCAGGCCCCTCTCACCTTTCCGTTCACTCTCTGGCATACTATTAACCCTATCTTACCTGGGTCACATTTAGTAATGGAAACACATACATTAATATAACAAGCATATGTTACAGCTCCCAATTTCAAACCGGAGGAAAGAATTTGACACACACCCCAGTTCGTTTCAGAGGTTTAAATAGGAAAGGTGGTGAAGGAGTCCTTTCAGTAAAATTCGGAGCAATACTTTTCTTTTCCTGACTGGGGGAAAGGGGTGGGCATTGATTGATGGTGGGGTGGTGGTGGTTCTTTTTTACAGGTGAAATGGTGAGTTCAACTGATGGACAATTTTATTGAAAGGACTCCTTTTACCACCTTTCCTATTTAAACCTCCGAAATGAACTGGGGGTCAAGGCTGGGGAAAGGTGGAACCTCAGGCAGGAATGCCACAAGTGGTGGCAGGGTGGGACACGAAAAACATGTTTTATGTCAGAAGTGGTCACAAGCGTTGGCAGGATACGAAATAAAGGGATCAGAAATAAAGAGGTCTTATTTCCTCATAAACCACAGAATAATAAAGTGACAGACATTTTTAGTCACGAGAGGTGACAAGGAAGAAAGAGTGCACTAAGGAAGAAGGAGTGCGCTAAGGAAACAAAACAGTGATCCTTACACCTATCTCAAGAAAACCCATGTATTAACATTGTTTGGGGAAAGAGAAAACTGAGGAGAAAATTGAGTTTTTGAGCATGAGAAAAGAAGGACTCTTAGATAAATTTAAGAGTTTGAATATCCCTTATGAAGGGAAGTCAGTAGATGAATTAAAATGGATGTTAATAGATCACCTCAGAGGCAGAGTTGCTGGAGAGGCTGAGGTAACTTCGCTAAGACATGCACATATAGAAATATTACTTCAGTACTTAGAATTTGAAAGGCAGAAACTGAGGGCAGAGATGCAGTTAAAAGAAGCAGAATTAAGACAGAAAGCAGGCGTTCTTAGGGTGTCTGGTTCTCAGTTTCAGAGGTAGAGGCTGGGAGAAAGGTGGAACCCTGGGCAGGAATGCCACAGTGCGGTTGGGTAGAAATGGCAAAATGTAAGGGATATTCTGATACTGGTTCAAAGCAACACATCTCTCTAAATCTATTTGGCATCTGTAATAAACGAGGATGTGTGTCTGTGTGTCCGTCTGCACCATAATGCCAAGACTGTGAAACCCAGCCACCTGAAACTTGGCATGTGTACCAAGGGGACTTTAGGGGTTTGTACCCTGGGGTTAAGATTGCTGGGAGAATTATCAACAACCTCCGATATGCAGATGACACCACCCTAATGGCAGAAAGCGAAGAGGATCTAAAGAGCCTCTTGTTGAGGGTGAAAGAGGAGAGTGCAAAAGCTCGTTTGAAACTCAGCATTAAAACAACTAAGACGATGGCATCTGGCCCCATCACTTCCTGGCATATAGAAGGGGAAGAAATGGAAGCAGTGACATTTTACTTTCTTGGGCTTCAAGATCATCGCAGACAGTGACTGTAGCCATGAAATTA
Source organism: Heloderma suspectum (assembly GCF_057233095.1). Taxonomy (NCBI): domain Eukaryota; kingdom Metazoa; phylum Chordata; class Lepidosauria; order Squamata; family Helodermatidae; genus Heloderma; species Heloderma suspectum. Next base: position 130,677,242 of record NC_139462.1, on the reverse strand, counting down.
AATGACGCTTGCTCCTTGGGAGGAAAGCTATGGCAAACGTTGACAGCATAGTAAGAAGCAGAGACATCACCTTGCCGACAAAGGTCCGTCTAATCAAAGCTATGGTTTTCCCAGTAGTAATGTATGGCTGTGAGAGCTGGACTATAAGGAAGGCTGAGCGCCGAAGAATTGATGCTTTCGAACTGTGGTGCTGGAGAAGACTCTTACGAGTCCCCTGGACTGCAAGGAGGTCCAATCAGTCCATCCTAAAGGAAATCAACCCTGAGTGCTCATTGGAAGGACAGATAATGAAGCTGAAGCTGAAATATTTTGGCCACCTAATGCGAAGAGAAAACTCTCTGGAAAAGACCCTGATGCTGGGAAAGACTGAAGGCAAAAGGAGATGGGGACGGCAGAGGATGAGATGGCTAGATAGCATCACGGATGCAATGAACATGAACTTGAGCACGCTCTGGGAGAGAGCGCAGGACAGGAAGGCCTGGCGTGCTATGCTATGGTCCATGGGGTCACAAAGAGTCGGACATGACTGAATGACTGAACAACAACAACCCTGGGGTTATTTTGTTTTTTAAATACATTAATTTTAATTCAAACTGTATGGACTGCAGAACTGTTACTGCAAGCTTCAGCCATATGGACACACTTAAAATTTAAATGTGGCTATGTGGTTGAAGCCTACAGTATCATTTTCAGCCACTAGGGGCGGACTTCCCTAACCAGGTCATAGCTTTGCCATCTACAGTTTGAAGCCATGGAAGATTAGTAGGCTGAAGGACAGAGTTATATGCCTCCCCCTTGCTGTGGGGCAGCACTCCCTCAGGGAAATAGACCCCTCCCTCAGGGGGCTATAGGGGTGCGCCATGGCAGGGCCCATGCCTAGGGATGCCAACAGGCGTGGCTTTACTCAGAAGGGGTGGGCACAATATGTCCAACTCTGACAGCTATGTAACTTTGAAGGTTTGCTGTATCGTACTAAGAGCTATTCCAACCCTCACAAAACCGGGTCCATTTGCTAGTATGGAAATAAAGCCCTTGCATAATGCTTGTAGAATTGAAAGGCCCAGCTGGGTGCCCTGTTAGATTCATTGACTTAATATACCAAGAAAAGGGGAGTCCTCAAATGCTGTTGATCAACATTTTCAAACCTCCTGTATGAAGTCCCTGTATTATCCTTTTCCTCCCTTAGGTCCCTTGGTGAGACTTTGCTCCTCTGCCCTTCTGTTCATGCTAAGGCATTGAGAAGAACCTTTCTGGTGGTGATAACCTCTTTTCTGAAGTAGCCTTCTCTGGAAAGCCCACCAAGCTGTTTTATTGCCTTCCTTCTATCATTTGTTTAAAAATGAATGAATTTATCAAGCTTATAACATTTTAAAAATTCAGCTGTGTATGTTTTACTAACTTGTATTTATTGTTTTCTATTGATAACAATAATTAGAGATACCGTTTCAGCAGAACTCTGCCTGTATGCTCTGTTTTGGATCACTTTAAATATTATTGTACTTTATTTTTATGTGGGAGCTTCCACAAATTTGGGAAATGGGCCTTAGGGTGAAGGCCCCTGTTCAGAGCATAGTTGGGGGAGCATTAGGAGGGGTTTCTCATATTGCACAGCTGAGCTTTGGAGCTGGTGTTCGCTGCTGCTTCTGTCTGCCAGCTTCAAACCCCAGAGCAATTTGAGAGACACCCCCCCCCCCCAAATTGTCTGGCATGCAGAAAGGATTTGGGGCTGGAAGGGGTCAGGGGTGAGAAAAAAAAATAATGCTTTGATGTGTCTGCTGCATCAATTCATTATTTGCAAGGCGGCCTGAAATATCTCCTTTTTTAACTAGGCCTTGATTCTGCAGGTGTGGTTCCTGGGACCAGAATCCCATTCTCAGGTTATCAGCCACAACAGCTGGGAGCCCACAGTGGGCAATGAAAAGTTCTTGAGTTAGGTGGTGCCTATGTTGTCTTGGTAAACACAGTGCATCTGTCACTAAGGTGTGTGCTATTGAGAATCCCAAAGTTTCCAAATCAGTTGCTCATATCATTCAAATTGTGCAATTGGCTTGCAAAGTCACAGTCATAGGTTATATTCCGAATTACTGATCTCGTTCAGATGAGAAGCGGAGATACGAACAAGCCTTTAGATGTCAGCCGCTTCATTCCTCCCTTCTCGCACACGACAAAAACAAGCCGGCACGTCTTTACTTCCGAATTGAGAAACCATGGTTAAAGGCTTCCAAATAAGTTGAGATATGAAGGGAGCATTTAAATTTAGCTCCATATCCTGACTTCTTTGAAAGCTGTTGACCATAGGTTCAGAAGACTTCCTGGCTTGTGTTTGGTTTGTCCAAAGGGAGGAGCAAAGTAGTTGCATGTGGGGGCCCTGGAACTAATCGATATTCTGTTAACCAGATAAATATTTTTCAGAACATGGTCAGTGTAAGAGACTGGCAGAGCATCTAAAGCAATTCCATTGTTTTCTAATCCTCATGGAATGTGATTATTTGCATAGCGGGTTATACACCTGCTCCTAAGTAACCATGTTTAGGATTGCAGCCTTCTCTGAATTTTGTGGTGCTATATCTGCCTGGCTTGATAAGGAAAGTACGACCTTGAGGATGCCAAAACTTCAACACTTCTCACATCGTGGGGGAAGAGGAATTTTTCATGCTGTCCTCTCGCCGATTTCCTTCTTTCCTTGGATCAGAAAAATGTGCTGCTGTTGAAAGATAATATCAACTAATTGATATTCTGTTAACCAGATAAATATTTTTCAGAACACGGCCATTTTTCAGAACATTCACTCCAATACAGTGTAGTTTCTTAAATTTAGATTTATATTACTGGGTCCAGCTCCTAAATAAAATATTGAAATTAATGTGTTCTTCTCCCCCTTAACCTTGAGCAATAGTCTTGCTTTTCATTTTCCCTGTAGGCACGTCAGTTGATTCTGCAGAATGGCTTAATCTTAAGTGACCTTGATAGACACCCTGAGGTAAGATTGTTGGGTGTACTCTCTCTCTCTCTCTCTCTCTCTCTCTCTCTCTCTGCTTTTTGAGTTGGGATAGGTCTGCCTCTGTTATGCAGGTAGCAGTTAAAGACCAGTGCATACATACCTGATCTAGCAATGGGCTATACATGATGGATTAGCATGATGGATGAGTAACCTGCATCCAAAGATATGATTGTAGTAGCTGCTCTGTATCTGATGCTCCTAGGAGTTCACACACAAATTGTGTGTGAACTCCCACCCCCAATCCGCCAACCCATAGGACAGTAATTCCCAATAGTATGGTGTGCTGTGCTGTGCTGTGAGAGAACAACTAGTTTGCCATGAGAAATTAATGAGACTCCTGTTAGCCCAAAGTCCCTGCCTTTAGCAGAGGGTGCCCGTTGTGTATCTGCATGAGTCACTGACCTGAGCTGGCCTAGTTCCAGTCAGGAAGCAGAAAGACAGCATGTGGGCTCCTCTAAGGGTGGAGTAATTCTTGCTCTTACACAGTCTAAAAATAAACTCTCTTCCAGGTATAAACAGAGCTTGCCTCTTCAAACTCCTCCAGAATTGGAGGCTTATGAAATGTTGCTGTAGAGATTCCTAGGGTTTCTTTAGTAGCTGCTCTCGGCTGTTTCGCATGTGTATGTACATTGCTTGGTTTCGGTGCCCTTGACTCATGTTATGTAATATATTTGTATCGTGCCCCTCCCAAAATTGTTTGTGGCAGCTAGCAAGAGGAAAACAAAAGTAAACGTATCGGTAAATGGTTAAATAAAAACTACACGAACTAAAGCAGCAGATTAACAAGTCTGGGTAAAAATCCTGTTGCCTGAAATAACAGTTCAAAGCAGCAGCAATAAAGTACAATATCTTGAGATTCAAATGTCTCCATGAATAAAGACATCTCCTGGTAATGAACGGTTCTAAGCGTAGAAGCCACATATGCAGCCCTAGGAGGGCGTTGTGCAGGGTGTGTGCCACCACTGAAAGCGTTTGACCTGCGCTTGGGTGTAAGTTAAGTATCAGCTGGTTAGCAGGTTGTGTCATTTAGTTGTAATTTATGCTTTGATCTATTCATTGACTTGCTGATTTATTTTGTGACTTGTTTCAGATGTAAGGCTATATCCTGATGATTGTGGGCCACTTTGGGCACAGTCCACTCTGGAAAAGCAGCACAGAAATTTACACTGAACTGAAAAGGCCTGTACCCTAGTCACCGCACACCTGACATAGTGGGCGGGAGAACCCTGAGAAAGGCATCACCAGAATAATCTTAAACATGGGCTGGCTTGACAGGAGCAGGTGGCCCTTAAGATACTTTAAGGTCCCAAGTCCAGGGCTTTTAAGCTTAGCACCAGCACCTTGAATTGTGTAGGCATGTCAGAGAATTCCACCACAGATCTCGGTGAGACCGAATGCCAGTGCATTCAGCCCCCCGAAATCCATGGCGGAACGAAGCCCCCGCCCTCCCAACCCCCGAAAGGTGCGCGAAACGGAGCACTTAATTGCTGCCGTCCGCACTGATATGTGAATGGCGGCCAACTTGCTGCCGCCATTCGCTTCTTCTTCATAGCCGTGATAGGCTATGTAAATACTTACGTAGCCTATCACGGCTAATGCAGGGACGCCTTTTGTGTCCCTGCAGAGGCCGTGATAGGCTACGTAAGTATTTACGTAGCCTATCACAGCAAGCAAAAAACAAAACAAAACTGTGTACGCAAATGGTGGCGGCTACGGTGGCTGCCATTTCTGTTCCCTTTTTTTTCGCAGTTTTAGCTTATGTAAATATTTACATAAGGTATAACGGCAAAAAAAAGGGGAACCCAAATAGCATAGTGGGTGCTATTTGTGTTTTTTTCGCCGTAATAACCTATGTAAATATTTACGTAAGCTATTACGTGACACAGAGCAGAAAAGCAAAAGCGGGTGCTCTTATCTTTACCTGCAGTTCTATAGGTGTCCATTTTATGAACCTGTCTTGGAGAGGGAGTCCCCAGATTTTGTATGTGTATATGAATCTCTCTGTGTGTATAGACACACACACACAATGACGTTATTACAAACAGCGCCAAAGGCATTAGTGAGGCTTCCAGAAAAGAGTGAAAAGGTAGGAGGGCACCGGAAGACAGCCTCCCTCCTTAATAATAAAAGGAATTAATGAAAGAAAGGGAAGAAAGGCGAACGAAGCCTCTTGTAGACCAGTATGAGCAGGAGAAAACGGCGGAGGCAGGAAAAGTGAGCAGAACACCTCCTTTCCTCTAGCCGTGCAGTCGCCTTTTACGCACAAGGTTGCGCTAAGGAATGCGAGGTGATCCGCTCCTCCCAGGCCAGGACAATGCTGGGTGTGGGGAGGAGGGGATGTCTGAAGGGAACCTAAGCTGCGATCCTAAACAGCATAAAATAAGAATAACCAAGGAGGTCTGTCTACCTGCAACACAGGTAGATGGCTTTCTGAACCCGATGGCAGGAGCCTAGGAGGACAGAGGCGCAAGCACAGAAAGTGGGACAGCCGGAGAGAGAAAGGGGACCGATCAGGTCTGAGGAGAAAGTGCATTTCTTCCAGGGGCGGGCGGGGGGAGAGAGACAGAGAGAGAAGGACAGAGCTCCACCTCCCTCTTCCAAGCAGCGTCCCAGCTGCTCTCAAACCAACTGATCAGTTCTATTCACCACCGAGACAGAACGAGGGGGGAAACGTGGCTGTTTATTAGAATACTTGTTTGGTATTCTTCAGTGCCACACAAAAGCGTTTCATTATGTTCTGGGATTGGACAGGGGAGGGGAGTGGGAGGAGGGAGGGAGGGAGGGAAGCCCTTGCTCGCTGTTTTTTCTTTTTCTTTCTTTCCCAGAGAGAAACAATAACTTGAATTGTCTTGAAAGTCTTTCTCTTCGTCTCTCTGAGAGAGAGAGAGAGAGAGAGAGAGAGAGAGGGAGAGGGCTTCCAACTTTCGACAAGTGGCATGGCTGCATTATCGACTGGGATGCACGTGGAGATGTGTGACGAACAGGAGGGAGCAGGGTGTCTTGCTATGTAAATATTTGCTACGTAAATATTTACGTAGACTAAAACAGTGAAAAATAGGAAACGCAAATGGCTGCCGCCGTAGCCGCAGCCATTTGCGTACGCCCGCTCGCTCAACCCCCCCCACCGAACTCGTCTCTGCCCTCCCTGCAAGTATTTTACGTAGCAAAATATTTATGTAGCAAGACACCCTGCTCCCTCCTGTTCGTCACACATCTCCACATGCATCCCAGTCGATAAAGCAGCTACGAAAAGTTCTTTCTAGCCACTTGTTGAAAGTTGGAAGCCCGCCTCCCCTCAGGAAACTCCTGGTGGAGCCCATCTCCCTCCCCCTTTTTCCTCCCTCCCCGCCCCATAGGGTGACCCACCCACCCCCTCCCAAAGTTAGAGGCACACTTACAGTTCCAGATTTCTTCTCTTGCCCACACGGCAGAGTTTAGGGGCACTGCAGCCTCTCCCACACCAAGGCGGGCGCGCAGGCTGGCTGCCGCCTCGGCCCCTTTCCCTAGTCCTGGGCTCGGCTAGGCAGGCGCGCAGCGGCTCTCTCTGGGCACTCTCACGCGGGCCAACTCTCCGCGTCGCGCTCTCCCCTGTGAGGACCTTTGCCCAGCCATGGCTGGCTGCGCAACCGCTGTGCCAGAGCCAGGAGTGCCCAGCAGCAAACACACACACCTGCCGCCCGCACACTCCTCTCTCTCTCCCTCCCGCCCCCCCCTCTGTCTCACACACACACACACACACACACACACGCTGCAGAGGGAGAGAGAGAGGCTCTAAAATGAAATTTATTATTGATACAAAGAGAGAGAGACGAAGAGAAATACTTTCAAGACAATTTCAAGTTGCTGTTTCTCTCTGGGAAAGAAAGAAAAAGAAAAAAATGAGCGAGCGAGGGCTTCAAAATGCGTAAATATTTACGTAGACTAAAACATCTAAAAGTAGGGAACGTAAATGGCGGCTGCCGTAGCCACTGCCATTTGCGTACGCTGTTTTTTTTTTTTGGATTGGCTTGCCGTGATAGGCTACGTAAATACTTACGTAGCCTATCACGGCAACCTGGCTGGACGCAAATGGCGGCCGCAGCAGCCCGACTCCGGCTGCAGACGGGCCTGGCCAGCTGCTCTGCAGCCTTGCCACGGAGTGGAGCTGGCAGGGCAGGATTCCGGGGGGGAGGACTGGATCACCTCCCCCCCGTCGAGGATTCTGGGAGGAGGGACGGAGCGTCTCCCCCTCCACTGGGAAAAATTCCACGAAAGGGTGAGTTTCATACATCCCTAGAATTGGGCTCAAGTGCCTGGGAAAATGATGAAACTGTTCCAACAGTGGTGACGTGATCCGTGTAGTCAGGCCTTCCCCAACCCATTGGGAGTACAGCTCCCATTGTTCCCAAGCAACATGGTTGTGCTGGCTGGGGGTGATGGGAGTTGTAGTCCAACACATCTGGAGGGCGCCTGTCTGGGGAAGATGGATTTAAAGTACTAACACAACACGATAACCCACACTCAGTGGCTGAGCGTGGGTTGTCATTGAACTGTCGGTTGTTGTTGAATCATGGGTTATAGTGTTGTCTGAACTCAGCCATGCTAACAAATCATGCTTGTTAACCACAAACAACTCACTGACTGGGTTTGCACAGCACACTAAGCCACACTTAGTGGTTGAACTGTGGGTTGTTGTTCAGTGGTGGGTTGTTTGTTGAACCGTGAGTTAGTACGTTTTCTGAACTCAGGATATTTTCTGCAGGGTGGCTTGTTAACCATGCAAGGGTGCCTTATTTTTCCTCAGACAAGCCACCTCGAGAACCTATGGTTTGTTGTTGGGTTGTTCAGGGTGGTTAACAAGCCACAGTGCATGGTTAACAAGCTATCCTTGAAAAGTGTTCTGGGTTCAGACAACACATTAACCCACAGTTCAACAGCAACACACACAACCACCGAGTGTGGTTAGTGTGTTGTTTGAACAGCCCCACTGTTCACAACCCAACAACAAATCATGGGTTCTCACGGTAGCTTGTTTGAGAAAAATAAGCCACCCTGTGGAAAAATATTATGTATTATTAGTATTTATTACATTTCTATACCTCCCCATAGCTGAAGCTCTTTGTGCTGGGGTCAGACAAGGTGAAAATGTTGCTGGGGTCAGACAACACAATAACCCCCACAGTTCAATGACAATCTGCACTCAACCCATACACAACCACTAAGTGTGAGTTATCATGTTGTGTGAACCCAGTCACCATCTCTGCTCATTTTTTCACATGATACTGGTTTAATGCAGCTGAGTTGTTTTAACCAGTGTTCTGGTATTGTTGTCCACCATAATACTTCAGCTGTTTTCACTGTATTTTTTGGCTTTCATTACTAAATTGTTTTTGATAGGTTTGTGACTACCTTCCTAAAAGAATTTTGTGCTCAAAGAGTGGGATTGTTGTTCAGTCGTTCAGTCATGTCCGACTCTTCGTGACCCATGGACCATAGCACGCCAGGAGTGTGGGATATAAATACTATAAACCTCCTTTTCTTCTTTTGTAGTTGAATGTTGCCATTGATGGGGCTGACGAAGTTGACCTGGACCTCAATCTTATCAAAGGAGGAGGGTAAGAAATAACATCTAGTTCTGTACTTACATGTCAAGTACTGAGGGCAAAGTGGAAAGACTAGATAAAATTCAGTCCTTGATATCCAGTAGTGCAAACACTTTGAGGGCTGCAAGATGCAATCTGTAAGCTTATAAATTAGACATTTAAAGGGTTGGATCCAGATTTAGGCGCGTGCAACTGGGCTGGCACAAGGGGACTTGCCTATCCCCTCATCCCTAAGGCAGCCCATCCTGTTCCCTGAAAATGCTCCGAAGAGGGTTGGGGGATCCTGCTGAATGCGGTTAGCTGTGGTTGGGGGAGGAGTGGGGATTCCCCCCCCCCCCCAACTGGGCAGTTACCTTCCACAAGCGGAGCCCTTCCATCCAAGGAAGGCAGATCCTGGATCCAGCCTACATTGGTGAGGACCAATTTTAATTGGTGCTGCAAGTTGAAGGCAAACATTTGTTTTGTTTTTTGAACTTACTTTGGCTCTGTTGTGTTCATTCGTAGTGAATGAAAAGGGAAGCTGGAAGATAGACTTTTCCTTCTAATGTGTGCAAGATGTGCTTATTTAAATTGTAAGGTACCTCTAGTCTTTATCTCAAAGGTACCTCTATTGAAGTTTGGGGGAATATGCAGATGTATTAAAAGATAACAATCCTATGGCTACTAGGCACTGTCTAGAGGGCCATAGTATTTTTCGGTTTACTGGCTCCGAGGTTGTAGACAGTGCTCAGAGCCAGGAAACGACGCTCCCTGCCGCCTTGTAGCCTGTATGGGGAAAACCATGGCAGCTGCCTCTCTGTGCTTGTAAAACGGAGCACAGAGAGGGTGAAAAGGGGGTGTTCCCAGGGGCAGGGAGGGGAGACCACAGAAGCCCCTTCATGTTACTTCCTATGGGATCTCCAGGCCCTTTCCTGCCCCCCTCCTGAAATCGCACGTCTAGCCAAGAATGCAGGGCGAGCAGAGTGCGGAGGAGAGGATCCCCTCTGTGCTCTGCCCATTGGATAGGCATCAGCCTCTGAGTTCGGAGGCTGACATCTATCTTAAAAGGACTGCACCTTAAAGGCAGTACTGCCTGGGTACTCGTAAGTCTCTGCCCTGGGTACTCGTAAGTCTCTGAACTTGGAGGCTTATGAGCATCCTGTGCAGAGAGGGAGGTACCTTGTGCCTCCTGCTCTGCATTTAAGCTAGACAGGTGTTTTTACCCATCTAGCAGAGGCTTTAGGGAGGGAGAGGGAAGGAGGCTGGGGCGCCCATAGGATTTATGCCCCCAGAAACACCCCCCTTTCCCCCATCTCCACTCTCCGTTTTCTGAGCATGGAGAGGTAGCCGGCACGATTCTCTCCGCACTGGCTGGAGTGCGGTTTCCTGGCTACGAGGTCGGAGCCCTGGTTCTGATCTTGGAACCAGAAAACCGAATGGTCCTATTCCCCCCCCCCCCCGATGCTGTCTGGTGGGCATAGGATTACTCTCTAATTGGCTCAAAGGCAGATGAAAGAATCTGATCCTCAAGGATAGAACCTGGGACGTGTAAGGCATGTGCTCCCCACCTGAGCTGTGGCCCCCCCTGGAGCTTACATATGAATACACAAAGGTGCCTTATACTGACTTGGGCCACTGGCCCATTTAGCCCAATGTACTCACGACTTGTGGCAGCTTTCCAGAGCCTCAAGCAGAGGCCCAACCCAAAGTTAGGTGTGAGTTAAGGCTGCTTTTAATGTGTGTTGGGTCTTCTTGTGGGGGAAGCGGTCCCTTTCCCACAGACCTATGAAACAGTGGAGCTAGTTGGAAAAGACCAGCTGGCCTTAACAAAAAAGAAACCTGTGAAATCCCCCCCACACTTTTCATTTTGATATTTACAAAAATTGCCATGCTTTTAAAATTCTGAAATCTCTATTTTTTTTCACCCATTGGCAAATGGAAACTACTACAGAATATTGCTGCTTTTTGCTTTAAACTGAAAGAGACGGGCTTCTACAAGTGATTTCTTTACTAAATGTCTTTAGTTAGGAACAGGATTTTAGGAATTTCTATGAATATGTGAAAAGTATCTCACTGCAGCTCCTACAGCAGTCTTCTCCAGCCTGGTGCCCTCCAGATGTTTGAACTTCAGCTCCCATCAGCCCCAACTACCATAACTAATGGGTAGGATTTCTGGGAGTTGTAGTCCAAACATCTGGAGGGCAGGAAGTTGTGGGAGGCTGTCTGGGAGGTACTGGCTGCAATCCTGTGTACAGCCCACTGGGATGCCCTTGACTTCAGTGGGAGCTAAGTGCCCTGTCGGTGCAGGACTGCAGCCAAATTTCTTTGGAGAAGTAAAGATACCCTTGCTCTTTCCTGTGAGGCTGTCAATTATGTCCCCCCTGTTGACACCACCTTATTTTGTATGTGCCTGTACTAAGCCCTCCTGGGTGCACAGATTTTATGAAGTTGATGGCAAATGCTCTCCTTTATTTGTGGCTCTTTGGCCGCATTCAGACAATCACAGTGGGGGAAGAAATCATTGTGGCAGGCTCCCCCTGCCTTTTGCATTATTCCCTGCGCTACAGCGCAGGTTGGTGTGGCATTCGAACCTGGCGCACAGTGTGGGGGGGGCATCGTACCCACCCTACAACTCTAGGCACATCATGGGTTGTTGGGTAGGAACGAGCCCTCTTGCCTGCCGCACCGTGTGCCAGGTTCAGATGAAATGCCAACCGCACTGCAGCTCAGGGAATAATGCAAACGGCTGTCGCATCCACAGCGCGCGCAGGGGCGGTGGGAGCAGCCATCATGGCTTCTTCCCCCGCTGTGATTGTCCGAACCCTGTCCTTGACTACAATTGGATTAATTCAGATGGATTAAATATGCATTTGTAACATGCATGCTGTTACAACATTGGAGCTGTTGGGCATCCAGCCTGCTGATCAGTCTGTGCAATTGGGCTTAGGTTCTGCTCTTTTTTCCCTCCAGGGGCTGCCTGACTCAGGAGAAGATAGTTGCTGGGTTTGCCAAAAGCTTCATAGTCATAGCTGATTATAGGTAAAGTTTGCTGGCAGTTGTTCCTTGTTTTATCCAAAAGGTGGAGAGAAAAAAGGACTCCATTCAGCCATAAGTAGTCGGTTCTTTCTTGAATCAGATGATCCTATATGTAACTTGTAATTATTTGTCTAATTTTCTTTGTTACATGTGTGAGAATTGCTAGTTGCTCAAGCCTCTTTTCTTCACCTACTTGCTGCTGTTGACTGTTTCTCCTTAGGAGAAGGAGGGTGTCCTTGTGTGGGGTTACTCTTTGCGCGCACTGTGGCTGGCAGGGCCATTCCGATTAGTTTTGCTTTGGCCCCTCAAATGGAAGGCGCCCTGCCAGTTCCAGTCCAGACTGCTCCAAGCCATCTAGACTTTGCAGAGGTTTTCAAGCAGAGGTCGGACAGCCACCTGTTGGGGATGGTCTAGCTCTAAATTACCTGCATCAAGCAGGGGGTTAGAAGAGAGATACGATACCTTATGATATCAAGCGATTTATAAGTAGGAGAGAGAGAGAGAGAACAAAGCTCCCTCCAGCTCTGATTCTATTACAGTTTCTCCTGATGGGGAGAGTTTTTGGCAAGATGCTGTTGATCATGCCCATCACAATGTTCTTCTTCCACACAACAGCCAAGCTCTGCAAGGTGCTTAGGTGTTTTTTTGGAGGAGGAGCAAGGCAGAGCGGCAGGCTGTAGGGAAGGAATCTTCCCCAGCCCTGGTGCCAGTGGCAGGAATGATCTTTCATTGTGGGGGGTGCCTCCCTTGTTGCAACTACTGCATGTTCTAGAGGCCACCAGTGGTGCAGTGACCCTAAAATACACCTTAGGGCAGCACCATACTGGCCTCAGCCAAAGGCGCAAGGTAGGATAGCACAAACATGGCCTGTAAGGAGAGGATGAAGGTGCCTGCCTTCCCCTGCTATTGATGGGCAGCCCTTCCACCCATAACTTCAAGAATGGATTTGGAAGGTGGTGGTTAGGGAGCTGACTCGGGACCTGAGCCCCAGCGGAAATGCGGGAGAGGAGAGAATGCATGCTGTCATCTACTTTTTCCCTGCTTATGGTCCAGAATGATACACTATCCCACCAAGTGAAATCCTGAAAAGGGGCCTCAAAATAGCGACTCTGTGTGCACTGCCGAACGAGTGGATCCTTTGTGTGGGACATTGCTGAGTGTGTGGTTACTCTGCCACCATATAACGAGAATCCACAACCTCTTGTTTGAAAGTTCATACTGATATACGTAAATACATTTTAAAATGAGTCAAGGTCTCTGTTCAAACAAGAGAGGAGAAATCTCAGTATTCTGAAGTTTTTAAATCGCTAGTCTGAGCTAGCAGCCCTCTCCAGGCTCGAAGAAAGGAAGTGCTGTGCCTGACCTGGAGGATTTTTTTTTTCCTTCCCTCCTTTCTTGACTGCCCAATCCCTTCCAGCTTGGGCTAGCAGTTTGAAGCACCAGAATGGAAAGTGTTTGCTCAGTTTTGCTAATATCGTAAACTGTTAGTTTGAGTTAGGTATGGAAGTGGGTCTCTTCTCCATCACCAAAAAAAGTTTTGTGTGTGTGGGGAAATCATGCTCAATATGGTGTAAAGCTCCCCTTCTGGGGTGGCGGTCTGGAATCCTTGCTAGCTCTGATTAGCAGATTAAAAGAAACTGGCGAAGCGTTCCCCAACACGGTGACTCGTCCAGCTGCTTTCGCTCGTGAAAACCTGCCCAAGCCTTGTTGCTGTCTTTGCTGACTTGTTCACTCCTCTGAGCCTCCTACACACTCTGCCAGCCTTCCCCAGCCTGGCACCCTCCAAATGACTTGGACTTCAACTCCTGGGATTCCTGACCATTGGCTATGCTGGCTGGGGCTGATGGGAGTGGAAGTCCATAACATCTGGAGGGACCAGGTTGGGGGAGGCAGCTCTATGCCTTGCACCGAATGGCTTAGATGCTCTAAAGGACTTGGATGTTTGGGCAGCTTATAAGCCCCCCCCTCCTGCCGCTTAGTTAGGAGACTGAATGGGCAGATAGACAGACATGAAATGCTGCATCTGCCACCAGGCTTCTCTCTGCTGCTCCACACATGCTATTTAGGTTTTGGTTGCCAGGATTAAGGTAAGGTTGCATTTGCCATAATTTTGATGTATATGTTTTAAACTATGTTCCTGTAGGAAAAAGTCTAAATGCCTTGGAGAGCAGTGGAAGAAAGGGATTCCTATTGAAGTCATCCCAATGGCCCATGTGCCCATCACCAGGGCTTTGGCCAAGCAGTTTGGGGGCATTGCAGAGCTGAGGATGGCTGTCAGTAAAGCTGTAAGTATGGTGAGGGAGCAAATCTGCAGTGCTGAAAATGGTACTTCAGTGCCCTGTGCAGAGGAGTGTTGATAAGCTGGAAGATACTGGTGTGGGAACAGTTCCTGTTTTTGCAAGCCTTTGTTGTTAATCTATTAAACCAGCATTTCTGAGATTCCAACATTGGTTCCATTTCAGGAAGTGCCAAAGAAAGAAACATTGTGCTTGCTGCTGACTGTCCTTGCCTGACGCAACAAGGCAGCTGGTTGCCAGGAGTTGTTGGAAGTCATCTAGAATACTAAAACTGCTGGCCATTCTTGAAACTTTACATGTGCCAGCACTTGGCAATGACTCAGAAAACATGCCACTGGCTCCCATAAAGGTGCTGCTTTTAACTGAGTCTGAGATTACATTTCTCTCTCCCCCTGCCCCCGTTTGCAGGGGGTGGAATGTTGCCACCTTGGTGAGTGGGAGGCAAAAGCTGATGGAACCGGCTGCAGGCAGTGCTCCTCTTGGTTGTCATTATTTTCTGGTGAGGAACGGAGAGGCAAGCTCTGGTGCTCGAGAAAACAGAATTCATTGCACAATAAATTCTGCTTCCTCAAGCACCAGAGTTTGTCTCTCCCTTCTTCACTGTCATTCATGGTGCGCTTTTCATCTTCACTTCTGCCATTATTTTCCCTCAGAAGGACATGTGCAGGAGCACTGCTGCTGTGAAATAAGTGACGGAACACAGGTGAACCTGTGGTGGCAGTTTGGGGGCACTTCTCTCTCTCCCCCTGATAACTGAAAGTTTGCTATAGTGAATTTCTGGCTTGGCCATAGTTTTAAACTTCCAGAGAGGTAGCTGTGTGCATTAGACTGTAGAAGCAAGACCAACCAAGAGGCTTCTAGCACCTTAAAGTCTAACAAATACGCTTTCGTGGGAAAAGCATAGTCTGTGACAGTTCTGTGTAACGGTTAAGGTAAGCAAAGTCACTGTTGAGTGTTGATAACAGCTGTAACTAGTGATAACACAATTGTCCTTGCATTGCTAAATGACACCTCTGGTGGGACAGGAGACCATAGACTTGAATGAATCTGGATAGAATCACACTTTAACAGCACAATCCTATACATGTCTATTCAGAAGTAAGTCCCATTAAGTTCAGTGGAGCTTACTCAATGTTACGTGGCTATAGGATTGTAATTCAGTAATTAAAATTAGTTTCAGTCTTTTCAAGCTTTGAACTGCCTCAGATCTGGTTACTTAAAGATAACTTTCTTCAGCATGAACTTTCCTGGTTATTAAGATCATCCTCTGAGGACCTTCTCAGATTCAGAGGTGAGGTGGGTGGTGTCCCCCAGGGTTAAAGCCTTTTTGTTTGTGGTGCCCGTTCTCACCAAGAAGGCTTACTTGGTGCCCTACTGTTTCTTGTATCTGTTTAATAAATATTTTTCGTTTTGATGTTTACTGTTTTAGGAGTTCCCTGGAAAGTAAGAGAAGGATATTAAATATCCTAAATAAATAAAGGCTGATTGATATTTGTCTACAGCAGTATGGGAGCTTCTTCCCAATGCTGGGATCCCCCAGTGGTCTGGGTTACCTGTAGATAGAGCCAGAAATAGAGATGTGAAGGCCTGGAAAAAACTCAAACTCCAGGAAAAACGGTATTTTCCTAAGAACTGTTTTTTTGGGGGGGAGGGGGGATTGAACAGCTTTGGATTATGAAACATTTTATTTTAGAATTTAAGACAAAGGATTTATATATTGTTACCCACAGTCTTATCATAACAGGTTCCATGCAAGCATTGTAGGTTATGCAAAAATAAAATGTCTAGGAACTTCAAGCCTAACTTATTTATAGTTTTATCCTGGGAAACTCTATAAGTAAATGTTGGAAGCTTCCTCCATAGTTAGTGTCATCCACTTGTTTAAATGGGCCAACCCCAATTCTTGCATTAAAATCCTCACATAGCAGAAATCTTATATTGGGATACTGGAACTCCAGACGGGTCAGGGTTTCAGATCAGCTGTTCCAAATGCTATTAGGACCTAAATCTCTAGACAGGGTAGGTGGAAAATAGACAGTTATACAGATAAAAGAATGTATATCCTTTCCCTTAATAAAAAGGACCTGTATGTACTGCTGAGAAATGCTATTCAATGTATATCAGCTTGCAAATCAACTGAAATAAATATAGTAAGACCACCACTACCACGGCTTTTTACACTAGTTTTTACAGTTGGGAAAGAAAGTGAACGAAATCCTTGAAGGGTTGGTAAATTAGTTCCATGAGCCCATGTTTCCTGTAAACAAAGAATCTTACATTTTTGTAGATAAATTGCAGAACCTGCACCATAAAACTTGTTTTCCCAGCCCATGATATTCCAAGGAAGTATATGTAATTGTCAGGTTGGTGTAATTGTATCTATATCTTCATTACTACGTATGGACCTGTTACCAGAAAGGAAAGGTTGTACCGGAGCCAAAGAACTAGGGCTTTTACATGGTAATTCTGTGCTGTGCTCAAATGATTCCAAGAAGCTTTGGGCTGTCCATTCTTGTGCTAGTGTATAATCATGAGAAAACTGCTTAATATTCCTTGGGACTGAAATTTATCAGTGTCCCCAGGAGTAACAGGAGAATCAGCTGTTTGGGACTGATTTATTGGGAACTGAGCTGGACCATCACTTGAATGAGGATTTGACGCGACTGTAGCTGAAGAGATAAATCTAGAGCTTCTTAAAGTCAAAAGAGTGCTTCTTAAAATACTCAGCCTATCTACAATAGATGTTTGCTCAGTAACAGGGAGAACAGCAAAGGAATCAACCTTTCTTCTGAGGAATCCTCAAAGCACCCTATTGGTAAAGCTGAACTTTTGGGCAGCTGTACTACTTCAGGTTCATCCCAACTACTTAGGTCGTGGGTGGGATCTTCTGACTTCCTGGGCAGTCTTGTTATAACAGTTGTATTTGAATCTGAAGCCTGCTTTCCGAGAAAATTCAACAAGGGGGAGTTGGTCAGTATTGCAAAATACCCAGGTGGAGGCTACCCCCCTCTCCTTTAGCAACTTCTCTATTTTCATAATCAAAGAAGGAGTAGTGGGTATAGCAAAGGTAAACAAGTATCTTTTTTTTTTTTTAAGGGTGCTATAGAGGGTCTGAACACTCAGTAAATCAATAAAGGTTGCATTTTAAAAGAGTGTAAAAAGTATGTTATTTTTTATTTTACATTCCAAGGAGGATGATATCTATTTGCCAAAACTGCCAAACTAATCTGACGGGTTGAGCACCAGCTGGGAGCAAACCTTTTCTGAGGAACTGTGGTGTTTCAAAAGACTTTCCTTGTGCTCCTGTGAGTAAACCAAGGAACTCTTAGGGGGCTGACCCCTGGCTTGCACTGGGTACATGGCCCCAGGAAGAACACCTGCCTCCAAGTTGCTGCTAATTTGAGTGGCAACGAGATTCTGCTTGCCCTTAACCATCGCTTGGGGTAGCCCCTTCCCTGGAGTAGAATCAAATAGAAAATTATGAAGTTTACCACTTTTCTTAAAAGACAAAAGATTGTCTAACTTATCATTAATATCATTGAGGTGAACCGTTTTTGAAGTTCAAACAAAACTGGTCAGCCAAAATATTTCCAAGATCGAGGGAAGAATCCACAACATCAGGTTTACCAGCAGGGCCTCCTAAGAGAGGTGGCATATTATTGTCAAGCTCATACAAAGGTGCCTCTTCTATATTTAGACAAAACTGTTAGACACTGATATCGCATACTCTCTGGTGCATGAGCAAGTATTAGTTGGAGCAAATAAGTCATCAATTTTAAGTTGTTTAGGGTCAGGAGATGGGAGTAAGGCTGAAGGGTGATAGCAGGATCCCAATAATTATTGACCAATAAGTCTTTTGGACATTGACTCTAAGCGATACTGTAAAATGTTATTAAACAAGCTGGAGGATTGGGAGTCTTATAATGGCATTATCTAATCGGAACAGGCCAGTTTCAGAAAAGGCCAAAGTGCTATTGATCATTGCCTGACTCTTTATTTTTTAGCCCAGCAAGGCATTGCAGGACCTACTAAGCATCTTCACGTTGCCTTTGTTGACTTAGCTGCGGCCTTTGACTCAATTGACTGAGAGCAGTTGTGGCATAAATTGGCCAACACTAATATTGATAAAAGTCTCTTGTTTTTAACTAAGGAACTCTATTCCAATACAACTGCCAGAATAAGGGTGGGGATCTCTGGTTCATTAACTGATCTCATCCCCACCAACAGAGGGGTTAAACAAGGGTGTCTTCTGGCTCCACTGCTTTTTAATTTATATTATATTTATATTAAAATTTAATTTATATTTAAATGATATAGTTTTAAAATTATCTGGGCCAGTATTTTTCCCTCCTGCAATTGGGTCAAAAAAAGTTTCTATTCTCCTATATGCTGACGATACCATTTTATTATCACCCACTTGTATAGGTTTAAGTAGGCTGCTGTCTCAGTGAATATTGCACTAAAGAAAAGTTAAATATTAATTATGCTAAAACAAAGGTGATGGTGTTTGGAAAGAGACATTCCCGCTTCCGATGGTCCAGTGATGGCCATCATATTGATTAGTGCCAGGAATTTAAATACCTTGGCATTCATTTTACAGAAAATCTTTCCTGGAAAGCTCATGCAGAAGCAACTAAAGTAACGGCCTTAAGAACTATTGGAGCTATTGAACTATTCCTCTCTGTAAGATTCCCAGCGATGCTGTAACAATCATTTAACGTAGTTCTAATCTATTCAGACAATAATTACAAATTTACTAACTGAGTTTACTTTTAAAGGTTTTAAAATATAATGATAATTTTATGAGCAAACTAAGTCATACGTAAAATTACGTTAGGAACTGAAAGGCTGCTTTATGTTCCTTAAAAATAACGTTAGGAACTGAAAGGCTGCTTTATGTTCCTTAAGCAGCTCTCCTCAACCTGTTGCGCTCTGGATGTTTTGGACTACGGTGCCCAACATTCCTGACTGGACATGCTGCCTAGGGCATATGGGAGCTGATATCCAAAATATCTGGAGGGCACCAGGTTGAGGAAGGCCATCTTAAAGCAACAAAGTGACCTTAGGTCTGTAAAGAGCACTAAAAGAAATATTGCTTATTTTTCAATTTTCCCCAAATTTCCAATTTTTCCACCCCCCCCCTGAAAACCCGTCCCCTCCCCCATGGCCTCAAAATTTCCAAGAAACTTTACATCTCTAGTCAAGAACATGCCTCTTTCCCACTGGAACATTCCTAGTAGGGAGAGGGCCTTTGAGTAGAAAGGGCCCACCAGCACCATTGTTCCTATGCAGTGCATAGATGAGGTCACAGACTGCCCAAGACACAAGTATAAATTGGCTTCAGGAGGCAGGCTGCTTATGCTGGGGTCTTTGTTGAAGGGACATAATGTCCTAGCTCCTGCCATGCCGCACTGGACCCCAGGGCTTTGCTGTCCATTTCATCCTGGAAAAATCCACACTCTTAGGTTTACTGCTCTTCTTTTGTATTTATTACGAAGGCATCATAGACTGATTAGAGCTGGCTACTGCTTTTCTAATAAACACAACATTTACCTACAGATATTGTAATGCTAGAAGGTGCGTCCTCTGGTCTGCTTTTACAATACTATCCATCAGATTCTTAGCTGTAACTATTCTATTTAGAAAATGTCATCATTGGTCATGGCTTGTATGAAAGCCAGAAAATTAAAGATTCAGTCTGTTTAATATCTGTATACCTTAACATGTTTAAATTTTAATGTTACAAACCCTGATTTTTATTCTACCTGTGGGCTTGTGGGAAATTCAGAACCACCAGCTGTAGAGGATCATTAAAACTTAAGTGTTTCCGTCACAGATATAACATAGCATATCTTGAGCCCATCACTGCTGTTTAAGCAACTGTAATACCAAGAGAACATTTTATCATGTGAAATGAATTGGGATAATCAATATACATTGTGTTAACCACTGACAGTTAATGGGACCTTGGTAGTTTACTTAATATTATGTGTATTCCGTAAACAAACAGCAATTGGGTGGAAAAGGTTACTCCAGATCTTTCCGCACCTTATTGCCAACTTTCCACATGTTTTATTAAATATCTTTCATTAAATGGCTCTGAGTGTTGCTGTATTGAATCAGTTTGGCACAACTTCGTGATATACAGACACGGCGTGTGTAATGTTATCTATGTGTTCACTGTATTTATGTATCATCAAATGTAAATGTGATGGCATCCTCTTCAATCAAGCATTCCATCATTCTATATATGGTTTGTATGATAGCTTACTTTGGGGTCACTTAGTTTTCATCTGCAAGGGTGTGTGTGTGTGTGTGTAATTTGATCTGGGGTTTTAAAGGAAGAGATGTGTCCAATAGGATTGTTTCTCCTTTTCCTTGTTAGGGACCTGTGGTGACAGACAATGGGAACTTTTTATTAGACTGGAAATTTGATAAAGTCCATAATTGGAATGAAGTGAACATGGCAATCAAGATGATACCAGGTAGTTTTCACATGCCATTTTCCTATATTTTAATTTTGCAAGGGGTTCATATGGTGGTCTCTGAGTTATCAGTTACAGGCTAACAGAAACATGTACTTATTTGCAATGTTTTTGCCTCTTCTGTCAGTTGTATTAATAGCTTTCAAATTGTGTAGGGTGGAATTCCAAAGTTATTAATTTAAGAGTTTAGTCATTTTCTTTGCAAATGAGTATAAAAGTATGCTTAATGTCTGAATAACACAGGAACAAAATTAACATATTTGTGAATTCTTAAATTATTCCTTTTACTGGGGTGGTGTGGGGAGAGTGTTAATCTGTATTTGCAAATGTTAGAGGATGCAGCAGGTGGCAATATTTCAGTGTGTTCTTCAAAGCAAGACTTGGTGGAGCAATGCACAAGTTCAAAACGCTTCCCCTTTTTTCTTGGTAGCAGTTACATTTGAACTCTTAATAGGATGCGAGCATGGACATTGGCTCCATATGATATGAACTACATACTATCTAAAATATTTGTTTATTTTATTTTGTGAATGAGTATTTTGGGAACTAATGGGACCTGGGGTATTAACAGAAGAAATTATTATGCCTAAACCAACTACAAACCTAAACAGCAGCTTGGAACATAATCTAGCATCTAAGTGGCCTGGATACTGCTGTGGCATAAAAAAACTGTGCCTGCTTGCTCTATTATCACAGGTGGGCAGACTTCAGGCTTGTGGGATCTATTTGGTTTTTTACTAGAACTCGGGCCTACCAACCAGAGACAAGTATAAAATAGTGGCTGAGGGGGGAGAGCTGGATTCAAAATGGTGACTTGGGGTGGAAGCAATTACCTACTGCACCCCCCCCCCACCCACCCACCCACCCATGACCCTGCATGTACAAGTACAAATCTACATCTGAGTTCCTAAAGACCAGAGATTCTAACACCAACTCTAAAAGTGGCCAGGAGAGTTGCACAAAGACCTGGTAAAAGGTAACCAATTGATGCTCATATTCAATACACAAAAAACTTCTCAGTTTAATATGTGTTAAGGGCTTTCCAGGTTCACACGAGCTCCAGAATGCCAAGAAATTGCAGCTAAGGGTTACGCTCTTAACACTTGTTTAGACACTGTGTGCATATGGTATGGTATCTTACGCGTCACCGCTACCTTGGAGCTGGATGGCTGTCAGTGGCAGAATGGTGGACTGTAGTCCCAGATTTGTCGGATCACTGGGATACACACATGGAGTCTACACAACTGAAACTATCATGCATGGAATACCATACGATATGTATATTGCCTAAATAATACATCTCTTAAGGGTGTATCGGACAGAGAAAAGTGGGGAGGAAGCAAACAAACACTCAAATGAATAAACAATTTCGTCTCTAAACAATAAAGTGGTGATATGTTCCATAAAGATTATTTCTTAAAACCTGTCCATAGCTGTGCAGTCCAGGACTCGGAAGAAATTGTAGGCCTCAGTTATTGACCATTGGTTATAGAGCCGCTGCTGTCTGGTAACTGGGAGAAGGGCAGGCAGCGGCTGCTGTTGCTGCTCTCTTTCCTGGTCTTTACACAGCCTCCCCAGGACCTCCCTTTTCTGTCTCTGTCTTTCCCTTTTCAGAGTTTCCTCAGAACCTCTCTTCCGGATCTCTGTCTCCTTTTCTCTCCTCAGAGTCTCCTCAGAATCAGTTTTGGGGTTTAAAATACCATCTTCAAAATAATACTGACTTCTTGAAGGCAAATATAATTGACGTCTTCTATCCTAAACAGTCCAGGCACCTACCCTTGTTGATTCATTTGGGTCTTTGTTTGCTTTCTCCCCACTTTTCCCTTCGCTGTTAAATACATCCTAGTTCTTGTTTTAGAAGTTGCTTATTGGTTTTTCCCTCCTGCTTTAGGGAACAGGGGTCCTGGTAGGCTGGAGGCACTGCATGCTAGTTTGGGGTCAGCATCTTTCTCCTTCCTCCATTTCTGTATGTATGAACCCAGGTCCCATGGTTTCCATTGCTCCACAGTGTTGCTGGTAGGGAAGGTCTGGAGGGACTGATGGGACCTGGGTTATAAAACAAACTTATAAAACAAGAACTAGGGTGTATTTAACATTGAAGGGAAAAGTGGGGAGGAATGCATCCACATGAATAAATGATTTAAAGTTAGTCTCTAAGCAATAAAATAAAATGGAGGGGAGTCAAATTGTAAGATGTTCCATGAAGGTACGTTATTTTAAATGTGTCTAGCTGTGCAGTCCAGGGATGTAACTGTAGGCCTCAGTTATTGACTGTTGGTTGTAGAACAGGTGAGAAATGCTGAGGCAAAGGATGAAGGGATTAGCACAAGGTTCAGATATGGCTTATGATATTTTTACGTACAGTTTTATGTGCAACTTTTAAACTGTTGCGAGTTAGAAACCCTTGGAGATCTACTGCAAATCACTCAGATCTACCAGTAGATCCTAACCTATCTTCTGCCTCCCCTTTTATCCCATATATGCCATCTAATCTATCCATCCCCATTTTTTTTTAATCCCAGTGCGTCGGAGTGAAATTTCAAGAAGCAAATGAGTTGGGGGAGGTTTAATCTGCCCCTCCTGGTGTATGGTGGTCCTGAGCCAAATTGGGGCTTTGTGCAGTTATACTAAAGTAATGCTCAGCTACATGCTACACAATCAATGTAATGTGTAGTTTCTGCCTCAAGAAGGGACAAGGAGGTGGGAAGGAGTTTTACCTGATTTTACAGAGAGCTTTGAAAACTAATCTCAGTTGTTTTTATATCAACCCTGTAAGGTAGACCAGCACTTACTACGCAGAGTAGTTGAATGGCAATTAAAAGTAATTTGTCTTTTCTCTTCTAGGGGTGGTAGAAACAGGGCTCTTTATCAACATGGCAGAGCGAGTTTATTTTGGCATGGAAGATGGCTCTGTCAGTGTACGTGAGAAGCCAGTCCACTGACCACATTCAGCTCCCCAAATCCACTTCGCCTTCAGCCCATTGCATACAGTTTATCATCATGGTGCCAACCTGACATGTTGCCTTAAAATGTGTCTGTACAGATCTCAGTGCATTAAGTAGAAGGTCCAGCAGATTTTCAGTAATACTGAAAGTGAATGTTACCTTAAAATCTATTTTTTACTTTTAATGTAATCTATTTTTAAGTGATCAAACATTCTGAGCATTTTAAATTGTTTTCACTTCGTTTTTATACAAAACATTTAACAAAAAGAATATTTTATACAAAACTTGAACCATCTGGCTGCTTAGAATGTGTCTGCTGGGAGGAAGATAGTAAATGCAGCTTGTGGTGTGGTGTTTAAACCCAAAAAACCAAGGTGCATTTACATGAAAGGGTATCCAGCATCCAGTTGGTACTCACAAATGCCTTATTGGAATCTTTTTGGTTCTATAATTTATGCCTTTTAATAATTTTACCATAACTCTTTTTAGTAACAGAGGATGTTTAGCTTGTCCCAGCAGATAGTGCAGCTGATATTTGTGCAGTTGATATTGATAATAAGAATGGAACGTTGAGTTCTTTTTAGAACTGACTAGTCATTTTCTGCAGCACTGTAGCTATTCCCATTGCTCTGGTAAATGTCTGAAAGAAGGGGATCAGGTGCATTGGGCCGGCACCATTGTTGCATCCTTGACCATTACCATTGGCCCAAGCCAACAGTGGCGGTTAACTATGGCACCAGCCCCATGTGCACAAGCCACTTTCAATTGTTTCCTAAGTGGCACAGAAGAAGCCTTGCCACAGTGTCTCCCAGACAACTGTAGGTAATGTATGATTTGGTCAGATGTTTGGTACTTAAGACATGTTTTAACCCTTTTGTTGGCCCTTTCCAATGAGTGAGAGAGTTTACATTCCAGTTGATTTGCATAGAGAGTCACTTCTGTCAAGCCACCTGAACTGTTGAACAAAATTTAGAGCCCAATTCATGTTGAGCATAGCTGGTTCTTTGTATTATTCACAGAATGTTATATCTAAATGCAAACAAGAATTGAGTCTTCCTGGATGGATATATTAATGTAGCAAGAGCAAGGCACATTCAAAATGTGTCATACTCTATTTCAACGTGTTTTTTGCATGGTACTTTAAGTCAGAAATATGACTCATTGCTTTACCTGTTTTAGACACTGAAATAAAGAGCTCTAATGTCAGCCTTTTTGTGTACTTGTTTTGTTTGTGCATGTGTGTTACAATACCTTCCTAGTTGACTTCATTTTTTAAAAAATGCCTTCCTGTATCAGCCCATGGTCTGTCTCATCTATCATCTTGCCGTATACATTTGGAAGCTCACAACTAAGGCATAAAGGTGGTTGGCATCCCCAGTTGCTTATTCCCAGCATCTGGTATTCATCAGTACCTTACCTTTGGAGAATATTAGCCATGGTAGCTAAATATAGCCACGGATAGATATATCTTCCTTGAATTTTTTTTTAACCCATCCAAGCAAAAGGCCATTACCACATCTTATACTTTTAATCTCTTTTTAGTATGCATGACCTGACAGTTGTTGGGGGGGGGGGGGTTCTTTCTGTAAAAAAAATTACAAATTAAGGGGACATACCAAAGCAGCCTCTTAAAATATTCAATTTTTTGTCTTAGCAGAATTGAATTTCACACAAAATCCAATAGTTACATTTGATACTCTCTGGGATGATCTAAATATGCCCTATTTATTTTGCTTCCGTTAATGTACACATCTGAATAATCGGCGAGTTTGAAACTTAGGGGTGGCTTGTGTTCACCAACAAGCTGCTCAAGTGAAAGGCACTCTCCTTTTTTCCAAAGACGTTTCTTTTTTGGCATTTCAAAACAATGGAAACTCAATGGTAACATTACAAAACTGCAGTGCATATTACAAGCTAAATGGAAACCTATCTTCATCCTGAGAAAAGTGAAGTTTACTGCTTTCAAAAATTGAGGTAAGATTTAACAGTGAATTCAGTAATAAATGTGAGTCATAAACTTTTAAATCCTATTTCCAAAAGAAAGGCAACGGATATACTTTCAATCAAGGAGTATTTGCCATTTTTCTGTCTGCTTAGGAGCACCTGTGTTTGCCACAGCATCCCTATTTTGCACAGGAATCTGAGGCACATTATATGGTTTGTGCACTTCGAGTGCAAGCCTATGCATAGTAAGCCACATTGAACGGTAGGACTTTTCAGTGAGTAAACACGTTTGGGATTGCTCTGTTACATTGCACTTGATGCTGCCCAAAACACCTTGTAGGGATTGGTCACCATGTGCAGGTGGGGACCAAATGTGCCACACAGTTCCGGAGGGTAAACTGTGGTGTTAGGGTAGGGGATCTTCAAAAATCAAGTGGAGCCCTTCCTCTCAAGGACGGCAGATCCTGGATCTAACCCCACATTTTAGTGCTAACTAAAATAGCCCCAAGTCATCAATTCCCTAATGTGAAAAATGTGACTTATTAAAGTATTAGTAAAAGGTGGCCTTTAGCCCACACTGCATAGCCCAGTCACTGGTGCTCCTTTGCAAGAGGGCTTGCTTTATGCATAATTAACAACGCAGCACTCCTATCAAGATGGTGACAGGGAGCAATGAATGGCCAAGTGAGGCTCCACATTTCTGCAGTGATTTGCCTAATGCACCAATAGCCACTTTCCTTAAGCCTTATCTATATTTGCTTTGGGATTAGTGATGGTCTGGTCACAGATTGATTTTGTTAAAACTTTATTTTCTGGCTGCGGATGTTTATACCGTTTGTTTGCCATAGATATTTTCCCCCTGGGTTGTCTATTAGCATGGCTCCTGATCCTTTGATGACTTCAAAAGACCACAAGAGGGGACTTTAAATAAGTATAATATTTTTAGTGGGAATTGCAAATCCTACAATACTTAGCCGTGGGAGTTCATCCTGATACCTTGTTCCTAGTAAGTGTTGTAACCTTACCTTGCCATTTACCTTTCCCGCAAGTTAACTCTCTGCCCAGGAAGGGCAAGATGGCTCCTTCTCTATTCCACTGGCAGGTTATACAGAGGCACTGTCAAGAAAAGACCTCTTTATTCAAGGCCTTGGGCCTGTAAGTGAATCTGTTGGGTTGGGTGCTTTTAAAAGAATTCTGTAATTGTTTTATTTGTACTTTTAGGCAATTTTAGTTATGGCTGTAAGCCACCTTGAGTATCATTTTTGGTAGAAAGGCAGGTTACAAATCAAATAAGCTGCATAGAAAAACATTGTAAGACTGAACATTTTTAATTTTCCTGGCATTTTAATCTGGACTATATCCTAATACAAAATATCCTTTGTATCTGCTGTTGATTGCATTTTAATTTTTTGTAAGCCACTGTTAAGTACTTTCAATAGAAAGGCAGGCTAAAAATATTTTCGTAAGAGCTGATGTAGCATAGTGACTGAGACTGAGGTATGAATGAAGAAGGCTGTGCTTTGCCTTACATCTGTGCCATAGATTCATAAGGAAGTGTAAGCCAAGCTACTCACTCTCTCAGCTTCCAAACTGCAATATGGGGAGAATACTGACCAACCTTATAAGATTATTCTGAGAAGTAGAAGATAATGTATATGAACTGTTTAAAATCTAAATAAATCTTTAGTAGTGGTGTAACTAATATCTCCTGAACTGGTAAACTAACTGATGGCTGTGTGTCATTACTGTACTAGTAGATTTGCAGCCTGACCCTGTGCATTGGCAGAACAAGTCCTCCTAACTTCAGTGGGGTTTGCTCCTATGTAAGTGTGGGATTAGTCCTAGTCCCTCTCAATTTAACCATTTCAGCCAGTGCATTAAACAAGCTGAATAAATACAACCACCTCAAAAGTCCACATAAAATCTCAATCCTAAGATATTACTTTCAAAAGAACCAGCAAAGGTAGGAATCTCTTAAAAACCAATGGGCAACTGACAGTTTTCCCTCTTCATACAGAGTTTTAACTGTGGTGACCGAACGCGACTACAGTAGATGGGATAGAATGTGAGGGGTGGGGGAAAAGTCCTGTTGCTCTCTATTCCCTTTCTAATTTGCAGTATAAAACAGGACAGCCTCATCTTCACTGTTCCACAACTCAGGTACCCATTCTACAGAAGGGATTATGCTTAGCAGTCTAGCAGCAGACTGATTCCTCCTTGTGATTACTTAAGCACAGAGTTATTTTTATTCAGGCTTGAGCTTTTACGACACGACACATTTATGCATCCAAGACCTTCACTGCACCCATAAGGGCAACATCTTTTAGAAGATGCATACCATTCTGGAGATTCTGAAGTAGTCACTCACAAAATAATTACCAGGGCAGAGATGCACACATTTCCCTACTCTGCCAACACGTCAGCAGCCTGCCCAACACATCTTAGTGATACGAACTTCTTTATTACCAAAATAAACATAATGCCAGTTACCATTACTTCAATGAAGGGGCCACATTAAATATGAATCTTTCAATGGAGCATTACTCAATTTCAATCACTTCAGGCTGTAGCAGAGGTCTTCCCAAAGTACAAATATATCACTTCAAGAAATATTTTACATAGAATGTAGCAACAATATCTCTGTAAGGAGTGTCTGAATCAGACTTGGTCTGAGGTATGTAGCACAGTCTACGGAAACCAGGAGAACGCAGGAGAAGGTTGTGCGAAAGACCCATGAAACTTGAGGACATCCAGTACAAAGCCATGGACTACAATAAAAAAGAAATACTACTTTCAGCTAAGCAAAGGTGCAGTACAGGTATTACAATTCCAAGTGAACACATGTTACCATTGTTTTAGGAATATCCAGAAATGAAAAACTAGATTTATTTAATTAGATTTTAGGAGCTCAATATGGCATCCAAGGCACTCTCCCTCCATTTTGAACCTGGATCGTCCTGGTCTTAGTCAGATACTCAGACTACTACATCTGGCTCTTACAATTTATGAAGCCTTAAAAAAAGCCTCTTAGAAGCAACATTTTACACAGGATCATTTAAGATTAATGGGTTATAGCCAACATTATGCTAGCAACGCCTAGTCTAATAAAGTCGTAATTTGCAACAGCTTGCACAAGTAGAATCCAAGAACTGAATTTCACACTTGTGCAAGAATAAAAACTGTGATAGTAGCTTTGCACTAGGGACTGGTACCATTGGATACAATTCAATGACTTTTAACGTCTCAGATGAAAGCACAAATTTTTCTTTATGAGCAGAGTAGAGCAGCCTAGCAGACAAACCTGGACTGGGACAGGGAAGACTTGAGTTCACATCCCTGGTAAGCCATCATGCTTATTGAGAGACCTTGGCCCAGTCACACAACACCCCAGTATTGTGTCGCTGAACTCCTTGATGCAAATTTGTGGGATACAAATGTAGTATTATAATATTAAATAATAATGTGGCCTACATGTTTTCCAAAGGAAAAACAGGCATATTCTCATGGTTTTCTGCTGTAAGAGGTTTCCGGAGCAAGTCGTTCAGTCTTGGAAGCAAAGAACATTTGGAAGTAGTGTGTTACACTTTTACATACACACAGCTTAAAAAATGAATCCAAACATAGGGAGCTGCCTTACACTAAGCAAGACTTGTGCATCTAGCGCACTGCTGTTTACTCTGACGGGCACAAACTGCCCAGGGCCTCAGATCTTTACGTTACCCGCTATCTGCTCCTTTTAAATTGAGAACGCCAGGGACTGAACCAGAGACCTTCTGCACATAAGGCATGTACTCAAATGGGGAGCCATGGCCCCTCCCCAACAGGAACGGCACAGGGTATCTTCAATATTCAACATTTATACACTATGCTGCAGATTATTATTCTGCATGTGGCATTCCATCTTAAAAGGAAGCCACTGCACAAAAGCATTTCCAAGCTCCATACAGGAAAACTAGGGGCTCATCAGCAATGTGTTTCTCAAAGCACACCGGGGCTTGGAAGAAAGGACATTACCCACCCAATACTACTGCTCTAAATTACTTACTGAAGGTACAGTTGCAGCAACTGGGATCATAAGTACAGACACTCCTCGAAAGAAGTTAGTGGCATACTTCTGAACTTTGGATGGTTCCGTTTTTCGCAAGGCAAAAATCTAGAAGGACAAATGGCACTTTCAGTAAGTATAAGGAAACAAGTGTCACCTGGGATGATAATGCAAATATGAAGCTCAATAATTGGGATGTTCAGGTCAAATGAGCTAATTTTTTATGTGCCGTCACTTGTCCTCATATACATGTGTGCACCTGCATACACTTGTACCACAAGAACATATATTTGGATCTGTTAGAATAGCCACATGGCAATATGGCAAGGATCAGGGCACCCAGGTGGGGAAAAATAATGGAGCTAAAACTGGTCTCTCTCCAATGGGGAGTTAGCAACAAGAGAAGAACCAGAGATTAGAATAATCAAATACACTTTTTATTACAGAAATAATTAGGGATAGAAAGCGAATTAGAGCACAAATGTAACATATTCCAGAGCAGGAGAGAAAAGGGCTTATCTTTTATGAATGGGGTTGAGTCCTGCAGACTAGGAAGCTGCCTTCTACCCTTCTGCAAATCTGTGATGGGGAACTGGAGGCCAATGAAGCCCCAGCAGATCCTTTTACTTTATGCATTTTGAGCCTTCTTGATGAATAACTTAAATGGGGCATGAGGCTATGTATTCCCTTGGAATCCTAAATATACTGACAGCAAAACAACAAACACCAATGTGGGGAAGGAAAATTGGGAGGGGTGATGGTGAATGTGCGAAGTTCACTTAGTGGTGGAACAACCTGGACTAACCAGGCCTGTACAAACCAGGATCAAGCCTTCCAGAGACAAACAGTTATCAGGAGCTCATTCCACCCCTATTTGCAGCCTATTTTAATTCTCTCCTCCATGGGGCATACAGCAGACATGTGGCAGTTGTTTCCCTTGTTAGGGGTGGATAAACTGTCAGGTAAAAAAAAATATTGCAGCTGGCTGCTATTATGACAAAGGAAGTTCACAGAATTGGAGCTCTGTGAAAGCCCTGTTACTTTGAAGCAGGCAGGACTGGAAATAGGGGAATCGCCTCCAACTGAAAAGGGAACAAGCGTGAAGACATTTCTATAATTCTGCCTCTGAAACAAGTGAGAGGAGTAACCCACTTCTGGATAATCTCCACCAGAAAAGAACAAACTTACGTTGTGCCTATCGAGGCTATTTGGATCTTGGCACATCATCTGCAACTGTGCCAGTAAATCTGTAAAATCTATTGTGCTCACTAGCAAAGCCATAAAATTTCCAAACTGAAATTAAAATACTGGCATGGTTACTAAACACCATCTTGGCAACTGCAATATTTTGCCTCAAATGTAAGAGTGTAGATATACAATTGTTTGTTGTCCTCTCTTTCTACTGAGAAACTGCTGTGCTACTTGCAATGCAGTTAATTGTTGTTCAGTCGTGTCTGACTCTTCGTGACCCCAAGGACCACACGCCAGGCCTTCCTGTCCTGCGCTCTCTCCCGGAGCATGCTCAAGTTAATGCAGTTAATTACAAGCCAGCTAAAGAACTGTAGTAGATATGATTTTATAATAGTCTCAACTCTATCCTTCAATACCTCCACTATCAGCAGATTGAGAATTCCAAGAGTGATCGGCAAAATCCAAGTTGAGTCAGGTACAGTGAGGTCCATAAACCAGAGTATACCTCCTGTGGAAAGCTGTTCCTGAATGGAAAACCCTGTTGAAGACACACACACATAACTGGCATATTTCTGTTAACTATATAGAATCTGGCTATTGTTTGGCAGGGATAGGGCTGAGCAGTTAGTCTGAATCCAGACAGGGAAAGATCATTGGCAGCTCATGGAGAAATGATTGGCAGCTTCTGATTTGCAGCCCCTGCAATCCATCATTGCACCTGGAAAGTCAGGCTACAGCTGTGGCTAAGAACGCATGCTGGTGAAACAAGCTCCAACCTTTCTTCTTGGATAAACTACATAACCTCAGCAAAGGTTCCTGCAGTGTGCTCGAAATTGGTGCTGTTCTTAAAACTCTGTCAGCCGCTTCAACCAATGCAGAATGTGCTAGACACCAGATATGTCTGGGCTTCTGAATGCACAGTACAGCAATGCATCAGAGATTAAACTGGTTGCCTGCAGTCTCCTGTGAATAGCTTTTTATTGGCTTGCTTAGACACCATCTCCCTTATCTATGCTCCCTCATGACCATTAAGACCAACTGAGAGGCTGCTCCTAACTGTATGACACTGAAAATTCAAAGCCCAACACCCAAAATTCAAAGCTGCATGTTCAAGAGACAGACACTGATCCAGTTTGCATATAATGGTAGCAAATATGGGTTAATTAACCTATGATTTCCTGTGGTATGTGCTGGGCGTGAGCCACTTCTAATTTGAATATGCAGCCTCCAGTTGGCCGGATCATAGGTTGCTCTGTGACATGTGAACCCAGACACTTTGGGTTGTTTGTGAGTTAAACAATCCAAAGTTGACCTCTGATCAGTTCTTAGGTTAATTCTGGGTTGTTTAACCCACACACCATCCAAAGTGTCCGGGTTTGCATGTCATGGAGCAACTAACAATCAGGCTGATCAGAGGCTGCATACTGAAACTGTAACCAACTTGTACCACGGCAAATCGCAGGTTAATTAACCATGATTTGCTGTTATAATGTGCAAGCCAGCCCACTGGCTATGTTCACTTGTAACATTAAATCATGATTTAGTGTTGCGAGGAAGTGCTCTACTTCACATACGAGGGGAAAAACAAAGGTTGTTACAAACTGCTTCTGGAAGACATTTTTTACAAACCAGCCCCCATCCCTCCCACTCTCTGCTGGGGAGGAAGGGCAGGAGGAATGTGTGAGGCCTGCTGTGGCTAATTCTTGTTCATGCTAAACCAGGATTTAGTATTATCTCTGAATGCAACCAGAATAATTCCTTCTGTTAAAACAAAGATGGGCAACTTGTAAGCCCAAACATCTGGAGAGCCACAACTCCCATCATCCCTCAACACTGGCTATGCTGGCTAGGGCTGATGCGAGTTGTAGGCCCAAACATCAAGAGGGCCACAAGTTGCCCACCCCTGTGTTAAGCCTACCATTAAGGCTACTGGTCAGCAGGAAGTTGTTTTCAAGGCTAATCATATATTGTTCATGTAATAATATCGATATACAGAAGCAGATACCCATCATCATCATCAGTTGGCACAATTATTTATATTTTCCCCACAAAACCTCATGCACACTGAAATTACATGTTTCTGTGTATAGTAATCTGTCAGGCCTACATCAAGTTCATTCATAAGAAATGAATATTTAATTAAGTTGAATTAAATTGAGAACACAACCAAGATTAGTAGCAAACGCCAATTTCACCACTGTCCTTTTCCTATTCATGGTCAAGAGGAGAAGACCAATATGGATGTGAAGCTCTAGTTTGACGGGGATATAGCAAGTATACAGGGGAGCAAGGCGCTGTGAACCACAACCTTGGTAAGTTGTGAACATGCAAACCCGGACTGATTGTTTAGGGGCTAAACAACCCAGGGGTTAAAACAACAACAAACCATGGGTTAACCGCTGGGTTGTTTAGCCCCACACTACACAACCTACATAGGAGCCAATCATGCGTTGTGCAGTAAAAGCAGAAGTGGTGGCCATGCAGGTGGCAGTGTGCTCACTCATCTCTGCTCATGCATGACAACCCATTGATTGTTGAACCAGTGGGTTGCCGTTATATGCAAAACTGGTCATAGGGTCAAAGGAAGAGGCACCAAGTCCCCAATGAGCTTCGGACAACTCACTTCTGCAACACAAGAGAATGAGAGCATTATGTCTAAAGAGGAACATGCTCACTATGGAGACAGTTTCCACCACTAGCCTGTTACAACTCTATTGTTTTGCTACAGGGAGAAGAAACTACTGTTTCGACTTGAATAATGTTCCCACTTAAATACCACCCCCAATCTTGACTTCAACGTGTTACATTATTGGTCTTCCACAACTTAGCTGTTCTGTGATTAGACTAAGCATTTCATCTATTGCGGGGTACGAAGTCAACATCTCACAGTGTTGGACTACTTTGTACATTATATTTTCAAACGGTTAATTCTCAAGAGTTCATCACATTTGTTATATTCGGAATTTAGTATCTTTACATAGAATGACAGCTCCTTTTAGCAGATTGCTAGCTTCTGCATCGCAAAGAAAAGGCTATTCTAGTGCAGGATTAATACTATTTTACACTAGGTTGTTAAATAGCTAACAAGGTGTCTTAAACTTGAAATGAGTCACTTTTGTTAAACTACTGGTTAAGAAAAGGGATTTGGGACAAAACACATTTATTTTACAAAACAAGTTTAAAATTATTACCTTCAGACACTCCCCTACCAACACTGAGGTTACGCAAAGCTATAGAAACAAAGACCCATACTGGAATCTGTATCCATATGAGCAGGCTGGCCTTGAAAGGGTGGCAATTATCTCGAACGTACAGCTCTGAAACAATCCTTTTCAGATTCTTCTTGAAATAGAACCTGGTTGAAAAGACAAGCAAAACACAATTCCGTAGACTAAAAGTACAACCCTATATATGTACACTAAGAAGTAAGTCCAGTGGAATGTACACATTTGAGAGTACAGGATTACAGTCTTATACAGACTTTATAGGTAGCGGAAGTATCATGGACATTACCCATGCTTAGGATTGGTGTGTAAATCTCATACAGCTTTTCTTAAATAAGACACTGGACACTACATTCAAATTAAATCAGGAACCTATTGGCAAAACTATTTTTCACTTTTTGTGCAACAATGCCTGTTACTCATGGTTCAAGTATTTTTCTTTTATGTAACATTCCTATATTTAACCCCACAATCCCCACACAATAGTATTATTTTTTATACATTAATCTACTGGTTTTATTTGCCAGTCTACTCAACTCCACTACATTCTAAATGTTCCAGAATCAAATCCACACTGGAAAAAATATATAATTCTGCTCATCACTGTGAGCAGAATCATGCAAATCCATGGATTTTTAAGGGGGGGGGGGAGAAGTATTTTGTTTTGCACAGCACAGTTTACATGTATTATGGAGAAGAAAAGGCACTGGCAGATCTGAAAAGCAGCAGAACCAGGAGATAGATTAGCAAACATCTAACCCCTTCTCTTCTCTCTTTCACCCCATTTTTTCCCACAGCATTATTTTTCACTGAGCTGGTGTGGAGCCAGCAGGAGAAAAGTCAGTTTTGTAAACTGAAAACAAACAGCCAAATCCTAAGGACAGGATCCCCTCAGAAGTAAACCCCCACTAAATTCAATGGTACTTATTTCATAGCATGTATGCATAAGATTGCAGCCTAAACATTTTTACTCAGAAGTAATTTTCACTGACTTTCAAAGAGTCCCCAGTATGCTTGATTAGAATTGCAGCCTTTGCGTTCCTGACCCAATGGGCCATTTCCTAATCCTGGATCTTATGCATATTTACTTGGGTATAAGCACCACTGAATTCAGTGGGACTTACTTCTGAGTAAATGTGCATAATACTGGGCTGTAAGACCCTTTCAGGCAACTGCAATGCATAGAAGACTACCCTAGCTAGGTGCTGTAAATCATGCTCAGACAAATAATACAGAGGTTTGAAGATGAATACTAGGGACAGGACAGAGGAGAACAGTAACTTTAGGAATTGGTGCCTGAGCTTGCCTTTTTCCTCCCTCCCTTCCTTCCCATCCCCTTTTTCTTCTGTGTCATGTCTTTTAAACTGTACACCTGAGGGCAGGGACTGTCTTGTTTTTTATTGTTCTGTAAGCCACTCTGGGAACCATTTTGGCTTTAAATAAAATAATAAATATTAATAAATAAAATATAAACATTATGTGGTCATAGTAATGGGGAAACAAGGTAGTTTAACAAAAACATTCTGAACAAAAACAGGAGAGTAGACAGTAAGGAGGAGGTTACATTGATTTCTAAAAGGGGTGACTAGAGTATGTACAAAGGTTTGATAGAAAGTACAGAAAGGGAAGAGCATATCCTGGAGATGCGTCTGTGGGCAGCACAGAGAACAGTGGAAGTCTAAGCTGGAATACAAAACACAGAACAATTATACATTTCATGGGTGCCCCACTACACAACCACCATTCACATGGGAATCTTTCAGGCACATCAGTATGTGGTTTGCAGTGATCATGACTAATCCAAATGTTAAATACTAAAGAACTTTCATAATTATTCTAGCTGGATTAATTAGGATACTGTTCAAATGCTCTTACCTGGATAACTTTTCAGACCAACCCCGTTGTTTTGCACAAACTGAAACTTCATAGCGAAGATGCTTGGCTAGGCTTTGAATTTCAGGCTGCAAGTTTTCCAACTAGCTGAAAGGACACAGGAGACTTAGTTATAAACCAATAAAGTACTGCTTTCTTCAGGTGCTCTTCCCTAAAGAGTCATATCTTAACTTTAATGCTGATTTAGCCCTGGACATCTTGAGTACCATAAAAAATGTGGGACTTGTGCTTTTTAGCATCACTACATTAGTAGACTACTGAAGAAACACAAATTGTGCAGTTGCCATAGATGAGGGATGATGTCCTGACCTCTGGAGGAATCCTGCTGTTACCTCTGATCTTGGATTGGAGCCGTGCTGGCCGAGTCACTTTCTCTGTGCTGAGAGCACAGAGAAAGGCAAAATGGCCAGGGTGGCCACCCCTAGAGATGTAAAATGTCCAGAAATTTTGAGATCATGGAAAAAACCCCCAATTTCCTCTGTTTTTTCAGGGGAAAATTGGAATTTGGGGAGAAATGGAAAAATAAGCAATATTTATTTTTTAGTGCTCTTCACAGATCTGAAGTCACTTTGTTGCTTTAAGACAGCCTTCCCCAACCTGGTGCCCTCCAGATATTTTGGACTTCAGCTCCCATCAGCCTCAGACAGCATGGCCAATGGTCAGGAATGCTGGGCACCACAGTCCATCCAAAACTACTGGAGAGGACCAGGTTGAGGAGGCCGGCTTTAGGAACATAAAGCAGCCTTACCGTTCCTAACATTTTTTTTATGTATGACTTGTTGTTGTTGTTGTTCAGTCGTGTCGGACTCTTCGTAACCCCATGGACCATAGCACGCCAGGCCTTCCTGTCCTGCGCTCTCTCCCGGAGCGTGCTCAAGTTCATATTCATTGCATCGGTGATGCTATCTAGCCATCTCATCCTCTGCCGTCCCCTTCTCCTTTTGCCTTCAGTCTTTCCCAGAATCAGGGTCTTTTCCAGGGAGTTTTCTCTTCGCATTAGGTGGCCAAAATATTTCATCTTCAGGATCTGTCCTTCCAATGAGCACTCAGGGTTGATTTCCTTTAGGATGGACTGATTGGACCTGCTTGCAGTCCAGGGAACTCGTAAGAGTCTTCTCCAGCACCACAGTTCAAAAGCATCAATTCTTCGGCACTCAGCCTTCCTTATAGTCCAGCTCTCACAGCCATACATTACTACTGGGAAAACCATAGCTTTGATTAGATGGACCTTTGTCGGCAAGGTGATGTCTCTGCTTCTTACTATGCTGTCTAGGTTTGCCATAGCTTTCTTCCCAAGGAGCAAGCATCTTTTAATTTCATGGCTACAGTCACCGTCTGCGGTGATCCTAGAGCCCAAGAAAGTAAAATCTGTCACTGCTTCCATTTCTTCCCCTTCCATATGCCAGGAAGTGATGGGGCCAGATGCCATGATCTTAGTTTTCTTAATGTTGAGTTTCAAACCAGCTTTTGCACTCTCCTCTTTCACCCTCAACAAGAGGCTCTTGAGATCCTCTTCGCTTTCTGCCATTAGGGTGGTATCGTCTGCATATCGGAGGTTGTTGATAATTCTGCCGGCAATCTTAATTCCGACCTCTGATTCATCCAACCCGGCATTTCTCATGATGTACTCTGCATATAAGTTAAATAAGCAGGGTGACAATATGCAGCCTTGTCGTACTCCTTTCCCAATTTTGAACCACTCAGTTGTTCCATGTCTGGTTCTTACTGTTGCTTCTTGACCCTCGTACAGGTTTCTCAGGAGACAGGTAAGGTGGTCTGGTACTCCCATCACTTTCAGAATTTGCCACAGTTTGTTGTGATCCACACAATCAAAGGCTTTAGCGTAGTCAATGAAGCAGAAATAGACATTTTTCTGGAATTCTCTTGCTTTCTCCATGATCCAGCGAATGTTGGCGATTTGATCTCTAGTTCCTCTGCCTCTTCGAAACCCAGCTTGTACTTCCGGTAGTTCTCGGTTCGCATACTGCTGAAGCCTAGGATTTTGTAGGATTTTGAGCATCACCTTGCTGGCATGTGAAATGAGCGCAATTGTGCGGTAGTTTGAACACTCTTTGGCATTGCCCTTCTTTGGAATTGGAATGTAAACTGACCTTTTCCAGTCTTGCGGCCATTGTTGAGTATTCCAAATTTGTTGGCATATTGAATGCAGCACTTTAACAGCATCTTTTAGGATTTTAAATAGCTCAGCTGGAATACTGTCATCTCCGCTAGCTTTGTTGTTACTAATGCTTCCTAAGGCCCATTTGACTTCACTCTCAAGGATGTCCGGCTCAAGTTCAGTGACCGCACTATCATGGCTATCAGGGACATTCAGATCTTTCCTGTATAGTTCTTCTGTGTATTCTTGCCACCTCTTCTTAATCTCATCTGCTTCTGTTAGGTCCCTGCCTTCTTTGTCCTTTATCATGCCCGTCTTTGCACAAAACGTTCCCTTGAGATCTCCGATTTTCTTGAAGAGATCTCTAGTCTTTCCCATTCTGTTGTTTTCCTTGATTTCTTTGCATTGTTCATTTAAAAAGGCCTTCTTGTCTCTCCTTGCTATTCTCTGGAACTCTGCATTCAGTTGGATATATCTTCCCCTTTCTCCCTTGCTTTTCGCTTCCCTTCTTTCCTCAGCTACTTGTAAAGCCATATCAGACAGCCACTTGGCTTTCTTGCATTTCTTTTTCTTTGGGATGGATTGAGTTGCTGCCTCCTGAACAATGTTACGGACCTCCGTCCATAGTTCCTCTGGCACTCTGTCTATCAGGTCTAATCCCTGAAATCTATTCCTCACCTCCACTGTATATTCATCAGGGATATGATTTAGGTCATACCTGAATGGTTTAGTGGTTTTCCCTACGTTCTTCAATTGAAGCCAAAATTTTGCAAGAAGCAGCTCATGATCTGAGCCACAGTCAGCTCCAGGTCTTGTTTTTACTGACTGTATGGGGCTTCTCCATCATTGGCTGCAAAGGACATAATCAATCTGATTTCGATAGTGACCATCTGGTGATGTCCATGTGTAGAGTTGCCTCTTGTGTAGTTGGAAAAGCATGTTTGCTATGATCAGCGTGTTCTCTTGGCAAAACTCTATTAGCTTTTGTCCTGCTTCATTTTGTACACCAAGGCCATGCCTGCCTGTTATCCCAGTGATTTCTTGACTTCCTACTTTAGCATTCCAATCCCCTATGATGAAGAGGACATCTTTTTTGGGTGTTAGTTCTAGAAGGTGTTGTAGGTCTTCATAGAACCAATCAACCTCAGCTTCTTCGGCATCAGTGGTTGGGGCATAGACTTGAATTACTGTGATGTTGAATGGTTTGCCTTGGATTCGTACTGAGATCATTCTATTGTTTTTGAGATTGTACCCGACTACTGCTTTTCCCACCCTTTTATTGACTATGAGTGCTACTCCATTTCTTCTAAGGGATTCTTGCCCACAATAGTAGATATGATGGTCACCTGAATTAAATTCACCCATGCCTGTCCATTTTAGTTTGCTGATTCCCAAGATGTCGATGTTCAATTTTGCTATCTCATGTTTGACCACCTCCAGCTTACCTTGATTCATTGATCTGACATTCCAGGTTCCTAAACAATATTGTTCTTTACAGCATCGGATTTTCTTTTCACCACCAGACACATCCACAGCTGAGTGTCCTTTTGGCTTTGGCCCAGCCACTTCATTCTTTCTGGCGCTACTTGGAAATACCCTCTGCTCTTCCCCAGTAGTATATTGGACACCTTCCGACCTGAGGGGCTCATCTTCCGGCGTCATCTCTTTTAGCCTTGTGATACGTTCCATGGGGTTTTCTTGGCAAGAATCCTGGAGTGGGTTGCCATTTCCTTCTCCAGTGGACCACATTTTGTCAGAACTCTCTGCCATGACCTGTCCGTCTTGGGTGGCCCTGCACAGCATAGCTTATGGCTTCACTGAGTTACGCAAGCCCCTTTGCCACAACAAGGCAGTGATCCATAATGGGGATGTATGACTTAGTTTGCTTATAAAATTACCATTATATTTTAAAACTTTTAAAAGTAAACTCAGTTAGTAAATTTGTAATTATTGTCTGAATAGATTAGCCCTACATTAAAAGACTGCTACAGCATCAAAAACACAGGACTCTATAGAACAAAACCCAAGCTGTCATGCACATTTATTGTCAAGAATGCACAATGATGACTCTACTCACATGCTGGGAAACTGAGCATAAACATATATCAGTAAAATATAATTTAGATCAATAATTTTAATAAGGAATGAAAGAAATAACTATGCTGGGAATCTTAAAGAGAGGAATTCTCTGCCGAGAGAGCTTCGGCTATTGGGTGATATAGAAATGAAATAAATAAATAAATAAATCCCCCCCATGGTTTTATTATTTCCAGACATTATTTCAAGACATACAAAGTATTATTACATAGTTTTTAGAAATCGGGGGAGGGGGGAGTAAAAGATGGGTAAAAATATATAAATACTTTGTCTTAAATTCAAGAAGAAGATATTTCCTCATCCAAAGCTGTTCCATTTTTTAGAAAAAAAAAACAAAAATGGTCCTTGGAAAAAATGGCTTTTTCCCGAATTTTCCCGGGCTTTCACATCTGTAGCCACACTCACTGATGCCATCCAGAGGGTGGTGTGTGTGTGTGTGGTTTCATCCCCCACCCCATTCTGGCTCTCCATCCCTGTTATACATGGTTCCTAAAAGTATGCAAGTTGCAGGCTGTGAAAGATCAGGGTGCGGAGCAATGTCTGAATGGATGTGTGAAAAGGTCTGGAAGATGACAAGCTAGGATAATTTGATATGACGGGTATACTAAGGAAGTTTTACAAACTGGCCAAAAAAAGGGAGAGAAGCAGCAGCAGAAGTGCACCAAACAATCCAAGCGAGCAATATTCCAATCCTGTGGGAAGTAACGGGCACTGATGAATTCAGCTAAGGTGAAATACTACGCGTGTTTAGACAAAAAAAAAGTCCTACAATTCCCAGCATTCCCCAGCCAACCCTGCTGGCTGGGGAATGCTGGGAGCTATAGGCCTTTTTTCTGTCTAAACATGCGTAGGATTGAGCCCTAAGGAATATCCCAGACTTCCTACCACATTCATGCTGCTACGGTCTAAGATCACGCAGTAAAAAATCCACTACTATGAAGTTCATTAAGGCCGCATCAGATTTCTTTCTTTCCTTCGCTCCAGTGAGAGTTTCCTCTCACTGGAAAACTCTACCGCGACTGCAGAGTCAAAAGGCGGAGCGCCTTGTACCACCGCTGTGGAGGAGGGCAGGGAGCGCCTGAGGAACTCTGCCCATGCTCAGGCGCTCCCTGCCCTCCTCCTGGGACCCACCTTGGCAAGGACGCGGCTCTGCTGGGCGGCGAGGGGCAGGGTGAGGGCGGTGCGGAGGACGGCGCTGGCGGCTACCACGGTGGCCCACCACGGCAGCCCCGACGCGGCCTGCATCGCTACCAAGCCCGACTCCGCCCACGCGACGGGCACCGACGACGACAGCGCCTCGTACCAGGCCCAGCCCGCGGAGGGGTCTCCGAGGCCGCCCCCGCCGGGCGCGGGCGCACTCAGGGCACGAGCGCCCGCGCAGCGCAGCGGGAGGCGGCAGGGGCCGCGCAGCCCGCGCGCGGCCGAAGAAACCGCCAAGAGAGCGGAAACACCTCCAGGCGCCATCTTGCTCAGCAAAGCGCGCATGCGCCCAGGCGCCGCCTTCGAGCGCGCTCCGCTCCCCGGGTCCCGCCGGCCGCGGGCTGAAGAGCAGCGTGGCTTCGTGCCAGTCAGTGAAGCGCGAGGCTTTCGCACACAATAGAAGGCAGGGTCTGGGTGGACGGGAGCTCCCTGCCCTCCTGGGACCCACCTTGACGTTCACTTCTGTAAACGGGCCGGAGAGCTTTGGCTATGGGGCAGTATAGAAAGGTAATAAATAATAAGACAGACTGCCTCAACCTCGCGCCCTCCAGATGTGTTGGGCTACTACAACTCATGGCTGGGCCTACTGGGAGTTGTAGGGCCACCAGGTTGAGCAAGGCTGGTCTGGGGCACACAGAGCAAAGTGGCTGCCCCAGGTAGCTGATCTGAGGTGTCATGAAAGGGTAGTAAAGTGTTAAGATATTTAAGGCGCAATCCTATGCATGTTTATTATTACTGTTAATTACATTTCTATATCGCCCCATAGCTGAAGCTCTCTGGGCGGTTTACAAAGGTTAAAAAAATTACGGGCACAATCTGCGTGTTTAGACAGAACCAAGTCCTGCAACTCCCAGCATGCCCCAACCAGGTGCCTGGCTGGGGCATGCTGGGAGTTGCAGGACTTGGTTCTGTCTAAACACGCAGAGGATTGCACCCTGAAAATACAATACGCAAAATTTAAAAAACACACAGACAGTTTACACAGAGACAACACTGAATTTGTAGGACTTAGTTCTGTTAAGACAGAACCAAGCCCTAAAACTCCCAGCATTCCTCGGTGAGCATAGCTGTACGACTTGCTTAGGGTTGCGCCCTAAATGTGTTATTATTGGGGGGAGGGGGCATTCTGGCTGGAAGGGGGAGAGGCGCTTGTGGAAAGTTATGCCTCGGGTGCCAAAATGACTTGCCCTGGATACTTGGGGTGGGAAGGAGTATTTACTGCTCTGATTCATGCACCAAAATGTATTGGGCCAGCTCTGTGTATTTTGTGTGAGGGACTTTGAACTAGTAATCTAAAGCACCTGGTAGCCACCAACAGAAATTGACCACATTTTGGAGCTGGACAAGGCACATAATGCCTTTTTGCAACATTTCAAAGCACCAAGGCCCAAACAGTTGACTGTTTTTCTCTAAGAGCAAAATGTAGGGGAGGCGTGATTAACTCTACTCCTGTTTTTTTCGGATGGTGTAAAACAGCGGTCCCCAACCTTTTTGGGACCAGGGACCTGTCTGTAGAAGACAATTTTTCCACAGACCGGGGGGGGGATGGGAGTGGGCCGCAGTAGGGGTGTGGGAACCCCCCTTACCTTGGGTCCACGGGGGGGCAATCTCTCCCCCCCACCAGGAATCCTTGTTGGCCCTGGGCTCACCGTGGAGCTGCTGGCCGGCTCCGGCCGGGGGAGGACGTCCGGCTGCTGGGACGCAAATGGCGTAGCGGACGCCATTTACGTCCCTGTTCTTTGCAGTAATAGGCTATTTCTGCAAAGAACAGGGCTGAGCCAGCCAGGGCCAGCGAGGAATCTGGGGTGGGGTGGGGACGGATCGCCTCCCCCCCCCGTGGACCCAAGGTAAGAGGGGGATTCCCACACCCCTACTGCAGCCCGGTCCCTAACAGGCCACGGACCGGTACCGGTCCGCAGCCCGGGAGTTGGGGACCCCTGGTGTAAA
The DNA here is from genome assembly GCF_057233095.1 of Heloderma suspectum. Classification (NCBI taxonomy): domain Eukaryota; kingdom Metazoa; phylum Chordata; class Lepidosauria; order Squamata; family Helodermatidae; genus Heloderma; species Heloderma suspectum. The sequence goes on along the minus strand of NC_139462.1, from coordinate 130,634,257 downwards.
AGCTAGAACGGAACGGCCCTTTTATGTTATATTAGTATTAACCCCATAATGCCTGGAACACATCTGAATAGCAGAATAGCAACTTCCAAATTAATGAAATCAACCAAACTCACTAGTCACACATAACTCCATGGCAGGGATGCAGTAAGCCACAAAACATCGACAGAAGCCATGTTCCAATACCTGCAGTAGTCTGTACTGAGGACAGATGGTCTAGAACAGCAACTTCTGAGTGAGCCAGCTCAACCAAACTCACCAGTCACACCAGACTAGATGGGATTGATAAAATAAGTTCTAAAATTTCCACAGAAATTCCATGTTTCAATAGCGGTTCCAGGCCATAGTCCATATGCCTCCAAAGAGGCTGGAGTGGCAACTTTGAAATGAGCCAGCTCAACCAAACTCACCGGTCACACATTACTTCCAAGTTGTGATGCAATCAGCCACAAAACATCCACAGAAACCACATCCTGATACCTGTTCCAGGCCAGAGTTCATATTCCGCAAAACAGGCTGGAATGGCAACTTCCACGTGAGCCAACTCAACCAAACTCACCAGTCACCCCGGTCTAGATGGGATTGATATAATAAGCCACAAAGCATCCATGGAAACCATGTTTCATGATTAACTGCATCAGTTCCATCTAGTAAAATGACAGCGGTGTATTTGGTTAGTTTCACTCACTCAGACGTTGCCATTCTGGGCTATTCCCCCACAAGAGTTTGTGGCTTATTTTGCTCACTTGGAAGTTGTTGTTCTGGGCCATTTTGTAAAATATGGACTAATGTTTGGAAGGGGTATCAGAACGTGGTTTCTGTGGACATTTTGTGGCTTATTGTATCAGTCTCGTGCACTTAAGTGTGACTGGTACGTTTGGTTGATTTGACCAACCAACCTAATCAAATTTGATTAGGCCCCTTCCAACCCTACTATTCTATGATTCTGTGATTCTATGAAGTTGCCATTCTGGCCTGTTTTGCAGAATACGGACTGTGGCTTGGAATGGCTATTGAAACGTGGGTTCTGTGGTAGTTTTGGAGCTTATTATATCTGTCCCATGTAGTAATGTGTGATTGGCAACTTTGGTTGATTTGGCTCATTCGGAATTGGCCGTTCCATATGTGTTCTAGGCATTGTAGGGTTAATAATAATACAATATTGCAAGGGCTTTAGGCCTAAAATATTGTTCTAAAGTGTTTCTAACATGCCACTATTTTTGGCATTTTTTTTTAATATAAAGGGGCCATTCCATTCTGGCGTTTACAATGTCCCCTTTCTTTCGACTAAGATTGCAATGCCACGGGAGTTTCCCTGCATCTGGAACCATGACCCACAAGGAAAAGACCCACAGGTCTTTTAGATTTTTATTTTCTAAATATTTAGAAATTGCCAGGTCAATGCTAATACAACCGATCGTTATTATCCTGATGTAATAGACTGGGAGTTGTGGCTGAGAGAGTGTGGCTTACTCCGCCAGCCCTTCAAAACTGCGAAGTACTGTGGTGTTATGATACATATGTTTTGTGGAAAGTGTGTGTGTGTGTGTGTGTGTGTGTGAGAGAGAGAGAGAGAGAGAGAGATCTGAAGAGTATTTGTGACAAACCTGCAGTATAGTTTGGTGTTATTGTCCAGTAACCTGCAGATTGGGGAACTTATGTTTGTTTGAAGAAAATGCCATGAGAGGGAAGGTGCTGCAAAATGGACAGCAGCAGTGTTAGAGGAGGAGGCAATTGACTCTTTCCATGCAGGTCGTTTTGGGGAATCACTACCCCATGGATGTTTTTCTAGTCCTGTTCTACACACACGTGTTCGCGCAAAAGCAGTGGGGGAAGAATTATGATGACAAAAATGTCCAGCAAGGGAAAAGTTAATCACACCTGTTTTTCCGGTTCTGCTTTTTCAACTGCACAGCTTCCTCCACAATGCTGCCCCCCATGTAAAGTTGGAGCATTTGGATGGTAAAAATTCCTTTAAAAGGCCCCCAACTGGTTACTCCCCCCCCCCACTTGAGGGTTAGATGCAAAAAGTTTAATAAAAGTAGATGAGCGCTTACACCTGGTCCTGCTGGAGTGGGATGCCTCAAACTTCTAAGAGGTTGGCAATTAGACCAGCATTTGCAGTTGGACCACAGAAACAAACTAGCATTTTAAATTGGATGCATGGGAAGGCCAAGCAGGGAGACCACCCTGGCCCTCTCATTGGCACCATGGACTGAAAAGTGACAAGTAGACTGATCCTTGGAGCAGCAACAGCAAGAAGTGGCAGGGAGCAAAAGGGATGTGTAAGATATGAGGTGAGCAGGTAGAACTCCCGGGGGTGAAGAAACATATCGGCATGATGATGGATTACCCAAGGATCCCAGGGAAAGAGACCTGGGACACCAATTACTGATATTCTGTAGACCACAGGTGTTAGAGGCAGTCCATAGCCATGTGTGGGTTGGGCACCAGGGTCCCTGGAAAACACAAGGCCGGGTTCTTTTGGCCAGGTTGAGGATGTGGGATTGGGATGAGGGGGACAGTTATGGGGTGTACAGAGATAGAACTGGGTGTTACCTGTATACAGGTGGTGTTGAAGTCACCCAAGGACAGCATGCAGAAAGAGCAGAAGGCCAAGAACAGAGCCCTGAGGGACTCCCAACAGAAATAGGAGAGGATTAGGAAGAGCTTCCTCCTATGGAAACACTGAAATAATAATTAGGCAGGTAGGACCTAGGGCATAAAGGGAATCAAGTAGTTGGGTGATCAGTTGTATCAAAGGCGGCAGGTCAAGAAGAATGGGAGCAGAATAAAGGGATTTAGATTTTGCGGTGAGATCCTCAGTGATTTTTGTTAGAGCAGTTGCAGTTGAGTGCAAGGGTAGAGAACTGAGTTGGATGAAAGTCAAAGTGGGGAAATGCCAGTTTGGTAGTCTCCGATTCGATCAGGTGCTCCCAATGCACCTGTGTTCCGGATTGCCTTATTTTGTATGAGGCCCTACTGATGGGTCTCTCACCCCATTCCGGTCTGAAATTTGGTGGGCTGGGACATGAGATGGGGCGTTTCCAGTTGCAATGCCTAGACTGGAATGGCCTCCTCAACAGAGCTTGTGCAGCTACCGCTTTGTTTGCCTTTTAGTGAGCACATAAATTACGGATTCAAGAGAGCTTTTGGACTGGATTAGTATTTGCTGCTGCTGCCACCATAATTTTTCATTTGACGGTTTTAAATTTTCCCTTGTGGCTGTCCAGGAATACTCATCCTGGCTGGAAACTAGGTTCCGCTCCTGTCATTTTGAGCCTGTGAGGTGCTGTCACCCAAGAGGCCAAGCTGTCACCTCTCTGTTCCAGAGCAGGGCAGCTCCCTGTGGGAAGATGTGCATTGGAGGCAGGAATGCAGGAGTCTGAACTCTAGTACCAAAGATGCTATTGCCCAAGGATCAGAGGTTCAGCCCCCATGTGTCAGAAATTGGATTGTGTGTCCCCTGGCAGAGTTGGTGCATCCACAGGGGACCCTGCACAGGGCTCTTGCCTGGTTTCATGCTGGTCCTCAGGGAAGCTCTGCATCTTCATGGAAGGGAAAGTAGCATCCCCTAGTGCTTTGGAAGTTTCAGAGTTCTGTCTAGGCTTTGACATCATGCTTATACCGACAAAATCCAAAAAGCAGAAATGGGTGAAGACCCAGCAGGAATTCCTGGGTGTTCCCACCCTATCTGCAGCAGGGGCAAGTACATCTAGTTGCCTGAGTGACCAACTGGGGCCCTGGCATGGCTCATGGCACACCATTGCAGCCTGGCCAGCTAATAAGAGCAATTGCTATTGAGCTGGTATGGTGCACCCGTCACCCAGCTGGCTATCAGGAATGCTAGAACAGCCTAGCTGCAAGGCTGCTTAATGGGGGCCCAGTATGGCTTCATGTAGATGGACCCGTTTTGTATGTAAGCTCAAGAGCTGAGGAACAGCAGTAGTTGAGTACAGGTCAATTTGTTGACAAAAACCACTGGTTCTTTAAACGTGGCTTATCATGTGGAACTGCTTCCGCAACAGCATTTGCCCGCTTTGCTTCTGTGCAATGAAATTGCGGTTTCTTTATTCTTGCTTTGATTCCCATCCATATATTCCTTGTTTCTCACCTCCTGGGCATTAATAGTTATCTGATACGCAGCATTTTTCCAATGAATAGGTAGTGAAGGATTAGGGTTGATGTTATGAAGTACTGGTGTAGTGTAATGGTTAGGAGTGAGAGTTGGGAAGTTGCTGGTTCAAATCTTACCTCGCATCTCAGCCACAAATTCACTAGGTACCTATTGTCTTAACAGTTTACCATCTGAATAATGCTAGCTGATCTTGAAGTAGGACCTTTGCAAGAGTTACTCAGATAACGTACATTAAAAAGTGAGATTGTAGCTGTGCTAATCCATTAGAAAAAATATCCAAAATTGGGTCATACCTTTATTAGGACCAATCCAAATGCCACAAAAGCATATGCAAGCATTTCAGTTCTCTAAAACAGTTCATTAAGCTAAATAGTACAAAAAACTGGGGTGGGGAGACAAAATAAAGATTAGCGCAGATGTTGTAGCCATGAGATTAGCAGAATTTAAGCAGTCTCAAGCTAGAAACTGCAGGCTGAATTTTTTATGTGCCTTGAAGAATATCATATTCAGCCATTCAGGGTGGAATGTACCACCAGAAGATTATTTTCTACCACCTGAAAAGAGCCTTTGCTTTTGAAGGTTCCATTCCCTCCAACCACTAGTTAATACTACACAATTTGGCTTCAGTTGACATTTTCTATATAGTGCATCACCTAAAATTAATCTCGGGCTTTCAAAATATAAAAACTGGCATGTTTCTCTTTACATCTGCTCTCTGCCTGCCCAGGAACCTCTGTGTTTTGATCAAGGGAAGAGACAGACCTGAGTTACAGCTGGCCTTTAGATTTTCAGAAATGGGAGTCAGCCATTGCTTCTTTGTCCCAGAATGCTGCCTGCAGCACCTACCAGTGACTAATTCATTCCATTTATAGTCCCCACCTTGAGACAGAGTCTAAGCTGCAGTCCTCAGGACTATAAACAGGGCAAGTCTTTGTACTCCCCCCAGTCCCCGCCACCTTTTTGGACCATCTAGCCTGATGAAGAGTTCTGGAGAACATGAAAGCATGCACACCCTTTTGTGGCTGGCATGTTGGCCCTAATAAAGGTATTGGCCAACTGTGGATTTCAGATAAAGTAGGTAATATGAACACTTGAACTGTGCTATATAAATAGCAATTTATTATTTATAATAATAATAAAACTGATTCATGTGGTGCTGACTCTTCTGGCATGAATTCCATTAAGCACTGGTTACTAATGGAATAAGAAGTGACATACACAAGTGGAAACATTAAAAACAAAGTAAACAGCTTGGCTGAAAAGAGCTGCACAAGTAATTTGAAATGCCCCAAAGAGTTTTGGATTTGTGTTTCTTGAATAGCAATCTTCCAACCCCCATTCAAACCTCTTTTGAAACAGGCAGGACAGGAGTGGTATAAGCAGTTTGTGGTATGATGTAGGAGGTCTGCCATTCAAAAGAAAGAACATTAACACTCTTTGGCATGACTAGAAAGAATGTAGTCACCCAAGTCCTTAGGTGTACCTAAAGTAACTGTTTCAATTCTGCCCATTATTTGAATAGCACTTTTGTACGATAGTATTTTAAAGTATCAGGGGAGGACTTCAGATAAACCTATATGCTTCCATTCAATGTTTGTGTGAAATTGCAAAGAATGGAATAGGCTTGCTAGCAAGTTCTACCACATTAAGAATTCTGGGATTTAAGGGGTGAGGTCATTCTCTAAATCAAAAGAAAAAAAATCTGCCTATTTTCCAAGTAGTTATAATGTTTTTTAAAAAAAAAATAGAGAAGACCTAGAAGGTCTCAAAAAGAACACGTTCTTTGTCTTTATTGGTCAAGTACATTACATTTGAAATATAAAAGGTGTTCCAAAAATGCTCCTCATACAGACTTCTAGCACCCCCCACCCCAATATTTAATTTAACAAGCCTTATTCCATAAACAAGACATGGGGTATTTCATCCTGTTCTCCTGTCAACAGTTTTGCTTTCAAGTCAACAAAATACAGATAGCTTTAATAAGAAACCACATCCTAAGAAACTTAGCTCAGCTGAACCTGACAATATATTTTGTTGTAATAAATAGTAAGCAGCATCTATGCTGAAGGATTATTTCAAGGAGGCAAAAATAATCCCAGTTAAATGTGGAGACGCATCAGCTAAAGGAAGTGGGGAACATTATATAAAATACTTGAATGGCATTCACCCATTAAAGTGCTGAAAACTTGATTTGTTTTTCTCCTTTCCAACAGCAGTTTGGTTAGGCATTAATTTTGCTTCAACCAATTTCAAACATTTCAGTAGGAGTAGTAAGTGACAATGGAAAGGTAATTTTTATTTTAAGAGCACCAATAGTGGCATGTACACAGATGAACTGGTATTTATTTATTCACAAGCCTTTCAACATCTCTAAAGTTGTATTTACAAGGCTGCAGGTTTCTTTGGGAAAACCATTTTTCTTGCTGGCTTTATATATGAAACAGCATGTTAGAGCTCCAGTTCTGTAGTTGAGAAACTGAGCTGGTCTAGTAATCTGAGATTTTTATTCAACTAAGTCTTATGTTGATCCACAGAGGCTGCCATCCTATAACTAGGGAGATAGCTCAATTGAACTCCATGGGTCTTACTTCTGAATAGATATGTAGATGATTGCACTGTAACGCCCCATGAGAAAGGGCTAATAAGAGTGCTACTGTAACATTAAACAGACTTTCAGTTCACTTTTTTCCAACTAGCAAAGGAAAGAGACAATGGACTGTTTGTATCCTAACATGCAGTACTAAACAGGAGTAATAGATCAGCTTATAAAATTTAAAAATACGTATCGAACATTCACAGATATATCAGTTACAAGTAGGGTCTTAAAGATAATTAGGCATCATCAGCTGGCACAGGTGCTTCTAAAATCTGCTCTAGAGCTAAACGGTTTCTTTCCTAATCAGAATGCTGATATTTCATTCCAGCTGACTTTCTAGGTGATGAAAGTGATCAAAGATGACCACATTATATATCCTGGATTGGAATCTTGCAAATCAACACAGCAAATTTTATTTCAGAACCAATTATTTCCTGGCATGAAACGCCAATGTCTTCTGAATAATGCTTTGTTTTGGGACATTTCTGTTAGTGTAGTTCTTAGGAAATGATGATGCTGGACATGCTCAGTTCAGTATAGTTGATGGTAAAACATATGGTAACAAATGCACGTGACAGAATTGAAAGCCACAGATTGCTATGCTGAAACTCACTGTGGGACATAACTCACCAGACTTTATTAACCTACCTTTGTTAGTAAGATCTCTGCAGAACTGCTAAATCCCTTAAAGAACAGTGACATTTACTGACGGTATCAAAAGGAAAAGAAATAGCTTTTGAAGAGCCTAAATGTTGTGGAGATTAGAGGTTTGTGTTTATGTTTTATGTTCAACTTTTGTAAAGGAGATGGGGAACTAGTTCATTGACTTCATATTCCTGTTACAAAAGTAAATTAAATAGTAATGAACATATGTCAAATTCCATAGCATAAAGCTGTGGGGAGAACCCACAAATAATGCCCATTTTATGCTGTATTTAAAATTACACGAGTAGAAAAAGAGTTATGCTTATTAATAGTTTAATGTATGAAGGAAACATCCAGACTGCTGTATATGAAGGTACATCTGTCACATTAAAGTCTACATAAAGTAGAGCCTCTATACTGACATACTGAAAAGATTTACTTTCTGCTTAGCCATTTCTGTTATGTAAACAATTGTACATTTATCTGTCATTCTAAAACTTCAGGATCAAGTTTACATAATTTTGCTAAATTTCTGTGTATGCCCAGAAGCAGCTTACAGTACTAAAAACCAACCAGCCAAAGAACAGCTTCAACAGAAAGTTATGTTCAAAAATTAATAATAATCAAAGGGAAAAGAAAATGAAACTAAGAGAGGATAAGTTGAACCATATGATGGTAGGGAATGGGCAGTCACAATGTTCACAGAAAAGGGTCAGTTAGTACGTTCTTCTGCGAAAGCCTACACACTTCAGTCCAACACAACCGAAGAATGATCTCGGAGCTGAGGAAAACTGGTTCTGCCATTTGTATTCTCCTCTAAGCCAAAAGAAAATCTCCAAGCTATCAAAAGTGATCCCCACTCAGCCAAGCTGGTTCATATGCACACTGTTCATATGAGGTGTCCATGTTCCAGTCCATACCTGAGAGAGAAGAGCAAAAAGTTTTAAGCTATGCAGAACTTGCTGTTTCAAATAGGTATTAATAAACTATTCATTTATTTGTTACATTTATATCCTGCCTTTCCTCAAAGGAGCCCAAGATGGTGTACATGATCCTCCTCCTCCCCATTTTATCTTCATGACAACCTACTGTGAGGTGGGTTAGGCTGAGAGTTAGTGACTGGCACAAAGTCACCCAGTGAGCTTCATGGGTGAGTGGGGGCTAGAACCTGGGTCTCCTGAGTCCCAGTCCAATACTTCAACCACTACACCACACTGGCTTGCACAATACAATTCTGTACTGTCTGGATCCATATTTCAAATGCAAGCTGTATGTCTCAAATTATTAGGTACTGGGCAAACAAATGATATGGCTAGGGCATACGTAAGACATCCAGAAAGTTCAAGTACCCCTTTTTAATAGTAATGATCTAATTGGAAATTCATCAGTACATCAAACATGTTTAAAGCAACAAGGCACCTAGACTTACCGTCTGAGGGCCATTATTCTCTGTAGAATTTGAAACCATCTTTATCAGTGAGTTCCAAGATGGGTCAGCAGCATGAGGTCCATTGAATATAGGCCCTCCAGTACCATCTGCAATGGGTGCAACAGGAGGAATCATTGCATTCCCATACACTGAGAAAGGCATGCCCTATCAAGAGGAAAATAACAGGTTATTGAACACACTTTGGATACATATAGCAATAGAAGCCATTTAATCTGTGAAGTTTAAAAAATTCGCATTTCAAGTATTCTGAAGTCAGCAGTTAATCTGGATGCTAGAGAAATTTGTGTTACAACTTCTCTGCAGAATGTTTTTTAAAGACATTTGTCAGAAGTTTGTGTCATCCTAAATAAATGGTGCCAAAGGACAAGTTTCCATGTTACATGTCAGTTATGCAAAGTTGCTGCTTTATATGTAGCAAAAGTGGCCAAAATGAGGCTCCCAGGGAATTCAAGTGCTGCTTCTGGGCAGTTGATAGACATGACCAAGAAAGGCCTTTGTGCCACAAATTCAACTGATACTTGCTCAACTCCTAGCTTTGTAAAGATCTTTCCAGTCATCTTGGGACCAACAGAGATAAGATTGCAGCAAGTATTGTAGCAAAGCACTATAGCACAAATATTTGTCCACTTGGGAGCAGGGTCAGAAGGAGAAGCAAAGACTGGAAGCACTAATTTGGGCAGAAGAACCAGTATCAGAAAGACCTATGAGGAATTCTCAAGGAAAAACATGCGTGCCTCCCTCAGCCTGGTGCCCTTCAGATGCAGTGGACTCTACAACTCACATAATTCTCAGCCAGCATTTAGTTATCTGATTTGTATCCCACCTTTTTACCAAAAATGGCACTCAAGGTAGCTTACAATCATAGGAACTAAGAACCTTTTAAAAATAAAACTCTATTAAAACTATAATAAAACAAATAGATTAAAAACACAACAGACTAAAAACAGCACCCAACGAAGCAGACCAGCTTCCATGCCAAAGGCCTGCTTGAATAAGAATGTCTTGGCCTGCTGGTGGAAGAAGAGCAGAGAGTGCGCCAACCTAGCTTTCCTTGGCAGGGAGTTCCATCCACATCCTTGGAGCCTTCACCGAGAAGGCCCTCTCTTGCATTGCTACCAAATGTGCCTCTGAAGGCAGGCGTACTGAAATAAGGGCTTCTCCCGAGGATTTTAAAACCCAGGCAGACACATAGGGGAGAAGGCAGTCATTCGGGTAGACTGGTCCCAAGCTGTATAGGGTTTTATAGATCATAACCAGCACTTTGAGTTGTGCCCTGAAACAGACCAGTAGCCAGTGAAGTGGTTTTAACAAGAGAGTCAAGTAATGTGCTCCCTATAACTGGCCTTGGTCAACAGTCCAGCTGCAGCATTCTGGACCAGTGGAAATTCTGAACATTTTTCAAAGGCAGCCTCATGAAGAGCGCATTACAGTAGTCCAAATGAGATGTGACTAAAGCATGCATGATTGTGCGCAGATCAGACATCTCTAGCAAAGGCCACAGTTGGTGCACTCGCCTCAGCTGCACAACCACACTTTTGGCCACCATTGAAACCTGGGCACCCAGGTTCAGGATTGACTCCAAACTCCAAGCCTGAATTTTCAGAGGTGGTGTAATCCCATCCAGCACAGGTTGATCTCATCTGCCTTTCCACTAACAGGGAGCACTTCTGGCTTGTCTGGATTAAGCTTCAATTTGTTCACCCTAATCCAATCCATTACTGACATCAGCCACCTATTTTGAATTAGAACAGTTTCCTTGGATTTGGATGGAAAGAAGAGAGAAGAGTTGGGTGTCATCAGGATACTGGTGAAACCAAGCTTCAACATTCTGGATTATTTCATGGATGATGGGAATTGTAGTCCAAAACATCTGGAGGGCACCAGGTTGGGGAAGGCTGCTCTGGGGGAATTAACAGTGATGGATGCTGTTCCTTGTGGCATAGCCACATTTTATTTAACAGTATTTTTCACCTGCCTTTCCATCACTAAAAACAACCCCTAAGGCAGCTAACAAAATATCATACAATTAGAAACTAAAAAAAATAATTAAGCAAATATACACCACAATAGTAGTAAAAAATAACACAGCGGCAGGAAAAAGGAAGATGCAGAAAGAAAAAGGGGGCAACTTTCAATTCAAATGTATGCTGGAGGCCCAGTGAAACAAAACAGATTTTACCTAGCATCTGAAAGTCAGTAAAAGATTGGGGGCGGGGGTGATATCAAATGGGCCTCCTAGGTTAACGAGTTCCACAGCCTGGGCACAGCAACATGGAAGATTTCAACATATGGCCCTAAAAGTAGGAACACTGATCATCCCTGGTGTAAACACAAAACATACCTGTCTACTTAACAGCGCTGAGTTTATATTGGTCAGTAGACTCTCTCTACTAAAGAAACCCTACATGACTATAAAAGGGCTTAAGCATGAATCTCACCACAAACTACCAGAAGGGAACCACAGTGATATTGCATGCCCTGCTACAAAACTTATATACGAAGTAGTCTTTAAAAAGGATATATGTATCAAAACGTTTTCTATGTTTGAGTTCCCAGCAAAACATCTAGATCATTACCCCAACTTTAGGAAAGTCCATGTATCCTGCAGGAACGTGCTGATGGAATGTACCAGAAGGAGTTACAATTCCTGTGCTGTCTCTATCCATTGCTTGATGTTGCGAGAATACACCTGGATCAGACATTGGCCTGTGAATCACATGGTTTCCCATTCCACTGTGACACCAATCTACTTTATCTGGCAAGAAAGAAGTGGGTATATTCATTAGCAGCACACATTTACCTAAATTATTTAGCTGTATGAATGAGCAGTTAGTGCCAGACATATCATGTGTGTTCCAAATGCTTGGCAGAAAGATCTAGAATCTAAACAAGTAGTACAGAGCAAGATTAGTTTTGCTTGACTTTCTTGTAGCACTTAAGGTAAGGTTTACTTTAACTGCAATTAATAGTTCATGGCAAAACTAAGAAGACATTAAGCTCTTAAGGCAGGATTGTACTGAATAATCAAGTGAAGTTTAAATGAAGTATCCAGTTAATGAACAACAAACTGCAATGCAAAGAGTCAAGACTATCATTTGTGGCAGGAATATCACATCTGCCATTTAAGTTGTCCTAATCCTATGTGTTAGCTCCCCTCTAACATAGTATGGAAAGATGACAAGTGTGTGCAAGGAAATACATACCACCTTGATTTCCACCTATCCCTTCAAAAGACCATATACCGCTGTGACCCACTGGAGTGGCTAAGTTGCTCCCTATAACTGACGGCGTAGATGTTCCAGTTTGCCTGATGCGTGCAGAACGCTCTGTTCCAATTGGGACAGGAACCTTTCTGTCCTGAGACACACTGCTGGGCTTTTCTGACCCCAGGGAAACAGCCGAAGGGGTTGGAGATGGGGCTCTAACTCCAGCAGACACTGGCTGAGCAGGTGGCTCTAAAGGAAAACAAATATTGAAACAAGTTAAAGATGTTCATTAGTCCTAGTGTTTCAAAACAAGAGGGTTCCACTCAGTATAGACTTTGAATATAAGAAGTCATGCAGGCTATTGAAATGTCATGATTTAATTATTAAATGGCACATAGGGTTAGGTTCTACCTACCAGAGGTTTGACACAGTTTGGACATCAAGCCAGTCACTTAAATCTTTTATAACTGACTTTCTAGAATATACAATTGAATAAACTATTGGAAAGATCTTTTTGTCAGAGCATATCATTGCAAATCCACAATCACACTTGTCAAAACTCAACACTTTCTAATTTGTTAGAAAAGATTAGAATATAACAAGTGCAGGAGCACTTTGTGGTATGCTGGAGAAACAAAACTGCAGTTACATTTGTTCACATTTGCAATCTAGAAATAAACCAAAAGGAACTGTAGGGTTGATATGACTTCACCAAATATATAGCAAAATGGCATTTGTGGCAGGGTGACAAATGATAATATAATCAGTGCTCCATTAAACATCCTGATCCACCAATGCCCTTGCAGGCAGGGTGTGCACGTGTGTGTGCGTGCACATGTGTGGGTGTACACACACATGCACTCATACATGTACACATACATGTATACAGATGCTCCTCCCACCAAGTGTTTCCCCACTAAGGGAGAAGTGTATCACAGAACACATGAAGCTCTAAACTGAGGCAAATGGCCTTTATTTCTCATGTTCAGGTACAAAAAGAAAGCTTAAAATGGAAGACTATAAGATTAAAGCACCAACTAATCAAACCGCACTTCAAGGAAGATAGGCCTGTTAAGGGTTTTATAGCACAGACCCTGCTAAGCTATACTGCACCAAACTCTGGTGCGCACAATACAGGCATCACAGTAACTGATCACTAATAAGTACTCCGATCAAAGCAGAGCAGGGCCACAAAGAAGGGGCCCATCCCGCCCTTAGCTATGGAGTCCAGCCCAGGGAATCTAACATAAGATTGGAACACCCAGGGCTACATTGCAGCAACAAAAGAAATATTTTTAGTTTTGTTAACAACTCACCATTTGATGCAGAGGAACATGGAGGCAATAAATTGAGTGGGGAAAAATGCTGTCTGTTAAAATTCGCAGCTGCCGGTGCTCCTCCCAGCGGTGTTCCTGGTGCATAAACTTGACCACTTGAAAGGTTTGAGGCAAAGTTACCCAAATGTGTAGAAGGAGCTGTTACAGAACCATACGGTGAATCAATACTGACAATACCTATAAAATGATTTGCAAGATATCAGTTCTCCCTGGAAAAACAATGGTATATGAAACAGAAGATGTGGAGAAGGAAGAAATTTCTGCGAATACAGTTTGCTTCCTCAGCACTAATGGCTATGATTCTTCATGTGAATTTTTCTGTTTTCTTTACATTTTATGTATATTAATAGATCAATATATTTACTTACATCAAGAGGACAATGACCAAAGAATCTCACTACTTACATACCAAAATATATCAGTCACAATCTAAACAAAATAAAATTACTTCAGTTAGACACAGTTCAGTGTTACCGGGAAACCCAAATTTCTAGGATAGTCTGGTTACATGTCTATTATACACAGCAGCTTCCTGAAATGTTATCATAGGAGAGAGCTTCATTATGTTGCCCATAGCCTGTATCTTCACAAATTAAAAATATACCAGAGGTGCATGAGCATGCATCCAGTGTTCAGCAAACAGTTTTGGCTAACGAAGGTTTTCCCTGTGTTACATTCTCACTTCATCTAATATATATTTAAATAAATTAGCAACGGAAGCAAGATATTTGTAAATTTACTAATCCATCTAAGATTCTCTGTCAAACACCCAGTATATTTAAAATCAGCTCTTATTACATCTCGAGCATTTGCTTTCAGATAAACTGAACGTTGTCCTTACGCTCCCATGGAGTACAGGGTTGTACTTTTTGTACTAATTTTAAATCAATCTACATTTAAACTAGTTTTCATTGTCATTGATCATGTCCCTTTCCATTAATTTTACACTGAAATCTCTTTCCCATTTGTCAGTATATGATGGAGTTAATATTCCATATTTTTAAGAGAAAATACTATTTCCAAGTCAAAATCTCATTCTCAGCTTTCTTCTATTGAGAGGTTTTTATCTTATCAGAGGGCAAAGTTGAATAAGGTAGCAAAGTAAATACTGGAATTGTGGTGCTTCTGCTTCCAGCCAGGTGTAGGGGAGAGAATTATTTAGCAGCCAGCTGTAGTTTGTTTCCTATTTGAAGCCAGAAGAGGGGAAGGCAAGTCCTAATGTGCCTAGTCTAACTCAGCCCTGGGGGAAAGGCAGCTGGCTGAGACTTCCCCTCCCTAAATAGCTACAGAAATAAAACAAAAATCTATCCCTGCCCAGGGAGGTGTGTGACCTAAAAGGGCTGACTTGCGGGGGGGGGGGCAGAGCAAGAGTTAGAAGGTACAAGGCTTGAGGAGCTCCAGTGACACACGGCTTCTTGCCCACGAAAAGGGCTGCTCGGATCTAGAAAGCCCCTCCCATGGTGGGGTCAGCAGTTTGCCCTGTAATTCAGCCAGCAGAAGGGGTTATCCTAGAATGTGGAGACTGCCCTCTGGACATGGAGGAGAGAAAGGAAGGTTGAAGAGAAGTGGAATCAATTATTTGCATCTGTCTTCACAGCAGAAAATGTTGGACAGATATCCACAACTGGACCAAAATCTGGCATCTGAATAAATGAATCAAACAGAAGTGATGAGAAATTCTAGGTCTAACTGACAGATTACAGACATGTCACCTGGTCCAGAGGGCATCCACTTGAGAATTGTTAAATAATTCAAATGTGAAATTGTTGATCTCCTGAGAAAAACATACAACTGAACAGTAAAACCAGTCTCCTTAGTGTAGGATTGGCAAGTAGCCAATCTAATACCCATTTTAAAAAAGAGATTATGAGGGAAGCAAGGAAATGACATGCCAGTTAGCCTCGCATCTGTACTGATAAATTGGTGGAAAGCATTATTTAAGAAAGAGAATAATGAAGATTACATAACAGACCTAGCTGAGAAACCAAGAGCATGACTTCTGCAAAGTGAAGTCCAGTCTCATTAACCTTTTGGAGTTCTTTGAGAATATTAAAAAGCATATCAACAGGTGCAATCCAGTAGACATATACTTGGACTTCCAAAAAGTTTCTGACAGAGTCCCTTGCCAAAGTAAAGTACTCAGGTAAGGAAACCTTACCTGAGTAAACTTAGCCATCATGGGATAAAAGCTAGTTCTCTTACAGACTAGTATCTAGCTAAACAAGAGGAAACGGAGAGCAGAAATAGACTGAAAGTTCTCACATTGGAAGCAAGCGAGCACTGAGCTCTCCCAAGGACCTGTACTGGGACCAATGCTATTTAACTAATTCATAAATGATCTGGAGCCAGGAGTGAGCAGCATGGTGGCCAAGTCTATCAATGACATCAAATTATTCAGGATGATGAAAACCCAAGCAGACTGCAACGGTCTCCAAAAGGATCTCCCCAAAACTGGATAAATAGGCAACAAAATGGCAAATGAAGCTTAAAGTAAGTAAATAAAGCAAAAAACAATGAAGAGTCTTGTGACACCTTAAAGCCCAACAAATATAAAACAATATACATTGGGGCAAACTCTCTGAACTTCATATACACTGATGAGAACTTAGCTGGCAGTGACTAACCAGGAAGAAGACTATGGCAGATGGCACAATCATCAACTGGGTAAAAGGGTAAATTCCATGCGAGTGATTATTAGGAAAGGGAATGAAAAGAGGACCGTTATCAAAATGACTTCATAGCAGTCACATTTGAAATACTGTGAGCAGCGCTAAGCTCAAAAAAGGGTAATCACAGAGCTGGAAAAGTACAGAAAATTGCAACCAAAGTTATCAAGGTTATCACATTCCTCCCAGACAAAATGATAAAACATGAGAGGATTTTTAAGCACAGAATAAAAGCTGACTACTGGGGTGGGGCGAGGACATGGCTTATACAGTTATGCATGTTGTGGATAAAGTGGACAGCAAAGTTTTTCTCTCTCTTCAATAATAACAGAACTAAAATCTGTATTAAAAATAATACTAGTACTCAGTTTAAATACAGAAAACGGAGTGCACACTGCATATTGCACCGATGATGCAAAATGGAGAATCTGCTTCCCTGTAAATTCTCCTATTTGTTCGACAGTGGTGCTGAAGACTGTGGAGCTCTCCTCTGCCTACTATGAGGCAGGCTCTTTTTCTAGAGGAAAGACTTGGCCAGGGCATGGACTAGGAGGCACATCCCACCTCCTCCCAAGAGAAAAGCTCCTACTGATAACACAATGAAAGTATGGAAGCCCCAAGCCTAACTGAGGACACAATTCCCAAACTTCGGATCCAGAGAGCAAAGAACAAGCTGGGTGGGAACTGGACCACTCTCTGCTGAAGAATCAGGAGAATTCACAGGTGAGCAAGCTCTCCTTTGTTCCTACTTGTCACCATCCAGGAATCTAGACTCCTGGTAGATGGAATGGGCTCAGTTCTCTTTGGAAAAGAAGATAAATGCTGAATTCCTCACTCATATAATATTCACTCTGTTTTGGAGATTAGGTTCAAAAGTGGAATGCAATGGATCAGGATCATGACCAACAAACACGGAGAATGCATCAATACAGGACTGTCTGCTTGATCCAACTTCAAGATGGTATACCATGAGTTGATACAGCTGCAAAATTTGTTTTCAGTTTCTGTCAGCAGAAACATAGGAAGCTGATTTACACTGTATCCACCTAGCTCAGTGTTATCAATACCAGCCTTTCCCAAACTGATGCCTTCCAGATGTGTTGCGCTACAACTCCCATCATCCAAAACATCTGGAGGGCATCACGTTGGGGGAGGCGTGATTTATTTATTTATTTAAATTTCTATACTGTTTTTCATTTTTTTAAAAAAAAATCCCAAAGCAATTCATAAAGTCAAATAATGATAAAATATACTAAAATGGTAATCAAACAAGATTACTGCATTAAAATAACCAAGGGTGAGTGGCAATGCTAGCGGTCAGGAAAACACCTGGGCAATCAGATGTTTTTCGTGGTCAGCAGAAATGCTCCACCCTAGGAGCTGCCTGCTTGCGACAGGGAGATCGTTGCAGATGGTCGGTGTCACAGTGGAGAAGGCAACACGGCCAAGTGAGCACCAGCGGGCCATGGCATGATCAACAAGGCTTCCCCCTCTGAATGTAGAGACTGGGGTGGCCTATACAGGAGACGGCAGTCTCTCAGGTAACCTGGCCCTGACCTGTTTAGGGCCTTATAAATTAACAATATAGATGAATAGCCTGGGCTGAGCAGGGAGGGGTAGGTGCAGAGTGGTGAATCACAAGTGCCTTTGTCATCTGGGGCTGATGAAGATTCATGTTGAGGGGGAAATATGAAGAAGTCCCGAGTGGGGGTCCTGAAGCGTGACATGATCTGGTTACAAAGGCTCCCTTCCCCAGGGTTAAGGTTCTTTCTGCTCAGCCAGTCCACGCATATATTATTAGGAGGGGCCTTCATTGCTGGTTATTTCTTTAGCCCACCTGGGAGTGCGGAACAGCATAGCCTAGAGCTGGCTTCCCCTAAAGTGGTGCCCATGATCATGAGTAAGCCACTGAAAAGGAAGTGGTGGCTCTAACATGGCAAGTGTTTGAGGCTGTTTGCTGCAGGCAGGGTGTGGCATGGTCAAAAATACGGCGGCCATGAGCCTGGCAAAATGGCAGCCCCGGTGTGGCCTAGAGTCAGCCACACAAGTTGCAACAGCGGGGGGTAGAGCATAACCTCAAAGCTGGCCAGCTGGGTCAAAATTCTCATTAGCTTAACCACCACACTACTCAGGGCCCTCCAAGCCCTCCTACTTGCCCTCAAAATATTAATCAGGGGTGCGGGGTGGGGAACCACTGCCTATATGGTGATGGGTGGGATGCCAACCCTGAGGCACACACATGGCCCTGCTGCATATTTCTTATCACCGGGGTGAGGGGAGGAGACACGATTGCAAGGTCAACTTTGGGTCCACTTAGGTACCAGGCACCAGGACTAAGGATTATGCTTAGCCTGGAGAAAAGCTTTTTCTCCCTCAACCCCACTTCTGTCTTCCCTGTATAACAGAGCAGACCCACAGACCTGTGTCTGTTTGCTGTGGAGGTAGGAGAATTACTGGCTGTAGGGAGGAAGTATGAGATACTTCATAGTCCATCCTCCAGCCAAGCCTTTCTAGAAAAACAACCTGCCCCCTAGTGCACAGACATAAGAACACTCCAGTATTCTAGGCCACTGGATGGCTACAGATAGGCTGAGATTTTATGCCAGCCAGATTGCCGAGCTTGGCATCCAGTAACGAAGAGATAAAAACGTTCACATGTTAAGCATGTGGTAATATTGTATACTGTGAAACAAGGAAAGAACAGTACAAATATTCACCTGAGGGACTTGGAGCTGGTCTCTGCAGTGGGGGCCTAAAACCTGGGGCTTTGGAAGTATCTAACTGATGTAATGGATCTGAGTTTGGCAGAAATGAAGACTTTCCAGACAGCATGGATTCTGGTGTTGTCTGAGATGATAAGACAGATCCACCCCAGAAGGCATGAGCGGAGGCAGCACTGTTCTCAAACAGTGTGCTGAAGGGCCCAAATGGTAGAGCAGCACTGAAGTTGTTGGCCATGGCCTTGCTTGCTGGATGGACTGCATTTTGAGAAGCACTTTGTGTACTTAAGGTAGAAGGAAGTTGCACCGAAGAAGGAACACTGTGGGGTCTTTTTATGTGGTTGATATTAAGGACAGCAACTGAAGAATTCTGAACAGGAGTGGAATTCTTGTGTGCAGGATTTGCTCCATGGGAAGGGAGCCTGATGGCAGGGCTTTCCATTTTAGCTGGAGGAGGTTGATGAGCAGATCCCACCGATGCCTTAGGCAAAAGATAGTTCACTGGAGAGTTCACCGGAGCATTAGCAGGAGCAACTACTGGGGCAGAAGAACTCACTGTTACTAAATTAGGAGGCACAACCATTCGAGGATCTTGTGACTGAACCTGAGGCTGCTGTAGAGGTGGTCTTGCTTCTTGGGAAAGAGACCCAAGAGGCTGTGGCTGAGCAGGATGCTCTGAAGGAATGCCAACAGAGCCACTATTTAACTGCCTATTGCTGGCCAGATTTGCTGCTTCCACGACTGGCAGACTGCCCACTTCCTGGTCAGAGGAAGGCAGCCCTTTACTTGGAGAACTTGTCACAACTTCTGAGGGACTACTTCTAGAAACCCTTGCTGGCTGGGCTGGTGGTGAAGGGGAGGAAGTGGACGACACAGGATAGTGCTCTTTGGCAGTAGGAAAAGGATATGTGGCATTTGTGGGTGTTGTGCTGTTGTTGCTTGCTGTGGTTGCAATTGTGGTTGTGGTAGTGCTGGATGTCTTAACCACAGTGACAAAGAGTTGCCTTCGAACGGAAGGTGAGCTGGGACTGCCATTTGAAGAAGTAACAGGCACAGTAGACACAGCTGAACTTGTGGTAGCTGCTGGACTGGAAGTTGAAGAACCCACTGAATTCACCTGAGAACCACTGCTATTCTGATTGTTATGGCGAGGCACCGTGTGAGGCTTAGGTGAGTTAGTAGCTCTTGCGGGGCTCAGAGGTCTAACAGGGAAAGGACCCCAGGTGGACTGAGCTGGTGGGAAAGTTCCTCCAAAATGGGTCATGGGCAATCTTGGTGGACGGATCTGTTGGAAAGTCTGAGCAGCGAGCAAAGCGTGTGCAAACTGGGGAGGAGGGTATGCTAATGGCAGAGAAACTGGAAATCCAGGACGCACATTATTCACTGAGTTCTTGACCGTTTTGTGAGTACATGCTGAAGGAATTGCAGGCACAGAAAGCACTGTGGCAATTTGAGATGATGCCGAGATTGCTACAGTGGTCACCTTGCTCCCAGCTACAGAACTGTGAGCAGTTGTAGCGGTGGCATGTGCTGACGTCCCTGTTTTGGGATAAGCCGCAGAGCTTTTTAAACGATTCTTTGGAATGAGCTCATCAATTTCCTTGTCTGGATCCTTAATCAGAGCATTTATGAGCTGTGTTGCTTGTCTTGTTGATTCTGTGCCTCCCCTGTAACGGAGTTGAATAAATGCATGAGAACTTTTTGGGAGGGTCATTCACAAACACATTTAAATCTTTCCACCCGTTACATGAAAGTACATGAAATGGATAATCTTTGAACAAATGAAAGTCAATGGCTTTATGATGCAATGCTTGTACCCTAGTAATTCTCTCTCAGGTGGCTGAGCGCTGACGGGATTGGAGCCAAAACAGGGCCAGTGAGAAACAAGAGAGGAGGTATCAGAATGGCTAGGGGACCCCGAGATGTGAACAAGTACAAAGCATCGAAAAACGGCCCACTGAGGACTGACCATGCTCAGCGGCCTCCAGGAGCCACCAAATGTTGAGTGTCATTGGGGAAAAAACTAGAAAACAGGAGTGGAGTGGGGGGAAAGAGTGAACTGACATGCTTGAGCCCCTTTTAGCTTATAGTATCCTGGAGGAGGGCATGGCTGGCTGGCTAGTCGGAATTCT
Organism: Heloderma suspectum; assembly: GCF_057233095.1. Classification (NCBI taxonomy): domain Eukaryota; kingdom Metazoa; phylum Chordata; class Lepidosauria; order Squamata; family Helodermatidae; genus Heloderma; species Heloderma suspectum. The sequence continues at coordinate 130,613,370 of NC_139462.1, read as the reverse complement.
GAACAGGAGGACTCCTGTTAGAGGGTAAGGGCACACTACAAAATTCTGCTGAAGCTCCCGTGTGTGTGTGTGTGTGTGTGTGTGTGTGTGTGTTTCATCATTTAGTTTGAAATCTGTTTCACATGTGTCATATAAGTTTGTTTAGTACAGGGATGCAGAACCTCCAGCCCACAGGGTACCCCAATCTGGCCCATGCTGTTTCTTGGGGTTCCTCCAGGGGGTGGGGCTAAGGCTCCAAGCCCCACCCCCTGGAGGTATCCCCTCAGAGGGCAACCCCACTGCTATTTCCAATCTGAGGTAACAGTGGGGATGTCATCCCCAATAAGGTATAACCTTGTTGTTATGATGCCAGGGAGAACCACTGCTCTTCCCTGCACGGGTGAGTCCCAATGCCCCTCACCCCCGCTGCTAGTGAAGGTGTGGGGTGACAGGACTCGCCTGTATTGTGGGGGGGGGGAATATGCGCTCTTCCCCACACATGGGCAAGTCCCAACCTCCACCACCCCTCAGTCCTGTTGCTGACTCTGATCTCAGATCGGTTATAGCAGTGGGGTGCAAGGCAGCCTGGGCTTTCTCCATGCTGGGAGGAGGCACCATTCTGTGCCTTCTTCCAGAGTGAAGGCATGGGGGAGAAAAAGGGGGGAGAAAAAGGGGGGTGACGTCCATGGCAAGGCCCCTTATGTCATCCAGCCCCCGACCCCAAAACAGTTCTGCCCCCCTGGTTTAGTAACTAAATACAGAAGCCCTCCAAGTGAGTTCATATAATTTAAATAAACAGTGCCCAAGTTAAGTACTTACCTTATTGTTATGATTCTGTCCCCCGTTTTGTCTTTCTGTTTATCAATGTCTATGTGTGCTCCAGTAAACTCTCTGATAGCATTGATGTTGCAACCACCTCTTCCAATTACTCTGGAAATAACAGTCGATGGAACAGAAACCTTCTTTGATCTAAAGAGAAGCATGAAAAGCAAGTAGAATGGTTTTAGTAAACTTTAGTGCTTAGTAGGAAGGAGGGTGTGTGTTTGTGTGCGTATGTATATGTGCCAGGGCTTTAGCTTGTCTGGAAGCTACACCATGTCCCAAATCACAGATGCACAAAGGGTGGCTATTTAGTTATTTAGTGGATATGAAAGGCACATACTCCAAGGCATTCTCCTTTCCAGCCAGCTTACCAGTGCAAAGACAAGGCATGCCATGCTAATACACAACTTTGGAGACTGAGGTTTCAAGGCTAGATGTCAGGAAGCTTTGGCTGAATCCAAGTATTGAAGCACTGTTTTAACAGTCTTAATTGTGGAGGTGTGCTGGTTCTATACAAAAAAGCTGAAAAGTCAGAGAGAAAAGACACCACCATGGGAAGTGCATTCATACCCCACTTCTCAGGTGCTGACACAGAAAACAGGTTCCAAAGTGATCCATGACAGGAATTTACAACCTTAGATATGCGTACATGAAACCAGAAATGCAACTACCATATGATCACTAATGTTGCCAACAAGACCAAACAAGAATGAAATAAAATATTCTAAAACAGAGACAGACACATTAAAAAAACTGGAATTTACTACATTCACAGAATTTAACTTGCCTTCTTACAACTTCCTTCCACCCTTCTTCTCTCTTCTGACCACGTTTAGGGCTAGCTAAGGTGATTTTTCCATTAGGAGAAGAGAGTGGTGATGGACAAGATTTTGTGCAAGTAGATAAGGAGTTACCAGTTACTTCACCAATAACGTCTGACAACCTTTCAGGGGAAAGTGGGGGGAATAAAAAGAGTTACATGTTAACAGAATCCCTATGAGACAAACATGAAATACAAATGCAGGAACCTCCCTTCGGGCTGCTGAGTAGCAGCCTTAATATTAAAACACTGGGTTGGATCTGAACTTAAGTCATAGTTAGAGCAGATCCATGGAAATCAATGAGGATTAAATTAGTCTAACTTAAGCCCCATTGATGTTAATAGGTCTACTCTAAGTATGACTAAGTCTGGATTCAACCCATTAAATTTATGCCATTTTAAAAGATCAAAATGTCTATTATAGAAGAAGTACGATTTGATTTTTAGTTGTTTAGGACAATAATTAAATCTTGTTGTGTTTAGAATTTGTGAAGTTTTGATATTAAGTTTAATGAAAGACCTCAGAATCAAAGATTTATGAGGAAAAATGCAGCAAATTACAAACAACTGTGCCAAAGCAATACACACTGACATGACATAACATTTCAGTTTTTCCTCTTGTTTCCTGCAAGTGACAGTTTGAAATGCACCTACTAATTGATAATCAAAGTCCCTTCTATACTTTAGAAATGTAACTAATGCCACTTAACTGAATGCTGTTTTTATCACAATGTACCTTAAAACTGGACAACTGCCTTTCTCTGTTCATCAGCAAATGTGAATTGAAGACCGTAAAAACTTTAAGGAGATAAATTATAGGCACGGATAAAGCCCAGGATTCGAAGAGCGTTGTGCACTTACTCCCTTGATTCCCACTTCTAGCTGTAGTCCCTTTGCATTGGCCCTGACTGCCTAGGAGCAATTTTAAAGGGGACGGGGGGAGGCACAAGTGGCTGCTGTGGGAATAGGATCTTGAAGAGTTCCTTTATGTGCCTGGAAGGCATTTCATGGGCCTTTATATCCCAACTATAATTCTGATTTGATTGCATTAATTGGCCTTATGTTGTTGTCTGCAATTAGACACCTCAAACCTAAGCAATGATGACTGCTCTTGTCTGCTTCTTTATGATTTGGTTATACTGTATCTGCTGTCTTGTGGTCTGCTTTATTGATACTGTATTTTGCTGGCTTCTTAATTATTTTTGTAAGCCACCTTGAATAATGTATTTGGTAGAAAGGCAACAGACATTTTAAATCAAATATAAATTATCATTTCACAGTTTGGTAATAAAGTATTTATTATTGCTAAAATTCATATACTGTGTTATTTGCTAAAAAGCCATCACGGCAGTGTGTGGTGGAACTGCCCCATGGTTTTATTTGTTTAAACACAGTGATAAACGTTTATAGCTTCTCTGTACATTGGAGGTTGTCTGGTGGGTGGGTGTGAGAATGTATGGAATGGTGTGATTGGCTGAGTGCCTGGGGCCGTGTGATTGGTCAGTGAGAATGATGATGGGAGGGGGTGCTGGAGTGAGTTAAGAGAGGCAGTTTGAAAAGAGATGGGTGGTGGTGGAGGGATTTGATCTCTTAGATAAAACATCTCCTGGGGATAGGGCGAAGTGGTTAGTGGTTTTAGGCCTTAGTTTAGTGTAGGTTAGCTTAAGAGAAATCTTTTAAAGTCCAATCTGTATAATACTCCAAATAATATTTTTTGTTTCTTTTACATCAAGTCTGTACACAAGTCATGATGTTACTTATACTTAACCTAGGTAGAAGTAAGAAAAAAAAAGAGGGGGCTCAATGCACAATTATAGTCTAGGAAAAAGAGTATAAGAAAGGTGGTTAAAGGCAGAAACCTGAGGTGGGTGGGAACAACCTGCCTAGCAAAAGACCAGCTCCCCCACCTCCCCGGTCTTGAGGGACCATAGGCTGGGTGAAGAAATGAGGGGTTTCATCACACAGTGCTAAAATAATACATGGGAATGAAGACAGATGCCTTGAAAACATCCTGAGAGGTTAAATCAGCCTTCCCCAACCTAATGTCCACCTGTGTTGGACTACAACTCCCAGCATCCCCAATGCCCAACACATCTGGAAGGCACCAGGCTGAGGAAGGATGGGACAGAGAAATGGCTGAGCAGCTTATGGGAAGTTAGTAATCTGAGGGCAATAATGATTTGAGTTGAAATGGGGGTGGGGTGGAGAGATATGAAGAGGTCCCATGTGAAGGTCCTGAAGTGTGAGATGACGTGGTTGTGAAGGTTCTGTTCCCTAGGTTCTTTCTGCTCAGCCAATCCACCCATATATTATCTATTCCCATTATGAAGGGACTTCAACAATCAGTATTGGCTCAGCACTGTCTACAGCTGGCCTCCTCTAAAGTGACAGCCATGGCCCGGAGTAGGCCATGGAAGAGGAAATGGGGAACACTAGATTGGGGAAAGTTGGATTAAATCACAATATTTGTGAAAGCAACAGTAGCTTACTTGACAGAAGATTTGCCAGAAACTGCTTTTCTCTCTTCTTTTGGAAAGGTGACCAGCACTGATGGCTGTTTCTTGTTGCTTGGAGCACTAGTGACTGTTGTGGAAGAATGACTGTCACTTTTGTGGCTGCTGTTACTATTGCTGCTTTCATCACTACAACTGGAAATCCTCATGTTGTCACTGTCACCGCTTTCACTGGTACTGCTGCTTTTTGATTCACCATTTATTTTTTCTGGTTGAGAATAGGAGATTGGGAGCTGATCATCAAAAATAATCTGAACAGTCTCTTGGCTGATTTTATTTTTCCTGCTTTTCCTCTTAGAGCTGGTTGTGGTGACAGTGTTGTTTCTTTTTCCATGGGAACCCGCCAAAGTTGTCCATGTTGCAGATATACCTATGGTGGTTGTCGTGGTAGCACTAGGTGGTTCTGTTAGGACTCTTGGCTCATCTAATTGAGAACCAAAAGAGGAATTACTGAAGTCCACAGATGTTATTTGCCTGTACAAGTTTTTACTACATTACTAGCCCACACATACCTATGTAAGTCACTTTGGGAACTCTGACGTCTTGTAATATTACAGGTTCTGTCAACATGTATTTACTTAATGCACATTTACACATGATTCTGTTCCACCTCTAAAAGCAGCATATTTCAACACACACCTGATTTACACACATTCAGGAAAACAAAACACCTGAGTTCAGGGACTGATGGAGAAGGTCCTTTCATTGGACTTCGCTGCTCTTAATTACTTACTATAATTAATACTAAACAGTGAAGAAATGCAGCCTCCCAAATGCCAAGGACCAGGATCCAAAGAACCATTAAACTTGCTCTGTGAGCCCATGAGGGCTCAAAACTTGTTTTTCCTCAAACAACAACTTCCTGTGCCTTGTAGCAAGCTGCTTTTTAAACTGAGGAAAGTTTCTAAAGCAATCTGGTATATGGTAGAGGGATTAGCTGTTCTCAAAGGAAGCCAAAAAATATATTGGGTTAACATGAGCTTTAGATGCCAGCCAAGTAGTTTGCCCTTGAACCCGTGAAAGTTCATCTCAAGTACAGTTTTGAAAAGTTTCCTCCATTTTGGATAGAAGAACAGTAGTTCTTTGTAAAAACCACTGTAATGTTATGATGGTTGAAAAAGAAAACACACACCAATTGCAGCAGATTAATGACTACCCAATGTTCAATGTTAAATTCATGGGATAAAGGTTAATCCATGGTCACTTCACATCTCTTCAATAATATATAGTAAGGACTTTGCCTTAATTACATTGCATAGCCATGTTAATTGCTTGAATATATTCAAGTTGACAGGATTTAATGATTGGTTTAAAGATAATTTTGTTTCAGAGATCTGAGAATGGAAGAACAGAAGTGTTTGCATTTGGAAAAACTGTTGTAACCTGCTCTGAGTCCATTGGGTACAAATCTAATATCTACCTTCAACTTTTAGTTTTTCCTTTTCTTGAGCAGCTTGTAGTTCAAAATTTTCTTTGTTTTTTGCCTCGATTTCTTCTAGCTTCCTCCTTTGCTCTTCCTTTTTCTTCCTTCTCTTCTCCTTTCTTTTCTCTCTTTTAGCAGCTAGAGCCAACCTTCTACTTTCTTCCCGCAGCTGCAAGTCAAGATCATTCAATGGTGATCAAAGGAAACTGCTAAAACAAAACTACATATTGAACAGAAGAATGTTCCTGACCATGCCTTTCCCTAAACTAAATGAAACGAAACATAGTATTACTTGCAAAAACATTCATGATTTATATAGTAAATTCCAAGTAGATCACCTATATTCCTGGTAAGCTGAACAGACCCATATTCCAATATTGTGTGTGGTTTTGACGGGGGGGAGGGGGGCAGAATCAGAGGCTGAGAAAAAAGGAGCTTGCCTAAGGCCACCTAGTGAATTTATGATGGAGGTGAAATTTGAACTGGGAACTTCACAGCTCACACATCTTAGCTCTTTTGATAAGCACATTATTCCTTTTCAGGTAGACTACAGAAGACTCCTACAGTTCCACTGTGAGAAGAACTGAGTTTTGATGGCTATAATTCTGTATTCATGCATGAACTGCCTTGAGCAACTATAGAAAGGCAGGATATATGTTTTTAAAAGGAAAGTTGAACTGCCCCTTGTGGCAATTCCACATTCACAATATGTAAATAGTAAAGGTTTGTATATATGTAGGGTGGCTGGTGTGTGTCTGGAATGATTGACAGGTGAGTGTGAGGTGGGGTCTGGCAGAGTGTGGGCAAGAATGACAGTTTGGCAAGTGGAAGAAAGGAGGAGTGGCTGAGTGAGAATGGAATGCAGTGTGATTAGATGAGAGCTTGTGCAGAAAAAGGTGGGGTAATTGCTTCTAGGAAGTCAGATCAGTCTGGGAGGAAGGTAGATTGGGTACAGCTAGAGAAGTCTGAGTTGAGATTGTGAGATAATGAGATAGTCTGTGGGATAGAGAGTGTGTCCGATAGTGTGAGAGGTTTTTGAGCACAGAGCTAAAAGCAAGAGTTATATTGTGAAGTTTATAGTGTTGACTTATTTTAATTATCATCCCTGATATCCTTTCCTCATCCCAACCCAGTTTCCATTTCTAATCCTGTTGTACCAAATAAACCTACTTGGTTTTCAGTTTTAAAAGACAGTTTCCTTTTTTGTGATTAGGAAGGGTTTCGTGGAATAACCCCCACATGCTGGCTGCTTAGTCTGCGCTATCAAAAAGAAAGAAAGCAGCCCTAAAAGGGTTACTGGTGGCAGAAATTGTGAGAGTGGTGAAGCATCACAACACACAAACAGAGGGTTGTGGGTGAGAGCTTAAAAGTGGCAGTGTGAAGAGAGACACTGACCAAAGCACCTGACCTGGTGACTCGAAGTAGGAGCGTGAGGTGGTCAAAAGGGCCTCAGGTCCTCACATCCCTGCATTCCCATTTTCGGTGGTTCCAGGGTGGGACAGTCTTTACTTCATGGAAAGCACTTCATTTTGGTAAAAGGCATGGTCCCTTTCAAACACCATGAAGGGGAGGCGCTTCCAACAGCTTTCAGACTGAGCCCAGAGCCTAGAAAAACACCCCTCCCAGCACAAATGTAACCATGACAACACCACCTAAGAGAATACACAACTATGAGACATAAAGAAAAAACCCAAGTGGAAACGGAAAAGTTATCCAATTGGCCTCAACTAATGTAAGCCTGCAACTGGAATGTGCATACAATCCCAAAACAAAAAATGCAGTCTGGGTACACTTTGTCTTATGCTAATAGGTGTGTGTGTGTATGTTTAGTTAGAGTGGGTAAACTGTCCCATCCTGGAACCACTGAGAATGAGAATACATATTCAGTTCAAATTTCCTTTTCTCCAGTTATTCTGGAGCAGGGCAGCCTTTACTACAGAACAGTAGAAAAGCAGTGCGTCTCAAGGACAGGCAAAATGAATCCACTAGCTCTGAAGCTACCTGTTGGAGAACATGTCTGCCAAAAGGCAGCATAAGCCAAAGAGAAAACTGTCTCTGTGATTGTGTCTGGAAAACCCACACCAAGTTCCAAGTCACAGCCCTGCAGGCTGATGTGATGGATGGGGAGCTCCGGTAGGATGCAGAGCTAACTGCACTCTGCATGAGTATTCTTAAGGACTTTCTGGAGAGCTCTTTGCCCAGAGGCAGCTTCTGTTGAGGTGAAAGTAAATGTTCTCTAGCACACATTAGGTGTGTAATGCAGTCCCACATGGCTGCCCTACAGATTTCCTCAGGGGGACATCTTTTGCGGAAAATGGCAAAGCTAGCCACTTCCCTAACTGAATGGGCCAAAACATCCTCTGGGATAGGAAGATTCATCAAGTTATAGGCCAAGGCTATGCCCTCCCTCAGCTAGATGGACAGCATGGCCATGGACACTTTTCTCTCCAAGGATGAGGATGGAAAGAGACAAATTTGTAGGGTTTGGTATTGCCATTAAAAATTTTATGGCCTTGTAAAATTCTAATGTGCCATTTCTGTTTCCTAGCCATTTGATAGAGTGGGGGCAGAAAGGACAGGGAGGACAAGTTTCTTTAGCCTGTGGAAATTAGAACTGATATTTGGTATGAATTAAAATGATCTGCCAACAGCATTCCCATTTTTAAACCCTACAAGCCAACATGACAACCACAAGGAAGAGGGTTTTGAGGATGAGAACTTTCAGGGAGCTATGGCCATAGCTTTAAGGCAGTACCCATAAGGCCATGTTAAGGCTCCAAGGGGGTGCAACACACTGGTTTGAGGGGAGGCTAGTGAGCCAGCACTGAAGAACTTTTTATTCAGGAGATGGGGGATGTTACATCCTGTCCCAGCAAGGATGTCCAAGAGGACTGATACTTGCTTTTTTAGTTTATTTGGATGAATGTCTGAACCCAGACCTCTCTGTAGGGACATTGGCTGAAAGGGCTGACCCATCTGAGCCTGCACATCAAGCAAGAAAGGCTTTTCACGTGGTGGTAGAGGAAGCCTTCTAAGAGGCCATGAGCACTGAAATTGTTTGTTTATTTATTACATTTATATCCCACCTTTTTTCCTCCTTAAGGAACCCAAGGCGGTGTACATAATCCTCCTCCTCTCCATTTTATCCTCACAACAACATCCCTGTGAGGTGGGTTGGGCTGAGAGTCTGTGACTGGCCCAAAGTCACCCAGTGAGCTTCATGGCTGAGTGGAGACTAGAACCCGGGTCTGCCGACTCCTAGTCCGACACTCTAGCCGCTACACCACACTGGCTCAAATTACTTGAGGGTGACAGCCCAGTGACTAACACTTGCCTCTCAACCTAATGGCAGTCAGCTGGGATGGATATGGATGAAAGAGAAGACCCAGAATCTCTGGTTCTTCAACCAAGAGGACTATTAATCTGAGAAGATCACATCTGCCTCCAGATCTTTGATCTGCTTAACTGACCTGTGTAGAAGAGAGAGGAGGGAAAGTGTAAAGTGGAGCTGGGGCCAAGGGGACTTGTACAGTCTGCAGGTCTGCTTCCACAGTTCGCCACTCTTTTGTTTGCATGGGTGATGAATAAATCTAATGGTAGTTCTCCAAACTTAGCAGCTATCTAATGGAATACTTGTTGGTTAAGAGTCCATTCTGTCCTGTCTTGTGCCAGCTCAGCCCATCTCCTTGCACATTTAGTAATCCCCTTAAGGCGCTCCAGCATGATGGATTCTAAATGCACTTCCACCTAGCAAAGTAGACAGAGGGCCTCCATAAGTAGATCTGGAGAGCAAGTACCGCCTTGATGATTCAGGTAGGCCTTGATGCACGCGTTGGCCGCCTGGACTAGCATGTGACAGCTGTGCAGTTCGGGATGAAAGCCTCAAATGTCCAGCTGGAATGCACAAAGCATGAGAAAATGTACACTGCATTTGGTCTCTCACTGGGACCAAATTTCTTAGGTAAATATTTCCTTGCAGGGGACTTCCAAACCTCACAGGTTTGGGTCCATTGTCAATACAAGCTTCTTTGGATCTGTGATGGGAGAGCACGGAGCATACGTTCCCTGGTGAACCTACCAATCCATGGATCTGTGATGCTTTTCACTAGGGTTTCTGATAGCCCATCTGTATCTAATGGAATAGGAAGTAAGGATTGTCACTGGGGCATCTTGAACTCTCTTGCAGGGTGGGGGAATATATATACACAAGAAGCTAGCCTTTCAGTACTTTTACTATATGTAGTGGCAGCCAAAAAAGCTTTTACGACCCTGTCAAAGACCTTTGGGAAGAGCACTGTGAGGATTTTAACTGTTTCTTGTGGAAAGGCTACTTTGGCTCATACAGACTGCTGCCAGGAGCACATCTCTCTCTCTCCTGCCGGTGCTCTGACTATTCCAGGACATTAGTAACGTTGGGCAGAGTTTGGAAAATAGATCCTGAGGGGAAAAAAGACGATCCAGGCTTGCCCATTCCATATATTCCTCCTTGGATAGTTCTCCCCCTATTTGACAGGGAGGTTACATAGACTGCTCAGATAATGCAGAAGACTGGTCCATTAGACAGCTATACAGCCTGTCTGTGAGAACAGAGGTGGCAGGATCAATTTCTTCCAGTTTCAAGCATATTGCCAGGGAGGCAGGGGGGACTCCTGGTTCCTGAAGGCTCGTAAGGCACCAAGGCCTCGATGTTGGGGGACGATGGAAGTTAGATCCAAAGGATCCATCTCTGTCTTTGTTTTTCTCCTATTTGCCTTAGCAGCTACTGGAGCAGCTGGCCTTATCTCTCCTAGTGCTTTTTGCCTTTCTTGCAAGAAATTGTGTGTCCCCCATTGGGTGCCCTGCTAATTATGCTGAGCTGGAGTTCTGCTCCTCTTTGACTACCAATGTCTTGACCCAAGACAAGAAATCTGGATGAGCACATCCAGGACAAATCAGAATCAGCAGGAGAAACTGTGTTCCTAGATACTGTGACCTTAGGAGAGAGAGTTCTAGTACGTTGGCTCTCTGGCTTCCCCAGTAGGGAGCAGATGTAGTCACTGGAAGTCTGTGTTTCTTCCAAGATGGCAGACGTGGTCTGGTATCAGTTCTGAAACACCATGGGATTGGGCCAAGTGGTGAGGGAAATGGATTGCTGTGGCCAAGCAGCTGCTGAACCTCTCTCCTGACCCAACAATGGGGAGAAGAGGCGAACGATTCCACTCTGCACTGCAGTGCACTCTTGGTAGCCAGCTCAAGACAGCCAACTGCCTTCCAAACCACACCAGGATGGGGGAAGGCAGAACACGGAAACTGAGGGAGAAGAGAAGACACATCCACTAAAACACAGTTTTTTGCTCAGGCCTCCAGGAGGACAATTGGGAGGTGGTGGTGGGGGGAATGAAAAAGAAAATCTCTCTCTCTCTCTCTCTCTCTCCCCCCCTAGTGTCACAATGCTCAGTTACAAGTGATGCCAGAATCCTGCTGTCTGGTAGCCAGGCACAGCTGGTATGGAGGTTGATGGGAACTTGGTCCCCTTGTTGTCACTGGCAAGAGAGCCATGCCAGTTACCAAGAGACGGTGCTTTCCCTGACACCCCAGAACCACTGGAAAACAAGTATTTTCTAAATCTGAGCCTTCCATAGTTTTCTTTCCCCGACCTAGACACAAGATATTTCAGAAAGGAGAGTTCTTACCTTCTCTAAATCCAACTCTTCTAAAAGAATGCTTGCATTCTTGTTTGCTTCAGCAGCTTGCCTGTCTTTGGCTTGAACAATTGACTCTATACAAAGGTGGCACTTCTTCAACATTTCCTAACACGATGTTAAAAAAAACCCAAGAACACTGTTTTTGAATGAACACAAACACAAGGAATTGAACAAATACAGCATACCAGCCTTAAGCATTGGGGTAGGGCGAGGGGTATTATGGTATGAGTTCATTATGGCCTGGGCAGCAATGCTGCTTAGAATGAGAGGTAAAAGTGCAAAAATTGGAGGGCTTTTAATGCTCCTCTGGTATTATGGGGCTGGACTGCTAATGATTGTGGGAACATAGAGGAATTTTACTCTATCCCAGTGTGACAAGGTGTTGTAATTGATTTGGGAAAGGAGTGGAATGGAAAACATGCTGGGAAACAGAGCTCTGTAGGGTGTGAGAGAGAGCCAAAATGGTGAAACAAAATTTAAAAGTGCTCTGGTTTTTTGGTTCTGGAATAATGGTGGTGGGGTAAGAAACTGATAAACTATGTGGGCATTTGGACCAGGAAAGGGGCTCTCAACCCAAGAGGCATAGAAGCGGATAATAGAAAGGAAGTGGGAAAGGAAATGAGGTGAGGGGTAATGCTAGATTTGGTCCACATATTAATGTTTTTCCCCTCACTTCATCTTCTTTCCCTCTTTTTTTAATCTATTCTCATCCCATTCCTATGCAGGTCAATTACATAATTAAAATCCTGCAATGCGTTGTAACCTACTCTGGGATAAGGGTGGTTAAATATTCAAACACACACAAAGACAGTGAATAACTGAATGAGAATTTACATTTTAGTGTTCTTTGGAAAACTAATTAAATTAGGAGTGCAAGGCCTAATCAGAAAATCAGAAGATTTAAAGAGTTTTAATGTCTATGATGAATTCATCAACATATGGTGAAGCAACTTGTTCTACCAAAGCTTTACTGAGTAATGTGAGCAACAAATTATTCTTACCTTGTCAGTAACTGTTGCTATGTATCTCATACATTCCGAATCTGATGGGAATTGGTTTACTTCTTTTACCAGATAGCGTACAACTTTTACGTGACCCTAAAAATTAAATTTCCAGCATTATTCCCTTTCAGTGAAGGTAGATTAAACATGTAAATGCTTTTAAAATAAATACCAAAACTATAAGGCAATTTAGTGAAAAGTGCTCCCAGTCACTGCTGTAACCTTGATTCCCCAATATAGTGAGATACAGAAGTGTGCCCAAACTGTCAACCTATGTAACCAGGGGAGGATCTTCTCTGGGTCACTCTCAGTGTAAGCACGAAGATCCCCGACAGTTGTAAAAACAATCCAGAACAGTGCACAAATTTAATGGCTGAGAGGTAAATGGAGGGGAAATTTGTGTAAATTTAACACCTGGGATGTAAATGGAGGGGAAATTTGTGCACTTGCATTAACTGCTCTGGTACTGCAAGTGCACAAATTTCTCCTCCATTTACTTCCCAGCCATTAAATTTGTGTCTATTTCCCAGACCAAAAAATGTGCAAATATTCCTGACATGTTTTTTGAAAAAACCTTTATGGAGGTGGCAGAACGAGATGGACCAAATGGGGTTCCAGCACCACAGATACTTACAACCCCTGCCCCCAACGGGGCCCCATTCACTCCGTCCCATTCAGCTGCCTTCTCAGGGTTTTTTCTAGAACTGTCAGGGAACTGCAGCAGTAAGTACTCCAAAAAGGAGCCACGAAAAGGGGGGAGCCAATATCTCCCCTTTCTGGAGTAGCTGGCAGCTCAGGGAAGTGTGGAAAAGGTGGAGGGCACTGAGAAGTGTCAGTTCAACACTTGAGAGTGACAGGATCACATTGCCAAGGGGGTGATATTGTTCCCCCCTTTCCCCGGTGCACCTACTTTTGCCACTTCCCCCCCCTTTTCAGTGCTTTTCAATTGACAACTTGGAAACTGGTCCCTAGCAACTGTGTGCAAACTAGCCTCTATGCTGCTTCGCCTTGTCAATTTCCATAACAGCGCACTTGCCCACATGTGAAAGACTGACAAAAAATTAATTAAAACCATTACGAATACATTTGTGCAATTTTCTGAGACCAGGGGAAAAAAGGGTGGCAAATGAGTGACAGTCGCTCCAAAGTGCCACTTCGGCATCGGTGGAGGGGCCACCACTGGCAGTGGCAAGATCGCGAATAGTGACAGTGTTTTTTTGCCACTTTTGCCAAGCGGCTCTATAGCTGATCCTCGCAACCCATGATGAAACTGCTCTCCCAGGTTTGGATGACACAACAACCCAAGCCATGGTTGTCAGGGTGGCTTGTTGCCAAAAAATAAGCCACCCTGTGGGAAGTGGTCTAGGTTCGGATGACACAACAACCCATCGTGGCTAGTTTCTCACGATGGGTTGTTGTATCATGCGAGCCCAGTCAAACCACAGGAGCTAGAAATGGAGGCTCAGAGAGTAGATTCACTTTCTAAAAGAGGTAGAACCAACAATTTCTGTGGCTAGACTTAGAACCACAGTATGGCTACTTGTGATTCAGCAATGAAGTTATTCTAGCCTTGTGATCATAAAATTTATCTCCAAATGTCAGGTGCCTAGAAACGTCACTATAAAAGGGCTACTAAAATGCTGACTACAAACATATAATATACAGTGAAGGTGTTCAAGACAGAGAACGGTACTACAAACTGGCAGCACAATCTATGCTTATTTACTCAACAGTCAGTCCCACTGAGTTCAAAGAGATTTACTCCCAGGTGAGTGTGTATAGGAATGCAACATGAGAAAACTATGGACGTCTCAGCTTCTATCCTGTACTCCTTGTGTCTCAAGCAAACTCTCTAGCAGACACAAATATCTGATATATGATTACCACAGTACAGTTGTATTTTCAGAGGGTTAAAAAGAAGCAAAACAAAAAATCTTCATTCTACCTTTCGAAAAGCTGCCATCAGTGGGGTTATTTTTCTGTTATCAGCAGCATCTACATCTGCTCCTGCTTGTACTAGCAACTGGACAACATCTAAATGACCACCATTTGCAGCAAGCCATAACGGAGTATTTCCTTTCTTATTACGGACATCAATGTGAGCTCCCCTACAAAAAGGCAAAAAGCTTGATCAAAATACTGGATGCATAAATTAAGTCACAATAAATTTTAAAAAATTATTGCAAATTGAAGGACTGATTACTCCTACTCGCTTTGGAAAGGAGTAGGAGGCTGAGTGTCATTAGCAGTTCTCCTTACCTTTAGAAAGCACAGTCTGCTCTTTATAAAACAATTATTTTTCTGAACAACTCTGAGAGAGGTCAGTTCTGAAGCATAAACTCTTAGCAATGGTACACTATACATGCTAACAGCTGACATTTTAAAATGATGGTTGGACAAGTGATACACTGGGTACGTTCGCACGACACGCCAACCAACGCTGGATGATAAGCAACTCACTGTTGGTTGTTTAGCGAACAACCAGCAGTGCGTGGCTGGTGAGCCTGACAGATGATTAGGCACACCACCCACAGTGCATTGGTTGTTTCCCCCTCCTTTTCGGTCCTTCTTCTGGTATCCCAGGGGACTTGGCAGCAGAACCCATCCTGTCCGTTGCCAAGTCCCCTACCCATCACCACCCCAGCCGCAGTCCTGTTGCAGTGAAAATCCCTCCATCTGTGTCGAAATAGCACTTTGGATGGGCTGTCACTGGCTCCCCTTCGTCCCCTGCCCCATCCCCACTTCGATCCACAGTCGCATCCCTTTTTCTTTTTTTTAATCCGTTAGCCACTGTTATGCTGTAACGATATTGCAGCTGTCCAAAATAGAGAAGCTTGACTTAGCAAGGTTATCCATAGGGTTCGAGTGGGAATTTGAAGCAGGGCGCTGGTTTTTCATAGGAAAGGAACTGCTCCTTTCACTGATTTATCTTTTTTTTAAAAAACATTCTTCACATCCCTCTATGCAATTCTGTTGGAGTGACTGACAGCAGCCAGGGACATTGTGTTCCTGTTACATTCCCCCACTAATAATTGTAGTAATGGTAGTAGATGTAGAAGAAGGCAATTAATGCCTATAACAATAATACTGGATGGGTGAGAGGGCTATGAATGGGGAGGTAGGATGTAAAGTGTCAATCTTAGGCAAATGGCTTGAATCTTTGCATGCGTGTTCCTCCTAACTTTCTAGACATGCATGTCAAGTTTCAAGTCATTAGCCCAAGGCTGTGACACTTTAAATCCCACCTCCCCATTCATAGCCTTCTCACCCATCCGCTACTGTTGTTGTTGTTGTTGTTATCATCATCAGCAGCAGCACCAGGAATATTTCCCCAGCAACTGGTGTAGATAGGCATACTGCCTCTGACACGAAACACTAGTATATAGTCATCCTGCATAGCAGGCATTAATAGCCTTCTTCTCCATCCGCTACTGTTGTTGTTGTTGTCATTATTATTATTGGGGGGAATTTAACAGGAACATGATGTCTCTGGCTGCTGTCAGTTGCTCCAGTGGAAATGCGAGACAGTGACATGAAGAAATAATTTAAAAAGAAGACAAATCAGTGAAGGGAGTGAACAGTTACTTTCCTATGAAAAACCGGTGCACTGCTTCAAAATCTCACTTGAACCCTGTGGATATCCTTGCTAAGTCAAGCTTCTCTATTCTGAACAGTTGCAATATTGTTGCAGTGCACCAGCAGCTAACCAATTAAAAAAAAGAAAAGGGCTGGGACTGCAACCGGGACTGCAATCAGAGCAGGGATTGGGGGGGGGGCAAAGGGACACAGTGACGGCCCCTCCAAAGCGCTGTTTCAGCACAGTTGGAGGGGCTGTTGCTGGCAAAGGGAAAGGGACACTGGAAGTGGCTTGGCCACAAGCTTGAAGAGTGATTGCAGCCACACCTGGCAAGAGTGGCAGGGGTTTCTGCTGCTTCTTTGAGCAGCATGCTGCTCAATAACCTCTACCCATGATGGAGTAGGTGTCCTGGGTTCAGAAGACACGCCAACCCATCATGGGTAAAACAACCCCTACTGCAGACCACAGGTTATCAAGGTGGGCTGTTTGGGTAAAACAACCCACCCTGGTAAAACTACTCTGGGTTCACATGGCATGCTAACCCATTGTGGGTTGTTTCAGAAAAAAAACCCATCATGGGTTAGTGTGTCATGCGAACCAAGTCACTATATTCAATTTGATATTCAGAATACATATAAGTTGCAGTGAATGTCCAAAACACCTAGTGGTCATTGTGAATGTTCAACTACTGTAACTCCTTAAATTTCATTCACCAGATATTAGTGACACCATTCTCTTATTATTGCTGACAAAGTCCTACAGTGGACTTCGTTTGTTTACAGGATATCCACTGTAAACACACACACACACACACACACGTGTTTCATTAGTGCCAAATAAAGTAACTTTTAAAAAATCAGGGACAGGCAGTCAGTAGCCCCAACACTTTGCTCCTCTATGCCACTTGACTGTTGGGATGCGGTGTGGGGGATTAAAGAGACACACACAAAAGCAATGCTACTTGTGGGTGCATAATGGGGGTCCTTAGTTTTGTAAATAAGGTACAAGTTCACAGCTACCCTTAACATTCAAAGCAAGATCTCGTTGGATGAATTGCTCTCCCCGATGGTAGTGCCTCTGGAATGAGAATTATGGAAGAATACATGGGGAAGATATTACATCAGAATGGAAAATGTATACCATCTTTCCCAAGGAAGACCCATCAGTGGAGGAACCATAGAAGTTTCTTGAAAAAATCACCTTCCAAAAACATCAAAAGGAATGTATCTCATCAGAATAGGCCCTCAGATTCTTATAAGTGTATAGTGTGTGCGCATGTGTGTATGTCAGCATGTGCCAAATCCTCAACTAAAATAATTAGAAATCAGAATTACCAGGATCAAAAAGATAGCATTTTCTTTCCCCTCCTCAGGAACATAAAACTAGATTGTAAGTAGAGGATCAAATATAGTACCTGCTAATAAGCAGCTCACAGAACTTGTAGTGTCCTTTGTCTGCTGCGATGGTTAAAGCTGTGTCTCTTGATGAGGGAACTGGTGGCGCATTTACATCAGCACCTTTGTCTAGAAGAACTCTGCCTACTTCTGCATACCCACCAGAGGCAGCTTCCATTAATGGTGTCAGGCCAGTCTAAGTGGAGAAGAATGTCATTAAAGATGTTTTCTCTGCTGAAATGTATGAAAATCTATAGCTACAATAAGGAAACAATCACTTCTCATTTTCAGAGTATCACTACTTACAAAGTAAAGTAAATTTCGTAAAACTTAAGTTAAGAAAACCCAAGCACCTCTGACCCTGGTCAGTTTGGCTATCATATTTGGAACAGTTCATGGGACTTTTTTTATTTTGCTCTTTGCATCAGTAATTAATGGCAGGAGACCTACTACAGAATTAGTGCCATATTAGTGTGACACTGACCCATCCAGTGCTGTATAGCTACATGTAACATAATGATCTGAGAGGAAAGAAATATTTGTGTGGATAAAGAAAAAAAAATTATTAAAGAGCTGGTAAAATAGTGCTTTAAACTCTTGATATGTCCTATTTGGTGAGAAATGGAATGGGGGGAAATGCTACGTCTACAAGATCTCCCTTTCTTCAAATGTTCATATTCCATATATTAGCTGAATATTCCATATGATAGAGGGCCTCATATATAGCTGAGCTTAAAACCTGACTCTCACAGACAGAAAGGCCAGGATCTCTTCTCCATCATCCCAGAGTGCAGGACACGGAATCATGGGCTCAAGTTACAGGAAGCCAGATTCTGGCTGAACATCAGGAAAAATGTCCTGTTAGAGCAATATGGCAATGGAACCAATGACCTAGGGAGGTGGTGGGCTCTCCCACACTGGAGGCATTCAAGATGAGGCTGGACAGCCATC
The DNA here is from genome assembly GCF_057233095.1 of Heloderma suspectum. Taxonomy (NCBI): domain Eukaryota; kingdom Metazoa; phylum Chordata; class Lepidosauria; order Squamata; family Helodermatidae; genus Heloderma; species Heloderma suspectum. The sequence continues at coordinate 130,595,206 of NC_139462.1, read as the reverse complement.
TGTCAGGGATGCTTTGACTTGGATTCCTGCACTGAGCAGGGGGTTGGACTCGATAGTCTTATAGGTCCCTTACTATTCTATGATTGCAGCTGTAGCATAAAGGAAAGAAGGATTTTGGCCAGACTCCTGAGGCAGGGAACTCCATAGTGAAACTGTCACCAAGGAGAAGGCCCTAGTCTTCGATACTAAGACTAGGTATAAAGTGTTTTAAATTGAAAGAAATTCTGGGTAGCTTATCATTTCAGATGGCAAGGGCACCCACACTAGGCAATCTTTTGCGTGTGTGTGGGTTGGGGAGAGACAAATGGAAGAAGGTGGAGCCAGACAATTTAGGGCTTTAAAACTCAAAGCTAGCACTCTGACTATCAGCACCATTAGCATCAGTATTATATGGTCCTTATAAGCGGTACAACTAAGAAGCCCAGCTACTGCATTCTGGATCAGCGGCAGTTTCTGAACAGACTTCAGATGTAGCCCCAGGTAGACTGCTGCACAGTGATCTAGTCTAGAGGAAACCAGAATCAAACCCTTAGCAGACAGGTGGACATGCCACTGCCCCCGAAATTCATGGCACCAGCAAAAAAAGCCCAGAGGTCTGATGGCAAATTTTGGCAGCAAACTGCTATAGAGGTTTTTAAAACAAGGTAAATGTGTCCTTTTTAACCCTCTGTAGTGGTTTACTGCCCATTTTTTTGCCACTGCTATAAAATTCTGCTGTGCAATAGCAGGAATGCAGTCCGGGGGTGGGGGGAGTCTAAGGGGATCAAAAGTGTCCCCCAGATCTCCCCAGAGTTTTCTGGGGGATCAAAAGGGCCCCCCTGATCCCCCTGAAGTTACTCACCTCTGCCTTAGAGAGTTGTAGAAGGGGCCACATTCTGCACAACATGAAACTGGGAAAAGATCCCACATGAGCATCCATTAGCAGAGATGTGCACCTGATCCATCAAGGGGAGCATAATCTGACCCAGGATAGAACCACCTACCCCCAGATTGACTGGCCTGCCCACCCATAACAGCTATATTGTCTAGATTTGACTGTCTGTCTGTCTCTGTCTAGCTATCTCTATCTATCTCTATCTATCTAGCTATCTAGGTATCTCTCTCTCTCTCTCTCTTTCTATTTATTACATTTCTATAACGCCCAATAGCCAAAGCTCTCTGGGCAGTTAACAATTAAAACCAACAAATACAGCATAAAATACAATATAAAATATAAAAGCTTAAAACTACAGTATAAAAGTAAAACCAGAATACAACCTAGCAGCAATGCAGAGATTTAAAATACAGTAACAGATTTAAAAAAACAGACTAAAAGACTAAAATGTCTGGGAAAATAAAAAGGTCTTCACCTGCCACTGGAAAGAGCACAATGTAGGAACCAGACGAGCCTCTCTGGGAAGCTCATTCTATAACTGGGATGCCACAGCAGAAAAGGCCTTCTTCTTGGTAGCCATCCACCTCACTGCCTTTGCCAGGGGCTCCAAGGGAAGGACCTCTGAAGATGATCTTAAGGTCCAGGCAGGTACATATGGGAGGAGACAGTCCTTCAGGTAACCTGGCCCCGAGCCATTTAGGGCTCTGAATGTTAGTACCAGCACTTTGAATTGGGCCCAGACATGAACTGGCAGCCAGCGTAGATGGAAAATTATGCAGATGGCATAACATGATCACGTTGGTGAGTCCCCATTAACAGTCTCACTGCCCTATTTTGGACCACCTGATGTTTCCAGACTGTTTTCAAAGGCAGCCCCCCCAATATAAAGCATTGGAGTAATCCAGACAAGAGGTTATCAGATCATGGATAACTGTAGCTAGGCTATCTCTGTCCAGATAAGGACATAGTTGGTATATCAGCCTAAGCTTATAAAAGGTGCTCGTGCCACCGAGTCCACCTGTGCCTCGAGTAACAGTTCTGGATCGAAGACCACCCACAAACTACAAACTGGATCCTTTAGGGGATGTTTGATTTATAGCTTCCATTTATTAGCCCTCATCCAGCCTATTATGGACTCCAGACCTCAGTGGGACCCAAGAAAAAGGAAAGATATCATTGGGTGTTATCTGTATATTGGTGACCTTAAACTCCAAATCTTCTCATGATTTCTCCCGTGGCTTCTAGTTTCTGTGCCCTCTGAAAGGCAGGAACGAGTATGCGATCTGGGTGAAGGACCACTTTACCATGGTGAAAATATGATCTCCAACATCCTGAGCGATGCCGTGTGTAATAAGGTCTCGAGGACTAGGGTCAAGAAACATTACCATAAGGGCTCAAAAAGAGGCCTAACTGAGGCCTTAAGAACCAAATTAAGCTTCCACATAGGAAGCCACTGAGCTATCGGTGGGTTGATGAGGGAGGGAGCACATAGGAACCACTGAACATGTGAATGAGAGCCAAGAGAGCTGCAACCTGAGCTACACAATATGCTGGCCAGGCCTGAGACCCATCTGTGCAGGTAGCTGGGCTTAAAGCTCAGGGAGAGATTGTCCTGCAAAGGGTAAAAAAGCTCTGCCAAACCTGGCTGAGTACCTTCATGCTGTTCATACACTACACCACTAAAGTTTTTCAAGTGTTGTTATAGATCCTGTTGGTTAAGCAGTGCTTGGAGGCTAGAAGTGTCTCTATTATCCTTTTGAGATTGCCCTCGTAGTTCAAAGCACCCTGCTCAGTCTCCAAGCAATGAACTTCAGCACCTTTGAGATGATCTTGAGACACTGGAAGGGTCCCGGACGGGTGACAGAGGTTCCCTAGGCCCCAAAATCGGGGGGGATGAGGCCATCTCCGAGAAATGAGGATCAATACTTCCTGCTGTGCTGATTTTCTGCACCATCTGAGGGATGACAGGAAGAGTCAGAAACGTGTAAAGGAGACCTTGAGGCCAGACTGATCTTACGTTGTTTGCTAGCTCTGCTCCTCCTCTTCAGAATCTTGTTCCAAGCCTTTGCAACCTTTTTTTCTCTGGAGTTGGGAAGAGGTCCAGAAAGGGAACTCCGAACTGAGTCTTAACTTTGTTGAAACACCTTTTGGTTTAGGGAACATTCTGTTAGCCCCAGGTTCTGGCGACTTGAGCCAGTAAGTTTACAATGAAGACACCTTTCAGGCATTCTGCCCTGATTAATTACAGATATGACTCTGCACAGGATATCACTTCCTTGAATAATGATTTTGATGTGGTGCCTCCTTCTCTGTTGATATACATCTTAGCCACCACATTGTTATGTCCTAAGAAAGACATAGAGACCCTTTATCTGGTAAGAAGAGCAGTGCTGGATCAGACCAAAGGCCTATCTAGTCCAGCATTATGTTTCCAAAAGTAGGCAACTAGATGCCTATGGGAAGCCCACAGCAGGACATGAGTCCAAAAGTGCCTTCCTGTTTGTGTTCCCTAGCAAGTGGTATTCAGAGACATACTGATATTGGAAGCAATATATAGCCATCACGACTAGTAGCAATTGATATCCTCTCCCATGAATTTGTCTAATCCCATTTCAAAGCTGTCCAAGTTGGTGGCCATCACTACATCTTGAGATAGTGAATTCCAGTGTTTAATTATGCACTGTGTGAAGAAGTATTCCTTTTATCTGTCCTGAATCTCCCATCATTCAACTTTATTGGATGACTGCTGCTTCTAGGATCACGAGAGGGAGAAAAACGTCACCATATCCAGTTTTTCCATCAAAGGGGTTCAGTGTTAGTCTGACCACCGAGAGCTGCAGAAGGCTTATACTCATCCCCTTCTCCCCAGTTGAACAAAAAAAATCCTGGGCCTGTAAATCCTTGTGTCAGGCACCCTATCCTAACAGAACCTTTTACAGAGCACCCCTGGTTCAGCTATGCAGCTAAGACCCATTGCTCAAGAGAACCATACACTAGGATGGGGACAGCGATCTCCAGATTCAGTCCACTGGTGATTTGTAGCTGGAAGTCAAGCAGAAAGGTCTGGAGAGGGCTGGAATGTAATCTTGCCCATTGGAGGGTATCTATGCATGAGACTGAAGCCTGCCTGCAAACTGGAGGCAACACCTGGGCTACATATGAAGCCAATATTCCAGTGCCCTGATCAATGTAAATACCCTGAGGGAGGAGGAAAACCTGAAGGGACAGGGAGAAACTGAAATTGTTGCCATCCACAGCAGAAATAGGGAAAGCTTTGGAGGTACTTCCTGACTGGGATATAGGAACAAGGCTTTGGCGAAGTCTATTGAAGCTAGATCTCCTTGTCTGAGACAGGCCAGAAATGAACAGAGGGTTTCCATCTTGAGCCTGCATTTGGCTATGAAATGGTTGATGTGTTTGAGGTCCAGTACTGCCCTGGTCTCTCCCTTCTTCTTTGGAAAGGGAACAACCAGTGAGGAATCCCTTTAATCCCTCTCCAGGCTAGGGGCCGGCTCTATGGTGCTGACGTCTAGCAGATGGACAATAACCTTTGATATCTTCCTGCTTTTGGGTGCCTTGCTATAGATTGGAACTGGAAAGCCCCCATCTCTTGGTCCTCTTGAATTCCAGCACATAAGCTTTAGCAACTATTTCTGTAACTCACCAGTTAGCTGTGGCAAGTCCAGAGAGCCCCAAAGTGGAGGAGGCATCCAGTCACTGTAATATTTGTGCGATTCTGATTTTATTTTATTTTATTTATTATTAAATTTATTAATAGCCCATCTGGCTGGTCACCCAGCCACTCTGGGCGATGTACAACACACCATAAAACAATAAAATTCTATCATAATTTTTTTTTAAAATACCCTAACCCACCCCAAATGCCTGCCTGAACAACCACGTTTTTAATGCACGACGGAAGCTCATTAAAGAGGGGGCATGACGGAGTTCCCTAGGGAGGGAGTTCCACAGAGTGGGGGCCACCACAGAAAAGGCCCTCTCCCTCGTCCCCACCAGTCTAGCTGTCCTGGCTGATGGGACAGAGAGAAGGCCATCTGAGGCTGATCTTGTTAAGCGGCCTGTCTGGTGTTGCTGGAGGCGCTCCTTAAGATAGGCTGGGCCAGAACCATATAGGGTTTTAAAGGTCAAAACCAACACCTTGAATTTGGCCCGGAAAACAACTGGTAACCAGTGCAACTCCTTCAGCACTGGAGTGATGTGATCTCGCCTTTAATCAGGCGAGCCGCCGCGTTCTGTACCAGCTGCAGCTTCCGAACCGTCTTCAAGGGTAACCCCACGTACAGCGCATTACAGTAGTCTAAACGAGAGGAGACCAGGGCATGTACTACCGATGGAAGCAGATGGTCAGGAAGGAAGGGGCGCAGCCGCCGTATCAGATGGAGTTGATACAGCGCTGTCCAGCTCACAACTGACACCTGAGCCTCCATGGACAGCTGGAAGTCCAAAATGACCCCCAGGCTGCGGACCTGGTCTTTCAAGGGTAGCCGTACCCCATTCAACACCAGGTCAACATCCCCCAGCCTCCTCTTGTCTCCCACCAAAAGTACCTCGGTCTTGTCAGGGTTCAGCCTCAGCTTATTCCTCCCCATCCAGCCACTCACCGTCTCCAGACATTTGGACAGGGATTCTACGGCCAACCTTGGTGAAAATTTGAATGAGAGGTAGAGCTGCGTGTCATCCGCATATTGATGACACTGCACCCCAAACCTCCTGATGATAGCCCCCAGCGGCTTCACATAGATGTTAAATAGCATCGGGGAGAGGATGGAACCCTGTGGCACCCCACAAGTAAGTGGCCACGGGTCCGAAACCTCCTCTCCCAGTGCTACCCTCTGGTACCTGCCAGAGAGGAAGGACTGGAACCACCGCAATACAGTGTCTCCAATGCCCAACCCCTCCAGGCGGTCCAGGAGGATACTGTAGTCAACGGTATCAAAAGCCACTGAGAGGTCGAGGAGAACAAGGAAGGAGCATTCACCCCTATCCAGAGCCCTCCTCATATCATCCACCAAGGCGACCAAGGCCGTTTCTGTCCCATGCCCAGGCCTGAAGCCCGACTGAAATGGGTCTAGATAATCAGTTTCTTCCAAGTGTGCCTTCAACTGCACCGCCACCACCCGCTCAATCACCTTGCCCAAAAATGGCAGATTTGAGACTGGGCGAAAGTTGTTCAGAACTTGAGGATCCAAGGAGGGCTTCTTTAAGAGCGGTCTTATCACTGCCTCCTTGAGGGCTGATGGCATCACTCCCTCCTCAAGGGAGGCGTTCACCACCGCCTGGATCCCCTCACTCGGTCTCTCTCTGCAGCTCAAAATGAGCCAAGATGGGCAAGGATCAAGTAAGCAGGTGGTCGGCCTTACAGATGAAAGCACCTTGTCCACTTCATCAGGAGGAAGAAGCTGGAACCGATCCCACAAAACCGGTTTGCCACAGGCCGCCTCTTGCTCACTAACTGTATCCACAGTGTGCAGAGTAACACACCTAATCTGATCAATTTTATCTGCAAAGTGCCTTGTCAAAGCCTCACAGGAGGCCTTAGAATGCTCCAGTGGTTCCGGAGCCACAGGACCGACCAGGCTCTGGACCACTTGGAACAGCCTCCTGGGACAGCACTCATGATGATAGTTATGAGGAAGATTTCTTACTGGAAAGCTGTTTGTGCTTGGACCTATTCCTGTTGCCATCTAGGCTTAGCGTCTCTTAAGGACTGCTTGGCAGAACAGGAGGAATGAAAAGTCCTGGACTGTTTGGAAGGTTTCTGTTCTACTCTATGGAGGGTTGGGAGAGCCTTCTTCTTTGTCTTTACAGTGCCTCCAGTGAGTTGCCAAAGAAATGTTTGCCTGCAAAAAAAGTGCTGGTCTTTACATTTTGCATCTATACCCCAGTGTCACAGCCGGAGTTTCCTTCTGGAGACCATCTGCTAGGCCATTAATCTGGCTTCTTGTTGTAAGGAATCTGGTATCAGCTGGGAAGGGCATGGTACGAGTTTTTCCTCAGCAAATATCTGGTGTTCTTGTCCAATTTACCACTGTTAAGCAGTTTGTTGGCCCATGTGAAAAGAGGCCATGGGTCTGAGTGCCATAGCTGAGGCATCAGAATCCCAATGGAGTGCAGCTTTCACCTTCCTGCCATGTTGGGTCTACTAGCTGCTCAGACTCAGAAGGTAGGAGCACCCTGGATGCTCCAATTGCTGCTGTGTCTTGGGGATTAGAAGATCTTACACCATATCCTCTGGGAATAGGTACAATTTGTCACGGGAGGAGTGGCAGAGCTTGGCTTTGGAGGGGTTCAAGATGCTCCACAGGGAATGGCTGAACGAAGCCAGGAAAGGGACCGGCGGAGGTGCGGGAGCTGATGCAATCTCAGATGGCTTTGTTGTTTGGAGGCAGAAGACTTCAATGTGTCCGAGAACACTTCAAATTGAAGAGTCTCCACAGCTCTGAACAACACCCTATGGAAATAATCCAAGGGCAAAAAGCCTACTTTGAGAAGGCTTGTCCCTATCATTCTCTTCTTCTGAGATCTCTCAACCTTTTCTGCTGGGTGTATCAGACCTAGTTTGTGAAGGAGGATCTAGGTTTCTTCCTCTCTGAAGGAGCTTGGTCAGAAGTGGAGGATATAGCGGATGCAGTTCTGGGCTTCTTCCATCCCTCTGAAGAAGAATCAGGTGAGGAAGGAGTCACATTTGAACTTGTGCCCTTGTTATGCTTCCATCCAGGAGAGTGGCTATTCCTAAATGGAGAAGCTGAGGCCAAGTCACACCTGACAGGAACAGGACTTGGTCTGGCTTCTGGTGCAATGGGATCCTCTGGAGCTGTATTGTTCCTGTGTCTGTGCGGATGTGGAGAGGGAGAGCAGTAGCTATGGGACTATTACAGCTATCTCTACCCCTAGAAAAAATTCTGGAGTAAAAGTGGCATCTCCTTGTTGATTGGCAAGAATAGTCCCTGTCCCTCTGGACATCTCCATGGGGATGAAAAGGAGAGTAGAGTATGCATGTCATCACCAAGAGGTGATCGAAGGTAGCATTAATCCACCAGGAAAAGGTCAGGTGGATGTTTTCCCATTCCACCATGGGGAGTGGGTAGGTGGGAGAGCAATTCAATTCCTCATACTGCTTGCAGTGGCCACAAGGGGATGGTTCTTCTTCCACAGGGCAGTTTTCACACCCTTTCTTATGGCGGGAAGCCATCTCAGCAGCCAGCGCATGTCCAGCTTGTGCCAAAGAAGAAAATGCAACTGCCTAAGGTTTCAGTGATGTTGGGTGCAAGATGGGGAGGCACCTGAATGTTCTTCACAGCATCCTCACTGATGTCTGTCCAACAGGAAAAGGCTCTAGCAGATCTCCCTTCCCACTCAGAAATTTTAATCCCAGGCTTCCTTGCTTGCTTTTGGCAAATAGGGCTGTCCCAGGAACCCAGCAAAAATCTGCCTACGCACAGCAGAGGCAGAAAGACACTGAGGGGACTGCAACAAGACTGAGCGGGAAGAGGCCCATCATCTACTAGAGAGGAAGACTTTGGAGATGACTTCTGTCATGGAGGAGGGACCTTTCCCGATTCTGGCTGTCCTCTTCCCCTAGAGGAGAGACCCTAGCGGGGGAGTAATATCTCTGTAAATTACGATGACTCCACCAGTCATCCTTCTCCCCTACCTTGGTGATGCACCTAGAACCGGCTGGGCACATTTGAGACAGGGTATCTCTCTCCCCCTTCCTCGTACAGCTGTGTCTCACTAATATAACCCAGATCAACTGAAACCTGGATGCCAACTATTTCACTGGAGATTGATTTAACTACAACAAATGCAAGGACGGGAAGGACCTGATATCTACCTGGCACCAACATGGTGCCAGGTTAAGACCTTCCTCTGCTGTCAGGCATTTGGCAGCATATAAGGTCAGGTCCTGGATTTTCTTATTGTTGTTTAAAATTGTTCAGATATGTGTGTGTCTACATATGTGAGCACTGTCTGTTCACGTGTTTGTATGTAAACAGTTTTTATACTATGTGTGATACTGTATTTTTCGGGAGCAATTCTATGTCCCCTAGACAGCATCTGGGGGATGTAGGATTTTTTGGTTTCCTGGCTCTGAGCTTGGAGGCAGGAAACCGTGCTCACCGCCCACTCCTAGCCAACGCAGAGACAACTGCGCTGGCTGCTTCTCCATGCTGATAAAATGGAGTGCAAAGACAGGGAGAAGGGGTGTTCCGGGGGGGAGAGACCTGGGTGGCATTCCTACAATCTTTCCTATGGCCGCCCCAGCTTCCTTCCCTCCTCCTCCCCAAAGCCCATCTAGCTAAAATGCAGAGAGGCACCTCCCTCTTTGCACAGGATACTTGCAAGCCTCTGAGTCTGGGAGCTTACGAGTATCCAGGGTGCAACCCATAGGATTGCATCCTTAAGGTTTTAATCTTTGTGAACCACCCAGAGAGCTTCAGCTACTAGGCAGTATAGAAATGGAATAAATGAAAAATGAAATGAATACCACATCCAGAGTTTTGATGGTTGGGAAAAGACCCAGAACAGTTGATAGCACACAGCCATCCTACCCCTCATCCTTTGATACCTTTTACTATGTCTATTCCTGCTATCCAGAAGGGAAGTGGAGTACTCGATGGTCTTATAGGCCCCTTCCAACCCTACTATTCTATGATTCTACTATTCTATGATACCTCACCCCAGTGCTATTCTTTCACCTCCTCTCCAGACAGTGCCAACTAGGGAGCCCATGCCTTTTAGTTAACATATTCCAACAAACAAACAAAAGGCAGAAAAAACCCTTGGCCATCCAAAAACTAATTCATAATCATCTCTGAACCCTGAACGTACTATATGCTTAAGAATAGCTGCATTCAAAAGTAAAGCAAAATGCATATTGTACAGTTTGGGTAACTTCTGGAGTGTGAAAAGCACTAATAAACATAAGCTGAAGATATGTAAATCAAAGGTTACTCCTTACCTTAGCTCTGTGCTCAACATTAGCTTTTCTATCGAGGAGAAGGCTAACCACTTCAGTTCTTCCTTGAAAACAGGCCAGTGTCAAGGCAGTATTCCTATTGGTTTCTATCTGTGCATTAATATCAGAACCCATGTCCAAGAGCAGCTTAACAGCAGCAGTGTGACCATTCATGGCTGCTAACATTAATGGAGAGATGCCCAGCTTGCTACCAGTTCTGAAAACAAATAAACATGTATTACATTTTAGTTTTATTTGTATTTACTTATTGCTATAGTATGGAAGTATTTATACACATGAACCTATGGGTATGACCACTTCACATGGCGGCAGATATATCAATGGTGGCTGCAAAGACCACACACCTGTACATGCAATTATATACAGATAGTATCTGAAGAAGTTATTTTTAAAATTCAGGTTGCTAGCTTTAAAGGGACAATAAAGCCAAATGCTTTACATTTATTTAGTAAATGTAAATGCTGGCTGTCTGCTCTTGTAGGAGATTTTTCTCTCAGAGGCTACTGAGATTAGGTTGCACACTCCTAACGGAATTGAGCAGGATGGCCTCAGATATGTCCAGCAAATTGCTGGACATGTATCCCAGGGCAAAAGAAAGCAGGCAGTGGACAAATAGGCAAATGGGCTTAGTTCCACCCATGAAGAACTTGATAGCTCTGCAGACATCAAGCATATGCCACTCTCTTCCTTAAGGGGCAGTGGAATAAGAACAGCAAGTGTTCTTAAACTCTGTAGAAGGCTCAAAGGATCTTCAGGATGAAGACAGACCACCTTGTCCTGGTGAAACATGCAGAGTTCTTTTTCTATGGAAAGAGCTCCTCTGTGCTACAGAGACAGCCATCCATCAACAAAACTGCCTGGAAAGTCGGGATTTTTAGGACGGAGGCACCCAGTGGTTTAAACAGGAGCCTGGCTAAGGTCTGCAGGACAGCACTCTGAGCACTGGTGGAGAAGCCATTCTGAGGAATCTACAAGTGTATGGATGCAATGTAACTTGGGAGGAAACGTCTCCCAGGATGCTGGCTGGGGCCAAAACTCATCAAAGTAGCATATTCGTTTTGAACCCTTGAAGGAAAACTAGAGCCTCCAGGCCCTGAGATGAGAGCCACCTGCCCTGAGAGGAGGGGAAAGAGAATGACTGGGCAAGAAAAAGCTGCTGCTGTGGATGATGGAAAGAGGCAGGTGATAGTGTTGCTAGCACTGGGGGGAGGTGCCTATACATCAGCAGGCACTGTAACGAACTCTTCAGCCATCCTGACAAGGGTGGGCCAAAATGAAAAGGGGTTGAAAGGAGGGCCAACTGAGTCCCTCTCTGCATCCCCAATGTTCTGCTTGTTGCTCTGAATTTGTTTGTTTTCAAAAGATGCAGGCTTGGCGAGAAGCATGGAGCACTGATGGCAACTGCCTCCCTCAACGAAGGCGTTAGGCAACTGGTAAGTAAAGGGAAAGGCTCCTGCCCCTCCTCTAGTTGGACATGGATTTCCCAGCCTTTCCAATGCTAGCAGTTGTTGTTTATTCAGTCAGTCGCTTCCGACTCTTCGTGACTTCATGGACCAGCCCCCGCCAGAGCTTCCTGTCGGCCACGCCACCCCCAGCTCCCCCAAGGTCGCGTTCGCCACCTCCAGAATATCATCCATCCATCTTGCCCTTGGTCGGCCACCAGTACTCTTCCCTTAAATGGATAATTGACAGTGCAATCCCATGCAGAGCAGAAAGAGCATCAGAGGCATTCTTCACCTCTCTGTCCTCCTGTCTGTTTTTTTTTAGCAGTGTCTATAACCTCAGAGGGGGAACTCCACATGATTGCTCCCTTAGTCATTTCTTTAAATGCAATCTACTTAAGTCAACTATTTGATAGAGTTAGCACAAAGTCATTTTCCAGCAACGCTTTTACCACTGTAAATAGTAAAATGCTAATTTAGTAAGGCAAGAGACTATTTGGTATGTTAATTTTCAAGCTTCCAAAAAACCAGGAAGAACTCCTAGGCTAGTATCCAATGTTAGCTCTACATGGAGTAGACCTATTTAAATGAATGAGACTTAAATTAGTGGGGACTAACTTAAGTCCCATTCTTCCAATGAGTCTACTCTAACATTGGATGCTATCCCTAAATTTGGAAAACAGGAAGAGCTCCTAAATCTGGATTGTGGTATTATGGTAAGGGAGGAGATATTACACACTGGGGACAGAAAAGACTCGACTATACCCTTCTCAGGGTATGCCAACATGTGAGTCGGGCCACAAGGACGCACACGCCACCTCCACCCCCATTGTCCCAGTGTACATGGGCCCTACCCCCGCAGTTCCAGCTTTGCCGCATCGAATGACTGAACAAAATGTCTGAACAGAACATCTATTCACTTTCACTTGAACGAGAGTAGAACTCTCCACATGATTGGGGAACCTGTGCTGTCTACAAATTTGATGTTGGCGCCAAGGAATCTGTTTCATCTGAGTAGAAACTTATTTCAAAGCTGAAGGAATTTCAGTGTAGTTGGAAAAATAAAATAAAATAAAAATAAAATAAAAAATAAAATAAAAATATTTTTTTTTAAAATTATTTAAAAAAAATAAGAGGTCTGGCTCAAAGAGAAGACTGCTTGCCTATATCTAGAGAAGGCTGATCTTATGACTTGATTGTACACCACCACTTCTCACAGCTAGCAAGCACAGCTTTCTGGAGATTAAGGACACAACTGTGAAACAGAAGGGTAAAAAAGGAACTTGCCTTGAATTGATCTCTGCACCGGCATTCAACAGTATTTTGATGATGTTCACATAACCACCAGATGCAGCTAAGCTTAGAGGCGTGTAATCAGAAACATTTCTGTGCTCTTTGTTTGCACCTCGAGCTAGGAGAAGCTCAACCACCTGGATTATTATAAAAATAGTTACTTTAAGAAGTGACCACCATTCCAATCCTGAACACGTAACAGGAAGGTTGAATTATTATGTCAACAGTTTTCAGAACCTTTGTATCTTTCTGACATTTAAACAATGTAAGGGAAGTACACACTATTGTCTTTACATTTTTAGAAGTACTCCAATAAAAATATCTACATAATATAACATTTAAATCACATTGTGTTTTACATTTCCCCCCCCTCAAATATTTCAGGGCAAATACTTGTTGTATTTAGTAAAAATGCTAAATTAGATCACTCTAGTGATTTCCCAATGCAAACTGAAAAATTTCTGATGCAAACTGAAAATGTTCCAATGCAAATGATCCTATTGCTACCCCTAGAGGTAACAATTGCTTCCCCTACAGCTCAAACCCAAAGATGACAGGTGTCTGGCAGCAAAATCTTAGAAGTAACTTCTTGGTAACAGTAAAACCAACACAAATGGCTTACATGTAGGAAATTCTCATTAAGGAAAAAAAACCTTTTGAAATGTTTACTGCATGTAATACCAGTCAAAGAATGAGTAATAAAACCAATAATATCCATGTTCAAATTGCATTCAGAAATTACTTTAACTTGAAAAGCTAAAACATGTTGCTGCAAAAATGAAATCTGGTAGCTACCAAGCCACTTTATAAACATAGAACACAATCCAGAGAGCTCTGAGAGGGATGCCCAAGGGGTTTGGAAAACTGAGCAAGTCATTTTTCTTTACTTCTTGCAACACCAGCCCCAACTGCCACATCACAAGCTGTTTTTAAATCATCCCAAATTGGCTTGCCACAAGGCACATGGGGAACAGGGGTCTCCACTGGACACGTTGAGTTAGTCATACAATTCCTTGGATCATACCACCATCTTACCTAGTAAACACCCTCACTATTTTATTTGCTTTTCAAGGTACTAAGGAAAATCTGAGTAAACATGCAGTTATACTTATATACTTGGTTTTAGATATATGTTTTTAGATATATTGTCTTTGTGTATACTGTTCATGGGTTTTATGTAAATAGTTTTAAACTTTTACACTATACTTTAATGTTTTTACTGTAATTTAATGTTTAATGTTTTTAATCTTTGTAAACCAGCCAGAGAGCCTCAGCTATGGGGTGATATACAAATAACAACAACAACAGAGCCTGCTGGTTAACTGATTTCTTCAACCTGAGATTTTGGATTGCAGACAAATCAGAATTATCATATTCAGAAGATCAGACAAAGTCATGGAGGATGGCTATCAGTCATAAGAGGTATATATTACCTCTAGTATCATATGGGGAACACGAGAAGGAGAGTGCTATTGTCGTCATGTCCTGCTTTGGGGCTTCCCACAGGCATCAGGTTGGCTACTGTGGTAATAGAATGCTGGACTAGATAGGCCTTTGATCTGATCCAGCACAGCTCTTATGTTCTTAAGTTAACGCTTAACCATGGTTAGGATAAATTAACTACAGTTAAGGAACACAAGTCCAGTGCTGATATATTTTAATGCTATGGCCTGGTTCAGGTGAAATGCTAAACAATGGCTCAGCATGAGCCTCAGATTCACACAATCCCCCCACACCCCACTTCTCTACACAACCACAAGGAGAATACCACAAAAGCACCTGCTTTGAAACTAATCACAGTTTTCTGTCACATCCAAACTTGGGCAAACCGTGGTTGGTTTAAACCAGGGGCAGACAACGTTGCAGTCCCAGACACGTGCCTTGGTGCCCACTGAGACATTGTACTCCTCTCCATTTTCATTTCAATAATACTTGTATATTTTCTTACTGGCAGCTGAGATTGCTTAAAAGTGAAGTGGGAGCCTCTAGCTGCTTCCATCTTAATTTCCCATTAATGCCTCTGTACAGGTTACTTGTCCTTTGTGATTAGCCATGCCAATCCATGGCAGCCATTTTATGGTTGTGCCCAGTAGTTTCTCAAACTTCCAGAAGTGCCCATAGGCCCCAAAGGTTGCTTACTTCTGGTTTAAACTATGGTTAGTGTACATGTCAGAATCACAAACCAGTTTGAGCCTGGTTTGTTTGAATAAACCATGGTTTAATCTACCTATAGTTTAGCAACGCATCCTGTACATGCAGGAATGATTCTAAACATTCCAATCCTAAATGTGGTATTTCAAAATAAGTCCCACAAATTTAAATGGGGCTAAGTTCCCAAGAGTGCTTAGACACTTCCCAATTCAACCATCTATAGCACACTTAGAAATTCCCTTGAAATCAGCTGAACAAGCGTCTAAGAAGTGTGTTTAGGATTAAGGATCAAAGCTATAAGCTCTTAGTGTACAAAAATAAGTGATGTTTATTTCACCTCCTGTCTTCCTCCAGAACAAGCTAAAGATAACGGTGTGTCCTTGGTTCTCTCAGACTGAGCTTCAATATCTGCGCCATTGTCTAACAAGATCTCAACAACACCGACATGACCAGCTGTAGCAGCCAAAATAAGGGGAGTAAACCCTGAAAAAAACAAATAGGCATCACTTAAGGTTCGTTTCTTTTTAATTACATGTATTTTTAATGATTAATTTAAAATTAATCATTATTAATTTTAACAGAACAGGTAAAATAATCTAATTTAGGCAACCTGGAACAAAATTAACTTTGCACTTACATCAAAAATGATTACAGAAATTACACAAACACACACTCCACAAGGGCTCAGGAAATATGAAAAATATAAGACTCACACATTAGTTCGAGTAGATTTTGGATGGGAGTCACTCCTGAATCTATTTCCATGTGATTCTGTAAATCTATCTCACAGAAAACGGTGAGTCTACTGATACTTTACCAACAGGCACTCACCCTTTTTGTCCCTGTGTTCAATATTAGCTCCCCTCTCTAGGAGTGTTTGTACCAGCTCTTCATGTCCACCAGCACAAGCGAGAGTCAATGCAGTGTCATGGTTACTTTCAGTCTAGAAAATAAAACACTATTAATGGTTTTCTCTATAAATCAAGATTGTGTGTTGCTTGTAGGAAATGTGCATCTTATAACAGCTACAACAAACATTATTAAACTTGACATATTATTGCTTGTGGAGTTAGCCATCTTTGAATGAGATGCAATGCTTCTAAGGGAGCTTTGTAAAATCACTTTAACATAGTTCAGGGATCTGTCTAGTTTGTTTTCTGCTAAAGAGTTACTGTTTAAATCTGGAATCATACTGCCCAATATGTTCCTAACATCTCAATTTGAAAAGCAATTAAACACTAAATAACAATTCAGACAAGCTGAGAGCAGATGAACCCACTATAGTATATGGCATGTGTGTTCCCTTTTCTTTCCCTCCCCTCCTTGTTTAAAACTTCCACTTGCTGTTTTGAACAAATGTTTCCCTTTACATCCAAATATGGGAAACTGGTTTGTTCTATCATTTAATTAAGAAACCAGGTTCTGAAGCCACAGTTTGATCCTGGTTTATTTGTTCTAACCATGGTTAAGCTCAAACTAGTTTCCTATATTCAGACATAATGAGTGTTTTGTTCAAAACCATGATTGGAAGCATGAGGAGGAGGAGGAGACAGGAACATGTGAGCCCATGTCTCATGCCTGCTTATCCTCATAACACTAAATCACAATTAGCATTGTTTCTGAACCTGGCCATTGCCTTCAGAGTTGCTCACAGGGGCAAAATGCCTAACTCCTCCTTGGTTTAGTTTGGCAATTTGACATCCAGAAATCAATGGGAAAAGCCCCAGGTTTGCACAGAGATTGTTCCTCTATATTATGGCCAAAGTCTTTAACAGAAGAGTTTAGAAGAACAACAACCAGCCTCAACTTTCACTGTTCTGGAAACTACAATTGTACTAGATCTAGGTTGTTTCCTCTCTCATTAAAGATCATGCTTATGTGAAGTATAATCAGTGATCAGCAATAAGTATCTCAGTCTTTCAGAGCACATTGTTTATATACAAAGGAATTCATTTTTCAAGTCCATCTTGAATACAAACAGAAACTTCAGTTTTTGTTTTGATGTTTTGTGTTGTTTTTTGGTTCCCACATGAGATCCACAGAAGATGAGATATTTTCAGGCTTACCTGTGCATCAATATCTATGGCAGGGTAGACGGGTAACATGGTTGAAGGAGAAATTATAGGACTTGGAGCTGGTGTCTGAGGCTGGGAAACAGACGCTGCAATGCTGTGGGTGGGGGTGTTTGACACGGCAGATGCTCTTCCACTCACTGCTATTGAAGAGAACAACTGTGCTTATTCAAAGTACTTTCTGAAGTTCCTGAACATTTAATAAAAACTTGCATTAAGAAGTCAGAACATATTAAACAAGGTTTGAAAGTGGCATTCTTCAGGCTATATCCAAGGTGAGACTTACTTTTCCCATGTGTCCTATGGGGACAAAAATGCAGCTAGGAGCCAAATGCATGGGGGAAGATGACTGCATTTTACCCTAAGAACAGTCCAAAACTTAGTCTATTAAAAATTAACTCTTGTGTGGAATGTAATACTACCTCTGATAAAAGTTACTAATAAATGGAAGCTTTGTCAGAAAATAGAATGAAGACATGACATCAAAATAGGACTATCTAGGACTTGTGACATGAAAGAACATGGTTCATAACTAGGAAAACATAGTGAGTAGAACTGTCAGAACCTAACAGCCATCCCATCTTTCACTGATACTACTATATCTACTGAACAGTCTGACATAAGGTAATCATAAAGTTGCAATTATAAATCACAGTACTAGTGAAAAGAGGAATAGGAATTTCTTAATTCAGAGAACTATGATCAAAATATTTGATCCAAGACAGAAGACACTAAATTAATTTAATTTTGTTAAGTACTTTAAAGGAGCTTCTCCCCGCACCCGCACCCCAAAAGTATCGGGCCCAGGGGTGGGGATCAAGAGCTGAGACCTTAATTTAGAAAAAGAAATAGCAAATTCAGAGTTAGAGCTCTCATATTATCTTTCTTTTGTACCTTAGAATACACTGATACACACTGAAGCAAACCTTAGCTACCTATAGAATATGAATGTCTTACTGCCTTTCATAGACTGAACTGAATTAGCATGCTGTCATCTCTTACACCTTGTATTCTATACTGAAGTTTAACAGTCTTTATGTCAGTTCATAGTTGACTATGGAGGGAGCATCGGGCAATAATAAGACTAGCAACTGCTCAAACCTTGATTCAAGATGGCTGCTATCAAGAAGTTATTCACTCATCAGAAAATGAAAATTAGCAATGCTGTATAATATAGCACCACAAAGTTTATGAATGACCCCTAAATAACTTCTTTGTACCAAGTAAATTCTAACTTACTCCTGTACTTTCGAAAGCACAGATCCCTGGTCAAGTTGTGGATCAGTTAGATTGTCTACCCTCACATATTCTTAGAGGTGGTTGTATTTCAGAACTCTCTGGGGAGGATTTGCCCACTGACCAAGATGAAGGCCTTGGAGACGCATGTAATAAAGCAGGTTGATTAGGGTTGCCGAAATAAAACAGAGGACCTGTGGCAGATGCAAGAAGGAAGGGAAAGCTTGACTTGCGTTGAAACCAACCAACTTTAAGCCACTCTTGCAAGTCTTTGGACTAAACAGCAGAGTATAAATTCTTGTAAATAAACAAACAAACTGCAGCATACGTAATCTTTAAACTGCAGCATACATCATCTTTTTTCACTGAAAAAAGTGAAAAAGGTGACATCTCTACTTGCCACCAAGTGTAGAAAGTATCTATCAGAATAGGTTTTCCAGTTGCAAATGGCTAGATACATCTTGGCTGGCCCAACCTGGAGTCTGTCCCATTATATGTATACTGTGACAAGTTTGTCACCTCTTCTTCCAAATAAAAGAAAAATCTCTTAAATTTGGGTCAGCCTAGGAATGCCAGTTTAAAACCCAGAGATGGGTTTTCACAGATGGAAGTCCATGCAAAAAAAGCCTCCCCCAATTCAGCTCTGCCTATGCAATGGGGACAGAAGTAAAGTGAGACACCTGCTGCTTTCACAGCACTCTGTAGGCATGCACTGGAATTACTGGACTGGGGTTACAATCTTTTCAGACTCTTTCTGTTGAGGTAAAAAAAAAGGAAATTAAGCTTGTCCAAATCCGTCTTCCCCAAATAATTTTCTTGTATAATTCAGATGCATTCGATAAACATGTAATTGCACTTGTATTTCAGAAACTTGAAAAGTGCTGTGAACAAAAAGGCTAACAAAAAATTGAAATTCATTCATTGGAGATCAGAGAAGGGCAAGGAACGCAACATCATTATCAAGTCAAAAACATCTGACTTCCAGAGCTTGGGGCAAAAGGGGTAAATATACTTGACAACGTAGATGCTTTTCCACTCACTTCATGACTGCGGCTCACATCCCTTACCCCTGTTCTGCCCATTGCTGGAGAAACACCAATGTTCTGGAAGCAACTGTTCTATTAAAAGGTTATTTTACACTATTAGCTATGTAAAGTAGAATGCCATTTCCCACATAACAGTACAGGAACCGGTTTTAATGAACTAGGTAGTCAATACTGCAACTTTAATGGGAATGTCAACTTCACTTATTCTAAAATTGGGAAACAGGCCAAGCTAACCCAGCCTTTGTGGTACTGAAACAAAGTAAAGATGTTGGCATACCAAAACTGCTTTTTAGCATTGGACATTATACCTGCATGTAACAAATTATACACACCTGCCATGATGTCATCCAGCGTGTCATTGAGGGTCTGGGCAGGGCTGGCTACCATTAACCCTTGCTGTGCGTCTGTTAGAATTCCTTGCCCCAGCCCTGTAAGTTGTGCTTGGCCCAGTACTGGCTGTCCAACTATAACGCCTTGCAGATCTGTAAGATTTGCAATAGACCCTGGAGGTAAGGAACCTGCAGACAGAGGCAAAGCTTGAGGCGTTGCAATAGGCTGAATTGGAGCAAAGCCCATCTGAGCAACAGTTTGCTGGGGATCGTCTTTGAGCAAGTATGGGTCCACCTGTTGCAATCGCGCATAGTCTCCTTCAGTAAGCTGCTCTCCTACCCCAACAGGAGTTAGCAGCCCCAGGTGCTGACAAGACTGCTGCTGCTGCTGCAGTTGAATTCTCTGCGCTTTAACCTCCAGGTATTGCTTTTTCAGTTGCTGCTGTGTTTTCAGCTGCAACTCCCGCTCTACTTTCTGCAGTTCCTCTAGGATTTTTTGCTTCTTCTGAATTTGTTCCTCTCTGGTTTTGTTCAGCTCCTCAATCTTCTCCTTGGTGAGCTGGTCAGCATGTGCCAATTCCAAGGACTGCAGCTGTGCATTCTTTTCTATGGCTTCCTTGATCCTTTGCTCCAACTCTGTCAACTTGCCCTGAGCCTCCTCAACAATGCTTTCTGGAGACTGATTGGCAATGTAACCTTGTACATCTGAGCTGGTTGGTTGCAAATGGCTGCTGGACTTTTGTTTGGAAGTGGCTGTGTGAAAGAGAAACCCCCTCAGAACCAAATTGAAGTGCACATGAACAGCATTCTCATTACAGACCTACTGGTCAATAAAGCACAAAGGCAATGTGGCACCCTGAAAGCTAAAAGGACCAAAGGAAAAAGATGTGCCTATTTTCCTTTCAGTATTTAATTGAGGATCTGGATCACAAATCTAAATATTTATTTATGTCTTTGATTTGTGTCCCACCTTTCTGTCAAGAAAAATGGCACTCAAGGTGATGCTCAATTGTTTAGTTGCTAGAGCACAGATACTGTACAATAGTTGTTTACTATGGATAAAAAGTACAGATACTGCAACAAAGTGGTTTACAAGCTACTTCTCTTCAACAGTAACTAAAGCTTTTCCTATGCATATTTAGTCAAGAGTAAGTTCTCCTGTATATGATGGAGCTTACTTCCAGGTAAGCGTGCATAATACTGCACCTTTAATATCCCAAGTTGAAAATGTAGTTGTGGAGATCCAAGACATGGTTACCATTATATAAGTATGTTGCAGAAGATTGGGGGGTGGGGTCAGGAAGAATGATCAGACTCACTGCCCTAAACTGACAGATTGTGCTTATGGATGGTTAATGAAGTATGCTGAAGTGAAGTAAAAAATCCAGAGAAGTGTTGTAAGAAATAATGTATGTCATTATTTCCCCCACTAAAATGAGTTTTAAACCCTATCCTGGTACCTTTATGAAAATATAAGTTAATATTGAATCCTTTTGCACTGGAAGTGCAAGACTGACGTCCAATATCCAATCTTCAAAAACTGAAAACATTAGAACACCTATACTTAGTAAGTATACGTCCATGTTGTACATAAGACATGGCTTTGCACCTGTCATCAATATGTTTTTCCTGGACAGACAGGCAAAGATTTCAGTCTTTACATGAGAACAAATAATTGATTACAAGTGTTTAAGAAACAACAACCCATCATGAGCAATATTACAGTGATTTAGCAGCAGATGTTTCAAGTGCTGTTTGTGCTACTTGGGACAAAATTATATTTTAAATTTTTATAGGCAAACAAAAAAGCAATATAATTAAAGTAGAAGGCAACATCCCTTCATTGCTACACATGGAAATGTCCTAGCCACTAAACCAGTTTTAAAGTATAGTTTTCCACACATATAGAAATGTTATTCATGAAGTTTTACAAAAAAAAGCAGAGCCAAAATGTTAGCTGTCTCAAAATATACTAAATAGGAACATAGTCATTAAAGAGTACTTGGGTTATGTGCATGAAACCGATTCCAAAATGTTACAGTATAGTGCTGGCATGAAATTCTGCCTTTAAGATGTACATTTCAGACCAACAATATTACTGGTACTATGTAGAATGCCATTATCTCCCAGTTTTTGCACTCTAAGATGTCTACTGATTAATGAGAAAACACAAGCCAGCAATCTACCTAACCCACCCATAAAGGCAGACTTCCAGGAGAAAAACCCCAAGGATGAAAACAGCCCTTAGTAATTTGTTCTCCAGAAATATTCTCTAGAGAAACCAATGAGGTTGAAGAAATGAAGGCAACCCTATATATTCTACCTACAAAAGATCTTTTAGTGACAATCTGTAGAACTACAACTGACCTTTATTTCTGATGGGAAGGGTTGTGGCGACATTGGCAGGGGGTTTGTCAGGCTCCTGGGGTGGGACAACCATAGGAAGTGCCTGCACCGGTACACGAGGAGCCTAGAACATGGGACACTAAGATTACATTCTTTGTTGTCCTACACAACTAAAACAAAGTGTTACCAAAAAACTGGCACGTGTCAATATTTCACAGTTCGTAAAATAAAATAATTACCAATAGTTACAGTTTTAGATGACATAATTCATAGACCGTTTAAGTTCTCAGTAGTAGTAGTTTAATATCACAAAGGAAATAGCAAGGCACTTTAATTCTCCCCAGCCAAGACTTCCCTACAACAGGTTTCCTGCAGAACCAGGAGGTAAAAATTAAAATAAACCCAACAAAAGATAGCAGTATTTCCTTGGCCTCTTAGCAGTTTCTCATCGAAGCTTTAAAAATCTTCTACAATATCTATTGACTAAAATGCTTATTTCCAGATGAGTGGTGGTTATTTTAGCAAGACTTCATCAACAAAAACAAAATCCAAAAGGGCAGAGCTGAAGGCCAGCTCTTCAAACCTTACCCTATTTAAATCATGAGATGGGGGAGTCAGTTGGGTGGACTCAGGTGGAGGAGCAGAAAGCAGATTGTTAGGGTAGTCCAACAGGTAACAAACCACACTTGTATGGCCACCCTTAGCGGCTTCTATTAGCATGGTTGAACCATCCTATAAAGAAACAATGGGGTAAAATTAAGAAAAATCACACAGAGATTTACTTTGGCATAGCATTCTGGGGAAAAAACTTGATAGCCAATGTTTTATAAAGTATTTAAACAGTGCTCATCAATATTTAAAGACTAATTTTAATTAGCATTTATCAGTTTCTGGCTTCCTGGCTTGACCAGCTGCCTGCAAACAGTACCGTTGGAAGGTAGCAAGCTCACCAGGAAGTTCAGATCAAGGGAGATGAATATAAAAATACAATCTTATTAAAAAAGCCAGCTCTTTC
This sequence comes from Heloderma suspectum, assembly GCF_057233095.1. Classification (NCBI taxonomy): domain Eukaryota; kingdom Metazoa; phylum Chordata; class Lepidosauria; order Squamata; family Helodermatidae; genus Heloderma; species Heloderma suspectum. The sequence goes on along the minus strand of NC_139462.1, from coordinate 130,572,401 downwards.
AATACAAAAGTTCTGTAGGAATTTTTTTACACAATAGTAGCAGGAAAACTAAATGCAAGACCCATTTTGGCTGAAAATAGTTATGTATTATAAGTCATAAATTATGCTATATTCTCCAGTGTTTCGTTGGCTGATCAAAAGACTGCCCAACAACATGCACCCAGTACACATAATGAAATGATGGAAGAGGAAGCACCACGTACTTTCAATCTGTGTGTAGGATCAGCTCCATGAGCTAACAACAATTCCACAACTGCCAGGTGGCCTCCAGCACAAGCAAGTGACAGTACTGTATGATCATTGTTAGCTGTGGTCCTATTCACATTTGCTCCTGTCATAAAGAATAAAAAAGATCAGAACTGCTTCTTATTCTTAATTGCACTGTTACTTTTTGGTGAGAGCCTTCCCACTGGTCTCCTTCTATTAGGGACTGGACAGCAAGCCCATCTCTATCCCTGAAGTAACCATATGGGTCAGCACCCCACCCCTCAACATCATAACCTCGCTCCATTTCTTTCCACCAGCCCTCAGTGCAGCTGCTGAAGGAAGTAGAAGCCACAGCCTCCCCACATTCTCCTACTATGGTGGTGAAGGGTGGTGGTGGTGGAGAGATGTTCTCAGCCATGCCCCTCCCAGCCCTGCTACCTGAGCTATGATCAGAGAAGGGAGAAGACATACTGATATGAAGGAAATCCATGAAGGCTCTGTGAAAAAGACCCACAGCTCAGTTTTTGCTCTGCTCTCTTGTGCAAGAAACTGGGGGGAGTGGAGAATTTATCTATGAGAAGAGATGAGGCTAAGCTACATATGTTTGCTCCAGAATAGATAGGAGTCACCTGCTCCATAATGGATAGGAGTCACCTGCTCCAGACATCTTTTTATTCTTAAGTTTTTATTCCCAGTTATTCATAAACCACAAAGGTAGTTGCAAATATATTGTTATTGTTGCTTTTATGCCCTTCTACCTGAACCTACAATCCTGTATTCAGTCATGCACACTTCATATGGAACGAAGCAAAAACAACATGATGCAGGTCTGTTTATTTATTTAGCCCTATTTATACATTTCATTCTGCAAAATTTTGGCTAGGATCCAAAGAGCTACTTTAAAAGTGATCTCAACAACTTTCATGTATGCCATGGGATTTTTGACTTTTTTTTCTTTATACAACAGTCCATCATCATCATCCCATCCCCAACTCCCTTCAATTTCAAGAGCAGCTTGGCATGAGTGTGGGATGAGCAGATTATTGTCCAAAACAGAAATAGTCAAAAGCCACCACGGATTCATAGAATAATGGATTTCTCTCAAGTTACTTGCATATGCCACTACGTTTTTATTCAGCTGGAGAAAAAAAACCTTTGCCTTGTATGCACATGCTTTTTACTCTTATGTCAGACTTACATTTCTTTCAGTTGAGTATGTGAGTAATGTGGTACAGTAGATAGAATGGACACAGAATAGAAAGACTGGAGTTCAAATCCCCCCTTAGCCTTTGAAGCTCAGGTCTGGGTAGGTTACTATCTATAGGGGGGTTGTGAGGGTAAAATGGGATAAACTTATTTATGCTGCCCTGAGCTCCTTTGAGATAGAGTAGGGATACATATGTGATAAATATATGAACATAATTAAGGACTGTTGTAATGGGGTGGAGGCACTTTTTCTTTTTACATAAACATAGCAGTCAAGAACCAAAGAACTATACAACTTGCTTCCTGTACTATTAGAACATATCTAATTTCTGGAAGGCACAAGTAAATCTATCTAATTTATATTTTACTCAACTAGGGTGCAATTGGACTGTTTAGATGCTTGTTAGATTACAAAACATATGTCAGCCGAAATTATGTTATACAGCCTAGAACTGCTCCATTTTCCATTATGGTTGAGTTAATAAACATCTTTTATGCAACTCAAAAATATCAAGCATATGAAGATCTCATAAATCAAAACATGAAAGCAACGATTTAAGACTAAGATATAGCAAACTGGACAAAAACACATCAACACACTAAAAAAGTGAAATACCGTTCACAAAAAGTACCTTTGCTAATTAAGAACTGAACAGTACAGACATGACCTGCTCTTGCAGCTTTCATTAATGGAGTTCTTCCTCCTTCAGATTCATGTTCCTAGAAAGAGAGAGAAAAACAGACAGAAGCCACCTTGGAAATCAAATTCTTGATTGTTTTAATTTTTTAAAAAAATTTAACCTGCATTTTTCAAGGTTATTTTATCTAATGACAATGAGTGTGCACAGTCACTCAATCTAGGCCTTCAAAAATAAATTCACTTACATGAAAGAAGTGCTGTCAAGGAGTGCATATAGTCCAATGAACCAGAAAACCTAATAGGGATAAACCACTGAGGAATAAATACTAGGCTGAAAAAGTCATTTGGTAATGGGGATGTATCCCTCTGACCAAAGTTCTGCAGGTAATCTTGATGAAAAAGATTCAGAAAGGCATCCAAGCAAGAAGTGTTGCAACAGTGGGTGACCATCTACCCTCTCAACTGGAAAAATTCACAGTTTATGACAGAGACAGAATTTCTAGATACAATACCAGGGTTACGGGCTTTCTTAGCTGCTGCTTGGTCAAAAGTGCCTGGAGTGCCTTAACTGTGCAGTGACTAAACCAATAAGATGAGGGGTAGGTGACCATAATTTTTTGGCCTTTCTGCCAAAGCCAGCCCAAAGTTGTGCACCCTTGTAAATGACTCTGCCTTAGAACAGTTGGTCATAAAACTGACTAGAGGGGAGGCAAACTTGGACTTGATCTTGAATGGTCTCCAGGACCTGGTGTACAATGGATGTGTTTTTGAACACAGACAGAATAAGCTAAAGATTAGGCAGAACCCCTTTTGCATTCTCTCTCTAAGCCATCTTCCCAGCCCATGGGATTGTAGTTAGAGCCCCACCTCCCAGATCTAACTGTAGTCACATGAGAGTGGAGCAGGGGCTTAGAGAGAGTTTAAAGAGTTAGCAGCTTGGTCAGACAAACTTTGAGATTGCATGCCACCTTTGCTCACAAAGCCTAAGAGGCTCCCTGAGCTAGGCCCTGTGACAGTAGCTTAGGGAATGCACAATTCCTTGAAGACTTTTTAAAAAAAGCTTCTGAAGGCTTTTACATAAAACTCTGAGCTGTAATTATTGTCCAGGACTCAGATGAAAACTAGCCCTGAAAGAGCCACACTGGTTATCAGCTTGTTTTTGGGCTCAATTCAAAGTGCTGACATGACCTCTAAAGCCACAGTATCTGAATGAGTGCTACCTCCAGTTAGAGATGGATGGACCAGTCTGTTTCTGGTCCATGTCAATTTTGCATGTATTAACCTCCACAAACATTTGTATTTAAATACATATTTTGAATGTATTTACTTACAAAAATACATTTATAAATGCATTTTATCTCCAAGTATTCATTTCTAAATGTATTTTATTGTAAAGCATGCATTTTAAAATTCATTGGGGGGGGGGGGAGGTGAGCCAGGAGCTGCACTGTAAAATTTGGAGAAGTGTAAAATCTGAAGGCTAAGTATGTTCTGGTCCACACAGTAACCCAGGAGTTGTAGATCAGGTCAGTTTGCATCCGAATTCGCAAAGATTGAATTCCTCAAGCATCCATAACTCTAGCATAATTACAGTGTGCCTTAAGATCTGCTGGGGAGGCCCTGTTGTGTGTCCCTTCATCTCAGGATGCCCAGATGGTGTGGGACAAATCTACGGCTTTCTCAGCAGAGGCACCCACTCTTGAACTCCCTTCCTCACAGAGGTTTGCCTGGCTGATTTTGTCCTAGTCCTCAAAAAGCTTGTTAAAATGGTCCTTTTATTGTTGTTGTTAAAAACTTCCTTTGGTATCATGTTACAATGCTGGGGGTTGCACTTTCTATCTTTTTTATTTTGGTTGGTTGTGATAAGCTGTCCATTTTGTTTGGTGAAGATGTTGCATCTAATCTGATTTCATATGTTTGTTATATTTTGTTATTTGCTGATGTGCAATCTATTTTGAGAGTCTATTGCTGGGGCGGATCAAGCAGCATATAAACCTAAATCAAGTCAAATATGGTCTTTAAAAAAAAGCAAGAAATTACACAACATAGGAAAAGCCCAAAGCTTCACCTGCCAACTTACCAGATCTGCATCTGCTTGAAGCAACACATCTGCTACATCTGTATGACCATTCTCGCAGGCGTACGTCAGTGCTGTGTCCCCTGTTGCTGTTGTTGCATGCACATTGGCTCCTGAAGAAGCATGAAGTATATTAAGCTTAGAAAATATGCAAGCACGTCACTCACTAGTGCGACAGCTTATACTATTTAACCACATTTCAAAACACTCAGGTATTACGTTTGATTACTATGTTCTGAAATTACTATTTCATTATTATTTGCACAGGCCTCAGATGCAAGTGACGTACTACTACACAGAAGGAAACACACACACACACACACAATATGATAAAGAAGTTCAATAAGTCACCATGGAATATAGCCCTATGACAGCAAGGCTTCAAGGGTGTGCTTTCCATTTTAAACTTGAACAATACATGCACACAGAGAACAATTCCATACCTGCAGCTAATAAATATTTAACTAGCTCCAAGTGACCCTCTTGAGCAGCTTCCATTAAAGGTGTAGAACAGCCAAGTTCTATATCAGCTCCTGCTTTAATAAGGAAGTCAGCCACCTCGAGAAAGCCCCCACAACATGCTAGGGTTAAGGCAGTTTCTTGGGTCTCTTCTGTCTGAGCATTGATGTTGGCTCCTTGGAGAAAGAAATATACCAGTGCAGATTCAGTTTTGAAAACAGCACTTAGCATTAACATTATTTGACTACAGTATATAAAAATATAAAAACTTTTCAAACCAAATTTCTCAACTCAATTAAGACAGTTAGGTCTGTCCCATGCTATTTACTGATAGCTTTTCATGATCCGAGATGGCATTCCTTACTCTTGTAGAAGCTGCAAAGTCTGCCAAGTGTACCTATTAAAAGAATATAAATTAAGGATCCTGACTGACTGGCTAATGACTTTCTAAGGAACATAGTTTCTGCTGTCAGTGTTTATTAGTGCTTTGCATATTAATCAGAATTTTATTGTATTAATCATACAATCGGAAGACAAGCATTCCCTGAAGTCAACATACTACATCTGGAAAAGTGATTTTTGTATAATATTAAATATCCTACACTAAAAAATATACAACAAAAATTAGCAAGCAATTCAGTCCCCTAGAAGAAACATTTCAGGATTTTCAGAAGCCTTCAATGTTCTACTAGTAAAGTTGTTATATTCTTACATTTACCTTGACCTAGAAGTAATGCTACCATTTCCTCATGACCCTCTCGGGCTGCTTCCATCAGTGGTGTATAACCTTCATCATTTACCTCCTCCAGGTTGGCCCCTCGTTCAATTAATAAGGCTGCCAGCTCTACATGCCCACCACAGGCTGCCAAAGTTAATGGGGATTCAAAGGAATCAGCAGGCATGTTCACCTGAGCACCGCTATCAAGGAGTAACCTAGCAACTTCCACATGCCCATCCTAAAAAAAAACATAAAAAACAAACTACTTAAGTATACAAGAGTTGGATAATGATGCTCTCTACACCCAAGAGGTTATTTTGTAACATGAAGCAAAGCATTATACAAAGCTTCTCGCAGCACACTGGCCAAAAAACAGTAGTTTTAGGTTTGTAGAAATATGAACCAATTAAAATAGCCCAAATTTGCAGGAAGGCTTGGGGAAGTTTGAAATGGCTTGTTTACATATCTGTATTGGCCCCAGGAGCGTAACCAAGTCACCTGTAGTGTTAGAGGGGTCTAGAAATCCATAATGCCTTGCTTAAGTTCATTATGGGTGCAATTTCCTTGCTAGTAAGCCTCTGAGCGGGTGAACATGAGTCAAAGGGTCGATAGCACGGCATAGCACATTCCATACTAACGAGTAGAGTTTTTAATCAAGATCTGCCTGGGAAGTGAAGTTTGTTTACCTTAAAGCTGCAGATGGCTGTGCTGAGAACCAAACGCTGCTAGTCCATGCTGGGAATGAACGCTAGGGGGCACTTGCTGCTGTCATGCTGCCTCATTGCTAACGTGTATGCTATAAAGCCTATTGTACGCCATGGCTCTGCGTTCAGAGAAGCTGTCTGACCCCATCATTGGGTACGCCTGTGTGCTGTAAGTTACTCAATAAGTACTCAATAAAGTACTCCTTGTAAGTAAACCTGGGTCTGATTTATCACTATCTTGGCACCTCTAAATTAAGAGGTTGAAGCCCACAGTGGGGGCAACACAATATCCTGAGTAATATAACGTATTACAAGACAGAACCCAAAATGAAAGTATTCTCTCACACAGTTGTTGTATGATGTTTGAATTTGCATACAAGCCAACATGTTTTTATACAAAATGAGCAACACTGACTGCTGCTCTTGACTTTTGAATGTATCACACGAACACTGGCTGGGTTCAGACATTTGCAGTGGGGGAAGCGACCACTGTGGCTGCTCCCCCCACGCCCATGCTTACTGTGACCACCATTTGCAATATTCTCCACGCTGCAGCACCTGCTGGCACATCGTCCAAACCCAGCATGGTGGGGGTGGCAGCTTTGTACCCACCCTACAACCACTACTGCACGTCATGGGTTGTAGGGTGGGTATGATGCTTTCCCCACCTCGCTGCACGTCATGGTCAGATGATGCACCAATCAACGCTGTAGCATGGGGAATAATACAAATGGCAGGTGGGGGGATCAGCGATGATAGTTGCTTCCCCCGTTGCCATCGTCCAAACCCAGTCACTGACTAGGTCTGCACAATCACAGAGGGAGAAAGAAGCCACAGTGGCTCCCCCGCCCACTGCACTCTGGGTGGTTTGCTACCCACAGCAACAAGCCACCATAGCCAGATTTGCCCAAGACACGCTGCGCTGCCAAGAGTAATTATGCAAATCACACACACAACCAGCATGCATGGGGTGGGCGGGAATAAACCACCATGGCTCATTTCCCTTAGCGTGAACTGGGCCACTATGAATTTAATTCATGAAATGCAAGATTAGCTCCCCAGTGTGGTTATAACTGTATTTCAGATTCACAGTTCTTCCTAAACTGTATTCTTGTGTACCACGCATTCTGGGTTGCCATTAGATTTACATATATCTTATAATCTTTGGGGTACTATTCCTTGTCTAACAAATGTATAAATTTCTTAGGAGGAGAACCTAGGCAGCACAGTTCTATCTAGCCAATAGTAGCTGAACGCCACAAGTGACTCTGGAACAGGAATTACAGCATGAACAAAACTTCCCCCTACATACAAGACTGTCAGCCACCAGACAAACACAGACGTTGGCTGAGGATTTGGCAGACTGTGAGGGATCACTTCTTTCTCTCCTATCAGTCTTGGAGGATGGGCTTTACATCCAAGTCGAAATGCAATCCTCTTATACGACAACCTTGTGACAAAACAGAAAGCCAATAATCCCTGCGCACCACATATTCCTGACGCCTCTTACCATGCATGCCTCCATTAACGCAGTATGCATTTCATCTGTTTTATGTTCCTGGTCTGCGCCTGCTTCCAGCAAAAACCTCACCATTTCTAAATGGCCTAAAAACAAACAAACAAAAAATCAAAAGCCACACTGAACATGAGAATTCCCAAACGGTGTGTGTGTGATGGGGGAGGGGGAATTGTCTTAATTCACTTAACACCAGAAATTAGGCAATTTGCTATTCTGAAGAATAACAAAAATGTTGCAGGCAATGTTGTAAAGGAAAATAAGTGGCCTGCATACATTCTCTCAAGCTAGAAAGGAACACACATATTCCCTTTCAAATCTGAAGCATGAAAACTAGAAGAAAAACTAAAAAGCTGAGAGTCCTTCAGAAAAAGTTGCTGAGGAATATAAAACACACTTTATATTTCAGTGTTATTTTCTCTCAGAAAGAAAAGGAAGCTGAGAGAGAAACTTTTTAAAAAACGAGTTTTTATAGCTATTATTTATTTTCAGTTATTACATTTCTATACTGCCCCATAGCCGAAGCTCTCCGGGCCGTATACAAAGATTAATCCTTTAATCCTTGGCTACTTTCTTTTTACACTGTGCTATGTTCACAGGTTAGAATTGAAAGTCTGATCATGTAGTTGTAATGTGGGCAATTTGCATTAGAACTCCTCCATTGGTTCAATTTTATTCCAGTCCCGGAAAATGCTACATCCCATTCCCTTGTGGAAAGAACAAAAGTATAGCATGAACACTAAATACAATCCCCGCCCCAATAAAAATAGTTCCATTCGATGAAACAAATAAACCTTATGGTTTATTTTGTAACATATTTCAGGACTGAAAATAAGTAATTTCAGTAGTTATTTTTCTGGGATAATAAGAGTACTAAAATCCTGATGAAGATGAAATATATGTTGGGCTAGATTCCAATGACATTTAACATGATTTAGATTAGGAATTAAAATCACAGAATCTTACTTTATTAGTCTGAAGGGGAAAAAAGGAAAGGTTCCTCCTGTGCAAGCACCGGGTCATTACTGACCCCTAGAGGGATGCCGCTTATGCCGGCGTTTTCATGGCAGACTATAGCGGGGTGGTTTGCCATTGCCTTCCCCAGTTGTGACTACCTTTCCCCCAGCAAGCTGGGTACTCATTTTACCGACCTCAGAAGGATGGAGGGCTGAGTTGACCTGAGCTGGCTACCCGAGACCTGGCTTCCGCTGGGATCGAACTCAGGTTGTGGCGAGAGTTTCGGTTGCAATACTGCCGCCTACCACTCTGCGCCACACGAGGCTCTATTATTAGTCTGAACAAAGGTACACAAGCAACTGAGAATAAAAAGTTTAAATTTAATCCTAACAATTTCTTAAATTGAAAAGATTGAGGCTTTCCATTGCTTGTTGAAGCATACTGTTGGCTTACTCAATGAAAGGTTACAGCCGAAAGATTTCAATACTATACCTTTATAGCAAGCCAGAGTAAGTGCACTCTCCTTAAATTCATTGGAATGCGTATTGATTCCGGCTCCATTTTCTAACAGCACTCTGGCAACTTCCACATGTCCAGCACTCCCTGCCTCCATAAGAGGAGTGTGGCCATTTTCATTATGGTCCTCAATACTAGCACCGGACTCCAAGAGGGCCTTCACAACATCTACATAGCCTCCAGCACAAGCATAAGTGAGGGCTGTGTTGCCTAGTTTCAGAAAAGAAAAGAATATTGAGATTTGTCTGGCGACTCCCCCTCCCCACTCCAAATCCATAACAGTCCTGACCATCTGCACCTATATTTCATCAAACTTTCAGGTATATAAGAGGTAGTGTGGTGTCACAGTTTTTATTTATTTATTTAATTTCATTTCTATACCGCCCAATAGCCGAAGCTCTCTGGCGGTTCACAAAAATTAAAACCAAACAACACACAATAAAACAATTTAAAATATATAGAACATTAAAACCAAAGTTAATAAACTGAGCTATGAACTAGGAAATCTTAAATTCAAATCTTGTCTCTGCCAGGCTAGCTGGCCTGAGGAAAGTTGCCATCACTCAGCCTGCACCCGTAATATAGGAATAATAATACTGGCTTCCTTGACTGGATCATTGCTAAGGATTACAAGAGAGAGAATGTATGCAAAGCAGTTTGAACACTTTAAACTGCTCTACAGAACCTAAGGGCTATGTCCAGTGCTGTCCTTCCATTCACACAAGGCTCTTTGATTCAACAGAGGCTGTTCTGTGAACAGAAGAGGGAAGGGAGAGGATTTTTGCCAGCCCCCCCTTTCTCCTGCAGCCCTATGCCCCCTCCAAAGGACTATTCCAGAAGGTTGGGGGACCATCTGGAATAGTATGGGATGTAGTGCCGGGGACTGTAGAACAAAGGGGGAACTGATGAATATCACCTCCCCCTTCTGTTCATGGAAGCCAGAACCTATTGACAAAGAGAGGTGGATGGTCCCAACTCTGCAAGAGCTGAAGGTATTGATGAAATCTCCAAAGAGATGCCGTTAACTCTCCCCAATGATGGTGCTGTGGCAGAGTCAAAGGAGACCACAGCCTGTGTACACATAAGGAGAGCAATGGAATGTATGGAACAGAGTGTTGAGGATCCAGACAAAGTTGACTTGTCCAAATCTGCTGCCATTCCCATACATCTTGGTGGGAATGGGGGAGAACTCAAAACTGTGGCTAAACCAGGTAGTGATGGCCATAATACTGAGGCGAAGGTGACTTGCTTCAACATTGGTATTCATGTGTCGAGTAGTAGGAATGATGGTATTTTTATCATCATTAAAAAATTCAGAGATTAGTATCCTGAGGTACCATGAGCTTCAAGACAATTCAAGGTACTAATTATAAGCAATAAAGCCTTGCCTGGGTTACCATCCTGCATTTCTAAAAAAGTCCTGTCTATGAGCCCCAACATCCTTTGACAACAGTCAAGGAGACCCTGCTTCAAATTCGACGTGGGCACTCCAAAATCTTGATAGTCGCCCAACCACTGTGAAAAGCTCTGCCAAGAGAGGCTGGCCTGAGCCTATGGACTTTTAGAAAATATTGCAAAATGGTTGTTTTCAGCAGGCATTTTGCATTGCATACTATCATTGTGAAGGTTTGCCAGATAAATTTACAGATTTGATTAGATTTTATTCTTACTCTATTATATTGGTTTTACTGATGATTATTTTATTGTGCTTTAAGCCACCTTGCGCTTCCACAGAAGTGAGTGGCATAAATGTTTCAATAAAAATAATAAGGTTTTTGTTGTTTATAATGTAAAGCCCTGGTTGACATGATCATTTCTCCCAAGATTAAAGTGGTGAGCCAAGATTCACAGATCTTGTCACATACTGATGAATGAACTTATTTCAGCTTCTGATTCAACCCTTGAACGCAAGTCAGAGCCTAAAGCTGGCAGTGTTATCCCAGGAAAAATGAACATATAAGAGACAGGACTACAGTTTAAAAGTTTTCAAAATAAAGATAGGTTGAAGAAAAACTGGTGTGGCAATTAGCAACACCAACAACAGAAGACAGTGGTCACCGTTGAGACAAGGAAGAGACATACTAAAGAACACTAGGATGAATTCACAGAACAGGGCTGAAATACATTCACTCAGAGCTAGCATCACTGAAGGGGGTTGGCATGGTTTGGCACCTGCTAAGGCCCATTGCAAATGCTGGGGTGGGTGGGTCCTGACCCCGCTGCTACTTCTTCTTGCTGCTTCTGCCTGCCTGAGTGAACGGCACAAGGAGAAAGAGCAGTAACCTCTGCAGACTTTGACCTCTCTCTCCAGGAGATGGTGCTGATTGGGCATTGAGGGAGAGGCAACGAAATGGACAGTGGCTTTCACCTAAAGATTCTAAAGCAGTTAGCTATCATAAATGAGTGTTCATAGACATCTGTGAAGAGTATATTTTCCAGGTAGCTGGAGGTAAATAAATACATTATCTATCATATAAAGAGAGAAGAAAGATTATCAGTCAATTAAATGGCTTTTATATCTGGGAAAGTATTAAATAAATTATGCCAGCTCAACCAAGTTTCCTTATTTTAAAAAAATAATTTATTTAATATACAAGATCTCAAGCTGATATAGTCAGATTTCATCAAGAACTTTAACCTAGTCCTGCAAGACATCCACCCAAGAAAGTTGAGAAATGTAGACTAGAAGGAACTATAATGAGATATTTCATAACATATAACATATGTTCACCAACTAGCTGAAATATCAAAGGGTAATCAGTGGACTACAGTTAAATTCAAATAAAGGTATCTTGTGACATTCTACTTTAGACCTCATTTGACAGCAATAAGGCAACAAGAAAACCAGGAAGTGGCAAGAAATGGATGAATTTGTTTCAAATTTCGAAAAAAATCAAGTGAAGTGCTGTTCATTTTCAAGTAAGGGATGTTTGCCAGGTGGTCAGTATTTACTCATTCTGTTTACATTCTGGGAAAGGGTGCATCCTTGAGTAATCACACAAAACGTTTGTGAAATGTGACAACTTTTACCAAGAAAATGTCAAGCACTGAAACCCAACAGTTGCAAGCTCTCCAGAGGACTGAACAGCATTTATGCACATTGTTGACAATCCAAATTCACCTGTTTGAGTATAATTCACTGCCAAGCTTCAAAATATTCAGACTCCTTGACCCAGATCAGGAAAAGCCATGTATTAAATTATCTCACCCCTTCCCTGTGCTCAGTTCTTTTTGTGACACCTCCTTGCTCCAATGTAGCAACATCTCTGTTGTTTCCACAATACTGCCCACCAACCCTGGCCAAAAATTTTCAGTTTAGAGATTATATGAGAGTTTTGTGTAAATTTTCCCACCTGGTATAATATTAGATCTGTCTGCAAACTGTTGAATTCCTTCATATTAAAAAAGTGTAATGTGTGATGCAGGGTTCCTGGGTTGCTCCACATTCCTATTACACTGAACTGTAACACGTTTATTACCTGTTGAAGACTGTGCATTGACATCAGCACCATGAGCTAGCAGCAACTTGACAATTTTGACATGTCCCCCATTAGCAGCAGCCATTAAAGGTGTTATGTCTCCTTTGATACCTCTGTCTTCAACATTTGCATGCATTGCCAGCAAAACCTGTTGACAGAGAGAACAAAAAATGGATAATTAAGATGAAAAGGGACCAAATGTGGTACGTAACTATGCAAATGCAGTCCTTGTGTGCTTGCTGTGTCTTGTAAAGCAGCTCCTTCAAGCACCTTCTGTGCATAAATGTAGTAACGTTAGCAGATGGGTTATCATGTTTGCACTTCAATTTTGTAGTGTTTAGGCAACATTACATAACACCAACTATGTCCTAGGAGAGAAGGAGCATCTGCTGCAGGTTTTATTCCAGGTATGACAATGTAATGCAAACGGGAGCACTTTGTTAAGAAAAAGGTACGCAGGCATCCCTGTTGTTCTGCACACACACACACACACACACACACATCCAATTTCAACCTTTTCCCCATTCCTTTCTATGGCTAGCTCAGCTCTGAATGGATTGGTTCCTTTTGGTTTCTGTCATGCAAAACTTCAAGGTCTGTAAACCTTGCAAACTCTGTTCCTGTACATATGCATATTACTGGGAGCTGCAAGGGCAGGGAAGGGCAATTAAGCCACTACTATGTTATATACAGGGCTACATCAAATGTTAGCTCTGTTTTGGGGGTTGACAGTACTGCTGGGGGAGGGGGATAGAAATATGTCCCTCCAAAACCCTCTTAATGTGCCACTGCTACTCTGACAAAAATAAATCCTAGTTGGGGCTACTTACTCCTTCCCAAGGGGCTCCTAGGCCACCAGGGCTATGCATGATGTCGCCAGAGGCAGGGGAAGCCATATGAGATCACATAGATGATTCTAGCCAATCAAGTACCATGGAGCGAATGATAACTCACCTGAAGAACAAATGCAGCATGCTTTTGTTGCTTCTTACAGCTATCCCCCACCCCACCCCACTCCCAAATTGTGAAATGGGCTTTTATGACTAAAAAGAATGTTCACAAAGAGAAACCTGTATTTCTGTCCTTATCAAGGAAAGAAGACACATAGAATTGGGATAAGTGCCTCTGCCAAGTCAAGGAAGGCAGCCTCAAATTTCTGTATTCATAGGATGCAGGGCTTCTCCCCTTCACCCCCGGATATGTAGCCAAAGCAAACACAAATGTCTCAAAAAGGGTAAAATGTAAAGGAGCAGACCAAACTACTGCAACATGTAGCAAAGGCTAAACCAAACTTATTGAACATCAGCAAAATTAATGAATTACCCAAAGTTACAGGAAATGAACTGACCAAACTGTATTGGAGACCCTGAAAACTGAGGGAAGAGGGGAGAAGGGATCCCCTCAACCTCAGAAAAACCTCTCCTTCTAAATCCTGGTAACTGCGTACCAAGAAAAAAGTGGCATCATAGAGCATAGGCCTAGCTGCATTCCTTCTTTAAAGAAGAATAGAAATTCACAAATAAGCCCAGAATTACCATTTCTCCTCATAAGGGAAGGAAGTCTACAAGTGCACTGGGATAACCACCCATGATGCCATGCCTTCTACGGATGCAGGACCCACTGGAAGATGCAGTCTCTCTCTGATAATTCCTAGTGAAGGTATGTACCAAAACCCAGGCAACTGCCCTGCATTATCTCCTCCAGCCAGGCTCTTTCCCAGAAGTGTCACCTCTAACAGAGTGGGCAAAGATGTTCTCCGGAACCTGGAACCATAAGCCAGGCAATGCATTATTTTAGTCAGTAAGCCAAGGAAGCTATGGACACTCTCCTTCCCAGGGTCCATTTCGTGTATGAAACAATGAGCTATTTGTGTTGATGGATGGGGTTGATCCTGTCTATACAAAACTTGAGTGCCAGACATCCAGTATATCCCATTCTCTTTTGCGGGGAGAAGTCAGATAAGGATAATGTAAGATAGGACAAGGTCCTGACCCCTGTGAGAAAGTTGATTTTTGGAATGAATAACTGATCTGGTTAAAGCACCATCGTGGAACATGGTTGAAAGATACAAAGATCCTTTTCTATATAAAGAACTTCTGCATAAAGTTCTAACACTTCATGAGCTAAAGGAACACTCCCTTTTACATTAGTATCTTGAGGGCGAAGGCTCAAAGAGAGATCTAGTTAAGAGTTCTCAAGACCACATTAAATTTCCATGTGGGGGCCTGGTGCGCTGTTGGTGGATTGAGAACCAGCTTTCAGTAACCTGCTATCTTCTGGGAAAGCCAAATGCTGTATCCCAGGATGCTGGTGTGAACAAAAACTTGCCTGTGTAGCATTCTTAGAATAGAGACCTGAAAACAGGCCATCCTGGAGAAATTCTAGTAGCTCTCTAATTCCCTGTCATGAGAGAATCCTTCCAGCTTCTTTGACACAACCTGATACACTAGATCGTCAAGAAGCTGGAAGTGTATCCACCACCTTTGTGGCATAGCCATGGAGCTTTCGCATGTTCCACTCATTCTCCAGATGATTAGTTTTAGCATCTCTAGATTCTGATGTATGACATAACCTTGGAATAAATAATCTTGAATATTTGGTAGGGTTCATGCCTCAGCAATCAATAATCAGGTCTGAGAACCAAGGACATTGTGGTCATCTTGGGATGCTTAGAATCACATCTGCCTGTGGATTTTTCAAATCATCCTTGGCAGAGGGTACAAGTACTAAGGTCCATGCAGCTAGACTGATCTTAAGTAGCAGTATCATTCCATTCCTCTGTCCTGGAAGTTTGGGCTGAACCCAGGTAGCTTCTTGTTGAGAGAAGCAAAGAGATCCAAGATAAGGTTCCCTGGTTCTTAACTGGCTAACACCACTGGGTTTAGGGTGGACTGTGCTGGGTCCAAGCTAAGCCAGTCTACTTGAACTCTGAGAGTGCCCTTTAGGTGTTCTTGTCTTTAAAAGATAGTAGGTGAACTCTGTCCATGAGAACAGGAGAATCACGTCTTTCAGCAGTGAGCACCCCATCTACTTAGTTGGCATTTATTGTCATCACCTTGGCTCAAGTAGCTTGTTGACCCCTCAGGTGATGGATTTCAAAGTTCTGCAACTGGAGGTAGGACCTCTGGATTCAGAAAACTGGTGATCTGAAGCTGGAATCCTAGGAGGAATATCCATATGGACAACATTCCATACCAGGCCCCTAGGACAGAGTCTAGGCACAAGATAATAATTCTCAGTGGCCTGCCTCACATTCTGTCTATAATATCTAGCCAGAGTCAAAGGTGTTCTGCCTGATTCCATACCAGTGTCAATTGAGAGAAAGGCTCCATCTATCAGACTGTTCAGAATTACTCCCAGGTGAAGAGGAGATTGTGATGGGGAATACACACTTTTCTTCCTGTTGATCAGGGAACTGACTCTGTAAAGGTGGAGATGGTCATAGCCACATCCTTTAGATGTTTCTCCAAAGAGGAAGCAATCCAGTTAAGAGAAGACATGCATCCTCCCCCAACCCCTGCTCCAAAGGGGTTTCAAGGATCTTAGCGAACACCTTGGGAAGTAAGAGAGACTGAAAGGGAGAGTGCAGAATTTCCACTGTAGTTAAACCAAAAGGAATCTGCTATGGACTGTTCCAACGACAACGTGAAGGCAGGCCTCTGAGGTTGATCCAAGCTACGAGATCTCTCTTCCTGAGACAGGACAAAATCAAAACAGAAAGTCTTCATAAAGAATTTGGATTTGACTGGGAAGTGGTGGATGTGTTTAAGGTCCAGCATGGCCAGGGCCCAGGATGCCGAAGAATGCAAAATACGCCTCATATCCCTTTTTGGAACTGAAACCAGTTGGATAGCGCTGCTCTCCAGAAGGTGTAGAGACATCCTTAAGATCTGATTATCCTTATTTGGGTTGTTGGAGATAGGAACCAGAAAAATACCCTTGTTCCTGAGCTGAGCACCCAGTTGATTTCTAGTGTGCAGCTTTTAGTGACTGTTTCCAGTATCACTGATAGGAGTTGCTCTGGACCAGTGCAAAATTTAGGAGATGAACCTGATAGGAGGTTCTGAGGATGGGAGAAGGTCATCATCCAGAGCTGAGTTTCTTGCCTGAATGCTGGGCTATCTGATATGGTTTGGGCCTGGCCTTTCCGTGTTGCTGCCACCTTGGTTTGATGTCTCTGGAAGATTGTTTTGAGAAGTAAGCGAATTGTGAAGAACAAAAGAATCTGGTTTGTTGGTCTCATGTTTGTTTGTGGGGTTTTTTGAGGGATTTGGGAGAGTCTATTTCTTGTCTTTTGTCTCCATCAGAACCTCCTCCAGAGGATTCCTGAAGAGGGTTTGGGGGTGCTAGCTAAATTTGCCTTGGACTTAGCATCCACTCCCCAATTTCATGGTCAAAGATTGTTTACGGTGATCATATTTTGGGCCATAGAACTGGCTTTAATGTAAGAACATAAGAACAGCTGCGCTGAACCAGATCAGTGCTGAACTTGCCTATCTAGTCAAGCAATCTATTCTCAGAGTGGCCAATCTGATGTCTATGGGAAGCTCCAACACTGCAACCTTTCCTCATAGTGAAGTTGTTCCAGACCCTTGATCATTTTGGTTGCCTTTTTCTGGTTTGGCTAGACTTCATACAACCATGTTGTATAATGACATTAAAATGAACGATGACTCCTGAATGAACTGTTCAACTGCAAAACAAAGTGCATAGGGAAATTGTGGGTTCTCTGTCCATAGAGATTTTGAAGCAGGTGTTGGATGGCCACCTATCAGGGATGCTGTAGCAGCAAATTTCCTGCACTGGCATAGATCACCTTTGAGGTCCTTTGAGGAACTTAATAAGTTTATGAAGAATTTGGAATGGCTCCCATTTAAATTGACTTAGCTAGAGATAGACTCAACCTAGCAAGTGTAAAGAAGCAGGCAGATGGACATGGTGCATTTCACAAGGTCAGAGAACATTTGTACCTTGGAACATTGTCAGGATTGGCCCAGCATCTCTGCAGAGGCTTTCTGAGAGGCTGCAGTAACGGACTCAGAATCTGATGAGGAAGGGTATGAAGAGGTGATGGAGGGACCCCAGATTCAGGGAGACAAAGACAGAGAAGAATCTGTCCAGGTGTAAGCTAATCAGTTGGAGCAAAGCCGACCATAACCTCTCCATCTGTGGGAACACAGCAACTCACGGGGGAAGGAGGTGGGTGTGACAGACACAAGGATCAGACATCGGGCCAAGAGAGAGGAGCAGCTTTGGGAAATAAGGTGTTCTACAAGATTGGCTTATCACAAGAGGTCTCTAGAGGAAGACCATCCCTGAGGGCGGGACTGGAAAAGCCTCTCAAGTTCTGCCTTGCAGATTGGCACCAGATTCACAGCAATTTCTATCCTAACCATAGTGCATCCATCAAAGGCATCTTCAAGGTATATTTAGTACTGCGTCAGCTTAATCAGTGAAATTAGTGCTTAGTTGCCACAGAATGACCAAGACTGTAACTTGAACCGCTGTTTGATTGATTCACATAACAAAGGCTCCTTACTTAGAGTTCGACTTCTTTGTTTGACTACAAACACGCCGGGAGGGCTTGACATGTGACAGTCATAGAATAGAAGCACAGCACTCACATGCTTTTCTGTCCAATTATTTGAACCGTAGGTTATCCAAAGAGGAAGTAACCTGGAGAACTGTGGGAGAGGGAAACTTGTCTAAGCATCTCCCCAGTTTTTCTTGCGCAAGCAATCTTTCTCAAGGATTCTACTGACCCTTGCAAGCACTGATACTCTAGAGGTAGTCCTGAGCCTCACTGCTGGGGCATCAAGCCCCCTTCAGAAAAAGGCTGCAGTTCTCCCTTCATGTTGGTCAACAGTAGCTTCATCTTATTCCTTGCTCAGAATGCAACTGAAGCAACCTGGAAAAGGGACTAATGGTATGGAAAGTGAAATAATTGGGAAGGCTTAGCTACTTTCAGGGCAGGGGTTTCAGGTTGCTCATCTAAAGAATTGTGCTGAAGGATTTCTATAGCTCCAAGAACAGCTTAGGGAAGCAGTCCTGAGAAAACAAAGTCTACTTTGTGCTGGCTTATCTTCAAAGAGCTCACCATCCTCCTGGTGGACAGGGAGGCATCTCATCTTGACTGTCAGGGTGATCTGGAGCTCAGTAGTCTGAAACAGAAGTATGACTGGCAATAAAGTCTTCAGCTTCTTTCCCCCTGCAAATGTATGCCCAGCAGTGGAAGCTGCCAGGGAGGATACCCTGTCTCTCTTTCCGTTGGTATCAGGGAGATGGGGTGAAGGGACACTCCTAATACTTGATGCCCTTTCTCTTCTCCCAGGAGACCTAAGGTGGGTTTATACAATTGATTCCATGACAATCATTTGGAGAGAAAGTCAACCTAAGTCTAAAAAAAAAGCGGGGGGGGGGGGGGCTTGTTAAAGATGGATTGTGAATCTGGAAAAAGGCCAGTGCTCTAGGTTCAGTGTTAAATCAGAGCATGAAGAGACAAACCTGAGCAAGTTCATAGTATCCAGCTGAACAAGCTAAACAAAGAAGACTCTCCCCTTCCTCAGTGTGTTCATTCACACTTCGCCCTTCAATAAGCAACTTTCGCACAGCATTTACATCTCCTTCTGAACAAGCTTCTGCCAAACTGCGGCTGCGAAGGAAAGGAGGAAATTAAGGTTAGCACTTATTATCAGTTTTTTTTAATAATTCTAGATCCCCATCAAATATAGTCTTAAACTTGCCATGTGGATACCGTGAAATGTAATAGACAAATTTTTAAAGAAGTGATTACTGTAATATTTTGAGGCCTTTGAAAAGGGTCTTATTCTAGTCTTCATTATAAAATGCTCATCCCAACAGTGTTTATCCATGATCTATTTGAATTATATTAGAAATATTGATTGGATAGTTTTGTTAGAAATTGCAAGGATAAATTACAACCTACCAGGCATGGGGTGTAATTTGTCAACCTGACTTTGACATGCCTAGTCAATGCATCAGAGCTGGCAGAGCAGAGGGCACAACTGAGTCCCCATCCCTGTGACATTCACTGGGCATAATCCAGAGGAAAGAAGGGGAAGGGAAGGATTCAGTGAAGTGCTGATAGCCATACAATTGTAACGATGCTGCACATTGACTGGTGTTTTCCTTGTGCAACTACTACAGGAATTATCTGACCAAAACATGATGTTGGAGAATTGTATACTTGTAATGAACTCTGTGGGAGCTGGCTGTTGTTAGTTTTATTCTTTCAACATAGTGTTGAGTTTCTGCTGCATGAAGATGGAATATATCACTAGCTTATGCCTGATTGTACCCTCTCCTCTTGTAGGTAATATGCATTCAAAGATTTTGCAAAATGCCATATTATTTAAGCCACAAAATATTTAGCCCCCTACTCTTCCTTAATGGTTTACTGAAGGAACTGTTTTTATAGACAATCTGAAATTTTAAGATTTTTGCTCCAAGCACATTTCACAGCCATTAAAAAGACAAAAAATACACATGTACACTGGACATGAAAACAAAAGCCCATCACATTTTTTATGCAATGATCACCACTGGGCCTTTTAGTTAATGTCATGTACGTTAAGACACCTTGGCAAAACGAAGCCATAGATTGTTTAATCAGAAAAATGTCTGGTATACAGGAAGACTAAAAGACTCTTGGATGAACTTCTTAGGAAATTATATTGGCCAGACTTTTGAAACCTTTCATAAATTAAGCTTGAAGTAGCAGCAACAGATCCTGAATTTGGTACAAAAACATTAAAATTGCAATATTTTCTTTAATATATCAACGCTTTTAGGCCGGCAGGCAGGGGTCCACAAGTCTGGTTACCAGTAGCAACCTCCTCTTGCCTCAGGTGGCATCTCCTCTGCCCCAGATGCCCTACACAAAGATTCCTTCCCCTGCGTTCTCTACAAATTGGAGATAACTTGGAAGTTGGGGAGAGGTCTTTCACTGTGCTTTGTATGAAAGACTAACCCCGCCCCTGCTCCCCAGTCCTGTGGCATGTGCATAGAACTGGGGGAAGAGGCAGAATTGGTCTCTCACCTCATGCTGGGTTTTGCAGAAGCCACAAGAATCATTTGTCAGAGGATGGTGACCCCACACAATGCCTGGCTACTAAGCCATGCCAAGATTTTTGGCCCGTTTCCTCTGGGGACAATAAGCTCATTCCAGAGTGTACTCTTTTCTCATTCTGGAGATCTGTAGTGCAAAATGGGTTAAATAAGAAATGCCATCTTTGAAATCTGAATAACAGGGGTATAGTTTAGTAGACAACTGTTTTACTACAGCAAAAACATAAGGAACAGCTGTCAAGACTGTTAGAACTGGCTTCCATAAAACAAAATACTCACTTGTCCATCTGCCCTGCATTTGCTGTGCTTTCTGCTCTCATTCGGGTAAGTGCAGCAGCAGCTTCATCCAACGCACAGCTGACTGAAGAAGTCAGTCTGCGAAGCACCTCAGGATCTGCAAAGGCTTTTCCATCAGCTGTGGATAATTTACCTATTCCTTTTATTTCAGTTCACAAGGAGAGTGGATAAACAGTTTTATATGGGAAAAAAGGAAAACAAAGACAAATTAAGCCCATACAATACTAGCCAAACACTACTGAGGAAGCCCAACAAACTTTAAGCATTGCATGTGTGATGAGGAAATTTCTTGAACATAGTCTTTGGAGGAGATTACAAAGTTACTGACTAGCATATTCTTCATGACTTGAATGAGTCTTTATTCTCTTATTTCAGATCACTTCAGACAGCTACCAGCGTTGAATCAGAGACCAGAATCACTACTCCACACAAGCATACATTAAACTAATGAGAAAACAAACCCAGATTTTGTGAATACATTTTTAAGAACTTACACAGCACTTTTAAATTTAAAATAAATTTCAAAATCAGCTATCCATTCAATAAGCATAAGATTTAAAATATAATTAAAATATAATTAAAATATAATTTAATTTAAATTTTACAAAGGAACGGGCAGAAGATATGTGCATCAACAATAAAATTAATAAAAAACATCTTGCATAACAGTCTGTACAAAAGTTATCTGCAGATAAAAACAAGTTCAGTATTTACTAAATAACCCCAAACTCCAAATGACTTCGGCAAATAAAGACATTTCAATTGGTACCTAAAGCTAGGCAAAGATAGCACTACCCAGGCGTGGGAAACCTCTTGCAGCCCAAGGGCCAAATTCCATTTGGGAGAAGCTCTCAGGGGCCACATTCCAGTGGGAGGTGGGGGCCAAAGGCAAAAGGGGCAGGACCAACCCCCCAAACACCGGCATATTTCAGCTTAAAGCTCTGACAGCCAGTAAATAAGCCTTTCAACCTTTTAGAATGGTGGAAAAACTGCACAAAAGGCAGGAAGCCACCAAACGATCAGTGGTTGGGGGAAAGCGGGAGAGGCCAGGGAAGGGGGCGTGGCCATCTGGGGAACGCCAGAGGGCAGAATTGGGATCCTAGGAGGGCCAGATTTGGCCCCTGGGGCTGAGGTTCCCCAGCTCTGCACTAGGCAGACCTTCGTGGGGATATTGCATAAATGAGGCACTGACAAGACCGCCTATCACCTCTGATGGCAAGGGACATTGGGCAAGGGCCTCTGAAGAGGATCAGACTACCCAGGCAGGTTTGTATGGTAGTAAGCCGTCCTTCAGATACAGTCAGGGCCAGAAATACTGGAACAAGGATAACTGTTTTGGCAGTTGGCCTCTGTACACCACCACATTGAAGTTGAAAGGAAACACATCCAGATGGGAGCGAAGTCAGGACTTTCAGCTGTAATTCAAGGGGTTGGACAGAAGTGGGGCACTAACCATTCAGGAAGTACAGCCAGTGGCATGCACACACCCATCATTGGTGGCTCATAAGTAATGGAACAAAGCAACATCATTTCAAACTTAAGGATCGCCTTTAATACCTGGATGAAAATCCTTTGTAGTCAATGACTGCCTGAAGTCTGGAACCCATGAACATGACCAAATGCTGGGTTTCCTCCCTCGAGATGCTTTGCCAGGCCTTTACTGCAGCTGCCTTCAGCTGCTGCTTGTTTGTGAGTCTTTCTGCCTTCAGTCTTGTCTTCCGGAAGTGAAAAGCATGCTCTATTGGGTTGAGATCAGGTGACTGACTTGGCCATTGAAGAACATCCCACTTCTTTGCCTTGAGAAACTCTTGGGTAGCTTCTGCTGTATGTTTTGGGTCATTATCCATCTGCAATATGAAGCAGCGTCCTATCAGTTTGGCAGCATTTGGCTGAATCTGAGCAGAAAGTATAGCCCTTTACACTTCAGAATTCATCCTGCTGCTTTTATCAGCAGTCAGGTCATCAATAAACACCAGTGACCCAGTTCCATTGGCAGCCATACATGCCCATGCCATAACACTGCCTCCACCATGTTTGACAGATGATGTGGTATGCTTTGGATCATGAGCTGTTCCTTTCCTTCTCCATACTTTTCTCTTCCCATCATTCTGGTGCAAGTTAATCTTGGTTTCATCAGTCCAAAGAATCTTATTCCAGAACTGGGCAGGCTTTTTGAGGTGTTTGCTGGCAAAGGCTAATGTGGCCTTTCGGTTCTTGAGCGTTACCAGTGGTTTGCACCCTGTTGTGAAGCCTCTGTATTTACATTCATAAAGCCGTCTCTTGACTGTAGATGTTGACAGTGACATGCCTACCTCCTCAAGAGTGTTCTTGACCTGGCTAGATGTTGTGAAAGGGTTCCTCTTCACCATGAGCAGAATTCTGCAGTCATCCACTTTAGTTGTCTTCCGTGGTCTGCCAGGCCTTTTGCTGCTGCTGAGCTTGCCAGTTAATTCCTTCTTTTTCAGGATGTTCCAAACTGTTGTGTTGGCCACTCCCACTGTTTTTGCTATCTCTCTGATGGGTTTATGTTGTTTCCTCAGCGTAATGATGGCTTCCTTCACTCGCATGGACACCTCTTTGGACCTCATGTTGGGAGTTCCAGTGAACAGCTACCAAATGCAAATGTTAACACTCAGAACCACCTCCAGGCCTTTCATCGGCTTGATTGGTCATGGGGTACCCAGGAAACAGGCCACACTTAGCCATGCAGCTGCTTGTCAGCCATTCGTTCTATTACTTATGAGCCACCAACGATGGGGGTGTGTGTATGCCACTGGCTGTCCTTTCTGAATGGTTAGTGCCCCACTTTTGTCAAACCCCTTGAATTACAGTTGAAAGTCCTGACTTCGCTCCCATCTGGGTATGTTTCCTTTCAACTTCAATATGGTGGTGTACAGAGGCCAACTGCCAAAACAGTTATCCTTGTTCCAGTACTTCTGGCCCTGACTGTATCTAGGTCACAAGCCATAAATGGCTGAAAAGGGAAGGCAGTGGAGCAGTTTCAACACTGGTGAGATGTGTTCCTCGTAGCTGGTACCAACCAGCAACCTGGCTGCTGTGTTACATACCAGTTGAAGTTTCTAAGTAGTCTAGTCTTCAAAGACAACTCTAGGAACAATGCACTGCAGTAGTTCAGTTTGGAAGTTAACAGGATGTGGATAACCATGGTCAGGCTATATGCTGTCCAAAATATTTTAAGAGTTTGCCCATTCACATTAAATTATCTTGGGAACAGATATGCACAGCTCTTCAAAATTAGAGCAACAGTTCTGAGTATCTACCTGCAGCTTCCAGTAAAGCTTCTAACCTAGCTTGGGTTTCTGGGTCTACTGTTCTTAGATCAGCACCATCAGCAGTACTTGACAGCAGCAATTTTGAAGCAGTCTCCAGCATAGGATTTTCCAGGTCATCCTGATCCAAAATGAACGACTCCACCTAGAAGAGGAGAATGAGTTTTAATAAACACTCCAGTTTTGATTTTGTCATACACGTCATATGAGATACCTTATGACAAGTAAAATATTATGACTATATATATGTAATACAAGCCATCCATACTGACTTGCTTCCAAAACATCTGCTTACCAGTTTTATTTATGAAAACCGTGAAGCATAGCCACTAACACCATTATTTCTCACTTCTAAACTCAATAGGTTTCTTCTGCATTTCTGTGTCCTGTCTAGAAACATAATGTATAGGCACTTATGCATCCTCTCCCCATGGCACTTCATTTCTAGCATCACATAGTACCACAGTACTCAGGGACTTGTGACTCCACATCTCCTGCACATGATCCCATTAGGATCTTTATGCCATGATTGGTAATAATCCTATAAAACAATTAGGCTTTCAAAGTAGTTTGCCCATTCCTCCATACCCTTGCTGTTAACAAATGTTCCATTAAGCCTGAATTCTGTAGGCCAAAAGCAGTGCAACCTTGCATATATTCCTTAAGAGTTATCCAGGCAGCACTTCAGTCACCAATTAAAGGGGCATAGGATGCTCTTTAGCAGTAGCAGCACAAGTCATCATGAGTGACACTACAGCTAAAAAGGCTTAGATTAAGGTTCAGTGAATAACTGTGGGCCTCATCCTGTGTTTCACATAGTTTGCTAGCTTATTTGCAGAGTAAAGTAAATTGAAGCTCAAATGTCTTTACCACGTACAGTAGAGCCTTGTCTGAACAGCAAAGATAAGTACAGAAATCAGATTCAGAAACAGGATTCAAACTTGACCATCTATGCTTCAGTCAGGGAAAAAACTTCAAAGGGAGATAAGGGGCTACCAGTAAGACATACTTCACTTTTGAAAGCCTTTTAAAAAACCATGCACACATCTCTTTCTTCCTTGACACAATTTGATACTCTAATACAATCCAAAAAGCAGTCTTCCCCAACCTGGCACCCTCCAGATGTGTTTGACTACAAGTCCTATCATCCCCGGGCACTGTGGCTGATGGCTCTGGGTGATGGGAGTTGTGGTCAAACACATCTGGAGGGCACCAGACTGGGGAAGACTGCCATAATGGAACGTCACACAGAACCCTCAAAAACTATTTTTTGACAAACAAACAAATAACAATTGCAGCATACATTTGTAATGCTTACAATGGAACACTGTTTAGGTTTGTCAATAAGAGATGTTCTTTACATGTAATATGAAGTTTACTGTAAATGAGCAGTAAAATTTCAAAACTATTCCTCAGAAATTTGTCATTTTTAACCATTTTGAATTATGCTCCACCAGTTTTTAAATGGAAAATCCAATAAAAATTGCACCATTCATCACAGCAAAAACTTCCACTGATCCATTTTTAAATCGACATATCTGTCCCAATTTGTTTTCAAAATACAATAAATGATTGCCATTCATGAGGAAACAGGTCAACCTGAATATAAGCTTCCCTTAGTTTTACATAGCCAGTTCTTTACATTAAGTAAATTCACACTTTTGCTATACATATTTTTGCAGCACCAACATAAGCTGAAAAAGATCTGTCATCCTTCCCAAGGATACCCTCAGAAGAGGGCAACGAAGATGATCAATGCCCTATGAAGAGAGACTGAAAGAACTGGGCATGTTTAGCCTTGAAAAGAGAAGACTGAGGGGAGACATGATAGCGCTCTTCAAGTACTTGAAAGGTTGACACAGAGAGGAAGGCCAGGATCTCTTCTCCATCATCCCAGAGTGCAGGACACGGAATAATGGGCTCAAGTGACAGGAAGTCAGATTCCGGCTGAACATCAGGAAAAACTTCCTGACTGTTAGAGCAATATGACAATGGAACCAATTACCTAGGGAGGTGGTGGGCTCTCCCACACTGGAGGCATTCAAGATGAGGCTGGACAGCCATCTGTCAGGGATGCTCTGACTTGGATTCCTGCATTGAGCAGGGGGTTGGACTCGATGGTCTTGTAGGCCCTTTCCCACACTACTATTCTGATTCTAACAAAAACTTGAATACATGCTAACAATAAAACTTCAGGTGCATCCTGAAGAGTATACCCAGTAATTGTTTGAATGATTTATCAACGGTGTGAGGTACCATCTCAATACAACTTTATACTGGACTTCCCTTAGGTAAGGCATGCCATACAGACAACAAAGCTTTGTAACCATCCAAATATGTTGCCAGACTTCCACATTCCCAAAAACTCTATTCCATTATTCTGTATATATTATTTCATTACCCTTAAGACTGGTAAGAATTGTGTACATTACTTCTTATACCCTCTTTTAAGATTTTCTGTTCAAATACTGTCAATTTTCTGACTTTCTCCTGATGCATTTTCCCCGTAACAGAATGCGTGACTTGAAAATATTGAAATAAAGATGCTCTTTGACCCTGCTCAAGAGCCTCGTATGGCGCAGAGTGGTAGGCAGCAGTACTGCAACCGAAACTCTCCCCATGACCTGAGTTCAATCCCAGTGGAAGCTGGGTCCCAGGTAGCCGGCTCAGGTTGATTCAGCCTTCCATCCTTCTGAGGTCAGTAAAATGAGTACCCAGCTTGCTGGGGGAAAGGTAGTCATGACTGGGGAAGGCAATGGCAAACCACCCCACTATAGTCTGCCATGAAAACGCCAGCACAAGCGGCATCCCTCTAGGAGTCAGCAATGACTCGGTGCTTGCACAGGAGGAACCTTTCCTTTTTTCCTGACCCTGCTCATATTCTGATATTAGCTGGTAATCAATAAATTTGAATATTAACCCATACATCTATACATTGTATTGGAGTCAGCTTAATCCATTTGTTTAAGTTACGCATAATAGAATGGGAATCAAACCCTTCCATAAACAACATACAAGACAGTGGTGATAAACTTGGATTCAAGGTTTGCCTGAACTTATTCCAGACCTTTATCCAATCACAAACTGAAGTAATATTAGTTTGTGCTATGATCAACCCTGAGTGCTCATTGGAAGGACAGATACTGAAGCTGAAGCTCAAATATTTTGGCCATCTAATGCGAAGAGAAAACTCCCTGGAAAAGGCCCTGATGCTGGGAAAGACTGAAGGCAAAAGGAGAAGGGGACGGCAGAGGATGAGATGGCTAGATAGCATCACCGATGCAATGAATATGAACTTGAGCACGCTCCGGGAGAGAGCGCAGGACAGGAAGGCCTGGTGTGCTATGGTCCATGGGGTCACGAAGAGTCGGACACGACTGAACGACTGAACAACAACAACAAAATGATCTTATTTCTCTATGTTGATCATAGAATACAGCTTAGTAGAGTACTAAAAAGTCACTTCTAATTCTCTCTATTGTAAAGTGCCCCCTCTTGAGTCAAAAATTCTAATGGACTAGCATAATAATACATGCAATTATCTAGAAACCTTTGTCTACAAGTCTGGGATGTTTCTCCAGCCACAGAAATGTCAAGATTCTTCTGCTCCACATGTGTAATATATAAAGTTATGTTTGGGGGGGGGGGGGAGCTTACAGTGCTATCCTATACATGTCTACTGGGTTGTAAGTCCCATGGAGTTCAATGGGGCTTTCTTTCAGGTAATTTTTATATGTTCGGTTAACACAGTTTCTGCAATTTGTAAACTGATTTCTAAAACATCCAATTTAGTTTTATATATTGCAGTCTCACTGAATACACCCACCAGGTCCCGGAGCTTCTTACTAGATTAACACGAGTGTCCCATTGTAAGCATATAACAATATTTTAATACTTTAAACTCTTCCTAGTTAAGAGAATGGGGGGAGGGGGAGGCTGGAGCAATACCAGTCCGCATCTGGCAGCCATTTGACCAATGAGTGCCAAAGTGCTGTGCCTAAGCTCCCAAAGTGGTCCTTTCAGCAACTGATGGAGGTAGCTGGGCACTCAATGGGCTCCAGAGTGCCAAGCCTAATTGCTGCTCTGCTGCCTTGGGGTTGGGGAGATAGATGGGCTGCAGGAAGTGCAACTGTGTACTTGCTCGAAATCTTCCCAACATCATTGGGAATTTTCACTAGGCTAAAACAGGTTGGGAAGAAAAAAAGAGGAAGAGGTGTTTTTTCTTTAAGTAGTAAAACGTGGTGAGTTTTAACAGAGCTCAGTAAAAAACCTGCTTCACTGCTACAAGGCAGGGCCAAGCTGAGGTGGTCTCTCGAAGCATCTAGTATGCTTTCCAGGAGTATAGGGGAAATTACCTAGTGCTGTGGCAGTGACATGCACTGTTCTGCTGCCCCAGTTATTTCCTACAAGCTAGAATGCCTATTATAATGCCTTGTACAAGAGTGTCTCCACCCACTCCACATGCAACCCTCTTGTACAAAACTGCAAGAGCACTAACACAGGGGTGTGAACTGCCACTGCTGCACCATTAGCTGACACTCTCCTGAAGACAAGTACACCTCACAGCCATGGGATAAGAGGACAGATTCTCTTATGGATTACATACTGGCTGAGCAATAGGAAACACAATAGGAATAAACAGGCAGTTCTCACAGTGGAGGGAAGCAAGCAAGCACTGAGGCCCCACACGGATCTATATTGGAACTGGTGCTATTTAACTTGCTCATAAAGTGATCTGGAGTTGAGATTGAGAAGCAAACAGATTATGTTTGCAGATGTCACCAAATAATTCAGGGTGGCGGAAACCAAAACAGACTAAAGCATTTCAAAAAGATCTTTCCACGTTCGGTGAATATGCAATACAATGGCAAATGCTCAAAGAGTAAATTGATGCCCATTAAGAGCAACTTGACCGCCCCTGTTCCCAATTTCACATGTATCTGGGATCTGCAATGCCACTGCACCCATGAGGATATTTTTTCCCTACACAAGTTTTCCATTCACTTGCATGGGGTGGGTGGTGGGGAGGTCTGCCCTGCTAAAAAAATGACTGGATGGGGATGGAAGCCCACCACCAGCCTGCACTTTTGGGCAACAGGATCTTGCAGCTGTTTTTTTTTTTTAAAGCAGGAAAGCTTTCCCTCCCATTCAAGTGAATCAAGTGATTTCTCCATTCATTTACCGGGGGGGGGGGGGATTGCACTGACAAAAAATAGTTGCAGGGTGCCCTGCCCCACATTCATCTGTTGAAAAATGGCTGCAGGATGGTGGAAGCCCTTTTAAAGGTCCTGGGAGCAGTATATGCTCTGAATATTTTCTCTAACAAGAGAGGGCAACATGTTGCCTGCAAAACAAGGTTTTGATAGAATGCATGTTCTTAAAAAAACTTGAGAAACCCAGCATTTGTTTTAAAAGTTTATAGCTCTTTTGATTATTGAGACCTGAAGCTATTATGGCAAATGTAGTTCAAATGTGATTAGTAAAAAAAAATACACATCGGTTAATTACATTACAAGCTACTAGCTCATGACATTCTTGATATACCCCAGATTGACTTGAACCTGAGTGCTTCTCGATCGGAGAAAAGATTACTTCAGATCCATCAGACTAGTAAGATTAAGCTTTTGTCCAACTAAGGCACCCCTAAATACTTTCACCACTATTAGTTGAAAAGTTTCTCAATGAATATCCTCAAACATTATAATTTCCCTGATTTAGGAAATGTAATGAATAACTAAAGATTAACATGTTAAAATGAAAATAGTCATTTTCATTCAAATTCTCAACGCTCATTCCAGCACAAAACTAATGCAGCTGTTTGGAAGTCAAAATTGGACCTTAAAGTACACACCATGAAGAAAATATAGAACACTATTATCTACTTTCCTATATTTAGGTCATAACATGTTCTTGTTTAGTCATTTGCCCTGTACTTATAGAACCTGGATATTATTGTATCTCTCAGTTGCTTGTCCTGTTCCCTAGAGCACCAGGGTTTTTCCATGTGGCTGGGAAAGAGACCAGAGTGTTAATGCAAGGAAAAACTAAGGGCACAATCCTACGGTTGCGCCCCCAAGGATCGTAAGCCCCTGAACTCGGAGGTTTATCATCATCCTATAAAGGGCGGGAGGAGCGGTGGAGACTATCTTCACCTCCCCATCCTCCTGCCCTGCACTTGTCGCTAGGTGGGCTTTTTTGCCCATCTGGCTGGGGCGTTTTGGAGGGGGACAGAAGGAGGCTGGAGAGGCCTCCGGATAACTCATATACAGGCCTCCCCTCCCCACCCACTGAAATGCCCTCTTTCCATCTGGCTGGGGCGTTTCGGAGGGGGACAGAAGGAGGCTGGAGAGGCCTCCGGATAACTCATATACAGGCCTCCCCTCCCCACCCACTGAAATGCCCTCTTTCCTTGTCCTCTGAGGCTGAATTCCCAACCTTGGAAAGCAGCTGGCACAATTCTTTCCACACTAGCTTCAAGGGGGAGGGGGGTCAAAGCTCTGATTCCCCCCTCCGAGGTTGTTGGAGTGCTGTCTATGTTGAAGTCTGTCAAATGTCACTGTGTCTGGAACTGAAAAGGCATCGCAAATTCTGCAAGTGTTTTCATAATCCTTAAAAGTTTTTGCACATTACTAATATTGTATTGCTTTAAGGTGTGTTCCAAAAGTCCAAACAGGCCTAATTACATTAGACAGAGGCAGAAATGTATAGTGCAGGTGACTGGCCTAATACTATAATCACTGTTAGATCATATGTTAAGAGGTTAACACAAGTCACAGCCAACCCAGATCACCCCAGAGAGTGAATCTTGAGCTAATATGTCTCCTTTGCATACACCCCTTACTGAACAAAGTAATATCCAACCCAGATGATCTTTTCAAACCATAAAAAACAGCTGAAAATTACAAAAATAGTCTGGAAAAGACCAGATTGCCGTGCCACTGGATGGTTTTATAGTACATATCTTCAGACTAATTATATCTAAGGGAACTCTGGTAAAATATCCATTGCAGTACAAAATGCATCTATTACAACTCAAGTAGAAATTACTGATTTTATAGTGGTTTACGAGGGCTCTGTTTGCTGCTGCAGCTACTTATTAACCCTGTGTTACGTCTCTTCGGCCGACCAGGGATAAAAGGGTGGGGCTGCCAAAGGCAGCGCCTTGGCATCACACTTTAAGTGTGACTCTAAGTGCTGCACTGAGCATTGTCTGGCAGTACAAGGGAGTGCAGCCAATACTGCAAGAGGAACTGGGTTACTACTCTACGACAGAAATATAAAGATCTACAGAGGGAAAGTGTGGAAATCTCCATCATTAAAATGACGGTTTGGTTTTTGTGTTAAGTGGAAATCAGACTCAAGGCATTTAAAGGCTCTTGGATGGTACCTGAAAGGAACTGTTGGGGCACAAAATCCTGGCATCACTGAAGTTTTTAGTTAAGTAAGAACTTTTTAGTTAAGTAAAAGATCAATCAATCAATCAATCAATCACTTTACAGTTCAGGAATCTATTAGCCAAGGTTTGCTAGGTGTTGTGAAGCTTCCCTGCATTTTAACAGATTTATAGGTTGTCATTTTTAAAATGTTTAGCATTGTATTTATAATTAAAAAATTATTTAATTTTTCATCATTTATAAATTTTGTCATTATAAATTTTAGTTCCTTAGGGCAGTTTCCAATGTGACACTATTGCTAACTTAAATTATGTCGTGCTACTGTAAGCAACCTGTAGAGCAACACCAATAGCATTTGCTGGTGAGACAGATTTCCCTGAAAAACCCATCATACCATCAAAGGCTACTGGTGTTGCAACACAGGTTGCTTACGCTAGCTCAACATAATTTACATTAGCAGTAGGGTCATATTGACATTTTGCAAGTAACAGCAAATTGTGGGTTAATTAATGTTGACATATAGGATTGACATGGGGCTGGCTTTGAAGACTGTTTGGAAACTGCAGTTTCTTCAAAATACAATCACCAGGCTGTTGACCAGGATCAGTCACTGTCAATGTATGCAGCCAATACTGAAATAACTTCACTGGCTTCCCATCTGTTTCTAAGGTCAATTCAAAGTGCAGGTGCTTACCATTAAAGCCATATACAGCTTGGGAGCCAGGTACCTGAAGGAACCAACCTGCCTGTGGACTAAGGTCTGTAAGAAGTTCACTAGTGTGAAGGAGAAACATTTTAGAGATGGGATGCCTTATCTAATTATTTTGTTAAAAAAAGATCTCTTCCTCATATGCATCTTCTACCTAATTTTCATTTTCTGTATTTTTTTCTTCCCATCCAAGTCCTTCTGGGTTCATATCACAGACTTTAGAAAGTAAACCCAAATCAGATTTCTATTTACTGGATCTTGCCTTGTCTTAACAGGGCCAAAATGTTTCTTATTTGAAAGTACAGAGAAGTGTGGGGTGGGACTGTCTAACCTCCCTCATTACTTAACAAATATCTTCACACTGCATTGCACCTCCATTTCGGGAGAGGTCCATTACTAGAAGAAAAAAGAGGTTTATATAGCCCCCTTCCCCATTCCCCTTACTGCAGGTAGAAAGTAATTTTTGATCTAGATGAATACTTCTGTATCCAGGATCTCCCTGAATCTATCACTTTTCACACAGCAGCAAATTGTTAATTAACCCACTATTTGCCATGCATGAGCGGGAGCAAGCAAGCACACTGCCTTTGGCATGCACCTCACTTCTACTTCCTGTTTAGGGGCTAAACAATCCAGCAGACAATCCTTACAACGAACGATAAGTTTAGCCCCTAAACAACCCAGCACTCTTGGTTCACACAGCACACTCACAACCTACAAACGGGCTGATCTTAGATTGTTTACAAAAAGGGGAACAAGGTGCATGCCAGAGGCAGCATGCATGCTTGCTCCCACTTGTGCATGGCAAATTGTAGGTTAATTAACACACGACTTGCCGTTACATGTGAACAGGGTCAACTATGTTATTTGTCCCAGGAGTGAAAGAGAGATGGATAGCCAAACACAGATAAACTCAGCATTTGGCTGGCTGAGATATTTCTTTTTATACTCGCAAAAAATGGGGCAAAGGCATGCACAAGTTCAAAATTCATCCTTCTTTGTAATAGACTGAAAATCTAACATCTTGGCAAAGACTTTGCTCCCTTCCCATTAAGCACATATCCAGGAGCAAGAGCCCATTATCTAACAGGACTTCACAAAAAGTCAAGAAGGTTGCAGCAAGGCTTGGGTATCAGGGAGATGGAAAAATACGAACTGTTGGAATAGCAACTGTCTGCTGATGACTCATTTTATATCTACAAGCAAGAGGTAGTTTGCTAACTTTACCCTCAAAACCCAATGAGATCCAGGTCCACATTAATGCACCTCCTCCCACACCAACTTGCCCATGCATTAAGACCAGAGGAGGCCTCTCTCTGACCGGGTTTGCATGTCACTTTAAACCATGGTGGCTTAATAAACTACTCACCGTAGTTTATTCTGAAAATAAGCTACTGTTATACTCCACACAATCAGACAAATAAGTGAGTAGCTTATTTTCCTCACCCTCACCCCTCCTCCCTCTCCAGTCCTCCTGCTCTGCCGGATGGTATCCCAGCTTCCCTTGTCTTGCAGTTGTCATGGAAAAGTGAACAGTGTCGGTCTTATCACGGGGAGCTGTAAATGCAATCTTTCGCAGTAGGGGGATCATGTGATGATGGGGAAGCTATGCTGTACTGCCTGATTCCTTTTTCATGGAGAAGTGGCCAGAAAATGGGTGGGAGCTGTAACTCCTTGGCAGTTTGCTGGAATGAGGCGAAATTGCACAGGTGGGGCCCCCTCATGGGGAGCCTCCAAATGCTGTAGTGGATAACAGTGAAGTTTTGCTTTTTCATGGAAAAGTGAGCATGTTTTCCCCCCTATTTTCCCCTATTCCGCAGTTGCCACTGCTCTTCTTTATTTTTCCTTTGTGCTTTTGCACATTTCCAAATTTGTGCATTTTCAGAATTGCAAACAGGGCTATTTTCCTCTACTTTTTCTTTTACACAAATGCGTAAAAGCGCATTTTCATAGTAGCAATCAGGGAACTCTGTGATTATCTAAGTTCACTGTAGCGGGATTGTGCAATCTGGGAAGGCTGGCATTGTGTTACTTCACAGCTGTGAGATCATGCAATCTGGGGAGGCTGGCCAGAAAAGGAAAAAGGGGGTGGGAGTTATAATTCCCTGACAGTTTGCTGGAATGGGGCAAAATTGTACAGGTGGGGTGCCCTCATGGGGAGCCTCCAGAAGGTGTAGTGGATAATTGCAGAACTGTGTTTCTTCATGGAAAAGTGAGCTGTTCTTTCCCTACTCCCCTATTTTCCCCTATTTCCCAAGTTGCACAGTTTCAAAGTAGTGATCAGGGAGGCCTGTCATTGTGTAACTTCACTGTAGCAGGGTAGCACAAGGCTGTCATTGTACTTGGGGAAAGCAGTCACTTTGTAACTTTAGCAGGGTATCAGCGAAAGCTGTGCTTGCTTGGCCGCAGTTATCCCTAGGCTGCTTGTCAGATCTCGGAAAAAAGGCTCTGCAGGATGGAGCAGAGCAGCCACAGCGGTTTTGGCTGCTCTTGCCAGCCGACTCTGTAGGCGATTGGAAGATGCCACACTGAGTGCCAGACAACACAAGAAGCCACCGTGTTTAAATAACCTCGCTGCAGACTGTGGCTTATCAGAGCGGCTTATTTTGGGGAAATAAGCCATTGTGATACAGGAAAATCACACGCAGACAACACGATAAACCACCATGGCTTATTCAGAAAAATAAACCACCATGGCTTATCGTGACATGCAAACCCAGTCTCTACATTCCATCTATAAGAGAAGTACATTATTCACCTATACAATTGTTCTAGTGGTGGTGCCCTAACTTTAGAATACCCTCCTACAAGAAGTGCACCTGGCACTGTTGTTTTACTCTTTCTAGCACCACATTAAAAACTTTTCATTTGTCTAGCCATTTTAAAATGTAAAGTTAAATTTCTAGCTGTATCAGTATTTATGTTCTGTTTTGAACATTTGATTTTTGCGTATACTGCCCTGAAATCCCCTTTTTGGATGAAGGTGCAGTTGTTGTTCAGTCGTTCAGTCGTGTCCGACTCTTCGTGACCCCATGGACCATAGCACGCCAGGCCTTCCTGTCCTGCGCTCTCTCCCGGAGCGTGCTCAAGTTCATATTCATTGCATCCGTGATGCTATCTAGCCATCTCATCCTCTGCCGTCCCCTTCTCCTTTTGCCTTCAGTCTTTCCCAGCATCAAGGTCTTTTCCAGGGAGTTTTCTCTATGCATTAGGTGGCCAAAATATTGGAGCTTCAGCTTCATTATCTGTCCTTCCAATGAGCACTCAGGGTTGATTTCCTTTAGGATGGACTGATTTGACCTCCTTGCAGTCCAGGGCACTCGTAAGAGTCTTCTCCAGCACCACAGTTCGAAAGCATCAATTCTTCAGCGCTCAGCCTTCCTTATAGTCCAGCTCTCACAGCCATACATTACTACTGGGAAAACCATAGCTTTGATTAGACGGACCTTTGTCGGCAAGGTGATGTCTCTGCTTCTTACTATGCTGTCTAGGTTGGCCATAGCTTTCCTCCCAAGGAGCAAGCGTCTTTTAATTTCATGGCTACAGTCACCGTCTGCGGTGATCTTGGAGCCCAAGAAAGTAAAATCTGTCACTGCTTCCATTTCTTCCCCTTCTATATGCCAGGAGGTGATAGGGCCAGATGACATGATCTTCGTTTTTTTAATGTTGAGTTTCAAACCAGCTTTTGCACTCTCCTCTTTCACCCTCAACAAGAGGCTCTTGAGATCCTCTTCGCTTTCTGCCATTAGGGTGGTATCGTCTGCATATCGGAGGTTGTTGATAATTCTCCCGGCAATCTTAATTCCGACCTCTGATTCATCCAACCCGGCATTTCTCATGATGTACTCTGCATATAAGTTAAATAAGCAGGGTGACAATATGCAGCCTTGTCGTACTCCTTTCCCAATTTTGAACCAATCGGTTGTTCCATCTCTGGTTCTTACTGTTGCTTCTTGATCCTCGTAAAGGTTTCTCAGGAGACAGGTAAGGTGGTCTGGTACTCCCATCTCTTTAAGAATTTGCCACAGTTTGTTGTGATCCACACAATCAAAGGCTTTAGCGTAGTCAATGAAGCAGAAATAGACGTTTTTCTGGAATTCTCTTGCTTTCTCCATGATGCAGCGAATGTTGGCGATTTGATCTCTAGTTCCTCTGCCTCTTCTAAACCCAGCTTGTACTTCTGGTAGTTCTCGGTTCACATACTGCTGAAGCCTAGCTTGTAGGATTTTGAGCATCACCTTGCTGGCATGTGAAATGAGTGCAATTGTGCGGTAGTTTGAACACTCTTTGGCGTTGCCCTTCTTTGGAATTGGAATGTAAACTGACCTTTTCCAGTCTTGTGGCCACTGTTGAGTGTTCCAGATTTGTTGGCATATTGAATGCAGCACTTTAACAGCATCATCTTTTAGGATTTTAAATAGCTCAGCTGGAATACTGTCATCTCCGCTAGCTTTGTTGTTACTAATGCTTCCTAAGGCCCACTTGACTTCACTCTCTAGGATGTCCGGCTCAAGTTCAGTGACCGCACTATCATGGCTATCAGGGACATTCAGATCTTTCCTGTATAGTTCTTCTGTGTATTCTTGCCACCTCTTCTTAATCTCATCTGCTTCTGTTAGGTCCCTGCCTTCTTTGTCCTTTATCATGCCCATCTTTGCACAAAACGTTCCCTTGAGATCTCCAATTTTCTTGAAGAGATCTCTAGTCTTTCCCATTCTGTTGTTTTCCTCAATTTCTTTGCATTGTTCATTTAAGAAGGCCTTCTTGTCTCTCCTTGCTATTCTCTGGAACTCTACATTCAGTTGGGTATATCTTCCCCTTTCTCCCTTGCTTTTCGCTTCCTTTCTTTCCTCAGCTACTTGTAAAGCCTCATCAGACAGCCACTTGGCTTTCTTGCATTTCTTTTTCTTTGGGACGGATTTCGTTGCTGCCTCCTGAACAATGTTACGGACCTCCGTCCATAGTTCCTCAGGCAGTCTGTCTA
Organism: Heloderma suspectum; assembly: GCF_057233095.1. Taxonomy (NCBI): domain Eukaryota; kingdom Metazoa; phylum Chordata; class Lepidosauria; order Squamata; family Helodermatidae; genus Heloderma; species Heloderma suspectum. Next base: position 130,535,160 of record NC_139462.1, on the reverse strand, counting down.
TCAGGTCTAATCCCTGAAATCTATTCCTCACCTCCACTGTATATTCATCAGGGATATGATTTAGGTCATACCTGAACGGTTTAGTGGTTTTCCCGACGTTCTTCAATTGAAGCCGAAATTTTGCAAGAAGCAGCTCATGATCTGAGCCACAGTCAGCTCCAGGTCTTGTTTTGACTGACTGTATGGAGCTTCTCCATCTTTGGCTGCAAAGGACATAATCAATCTGATTTCGATACTGACCATCTGGTGAAGTCCATGTGTAGAGTCGCCTCTTGTGCTGTTGGAAAAGAGTGTTTGCTATGATCAGCATGTTCTCTTGGCAAAACTCTATTAGCTTTTGTCCTGCTTCATTTTGTACACCAAGGCCATGCCTGCCTGTTATCCCGGTGATTTCTTGACTTCCTACTTTAGCATTCCAATCCTCTATGATGAAGAGGACATCTTTTTTTGGTGTTAGTTCTAGAAGGTGTTGTAGGTCTTCATAGAACCGATCAACCTCAGCTTCTTCGGCCTCAGTGGTTGGGGCATAGACTTGAATTACTGTGATGTTGAATGGTTTGCCTTGGATTCGTACTGAGATCATTCTATCATTTTTAAGATTGTACCCCAGTACTGCTTTTCCCACCCTTTTGTTGACTATGAGTGCTACTCCATTTCTTCTAAGGGATTCTTGCCCACAATAGTAGATATGATGGTCACCTGAATTAAATTCGCCGATGCCTGTCCATTTTAGTTTGCTGATTCCCAAGATGTCGATGTTCAATCTTGCCATCTCATGTTTGACCACCTCCAGCTTACCTTGATTCATTGATCTTACATTCCAGGTTCCTAAACAATATTGTTCTTTACAGCATCGGATTTTCTTTTCACCACCAGACACATCCACAGCTGAGTGTCCTTTCGGGTTTGGCCCAGCCGCTTCACTCTTTCTGGCGCTACTTGGAAATACCCTCTGCTCTTCCCCAGTAGCATATTGGACACCTTCCGACCTGAGGGGCTCATCTTCCGGCGTCATCTCTTTTAGCCTTGTGATACGTTCCATGGGGTTTTCTTGGCAAGAATACTGGAGTGGGTTGCCATTTCCTTCTCCAGTGGACCACATTTTGTCAGAACTCTCTGCCATGACCTGTCCGTCTTGGGTGGCCCTGCACGGCATAGCTTATGGCTTCACTGAGTTACGCAAGCCCCTTCGCCACAACAAGGCAGTGATCCATGAAGGGGATCATGAAGGTGCAGTACATACATTTTAAAAATAACACTATGGCTAGAATTTCTCTTAAAGGGGTAGCATCTGAACACAAAGTAGAGTTCTACAGCTTCTGCCGGTATCCAGATTGTGCCACATGTGGGATATGGGAATGAGGTGGGGAGATCCTGGTGGGCTTTCCTACCAGTGCAACAAAAGGTACAAGATCCCTGAAGATAACAGACACAGTAGATCCTATTAACTAGAACATCAGGTTTAACCTCCCCAGCCTGTATACTGGCAAAATCTATTTTAGAAATGGTTTTCTGTGTGCAGGAAATCAAAGAATCCAATATCAAGTTTACTTCATTATCAAGCAGTAATTAACAGAAAGATCCTAGTTTCTTCGCAGACAGAGGCACAACAGTGAATGGCACAGATGCTCTAGTGCAGGGGTAGGCAATGTGGTACCCATGAGCACCAATGTGCCACCAGAGACCTTTCCTGGTGCCTGCTACGGTGCTCTACACCTCCAACTTTTTAAAAACATTTTCTTACCGGCAGCTGGAATCACTTCAAAGCAAAGTGAAGGCCTCCAGCTGCTGCTATCTTCATTTCCCATGAATTCATCTGGGCTGCATGATGGGCCTCAGAGGCATTCTTAGGAAATAAAGATTGGGGGGGGGAGCGCACATCCATGATGGTGATACAGAGTGAGAGAGAAAGAGATGGCAGGGGATGACTTGACTGTCAGAAGAGTGGGGAGAAGAAAAGAGTTTGCCTTCTGTGAAATAGGTTTCTGTTGCCACTGAAAACTGTGCGTTCAAAAGAGTTGTTTAGTGTCTTGTGGCTCAGACTCACCTCTGCCTTGTACACAGTCATTTGGGCAGGTTACTTGTCCCATGGCAGCTATTTTGTAGTGGTGCCCACAGCAGTTTCTCAATTTGCCAAATGTGCCCAAAAGCTCAAAAAATGTTGCCTACCAATTACTGAAAAGGAAATCAAGTCGATATATTAAACCCATATTTCACATTACATGTACAAGGTTTGGAACAAAAGTACTGTACTGGAACTGATTTCTCACTCTGAAGAGAAAATCATACAAATAGGCCAAATGGAACATATCACACTGGAAAGTCAAAGACACAGGGTGCTTGATGAAACTTCCTCTTACCAATGCAAATATAAAGCTGAAGTACAAGGTAGACCAACCTACAAACAATTATGCGTGGGGTGGCAGCTCAGCTCCTTTTCTGCTGATCCTTCTTTCAGAAATGTGTGTGTGCGCGCGCGCACACACAAACAAACACACACACACACAGAGTGTTGCTGATCACCCTTCACCATCTCCCTTTAGCAGCGAGCTTAATCCAAGGTACATGTCTGGGACTGGTGCAGCAATGGAAACCCATATGCTGCCTCTATAAACATACCAAGTTAAACTGGACAGGGCAATAACCTCTCTCATAGCCTTACTGCTAACACTTAAACTAGAAGGACGAACAATCAGGCTATGCATACTTCTCCTTCAGCACTGCCCTCCTGTAGCAGTGCTACAAAAGTTGCAAGATGGCTCATTCTTTCCTAAGAGAAAGAAAGGAGAATAAAAAGCCTCTGTAGCGCAACTCCTGTTTTTAACAGGACAAGCACTATGGAGAGCACCTGTGGAGTTCAGTCTCTCTGCTAAACTAAAAGTGTCCGAGACTCTTTAAAGTTTAGAATGAAAAAGGAGCTTATTGTGCATCAGCGCAAACTCTATAAACAAAATATTATGGCACCTGTATGTGCAGCTCTACCCTTACACCCACAGCAGCAGCCATTATTTTAAAAGGCTAAAGTAGGCTAAAACAGCCTTATACAGAGTCTACCATGCAAATGAAAGTAGCCTTAAATGGAGAATACCAAGATATGTAGCAGGGCAATAGCAGGCATTTCCCCTGAAGCTTATGTAATTTCCTAAAAGGGTTCCCGTACCATCCTCCCCCCTTTATAGTAAGGCCCAATTAAGAAAGCAGTCAGCCCCAATGCACAGGTTCTTGAAGGCAACCCTGTTTAACATGGAGAATAATGAGGACAGTCTCCACCACCCTTTCAGTGCTTCTACACTAGCAATCTGAAGGGCTGCTTTTGTCTTTGCTTATTATTTTATGGAGGAAGAGCCGAAAGTCTAACACACAGCCTTCAAAGTCTGTGGGGCTACAGAAACACTGAGATAAGAGCTGATGGACCAAAAACTGATGTTAAAAGGTTATTAATTGCAAATATTGCCAGTGGGCTGTGGTTGGCATTTTTAAATTCTGAATAGAATGTATATATCCCACAATCAATCCATTTTTACAAACGAAAGATTGGGCCACTATTCTTAAATCTGGATTACACCAAATGGTTAATTTAGCACATGTATAGGGGTCAAAATTAAATGGATGGGCAAGTGTATGCCACACTTCCCTAGCTGCTGTAATAGGAGATGGGGTTATTTCTTTTCTACGTCAATGGTAGCCAAAGCTGAGCAAAAGTACTCCTGGCCACAGCTGATGCTCAAGCATCTAATAACATCAAACATCAAGCTTTTAAACTTTGCATACTGTATTTTAACGCTTTAATTTCTGTAAACCACTCAGAGAGCTTTGGCTATGGGGTGGTACAGAAATGTAAATAAAATCATCATGACCATCATCACAAGTTATTATTCCCTTTAAAGCAAGACAGATATTTGTGGCCTAAGAAAACTAGAATTTTGTACCAAACACTAACTTTTTGGTTCCAAAATATGTTAAAAAAGTGACATTATGCAAATACTTCATAACATTTTCAATTGTGTACATTTTTAAACAATTGCTACCCAAATAAAACAACTTATTTCTCAGAAACTGTATAGTCTTCATGCTTTATTCACTATATGTGTTTTTGTAAAATATGCACCTCAGTTTTGTTTTTTGGAACCATCAGTGTATAATGGCAAGAAAAGACATATGTCTAAGTGACAAAATATTACTAAAGACTATAAGGCGTAAGGTCCACCAATGGGGACATCTAATCATGCAAGACATAGAAGTTCTACTCCTTGGTCAGAAAATCCTTTTATTTTTATCACAAGCATGCCTGCATGTATTCCTACAGACCTACAAAAAAGCTAGCAGCATTAATTTATTTTTTAAGACAAAGTGGGATTCTCACGTTCCTGTGTTAACTGTCAGGTTCTGCCAAATTCCACACATCAGTTGAGTCAGTCCTATCTGAGCGCACACTTCAGAAATGCGAGTAAATCTCAGTTCCAATATGTGTACACTACAGCGACCGCTTTACCATGAAGAACCACACTAGAGTTGTGCGCCACCACACTCAAATTTCTGCAACTGCAGATAAGATTCTTGGAGTTGTAACTATAACCCACTGGCTGCTATAAAAAGCCTGGGGGAGTTAAATGCAGCATACAAGTCAGCAGCACTTTAACTCCCTACAGCATGCCACACAAACTTGATTCTCATGAGCCCACATTGACAGTTCAGAAAACAAAGAATTCTCTATATATTGTATGAATAATTGTAGCAGAAAGAACAGCTCTCATACTTCCGCAACAGTAAGCCTTGAACTTAATGTTAGAGAGAATCATTTTGTCCAACCTGGATGACACATTTCCTCATTTGAAGATGTCAATGGGGACTTAAACTGAAGGAGGACCCCCATTTTATTAGCAAATGTCTCCCTAACTGTCTCATCTTCCAAGTAACACCTAATTAAAAGGTCTCACAATTAAAAAGATATGCAGACTTAAAGCTATACTGATTTGACACTACTGACCCAGCATCCTTCTTGGTCTAAAATTAATTCATGTCTACATCATTAAACCATTTGTCTTCTAAAGTGGGTCACATCAGGGGCACAATCACCACAATGCAGCGCAAAAGGTAGACATTGTATTACAAATAAATGAAGAGTACATCCCATTTAGAAGCTTGGGGTTAAACTTGGGTCCCAGCTCTGAAAAGGCTGACATCTACTGGTCTAGATCACATTGATTTTTCTTATATTTTAAGAGCCAGTCATTTGCATATGCTCACAAAAAAAAACTGCTTTATAACAGCAACACCAAAGAGGTGGTTAAAAAAATAAATTTAAGGGTAGTAGTTAGTGGTCTGATAAATGTGATTTTTTTTAAAGGTCTGGCATATAAACCAGAAGTAGCATGAAATGGACCAACCGTTTCTTTAGCAAAACAATTTAAGCCAAAGATACATTCAACTAACCATTTTACAAATACCCTCACCAAGATCACGATGGCGGATGCCTTTCTCTGCTCTGGTGAGTGTTCCTTCCATCCTCTCCAAATAGCATGAGTGAGGTGAGATTGATAAGGTTTACGAAAGTTTTAAAGATTACTATTATTTGTGATGATTATCTCAAAATCAGAATCAGGAAGTGTGGACATAAAGGAAGCCAAGCCAATCACTATGTAGGAAAATGCTTGTTCAGTTATCTTGTCTATGCTAATTAAATCAGAGCAAGCAGGGATTCCAAATTAAAAATAAGGGGTGAGGGATGGAGAGTGGAGTTCAACTTTCTCTTTTAGTCTGCAAAACCTTGCAGTCACTGAGAAAAACACCTTCAGTTTTGACATTTCAGATTTCTAGTCTGAACCATAAGGGACTAAATACCAAGAAGTAAAAAGGGGGGGGGAGGATTGGGCAGAAGCTAGATACTTCTATCCTTTATTTGAGGGGGCTCCTAGGTCAGACTAGTATTTATCAGAACATTTTTAAGTAGTAAAATTTCTTTGTAAGATTGCTTTTTAATTAGAAATGCAAATGATGCATGTCAACTAGATGAAGAAGAGTCATTAAGCAAACATACAATGTTCATTACAGGCTGATCCTACCCATGTTTACTCAGAAGTAGGGATGTCAGAGAATTTCGCCACGAATCTCAGGGAGGCCGAATGCCAGTGCATTTGGCCCCCTGAAATCAGTGGCGAAACGGTTTGCCCCCCCGCTCCCCCTGGGACAGGACTTACCTTGGGTGAATCTTCCTGGCGGCGGCGGCGGTTCGGCAGCCGGTCTTCTGACCGGCTGCCACCGCCACCATTTCCAGTAAAAAAAAACAAAAAACAAAAAAAGTGATAGGCTACATAAAGATTTACACAGCCTATCACGGCTAGATTTTTAAAAGATACCGTGATAGGCTACGTAAATGTTTACGTAGCCTATCACGGCTGAGTAAAAAAAAATTAACGCACGTATGCAAATAGCGGCGCCCATGGGCACCGCCATTTGCGTTCCTTATTTTGGCACGTCTAGTCTACGTAAACATTTACGTAGACTACGGCGAAATAAGGGGAACGCAAATAGCGTAGTGTCTACGCTATTTGCATTCCCCTTATTTTCGCCGTAGTCTACGTAAATGTTTATGTAGACTAGACTTGCCAAATTAAGGAACGCAAATGGCGGTGCCCATGGGTGCCACCATTTGCATACACGCGTTTTTTTTTTACTCAGCCGTGATAGGCTATGTAAACATTTACGTAGCCTATCACGGCTGACTGCAGGGACGCAAACTGCTACAGCCGCCGCCATTTGTGGACCCGGCCGGCCAGAATTTCGGGGGGGAGGGACGGAGCGCCTCCCCCCCTGGCCAGAATTTTTTGGGGGGAGGGATGGAGCGCCTCCCCCCCGGCCAGAATTTCGGGGGGAGGGACGGAGCACCTCCCCCCCACCTCAAATCAAATTTTGTTGAAAGGTGACTTTTGTACATCCCTACTCAGAAGTAAGCACTACTGTGTTCAATGATGCTTATTTCTGCTTAAAGTATCTACAGTATTGTAGTCTTAGAATAATATGCTGAAAAGTCAGTTTGTAGTCTGAATGTTAGGAAGTGAACTATAAATTAGAGTACAGCATTTTCCCCACACCCCAATCAATCCCTTTCTAAAGAGAGACCTATTCTCTTTTTTTAAAAAAAACAACGCTTTTTGAGTTTATAGAAATATTGGCAAATTCTGGCAGTCCATGTGCAGTAGTTTGGCAGCTTGCCAGATTATCAATTTTCCCAGTGGGCCTTAAGAATAAAGTTGTATCTGCTTGTGACAACATCATTCTATCACATATATCATATGATTTATAGGCTGCTGGAGGACACATCTGATCAATCCTCACCATTCTGAGTGCCCTAAAAGGAGGATCTCACATGTCAAAAATATGGTTTCATCATGAATGCTGGTTACAAGTAAACAAAACCCATAGTATATCTTTTCCAAACCACATGAGAGTTTCAATATTTATTTATTTATTTAATATAATCCAGATTAGAAAAACTGCATCTTAGAAGGAGACTCTAGCCTATGAAAATTCACACCACAAAAAAAATGGTTAAGGTGCCACAGGGCTCTTCCCATGAAAACCTGATTATCCTTCCTTCATTTCTGTAATAATGTTTCTTAGACAGGAAATTAAGATAGGCATCTTATGGCCAAAATCCATACTTTCCACACATTTGGGTGTTTGTACCAGAAAATAGTGTTTAATGTGTGAGTTTATATAAAAGATGTATTTGTATGGGAAAAAGAACAACCTTAAAATTCCGAAATAGAAAAAAAATCTGTCAAAAGCTGTAGAATGAATCAAAGATTAAAAGTAAATAAATCATTTCATGTGTTCCTACATAAAGCTTGAGTTTACAAAACTACACTGAACTGATAAACTTACTTGGAATTACAACCTAGTGAACACAGTGGGACTTAATTTCTGAATAAGCACATAAAGGATTGTGTTGCACATTGATAATTGCGCATAATATTGTTGCACTACCTAATTCAACACATACACCTCATCAATACATGGAATCTCCATGACCTTACAGGGGTCTCTCTTACGTTCCTTTTTCATGTAAATGATACTTCATGTAAAGAGAATTCATTACTGAAAATAGCTGTCAAAGAGTAAAAACTGAATTTATGTAGATGTGCCTGTAAGCAATTCATCTCATCTATCTGCCCTGATTTTCTTTTTAAATTCAAGAAATGATTGTGATTTTTCAAAGCACTTAACAGCCCTGCATTCTTGCCAGCGTGGACAGCAGCACAGCATGGCCTGACTGTCACAAAAAGAGATTTGGGCAGCAACCGCAAGGGGCTCAGTGTGCAAGACTACACCCTCAGGAAAAAGTTTTATTTTAAAACTCATGCTAAGAGAGGTCTCCTAGACCTCAGATAATTTTATATCAGCCAACATTGGTTGAATCCAAATGCATAGGCTTCACACCAGGTACATTGAATTGTCACCAAGGTTGTCTATAGCATGTTTCAATTTTTCTTCTCATGAAACAAAGACTGCTTTAAATAATTTCAGGAATGAATCCTACTTTTACAACTAATATCAAAGCATGTATGAGTGGTAGGCGGCAGTATTGCAACCGAAACGCTCCCCACGACCTGAGTTCGATCCCAGTGGAAGCTGGGTCCCAGGTAGCTGGCTCAGGTCGATTCAGCCTTCCATCCTTCCGAGGTGGGTAAAATGAGTACCCAGCTTGCTGGGGGAAAGGTAGTCATGACTGGGGAAGGCAATGGCAAACCACCCCGCTATAGTCTGCCATGAAAACGCCAGCGAAAGCGGCGTCCCTCTAGGGGTCAGTAATGACTCGGTGCTTGCACAGGAGGAACCTTTCCTACACATGGCAGAAGGGAATTTCCAAAATGTATCAAGGAAATATCACAAAGCCCCTTGTACCCATTCACTTATGTTTTTGTATCTAATAAATTATCATTTCAGCAGTATGAGTTGTCCCGCTGAATCTGCTAGGCTTATTTGTATGTATTTTATTTTATTGTTGTATTTTATAATATTGTGATTTTAAATTGCTGTAAACTGCCCTGACTAATACACAGGCACTAGAAGGGCAAGACAGAAATCTATAAAGAAAGAAAACACCATTTTAACAAATTACACTCTTATGTCAATAGCCCATGCACTGGTAGAGAAGAAAAAGCTTATAATAATTAGTCACCCATAGTGAGTTAAGAATCTGCTCCAGGTAACCAAGCAGGGAGCTACTGTAAACTGAAAGAATTGGTTGTGTGTATATCTTTCAGGCCATGACTGCTTCACAAATGGAATAAAATAATGCAGCAGTCAGGCTAGTAAAAACAATGTTATGGGTCTAGTAAATGTTATGGACATTTGTAAGGCTGGATTTATATTCCTGTTAATACATTTCATGAGAATTAAAATGCAGTTAAAGTGTATGAAAAACTAAGCACACGTATGCTTGTTTATTTCACTGTACTTCAAAAGCCAGTCAGTTGATTCATATATCAAAGCTAAAGGGGGTTCCCTCATAACAGACCTCCAAGATGTTTAAATATTATACATAAAAATTGCTTTCTAGCAAGACCACTGCCTGTTTTATTTGTATATTGTGTTGTATATCAATACAAATTTGGTCAAGACGTCCCAAATAAAATAACCAGTTCCCTCATACTTCCTGCTTGCATTTCTAATGCTTGGGCAGAATACTTTTTTTGTCTACAAGGTTTTCAGTTTTCAGTTAGGTGCTTCCTCTCTATACAGAGCTCCCATTCCAGCAAAGCAAAGCATTAAAAATATTCTGTCCTTCGCCAAAACAGATTCCTCAGGGACAACGTCCACTGTAGCATGAGGGGACACAGCTAGAGGTGGAAACCATACAAGCACTTCAGAAGGCACATACGGATGAGAACATAAGAGCAGTCCTGTTGGATCAAGCCAAATAATCCATCTAATCCATAGTTCTGTTTCCAACAGTGGCCAACCACATGCCTCTCCCACTGTTGCTGCCCAGGAACTGGTACTCAGTGGCACACTACCTGTGAAGCTGAATGTTCCATATAGTCATCAGGGTTAGTAGCCATTGATAGCCTTAACCTCCATTAAAGCACCTATTCTCAGTTTAAGCTAGTGGCCATCACCACGCCTTCTGTCAGTGAATTTCGAGAATTCATTATGTATTGTGAGAAGTAATTTCAGTACAAATAAAAGAATCTATAGTTTCAATGTATGACCAAGTTCTCTTATTATGAGAGAGGGATAAAAACCTGTCTGTATCCACTTTCTCCATACTAAGCTATCATGACTCCTATAATTCATTTTCTTTTTAAACTAAGAAGCCCCAGATGCTTTAGCTTCACCTCACAGTAAAGATGCTCCAAACTTGTTTCAGTTGCCCTTTTATGCACCCTTTCTAGCTCTGCAATGGCCTTTTGGGGATGTGCAACCAGAACTGTACATGGTATTCCAAGTATCGTCACAGCACAGATTTGAATAAAGGCATTACAATACTAGCATTTTATTTTCAATTCCATTCCTAATGATCAGGCTTGGCCCTACAAATATGTGGGATGAGGCAGGCACATCAGATGGAGCGGAATGGGAAGAGTGGCAAATGGCCCTGCAAAGGGCCTGCCACACCCTCCCTGCCCCACACTGTCACCTCTGGTGTCTGCCCACCTCCCTATTCACAGGCCAGCCTCTTGGCTGAACACTTAAACCCTTTTCCCTAGCCACAGGGGACTCTTGGGAGAGTCAGCCAAACTATCGCGAGAGGTCCTGGCCGTTCCTGCAGCCAGGACATCTCACAATATTTCGGCCAACTCTCCCAGGAGCCCCCCGCAGCTGGGGAAGAAGGTAGGGAAGGGAGCTCATGCTTCCTCCTCCTGTGGTGCCTGCCCATCTCGCTGCTCACCAGCCAGCCTCTCAGCTGGCCGCTTCTATATTCCGCAGCTGTGGGGGCCTCCTAACAGAGTCGGCCAAAATATCACGAGAGGTCCCAGCAGCTCTTGTCGACAGGACATCTCGTAATATTTCAGCTAACTCTGCCAGGAGGGCCTTGAGACTGGTGAGTAGGGAGGGAGGGGGAGGAGAAGGAGCTGCCGCCACTATCCTCCAGAAGAAGCAGGGTGGCAGCACTAGCGCCGGGGCGGCACTGCCTCCTCACTTGGGACAGCAGGATGCCTGGGGCCAGGCCTGCTAATCACACCTCATATGAAATTCACCCTTTTCCATAGCTGCTCACAACAGTTCAGGCTCCATCAACGTATATGTGATGTTAGAATTTCCTACCCCAAATGAAGCGTCACTAACATGGAGCTTCATGTGCCAGTTTGTTGCTCAACCATTCAGTTTGGAGATCACTTTGGAGCTCTTCACACATTGTGTGGGTTTTCAAGGAACTTTTCACTATCCTGAATCATTTTCAAGGAACTTTTCACTATCCTGAATCATTCTGAGTCACCCCAAACTCTGGCTGACTCACTGTTCACCCCTAAATTCAGATCACAATACTGATCACTGGTGGACCCATACTCTTCTCTACTGTGAGAAATACCCATTTACCGTTATTCTCTGTTTTCTATTACTTTACCAGTTACTAATTTGAAAGATGAGCCATTCTCTAGTCCCATGAATGCTAGTTTACTCGGAAGTTTTTGGTGAGGGGCTTCATCAAAAGCTTCTTGGTAGTCTAAGTATTCAGTCTACCATACCACCTCATCTATATATTTTTCGGCATGCTTGAAGAACTCCAAATGTTTATTGTAGCAGAACCTCCCTCTGTTGAAGCCAGACTTAGACTGCAATCCTATGCACGCTTACCAGGGAATAAGTCCCATTGAACTCAATGGGGCTTACTTCTGAGAAGACACGTATAGGATTGCACTTCTAGTCTTCTATTTCCTGGATTATATTATTCAAAATTTTGTCTTACATTTATACACATTTCTCTGCTGCCCTTCAGTCCAAATTCTCCAGGGCAGTTTAGAATAATTAAGTTTTACTCGGAGCCAATGATAAGCTAACTGGCCTGTAATTTCCTGGATCCTGTTTTTTAAAAAATCATTGTTACATTGGATACTCTTCAATTATCTAGGATGGAGGTCAGTTTTAGGAACAAGCTACATATTTTCATTAGAAGACCAACAATTTTACATTTGCGTCCTTTCTGAACTTTTGGGTGGATGGCATCCAATTATTTATTTTTTAAAAATTTGTTGTTAGGCAAATGTAATCTCATCACCTCTACTTGACTCAGTTATTCAGCCTCCCTCCCTTTAAAGAGTTGATTCATGAACAGATATTTGACCTACAGCAAAGAAACAGGCAAATAATTCCTTCAGGTTTTCTCCAATCTTCCTAGCCTCCTTTAGCATACCTTTCACTGTTTTGTCTAATGGTCTAACCCCCTCCCTGGTTGGTTTCCTGTTTCTGATGTACACCCCAAATCAGGAAGTGTCCAAATTACATTTCCCCAAATTTCATTTACAGGGTAACACAATAAATGGAAGTGCCTTTTGCTTGTTACATACAATTAACCTATGGAATGTTGCAAAGACTAGCTAACAATACAAGTTGGGGGCAGGGGTTTAAAAAACTTCATAAAGGTAGGCCCACCAGTGATTATTAATGTAGGAATGGTTTACAGGGGATGGGTTCTTCCCATAATTGCTTTGTCACCTGTGCTTTTCCCATAAGACATCTGTTATAATCACTGATGTTTTGCACCTGTATGTACTAAGTCCCCATGGAGGGAGACTGAGACTGGCTTTATTGATTATGTGGCTGTCCTATGCATTTTTGCTGGTTGTTTTATTTTACTGCTTGATAGTTTAATTCTTATATACTGGTTTTAGTGTATTATTATATTTACAGACCATTAGCTGCTTAGTGTCCTGTGGGCTAAGTATTGTACGATATCAATCTTAGAAATAAGCAAGTTATAAAGCCAATCTAGTACACAGTGTTACGCCAAAAGCACATTATTTTAAAAAATGATTCCTGTATTTGGTACTTAAATATTTATCAATTTATACAAATTCATTGTTAGCTAGGAAATAGTTTCATAAAGTAGTTGTTTCAATGAACATTGCACAGCTACCATATCTACCAATTCTTTACAAGAAGTATGCAAAAATCAATTGCTGCTGTGAAAAGTGTAGGTGCCACAACTAAAGTAGAAAGGCATGCACAGGGCATTTAATATTAAAAGGACAAATTGCATAACAAGAATTCCTTTTTGCTTTCATGTTCCATTTCAGGTATTGCTAAAGAGTACTCATTAGTGTGCTAAAGATGTACCCATAAGGAAACTTCTAAGAAGAATCTGAAAGGCAGCTAGCCATTGATATTTTATGACTCGGCGGTGGGGGTGAAGTATTTCACAGATTCAGTTCAAGAGAAAGAGTCTAATAACAGGCAGGGATTTAACTAACAAATTACAGCAGAAGCAGTTTTCACTCTTTGATCAGAGAGAAGCATAAAACTGCTACTGCAGTGTCATCCCCAACCGCGCGCACAAACACTCTCTCTCTCGCTCCATCTCTCTCACACACAGACTCCAGAAAATGTTCATTGATCATGCAGCACTTTATAATGCGCAGAAGGCCTTTATCTCCTCTACTGTCTCTCCTCCTCCCAGCTCAGCATTATTGTTAACTGAGAATTCTAATAGTCTGAATGCTATGTACATTTTTAACAGCTGTCAAAGTAATAACCTACAAATTTACAATAATTTCACAATACATATGAAAACAGGCCACATCCTGCTAAGCCAAGACTCTGTTATACTTCTATCATCTTCAGTTGCAGGCAAAATATGGCTACATATTTTACCTAGTAATTAATTTTCTGTTGCAGTTATTTCTTAATTGAATCAACATCAATACTTACATTAAGCAATTATGTTCCTCTTAAATGGAAGTATAAAGCCTTATCGTCCTTCCATGTAGAATATAGTACATTAGAATTAGAATCTAACATGATTATCTGCTGATTTGCAGCCCCACCTTCTAATGAGTTAAAGGTCACAAGCAGGCAAGCATAATGTGAAATCCCAGGCTTCTCTCTTTCCCCCCCCCCGCCCGCCACCCCCTGCTACATATTCCACATCCACAATTTATAACACTGAATTGGAACAACATTCAATTCTCGACTGATCTAGCTGCACTGCAAGTCAATCTTGGCACATCAGACACGTAGCAAGGACTCTGTGACTTGCCTTAATGTACAGCTTCCCCTTTAAGGGACTTTTATTTATTGGGTTCTTGCTTGCACTTTGCAGTATGTAAAAATGTAAACCCTACCTCAAGAATGTCTTCTAAAACATACGCTTCCATTTCAGCTGCTGTCTCCACCATGTTTTATCAAAATGCCATGATTCTTACTGCACTATGATTAGATCACTGCCAGTAGGAACACTCCTCTGTGTCAGCAAGGGAACAGGAAATGGAATGTTCTATTATATCCCTCAAGCAGCTTTACTGCTGGCAAACCAGGGATCTACCAACAGAGCAGGGGTGACTCAATAGATACCCTTTTTAAAGACACAGCTGCTCTCTTCTGGAAGCACACAAAACAAACCTAAGTAGATCTAATCAATTTTGCAATATCCTTTCAGAATGTGTGTTCCAATCTGAATTTTAAATAAAACCAATTTCAAAACAAACCTGGATTATCTATTTCAAACTGAATTGCAATGTACGTATATCAAAACACTACACATTGCCTTGCAGAAGTTCAATTAACTGTACAACAGAATACTGCATACCAAATAAAATCTGTTAAGTATCTGAAGCAAATTTCAGATCAGCCATTACAGCAAGTGACAGAAGTACTCATGTCTTCGAAAATGCAATGCAAGTCTTTCATATACATCTTTTGGAAAAGTGTTGATAAAGATTCAAGTGTTCCCATAGGTTAATTTCCAACTTCTGGCAGGTTTCCTTTTCTGAGATAGTTTAAAATTCTGTGTCCAAGCAATGCAAATTCTTCCAACAAGAAAAGCTGGATTCCATTTCTTATATAAATTTGGCATAGTTATTTTGCTTATTGGTTTTGCTAGTCATGGGGAGAGTCAAGCTACTATCCCAGACACTGAAACTGCACTATCCAGAAATGGAAATCTTATGCATGCACCTTTCTAACTTCTGAAATTTCAGCAGATATAAAGGCTGAAAACTTGTTTTTTCTAAAATGAAAGCTGAGATTCTCAGGAATACTAGACTGAACACCACTTTCTGCACTCCCACAGAATCATGGTATACACACAGCTAAATTGTTGTGGTAGTTTAGAGACAACCTGATTCTATATTTTGGGGAGGGTGCAATCTATTCTCCAGATTACTATCTGAAGCACAAACAATCTGACCAATCACAGATTGCTATAGTAAAAAAAAAAAATGACATCACCTAGTAATACGTGTGGTGAGTAATAAGGGACAGAGGAATAAGTAATAATGGACAGAAAATACACAAGCTTTGATGGTACAAGGGGCCAAGGAACAAATATATTTCCTGAAAAATCTATTTAAGAAGCAAATGGGTATTCCAGAATGCAAAGACAATAGCAGTACAATGAAATACACATGAAAAGTCAATTTTTCTTTTCCTTATAAGTATAATGTTTTACCACACTTTAACTTTGATAAAGGGGGCGTAGTAGTGGTCAGACAGATATGCTTCTGGGGCTAGACCTGGTCCTTGGCCCATCACTTGGACATCCCTTTGCTAGCTGAAAGAACCAGAATGGCCCACTTCTGTGTATTACGAACAAAGGGCCATTTTCAGTGTTAGCTTTTCTAAAACACAATCTCTAAAAACAGTATACAAGCAGTTTATGAACTATTAAAGCCACACCAATTTCAATGCTAACAGACAAATCTGATTGGTTTCCATGGGTTTTCCTAGTGCCCATGTCACACTACGCAGGCCTCACCAGGAGGTCCTCTTTTGGCCAAAGTTGCTCTCCTTCCAGTCATGTTCTTAGGCAAGCAACGTTACCAGTAAAGTGGAGCACTGGGCTTATGCTACAACATTCCTAGGAGTGTGCCCAAACACCTCTCCCTGGAAGAAAATTTTAGCATGAGAATAATTATTCCCACAAGCACATACAATTAGTATGTTAAGCTGTCCCAAGATTTTGAAACATACCGGCACCTTGTTCATGAGTAAACATGGATATAAATACTGCTCACGCTAGTTTTTAATAGAATGGCACTTCCAAAGCAACATGGAAATTATTGTTCAGTGTGCAGATTAAGATGTCAGCTGATATAGTCTTGTCAAAAACACAATGACCTTTAATAAATCAGTAACCTAAAAAACATGAAATTAAGAATTATCTCAAGTTCAGTTTCTGCACCCTCATCTACCCACATCTTTAAAAGAAGGATGAACACTTGGGATTGCACATTAATACTTCACTATGCTAAAATGTGCCATTTATTGCTGCTGTAATTAGCACTGTTGACAATCTCCTGTCTAGTACAATATTTTATTTATTTATTTATTACATTTCTATACCGCCCAATAGCCAAAATTCTCTGAGCAGTCCACAAAAATTAGTAGGAATACCAAATACTGTACCAGGAAATACAGTAGTTCCTAAACAGTAATACAGAGATTCTTATTAGATCATACCATCTTCTCAAGGTCGTTTATCTGTACGACACCTGATGAAAGTGTGCTAATGATTGTGTGGGCCTCTTCCATTTGTACAGTATTGAGCTACTTCTGATTAATGCTGTAGATGGCCTCATGGAAATGCACCCTACATTGTAAGTGGAATGTTCTAATGAGTAAAGCATATTCCTGCACTGAATTGTCCAATTTGAACAGCTCTGAACCCGCTTTCCTGTTTCTTTGTTCCAGAGAAGCAGCCTACAGGCTCCTATGCTGGCAACACCAAATCATGAGGCTTGTTTTATGACAGATGCTCTCTTCCCGCTCTGGGAATGAGGCTGGGAAAAAGAACTTCAGGCAAGTCATACAAAACTGAGCAATGGAAGTCTGCTTTAAAAACTCTTACCAAGTGTGAAAACAACGGTATTGGGCTGGCTGTTGTAGATATATATATTGGGGAAAAACTCATTTTACTCTGTACTTGTAATGTTTTATTGTTTTTTAATATGACAAAGTGCTGCAGTCAATATGCCAACACATTTGGAACACTCAACAGTGGCCACAAGGCTGGAAAAGGTCAGTTTACATTCCAATTCCAAAGAAGGGTAACGCCAAAGAGTGTTCAAACTACCACACAATTGCGCTCATTTCACATGCCAGCACGGTGATGCTCAAAATCCTACAAGCTAGGCTTCAGCAGTATGCGAACCGAGAACTACCAGAAGTACAAGCTGGATTTCGAAGAGGCAGAGGAACTAGAGATCAAATCGCCAACATTCGCTGCATCATGGAGAAAGCAAGAGAATTCCAGAAAAACATCTATTTCTGCTTCATTGACTAAGCTAAAGCCTTTGATTGTGTGGATCACAACAAACTGTGGCAAATTCTTAAAGTGATGGGAGTACCAGACCACCTGTCTCCTGAGAAACCTGTACGAGGGTCAAGAAGCAACAGTAAGAACCAGACATGGAACAACCGAGCGGTTCCAAATTGGGAAAGCATACTGCATACTGTTGCCCTGCTTATTTAACTTATATGCAGAGTACATCATGAGAAATGCCGGGTTGGATGAATCACAGGTCGGAATTAAGATTGCCGGGAGAATTATCAACAACCTCAGATACGCAGACGATACCACCCTAATGGCAGAAAGCGAAGAGGATCTAAAGAGCCTCTTGTTGAGGGTGAAAGAGGAGAGTGCAAAAGCTGGTTTGAATCTCAACATTAAAAAAACTAAGATCATGGCATCTGCCCCATCACTTCCTGGCATATAGAAGGATAAGAAATGGAAGCAGTGACAGATTTTATTTTCTTGGGCTCCAAGTTCCCCACAGATGGTGACTGTAGCCATGAAATTAAAAGACGCTTGCTCCTTGGGAGGAAAGCTATGGCAAACCTAGACAGCATAGTAAGAAGCAGAGACATCACCTTGCCGACAAAGGTCCGTCTAATCAAAGCTATGGTTTTCCCAGTAGTAATGTATGGCTGTGGGAGCTGGACTATAAGGAAGGCTGAGCGCCGAAGAATTGATGCTTTCGAACTGTGGTGCTGGAGAAGACTCTTATGAGTCCCCTGGACTGCAAGGAGGTAAAATCAGTCCATCCTAAAGGAAATCAACCCTGAGTGCTCATTGGAAGGACAGATACTGAAGCTGAAGCTCAAATATTTTGGCCCCCTAATGCAAAGAGAACACTCTCTGGAAAAGACCCTGATGCTGGGAAAGACTGAAGGCAAAAGGAGAAGGGGACGGCAGAGGATGAGATGGCTAGATAGCATCACCGATGCAATGAATATGGACTTGAGCATGCTCCGGGAGAGAGCGCAGGACAGGAAGGCCTGGCGTGCTATGGTCCATGGGGTCATGAAGAGTCGGACACGACTGAACGACTGAACAACAACAACAACATGACAAAATAAATAAAATGGGGTTTTTTGCCAGGGGGAGGGGGGAGAATATGTCTTCAAGAAGGACAACTACCACAAGGTTTGGTCCTTAGTACTACATATTTCAGATTGCAAGTAGGATGGGAAGAGTATAGCATCTGACAGTACACAATCATACAGTTCAGATGAGGATGCTGATTCCTTGACTAAGAAAGCATACCTAAATAATTTGGGCCCCAATTATCCTCTTCGATCCAGACCACAACAAAATTGACATATAGACTTGGTTCCAGATTAGCCATATTTAAGAGTAGACCCACTAAAATAAGTCATAACTCATGTCCCATTTTTTTCAATGGGCCTATCCTAAATATGGCTAAATCTGGATTCAACCCATAGATTGTTAACATGTAAGAAAAATAAGCACATATATATACATCAGTAATTCCACTGTCTCATCATGGCAGCCATTTCAGCAAATAAAGCTACCTTATAGATGATACTGCTTTCCTGCCATTAAAGCAAAAAATAATTTCTGAATCAGGAAAAGCCATTTTTATAAGTTTGTAAGAGACAAGAAAAGACAAAAGGTAGTAAGGATACTTTGCGCTATGACAGTACCACAAATATGAGTCTTTTCTTCTAACTGAGCTTTAGCATAGTATCATGCCTGCTAATAACTAAATTGCCAGTAGCATGTAAGAACATGCCCAGGTGACTCTTCTCCCTACTGGCTCCAACAGCTAGTAGCATTTTGAGACTAAGAAGCTGTTTCTTCCCCATTTTCTCCATCCTGGGAAAGGGAAATGAAACAGTCCCAAGCCCCATATAGCCTTGTAACAAAACAGGGCTACATTCTGGAGGCTACATGAAAGGTTTATATCTTTCTTCTTTCCAGCCTCAGAGATAGAGCTTCTAGCATTAGGAGGACAATTTATTAATTAATTTATACTATTATTCTTATGCTTTATTCTTCTTCTTATGATTAAAAATTTTAGATGCCTTTCTAAAAAAAAAAAGGGCCCAAGGCGACTTACAATTATCCATTCAAATATAACCACCCCATAAAACAAGTAAAACATCAGTGATGACCATACACAATTGAAATGATGCATTAAACAGCCCATCATGTGCCATCAAATGCCTGGGAATCGAGGAAAGTCTTAACCTGACACCAAAAAGATAACAATGTTGGTACTAGGTGGGCCTCACCAGGGAGAGCATTCCACAAATGGGAGGCCAGCACTAAAAAAGCCCTCTCCTTTGTTGCCAACCTCCAAATATCCCACAGGGAAGCCACTCGGAGGAGGGTCTCAGATACTGATCATACTGATAAAATTGATCAGATTAGGTGTGTTACTCTGCACGCTGTGGATACAGTTAATGAGCAAGAGGCGGCCTGTGGCAAACCGGTTTTGTGGGATCGGTTCCAGCTTCTTCCTCCTGATGAAGTGGACAAGGTGCTTTCATCTGTAAGGCCGACCACCTGCTTACTTGATCCTTGCCCATCTTGGCTCATTTTGAGCTGCAGAGAGAGACTGAGTGAGGGGATCAAGGCGGTGGTGAACGCCTCCCTTGAGGAGGGAGTGATGCCATCAGCCCTCAAGGAGGCAGTGATAAGACCGCTCTTAAAGAAGCCCTCCTTGGATCCTCAAGTTCTGAACAACTTTCGCCCAGTCTCAAATCTGCCATTTTTGGGCAAGGTGATTGAGCGGGTGGTGGCGGTGCAGTTGAAGGCACACTTGGAAGAAACTGATTATCTAGACCCATTTCAGTCGGGCTTCAGGCCTGGGCATGGGACAGAAACGGCCTTGGTCGCCTTGGTGGATGATATGAGGAGGGCTCTGGATAGGGGTGAATGCTCCTTCCTTGTTCTCCTCGACCTCTCAGCGGCTTTTGATACCGTTGACCACGGTATCCTCCTGGACCGCCTGGAGGGGTTGGGCATTGGAGACACTGTATTGCGGTGGTTCCGGTCCTTCCTCTCCGGCAGGTACCAGAGGGTAGCACTGAGAGAGGAGGTTTCGGACCCGTGGCCACTTACTTGTGGGGTGCCACAGGGTTCCATCCTCTCCCTGATGCTATTTAACATCTATGTGAAGCCGCTGGGGGCTATCATCAGGAGGTTTGGGGTGCAGTGTCATCAATATGCGGATGACACGCAGCTCTACCTCTCATTCAAATCTTCACCAAGGTTGGCCGTAGAATCCCTGTCCAAATGTCTGGAGACGGTGAGTGGCTGGATGGGGAGGAATAAGCTGAGGCTGAAGCCTAACAAGACTGAGGTACTTTTGGTGGGAGACAAGAGGAGGCTGGGGGATGTTGACCTGGTGTTGAATGGGGTACGGCTACCCTTGAAAGACCAGGTCCGCAGCCTGGGGGTCATTTTGGACTCCCAGCTGTCCATGGAGGCTCAGGTGTCAGCGGTGAGCTGGACAGCGTTGTATCAACTCCATCTGATAAGGCAGCTGCGCCCCTTCCTTCCCGACCATCTGCTCCCATCGGTAGTACATGCCCTGGTCTCCTCTCGTTTAGACTACTGTAATGCGCTCTACGTGGGGTTACCCTTGAAGACGGTTCGGAAGCTGCAGCTGGTACAGAACGCGGCGGCTCGCCTGATTAAAGGCGAGATCACATCACTCCCGTGCTGAAGGAGTTGCACTGGTTACCAGTTGTTTTCCGGGCCAAATTCAAGGTGTTGGTTTTGACCTTTAAAACCCTATATGGTTCCGGCCCAGCCTATCTTAAGGAGCGCCTCCAGCAACACCAGACAGGCCGTTTAACAAGATGAGCCTCAGATGGCCTTCTCTCTGTCCCATCAGCCAGGACAGCTAGACTGGTGGGGACGAGGGAGAGGGCCTTTTCTGTGGTGGCCCCCACTCTGTGGAACTCCCTCCCTAGGGAACTCCGTCATGCCCCCTCTTTAATGAGCTTCCGTCGTGCATTAAAAACGTGGTTGTTCAGGCAGGCATTTGGGGTGGGTTAGGGTATTTAAAAAAAAAAATTATGGTAGAATTTTATTGTTTTAAATTGTTTTATGGTATGTTGTACATCGCCCAGAGTGGCTGGGTGACCAGCCAGATGGGCGATTAATAAATTTAACAATAAATAAATAAATAAATAGGGTACCGGTGGGTTCACACCTGGTGCTCTATCAGGTATTGTGGTCCTGAGTCATTTAAGGTTTTGTAAGTTAAAACTAACACATTGAATTGGGCTTGGAAACATAAGCAAGCAACTTCATCTGGAAAGAATGAAGCAAACTGTTCCTAGTGAGCCTCCCCCTAGTCCAGTTCCCCCCTCCCCCATCCTGGCAAAGAATGCCTTGCACAGTATGGAAAATCATCACTGGTCTACACTACAAAATAAGGTCTCCAATTGGATTCTAGTTCATTTTCACTTCATCCCAAGTTGTCTTCCATCAGTGCTCTAGTCATCATCCTTTCTGTTTCACTGCCTGGCTGACCTGGCTCTATCAGGAGGGAGAGGGCACTTAAAAGCAATAGTGTCAATTGCCCAGGCCATTTCCATGTTCCACAGATCAGCCAGGACTTTAACAGTATTACCATTTCTATCAGGACAGGCACAGTGTGTCCCCATTGGTTCTGTTGGATCTCTTAATAGCTTTCAATACCATCAAGCATGATATCCTTCTGAAGCATCTGTCTGAGATGGGACTGGAAGGTACTGTTCTATGGTGGCTCCAGTCCTTCAGAAGGTGGTGCTGGGGGATTCCTGTTAGATACTGTGGTTGCTGGCCTGTGGTGTCCCTCACGCTTCCATATACATAAAACAGCTGGGAGAGGTTGTCTGGAGTTTGAGGGTTCAGTGCCACCCATATGCTGATGATACACAAATCTTATCTCTCCTTTCCATCTACATCCAAAGAAGCTGTTCTAGTTCTAAATCGGTGTCTGATGTGGGTAATGGACTGGATGAGGGCAAACAAATTGAAGCTTAATCCAGACAAGACAGAGATGCTCCTGGTTAGGTGAAAGGCAGATCAAGGAATAGGGATTCAACCTGTGCTGGATGGGTTTACACTCCTTCTGAAGACTCAGGATCACAGTTTGGATCGTCCTGGACTCGGTCTTGAACCTGAATGCACAAGACAGACTCCCCCACTCTTCCATCAACCAAGTCTCTGTGATACATGAGAAGCTGGCATTTTCACCTAGAATCAAGTTGTAGATGAGCGATGTTTTCCAGTGGCGCTATAAAGCATAATCTTTAGGCTGGAACCATGGCCTCTAGCCTGTTACCATGGCTTCATTAATTAGATTGCAACCTGAAAGGAGGGAATGATAGCCAGTGACCTACCCTCCATTCCCTGCAACAACCAGCTTGAAATCTACCACCATAGCTCCCCCTGCCAGTAATTACTGGAATCCACTCACAACCCCTTCCCATTTCCCCACTCTCTAAGACACATCTCAAATGGCCCACTAAAGCAGCAACAGAACCACTTCCTCAGAATCAAAATGTAAATGGCCCAGAACATAGCCCTGTTTAAGACAAGGCTGCATTCTGGAAGCTGTGAGGTGAGCTCTTCCTTCTGAACTTATGATGCAATCCTATGCAGACTTTTTGGAAACGATCATCTGTAGCCTTATTTGCAAAGCTCCATAATGGCATTCTATAAAGAACATAATTAGAAGACTGCACAGTCCAGTTCACAATGATTTCAGGAATGCCTGAATGCTGTTTTCTGGATCTGAAGTAGATCGTATGACTAAAAAAACCATCAACCA
Source organism: Heloderma suspectum (assembly GCF_057233095.1). NCBI lineage: Eukaryota > Metazoa > Chordata > Lepidosauria > Squamata > Helodermatidae > Heloderma > Heloderma suspectum. The sequence goes on along the minus strand of NC_139462.1, from coordinate 130,511,923 downwards.
CTTTTAACTAACTTCTTGACCCTTCTCTTATTGAAGCACTTTAGAAGCATATATTTGTCAACAGAAACAATTGCACCAATCATGATCTGTTTTTGCTGGGGGTTGTGGGGAGAAACACACAAAGGTAAAAGAGGCCTGGTTCAAATAATAATTGAATTGGATTTTACAGACGAATTATTACTTCCATTTATACACTACTTTGATTATTCAATTCCCAAAGCAGCTCAAAACAGGGAGGCTAAGGGACATCACATCTGGGTGCTATGTTATCCTTTATTTGTGACTATGCTAGAACAATATTGTAAGACATGCACCTCATGTCAATCCCATAACCCCCTCCCCAGATACTAACCATGATTTGAGATTCAAAATTTCTGGAGATTTTGAGGCCAAGGAAAAAACCTGTTTTCTGTTGTTGTTAGTGTGTTTTTTTTTAAATGGAAATTTTGGAAAAATTGAAAAATAAGCAACACTTGTTTTTTTAGTACTCTTCACAGATCTTAAGTCACTACGTTGCTTTAAGACAGCCTTCCCCAACCTGGTGCCCACCAGATATTTTGACTTCAGCTCCCATCAGCCTCAGGCAGCATGGCCAATGGTCAGGAATGCTGGATACTGTAGTCCAAAACATCTGGAAGGGACCAGGTTGGGGAGGGTTGCTTTAGGAACTATAGTTATATCATGTATGACCTGATTTGCTCATAAAATTATCACTACATTTTAAAACTTTTAAAAGTAAACTCAAGTTAGAAAATTTGTAATTATTTTCTGAATAGATTAGAACTACATTGATCGACTGCTACAGCATCAAAAATACAGGACTGTATAGAACAAAACCCAAGCTGTCAAGAATGCACATTTATTGTCAGGAATGCACAATGCTGACTCTACTCACATGTTGGGAAGCTGAGGCATAAATGTCTGTCAGTAAAATATACTTTAGATCAATAATGTTAATAAGGAATTAAAGACAAACTATGCTGGGAATCTTACAGAGAGGATTAAAAATATTTTCCCCATGGCTTCTTTATTTCCAGATATTTTACATCTCTAGTCTTTCGTTAAAGTGTTCTTATTACACAGTTTTTAGAAATCATTTTGGGTGGGGTGGAAGGCTAGGTAACAAGACAGAAATACTTTGTCTTAAATTCTAAGAGAAAATATTTCATAATCCAAAGCTGCTCAATTTTTTGGAAAAAAAACAAAAACAGTCCTCAGGAAAAAAATGGGGAAATTTTTCCCCCCGAATTTTCCCAGTTTTTTTCTGGGCCTTCACATCCTGTCCATGAGCACTAGTGACTAGTGTTTCAAAGCTGGAGGGAAAGTCCTTCTCTTACAATAAGGAAAAATAATTAGCCACATTTCCCAGTACAGCTAAACTTCTAGAGGGCATCCTTCCTACTCATGCTATCCAAAACAGAAATGCTAAGGATTAAAATTAAGGTCTTACATGCACAAGGCGCGTCATCTATCTGTGAGTTACTTGTAACTGTTTTTACATTTCAGGCTTCCAAATTTATCAGGAGTATGCTGCAGCCTTGTCATCTGTCACTTGCCACATGGGGGAAGTGGCAATTGAATCAGGCAAGCATCAAGCACCAAACTGCACAGATCCTCTCTTCATGTCTTTAAGAGCTACCACAAGAGAAAGATGCCAAAGCAGACAGTAAATGGAGATATATTACCCTGTGTTTAACAGAAGGCAGCACTAAACATGCTGCATGTGCAACTTGAGACAGGAAAGAGCCCAAGAGCAGCATTCAACAAATCCTCTCACCACTTTTGGCATGGCAAGGGGCCCCTTGTGGTGGATGACAAAAGGAGCCCCAGCCATCCTCTTTAGCTTAGCGCTTGAGAAGGGAAGAGGTTCATCCCTGGAGTTGCACTGCAATTGGTAGCACAGCTGAATTACAGAGAAGTTCCCTGCTTCTGGAGCTGGCCGCTTTGGAAATGGAGGCACTAACCTGCCTCCAGTGCCAATGCAAGCCTCAGCCTTTCCTTCCAGCTCTGTAGAGAGAGGATGAGGTTGGCTGTTTGGATGCTGAAAGCAAAATCATTTTAAAATTTACGTTCAGAAGCACAAACTTAAGTTTTGTAGATATTTCTCAAATCAAGCCATTTCTCAAATACCTTCCTCAGCTCCAGGTCTGGAGTTGAGGGGGGTGGGGATCGTCCCTACAGTTGTGCTGGGCTTTGGCAACTGTGGGAGCTCCTTACACAGAGCTGCAGCATGAGGCCAGAGACGAAGGGACAGGGTCCTGGCATCCACAAGTTGTGACTTGATGGCCAGGACCATCCAAGATTGGGAAACCTTGTATGAGTGTTCCAGCTAGCTACCACAACATCAGTGTGTGCATAAAGCACACTAGCACGCTGGCGGCAGCGCACACACGACCCCTATTGCTGGCAACTACGATGTAGCACTTCTGGAGGCAAGCGGTGAAACGAGTGGAAATGCTCATTTCTGGAAGGGGCAGGTTGCGCTCTTTCCAGAAACAAGTGTTTCTGCTTGTTTCACCATTTGCCTCCAGAAGCGCTACATCGTGGCCGCCAGTGGTAGGGGCCATGAGTGCACCACTACTGATGGGGCTGGCTGCGCACATGGTGGCACCGGCATGCCTGGGCAACCCACGCAAGGGCATCGTTGGATCCAACCCCATGTCTACTAGCCCTTTGAAGCAGAGATGCATATGCAATCTGGCACAGTAGTAGCCTTCCCTTTATGCTCCCATGTCTAAACAAAGCACCAGTGAAAGATCTGCCCATTTTCAGACTCCTCCTGCATGAAAAAAAGAAGATAAGCATAGGGATCTATCTATATTGCCACTTTGCAATGGCAGCAAAGTAGACAGGGCAGAGAAAGCAGCATCCGTACAAAGCTGGTATACTAAAAAGGTATACACAGTGTGCAAGTGTAAAGAGTTTACTGTAGAATGCATAGTCTGGGATCCACGTCACACAACAGTCAAACCATAATCTAGCCTCAGGCTTAGACATGCCAATTTTCTTCCTCACTTTCCTCTTTGGGTAAACCGCAGTTGGGCTCCAACACAGAATTGGAAACCTTCAAAGTGACTTCTAATACTGTTTTGGGGGCCAATTGTGATTTGCAAAAACTGATGTAAACAGCAAACTATCATTTACCCAAACCAGGAATTGCGGTATGGAATCTGAGTGTACAAGCCTGAAGGAAGAACTGTGATTTAGCCATTACACTAAGCCTTTATATTTTTTAGGCTTACAGTCTGCAGAAAACCTGGGTTTACTGCTATCTGTTGTGTAGAATGGCCTTCGGTGGGCTAGGCAGACTTTAGGCTTAGAGTCTCTACTTTGTTTTTTACTACAGCCCTGAGACCAACCAACTGGAGTCTGGTGCAAAAGGTATATAATTGATGTATGTTGCATCACCAGGAAACCATTGAGGGGTGGGCAGACTTCAGGCATCTGGGATCTTTGTTTTTTACTAGAATTCCAAGAGATACTAATTGGAGCCTGGTGCAAAAGACATACACTTTGAGCCCAGGAATTTGTTTTGAGTACCAGAACAGAATAGAGTTCACAGACCTTCCACAGAGAAATCCACTACTAATTACCCCAAGCTTTCTTCAATTTAACAGAATTTAGGATGGGAGCAGGGTAATTTTATTGCTGCTATTGTTACAGTTGGGAGTCAGGAAACCTCTCTGATATATAGCAACTCACCCAAACATTTACCAGTAGATTCACATCTACCTTCTCCCCATCCCTGCGACAGGCTAAGTAGCACATATAAAGCCAGCAAATCCTATATACACCCAGGAAAAAGGATGCAATAAAACACCATACCAGATTGGAGTAGGTCTGAGCAGAACCAGACAGCATGATGTAACCAGTGGGCCTCAGGCATCACTTTGCAAGACCATACAAGTCAGTTGTAGCAAGGTTGCATGGACACGAAGACATAGGGGAGCTGTAATGAGCCCTACCTTCTCCTGCTGCATTCCCACTGTGTGTCTAAAAAACAAACAAATGGGCAGGGCCTCCATGGCAAAAGCATCCTATGTAGCCACTGATGTACAAAAATAAAGCAAGAGAAAAGAAACAGAAGCAGAACAGAGTAGCTGACTTGTCTGTCACAGAACGGAGAAATAAGAAATTTATACATTCCTATGCACAAATGATGTATATACTTCACAAACAGATCATTCCTATCAACTCTGGCCCCAAACTATAACTGGGTTTGGCTCACTAGAGTTAAGGATGGGCAAATCAATCACAGTTTAATGGTCATGCTTTTTCAAGCACAAGTTCGTTGTGCACTATTTCAGCATCAGTTCACAATTTTTTAAAAAACATCCACATGAAAATTCATACAGTTCTGTATGCACACAATTTTCCCTAACACACACATTTCTGGAAGAACATTTACCTAATACACACACTTTTTAATGCAATATTTGATCTAAAAACTCATCACAAAATTTGGAGAAGTGTGAAAACTGAAGGATAACTATACTCCAGTTTGCATATTAGTTGAGGAAGTGTGAATTAATCCGGTTCATATTAAAACGCAAACCAAACTAATCTTCCCCAATCCCTACTTACAGCTATGGTCTATTGTAAACTGAAAGGCCTCTTAATTATCATGTTTAACAAGAACAGCAAGATAGGAAAAAGTTGCACAGAATTTGGATCCATTTCAAATAAAAATGATTTTATTATTTCCAAGTACCTTTATGGCTCAAGTTTCCAAACACTTTTCAAAGTCAGCCCCATGAAGAGCCCATTGTTGTCGTTCAGTCGTGTCCGACTCTTCATGACCCCATGGGCCATAGCACGCCAGGCCTTCCTGTCCTGCGCTCTCTCCCAGAGTGTGCTCAAGTCCATATTCATTGCATCGGTGATGCTATCTAGCCATCTCATCCTCTGCCGTCCCCTTCTCCTTTTGCCTTCAGTCTTTCCCAGCATTAGGGTCTTTTCCAGAGAGTTTTCTCTTCGCATTAGGTGGCCAGAATATTTGAGCTTCAGCTTCAGTATCTGTCCTTCCAATGAGCACTCAGGGTTGATTTCCTTTAGGATGGACTGATTGGACCTCCTTGCAGTCCAGGGGACTCGTAAGAGTCTTCTCCAGCACCACAGTTCGAAAGCATCAATTCTTCGGCGCTCAGCCTTCCTTATAGTCCAGCTCTCACAGCCATACGTTACTGCTGGGAAAACCATAGCTTTGATTAGACGGACCTTTGTCGGCAAGGTGATGTCTCTGCTTCTTACTAGGCTGTCTAGGTTTGCCATAGTTTTCCTCCCAAGGAACAAGCACCTTTTAATTTCATGGCTACAGTCACCGTCTGTGATCTTGGAGCCCAAGAAAATAAAATCTGTCACTGCTTCCATTTCTTCCCCTTCCATATGTCAGGAAGTGATGGGGCCAGATGCCAGTTTTTTTAATGTTGAGTTTCAAACGAGCTTTTGCACTCTCCACTTTCACCCTCAACAAGAGGCTCTTTAGATCCTCTTCGCTTTCTGCCATTAGGGTGGTATCATCTGCGTATCTGAGATTGTTGATAATTCTCCCGGCAATCTTAATTCCAACCTGTGATTCATCCAACCCGGCATTTCTCATGATGTACTCTGCATATAAGTTAAATAAGAAGGGAGACAATATGCAGCCTTGTCGTACTCCCCAATTTGGAACCAATCAGTTGTTCCATGCCTGGTTCTTACTGTTGCTTCTTGACCCTCGTACAGGTTTCCCAGGAGACAGGTAAGGTGGTCTGGTACTCCCATCTCTTTCAGAATTTGCCAGTTTGTTGTGATCCACACAATCAAAAGCTTTAGCATAGTCAATGAAGCAGAAATAGACGTTTTTCTGGAATTCTCTTGCTTTCCCCATGATCCAGCGAATGTTGGCGATTTGATCTCTAGTTCCTCTGCCTCTTCGAAACCCCGCTTGTCCTTCCGGTAGTTCTCGGTTCACATACTGCTGAAGCCTAGCTTGTAGGATTTTGAGCATCACCGTGCTGGCATGTGAAATGAGCGCAATTGTGCGGTAGTTTGAACACTCTTTGGTGTTGCCCTTCTTTGGAATTGGAATGTAAACTGACCTTTTCCAATCTTGTGGCCACTGCTGAGTGTTCCAAATGTGTTGGCATATTGAGTGCAGCACTTTAACAGCATCATCTTTTAGGATTTTAAATAGCTCAGCTGGAATACTGTCATCTCCGCTAGCTATGTTGTTAGGAATGCTTCCTAAGGCCCACTTGACTTCACACTCTAGGATGTCCAGCTCAAGTTCAGTGACCGCACTATCATGGCTATCAGGGACATTAAGATCTTTCCTGTATAGTTCTTCTGTGTATTCTTTCCATCTCTTCTTAATCTCATCTGCTTCTCTTAGGTCCCTGCCTTCTTTGTCCTTTATCATGCCCGTCTTTGCACAAAATGTTCCCTTGAGATCTCCGATTTTCTTGAAGAGATCTCTAGTCTTTCCCATTCTGTTGTTTTCCTTGATTTCTTTGTATTGTTCATTTAAGAAGGCCTTCTTGTCTCTCCTTGCTATTCTCTGGAACTCTGCATTCAGTTGGATATATCTTCCCCTTTCTCCCTTGCTTTTCGCTTCCTTTCTTTCCTCAGCTACTTGTAAAGCCTCATCAGACAGCCACTTGGCTTTCTTGCATTTCTTTTTCTTTGGGATGGATTTCGTTGCCGCCTCCTGAACAATGTTACGGACCTCCGTCCATAGTTCCTCAGGCACTCTGTCTATCAGGTTTAATCCCTGAAATCTATTCCTCACCTCCACTGTATATTTATAAGGGATATGATTTAGGTCATACCTGAATGGCTTAGTGGTTTTCCCTACGTTCTTCAATTTAAGCCGAAATTTTGCAAGAAGCAGCTCATGATCTGAGCCACAGTCAGCTCCAGGTCTTGTTTTGACTGACTGTATGTCTTTGCATCTTTGGCTGCAAAGGACATAATCAATCTGATTTCGATATTGACCATCTGGTGATGTCCATGTGTAGAGTTGCCTCTTGTGCTGTTGGAAAAGAGTGTTTGCCATGATCAGCGTGTTCTCTAGGCAAAACTCGATTAGCCTTTGTCCTGCTTCATTTTGTACACCAAGGCCATGCTGGCCTGTTATCCCAGTGATTTCTTGACTTCCTACTTTAGCATTCCAATCCCCTATGATGAAGAGGACATCTTTTTGGGGTGTTAATTCTAGAAGGTGTTGTTGGTCTTCATAGAACCGATCAACCTCAGCTTCTTCGGCCTCAGTGGTTGGGGCATAGACTTGAATTACTGTGATGTTGAATGGTTTGCCTTGGATTCGTACTGAGATCATTCTATCATTTTTAAGATTCTATCCCAGTACTGCTTTTCCCACCCTTTTGTTGACTATGAGTGCTACTCCGTTTCTTCTAAGGGATTCTTGCTCACAGTAGTAGATATGATGGTCACCTGAATTAAATTCGCCCATGCTTGTCCATTTTAGTTCGCTGATTTCCAAGATGTTGATGTTCAATCTTGCCATCTCATGTTTGACCACCTCCAGCTTATCTTGATTCACTGATCTTACATTCCAGGTTCCTAAACAATATTGTTCTTTACAGCATCGGATTTTCTTTTTACCACCAGACACATCCACAGCTGAATGTCCTTTTGGCTTTGGCCCAGCTGCTTCACTCTTTCTGGCACTACTTGGAAATTCCCTCTGCTCTTCCCCAGTAGTATATTGGACACCTTCCGACCTGAGGGACTCATCTTCCGGTGTCATATCTTTTAGCCTTGTGATACGTTCCATGGGGTTTTCTTGGCAAGAATACTGGAGTCGGTTGCGATTTCCTTCTCCAGTGGACCACATTTTGTCAGAACTCTCCGCCATGACCTGTCCGTTTTGGGCGGCCCTGCATGGCATAGCTTATGGCTTCACTGAGTTACGCAAGCCCCTTGGCCACAAAGCATGCATCACCATGACCAGATCAGACATCTCTGGAAACAGCCACAGTTGGCACACTAACCTCAGCTGTGCAAATGTACTCCTGGCCACCACTGAAACCTGGTATCCAAGTTCAGGGCTGAATCCATGAGTACGTCCAAACTGCATTCTTTGCTCTGAGATTTTAAGGGCCAGAATGCTCTTTCCTCATGCCCTTTCAATGTGCCTCTCCACTAAAAGCCAGTAAAGGACAATTCCTTAACTATAGGAGGAATTCCAAACTGCCTAGGGAGGTAATGGAACTTCTGGAGGGCTACAGGTTCTCCACTCTTGGGATAGATGAACACAATGTAAATATTTCCTAGGAAAGAGAGTGACCACCTCACATATATCTGGTTCACACAACACAACAACCCACCATGGCTGATCACCTATGATGTGCGAACCCGGCGCGGTTTCTGCAGGGTGGCTTATATGAACAAGCCACCCTGAGAACCCATGGCTTGTTTTAGGGCTATTGATACCTGTGATGGCTTGTTGTATTGTCTAAGCCCAGCAGGGCAACTTCGTCATGTGTTGTCGGGAATGACTACAGAGCCAGCTGGCCAGAGCAACAAAAACCGAGGTAGGGATAGAGGAAACGAGGAGTTCTGCTGCAAAGGTGCCTGGGATACATGCTGGAACTGGCAGAAGGACTGAGAGGGAATGAGGGGGAAACTAGCCACGGCAAGCCGGATCATCTGTCAGGTTAGCAAGCGAACAACCAACCCATAGTGGCTTATTTGCGGGGTGGCTTAATGTGATGAGCGAACCCTCCCATTATGTCTTCTGATTTCTGTAAATTAACTAAGGGTGCAATCCTATGCATGCTTAGACAGAAAAAATCCTACAACTCCCAGCATTCCCCAACCAGCATGGATGGCTGAGGCATGCTAGGGGCTATAGGACTTTCTTTCTGTCTAAACATGTGTAGGAGTGTGCCCTAACTTCACAACCATATTTGCTGGGGCTGAGAGACAAGAAATAAAACTGATCACAGAATATCAGCAAACAACCAGGATCTTTTGGCCTGCAACTCCTGTCAGCACTAGCCAGCATAGCCAATGGTGAGGGATTACTGAAGTTGTAAGCCAAAACATGTGGAGGGCCACAAGTTGTTCACCCCTGACTTAACACAACTGAGTTTCCTATCACTACCCTATAGAGATTTCAAAATCTTTTGTTTACGAAACTTGATATGATGCAAATTAGGGTGTATTACATAGCTTGATAGGATAAAATGAGATCAGGATGAAAACGAAAGAGAATAACAATAAGGATGAACAAATAAGTTACCAAAGCATTAAGAAGTTTAACATAAATTCTAAGATGTTATCGCAGAAAAAGGGAAGAAAACTACCAGAAAGCTTTATGGAGTTATCTAATTGAGAAACAGAAGCAGTAAAGGAAAATATAATAATAATTCAGAACAATATACTTTGGAATCAGTTCAAGAATATGAGTATAAATATAAGTCTATTACAAGAATGTTTCAACAAGGAGACTGGAATACTCTGAATTGCTACTTGCCACATTTGTATCTCATGCTACCTCCAAGAAGCTGAGCATGGTACACATGAGCTCTTTTGTATTTAATCCTCATTGAAACCATAAATAAGGCTTAGGCCTTGGGCAACTCAATGAGCTTCATGGCTGATCATGGATTGGAATCCAGGTTTCTCCAGGCCAAATTCAATATTGGCTCACAAACCCAGTCTCATGTAAACTGTTAATGTTCTACATAAGACTAATAACAGCTCCAGCAAACAACTTTCTTCAATCAGAAAAATATGAAGAATTTGTAGATTCAGTATCTAATGGATCTGGCCTCCTTCCGAGGCTCTGACCATTCACATATTCCTGCCAGCTGTACAATAAACACCGTATATACCAGCTAGCTTGGAATCAGGAGAACACAATACATAACACACTAAGTGAAGAACAAGCAGGCTTCCATGGAGGTTAGTCTTATGCAGATATTTAGAACCTAAATAGAAAAAAACCTTCAAGTTCTTTAAGATTACAAGAAAAAAGAACAAGTGGATTTCCCTCTAATGAAAGAACATAACATGAAATAAACAGAATACTACATCTAAGTGTAGTATGCCTTATCTAGAGTTTGATCTGGTTAGCAAAACATATTACAACTGTTATTAAGTTGGTTTTCCTATATTTAGAGACTTAACCAAATACAAAACATGGGTTTTGTAACTTTGCCAGAAGGCCAGCAAAACTGGCTTTCAGCACCTACTTTACACTGAAATTATCTTTTAAAAATTACTCAAAAGAGAGGCTTCATGAATGTATTTTTGGTCAGTGTTTTTCTGGACAGACAGGCTATTAATAATTCAAAATTTTCAAAATGGTGCAGGCTCTACAAATATGATCACCAAAGAGCCGCCTATTTGACAAAGCTTTCCCAAAACATAGGCAAGCTTTCACAGCTCTTCATTTTCAAGCTATGCCAACCAGCTATGATTGATGGCAGATATTCCCAAATTCCTCTGGTTCAATGTTTATGTATTTGTGATGCTCCAGATTGAAGACTTACCACATTATTTGCTGTCCTGCCCTTTATATTCTGAACAAAGGTCTAAATTTTGGGGTTTTATTCTGCCTTACCTGTATTGTAATACTGTCCCAGAGAAGATGTTTTATCTTTTGTCTGATACAGATTCCACTGTAACTCACAAGGTCTCTCTCTTTGCTTTGGTAGTATCGAGAATTCGTGCAAAATGTATCTTTGATAATGCAGTTGACTGTTTGTTTATTTATTTATTAAATTTATTAATCGCCCATCTGGCTGGTCACCCAGCCACTCTGGGTGATGTACAACATATAATAAAACAGTTTAAAACAATAAAATTCTACAATAAAAACATTTTCTAAAATACCCTAACCCACCCCAAATGCCTTTTCTGTTCTGGGGATGCCTTGCTTTAATGGGTTTTTTTAGTTGTCTTAACTCTCAGATTATAATTATCCATTTAAATATGGAAGTAGTTTAAATGAATTTAAATTAATTTTAAATAATGTATCATGAATTAGTTTTAACCTTTTTAGATTTTGATTGTATGCTGTAGTTGCCCTAATTTGTTCTAGTGGCTTTGTATCTATGAATAGCCCAGGCAAGAATAAAATGTGAACTAGCTTTTTATAGTTTGGCATCTGAATCTAAAATTCTACATAGAGGATAGAGGTGCAATCGTATACTAAAGATACACCAGCAAACACCAGATATGCTATTGCCACAAAAAAATACAGCAGTATAACACTCCATCAGTGAAGTTGTTCTACCAGTAAAGATACACCATGCAAAGATACATGGTGAGGAGTTGTGGGCTGAATGCGGACAGCAGAAGAGAGGAGCACACGTCATATCCAATACTTCCGCAATCCATGGACATGCCTCATCAACAGCACAAAGAATTTCCCTCCCATTAACTTCAATAGGAGGGGAAGAAATCAAAAGATAATTGGCCACAAGTCACCACAACAGAGTGTAGGATAGCCAGTATCCAATTACAGCACCCACCACCAGTATATAAACTAAACACAGGGAGGCCACAACTCAACAATAGCATGCAGAGAATGCAGCTATAGCTCTCTGGCCTGATAACACGCACATTTGAAAGCTCGCAAGGGGAAACTTTGGAGATGAGAAACTATGAGGAAAGGGCACTATACACAAAACAGCCTGTCCGCTGAACATACATCACTAATACTTTTCTACCTACAGCGGGGTGCAGAACCTCATGTCTGGGGGCCAAATTCAGCCCTCCAGCGTTCCCCAGACGGCTATACACCCTTCCCCCTTTTACCTTACCACCGATCATTTGGTGGTTTCCCAGCTTTTGTGCATCTTTTCCCCTATTATAAAAGGTTGAAATGCTTCCCCTAGGGCTTGGTTAATGGCAGCAAAAGCTTCAAGCTAAAATTTGCTGGTATTTTGGTCCTGCCCCTTTTGCCTTCAGCCCCATCTACCACTGGAATGCAGCCCCCCCAAAAGCTTCTCTAAAATGGAATTCAGCCCTCTAACTGAAAGAGGTAGGAAAGAGTCTCTGAAAGTGACTGAAACACTCCTGCTTTGCACATTCATTTATTTATTTATTTATTTATTTATTTATTTATTTATTAAATTTATTAATCGCCCATCTGGCTAGTCACCCAGCCACTCTGGGCGATATACAAGCATATAATAAAACAGTTTAAAACAATAAAATTCTACAATAAAAACATTTTCTAAAATACCCTAACCCACCCCAAATGCCTGCCTGAACAACCACATTTTTAATGCATGGCAGAAGCTCATTAAAGAGGGGGCATGGCGAAGTTCCCTAGGGAGGGAGTTCCACAGAGTGGGGGCCACCACAGAAAGGCCCTCTCCCTCGTCCCCACCAGTCCAGCTGTCCTGGCTGATGGGACAGAGAGAAGGCCACCTGAGGCTGATCTTGTAAAGCGGCCTGTCTGGTGTTGCTGGAGGCGCTCCTTAAGACAGGCTCAGCCAGAACCATATAGGGTTTTAAAGGTCAAAACCAACACCTTGAATTTGGCCCGGAAAACAACTGCTAACCAGTGCAACTCCTTCAGCACTGGAGTGATGTGATCTCGCCGGCGGCTGCATTTAATCAGGCGAGCCACCGCGTTCTGTACCAGCTGCAGCTTCCAAACCGTCTTCAAGGGTAACCCCATGTAGAGCGCATTACAGTAGTCTAAACGAGAGGAGACGAGGGCATGTACTACCGATGGGAGCAGATGGTCGGGATGGAAGGGGCACGGCCGCCGTATTGATGGAGTTGATACAGTGCTGTCCGGCTCACCGCTGACACCTGAGCCTCCATGGACAGCTGGGAGTCTAAAATGACCCCCAGGCTGTGGACCTGGTCTTTCAAGGGTAGCCGTACCCCATTCAACACCAGGTCAGCATCCCCCAGCCTCCTCCTGTCTCCCACCAAAAGTACCTCGGTCTTGTCAGGGTTCAGCTTCAGCTTATTCCTCCCCATCCAGCCACTCACCATCTCCAGACATTTGGACAGGGATTCTACGGCCAACCTTGGTGAAGATTTGAATGAGAGGTAGAGCTGTGTGTCATCCGCATATTGATGACACCGCACCCCAAACTTCCTGATGATAGCTTCCAGCGGCTTCACAAAGATGTTAAATAGCATCGGGGAGAGGATGGAACAGGCTCTGCCTCAGGGCATCAGACCCAAATTCCCAAATCCAAACTTCATTCGAACAACTGAGAGTGCCAGGGTAGAACATGCCACACCAGTAAAAAGGGGAGGAGGATACACATGCTGCAAGGTATAACCTTTCCAACATGTCTATCCCCTCTCTGCCTCTTTTGTTAGATATGAATACTGTGCCTTGTCTGAACTGTATTGCTCTAATACTCATCTCTCCCCCTTTGGGAAGCAGTGTCTCTCACACCCAGCAGAGACACTCACTCCCACACCCAGGTAAGGTCCCTGTTGGGAAAGACCTGGCATTCAACTCTAACCATTTCAACTGCTGGGTTGAGTACTTATCGTGCTCAACCCAGCAGTTGAGCACTTTTGCTTTGCAGGATCACTCCCTGATAGCAGAACAAGCTGTTCACCCCACACACACACACACACACACACACAGTTGCACTGCAAGCCCAAAGGGGGAAGAGAGGAACATGACCACAGTCACTCCACCCCAGCCCCCACAGTGGGGGAGGCTGAGCCATGAGATTTGCCAAGCATTCAGGTGGCTCTGCTCCTTTTTTCTCACTCCCACATGTTTACTGTGCATCCAGTTGCAGCAAGTATGTGCTCCAGCTGCTGACTATCCCTCGTTATTCTATCTGTGCCACTCTCCCACAAGTATAGGCTCCATCCCACACCCCATTCCATGCATACCAGGAGGGAGGCCCATGGCCAACAGCAGAGACCAGGATGCTCCCAGTTGTTCATCCTTGGGGTTGTTAACCTAGTGCTCCAGGCAGGCTCCTCTAACCTTACAACCTCCATGACAGATAGTTATGCAACAGGTAAAGATGTTCCTAACATGGAACTGGTGCCATAAGGGGCACTACATCTGCTATTGGGCTGTCTGTAAAGCAACTGTTGAAGGCACAAAAGTCCTACTGAAGTGATCAGTCAGCAACCCCCACATGTCTTTTCAGAATCTCTTCCATCCCAGATGGTGTTCAGTACAGACTATGCTTTTGCCACGTGTGTTGTTTCTTTGTTGTAGGGTTGATAGACAGGGATTGCTTTCTCCCACCCTACTCTGAACTGGCTTCAGCTGGGCTCAGGAAGGGACACTAAGGAGGCAGGTAGGGAGTTTGATGGGCTGAGGAGCAGAGGCCCCTCTGCTCCACGCTCACTCAGGTAGCCTGGACTATGACGGGTCAGGCCTCTCAGGCTGCACAAGCCAGATGGGAGCTGCTGGCAGGATTGTGGGGGTGGAGGAGCAAGAACTGCTGGGATGCTACCAACAGGGATAGCTCATCAGGCAAAATAGCAGGGGGTGGATTGGTGACATGCACTGCCACGGGGTGAGCCAAAAGTGCTAGTAAGACCATGCAGGAGCCAGGCTATTGGTCCATGTAGCATTCCTGACTCATTCAGCTATGTGTGTGTGTGTGTGTTTTGGGGGGCGGGCACTCCTACACTTTCCTAGCGTGGTTTTTTCTGTGGAATTGCACCTGGAACTCCAGGCATGTAAAACCTAAACTGTTCTACCTGAGTAGGGCTCTTCCTGCAGCTCCTGTCCACCTGTATCTATGGTTGGGTCTTGAAGGAGGGGGAAGAAAAATGCCCCATGATGTGTCTGATTACTGTGTGCTGATGTGGCTGAGTGAATAGCTGACAGTTCTGCAGTGTTTACAATGTGGGTTTGAGTTCCAGGAGCTCCCTCTTTTTTGGCCCTGACATGACATTTGTTTTTCCAAGCATGCAAAAGGTAGTTGGGCATTCCTCCACTACTCCCCAGTGTCTGTCTTCTGCTTTCCAACCCCATCCTAGGGTGAGCTGTATTAGATATGATTGTTCCACTAGCATAGCAGCGGCATATCCGATCCCCGCCCCGCATAATATGACTACAGGATTGCTCTGCAAGTTTTGCACATTTCAAGTTTTAAATAAAGTTATTCTATGTCTACCATGTTCAGCTGATATTTTACCTCAAACTACCACAGGAGAGTAAAGAGTTTGTTTATTTATTTAGTTGGAGTATTGTATACTGGTTTTCAACAAAAAGTTCTCAAAGGAAGTAAAAAACTCCCTTTGAGGAGCCACAGTAAAAAAAGGTGGCTTATGAACATATTTCAATGAAGTCATACAGTCTCAGCAGGGATGGGCTTTCACATGTGTATCTTCCACCCTCAAACAAAAGAACAGAGTCCCTTACATTATGTCTGACTATCTACACAGTTTCTGACTGTCTTGGAGAGCAACACCTCCCTTAAAACACCAATTCCCCTGACCCCAGACTACATTTGGTTACAGATCAGATAATGATGACCAAGTACTTTAATCAGAGTCCAGCCCGGGCTACAAGCCCATTACAGATGGACTAGATGAGAATGAATAAACTGAAGTTTAATCCAGACAGAACAGAAGTGCTCCTGGTCAGCAGAACAGCAGACTCGGGAACAGGGATTTGACCTGTGCTAGCACTACCCTTGAAAACACAGACCTGCAGTTTGGGTGTTTTCTTGACCCCACCACTGAGCCTGGATGCCCAGATGTAGGGGTGGTCAAGAGTATGTTTGCATAGAATAGGCTGATGTGCCAACTGTACCCATTCCTTGAGATGTCAGATCTGGCTCTGGTGTCACATGTCTTAGTTACATTTCAGCTGGATTACTATAATGCACACTACATGGGGCTGCCTCTGAAAAGTGTCTGGAAACTTCAGCTGCTCTGGAATGCTGCAACTAGACTGTTAACCAAAGACAGCGACATGCAATTGCCTTGCTACAACTCAATTGCCTCCAAGTCCATTTTCAGTCACACCTGAAGTGCTGGTTATGACTTACAAAGCCCAAAATGTCTTTGGACCAGGTTATCTGAAGGTCCATCTGATGCAACATGAACTTGCTCAGGTGTTAAGATCTGAGAGGCTTTTCTCTGTGTCCCAACAATATCAGACACACATTTGGCAAGATGTCGGGGGGAAATATCATATCAAAATATCAAATAAATAAAATATCATCTTTGGCCCCAGCTTCGGCTGGACTGTCCCTCCCCATTCCCACAGGACCTTTAACTACCAACTACCCTGTGGGAAGGACTCCAGGAGAGAGGCAGGCAAGCGAAGACCATTTCCTGCCCCCATTTCAGCTGTACTGTTCCTGCAAGGCATTCTACCATCAGTTGCCCTGTTCCAGGAGAGAAAGGCAGGAATATGAAAACCAGGACCCTTCCCCCACAGGGCTTTCTACCTTCTACCTTCAACTGCACGGTGGGAAGGATCCTTAGGAGTTTTTAAAAATATATTTATACTGATTTTATTAATGTAACTTTATCTTACTTGGAAGGATTCCTATCCCTAGAGGCAGGATATAAATAACTGTAATAAATACATAAAATAAGTACCTATCTTGATAGGTACATCGAGGCTCTGTAATTCCCTTCCTAGGCAGGCCTGTTTAGTTTCCTCTTTGATGGCATTCCCCCAGCTTGTGAAAACCTTCTTGTACAGACAGGCCTTTGGCATACTAAGTTAATGCATTTTCTGCTGCCGATTATGTTACCTTTCTGATTATTTTAATTTCTTCTTTTTTCTGGGAACCATGTATTTAAATAATATATAAATAAAATAACTATAATGCAGGGAAAATTAAGCTAATTACAGCCTCAATCACTTGGGGATGTTTATGCAAATGTATTTTACTATATCTATAAGGGATGTCGAGATATGATTGGTGCCAGCAAATCTCACAAGTAGTGCTAGAACCAAATAAGCAACACTTTAAACTATAGAATTATAAAAGTAATCAATTTAAATAAATTCATCACAACCATCTAGATTCAAAACACCTGCCCAGCTTCCTGTTGACTTGGAAATTTCATTTGCCACTTACTAGGGGATGTATGCAATTCCACAGAGCTCAAGGCTTCTGCATGCACTAGATGAGAGCTAGGAAGGGGCATCTCTGCTGCAACATGAGCTGCATTTTATATGAGTATCCCCCTGCGCCCAGCCCGGAAATTAAAATAAGCCAGCAACAGAAAGTAATTCTATTTTTTTTTTAGGGAAAAGCAGCAGTAAGGTGCACAATGGAATGACAGTAGAAAGTGATTAACTCTTTTCCTATCAGCTGTTTTTGCAGTCAAATTTGCTACACAGACCTCCCTGCACAACCTTGACCCATTCCCGAAAACACACCTCTAGGAGACTAGATGACAATACTGTATTACACTGCAGGACTTCTGTGAGCCATGTTCTCTAAGCCACAGCCCCCAATGTGCAACAATAAATGGCCTGAGTTTGCTTTTTCACCAGCACATTTTTTAAAACGCTTAAAAAATCGACATAAAGTATAAAGATCATGAGCTGATGTCCCTGATGCTGCCAGATATTGTTTTAGGAAGTAGGGGACATTCTGCTGCCCAATTACAACTACATTAAAATCCTGGATTCTCCCAGTTTCTTTTGGGCAGCTGTCACTTCTGTCCAAGGTAGATCTCCCCATCCTCATTGCCAAAAAAGAAGAGAAACCAAGAAGTCTAGTCTCCACACAATGGTACTGTCTACATTTATGTCTATTTATAGAACAGGTACTGTGAGAGAGAGATTAGCTTTAGGACTTCTAGTATATGAGAGAGGCAGGATGGGAGGGGAAAAAGAAGTGTGCGACCCTATGCAACATGCTCTCTCAAGAACTTCAAGTCCCAGAGACCCTTAGTTCCTCCTGGCATTTTCTATGCACAAGCAGGAGCCAACAGAGTATGGTAGCTGGCTGAGGAAGAAGACAGACACAGACACCACAATAATCATGAACAGAGATCCCAGGGGCAGTGGGAATCAGTGCCGCTGATTCAGCCTTCACCAAACTCACTCACCAACAGGGCCAGGGGCAAGAAAGCCTTTCATCTTGGCAAGCAAGAATGCTCGGGAAGAAAGGTTGCATTACAGTAGCTAAATTTGGCTGCCAGAAAAACCTGGAATAGATTTTTGGGAGAAACGTCTCTAGTCCTGACTGGCGTTGGCAAGGGTTTCTTCCCTTTCTGGGAATACTGCAATCAGCAAGGATCTCTGACTCCCAAGTGTTTAGCAGCAGCAGCATGGCCCTCCTCCTAAATTACACTGTTGAAGTGAAGAAAGCTTGGAGTAACCAGGAATGGATGTGTGTGTGGAAGGACTGTGAGCTCTATTCAGCTCTAGTACTCAAAAAAAATTCCTAGGCTCAGAATTCTTTAATTCTAAGTGTATGTCGTTTGCACCAGGCTCCAGTTTGTGGATCTTGTAGTTCTAGTAAAAAAAACAAAGTTGATCCCAGAAGCCTGAGGTCTGCCCACCCCTGCAATACCACCTCATTGATAGCCTGGTGACACACCCTTCATCAACTGCAACCAGAGCCCAAACCATAACCACAGGCATTATAGTAGCAGTTGTATAAATATTGCAGCTATTTCTCTTCATCTGGATGTACCATAAAAGAATACAGCAAAGCTTTTTTAAGAACATGAATGTAGGCTTTCCCTCATAATGAGAAGAGGTAGAAAACTTGGGAGCAGAACTTGAACCAATCACTTCTGCATGTAAAGCTATTGTATATGAACACCATATAAGTGAAATGGTTGGTGAAGCAGTCATCCAACGCTAGTGAAACACTACCATGTATCAAATATAAGTCATCACCCCATAAGGGAAGGCCGTGCAGAATTAAGATTGAGACAGATTAAGATGAGTAGTGTGACTGAAAGGTGACAAATATACTTTACCAAGACAGCCCATCAGCATGAACATAAGATTTAAATATTTGTTTACAGGCAGGTACTTCTCAGTGTAATGAAAGAGAAAAATGGCTGTACCTACTAGCAACAACTTTGAAATACTAAGCAATTAAAAGGAAAAGCAATATTGTGGTTGTCTATTTACCAACGCTGCATCTGCTAAGAAACCTTGCTCTACAAGCACAGAAACAAGAGCAAATATAACAAGGAAGTTTAACTGTGTTTTGGATTGGAAGGACTATTACAGAGAGTCTATTGTTTCTAAACAGAAATTTCTAAACAAATTGTTTCTCTTTGCTTTTGGAGCACACCACTGATAAATTACTAGTAAAATATTTTACAGCATCCTGTTACGTTCAATCTGCAGAACCACTCATCTTTTAACTCTGCAAAAAGTTGAGTTGTACTTCTCTGTATTCTGCAATCAGACAAACACAGACTGGGATATTTTTCTTTACAAGTTTCTAAAGACAAATCAAGAGCAAATGAAATGTAGCTAAAACAAATGGGGCTATTTTAGGGCCATACAGATTACTGTATGAATGCTTCAGATGCACAGCTTTGAAGAAACCATACGTTAACTTAATATTCAATGCTTCCTACCTTAAAATACTGACAAAGCAGTATAGCATAGAAATATTGTGGCCTTCCCAGGAATGGAATATTGAAAAGTGGCAGACATTACCAAGCGCAAGTTTCAATGGGCTTGATGAGGAAAGTGAAGAGCACATAGGCAGACAGCTCACTAGGTGACTTCGAGCCAGTTCTATCAGTCTATCCTACCTCACAAGCTTTCAAGAGGCTAAAATTCATACAGTGGGCCAGTACGTGTGTTAGAATGGCACTTGGGAGACCTAGATTCTAGTCCCCACTTGGCCATGAAGCTCACTAGATGACTTTGGCCCAGTCACTGACTTTCAGTGTAACCTATCTCACAGGGTTGTTGTGAGGATAAAATTGAGAGAAGGAGAATAACGTAGGGTGACTTGGGCTCCTTGAAGGAAAAGTGAAATATAAATGTAACAATACACACACACAAATCTACATGTGAGTTACCATAGAGCGCTGATTCTAACACATCACTCTAAAACTGGCCAGCAGAGCTGAATTTTTTAAAAAGCAACTAATTAGCAGCCTATTTTACAGGTGAGGATCACTTAGCCTGAGAGAACACGAATATGCAACTCACTAACTTATAGTATGTAAAATTATTTAGATGCCACTTATTGGCCCTAAAAAAGGCCTCCATAATGACTCATGTAAAATAACACCAGAAAAACAAGTTAAAATACTCTATCCTTTGCTGTTTTACAATAAAACCAAGAACAATCAGCAAGGGGAGCGAAAGACAGATTTTTCAAATTAAAAGCTAGGCAAACCTAAAACTTAGAAAGGAGAGGGCAGTCAAACGTCTTGAGGGAGTATGTTCCTTGGGTGCCACAATAGAAAAGGCCTGCCTCACATGCCAACTAGCCATACCTCCAAAGGAAGTAGCAAGCAGGAGCAAGGCCTCTGATGTTGAGCACTGTGGGCAGGCAGAATCTTTACTTTAAAAAGTGAACTCAGCAAATTTGTAATTATTATTTGAGTAAACTATACTCCAAAATTTTAATATACTAAACATGATTGATTTTATGAGCAAACCAAATTATACATAACATATTTTATGTTCCTTGTTTATGTTTGACCAGAAGAAACTTCAGCAAGTAGTCCCTTGAAACATCTGAATCATCCTAGAAGCCAGAAGAAGCAAGAAGACCTAAAGGCAGAGGAAGACAAGTCCAGAAACACAGGACTCTGTAGAATAAAACCTAAATTGTCAAAAATGTACATTTTCTTCCATATTATAATATGGTATCTCTATTCTTCACAGAACAGACACGTTGGGAAACTGAGCATGACTTGTAGCATCCCAAAATGTGTATCGGTAAGATACACTTGATCAATAATTTTAACAAGAAATGAAAGAAATAACTATGCTGAGAATCTTTAGTGAGGGTTAAAAAAACATTTTCCCCATGGCTGCATTATTTCCAGATATTTTACATCTCTAGTCTTTGTATAAAAGTCTTATTACATAGTTTTAAGAAATCATTTGGGTAGGAGTAAAGCCTTGGTAATAATATATAAACACCTTGTCTTAGATTCTAAAATAATGCATTTCATAATCCAAAACTGTTCAATTTTTTTTTTTTAATGGTCCTTGGGAAAACACTGGGGCATTTCCCCAGATTTTTCCTGGGCCTCCACATCTCTAATCTGATCACCACATTTTGCACCAGCCACAATCTCTGAATGCTTCTCAGAGACAATGCCATGTAGAGTGTGTTACAATATGGACGCGACCAAGGCTGATGTGACAGTGGCCAGATCTGTTTTATGCAGGAAGGGGAACAATTGGTGCACTAGCCAAAGTTGCACAAAAGCATTCCTAATCACAGCCACCACCTGGGCATCTAGGCACAAGGCTAGATCCACTAGCACTCCCAAGTTGCAGTCCTGGTATTTCAAGGGGAAGGTAATACCACCCAGAACAGGGCGTATTCCGACACCCAGTTCAGCTCTCTGTCTTGTCTGGATTAAGCCTCAGTTTATTAGCCCACATCCAGTCCATTACTGCACACACAGAATGGTTCAGAACCTCCACTGTTTCCTCAATATTAGATGGAAAGGAGAGATAGAGCTGGCTATCATCCATATACTGATGACACCTAAACTTAGTAATGTTTTCTTCACTCTCATTGATTTAAATGAGATAAGCTCTACATGCTTTCTGCTTAATGCACTGAACCTATCTGAATGCTCTACTGACTTCTGAGGGAAGAACTTCACTATATTAACAACAGACTAATCATGTGTACAAATCTATGCTGAATTATGCATGGCCTATCATGCTATTCATCTTGATTTTAAAATGCTGATGATGCTCAACACAAACATATTCTTTACAATGTGCAGCTGGCATCTATCTATAAATGTATGTATGCGCTAAGAACATGTGTACTTTTTAATATGGTTCCAAGTCTGATTGCACATGTTAAGGATGACTGCCACCACAATAAAATTGAATTTGCTGGGGCCTCGCTACTTCAAAAGGACTTTAAGGGCACAATCCTATGCAGGTTAGATAGAAAAAAGTCCTACAACTCCCAGCATGCTAGCTGGTGAATGCTGGGAGTTGTAAGACATTTTTCTATCTTAAACATGCATAAGATTGTGGCCTAAATATTTACACTCCTTGTAGTATAAAAATCAAACATTCTTAACCAGGCTAAAACAGAAGCAGATGCCTGCACCCAAGAACCACCTCCACTTAAGATTAAGGGAGCACCCTTTGGCCCTTAGACATTGTCTGAGGGGCCATAGGATCCTGGGGATTCCCTCCTCTGAGGTCAGAGACAGAACTCCAAACTTGGAAGGGGGAATCAGAAATCCGATTCCACTCCCCTGCCCCCTCACAGCCAGTGCAGAAAGAGCCATGCCAGCTGCCCTCCAAGGTCAGAAAAACTACTTCAGAGAGGGGGAAAGCGGGGTGTTCCGGTGGACTAGAAGGAGACCAGTGAGGCCAAGCTATCCTCAGCCTCTGTGAGCCTCCTTCCCTCCCCCTCCGAAGTGCCATTGCTAGATGGGCAAAAAAGCCCATCTAGTGAAATATGCAGGGTAGGAGGATGGGGGGGGGGGCAAGATTACCTCTGCCACTCCTCCCCACCCTGCCTCCGAGTTTGGGGACTTCTGATCATCGAGGGCACAATCAAAAGTATTATGCCCTACAAACATGAAACTGATGTTTTCAGTAAGGCTGCACCAATTCTTACTTGGAAGTAACTGCAACTGAAACTAAGAGGACTTACCTCGGAGTAAATACGGTTAGAACCATACTGTAAGACTTCAATTACATGCACTCTTACTAGGAAGTAAACCTGCCTAAAACTTAAGCAGATGCTGAGCAGCCAGAATGTAAGGCAGTAAGATGAACATTTACTTGGAAGCACAATTCCCTGAACTCACGAGTCAGTTCACATCCAGGACTGGACTGTGAGAGAGAGGGGTTTTAAGACAAAGTTGCTAAAGAAAGCACCAAGTTAACAGACCAAGCAGGCAGGCTTTCATGTGCATCTAGATTCCCCTTTCCCCCAGCATTTTCCCACCCTAGAGAGGAGGCTTGACTGCCTGGCCCATATAAGACTGCTGATGCTTCCTGCCAAGAAGCCAGTAGGAGGAATGCACATGATTGCAACTCTGTGCAATACGGAAAACAGAGTAAGCCCAAATGAACTCAGTTGGGCTAATTCTTAATAAACACACAGCAGATCAGCTATGATGTTGATGACAGCCCTAAACATCGGGGGAGGGGGGTGGCATACAGACTTAGTCATGCTTAGAGTGAGCCCACTGAAATCAAAGGGACAAGTTAGTCATGTCTCACTTAAGTCCCATTGATTCCAATGGGCCCACTCTAAGCATGACTAAGACTGTATGCTGCCCATGCGTCTACTCTGCCTTCACCGCAACTTAGGGCACAATCCTATGCATGTTTAGACAGAGAAAAGGTCTACAACTCCCAGCACACCCCAGCCAGCATAGCTGGCTGGGCCATGCTGGAAGTTGTAGGCCTTTTCTCTGTCTAAACGTGCTTAGGATTGTCCCCTTAATTATCTTTAACCGTGCTTAAAACCGGGCTGCAAATCCAGTTGCTTCTTGCGACACAAGTTAGCCCGGTCCCGTCCCACTGCGGCCAGGTCAGGGCCCTCATGATCTCTGTCCCGCTGGTCTCGGCTCCTGCAGGGGCGGCGGGCGCAGCAAGCAAACCCAGGAGGCGCAGCCCGCCGCCAGTACGGTGCTGCCCGTGCGCCTTCTTCCTCCCGGTCCGGTGCGTCTGCTCCTGGCGCCGGCGTCGTCCGCAGGGAGGTTATGGAATCAGATCGGCGGGGCCACGCCGAGCAGCCTCCTCCTCTTCCCATCCCGCCCCAGAGACCCACCGGGGGCAGAGGTGACCCCAGCAAGCCCCGTCACCCACCTCGGACACTTCCTCCTCCTCTTCCTCCTCGTCGTCGTCGTCATCGTCGTCGTCATCGTCTTCCTCCTCCTCGTCGTCGTCGTCGTCGTCCTCCTCCTCTTCATCCTCGTCGTCGTCGTCGTCCTCCTCCTCTTCCTCTTCGCTGCCACCGCCGCTGCTTTCGCTGCTGCTGCTGCTGTTGCCGCCGCCACCGCCGCCTTCCGCACCCGGTTGCCGCCGCCGCTGCTGCCGCCGCCGTGTCCAGCTCCGCTTCGGCGGCGGCTGAGGCGGTGGCGGCGGCGGCGGCGACGACAGCGGCGGCGGCGGCTGCTGCTGCGGTGAGTCGCTCTGGAGGAGGAGGTCGCAGACCCGTGCCAGCCCCTCGGCCGTCGCCGGGCACGGGCAGAAGGAGCCGGGCTTCCCCTCAGTTCCGCCGCCCTTCACCTCCGCCCGGGCAGGAGAAGGCGGCTCCATGGTCGCCCGCGCCACCGCTGTGCTCCGTTCGCCCGCAGCCGGTCACCTCCACAGCCGTCGCGGGGATGAGGAACTCTCGCGAGATCCGGAGGCCGGCGGGGCCCGACCCGGCTCGCTCCTCTGCGGCTGCCCCCGTCCTGAAGTCTGCCCCTCCCAGGCCTCCTCCGTGTTTTCCGCGCAAGCGCAGCCGTGCTCTGCCGCGACCGGAAAGGACTCGGCGGGGATGTCTTTGCTCTCTCTCTGCGCAGGCCCCATCGCTTGGGCTTCCGGCTGGCGAGCATACGTCATCGCGCTGCGCCCCTTCCGAGCGGCGGTTCTGGTCTTAGACCCTCGGGATGCCTTCGTCTTCGCTGCCTGGCTTCTGATTCTTCCTCTCTCTCTCTTCCCTTTGCGCGGAAAAGTGGGGAGAGGAGAGGAGTGCATAATAAACAGCCACCAGAGTAGTCTCCTAGTCTGGTCAGCTTCAGAACAGCTGAAGTTCTTGTACGGCACTTAGTGGCCCAAAAATGTATGCGCTGTTTTCCAACTACACGACATGTTCGACGCCTTGAGCCCCTGCGAGCTATGGATGTAATAAATCCAATACATGTATGCCTGGCTGCGTGCTTGCAGCGCCTACTTGCTTTGACGGTAAAGCAACTGAATATCTAGGTCTGAAGTCTGGATCTAGGTACTTAAAATCCAGAAATGCCTGGCAAAGAAAATAGCCTGGTTGTATAGGACAGGGTTTTCTTGCCTCCATCCAGCCCTGCTCTGCTGTCATTTGACTTGAGCTCAGTTCCACTTGGGAATCTGGGAAAAGAGAGAGAGATCGAGATCTGAGAACAAAGGGAACTGACTAGGTAGGGCAGTGCTTTCCCCTCTCCAATCCTCTCTGCTATCACTGCTCTGAGTCTGCTTGCAGAGACAGGTCTGTGTTGGAGCTAAACTTGATGTGAATGCACTTAACTGGAGGGGGGGGGTGTATGCAAATAGCAGTGGAAGAGACTAAGCAGCCTCTGAAGGGGGCAGATGGAAATCTGTGTTCTATATCAACAGCATATTTTCCGCCAGGCTTGAGAATGAATTCCCTTTCTGAGATATTGGAGCAACCAAAGAAACTAAAGAGGCCCAATATTTGTGTGGTAATTCATTATATCACAGACTGGCTTAATTCAGACATTGCACCAAACCATGATTAAAGAAACTGAAATTATGGTTGGTATGATGTCTGGCCCCTTCATGGATCACTGCCTTGTTGTGGCGAAGGGGCTTGTGTAACTCAGTGAAGCCATAAGCTATGCCGTGCAGGGCCACCCAAGACAGACAGGTCATGGCGGAGAGTTCTGACAAAATGTGGTCCACTGGAGAAGGAAATGGCAACCCACTCATGGGGTCACGAAGAGTTGGACACGACTTAACAACTGAACAACAACATGATGTCTGGATGGAGCCACTGGAATGAACTCTAATTTTGAAACGTTCAGAGGGACCTTAAGGCTTACCAACAAAACAGGGTGTATAACTGGAAAAAAAATCCAAACCTGAATTCAAACATCAGAAAACTGTCTCTTTCCCCAGTGAGCCAGAGGAGTGTCAGTCAAATGGGAAGGATTGGCATGGCTGGCACTCTATAGATAGTTCTTCAGATCCTTCTATCTTGGGGGCTTAAAGTTCTTTTTTAGCAACCAACTGCGGGATAAAGTATCAGAAAAGAAACAGAAGAAAACAGGAGAACACACTCAGAAAAAAATACCGAAGGCAAACTGGTAGTTGATTTGTCAACCAGCACTGAGACACAGAACTGAATGTTTTGCAAAAAGGCTTTTCTTTTGTTCCCACATGGAGGCATGATTCCTTTAAAACTGTGACTGAATTACAGTAATTCTTTAGAATGATCAGAACAGCTGATTTCTTAAAGATAGAGATGCATTGCAGATGGAGGACTGTTGGAAATTTAAACCTCAATCTGTTTTCAGCTCTTCCTCTACTAACAGTAGAGTATTAATCTTTGAGGAACTATTTCTCAATGAGATAAAGGAGATCGATAAAAAGGATACAGGGATCTGGCACAATTTGAATAGACAAGAGACTGCAGCCTTAACCAATCTAAGAAGGGGGGAAGATGCCACTTCTAAGCCAGCTGACATACAGGACTACTTTACAGAAGCACACAGGCAACTAGAAACTACAACAGACTATGCCAGATGCAAAGGTGATCCATCAGAGAAGGTAAAAAAAGGAAATAGTTGAGATTCTAGATGAGGGATTGCTGGAGGGCTACCTTGACAGAAAAACCTATAATTTTATATTAGAATCAGAGTGCAGGACACCAGTCCTTTTATCTTCCACCTAAGATCTACAAAAAGACTGTGCCAGTACCAGGCTGTCCAACAATATCAGGATGTGGATCTCTAGAACCTCTAACAGAGTATGTAGATTATTTTCTAAAACCATTTATGCCCGCATGTATTACAGAGACATGGCTGGCTGAGGCCCCTGCTCCAACTCTGGCGGCCATGTGACCAGCCGGATTTTTGTATGCACAGCAGCCGAGGGCTGGGGATCAGGGAGGGGGAGTGGCTGTTATCTACCAGGAGTCCTTGGTCTTCACCAGACCCCATGTCCAGGAGACCAAGGTTGCTGAGTGCATGTACTGGAGGTTGGGCCCAAAGGGCAGTCTGGGGATTCTGCTCGTGTACCGTCTACCGTGCTGCAAGACTGCCTCCCTGGCCAAGGTGCTTGAGGTGGTCTCTGATGTGCATGTGCAGTCCCCTAACTTATTGGTGTTGGGGACTTCAACGTACATTCGGAGGCCATCCTCACGGGGGCATCTCAGGAAATCATGGAGACCATGGTTTCCTGGGAACTGTGCCCTATTCTAACTGGGCCCACCAATGTAGCCAGTCATGCACTAGACCTTGTGTTTGTTTCTGGAGAAGTGGGGAGTGATCTGGAAGTTGGTTTATCCACCACCCCTTTGTCATGGTCAGATCACTATCTGGTGATGCTGGACATCTCGGTTCCACAATCCCTCTGCAGGGGTGGAGGACCCATTAAAATGGTCCGCCCCAGGCATCTTATGGATCCAAATGGATTCCTGAATGTGCTTGGGGATTCACACGAACGGCCACTCAGCTGAGACCCTGGTGGGTGGCTGGAATGCTACAATCACTGGGGCATTAGATCAGGTGGCTCCAAAATGCCCTCTCCCCATGAACAGAGTTCAAACTGCACCATGGTTCAATCCGCAGTTATGAGCCCTGAAACAGGAGGTGAAACAGCTAGAGCGCCGGTGGCGGAAGTCTTGCTCTGAAGATGATCGGACATGGGCTAGAGCTGTATCTTCAGCCTATCACGTGGCAATGAAGGCAGCAAAAAGGGAATACTATGCTGCCTCTATTGCATCTGCAGAGTGCTGTCCCAGGAGGCTGTTCCAAGTGGTTCGGAGCCTGGTCGGTCCAGTGGCTCTGGAACCGCTGGAGCATTCTAAGGCCTCCTGTGAGGCCTTTGCAGGGCACTTTGAGGATAAAATTGATCGGATCAGGAGTGTTATTCCGTGCGCCATGGATACAGTTAGTGAGCGAGAGGCGGCCTGTGGCAAACCGGGTTTGTGGGATCGGTTCCAGCTTCTTCCTTCTGATGGAGTGGACGAGGTGCTTTCATCTGTAAAGCCAATCACCTGCTTACTTGATCCTTGCCCATCTTGGCTCATTATGAGCTGCAGAGAGAGATTGGGTGTGGGGATCAGGGCAATGGTGAATGCCTCCCTTGAGGAGGGAGTGATGCCATCAGCCTTCAAGGAGGCAGCGATAAGACCGCTCTTAAAGAAGCCCTCCTTGGATCCCCAAGTTTTGAACAACTTTCGCCCAGTCTCGAATCTGCCAGTTTGGGGCAAGATCATTGAGCGGGTGGTGGCAATGCAGTTAAAGGCACACTTGGAAGAAGCCAATTATTTAGATCCATTTCAATTGGGCTTCAGGCCTGGGCATGGGACAGAAACAGCCTTGGTCGCTTTGGTGGATGATATGAGGAGGGCTCTGGATAGGGGCGAATGCTCCTTCCTTGTTCTCCTCGACCTCTCAGCGGCTTTTGATACCGTTGACCACAGTATCCTCCTGGACCACCTGGAGAGGATGGGCATTGGAGACATCTATTAGGGTGGTTCCGGTCCTTCCTCTCTGGCAGGTACCAGAGGGTAGCACTGGGAGAGGAGGTGTCAGACCCATGGCCGCTCACGTCTGGGGTGCCTCAGGGTGCCATCCTCTCCCCGATGCTATTTAACATCTATGTGAAGCTACTGGGGGCTATCATCAGGAGGTTTGGGGTGCGGTGTCATCAATTTGCAGATGACACGCAGCTCTACCTCTCGTTCAAATCTTCACCAGGTTTGGCCATGGAATCCTTGTCTAAATGTCTAGAGATAGTGAGTGGCAGGATGGAGAGGAATAAGCTGAAGCTGAACCCTGACAAGACCGAGGTACTTTTGGTGGGAGACAAGAGTGGGTTGGGGGATGCTGACCTGGTGTTGAATGGGGTAGGGCTACCCTTGAAAGACCAGGTCCACCACCTGGGGGTCATTTTGGACTCCCAGCTGTCCATGGAGGCTCAGGTGTCAGCCGGACAGCATTGTACCAACTCCATCTGATAGGGCGGCTGCACCCCTACCTTCACAACCATCTGCTCCCATCAGTAGTACATGCCCTGGTCTCCTCTCAACTAGACTACTATAATGCGCTCTATGTGGGGTTACCCTTGAAGATGGTTTGGAAGCTGCAGCTGGTGCAGAACGTGGCGGCTTGCCTGATTAAAGGCAGCCGTTGGTGTGATCACATCACTCTGGTGCTGAAGGAGTTGCACTGGTTACCAGTTGTTTTCCGGGCCAAATTCAGGGTGTTGGCTTTGACCTTTAAAACCCTATACAGTTCCGACCCAGCCTGTCTCAAGGAGTGCCTCCAGGAACACCAGACAGGCCGCTTTACAAGATCAGCCTGAGCTTTCGCCACGCTCTGAAAACTTGGTTGTTCAGGCAGGCATTTGGGGTGGGTTAGGGTATTTTTAAATAATGTTTCATGTATAATTTTACTGTTTTAAATTGTACCGTTGTACATTGCTTAGAGTGGCCGGGTGACCGGCCAGATGGGTGATTAAGAAATTTAATAAAGAAAGAAAAGAAAAGAACCTCTAACAGAGTATGTAGATTATTTTCTAAAACCATTTATGCCCCAGATACAATCATATGTTAAAGATACAGGTTATACATGTATAACTAGACCTGGAAGGTGCAAATATGTTAACTGGAATTCACTAGGGACAACACACAATAGATGTCAGGATCAGAACCAATGACAGGGATGTGGATATAATATGGATATAAACTTGTGCCTGTCTTCATAGTGGTATACACACACAAGCAAATTCTGGTACCAACTCTTCCATGTTACATAATAAAGTCACAGAATGACCACTGGAATGCCTACTGATGGAAACAGTTCTGGAAGGGGAGGAGCAGAGGAGCCAAATGGCAATTGGTGCCCGTCAAGCCAACAGAAGGCACCTCACTGTCTCACCTGTCCCTGAAATGCACCCAGAAGAAATGGCCACTGATGGAGCCAGCTCTGAAAGGGGAGGAGTCAGATGCCAGTTCATCCCAACTAGACCAGTGGAGTAGGGAAACCTCATAGCTCAGTGGCAGAACACATGCTTTGTGTGCAAAATGTTGCAGGTTCAATCTTAGGTAGGGTTGGGAAAGACCACTGCCTGAAACACTAGAGAGGCGCTTCTAATCAGTGTAGACAATAGTGCGCTAGATGGACCAATGCTATAAGGCATGGCTTGGTATAAGGCAGCTTCCTGTGTTTCTCAGCTGCGGATGCAACCAGGTAGAATGGCTGCTGATGGAAACTGTCTGGGGTTAGAGGCTCATTACTGACCCTTAATGCTTCCAGGCCTGTTAAGCTTGGCACTCTTTGCCTCTCTCATAGTGTGAGGTATGTTGGTTGCTAGGCATGCCAATAGGCTTGAGATGAGGGTATGTATTAGGCAATGGCTGTTAATATCCCAAAGGCACTGCTGGCTACCTAAACCAGGGGAAAGCAGTAATAGTCACCTTTGTAGTTGCTAATGGGGTGGAGTATTTGAGGGACTCTCAGATGAAAAACTGCAGATACCTCAGAAACCATCTATATCTTCCTTTCCCTCAGCTTTCAGATGGTACTTTTGCTGCTCAGTTTAGAAGGAGAATCCTGAATAGACAGCCTGCAGAGGCATAGGACATTATTAGCAAAGGCCTGTGTACACCTCACGCACAGAGGGATTTGCAGGAAATAATCAAGCCCTGGGAAGATTTATATTGCAATTATTACTTGAGTCTTCTTTTCATGTAAGTTCAGCTCAGTTCAGCTGAGCCTCTGCTTGTTAGGGAGAAAGCAGCAATGTTTGTGAAGTGCTTTGGATGTTTCACTCCCAACTGGACATGCAGCTCTAGCCAAGGAGATGTTTAGTGGTGTTTGCTACCCATTGAACTTGCACAATGCTGCCACAGGGCAAGTGAGATGTGGCAAAAAGTGGGCATGCTATGGCAAGCCCCACCCCTGCTGTACTAGAGTGGAATACTAGGTACATGGGTAGGACTTGCAGCTAAGGAGCTTTGAACCTGGCAGGGCAGGTTTGGGCATGGGAGGTATTCTGGCTCAGCAAGTGACTTATGCCAAATTATTTTAGGGTTGGTGCTAAATATTGTTATCGGTAGAAGAAAAACACGTTGGATGCTAGGGGATAGCATGGCTCAAAGAAATTCTGAGGCATGTGAGTGATGTATTCAGTAATATTGTCAGCTGTGAATAGTCCTTCCAGTTACCTGGAAAAACATGCCTAAGGACCATGAATCTACTACTCCTTCTTGAGAGAGGCATCCTAGAAGAGGATTGTGGGTGATTACCATCCCTTTCCCACTTTCCTTTTTCCATTAATTTCTAAATTATGACATTTGTATTACACCCTCTCCTAAGGATAGAGTGTACAGTATTCTTACATTATAGGCTGAAAGTCAGCGAGTAATCCAATGTCAGTCAGCTTCATGGCCTATTTAAACCCAGCTTTTCCATGTCCAAGTCCAACACTTTCCCTGCTATACAGTACTGGCTTTCTGTACCATATGTGTACTTCTGAAGTTTCTGTAGTCCAGATAGAATAACTAATCCTTTCTGGCCTAAATGTGAATAACCGTGTTCAGCAGGTAACAAGGCCAGTATCATAAAGCCCATTAGTTTCTCTGATCCATACTCCATCTGATAAGCTAACACTGTTCCAATCCCATAAAAAGAAGCATCCCGTGTCCAAATCAACTGTTTTATCAAATGAATAAGATACTAGAATATCTGAGGTCTATAACAATTGCTTAGTACCCTCAAATGCTTTTTTTTTCCTTGAGAAGCTCCCCAGTATCACTATACACACACACACACACACACACACACACACACACTTAAACTAGTTATATAGAGGCCAGAAAAGTGCTGAAATATCAGGCAAAAATTTCTCTACCTTAACAGTACAATCCTAAGCATATCTACTCAGACATAAGTTCTGTTGAATTCAATACAACTTACTCACAGGTAAGTATATATAGGACTGCATGCTAAGTAGACTTTCAGCTCAGTGACATTCTTCAGTGTAAGCGCTCCCTACAGTTTTGTCCATCTTGGGAAGTAGTCCATGAGAGTCTACTGTATATCTCAAATATGTCACTTCTGGTGACAAAAAAGGGGGAGCACATGTTTTTCTTTTATCACAGTCTAACTCAAAACCTCAACTAAATGTTGTGATCCCCGTGATTCATTTATCATCAAGGCACACTACCAACCTTTCTGTAGTCCTTTGGAAGATAGTGCGTGGAAGACCACAGAGCAAGCGGGAAGCACACTCCAGCCGCTGCCACTGGCCAAGGGACCAAGAGCCTCTGGGAAGCTTCCCTCCGCTACCCCGAAAGAACTTCATGGCAAGGGGGAAAACAGCTTGGCCCCATCCATTGAGCAGAGAAATGAAGCTGCAGGGAGCTGTCCCTGCCCCGCCCCCCGCCCCCACCTCTGCCAAGAAGAACATTTGGCTCTAACAGCCCATTGCCCTCAGATGGCAGAAGTGAGGGGGAAGCATGAACAGGCCTCTGCCACCATCCAGGGAACAAGGGCTGCTGGGACAATTGCAGCACCTCTGTCAACCCAACACCACCAGTAAGGGAAGGGCAACCTTGCTCCAGCTGGATCTAAATGCCTGCTTACAGCTCACCACTTTATCCTGGCACTGTCAAGCGGATCTCCCTCCTCTAATTGATTCCTCCCGTCCCGTTGTCTATCTTGTCTTTTTTACTTTGTTTAGTTGAGGGAAGAGCCTGCCTCTCCTTATTTTATTGAAGTGAGCTGCTTTGGGAGATAATATGTGTCTGAAGAGGGAGATAAAATATAATTAAATTAAATAGTCTTGTGGGTGTGGATGATAAAATACTGCTCAGAATTAGGGCCATCCTTAGGTGTAGGTATGCAAGGCACTCACCATGAGCAACAAGGGGAAAGGGGTGCTGAGTTCACTCTGGTGTCCCAATGTTTGTTGAGTAGACCATCAGCAGTGAGCTAGGGCAAAAGAAACAGTAAGTCTTTTAAACATCTTCGTTGTAAGTTCTCCAGGTTGTTTGGGTATAGATCACAAAAATGAACTTCCATCAGTTAGCTTTAAAGTATGTTTCTTTGTCAATGTCCAGTTTGATGTCATTTGCTTTATATAAAAACACAGCCTTTTTTTGAGGCAATGTTACCAAGCACTAGAAGGTCAACAAATAATATAAATGCTATAAGCACAACTTGGCAACACTTGCAAAACTGACCAGAGGAGGGGGCACCAAAGGCTGTCCTTGTCCAGGACCATACTTATCCTATGACTGGCCCTGCTTGTAATCCCCATTGTGTATGAGCTATTGACTCAAGTCCCAACTCTGAGCTTCTCTTCATTAAGCAGCCCTCCCCCCCCATCCTTAGCAGGACTTTCTGCATTCAGTTTCTTTGTGGAATTATGATGATCTCCTTTACATGGCAGACATGTGGTTTGAATTGAGGAAAGACCTTCCTTGGCAAGTTCTATATGTTTCTGTGTGTTTCAGTTTACAGCCACTAGATGGTGCTGTCATAGTGCATTATAGCGCTATGCCAGCATTTCACACAGCCAAAAGATCAGAATAATGTCTCTTTTCATGTTGCCTCCAATCTTTTTGAAAGTGGAATACGTGGGGGAAAGTGCGGGGGACGTCCTAGAGCTTGACGACGTCATATAAAGGACCCGCTAACTTCCACGAGTGACCAATCACGACTGTGCAATAAATTGCTTATGTAGGGAAGCTCTTTGTGAATAGATTGCCTCCAGCAAATGCTGCAAAAAGATTTTGAGGATAGAATATTGCTAAACCTGCAGTAATGTATTTATAGTCAATGTAATAAAGGTTACCAAAATACCCCCTTTTGCAGCCCCATTCTCAGGCTGTGAAAGGGGGGGCATTGGGGCTTTTGGGGGGGCAGTAATGCTGAAACTTACCAGAGCTGATGAAGCTCTGCTGTGTTGGCAGCCACAACGTTGATTTCCCAGATGCCCCTTTCTGAGGGGTGGACACTTCCCACAAATGTCCTTCAGAATGGGGCATCTGAGGAATCTAACATGTGGCTACCAACATAACAGAGCTTCAAGAGCGCTGGTAAGTTTCAGCACCCCTTCAAACGGGGGGGGGGGCTCAGTGGTGTAGTGGAGACAGTGCTCACACTGTCATTTTTTTTGTTAGAAGGGACACTGACATCATCTGCCACCCTGCTCAGACTTTCCTGTTCCCTATGAGTTTAGCTGCAATCTTCACAGTAGCTGGGGGGAAGTGAATTTTCCCAGAAACAATGTATTGTTCCCTGTTGCAATGCAAAGTATTTTGGGTGGCTTGGTCTTGAATGGGCAATTAAGGCACATTTGCATTACCAAAGACTTGCTCCTGGTGGAGATAAAAACTGCTGGAAATGGTTTGTTGATATGGATCAACACAGCACCCTGAATGTTTGGACTCTCCTTGGGGGCATGGCTCCGGTGATTGTCATGATGAGTTCCTGCCCTTCAAAATTTATCACTGAACCACTGGGGGCCCTCCACCCAAAATGTGAAAGAGGGACAATGGTGTGTGAGCTTCCATGGATGCAGGAGACTCTCCTCTCCAGAAAGTTGACTTCCACGAGTAGAGGACAATGAAAACCATGATGGAGGGGGCAGGGTTAGTACGTTCCCGCTCCTTGTGTGTTTAGTTCCTCTGGATTAGGAACTCCTGAATAGGGGTATAGTTTCACTCTCTTTTGTGCTGGTTAGCACACGTCTGGAGTGCTGTGTGTCGTTCTGGGTGCCACATTTGAAGAAGGACATTGACAAACTAGAGTGTGTCCAGAGGAGGATCACAAGAAGATTAAGGGGAGACTTGTGAGAGTGCTTTTCAAATATCTGAAAGGCTGTCAGGCAGAAG
This sequence comes from Heloderma suspectum, assembly GCF_057233095.1. Classification (NCBI taxonomy): domain Eukaryota; kingdom Metazoa; phylum Chordata; class Lepidosauria; order Squamata; family Helodermatidae; genus Heloderma; species Heloderma suspectum. The sequence goes on along the minus strand of NC_139462.1, from coordinate 130,477,052 downwards.
GTGGAGCAGACGTGCTGCAGAGGGCAGGACCAGAACCAATGGGTGGAAATTGCAGGGAAGCAGATTTCAACTATACTTCTTAATGCAGGGGTAGATAACTTCAGCCTGTGGGCCAGATCTGTCCCTCCTGGGGTCCCAATCTAGTCCTCTGGGGTTCCCCAGATGGCCTTGCCCCTGGACACACCCCATTCTTGCCAACCGCCAATTTGTGGTTTCCTTGATTTTGTTCGACCCCCCCCATTTTGCCTTTGCCCCCCCCACTTTTGCATTTGGCCCCACCCACCACTGGAATGCAGCCTCCAAGAGTTTTCCAAAATTGAATTCGGCCCTCTAGCTGAAAGAGATTCCCCACCCCGTCGTAATGATTAGGAGAAACTTCCTAATGGTTTGAGCTGTTTGACAGGGGAACAAACTGCCTTAGGAGGTGGTGGGTTTTCCTTTGCCGGAGGTATTTAAACAGAGGCTGGACAGCCATCTCACAGGGATGCTGCCGTCACATCCTGAATTGCAGAGTCTGCATTGAACAGGGAGTTGAACTACATGACCACCAAGGTACCTTCCAATTCTTTGATTCTATAGTTGATTCCGCTTCCTTTTTAGCATTCTCCATTTTCACTTTCAACTCCCATGGTGGAGAAATCCACCATGGATTCCAACGAGGCCGGATTCTTTAGAATCCACCCCCCCGGAGTCTGTGGCGGAACGGACTGCTACATAAATATTTATGTAGCCTGTCATGGCAAAGAGCAGGGACGCAAATGGCGTCTGCTACGCCATTTGCGTCCTTGCTCTTTGCCATGATAGGCTACATAAATATTTACGTAGCCTATCACGGCCAAGGGCAGGGATGCAAATGGCATCCGCTACACCGGACGCCATTTGCGTGGCAGCGGCTGGAAGTCCAGCTGCGGACGGGCCTGGCTGGCGGCTCTGTGGACTCGCCGCAGAGCGGAGCCAGCCAGGGAGGATTCCGCAGGAGTGATGGATCACCTCCCCCCCCACGGACCCCCCCCCCAGCAGACGGGTAAGTAAGTAAGTTTCGTACACCCCTACTTTTCTCTTTCTTTTTTTCTTATACCTGATGTCTTTCCAGTGCCAGGTGAAGATATTTTATGTTTCCAGACTTTTTAGCTTTTAACTTTTGTTGTTCTGTTCATTTGGATACTGCTTTTACAGAGTTGCTACTTCTAGCTTTTTTTTTAATGGACTGGTTATTTTATGATGTTTTTGATATTTTATTGTAAACCACCCTGATAATGCATTTGAAGGGCAGGGTATACATCTAAATAACAGATAAATAAAATAAATAATGAATCCTCAAAACTGGGAGCAAAATGTATGTGTGTGTGGGCAGGGGGAGATAGGATTTCTAACACAGTTTTCATCACCCAGAAAATAGGAGCTTACTAAATGGGGATGGGAGGGGGGGAATCACACTGATTGTGATACTTATCAAGATCCAGCAGGCGGCAATATTATACAGAGAGACAGACAGAGAGAGCAGGAGCAGAAATACAAACTCAGCAGATTCTGCTCTCAGTGACCACACCAAGGACTTTAGCCTCATGTAATGACAAGGAATTTGTATTTTCCATTATTATGCAAATATATTACCTAAACAGTGAATCATTGAACTGGTTCACATAAGGCAGTGTAAAGCCTTTCAACAGTAGAGGAACATGATTGCATACCTGTTCAGCCTCTCGGCCTCTCTGATATCCACATGTGAATATAACTTTTTTGTTGCATACTCGAAGAGTGCCTTGTCATACCCAGTCCAGTGGAGCCAAAAGTAAGGCGAGCCAAAGGTGTATACAGGAGTAAAGAACCAAGTCTAATGATGAGCAAGTTGATCTGGAAGCCTTTATATTCTAGGAAAAAATACAGTTTGATGTGGGAAAAATGTAACAGAAGCATTTGAAAATGTTTTCACTCAGAATTTATAGTTGATTAGCATATCCAAAATCTGACAAAATCAAAGCATGGGAACGCCCTCAAATTTCCATTTCAACATGGCAGCCATGTGCTAATTTGCACCTAAGTGTAATTTCTCATTAAATTTTTATTTTTCAGTTTTATAATGTCCCCGTGACTAGTAATTAATTGTTAAGGTCTAAGAAATAAGCACTATAGGACCAGGAACATGATATTGCATTTATTATATATAATATACATAATATAGCTAACAATAACCTAATACAGCCAAGTTAAATAATGAAAATGCTTCCAGGCAAAACAACTCCAATGAACCTATTCATCAAAATCACTTTCTTCATACGCCACTGTCAAACCACTGTCACATTCATTCAGTTGGCAGTTTCCACGAGTGGCTGCGGAAGACAAGTCATTGCATTGGCATCTACAGCAGAACATCAAGCATCCTGTTACGCAGTCAGACCTAATCATTCTCAGAAGCGATTCAAGAGCTGGACCCATGTCAGACATTTTTGGCCAGTACATCTGATCTTTCAGTTACCAACCCCAATCTTCAGCATTGATTGAGTGTTGCATTGATATAGTAGCTTCTACATTCTGTTTATGTGCCAAATTCTCCAGAAATATCAGTGTAAATAAGTACATTTGGAACTATATCAATGATCAGCAAGAACACAACTGTTGCTTTTACCACATAGTCAGAAGATGGGTCACTGTGAATGGCTTCCATCATTCTGGGCCAATTTGGTCTTTTTGATGTTTTGAACAACCATGATATCTACTACAGCATATCAACCTTACTGGTAGTGCTCATCAACACAGGAGTTCTTCATATTTGAAATTCTTCAACAAATGTTTTGCTGCTCTGTACTTGTGAATATCAACTTTAAACATGGTCTTCATGTCATTGTCAAGTTTCACCTGCCTGGAAATAACTTCATTGTTTTCACTGCAGGTGTGATAGCCGCAATCATCCGCATACCATGGAAGGGTCTTATCAAGGGTGCACATATTATGGTCTACATCAGAGGTGGGCAACATTCAGAGGTCTGGGGCCATTTTCGACCCAATCCATGGGGCACTCCCCAAGGACCAAAATCCCCAGTTTGCCAGCAAATTCAGCAGCATACTACTCCATAGCACTACAGTGGTTAAATTTAGCTTGTTTCCAAAATGGCTAAATTTAAAGGGCAAACAAACTAAATTTGGCCCATTTGGTGCTCTGTAACTGCTATAAATGGGTTTTTAAAAATTGTCTTAAAACAAAATTGGGAGGCACCAGCTGCTGCTGCTGGTAGCAGCACCGAGGAATGGCAGGGGACTGCATACCACCCATGAGTCACATGTTGCCCATCCCTGGCCTACAACGTCTGAAGCTAGAAGAACAGACTTATGCTTTGATGTATGAATGAAATCAGTTCCTTTGACAGTGGAAGCATTGTGTTCAAATCTTTTAATCTCATTGTATGATGAGCAAAACCCAATGGCATAGAGAGTATCAATCAGGTACTAAAATTATGATGCAACCGAAAAGGAGCAATTATGGCTTGTGGCTGCATGGCTTGCATGATGCTTTGTCCAACTGAACCAATCTTTTTGGACACATCTTTCCCTACAAACAACTTTGTACACAAAAGCTTCAGACTGGGAGATACTAAAGTGATTGTTCCCCAGTGAGATAATTTAGATTGGGGTACATATCTTTAAAACTTGACAACTGAGACTTGATGTCACTTCTGATGGGTTTTGCTGCAGTTTTGATTGTATATATCTTCTGTAGATTTATATAACATTATTTAGACTTTGCATAGTACTCTTGCAGGATAATCAGATGTTTCCCTTAATGTCACCACTTCAGCCTTACCACTTTCACTAAATATGACAATTATTTAGTGAAAGCCCCCACAGTGTTCTATAAGCTTGTGTTTGATGTGTCTTCTGTCATATACTTGTGAATCCCCTCTTCAAGCAATGAACCCATCAGTGATATGAGTTATGCAACATTCAGCTGTTCTTCATCTTTGCTTCTAAGTACCTATATGTCCTCAGAAATGTTATATGCTACTGTTCATTACTTGGATATCCCACATTCAACTTTTTGGCCAGTTGTTCATTACTTGCATACTGTTGAGAGGTTTTTCCCATTGCAAAAATTTGTGCTGCAACTTTGATATACACAGTCTGCAGCATGAAGATTAGACAAATAATACTGTGTTCTTCCTCTTACTACAAATGACCATTTGTCACAATGTCTCTTACAGGTAGTTTTAATGGTTTCAATGAACTCACTTGTCCTTACTTTTATATATTCTCTTTTTGCCTTGTACGTTGATGAGAAATCAACATGCATACCACAAAAAAAACAGTCTGGTTGACTATTTAATGACATTTGACTTAAACTAATACTTTTTAGGAGGTACTGTTCACATTGCAGTGTTTTTTCCTATATTTCATATCTTTTCTGTCGGTAAACAACTTCCTGCATGTAACGTGCACTTTTGAGCTAGCAGTTGCAGATTTGCACAGCCATATGCTTTGTTTAAGCTCAAATACTTTGGCCACCTAATGTGAAGAGAAAACTCTCTGGAAAAGACCCTGATGCTGGGAAAGACTGAAGGCAAAAGGAGAAGGGGACGGCAGAGGATGAGATGGCTAGATAGCATCACCGATGCAATGAACATGAACTTGAGCACACTCCGGGAGAGAGTGGAGGACAGGAAGGCCTGGCATGCTATGGTCCATGGGGTCCCGAAGAGTCGGACACGACTGAACGACTGAACAACAACAAATGCTTTGTTTGCAGAATCAGTTCCTTCAGCCCCCATTTTCTCTTAGTGTTGAGACCTCTTCTTGCAGTTTTAAGATTTCTTTACAGTTTATGCAGACTGCTAACAACCCAGCCATTATTTTTTTTAATCTCGGGCAGACAATGAGGCCCTCAGCATCTCTCAGATCTGTCCTTGATTGGATGGAGGTGAAAGGCCTTCAGTTCCTTGCTTGCTGGCTCCTGTAGAGCTGCTGCCTCAGGTTCTGAGGTACATTAGGGGGTCCCCCTGCTGTCTCCTTTGTTCTCTGTTCTCCTCACTAGATCCCCTTTCCTCACTGGATCACACACTCCCCCCTCTCTCTCCAAATCCTGCTAGATCCCTATGGCTCCTCCACAGGGACAAAAAGCATTCCATGTAGGAATCCACCAGGGGGCCATTTTCAAAGCATTACATATACTGTAGGATGACTAAAAGAACATATGAAAGCTTATATGAGATATTCAACAATATTAAAATATAATGACAATTTAACCAACATTTATAGTGTTAGCAATTAGGTGATGCAACAGTCTTTTTCTGCACACCTTCACAGGTAAGGCTCAGACACCACCACATGCTTTTTTGGGATTGAAATCTCTGTGGGTTTACATAAATTACTCAGTGAACTCTGTGAGGTATCAGCTGTGCTCTGTTCATTACACTTAACTGCAAATTAGCACATGGCTGCCATTTTGAAATGCAAATTTGAGAGTGTTCCCGTGCTTCAGTTTTGTCAGACTTTGGATATGCTAATCAGCTATCATATCTGAGTGGAAAACACCTTCAAATGCTTCTGTTACAATTTTGCCCACATTCAGTGCCTTTTTTCCATACCTTTCCTAGGCCTTTATAAGGATCAGAGAATCTCTCCGGACTCGCGGTGCAGGTATGACCCTGACATGCAGCAACATAAAGGAACTTCCTATGGTGGGGAGGTGGAAGGCCATTGCTATTTTGAGAAGTTAGTGGTGTACAGATTCCCTTGCCCATGTCTAGAGTTCCATGTGGGCCTGTTTATTGAGCTGGTTGCCTATGCCTTTTCATTAATTCCCAGGGCCAATTCTGTTGACGCTGTATAGCTCAAAGGTGGTAGATAAGCCTCTGGTGAAACCTCAAGTTTAGATTACTTGTTAGCGGAGTAACTGGGATGGGAGTTACGTTATCTGGGCTGGGCGCCTGCCAGTTGTTGGGTCTGGTTCTTTTCCAGTCTGGAGGAACGTATATAGATCTCTGAGACAGGTGTTTTGAATCAGAATCTCAACACAGGCTGATCGCGAAAGTGCTGTGTAAAACCAGGCCATTCCTTGGAATTGTACTTGCTGCTGTGAGGGATTCACAGCAGCGGGAGGGGTGTAAGCATTATACTCTTGCTTTTCTTCTTGCTGCCATTATTATACTACACTGTTTTACTCATTGCCTCATTAGCTTGTTTTTGATTCATAAACTCTTTAGCCTTCACCCATCGGTGTGCTTATTGCCTCCGAATCCTAAAAACAGAACCATTGCCTCTTGGCAAAACACCGTAAGAGGGAGATACATAAAGACAGGAACTGATGTCTGAATGGTACAGCAAGACTTTTTGAACTTGTTGGCCTCAGCAAGGAGACCTCTCATTTATTTGGGCTCAAGTTCAGGGAGCAAAATGCCTTGAGCTGGCACTGTTGCTGGGTCCTGTTGGTGCAAAGAGCCTTTCTTGACTGATCTGCCTGCTCTCCCTACAGCTCCCTCCTCTAGCCAAAGCTCTGCAGAGAAAGCTACACTGACACTCCTCAGTGGGCTGAAGTCCTGGCAGGCCTGATCCATGTAACTCTTATATGTGTTGGACTCCAGGTGAGTATTCAAACATTAATACTTGAAAAATATGGGGGGGGTCTTACCAAAAGTTAGGAAAATGCCAGGGTACAATATCCCTTACAATCTAGAAGTGGCTTTTTCAAGGTACAAGAAAAATATTGTAGAAGAGGCTGATTTATTAATTGTATTTACTATTTGCTGCAGAGATATGTATTGCTTACCACTAGGGATGGCGGAGAATTCCGCCACGGCTCTTAGTGAGGCCGAATGCCAGTGCATTCGGCCTCCCGAAATCCGTGGCAGAACGAAGCCCCCCTGCCCCGCGAAAGGCACGTGAAACAGAGCACCTACCTGGTGCCATTCGCGCTGCTTTGCGAATGGCGGCCGCATCTGCAATTTTTCCTGTGATAGGCTACGTAAATACTTATGTAGCCTGTCATGGCTAACGCAGGGACTCCATTTGCGTCCCTGCTGAGGCCGTGATAGGCTACGTATGTATTTACATAGCCTATCACGGCAAAAAAAGTGTACGCAAATGGCGGCCGCCGTAGCCGCTGCCATTTGCGTTCCCTTCTTTTCACCATGACAGGCTACATAAATATTTACGTAGCCTATCACGGCGAAAAAAAGTGACGCAAATGAAAAACAGACATTAGAATGCATAAAGAATTTGTTGATGATGCATGTAAAACATGTAATAGTAAATAAATAAAATGTAGGATTAGTATTTCAGACCATGGGACACTGCAATCTTCTGTGAATCAGCATACTATATTAAGGCTTATGGGAGAAGGCAACAGCATTAGTGTATTTAATAGTAGTTGCTATTTATTAGTTAGTGGAATCAAAAATATTGTAACATTGACCTGTCTTTGCATCTTTTGATCTGACTGTTCAGTTTGTATCTCTTCTTTCTCCTCTTTGTTTAAGTTAGGATAAAGAACTTTATAAGACAAAAAGAAATAAGCATAGTTTTATTGTATAAGTTCATTGAGCTGCAAAGCAAGAAATAAGAGAAAGTACATTAAATATCTTGCTATTGAAAAAATCCCTCCTTATCATTAAAGGAGGAATAATATTTGCCACATGGTGGTGCCAATCCATGCTACTTCAAATGTGCAAGAAGGAGTTAAGGCTGTGGCATTACATCCATTCACGTTCCTGAAATCAAATCAAACTTGGTCGCCCACCTAATACTGGGCCACCTGCCACAGTATTAGGTAGGCAACTTGTGCACCCAGATGCAAGCCTGACAACTCAGACAAGCGTGGCTGTTTACAAGCCCTCAGATACCAAATGTGAGGCAAACATTTGACAAATATTGGAACATTCTGAATGTTCATGGAGTACTCAACAAAAGGATTTGAAGAGAAGAGCTTTTAGGACCAATGTTGATTCTGGTATCTTTGGGCAGGATCCAGTGGGGCCCTTCCGCATGCAGCCAGGCCTGCTGGGCCGGCCCTACCACTGGCGGCCATGATGGAGCACTTCCAGGGGCAAGGCCCAAAATTAGAGGAAATGCTTGCTTCTGGAAGGGGTGCGACTTGCCCATTCCAGAAACTAGCGTTTCTGCTCGTTTGGGGGCTTGCCCCTGGAAGCGCTACATCGTTGCCTCCAGCAGTCAGGGCCACATGCATACTGGGGCCGGCATGGCTGGCTGCACGCGGAAGGCCCCCATTGGATCCTACCCTTTAATTGTCCAAATAAATCATCATGATATTAAACAGGTGCTTTGACCTTAAGTTTCTCAAATTCCTAGCACCCATTCTTAAAGCAAAAATGCTGAAGAGCACTCACTGGTGGAATGAAACAGCTATTTGAGTACTATTGTGTTATGCAATGAATGTCTTGAATTGTAGCAAGAAGGTGGCACAAGATGACTAAAAATAAAAGGAATTTTTTTTATGTGGATGAATAATTTTTAGAGAAATACTAAGTCATCCTTTCACAAAGAGAATTAGGAACGAGGAACAGAGGAAATTGTTTTCTTGTTTTTTCCAGATCATTAACAAAATGCAGGTGTGTCGTAACTTCCATAGACAAGGGTGATAATATCTTAGGGATCTCTGAAATTCCCAGTAAAAACATCAAATCAGGGCCAGCCCAAGACATTTTGTTGCATGGGGTGGAACAACAAATGGCATGCATCCCCATCCAAGTCTAGGTGCATAGTACTCAAGGCCCATGAAGGGTGCTTCCCAACGAGGCTTTTATTGCACAATCACCCTGGCTTTCTTCACACGGAGCTTTTATCCTGAGATTGAGATTGCTCCTTCACAGAAGTTTGCGGGCTCTTTACATGACGCCGTGAGCCTCCAGGGCATCTCCTGCACTAAATGCCCTTTGTTCCGTTTTTAAATGGATCGCAGATAATGAGTTATCAAATTACCCCATTGTGTTCTGCTTCAGTTCCCTCTGTGAAAAGCGGAAAAGCGGCAAGAAGAGGAGCGAGATCAATGAAAGACAATGGAAGACTCAGATACGGGGAGAAGGAGGGGGAAAGGGGAGGGGGGAAGGGAAGCGCATGAAAAAGGGAGTCATTGTGATCCTGCATTTAAAACGGAAGCAGAAAGCCCCGTTTAAATGCAGGATTTTATGCTGGTGTAGAGATGCCCCCTGTGCCATCCCTGGAATATTGGGGGTGGGGGCAAACATCATCATCTTTTTGTAGCCCCCCCAATGCTTTCTCACTGCTTCTTCCATCTTTTTTCTTACCAGAAAAACATTGTTTAGGAGGGAAAGACGGAACAGGTGCACAGTGCTTTTGACTATTAGCGCTAGGAGCTCTTCATCTGGAAGCAGCCCAAGTTATTTTGGCACCTGAGATAGGATGCCCCACAGCATCTCTCCTCCTCTGGCAGTAAAACTAGAACAATAATAAATTAAATAATTAACAATTTCCTGGCATACCCTTTCCTGACACCCAAAATCAACTGACCGAGGTGGGTGGCCACCTCATTTTGCCTAATGGTAGGGCCAGCTTTGGGTCAAATTGTATTCTGAATCATGCATAAAAATCATAGCTGCATGGCGTGAAGAAGTGACTTTCAAACTGTGTTCCAGCAAACCTTGAGAATTCTTGGACACTTAATAGGGGTTCTGCAATGCGATTATGGTAAAATGTTTGACCCCACAGGTAAAATTAGGAAAAATGTCTTGTTCGTGTATTTGTGCTTTGCTGCACTCTGATTGTTCTCTGGAGCTAGTATACTCAACAGCAGTTGAGTATACTAGTTTAGAATTAAGTGACACAAACTTATCCAGGGGCACAAACTAATAATAAAATGCTTTGGCCTTTTCCCAACTGCATCGCTGTCTGGGGACATGCAACTGATGGCGGACTCCAGTCTAGACTCTTCTGGGGAGGAATTTGCTAGAATGTTTCAGTGGAAAATAGTTGGAGAGAAGCTAAGAGTTAAAAAGCAGGAAAAACTCTTTGAGGGGAGCTGAGATATACATTGCCAAATGGGATGTATGTGCCAGAAACAGCCCCTCACAACGTAGTGAGAGTTAGGGCGAGGGCCACAGTATCCTATGGCTCCTGGGACTCCATCCCTGGGACTATAGGGTGGCTAGTCCTTATATGCTAGTGACCTCAAACATCACAATCCAAGGTGATGGGCTTAAGGTGCATCGGATGAAGTGGGCAATAGTCCACGAAATCCTATGCCAGAATAAATGTGTTAGTCTATAAGGTGCCACAAGACGCTGTTGTTTTTGATTCAATAAACTAACATGGCTACCCCACTGGAAATGGTTACATATTAAAGGGGCTGCTCTCAGTGTAAATACCAAGGGAGCATGTATAGTTTGAGAGAGAATTATTTGTCCGTCTTTTATTTCCTGTATTTGCTCATGAACTGTGGAACAGGTTCTTTTGCTTATCTTGTTATTGTTAGAATAATTGTGTACTCAGTAAAATTTCATTTAAAAAGGAAAAAAATAACCCCGTCTATGTTGTTTTATGCTTGGGTTTTTGCAATCCTGCAACACTATTGAAAGGAATAAGGAACTAGTTTTTCCCCATCTTTGCTGTAATTGGTTTAGCCAGGGGATTACTAGGGGTTGGCCCGTAATAACAATGGGACAGGAATGCTGGAAAGTTACACAGGGCCATGGAGACCACATAATAAGGAAGTTGAATGTACAGGAGTGCCACAGTTGTTTCCTCCTGTTGGAAGGACTGAGAATAAAAATCTTTTATCAGTGGTAAGGGAATAGGACAATGAAGAAAGGAAAATCCCACTCATTGAGCTCTTATTTCTTTCAGTTTGTCTTGAATTTCCCTCACTGGGTAAAGGTGGGTGCATACTGTCAAGGGCTCCTTGGGGGGCTCTCTCAGTCTAATTTAGTAGCCAAGTCCAGACGCAGACAAAGGGATTCTTGTTAAAGCTTTATTTTTCTTTTACAACTTAACAACTCTACAGGTAGCAACTAGATCTGAGCAGCAGCATCCCTATTTTTTATTTATTTATTTATTTATTTATATTTATTTATTTCATTTCTATACCGCCCAATAGCCGAAGCCCTCTGGGCGGTTCACAAAAACTAAAACCAAACAACACACATCCCTATGCCCTAAGTTGGAACAGTTGGTCCCCGTTTGAAAGGTAATTACTGGCAGACCCCTGAATATAAGGACTAGGGAGAATCCCTCCCCTTTTCCCTTGGATCCTCTGGGCGCAACTGTTCTTTGAGCGCCAACTGGGCGCTACGCCTCCTTTCCGCACTCTCCATTTGGCACCGCTCTCTGCGTCTGCGCCGCACATCCAACCAGTCTGCTATCGGTGCTGGGTCACTCCCTGGACTGCTTTTTAATCTAGGAATGTTGGTGGGAGGAATCTCTGTCAGCTGCGGGCCCTGGGAAAAAGGGGCGCGCTCCTCTCCCAAGAGCGACTGCTCTTCCTCCGAATCAGAACTACTCTGGGATTCTATGGGCTCAGTGTCCACCCTGACACATACAACCCATTTTACCACAGAGATAATCACTGATAAACATCCCTGAAAGACAGTTCTGCCTACCTCTGGTGGTCTTCCCTTGCAATGTGCAGTCACAGAAAAGTGTAAGGTATGCTCTAGGGCCGATCTACATTGAGCCTGCCATCGCAACGAATTTGGTGTCCTGTCGGGTTAAATGCTCTTGCATTAAAACGTGATTATCCACACTCAGCCATTTTCCCCGTTGTGGTGCTTCATCGAATGCGCGAGCTCAGTTCACACTCGAGCGCTGTGCTGTTTTCCTGCTCTTAAAGATGGCGGCTCTCATTGGAGGAGCAGAAACTCTTCCTGTTTCTGCTGATTCCATGCCCACCGTGCGGCAGTGGCACGGGAGAGGCTTGTCGTTTTCTGCATGTTTTCCTGGCCTTGGAGAAAACAACGAGCTTGTCCCTTGCTGCCGCCGCTGTATCAGGTGGGGGTGGAGGGAAGAAGGAGGCACCTATCCTATTCCCCACCACCACCTGCTGGAGGCCAGGGCAAGCGGCTGGGCGGTGTCTGCCAATGCTCGTTTCCCCGCGCCAGCCCTTGACAGCAGGCGAGAGGAAGAGGGGGAGTGGCGGCAGCACCCAGCGCTCGCTTTGCGGGGGGGCTGCTGGCATCTTGGAAGATTCGAAGCTTCACGTCGGCCCGCTCAGTAGTTGGATGGGTGACTGCCTGGGAATCAGGCTTCTTGCATTGGAAGCAGGGGGTTGTTCTATCCCTTCAAATGAGACTAAGTTTTACCCCCTTCTATCCCCTGCTTCAGCTTTTTAAAAAAAAATTAAGGCGTTATATTCGAAGAATCGTGGCTTTTCCGTGATTTTTTTTTTCTAATTCAGGTATGATCTTTGAAGATTCGAAGATGTGAAGCCTTTTTTCCTCTTTAAGGAACCCAAGACAGTGTACATAATCCTCCACCTCCTCCATTTTATCCTCACAACAACAAGCCTGCAAGGTGGGGTTGGGCTGAGAGTCTGTAAGTGGCCCAAAGTTACCCAGTGAGCTTCCATGGCTGAGTGGGGGCTAGAACCCGGATCTCCTAACTCCAAGTCCAACACGCTAGCCACTATTTATTTATTTATTTATTTATTGCATTTATACCCCACCTTTTTTCCTCTTGCAAGGAACCCAAGGCGGCTTACGTGATCCTCCTCCTCTCCCTTTTATCCTCACAACAACAACCCTGTGAGGTAGGTTGGGCTGAGAGTCTGTGACTGGCCCAAAGTCACCCAGTGAGCTTCCATGGCTGAGTGGGGACTAGAACCCAGATCTCCCAGCTCCCAGTCCAACACACTAGCCACTATACCGCACTGGTGTGGTATAACCAGTTTTTTGGTTCCAGCAAGCTCAGGGGGTCCCCAGTATAGTGCAGGCCCCCCAGTGGCACCCCTGAAGATCTCCACTCCCTGCCCCATTCAAAACTGTATTTGTAATAAAAAACCCGAAGAAAGTTAGGACATTAGGTTCTCCTTATTTTCGAACCTGCCACTGATCAGCTGTTCAGTGAGCAGGAAGAGAATAAAAGAGTTTCTTCCTGGCCCTGCCCAATTTTCTTCTGCCCACACAGACTGTTCCACTTTGCGCTCTCTCTTTTTTCACTCCCAGCTTCTAGCCTTGCTGTTTCTCTCCCCCACAATCCCTTTCCTCACTCCTTCTCTTTCCTCTATCCTCTATTCCTTTGCCTTGCTATTTCCCCCTCCATTCCATCCTCTAGCCTTCCCGACACCTCTTAACCTCGCTGTTTTCCCCCTCCTAGTCTCTAGCCGTGCTCTTTCTCTTGCTATTTCCCCCTCCCTCCCAGTCCGTAGGCTTGTTCTTTCTCTCCTTCTCCCGCCTTTCTCTCACTATTTCTTCCTCCTCCCAGCCCCTAGCCTTCCTCTCTTTCCTTTCCCAGCTCCTCCTCTCATTCTTCTCTCTCTCTCCCTCTCCCTCCCTCCCTCCCTCCCTCCCTCCCTCACACACACACACCACCTTCCAAGACAAGGGCTTTCTTCACACACAGCTTTTATCCTGCGATTGAGATTGCTCCTTCACAGAAGTTTGCAGGCTCTTTACATGACGCTGTGACCCTCCAGAGCATCTCCTGCACTAAATGCCATTTTTAAATAGATCGCAGATAATGAGCTTTCAAATTACCCCCTTGCGTTCTGCTTGAGTTCCCTCCGTGAAAAGAGGAAAAACGGCAAGAAGAGGAGCGAGATCAATGAAAGATAATGAAAGGCTCATCTATGGGGAGAAGGAGGGGGAAAGGTGAGAGGGGAAAGGAAGCGGGTGAAGAAGGGAGTCGTTGTGATCCTGCATTTAAAATGGAAGCAGAAAGCCCCATTTTAAATGCAGGATTTTAGGCTGGTGCAGATGCCCTAGGGATCTGACAGCAGAGGAGGAGCTAGAAGTGCCAGCTGGAGAACTGAGTGGCTAAGCCTAGGGTTGAGGGACGGAAAATGTTTTCTTTCCTTTGGGGCTGAGAGCATGTCCCTTTCCTTTGGGACTGGGGAAAAGTGTACATGTGTGGATAGGGTGAGCAGAGCAATCCTATGTACGCCCTCTCAGAACTAATTCCCATTGAGTTCCATATAAGCATGCATAGGACTGGAACCTTAATAAGTATTTTGTTGTACTTTTGTGGGGTCAAATATGTGGATGGGCTTTGGAATTCAGACCCTTCCTCTGCTTGTACTCAGTTTCTTGGGTGTATTTTTTTTTACTAGCCAGGCCCCCACGGCAGCCATTGTGTGACTAGGCACATCTTCCTGGGGAGCCATTTTGTGGTGGTGCCCACAGCAGTTTCTCAAATTCTCAAATGTGCCATGGGTCCAAAAAGGTTGGGGACCATTAGCTTTAATAGCTTCTAAAACGAGGATGGAGTATCTAAACACTGTTACTATTGCAATGATTTCATTTGTCAATCTTTTTACATCTTACTGTATTTCCAAGCCAAAAGTCTCCTGGGCTTAGTTACACACTTAGAGGAAGTTTATTGTGATGACTTATAGTCCATGGGTCATGGGTCTAAAAATGGGGTGTCCATTGTCATCTGGAGTGGATAAATGAGGTAGCCTTTATTTGATAACGTATGGCCCTAGTAAATTATTCACCATGATGACCATAGGTAATGAGTAGCTTTCACACACACACACACATACACACACACACAAAATCACCTCAGGGTGCAATCATTTTCATGTTTAGACAGGGGGAAAGTCCTACAATTCCCAGCATGAAAAGGCTAGCATGGCTGGCTTGAGGAATGCTGGGACTTGGAAAATTGGTGTGTTTTTTTTGTCTCACCTTATATTGGATTGCATTCTTAATTGTGTAAAAAACAAAACAAACCCATAAAATTCAGTAATGGGCAATAAGTTTAACTTTTTTTTGCTGATTAGGGCCTAAGAGGTCTCAAATTGACTGAAAAATATGTCCTTGATATATTGAAATACGTTTTGGGAGCATCACTGAAAAGAGGAAGAACAGACAGTGTAAAAACTGTAAACTATGTATAGGAAAGAGTCTTGTTTTTCAGACATTACTTATGGATAAAATCATGCATAAAGGCCAAGGCATGGTCTGTCTTCTGCATATTATACACCAAGATCTTCTTCAAGCTCTGTTGAGGTAACATTCCTGGTATAAAACAATACACACACCCTGTCTGTCAGCACAGTTCCTTCCAAATGCAATATAGTTCCTTCCTTACCCCTGCAAGACAACAGTTCCAGAACTGACTCAGGAGCTATTCTTCCAGTCATCCCCTGTAAGGTAAGTACCTCTGCCATCCTCCCTCCATAGTAATCTGGAATAGGAAAGTGTGGAAACTGAGACAGGCAGTTTTTCCAAACAAATGTTTAGTAATTAGCATTGTAAGATGGTACATTAATTGTTTCTCCAAAATTACTCAGGCAATGATGTAGATGTCAAAGAATGTCTATCAAATAAGGAAGAAGCAGATAGTAGAGAGTTACTTCATGTCCAATATGCAACCAAGGCAATCATTCTTGTCTGTGAGGACACAGATATTTTGGTCCTAAACTTTGCTCAGTGTCACAACAAAGCTCCACCTATGTTTCAGAAACATGGGCTACAACGATCAAGGTACACTGATATTAGGAAAATTGCATCTGCTATAGGACACAGGGTATGTAATGCACTTGCTGGTCTACATGCCTCCTCTGGTGGTGACCCAGTGACATGGGTCAGACAATACAATAAGCCACAGTGGGTTGTGAGCCTTGTTTATGCCAGCATGACTTGTCATGATGTCCAAACCCGGTGTGGAGGCTTCAGCATGGTTTGTTAACCATGCACAAACCACTCTGAGAAACCATGGCTTGTTGTTGGGTTATAGAGGGTGGCTTGTTTTCAGGGGGCCTTGTCGTGATGTGTGAACCTGGCAGCATGGCTTGTGAGTGGCGGGAAAGTCTACATGGAAACAGAATGAGAAGAGCTTCCAGTATTATCTGGTTACCACGAAATCACTTTTGGTCTGTCCCAGGCTCACAAAGCAAAAAATATGGAGTAAACACTACCTTAAAACCCACTTTTCACAGGTCAAACTGCACTTTAATCTGCCTTACTTTGCGATTGGATGGGTGGAGTGGAGTCCCATTAATAAAAGTGAACATCATCAACCCCATAGATGCTGCTCAGCCAGTGAGAGAGGCTTGCTCCCACCCCTCTCCATACTCCACTGCTCAGGGAAATTTAATGGAAGAGATGAGTAATGTCGGATAGTTTACCCTACACCTCTCCCCCTCACATCCATCCACTGTGAACCAGCAATATTGAAGCCTGGGGACAGACCAATGAGCAGGCAGACAGAAGGCACCTAGGTCCTGCATGGAGGGAAAGGGCTGGAATTGCCTCCCTCTGCTAGCACTTTGAAGTCAGTGGCTGCTGCTGCATCCACTTCCCCAACCTGAACTAAGCCTCCTGCTCTTCCCCACAATCTTACAGGAAAACCACACACATAGGGGACTACTCTGAAGGGGAAACATGAATGAATCAGCAGCTGCTATCTGTGAATGGAAAAAGCAAACTTACTTTGAAGGGGCTACCCAGCACAGTTCCATGATTGGGTTTGGTTCCAGCCCTGTCCATGCTCACTTGCTGTACTGGCTACCCTTTCTCCTTCTCTTCTGGGTATTCCTTAGTTGTAGGTATATCATGCAACTGTGAAGTTGCAGGTGTATTGTTACTGCAAAGTTGTAGGTGTATTGCAGCTGCGAAATACTGAGACTGGCCGCCCTCTCTCCTACCCCTCTGGGTATTCCTTCCTTGTAGGTGTATCGCACCACTGTGAAGTTGTAGGTGTATTGCGGTGACGTGGCTGCAAAATACCGCAGCTGCAGGCTCCTGCTACTGGCTGCCCTTTCTCCTTCAGTTCTGTGTATTCTTTATTGTGCACTACATATAAATGGGCTACTCCACTATTGTGAATGGAAAAGCACTACTGCTATTATGAATAGGAAAAGGTTACTTATTGTGAAAGCAGCCCTACTGCAAATGGGGAAAAAGAAGGAAGGGGAGGAAGGGGGGGCTCCACCCCTTGACCACGTCACTTGTGGTCCACAGCCAGGTCACAGAGGCACGCCCAGGATTTAATGCTGGGGGGATGGAGCACACTGCCGCAGAACTGCTCTGCATTTAAGAAAAATAAAGGAGTAAAGGGACTTTCCCAAAATGTGAATGTTTGGGAAGGATGCTGTAGGACGGCAGTGGATTGTGACAACATCATCTATCACAAACGACCCCAATGCACTCTGCCACCACATTAAATCGGCCGTGTAGATTGGCCATGGGTTGCCAGCACAGCACCTGGCAAAAGCAGCAAAAAATCCCGTTGCTCTTTGCTATCCCACTAGTGCGGCTACCCCCCCCCCATCAGTGCTGCCTGCCCCTCCGCCTATACAGAAATGACATTTGGGAATGTCCTTAACATGTTCACAACCTTTCCCTTTCCTTTTTCGCTGCTTCGCAAGTGCACAAATGGGCGCATACTCAGGTGTTGTTTTTTTTTAAAGTACTTCCAAAAATATGTAAAACAAAATGCTGTAAAGTGTGTAAGTTTTCTACGTACTTACACAAAATTGTCATCATCATCAAAAATCATGAACCTCTTTGTGTACTTTACTTGCGAAAGACTGAAATAGAAAAAGGTTGTGAACGTAATAATTGCTGAAAAAGGGGGTAGCGATTGGGAGGGAGGGGGGAGCCCGAAAAGTTGCCCTCTGTGGGGCATACAAGGATACGAGAAGAGCTGTGCCGCAAAGCCCCCCTGGTATATGTGCTGGGAGCGTGCGGGTAGACTAAGCGGAAAACAAGCCACAGCAAGCTGGGGAGCGCCTGATCATCTGTTGGGAGAAAGGTGGGTTAGTGAGCAAACAAATGACCCTCCATGACTTACCAGGACGTTCAAACTTGCCCAGTGGGCTGGCACAATCACTGCAGCCCACCACGGCTTAAATAAGCCATGGGTTGTGGTGCGTGCCAGCCCCCTTTTTGAATATTCAAGCCTCAGCAGGCAGTCACCATGGCTTATGTCAAGCAAACCCAGTGAGGGTGGCTTATGCAAGAGTTAAACAGTGGGCCATGGTTTTTGCATAGATTCTTGGGGATTCTCTATCCCCATGACAGAATCACTCATATTTCCAGGGAGTCAAACTAGAAGACCTTGAGGTCTACTTTAGAACTACCATTCTGTTTTGAAATGTTACCAAAAGTGCAACAGGAAAGGATGAAAATAATGGATGGCTCCACTTATGTATAGATTTTGGCTCCCCCGATAGCACTGCCTAAGTTTTACCATTTTCAGCACCACAGTGTTGTTTCTTATATGTATATAAAAGGGGGTGGGAATACATGAGACAAAGAAATAAAGCTTTGGCAGAAGAAGCCTAGTGTATATTGTCTGAGCTGACTAAAAGTATGTTATACAAACTTGAACCATATTACTGTTTTAGTATGTGAAATCATGTTTCTTGGGCTTTGGGTTACATGGAAGTGAAGAGGTAGGTGAGTTTAACAGATATATACTTCGGTCCACTTCCCAGTGTCCCCACATGAAGTGAACCAATCACAGCTGGAGCCATGCGTCAACATAGTTTTGAGGTCACCTCTGATTTCCTCACTGGAATAAAGAATTTAGTGGTTCATCCTAACTAGGTGTGAAAAACCAGTCACCTGGGGTTTAAATATAAAACAAACTAGTGCAGGCTTCAGTCCACACCCACCCTGGAAATTCCCTCCTGAATCCTCACTCACTCACTAAAAGATAAATCTTATCTTTTGACACTACAAAAAAGTCTCTAGATTTAGCCCAATACCTCTTTGACACAGTGTGGTCTCATATTTGCAAATAAAATGCCTAGCCTATACTTGTAGTGATTACTATCTCAGTTTGGATGAAGGATCTGTTTTTTGTTCACAGAAGGGCTCAGCTCATGGAAGGTGCCTCAGTCCAGTTTTGGGGAATTCCCCCTTTCCCCACACGTTACAGCTCACCCCATTCAGCAGGGGCTCCTGCCCTTTGTGTAGCATTTTCAGGAGGCTGGAGAGAGGCTACTATGGGGAAGAGGGAGTGGGGACGTCTACTTCCGCCCAGCCAACTACACACACCTAAACCTGGATTCAACCCCTTGTAATTAAGCTTGATTGTAAAAGATACATTCTACACCAGAGGTTATTAGGAAACAGACTGAAAATAAAGCTGCCAAGTTTATTTGCCAACATAGAATCATACGAATCCGTGGTGCAGCCACATTGCTGAATAGAGACTTGAAGCTGCTCCAGTAACTGTGATACTCACCCCAGTTCTCCAAGCAGTGAGAACTTCCAGGGTGCAACACCTACCCAGAATTGGTTTCCTTTGGAAGGAAGCCTTTTAGATACTTATGGCATGTTGTTATATTTCAGTTAATTTACAAATATACAAGGTGAGCATAGGTGGAGGCAAACAGCTTAACACTCCAATAGACAGCCCAATGTAAAGCCCCACATCAGATCTCCAGAAAAAGACAACTCTCACACAATGGCAACTTCCTGAGCTTACACAGCTCAAAAACTCAGCTCTCTGCCTCTTTCTCAAAAATGGCAATCTGTCTTTTTTGTTCCCTTTCACAGACACACACATATGTATATTATATCATCCTATATAGGGGGAGAGGTATGCCTCCTACTACTCTGTTGTCTGACCAATTTTTCGTATTCAGAACATTCCACAGTGGTCCTGAATCAAGAAGCAATCGACTCATAATCAGCTCCCATGGAGAGCTAATTATCTTGTGTTATTAGTACTCCTTTGTCATGTCCTGTGAGGTTTTCTCTGATGCTGCGGTGGCTTAAAGTAGTTAGGGATACATCATGGCCACTCTGCAGCCACCCCGGACTTCACCTCTGGAGAAACCGCCCACTTTAAATTCAGTATGATCAGGGCATTCCTAGGGGTATGTCTTTCACCTGCCCATGCCCTCAGTAACATAGGTAACTAGAGTAACTTGCCTGGCTTTCCAACACATCAAAGCCCTAGAGAGCTCTTTCAAGCCTTCAGAATCACCCTGCACTTCCTTTTTGCCAGTGGAAGTAATTCACCTCAGTGATTATGCACTACTCTTATGTTTGCGTTATTTTGCTTCTCTGATGTTATGTTAAAACATCAGAGATGTTTCCCAATGTAGCAATCTGGCAAAGTCTTGGGATCACAGGAGCCTGTCAATGTGACCAGGGAGAAAGTACCCGGAGAAGGAGAAAGGGAGGGGTGGAACCTATAACTCCACGACAGTTTGCTGGAATTGGGTGAAATTGGAGGTGGGTAGGATGCACTCAGGGGGAGCCTTCAGATGTTGCACTAGAAAATAGGGGATTTGGGCTTCAGGCAAAAGCACACACATTGAAGGAGAAAGGCGGGGAGAGAGGAATAACTCCATGACAGTTTGCTGGAATGGGGCAAAATTGGGGTGGTGGGCTGCTCTCATAGGGGGCCTTCAGATGCTGTACTGGAGAATCAGGGATATTGGCTTCTTCAGGCAAAAGTGGGGGAGTCTGGACAGGGGCAGGGAACAAACCTCTCTCATTGGTTGAATAGCCTCTGCACAGTTGATGACATTCAGTTCTACTCCCCCAACCAAACCCAGAAGTATGTTCCTTTCAAATGCTATGTGACCCCTGAAAACCAGATTTTAAAGGTACGGTACACTCAGCTTTTATTGCTTCGTGTGTACCTGACGGACCAAAGCAAATTCCATGAAAATCCAGATAATACTCCAAGTGACTTCTCATTCTGTTGTTCTGAAGATTCCCCCGCCCCCCGCCCCAACTCAGGCCAGATATTGCTTTAAGGCAATCCATAGTGATAGTCCTATTAACAGAAATCTGGTAGCAAACCCTATATAATTGCAAAACACGAACTACAGAAGGTGGTCAAAAGTGTATAAAAGAAAGAAAAATGCAGGAAAAATATTAACTTCCCTAATGGCATTTATCTTTACACTCTGCAAATGAACTCTAAAAAGCAACCCTAAGAATATTATGGGTTGGATCCAAATTTACACTGGATAAACTGTGCTGATGGAAGTGGACTTCCCCCCCCTTCCATGGCACCCCCTCCAGCCCCCTGAAAATACTACACAGAGAGTCAGGGGATCCTGTTGAATGGGGTGAACTGTGGTGTGTGTGTGGGGGGGAATCCCCCAAAATCAGGTTGAGGGGCTTTCCATGAGCAGAGGCTTTCCTGTCATGGAAGATCCCTTCCTCTTGAGAAGGCAGATCCTGGTCCAACACCAATTGTTCCGTCATCATTCTGATAAAGTTTGATTGAAGTTTATTCAACATCCAGTCAATCTGTTTACTAAATGAGAACAATTGTCAAATGTCATTGCCCTTAAGATAAGCTGCTTAATTATAATGGGGTGGTGTACGGATATTAATGTTTGCTAAGAAATAAAACCTTTCACTTGAGCAGCTATTATGGGACATAGGAATGAGGATCTAGGATAAATTTTAACTCGAAGCTTGGATAGTGGCTTTAGCAAGGAGTATGCCTATTCTTCTGGTTTATAATCTTGCTACGGTTAGCAGCCACAGCTATTGTGCCTTTTCGGTCCATCAAGCCTTCCTCATACACCTGCGCATTCTCTGTCTCTTTTAACAACAACATCTCCAGTAGCATGGAGAAAAGTTGTTTACTCCTAATGTAGTTTCCCACATAAAGTGAGTCAAAGCAGCCACCACAAGGCAGCCATAACATCAGAGGCATTTCTACCATGAGAGATGTGTGTGTGTGTGTGTGTGTGTGTTGGGGGATGGATTTTGGATGTAACTGAGAATGGACGAGTGGAGGAGAATGGACAGACAGACACATTTGATGGTTGACCACAGAATGTAACCCTACAAAAATACTGCAGGCTAGTCCTGAACAACAGGGAAGGCTGAAGCCATTTTACAGTTAAGTTGAATTACCCCAAAATGGAGGGAAGGATGAAGCCATTTTACAGTTAAGTTGAATTACCCAGAAATGGTTGACTACTGTATGGCTGATTTATGACTCCTTATCCAGGTCATTGCAAAACTCGCACTTGTAAACTTCCCCTTTCAGTGGCATTTTGGCATTGTTTCAGCATCCTCAGGAAACTGACTCAGCCTCCCGCTACCGCAGGTATGCAATGTGCCTACCAGTTTTGGCTGTGCTGATCTTCTTACACTTTCAGAGGTCAAATTACTAAAAGCTGCTATGCTTTTGTTCTGTGCAAGTGTAACCCTGCTGAAGCTGCTCTCATATCATCACCTATGGCAGGGTGGGGGTGGCAAAATACCTTAGTCAGCCCAGCCAGGATTTATTTACTGAGAGTTGTCCCTAATTTTACAGATGATAGGCCCAAACTGCAGTCCCAGCAAGAGGATCACTCTTCGGTCTTTGTGGAAGGACTTATATTGGACTAAGAACTCCTAAAGCACCCGGGGGGTGTGTGTGTGTGTGTCTTGCTTTGTTGCTCTGGTGGCTTACACACGCACGCCCTGCTTGTTTGTGTACCTTGTGCCCTCATGGAGAGGTACTGAAGAAACTGGAATTGCACTGTTGTTTAATACATGTTGCAAATTATCTTGTTCTACAAATTTGTGATAAAATATCTGTTTGAATATTTGATCTGTCTGGTTTTATTTTCCTTGAAGCAACTTTATGATTTTAGAGCCACACAGGGCAAAATATTTGAAATACTCTGTGACCTGTGTTAGCCAGTTGGCAGGGTTGCACAAGGTTGTCTAGGAACTCTTTTAATTTACTAGTAGTGGAGTAGGAGCTGCTACAGAATGACTTCTCATAACATCTGAACATTCATATTGCTCTTTTCACATCCACAGTGTTCTCATTTCTGGGAGGGCAATGCTGCCAAGGATAGGAGCTGTGCCATAGACTCCTCTCATGTGACCACACACTTCTGATGTTCAAGCAGTATGGAAAGGAATCATGCTGTAGCAGCTCCGACACCACTGAATGTAACGTTGCAGAAGGGCCCTCTTGGTTTTTCCAACTGCCATGTTCTCAATTGGTGTAGGGTACATTTTGAGACCGTGACAATTGGAAAGAACAACAAGGCCCTTTTTGACATCTTCACAATAACTTTGGTTGTTGGACAGTTTAACACAGCAAGAAAGAAAGAAAGAAAGAAAGAAAGAAAGAAAGAAAGAAAGAAGTTGCAGACCCAAGATTCAGCTTTAACACAAACCTGCAACTTAAGACCCACTTCTAATTTTTTACCATATATATCCAGCTTTCTTTTTCACTCCCATAAAAGAAAATGGTGGTGCCACTAGTGTGACTCACCTTAATTACAAAGAAACCCATCTTGATCAGTTGGGGATAGAGCATTTCACACTGTAAGGGTTCTCACAAACCTTTCTGGGAACAGATTCTTGAGAAATCAGTCTGAGTGCAAAGACAACGAGGAACTGAAAGTCAGATCCAGGAAGGCCAGCCAAGGTGAGTCAGGAAGGGGACTAGCTACTAGACCCAATTGTAGAACCAGTCCAAGAGCCAGGAAGTTAACTAAACATTTATGTGTTTGATAGTGCAAGGATGAAAGGTTTTCCATTTTGTGTTGCCAGTTAAGAGGAATTGTCCAGTAAGACGACATGGAATTAATGTAGAACCAAGTGACCACCATGTGATTTAAAAGAAGGTTCCTTGCCTGAAAACGTGACACCTTATTTTCCACTTGTTTTTAAAACTTTGTCTTCCTCATCTATATCTTTGATAAAATTATTATTTCTAACTGCTGTGGCTAATGGTTCTAAACACAATACAAATAATCATTATTCAATACAGTTTACAACCAATAAAGAAATCAGTCTATATGATGACACAGAGGCTGCATCTTTGTTAGTTTTAAGAATTAATATTATCTTTGCTTCATTCCATGATTCAGGAAGTTTACTCATTTGTAGTATTTTATTCCTTACACAGACTAAAATAGAAGATATTGAAATAAGATACTGAAAAAACACCCATTCCTGATAGCTGTCAGTGTTGCTCCTTCTTGGCTCCCTTTTATTGCCCTCTTCTACCTGCATTGGTTCCTCTAACAATCCTGTATCCATTACATCTAGATTTGGAATAGTCGAGTTATCTAGATAACTCTTTACATTTTTCCTTTCTAGGTATTCTGAATTGTACAACTTCTTATAATATAATTAAATATCCTCCAGAATATTGGTGTTATTAACAGCATACATTCAATTGTCTCTTCGTACTGAAGGAATCTTTTTTTTTTAATTCTTCTCAAAGCTTAATGCAAGCATTCTGTCAGGCTAGTTACCCTTTTCAAAACACCTGCTTTGCATAATTTAACTTTTGATATGTAATATAGGTATCAAAGATTGTTTTTATTCTGAATATATGTTGATATATTTCCTCAGAAGATTTATTTGCTGTGTTCCATTTCTAATTTTTCCAATTAATCTATCAATTCCTGCTGCTCTTCCTTCTTTAAATAAGTAGAACGAAAAATAAATTGGCCTTTTATGAAGCCCACATAATTTTATTATGATGATTATGATTATTATCACTAAGAAATTAGGCTGCAGTCCTACAGGCCATCAGCTGGTCTCTGACAGGCTGTAAGATGCTGCAGAAGGGCTGTTCTCCTGGCAGAGAGGAGCCCTATTGGCAGGAGGAGGAGCCCCTGGTATGTGGCACTCCAGTGTTGGTAGGAGGAAGGAGGCATTCTGGGGGCATGTTGTAGAAGGCTGGAGAAATCCTTTGATCCACAGTATCCAAAGCCCCCTCATTCTCCCAATACACCCCCATCCAGGGAGTAAAACTACACAAGTCCTGGAGCTGTTGTAGTGATTTTCTCTACAACGGGAAGGATTTTTAAAAATGAACCAGGAAGGATGGGTGATCCTGCCCCCCCACTTCTGCCCTGGCCAGCATGAGCTGGCAAGGCTTAGAAAATGGTGTTTTGTCTGCCATGGATTCTCCCCTTCCCTCATAAGATAATTCTGTTAAGTACTTTATTTGATCATTCCAGATAGTCTGATGTTAATTTCATTTGGAATTGTTATAAATGTATATATTTAAAAGTATGAAAAGAGAAGAGAAAATGCAAGCACACCCGCACACGGACACAAATAAATTTAAAAAACAAGGCCAGAACAATTTGCACCTGAAATCCTATCCTGACTTCCCCCTTCCTTTTCTTGCCCTGAATCTGTTTATTCTTGATTTATAAAGTCACAGCATTTGTCTCCTTCCTCCTCAAATTGAATTACAATAGTCTTTTGATGGTACATTACTAACAGTTTCACTGACAAACTCCAAAAGTATTTTATGTTCTATTTTCAAAGCCATTTAATTATTCTATTAAATTGTTTCCTCTTCCGTAATATTCCTGGTGCCAAATCTGATAATACGTTAACCATGAAATAGAATTTGTGTCTGAGGCCAATGTTTCTGCTAAGGGAGCATGCCAAGGTGACATGCCCCTCTGGCAACACCCTTGTGGCACAACACACTGCCAAGGGTTTCTCAATGTCTCTCCTGCGGCATAGGGTTCCCAAGGGAGATGGGCTTGCAGCACTGGTACTGCCCAGAAGGCCTGGATCACATCGGGCAGAGACATGTTACTGGTCAGCTCTTATCTTTATGCTTTTAGGTAAGCACACTTAAGAGCGCAAGATTTTTTTTCATAACAGAAGAGAGTGAATGGAATAATCAGGAAACCCAAGTTGTTTTAGAACAGTGCTTGTTTTGGAGCAGTGAAAGCAGATTCAGCTTTCGAAGACCAGGGAAGTGGCTCAGGAATATCTAAATATACTCTGTCAGGAAACAAAGATAGTGCAACTAAGTGTACATAAAAGGTCTCTGGTCAATAGAAAGAAACGGGTATCAATGAAGTTATAAACCTCTCGACTGTCTTAGAAGTTCTGAGGATGAGGGGGAGGGGCAGAATCAGCTGGGATGTGTGAAGTGTTTTTTTAATGTCTTTAGACAATCCATATAGTCTGCTATAGTCTCACTTTTGTTTTGTTTACAACTGATGATTTTTAGCCTAATCAGTTTTCTGTAGACAAATTTCAGGGATTGCTCCTAGGAGTCTGATGTGCACTTGGTCTAAAGTATTAAGATCAGCTGGTTCTTGGTTTGGCCAATTTGCTTCTTCCTTTAATCTAGTGCACACTTCTTGGGGCAAAATAACTCGCATGAGTTGGTTCATGCTAGCCCAATTAGGATTTTAACAAGTGATGGTTGTTTGCAATTCTTCTCTAAATTTTGGTGGCTTTTCTCTGGTGTTTCAAAATTTGACCTAGTCTTTCAGTTTTTCTTGGGACTTCTTAAGACTCCACTCCCTGGAACTTAGGTGACCTTTCTGACATCTCAACATACCAATCAAAGAATGCATTCCCATTGACTCTGTGCCACATTGGAACCCTGAGATTCTAAGGCTCCCTTTAAATGTACAATTCTGTCCAAATCAAAGGTCCCAACCAAGGGAAATTGTTTGGGTGGGTCAAGTTCCATTTGTCCAAAACTTGCAAGTCTTAGGTCCGTAATTCCTGTGCATGTACATTGAAGGAGTCCCGTTTGGGGCTGCGGAATTCCTTTGGAAGAATCCGACCCTATGCTTAATTTACACAGGAGCACACAGGAAAACAATCAGGAGGTCTCCACAGGCTGCAAGAAATGAAAGGCACTGCCAAATTCTGAGGTACAGTCAGAGACCGACTCTCACTGAATTGGAGGCACAATCAGTCAAGGTAGCTCATACCATGGCAGGGAAGTGAAGGAAAGGTCAGGTCATTCACTGCAATCTCCATTCATTCAGGAATTATTTATTGAGGAGGTCTCTGCCTTGCCAGTTGGCTCATACTATGGAGGGAAGGAGGAAAACTCACACAAGGTTCCAGCAACTATAATTTGCCGTGGTCCTTTTTACCTCCGTTCATACAAGGCAACTCTCATTCACCTGGCGCCATATCCCACGGACGTCTGTAACCCCCCCCCCCAACAAAAAATCCCCTTACCGAGTGCTTACTGACTGTCTCCTTAAGCGGTATCCCATCAGCCAAGGCAGAATCCTCCCAGGGGCAGCATCACACTGAGTCTCAGACTTAGAGATTTCAAAAGGTCTCTTACCTTGGTGTGCGCGTCTGGGATGTTCAGTGAATGGTGGTCCAAATTGGTTCGATTCTCCTCAGCATTTGAGATCTGAGTCACGGCACCAAATTGTTAAGGAAATATCCAAGGCATATTTTGATATTTTATTAGGTTGAACAGTCAGAAATTTAATAAAGCACATCACAGCTGTGGGAGAGAGGGTTGATGCTGTGTCTCACCAAATAAAAAGAAACAGGATGCATTTATAGAGACTGAAAGTTGGAGAACAAAGAAAATACAAAGAAAATGCATAGAAAACTACACTTGCTCAAGAGCAACTTTAGCTCAGCAACAGTTTTATCAGCACAGCTGCCTTATCTTTTAGGGATGAGCTTACTTTGGTGGATAGGAATGTCTTGCTACAATTTACAATTATCTTCTCATGGTCAGACATATACACATTCTCTCAATCCCATCAGGTACCTCACCTCACCCAAACTACTTACAAGGCCTAGTCAGGCCTACCTTCACACTGTAGAACCTTGAAAAGAAGCTTACAGACATTTGGTTTTTTGCCACCCCAGCTCACTGCAGACAGTACATTTAAAAAACACAGCCACTGAGCTCAGCTTGACGCCTCCCTCAGTTTGGCGCCTTGGGTGACCATCCAGCTCACCCATCCCTCAAGCCAGCCCTGCACACAGCCATGCAGACAGACCCACCGCGGGACTGCAGACAGAGGAAACGGCTGATGACATTACGGCTGCTGTGCAAGGCATAACACATGCATGGACTGCACACAAGTATGTAAAGGATAATGCGGATAGCAATTGTGAAAAAGCCTCATGACACCTACAAATCAATGCTTAGCTTTCCAATGAGCTTTGCTGAGTATCACTTCCCTGTGAAGTAGGCACTTTTCAGAATGCAGAGCTGAAGGAGGCTGCAGAAAATGTGCTGATCAGCCACCCTCCTTGTGTGGCTAATTCAGCCTTCCTTAATCTGACGCATTTTGGAATTCAGTGCTTATCAGCCCCAGCCAGCATGGCTAATAATCAGGAATGCTGGGAGTTGTAGTCCAAAACATCCAGAGGGCACCAGGTCGGGAAAGGATATGTGTGTATATATATGTGTATGCATATGCATATGCGTATGTGTATGTATGTATGTATGTATGTATATATCTGTTTGTGTGGGTATATATCACAAAAAAGTAAAAAGCGAACACCTAGCAGTTTGTAACGTTAGGTGTTTTTAATGTTTAATGTGTTGTTGTTCAGTTGTTCAGTCGTGTCCGACTCTTCGTGACCCCATGGACCATAGCACGCCAGGCCTTCCTGTCCTGCGCTCTCTCCCGAAGTGTGCTCAAGTCCATATTCATTGCATCGGTGATGCTATCTAGCCATCCCATCCTCTGCCATCCCCTTCTCCTTTTGCCTTCAATCTTTCCCAGCATCAGGGTCTTTTCCAGTGACTTTTCTCTTCGTATTAGGTGGCCAAAATATTTGAGCTTCAGCTTCAGTATCTGTCCTTCCAATGAGCACTCAGGGTTGATTTCCTTTAGGATTGACTGATTTGACCTCCTTGCTGTCCAGGGGGCTCGTAAGAGTCTTCTCCAGCACCACAGTTTGAAAGCATCAATTCTTCGAACCTTTGTCGGCAAGGTGATGTCTCTGCTTCTTACTCATAAAGCCCACAGACAGGTATCCCTTTCTTCTCATCCATATGGGAACAAATGATACTGCCAAGTGGAGCTACGAAGAAATCACGTCAGACTTTGAAGCTTTGGGAAGGAAACTCAAGAACTTTGGGGCCCAGATAGTTTTCTCATCCATCCTTCCAGTAGTTAGAAGAGGGATAGAAAGGGAACAAAAAATACTCCGGGTGAATGACTGGCTACGAAGGTGGTGCCGACAAGAGAGATTTGGATTCTGGGACCATGGGCTATACTTCCTAGAAGATGGGCTGTTGGCAAGGGTCGGGTTGCACCTCACAAAGGCTGGGAAGAATGTGTTTGGCCACAGCATGAGGAACTTCATCAGGAGGCCTTTAAACTGAATCCTACAGGGAAAAGGGAGATGTAATGTTGGGGGTAACAATGGACGTAGGTGCATGCACTGCAACGGAGAGAACAGCTCTGAGAGCGCCCAATAATAGTCTTCAGACACATGTAGGAAGAAAGCCAGACTATGAAGCACATGGTCTTCAATGTCTATATACTAATGCCCAGAGTATGGGAAACAAACAGAACAAACTTGAACTCTTAATACAGGAGGGAAATTCTGACTTGATAGGTATAACTGAGACTTGGTGGGATGACTCTCATGACTGGAATACAGCAATTGAAGGATATAACTTGTTCAAAAAGAACAGGAGGAACAGAAAGGGAGGTGGGGTTGCACTGTATGGGAAAAATACATATCTCTGCACAGAAATACAGGAGGATGAGCTTGGTAGCCCCATCGAGAGCATCTGGATCAAAATAAATGGAGCAAAGAATAAAAGGAACCTGGTGGTCGGAGTCTACTACCGGCCACCCAATCAAGGAGAAGACGAGGATGAAACTTTTGAAAAGCAAGTAGCCAGTGTTTTAAGGAAGCATGATGTAGTAGTAATGGGGGACTTCAATTTCCCCGATATTTGTTGGGAGATAAATTCTGCAAAACATGGCCCCTCCAGGAAATTCCTGACTTGTGTGGCGGATAACTTCCTCCTACAGAAAGTAGAGGAAGGAACTAGAGGATCGGCTATCCTTGACTTGATCCTAACCAACAGAGATGACTTAGTGGATCAAGTAGCAGTTACAGGAACTCTGGGGGAAAGCGACCATGTTGTACTTGAGTTCTTGGTTCTTAGGGAAGCAAAAGCCAAGTGTAGTCAAATGTGTACCCTGGATTTTAGGAAAGCTGATTTTAATAAACTCAGAACAATGATCAGTAAGGTCCCATGGCAAGCAACGCTAATGAGAAAAGGAGTCCAAGATGGGTGGGAGCTTTTAAAAAAGGAAATTCTCAAGGCACAATTACAAACAATTCCAACAAGAAGAAAAGGTGGAAGACAACAGAAAAGGCCAGTGTGGCTTCACAAAAAGCTTAGGCATGACCTGCAAACAAAAAAGGACACATATAGGAAGTGGAAAGAAAGCCAAGTAACAAAGGAAGAGTACAGGCAGGTAGCACAGAATTGCAGGGATGGTGTCAGGAAGGCTAAAGCTGAGAACGAGCTGAGGTTAATGAGGGATGCTAAAAACAACAAAAAGGCTTTCTTCAGCTACGTGCATAGTAAAAGGCAGAGGAAAGAAATGGTTGTTCAGCTATTAAATAAGGATGGCAAAATGATAACAGATGACAAAGAAAAGGCAGAGGTGCTCAATTCCTACTTTGGCTCAGTCTTCTCCCAAAAGAGGGTCTATGACCCCCCTGGCAAAGGCGAAGTACAGGCTGAAGGGCAGGATTGCAATTTGAGATCGATAGGCATATGGTCAAGGAACACCTAATTACTTTGAATGAGTTCAAATCTGCAGGGCCAGATGAACTGCATCCTAGAGTAATAAAGGAGCAGGCAGAAGAACTCTCAGAACCACTATCTTTCTCTATGATATCTTTGAAGAACTCTTTGAGAAATCATGGAGGATGGGGGAAGTGCCAGATGACTGGAGGAGGGCTAATGTTGTCAGTCTGACATCAATCCCTGGGAAAATTCTGGAGCAGATGATAAAGCAATCCACCTATAAGCAGCTTGAAAACAATGCAGTGATTACTCGAAGCCAACATGGATTTGTCAAGAACAAATCCTGCCAGACAAATCTGATCTCATTTTTTGATCAAGTAACCTCCCTTGTGGACTGTGGGAATGCTGTGGACATCATATACCTCGACTTCAGCAAAGCTTTCGACAAAGTGCCCCATGATCTCCTGATGAGCAAACTAGCTCAAAGTGGGCTAGATGAATCGGACTCAAAGAGTGCTTATCAATGGGACCTTCTCAAACTGGGGAGAAGTAACGAGTGGGGTACCGCAGGGCTCAGTGCTGGGCCCAGTGCTCTTCAACATTTTTATTAATGACTTGGAGGAGGAGGTGCAGGGAATGCTGATCAAATTTGCAGATGACACAAAATTGGGAGGGATAGCTAATACTTTGGAAGACAGAAACAAAATTCAAAGTGATCTGGATAGACTGGAGCGCTGGGCAGAAAACAACAGAATGACATTTAATAGGGATCAATGCCAAGTTCTGCACCTAGGAAAAAAAGAAACCAAATGCACAGTTACAAAATGGGGGATACATGGCTCAATAACACTACAAGAGAGAAGGATCTTGGAATTGTTGTCGATCACAAGCTGAATATGAGCCAACAATGTGATGTGGCTGCAAAAAAGGCAAATGCTCTTTTGGGCTGCATTAATAGAAGCATAGCTTCCAAATCCTGGGAAGTACTAGTTCCCCTCTACTCAGCACTGGTTAGGCTTCATCTGGAGTACTGTGTCCAGTTCTGGGCACCACTCTTTAAGAAGGATGCAGACACACTGGAGAGGGTTCAGGGGAGGGCAACAAAGATGATCAGGGGACTGGAAACAAAGCCCTATGAAGAGAGACTCAAAGAACTGGGCATGTTTAGCCTTGAGAGAGAAGAATGAGTGGAGATATGATAGTGCTCTTCAAGTACTTGAAAGGTTGTGACAGAGAAGAAGGCCAGCATCTCTTCTTGATCATCCCAGAGTGCAGGACACGGAATAAAGGGCTCAAGTGACAGGAAGCCAGATTCCAGCTGAACATCAGGAAAAGCTTCCTGACTGTTAGAGCAATACGACAATGGAACCAATGACCTAGGGAGGTGGTGGGCTCTCCCACACTGGAGGCGTTCAAGACGAGGCTGGACAGCCATCTGTCAGGGATGCTCTGACTTGGATTCCTGCATTGAGCAGGGGGTTGGACTCAGTGGCCTTGTAGGCCCCTTCCAACTCTACTATTCTATGATTCTATGATTCTATACTATGCTGTCTAGGTTTGCCATAGCTTTCCTCCCAAGGAGCAAGGGTCTTTTAATTTCATGGCTACAGTCACCGTCTGTGATCTTGGAGCCCAAGAAAATAAAATCTGTCACTGCTTCCATTTCTTCCCCTTCTATATGCCAGGAAGTGATGAGGCCAGATGCCATGAAAAACATTAGTTTTTTTTTAATGTTGAGTTTCAAACCAGCTTTCGCACTCTCCACTTTCACCCTCAACAAGAGGCTCTTTAGATCCTCTTCGCTTTCTGCCATTAGAGTGGTATCGTCTGCGTATCTGAGGTTGTTGATAATTCTCCCGGCAATCTTAATTCCGACCTGTGATTCATCCAACCCGGCATTTCTCATGAGGTACTCTGCGTATAAATTAAATAAGCAGGGCGACGATATACAGCCTTGTCATACTCCTTTCCCAATTTTGAACCAATCAGTTGTTCCATGTCCGGTTCTTACTGTTGCTTCTTGACCCTCATACAGGTTACTCAGGAGACAAGTAAGGTGGTCTGGTACTCCCATCTCTTTCAGAATTTGCCACAGTTTGTTGTGATCCACACAATCAAAAGCTTTAGCGTAGTCAATGAAGCAGAAATAGATGTTTTTCTGGAATTCTCTTGCTTTCTCCATGATCCAGCGAATGTTGGCGATTTGATCTCCAGTTCCTCTGCCTCTTCGAAACCCCGCTTGTCCTTCCAGTAGTTCTCGGTTCACATACTGCTGAAGCCTAGCTTGTAGGATTTTGAGCATAACCTTGCTGGCTGGCATGTGAAATGAGCGCAATTGTACGGTAGTGACACTCTTTGGCATTGCCCTTCTTTGGAATTGGAATGTAAACTGACCTTTTCCAGTCTTGTGGCCACTGCTGAGTGTTCCAAATGTGTTGGCATATTGAGTGCAGCACTTTTAACAGCATCATCTTTTAGGATTTTAAATAGCTCAGCTGGAATACTGTCATCTCCGCTAGCTTTGTTGTTACTAATACTTCCTAAGGCCCACCTGACTTCACTCTCTAGGATGTCCGGCTCAAGTTCAGTGACCGCACTATCATGGCTATCAGGGACATTAAGGTCTTTCCTGTATAGTTCTTCTGTGTATTCTTTCCACTTCTTCTTAATCTCATCTGCTTCTGTTAGGTCCCTGCTTTCTTTGTCCTTTATCATGCCCGTCTTTGCACAAAACGTTCCCTTGATATCTCCGATTTTCTTGAAAAGATCTCTAGTCTTTCCCATTCTACTGTTTTCCTCGATTTCTTTGCACTGTTCATTTAGAAAGGCCTTCTTGTCTCTCCTTGCTATTCTCTGGAACTCTGCATTCAGTTGGATATATCTTCCCCTTTCTCCTTTGCTTTTCGCTTCCCTTCTTTCCTCAGCTACTTGTAAAGCCTCATCAGACAGCCACTTTGCTTTCTTGCATTTCTTTTTCTTTGGGATGGATTTTGTTGCTGCCTCCTGAACAATGTTACGGACCTCCGTCCATAGTTTCTCAGGCACTCTTGTCTATCAGGTCTAATGCCTTAAATCTATTCGTCACCTCCACTGTATATTCATAAGGGATATGATTTAGGTAATACCTGAATGGTTTAGTGGTTTCCCTACGTTCTTCAATTTAAGCCGAAATTTTGCAATAAGAAGCTCATGATCTGAGCCACAGTCAGCTCCAGGTCTTGTTTTGACTGACTGTATAGAGCTTCTCCATCTTTGGCTGCAATGTACATAATCAATCTGATTTCGATATTGACCATCTGGTTATGTCCATGTGTAGAGTTGCCTCTTGTGTAGTTGGAAAAGCATGTTTGCTATGATCAGCGTGTTCTCTTGACAAAACTCTATTAGCCTTTGTCCTGCTTCATTTTGTACACCAAGGCCGTGCTTGCCTGTTATCCCAGTGATTTCTTGACTTCCTACTTTAGCATTCCAATCCCCTATGATGAAGAGGACATCTTTTTTTGGTGTTAGTTCTAGTAGGTGTTGTAGGTCTTCATAGAATGTATCAACCTCAGCTTCTTTGGCCTCAGTGGTTGGGGCATAGACTTGAATTACTGTGATGTTGAATAGTTTGCCTTGGATTCGTACTGAGATCATTCTATCGTTTTTGAGATTGTACCCCAGTACTGCTTTTCCCACCATGTTATTGACTATGAGTGCTACTCCATTTCTTCTAAGGGATTCTTGCCTACAGTAGTAGATATGGTGGTCACCTGAATTACATTCGCCCATGCTTGTCCATTTGAGTTCGCTGATTCCCACGATGTCGATGTTCAATCTTGCCATCTCATGTTTGACCACCTCCAGCTTACCTTGATTCATTGATCTGACATTCCAGGTTCCTAAACAATATTGTTCTTTACAGCATCGGATTTTCTTTTCTCCACCAGACACATCCACAGCTGAGTGTCCTTTCGGCTTTGGCCCAGCCACTTCACTCTTTCTGGCGCTACTTGGAAATCCCCTCTGCTCTTCCCCAGTAGTATATTGAACACCTTCCAACCTGAGGGGCTCATCTTCCGGTGTCATATCTTTTAACCTTGTGATACGTTCCATGGGGTTTTCTTGGCAAGAATACTGGAGTGGGTTGCCATTTCCTTCTCCAGTGGACCACATTTTGTTAGAACTCTCCACCATGACCTGTCCGTTTTGGGTGGCCCTGCATGGCATAGCTTATGGCTTCACTGAGTTAAGTAAGCCCCTTCACCACAACAAGGCAATGATCCATGAAGGGGAAGGAAGGCATTCACAACCTTTCAAACTATGCCTTTGGAATATCTTGAGGGCAGATTCTGCAAAGTCCCCATGAAGCAGCCCTGCCGCCAGGCGCAAGTGGAGGACATTAAACATTATGTCCTATGCTGCCCACTTTATGAAGTAGTAAGAGGTAAAATGCTGGGCCAGATTGTTGCCAACTTCATGGGCTCTGAAGCGGAATGAACACTGGTTACCAGTTGTTTTCCGGGCCAAATTCAGTGTGTTGGTTTTGACCTTTAAAACCTTATATGGTTCCAGCCCAGCCTATCTTAAGGAGCACCTCCAGCAACACCAGACAGGCCGCTGAACAAGATCAGCCTAGGATGGCCTTCTCTCTCTCTCATCAGCCAGGACAGCTAAACTGGTGGGGACTAGGGAGAGGGCCTTTTCTGTGATGGCCCACACTCTGTGGAACTCCCTCCCTAGGGAACTCCACCATGCCCCCTCTTTAATGAGCTTCCTCCATGCATTAAAAACGTGGTTGTTCAGGCAGTCATTTGGGGTGGGTTAGGGTATTTTAGAAAACGTTTTTATTGTAGAATTTTATTGTTTTAAACTGTTTTATTATATGCTGTACATCGCCCAGAGCGGCTGGGTGACCAGTCAGATGGGCTACTAATAAATTTAATAAATAAAATAAATAAAATAAAATGTGTTTACTCTCTGTTGGCGGATGGACTTTCCTATGTTTGCGACCAAGTGGCCATTGTTTACTTTGCTGACTCTTAAAATTAGAAAGAGAACTGTACCTATTAATCTTGCCAGCAGCCAGACACTTCGCTAAACTGTAGTTTAGGATTAGTTTTAGTACTAGGATGGTTTCCATTTTAGTCGTAACCACAGTTAGGCAATCAGGATTTTATTATTTTATTTGCACGTTAGTAATTAATTGCTGTTGCTTTTATGTAAGATGTATAGATGCTGTATTATTGTTATGTGCATGTTTTGATTTACTGTGATATGATCTGTGGTTACAACAATAAACTGAACTACTACCGCCACAGTGGAGTGGGCCTCCGATGTCCACATGACTGCTTACTGGTGGTGAGGGTGGACATGCCAAGGAAAATGGATGATTTGTCTAGTAGTCACCATAGCTGTAACACCATCTCCCATGTGATTTACTACAATGTGCCTTATGGATGGCCCAGTTTTTGGCACCACACAGTTGGACCGTGAATCTCTGGCATGCTGCTGTTGTGTTTGCTGCGGAGCACACCACATTAGTTGCTCATTCGACTAATCAACAGTTCGGGTGGGAGGGGTATGCAGTGAGCTTGTCTTGCCCGTTGCAGGAAGCATGCAAAGCATCTAAGACTTTTGCTGCCTCAGGTGTTCCCAGGCATTCCTTGATTCCTAGGATATACGTTCAAGATCTTTCGGGCCTTTCAACAAGGCTGTGTTGCATGCACATAAGCTGTCGCCACCGCAGCTTCTTTTCTGCACAATAGAGATACCTTTCTGACACAAAATAATTACAAGGAAATGGGATAAAGAAACTTTCCCTGGGTAGTTTTCTGGACATGAGTACAGAGAACGAATATTATATCTTATGAGAAAATGACTACTCATTTATACAAGAGCTAGGTCACTTTTTGCAGTTTAAATCCTAGATCATCTCTACACCAGCCTAAAATCCCGCATTTAAAATGGGGTGTTCTGCTCCTGTTTTAAATGCAGGATCATGATGGACTCCCTTTACACGTGCTTTCTTCCCCCATTATCCGAGTCTTCCGTATGTTTCATTATACAGCTGCTAGATGGCGCTCTGGACTAGCTCCCCTTATTGTGGGTCTTCCTTTTTTACGAGGGAACTCAAGCATAGTAATTTGATAGCTCATGGTCTCTTATCTTTTAAAAAATGGAATAAAGGTCATTTAGTGCAAGAGATGCCCTGGAGGAGGTCGGTGACGTCATCTAAAGGACCTGAAACTTCTGCAAGTAACCAATCTCAATAGCAGAATAAAAGCTACATGTGAAGAAGCCCCTAGCTCTCACTCTTTGTCTCCATTCTCTGCAGTCTCCCACAGTGTAAGATGTGATATATCTGCTAGCCAACTGTTGCTTGGTTCATCCTGGTGGGCAGAAGGTAGATCTCTAGAAGGTTTGGACTTCAACTCCGAGAAGCCCCTGCCAGTATGGCCAGTGGTCAGGAGTTGAAGTCCAAAACATCTAGAGATCTACTTCCTGCCTACCCCTGCCTTAACACACAGAATCAATGTCAATCAAGAGGCAGCATATTTCATGAATTGGGTTGCTCACTTTTTTTTGCTAGCTGCCTGTTCTCCAGCGCCTTTATCAGCAGTCTATTAAATAGACCTCACAAACACTGGGCTGGCTAGTGAGGTATCCTAAGGGTCATATTAGCAGCTCGGCCAGCTCCATCCTCCCAGCACTGGTGCACATTGTGCGCTGTTCAGAAGCTTTAAGGTCTGGTAGTGGTGAATCTCTTCCTTGTGCGCTGCACAAAAGATACAACCTTGGCCACTGCAGCACAGCCTCCAGTTGCTTGCGCTACATTCATCATTGGTATGTGTGTCGAGGGGAGGACAGGGGAGTTCCACAGTCGTGACTTTACCTTTATGGTTGGAATGGTGGAAATGAAATGGAAAAGTTGAAAACTAGTGCTTGGTTTGCCTAGTACCATGTGCTACACATCCTGCCGATTGTGTAACACAGACTGGAAAGGAAGCTTTCTCAGAAGGTTTGCCAGCTATTCATCAACTAAATATTCGAAGAAAACACACTTACAAGAAGACCCTGTACAAAAAAAATACAGAATTCCTGTGAAAACTTTGCTATATGATATGTTCCCATTGACCTTTCAAATGATCAAGAACTACAGTTAAACGTCAACACTGTCAAATTTCAGACATCATATGTGCCAACTTGATTGTAGGCTTCTCCTGAAAAGTCAACGACTTCAGATGCTACTTCTCTCCTCCCCGCCCCCCCGCCCCAACTTGCATCTACTACTGATGAGATCTGAAATTGGCTGTAGGTTTGCCTGTTCTATACTCCCCCCCCCCCCCGAGGGCGCAAAAGGCTGAGAGACTGCTGTGTTGAAATCCCAGCTGGGAAAGGGGGAAAGAAACATCTGAAGATGCCACTAGAAATTCAAGAGTGGCTGCTGGATTTTGAGTATTTGGTGGAATGCTAGTTGCATTTCCGTTGTAAGGCAGAAGTCGGCAGCAGGCCGTGGGTTGCAGTCACAATGGACCACATACTGATTTTTGGTGAACCCCCATGATCATTGGTGGTTCCTCAGTGCTAGAAAATCCATCAATACAGATAGTGATGATGGATACACATATAACGTTGGTGTCATCTTTGCATATACCTGTCCCATTGCCCAAACAAGGGTGGTGCTAATAATGCATCATGTTTATATAAAGATGGTGCCAAACCTACATGAGTGTCACTCAGTCTTTGTTGGGGGATTTTCTGATGTGGGGGCAAAAGGGATAGGATTATCCCTTGTGATTCTTCCCTCCTCCCCCTCCCCCTCACTACCATCACCACCCTATGACACAAGGAGTGTGTGGAGTTTTCACAGGTGAGGCTTCAAGGCAATAGTTGGCTTGCAATGTGAATATACTGTACTTATGGTCTTATAGACCCCTTCCAGGCCTACTATTCTCTGATCCTATGAGCCTATAGTATGAATGCAAATACCTATGTTGTTCAGAACACTTAATTGCCATATAAATACTTCCCTCCTGATTTCTCTTCTGCATTAACACTGGCAGCATGTTAACACATGTTAACGGGAAAGACTTAAAGGAAATCTAAGCCACACATTTGAAAACATGT
This sequence comes from Heloderma suspectum, assembly GCF_057233095.1. NCBI lineage: Eukaryota > Metazoa > Chordata > Lepidosauria > Squamata > Helodermatidae > Heloderma > Heloderma suspectum. Next base: position 130,438,397 of record NC_139462.1, on the reverse strand, counting down.
GTTTGATTGATGGGGCAACAGCGCAACGGTGCCCTTGTGTGAGCAGACCTTTGCTTGTTGTTCTTCAAATTTATAAGCTGGCCTTTACTCACAAGGGATCCCAGGGGAGCTTTTATCTTAACCCATTGGGGCAATTACAAAATTGATGTGAAAAATGACTAAAGATTGCTCAGGGGCACCTTCGCCTCTAGCGAACACATCAGCTTCATGTGCTTTTGCTTTGTGGTGCCCATTTCCCCAAGGGGTAAGAATTAACAGGTTCCATTTCGTTGGGTGAAGAGAGAGCTCTCAAAAGTTGTGGGTTTTGTAATGTCAGTCATTCTCTAATTTAAAAAAACTCTAATTAAAAAATTATCTACACGTGTACAAATTAAACACAGAAGACCAGGCAAACATCTAGACAGGCTCTGCTAGTCTATCAAGCAGCATTGGTTGGTCTTCCAAAAGTAGACAGCACACCTTTGGTTTCTCCAGATCAAGCTCCTTCTTGCCAGCCAGCACCAAATGCAAATGCTTCCCCACTCCCCCACCCGCTTTGGGTCACAGAGACAGGCAGCTGTGACCCGCATTTCTAAGTCTTGCTGTCCCGTTAGTTAGCACTTCTTGCTAGTGGCCAACCAATTTGTCAGGAAGTCGCTTTCTCACATGACCCTCCAATCTGTGTATTTCCTGTAACTTTGCAATAAGGCCACTCTGATTCGCACTAGGCATGTTCAAATGTTAACTTTTTTGCCCTCTTAGCAATACCTCTACTCCCATTTCCTCGCAATGAACTGGCCAACTATCAGAGAAGCAGAACCCAGATGTTGTTTACAGGAACAAGAAAAACCCATTCTCATGAGATAAGGTGAGCTAAATCACCTCTTTTCAAGATTAGAAGGGAACTATCATTTGAATTAAAAGTGGTGGTGTATTATGCATTAACCTTTACTATATTGTTTCGAAGTACAAGAAACCAAAAAAGTCCTTAATGTGAACTGCCCAATGTTAGGAATTTAAAAATGAGATAGAACAATGCTGCTACATCTATTAGTAACTGACTAATACGGGAACAAAAGGGTAGATAATTAAAACCGAATTGCATCTACATATCCTTTATTCTTTCATCATAAATGCCAGCGTTTCAAGGAAAGCAAAAAACCCTCCCTATCCGTAGACTGATGATGGCTTTGTGAAGTCAGCAATGTGCATTTCTCTTTTCTAGAGAATTAGAGAGACAAGAATGTATATGATATTATCTGAAACTGAAACAGCATCATATATCCCTTTAAGCATCCCTTTTGTTTTGATTGTGAGCTGTGGGTCAGAAAGTCCCCTGAACCGGACTTGCGCAAGGTTCGCGGTGGGCAGACTTCAGGCATGGCGAGCCACTGTTCTCTCGTTCCCACACCTTCAGTGTTGGGATGATCATGATGATGATAATAGCTTACCTTGTAAGGGCTGTTGTAAAGATTACAGAAAAAATCTTTCATTGCATTTCACACATTTACAATGTGCTACACAAATGCGAAGTATCATTCACATTAATAATGGTTCTTTATCTTAACTGTAATCGAATGAAATTAAAAACTAAAATTTTCAGAATCCCTTGCCTCTGGAAGATTTTGCCCACTACTGAAATGCATTAGTATGAACATCTTTCCCAATGGCCTGGTCAGATTAACTTTTATTTATTTCTTTATTACATTTATATCCCGCCTTTCCTCCAGAGAGCGCAAGGCGACTTCCATGATCCTCCTCCTCTCCTTTCCATCTTCACAACAACCCTGTGAGGTAGGTTAAACTGAGAGTCAATGACTGGCCCAAAGTCACCACCTAAGCTTCGTGGCTGCGTAGGGATCAGAACCCAGATCTCCCGAGTCCCAGTCCAGTGCTCTAACCACTCCACCACACTGGCTCTGTCTGTCTGCTCTGTTCCAAGTGGTGGTCTCAGTCGGATGAGGGTCCAGCCCAATGCAGGGCGTTAGGCAACAGAGCACATCCCAGCATGGCTAGCCAAGGCAGGCATGCAGGGCAAGGCAGAGTCCAGTTTCTAGAAGGTTCAGTTCAGTTTCCAGTAAGGCAGAGTAAGCAACCTGTAGCCCTCCAAATGTTGGTGGACTCCAACTCCCATAATCCCTGACCACTGGCAATATTGGTTGGGGCCGATGGGAGCTGGAGTCCAATAACATCAAGATGGTTGCAGGTTGCCAACCCCTGCAATAAGGCAAAGGAAGCAAAGCTCAGCTCAAGTTCCAGGTAGTGCCTCAGATAGCTCTGTGTGGTGCTCATGCTGGAGATCCATACAAGCTGGCATCAGCAACAGGCAACCCTGGGCTGAGACCTAAATAGGGCTTCAGCTCAGTCTGGGAGCATTTATACACCAGCCTAAAATCTCACAACTTTACTGGGGTTTTCTGCTTCCATTTTAAATGCAGGATCATGATGGGCTCCCTTTACACAGACTTCCCTTCACCCCCCTTTCCACCTTATCTGCATTGTTCTATAGGTTTCATTATATAGCCACTAGATGGTGCTGTGGTCTAGCTCCTCTTATTGCGGGATTTCCTCTTTTCATGAGGGATAGCTCATTATCTTCGATCTTTTTAAAACCAGGATAAAGGTCAGTTAGTGTGGGAGATGCCCTGAAGGTTGACAATGTCATGTAAAGGACCCATAAGTAACCAATCTCAATAGCAGGATAAAAGCCCCGTGTGGGGAAGTCCGCGGTGGTTAGTTCTGCCTCCACTGGCAGCAGCCTCTTCCAGTTAGAGGAGCCTTGCCCGCTTCAGCAGCTGTTGGCTCTGACGGTGAGTGGGGAGGCCGTGGCTCTGCCGGGACTCTGTGGCTGGAGTCCTCAGACTCAGAGGAAGGCGGCACAGTCTCCTCAGGGGAATGGGCAGCAAAACAGGCTCCTGATATGGAGGGTCTTCTAGGAAAGTGGGGCTCTTCAGGGTCAGCATAGAGGGCCATTCTCTTTCTCACTCTGACACATCTTCCAAGCCCATAGCCTCATTCCCTGAACATGGGGAGACTGACCTGGGGATCATAACACACATTTAGCTGTACTCATGTGAATGAGTAGACCAAATGGAGGAGGAGGAGGAACCAAAACTGGTCTGCTATAGGGGAAGAGGATTTACATGGGAAACAGTAGCAGTGGGGATAGCACAAGGGGTACAGTGTTCCTTTTTCAGTCCCCACAAATGTAATAAATAATATGGTTAACTTGCATATTTAGTCCAGCAGCTCGAGAGTCAGAATCGAGTCAGGTCTTGAGCCGTTCAGCTCTCAGTTGACTATTGGATTACACTTGCAACAAGAATTTCATGTGACTAAGGGCCTGCCTTGCATGCGATTGTACCATTTTTCAGCATGCTGGCTGTCTTCTATTTGCATCATATATTTCTCCATTTCCTGAACATTTAGCACGCTCATACATGCTAATCTTTTTTTAAAAAAAGAGTGGCCACTGCTCGGATGGAGGGTCAGGAATTCTCCTGGGGCCCAGGACTCATTGGTTTGCGGGTGACTGGGCTACTGGGTGACACAGTTTTGTCCCATGTGGGCTGGGAAGAGTGAAGAGCGGTGTTTATACATGGCTGCCCCATGACACAAAGCCAAATAGGGTTCACCTAGAACAACAAGGCGGGGGCAATATGTGGGCCTCCAGATGTTTTGGCCTACAACTCTCATCTGCCTGAGCCATCATGGCCATAGAGAGAGGTGATGGAAGTTGTAGGCCCCAACATCTGGAGGGACACAAGTTGCCCACCCCTGACCTGGAATGTGGGAGAGAAATAGGGCAGATGCAATCTCCTGTGCCTCACCTATTGGGGATGTCAGGCACTGCCGCTGGGGTGCGTGTGTGTGTGGGCATATTGCAAAGGTTAGACATGTTGCAGACCTACTAAAACAGATGTTTAGACATGTTGCAAAAATGCAGCCATGGCCTAAGGATGGGTTCACTAGTACATGTTCATTATTTGATGGCGGTAGAGTGAATTAACACATTCTGAAAATCTTAGTTTTCAATTTGCTTTGATTACCGAAAAGCCCTCTAAGGGCAGCAGCAGCAGCAGCAGCACCCTAAGAGTCATGGAATAGTCATCGTGCTGGCACAAATGTGCCCTTGCAAAACTGGCAGGAAGTGTGTCAGAAGGGTTGGGGTGTTTCCACACTAGACATTTAGTACTGAATCGCCATGTTTTGTTCACTCACTTTTTATTAGGCACCATGTACATGAACTGTGGTGCTGGAGAAGACTCTTACGAGTCCCCTGGACTGCAAGGAGGTCAAATCAGTCCATCCTAAAGGAAATCAACCCTGAGTGCTCATTGGAAGGACAGATCCTGAAGATGAAGCTCCAATATTTTGGCCACCTAATGCGAAGAGAAAACTCCCTGGAAAAGACCCTGATGCTGGGAAAGACTGAAGGCAAAAGGAGAAGGGGACGGCAGAGGATGGGATGGCTAGATAGCATCACGGATGCAATGAATATGAACTTGAGCACGCTCCGGGAGAGAGCGCAGGACAGGAAGGCCTGGCGTGCTATGGTCCATGGGGTCACGAAGAGTCGGACACGACTGAACGACTGAACAACAACAACAACAATGTACATGAAATGTCCATCAAATCATTGTCCTCCTGTGTATTTTCTGTGGTTCTTCTATCTTTGTTCAGATTACAGAAAATCCCATATTTCTTTGGAAAGAACAGAACAGAGGGCAGTATCCAGTGCTGCCCATCTGCGAGCAGGGCCCATCACTGCTTCCGCTCCACAAGTGGCCAGTCCAGCCAATTCTGCTGTGCACGCAGCACCCACCGCTCACACAACTCAGACTTAGCGCTCGTTTCTGGACCGGGCCAGGTTGGCAGAGCTCCCTTATGTGAGCTCCACCAACCTGCCCTGTTCCAAAAATGAGTATTTCCGCTCATTTCGGGCTGCCCCCAGAAGCACTAAATCTCCATTGCACAAGTGATGGGCACCGCTTGCACAATAGAATTGGTGGGGCTGGCCGCTCACAGGTGGTCACCATTGGATACTTCCCAGCTGGTATAGATCATCTTAGTGCGCATCCATCTTTTATAAGAAGCCTGGCTCTGATGTGCGCAGAGAGGCCTCCGACAGCTGAACCCTATTGCCACACCACTTCACTTCCACACTTAGGCACACCTTCAACATTACCTTTCCAGTTACCCTCAGCACCATTATACAAGCATATTAAATTTTAAAATCTACTTTATAATTTCTGCTTGACCACTTTTTTTTGGCCTGTTTTTTTAAAATACAAACATATTCATGCAATGACACTTAATTTTACCTTCCTGCAGTTTTGCTTCAATTCTATTTCATTCTGACTTAGAGAAATGTCCACCTGGGGAGCGCTAATGGATCCTAATGTCAATGGCACTAAAGTCTGAGCTGGATCCTACTGCTTGGGAGGGGTGGGGGCAGAAAAACAGCCACCCTTGGACACTGCACAAACTCTTCCTTCCCTTTGGCACTGCAGCCTCTGTCAGCCAGCACAGTCCCAGCACAACAGAATGAAATGGAGTTTGGATAAGAAGGTAGTTTCCAGATTAGGTTTTTAATGTGCAGTTGCCATGACTCCATCGCACAATTTTATGTGAGGGGGGGTCATCCTACTAATTCCCCACCACTTCTTCTGTCTTTTTTTCTTATCACAGAAACCCCATCAAGGAAGGAAGGAGCAGAGTAGCAGTGTGATCTCTTTGCTGGTGTAGATAGGAAAACCTGTGCACAACTGAGTCACAGTGGGAGGAGGTGCTCCTAGCAAAGGTGGATTACACGTTGGGGATGTTCCTCTTTTCTGTAGTGCATGCCATGCACTTCCGGTTTCAGAGCCATTTTATAACCTGCACTGGAAGTCCTTTCGCCTGATCTACTGGCTCTCAGCCCTAATTAATTGCTGCCTGGAATGAAGTTTCTTAATCCGACACACTTCAGTTAGCTATTGAAGTAGTAGATTACACTGAAAACAGCAGCTTGAACTTCCAAGTGCAGCGGGGGGGGGGGGGTTCATGGCAATGGAATGAGAAGCGCATTGGAGTATTATCTGGATTTTCGTGGAATCGGCTTTGGTCTGTCAAGGACACCGGAAGCAAGAAAAGTACCTTTAAAAACCAGTTTTCATGGGTCACACAGCACTTGGAAGGACCATACATCCAGGTTGGCTAGGTGGAGTAAAACTGAACTGAAATCAGGCAGGGGCTACTCAACCAATGAGAGAGGCTTGTTTCCTGGCCCATGTCCAGGCTCCCCCCTGCTACTACATTATTATAAATGGAGAGTAACTAATTCACAGTCCTTTAGAAACAACCCAATTATCCAGTAAGCATCTGAAGGCTCCCTATGAGAGCAGCACCCCAATTTCACCCCATTCCAGCTAACTGTTGCAGAGTTATAGCTTCCATCACCGTCCCTTTCTCCTTCCTGGGCACTTTCTCCCTGCTCACAATGACAGGCTCCCATGATCCTGAGACCTTGGCAGATCACCACTCTGATAAAGCTCTTATGCATCAGAGAAGCAACTTTATATAACATCAGGGAAGTGATTTAACACAACATCGTAAATGCGAAGTAACACATACAGAGAAGTGCATAATTGCTGAGGCTAATTACTCCCACTGGTGAAAAGGAAGTGCAGGGTGATTCTGAAGGCTCAAAAGAGCGCTCTAGGACTTTGATGTGTTGGAAAGGCAGGCGAGTTACTCTAGTTACCTAGGGTACCAAAGGCACAGCCAGGTGAAAGACACACCCCTTGGAACACCCTGATCATACAGAATTTAAAGTGGAGAGATGGGCACACAGCGGTTGAACTGCAGGGGAGCCAAATTAAAGAAAAACAACAGAGTAAAAGTTCTCTGCAAAAATGTGGCTTCCCACAGGTAAACTCCAGGGTGGCTGCAGAGTAGCCAGGACATTATATGTCCCTAATGACTGTGAGCCTCCACACCATTGGAGAAAACCTCCCATGTAGACAGGCCCCAGATGCATAGGTTCTGGGTGTAATCTGATAAGGTTGCAATCCTTAGCTTTGCGCTGCTTATTTCTGAGTAAACTTCTAAAGTTCTGGGTGTAATGCTGCAGGGCTCTAGCCCTGTGCTGCAAGCACTATTTATTTATTTATTTATTTATTTTAAAATTCTTCTTGAAATTGTGCTACTGCAGACCAGTGTAATTAATAAGCAGGGAAAATCAAGAAAGGAAGTTTTCTAGCTCAGTTGTGAAACTGACTAGATTATGTTTGTCTGATCAGGTTGTGAAATTGACCATACTAGAGATCTGGCATTCTCTGGTGAAATCAGTGGAACTTACAGCCTGATCTGCAATGATATTTGCTCAGAAGTAAGCTTAGCTGTAATCCTCTTACTCTGTGCTGCAGGCACTCTTTTTTTAAAAAAAGCAAAAAAAGATACTGCTTTTTAAATAATTGTGCAATTGCACTGCTTCAAAAACTAAACACACACACACACACACACACACACACACGGTGCTGAGAAGTACCAGCTCCAAAATGTTGGGAGAAGGGTGTACATACTCTCCAATGAAGGGTGGTGTAAGAGGAGAGATAGCACTGCCCATACAGCTATGTCACACCCATTGTGTGGATGGACACATAACAAGATGCACACAAGAAAACAAAAACAAAAGCTAGGCCTCTAAAGTGCAGACAGTAGTGAAAATGGGTACCCCGCATCAAACTCTAAACCACGCCCCTTGACAGGTGCCCTACCCCCTTTGGAGACTGGATGTCCTGCCCTAGCTGAAAGTCCCACCTTCAGAAGTCCTGCCCCAGAAGGAGTGATCAGCTGGCCAGGTCATGTGAACTATGAACTTGACATGCCACCATGGACTAATAGGAAGAGGATTTAGAGCCCTAACAGTTGCAGGGGCAGAAATGGCCCACAGGGCCATTTCCAAACCCTCCCCAGATTGGCCCATTGGGGTCATGTGACCCCTCTAAGAACTCACCCCATCACAACGAACCAATAGGAAGAGGTTTTGGCTCCCTGACATGCGCAGGAACCCCGGATTGGCCCAGCAGGGCCCACATGGTCCTGTAAGGTCATGCCCCACCCCACTGACCAATAGGGAGAGTTTTACCTGCAGAAAAACAACCTTTCCTGCCAACAAAACAAAAGCAGGGCCAGTCAGATTCGACTGAGGCAGCCTTTTTCTTGCCCTGACACATTTTCTGCTCAGAGAACATGGAGCGGCTGAGACTGACTCAGGGACCTGTGGGTTTTTCTTATCCCCTAGTACCCTTGGACATTAAACCCAGAAAGATGGAAACTGCCCGGATGACACCAGCAGGCATAAAGATTGCCCCAGAGAAGGGAGCTGGTGTCACAGCTCCTGAGAATATAATAAAAAAGAGTTCTGCTGCAACAGAGAGCTTACCTTTAGCTGTATTTCCCTTGGGACAAAGTTCTGTTCCTGTCCTGAAGCCCCATTCCAGGCTGATTGGAGTATGGATAGCACTGAACAATGGTCTGATACAGAGTGTGATTGTGGCTGTGATTTAAAAGCCGTGCTCCTAAAGGTGACAAGCGCAGAGATTCCTGCCACTGTGAAGCCTGTTGAAGAAGTGGATGGCAGGGTGCTTATGAAAATAGCCACACCGTCTGTAGAGAGAATTGAGCTGGGTGATCCTGGCACAGCTTGGTCCACTTACTGGTCACCCCTGTGGATCTGGACGTGGAGTTGGAAGTCATGACAGAGAAAGGAGACACACACACCACAAAGTGTTTATTTCTGAGATTTGTTCCTAATAGTATGTAGAGAATGATTGCTCAGTGGTACATGTTGATTACTATAAGCTTTTCTTTGTTTTATATAGGAACATGGAATGTGTGGTGATTTTCAGAACGTGAACATTGAGAGTTCATCAACAGTCAACATTTCCTGCATTTCCTGTGTTTCCCCAGACATGAGCATTGAAAGATAATGCTTTCTGTTGAGGTTGTTTTTTGCACCAATAAAAATGCTTTGTTGTAACCCTATGCATCCATTCTTGTGTTAACCTACAAAATGTCAGAGCATGAAGAAATCCTAAAGAAGATTTATTATACCCCTGGTGAAGTTGGGAATTTGGGTGGAGTGAACCCCTTACTTCAGGAGGCAAAAAAACAGAGCAAAACACTGGTCAGAAGAGAGGTAAACAAGTGGTTGTCAGATCAGGATGCTTACACATTGCATAAACCAGCCAGGATCCGTTTTAAAAGAAATAGGACCATTGTGTCTGAAGTGGATGTACAATGGCAAGCTGATTTAGTCGACATGAAGCAATTTTCTCAATACAACAGTGGTTACAAGTACATTTTAACAGTGATAGACATTCTGTCTACCTATGCTTGGGCATGCATTCTAAAAGGCAAAATGGGCAGAGAGGTGTCCAGAGCTTTTAAAGCTATTTTCACACAAGATGGAAGACAGACTATCAAAATACAGAAGGACAAAGGAGCCGAGTTCCTAAACAAGGATGTGGGTCACCTATTCAAAAAAATAAAAAAAAACAGGGTACACCACCAATAATGAAGGCAAAGAGCAGTTCAACAGAACTTTAAAAACAAAAATGTGGAGGTATTTCACAGCTAACAACACTTTCATTTATACAGATGTGCTACCACAATTCCTAAAAAGCTATAACCATAGCTTTCACAGAACCATCAAAGCTAGGACTGTGGATATTAATCAGTCTAACTCCCTGGCCATTTGGAAAGTAGTTTCTGGGGGCTGTGTAAAAAGAACATGGGAGACGCTGCTGTTCAGAAAAGGGGATCATGGGCAGATTTCTAAAAGCAAGGGGGTCTTTGCCAAGGGTTACAAACAGAATTTCATCACAGAGTTATTTATAGTGGATCAAGTCATCAAAACAGCAAAGAGGCCTGTATTCCAGTTAAAAGATTATGAAGGAGACACAGTTGTGGGGACCTTCTAATCTGAAGAATTACAGAAGGTTAATGCCAAGGAGGATAGGGTATACAGTACTGAAGAAATCCTAGCTACAAAAGGTAGGTGCAGGAGAAAGTATCGCCTAGTGAAATGGTGAGGTTGTTGGTCTAGCAAGTTCAGCAGTTGGGTGCTCGCTTTTGATCTTTGTGAGCCTGTATAGAAGGGCAGAGAAGGATGGGTGACCATGGATTTTACATCACCCTGCCTAGCAATGCCTGTGCAGAGGTTTTCTCACAGAACACCAGTTCAGCCTTTACTATACAATTAGCAAGATCTCTGGATCTTCCAGGGCCGTGGAAAGTGGGTCTGGTTGAGATACAATAGCCACACAGCCGGAACACGCTAACTGCTGATGCAGGATTTGAAATTGCTCAAGGGGAAAGGAAGCAGGCCTTTTCTCTCTGCCGTGGCTGTTATGCTAGCATTCCTGAGCTGCTCAAAACCATGAACAACATTATACTAGATAGCCATGATGCCCCAGAAGTTATTCTGCACTATGATTCGGTGCCTGGAAACATTAGTGTTCAAGCCACAGAACTGCTTACCCTTCTAGGTAGTGCAGAGCTGGCCCACATATTAGGGCTGTTTCCTGGACATCCTGTCAGAAAAGTGCCTTTTGCGGCAGACATTACTGGCACCTTTAACTCCTTATACATCTACACAGACACTGTGCAGCACCAGATAGTGGGGGACTTTTATGTACCTTTACTGCGCTGTGTGCCAGCGCGTGGACAGAACAACGAATGTGTCACCATTGGCTATGACAAGCCTCACTACATCCCAGTGAGTAAGCATCACATTGAGCCCATTACTGTTGAAATAAAGACAGATCAGAACAAAACCATACCATTTCATTTTGGTAAGGTGGTTGTGAAGCTGCACTTTTGTCCCCGGACAGCCCTGGTATTTTAAAAAATAAAATGGCTATCCTAAAAACATATGGGGACCCTGCCCTTTATGCGGATTATTATCGGGCCCAGGCAGGATATGCGCTGCCAGGATACCATGGAACCCCTGTTTTGTATGGAGCAAGGATTGGTGGGATTTTCAGGAGCCATTTCTGAAAAGCAGTTCCCCTTTTGCAAAGAGGCTTGGACATCATTAAGCCCCACGCAAAAACAGCTGCTCGTAATATTGCTAAAGATGTAGTTGGCCACATTACTCAAGCAGTTGAGTAACGTGGTCAGGGGTCAGGCCTGATGTATATTAAAGGAGAAGGGGCCTAAAAAAAAAAAAGCATCACAGGTGAGATTGATTGGACCACCCCAACCCCTTAAAAGAAAAGCTCCAAGAGGAAAGAGATGTCAGAAGCAGAGTGTGGTAAGAAAGAAGAGGCGCCAAGCTGTGGCTAAAAGATATATATTTTAAAACACAGCCACGGCTTTTATCCACTGCAGCTCTGAAGAATGCATTAAATCTGAACTAGATCTATTCAGCATTAGCCCTACACAGACCAGTATTGAGGGCAGTTTGTTTATCAAAGTACCTCCCGTGTCAGCCCTGACAGAATCTGCACCCCTAGACTTCTTCATTGCGGGAAATGGTGAAGATTATATGGATCTAAATAACACCTTGCTCTATGTGTGCTGCAAAATTGTCAATGAAGATGGAAGCAACATCACTGCAGATGCAGCACTAGGCCTGGTGAATTATCCAATAGCCTCCATCTTTAGCCAACTGGATGTGACGGTATAAGTCAGAATAATAATTCTTATCCATATCGTGCTTTCACAGAATCCTCACAGTGAAGATGCTCTAGCAACGCAGTGCTCTGCTGGGCTATTTTACAAAGATGCAGCCAGGGAACATGAATCTGTGGACCTGGAAGGAAACAATCAAGGTTGCATTAAAAGAGCAAACCTGACATCTCAAAGCCAAAAATAGACCTGTTGGGGCATCTCCATGCCGACCTGTTTTTCAAGAAAAACTGCTGTTAAATGGGGTTGATATATAACTCACATATAACAAAGATGCTTTCTGCAAAATGACAAGCAACACAGCAAGACATTACAGACTGGAAGTTTTGTCATCCTCCCTTTTTGTGAAAAAGGTGAGGGTGGCTCCAGGTGTTCGCTTAGGCCATGCAGAAGCTCTGTGAACTGCCAATGCCAAATATCCTGTGGATCGTGTGAGTATGAAAGTGTTTTCATACTTAGCATTCTAAGAGGAAGCTGCGTTGCTAATCAGGAAAACCTGTTTTGGGGTCAATTGCCTAAATAGGCCATTATAGGCCTAGTGGATAATGATTCATTCAGTGGGGCTTATGATAAAAATCCATTTAATTTTCAACATTACAAGATTAATTTTGCTGCTCTTTATATGGATGTAGAGCAAATCCCCATGAAGATGCTCCAACCCAATTCTGAAGATGGAAGCTGCATAAAACATGAGTTTGGTACAAACAGCTGGCAAACATATGAAAGACAGGGCTCTTTTAATTAACCATGAGGAGTATGTGAGAGGTTACACTCTTTTTGCATTTGACCTGGCTCCAGACTAAGAAGGCGGAGAACACTATTCTTTGATTAAAACTGAGAACCTGAGAGCAGAATTCCGTTTTGCTAGAGCCCTGACCGCCCACGGTCAACATGATTGTGTATGGTGTTTTTGACAATGTGACAGAAATAAATCACAGGAAAATGTCCTGTTTGACTATATGTAACATGGACAGCGTGCAGCTAACTTGTGTCCTACCTTCAAGCCCCTACACTAGAAAGACTTTCTACAGGGTGTTTCCTTGTGATATACTTCCCAATGGGAGGTTCCAACAAAGCCCTGTGGGCTTACTGGCCAATACCCATCCTCACAACCTCCCTGGAGAACACTGGTTGGCCATCTACTTGACAGAGGATAAAAGTGGAGAATTTTTTTATTCCTATGGGCACCCTCCTAACCACCACCTCTTCCCTAAAACCATCATGACATTTTTAAGAAATGAAGAAATTTCAGCTTTTTCATGTTCTGTTAAGTCACTCCTGTGGAGAATACCCAGCATCTCAGTATATAGTGAGCTGATTGCTGCAGTTCTGATGTTTTCCTCCTTAGGAGGTGGACCCTTTAATTTTTCCAGCTGTTGGCTAGGGACCAAATATATCTTTTCAGCATACTCTATCACTGATTGGCTAAAAACCCGGTGAGCAGGGGGACTGCAAAACTTAGTAACGGTCCAAGAAACCCACGAGATTGTTTCACCAAATGCTTCTTTCTTCTCAGAGAGGCTTTCTTGTTACTCAGGCTTTTAATAAGGTCACGTTTCTTTCTTAATATGCACGCCTGTTGGGGAGATAGAGGAATGTTGACTTTTACAGTATTGAGTGCTATTTCTGAGATGGCTGCAATCAGGTCATCAGATGCTGCACATAAAAAGGCTTTTGTCTGGCGTGGCGGAGATTTAATAAGAAGTTTTAAGAGGACCAAGTTTCTTTACACAGGTAGACATGTTGCCTTGTAGAGGAGCTGTGGGGCAATAGATGGACCAGCACTAAAGACGAAGCCTTTTGTAACCAGATGGAGCTTTCTTCATGGTGTACATGACAGGCCAATCTGGAGGAAAAAGATCTATTCATAACCTGTAAGATTCTGGGGTAGCTGCGTTTTCCACCACCAGATAACCATAAGGTTTGCCTGTAGAACCTGCAAATGCCTCCATGAAGAATTGGCAGTTTTGTGGGTACATTTGGCGAGCTAAAGTCGCAATTTGTAATTTATCCCTGGGGTTTTTGAACAGCACCATATAGTTTGCATTTAGGCTGATGGTGCGGTTGCTTTTTCCCTTGCAGAAAATATTCTGCGTAATGAAAAAAATACTCACGTTCCTGTGGTGTACATACTGAGTAAAGGCCTTTTCAACTTCACTGTTATCAGACGCTGACATCATCAAACCATCTATCACCAAACATTTTACTTTGGGGGGGGGGTAGCAAATCATTATCATCAAATTTTGCAGGCAAACCCTCCACAAACGGAATAAATGGGTATTTACATAGGAGATTTTGGTACAAAAGTTGCCAACAACCATAACACCACACCATATTTTCAGGTACAACCAAAAACACACTGTGAACACTGTCCAGCATATTTTTTTTTAATGAAAAAGCTTTTCCCACAGTTGCTAGGCCCTGCTAGAATGGCTGAAAAGGGGTGTTGCCAGCATGTATCCATAGTCAAAAACCATAAGGCAGGGTGTTAAACCCTTCAGTAATAACTCTTTTGTCATATACCACTTTTTGAGTTTTCCTGAGAGCCTTTGTTCTGTGAGTCCACTGGCTTTTGTTCCTTACGATACCTGGCCGCTGTATGACAATCTCACAAGGCAGTCTGCGCTCCCTGCCTGAGAGAGACGTAGGCCGAAACCAAGTCTTTGAGACATTTGATTTTTTTTTTTTCACAATTAGCAGTGTTCATGTAATGCCTTCGACGTTCAAAAAGACTTTTCCTCCTGAAAGCTTAAAGCCATAACATTTAGGACCAGCTGACACAAACTCTGTGATGAATTCATCTGCAGGCATCTCACATGTGAGGTCTCCTAAGTATTTTCCTAGAGGCGGTATCGACTGCCCCTCCCAACTCACAAATATCACAGAATCTGTGTCATGGTACAGGCAACGCTCTTGCAGTCTGTCTAGCAAACTGTAGAGCTCCAGCTAAGCCTATGCAGTTGTAAAGGCTGCTATGAACACATTCTGCCTGCCTGAAGTTGTCACACGATCTTCAGAATGTTTCTAGGACACACAGACATCCTCAGCATCAATAAATTCACATACTGAAACCTCATAAGCATCGGAAAACAGAATCTGAAATAACTCATCAGGGTCTCTCACCACTTGTGTGTTAGGCAGAGTTGTCTTCTGGCCAAATTTCCTCCACAAAGAATTTAAAAATAATTTTGCAATTTGCTGCTTTGGATTTTTACTAAATCTTAGTGGTGTTTAAAAACATGTCTACCTTGAGGGGCTGTTGTAACCCTCGCAGCATTTATATTCTGATTTTAAGACCCTGATGCTGGGAAAGACTGAAGGCCAAAGGAGAAGGGGACGGCAGAGGATGAGATGGCTAGATAGCATCACGGATGCAATGAATATGAACTTGAGCACGCTCCGGGAGAGAGCGCAGGACAGGAAGGCCTGGCGTGCTATGGTCCATGGGGTCACGAAGAGTCGGACACGACTGAACGACTGAACAACAAAATAATTTTGTCTTTCTTACAGAGTTGTTGTAAAAGGTTCCTTTTGCTTCAGTTCTGAAATATTGTAACCTTAGTTTTTCTTAGGGATGGACGAAAGTCACTTACCTGGTCCCGCAGCTTGCTTCGCGGTGGGGGGGGAGGCGCTCCGTCCCTCCCCCCAAAATTCCGGCTGGGGGGGAGGCGCCCCATCCCTCCCCGCCGAAATTCTGGCCAGGGGGGAGCGCTCCGCCTCTCCGGCCGCGAAGGTTCTTCTCCTGCTGGGACGCAAATGGCGGCGGCCGTAGCCACCGCCGTTTGTGTCCCTGGCCTGCAGTCAGCTGTGATAGGCTATATAAATCTTTACGTAGCCTATATCACGGCTGACTTTGGGGGGAAAAAAAAAGCGCATACGCAAATGGCGGCGCCCATGGGCACCGCCATTTGCATTCCTTATTTTGGCTCGGGTAGTCTACGTAAAGATTTACGTAGCCTATCACGGTGTTTTTTGAAAATCTAGCCATGATAGGCTACGTAAATATTTACGTAGCCTATCACGTTTGTTGTTTTGTTTTGTTTTTTACTTGGAAATGGCGGCGGCGGCTGGTCGGAAGACCAGCCGCCGCCGCTGAACCGCCGCCGAACTGCCGCCAAACTGCCTCCGGGAGCCGCCGCTGCCAGGGACATTTGCCGAAGGTAAGTCCCATCCCGGGGGGGTGGCGGGGGGGTGGCAGACCTTTTCTCCACCAATTTTGGGGGGCTGAATGCGTTGGCATTCGGCCTCCCGGAGATTCGTGGAGAAATTCTCCGACATCCCTAGAACTTTTTCTGCTTTTTCCAAAATGCTTACTTTTTTTTTCTCAGTGGGGAAAATAAAATCTGCTACACTTTGAATAGTATAACCTTGACAATCAGTGGGGTTACTTCTAGAGTTAAAAACAGAAGGTGCGCCATTTTAAGAACCAATGGAGACTGCAGGTCTACTTTACAATAGGGATGTATGAAAGTCACTTACCTGGTCCCGCAGCTTGCTTCGCGGTAGGGGGGAGGCGCTTCGGTTCTCCCCCCGAAGTTCAGGCTGGGGGGGGAGGCGCCCCGCCTCGCCCAGCCGAAATCCAGGCTGGGGGGGGAGGCACCCTGCCTTGCCTGGCCGAAATTCAGGCTGGGGAGAAGCGCCCCGTCTCCCCGGCCGCGAAATAAAAAAGTGAATGTAAAAAAAAAACACCACACACACGTGATAGGCTACGTAACGATTTACGTAGCCTATCACGGCTAGATTTCCAAAGTCAGCCGTGATAGGCTACATAAATCGTTATGTAGCCTATCACGGGTGACTTTGGGGAAAAAAGGGGGAAAAAGCGCGTACGCAAATGGCGGCGCCCATGGGCACCGCCATTTGCGTTCCTTATTTGGGCCGGTTAGTCTACGTAAAGATTTACATAGACTACGGCGAAAATAAGGGCAACGCAAATAGTGTTGCCCTTATTTTCGCCGTAGTCTACGTAAATCTTTACGTAGACTACCGGGACCAAATAAGGAACACAAATGGCGGTGCCCCATGGAGGCCGCCATTTGCGTACGCGCGTTTTTTTTTCCCCAAAGTCACCCGTGATAGGCTACGTAACGATTAACGTAGCCTATCATGGCTGACTTTGCAAATCTAGCCATGATAGGCTGCGTAAATCGTTACGTAGCCTATCACGGGGTCCTTTTTTTTTTTTTACTTTCGTAGTTCGCGGCTGGGGAGATGGGGCGCTTCTCCCCAGCCTGAATTTCGGCCAGGCGAGGCGGGAAGCCACCCCCCCCAGCCTGAATTTCGGCCAGGTGAGGCAGAATGGCTCCCCCCCCTCGCCTGAACTTCGGGGGGAGAAGCGAAGCGCCTCCCCCCCACCGCGAAGCACCCCTGCGAAAAGGTAAGTGACTTTTGTACATCCCTACATCAGTGTGATCAACTTGCACTTGTTTCACGTGTAGGCCATGTTGTTCTCAGGCAAGAAAACAAACATTGCACACACTTTGCAAGTCAGCACCACTGGAGAATCTTGTCCTTCCATTAGGGATGGCGGAGAATTCCTCCACGGATTCCAGTGTGGCCGAATATCACTGGAATCCATTGCAGAACGGCCTCCTGCCCCTCCACCCGCCCCGCGGAACCCCCCAGGACAGCACTTACCTGGAGCGGATGTGGCGGATGCGGCGACGGCGGTGGCTTTGGCAGCGGCAGAAGGTGCGGGGGTGGGGGAAGGTGTGGCGGGGGCAGTGGGGGCAGCGGCGGGGGCAGCGGGGGCGGCAGCGGGAGCGGCAGGTGCGGCGGCGGGGGCGACAGGGGGAGTAACGGGGGCGGCAGGTGTGGTGGCGGGGGCGGAAGGTGTGGCGGGGCGGGGGCGGCAGGTGCGGCAGCGGGGGTGGCGGCAGGGGCAGCAGTTGCAGCAGCGGTGGGGGAGGGGGGCGCGGGGGCGGGGGCGGCTGGTCTGCTGGCTGGCCACGGCTGGGCGCAGCGTACGCAAATGGCAGCGGCTACGGCGGCCACCATTTGTGTTTGCTGTTTTTAGCCGTTCTAGCCTACATAAATATTTATGTAGGCTAGAACGGCGAAAAATAGTGAACGCAAATGGCGGCCGCCATAGCCGCTGCCATTTGTGTACGCATTTTTTTTTTACTTTGCCGTGATAGGCTACGTAAATATTTACGTAGCCTATCACGGTTAAGTACAGGAACGCAAATGGCGTCGGCTATGGCCGCCGCCATTTGTGTCCCTGCTGCCCAGCAGCCGGATGTCTGGCTGCGGGTGGAGCCGGCCAGCGGCTCCGCGGAATCCCTGCGGCGCAGAGCCGGCCAGGCAGGATTCCGGGGTGAGGGACGGAGCGCCTCCCCCCCCACTGCGAAGCCGATCCACGAAATGGTAAGTGACTTTCGTACATCCCTACCTTCCATAGTCTCTATTCTCTTTTTGTGTCTAGCTTTCTGATTGTTCTAGAGTAGCCTGTGCTTGGTCCTCTACTCACTGGAGGTTAAAAACAGAGTCCCACTGGTATGGAAGTGTGTGTTACAAGAAAAATAAATTTAAAAAATAAATGTTTTTAAAAAAATGTTAGGGGCCTCCCCCTTGACCTCCCCTGCCAATCTCCCCTGGCCAACTCCTGTTTGATCCCCGTTTGCTCACTCTGATCGCTCACTCTCTGGGAGCTTGCTTGCTTCTATAGACCCTAGACCAGCTGGAGCAGCTTCCTCTGCTCTTCTCTGCTCTGCTCTGCTCTGCTCAGCTAGGAGGCGGGAAAGAGACTGAAACTTCCTGCCCACACAGTTTCTGGGAGTGCTCAGACCACGCCCCCTCAATTCAATTGGAGCTCTCAGGAGCATCTGGTGAGTTCACAGCCACTCAGAAGGGAAAGGACAGGCCCCTGGGCTTACTCCAGCCCACTTACCTCTTTGCCTTTGTCTCCTTTGTTTCCTCTTCCACAGCAACTCCCCTGGCCAGCTCCTGTTTGCTCTCCCTGTTCACTCGCTACCATCGCTCGCTCTCTGGGAGCTTGCTTGCTTCTATAGTCCCTAGACCAGCTGGAGCAGCTTCCTCTGCTCTGCTCTGCTCTGCTCTGCTCTGCTCAGCTCAGCTAGGAGGTGGGAAACGGCAGTTTACCAAACTGCTAACAGCTAGTTTTCAAGGAAAAACGGGCAAAGCACATTTAAAATGAGATTTTATTTCCATTTTAAAGTATAGTCTCCCTATCCCAACTCTTGCTAAATAGCACCTCTTGACCCCCCCCCCCCCCGGTTTTGTTTTTACAAAATCTTAGTAGTGTTTAAAGCATGTCTACCTTGAGGGCCTGTGACTTTTATTTTTATGGATTTAACAAAATGCTAAATTTTGTCTTCCTTACAGAGTTGTTGTAAAAGGATCCTTTTGCTTCAGATCTGAAATGTTGCGACCTTTGTTTTTCTGCTTTTTACAAAATGCTTACTTTTTTCCCCAATGAGAAAATAAAAGTTTGCTACACTTTGAATAATATAACCCTGATGATCTGTGCGGTGGCTTCTACATCTCAAAATGGGGACTAATGATACAAAGTTACAGGGGTGAGCGTCATTTTTGGAAAACCTTAACAGTTTTTAAATGTGTCCAGGGTGAAGAGGCAGATTGTAGGTAAGCTTGCAGTGAGTTTAAACATAAAACAAGTGTTCTGCCAAAAAAAGAAAAGAAAAAAGGGGCGCTGCAAGTAAAGCTAACATAAATCTCACGCAAGGGCGCAATCCTATGGGGATAGGCGGCCACCTCCGAACTCGGAGGCGACCGCCTATCCAATGCAGGGCAGGAGAAGCATGAAGGGGATCATCCCCTCTGTGCTTCAGCCACCCTGCATTTGCAGCTAGACAGCCTATTTTACCACTGCTGCAACGAGGAACCCATCCTCCATTGGGCTTTCTCGGGTGGGGAGGGGGTGCAATAAAACTTTCCGGCACACTTCTGCTTAAGCAACACCTGCCACCACCTCCCTGTTACAACCGTCTCAACCCTGTGCCAGCCATAGCTGTGCCCCTTGCTCAAGAGGTAAGAGGGAGGGTTTGACCTGTGCCTAGGCAGTAATTTATGCCTGACTCCCACCTTCTATTTGTTTCTTTGTTGGAAAGCCCCTCATTGATATTTCACTATTGGGCAGGAAAACCAGGCAGGAAAACAAGAAAAGGTGCATAGGGGTACACACAGGGGTACCTGTTCTTTCTGTGCATATCCAGGATGGGCCTAAATTTGGGACAGGGAAGAGACCATGTGCCTGAGTGTCACCCACATGGCTATGTTACAGCCAGCATTCTGGACGGAATATTTCAGGATGTTCAGATAAAAACATGATGTATCTGCCAATGTTTGGGAAGTCCATTGCAATTCTGCATATGGTTTATTGCAGAAGCACAGTAACTGGGCTAATTACCAGTCTGAAAGCTCCTTTAGAAGGTGAGGAAAAGAAACTCTTCCCACTCCACTCCCTTGTCATAGGAATGCCATTGTAGCTATTGTGGTAGAAATCCCTACTTGAACCAGCCCGGAGGTTAAAAGCCCCGAAAAACCTGGGAAGGAGCCAAAATTCTGTTATGCAGAAGAGATCACGATGCCTGGTGATTTCCCTGTATATGACAACAATAAAGGGAATTTCCTGAGGTGGGAGCACTGCAGAAGAAATACAGAAAAGTGTGGGGAAAGAAGGAAACCTTATCCTATAGCTTGTCTGGAGCTCAGTTATATTTTTCATGTAGTGGCTTGCATCACCAGAAAAGCCTGGAGTATAGAGTGAACTTAAACTGTTAGTCACGCTGGAACTGCAAAAATGCGTGTGTTTCCATGTAGAACTGGCCATGGAGTTACAAAAATGGTAAAGTGAAATAGTAGGAAGATTGTAATGACAAGAACAAAAGCATTATTGGATAATCTTGCCCTGCCTGAACCCTTTCTTGAAAGCACAAGACTGTTACCTCATCTGTGGTGGGGAACTCACATACAAACACAAGCTCTCATTTATCACTTCCCCTTTTACAGCGTAGAGCAAGCAGCACACAGACCGAAGAAACATAAACACACATATAGTGCAATCCTATATATATCTACTCAGAAGTAAAGCCCATTGAGTTCAATATGGCTTAGTGTGTATAGAATTGTACTCTAAGACGCACACACTCTCAGATAAACACACATTACACAGAGAGAGAGAGAGAGAGAGAGACTCATACAGAAATGGCAGCCAAATAGGGCAGGAGAGAAACTCACGCACGCACGCATGAGCACGCACGCATGAGCACGCACGCACACACAGGGAGGACTGGCCCAAAATAGTTTGCTGTCTGAGGTGGACCAGCAAATGGCCCCAATCCTCACTGAATTACCATCTGCATGCATGTGCAATACAGAAAAGTTGCATCCAGTAACCCACTGGGGAATTCATCTTATGGAGACCCTGGGGAGGAACCAAATCCTGAAGGCGGACACCAAGTCCTAGAAGTCTTATTAAGAATTAAAAGTGTGTGTGTGTGTGTGTGAGAGAGAGAGAGAGAGAGAGAGAGACAGAGAGAGAGAGAAGGACAACCTCTTGCTTCTCAATTGTCCTACCTATATTCCTCCATCTCCACCTATATGCCTTTAAGGGCATCTCTACACCTCCAGTTTATTGCACATTCATGATTGGCCACTCACTGAATTGTGTGGGTCCATTACATGACATCGTCATGGTCCAGTCATTATCCCACCATTTCTGCCCCCCTATCCCATGTTTTCCTCAAATGGAAAAATGTGGTATTTTTCCAAATATGCGCAAATGGAGTGCCATGACCTCCCCGTGTATTTCTCCCCTAGTGCGAATGAACCGCTGTGTGTTGGCGGCTGTGGGCGGTTGTTTTGGGTTGTTGGGGGGGTGGCCATGATGGCGACGACAAGCTGTGGGGCGTGTCCCCTGCCTGTGCCATTTTGGGTCCTTGACATTTTTGGCCTGCAGCGTTCTGAACAAGGCGTCAGAGCGGCAGGTTGGCAAAGTGGCAGGTCGGCAGAGTGGCGTGCCAGCCTTCGGACTTGCTGGGACACCCTCCTGCTGTGCATTCCCAGCAAGTAAATGGCTGAGTAAACAGCAGAGATTGTCAAAAACACCGAATGGGGAGGTGGGGGGCCTGGTGAGATCAGTGTGGGGGCTGAATGCATGTCAGTCCTGCTCCATCAGTAATGTGCAAGGGGAGGGAAAGGGGCAGGAACCAGGGAGGAATGATCGCTACATCCTGAGTGCATGTAATGCTTCTTCGCGGAAAGGTGGCAATGCCTCTGAGTGGCATCACGACCCCCATGAGAAGCAAAGAAGTGAAAAATAAAGCAACGGGGACAGCTATCTAAAGAGAATGACCCAGTCCTGCAATGATACCGGATGGGGAGAGAACCAGCATTGATGTGGAATTCTTTGCCCATGTGATAGAGCCGTAACAGTGCAACCCTACACATGTCTACTCAGAAGTAGATACCATTGAGTTCAATGGGGCTTACTCCCAGGCAAGTGTGCATAGGATTGCAGCCTTAGGGCGCAATCCTATGCATGTCTGCTTTGAAATAAGGTCCCATTGTGTTCAAGAAGAGTCTCAGGTAAGTGTGCACAGAATTGCACTCTAAATCTCTCTTCATCCCCCTTCCTCTTTTCTTCCCTGAGGTCGTATAGCTCTTAACTTCACAGCCCTTCATTTGCATCCCACCCCCTGCAATCAACACGCCACCAGATTGGATTAAAATACTAGACTAGACTGCTGAGGTGCCATACACTACTCTCTCCCTCCCTTCCCCCCTCCTCGCAATATTTTTTTTTCAATTTTTTATTGTGAGTTTTAATAAAACAAAACAAACTGAAAACAACGAAACCCAAAAAAGAACAAAATTAAAAAATGCAACAACATATTCTGAAATCCTCAGTTTCAAATATTACAGTATTCAAGAAAAAAAGAAAAGAAAAAAGAGAGAAAAAAATAGGTTACACATACACTTCAGTAAAAGCAGACCAAATATCCACATATAAGTCCATCTGCAAGTTACGCCTATATACCACTCTTTCAAATGTTTCTAGCGTTGTTAGGTCTTCAGTCCATTGCGTCATAGGCAGTTGGCTTTTATCCTTCCAATATTGCAAAATCAGTCTTTTAGCAACCAAAAGGGCATGAAAAATCCATTTACGCTGACCATGTGTTACATTCCAAGAAGCAGGAAAGTAATTTAAAAGAACATTTACATCAGTGAATATTAAAGAGCTTTCCAATACAAAATTTATCCATATAATAACTTCCTCCCCAAAGGAGGAAACCATTAGGCATTTCCAAAACATATGAATAAGAGAAGTATTGACTGCATTACACCTCCAACAATGAGCCGCATTTGACAAGAATTTATTAAAAAGACATTGTGGCATCCAATAGGCCTGAAACAAAAGTTTTTGCTGAATAAAGCGTAACCAAAGATCTATTGAAATGTCTGATACAGATGCCAAGATGGCAGTCCATTGATTAAACAAAATAGGATGTTCCAATTCCCTGTTCCATTCCTGCTGTAAACCAGTTGTATCATATTTGTTCATTGATAATAAATATTTGTAAACATGAATCATAGGTTGATATATTTGATCAGCTTCAATAAGTATTTCCAATAGCGAAGGAGACTCTGAAGCAGTAAAAGCAGCAGGACCAAATCTAGATACCAACAAATGTTTTAGTTGCAAGTTCTGCTGTAGCAGGCAAATCAAATTGATCTTGCAAAGTTGAAAATAACAAAAACTCATCACTGACCCCCACTAATTGATCCAGGATAAAGATCATTTTCTCTGTCCAGGTCGCCATAAGAACATTGTCTTACCAATTCTTAAATCTGGATTTCCCCATAAAGTCAATTTAGCATGGGAAAATGGATCAAACTGTAACTGACGTTAGGGGTGGACGAAAGTCACTTACCTGTCCTCGAAGATTTCCCGTGGTGGGGGGGAGGCGCTTTGTTGCTCCCCCCGCGAAGTTCAGGCCGGGGGGGGGCTTCCCGCCTCGCCCGGCTGAAATTCAGGCCGGGGGGGGGCTTCCCGCCTCGCCCGGCCAAAATTCAGGCCAGGGAGGAGGCGCCTCACCTCGCCCAGCCGCGAACTAAACAGTAAAAAAAAAAAAAACGCCCCCGTGATAGGCTACGTGACGATTAACGTAGCCTATCACGGCTAGATCTGCAAAGTCAGCCGTGATAGGCTACGTAAATCGCCACGTAGCCTATCACGGGTGACTTTAAAACAAAAAAAAAAAGCACGTACGCAAATGGCGGCCCCCATAGGGAGCCGCCATTCGCGTTCCTTATTTGGTCGCTGTAGTCTACATAAATGTTTACGTAGACTACGGCGAAAATAAGGGCAACGCAAATAGCGTTGCCCTTATTTTTGCCGTAGTCTACGTAAACATTTACGTAGACTACAGCGACCAAATAAGGAACGGGAATGGCGGCTCCCTATGGGGGCCGCCATTATCCGTACGTGCTTTTTTTTTTTAAAGTCACCCATGATAGGCTAAGTGACGATTTACGTAGCCTATCACGGCTGACTTTGCAAATCTAGCCATGATAGGCTACGTTAATCGTCACGTAGCCTATCACGGGGGCGTTTTTTTTTTCTTTTATTGCAATGGCGGCGGCGGCAGCCAGTCGAAAGATCGGCTGCCGCCCCCGCCCCGGACGAAGACCCGATGAACCGCCGGCCGGACCCACCGCCGGGAGGGACATTCGGCAAAGGTAAGTCCCGTCCCGGGGGGGGTGCGGGGTGCGGGGGGGGTGCGGAGAATTTCTCCCCGAAACTTGTTCGGGGGGCCAAACACGTTGGCGCTCGGCCCCCCGAAGTTTCGGGGAGAAATTCTCCGCCATCCCTAACTGACGTGCCATTATACACCAAACGTCTCTAACTGCCAAATTTGTGGGAGGAGCTCTGTCTACCTTGATATGCCAAGAACCTAATGCCATCCATTAAAGAGAGGCTCCAGACAAGAAGATTCCAACACTGAGCAAGGTGGAAAATCTAATCTGAGTGGAAAAGACCCAAATTTAGTACAGGTCAACAAATAGGCCCAATGATACATAGTTAGATCCAGAAAACCGAACCTGCCTTCATTAATTGGAAGTTGCATCCTTTTAAAATATATTCTTGGTGGAGAGGAGGAACCCCAGAAGAATTTATGAAACAAAGCATTAAGTTTTTGGAAATATTTCCCAGGTATAAGTATAGGGATCCCACGTATAGCATAAATACGTTGAGGTATGGTATTCATCTTAAGTGCATTCACCTTACCCCATAAACTCAACTTTAAAGATGCCAATCTATCTATATCTCGTGAAACATCATTAATCAACTTGTTTGAATTTAACCCAATCATTTGAGATATATCTCTAGGAATTATTATTCCTAAGTAAGTAATAGACTCTGGGCACAATCAAAATTGCCAGTTGGCTGATACACTAGAGTATACCCTATCTCCAATCGGCATTATTTCTGACTTTGACCAATTTATTGAATAGCCGGACGATTCACCAAAGGTATTAATCAAATTCATCAATGCTGGAACCGACGACTGGAGTCTCAAGATAAACAACAAAAGATCATCAGCATAAATTATAAACCGAAATGAACAAATCCATGAATACTGGGCATTCCTGGGGGTGGGGAGTTCGGAAGTGCTGGTACGACACTTCCTATGTGTCATCCAGCCTCCCCACCCCATGCTCCAATGTCTCTTGCTCCTGAAATGCAGCTGCATCTGCACCTTCAGGGGAAAGGAGAAAGGGGGGGAATGGGGGGTAGCCTCTCTTCTTGGTTGAGCAGCCCCTGCCAATCAGATGACATTCACTCCGACCCCCACCAGGAAGTATGTTCTGTGAAGGAATTTTTACTGGTGCGGAGCACTCACTCATGGAGCCCAGCATGGACCAAAGCACAGCAAAGCTGATTCCTTTAAAAAAATCCGGTACTCATCCATTCGCTTCTCCTTCCGTTGTCATGGAGACAACCCCTCTCTCTTTTATTTGAAAGCTGAGAATCTGGGCTAGCCAGCACCCCCCCCCCCCGAGATAGTGGGCTGGGCCTGCAAACCCTTTCACCCATGGATTATACTGGCCAGGCCTTTGTCCCTTCCCACAACGGTATTGCTGTGCACCACATGGCTCCCTTACAGTATAATTCTAGGAGTGCCTGTTCAGAAGTAAGTCACATTAAGTTCAGTGGGTCATGCTCCAAGGTGTGCAGGTATGCCTAGCTTCCTCCCCGCAGGACAGGATGACGGAGACATATCGATGCAGTGACTCAGCTTATTATGTCTGAATAACACTAAGTCCCTGAATCTATGTCTCTGTCATCGTGTCCTGTGCTGTGGAAGCTAGCACACCCGCACACAGGGTAAGGCTGTATAAAATTGCAGCCTTAAACAATTCACAAAGAAGCATCCAAGGCACTCCCCATAGCTTTGGAGGCATAAAGCAACCCTTCCCTTCCGCAGTGCAATTAATTAAGAAAATATAATAGTGAGAAGCAAGCGAGCTCTGACTTGTGGAAGACGCAGACCCATTTCCCATTACTAGTTCCCATCTCAGTGAGGTTGCCTCAGTGTATAACAAGTCAAGTTACTTGCAGCCTGGGAGGAAGGGTAGCTTTGGAAGCAGCCTAGCCATCTTGTGATAAGGTTTTTAATGTCCTGGGTTTTATTGTTGATTGTGTAAAACTCTTTTATATTTTTGTGCGGAAATAGTTTTATTATTGTATTATATTGTATTTTAGGGGTTTAATTTGTATAAACCACCCAGAGATCTTTGGCTATTGGGCGGTATAGAAATGTAATGAATGAATGACAGGCTTGCCTGCTGAAAGCTATATTGCTTTATTGCTCTTAATCTTTATCCTGTGTATAGGCACAGCATGTGCCAAGCCAAGATACTAAAAGCAAAGCACGTGATATGTGATGGAAGTGTGATAAGGCAATTGGAGTACATGGCATTGCAATTACAAGGTACATTTTAGTTATGGACTACAACATTTTAAAATCCAATTTTTACTTCTGTTCCCCCATTCCCCCCCCCCTTTTCTCTCTTCCCAGCCCATTTCTGTTGGTCTTTAAAATGTTTATTTATGGACCCATATGCACCATTAAACTGCTTCTGTGTATGAGTGCCTGAGATTTGACAGGATATCCAAAGTTAATAAATTGGCAAGTGATTTTCAGGTGTCATGAAAAGGCAGCAAATTGTTATGTGTATGTGTATGTATATATACACACACACACACATATATACTATATATATAGTATATATAGTATATATAGTATATAGTATTTTCAATGCCAGGGAGCATCTCTTCTGCAATATTCTGCTTTTGCTACCAAAATAACATAGCCAACCTAGGGGAACTATACACCTTGACTTGCAGGGGGGGGGAGCAGGTCTACCTCAGGCAGCAAAATATCTAAGTGGGGTGGGCAAAACACTGACAGAATCCCTGGTATATAAAATTGTCTGTAGAAAGCTCCTGCTGTTTTTACTGCTTCATGTTGCAGAACAGAATTAAGACCAGAATTAATTGAAGTTTGCACACCCTCACTTTTTGATGTTTCCTAACTTTGACTGTAGTTTAGAATCGATTTATTCCAAAGTAAGTTGATGAAACTGCTCCGAAGTAAATGTATTCCCCCTCGTGACTGAATTTATTTTTATTATTTTATTATATTCATGGGGGTTGGACTCGATGGCCTTGTAGGCCCCTTCCAACCCTACTATTCTATGATTTCACAGCATTTCTGTCAGAGCCTGTGGTAGTGTTTACAAAACAAAAGCCCTGCTGCTTAAATCCTCTGGAGTGTACACTTTCAGAATATTCTAATTATATACAAATAGTGCATTTAATGCATTTAGTGTCTTTGTTTCTGATTGCTCCCATCAGCCTTGTATGACTTTCACAGCTGTTTGGAATGTTTTTGCTATCTGAAAGAATTCCAGTAAGGCTACGCTGGAAATTCAGTAGTTTCATTAGAGATCAGCGCTGGGCCAAGCTGCACGTGCCGTTAGTCACTCACATCAGTGTCCCTTGCATGATTGTTTTGTTTCCTGTCCCTGTGTTTCCTAGCAAGGCACGGTCCAGTATAGGGTGGCCATGTGTCCTACTTTACAGAGGACAATCCTCTATTTCAAGGGATGCCAGAGAACAGTCCTCTGTTTGAAGGCATCCTCTATTTGATGGGCTGTCCAACAGAAAGATGAAGGGTCATAAGAAGGTAGAACAAGGGCCTTGAAGTGGGTCCATCAACAGCAGCCGGACAGCGACTGAGCAGGTACACAGTTCACCTGGTCACACTTTTCCCCACTATGGTGAAATTAATTGTATTTAAATCAAAGTAATTAATTTTAAATTTGCAACTAAACATATACATTATGTTTATATGGTGGCTGTGGTGTCCAGGAGGGCTTTTTACCAGCTTAGGCTGGTACACCAACTGCGGCCCTATCTGGAGAGGAGGGACCTTGCCTCAGTTATCCACGCACTGGTCCAGGCTGGGCTACTGTAATGCGCTATACATGGGACTGCCTTTGAAGATGGTTCAGAAACTCCAGCTTGTGCAGAATGCAGCTGCCTAGGTATTGGTGGGGGGTGAGGCGATTTGATCACATAATGCCTATACTGCTCCAGCTGCGCTGCATTTCCAAGCCCAATTCAAAGTACTGTTTTTGACCTTTAAAGCCTTAAACGGTTTGGGATGAAGTTACTTGAAGGACTGCCTTCACCCATATCTGCATGCCTGTAGTTTAAGATCAGAAAGAGAGGCCCTTCTCGTTCTCATTTGCCTGCTGTGAGAGCAGTCAGGTGGGTGATCACACGGGAGAGGGCCTTCTCTGCAGTGGCCCCACACCTTTGGAACAAGCTGCCATTGGAGGTCCACTATGCTCCATCATTGCAGACTTTTCAGAAGGGCTTGAAAACATATTATTTTACCTTGGCCTTCTCTTGATATGACTGCTATTGTTGCTGTTACTGCTGTTAACATTGCTACTGGTTTTATTGTTGTTTTTATGTTTTTATCACTTTTAACATTTTAACTGTTTTAATGTATTTTATCACTGTAAGCTGCCTTGGGAGGGCTTCTGTCCTGAAAGGCGGCCAAGAAATATTTTAAATAAATAAGGGCGTAGTCCTATGGCCGCTAGTCAGCAGCTAAGATGGCGATAGGATAGGTCGGTTTCCGGGAACTGACCTTGGAGCCCATGTACTGAGGTCGGTTCCCGGAGAACTGACCCCCACCCTCTCTCACGCTGCCTCGTAGGCAGCGCAGAAAGGCCCTGCGCTCCATGCTCGGAAGAGCAGCGGAAGTGACGAAAATGGGGTGTTCCCAGGGGTAGGCCAGGGTGGGAAGGTCGGAAATGCCAGTATGACACATCTGTGTCATCTGGCTGCCACTTCCTGCGCTCCGAGGCCCCACGGCTAGACAGCTGAAATTGGCTGTCTAGCCACAGAAGGCGGGTTTGGGGAGCGAGGAGGATATTAGCTACAGGGAGCTAGGGAAAAGATCTGGATTGAAACCACGGTGCTGGCAAAGAATTACATCCACCCCACCCGCCAGCCATAATCCATATGGGGCCTGCTGTGCCTGCTATTTAAGAAAGAAGAAACAAGTGTGCAAATAAATAAATAAATATTTATCATAGACAGACAGAGAGATAGAGAGATAGAGAGATGATAGATAGATAGATAGATAGATAGATAGATAGATAGATAGATAGATGGAGGCATTCCATCAGGTCCAAGGTCTCAATCTGGGTGGAACTTTATAGGTCAAAATCAGCACTTTGAATTGAGCCTGGAAATGAATCAGAAACCAGTAGAGGCAAGAGAAGATCAATGTAATATGGTCCTAATGGCTGCCCCCAGTTAGAACCCTCACAGGCATATTTTGCATTAGCTAATGTACATGGGGCTGCCCAGGGACAACACATTACAGTATTACAAACAGGAGGTTTCCAGGCCATGGATCACTGCAGGTAGGCTATCCACCTCCTGATAGGATCATAGCTGGGATACCAGCCAAAGCGGGGAAGAGGTGCTCTGTGCCTCAAAGGCGACTTGAGTCTCTACAGACAGCAATGAATCTAGGAACACCCCCAAATTAAGCACCTGGACTTTCAGGGAGAATGGAACCCCCTCCAGAACAGACTAAAGCTCTCTTCACACCTGAGTTCTTCTTTATTCACTGTTTTTTGCCAGAGCTTTAAACGATGACACTGCTCTCCTGCTGCTATCTCACAATTTCCCCTCCCTCTTCCCGTGGTATCTGAGAACAGGGAAAACCCGACATTTTCTGTACTTGTGATTGAAATCGCCATTTGCCCCCTGTGTATTTCCCCTTTAGCACTTTGTCCTGCTTTGTGTGGCCGTGTGCTAGGGGGTGTTGAATAACATTATCAAGACAACAAATCAGTGGGAGGGGGGGCAGGTCACTGATCGAGTGACTGTTTCTGCCTCTCTCCCATTCCACTACAGGTCGGGCGCTTGAACTGTGGTTAACCATCCCAAATGCTTCTCCAAGATCCCCCAGAACACAGCAATGCTTACTTCTGAGTAAACTCATTGGCTCTAAGGCTTTCCTTTCCTGGGACTAAGTGCCATTGAAATCTGTGTGGCTTGCTTCTGAGTAGGCATGCATAGGGGTGCACTGTAAGTCTACTTAGAGTAGCAGTCTTAAGGTCTCCCATCCCCTTCAATGCATGTACTTGGAATCTCCCCCTCCCACTGACTTCACTGACTGCTTCTTCTCCTTTTTGTTCACCAGTTTGATGGGTTTTTTTCCTTGCAGGTGATGGGGGAGTCTCCCTTCTCAGCCATGCAGGAGAAAGACTTGACAGTTAGGATTTCAGTGGGTATTAAAAGTGCCTTTTCTCCTTCCCTGAATAAATTCATCATGCAGAGCTTGGAATGGTCATTTTTAATGGTCTCGTTTTCGGGTGTGGAGTTGTTTTAGATAAGGCAGTACTGCTGAGGTGGTTTTCCATAGTACTCCCTCCCACCTAGCCAACCACTATCTCTTCTCCTAGCCCACCATGCAGGGTCGTTGGGAAGCCAGAATAAAGGGGAAGAGCAACAACAGTGCAGAGTTGGGGTGGGGGAAGCAAGCTGGGTCTAATGAAGAAGTTGTCCCCTGTGAAGCAGTCGAGAGGGGGTGGGCTGCTAGGGATGGCTTGGTGTATTGACTGTATACAAGTCTGTTTGTGGATTTCTTACTTCTGTAGTTGGGAACCCGGAAATCAGTATGCCCTTCCAGCTCAGTAGTGCAAGCAATATACTGCATTTAATTCCATCACACGCTGAAATATTTAGCAGAGAAGGACTAGCAGTGCCAGCAACCTTGGAGTAAGCCACCTCTCTCTCCCTTGGAGGAAGGAGGGGATCAGCTCCCATAGCCTGCTATCCAGATCACTTCTGACTTCCCTTCTGCTGTGGAGGAGTGGAGGGACAGGTGGAGCCATCAATCATGTTACAGGAACCAATGATCAGGGAGGGGAGGGGCATGGGGCCAGCAGCCTCCTTCTGTCCTGATTGTTCCATGCAGCTCCGCCCAGCCATGAAAAGGTATAGAGCCAAGGGATGCGCTATGAGAGATGCCTGTATACACGGCCAGATTAAATCCCGGCAAGGATCTGGAATGAAAAGGAATGGTTTATAGTGGAATAAAATGCCATGTGTGAAGAGAGCCTAAAACTCCCTCATCTGGTCTGAGCAACCACCCGTTAGAAGGGCCTCTTGGGACCCCCTGCTCTGCCCAAGACAGTTTTCACCAGCTTCCAATGCTATGGTACCAAAAAGACCCTGCTCTGAGTCATCTTTAGTGGAGGGAACAATCCTGTGGCTGCTAGTCAGTGGCTAGACGACCATAGGATATGTCGGTTTCCAGGAACTGAACTTGGAGCCCGCGCTCCGAGGTCAGTTCCTGGAGAACCGACCATCCCCCCCCCACCTGCGCTGCCTTGCAGGCAGCTGGGAACGGCCCTGCGCTCTGCACTTGGAAGAAGACCATGGAGCAGCTAAAACAGGGCATTCCAGTGGGGCATTCTGGGGTGGAGAAGCTGGAAATGCTGGTACAGCACGTCCAGCAGCCGCTTCCCCCAGTCCACCTTCCTGTGGCTAGACAGCTGAAATCGGCTGTCTAGCCACAAATGCAGGGCAGCTGAAATGCGGAGGGGATGATCCCCTCTGCGCTTCTCCTCCCCTGCATTGAATAGGCGGTTGCCTCTGAGTTCGAAGGCGGACACCTGTCCCGATTAGGATTGCGCCCTTCATCTCTGAAGCTGGAGGCATCCGAAGCAAGGAGGTCTAAAGACACAGGGAGTTTGATAAATGAATAGACTGTCCTTTCAGTATGAAGAGTCCAAAGCAATAGGGCTTCACTGACAAGCGAAGTCTGATTTAGATGAACATTTGGAATGCTTTATGTCTGAGATAGGGAGGGAGCATGTAATATAAGCAGGCTAGTTCTAGGTGGTAAAATGCTAATTCTGGCCTCAGTTGGCCAGTCATATATGAAAAGTATCTATCTACAACGGCTCACATGGGATAATATTTAATGGATATCCTTCACTTATCACCTGCTACTTATGTGATTTGAAAACACTGTTGATTAAAAAATATTTTCTAATATTTTCTAATGGTTGGAATCTTCTATGAACCTTTCTAGAGGCTTTTTTCATTTAATGAAGGAAGCTGCTGAGGCAGCAATTTGAAAGGGAAGATAGCCATGTGATGAGGGATTTCTTAACATCTCCAGCAGCTTTTACCACTACTAGGGGAAAATGACTCTTATTTCAGCCCCAGTGGGGATGAGAGCACTTTAGAGGTGATTTGCAGTGGGGAAATGGCATGGTGAGAAATAGTTAAGGAACCCCCCCCCCCATGCCCCCACTGCTCCCCTTCCCCATGCCATTCTTTTCTTCTAATTGCAGCCTCAGCAGGTGCCTTGTATGAAAAGAACGCCTCTAAAAAGAAGCATGGGACTACATGTCCCGTGTGGTTCAGACCATGACACACGCCAGAGTGATGGATTCCAAAATGTAGAACAGAAGTCTTGAAAGTAATGGCCTCGAGAGAAAGACACGCTGGAAAGCTAAAGTCAAATTTGCTGAATCATCTTTTGCCTTCCTGTTTTGTCATCGCCTTGTGCTGACAAGCACGGCGTCTTTCAGTGCTTCTGGATGACATGCGTCATATGCATTACTCTTCAGTATATTGCCAATGTTTTCTCTCTTTTTTTGCAATAATTCCCCGTTTGGGACATCACTTCACTTCCTGTGTTTTAGGAGCATGCTAGATATAACAGGGAAAAGGTTATGTATTTATTTATTAATTATTAAATTTATTAATCGCCCATCTGGCTGGTCACCCAGCCACTCTGAGCGATGTACAACATATAATAAAACAGTTTAAAACAATAAAATTCTACAATAAAAACATTTTCTAAAATACCCTAACCCACCCCAAATGCCTGCCTGAACAACCACGTTTTTAATGCACGGCAGAAGCTCATTAAAGAGGGGGCATGACGGAGTTCCTTAGGGAGAGAGTTCCACAGAGTGGGGGCCACCACAGAAAAGGCCCTCTCCCTTGTCCCCACCAGTCTAGCTGTCCTGGCTGATGGGACAGAGAGAAGACCATCCAAGGCTGATGTTGTTAAGTGGCCTGTCTGGTGTTGCTGGAGGCGCTCCTTAAGATAGGCTGGGCCGGAACGGTTTAGGGTTTTAAAGGTCAAAACCAACACCTTGAATTTGGCCCAGAAAACAACTGGTAACCAGTGCAATGCCTTCAGCACTGGAGTGATGTGATCATGCCAGCGGCGGCCTTTAATCAGATGAGCCACCGTGTTCTGCACCAGCTGCAGGTTCCAAACCGTCTTCAAGGGTAACCCCACGTACAGCGCATTACAGTAGTATAGACGAAAGGCGACCAGGGCATGTACTACCGATGGGAGCAGATGGTCGGGAAGGTAGGGCTGCAGCCGCCGTATCAGATGGAGTTGATACAACGCTGTCCAGCTCACAGCTGACAGCTGAGCCTCCATGGGCATCTGGGAGTCTAAAATGACCCCCAGGCTGCAGACCTGGTCTTTCAAGGGTAACCATACCTCATTCAACACCAGGTCAACATCCCCCAACTTCCTCTTGTCTCCCACCAAAAGTACCTCGGTCTTGTCAGGGTTCAGCTTTAGCTTATTCCCCTCTATCCAGCCACTCAATGTCTCCAGACATTTAGAGCGGGATTCTACGGCCAACCCTGGTGAAGAGTTGATCAAGAGGTAGAGCTGCATGTCATCCGCATATTGATGACACTGCTCCCCAAACCTCCTGATGATAGCCCCCAGCAGCTTCACATAGAGGTTAAATAGCATTGGGGAGAGGATGGAACCCTGTGGCACCCCACAAGTGAGCGGCCACGGGTCCGACACCTCCTCTCCCAGTGCTATCCTCTGGTACCTGCTGGAGAGGAAGGACCGGAACCACCATAATACGATGTCTCCAATGCCCAGCCCCTCCAGGTGGTCCAGGGGGATACCGTGGTCAACGGTATCAAAAGCCACTGTGAGGTCGAGGAGAACAAGGAAGGAGCATTCACCTCTATCCAAAGCCCTCCTCATCACCCACCAGAGTGACCAAGGCCGTTTCTACCTCATGCCCAGGCCTGAAGCCCGATTGAAATGGAACTAGATAATTGGCTTCTTCCAAGTGTGCCTTCAACTGCATCGCCACCACCCGCTCAATGATCTTGCCCCAAAATGGCAGATTCGAGACTGGGCAAAAGTTGTTCAGAACATGGGGATCCAAGGAAGGCTTCTTTAAGAGCAGTCCTATCACTGCCTCCTTGAGGGCTGATGGCATCACTCCCTCCTCAAGCGAGGCATTCATCACCGCCCTGATCCCCTCACCCAATCTCTCTCTGCAGCTCATAATAAGCCAAGATGGGCAAGGATCAAGTAAGCAGGTGGTCGGCTTTGCTGCCTTCATTGCCATGTGATAGGGTGAAGATACAGCTCTAGCCCATGTCCGATCGTCTTTGGAGTGAGAGTTCCGCCACCGGCGCTCTAGCCGTCTCACCTCCTGTTTCAGAGCTCGTAACCATGGATTGAACCATGGTGCAGTCTGAGCCCTGTTCAGGGGGAGAGGGCATTTCAGAGCCACCCGATCTAATGCCCCAGTGATTGCAGCATTCCAGCCACCCACCAGTGGCCGAGTGGCTGTTCGCGTGCTCCAGAGAATCCCCAAGTGTGTTCAGGAATCCATTCGGATCCATAAGACACTTGGGGCAGACCATTTTAATGGGTCCTCCACCCCTGCAGAGGGGTTGTGTAACTGAGAAGTCCACCATCACCAGATAGTGATCTGACCATGACAAGGGGTGGTGGTGGATATACCCCCGACTTCCAGATCACTCCCCGCTTCTCCAGAAACAAACACAAGGTCTAGTGCATGACCGGATACATGGGTGGGCCCAGTTGGAATAGGGTACAGCTCCCAGGAAGCCATTAAGTCCTGAGGTGCCCCCATGAGGATGGCCTCTGTACATTGAAGTCCCCCAACACCAATAAGTTAGGGGACTGCACACGCACATCAGAGACCACCTCAAGCACCTTAGCCAGGGAGTCAATCGTGCAGCGGGGTGGGTGCATGAGCAGAATCCCCAGACTGCCCTTCGGGCCCAACCTCCAATACATGCAGTCAGCAACCTTGGTCTCCTGGAGAGGGGGTCTGGTGAAGACTAAGGACTCCCGGTAGATAACAGCCACTCCCCCTCCCCGATCCCCAGCCCTCGGCTGCTGTGCATACGAAAATCCGGCTGGGCACATGGCCGCAAGAGTTGGAGCAGCGGCCTCAGCCAGCCAGGTCTCCGTAATACATGCCAGGTCTACACCCTCATCCAGGATGAGGGATGTTAGAGAATTCTGCCACGGATCCCAGGGAGGCCGAATTCCAGTGAATTTGGCCCCGCGGAATCCGTGGCGGAATGGAGCAACCCGCCCCACCACCCCGTGAAAGCCCCGCGAAATGTCCGCCATTTGCATTCCTGGCAAGCCGTGATAGGCTACGTAAGTATCTACGTAGCCTATCAAGGCTCAGAGCAGTGACACAAATGCAGTAGCGGCCACTATTTGCGTCCCTGCTTTTGCCGTGATAGGCTACGTAAATATTTACATAGCCTATCATGGCTCAGCGAAGGGACGCAAATGGCGGCCACTACACCGGCTGCCATTTGCGTCCGCAGACCTGCTGTGCAGATGCACCCGGCCGGTGGCTCTGCGGAGTTGCCGCGGAGCTGGCTGGGGTAGGATTTGGGTGGGAGGTACAGAGCGCCTCCCCGCCACCGTGAATGTCACCCTTCGAAAAGGTAAGTGACTTTCATACATCCCTATCCAGGATCATATCATGGATGAGGGATGTTTTCTGGGTAACAGACCTGGCATTGCAGAGCAGCAATCGAAGGCCAGAAGATGGAGTCGCGCCTCCCTCAGCCATCCTTTGGCTCTGGACAGGCTTGGAACAGTGGACAGATATTACGCATCTCTCCCTTGTTCCCTTTACCTGGCATGGCCTGCCCCAGCACTCCGCCAGTACCTGCTGCCCAGCCTCGGTATAGTCTGGCCCCCAACTCTCCCCCCACTGCCTCCGTCAGGTGGACACATGCCCCCTCGCTCCTGCCTATCAGGCAGGCTACCCACCTCTAAAAATGCAACCCTCGCAACCCCCACCAACAGTTAAACAAAAATCAACAAAATACATCCCCTTTACCGACACTGGCTCTCCCAGGCCACCTCAGCCAGCCAGCTTACATAGTCCTTCCAGGAAGGAACAGGTGGAGGTAGTCAGCCCAGCTGGCTCATGCATGTATTTATTTATTATTGATCTATATTTTTATCCTACTGTTCTGTTTAAGAGCTCATCAGAGTTGCTTTCAAGGTTTAAAAATAACTGTAAGTGCCATCTAATATCGAACAACTTGAAAAGATTTTTAAAAATCAAAGCTGTGGAGCACTTAAAACAGGTCTATGAGAAGGCCACTGAAATAAAGCCATGGTCCCTGCCCACCTAAAGACATTGAAAAGACGGCACCGGGTGGATGTCCTTTGCGAGAGGAATTCCAGAGTCTCAGGGCTATGACAGAAAAGGCCTGGCCCTTCATGCTAACTGCCACTGACATCAAAAACTTTGTACCAGAACATTGTTGGGGCTTTTTGCACCAGTGTGAGGATGGATCAAGAGACCTGTCATGTGCTAAAATGCCAGGTCAAAAGCAGCTATGAAGCACTAAAAGGGTCAATTTAGGTCCAAAACAAACCACATTTGACCCATTTGGTGCTCTGTAGTGCGAAAGTGGCCATGGGGGGGGGGAGTGGTCTTTTTTGTCACCATTAAATCAAGTGGCAGGGCTGGGCTGCACCCGGGGGGGCAGCTCCAGTGGGCCGCATGTGGCCCATGGCCCACATGTTCCCCACTCATGAAGTAAACAGTGGCTAACTGGATCATCCCATCCACATGTGTGTTGACATGCTCAAAGAACTGTATAAAAGGTTAGTATGACAGGACTTACCATTGCAGAACAGAAGCCATGTTGATTCTTTTCAAAGAATGGGGCTACAGTATTAATTCTACTTTTGAGCATGTAACGTTATTTATGTGGCTCTTATACTGAGTTATTTTTCTTATCTTTTGTTTATCCAAAGTATTCTGCTCTTTATAAAATGAACCCTACTTCTGTCTGAGAAAAGTCCAGTAGTGAAGTGTTTTTTGGCTGAGCCCATGTTGGCAGCGTTTGAACAACCAGCCACAGGAAATTATGCTGTTTCTTTCTTGCAACCAGGAGGCTGCTGCACAGCCTGCCGCTCCCACCCAGCCATCTCAAGCTGATCCCTAGGAAACTGCCTGAAATGTTCCTGGGGATGCCCCTCAGTAGTGAAGCCTGCAGCCTCTGTACCCTGGGCTTCGAGCCGTGGGCCATGGTAGCCAGGAGGCCTGAGTGTGTCTCTGCACCCCACCCACTCCGTCTTGCGTCTTCTGATGGTGCCCCAGGTTTGGTGCCCTGTTTTCGCAATGTTTTTGGGGGGATCACTTAAGAAAACACACACCACCACTGAATAAACAAGACCTGCTTGTGGAGAATGACTTTATATCTGAAACCAAGCCAGCACTTCAGTCACGTTTGATGATTCAGTCGTTGAAACACTGTAGAATTTCCAGTCCAGTCTTCAACGTTTTAAAGCTCTTGAAGACTAAATGTTTTGACGCAGCATTTTTGCTATTCATTTTCTGGTCATCGATCTGGTCATCATTGTTCCTTCAAATGCAGCTCATAAATTATAGTTATAGCTTGCTAATCCAAGGAAATAAAAAAAATCTCACAGTTCACTCAATTGCTACATGATTGCTTAAAGAGGAAATAATTTGTGAGATACTAAGCCGCTAGTTTCCTTGTTGCACAAACATGTTGTAACTTTTTTTTTTAATTAGGGGAGACACTCATTTAACAAAGGAAAGTTTTAATGAGCTGGAGGAAATTCCTATGTGTGGCCCATGACACTAAAGTTAGTAAGAATCCCTGAAACCAGTGCTATTTTTTTTTTATTACTGATGTATTCTGGAATCTGTAACTTTGTAGCTCTTGTGTTATTTATAAAATATATAGTGTGGAAATAAATATACCTAGTTTTTGTTTTGCTTTTTAGTTTATGAAGGCTTTCAGTTTTACATGTTGGCCAGGATCCAAAGAATAATGCAATTAAATAATTAAGCCCAAGAAAAGATCTAGACTCTGGTTTGTTTTTCTTTAATAGCAATCCCTCTTCCACACTCCATGACAAACAACTGCTGTTTAATGATTTAAAAAAAAAAAAAAATCCAGTGAACTAGAACAAGGGCCTTGAGTATAGGGTTGAGGCTAAAAACCATCTGAAGTTGACTTCTTGATACATACTGGAGAATTTGTTTGAAAATGAATTGCTTGGGGTGATACATGCCTATTGGCAATTATGGCTCACATGCACTGTTACATAGCGCGCATACCAAATGAATGAGGACGGCTGAAACATTCTCAACCTACACAGAACAAAATTGGGTGTGGGCCTTGGCTGAGAACTTTGGAGCTTGTTTTGTAATATGCATATATCAGCCTTCCCAACCTAGTTTCTCCAGATCCGTTGGGAGTACAACTGCCATCATCCCCAGATGGGGTTGTAGTACAACACATCTGAAGGGTGTCAGTCTGGGAAAAGCTGGGGTGTATAACTGACTATGAGCGACCATCATAAGCACACCATCACCACTTCTCCTTCTAATGCTAAACATGGTGGTCTGGTGTCTATCAGCTTAGCAGTGAAATGTGGCCACCCACACTTCAAGACAGCCATTTCTGCATACTTATGGGACCTCCCCAGGTACGCAGAAAAATATTACTTTGTACATTAAAAGAAAGGGGGGGGACCCCAAACAGCTTGACAAAGACTCAAGTGGCTTCAAAGGCAATTGAGTGAGTGTGTGTGTGTGTGTGTGTATGTGTATGTAACGTGGGGGCAGGAGAGAGAACTGGCCTAAGCCTCTAAGTCTTAACAGCACATAATATCCTAGAGAACTATATGGGAATGCTTCAGGTGAGAGGAAAGCGGAAATGACTCTATAGCAATATATTGCTATACATAGCAGCTTAAAGCTACATAGCAATAAAGCGCTCCAGTTCGGGGCTGACAACAACCAGCTCTAAACCCAAGCCCTTTAATGGTACATAACACAGTGGGGGAAGATCTCAGGAGAGTGGAAAATAAAAAGCTGCCCTTCCACACACACACACACACACACACACACACACATGCACACACAACCAACCCCTTCCTCCTTCAGACCCCAAACTGAAGCTACAGGCTTCAGTTCTAGGCTGATTGGTGCTCTGAAGAAAAATACTCCTCAGAGAGGCTGGGGATAACACTGCAAGATTTTGTTGTGATGTCCTAGAATCTTCAGTTAATATGAAACACAGCTGCTAGGATACTAACTGGGACTGGCTATATGGAACAGATCTTGCCAAAACTTAGTTATACTGGCTGCCAGTCTATTTCTGGGTACAATTCAAAGTGCTGAACGCTGATTACTATCTATAAAGCCCTAAATGGCTTGGGACTTGGGTTCTTGAAGGACTGCCTCCTTCCACATGAGCTTGACTGAACCCTCCCTTATGCTGAGTGTTAAACCACTGGGTATGTTTGCGGTCATTCAAAGAAGTTGATCGTTTAGTAAATTTAGTAAATTTAGTTTGGCCTTCGTTATGCGAATTAGTCAGATCAACAGCGTTTTAGGTTACAGACTTTTTTAGCCTCCACCAGCAGCCTAAAGCTAAGATTTTTAACTATCTTTGCACAATATTACGTAGACGACTCAAAGATCGTTTTGATGGATTGCTGTGAAAGTTGCAAATGAAACTGGCACCAGCCTGCAGTACGAAACTTGAGTGGCATTTTTTCATCAAGTCTTCTCTTAGGGACTTCTTTTATTTATTTATTACGTTTATATCCCACCTTTCTTCCATCATGGAACTCAATGGGCTACATGTGGCTCCCAGGTGGTCTCCCCTCCAGGCACTGACCAGACCCAGACCTGCTTAGCTTCAGCAAGGTGGCTGCCTCATGAGCCTTCAGGCTATGCCCTGGAACCTTTTGAATGGGCCAACTTTGTAGAACACCTTACTTCCCAAAGCTGACATCTGATTCTGGCATCTGTCACTCTCAACTCCTTTCTCCCCATAAGATCTTATATTCCCACAGGTGGAGAAAATTTTGTTTGGCTTTGAACTAATGGATTAATTGGCATCTGGACAGATTCTTCTCTTCCCCTGTCTCCCTGCTCTATCTCCTAAAACCATAGTCACTTCCACACTGCTTTGTTCTCTTCCTCATCAGACTCTGAGTCGGTTCTTATGCTCTGTCAAGATGCTTCTGCAAAAGTGCTGAGCCCAACCCTTACACCTTATTCATCTGTAGCCTGCCTTCGCCCTGCCCCCACCCCCAATCATGAGTTTTGGCAATCCAAATATAGAATGCCCACCCCAGGGAAGTTTGCCTGGCACCAAACGTGACCTTTTGGTGCCAGGCAAAGACTTCTTTATTTCCCATTTTCTGGAATGTCGTTTCCCATTTCTGCAATAATCCAAGGCCCCCCTCCAGGTGCCAAATGAGGTGAGGTGGGTGGCTGCAAAGGAGGGGGCCTTGGATGGGGCCACATAAATGGGACCAGGGGACCACATAAATGGCCATGGCAGGCCACATACAGCCTGTGGGCTGCATGTTACCCATTCCTGCCTTCTGAAGAAGTATCCGAAGAAGAGATCTGATCTTAGCAATGGACATTTTGTCATGGTTTTGTATTTTGCTGTCATTTTGTTATCTGTATGTTCTTATAATAACTTTCTTTGTTTAAAAGGGTACCTTTCCCACCCTCCCCAAAACTTTCCCTGCTGTGCTATATAGACTTGAGGACTGAGTGCTTTGCTATACAACAACGGAGCAGGGGAGAAAGGTTTCTAGAATGTTGGAAAGGAAAAGAGTGTTCCTTTTCTTTTTCCAGTTTCAGAAACCTCCCTGTACTGCACAGGTAATTAAAGCACACACGCATATGCATGAAAATGTAAAAACCATATTCTATTGGAAAAGAAATCAAAATAATTTATAAATAATTCATGACTTAGGAGACATTTAATTTTATCAACCACAGAGATCACGTCATAATTGGAAGCAACGTTACAACAAGGCTTCCTAATGATTCATTTTGGGATAAAAGAAGAGGAAAGGAAGGCAAACTATGCAACAGAAAGCAGAACAAAAAAAAATCTCAGAGTGCCTAATTTTATTCGAGCCCAACTCATTTCAGAAAGGTATCTTTCCTTCTTCTGGGGCTAATCCAGAAAAAAATGCAACCCTATAAACAAATACATTGATATTGTCACTTGAAAAAACTTTTTAAATGCTTTAAGCACAAAAGACATTTCTTTTATAAAACAATCTTATCCATTAAACTTCTAAAAATGGGAAACTAAAACTTACTTCATTCCTATCACAGAAAAACGTTCTCCATTACATTTCTTGAGTGACCTTTGGATTTGACTTAAGTATAACTTATTGCAAGGGAAGTAGTATTGCATGTGGCGAAATGCTGAATGTTGTAGAATTTATCATCCACCAGATTACTGGATGTCTGTTCCTTATTTGTGTGTTTGCAATAAACGCAGTGGCCACAAGGATGATATCCCTGAGGTCTCGGCTCCCCAGAGAGCAGGCCACATGAACTTTAGTGGATTTGAAACTAGAATTGCTATGAACTAGCCAAATACTTGAGATGTATTGGTTTTCTAAAAACTCATTAGAGGCTTACTATTTTAATCAAGAGTGTCTTCTACCAGATGTCAGTATTTATGAATGCTGTTGAGTAATTTGTTAGCTATGCTATCATAGGGCAAACTGCAGACTACACTGTTATTACATTTTGGATCTTGGGCCGTTGGAAGATCCTCACTCTTATGGCAATCCCGTCTTTTAGCCTTCTTTGTGACCAGCTGACTGTATCATCTGTCATGTAATTGGTTTTGCAGAAGGCCAGTTTCTCATTAAAAATAACAAGAGAGAGAAACAATCTTAAAAATTCATATGGCCGGTTGTGCCTCATATGTTTTGGATGGGAACTTGTCAAAAGAAACATACATTTTTTTCTGTGGGTTTTTTGTACACTGATGTATGTACATTTGCTCAGCCTTTTGTTATTGTAATACACAGAAAATAAATCTTTTTCTTGTCACTGGGGCCTCAAATTGTATGTATACATCATGGGCATTAATCCATGTAAAAAAAGCTTGAAACTCAATCCCTCAAATAATACAAATATTGTCTATATATCTCTAACAAATTATTAACTCAGAGGACCAAGAATTTATATCACCAAATACATTTTTAGTTTTGAA
This sequence comes from Heloderma suspectum, assembly GCF_057233095.1. Taxonomy (NCBI): domain Eukaryota; kingdom Metazoa; phylum Chordata; class Lepidosauria; order Squamata; family Helodermatidae; genus Heloderma; species Heloderma suspectum. The sequence continues at coordinate 130,395,757 of NC_139462.1, read as the reverse complement.
ATCTCCCATCTAAAGATTAGCCAGCTCTGAAGCCATAGCTCATCTTATGGCTACTCCCTTTATTCTGTCAATAAAATTGGTTGTTAAACATAAAGTAATGTTTACATCAAGACATTTCTTCCAAAGGCATTATAAAAAATTGTGAATGTGTGGGACAAACTCTTTTAGTCCACTTCTCAAGCATACGTTCTGTGATTGATAACGCTTAAACTTGTGGAATGCTGGGATATGGAGCAGCCTTCTAAACCCAGGGTCCTCCAGGTCATTCCAGGATTCCTGTCCATTGGCCATGCTGGCTGGGGATGGTGGGAGTTGAAGTCCACTACATCTGGAGGGCACCAGGTTGGGCAAGGCTGACACCAAGACTTCACAACAATGGCTGCTCACATAACACCATCACCTTTTATAGTTTTATCAGAGAATAAAACATGGTGCTGCTTATGTTTGAGGCCATATCTGGAACAAAGGGTTTAACAAATGAATCTACATATTGGGATAGATTTTTCTAGGGCTGAATTGTTTCCCAACAGTATGGGACAACCCGAAGGCTGACATGTTTCTTTGTGAATTATAGGAAGTATATAGAAAAGAGAGCTCCTAAGGTTCACATTTTGTAAAAAAAAATAAAAATAATGTTCTAATGGAGAAGTATATCCCATTAGCAGGGTCTCTTCCAGAAGGGCACTTGTGGTAATCATTAACTTCTTGGTGTGGTCTGCTAGACAAAGAGTATAACATAAAGTACATGAAGTTGTCTGAAACCTTCCGCCTCATAATCCTCTCTATTTTGTATAACTATCGCCCTTCTTTAGTCTGTTTCTTTAATAAAGGTGGAAGATTGTCTGAAGATATATTTCCAAGGGCAAGAAGTTCTTGTCAGGATAAATTGAACCATGGCCAGTATGAACATTTCTCTATTTTTTTTCAGGTAAGTCTTGTGGCATTTTCCTTTGAAATACTGCAATAGAAGGTTCAGTTGGTCCTGGAGGCACTCATGGTGATGGGGGAGGTAGGGGGTTGCTTTCTATGCTCAGAGAGAGTTCAGAGATCTGTAGGATATAACGCAACAGACTCCCCTTTGGAAATGCAGCAGAAATTATATTCAATTGATTATGAAGACAAAATATTTAGAAACAATTCACCAATTAGGAGGTGTTGAATTGCCATGGGAGGGACCACGGCGTAACTTTACCACAAGATTTCCTAATGACTCATTTGGTAATAGTATCTTGCCTGTTCTGGGAATTTCCTGTGACATGGCACTTCAGGGCAAGTGAGAGCCAAGACAGTATTTAAGCCAGAGGGTTTGTACTTGAAGCTCAGTCAAACACAAACCTTCTCAGGCAAACAAGCATCCTGCCTTTCAGGACCTCAGCCAAGAAAGACATTCTTTGCCTCACCATGAATACCACCGTCGTTGCTGCAGTTCTGGCTCTTTTCCTCGTCTCTGCAACTCTGACAGAAGGTAAGCAAACTCTCGATCCAAACTAGCATTTGTATTTCTATCCTGAAGACATTTCTGTAGAACTTTATTGAAGACTCTCACAGGGGAGCTCATTGCTTATAATGCACACCTTTCCAGCTGTGCTGTAGAATGCTATAAAAATAGAGCTTCAAAAGGCTGCTGACCCCTTGTGGAAAATATACAGAAATGTTTTTCATATTTCATATCTCGGTCTTGGGGTCGTTGTCGTTTTTACTTCTTCAGTATAGTTTACTAAATAAATTTGTGGAGGATAGAACTATCAACAGCTATTAGAAATGATAGGTAAATGGAACCTCCAGGTTCTGAGGCAATATACCTCTACTGGATGTTGGGGACTAGATGGGCCTTTAGCCTGGAAGGCAATTCTTATTTATCTTATTTTTACTTGTTTTCCCAAAATCAAAATTCTATTGATCACGCTAGGTTAGTCTACTAATTACAATTAACCTTACTCATACAGAGATCTGTAGCAGAGAAGACAGCACTGGTAGGAATAGCTGAGCTGATGCTAATGACTTCAAGTCCGTAAAGACAGGAAGTGCTTTCCTCGCTTAATGGCACTGAATCAGGCTGAAAGAAAGGGACCATGTTAAAGTGATGCTTTTGGAAAATAGTTTCTAACCAGTTTTTTAAAGCAAAAAGATTTTGTAGGGAGAGTTACTCTGTTTGACCAATTTCTATTCCTCTGTTCCTTCATAGGTGTCTCATTGGCCCGGATAGGGAGTGAACTCCGATGCCAATGTCCAAGTACCCATTCTGGATTTATCCCACCCAAAAACATCAAGGATGTCAAGTTGACCCAAAGTGGCCCCCACTGCAAGAATGTTGAAGTCATGTAAGTGCACTTTTAACATCTCCGAGTGCATCTTGACACAAACGAGTGCATTTAGGGCACAATTAACTTAGGATGTTCTGCTGCACAGCCCCCATTGAAAAGAATGGGACACTTTTGTGCATCCCCCATGTATTTCAAACTGGGGCTTCTGTAGGAGAATTTCCCAGTGGATTCTACATTTTGGGCTTTCACCCTGCTCCCTGCAATTTAAAGGTTGTTTGTTTATGACGATGATTTCCCCATCAGCTACTTATAACCAAATACCTAGATGTCATGAGGTAGCAACGTTCTGCAAAGCAGATGACTGACCTCTTCGTTTTCTTTTATTGCAGTGCAACTCTTAAGGATGGCAAAGAAGTATGCTTGGATCCCTCAGCAAGATGGGTGAAGGTGATCATCGGGGCCATGCTGAATAAGTAAGCTGTCATTCTCTTCCCATTTTAAAAGCTTAACCCAGTGCAATCGTTTGTATATTTGCTCAGAAGTAAGTCCCATTGACTTCAATGGGGCATGATTGTGGCTTAAATCTTCTTCTTAACAAGGCTCATGAAAGAGAATTTCCTGGTGGATCTGATCCTCCCTTTCTCTTCCCACTTCGGTCATGCCCCAAATCCACCACTCTTGCCTCTGCACCTGACAAAAGTTTATAAAGCTGGGGAATCATAACGATGTTCCAACTGCTGTCAAAACAAAGCAGGGAACATTTCACGGAACTGGCCACGGAGAAGCCACCATGGCACAATGGGCTAAAGAACCAGTTTCGATGTTTCTGAAACTGGGCGTGCCTGAACAGTGAGTGACTAGACAACACCAGTGAACATGGCTCTTTGTCTCAGGGTTTCCCTCCATTAACTGAATCAGACCTTTAATGATACTGAGCATTTGTAAAACCGTATCATTTTTTTCAACTGATGTAATTCTGGGCCCTTCTACTGACTTGTATGTAACCTCTTCTTGCCTTTCCTTTATTCTAGGGCTCAAGCCAATACTGGATCACAGCTCTAAGGAAAACTTCAGAGTCTCTCACCTTTTCCTGCGTCGAGCGAAACTGAGCCATGTCAATCAAGCATACTTTTTGAGAAGATACTCTATATTTTTATATATCTATAACCAGGAATACATATTTTTCTTATTCATATATTTATTTTTACAACTGCTCTGATAGAAAGCCTTTATAAAGATATTTAACATATGCATAAAAGAAATACCATACACTGGAAGCACAAAGGTGAGAAGGGAAATGATATGAAGGAGATCTGGAAAGCAGCAGAACACCTTGCTAAACGCAACTGAAATGACACCAAGCCTACTATTATAGTAAAGCAAATTGGCAACAGATCCTGCTGCCCTGGGGCACAGGCAAACAAATACAGTTGCATCAAGAGTACTGTGAATCACAGCTAGCCTCAGGCTACCGATTGCAAGCCAGTGCTGGTGAGAGTGCCAGCCCCAGCTTCAGGAGAGTCAGGTTCAAATCCCCATTCAGCCATGAAATTCACTAAATGACCTTGCACCAGCATTATCTGCCAGCCTAACCTACCTCATAGGGTTGTTGTCTGGTTGTGGGGGAGAGAACTGTGCTGAGAACCAAAGGAAAGGCAAAGAGCCTCTCAGAAATGTACATTGTTTTCAATGCGAGTGTTTCTTACCTACTATTTCTAACTTACTATTTATTAATATGGCCACAACTGAAATAGTATTTATTATACTAGAAACCTTCTGCATCTGATAGAATTTCTAAGTGGCCATATGTAATGTTGAGAGAAATATTTATTTAAATGGATTGTCAAAAAAATAGCTTGAGCTTTCCCAACTTGAGAATTCCTTACATAGAAATTGCATTCTTATTTATGTATTTATTGAACAATAATGTTGAACACTGTTTTTAAAAAAGTATTTGTGCAACTGATTAAATTATTTTAATGCTGAAATACAGATTTGCTTATCTTTTTTAATGTAGCAATTAAAATGGCCACAGGCATGTTGCTTTACTTGCTTAATCTTTGCAGTCTATGCTGAGAGAGATCTCAGCAATAAGTGGGACATGAAGCAACATAGTCCCCCTGCACACACATCTTGTAAATGTAATGTGAGCATTTTGGCTTTGGTAATACACGCAAGACCCCTAGAGCCTGAGCCCTGGGCATGGATGAAAAAGGGCAGCAGCTTCAGGGGGCTGAAGCCCCTGTGTAAAGGAGAAAGCACGTGGGTCTTTTCAGCTGAGGAAATGCAGATCAAGGGAGGGCATGGGAAAAGGTCTTTTTTTTTTTTAAATCCTCAGTGCAGAGAGAGTGTTTTGCATCCCGACTTCTCATACTAGAACTCTGATGGACAAGTGCCACATTAAATTTGGCTTTGCTGGCTTCTGGCCACTAGTGAGGAAAACCAGTGGGAAAGAGTGCCTTGGGAAGTGTATGAGGGAAACAGCCTGAGGGAAACAGCCTCTTGCCTGCCTGCCTGCCTGCGTCCTAAGGAACCCCAGGCAGAGAAGGAGTGGCAGCCACAGGGTGAGGATCCCCACAGCTGGATAAATTGGGGGCGGGATGGGGAAGCCCAGAGAGCCGCAAGGAGCAGCTACTGCTTAATCCTGTTGCGCCGGGAGGCAGAAAGTGAAGTCTCAGGCTTTTTTCTTAAAAGGGGGCACCGGGATAGAGGAGTGTTGAGTGTTACCAGCCCCCTCTATGTCATGCTTCCTTGGTATCAGTCGGGCAGCCCCAGGTCCGGCGGCAGGGTGCTGCTGGCATAGCTGGTATGGGAGGGAGAGTGAGCCCTGGCAGGTCCCCGATTTTAAAAAGAGCTGCTGCTGACCTATGCCAGGGAGGGAAGGGAAGAGGCACGGCGATGGGGCTCAAGCTCCCAAGACGTCATTATGTGTCGGAATCAGGCCTCTTCAAAAAGGCAGAAGAGGAGCACTAAAGGTGCTTGCAGAGGGCTCACTTCTTCTGTTCTCCCTCGGCTCCCTTTTTAAAAGCTGGAATTTCTGTGGTCTGGGAAAACATGGAATAGGCATTGGGAAAACACAGCAGGTCTGGGATTGGATGACATGACTGGGGCCATCTCTACACCAGCCTAAAATCCTGCTTTTAAAGTGGGGCTTTCTGCTTCCGTTTTAAATGCAGGATCACAACAACTTCCTTTTTCACCCATTTCCTTCCCCCCCTCCCCTTTCCCCCTCCTTCTCCCCATATCTGAGCCTTCTATTGCCTTTCATTGATCTTGCTCCTCTTCTTGTCGCTTTTCCTCTTTTCACGGAGGAAACTGAAGCGGAACACAATAGGGTAATTTGATAGCTCATTATCTGGGATCTATTTAAAAATGGAACAAAGGGCATTTGGTGCAGGAGATGCCCTGGAGGTTCACGACATCATCTAAAGGTCCCTCAAAGTTCCAAGAGAGAGCCATCTCAATCACAGCATAAAAGCTCCATGTGAAGAAAGCCCAGATGAATAGCAACTCTTTGTTCATTCAGTACCCACCAAGTTCAATGACCGCACTATCATGGCTATCAGGGACATTCAGAGCTTTCCTGTATAGTTCTTCTGTGTATTCTTTCCACCTCTTCTTAATCTCATCTGCTTCTGTTAGGACCCTGCCTTCTTTGTCCTTTATCATGCCCGTCTTTGCACAAAACGTTATCTTGAGATCTCCAATTTTCTTGAAAAGATCTCTAGTCTTTCCCATTCTATTGTTTTCCTCGATTTCTTTGCATTGTTCATTTAAAAAGGCCTTCTTGTCTCTCCTTGCTATTCTCTGGAACTCTGCATTCAGTTGGATATATCTTCCCCTTTCTCCCTTGCTTTTCGCTGCCCTTCTTTCCTCAGCTACTTGTAAAGCCTCATCAGACAGCCACTTGGCTTTCTTGCATTTCTTTTTCTTTGGGATGGATTTTGTTGCTGCCTCCTGAACAATGTTACGGACCTCCGTGCATAGTTCCTCAGGCACTCTGTCTATCAGGTCTAATCCCTTAAATCTATTCCTCACCTCCACTGTATATTCATAAGGGATATGATTTAGGTCATACCTGAATGGCTTAGTGGTTTTCACTACGTTCTTCAATTTAAGCTGAAATTTTGCAACAAGAAGCTCATGATCTGAGCCACAGTCAGCTCCAGGTCTTGTTTTTACTGGCTGTATAGAGCTTCTCCATCTTTGGCTGCAAAGGACATAATCAATCTGATTTCGATATTGACCCTCTGGTGATGTCCATGTGTAGAGTCACCTCTTGTGCTGTTGGAAAAGAGTGTTTGCTATGATCAGCGTGTTCTCTTGGCAAAACTCTATTAGCCTTTGTCCTGCTTCATTTTGTACACCAAGGCCATGCTTGCCTGTTATCCCGGTGATTTCTTAACTTTCTACTTTGGCATTCCAATCCCCTATGATGAAGAGGACATCTTTTTTTGGTGTTAGTTCTAGAAGGTGTTGTAGGTCTTCATAGAACCGATCAACCTCAGCTTCTTCAGCCTCAGTGGTTGGGCATAGACTTGAATTACTGTGATATTGAATGGTTTGCCTTGGATTCGTACTGAGATCATTCTATCGTTTTTGAGATTGTACCCCAGTACGGCTTTTCCTACCCTTTTATTGACTATGAGCGCTACTCCATTTCTTCTAAGGGATTCTTGCCCACAGTAGGAGATATAATGGTCACCTGAATTAAATTCGCCCATGCTTGTCCATTTTAGTTTGCTGATTCCCAAGATGTCCATGTTCAATCTTGCCATCTCATGTTTGACCACCTCCAGCTTACCTTGAGTCATTGATCTGACATTCCAGGTTCCTAAACAATATTGTTCTTTACAACATCGCATTTTCTTTTCACCACCAGACACATCCACAGCTGAGTGTCCTTTCGGCTTTGGCCCAGCCGCTTCACTCTTTCTGGCGCTACTTGGAAATTCCCTCTGCTCTTCCCCAGTAGTATATTGGACACCTTCCGACCTGAGGGGCTCATCTTCCGGCGTCAGCTCTTTTAGCCTTGTGATACGTTCCATGGGGTTTTCTTGGCAAGAATACTGGAGTGGGTTGCCATTTCCTTCTCCAGTGGACCACATTTTGTCAGAACTCTCTGCCATGACCTGTCCGTCTTGGGTGGCCCTGCACGGCATAGCTTATGGCTTCACTGAGTTACGCAAGCCCCTTCACCACAACAAGGCAGTGATCCATGAAGGGGATCATTCATTCATTTACATGCGTATTGGCTATTATCAGCATGGGGCAGAGCAGCACACTTGGCAGCCACTGGTGTGCGAGTGAAGCGTTTGGCCAGATGCACTGCTGGGTGTTTCATGGAGGACGCTCTTCTGGTTGTGACAGTATAGGATCCATGGTGGTCTAAAGCTGAGTTTAGCATGCACACCCCACACTTCCTTATTCATTTCTACATGCGGTGAGTGTGGCCTCAGCTTAGTGTGCTTAGCAGTGTCTTGTGTCCAAAGAAATCCTTTGGCTGAACACAATGCTAGGGCATAGTGTAGAAGACACTACCCTGGTATTGTCAGGGTAGAAGACCTGTGGGTGCCTGAAGCTTGGCTTGGGCTGCACATCCTCTGCACCCACTTATTCATTCGTCATGTATTGGCAATGACTGGCATGGGCACAGCATGCTTGACAGCATCCTATGCCCAAAGAAAGTGTTGGACCAGATGCAATACTAGGGTGTCTTGTAGAGGACTACCCTCCTGGTTGTATCAGGGGATGACGTGGGGTGGCCAAAAGCTTACTGTGGGATGTCTTTCCACAGTTCCTCTTCATTTATGCCAGTGTTGGCCATTATTGGCATGGGGGCAGTATGCTTGACAGTGACTTGTGCCAAAACAAGCACTGGGCTGGCTATAGTGCTGGGGCGCCTTGTGGAAGACAGTTTCCAGGAGGTGTGGGTCTATGACATGTGGTGGTCCAAAGCTTAATTTGGGGTTCATCACACCCTAGTTCCTTACATGTGAATGTTTATCTGGGCTCATCATACAGGGGCATAGGAACTTCCACTTCTTTTTGAGGCTGTTTATTCAGCTCTGTTTTGAACTTTCATGGGAATGAAGAACTGGGAACTAGTAACCCACTTCAGCCTTGTATGGTTGCTTACTTCCCCACACCCCAAGTGGCAACACTCGGACAAAGAGGCACCCATGGGGAGGGGGCTCCAGAGGCCTTCCTTGCTGGAAAGTCCCCCATGCCTGAACTTTTTCCAGGCTCTGCTGCAGGCCAGGGGAAGGGAGGAGAGGTTACTGTTTATTGTTTGATCATCTGTCCTCACCAGCAACAGCTGCTGCTTAGCGGCTTTTCTTTCCAAACAAAAGTGGCAGTGTTAAACAGGCTTTTCTAAAATAAAAAAGAGTGTTCTTAACATAATGTGTAGTTTGACCCTGACTTGATCGGGACTTTGGCTCAGCACTGACTAAAGGAGTTGCTTCTCTAGTCTCTGCACAAAACATAACTAACTCCTGGGATTCACAAGATCTGGTGATGGCTGCTAGCTCAGATGCCCGTTAAAAGAGGATTAGACAAATTCATGGAACATCAGTCTGTCCACAGCCTGTATTAATCCCTCTGCTATCCCACCCTTCCTACAATGAGCTCAGGGTGTCATAGATGAAGGAGGGTTGCTCCACTTGATTCATACAAGAACAGGGTAAGTTAGACTGGGAAAGCGCATCTGCCCTAACTGAGCTCCATGGCTGAGTGGGGACTGAACTCTGACTTTCCCAGCCAAAATTCCAGACTCTGGCTTCCCAACTGGCCTTGATAGCTGCTGAATGGAACCTTTGGATTGTGGGTGCCAGTTTAAATCATCCCTGGCAGACAGCTGTCCAGTCTCTGCTTGAATGTGTCCTGCAACAGAGACCCTGTACCTAGGCAATTCATTCATTTCATTTAATTCATTTCTTTCATTTCTATACTGCCCAACAGCCAAAGCTCTCTGGGCGGGTCACAAAAATTATTACCTCAAAATACAACATCACCAAAGCATAATACAGAATATTTAATGTACAAAATTTAAAAATAATTTAAAACACCTACGAACAGTTACAAGAAGATACCGGGACCTGATAAAACAGGTGACATAAAAAAAAATCCCATCATATGCTGTTAAATGTCTGGGCGTAGAGGAAAGTCTTAACATGGCACTGAAAAGACAACAATATTGTCACCAGGCAGACCTCAGTGGGGAGAGCATTCCACTATCAGAGGGCCTACATTAATTAGGCACCCAAAGCAGAAAATCTTGCAAGTACCACTCCACTTCCTGGCAGTAAAAATTCAGTCATCATCAGTTAAATAACTAACCATTTGCTGCCCTTTTATAAGACCCAAAAAATGCTGCCTAAGGTGCCCTCCTCTGTCTAATGGTAGGGCCAGCCAAAATGCTTTGCCTGGTTCTCATTGCAACGTCATTAAGGCTCTGTAATCAGGGCAGAGCTTTTGATATTTAGGGCATTACCAGAGAACTGTTGTTTAAGGAACTGCTGTTTCAGTTTCCATGCATCTAATCCCTGCAGTGCACCTATATGTCCCCAACAGCATTTCAAACATTCGCTAATAAAATTGGCCAAGCTGGCTGAGAATGATGGGAGTTGCAGTCCAAGATATCTGGAGGGCACCAGGTTGGGGAAGACTGCTCTAACACAAAGGTTAATCCTGTCACCATTTCTCAGTTTCAATTGCAATTCACCCTCCTTTTTTCATGGAAGTTGATGAAATCGCAGCACAGCCTTGTTGCAGCACTGCTTTTCAACCCCTCTCCCCCCCTCCCCCTCCTCTAGGACAGCCTTCACAGCTAACAATTACATTGCTGGTTTACTTTCTCAATAAACGTACTTTGTGGAAAGTTCTCATCTCTGTTGCTCCTCCGAATACTTCTCACGAGTACCTTTCCTCCAAAAGGTTTCATCTTGTTCAGCAAAGTGAGCTTGTAAGGCTCTTGTAAACTAAAAGAAAGTGAAGCACTTGAAGTTCCCACTGAAACCCTCTATAGAAATGGACAAGGAACTGTCTCAACACCCCCTATAGACTGGGGTCAGCCCTGCTGAAATGGTTAATGCCCGACCTTTCCCTGGTTCCTAACCTATCAATTGGTTAAGGAGTGTCTTGAGATTTCAACTGTCCTTTGCAGGAAATACTTTAAAATCCCCTTAAAGCCTAGACCCTCTCCTTTGTTCAGCAGGAACAAGACAAAAGTCTCATTTTGTGCACATAGAAATGGCCTTCTCAGGATCACCTTTAGTCTTTCTAGAACTGGTCTTAGATGCTGAGATTCCCGTGAGAGTCATGGAGAAATCCCCCTGAGGTCACACAAGCATTGTGATTTCCTGCCTGATTGGCCTTTGCCAACCCCCAGCAATGTGCCCACTGTTGCACCTCCAGACTCTATAGACCCTGGGGGATGCCAGAAAAGGGTCTTGCTGTGATCAGCGTGCCCCAACTCCATCTGGAACCCTGGCCCACCTGCTCTTTTTGGGCACTCCCACTTCTAATGGACTCCACCCAGGAAAGCCTTACTGTGCCTGAGTCTCTTCTTCTTGCACTCTTTTTGGATTTACCCTGACATTACGGATTCCATGTGGCTTCCCCTAAAAGAAAGAAGATATTTTCCCCCTCTTGGCAGCTTCTCGGTTTCAATTGCAATTCACCCTCCTTTTTTCATGGAAGCTGAAGCAATCGCAGCGCAGCCTTGCTTTTCAACCCCTCTCCCCCCTCCCCCTCCTCTAGGACAGCCTTCACAGCTAACAATTACATTGCTGGTTTACTTTCTCAATAAACGTAACTTTGTGGAAAAGTTCTCATCTCTGTTGCTCCTCCGAATACTTTATGAGGGATACCTAGACGAAATGATCCATGTGAAACTATTCGCACTGTGCTCCTGTGTATTTTGACACAATGCTTCTCACCTTTGCATGTTGTGTATTAGCTGTAATCCTGTGCTGTGCGAGAGAAGAAAAATGCCTATTATGGCTGCGGAGTGATTCATGGAGGGAACAGGTCAAAGCGCTGCTTGCCTGCCCCCAAGGAACTGCTTAAGCAAAGTCAAAGGTCACAGATTAACGCTGCAGCTCTGGCAATGCTCTGGTAACTACTAGTGCCTTCTGCTTTGCCTTTGTAGCTTGTACCTCAGCCAGAGTCTTGGTTAGAGATCCAGAACTGGCAGCCCTCGGTGCCAACTGGCTGCCTAGACGCCACCTCAGAGGCTGCAGGTATGAGTACGGAGTGTGTGTGGCTGCTGTCATCGGACATGCGCTGGTTGGTAGCCTGTGCGGCGCCTGGGTGGTGCTGGAGGGCCCATGGCTGCACTGCTTCTTTTTCAGATTGGCTCTCTGGTAAAGGCAGTTGCTGAGCAGGTGGTCTGTGATAACAAAGGCCTGGAATGCACTGTTTGTCACATCGCAGTTAGATCAAATACCTCAGTGTTCTGCATGGTATTTCATTTCAGATGAAACCATGACTTCATGAACCACTTGCACTTCTGCTTGTGCGATTTCGGAAGTGGCAGGCCTCTCTGCCCCACCACCTATGCAATGCCCGTGTCATTCTCTGGTTTGTAAAACTGGGGCTAAAACCCTTAGAATAGAGCTAAACGACATAAAAAGAACATTTCCTCCAGCATGTGCTTGCTGTCAATGCTCACATGCTTGGGGTGGGCAGGAGAAAAGGTAGGTTTCAAAGAGGAAGAGGACCCGGACCCAAGGGCTGGCAGTCACCCATAGCAGGTGCCCAGCTGTGGCAACCCTTGAGGCTGGTCGTGTGATGCCTCATGTAGTTCTCAGGGCTCACGAAAACCCCACAGTCACAGGTGGTGCAACTGAAACCCTTTAGTTCAAGTACAAGGAGCACAACGTGACAGGTTTTAAAACCTTGTATTAATAGTATGGGGGCTCTGTTTGGGGCCAGCCCCTGTGCATCATCCCCGATGGTCACAGGGTTCCTCTAAAAGAGTGCAGAGTGCCGAATAGACACCTGTGCTTTAACAAAATGAAGGAGGGTGGTGGTGGGAGCAATTATGTGAGGCAGGTGGCACATCTGGGCAACAATTGGATAGCAGCTGCTTTCCCCATGTGACCTTTTGTGTTTTAAATCCCTCCACCTTAAGTGGGAGGGAGGAAGAAGGCTAAGGGGAGTGGGCTGTGAGCAGGGAATAAAAGTGAAGCCAAAAAACTGGGAGTTTTGTTTCCTTTGGGGATGGGAACGAATGGGGCAGAGTGCAAATGAGTACGTTGGAGGTTCACTGAAGAGGAATGGACTGGGGTGACCTTGCAGGGCAATGAGGGGGGTAAATTTAATTGAAGGAACTTGATTTGGGGTCAATCTGGTAGAGATCTTAATTGATCCCTACCAGATCCCTTCTATGAATTGGGTATTTTCTTGTAGCAAAATTGTAGGATCAAAAGAATGATTTGGGGTTTTACGACTCTATGCCTGTTTTGTACTCAGTGTCTTGGACAAGTTACTTGGAATAGATGCTTTGTTGCAACAGCAAACATGGGATCAAAGGAGCCATTGGGTGTTTTGAGGCTCAGCCTCCACTTCAGCTTTGAATTCCGCTTGTGGCTGTGCCACTCTGGGCAAATCACTCATCCCTGTCTGGCCCAAGATTCTGTTTCCAGCAGCGGCCAATGCAAGACAAATGCCAGCCTCACAGATGCTTGAAAGTAGGGCCTGAAGGCAACACAGGTCACCTGATGTTTGATCCCTAGAATTTGCTATTCAGAGAGAAAGGGGGGTGTGTATGACTTGGCAAGGTGGGCGTGGTCCCTACTTTACAGGGGAAGGGCTGCCCCTAAAGAACCCTAAGGAGAGCAAGGGGGAGCCTCCACAGTGAGCACCTGGACAGCAGATGAGCAGACACACTGCTCACCTGGTCACAGTCTTCCCCGCTATAGTCAGATGCACTACATTTCTATTTTATATAATCATTTCTACATTTGCATCTATACATATAAATTAGCACATGCAAATTTTATGCAAATCTGTGCTCCCCTTTGCCCTCATTTTGTGTGATGCATCAGTGGCTACCCTCAGCATGTACAGCTGTATGAGTTGTGCCTGTGTGCAGTGGGGGCAGTGGGAGCAGCGGGGGGGGGCTGTGTTGTCGTCTCTCAGGCTTTGTTGTTAGGTACTCTATCCAGAAAGTTTCTTACCTGATCAGTTCCTTGACCATATACAAATCATGTATGTGGCTTAACTCACTTTCTTGAGGGTCCCACTCTGCATGTAGGTTATTTCTTGCTTTCTGTTTGTGATGTAGTTGTGGCCTCAACTGTGTTGATCAATGGGGAGCTGATATTATGTGGGGGTGGTACCACTTGGTGGCAAGGGACCTGTAAGTACATAACAGCTGGACATCTTAGATCAGGGGAGTGCTTTCAGGGGTCACACTGCTCCCCCAGAACTCAGCATCACTTCCTGGAGAGACCTTTAAGAGCTAACAGGAGTGATGAGATAATTTGCAAGTTTTTGTTTTGGTATTTTAAATTTTAAACCACCTTGGGTCTCTTGGCAGAAACGTAGCATATCAATGAAATGAATGAATGAATGAATGAATGAATGAAGAGTGGCTTAGCAGGATGGGTGGAGCTTGTAGTTCCCTCACTTTGAGGAGGCACCCCACCGTCTGATCAGGAAATAGCTGAGGTTAAGTACACCATTCCTGCCATCTCCAGTGCGGTTAACACTGGGAAATGGCCAGGTAACCAGTTGCCACATAACCTAGTAATTAGTCTCAAGTAACACACATGGAAGTAACTTTCCATGCATGACCACTTTGTGAACTTTTTATTTTTTTTGTAGGTTACCATCTTTATACAGCTCAAAGCACTAATTGCCTTTTCAGCACATTTTGCAGAAAATGTCCAGGGGCCGATCTATACTTATGGGTTTTTTCACTTCCAATGAGGTTTCACCGCCCGTCTTTCACACTACGCAGTACCCACCTCGAATTAGAACCGGAATTTCCCGCGTCCATGCTCCCGCTTTCAATACCCTGATGTCCCGGTATTTCCCCTTAATGTGCTCTGATTTTCCGCCTTCGCTACCGTATCTGGTCGTAGTCCTGTCCCCTGCCTGTCCATATACAGTGGTGTTTGTATTTCCCTCCTGTCCAATGACAGCTCTCGACAGCCCCATGTCATGTTCTGGCTACTGATCGCATAGCTTCCTCAGCACTCAATGTTTCCTCAGCAACAAGCAAAGGGCTGGATGTGCACGCACTTGTCTGATCTGTCGGAAGCTAAGCATGGTCGGCCTGGTCAGTAGTGGGATGGGCAACTACCTGGGAATCAGGCTTCCTGCACTGACCAGGGGGTTGTTCTATCCCTTCAAATGAGACTAAGTTTTACCCCCTTCTATTGGCCGCTTCGGCTGTTTTTTTTTTAAATTAAGGCGTTATCTTCGAAGAATCATGGCTTCTCCACGATTTTTTTTTTTTTCTAATTCAGGCATGATCTTCGAAGATTCGAATCTTTGAAGATCATGCCTGAATTAGAAAAAAAACAATCGTGGAGAAGCCATGATTCTTCGAAGACAATGCCTTAATTATTTTTTTAAAGGTGAAGCAAGGGATAGAAGGGGGTAAAATGTAGTCTCATTTGAAGGGATAGAACAACCCCCTGGTCAATGCAGGAAGCCTGATTCCCAAGCGGTCACCCATCCCACTACTGACTGGGGCCGACCATGCTTAGCTTCCGAGATCAGACAAACATGCGCACATCCAGCCCTTTGCTTGTTGCTGAGGAAACATTGAGTGCTGAGGAAGCTATGTGATCAGTAGCCAGAAGACGACATGGGGCCGTCGAGAGCTGTGAGCATGGTGGGCATGGAATCAGCAGAAACAGGAAGAGTTTCTGATCCTCCAATGAGAGCCTCCATCTTCAAGAGCAGGAAAACAGCACAGTGCTCGAGTGTGAACCGAGCTCACGCATTCAATGAAGCACCGCAACAGGGAAAATGGGTGAGTGTGGATAATCACATTTTAATGCGAGAGCGTTTAACCTGACAGGACACCGAATTCATTGCAATGACGGGTGCAATGTAGATCGGCCCCAGCATTATAGCTTACTAAATATTGCATGAGGAGGAGAGGAACTCGCAAGATTCCCAGCATTGCATATTATGGAACAAATTGCTTGTTCCACATTATGTCACCAGTATAGTCATGTTAGAATGTGTGACATCTAGTCTGTAGCTGGTACATAGGGATATTTTAAAGTAATAAATTTAACCCCTGACTCATGTTTTTGAAAGAGATGTTTTGCAAAGCAAGCTGAATTGACCAAACCATTTCAACATAAGAGCCACTCTGCTACTGAAACAAGATTCAAACAAATTCAGGAAGTAAATATCCAGTTTTTCCTGGATCTGGAGTTCAGGGAAGGAAGCAGGAGCTGATTTTGGTGACGGGTTTCAGCTGCCAGTTACATATTGCAGGTGGAAGTTGCATGCATACAAATATTTGCAAATCATCCGGAAGATACGCTCACACAGCCCAGGTGGAGCAGGTAAATTCCACTGAAGACAATCAGATCACTAATGAATACACTTGCATAGTTACATATTTATGATAAAACTTTGAATATTCTTCAGTCATATCATCCCACAGAATCTTGGCTGCATACTAGATTGATCCAAATAATGGTTTTGCAGGCCTTGCATTATTCTGTAACACTGGCCTTGCACACACATAATATGTAGCATTCTTGTTTGCTTTTCAGTTCCTTTAGCATGATACACGGGCAAAAATGTTCATATCTGAAACAGTTCCACATAGGTATGCTCGAAAGAAAGAAAGAAAGCAAGCAAGCAAGCAAGCAAGCAAGAAAGAAAGAAAGAAAGAAAGAAAGAAAAGTCTCCACTGAAGAAGGGTGAAAAATGGATAACAAAATGGCTCATTTGGATTTTTTTTTAAAGGGCAAAATCTGAATTATTTTCCTATACTTCTTTCCTATCTAACATCCTATCTTTACACTTCTGTTTCATACATGTGTAAAGTACACTGGTACCAATGAAAGGTCATGCTATAGTAAACCAATAACGTCACTTTGATTACTATTGGTATGCATTCCAGGGGCAGCACTTTTGATCACTGGAAACTTAAGGCATTTTTTTAATATTTGTGTTTCTTTACAAATGAGCATAGGTGGCAGCAAATGGCTTAGCATGCTCCTGGCAGGAAGCAGTCTGCTGCAAGGTTCCCCCCATCGAATCCCCAGAAGAGGCACCTGAGCACCGCAGATGCTTGCAGTGTCCAGCAAGAGCTCCATGCTCCTCTCTCCCCATCTCTCTCTGTGCCTCTCATTCTGACTCAACCTGCAGCTTCTTTCTCGCTGACTTTTGAGGCACACCTTTTATTAGCCCCTCCCCTAAGTCAGGGTGGGCTCAGGAAGAGTGTGAGACTTTCCTCCAACTTCTGGTGGCCTTTTCCATTCAGAACAAGAAAGATCTCCAACTATTTTCTACCCTTAGCTCCATCAAGGAGCACCAGCAACCCAGCCTGAGCCATTAAAAATTCCTTTGTCCACTCCCAAAACTGTTATTCAGCAATGCTCCAGGGAAACCCACGACGCAAATATACAAACCCCCTAATATACAAACTAATATACAAAAATACTTTAAATAAATACACAAGTAAAAGTTGCTAATTCTAATGTGTCCTAAGGCTTCTTCAGCCGTGAGCCACCTCATTGGCTTTAAGATGAAGGGGCAGTATTCTGTGGACATGTTCACTCTATCATGGAATCGCCCACGACAACAGTGAACCTACTTGAGCATTCATGCCATGCACACATCAGGCTGCTTGGAGCTTTGAATCAATCAAAGATGCTGTCTTATTCTGAAGTCCTCAAATGTGCCCACGGACATCTCCCTTGGTGCCTGCCAAACTCCCTGCTCCTCCTGATTTTGTTTTTTTTTAATTAAAACATGTAACTGGAAAGCAGGCATGTTGCAAAGTGGAGAGCTGGCTGCAGCACCATCTTGATTCCCAAAAATCCCTCTGTCCACACATGGGGCTTGGAGGCATTCTTAAAATATAAAAAATGGCACATGGCTGCAGCCCAGTGCTTGCTTCATTGTGAGGTGTGCCCACCCACCCAGAAAAAAGAAAACATTAAGCTAGGAACTGGTAGGGAGCATCCTGGGGAGGGAGAGGTGGCTAGGTGGGTTGGCGGGAAGTCACAGAGTCATAGAATAGTAGGGTTGGAGGGGGCCTATAAGACCATCGAGTCCAACCCCCTGCTCAGTGCCGGAAAGTGACAGGAAGTGTTTGGCTGTGCTCTGTGTGTGTATGTGTGTGTGCGCGCGTGCGTGCGTGCGTGCATCTGCATTTTGCCTTGGGGGGGGGGTGCACTGTTTTTCCTATTTTGGTGTAGTGTGTGTTTGCCTGTGTGCGTGTGCATGTATGTGCGCAACGTGTGTGTTTTGCCGGAGGGTGTGTGTGTGTCTTTTGCTTGAATGTGTGAACTGGCAGCACGTCTGCGTTATCCTTATACTTAGGTTCTTGGGTAAATTACTTTTCTTTTGGCCTGATCAATTTGCCTTGTGGGAAATGAGTGTTTTGTGATGGGCCACACTCACCATAGTAGCCATTTTGTGAGAGTGTCCATGACATATTCTCAAAATTCCAAATTTGTCCACCAGTCAAAAAAAGGTTGGGGGCCTTGATCTTCTTCTGTGCTAATTATTCACATGGGAATTCCCCATGTGAATGCTGCAACTGGACTAATTTCCTAGAAGCATATGCCACCCCCCACTTAGAATTTCATGTGGCCAAACCTGATTTCACTGCTTACAGCGTCATGGTGCACGTTCTCTTTCTGTTATCGTGTACCTACCATGGAAGTCATCTGTAGATCAAACAGTTATTCTTTCTGCATCCTGGTTAGTGGTCCTGAAGAGAGTTCAGTGGCTATCCTAATGCATCCTACTATAGCAGAGGAAGTTTGGCTTATTATTTATTTATTTAATGTATATCCTTCCTGTAGCTCAAATCACCTGATTGCTGCAAAAATCACTGTGCACTTGGGAGACACGTCATTGTGAATAAGGCCAGCCCAAGACATGCTGCTGACAAAATGGCACCCCTTCCCATTTCACATATACAAAAGGATTCGGTACAAAGGCTAGAAAATCAGCCCCTTAGCAATCTGATCAGGTGGTCAAACACACATCAGAATAAGAGCTACCATGCAGGCCTGGGCCTTGGAGAAGAGGTGTGGGCAGGGCTGGTTGCCAAGTAGCACAGCCTCAGGTCACACACTATTCTGTAGCACTCACAATAAAGTGTGAGGAAGGTCAACATGCATAACCCGTTTTCTCCTGTAACCACACACTCCAAAATTACCTTGCCAAAAGTCAGTCAAAAAAAGAGGGAGCACCAGGTGCCAGACAAAATTCACATCAATTCGATTTCAAGAGTCCCAAAAGGAAAATACTAACAGCAAGTCATGGGAGGAGGATAGGTCGATGAACAATGACTAGAGCTGTGATAAGCGAAAACTTTATGTCATGGGTGGAAAAGCTATTTCAGCCCAAGGACTGAATTCCATTCCAGAGAAGCTCTCAGGGGCCACATTCCAGTGGTGGGCAGAGCTGAATGCAAAAGGGGCAGGACCAAAATACAGAACAGAACAAAATATGCCACTACAGAGAAAACTGGGAAAACATGGGCTTAGTAGTACAAAAGTAGTTTGGGATAAATCCTACTCAGGGTAGCCCCATCACCAGTTTCCCTGAAAAGTCTACTGAAAATGAAAAACACTCAAATCATTCATCTCAGTCTCAGATGTGTTTCCATTTCATTTCAGAGGGTCTGCTCAAAGTAGGAGCTACGCTGTATTTTCATCTTTACATTTTACACCTTTTTCAAACAGCACACAATTGAAACCAGACATTAACGCTGACCACTCCTGAAGTCAGCAATGTGAACAGGAAGACAAAGAAGCGTTTTCATCACTACAGGGAAAATCTGAAATACATGAAACTTGTACAGCACTAGTTTTGAGGTTTGTACTACAAAACTAGTTATGGAGTAAATCCTACTCAGAGTAGACAAATTACCAGTTTCCTGGTAAATTCTACTCAGAGTCAATCCATTAAAATGAAAAACACTTAAATAATTCATCTCAAACTTCCATTTCATTTCAGAGGGTCTACTCAGAGTTACACTGTATTTCATCTTTACAGTTTACACTGCTATTTGAAAAAGGTATAAAATGCAAAGATGAAGTACAGTATAGTTCCTGCTTTGAGTAGACCCTCTGAAATGAAATGGAAAGAGGTCTGAGTTTAATGATTTGAATGTTTTCCATTTCAATGGGTTTACTCTGAATAGGCTTTACATGAAACTGGTAATGGGTCTACTGTGAGTAGGATTTACTACAAACCTCAAAATTAGTGTTGTACTGCAAGCTTTCAGTGTTAAAATTTGGTTGCAATTGAGTGCTATTTGAAAAAAGTGTAAAATGTAAAGATACGCAAGCCCCTTCGCCACAACAAGGCAGTGATCCATGAAGGGGTACCTTTTTATGGCTTCCCCCAAAGAACTGTGGGAGCTATAGTTTTGTGAAGTCCACAGATTTCTTTGTTAGACTTTCTTAGCTTTTCCATAGAATTACAGTTCTTAAGGTTCATTGGCTGGAAACCAAGACAATTACATAGATTTGAAACTGATTTAAAGAAGAAGTGTAGAGCTATATCGACAAATCAAAATTCTATTGTTCAGCGAATTAGGCCATCATGTAGACAAGGGGTGGGGAACATGTTCCCCTCCAGATGTTGTTGGACTGCAAATGTTGGACTGCATCATCCCGCACCTGCTGTAGACCTGTACTCTGGCTGTGGATATAGTGAGACTGTGGGAAAGTCAACCAGCAGGCATGCTCACACACTAGCTTTGATTGATTCTGCTAACAACGATCTGGAAGCTGGAGCTTTGAGGAACACTACCAGTAAAATGGTGTTGTTGCTCAGATGAGCTCCTGCTTATTTTATTTCATTTTATTTACAAGTAGACTCAAGGCAGATGTTGGAGTCAATTTTTTTTATGACAATAGAGTTGCCTGGGCTGTATGATTCCCCCCCGCTCCCCCAAAAAAACCCTTAGGAAAAAAGGAAGAAGCTGTGCTACTGGCAAGCCCCATCACAAAGAAACCATTGGAGAATTTCTCCTCCCACTTGAGAAATTCATTGAATTAATAGGCACTTTTTCTGCACACTGTTTCAGATGGAGAATGTTGAGAGGCCCTTTGCACACAGCTCTAGACTTCCTGCAGCCATCTCAGAAGGTGGGACTGTCTTTCTTCTGGCCCCAGGGCAATCCTGGGAGGCAACAGGCAGGGTTTTAGGCAGTGCAGCTAGCCACTGGAAATCTTAGGTAGCTTTCAAACTGGACAGCTAGTGTGGAATTAATTAATTCACTTCTTAATGAGAATGCAGAAAAATAAATGTTTCCAATTATTTCAGTGATTTCGCTGCTATCCTCTTGTCTGTAAATTCGGTCTTGTTTAACCTCAGAACCTGTACTAAATGGGTGTGAAGCACCCTAGTGGGTAACTAAGCTAATCCTAACAGACAAACATCACTACATACAAAATTGTAAATTGAAATCTATTTAAGGCTTTATTTCAGAAAAATGCAAAATGTGAAGAAAGTGACATGGTGGTTATATGAGTGTTAGAAACTTTCTCTATAATTATAGGGGAAAAGAATGCAACAAAAATAGAAGATTAATCAAAAGATTAACTTTTCCAGAAGTGGGCTATAGCAATTTTTAAAAAACATAAAAATTGGCAGTTTGGAAAACAGCACAATTTAACTAGGACCTATTCAGAGGCAGCGCAACAGGACTCGAGGGCTGAATCCCAAGCAAGAATCAGAATCCAAAGCTTCATGCCTCCCATTGACTATCATGGGAAGTCCATGAAGATGTAACTTTTTTACTTTTTAACAGAGAAAAAGGCATAAATGGTCCATTTACACCTAATGTTGCATAAATGGTCCCTTTACAGCCGCCATTTACACAACATTTTGTTGTTGTTCAGTCGTTCAGTCGTGTCCGACTCTTCGTGACCCCATGGACCATAGCACGCCAGGCCTTCCTGTCCTGTGCTCTCTCCCGGAGCGTGCTCAAGTTCATATTCATTGCATCCGTGATGCTATCTAGCCATCTCATCCTCTGCCGTCCCCTTCTCCTTTTGCCTTCAGTCTTTCCCAGCATCAGGGTCTTTTCCGGGGAGTTTTCTCTTCGCATTAGGTGGCCAAAATATTGGAGCTTCAGCTTCAGTATCTGTCCTTCCAAACATTACATTTCCGGAAAACCCCAAGCTGCCATTTTTATGCAAGATGGTGGCTCACTGAGGGGATGGGTGGCTGCTGAGTGGCCACTGGGCGGCTGCAGACCACACACTGCTTGGCAAATGGGCCCGGTAAGAGCGTGGCAGCTCAGTGAGTGGAGTCTGGGAGGCTGAGCAGGGGGAGAGTGGAATCCACCAGAGTCCACCCCCCTCTCAGATTCCTGGGACATCCCTATTTACTATACCATGGCAATGTTGCAAGTGGAACTTTGGTACATTTTTGCTCAATCACACACACATACCATGGTGTGCTAGGACATATGTTGAACCATTTTGCAAGCGCTTTAAATGAATTACATAATAGTAAGCGATCAGATTAGGGACTTTCAGTCCCCCTTTCTCATAAGGTTTTTCTAAGGTCTTTGCTGCAACTCTTGATCTCTTCCCTTCCCATATAGAATCTAGTAATATAGCCTGCCTTTTCTTTAGCATTTTTAATGACACTGGCATTATCATATTAAAAAAACAAAACGGTATCCTTGGTATGACATTCATTTTAATTATAGGAATCCTGCCAATTGAAGAGATTCCCACAAAGTAGGGATGCTGGAGAAATCAGTTGCGGACTCAAACGAGGCCGGATTCCAAAGAATCCAACCCCCAGAGTCCGCAGTGGACCTGCCGCACTCACCTCCCCATCTGCAAGAGTTCCTGCAGGGTGGCTTTCCAGCTGTCTAAAACATGATACACTAATGGTGGCTGCCATTAGCTTATCACAATTACAGCCGTGAATGGCGTATTGTGCACCATTTGCAGCCATTAAGCACTTACTTTTACATAAATACAGCCATAAGCAGCTGCAGTTTATGTAAAAGTAATTGCTTTACAGCCACAAATTGCATAAAATATGCCATTTAAGGCTGTAATTTTCCTGCAATTCTCTCGCATCTTTTAGAAAGCTGGAGAACCACTCTGCCAACTGCAGCGGACATGGCAGGGATCCAAAGAAATCTGCGGAGCCCCAAGTGGCCCGACCTGCCCCTCAGCGGACCCCGCCCCCAGACCAGACATGGGGGGATTTGCCCATCCCTACCACAGAGGACCATTTTTTAAAGTCTGCCACAACAGAATCAAACAAAGGCTGATAATTGCACTGATATAATTTCTCTATTTCAGAAGATAACCAAATAGATACTTCACTAGCTTATGGGTCCACCTGATTCCATAATTAGTGTTTATCAAATCCCTGATGCCTTGTGGAAGATGAAGTCCCATATATTCTGTCTTGTGAACTTTTTCTTTATATCCTGATACATTTCTAATATAGATCTATGGAGTGAAGGAGTAGGTGCAAGGGGATTTGTTAAAGATTATTCATTCATTCATTCATTTAATTTAGTGAAAGGATCACTGCTGCCACTGCCACTGCCACTGCCACCACAAAACAGATGGTAGTGGCAAAGAAAAGCAAAAGGGAGTAAATATTTTCACATCCCATTTGCCCTACAAACCAACTCCAATTCAAGATGAAAGTTCAATTTTTTTAACATTCATTCAGCTTAGTGTTAGTGCAGAACACTGCAGCTCACTTTTTGACAGGCTTGAGTCAGCATTCTAATCGGTCACCCAGCTGCATTTGTTGCCAGTTTCTGGGTCCAGTTAAAGATGCTATTTTTGACTTTTAAAGCTCCAAATGGCCCGGGTCCTAATTTTCTCCTTCCATATATTCACTCATCCCCAGCACTTAGGGATAAGCCAACATGTGATGTTTGAAGTTCTTGAGGTTCTCTGAATTATTTCTCAAAGCTCATTTCACTTTGTTTGCATTCCTAAACATGAGCATCTTCTTTTTTAATGCACATTTTTCCCGACCAAAAATGCGCATTTCCCTCCATAGGCTAAAATGCGCACTTGCACATGTGTGTACTTTCAAACACAAAATGCGAATTTCCCGAGAACTGCATTCCTGTTCATGTTTGAGGCTGCGAATGGGACATGTTTGCATGATTTGCGAACAGGAACAAAATTATCGTGCATCCCTACTTAAGATCTATTAATGAAGCTCTGCTAAAGCGCCATCTTATGTACAGGCTAGATTGACCTGTAGGAGAAATGGTGCCTTTTCTGATGCATCCCCAGAGCTTTGGAATGCCCTCCCAGAGCATAGGGGTATGCCTGTTGTTTTTCTGGAGGCAAATTAAAATGTTTCTTTGTGCCTTTGGTAGCTGAGTTACTGAGATGTTTTATTCTGTTGTTTTTAGATGGATGCCTTGGTTTTTTCTTGGTTTCAGATCAGTGTGAAATATCTTTCATACCTTAATAATGTATACTTAATAACAATAAGTATCTATACATCACAGGCACATACGTTTCCTGTAACTGTGGATTTCTCTTTCCCTGTACCTAAGCATCTTTCAGAAATACTGTAATAACTTTCTTATATTGGCTGGCTTCAATTGCTAGGGTGGAATTGTAACTTTTTAACAGGATTTTAATTATATATCTTCTTTTTTAAGCTATAATTATCTATCTCATGCCCTTAGGACATGACAGGACAGAAATGCATATATAATATGCTGGTCACAGAACGGAGCAGTCAGAGCTCAGGAGTCACTCGTCCTTTGGAAATGAGTATTATTTAACTATGCTGTGTGCAGACCAAACTATGCTCACTACAAAACCCTTACTCGCCCGAGCAAACAGTCTCATTGACCCTATTGGGATTAGCATTAGCAACATCAAATTGTGTGTTAAGGACTCTGGGGATTAGGCCTGAATTCTTTACTGCTAGCTCCTATCATTGATCTACTTTGCCACACAAATCTATTACGTCACAAGTGACACATTCCTCTTCTCAAAACAGCCATACGCAGTGTGACTTTTTGTTTCTAAAAAGCTGACTTGATGCCATTCACTGTCTTCAGCAGAATGTTTTAGGAATATCCTGCAGATAACAGTGTCATCACGTCATTTATGTATTTATGCAGAAATTCTAAGGAAGTGAAAAAGAACAGTATACAATATGTTGAACTGAAGCAACTTTACTGACTGGAGCGATCCAAAAGGAATGTGAAATGGGGATGGGGGTAGTTTTAACAATGACTGTGTTATAACAAAAGTGTTCTCTGGCCTTATTCAAAGGCTTAGTTTTCACTGAGGCAGTGAACTTATGTCTAGGCTGTACCACTTCAGGTTGGGGTTTAAATGACTGGATGCTTCTCCGTACAAAACAATTCCCTGCACACAGGAAACTGGCAAGTCACACTAAGGTAGAACCCTTCCCTTTTGCCATGCTGTTTCACTACATGCTGGGAAGGGGCCCAGGAGTGGAAAGCTTCGTGGAACCCTGCCATACAGTATAATGACCATATTGACATAGCAACTATATCTGCCTATATTCTGGTATAACTGGACATTAGATATGCAGTAAATAACTGGATGTTTCCTGTTGAACCTTTTTTTTTTTTTTGCCAGATCTCACAATCGAGGCAATTTACATTTAGGGTGCAATCCTGTCGGGATTCCCATCGGCCTCCAAACTTGGAGTGCAATTATCTCTGTGCTGGCTGCGAGCGGAGGGGAGGGAGCTCAGACTCCTGGGTCCAAGGGTGGAGTGATGTCTCCATCCTCAGATCCAGGAATCCAAACTATCCTATGCCCCCCCCAGACGCTGTCTAGGGACTGTAGGATCGCTCTATTAGTAACTCTTTTAACTGAGGACATATAATACTTTAATTATGAAAAATGAAAAGGTTGCAGCTTTTTCAGGCCTGGTTCATTCATTCTAGATTTGGATTTTTAATAGAGGATATTGACCTGAACAAAGTACATGTGAAATAATTATGGGTGGAATTTGTTTATGGTTAAGCATATTCTATGGTGTTGAACTTGATCTAATAATCAAGAAATTAAGATGGAGCTAGGAAAAAAATGAATCTTTTAAAAAATGAATTCTAAAACAGCTTTTCTCCAAACCAAGTTCAGTCTTAGAGGGAATGCTTATGATTACATGACTCAAATGTAAGAAGTAAAATTTTAAAAAGCCAGAATAAAAATTAGAGGTGCAATTAAAACCCCCTGCATATCATAAATAAATTTAGCCATCCAAGTTCCCCTTCTCCACCCATATCCTGGCAGATATAGTTCTATAAGAGCCAGTTCCAATCTCACAGAGAAACAGATAATTTTGAAATGTAGCTGACTCATGACTGTAATTTTCCTGTTATTCGTGTAACATGCGAAACAGGGAGGCAGGGGTACAGATAACAAATGTCAGACCTGGTGAGCTTCAGATGATGTCACATCATAAGTGATTTCCATGAGTTTGCTTTTTGGACATTACAGCCAGCACTGCTTTTTTAGTAACACCTGCATTAGGTTTAGAAAGAGAATTTCTCCGCCCCCCCCCCCGCAAAAACCTGGAGCTCCTAGAATTCCTTGGCAAAACCATGAGAGATATAATTATTTTAAACTGGCTTAAATTTGTAGTGTATAACAATGTATATTCTTGGGACTTGAGGCAGATGATGGTCACTTCAGTTTTTGTTAGAATGTTCTTATACCTGTGCTCGTCTTAAATTAAAAATGAGGAGGGAATAGAAATATGTTCTCCTCCTTAAGGAGGAATCCATACTCAAACATTATTTGTTCATGATACATTAGCAGATCAGAGATCTTTCCACTCTTCACAAGATGACTTTATCTCGCATAAAGAGATTGTTCAGCAGAAATAGGAGAAAAGCAGTCTAAATGGCAGAGCTGAATATCTTCACAGAGCTGTACTGAATTCAACACTCTTTCTGGAAAAAAGTGGGGAATGTATTTCTGTACATAAAAGGTGTGAAAAGAGGAAGACAACCTTCTTGAACAACTTCATAGGTGTTCCCAACCTTTGCAAGACTTCAGATGTGAATCATGTAACTGGTCACGCAGGTTTAACACAGCTTCTTGATACACTCCTAAGAAGGAGCTTCTTTGCCAACAAACAAGAGATACCTAAGGGCAAAACTATGTGAAAATAGTCACAAAACCAAACGGTGTACGTGATTCAAAAAAGGAGTGTGCACATACCTCACCATAGTATTTTATGGAGTTTATCATACAGATACTTGAAAATGCAATGCATGGCTTAGATTTTGGGTAACTGACTGAGTCAAGTGATGGGTTTGGTTAAAGCTATGATCATATAGTAAGTTGACATGGCTTGTCTATGGTGAAATAGTTATTATAAAGTACTATATGCAAATCTTGACATTGGAACAATGGAAAAGAATATACGTATGCACTGGTTTTGCACTACCAACATTACTGTTTGGTCCTTTTCCTCATCACTACAAACTGGTAATGGTTTTGTGCAGTTTCCACCACTGCAGTGTTTGCAAACCACAGTACACACGAGAGCATAAAGTCAACATATACATAGTCTATTGCATGGTTCATTGATTGTGATTTGGCAGCTGCGGCAAACCGTGCTTAGTAATTTCTCTTGTGCTGGTTCTTTGTGCGTGTGTGTTGGCAGTATGGGTATGAAGGTATCCATGTAAACATTGCAGTCCCCATTGTTCTGATAGCATTTTGTGCCCTGACATGATCAGTTGTTCTTTGGTGAGCTGTTCTTGTTGTCCAAACTGCAAAGCCTGGCCACTAATTGTAAACTCCAAGTACCTTCCATACTAAGGGTGGTAGTTAGCAGCAGGTGTGTTACTAGGCTCAGGCTGGGGAAGCCCTGGCCCTGGGTCTCTTATCCATGGCCCCGGCACTCATTGGGGCCAGCTGGGCAGGCATCTGACTTTCATTTTTAGACTCATTCGCTGCTGCTGTACATGGCTGGAGCCTGATGTTGGGGAGCCCAAAGTCAGAATTTAGGAGCCTTTCTATATTAGGCATTTATTGTGCGCTCATGAATCCTCACTCATAGTAGTTTGCAGGTGCTTTACACAATGTTGTCATCCTCCAGGGCCTCTCCTGTGCTTTGCAACCATTACAGTGTATGTGTGTGTGTGTGGGGGTGTTCTAATGAGGAAAGTGTGGTATTTCCATGA
This sequence comes from Heloderma suspectum, assembly GCF_057233095.1. Classification (NCBI taxonomy): domain Eukaryota; kingdom Metazoa; phylum Chordata; class Lepidosauria; order Squamata; family Helodermatidae; genus Heloderma; species Heloderma suspectum. Next base: position 130,368,121 of record NC_139462.1, on the reverse strand, counting down.
ATGGCAGCATGAAACCTTGGTATTTTTGCGCAATTACGTCATACCACAGTGCCACCTAGTAGTTGTGTAATGGAATGTGTAGAAAGGCAGAGAAAGAAAACCCCCAGGGGAAAAACACGTGTAAAGGAGCCGATCTTAATCCCACAAAGAATCCAGAAGCAGAAGTCTCGGTAAAGAGGCGGCTTTCAAGCCTCATATAGAAAAGCCCTAGAAGAACAAGCTGTTTGTAGCTGCTAATCAGCTACTAATGTGGCTGGGGATGGGGGTGGGGGTGGGGAGAGGAGAGGAGATGAAAGCCTGGGAAAAAGCAGCCAATCAGCTGTGAGATGGGAAGTGCTAAGGCAGAGAGAGAGCGTGTGTGCAGTGCACATGTGCGGGGCATTCTAGTGCCTGGTCGGGGGGAAACTGAATGTTTGGAGTTGAATGGTGCATGCCACATGTCTGTGACTGTGATGACTGAGGAAGGCAGAACAGAGCCCTTGCTAGGATGTGGGGGATGGGGTGGAGCCTGAGGCCTGGTGAGACGAGGGTGGGGGCTTGTGCAGGGTGGCAGCGGCTGCCACTGCTAGATTCAACTGGGAGTTGTGGCAAGTGGAAGAGAGAGGAGGGCAAACTGAGAACAGCTTCCTGGTCTCTGGTGGTGGTGGTGGTAGCTTGATTCTGAGATGGGGAGGAAAAGGAGAGAGAGAGACGTGGGACATGGGGGTGGGGGAAGTAAGAGGGGAAGCGGAAGAAGGCCTCGTTTGTGCCTGCACTTAAATTGGGGTTGGCTGGGAATCCTCCTCCAACCCATTATCCTCACATCATCCCTGTGAAGTAGGCGAGGCTGAGAGTCAGCGAATGGCCCAAAGTCACCCAGTGGGCTTCATGGCCAAGTGGGGACTAGAACCCGGGTCTCCCCAGTTCCAGTCCAGCACTTCTAACCACTACGCCACACTAGTTCACCAAGTGAACAGACCTCTCTTGAGTTTTTGCAGGGAAAGGGCTCGAAATGGTTTTGCATTTACATAGAAGAGATAGAAAAGGTATCATAAAGTTGTCTTATTTTATTTTAACAGGACTGATGGTAGTCTACATTTTCACACTTGAAGCAAATTGTGAAGGATTCTGCAAGTTGGCTTGATTTTGTAAATTTTAAATTCTTTTAGCTCAGAGGTTGCATATATACATATAAATCAGCATATTTAAATTGTATGCAACAGTTTGTCTCAGAGCCCTGGCCCCAGGTGTTTGGGGTACTTAGCAATGCCCCTGGTTAGCAGAATCAACAGCTGGAGGGAGAAGTGCTATCAAGAGCCTTCTTCACCAGAGTTTCTTAATGTACATTTTGTATTGTAGTTTGCCTAGTTCTGAATTTTCTTCATTCCCACCATACAGTGATGATAGTATTTTGTGCCCTGACTGAGTCAGTTGTTCTTTGGTGACCTCTTGTTGTTGTCCAAACTGCGATGCCTGACCACACAAATGTTTTTTATTTGCAAAGGAGACTGAATACTGCTGGATTGCTCTTTCCAGATGGAATCTGGAAAGAGCAATGTGGTGGAATCTGGTGGAATCAGAACCACTCAAAGCATGGGGAAAGAGAAGATTTTGCACCCCTCTAGTCTGACAGCCTCCTGCAAGGTGGTAATGTTATAGATATTTCCACTGTACGTTGAGGGCTGCATCACAACAGCCCCTTTTCCATGATGCAGGAGAACTAGTATATGTCTATCATTGGTGATGATGGTCACATGTGTCCTCTCCACTACATATACAGTGGTCCTCACAGTGAGTGAACTTGTACAGCAAGACCCAGAAGAATTAGGCAATGATGGTGGTTCAGTGAAAATACTTGTACCAGTGCTTGCCCAATTGCCAACTTCTTCACAGTAGTTCCCTTGTATGGAATGACACTATTAAGAAAGCACTGAAGAATCTCTGGTATATACCAGGTGGCCCAAAAATAGGTATACAGTTGTTTAGAAAGTTGATGGGAGGGGGAGAGAATGTATGAGTAGAAGATGTGTGGGTGAGATGAGAGTCACTGTGACATTTGTGAACAGTCTGAAAAAATCCACACGACGTGCGTCTAAGCAGCTATCAATACCTAGAACATCACAGAATCATAGAATAGTAGGGTTGGAAGGGGCCTACAAGGCCATCGAGTCCAACCCCCTGCTCAATGCAGGAATCCAAGTCAGAGCATCCCCGACAGATGGCTGTCCAGCCTCGTCTTGAAGACCTCCAGTGTGGGAGAGCCCACCACCTCCCTAGGTCATTGGTTCCATTGTCATATTGCTCTAACAGTCAGGAAGTTTTTCCTGATGTTCAGCCAGAATTTGGCTTCCTGTCACTTGAGCCCATTATTCTGTGTCCTGCACTCTGGGATGATCGAGAAGAGATCCTGGCCTTCTTCTCTGTGACAACCTTTCAAGTACTTGAAGAGCGCTATCATATCTCCCATCAGTCTTCTCTTCTCAAGCTGAAACATGCCCAGTTCTTTCAGTCTCTCTTCATAGCGCTTTGTTTCCAGTCCTCTGATCATCTTTGTTGCCCTCCTCTGAACCCTCTCCAGTTTGTCTGCATCCTTCTTAAAGTGTGGTTCCCAGAACTGGACACAGTACTCCAGATGAGGCCTAACCAGTGCTGAGTAAAGTGGAACTAGTACTTCCCGGGATTTGGAAGCTATGCTTCTATTAATGCAGCCCAAAAGAGCATTTGCCTTTTTTGCAGCCACATCACATTGTTGGCTCATATTCAGCTTGTGATCGACAACAATTCCAAGATCTTTCTCGCTTGTAGTGTTGTTGAGCCACGTATCCCCCATCTTGTAACTGTGCATTTGGTTTCTTTTTCCTAGGTGCAGAACTTGGCATTGATCCCCATTAAAGGTCATTCTGTTGTTTTCTGCCCAGCGCTCCAGTCTATCCAGATCACTTTGAATTTTGTTTCTGTCTTCCAAAGTATTAGCTATCCCACCCAATTTTGTGTCATCTGCAAATTTGATCAGCATTCCCTGCACCTCCTCCTCCAAGTCATTAATAAAAATGTTGAAGAGCACTGGGCCCAGGACTGAGCCCTGCGGTACCCCACTCATTACCTCTCCCCAGTTTGTGAAGGTCCCATTGATAAGCACTCTTTGAGTCCAATTCTGTAGCCAACTGTGGATCCACCAAATCGTTGTTTCATCTAGCCCACTTTGAGCTAGTTTGCTCATCAGGAGATCATGGGGCACTTTGTCGAAAGCTTTGCTGAAGTCAAGGTATATGATGTCTACAGCATTCCCGCGGTCTACAAGGGAGGTTACTTGATCAAAAAATGAGATCAGATTTGTCTGGCAGGACTTGTTTTTGACAAATCCATGTTGGCTTCGAGTAATCACTGCATTGTTTTCAAGGTGCTTCCAGATGGATTGCTTTATGATCTGCTCCAGGATTTTCCCAGGGATTGATGTCAGACTGACTGGTCTGTAGTTCCCAGGTTCCTCCTTTTTACCCTTTTTGAAGATAGGGACAACATTAGCCTTCCTCTAGTCCTCTGGCACTTCCCCCGTCCTCCATGATTTCTCAAAGAGAATAGACAGCGGTTCTGAGAGTTCTTCTACCAGTTCCTTTATTCCTCTAGGATGCAGTTCATCTGGCCCTGGAGATTTGAACTCATTCAAAGTAATTAGGTGTTCCTTGACCATATGCCTATCGATCTCAAGCTGCAATCCTGCCCCTTCAGCCTGTACTTCGCCTTTGCCAGGGGGGTCATAGACCCTCTTTCAGGAGAAGACTGAGCCAAAGTAGGAATTGAGCACCTCTGCCTTTTCTTTGTCCTCTGTTATCGTTTTGCCATCCTTATTTAATAGCTGAACAACCATTTCTTTCCTCTGTCTTTTACTATGCACGTAGCTGAAGAAAGCCTTTTTGTTGTTTTTAGCATCCCTCGCTAACCTCAGCTCGTTCTCAGCTTTAGCCTTCCTGACGCCATCCCTGCAATTCTGTGCTACCTGCCTGTACTCTTCCTTTGTTACTTGGCCTTCTTTCCACTTCCTATATGTGTCCTTTTATGTTTTCAGGTCATCCCTAAGCTTTTTGTGAAGCCACACTGGCTTCTTCTGTTGTCTTCCACATTTTCTTTTTGTTGGAATTGTTTGTAATTGTGCCTTGAGAATTTCCTTTTTTAAAAGCTCCCACCCATCTTGGACTCCTTTTCTCGTTAGCATCACTTGCCATGGGACCTTACTGATCATTGTTCTGAGTTTATTAAAATCAGCTTTCCTAAAATCCAGGGTACGCGTTTGACTACACTCGGCTCTTGCTTCCCTTAGAACCAAGAACTCAAGTGCAACATGGTCGCTTTCCCCCAGAGTTCCTGTAACTGCTACTTGATCCACTAAGTCATCTCTGTTGGTTAGGATCAAGTCAAGGATAGCCGATCCTCTAGTTCCTTCTTCTACTTTCTGTAGGAGGAAGTTATCTGCCACACAAGTCAGGAATTTCCTGGAGGGGCCATGTTTTGCAGAATTTGTCTCCCAACAAATATCGGGGAAATTGAAGTCCCCCATTACTACTACATCATGCTTCCTTAAAACATTGGCTATTTGCTTTTCAAAAGTTTCATCCTCGTCTTCTCCTTGGTTGGGTGGCCGGTAGTAGACTCCGACCACCAGGTTCCTTTTATTCTTTGCTCCATTTATTTTGATCCAGATGCTCTCGATGGGGCTACCAAGCTCATCTTCCTGTACTTCTGTGCAGAGATATGTATTTTTCACATACAGTGCAACCCCACCTCCCTTTCTGTTCCTCCTGTTCTTTTTGAACAAGTTATATCCTTCAATTGCTGTATTCCAGTCATGAGAGTCATCCCACCAAGTCTCAGTTATACCTATCAAGTCAGAATTTCCCTCCTGTATTAAGAGTTCAAGTTCGTTCTGTTTGTTTCCCATACTCTGGGCATTAGTATATAGACATCGAAGACTATGTGCTTCATAGTCTGGCTTTCTTCCTACATGTGTCTAATAGTAATAATAATAATAATAGTCTCCATGTGTTCCTACATGAAGACTATTATTGGGCGCTATCAGAGCTGTTCTCTCCGTTGCAGTGCATGCACCTACGTCCATTGTTACCCCCAACATTACATCTCCCTTCCCCGTAGGATTCAGTTTAAAGGCCTCCTGATGAAGTTTGCTGTGGCCAAACACATTCTTCCCATCCTTTGTGAGGTGCAACCTGTCCCTTGCCAACAGCCCATCTTCCAGGAAGTATAGCCCGTGGTCCCAGAATCCAAATCTCTGTTGTCGGCACCACCTTCGTAGCCAGTCATTCACCCGGAATATTTTTCATTCCCTTTCTAGCCCTCTTCTAACTACTGGAAGGATGGATGAGAAAACTATCTGGGCCCCAAAGTTCTTGACTTTCCTTCCCAAAGCTTCAAAGTCTGACGTGATTTCTTCGTAGCTCCGCTTGGCGGTATCATTTGTTCCCACATGGATGAGAAGAAAGGGATACATGTCAGTGGGCTTTATGAGTGCAGGCAACCTTTCAGTCACGTCTCTAATTCGTCCTCCCAGGAGACAACATACCTGGCAAGTCCACGGGTCTTCGCGACATACTTGGGTCTCGATCCCATGCAGCAAGGAGTCTCCCACCAGTACCACTCTTCTCTTCTTGTTGTTGTAGGCCTGGGTTTCATCGCCTCTGTTTGACTGACCTTCAGCCTCTTGCTCACTCTCATGTAGGTTTCCCTGTGATTCTTCCTCTGCAGGCTGTCCTCCAATCTCATCCGCAAGCACCTGGAATCGGTTCCACAGCTCCACTGCTTCCACTGGTGCAGAGTGGCGTCTAGTTCTTCTTCTCCTGTCACCCTTTTCCAAGGAGTATCCTCTACTCCATTTTTCTTCACCTCAGCATTTCCCACTGCCTCATCTTGCTGTTGCTCTTCAAGCTTCTGGTCTTCCCTTTGCTGCTGTAGTTCCCCCATTCTGTCCAAGAACTCTTTGTGTTCTCTTATTCCCCGGGGGGTCGACAGTTGCCGCTTCAGTCCACTTACTTTTTCTTCCAGCAGCGTGATCAACTTGTACTTGTTGCAGGTGTAGGCCATGTTGTTCTCAGGCAAGAAAACAAACATTGCTCACACCTTGCAGGTCACCACCACTGGAGAGTCTTGTCCTTCCATAGCCTCTTTTCCCTTTTTGTGCCTAGCTTTGTGATTGTTCTAGACTATCCTGTGCCTGTTCCCCTACTCAGTAGAGGTTAAAAGCAGGGTCCCACTTGTGTGAAAGTGTGTGTTACAAGACAAATAAATGGAAAAAAGTTAGTTAAAAAATAAAATAAAATGAAAAATGAAAAAAAAATGTTAGGGGCCTCCCCCTTGACCTCCCTTGCCAAACTCCCCTGGCCAACTCCTGTTTGCTCCCCCTGTCCGCTCGCTCTGGTCGCTCGCTCTCTGGGAGCTTGCTTGCTTCTGTAGTCCTTGCAACGCTTGCTTCTGGTTGCTCGCTGTCTGGGAGCTTGCTTGCTTCTGTAGTCCTTGCAACGCTTAATGCATAAATTGAAATTGAAGCCGTACCGTCCAAGTATGTTACATGGTCTTCTGGAGGATGACCCAGACCGTCGGTTGCAATTCTGTGAGATGATGCATAACTAGGGATGGCGGAGAATTTCTCCCCGAAACTTCGGGGGGCCGAGCGCCAACGTATTCGGCCCCCCGAACAAGTTTCGGGGAGAAATCCTCCGCACCCCCCCGCCCCCTGCACCCCCCCTGGGACGGGACTTACCTTCACCGAATGTCCCTCCCGGTGGCTGGTCCGCCCGGCGGTTCGGCGGGTGTTCGAGCGAGGCGGGAGCGGCATCCGGTCTTTCAACTGGCTGCCGCCACTGCCATTGCAATGAAAGAAAAAAAAAAACGCCCCCTGATAGGCTACGTGACGATTCACGTAGCCTATCACGGCTAGATTTGCAAAGTCAGCCGTGATAGGCTACGTGAATCGTCACGTAGCCTATCACGGGTGACTTAAAAAAAAAAAAGAGTGTACGGATAATGGCGGCCCCCATAGGGAGCCACCATTCCCGTTCCTTATTTGGTCGCTGTAGTCTACGTAAAAGTTTACGTAGACTACGGCGAAAATAAGGGCAACGCTATTTGCGTTGCCCTTATTTTCTCCGTAGTCTATGTAAACATTTACGTAGACTACAGCGACTAAATAAGGAACGTGAATGGCGGCTCCCTATGAGGGCCGCCATTCGCGTACGCGCTTTTTTTTTTTTTTAAGTCACCCGTGATAGGCTACGTGACGATTGATGTAGCCTATCATGGCTGACTTTGCAGATCTAGCCGTGATAGGCTACGTGAATCGTCACGTAGCCTATCAGGGGGCGTGTTGTTGTGTGTTTTTTTTTACTTTCGCGTTCGCGGCCGGGCGAGGCGAGGCGCCTCCTCCCCGACCTGAATTTCGGCCGGGCGAGGCGGGAAGCCTCCTCCCCGGCCTGAATTTCGGCCGGGCCGAGGCGGGAAGCCCCCCCCCCGGCCTGAACTTCGCGGGGGGACCAGTGAAGCGCCTCCCCCCCACCGCGAACGGCCTTCGACGACAGGTAAGTGACTTTCGTCCACCCCTATGCATAACCAAATCTCTAATGAACCAGACCTTCATGATAAGATCAACTGGTCGGATGAGGCTTCTTCCAAGTTGTCAGGCCACATGAACAGGCATAACTGTGTGTATTGGGCAGATTAAAATCCTCATTTGACTATCACATCTAAACTGAACCAGCCAGCTGTCACAGTGTGGGGTGCACTGTCCAGCAAAGGTGTTGTAGGACCAGTTTTCTTCGATACAACTGTGGATAGTAACAATTACCTAAACATGTTATGCGATGTGGTAGTGCCACAACTCAGAACCAGGGCTAACTTCGCCGAACTGCTCTTCCAACAAGATGGGGAATCTCCTCATTATGCTTTTGCAGTAAGGGACTATCTTGACAACACCTTCCCACAGCATTGGATAGGACGACGTGGCAGCACTGAATGGCCGCCACATTCACCCGACTTAATGGACTTCTTTGGGGGGGGCGTAGTAAAGAATAATGTTTTTGAGAGGAATCCCCGGACAGTGGACGAATTAAAAGAGTTCATCTCGGAAGCATTTATGGACACTGCTGCGGACCAGAATTTGTGTCATACTGTGTGTCACAGTGTTCTGGACTGGTTCAAGGAATGTTGCAACGTTGATGAAATACATTTCGAGCACTTACGAGATTAAACAGTGTTAAACAAATGTAAATGTAATAAACAATGTAATAAAATGCAAATATACTGTATACCTACTTTTGGGCCACTCTGTATGTCCTGTTATCTGCTACTTGAACTGATTTCTGTGGCTAAGGAATGAAAATGGGATCTTGGTAACTGTTGGAAACTATTTTCGAATAAGTTTAGACACAGCTACAATCATGTTGAATTTCTGAGTCTGTAGATCATCTGTCCTTTGTTTTTTGAGCATATTAGACAGCATTTCACCATATTTGCCTTCATTATGTGACATTACAATGCCACCCTCAACATATTAGTCTCATCTTGCCTTAAGATACTGAGCACTATAAGGCTCAATATAACTTGGAAGATCCTCTCCCATCTTTTGAGCAAGATCTTTCAGTGGCACTGCGTCACTGCCATTTTCCAGTAACTGCTCACATATTTTTTCAAAGCCATCCCTCCTTGTTTCATCAGTTAGATGGAATGCTGTTAATGTAGGATAACTTCCCAACCCTTCAGTGCATTGGTGGTGTGTGTGTGTTTTTAATAATTACCAGTTCTAAGATTGTTATAGCACTCTTTATGGTACTGTGCTTCTGCTGCATGTAAATCAATAACTGAAAGTAGACATGTCTGGATGAGGACACTCTGTATGCATCTCCTCTTGTGCTACAAATGTCTCTGTGTGTTTCTCTAGTTTGCACGATCCTGACTTTGGTAACAAATGGGTGGGGGTGCAGGTAGGGGGCTTTCTGTTCTTTGTCAGTGATAACTTTGCTGCATAATAAGCAGTTTTCTTTGAAACTGAACCATGGTACTTCTGAGCGAAACACATGAGCACTTGTTGATGGTGACACTTCTTTCTTTTTTCCAAATAGCTTTGTATGTAGTTTTTGTTGGTATAGGCACTACAACATACTTAATGGACTCTCAGTCCACCTTGAGGAACTTCCACAGGTCTCTCACACAAATTGCCACCTATTTCCTTGTTCGCTTTAATGATGCATCAAGCTTTTTCCCCATAGAACCACACAACTTTCATCATCTCTAAGAATACTGTCACAAATAATATATTGCTCAGCATCCATTGTTGTGAAATTTGCTGCAATGTTAAAACAGAAATGATAACTGCAGTGACATCAGTTCATTATCAACATCTTGTATCTCAAGTTAAAGCATATAAGTTACATCATTATGTCGTGTATTTGTCACATTTCACATGTAAATAAATGTGACAAATGGATAGCATCAGGAAAACAGCATTTCCTGAGAAAGTAAGCTCTAGATTTTAATTTTATTTTCTGGTCTTTGTACAGATCGACATTTTCACCAAAAAAGAGTATGTTTTGGGTAGAATTAGCTTATGCTCAACATTTACATCTACTGGACTATATCCAGCTGATGCCATTAAAAACTAGCTTCCTTTTCACATGCTGAGACAATCTTCTTTAAAAGAGCCATGTCTGGTAAGAATATTAGATGGATCTTTGTGACAATTCATAAAACACCTGATATGGATTAACCCAAAGATGCTCACATGCAACAGTGCATTGTGTGCTGCTAGTACTATGAGTAGAAAAATCATGTGCAGTGGGCATAGCGTTCAGACACTGTTGTCTGTGTTTGTGTGGGCGTGGGGGGATATCAGGGTGCATTGCATGGCTCACTTTGGCATGTACATGATGCACTGGAGTTGCTGTCTCACCCAAGCAGTTCACTTAGTTTGCCAGCAAACAAGTGGATCCAACAGTGATCCATGAGCACTAGGAGATTTCTATATTGTATCTTTTTAGTTGCATGGAATGGCACCTAGTGTGGTTCTGAGACGAGTTATTAGGTTGGCCAGGACACTGCACTGATGATTTCGGATTAGACTAGTCTGTTGTTCACACTCAGGGTAGATTTTAATTTTATGCCTAAACACATATTATAAACCTGCTATATAAATTATTTTTTAAAAGAGGGACATAAATGAGCTTTGCTCATTTAATACACTTGAGTGAGGCTTTTGGAATTGCGCATACAGAGACTTCTGCCCCACTAGCATGTTATCAGCTGGGAATCGGGATGGCACGGGCATCCAGTTGGGGCTCAAAGCCCAGTGAGAAATCACCAGCTCAGCCTCCTGGGTGCCAGTCCGCAGACCCCAGCGTGTGCTGAGTCGGGCAAGCGTGTGAGCGCCTGGTCCCTCAGCGAGCCACCTGTCACTGCTGCCACTGTAGCAGGGATGTGAAGGGAAGAACTGAGCTCCTCTCCTCCTCCCTGCAACCCCTGCTACAGCAGAAGCGGCAGGGACAGGCTGGTCGTTTTACATAAGTGCAAGAGACTTGTGTAAAATGACCAGCCTGCCCCTGCTGCTGCCACCACCACTGCTGTAGCAGGGACAAGAGGGGAAGTGTCCCGGCCTGCTTGCTGAGTCCTCCAGGGCTTGCACAGCCCAGCTTGTGGGGGCAGGCGGCAGCAGCAACTCACGAACTCCTGCATTGGAAGGTGCAAGTGAGTCCGCCCATCCCTAGCTGGGAATATCCACTTCTGCCCTGCACTTTTCTCTTTTCTTTTCTCTTTCTTTCTTTCTTTCTTTCTTTCTTTCTTTCCTTTTTTGGTGGCATGTTAACAAAAACATGCTAAGTAGGCTACTGGAGAGGCAAATTCACACCACAGGCTTAACCACCATTCCCTCTTCCCAGGGATTCCTGAAAATCACAGCTCTATTAGAGACCCTAGAGATACCTGATAAAGTGCTCAGGATCTCACCAGACTAGCATTCTCAGGAATGTTTCCCATTACCATTACATAGTCCTGCCTTGGCTACACAACCACTTTATTCCACCACAGTACTGCTGTTTCTGGTTACCCTTCAACTACGGAGTTCTTAATACAGGCTTCTTTTACCTTGCTAGGCTATGCTTTTTATCATTCCACGGAGGGGCGGTGCGTCTCATAAGAACTGGTCATGTTGCAAGACTCTAACATGCTCCGGGTCTATAGCACCCTGCGCTCTGTGGTCCCCCCGCCCTTTCCCTGCCCTTTCCCTCCCCTCACTGATCACTGGTTGCTTCATGGTGATTGGCACACCCAAGCAAGCGTCTCAGAGCACCTTACAATCTTTTGTAAGCCACTCTGGGAGCCTTTGCAGCTGAAGAGCAGGGTAAAAGTAATTTCAATAAATAAATGAAGTATTTGCATTTATATTGCATATTTCCTTGATTTGTGAACCTCTCTGTGTTCCCCCCAAGGTTGAAGAGGGTAGGGATGGAAACATACAAAATCTATTTTTAAGAACATAAGAAGAGCCATGCTGGATCAGACCAAGGGTCCATCTAGTCCAGTATTCTGTTCGCACAGTGGCCAACCAGCTGCCGACCAGGAACGCACAAGCAGGGCATGAGCACAACAGCACCCTCCCACCCATGTTCCCTAGCAACTGGTGTACATAGGCTCACTGCCTCTGGCACTGGAGGTAGCACATAGCCATCAAGACTAGTAGCCATTGATAGCCATTTCCTCCAGGAATTTGTCCAACCCCCTTTTAAAGCCATCCAAATTGGTGGCCATCACTACTTCCTGTGGTAGCAAATTCCATAATTAACTATGTGCTGTGTGAAGAAGTACTTCCTTTTTATCTGTCCTGAATCTCCCACCAATCAGCTTCATAGGATGACCCGGGGTTCTAGTATTTTGAGCGAGGGAGAAAAATGTCTCCCTATCCACATTCTCCACACCATGCATCATTTTGTAGACCTCTACATGTCTTCCCTTACCCTCCTTTTTTCCAAGCTAAACAATCCCAGCTGTTGTAACCTTCTCTCATAGGGGAGATGCTCCAGCCCCTTGATCATTTTAGTTGCCCTCTTCTGCATTTTTTCCAGGTCTACAATATCTTTTTTTAGGTGTGGTGACCAGAACTGGACACAGTATTCCAAGTGTGGTCGCACCATAGATTTGTATAGGGGCAGTATGATGTTGGCAGTTTTATTCTCAATCCCTTTTCTAATGATGCCTAACATGGAGTTGGCCATTTTTACAGCGGCTGCACACTGGGTTGACATCTTCATTGAACTGTCTGCCACAACCCCAAGATCTCTTTCCTGGTTGGTCACTGCTAGCTCAGATCCCATCAGGCTATACTTGGAAGTTGGGATTTCTTGCCCCGACGTGCATCACTTTACACTTGCTTACATTGAACCACATTTGCCACTTAGACGCCCATTCTCCCAGTCTGGAGAGATCCTTCTGGAGCTCTTCACAATCCCTTTTTGTTTTAACCACCCTAAATCATTTGGTGTCATCTGCAAACTTGGCCACTTCACTGCTCACTCCTAATTCCAGATCATTTATGAACAGGCTGAAAACTAAGCATTGGTGCTAATACTGATCCCCGTGGGTCCCCACTATTTACTTCCCCCCATTGGGAGAATTTACCATTTATTCCTACCCTCTGCTTTCTGTTCTTTACAGAACAGAATAGTTCTTTTTAAAACTACTTGGGATGTGACATGTGTGAAAGAAGAGATTTCTGGGTTCTCAATGTTCTTCGCCTTGCTGCTCTGCCGTGTTGCCACTCTGCTGGCAAACAGTAACAAATGAAGCAGATCAGGAAGGGCACAGGCACTCCCAACCCGTCATGTCACCGCCGTCATCATCCAAACTGCACCCCCCCAGAAAAGCACTCGCTTCCATCATCACACAAGTACATGGGCTGCCACTGGCACTATCATGGCACAGGCATGGAAAATACTGCATTTCCCCCCTCACGGGATAGTACGGAAGAGGCTGGGGGAAAGCCCAGAACAACAACAGGAGAATGTCATGTAAATGCCTTGCAAAAAAAATGTGGTTGGAGAGTGCCCAAAGCACAACAAAATGCCAGTGTAGAGATGCCCTCTGTGTCACAAAAAAATCATAGCATCATCCTTTGAGATCTAAAATCAAAAGATAGCCATGTTGGCTATAAGGAAAATTACAAAGTCCATATTAGGGCAATACATTTATTAGGACAACCAAAATGTCACAAAATAGTGTGCAACCTTTTAAGTTCTCCAGAACTCTTCATCAAACTAGATGGTGAGCAACTTGGAGAACAGTAAATTTAGCTCTTCAACAGTGGAGGAAGAGGATTTTATACCACCTGAAGATGGGACTTTATTCTCTGATGGTACATTCCCAGCAATTACCCAATTTGGTTTCTATTTACTTTTTTTAACCTAGTACACCCATCTAAAATTATCTCCAGCTTTCTTGATATAAAAATTGTCTGGTATCTGTCTAGCTCTGTTCCCAAACTATCAAAGAACCTGAAGCCGGGTTCACATGATCAACGGGGGAAACCATGCAGTATGGGTTATTTCTCCCACCTCTGCATGTGCTCACCTTTTGCTTGTAGCTTGTATTAGGGGTTGTGGTGTGGGTTAGAAGCCACCCCTGCCATGCCGTGTGTTGGGTTCAGACAACACGACAGTGTGGTGCAGATAATTAAGCAAATGCTGGAGGCACGAGCAGAATGCATCGGGGCAGGGTGAAACTACCCATCCTGTGTGGTTTCCCCTGCAATCATGTGAACGCAGCCTGAGTGTTTTGTTTAAGTATAAAGTTGAATCCAGGCAACAGCTGTATTTTATATTTTAAAAAATGGGAGATCCACCCTTGTATGTTTTTTCACCCCAGAAATCTGAAACCTCCAATAGGGAGCTAACCTGTGTGGGAGACACTGCTCTCCGCTTTTGGGGGACAAGTGTGTTACAGCAATACAGTTTAGGCAAACACAGTTTTCACATATGGCAAAGGGGATGGGGAGAGTCATGGGAGACAGCTACAGCAATTATACTTTGCAGCATGGATTCCCCCTTCTTTTGCTTACCTGTGTGGGATATCCTGGCATCCCCAGTGGTTGGGACTGGAAATGGAGTTGGGTGTTTTTGTCTAGCATTCTGGGGCAGAGTATCTGTCAGAATTCTAGGAAGAGAATTGCTAGTAATGTGCTCAAGTTCCTAGGAGTGTTCTGGAGACAGATGGTTTGCACAACATCCTATCTTTTGTGCAAAATGCCCTTTCTAAATGTTTCCCATTGCCAGAGTTCTCGCTTGTGTACTTGGAGTGTGCACAACATGAGGCCAGAGTGATATGGCCCTGTGCTGTGTAGCCCTCTATCTGAGTTATGGGTATATGGGTTTCCTGTCTGGTTTTTAGATATGGGTTTTAATGTGCTGTGATTAGGTGTCATATCTTGTACTCAATTGTGGTGCTGTGGGGAGGATGATCATTGTTAATGTATGATTTATTTATTTCTCCACTCTCCAATGGCTTCAATTAATTTTCCTTGCACCAGTTCCATCATCGGTATAAAATTGCTCCAACCACAGAGACATGGCCAGGGTCTGAAATTACAGTATAAGATTTGGTCTAGGTCTGCTCCTTCCCTGTGCCACCTATGGGGGGATCTTCACGACAACAGAATGAGAAGCTAATTGCAGTACTATCCAGATTTTCATGGAGTTGGCCTTGGTCCATCAGGGACACACAAAGCAAGAAAAGCCGAGTGTACCATACCTTAAAAATCCACTTTTTTTCACAGGTCATACAGAGCTTGAAAGCAACATACTTCCAGGTTGGTGGGGGGAGTAGAACTGAACATCATCAACCCAGCAGGTGATACTCAACCAATGAGAGAGGCTTGTTTTCCACCCCTGTCCCTCCCGCCCTGGCTACCATGTTATTATCCCTGACAGCATCTGAAGGTTCCCAATGAGAGCACCCCACCAATGCAATTTGGCTGTATTCCAGTCAACAGTCAGGGAGTCAGAGTTCCCACCCTCTTTCTCCTTTTCCAGGGAATAATACAGGGTTAGGATATCTAGCCACAACACCCATTCTCAGTAAGGATGGACGAAAGTCCCTTACCTGGTCCCGCAGCTTGCTTTGCGGTGGGGGGGAGGCGCTTCGGTTCTTCCCCCAAAATTCTTGGTGGGGGGGAGGTGCCCCACCCCTCCAGGCCGAAATTCAGCCTGGGGGGGCGCCCCATCCCTCACCACTGAAATTCTGGCCGGGGGGAAGCACCCCGTCTCCCCGGCTGCGAAATAAAAAAGTTATGGGGGAAAAAAAAACACGTGATAGGCTACGTAACGATTTATGTAGCCTATCACGGCTAGATTTTCAAAGTCAGCCGTGATAGGCTACGTAAATCGTTACGTAGCCTATCACTGCTGACTTTGGGGGGGGGAAGCGCGTACGCAAATGGCGGCCTCCATGGGCACCGCCATTTGTATTCCTTATTTGGGCACGGGTAGTCTACGTAAAGATTTACGTAGACTATGGCGAAAATAAGGGAATGCTATTTGCGTTGCCCTTATTTTCGCCGTAGTCTACGTAAATCTTTACGTAGACTAGACGTGCCAAACTAAGAAACGCAAATGGCGGCACCCCATGGGCGCCGCCATTTGTGTACGCGCTTTTTTTTTTCAAAGTCACCCGTGATAGGCTACGTGACGATTTACATAGCCTATCACGGCTGACTTTGGAAATCTAGCCATGATAGGCTACGTAAATCATTACGTAGCCTATCACGGGTGTGTGTTTGTGTTTTTACTTTACTTTTTTTCGCGGCCGGGGAGACGGGGCGCTCCTCCCCAACCTGAATTTCAGCGGCGAGGGATGGGGCACCTCCCCCCCAGCCTGAATTTCGGCCGGGCGAAGCGGGGCGCCTCCCCCCCCTTGCCTGAACTTCGGGGGGAGAAGCGAAGCAAGCTGCGGGACAAGGTAAGTCCCTTTCGTCCATCTCTATCAGGAGCCAACATATCTCACATTCCACCAATGTAGCAGGGCATCCATCATCTCCTATAGCCTTGAGTACAGGATTGTACCTTATGTTTTGTAGTGTAGACATACACGCAATCACTGAAAGCATGCAAGTTGAGGTTTATCTGTAGGAACTGGCCAAGCATACAGAATACTGCATAGAAAACTGCAGATATCGCTGGGTTAAATGCACATGTAAGCAAAGATGTTCCTGTTCTGAGCAGTGCCTTTGAAGAACTCCTCAAGTACTGTGCTGGTATATGACATTTTGAAAAGGTTAGATCTAATCTTAGAATCATAGAATTGGACGGGGCCATTGAGGTCATCGAGCCCAACCCCCTGCTCAATGCAGGAATCCAGTTTAAAGCATCCCTGACAGATGACTGTCCAGTCTCTGCTCTAGTATATCCAGCAAAGGAGAGCCCATCACCTCCCTAGGCAATTGGTTCCATTGTATGACTGTGCTGACCGTTAGGAAGTTTTTTCTGATGTTCAGCCAAAATTTGCCTTCCTGCTGTAACTTCAGCCTGTTCTTTCATGTCCTACAGTCTTGGATGATAAGAAACAGGGTGCAACCCTCTTCTGTGTGTCAAACCTTTAGGTACTTGAAAAGTGCTATCATATCCCCCTCCCCTAAGTCTTCGGAAGGCTAAACATACCCAGTTCCTTCCATCTTTCCTTGTAGGAGTCAGTTTCTAGTCCCCTGATCTTATTTGGAGGCCCTTGAATGTTTAAAGAGCAAAGGGGCCCAATTCACAAGATTATTCTCCTGCACAAGCTTCACTGAAATGCCCAGGAGTTGAGGTGGAGCACGACTGTTCAGCACAATTCTTGCACAGCTCCCATTCATTTCAATAGTACTTGTGCAGCAGAACTTCCTAGTAGATTGTGCCCAATACATATATCTCAAAAGCCATAGAGTTATTGTATGTTCTTTGTATGGCATAATATTGCTGTTCCTGCTAAGGATGTCAGAGAATTCCGCCACGGATCTCGGTGAGGCCAAATGCCAGTGCATTCGGCCCCCCGAACTCCGTGGCGGAATGGCCTGCCACCCCCCGCCCCCCTGCGGATCCCCCCCGGGACGAGACTCACCTGGGGCGGATCTTCCAGGCGGCGGTGGCTCCGGCAGCGGCTCCAGCGGTGGCTTCGCTGGCGGCGGCGGCTGGTCTTCCGACTGGCTGCCGCCGCCGCCATTTCCAGGCTTGCCTTGTGTAAAAAAAAAAAAAAAAAGACGTGATAGGTTACGTAAATTTTACGTAGCCTATCAAGGCTGGGTGGGTAAACAAAAAACAAAAAACCGCGTACGCAAATGGCGGCGGCTACGGCCACCGCCATTTGCGTTCCTTCTTTTTACCGTCTTAAACTACGTAAATATTTACATAGACTATGACGGCGAAAATAAAGGGGAACGCAAATAGCGTAGCGGGCGCTATTTGCGTCCCCTTTTGATTCACCATTTTAGCCTACGTAAAGATTTACGTAGGCTAAAACGGGGAATCAAAAAGGGACGCGAATAGCGCCCGCTACGCTATTTGTGTTCCCCTTGATTTTCGCCGTCATAGTCTACGTAAATATTTACATAGATTAAGACGGCCAAAAAGAAGGAACGCAAATGGCGGCGGCCATAGCCGCTGCCATTTGTGTACGCGGCTTTTTGGGTTTTTTTACCCAGAGCCCTCCGTGGCCGGAAATCCGGCTGCGGATGGCTCTGGCCTGGCTGGGCCTGGCCGGCTGCTCTGCGGAGCTGCCGCGGAGCACAGCTGGCCATTAGAGGATTCCGGGGGGAGGAACGGAGTGCCTCCCCCCCTGGCCAGGATTTCGGGGGGAGGGATGGAACGCCTCCCCCCCATCAACATAATCCGCGAAAGGTAAGTCACTTTCGTACATGCCTATTTCCTGCTGAAATAACTGGTTTTCGCAATGCTAACTGGACAAGGAGAAGAGTGAGATACTAATAATATTGCTAGTAAATGACATACTAGTATTCTTGCTCTTCAGTTTTAGAAAAATGTGCTTTTGTACACATATTTGGGATTTTTGATGGGAAGTCACCTCAAAATTTGTGGAAAATTAATCAGAAGTAAGAAACTTCTGTCAATAGGAAGTAGGGATGTCAGAGAATTCCGCCACGGATCTCGGTGAGGCTGAATGCCAGTGCATTCGGCCCCCCGAACTTCGTGGCGGAACGGCCTGCCACCCCCCGCCACCCCGCGGATCCCTCCTGGGACGAGACTTACCTGGGGCGGATCTTCCGGGTGGCGGCAGTTCCGGTGGTGGCAGCTGCGGCAGCTGGTCTTCCGACTGGCCGCCGCCGCCACCATTTGCAGTCTTGTAAAAACAACAACAACAACAATGTGATAGGCTACATAAAGATTTACGTAGCCTATCATGGCTGGGTTTAAAAAAAAAAACAATTTGCGTACGCGGTTGTTGTTGTTGCTTTTCCCCCAGAGCCAGCCATGGAGGATTCCAGGGGGGAGGGACGGAACGCCTCCCCCCCCCATCAACATAATCCGCGGAAAGGTAAGTGACTTTTGTACATCCCTAATATGAAGGATGTGTATTTACAGCATTCAGCTGACCATTCATCTTTCATAATGTAGAAGCTATCCCTTAAGCAACTGAACTGAAAAGTCAGTTAATATGTTATAACTGCAGCTTTCAAGGAATTCATGTCGCTAAATTCCATTCTTTATGGTGTATCTTTAGTAAATGATTACCTCCTTGATTATCAAAGACTAGAATAGGCTGTGGTCTTTTCATTTTTTTTAAAGATCAACTTGTTGCATTCATTAAGTTTTTCACATTTGTACCCAACCCTTCTTCCACAGTGCTCAATGTAATTTATGTGATGTAACCCTGTTTTATCCTTACAACAGCCCTCTTAGTAAGTTAGGTTGAGAGAATGCAGCTTGCCTGAGGCCACCCAGTAAACTTCATAGCTGAATAGGATTTGAACCCAAATCTCCTTGCTCCAAGTCTAACAATATATCCAGAACTTCCAGCTGGCTCTAGTATTTGAACACAGAGCGATTCAGACATGCATGATCATCACTTGATGAATGGAACATTGAGTAACAATTTGCATGTGTGAATGGGCCAGCTTTATGTATAACACTATGGACAAAACTTTAATGTCTCCTCAGATCATCTCCAAAGCAAACTGTTTTTTCATAGTCCACACATTCATCAAGTGTGAGGAAATCAAGAGATATACATGCAAATGTGATCTGGACCTCGAACTCCGCATCTTAAACTGATACATCATGTATAATTTGACCATGATAACTTGCTTTCTATGTAACAAAAATACTGATGAATAACATGCTAAGGAAATAAAAATACGGTCTTATAGGAACGTCTTTTTTAGAACACTTCAGAAAGCCTCTGGAACATTCAGGGTTGTTTTTTTTTTTAAGGGGGCCGATTTGGTGAAAGAACATGGATGGCCTTGAGTGTGTTTGCATCAGAATCTGACAAGAGAAAAGTAAAGAGACAAACATGCCAGAGATAATTTGAGACAAATACACATGCAAGTAGAATTTCAGCCTGTGTGTTGTGTAAATCAGCATTAACTCTGCTTAAAAGGCAAGCCTCTCAAATAAAAAAGCCAAGGATCCCACTGCAATTATTCTGAGTGTTTTATGGCTCTTATTGTCCATGGAGCCACGGGCCTGAAAAAGGGGTAGTCATTATATTCTGGAGTGAATAAATGTGGTCGTCTTTCCTGATAGTCTATGACCGTAGTAAAATTATTATTACCAATAATAGCCATTGGTAATGAGTAACTTTCCCTGATAAAATACCTTAACAGTCTAAAAACGAATAGGTGAAAATACATAATATTTCTTAAGATTGTAAGGCTGAATCTACACATAGCAGTTTTACCATTATCATACTGCAACAATAACTATTGGTGCACATGACACCAATGGGCACCAGTAGTTATCGCTGCAGTATGACAACGGTAAAACTGCTATGTGTAGATTCAGCCTAAGTTTAATACTTTTTGCCCAATTAGGGCCCAAGAGGTTTAAAATTAACTGGAAAAGATCCATAATATATTGAAATAACTTTTGGGAGCATTACTGAAAAGATACAGAACAGACAGTGCAAATCCTAAATCATGCAGGGGAAAAGATCTTGTTTTTTAGATGTTACTTAGATGTGGTCTTTCTTCTGCATATTATGCACCAAAATTTTCATTGTGCAGCCTGCTATCTGACACTAAACAGCAATCAATCATATCTCTATTGAGCTAACTTTCCAGGTGTTAAACAATACACACACATGCCCATCAGCACAGTTCCTTCCAAATGCATGGGTCTTTAAATGGGCTGATTGGTACCATCTTATTAGATTAAACTAGGTACTTAAAAACAAAAAATAGCCTACTACTCTAGTAAATTATTAGCCTTGATGGTCATCAGTAATGAGTTGCTTTCGCTGAAAAAAAAAGAAAAGATGCTGAAAATACATAATACTCAAAAGTGAGCATGAGGTGACAAAACAACTTGATAAATGCAACATATTCTATGTAAAATAAAAATCAGAGAGATGAAAATGAAATAACTTCATACCTTGAACAAAAATTATTATGCCAAAATGTTGCTACCATAAGTGCATTCAGAAATCCACAAAAACAGCAAAGCTGAAATACAGAGTTTTCTCACAAACATTCCAACAAATGACAAAAGTCATTATCCATCATTATCTACTTCAAGAGCAGAATGAAAGTCATTTTCATTGGCTTGGTCATCACAATGTTAAGCAGGGCATGCTGCCATGCCTGTCAAACCATTCTTCATGCACGTATATGGCAGCACTGCACAAGGCTGCTTACACCTGCAGGGCAACAGTTCCAGAACTGACTCAGGTGCTGGTTTTCCAGTCATCCCCTGCATGGTAAGTACCTCTGCCATCTTCCATCCATAGTCATCTGGACTAGGAAGGTGTGGAAACTGGGGCAGTTTCCAAACAAATGTTTGGGAATTAGATGTGTTGCTGAAGCAAGTCACAGCAAGGTGGCTGTTAATGTGATTCTACTACAACCTTTACCTGCTGTTTTCTTAGAGCCATACAGACGACACGTAAAAACTTCAAGGCATTGTAAGAATTCTGATGGTACATTAATTGTTTCTCCAAGTTGTGAAAATGTCATCTGAAGTTCTGGGGAAGCCTGTACCAGTTTCAGTTCAGCAAGTTTGCCATGACCTGCAAAAACACTTACTGTGTCACAGCCAGAGAATGAATATTGCCCAGCAAGTGCATTACATGCCCCATGTCCTATAGCAGAATCAGAATTGCCTAATGCCAGTGTACCTTAATCACTGTAACCCATGTTTCTGAAACATGGGTGGAGTTATGCTATGACACCGAGGAGTGCTTAGGACCATTACATCTGTGTCCTCACAGAGAAGAATGATTGCCTTGCAGCCTTCCGTGTTTGCATGCTGGACATTGAGCAATCGTCTACCATCAGCTTCTTCCTGGTGTGATAGTCATTTTGTGACATCTTCACCATTGTCTGAGTAATTTTGCATTCCCACAAATTGGAGAAACAATTAATGTACCATTAGAACCCTTACAATGCCCTGAAGTTATTACATGTCTTCCGTATGGCTTTAAGGACATAACACTATAACAGATAAAAATGAGTTACACTACATCAACTCATTAATGATTACCATCAAGGTGAAAACTTTACTAGGTTTTTGGGCTTTTTTTAAGTACCTAGTTTAATCCCCAAGATGGAAGGAGCTGTGCTGACAGATGTGTGGGGGAGTATTGTTTACACCAGGAATATTGCCTCAATAGAGATATGATCAATCATTGAACAGTATCAGATAGCAGGCTAAATTCAGAAACATTTGATGTATAGTATGCAGAAGACAGACCTCTGCCTCTGTGAATGATTTTATCCATAAGTAACATCTAAAAAACAGCATTTTTCCATGTATGGTTTACAGATTTTGCACTGTCCATCCTGCATCTTTTCAGTGATGCTTTCCAAAGTTGTTTTAATGCATTACACATCTTTTCTGGTCAGTTTGAGCCCTCTTGGTCCCTAACTAGGCAAAAAGTGTTGCATTTATCACCCATAACTGAATTTTTATGTATTTTTTAAAATACAATTACAGCACAATCCTACGTATGTTTAGACAGAGAAAAGGTCTACAACTCCCAGCATTCACCAGCCAGCTTTGCTGCATTGTAGGCCTTTTCTCTGTCCATGCATAGGATTGCTCCCTTAAGGTGTTTTTGGTGAAAAAAACTAGGGTCATAGGCTATCAAATAGAGGCTACCTCATTTATTCACTCCAGACGGTCGCAACTTTCCTATTTTTAGACCCCTGGCCCATGGGCTAAGTATGTGGCTTGGCCCTAAAACAAAACCATGATGACAACAGTCTGAACCTCATGAAATATATCTACTTTGGTACTGTGTTAACAAACCAGAATGGTTCAGACATAATCCCAAACCATGAGCCTCACTGGAAGCTCAGGCTCATGTGTGCCTCCTCCATCCCTTGCATAGTGATTCCCCTCCTGGTTTGTGGCAAATTATAGTTTGCAGTTCTCCAATCCTACTTTGCAGGGCAATAATCAAACCGCAGCTTGCCAGTTCAGAGAAAATGGCAAACAATGAATTGCCTCAAATCAGGTAAGGAGGCAGGGAAGTGCCACATGCAGGGGGAAAAGGGAGTGCACGGGCCCAAGAGCAAGGCCATGCTCATGTACTTAACATGAAGATGAAACCAGGGTTTGGCATTACATCTGAGCCAACGCAGCACATCTCACTGTTTTCAAATATCTCAGTATTCTTCTTCTGCCATTTGTCACCCAGAACTCTTTTTATGTGACTGTATTTCCCTTCACCAAAAAACGCTGCATTTCAAAGAGTCTTTTCAGTGGAGATTGGAAGCTGCACATAGCTCAGTCCCAGGCATCTACAGTGAAAAGGATCAGGAAGCAGGTGATGCGATGAACTTCTGCTTGAGACCTGAAGAGCTGCTGCTAGTTAGAGTAGACGAAGGGTAAGCCACCTGGTGACTTCTAAATGATTTGGGCTACAGCTTCCATCAACCCCAAAATGTCTGGAGGGCACCAGATTGCCTGTTCCAGACAACACTGGGTTACATGGACAAATAATCTGATCTTGGGTTGCCTGGTCTGGAACATCCCAGGCCCTGAGATTTCAGGGCCCAAACCTAGGAATGGCCCTGATGATGTCATGGGGGCAGCCACCAGTGATGTCATGGGGCAGGCCCTGGTGATGTCACAGGGGTCGGTCCCTAGTGATGGCATTAAGCCTGATACATTAAGCATCAACCACAGTTGCTCAGAGCATGTAATCCAAATAAAAAACATAAAGTCTAACAAATGAGAAAATATTTCTCTGGTTGGAAATTAAGATAGAAATCTCAGCTAAAAGGGGATGTTTGCAGGTCCAGCTAAAATGAGGGGATCATTCTTTTTCATCTGTTTACAAAGCCTGTGTAGGGAACATTTAATCTAGCCTATTTGCTTCTGGCTTCTGAGGGTTTAAGTGATCTCAGTCACCAGAAGGCCATTGTAGGAAGAGGGGAGCCTAAACCCCCTAGAACTCAATGGGACTTACTTCTGAGTAGGTAAGGTTAGAATTCTGCTGTTGTTGGTAAGGCCTGACTAGTGGCAATTATCCATAGTCCACTGAGGCTTCTTGTGTTGATCATTCGCTATTCAAAGAAATCCAACTATTCTTTTCACAGGATACCTCAATTCAGACTGTAATATAGCTAGCTACACTGCAACATTGCGTCCAACTGTATCAGTAAGGAAACCCAGCCTAAACACATTTGTTACACATATGTAGCAATCACAACAGAAATTGTAGGATATTTGCCCACATACTACATCCTAGAGCATTGGGATTTTTACATTTTACACCCAGTCATGTGAAATGCTGTTCTTCTGCTGACATCTGCACAGTGGTACCTGTGTGATGCTGAGATGAGTCCATAGTGAGCTGCTCCTTTCTGGGTTTTTTGCATCCTTTCTGTTGACAGCACAATCACAAGTACAAACTTAGTTCTAGCATTAAGGTAAAGGTAGGAAAAGGGGAGAGAGAAGGAGAACCAACAGGTCCAGGGGAACAGAATTCGTTTTTTTCCTTTACAAACGCATCTCTTAAAAACAAAAGTGGGTTACATCACCATCAAAGAAATCAGATACTGAGATTTCAGCAGGCATTATGACACACTTCCAAAGGCATCTTTACAGCCAGAATGGCTAGAACCTTTTTTTAAAAGAAAAGCTCAGATTCTCAGTTGGCTGAACTCTGGGCCGAGCAGTATCTCATTCTGCACTTCTTGCTATAACAGAAACAGGTCAGATCACCAATCCAATTGCTCATCCCCACCAGAGTAAAGCAGGAGAACTTAGATAAGTGTGGACTTACCAACTTCCCATTGATTTACTGTGTCTACGTAGTTGGGAGGAGTAACTGGATTTAGGCCATTATCTCCCTTTCAAAACAGAAGCAAATAATAGAATAAGGATGTTTTCCCAATGTACAGATAGCATCACTACCAGAGCAGTAATGAGCAGGGTGCTATACTTGTTTTTAGCAATTCAGCTGCTATTATGGGGTAAGGAATTGTGTAGATTTTAAATACTATTGACACTGACACAACAGGCAACAAATATCCTTGCTATGTCTGTTTACTCAGAAGGAAGTCCCACTGAATTCAATGGGTTTACTCCCATGTAAGTGTGTGTAGCATTGCAGCCTTCATCTTACTTCTCATCCCTGGTATGTATGTGTAAAGTAAAAATGCAGAACCATCTGTTTCCAGCAGTGCCAACCACATGCCTGGATATTTCCGCCCCATTGTTTATTTATTGTATATTTATTATTATTTTATATGCCACCTTTCCGCCAAAAGATGGTACTCATTATGGCTGATAATGAAATACAGATTAAAAATGAAATATTAATTAAAACAAAACATAAAAGCAAATACATCATAAACAATAAAAAAGCAATAAAAAATAAACAGCAGCCAACCAATTTAAAAAAAACCTTCAGCAACAGACCAGCTTATATGGCAAAGGACTGAATTAAAGCATATTTGCGTGCTGGACAACTTTTCTGTTTCTCCACTTCTATCAATGTGGGGCCTAACTAAACATCACATGCAAAGGTGGATGATAAAAACCCTTTTTATTATGTCTAATTTTTACAAGCTTGCAAAGGGAAATGGTATCTATCAAAAGACTATTGCCACATATTATTCTGCATTTCAAGGGAGCTAGCAAACAACTGCATTTAAGCTGCAATCTTATACACACTTCCTTGTGTATAATCGACTCATTGGGGCTTACTTCTGAATAGACATGTAAAGCACAGATTAGAAGCCGAGCAAAAAAGTTCTAGTACCTTCTCTCAGTCTACCACTTCATTCTGCCCAGTAGCTCCATACGGTAAGGAGTTTTTAAATTATTACTGTTATTATTATTTGAGGTGGTGCTGTGCTGCCTGTGCAAAAACGGCTGTACCACATTCTCCACCCCCCCTGTCCTTCTCCCAAAAGTGATCTATCTCGCCCACTGATCTGAGAAATCCAGCCTTCCTGCTTCCTAGCTCACTTTTACCTCACCTTCTCCTCCTCCACCACCCATTGCCGAGTGGACTCTTCCCAGCTTGCCTGCAGCCACTGCCTATGAAACTCTCCTGCCTCCCTCAGAAACTGGCTCTGGAGGCCACCATCTTTGCTCGGGCAGGGAAGCCGTACTCGGTGCAATCGCAGCTGCCACTGTCCAGCATGTCATGGGACAAGCTCAGCTGATTTGATCAGCGAGTGGGCAGGCAGGAGTAAGCCCCCCAAACAAGTAAGGGAGTGGCTAGCCAAATGGGTAGGATAGGCAGGAGGGTGGCCGGCAGCTCCAAGGGGGCAGAATAAAAGCAGGGCCAACAGCTGGCACACTCACTCCCTCTCTTGCTGGTTCGCCATCAGCTGGCCAGAGAACAGTGTAAAATAAAGGAGAGGGGAACCCCCCGCAGCTGGTGGAGAGTTCTCCCTCGGAGATTCCCCCACCAGGCCCGATTCCAGGTGAGGCCCGAAGACCTGGCAACCTTAGTCTGGTCTTGTACAGGTCAGCTTCCTATGATTACCAGAGGACGATGACATTCAAAGCCACACACTTAACCAGAAGACATAGGAGTGCAAAAATAAGTTGACTGATTTATCTCTGCTTGATAATTACTTTCTCAACTTCCCCATTTTCCAAGAAGTGGAATATTTGCTAATTTTCCTTCCACGAATGAGTCTTGCTCAGTTATTAAAACAACAGCAACAACACAGACACTGTGGGTTGGGGAGAGACATTTCCCTATTTCCCAATAATGCTTACGTTATCACAGTGCTAAATGTTATATGGTCATGGCAGTTTTACAGAACTAAACGTATATGCATTTTTAAAGAAAATATACATTTTGTTCTGTTTAATTGTGCACCAATTTGTATACCTTGGTAGAAGGGTGGCACAGAAATATGTAGTCATTGTTTTGATTGGTTTAAGGTACAAGGCTGGCTGGGGAATGCTGGGAGTTGTAGGCCTTTTCTCTGTCTAAACACACGTAGGATTGCGCCCTAAAGCATTCATCGTTAATTGGTGGAAGGCAGTTTTAATTGATGGGTCAATAAGTGAAGGGAGACTTATTTGCTTTTTTGTCAGGTTAGTTTGGTGCCGGAAAACAGAAAGAAAAAGAAATGAAAGAGGCCATCCATTTAAATAATGAGCAGTAACTTTTGCTAAACCATAAGTTATCTTACATTTTCATCGATATCTCAAAAAGGAACCTATATTGAGGTTTGGATTATAGTCAGTCTAAGGGAGCAATCCTATAGCCACTAGACATCCATAGGATTTTTCAGTTTCTGGGCACCGGAGCCAGGGCTCTGAATGCGGTTCCCAGAAACTGCACTCCTGCCCCCTCCCCAGGCCCCTCATAGCCGGCGCAGTTCTCTCCACACCAGCTATGTCTCTGCACTCAGAAATGGAGTGTGGGGACAGGGAAAAGAGGGTGGTCCCGGGAAGAGCAGGGAGGGGAGGAGACTGCAGAAGCCACGTTATGCAGCCTCCTTCCATTCCTCTCCCCAAAGCCACGACTGGCCATCTATCCGAAAATGCAGGGTGGCCAGAGCATGGAGGTGAGGATTGCCTTCATGTTATGGCCACCCTGCATTGGATACTTGGCAGCCTCCAACTTCGGAGGTTGCAGACTACTCAACAGGATTGCATCCAAATTCAAATAAATTTTCATAATTTGTTAAAAAGCAGATTACTGACAAATCAAAAATCTTTAATTGCTTGAAACCCCAAAATAATAAGCAACAATAACCATTGAAACACAATTGGTTGGCACTCACATGGAGACACCATTGCTACAGATTTCGGCAGTAACCCAAACGAGAACATTGTCCCCTCCGTGAATCACAGACACTTTTCAGGGCTCTGTTAACTATGAACCCACCAAACTAGTATCTCCTCCAAACGATACACCCGAGTTTTGTGCCAGGTTTGTGCTCTTTTGTGCCACAAATCTCAAGTTTTGTGCTGCCACCAAAAGCATGAAAATGACAAACGCTTGGTGTGGCATGGTGAATACTAAAAAATCTGCATTCTCATATCACCTCTGGACCTTTACAAATCCCAAGTTGTGGGTTATAACCCAAGAAAACTCATGGTAATTTATTAAAATACCTGAACAACTAAAACAGTTATTTTGAAAGATGAAATTCTTCCCTTATTCATGAGAGAGAAAGCCCCATTGAACTCAGCAAGTCTTTGATCCATCAGTACACAGTTGTGGGTGGTGGCACAAATCTGCACAAAACTAGCACAAAACCTTGGCATACGTTCAGAAGCAATAGGAGAATGTGGATTTTTTGTCTTCACCAGGCCCTGTCTAAAGGTCATTTTCACACTTTTGGTGGAGGCACAAAATTTGAGATTTGTGGCACAAAACGTTGACATAGGTTCAGAAATTCAGGTGTTCCCATGGTGAAGTTTAGTAGGAAATATTCATTGTAAGAATTTCTGCAGACATTTTTATAACCCCCTGAAGAAGGCCCTAAAATTAGGGATGGCAGAGAATTCCGCCATGGATTCCAGTGAAGCTGGATTCTAAAGAATCCGTGGTGGAACAGCCTCCTGCCCCCCCCCCCGGCACTTACCTGGGGCAACTTACCCGGCACTTACCTGGATGGCACTTACCTGGGGCAGATGCGGCAGATTTGGCGGCGGCGGCAGTGGTTCCAGCGGCGGCGGCTCCAGCGGCTGGTCTCCTGGCCGGCCGCAGCCAGGCTGCTGCGGCCGCCATTGCCGTCCTTGCAGCTGTGATAGGCTACACAAGAATTTACGTAGCCTATCACAGCTAACCCCCCCCAAAAAACCAGCGTATGCAAATGGCGGCGGCTACGGCCGCCGCCATTTGTGTTCCCTATTTTTCACCATTCTAGCCTACGTAAATATTTACGTAGGCTATTACGGTGAAAAAAAGGGGAACATAAATAGCGTAGTGGGCTGCCGTAGCGTAGTGGGTTGCCGCTGGAACGGCGAAAAATAGGGAACACAAATGGCGGCCGCCATAGCCACCGCCATTTGCGTACGCTGGGTTTTTTTGCGGGGGGGGGAGCTTAGCCGTGATAGGCTACATAAATTCTTACATAGCCTATCATGGCAGCCTGGCTGGACGCTACGGCGGCCGCCATTTGCGTCCGCACCAGCCTGTCCGCGGCCGGAAATCCGGCTGCGGACAGCCTTGGCTGGCTGCTCTGCGGAGCCACCGCAGAGCGGAGCCAGCCGGGCAGGATTCCGGGGGGGAGGACCGGATTGCCTCTCCTCCGTCGAGGATTCCGGGGGGAGGAACAGAGTGCCTCCCCCCCCACCGCGAATCACATCCGCGAACAGGTGATTTTCGTACATCCCTACCTAAAATACAAAAAGACTGAAATGCATTGGGCTTTTTAACAAATAAAATCTTTGTTTTAGCATCCTGAGACACTTCTATTCGTGAGTCTGTTTTGGATGATCTTCCACTTTTGTACCTTTGTTTTTTCACTCTCATGTAGAGTTTGCAACATTTTAATTGTCACAGAGACAAGGGAAACCATGGTTCTTTTCTCCCAGTGAATTGATGTTCTTTCCTCAGACATAATTTTACACTCTTGTTAACAGTGGCAAAGCCAAAAGATGTGGGTAGCTTAAACTTGCAACAATACCAGTGGACAACAGCTAGAATGCAGGTGGCAGAAAACCCATGCTAAATGTAACTGAATGCAGCTTTGAGCCGATTATCAAGTCTATTCTGTGGTGGCGACAGTTCATTGCACCTTCATAGGGTCACCCAGTAGAGCTTTTCCAGTTGGTAAAGGGCCTTGTGCAATTTGGCCTGGAGAGATAATTGTTCCCACCCTCAGTAGCACGCTGTAACAAGTTTGCACAACACTTTGAAGGTAAAGTTGCTCACATCCGTCATGACTTGGATTCCACAGTTAGTGCAATCTCAATAGTGGAGGTGTCCAGAACCCCATCTAGTCCAGTTGTCTTGGATGAGTTTCAGTTGCTGAGGCATGAGGATGTGGACAGGGTCCTTGGTCACGTCTGGCCAACCACTTGTACACTTGGCTTATTACATCTAGTAGGGAGGGGATGACTGGCTGGGTCCAGGAGGTTGTAAATTTGTCTTTCAGAGAGTGGGGTGGTACCAGCCACTTTAAAAGAAAGAAGCAGTAATTGGGAGACTCCTTAAGAAACCTAACCTGGACCCAAAAGATGAAACAATTATAGGGTTGCTAACATCCTATTCCTGGGCAAGATGCTCAAGTGAATGGATGCTGATCAACTCTAGGCTGTCTTGGATTAAACTCGTTTTTACCTCCATTTCAATCTGTTTTCAGGCCTGGATTTGGAATGGAAACTGCCTTGGTCACCCTGTGAGATTACCTGTGCCAGGAAAATGACAGGGGGAGTGCAAGCCTGTTGTTCTTTTGGACTGGGAGAGGTTATCTTGGGATGTGGGCTGAAGTGTCACCAATATTCAGTAGACACCCAGCTCTGCCTCTCCTTTTCATCAAATAAAGGTGAGGTAATTGATGTTCTCAACCAGTTTGGGGAGGGCAATGGACTAGATGATGGCCAATAAACTGAGACTCAGTCCAGACATACTTGTTGTGCGTGGTTCATCTGTCCATTTAAGTGGCATTCAGTTTTCTCTGGAGGGGGTTACAGTCCCCCTAGAGAAGCAGGCTCAGAAGAAGGAATGTCTCCTCCCATACTTACCTACCCAGACATTAAGATCATCCCTCCTCCAGGTGCCCCCGCGAAACGGAGCAAGGCAAGTGGCTACAAGAATGAGGGCCTTTTCAGTGGGGGCACCCCATTTGTGGAATGCTCTCCCCAGAGAGGCTCACCTCGCACCTATGTTATGGTCTTTCCAGCACCGAGATCTTTTTATTCTTCCAGGCATTTTAAGGACTGCTGTTATATACTGCTGTTTTTATTTTAATATTTGTACTGTAATATTTTAATGTATTGTTCAGCCAGAGAACTCCGGTTACTGGGTGGTTTAAAAGTACAGACTCTAAACTAATAATAAATTACAAAAAATAATCTGCATATAAAGTCATTTTATACTTTAACCTACTCATGCACAAAGCTGACAATATTAAGATGTAGGGCTGCAGATGTAGTATTTTTGTATGGGTCCTGTGTGCAACTACTCACGTGATTGCATGAGAAGTTGCAAACCATATACCAGAGTAAGAAAACAAATGGCTTCTAATAGGTCAGTGTTTGTGCAAGAGACTAAAAGCTGATGTACCTTTTCTTGTGTTTGTTAAAAAGTCATGCAGCCATGAGAGGGTTAATGCTAACGTAATCTCTTGAGTTAAAATACATTATGTGAGAGTTTTCTGTATTATGTTTAAATGGTCACTGCTGTTGAGTGGCCTTAGATGGTAGAATTTTAACATGTTCATATGTGAAGGTTGTATGAAATTTTAAAATATAGGAAAAGGGTGTTATCTGTAACACAGCGTTTCTAATGTAAATGTTAGTTTAATTTATAATTTATAAATTATTAATTTATATTAATTAATTTATAGCTCCTGAGGAAACCTTCTGAAACACGTCAAGCATAATATTGTTTTCGTGAGCACCAGAGCTCGTCTCCCCCCTTTTTCAACATTATTTACAGTGCTCTGTCCCTCTTCACCCCCTCCTCAGACCACATACCAGGCAGGGGGTGGGTTCAGCACGTTCTGTGTGATTGTGACAGATCTGGGTTTACACACAAACCATTACCTCTAGTTTGGCCCTCAGACACTATGTAGGAGCTGGACAGAAGATTGTTTGTGTGAGATGAGTGGAAATCTTAGGGCCATAAGGCTAAAGCAGCCAAGAGTGCTCCTGTAGTTCAGCATTGGTGTTTCCAGACTGCACTTTTCTCTTACAGGTACTCCAGTACCTGTAATACAATATACTGTCCCCTTGCTGTAGTAGTCTTGCAACCAGGGGGCATGTGCATTCCACTTCCAGAGAGGAATGAGCGCACACAGTCGCTTTTCCCTTTAATGGGGTGGTTAACAAGGTCAAATAAGGGTGTGAAACCCTGTAGGACAGTAAGGCTGCAATCCTATCCAGATAGGAAAACAAGATATCCCACAGCTGTCTAGCCGTTGTCTAGCAGCCATAGGATTGCTCCCTCCATGACTAAGGCAAAGGCAATTTGGAGGGGAGAAGCAATGGTGAGAAAAAGGGCAGGAACTCTCCACCTTAAAAACAAAAACCAAAGATAGCCATGCTGGTTCATGAAAAAAAAATCCAATATCCAAAGTTGGGCAACACTTTTATTAGGACCAACCAAAATTCCATAAAAATGTACCAGCTTCCATGTTCTCTGGAACTCTTCATCAGGCTAGGTGGTACAAAAAGCAGGGAATGGGGAAGAAAGAGAAAAGCCCCCCAAATAGGTCAGATGTTGTGGCTATGAGGTCTGCAGTCTCAGGAGATTTGCATTCTGAGTTTAGTTCAGAATCATTACTTTCTGGGACTGCTGTTACGTTTTTTAACAGGGCTTTTTTTACTAGTATATATGTGTACGGTCGTGTGCTTCTGTCCGCAGTGGCAGCATAATAATGTTACTATTGGACCTCATACTGGGCCTTACTGTGGTCTGACCCTTAAATTGTGAAACACAGGACGCAATCCGATGCATAATGCTGAGAGTTGTAGGGCGTTCTTCTGTCTAAACATGCATAGGATTGTACCCTTAAGTACTCAAGCCTCAGCATGCTAATTTCAAAGCAAGTTCTGTTGAAACAGCAGTAACAGGTACCTTCTAATAAGTAAATATATTTGGGTTGAGTATGTAGGTCTAAAGTGCAAGTACGAAGCATAAACACAAATCCCACAGGTGCAGGAGACAAAATGAATCCCATTCCATCCAACAGGGTAAATCCCTTTGTGTTTCGAGCAACTGCCTCCTTATTAGGGGGCCTGTACCCATCGCAGCCCTTTCTTAGCCGTCGAGCTGAAAAGGAGCCACTGACTTACCGGCTGGTATAATGGGTGGTCGCTGACCAAGGAGGTGGGAGGGCCGCGGCCCCCATCACTTGCAGCACTGCAGGGCAAAGAGGCCCCTCGGGAGACCCCCTCCCCCGCCGCGCCCCGCCTTCTCGTGAAGGAGGGGAAGCGCCAGCGTGTCTGCCTGGGTCACTACCGAAGAGGCCCCGTTCGCGCTGCCCCCCACCTTCTGCTGCGCCCGCCCCCGGAGCCGCCCGGGCATTGGCCGAGAACTCCCGCTCCTCCCCTCCGCGGGCTTCCGCGCTCTGCCGGCGGGCCCGGCCCGACGGGTTGGGTTTGCCAGCGGCGGCACCGTCCGGCCGCCCCCGGCCGCCCCCGCCGCCCACGGCCCCGGGCCGGCTCCGCGGCGATAAGAGGCCGCGGGAGGGATGGAGCCGCTCAGAGCGCGCCGCAGCCGACGGTCCCAGCATGAGCCCGCGTGCGAGCCTCGGTGTGAGCGCCCTGCTGGTCTTCCTGCTGCTGGCCGGGGGCGCCTCGCGGAGCCAAGGTAAGGCGGCCCCGCGGTGGACGGCGCAGGCCAAGCGAAGAGGCGCGGCGCTCCCTCGCGTCCCTTGTGCGGGTGGCCGCGCGGCTTCTGAGGAGAGGCGCGGGGGTCCCGCCCCTTCTGCCGTGGGCTGCTCAGCGACGTTGACCGGGCAGTCGGGTCCTCGCCGGACGCGCGGATGGGCCGAGTGGGCCGGTGCCCCCGCTTTTACGCTCGTTCAGCGGGCAGCGTGAGCCGAGCCTACCCGCGTGCAACGGGACGCGGGTAGGTTCTGTTCACACATGCGTGGAGGCGCGCGGGGGGGGCGTGATTCTACTCCCCCGTCCCCTCGCGGCGCGCCCGCTCCGTGGATGTGTGAGGACGGAGAGTGTGGGATCTTCCCCGGGGCTGCCCGTGACGGGACATTCCGAGTAATTTCAGTTTTCTTTCAAAGTGCCGTGCAGAAAAGTTAGTTGTGATAAAAGCTGGGCAGTATCCCCGGGAGGCGGGTCTCCAAGGCACTAGAAACTGGGCAGCTAATCTCTTACTATGGGACGCGAGGTGGCTATAGTGGGCACTTCAGAGCAATAACAGCTGAACTTCCTAATTGCCTAACTTTGATTGGATGGCGTTTATAGTATTCGGAGCACTTAATTTTGAACTCCAGTCTGAGGTTCACGTTACCGGATGGTAAACCTGGTAACTGCTGTGGGCAAAATTTTCTGAGCAGGTGGTGTCCCAGCTGCAGAGCTGGCCAACCCCAGGATGCTCTTCAGGGAACAGCTCTGTCGCCCAAAATCGCCGTGTGCTGAACTTGATGGAGCTCTTCTGTGGGGCGCTCAGTTTCTACAGTTGTGCATTTATCTTTCTGGTGCTTTTTGCAGAACCAGAACTGGTGTTGGTCATACATGTACAGAACTTAGCACACTCCTGGATACTAAATAAAACAAGTATATATTATACCACTATTTGTGTGTTGAGTGCAGGGAATGGGTCAGGCATTAATGTCAAAAATGCAAGGTCCTAACTTCAAGCCTCAGCGGAAACATCAGAACTCTAGCTTCTACTTTTAACTGTGTGCAGCGCTGGAAAAAATGCTTTTAAAGAAAAGAAATGTAAATATACAGTTTAAGCCTACACCAATGTAATACAACATTTACAACTAAATGTTAAATATATATGCAACAAGTTACAGTGAATAATAAAATTATATCTTCTTAGCAATACTATCTACATATTTATCACCAACCAATATACTGTTTTTAAATTATCCTTATTTGAACCAAATTAGTCCATATCAAACAATTTGTATTGATTGATATCCATATTTATCTTTCATAAGTTGGAGAAATGGTACCAAATTATTATACAAATTTCTTAGCTTTTTGTTCCCATCTCTCAGTATAATATATTATTCAATAATCTTTAACAACTTCACAATATTCCATATTTTAAGTAATGATAATTTCACTGGCGGTGCCTGTTTTTTTTCCTCCACAGAGTAGCTATAGTAATTTTTGCCACAGTTGAAAGATTCTAGGCGGATTCATAATGTGTGCCGTTAACACATTCTTTAACGTAACCAAGTAGCATTAAAAGAGGGCTTAAAGGTACTGTGTAGTCAAAAACTCATTCAATTGTATAATCAACCTTTTTTGCAAAATAGCACAGACAGTTTCACCAAATACAATAAAACCTGCATTTAATTGAGCACACCTGCAACACTGGTCTGTTCCTTGTTCATAGAACCTATTTAACCTTGCTGGTGTTAAATACCATTGGTGCACTATTTTATAATGTTTCTCTCTAAAATACAGGAGATATGAGAACATAAGGAATTCACTTGGCGCAGGCTTAACGATGCACTTTCACTAACTTGCTTGGTCCGGAAATGAGCCCTGGGGTAGAAATAAGTTCCTGGGCAGAGACCTGGCTCAAATTCAGTCATAGAAATGGGACTGTAGCCTTTTCTCAAGGGCCAATATTTTGCCATTTTGAAGGCTAAAATGTACTCTTAGGGTGCAATCCTATGGATGTTTAGACAGAAAAAAGTCCTACAATTCCCAGCATTCGCCAGCCAGCAGGGTTGCTGGGAGCTGTAAGAATGCTGGGAGCTGTAAGACTTTTTTTTCTGTCTAAACATGAATAGGATTGTGTCTTGAAAGATCAGACCTGGTACACTCTCAGTTCTGTTGAGGATAGTGATGTCACACATTAGGCCTTGGGGAAATGTATTCTGCAGCCTCAAGCCTAACCAGTTTAGGCACTGTGTTGTTATTAATGCAGACTGTCTTCATATTTGGTAGGAATGTAAAGTGGTTAAGAATTTATCAAAGTGAGAGACATGGTGCATGCAATGGCAGGAGGAATCGTCTTGACTGTCCAAAAGTTTTTACCAAATTCTTCGGGAAGGTCCATTAAGAAAGGAAACAAGCTTTTGGTTAACAACATCATAGTCAGAGCTTGGATGCCAGTAGGGAAACAATCAAAGAACTGAAGAATCCCAACACTAGAGCAGTATTGTTGGAAGGTTTGGTCTGTAATTATTTTTAAATTAACAGCGATCTTGAAGGCACACAACAGACAGGAGAAGGTCTCAGTAGCGGTTAAACACTGAGAGGGAGTTGTCATGCATTGGAACACTACATATCCAAAGGAAAAGTGCACCTGGAAAACAGGGGAATGCTGAACCACTGCTGATTTGATAGAAGTATTTATTGTAATGTGCCCTCTTATGTGGACTTAAGCTATGAGGGCAATCTTTTGTACTTTTGCAGTTAAATAAAAAGCATTTATGACCTGGGAGTGGTGGTGGTAGTGGAATCAAATCTTCAGTGTGGTTGCACCATGCATAGTTACTTGGGGGTAACCCCTACTGAACACAGTGAGGCTTGCTTCTGAATGAATATGCATAGGGTCGCACTGTAAGTCTCTCCTTTCTCCTCCCCAGCTGACCCCATGACCGGGGAGCTGCGCTGCCAATGCATTGATACGGAGAGCAGAATGATCCCACGGAGGCAGATTGTGTCTGTCCAACTCATCCTTGAGGGACCTCACTGTGCCACTCCTGAAGTCATGTAAGTGTCCTGAACCCGCCCAGCTCCTTTCTTGCCACCTTGAGTTATGTGAAAGCCCCACACTCATCCAGCTATTTTCTTTGCCCTCCCTGGTCTTACAGAGCCACCATGAAAAATGGGGATGAAGTCTGCCTGGATCCCAGAGCAAATTCGGTCAAATGGATACTCAACAAGATGCTTGGAAACAGGTACTTTTTAAAAAGTGTTTTGAGGGGTGCTGCATAGGAACAGCAGTTTCTAATATCACAGGCTGCAGTTCTGTGCAGTTAAATCTTACTAAAGTGAATGAGATTTAAGCAGACAGGATAGAGGATTTTAGCCATGTTTTCTGTTTCAAATAATGTCTGCTTCTATTCTGTTGCACTGTGTTAATTAACATAGCACTTAATTATTTTATTAATACCATCAGTAGGTAATATAAAATGTGAACTGCCAGGAATTAATAGCAAAACAGCTTCTAGAGACCCCAAGAGATCAATTCACAATGAATGCATCAGTCTCTTTAATTAGGGGCAGACAACATGCAGCTCATGGAGTCCACCTCTGGGTGGGACCATGAAACGCGTAGGAGAGAAACTCAGATGTTGATGAGGCAATAAATAACCATTTGCAGCCTCAGGCATTGCAGTGTCTCAAGTTTTCCTTTGTGTATGTGTTGTGTTGTCTGACTTCTACAGAAATACCATCAAGCTGTGAAGGAAGGTTTGGAAATGGATGTGGAGCTGTAGAGGAAGAAGCTACGTACGTGAGAGAGAGAGAGAGGGAACAAGAGAGAGAAGTAATTGTGAAGCCTGTGGGCTGGAAATCTAGAAGTGAATTCTGCTTTTGATTATCTTAAAAACAGCTCTTCAACTACAGATCTACTACTTTCCACTCATATTGTTTATTGAAG
Source organism: Heloderma suspectum (assembly GCF_057233095.1). Taxonomy (NCBI): domain Eukaryota; kingdom Metazoa; phylum Chordata; class Lepidosauria; order Squamata; family Helodermatidae; genus Heloderma; species Heloderma suspectum. The sequence goes on along the minus strand of NC_139462.1, from coordinate 130,331,041 downwards.
TTCATTTGTTTTTTTATATATTATTGCTACCTCTGTATGTGATCAATTCAATATGCTAGTTGTCACTATTATGTAGTCTGTGAAACCAAAGGACATTGAATGTACCATGGAATGCCTTTTGCGTGTGTGTTACTGTTAATATTTTGTGAACCACTCTGAGCAATATTTATTTTTACAATGGAAGAGTAGGATATAAATACTTGAAGAGTGCACTCCTATCATCTATGCTTCCTGGAGAGCATAGGATTTTTTGAAATCCCCACCCCTGAAGCCTCAGACACTGCCATGGTTTCAGGACAGGGACTCCAAAGTTCACCCCCTTCCCCCATCCACTCACACAGAAAGAGGTTGCAAAAACATCCTTGGAGGACCATGGACAGGTCAGAAAGGGGGCATTCCCAGGGGAGGGGAAAGGAGAGGTGGGGTTACAATAAATCCTACAGCCTCTCCCGGCCAGCCCTGCTGTTGGCAGGCAGGGTGCCCCCTCTAGCCAGGCTCAGAGGTCCATCTAGTGGAAAAAGAAAAGGATGGAGAGGTGAAAATTGTCTCTGTCACTCTCCCCCCCCCCCCCCCGCATTGGATACTCTGAAGCCTCTGAGTTCAGAGGCTTCCTTTCACCAGGAGTGCAACCCATAGGATTGCGCCCTTAGTAAATAAATGCCAAGGAGAACAATCCAGCAGGAAGTTCTCCTGTGTGATCCCCACTGCAAATACTAGAAGCGGTTGTGTGGGTCCTGTTCACTCCATTGGGGCATGTGCAGGAGAACTTCTTGATCGATTATGCCCAACTTCTTGATCAGTTATGCCCTTTGTGAAGATGCTAGTAGGTTAAAGGATTGAGTCAACAGTTAGTGCTGGTCAAGGGACATACCTGCATCCCGAGCAGAAGGCCGCTGAAGGGAGCAACTAGAGGCTGGGGCGCAGTAGGCAAAGGCTCCGCTGGCTAGGCCTGAGCAGACAGCTGTCCTCCTGTTACTGTGTAGCTGCCTGATTGCCTGAACTGAAATGTCTGCTGCTGAGGCTATAACTCCAAGGTCTGCTGCGTTTCATAGATATACGCTATAAAGTGTTGGAGAAGTTTTCCTGTGCAAGCCTATTCTGCAGGGACGGGAGCTGCAGAATAGCACTGCCATGTTACGTTTACAGTTCACTGGTGTCATTATTGACAGCCGGGCTGTGAGTTTATAGAACAAATATTTACTTTGCTCAATGGGTGTATTAAACTGGGAAGTCTACTTAGCTGCTATTTATATTGATGCTTTAAGAACAGCAGTGTTCTAAATCCGCTCAGATATATTTTTTATCTTCATTGTATGGCACGCTTTCATGATTCTTAGACAACAAGCACTTTTGTGGATGCTTTTGGATTAGGAAAAAAATCATCTGTTTAACAGTATAAACAAAAATAAAATATTTTTCTAACATTAGTACATTGAGCTATGTTTGTCTTTGGGGGTGGTTGATTTCTGGTGACTGATTTAGAAATGCTGAATATGCAAGTTAATTGCAAACATACTTTTATTTTTCAGCTTATATGCTGCCTTTTGGCCCAAGTGGACCCTCAAGGTAGCATTTGATTATATCAAAGACAAGTTAAAATGAACTTTAAACAGAAGCTGCCGTCAGTATAAAATAATGGGATAAAAATGCTGGCAGCACAGCAGGAGAAGTGGCACAAAACACACCCGCAGCCGAAACAGCCTGTTAGCCCAGGCTAATCTTCATGCAAATCTTCACTATTTTCTTTGAAGTCTGGAGTGGGGTGGGGTGGGGGGGCCGGGATAGATTACTTCATGCAGCAGCGTGATTGGTTTTATAATGCAACATTTGATGACTCCGTGCACAGTACATCAAGAGACTTAGGCTCTCTTCAGACCTGGCATTTTATCCCACTGCAAACTGGTCCTTTTGATTCCAGATCCTTTCTGGGATTTAGACTGGCCCTGTATACAGGCATCTCTCATAGCGCTTCCCTCCGCTCTATACCTTTTCATGGCTGTACGGAAAAATCAGGACCGAAGGTTGATCATTGGTCCCTGTAACATGATTGATGGCTCTGCCCATCCCTCCACTCCTCCCAGCAGGAGGGAAGTTGGAAGCCCCTCCAGTGATGGAACCCTCCTTCCAGAAATGTTTCCTTGGGTCGTCTTGGTGCTTCCACAGGAGGCCCGCACAGCTGTTGTTGCTCTTCTGCCTTATTCTGGCTTCCCAACAACCCTGCAAGGTGGGCCTGAAGAAGAGATAGTGGCTGGCTGGCTGGCTTCCCAATAGTATGGATGTTTTCACAGGCATGAGTGCAAGTCCATTCAATGGCTGTATGGAAAAAGCCCATCAAACTGATGAGCAGAAGGGAGAAGAAGCAGTCAGTGAAGGTAATGGGAGGAACAGATTGCAAGTAAATCCATTGAAGGGGATGGGAGACCTTAAGACTGCTGCTCTAAGTAGACTTACAATGCACTCCTATGTATGCCTACTCAGAAGCAAGCCACACAGATTTCAGTGGCACTTACTCCCAGGAAAGGAAAGTCTTAGAGCCAATGAGTTTACTCAGAAGTAATCACTGCTGTGTTCAGGGGGATCTTGGAGAAACATTTGGGATGGTTAACCACTTTACAGTTCAAGCGCCCATAGTGGAATAGAAGAGAGGCAGAAACGGTCATTGGAAGCGCGGTCAGTGACCTGCCCTCTGATTTGTTGTCATGATAATGTTATTCAACACCCCCTAGCACACAGTCACACAAAGCAGGACAAAGTGCTGAAGGGGAGGGACATGGGGGGGTGGCGATTTCAGTCACAAACACAGAAAATGCTGGGTTTTCCCTGTTCTCACTCAGATAACAGGAAGAGGCAGGGGAAGTTGTGAGATAGCAGCAGGAGAGTAGTGGCGTCGTTTAAATCTCCGGCAAAAACCAGTGAATAAGGAAGACTGATCCTGCTAAAAAACCAATATGTGATGGTGGCCTTAGAATGTATTTTAATGGGCCATGGGAGAAGTATTTGGAGGACTGCATTTCCTGTCAGACTCCTCACAGCTCATTCTTGTATATATGAGGAGCAGTCTACCTAACATGAGCAATGGAACAGTAGGGGACAATACCTGCTCAAGATTGCTACTCTCCTTTCGTGATCAGAAAAATCACGTTTTTCATCCTGTCAGAAGAGTAGCCACAATTGTGTTGTCCCCTGAAACTGTAGTGCTCACATGGACTAGACCCTCGCTTTCATCTGTATGTTCCTGCTCGGGATTCTGATTTTGTTTTGACAGAACACTGGTAACTGGCAGTTATATATATTAGGGCTCACACCGAAGTGAAAAGTAGCAGAAACTATTATCTGTTTTGGGTTCAACCTGCCCTTCTTCCCAAGAAGCTGTTTTAGAAATATGTACGGGAAGTGTTTTTCAGGTGGTTGGATGGCATAAAAACATCAATTCATCCTCCCATAATCTGAAGCGGTACAGTCCAGGAAAAGTTTTATAACATAAGAAGAGACATGCTGGATCAGACCAAGGGTCCATCTAGTCCAGCACTCCATTCACACAGTGGCCAACCAGCTGTCGACCAGGAAAGCACAAGCAGGGCATGAGCACAACAACACCCTCCTGTCCATGTTCCCCAGCAACTGGTGTACGTAGGCTCACTGCCTCTGGTACTGGAGGTAGCACATGGTCATCAGGACTAGTAGCCGTTGATAGCCTTTTCCTCCAGGAATTTGTCCAACCCGCTTTTAAGCCATCCAAATTGGTGGCCATCACTACGTCCTGTGGTAGCGAATTCCATAGTTTAACTATGCGCTGTGTGAAGAAGTACTTGCTTTTATCTGTCCAGAATCTCCCACCAATCAGCTTCGTAGGATGACCCGGGGTTCTAGTGTTTTGAGCGAGGGAGAAAAATGTCTCCCTGTCCACATTCTCCACACCATGCATCATTCTGTAGATCTTTATCATGTCTCCGCTTACCCTCCTTTTTTCCCAAGCTAAACAATCCCAACTGTTGTAACCTTCTCTCACAGGGGAGATGTTCCAGCCCCTTGATCATTTTAGTTGCCCTTTTCTGCACTCTTTCCAGCTCTATGATGTCTTTTTTTAGGTGTGGTGACCAGAACACATAAAGCCTGTGGGCCAGTTGCAGCCCCATGCCTGTCTATTTCCCCGTGTGGGAAATCCAGGTCCCCATTGTTTCTGATCTTTCTCCCCCTTCCCCATCTGCACCTTTGTGGGGACATCTGTTAGCCCTTTCTCCTGAGCACTGCCTTGCACATAAAGCCAACAACAATGAGATATCAGGGAGAAGATGTCTAGCCCAGCCTGCCTTCTCCCTGACACGTGGGTGTCTGCAGGAATTTTTTAGGTGGGGGGAATGTGTGACTATGATTCACACACAAACATGCACTGCTACATCACAGCTGTGTATTTTCCTTGTGTGCCTGCACATGCCTTGTTGCTTACTCCATGACATTTAGAAGCCTACACAGAGTGGCAGAAAATCCTGGGAATTTGACAGCGCTGATGCAGAAGAGTATTCTAGGCAAGCTTGACACAAGAGGCATGAATTCCAGCCACTTTATTTGGAGGGAGGGATATAAAAATACTAAGAACAACACAGAAAAAACCAGATGCACAAATATAGAATAAAAATCTTAAGAATGTCATATTGGATATTTTATGACATAGTTGTCATAGATTCAAGGAGTTGGAAGGAATCTCGGAGATCATCTAATCCTACCCCCTGCTCAGTGCAAGCTCTGCACTGCAGGGTGCATTGCATTTTTTTTTCCTCTGGAACTACACATTTTGTATATGTAAGAGAAAAAAAAAGCAGCTGTGATGGTCCATGAGAAAAAAAAAAATCCAAACTCCACAGGTGGGCAATTAGGACCTACAAAATTCCACAAAATTGTGCAAACTTTCAAGTTCTCCAGAACACTTCATCAGGCTAGGTGGTACAAAAAGCAGGGGATGGGGGAACCAAATCACAAGATTTGGCAAGGTGCAATAGCTATCTGCAGTTTAGATAGACCCAGTCTCAAAATGGAGATCTGCAGTCTAGATGAATTAGTCGGTGGTACGGATGGAACCAGAAGAAGATTTTCTACCACTTGAAGAGAGACTTTGCAGGGAGTGTTCCATCCCCTCCAGCTACTAGGTAATACTCATAATTTGACCTCAATTGACTTTTCTACCTAATGCACCACCTAACATTAATCTCCGGCTTTGTTGATACAAGGCCTGTCATGTTTCTCTGCACTTCTGCTTTATGCTGTCTCAGGAACCTGTGTGTTCCACCAAAAACAAGAGTCAGATTAGTTACAGATGCCCTTTGTGTTCTCAGACATGGACATCAGCCATTGGTTTTTCATCCCACTGCACATTCCTAGGTGTAACTTGGTATCTGCAGCACCTACCACTGACTAATTCATTCGGACTGCAAATCTCCATTTTGAGACTGGGGCCAGATCTACACCTTGTGTCATCTCATTATAATCCCATCATGGTAACACTATATCCCTCGTGTGCATTTATACTTTGTAGGACACACAATGACATTTGTTGCGGTATTTTGGAAAATGTGGAATAAAAAGCAGGAAATTACACTACGGTAACAGTATATCGAATGCGTAATGTGCCCCAACTGTTATCAGTGCACTTCAGCACCGCTATAAAGCAGCAGCATAGATCTAGCCTGGGTCTATCTAAACTGCAGACCTCATGGCCATAACACCTGGGCTGAATCTACACATAGCAGTTTTAGCATTATCATATTGCAATGATGACTCTTGGTGGACATGACACCAGTGGGCACCAATAGTTATCACTGCAGTATGATAACAGTAAAACTGCTATGTGTAGATTCCCAGCTGGTCAAATTTGTTTCTTTCCCCAGAAAGGATTTCTTGCAGGATCTGCTTTGTTTTGCTCTAGAACCCTGAGATCTATCAATTGGAGGCTGATGCAGAAGATACAAGAATTAAAGAGTTCTGAGCCCAGGAACTTCTGAGGAGCTGCAAGGCACACTGTCTCAGTTCCAACAAGGCCTGCACTAAAAAAGAGAGACAGAGGTCCACCCAGGACTCCTGCAAGAACTAAAACTTGCACATTCTCTTAAAGCTATATGCACATGGTGACATCTCTACATGAGCGATTTATTGCATGCTCATGATTGGCCACTCATGGAAGTTTGTGGGTCTGTTACATTACATCATCAAACACCAGGACATCTCCCACACTATTTCCTGTTTATCCCACTTTCAAAAAGGTTGGAGATAAGCTGGAATTAAAACAACAACACTGATGCCAGGAGTGTGAAATGCCAACATAGTGCTATAATTCGGCCACTAGATCGCACTGTTCCTTGAAAATATAGAAAGCCCTATAAGGCTACTACATCTGTGGGATTTTTCCATAGTGTGGTTCGCCCATACATACATACATCCCAGCTACGGTCTCTAGACCTTAATAAATTGCACTGCTGCATCAATCAGTTTCACAGCCGTCACCCCCTGAAGTTCCCTAGAGTAACATACCAGGAGACTAGATACCACTGGACTACACTGCAGATACTACACTACCTACCCCTGCCCACCCTGCCCCCGCCCCCAATAAAATGGGAATAACAGCACTGGGCTACTTTGCAGGGCTGGCATATCCCACACTCTCAGCTCTGACTCCTGTAATGTAGATATAACAATGATGAGCTTTATCTGCAAGCATTGTAAGGGTAACTTTTAAAATGTTTACAAACTCAGAAAAAATTATTAACAAGACCTGAGTTAGAAAGAGCTTTGCTACTACCTTTTCTTTTTGGGTAGACACTACTGTCCAATACAAGCTATTGTAAAATCCAGGATTTCTGAATTTATTTTTGAGGCAGCAATTCCTTTCCACCAGGGAAGGACCCCGCCCCCGCCCCCCAGCAAGTCTTTACAATGAATCAGGAAGTTCTTTCTCCAGACAGGGTGTGTGTCAAATGTTGCTATGGCTTCATTCATTGGCAAAAAAAAACCCTGAAAAGCAGGAACAGACTATTTTTGCTTACAAAATTAATGGGCAGAATAGTGGCTGTACATTTTGCCTCATATCTCAGGTTCTGCAAGGGCTAGAGACTTGCTTTTAAAAAAATGAAAGTTGGGAATCTGGAGATTATGAACATCTCTACACCAGCCTAACATCCGGCATTTAAAATGGGGCTTTCTGCTTCCATTTTAAATGCAGGATCTTGATGGACTCCCTTGACACACGCTTCCTTTTCCCCCTCCCCTTTCCCCCTTCCTTCTCCCCCTTATCTGAGTCTTCCATATGTTTCATTGATCTAGCTCCTCTTCTTGCCACTTTTCCTTTTTCATGGCCGGAACTCAAGCAGAACTCAAGCGTGGTAATTTGATACCTCATTATCTCTGATCTATTTTAAAATGGAATGAAGGTCATTTAGGGTGCAATCCTATTGAGATAGGCAGCCGCCTCTGAACTCGGAGGCAACCACCTATCCAAAGCATGGCAGGGGAGGCATGGAGGGGATCATTCCCTCCGTGCTTCTCCTGCCCTGCATTTTCGGCTAGACAGCCGACTGCAGCTGTCTAGCCGCAGGAGGGTGGAGCGGGGAGAGAGGCTGCTGTGCGACACATTGGCTGTGCGACACATTGGAGAGCTATGCTCTCCCCACCCCAGAACGCCCCCAGCCATGCCCCTTTCTGGCTGCTCTGTGCTCCTCTTGTGAGCACGGAGGATGGGGCTGTTCTGTGCTGCGTCAGTTCTCCAGGAACCGACCTCGGAGCACGGGCTCCAAGGTCGGTTCCTGGAAAACAGCATATCCTATGGCCGTCTAGCCGCTGTCTAGGGGCCATAGGATTGCTCTCTCCGAGCGCAATCCTATGCATGTTTAGACAGAAGAAAGTCCTAGAACTCCCAGCATTCCCCAGCTGGGAGTTGTAGGACTTTCTTCCATCTAAACATGCATAGGATTGTGCCTTTAGTGCAAGAGACGCCCTGGAGGTTCACAATGTCATCTAAAGGGCCCTCAAATGTCCGTGAGTGAGCAGTCTCAATAGCAGGATAAAAGGTCCATGCGAAGGAGCCCTATGACTCATCTGGGGGGCGGGGTGAGTTAGAAAGAGTAGGACCTCTTCTCTTTGCTGCTTTTGGGGTTTTATTTGGAGGGGATTAGACACACTGGTGCCCAATTCCAGCTACATGAGACACTTGGATTTCTTCACTGATTTATATGGGCAGCTGTCACTCCCATTCCTGGGGATATTTAAAAATACCTTCTTGATGTGTGAACCTGAGAAATGGCCCATCCAGTCAATGAGATGGTTCTCTTTACCCTTTTTATATCTGCACCTCTTCTTCCTTTTCCAATCACTCCATTCCTCCTCTCCCTGGTTTTCTGCCCCCACCCCCCATAATCAGCACTCTTTGGCCACTGAGTATGCTCAGTCCTCTTTGGGTAGTGTTAGGGTTCTCCCCCCTTATGGTTTTTTGCTAAAGATTTTTTGTGCTTATGCAAACTGCGGGGTTCCTCCCTCCCATGCATGGGTGCTGCTATTTTGGCTACATAAGCAATGGAGAATTGGAATTGGAATTAAAGTATACAAGTGGGACCTGCAACAAAATGTTGCAGTGTGGAATGCTCCTGTTTGGGGTGCCAGCTGGCCAGCTGCACACTTTCCCAGAATTCTCCATTCCATACCCACCTCCCTTCTCATTTCTCCTCAACAGGTCGGCAGTATGCTGTGGCCAGGAAGCATGCTCACTTGTCCTTGGGTTGTTAGTTTAGGGTTTCCCTCCCCATTGGGTTCCCCTGCCCAAGCTTCTTTGTACTTCTGCAAATGTTGGGATTTCCCTGAACCTGCTGAGACTTCCCCCTTTTGTGTGGATGGTGCTGTTTTGACTCCATCAGGATCAGCACTTGGGGAATGACTTTACTATTAGTACAGATGAGGAGGAGGAGGAGGATGAAGGAGGAGGATCAAAGTGTCTGGGACCACAAGAGCCTTAAAGAGAGTCAATTCACTGGAGATGGGTGCACCTTTCAGGGGCTCCTTTGAAAACTGATAATCCAGTTCATGAAGTGACATCTGCGCAATTTGCAGAGCTGCGGCTGACCCTGTGCAGACACAAGACACAGCAGAGATGTACTGAATCACTATATGCTGTTCGATCTAGTCACACATGTCTTTTGCAATGTTGGGAATTCCACACTCTGTAGACGAAAGGGCATGAATATTTTCTGCCAGTATCTCACCCCAGTTAAGAAGGCCTGAGGTATCGGGAGGAAATCTAGAACAGTCTCCCCACCCCCAAAATAGACACATTCCATAGCCTGACATTCTGGAAAGTGGGTGATCACTCATATTACTCATCCAATTATGGATGGATACACATACAATTAATCATTTAAAAAATCTTTTGGAATTTGTCCTTTAAGAGAGAAATCTGAGGATACTGGGGACCCGCACACCCCCGCCCCGCCCAGGGTAGACAGAGCTACAAATTGGGGAGGCAGGGGGAACCCAAGTGGGAATTCTTCCCCAACCCTCGCTGCAGTGGAAAGCTCTGCAGTGGTTTCCTTACCTGAGGGCACTGTTGTGACCTCGGAAGAGGACAGGGAGGAAGGAAAGGGGCCGTGCCAGGTGACAGGGAGGGGAGAGGAGAGGACTGGATCCACTGCATCCACAAGTCTCCTTTCCTGTCTCTGCCCACTGCCAGGTAAACAAGTGGATGGGCTCAGAGGCCTGTCCAGCTAAAATGCTAAAAATGCTGGAGGACAGCTGGATCTTCCCAGCTGGGTTTTGGATAGATGGAGGGCTCCAAGATCGGAATCCTCCATCTATTGAGTGCCAGTCTTTTAGGATTAGGCTCTAAATTTATTTTGCCAAAGACTAGGTACTGTGATAGGATGAGTATGACAGAACTCAAATTACAATTTGTAATCTAGCAGTTTGTAGATACTGACATCAGAATAGGACCGCATAAGGATATATACTCAGAGAATCAGGATTAGTATATAGCAGGAATGGGGAATGTGTGGCCCCCTCCAGACATTGCTGGATGTAGTTTCCATCATCACTCACCATTGGCTATGCTGGCTAGGGCTGATGGGAGGTCCAGTCCATCAACATCTGGAGGGCCACACATTCCCCACTCCTGGTATGCAGGATTCAAAATGGCACCCCCTCCCCCATTTGCAAGCTAAAGTGGTACAGTCCATTCTCTCACCTCATTCTGCTACATATGTAGGCAGGGTGGTGGAGAGAGTTGGCAGAGTTCTTGGTCTGTACCAGTTCAGATGAAGGCATTGCATTTTAGAATGCTCTCCACGTAAAAACTCCTCCCTGCATGTAGAAAACTACCTCACAAGGGAGAAAGTCCTCTCTATAACGTGTTAGTTCACTTTGTGCCGGGAGATATTCACACGGAGCATTCAAAAGTATGACACTCGGCCTCCAGTCCGAAGTGTGTGTTGGCGCAGGGAGGATGCATGCTTAAATGTTTCCTTATGAAAAACCACTTGTCTCAGGAAAACAGCATGTGAGGGAGAAGGGGTGGCAGAATCCTTCTGCCTGACATGTTAATTTTCTGGATGAAAGAGAGTTTTATGGGGTGGAGCACTCAAACGGGCAGCCATCCACCTGGAGCCTGAAGTGGCACACCCTAAGAATGCTTGATCCCTGGATTCTGCTGACTGCAGTTCACTCTGTAGAACCAGTCAGTGTTAAATGTAATTATTTGTGACTTGTGGACAGGCACAGGAAGCTGGAACTGTCATTCTTATGAGTGTTGGCCAGACCAATAAACAACCAGGAAAATAAAAATATTGTCAAAAAATAACAGCAAACCCTCAATAAGCAACTGTGGTCCAGATTTTCTGCCATGTTGTCACATTTAACATACTGGTTTAGTCACGACAAAGAATTAATTTTGGAGCAACACAATGTTTCCATGTTATTGAAAAACATACTTTGGCGTGGTAACTAATCCAATCAGGATATCATAAAAACAAACCCCTGTACTCAAACTGTATTTAATGTATGGAATAGACTTAAAAATGAATTAAGCCCAGGCTTTTCCCCACATACTGTAAGTTATTAGAATGAAGAACTGGAGAATAAAGCCTTACTAGATAATATAAAAGCTTGGGAAGAAAAAAGCTTAACTGAAGTAAAAAACTATGCGTAAGGATTTGAAGTTAAAACATATACAGATATAATTGAGGAAATTATACATTTTTGCCCTTGGATGTTTCAATACTTGCATATTAGACATGTGCTTAGTAAGCTATTGAGGAAATATGTCCCACTCAGGGAGACCACGAAGTCTGCAACATTGATACTTAATGGACAAATTAAGCAAATACTGAGTCAACTATATAATCTAATCAGAAATTTAGATTTATCAAGAAACTCATATGAACAAACATGGGAAGTTTAAGGCAAGCTTTGATAAAATATGTTTCCGTTGATATCTGACTCCAGTCAAACTTAGCTGCATTTATATAAGGGTAAATGGTCATCCTAAAGTATATATACATATAAAGATATGTATCATCGCTTTTGGACTTGTGCCAAGATTAGAACATATTGGATTTCTATCTTAAATGAAATGGAAAAGATGATAGGATATACATTCACTTTAGACCCGATAGTAATATTGTTGTGTTATGTAAAAATATATTATTGCTGAAGAATATAGAAATTATGTATTACGTACAATCTGTTCTGTGGTTAGCTATTAACTCTAAATGGAAAAAAAATAATCCTCCCTCTTTTGATGGCTGGCTAAGCCAAGTATGGGACACTGTATACATGGATAAGCTGAGCAACATAACTAGGTCAAGAGAAGAAAGAAAACAGCAAAATTGTTTCATGGAAAAATGGAGTATGTTTAGCCCAGGTCCCCTGCTCACCAGGGGTCCCAGTGTGTGCCACAGCGTGAGTTCTGAGCCAGGAAGGTAGGCTGTCCAGGGCGTCGTGGAGGCCTCACGCTGGCGCCTCTGAAGGAGGGGGTCTGAAGTTGCATCCGGCTGCTCATGGCTGCCCCTCCTGCAGCCCAATCAGTGGTGCAGGAGTGGCCTGGAGGGGTGTTTTCCCTCCAGTCCGCTCCTCCAGTACTTTGAGGGGCCACGGCCTGGGCCTCCTCCTCACTCTGCTGCCCCGGACTTCCCAACACACCCATCCCTAAGTAAGGTTGCCTATTGCTATGGATTGGCTGACAGGGCTGGGAAGGAATTCTACCTGGGGAACAATTGCCTCGTTTCACGGGGTTTTCACCTTCCTCGTAGCAATGTAAGTTGGTTGAAAGGTCAATTCTTAAGCACCATTGTCACAACTTCACTGCGATTGGCATTGGGCTGGATCCAAGTCAAGGGGAAAGGGGGTACACACGCCATTCCCCTGCGGAAGGGGGGTCCCTGGGGGTGGGCCACAGGGTTCCAGCCCAGCTTGGGGGCTGGCATGCTGGTGCCACTCCCAGGGGAGTGGGGGGGGGGACATGTGAACAGTGCACGCCGTGGCATGGTCAACCCCATGCTCTGGCCAAGACCTCCCCTTTGGGGCCACCCAGCACTCAGGCTGGGATGTGAATCGGTCAGCAGGCAGGCTGGCTGATAGTCGGATCAAGCCCCATACCACGTCAAACTCTATGCTGTAACCAGTAAAGTTGCAGCTAGTTTATAACCCAATACTGTCTCTGTGTGGTTATTGGTAGACCTTCCTGGGGCGACCGCCCAATAAGCACTTCAGATTCAATTATGTACTGAAATTACAGAGTTCAAGATGTAGTACAGCCATATCTTCTATTGGGCATATTATGAGGAAACATCACAAACACAAAAATATCATTTATGTTTTTATCAGTTAGTTCCGAGGAATGTAAAGTTCAGTTCATATCTTGTTTACTTTGCTTGAAAATATTGTGGCTCCAGTTTACCTTTTCCTGTTTGGTAAAAATATGAAATAATTATAAAAATAAAGAAGCAGCTGGGATCGAAATGTTATTTTAAAAGAGAATGTGTACAAAGGTGCAATTCTATACACATTTAGACAGAAAAAAGTCCTACAACACCCAGCATTCCCCAGCCACCTGACTGGGGAATGCTGGGAGTTTTAGGAGTTTTTTCTATCTAAACATACGTTGGATTGTGCCCTAAGTAAACCTTATCTAAAAGAACTGCATGAAAAGAAAATAAGGCATGGCGTACTACACAGAAAGGAAATGCAGAGGGACACCTTGCCCTGCTCTTTGGCACACTTGCATCCATATTTAATAGAATCTGAAAAAGCATTTATCTCCTCCAGTTTTGTTCCTTATGACCTGACATATTGGTTTGGTACTTCGGATGCAGAGGGCTCAATCCAGTGGGTCATTCTGTTATGCAAGCCCCATTAAAATGAATGCAAGGACAGGATACTGCTATTGTGCAGCTCTTATTCATGTCAGGAAAACATGGGTAGTGCTTTGAGCCATTCAACTTAAAATGTTTAATTATGCATCCTTATACTGACATCTTCCTTTCTGTCCTTGCAGGGCCATAAGCGTAAGCCTGCTTTTATCTAGATTCCAACACGTGTGGGGTGAAGCATTACATTGTGCAACAATGGGATTTTGTACCTTGTTGTCAGAAGTTATGTACAATTACTGGAAGGCACTCTGCATTTTCCTGAAACGGTATGGACAAATAGCAGCAATTAGTGTTGAAACCAGACATGTCAACAAAACATTCCATCTGGTGGTTTTCTGTGTCATCTCTCCTAAAAGATAATGTGGGGAATCTGCAAGATACTATTAATGCTAAGAGTTGGCCTAGGGCTGCAGACTCTGATCTCATCCAATGGGCAGAGAGGCACCATCTGGACTAAGCGCATTTGCTATGGTCAGCAAGGGCATCTGCACGCATATGCAACTCTCTTTATGTTTTGCCGATGTGTATCTAGCTGCATCAAGATGTTCATCCAAGGTGAGGATGCACCTCTCCAACCATGTGCACCAGTTATTAAGTATAACCAACTGTGTATCACTATAGCTGGATTAAGGCCAAAGCATATAAAATGAAAGACTAAAATTTTTAAATAACCAACCATAGTCACTTAAAGATAAAGGTGTCCCCAACCAGTCGTGTCCGACTCTAAGGTGCGGTGCTCATCCCTGTTTCTAAGCCGAAGAGCCAGCGCTGTCCGAAGATGCTTCCATGGTCATGTGGCCGGCACGACTGAACACCGAGGTGCACGGAATGCTGTTACCTTTCCCGCCGAGGCGGTACCTATTTATCTACTTGCAATTTCTTGCTTTTGAACTGCTAGGTTGGCAGGAGCTGGGACTGAAGACGGGAGCTCACTCCGTCACGCGGCACTCAGGTCTCGAACTGCTGTCCTGCCGACCTTCTGGTCTGCAGTTCAGCGTCTTAACCACTAAGATGTAAAAAGTGGAGCTTTTGTTTTTGTTTCTGAATGAACGATCCTGTTCATTTCAATGTGGCTTGCACAACAGCTCCTCCTTCTGGATTGTGATGTCAGTGGCCAAAATAGTGGACCAACATGTCAGGTCATATCCCTCAGGTCTTTCTGTCTTTTTCAACTGCTACCGAAGAGGCTGTGGTAGTAAAAAATGAAAGAGAAGTTCTGAACCATTGTCTGGATGCAATGAGGGACTAGATATGATCAAAATGGCAAGGCAAAATGTCCAGGCAAGACAGAAGACAAGCCGACCTGACACGGATGGAGCTACAATCTGTTCTGGATGGGACTGCACTACATCTGAAGGGCCAGGTTTGCAGCTTGGAGTAGTTTTGGACCCAGCTTTGCTCCTGGAAGGCCAGATGGCTGCTTTGCCCCAGGAGTGCCTTTGTTCATCTTTGGCTGGTGTGCTACCTGCATCCCTCCTGGAGAAGGTGGATCTGACCACAGTGATCCATGCCTTAATTAGCTCTCATTTAGAATACTGTACTGTGCTCTATGTAAGGTGACCATTGAAGATTGTTCAAAAACTACAGGTAGTGCAAAATACAGCAGCCAGGCTGGTGTCTGGTGTGTGCTTTAGAGATCATATATCACCTGTCTTGAATCAAATGCACCGGCTTCCACTTTGTCAATTTCTGGGCACCACATTTTAATACCTTATCAATTTCTGGGCACCACATTTTAATACTGTGTCCATTTCTGGGCACCACATTTTAAGAAGGATGCAGACAAACTGGAGAGGGTTCCGAGGAGGGCAACAAAGATGATCAGGGGACTGGAAACAAAGCCCTATGAAGAGAGACTGAAAGAACTGGGCATGTTTCAGCTTGAGAAGAGAAGACTGAGGGGAGACATGACAGCGCTGTTCAAGGACTTGAAAGGTTGTCACAGAGAAGGCCAGGATCTCTTCTCCATCATCCCAGAGTGCAGGACATGGAACAATGGGCTAAGTTACAGGAAGCCAGATTCCAGCTGAACGTCAGGAAAAACCTCCTGACTGTTACAGCAATACGACAATGGAACCAATGACCTAGGGAGGTGGTGGGCTCTCCCACACTGGAGGCATTCAAGGCGAGGCTGGACAGCCATCTGTCGGGGATGCTCTGATTTGGATTCCTGCATTGAGCAGGGGTTGGACTTGATGGTCTTATAGGCCCCTTACAATCTTACTATTCTATGATTCTATGTTAACTGTGTATTGGAATAATATTTACATATCTTAAAATATCTGAGAGATGTTTCACGTTTAGTAGTTGAGGAAAATATTTGATATTATTTCGGTCTGATCCTAACCATGTTTATTCAGAAGGAAAAACTGCAGGCATAAATATATCTGGACAACTCAAATTCATATAGACTTTTAGCCAAGCTACAATAATGAAAACGTCTTCTTTATAGAATTTCCATTTAACTAATATTCATGTGCTGACATCTAGTGGCCATACACAGAAACAACTGAAAGAGCACTTTAAGCCCGCAACCATACACACAATTATCTGGGAGTTACGCTCCATTTTAATGCAGGGATAGGGGAGGCATTTGTAGTGGAGAATCACTGGACTCACTGGACAAGGAGGTACTTAGCCCTTCACCTACCAGCCAGTCCTCTCCTACACACCCTCCCATCAGCTGGCGTTAAAACCAGAAATCAGTCTGGCTATGAGGAGAGGGATTGTGGAAGGAATCAACAGGCGCAGGGAAGGTTAACCACCCTGACCAACCAATACTCCTTACAAATCTCACCCCCTTTGCAGTTAACCAGCAAACACAAGTTTTGGGAATGTGTTTGCCAAGAGAGTGTCCTTGCACTCTTAAGTGTAGCAACTGTATGTTCTGTTAGTATCCTAAATGAATGTATTACATCTGCTAGACAATCTT
Organism: Heloderma suspectum; assembly: GCF_057233095.1. NCBI lineage: Eukaryota > Metazoa > Chordata > Lepidosauria > Squamata > Helodermatidae > Heloderma > Heloderma suspectum. The sequence goes on along the minus strand of NC_139462.1, from coordinate 130,314,715 downwards.
CCTTTGTTAGGCGGATTACAGATTAATTGCCCAGGATGGCTAGTTGATAGATGGGTTAGATGTTTCCTAACCCATCAATGGGTTAGGAAACAGCTGGAGATCTTTCTCTAGCGTTTTCGGCTGTCTAGCCACGGGGGGGGGGGGACCAGGAGAGGAGGCTGCTGTAGGACACATAGGATGTGTCGTACACGCAGCTCCACTCTCCCCGCCCCAGAACGCCCCCCGGAACGCCCGTTTTCAGTCACTCCGTGGTCCTCTTCCAAGCACGGGGCTCCTCTGCACTGCCTCGGAGGCAGCACGGCTGCGGGAGGAGGTCAGTTTTCCGGGAACCGAGGTTGGTTCCCGGAAAACAGCACATCCTGTGGCCCCCTAGACAGTGTCTAGTGGCCCTAGGATTGCCCCCTCTGTGCTCTGCACCAATTGCAACTAAAACAAAACAAAAACGTTTTATCAAGGGGTGGGGGGAGACACTACCCAAAGCATTTCCAATTTCATTTATTTATTATTACATTTCTATACTGTCCAATAGCCAATGCTCTCTGGACAGTTCACAAAAATATACAATCAAATACAACATAATACATAATTAAAAACCCTTAAAATTTTAAAACAGAATAAAACCAAGGTAAAAAACAGAGTAAAAATCAGCAGCAGTATAAAAATATCCCTTCCTAGATGTTAAGTTCTTTGGGGAAGGCCTTTTGCCTGTTCCTGCTGGCATTAGGCACTTCTAGTGGGCTTGCAAGAGGGGACTTTGGACCTTCCTGGAAGGGAGGCTAAGTTGGCCCCCTCTCTTCTGTCCAAAGAAATTTTTATTCAGCCAAAGACATTTTTATTCAGGCAGGCCTTTGGCATATAAATTGGTCTGTTCCAGAAGGGGGTTGTAATTGGTTGGTGCTGTTTATTTCTTGTATTGTGTTTTTAATTACGTTATTAATTTGTTTCCATGCTATGTTTTAATTTTTTCTTTTTAATTGGGATTTCATTTAACTGCCTTGAGTGCCATTTCTTTGTTTTGGCTGAAACGTGGGATAGAAATTAAACGAACTGTGGACAATGTGATACGAACATTTAAAAAGGAATCCAGTGGAATCAAAGAAATTACAGGTGAGGAGGAAAAAGTTTTCAGACCTTCCCAAGGAAAACAGCAGGCTGGGGGTCTTCTGACACTATACGTCTTTATTAAGCAGATTTTGAGCAGAGCATGCTAGCTAGGGATGGCAGACAATTTCGCCACGGACTCCAATGAGACTCCAATGAGACAATGAGACCCCTGGAGTCTGCGGCGGAATGAAAGACTCACCTCCGCCACCTGGGGCAATCCGCACCGGCCGGATCCTACCTGCCGCTGGCTGGCCGTAGCCATCCGCTGCTGCCTGTCTTCGGACGCAAATGGCATCCAGCATAGCGGACGCCATTTGTGTCCCAGCCTTTTGCCGCGATAGGCTATGTAAAGATTTACGCAGCCTATCACGGCAAAGAGCAGGGACGCAAATAGGACCCGCTACACCATCTGCGTCCCTGCTCTTTGCCGTGATAGGCTACGTACAGATTTACGTAGCCTATCACGGCAAAAGGCAGGGACACAAATGGCATCCGCTACGCCAGATGCCATTTGCGTGGCAGTGGCCAGAAGTCCGGCTGCGGACAGGCCCGGCCAGCAGCTCCGCAGCCTTGCCGTGGAGCAAAGCTGTCCGGGGAGGATTCTGGGGGGAGGGACGGATTGCCTCCCCCCCGCGCCGCGGACCCCTTCAGTGGACTGGTGTGTTTCGTACACCCCTAATGCTAGCATGGGTGAATCACGTGCACACAGGAGGCCCACACCTTAGTACAGAGAAGCAGTAACTTACATATTTTGCAATTTCTTGCTGTGCCACAGCTGTCAGCCAGTCAAATACTGACATGCTAGTGGAGGCTACACACCTCCACACATACAGGGAACAAACCTTCCAGCACAGTTTTCTTACCTACTTACAACATTCCAGCTTTACAACATCCCAGCACATCCTCTTTATCTACTTACAATGCATTTCCCACATTCCCCCAGTGGCAACATTTAAAACACTCAAAGGGAGGCCTATCTTTTCGGCTGCAGCCTGAACCAAACTACAGTTTTTCTCTCTCACACAGGCCAGTTAGTGTAGCGTTGGCTTACATGCCAGTTAGCTTAAAAGCTGGAGTTGGAACCGTGGGGAGAGGGCTGGCTTTTGCAGCTTTTAGGGGCTCTGCTGCCTTAACATCTTGCTCTGCACCTGAACTGCCTACCCCCTCCTCGGGCCACCTTTGCTGGCACTGAGTGGAGACACCCGCTGGGGAGCCTTCTCACGGAGGCGGGACGCTCCCTCGCAGCCCCTGGACACCCCCAGGCCTCTGAGAGAGATAAAGGCAGCCCTGCTGTGCGCTGCTGGACCACCACTGGCGGGCCACCCAACACCAAATGCCGTGCGCCCCTTCGGGATGCCCGAGCCTGCCGAAGGCGCCTCCTCCCAGCCCTCTTCGGGCGGGGCAGTAAGGAGGCGGAGCTGACTGAACGCCAGCCGGCGTGAAGGGACACCCAGGACGCCCTCCTGGCCTTCGGCATGGCGGCGGCGTGCGTCCCCGGCCGCCTCCTGCTGCGGAGAAGACAGCGGGGCGGCTTCTTCCTCCTGCCGGCGTCGGGAACCGCATCTGACAGCCAGCGCGGCGGCGGCTCCCTCCGCGGCGTTGCCAGGTGCGGAGGATGGGGAAGGAAGAGACGCGGGAGCCTGAAGCCGCCGCCGCCCGTGCGGTGGGGGTGGGAGAGACGGGAGATGATAACGCAAGGGGGCTAAGCGGGGCCCTCGCTCGCCCGCCGCTCCCCGGGTCGCCTTCGCAGAGGAGCGAGGAGGGGGAGGCTTGGGGACGGCGCATTTCTTGGCTCACGCGCGGCAGGACGCGCGCTCGTGGGGGGGGGGGCTGCTCCTGTAATTCGTAGAGGCGGGTGGGAGCCGTGCTAGTTCCACCTTCGGCCCCCCCCCCCCGGCGGCGGGCGGCCCCCCGGAATGCACTTCGCTGCAATAGGCCCGCGGGAGGCCGCTCCGGCCCCTGGGGAGGCCCTTGTCAGCACTGCCAGGGCGCCAACCAGCCTTGTGCCAAAGGACAGCCTGGGGGCAGAGTGAGAATAGCCGCCGCTGCTCGCTTGGTCGCCGTCTGCCACTCGGGGGGGGGGGGTGAGGATTGGGCCCCGTCCTTCAGAGCAGGGAGACTGAGCAGGCAGTGTGCTAACGGTCAGGAGAGACAGTGCAGCGGACGGGGCGGACTGGCGCTCCCTGGCTGCGGAGTTCCTTTGCCCAGCTCTTTTTCATCCTCTGCAAGAGGAGAGGTGACTATTTAGCGTTTACTGTTTGGGTGAGGAGAAGCATGCCCGGGCTGGGAATGCTGAGAGCTGTAGGACTTTTTTCTGTCTACATATGCATGGGATTGTGGCCTAAGTGAGCAAATTAATTGAAAACAAATATATGAAATAACCCACACCACCCTAAGAAAACTCACACAGCAAGGCGAAAGCTACACTACAACCTTGTTATTTGACAGAGTGCTTCCAGAGAGAGGACTCCTTGCTGTCCGAAACAGCAGTGTGTGGCTGTTCTGTCTTTTCCTCAACATTTTTTTCCCTGTTAAGAAACAAAATGGAAGAAGTGATGGGAAAACACAGGAGGCTTTCAGACTGAAGACAACTTAGTCTAGAAGCGTCTTCCGAGAATTCTGTAACTGAGGCAGGTTGATTGCATGATAAAAGCCTAGTCTGGAAGCAGCCGTGGACCGTGCAAAGATTATTTATTCACTTGACTGCTTGCTGTGACAGAGCATTAAACTATGTGACCCCTACTAGCAGTCTGTGAAACTGGAATTGAATGGAACAGGTAAGGAGAAGGAGCAGCAGGGCCTTTTTAGTAGTGGCTCAGTGCTCTGCAACACCCTTCACAAGGAAGTGTGCCAAAGTGTGCATCCCAACTTGAATTAGGAAGCCACTTAACTGACAGATAGGCACAGGATTTCAGTCTCACTTAGCATACTAGTTTTATAGCTAACTCCTTAATGTATCATTTGTGCTAATACTTCATTTAAACAAGTTTATAGTATTTTTGCTGTTTCTTTTATTATCTTTTAGTAGGGAGGCTTCCCTAACTTTCCTGAGGAAGGTATATAAGTATCTAAATTAAATATATCCAGGAGACTTGACTTGTCTTGACAGAGACTGTGATTCTATGGCTGAGTTCCACCACTGGGTCACACTAGCTGTAGATACCACACCATGGTGCCGTAGTAGTAAAATACCAAGAAGAACTCAATATTCTTTAGATGTTATATTTGTTTGGAAAGAAGTCACTTCATTGCACTGCTCTTTGTTTAATGTTGCAGCTCTTCAGTTGATAGCTCGCAGTTCATACATTTTCATTCATAACACATCGGGAAAACATGTAGAAAGATTCTTGAAAGACTGCTCTGGCCCACTGATGGCTTTCTTAACAGAAGCAAAAGTGACATCACTCAACAACAGTGGATAGGCACACTGTTCTTAGAGCTGCACATGTCATACTCTGACTGGGTTTGGACAACACACTGTGGCTCATTGTGGGTTATTTAACCCATGATGAGTCACGGTGCCCACAGGTGCTATTTTGCATATCCAACCCCCACTTGTGTCATGCAGACCTGGTGACCATGGGTTGTGTGAGGGTTAAACAACCCTTGCATAACTCTAAAACAGACCCTGGGTTATGTGAGGGCTGTTTAATCCTCATATAACCCATGCTTGCTGGGTTCTCACAACAGGACGACCCCTGAAGAGGGCTTGCATATTCAAAATGGCGGTTACGCACACCCTGCACGTGCTGCACCAGTGAGCTGTTGTGTCATGCAAACAACCCCTTTGGGCTGGCATTTTCCCAGTCTTACTTGAGATAGATACAAAAAGTAACTTTGGAGAATTTAGGAAGGAGTTTCGGTTTCTAACAACTAAAGTTGCTATCGTACTTTGGAACTGAGTGTAGAGCTGTATTATTAAAAAGGAATAAAGGTTTTTAAGACTATAACAGGAAAGTTTTTAAAAAATTTTTTTAAGATCTGGGGTAAAAAGTCATTTGCTGTGTTCATACATAAACTGAAACTCCTGGCTTATTAAACAACGTTTAATACACCAGCTGTGTACTGATGCATGCAGCCTGTTCACTCCCATTTTGCTCCTCATGCTTGTGTGAGCTGAGGTAAACTAACCAGATATGAATAGCTTAGTGTTATGTTTGAACCCAGGATTATGGTTTATTGCACTCGAACGAGCCAGGATTCATAAGCTAACAACAACCTCTGTTTGAAGGGGGCTTACAAATCCTGGCTTGTTTGGGCACAATACTGCTGCTTCTTACTGTAGAAAATCTGTTCAAGAGAAAAAGATGGAATAGCTGCACAGTACATTCTAATTGGTAGTGCTAGGAGCCCTTTATCTGGAAGCACTACATGCCTAGCATGTTTATTTGCTTGAGCAAGCAGGAGGAACAGAGCAGGAGTAAATGCGCTAGCATGCACTTTGTGCACACTGTGGTCTTAAAATCCAGGATTCTCAGCTTATAATTGTGTAAATGCAGACATTGTTTCAGATATTAAAATTGACAGTAAAAGTGCAACTTTTTGAGTTGCAAAGTTGATTTTTGAATAGGTTTGGGGTAGGCTGAGCCCATACTGATAGTAAACCAACAAGTGCTTTGAGATCTTTGAAGAATACACTGTGATGTTATGTGCTGATGTGTACACAATGATTTTGAATTGTTGTATACATTTAGGAACTGGTGGATATTTGGCTTAGGAAAAAAACACAATAGAGAAATTTGGTATGAGAAGTGGCCTATGAACATTTCAGTGTGCCTTGCTTTCGGGTGTCTTTTAGAGGGTTTCCAGAATTAGGAACTTGGGGCAAACTTGGGGCATTACGTTGCAGTCACATGCAATGAGGCCCTGCTGGCCCTTTTTCACAGACCCATGTTGACCTTGAAAACATGGAGCTAACCTTGTGAGGGTAAAAGGTGCTGAGGATGGGGAGAATTTCAGGTGAAAAGTCACTGGCAAGGGAAAAATTTAGCACCCCATTCCCTCCTGACCCTTCTGTGATACAAATCCGTGAGGATACATTGTGAAGGAGAAAGTGCCTTTGGAGCACTGTTACATGTGATTGCAGTATAATGTGTACCTTGAATGTTTTATATTGGGTTGCTAGGCCAGCAACATTTTTGCAACCTGATTGGAAGACTTCTTGTTCAGGCATGGAAAGCCTTAAGTGTGTCCTGTAGCTATGAGTGGAAAAATACAAAACAATCGGAGACAAAATTATGATTTTGCTGCAGAGATGCCTGAAGCATAATTGTTGATGTATCAGTACAAGCGTTCAGAGTAAAGGTGCCCAGACCTTTTAAGGAGACAGAAAAATTATGTTTTCAGATCATCTCAAGAGGATGGAAATTAAAGACTGCCCCGTAGTCACTAGAAATCCTGATCTCCCCACCACCCTGAAGAGTACTTTGACTTTTGACTTCAGCTGGATACAGAAGATCATTTGTCATGAGTGAAGGGGGTATGAGAGAAGCATCCCTGTTTGTACACGTTCTTTCTGCTTTTGTCCAAGTATCATCTGTGGTCAGAGGAGCTTTGCAAAGATATGTAGTGCTTTTGTGCTTTTTATGATGCATATATTTTATCATATTGATCAAGAGCTTTTGATTCAGAATTTAAAAAACACCGGTCGGAGCCAGTGTCACCCTGGCGGCGTTCTGCGGAGTCTCTGCGGGACACTATCTCAAACAGTTTTTACAAGGTTGAAAAACCTTTTCATCTTACCCTGGAATGAAAGGGGGAAGCAAGAGCAGCATCTGGATGAAGCCTTGGAAGGGTAGCTCTTTCTGCAACGCAGCAGAGGGGCTGGCCTTGGAGGCAAATCTGCCAGAGCTTAATCACTGCTCAAGGTTGTTTTGAAAACTCCTATTTAATTAGGAGGAATCAGGGCTGACGTGTTCCAATGTAGTTTTTAGTGTTTGTGGACTAAGGTATACCAGCAATATTCGAGGACCTACAAGATTTGTTTAAAAAGAAGGATGGTAACACCAAGAAGGAGAAAAGCGCCGTCAATCCCTCCCACACAAAGCAAAGGCTTTGAGAAGCGATGAAAATACAGAGGAGGTACTTGCTTTGATAAAAACTTTGTCTTTGCAATTTGCTGAACAGGCTAAGAGACTGGATACAATCCAAAATTCCATCACCACCCCTCAAGGGGCTGTGGATTTAATAAAAAACTCTTGGCAAAAAATGGTGGCGAAGGTTAACGAGCTGCAAGATCGAGTGGCAGTGCAGGAGACCATCTCGAAAGCTTTTCATAATTTTTCTTCAAGAATCTCACAATTGGATAGGGATGTACGAAACCCCACTTACCTGGCTCCGCCGGGTTCCGCTGGGGGGGGGGAGGTGCTCCGTCCCTCCCCCCGGAATCCTCGCTTGGGGGGGGCGCTCTGCAGCTCCCCGCCGGAATCCTCGCCGGCTGGCTCCGCTCTGCGAGGATTCCGCGGAGCCGCCGGCCGGCTCCGCCAGCAGCCGGACATCCGGCCGCTGGCTAGCAGGGACGCAAATGGTGGCAGCCATAGCCGCCACCGTTTGCGTCCCTGAATTCAGCCGTGATAGGCTATGTAAAGCCTATCACGTCTGGGTTATAAAAAACAAAACAAAACGCATACGCAAATGGCAGCGGCTACGGCCACCGCCATTTGCGTTCCTTATTTTTGGCCATCTTAGTCTATGTAAATATTTACGTAGACTAAGACGAAGACAAGAAAGGGGAACACAAATAGCTATTTGTGTTCCCCTTTATTTTCACTGTCTTACTCTATGTAAATATTTACATAGACTAAGATGGCCAAAAATAAGGAACGCAAATGGCGGCGGTCGTAGCCGCCGCCATTTGCGTACGCGTTTTTTTTTAACCCAGATGTCATAGGCTACGTAAGTCTTTACATAGCCTATCACGAATGGGGGGGGGAACAGACTGCAAATGGCGACGGTGGCCAGTTGGAAGACCAGCCACCGAAGCCGCCACTGGAGCCGCCACCGTCCAGAACATCCGCCCCAGGTAAGTCTCGTCCCGGAGGGGATCCACGGGGGGGGGGGGGCAGGGGGGGCAGGCTGTTCTGCCATGGAGTTTGGGGGGGCCGAATGCACTGACATTCGGCCTCACCGAGATCCGTGGCGGAATTCTCTGACATCCCTACAATTGGAGGCTTTCACACGTAGAGCAAATGTGCGTATTATTGGTATCAAAGATCTATCTACTGATATAAATTTGTTTACTTTTGTAGATAAGCTCCTGCATGAGATACTTCCTTTGTCCTCTGATTATGTACTTGACATTGAGCATACATTCCGTGTGCCAAATGCTAAAGGGACTGATTATACGAGTATAGTTCAATTTGCAAGAATCTCCACAAAAAATCATATTCTGCGCTTGGCAAGATGGGGGAAATATTTTTAGGGGATCAAAACGAGATAGAGTTATGTTATTTCTGGATTACACCAAAGAAGTTGTTGATAAAAGAAAGGTATTTACCAAGGTGAGAAATCTGGCAAAACAAATAAATCTACAATATCATTTAAAATATCCTGCTGTGTTTTGCATTTTCTCTGAAGGTCAGATGAAGAACTTTCTAAATCACGAAATGGCAGAGGTGTGGCCAATCGGAAAAACACATGAGACTTCTCCTCTAGCTCCATGAGCTGGAATGGACAAACATGTTCTGTCATTTGGCTGTGTTTAGTCTGTAAGATTCAGGCTAGGCCAGAGATAGTTGATTATGTATATCCGTTCTTTCTCTTTCACCCTTTTCCTTTTCTCTTCTTCTTTTAAAATGGATATGACAGACTGTATCTGAATCTTCTGTTCGAGTGTGTACAGAAATGTGCACACTCATTTATATACTTAGAAATGATACTATCTAAAATATAGATAGTATAAAATATATTAGTGATTGTCCTATTTTTATTTTTTTATCCTGTATAATCTCTTTTCTTTTTAATTATTATCAAGTAATATCAGTATTATGATACTAGGATTAGTAAATATTTTTGGCTGGTTGTTCTTAAGCTTGATCATTATATAGTAGCTAAAAGGCATGATATGACCAATGGAAATGAATTCTAATTTGCTTCTTTGTTATAAGCCTGAAGAGACAATATTGAAATTGATTACTTATGCTGTATTGACCTGTAAGATTGGTATGATCTTTAAGTAGAGTGATATTTGAAATTTATGTGTAATGTAGTTTAAATTTAAGTTTGTTATGTAAACTTCTGTTTATATTTTGCTTTGTTTTCCTCTGTTTTTGCATTTTTTTTTCTGTTTCCTTCCCCTTTGCCCTTCTCTCTCCTTTTATATTATCTCCTCTCTTCCTCTCCTTTTTTCTCTATTTCATTATTGACGGGTCCTGTTAAGAATACTATAATGTTGGAAACTGTAGAAGATTATTATGTTGTTGGTGTTCTTTGGTTCATTTATAAAGATAAAAGTAGAATAAAAAGTACTAGGGAAAAAAAGAATTTAAAGAACAAAGCATCTGGTTGCTTATGACTCTTCATTTTATTCTCACAATAATAGTTTATACTCCAGTAATATGTAGAAACACCTGGTGACTCTCAGTGGTCTATGGTACAGAAAGATCTCAACCAGCATTGGTAACTGGTGGAACATTGAACATTAGATGTGGGAAACCTTGTGCGGGATGATAGGGAGATATCTGGAGTGGAAACTCATGGTTTATCTTTGTTAACATCCTTTGGAAGATGGTATCGTGAGATTTATATGAGAGATTAGTGCTTATGTGGTGGTTTGGGTGAAAAATAGAATGGGTGGGTGTTGATCCGCTGTATAGTTGTTGTTGTTTTTTTTACCATACTTACTGTAAATATAAAGTAATCGTTCTAAAAAATAAAGTGAACCAGGTAGAGTTTGTATTAGTTAAAGTACAACATTCAAGCAGGTTCTGTCCATGAGAAACTTGAAAGCACTTCTGGAAATTCAAACACTTATCACAGAGAGTGTCAAAAACTCTTGGCCCAGCAGTACTTTCACTTGCAAAATGCACGCTTGTATAGAAGTCTGTGTTAACTGTCCTTGCGGTCTGCCAGGCCATGTGGAGGGTATAGATGTAATAAATAAATAAACAAAATTCTGTGAATCACGGTGAGTAGAGGTTTTGGCTTTGGGTGTGACATTTTGCACTGCAGATTTGGTAACTTAAGGGTGCAATCCTATGCATGTTTAGACAGAAAGAAGTCCTACAACACCCAGCATGCCCCAGCCAGCGGGTGTTGTAGGACTTCTTTCTGTGTAAACATGCATAGGATTGCATCCTAAACCAGTTTCAGTGTTTGAGATTTATGGCATGTTGTAGTGATAGAATACCAATATAGTTTTGAATGATTGTATGTTCCAAAGCCAAACTTTTCATTAAGTAGATCATCCAGTTGTGAACATGAGTTATAGGTCATGGTTGGGGAGAATACAGGGCAGCCTGCCTATGCTTATTGGTTTCTCTTTTCTCTTCTAGGAGCATCAGAGAGAAGAGATTCCATCTTCAGAATTCAGCCCTGTCTGCTTCCCCCATATGCCCCTTAAGCTCATTTACTTTATGAATCAAAAGGATGTTATTAAATAAAATATTTAGATATTAAAAGGTATTTTTGCCTTTGATGTTTTTAACTGTACTTAATCATTTTAGATTAGTATAAATGAAACTGTGGCTTCTTATTTCAGCATTTTCTTTGTTTTGACAAATTTAGGGAGCAATCCTATGGCTGCTAGTCAGCGGCTAGACAGCCATAGGATGCATCAGTTTCTGGGAACTGACCTCGGAGCCCGCACTCCGAGGTCGGGTCCCTGAGAACCAACCTTCCCCCCCGTGCTGCCTCGCAGGCAGCTCAGAATGGCCCTGTGCTCCGCTCTTGGAAGAGGAGCACGGAGCAGCAAAAACAGGGTGTTCTGGGGGGCATTCCGGGGCGGGGACGGCAGAAATGCTGGTACGACACATCCAATGTGTCATCTGGCAGCTGCTTCCCCCACTATGCCCTCCCATGGCTAGACAGCTGAAATCGGCTGTCTAGCCGCAAATGCAGGGTGGCTGAAGCGTGGAGGGGACAATCCCCTCCACACTTCTCCTGCCCTGCATTGGATAGGCGGTTGCCTCTGAGTTCGGAGGCAGCCACCTATCCTGGTAGCATTGCTCCCTCCAACTCCTGAAATTACTATCAATTTTAATTTATATTTCTGGTTTTACTACTTGCATTATGGCAAGAGTCAGAAACCTCTTGATATTTGGTTAGATTTTCATTTTCATTGTAGGGGGAGAGGCAAAATTAGTAGTAAAGATTTGAAAATAAGACTAGGCCTATGATACTTGCAGAATTTTTTTTTCTTCTCTACTGATTGTTTTCCCCCCAAATATTATAGTGGAATTATATGTCAAATTAATCTAATCTCTTTAGAATATACCCATAGCTATAAGGTAATTGATGATGCTGGAAATCTTGATAGTATGTTCGTTTTAAATGTCATTAACACTGATATTGCATTGGATCCCATTATGACTTAAGCCCCATTGATTTCAGTGCAAACTAACAGTGCAATCATATGCATATCTACTCAGAAGTAAGTTCCATTGAGTTTAGTGGGGTTTACTCCCAGGTAAGTGGGTATAAGATCGCAGCCTAAGCGTAGATAACTTCAGATGCAATTTTATACCTATTTATCTGGAAGTAAGTCCTACTGAACTCAGTTGGACTTATTTCTGAGTAGATATGCATAGGAATGCACCAGTCCATTGACTTTACGTTAATATTCAAATATAGACTTGGGGAGGATAGTGCATGGCTATTACATGTGATTACGTGTGAATAGTGCTCAAAGAATAAAAAAAATGTATTTTCCCATAGAGGAACTCAATGAGGTTCCAGTCAATTTACTCTACATTGGTTTAATTAGGATCAGTGGCAGGGGTGGACAGACTTCAGGCTTGTGATGTCTATTTTGCTTTTTACAAGAACGTTGAGGTCCACCAACCAAAGCCAGAAACAAAATGGTGGCTGGGGTCTGGGCAGAGTCAATTATTGACCACCTCCCTGAATCATACATTCTAGCCCTGTTCGTGAGTTCAAGGCTTCGCCACACAAGGCTCTTTCAAGGGAACACCTGAGGGCTTAAAGTGTGTACTTTACACGAATTGAACTCCCCACACAATGGCAAACCATGTCTTATCAGGGTTCCCATGGCAAGGTTTGAACTGAGAGGGGTGGGGCCAGTGTGGACAGTCCCATCCCAGTAAATATTTTAAGCCCTCACCTGTTCTCTTGAACACCTGAACAGGAATTGGGATATGTCCAAATCTACATACAAGTTACCAGACATCAGGGATTCTGACAATCCCCGTTTCAAAAACAGTGAGTTAGTACTTACTGTTTTATAGATGAGGAACACTGAGGCAAAGAAATAAGTTAAAAGAGCAATCTGGTGGCCCCTGGACAGATTCGGGGGGCGGGGGGCGGCATAGGATAGTTCAGATTCTTGGAGTCGAGGTTGGAGACAGTACTCTGACCTCGGACCCAGGAATCTGAGCTCCCCACCCCCCTCATAGCCCGCGTGGAGAGAACTGCACTGGCAACCGCAGAGGGAAGGAAAAGGGGGGGGGTGCTGGTGGAAGGGCAGGGGACAGCTTACACTGTATCCCCAGCCCTCCCCAACCTTGTTCCCTCCCCCTCCCTGACGCCTCAGCTAGATGGGTGAAAATGCCCGTCTAGCTAAAATACTGAGCAGGAGGCCTGGTGGAGGGGAGGAGTGTGCCTCTGCCATGCCTCCCATTCTGTAGTGGATACTCATAAGCTTCCACGGTCAGATCCGATAGGATTGTGCCTTAATATCTATTGTGAGCCACTTTGAGTACCTTTTACTGTAGGAAAGCAACATATACATATATTAAATAAGAAATTAGCACAAGGCCAGTCATGGCAGATATTTTTTTTCTTGCAGTTTTACATGCTCTTGTTACTAGGAGTCAAAAACTCTTGGGGATCTATCACAAATTGCCCAGAGATCTATGAGTAGCTCCTGATTTACCTTCTACCTTGAACTGTCACCTATAGCAGTTAAATATATTTCAGCTGTGTTAAAAGAGCAGATTTCTTTATGCATGGTTCCCTGCAGTGGTGATTTGAGATGGATGTAGGAATATAAAGGTATATGCATTTTCACAGTACAAAATCTGGGCGCCTTTCTTCTGCCCAGAGCGTTTCCAAATATGCCTGTCACGTAGTTATAACAACAGGAGAGTATGCAGCTGCAGCTAACCACCTACTTCCCAAACTTAAAGTTGTGATGAGGTGATTAATTCACCAACTCTGCCACACACACAGCCCCCTTTACACAGTGCTCTGTCTCTTATAACCAACCGTTTTCTGACATATGTACCAGGCACTCCTCACATAGCTGCGAGTGGGTAGATCTCTTAGGGCAGGAAGGTAAATTTAGAACTAGCAGAGCATAAGGGGGACGTTGTCCCTGATGAACTTGATTATCTTGTGACAGCCTGTGCCTCATGTGCAGTGGCTACTTGGGGTGGGATGTCACCATCTGCTCCTCTGGCATGGCACAGAGGTCATACACAGATGTGGAAGGTGGTCTTCAAGATGAATGATACTGCTTCTGTTGTAGAAGTTGTACAAGATGCAACAGATGAGCATCGCATCTATTGTGATATCTTCCTCAAGATCTGGCAAGTTTCAGAGGGACCTCCACATTGCCTTTACATTTCCAAGCATTTTTTCCACCAGATTCCTGGTGCAGGTTTGGAAGAGATTGTAGTTGTTGTTTTCCTCAGGGCATACATCTGGATGCCGATGAGTACAAGCTTCAGAGGCATATTCTTTATCAGTACCAGATAGCTGGAGAAAAATGTTTCTGCCTCGATTCTAGATGCCACTGTTGAGGTCCAGAATATCGTCACACCAGAGACACTGACATCACACACTGCTTGGATCATCATGCAGTAGTATATTTTTTCTGTTATACACCTCAACTTCCCTATCAAATGTGGAGAAATTTCCTCCTGACTATCATCCACCATACTGGGATGCTGGAGAAACCCCAATCCCAAGAATCCTGCGATCACTTCTTTACCAGCCTCAATGACATCACTGAGAAATAGTTTAAACCAGGGGTAGGCAACTTTGGGGGCTTGTAGGCACATTTGGTAATGTGAGAAACTCCTCTGGATACCATCACAAAATAACTGCCATGGGATATGTAGATAGTCACAAATGGCAAGTAACCTGTCCAAACAATTGTGTACAAGGCAGAGGTGGGGTTTGAGCCATGACACACTAAACAACTCCTTTGAACCCACAGTTTTCAATGCCAATAGAAACCTATTGTTACAGAAAGCAAACTTTTTCTCTCTCTCCCTCTTCTAGCCAACTCAATCCCCCCATCTCTTTTTTTCTCTCTGGATCACCACCTGTAGATGCAGCAGTGTCCCTCACACACATACCCATCCATCCTCTCGTTTCATTTCCTAAGAATATGTCCGAGCCCCATCACATAGCCAAGAAGCATTCATGGAAATGAACATGGCAGCAGCTTGGGGACCCTCAGTTCTCTTTGAAGCAATCCTAGTTGCTAGTAAGAAAGTGTGTGTGTGTGTGTGTGTGTTTTAAGTGGGAGAGGTGCCAGGAGAGATATCTGGATGCACATTGGTGCCCCATAGGCACCATGTTGCCTACCTCTGCGCTGATCAATAAACTCAGGCAGTTGATGCCCCAGTAGGAAATGCATTACTCAGATTCTGTAACTGACGTTGACAGCCATCTTGCAGTGGGGAGAGGGAGACTCTTCTCAACAGGCACTGAATGACTCATCTGTGTCATGGGAGCCATCTCCTGAGCAAGATGGTTGAAGATCTCCCTCAGCATCTTGAAGTTAGGCCTGAATCATGAGTTGCCCTACTCCTCAGGATTCTTGACAGTCAGAATTTGTTTGTTCTTGCTGAAGTCCATCTTCTGGGATATGCTGTCTTCTCTACCAGGAAGCACGCTATTGCTCTTTCAGTGCTGCCAACTAGGTGATCCAAGGCCGGGCTTGTTGCCACTCTGCACCTTCATCCCAAGTGGTGACATGTGCCCATTTAGAAAGGTGCTGCTTTTTGTTTCAAAGTTGTTGTACTGCACCCACAGACTCACATCAACAAACCTATGTTTTATTTAAACAAAGCCATTCCACTGAGCCCTCTCAAGCAGTGGTCTATCTCCTCAGGCCAGAAGCAGTGGGTGTTGCCCTCAGCCACTTCTTGGTTCCTCCCAGGAAACAGACCCCTCAGGCTGAATCCAGTACTTCTTTTATATTGTTACACTTCTCCAGAACTGACAGGAGTAGTGTTTGAGATTGCAGTCAGTATTGCTGCAATGATGGCCTGTAAGTCCATACACAGATCATGCGCAGCCATTTGGAATTTGCTAGAAGGTTGATGGTAGTTTGTTCCTGGAAGTAGCATGGTGCCAGGCACGTCCCCAGAGATAAAGAAATGTGTTGATGGGGAGGTTTCTCTATAGAACAATGAGTACAAACCATGGACAGGCAACGGGGAGCATCCTTTCGTCCGCACCTGTTGGATGGCTGCTTGGAAGGACCGAAGGAGAAGACGGACTGTCATGGGCAGCAGGTGCAACAAGTGGTGCCTGAGTGTGATCTGACAGAGTGGTGCCTCTTGCAGTACCCAAGCAGCTCTGCTTTGTGACACCCCTGATATCTAAGTGTAGTGATTTGCCTGCTGTTGGGAGGTGGGAATGGGAAGATACTGTAGTTAGTGAGACGGTTCTCCACCCACCCTTGTAGGGACTTGCAGTAGAATTCTGAAACTTCTGTTTCTGTTGTTCCATGTGGCCAGTTTCTCATCCTGCAAGGCAAAAAGTGGTGTGTTTAGCCAGCAGTAGCAATGGTTGGAGCAGTAAGCCTGGTGCTTACCTAGAAAAGTGGCTGTGCTCCCACTTGCCTTCACTTTGCCTATTGGGGGTTATCTGGTTATCTGGGATTATTATTATATTTTTGCCCAAAAAGTCCCCCCGGCCCGGCGCACAGTGCATATTTGTTCTGCATCTCCTGTGTGGGTGACTGACTGTGGTATTAGTTGTCAAGGGAAGAATGCAATTTCAGTTTATTGTAGGGGGGCATAGGAAGTATTTGCAGCATTAATACAATGAGGCATGGAATCTCTCCCCCGCCCCCCTCGCCTGTGTGGGTGCTTGCATCCCTAGATAGAGTAATAGAGGACAGCGTTCTGCTGGGTGTCTGGGGTTGTCTTAGGTGTCTGGGGTTTTGAGGTGAAGTACCTGTAAAGATTCTGAGAAAATAAGCTTTAGCAATACACTCTTCTGGTATTTGTTATTGGGCAGGATGTTTGTTGTTTGTCCAAAGTATTCCCTTTCTGTGTTGAGTTCCATCAGAGTTCCGAACATCAAAATTCCCCCTTGCACGCTCTCCTGACTTGAGGTCAGAGTGATTTAATCCCGTGCTATATTATATGAGGTATGTGTTTCTTGTCTGGAGTTTATATATTGCCAGTGTGCTGCGCTTTGCTGTAGAATTCGTTGGAATCCTCTGATCCACTGTGACTATGAGTGGGAAGAGGTGGGGTGACTTTGGTTTTCCACTGAGTTCAGCAGGAATGTGTTAACTTCACCACCTTTTTTGCCAGTTTTGCAAGGGTGGTGCTGAGCTCTGAGGGAACCTAGGATCCTGACTAAGTCCTGGGCTGGATCTACACTTACTGCCTTTTTTCGCTTTCAATGAGGTTTCACCACCCGTCTTTCACACTACGCAATAGCCGCCTCAAATTGGAACCGGAATTTCCCACTTCCGTGCTCCCGCTTTTCAATAACCTAGTATCCCGGTATTTCCCCTTAATGTGCTCTGATTTTCTGCCTTTGCCACCATATCCAGTTGTAGTCCCCTCCCCTGCCTGTCCATATGCTGTGGTGTTTGTATTTCCCTCCTGTCCAGTCACAGCTCTTGATGGCCCCATGTCTTCTTCCGGCTACCAATCACATAGCTTCCTCAGCAGCCCCCATTTCCTCAGAACAAGCAAAGGGCTGGATGTGCTCACGCTGGTCTGATATTGGAAGCTAAGCAGGGTTGGTCCTGGTCAACGCTTGGATGGGAGACTGCCTGGGAATCAGGTTTCCTGCACTGAGCAGGGGGTTGTTGTATCCCTTCAAATGAGATTAAGTTTTACCCCCGCTCTGGATGTTGTTGTTTTTTAATTCAGGCGTTATCCTCGCAGAATTGGGGCTTCTCAGCGATTTTTTTTTTCTAATTGAGGCATGATCTTCAAGGCCTCGAAGCTGTGAAGCTTCCCAACTTTGAAGCTTCAAAGATCATGCCTCAATTAGAAAAAAAAAATCGCAGAAAAGCCCAGATTCTGCGAGGATAATGCCTGAATTAAAAAAAAAAACATCCAGAGCGGGGGATAGGAGGGAGTAAAACTTAGTCTCATTTGAGGGGATACAACAACCCCCTGCTCAATGCAGGAAGCCTGATTTCCAGGCGGTCGCCCATCCAACTACTGACCGGGGCCGACCCCGCTTAGCATCCGAGATAGACAAGCGCACGCAGGAAAACAGCAGGAAAACAGCACAGCACTTGAGTGTGAACCAAGCTTGCGCATTCGATGAAGCACTGCAACAGGGAAAATGGGTGAGTGTGAATAATCACGTTTTAATGCGAGAGCGTTTAACCCGACGGGACACTGAATTCATTGCGATGGCGAGCGCAATGTAGATCAGCCCCTCTTCCCTTGATGCCATCCATTTTTGGCTCCTATACTGGCAGAGATGTTGCTGGCATCAAGGTAGGTAGTGAAATGCTGTTGTAGATTCTTGATGCCACCATGGGCGTCTCTACACCAGCCTAAAATCCGGCATTTAAAACAGGGCTTTCTGCTTCCATTTTAAATGCAGGATCACAACTGACTCCCTTTACATGTGCTTCCTTTCCCCCCTCCCCTTCCCTCTCCTTCTCCCTGTATCTGAGTCTTCCATTATCTTTCGTTGGTCTCACTCCTCTTCTTGTCGCTTTAACTCTTTTCAAGGAGGAAACTGAAGCGGAACACAAGGGGGTAATTTGATAGCTCATTATCTGCAATCTATTTAAAAATGGAACAAAGGGTCACGGCAGGGTCACGACATCATGTAAAGATCCTGCACACTTCTGTGAAGGAGCAATCTCAATCGCAGGATAAAAGCTCCATGTATCTTTGAGGTCTGTCAGTGCAAGGGGACTTAGTTGGTATTCTATACTCATACTGTTAGGATAATTATTATTTCTAATAAATCAAGAAAGCATTATAAGAGATGTTGGATGTAAAATATTATTTTGAAAGCATTTTTTTTTTACTATTCTGGATCTTATTATCTACAATGGAAAGGCCAAAGATGTTATTCATATCACTCTGAGGCATGGGTAAATTGTTTGGATCACTAGTTGCATCCCACCAAGCTCCTGATTTCCCCTGAATTTCTAAGTTAATAGAGGGCACCCCAGAAAGATTCCTCCTCTTTAGTATGAGAGTAGTCTTAAGTGTTTCCTGGGGTATTCATAAAGGCAGAGCCTTAAGAAGGTGGGAGGACAGTGCTACAGAAATGGCAGGACTGCTTTCTGTTCAGGAAATGTTTTACCAGAAAGTCTTCTTCCTCTGACCTTCATACCATTTTACGTTGGGCTGTCTTTCTGTTTTCCAGAGTATAGCCATATTGTGTTCTTGCCATTTTCATTTGTAAGCCTGATGGCGGGCCTCTCTCTCTCATTTTATTGGCATGAGCTACTTTGAGAGACAACAACAGTCTGTAAAGCACTATTAAATGCAGATGAAGAAGGTGATTATTAATGATGATGATGTCATTCATACAGCAGGTTAATGTGTTCTAATGCCAACATTTATTGTATACAATAGATTGATGTGTACTTTTGTCAACAGTTAAAATTTAGACTTAAAATTATGGTTTCGTTTTTAATGTTTCATTGTATCTTTTGTATCTTACAGTACTGAAGCAACTATTATCTCAGGGACAAAGCTGGCGGCACAGGTCTGTGAGGAGATCCAAAGGGATGTAGAATCTTGGCTCACCCTTGGAAACAAGCGGCCTCATCTCACTGTTGTCTTAGTAGGAGACAACCCAGCTAGTCACACATATGTAAGGAATAAAGTAAAAGCTGCAGCAGCTGTAGGTATGCCTTTCTGAAAATCCAAAATAGCTTTTTTACAGTGCCAGCTTTTTAGACGCAATACATTGGATTTTTGTAATGTACGCAATATTTTACTTGCACCCTATTTTTTTTAAATCCTCCTAAATGAAATAGAGCTTTTATCTTAATTTTTAATATTTTAAACAAGCAAATAAGTGTGCATTTATTTAACTATTCTATCTGTTGAACAATATTAAATAGAAATGTGGAACTACAGAAATGCTACTGAAATGTGGAACTGCACAATTTGAGTTTTGTCTCACTTGAATAAGATAGGACAAAATGATTTTGTTGAGGACATTGTTTTGTGTGTTGTTTTTTAGGCATTTCTAGTGACATAATACTGAGGCCCAAGGATATTTCTCAAGAAGAGCTTTTAGACCTGACTTCCAAATTAAACAAGGATTCAAGAGTCAGCGGTATATTAGTCCAGTTACCTCTGCCAGGTAATGCCGTACTATTTTATATAACATCACAAGGTTGAGTTGTTGTGTGGGCAAAATTAATGAGCAAAATTAATTGCAGTTAGCTTACTATGCACACTGCTGAAAAAGAAGAGATGTATAAATAACCAAATTCTTCAAGACTGTGTTGGCCCTATTGGTATTTATTTCTGCAATGATGCTTCTTGTTTTTTTTTAAATCTTACATCACATTGCTTACTTTTTGAATCTAAACATGCCTAGCTCAGATTGGTTAGCAAATGATTTTATCTGCAAAATGTTTGGTAGTTTGGCAAACACATCACTCCAGGCTGGTTCCATGAGGTCAGTGTTTGGAAAAACAAATTCCCTTACCATCTGGAACAGCTCTGTTAGATGAATCGCACAGATGCAATGGTGACAGAGGAGAAAGCTTTCTTTGCTCCAGTCACTACTAAAGCTTGCAGTGAAGTCTGTGCAGTGCTCAGTTAAATGCAGCCAGAATTTTTGCAACTTGCATTATACCCCAGTTTGTCACACCCTAGCATTGGATCTATAACCTGATTTTGACCCATCTTGCAAGACATTTTGCAGTTTAACATTGTTTGGGTCTGCGTTAGCATGGATGAACAAAATTTATAATACAGACCTGGGCCTGTTTCTACCTCCAGTACTGACCTTAAATTTAAAAAAAGCTGAAAGATTGGATTTTCAGGATTTATCTCAAACTACTGTTTCTGGGGGTAATCATGACCATGCATATTCCAGTGTCCCTTTTTATTCACATGCTTGCAGGTTTGAATAAGAGAAAAGTATTGACCACATGGTGGCAGTGTAACACAAACCTGGCCAGACCTAAGTAAGATTGGCTGCCTGCACATCAGATAGTTAACAAGCTTTATTCCTCATCTGACAACATCCTGGGCAACTCTTACAGCAGATGTGGCTTAAGGATTCTTCCTGTGGCCTAAGGATCCCTCTGACAAGTACATAGCAGTGGCTGTAAAGAGAAGTGTTGCAGCCTGAGTAGCATTGCTCTGAGCGTTAGTCATCAACTTGAAGTTTGTGAGAGCAATCTACATGTAGGCTGAGGAAGCCATGTTGTTGGGCCTGACTATTCTCAAGGCAATAAAAGGCGCCTTGAAGAAAGTTGCTTTGTATGCTGCACTATTGCCAGACTTATCCTTGGATGTGATCTGTCAGCTCCAAAGCCATGATTTCCAATATCATAGCCTGAATGAATGTATGGCTCTGTCACTATGGACCCAGTTACAAGTGATGGATACCCCTAAGCTCTTTGATGAGGCCTTAGATGTGGTTCTTTTGAAACCAAAGATAAGAAGGCAGCTCTTCGATCTGCTAAGAGAGATGAAAAAAGAACAAGCCCTTCAGCCCTTTTACTCTATCTGGGTTCCAGAGAAACTCAGTATGCTCAATCGGTTCTCTCAACGCACTACAAGAGAAGTAACCAGGAAACAGATATAATAAAGGGAGCGTAAAATCAAACAACACGTGGGAATTTCGATTTTTAAAAACAAACAAATAAAAATTAATTTAACACAAGAAGAGTTATATGTTATTATTATTCATTAATGCTTGGTCCTAACTTCCTTACCTACTCTACCCCCTTCTAAAATCCTATACACAGACCCCACTAACTAGATGTTGCTTCCATGGTCCCCAAGCTTCCATACCAGGAGGAGGTCATGAATCAGGTCAGCATGATGACCCCCATTTCCACCAAACTGGAGGCTGCATGAGGCTGATGGCTGGGCGACTGACCGTGGGGATGAACATTTCAACCCCCAGTATGGTCATGATTACGATGGATGCCAGCCTCACTGGTTGGGGGATGCATATGCTGAATCAGAATACCAGGAGCAGGAGTGAAGCTCAGAGGAGCATCAGGTGGCTGGAGCTAGGGGCCATCAGGTTGGCTTTCCTGGCCTTCTAGGAAGGGATCTTAGACTGTCATGTTCTCTTCCAGGCAGACAGTGTGTCAGCGGGGGGGGGGGGGGAGAGAGAGAGAGAGAGGTGTGCAAAAACCCCCCTTATGTACGCCTCCATATAAATAGTGGAGGCGTACATAAGGGAGCATGCACTGTTGATCTCTCTGCAGTGACATTTTCAGAGAGCCATCAAGATGGAATATCGGGCAGGGATAATAAACACACTGGAGGAGCTGGATGGTCAAGCAGGAGTCCAAATGATTACTTCTGATGGATCCGTTTGCTACAGCTTTGAACATACAGGTTCAGAGATTCATCTTGGAGTCTGAGTGCACAGAAGCAGAGGGGAATGAATGTCCTGGACAAAGACTGGCTGGACAGCCTACTGTAGAACTTCCCATTCATTAAGAAGATATATGAGCTCAGGGGGTTGAAGTTGTCTTAATCACTCTGCACTGACCCAGATGGCAGTGATTTCTGGAGTTGATAACATCCACCTAGCCATGTTACCAAATCAAGGATCTTGTGCTGCAAGCCTAGTTCTTTCCCTCAGCCACAAAAGTTCCAACTGATGGCAAGGAAGCTGAGGAGAAATGGCTAAAGCATTTAGCTGTCTAGATGTAGTTCTGCTTCCCCTCTTGTCTAATAGAGTGTATATGGCACCACCTGGAAATCCTTCATCAAGTGGTGTGTTAAGGTAAGCCAACAGGTGGCTTGGAAGTCTAGAATCCACAGAGAGCCTTGCAGGCCAACCCAACAACTTTAGTTGCCAGCCCCACTCTCCAGGCAAGCCCTCCCAACCCCCCGTCAGCCTCCCCTAATAAGACTGGTCAGTAGCACAGTGCTAGTCACAGGTGCCCCAAGCCTTTCCTGTTACCCGTCATTGGATTGGATACAGACTAAAATAGGTTATTTCGATGGGAACAAAATGCAACTCATTTAAGTCACGACTACCTTGTCCCATTAATTTCAACGGGACCCAAGTTCAGTAGCTTGGTCTGCATCCAGCTGTGTGCTTTCACATTTGGTGAGTTCTGTTTTATTCAGTTTATTCTGAGGCTTAGCCATATGACATTCTTTCAGTTCAATACAACATGATTGGAAGTGTGCTTCTGCTCTTTCCAGTCTGGGAGATTGGGAACCTCTCCCTGGTGAAAGTGCCAATTCGCAAGCAGGTCTTTCCTCCTCCTGCATGGGAATGGCTATCCTTGGAGGATCACGAATGCTGCCCTTCCTCTCCTAAGAACAGGAATTCACAATAAGAAATCCCACTTTTCTATCATAAATATGGGATCTCATTATCCCTGAGTATGGAAACCTAACACACCACTTGCGTGTCTCTTAGCCTCTATAAATGTTTAAACTTATCTTTAAAAATTGACAAAGTAAGTTGAGCAAGATAAGTAAGTATTATCATACTGGTAGTACTACCAGATTATCATACTGGTTGTTGTTCAGTCGTTCAGTCGTGTCCGACTCTTCGTGACCCCATGGACCATAGCACACCAGGTCTTCCTGTCCTACGCTCTCTCCCGGAGCGTGCTCAAGTCCATATTCATTGCATCAGTGATGCTATCTAGCCATCTCATCCTCTGCCGTCCCCTTCTCCTTTTGCCTTCAGTCTTTCCCAGCATATATAAAATTATGTTTTCCAGATCACATTGATGAAAGGACTGTGTGCAGCACTGTTGCACCTGAAAAGGATGTGGATGGATTCCATATTTTCAATATTGGACGACTGTGTCTTGACCAACCTTCCGTTATACCTGCCACTGCTGCTGCTGTTTGGGAAATAATAAAGAGAACAGGTAACCAAATTATGTATGAAGCTGATGGAGGATTAATACATTGTGGAAAATATTTCAAAGAAATGTGATATCAAATGAGATACCATAGGGTCCTAGAATGTTAAAATTCCAGACTGCTTCGATAAAAATCATAACTGAAATGGGATATATTTTAAAATTTGGATTTGCACTGCAGTTTGTTGCACTGAAGGTGCTGGTCCATCTAGGCTCATTTATAATGTAATTGTGATTGTATTGCACTTGGAAAAGAGAAGCAATTCGTAGTTAAACAGTTTTTTCTAGACCTAGAGTGTTTCTACGCTAACATCCTTTAGCACTGCTGAGGCATCACTGTTCCAGATGACACTTACTATCTTGTTATTTCTATCATGCTGTCCACATGGCAAAGAGGGGGAAGTGCATCTTCTCAAATGGGGGGAAGAAACCATTTCCTGTTTGTTTTTAATTTAGCAATGTAATTTCAGGCTAGTGCACCAACATATGTTTGAAAGAAATGTGTAGTATGTAGGAAGAAAAGAAGGGGGGATCTCCCAGGTTTTGTCCTGAGTGCTTCATGGCACCAGACTTGGGCTAGTGCAGAGATGTGGAGCTTTGTCTTAATGGAGGAAAAGTCTATGTGTGTGTGAAGGTTTGAGGCCTACAGAGGCAAGGTAAAAAGGTCAGGCCTAGGGCTTCTTCACACAGGGCTTTTATCCTGCTATAGAGATGGCTTACTCACAGAAGTTTGCAGGTCCTGTACACGACAAAGCCCTCCTCCAAGGAACCTCCCACTCTTTGTGAGCTCTGTTGTGTTGTTTTCCATGACAACAAAAGTCCGGCATTTTCCCTCCTCCCACCATGGAGTCGATATAAATGAGAGTATACTGTTCAAAGTCGCTTTTATTGCAAATAAAACAACAGCGCCACCTAGTGGCTTTGTAATGAAACACATAGAAGTTGCGGGGGGGGGGGGTTAAGCCACATGGAAAGGACCTGATCTAATCCCACAACGATTCCAGAAGCAGAAGCCCCGGTAAATTGCAGGATTTTTAGCCTTGTGTGATGAAGCCCGTAGAAGCCTGGAGGCATTTTTTGTTGGGAGGGGGTATCCTTGAGAGGAGGAGTTTCATTTTCCTGAGTTAGGTTTCATTTCTTCAGGCCTGAGATGGTACTTTTGGTTTGGGGGAAGGAGGGGGTAAAAAGGGAGAGAGAGACAGAGAGAGAGACAGAGACAGAGGGAAACCAGAGTGTGAAGAGTGAGCAGGAAGAAGAAGTAGCCCTGAGAAGGCGTAAGTGCAGCTAGGGTAGAGGAACTTGCATTTTAGAAACCTTTATTTTCTCCTAATGCCTTTTATATCACTCAGCTCTATTCTGTAAATGCCTTTAGTTGTAACTGGCTTGCTTTAAATTTACCAGTAAACTGTTGTGGTTAACACCCAGGTGTCGGAAGAGTCAATCACCCCACGTCTACAGTCTAAACCCCACATTAGTGGGAAGGGGAAGTTTAAAAGAAGGAAGGTGGGACTCTTAAGGAGGAAAGAGATCCTTAAGGAGTTGTTCAGGGGGTCTGGGTCATAAGGGGAACCCCAACGGTGTGGGAGTTGGGAGTGACGAGCCAGGAAATCCATTCTGCTGTAGAAGGAGGGTAACACTGCAGGCTCCCTCCTTGGCGATTGCTGCCATGACGGAGCCAGCCCCAAGCCCCAGAGATGGTTATGGGGCGAGGAGAGAGTATCCCAAGCTGGAGAAGGGACTGGCTGCTGGATAGAAACTTGTGGTGTGGTGTGGTGTGGTGCTGCTTGACTCCCGAGACCATAAAACCTAGGCACCTGAAACTTGGCATGCATTCTAAGGGGATGCTATGGGTGGGCACCTCAGGGGGATTTCATTTTTAAAACACATTAATAAATTTGAATTGAATGTGTCTGTGTGTTTGAGTCACTAAATGACAGGCATCCCTAGACAGTGTGTAGCTCTGCAGTGGATACTAGTTTGAAGCCGGGGGAATGCAAGACAAAGGGACGGAGTTATACACCTTCCCCCTCTCCCTTGTTGTGGGGCAGCCACCCCCTTCGGGGAGCGAATTGGGCAGTCACTTCCCTCAGTGGGCTATCGGGGTGCACCGTGGCAGAAACTGTGCCTAGGGCTTCCAGCTTCCGTGGCTTCATGCAGAACGGGTTGGGTGCAATGTGGCCAGCTCTAACAACTGCATGATGTTGCTTGAAGGCATTGCTGTATCAGATGAAGGGCTATTTCAACCCATGCAAAGCTAGGTCTGTTCGCTAGTTTAATTATAAAAAGACACCAGGCAAGGAAGTTGCTGGCACACCGCATACCCAGTTCCTTTTAAACATAGTGGAATGGCAGTTAGTCAAAAAGATGAAACGATAACGATAAGGCAGTCTGTACGTGAGGAGATTGTACTGTTGAACAGTCCTTTCTCCAAAATAAAAATAAATCTCATTTTCTGAGTTCCAAAAAGAAATGGAACAGCACGGTGAAAATGCAGGGTAACAGCGGTAGGTTAACAGTGTTATGTAGATGCCCTGTAAAAACTGAGTGAATGAAAAGTGGCAGATCTAGAATAAGTAGCTACAAAAAGGAAGTAGAGCTGCAAAAATAAACTCTGATTTAAAGTCTGGCTTTTATATAAGATGTGTTTTTTCAGGATGTCATTTTCTTTGAGCTATTGCATTTAAAAGCTCATGCCATAATATAAGAACATTAGAAGAGCCATGTTGGATCAGACCAAGGGTCCATCTATTCCAGCATTCTGTTCACACCAACTGCTTGTGGGAATAGAGATGTAAAATTTCCAGAAATTTTGAAGCTATGGGAAAAAAGCAGGTTTTTTCCTTGTTGAAAAAAACAGATAATTTGTGGGAAATGGCAAAAAAAAAAAAAAATTAGCACTCTTTACAGTTCTAAAGTCACTTTGTTGCTTTAGGACAGCCTTACCCAACCTGCTGCCTTCCATATACTCTGGACTTCAGCTCTTGCCAGCCTCAGGCAGGATAGCCAGTGGTCAGGAATGCTGGCCATTGTAGTCCAAAACATCTGTAGGGCACCAGTTTGAGGAAGTCTGCTTTTGGAATGTAAAGCAGCCTTAATGTTCTGGGGAGAGCAATCCTGTGGGACCAAGACAGCATCTTGGGGCCATAGGATTGTCTGGTTTCCTGGCAAGATTTCGGAGATGGGGCTCCAACCTTGGAGCCAGGAAACCCCTCCCCCTTGTAGCTGGTGCAGAGAGAACCATGCCAGTTACCTCTCCGCGCTTGGAAAACAGTGCATGGAGCTGGGGAAAAGGGGGGCGTTCCTGGGGGCAGGGAGGGGAGGAGACCAGGGCAGCTGTGGTATGCCGTTTCCTATGGCTGCCCCAGCCCCCTTCCCTAACCCCTCCAAGGTGCCGCTGCTAGACGGGCAGAGCCTCTGCTCTTCTTCTGCCCTTGGCAGCCTCTGAGTTTGGAGGCCGCCAACTCTCTTGATAGGATTGCACCCTAAAGTTATATTACATATAACTAGGTTTGCTCATAAAATTATTATATTTGAAAACTTTAAAAAGTGAACTCAGTAAATGTGTAAGTATTGTCTGAATAAACTATACTTTTAAAATTTAATATACCAAGCATGATAGTTTTATGAGCAAACCAAATTATACATAACATATTTTAGGTTCCTAGTTTATTTCTGAACAGAGGGAACTTCTGCAAGTAGTCCCTGAAGAATCTGAAGCATCCTAGAAGAAGCAGGAAGAACTGGAGGCAGAGGAAGACAAGTCCAGAAACTCAGGACTCTGTAGAACAAAACCACACTGTCAAGAATGTTCATTTCTTCCATATTATAATGTGGTGACTCTTCTCACATTTTGGGAAACTGACCATGACGTGGGGCATTTCAAAATGTCTATCAATAAAAGATCAATAATTTTAATAAGGAATGGAAGAAATAACTGCTGAGGATCTTATGGAGAGGATTAAAAAAACATTTTCCACACAGCTTCATTATTTCCGGACATTTTACATCTCTAGTTTTTCTATAAAGTCTGCTTATTACATAGTTTTTAGAAATCATTTTAGGGGGATTAAAGGCTTGGTAACAATATATAAATTGTTGTTGTTCAGTCGTTCAGTCATGTCCGACTCTTCGTGACCCCATGGACCATAGTTATTTATTTTTGTACAGGCCCATGATGGGAAATATATGGCACCAGTGGCACTGGAAAGTTTGGGACCAAATTTATAGAATTTCAGCGCATTTTTTAAAAAATTCCAATTAACACTGTCAAAAGCTTTATATGTATCCAGTGCCACCAGAGCTATAGGTAGTTTGTTTTGTTTACAATAACCCATCAAGCTAAAAAAAACCTCTTCTAATTGGATCAGAAATATGTCTGGTATAAAACCAAATTGATCTGCATTAATTAATTTTTCTATTTAATTTGTAATTCTATTATTCAACACTAGGCAAAGATTTTATTATCTGTGTTTAATAAGCAGATTGGCCAATCAGAATTGGGTTTTAATGGGTTTTCCCTGGTTTGATTAAGAGTGCTATGCATGACTTTTTCAATGTTTCTGGGAGTGGGAAAATGAAATTCCAGAATTTCATTAAATAATTCATGTAATTGGGGGATTAAAGTATTTTTAAATTTCTTGAAAAATTCAGCAGTATATCCATCTACACCTGGTGATTGCTGTGTTTTTAGGTTTGAGATCATATCTTTTATTTCATCAACTGAGATTCTTTCCTCCAGCATTAAAATATCTTGTAAAATCATTTCGTTTACTTTAGCTTTTTTTCTGACATTCTTCTAACTTAATCTGATCTATATTAATAGTTTTATAAATGTTTTTTTAATTACAAATTCTTTTATTTTGGATAAATCAAATACCCAAATAACCTTCTGAATTCTTTATGGCTACATTTTTATTCTTGATTCTGCAATTTCTGATCCTATTGGCTAATAATTTGGATCCTTTCCCTTCAAATTCATAATATTTTTGTTTAAGGTATAACAAGGTAATCATTGTCTTATTATATCTAATTTATCCAATTCTTTGCATTTTTGTTCTAATTCTTTCCTAATTTTGATTGATCCGTACTGTCTGTATCTTATCAGTAAGTTTTTGAATGTCTAAATTGAAGCTTGCTGTTTGTGCTTTGTTTTCTTGTTCTACTTAATTCTTGTATGCATATTCCACGGATTACATCTTTTAGTGTTTCCCATCAAAGTATGGAGGAAATACCTTCCAATGTGTTCTCTTTTATATACAGTTCTAAATTTTCCTGTATTTTTTCCTATTTGATTCAGTTGCTAATAAGGTTGGATGGAGTTACCATGTCAGTAAAAGTACCTCTTTAGACCCCTCAATTAACTGTATGTTTAGTGTTGGATGATCCATGACCTTAATTATATTAATTGTAGTCTTGTTCACATTAGATAATTCTCCTTCTGATATTAGGATAGCATCAGTTCTTAAGTAAATATCATGCACTTTTGAGTAAAAAGTATAACTATAGTCATTTGGATTCTATTCTCCCCACGCTTCCCTTAGCCTGTGGTTCTGAAATATCCTGAAAGCTTTCTTTGCATTTTGTTTTACAAATTGTCTTGATGAATGTAGTGTACTTTTTTCCTTATTCTCCAGTTTTCTGGGATCCACCCCTTGGAGTTCAGGTCTCTCCCTACTTTAGTTGTGTTGGCAGTAGAAAAATTTCTCAGCTTTTTAAGTATGTTGTTTATAAAGTTAAGTTGCCCAGCACTTGGTGCATATATTGAAGCTAAAGTATACTATTTTGGTTTAGTTTCCATTCTATGACAATACAGTGACTTCTAGTGTCTCTTTGAATTTTTTGTAATTTAAAATCAATATCAGATCGGATTAAATGAGCTATGCCTCGTGCCTTATTAGTTCCTGTGCACCATAGATTTGTACAAGGGCAGTATGATAGTGGCAGTTTTATCTTTGATTCCTAATTGCCTAATATGGAATTTGACCTTTTCACAGTACCTGCACACTTGGTTGACATTTTCATCAAACTGTCCACCACAACTGCAAAATCTCTTTTTTTGGTCAGTCAACTCAGGTCCCATCACCATACACGTGAAGTTGGGAATTTTTGCCCCAAAATGGATCACTTTACACTTGCTTGCATTGAAGTATCTTTGCTGTATTGTTAGGGATGGTGGAGAATTCCACCACGGACTCCAATGAGGCCGGATTCGGAGTCCGTGGCGGAACGGAAGACTTATCCCCACCTCTGCGCAGAATCCTCTTTGGCTCCGGATTGCCAGCGATACAGCTGCCATGCCATATCGCTGGCTGAAGGGGACTGACTGCAGACGCAAATGGCGTCCAGGATGCTATTTGCGGCCGTAAGGCCTTAGTTTAAGGTAAATGCAGCCGTAAATGGACGTCCCTGCATCCCTGCTTTTACGTGATAGGCTACGTAAATATTTGCATAGCCTATCGTGTTAATGAAAAGCACGACAGCAAATGGCGTCCCAGACGCCATTTACATCCACAGTCAGTAGCCCTGTTCAGCCAGTGATACAGCATGGCAGCCGTATTGCTGGCACTTCGGAGCTGGCTGGCGGCTCCGCGGAATCGCCATGGAGCAGAGCTGGCCAAAGAGGATTCCAGGGGGAGGAACGGATCGCCTCCCCCCCCTGCAGACCCCCCCCCCGGACTGGCAGGTAGGGGATTCGTACTTCCCTATGTATTGTAGTAGTGTTAGTCAACTAAAAGAGGGGAATTTGAGAGGTTAACCATGTCACTCTGTCATAGTTTCCACAGTGGAAAAGCACAAATGTTTCCAAAAGGAAAGTTATGCGTAATAGCTAGATCAAACATTTTCAAAATTGAAAAATCAAAAGCTTCTTATTTTGCATGTATGATGAACTATATTCGAAATGATTTTGGTTATTTTTACTCATTCTATAAGGAATACAAACATTTGGAAGAAATGTTGTTGTAGCTGGAAGATCGAAGAATGTTGGAATGCCTATTTCAATGCTTTTACATACTGATGGAAGACATGAAAGGCCTGGAGGTACATTGAAGAACATTCTGATTTGTTGTGATGAAACTCTCAACACAGAGAGAAGGGAGGGAGCAAAGGAAGGCAAAATAGTTCATTTACCACTTACATTCATAACAGGATTGAAAATACTTGGAACTTGGAGTAGGCCCCATCCTGACACTCAGGTAGTTGGATAGCAATCTGCATTCCTGATATTTTTTCCACTATCTGCTTTGCAAAAGAATGCTTTACTCTGATATCTCTTAGGGGAGGGGTAGGCAATTTGTGGCCCTCCAGATGTTTTGGCTTACAGTTCCCAGCAGACCTAGCCAGCATAATCAAAGACGAGGGATCAAGTTGTAGGCCAAGGCATTTGGAAGGCCACAAGTTGCCAACCCCCGCCTAGGGACGTATCCCTTCTTTCTATTTTGTACTCTTTTACCTGTCCAGATTTCATGACAAATGTCAGCTGTTTTTACAGAATCAAATGGACATTAGGACTAGGTACGCTGTTATTCTGACCCGCTCCAGATATTTCTTCAGTTTTGCTAACTTAATAACCAGCTTATGTTTCCTTACCTGTTTTATATACTACAAAATGGATGTGAGGCCAGAATGGTATGAAAGGAAATTCCATTCAGCCTAATTCTTCATATTCTTACCTGAATATGTTTTGCTTATTTATTAATTTTATTGTGCTACTTTATCTCTGATGCTTACACCATAATTATGTTATTTGCAATTCAATTAACATGTTTGTCCTGTATCTTGTAGCTCTTTGTTGACTACAATATATTCAGTATTTTGTCCTTTTCTGTAAACCAAGGCAAGGCCAGTCTAGGTCTCGTATTAATGATCTCATAGACCAGGGATAGGCAGGCTGGTGCCCTCCAGATGTTTTGGACTACAGCTCCCATCTCTTACCATTGAGCATGCTGACTGGGGCTGATAGGATCTGTAGTCCAAAGCATCTGGAAAGCACCAGGTTGTCTGTCCCTGTCAAAGACCTTTGGTCTGCAGCAGTGGGTTATGACCACAGCTGAGTCCCATGTTGCCGGGGTTCCACGTGGGGCTTATCAGACCTGAGAAAGCTGGGAGGCTGCTGTTATAGATGGCTATATATTTTGAACTATAAATCTGGAATGGCAAACATTTGAAAGCTGTATTTACTGAACTCCCACAAGTACTGTATATCTGAGAGAAAAAATGCTTTGCTCCAGCCGAAACTCAATCATTCCTCAATAGTTTCATAGATTTCAGTAGGATGACCAGTGCAAATGATGGATTGTGAATGATGGTATTTTTTATTCAGTTTTTATTTTTAAAATGGATACATGGCATCTTTACATATATAGACTACTTTATTTAGACTGTGCGTGTGTGGAAAAACAGGGGCACAATCGGAAAGTTAATTTATTTCAGTGGACCTTGCACAGCAGAATTTCCAAATTGAATCGAGAAAGAAACTGTCGTATGGTAGACATTTTTATTTCTTTAGAGGCTCCTGGGGGGGGAAAAAAGGGAGGTCTGGTGCTTCTAAAATAATTGCGAATTAAAGGAAATACTGTAAAGTGTACGGTGTAAACGCTTAGTGTGTCAACACTGGGATGATAATTTTATTTACTGTTGCATTGCAGTTTTTGAATGAGCATTAATTGCGACTAATGTTTTTGTGACAGGTGATGCTACAGTGACAATTACTCACAGATATACACCAAAAGATCAACTGAAGATACACACACAGCTTGCTGATATTGTAATAGTTGCTGCAGGTATGTAGCACTGCAGTATTTTAAAATACATTAAAATTCAAACAGTAGATTTGAAATTCACTATAATTCACTTCATTGTTGTTAAAGCAAAATGTTGCACAAGGATAAAGTGAAAATTGCATAAAGTATAGATTGTAAGGGAGGTGCTATAACACAGACTCACTTTGGTACTGAAGAATAGAAACTTCTGTACCAAAGAAACACAGATTTTTACTATAGACTATTCATGCAAACAAGCTCAATATTTCCTTAACTTGCCTAAAATGACTGTGGTGCTGGGGAAGTATCTCCAAGGCTGCAGTCTCCATCTACCTCCCCCCACACATCCTTTCTTCTTCTTCTTTTGGTGTTTTAGTCCCTATGATGATTTCCTTTTAACTTACAACTTGGGAGAACAACTGTTTTTTAAAAAATCTACATGTTCTGGGACCCCTTTCTTTTTCTTAGATCTACATCCAGTAAATGCTTCTAGAATATGTACATACACAGTGAGAGTGGATTAGAATTAGCAGATAGCTGATATTGTCCTAAGATTGATTTGACATAGGACTCCCAGTTCTGTGACCTCCTTGAATGAATTTTCACAAGTTGCTGTGTTTAATGCCATAGTTGTAAGGAGAAATCCTACTCTGTTTGAGGGATAAATACTGGGTCAGAAACTAGCAATTCCCCTAGCATGAGTTTGAGTTCTCATCATGGTGAGTGTTTAGCCACCATCTCCATCATTATACACAGAGCCATTTCTTTGAGAAAAGAAATGTTAAGAAATGGTATTAAGACTTAACCACAGAGTTTGAAGTCCCACTGACTATTACATATTTTACTTCAGTTGGATTTTTGATTTGCACATGTTAGTGGCACTCTGATTTTGTTACATGTTTGAGGAACTAAATAAAGTACTCATTACTTTAGGATTGTGTGGGAAAAACCCCTCCAAGGCCAAAGAGAGAGCTTTGACCTCAGAAGAGGTTTCTTTATGTTGAAGCCGTCACTTTGGCTCTTCCCAGCTACTGCAGAATTTTCCATGATGGCGCTCTCTACAACAATGGCACTCCAGTGGGTGAGGAGGGAGGCGTATGTCCGGGTGGTCCAGTGGGTGGGGAGAGAATGACTGAGGATCTGAGGGATCCTAAGTCCTCCCAGCTCCCAACCGTGCCCCCAAGCTGGTGAAACACTTAGATGCACTCAAGAGCATATCTGAATGTTTCCCTCACATTGCCAGCAATGGGAAGGGATGATTGTTCTTCCAATCCCCCCTGCCTCCTCCTTGAGTTCTGCCATACCAGCAAGAGCTGACGAGGCATAGGAGAGATTGGAGTCCTCCAGCGAGAGCTGATCTGAGAGGATTGCTCTCTGAAGAGATGGAAAGTTTGGTCCTTGTGTGCTCCCCCTCACTCTTTTCGTGTGATAGTCTAATATGAAGAAGGAGTTGTGTATTGTTCCTACACTAGGGGAACCCAAATAACATCCAGGTTTGCAGTTGTATTGCTGAACTAAACTTTTTGGATTTTTTTTGTTTTGTAAAATTCTACATTTTATTATGCAACAAGTTAGGTTATTTCTGCAGAGATTTTGTTTTTGATTACTTGTGAGAAAAAACGAGCCTCTTAAAACATCAGTAGTTCATTGAAGCCCAGACAATCTAACCTGTCTGAAAAAGGTCACCCTCAAACCTGCCAGTTGCTTTAATTACACCTGAGTATTTGCAGAATTCTTGGTATGCAAATATAATTGTAGGGCTGTTTAATCCTGCAAATACCAATGTTTACTAAGTGTTGTCCCCACTCTGACACTGTCCTGTTCCTGCTCCCTTCTTCAAAGGTATCTGATTCTTCTGCATAACATACCCTAAAGGTGGCGGTAGTCTTCTCCTCCCCCTTCCTTGAAATTCTGCCAGTTCAAACTCCCGACCATCCACCCTCATCCCACTGCTTATTACCTTTTGGCATTCATTCTGTCAGACTCTAGTTCCCCTTTCTATCCCCACGTTGCTGTTTCTTTATCTCCCACTTGTTGTTATTGTTCAGTCGTTCAGTTGTGTCCGACTCTTCGTGACCCCATGGACCATAGCACGCCAGGCCTTCCTGTCCTCCGCTCTCTCCCGGAGCGTGCTCAAGTTCATATTCATTGCGTCGGTGATGCTATCTAGCCATCTCATCCTCTGCCATCCC
Source organism: Heloderma suspectum (assembly GCF_057233095.1). NCBI lineage: Eukaryota > Metazoa > Chordata > Lepidosauria > Squamata > Helodermatidae > Heloderma > Heloderma suspectum. The sequence continues at coordinate 130,280,264 of NC_139462.1, read as the reverse complement.
CTTCTCCTTTTGCCTTCAGTCTTTCCCAGCATCAGGGTCTTTTCCAGAGAGTTTTCTCTTCACATTAGGTGGCCAAAGTATTTGAGCTTCACTTTCAGTATCTGTCCTTCCAATGAGCACTCAGGGTTGATTTCCTTTAGGATGGACTGATTTGACCTCCTTGCAGTCCAGGGGACTCGTAAGAGTCTTCTCTAGCACCACAGTTCGAAAGCATCGATTCTTTGGCGCTCAGCCTTCCTTATAGTCCAGCTGTCACAGCCATACGTTACTACTGGGAAAATCATAGCTTTGATTAGATGGACCTTTGTCAGCAAGGTGATGTCTCTGCTTCTTACTATGCTGTCTAGGTTTGCCAAGGAGCAAGTGTCTTGTAATTTCATGGCTACAGTCACCGTCTGCGGTGATCTTGGAGCCCAAGAAAATAAAATCTGTCGCTGCTTCCATTTCTTCCCCTTCTGTATGCCAGGAAGTGATGGGGCCAGATGCTATGATTTTCATTTTTTTAATGTTGAATTTCAAACCAGCTTTTGCACTCTCCACTTTCACCCTCAACAAGAGGCTCTTTAGATCCTCTTCGCTTTCTGCCATTAGGGTGGTATTGTTTGCGTATCTGAGGTTGTTGATAATTCTCCCGGCAATTTTAATTCCGACCTGTGATTCATCCAACCTGGCGTTTCTCATTATGTACTCTGCATATAAGTTAAATAAGCAGGGTGATAATATGCAGTCTTGTCATACTCCTTTCCCAATTTTGAACCAATCGGTTGTTCCATATCTGGTTCTTCCTGTTGCTTCTTGACCCTCGTACAGGTTTCTCAGGAGACAGGTAAGGTGGTCTGGTACTCCCATCTCTTTAAGAATTTGCCATAGTTTGTTTTGATCCACACAATCAAAGGCTTTAGCGTAGTCAATGAAGCAGAAATAGACATTTTTCTGGAATTCTCTTGCTTTCTCCATGATCCAGCAAATGTTGGCGATTTGATCTCTAGTTCCTCTGCCTCTTCAGAACCCAGCTTGTACTTCCGGTAGATCTCGGTTCACATACTGCTGAAGCCTAGCTTGTAGGATTTTGAGCATCACCTTGCTGGCATGTGAAATGAGCGCAATTGTACGGTAGTTTGCACACTCTTTGGCATTGCCCTTCTTTGGAATTGGAATGTAAACTGACCTTTTCCAGTCTTGTGGCCACTATTGAGTGTTCCAAATTTGTTGGCATATTGAGTGCAGCACTTTAACAGCATCATCTTTTAGGATTTTAAATAGCTCAGCTGGAATACTGTCATCTCTGCTAGCTTTGTTGTTTGTAATGCTGCCTAAGGCCCACTTGACTTCACTCTCTAGGATGTCCGGCTCAAGTTCAGTGACCGCACTATCATGGCTATCAGGGACATTCAGATCTTTCCTGTATAGTTCTTCTGTGTATTCTTGCCACCTCTTCTTAATCTCATCTGCTTCTGTTAGGTCCCTGCCTTCTTTGTCCTTTATCATGCCTGTCTTTGCACAAAATGTTCCCTTGATGTCTCCAATTTTCTTGAAGAGATCTCTAGTCTTTCCCATTCTATTGTTTTCCTCGATTTCTTTGCATTGTTCATTTAAGAAGGCCTTCTTGTCTCTCCTTGCTATTCTCTGGAACTCTGCATTCAGTTGGATATATCTTCCCCTTTCTCCTTTGCTTTTCACTTCCCTTCTTTCCTCAACTACTTGTAAAGCCTCATCAGACAGCCACTTTGCTTTCTTGCATTTCTTTTTCTTTGGGATGGATTGAGTTGCTGCCTCCTGAACAAGGTTATGGACCTCCGTCCATAATTCCTCAGGCACTCTGTCTATTTGGTCTAATCCCTTAAATCTATAACTCACCTCCACTGTATATTCATAAGAGATATGATTTAGGTCATACCTGAATGGTTTAGTGGTTTTCCCTACATTCTTCAATTTAAGCTGAAATTTTGCAAGAAGCAGCTCATGATCTGAGCCACAGTCAGCTCCAGGTCTTGTTTTTACTGGCTGTATAGAGCTTCTCCATCTTTGGCTGCAAAGAACATAATCAATCTGATTTCGATATTGACCATCTGGTGATGTCCATGTGTAGAGTCGCCTCTTGTGCTGTTGGAAAAGAGTGTTTGCTATGATCAGCGTGTTCTCTTGGCAAAACTTTATTAGCCTTTGTCCTGCTTCATTTTGTACAGCAAGGCCATGCTTGCCTGTTATCCCAGTGATTTCTTGACTTCCTACTTTAGCATTCCAATCCCCTATGATGAAAAGGACATTTTTTTTGGTGTTAGTTTTAGAAGGTGTTGCAGGTCTTCATAGAACTGATCAACCTCAGCTTCTTCGGCCTCAGTGGTTGGAGCATAGACTTGAATTGCTGTGATGTTGAATGGTTTGCTTTGGATTCGTACTGAGATCATTCTCCCACTACCTCGCTCTTAATTTTCATTGCAGATCTTGAGGTCTAGCTTGCCTTAATCTGCCCTGATGAAACTCCCGTTTTGCTTCCTGATGATTCCAACATTCTTGTTGCTGTCCATCTGACCCAGCAGTGTCACCTGTTCTCTCTCCCTCATAGAATCATAGAATCACAAAATAGGAGGGTTGGAAGGGGCCTATAAGGCCATCAAGTCCAACCCCCTGCTCAGTGCAGGAATCCAAGTCAGAGCATCCCTGACAGATGGCTGTCCTGCCTTGTCTTGAATGCTTCCGGTGTGGGAGAGCCCAGCACCTCAGTCTTCACTTCCCCATACATTGGTCTGGACAATTCCTTGATCTTGCCTTAACAAAGAACTGCTTTGTCTCTAACCAGTCTGCTGTGGAATCGCCTATGTCTGATCATCACCATATCACTTCCAGCTCTGCACACAGTCCACCTCCCCATGTTCTGCCTTCTGTTTCTTTTTTATTCATTTATTAAATTTCTTAATCGCCCATCTGGCCAGTTACCCGGCCACTCTGGGTGATGTACAATGGTACAATTTAAAACAGTAAAATTATACATTAAAACATTATTTAAAAATACGCTAACCCACCCCAAATGCCTGCCTGAATAACCAAGTTTTCAGTGCATGGCGGAAGCTCATCAAAGAGGGGGCATGGCGGAATTCCCTAGGGAGGGAGTTCCACAGAGTGGGGCCACCACAGAGAAGACCCTCTCCCTCATCCTCACAGCCTAGCTGTCCTAGCTGATGGGACAGGGAGAAGGCCATCCGAGGCTGATCTTGGTGAGCGGCCTATCTGGTGTTGCTGGAGATGCTCCTTGAGATAGGCTGGGCCGGAACCGCATAGGGTTTTAAAGGTCAAAACCAACACCTTGAATTTGGCCTGGAAAACAACTGGTAACCAGTGTAACTGTTCTTCTGTGGCCTCCAGTCCATTGATCCAGTGGTTTTCTCTGAAGTGTTGTCCCCTCCTGTCACTTCTGCCTGCTCAATAGTCTCTGCAATTTTCACCTTCAAGCTATTCTTGTCCTCACATTTGCCTCTCAATCCCAGTGTGCTATTTGCCATTAGGGATGTCAGAGAATTCCGCCACGGATCTCGGTGAGGCCGAATGCCAGTACATTCGGCCCCCCGAACTCTGTGGTGGAACGACCTGCCCCCCGCCCCCCCCCCCAGATCCCACCTGGGACGAGACTTAACTGAGGCGGATTTTCCGGGCGGCAGCGGCTCTGGCGGCGGCTTCGGCTCTGGCGGCTGCAGCGGCTGGTCTTCCGACCGGCTGCTGCTGCCACCATTTGCAGTCTTGTAAAAAAAAAACAACCCCCCCCCCCCGACGTGATAGGCTACGTAAAGATTTACGTAGCCTATCATGGCTGGGTTAAAAAAAAAAAAGCCGCTGCCATTTGCGTTCCTTATTTTTGGCTGTCTTAGTCTACGTAAATATTTACGTAGACTATGACGGCGAAAATAAAGGGGAACGCAAATAGCATAGCGGGCGCTATTTGCGTCCCTTTTTGATTCGCCGTTTTAGCCTACGTAAATATTTACGTAGACTAAGACAGCCAAAAATAAGGAATGCAAATGGTGGTGGCCATAGCCACCGCCATTTGCGTACATGTTTTTGTTTTGTTTTTTCCCCAGAGCCCTCCGCGACCGGAAATCCGGCTGTGGACGGCTCTGGCTTGGCTGGGCCTGGCCAGCTGCTCGGCGGAGCTGCCGTGGAGCACAGCCGGCCGTGGAGGATTCTGGGGGGGAGGAATGGATTGCCTCCCCCCCCCCGTCGAGGATTCCGGGGGGAGGGATGGAACGCCCCCCCCCCATCAACATAATCCACAGAAAGGTAAGTGACTTTCGTACATCCCTATTTGCCATGCATCCCCAGCTCTGGCTCACTCTACTCAAAATCTCTGTTGATGTGCAGCCTCTGGAGGAACAAGAGTGTTGGCTGATTTCATCCTCTCCTCCTACTTGTCTACCGAGCAACACTACTGCACCATCTGGTCTCCACCAACTCTTAAGGGGGAATCTACATGGCAACAGTTTCTGAAGCGTTTTGTGGTTCTATCCAGTTTTTCATGAAATTGCTTGGTTCTGTCAGCGGCACATGAACCAAGAAACGCAGAGTATGCACTACTTAAAAATCCGCCTTCATGGGTAACATGGCACTTCAGACCGCCATACTTGGGGGTTGGGTGGGTGGAGTCCAGGATTGAGCATCATCAACCACGTAGGTGCTCCTCAGCCAATGAGAGAGGCTTGTTCCCTGCCCGTGTCCACACTCCCCTGCTCAGGGAAGTTTAATGGAAGCACTGAATTAAGCCCCTGTAGTTTAACCTGCACCTCTCCCCTCTCACCCACCTCTGGGATATTGTGAATGGTTTAGGGATGTCAGAGAATTTCTCCATGAATCTCGGGGAGGCCGAATGCCAGCGCATTCGGCCCTCCGAAATTGGTGGATAAACGGTCTGCCCCCCCCCCGGGACGGGACTTACCTTGTGCGAATGTCCCTTGCGGCGGCGGCTCTGGCAGCGGTGCGGTGGCGGCGCGGTGGTGGCGGCTGCGGCAGCCGGTCTTCCGACCGGCTGCCACCGCCATTTCCAAGGTAAAAAAACAACAACAACAACAAACGTGATAGGCTACGTAAAGATTTACGTAGCCTATCACGGCTAGATTTTTAAAAAACACTGTGATAGGCTACGTAAATGTTTACGTAGCCTATCACGGCTGAGTGAAAAAAAACAAAAAAAACCCGCCCGTACGCATATGGCGGCACCCATGGGTGCCGCCATTTGCATACATGCGGTTTTGTTTTTGTTTTTTTTCACTCAGCCGTGATAGGCTACGTAAACATTTACGTAGCCTATCACGGCTGACTGCAGGGACGCAAACGGCAGCGGCTACAGCCGCCATTTGCGTCCCGGCAGGACAGAATGATTTGCGGCCGGAGGGACGGGGCGCCTCCCCCCCAGCCAGAATTTCGGGGGGGAGACGGGGCGCCTCCCCCCCTGCCAGAATTTCGGGGGGAGGGACGGAGCGCCTCCCCCCCACTGCGAATCAAGCTTCGGGATCAGGTAAGGGACTTTCGTACATCCCTAGATGGTTAAAGCAGCACTACTACGATATTGTGAATGAATAAAGCACTCTGTGATATTGTGAATGAGTAAAGCAAGCTACTGTGATATTGTGAATGGTTAAACAGGCTACAGATTGTGAATGGGTAAAGCAGGCGACTGCGATATTGTGAATGGGTAAAACAGTGCTACTGCAGTATTGCGAATGGTTAAAGCAGCGCTACTGTGAAGTAGTAGGGAAAGGAAGTCTGTGTCCAGAAGTGCCCTATTAAGAATGGGGGGAAAGAGGGAATGGGGGGAGGTGCAGCCTCACTGCTTGACTGTTACTGCCGGGTCACAGAAACACCCCTAGGCATGCCCAGGATTTAATGCTGGGGGGCAGGACACCGCAGTGGAATTGCACAGGAGCTGCATTTAAGGAAAACAACAGACTAAAACAAAATTGCGAAAATGCACAGTTTCCAGAGGGAAGGTGCTGGGTTGCTGCGAATTGGCGACAATGTCATCTGTGATGAACAACCCTGAGGTGCTCTTACTCCACACTAAATTGGCCGTGTAGATAGGGCCTACCTCTGCACTTCTTCTCTACCTTTTAATGTCCTGGTAAGGTGAACTCCACCATCTCTCCCCTCTCTGCTGAAGACTTTGCTTCCTCCTTCAATACTAAAATTGGAACTATCCACTCTGATCCCTCCTCCTTTACCCCCTCTTTTAGCCCCCTTTCCCCCTTCATCTTCTTTCCCCTCCTTTCCCCCCTCTTCCAGCTCTCCCTCCTCCTACACCTGCCTTTACTTTTCCTCACCCCATCCCAATTCTAATTTGAAGTTGACTGCCTTGTTGTCCTCCTTGTCTAAACCTTCCAGGGGTTCCTCCCAGCTTCTGGGTGTCCTCTCTGTATGGCATCAACCTTTCTCCTCTGGCCTCTTTCCTACTGCATTCAAACATGCCACCTCTTTCCGCTATTCTGAACAGAAGTCCAGCTATCAGCCAGTTGCCCTCCTACCCTTTCCTTCCCAACTCCTTGAGTGTGATGCATATCCCCCTGTCTTGTCTTTCTCACCCCGAGCTCTGCATTTGGCCCCTTCCAAACTGGCTTCTACCCTTTGCACTGCACTAAAACTGCCCTCACCAAAATCAGTGGCAGTCTCTTCAATGCCAGCATCAGAAGGCCTTTACTCAGTCTTCATCCTTCCTAACTTCTATCCCACTTTCAATACATTTGATCACTCTCTGTGGCTTGACCATGTTTTTTTGCCCTACATCTCTGTGACCCAGTCTTCAGCTGGTTCTCCTCCTACCTGTCTAATCACTCTTTCAGTGTGTTGATTGGGGCAGCTCTTCCCTGCTTTCCTTCTCTCCTATGCAGTTTCCTGGGGCTCTTTTCTTAGCCCTCTGCTCTTCTCTCCCTACACACTGCCCTTTGATAACTTCATCAGATCCCATGGCTTTAAACAGCAGTGCCACCCAGTACCAAACTAATGACACCCAGCTCTACCTTTCTGCCTCAGAACCTTCTCATTCCATCCAATTTTGCACATTCAAGTGCTGCTCTGGCAATTACACTTGAATGCTCTGTTATAAAAAATTCAGTATGTGCAAAACCAGACGTCTCATCTTTCCTCCCAAGCACCCTCCTCCCATCATGCACCCACCCTGCTGAACAGTCATGGAGCCTTGGCTTTATCCGTGGCTCACTCTCCTTAGCCTCCCCCACCTCCATCCCATATTCAGTCTGGCACCAAGTCATGCTTCTTCGCCCTTTACAACATTGCAAAAATATGTCCCTTCCTCTCTGTCAGCTAGGCAATAATTCTGCCTCATGCTCTAGTCATTGCTTCCTTTGACTAATGCAATTTTCTCTCCGGTCTTCTGTTGTTTCACCTCGGTTCTCTCACGAGTACTATGCTGCCAAAATCATTCACTTCTCCTTGCTCTGGCCATGTGACACCCCTTAAAACCCTGTTCTTAAAGCTCTTTGTCCTTACCGTCCAAGTCTTTCATGGCCTGCCCCCCACCCCTTTTTTTTCTCTTCTATCCCAGCAGATCCTTGCCTGTGACCTTCATTCATCCAGCTCAGCCACTCTGAACTATGCCCTTTCTCCCTTGCTGCCCTTATGCCTGGAACTGTACCCCAAAATAGCTATGGATTGCCACCTCCCTCCCTCCCTCCCTCCCTCCCTCCCTCCCTCCAAATCCCATCTATTTTATGAAGACCGAGACAACTCACTAGTCCCCATACTCTAACTAAGCCTAAATACGTGCCACTGAAATGACACATGCTTGTCCTCTTTTTGCCCTGCCTCCATTTCTCTTCCCAGCAGCTTCTGTTGTCTCCTCTACGTTGAAAGAGAGATTTGTAAGCCCCTTGGGACTTACAGATGGCACTAAATAAATAATGTTTTGTTCTGGTCAGCACGGTGGAATACGAACAAACCTGCGGTCCATTCATGAGCACCCAGTGTGTGTTTCAATTCTCTGCATTTGATGATGGGAACCAAGTTCCCATGTACTATTTTATTATGGTTTATATTGCTTCTGATGGTGAAAGAACCCTGCTCAGTTGTCTCTTCTAGTCAAAAAGAGCCAATAAGATGTGAAGTGCCTTGTAGAACTTGCAGGGGGTCATTTTACAAATAGATTAGTCTCTTGTACAAAGGTTACTTATTTTTGTACTAGGAGATCCTGTTGGGGCGAAGGAGGGGAGGTGGGGCGGGTGACGAGGCACTGCCCTCAGTGATGAATGTCCAGTGATATTCATAGATTTAGACCACACAACACCTCTGCCCTTGTAACTGATTGGCATCATATAGTGAGTGAAACAATATAGAGGGTTATCTTGATTACTTAATAAGGTTCTTGTTGGTGTTAAGGAAATATCCAAGGCAGGTTAGGTTGAACAGTCAGAAATTTATTAGAGCACATCACAGCTTTGGGAGAGGCAGTCGACCCCATGTCTCACCCAAAAAACAGCAACAGTATGCATTTATAGAGACTGAAAGTTGGAGAACAAAGAAAATACACTACACATGCTCAAGAGCTACTTTAGCTCAGCAACAGTTTTATCAGCACAGCTGCCTTCTTATCTTTAGGGATGAGCTTACTTTAGTGGATAGGAATTTCCTGCTTATAATGAGCAAGTTACAATTTCCTTCTCATGGTCAGAAGGCACCTTGTCTGAACCAAACTACTTACAAGGCCTAGTCAGGCCTACCTTCACATTGGTGAGAATAAGCTATGCTCCATTTTCTGCAGCAAAAAAAGCAGAATTCTGAGCCCTTTTTAAAGTACGCCAATTAAACAGAAATGTGTATGATTTATCTTATTTGCATGGTCTATTTCAGTTTGCATTTCTCTCTCTTTCATGGTTATTCCAATTCTCATGGAGGAGAGATCAGGGAAGGCCCAGCCTTCTGAACACTGGAAAGCTTATTCAGCACCTTCCATGGCAGGGTCAAGGGCCTCATTCAGTATTGGGTGGCCTGTCAGGGTCTGCATGCCAAAAGGGGGTTGATCCTGTAAAAAGAAGAAAACAGTCAGAAGTGCCATTGCCCATTGCTTTTCTGTCACGCAAGAAATATATAATGTTCACCTCACCTTAATGTGATACCTGTGCTGAGCGTCATTATATCTGGCAGAACAGATAATGCTGCTACTCTCATTTTATTTCTTTCCTTATTTTTCCCTTGTTCCTACCCTTTTGTTTTTCCTTCAAACAACAACCCCCCCCCCATTAGGCAGGGACTAAAAAGCAGCTTCCCCCATCACATCTCAAACAACACAGAGTAACACAGATTTTCCCTTTGGTATTCCTTCAGACAATTCCCTCTCCACCTTCTCAGCTGACAGCAACTCCACTTACTTTTCAGGATTTGAAAAATTGCCCATGACTAGGGATGGCGGAGAATTTCTCCACGAATCTCGGGGAGGCCGAATGCCAACGCATTCGGCCCCCCGAAATTGGTGGTGAAATTCTCCGCCCCCCCTCGCCCCCCCCCCAGGATGGGACTTACCTCCCTCGAATGTCCCTCTCAGCGGCGGGTCCCGGCAGCGGTTCGGCGGCAGTTCGGTGGGGGCAGTGGCGGTGGCCGGTCTTCCAACCGGCTGCCGCTGCCGCCATTACAAAGTGAATTTAAAAAACACACACACACACCCCCGTGATAGGCTACGTAACGATTTATGTAGCCTATCACGGCTAGATTTCCAAAGTCAGCCGTGATAGTGTTGCCCTTATTTTCGCCGTAGTCTACGTAAATCTTTACGTAGACTACCCGGGCCCAAATAAGGAATGCAAATGGCAGTGCCCATGGGCGCCGCCATTTGCGTACACTTTTGTTTTTTCCCCCAAAGTCACCCGTGATAGGCTACGTAACGATTTACGTAGCCTATCACGGCTGACTTTGGAAATCTAGCCGTGATAGGCTACGTAAATCGTTATGTAGCCTATCACGGGTGTGTGTTTTTTTAAAAAAAAAATCACTTTTTTATTTCGCGGCCGGGGAGACAGGGCGCTTCTCCCCAGCCTGAATTTCAGCTGGGCGAGGCGGGGCGCCTCCCCCCCTGGCCTGAATTTCAGGGGGAGAACCAAAGCGCTTCCCCCCCACCGCGAAGCAAGCTGCAGGACCAGGTAAGTGACTTTCATACATCCCTACCCATGACTCATACTAGCAGCAGCAATGCCAGCTGAGTGGATCGATTATAAAGCTCTCTGAGAGCAAGAGCAGCTGGAAGACGCTGTGGCACGACCGGCAATTTGGGCTGCTTGCTGATCAGCAGCAGGTGCGGGGAGGAGTTCGGAGGTGGGGAGGAAGTGGTGGCAGCATTATCCGCGATGGCAGTAGTGGTGGAAGCAATATCGGCAGCAATGGCGGTGGCGCTAAGGCAATACGTTAGCAGCTGGAAGAAATTTGAGGGCGGGGGAGTTGCGGACACCTGTGCCAGGCCACAGAAAAGGCCATCAAGCCCATATGGCCCACAGGCTGCCCACAGATGCTCCATGGATTCAGAGATTTCACCAGACATTCTTCACACAGATCAAGCATATATTTTTCATGAGGGCTAGAAACTTCTCAGGTAGCTGAATTCTGTGTGCAATACCAAATCATGTGTTTTTAAAGATATTTTTGTGTGTGCAAAATCATGGCAAACACAGTCCTGGCTGTTCTAGTTGGAGTTTCCGAGCATATGAAAGTGTCTTCCCCTCAACAGGTTACCGTGAAAAGAGTTCTTAGCCTACCAGGATGGAATGCAGTCTCCTCCTAACCCAAAAATAGCTGATAAAACACACTATTTAAGGGTGTTTCTCTGTGATTGTTTAGTTTAAGTAAGGGATCTGGGTGCCCTTCTAAACTATGATGGATGCACAGCGTGCCACTGTGGCTACATAGAGATCCCACCCCACACATCTTAACCAGCATAACTTCTGCCTTGTCCAGTTTCAGTTTCAACCAACTTCACTTAATCAGCAGATCTATCATGCCTAACCTCTATGTCTGGTTAGTAACAGTGGGCTTATCTGCTATGTGAGATTGATAGACTGGCATTTCATGTGTAGATACTGGGTGCACTGGTTTGAATGTGCAGCATTTTTCTGGTTTCTTATGACTCTATGTTGACAGCAGAAAGAATGAAATTCTAGATTGCTAAACTGGGAAGGTTTATAGAAGCAATTGCTGCGGTACTGGAGCGGGTGCTATACTACAGCAAGGTTGCTATTTTTTGCAACTATGTAAATTTGACACCACAAATATTTATTTAGGCTATTGATTCCCAAAGCAGGATACAATTAAAATGAGCAATTAAGAAAAGATAATAAAACAACAATAAAAGACTCGGGCTTCTCTATATTAAGCAAAAATCCTGCTCCCTTACCGGGGCTTTCTTCTTCCAGAGTCTTTCTGAGTTTATGATGGGCTCCCTTAGGTGGCGAACACCTGATGGGGAATTGAAAACTTCCCTTCTCGGCAGTGCTCAATGAAACAGCACCATCTAGTGGCTGAATTATTGTCCAATGGCGGCTTTTCACACTGCCAATATGGTGCCATTAAGGTCTGTTACAGCTTATCTCCAATGTTTTGAAAGCAGGATAAAGGGGGAAAGCACTGGAGACATCCTGGAGGTTGGTGAGGTCATGTAAAGGACCTGCAAACTTCCGTGAGTGGCCAATCACGAGTGTGCAATAAAAGCTTCATGTAGAAATGCCCTCAGTGTGGTGTACTGGTTAGAGTTGACTGGAACTTGGGAGATCTAGTGCCCACTCTGCCATGAAGCTCACTGGGTGACTTTGGGCAAGTCACTGACTCTCAGCCTAACCTACCTCACAGGGTTGTTGTGAGGATAAAATGGAGAGGAGAAGGACTATGTAAGCCACCCTAGGTTACTTGCAAGAGTGAGAAAAAAGGTGGGATATTATTTATTTATTTATTTATTTATTTATTTAATTGTCCACCTGGCTGGTCACCCAGCCACTCTGGGCGATATACAACATTAAAAACAGTTCAAAACAATAAAATTCAACATTAAAAACATCACATTTCTGAAATTACCGTAACTAACCCCAAATACCTGCCTGAACAACCACGTTTTTTAGTGCGTGGCAGAAGCTCATTAAAGAGGGGGCATGGCTGAGTTCCCTAGGGAGGGAGTTCCACAGAGTGAGGGCCACCACAGAGAAGGCCCTCTCCCTCGTCCTCACCAGCCTAGCTGTCCTGGCTGATGGGGCAGAGAGAAGGCCATCCGAGGCTGATCTTGTTGAGCAGCCTATCTGGTGTTGCTGGAGGCGCTCTTTGAGATAGGCTGGGCCAGAACCATATAGGGTTTTAAAGGTCAAAACCAACACCTTGAATTTGGCCCGGAAAACAACTGGTAACGAGTGCAGCTCCTTCAGCATTGGAGTGATGTGATCTTGCCGGCGGCTGCCTTTAATCAGGTGAGCCACTGCGTTCTGTACCAGCGGCAGCTTCCGAACCGTCTTCAAGGGTAACCCCACGTAAAGCGCATTACAGTAATCTAAACGAGAGGAGCATGTACTACTGATGGGAGCAGATGGTCAGGAAAGAAGGGGTGCAGCCGCCGTATCAGATGGAGTTGGTACAGCGCTGTCCGGCTCACAGCTGACTGCTGAGCCTCCATGGACAGCTGGGAGTCTAAGATGACCCCCAAGCTGCAGGCCTGGTCTTTCAAGGGTAGCCATACCCCATTCAACACCAGGTCAGCATCCCCCAGCCTCCTCTTGTCTCCCACCAAAAGTACCTCAGGCTTGTCAGGGTTCAGCTTCAGCTTATTCCTCCCCATCCAGCCACTCACTGTCTCCAGACACTTGGACAGGGATTCTACGGCCAACCTTGGTGAAGATTTGAGCAAGAGGTAGAGCTGCGTGTCATCCACATACTGATGACACTGCACCCCAAACCTCCTGATGATAGCCCCCAGCGGCCTCACATAGATGTTAAATAGCATCAGGGAGAGGATGGAACCCTGTGGCACCCCACAAGTGAGCGGCCACGGGTCCGAAACCTCCTCTCCCAGTGCTACCCTCTGGTACCTGCTGGAGAGGAAGGGTCGGAACCACCGTAATACGGTGTCTCCAATGCCCAACCCCTCCATGCTGTCCAGGAGGATACCATGGTCAACGGTATCAAAAGCCGCTAAGAGGTTAAGGAGAACAAGGAAGGAGCATTCACCCCTATCCAGAGCCCTCCTCATATCATCCACCAAGGCGACCAAGGCTGTTTCTGTCCCATGCCCAGGCCTTAAGCCCGACTGAAATGGATCTAGATTATTGGCTTCTTCCAAGTGTGCCTTCAACTGCATCGCCACCACCCGCTCAATCACCTTGCTCAAAAAAGGCAGATTCGAGACTGGGCGAAAGTTGTTCAGAACTTGGGGATCCAAGCAGGGCTTCTTTAAGAGCGGTCTTATCACTGCCTACTTGAGAATTGATGGCATCACTCCCTCCTCAAGGGAGGCGTTCACCACCGCCTTGATCCCCTCACCCAGCCTCTCTCTGCAGCTCATAATGAGCCAAGATGGGCAAGGATCAAGTAAGCAGGTGGTCGGCCTTACAGATGAAAGCACCTTGTCCACTTCATCAGGAGGAAGAAGCTGGAACCAATCCCACAAAACCGGTGTGCCACAGACCGCCTCCTGCTCAGTAACTGTATCCACAGTGCATGGAATAACACTCCTAATCCGATCAATTTTATCTGCAAAGTGCCTTGCCAAGGCCTCACAGGAAGCCTTAGAATACTCCAGCGGTTCTGGAGCAACTGGACCGACCAGGCTCCGGACCAGTTGGAACAGCCTCCTGGGACAGCACTCTGCAGACGCAGTAGAGGCAGCATAGTATTCCTTTTTTGCTGCCCTCACCGCCACGTGACAGACTGAAGATACAGCTCTAGCCCATGTCTGATCGCCTTTGGAGCGAGACCTCCGCCACCGGAGCTCTAGCCGTCTCACCTCCTGTTTCAGGGCTTGTAACCGCGGATTGAACCATGGTGCAGTCCGAGCCCTGTTCAGGGGAGAGGGCATTTCGGAGCCACCCGATCTAATGCCCCACTGATTGCGGCATTCCAGCCACCCACCAGGGTCTCAACCGAGTGGCCATTGGCATGCTCCAGAGAATCCCCAAGCGCATTCAGGAATCCATTTGGATCCATAAGACGCCTGGGGCGGACCATTTTAATGGGTCCTCCACCCCTGCGGAGGGGTTGTGGAACCGAGGAGTCCATCGTCACCAGATAGTGATCTGACCATGACAAGGGGGGGGTGGATATACCCCCAACTTCCAGATCATTCCCCGCTTCTCCAAAAACAAACACAAGGTCTAGTGCATGACTGACTACATGGGTGGGCCCAGCTGGAATATGGTGCAGCTCCCAGGAAGCCATGTAATAATAATAACAATAAAGCAGAAATAGGACAGTGTACAGTCATGTTATAGGCGGTACATCCTGAATGATCCAACTAGAATGGCAGGGTAGCAACAAAAATGCTTAAATTACAGAGAACCTAGTGTAGAAAGAAGACTGAATCAAAGCGAGACAGTCCCCAATTTAGCAGGGCCCACATTGAAGCAGCTCTGAGAAAGCAAGCGTTTAGCCACATGAGAGCACGTTTATTATTACTGCCCAGGATCCAGAGGGTGCTTGGCTGAGACGGGGGTTATGTCAGCCAAGTGGGGTTCATGACGATTTTTGTTTGAATAGCTGATTCCCTCACCGCATCACAATCTCCTTCTGGAACGCCTCTCAGTTTCAATGGCAAGGGAGGCCACTGTCTGAGAATAACAAGCCTAAGCCCCCTTGGGTTCATGGGAGCAGTTTGATGGTATAAGAATCCTGGCTTTTGCTCTTATGCCATCAGTGTACACAGGACTTTACAGAGTAACAAGAAAAACAAAGGTAGCTCCCTTCCCTGACAAGCTTCCAACCCTAGGGGTGCACCAAAGTCCCTTACCTGTCCTCGAAGCTTTTCGCGGTGGGGGGGAGGCGCTTCGCTGCTCCCCCCGCGAAGTTCAGGCTGGGGGGGGAGGCGCCTCGCCCGGCCGCAAACTAAAAAGTTAAAAAAAAAACACACACGCCCCCGTGATAGGCTACGTGACGATTAACGTAGCCTATCACGGCTAGATCTGCAAAGTCAGCCGTGATAGGCTACGTTAATCGTCACGTAGCCTATCACGGGTGACTTAAAAAAAAAAAAGCACGTACGCAAATGGCGGCCCCCATAGGGAGCTGCCATTCGCGTTCCTTATTTGGTCACTGTAGTCTACGTAAATCTTTACGTAGACTACGGCGAAAATAAGGGCAACGCAAATAGTGTTGCCCTTATTTTCGCCGTAGTCTACGTAATCTTTACGTAGACTACAGCGACCAAATAAGGAACGGGAATGGCGGCTCCCTATGGGGGCCGCCATTATCCGTACGCGTTTTTTTTTTTTTAAGTCACCCGTGATAGGCTACGTGACGATTAACGTAGCCTATCACGGCTGACTTTGCAGATCTAGCCGTGATAGGCTACGTTAATCGTCACGTAGCCTATCACGGGGGCGTGGTTTTTTTTTCTTTTATTGGAATGGTGGCGGCGGTAGCCGGTCGAAAGACCGGCTGCCGCTCCCGCCCCGGACAAAGACCCACCGAACCGCCGGCCGGACCCACCGTCGGGAGGGACATTCGCCAAAGGTAAGTCCCGTCCCGGGGGGTGCGGGGAGCGGGGGTGTGTGGAGAATTTCTCCCCAAAACTTGTTCGGGGGGCCGAACACGTTGGCGCTCGGCCCCCCGAAATTTCGGGGAGAAATTCTCCGCCATCCCTATCCAACCCACGCTTTAACGGTGGGGAAGGGAGGTGAGGAAAGGAGACAGGAAATAACCAGGGCTGAATGTAAGCAAGTGTGCATGCACATGCTCTTGTGGACTGGCACCAGAAGCTGCAGCCGCCACTGCCCCAGTTCTGGCTGTGAAAACATCCACTCCAGGTTGGCTACAGCTGTCCGTGTCTGGAGGTGTTATCAGACAAGTGGACAGTCCTGGGTTGACTTGAAAGGTGGCAGGTGGCTCTGACAGGCTGGCTGTGGGGTGAGCTGGCAAGGCGGAGAGCAGGTGCCAATCTACACGAGCAATTTAGTGTGGCGGGAGAGCAGTTTGAGGTCGCTTTGTGTGGTCACCGATCTGCAGCCATCCTGTAGCTTCCCTCTGGAAAAGCTGCATTTTCGGAAACTCCGTTGACCCTGTTTTGTTTTATTCAAAGCGTCTCCCAAGCGGCTGTGCTGCTGTGTGCCGCGCATTACATCCCGGGCATGCCTCTGGGACGTGGCTGTGACCTGGCAGTGAAATGGTGGGGCTGCCCTTCCCCCCTTTTTCCCATTCACACTAGGGTGCTTTTGGAGGCTGCCTTTCCTACTTCCCAGCGTAGCCTCTTCACCCGTTCACAGCAAGCAGCCAACCTTTCCGAAGTAGTTGCTGCACTCATTCACGGTCTGCAGCCCATGTTTCCCATTCATGAAATTGGGTGGGGGAGGAGGATGCTGCCGCTGCCGCCACCTCCTCCAGGAGAGCGGCAAGTCCTCTGCAAGCCAGAGAGTGAGCGGGTGAGAGGCAGAGGGGATGGAGGGATCAGGGAGCCAAAACAGTGAAGCAGCAGCTCCACTCCACAGTCTGCAGCCTGTGTTTTGGTATTGGAGTGACGATAGCACGGCATCTTTTAATCCCTCACATGATGGGGTAAACTACAGGGGCTTAAATCATCACTTCCTGTAGATTTCCCTGAGCCAGGGGAGCATGGACAGCAGCGGGGAACAAGTCCCTCTCACCTGCTGAGCAGGGTTGATGACATTCAGTTCTACTCCACCCACCCAACCTGGAAGTAGGGGGGTTTCATGGAAACGGAATGAGAAGTGCTTTCATGTGACCCGTGAAAGCCAGGTTTTTCGGTACGGTATACTCGGCTTTTCTTGCTTCATGTGCCTGGGATGGACCAGAAGCATCTGAGAATCCAGATATAACTGAAGCGCACCTCATTCTGTTTCCATGAAGATTGGCCCCAGGAGATGGAAGGAGGAAACAACAGAGGAGAAAGGACCCTGCGATGGACCTGCAGCAGTCTGAAGGGGCTGTGCTAGGGAAGCAGGAGAGGCTCAGTGGAGGGACTCTTGGCTTGAGGCCACCCAGAGAACCCAGAGAGACTTACTAGGGGTAAGTCCATTTTTTCCAGTACCCCTTGGGGAACCAGTCCAGGCTTCAGTCCCTGCCCTGAAGTCAAAGGTAGGATGCTCCCCCTTGTCAGAGTATTGGACTGATACTCTTCAGAAGAGTTATCAACTACTCAAAGGAAGGCATTGTGCCTTACATTCCCCCATGCCTCCTGGTTGATTTATGGTGCCCACAGGAGAGAGGGATGTTCAAGATGCCACTTCCCCCAGAACTGTGGACAGCTCCATTTTAGTTAGGGGTGAGGACACAGGGGGCAAAGTCATAGGCTGCAGAGAAAAGGTGAATTTTGAGGAGGGATTTGAAGAAAGAGCGAGGTAGCACCAAGTGTGCATGATGGGACTTCCAGGAAGGTATTAACAGCAGAAGATACTGTTAATTTTTTCTGTATCCTGCCTACTCTGAGCAGTCATGTTCTCCGATTGCTATAGCTTACTTGGCAGAAGTGGTTTTTAAAGGGTCTTCTAAATGTGTGCCAGAGGTCACTTCCTATAGTTTCTGGATATGATCTTGTTCCACCCACGCACAGTGCAACAAAAATCACAGGATCAATGATAAATGTATTTTTATTTATATATAATGCTTAAAAATTAAGTATTCCTAGCTTTTCACTGCTAAGGTTGAGAACAGTTGGTAGAGCACTTTTTATTTCTAGATCTGTGAATCCTAATTGCATTTTTGGTTTCAGGTATCCCAAAGCTGATTACTTCTGATATGATCAAAAGAGGGGCAACAGTGATTGATGTTGGTATCAACCACATCCATGATCCTCTCACAAGAAAGATCAAGTTAGTGGGGGATGTGGACTTTGAAGGTAAGCAAAATGCCTTGCTCATAGAGCTGCTAAATCAATCTATTCCAATTGCTTTTGAGGCAGAGGGAGTTTGTTGATTATTTATCCCTTGACGTAAAAGAGAAACATTAAGACACCACATAAAAAAGAAACCATATTAAAAGCTGATACTTCCTCCCCTAAAACTGTGGGGAGGAAGAATTATGCTCTAAGGAATCTGAGGACTGTTGTGTTAACTATAGAGAATCCTGTGTGTAGTTCATCCCATATGACAAACACACACATGGCAAACAACTCATGGTATTCATGGAAATAATTTCCATTTTGGATGTTTTGATTTATGTGAGGCATCCCTTATAATCTGGAATTGTAACGCAGAGGTAACAACTTGTAAAAGGAGCTGCAGGCAGCAGCCTCCCTCTCTCTCACCCTTTCACCTGCTCTGGCAGTATTTCAGCCAGCGTTTTATAATTGCATCATGTGCTAGTTCCTTAAAATACAATGGTGTTCTACTTTTTGGGATGTTTATTCTGCATGATGACCTTGCAAATCAGTGGCTCTTGAGTGGAGATCAGTGCATATGCATTTACACCCATTTTAATCTTATGGCTTCAGTGGAGGCAAAACAGACTTAGAGCATCTCTACACCAGCCTAAAATCCTGCATTTAAAACAGGGCTTTCTGCTTCCGTTTTAAATGCAGGATCACAATGGACTCCCTTGACATGCACCTCATTTTTCCCCTCCTTCTCCCCATTATCTGAGTCTTTCATATGTTTCATTGATCTCACTTCTCTTCTTGTGGCATTTCCTTTTTCATGGAGGGAACTCAAGCGGAACACAAGCAGGGTAATTTGATATCGCATTATCTCCAATCTATTTAAAAACGGAATAAAGGTAATTTAGTGCAGAAGATGCCCTGAAGGTTAATGATGTCATCTGAATGGCCCACAAACTTCCGTGAGTGAGCAATCTCAATAGCAGGATAAAAGCTCCATGTGAAGAAGCCCTTAGGCACATGAATCCCAGGAGTATGTGGTTAGCAGACCTTTGGGCTTTAAGAGCACTTGCCAATAAATCATAACTTTTCATTTTCCAGAGGGGAGTAATGTTAGTCTCTTGCAGCAAAAACAATGAAAAGTTTTGTGGCACCTTAAAGACTAACTCAGTCATCTTCCTCTCATTACTTTGAGCGGTTTTTAAGATGTACAGTCAGGGCCAGAAATATTGGAACAAGGATAACTGTTCTGGCAGTTGGCCTCTGCACACCACCACATTGAAGTTGAAAGGAAACACCCAGATGGGAGCAAAGTCAGGACTTTCAGCTGTAATTCAAGGGGTTGGACAAAAGTGGGGCACTAACCATTCAGGAAGGACAGCCAGTGGCATACACACACACCCATCGTTGGTGGCTCATAAGTAATGGAACAAACCAACATCATTTCAAACTTAAGGATTGCCTTTAATACCTGGATGAAAATCCTTTGCAGTCAATGACTGCCTGAAGTCTGAAACCAATAGACATGACCAAATGCTGAGTTCCCTCCCTCAAGATGCTTTGCCAGGCCTTTACTGCAGCTGCCTTCAGCTGCTGCTTGTTTGTGGGTCTTTCTGCCTTCAGTCTTGCCTTCAGTAAGTGAAAACCATGCTGTATTGGGTGGAGATCAGGTGACTAACTTGGCCATTGAAGAACATCCCACTTCTTTGCCTTGAGAAACTCTTGGGTAGTTTTTGCTGTATGTTTTGGGTCATTATCCATCTGCAATATGAAGCAGTGTCCTATCATGAATTGGCAGCATTCGGCTGAATCTGAGCAGAAAGTATAGCCCTATACACTTCAGAATTCATCCTGCTGCTTTTACCAGCAGTCAGGTCATCAATCAACACCAGTGACCTGGTTCCATGGGCAGCCATACATGCCCATGCCATAACACTGCCTCCACCATGTTTGACAGATGATATGGTATGCTTTGGATCATGAGCTGTTCCTTTCCTTCTCCATACTTTTCTCTTCCCATCATTCTGGTACAAGTTAATCTTGGTTTCATCAGTCCAAAGAATCTTATTCCAGAACTGGGCAGGCTTTTTGAGGTGTTTGCTGGCAAAGGCTAATGTGGCCTTTCGGTTCTTGAGCATTACCAGTGGTTTGCACCTTGTTGTGAAGCCTCTGTATTTACATTCATAAAGCCATCTCTTGACTGCAGATATTGACAATGACATGACTACCTCCTCAAGAGCGTTCTTGACCTGGCTAGATGTTGTGAAAGGGTTCCTTTTCACCATGAGCAGAATTCTGCAGTCATCCACTTTAGTTGTGTTCCGTGGTCTTCCAGGCCTTTTGCTGTTGCTGAGCTTGTTAATTCCTTCTTTTTCAGGATGTTCCAAACTGTTGTGTTGGCCACTCCCACTGTTTTTACTATCTCTCTGATGGGTTTATTTTGTTTCCTCAGCCTAATGATGGCCTCCTTCACTCGCATGGACACCTCTTTGGACCTCATGTTGGGGGTTCCAGTGAACAGCTACCAAATGCAAATGTCACACTCAGAACCACCTCCAGGCCTTTTATCTGCTTGATTGGTCATGGGGTACCCAGGAAACAGGCCACACCTGGCCATGCAGCTGCTTGTCAGCCATTTGTTTCATTACTTATGGGCCACCAACGATGGGGGAGGGGTATGCCACTGGCTGTACTTCCTGAATGGTCAGTGCCCCACTTTCGTCAGCCCCCTTGAATTACAGCTGAAACCCCTGACTTCACTCCCATCTGGGTGTGTTTCCTTTCAACTTCAATGTGGTGGTGTACAGAGGCCAACTGCCAAAACAGTTATCTTTGTTCCGATATTTCTGGCCCTGACTGTAACCACAACAATGCATCCGGTGGAATGTTACTGAAGTTTACTAAATGCTCCCACCTGACCTTCTGAGGTGCTTCAAACCATTATTTTATCCAATTTAAACTTAACTTATAGAAATACATTATTATATCTAGTACTGCCAATCCATGCTGCTGGCACTGGGGATCAGTGGGGATGGTGTGGTTCTCAGTCCCAGGTCTGGGAAGGTGAGGGTCCTCCTCCAGGAGCATATCACCCCTCAATTCGCAGATATGAACAACTCAGCATGCAACAATAACATCCACTACTAGGTCTTCCTCAACATCCAGAACCATGTACAGAGAGTGCCACTGTGTCTTTAGACGCCCAAACTGTAGTGGAAAAACTGGAGGCTAAAATGTCAGGGTCCTTGGTATTGGATACCCAGGCATGCTTAAACAGCCTCAGCTTGGCCCTGATGTTGTAGATGAGGTTTCTTCGGGGACTGAGATAATGTTCACATTCACTCAGATTTACTTAAATTCTACAAATACGGACTAAAACAAAGACATAAACCAAATGCATTTATTAAAGAAAGATAAATAAAGTTTAACACACATTCAAACCTTCAGCCAAGCAAAGCCGTACTCACACATCGTGCAGCTGTATGCTTACCATTCACACCTGTACTTTACCAGCAAGGGGACCCTCCTTTTTCTGGCAAAGATATGGAACTTTCTTTACAACACAGGACCCTCCATGGAGGCCCTGTAACCAGGAGAAAGACCCTCTGCCCCATTTTGCATGGACTTAAATACTCTTCCAAACTTGGTGACCTCCTTCTTCTTATTTTTTTTTTAAGGTTCCTCCTGTGCAAGCACTGGGTCATTACTGACCCCTAGAGGGACACCTGCTTATGCTGGCGTTTCCATGGCAGACTATAGCGGGGTGGTTTGCCATTGCCTTCCTCAGTTATCATGACTACATCTATTGGTCCACATCACATTATAGGTCATCCAGAAAGTCCAACCTTTTGTCCCCAAAATCACATCCCTCCTTGACATAACGTGTTTATTTATTTCTGAGCCTTATATCTCCTTTTATATGGTCAACAGCTCCTTTTGCCTTCCCTTTATTTCCAGACAGGGAAATCCCAAGCCACAACATGTTCTTTTCTATGACCCCTTACCTATTACCTAGTTCCCTTATAAGGAAGAGATATTGGAAGGTTATCAAGGCATCTCTTATCAATTTATATATGGCATCTAGCAAGCTTCTAATACAATAGAATTTGCTCCCCTACTTGTCCTGTTACATATTAATGTTAACCCCACTTATAAGCACCATCTCTTATCCCTTAAACTCTAAACTCTCCATACCCCATACTGTACCCAAATGCAACCTGTAAGGCCTAAGAAATTCCTTACAAAACGCTCTCTCCACCGGTAGTCTCGCCTGCTGTGGTAAGTAGTTGAAGTCTTTTTCTTGGGCATTCTCAGGCTGCAGTACAGTGCTATGAGCCAGGGTTGGAGCATGATAGCTTGGTCGCCCAGGATGAGAGGGCACACAGGGATGGCGTTAACTGTTATGGGGGCCCATTAGAAATGTGTCTGTGGCTAGCTTATCTGCCAGAGGTGAATTCCAAAAGAGAGCTGTGTCACAATGTCTTCCACAAAAACCCCAGACACGTCCATGAACCTGTCCTTGGCATCTATAACTGCCTGCAGAAGCATGCTGTAGAAGCACTTTCAGTTATAGAACTCTGCCCCCCTCCCCTCCAGAGCGAGGAATCTTATCCACAACCACCACCTCTGCATGGGGAAGTCCAAACTCAAGAAGCCCTTTTCTCGTCCCCCACCCTTATGACGTCTGTCAGATATAGCTCATTCAGGACTTGCACTGTCTATCTGAACATTTTACAGGTTGTTGATTTCCCAGCTCCAAAGATGGTACTGAACAGGAGATAGCCCAAGTTGACTGCCAATTTGTAGAGGGTCAGCACTAACCATTTTTTTACTGGCTTAGCTGGGCACATTATTGTATTTCCCTCTGGATTATTGGGCCAATTTAGTCAGTGATGGTGTTTTCCGTGACGTTCAGAAACTTCCACGGCATCATCCCAGTTGTCTAGCTTAAGCATCAAGGTCCACACAGCTTCTGTGTGTGGGAGGCTTGTTGAACACAAATCCACGTTCAGGTGCTCAGCCATAGCAACTGCCTGTGTCTGATTGACCAGCTTGGCCATATGCAAAAAAAAATCCCACTGCTATTGTGGGAAGTGCTTTCTTGGGAAACCCCAAACTGCAGCAGGGAGGTGGGGCAAACCCTCTTGCCGCTGTTGCCAAGCAAATTTCAATGGCTGGAAAACAGCTATCAAGGCAAGCGGAGTGATTGGCTTTTTTGCTGTTCTTGCGAAACAGCTCTGTAGCCTTTTGGAACAAGCCACGCAAAACTCATGGTCCCGGGTTCGCATGACACGACAGTCCATGGCTTAAACAAGCCACAGCCAACAGCTGAACAACAAGCCATGGGTTCTTAGTGTGGGTTGTTGATAGTTAACAACGCTCACTTAAGCCATAGTGCAGGCTTCGCACAACATGACAACCCACGGTAACAAGCCATTGTGGCTTGTTTTATCATGGATTCTCATGTCATGCAAACCAGGTCATTATGTCCTTGTGCTGTTACAAACAGCTTTGCTTATGTACATGGCAACGTTGAAACTGATAAGGCTGCTCATTTGACGATGGCAAGAAGATGCTGTCCATCCATTCATGATGATTAAGAGATGACAATGAGTAAAACGCTGTTTTCATTTTACACTTTGTTACTTTACAGAGTAGATAATTTAACACTTTATTACTTTGCACAGATGGTAAAAAGAGAATGTTGTAAACAGACTGGAGACTTCCATGTTTACATCATTATTATGTTTTACTCCATCCCTTACTAAAAATATTTAAATAAAAATGTTTTTTTTATTTCAAAGGGGAGGAATAAAAAGCTTTATTTTTATTTCAAAGGGTAGGAAGTTAAATCAGTGCTTAAAATTAATTGCAACTGAAATTAAAGTTTTTGTTCTTTGCTGCCTTGCACCCCGAATTTCTAAAATGTCCTACACCTGCCTGTCCAACAATCTCTTGCACATGTGAGGGCTCTGATGTATACACATAGGTCCCTTACCGTGCTTATGTATGTGTGTATCAGAGCTTGCGTTGGGCTCTGGTTCAGGATACTAGTTAAGTAAGCTATTTGTGTTCCTCCATTTGTATGTTTGCTCTTAATAACTCGTATTTGGATACTGAAACCATGTTTTGGCTTTCAGAACATGAAAACGTGTATTGCATGGATCTCCTTTGCTATGGATTGTTGTTCTACTGAAACAGGGGAAAACTCTGAAAGTAGGAAGGCACTAGAGCAGTGTGTCACTTGATGTTAAGTGTTATATAGACATTATATTGCATGGTGTCATAGGCAATGTTGTTTCTGGTTCCTGTATATATCATTAGCCAAAACAGAGTAATCTGTGTTTTTATCGGTTGTGAAATAAGACCAGCTATTAATATCAAGCCCCTTCATGGATCACTGCCTTGTTGTGGCGAAGGGGCCTGCGTAACTCAGTGAAGCCATAAGCTATGCCGTGCAGGGCCACCCAAGATGGACAGGTCATGGCAGAGAGTTCAGACAAAATGTGGTCCACTGGAGAAGGAAATGGCAACCCACTCCAGGATTCTTGCCAAGAAAACCCCATGGAACGTATCACAAGGCTAAAAGATATGACGCTGGAAGATGAGACCCTCAGGTCGGAAGGTGTCCAATATACTACTGGGGAAGAGCAGAGGGTACTTCCAAGTAGCGCCAGAAAGAGTGAAGCGGCTGGGCCAAAGCCGAAAGGAAACTCAGCTGTGGATGTGTCTGGTGGTGAAAAGAAAATCCGATGCTGTAAAGAACAATATTGTTTAGGAACCTGGAATGTCAGATCAATGAATCAAGGTAAGCTGGAGGTGGTCAAACATGAGATGGCGAGACTGAACATCGACATCTTGGGAATCAGCCAACTAAAATGGACAGGCATGGGCAAATTTAATTCAGGTGACCATCATATCTCCTACTGTGGGCAAGAATCCCTTAGAAGAAATGGAGGAGCACTCATAGTCAACAAAAGGGTGGGAAAAGCAGTACCGGGGTACAATCTCAAAAACGATAGAATGATCTCAGTACAAATCCAAGGCAAACCATTCAACATCACAGTAATTCAAGTCTATGCCCCAACCACTGATGCCGAAGAAGCTGAGGTTGATCGGTTCTATGAAGACCTACAACACCTTCTAGAACTAACACCAAAAAAAGATGTCCTCTTCATCATAGGGGATTGGAATGCTAAAGCAGGAAGTCAAGAAATCACCGGGATAACAGGCAGGCATGGCCTTGGTATACAAAATGAAGCAGGACAAAAGCTAATAGAGTTTTGCCAAGAGAACACGCTGATCATAGCAAACACTCTTTTCCAACAGCACAAGAGACGACTCTACACATGGACATCACCAGATGGTCAATATCGAAATCAGATTGATTATGTCCTTTGCAGCCAAAGATGGAGAAGCTCTATACAGTCAGTAAAAACAAGACCTGGACCCGACTGTGGCTCAGATCATGAGCTTCTTGTTGCAAAATTTCGGCTGAAATTGAAGAACGTAGGGAAAACCACTAAACCATTCAGGTATGACTTAAATCATATCCCTTATGAATATACAGTGGAGGTGAGGAATAGATTTAAGGCATTAGACCTGATAGACAGAGTGCCTGAGGAACTATGGACGGAGGTCAGTAACATTGTTCAGGAGGCAGCAACTGAATCCATCCCAAAGAAAAAGAAATGCAAGAAAGCCAAGTGGCTGTCTGAGGAGGCTTTACAAGTAGCTGAGGAAAGAAGGGCAGCGAAAAGCAAGGGAGAAAGGGGAAGATATATCCAACTGAATGCAGAGTTCCAGAGAATAGCAAGGAGAGACAAGAAGGCCTTCTTAAATGAACAGTGCAAAGAAATGGAGGAAAACAACAGAATGGGAAAGACTAGAGATCTCTTCAAGAAAATCGGAGATCTCAAGGGAAAGTTTTGTGCAAAGACGGGCATGATAAAGGACAAAGAAGGCAGGGACCTAACAGAAGCAGATGAGATTAAGAAGAGGTGGAAAGAATACACAGAAGAACTCTACAGGAAAGATCTTAATATCCCTGATAGCCATGATAGTGCGGTCACTGAACTTGAGCCGGCCATCCTTGAGAGTGAAGTCAAGTGGGGCTTAGGAAACATTAGTAACAACAAAGCTAGCGGTGATGACAGTATTCCAGCCGAGCTATTTAAGATCCTAAAAGATCATCTGTTAAAGTGCTGCACTCAATATGCCAACAAATTTGGAACACTCAACAGTGGCCACAAGACTGGAAAAGGTCAGTTTACATTCCAATTCCAAAGAAGAGCAACGCCAAAGAGTGTTCAAACTACCGGTTCAAACTACCAAAGAGTGTTCAAACTACCATACTACTTCAGCAGTATGCGAACCGAGAACTACCGGAACTACAAGCTGGGTTTCGAAGAGGCAGAGGAACTAGAGATCAAATCGCCAACATTTGCTGGATCATGGAGAAAGCAAGAGAATTCCAGAAAAACGTCTATTTCTGCTTCATTGACTACGCTAAAGCCTTTGATTGTGTGGATCACAACACACTGTGGCAAATTCTTAAAGTGATGGGAGTACCAGACCACCTTACCTGTCTCCTGAGAAACCTGTACGAGGGTCAAGAAGCAACAGGAAGAACCAGATATGGAACAACCGAGTGGTTCAAAATTGGGAAAGGAGTACGACAAGGCTGCATATTGTCACCCTGCTTATTTAACTTATATGCAGAGTACATCATGAGAAACGCTGGGTTGGATGAATCACAGGTCGGAATTAAGATTGCCGGGAGAATTATCAACAACCTCCGATATGCAGACGATACCACCCTAATGGCAGAAAGCGAAGAGGATCTAAAGAGCCTCTTGTTGAGGGTGAAAGAGGAGAGTGCAAAAGCTGGTTTGAAACTCAACATTAAAAAAACTAAGATCATGGCATCTGGCCCCATCACTTCCTGGCATATAGAAAGGGAAGAAATGGAAGCTGTGACAGATTTTACTTTCTTGGGCTCCAAGATCACTGCAGACGGTGACTGTAGCCATGAAATTAAAAGACGCTTGCTCCTTGGGAGGAAAGCCATGGCAAACCCAGACAGCATAGTAAGAAGCAGAGACATCACCTTGCCGACAAAGGTCCATCTAATCAAACCTATGGTTTTCCCAGTAGTAACGTATGGCTGTGAGAGCTGGACTATAAGGAAGGCTGAGCGCCGAAGAATTGATGCTTTCGAACTGTGGTGCTGGAGAAGACTCTTACGAGTCCCCTGGACTGCAAGGAGGTCAAATCAGTCAATCCTAAAGGAAATCAACCCTGAGTGCTCATTGGAAGGACAGATACTGAAGCTGAAGCTCCAATATTTTGGCCACCTAATGCGAAGAGAAAACTCTCTGGAAAAGACCCTGATGCTGGGAAAGACTGAAGGCAAAAGGAGAAGGGGACGGCAGAGGATGAGATGGCTACATAGCATCACCGATGCAATGAATATGAACTTGAGCACGCTCCGGGAGAGAGCGCAGGACAGGAAGGCCTGGCGTGCTATGGTCCATGGGGTCATGAAGAGTTGGACACGACTGAATGACTGAACAACATTAATATCAAGACTTGTAGTTATCAGAATCAAATATATAATTAGAAGATATTTCTAGTAGATGTAATACACTGTTTTGTTAAATGTGTCTTAGGTCTGCAAAATACGTCATTCAAAGAACAAAATTATGCCCTTATTTGGCTAATTTTGACCAGTTTTCTGCTGTGATTAATCCTATGTGGGCCAGCCGTTCTCCACTCTAAAGGGGCCCCAAGAATGAAAACTTTCCAAAGCAGAGGATCCTGTTTGTCAAGGATGCATTTCATTTCTTGAACAAACATTTGCAAGTTCTGAAGAAATTGCAAAACAATGATACATTTTTCCCTCTGGGCAAAGGCTCTTAAATAGAACATGAGTGTTTTTCAGACACCTTTGGGGCACGTGTTCTGAAATTCAAGGTGACCAACCAGGTTAAGCTGTAGTCAGAAAATAGAATGCCACACCACCTGGTTAAGGCAGGTGAAGAGGATGACACGGTTCGCATGATATAACAGACCACCAGAGCTTAATTTGGCTGCGAGGGCTGTCGTTTCGTGCTGCCGTGGTGTGCCGTGTTGTCGGTTGTTTGAGGGGCTAGGCAATCTCAGATAACCCTAAAGCAAGCTATCCCCTCCAACAACTCACAGTGCTGGGTTTGCGTGACATGGCAAACTACGTGTGCGCCACTGCCAATGCATATTCACAGTGGTGGCCTGTACGGGCTTATTCCGTAAGCCCCCATAGGGAAATAAACCTGCATTGGCCTAGTATTACATGTGAACATGCGTGCATGCGCTTCCTTGGGTTTCTCTTTGGAATGGGCTCACCTCAGATGTATTGAAATTAGGCCCAAATTAGACTATTATCAGCTCATAACTGTTCAGAGTTCCAGGTGTTGTGTTGCTGATAATGTAACTGGAACACACCCCACTCTTGCTGGAGAACACAATAAAGCTTGAGGCTTTCCAGCCCTCTTGTGAGCCCCCTCCCCTGCCCCATTCTCTCTTGCCCAAAATGTACCTGTGGCAGCAACGAGAATGGCTGTTTAAGGACCCAGGAACCCTGGGAAGCTACCTTTCCCAGGGGTCTTGGTGTTCACAATGCATTTTCTGCTTAATGAAGGCCACAACTTTAGCGTTTTACTGCCCTGTGCTTACTCACCACCGCACCCAGTTCTTTTCACTTGCCCTTGTTCATAAGTTGTGTTCGCAAGATTTATAATCATCTCCCAGTTTCTACATTTTTTATAGAATAACCTTGGCTTTACTTTTAGGACCAGAGTGAACAACTGAGTGCTCGTTCATTCTCAAGTGATGGTGAGGCTAAGAGACTGTGATTTGGCCAAGGCTTTGTAATGAATTTGCAGCAGTTTGTTCATACATGGCTTTGGTGCTTAAATTGGACATGTAGACACATGTAGGAGCAAGCCCTGAGTTTATGCATAGCTTTCTCTCCCCATCTCCCATCCCACTGCTTATAACTTGTAAAGAAAATAGGAGCTGTGTCCAGTGGCATGGACAGAGCCCTGCATGCATAACCCCTGGGTTTCATAACAGATACACATTGGGGGGGGGGGGTGTAAATCCAGACATGACATCCTGCAGCATGGATAGCCTATGTGCCTGTGCCATGTATGAGCTGGTTTTAAATCTAACATATTGTCTGTTGGACCACTCTAATGCTGAATTGATTGTATAACATCATGTAACATTGTTCTGATAGTATTTACCTTATATATAAAAATGTTCACCCAAAAAATTATGAACAAGCTCTAAGATCCTGGGATTAGAAACTCACCGAGTTTCATTATTTTTATTGGGTCAGTGTTTTCTACAAATAATCTGAGAAGCATCCCTATGTATTGTTGCTCATTCTGTGTTTGTGGGTTGGGTTTGATTGATTACCAGCATATTTAAACCTAGATTTTACACACACTTTCTCTCACTTTTTTTTAATGTCAGAGGTAAAGAAGAAAGCTGGCTTTATCACCCCTGTGCCAGGAGGAGTAGGACCCATGACCGTTGCCATGCTCTTGAAAAATACATTCACTGCTGCTAAGAAACTTATTTACTAAAATTTACAAATTCAAGTCATTCTATTTATGGATACATAAACATTTATTTTTATTACAAATGTATTTATTTCTACATTTTATTTATTCATGACAGAATATTGACAATAAGTTTGTTTGCAAACTGTTACAAAAATATATTACTTATGCTGCAGAATGTCCATCTACTGACTTCATGTATGGATTGATGTAATTTCTATGCATAATACAAATTTGAGATGTGTTTCTGGAAAACATCCCTTGTCAATGGGAGTTGTGTTGCAAAAGGAAGTGAGATCTGGGCCTGAGTTTCAACTGCATAATGCCACTTTATCTCATAAAGGGACAGTAGTTTACTAAAATTATGCACAAAGAGGAAGCTTTCAATTATGCACCTGGAGCCCAAGGTATGCTCACTAGAAAAAACTCCAGAATAATTTTGTCTCTGGAAGGCTGGATTTTGATGGCTGAACATGTTTGAAAATACTAAAAATGATGTAAATTCTACACGATTTTTTAAGCACACTCAATATTTGCTACTGCTGCTGTCATCCTGACTAAAATGTATACTAACCTAAAAGGTGGGGAAAGTATTCCGGAAGGAAATGGTTGCATTTCATAACAATCTGCATCTACCTCTGGCTTGGCCCTCGCATCCCAGAACAAGCCATTGGCCACATTCCTATTTAATTTAATGGGTGTGAGCTGGCCCATTTCATGCTCATCGCGGAAGCATAATTCCCATAGAAAAGGAACAGGAAGACTTCTGTAAAAGCAACTGAATTTATATTTGGGGGAAACTGTGACTTGTGTTACGGTTAGGGATGTACGAAAGTCACTTACCTTTCCACGGATTCTGTTCATGGGGGGGGGGAGGCGTTCTGTCCCTCCCCCTGGAATCCTTGACAGGGAGGGAGGTGATCTGGTCCTCCCCCCCAGAATCCTCGACGGCCGCCTGTGCTCCGCAGCAGCTCCGCGGAGCAGCCGGCCAGGCCCAGGCCAGGGCCGTCCGCAGCCGGATTTCTGGCCGCGGAGGGCTCTGGTAAAAAAAAAACCAAAAAAAAATGCGTACGCAAATGGTGGCGGCTACGGCCGCCACCATTTGCGTTCCTTATTTTTCACCGTCTTAGTCTACGCAAATATTTACGTAGACTAAGACGAAGAGAAGAAAGGGGAATGCAAATAGCGTACTGGGCGCTATTTGCGTTCTCCTTTCTTGTCTTTGTCTTAGTCTACGTAAATATTTACGTAGACTAAGACGGCGAAAAATAAGGAACGCAAATGGTGGCGGCCGTAGCCGCCGTCACTTGCATACGTGTTTTTTGGTTTTTTTACCCAGGCGTGATAGGCTACGTAAGTCTTTCACGTCTATGGGGGGGGGGACACAGACTCCAAATGGCGGTGACGGCAGCCGGTCGGAAGACCAGCCACCGCCGAAGCCGCCACTGGAGCTGCCGCCGTCCGAAACATCTGTCCCAGGTAAGTCTTGTCCCTGGGGGGATCCGCGGGGGGCGGAGGGGTGGCAGGCCGTTCCGCGATGGATTTCGGGGGGCCGAATGCACTGGCATTCGGCCTCGCTGAGATCCATCATGGAATTCTCTGACATCCCTAGTTACGGTTCAAAAGGATTTTAAAAGTTGATGGTCTGTATTTACATGCCAATGAAATGTATTGTTATAAAACAGAATACCCGTGATTGCTGAAAGTAAACCTGATTAACGTTTTTGTTTGACCCATTGTGAAAGTTGATAGGAGTCCAACTAGGTACTTACCTAGATATTTATTCCTAGATAACTAGGTACACATTCCAACTGGAGGGATTTCAGTATGGAAACTTGAGTAGCTATTGCTGTACTTTCAAACAATTGCTTGAGTGAAAACAAATCAGAAAACTTCTTCAAATAAAAAAAATCAACAATAAAATATTGGTAGATATGCTCATGTTTTTGTGTATTGTTTCATTTTCAGCGAATGCATATATCAGCCATTAGAGATTTAAGAGTGGAAGATCTCAGTTGAAGTTTATGTACCATTGCCATGCATTTAGATAGTCTTGGAACATTGTTTCATAAAACTCTCTAGTGATGACTTTTCCAAACTCATTCTCAGTCATTTGTTCCACTCTTTATGAATTCACATAAACCTCAACTTGAGGCAACATACATGAAGACATAGCTAATCAGTTTAAGAAGCTGTATGAGAAATTAATATAAGACTGACTCTGGCCCGCTTCTACTGGCTGCCTGTATGTTTCCAAGCCCAATTCAAGGAGCTGGTTTTAACCTATAAAGCCTTACATGGCTTGGGACTGCACTGCAGTACCTGACTCTCCTGACATGAACCTACCCATACACTAAGCTCAACATCTAAGGTCCTCCTCTGGCTGCCCACTCCGAGGGAGGCTGAGAAGACAGCAGCAAGGGAGAGGGCCTTCTCAGTGGTGGCCCCCCAATTTTGGAACGATCTCTCCAATGAGACCTTCCTAGTGCCAACATTGCTATCTTTTCAGTGCCCGGTCAAGACTTTCCCCTTTTACCAGGCATTTGGCAGCATGTGATGAGTTTTAATAGATCCTGGATTCGTTTTATGGTTTGGCTGATTGCTCAAAGTTGTTTTTAGATATATGTTGTGTCTGTGTATACAGTCTGTTGTGTGGTTTATATTTTTAAATTTTGCATATTTTTAATCTTTTTAATCTTTGTAAACTGCCCCAAGAGCTCCAGGTGGTGGTGGTGGTGGTGGTGGTGATGATGATGATAATTTAACAAGCCAGCCTTGAAGAGGATTAAACAATTCTAATTTAAATATTCTCTCAGACTGATTTGGAAAGGTTAGAAAGCACCTATAATTTCCGTTTAGAAGAAGTCTTGATGCAATTTAAAATGCCTAATAATAAGGCACCTGGTACTGATGGGTTAACACCTGAATTCTATAAGAAATGTAATGATAATTTAGCTGAACCACTATTGGTTACAGTCAATGAAGCAATGGATTCTCACTTGCTGCTCAGTTCATATTGCTGCTCAAAGATCATGGTAAGTATTTTCACTGCTAGAGTCTTATGGACACATCTCACCCCTTAATCAGGTCTTTAAAATATGATCCTTGTTTCTTGCAAATTGATATAACTGGTTCATTAATTCAAATGAAAATAGTTATATGAAATCTAGGAAACTCTCTAGTAACATGAGATCATTAATTAGTACATGTATTGAGTTTAAATGAACTTGAGCACACTCCGGGAGAGAGAGCGCAGGACAGGAAGGCCTGGCGTGCTATGGTCCATGGGGTCACGAAGAGTTGGGCACGACTGAACGACTAAACAAAGAACACAATTGAGTTTAAACAAGAATTTGGCTTTTAATTTTTGGATGCCAAAAAGATTTTCTATAAGGTAGAGTGTGGCTATTTGTTTTCAGTATTACATGCCTCTAATTTAGGGGGTTCTTTAAAGACTGGCTACAGACAGTTTATTCCATTCCTAGAGCACAAGCTTCAGTGAATGGATAGCTCTCAAGACAGCTTTGACTTGTATAGAGGCACCAGACAGGGATGTTTAGGGATGCTAGAAAATTTCATTTGGTCCACATCTTAAGGCAAACTGACTTCATTCACACTTTCCGGATTCATATATAGGTTGGAACACAGTTCTGTTTTGGATTCCACACTTCTCCAAATTTTGTGATGCAGTTCTCAAAAATTGTGTATATTAGGGAAAGTTGGGTACAAAAATGTATATATTAATGTATATATTAGGAAAAGGTACATACAAAATATGCATGTTGTCAAGAACTCCATTCTTTGTACTCTGAGATCATGCCAAAAGTTCCATTTTATTTTTGTACTGATTGGGCGCTCTCTCCCTTGGGCCAAGCTGAAACAGCATGGTGATGCAACCACCTGTGAATCTGCCATCTCGAGACAGCCTGGGCAGCTCCAGACCTCAAGGGCAGAGTAAGGCTTCATTAATTGGGCTGAATGACCTCAGCTGTGTTCCTATGGGAAAGTCCCCTCCCCATCCAACCTCTCTTCTAGGGTTTAAGAACACTGCTGGAGTTGGCCTATGGTTGTAGGAGATCTTCCTGGAGTTGTCAGGGGCCTGAAAATAAAAAGGGGGGGGGCTGAGCAATGCCCAGTCATCTCCACTAGCCTGTGTCTACTTGCCCTCAGGCCTGCAAGTTCTTCGATCCTGGGTTGGGAGTATCCTGTGGGGATCCTACCCTGTCGGGAGACCCTTACTTTGGTAGTGTGTACTAGGTATTAGGTATTTTGTTAATTTGCCTGGAGTATTGCCCCAAAGGTTCTCTTTGATCTTTGTATGTCTTTTAATGCCTTGCCCTATTCTCTACCCAAATAAACTTCATATCTTCCTCTAGAGCTGTGTGTGCCTCCTTCCAGGTAAACTTCACCACTTAATTCAGTGCCTTCTGCTGGGTTTGTTGTCACCATGCAACATTTCTAGTTTGGGGGCTTAAAATAGATGGTGTTGGCTTGAACCCTTTTTGAAAGATCTAGGAGTCTCCTGGTTCAGTCTGAGGGGGATGTAAAGGGGTGGTGGCAGATTACCCGGTATTAATTCATCCCTGTCTACACTGCAGGGAGTTTGGGCAATCTCCTTTCTCCCTTCACTCATGTTAGGGAAAATTGTGTACAAAAATAAATGCAAGTGTTCACACAGTTGTTGGTTTGGGGAGGGGGGAGGGGATTAAAGCAAAGTGATGCGGAAATTGGATGGAACAGACGTATGAGTGAATACATTGGAAACTGTCATGGACTGGATATAGTACAATCATGGCATTTAAATTGGACTTTTGCTGTCTAATGGCTCAATCCTATTCAGATAGGTGGCCGCCTCCAAACCCAGAGGCGACTGCCTATCCAAAGCACGACAGGAGAAGCACGGAGGGGATCATTCCCTCCATGCTTCTCCTGCCTTGCATTTTCCGTTAGACAGCCGACTGTGGCTGTCTAGCTGCGGGAGGGCTGAGCGGGGGAGGGGGCTGCTGTACAACATATTGGCTGTGTCGTACAGGCATTTCCGCCCTCCCCACCCCGGAACGCCCCTTGGAACACCCCTTTTCGGCCGTTCCGCACTCCTCTTGCAAGCACAGAGGATGGGGCTGTTCCCCGCTGCCTCTGAGGCAGCATGGACGTGGGGGGAGGTCAGTTTTCCGGGAAGTGACCTCAGAGTGCGGTTCCCGGAAAACCAGATATCCTATGGCCGTCTAGCCGCTGTCTAGTGGCCATAGGATTGCTTCCTAAAGGAAGGTTCTAAGAGGATTACATTGTTCTGACATTGTCAGATTAAGTCATGTAGTCAATTAAAAACTTTGAGTATTTATGGCCAATTTTCAGGTTCTAAGGTCAATTTATCAAATCTTAATTGATGGCCTGGAACTTGGATGGAAATACCAAAATTAGAAAACCTTCACTTATAGGAATGTCATGAAATATGGTTAAATATCTAGGGATAAAGCTGCATATTAGCCATATTAACATCATACAGATAAATCATAATAAGCTAATGGTATAGTTGGAAAGTAAATTAAATTTTTGGACAACATTCACTACATCTTGGGTGAGTAGGATTACTACCATTACAATGAATATCTTGTCACATCATGTATCTTGTTCTTATTTATGAACGTACCACTAATAATAGAAATATGTATCTTAATTCTGGGCAAAAAGTAATATCAGAAGTTGTGTAGAATGGGGAGCATCAAATAATAGTGGATAAGTTCTATGTTAAGAGGAGAAATTAGCTTACCAGATACAAAGTTATATTATCCTCCATTTGTGTTAGCTTCAATGAGTGAGTGACTTTCTTGAGGAAAATATATTTTTGCAAAGAAAAGAGTATTAAATCATAATTTGGCAAGCCTATTGTTTGAGGAAAGGCCTTGGAACTCTAATTTTTGTAAAGTTTTATCTATCCAATGCACTCTTGGGGTAGTATCTCATGTTAGTGCTACATAGAATAGACCCATTAGTCATGACTAAGTTAAGTCTCATTCATTTCAGTGGGTCTACTCTAAGTAGGACTAACATTGGATACTACCCTTGAAACTTACCCCCCCCCTTTTTTTTAACATGAGCTTAAAAAATTGCTAGGTAATATTGCTATTTGGCCATGTTTTAGGGCTGTCTATTATACGGTTTAATGATTGAGGCTTTAAGTCACTGGAAGAATGTACTATGCTGGATCCAGATTTAGTTATATTTAGGGCAAAGCCATTGACATCAAGATTGTCAGGCAGCTTTCCACCTTCTTTCCGCTGACAGAAAGCAAATTTCCTCCTTAAGACAGTGTCCTTGAATGCACAATTATGCCCATGGCTAACAGGAACCTAAGTTTTTTAAAACACCACCTGATTATATTGCAAAACAGTGGTAGTTTTCTAAATCAGTGTCTAGTAATTGCTCTGAGGCTTCAAGCATGTTGCCAGAGGCAAAATTCTTTTGACTGGTAAGAATAGCAGCTGACAGTGTATGTGAGAGACAAAGGAATACAAACAGCCAGAACAGAAGAATTTGAAAAGGAGAGGTGAAGCTAGTACCCAAGAACTGTTGATTGGCATGGCTTTTGGAATTTTAATATATATATATATATCGCTAAAAGGTAGGTTTGCTCAATTTTTGTTATTCTAAAATGTATAGTTTTATGTTTAAATTTGAGCTGCTATTAGTTTAATTTGGAGATTAATCAACTAATGCATTGATTAATTTGTGAGAGTGCATTTTAACTAATGAGCCTGTTAAAGGCGGCACTTATTTTTACACTTAGTTTGGTTTTGATGTGTTGTTGTTGTTGTTGTTGTTTAGTCGTTCAGTCGTGTCCGACTCTTCGTGACCCCATGGACTATAGCACGCCAGGCCTTCCTGTCCTGCGCTCTCTCCCGGAGTGTGCTCAAGTTCATATTCATTGCATCGGTGATGCTATCTAGCCATCTCATCCTCTGTCGTCCCCTTCTCCTTTTGCCTTCAGTCTTTCCCAGCATCAGGGTCTTTTCCAGAGAGTTTTCTCTTCGCATTAGGTGGCCAAAATATTTGAGCTTCAGCTTCATTATCTGTCCTTCCAATGAGCACTCAGGGTTGATTTCCTTTAGGATTGACTGATTTGACCTCCTTGCAGTCCAGGGGACTCGTAAGAGTCTTCTCCAGCACCACAGTTCGAAAGCATCCATTCTTCGGCGCTCAGCCTTCCTTATAGTCCAGCTCTCACATTACTACTGGGAAAACCATAGCTTTGATTAGACGAACCTTTGTCGGCAAGGTGATGTCTCTGCTTCTTACTATGCTGTCTGGGTTTGCCATAGCTTTCCTCCCAAGGAGCAAGCGTCTTTTAATTTCATGGCTACAGTCACCGTCTGCGGTGATCTTGGAGCCCAAGAAAGTAAAATCTGTCACTGCTTCCATTTCTTCCCCTTCTATATGCCAGGAAGTGATGGGGCCAGATGACTTCACTCTCTAGGATGTCCGGCTCAAGTTCAGTGACCGCACTATCATGGCTATCAGGGACATTAAAATCTTTCCTGTATAGTTCTTCTGTGTATTCTTGCCACCTCTACTTAATCTCATCTGTTTCTCTTAGGTCCCTGCCTTCTTTGTCCTTTATCATGCCCGTCTTTGCACAAAACGTTGCCTTGAGATCTCTGATTTTCTTGAAGAGATCTTTAGTCTTTCCCATTCTGTTGTTTTCCTCGATTTCTTTGCACTGTTCATTTAAGAAGGCCTTCTTGTCTCTCCTTGCTATTCTCTGGAACTCTGCATTCAGTTGGATATATCTTCCCCTTTCTCCCTTGCTTTTTGCTTCCCTTCTTTCTTCAGCTACTTGTAAAGCCTCATCAGACAGTCACTTGGCTTTCTTGCATTTCTTTTTCTTTGGGATGGATTCAGTTGCTGCCTCTTGAACAATGTTACGGACCTCCGTCCATAGTTCCTCAGGCACTCTGTCTATCAGGTCTAATCCCTTAAATCTATTCCTCACCTCCACTGTATATTCATAAGGGATATGATTTAGGTCATACCTGAATGGCTTAGTGGTTTTCCCTACATTCTTCAATTTAAGCCGAAATTTTGCAACAAGAAGCTCATGATCTGAGCCACAGTCAGGTCCAGGTCTTGTTTTTACTGACTGTATAGAGCTTCTCCATCTTTGACTGTAAAGGACATAATCAATCTGATTTCTATATTGACCATCTGGTTATGTCCATGTGTAGAGTCGTCTCATAGTGTTTGCTATGATCAGCGTGTTCTCTTGGCAAAACTCTATTAGCTTTTGTCCTGCTTCATTTTGTACACCAAGGCCATGCCTGCCTGTTATCCTGGTGATTTCTTGACTTCCTACTTTAGCATTCCAATCCCCTATGATGAAGAGGACATCTTTTTTTGGTGTTAGTTCTAGAAGGTGTTGTAGGTCTTCATAGAACCGATCAACCTCAGCTTCTTCGGCATCAGTGGTTGGGGCATAGACCTGAATTACTGTGATGTTGAATGGTTTGCCTTGGATTTGTACTGAGATCATTCTATCGTTTTTAAGACTGTACCCCAGTACTGCCTTTCCCACCCTTTTGTTGACTATGAGTGCTACTCCATTTCTTCTAAGGGATTCTTGCCCACAGTAGGAGATATGATGGTCACCTGAATTAAATTTGCCCATGCCTGTCCATTTTAGTTGGCTGATTCCCAAGATGTCGATGTTCAGTCTCGCCATCTCATGTTTGACCACCTCCAGCTTACCTTGATTCATTGATCTGACATTCCAGGTTCCTAAACAATATTGTTCTTTACAGCATCGGATTTTCTTTTCACCACCAGACACATCCACAGCTGAGTGTCCTTTTGGCTTTGGCCCAGCCACTTCACTCTTTCTGGCGCTACTTGGAAATACCCTCTGCTCTTCCCCAGTAGTATATTGGACACCTTCCGACCTGAGGGGCTCATCTTCTGGCGTCGTATCTTTTAGCCTTGTGATACATTCCATGGGGTTTTCTTGGTAAGAATACTGGAGTGGGTTGCCATTTCCTTCTCCAGTGGACCACATTTTGTCAGAACTCTCTGCCATGACCTGTCCGTCTTGGGT
The DNA here is from genome assembly GCF_057233095.1 of Heloderma suspectum. NCBI lineage: Eukaryota > Metazoa > Chordata > Lepidosauria > Squamata > Helodermatidae > Heloderma > Heloderma suspectum. The sequence continues at coordinate 130,241,581 of NC_139462.1, read as the reverse complement.
GGCCCTGCACGGCATAGCTTATGGCTTCACTGAGTTACACAAGCCCCTTCGCCACAACAAGGCAGTGATCCATGAAGGGGGGCAGTGATCCATGAAGGGGTATCAATTAACATTGATCTGTTAATGTAAAACAGAAAATATTAAAAAATCTCTTTCCTTCTAAAAATGAGGTAGTATGTCAGGAGCGCCCTGGCGGCCTCTTTCAGTCTACTCCAATAGCTAACTCAAGACACAGACAAAAGGATTCTTTTCAAGGCTTTAATCTTTTTTACAACTTAATGACTCTTTCAGATGCTAATCACGAGCGACTAAGCAAGGAACAGCAGAGTAGCCTATGCTCCAGGTAAGGCAGTTGGTCCCCGTTTGAAAGAGAGTCACTGGAAGGCCCTGAACGTACGGGCTAGGGAGAGATCCTCCCTCTTTCCCTTGGGTCCACGGGACACGACTGTTGCTTGTGCACCAAATGGGCGCTACGCCTCCTTTCCGTGCCCTTCATCTGCCATCGCTCCCTGCGTCTGCGCTGAGTGTCCAACAAGCCCCCCTCCAGTGCTCTCTCACTGCCAGGGTCATTATCTCTCTCAGGAATGCTGGCAGGAGGAATCTCTGCCAGCTGCTGTGCCAGTGAGGGATGAGTGCGCTCCTCTCCCACGGATTGCTGTTCCTCCTCAGAACTGCTCTGGGGTTCTATCGGCTCAGTTTCCACCCTGACATAATAGTTGCTGTTCCAAGTTTTCTTACATTTCATTCAATATCTCAAAGTACTAGTATTCAAACTTCTGTAATATGTAAATTGATTTATATTTACAGCACAATCCAATGTCTATTCAGAAGTAAGTCCCACTGAGTTTAGTAGAGCTTTTTCCAAGGTAAGTGGGTACTGAATTGCAGCCTCAACCATCTAGAAGGTTAGGTGACAATTTAAAAAAAAAAAAATCTGTTCCAGTTTAAACATTTGTTTTAGAGAAATTCATTCAGGACGTGTATTTCCCAGTAGTTTAAAGGGAATGAAATAGTAATATTTATGCCATTACCTTTCACACTACCTTTTCGAATAAACATCGGGCCAGTTCACACAACTGGACAGACCACCATGTGTTGTTTAATCCTTGGTGAGAGGTTGCGGTGCACGCCAGCCACCATTTTGCATGTTCAGCCCCCAATCACAGATTGTTATGTCATGCGGACCTGGCCACCGTGGATTATGAGAGGGTTAAACAAGGCCAGGTTTGCACAACAGAACAATCCCTGGTCATGGGTTGAATATGCAAAATGGCGCCCACAGTGAGCCACAGCATGTTGTGCAAACCAAGTCAGTGTGGCTTGAGCCCAGATTTAGTTCTACTTAGAGTAGACCCATTCAAATCAATAGCACAAATTAGTCATGACCAACTCGAATCCCAACTGATTTCAATGGATCTACTCTTAACTATGCCTGGATCCAACCCTATGATTTGAGAATGATTTTTAAAAGAATGTGTGTATATATGTGAGTATTAAGATGTTTGCCCAACCTCTTACAGGAGGGTACAGCAACCTCTCTAATGAGTAGCTGAAAGGTTTCGCAATTCACGTTCTAGGCAGTCCATCTAAGAATTGTACAGAATGTTCTGAGAGCTCTCTCTTTTTTTCCAATTTTCTGAAAGCAATTCATAATAAGATGTTACATCAAGAACTACTGATCATTTCAATTCACAGGAGCACGTTACAGAAAGATGTTTTTGACCAATTACTTTAATTCTCTGCAGATATTCTTAATATTCTCTCAAACAATTGCTTGCTTGCATTATACATCAATTATGTAACTGAGTAAAGCAGCAGCTACTGCTATTTGTCACTCCACTGGGTGACCTTTGCCAGGGGAAAGACAGCAGGAGTGCCACCCTGTGGATTCTCCTGGATGTCTTGTCTGTTCAGATACCATTACCAGAGTACCCTTCTGGACTGCATGTCTGAGATGGGAGCTGGAGGCACTGTGCTTCGGTAGTTCTGCTTCTACTATGGCTCTGAGGTAGCTCTGAGGGGACTGTTGCTCTCTACTCTGGCACACATGCTATAGGGTTCCACGGGGTACTGCCTTGTTCCCCGTGCTATTTAACACCTATATGGAACAGCTGGGAGATGTGTCCAGAGATTTGGAGTTTGGTGCCATTTATGGTGCCCACATCACTCTGTCTCTGTCATCTCAGCTGGATAAATTGGACATGAGCATGAAGGAGTCAGTAATTGGCTGGATGTGGGCTAATAAACTGAAGCTCAATCCAGATAGGCCAAACATGTTGGGGGTCAGTGATTAATTGGACCATTAAGCTGGTTCTGGGTGGGTTGCACTCACCTTTAACGACTGGGTTCGCAGCTCAGTGGTGGTGGCTAGGGATGTACGAAAGTCACTTACCTTTTCACAGGGGTGATTCACGGTGTGATTCACAGGGGTGATTCATGGTGGGGGGGAGGCGCTCTGCACCTCCCCCCAAAATCCTAACCCGGCTGGCTCCGCTCTGCGGCAACTCTGCGGAGCCGCCAGCCAGGTGCATTCGCCATCGTCTGGAGCCTGCGGACACAAATGGCGACTACGGCGGCCACCATTTGTGTTCCTGTTTTTGGCCGTGATAGGCTACGTAAATATTTACGTAGCCTATCACTAGGGATGTACGAAAGTCACTTACCTTTCCGAGGATTATGTTTATGGGGGGGAGGCGTTCCGTCCCTCCCCCCGGAATTCTCGACGAGGGGGGGAGGCGATCCGTTCCTCCCCCCCGGAATCCTCGACGGCCGGCTGTGCTCTGTGGCGGCTCTGCGGAGCAGTCAGCCAGACCCAGGCCAGAGCCGTCCGCAGCCGGATTTCCGGCCGCAGAGGGCTCTGGGTAAAACAAAAAACAAAAAAACACCGCGTACGCAAATGGCGGCGGCTACGGCCGCCGCCATTTGTGTTCCTTATTTTTGGCTGTCTTAGTCTACGTAAATATTTACGTAGACTATGATGGCAAAAATAAAGGGGAACACAAATAGTGTAGCATGCGCTATTTGCGTCCATTTTTGAATCGCCGTTTTAGCCTACGTAAATATTTATGTAGACTAAGACGGCCAAAAATAAGGAACGCAAATGGTGGCGGTCGTAGCCACCGCCATTTGCGTATGCGTATGTTTTTTTTAAAAACCCAGCCGTGATAGGCTACGTAAATCTTTACGGAGCCTATCACGTCTCTGTAAAAAAACAAAACAAAAAAACCCCCTCCAGACTGCAAATGGTGGCGGCAGCAGCCAGTCGGAAGACCAGCCGCTGCAGCCACAGCCGCTGCCGGAGCCTCCGCCGCCCGGAACATCTGCCCCAAGTAAGTCTTGTCCCGGGGGGGATCCGCGGGGGGGCGGGGGGCAGGCCGTTCCGCCACAGATTTCGGGGGGACGAATGCACTGGCATTCAGCCTCACCGAGATCCGTGGTGGAATTCTCTGACATCCCTACCTATCACGGCAAAAAAAACAGGAACGCAAATGGCGGCGGCTATGCAAATGGCGTCCCTGCATTAGCCGTGATAGGCTACGTAAGTATTTACATAGCCTATCACGGCCTAAATGGGGAAGCGAATGGCAGCCGCACTGGCATTCGGCTTCACTGAGATCCGTGGTGGAATTCTCTGACATCCCTAGTGGTGGCTGCTTTTAGATCCAGCTTTGTGTATTGATGCACCAGTGGCATCCCAGTAATGGAACATCTACTTGTGGATATTTCCACAGATCTAGCCGAGTCGCTTACCACCACAAGGGCATCAGGGAAAAAGTGGGACATAGTACTACACTGGAAGGAGATCTGATGTGCCCAGCTGCTCCTGCACCGATGCATCAGATCACCAATGAGGACATTTGTTCACTGTAACATTTAAATGCCAGGGATGACTCCGGGCATCTGCCTCAGAGCTCCTCTGCACTGCAGAGGATTCTGGGTGCACACTTAATTCATTGGGGGCTTTGCTATCCCACCTGAATCGAGCATTCCCTAAAATGCTCCCAACACTCCCCTGGGGCAGTCTGTGCAGGGGAGCATGTGTTGTGATGGGTAACCTGCTTTTCGGAGGATCTTGTCTGCCATTGCTGGCCTTCTTCAGAGCTCGTGTGGGCTGGTAGTTACAGCCATGGAGGCTGGTGGTGCCATTGTCAGTGGTGCTTCACCCCTTGGATACAGATCGCTCCTTTAGGGTTCTGACTGAAACCCGGAGCAGATGCACTGCCCCACTGACATGGGAGCCACCAGCCTCCAACCTGATGAGGTTGAATTATGGGGTTTGGAGTCTCTGCAGGGATGAAGGGCTGATTAAGATGGTCTGCTCCAGAAGACTGATAGATCCGGATGGCTTCCTAATGTCTCTTGGGGATTTTCCTGTCACCTCAGCAGGTGATTCTCTTGAAGCCCTTGTTGACCTCTGGAGAAATGGCCCAGTCGGTTGACACAATTGCTGCAGAGCGTCCTCTCCAACAGAGTGGAGCCAAATGAGATGCTTGGTTTTCCAGAGCCCTGCAGATGATGAAATGAGTGGGACATCAACTGAAGGGACATTGACTGATAATGTAGAATGAGTCCAATCAAACACAGACTAGAGCTCATTTTAAAGCCTACTCCATGGTAATGAGAGTGGTGGAAAGATTGCACTTCTCCACCACCATTGTGTCTGCACAATTACTCACCGGAGCTTTTTCGGATGGTCAGAGGCCTAATACACTCTGGCTCGCAAGAAGAAAAGGCGGACTACTCCATAGCCTGCTGTGACCAATTAGCACAACACTTTGCAGATAAAATTGATTGACTCTGTGATAACTTGGAAGCCATCATTGATACAGGTCCGGTGGATGTAACTTTGGCCCCTCCTTGTCCAGTTACAATAGATACTTTTCAATTTGTACAGCCTGAGGATGTGGACAGGATCCTTGGAGAAGTGAGGCTACCACATGTGTGCTGAGCCCTTGCCCTTCCTGGATTATAAAAGCAGCCGAGTGGACTAGCTGAGTGGGCAAGGGTAATGGCGAACTCCTCTTTACGGCAAGGTGTGATTCTGTCTATTCTAACAGAGGTGCTGGTAAGACATTTAAAAAACAAAACCCTGAACCCCACTGTGCTTGATTATTTCCAGCAGGTCTCTATTATTCCATTCTTGGGCAAGGTGCTGGAGCGTGTGGTGGCTTCTCAGCTCCAGGGTCTTCCGGATGATACAGATGATCTAGATCCATTTCCATCTGGCTACTTGCCTGGTTATGGGACAGAGGCTGCTTTGGTTGTCTTGGTAGATGATCTGCACCAGGAGCTGATGGGGAGTGTCCCTCTGTTGATTCTGCTGAACCTCTCAGTGACTTTTATACCATCAACTGTAATACACTTCTGACCTGTCTGTCTGAGGTGGGACTGGGAGGCACTGTTGTACAGTGGCTGCAGTCCATCCTGGAGAGGCAATTTCAGAAAGTGGGGCTGGGGGATTCCTGTTCAAAGACGTGGCCGTTGGCCTGTGGTGTCCCTCAGGGATTCATCTTCTCCCCCATGCTATTTAACATATACATGAAATCGCTGGGAGAAATAATCTAGAATGTTGGAGTTTGGTTCCACCAGTATGCTGATGACAACCAACTCCTCTCTCCTTTTCATCCAAATCCAAGGAAGCTGTTTTGGTTCTAAATCTAGTTCTAAAGTGTCTGATGTTGGTAATGGACTGGATGAGGGAGAACAAATGGAAGCTTAATCCAGACAAGACTGAGGTGCTCCTGGTTACTCAAAAGGCAGATCAGGGAATAAGGATTCAACCTGTGCTGGATGAGGGTACATTCCCCCTGAAGAAGACTCAGGCTCACAGTTTGGGTGTACTCCTGGACTCAGCCCTGAACCTGGAGGTCCGGGTTGCGGCAGTGGCCAGGTGTGCATTTGTGCGGCTGAAGCTAGTGCGCCAACTGTGCCAGTTCCTAGAGATTTCTGATCTGGCCATAGTCACACATGCCTTAGTTACATCCTGTTTGAACTACTGTAACCCGCTTACGTGAGGCTGCCTTCAAAAACTGTTCTGTAACAGAATGCTGCAGCCAGACTGTTGACCGGGGCCAGTTACAGGGAGCACGTGACTCCCTTGTTACAACAGCTTCATTGGCTACCGATCCGTTTCTGGGAGGAATTCAAAGTGCAAGTTATGACCTATACAGCTCAGGACCAGGCTATCTGGAAGACTGCCTCCTCCCATACAAGCCTGCTTGGGTCTTAGGAAGGGAGAGGCTTTTCTTTCGAGACCACCACCTTCAGAGGGGCGTTTAGTGGCAATGTGGGAAAGGGCCTTCCCAGTCGCGTCTCCCAGGTTGCGCAGTCCCCTGCTGAGGGGGCCACATTCGCTCTCTTTCTCTGCTGTCGTTCTGTCAGCAGAGATAGACCTTTTTATTCAAGCAGGCCTTGGCGCGTAAGCTGGGTTGGATGCTGCTTTTATTTTGCAATTGTTGTGTTTTGTGTTTTAATGCATTTGTTTTATTATTGTTTTAATCAAGTTTTATTTATGATTGCAAGCCACCTCATAGGCCATTTTCTTTGTAGGAAGGCAGGGGGTGTGTGTGTGTGTGAGAGAGAGAGAGAGAGAGACAGAGACAGAGAGAGAGTGAGAGAGATGATAGGCTTTTCTGCTACAAAAGCTTAGACTTTTCAAGTTAACGTATTTTGGACATTTATAGTACAATCCTATGCATAACGTCTCAGACGCAAGTCTCATTAATTTCAATAGAACTTAGTCCCAGGTGAGCATGTGCAGGATTGTAGCTTTACTGTCCATGCCACGTTTTCTTATCTATTTTTTCCTTGAAACAGGTTATGTGGTGGACCCTACGTATCTAAAAAGTATACAGTTTTGTCTTGAGGAACACAAAAACTATTGTCTCAATGGTATCTGCATATTTCATAAGGAACTAAAGATGCCCACCTGCAGGTAAACAAGTAATTCCCTGGAAAATTAGATTGTATGATGAACCTGGACATTTTTTATCTTGTTGAACTGGACCAGAAAACATCCTTGTCTGTAATCTGGCTATTAATTTATACTCTACCAGTAAACACACCTGACTTTGCATGGACTGGAATCGGCGTTAGTTGGATACAGAGAAGCCTTCAAGCAAACTTACGCAGCTGTCAAGAGTTGGACATATTGTCCCCCCCGCCCCGCCTGGGTGAAGCCATGCCCGCTGGCACCCCTAGGTACGGCCACTGCCACGGTGCACCCCAATAGCCTGAGGGAGTGGTCTGCCTCACAGCATTGGGGAGGGGAAGCCATATAATGCTGTCCCTCGGCCTAATTTCCCCTGGTTTCAAACTTTATTGACTGTAGGAATGTGCATGCAAGCAAAACAGGTTCATCAAAGTTCTCCGAATTCCACCGTGAAGTTCGTTCCATCTCATGTCTGTATCAGATTGTGATCTTCATTTTTTTCTTTTTGCGTGAACGTTTGTGTGCTTTCTTTCCCCCAGAAAAGTACGCACTTTTTTCATGCACATTTTTCAAATGTATGCATGCTGTCAAATACTCTTTTTTTTTTTTTGGTCCATGAATCACACTACAAGCCCAGTAATGTATGGACTTTGACTGCAGTTTCTGTTTGGGTCTGCATTCAGTCTGGAAGGTGAGAACTGGGTAAATCCTGATTAAAAATGCACTGAAATGAATGTCTTGTACATCCCAAATAGACTGCAAAATAGGGATGGCGGAGAATTTCTCCCCGAAACTTCGGGGGGCCGAGCGCCAACGTGTTCGGCCCCCCGAACAAGTTTCGGGGAGAAATCCTCCGCCCCCCCGCCCCCTGCCCCCCCCCCCGGGACGGGACTTACCTTCCCTGAATGTCCCTCCCGGCGGCGGGTCCGGCTGGCGGTTCGTCCGGTGTTCGAGCGGGGCGGGAGCGGCAGCCAGTCTTTCGACCGGCTGCCGCCCCCGCCATTGCAATCAAAGGAAAAAAAAAACAACCGTCCCCTGATAGGCTACGTGACGATTCACGTAGCCTATCACGGCTAGATTTGCAAAGTCAGCCATGATAGGCTACGTGAATCGTCACGTAGCCTATCACGGGTGACTTTAAAAAAAAAAAAAAGTGCGTACGCGAATGGCGGCCCCCATAGGGAGCCGCCATTCGCGTTCCTTATTTAGTTGCTGTAGTCTACGTCAATCTTTACGTAGACTACGGCGAAAATAAGGGCAACGCTATTTGCGTTGCCCTTATTTTCGCAGTAGTCTACGTAAACATTGACGTAGACTACAGCAACTAAATAAGGAACGCGAATGGCGGCTCCCTATGGGGGCCGCCATTCGCGTACGCGCTTTTTTTTTTTTTAAGTCACCCGTGATAGGCTACACGACGATTCACGTAGCCTATCACGGCTGACTTTCCAGATCTAGCCGTGATAGGCTACGTGAATCGTCACGTAGCCTATCAGGGGACTTTTTTTTTTTTTTTTTTTTACTTTCGTGTTCGCGGCCGGGCGAGGCGGGAAGCCTCCTCCCCGGCCTGAATTTCAGCCGGGCGAGGCGGGAAGCCTCCCCCCCCCTGGCCTGAACTTTGCGGGGGGAGGAGCGAAGCGCTCCCCCCCACCGCGAAAAAGCTGCGAGAAAAGGTAAGTGACTTTCGTTCACCCCTACTGCAAAAGCTACGGGCTAGATAGGACAGGCTGCCACCTAATGATTGAAGATGGTACTGCATCCTTCAAACACATGGACACATTTAATGAAAATTAATCAATGTGTTTTTAAAAGCAAATAACTCCCAGGTGCACATCCCTAGGATCCTGTTAGTATGCATGCAAAGTTTCAGTTGTCTAGGTTTCATGGTCTTGGAGTAATGGTGTCTGATAGACAGACACACATAATCTTTTATTAGATGATACAGATAGACAGGCAGACAGGCCGACAGATAGTGGCTAATGCAAAGTTAGATTGATCTTCTGGACAATCTCTTAGGATTTTTTTTTTTTCATAGGTGCCTTGCAGGTTACAGTGGTGAAAGATGTGAACATTTGATGTTAAACTCTTATACACAGTATTCCTATGAAAATTACATTGGTGCTGGGATTGGTGCTGGAATGTTGCTAATTGGAATTTTTGCTGTGATCTACTGCTACCTAAGAAAGAGGTATGGAAGACAAGAATTTGTCATATCTTTGCCTAATGTAGTTATCATAGAGTTGAAAGGCCATCTTGTCTGACCTGCTGCACTGAAATAATAAAGCTTATGTGGACATCCCCCCTGCCCCAAAGCAGGCTTTGGGTCTGCTTGTATGCCCCCCTCTCTCTCCATCAGGATCAGTGAAAAACCACATTCTGCGATACGCTAATGCAGAGAGATAGTGATGTAAAGAAGCATCAGGCACTCTGCTGCCAAGGCTCAGGAGCTTCCTTAAGCAGTCTGCCATGCTAGGAGCTGAGGTATTACACAGTAGTCTCAAGGAGCCTTAAAAATCAGCATGGGGGTGGGGGAGCAAGCGCAACTGAAAATTTCAGCCCAGCTTAATTCACCCATTTGGGGGCAGTGCAATGAAACTTGCCCCTGACGATTGAGGAGCTGACAAAGTTCTCCAAAGTTGGGGGGGGGGGGTGCTTGCTTACCTGATTTAGAAGACAAGGTGGCTGAGGACTCCCCTCTTGTTTCACTTAAGAAAAACCTTGTTATGGCTGCTTGCAGAGTCCAGGCCAGAGCCTCCAGTTGCGTGTCCTGAATCAGAATGCAGTGGGGACAGATGGAGCATTCATGGCCAGACAGGCAGCTGGAGGCTGTGGACTGGAGAGTCCTGTTGTGGTCACTGTATGAGTGGAGGCAACAAGGCTTTTTTGTATGCAAAACAAAACAAAGCACCCACTGCCCCATCAGCCACCTTGTCTTCTAAGTCAGGTAAGCAATCCCACAAAAAGCTTTGGGGGAGTTCAACTCCCCCACCACCACCAAAGCAGCCCAGGCAGCACCCACTTTTGCAGGGGAGACATGGCCCCTGTAACAATGGGGCTGGGGATTTAATCCTATCTTTAACTCAAATAGTGGCACATTCTCCTTTGAGGGGAGCTATACATGTCTGGCTGGGGCATTAGGGGAATTGTAGTTCAACATATCACGAAGGCACCAGCTTGGGGAACGCTCCTACAGAAGGCTGGTGAGAGCATAAATGCTAGAACTAGGCAGCTCAGGGGCATAAATCTGTGTACACATGCAAATGCTAGGTTAAAGGGGGAGCTCCCAATGGCCTATGTTACTTCTTTCCCTGGCTCCCCTGACAGGAGGCTTTTGCATAGCTTTGTCTGATCTGGTGTCTGGGATGGAGATGAAAGATAATTTGATGGGCGGTTGAAAATTCCCTGAAAAATGTACAATAACAGACAATAACAGAAATGAAAGCAACATTTTAAAACCTGGCTGTGTTTGGCAGAGGGGGTGAATTTCCAGCAATTGCCCACCGTGGGTGGTTCTGGGAGATGCAATTCCCAGGGGCAAAATGATAAGGACATCATCATGCCTGCACCAACATTACAAGCAGAGAGGGAACTCTCAGAAAACAGAGGAGCTTTTTCTGAGAAACAGCTTGGATACCGAGTCAATTCCAATAGCCAAGGGGAGTACACCCATTCCCTAGTACATTTATTGCAAAACACCAGCCCCTCTCTGCTGCTGTTTTCTTGTATTTTCAAATACAAAGAGGATGAAAGTGAATTCTAAATACTTGCCATACTCAGAAATGACGAAAGCAGCTTGATTCACACTGTGCTGTCTTCCGTAGGTGCAGAAAGACCCAATCTTTCTACAAAGTCTGCCAAGAGGAGGAGACCGCACTCTGAAGGTCTTCTGGGTGGTGCATTCCTTTGCGGATGAATTTGGGGAGGCTGAAATGAAATCACTACCACAGCCTGCAAAATGCTTGCTGATACCAGTGCTTTATAGACTGGTGATGGCTCAAAGAATCCTTCTCCCCTGTCTTAAGAGTTGCTTCTGAGGAGAATGCGGCAGAGAGCTCCCACAGTGGGCCAGGTGCAATGTTAAGCTGCCTGATACCAACTGAGAACATTGGTCCATCTAGTCCAGTATTGTCTACTCTGACTGGCAGCTGTTTTGTAGAGGGTAGTCTTGGGGGTGGGGTGGCTGCTGTCTGAGTCCCCTGAGTCCCCTTTACCTGGAGATTGAACATGGGACGTTCTGTATTCAAAGCTTTGGCACTATCACAAAATGGTGGCCTACAAATAGCCACCATTTTGACTGGCCAACACACAGGGAAGGAGAGATGGACAGTCCACCCAGCAAACCATTTAAGCGGCTCCACAATTCATCTTGGAGGAGGTGTGCAGGCTGCCCAAGGCAAAGGTTCAAGTCCTGCTAGGAACAAAGACCCGTAAGAGCAGTGGCGTTTTGCCTGGGAGGGGAAGGGAGGAACCAGGACAAGCAGCCAGGGAAGCCACAACTGCACTCTTCCAGGAACAATCCCTGTTAGATTATTGGGTAGAGCACTGGGAGGGGAAGCCGGCAATGCCGGTTCTAATCCCATGGGGGGAACTGTGGACTTAGAGCAGAGCCCATCTTTTCCATTGCCAATATCTAGGAGCAGGAAGGGGAGCACACATGAGCAGAAGTGTGTGCTCCCCTTCACATGCCACACAGCCATTTCCAAAGCCACCAGAGCAAACACAAAGGATGCGTGCCGTGGGCCTGCTGGCCATGCCCACCCACACGCACCACAGCTGCTCTGGCTACACAGGGAGGAACAGCACTGGTTCTGCAAATGTGCAGTCTCACGCTTTTGCCCCACCTGCAGCCCCGTGACATGAAGGGTGGATACCTGAGAGGGAACTAGAAGGCATGCATGTGTTTAGTGGCTACTTAGCCGATGGCCTGGATCCCCCTGCCCCCCTCCCTCACACTCCTCTGCTTGGCTGCCTGGCATCACTCTCCATTTCTCCCCTCCAGGCTGTGCTGGCCAACGGCATCATCTTTCACACCAGCAAGAGCCAGGCAATCCTTGCCCTTGCTGGGACTCAAGTAGACATCGCAATGATAAGGAATAGAATCTCAACCCTGTTGCGGTGTGATGAACTTCCTTTAGCCCCCACCCCACCCCCGTGCAAATCCCATTCCCCAAGCAGCTGAAGTGAGTTACAGGTAAAGGGGAGAGGGATCCCTATCTGTCCCCCCATATGACCAACACAGTGACCCTGCTGCAAAGGGAAACACTGGTACTAAACAGCAACAGCAATGGAGTGGGTTCTGGGAGCAGGGCAGATGGAGGGAGTTTCCAACCTACCAGGCACAACAGAGCTCCCGAGCCCTTCAAAGCTACATGCCAGACAGGGCAGCAGAGGCCATTTTTCCCATTGCGTCATCCCCATTCTGGGTATGGCTTCACTGATACTATCCATCAAGCAGCTTCAAAGGTACAGGGATTCTGAGAGCTTTTCTACACAAGGCATTTATTGTGCACTCATCATTCCTTACGGTTGTTTATGGGTCCTTTAGACAATGTTGTGGCTCTCCAGTTTCACTTCTGTCTTTTATGAGTATTTTTGCATGGGTTTTTAGAGTGGGAGAAATGGAGTATTATTTGAGAAAGTGAAAGAAAACTTATTTCCTTCTGCTGTAATTGCGTTATTCCACTGTACCATAGTGCTACCTAGAGGTTATGTAGTGGAAAAGCAGGAAAGGAAAACCTTTTGTGTAGAGCTCAGATCTCAATTCTGCAACGAAACTGAAAGTAGATACAGCAGACTAACAGCCTCATGTAGAAAAGCCCTGAGACATAAAAGTTGACAGCCCCAGAGAGGAACAGCTGGATGCATATTGGTTGCTGGTCTTGCTGCTGGGCTCCCTTGTGGTCTCATGGCACTGGGCATGGGAGCTTCCTTGTCTCTACCCCTATTGAGCACTGTCTGGGAACAGGCAAGGGAGACACAGGTACCATTATGAACAATGGCTGGCACCTGCATCATGTACTCTCACTCGCCTGACAGAAATGGTCAGAATGGCACCTTGGTTCTTCTACCTCACCCTCTCCCCCGCCCCACGTGGTGCCACCTCTGATATCCGAGGGGAGGAAAAGTCTGTGACCAGGAGACAATGCTTCCCCAGCCCACATCACTTGCGGGTCTGCACTGCACTTGGGTTCTGCTCCATGTGGCCAGACTGTGTTCCTGCACGGCAAAAGGGACCATGAGCATTTGGGTGGCAATAGCAATGGTTGGGATGGAGGGCTTGGCATTAGCCAACTGGATGCTTATCTCATGGGAGTTTGTAGGCACCGCCACTCTTCCCGTTAGGCACCCAAGGCATACTCTTGTCCTGCGTGGGAGACACAGTCACCTCTTATTGGGCTAGGAAGAGTTGTTTAGCCAATGCAGTTTTGCTAATGCGCCATTTCCCACATTGTAGGGGACAGAAGACATCGGAGGCATTTCCAACAGCCGTACTTCACCCATTGTGCTCACCTCTATGGGGCGCCTTAGCTTTGCATCCCCTTGCGCTGGCAGAGTGGAATTGAGGTTTCTGTTGTGCCTGGACGCTAAAAATAATTCTTACAGCTACCAATAGACTGCTGTGTGTGGTACAAACAACACCATCGATACAAAATTACAAAATGTACTTTTTATTACAATTTGTAAAATTCACTATCATCCGTACAGATGTCAAACACAATGAAGAAAAAACATTAGCACCCAAATATTAATAACATACATTGGCAAAGCGCATGCGAGCAGTATACTCAATAGTGTAATTTGTTGTTGAAGAAAAACCACTCACATAGAAAAAGAGACACCTTCCTTCCTGGAGAAAAAGAAGCATACATGTACCTAGTAATCTCTCTTCTTCAAATGCAACAGCTTATCATCATACTGATTGAATAAGCCCGCCAACTGCCTTCTTGCCCAGATTCTTTATGACAAGCCTTCTTCAATCCAACAGTCCTGTTGAACAAGGCCAACAGCTTCCTCAATGACAATGTTCTTCTTAACAAATCCCAAATATAATTTGCCTCTACTGAGTGCTTGGTGTCCTCAAACAAATATTGCACCATAAGTCTGTTGGTGAAAGCCTGAAGTCTCCTGGCTCACTCTAAAAACTAGATAGATGGATGCCCAGCACCACGACAGGCATTCTGTCATCCGAGTTCTGCGTTCCCTGGAAGGGGTGTATGTATGGCTGTTGGTGTGCTGTGATTGTCTGCAAAGATAACAGAATTCTAAGTTCCATCATGGCTGTGTAAGTTGAATAACGGAAATGGCAGAGCAGCATCCTTTGGCTCTCCATTGAGTTCAATGGGAGTGTTAATTTATGCTACCTCTTTTGCAGGCATAAAATTACACAATTAATGAAGAGGGGGTAGGACTGAGACCCAAGGAAACTTAGGATCCCAACTGAATTGCATTATTCTCCTGCCATGACCTTGTCATCACCCATTTTTGGCTCTCTTAAATTGATGTAACATTATGCTGGCACAAGCCTGATGGTATCTGGTATAGAATCTGCAAGATCTGCCAGCATAGGGAACCTGCCCCTTCCAGAAACGAGCATTTTTGTGCATGTTGGGGCTTGCCCCCATATATCGCGGCCACATGCGGATCTGGGCTGGCAGGGCGGGGCATGCGTGAACCGGGGCCCAATGGGGCTGGCTGCACGCACACCACTCCCGCTTGGATACTACCCATTGTTGGGATCCTAAAGCTCTCCAGACAACATAACTGGAGCACTGAACTGCAGCGCAGGACTGTAAATCACTTTGAACACTAAAAGATACATTTTGTTAATGGTAATTTTTAAATAAAGATGTAATCATGTGCTATCTACAAAGGCCGACAGAAAACTGGAATGCTGAGAGGTAACCACCTATAGAGGTCACTGTTGTACCATAAATCAAGGGGAAACGAGTGGGCTTTTTTTTAAATTGCTACATAGATTTCTGAAATAATTGCTCATGTTCTTTGTCCTCTCTGAACTATCCATGCTAATTAACATGCTTGCAATAAAGTCTTATTAACAATGGAACTCAGGTTGAGGTTTATTCATAGTCCCAGTGGGATCAATGAGAGATGTTAAATCTGATTTCAACAGTTATGTTTTGCCTAGAAATTAAAGCTAAATGAACCTTTGAGATATAATCTAACAACAAAGTATGCCATTACTGACTGTACACCGTAAACAACTATGCGACATCTCTGAGCACAAGCCACCTGGAAGCTCCAGGATGCAAATCCACTTCTGGGGGGAATGCACTTAACCACGGGCTTTCAGTTCTCAGGGACATCAGATCTGCCCACTGGCCCTGCCAATGTTCATACCTAATGTGTGGCTGTCAGGAGCAGGACCAGGGGAAACTGCATGACCTGGAGGGCACAGGCCCTAGTGCAGCCCCACTGCCCCTTGCAGGCCGCTAAGATTTCAGCCTTTACTTCCTCTTCTGATCCCTATTTTTCCTACAATCCTCTACCTCCTTCCCCATAGTATGTATGTCTGTAGTTTAAGAAACTTATAGGCCACCTTTCAGAATAAAATATTATTTTACAATTCAACCCAATTTTATATATAATAAAATCAACGTAAAACACATCAATAGCGAAGTAATAACCCGCAAAATATTTATTTATTTATTATTTATTTATTTCATTTCTATACCGCCCAATAGCCAAAGCTCTCTGAGAAACAATAAACAATAGAGAAACAATAAAACATGTCATTTCAGCCAGCTATTCCACCATAAAGCAAAACAAACAAAAACAGCCAAGGCCACTGAGAGCAAATGTAAACCTACCCTGCCCTCTAAACTGAAAGCAATCTGAAATGAAAGACTGGTAGTTTGAGGCTGATCGGGGATTCATGCCTACTCACAATATGGAAACTAAATGTTCCCACATTGTGTTGGGCAATGGTGGTGCCTCCTTTTTTTTCAAATGGAGTGAACCAGAAGGCACATTGTGGCTGCAGGAGGAGGGAGAACAAAGAGAAGGAGGTGTACAGGCAGCAGTGGTAAGTTAGAGCGTGGTCTTCCTTACACCGTGTGACTGACAGCACAGACCTTGGGGCGGGGGCAGGGCAGCAGCAGTGCCTGCCCCAGATAAACGAATATGGCCACCAGTATGCAATAAAACCAGAGTTGTTGTGCAGACTCACAGCATGAAGAAACTGTGCAAAATATAAAGATTCTGACTATCCCAAATATTTGAAAAATTCCTGGTAGCCTTACCAAAAGCTGTAATATATCCGTAATTCCTGGTAGCCTTACCAAAAGCTGTAATATATCCGTAATTCCTGGTAGCCTTACCAAAAGCTGTAATATATCCGTTGAGCCCAGTTATTACATTCATCCCAGATCTTGCAGGAAGATAGTCTTGACAGTCTTTCTTAAATCGTTTTTCACCAAGCCATCTCTGCTAGACTGCCCTTTTGCACCAACACCTATTTAATTTTGGAATCCTCATTAGCTACCCATGAAATTTAAAGACTTAAAATCTCATGCTGCAGTGCAACTTAAACAAATATGTCTGTGCATGCTGAAGGGCTCACTTTATTTTATTCATTCATTCATTCATTCATTTCATTCCTATACTGCCCAATGGCTAAAGCTCTCTGGGCGATTCACAAAAATTAACACCACAAGAACCACCATGTCTGCAGTTGGTTGGTAGCAGATTGGGGGAGGTCACCGGAGGTGGCACCATCTCAGGTCTTCTAGACTCTGTCAGGCTGCTTGTGGAAGCAACCCCAGGATTTAAGAGGTTTCCTGGGTGCTGGGGAAGGAACTCTCAGTTTGTGCCAGTACTCTCTGCCTAATGTAAGAATCTAGGGCCCAAACTACGTGGCTGATTTAGTGTGGAGCGACAGCACATCAGGGTCGTTCAGGATAGATGCTGTCACCAACCCACAGCAACCCCACAACTTCCCTCTGAAAAAAGTCCATTTTCAGAAAGTCCTTTTAGTTAGGGATGTTAGATAATTCTACCACTGACTCCAATGAGGCTGGATTCTAAAGAATCCGGCCCCTTGGAGTCCATGGCGGAACGGACCACCCACCCCCGCCACCCCGCGAAGTTGCCCCGGAACGGATCCTACCTGGCACCGGCCGGGTCCAGTCCGTCCGCTGCCGGTCTGCAGAAGAAGATGGTGTCCGGCGTAGCGGACACCATTTACGTCCCTTCTCTTTGCTGTGATAGGCTACGTAAATCTTTACGTAGCCTATCACGGCAAAGAGCAGGACGCAAATGGCGTCCACTATGCCATTTGCGTCCCTGCTCTTTGTCGTGATAGGCTATGTAAATATTTACGTAGCCTATCATGGCAAAGAGACGCAAATGGCGACCACTACGCCGGATGCCATTTGCGTCCGCAGACCAGCAGCGGACGGAAGTCCAGCTGCGAATGGACCTGCCTGGTGGCTCCACGGACTCGCACAGAGCGGAGCCAGCCAGGGAGGATTCCAGGGGAGGGACGGATCGCCTCCCCGCTGCTGCGGACCCCCCTAACTGGAATGGGGTAAGTTATCCGCCCATCCCTACTTTTAGTGAGCCTTTTTTCCTTGAACACAGCTCTTGTGCGGTTCCACCGCAGTGTTCCCCATCCTCCCGCATTAAATCCTGGCCATGCCTATTTGACCTGGCTGTGTGACCTGACAGTGACCTGGTCAAGGGGTGGGGCTGCCCCGTTCCCCCCACCCCATTCCCTCTTTGTCCCTATTTGCAGTAGGGCTGCTTTCCCATTCACAATATCTGTTCTCTTTCCCCCCGTTCAGAATAGCGCAATAGAGCTGTTTTATTCATTCACAATAGCAGAATAGCTGCTTCCCCCTTTCACAGTATGTAGCCTGTATTTCCCATTCATAAAAATGCAGTAGCGCTGTTTCACAACAGCGCAGTACCTGCTTTACCCATTCATAGTATGCAGCCTGTTTTTCCATTCACAAAAGCACAATACTGCCATTTCACACTAGTGCAGTAGCTGCTTTACTGATTCATAGCATACAGCCTGTTTTCCCATTCATAAAAGCACAATAATGCTGTTTGTTCATTCATTCATTCATTCATTCATTCATTCATTCATTTATTTATGGCATTTTACCCCACTCTTCAGCTAAAAAAGGCTCCTAGAGTGGCTTCAAGCATTCCCAATAGCACAGTAGCTGCTTCACCCATTCAGATTATGTAGCCTGTTTTTTTCCATTCACAGTAGTGAATCACAGTAGAAAGATCTTTTCATCTTTCACAATATCCCAATGGTGGATGAGAGGGGAGAGGTGTGGGGGAAACTACAGGGTCTTAATTCAGCGCTACAGGGGAGCATGGACAGGGGCAGGGAACAAGCCTCTCTCATTTGCTGAGCAGCACCTATGGGATTGATGACATTCAGTTCAACTCCACCCACCCAACTATGTGCTGTGTGACCTGTGAAAGTGGGTTTTTAGGTAGTATATACTTCCCTTTTCTTGCTTCCTGTGCCCCTGACGGACCAAAGCGATTTCAAGAAAATCCAGATATAACCAGAAAGCATTTCTCATTCCGTTTCCATGTAGATTGGGCCTAGGATTTCCTGTGTCCCATTGTGCTAAATAGGCATTAGTCCAAGGTACAAGATATAACCCTTTTACCTGGAACCAAGCCACATTTCGCTCAGGGACATCATTGTCAGAGTAGACATGCAGGGATTGGGCTCTTTTTCCTGCTTGTGTGTTTCCCCTGAGCTCAGCCCAGCAGATCCACCCTATCTAAGAGTATTCTCCGGCTAGTCCACTGCATCCTCCCACTACTGACAACAAGCAGTTTGGCTTTCCCACTCAAAGTTCATTCAACTTTATCATCCCTTCCCAGCAAGCTGTGTGTGCACACACAGGGAATTTGAAAAGGTGGTGACTCACTCATATTTTGTGAACCTTTTGCTGGCGTAGCTATTGGTGATAGCAGAGGTCCCAGGTTCATCTCCAGGTGGGGATGGAATGGAGAAACTCCTGCCTGGCAGTCTGGGGAGCTGCTGCCAGTTGTAGGCTAGATGGTCTGACAAGGCAGCCTCCTATGTTTCCAGATGTGCCCCCGCTATGTGCCAGGCATCTATCCCCCCATGGCCCCCTGCCCCTCATTGCAGCAGAACAGCAACACACCAACTCCCCAGTAAGTAAATGTATGCACCACTCCAGCACAAGTCCCTTAATTGAGTTTTTGTGTGCCAAACAGCTTGAAAGGGGGGGGGGGAGATTTAAGCTGCCATTGTGTGTGGCAGCGCCAAGGAAGTGGGGAAACAAATTCAGACTTAGACTTGGATGGGTTAAATAATTGGCCACATCGGTTCAGCTTGGAACAGAGCTGGTGGAGGCATAGGGTATGGATCTGTTCATTACACTCCCCACCTGCAGTCCGATCCCATCAATCTGGCCTGCTTGCCAGGAGTCAGAGGCACACCCCACGGCACAGACCATTGAAGTGAGCCCCTTTCTGCCTCCCTGGGGTGTGGCCTGGATTGCAGCCCCATGCTGAGCTGGGTCTTAATGCCACCCCCCGCACACCCACAGTCCCTTAAGGGGGACCCCCTCTTGAAGGGGAAAACGGGTCGCCCAATCCCATTCCCCTTCCCAGTGGATCCAGCCCAATGTCTTCCACACCTACAAAGTTGTGACTTAGAATTGAAAGTTAACCACCCTTACAATTACACTTGTCAAGCCAAACACATCTAAATATCACCAAGTTAATATTCTTGCAAGGGGAAGGCAAAAGCTGTGCACACTGTTGCCAATCTGTGTGCAGGTAAAATTCCTTCCCAGCCCCGTTGACCAGTGACTAACGGTAATCCATGGCAAGAAATGAGTTATCCTGGAGTGGGTGAGTGGGGAAGTCGGTGACGGCAATGCTAAAGCCACGTGGGAAGCTTTGCTCTTAACGGCCTCAGGCAGACTAGAGGGAGGGAAGTTTTCCCTCCAGTCCACCAACAAAGCCCTCTGCCCGCCAAGCCAAGTTAGTCCTGATTGGCTCCCTGCCTCCCATGTGGGTGCCCACTTGGCGCTGCTGCCGCAGCTCAGCTGCCCCCTCCCTGCCTCCCCCTTGGGACTGCGCTCCACCACAATGTTGCTCCCCAAGTAAGCCAGGAGCTTCAATTCTATGCACACTTACCTGAAAGTAAGTCTTATTGAACACAATGGGACTTTTTTCTAATATTTTTTCTAAAGTGCATAGGATTGTGCTGTAAGTGAATACAGCGGCACTTCTGAGCAGACATATGTAGGGTTGTGCTGTTAATAAAGTTCCTTTTTGCTGATGATCATACAGAAGATGGAGGCATATGGGTGGGGCGAGTAAGAAGCTAGAGAAGGTCTTTTACACATTTTGATTTTTGAGTACAAGTTATAAGAGCTGCTGTCAGTCTTCAGGCTCCCTCCTCAGCGTGGACCTCTACAAGATCAGTTTCCAAGTGGGATACTGGATGCATTTTGTCTCTCGTGCACGTAAATGTAAATGCACACAGGGAGGCAGAGGGCAGCTGGCCATATTACATGCTAGGGAGGCTTATTCTGTACTGTTAATAACACAGTGTAAGATAATCATATTTTTCTAGTATATCTGTTTTTTAAACTTTATTTTATTACATTTATGTTCTGCCTTTTCTCCAGAAGCTAAAGGTCTCCCCATTTTTATCCTCAGGGAAGAAGCTCCAGGGCTTCATCCGTGCACCCATCCCAGTTTTCACCCTTTGCCCTTTACCTTGAGAAGGCCCCTTTTCCACTTTCCTATCCCTACTCCCCTCCCTCCGCCTTGGCCTGTCCCTTGTGAGTCCCTGTTGTGGCTTGCATCAGAATGTTTCTGGATGTAGTTTAGTAAGAACCTTCAGAATATCTGAGGCCCTGCTTCCTAGAACTGGATGACTAACAGGGGAGACCAGGCAGGTTAGGAGGAGGATGTATTTAGAAAGAATCACCTAGAGATAAGAAACAGAGTGGGGGAATATTTGCATCTATGTTGACAGCAGCAGTAATACTTTTCAAGGCATTTCACTCTAACAGCCAGGTTCTACAATAGCAATGAGGATACTCTGGGGACCCTCCCTAAGCGTACCAGATTGTTGTTTTGGATTGTTGGGTGGCTCCATGCCCAAAGGAAATTAAGGTGTGAGCTGGGCAGATGGCCATGATTGTTTCGTGTGAAAGGCAGGCTTCCTGCATTCTGATGGGCCTCTTGTAACCCTACATGAATCCTGTGGAATCACATGATCATCAAAGGATCAGGTCTGAAAGCATAGACTTCAGCCCACTTATATTCACTCAAGCTGGATGTGCAGAGCCCAGTCAGATAACCAGGGTGGGGGTGGGGGTCCAAATCCAGCTCCAGCCCGCTCACCCACCTGAAGAGTTAGGCACAGACATGGACAGTTCCTAATTGTGTTCTCAGTTTGTTCTTTTGTACTGGGCAGAAATTTGGTGACTACAAGTTTTGTAGGTTGGTATAGTTCCTTTATCATGGACAAATCATTACCTGCTGACAGGGACGGGCAAGTCACCTGTAGCTTGGTTCAGCCTTGGCTCAGAAATAAACTAAGCTACTTCTCCACCCCCCCACACCCATAAATTGTGGGATCCAAAGCTGAATTAGCCCCCTCCCTGTAAAGCCCCAAATCCACTTCACCCCACTGACTCAGCCACCCAGTCCTCCTGTTATAATAGACATTCCCCTAAGAATAGGCGTAGTGTCTTAGGAATTAATTGAAATCACTTATTTGAGTATAAGACATGACTGGAGGTGAAGGGCCTCTCGCTACAAGCAGCCATCCCAACAGCTGCAGTTAACACCCAGGAGTTCTTCCCACACGCCTCTGGGAGGCTGATGCCCTCTCCGCCGACTAAAAACTCTTCATTCACCACCGTTTGATTTCATGCTCTTTACCACCTCTCCAGCCCGCCTCTTCCCATTAAATTGCAGTGGTGCCGCTCCTGGCATTACAGCAAAGGGAAGAAGGAAGGACGGGTGTATCTTCCTTTGTCCCTTCTCTGGTGTCCCGTGCCTTCCCCGATAGGCCCTGGTGGCCCTTGAGAAGAAAACCTGCATATCCAAATCACATTATTACATATGTAAATTAGCAGCAGCTGGGGTTGGATTCCGTTAGGCAAACTTCCTAAATAGAGCAAGAAGCAACGCTCCTTTTAGCTGCTCTTCTGCGGCTTTAAGATAGAACTAGAAAAATGGAAACATTTTTCCTAAGTCAGTTATTAGCATCCTGTTAGTATGGTATAGAATCTATACTATAGACTAAAAAATAAGAATGATTTCAGGATTGTCACTCCTTATCTAAAAGCACAATCCTATGCATGTTTAAACAGAAGAAAGTCCTACACTCCCAGCATTCCCCAGCCAGCTATGCATAGTTGTAGGAGTTGTAGGACTTTCTTCTGTCTAAACATGCATAGGATTGCGCCATTCATTTTTTTAAAATAATGAGTATTTCTATGCACCTGAACTTTTAGGGTATATCTGTTGTTGGAATCAATATCAATTGTCTTGAATTACGAACGTACGGCAAGATAATAGCTTTGCAAGATTTCAAGTGGTTAAGTAAACAGAAGGGAAATTCTTTCAATATTTTCAAATAAGATGAAAGATAGAAGGACTAAAAAATATATTTTGAGCTAAACATTTTGGCTTCCATCCTCATATCTTCACCAAACTCAGTCTCTCTCATTAGCTCTCTGGGCGGTTCACAGAAATTAAAACCACAGAGTACAGCATAAAACAATATAAAATATGAAAGTTTATAACTACAATATAAAAGTACAACCAGCAATGCAGAGATTTATAATACAGATTTAAAACAGCAGAGCTAAAAGGCTAGAGTACTAAAATGCTGGGAAAATTAAAAGGTCTTCACCTGGTGCTGAAGGTACAACATAGGTGCCAGGCAAACCTCTCTAGGGAGCTCATTCCACAGCTGGGTTGCCACAGCAGAAAAGGTCCTGTTCCTGGTAGCCACCTGCATCACTTCCTTTGGCGAGGGGCTGGCTCTCAGAGAAGGACTTCTGAAAATGATCTTAGGGTCCGGGCAAGCACATATGGGAGGAGTCGATCCTTCAGGTAACCTGGCCCCAACCCATTTAGGGCTCTGAATGTTAGTACCAGCACTTTGAATCAGGCCTGGACATGGACTGGCAGCCAGTGCAGCTGGAAAAGTTCTCACATAATATGATTTCATGGGCCAGTCCCCATTAACAATCTCTCTGCCCCATTTTGGACCAGCTGAAGGTTCCAGACCATTTTCAAAGGCAGCTCCATGTATAACAGATGAGAGGTTATATAAGGATATTCAAATTTTATGCAAACAGGTATCTTTTCTTGTCTTCTTTTTTGGTGATGCATATTCTCTTTTTGGCAATTCACAAGTAGCCATCCTGCTTTTTATTAGTGCTTCACCATCAAATGCTATTTCAGGAAAGTTTTGGTATGCTTGTTACTTTGTTGTTGTTGTTGTCGTTCAGTCGTATCCGACTCTTCGTGACCCCATGGACCATAGTACGCCAGGCCTTCCTGTCCTGCGCTCTCTCCCGGAGCATGCTCAAGACAGTCCATATTCATTGCATCAGTGATGCTATCTAGCTATCTCATCCTCTGCCGTCCCCTTCTCCTTTTGCCTTCAGTCTTTCCCAGCATCAGGGTCTTTTGCAGAGAGGTTTCTCTTCGCATTAGGTGGCCAAAATATTGGAGCTTCAGCTTCAGTATCTGTCCTTCCAATGAGCACTCAGGGTTGATTTCCTTTAGGATTGACTGATTTGATCTCCTTGCAGTCCAGGGGACTCGTAAGAGTCTTCTCCAGCACCACAGTTCGAAAGCATCAATTCTTCGGCGCTCAGCCTTCCTTATAGTCCAGCTCTCACAGCCATACATTACTACTGGGAAAACCATAGCTTTGATTAGACGGACCTTTGTTGGCAAGGTGATGTCTCTGCTTCTTAGTATGCTGTCTAGGTTTGCCATAGCTTTCCTCCCAAGGAGCAAGCATCTTTTAATTTCATGGCTACAGTCACTGTCTGCGGTGATCTTGGAGCCCAAGAAAATAAAATCTGTCACTGCTTCCATTTCTTCCTCTTCCATAAGCCAGGAAGTGATGGGGCCAGATGCCATGATCTTTGTTTTTTTTAATGTTGAGTTTCAAACCAGCTTTTGCACTCTTCTCTTTCACCCTCATCAAGAGGCTCTTTAGATCCTCTTCGCTTTCTGCCATTAGGGTGGTATCATCTGCGTATCTGAGGTTGTTGATAATTCTCCTGGCAATCTGCATATAAGTTAAATAAGCAGGGCGACAATATGCAGCCTTGTCGTACTCCTTTCCCAATTTTAAACCACTCGGTTGTTCCATGTCTGGTTCTTACTGTTGCTTTTTGACCCTCGTACAGGTTTCTCAGGAGACAGGTTAAGGTGGTCTGGTACCCCCATCTCTTTCAGAATTTGCCACAGTTTGATGTGATCCACACAATCAAAGGCTTTAGCGAAGTCAATGAAGCAGAAATAGACGTTTTTCTGGAATTCTCTTGCTTTCTCCATGATCCAGTGAAAGTTGGCAATTTGATCTCTAGTTCCTCTGCCTCTTCGAAACCCAGCTTGTACTTCCGGTAGTTCTCGGTTCGTATACTGCTGAAGCCTAGCTTGTAGGATTTTGAGCATAACCTTGCTGGCATGTGAAATGAGTGCAATTGTACAGTAGTTTGAACACCCTTTGGTGTTGTCCTTCTTTGGAATTGGAATGTAAACTGACCTTTTCCAGTCTTGTGGCCACTGTTGAGTGTTCCAAAGTTGTTGGCATATTGAGTGCAGCACTTTAACAGCATCATCTTTTAGCATCTTAAATAGCTCAGCTGGAATGCTGTCATCTCCGCTAGCTTTGTTGTTAGTAATGCTGCCTAAGGCCCACTTGACTTCACTCTCAAGGATGGCCGGCTGAAGTTCAGTGACCGCATTATCATGGCTATCAGGGACATTCAGATCTTTCCTGTATAGTTCTTCTGTGTATTCTTTCCACCTCTTCTTAATCTCATCTGCTTCTGTTAGGTCCCTGCCTTCTTTGTCCTTTATCATGCCCGTCTTTGCACAAAACGTTCCCTTGAGATCTCTGATTTTCTTGAAGAGATCTCTAGTCTTTCCCATTCTGTTGTTTTCCTCGATTTCTTTACATTATTCATTTAAGAAGGCCTTCTTGGCTCTCCTTGCTATTCTCTGGAACTCTGCATTCCATTGGATATATCTTCCCCTTTCTCCCTTGCTTTTCGCTGCCCTTCTTTCCTCAGCTACTTGTAAAGCCTCATCAGACAGCCACTTGGCTTTCTTGCATTTCTTTTTCTTTGGGATGGATTGAGTTGCTGCCTCTTGAACAATGTTACGGACCTCCGTCCATAGTTCCTCAGGCACTCCGTCTGTCAGGTCTAATCCCTGAAATCTATTCCTCACCTCCACTGTATATTCATAAGGGATATGATTTAGGTCATACCTGAATGGCTTAGTGGTTTTCCCGACGTTCTTCAGTTTAAGCCGAAATTTTGCAAGTAGCAGCTCATGATCTGAGCCACAGTCAGCTCCAGGTCTTGTTTTTACTGATTGTATAGAGCTTCTTCATCTTTGCCTGCAAAGGACATAATCAATCTGATTTCGATATTGACCATCTGGTGATGTCCATGTGTAGAGTTGCCTCTTGTGCTGTTTGAAAAGAATGTTTGCTATGATCAGCGTGTTCTCTTGGCAAAACTCTATTAGCCTTTGTCCTGCTTCATTTTGTACAGCAAGGCTATGCTTGCCTGATATCCTGGTGATTTCTTGACTTCCTACTTTAGCATTCCAATCCCCTATGATGAAGAGGACATCTTTTTTTGGTGTTAGTTCTAGAAGGTCTTGTAGTAGGCCTTCATAGAACCGATCAACCTCAGCTTCTTCAGCATCAGTGGTTGGGGCATAGACTTGAATTACTGTGATGTTGAATGGTTTGCCTTAGTTAAAATGCTTTTATTAGAAGGATTTCTTTAATCTGTTCAGCAGCTCTTTATTGTTGAATTGTTCAATTTTTTCATCTGCTACAATTATGTTTTACATTATTGTTTAATTAATTTGTTGATTTATTATTTATTTGATGTATACTCCATCTTTCTACAAAAAAATGGTACTCAATTTGGTTTTATTATTTTATTGATTTATTGTTGATATGAGCTACCTTGAGTGTTTCTTTGGAGCTGGAAAGGCAGGATTTAACTCCTTAAATATATATTTTTAAAACCCCTGTTTTTACTTTTTATATGTTATTTTATATAACTATTGATAGCTACCTTGGCCATCTGTTCTGATGAATAGTGGGGTAAGAAATACTGCAAGAAAGTAAATAATCCTGTTAAGTATATGCATGAAAGAGCCATATCCATAGGTCTTCTAGCTGGGTTGAAGTGACAGTTTTCAGCAAGTAATTCCAGCTTCCCTTCTCCCTACCCTTCTCCTTTATTATTATTAGTATTATTGTTATTAATAATAATAATAATAGTTCTGAATGTCTAGATTTGCCTTATCCAGGCTTTATAAAGTTTTGTGTATGTGAATTTGAAGGAGTTAATTAGAAGAAGAAAGGAAAGTCATACATGTTCGATTAACTAGCAAACAGTGTCAGAAGAGTATCTTTGTGCCTAATAACTCTGGAAGGTTTTGTAAGTGGTGTTAAATCTGCCAGTACCGTGAAGTTGAAATTTGGCAAACAGACTCTGATAATGGCTCTCCTTCAAGGTGACACATTTATGTCACTCCTATCAATGTTTTCAAAAATGTCCAGCACCCAATTTGCTCAGATGATTGAAGTCCAATTCCAAAGAGGCCTACACAGGTAGAATGCTTTGAGTAATTGCTTGCTTTTATTTAAAGCAATGTAGCATCCCTATTGTAAATCCATGGCCACAATCCTGCACAGAGTGAAACTGATGTAGGCCCACTAGTTTGACTCAGTGGTGCATACTAGTATATAACAGGCATGATTCAGCAAAGCAATTGAGAAGTTGGCATCCAGACATGGTTCTCTCCTCTAGTCTATGGTTTATGGACCACCAACCCAGCCATGATGTGAAAGAATGTGCAGCTGTGTGTGCGGGGGGTGGGATGAGGTTCTAGAATGGGCAAGTATCACTTTGCAGACCTCAGTTAAATGTCCCTGTTCACCCCTGTGTGAAGGTTTGAGGCCTACAGAAGCAAAGGGGGAAAAGGTCAGGCTTAGAGGCCTGGAGTTTTCTTTTGGAAGGCAGTAACACTGAGAGTAGTTTCATTTCTCTGGTTAAGTGTTGGTTTCATTTCTCTGCTTAGGGTGTTCCTAAATTAAGCAAAACCCCCTCAAAAACCCACATCCTTTCCAGAGCTTCCTGCTTTCAGTTTCTTTGCGGGATTAGGGAGGGCTTCCTTCTTTACATGGCAGCCACGTGGTTTGAACTGAGGGAGTGCCTCTCTCCCTCCCTGGCATGTGTGTAAAGGAGCGGCGGGAGTCTTGCTTTTGTAGTTTAACTTCTGCTGTACTGTTTTCTCACAGCCCCCAGGAAATCTCTGATTTACTTCTGAGTAGACATAAAATGTAAGATTGTGCTGTAAGTCTGCAACCTTCAGCACACTTACTTGGGAGTATGCCCCATTGAACTTAATAGGGTGCTCTGAAACAACAGAGGACATTGTTTCTGAGCTTGGTGGGGTGGGGGATCAGATGTCTCTCTTCATTGCAGGGAGGCATTTTACTCTCTTCTCCCTCCAAATGAGAAATGCAGAGGCAGGAGATGCAATCGGCAGGCGATTCTTGCCCTTGCTCCTGTCAAATCTCAACCTGACGGCACCCTCAGCAACCAAAAACAAATGCCCACAGCAGGCAGACACAGCAGTTTCTTCCACTATTGGAGAATTTCACAGGGAGGTCATGGCGCTCCTGTTCCATGGGCTGGAAAAAATACCACTTTTTTTGCATTTGGGGAAAACACAGGATAGGCTGGAGGAAATGGAGGGTGGAGGGTAACGGAGGGTACCCTGGAGGGTAACGGCGTTGGCTAAAGAGCCGACAAACTTCCGAGAGAGAGCCATCTCAATAGTAGGGTAAAAACTCTGTGCGATGAACCCCTTAAGTTTCATTTCTTCAGGTCTGAAGCAGTACTTACAGTTTTGAGGGAGGAAGGTATATAAAGAGAGTGCGAGAGCCAGTAAGAGAGAGACAGCCAGAGCCTGAAGTGAGAGCAGAGTCTGAAGAGTGAGCAGGAAGAAGCAGCCTAGAAAAGTCTAAAGACAGCTAGGGTAAAGGAAACTGCATTTTGCAACTTTTATTTTCTTTTAATACCTTTTGTATCACTCAGTTCTGTTGTGGAAAAACCTTTAGTTGTGATTTGCTTGCTTTAATTTACCAGTAAACTGTTGTGGTTAAACTCTGTGTCTAGAGTCACCCCATGTGTACAGCCTAAACCCCATGTTATCGGGAAGGGGAAGTTTAAAAGAAGGAAAGTAGGACTCCTAAGGAGGCAAGATCCTTAAGAAGTTGCTCAGCAAGTCCAAGTCATAAGGGGAACCTTGACACCCTGACTTGTTACATACTCGTTGCTTTCCATACAGATGTTTTTGAGAATGGAAGGTCTCTTCCTGCAGGTATATTTTTAAAGAACACCATCCCCAAATGTCTTCCTGTGTCCCTCGGTGTTCTCCTAGTTAGACAGATTTGCTGCTGCTGGAGGTCAGCGCTTCCTCTTGCGAGAGAGAAAAGGCAAAGTATACAATGCCCGTTGCTTCCCAGTGAGAGAAAGCAACAGGCATGGGACCCCAGCCTCCAAATAAGGAAACCAGAAGATTTGTATTTGTAAGGAACTTTCCTCTGAACCCCCAACGCTATCAAGGAATTTCATGTGCATTATTCAGCTAGGAATAGCTCTGGTGGCTTATATAGCTTCAGCAGTATCTGGTGTGAGGTCATTGGGACAAGCCCGCCTTGCGATATCAGTTGTGATGCCATTAGAATTGATCACAGTATGTCAGGCAGTAATTCCCAAACCGTGCGCTCGGTTACACTAGTGTGCTGCAAGAGCGCTTGCTCATATGCCAAGAGGAACGAGACAATTTAAATAATTAAAGGCTCCTAAAACCCAAAGGGGCCAGCCAAAGAGGAGGATGCCTACTGCATCTCTGCATGGTATGCTGCTCAGGCGTTGTCTCCTCCAAGTTGGCCTTCACTGGGATGCATACTTCGGCTGTGTCAGTGCCGAGTGTGATTGGATTATTCAATCACTCCCAAGGCAGAGGCTCAGGAGAACTGTCTGCCCTTAGAGAGGCTGTCCATTGTGTCACTGGATGAGTCAAAGCTCCAGGCCAGCTTCCTTCCATTCAGGCTCATGAAGAAATGTGGGAACAGCATTTGCTGCGGGGCAAATAATGCTACACTCTTTGACTCTAAAAGGATAAAAGGAAGGCGGGGGAGGGGGGTTGTTAGATTGAAATGTGTCTCCAGCTGTAATTCATATAAAACGTTTGCCTTTCAGACGGATGGGAAATCATTATATAAACTGTGTAATCGCGCCCAAACATACCTGTCCCCTTGGTGGCTGAAAGCCCTTCAAGATGGAATGTAGACGCGCATTCTTGAATCCTTCCCCTGTAACGCCCACTTTCTGAGCCTCCCATGCTGCCCACTATTGCTGGTACTTGTAGCACCAGGAAACTCATGTGCATTGCTCTGACCCGCTTAGAGGAATGGCTGGGGGTATTAATAAACTAGGACAGTGCCAGACTTGAAGTAAGCCAGATGTAATATTTAAAAGATAGCTGTTAAATGGCATAAAACTGATACAGGTTTGTAGTGAAGATCATGGCTAGTCAGAGTACCTCCCTTCTCTAGGTCACTCCCAAAGTCCCAGCCCTTTTAAATTATTATTATTGATTGTTATTATTATTATTATTGATTGAAGCAGGACATAGGCTGATAGAATTTTGCCAAGACAACTCACTGTGCATAACAAACACTCTCTTCCAACAAGAGACGACTTTATACATGGACTTCACCAGACGGTCGACACCGAAATGAGATTGACTACATCCTTTGTAGCCAAAGGTGGCGGACATCTATGCAGTCGGTAAAAACAAGACCTAGAGCTGATTGTAGTTCAGATCATGAACTTCTTATTGCACAATTTAGACTCAGACTAAAGAGAATAGGGAAGACCCACAGATCAGTTAGATATGAGCTCACTAATATTCCTCATGAATATGCAGTGGAGGTGAAGAATAGATTTAAGGGACTAGATTTAGTAGATAGGGTCCCGGAAGAACTATGGACAGAAGTTCGCAACATTGTTCAGGAAGCGGCAACAAAAAACATCCCAAAGAAAAAGAAAACCAAGAAGGCAAGATGGCTGTCTGCTGAGACACTGGAAGCAGCCCAAGAAAGAAGGAAAGCAAAAGGCAACAGTGATAGGGGGAGACATGCCCAATTAAATGCAAAATTCCAGAGGTTAGCCAGAAGAGATAAGGAATTATTTTTAAACAAGCAATGTGCGGAAGCGGAAGAAGAATAGGAAGGACAAGAGACCTCTTCCAGAAAATTAGAAACATCGGAGGTAAATTCCAGGCAAAAATGGGTATGATCAAAAACAAAGATGGCAAGGACCTAACAGAAGCAGAAGAGATCAAGAAAAGGTGGCAAGAATATACAGAAGATCTGTACAGGAAGGATAATAATATCAGGGATAGATTTGACGGTGTGGTCAGTGAGCTAGAGCAGACATCCTGAAGAGTGAGGTTGAATGGGCCTTAAGAAGCATTGCTAATAACAAGGCAGCAGGAGATGACAGTATCCCAGCTGAACTGTTTAAAATCTTGCAAGATGATGCTGTCAAGGTGATGCATGCCATATGCCAGCAAATTTGGAAAACACAAGAATGGCCAACAGATTGGAAAAAATCAACCTATATCCCCATACCAAAAAAGTGAAGCACCAAAGAATGTTCAAACTATCGAACAGTGGCACTTATTTCACATGCCAGTAAGGTAATGCTCAAGATCTTGCAAGGTAGACTCTAGCAATTCATGGAACGAGAATTGCCAGATGTACAAGCTGGGTTTAGAAAAGGCAGAGGAACTAGAGACCAAATTGCCAATATCCTCTGGATAATGGAGAAAGCCAGGGAGTTTCAGAAAAATACCTATTTCTGTTTTGTTGACTATTCTAAAGCCTTTGACTGTGTGGATCATAACAAATTGTGGCAAGTTCTTGGTGGTATGGGGATACCAAGTCATCTTGTCTGCCTCCTGAGGAATCTGTATAATGACCAACTAGAAACGGTAAGAACAGACCACGGAACAACGGGCTGGTTTAAGATTGGGAAAGGAGTACGGCTAGGGATGTCAGAGAATTTCTCCATGAATCTCGGGGAGGCTGAATGCCAGAGCATTCGGCCCCCCAAAATTGGTGGAGAAACCATCTGCCCCCCCGCCCCCCTGGGATGGGACTTACCTTGCTCGAATGTCCCTGGCGGCGGCGACTCCGGCGGTGGTTCGGCGGCGGTGGCGGCGGCGGCCGGTCTTCCGACCGGCTGCCACCGCCGCCATTTCCAACTTAAAAAAAACAAACAAATAAGCAAACGTGATAGGCTATGTAAAGATTTACGTAGCCTATCACGGCTAGATTTTTAAAAAACACCGTGATAGACTACGTAAATGTTTACGTAGCCGATCACGGCTGACTTTGGAAAAAAAAAAGAAGCGCATACGCAAATGGCGGCGCCCATGGGCGCCACCATTTGCGTTACTTATTTTGGCACGTGTAGTCTACGTAAACATTTACGTAGACTACGGCGAAAATAAGGGGAACGCAAATAGCGTTGCCCTTATTTTCACCGTAGTCTACGTAAATGTTTACGTAGGCTACACGTGCCAAAATAAGGAACTCAAATGGCGGCGCCCATGGGCACCGCCATTTGCGTACGCACTTTTTTTTTTTTAAGTCATCTGTGATAGGCTACGTAAACATTTACGTAGACTATCATGGCTGACTGCAGGGACGCAAACGGCGGCGGCTACGGCCACTGCCATTTGCGTCCCGGCAGATGACGAGGTTTCGTGGCCGGAGGGATGGGGCGCCTCCCCCCCGGTCAGAATTTCGGCGGGGAGGGACGGGGCGCCTCCCCCCCGGCCAGAATTTCGGGGGGAGGGATGGTGCGCCTCCCCCCCACCACGAAGCAAGCTTCAGGATCAGGTAAGTGACTTTCGTCCTTCCCTAAGTACGGCAGGGTTGTATACTCTCACCCTACCTATTCAACCTGTACGCGGAACACATCATGCGACGTGCTGGGCTTGATGAAGCCAAGGCTGGAGTTAAAATCGCTGGAAGAAACATTAACAATCTCAGATATGCAGATGATACCACTTTGATGGCTGAAAGCGAGGGAGAGCTGAGGAACTTTATGACGAAGGTGAACAAAGAAAGTGCAAAAGCTGGGTTGCAGTTAAACCTCAAAAAAAAAACAAGATTATGGCAACCAGCTTGATTGATAACTGGCAAACAGAGGGAGAAAACGTGGAGACAGTGATAGACTTTGTCTTTCTAGACGCAAAGATTACTGCAGACGCTGACTGCAGCCAGGAAATGAGAAGACGTTTACTTCTTGGGAGGAGAGCAATGACAAATCTTGATAAAATAGTTATGAGCAGAGACATCACACTGACAACAAAGGTCTGCATAGTGAAGCAATGGTATTCCCCATAGTAACCTATGGCTGCGAGAGCTGGACCATAAAGAAGGCTGAGCGAAGGAAGATAGATGCTTTTGAACTGTGGTGCTGGAGGAAAATTCTGAGAGTGCCTTGGACTGCAAGAAGATCAAACCAGTCCATACTCCAGGAAATAAAGCCAGACTGCCCACTTGAGGGAATGATATTAAAGGCAAAACTGAAGTACTTTGGCCACATAATGAGAAGACAGGATACCCTGGGGAAGATGCTGATGCTAGGGAAAGTGGAAGGCAAAAGGAAGAGGGGCCGACCAAGGGCAAGGTGGATGGATGATATTCTGGAGGTGACGGACTCAACCTTGGGGGAGCTGGGGGTGGCGACAGCCGACAGGAAGCTCTGGCGTAGGCTGGTCCATGAAGTCATGAAGAGTCGGAAGCAACTGACCGAATAAACAACAACAAATTGATTGTTACATTTACATTCCACCCTTTGCCTCTTGCAAGAAATTCAAGGTGACTTACATGGTCCTCCCCTCCATGTTATCCTCACAAGTTAGGGTGAGAACCAGTGACTGGCCCAAAGTCACCCAGTGAGGTTCATGAGTGGGGATCTCCTGAGTTCTAGTCCAACACTCAAACCACTACTCCAAACTGGCTCTTGTCACATGACCCATTGTCAGGAGTCCTTAGGGTTGCCACTTTTGTATTGCCAAAAAAGAAGAAATGCATCACCAAAAAACCAGCCTTCTCAGTGGTGACACCCACACCCACTTACTCAGTTTATGGAACACTCTCCCCAGTGAGGTCTTCCTGGCACCAACATTGTCATCTTTTTTGGTGCCAGGTTAAGACATTCCTCTACTCCCAGGGATTTGACAGCATATGACGTTGTTAATGGATCTTGGGATCTAGTGTAGATCATTTAAAATTGTTATACTGTTATATGTTGGTTTTATATCATGCTATTATATTGCATTTTTAGGGTTTTAATCTTCGGAAACTGCACAGAGAGCTTTGGCTATTGCGTGACATAGAAATATAATTAATGAAATGAAAAAAAGAGGACACAGATTTGCCTATGCTGATTTATATATTTAGATGCAAGTTTAGAAATAATTACTACAATTTAAATAGAAATACAATTCATCTCATAATAGAGGAGAAAACTGTGACCAGGTGACCTGTGTGCTGTCCAGGAGGGTGTTTCCACGAGCGATTTACTCTGAGCTGGCTGCATCTAGAGGTCGTTAGGGATATACATGATGTCGTGGCCATCCAGCAGCCGCCCCGGGGCTTGTGGCCATCCAGCAGCCGCCCCGGGGCTTATCAGGGAAAAACTGGATTTCCTGAGACTACTTAAAGTCCGATTCTTTTCCTTAAGTTGGGTTCTCCCCGGTATAGCTGTTGTGTCCCCCAACCCCTGCACTGACCTTGCATATGCTAGCCCTGCCCAGGGGTGTGCCTTTCATTGTGACCCCAGTCAAGGGGTGTTTCCTCTCATTGTGCGGAATGAGGCTTGCCCTCTCAATGACCACAGAAATAATAAAGAAGCCCCTCAACTGACACGGCACATATCAAAGCCCAACTCCTTAAATGCAATTAAGCGTGATCGATCTCAAGGTGATTGATCTTGAGGCTCCGAGGCTCTGATTCATTGCCTTAGGACGTAACTCCTTCACAGCTTCCTTATAGAGATCCTGTTCATTAAAATGGGGGCTGGTTTCAGTCTCTTTCCCACCACAAACCCATTAGTGTCTCCTCAGAAGTAACTCCCATTGTGCTGAATGAGGCTTGCCTTTGAATGCCCACATCAGAACTTACAGAGATCCCCCTCAATTGAAATGGCACATTTCAAAGCCCAATTCCTTAAGTGTGATTAAGCCTTAGGAAGTAAGTACATCACAGCTTCGTTATAGATATCCTGCAGGTTACAATGGGGGCTGGTTTCTGTCTTTGTGTTTACTGGTCTCTTTCCCACAACAAACCCATTATTTTCTCCTCAGAAGTAACTCCTATTGTGGTCAATGAGGTCCTCTGTGTTAAAATGGGGGCTGGCTTTTTTCAAATTTATATTCCGCTGTATTTAACGCCTGCAAGGCTTAACCGCATTTATTGTAAAGGTGATAGGTACTGGAGATGTAAAATGCCTAATGCAGATATGGCCCATGTTTTTTGGTTTTGCCCAATCATTAACGACTATTGACTAAAGATAATAGATGAAATTGAGATTATATCAGGATATAGACTGCCTTTGAATCCAATATTTATTATTTTTGGTTATGTCAAGGAAGTTGTTCTATCTGATGACACAGAGATGATAGTGCACTTATTAACAGCCTCCAGAATGCTGATATCGGCAAACTGGAAAAAAACAAAAGCCCCTACAGTTGATGACTGGTTTATTAAAGTATGGGAAATAATTGTTGTTGTTCAGTCGTTCAGTCGTGTCCGACTCTTCGTGACCCCATGGACCATAGCACGCCAGGCCTTCCTGTCCTGCGTTCTCTCCCGGAGCGTGCTCAAGTTCATATTCATTGCATCCGTGATGCTATCTAGTCATCTCATCCTCTGCCGTCCCCTTCTCCTTTTGCCTTCAGTCTTTCCCAGCATCAGGGTCTTTTCCAGAGAGTTTTCTCTTCGCATTAGGTGGCCAAAATATTGGAGCTTCAGCTTCAGGATCTGTCCTTCCAATGAGCACTCAGGGTTGATTTCCTTTAGGACTGACTGATTGGACCTCCTTGCAGTCCAGGGGACTCGTAAGAGTCTTCTCCAGCACCACAGTTCGAAAGCATCAATTCTTCGGCGCTCAGCCTTCCTTATAGTCCAGCTCTCACAGCCATACATTACTACTGGGAAAACCATAGCTTTGATTAGACGGACCTTTGTCGGCAAGGTGATGTCTCTGCTTCTTAGTATGCTGTCTAGGTTTGCCATAGCTTTCCTCCCAAGGAGCAAGCGTCTTTTAATTTCATGGCTACAGTCACCGTCTGCGGTGATCTTGGAGCCCAAGAAAGTAAAATCTGTCACTGCTTCCATTTCTTCCCCTTCTATATGCCAGGAAGTGATAGGGCCAGATGACATGATCTTAGTTTTTTTAATGTTGAGTTTCAAACCAGCTTTTGCACTCTCCTCTTTCACCCTCAACAAGAGGCTCTTGAGATCCTCTTCGCTTTCTGCCATTAGGGTGGTATCGTCTGCATATCGGAGGTTGTTGATAATTCTCCCGGCAATCTTAATTCCGACCTCTGATTCATCCAACCCGGCATTTCTCATGATGTACTCTGCATATAAGTTAAATAAGCAGGGTGACAATATGCAGCCTTGTCGTACTCCTTTCCCAATTTTGAACCACTCGGTTGTTCCATGTCTGGTTCTTACTGTTGCTTCTTGACCCTCGTACAGGTTTCTCAGGAGACAGGTAAGGTGGTCTGGTACTCCCATCACTTTAAGAATTTGCCACAGTTTGTTGTGATCCACACAATCAAAGGCTTTAGCGTAGTCAATGAAGCAGAAATAGACGTTTTTCTGGAATTCTCTTGCTTTCTCCATGATGCAGCGAATGTTGGCGATTTGATCTCTAGTTCCTCTGCCACTTCTAAACCCAGCTTGTACTTCCGGTAGTTCTCGGTTCGCATACTGCTGAAGCCTAGCTTGTAGGATTTTGAGCATCACCTTGCTGGCATGTGAAATGAGCGCAATTGTGCGGTAGTTTGAACACTCTTTGGCGTTGCCCTTCTTTGGAATTGGAATGTAAACTGACCTTTTCCAGTCTTGTGGCCACTGTTGAGTGTTCCAGATTTGTTGGCATATTGAGTGCAGCACTTTAACAGCATCATCTTTTAGGATTTTAAATAGCTCGGCTGGAATACTGTCATCTCCGCTAGCTTTGTTGTTACTAATGCTTCCTAAGGCCCACTTGACTTCACTCTCTAGGATGTCCGGCTCAAGTTCAGTGACCGCACTATCATGGCTATCAGGGACATTCAGATCTTTCCTGTATAGTTCTTCTGTGTATTCTTGCCACCTCTTCTTAATCTCATCTGCTTCTGTTAGGTCCCTGCCTTCTTTGTCCTTTATCATGCCCGTCTTTGCACAAAACGTTCCCTTGAGATCTCCAATTTTCTTGAAGAGATCTCTAGTCTTTCCCATTCTGTTGTTTTCCTCGATTTCTTTGCATTGTTCATTTAAGAAGGCCTTCTTGTCTCTCCTTGCTATTCTCTGGAACTCTGCATTCAGTTGGATATATCTTCCCCTTTCTCCCTTGCTTTTCGCTTCCCTTCTTTCGTGAGCTACTTGTAAAGCCTCATCAGACAGCCACTTGGCTTTCTTGCATTTCTTTTTCTTTGGGACGGATTTCGTTGCTGCCTCCTGAACAATGTTACGGACCTCCGTCCATAGTTCCTCAGGCACTCTATCTATCTATTCCTCACCTCCACTGTATATTCATCAGGGATATGATTTAGGTCATACCTGAACGGTTTAGTGGTTTTCCCGACGTTCTTCAATTTAAGCCGAAATTTTGCAAGAAGCAGCTCATGATCTGAGCCACAGTCAGCTCCAGGTCTTGTTTTGACTGACTGTATGGAGCTTCTCCATCTTTGGCTGCAAAGGACATAATCAATCTGATTTCAATATTGACCATCTGGTGACGTCCATGTGTAGAGTCGCCTCTTGTGCTGTTGGAAAAGAGTGTTTGCTATGATCAGCATGTTCTCTTGGCAAAACTCTATTAGCTTTTGTCCTGCTTCATTTTGTACACCAAGGCCATGCCTGCCTGTTATCCTGGTGATTTCTTGACTTCCTACTTTAGCATTCCAATCCCCTATGATAAAGAGGACATCTTTTTTTGGTGCTAGTTCTAGAAGGTGTTGTAGGTCTTCATAGAACCAATCAGCCTCAGCTTCTTCGGCCTCAGTGGTTGGGGCATAGACTTGAATTACTGTGATGTTGAATGGTTTGCCTTGGATTCGTACTGAGATCATTCTATCATTTTTAAGATTGTACCCCAGTACTGCTTTTCCCACCCTTTTGTTGACTATGAGTGCTACTCCATTTCTTCTAAGGGATTCTTGCCCACAATAGTAGATATGATGGTCACCTGAATTAAATTCGCCCATGCCTGTCCATTTGAGTTCGCTGATTCCCAAGATGTCGATGTTCAATCTTGCCATCTCATGTTTGACCACCTCCAGCTTACCTTGATTCATTGATCTGACATTCCAGGTTCCTAAACAATATTGTTCTTTACAGCATCGGATTTTCTTTTCACCGCCAGACACATCCACAGCTGAGTGTCCTTTCGGGTTTGGCCCAGCCGCTTCACTCTTTCTGGCGCTACTTGGAAATACCCTCTGCTCTTCCCCAGTAGCATATTGGACACCTTCCGACCTGAGGGGCTCATCTTCCGGCGTCATATCTTTTAGCCTTGTGATACGTTCCATGGGGTTTTCTTGGCAAGAATACTGGAGTGGGTTGCCATTTCCTTCTCCAGTGGACCACATTTTGTCAGAACTCTCTGCCATGACCTGTCCGTCTTGGGTGGCCCTGCACGGCATAGCTTATGGCTTCACTGAGTTACGCAAGCCCCTTCGCCACAACAAGGCAGTGATCCATGAAGGGGATGGGAAATAATATATATGGTTAAATTAACTAACATAGTAAGGGTTAGAGAGGGAAGACAGCAAAATAATAGATTTATAGAAAAGCGTTATTTGTAATGTGTCGGTGTAACAAGAATCAAGAGAATGTACAGCCTTTTGTGTTATTGGGAACTTTGTGATATTTCCTGGTTATGTTGATAAATTTGATTATATTCTATATTGTTTAAATTGTTGATAGTATTTGGTATTATTATTTGTTGTATATTTTTATATACCATTGTCAGCACTGTAAAAATAAAAATGGGAAAAGAATGGGGGCTGGCTTCCATCTTTGTGTTTTCCTCCCCTCTTTCCCAGCACAAGCATATGTGTGTCTACTCGGAAGTAACTCCTATTGTGCTCAATGAGGCTTGCTCCTGAAATGCAGGTGCATCTGGACTTTCAGGGGAAAGGAGAGTGGGGAAGCCTCTCTTAGTGGTTGAGCAGCCCCTGCCAGTCAGATGACAGTCACTCCAAACCCCTCCCCCCCGGAAGTATGTTCTGTGAAGCGATTTTTACTGCTGCGGAGAATCTGCTCGTGGAACCCTGCTCACAGCAAAGCCGATTCCTTAAAAAAAAATCTGGTACTCCTCCATTAGCTTCTCCTTCCGTTGTTGTGGAAACAGCCCAGGTGCAAACTGTTGATGGGCAACTTCAAGACTCCCCCCGTTGACCACTGTTTGCTGGACTAGAAAGTTTGCTGAACTAGAAAGGCCCTTGGTCTGGAACAGCGGGGCTCTTCTATAGTCTTCCCACTGAACAGAATGACATTCAGGTCCGTTTGCTAGGCCTTTGTTCAGAAGGCCATGTTCATATATCATCCAAAGATTGAAGCCAGAAATGGATGAGTGTATACAGGTGACCACATGGTGATGAGCGAAGCAAAGACGGCAGTGATGTAGAGGATAAGCTGAGATGATTACCTAGGATGGTATGGATCTTGAGTCATCAAGTCTGTGGTCTGAACATGAGAAACAGTAAGTGTCTCACAGTATGTAGTGAAAAGTAGATAGAGATCTAGGAATCCAGGGCAAACAAGTCAGGAGAAATGGGAAGTACTGACGGATGAGCAGCCAGAAACAGCAAAGACAGAGGCTGGAAGCAAGACCAAGGAAACAGGAATGGACAAGTTGGGGAAAGCACAGATGAGGTACCCAGCATGCCATGCTGTGAAATGATCTGTTTGCCAAAACTCTAAAGCAGTGGGAGGAAGCACGAAACACAGACACATCCATTGGCCAGTAAAAGTGTTGCTTGGTCTTAGGGCAAAGCTAGATGATAGAATGAGAACATGGGGTTCCTTACCTTTGCCTAGTATAGGAGCTTGAGCATGCTAATTCCCTCTCTTCCCCTGCCCTCTATCCACACACACTGCTCTCACACCCCCTCAGTCCTCACTATCGCCATCCTCACAGAAATTGGATTTGAAGAACAACTTCTCACATTCATGATTCATCTCAGGACATCTGGAAGGTAAAATTTGATGAGAGTTTGTTTCATATTTGAAGTGATGTCCACAACGCCTTATACAATGCCTGTAAAAATTATGCCATAACGTATGATGGGATTTGTCTAGTCTACGCAAGAAGATTCTTTGGAAATATATGTTTGAAGAATATCTCAGGTGTGACAGTCTTACACCATAAAGTTGTAATTACTCTAATTTACTTCTAAGTAGTCCCACAGGCCTCAGTGAGACTTGCTTGTTCCATCTGGGCTGTGTGAAAGTGTCTACCAGGTGATTTGCAAGCATCCACATAAATGCAACTTCCTCCAGCAACATGCAACTGGTAGCCAGAAGTGCAATATGTTGGAACTAAGCTCCAACACTATAAACCTAGCCAGTATGATCACAGCGCAAAGGCACAACGGCAGAACACAGGCTTCTCATGCACAAGGTCCCACGCTCCATCCCTAGAGCCTGGTATCTCCAGACAGGCCTGTCTCTGAAACCCTGCCAGTCAGTGTACACAACACTGAGCTAGTCTGACTCAGGATAGGGAAGCGTCCTATGATTCACGGGGCATCTGGGTGGTTTATTTTAATCTTGCAAACAAGCCAATAAAAAGTATTACATTTTACTAGCCCACCTGCCCACATATACCATGCTTTTTTGTAACCTGAAAGGAACTCCTTGCCACAACTCTCTCCCAAATTGCAAATGATTCCCCTGCCTTCAAGGCTGTACCAAATGTTATTCCATTTCAACTTTTGAGCTAAAACTAAAGCTTCAAGGGCATTAGGGTGAATAATTTCCCCCCAAACACTTCATGATTGAAAATGTTAACCTTTCTTTGAGGTTTTTAACCACCATTTCCCCTGTCTGCTGCTTCTTGGCTAGGGCTTCTTTCTTGTTCATAGAATCCCAGCCAACCAGGGATCACTTAGGCTGCCTTTACACTATAGAAAAAACCCACAGTCCTCCTGTTGTGGAGCTTTTCCAGGTTTACAGCAGGCACCCAGACAGCGACCACATGATTGCTGAGAGGGGAAGTTTTTAATTTTCAGGGTTCCATAGAGATCAATGAAACAGCACCATCTAGTGGCTGTTTTAATAGCATAACAATCTGACTTAAATAGTTCATTATTTCCAGATCTTTTTGAGATGGAGTAACCAGGAAATACCTCTAGATGTGCTCTGGAGGTTGACTACATGATGAAAAGGATCCACAAACTTCCATGAGTAAGCAATCTCAATAGCAGGATAAAAGCTCCATGTGAAGAAGCCCATAGTGAAGAAGAATTGGATTTGCCTACGTATGGACATCATTAAAAACATGGAAACAAAGCTAATTTAGAGTTAGGGCAATGCTTCCTGCACTGGCTATGTGGGTGATCCTAGCCAATCATAAATGTTATGCTGTCAGTGAGGACAAACCGAGTCCATTTGGGGAAGAAGCGGAGGGACATGTTACTGTTGAGTCACAGCTACATGGAAGTTCTGCATTTTTCAGTTGCTTCTTTCCTAAGGGCAGCTGTCACTTTTACTCTGCAAGTCGAGTGAAAATGCATCAAAAGTAACCAGAAAGTGCTGTCTTCCAAACGTTGAACAGATTTGGCTATTTCTGGTCTGTTTCAGTTTCGTACATGTTCAGTTATAAGTCTCTTCTGTAAGTTCTGTATGTCCATTCTGCATACACACACATAAAAAAACCACATGAAAAAGTTGCACTTAAATTCTACCTTTCCCCCCAATAAGTATGCATTTTGTATGCATTTTCCCCAAAAATATGCATTCCTGTGTACATTTTTTTAAAGCCAAGAACTGCGTCGCAAAATGTGGAGAAGTCCGCATTCCAAACAAGAACTTATTGTGATCTCTATATTAGTACAGATTGGTTCCAATTAGAACCAAAATTAGACAGGTTTGCTTAAAAATGTGAACATTCTCCACATCCCTCCTTCCAACAATGGAATTGTTGTTACTTTTTTTTAAAGTCTATGAATATCTAGAAGAGCAGCCACTTTATATTGTTCTAAGAGTTGCTTTGCATTTCACACTCCAAACTGCTGTCTGCATCATTTACAAAATTTGCAGCGACAAATGTTGCTGCACAGCTGATGGCAGTATGCTGTTAACAGGCAGGTTATCTGTTTTCCGTCAAAGTGCATCTGAAGCTTGCTATGATGATACAAAGCACTTGGCCTTTGCGTGCGGTTTAGAAGCCATGTTACCTTTGGTTGCACTCCCCACCCCCCATCCCTGGTGTGGCTGGTTAAGAAGGAAACTTTCATTTTCCTTCCTGCTGTGGGTTGGCATCATGCTTTTAAAACATTATTTGAACAGAAAGGTTTATGTATATATCTTCCTTTGATTTGTGACAGAAAGGTAGGCACCTTTTGTTCCTTTAATACCTCACATTCCTCCTTGAGGGCATTTGGTTCTCTCATTCCTTTACAGTTGACATACTGTATAAAGATTACAGTTGTCTGTGAGCTCTGTAAAGTTCCCTTGAGACCACTGTACACATCACTGGAGTGGCAACTTTTCAGAGCAAAAAAGAAGAGACAATTAAATATTCAGGGGTTAATAGTGCCTGTACTCAAATATACTATTTAAGTTTAATAGTGCATACTGCTTTGATCAATTATTTTGACTGAATATATTAATATGTTTGCTTTAATTAGGCTGACCATATTTCCTTGAGACAAAAACGGGATATTGGGATGACAAAAACAGGACAGGGTTATGTAATATTCTGTATTCATGAAAAAGTAAGATGATAACAAACATTTTATTACATGAACATATTGAGCTAACCATTATTCTTCAGTGACAGAACTCATACAAAAATTTAGGTAGATGTAGAGGGGGACTGTATTTCACGGAGAGTTACGCTGTAATAAAAAAATAGCTAACAGCCTGTAGAACCAAAATACGAGTCTGAAAAGTCTGAATCAAACTGAATGTAGGGCAGAAAGAATCTCTATGGGCGGAATGATGGTAGAAATAACAGTAAGTCTCTCCCTCCTGGCTCCCACACGCTGAATGGGGCTTAGCGACCGCCTCTTGAATTCCCCGCCACTGCAGGCAAGCCAGGGGGCGGCGTCTGATCGTCGCTAGCTCAAGAAGCCTGGCCCTGGCTGGATAATGTACATGGAACTCCCTCTTTTGTCGCACTAGTAGTTTTACTGCACACATTGATTAGCATAGAGCCTTATGATAAACGCGTTGTTTTTTTACAAAAAATTAAAAACGGGACAAAATTGACATTTATATTAAAATGGGACGGTCGGGAAATATGAAAAAAACGGTACTGTCCCGTTTAAAATGGTACGTATGGTCAGCCTAGCTTTAATGGCTCTGTGATCCTGAATGTGTCTCCCTGGGTTTATATATGCCATGCATAAAGCTATTCTTCCATCAGTGGATGTTGGAACAGAATGACTGCAGTATACTTACGGGTTGTTATGGGAAGCCTGAGCTAATGTTAGTCCAGTACATCTAGAAGCCTCCCTCACCCTCTTCTCTTACTGGACTAGAATTTGGCTAGTTGCCAGAACTGGAGGCTACAAAGCCAAGTTGCCTTGTCAGTGTGCATGTGTGAGCTGCTATAGCACACATGTGCAATAAGGCATTATATGGAAATGGTGGGTGCATTTGTAGCAGAGTGCGCGCACGCGCATGTGTAAATGCACGCGCATGCTGTCACAGCTTTATGCTGTGCATGCTAACACATGCACACTATGCTGCCACATGGTGCCCCGCCCTCTAATGAAGATCATGGTGGCGCCATTTTGCAAGGCATATTCTGTTGGTCTCCCAGCCCCTGTACCAGTGAGCAAGCCAGTCCAAAATTGAACACCAACCTCTTTCCCTCAGGTGTTGCATTACAGGCCATCCTCAGGCAGCCAGCAGCCAGTTAGTGGGGTCACTGGCATCCTAGGCAGGCATGTGGAGGGCGAGGCACAGGACACGAGGTTCCACAGCAGCACACCTGCACAAAACATTCCATTCATCGAGGAAAGGAACTTTGCCATTCAGAGGCACACAGCTCAAGATGCCAAAGCTTTTGTAAACACAGGATGGTAACCATAGACAAAACTAACCCTTCAGAGGGCTTTCAGAGTAGGTTACTGTGGAGAATGTGGGCTGGTCAGGAGACTTCAAGAACTCCCATTTTCCTATCAGATGTTCTGCCTGCTCCACTCACCTCTCTTGTCTTAAGCACATCCCAGATGTTTTAAGCATCCTCCACCGGCCACCTAATTGATCTGTCTG
Source organism: Heloderma suspectum (assembly GCF_057233095.1). Classification (NCBI taxonomy): domain Eukaryota; kingdom Metazoa; phylum Chordata; class Lepidosauria; order Squamata; family Helodermatidae; genus Heloderma; species Heloderma suspectum. The sequence goes on along the minus strand of NC_139462.1, from coordinate 130,197,560 downwards.
CTGGGAAGAGATTGGAAGCAGGGTTGGGCAAATCTGTCAAGCTCAATCTTGTTCAGGTTCTCAGTTTTCCACTGCTAGGCTCGTTCCATGAAAGCTCCCCCCCCACACACACATACACACAAATTTGTACATATTTCTGTGCACATTTTTCAAACTGCATGCATTTTTGTATTTATTTTTCAAATGTATGCATTTCTGTATGCATGAACCCATTTACAAATGTACACATTTTCCTTGTGCGTTTTTCAAATGTGCACATCTTGTCAAACACATGTTTTTCTTTTGTGAAATGCATCACAAGCTCAGAAATGTATAGATTTCCAACCACAAATTGCATTTCGGTCCACATTCAGTTCCAGGAGCTGCAAACTGGGTAATCTGGCATTAAAATGTGAGCCCAACAAATTTCTCACCCTTCCCTAATTGGAAGTATCTTCTTACCTTCCTTGATACTTTGAGGTATCTGGCCAACCGCCAGTTTCCCATGTGTCAAAAATATAAAATAAATGCAAACATGCAGAGCATAACCAACCTCAGGTGTCAAAAACCCTGCCCCAAAGGTGTGTCGTCTTAGCCCACCTGACTGCAGGAAGATTCCTTTCTATTGGATAGGCAATGGAAGACTTTTCCCACCTTCACACTTCTGATTGGTGGGACAGACACCCCTTCATTCCCCATCCTGCCTCGCCCTCCCTGGGAGTGTTTGAGTCTGCATTTTTGTGTATGATGATCAAATCATCCTGGAGGAAACATGTTAATACAGAGAATGAAGGAGGCTTATTGTGCAAGGCTAAACAGTTGCCCTTGGCAGTCTCACTCACCTTCTATGCACCTTCAGATCTAAAAGAGTCAATCTTTCATATTCAGATTCTGTCAACAGACAATGCAAAGGAAGCCCAGTGGAAGGTTCACTTTCTCTCTCTGTCTTCCTCCCCCACCCCTTTCTCTCACACACATACACAGAACTACTGTTCTGCTCCATTGTTTGTTCCATTGTACTAAAACTGTAGAGGTAAAGCAAAGCCCAAGAAGGTACCTAAACAGTCAGATCATTAGATTCATCACCGTACTGGTGACCTTGCGGTGGGTCCAAAATTGTATGCTTTCTACCAGTACTCCTGCTTACTCCTTTCACCCCATTGATTGGATCCTTCTAAACCAGTGGTGGTCAAGAGTTTTTGGGCAACAGTGTCATAAGCCAAGTCCAAAGTATGGTACAAGGCTGCCACTTCAGTGCACACTACAGAACAAATACAGCTCCACCCCTACGCCTCCTCCAGGGCCTTAATGTGGTTGTGCTTCTAATCTGCTGCGCTGCAGAGTAGGAGCAGCAGCAGCAGCATGGGACAAACATGTAGGAGTGCAGGCCTGACTGTGGCCCGGCCCAGCCCTCTGGGTTCCAAATAAAGCAAACAATTTAATCCAGAGGAAATCTGCCTCCTCCCATTGATGACGAAGAGCCCTTAAGTAATGGTCCTGGCCCAGAATGATACAGCCCCATGGAATGTGCTGAGACTTCTAGTATAATCATTTAAATATGTGCTGGCAGTGAATTTTATTATTAAAGGCCACCATCTTTTTATCCACATTAACAAAATTCCATCGAGCAATTAGCACTGGCTTTAATAATATATAAATAAAAAGCCATGCATCCCCCCTATCCAAAAAAGCTCACATTTACTCCCAAGTTCAGGTTACCACCAGCCAGCATTTTATTCCTCTGACTAGTCAAACTATAATATTATGTAGATTGAGGTCTGCAAAGTGAGTAAAATCTAGAGTCTTCCAGGCTCTGCCCATGACCCACTAGATGCTGTGCTGGTTCTAGTCTTGACTGACCAAATCTCAATCTGGCTTCAGGGATGGATTTCTGTTGTTGTGAACTGAGTATGTGGACAAAGAGGGATACAACCTTCTATATGTTTGCTTTGCTCAGCTCCCACCCCTCTTATCCTATAACATCAAGCAAGAGAAGGTTGACTGCCCAGCTCTAGGAGATGATTAATGTCTCGTTATGAGAAGGAGTGGTCCCAACCATCTTGAAGGAGGTAGTCATGAGACCACTCAAAAGAAACCCTCCTTGGACCCCTAAGATTGCTCTAGCGGCTGGTTAAAGATCTTCCCTCTGTTGTCAAAATGACCAGTGGGGGATGGCTGTACAATTCCAGGCTTTCTGATTACTTGCAACCATTTGAATCTAGTTTTTCCTCTGGTTTGGCACTGAACCACCTTGGTTGTCCTACTGGATGACCTACAGCAAGAGAAAGACACAGAGTGCCAACCCTGCTAATTCATCTGAAACGCCAAGTGGCTTTCGATGCCGTTGACCACGATAACCTTGCCCAGCTGCGAAGAGCAGGTCTTGGCAGTACCGCGCTCCAGTTGTTCCAGAAGATGGTACTGTGCCAGGGGACTCTGGCTCTGCCCCAGTGGCATTTATACTATGGAGTCCAGCCAGGCTCTATTCCCCCCCCTGCCCCCACTGCAATCTATATGAAACCACTGAGTAAGATCATCTGGGGATTTGAAAGGAGGTGTCATGAGCTCCGTTTCTCCCTTTCGCCAAATGAAGGTGAGGCAGCAGATGTATCTGAGCTTAGGTATGGGCTGGATAAGTGCCAGTGAGTTGAAGCTCAATCCAGATAAGATGGTGATGCTGCTGGTTGGTAATTTGTCCTAGCAAAGAGGTGGAATGCTGGATATTACCATTATTGTTATGCATAATAGTAGCGGTGGTCGTAATATCAGAAGAGAAAGCCAGGATTCATTCACAAGTTATGTTTCCCTGTCCCTTGGCAACACGACTTCTGTGATATGCCCTTTCTCCTTGCTGTGCTACAGTGTAGAGCCAGTGCCCTCCTTGCCTTAGGAAGCGGCATGGGCAAGGAGTCAAGGACAGGTGAAGCATAGCCACTTGATTGTGGGTCGGGTGTGTTAGGTGCAGTGCAGGTAGATGAATACGTTTTTTGCCTTGGTGGAGATGAAAAGGACCCCCAATCTTTGCCATCGAAAAGATCCGACCTACCAAATTTAAGCAATGCTGAACTAATTCTGCCAACATCTAAAAATATTCTTAAGTAAGAATGCAACGTTGTAAAGGCCCCACATTTGGCTGATATAAGAGCAAACTTTTGAAATACAGGAAATGAAAAACTGAATTTTAAGATAGACATCGTCACTTCCATCAATTAGGCAATTTTAACCAAGCTACAAGTATTTATAAACAGATTTTTCTTTTTTTACTCTGCAAATTGGTGCTGGAAAGATTTCTAACAGGATATTTATGTCTTAATATCCTGTTTACAAATTGGTGCAAACAGTGCAGGTCCAAACTCCTACAGTTTCCCTTCTATTTAGGTCCTCTTGGAGTACACATAAACTTCCAGCATTTGCAATGCAGATAGAGGCTCAAACTCTATGATAGTGGTGATGTAAGCGGTAAACAAGGGAATGCTATAATTTGCGCTCTGTTGCCTAAGAACAGTGCGTAAGGCACATGGAATCAGATTTCTTTAAAGGCTGCATTTCAAGGCAATTATATCTCCATGCTCATTAAACGGATGCATTTTGAAAGGAAAGGCTGTAAACTTCAGAAGCTCTTAGTGTGTGACTTAAACCATGATTTACTTCCAGTGTAACAGTGGATGTTGGTGATGATGGGGAGTTTGCTGATGCGGTTTATGTACTCATCATCATCATCATGATCATCATGTGTCATAACTGTAATTTGTACAGCACCATGAAGTTACATGGTGCTTTACAAAGTAATCCAAGGGCGTGGATTATTCCTTTCCCCAGAGAGTTTACAATCTAACCTTTTTGCTGAGCAACTTTACATATCTGTATATTTGTTTCTACACAACAATTCATAAATGTGTCTCAGTTTTGGGTTATGAGTGTGTGTGTGTGTGTGTGTGTGTGAGAGAGAGAGAGAGAGAGAGAGAGAGAGAGAGAGAATGTAATTATTTATTTCCACACATTTATAATCGATTTTTCTATATGAGGATACTCAATCTCATTCAAAGCAGAATCAAAAAGTGTCAAGGACAATCCAAAACTACACAAAGCACTGCATTAAAAAAAGTAGATCGAACATTGTACAAACTATAGCAAAAGCAGTATCATGCTTTGCAATATGTTGAAAAATGTTCGAAATAACAATGCAGTTTACTAGGCTCAAGCTTCCAAAGTGTTTTCACTGCCTGACAAAAGGTGAATAATAGAGACCTCCTTCAAGAACCTCAGCATCACAACTTCCTTTCATATGCACCTGGCACATGGCCTCTGATTTCAGTGTTCAGATAAATTCATGTATAAGAGGAGGTAGGTCTTAACATATCTCTGTCCTAGACTGTTTAGGTCTTTCAAGGTAAAAAATAATTGACCAAACTGTGCAGACTAGTTATTTATTTGGTGGCTGCATGTTGAACTAACTAGTTTCTGAACCATATTCAAAGACATCCTCATGCAGAGTGTTACAGCAGTCTAATCTAAGTTTGGGTCAAATTGTCACACTCAAAATGCAAATTAGTGGGAGCTCTTTGGAGCACAGTAGATAGTGCGTTGGATGTCTAGGAAGGCAGGTCAGCATGCCCCCTCAAAGGTTATAGGTTTGAGTTCACAAGAATCACTTTTGGGGAGGGATCATAGCTCACTGGTAGAGCATAAGCTTTGCATACGGAAGGTCCCATGTTTAATCCCTGAAGAAAAGGCCAGGTAGCCCTTCGTTCCTGAGAGTCTCACTGCCAGTCAGAGAAGACATCACCGGGCTAGATGGACACATAGACTGATTGGTAGAAGGCAGAGTCCTACGTTCGAAATTTGAATCTTGCTTTCAATTTCTCATTCTATATTTTGAATGGAGAAATTGGAAAATTTTGCAAAGTCTGAAGCTGTACAAATATTTATTTCAGCTTATGCATTCAGTTATGCAGTAGAAAATAAAATACAATGTGGGCTTGTCCTAATGTGATGAAGGTAAGAATCACCTTCACAATCTACATAAGGACATTTCAACCACCGCAGAGCCATCTAAGTTGGTGCAAAGACTGACTTGATAGATAACAGTAAGCTGATAGCTATGGAACTGGAACAGCCATGCTTCATATGGGGGCTGACCATTTCCACCCAACTTGTGCAGGATTCTGCTGAGGGGATGTTGGCACATGCCACCTGGGGTGACCTCATTGCTTTAGGACTGGAGCATCAACCTAACATCTGTGCTTTAATTCTCAGCTACTTAGGAATTCCACTGACTTCATCAGTTAATGGGTTGATGTTTACTGTCTATGAGGGTAGAGCTGGCCTATGATAGTACAGTGCCTGAGGAAAATTGAAATGTCACCTTCTTCTTCCACTAGTTCATATTGTGTACAATTCACCAGGATGTTCTCCTACACAGTCCTTACTGAGATGAATGTTCATTACCATTAGTTTGCTCAGGAGATGGTTTGTGCCCTATATGTTGAATCTTTCTTCCACACTGCCGCCCGTAATGGTGTCTGTCCACCTCAGGACCTCACCTGTCTAATATGAATAACAACCACCTACATCGAAGCCTCTGCTGTGACAAATTCCAACATGTTGTGACCACTTTAAAGTTGCTTGCACACCACTGGCATCCATTTAAAGCACTTTTATGACCATGATCCAGATGGTAACCAGATCTGAGAGGGCAGGGGCTGAAAGAGAACTAACCCTGCACTTCCAGAGGGGAAGAAATATAGTTTCCAGACTGGAGCACTTTCCTCTTTTCATCAGTGGTGCAGTGGTAAATTTGGAAATGCAGGCGCTAATCATGACAATCCCCAGAGCCACGCCCAATATTGCAGGCAGCTGTGTTGATCCATATCAATAAACCAGTTCTAGCAGTTTTAATCTCCACCAGGAGCAAATCTTTGGTAAAGCTCATGGGTCTTAATTGGCCATTCAAGACCAAGCCACCCAAAATAGTTTGCATTGCAACAGGGAGCAATATATGTTGCTGAGAAAAATTCATTTCCCCCCAGCTACTGTGAGGATTGCAGTTAGGCTCAGAGCGAACAAGGAATGCTGAGGGGGGTGGCAGATGCTAATCAAAAAGTGCAAAATAAATATTCTACATTGACAAACAGATTGATAAGGTTTGTGAAAATGGGTTTTCTTCAGGTTTTTCTTGGTACCAAAACAGCTCTTGCATCCTCAGGGCCTAGTCCCGATTTTAACTTTAGGTGTTGCCACTGTCAGCGTATACATAATTAGCAATAATTGTAATAACATGGGGCATGTTCAATTAGACAGATGTGGACAGGATAATTCCACTAACTGGCAGAATTGTTTTCACGTCTAGCTGCCTGTTACCAAGCAAAACAAATACAACATGTGTCTTGGTACATGGCTTAGGGCCTACATAGCTTGACTGCCTTTTCCCCTGTGAGCTCTGGCTCTTGGAGCCCTGTTTCCTGGGCCATTGCTACATGGAGTTAGGAGGACAGCCACAGCTAGATGCAGAGCCCTTACTGTGGTAGCCGCCCCCCCCCCTCCACTCTGGAAGAGCCTCCTAGGCTGCCAGGAGGAGGGCCTTTTCTGCTGTGGCACCTGGCCGCGGAATGAGCTCCCTAGAGAGGTTCACCTGGCGCCTACATTGTGCTCCTTCCGGCGCCAGGTGAAGACGTTCTTATTCTCCCGGGCATTTAGCTTCCTGGTCTTTTAGCTCTGGTGTTTTAAATCTGTATTTTAACCTCTGCATTGCTGCTGGGTTTTATTCAGCTTCTGTTGTTCTATTGTGGTTTTCACGCTTTTATATTTTACACTGTTTTATCCTGCGCTGCTTGGTTTTAGGTTTTATGAGCAGCCCAGAGAGCTCGGCTATGGGGCGGTATAGGAACGCAATGAATGGATGAACTGATGAGGTATGTTGGTGTTCTTCCTTTCCGGGCTTTAGGAGGGATTCCATTTATCCTTTCAGCTGTTGAATAAAAGGCATATTTGAGCTGCGCCACATCCTCCAAATATACCTTTGCCCAGAAATCAAATGATCCCTCAATTGGCGATGCTAGCTAGGTCTGATGGGAGTTGTAGGCCAAAACATCTGGAGGGCTACAAGTTCTCCACCCCTGGTGTAGATGCTGTTTTGGGGTTCTTGCATGACCCAGGCCATAGCCATCCTCCGTTTCTGCCACAGGTGTGCTAGTCATGAGGTCTGGAATTAGGAGATTGGTGTTCTCTCATTGCCTGGTCAACAGAGTGGTGCCATCTGTCTAGGTCTGGGACCCTGGGGTGGCCAGCAGAAACATTTCCAGGTTTGGATTTGGGTATGGCTGCCCTTTTGCACCCACACAACCCTATCCTCTGAACTGAACAATTTGTTTACCTCATAAACCAACTGAAGCTCATAGGCACAACCGTATCACTCTTGTAATGTAAGAAGGCTTAACTGTCCCCCGTGGCACAGCTAGTTTGGCCCTTTGTGAGACGGGAGATTTGCCTAATGCACAAATACCGCGCAGAAGCCCAAAGTCCAGCTCTGGAGGATCCTGCTCTGCACTGTGAAAGATGCCCAACCAAGGAAATCAGAAGATATTGTGGGAAAGCTCAGCAAGAGTATTCTCTCAGTCATGGTGAAAACTACTCAACAAACTGGTGAAGCCAGTTCCAAGGGAAATTACCATTTACTCATCCAGAATTCCTGGCATTTCACTTCACTCAGGCCATCCTCACTCTTCTTGGCCTCCCTTATATAATATGTATGGTTGACTGCTATTTTAAAAAGCTCTCAGTCATGAGACTAATCACATTCACAACCTGCATTTCAAAGTCTTGACTAAATGCCTCAAATAACCTAAAGGAGATATCCCTAAAGATGGAAGTTCATGGCCCAGTTTCACTGGACCATGGACCAACCTTCCCGGGCTCACTCCAGTAGTTGGGATCTTCTCCAGGAGTTTGAGAGCTACATACAGTATAAAGGTGAATCATAATGCATGACAAAGAGCAATAAAAATACAAATCTTGGCAAGCAAAGCAGGTGTCTCTTCCTGTCATGCCTGCTTGTCCCTGATGCTACAGTCTCAGAGCTTTTCTATACGAGGCTGTTGATTGGCTGTTAATCCACTGTATCTTCTTTTGGTTTTGTCACAGAGATGGAGATCTGAGCACTACATAAAAAGCATTTCCTTTCCTGCTTCTCTGCTATATAACCTCAAGTTGGTGCTATGGTATAGTGGAACAGCACAAATACTAAAAATAACCACCAGGTTCACTGACTTCAAAGTTTATCAGGGTTTGTAAGCTCATCAGAAGCTTACATGGCTTTCCATGCCATCAATCTGATGTAGGAAGAGAGGATCAGAAAATGTTTTATTAGCACTCTTAGGGTTAATCCACTTGTCTGCGCCCAACCTGTCTTTGCATTGAGAATGCAACCCCTTTGTCATCAGGCCACACTTTTGAATGCTGGCAATGGAAGAAATAATTCCAACAAGAACTCTCTGCTTCTTGGCTTGCAGTCAGTCAAATGATATCAGAGATTCCCCTCCCTTCCTCATTTTCTCCTTTTCCACTGAATTCCCCCCTTTTAGGGAATGTTGCAGGAGCCTGATTACCGAGAACTCTGTAGTTCTGCCCAGATCAGCTGGTTCAAATGCCTAGATTCCATCACAGGACCAGGTCGGGAGGCAGTTGGCAAGGAGGGTGGAGAGAGGATTGGAGAATGAACCGCCATTCTGTGAAAGACCCGCAAATGCATGTTTGCGTGCTAGTACTAGGCTGAACTATTCAGGCCAGCGTTTTCCAGTGTTTCGGGACTGGGTCGGGATTACTCTTACTCGGAATTACTCTTCCGGGGTGAGTGAAATCAAAGAGCTTTGGGGTGGGGGTGGGATGAGGGTTTTCTTTATTTCTTTCTAACAGAAAAAAAAAGCTTTGCCATGGCTTCAAGCAGCAGGTTGGCTGCCTTCATCAGCTCAGCAGCATTTCCTTTGCAATTCAGGACAGAATGCCCCATGGGAACACACTATGAGCTTTTCTACACAAGGCATTTATTGTGCACTTGTCATTCCTTACTCACTGTTTATGGGCTCTTTAGACAATGTCGTGACCCTCCAGTTTCACTTCTGTTTTTAAACTGCATTTTCAGCAACTTTTTTTACAGCATGGAAAATCCTGCATTATTTGTGAAAGCAGAAGAAAACACCTTTAATTGTGCTATTCTGCTATAACAGAGTGCCACCTAGAGGTTATGTAGTTGAAAAGCAGGAAAAGACACGCTCTTTGTGTAGTGCACCACTCACATCTCAATTTTACGATGAAACAGCCTCATGTAGAAAAGCTGTGAATCATGATGTAGCATCACTCCCAGGGACATTCTTGTGATGGGGAAAAGATGGTTGCCTTCACTGGCCAATTAGGATGCCATCATTTCCCCCACAAGGATACCCCTAGGAACAATGCCATGTCATCATGTAGTGCTGTTCCCATGGGGCATTCCCGCCTCTTTTTTCAAAAGAGATGACAGCCTGACTGCTGAGCACAGGCAAGCCAGCACTTGGGGCAGTGTGGTAGCTGCTGCTGCTGTTGTTAAAAAGAAGAGTTTTTTTTTGGGGGGGGGGGTTAAACCACCTCATCCACCTCACCTTTAAAGGTAAGCCTACCACCCACCCACATGTTCTTCAATTTCACACACATACACAAAGTTTCTGATAATTCTCTCTCTCTCTCTGTCTCTCTCACTCTCTCTCTCTCTCTCTCTCTCTCACACACACACACAGGGGAGGGGGGTTGTTTGCATGTACAGTGGTGAGAAAAAGTTTGTGAACCCTAATGATAATTAGGGAAATTCCATAGTTTTACTATAACAGCCTTTGTGAATCAAAATCAGTCCTTTTCTAAATATCCAATAGGGTTTATATTAACCAATTCTGTCTTTTGTGAAATAAAACGATCCATAAATTAGGCAAATGATGAGTCCTTACGAGTCAGGGTATGTGCAAAAGTAAGTGAACCCCTGGTTGCATCAGCTCAATTAAAGGGAATAATTAGAATCAGGTGTTTAAGTAATTAGGTAGATCTTCAGGGATGAGTTTGGGAGGCCCCACCATGTAAAAGGATCAGAGACTTTGTGAGTTTGGTCCTCACCATATGGTTGTGTGGAAACACGTCATGCCACGATTAAAATTAAGATTATTTTCTGAGGACCTCAGAAAAACAGTTATTGCTGCTCATCAGTCTAGAAAGGGTTACAAAACCATTTCTAAGGATTTGGGGCTCCACCAATCCACTGTCAGACAGATAGTCTACAAATGGAAAAGGTTCAAGAGCACAGTCACTATATCCAGGAGCTGTCATCCTGCCAAAATTTCTCCAAGAACAAATCAGTGCATCATTTAGGAAGTCAAAGTGAACCCCAGAGTAACATCCAAGGATCTGCAGGCCACTCTTGCCTTGGCTTGAGTGTTCTTGAGTGTTCATGACTCAACAATCAGAAAAAGACTGAACAAGAATGGTGTTCATGAGAGGATAGCCAGGAGGAAACCACTGCTCTCTAAAAAGAATATGCTGCCCATCTGAAGTTCGCTAAAGATAACATAGATGATCCCCAAGACTTCTGGAACAATGTTCTCTGGACAGATGAGTCAAAGGCAGAACTTTTTGGTCGCAACAACAGAACAGAGTTCTAACAGAAGAACTCTCATCCCAACCATCTCATCTCAACCATCAAGCGTGGTTGGTGGTGTGATGGTTTGGGCCTGCTTTGCTGCCTCAGGACCTGGATGGCTTCCCATCATTGACACAACCTGGATGGCTTGCCATCATTGACATTGAATTCAGCAGTGTATCAGAAGATTCTAAAGGAGAAAATGGCAAGACAATGAAACGAGATGTTTATATGGTGATAATAGTTTTCATTATATTAGATTTAGGGATGTACGAATCTGTTACCTGGTTCCGGTCTGGGGCTTCAGCGGTGGCGGGGAGGCAATCTGTCCTTCCCCTTGGAATCCTCTCCAGCCTGCTCTGCTCTGTGGCAAGGCTGCAGAGCCACCGGCCAGGGCCAGCTGCAGCCAGACTTCCAGCTGCTACTGGGCTGCTGCGGCCGCAAATGGTGGCCGTCGTAGCGGCCACCATTTGCATCCTTGCATTAACCTGTGATAGGCTACGTAAGGAGCCTTACGTCCCTGCCTTTTGCCATGATAGGCTACGTAAATACTTACGTAGCCTATTATGGCAAAGAGCAGGGGCGCAAATGGCATAGCGGCCACCATTTGCGCCCCTGCTCTTTACCGTGATAGGCTACGTAAGTATTTACGTAGCCTATCACGGCCCAATGCAGGCACGCAAATGGCAGCCGCTACGACAGCTGCCATTTGCGGCCGCAGCAGCCCGGCAGCAGCTGGAAGACGAGCCAGAGCTGCCGCCGCCACCTCCACCACCAGGTAGGTCCGTTCCAGGGGGGGATGGCGGTGGGTGGCGGTGGGGAGGCCGTTCTGCCACAGATTCCGGGGGGGGGGTGGATTCTAAAGAATCCAGCCTCACTGGAGTCCGTGGCAGAATTCTCCAACATCCCTAATTAGATTATAGGGAAGTCAGAGAATTCCGCCACGGACTCCAGTGAGGCTGGATTCTTTAGAATCCGGCCACCTAGAATCCGTGGCGGAACGGCGTGCTGCCCCACCCCAGCCCACCCCACCCCACGGAATACCCCCGGGATGGAGCTTACCTGGGGCAGATGCGGTGGCGGCTCCAGCGGTGGCTCCGGTGGTGGCGGCGGCAGCTCCGGCTGGCCTCCTGGCCAGCTGCTGCCAGGCTGCTGCGGCCGCAAATAGCGGCCGTCGTAGCGGCTGCCATTTGCGTACTTGCAGGCAGCCGTGATAGGCTGCGTAAGTATTTACATAGCCTATCACGGCAAACAGCAGGTGCTTATCATGGGCTACCGTAGGGACGCAAATGGCGTCCCCTACGCAGGACGCCATTTGCGTCTGCTCCAGCCCAGCAGCGGCTGGAGGCCCTGCTGCAGATTGGCATGGCCGCGGAGCTGAGCCGGCCAGGCAGGATTCCGGGGGGGGAGGACCAGATCGCCTCCCCCCCGTCGAGGATTCCAGTGGGAGGAATGGAATGCCTCCCCCTCACCAGCGGATGCCCTGACTGGAACCAGGTAAGAAATTCGTACATCCCTACTAGATTATGAAAGAGGAAATGCCACATAATTGCTCCAGTCATAGAATCATACAGTAGGGTTGGAAGGGGCCTACAAAACCATCGAGTCCAACACCCTGCTCAATGCAGTAATCCAAGTCAGAGCATCCCCGACAGATAAATAGTGTTCCCTTATTTTCGCCGTAGTCTACGTAAATCTTTACGTAGACTAGACGTGCCAAAATAAGGAACGCAAATGACGGCGCCCATGGGCTGCCGCCATTTGCGTATGCGCCTTTTTTTTTTTCCAAAAGTCACCCGTGATAGGCTACGTGACGATGTACGTAGCCTATCATGGCTGACTTTGGAAATCTAGCCGTGATAGGCTACGTAAATCGTCACGTAGCCTATCACGGGTGTGTGTTGTTGTTTTTTTACTTACTTTTTTATTTTGTAATGGCGGCGGCGGCAGCCGGTTGGGAGACTGGCTGCTGCCCCCGCCCCCCACGAAACGTCACCGAACTGCCGCCGGGACCTGCTGCCGAGAGGGACATTCGCTGAAGGTAAGTCCCATCCCGGGGGGGGGGGGGGCCAGCAGAGAATTTCCCCAACACTTTCGGGGGGCCGAATGCCTCGGCGCTCGGCCTCCCGAAGATTCGGGGAGAAATTCTCCGCCATCCCTATCTGCATCCTTCTTAAACTGTGGTGCCCAGAACTGGACATAGTACTCCAGATGAGGCCTAACCAGTGCTGAGTAGAGGGGAACTAGCACTTCCCGGGATTTGGAAGCTATGCTTCTATTAATGCAGCCCAAAAGAGCATTTGCTTTTTTTGCAGCCACATCACATTGTTGGCTCATATTCAGCTTGTGATCGACAACAATTCCAAGATCCTTATTGCTTGTAGTGTTGTTGAGCCACGTATCCCCCATCTTGTAACTGCATTTAGTTTCTTTTTCCTAGGTGCAGAACTTGGCATTGATCCCTATTAAATTTCATTCTGCTTTTTTGTGCCCACACTCCAGTCTATCCAGATCACTTTGAATTTTGTTTCTGTCTTCCAAAGTATTAGCTATCCCACCCAATTTTGTGTCATCTGCGAATCTGATCAGCATTCCCTGCACCTCCTCCTCCAAGTCATTAATAACAATGTTGAAGCCCTGACTGAGCCTGACTGAGCCCTGCGGTACCCTGCTTGTTACCTCTCCCCAGTTTGAGAAGATCCCATTGATAAGCACTCTTTGAGTTCAATTGTGTAGCCAACTGTGGATCCACCTGATCATTGTTTCATCTAGCCCACTTTGAGCTAGTTTGCTCATCAGGAGATCCTGGGGTATTTTGTCGAAAGCTCTGCTGAAGTCGAGGTATATTATGTCCACAGCATTCCCATGGTCCACAAGGCAGGTTACTTGATCAAAAAATGAAATCAGATTCATCTGGCAGAATTTGTTCTTGACAAATCCATGTTGGCTTCGAGTAGTCACTGCATTGTTTTCAAGGTGCTTCCAGATGGATTGCTGTATAATCTGCTCCAGAATGTTCCCAGGGATTGATGTCAGACTAACTGTTCTGTAGTTCCCAGGTTCCTTCTTTTTACCCTTTTTGAAGATAGGGACAACATTAGCCCTCCTCCAGTCATCTGGCACTTCCCCTGTCCTCCATGATTTCTCAAAGAGAATAGACTGTGGTTCTGAGAGCTCTTCTGCCGGTTCCTTTATTCCTCTAGGATGCAGTTCATCTGGCCCTCCAGATTTGAACTCATTCAGAGTAATTAGGTGTTCCTTGACCTATCGATCTCAAGCTCCAATCCTGCCCCTTCAGCCTGTACTTTGCCTTTGCCAGGGGGGTCATAGGTCATCTTGGACTCCTTTTCTTGTTAGCGTCGCTTGCCATGGGACCTTACTGATCATTGTTCTGAGTTTATTAAAATCAGCTTTCCTAAAATCCAGAGTACACATTTGGCTACACTTGGCTTTTGCTTCTTTTAGAAACAAGAACTCAAGTATAGCAGGGTCACTTTCCCCCAGACTTCCCGTAACTGCTACTAAGTCATCTCTGTTGGTTAGGATCAAGTCAAGGATAGCTGATCCTCTAGTTCCTTCCTTTGCTTTGAGGAAGTTATCTGCCACACAAGTCAGGAATTTCTTGGAGGAGCCATGTTTTGCAGGATTTGTCTCCCAACAAATATCAGGGAGATTGAACTCCCCCATTACTACTACATCTTGCTTCGTTGAAACATCGGCTATTTGCTTTTCAAAAGTTTCATCCTCGTCTTCTCCTTGATTGGGTGGCTGGTAGTAGACTCTGACCACCATGTTCCTTTTATTCTTTGCTCCATTTATTTTAACCCGGATGCTCTCAATGGGGCTACCAAGCTCATCCTCCTGTATTTCTGTGTAGAGATATGTATTTTTAACATATAGTGCAACCCCACTTCCCTTTCTGTTCGTCCTGTTCTTTTTGAACAAGTTATATCCTTCAATTGCTGTATTCCAGTCATGAGAGTCATCCCACCAAGTCTCAGATATACCTATCAAGTCATAATTTCCCTCCTGTATTAAGAGTTCAAGTTTGTTCTGGTTGTTTCCCATACTCTGGGCATTAGTATATAGATATCGAAGAGCATATGCTTCGTGGTCTGGCTTTCTCCCTACATGTTTGTGAAGACTATTATTGGGTGCTATTAGAGCTGTTCTCTCCGTTGCGGTGCGTGAGCTTTCGTCCATTGTTACCCCAAACTTTACATCTCCCTTCCACGTAGGATTCAGTTTAAAGGCCTCTTGATGGAGTTCTTCATGCTGTGGCCAAACACATTCTTCCCAGCCTTTGTCTTTGTGAGGTGCAACCCATCCCTTGCCAACAGTCCATTTTCCAGGAAGTATAGCCCGTGGTCCCAGAATCCACATCTCTCACGTCGGCACCACCTTCGTAGCCAGTCATTCACCCGGAGTATTTTTCGTTCCCTTTCTATCCCTCTTCTAACTACTGGAAGGATGGATGAGAAAACTATCTGGGCCCCAAAGTTCTTGACTTTCCTTCCCAAAGCTTCAAAGACTGATGTGATTTCTTCATAGCTCCACTTGGCAGTATCATTTGTTCCCACATGGATGAGAAGAAAGGGATAACTGTCAGTGGGTTTATGAG
Organism: Heloderma suspectum; assembly: GCF_057233095.1. NCBI lineage: Eukaryota > Metazoa > Chordata > Lepidosauria > Squamata > Helodermatidae > Heloderma > Heloderma suspectum. Next base: position 130,182,306 of record NC_139462.1, on the reverse strand, counting down.
TGCAGGCAACCCTTCAGTGACATCTCTAATCCATTCTCCTGGGAGACAGCATACCTGGCGTGTCCATCGGTCTTTGCGACATACTTGGGTTTTGATCCCATGCAGCAAGGAGTCTCTCACTACTACTACTCTTCTTGTTGTTGTAGGCCTTGGTTTCATTGCCTCTGCTTGACTGACCTTCAGCCTCTTGCTCGCTCTCATGCAGGTTCCCCTGTAATTCTTCCTCTGCAGGCTGTCCTCCAGTCTCATCCTCAAGTACTTGGAAACGGTTCCCTAGTTCCACTGCCTCCGCTGGTGCTGAGTGTCTTCTAATTCTTCTGCTCCTGTCACCCTTTTCCAAGGAGTATCCTCTACGTCATTTTTCCTCACCTCAGTATTTCCCTCTTCTGCTTCATCTTACTGTTGCTCTTCTAACTCCTGTACTTCGCTTTGCTGCTGTAGTTCCACCGTTCTATCCAAGAACTCTTCATGTTCTCTTATTCTCCGGAGGGTCAACAGTTGCCGCTCCAGTCCTCTTACTTTTTCTTCCAGCAGTATGATCAACTTGCACTTGTTGCAGGTGTAGGCCATGTTGTTCTCAGGCAAGAAAACAAACATTGCACACACCTTGCAGGTCACCACCACTGGAGTCTTGTCCATAGCTTCTTTTTGTGTCTCACTTTCTGGTAGTTCTAGAGTAGCCTGTACCTGGTCCTCTACTCACTGCAGGTTAAAAACAGAGTTCCACTGGTATGGAAGTGTGTGTACCAAGACAAATATTTAAAAAAAAATTGAAAAAATGTTAGGGGCCTCCCCCTTGACCTCCCCTGCCGAATTCCCCTGGCCAACTCCTGTTTGCTCCCCTGTTTGCTCACTCTGATCGCTTGCTCTCTGGGAGCTTGCTTGCTTCTATAGTCACAAGACCAGCTTAAGCAGCTTCCTCTGCTCTGCTCTGCTCTGCTCAGCTGGGAGGCGGAAAACAGCTTCCTGCCCACACAGCTGCTGGGAGTACTCAGGTACCCCCAATTCATTTGGAGCTCCCAGGAGCACCTGGTGAGCTCACAGCCACTCAGCAGCAAAAGGACAGCCCTCTGGGCTTCCTCCAGCCTACTTACCTCTTTGCCTTTGTCTCCTTTGTCTCCTCTGCAACTGCAACTCCCCTGGCCAACTCATGTTCGCTCCCCCTGTTCGCTCTCTGAGAGCTTGCTTGCTTCTATAGTCCCAAGACCAGCTAGAGCATCTTCCTCTGCTCTGCTCTGCTCAGCATTAAGTGGATCTAGAAGGGAACTCAATTACAGGAGTCAGTAGAAGTGTTTGGGTGAACCTGCCCTTCAAGTAGCACGAAAAATCCCCTATGAATAGTGGCTTTAGTAATACTTTCATATCTCATGTTTTACACAATGTGATACTTGACAAAACCCAAAAAACTCCTGCAATTAGCACATAATGAAGCAGATAAACCATGCTGATCTGAAGAGCCCTGCTGGATCAGACCAAGGGTCCATCTAGTCCAGCATTCTGTTCACACAGTGGCCAACCAGCTGTCGACCAGGAACCCGCAAGCAAGGAAGACATGAACGCAACAGCACGTTCCCACTCATGTTCCGCAGCATTGCAACTGGTGTACATAGCTTACTGCCTCTGATACTGAAGGCAGCACACAGCCATCAGGACCAGTAGCCATTGATAGATTTCTCCTGCAGGAATTTGTCTGACCTCCTTTTAAAGCCATCCAAACCAGGGATGGCGGAGAATTTCTCCACGAATCTTCGGGAGCCCAAGTGCCGACGCATTCGGCCCCCCGAAATTAGTGGGGAAATTCTCCGCCGGCCCCCCGCCCTCCCCCCCAGGGATGGGACTTATCTTCGGTAAATGTCCCTCTCAGCGGCGGGTCCCGGTGGCGGTTCATTGGTGGCCGGGGCGGCAGCCGGTCTCCCGACCGGCTGCCGCCACTGCCATTACAAAAAAAAAAAGTACAGTAAAAAAAACCACACACACACCCGTGATAGGCTACGTGACGATTTACATAGCCTATCACAGCTAGATTTCCCAAATCAGCCATGATAGGCTACGTAAATCGTCACATAGCCTATCACGGGTAACTTTGGGGAAAAAAAAAACGTGTACCCAAATGGCGGCGCCCCATGGGCGCCGCCATTTGCGTTCCTTATTTGGACAGGGGTAGTCTACGTAAAGATTTACGTAGACTATGGCGAAAATAAGGGAACGCTATTTGCATTGCCCTTATTTTCGCCGTAGTCTACGTAAATCTTTACGTAGACTACCCCTGTCCAAATAAGGAACGCAAATGGCGGTGCCCATGGGGCGCCGCCATTTGCGTATGTGCTTTTTTTTTTTCCCAAAGTCACCTGTGATAGGCTACGTGACGATTTACGTAGCCTATCACGGCTGACTTTGGAAATCTAGCCGTGATAGGCTACGTAAATCGTTACGTAGCCTATCATGGGTGTGTGTGTGTGTGTTTTTATTGTACTTTTTTTTTCGTGGCCGGGGAGACGGGACGCTCCTCCTGGCCTGAATTTCGCCGGCGAGGGATGGGGCGCCTCCTCCCTCAGCCTGAATTTCAGCCGGGCGAGGTGGGGCGCCTCCCCCCCTCGCCTGAACTTCGGGGGGAGAACCGAAGCGCCTCCCCCCCACCGCGAAGCAAGCTGCGGGACAAGGTAAGTCCCTTTCATCCATCCCTAATCCAAACTGGTGGCCATCACTACATCCTGTGGTAGCGAATTCCATAGTTTAACTCTGTGCTGTGTGAAGATGTCCTTCCTTTCATCTGTCCTGAATCTCCCACCTATCAGCTTCATGGGATGACACCATGGGTTCTAGTATTTTGAGAGAGGGAGAAAAAAGTCTCCCTATCCACATTCTCCACACCATGCATCATTTTGTAGACCTCTCTCATGCCTCCCCTGACCCTCCTTTTTTCCAGGCTGGACAAGCCCCGCTGCTGTAGCTTTCCCTCACAGGGGAGATGCTCCAGCCCCTTGATCATTTTAGTTGCCCTTTGCTGCACTTCAGAACAAGTTCAAAGATCCAGGGCAGAGAGCTGAAAAGCTACCCTTTAATGGAAGTAAAGCAAGAAACTACTCCAGTAAAACCCATAAATGACCCCTCCTTGTGAGAAAGGTATGGGCTATGTAATATCCTGCAAACGTGAGCTGACAAGTGGCCTTCCAGTCATCCGAACCCATGGAGCTATGATGCTTATCATGCTGCTTTTCTCAAAATTCAGACAACATCCTTGGTGAATAATATGCAGTGATATCACTGGAGCATGTAGCAACACCCTGCATTTTGCCCAGTGTCATCTCTCTTGACCTTCCTTTAAACTGCAGGGAAGCTGAATGAATCACCAGCAAGCACACTTTACTCTGTTATTCCAAGTCTAATTGTTTTGCTGCCAGGGTGGTTACTTGGACTGTATCCCACTCCTAAACATGCTTCCTCAGAAGGAAGTCCCACTGAACTGAAAAAGGCTAACAGTGGAATCCTTTACATGCCTACTCAAGAGTAAGTCCCAGTGCATTCAGGAGGGCTTCTTTCCAGGGTATCATTAGTGTACTGATGGCGCCTCGCTTACTCTCATGCTGCATTTTCATATAGATGTTAAACCGCATAAGAGACAAAACCAGAGCCGTGCAGAACACCACAGCACAAGTGTCCTGGGCCAGGACAACAGTTTCCCACCACCACCAGCACCTTCTGGAAGCCGATATCCAAGTAGGAGCAGAACCACTTTGTCACAGTGCCCCTGATCAGCTGCTCCAGCCAGCTGCTCCAGCAGGACACTTTGGTCAATGGCACTGAATGGCACTAGAACATCCAGGAGAATTAACAGAATTGCATTCCCCGTGTCCTTCTCCCAGCTTTTCCCCATTGACTAAAACATGAAAATGTGTATTTTTTAAATGTGCATTTTAAAGTGCACATTCTCCACACACACAAAAATGCATTTTCCAAATTAGGGATGTACGAAAGTCACTTACCTTTCCGTGGATTCTGTTCGGGGGGGGGTGTCCTGTCCCTCCCCCCAGAATCCTCGAAGGGGGAGGAGGCAATCCGGTCCTCCCCCACGGAATCTTCGACAGCCGGCTGTGCTCGGCGGCTCCACGGAGCAGCCAGCCATAGGGATGTCAGAGAATTCTGCCACGGATCTCAGTGAGGCCAAATGCCTGTGCATTCAGCCCCCCGAACTCCGTGGCGGAACGGCCTGCCACCCCCCTGCCCCCCGCGGATCCCCCCTGGGACGAGACGTACCTGGGGCGGATGTTCCGGATGGCGGTGTCTCCAGTGGCAGCTTCGGTGGAGGCGGCGGCGGCGGCGGCGGCTGGTCTTCCGACCGGCTGCCACCACCGCCATTTGCAGTATTCCCCCCACCATTCGTGATAGGCCACGTAAAGACTTACATAGCCTATCATGTCTAGGTTAAAAAAAAAAAGCGTATGCAAATGGCGGCGGCTATGGCCGCCGCCATTTGTGTTCCCTATTTTTGGTTGTCTTAGTCTACGTAAATATTTACGTAGACTAAGATGGCGAAACTAAGGGGGAACGCAACTAGCGTAGTGGACGCTATTTGTGTTCCCCCTTATTTTCGCCGTCTTAGTCTACGTAAATATTTACATAGACTAAGACAGTAAAAATAAAGGGGAACGCAAATAGCGTCCGCTACGCTATTTGCGTTCCCCCTTAGTTTCGCTGTCTTAGTCTACGTAAATATTTACGTAGACTAAGATGGCCCAAAATAGGGAATGCAAATGGCGGCGGCCATAGCCGCCGCCATTTGCGTACACGTGTTTTTTTTTAACCCAGTCTTTACGTAGCCTATCACAGCTGAATACAGGGACGCAAACGGCGGCGGGTACTGCTGCCACTATTTGTGTCCCTGCTAGCCAGCGGCCGGATGCCCAGCTGCTGGCGGAGCCGGCTGGCGGCTCCGCGGAATCCCTGCGGATTGGAGCTGGCCGGCCAGGATTCTGGGGGGAGGGACAGAGCATCTCCCCCCCCCCAGCGGAACCCGGCAGAGCCAGGTAAGAGGGGTTTTGTACATCCCTAGCCGGCCCGGCCAGGCCCAGGCCAGGGCCGTCCGCAGCTGGATTTCCAGCCGCGGAGGGCTCTGGGTAAAAAAACAAAAACAAAACGCATATGCAAATGGTGGAGGCTACGGCCGCCGCCATTTGCATTCCTTATTTTTCTTTGTCTTAGTCTACGTCAATATTTACGTAGACTAAGACGAAGAAAAGAAAGGGGAACGCAAATAGCATAGTGGGTGCTGTTTGCATTCCCTTTTCTTTTCTTTGTCTTAGTTTACGTAAATATTGACGTAGACTAAGACAAAGAAAAATAAGGAACACAAATGGCGGTGGCCGTAGCCACCACCATTTGTGTACGCTTTTTTTTTTACCCAGACGTGATAGGCTACGTAAGTCTTTACGTAGCCTATCACGTCTATTGGGGGGGGGGGAACACAGACTGCAAATGGCAGCGTTGGCAGCCGGTCGGAAGACCAGCCGCTGCCGAAGCCACTGCCGGAGCCGCAGCCGTCCGGAACATCCGCCCCAGGTAAGTCTCGTCCTGGGGGGGATCCGCGGGGGGGTGGCAGGCCGTTCTGCCACGGAGTTCCGAATCAATGGGACCTTCTCAAGCTGGGGAGAGGTAACGAGTGGGGTACCGCAGGGCTCAGTCCTGGGCCCAGTGCTCTTCAACATTTTTATTAATGACTTGGAGGAGCAGGTGCAGGGAATGCTGATCAAATTTGCAGATGACACAAAATTGGGAGGGATAGCTAATACTTTGGAAGACAGAAACAAAATTCAAAGTGATCTGGATAGACTGGAGTGCTGGGCAGAAAACAACAGAATGGCATTTAATAGGGACAAATGCCAAGTTCTGCACCTAGGAAAAAGAAACCAAATGCACAGTTACAAGATGGGGGATACGTGGCTCAACCACACTACGAGCGAGAAGGATCTTGGAATTGTCGTCGATCACAAGCTGAATATGAGCCAACAATGTGATGTGGCTGCAAAAAAGGCAAATGCTATTTTGGGCTGCATTCATAGAAGCATCGCTTCCAAATCCCGGGAAGTACTAGTTCCCCTCTACTCAGCACTGGTTAGGCCTCATCTGGAGTACTGTGTCCAGTTCTGGGCACCACACTTTAAGAAGGATGCAGACAAACTGGAGAGGGTTCAAAGGAGGGCAACAAAGATGAGCAGGGGACTGGAAACAAAGCCCTATGAAGAGAGACTGAAAGAACTGGGCATGTTTAGCCTTGAGAAGAGAAGACTGAGGGGAGATATGATAGCACTCTTCAAGTACTTGAAAGGTTGTCACAGAGAAGAAGGCCAGGATCTCTTCTCGATCATCCCAGAGTGCAGGACACGGAATAATGGGCTCAAGTTACAGGAAGCCAGATTCCGACTGAACATCAGGAAAAACTTCCTGAGTGTCAGAGCAATACGGCAATGGAACCAATTACCTGGGGAGGTGGTGGGCTCTCCCACACTGGAGGCCTTCAAGACGAGGCTGGACAGCCATTTGTCAGGGATGCTCTGACTTGGGTTCCTGCATTGAGCGGGGGGTTGGACTCGATGGCCTTGTAGGCCCCTTCCAACCCTACTATTCTATGATTCTATGATTCTATAAGTACTTCCTTTCATCTGTCCTGAATCTCCCACCAATCAGCTTCATGGGATGACCCCATTGGGTTCTAGCAGTTTGAGCGAGGGAGAAAAATGTCTCCCTATCCACATTCTCCACACCACACATAATTTTGTAGACCTGTATCATGTCTCCCCTGACCCTCCTTTTTTCCAAGCTAAACAATCCCAGCTGTTGTAACCTTGTCTCATAGGGGAGATGCTCCAGCCCCTTGATCATTTTAGTTGCCCTTTTCTGAACTTTTCCCAGCTCTACAGTATCTTTTTTTTAGATTCACAGGTTACAATGCAGACATGGGGATGATGAAGCCAATATAATATTGAAACAAGGTCTTCTTATTTAAGGAGCTGCCTTGTATTGATTCAAACCATTGATCCAGCTGGCCCTGTTCAGTCAGTGCTGACTGGAAGACATTCTGTACAGTCTCCAACAGAGATTTTTACCAGACCTGCAACCTAAGTTTTAACTAGAATTGCAGGTCCGGGATTGAACTGCCATTTTCTATATACAAAACACATGCTCTGCTATGACTAAGTTATGGTCCATTTTAAAAATTATCTAAATCAGGCTTGGAGGGCAGACTTCAGGCTTGTGGGATCTACTTTGCTTTTTCTAGAGCCGTGAGATCCATCAACCGGAGCCTGGTGCAAAAGACATACACTTAGAATTAAAGAATTCTGGGCCCAGGAATTTGAGCAGCGGAAGCTGGTGGCTCCAATGCCAGTGGGCCAGTAAATCCACTTCGGGTTTCAGTCAGGCCCACTCAGAACTCTAAAGGAGCTGCCCAGCACCTTAGATAGCCCCTTTAGAGTTCTGACTAGGGATGTACGAAAGTCACTTACCTGAACCTGAAAGTTGATTCACGGTGGGGGGGAGGTGCTCCGTCCCTCCCCCCAAAATTCTGGCCGGGGGGGAGGCGCCCTGTCCCTCCCCCCTGAAATTCTGGCTGTGGGGGAGGCGCCCCATCCCTCCTCCCCCCCAATTCTGGCCGGGGGGGAGGCACCCCGTCCCTCCCGCCGCGAATCCTGTCCTGCTGGGACGCAAATGGCGGCGGCCATAGCCGCCGCCGTTTGCGTCCCTGCAGTCAGCTGTGATAGGCTATGTAAATGTTTACGTAGCCTATCACGGCTGAGTGGGGGGGGGGGAACCGCGCGTACACAAATGGCGGCGCCCATGGGCGCCGCCATTTGCGTTCCTTATTTTGGCAAGTGTAGTCTACATAAACATTTACATAGACTATGGCGAAAATAAGGGGAACGCTATTTGCGTTCCCCTTATTTTCGCTGTAGTCTACGTAAATGTTTACGTAGACTACACGTGCCAAAATAAGGAACGCAAATGGCGGTGCCCATGGGCGCCGCCATTTGCGTACACACGTTGTTGTTGTTTTTAACTCAGCTGTGATAGGCTACGTAAACATTTATCTTTACGTAGCCTATCTTTACGTAGCCTATCACGTAAAATCTTTACGTAGCCTATCACGTTTGTTTTTGTTTTTTAACTTGGAAATGGCGGTGGTGGCAGCTGGTCGGAAGACCGGCCGCCGCCGAACCGCTGCCGGTGCCGCCGCCACCAGGGACATTCACACAAGGTAAGTCCCGTCCCGGGGGGGGCAGACCGTTTCTCCACCAATTTTGGGGGGCCAAATGCGTTGGCATTCGGCCTCCCCGAGATTCGTGGAGAAATTCTCTGACATCCCTAGTTCTGACTGAAACCTGAAGCAGGACACTGGAGCCACCATCCTTCACTGGTTTTGAGTACCAGAATTGGTTGTAAGCCTTCCACACAAACATCCATTCCGTGTTTCCCCAAACTTTCTTCATTTTGGCAATATAATTGGGAGGGAGAGTTATTTTGTTGCTGCTACTAAACAAATGGGACTCAGAAATCCTCCCTATTTTACTGCAGATCACCAGCAGATCCAGATCCACCTCCCCCCTGCCCGCCCCCCTAAAGTGTAGGCCTTCCTTCCCACTGCTCAGCCTGGGTGCTTTCAGGTGTGCAATTCATAGCAATACCAATCAACAGGCATTCCATCTTCCCCTCCTCAACGGATTTTTTTTCTGGTAAGAAAAACAAAACAAAAACAGAAGCAGCAGTGGAAAACACAGGAGGGTTACAAATTGAAGATGGCGATGTCTGGAGTGGCACTCCCCCCCCCCCACACACACACACTAACATTCTGTGAATGCGGCAGGGCAATTGCCAGTAAAAGGCTCACCTGGAAGCACCCCCAGGGAAGACGGACTTCTGCAGGATACGAACCTAGGATTTCTCTCTCATGCTTGTAAGCCAATGCCTCTCTCTGGCTTTCCTGACACTGCCCCCATAATTGACTTAAATATTTTTCACGTGTGTCATGCTTTTTGGCCTCTCGCCCTCACCCCAGCCAAAATCACTGACATATTATATATAGTGTTTACATTTCATTGAGGTTCTTTTTGTGTATATATTACAAGCAGCAAGGAGGGAAGTATGTACAACAAATAATAAATCCATGATGCTATCCACACTGGATCTCGTGGAATGTATTCTATAGTCTGTCGTTTCTGTCTGTGGGGCAAGGGAGAGGCGGGAACTTTCTGTCTGTCTTCTGGATTTCTGTTTCTAGCCTCCTAGGTCTTGACTGCAATTCTTGCCAAGGTGAACTACCTCAGAGCCCCAGAAATCCTCTCTCTATACGTGGGGTGGTGCTAGTCTGAGCTCACCTGTAGCTTTGGAATGCACTTCCTTCAGTTTTGAGTAGAGATGTCACATCGATAGGAACAGCAGAAATGTCCTTTTGACCACAGTACAATGTCTGAGATTCGATTCAACACTGCCAGTCTGGCAGCGATCACTGCATTCCTTTCAGAATATGCTAGACGTGACAGGAGGGTCTTGGCAAGTCACCTGTGAATTGGAACCTCCTACGCATGACCAGTGTAGGATGTTCAGCAATTGGTCCTTTCTGTTGGAATGAGGTTTCATGCCATTAATTGCCGATATTTAGCGCAGATAAAAAGGAAACTCTTTGCACAGTACACAGCCAGCCAGGGAGATCTATGCTGATGGAAGAGCTGGAGCCAGCCAGTGTGATATAATTCTTTCAATCGGCAGGCTGGTTTTTATGACCGATAACAACGCTTAAAATTACTCTTGCTAGTGTAAGGGGAATGAAACTCGAGGCGTTGGGCTACTAGCCAACTACTACTAAAGGTAGAAGTGAGCGTCTAGTAAGAGATCTGGGTTTCGCTGTTGATCATCACCAAGATCAAGAAGACTGTCATGGAAAGACAGTCTTTCAGGTAGTTTCTTTAGCAGACCCTAAAGAGTCACAGTCATGTCATGTACCTGGATACGCTGTAGAGTCTGAACTCTAGAACACTTCTTTTAAGGACCAGAAACAATTACCTGAGCTACAAGGGTTGCCTGTGCTAGCTTTCTGGGAGGGCCAATGGATAGCTCAGATACCTGCTCTTTGGGAAACGAAATGATTGGATCTCTGGCAGCATCCACATTCCAAGAACAAACAGCTGGGCATGGAACATTCCATGAGGGCCTTGTTTCCAGTACATCAACTGCAAAGCATCCAGAACTGGGCACTGTGACAGAGGCAACGTCCCAAGCTATGCGCATAGAAGCTATGCTTTGGTGTAGAAGCCTGGCTCTTCTTAATGCTCTTAAGGCACACAACACACACGCACACACATGCACAAACTGCTTATGAAAAGATGCTGCTGATTTTGCTAACCTGAAATATGCCGATGGTGGGGGCCATTAATCTGTTAGTCCCTGTCTGTTATTTTCAAAGAGTGCGCATCACAGCTCAGTCTCCACAGCTCTATAGCCTGTGGAGAACATGGCATGAGAAACACTGGAAATGTGCCATCTTCTTCACATTTTTGAACATTTTCTCTGGCACTTCAGTTCAGATGTATCCTGGCATTATATAGAGTCCTTTCTACTCATTTTCATAGGGCAAACCTATACTATCAACTTATACACATTTTACACCAGTTTTAATTATCATGGTTTCATAGCTTCTCCCAAAGCATTCTGGAAGCTGTAGTTTGGTGTGGGTGCAGAGATTTTTGTTAGAGATCTCAAGCCCCCACCTCCTTTTCAGAACTACAGTTCCCAGGGTTCCATAGGGAGAGGGAATGCCTATTAAACCACCTTACATTTATGGTGTAGATAGCCCCATAAATCTAAGAACCTTCCTGTATTTCATTGTGATATAACACCACCAACATACATTTCTCTGAATATCAGTAAGAGGTGCCCTGCCTCCAAAACAGGGCACATCCCAGCTATAAATCTGCCTTTTTTGTACATTTCTGGAGGTCTTGTCCAATGGCCAGGGATGAACAATACACTACTTATCTTTGCAAAGCTTTGGGAAAATAAGCGTAAAGCTTGTTCTGGTTTTGCAAGAGGTTTTAATAGGAATAACTGAATAATCAGTAAATAAACACATTAATCACAGGTTAAATATACAAAAGCAGCTACACTTTACAGACAAAACAGATGTGATATGGGAGGCCCATGACTGGATCTTCCAACTTCCCTTTTCAAAAAAAAATTTTTTTACTTTGAGGGGGAGGGGCTCTGCTTTTTATTGCAGCAGGAGTACTAGGGAAGGTGTTTTCTTTTTTTTAGATCCTCTCCCCTGCACTGGATCTAAATTACCCCTTCAACACCCTGCCCCCAGGAAAAAAAAGGCAGGAACAATATATTTATTTATTACCTTTATATCCCACCTTTCTTCCAACATGGAACTTAAGGTGGCTACGTGGGCTTCCAGGTAGTCTCCCCTCCAAGTGCTGACCAAACCCAGACCTGCATAGCTTCAGCAAGGTGGCTGCCTCATGTGCCTTCAGACTATGCCCTGGGACCTGCATGTTTTTTTCTGCTGTGGAGTCTATAGCATTGGGGTGGGCGTATAGATCCGGGAAAAGGTGCAAGGGAAAGTGTTTTTAAAATTCCTACTTCCAGTGCTGGTGCTCCAATCAGAATCTGAGCTTCCTTCCCCTGCAGTTCCATTAAAGTAAAAAAAAAAAAAAATTAAAAAAAACACTGGGCAATCAAATCACAGATCTCCTGTGCCGCATCTGTCTGGGGCCTTAGAGACTTGAAGCATGAATCCAAATGTGTTTATGAAGAAGTCAGTTCCACTGTGTTCTGTTGGACTTATTCCCAAGTCATTTTGTCTGTGGCTACTATCTGACCTAAGCACATTTTGGGGAGAAATTCCCACTGAATGAGCTGGTGTCCTATAGTGGCTAAGAGAGTGCTCGGATTTAGGACCGGGTGGGCTGATCTCAGGCTTGTGGGATCTACTTTGTGTGTTTTTTTACCAGAACCCAGAGGTCTACAGTCAGAGAAGAGCAAAATGGTGGCTGAGGAGTGTGGAGCCAGATGAGAAATGGTGACTCGGGGGTGGAGCCTGCACCCCACCTCAGATCCCAGATGACCAACAGCTCCGTATTTGTGGATCCACAGAAACTGAAGCTCTGAAACACTCTCTACGGGTGTGTCCTTTACATGCATTACCATGTTCAAAATTTCTTGGAACAGTGGATCCGGTTTGCAACCTAAAGATACCTTCAGAAATGCATACTGCCTGCTCTCTGGCCAAGACAGCTAAGTGACCCAGCAAGTTATGCTTCTTGTCCCGGCTGTTTACAAAATCTGTGCTAAAGCCCTAACGGCCATCACGGTTAACTGTAAACATGACTCTTCGGTGTAAATATGACTCTTTGCTCTAGTTTAGACTCACCAAGCTCTCCTTTTTATGGTTTAATTGCCTCGTTGTTTTATTTCTGTTAACGTTGTATAGGTCTTATTAACCAGTGCAAATCGGTGGATGCCATTTCCAGAAAAGAGAGAAGGCAGAGGGAGTTCAGTGAGAGAGCCCCTGCTTTGCCTGCAGATGGTCCCCAGTTTGATCCCCGGTATCTCCAGCTAGGGCTAAGAAGGAATCCTGCCTGAAACTCCGGAGAGCCCTTGCTACCAGCCAGTGTCAGCAATCCCAAGCTACGAGGACCAAGGGTCTGATTCAGTGTAAGGCAGCTTAGAATCACAGAACAGTAGGGCGGGGAGGGGCCTGCAAGGCCATCGAGTCCAACCCCTGCTCAGTGCAGGAATCCAAGTCAGAGCATCCCCGACAGATGGCTGTCCGGCCTCGTCTTGAAGGCCTCCAGTGTGGGAGAGCCCACCACCTCCCTAGGTCATTGGTTCCATTGATGTATTGCTCCAACAGTCAGGAAGTTTTTCCGGATGTTCAGCCAAAATCTGGCTTCCTGTCACTTGACCCCATTATTCTGTGTCCTGCACTCTGGGAGGATCAAGAAGAGATGCTGGCCTTCCTCTCTGTGACAACCTTTCAAGTACTTGAAGAGCGCTATCATATCTCCCCTCAGTCTTCTCTTCTCAAGGCTAAACAGGCCCAGTTCTTTCAGTCTCTCTTCACATGGCTTTGTTTCCAGTCCCCTGATCATCTTTCTTGCCCTCCTCTGAACCCTCTCCAGCTTGTCTGCATCCTTCTTAAAGTGTGGTGCCCAGAACCGGACACAGTACTCCAGATGAGGCCTAACCAGTGCTGAGTAGAGGGGAACTAGGACTTCCCAGGATTTGGAAGCTATGCTTCTTTTAATGCAGCCCAAAAGAGCATTTGCCTTTTTTGCAGCCACATCACATTGTTGGCTCATATTCAGCTTGTGATTGACAACGATTCCAAGATCCTTCTCGCTTGTAGTGTTGTTGAGCCACGTATCCCCCATCTTGTAACTGTGCATTTGGTTTCTTCTTCCTAGGTGCAGAACTTGGCATTGATCCCTATTAAATGTCATTCTGTTGTTTTCTGCCCAGCGCGCCAGTCTATCCAGATCACTTTGAATTTTGTTTCTGTCTTCCAAAGTATTAGCTATCCCGGCCAATGCTGTGTCATCTGCAAATTTGATCAGCATTCCCTGCACCTCCTGCTCCAAGTCATTAATAAAAATGTTGAAGAGCACTGGGCCCAGGACTGAGCCCTGCGGGACCCCACTCGTTACCTCTCCCCAGTTTGAGAAGGTCCCATTGATAAGCACTCTTTGAGTCCGATTCTGTAGCCAACTGTGGATCTACCGGATCGTTGTTTCATCTAGCCCACTTTGAGCTAGTTTGCTCATCAGGATATCATGGGGCACTTTGTCGAAAGCTTTGCTGAAGTCGAGGTATATGATGTCTACAGCATTCCCACGGTCCACATGGGAGGTTACTTGATCAGATTCGTCTTTTTGACAAATCCCTGTTGGCTTCGAGTAATCACTGCATTGTTTTCAAGGTGCTTGCTTTATCATCTGCTCCAGAATTTTCCCAGGGATTGATGTCAGACTGACTGGTCTGTAGTTCCCAGGTACCTCCTTTTCACCCTTTTTGAAGATAGGGACAACATTAGGCCTCCTCCAGTCATCTGGCACTTCCCCCGTCCTCCATGATTTCTCAAAGAGAATAGACAGTGGTTCTGAGAGTTCTTCTGCCAGTTCCTTTATTACTCTAGGATGCAGTTCATCTGGCCCTGGAGATTTGAACTCATTCAAAGTAATGAGGTTCCTTGACCATATGCCTATCGATCTCAAGCTGCAGTCTGCCCCTTCAGCCTGTACTTTGCCTTTGCCAGGGGGGTCATAGACCCTCTTTCGGGAGAAGACTGAGCCAAAGTAGGAATTGAGCACCTCTGCCTTTTCTTTGTCATCTGTTATCGTTTTGCCATCCTTATTTAATAGCTGAACAACCATTTCTTTCCTCTGCCTTTTACTATGCACGTAGCTGAAGAAAGCCTTTTTGTTGTTTTTAGCATCCCTCGCTAACCTCAGCTCGTTCTCAGCTTTAGCCTTCCTGACACCATCCCTGCAATTCTGTGCTACCTGCCTGTACTCTTCCTTTGTTACTTGGCCTTCTTTCCACTTCCTATTTGTGTCCTTTTTTGTTTTCAGGTCATCCCTAAGCCACATTGGCTTCTTCTGTTGTCTTCCACCTTTTCTTCTTGTTGGAATTGTTTGTGATTGTGCCTTGAGAATTTCCTTTTTTAAGCTCCCACCCATCTTGGACTCCTTTTCTCGTTAGCGTCGCTTGCCATGGGACCTTCCTGATCATTGTTCTGAGTTTATTAAAATCAGCTTTCCTAAAATCCAGGGTACGCGTTTGACTACACTCGGCTTTTGCTTCTCTTGGAACCAAGAACTCAAGTACAACATAGTCGCTTTCCCCCAGAGTTCCTGTAACTGCTACTTGATCCACTAAGTCATCTTTGTTGGTTAGGTTCAAGTCAAGGATAGCCGATCCTCTAGTTCCTTCCTCTACTTTCTGTAGGAGGAAGTTATCCACCACACAAATCAGGAATTTCCTGGAGGGGCCATGTTTTGCAGAATTTGCCTCCCAACAAATATCGGGGAAATTGAAGTCCCCCATTACTACTACATCATGCTTCCTTGAAACATCGGCTATTTGCTTTTCAAAAGTTTCATCCTCGTCTTCTCCTTGATTGGGTGGCTGGTAGTAGACTCTGACCACCATGTTCCTTTTATTCTTTGCTCCATTTATTTTAACCCGGATGCTCTCAATGGGGCTACCAAGCTCATCCTCCTGTATTTCTGTGTAGAGATATGTATTTTTAACATATAGTGCAACCCCACTTCCCTTTCTGTTCGTCCTGTTCTTTTTGAACAAGTTATATCCTTCAATTGCTGTATTCCAGTCATGAGAGTCATCCCACCAAGTCTCAGATATACCTATCAAGTCATAATTTCCCTCCTGTATTAAGAGTTCAAGTTTGTTCTGGTTGTTTCCCATACTCTGGGCATTAGTATATAGACATCAAAGACCATGTGCTTCATAGTCTGGCTTTCTTCCTACATGTGTCTGAAGACTGTTATTGGGCGCTGTCAGAGCTGTTCTCTCTGTTGCAGTGCATGCACCTACGTCCATTGTTACCCCCAACATTACATCTCCCTTCCCCGTAGGATTCAGTTTAAAGGCCTCCTGATGAAGTTCTTCATGCTGTGGCCAAACACATTTTTCCCAGCCTTTGTGAGGTGCAACCCATCCCTTGCCAACAGCCCATCTTCCAGGAAGTATAGCCCGTAGTCCCAGAATCCAAATCTCTCTCGTTGGCACCACCTTCGTAGCCAGTCATTCACCCAGAGTATTTTTCGTTCCCTTTCTGTCCGTCTTCTAACTACTGGAAGGATGGATGAGAAAACTATCTGGGCCCCAAAGTTCTTGACTTTCCTTTCCAAAGCTTCAAAGTCTGACGTGATTTCTTCGTAGCTCCGCTTGGCGGTATCATTTGTTCCCACATGGATGAGAAGAAAGGGATACCTGTCAGTGGGCTTTATGAGTGCAGGCAACCTTTCAGTCACGTCTCTAATCTGTCCTCCCGGGAGACAACATACCTGGCGAGTCCACGGGTCTTCGCGACATACTTGGGTCTCGATCCCACGCAGCAAGGAGTCTCCCACTACTACCACTCTTCTCTTCTTCTTGTTGTAGGCCTGGGTTTCGTCGCCTCTGTTTGACTGACCTTCAGCCTCTTGCTCACTCATGTAAGTTCCCCTGTGATTCTTCCTCTGCAGGCTGTCCTCCAGTCTCATCTGCAAGTACCTGGAATTGGTTCCACAGCTCCACTGCTTCCACTGGTGCAGAGTGGCGTCTAGTTCTTCTTCTCCTAATTGTCACCCTTTTCCAAGGAGTATCCTCTACTCCATTTTTCCTCACCTCAGCATTTCCCACTGCCTCATCTTGCTGTTGCTCTTCAAGCTTCTGGTCTTCCCTTTGCTGCTGTAGTTCCCCCATTCTGTCCAAGAACTCTTCGTGTTCTCTTATTCCCTGGAGGGTCGACAGTCGCCACTCCAGTCCACTTACTTTTTCTTCCAGAAAAAGTAACATCATTGTGTCCCTGGCTGAAGTCAGGAGCTCCTCCAGCAGGCCCTTCAGCAGGGGAGCTGGCCTCACTTAGCTCTTGCCTTCTCTGCACGGGGAAGGTGAAGGACAAGGAGGGCACAATTGGCCAGCACCCCCAGGAGCCCCGTGGTCAGGACTCGGCCAGCTCCTGGAAGTGCTGGCTGAGTGCGCAGCGGGCTTTGCTTGTCCTTCACCTTCCCGCATGGGGAAAGTGAAGGACGAGTGAAGTGCACTCAGCCGGACCTTCTGTGGTTGGGTCTCAGACGGTTGCCTGTGAAGTGCTGGCTGAGTGCAAAGCAACTGAGCACTCCATTGCTCTCCTCCCCTGCTCCCTTTTGAGGGGGTGGGGCTTTGGGGAGGGGGGAGTATCACCCAAGGCCCCATGGGCTGGGTGAGCCAGCTTGGCTCATGGGTGGGGGCTCCCTGTTCCTGCTTTAGCAGATGAACCCTCTTGCTATGTTATTAACTCACTATTTAAATGTTACATTATCTCAATACCCTGCAAACCAAACCTGCTAAAATGAAGCCATTCACCAGTAGAAAATTAATTGCAGTCATTGTAAGGACATTAAAGAAATCAATACAGGCAGATTATTTGGAAAGTCACCACAAATACATTGTCTGCATGAAAAGGGCAGATTTACAACAACATCAGTTCCACGAAAACCCCTTTCAGAGTTGATGGCTGCTACTGAAAAAGTAAGGCTCGGGAGGACTGTGGAAATCCATATGACAATAAATTGGACACAGCCCAATCACATGCATTTTTTCTTGTAAGGATGTGCTAAATTATATGTCCTAGCATTTATATAGTAGTGTGGAATGTTCAAAGCACTACATTTACGTTACCTTGTAATTCTTGGAATAACCATTTATGGCAGGTTAGTATTATTATCCCCATATTGCAGATGGGAGAACTGAGAATGAGAGAGACTAAGGCTCCTAGTGTGTTCATGGAAGCAGTGAGATTCCAGCTGGGGACTTTCTAATTCAGGAGTGGGCAGGAGGTAGATTGGGTTGTACTGGTAGGTCCCTGGGGGATTTGCAGCAGGTCTCCATTGGTTTCTGACTCACAGTACTTTCATAGAATCATAGAATAGTAGGGTTGGAACACTGGCTATTTGCTCCCTTAAAACATCGGCTATTTGCTTTTCAAAAGTTTCATCCTCATCTTCTCCTTGGTTGGGTGGCCAGTAGTAGACTCCGACCACCAGGTTCCTTGTATTCTTTGCTCCATTTATTTTGATCCAGATGCTCTCGATGGGACTACCAAGCTCATCTTCCTGTACTTCTGTGCAGAGATATGTATTTTTCACATACAGTGCAACCCCACCTCCCTAAACCCCACTTTAACAATTGCAAGTAAAAATAATTCTTTGCCATGGCTGTCCTTCCTCTAATCACTTCTCTCTCAGCTTCAGTGTTCTCCTGTAAAATAAGAGTGTCCATGGTTGCCTTTTAGCAGGTCTTCGTACAGGTCTGCTGTCCAGTTTTAGAGTTTGTTCTTAAACTCCCTGATCTGTAGTAACTAAGATATAGATTTGTACTTGTATATGCAGGTTTGTGGGTCAAAGGAATGGAGTGCAGTCAGTCATTTATTTGCAAGCCAATTTGGAACACGAATGGATTTGTCAAAAACAAGTCCTGCCAGACAAATCTGATCTCATTTTTGGATCAATTAGTGGTTAAGACGCTGAACTGCAGACCGGAAGGTCAGCAGTACAGCAGTTCAAGACCCGAGTGCTGCGTGACGGACTGAGCTCCCGTCTTCAGTCCCAGCTCCTGCCAACCTAGCAGTTTGAAAGCAAGAAATTGCAAGTAGATAAATAGGTACCGCCTCGGCAGGAAAGGTAACAGCGTTCCGTGCACCTCGGTGATCAGTCATGCCGGCCACATGACCACGGAAGCGTCTTCGGACAGCGCTGGCTCTTCGGCTTAGAAACGGGGATGAGCACCGCAACCTAGAGTTGGACACGACTGGTTGGGGACACCTTTACCTTTTTTTAACCTCCCTTGTAGACCGTGGGAATGCTGTAGACATCATATACCTCGACCTGTGCACTCAGCCAGCACTTCCAGGAGCTGGCCGAGTCCTGACCACGGGGCTCCTGGGGGTGCTGGCCAATTGTGCCCTCCTTGTCCTTCACCTTCCCCGTGCAGAGAAGGCAAGAGCTAAGTGAGGCCAGCTCCCCTGCTGAAGGGCCTGCTGGAGGAGCTCCTGACTTCAGCCAGGGACACAATGATGTTACTTTTTCTGGAAGAAAAAGTAAGTGGACTGGAGTGGCGACTGTCGACCCTCCAGGGAATAAGAGAACACGAAGAGTTCTTGGACAGAATGCGGGAACTACAGCAGCAAAGGGAAGACCAGAAGCTTGAAGAGCAACAACAAGATGAGGCAGTGGGAAATGCTGAGGTGAGGAAAAATGGAGTAGAGGATACTCCTTGGAAAAGGGTGACAGTTAGGAGAAGAAGAACTAGACGCCACTCTGCACCAGTGGAAGCAGTGGAGCTGTGGAACCAATTCCAGGTACTTGCAGATGAGACTGGAGGACAGCCTGCAGAGGAAGAATCACAGGGGAACTTACATGAGTGAGCAAGAGGCTGAAGGTCAGTCAAACAGAGGCAACGAAACCCAGGCCTACAACAAGAAGAAGAGAAGAGTGGTAGTAGTGGGAGACTCCTTGCTGCGTGGGAACGAGACCCAAGTATGTCGCGAAGACCCGTGGACTCGCCAGGTATGTTGTCTCCCGGGAGGACAGATTAGAGACGTGACTGAAAGGTTGCCTGCACTCATAAAGCCCACTGACAGGTATCCCTTTCTTCTCATCCATGTGGGAACAAATGATACCGCCAAGCGGAGCTACGAAGAAATCACGTCAGACTTTGAAGCTTTGGGAAGGAAAGTCAAGAACTTTGGGGCCCAGATAGTTTTCTCATCCATCCTTCCAGTAGTTAGAAGACGGACAGAAAGGGAACGAAAAATACTCTGGGTGAATGACTGGCTACGAAGGTGGTGCCAACGAGAGAGATTTGGATTCTGGGACTACGGGCTATACTTCCTGGAAGATGGGCTGTTGGCAAGGGATGGGTTGCACCTCACAAAGGCTGGGAAAAATGTGTTTGGCCACAGCATGAAGAACTTCATCAGGAGGCCTTTAAACTGAATCCTACGGGGAAGGGAGATGTAATGTTGGGGGTAACAATGGACGTAGGTGCATGCACTGCAACGGAGAGAACAGCTCTGACAGCGCCCAATAACAGTCTTCAGACACATGTAGGAAGAAAGCCAGACTATGAAGCACATGGTCTTTGATGTCTATATACTAATGCCCAGAGTATGGGAAACAAACAGAACGAACTTGAACTCTTAATGCAGGAGGGAAATTATGACTTGATAGGTATAACTGAGACTTGGTGGGATGACTCTCATGACTGGAATACAGCAATTGAAGGATATAACTTGTTCAAAAAGAGCAGGAGGAACAGAAAGGGAGGTGGGGTTGCACTGTATGTGAAAAATACATATCTCTGCACAGAAATACAGGAGGATGAGCTTGGTAGCCCCATCGAGAGCATCTGGATCAAAATAAATGGAGCAAAGAATAAAAGGAACCTGGTGGTCGGAGTCTACTACTGGCCACCCAATCAAGGAGAAGATGAGGATGAAACTTTTGAAAAGCAAATTGCCAGTGTTTCAAGGAAGCATGATGTAGTAGTAATGGGGGACTTCAATTTCCCCGATATTTGTTGGGAGGCAAATTCTGCAAAACATGGCCCCTCCAGGAAATTCCTGATTTGTGTGGTGGATAACTTCCTCCTACAGAAAGTAGAGGAAGGAACTAGAGGATCGGCTATCCTTGACTTGAACCTAACCAACAAAGATGACTTAGTGGATCAAGTAGCAGTTACAGGAACTCTGGGGGAAAGCGACTATGTTGTACTTGAGTTCTTGGTTCCAAGAGAAGCAAAAGCCGAGTGTAGTCAAACGCGTACCCTGGATTTTAGGAAAGCTGATTTTAATAAACTCAGAACAATGATCAGGAAGGTCCCATGGCAAGCGACGCTAACGAGAAAAGGAGTCCAAGATGGGTGGGAGCTTAAAAAAGGAAATTCTCAAGGCACAATCACAAACAATTCCAACAAGAAGAAAAGGTGGAAGACAACAGAAGAAGCCAATGTGGCTTAGGGATGACCTGAAAACAAAAAAGGACACAAATAGGAAGTGGAAAGAAGGCCAAGTAACAAAGGAAGAGTACAGGCAGGTAGCACAGAATTGCAGGGATGGTGTCAGGAAGGCTAAAGCTGAGAACGAGCTGAGGTTAGCGAGGGATGCTAAAAACAACAAAAAGGCTTTCTTCAGCTACGTGCATAGTAAAAGGCAGAGGAAAGAAATGGTTGTTCAGCTATTAAATAAGGATGGCAAAACGATAACAGATGACAAAGAAAAGGCAGAGGTGCTCAATTCCTACTTTGGCTCAGTCTTCTCCCGAAAGAGGGTCTATGACCCCCCTGGCAAAGGCAAAGTACAGGCTGAAGGGGCAGACTGCAGCTTGAGATCGATAGGCATATGGTCAAGGAACCTCATTACTTTGAATGAGTTCAAATCTCCAGGGCCAGATGAACTGCATCCTAGAGTAATAAAGGAACTGGCAGAAGAACTCTCAGAACCACTGTCTATTCTCTTTGAGAAATCATGGAGGACGGGGGAAGTGCCAGATGACTGGAGGAGGCCTAATGTTGTCCCTATCTTCAAAAAGGGTGAAAAGGAGGTACCTGGGAACTACAGACCAGTCAGTCTGACATCAATCCCTGGGAAAATTCTGGAGCAGATGATAAAGCAAGCACCTTGAAAACAATGCAGTGATTACTCGAAGCCAACAGGGATTTGTCAAAAAGACGAATCTGATCAAGTAACCTCCCATGTGGACCGTGGGAATGCTGTAGACATCATATACCTCGACTTCAGCAAAGCTTTCGACAAAGTGCCCCATGATATCCTGATGAGCAAACTAGCTCAAAGTGGGCTAGATGAAACAACGATCCGGTAGATCCACAGTTGGCTACAGAATCGGACTCAAAGAGTGCTTATCAATGGGACCTTCTCAAACTGGGGAGAGGTAACGAGTGGGGTCCCGCAGGGCTCAGTCCTGGGCCCAGTGCTCTTCAACATTTTTATTAATGACTTGGAGCAGGAGGTGCAGGGAATGCTGATCAAATTTGCAGATGACACAGCATTGGCCGGGATAGCTAATACTTTGGAAGACAGAAACAAAATTCAAAGTGATCTGGATAGACTGGAGCGCTGGGCAGAAAACAACAGAATGACATTTAATAGGGATCAATGCCAAGTTCTGCACCTAGGAAAAAGAAACCAAATGCACAGTTACAAGATGGGGGATACGTGGCTCAACAACACTACAAGCGAGAAGGATCTTGGAATCGTTGTCAATCACAAGCTGAATATGAGCCAACAATGTGATGTGGCTGCAAAAAAGGCAAATGCTCTTTTGGGCTGCATTAAAAGAAGCATAGCTTCCAAATCCCGGGAAGTCCTAGTTCCCCTCTACTCAGCACTGGTTAGGCCTCATCTGGAGTACTGTGTCCGGTTCTGGGCACCACACTTTAAGAAGGAGGCAGACAAACTGGAGAGGGTTTAGAGGAGGGCAAGAAAGATGATCAGGGGACTGGAAACAAAGCCCTATGAAGAGACTGAAAGAACTGGGCATGTTTAGCCTTGAGAAGAGAAGACTGAGGGGAGATATGATGGCGCTCTTCAAGTACTTGAAAGGTTGTGACAGAGAGGAAGGCCAGCATCTCTTCTTGATCATCCCAGGGTGCAGGATGCAGAATCATGGGGTCAAGTGACAGGAAGCCAGATTCCGGCTGAACATCAGGAAAAACTTCCTGACTGTTAGAGCAATACGACAATGGAACCAATGACCTAGGGAGGTGGTGGGCTCTCCCACACTGGAGGCGTTCAAGATGAGCCTGGACAGCCATCTGTCAGGGATGCTCTGACTTGGATTCCTGCACTGAGCAGGGGGTTGGACTCGATGGCCTTGTAGGCCCCTTCCAACCCTACTATTCTATGATTCTATGTCAAGGGGTGAGGCCTGAGCAGGGGTGAGGGGAGTGCCAGGGGGGCAATCCGACCTTCAGGGCAACTATGGTTCCCCATCCTGTGCTAAAGAAAGAAACAGAGGCTTGAATCCATTGACAGACAGCTCTTCTTTACCTAAGTCTTGCAGTCCCATCTGGCCTGTAGCCAGGAGTAGGGGCGGGGTGTGTGTGCTGGCCCTCCCTAAATTTTCTCTACCCCTTAAATGTTTTTACAAACAAATAATTAAAAAACAGCTTACAATTTTATCTTAAAAAAACCTGCAAACCAGATGAACTGCCCCCCCCTACTTTTTTAGGCTGGCTATGGGCCTTGCGTCCCCTGCAGAGTTACAAAGGCAAGCCCCACTCAACACAGTGACACTTACTTCTGTTTAGGACTGGGATACACAGATTGCTTTTGATTCTCCATTCTGTAAATGAAATGACATATTGATCAGACATGCTACATTTGATTTTTAAACGGCCATTCCTGCTTTCTGCATGGCATTTCCAATAGCCAGATGTTTCCCACTGACAGCTGACAGAGGGCCACTTTAATGGCCACTTGTGAAGTTCCTTCTCCATCCAAAGACTTCCAGATGTTCCAGATTGTCTGGCTGACCTTGTTCACCACGAAAACAGTAGATGATTTCTTAAAAGAGAGTCGGCCTCAAAGCCACCACGTGTGCCAATCCATAGGTGTGATTCCCTAGTGGCGAGAAAATGCACACTGCACAGGCTCAGAGGCATTCTTGCCTCAATCCTTCCCATGTTTCAGGGCTGAATGTTGAGGCACTGAAAACAGGAGCTGGGGCAGAATCACATCTCAAGACGGTCAATCAGCAAAAAGCCTTCCTGAAGTCAAAGGCCAGCTTCGGCAACAAATTATCAGAAGAACAACGCTGCAACGCTGCAGGATCAGGCCAAGTTCCCCCTGTTCCCAGTGACCTGGGAAGCTTGCAGGCGGGACATTATGGGGGACCCCCCACACACACACACACCCGCTCTTTGTCCAGGGTCTAGAAAAGTGGAGCTACTGTGCCTCCGGAGACGGAGGCTCGCTCTGCGTGGCGGCATCGGCGTTAGCAGCCCCCAGCCCCACCTCCCCTGCGAGACCCTTGGCCGAGCGCGACGCGTGCGGCGGCGGCGCGGCAGGTGGAGAGAGCGGCGCGCGCGCCCGAGCCCGGGCCGCCGGGCCGCCAGGCCAGCCAGCTAGGTGAAGGGGTTCCCCGCCCGCGGGGACCCGATTGCGTCAGCATGGAAATTCGCGGCCTTTGCATGTCAATGGGCGCGGGTCAGCTTCCGCCGCGGCCCGGCCTCCGCCCCCACCGGGAGAAGTATAAAGCTTGAGGGCGCGCCGGTCGGGAGGAGAAAGGCCGGGGCGCTCCTCAGACGGCCGCCGGGCGCAGCCAGAGACCGCCGCGCTCGCCCCGCCAGCTCGCCTTCTCCGCGCCCCCGTCGAGTTCCGGTGCGCGGCGTTCGGCGGCAGCCGGGTGGACCGAGGATGGCCCGCGGGAGCGCCCCGAAGAGCGAGCGCGTCCTCCTGTTCCTGGGTAAGCCCGCCGGCCCCTGCGCGCCCCGCCCTGGCTGGCTCAGCTCCGCGGCCGCGCCGTCCGGCAGAGCGGGCGGGCCAGGGCCTCCGCCGGCAGGGGAGAGGCGCGGACTGTCGGGGAACCTGGCGCCGCCGCCGGCGCGCCTTCGTCCGATGTCCGCGGGGCGCTGCGTCCGCGCTGGGTTTCAGTCGGAACAATAAAGGCGCGATCCAGGGTGCTGCCCCGGGCCCCCATGGGCCCAGCCCCTTGCACAGCTCCTTCAGAGCTGTGGCTGGTCCTGGCCGAAACCCCGAGCGGATGCACCGCCGCGCCGACATCGGCGCCACCCGCCTCGCTGCCTTCCCCTGAGAGGGAGACTCAGACTCGTCCCTCGTAGCGAACCGGGACCCGGACGGGAAGCTGGCAGCTGCAAGCCCCGGCTTGCTGGCCGGCTTGCTCTCCGCCCTGCCCTCACCCGCCGATGGCATCCCGGCAGGGGCCGCCTCTCTTCTGGCCGGGCTCTGCTCTGCCTTTGACAGCGGGAAACACGCAGGTGTCAACGGGGCAGGGCCGAAGGGCTTTCCGCCCACCGCTCCAGAATGGACAAGAACTCCATACGGTGCCTGATCCTGATCTTGAACTGAATTTGATCGGTTTCCTCCGATCCGGAACTGAAATGGACTTCGATCTCAGTTCTGGGTTCAGGGGTCCATTTGACTGGCTGGGTTACTAAAGACAGAGGAAACCCGCTAAGCATGCCTACTCAGTAGCAAGTCCCACTGGGTCTGACAAAACAAAACCTCTTAAGTGTGCATAGTTATTTGCAGCCTCACAGGAATACCTTGTTATTGGAATAAGAAAGAGGTGGGCTAGGCTGCTGTAAGATGTAGCTGACAGCTGTCCCGAGGATGATGGGACAGGAGCTTTCAGCAGGACATTGGACAGAAAAATCGGGAGTGACAGAGGAGCAGGTGCTCCACTCATTCCAAAACTGACCCAGAGAACTGGATTTTGCAGCTGCTGGGCAAAGTTCAGGTCCATGTTCAGACACAGTCTGTGTTTCTTTGGAAACGGTTAATGCTTTAATTGTTCAATCCAGACAATAATGTCTTTACATTGCATGTATGTATTGAAGTGATTTATAAGCTATCTTTCAAAATTCAATATTTTCTCAAACCATTAAGGGTTTTAAAGGTCAATACCAGCACCTTGAATTGGGCCAGGAAGCAAATAGGCAGCCAGTGCAGGATTGGTGTAATATGGTCTTATTTCCCATCAGCATCCAGGTGTCTGCTTTCTGCATTCGCTGAAGCTTCTAAGCTGTCTTCAAGGGCAGCCCCACATGTAGCACATTATGATAGTCTAGTCTGGATGTAATGAGGGCAGGCTTAACTGTGGCAATATCTGCAATATCTAGATAGGATTGCAGCCAGCATAGCAGCTGAAGCCAGGATCACTTTTAAGCCCTTGCTACGGCTTGGTTTTGTTTTAAAAATCACATTTGCTGAGGTTACACAGAATCACAGAATCGCTCCCCCTGGAATTTTTCAGCCCAAAGTTACAGGACCTTTGGATGCTTTGTAATAGTTATTGTACAGTTAAGCATTGACCCCTTAGAGCGAAGTTTGTGTGAGCAGAAAGACATATGCGTATGTGTTTCCTACTAATAAAATGGTTTTTGCCTTGCATATAGGATTCTCTTGCTAGTATCTTGAGAGAGAGATGAATTCGTAGTCTCTTCTCTGAAAGTTTGACAGCTTGTAGGAGAACAAATTTGGCCTCAATTGAAGTTTCATGCATTCCATTCACAAATCTGTCTCTACTTGCAGTAACAATTATAATGCCTGCAGATTTGGTTAAGCATGAATGCACATGAGCAACGCTCTTGTGCAGTTACCATTCATTTCAATGGGACTTGCACAGGAGAGCCTCCTGCTGGGTTGTGCCCATTATCATTACTTCAGGCCAGCAAGAGGTGTGTCCTTCTGATGGGTGGCGTATGGGTGGAGGGAGATTGCCAGGACCCCTGGGAGTTCCACGTACTATGTAGGGCAGGCTTTGCCTCACCACAGTGACCCTCACTGTAATGAGAGGCCTGTGTGTTTCCCTCTTTTCTCCATAGGAGTGAATAGCAACCATTCTCTTCTATGGGAGAAAGTAAAAGGATGCTCCCCAGGCCACCACTGAGATGTGCTCTAGAGCTACTCTGGTCTATTAAGAATCAAGTCAGCCTCCCTCTGCCCAGTCTTCTTCCTTGGCCATGCTAAAACATTGGAAGCTGGCTACTATATAAATATGTCCCCGATGTTTGTCTGCAGCAGAAACTTAGCTAACAGGTTTATTGTTGTGTGCCATGTTGTTGTTGTTTTATCTGGAAGTTCAAGCCCAATTTTGTAATTTGACTGTAGTATATACATTCAGTCTTAAATATAATATAAGTTAGGGAAGTGATGGGCCTTCTGGAAGTTGCCGTGACATGTCAGAAATGGGTATTGCACAGGTCTCCACCTCTGCCTTTCCCCCAAATAGTTAGTTAATTGAGTTATTATTAAATGGCCCAAGAGTTGCAGTGTCAGTCACCCTCTGCCTAGTGATTCTGAGATTTTCTCAAGGAAACACAGCCACTCAACTGCACCTCCTAATTACAGGGCAGGTGTTTCTTCACTTGCCAGACCTATTTCAACAGGAGCTGCTCAGTTTCTGTTTTTTTATGCCAAGCCAGGTAATTCCCCACCACCTTACATTCCAGCCGTTATACAACATTCTGAGCCAACGCATGAAATGTAGACAGGAGATGAAAAGACTCTTGATTAGACAGTTTGGGTGCTATGATCATGGTGTGCAGCTACTGGGAATATTTTTGGCACATCTTATAGCCAAATGTAAATTCAAGGAATGTGGGTCATCATGCTTGACATAAGTTGGGAGAACTTTGCCTACATTGTTTGCTCATACAACAAGCTCTCTTGGGCCAGAGAGTTCCTGGTCTGTTGAGTTCTATTTGCTGGCTGCAGCTCCCACCATACTACTCACTGAATGCCACACTCTGCAAAACAAAGGAGTGGAAGAGAGTTGGTCCACCATTCCTCCTTCTCATTGTCACCCCAACCACATACACCAGTTTGACAATGAGAAGGGGGAATGGTGGACCAACTGTCTTCCACTCCTTCATTTTGCAGTTCCCCTTGCCACCCCACCCCTGTCATCCCTCCCTCCAGAGCAATCCTATGGACTCTGTTCAAATGTACATGGGTAAAAATTCTATTACAAATATATGCCCCATATATATGACCAAATATTGGTATAGAATCTATACTCTCCATAGTATAGCATCTATACACTCCAGAGGGAAACCCCCATCTGACCAATTGAGGTGATGTTTACCTGCATAAAAGTGGGATCTGCCAGAAAACGTTGCACTGTTTAGCCAGCCAGCCAGCCAGGCTATCTTCCAAGCTACTCCATTATGTCCCTCCTCTCCCTAGTTTTCCACTACACCTCAGCAGAGATTCAGTATTCTGCAGCAACTGAACATACTCGGTCCTCATTGGCTGTTTTTTTTGTTATTGTTGTGTCCCCCCCCCTTGGGGTTTCCCCCCCTAAAGATTGCTTGTAGTTTTGCAAACCTTTGAGTTCCACTGGGCATGCTAATATCTCCCTCATGCTTCTCAATGGCTCTATTTGCATACAATCCTGCCAGCACTCAGCAGCTGAGTTTCCTATTGAAAGGAGTGATATATTCAGTTATTATCTTTTGTAGGTGATCAGGCTTGGTCATCGATACAATCCACTCTGGATTTCTTGAGTCCCAATTACTACCTAAAAACTTCTGTGGAGCTTAGTCACATGTAAATGCTCTCTCATGCTGTCAGGAAAAAGTTGTGTATGTGGGGCCATAAACTTAGGTATACTGTATTGGGCTTGGGACATTGCAGCCTGGCATACTGGTTGGTTGAGCTGGTGTGTTATATCCACAAACATTCCAACTTCTCAAGAAATAAAGATGTTGGCAACCAAATATTCACAGTGCAGCTAAGGGAAGAAAAAGTTGTTGGCTGGGATTAAAACCTCACATAGGTTCTATAGAAGGAGGAGCTGTGTGTGGCAGATTAAGGACTGGAAATCTGATTGAGAGGACATCTTAAAACTGAGGGGACCCAAAGAATAGAAAATTCAGACAGGGAGGCGTAAGGGAAGGGACCAAGTAAGCAGTGGAGTGAGGTGCAGGAACCTGAGGGGAGAGCAGGTAGAACTTCCGTAGAAGAGACAGAGGCCTAAGGAAAGAGAGTGTGAACAAAAGCTAAAACGGATATGGGGTCACCAGGTCAAGACTTTGAAAGGGTGCCTGTAAGAGTAGCACAGAAAGGAGGCAACTGTGTTCTGGCAATCCTAAGTGTGATCTAAGAGGCAGTGGCATAGGGCTGAATCACGCATTGGTGAACTAAACAGCCAATTCTTTGCCTGCAGGCATCTAGCGTTTTTAGTGGAACCCCTGCCCAAGGACATTCTTGGCTTTGACTAGCATCGAATCTTGAGTGAAGCGGAAAGTCTGTAACCCCAAATCCCACCATGCTCCCCTGTTTGACAGGGTTTTTTTTCCTTAATAAAGACACAAATGAGCAAGCGTGCTTGCATTCCAGCACAGGTAGCCTACAGAGCAATGTTAACTTTCCTGTAAAGCAGGAATATGTGTTGCACTAACATTCCACTGGCACAGCAATAACAATAACCATCACATTCCAGTAAGGCCATAAGAAGTATCCACCATCTCACTTATAAAAGATAACAGTATTTGTTTAATGACCCAAGTAGCAGTATTAATGCAAATATAGCCCCACCTTCTTCAGTCTTGGCTTTTGATGCACTTGAGAGCAATGAAAGACACGGGCGGGTTAAACTTCCAAACGGGTAATGATTAAAGGGATGACTGTCCTTTCTGCTCCACAGTACAATATCCATACCCAGGATCTCCTTTGCCCTCTCATTGACGTCACTGGGACATAAGTGGAAAGCAGTGTGGATTAGGAAGGCGGCTTTGGGTTAGAGCCAGGAAATGTAGAGAGGAGAATGTGGGAAAGTGTTCACACCAAGCACCCTTGGACACTTGGCATTTCAGTGACTGCCTGTTTGGCTGCAGTTGTTACTGGAAAGAACCTGCTGTGAACTGGAATGACTTTCAGTATCTGTGCCTTCCCTTCCCTGCTCCCCCTCCTCTGGGAACATAGGAAGCTGCCTCATACTGAGGCAGACCATTGGTACATCCAGCCCAGTATTGTCGACACTGACCGGCCGCAGTGTCTACAGGCTTTCAGGCAGGTTTCTTTCCTAGCTCTAGCCGGAGATGCCCAGAATTGAACCTGGGACTTTCTGCATACAAAGCAGGTGCTCTACCACTGAGCAAACATTCCCAGCAGCGCATCCCCCCACGGCACCAGCATCCCTGAAGGTTCCAGCATGGCCCCTTTTGTGATGATTGCATCAGGATAAAAAATCAGTCAGCTCCATCCTTCCACAGTCTTGTTCATCAGCTGATGTCTGAGGCATCAAGTGATGTTTCACATGTGCGATCAGCCCATCACCAACCATACACCACACACAGAACTTCCATTAATACATATGGATTGTTTCAAAGGCAAAATGCTTTTCAGTTGATTCAGTTCACACACATTAATCC
Source organism: Heloderma suspectum (assembly GCF_057233095.1). Taxonomy (NCBI): domain Eukaryota; kingdom Metazoa; phylum Chordata; class Lepidosauria; order Squamata; family Helodermatidae; genus Heloderma; species Heloderma suspectum. The sequence continues at coordinate 130,152,417 of NC_139462.1, read as the reverse complement.
GCTAGCCATAATGTGTAGAGAAAGCAAATGATGCGCAAACTAGTCCTCAGTTCCATATTGAAAGGACTTTTCCGTACAGCATTCTCTTGCAGGGTACCCTCCTTGCTGCTTGTAGTAATACCCTTCCACAAAAGCCACCTTTGGTATTGTGTGGTGTCGATTTTATTCAGTTGCAGGGTGATGGCTTGTGCTGAGTCAGCAAAAGCATTTTAGCTGCCAAGTCATTATTTCCAGCAGTGACTTGGATTCCCTTGAAACTTGGAAAATTCTTATTCATTTACGAACAAGAGTTGCTGCTGCCTTTGTTTCAATTTTCAACCTCCATATGATCTTCCTGTTAAGTCTTTACGGTTGTCAATGAACCATGCCACTATAGCCCCACAGTTCAAACAATATTTAATGCATAGCACATGCAGTCTTTAAGAATGCAAATAACCCTTTTATTTCAAAATAGGTAATTGACAGATATATGTAAGATTTTCTTTCACATGAATATAATAGACCTATCACATTACATGAACCAATATGACATACTTTTTTCCATTTTTTTACTGTGGCTTTTAATTGGATTGATATGTGAATTCCTAGACTGGATCCGAGATGGCTCTGCAGATGTGTTGAAGTCCCACTAGAGTCGATTTGCTGTATATCTGTACTCAAGATTTACTGAAGCATGGCTCCTTCCACTGAGGATAATATCTCTATGTACCTCGAAAAGTCTAGACTCGTATATAAAAAAAGTTTTTCCAACCTATGTTCTGATTTGTGGATATATCCTGGGATAATAAAGATGGTCGTCAATACATTCCAGTGCCATAATTCCCATTAAATCTAATCGGCATTAATTATGTTCATGTTGAAATGAATTATGTGTGTTTCTCAAAGATCAGCCGTCTCTCACACTTTACATGGCAAGGGTGTCTGCTGCTTCAAGCACCTATGGTTGTGCAACAAACAAGTGTGAAGTGAAAATGCATGGCTGTAAACCTGTGGAAAGGTGCAGTGGACATACGCCAGGGAATCCTGATCGGCCATCGTTCCCTTGGGCATGCCCACTGTGTGGCATTTCTGCTTTCCACTTGCATTTCACAAACAGACACGCACGCACGCACGCATATTGCAAATGATATTGAGAGTGAATCATTTCTCAACCAGAGCTGGGGTAGCGTTGGCATTTTAAGCACAGGCAGGAGTGGTATTGGCACAGGTGGAGCCTCATGTTTTGCGAACTGTTCAGTTCTAAAAGCAGGATGGCATGAGTTCTGCCAGAGCAAAATGATCACATTTTTCAATGCTGGAAAGAATTCGGGAAGCTTCTCCCCTCCCCATGTCTCTATATTAACTGGACACCTTTTTTCTTTGCAGGCTTGCACCTATTTCAAGCTGTTCTTGGTACAACAGTGATCCCATTATGTGGATTAAATGAAACTGATAACTGTACAACTGCTCTGGGTGAGTTTGATTCTCTAACATTTAATAAGATACTGAAAACATTATCAGAATGTCCACAGGTGTCTGTCTCTGCCTGCTTGGCTCAAATGGACCATTAGGGTCAGTATGTTGAATGACATTTGTGTCCCTTCTTACACCTTACTCCCTTGACCACCCCTCCCTCTTGTCAAAATTTAGATTGTGTGTTCCTTGGGGCAGGGGCTCTTTTTGATGAAATTACTCTGGAATGTGCCATGTATGTTGATGGCACTATATGCTTTAAGCATAACATCATTAACTGCTTAAAGACATCCCTGGAAGATCTCCTGAGCATTACAGTATTCTTGGGGAGCTCCCATTCCTTCCTTCCAATACAATTTGTTCAGGAAACGTTTCAGCTGGATTGTGCCCTAAATAACAGGTTTCATTATTGTATAGCACAATTTATTATTCTGTACCCAGGGGTACAGAATCATGTTATGGCGGGCCCACCACTAGGCCTTCTGTGTGCTGGATGAAAGGCCACACCCACTGATATCCTCGCCCTGCCCCATCCATTTTGCCATCCTCCCTGCTGGGAAAGGCAAGGAATTCCGTGCCTCTCTCAGCATGGAGAAAGACGTAGCTGGCACTGGGAGAAGCAGAAGCTCCTCCAGGTGCCACAGTGTGTGTTGTTCCTACGGAGGCAGCCCACACCACACAAAAGGACTTGGCTGGCTTCAGTTCCGCTATTGCCTAAGATCTGACTGGCGATAACAGTGGGGATTCCTCCAGTGGGGATTTAAGGAGGCTCTGCAGGCTGGATGCAGAACCTCTGCAGGCCGGATTAGGCCTGTGGGTCGGAAACAGGGAAGGACGAAAGGGACTTACCTGGTCCTGCAGCTTGCTTCGCGGTGGGGGGGAGGCGCTTCGCTTCTCCTCCCAAAGTTCAGGCGAGGGGGGGAGGCGCCCCACCTCGCCCGGCCGAAATTCAGGCCCGGAGGGAGGCGCCCCATCCCTCGCCGGCGAAATTCAGGCCAGGGAGGAGTGCCCCGGCTCCCCGGCCGTGGAAAAAAAAAGTAAAGTAAAAAAAAAACCACACACCCGTGATAGGCTACGTAACGATTTACGTAGCCTATCACGGCTAGATTTCCAAAGTCAGCCGTGATAGGCTACATAAATCGTCACATAGCCTATCATGGGTGACTTTGAAAAAAAAAAAAAGCGCGTATGCAAATGGTGGCGCCCATGGGGCGCCGCCATTTGTGTTCCTTAGTTTGGCACGTCTAGTCTACGTAAAGAGCTATTTGCGTTGCCCTTATTTTCGCCGTAGTCTGCGTAACTCTTTACGTAGACTAGACGTGCCAAACTAAGGAATGCAGATGGCGGCGCCCCATGGGCGCCGCCATTTGCATACGCACTTTTTTTTTTTTTCAAAGTCACCTGTGATAGGCTATGTGACGATTTACGTAGCCTATCACGGCTGACTTTGGAAATCTAGCCGTGATAGGCTACGTAAATCGTTATGTAGCCTATCACGGGTGTGTGTGTGTGTTTTTTTTACTTTACTTTTTTTTTTTGCAATGGTGCCGGCGGCAGCCGGTCGGGAGACCGGCCGCCGCTCCCGCCGAAACGCCGCCGGGACCCGCCGCCGAGAGGGACATTCGGCCACGGTAAGTCCCATCCCGAGGGGGGCCGGCGGAGAATTTCCCCACCAATTTCGGGGGGGCGAATGCGTTGGCATTCGGCCTCCCGGAGATTCGTGGAGAAATTCTCCTCCATCCCTAGTCGGAAAATCTGCATCCCTGGTATAGCGGTACCAAAATTGTGAACATCTGGTCAGATCCAGGGGGCATTGTCCATGAGCAATTTACTCTGAGCTGGCTGTGTTTGGAGGTCATTAGGGATACATGACGTTGTGGACATCGAGCAGCCACCCCAGGGCTTATCAGGGAAAAAACGGATTTCCTGAGTCTACTTAAAGTCCAATTCTTTTCTTTAAGTCAGGTTTTCCCCGGTATGGCTGTTGTGTCCCCCAACCCCTGCACTGACCTTGGGTATGCTAGCCCTGCCCAGGGGTGTGCCTTTCACTGTGACCCCAGTCAAGGGGTGTTTCCTCTCCCCTGTGTTTCCTAACACAAACCAATTAGTATCTACTTAGAAGTAACTCCCATTGTGCTCAATGAGGCTTATCCCCTGAATGTGCACACCGGAGATGCCCCACAATTGAAATAACCCATTTTAAAGCACTAATTCCCTAAAGGCTGTAAAGCGTTTTCCCCAAACTGCGATTCTGTGTTGTTTGGTTTATTGCCGTCAGAAGTAACTAATTCAGACCTTCGTTCCTGCGCAGCATCGGGTTAGAAAGGGGACTGGTTTCCCCTCCCTCTTTCCCAGCACAAACATATGTGTGTCTACTCAGAAGTAACTCCCTATGTGGTCAATGAGGCTTGTTCCTGAAATATGCACTGAGATTCCCATGAACTGAAATAACACATTTAGAGAGCCTTGATGTCGAAGCTTCGAAGCTTTGATTAATTGCAGCAGGGCAGCGAGAACACTGTGGTCTGGAAAGGATTGTTTATTTAAGGAAGTAGGGGGGAGAGAGAGAGAGAGAGAAGGAGGTTGCTCCTGTCCCCTGCCTCGGTGTTTCCCAGTACAAAACAATTAGTATCTACTCAGAAGTAACTCCCATTGTGATCAATGAGGCTTGTCCCCTGAATGTGCGGGAGCCCCTCTTATTCTCAAAGGAGAAAGAGGGAGCACCTGGAGGGGGGGAGCCTCTCTTATTGGTTGAGCAGCCCCTGCCAGTCAGATGATGTTCACTCCGACCCCCCTCCCCACCCAGAAGTATATTCTGTGAAGTGACTGTGATAAACGTGCTCATGGAGCCCTGCGCAGACCAAAGCCGGCTCCTTGAAAAGTAAGCCACGATTGGCTTCTCCTTCCGTCTCCTTCTGTTGTCACGGAGACACTCCCCTGGTCTTGAGATGAGAGCGGTTTTTGAAGTGGTCACCTATTCATAGTGAATTTGTAGCTGAAACAAATCTTGTTAAGAAATTAACATGGTTTCCCATTTTATCTGGTCTTCAGTATTCTCAGTGAAAAAAATCCTTTGGCTTCTCAAGGTCATATCCTGGCAACTGAACATCCGAAAATAGTTAGCTTTTTAGATTATTCGGTGTTATGTTTTTAAAATATTCCACTCTTCCACCAAGAAGCTCAGAGTAGCACACAAATGCTCTCCCCCTGCTCCCAGTAGGTTGGATTGAGATGAAGAGAGTGACTGGCCCAAAGCCCCGCATGAGCCTTTGTGGCTAAGCCTTGGCCTCCCCAGGCCTAACCCAGCTCTATCCACTGCACCTTTCTGGCTTTCTTCCAATTCATGTAAGTAAGAGAAAGGCTCATCCTTAGCTCTAAAAACAAGCTGGCCCTAAACGGAGATAAGCAAGCGGTAAATGAGAACACAAGATGTTGCCTTCTCTAACCATTGGTCCATCTGGCTCAATAGTGCCTCCTCCTGACCAACTGGCAGTGGCTGTCCTCCAGGCTCCCAGGCAGGGTTCTTTCACAGCCCCATCTAGAGATTCTTGGGATGGAACGTGAGGCCTTCAGCATGCCAAGGATGGGCTGGACCACTGAGCTGTGGTCCCTCCCCAAAGCCAGTACCACAATTTTACTCTTTCTTTCTTTTTATTGTAGTTCGAACAGAAAATAGCCCACGTGTGGCTCAAGTTGTGATCACAAGCTGCAAGTCTGACATGCAAAACTACTGCTTGAATGGGCAGTGTATGTACCTCGTGGATCTGAAGAAGAACTCCTGCAAGTAAGAAAGAAGCTGTGGAATAATAAAATAATTCATTTCTTTGCACAGTTGTCCAAGTAAGGTGGCCATCTTTTTGATTGCCACTTCTGCTGTGCTTTAAATGGCAGACTGGCGCGCAGAAAGTACAGAGGTGATGTTCTTCTTGTCTCTATACCAAGGAAGGCTTCACCTGGTTAATTTCTGCCTGTTAGGCTGCTGTCCAGGACAATAGGAGCAGGGCTAGCGTCTTCAAGTTCGGTGCTGATTTTAAATTTTCTCTTCACTGAGCAAATACAGACGAACAACTTACCACGTAGGAAATGTGCGGGAGTTTGCCTGTTCCTTAAATCAGGGGTGGGCAACATGAGACCCTCCAGATGTTTGGCCTACAACTCCCATTGGCCCTAGCCAGCATAGCCAATGGTGAAGATGATTGGAGTTGTGGGCCAAGACATCTGTAGGGCCACAAGTTGCCCACCCGTGTCTTAAATGGTAAAGCAAAGCAATACAGACAACTCTGGCTGGCTTTGACCTCTTCTGTAGTTGCTGCTATTGCTCCATCCCTTGTACTGACTGGATCTGTTGTTACAAGTGACGATCTACCCCTGCCTGTGTTGTTGCAGGATTGCTGTGCTTCTTTATTTAGTTAAGGAGATTGTATATCTGTTCAAAGTTCTGTTTTTTTATAAGGAGTGGTTTTGTTTTAAATCCTACAAAGTCCACTGTGCAGGCTGCGGAATACTGGGAAGTGTAGGACTTTTTTCTGTCTAAACATGCATAGGATTGTGCCCTATGTCACATAACCTGGACAAACAGCCCAGCAGTAACTGCATGGAAGACGTAGTCTCTGTTTTTCTTTCCAAATAAAAGAAACTATAATTAGTTTGGAGTATAATAACCATGTTGTGTTTGGGGGATAACCATATAGGAATGTAACTCTTACATTCACCTTCTGAGCACTGCGGGTGAATCTGCACGACAAACCTGTTTCAATTTAATTGTTATGGTATTCCTCAAAGACTCCTGGGAATCTCAAGATTCCCTGGGGAATTACCATAAACCTGTATAAGTCAGTAGTGCAAACACAGCTTGTGTAACCCTTCCTCTTCTGGTGCTTTCTCAGCTTGCAGTCTGTTTGAGGCCAGAATATAGGAATGTGTCTAACACGTTCTCTTTCCCTGCTTCCCCATTGCAGGTGTGATAGAGGCTATTTTGGTGCCCGGTGTGAGCATTCCAATTTGGAGCTTGTCCAACAGCCCCTGAGCAATGAATACTTGGCACTGACCGTTCTCATGGGTCTGATTTGCTTCGTTGCAGTTTCAGTTGCCATCTACTTCTCCTATGCATGGTAAGCACACACTACCACTGCCCTCCCCCCTCTGTTTTCATATTATTCCTCCAGAGCGTTAGTGCAACCGTAGCTCATGTAACACAGCTGTGTTACTTTTGCAGATCCTATTAGGGAATTTCACGCTATATTTTTAATTGTTCGCCAAAATAATCATAAAGGTGAATGCAGCAAACGTATGTATCATATGGGCATAATTCTGAGGGATCTGGGATCAGCAGTAGCTCCTTGTGGTGTCTAAACTGTACTGCAAACCTGGGTTTGTTGCTCTGTAATGTATGCAGTGACCCTGCAGGGAAACATAACCCATAAGCCTGTGAAGAGCTTATACTTTTGAAATATGACCAGCTCTGCAACTGAGGGTGAGATCCAGTCATACTTAACTGTAGACCCGTTGAAATCAGTGGAACTTAAATTAGACATGACTGACTGAAGTCCCATTGATTTCAATGGGTCTGCTCGATGTATTTCTAAATTTGGATCCAACCCTAAATGTTCATAAAAACATTGCATCTCTTTGTCCTGAAACACAGTTTTATCTGCCCTGCCTTTGCTTTTGTGTCTTTATCAGCAGTGTGACCTGCAGAAAGTAACTAGGTGAAACCTTTCCTGGTATGAACATAAAATCACAAAAGCGTCACCTGCTATCTGCATGTTAAGATGCTGTTAAATGGACAGCAGCAAAGTCAGCTTTTAAAAAGTGGCACTCCTATGTGGAGGGTTACTACAGGTCTTTACTGTAGTAACTCTCCCCAAGGGTGCTTACGGAATTCTTCCCATTTGAACTTCTTACTAGAAGAATAGCATTGCTGGATGAGTTTGTTTTTTATTTCTATTCAGCCCACTACACATGTGCAATTTGCCACAGTTTTCAGTTCACATCTATCCTTTTTTAACATGTTACTATTATAATGTATGTGAATGCATATGTGCATTCATTAAAACACTGCATGAAATGAAATCTTGGTACAACTGGATATTATCAATGCACATTGGTAAAACAAAAAAAACACCCCAAACTGCCACAAACATTGCATGCCCCAATGCCAGCATGAATTTTAAAAATTCTCCAACTTAAACAAGGCAAGCAGGATGGAAAATGGAGCAGAGGCAAAACCACGGAGCAATGACAGAACAGGGGACCCCACTCATCCATGGTCTCTCCTCTGCCTTTCTCCATGGAGTTCTTCTACCAGCTTAATGGTCTGAAGAAACAAGAGGTATTAGTTCAGTGGATACTGGTAGATCCCATTGCCTATAATGTATCTTATACTCTCCTAAAGATGCTCCTTCTCTCTGTAAACTTCACAGGTACTTGAACGAGAGGCGGAGACTTGCTGCAAGCAGAAACTATGAAGAAGTTGCTACAGATACTGAAAAAGACCCTACGCTGCTTCATGTGTGAATTAAGAGTCTTCTAGAACCCATTTATTTAATATTAAATACTTATTTTATGAATAATATTTATGTTCAAAGCAAAAGAATGTCAAGATGATGCTGATCAGATTACGTGTACAGGTCAAAGGGGCTATTTTTTTTATACATAATATTTTTATTTTTATTTTATTTTATTTTTTATTCTATTTTATTTCTGTGCAACATTTTGATAATGTAATGTAGTGAAGTCTTGCATTCATGTATATGAATGTGGTTTTCTCACCGCTTGTACTTGATGCACTGTGAAATACATACTTTTGTATTTTGTTCACTTGAAGAAAGTCTCAGTACTTGTGTAAGGATTAAATATTCCTAACATTCTAATTATGTTGTTTTTCCTTATAACTGGATGCAGCAAGTGGCATATCATTAACCTGTGCATTTAAATCTAGAATGCTGGATAGATGTATGGGGCCCAAGATTGTAGTAGTCAAGGTGACAACGCATAACCAAGGCATTCATGACTGGGGCATGAATCAGAGTTTTTGCTGAATGAGCAAAGAATCAGATCCTTATTTTTGCAGTGTTGTACAGGGAAAGGTGGCAAAACCGGCAAACACATGGCAATAGATTGTTCCGCATATTCAAAGGAGAGAGAGCAGTCAAAGGTAAAGCCAGCTGAACAGGATGGCTGGGGGCATTGTCAATAGTTAAGTAAATTGTACAAGGAGAGGATAGCTTTGGAGGAAGGATGAGAAGTTAGATGCATTGTGTTTGAAGTAGGGATGTCAGAGAATTCTGTGACGGATCTCGGTGAGGCCAAATGCCAGTGCATTCGGCCCCCCAAAATCCATCGCGGAACGAAGTCCCCGCCGCCCCCAACCCACAAAAGGCGCGCAAAACGGAGCGCTTACCTGCTCCCGTCCGCACTGCTTTGCGAATGGCGGCCGTCCTGCGGCCGCCATTCGCTTCGTCTTCATAGCCGTGATAGGCTACGTAAATACTTACGTAGCCTATTACGGCTAATGCACGGACGCCATTTGCGTCCCTGCGGAGGCCGTGATAGGCTACGTAAGTATTTACGTAGCCTATCACGGCGGGGGGGGGGGGAACCCAGTGTACGCAAATGGCAGCAGCTACCGCCATTTGCGTACGCTGGGGTTTTTCTCCCTGCCGTGATAGCCTATATAAATATTTACATAGCCTATCACGGCTCAATACAGGGACGCAAATGGTGGCAGCTATGACAGCCGCCATTTGCGTCCCTGCAGGGCTGCCCAGCGGCCGGATGTCCGGCTGCAGGCGGCTGGAGCCGGCTGGCGGCTCTGCGGCTTGGCTGCAGAGCGGAGCCGGCCGGGCAGGATTCCGGCGGGGAGGACCGGATTGCCTCCCCCCCCATCAAGGATTCCGGGGGGAGGGACGGAGTGCCTCCCCCCCACCGCGGATTGCCCGGCGCAGAGCCAGGTAGGTGTTTCGTACGTCCCTAGTTTGAAGCAATGATGAATCACCCAAGTGGAAATATTAGAGAGGCAACTGGAGATGTGGGAGGGGATGGGGAGAACGTTTGGAAGTAGAGAGTAGAGCTGGGTGTCATCTGTGTACAGGTGGTACTGAAAGCTATGGGATTTGATGAGGTCACCCAGGGACACTGTGCAGACCAGAGGGTCAAGGACAGAACCACAGGAGAAAGCAGCGGAGAGACAGAGGAAGAGCTTCTTATAGAAACATTGGAAGAGCAATTAGGCAGAACAATCCGAGGACAGAATTTCAGAGACCTTGGACATAAAGCATGTCAAGCAGGAGAGAGTGTCCCCTAAAGTTACTTTGATACTTTTATATGGTCCATTATATTCTTATATGTGATGCAAATAGCACTCTTAATACCTGGGAGAAGGGCCCATAGAACTCAATAGGACTTAAATTTCAGTGCTTTACATACATGATTGTGTTGACAGTTATTTGTGTGGTGGGGGAATTCTTGATTACATATTATGTAGAACTCCAACGTATATCAATGGAAGATGGTCCAACAGAAGAACATTACACCTTTGTTGAAATCCTTTATTCTCCATAACCGAACACCACATTGGATATCCCTTAATACAAGAATTTGTGAATTAAAGATTGCTCTGGAAATGGTGCCATTTTTCTGACACCCTGATCTGTTTCTCTGGCATATGGTGTCTTGCAACTTTTTATGTATTATCCTCTCTCTTAATCTGATGCCTAACTACAATGACTGCTTAACAGTGTATTTCTCAGATTAACTGAATTTGCGGGGAGGGTACTTCTAAAGAGATGCTTCTTCTGAGGTGCCCGATGCAACACCAGCCACCTGTTCCACAGGGTATGTGGATATGCTTACATGATGTAATAGCATGCTTGGATCTGTGGACTGAACCACTAATGCCACAGCACAATTAGAAGAGGAAAAGAACAGGGAATTTCTGACCTGCTCCTAAATCACACATAGGGCAACCTCATTGGGACAAAACAGTAGCTTGTCCTAAATCCCGTTTTTTCTTCCCAGATCAGTGTAGGATGATGGGAAGTAGTGGGCTCAAAGGATGTGATCTGCAATCCCAAACTTCAGCTGTTGGGGGTTAAGAGGAGGGAAGGTTTCACATGGTTCAAGAGCTTCTTCCTCTGCGGAATGTCACCCCCTTGCGTGTCTTGTACATGGGCTGTCTTGCATCTTAGAGCCAAAGAAAGGCACTACCTGCTGGTGCCATATACGGTGGTAGTACAGTAGGAACAACCACAGTGCAGGGCTTACTACAACTCGTCCATATAATATGTGACTGGAGACAAATCACAGATAATATGCTACACTCCCCTGCTCCTTAAACTAAGAGGACTGTGCTTCATATAACACCATTTCATAGTGTTGAGTCCCAGTATTTATCTCATTTGTGCCCCACCCTTCCTTTAAGGAGCTCACATTGCCATACACGAAGCCTTTCTCATTTTATCACAACAGCCCTGTGAGGTAGGTAAGTTCGACTTTCCTCTCTGCTACTGTACCTGCACCACGTCCCGTGAGCTTAGTGACCATCTCACAGTCACACTTTGGCATTACTGAGGACCATTCGCAGACTGCAGCAGAAAAGAGGCTTGAAAGAGAAGCCAGCCTGCAATGTCTCCACTAGAGGCTGCTGCAACATCAGAGCAAGAACAGACAAAATAAAAATGGATTAGAGCTAGAATGATTGGAAAGGAACGGTTCCTCCTGTGCAAGCATTGCTGACTCCTAGAGGGACGCTGCTTTCACTGGCGTTTTCATGGCAGACTATAGCGGGGTGGTTTGCCATTGCCTTCCCCAGTCATGACTACCTTTCCCCCAGCAAGCTGGGTACTCATTTTATCGACCTCGGAAGGATGGAAGGCTGAGTCAACCTGAGCCAGCTACCTGGGACCCAGCTTCCGCTAGGATCGAACTCAGGTCGTGGGGAGAGTTTCGGCTGCAATACTGCCACCTACCACTCTGCGCCACATAAGGCTCAGAATGATTGAGTGTGAATGATTGTGAAATGAAAGGATTCAAGCACTCACTATTAGAGATGTATCATCTGGTTTGCAACCTACCCAGTCCACAACAGTTTCATGATGCTTCCCCCTTCCTCCATTCACATTTTGTGAGTCAGCATATTTAGTAGGGACCTATAATTTTTGCTTTGTTTGTATTTATAGAGCATGCATATTTCAGCTCTTAAGGACAGGTGATCTGAAAATAGATGCACCTTCAAGTGTATTCTAGGATTGCCAACTGATTGGAAAAGAAATTGGCCTAGACTGCCTGCTCTTATGAAATCAACAGGTGACGTTTTTCTAAACTAAATGTTGTTGTTCAGTCGTTAAGTCGTGTCCAACTCTTTATGACCCCATGGGCCATAGCACGCCAGGCCTTCCTGTCCTCCACTCTCTCCCGGAGTGTGCTCAAGTTCATATTCATTGCATCGGTAATGCTATCTAGCCATCTCATCCTCTGCCGTCCCCTTCTCCTTTTGCCTTCAGTCTTTCCCAGCATCAGAGTCTTTTCCAGTGAGTTTTCTCTTCGCATTAGGTGGCCAAAATATTTCAGCTTCAGCTTCAGTATCTGTCCTTCCAATGAGCAGTCAGGGTTGATTTCCTTTAGGATGGACTGATTTGACCTCCTTGCAGTCCAGAGTCTTCTCCAGCACCACAGTTCAAAAGCATCAATTCTTCGGCACTCAGCCTCAGCCTTCCTTATAGTCCAGCTCTCACAGCCATACATTACTACTGGGAAAACCATAGCTTTGATTAGACGGACCTTTGTCAGCAAGGTGATGTCTCTGCTTCTTACTATGCTGTCCGGGTTTGCCATGGCTTTCCTCCCAAGGAACAAGCGTCTCTTAATTTCATGGCTACAGTCACCGTCTGCGGTGATCTTGCAGCCCAAGAAAATAAAATCTGTCACTGCTTCCATTTCTTCCCCTTTTATATGCCAGGAAGTGATGGGGCCAGATGCCATGATCTTCGTTTTTTTAATGTTGAGTTTCAAACCAGCTTTTGCATTCTCCTGTTTCACCCTCAACAAGAGGCTCTTTAGATCCTCTTCGCTTTCTTAGGGATGGACGAAAGGGACTTACCTCGTCCCGCAGCTTGCTTCGCAGTGGCGGGGAGGCGCTTCGGTTCTCCCCCCGAAGTTCAGGCGAGGGGGAGGAGGCGCCCCGCCTCGCCCAGCCGAAATTCAGGCCGGGTAGGAGTGCCCTGTCTACCCGGCCGCGAAAAGTAAAAAATCAAACAAACACACACCCGTGATAGGCTACGTAACGATTTACGTAGCCTATCACGGCTAGATTTCCAAGGTCAGCCATGATAGGCTATGTAAATCGTCATGTAGCCTATCACAGGTGACTTTGAAAAAAAAAAAGCGCGTACGCAAATGGCGGCTCCCATGGGGACCGCCATTTGTGTTCCTTATTTTGGCACATCTAGTCTACGTAAAGATTTACGTAGACTACGGCGAAAATAAGGGCAATGCAAATAGCGTTCCCTTATTTTCGCTGGGACCAAATAAGTAGACTACAGCATAGTCTACGTAAATCTTTACGTAGACTACCGGGACCAAATAAGGAACGCAAATGGCGGCGCCCATAGGCCGCCGCCATTTGCGTACGTGCTTTTTTTTTTTCCAAAGTCACCCGTGATAGGCTACGTAACGATTTACATAGCCTATCACGGCTGACTTTGGAAATCTAGCCGTGATAGGCTACGTTAATCGTTACGTAGCCTATCACGGGGTTGTTGTTTTTTTTTAGACTTTGTTTTGCGGCCGGGGAGACGGGGCGCTTCTCCCCGGCCTGAATTTCGGCCGGGCGAGGTGGGAAGCCTCCCCCCGCCGGCCTGAATTTCGGCTGGGCGAGGCGGGACGGCTCCCCCCCCTCGCCTGAACTTTGGGGGGAGAAGCGAAGCGCTTCCCCCCCACCGCGAAGCACCCCTGCGAAAAGGTAAGTGACTTTCGTACATCCCTACACGGACTCCCGGGGGCCAAATTTTTTAGAATCCAGCCTCATTGGGGTCAGTGGTGGAATTCTCCGCCTTCCCTACCTGTAAACAAACTTTGCTTCCCAGGCAGATAAGGAATGCACTGAGAAGGAAGTTGTCAGCCTTTTGACTCATCTGCACATGCTCAGAGGCTTACTAGCTTGGGAATTGCACCAATAATGAACTTAAGCAAGCATTATGGATCTCTAGGCCCCTCTAACACTATAAATGACTTGGCTACGCTCCTGGGGCCAATACACAAGCCCTGATGACAAAGTATCAATGTGGTTTCTGCAAAGGTAAGTCCTGTCTCACTAACCTTTTAGAGTTCTTTGAGAATGTCACTAATCATGTGGACAGGGGTGATCTGGTAGACATGGTTTACTTGGACTTCCAAAAGGCATTTGATAAAATCCCTCACCAAAAATTCCTGAGCAAACCTAGAGGTGATGAAATCAGAGAGGTCCTCTTAGGGATCAGTAACTGATTAAAGAACAGAAAGCAGAGAGTAGGAATAAATGATAAATTCTCCCAACAGAGGGATGTAAACAGTAGGGTCCCACAGGGAGCTGTATTGGGACCAATGTTTTTCAATTTATTCATAGATTCTGGAATTAGGAGTGAACAGTGAAGTAGCCTAGTTTGCTGATGACACCAAATTATCTAAGGCAGTTAAAACAAAAGGGGTTGCAAAGAGCTCCAAAAGGACCTCTCTAAACTGGGAGAATGGTCATCCAAATGGCAAATGCTGTTCAAAGTAAGCAAATGTAAAGTGATGCACACTGGGGCAAAAAATCCCAACTTCACGTAAATGTCGATGGGATCTGAGCTAGTGGTGACTGACCAAGAAAGAGATCCTGGGGCTGTGGTGAACAGTTATATGAAAATGTTGACCCAGTGTGCGGCTGCTACGAAAAGGCAAATTCCATGTAATGAGAAAAGGAATCAAAAACAAAACTGCTAATATCCTACTGCCCTATACAAATCTATGGTACGACCACATTTGCAATACTGTGTACAGTTCTGGTCACTGCACCTAAAATAGGATATTGTGGAGCTGGAAAAAGTGAAGAAAAAGGCAACTAAAACGATCAATCAGCTAGAGCAACTCCCCTATGAGAAAGGTTACAATATCTGAAACTGTTCAGCTTACACAAAAGGTGAGAGTGGAGACATGCTACAGGTGTGCAAAATTTTGCACGGTGTAGAGAAAGTGGATAGGGAGGCACTTCTCTCCCTCTCTCATAAGAGTAGAACCCAACGGGGTCATCCCATGAAGCTGATTGGTGGGAGATTCAGGACAGATAAAAGAACTTCTTCACACAGCACAGATTTAAACTATGAGATTCGCTACCACAGGATGTAGCAATGGCCACCAGTTTGGATGGCTTTAAAAGGAGGTTAGACAAATTCCTGAAGAAGGCTATCGATGGCTACTAGTCCTGATGGCTATATGCTATCTCCAGTATCAGAGAGAGTTTGCCTATGTACACCAGTGGCTGGGGAACATGGGCAGGAGGGTGCTCTTGCACTCATGTCCTGCTTATCCTAGAGGTTTCCCAATGGGCAGCTTGGTTGGCCACTGTGTGAACAGAATGCTGGACTAGTATTGGACCTTTGGTATGATCCAGCATGGCTCTTCTTATGTTCTTATATGTTGTAAGCCCCTTGGGTACATAGTAGAAAGCAACTACAGGCGCAATCCCATCGAGATAGGCGGCCACCTCTGAACTCGGAGGCGACCACCTATCCAAAGCAGGGCAGGAGAAGCACAGAAGGGATCCTTCCCTCCGCGCTCCTCCTGCCCTGGATGTTTGGCTAGACAGCCGATTGTGGCTGCCTAGCTGCGGGAGCATGGAGCAGGGAAGGAAGCTGCTCTACGACACATAGGATGTGTCGTACAGGCAGTTCTGCCCTCCCCGCCCTGGAATGCCCCCAGCCACGGCCTTTTTCGGCCCCTCTGCACTCCCCTTGTGAGTGCAGAGAACATGAGGCAGCGCGGAAGTGGGGGGAGGTTGGTTCTCTGGGAACTGACCTCGGAGTGTGGGCTCCGAGGTCGGTTCCTGGAAAACACCATATCCTGTGGCCATCTAGCCGCTGCCTAGCGGCCATAGGATTGCTCCCTCCATATTTCAAATAAAAGAAATAAGGTTAACCTGGCTTCATGCTGGGCAGAAACTCACCAGGGTGCAGGACCTCCCATTGTGGAACATTTCCTACTGCTGTGGCAAAATTGTTTCAAGGCTGCTGACATCATGAGAGCAACAGCAATATCAGGTGTTCCCAGCAAACAATAGGATTTCCGAGGAGGCATAACAAACATGCCAGCAACCAAAAAAATAAAACCTATTAACGGGTTTCTTCATTTATTCATTGTTTAGAGGAGGAGAACCTCCTCTAAGATGTGTGTAATCATTATGCCTACAGACTTGGCTGGGCTTTGTTCTACAGAGGCTTGCACATTGCAAGACCTGGTACAAAAATCTCTTTTGGCAAAGAGCAGGGAGGAAAGGAATTTGTATTTGTTCAAGGCTTCCTTTTGTGCGACATAGTTTCTGTGCACATAAAATTCAGCAGGTTAAAATTAAGTCTGAATATGTGTCTGTGTGTGTGTTTTCAAAAAGGAAAGTGTGTATCACATTTAAACATCAACTTAAAAACACCAGTGGGGTTGGATCCAGATTCAGACACATGCAGAAGAGCTGGTGGAAGGAGACTTCCGTGCCCCTTCCTCCCCAGGGAAGCCCATCCTGCCCCCCTGAAAATGCAACACAGAGGGTCGGGGGACCTGCTGAATGGGGTGAGCTGTGGGGTGGGGGTGAGGAGCAATCCCCCCCAAATTGGGTGGAGGCACCTTCTGAGAGTGTAGCCATTCTGTCCACACAAGACAGATCCTGCATCCAACCCATTCAGATTTATCACATCCTGGAATGTTCAAGTGGCATATACTAGTCATCAATGGAGCCATAATTTTCTTGTGACTATTGGTTTACAATTGTTTTCCATTCGCGATAACAACAGTCCTCCATTATTCAAGTGTAGCATCCAGGTGGTCATAAGGTGGCTCTGCAGCACTAATCCTGATCTGGCTCTCACATGAAGCAATGTGAACCAGAAGTAATTTCACTGAAGTCAAAGGACAAATAGTACTCATACAACTGGCCTGTGTAAAAGGAAAATCAGAATCTGTTTATTAATGCACAGAGTTGTTCTGATTTGTTCTTCCATGGGCCTATCAGATAGTTTTACATTGGTCAATTCCTTTGCTTCCAATGGTATTAAACCAGCCTTGCAAATAAAGCCAGAAAAGTCACTAGCCTATCATATTTTAGTGGTCCACCTGCCCAAATATTCTTCTGTAATCATTTGCGGCTAAAAGAACAAATAGTCAACTTTTGTAAAGGTGTTCTTCCTGTTTGTCTGGAGGTGGTTCTTGGTGACCATAGTGACCAGGAGAGAATGACCATTTGCAAGCTTGCATTAAGCTGCATTCACTTAGGGCAATATCTGGATTTCTGCAGTAGAGGCTGGTGGCTCCGATGTCAGTGGAGCAGTGAATCCGCTCCAGGTTTCAGTTAGAACCAGGCAGAACTCTAAAGGAGCTATCCAAGGTCACACAAAAAATCTACCAAACTAGGTATTAAAATCAGCCATGTGAGCTACAATTTCAAGTATATTGCTTTAAAAAATATTGAGAGTTTTTATAATCATATCGGGCCAAAACTCATTTACAGGAGATTCATTTTCAGCATATAACTACATCAATGATAAATAAAGGACCATTCAGCTTCTTTAGGCTGCAGTTCTACACTTTGAGTAAATAGGCTATAGGCACAGATTGCACTGTTAATTGTTAAGGTTCCCAGCCATTCAGTTGACCGTTTGCAGTGACCCAGACAGCCTGACTCAGGCTGCAATCCTCCTATGCACGGTCCCATTGAACTTAGTGGGGCGTACTTCTGAGTAGAGAAGTTATGCAAAGCTTTGCGTAACTCAAGTTTAACCAATCTATCCTGAATTGAGTGCTCAGCTGTTATATATTGATGAACAGGGCTGGAAACCGAAGAGTTGTTGCCCAGGTTCATACAAGGTGCTCGGCTTGCCCAGGGCCACTTCTGACTTTTTCGTTTGAATGACTGATCCCACTGCCTCCCATGCCACCCTCATCACAGGCTGCTTTTGAAAATCCTCTCCATTTCAAATGAACTTTGAGCACATTCGTGGCTCTTTAAAGTCTAGCTTTGGGCTTCATATGTCACTAGGGGCTAGATGAGATGAGACAAGGGAGATCAGTGACAGGATCCTTTGCCTTAAGGAGGCTGGGGGCAGGGGGACAAATTGGATAGGGGGCATAGCACAGGTGAGGGATGTTGTTGTAACCTCTTCCTCTCATGCCATTTTCCCAATCTAAGAGCATCTCTACACCAGCCTAAAATCCCACATTTAAAATGGGGCTTTCTGCTTCCACAGGGTCACAACGGGCTCCCTTTACACATGCTTCCTTTCCCCCCTCCCCTCTCCCCCTTATTTGAGTCTTCCATATGTTTAATTGATCTAGCTCCTCTTTTTGCCTCTTTTCCAGGAGGGAACTCAAGCAGAACACAAGCAGAGTAATTTGATAATTCATTATCTTTGATTTATTTAAAAATGGAATAAAGATTATTTCATGCAGGAGATGCTCTGGAGGATTACAATGTCATCTAAAGGGCTGGCAAACTTCTGTGAGTGAGCAATCTCAATAGCAGGATAAAAGCTCCATGTGAAGGAGCCCTAAATCTCAACAGACACTTAAAGGTGGTATTTGTCCTGTTGGGAAAAACAAAACAGGTGCTTCACCATTGCAGTGCCTTTTTAATAGTTTCCTCTTCATTTAAACACAATGCTCTGTTTATAATTTATTGTGAAACCCTCATAAACAACATGTCCATACTTCTTTGGGGATTTCTCTCAATGAATCCTTTCTCCGTTTAGCGTATGACGTTCTCAATGGTCAGCCTTGGAATTGACCTTAAGAGACTTTGTTTCCTGGGTAGGGCTGATGAAAGGGCTGTCAAAGTAGGTTTTTGGTGCAATTTTGGTGTAATACCGTATGTTGCCAGCATCTGCTATGAAATAGAGGAAAGGGCATGGCATTGATTGTTCTCAGGCATGCCGAGAGCCTATTTATACAATGTATGGGTGGAGGGTAGACAAAGACCAGAAATCAGTTATTCAGCTGAGTCAAATCAAGAAATTGCAACTGGAAAAGCACCCACAGTGTAATTCTAAAAGGATTATTTCTTAGGAATAGATATGTAAGTGCTGCCTTTTCAACTTTATTCAGAAAAGTCAGCATTCAATTAAAAAAAACTTACTGAATTCTAACGAGAATTCAAAACCAGTTTTTTTCAGACAATTTGTCTGGATTTTGGCAAAAATGTGAGTTAACAACATGGGATTTTAAAAATCAGATTAAAAAAAAGATAAACTTTGCGTGTTCTACAGAAGAAAAACTACATTTAGCTGGAAAACAGAAATAAAATAAAGGTGTGCATTTTATTTATTTCTATACCACCCAGTAGCCGAAGCTCTCTGGGCAGTTCACAAAAATTAAAACCAAAGAACACAAAATAAAACAATATAAAATATATGAAACATTAAAACCACAGTATAACAATACAACCATAATAAAACCAGAATAAAACCTAGCAGCAATGCAGGGATTTAAAATAGATTTAAAACAGCAAAGTTAAAAGTCTAAAAAGCTAAAATGCCTGGGAAAATAAAAAGGTCTTCACCTGGCGCCAGAAAGAATACAATGTAGGTGCCAGGTGAACCTCACTAGGGAGCTCATTCCACAGCTGGGGTGCCACAGCAGAAAAAGCCCTCCTCCTACTAGCTACCCGCCTCAATTCCTTTAGCAGGGGCTCATGGAGAAGGGCCGCTGAGGATGATCTTAAGGTCCCGGCAGGCACATATGGAAGGAGGCGATCCTTCAGATAACCTGGCCCCAAGCCGTTAAGGGCTTTGAATGTTAATACCAGGACTTTGAATCAGGCCCAGAAATGGACTGGCAGCCAGTGCAGGTGGAAATGAACTGGCGTAATACGAGCTCGTTGGCCAGTCCCTGTTAACAATCTTGCTGCCCTATTTTGGACCAGCTGAAGTTCCCAGACTGTTTTCAAAGGCAGCCTCACGTACTGCACTGCAGTAATCCAGATGAGAAGTTATCAGAGCATGGATCACCGTAGCTAGGCTGTCTTTGTCCAGATGAGGGCATAGTTGGTATACCAGCCTAAGCTGATAAAAGTTAAAAGGTGCTCCGTGTCACTGGGTTCACCTGTGCCTCAAGTGACAGTTCTGGGTCCAAGAGTACCCCCAAACTACAAACGTGATCCTTCTGGAGTGCTACCCCCTCCAGAACAAGTTGAACATCACCTAGCCGGGCAGACAAGCCACCCACTAACAGTACCTCCATCTTGTCTGGATGGAGTTTCAGTTTATTGGCCCTCATCCAGTCCATTACCATGCCCAGGCACTGATTCAGAGCAGCCACTGCCTCACCTGGTTTTGATGAGAGAGGTAGAGCTGGGTGTCATCTGCATATTGATTGCACCTTAGCCCACACCTCTGGATAACCTCCCCCAGCGGTTTCATGTAGATTTTAAACAGCATGGGGGATAAAATAGAGCCCTGTAGAACCCCATGGCACAATTGCCATGGCACAGAGCAATAATCCCCCAGCACCACCTTCTGGAATCGGCCATCCAAGTAGGAGCGGAACCACTGTGGTGCAGTGCCTCCAACTCCCAACCCAGACAACCTATCCAGAAGGATACCATGGTCGATGGTATCGAAAGCCGCTGAGAGGTCCAGGAGAATCAACAGGGTTGCACTTCCCCTATCCCTCTCCTGGCAGAGGTCATCCCACAGGGCGACCAAGGCAGTTTCGGTTTCAAAACCAGGCCTGAAGCCCGATTGAAATGGATCTAGAGAATCCGTTTCACTCAAGAGGGCCTGGAGCTGTCCTGCAACCACCCGCTCAAGCACCTTGCCCAGGAAGGGAAGGCAAGAAGCAAGATTCATTGCATGTGTGAGCCAATCTACATAAAAACAGGTTTTGAGGTGGGTCTGTTTAAATATGGATTTTCATGATATTGAGGTCCCATCTACACTGGGTTTTTCTCTGGGGCGGGTGTGAGTCAAGGTCTGTCATGATAGATGACGCAGTTGCGACTTCACAGACATCTGCGGTTTTTGCCCGGAAAAAGCAGAGTTCCAAGGAGTCGTTTTACTGTGATCTTTTGGTTTTGCTGCGGGTTGCGGGCCGTTTTTTCCATGAACGGACTTTGCATCTTACAATGGGTGTGTTGTAGGGGTGCACGAAAGTCACTTACCTGGTCTCGCAGCTTTTCGCGGTGGGGGGGAGGCGCTTCGCTGCTCTCCCCCCGAAGTTCAGGCCGGGGGGGGAGGCTTCCCGCCTCGCCCGGCCAAAATTCAGGCTGGGGGGGAGGCTTCCCGCCTCACCCGGCCGAAATTCAGGCCGGGGAGGAGGCGCCTCGCCCGGCCGCGAATTTAAAAGTTAAAAAAAAAAACACCGCCCCCGTGATAGGCTACGTGACGATTAACGTAGCCTATCACGGCTAGATCTGCAAAGTCAGCTGTGATAGGCTACGTAAATCGTCACATAGCCTATCACGGGTGACTTAAAAAAAAAAACGCGTACACAAATGGCGGCCCCCATAGGGAGCCGCCATTCGCGTTCCTTATTTGGTCGCTGTAGTCTACGTAAATCTTTACATAGACTACGGCAAAAATAAGGGCAACGCAAATAGCGTTGCCCTTATTTTCGCCGTAGTCTACGTAATCTACGTAATTTTCCTCCAACAGGATAGTCTCCAAGATATATTGGCGTTTCGTACACATGGAGGAATTGTACATACAGTCTACTGCATGAAAGGCAGGAGGTGGGGTTTCCCACCACAATCACACTCTCCCCCTACACCCCTTATACATGACAGCATGTGAAAAGTTATCATGATGCAGCCAAGTGTTCCAGATTTTGGAGGTGTTGTTGTTGTTGTTGTGCAGTCGTTAAGTCGTGTCCAACTGACCGCTCCCCTTTTCAGCATCTGAAGGAAGTTGCCATTGGCAAAGGAAAGATGACCATTGTACTTCAGGGGTCCCCAACCTTTCTGGACTAGTGAGCACATTTGGGAATTTGAGAAACTGCTGTGGGCACCACCACAAAATGGCTCCCATGGAAGATATGGCTAATCACATAATGGCTGCTGTGGGGGCCTGGCTAGTAAAAAGTAAGCTAAAGAGGTGGGAGTGGGGCAGAGAAATAGTGAGGCTAGAGGCTGGGATGGGGGAAACAGCAAGGCAAAGAGCAAGGCTAGAGGCTAGGAGGGGGAGAAACAATGAGTTAAGAAGTGTGGGGGGGAGAAACAGTGAGGCTAGAGGATGGGAGGGAGGCGGAAATAGCAAGGCAAAGAGGTAGAGGGGAGAGAAAAAGCAAGACTAGAGGCTGGGCGAGGAGAAAGAAAAGGCATGGGACAGGGGAGAGAAATAGCGTGGAAAGAGGCTGGAGCAGAGAAAGGGGGCAGGGAGTGGAAAGTCTCATGGGTGCCATGGGGTGTCCCCCTGGGGTGCTGGAGCACCAGCAAGTGCTACATTGGGGACCCCTGCTGTACTTAGACTATAGGCCCAATCTGCCTGGCAACGAGTGAGGAGGCTTCATATAGACCTTGCCAAATCATGTTCCACATCTCAGGAGGCTAGGAAATCTTGTGCCTTGTGAGATTTCCCAAATCCCACACTCCTCTTGTGATGACTGGAAGTTCTCAGTCACTGTGCGATCTCTTTCAGGCCTGCAACACCCAGAATGCTCCCTGGGCACTGCACACCTTGGCCATTTTCAAAGGGAGTGGTGGGTGGGGGAGGCGGCACCACGCCCACTCTTGGCCTGGCCATCTTCCCCCTCCTCACACGGACTGCTGCAGGTGGGGGCCGTCCTGTGCAGCCGAAAATTAGGAGCACAAGCTATTTTACCTAAGATGTGATGGTAGAAATGGGAAACGATGGAAGAAATGGAAAATTAAGTGAAAGTCTAAAACAGCACCCAGACAAGCTCTGATTCTGAGTCACGGTTGTTAGCAGGTTTCCTCTGTGTCATGAGCCCTTAATTGGGATGGTGAGGAAGGATAAATCATGTTTGAATACCCAGGTCAGTCATCTGCCACACCCGAGGAACTCCAGTTCTCATCTGTACAGCTAGAGTACTCTATCTGTAAGCACTTGTTTCACTTCCTTTCAGTTCATACATTTCACGCATTCCAAGAGCAAACTGAATGATTAATGAGATCTTAATTTTCTGTATATAATATTAAATAGTTTTGACAGCAAGGATATATTAGCCTGAAAACTCCTGCATCATAGGAATGCATGTCAAATAGGCAACCTTATAGAAAGTTCATAGACATGAAGCTACAAATTTCTTTCAGTTCTCCAAAACTAGGGTGTGGAATTATCTGGAACGGCTAAGTTTCATACCACTTTCCTGTCACTGACACATAATAAGAAGTAATAAGTTCAGTTCACTTTTATTGTTCATAACCCTAGGTCATCACAATATAACAGAAAGAAAATATCCAATACATTACAAAAATAAAAATGGACAAATTAAACATAGATCAAGAAAATGACTAATAATTTGGGAGAAACAAACTGAAATTAATGATAAAAATTCCCTGACATTAATTTCCAACTTTTATAAAGTCTGTTAACCAAACCAAAAATAAAATATTCAAGGCTAAAATTAAAAAATTTAAACCATCTGTTTTCTCTTTGATGCAACCTATTTCATCCACCTTATTAAATCTGGTGCGGACTTTAGCTAATGTTATTCTTAAGATCTTTTGTCCGTGTTGTAAACCAAGAAGTCTCACCTCCTAGCAAATCAGTTTGTTCCAATTTTCATCAAGCTAACAAGATATTCTTCCCTAATGCATCAAAGAACTATTAAAGAAATAATGAGGAAGATTCTCAACCTCATGTGAACCACAATGACAAAAGAGCAAGTGATAAGGTGGCTTGGCTAATCTACCATCAAGGACTTAAAAGAACATACTGAAACCTGGCCAGAGTCACTTATTTATTTGCAATATTTATATATCACTTCTCATTTGGAACAAAACAAACAAACAAAACTGCACATATGCGTGCACATACAACAGTATCATGAGGTTGGACAAAGATAGCTCATGGCTGCAGGAAAGCCAAATCAAACAGATAGATTTTCAGTGTGTAATTTAAACTCCTTTTTAGCTATTTCCTCTCTGAAGGAAATAAGTCTCTGAATATCCAAATTTCTATACTGAAGACATCATATTCTGATATCAAGATTTCCCCTTGATGAACTCAAGCTCAGTTGTTCCAGGTAACATAATTTTGCTAAATTAGGCCCTGACGTTCTTTCAAGTTTTAACCAAAACTTAAGTCAGATGGCATACAGCCATGGTCCCAGTCTGAGATCCTGTTTAAAACTATAAGAATATAAAACAGCACTGCTGGATCAGACCAAGGGTCCATCTAGTCCAGCATTCTGTTGAAACAGTGGCCAACCAGCTGCCCATGGGAAGCTCACAAGCAGGACATGAGTACAACAGTGCCCCTGCCGCCCAGGTTCCCCAACAAGCAGTGTATATAGGCATACTATCTTTGATACTGGAGGCAGCACATAGCCATCAGGACTAGTAGCCATTGATAGCTTTACCCACCATGAATTTGTCCAGTCCCCTTTTCAAGCCATCCAAATTGGTGGCCATCACTACATTTGTGGTAGCGAATTCCATAGTTTAACTATGCACTTTGCAAAGAAGTCCTTCCTTTTATCTGTCCTGAATCTCCCACCAATCAGCTTCATGGGGTGACCCCAGAACATAATTCTAGTATTATGAGAGAGGAAGAAAAATAAATGTCTCCCTATCCACATTCTCCACACCACACATCATTTTCTACACCTCTATCATGTTTCCTCTTACTCGGCTTTTTTCCAAGCTGAACAATCCCAGATGTTGTAACCTTTCCTTGTAGGAGAGCTACTCCAGCTAATTGATCATTTTACTTGCCCTTTCCTACACTTATTCCAACTCTATAATATCCCTTTTTATAATATAATATCCCTTTTTTGGTGTGTTATAACGATAACAATGATATGGTGAGATATGCTGTATTTCTGTTTAACTTCCAAATGTGCACCTATATATATATATCAATCAGCATATGCAAATTTTATGACAACTGATGTCCTCTTTTTTTGGAGATTTGTAGGTAGCCACTCTAATGAGAGAGCCTGAATCTGGCCCATGATCCAGATGTTCTCCATCTGTGGACTAATCTATTCACATTCAGAATGTTCAGGTTGTTACTGCACTAGCCCTGTAATCTGGAATTGCCATTCTCCATTCACTGAGTGCTACAGAGAATCCAGGTGACATCATTGTCAGTCCACTGCAGTCCAGTGTTTTCAGAGCTCTCCATCCATTCTTTAAACTTCTTTTTTCCGGGTTTTTTCTGGCCGTTTTTCTGATTTCTCAATGTAACAGAAGTACCACCCTTTCATGTACAGACAGGCAAAGCGTCCTGTACAAGAGGAGGCGCACTTTCTGAGGTTAGGATGATGATATCCATGTTGATGACCCACCTGATGGTTCCTTCCCATTCTACCCTCAACTCCTGTGATAAAGAGAGGGATAAAGAGAGGGTTCACCTTCCTCCACAACACTTGCTCTCCAGAACATCAAACTCCAAGAGTAAGGAATGAGGGCCAAAGTAAGGAGTAGGGGGTTGAATTCACGTTTGCTTAGAAATAAGCAAAGCTGCTTCCCATTTTGAGGGAAATATCTTGGCTTATTTCTGAGACACTCAGACACAAGCTGTGGAGATCCATCTTTATTTCTGATGAGTAAAACTGTACGTGAGCAACAGATTACGAATATAAGAAGAGTCCTGCTGAATCACACCAAAGCCCTGTCTAGTCCGGCATTCTGTTCACACGGTGGCCAACAAGATGCCCCTGGGAAGCCTACAAGTAGGACATGAATGCAATAGCACCCTCCTACTCATGTTCATAGAATCATATACTAGTAGGGTTGGAAGGAGCCTATAAGACCATCGAGTCCAACCCCATGCTCAATGCAGAGATCCAAGTCAGAGCATCCCCGACAGATGGCTGACCAGCCTCATCTTGAATGCCTCCAGTGTGGGAGAGCCCACCACCTCCCTAGGTCATCGGTTCCATCGTCGTATTGCTCTAACAGTCAGGATCTTTTTCCTGATGTTCAGCCGGAATCTGGCTTCCTGTCACTTGAGCCCATTATTCTGTGTCCTGCACTCTGGGATGATCGAGAAGAGATCCTGGCTTTCCTCTCTGTGACAACCTTTCCAGAACTTGAAGAGCGCTATCTTATCTCCACTCAGGCTTCTCTTCTCAAGGCTAAACATGACCAGTTCTTTCAGTCTCCCCTCATAGGGCTTTGTTTCCAGTCTCCTGATCATCTTCGTTGCCCTCCTCTGAACCCTCTCCAGTTTGTCTGTATCCTTCTTAAAATGTGGTGCCCAGAACTGGACACAGTACTCCAGATGAGGCCTAACCAGTGCTGAGTAGAGGAGAACTAGTACTTCCCGGGATTTGGAAGCTATGCTTCTATGAATGCAGCACAAAAGAGCATTTGCCTTTTTTTTGCAGCCACATCACATTGTTGGCTCATATTCAGCTTGTGATCGACAACAATTCCAAGATCCTTCTCACTTGTAGTGATGTTGAGCCAAGTATCCCCCATCTTGTAACTGTGCATTTGGTTTCTTTTTCCTAGGTGCGGAACTTGGCATTTATCCCTGTTAAATTCCTTTCTGTTGTTTTCTGCCCAGCGCTCCAGTCTATCCAGATCACTTTGAATTTTGTTCCTGTCTTCCAAGGTATTAGCTATCCCGGCCAATTTTGTGTCATCTGCAAATATGATCAGCATTCCCTGCACCTCCTCCTCCAAGTCATTAATAAAAATGTTGAAGAGCACTGGGCCCAGGACTGAGCCCTGCGGTACCCGCTCATTACCTCTTCCCAGTTTGAGATAGGGATATACAAAAGTCACTTACCTTTCGCGGATTATGTTTATGGGGGGGGGAGGTGTTCCGTCCCTCCCCCTGGAATCCTCGACGGGGGGGGAAGCGCTCCGTTCCTCCCCCCCAGAATCCTCCGTGGCCGGCTGTGCTCTGTGGCAGCTCCGTGGAGCAGCCGGCCAGGCCCAGCCAGCCCAGAGCCGTCCACAGCCAGATTTCCGGCCGCGGAGGGCTCTGGGGAAAAAAAAACAAAAAAACCCGCGTACGCAAATTTGCATACCATTTGCGTACCAAAAGTTCCATTTGCGTTCCTTAAAAATTTGGGTACCAAAAGTTCCATTTGCGTTCCTTTGTTTGGGCCGTCTTAGTCTACGTAAATATTTATGTAGACTAAGACAGCAAAAATAAGGGGAACGCAAATAGCGTAGCTGACAGTTGGCTACAGAATCAGACTCAAAGAGTGCTTATCAATGGGATCTTCTCAAACTAGGGATGGCAGAGAATTCCGCCACGGATAACGGTCAGGCCAAATGCCAGTGCATTCGGCCCCCCAAAATCTGTGGCGGAATGGCCTGCCACCCCCCCGCCCCCCCCCGCGGATCCCCCCTGGGATGAGACTTACCTGGGGCGGATCTTCTGGGTGGCGGCGGCTCCGGCGGCTGGTCTTCCGACCAGCTGCCGCTGCCGCCATTTGCAGTTTTTTCTTTTTTTTTTACAGAGACGTGATAGGCTACATACGTTTTTAAGTACCCTAAAACGTCTGGGTAAAAAAAAAAAAAAAAGGCGTACGCAAATGGCAGCGGCCGTAGCTGCCGCCATTTGCGTACGCTTTTTTTTTTTTACCCAGACGTTTTAGGCTACGTAAAAATTTGCGTAGCCTAAAACAACTGGGTAAAAAAAAAGGCATACGCAAATGGCGGCGGCTATGGCCCCCGCCATTTGCGTTCCTTAGTTTGGGCCGTCTTAGTCTACGTAAATATTTACGTAGACTAAGACGGTGAAAATAAGGGGAACGCAAATAGCGTAGCTGACGCTATTTGCGTTCCCCTTATTTTCGCCGTCTTAGTCTACGTAAATATTTACATAGACTAAGACGGCCCAAACTAAGGAACGCAAATGGCAGCAGCCGTAGCCGCCACCATTTGCGTACACTTTTTTTTTTTTTTTACCCAGACGTTTTAGGCTACGTAAAAACCGGAACATCCGGCCCAGGTAAGTCTCGTCCCAGGGGGGATCCATGGGGGGGAAGGAGGTGGCAGGCCGTTCTGCCACAGATTTTGGGGGGCCGAATGCACTGGCATTCAGCCTCACCTTGATCCGTGGCGGAATTCTCTGCCATCCCTAGTTTGAGAAGATCCCATTGATAAGCACTCTTTGAGTCCGATTCTGTAGCCAACTGCAGATCCACCTGATAGTTGTTTCATCTAGCCCGCTTTGTGCTAGTTTGCTCATCAGGATATCATGGGGCACTTTGTCGAAAGCTTTACTGAAGTCGAGGTATATGATATCCACAGCATTCCCACAATCCACAAGGGAGGTTACCTGATCCAAAAATGAGGTCTGATTTGTCTGGCAGGATTTGTTCTTGACAAAACCATGTTGGCTTCAAGTAATCACTGCATTGTTTTCAAGGTGCTTACAGATGGATTGCTTTATCATCTGCTCCAGAATGTTCCCAGGGATTGATGTCAGACTGAATAGTCTGTAGTTCCCAGGTACCTCCTTTTTACCGTTTTTGAAGATAGGGACAACATTAGCCCTCCTCCAGTCATCTGGCACTTCCCCCATCCTCCATGATTTCTCAGAGATAATAGACAGTGGTTCTGAGAGCTCTTCCGCCAGTTCCTTTATTCCTCTAGGATGCAGTTCATCTGGCCCTGGAGATTTGAACTCATTCAGAGTAATTAGGTGTTCCTTGACCATATGTCTATCGATCTCAAGCTCCAATCCTGCCCCTTCAGCCTGTTCTTCGCCTTTGCCAGGGGGGGTCATAGACCCTCTTTGGGAGAAGACTGAGCCAAAGTAGGAATTGAGCACTTCTGCTTTTTCTTTGTCATCTGTTATCATTTTGCCATCCTTATTTAATAGTTGAACCACCATTTCTTTCCTCTGTCTTTTACTACGCATGTATCTGAAAAAAGCCTTTTTGTTGTTTTTAGCATCCCTCGCTAACCTCAGCTTGTTCTCACCTTTAGCCTTCCTGATGCCATCCCTGCAATTCTGAGCTACCTGCCCGTATTCTTCCTTTGTAGCTTGGCCTTCCTTCCACTTCCTATATGTGTGCTTTTTTGTTTTCAGGTCATCTCTAAGCTTTTTGTGAAGCCACATTAGCTTCTTCTGTTGTTTTCCACCTTTTTTTCTTGTTGGAATTGTTGGTAATTGTGCCTTTAGAATTTCCTTTTTTAAAAACTCCCACCCATCATGGACTCCTTTTCTCGTTAAGAGTCGCTTGCCATGGGACCTTACTGATCATTGTTCTGAATGTATTAAAATTGGCTTTCCTAAAATCCAGGGTGTGCGTTTGGCTACACTCGGCTTTTGCTTCCTTTAGAACTAAAAACTCAAGTATTAACATGGTCGCTTTCCCCCAGAGTTCCTGTAACTGCTACAGGAATGGATATTTCCCAGCAGCTAGTGATCAGAGGCATACTGCCTCCAATACTGGTGGTAATACATAGCCATCATGACTAGCAGCCATTTATAGCCTTAACCACCATGAATTTGTCTAATCTCCTTTTAAAGTAATCCATTTTGGTGGCCATCCTGCTCATCACGCTGGCCAGCTCCTTTGCCCCTTCTAGGCAGGGTTTTAGTAGTCTCTGCTGCATTATTTGATAATACATGGACCACAAAATGATTGCATACCAGTGTATCCTGTATTTTAGGGGGAGTGGGTGAAAAGCTCTAGATACAAGGTTTCTCAAAGCACATCAAAAAGATTCTCCTTTATCTCAACTTTGATTTAAAAATATAGTGCAAATCATTCAGAGAAAGCTGTTGGTACAAGCAACCATTGCAAAACAGTGGTTAATTGGCTGTAGTCATAACAGATCCCACGACTCAATCCCACGGACGCTTCTTGAGCTGTCCCTTGTAACAAGAGCCCTAAAACATTAGTTATTGCAGGGTTGGTTCAACCATTAAGGTAAGGAGAAGATTCCAATTGATCTGTGAAGTCTGCCCATTTCTGTCCCACATAACTGGGTTGAATGCAGGCTAGCTCATAGAAGCTGCAGCATCAAGGCTTGGCCTATATAAGCTTTGCGCCTCATTGGGAGTGTCAGAATTCATGTTCAGTTTTTATTTAGGGAGCAATCCTATAGCCGCTAGACAGCGGCTAGACGGCCATAGGATATCTGGTTTTCCGGGAACCAACCTCAGAGCCCATGCTCCAAGGTTGGTTCCTGGAGAACTGACCTCCTCCCACTTCCGTGCTACCTCGGAGGCAGCGCAGAACAGCTCCATGCTCCGCGCTCGCAAGAGGAGTGCGGAGCGGCCGAAAAGGGGCATTCCGGGGTGGGGAGGGTGGAAATGCCTGTACGACACATCCAGTGTGTCATACAGCAGCCTCCTCACCCCCCCCCCCCGCAGCTAGACAGCCACAATCAATGTAGGGCAGGAGAAGCGCAGGGGGAACGATTCCCTCAGTGCATCTCCTGCCCTGCATTGGATAGGCAGACAGCCTCTGAGTTCGGAAGTGGCCGCCTGTCTGAATAGGATTGCACCCTTAGACAATTTTTATTTAGACAACTGAGAGCCAGCATTGCATAGTGGTTAGAATGTTGGATAAAGACTCGGAAGATCCAGTTTCTAGTCCCCACTCGGCCATGAAGCTCACTTGGTGACTTTGGGCCAGTCACTGACTCTCAGCCAAACCTACCTCACAAGGTTGTTGTGAGGATAAAATGGAGAGCAGGAGGATCATGTAAGCCACCTTGGGTTCCCTTCAAGAGGAAAAGAGGTGGGATATAAATGTAAGAAATATATAAATATATAAATAAAAGAACCATGCTTGCTAGTGCCATCTTGCTTGTCTCATATCCAGATCCCACCTCTGCTACCAAATCATAACAGACCCCACCTGGATTGAGTTTATGGCCAAGGTATCTTCAGGGTGAGCAATAGTTCACCACAAAATTGGGAACCCCCTCAAAATATTAAACATTATTTGATTCATTCATAACAAGTTTGAGAGTCAAGCAAGCCAGCCAAATTTAGATATAAAATACTTAGCAATAATTTGTTAATATCAAGTTCAATGTATTATCAGTTAATCACTTACCTTCAACATTAAGTCCCTTTCTCCTTTGTTAAACATTGATTCAAGCCAAACTGAAACCTATGTAGAATATATAACAATATAATATATATTATAATATATAACAGGAACAATGCCAGCTCTATATGAATTTCCAGAGTAGCTATTTCTATTGCTAAACTGACAAGGAACTGTGTGGCACCTTAAAGACTCACATGTTTATTCTATAGCCCATGTGAGTTTATGCCAAAATCAATGTGTTTGTCTTTAAGGTGCCAACAAGACTATTGTTTTAGTTTTATATGAGCACTCCAAGAGTTCTCCTGCCCAATACTGAGCAGCACCCCTGCAGAATTAAGTGGCTGTTTCTTTCCAGATTTCTGTTTCTGTCTTGTGGATCCTCCTGGATTTGCTGTTCCGGCTTTCAGGACCTCTCCTATGTCGGCTTCCTGGACCCACTCTGCAAGATCTCCCCCAACTACACTCTAACCAGGGCTCCTCTTTCACAGACTTTCCCAGCTTGGTCACAATTCAGGAATCCAGACTTCCGGTTGGAACTGATGTCGCTCTGGCAGCTTCCCACAGGTTCTCGGTGGGAGCTTGCTCAAACAGCTTTTTAAAAGGTTGAAAAACCTTTTCATCTCCCCCCTGGAATTAAAAGGGAGGGCAAGGCAGCTCTGGATAACATCTTGGAGAAAAGTATCCCCCATGAGATAATGTGGGGGCTGGATTCCAGGATTATCTCCTCGGAGCTTTACCAACGCAAAAAGCTGTACTGAGACTCCTATTTCATAGGAGAAAATAGGGCTGACGTGTTCCATAATAATATATGTTTTAAGAACTATCAACAACTTCTGAGGGATAATTTAAGAAATGTTAACAGTATTTGAGAACATCTGAGGGACCGTAAGACCTGTTTGAGAGAAACGTGACTGCGCCGAGGAGAAGAAAGGAGCTGGCATCAACTCCCCCTGCACTCCCTCTGTCAAATGTTTCGAGAACTGAAGATATAGGGGGATTATTTACTCTGATAAAGACTTTATCTTCACAATTTACGGAGCAAGCCAAAAGGTTGGATTTAATCCAGAATTCCATCACCACCTTGCAAGGAGCTCTAGATTTAATTAATGCGTCATGGCAAAAAATGGAGACGAAAATTAATGAACCTGAAGACCGAGTGGCAGGAAATGAAAGTATGCCACAAATTTGTTTTAAAAATACCTCTGATAGAATTTCTCAACTGGAGACCTTCACAAGGAGATCCAATGTACGTATTATTGGGATTAAAAATCTGTCTAATGATGTAAAATTTCCTATTTTTGTGGATAAACTTTTGCATGAGATACTCCCTATCCCATCTGATTATTCACTTGATACTAAGCAGGCATTTCGTGTGCCAAATGCTAAAGGGACTGACTACACGATCACAGTTCAATTTGCAAAAGTGTCCACAAAGAATTATATCCTGTGTTTGGCAAGAGAGGGTGGAAGCCTTTCCTGGAGACAAGATAAAGTTATGTTATTTCCAAACTACATCAAAGAGGTGGTGAATAAAAGAAGGCAATTTATCAAAGCAAAGAATATGGCAAAACAAATGAACTTAGAATATTACTTAAAATATCCTGCTACACTTTGTATTGTGTCTGAAGGTCAGATGAAGAAGTTTCTAAATCATGAAATGGCGGAGGCATGGTTGAATGTAAAAATGCGTGAGATTTCTGTTACAACCCCATGAACTGGAATCTTTAAACAAGCTTTGTTAACTGTTTGTGTTTAGTCTACGATCCAGGCTAGCTCAGAAAATAAATGATTATACATATATTCGTTTATTCTTTCATCTTTCATTTTTTCTTGCTTTTCTTTATATTTTTTATTTCAAAATAGATAATATATCTAGTATAAAATATATTACTGACTGTTGAAGGTTTATATTAAGTTTTATTATTATATAACACTATATTTTAATAATAATAATAATAATAATAATAATAATAATAATAATAATAATAATGGCTTTTGGGAATGAATTGTAGACCTGTTTCTTTGATATAAGATTGATGATATGATATTGAAATGTAAGGTTGTTTATTAAACTGTAAGATTGTTAAGGTTATAGATATAGTTTTTAAAACAGAATGGCATTGGAGGCTGAGGGCAGGGAGAGGGAGAGGGGGAGGGAAAGGGAAAGAATCTTTTTTTTTCTTCACTTCCTTTCCTCCTCCCTTTTCCTTTTTTTTTTCCTTCTCTCTTTGTTATTGTGGTGTCCTCATCAGAATATTGTATTGTTGGGAAATGGTAGTATTGATCACGTTGTTGGTAATTTTGGTATTGTTTATTTCACTTATAAAGATAAAATAAATAAAAAATATATCCCCCCCCATCAGGAATCCAGACCTCTTTCATCCATTTTCTCTGATGAACATTCTCTTCCCATCTCTCCCTTTCTCTGGATAAGTGGAAGTCTTCTCCCCCACAACACCTATGCCCTCTCTGGCCCCCTGCCACATCCCTGGCCAGCTGAGCTGACCAGTGATAGCTGCTGCCTCAAGTTGTTGCTTAGCAGCTTAGTGGGAGTGGGGCTGGGTTCTGCAGAAAGGAGTACAGCCTCCTTCAAGATGTCAGGCAACCCATTCACAGATACAGAAAACAAATTGTTCACTAACAAACTGAAGTCAGGCAAAAGGCCTCGGATTGATGACTTTATGGGCAAATTTTATTTTAAAAATTCAAGCACCCTCCTCCTATCACTAGATTTGTCAGTTTAATAAAATTATGGAAGCAGTAAAACTGTAATGATCTCCACATCTGGCAAAGATCCCACATTCCAAAGCCCAATCTTTCCAATCAACGAAGATTTAAAGATTCTTATTGTTAACACAGGGATTGAATGCCATTACCGGTAACTATATCCAACCAGAGAAGTCTGGATACATACCAGCCCATTTCATCACTAATATAAGGCTGACAATGGACCTCATCCACCCAGCTTATTGCTTGGAGCTAGCCATAGTGTGTTGCTCAGAAAGCATTTTCACCATGAGCGTGAAAATGGGCTTTCGGTCATTTGTTCCCTAGGAGCACGTTACTCTATGCTGTATGGTGATGGTTAATAATCAGCAATCTCCATTGTTCTGTTTCTGAAGGGGAATGAGGCAGGGGTGCCCCGTCATCCCTTCTGTTTACTCTAGTGATCATGTCTTTGACAATAGCTCTTAGAAATCATTCTAACATCAAAGGACTACGTTGGTGATACCAAACATAAAGTAAACACAGATGATGAGGTGCTTTATGTTACTGATCCAAGCAAGGCCCATTGAGATCTAATATATGCTAGGGAGTTTTGGAGCCACCTTGAGGTATAACATGAACTTTAAGTCCCAAATCATGCACCTTACCATCATGAGAAGTACTCAAAACCCAATTACAGTCAATGTATGATTCTCTGGTCTAACAAACCAATTATAGTCAATGTATGGTTCTCGCGTCTAACAAACCAATTATAGTCAATGTATGGTTCTCTGGTCTAACAAACCCCACAGCAGAGGTGGACAACCTATGGACCTCCAGAAGTTTTGGCCTACAACTCCCATCAGTCCTAGCCAATGATGAGGGATGACAGGAGTTGTAGGCCCAAAACTCTGGAGGGCCACAAACTGCTCACCCCTCCCCTACAGCCACTTAAGGATTCATATTTCTTCTAATGTACTAACAATGTAATTCTTTTTATGTCTACTCAGAAGTAAGCCCCACTGAGTTCAATGGGACATATTCCCAGGTAAGTGTGTATAGGACTGCAGCCTAAATAAGTTAAATTATCACCCTCTATATTCAAATTTAAAATGACCAAGAAGACTGGGCATTAAAAACTTATCTTGGTTCCTTATATTCTAGTGATACAGATGAGCATCCTACCTAAAACACTGTCCCAGTTGTACACTTCACCCAACAAATATGGGACAAATGGAAACTCAAATTAATACCTGGATTTTCACCATTGGCTCCTCTTGAATTTGATTCTGAGTTCCAATCATATAATTGGAGTAAATTTTACATAAATGGAAGAGACCATCTATGCTTCCAGTTTTAATGTATTCATTCATGTCGGGTTGAGTTTTGCCACTGACATCTGTAACAGAAATCAATCCATGATGCAAAAGGTATAGCATAACTGACAAAATGCACTAAATCAATGGTCCATCCACACCAGTGCAAGTCTGATCATGGCCAGGAAAATGTGAGGTGAAAAGGTTAATCCCACTCTTAACCCGCCTCCTCCAGCACTGTGGTACTGATCCAAATCATGGCCCCCATGGCTGCTATAAATACTTTTAAAAACTACAGATCTCCTGCCTCACATCCAGTTTGGTTCTCAGTCGCTACCCTGTACTTTTGTCATGTAGGCTGGCAAAAATAAGAAAAGCCCTTGACTAGTATATTAGAATGAGTGGCTGAGGTGCACGGTAAAGGGGAGCGTCCTGTCAAAGACTCTGTTGTCTTCACACTAAAGGAGGTGTGAGCAAGAGGCAGGCCATGTGTACCCACATCCTTTTTTGCCCCTCTGCCCCCCCCAAATGGCCACTGACATGCTGCTGAACTAACAAATTATCTGCATGCACAGAATAACCACAGTTTTTGACATTCTTTGTGTTTATATAGGGCATCTATCTGTACATGGCACATAACAAAACTGAGAGAACAGGTCACTACCCGAAGAACATGACTATCTAAAAATGGACACGGCGGAGACAAAACACAAAGGGAAGGGAAATGGAGGTGGGGTAAACAGAAAAAAAGCATATATTTCAGTTATACATACTTAGGTACATACTTACAGTAGAGTATTGGGCCGGTTATTTCTTGACTTCCTACTTTAGCATTCCAATCCCCTATGATGAAAAGGACATCTTTTTTTGGTGTTAGTTCTAGAAGGTGTTGTAGGTCTTCATAGAACCGATCAACCTCAGCTTCTTTGCATCAGTGGTTGGGGCATAGACTTGAATTACTGTGATGTTGAATGGTTTGCCTTGGATTCGTACGGAGCTCATTCTATCGTTTTTGAGATTGTACCCCAGTACTGCTTTTCCCACCCTTTTGTTGACTATGAGTGCTACTCCATTTCTTCTAAGGGATTCTTGCCCACAGTAGTAGATATAATGGTCACCTGAATTAAATTCGACCATGACTGTCCATTTTAGTTCGCTGATTCCCAAGATGTCGATGTTCAATCTTGCCATCTCATGTTTGACCACCTCCAGCTTACCTTGATTCATTGATCTTACATTCCAGGTTCCTAAACGATATTGTTCTTTACTGCATCGGATTTTCTTTTCACCACCAGACACATCCACAGCTGAGTGTCCTTTCAGCTTTGGCCCAGCCACTTCACTCTTTCTGGTGCTACTTGGAAATTCCCTCTGCTCTTCCCCAGTAGTATATTGGACACCTTCCGACCTGAGGGGCTCATCTTCCAGTGTCATATCTTTCAGCCTTGTGATACGTTCCAATTTAGGGGTGGGGGAGAATTTCTCCCCGAAACTTCGGGGGGCCGAGTGCCAACGCATTCGGTCCTCCGAAGGTTGTTCGGGGAGAAATTCTCCGCCCCCCCACCCCCACCCCCGGGATGAGACTTACCTTTCACGAATGTCCCTCCCGGCGGCGGGTCCCGGCGGCGGTTTGGCAGGTCTTTATCAGGGGCTGCAGCCGGTCTTTCGACCGGCTGCCGCCGCCGCAATTACAAGAAAAGTAAAAAAACAAAAAACGCCCCTGTGATGATTAACGTAGCCTATCACGGTTGACTTTGCAGATCTAGCCGTGATAGGCTACGTTAATCGTTACGTAGCCTATCACAGGGGCGTTTTTGTTTTTGTTTTCTTTTGAAGTTCGCGGCCGGGGAGACAGGGCGCTTCTCCCCGGCCTGAATTTCGGCCGGGCAAGGCGGGAAGCCTGCCCCCCGGCCTGAATTTCGGCCGGGCGAGGAAGGAAGCCTCCCCCCCCCCGGCCTGAACTTCAGGGGGAGCAGCGAAGCGCCTCCCCCCCACCGCGAAGCAAGCTGCAAGACCAGGTAAGTGACTTTCGTGCATCCCTACGTTCCATGGGATTTTCTTGGCAAGAATACAGGAGTGGGTTGCCATTTCCTTCTCCAGTGGACCACACTTTGTCAGAACTCTCTGCCATGACCTGTCCGTTTTGGGTGGCCCTGCACAGCATAGCTTCTGGCTTCACTGAGTTACGCAAGCTCCTTCGCCACAACAAGGCAGTGATCCATGAAGCAGGACAAAGGCTAATAGAGTTTTGCCAAGAGAACACACTGATCATAGCAAACACTCTTTTCCAACAACACAAGAGGCGACTCTACACATGGACATCACCAGATGGTCAATATCGAAATCAGATTGATTATGTACTTTGCAGTCAAAGATGGAGAAGCTCTATACAGTCAGTAAAAACAAGACCTGGACCTGACTGTGGCTCAGATCATGAGCTGCTTCTTGCAAAATTTCGGCTTAAATTGAAGAACGTAGGGAAAACCACTAAACCATTCAGATATAAATCACATCCCTTATGAATATACAGTGGAGGTGACAAATAGATTTAAGGGATTAGACCTGATAAAGTGCCTGAGGAACTATGGACGGAGGTCTATAACATTGTTCAGGAGGCAGCAACGAAATCCATCCCAAAGAAAAAGAAATGCAAGAAAGCCAAGTGGCTGTCTGATGAGGCTTTACAAGTAGCTGAGAAAAGAAGGGAAGTGAAAAGCAAGGGAGAAAGGGGAAGATATATCCAACTGAATGCAGAGTTCCAGAGAATAGCAAGGAGAGACAAGAAGGCCTTCTTAAATGAACAATGCAAAGAAATTGAGGAAAACAACAGAATGGGAAAGACTAGAGATCTCTTCAAGAAAACCGGAGACATCAAGGGAACGTTTTGTGCAAAGACGGGCATGATAAAGGACAAAGGCAGGGACCTAACAGAAGCAGATGAGATTAAGAAGAGGTGGAAAGAATACACAGAAGAACTGTACAGGAAAGATCTTAATGTCCCTGATAGCCATGATAGTGCGGACACTGAACTTGAGCTGGACATCCTCGAGAGCGAAGTCAAGTGTGCCTTAGGAAGCATTAGTAACAACAAAGCTAGCGGAGAGGACAGTATTCCAGCTGAGCTATTTAAAATCCTAAAAGATGATGCTGTTAAGGTGCTGCACTCAATATGCCACCAAATATGGAACACTCAACAGTGGCCACAAGACTGGAAAAGGTCAGTTTACATTCCAATTCCAAAGAAGGGCAACGCCAAAGAGTGCTCAAACTACCGTACAATTGCGCTCATTTCACATGCCAGGAAGGTGATGCTCAAAATCCTACAAGCATCCTTGTAAAAATCCTTCAGCAGCATGTGAACCGAGAACTACCGGAAGTACAAGCTGGGTTTCGAATAGGGATGTCAAAGAATTCCGCCACGGATGTCAGTGAGGCCGAATGCCAGTGCATTCGGCCCCCCGAACTCCGTGGTGGAACGACCTGCCCCCCCGGCACGGATCCCCCCTGGGACGAGACTTGCCTTGGGCGGATGTTCTGGACGGTGGCAGCGGCAGCTCCAGCGGCAGGTCTTCCGACCGGCCGCCGCCACTGCCGCCATTTGCAGTCTGTTTCCTCCCCCCCCATTTGTGATAGGCTACGTAAAGACTTGCGTAGCCTATCACGTCTGGGTTAAAAAAAACCGCGTACGCAAATGGCGGCGGCTACGGCCGCCACCACTTGCATTCCTTATTTTTGGCCGTCTTAGTCTACGTAAATATTACGTAGAGTAAGACAGTGAAAATAAAGGGGAAAGCAAATAGCGTCCGCTACGCTATTGGCGTTCCCCTTTCTTGTCTTCGTCTTAGTCTACGTAAATATTTACGTAGACTAAGACAGCCAAAAATAACCAGCGCAGCCGGCTGGCCAGGATTCCGGAGGGAGGCGCTCTGCGCCTCCCCCCCTGGCGAGGATTCCGGGGGGAGGGATGGAGCGCCTCCCCCCCCCAGCAGAACCTGGCAGAGCCAGGTAAGCGGGGTTTCGTACATCCCTAGTTTCGAAGAGGCAGAGGAACTAGAGATCAAATCATGGAGAAAGCAAGAGAATTCCAGAAAAGCATCTATTTCTGCTTCATTGACTACGCTAAAGCCTTTGATTGTGTGGATCACAACAAACTGTGGCAAATTCTTATAGAGATGGGAATACCAGACCACCTTACCTGTCTTCTGAGAAACCTGTATGAGGGCCAAGAAGCAACAGTAAGAACCAGACATGGAACAACCGATTGGTTCAAAATTGGGAAAGGAGTACGACAAGGCTGCATATTGTCGCCCTGCTTATTTAACTTATATGCAGAGTATCTCATGAGAAACGCCGGGTTGGATGAATTACAGGTCAGAATTAAGATTGCCGGGAGAATTATCAACAACCTCAGATACTCAGACGATACCACCCTAATGGCAGAAAGCGAAGAGGATCTAAGAGCCTCTTGTTGAGGGTGAAAGTGGAGAGTGCTGGTTTGCTGGTTTGAAACTCAACATTAAAAAAACTAAGATCAAGGCATCTGGCCCCATCACTTCCTGGCATATAGAAGGGGAAGAAATGGAAGCAGTGACAGATTTTATTTTCTTGGGCTCCAAGTGCATGCAGCCGAGACTGCAGCCATGAAATTAAAAGACGCTTGCTCCTTGGGAGGAAAGCTATGGCACACCCAGACAGCATAGTAAGAAGCAGAGACATCATCACCTTGCCGACAAAGGTCCGTCTAATCAAAGCTATGGTTTTCCCAGTAGTAACGTATGGCTGTGAGAGCTGGATTATAAGGAAGTCTGAGCGCCAAAGAATTGATGCTTTCGAACTTTGGTGCTGGAGAAGACTCTTATGAGTCCCCTGGACTGCAAGGAGGTCAAATCAGTCAATGCTAAAGGAAATCAACCCTGAGTGCTCATTGGAAGGACAGATAATGAAGCTGAAGCTCAAATATTTTGGCCACCTAATGCGAAGAGAAAACTCCCTGGAAAAGACCCTGATGCTGGGAAAGACTGAAGGCAAAAGGAGAAGGGGACAGCAGAGGATGAGATGGCTAGATAGCATCACTGATGCAATGAATATGAACTTGAGCACACTCCAGGGGAGAGCGCAGGACAGGAAGGCCTGGCGTGCTATGGTCCATGGAGTCACGAAGAGTCGGACACGACTGAACGACTGAACAACAGTTGGGACTAAGGGTTGTTCTAAAAGTATCACAGAAAGGATTGATGGAAGGAAGAGAAGTGTCTTGCGAGTTTATTTAATTGCATATCTGGGTCCATTGAAAGGCTCACAACAAAAATTGATCATACAACTGGAGAAGAGTGGTGCATAAAGGAGAGAGGATAACTGGTAATAAGAGAATAAACACATTTTAAAATACTAAGATGCCAAACAAACATGGTGCAGATCTTTGGCTGAATCTGCTGACGTCTTGCTGTTTTCTTTATTGTAAAGCTGCTGAGAGGGATGAATATTTTGATCAGAGCTGTGGCACTGGAGGAGAGGACTCTTAATTATTTTCCCCTTGCTGTTTTCCTGATCTTAAACCTGCCCACCCTCAGCTCCTATTTGTCTGCAAAGGAATGCTTACAAATATTTTTCATGTATTTACATTGTTTCTTCCACAGGGCAAGTAGCATCTTGGAGTGGTGATGGAATTCATATTTGGAATTATAAATTTCCAAATGTTTAAAAGCCCTCCTCCGCACCACTTGCCCAATCTGGTTCTCCCTCCTCCCTGCTGCAAGCTGCTTTGAACTGAAAAACAAAACAAAAAATATGATTGTCAATCACAATCTCCCAGTGTCTTGCCTCTTAGAGCAGAGAAGTGGCAGGAGAAAGGGGCATTTAATAGGGATGTACGAAAGTCACCTACCTTTTCGAAGGGTGACATTCGTGGTGGGGGGGAGGCGCTCCGTCCCTCCCCCCCTGAAATTCTGGCTGGGGGGGAGGCACTCCGTCCCTCCCCCCCGAATCTGACATCCCTATCGTAATCATAACACATTTATTATACTAGGTGTTGCTTGAGTTAGTTGCTCAACTAGCATGTGTGGAATTATTTAAACTCTTTCCACACCCACAATTTTCCTGCCCAAATCCCCTTCAGTTCTCTCCCCTGCAGTTTCCAAAGCATGCCTTCCCTCACCATTTAATGTGTGTAGCAACCCTAATAGGTAAATCCTGGCAGCTTCACCTCCTGTGCCTTCAGTGCGCATATTACATGAGGGCAGGGGGTGGGGGTGGGCTGGTCACCCAGGCCTAGCTTAGGCAGTTGCTGGGACCGCAGCATACAAGACACAGCCCACTGGCACTCCGACCTGCTCTGGGCCAGGTTAAGCCTTACTAGGCACTGGCATGGGATTATCAAAAATAATTCATGCCAGACCAAACTTCTCTCTCTGTCTCATTTTTTATAGAGCTGCTAGTTTGGTAGATCATAGGGATGCTGTGGACATAATATATCTTGATTTCAGTAAACCATTTGACAATGTCTCCCATGATATCCTTGTTAATAAAATATGAGCTGGACAGCACCTGTGTTAGGTGGATCCACAGCTGAACGAACTGGGCCCAACTAGTGCTCATTAACAGCTTTGCATCAACCTGGAGGGAGGACTCAAACCGAATGCTACAGGGCTCTCATTCCCCATGTGCTATTCCACACTTTTGTATATGACTTGGATGAGGATATAGAGGGGATGCTTATCAAATCTGCAGCTTTGAGAGACAGCTAACACCACAGTAAACAGAAACAAGATTCAGAATGACTGTGCCACGCTGGACTACTTACTGGGTTGAAACCAACAAGATGAAATTCAACAGTAATTAATGTAAAATCCTGCATTTAGGAACAAACAAGTCAAAAGGCACAAATGTAGGATGGGAGAGGGTTTGCTTGGCAGCAGTTCATGCAAAAAGGATCGAAGTGTTGGAGATGATTACAAGCTGAACATGAGCCAGGAATATAATGCGGCCGCTAAAAAGAAGTTGCATTAAGACAAGCATAGTGTTCAGATCACAAAAATGAGTAATTCCACTCTATTCTGTGCTGGCCAGGCCACTTCTGGAGTGCCGTGGCCAGTTCTGGGCCCCACATTTTAAAATGGGCATTGACAAACTGGAGTGGGTCCAGAAGAGGACCAGGGGGTCTGGGCTGGAAACAAAGTCCTATGTGGACCGATTGAAAAGGCGGGATATGATTCGTCTGGAAACGAGAAGATTAAGGTGAGACTTGACGGCGGTCTACAAATATCTGAAGCACTACCATGGCGCAGGCCTGCTCCCCACTGCTCCAGAGGCAGGACTAGAACAATGGCGTGACGCCGCGTAGAGGAACAGAGTCGGGGTACCCGCAGGAGACGCTTCCTAACGGTGCAAGCGGAGGAGGCTGCTTCCGGGGTGGCGGCCTTTCCTCCCCTGGAGGGGCTGGGGCGGGCATGTGCAAGGGGCGCCGCAGCCGCGCTGCAGCCAGGTCCCGCGCCAAGCAGAGGGGCGGGGCGCATTCATGGCTGCGCGCGGGGACGGCTCATCCAAGCCTCCCAGGCGGCCTGCTCGGGGCCCCGGAGGCGGGGGCCAACCCCGAGGGGAGCCCTGCGGCCGCCCTGGGCGAGCGTGGCGGGGCCCCGGGCCGGCCTCGGCAGGCCCCCTGGCTGTGCCTAGCGGGGCTTCTGTGGGCGCCTCGGCGGGCACGTAGGGGAGGCAGCTCCACGGGAGCCGCCCCGGACGCATCCGCCACCTCCGGGTCTCCTCGCCTCCGCGCTCTGGGCGGCGTCTGGCCCCGCGGCGCACCTGCTCCCTTCCCCGCCCGGCTGACGTCGAGCCGCGTCGCAGCAAGCGGCCGGCCGTCCCGCGGCGCCGCCTATATATCTCCCAGCGGGGACGGAGCGGCGGCGTCGCGCTGCCCGGCCGCCGAAGGAGTCCCTCGGAGCCGCCGGCGCGCCGCCCGCCCGGACAGAGGCCCCCGACGGCGCCGCGGCCCCTCCATGCGTACCGCGCGCGCCCTCCTGCTGCTGCCGCCGCCGCCGCTGTTGCTGCTGCTCTGGAGCTCAGGCGAGGGAGAACGAGCGCGCGGGCGGGCGAGTGGAGACACCGACGGGACGGGCAGGGACGCCGGGGAGAGGCGCTGTTGGGAGTCCGGGGAGGGAGCTCTTCTTCCGGCTTGGGCTCTGGACTCGACGGCCCCCCGGCTCCGGGAGGTTGGACAGAAGCCGCCGCAGGGTTTGGCGACAGGAGGCACCGGAAAGGCATGGGGGGGGAAGCGACCCCCTCTCGCCCCGCGGGGGGGCTTTTCATCTCGCCTCGTCAGCCTCGGGGCGTGAGCGGTCGGCATGCCCTGTACTGGCGCGCCGCAGGCCCAAGTCTTGGGGCTCCCGCCATCAGAACGCCCTTGTGAGACGCCGGCTGGGCCAGCTGCCTAACTCTGGGCACGCCATCCTTCCAAGACACCCCCCCCCGTGCCCCTCCCGTCTTCCCGCTCTGTACAGCAACCCTGTTGGCCAGAGAGTGGCTGCCTGGGCCGCGGTGGGTCACCCATCCGGTGATCCTCATGGCTGACTGAGAAGGGGATGCAAGCGCAGCGCGCTCCGGCCTGAGTCAGGTGCTATCCGCTGCACCCTGGTGGCTCTCAGAATGTTAATATTGCTTAGGGGGCTTCATCTTATCTGCTTAACTTTTACAGTAACTTTGCAAGGTAGGCCAGTATTGCTTTCTCCATATTGGAGCTGGGGCCGTGGTAGTGAGAGAATAGTGCCTTGCCCTCCAGCCATCTACTGAATTTATGACAGGCAAGTTTTGAATTCAGGAATGTTGTGGCTACCCATCTTTACAGCACTTTTATTTAGCTCCACTGTGCTCATTGGGGCTTACTTTGAAGTAAGTGTTCATAGGCTTTCAGCCATGGTCCTATACGATCATTTCCCTTCTGGAGAGGAGTACACGCTCCCTCATTGTTAATTCACGTATAACTTCTTAGGACTTTAGGGAAGGGAAAAAAGAGTTACTAAGATTGGATCAGACTGCAAGCTCCTCCAGTAGTATTTCCTTATGCCAGGCAATTTGGTCCGAACCCATTGTGTCCAGTGTAAGATGTGGCTTGCTCCTGTGTTCGGGGATGGCTTGTTTGTCTTACTACGATCAGTGGGAATATTTATCTGAGAGTAACACTGAATCATGTCCAACGTGTCATCCTTGCGGTGATGGGGAAAGTTGATGGAGAAATGCTTTGGCAAGCGTGGTTGTGTTTT
This sequence comes from Heloderma suspectum, assembly GCF_057233095.1. Classification (NCBI taxonomy): domain Eukaryota; kingdom Metazoa; phylum Chordata; class Lepidosauria; order Squamata; family Helodermatidae; genus Heloderma; species Heloderma suspectum. The sequence goes on along the minus strand of NC_139462.1, from coordinate 130,108,316 downwards.
GCCATCCAATCTTAACTATGCGCTATCAGAAGTTGTTTTGTTTGAAGTAGGATTTCTCCTCAAGTAAGTGTGTATCTAATTAAGTCTCAATCAGCTCAAGGTGTGCGGAATCCATTTTTTCTTAAACAGCACACTTTCTAGAATTCTGGATGATAGAACACAATAACCCAGAACGTGGGAGACATTTTTAAAATACTGGGATAGTATAAATGTATTAACATTAGAAAACCTGAGAGCTGCTTCTTGAGTGACTCACTGCTGAATAAGAGTACATATGCAATAACTGCCTAATGTAATTTTAGGTAAACACCTCTCTGCTAGTTTTGGCTGACTAACAAGAATGACATCCTGACTTGTTTAATTTCTCTTCTGCAGTGTGCCAGCATGCTGTTGGATCAGCACTAAATGTGACAGAACATGAGCAAAGCATGTCTATCTTGAGGACTCCCAATACACCTGCTGCAAATGAGATGTTTTCCTCAGGAGGTGATTATGAAGAGGCTGAAGTGGAAGATATGAAGGAGGTGATTGCACCTCAGTTCCTTGTGGGTGACCCAGGTAGAGGTATGTTCAAGTGGAGCCTTTATCTTCAAGATGAGCCTGTTTTGAGGATGTGAGGTGTCGAGAGCAGCTGCTCCAATTAGGAAATATGCAAAACAGATGAGAGAGCTTTTAGCTGACTGCTTTGTTTGGTGTAATAGTAAGCTTTTTGACTTGCACCTCTGTCAATTCTTCATACTATCCAAGAACTTCATTGGGTTAAACTGCCTATGAATGAGCATGAGATGTTAGGAGTAGCCCATGTCTGAAACTGTGTCATTGTGCACATTGGAAATTCTGTCTCTCTTTCTTGTTTGTTGTTGATGAATAAATACATGGAAATATATTTGCTGTCAGACAGTAAACTAAATGTTAATAGTTACAGTGTAGCGCTGTAATGTTCAAACTAACAGAAGTAGCCACTGGCTGAAAAGTCTGGACTTGACCTGTAGTTTCTGTGTCATTGCAAAAGGTATAATGCTGATAAGTGAGAAGTACATATAACACCAACCACCAAGCCAAGGACATAACTGCAGCACAGATCTCAGCTGGCTTAACTCCAGGGCCAGCCCAAGACATTTTGCTGCCTGTGGCGATGGATAAGATTTTGGGGCATTCCATGTACATTCCGTGAACAAAAACCATCCTGACTAGCAGTTGAATCTTACTTCAACACTGGCAATGGGACAGTGTCCTCCACCACACCTGATGGCAGCAAGCTAGCTTAGGAAGGGCAGGGCAGAAAGGTGCATGGCTCTGCCCTCAACACCTCACAGCCACTCCCCAGCATCTGCAGCCTGAGGCAGCCGCCTCATTCTGCTTAATGGTAGGGCCGGCCCTGTCTTTCTCTTCACGGAACCCTGGGAGCTCTAGTTGTGTGAGGGGGGTGGGTTCTAAAGATTCCCACAGAGAATGCTTGGCGCTCTCACAAAGCTACAATTACAGGAATTCTTTGGGGGAAACCTTTGAAGTTAATGGTATAAAATCGATGCATTCATAGGGTAGGTCTGGCTGTGTTTCCAGTGAGGAACCCATTCTTAACCAAAATGTCGGGTCTTAATTAAGGATGCAGTCGGTTAATTTTCTTGTCGTCTTCCTTAAAAAAAAATTTTAATTTTTTTTTAAGGTTTTAATTACCTTTTCAAACTCAATATAGGCAATTCTCCTGTTTTTAATTCACCTACTAGCATTAATTTGCATGGGTTTTAAACATATTTTGCCCAAAGCCATACCAAGTGAGTGTGGGGCTGAGTAGAAATTTGAAGTGGAATGGGTTAATCCATTAATTTAACAATGTGTTTTAATTTAATTTTTCAAAATGTGAACAAGGTAAACATCTCTTGGTCATGCTCTGGCGTAACCAAGAGATGAGTAGGGGCTAGTGACATTCAGAGAAGCTGGGAGAGGCCTAGTTCTCGAGTTGAGTGTCGATGATGGCTTGGGAGATGGACAGAATGGGGAATAACACTCCTCTTTTGACATTGCTCACCTGTGGCATGGCCCTGGATCAGTCCCCTCTTTGTTCCCTGAAGGGTGCAGAGTTGCTCCTGCCACCCCGGCAAGAAAGGTGTGAAGGCCTTTGCATCAGCTGATTAATTAAACTGAGGGTATCTACCTGATAAACAATGCATTCTCCAGTGCATAGTTACAAATAGGATTTGAGAATCAGATCTCCTTCAAAAAAGACTGCAGGCAGCAGAGTGTAGTGCTCTTGAACAGAACCTTAACTATCACCCTTATTACCTTTGTGGAAAACTCAACTAAAGCTTGAGAAGAGAAGTCATGGCGGTGGGGGTGGAGGAATATGATAGCGTTTTTCAAGTACCTAAAGGTTTGACACACAGAAGAGGGCTGCAAACTGTTCTCTATCATCCAAGACTGTAGGTCATGAAACAACGGGCTGAAGTTACAGGAAGGCAGATTTTGGCTGAACATCAGGAAAAACTTCCTAATGGTCAGCGCAGTCATACAATGGAACCAATTGCCTAGGGAGGTGATGGGCTCTCCTTTGCTGAATATACTCAAGCAGAGACTGGACAATCATCTGTCAGGGATGCTTTAAACTGGATTCCTGCACTAAGCAGAGGGTTGGGCTCCATGACCTCCATGGGCCCTTCCAGCAGATTCTGTTTGCTATAATTCCAGGGGTGGGATAATCAGTCTGTTTCTGGTCCATGTTATTTTCATCTGTGTGTACCCATAAGTCTGTTCCATCCCATTTCTGCATTAATCTGCAGTTTCAAAGAAAATTGCATGAAAACTCTTATTTAAATATGGATTTCTAGATGTATTTTAAAACATTGATTGATTGCCACGAACTGGATCTGCAAACTCGGAAAGTGCAAAAGTTGACTGATAACTAAGTTGCGATCTGGACATTAGTTTGGGGAGTGCAACTTGGATCAGTTCATATTAGAATTCACTATGACTGAATTCTTCAAGCGTCTGAATATAATACATTGTTCCTAATGTGTTGGAATGTAGCTATTCATATTAACATTGCCAGTGCTTTTAAACTCTTCAGCACCTGGTTCGGAAACAGTTTCTTCTGACTTAGAGCCTTTCTACTCAAGGCATTTATAGTGTGCTTGTGATTCCTCACTCATGGTAGTTTGTGGGTCCTTTACACAACAATGTCATCCTCCAGGGCCTTTCCCATATTTTGCAACCATTTTAGCGTGTTTTTTTCCCCTAATGAAGAAAGTCTGGTATATCTTGAATGGCAGCATGAAACCTTCTGTGTAGTTCTGCAATTCCACTATACCACAGCACCACCTAGTGGTTGTGTAATGGAACATACAGAAAGTGAAAGAAAACCAACGGGGGGGGGGGGGGGAATTAGTTGAAAGGAGCTGATCTGAATCCCAGAAAGAATCCGGAAACACAAGCTTCGGTAAAGGGGCGGGTTAAAAGCCTCATGTAGAAAAGCCCTTATTCAAGTTGAGCCTTAAGCCTGAGCATCTATCTTAAAGAATCACTTGATTTAGTAACAGTATTATGCCCTTTTAACCAACATGTCACTTGTTAAGACTTTTAAGGTAAGGCCTTAAAAGTTGAGGCTGTTTGCAGTCTGTTGTTAGCGCCAGAAAATAAGGGAGGATATCTACACTGCAAACTTATATTGGGGTTATACTAGTCTTGGCTGCCTCCAAAGAGAGAATTGTTGGTTCCATTGTGGAAACAAGAGACTCAAAATTACATCAAGAAATAGTCATTTGGTGCGGCTGCTGCCCTGCCCCAACACACACACCCCTACAGTTTCTAGGGTTCCTTGAGAAGAGGGACTGACTGCTTGAGGCCTGCAATGTAGATATGGCCATAGATTAAGGTAACTTTTTATTGGACAAAAAGTATGACAAAGCATTCTGTGAGTCTGATACTTGTACATTTTTTCAACAACAGAAGTTAACTCAATAAAAGAGTTCTTTTGTTCTATGCCTTATTGCTAGCTATATATGATGGGCTAGTTTACCAAGGTGATAGTCCTGTTTATTGAGTAGGTGAACTCTTTTGACTTCTTCATACAGAATAAAGCTCCAGTCAGCAAACTAACCTCTTACTCTGTAATACATCCATTTATTTCAAGTTGGTAACAAGTTGGTCTGCAAATTAGTTCTGAAAGTTGTGCACCTCAAAGCACCAACTCTGAAGAAAGTTGGTACATTGTCGCTTGAAGCAGGCGCTAAAGAAAGTAAGGGTGCAATCTTATGCAAGATTTGACAGAAAAAAGTCCTACAATTTCCAGCATCCTTCCAGCCAGGCGTGCTAAGAACTGTAGAACTTTTTTCTGTCTAAACACACATAGGATTGTGCCCTAACCCATAATCTATTTTAAAATAACATTGTACATAAGCTATTTTATGGCCCATTCTTAGAAACTGGTATGCAAGAGACAAATACTGTGTTAAGTGATTTATCTGGACTGTACCACCTCAAACTATATGTGGGGCAGGGTCAAATGTGTTGAAAGCGCCTTAATGTGTCTGAAGCAGAAAGTTACGGTTAATGACTTCCAAACATCCCAGGATATGAAGCCATGGCTTAAGAGCCTGACTTTTTCAGAAGCTGTTAACCATAGTTTTCCAGTTCAGATGCAATCAGAAACTATAGTTAATTGAAGTCTTCCTAGCTTGTTCACTCGCTCACTCAAAAGGAGGAGAGATGTGGCTTATTAAGTTGAGATACGATTGTCTGGATATGGCCACTGAATTAAACTGTTAAAATGAATTGCTCAGTAGTATTTATCTGACCTTGGATGCTTCTGTAGCTATAAATGCCTAAGCCACCATAAGTGTTATCAAAGCTGATCTTACATTTAGGATGTAATCTAGTTTTAAGTAAAACCTGGGTTTGTACACTGAACAGGAAGGTTGCACTCAGTCTTGGCTCTGAGTGTGCCTGGGTGGAGCATGTGTTTTCCAAGTTTATCGCATTCATTCTTATCTCAGGCCATTCATTCTGTGCCTTAGCCTGACCTACCTCACAGGATTGTTGTGAGAATAAAATGGGGGAGAACTATGTACATCCCCTTGAGCTCCTTGGAAGAAAGACAGGATTAAATGTAATAAATAGGCTACATATAGTAGCCAGGTTTACATGTGACAATGAGCCAGAATTCCATAGAGGCCTGCCTTACTGTTCACAAATTGCACGCTGGTGCATGCAGCCTTTTTACTCCTGCTTTGTTCTTCCCTCCACCAGGAGTGACTAACCAGAAAAGAAAAGCTTACTGTGCCATCTGAATTGGGGATCCTGGCTTATTGTGCCCCTCGCAAGCCAGAATAGCAAACCAGAGTGTTCTCGGTTTACAATTCCTGGCTTGTTTGGCAGTGTAAGGCAGGAATGCCAGTTTGGATGACACCGCAAGCTTTTCTGGTTAGTATACCTTCTCCCAGTGGCAGGAGGAGCCAAATGTGAGTGGAAGGGCTGCATATACAAGCACACAGCTGGTGAATGGTTCTCCAGAATCCTGGCTTAGCATTGCGTGCAAATGTAGTCAGTGTGAAGTAGCCATAAAGTTGTGAAGATCATAGCCTAAAAAATAAAATAAGATGGCATTTTGTTTTGGTATCTGTTCACCAGAAAGTTAGAAAAGTCAGGATCAGATTCTGAAACTGAGCTGAGTATGATCTTTCTGCATGTGTCATGTTTGGGAGGAAATGAGGTGAGAATACCTCATTTTTTTCCTTATGGTAAGTAGAAGTGGGACACATTCATTTGTGCACTACAGTTTAACCCCATAAATATGTATTTTTAAACTGGCAGATTGTTGTGAAATCCTCTATAAAATTCTACAACTGCCTGCTTTGTCCTATTAAACCCCCCTGAAAAGCAAATATCATTGGGATTAACCATATTATGACCCTTGGTTAGAATTGCTAAACATAACTAATTAACACTACTTAATTTACCTTTCATGCTGAGCAATAATATCTATGATAAATTAGTCAATAACACTCATTACTAGCTTTGACTTTATTGCATTTAAAAATGGAAATCAAACTTGAAACAGATATTAAAATAGTTTGCACACTAACTTTCTAAAATGTCTCTAATGTGACACAGTAACATGAAAAACAGAATGCAGCAGCAAAAAAGAAACCCGCTTAAAATCCTGTATCAGCTTCTTTGCTGATATTAATTCTGTGTAAAAAAAATAAAAGGAAGCATGAAGGAATTGTATCAAAACACAAAACTTTTCATTTATGTTCTGGCTCATCTGTGAACTGGTCACTATCTGTATTGATTCCAGACACCTGCCTGGCTCATTAATTCTGATGGTACAAGCTGGGCACTTGCTCTCTGCGCTAGCAGATTTAAATATCTGTAGCAAGCAGATACTTCAGTTAGGGTGCACTCCTATGCATGTTTAGACAGAAAAAAGGCCTGCAGCTCTGAATATTCCCCAGCCATGGGTGGCTGGGGAATGCTGGTAGTTGTAGGACTTTTTTCTATGTATACATGCAGATAATTTTGTCCTTATTGTGTCAAAAATCTTATCCCTTTCTTGACTGTTCCTTGTCTTTTGGTTGGTACAGTTTTGTCTTGTCTGACCATCTTTTGTTTGAGGTTGGCTCTGATATGGGGGTTTTTGGTTTTGTTTTGTGCTGTTTTTAAACGTGGCTAAAACATCTTCCATTTGAGAATAATTTCATGATCATCTGCAATTTAAACCATACTATATTATTATCCTGACAGAATGACCTGGTTCACACAATGAAACATCCCACAGTTTGATACCCATGGGTTGTTCAGGAGTGAGCAACTGAATGTGCTGCCTCCCAACCACTCGCCCACTTCTGATGGCGCTGAACTACCCAGGGATGCTCTGTCCCAGAGCTGTTCTCCATTATGTCCAAACTCAGAACCCTGGGTTGTTGTGGGAGAAACAACCCAGGGTTATAACCCAGGATTTGTTCTTTAGTTATAACTGTGGTCTGTTTCTCCCTCAGCAACCCACCAGAGTTCTGGGTTCAGACATCATGGAGAACGACTGATTGATTGACTGATTATTTAAAGTATTTCTTGGCTGCCTTTCAGGGAAGGAGCCCTCCCATGGTTGCATATAACAATAAAACTCACATAATAAAAACCAATAATGTAATAACAATAAAAACAGCACAACAATAAAACTCATGTAATAAAAACAGGTAAGACAATAAAAACAGTGAAAACAGCAGCAGCAAACATCCTAAAAAAACAACAAACACCAGCATAAAAACAAAACATACAACTTAAGCTACAATCCATTCTGATAAAACATAATCAGGGGAAAGCCAAAGTAAAGTAGTAGGTTTTCAGGGTCTTCCTAAAAGCCTGCAATGATGGGGCCTGGCAGACCCCCGATGGCAACTTATTCCAGAGTTGTGGGGCCACTGTGGAAAAGGCCTGCAGAAAAGGAGTGTCCTTGGGTTGTTTAGTGCACTAGAAGTGGGTGCGAAGTTGGAAGCCTGCATGTGCTCTCACTTCTGCTTGCTCCTGAAAACCCATGATTAACCAGTTGCAGGTGGTTTCATTGTGCGAACTGGGTCAGTGTTGTATATTCCCTGTATATTGTAGACACAACTTGTAGTATGAAGGCCCTTTGCTTCATAATTATACTTGCAGTAGAAGTGGTGTAATGGTTAGAATGGGAAATGGAGGTTGAAATCCCTATCCATTTTTTAGGGCACTGGCCAAGTCTCACAGGACTGATGTGAGGCTAAAATGCCACCCTGAGCTATTTAGAGGAAGGGTAGGTTACTAATGTAAGTAATTCAAATTTATTTCCAGGTGAATTACAATTTAAGAAACCAGCAAAATCAGCAAGTGTAAAAAATAACCCTAACAAACCAAGAAGTAGGGGAAATAAGGAGAAGAAAAATAAAAAGAAGAAAGCTCCATGTGAAGGAAAGTTTAAAAACTTCTGTGTTCATGGTGAATGCAAATATATTGAAGAAATCAAAGCACCGACGTGCATGTAAGTTAACCTATGGAATGCTTGAGAGGTGACGAACAGTCTCTATCCTATTTTTTAATCTGGGGTATCTGTGTAGATGTTATTTTGAAAGGCAGAACTTTAATCATAGAACTATTAATGGGACGAGAAAACATAGTGCTGAAAAGATGTGCTGAAAAATAGTTGACTTGCCAAAAAGTCCTGGAAATTTAAGAGAATAAAAGGAAATAAACACACTCCAGTGAACTTGCCAATGCGCAAGCCCTTCTTAGACATTGATTGAGCTGCTATGATACCACAGAAACCTGGAGATGAGTGCTGCTAGGTCTTTGGCATCAGTTTATTGAGATAAGTCCCCCTCGTCACCCAAAGCCATTGGTTGAATTGCTGTGATTTCTGCAAGCATTCTAACTGCTCAGGAAGAAACTGTTAGGTCAAAGACCCTTAGAATCAGAAAGCTGTGTGCCAGTAGTGGGACAGGTTTCATAAAGACAAGGACACACTATGTGGGCTTTACTCACAGTCTATATGTATACTGAAGTACTTCTTGCAAATATGTTAGCATTCCTACTTAATTCATTGTGTCACTTGCAAAGCCTCTGCTATGTAAATCTACATGATTGTGGAATTCATGAGCTGCATAATGAGCTCCTAAACTCATAATGTGATCATAAGTTAAAAGATGGAATGAGGTGTGCCTTCCCAGAACATACCATTCAAACTAATCGCAACTTACCATACTGCTGAGAAACCTTACTCTACCGTAGTTGGACTTAGTAAAGTATGTCAAGCACCAACATCTTACAAGGGGTATTGTAGTTCCTCAGTACTACCATTTGAGTGACTTGTGTTTCTGTAAAATTGCAGGAGGTGCTCAAATACTGTGTAGTTAATGATTTGCATGGTTAATTTTCAGATGCCATTCAGATTACTTTGGAGAACGTTGCGTTGAACAATTCTTGAAGACACATAGGAGCAATGATGCAGCAAGTCACTCTACCACAGTACTCATGCTGTACTCAAGCACAATATACGTGGCGCTGGTTGTTGTATTCTCAGTCCTCTGTGTTGTCGTCATTGCAGTTGTTGTCATAGTACAGTAAGTAACATAATTTTAGTTGTCCAGTTAGTTGAGGAAACTGCCAGCATAGTGAAACAGTTGCAGAATGACCTATAAATGTATGTGATACTTCACATGCATCAAAATGCTGTCAGGAACATGGAGCTGATGATCTATGAACCCACATGCTAGTCAATTATTGTGGTGCAGGATGACTGAATGAAGCATGATGGTGAAGTTGAATAACTGAAATTATATGGAATAATTTGTTAGGCCAGTTTTGCTGGTGAAGGCTCAGCCTCCGTGTAGAGGTGCCCCTTGGAGACGCTTCTAAAAAAAAGGTGTCCCCAACCAGTCATGTCCGACTCTAGGGTGTGGTGCTCATCTCCATTTCTAAGCCGAAGAGCCAGCGCTGTCCAAAGACGCTTCCGTGGTCATGTGGCCAGCATGATTGAACACCAAGGTGCATGGAACGCTGTTACCTTTCCTGCCGAAGCAGTACCTATTTATCTACTTGCAATTTCTTGCTTTCAAACTGCTAGGTTGGCAGAAGCTGGGACTGAAGACGGGAGCTCACTCCGTCACGCGGCACTCGGGTCTCGAACTGCTGTCCTGCTCACCTTCCAGTCTGCAGTTCAGCATAGGGATGTACGAAAGTCACTTACCTTTTCGCAGGGGTGCTTCGTGGTGGGGGGGAGGCGCTTCGCTTCTCCCCCCGAAGTTCAGGCGAGGGTGGGGAGGCGTCCCGCCTCGCCCGGCCGAAATTCAGGCCGGGGAGAAGCGCCCCGTCTCCCCGGCTGCGAAACAAAGTGTAAAAAAAAACACAAAAACCCGTGATAGGCTACGTAACGATTAACATAGCCTATCACGGCTGACTTTGGAAATCTAGCCGTGATAGGCTACGTTAATTGTTACGTAGCCTATCACGGGGTTTGGGGTTTTTTTTACACTTTGTAATGGCGGCGGCAGCCGGTCAGAAGACCGGCTGCTGCCCCCGCCCCCGACAAAAGGCCGATGAACTGCTGCCGGGAGGGACATTCGCCAAAGGTAAGTCCCATCCGGGGGTGGGGCGGAGAATTTCACCGCCGATTTCGGGGGGCCGAATGCGTTGGCGCTCGGCCCCCCAAAGATTCGGGGAGAAATTCTCCGCCATCCCTAGTTCAGCGTCTTAACCACTAAGCCACCGCGGCTTCTAGTCTCCATCAAATTCTAGCATTGTTTGGACACTTTATTGGATTTGGGCATTTATTTGTACTATGAATTTGTTCTCTTAAGCAGCCCCTCAAAGTGGGACAAAGTGCATTTTTGTGGGGCAAAATGAGCTTGCACTAATGTATCTAGTGTGAGAAATGCACTATATTGTGCTTGCAGTGATAATGAAAAGCTAGCTGAGTGTTCTCAAAGAACATAAATGCTTAAATCTTAAACTCAATTAACTTTCTGGTTTTTATTTATTTGTGTGTGTGTGTGTGTGTGTGTATGTTTATGTGTGCATAAGTTTAAGATGGGGTTGCCGCTATATTCCTCTAACAGAGAAGGGTAGCTTGAAATTTGGAATCCCAGTGAGAGTCAGCAGAAACAAATGGCTAGCTCACTGGGATCCACAAATGAAATCCACAACTTACTAAGTACCACTGGTGCCTAGAGGCACAGGCCACTTGTAAAAGCTGATATCAGCCACACCTGTGTCTTGAAGGCTCTGTGCAGGTAGTAGGCTGCACAGAATGGATCAGGCCCTCCATGAACTACCTCAGGGTCCCAATCTACTTCCTGCAGGTTCCTGCACATTTCATTTATAGAGGACAGGTATTACCAAAAAAGAGGACAAAAGAGGGTACATATTTGCATAAAAATTTCATATGCTAATTTATATGTATAGGTGCACATTTAGAAATAATTATTAGAATTTAAATAGAAATAATTCCATAATGTAAATCTATAATTTAAATAGAAATAATTACTAGAATTTAAATATAAATAATTATTAGAATTTAAATAGAAACACAGTACATCTCACCATAGCACGCTAGACTGACCAGCTGACCTGTGCTGTCAATGGGCCACTTCAAGGCCCTTGTTCTCCCTTCTGATGGTTCTTTGTCTTTATACTGGGCTTGGACTGGACAGGCCTTCAAACAGGGAACACCTTAACATTAGAGGACAATCCCCTGGCAGCCCTTCAAACAGAGGACTGTCCTTTGTAAGAGAGGACATATGGCCACCTATCGTGCTGCATCGAGGGTCTTCAACTCTGTTTCCATGGTGCAGAATGACCGGGAATAAAGTATGCAGACATTATGGCATCTGGACTGAGGTTGGAGCTGCATGACGCAGATGAGGCCTCCACTTTGATCAAGAAATCATTTTGTGGTAGGGGCAGAGTGAGCTAGATCTGTGTGGCATGGATCTGGCCCTTCTCATTTCTGCTGCCAGATGAGCTGCCCTGGACAAAGCCTCCAGGCCCCTGGACCCAAAAGCCTATGCTTCTTTCCCTGGCCCCTTGCAGCAGACTTCACCCAAGAGGGAGGGTATTTCCCTGAGCCCATGCTTGGACTCAGCTGTGTGAACCATCTCCATCCCACCCCTTCCCTGAATTCTTTAAAGCAATGTATATCCCTTATATACATATGTATGTAAGTTATATATATATGTGTAAGAGAAAATAGTGCATGTTCTGGTTCCATTAATTTAAATGTCTGCCTTGGGACCGCATCAAGTTGCTTGTCTTTAGATTTAATAAACAATCCTATGCTTGGGCTTAAACGTACAGTTTATAAGCTTTGTTTCTTTAGTTTGGTGGAGCATTCCATAATTTTGAAATTTTGGAAAATTGTTAAAATGTTAAAAATAACGTTAAAATGGTTAAAATAATGTTCCCAATTATGAAGGATTTTGTATTCTTTTGAGAAATTACATTTTTCTGAATCTGGAATTCAAATATATCCTTTGCCAGTTGAAGCATGGAGTTTTGTAGGATAGGTCTGCACAACTCATGGCCTACTAAGCTGAATAGAGCTCAGTAAACCCCGTTCTGGTCATCTACCTGGGACTGCAGAAACTTTCTGTGCAGATCACAATACATGGTTGGTGTGCTTTATTCAGCCTGTTCAGTCACCACGTTGGACAGCATAGGACTGTGGTCCCAGAGCCTTTTGTTGTTGATAACTCTATTAAAGTTAGTTCCGAGAAAGCAGGTATTGAAATGTTGCAAGGAGATGCTGATTATTGCTTCATAAGAACACTTGAGAAATGCTGCTGAGAACATGTCCCATAAGCCTCCCAGTCTGCAGTGAGGAAAGTTCTAATTGCACATCTCACAGGACTGTTCAGTAGAAAATAGCTCATGTTTGTAAAGTTCATTGAAGCTGATCTATTCAAAAATCTGATTTAAAATTATTAAAATTAACTCTCGCTTGCTTAATCTCTGCCATTAAAATCCAGTCGAAATGTAAAAACAAACTGCCAATTTTAACAAGCATATATCCTAATACATCTTGTTTTAGATCACTTAGAAGACAATACAAAGGCCTTCTGAAATACGCTCGAACAGTTAACTTTTAAAAGTTGGGTATCTACGTGGAATCTATGTGCTTCTTAAAGAATTAAAAAAAGATTTATAAAATAACTTGTTGGCTGTGTGCTGGTAATAAGGCTCTGGAAGTCCAGCAGCTGTGTTGTCCTGCCATGGAAATGGGACACAATCTACCAGGGAGTTCTCTTGTGCAAGGCCCGTTGAAATGAATGGGAGCTACAAAAAAGCAGTCCTGAACTTTCACATAGCTCCCATTCATTTCAATGGGGGTTGCACAGGAGAGAATCCCACTGGATTGTGCCCTAGGTCCAGAAATGTTAGCCGTAGCTCCCCCCACCCCCCATAAGCCTTGATGGGGGTGGCTGCCTATCTCTTAACATATAGTTAAAGTGAACTTTTTAGTGGTTGGTTTAAAGTAACCTTTCTCTGTTTACAACCATTTTGCACATATTTTTGCAGGAGAGTAGCAGTTCCATTTTTGTGATTGCATGTAATGGAGTAAAAAAAAAATTTTTTCCACAGGGTAAGAAAAAAATGTTCTAAATACAATGAAAAAGAGGAAAGGAAAAAGCTCCGACAAGAAAATGGGAGTTCTCACAGTGGTGTTTAAAGAGAAGTGAAGGTAGGAGTTTCTTAGAGTGTTTTACAATATGCTTCCTTCTGTATTTAACAGAACTAAATCTCTGGAGAACATCCCTCTTTGTACCAGTGACTGAGTACAAAGTCCGTTGGGGGAATAGTGTCTTTATAGCAGCCAGTCCTTGTACAGCATAGAGGAGAGAAAAGGTTTGGTGTGTCTTCACGTGAGGACTCTCCCCCCACCCCCACACACACATTCAGAATACACACACACACACACACACTGGAGAGAGCATACCTATGACATCCACCTAATTGGTGTCACTATTGGCCATTCCAGGGGTAGTTCTTGATTTAAGGCTGCAACCTTATCTGGGAGTAAGTCCTATTCAATGTAGACATACATAGATTTGCTATGTAAGTGTAATGGGCAAAGTTTACTGCAAAACACTGCAGACACTGCCAGAAGAGAGAACCAGGCTATCAGATTCATGGTTATCATTATGAGTTCAATACTTTATGCCACAGAACATATGATGTAGCTGTATACTTACTCAGACTGATCGAGGAACTGTCTGTTCTGACTAGCAGCAGTCCTTCCAGATTTCAGACAGGGACTTCTCCTGGCACTCCTATCTGGGATACTTTTGAGAGATGGCCAGGGATTGAACCCAAAACCTTTTCTCATGTACATCATGTGCTTGGTCACTGAGCTGCAGTTATTTCCAAAGAACAGCTGCAAGAAAATTCAGGTCTAGTATATATGGGTGCCTGGATATTTCCTGCTTTTAGTGCTCCAGAAACTCTACTAATTGTCAGCATGACATTTTTTTAAAAAATGTTCCATGTCCAAACCTTTGCACAATCTTTGCCTTTTGCAGAAGGTGAAGAAGCTATTGCTGAAGCACATGCTGTTCCATGGAGGCACATCTGAACAGGTCAAATCAAGAACCTAGAGGAATGTGTGAGGCTGAGACTTTGTCTTCCCCCAACATGGAAGAAACTGCAAGAAGGGATTTTGCACTCCCTCTTATCTCTTGGCCGCTGCCAATGAATGCAGAACATGCGGCTTCACTTGCAGGAATCAACATCTATATTTTTCATAACCACTGGAGAGCTGGACCACACTGTCAGTACTGAAAGGCTGTCAAGTGGTCATTGCCTTGCAGACTTCCCTTTTGCATGTGTTATCTGTCATCAGAATTATTGACTGAGAGTTTACAGAGAAGTGTGTGTGTGTGTGTGTGTGTGTGTGTGTGAGAGAGAGAGAGAGAGAGAGAGAGAGAGAGAATATATGAATTTAGGAGATGCTCATGATAGCAAAGAGAAATTCTGTACTGGCTATGGAACTCCATGAAGGTGAAAGGGAAAACAAAAACAGAGCAGGTTTTGAGTAAGTCCCTCACACTGCTTCAAGAGCTGTGTGACTCCAGCTGGGACAAACACCACAGGGCGTGCCTTCTCTCGCACCTTCACCTCTATCAACTTGAGGATTCCTGCTTTCTGCATCCAAAAGTGGCAGACCAGGAATGTCGTTGTTTGCTACAGACTACTTTTTACGTTGGATGTCTCACTTGAAGGTGCACAAACAATTGGAGCAGTTTCCAAGCTCGCAGCTACTGTAATTTAAACCATGTGTCCTGGAAGGTACAAGGATTTTAAGACTTAAACCTCATGGCAAAACTCATCCAATCACAAAACTAATGGAAGAGTTGCTTGTTGGTGATTTTGTGCTCTTTCGGAACTGATCTAATCCTCATCTACAGTGTGTCAATACTAGAGTGATTGTTGCCTCCCCCCACAAGCATTCTAAAGCCGGGGGCTGCGGTTTCCGGATCTTTAACAAATGAAAGACTCCTGTGATGTGGGATGATTGTATTGTAAAGACTTTTCACTAAAGGCCTCCTCAAATCAGAGATTACTTCGGATTAAGTGGGTTAGACAATGAACTCTAAATCAGCATTTGGTTGTTTAAGTAGTCTTGTAGAACTTGCTATGAGAAAGCCATCAGCAGTGGCACAGTTTTGCCAGTCCTGTTGTCTCACTACTTCTTTTCCCTTGGTCTCTTGATCGTACTCCCACCTCAAGTAAAGAAAGAATATTTGAGCCAATCCACTGAGAATCACTCCTTCTCAGTCCCAGTTGGGATAAGTGGGGGTTGTCGAGGGACACGTGTTTGGTAGAAGATGGCCAAGTATAGCAAGAGCTACCGAGGATCAAGCATACAAGGGAATTTACCATGTACTGATGAATAATTCTGAAAAATAATTTATTTTATTTAACGCAAGTTACAGTCCTTTGCACACTTCCCTGTAAGCTCCAGAGAACATAACGGGATTCACTTCTTAATAGCTATACATAGGATTGTGATGTTAGTTACAATAGCTTCTGTATAAGATGGTTTGTGACAGAAAAGCAGAACTTAAAACAACACTGTTCTTATGTGTTCCTGTATTTATTATGTGTTTCTGTATTTAATATGTTCACACAGCTCAACATGACCTATTTATTTTATAATTAAACTTTTTTACACAAACAGAAACATAACTGAATTATAACACGTTTTTATTGCTTCTTGGAATTAGTTAACTCTGAATTACTACAATCCCCCAAATCAGTGCCCAGCACAATAATGCTAAGAATCTATATCTACATACACTACAAATCCTATATTGGTTTCATAACAGTTTTGTGGCTTATGCCTAAGAATCATGGATATTGCCTAATTTGTTGTGGGTGCTAGAAATGCTTAGCTACCTTCTCTTTCTCCCTTCTCCATCCCAGTCACCTGAAGAGAGAGAAAGAACAACAAAATGAGTTTATAGTGTAGATACACCTTTAAGTCAGTGTTCTTGAGGAAGATTGGAAGTCCTCACCTGAGAGTCATGGAGTGGGGAGAGAAGAGTTCTGAACCTGATTAAGCTCATGCAAACCCTAAAGCTATTTGACTACTGCAAGTAAGTAACCAGAATGCTTCTGCTTCCTTAAATATCCCACTGACTTTTTTCCAATTTCAGTGTAATCAGATTCCCTCTGTGCAGAAACTACTTTGCAAGAGGATCACAAATTATATCAAGAGGTCTCAGAATACAATTCCTCCAGGATGTTCTCCTTTGCAAGCCCTGCTGAAAAGAATGCTTGTGCAGGAGAACTTCCTCCATAAAACAAGAGCACAGCTAGGAAAAGTCAGTCTCCTGTTGTGAAGCTTTTATGAGAAGGGATAGCATTTAAAACTCAAAATTGCAGAGATGGACTATCATGTGGAGTGAAACTTCCCCAGAGCTATTATCCTGACACTTCTTGTAGTCTTGCTTGGTAGTCTCGCCCTGCATCTCATTAGAGTGACACTGTACAATGGCACACCAGCCCTCTCTTGAAAGAGCAAGTAGAACAGGAAAAGCAGAATATGGGCTGCCTATTACAATGTGTCAACAGTGTTGTCTCAAGAAAGCCACAAATAGCATTTAGAATTAATGGTTGTCATCCTCCTCCCGCTTGTTTTGGTCACACCATGCCACTGGTTTGAGGTTGTCTCCTGTTTAGAGAGTGGTAGCCTTAGCTTGGAAGCAGCACCTGAGATGCAAAGCTCACCTGTTCTCCTCCAAGAGAGTCCCACTGATACTACTAGAATGGACTAGGAGTTGTGGATTGCAGCCTGGATGCTTCATGGTAATCCTCTGAGGATGGTGCTAAGTCCACCCCCCCCCTTGATAATTGGTTAAACACTTCCACTATTAATAAAAGGGGGGAAGTTCCCCTCTCCAATACATTTGTCATCTAGATCACTGTTCAACTGACCCAAGTGCAGGGCACCAGAGGTGCCACTACCATTTTCTTTAATATCTTTTAAGGAGAATGGAGGGGAAATAGTGAGAAAGAAAAGATGTATGTATGTGGTAAAAACGTAAGTGGGATTAAAGGTGAGTCCTGAGACTGAGAAGAATTAAGACTGCTGATCTTGTTACCGCATCTTTATCTGGATGAGCACTGTGTTAGAAGGAAGCTCCGCTGGTGGCTACTGGTCAGTTTCCAGGAGGCCACCCAGCACCTGCTGTTTGGGATTCTTGCAAAGGATGCTGAACTGGGTAGACTTTGGTCTGATCCAGCAAAGCAATTTTGACAACGGACAGGTAGCTTTTTAATGCTGACTGCTGTGGCTGCTTCACCCAGGGTGTAAGGCCCTGCTTCACAACCTTCATTATAGATGTACACTGCAGCAAATCAAACGCAGCATCAGCCATCAGTTTTGTACCTCACCTCATTGTCTGCCTGAGTTTTTTTAAATGACATGTATTTGCCTTCAGCTTATTTTCTTAAAAAGGCAAACATTTCAAAACTCCTCTAGGGGTTTGGGGGGCAGCTGTGTTGGTGTCCTTTTCAGCTCTAGCCAGCTGTTACCCATCCTCCAATACTGCCTTTTCCCTGGTTCAAGCTGAACTATGCAGCAAACTTGTAGAATCCATTTTTTTCAGAGTTCAGCCTGGGGCAGAAAAAGGTATGTTTGTACTGACCATGGTAAGCTTGCTTTCAAACCAACCCCACTACACAAAAACGGTTACTTCACATCCATTTTATATTGTAAGCTGCCTTGGAAAGACCGCAGTGGCTAAGAAGTGCATTAAATGAATACATTTTCTATAGACAAAAATGAAGTTGTTAGTGTTCAACAACTCCGACATTCCACAGATAAGTGTCTTGGGAAACATGAGCAAGGATTCCAAGGAACAGCTTAGGCTGATGAGTTCCAGTAAGAAATGAGTCTTTACCCAGAGGGATTTTTTTTTAGCAGCTCTCTGCCCCCCCCACACACGCACACTTGGGAACACCCCTCAGTTTGAATTCCCAGTGTGTCCCGGGAGTAGGCTTCTGTTTGAGGAAAAACAAATCCACCAGTACCACCAGCAGCCGCGCTTCTATTGCTAATTCCATGGTTCTTTTGGATCCTGCCATGAAGTCTGTTTCAATTTCTCAATAAATTTTATCACTGAAATAGTTCAGTAATCTCTGTTTCCTGTGTACAGCCCATTATTTCACCAGACAGGTATAATGCCACAAACTCTGTAGTTCTCTGGTAATTCTAGAGCTCCCACATGACTTTGCTATAACATCCCTGTTAGGAGCATAAACTTGTATTAGGTGCAGAAATGATGAGATACCTGGTTCAAAACGTGCAACTTTTCTCTAAAGCAAATATTATAATTAAACATGAATGGCAAGACGAGCCCTTGCAAAGTGAACACAAACAGTTACGCCATGTCTACACAAGTTGAACAGTGATGGGGAACATGTGGCCCTCCAGATGTTGTTGGATTGCAACTCCTGTCAGCCCTAGCTAGCATAGCCATGGGGAGTGATGATGAGAATTGCAGTCCAGCACCATCTGGCACGTTCCCTATCCCTGTAGAATTAGTTGGTGCCAAGTAGGCAGGCCAACAGGAAATCCGCCAAGAGATGTTAGAAATATGTTCGGGTCCATCACACTCCAAAGGTAGACCATCCAAATTGCTCCCCGCTTCTGCAGAGTTTGGGAATCCCTGTAACTTTAATCCCCAGCAGGTTTATCATGTCCATGAGAAAGTATGTACAACAAGCTCTCTCACCTGCAGATCCCTATCTTCCTTTCCAGAATAGAATTCTAAATAGAGGTTATGCCTTGCCAAGTGGGCAGGGCAGACATACAGTAACATGAGATGGGGCCATTATTGTTATGGGGGTCATGACATCTTGAGCTATACCAGATGACGGGGCCTCAGACTAGATGCTGATGTCCCCAAGAACAAGCAGCCTGAAGGTCCTCAACATCACCCCTGAGGCCACTTCTGCCAGCTGAGGCAGAGAGGCAGCATGGTTGCTGGTAGAACAATCCCTATTCTGTCCCGAGAGCCCGTCACCAGAATAGAATCTACACTGCAGCCCTTTTCATTTCAGAGGCACCAATGTGCAGTTGTTGCTCTGGGGGCACCTGCTAGTTAATACAGGACAGTATCTGTTAAGTTTCTAATGTGATTTACTGCCACATACCAATGTGTGGTGTGGTAATTGAGGGAGAAATAGAAAAATCTGAAAGGTCAAAATCCCAAATGGAAAAAATGTGTTGACCACCTCCCAATTCACTGCCTCCAAATTGGGCAGCAAAATTGGATGGGACAATAGACCACAGCAACGCCACACACACACACCCTCCACATCCATAGATTAGAATCTGGGTTGCTGCTGCACCAAAGAATCAGGTAGACTCTCCTCATCCATCCAGGTGCCAATGATACATGAAAGGTTGGCAATAGTTTCTTTGAAATGACATAGTCTGTATGAGAGACAACCTAATGTCAATGAATTGAAGTAACTGTTCGGATGTTACATTTTAAATCTTAAAACAATAAAAAGAAAATGAATGAGTTGTCATCCCATTTAGCAACCTGGCAGAAAAGCTTAAGACTTGGGGTTGTTGGCATGGCAACCAGGACACCATGAATGGGAGAGGAACTGGAAGGAAGAACAAAATATCTAACGTCCCTTCCCCTATTCAACCTCATCCTTCTTCCCACATCATTCCCTCTGTGACTGTGAGTGCAAATGACTATATAGAGTCAAAATGGACCACTGAGAAAGAAGAGGAAGATATCAGCATAAGGTGGGGGAAAGGTTGACATGTGCAGTGGAGGAGAGGGGGTGGGCGTCGTTTGAAAAATAGCAGCAAACCCCCATGGGCGAGGGACTTGGGGGGAGGGGTGCACTGAAAGGCAGGACATTACAGACTCTTTCTGATTTTGATTAATTCTTTCATGTGCTTGTGTATGTGAGTGCAGTGCAACACAGAAATGTGGGGGAATATTGCTGCTGCCTGTGTGACTGAGAACAGAGACAGGAAGATGATTGGGTTCCAAAGGTCAAGGGAAAGAGTGGGTGCATGGAGACTAGGGTGTAAGTGAGCACAATAGAATTTGTAAGATGTCTTTATTACTCACATCATACAGACGATAAGCATCGTAACTTTAATTTCCCAAACTTTTTGGTGAATTAATTAATTCATTAGTGTTCACACTCTTCTCTTAAAACATTTTTTAAAAATCCTATAATTTATATTTAAGTCATCCTGAGAGATATTAGAAGGGATCTGGGAAGAGCTTTAGGGCTTCTTCACAGGGAGCTTCTATTCTGCTATTGAGATTGCTCACTCACGGAAGTTTGCGAGCCCTTTAGATGATGTTGTGAATTTCCAGGGCGTCTCCTGCTCTAAATTACCTTTATTCCGTTTTTAAATAGATTGCAGATAATGAGGTATCAAATACCCCGCTTGTGTTCCCTCTGTGAAAAAGGAAAAGTGGCAAGAAGAGGAGCTTGATCAGTGAAACATGGAAGACTCAAATAAGGGGGAGAAGGAGGGGGAAAGGGGAGGGGTAAAGGAAGCATGTGTAAAGGGAGACTGTAGAGATCCTGCATTTAAAACGGAAAAAGAAAGCCCCATTTTAAATGCAGGATTTTAGGCTGGTGTAGAGATGCTCTCAATGTTCAATGAGTGGGACACCAATTCTCCTGGTCACTCACCCATGCATATTACTTCTTTGGAACTATTTCTCTCTTGTGCTTACTATTTCTTTTCACTACAGCCCACATATCTCCAGCCCCCACTCCCCTTCTTTCCATACCATGCCAAAAAAAAAAAAAATCCGAATTCATAAAAGAAAAACAAAGAAAAAAGCTTGGCTCTTGGAAATACTAGATGGTAGTAGAGATGTACAAAATTGGCCTTATCTGGCTCCGCCGGGTTCCGCTGGCGGGGGGAGGCGCTCCGTCCCTCCCCCTGGAATCCTCGCCGGGGTGGGAGGCACTCTGCACCTCCCCCCCCAGAATCCTGGCCGGCCAGCTCCGCTCCGCGGGGATTCTGCAGAGCCGCTGGCCGGCTCCGCCAGCAGCCGGACATCCGGCCGCTGGCTAGCAGGGACGCAAATGGTGGCGACCGGAGCCGCCGCCGTTTGCGTCCATGTAGTCAGCCTTGATAGGCTATGTAAATCTTTACGTAGCCTATCACGTCTGACTTAAAAAAAAAAAAAGTGCATACACAAATGGCGGCGGCTGCAGCCGCCGCCATTTGCGTTCCTTATTTTGGCCCGTCTTAGTCTACGTAAATACGTAGACTAAGATGGCGAAAATAAGGGGAACGCAAATAGCATAGCGGATGCTATTTGCGTTCCCCCTTATTTTCGCCGTCTTAGTCTACGTAAATATTTACGTAGACTAAGACAGGCCAAAATAACGCAAATGGCGGCGTCCATAGCCGCCACCATTTGCGTACGCGCGTTTGTTTGTTTTTTAAAGTCAGACGTGATAGGCTATGTAAAGATTTACGTAGCCTATCAAGTTGTTGTTGTTGTTGTTTTACCTAGCCATGATAGGCTACGTAAATCTTTACATAGCCTATCATATCTTTTTTTTTTTTTTAACACTGGTCTGGAAATGGCGGCGGCTGGTCAGAAGACCGGCCGCCGCAGCTGCTGCCGCCGGAGCCACCGCCGCCCAGAAGATCCACCCCAGGTAAGTCTCGTCCCAGGGAGGATCCGTGGGGGGGCGGGGGGGGCAGGCCATTCCGCCACGGAGTTCAGGGGGCTGAGTGCACTCGCATTCGGCCTCACCGAGACCCGTGGCGGAATTCTCTGCCATCCCTAGACGGTAGCAAGATAAAGTGTATTCCCTTCAACTTACTTTGCCTCATCATCACCCTGCTAATTTTCTCTAGGAACTACCTCTCTCTTGTCTTGCCCCCACAGACTATAGAGAAGAGGCCCATTCACCATCATTATTCACACATCTCTCAAAGTAAGTCTTGGAACTTGTCACACACTTTGTTCCCACAATAGTTTAATTCTTCTGTCTAAAGTTTTACTGAACTATTCCTGAGAACAATTTGAAGTTAATTTTGTACCAACTCTCCTATTTAATTTGAGGGATCTTTTGTTCTCTGCTGTTCATCCTGCTAATGTGTTCGTGGAACAAAATAATGCATATCAGCCTTCTTTGTCCTGAAAAAACGACCCATCCCAAGTCTTACAAATCCTTTTTTCCCTTGATCATCCTATCTATCATCTATCTATCTATCTATCTATCTATCTATCTATCTATCTATCTATCTATCTATCTATCTATCAAGATTAAGCAATAAGATAAAAGCAATAACTAAGGAGACAGTCTTCCCCTGTTTTTTCAGGGTGTTATCTTTCTTGAACCTGCATGTCCAAAATGGAAGACAAGGGTCAGTAGGATCAACTCTTTCATGCTAGAAATGTGTTGCCAAAAGCGTCCTACCATCACATGTGCCCCCCCACTTCCATCCAAATGGCATGACACCATTATCTCCAGCAAGTGGAAATAATTTTCAGTCTTCCTCTCCATATCCCCAATCATTCCCACCAGCCTTCAGCTCATGACAGTTTTTGAAACTTTAAACCTGAAGTGCACCACCTCATATTTCTTCAGTTGTGAGTTTCGTTTCATTTCATTTCCGGTACACAAGGCTACAAGGTTATCCAGTTCCTCCTGTATAACAATATTATGATCTTCATCTGTTTTGATGATATGTGCCAACTTTGTGGCATCAGGAAATTTCATTAACATGTTCCTGTCTTTGATGCCAAGGCTATTAATTAAAATATTGTATAAGATAGGTCCCATAATGAATTCCTGAGGAACCTGCCCAGTAACTTCTGTCTAGAGGGAGAATTCATCCTTTGGTTATTTAAAAAAAACGCAAACCTGTAATCTTCAAGTAATTCTTGCCCTCTTTAAAAATACCTGTACCAACATCTGTGGTCCCAATTAAGTAAAGACAGGTTGTTTGCCTGTACTTGTGATTCTTCGAGTGGTCATCTGTGCAGTCACACATAGAGGTTTTGTGCCTGTGTAGAGCCTCAATCGGAGGAATGTTCTAGAGTTGAGAGGTTTTGGCGGGAGGCCACCCCTGCATGCTCAAAGGGCATGGCTCCCATTCTTCCTGCTCAGTTCCTAACATAAGAACATAAGAAGAGCCATGCTGGATCAGACCAAGGGTCCATCTAGT
Source organism: Heloderma suspectum (assembly GCF_057233095.1). Taxonomy (NCBI): domain Eukaryota; kingdom Metazoa; phylum Chordata; class Lepidosauria; order Squamata; family Helodermatidae; genus Heloderma; species Heloderma suspectum. The sequence goes on along the minus strand of NC_139462.1, from coordinate 130,085,116 downwards.
CCAGCACTCCATTCACACAGTGGCCAACCAGCTGTCAACCAGGAACCGACAAGCAGGACATGAGCACAACAGCACCCTCCCACCCATGTTCCCCACTAACTGGTGTACATAGGCTCACTGCCTCTGGTACTGGAGGTAGCATATAGCCATCAAGACTAGTAGCCACTGATAGCCTTTTCCTCCAGGAATTTGCCCAACCCCCTTTTAAAGCCATCCAAATTGGTGGCCAGCACTATATCCTGTGGTAGTGAATTCCGTAGTCTGACTATGCACTATGTGAAGAAAGACTTCCTTTTATCTGCCCTGTATCTCCCACCAATCAGCTTCATGGGATGACCCCGAGTTCTAGTATTTTGAGGGAAGGAGAAAAATGTCTCCCTATCCACGTTCTCCACACCATGCATAATTTTGTAGACCTCTAGCATGTCTCCCCGTACCCTCCTTTTTTCCAAGCTAAACAATCGCAGCTGTTGTAACCTTGTCTCATAGGGGAGATGCTCCAGTCCCATGATCATTTTAGTTGCCCTTTTCTGCACTTTTTCCAGCTCTACATATCCCTTTTTAGCTGTGGTGACCAGAACTGGACACACTATTCGAAGTGTGGTCACACCATAGATTTGTCTAAGGGCAGTATGATATTGGCAGTTCTATTCTTAATTCTTTTTCTAATTGTGCCTAATATGGAGTTTGCTTTTTTTACAGCAGCCGCACACTGGGTTTTCATTTTCATCAAGCTGTCCACCACAATCCCAAGATCTCTTTCCTAGTTGGTCACCGCTAGCTCAGATCCCATCAGGTTATACTTGAAGTTGGGTTTTTTTGCCCCAATGTGCATCATTTTACACTTGCTTACATTGAACCGCATATGCCATTTAGATGCCCATTCTCAGTTTGGAGATATCTTTTTGGAGTTCTTCACAATCCCTTTTTGTTTTAACCACCCTAAATAATTTGGTGTCATCAGCAAACTTGGCCACTTCACTGCTCACTCCTAATTCCAGATCATTTATGAGCAGGTTGAAAAGCATTGGTCCCAATACAGATCCCTGTGGGACCTGTATCAGTGCAGCAGCACAAACCAAACAGGAAAAACTTTCAGGCAATGCCAACTGCAGCAGGGAAGGAGGACAGGCTGTGTTACTGCACAGATGACCACTCAAATAAGCACAGTTAAAGATAAACAACCCATCCTTCTGCTTTGTGGTCTCTGTGCATCACATATACGGGCAAATAGCAAGCTTGCCTACCAGAGGCGAGACAGGTACATCAGGGCAGCAATGGAGACAAAATTGCCCTTCCAAACACAGCATCAGACCTAACCCATGCATCCATACAACAGCGGCGGTCAAAAATAGACAGCTCTAGCTGTGCCCAAGTTGCTGCTCAGCAGAGGTCTGGCAGTGTGACCCCACGGAGGAATGCCATAGAGGTGGCAACTGCCCTAATCAAATGGGTCTGAACTGTTGACAGCACCAGTAATTTTGCAAGCTCATAGCATAGTGAGATAGACAAAGTCACCCACTTAGCAAAGTTCTGAGATAAGACTCAGGCCCTACCTTGTTACATATAAAGAGCTTCTGGGAGTTTCAAAATGGAGTCATCCTGTTGACATAGAAGACAATAGCCCAACAATGTCCAGAGAATTGAGAGATGCCTCCAGTGTTGATGATGAGTGTGGAGGAAAGGCTGGAAGCACAATGTCCTGCTTGAGGTGGAAGGGGATTAGGACCTTCTGTAAGAAGGCAATCTCCAACCGAAGGATGCCCTTATCCTAATGCCAAGTCACATAAGGTGGGTCCACCCAGAGGGCACATACTTCACTCACATACTGGGCCAATGTGACAGTGACTAGAAAAGCCACCTTGAGCTTAAGAAGCCTGAGGCTAGATGCGAATGGTTCAAATAGCTTGGACATCAACTACATGAGAAGGTCTGGAGGGCTCCAGGAGCACACTGGCTGGCAATTGGTGGGTACATACTCATGAGGCTTTTGGAAAAAAAATTTTTTTACTGGTGATCAGGTTGGAAAAAACAGAGAAGCATTCACTGGGAGGGTGATGCACAGAGATCGTGTCAAGGTACACCTGGACAGAGGAAACTGTGCAGTCCTTCACTTTCACAGAGAGTAGAAACTGAAGGTTATCCTGTACAGAAGAGCAGACCAGATCAAATCCATACTGGTTGGCAGAATCAATTAAGTAAGACCTCTTGGCCTGGTAAGACCAGTGAGTGGAGGGTTTCCACATTGCACCTATGACATCCTGCTCCTCTGGGGAGAACGTTGAGTTGGTGTATGCACCAAGCTGTGAGCCTGAGTATTTAGACATCAGGGTGGTATATCTAACCTTGATGCTGGGGAAGAGTATCCAGGAGACACTGTAGGCGGATGTGAGTGCAGCGGGACAGAAGCAGCAGCATCGCAAAGCACAGCTGGCATGGCCACCAGGGGGTTACCAGGATGCAGTCCGCATTGCCTCATCAGAGTGTGGGGAACACTTTGGCAATGAAAAAAACGGTGCACCAGTTCTACAGATGCATAATGAGGTCAAGCGGTGTCAAAGATCAAGTCTCCCCCTGTGCCCCGTTTTCTTATGTAGAAGATGGCCACAGAGTTGTTTGAGACTCCCTGGACAGCGCAGTCTGTGAGAAGTGGATGAAAGGTACTGCATGAGTTTCTGAGTGCAGGGCCTTCTAAGACATTGATATGCATTCTCCTTTTGCTCTGTGAACAGGATGTCTGAACTTCCAACAGGCCGCAGCAGGCTCCCCAGCACATCCTGGATGTGTCTATAGTCACCATACAAGATGACTTTGAAATGGAGAATGGAACACTGTTTGTAAGACTGCAGAGGTTGTTCCACCACCAGAGCATGCAAAAAAAAAAAAAACAGGGACAGGACTGGGAAGAAAGTTTGCCTGGGATTGGTCACATGGGGGACCTCCAAAATGAACCCAAAGTGAAGCACTCACAGTCTGAGTTTGGTGAGCGCTGTAACTGCCATTGTGGAGGTCATACATTCTAGGAGTCTTTGAATCAGTTCTGCCCTAACAACCCGGCCTCATGTCACATGGTCAGCCAAGGTGGCTAAAGTTGTGACCCTTTTGCAGGGCAAGGAAGTTCAAACCTGGGTGGAATCAAGTCATGCCCAAATATATTGCATGCTTGATGTTATGTCAAAATTAGATTTGTTCTGATTGACACAGAGCCGTAACCACACCAGAAGGGAAGGGGTAATCTGTAGGTGTCTTGCCAGATAGTGACAACATGTGTAGTGGTGAGAGTGATGGACTGGGAGCTGGGAGAGCCAGGTTCTAGTCCCCACTCAGCCATGGAAGCTCACTGGGTGACTTCGGGCCAGTCACAGACTCTCAGCCCAACCCACCTCACAGGGTTGTTGTTGTGAGGATAAAATGGAGAGGAGGAGGATAATGTGAGCTGCCTTGGGTTCCTTGCAAGAGGAAAAGGTGGGATATAAACGCAATAAATAAATAAATAAATAAATAAATAAATAAATAAACATGTGCTGACGAGTAGCTAATTGTTGATATATAGGAAGATTGCTGTCCCCTTGAGAAGGAGGTGCCCTGCAATCACCACCATATAGTCCTTAAATGCCCTTGAGGCAGTAGCTAGACCAAAGGGGATGACATAAAACTGGAACAGCTGATGGCCCAGGGCAAACAGAAGATAATGCCTGTATGAGGGAAATGTGAAAATATGCAGTCTTTTGTTGCAAACCAATTGCCACAATGAAGAAGGGGGTAGGATGCTTGCAAGGATGGTCATGTAGAATTTTGGGGTGGTAATGAACACACTGATGTCATGAAGATCTAAAATTGGACTGAGGTCTCAGTCTTTCTTCAAGACAGTGGAGTACCTGGAACAAAAAAAAAGACATGAGTTTGTCCTCTTACAGGAGAGGTTCGATGGCTTTCTTTTGAGTCAGTGCCAGGATCTCTACCTCAAGAGGAAGACTCCTAGGAGTGGTAAGGAGTCCAATTCTATGGCATAACCTTTGCAAATGATGGCAAGGACCCTAGGGGTGTCAGAGAATTTCTCGCCGAAACTTCGGGGGGCCAAGTGCCAACGTATTCAGCCCCCCGAAGTAGTTTCGGGGAGAAATTCTCCGCACCCCCCCGCACCCCACCCCCCGGGATGGGACTTACCTTTCCCGAATGTCGCTCCCGGTGGCGGGTCGCAGCGGTGGTTCGGCAGGGCTTCGACAGGGGCGGGGGTGGCAGCCAGTCTTTTGACCGGCTGCCGCCACCGCCATTCCAAGAAAAGTAAACAAAAAAAAACGCCCCCGTGATAGGCTACGTGACGATTAACGTAGCCTATCACGCCTAGATTTGCAAAGTCAGCTGTGATAGGCTACATAAATCGTCACGTAGCCTATCACGGGTGACTTAAAAAAAAAAAGCGCGTACGGCTAATGGCGGCCCCCATAGGGAGCCGCCATTCGCGTTCCTTATTTGGTCGCTGTAGTCTACGTAAAGATTACGTAGACTACGGCGAAAATAAGGGCAACGCTATTTGCGTTGCCCTTGTTTTCGCTGTAGTCTGCGTAAAGATTTACGTAGACTACAGCGACCAAATAAGGAACGCGAATGGCAGCTCCGTATGGGGGCCGCCATTTGCGTACGTGTTTTTTTTTTTTAAAGTCACCCGTGATAGGCTACGTGACGATTAACGTAGCCTATCACGGCTGACTTTGCAGATCTAGCCGTGATAGGCTACATAAATCGTCACGTAGCCTATCACGGGGGCGTTTTTTTTTTTAACTTTTTATTTCGTGGCCGGGCGAGGCGAGGCGCCTCCCCCCTGGCCTGAATTTCGGCCGGGCGAGGTGAGGCGCCTCCCCCCCGGCCTGAATTTCGGGGGGAGAAGCGAAGCGCCTCCCCCCACCACAAAGCAAGCTGCGAGACGAGGTAAGTGACTTTCGAGCACTCGTAAAGGACCCACAGGTTGGATGTGATGTCTTGAGCATTTTACTGAAAGTGGGCAAAGGTGTCATGAAAATAGGGTGAAGTGCAAGCAGTCAAAGGCCCATTTAGAAATGCCTGTGGTTTTGCAATAGGAAATGGAGCAGAATTTGTAGGAGGTGAAGGAGTGCTTCAAGTCCTGACTCCTGAGATGATGTTCTGGAGGTATGAGAAGGGATCTGGACATGCATCATCTGGATGAACCCTATGTAAAGGCATGAATGTAAGCAGGGTTTTGACCTTGTTGGCCACCTATTTCCATTCAACATGCAGTGGGTTTCATTTTCTGCACCCCATTGTCTGTTATGGCACTGAAGAGGTCATCCCCATCAAAGGGCAGCTCTTCAGGACCTAGAATCATAGAACAGTAGGGTTGGAAGGGGCCCACAAGACCATCGAGTCCAACCCCCTGCTCAATGCAGGAATCCAAGTCAAAGCATCCCTGACAAGTGGCTGTCCAGCTTCATCTTGAATGCCTCCAGTGTGAAAGAGCCCACTACTTCCCTACTCCAAATAAGGCCTAACCAGTGCTGAGTAGAGGTGAACTAGTACTTCACGGGATGTGGCTTCTATTAATGCAGCCCAAAAGAGCATTTGCCTTTTTTGCAGTCACATCATATTGCTGGCTCATATTCAGCTTGTGATCTACAACAATTCCAAGTTCCTTCTCGCTTGTAGTGTTGTTGAGCCACGTATCCCCCATCTTGTAACTGTGCATTTGGTTTCTTTTTCCTAGGTGCAGAACTTGGCATTTATCCCTATTAAATGTCATTCTGTTGATTTCTGCCAGCACTCCAGCCTATCAAGACAACTTGGAATTTTGTTTCTGTCTTCCAAGGTATTAGCTGTCCCACCCAGTTTTGTGTCATCTGCAGATTTAATAAGCATTCCCTGCACCTCCTCCTCCAAGTCATTAATAAAAATGTTGAAGAGCACGGGGCCCAGGACTGAGCCCTGTGGGACCCCGCTCGTTACCTCTCCCCAGTTTGAGAAGATCCCATTGATAAGCACTCTTTGAGTTCAGTTCTGTAGCCAACTGTGGATCCACCGGATCGTTGTTTCATCTAGCCCACTTTGAGTTAGTTTGCTCATCAGGATATTATGGGGCACTTTGTTGAACGTTTTGCTGAAGTCGAGGTATATTATGTCCACAGCATTCCCACGGTCCACAAGGGAGGTTACTTGATCCAAAAATGAGATCAGATTCGTCTGGCAGGACTTGTTCTTGACAAATCCATGTTGGCTTCGAGTAATCACTGCATTGTTTTCAAGGTGCTTACAGATGGATTGCTTTATCATCTGCTCCAGAATTTCCCCAGGGATTGATGTCAGACTGACTGGTCTGTAGTTCCCAGGTTCCTCCTTTTTACCCTTTTTGAAGATATGGAGAACATTAGTCCTCCTCCAGTCATCTGGCACTTCCCCCGTCCTCCATGATTTCTGAAAGAGAATAGACAGTGGTTCTGAGAGTTCTTCTGCCAGTTCCTTTATTACTTACATGGGAGTAAACCTCATTGAACAGACTGATCGCTTTATAATCTCCTGCAGAATTTTCCCAGGGGTTGATGTCAGCCTGACAACATTAGCCCTCCTCCAGTCCTCTTCTTTTTCTTCATGCAGCGTGATCAGCTTGCACTTATTGCACATGTAGGCTATGTTGATCTCATGCAAGAAAACAAACATTGCACACACCTTGCAGGTCACCACCACTGGAGAGTATTTTCTAGGGACGTCAGAGAATTCCGCGACGGATCTCAGTGAGGCCGAATGCCAGTGCATTCGGCCCCCTGAAATCTGTCGCGGAACGAAGTCTCCACCCCCCCAACCCACAAAAGGCGTGCGAAACGGAGCACCTACCTACTCCCGTCCGTGCTGCTTTGCGAATAGCAGCCGTCCTGCAGCCGCCATTCACTTCCTCTTCATAGCCATGATAGGCTATGTAAATACTTACGTAGTAAGCCATTTGCGTCCTTGTGGAAGCCATGATAGGCTACGTAAGTATTTACGTAGCCTATCACGGCTAAATACAGGGACAGAAATGGCAGTGTCTACGACAGCCGCCATTTGCGTCCCTGCAGGGCTGCCCAGCAGCCGGATGTCCAGCTGTGGGTGGCCAGAGCTGGCTGGTGGCTCTGCAGCTTGGCTGCGGAGCGAAGCCGACCAGGCAGGATTCTGGGGGGGAGGACCAGATCGCCTCCCCTCCCATCGAGGATTCCGGGGGGAGGGACGGAGCGCCTCCCCCCCGCAGCGGAAACAGAACAGAACGGAAGGGAAGTGTTTCGTCCATCCCTAGTGTTTTCCTTCCATAGTCTCTATTCCCTTTATGTTTCTAGCTTTCTGGTGGTACTGGGATAGCCTGTGCTTTGTCCTCTATTCACTGGAGGTTAACAACAGAGTCCCACTAGTATGGAAGTGTGTTCTACAAGAAAAAGAATTTTAAAAAAATGTTAGGGGCCTCCCCCTTGACCTCCCCTGGCAAACTCCTGTTTTCTCTCCCTGTTTGCTCACTCAGGTCGCTCGCTCTCTGGGAGCTTGCTTGCTTGTATAGCCCCTAGACCAGCTGGAGCAGCTTCCTCTGCTCTGCTCTGCTCTGCTCTGCTCACCAAGGAGGCAGGAAACAGGCTGGCTTCTTGTCCACACCATTCTTGACCTTAGCCAAGTGTGTCCCCAGAGGGCCATGGCCTTCCACCCACAGTCATATACCTAAAGTTATTTACTTGTTGTTTGTCTAGGCAGCAGGCTTCAGCATAGAACACTTGGGCAAAATCCTTCCTAAAGGAGTTGTTTAAAGAATGTTGCCACATTCTCCCATAGAAAACGTTGGAATTTGGCTATTAAAATAAAAGGTAAAGGTGTCCCCAACCAGTCGTGTCCGACTCTAGGGTGTGGTGCTCATCTCCATTTCTAAGCCGAAGAGCCAGCGCTGTCTGAAGACGCTTCCGTGGTCATGTGGCCAGCATGACTGAACACTGAGGTGCACGGAACGCTGTTACCTTTCCCGCCAAAGCGGTACCTATTTAGCTACTTGCAATTTCTTGCTTTCGAGCTGCTAGGTTGGCAGGAGCTGGGACTGAAGACGGGAGCTCACTCCGTCACGCAGCACTCGGGTCTCGAACTGCTTTCCTGCTGACCTTCCGGTCTGCAGTTCAGCGTCTTAACCACTAAGCCACCACGGCCCCCACTATGCCACCGGCCTGATAATTTGAGATCCTAAGGGAAAGAGCAGGGGTAGAATAGAGTTTTTTCCACATGGCTTTGAGCTTACATCCCTCCTAATCTATAGGACCTGATTTTTTGCTGAAATTTTGCTGCAATTTATTTTGGGCTGCCTCCACTATGACAGAATTTTGGATTCGGGGGGGGGGGATCCAGGGCATCTCTACACCAGCCTAAAATCCTGCATTTAAAACTGGGCTTTCTGCTTCAGTTTTAAATGCAGGATCACAACAACTCCTTTTTTCACATGCTTCATTTTCCCCCACCCCTTCCCCCTCCTTCTCCCCATATCTGCGTCTTCCATTATCTTTCATTGATCTTGCTCCTCTTCTTGCCGCTTTTACTCTTCACAGCAGAAACTGAAGCAGAACACAACGGGGTAATTTGATAGCTCATTATCTGCGATCCATTTAAAAACGGAACAAAGGGCATTTAGTGCAGGAGACGCCTTGAATGATCACGGTGTCATGTAATAAGCCTGCAAACTTCCATGAAGGAGCATTCTCACTCTCAGGATAAAAGCTCAGTGTGAAGGAGCCCCCACACTCATCTTCCTGGACAAGATATAGATTTCCCAGCCTTTTAGAGATGGGAGACATGGAGAATGGCTTCTGTCAAGTTTCTTTGGTGACCTAAGGCAGGTAACTGGTTGCCACTGGAGTTGAAATGTCCAAATGGACTACCTGGAAGACTGGTTCTTTAAACAGGGGAGATGGTTGTTTGATCTCCAACCCAAGATGTTTTGCCGTTCAAAACAGTTGCTCCACGTAGAGTGAAACTCTTCTGTGGGAGATAAAGGTGTTCCCTATAGCTGTATCGGAGGACAAAGTAGATGCTACAGCCAAAGAATTGGAGCTAGACTCTGATTCATTGGGTCCACTGGGTCTAAAACAATAGCTGCAGATGTAGCCTTTACTAGGGTGATTTATTTTTGCTGATGTTTTTGATGTCAAAGTGGTGGGGTCTGAATACAACGAGGAAGTATAGAAGTCTGCCATAGGTAAGGCCTAGGTAGGTTGGTGTTGAGAAGTGGAAGGTAAGAGCACTGGGTGGTACCACTAGAAGGTTGGTTTCAGTGGTGGTAGGGCAACTGATAGGGTATAACAGACTGTGCTACCGATAATGGCGCAAACACTGGATTAGGGATGTCAGAGAATTTCGCCAGGAATCTCAGGGAGGCCGAATGCCAGCGCATTCGGCCCCCTGACATTGGTGGTGGAACGATCTGCCCCCCCGCCCCCCCCCCCGGTACGGGACCTACCTTCAGCGAATCTTCCTGGTGGCGGCAGCTCCGGCAGCGGTGCAGCAGCGGCAGCGGCCGGTCTTCTGACCGGCTGCCGCTGCCACCATTTCCAGTTAAAAAAACCAAAAAAACATGATAGGCTACGTAAAGATTTACGTAGCCTATCACAGCTAGATTTTTAAAAAAACACCGTGATAGGCTACATAAATGTTTACATAGCCTATCACGGCTGATTTAAAAGAAAGAAAAAAAAACTGTGCGTATGCAAATGGCGGCACCCATGGGCGCCGCCATTTGCGTTCCTTATTTTGGCACATCTTAGTCTACGTAAACATTTACGTAGACTAAGACGGCGAAAATAAGGGGAATGCAAATAGACGCTATTTGCGTTCCCCTTATTTTCGCCGTCATAGTCTACGTAAATGTTTACGTAGGCTAAGACGTGCCAAAATAAGGAACGCAAATGGCGACGTCCATGGGCGCCGCCATTTGCGTACGCATGGGTTTTTTTCTTTTTCTTTTAATCGGCCGTGATAGGCTACGTAAATATTTACATAGCCTATCACAGCTGACTGCAGGGACACAAATGGCGGCGGCTACGGCCGCCGCCATTTGCGGAGCTGGCCGGCCAGGATTCGGGGGGGGAGGGGGGAGCACCTCCCCCCCGGCCAGAATTTCAGGGGGAGGGACGGAGCGCCTCCTCCCCACCGTGAATGTCACCCTTCGAAAAGGTAAGTGACTTTCGTACATCCCTACACTGGATGCATATGAAGCCAATTCAGGTCCAAGGAAGGGAACCCCAAAGAGGTCAGTCCTGGCCAGTACAGGGACGACAAGGTTAGCGTTGCGAGATGATCCTATAAAACCACAGTTAGGATTGTCACCGGAGTAGGATGCGTAGGGAGGACATTGTTCCCCACAGTAGCATCTCCCAATGGCTTCAGGGGAACAGAGCCCACATATCAACATACCTGGAGATCTTCCTTCTGCCCTCCCCTGGTCTAAAGCAGGGGAGCCCCCCAAATGTCTTGGTCTACAATTCTATCATCTATCACCATAGGCTTGGGCTGATGGGAGTCGTAGGCCCAAACACCTGAAGGGCCACAAGTTGCCCACTTGTGGTCTAGAGACTGTGTATGATACCCAGCGGTGATGGTGATAGACCTGTTGTGGCAATGGAAACTGGCCAGGATGGTAATGGCACAATGATCAGTCCCAGTCACAAACACCTCTGGGCATATATGACCAAGGGGCCTTGGGAACCAAATACCTGGAGGATCTCTGCTCCCAACAGTGGGGGGAACCTCTGCCCTAACAATAGGAGGGTGAATGAGAGCAACAATGGCATGGCCAGTCCCTCCATATCATGTCCCATGGGGCATGTAGACTAGCCAGAGTCTGAGGACCTACCGCAACAGAAATCAGAGGAGAAACCTCGGGGACAAAGCAGAGCAAATATATGGAAACCTGCCCCTTCGTTTGGATCTACCCCAGTGGTGTGAGTGGCCAATGTTCATGTGAAGGAATAGGCAACTGATCACAGATTTCACCTTCAGAAGTAGAGCCTATGATTTCAACCTCATTGGACAAATGGCCCAGAATCTGTTGCATTTTATCTAGGACTGGGACCAGTGATGCTAGGACCAGTGGAAGAACTGGGATTAAGAGTCCCATGGATGGCAGCAAGGGCATGTTTGATGCTGAAGCCACTATTGGAAGCAAGATGGCCAGTGGTACCGGGGGTGTCAGTTCTGAGGATGGTACCAATGGGCCCATATCATGGGTGTGAGACTTTCTTCTACCTCTTTGGTTCATTTGGTCTTGGTCTTCTTAGGTGCATGCACCGTGGGCCTGTCTGGCAGAGGAGGCGCCTATGGATCCACAGGGGTTGCAAGCCTTGGGTGATTGATCCCATGACCAGAACAGATATAGTGGCCATCTGTAGCAATGGTGTCTCCAATACAGGCATTGAGTGACTGGTGCCCAGTGTCAACAGCCTGGAGTGCCCGGTGCCTCTGGGCTCCTTCACACGGAGCTTTTATCCTGTGACTGAGATTGCTCCTTCATGGAAGTTTGCGGGCTCTTTACATGATGCTGTGACCCTCCAGGGCGTCTCCTGCACTAAATGCCCTTTGTTCCATTTTTAAATAGATCGCAGATAATGAGCTAGAGATGCCCTGAGAGTGACCTAGCCAGTGTGGGTGTTGAGCAAAGGCCAGGTGTGACTACTACTGCAGCGGTCGAGAAGGAACTGAGCAGGAAGAGTGGGAGCCATGCCCATCGAGCATGAACATTGCGTGTACATTCTAATGTTCTGATGGAGGCTCTGTGTAGGTCCAAAACTGAAATGTGTCATACGCAGAGACCACAAAGACAACTTGTCAATATACTACTGGGGGGGGGGGGGTGTTAAAAGCCAAACTGCTAAACTCCAAATGGAAAGTGGCTCCAGTTCTATACATAGTTACCTAGGATAAGTGACTTCTGGATAGACATGTACAGGATTGCACTAAACCTCTATCACAGTTTGGTCTCTAAGAGCCACTAGCATGATACATCTAGTGAGTATGTATACTAGTGAGCCAGCGTGGTGTAGTGGCGAGAGTGCTGAACTGGGAGCTGGGAGATCCAGGTTCTAGTCCCCACTCGGCCATGGAAGCTCACTGGGTGACTTTGGGCCAGGCACAGACTCTCAGCCCAACCCGCCTCACAGGGTTGTTGTTGTGAGCATAAAATGGAGGAGGAGGAGGACTATGTACGCCGCCTTGAGTTCCTTGGAGGAAAAAGGGCAGGGGCTGGATCTACACTTATTGCCTTTTTTCGCCTCCAATGAGGTTTCACCACCCGCCTTTCACACTACGCAGTACATGCCTTGAATTGGAACTGGAATTCCCCATTTCCGTGCTCCCGCTTTCAATACCCTAATATCCCGGTATTTCCCCTTAACGTGTTCTGATTTTCCGCCTTCGCTACCATATCCGGTCGTAGTCCCCTCCCCCGCCTGTCCATATACGGCGGTGTTTGTATTTCCCTCCTGTCCAATCACAGCTCTCGACGGCCCCATGTGTTCTTCTGGCTACTGAGCGCATAGCTTCCACAGCAGCCCCCATTTCCTCAACAACAAGCAAAGGGCTGGATGTGCGCGCGCTTGACTGATCTCGGCTGCTAAGTGGGGTCGGCCCCGGTCAGTAGTTGGATAGGCGACCGCCTGGGAATCAGGCTTCCTGCACTGAGCAGAGGGTTGTTCTATCCCTTCAAATGAAATTAAGTTTTACCCCCTCCTATCCCCCACTCCGGATGTTTTTTTAAAAAAATTCAGGCGTTATCCTCGCAGAATTGGGGCTTCTCCGTGATGTTTTTTTTTTTAAGTCAGGCATAATCTTCGAAGATACAAAGTTGTGAAGCTTCACAGCCTCCAATCTTCGAAGATCATGCCTGAATTAGAAAAAAAAAAAACATTGTGGAGAAGCCCCGATTCTGCAAGGATAACACCTTAATTTAAAAAAAAAACATCCAGAGCAGGGGATAGGAGGGGGTAAAACTTAATCTCATTTGAAGGGATAGAACAACCCCCTGCTCAGTGCAGGAAGCCTGATTCCCAGGCGGTTGCCCATCCAACTACTGACCGGGGCCGACCCCACTTAGCATCCGAGATCGGACAAGCGCACGCAGGAAAACAGCACTGTGCGCGAGTGTGAACCGAGCTTGCGCATTCGATGAAGCACTGCAACGGGGAAAATGGGTGAGTGTGAATAATCACATTTTAATGTGAGAGTGTTTAGATCTCACATGATCAGATGTAGATCAGCCTGGGATATAAATAGTAAATAAATAATAAATAAACACCAACAGTGAGTTGGTGACCAGGTGTGGTAGTTCCAGGTCTTCACTTAGGACTAGATTCCCCTCAACCCAGTGCCAATGCATGGCCTGAAGTGGTGCCCACCATGTCACAGCCTCCTGAACCCTTACTCTAGCACCAGGAGCAGCCATCAGTAGTAATGAACCAAAGTAAGCTCCATGCCTGCAGTTCAGTGGATAAATTCCACACCAGGGCAGGGAGTGCAACAACCTCCCTGATACATACTGTATTCTGCTTGAATGGCAGATTTGCACATCAGAATGTGTGTCACTGAATCCAGATTCTAGAGAACTAGCCAGGTCAGTTGGATACAGCAAAAGCAGCGATGATGAGTCTTATGGCACAGGATAAGCTAACAGAAGCTCATAATCACTGTGTTCGCGGAGTGCTCGGCGCTGCCATTTGGTGGCCAAAAAGAAAAACACATTCGCATCCTTTTCTTTCTGCCATTGTGGGGTTGGGGGCTCCAGGGTGCCAGCAGCAGAGAGGTGCTAGTGTGGTTTTCTGGGCTTGTTCTCTGCTACCCCTGGGACGAGCCTTCAGCGTACCGAACAGGTGCCTGTGTTTTCTAAGAGGAGGCTGGCTGAGGCACCATCTGTGGTGCTGTGGGATGGCTGGCTGCTGACTAGCCAGCTTCACTTTTTGAAATGACAGTGCCTGCCTTTAAGAACTGCCCCTCTCTGGGACCCCTTCTCCAGATTTTTTCATTTTTTCCCAATGGCTGCATACTGTAGCCGGGAGAACGGAAAAGCGCTTGTCTGGGCTTCTAAAGGAAAGTGGAACTTTTTTTCCCTTTCTTTCTGAGGAGGAAAGTAGCTGAGGAGGATCCAGATGGCAACTTAATTGAATGGGAAATTGTCAGTATGGATTTGGGATGATCCTCATGGTAAATCAAATTGTGGGGAGAATACATTAACTGAAAAAAATATGCTGTATATATACACTTGTACATCCTGCCTTTCTGTCCCCAAACGGAATAGCTCAGCCAATGAAAAACATGTGACAAAACATCAATTAATATATAGCCTTTAAAGGGACCAAAGATCCAAAATAAATGTAAAACTCACACCAAAGAATAAAAACAGCAGTAAGAACAGCAGTCTGCCTCTGTATACCAGTTGCTGGGGAACATGATTGACAGGGTGCTATTCCTCACAGGCAGCTGGTTGGCCACTGGGAACAGAAGGCTGGCCTAGGTAGGCCTCTGGTCTGATTCAGCATGACTCATGTTGGGTATCATCAGCTAATGATGATACTCCAAATGCATGTATTTCAAGGAAACGTACTCCAAAATTCTGGAAAACCCAGGGTTTTCATGTAGATGTTAAGCAGCATGGGGAATAAGATGGATCTTTGCAGGATTTTCAGGGCCGAGCTATTGGTGTCAGGAGCTGGAAAGTAGGAGCCGGAGCCATATTATGGGACAAGCCAGGAGATCAAGCCAGGAGCTGGAGCTGGGGAGCAAGCCAGGAGTCAGAACACCCCAGAGCCAGGAAGATAACTGTTGTCCAGGAATATTCCAGGCTAAAGAGGAAGAGTTTTATAGCCCTTCCAGATGCTCCAAACTGCAGCCCTAGGGGCTCACCACATGGGGCACCTATGAAAGAATTTCCAGTTCTTAGTATGAGCCCCGTAAGCCAAAATCCATAGGGATGAACAGAATCAGATTGAAAAGGGTCATTCAGGAATCCCAGAAGTTGTGTTGTCATTACTCTTACTAATGCATTCCCCCAAAACAGTACTTTTTAAACTGACTGGTAGTTGATTACTTATTTATGAAAGGGATTTATATCCTATCTTTGCTCAAGATTGATTATAAATAATAACAATTTACAATAAAGATAAAAGAGCCTATTAACAAACACGCACACAGAGAGAGAGGGAGGGAGGGAGGGAGGGAGGGAGGGAGAAATAAAAGCAGCAACAGCTGTTCAGATCAGTGGCATCTACTGACTAGGGATGTACGAAATGTACTTACCTTTCCGTGGATTATGTTCATGGGGGGGAGGTGTTCCGTCCCTCCCCCCGGAATCCTCGACCGGGGGGGAGGCAATCCGTTTCTCCCCCCCGGAATCCTCGATGGCCAGCTGTGCTTGGCGGAGCAGCCGGCCAGGCCCAGGCCAAAGCCGTCTGCAGCCGGATTTCCGGCCGCGGAGGGCTCTGGGTAAAAAAAACAAAACCGCGTATGCAAATGGCGGCAGCTACGGCCGCCGCCATTTGCGTTCCTTATTTTTGGCCATCTTAGTCTACGTAAACATTTACGTAGACTATTACGGCAAAAATAAAGGGGAACGCAAATAGCGCCCACTACGCTATTTGCGTTGCCCTTTATTTTTGCCATAATAGTCTACGTAAATATTTACATAGACTAAGACGGCCAAAAATAAGGAACACAAATGGCGGCGGCCATAGCCGCCGCCATTTGCGTACGCTTTTTTTTTTAAACCAGCCACGATAGGCTACGTAAATCTTTACTTCACCTATCATGTCTCTGTAAACAAACAAACAAACAAAAAACCTCCAGACTGCAAATGGCAGTGGTGGCAGCCGGTCGGAAGACCCGCCGCCACCCGGAACATCCGCCCCAGGTAAGTCTCATCCCAGGGGGAATCCGTGGGGGGGCGGGGGGGGGTAGCAGGCCGTTCCGCCACAGATTTCAGGGGGCCGAATGCACTGGCATTTGGCCTCACCGAGATCCGTGGCGGAATTCTCTGACATCCCTACTACTGACAGGTTTTCCATAAAGGTCTTACTATTCTGGCTGACCTGAATATCACACCACCACATACACACTTCCACAGGGCCATTTGTTACCTGCAAAAGTGGGGCGGGAGGATATTCAGCAACTTTCAGGGGAACAACATTTTAAGGCCTTTCACTACCATTGTCCTTCCCACAGGGCATTCTCTTGAGTAAGTTGGCACGCTGCCAGGATGTTGCATGGGCAGCCAAGCCACTACTTGAAGTGGCAGCAAGGCTTTTTCAGATAAGAAAAAGGCTGCCCCCACAAAAAGTCTTAGAATTCTATCCCTTGAATATCAAATCAACTGCCCCATGACCAGTCCCACAAAATGTCAAACAAACAAACAAACTGGGCAATATAGTCCAGCCCAGTTTTACTTATTATAGTCTTCATTAAAGATGATGGTAACAAACTTTCTTTTAGCAAGGCATTTATATTTTGTTCTATCTGCAAAGTGTCTTGTAAACTGTTGACCGAGGGATCCTCCATTATTCCTTGAGGACCTAAAGACCCCTAACCACTCAAGAACAGCTCTGCTAGCTACGGTTGTGAAAATGCAATAGTGGAGAAATAAGATATCTTGCCATCACTGCAATGAAGAAGGCCCTACAATGTGTTTGGTCATCACAAGTCTTCTTCCACCATCACTCTGGCCATTGTCTCTGCCATTGCATCATCCGCAGCACCACAGAAAATCAGGAACAAAACTGGGTTCTCAGAAGCTAGAGAGGGCATTTAGGAGTGATTCTGTCAACTGCTTGGGCCATCTCACAGGGTGGCCAAGTGTCTCCTTTCGCTGTGGACTGTTTGAAGGGCTGCCAGAAGACTGTCCTGTATTTGAAGGCATCCTCTATTTGAAAGGTTGTCCAGTCCAAGTCCAGTTTAAAGATAAAGAACTATAAGAACTGTTGTCCATCAACAGTACCTGAACAGCAGGCTGAACAGGCATACAGGTCACCTGGTCACAGCCCTCTACACAGCCTGCATTTCTATGTAAATTATAATAATTTCGAAATATGCATCTATACATATGAGTTAACACATGCAAATGTAATGCAAATCCATGTCCTCTTTTGACTTTTTTTGGTGATGCATTTCCTCTTTTTTGACAATTGATAATAAGTGGCCAACCTATTCCATAGATCATCCAGGGATTCAACAGCATTGCCAGCCATGGCAATTAGAATCTCTCTGATAGGAAATCCATTGAGATACATCAGTTCTTGGGTGGACCATTCTTATAGGCCCCCCAAACTTGTAGAGGTTTGCAAGCCCAGCATACCTAAACCCTACCAGGGTTACAACCTGCACATGACAAAGGAGCCAGATTTGGGAAGGTCCTGAGGGTCAATTAAGTGGGTGGAGCAATTCAGTTAAAAAAGCATGGAATTGGGAAGGTACTAATTCGTTTTGGGGGATGGGTGTGGGTAAATCAACTGAAGAGGCATGAATCTGGACCAAGAGCTGTGTGGGATATTAACTAGTTTCATCCAAATTTCATCCAAAGCAAAATATTGACGCAAATGTGGAGGTTCCTGATCAGGCTGAACAATGCTGAGGGAATAGGGGTGCACGAAAGTCCCTTACCTGTCCTCGAAGCTTTTCGCGGTGGGGGGGAGGCGCTTCGCTGCTCCCCTCGTGAAGTTCAGGCTGGGGGGGGAGGCTTCCTGCCTTGCCCGGCTGAAATTCAGGCCGGGGGGGAGGCTTCCCGCCTCGCCCAGCCGAAATTCAGGCCGGGGAGGAGGCGCCTCGCCTTGCCCGGCCGCGAACTAAAAAGTAAAAAAAAACAAAACACGCCCCCGTGATAGGCTACGTGACGATTAACGTAGCCTATCACGGCTAGATCTGCAAAGTCAGCCGTGATAGGCTACGTAAATCGTCACGTAGCCTATCACGGGTGACTTTAAAAAAAAAAAAGCGCGTACGCAAATGGCGGCCCCCATAGGGAGCCGCCATTCGCGTTCCTTATTTGGTCGCTGTAGTCTACGTAAATCTTTACGTAGACTACGGCGAAAATAAGGGCAACGCAAATAGCGTTGCCCTTATTTTTGCCATAGTCTACGTAAAGATTTATGTAGACTACAGCGACCAAATAAGGAACGGGAATGGCGGCTCCCTATGGGGTCGCCATTATCCCTACACGCTTTTTTTTTTTTAAGTCACCCGTGATAGGCTACGTGACGATTTACGTAGCCTATCACGGCTGACTTTGCAAATCTAGCCGTGATAGGCTACGTTAATCGTCACATAGCCTATCACGTGGGCGTTTTTCTTTTTCTTTTATTGGAATGGCGGCGGCGGCAGCCGGTCGAAAGACCGGCTGCCGCTCCTGCCCCGTACGAAGACCCGCCGAACCACCGGCTGGACCCGCCGCCGGGAGGGACATTCGCCAAAGGTAAGTCCCGTCCCGGGGGGGGGTGCGGGGGGCGGGGGGGTGCGGATAATTTCTCCCCGAAACTTGTTCAGGGGGTCGAACACGTTGGCGCTCGGCCCCCCGAAGTTTCGGGGAAAAATTCTCCGCCATCCCTATGGGAAGCAAAAAGAATGTTGATATGACCAGCTAAATATTTCACGGGCAGGTTCTGCACATCCCTAGGTGATACAGTAAAACCATGTTGCATTTCAGTTTGCCTTCAAAATGTTCATCATGGTTTTATTGTCCTAAGTTCAAATAGCCTATAAATGATGGTTAGCATGTGATACATTTATTATGTGCTAGCATATTTCTTGTTGATTTGTCCTTTCGGTAAGCTACTATTCAGCTATCAAAACTAATATTTTTATAAATTTGTCCTACGATATATTTTTGTACAATGGTCCTAGCAAGACTTCGTAAGATATATTATACTATTCTGCTGGAAAGTCATCTGAGCTGGGGAATGTTGTTTTGTAACTGTTTAATAGTAAATTCTACCAAAGGTATTTTCCTCCAACCATACAAATGGTATAAATAATTTCTCTAGAGAAACTACAGTTTCCAGCAGCCAGATGTCCAAGTTTTGGGGGTTAATGCAGCTATTTTTAATCATAGTTATGAAAGTTATGTGGTTAAATACAGACCTGTGCATCTGTTGAGCTGTATTTGGATCTTTAAAACAATTTTATGGTAGATTAAATTATGAAAATCAATATAATAATTATACTGATTTTCCACTCAAATTGGAGGACTTTGGCCCAACTTACATGTCATGGATTCCATCACAATCCCAGACTGTTTTGCAGCATGGCTAGCTCATTGTCTGAAATCCCTGGAAAATGAAGAGTTTCTCAGGCCGAAACAATAGCAGCACCTATTAATACAGGCTCTTACCATCCCACTGTTACATGATACAGGTGTTTCTCCTTACTAGCAAAAATGTGCATAACTTATAAGCATTACCACACTCCAAAGGAATGAATCATTAAAGAGAACAAAAGAAGGTACCTCCTTTTAGGCATTGTTACCACCTAGGCTATGAATACACACCCAGCCATTAACCCTTTATCAAAGGAAACAGACTACAGTCAGCACTATGGAGGTTTAACTTTATTGCATATATAAACACAAGAAGAATCTCACTCTGCCACCTGTAACTAGAACACAGTGAAGTCAATTGCTTCACTAAACCAATGAGATGCTTAGCATCTTAAATGGGATTTGAGAAAACAAACACTTGGCTGGTTGGAGGGGAATGGAGCACTTCCCCCACCTGCTAACTCCCTTCCACAAACGCAACCTCAGACCATTTGAAATCACCTTCCCCCAGCTGCTCTGTTTTATCAGAAGTAAGCCCAGGTAGGAGTAAAATGAAATTTGCAGGGGGAAATCAGTGGAAAGGGTTAAGCACTTCTCTTTCTGAATGATCGTGCCCCTGCATTCGTTATTTTAGCACATGTAGGTTTGAGAATACATGTTTGTGGAGATAATGTGCAGTTGGGGAAATATGCCCTGGTTACTAGTATAGTCTGTAAATGGGATATTTTAAACTTTGCCCCTTGAACTTTCTTCCTGTTTCCTGCCTCCTAGCTGAGCAGAGCAGAGCAGAGCAGAGCAGAGGAAGCTGCTCCAGCTGGCCTAGGGGCTAGACAAGCAAGCAAGCTCCCAGACAGCAAGCAAACAAACAGGGAGAGCAAACAGGAGTTTGGCACGGGAGGTCAAGGGGGAGGTCCCTAACAAATTGTGTTTTCAATTTCTTTTCTTGTTACGCACACTTCCATACTAGTGGGACTCTGTTGTTAACCTCCAGTGAGCAGAGGACAAAGCACAGGCTATCCCAGTACCATCAGAAAGCTAGAAACACAAAAGGAATAGAGACTATGAAAGGAACAGACTCTCCAGTGGTGGTGACCTGCAAGGTCTGTGCAGTGTTTGTTTTCTTGCCTGAGATTAGGGATGTACGAAAGTCACTTACCTTTTCGCAGCTTGGCTTCGTGGTGGGGGGGAGGCGCTTCGCTTTCCCCCCCGAAGTTCAGGCGAAGGGGGGGAGGCTTCCCACCTCGCCCGGCCGAAATTCAGGCCGGGGAGAAGCGCCCCATCTCCCCGGCTGCGAAACAAAAAGTAAAAAAAAAAAAAGACCCCGTGATAGGCTACGTGACGATTTACATAGCCTATCATGGCTAGATTTCCAAAGTCAGCCATGATAGGCTACGTAAATCATCACGTAGCCTATCACGGGTGACTTTGAAAAAAAACAAAAACAAAGCGCATACGCATATGGCAGCAGCCCATGGGCGCCGCCATTTGCGTTCCTTATTTTGGCACGTCTAGTCTACGTAAATCTTTATGTAAATCTAACAAAATAAGGAACGCAAATGGCGGCGCCCATGGGCCGCTGCCATATGCGTATGCGCTTTGTTTTTGTTTTTTTTCAAAGTCACCCGTGATAGGCTACGTGATGATTAACGTAGCCTATCACGGCTGACTTTGGAAATCTAGCTGTGATAGGCTACGTAAATCGTTATGTAGCCTATCACGGGTGTTTGTTTGTTTTTTACTTTTCTTTTTTTTTTTTGCAATGGCGGCGGTGGCAGCCGGTTGGGAGACCGGCCGCCGCCCCCGCCTGCGACGAAACGCTGCTGAAACGCCGCCAAAACACCACTGGGACCCGCCGCCCAGAGGCACATTCGCTGAAGGTAAGTCCCGTCCCGGGGGGGGGGGGGCGGCGGAGAATTTCCCAACCAACTTCAGGGGGCCGAATGCGTCGGTGCTCGGCCTCCTGAAGATTCGGGGAGAAATTCTCCGCCATCCCTACCTGAGATCAACATGGCCTACATGTGCAACAAGTGCAAATTGATTACACTGTTGGAAAAAAAGGTAAGAGGACTGGAGTGGTGAGTGTCGACCCTCCAGGGAATAAGAGAAGACAAAGAGTTTTTAGAATGATGGAACTACAGCAGCAAAGCGAAGTACAGAACCTAGAAGAGCAACAGCAAGCTGAGGCAGAAGAGGAAAATGCTGAGGTGAGGGAAAATGAAGTAGAGGATACTCCTTGAAAAAGGGTGACAAGAGCAGAAAAACTAGAAGCCACTCTGCACAGTGGAAGCAGTGGAACTATGGAACTGTTTTCAGGTACTAGAGGATGAGACTGGAGGACAGCATGCACAGGAAGAATTACAGGGGGGCCCGCATGAGAGCGAGCAAGAGGCTGAAGGTCAGTCAAGCAGAGGCAATGAAACCAAGGCCTACAACAACATGAAGAGTAGTAGTAGTGGGAGGCTCCTTGCTGCGTGGCATTGAAACCCAAGTATGTTGCGAAGACCCATGGACTAGCCAAGCATGCTTTCTCCCAGGAGGACGGATTAGAGACATGACTGAAGGGTTGTCTATACTCATAAAGCCCACGGACAGGTATCCCTTCTCATCCATGTGGGAAGAAATGATACTGCCAAGCGGAGCTAGGAAGAAATCACATCAGACTTTGAAGCTTTGGGAAGGAAACTCAAGAACTTTAGGGCCCAGATAGTTTTCTCATCCATCTTTCCAGTAGTTAGAAGAGGGATAGAAAGGGAAAGAAAAATACTCTGGGTGAATGACTGGCTACAAAGGTGGTGCTGATGTGAGAAATTTGGATTCTGGGACCATGGGCTATACATCCTGGAAGATAGACTGTTGGCAAGGGATGGGTTGCACCACACAAGGGCTGGGAAGAATGTGTTTGGCCACAGCGTGAAGAACTTCATCAGGGGGGGGGCTTTAAACTGAATCCTACAGTGGAGGGAGATGTAAAGTTGGGGGTAACACTGGACGAAAGCTCATGCACCACATGGACACAACAACCGCTCTAATAGCGCCCAATAATGGTCTTCAAAAACATGTAGGAAGAAAGCCAGCCTATAAAGCACATGGTCTTTGATGTCTATATACTAATGCCCAGAGTATGGGAAACAAACAGAATCAACTTGAACTCTTAATACCAGAAGAAAATTATGTCTTGATAGGTGTAACTGAGACTTGGTGGGATGACTCCCATGACTGGAATACAGCAATTGAAAGATATAACTTGTTCAGAAAGAACAGAAGGAACAGAAAAGGAGGTGGAGTTGCACTATATGTTAAAAATACATATCTCTGCACAGAAATACAGGAGGATGAGCTTGGTAGCCCCATCGAGAGCATCTGGGTTAAAATAAATGGAGCAAAGAATAAAAGGAACCTGGTGGTCAGAGTCTACTACCAGCCACCCAATCAAGGAGAAGATGAGGATGAAACTTTTGAAAAGCAAATAGCCAGTGTTTCTGTCAGGGTGGAAATTGAGCCTACAGAGCCCCAGAGCAGTTCTGATTCTGAGGAAGAACAGCAATCCGTGGGAGAGGAGCTCGCTCATCTCTCACAAGCACAGCAGCTGGCAGAGATTCCTCCTTCCAGCATTCCTGGGATAGATAGTGACCCTGGCAGTGAGAGAGTGCTGGAGGGGGGCTTGCTGGACGCTCAGCGCAGACGTAGGGAGCGATGACAGATAGAGGGCGCCGAAAGGAGGTGTTGCGCTTGTTTGGCGCTCAAACAACAGTTGTGTCCCAAGGACCCAAGGGAAAGAGGGAGGATCTCTCCATAGCCGTACGTTCAGAGTCCTCCTGTGGTTCCCCTTCAAACGGGGACCAACTCCCTTACCTGGAGCTTAGGCTACTCTGCTATCTTTCCCCAGTGCTGTTCTTTGCTTAGTCACTAGCGATTAGTATCTGAAAGAGTCATAAAGTAGTAAAGGAAAAGTCCCAGAAAGAATTCCTCGTCGTCTGTGTCCTGAGTTGGCTATTGGTGGGGACTGCAAGAGGCAGCTAGGGCACTCCTGACAGCTTGGTCCCTGTTCCTCTTTTTTTTCTCTCTCTGCTCCTACTGCCTCTGGAGGCTGCCATGGACTCAGCGGTGCAAGTAGGGATGTATGAATCCCTTACCTGGCTCCGCACAGGGGCATCCGTGGTGGGAGGGAGGCGCTCCATCCCTCCCCCCAGAATCCTCAACGGGGGGGGAGGCTCTCCGTCCCTCCCCCCAGAATCCTGCCCGGCTGCCTGCAGCCGGACATCCAGCTGCTGGGCAGCCCTGCAGGGACACAAATGGCAGCTGTAGTAGCCGCCGCCATTTGCATCCCTGTATTGAACTGTGATAGGCTACGTAAATATTTACGTAGCCTATCATGGCAGTAGGGATGTCAGAGAATTTCTCCAAGAATCTCGGGGAGGCCGAATGCCAGCGCATTTGGCCCCCCGAAATTGGTGAAGAAACGGTCTGCCCCCCCGCCCCCCCGGGACGGGACTTACCTTGTTCGAATATCCCTGGCGGCGGTGGCTCCGGCGGTGGGGCGGCGGCGGCAGCCGGTCTTCCAACTGGCTGCCGCTGCCGCCATTTCCAAGTAAAACAAACAAACAAACAAACAAACATGATAGGCTACATAAAGATTTATGTAGCCTATCACGGCTAGATTTTAAAAAAACACCGTGATAGGCTACGTAAATCTTTATGTAGCCTATCACGGCTGACTTTGGGGGGAAAAAAAAGTGCGTACGCAAATGGCGGCGCCCATGGGTGCCGCCATTTGCGTTCCTTATTTTGGCATTTGTAGTCTACGTAAACATTTACGTAGCCTATCACGGCTGACTTCAGGGATGCAAACGGCGGCGTTCCCCTTATTATGTAGTCTGTGTTCCCCTTATTTTCGTCGTAGTCTACGTAAATGTTTACGCAGACTACACGTGCCAAAATAAGGAACGCAAATGGCAGCGCCCGTGGGCGCCGCCATTTGTGTACGCACTTTTTTTTTTTTTTAAGTCAGCCATGATAGGCTACATAAACATTTACATAGCCTATCACGGCTGACTGCAGGGACGCAAACAGCGGCGGCTACGTCCACCGCCATTTGCATCCCTGCAGGAGAGGAGGTTTCGCGGCCGGAGGGGCGGGGCGCCTCCCCCCCGCCCAGAATTTTGGGGGGAGGGACAGAGCGCCTCCCCCCCACCGTGAAGCAAGCTTCGGGATCAGGTAAGGGACTTTCATCCATCCCTACACAGCAGGGGGAAAAACCCCAGCGTACACAAATGGCAGTAGCTGCCGCCATTTGCGTACACTGGGCTCCCCCCCCCTGCCGTGATAGGCTATGTAAATACTTACATAGCCTATCACAGCCTTCGCAGGGACGCAAATGGCATCCCTGCATTAGCCGTGATAGGCTACGTAAGTATTTACGTAGCCTATCATGGCTTGAAGAGGAGGAAGCGAATGGAGGCCGTAGGACGGCCGCCATTCGCAAAGCAGCATGGATGGGAGCAGGTAAGTGCTCCGTTTCGTGTGCCTTTTGTGGGTTGGGGGCAGCGAAGACTTCGTCCTGCATGCCTTTCGTGAGGTGGGGGCGGGGGCTTCGTTCTACAACGGATTTCGGGGGGCCGAATGCACTGGCATTCGGCCTCACCGAGATCCGTCGCGGAATTCTCTGACATCCCTAGGTGCAAGCTCTCGTGCAAGTAGCTCAACTGACGACTGCCATACAGATTCTGCAAGCTGCGGTTCAACCCCCACCTAGGGATGTCAGAGAATTTCACCACGAATCTCAGGGAGGCCGAATGCCAGCGCATTCGGCCCCCCTGAAATCAGTGGCGGTACGGTCTGCCCCCCCCGCCCCCCCTGGGACGGGACTTACCTTGGGCGGATCTTCCTGGCAATGGAGGCTCCGGTGGTGGTTCGGCGGCGGCAGCGGCGGCGGCCGGTCTTCCGACCGGCTGCCACCGCCGCCATTTCAAGTAAAAAAAAAAAAAGTGATAGGCTATGTAAAGATTTACGTAGCCTATCACGGCTAGATTTTTAAAAAACACCGTGATAGGCTACGTAAATGTTTACGTACGCTACGCTATTTGCGTTCCCCTTATTTTTGCCGTCTTAGTCTACGTAAACGTTTACGTAGACTAAGACGTGCCAAAATAAGGAATGCAAATGAATTTGCAAAATAAGGAATGCAAAATAAGGAATGCAAAATAAGGAATGCAAATGGCGGCGCCCATGGGCGCCGCCATTTGCATACGCACATTTTTTTCTTTTAAATCAGCTGTGATAGGCTACGTAAACATTTACGTAGCCTATCATGGCTGACTTCAGGGACGCAAATGGCGGCGGCTACAGCCGCCGCCATTTGCGTCCCTGCTAGCCAGCGGCCGGATGTCCAGCCGCTGGCGGAGCTGCCCGGCGGCTCTGCAGAATCCCTGCAGAGCGGAGCCAGCCGGCCAGAATTTCGGGGGGAGGGACGGAGCGCCTCCCCCCCACCTCGAATCAATTTTGCTAAAAGGTAAGTGACTTTCGTACATCCCTACCCCCACCACCTCCGATTCCCCGCCGCCACAAGTGCCTGGTGGCTCTGCCAAATAAGTTTTCTGGTGAGAAAGGACTTTTTCAGATTTTCTGTGTCCAATCAGAGCTGTACATGCGCCTACAACCTGAAGATTTCCTGACAGAACACGTTCGTGTGGGCTTCATCATTAACCTACTTTCAGGCGTGGCAGCTAGATGGGCTTCGGGACTTCTTCCCGCTAATGACCCCCTGCTTGGGAACTATCAAGGTTTCATGACAGCGATGGCCAGTTTTTTCGGTGACCCCCTGCGCACGCAGACAGCTTCTTGGGAGATTCGCCACCTCAGGCAGGGCAAGGACTCAGTTTCCAGCTACATGACAACTTTTCACTTGCTGATGCAGGATTAGGATTTACAGTGGAATGATGCCGCACTGGTGGCTCAGTTTTTGGACGGTTTGAACGATGAGATCTTGGATAAGTTGGCATACACACCTAGCCCGCCTACTTTGGAGGACCTCATCCAGACCTGCTTCCAGATAGATAGTTGGCTGGAGGGGCGCCGGCATACCCAGCGGGGCGCCGGGGGCCAAGATTTCCCTTCTCCCATTCCCCCATGTTTCCTGCCCCCTCCCCCCCCTGCAGTGGGGGCGGAGGAGACCTTGATGCAGCTGGGAGCTACCCGAGCCCCGCTGCTGCTGGAGCAACTGGAGTGGCGGTGCGTGGAGCACCGATGCTTTCAGTGTGGAACGCTGGGACATTTCGCCAGAACCTGCCGTGCCAGACCCGCAGCCCCACTGCCTCCCCCTCCTCTCCTTCCTCCTCCTCCTCGTCCCCAGGCCTGACTGGGCTGCCCCCCAAGCCTGTTGAGGGTCTCCAGTGTGGGAGTCGGTTCCCCACCAGGTGGGTGCCTTCCACAACTCCCACCAACCTCCCATCTGCTATTGCATGTTCACCTCCACTCCTCCCAGAGGGGTCGGGTGGATGCCCCAGCTTTAGTGGACTCTGGGGTAGGGATGGCGGAGAATTTCTCCCCGAAACTTCAGGGGGCCGAGCGCCAACGTGTTCGGCCCCCCGAACAAGTTTCGGGGAGAAATCCTCCGCCCCCCTGCCCCCCGCCCCCCCCCGGGACGGGACTTACTTCCCTGAATGTCCCTCCCGGCGCCGGGTCCGGCTGGCGGTTCGTCGGGTGTTCGAGCGGGGCAGGAGTGGCAGCCGGTCGAAAGGTAAGTCCCGCTGCCATTGCAATAAAAGGAAAAAAATAAAAAAGTCCCCTGATAGGCTACGTGACGATTCACGTAGCCTATCATGGCTATATTTGCAAAGTCAGCCGTGATAGGCTACGTGAATCATCACGTAGCCTATCACGGGTGACTTAAAAAAAAAAAATGTGTACGGATAATGGCGGCCCCCATAGGGAGCCGCCATTCCCGTTCCTTATTTGGTCGCTGTAGTCTACGTAAATCTTTACGCAGACTACGGCGAAAATAAGGGCAACGCTATTTGCGTTGCCCTTATTTTCGCTGTAGTCTACGTAAACATTTACGTAGACTACAGCAACTAAATAAGGAACGCGAATGGCGGCTCCATATGGGGGCCGCCATTCGCGTACGCGCTTTTTTTTTTTAAAAGTCACCCGTGATAGGCTACGTGACGATTGACGTAGCCTATCACGGCTGACTTTGCAGATCTAGCCGTGATAGGCTACGTGAATCGTCACGTAGCCTATCAGGGGGCGTTTTGTTTTTGTTTTTTTTACTTTCGCGTTCGCAGCCGGGCGAGGTGAGGCGCCTCCTCCCCGGCCTGAATTTCGGCCGGGCGAGGCGGGAAGCCTCCCCCCCGGCCTGAATTTCGGCCGGGCGAGGCGGGAAGCCTCCCCCCCCGGCCTGAACTTCGCGGGGGGAGCAGCGAAGTGCTCCCCCCCACCGCGAACAAGCTGCGAGAAAAGGTAAGTGACTTTCGTCCACCCTTACTCTGGGGCTACGACCAGTTTCATGGATGAAATGTTCACTCACTTCCACAAGATTCCTACTAGGGATGGCGGAGAATTTCTCCACAAATCTTGGGGAGGCCAAATGCCAACGCATTCGGCCCCCCGAAATTGGCGGTGAAATTCTCCACCCCCCGCCACCCCCCCGGGATGGGACTTACCTCCCTTGAATGTCCCTCTCGGCGGCGGGTCCCAGCGGCAGTTCGGCGGGGGCGGGGGCAGTGGCCGGTCTTCCAACCAGCCGCTGCCGCCACCATTACAAAGTAAAGTTAAAAAAAACACACACATGTGATAGGCTACGTAACGATTCACGTAGCCTATCACGGCTAGATTTCCAAAGCTAGATCTATCACGGCTAGATTTCCAATAGCATTGCTCTTATTTTTGCCGTAGTCTATGTAAAACTTTACGTAGACTACCCGGGCCCAAATAAGGAACGCAAATGGCGGCGCCCATGGGTGCCATTTGCGTACGCGCTTTTCTTTTTTTTTTCAAAGTCACCCGTGATAGGCTACGTAACAATTTACGTAGCCTATCACGGCTGACTTTGGAAATCTAGCTGTGATAGGCTACGTAAATCGTTACGTAGCCTATCACGTGTGTTTTTTGTGTTTTTTTAAACTTTACTTTTGTATTTCGCGGCCGGGGAGACGGGGCGCTTCTCCCCGGCCTGAATTTCGGCCGGGCGAAGCAGGGCGCCTCCCCCCCGGCCTGAATTTCAGCCAGGCAAGGCGGGGGGCCTGAACTTCGGGGGGAGAACCGAAGCGCCTCCCCCCCACCGCGAAGCAAGCTGCGGGACCAGGTAAGGGACTTTTGTCCATCCCTAATTCCTACCCTGCCTCTTCCTGCCCCCTTGGCAGTGGAGACCATCGATGGGCATCCTCTTTCTTCGGGCATGGTGACCCGGATTACAGCTCCGCTCACTCTGCGCGCCCAGTCCCACGTTGAGCAGATTCAGTTTCACTTGGCCAAGGTTCCCCAATACCCAATCATGCTGGGTGTTTCCTGGCTCTCTGAGCATAATCCTCAAATTTCTTGGGGGCTTCAGCAAGTGGAGTTTGCATCTCCCTACTGCCTGGAGCATTGCCTCCCGACCAAGGTGCCAGTCCCAACCCAGGCCTTAACCCTTTCCTCCCCCTCCTTGTCTGCTTCTGGCTGTTCTTCAGCTACCGTGATCCTCCCAGAGAAGTATGCGGCTTTTCGGGATGTTTTCGACAAGGAGGCCGACCAGCTCCCCCCTCACCGCCCTTTTGACTGTGCCATTAACCTCATTCCTGGGGCTACCATCCCCGCCGACCGGCTGTATTCGATGTCAGAGCCGGAACTTCGAGCTCTGCGGGAGTTTTTGGACACAAACCTCAGACGTGGCTTCATTCGCCCCTCCTCCTCCCCCGCCTGTGCCCCTACCATGTTTGTGTGCAAAAAATTGGGAGAACTCCATCTGGTGCACGACTTTAGAGCATTGAATTCGGTCTCAATCCCTGACAAGTACCCCCTCCCCCTCATACCAGAGATGCTGGAGTGCCTGGGGCGAGCCAAGATTTTCACAAAGTTGGACCTGCATGGCACCTACAATCTGATTTGCATCCGGGAGGGGGATGAGTGGAAGACCTGTTTCAGCACCCAGTACAGAGCGTATGAATACCTAGTGATGCCGTTTGGGCTCGCCTGCGCCCCCCCCCCCACGTTTTCGCGTTTTATGAATGCCATCTTCCGGGACTATTTGGACACTTTCCTCATTGTGTATCTTGATGATTTACTTATATTTTCTGAGGACCCCCATGCCCATCAGCACCATGTCTCTGCCGTCCTCCAGCGCCTCCACGAGCACCACCTTTATGCCAAGCTGGAGAAATGTGCGTTTCACCTAACCTCTTTGGACTATCTTGGCTACATTATCTCAGCTGATGGTATCAGGATGGATCCTGCAAAGGTCCAGGTTGTCCTCTCCTGGCAGGCTCCATCCACCAAGAAGGACTTGCAACGTTTTCTGGGGTTTGCTAATTTTTACAGAAAGCTCCTGCACAGCTTTGCTTGGCTGACATCTCCTCTCACCGACCTCCTTAAGGGCAGGAAATCTCCTTTTCATTGGACAGCATCTGCCCAACAGGCTTTCGAGGAACTTAAGAAGCTTTTTAGTTCTGAGTCAATCCTGTTACATCCCGACCTGAGGAAGCCTTTTGTAGTGCAAACTGATGCCTCTGACTTTGCAGTGGGGGCGGTGCTTTTTCAGCCAGATTGGGCGGGCGGTGGGTTGCAACCCTGCGCCTAACGCTCCAGAAAGCTGAAAGTGTCTGAGAGGAATTATACCATCTGGGAGAAGGAACTGTTGGCCATCAAGTCCACTTTGGAGACCTGGAGTCATCTTCTGGAGGGGGCACAGCACCCAGTCGAAGTTAGAACTGACCATTCCAACCTCAAACATCTTCAGACAGCCCGTGCCTTAAACCAGTGGCAGATTAGGTGGTCGCTTTTTTCCCCCTGGTTCCACCTTAAGATTTGCCATGTGAAGGCCTCCGACAACCTACAAGCAGATGCTCTTTCTCGTAACCTCCAACCAGGGGGTGAGGGAAATTCCCCCCCCTCTCTGATTCTTCCCCCCCAGAGCCTGGCGGCAGCTGCGGTACCTTGCTCTTGGGAGGAGCTTATTCACTCTGAACAGGCTCAGGATGCTTTTGTCCGCACAAAGGTGGAGGAATTGGGGCTAGCCTCTGCCCCCCCCCACTCTACCCCCTTCTCTTTACGAGGTGGCCTGCTTTACCATTCCAGCCGGGTCTGTGTGCCTTCTAGATGCCTCCGTGAGAAGGTCCTCCATCAGTGCCATGACTCCCCCACTGCTGGGCATTTTGGCATCGCCAAGACCCTGCATGAAGTGACGCAGGATTTTTGGTGGCCTTTTGTGTGTCGGGACGTCAAGACCTATGTCGCCTCCTGCCTAACCTGCCAGCGGGCGAAGGCCCCCTCAGGCAAGCCCACAGGCTTGCTTCACCCCCTGCCTACCCCCTCAGGGAAACTGCTCTCCCTTGACTTCATCACTGACTTGCCTCGCTCACACAGTAAGACCACTATTCTGGTGGTGGTCAATTTGTTTTCTAAGATGGCCCATTTCATCCCCTGCTCTGGGTTGCCCACAGCCAGGGAGACAGCAGAGCTTTTTTTGGCACACGTTTCCCAGCTCCACGGATGGCCCGAGGGTCTCATTTCGGATAGGGGGGCCGAATTCACTGCCCATTTCTGGAGGGAGCTGCTTGGGCTTCTCCGTCTTTCCTCTGCCCACCATCCACAGACGGACGGTCAGACCGAGCGCACCAATGTGACTCTGGAGCAATATTTGTGCTGTTATGTCAATTATCAGCAAGATGACTGGTTTTCCTTCCTGCCTCTCACAGAATTTGCTTATAACAATGCCTACCATGCTTCCACCCGCCAAACTCCATTTTTTGCCAATTTTGGTTACCATCCCAAGGCTTTCCCGTCCACCCTAGCTCCCTCTTCGGTGCAGTGGCCCATGAGTTTTTAGAGGAGTTGCGAGCAGTACACCACCTCTTACGGGAGTCCCTCGAGCAAGCCAAGACAGCCTACAAGGCCTCTGTGGACCGGCGGTGCCAGCCGGGTCCATCTCTGCAACTGGGGGACTGGGTTTGGTTGTCCACCCAATACCTCCCCTCTCACTCGCCTGCAAAGAAGCTCGCACCTCGCCACACGGGGCCTTTCCAGATTACAGCCCAGATTAACCCTGTTGCTTTTCGCCTGGCTCTCCCCCCCTCCATCCTGTTTTTCATCGGTCTTTGCTGTCCCCCCTGGTTTCTGGAGACCCTCATCGCTTGGCCAGCTCCCCCCAGCCGTCAGTACTGGTGGAGGGGGAGGAGGAATTTGAGGTCGCGGAGATTCTGGACTCCCACCTTTCTTGTGGCCGCCTGCAATATCTGGTGGACTGGAAGGGGTACAGGCCACATGAGCGATCCTGGGAACCTGTGGAAAATGTGCATGCTCCATTGCTGCTGAGGCGCTTCCACCAGCTGTAACCCCACAAACCCAGGGCCCCAGGGAAGGAGCACGAGCCTCATGGGAGCGGGGATGATGTCAGGGTGGAAACTGAGCCCATAGAGCCCCAGAGCAGTTCTGATTCTGAGGAAGAACAGCAATCCATGGAAGAGGAGCTCGCTCATCTTTCACAAGCACAGCAGCTGGCGGAGATTCCTCCTGCCAGCATTCCTGGGATAAATAGTGACCCTAGCAGTGAGAGAGTGCTGAAGGAGGGCTTGCTGGATGCTCGGCGCAGACGCAGGGAGCGACAACAGCCGGAGGGCGCGGAAAGGAGGCGTTGCACTCGTTTGGCGCTCAAACAACGGTCGCGTCCCAAGGACCCAAGGGAAAGAGGGAGGATCTCTCCATAGCCTGTAAGTTCAGAGTCCTCCTGTGGTTCCCCTTCAAACGGGGACCAATTGCCTTACCTGGAGCTTAGGCTACTCAGCTATCTTTCCCCAGTGCTGTTCCTTGCTTTGTCGCTAGTGATTAGTATCTGAAAGAGTCATAAAGTAATAAAGGGATAAAGTCTCGGAAAGAATTCCTCATCGTCTGTGTCCTGAGATGGCTATTGGTGGGGACTGCAAGAGGCAGTTAGGGTGCTCCTGACAGCTTCAACGAAGCAAGATGTAGTAGTAATGGAGGACTTCAATTTCCCCGATATTTGTTGAGAGACAAATTCTACAAAACATGGCCCCTCCAAGAAATTCCTGATTTGTGTTGCGGATAACTTCCTCCTACAGAAAGCAGAGGAAGGAACTACAGGATCAGCTATCCTTGACTTGATCCTAACCAACAGAGATGACTTAGTAGCAGTTACGGGAATTCTGGGGGAAAATAACCATGTTATACTTGAGTTCTTGTTTCTAAAAGAAGCAAAAGCCGAGTGTAGCCAAACACATGACCCGGATTTTAGGAAAGCCAATTTTAATAAAATCAGAACAACGATCAGTAAGGTCCCATGACAAGCGACTCTAATGAGAAAAGGAGTCCAAGATGGGTGGGAGTTTTTAAAAAAGGAAATTCTAAAGACACAATTACAAACAATCCAACAAGAAAAAAAGGTGGAAGACAACAGAAGAAGACAATGTGGCTTCACAAAAAGCTTAGAGATGACCTGAAAACAAAAAAGCACACACATAGGAAGTGGATGGAAGGACAAGCAACAAAGGAAGAGTACAGGCAGGTAGCACAGAATTGCAGGGATGGCATCAGGAAGGCTAAAGCTAAGAATGAGCTGAGGTTAGCGAGGGATGCTAAAAGCATCAAAAAGGCTTTCTTCAGATACATGCATAGTAAATGACAGAGGAAAGAAATGATCATTCATCTACTGAATAAGAATGGCAAAATGATAACAGATGACAAAGAAAAGGCAGAAGTGCTCAATTTCTACTTTGGCTGAGTCTTCTCCTAAAAGAGAAGACTTCTGCTCAGGAGAAGACTTTCCCCTGGCAAAGGTGAAGTACAGGCTTAAGGGGCAGGACTGGAGCTTGAGATCAATAGGCATATGGCCAAGGAACACCTCATTACTTTGAATAAGTTCAAATCTCCAGAGCCAGATGAACTGCATCCCTAGGGATGTACAAACGTCACTTACCTGGTCTCGCAGCTTGCTTCGCAGTGGGGGGGAGGCGCTTCACTTCTCCCCCCGAAGTTCAGGCTGGGGGGGGGAGGCTTCCCGCCTTGCCCGGCCAAAATTCAGGCCGGGGGGGGAGGCTTCCCACCTCGCCCAGCCGAAATTCAGGCTGGGGAGAAGCGCCCTGTCTCCCCGGCCACGAACTTCAACAGAAAAGTAAAAAAAATAAAAAAAATAAAAACGCCCCGTGATAGGCTACGTGACGATTTACGTAGCCTATCACGGCTAGATCTGCAAAGTCAGCCGTGATAGGCTACGTTAATCGTCACGTAGCCTATCACGGGTGACTTAAAAAAAAAAAGCGCATACGCAAATGGCGGCCCCCATAGGGAGCCGCCATTCGCGTTCCTTATTTGGTCGCTGTAGTCTACGTAAATCTTTACATAGACTACGGCGAAAATAAGGGCAACGCAAATAGCGTTGCCCTTATTTTCGCCGTAATCTACGTAATCTTTACGTAGACTACAGCGACCAAATAAGGAACGCAAATGGCGGCTCCCTATGGGGGCCACCATTAGCCGTACGCACTTTTTTTTTTTTTTAAGTCACCCGTGATAGGCTACATGACGATTTACGTAGCCTATCACGGCTGACTTTGCAAATCTAGCCGTGATAGGCTACGTTAATCGTCACGTAGCCTATCACGGGGGCGTTTTTTTTTTTTATTTTTCTTGGAATGTTTCTTGGAAACATTCTTTTTTATTTTTCTTGGAATGAATACGTTGGCACTCGGCCCCCCGAAGTTTCGGCGAGAAATTCTCTGACACCCCTATGCATCCCAGAGGAATAATGGAACTGAGGAGAAGAGCTCTCAGAACTGCTGTTTATTCTCTTTGAGAAATCATGGAGGACACATGAAGTGCCAGATGACTGGAGGAGGGCTAATGTTGTCAGTCTGACATCAATCCCTGGGAAAATTCTGGAGCAGATTATAAAGTGATCCATCTGTAAGCACCTTGAAAACAATGCAGTGATTACTCAAAGCCAACATGGATTTGTCAAGAACAAATCCTGCCAGATGAATCTGATCTCATTTTTTGATCAAGTAACCTCCCTTATGGACTGTGGGAATGCTGTGGACATAATATACCTCGACTTCAGCAAAATGTTCAACAAAGTGCCCCATGATATCCTGATTAGAAAACTAGCTAAAAGTGGGCTAGATGAAATAACTATCAGGTGGATCCACAGTTGGCTACAGAATCAGACTCAAAGACTGCTTCTCAATGGGACCTTCTCAAACTGGGGAGAGGTAACGAGTGGGGCACCGCAGGGCTCAGTCCTGGGCCCAGTGCTCTTCAACATTTTTATTAATGACTTGGAGAAGGAGGTGCAGGGAATGCTGATCAAATTTGCAGTTGACACAAAATTTGGTGGGATAGCTAATACCTTGGAAGACAGAAACAAAATTCAAAGTGATCTTGATAGACTGGAGCACTGGGCAGAAAACAACAGAATGATATTTAATAGGGATCAATGCCAAGTTCTGCACCTAGGAAAAAGAAACCAAATGCACAGTTACAAGATGAGGGATACTTGGCTCAACAACACTACAAGCGAGAAGGATCTCGGAATTGTTTTAGATCATAAGCTGAATATGAGCCAACAATGTGATGTGGCTGCAAAAAAGGCAAATGCTATTTTGGGCTGCATTAATAGAAGCATAGCTTCCAAATCCCGGGAAGTACTAGTTCCCCTCTACTCAGCACTGGTTAGGCGTTACCGGGAATACTGTGTCCAGTTCAGGGCACCACATTTTAAGAAGGATGCAGACAAGCTGGAGAGGGTTCAAAGGAGGGCAACAGAGATGATCAGGGGACTGGAAACAAAGCCCAATGAGGAGAGACTGAAAGAACTGGGCATGTTTAGCCTTGAGGACAGAAGACTGAGGGGAGATAGGGTAGCACTCTTCAAGTACTGGAAAGGTTGTCACAGAGAGGAAGGCCCTCTTCTCGATCATCCCAGAGTGCAGGAGACAGAATAATGGGCTGAAGTGACAGGAAGCCAGATTCCAGCTGAACATCAGGAAAAAACTTCCTGACTGTTAGAGCAATACAGTGATGGAACCAATTCCCTAGGGAGGTGGTGGGCTCTCCTGCACTGGACTGGAGGCGTTCAAGACGAGGCTGGACAGCCATCTGTCAGGGATGCTCTGACTTGGATTCCCGCACTGAGCAGGGGGTTGGACTCCATGGTCTTGTAGGCCCCTTCCAACCTTACTGTTCTATGATTCTATGAAACCGGGATAGCAAGTCTACTTCATAATGGTGGCCTACCTTCCAGCAGCACAGAGGAAACCAAGGGACACATAGAAATGATCAATGTTGGAATTCTAATTTACATTCACTTATTGCACTGGCGGTCAGAAAAGTATGCCTGGAAATAGGATATGCATGGGAAGTATTCGGAATTGGGAAACTAGTTATTTGAAAGAGTAGGCCCAGTCTACCCAGTTATTATTATCTATGCTGGCTGGGGGATTTTGGGAGTTGTAGTCTAACACATCTGAAGGGCACCAAGTTGGGAGAAGGCTGAACTA
This sequence comes from Heloderma suspectum, assembly GCF_057233095.1. NCBI lineage: Eukaryota > Metazoa > Chordata > Lepidosauria > Squamata > Helodermatidae > Heloderma > Heloderma suspectum. Next base: position 130,049,134 of record NC_139462.1, on the reverse strand, counting down.
GGGGGCTCAATATTTAACCTTCTACTTGCGTTAGATTCTTAATATTGAACTGTTTACTTGTGATAGTGAACAGAAAATAAATGTTTAGAAAATTAATTTATATATACCCAAAGGCTCGTCTCTAGATATTTTGGTGTCCTAGGCAAGGTGGTATTTTGGTATGCCGGTGGAGATACTGCCCCACCACCCCCTTTCTTCTCCCCTCTGCAGCCTCCCAGCCACCCCCACCCCCTTGTTCCACATTCCTCTTCTTCTCCAGCTGCCACCATCCTCTTCCTTGTCCTCTTCCTCACTCTCCCTGCCGTCTGCCTCCCCCCCCCCCGCCAATACCACGCTTTGTGGGGGTCCTTGCTTAAAGTGAGGCATTTTGGTTGAGGTGGCCCCGAAGATCCCCTGTGCCATGGCAGCACAGGCGATCTTCGTAGCCACTTCACCCAGAATGCCTTGCTTTAAGGAAGGGCCTATTGAAGCACATTTGAGCCTGGCAGGCTCTCTGGAGAGCTGCATCAGCCGCTTTGTGTGGCCAGCAGAGCTCTCCAGAGAGCCTGCCCATCTGGTCGGTCTCTCGCACTGGGACAGTCCTCAGAGCGAGAGACTGGACATGCATGTGAGCTTCCTGGCCAGCATGGATAGGTGGGCAGCTGGCATGGGGAAGGAGCCGGAGTGCTGCCAGTGCCACCACCTTCGGGGGGTCATTTTGGCACCCCAAACTTTGGCACCCGAGGCAGCCACCCTGTTCACACACACTCCACCCAAGAAATGGTCCAGTATATCCAGAGAGAGGAGACTTCCAGGGAGCAGAGCATGCTTCATGTGCAAAGGCCCACCCAGGTTGTCAAACTCTGAACAGATCAGGTTTGTTTTCTTCCCTGCCTGTAGATGTTCTCTTCCCTGAGATGCTTTTCAAATCCATATTTAAAGGAGCATATGTAAAACTCAATTTGTGTGTATTTTTTAAATTATAATTTGTCTCTAGGGGCTGGGTGGAGAATGTAACTGAATTTTGTGTGAGAAACTACATTTCCCATCAGCCAGTCCTGCTGGGACACTCTCTTTTCCAGTAGACCTGCCTTTGGGGTAGGACAAGGAGGGTGGTGGCTCAGGGAAGTCTGTTGCTCTTTTGGATTCTCCAGTTAATACTTTAAAAACCTGGATCAAAGGACATTTGAAACTTTGACCCCAGGTAGGATTACTACCTTTCGTAAAATTATTACCAAGGCATGGAGGCTCAATGGGGGCCGGGGGGCAGCTACTCTATTAAACAAACAATATCAGGGCATATTAAGGGCCATTTTGGACAGTTTAAAAAGCCTTTTTATCTGCTTCCCTAGTTTGTATGGATCCTTCTCATTATTATTCTAATAAATCACTTGTTTGTATTGCAACTTGGAGGCTTCCAATCATCCAACGCAGGGCAGGAGGTGCGGTGGAGGCAGTCTTTGCCTGCCCGTCCTCCTGCCCGCCATATCAGTAGACAGTGTTCTTAGCCCGTCTACAAGGGTGCTTCGGAGGGGGAGGGAAGGAGGCTGGGAAAGGCTCTGGTAACTTGTAGCCTCTCCGGTCAAAATGTTCATGCAATGAAATGAAAAGTTTGGGCAGATGCAGTCGGCCCTAACAAAGCTGCCTCTGGATTTACATGTTTAATAGCTTGACTAAATGCATGCCTGTGAAGTTAGCTTTAGCTTGTGATGTCTTGGGGCCAAAACAGTCATTAATTTAAATCCATATCTAGCAGCTACGTCTTTTCTTTTTCTTTTTTTACTGTAGAGTAGGTACAGGAATCCAAATCTTAAAAGCCCCCCTACCACCCAGCCACCCTAGGATCCCTATCCAGGTTGGACTCCTTGGACCTACTCTAGATGAAAACAAGACATAGCTGCTAGATTTAAAGTAATGTCTGTTATCACTGTCCTTGGATTTAGGGCTTCATTACATGGAGCTTTTATCCTGCAATTGAGATTGCGCCTTCAGGGAAGTTTGCAGGCTCTTTACATGATGCCGTGACCCTCGTGCACTAAATGCCCTTTGTTCCGTTTTTAAATAGATCACAGATAATGAACTATCAAATTACTCTGCTGTGTTCCGCTTCAGTTTCCTCCATGAAAAGAGTTAAAGCGGCAAGAAGAGGCATGAGATCAATGACATGGAAGATTCAGATCCGGGGAGAAGGAGGGGGGAAGGGGAGGGGGGAAAGGAAGCACGTGTAAAAGGAGTCAGTTGTGATCCTGCATTTAAAACAGAAGCAGAAAGCCCCATTTTAAATGCAGGATTTGAGGCTGGTGTAGAAATGCCCTTAATCTCAGCCTCACTAGTGTACTCCATTTGTAAAATGGGTAAATTTTTCTCGCCCTACTTCTAAAGGTTTTTCAGAAGTTATAATCAAGCGTTGATAATACGCTACATATATGTATGCTGCATGTTTTGTGAGTTGATGTGTAGTCACATGAGATATCATGCTTTAATAACTGGCTCTACAAATATTTCTAGTTCTTGATTTGTGTTCGTGGCACATTGTACTAGCCTGGATTATGACTGATTGATAGCACACGATGACTTCATATTGGTCAGGCCAACCACCCCAGAAGACAAGTCACACCCCACGAAACTTACCACTTCATACATTTTAACAATCCTCAGATTTAAGGAGAGGCTTTCCTGTAGTTACACGGCGTGTACCTGCACTTTCAGAGTACAAGCTGCATTTACTAATATGTATTTAGCTACCTGTCCCAATGGCGTGCTGTGGTCCATGGGGTCACGAAGAGTCGGACACGACTTAACGACTGAACAACAACCACCTGTCCCAACCATATGTCATATATGACATGTAAATATGATTGTAAACCACCCCAAGGGCAGTTGGACAGTATACAAATATAATAAATAAATAGCTAGCAAAGGTGCGTGGTGAGGAAATTAACAATCCCACCATTTCCCTTTTGCTGCTGCCTCCTTGGATAAAAGATGAAGGAGCCAGCTGTAAGATACACTCCCCAAATCCCAACCTCTGTTTACATAGGTATTTAAACCAGGCCATTGTGGGTGGCGAATCAGCACTAGTAGGTGATTCTAGGGCGGCCACTTCTGAATCACCAAAAAGAAGACAAAAGAGGATATGGATTTGCTTTAAATTTGCATATGCTAATTCATATGAATAGATGCAAATAATTATAATTTACATAGTAATTGTGACAAACTGTATGTCTGTACCTCCACCCTGCAAAGTAGGACAGGCTACCAGGCACCCTTTCGCCTAAATTTCTCAGAGGTCATGCAGGCACTACCCCGGTGTCTTTTTAATATGCTGGCCATGGGAGAAGGCAGGGTTATGTACGGAATCTGTGCAGACGTTTTCTTCTGAAGCAATGATGGTTTTACTTTCCTGTATGAGTACATAGCTGCGTATGTCAGTGCTAATGCTATTCACATGCTTCATTCCAACTTGATTCATGGTTTATTTTTGTTCTTTCTCCAGGTAAATCATAATCACTCTTTCTCTTCTTTTGATTTAACATTAGGTGCTACTTCCATTACGACATTTTGAACAGGGTGTTCTTGTGAACACTCCCTTTGTTCTTACATTCCTTTAATAAGCAATCTAAAAAGATTGTCAAGATGTTATGTTGTAACAGTTGCGTATAGTACTTCAAGCCAACAAAGGATTATTTAAGGAAAACAAATATCTAACTTCTATTAATTCTGAATGCACATATCCAAGCTTTTTTAAAAACATCATTTCTAGGTGCTCAGAATCAACTTTCTGTTCTGTCATCATAATTCCCTCTAATGGTGAACTATGGTGGCACTGTGCCAATCATCTTAGAAGCAAAATAGGGCCATCCACCACACACACAAAGAGGTATGTGGAAATATGTATTTTAGAGCAAGATCCCCCAAACAGGCAAAACTATCCAAATATTGCTTGCTGAGGAATGTGCACGTGTGACACAGTTTCAGTCTGCTTCCTCTACCACATTTCCTCACAAATGCACACTGAAGGTTTGTTTAACAGGCAGGTGGCCAGGTAATGGAAGCTTACAAGGGGGGGGAGGTCAGCACCCCTATGGCACCCTGTTTCTCAAAAACAAGCACTGCTACCACAGTTTCCCTCCTGTGTACATCCACCTAAGCAAGTGCTGTAAAGGGTAAGACCAGAGGGCAGTGTCCATCCCACAAACACACACCATCTCTGCCTTCCTTTCCTCCTCCAACTGCCCCATGCATGTAATTAGTTTCCCACCTTCAGTGTGAGCAGTGCTACTGCCATCCAGACTCAGGCAGCTTCTCCCCATGCCAGACTTTTCACACGGAAAGACAGTCACGCCCTCTCCACTCTGTCCGCCAAGAGCTATTCTACTTGTATTCTGAACTGTCAGCTTACTCCTATGCAGTGTTTATTGAACCAGAGCCCCACGGCTACACTAGATGTAATGTTAAATGCATCTCTGTATTTAACACACATGGGGGGGGGGGGTTAAAATGCAAATAGCAGCCACTGGGGAGGACTAATAATTATTGGGATCATAACAGGAAGGAGGGGAAATTTAACTCTCTACTCCACTGCTGCTGTCGTGACACACACAGAGAAATACTTCTTTGAAGCTGTTATATTTGCATTGGGAGGAAATATGCACCTAAGAAGAGCCCTGTGAGATCAGGCCAAAGGCCAGTCATGCCCAACATCCTGTTTCCCACAGCGGCCAACCAGAGTTGGTTAGTTATATATGGCCTGACATTCCACTAAAAATGGTGCTCAAGGCAGAAAACAATAGTAAAACATTCAAATAAAAATCTCAAAACAAAAAACAAATCAATTAAAAACACAGCAATAAAAACATAAACAGTTAAAAACCCCTTCAGCAACAAACCAGCTTACATCCCAAAGGCCTGCCTCAATAAGCATAGAATCATAGAATAGTAGGGTGGGAAGGGGCCTATAAGACCATCGAGTCCAACCCCCTGCTCAGTGCAGGAATCCAAGTCAGAGCATCCCCAACAGATGGCTGTCCAGCCTCATCTTAGATGCCTGCAGCGTGGGAGAGCCCACCACCTCCCTAGGTAATTGGTTCCACTGTCGTATTGCTCTGACAGTCAGGAAGTTTTTCCTGATGTTCAGCCGGAATATGGCTTCCTGTAATTTGAGGCCATTATTCTGTGTCCTGAATTCCGGGATGATCAAGAACAGATCCTGGCCTTCCTCTCTGTGACAACATTTCAAGTACTTGAAGAGTGCTATCATATCTCCCCTCAGTCTTCTCAAGGCTACGTATGCCCATTTCTTTCAGTCTCTCTTCACAGGGCTTTGTTTCTAGTCCCCTGATCATCTTTGTTGCCCTCCTCTGAACCCTCTCCAGCCTGTCTGCCTCCTTCTTAAAGTGTGGTGTCCATTAGAGCAGCCCAAAAGAGCATTGGTCTTTTTTGCAGACACATCACATTGTTGGCTCATATTCAGCTTGTGATCTACAACAATTCCAAGATTCTTCTCGTTTGTAGTGTTGTTGAGCCAAGTATCCCTCATCTTGTAACTGTGCATTTGGTTTCTTTTTCCTAGATGCAGAACTTGGCATTTATCCCTATTAAATGTCATTCTGTTGTTTTCTGCCCAGCACTCCAGCCAATCAAGATCACTTTGAATTTTGTTTCTGTCTTCCAAGGTATTAGCTATCCCACCAAATTTTGTGTCAACTGCAAATTTGATCAGCATTCCCAGCACTTCCTTCTCCAAATCATTAATAAAAATGTTGAAGAGTATTGGGCCCAGGACTGAGCCCTGCGGTACCCCGCTTGTTACCTCTCCCCAGTTATAGTCAGTCCCTTTAGAATTTGGCACATTTGCTCAATATCAAGTAAATAATCAGATGGGATAGGGAGTATGTCATGCAAAAGCTTATCCACAAAAATAGGCAATTTTACATCATTAGACAGATTTTTAATCCCAATAATACGTACACTGGATCTTTGTGTGAAGGCCTCCAGTTGAGAAATTCTGTCAGAGACATTTTTAAAACAAACTTGTGTCGTAGTTTCATTCCCCGGCATTCGGTCTTCTAGCTCGTTAATTTTTGTCTCCATTTTTTGCCATGACGCATTAATTAGATCCACAGCTCCTTGCAAGGCGGTGATGGAATTTTGGAATAAATCCAACCTTTTGGCTTGCTCCGTAAATTGTGAAGATAAAGTCTTCATCAGAGTAAATAATTCCTCTATATCTTCTGTTTTCGAAACTTTTGTCACAGGAGGTACGGGGGGAGTTGGCGGTGATGCCAGCCCCTTTCTTCTCCTCGGTGTAGTTATGTTTCTCTCAAACAGATCTTGCAGGTCTTCAGATGTTCTCAAATACTGTTAATATTTCTTAAATCATCCCCCAGGAGTTGTTGATATTTCTTAAAGCATATATTATTATGGAACACGTCAGCCCTGTTTTCTCCTATGAGATAGGAGTTTCAGAACAGCTTTTTGCATTGGTAAAGCTCTGGGGAGATAATCGTGGAATCCTGCCTATCTCGTGGGGGGGTACTTTTCTCCAAGATGTTATCTAGAATGCTACCTTGCCCCCCCCCCTTTTAATTCCAGGGGGGAGATGAAAAGGTTTTTCAACCTTTTAAAAAGCTGTTTGAGAAAGCTCCCACACGGAGAACCCGTGGGAAGCTGCCCGAGCAACATTGGTTCCAACCGGAAGTCCCTTTCTATCCCTCTTCTAACTACCATAAGGATGGAAGAGAAAAGTATCCAGGCCCCAAAGTTCTTGAGTTTCTGTCCCAAAGCTTCAAAGTCTGACATGATTTCTTCCTAGCTCCACTTGGCGGTATCATTTGTTCCCACATGGATGAGAAGAAAGGGATACCTGTCAGTGGGCTTTATGAGTGCAGGCAACCCTTCAGTCACGTCTCTAATCTGTCCTCCTGGGAGACAGCATACCTGGCGAGTCCATAGGTCTTCACGACATACTTGGGTTTCGATCCCACGCAGCAAGGAGTCTCCCGCTACTATTACTCTTCTCTTCTTGTTGTTGTAGGCCTTCGTTTTATTGCCTCTGCTTGACTGACCTTCAGCCTCTTGCTCACTCTCATGCAGGTTCCCCTGTAATTTTTCCTGTGCAAGCTGTCCTCCAGTCTCATCTTCAAGTACCTGGAAACGGTCTTTGCCAGCTGGCAAAATGACAAAGATGAGGGAGCCAACCTGGCCTCCCTCGACAGGGAGTTCCAGAGCCTGGGAGTGGCCAGTGAGGCGGCAGCGGCCCTCTGTTGTTTCCCCACCAAACCTGCCTCCATTGGCAGCAGGACCAAGAGAAGGGCCTCCCCCAAAGGTCTTAAACCCTAGACAGGCACCTATGGGAGAAGGCGCTCTTTGGAATAGCTCCCAAGTCACATTGGGCTTTATAGGTCATAACCAGCACTTTATTGTGTTTGGAAACAGATCGGTGGCCGTTTGGCTGCAGCACGGAAGTTACCAACAATCACTTACCAAAGAGGTGTCAGAGGGTGAGTAGTCCTGTGACTGAGAAGTTTACTAGAAGGCTTTGTGACAGCATTCTCAGTGAAGACAGCATTCTCAGAGATGCAATGCAAAGAGAGCTTCTGAGTGGCGGCAGCAAATATATGAGAGGTCGCTGACAGGGTAGTGGTCAGTAAAGTACCCTTGCCAGATCCTACTGGGCCAGATGGGCAGCAGTTAAGGGCTGCTGGCCATTTTGCCACAAGTGGTGCCAACAGCAATGGGATACAAGGAAAAGGTGACAAGGTACTCATTCCAAAGAGGTACTTGCTTCACAGTGGAGACACATGTAATTATTTAGAGCAGCTGAGCAAAGGCATTTTGTTTGGGTTCTTGATTTACCATATCAGATCAAGCTAGGGGGAAATGATGGCAGCTCAGTACAATCCACAAATAAATCAAGGGTACAAAATGAATGTTGTGGGGTGGGCGGAATCTGCCCTCTGAAGGGCTAAATATGGAGGAGCTGAGCCTTATTCTCCTAAAGTGCAAGTTCTCCAGAGAAGAGCCCAGCATCGCAGAAGTGTCCTACCTCAGAGCCACCATATGTCAGAGTGCTAATGGAATAAAACCTGATTCTAGAACGAGACTTGAGAAAAAAAGAATCCCAACACCATTTAGAAGAGTGAGCAGAACTGGTTTCTTGTAGAGCTACAAGAGAAAGAACCTAAATGTCAAGCATGAGAAGGAGCTGCCACAGATGAAGATTCAGCAGATGGAGAAAGTAACCCCAAAGGACTTCACCCCTTCTCTTCCAGGAGCTGATCCCCAGGTGTTCCTGTCAACATTTGAGAAAGTGGCACAGAACTGAGGACTGCTGCTGTACACATCTTAATACAAAATTGTCATTTGTTTCTTGTTATTCAGACAAACCTTCCCCTTATTTTCATGTTGCATTCAGAGAGAGCTTCTTTCAAGGACTGCTTTCACACCAGCCATTTTCCCCAGAATTGATTCCATTTCCCTATTCAGTGATTCTCGAGTATCCAGGCAATATCACTCCCAAATCATTGCATTCCCATATTTTTCCGGTTGTCCTCTGATATTTTTCAAAGGATGTGTCTGTGTTGAGCTTTGGCTTGTAACAGGATTGCAGCACAACTCTTGAATGTGTAGACCAGCATAGATCTATTGTCTTGCCTGCTCCAGAGGAGTGTTCCACGATGCACATAGTGATGTATTTTGATGTATTTTTTCACATATTTCTGCTTTCCTGTTGTATTGCCTGCCTGCATCTCTGACATTACCTTTTGTTGCAGTGTGCACACACACACAAGCACACAGACGGCCTGCCACTACCTCTTCAGCAGCTGGCACCTGCCATGTTAAAAATTATTATTATTATTAATGGTTATTATTGCACAGAAGCAAAACATACTGTTTATCAACATATTAAAGCACAATTCTACATAAATGATAAACTCTTGATAATAAAAGATAGGTGGTGGAGCACTGCAAGGTTTTTTTCTTAGTCTTGGACTCTTGGTTCCCTCCTCCTACACCAGTCTTCCATCCCCACCAGTAGCCTAGTCTCCTGATCTGCCCTCCCCGCCCACAACACAAACACACCAGCCATCAAACCCACGTCGGTAACAGTTGGCAGTTCGTGCACTGTAAATTCAGCGAAACGATACAAAAATGTTGCCATTTTTTCCAGGTATGATACAACAACTGGTGCAGTTAAAGCAAAATATATGTTTCATGTGACTTGTTCAGAATGTGTCAATATATTTGGAACAATTGGGCAAAATCCACATTTAGATAAAATTCTCAGGTTGCTTAAAAAAACAAAACCCTCACATGGAGAAACACATTGCGTAGTTTGTGCATTTCTCTATTAGTAGTAAAAAAAGGAAAAGAGTTTTCTGCCTGTGTGTAATGTACCAGATAGACCCACCAGAACTGTACCATGACTGTATGCATCTATGGTATGGACTATGGCTCTGGGATATCAGCAGGAAAAAAGGCTCATGTGTGGGACTGCAGTTATAATTCTGCTTCCAGCTGACTGCAGAAGCATTGACTGTAGCCAATGAAAGGTCCTATTGCCCAATTTGTTGTTGTTCAGTCGTTCAGTCGTGTCCGACTCTTCGTGACCCCATGGACCATAGCACGCCAGGCCTTCCTGTCCTGCGCTCTTTCCCGGAGCGTGCTCAAGTTCATATTCATTGCATCCGTGATGCTATCTAGCCATCTCATCCTCTGCCGTCCCCTTCTCCTTTTGCCTTCAGTCTTTCCCAGCACCAGGGTCTTTTCCAGGGAGTTTTCTCTTCGCATTAGGTGGCCAAAATATTGGAGCTTCAGCTTCATTATCTGTCCTTCCAATGAGCACTCAGGGTTGATTTCCTTTAGGATGGACTGATTGGACCTCCTTGCAGTCCAGGGGACTCGTCAGAGTCTTCTCCAGCACCACAGTTCGAAAGCATCAATTCTTCGGCGCTCAGCCTTCCTTATAGTCCAGTTCTCACAGCCATACATTACTACTGGGAAAACCATAGCTTTGATTAGACGGACCTTTGTCTGCAAGGTGATGTCTCTGCTTCTTACTATGTTGTCTAGGTTGGCCATAGCTTTCCTCCCCAGGAGCAAGCGTCTTTTAATTTCATGGCTACAGTCACCGTCTGCGGTGATCTTGGAGCCCAAGAAAGTAAAATCTGTCACTGCTTCCATTTCTTCCCCTTCTATATGCCAGGAAGTGATGGGGCCAGATGCCATGATCTTCGTTTTTTTAATGTTGAGTTTCAAACCAGCTTTTGCACTCTCCTCTTTCACCCTCAACAAGAGGCTCTTGAGATCCTCTTCGCTTTCTGCCATTAGGGTGGTATCGTCTGCGTATCTGAGGTTGTTGATAATTCTCCCGGCAATCTGAATTCCGACCTCTGATTCATCCAACCCGGCATTTCTCATGATGTACTCTGCATATAAGTTAAATAAGCAGGGTGACAATATGCAGCCTTGTCGTACTCCTTTCCCAATTTTGAACCAATCGGTTGTTCCATCTCTGGTTCTGACTGTTGCTTCTTGACCCTTGTACAGGTTTCTCAGGAGACAGGTAAGGTGGTCTGGTACTCCCATCACTTTAAGAATTTGCCAGAGTTTGTTGTGATCCACACAATCAAAGGCTTTAGCGTAGTCAATGAAGCAGAAATAGACGTTTTTCTGGAATTCTCTTGCTTTCTCCATGATGCAGCGAATGTTGGCGATTTGATCTCTAGTTCCTCTGCCTCTTCTAAACCCAGCTTGTACTTCCGGTAGTTCTCGGTTCGCATACTGCTGAAGCCTAGCTTGTAGGATTTTGAGCATCACCTTGCTGGCATGTGAAATGAGCGCAACTGTGCGGTAGTTTGAACACTCTTTGGCGTTGCCCTTCTTTGGAATTGGAATGTAAACTGACCTTTTCCAGTCTTGTGGCCACTGTTGAGTGTTCCAGATTTGTTGGCATATTGAATGCAGCACTTTAACTGCATCATCTTTTAGGATTTTAAATAGCTCGGCTGGAATACTGTCATCTCCGCTAGCTTTGTTGTTACTAATGCTTCCTAAGGCCCACTTGACTTCACTCTCGAGGATGTCCGGCTCAAGTTCAGTGACCGCACTATCATGGCTATCAGGGACATTCAGATCTTTCCTGTATAGTTCTTCTGTGTATTCTTGCCACCTATTGCCCAATTACACAAGTAATATTTTAGAGGCATCAGTAAAATCCAAGTTGTGTGCTTGAGGATCATTTACAGCATCCTTGAGGATCCTCAGGAGCCACCTCTCAAATCATGTAGCACACTCACTTCAGGGATGTAAAACTGTGTTGGTCCAAACACAGGCGTCCACAAGAATTGGGGTGGGGTGGGGGAGCTGCAGTGCACAGCAGTTGGTGATTGTAATTCGTGCACATAGCGTGTGCCACTAAAACACATCTGTACACTTCCACACCTTTGTACACTTTTCATCTGTACACTTTCAATTGGGGGGGGCAAAGCTGCAGCACTCAGCAGTTTGTGATTGTAATTCGTGCACATAGCGCATGCCACTACAACACATCTGTATACTTTCTTTCTGCATTTTGCTATGACTTCATTCATTGGCTAAAAACACTGAAAGGCGGGAGCAGGCTAGTTTCTCACAAAACAAATGGGCAGAATAGTGGCTGCACATTCTGTCTCATATCTCAGGTTCTATAACGGCTAGAGACTTGTGGTGTTGCTTTTTAAATGAAAGCTGAGGATATGGAGATTATGGCTCAGATGGGGGGGGGCAACTACACCTCCTTGCCCCTTCCTGCGGATGCCCATGGGGCCAACTGTGCTGACAGTTGAACAAAACATTTTGTTTTTGAGAACGATTTGTCAATTTGTATAAACATTTTTAAAATGAACCACAATATACTTTTTTTTTACTTAAATACCATCAGTTATTTTAAAAAAACAACCCTGAGGTTTGGTCCTCATGTTTTCCCTAGAGACCAAGAGATAATTATTCAGGTGGAAGCATGAGTTGTTAGTGAAAGTATGGGCAAAATTTAAAGTTATACAGAACTTTTCTCCATATAAATGAAGCACTAGGATATCTAACACTTTAGAAAAGGAATCACTGAAAAGCAGTGTGATTTTTGTAAAATATTCTGCGCCAATTCTATGTTGGAAGTTCTAAAAATGATTTATTTGAATTAGTTTAGAATAAATAAAAAATAAACAGTGAGACCCATTTTCAAGAATATATCCACAGCAGCAATATATATACCATCAGTAAACTGAAATGATTAATTTGAGAACATAGACAAGTAAATTTTAAGATCATAAAGCAAATAGTATGCAATGATTTAATATTGAGCAGGAGGTTAGACTCGATGGTCATATAGCCCCTTCCAACCCTACTATTCTATGATTCTATCTATTTATATAAGCCACTTGCCAACATTCCATGATAAGTCATATGAGAAAGATGCCAGTGGGTGGCAAGGATCTTCATTTGGAGTGGAGGACAAAAAATGCCCTAGAAAAACCAAGATCCATTCCGTGGACATGACCTAAAAAAAGGAGAAAGACTTTATTTTATTTACTTATTTACTAGTATTTATAAACTGCTTACATCTACAGATTTCAAAGCAGTGTACACAAATCATATTAATACATAAAAATATAAAGTCAATACATAGAATATATCCTATCTACATAGCCATAAGAATAACATAGATGGTAGGCTAAACTACACCAGGAAAGCTTGCATAAACAGATGTGTCTTCAACACGTGCTAACAATAAGAATTGTTAGTGCATGTCTTATCTCAGGAAGATTATTCCGCATCCTGGGTACCACTGCACAAAATGAACAACTGTGGAGCCGACTTGGGGAGCATGTGACCCCACCAGGGCAGCCTCACCAGATGCCCTCAAGGATTGAGTGCTCTATAAGAGAGAAGGCGATCTCCCAGATAACCAGGGGGGTGTCTCCATTGGCGATTTGCTATGAGCTGGCTGCGTTTGGAGGTCATTAGGGATATGTGATGTCATGGCCATCCAGCAGCCACCCCAGACCTTATCAGGGAAAAACCAGATTTCCTGAGACTGCTTAAAGAAAGTCTGATTCTTTTCCTTAAGTCGAGTTCTCCCCGGTATAGTTGCTGTGTGCCCCAACCCCCGCATTGACCTCAGGTATGCTAGCCCTGCCCAGGGGTGTGCCTTTCACCGTGAACCCGGTCAAGGGGTCTTTCTGGTCCCTGTGTTTCCCCTCCCTGCCTTTCCCAGCACAAACATATGTGTGTCTATGCAGAAGTAATTCCCATTGTGGTCAATGAGGCTTGTTCCCAAAGTGCATACTCCCAAAGTTACTGAGATTACTATGAATCAAAATAACACATGTAGCCTTAAAGCTCTTTAATGAGCTTCCACCACGCATTAAAAACGTGGTTGTTCAGGCAGGCATTTGGGGTGAGTTAGGGTATTTTTAGAAATACAATGTTTTAATGTGGAATTTTATTGTTTTAAACTGTTGTATTATTGTACATCGCCCAGAGTATCCGGGTGACCAGCCAGATGGACAATTAAGAAATTTAATAAATAAATAAAAATAAAAAGCTATGTTGAAGCTGCGTGTCTTTGGTGTTTGCTTCCTTGTTTTTTGGAAGTAATTAATTCACAGCTTCACTCCTTCGCAGCATTGGGAGCTTCAGGGGAAAGGAGAAAGGGGATTAGAAAGGGGGCTGGTTGGAGCCACAGTGCTTCAAGTATTCAGAGGGTTAACTCTCCTAAAGGCTATGAAGCGCTATGTTGAAGCTGCATGTTTCTGATGTCTGCTTCCTTGCTTCTCGGAAGTAATTAATTCGCAGCTTCGCTCCTTCCCAGCATCGGGAGCTTCAGGGGAGGGAGAAGGCTGCACATGTGTTTCTGTAATGTTTGCTTAGCTGTAAGGAAGGATGGGCGGGGGGACGCCTCTTGCATTGGAGGGTGGGGCAAGCCTCTCACATTGGTTACGTTCACTCCAAACCCCGCAGGTCACCCAGATGTATGTTACTATGAAGTAACTTAGAATGGTACAGTACACTCGTTCGTGGAGCCCTGCACAGAGCAAAGCCAATTCCCTGAAAAATCCAGGTAATCCTCCACTCACTTCTCCTCTTGTTATCATGGAGATCCACCCCCCACCCCACCCAGGTCCTAAGTTGTTCAGGGCTTTATATGCTAGCAAAAAAAACTTAAATCTGTCCCAATAGCAAACTGGCAGCCAGTACTATTCTTCCAGCACAGGTGTCATATGCTGCCGAGGGGTCACCCCACCAGCAAACTAGTTGAAGCCTTCTGCAGCAGCTGCAGCTTCCAGACCAGCCTTAAGGGCAGCCCCACATAAAGGGTATTTCAGTAATCCAACTTGAAGGTTACCAATGCCCGGACCACTGTGGCCAGGCTATCCCAGGCAAAGGATGGCTGCAGCTAGCATGCCCATCAAAGATGGTAAAAGGCACTTTGAGTTATTGAGGCCACCTCAGCCTCCAGCGACAGAGATGGATCCAGAAGTATCCCACACTGTCCACCTGATCCTTCAGGTGCACAGGTAGCCTTCCTATCTTCTGGATATGGAAACCACTCACTCACAAAGCCTCCCTCTTGCCAGGATTCAGCTTCACCTTATTGGGCCTCATCCACCCCAGCACTGCATCCAGGCACTGGTCCAGGACGTGTACATCCTCACTTGATTCGTATGTAACAGAGAAGTAGAGCTGGGTGTTATCAGCATACAGATGGCACTTGGATTCAAATATCCTAATGACTGCTCCTAACAGCTTCATGTAGAGGTTAAACAGCATTGGGGACAACATGTGGCACGCATACCACAACTGCCAGAGGGCCAAGAACCAGTCTCGCAATTTCACTCTCTGGAACTGGCCCTGCAGGTAGGAGCAGTGCCTCCAGCTCCCAACCCACTGAGCCAGTCCAGGCCAATGGTGTTTAAAGCCTCTGAGGGATGGAGCAAGAGCAACAGGGTCATGTTCCTCCTGTCCCTCTCTCAGTAAAACTCATCCAGCAGGGTGACCAAGGCCCATTCAGTCCCAAATCCATTTCACTCTGAACTCAGACTGAAATGTGTCTACATAGATAATTGATATCTTCCCAAAGCACCCACAGTTGCATTGCCACAACTCTCTTGAGACCCCTTCACAAAGGTTCTTTTTGTAAATTATAAAAAAATTACATTGGAATTCAAGACAACCACAGTGCTCCTGTTCAGAGTTCCAGCCAGGAAGGCAGTCAGCCATGTCCTCCTTCAGGACACTCCATTCCATCCCCCCCACCGTTTCCAACTGAGGGCTAAACTAGACACTGCATTAAATGTGATCCTAATGGCTTTTTGTTCTTTTTACTCTTTTATAAGGATGCGGTCCCTGAAATGGATCAGAACCATCATGCATGAGATTGTTGTTGTTCAGTCGGTCAGTCGTGTCCGACTCTTCGTGACCCCATGGACCATAGCACACCAGGCCTTCCTGCTCTCCGCTCTCTTCCGGAGTGTGCTCAAGTTCATATTCATTGCATCGGTGATGCTATCTAGCCATCTCATCCTCTGCCGTCCCCTTCTCCTTTTGCCTTCAGTCTTTCCCAGCATCAGGGTCTTTTCCAGAGAGTTTTCTCTTCGCATTAGGTGGCCAAAATATTGGAGCTTCAGCTTCAGTATCTGTCCTTCCAATGAGCACTCAGGGTTGATTTCCTTTAGGATTCACTGATTTGACTTCCTTGCAGTCCAGGGGACTCGTAAGAGTCTTCTCCAGCATCACAGTTCGAAAGCATCGATTCTTCGGCGCTCAGCCTTCCTTATAGTCCAGCTCTCACAGCCATACATTACTACTGGGAAAACCATAGCTTTGTTAGATGGACCTTTGTTGGCAAGGTGATGTCTCTGCTTCTTACTATGCTGTCTAGGTTTGCCATAGCTTTCCTCCCAAGGAGCAAGCGACTTTTAATTTCATGGCTACAGTCACCATCTGCGGTGATCTTGAGCCCAAGAAAATAAAATCTGTCACTGCTTCCATTTCTTCCCCTTCTATATGCCAGGAAGTGATGGGGCCAGATGCCATGATCTTCGTTTTTTTAATGTTGAGTTGCAAACCAGCTTTTGCATTCTCCTCTTTCACCCTCAACAAGAGGCTCTTGAGATCCTCTTCGCTTTCTGCCATTAGGGTGGTATCGTCTGCGTATCTGAGGTTGTTGATAATTCTCCCGGCAATCTTAATTCCGACCTCTGATTCATCCAACCCGGCGTTTCTCATGGTGTACTCTGCATATAAGTTAAATAAGCAGGGCGACAATATGCAGCCTTGTCGTACTCCTTTCCCAATTTGGAACCAATCAGTTGTTCCATGTCCGGTTCTTACTGTTGCTTCTTGACCCTCGTACAGGTTTCTCAGGAGACAGGTAAGGTGGTCTGGTACTCCCATCTCTTTAAGAATTTGCCACAGTTTGTTGTGATCCACACAATCAAAGGCTTTAGCGTAGTCAATGAAGCAGAAATAGACGTTTTTCTGGAATTCTCTCGCTTTCTCCATGATCCAGCGAATGTTGGCGATTTGATCTCTAGTTCCTCTGCCTCTTCGAAACCCAGCTTGTACTTCCAGTAGTTCTCATTTCACATACTGCTGAAGCCTAGCTTGTAGGATTTTGAGCATCACCTTGCTGGCATGTGAAATGAGCGCAATTGTACGGTAGTTTGAACACTCTTTGGTGTTGCCCTTCTTTGGAATTGGAGTGTAAACTGACCTTTTCCAGTCTTGTGGCCACTGTTGAGTGTTCCAAAGTTGTTGGCATATTGAGTGCAGCACTTTAACAGCATCATCTTTTAGGATTTTAAATAGCTCAGCTGGAATACTGTCATCTCCGCTAGCTTTTTTGTTAGTAATGCTTCCTAAGGCCCACTTAACTTCGCTGTCTAGGATGTCCAGCTCAAGTTCAGTGACTGCACTATCATGGCTATCAGGGACATTAAGATCTTTCCTGTATAGTTCTTCTGTGTATTCTTGCCACCTCTTCTTAATCTCATCTGCTTCTCTTAGGTCCCTGCCTTCTTTGTCCTTTATCATGCCCGTCTTTGCACAAAACGTTCCCTTGAGATCTCCAATTTTCTTGAAGAGATCTCTAGTCTTTCCCATTCTGTTGTTTTCCTTGATTTCTTTGCATTGTTCATTTAAGAAGGCCTTCTTGTCTCTCCTTGCTATTCTCTGGAAATCTGCATTCAGTTGGATATATCTTCCCCTTTCTCCCTTGCTTTTCGCTTCCCTTCTTTCCTCAGAGACTTGTAAAGCCTCATCAGACAACCACTTTGCTTTCTTGCATTTCTTTTTCTTTGGGATGGATTTAGTTGCTGCCTCCTGAACAATGTTACGGACCTCCGTCCATAGTTCCTCAGGCACTCTGTCTATCAGGTCTAATCCCTTAAATCTCTTCCTCACCTCCATTGTAAATTCATAAGGGATATGAATTAGGTCATACCTGAATGGTTTAGTGGTTTTCCCTACGTTCTTCAATTTAAGCTGAAATTTTGCAACAAGAAGCTCATGATCTGAGTCACAGTCAGCTCCAGGTCTTGTTTTTACTGACTGTAGAGAGCTTCTCCATCTTTGGCTGCAAAGGACATAATCAATCTGATTTCGATATTGACCATCTGGTGATGTCCATGTGTAGAGTCGCCTCTTGTGCTGTTGGAAAAGAGTGTTTGCTATGATCAGCGTGTTCTCTTGGCAAAACTCTATTAGCCTTTGTCCTGCTTCATTTTGTACACCAAGGCCATGCTTGCCTGTTATCCCGGTGATTTCTTGACTTCCTACTTTGGCATTTCAATCCCCTATGATGAAGAGGACATCTTTTTTTGGTGTTAGTTCTAGAAGGTGTTGTAGGTCTTCATAGAACCGATCAACCTCAGCTTCTTCGGCATCAGTGGTTGGGGCATAGACTTGAATTACTGTGATGTTGAATGGTTTGCCTTGGATTCGTACTGAGATCATTCTATCGTTTTTGAGATTGTACCCCAGTACTGCTTTTCCCACCGTTTTGTTGACTATGAGTGCTACTCCATTTCTTCTAAGGGATTCTTGCCCACAGTAGTAGATCTAATGGTCACCTGAATTCAGTTTGCCCATGCTTGTCCATTTTAATTCGCTGATTCCCAAGATGTCGATGTTCAATCTTGCCATCTCATGTTTGACCACCTCCAGCTTACCTTGATTCATTGATCTGACATTCCAGGTTCCTAAACAATATTGTTCTTTACATCATTGGACTTGCTTTTCACCACCAGACACATCCACAGCTGAGTGTCCTTTCGGCTTTGGCCCAGCCGCTTCACTCTTTCTGGCACTACTTGGAAATTCCCTCTGCTCTTCCCCAGTAGTATATTGGACACCTTCCGACCTGAGGGGCTCATCTTCCGGCGTCATATCTTTTAGCCTTGTGATACGTTCCATGGGGTTTTCTTGGCAAGAATACTAGAGTGGGTTGCCATTTCCTTCTCCAGTGGACCACTTTTTGTCAGAACTCTCCGCCATGACCTGTCCGTCTTGGGTGGCCCTGCACGGCATAGCTTATGGCTTCACTGAGTTATGCAAGCCCCTTCACCACAACAAGGCAGTGATCCATGAAGGGGCATGCATGAGATAGGGGGGGTATATTTTCCCACCAGCCATATTCCCCCCTTAAATTCCCCCTCCCCCTTTCATGGGGGGTAAAGGAAAGAAAAAACCTCTGTTAGTGCCAATGGAGAAATCTTTTAAAATCTTTAGCGGGGTGGGGGGAGGAATTTAGAGGTGAGTGTGGCTGGGTGAAAAGATATAACCCCCCATCTCACATGTGGTGGTTCTAATCCAAATCGGGGCCCTGCACACTTACACAAGAGTAAAAAAAAAAGTTTAGGATCACTAAGACGTTACACATTTAACATAGCATCTAGCTTGGCCCTGACATTCAACATTCCCTGGGTACTGAGTTTGAGTTCACTATTACAGAGAGTGCTGGTGCCTGCCCTATTTACCATTCTAAGGAGCAAGTTCTGGTTTGAGGTTACAGTTATATCAACTTTAATTTCATATTTGCTCAGATTCTAAATAATTAGTCATCATTTCTCACTACTACTTTTTATTTTTGAGTTATTTATCTGCTGTTTAATCTCTTTTAAGACTCCCAGATCTTCTTGATGTGTGGTTTCTAGTAATCAGTTAAAAAATCTTCTTGGGTTCATGCTTACCAGAGAAAGGGCATAGGAAGAAAGCCCCTTTGGTTTGGTTTTATTGTTGGTAGTTCAGCAGGACTTCCAGGAACCGTATCTTTGCCCATTGCAAAGTCAGGAAAGAATACCAAGAGAGTAACTTGGGGGTTTGAAGACTCCATAACCTTACAAGAAAGGGAGAAGGAGGAGGGTGTGTTAAACAACCAGTGACATTTAGCTGGAACATCCCCTTCATCCCTCTAGAGGTGTTGGCAGTGAAAAACAAATTCTGCCTTTTGACAGTAATGAGTGAATAAGAAAGAGAATAGTAGGAAATTCTTCTCATTAGATCTAGCAATTTGAGATTTCAACCTATCTAGGATTTCTCTCACTAGATAAAAGTGGATGTGCACAGCTTGTTTCACCATAATGTCATTTAATTACATTACTTGTGTTCAATTGATATTGCCTAAAACACTTGAAAACCCCATTTAGAATGTTCAGCTTGTTGTTTTTACCTGGTTTCATACTACTGATACTTTTTTTTATGGCTCTGGTTCTTACTTTATTGATTTTATTGTTGTTTTACTGTTTTTAAATTAATGTTAGCACTCTGGCTGAAGAACAGAATATTCTAAATAAATGTAGAGCCTATCATTTCCAGCTCAGAATCCTCCCAGAGAGCTGTTCCCTGCCATCTTTTCCTCATAATCTTCTTCCCTGTAAAATGTCTCTGATACTCGTGAAATATCTAATGCTTGAGATCCACCTTGTTACCTCTTGCGCTAATTACAGTTATTATCTGACGAGACAAACTAGTCACTGGCTTAAAATTCCATTACAAAACAGACGTCTCCAGATATCCTTGCATTTCACCTTGTGCATATCTTTCATCTCTAGAACCAAAAGTGAGACTAACCTATTGGGAGCATAACTCTATTGCCTAGCAGTACAGCCAAAAATGTTCATCCCCTAGTGAAAGGCCCATCCTTATGGTCCCAGCGCACCAGTGGCCTGCTAACATCAGCATAATGTCAGCCTAATATAGTGAGGATCCTTTGGATTCCCGGCAGCAAAGTAGATAGAAAAAAGATACTACTTTAAACAAGAGACAACGTCTGTCATAACACGATGCGACACACCTCCGGTATCCACAGAAACATTGCCAACGCCCACCAATCATGGCATAGCATGCTGACAAGGCCCTCACATTAATCAGGCATGAAGGACCCAATCCACACACAATGATACCAAAATACCTCCATGACATCATCCTACCCACCACACAATGAAGACACATCCCAGCCAAAGAAGACACAACCCTGCCAAAACAAACGCAGTCAGTCACTGTTTCACACCCAGCACAAGCCCCATGACTGACATGTTCCAGGGATTCCTGCAGACAGAGCTTTGTACCATCTTATAAAACACATACAGAATGCAAACCACCACTCTTTTGACAGGAAAATATATAGGAACACTGAGGGAGGGAAGGGCAGATATTTTCACTATTTTATCATAACAATCATCATCTATACTAATAGCAATCTCAATTCGCTGGGTGCTGCTCTTGATGTAGCCAAAATGGCACCATCTGAACCCAAGAGAACACCATCAGGGAGGTTTGGAGGAATCCCACGGTTTGCAGAGCAAAAATGCAAAAAACTTTAGAAAAAATCCTCGGGGGGGATCTCCCCCGCCCCCCACAAAACAGCCCAGTGAAGATTCAGAACAGTGGCCATGGAATGCTGCTTGTGGAAGGGAGAAGGCAAAGGAGAACCCTGCAGGTGGGTGGGGGGGATACCATAAAAATCTATTATTCTGTGGCCTAGTTCACACAGCAAGTGAGATAGCCAACTTGTTTGTGGACTTCAGGCTTGGAGCTTCTCTATGTTAAACAAAAAGCCTGTATCCATACTGGGGCTTTCTGCTTTTGGATTCTTTGCAGGATTATGAGGGGCTCCATTACATGGCGGACACGTGGTTTGAATCGAGAGACGGATGGAACGCCTCCCTCCTTCCCTGGCATGTGTGCAAAGGAAGGGGGGGAGAGGAGTCTTGTTTTCGTTGCTCAACTTGTGCTGGACCTTTTCCTTGCACCCCCCAGGAAATCTATGACCCCCATTCCCCCCACCCAACTCCCGAAATGTAGGTGAGCAAGCGGGAAACTCTGTCCTAGCCACTGCATAACTTTCTCAGATCAGCAGGGGCAGGGGGGGACAGCTGACCAGGCAGGCAGGCAACGGCAATTGCTACAAGAAAGCAAAGCTGCTTGCTTGCTTGTTCTTGCTCGCTCTGGATGGGCTGACTCAGTGTGGATCAGACTTGTTGAGGGGGCGGGGAGCCACCAGACTTACTATGCACTCCCCACACCTGCAATTGAGAAATTAAATTTACTCAAGCATTTATATGGGGGACACATGGTTTGAATTGAGGAAAGTCCTTTGTCAGTTCATTCATAATGCATTATAGCGCTACACCAGCATTGCACACTGTCGATAAGGTGCCATTAACTTTTATTATAGCTTTTCTCCAATCTTTTCAAAAGTGGGATAAAGGGGGGGAAATGTGGGAGACGTCCTGGAGGTTGACGACGTCATGTAATGGATCCACAAACTTCTGTGAGGCCAACCACACGTGAGCAATAAATCGCTTGTGTAGAGAAGCCCTTCATGTAGCAGAATTGCTAGGAAAGTTACATTTTCCATCACTCCTGGCAGTTGGCTTGCTGTCATAGCCTTGTCAGCCAACACCAGGTACTGGGAGAAGGGGGAGAAGCAGGGACCTGCCTCTTTCCTGCCACCAGCAGCCACAGCCTGTGCGGGCCTGAGACATATTGCTGCTGGAGGCAGAGCACAGATTCCACCCCCACCCCAGAGCTAGGGCTAACACTTTAAAAAGTCTTGTTGCCCTATGCAGACACCAATGCTTGCCTTCTCGTGATGTCATCTGAAGCTCATGCCAGGGATGGATCTGGCCATAGTTGCAAGGTGGGTGGGAAGCTAGTGGATGGGAGTCTGGAGGTTCACAAGGCCTAGGGGAGTGATTGTAACTTACTGTGCCCCAATAAGGGCATGGTGGAACCCATATGTTCTCAAATTGGCTCACAATAAGCCAACTTATTTTACTGCTTTGGGAGGAAATAGCTCTGCTTATTCCTAGCCAGTTGTAGAAAAAACAGGGCAACAGGGTTTGGCCATCTCTAACAGGAACATTTATCTTTTCTGAACCACTTCCATATCCCACACTTTTTAGCCTGTTCACTTAAAAATTAATATGGCCAAGATGTAAGCAATACATATCAGCCTCTGTGGAGCCCAACAGTTTACTTAGCCAGGCACAGAAAGCTTCTCTGCCTGGCTAAGTAAAGTGGATGGCTCCACAGAGGCTGATGCATTGTTTGCTTCACCCATCAAGCCTCTTGCTTGCCTCAAGGCCTAGCCATTTACTCCTTTGTGGATCATACTTTGGCTCCTGATTGGCTGGCTATGATGTAACCTGACTCCTGAAGAAACTTCTGGGAAACGAGAAGAGGATTTTCTCACCAGTTCTGTGAACCATGTGCCCATATTACACTGCAGGCATAATATTTCCTCTCTGCCTGTGAGCCCAGGGGTGTACTCGTTCAGGCTTCCATGCCCCAATAGGTTCTGCTCTCAGGTCAGTGCACAGCAGACACAGTGAGGATGATAAACGGCTTCCTCTTTGTTAAGAACAACACATGGAAACACAACCTTCTGGTAGCAAAGCAAAGCAGCTTATGCAGGCTTTGGGTGTCTCTACATTAGCAAAACAACAACACACACAGAGAGAACCGACCACCTTACTGGGGCTTTCTGCTTTCAGTTTCTTTGCAGGATTAGGAGGGGCTCCTCCTTTACACAGCAGACACGTGGTTTGCACAGAAGGGATGCCTCCCTCCCTCCCTGGCATGTGTGCAAAGGAGCAAGGTGGGAGTCTTGTTTTCGACGCTTAACTTGTGCTGTATTGTGTCCCCACAGCCCCCGGGAAAGCTACAACTTACTTCTGAGTAGATGTAAGAGTGTGCTGTAAGTCTGCAACCCTCAGCACACTTATTTGGGAGTAAGCCCCACTGAAATTAATGGGGCGCTCTGAATCAACAGAGGACGTTGATTCTGAGCTTGGTGGGGTGGGGGCCAGATCAGTCTCCCTCCAATGCAGGGAGGCATTTTACCCTCTTCACCCTCTGATAAAGAAATGTGCTTAAGCATTTGCATAGCAGACACGTGGTTTGAATGAATGGAGGAAAGTCTTTCCTCAGCAAGTTCATAGCGCTGATATCCCATGTTTTTTTATATTCCAGCTTATCTCCAATCTTTTTGAAAGTGGGATAAATGGGGAAAGGTGTGAGAGACGTCCTGGAGGTTGATGATGTCATGTGAATGACCCACAAACATCTGTGAGTGGCCAGTCATGAGTGTGTATTGTGTAGAGACACCCTCTAACATGCTCCAGTGCACAGACAGAGAAACAGCACAAAGAAGAGCCACACCAGGTATCAAGTATCAGAGGGGCAACCAGGCTGTTCCATCACAGGCCCCTTAACGATACATTCAATATACCAAGATGCTCTATCTAGTCCTAGTTTTCCTGACAGGGGGGCTGTCTTCATGACTGATTTACTGCGAAGTTAGAGCAGTCTGAGCTTATTCACAACAGATGACGTCATCACCAGTCTACCGCCAACCAGCCGCTTCCCTCTTGAAAAGCTGCATTTTCTGAAACGCTGTTTACTCAGACTTTTTTTACTGAAAGTGGCTCCCTGGCGGTTTTACCACAGTGTGCCATGTCCCCCCACATTAAATCCTGGGCATGCCTCTGTGACCTGGCAGTAACATGGTCAAGGGGGTGGAACACCCCATTCCCTTTTGTTTCCCCAATCAAAGTAGTTTTTCCTTCTGTGCATATTTGCTTGGAAGTAAGAAATAAATCTGTGCATATTTACCCATAAGAAATAAATCTCAACCCCCCACAGTGAATCTTAAAACAAATTCCAATGCTGGATGGGACTGTCTCTAAAGCATTCCCCTTCTGTGCGTGTTTACTCAGAAATAAGAAAGAAATCTTGTTCCCCTACAGTGAATCTTTAACAGATCTCAATGCATACGGAGCCACAGTAAATTGCTAAAGCGTTAAAGCGTCTCAAGGGTTAAAAAGCTCACTTTAGTAACTCGCCCTAAAGCACTCTTTCGCTTCTCCGTGAAATCACTATCTCAGTGCTGTGCTTCTTCGATGTTCTGTAGTTTCTCTGTTGTTATATAGACACAGTAGAGATCATTTGAGATCACGGGAGCTTCTCATCTCATTGCGAGCATGGAGAAGAAGAAAGGGGGGTTGAAAGGGGGGTTGGAAGCAATAATTCCCTGGCAGAGTGCTGGAATGGGGTGAAACTGAGAGGCTGGGCTGCTTTAATGGGAAGCCTTCAGATTCTGTACTCCAGAATCAAGGATTTTGGCTTCTTAAGGCAAAAGTGCACATATTGGGGAAAAGGGGGTGGGGAGATAAGGGAGTAACTGGGGAGCCTTCAGAATTGTGCATTAGTTGCTCTCCATTCATAATAACGTAGTAGCAAGAGGGAGCCTGGGGGGGGGGGGCAAACAAGCCTCTCATTGGTTGAGCAGCCCCTGCTAGTCTGATGACGTTCAGTTCTACTCACCCCACCCCACCCAGAAGTATGTTTCTTTCAAGCACTGCGTGACCCCTGAAAACCGGATTTTAAAGGTCCTGTGCACCGTGGCTTTTCTTGCTTCATGCGTCCTTGATGGACCAATGCTGATTCCATGAAAATCCAGATAATACTCCAATGTGCCTCTCATTTTGTTCTTGTGAAGATACCCCCAGAGTTTTGCAGCTTCCATCATCCATTGCAAATGATCCATGGTGCCCGCTTACCTTGTCTTGAGGTCCCTTGTCTTACAGTCTTTGCCTCTTTTTCCTACCGTGATCTCCAGCCCTGAAACCTGACCTTATTGGGCTCCAATAACTCTGCCCTTCCCCTCTGCACAGAAGCTGCACTCACCCGCAGCACCACAGTCTTTTTTCTGAACATGTACATCTCCCCATTGGTATCAGTGGAACAATGACAGAATCAATGCTGTGCCTCTATAAGTTAATAATAGTGAAACAAGGCTTTAGGTCAAGGGTGGGCAACTGGTGCCCCTCCAGATATTTTGGCATACAACTCCCATTAGGTAAACAAATGGTTTGCTATGAGAGATTTGTACCTTTAGTCTCTGCACCAGCTTAATCCTTGGTGGTACTTGGCATCCAGGTACAAGCCATATGAAAAGGAGTTCCTCAGAGTCAAACTGATGTTATCTTAAAGTAAAAAGTAGGAATACACACAGCAACACACATTAGCTTGCACTGATCTAGGCTAAATTGTTAACTTTTCCTCTCCAGGCATATCTACACCATAAACTACGAAGGCGAGATGGGCCCCATCTTTCCTCTGTTTTAGACAAGTGATGAAAACAACGTTCTCACTTGTTCAGCTTTTATATGGGGTTGAGTCTGCTCTCTGAGGTTTTAATCATATCTCCGCTGGTAATTTGATTTGTTGATTTGAATTTGTTTTATAGTTATTTTTCTTTTTGTACACTGTCTTGAGATCCCTGTTTGGCCCAAACTGTGCGTTATAAATATTTTAATTGATAAAGAAATACAAACTAATTTACTGGCTATTCCCTCTCCCCAGAGGACCCTGTCAACTGTAATTCTAAGAGGGGCTGGTAAAAAACAGATCATTATTAACACTATCAGGAAACTAGAATTCTCAGGATGGCGGGGGGGGGTGTTAAAATGCTATAAACCCATTTTACATTTGTGGTACATTAAATTCACTCTTCTGCAAAGAATGTGCCTGATGTCCCTGAAATGGAAAAATCAGATTTTTATTTTTTGACTTATAGAAAACCTTTATCTTAATTTTGTCCATTCTTCCTGAGCAAAATCCTTTGGTACCTAGGTCTAAAGACAAGATTTCCAAAGAATCCCATGAGATCTTTTATCTGAGAAACAGAATCTAGCTTAACTAAGGCACTTTCACAAAGCAAAACCCTGGCATGATTTACAGCCTGCAAACTGAAATGCAGCTTCTTCCCAGCAACTAGTATCCATTATCCAACAGACTCCTGTTATTCTTGCTGAACAGGTTCATCTTTAGTTCACAGAGATGAAGTCACAATAATGGTGGTTTCATCCCATGGCTGGATTTTTTCCTGTCAGGCTATAATAAAGACTGGAACAATGTTTCGCGATATACACAAATAGTTGGGACATAATGGGAAGGTCAGCTGGCATGGGAAGCAGGAAACTCCCAACAAATTTTCTCCAACACATTATACTACACAAGGTAAGAAATGTTCAGAACACACTATGCAACAGAAGGTGGGAGGGGTCAGTGGTGACAGGAGCTGGGGGCAAGGGGAAATGATCTGACACAATACAGACTGGTACTTATGGGAGTAATGAAGATGCATCATTGCTTGCAGGACAAGAAATAAAAGCAGGAGGATACATCTCAGTTGGCTCAAATAAATGAACAGGGCTGTTTGTACAAAGGAAAACTTAAGCTCACCAGGCTATCTGATCTAACCATCCTTCTGATGGGTTGGATGTGTGTGGCGGGAGGACATGCATTTTTCAGGGACCCTAGCACTATGATGGAGCAGCAGTTTTTTGCTTTTCCCAAGTGCAGCATTTTGCTTTTCTCCACTGCAATGAAGCCATTCGCTACTCTAGGAGAAATTAAGGGCTTCTTCACATGGAGCTTTTATCCTGCTATTGAGATGGTTCTCTCCTGGAAGTCTGTGGACTTTTTAGATGACGCCGTTACCCTCCAGGGTGTATCCCACCATTTTCCCCAGCCTATCCTGTGTTTTCTCCAAACACAAAAAATGTGGTATTTTTTCCAACCCACGAAACAGGAGCGCCATGACCTCCCCATGAAATTCTCCAATAGAGGAAGAAACCAGCTGTGGGCATTTGTTTTCAGTTGTTGGGGGCGTGGTCAGAATGACTAAGGCACTGAGAATGGGCTGCAGGGATGCGGGCAGATTTGGCAGGCACAAGGGCTTGTGCTTTCTCCCTTCCTTGCAAGGAGGGGAGGGTGCACGGTTTGAGAGCAACTCTTGCCTCCACTCAAGTCTTGCTGAGGAAGGAAAGTTCTGTGACCAACCCTTCCCCCCCACCAGCGATTCTCCCCTTTGCTTCAAGGTGACCCCCCTGCCAAACTGCCCAAATCCTGGCCGCAGTGCAGCGCACCACCTGCTTGGCAACAGCAGCACCAGACGGTGCCAAAGAAGTGCATTGCTCTCAAACCACGTGCTTGCCATGTAAATGCTTGAGTGCGTTTCTTGATTGGAGGGAGAAGAGGGTAAAATACCTCCATGCAAGGAAGGGAGAGAGATCTGATCCCCCACCCCACCAAGCTCAGAAGCAACGTCCTCTGTTGATTCAGAGCACCCCGTTAAGTTCAATGGGGCTTACTCCCAAGTAAGTGTGCCGAGGGGTGCAGACTTTCAGCGTGTCAGTCCCCATCCACCAGTAATGTGCAAGGGGAGGGAAAGGGGCAGGAACCAGGGAGGAATTATCGCTTCACCCCGAGGCATCACCACCCCCGTGAGAAGGAAAGAAATGAAAAATAACGTGATGGGGACAGCCATCTAAAGAGAACGACCCAGTTCTGCAATGATACTGGAAGGGGAAAGAATCAGCATCGATGTGGAATTCTCCACCCATGTGATGGCGCCCTAAAAGAGGGAGTTTGCTAGGGTGGAAGCCAAACTAGAACACTGTGGGTTTTGATAAGATCAGAAATGTTTCAGTGGACTGATAGCAAAATACAAAGGCTGGCTCATGGAAACATACAAACAATAAATGTAATAAATAAATATGCAAGTAATAAATGTAATAAATAAATAAATAAATAAATACTGTACCTTAAGGTTTTAATTTTTGGGAACTGCCCAGAGAGTTTCGGCTATGGGGTGGGATTGAAGTGCAATAAATAAATAAATAAATAAAATTGAATGGCGAAAAGGAAGACCATTTTAAAATCATTTGTTATAGCTGCTTTTATAGCACACAGTAGCCAAAAATAAATAGGCTACAGAGGAATAATCATGTTGAGACAGACAGATAGATGATAGATAGATAGATAGATAGATAGATAGATATTCTAGAATCAACATAACTTCAGTTTTGGAGCATGAGTGCTTACAAATGCACTCATGCTCCAAAAATCACAAAAAATATAAGTTAATGCATCGATCTTAACTTCCACACCAAGGATTGGATCTAGACTTAATCATACTGCATTGAGTAAATGCATTGAAATAAATGGGACTGAAGGTAGTCCACCGATTTCAGTGGGTCTACTCTAAATATGATTACAGGCACAAAACTATGCATGTTTAAACAGAAAAAAGTCCTACAACTCCCACCATAAGTGCACCCTAAAGTCCAATCTACATGGAAACAGAATGAGAAGAGCTTTCTAGTTATATCTGGATTTTCATGAAATCGCTTTGGTCTGTCAGGGGCACACGAAGCAAGAAAAGTGGAGTATACACTACCTAAAAACCCGCTTTCACGGGTCACACAGCAGTTGAAACCCCCATACTTCGGGGTTGGATGGATGGAGTAGAACTGAACATCAAACCCGAAGGTGCTGCTCAGTGAATGACAGAGGCTTGCTCCTCGGCCCTGTCCAGGCTCCCCTGCTCAGGGGAGTTTACTGGAAGTGCTGAATTATGCCCCTGTAGTTTACCCCATGCCTCTCTCCTCACCCACCATTGGGATATTGTGATTAACAGATACTGCGCTATTGTCAATGGGAAAAACAGGCTACATAATCTGAATGGACAAAGCAGCTACTGCGCTATTGGGAATGCTTGAAACAGTGCTATTGTCAATGGGGAAAACAGGCTACATACATACTGTGAACGGGTAAAGCAGCTACTGCGCTATTCTGAACACTTGAGACAGCGCAAAGTAGTGTTAAGTGGGGAAGAAAGCCTGTGTCCAAAAACGCCCTGCTGCGAATGGGGAAAAACAGGAAATGGGGGGAGGGGCGGCCCCACCCCTTGGCCACATCACTGTCAGATCACAGAGGCAGATGTGTCTTGATCCTAGAATTTCTTTGTTTTTGAAAAGGAAATTAGCTGCATAAGCCTTTTCAGATAAGGGAGCACATTTTTATTTTATTTATTTTTATTTATTCATTACATTTATACCCCACCTTTCTTCCACTGTGGAACTCAAGGTGGCTACAGGTGATTTCCCCTCCAAGCACTGACCAGACCCAGACCTGCTTAGCTTCAGCAAGGTAGCTGCCTCATGTGCCTTCAGACTATGACCTGGGACCATTTTAACTTCATTGTGACTATAATATTTTGTACTGCATGTTAAGTTAATGAAAGCACTCCTGAAATATTATCTCAGTTAAACTTTATATCACTTGTATAAGGTAGGCTATTTTTATTACTGTGAAAGATTGCTGAGCCTGAGACTAGTCCCAATAACCCTGAAAGGCAGGACAGGCCAAACCTGGCCACAAATCCCCGCAATAACCCAGCAGCTTTCCACCCAGGCCAACAGGCACCGAAATGAGCACTGAAGTTATGCAGGCCACACCACACCAACTAAAAGTTGGGGAAAGTTTATTGAAGGAAAAGGGACAATTGGGAAGGAAGGGGAGAGGTGGTAGGTTGTGCAGGAAATTACAGGCAAGATTGTAACAAACGGAACACCCAGGAACGCTGAGAGCCTTTATACGCACCCCCAAGCAAAATCACAGAGCTAGCTAGTCTATCCTATACATACCAAAGTATGGGCCTTCCAGGGTAGTTTCCAGCCATCGACACATCCAAGAGCCATCGGGGAGCGGGGGACGACCTGCCTCTTCCTCAGCCCCCTATTCAAGACCCGGCCCTAGCAACTCAGAATTTGTGTGACCAATCAAAGCTCAGCCCCGGGGCACACCACCCTCCCTTCAGAAGAGGAAGGGGCATCCCACCGAACACAGCCGTTCTCTCTTCCCCAGTTAACAAGGACTGAGCTTGGCCTTGAGCAGCAGGGTCCAGGAGGTGCTTGAGAACAACCATCTCCAGGTGGTTACCTCGGACATGGCAGGCCGGCCTATTCTCAGGGCAGAGAGCAGGCCCCCATTCGTCACAATTACTATCTACACCAGTATTATTATTATTATTATTATTATTATCTTCATAGTTTGTCCAATGGTTTGAAAAGAGTACTATGCATACAGTGTAGTCCTTTGTTGTTATCCCTGTATTACCTGGGGGTAGGGAGTTAGAAGTGAGTAAGAGTTAACACAGCCCTGGAATAGAGTCCACAGTTCTTATCACAGGCTGCAAATCAAATGAATATTACCGCAATTTCAAAACAGATGCAAAACAGATCACTAAAGCAAGTGAGCCAAGCCAGAGAGTCCAATGGAAGTGGCAGCTCCTTTCACTCACACACGCACACAAAGATGTGCAGTATGATGTTACAAAAAGTCACAAATATGTCAACATTTGCTACCATACAGAAGGTGCAACCCTATCGAGATAGGCGTCCGTCTGGAAGATTCCTTCTGCGCTTCAGCTGCCCTGCATTCGCGGCTAGACAGCTGATTTCGGCTGTCTAGCCATGGGAAGTCAGAGCGGGGGGGGACGCCAGACAACGCATAGGAAGCGTCGGAAAGGCACTTCCACCCGCCCTGGCCCGCCCCCAGGAACATCCCGTTTTCGCTGCTCCGTGCTTCTCTTATGAGCACGGAGCACGGGGCCGATCCGCGCTGCCTACAAGGCAGCACAGGAGGGAGTGCAGCAACCTATCCTATGGCCATCTACCCGCTGACTAGCAGCCATAGGATTGCACCCTTAGCCATACTTCACATATAACAAATTCAGCAACACATCGCACAAAACATGCACACCTTCAGCAGCACAACAAACATGCTAAAGCACTCAGCAGCACAACAAACATGCTAAAGCACTCAGCAGCACATCACACACACAAAACTGCACATGCACCACGTCACATGCAAACACAAAAGCATGTAGCAGCATGTCACATGCACATATGCATAAATATGCAACAGAACATCACTTAGAAACATATGGAAACAAACATTAGAACATCATATGCACACATGGATGAACAGATGCAAGAGTATCTCACATTCACACATACACAGCAGCACATCAGTGTAAACACACTCATATACATGCAGCACTGCATACACAAAAACACCCAACAGCAAATCACAGTGGGAACCAAATTGCATGCAAACACACAGAGCAGCATGTTACGCACAAATCTACAGAGACGCAGCTGGTCCCCATCCACATACCTACTGGCTTCTAAAGACCTGCAGGCTGACTCAGATGAACTGCATCCTAGAGTAATAAAGGAACTGGCAGAAGAACTCTCAGAAGCACAGTCTATTCTCTTTGAGAAATCATGGAGGACCGGGGAAGTGCCAGATGACTGGAGGAGGGCTAATGTTCTCCCTATCTTCAAAAAGGGCAAAAAGGAGGAACCTGGGAACTACAGACCAGTCAGTCTGACATCAATCCCTGGGACAAATCTGGAGCAAATTATAAAGCAATCAATCTGTAAACACCTTGAAAATTGGACTCAAAGAGAATTGGACTCAAAGAGTGCTTATCAATGGGATCTTCTCAAACTGGGGAAAGGTAACAAGCGGGGTCCTGCAGGGCTCAGTCCTGGGCCCCGTGCTCTTCAACATTTTTATTAATAACTTGGAGGAGGAGGTGCAGGGAATGCTTATCAAACTTGCAGATGACACAAAATTGGGATAGCTAATACCTTGGAAGACAAACAAAATTCAAAGTGATCTTGATAAGCTGGAGTGCTGGGCAGAAAACAACAGAATGAAATTTAACAGGGATAAATGCCATGTTCCACACCTAGAAAAAAGAAACCAAATGCAGTTACAGGACGGGGGATACTTGGCTCAACAATACTGCAAGCGAGAAGTATACATAGCTTCCAAATCACGTGAAGTACTAGTTCCCCTCTACTCAGCACTGGTTAGGCCTCATCTTGAGTACGGTGTCCAGTTCTGGGTGCCACACTTTAAGAAGGACTGGAAACAAAGCCCTATGGGGAGAGACTGAAAGAACTGGGCCTATTTAGCCTTGAGAAGAGAAGACTGAGGGGAGATAGGATAGCGCACTTCAAGTACTTGAAAGGTTGTCACAGAGAGGAAGGCCAGGTTCTCTTCTCCATCATCCCAGAGTGCAGGACACGGAATAATGGGCTCAAGTGACAGGAAGCCAGATTCCGGCTGAACATCAGGAGAAACCTCCTGACTGTTAGAGCAATATGACAATGGAACCAATGACCTAGGGAGGTGGTGGGCTCTCCCACACTGGAGGCCTTCAAGACGAGGCTGGACAGCCATCTGTCAGGGATGCTGTGAGTGTGACTTAGATTCCTGCATTGAGCAGGGGTTTGGACTTGATGGTCTTGTAGGCCCCTTCCAACCCTACTATTCTATGATGATACGATGACTCCGATGACGGCCATTTTTCTTTTGGAAGGCAGGCTCCACCAAGGGAAAATTAATCCCTTGAACTAGACATGGGTTGCAATATGTACTATTTTATTATTTTACTTTTACTGTTTTCATACTGCCTTTTCGTAGAAGTCACCAAAGTATATACTA
Organism: Heloderma suspectum; assembly: GCF_057233095.1. Lineage (NCBI taxonomy): Eukaryota > Metazoa > Chordata > Lepidosauria > Squamata > Helodermatidae > Heloderma > Heloderma suspectum. The sequence continues at coordinate 130,016,239 of NC_139462.1, read as the reverse complement.
CATAAAATAAAACAATAGGATCATAAAAACATAAAAATCAACAAAAAAAACATGATAAAACATTAAAACCACGTTAAAGCATTAAAGGCCATTTAGAAGACCAAAATGCACTTAGTTAAATGTCTGGTTAAAATAGGAACTTTGAGACTTCAGAACTTTTGGAACACATAACAGATTGTCACCAGACCTGCAGAAAAAGTTCTGCCCTTACAATATCCTTGAATTTTTAATATTATCTAAAATGCCAAAAGGAAAACAAAATAAGATACATTTTGGGTGGGCATCAAAATGATTACAAACAGAGGATGCCTGTTGTGCAATGCAAACTTTTAAAACTGCTGTAACTCATCATTCTTCATCAGAATGTTCTGAAATTTGGTTACATACCCTTATTATTTTTCCATGTCAAATTTCATGGTAATTGGTCAGTTGCCTTGATTTTATTATGAATAGTGGTTTAAGCTTTTAAATGACAGAAGGCTGAAAAGGCAATCCACCTAACACAGAGCAGCTCCTGTGATGATAGATAACAAAGCCCTGCTTGGAAGTTCCCCCTCCCATGTTCAGTGTTGCGTTTGGGGGCAGGGGGAGCAGGTTAGCCCTGCCCCTTCTGACACAGTCCCTACATTCATATTCCCTACAAATTTCAAGGGATTTGAGTTCTTTATGACTGCAGGAAGCCAATAGGCTGCTCCTGATAGATTTTTGAGATGATATACATTTGATTATTCACGCTAGTAGGTTCTCCATAGATATTAATATCAAATAGGAGAAAATGTAAGGAACATTGCAGAACTTAATTTTAACCATAAAATGTATAATGTATAAGTCTGCAAGTGAGGCACACTCCCCTCAGCTCAATTTGGAAATGGGCCATCAATTACAGGTATTTTTAGAAATCTCTCAGAAAAATCATATATTTTTAATGAGAGTTTTACATTGACTCATAATATTGGTTGCATAGATTAGATTGAGCATATATTTTCATACATATTTGTCCACATCTTGGACACAAGTTAGTGCTCACATAGCGCTAACAAATGTCCTGCACTGCCCACCGCCCGCCCCTGCAGGGATTTTTAAATTGCCAGGAACTAGTGGGCAAGCAATGCTCCCAAGCCTGAGGAAAAAAGAAGCTGTGTGGCCCCAGAACTGGTCTCACCAAGCTCTGAAAAGCTTCCTAAGCCAAGTAGCCAATATCTTACACAAAAGCTTTTATTATTATCCCTCTAACCTATGTTTTTAAGATCTCTAAGTTTATACAGATTTTGAAATGGAAACAAAGTGCACAACCTTCCTCCCATCTGCCTTAGCATTCAATACAAATTACAACACTAGTCTCTGTGTGTGTGTGTTTATTTACTGTATTTTCATCACTGCCCCATAACACAAATTCTCTAGGCAGCTCACACACAGAGACAACGTGAAAATGCAGCATAGATAATAAAAACCATTACAAAAATAAAAACATAGATTTTAAACTGGGAACATTAAAATACAGTTTAAAACAATAAAAAATGACAAGAATAAAAATATAGGTTTTAAAATGACAGGCCCAGACTAAAAGACCTAAGTTATCTAAAAAGCCTGGGTGGTCAAAATGGTTTCCCCCTGGTGCTCAAAAGACCATGAAGGTGGTGCCAGGCAAGCCTCTCTGGGCAGGCTGTTCTACAGCTGTGCTGCCATACCCGAAAAGGCCCTCTCCCAAGGGGACACCTGGTTCACTTCATTTGGCAGGGGCTCTCGGAGGAGGGTCTCTGAAGAAGATCTTGCAGTGATGGTGGGTACATATGGTAGGTCTTTCAGGTAATCTGGTCCTAAGATCGGACAGGATTCCAGATCATGCTGTGAGTCTGCTCCGTACAGCCGCCCCTCCACTTCAGATCTTCCTCACCCAATCCATGGTAAACCCACATTGTGCTGATAGGACCTAGCAGGTTTTCTGTATTGTTGGGTATTGACGCAACTGCACTGACCCAAGTGTGAGGCACTGGCCATTTGAACAGTTCATTCCTCTTGATGATTTAACATCAGCAACCTCCTCTTGCTGAGGTTCAGTTAGAATAAAAGAAACAAGCAACAGAATAAAATGAAGATTTCATTTTACCTGTCTGAGTATCATTCTAAAATGCTGCCATCTTATGGACATTTGTAGACATAACAGGGATGTTGTTGTGAGAGCTGGGCTGCTACTGTAGCGAACTCCTTACCACTAAGCACTTTCTCCAAATGAATTCTCTGTCCCTTTTGCTTTCAGTCTCCAAGACTCTTTAGTTTGTGAAGAACATTCATAGAATCAAAGAATCATAAAATAATAGGGTGGGAAGGGGCCTACAGGACCATCGAGTCCAACCCCCCTGCTCAATGGAGGAATCCAAGTCAGAGCATCCCTGACAGATGGCTGTCCAGCCTCGTCTTGAAGGCCTCCAGTGTGGGAGAGCCCACCACCTCCCTAGGTCATTGGTTCCATTGTTGTATTGCTCTAACAGTCAGGAAGTTTTTCATGATGTTCAGCTGGAATCTGGCTTCCTGTCACTTGAACCCATTCTTCCATGTCCTGCACTCTGGGATGATGGAGAAGAGATCCTGGCCTTCCTCTCTGTGACAACCTTTCAAGTACTTGAAGAGTGCTATCATGTCTCCCCTCAGTCCTCTCTTCTCCAGGCTAAACATGCCCAGTTCTTTCAGTCTCTCTTCATAGCGCTTTGTTTCCAGCCCCCTGATCATCTTTGTTGCCCTCCTCCGAACCTTCTTCAGTTTGTCTGCCTCCTTCTTAAAGTGTGGCACCCAGAACTGGACACAGTACTCCGGATGAGGCCTAACCAGCACTGAGTAGAGGGGAACTAGTACTTCCCGGGATTTGGAAGCTATGCTTCTATTAACACAGCCCAAAATAGCATTTGCCTTTTTTTGCAGCCACATCACATTGTTGGCTCATATTCAGCTTGTGATCTACAACAATTCCGAGATCCATCGTGCTTGTAGTGTTGTTGAGCCAAGTATCCATCTTGTAACTGTGCATTTGGTTTCTTCTTCCTAGGTGTGGAACTTGGCATTTATACCTGTTAAATTCCTTTCTGTTGTTTTCTGCCCAGAGCTCCAGCCTATCAAGATCACTTTGGATTTTGTTCCTGTCCAATCTCCTGGCCCTTTAGGCTCTGCAGTTCCAGAACTGCTGGTCTCCCTTACTCTACAAAAAGAGAAAGAATCCAAGCAACCCTCTGATGTTTCCTTTTATGTATTTCTTTGCATAAGACAGGCAAAGATGGATCTCCCACCATGAAATCAGGCTGCTGCTTACCTTACTGGATAGCGGCTACTGCCAGATTTTATTTTTTTCTCTCTGATGTTGTTTTGCCGCCACCACTGCTGGCAGTGGAGCTCTTAGGAGCAGCCGAGGGCTGGCAGCTGCCATCGTTTCCCCGTAGAGCCCTGCTGGAGCAGTGCTATGTCATGCCATAGTGTCATTCTGGGGGTGTTTTGGGGAGGGGAATTATGACCTCTGCTTGTAGTGATAGCAAAAGCATATTTTGAAAAAATAAGTTACTGCTTCTGTCACAGCTACCTAGTAAGTCCCCACCCCTGAAACTTATGCGGAATGACACCTACACTTTAAATTTGTGGGGGATTTTGTTGCTCCTTTGACAAATACACCAAATGTGAGACCAAAGTTCTCATGTGAGAACATTCAGCTCAGTTCTAGCCTTTTTAGCTGTGGTGCCCTGGCTTGGGAGCACTCTGCACAGGGAAGCCCACATGGTGCCAAGTCAAATGTCCTTTGGAAATTAGGACCTAAATCACCCTTTCAGGCAGTGCCCAAAGTGTTATAAACAGGGAGATGGAGAAGTTTCAAAGTGGGAGAAAAAAGGAAATGGGCTGGGTGGAGATGCCCAACGGGCTCACCAGGTTCGGATGTCACAACAATAACCAGCTTAGGCTGGTATACCAACTACGCCCTTATCTGGACAGAGATAGCCTTGCTACAGTTATCCATGCTCTGATAACTTCTCGTCTGGATTACTGCAATGCGTTATACGTGGGGCTGCCTTTGAAAACGGTCCGGAAACTTCAGCTGGTCCAAAATAGGGCAGCAAGATTGTTAACAGGGACTGGCCTGCGAGCTCATATTACGCCAGTACTTTTCCAGCTGCACTGGCTGCCAGTCCATTTCCGGGCCCGATTCAAAGTGCTGGTGTTAACATTCAAAGCCCTTAATGGCTTGGGGCCAGGTTACCTGAAGGATCGCCTCCTCCCATATGTGCCTGCCCGGACCTTAAGATCATCCTCAGCGGCCCTTCTCCGTGAGCCCCTGCCAAAGGAAGTGAGGCGGGTGGCTACTAGGAGGAGGGCTTTTTCTGTTGTGGCACCCCGGCTCTGGAATGAGCTCCCTAGTGAGGTTTGCCTGGCGCCTACATTGTATTCCTTTCGGCGCCAGGTGATGACCTTTTTATTTTCCCAGGCATTTTAGCATTTTAGCTTTCTAAATTTTTATCTTTGCTGTTTTAAATCTGTATTTTAAACTCCTGCACTGCTGCTAGGTTTTATTGTGGTTTTATTGTTATATTGTGGTTTTAATATTCTGTATATTTTAAATTGTTTTATTGTGTGTTGTTTGGATTTAATTTTTGTGAACCGCCCAGAGAGCTTCGGCTATTGGGCGGTGTAGAAATGAAATAAATACATAAATAAATAAATAAGCCTTCTAGAACTAACACCAAAAAAAGATGTCCTCTTCATCATAGGGGATTGGAATGCTAAAGCAGGAAGTCAAGAAATCACCGGGATAACAGGCAGGCATGGCCTTGGTGTACAAAATGAAGCAGGACAAAAGCTAATAGAGTTTTGCCAAGAGAACATGCTGATCATAGCAAACACTCTTTTCCAACAGCACAAGAGGCGACTCTACACATTGACGTCACCAGATTGTCAATATCGAAATCAGATTGATTATGTCCTTTGCAGCCAAAGATGGAGAAGCTCCATACAGTCAGCAAAAACAAGACCTGGAGCTGACTGTGGCTCAGATCATGAGCTGCTTCTTGCAAAATTTCGGCTTAAATTGAAGAACGTCGGGAAAACCACTAAACCATTCAGGTATGACCTAAATCATATCCCTTATGAATATACAGTGGAGGTGAGGAATAGATTTCAGGGATTAGACCTGATAGACAGAGTGCCTGAGGAACTATGGACGGAGGTCCGTAACATTGTTCAGGAGGCAGCAACGAAATTCGTCCCAAAGAAAAAGAAATGCAAGAAAGCCAAGTGGCTGTCTGATGAGGCTTTACAAGTCTCTGAGGAAAGAAGGGAAGCGAAAAGCAAGGGAGAAAGGGGAAGATATACCCAACTGAATGCAGAGTTCCAGAGAATAGCAAGGAGAGACAAGAAGGCCTTCTTAAATGAACAATGCAAAGAAATCGAGGAAAACAACAGAATGGGAAAGACTAGAGATCTCTTCAAGAAAATTGGAGATCTCAAGGGAACGTTTTGTGCAAAGACAGGTATGATAAAGGACAAAGAAGGCAGGGACCTAACAGAAGCAGATGAGATTAAGAAGAGGTGGCAAGAATACACAGAAGAACTATACAGGAAAGATTTGAATGTCCCTGATAGCCATGATAGTGCGGTCACTGAACTTGAGCCGGACATCCTCGAGAGTGAAGTCAAGTGGGCCTTAGGAAGCATTAGTAACAACAAAGCTAGCGGAGATGACAGTATTCCAGCCGAGCTATTTAAAATCCTAAAAGATGATGCTGTTAAAGTGCTGCATTCAATATGCCAACAAATCTGGAACACTCAACAGTGGCCACAAGACTGGAAAAGGTCAGTTTACATTCCAATTCCAAAGAAGGGCAACGCCAAAGAGTGTTCAAACTACCGCACAATTGCGCTCATTTCACATGCCAGCAAGGTGATGCTCAAAATCCTACAAGCTAGGCTTCAGCAGTATGCGAACCGAGAACTACCGGAAGTACAAGCTGGGTTTAGAAGAGGCAGAGGAACTAGAGATCAAATCGCCAACATTCGCTGCATCATGGAGAAAGCAAGAGAATTCCAGAAAAACGTCTATTTCTGCTTCATTGACTACGCTAAAGCCTTTGATTGTGTGGATCACAACAAACTGTGGCAAATTCTTAAAGTGATGGGAGTACCAGACCACCTTACCTGTCTCCTGAGAAACCTGTACGAGGGTCAAGAAGCAACAGTAAGAACCAGACATGGAACAACCGATTGGTTCAAAATTGGGAAAGGAGTACGACAAGGCTGCATATTGTCACCCTGCTTATTTAACTTATATGCAGAGTACATCATGAGAAATGCCGGGTTGGATGAATCAGAGATCGGAATTAAGATTGCCGGGAGAATTATCAACAACCTCCGATATGCAGACGATACCACCCTAATGGCAGAAAGAGAAGAGGATCTAAAGAGCCTCTTGTTGAGGGTGAAAGAGGAGAGTGCAAAAGCTGGTTTGAAACTCAACATTAAAAAAACGAAGATCATGGCATCTGGCCCTATCACTTCCTGGCATATAGAAGGGGAAGAAATGGAAGCAGTGACAGATTTTACTTTCTTGGGCTCCAAGATCACCGCAGACGGTGACTGTAGCCATGAAATTAAAAGACGCTTGCTCCTTGGGAGGAAAGCTATGGCAAACCTAGACAGCATAGTAAGAAGCAGAGACATCACCTTGCCGACAAAGGTCCGTCTAATCAAAGCTATGGTTTTCCCAGTAGTAATGTATGGCTGCGAGAGCTGGACTATAAGGAAGGCTGAGCGCCGAAGAATTGATGCTTTCGAACTGTGGTGCTGGAGAAGACTCTTACGAGTCCCCTGGACTGCAAGGAGGTCAAATCAGTCCATCCTAAAGGAAATCAACCCTGAGTGCTCATTGGAAGGACAGATAATGAAGCTGAAGCTCCAATATTTTGGCCACCTAATGCGAAGAGAAAACTCCCTGGAAAAGACCCTGATGCTGGGAAAGACTGAAGGCAAAAGGAGAAGGGGACGGCAGAGGATGAGATGGCTAGATAGCATCACGGATGCAATGAATATGAACTTGAGCACGCTCCGGGAGAGAGCGCAGGACAGGAAGGCCTGGCATGCTATGGTCCATGGGGTCACGAAGAGTCGGACACGACTGAACGACTGAACAACAACAAAGCCACAGTGGCCGACCATCACAGCTTGAATATTCAAAATGGCCACTGGCACACACCAGAGATTACAAAATAAGTACATTCTGGCTGGGAAAAATCTTCTTAGATTTCCCTTATGGATAAAACTGTTAATAGAAGCTGAGATGTGACCAGTCTTCTGCATATTATACACCAAAAAATTCCTAATTTAGCCTGGCACTGATCAATGGTAACTCTTGAGGTAACATCCCTGGTGTGAAACAATATTCCCAACCCATTCATCTGTCCTTCGAAATACATGCATCTTCAAATGGGATGATCAGTACCTTCTTGAGGAATTCAGCTAGGGACTATGTTTTATAGGCTGTGACCCCAGTAAAATTATTCGTCATTATGCTAGTTGGTAATAAGTAGATTTTACTGAAAAAACACATTTATTGTGTAAACAAAAAACAAAAGAAAAAGCAGAAATACACAACAGTCAAATGTGAACACGAAGTGACAAAACAAGTTGACAAATGCAACGTATTCCAGGTGTAATAAATCTCAGAGAGATGAAAATGATAAAGAACCTAATTCATGATATTACACCAATATGTTCATACCTTACCTGCATTCAGAAATCCACAAAAACAGCAAAGTTTAACTACATTTTGTCAAACGTTTTAATTAACATAAAACTAACTGTCATCATCATTTCCTTCAAGGGCAGATTCAAAGTAGTCGTTGTTGTCACAATGTTGTACATGGCATATTGCAGTGCACATCAAACCATTCTTCATATGATATAGGTACATATGAGTGCTGCACAAGACTGCTTACACCTGCAGGACAACAATTCCAGAACTGACTCTGATACTGGTTTTCCAGTCATCCACTGTATGGTTAAGTGCCTCTGCCATCCTCCATCCATAACCATCTGGACTGGAAATGTGTGGAAGCTGGGACAGCAAAGAAGCCAAAGGGCCACAGGGGGAAAGGTACATGTCAGAGACACTATATACAGGTGTTTCTATACAGAAATCCCTGAACCAAGCTGGGAGGATTGGAGTGCTTGATTTTAAAGGAGAACATAGATTAGTGGGCATAATGGAAACATGGTGGAATGGAGAGAAACAGTAAGATTTGGTCACCTTTGGATTCCAACTCTATACCCTGGAGGGTAAAATGATCTAAAATGAAAGAACAGGTAAAAAGAAAGTTGAAAGGGAAAGTCTAGTCAGTCAAATACCTCCAGAATGCTTGGGGGTTACTCAAAACCATGATAATATAAGCAGCTAAAGTGTATACCATTGGTCAGGGAAGACAGCACAAAGTCCAAGGCCTAATCTAGACTGTAGCATCTTTTTACACTGCTCCAGTTCAATCATGGGGTTTTTTTCCCACTCACATTTACTCCTGCTGTGGCACACTGGAGCAATTACAGCATTTCTGAGGCAGTTTAAATCGTGATTTGTTGTGTCACATTGCTGGCTATCCGTCCCACTTTTGGTATACTGAGGTGCTGTTTTTGATATATCAGGGTAGAGTTTTTACTGATCTACCATACGGTAATGCAGTATGTTCTGCTTTGTTATGTTACACACATATTCCAAGTTGGCATCAGCAGCCTTTTCTCTTGCGTTATTTCCTGTTAAAAAATTTTGTTTTAAACTAACTTCTTTGCACATGCACAGAAACTCAGAACGGGATTTCCCCCTTGTCTGTTTCTGTGCAGGTTTGTACATGCGCTCTGAAATCCTGGTCATAGCCCTTGAAAATGGATGTGCAGGGATTAATCACATGCCCACTGATGCTGGCAGTAATTATTATTGCCAATGTGCAACGACTCCCTCAAGCTTATGATGAGCTAGAAACAAGGCATGGTCGCAGAAGGAAGTCACGATTTTTCACCGAATGCAACATGTACACCTGCACTCAAACCACTACTTCTTTAGAATGATTGGCACTCTTTCTAGTTCTGCCCACTCTCGCTGACCTAAGATACACTGACAGTGCTGGGTTTTCCATGACTGGTGGGATAATTTTGTCCTTCATGTGTGGGATGACAAGCAGTGGCTAATGCATCTCCAAATGTCTCGCACGACACTCTTTGAACTTGCTGACCTGTTCCGCCCAGTTATACAGTGGAGAATCACAAACATACATAAGCCCATCCCAGTCATCGAGCGTGTTGCCATAGCGTTGCGGAGGCTAGCCAACATCTGCATTTATCCCAACAGTTTGGAGTAGGGAGATCAACTGTGGAAGAAATCATGGTGGAAGTCTGCCTTGCAATGGAGCACTTGTGGAGCACTCACCTGCACTGTGAAGCCTGGAAACGTCCAACAGGTATGCATTCCATTTTTAAAAACATATACGTGCATATTCACAGATGCGCACATGCATGTCTACTCATGTATGTTGTTCAGTGTAGAGTGTGCCAGATGTGCTGTGCTCAAAATGCAAGCATTAACATTCATACATCAGGGAGGATACAGGATTTTGGGGGTAATATGCATAAACCTGTTTTAGACACGTTTTGAGAAAAAGTAGTTTCTGACACAGTTTCCTTTTTTCCTTAGATAATGGATGGATCTGGAAGTCTGGGCTTCCCCCACTGTAGAGCATGTGACTGATGCCACATCCTCATCAACTCACCAATTAGGCAGAGTAACAATTTTATCAATAGGAAAACCTTTTACTCCATTTTAATGCAGGGAAGAACCGATCACACCAGTTGCTTTGGGGTTCATCACATGGAACTTTTATCTTGCTATTGAGATGGCTCTGTCACAGAAGTTTGCAGGCTCTTTAGATTACGCCATTACCCTCCAGGGTGTCTCCTGCAATTTCCCCCAGTCTATCCCATGTTTTCCCCAAACGCAATAAATGTGGCATTTTTCTAACCCACAGAACAGGAGTCACATGACCTCCCCAGGAAATTCTCCAGTAGTGGAAGAAACCACTCTATCTGCCTGCTGTGGGCGTTTGTTTTCAGTTGCTGGGGGGGCACGCGGCCAGGATGATGAAGGCATTGAGGATGGGAGCGGGGCATGCCGGAGCAGATTTGACAGGCACGAGGGCGAGAATCGCCTGTTGATTGCAATTCCTGCCTCTGCTCAAGTCTTGCTGAGGAAGGACTTTCCTTGATTCCCAGGTGCCTGGCATGTAAATGCTTGAGCACATTTCTCAGTTGGAGGGAGAAGAGGGTAAAATGCCTCCCTGCAACAAATGGAGACACATCTGATCCTCTACCCCACCAAGCTCAGAAGCAACGTCCTCTGTTGATTCAGAGCACCCTGTTAAGTTCAGCGGGGCTTACTCCCAACTAAGTGTGCCAAGGGTTGCAGACTTACAGGGTGATCTTATGTCTACTCAGAAGTAAGTCCCACTGAGTTCAATGAGGTTTACTCCCATGTAAGTAATAAAGGAACTGGCAGAAGAACTCTCAGAACCACTGTCTATTCTCTTTGAGAAATCATGGAGGACGGGGGAAGTGCCAGATGACTGGAGGAGGACTAATGTTCTCCATATCTTCAAAAAGGGTAAAAAGGAGGAACCTGGGAACTACAGACCAGTCAGTCTGACATCAATCCCTGGGGAAATTCTGGAGCAGATGATAAAGCAATCCATCTGTAAGCACCTTGAAAACAATGCAGTGATTACTTGAAGCCAACATGGATTTGTCAAGAACAAGTCCTGCCAGACGAATCTGATCTCATTTTTGGATCAAGTAACCTCCCTTGTGGACCGTGGGAATGCTGTGGAAATAATATACCTCGACTTCAGCAAAACGTTCAACAAAGTGCCCCATAATATCCTGATGAGCAAACTAACTCAAAGTGGGCTAGATGAAACAACGATCCGGTGGATCCACAGTTGGCTACAGAACTGAACTCAAAGAGTGCTTATCAATGGCACCTTCTCAAACTGGGGAGAGGTAACGAGCGGGGTCCCGCAGGGCTCAGTCCTGGGCCCAGTGCTCTTCAACATTTTTATTAATGACTTGGAGGAGGAGGTGCAGGGAATGCTGATCAAATTTGCAGATGACACAAAACTGGGTGGGATAGCCAATACTTTGGAAGACAGAAACAAAATTCAAAGTGATCTGGATAGACTGGAGCGCTGGGCAGAAAACAACAGAATGACATTTAATAGGGATCAATGCCAAGTTCTGCACCTAGGAAAAAGAAACCAAATGCACAGTTACAAGATGAGCGATACCTGGCTCAACAACACTACGAGCGAGAAGGATCTTGGAATTGTTGTCGATCACATGCTGAATATGAGCCAACAATGTGATGTGGCTGCAAAAAAGGCAAATGCTATTTGGGGTTGCATTAATAGAAGCATAACTTCCAAATCCCAGGAAGTACTAGTTCCCCTCTACTCAGCACTGGTTAGGCCTCATCTGGAGTACTGTGTCCAGTTCTGGGCACCACACTTTAAGAAGGAGGCAGACAAACTGGAGAGGGTTCAGAGGAGGGCAACAAAGATGATCAGGGGACTGGAAACAAAGCCCTATGAAGAGAGACTGAAAGAAATGGGCATGTTTAGCCTGGAGAAGAGAAGACTGAGGGGAGATATGATAGTGCTCTTCAAGTACTTAAAAGGTTGTCACAGACAGGAAGGCCAGTATCTCTTCTCCATCATCCCAGAGTGCAGGACACGGAATAATGGACTCAAGTTACAGGAAGCCAGATTCCAGCTGAACATCAGGAAAAATGTCCTGACTGTTAGAGCAATACGACAATGGAACCAATTACCTGGGGAGGTGGTGAGCTCTCCCACACTGGAGGCCTTCAAGACGAGGCTGGACAGCCATCTGTCAGGGATGCTCTGAATTGGATTCCTGCATTGAGCAGGGGGTTGGACTTGATGGCCTTGTAGGCCCCTTCCAACCCTACTATTCTATGATTCTAACTGTGCCGAGGGTTGCAGACTTACCGCACAACCTTACATTTTATGTCTACTCAGAAGTAAGTCAGAAGTTTCCTGGGAGAAAACAGTACAGCAGAAGTTAAGTTACAGAAACAAGACCCCCACCCCCGCTCCTTTGCACACATCCCCGGGAGGGAGGGAGGCACTCCCTCAGTTCAAACCACGTGGCTGCCATGTAAAGAAGCCCTCCTAGTCCCGCAAAGAAACCGAAAGCAGGAAGCTCCGGAAAGGATGTGGATTTTTGCGGGGGGGTTGCTTCATGTAGAAACACCCTTTGTTGACATCGAGGCTGGATGGAGTGGGAACAACCATGACACCTATGTGTTTTGGAATTCAGCACTTTCTGAGACCATGGATGCTGGTCTCTTTGTTCCTGGCAAGCCAACGATTACTGTGGGTGGGGTAAAAATTCCCCTGCACATTGTTGCTGATGGCACTTACCCCATACAGGGGTAAGTGCCATACAGGGGGAACCTGGACCAGTGTCAGGCACATTTCACAGGGCCTCAGCAGGGCAAGAGATGTTGTGGAACATGCCTTTGGCTGCTTAAAAAATCAACAGTGATGCCTCACTTCATGGCTGGAGCTTTCAGAGGAGAATGTGGTCTCCATGATTACATCATGTGTCATCCTTCGCAACATCTGCGAGACTAAAGGACCATGCAATCCAGGAGAATGTGGATGAGGTGAATCACATTCATCTTGCCACACTCGGAGCCCAGTTAGAAAATGACAGGAGGCATAGTGAGGAGGGAGAAGCTGTGAGAAATGCAATCACCGACTTCCGTTGGAGTGCACGGGGGCAACGTTAAGTATTGCAGTAGTGCCTGACAGTTTAACATGCAAAGTTTAATAAAATATGTTCTTAAGATTTTGTTGACATATTTGGTCTATTAATTTCCTTAATAATTTTTTTCTTTTAATGTATAACCACAACATTTAACATGCAAGGTCATGAAACCAAAAAGCAATGATCAAACACAAGATACACTTCATACACACAAGCGACATCAATAGAAATTAATTATGAGACAGAGGCGAAAAGTTTTTTTTAAATTGCTTAACATTATTTCAGTAGGCTCTATGAGTTCATAGAGGTGCAGTAATGTCTGTAAAGAATCTTTCTTCACCTAATATATCATCCATCCATGTGATGAGGTTTGACATAGCATTCTGCAAAACGTTTATTGATGTGTGCCCCTGGGACAAAAAGGTCAAGTTATTTTTATAAACAAGGGATTAACTCCAAAATCTAGAGATGTTAGGGAATTCCGCCATGGACTCCAATGAGGCCGGATTCTGTAGAATCCAGCCCCCCGGAGTCCGTGGCGGAACAGAGCAATCCCACCCGCCACCCCACGAAATTTCCCCAGGACGGACCCTACCTTTTGTCGGCCGTCCGGTCTGTCCATTGCCCCAGTCTACAGCAGCCATTTGCCTCCCTACTTTAGCCGTGATAGGCTACGTAAATATATACGTAGCCTATCACGGCTAACGCAGGGTCGCAAATGGCGGCCACTATGCCATTTGCGTCCCTGCGTTAGCCATGATAGGCTACGTATATATTTACATAGCCTATGACGAAAAGAGCAGGGACGCAAATGGCGTAGCGGACGCCATTTGCATCCCTGCTCTTTGCCGTGATAGGCTACGTAAATATATACGTAGCCTATCATGGCTAATGCAGGGACGCAAATGGCCACAGCCCGGCAGGGGACGGAAGTCCGGCTGCGGGCGAGCCCAGCCGGCAGCTGCACGGGCTCGCTGTGGAGCAGAGCTGGCCAGGGAGGATTCTGGGGGGAGGGACAGTTCGCCTCCCCCCCACAGCAGACGGCCCCACCAGAACGGGGTGAGTGATTCGTACACCCCTACCAAAATCACATATATGAATGGGCTGCAGTGCTTGTCCTCGTACTAGCTTCCACACCACATCACACCTTGTGCCTGTGGGCGCTCAGCACAGCATGTGTAAAGTTTTTTTTTTTTTAAACAGCACACTTCTAATAGAGGCAGCAAGGAAAGGGCGACACTGGAAGACTTCAAGTAGCGATCCTGCAAACAATCAGAGGAATGCAGTTTCACATAAATTGGCAGAGGGCGATAATCAGAAAGTCTCTCTCAATAAAACTGTGCTGTGTCCAAAAATGGCTTCCCGTCCAAAATGTCGCCAACAAGGGTGGAGTACTGGCAAGATCTAGAAGTGGAAATGCTTCTGAGACTACTCGAGGAATGTGGATCTGTGGAGAGAGTTGTTCACAGCTCTTTCTTTCCCATGATCCACATTTTCAGGAGAGTAGCCAGAAGATTTTCCACTTCTGGGTTTTCCTGGACCACCACCCAGTGCCGCATGAAATACAAGGCCATTAAGGGTGCCTTTTTTGATGCCCTTGAATGGCACACCACTCCCCACCCCCTGGAGACAGGCCCCAATACTACTGGCAAATGCACCAGCTGTGGGTTGGGCAGGAAGGCCACACTGGCAGGAGCAGCATCCACCCTATGAGTATTGCCAAATGCCCATATATAACAAAACTGGTGCACAGTTCATGGTTGCTTTCTCATGGCCACATAACTTGTCATGTGAATGACAACTGTCAAGTTTATTTTTTTTCACTGATTTCTTTACATGTATCAACATGTTCTGCTTAATAAAAGTTACAGGTGTGATAGCAAGAGAGTCCAATACACTTGGGTCACTACTACTAGTTCTAGGGTACAATCCCACAGAGGTCCGACTTAGAGTAGACCCACTGAAATCAAAGGGACTGAAATAAGTCCATGACTAATTTGGTCCTGGCCATTTCAATGTGTCCACCCTTAGTAGGGCTTCAGTTGGATTCTACCTCTATTACCCACAGTTATGATGATTTGTCTTATTCAAAGACATGTTTCTCATCAATGGTGGAGCTGATAGTAACAGATATCATAGTACCACATGAGAATGGTCATGGCTGGAAATATTCATCATACCTGTAACAGTTAATCTCTTAATTGCTACCAGAGCCTCACAGGTATCTCCGCGCTCTGAAGTAAGCCACACTCGCATGGTATGGTGTAATATATTCTGACATTTATAGAAGGATGGGAGTGATAGGCAACCTATTGTAATTTTGAATAATTATGCACACCTGTCACAATACACGCAATACCTGCAATCATTTCAAGATGTTCTTTAAAAGCATTCAGGTGTCAGAGTGATTTTGTGTCATTTGTCAGTAGCATGTCACCTGAGAATAATCACAGAGAAAGTATTGTCACCACTCTGCTACAACATTCAGAAACAGAAATCTTGAGGTGCCGGAGGAGAGGAAAGGCAGCCCGGAGCAGCTTCACCAGGGGAGTTGGTGGTGCCAGAGAAGGCGCCATGCTGTGGTCTGCCATCTGCAACACCTCGTCCCATACTCCAGGTGAACACGCACATAAAACAATCACAGTTGAAGTCTTGCTTTCACATAGAAAAATAAAAAAAAGTTATGATGATTAACGTACCCGCTAGTGCATTTGTAATGCAAAATGTATGTTGTACCCCTGAAAAGTGGAATAGCAATAACAGTCAGTGCAGGACACATTATACACCATCAACATGGGAGTACGCAGCCAAGGGAGATCTATACACAGGAATGCTGTTTAGGGAATGCCCGCTGTGGAAAAGTTAAGCTGTTGGATGATATTTCTAAGCATACCTGTCGGGACTAATTCAGCCCTGCTAGTAACACTGTTCTGTGTTTTCCACCCAGTACTCTACCCACCCCCATCCACACTGGTGAAGGGGGGCATAATCCAGATCCGGGTTATCAGTCCTGCTGCTGAGGGTAGGTGTTGTGATATGAACTGCATGTACTGAAACATGAAGACATTGTTGTAAGTCATGTTATGCTTCCCTTTCAACACCGGAGCAATGTATGTTAGAAATCTTTCATCAGCCATCAAAGACCACCTACAATGTGTTTTACCCTAACAAGTTAACAATGCTTATATGGTGTCATTCTTGTCTTTACTAAATGTATTCATGCGGTCAAGTGTTGAGACTGTGCGTATGCGTTCTACCTACTGTGCTGTATGCACTTACTCTCCCACAGGAAAAGGTGTATTGTGCTGTCCGCCTTCAAAATGTACTTGCAAGCATTGACAGCATATACAGCCATTGTTTTTCAGAGTTGGTGGCTGCCGCAGGAGCCAACAGAACACATGCCAAGCCACCCCAGGCCATGGTGCCACCCAAGCAGCAGCCAGTGGTCACCAGCAGTCTGTGTGCTGCCTCTGTCTCATGAAGAGATTCTGTCCGGAACTCACGTATGTTGTGCACTTCTGGACCTGGGGGGGGGTCCCGTGCTGGGGTATGTCTTTCCACCTAGGGTGAAAAAGGGGACTCAAAATACGTCTTTATGACCCCATAGTCAGGAGACTGGAGGAGGGGCGTGTTGCCCATCTGGAGTGCCACGTCTTCAAGAAGCACAAGACTGGCAGCAAGTAGCAAAGGGAGGAGCCTGACCCTGAGGATGGAAACAAGCCATCTCACTTGTGTAAACACAGTTCACCTGTTGACATCTGCTTTTGTAAATAAAGTCTCCATTTTTCAGAAAAATAAACTAAGTGCAGTTATTGCTATAACCATGGATCACACCCTTTTTAATGGTGTGCTAATGTGCTAATACATTTAGTGCTAATGTAGGCGGGAAATACTTTCTATGTAAATAGATTATAAAAAGGAATGGTAACAGCGGCTGTAGCGACTGTAGATGAGGATGGGAGAAAATGTTTCAGCATCATATGCAGCTGAGCTCATTTTGCGCTCATTAACTACAGCATTGGGAGTAGAGCAAAGCAGGGGACCACTGTGAGGTGGGTCCCTCCTTGAAGGAGGAGAAATTGGTACCGTAAGAATTTCTGCAGTAGCTGTACTTGGCCCCTGGGGTTTTACACCAACACTGCAGTTTGTGTGGACAGGTGCAGTGCTAGCAGTTGCAGTGCTAGTACTTGCAGTTTGGTTTCTCTCTAAGAAGGGATGTTGCGAGATTCCCCCAGGGGGTGGAGTCCGACAGACTCTCCCTCACCTGCCCTCATGGACCCCACTCACCAAACCGTGGGGCGCTCACAGACCCGCTCAGCGAGCGCCCCGCGGCTCAGCAAGCACTCGGCAGCTGTCCCATCTTCCTGGCGAGCCGCCGTTGTGCCCAACAATGGCAGCTTGGGTGTTCCCAAGTAGGTAATGCTGCATAATTGACAGCTGTGAAGGGCCCACTTACGCAGCATTACAGGCGTTGTTGTTTTTTGTGAGTGTCAACAAAACAAAACAAACAAAGAAAAACATAACAAAACCAAAAAATTAAAAATATAACTACATACTCTAACGTCCTGATTTTCAAATATTACAACATTGGGGGTTGGGGGGAGAATAGATTAAACATTTGTTGTTCAGTCGTTCAGTCGTGTCCGACTCTTCATGACCCCATGGACCATAGCACGCCAGGCCTTCCTGTCCTGTGCTCTCTCCCGGAGCGTGCTCAAGTTAGATTAAACATAAACGTCAGTAAAAGCAGACCAGACGCCCAAGTATAAGTCCATATGCAAGCAATGCCTACATACCACTCTTTCAAACATTGCTAGTGTTGTTAAGTCTTCAATCGATTCCATTATAGGCGGTAAGCTTTTATCCTTTCAATATTGTAGTATCAGTTTTTTAGCAGCCAAGAGGGTGCGAAAGATCCATTTACGCTGACCATGTGTTACATTCCAAAAAACAAGTAAATAGTTTAAGAGAACATGCCAAAGAGTGTTCAAACTACCGCACAATTGCGCTCATTTCACATGCCAGCAAGGTGATGCTCAAAATCCTACAAGCTAGGCTTCAGCAGGATGCAAACCGAGAACTACCGGAAGTACAAGCTGGGTTTCGAAGAGGCAGAGGAACTAGAGATCAAATCGCCAACGTTCGCTGGATCATGGAGAAAGCAAGAGAATTCCAGAAAAACGTCTATTTCTGCTTCATTGACTACGCTAAAGCCTTTGATTGTGTGGATCACAACAAACTGTGGCAAATTCTGAAAGTGATGGGAGTACTAGACCACCTTACCTGTCTCCTGAGAAACCTGTACGAGGGTCAAGAAGCAACAGTAAGAACCAGACATGGAACAACCGAGTGGTTCAAAATTGGGAAAGGAGTACGACAAGGCTGCATATTGTCACCCTGCTTATTTAAATTATATGCAGAGTACATCATGAGAAACGCCAGGTTGGATGAATCACAGGTCGGAATTAAGATTGCCGGGAGAATTATCAACAACCTCCAATATGCAGACGATACCACCCTAATGGCAGAAAGCGAAGAGCCTCTTGTTGAGGGTGAAAGAGGAGAGTGCAAAAGCTGGTTTGAAACTCAACATTAAAAAAACGAAGATCATGGCATCTGGCCCCATCACTTCCTGGCATATCGAAGGGGAAGAAATGGAAGCAGTGACAGATTTTACTTTCTTGGGCTCCAAGATCACCGCAGACGGTGACTGTAGCCATGAAATTAAAAGATGCTTGCTCCTTGGGAGGAAAGCTATGGCAAACCTAGACAGCATAGTAAGAAGCAGAGACATCACCTTGCCGACAAAGGTCCGTCTAATCAAAGCTATGGTTTTCCCAGTAGTAATGTACGGCTGTGAGAGCTGGACTATAAGGAAGGCTGAGCGCCGAAGAATTGATGCTTTCGAACTGTGGTGCTGGAGAAGACTCTTACGAGTCCCCTGGACTGCAAGGAGGTCAAATCAGTCCATCCTAAAGGAAATCAACCCTGAGTGCTCATTGGAAGGACAGATACTGAAGCTGAAGCTCAAATATTTTGGCCACCTAATGCGAAGAGAAAACTCTCTGGAAAAGACCCTGATGCTGGGAAAGACTGAAGGCAAAAGAAGAAGGGGACGACAGAGGATGAGATGGCTAGATAGCATCACCGATGCAATGAATATGAACTTGAGCACACTCCGGGAGAGAGCGCAGGACAGGAAGGCCTGGTGTGCTATGGTCCATGGGGTCACGAAGAGTCGGACATGACTGACCGACTGAACAACAACAACATCAGTAAATATTAAAGAGCTTTCCAGTACAAAGTTTATCCATATGATAACTTCCTTCCAAAGGAGGCAACTATTGGGAATTTCCAGAACATATTAATAAAAGAAGTGTTAACTACATTACACCTCCAACAATTGTGGCATATGCCCTAGTTCTGAGATTCTCTCAAACTATATTGTCAGTATGTTCGCAACCACTGATCACCTGTCCACTGTGTATACAGTCAGATTTCTCTTACAACCAGATACCATCTAGAGCCAGTTCAATACTTCACTCTGATATGGGTAATACAGAATTCTTGTTCTTAAGAAACACTCTCTTAGACAAGATTTTGTCCTTTTGTCTTTTACTACAAAGTATTAGCATAACAGTACTAAATACAAGAACTTACGCATGCATAAATTTAAACACAAGAAACATCTAACTTCATTCTTAAACAAGGCTTCTAAGCAGAGTCAAGTACATTTGCTGGTTCTCAGTGATAATCAATATCAAGCTTACCAGGTTGATTCTACAGGCAACGCGTTGGGGAAAGCTGATCCTAAAGGATAGTGTCCACTGTTGTGTGTTCTGAGTCTCCTTTATATACTTTTTGGATGCTATAAAATATGTCCAGACTATTTTTACTACAGTTTATATTTCTTATCCAGGAATTCTAAAGATAACTTTCTACTCTAAATCTTCATATGTCTAAATAAGAGTATTGAATGTTGACGTTTCTTATCGAGATTAATGTGCCTACCAACATACTTATCTAAACATTTTAACTTTCTTTGACATGTTATGGGTATGTTTTTAACACAAACATATTTACCTGACATCATCCTGTCTTGTGAGCTTGTTTTTCTTACATATTTACAGTCTCCAGTGAGGCCTCGGAGGGAGCAATCCTATGGCTGCTAGACAGCAGCTGGACGGCTATAGGATATCTGGTTTTCTGGGAACTGACCCCGGAGCCCACGCTCCGCATTCGGTTCCTGGAGAACCAATCTCTTCCTTCTTCTGCGCTGCCTCCGAGGCAGTGCAAAACAGCCCCGTGCTCCGCACTCGCAAGGGGAGCATGCAGCAGCCAAAAAGGGGCATTCCTGGAGGGCGTTCTGGGGTGGGGAGGGCAGAAATGCCTGTACGACACATCCAATGTGTCGTACAGCAGCCTCCTCCCCCGTTCTGCCCTCCTGTGGCTAGGCAGCCGCAATCGGCTGTCTAGCCAAAAATGCAGGGCAGGAGAAGCATGGAGGGAATGATGCCCTGCCCTGCATTGGATAGACAGTCACCTCCGAGTTCGGGGGCAGCCGCCTATCTGAATAGGATTGCACCGTTAGTCACTTATCTGATGGCCCATCTGACCTAATGATCTTACAAGACTCTACTAAGTGAAAGTCATAAACCTACATTTAACATGGACACCTCCTTATCTGGATTCCTTTCTAAACAGTAAAAGGATCTAATGACCTATTTCTAATTGCCTGATACAATTGTCTCTCATCTGGCAAACCTCAGAGCTAAGACATTTTAATTACTCTTCGGTCAGAAGACCATATTGTGTATATTAAGCATTGGAATTCCATTTTTAATTCCAGAATTCTCTTGGAGGCATTTGATTATAGAATTTCCTAATCGTTCAGCAGGAAGTAAGATCATGCATATATGAAAGATTTGCTTGATCTGCCACACAATTAGCTGAGTTTGGCAAACCTTTGCTAAAGAGACGTTGTGGCATCCAATAGACCCAAAACAAAGGTTTTTGCTGAATAAGACGTAACTGGAGGTCCATAGACATTTGAGATAGAGATTCCAAAATGACGTTCCATTGATTAGACAAAATAGGATATTCCAATTCCCTGTTCCATGTAGACTCCATGCATCATATTTATTCACTGATAATAAGTATTTATAAACACTAATTGTGGGTCAATGTACCTGGTCAACGTCAATAAGAGTTTCCAGTAGCAAAGGAGACTACTAGGCAGTAAAAGCAGCACAATCAAGATATTAACAAATGTTTCAACTGCAAATACTGCCCTTCAGCTGTAGCAGGCAAATCAAATTTATCTCGCAAAGCTGAAAATGGCAAAAACTCATCATCAACACCCAATAATGGATAACGTAACAGGTGCAAATGGAGCATTCATGCCATTAATGTTGCGTAAATGGGCCCTTTACAGCCGCCAATTATGCAACATTACAGACCCGGAAGCATCCGAGCACACATTGGTGGCTCTCTAGGAGGACGGGCAGCCCCATGGCTTTGTTGGGTGCCCACCAGGCCATGACAAGGTTTGTGTGGCACCGCGAGCAGGGGTGGATGGTGACAGCAGCTTGGCAAGCACCCGATGAAGCCAGGCATGGGTGAGTCCATCCAACCCCTATCTCTAAGGAGTCAGAAAGTTTTCCCGAAATACCAGTCAACAATGCACACTGATTGTCAATGGGGTTGATTAAGGCTTTCCTGTCTTTCCTAACTTCCAAGTCATCTTCAGTGACATGGCACATATAGGACTTAAAAGCATCTGAGTCACGATCCATGCATTCAAGTAAGCGGTTGTTCTCCACAGTCACATGGCTCATGAAGCGATCGCTTGCCTCATTGCCAGGCCTACAACGTTTCCTGGTCCTTGCCATATCAATGTGTGAAGCTGGAGACAGTGTTGCTTTGTGATTTGGTATTCCAGTATCTGTTCATAAAACCCAGAAAAGGCAATTTAAGCATTCCTTCTGTAGCAGGAAGAAGAAGGGACTCGTTCATGTACACAGGTCATACTGCAGGTATGTTTCCACACAGGATATATATAAGGACAGAAATGGCAGACTACAATGCTAGTAAAAAATGGTAATGGATTACCATAATAACTGAAATGGAATGAGAGCCACACACACAGTATCCTTTAGATAACTGCAGCCGCAGGAATATACACCTCCACAGGAAGTAGGTTCAACCCATGGAGGACTGGATGTGTAGGGCTAGGGGTGCCCTGTAGTATCCTATACATGTCACCAGCTGAAAGGAAACATACCTGAAGCCGAAGAAGCTGAGGTTGATCGGTTCTATGCAGACCTACAACACCTTCTAGAACTAACACCAAAAAAAGATGTCCTTTTCATCACAGGGGATTGGAATGCCAAAGTAGGAAGTCAAGAAATCACCGGGATAACAGGCAAGCATGGCCTTGGTGTACAAAATGAAGCAGGACAAAGGCTAATAGAGTTTTGCCAAGAGAACACGCTGATCATAGCAAACACTCTTTTCCAGCAGCGCAAGAGGTGACTGTACACATGGACATCACCAGATGGTCAATATCGAAATCAGATTGATTATGTCCTTTGCAGCCAAAGATGGAGAAGCTCTATGTTGTTCAGTCGTTCAGTCGTGTCCGACTCTTCGTGACCCCATGGACCATAGCACGCCAGGCCTTCCTGTCCTGCGCTCTCTCCCGGAGCGTGCTCAAGTTCATATTCATTGCATCCGTGATGCTATCTAGCCATCTCATCCTCTGCCGTCCCCTTCTCCTTTTGCCTTCAGTCTTTCCCAGCATCAGGGTCTTTTCCAGGGAGTTTTCTCTTCGCATTAGGTGGCCAAAATATTTGAGCTTCAGCTTCATTATCTGTCCTTCCAATGAGCACTCAGGGTTGATTTCCTTTAGGATGGACTGATTTGACCTCCTTGCAGTCAAAACAAGACCTGGAGCTGACTGTGGCTCAGATCATGAGCTGCTTCTTGCAAAATTTCAGCTTAAATTGAAGAACATAGGGAAAACCACTAAACCATTCAGGTATGACCTAAATCATATCCCTTATGAATATACAGTGGAGGTGAGGAATAGATTTAAGGGATTAGACCTGATAGACAGAGTGCCTGAGGAACTATGGACGGAGGTCCGTAACATTGTTCAAGAGGCAGCAACTAAATCCATCCCAAAGAAAAAGAAATGCAAGAAAGCAAAGTGGCTGTCTGAGGAGGCTTTACAAGTCGCTGAGGAAAGAAGGGAAGCGAAAAGCAAGGGAAAAAGGAGAAGATATATCCAACTGAATGCAGATTTCCAGAGAATAGCAAGGAGAGACAAGAAGGCCTTCTTAAATGAACAATGCAAAGAAATCGAGGAAAACAACAGAATGGGAAAGACTAGAGATCTCTTCAAGAAAATTGGAGATCTCAAGGGAACGTTTTGTGCAAAGACGGGCATGATAAAGGACAAAGAAGGCAGGGACCTAAGAGAAGCAGATGAGATGAAGAAGAGGTGGCAAGAATACACAGAAGAACTATACAGGAAAGATCTTAATGTCCCTGATAGCCATGATAGTGCAGTCACTGAACTTGAGCTGGACATCCTAGACAGCGAAGTTAAGTGGGCCTTAGGAAGCATTACTAACAACAAAGCTAGCGGAGATGACATCCGCTAAATAATTTTAAATAGCTCAGTATTCCAGCCGAGCTATTTAAAATCCTAAAAGATGATGCTGTTAAAGTGCTGGACTCAATATGCCAACAACTTTGGAACACTCAACAGTGGCCACAAGACTGGAAAAGGTCAGTTTACATTCCAATTCCAAAGAAGGGCAATGCCAAAGAGTGTTCAAACTACCGTACAATTGCGCTCATTTCACATGCCAGCAAGGTGATGCTCAAAATCCTACAAGCTAGGCTTCAGCAGCATGTGAACCAAGAACTACCGGAAGTACAAGCTGGGTTTCGAAGAGGCAGAGGAACTAGAGATCAAATCGCCAACATTCGCTGGATCATGGAGAAAGCGAGAGAATTCCAGAAAAAGTCTATTTCTGCTTCATTGACTACACTAAAGCCTTTGATTGTGTGGTTCACAACAAACTCTGGCAAATTCTTAAAGAGATGGGAGTACCAGACCACCTTACCTGTCTCCTGGGAAACCTGTACGAGGGCCAAAAGCAACAGTATGAACCAGACATGGAACAACCGAGTGGTTCAAAATTGGGAAAAGAGTACGACAAGGCTGCATATTGTTGCCCTGCTTATTTAACTTATATGCAGAGTACATCATGAGAAACGCCGGGTTGGATGAATCAGAGGTCGGAATTAAGATTGCTGGGAGAATTATCAACAACCTCAGATACGCAGACGATACCACCCTAATGGCAGAAAGAGAAGAGGATCTAAAGAGCCTCTTGTTGAGGGTGAAAGTGGAGAGTGCAAAAGCTGGTTTGAAACTCAACATTAAAAAAACGAAGATCATGGCATCTGGCCCCATCACTTCCTGGCATATAGAAGGGGAAGAAATGGAAGCAGTGACAGATTTTATTTTCTTGGGCTCCAAGATCACCGCAGACGGTGACTGCAGCCATGAAATTAAAAGACACTTGCTCCTTGGGAGGAAAGCTATAGCAAACCTAGACAGCATAGTAAGAAGCAGAGACATCACCTTGCCGACAAAGGTCCATATAATCAAAGCTATGGTTTTCCCAGTACTAACATATGGCTGTGAGAGCTGGACTACAAGGAAGGCTGAGCACTGAAGAATTGATGCTTTCGAACTGTGGTGCTGGAGAAGACTCTTACGAGTCCCCTGGACTGCAAGGAGGTCAAATCAGTCCATCCTAAAGGAAATCAACCCTGAGTGCTCATTGGAAGGACAGATACTGAAGCTGAAGCTCAAATATTTTGGCCACCTAATGAGAAGAGAAAACTCTCTGGAAAAGACCCTGATGCTGGGAAAGACTGAAGGCAAAAGGAGAAGGGGACGGCAGAGGATGAGATGGCTAGATAGCATCACCGATGCAATGAATATGAACTTGAGCACACTCCGGGAGAGAGCGGAGAGCAGGAAGTCCTGCTGTGGTCCATGGGGTCACGAAGAGTCGGACACGACTTAACAACAACAAATTTCATTAACTGGCTGCTTTTCTTTCTGCCAGAAATCAGCTGGACACATCTCTGTCTGTCTCGCCAGGAACAGTCAGGTCACCTGTTGTACAACCCAAAGGTACAGAAAGTCAGGAATACTAGAACAGTTATGGGATACGTGCCCACGAATTACCATCTGCAAGGTGACAGGCTTCCCCCTGCACACGTGGATTGCACTGCATAAAAAGAAAAGCAAACCCACATATATATCATACCCTAATATGTGTCAATAAAGCCCATACATATTTAGTTTAAAAATTAGAATAAATCATTATTTAACATTGTGGCAGAAATCATTAATGGAGAAACTGATTCCGTGATGGCTCACGGAATGGATAAAAAGCACAATGGATTCACACGTGGGGGGTGGGAACTTCTGGAAAAGCCAAGTAGTAACAACAGACTCATTAAGAGCACAATCTAATGCATATTTAGACATAAAAAAGTACAACAAATCCAACCATTCCACAGCCAGCATGGGTGGCTGGATAATGCTGGTTATTACAGGGAATTTTCTCAGAATATAAACATGTATCGGATTGTGACCTGAAAATAATAGATTACACTGACCCAGAAGATAGGTATTTCTCTGCAGGTGCAAACTAAGATGGCGGCTATCTGATCACTCCACTTCTTTATAAGGTCTGGCTTTAGCAGGAACACGTATTAGATAAAAGGGTTTTTGGAGAAATACATTCACCTTGATCATCTCTCTGTTCAGATTCCTCAACAGTATCCTCACCCACATGATTGGTTTCTAAAGACAAAAAGGTTACGTAAATATATGCACACATACAAAACAACACAGACCAAATCTGAGAAAGTAAGCCTACCTGACATCAATTCCTCTGTACCCATGTAGTCCTCAAGTTGTATTGCCATCAGGTCCTCCGAGAACACTTCACCCAGTTCTTCTGCCACCGTAGGGTTTAAGGGCACCACCGGGGCCCAGACAATTTTAATAGGGATGTGCATGGACGCCCCCCCCCCCCAATCCACCTCAGAGGCCGCTTCATGGCTTCTGAGGTGGGCCTGATTCACTTTGGGTTGATTCGGGGGGCCCTGCCCTGCTTCATTCCCCAGACCCGAAGCAGTATTTGGACATACTGCTGGGGGGGGAGGGAGAGCTGTCTCGCCATGGCTGGGGGACCTGTGGCCACGGCCGGAGGAGCCTCCGCTGCTGTGGCTGCCAGATCCCGGGCACTCTGGGCGCATGCTGGCAGCCGTCATGTTGTTCCGGAGGGGGAGAGCCATTTTTAAAATGGTGACTCCCTGTATTTCCAGAAATAGATCCTGCAGGGATCTATTTCATAGAATCATAGAATAGTAGGGTTGGAAGGGGCCTACAAGGCCATCGAGTCCAACCCCCTGCTCAATGCAGGAATCCAAGTCAGAGCATCCCTGACAGATGGCTGTCCAGCCTCATCTTGAACGTCTCCAGTGTGGGAGAGCCCACCACCTCCCTAGGTCATTGGTTCCATTGACGTATTGCTCTAACAGCCAGGAAGTTTTTCCTGATGTTCAGCCAGAATCTGGCTTCCTGTCACTTGAGCCCATTATTCCGTGTCCTGCATTCTGGGATGATCGAATCCAATATTTCTGGATTGCCATTTTAAAAATAGAATTGCCATTTTAAAAATGTCTCCCCCCACCCCCAGGACAACAAGACAGCTGCCAGCGCATGTCCTGCAGTCCCAGGGAAGGAGCTGGAGAATGGGCAGTGGCGCAGCTGGCCTGGGCTTCTGGATCATGCCAAAGCGCTTCAGAGCAACCTGACCCACTCCGTGCCACTCTGTCCACCTCCACCTCACCTTGGAGGAGGCATGAAGCGGCCGAAGCGGCCCGCTTCAACTTGGACATCAGGCTTTGGGCCGAAGTGGTGCACGAAGGGCATGAAGCTTCCTCCTTGCCCCCCTCTGTGAGAAGCAGAGAGCAGGAGGGGATTGGGGACTGTGACCTAAGAGATGTGAGGCGGTGGTGGCGCAGTGCTAAGAGGGAACCGTCAGGAGCGGAGCTCAGACGGTCAACCCGGTTAGCGATGAATGAGAGGCTACACAGGGCAGCATCACGTGAGGGGCAGGACCTCCCTCCCTAAGTTAGCCTAGCCAGATCACCTCCCTTTCAAACTTCGGGCAACTTTCAGTGATCCCATTTGAATCCTCTGGAGGCATTCCTTTGTAGCCAGAGAGTCTTCGAGGATTTGCATCTGTGATGAACCTGTGAATAATGAATTAAAGGTGTGAGACTGAAGCCTCTCTATTTGTGTGTGAGTGTTTAAGGTTAGAGGGGGCCAAGGGATTTGTGACAGCAGGAGGGGAAAAAACCTTGGGGACATCCCCCCCTTTCATGCAGTAAAATGAAAATTATGGGAGGTTGTGGCACACATTACTTTGATTCACTTAAAACAGCATCCATAAGACATAGCCTTAATGTCAATTTCAAATTGGCACAATACACCACACAAGGAAGATGATTCGCTCGGAAAACGAAATAAATGTAGAAACGATGACAAAAGCAGTCTCAGAAAAAGTGGCATTTTTAGTAGGACTGTGTACAGTCCTGTCCCCCAAATCCACTTCGGAGGCTGATTCGGAGTTCCTGCATTGGCCCTGACCTGCCTTGGCCTGCATGGAGCCAGGCTGACCCACTTTGGGCTCTGGATTTGAAGCAACATCTGGAGACCCGAAGTACCCCCTGTCACCACTGAGCAAGCCCCCCCAATACCACCAGGTGAGCCCTCCCACTGCCCCCACTCCTGCCACTGAGCCCACCCCCCTACCACCGCATTTCCAGAGCAGATCAGGATTGGGCTGAAACGCTCCAAAGCAGGTCAGATCAGCTCAGACAGCTGCCCTACCCAGCCACATGAGCCCTCCCACTCTTTACCTGGACCCCTGGGGAGCGACCACAGCCATCGCTGTTTTCGAGAGGGTCACCATTTTCTTTCAAAATGGCAGCTTCTCTTCCAGTGAGAGGAATCACCATTTTTTTAAAAGGCAACTCCCTTGCAGAGGCCGATGGCTGTGGGTGCTCCTGACAGGTCCAGGTGAAGAGCAGAGGGCCTCATGTGGCTGAGCGGCAGTGGGCAACGGGGGGGGCAGCTCACTCAGCAGTGCCAGCAAGGGGGCATGGGGGGCTCACTTGGCGGTGGGGGCAGCAGGGCGGTGCAGGGCGGCAACGGGGCACTTCAGGTCTCCATATCTTGCTTTGGGCCCGGGGCCTGAAGCAGGTTGGCCTGGCTCCGAAGCAGGCTGAGGAGGGTTGGGGCTGATTCGGGACCTCTAAATGGGCCTCCAAAGCAGGTTGGTGGGGCTGTGCACAGACCTATTATTAAGTTATCTGGAATACAGACAAACGATTGGTCGTTGTTGTTTTTTTCCTTGGTGATAACTAAGCTATTTTCCCACGGGGTAAGCACATCCTTCTTTCTCTAGAAGCTTCAGTGGGTCCTTAAGGCTACAATGCAATACATACTTAACTGGGAGTAAGTACCATGTAATGCAGTAGGACTTACTTTTAAGTAGACCTTCATATAGGCTTGTGCTGTCTCTCTGCCATTGAAAATGGCATCTTCCCACACCCCTGTATTACAGGGGCAACCACTGCGTCTGTGAATATGATGTATCCCACAAAACTCTCCAGGTCCCTTGAAGACTCCCGGATACTGTACAGCTACAATCAGTTCTTCATGGTGGTTAGTGCTGCAACATGCCTCTCTTGCATACTGGGCGGGGTGGTATGCAGGCATGAGGCATCTCAGCCTAACAGTGGGGTGGATGTGCATCTGTCTGCAGCAGATCCTGTCCTGGAGCCACCATGAGCTTTAAGTGCAAGATCAGATTTCCTGATCTGCTTGTGACCTTGGCTTTAGACAGTATGGAAGCAGAACACTGGCTTCAGCCCCCGTGTCAAGTATGACAAGCATGCCCAGCTGAGCTGGCATCAAAGGTAGGCATGGTCGGGCACCTGCCAAGGGCCCACACCCCAGCAAGGGCCCACCGACAAGAGCCCCCTGGAGTTGCTCCTCCTCTTCCCTGGTGCAGGCCTGCTTGTTGACCTGCCTCTTGCTCTGGCCCGGACAACGGTGGTGGTGAGAAGGGTGCCGCTGCCTCCTTGCTCCCTGGCTCTCTGCCTGTCAAGCAAGCAAGTGATACCAATGCTGAGAAAGAGGAGGAGGAGCACCGGCCGGTACTGACAATGGGGCTGAGAAGATAGACTCACTGAGGGAGGGGGGCCCTTGTCTTGCCCCAGGGCGTCTTCCCCAGGGCCCTCAAAAACCTGGAGCTGGCACTGATGCCCAGTCTTAACATGACAATGATGCAAGATACTTCACCAACCACTCGCAGTGGTGGTGCCCCAACGAAGCAGAGAGCTGGCCAGCAACATCCTCTTCTGACAAAGTGGCACATAGAGAAAGGTTGCCTGGTTCTGGCCACCAGAAACGCTAGTTTGAGACCCTTACAGCTGCCTGGTGCCCTATGTACTGAGTGACACTAACCCACTTTAAGTAGTACGCTTTTGTATCTTGACTTAGTAACAACAATCAAAACGTGAACATCTGCACTTCTGATTTCTTTGAAGAACGTTTTCAGCCCCAAATGGGGCTTTTTCCCACTCCAGGCAGCTGAGAGGTTTCATGGAACGATACTTCCTTCCCAGTTCATCATTTTTGGCTGCCATTGCTGCGTGTTTCACACTGTGCCATCCTTGCTGTGGTAATGACAGTGCTCCCTGGAGCCCTGGTGGCTGTCAAGTGTTATTTCTCCCCCGCCCCAGCAAGCTCCAGAGCGAGGGCAAGGAGAAGCATTGCCTTCACTCAGATGTGTCTTCACAAGGTGTCATCATGAAGTCAGTCAGAGTGAGGGCAACGCCCTCTGGAGCCTGCTTGGGGTGGGAGAATGGCATCCACCCCAGTCACCGATTCTCTTGGGAGCACCATTGCTGCCAGCAATAAGTTCACCGCACGCTCTGTCCACTTTCACAGCCCCAGCCCTGTCGCCGAAATGCCTCCTCCAAGTTCACAGCATGTGAAAAGAGTGGCAAACTTGGGGGAGACATGTCAGCTCATTCTCCTGCAAGGGCAGATTTTAGATGCACAAGTGCGCTACCTGCACCTGCTGCTCCCTTAACTGTCTTGGGAAATATTCGGCACAGAAAAGGGTCAGACATGCCCTTCCACGAGCTTTATTCTCCTACCTTTTTCTGTTGTAGCTAGGATGGTGTTACCAGTGTTGTCTCGCTGTATCTACATAAGCAGAAAGTAAGCAATGGAATGCCATTCCCAAAACAGATGGAACTGAGGGAGGTTTTTGTTCACAGGAATTGCTTCTGGGAATCCCTAGGGGTGGCTAAACAAGCTGACTTCCAAGCATTTGTTACTGTGCAGGCATGCCACACTTTAATGCACTGCATAACATATATGTGAGACCTCTGTTTTGCTTTGACTGGCAAGTCTCAACAACTGATGGCATTTGATGTAATATTTTGGGCTGTGAGTTATTTGCATAACGATTATTTCTAGCAGGAAATTTTACACTGCAGGTATTTCCAGCAAGTATTTTACATTGCTTTGACTGATTAGACCAGGGGTCCCCAAGTTTTTTGGGTCAGTGGGTACATTTGGAATTTCGAGAGTTGTGGGTAGGCTCACAAAATGTCTGCCACAGTGGACATGGCTGGTCATAAGACATCCATTTCCTAGAAGGCTAACGTGAGACTAAAAGAAAAGTAACTTCCCCAAGAACCTAATACAAGGGAAGGAGGAAATGAGCTCCAAAACACAAAACCACCTACAGTTTTCTGCTCCAATGCCCATTTCACAGAAGGCAAGCCAACGAGGCTCAGAAAGAAGGAACTTGGCCAAGAATTGGTACAAGGCAGAGGGTGGGGTCTGAGCCTTGAATACTGAATTACATAGTTACCTCCACAAAGCACCACAAAATAGCCATTTCACAGAAGGCAAACTGGTGATACCAGATAAACATCTATACACAGACACACAGGCAAAACACACCACACACATGCATATATACACACAAAACCAGGCAGAACACCGACCCACAGCACTGGCAAAATATCCCCCTTGCTCCCCACCCCCTCTCTAGCCCTCCCCCGAGGTTGCTCCCTGCCATTACCAGCCCCAGCTTACCTTTTCCTTTATTCTGGGCAGCTGGACACCCCACAAAACAAAGCCCTGGGCTGCAGCCACCCACCATTTTTATTCTTTAAGAAGGCCCTTCTGGCCCACATGGGGCCCAGAGGCTGGCTGGCTGGCTGGCTGACTGGCTTTATTTATTTATTTATTTATTATATTTCTTGGCTGCCTTTCAGGGCAGAAGCCCTCCCAAGGCAGCTTACAACAATAAAATATATAAAAACAGTTAAAATATTAAAAATGCTAAAAACATAAAAACAATAAATATGGTGCTGTGAGTGGGCGCTTCACATCGCAGCATGCCAGCCTCCCAATTTTTAAAAAAATATATAATAAAATAAATCTGAATAAACAAAATAAAAATCAGGAGGGGCAAAGTGCTTGGCAGCACCAAGATTGCTGTCTGCAGGCACACTTTTGGCAAGGGCACAGTGTTGGAAACCTCAGGATTAGACTCTTTCTGTATAAAGAGGGCACCAATGAGGGATGTATGGATTTTCTTAAATCCACTCCATCTGTGTTTTGCAGATTGTCAGGCATCTTTTAGTCCATCCCCTGTTTATTGACGGAACTGGATTTTTTTAGCCAGCATTTTCTACTTGCGCTAATTCACATTAGCACTAATACACACTTGCACAAATGTACTAATCCGCATTAACTGCATTAACTGATGCAGACTAGCGCATTTGTGCAAGTGGTATTAGTACTAATGCGCAGTTGCACTAATGTGAATTAGCACAAATCCTCCCCAAAAGTGAAAAACCAGTCCACAAGTCTGCAGAATGTGCATGAGTCAGAAAAGGCTGGTCCGCTATGGAATCTGCAGGTTGTATTCACAGAAATCAGAATTCATTTGAATCTGATACAGATCCCTCCGACCTCCCCAGTGCCAACGACACAGTTTTGTTCTCATAGTCTTTGTTGGGGGGCGGGAGGGGTCAAGAATCATGGGACCAGTGGCACTGTGGGAGGTTGCAACTTTGCAGTCTGCCTCACATTGCTTGATTCCTAGAGGAAGAGATGCCAGTCTGGAAATAATAACCCCTGATCTGAAAACTCTTTCCCCATAAATCTAAAGTGTGGACACTCTCTATAGTTACTCAGTAGTAATAAAAAAAATACTATTCCTGAGAGGCACTTTCACCCAGGGCCAGCCCTCCCATGAGGCAGGATGGATCTCTGCTCAGGGGCAGCAGATTGCACCTCCACCCCCACAATCAGGAGGGCCCCTGCGGATACTGCTGCCCCACTGTCCCCACTCGTCTGCTGCAGTGAAGGCCACCGCAGGAGAGCAGCAAGCAGGGTTTATGAGAGGAATGGCCACCTCCTCTCCCCCCATCTCTCCCTCGGAGCCCGCACTCAAGGTGAGAGATTGGGTGGGTGAGTTCTCCAGAGAAGCCACCTGCCCGATCTCTCACTTTAGGAGAGGACTCAGAGGAAGAGGTCTGGTGGGTGGGATCTCTGGAGAGGCTGCCCACCCACCTGTCTGCCCACCCGCCCAATCTCCCACTCTGGGAGGGTCCCTCGGACAAAAGATTGGGCAGGCAAGCAGCCTCTCCAGAGAGCTGTGTTGGCCACACAAAGCAGTTGACATGCCTCTCTGGGGAGGCTGCCTGCCCAGTCTCTCGTTCAGGAGACCTTCCTAGAGTAAGAAATCAGGGAGACGGCCTCTCCGAGGAGGCTGCCTGCCCACCTGATCTCTTGCTCTGGGAGAATCCCCTGGAGGAGAGTTTGGGTGGCGACCGCTCTGGAGAGTGCCGGGGCCTGAATGCCACACTGGGAGAGCGCCTTCCTCAAAGCGTGGCAGGGTGAGGTGGGCCTGCATGAGCGGCCTCTGTACGGGCAGTCGCCACCTCACACTGCCGCGCTCAGAGGCCGCCTGCTGATCTCTCACGGGGGGGGACAGGCGGCGGCATGGCGGCTGTGGCGGCAGCATGTCCTCCACCTCAGGTGGCGGGACGCCTTGCACCGCTGCTGCCTTCACCTGTTCTTAATTCTGTTCGGGACGTTCTGCGATTGCAAGCCTAGCCTTCAGGGACCTTATGGTCAGTATTTAGGAATACATCGGAAGGTGGGCCCCAGTCCACAAAACCTATGGCACAGTAAATGTGTTAATCTTCAAGGTGCCGCAAGACTCTTTGCTGTGTTTGCTGCTACAGGCCAAACTGTCTGTCGCTCTAGAACTGAGCAGGTGCCTGCAAAGACAAACATGCTTGCTTAATTTCTACAAGCAGAATCAGGGTGGGCAGCGTAGGCCACCTCAAGCAGGCTGCTTGCCCCCGTTCTGCTCAAGCACACACACCCCGCTGGCCTATCCTGGTCCCGAAGGGGAAGAGCTCACCTTGGGAGCCAAGAAGGACTAGCAGTCTCCTATGGCAACTCCAGTACAGCCCTTCTTGGAGAGGAGAGGCCCGAGCAGGGTTTCTCTTCCTTCCCCCATGCTCCTTTGAGAAGTGCAGGAGATGCCTGCAGTGTGTTGGCAGTGCAGCGGCTTCATCTGCCTGGGCTCACAGGAACTGCCACCATCATCTTGCTCTCCGGGTGTCTTTGCCTGATGCCAGCTCTGTTATTCTCTAGGTCCAGGCACATCCTTTTCCTTTCCCGTTCTCGGGTGTGGAGTAGTGCAGGGGTGGGCAGAAGGTAGATCTGGATCTACTCGTAGATTTCTGGGTGATCTACCAGTAGGTCAGAAAGCATTTTAGACTCCCAATTGTTTAATAATAGCAGCAACAAATGGCTTTCTCCTGCCCTATATTATACCCCTGAAATGAAGAAAACTTTGGGGTAACCAGGAGCGGGGGTTTACGTGCTGTGAGCTCCATTCCATTCTGCGGTCTGGATTCTTTAATTCTAAGTGTCTATCTTTTTCAGCAGGCCCAGTTGGGGGATCTCAGGGTTCTACTAAAAAATGAAGTAGATTCCATAAGCATGAGGTCTGCCCACTCCTGGCATATTGGAGCCAGGGCTCACAGGGTCGAAGCGCCAGCACTTTTCATTAGCATGGATGCTAATATCATCTGCCACCCTGCTCAGACTTCCCTGTTCCCTCTGAGCTTAGCTTGCAATTCTCACAGTAGCTGGGGGAAAATGAATTTCCCCAGAAACAACATATTGTTTGCTGTTGCAATGCAAAGTATTTTGGGTGGCTTGGTCTTGAATGGGCAATTAAGACCCATTAGCTTTACCAAAGACCTGCTCCTGATGGAAATAAACCTGCTAGAACTGGTTTGTTGATATGAATTAAAGTAGCTGCCTGAATTTTTGGACTCTCCTTGGGCTGTGGAGACTGTCATAAGTGGCTGCACTTTAAAATTAACCTCTACACCACTGGACACTGGGTTTATTGCTGGTTACATGGATCCCACCCCCACCTGCACCCCCCACTTCACAGGCAGCTGCAAAAGTTTGCAAACAAAGGAGGTCATATTCTTTCCCAAGCCTTGCTAAGGCCGAGTGTAAGAGATGAAGATTTTCCCTGCTTGGCTTAGGAAAGCTGCTTTCAAAACTCCAGGGTCTTACAAGAGTCAGAGAGAAGGGTCAGAAAAATGGGGTGGATGGAATCCCTATTACTTGCACTGAGCCTTAAAGTGGTTTGCAAAACAGTGATTTCTGCAAACCTCTCTGAGGATCAGTGGAACAGGAACCCTTCATACCTTCCTTCCAGAGCATCTCTACACCAGCCTAAAATCCCACATTTAAAATGGGGCTTTCTGTTTCTGTTTTAAATGCAGGATCATGACGGACTCCCTTTACACACGCTTCCTTCCCCCCTCTTTCCGCCTTCCTTTCCCCCCTTATCTGCATCTTCCTCTTATTACGGCTTTTCCTCTTTTCACGGAGGGAACTCAAGCGGAACTCAAACACTGTAATTTGATAGCTCATTATCTCTGCGCTTTTAAAAAAATTGAATTAAGGTAATTTAGTGCGGGAGACACCCTGGAGTTGACAACATTATCTAAAGGATTCTCAAACTTCCATGAGTAACCAATCTCAATAGCAGGATAAAAGCTCCATGTGAAGAAGCCCCCAGATGGGAGCTTTAAAGAACACAGAAAGTTTTGGTATTGGGGAAACAAAATACACTCCACCACCACCAGTGTAGTTATGTTATTCTGTTATACCACAGTGCCACCTAGAGATTATATAGTAGAAAGTCGAGAAAAGGCAGGAAAGGAAAAAACTTGTGTAGAGATCCGATCTTAATTCTGCAAAGAATCTGGAAGCAGTAAAGGTAGATTAAACAGCCTCATTGAGAAGAGCTCTACATCGCCATCAAATTGTTGTCCTCTTGTCTTTTTCTCATGCTTCTTCCATCTTTTTTTAGAGCACAGAAAACCCAACTTTTTGGAAAGAACGGGACAGTAGCATGACCCCTGCAGAAGTAAATTGGCTTAGCACTAATCTTCTGCCTTTCTAAAGAGGTGCGGCTTTGACTTATACAGTAACATATGGAGCGGGTGAGCCAACCATCTATACTGGTCAGTGCCATTTTATCAGTGTGTGTGTTTTGTTAATTGATGTTTTAATTTGTGCTAAAATGCCTTTCCTTCTACACTGAAAAAATTAAAATATTTGTGTAATAGCACTTAAATAAGAAAAGTATTTAAGCACAAATCTTAAAAACGGGTTTTTAAAATCTTGCTGCCTTTTGGGTCAGCGCTACTTTATCTCATGAGTATTTTCCTGAATTTTTAATGAATGCTAACATACTTTTTAGCCTACATTCTGAAATAATAGCACCTAAATAAATAGCACTTCAGTGCAAATTCAAATATTAGTTTTTAAAAAGTAATCTTAAAAAGTTATTGTAAACAATGGCATGCTCTGGGGCATTGTCCCTACTCCCTGCTCCATGGCTTTCTCATGGAAGGACTGTAGTAGTTTACACACACACACGCAGAACTGTTATAAGCTCTGAAGTGTGGGAAATCATATAATAGAATCTTATCTATATCTTATCATATCATAGAATCATAGGGTTGGAAGGGGCCTACAAGACCATTGAGTCCAACCTCCTGCTCAGTGCAGGAAGTCTGATTCCCAAGAGGTCTCCCATCCAAGTACTAACCAGGGCTGACCCTGCTTAGCTTCTGAGATCAGATGAGATCGGGCACATCCAGCCTGACATAGCAGTTCTAGTGTAATGTATCAGTTCTAGTGTAATGTAGAAACAGCTAAAGACGATGGAAGATCCAATTGCAGGTTGCTTAGTTTGGCCATCAGACGAAAGAAAATAATGTGATGTGCCATTCAGAAAGTGCAGGCACACTAAAATACTGTCATATAGTTCAGAAAATGTCATGTTAATGTTTTAGATATAAACGTCACAGGCGACAGCAGCAGCAGCAACAACAAAAAAAGAGGTGCTTCATTGGGCAAGTTACTACTAGTTCAGATTGTCATGTTGAAAGGAGGCACATTCCAGAGCCCAAAGAAGGTTCATTTCTCACCAGGTGTTGGCAAGTATCATTTCCCTTCTTGTTAAATAAGAGGGGAAGTGGCTTTTTTCCTGGTGGATATTAAATGTTTGCCTGTGATCCTCTGAGCTTTGTGGTTACAGGCCCACGCCTTTAAAATAAATAGAGCAATCCCTTGTAATAGGTATGTTAATCAGGTCACAGGTTTCAAACACATTAAAGGGAAGGCGGGAGGGAGTGCAGACTCTTAAAGTGACAGGATTAACCAGCAGGTCAAGCCACAGGGAAGATCAGGCAGTGCCTGACTGCTGGATCCCTGGCCTCCTCACCATTCCCAGGAGTACGCTGAGCAGGCATCTGCTTGCCAGGAAAAGGAGGCCAATCTGTGCAGTGGAAAACTGTGTGCCAGCCTGGAGCGGGTGCACCAGGGGGGCTATGGAGGGTGGGCAGGGAGGCAATCCTGTCCCCGTATTTCAAGCCTCAAATGATTCTTTCTCACAAGACCTATGTTCCTGGCTATTATGAGGCACACAACTTAGGCGTAACAAATTCCCTTATTGCTTCTTTCTTTCTTTGGCAATTTAGGCTGTAACCCTATAACCACTTACCTGAGAGTAAGTCCCATTGAACTCAGTGCCTAGGATTGCACTACTAATCTTGAACGTATCCAAGAGCAGGCCTCTGAAGCTTGCTGTGATTGTTACCAGCTGAAGCATTTTTTGCCCCGCTACCAAAATCTGAAATGTCCCGTCCCCTGAGTGCATAAGGTCTGGCTACCTTGCACCTCTTTTCAGATGACCAAGTGGCAGCCCATAGGCTGTCATCTGGATGCTGCCTCCCTCGCCCCACACTTCAAGTCCTCACCTAGGGAAGACGTGGAGCTGAGCTGCGGAGGGCGTTGACTGGATGGCTTACAACAAAACATGCTCACGTTACCTATTTTTCCCAAGCTAGCAAAATAACCAGACAGGGGGCTTTTCTACATGAGGCTTTTGACGTGCTGCTTTACTGAGGCTTCTGCTTCCAGATTCTTTGTGGGCTTAAGATCAGCTCCTTTACATGTGTTTTTTTTCTGGGGGTTTTCTTTCTCTGCTTTTCTATATGTTCCATTACACAACCACCAGGTGGCACTGTGGTTAAGCAGCATTGCGTAAATAGACCAGGGTTTCATGCTGCCATTCAGAAAAACACCAGATTTCCTCATTCGAAAACACACACACGCTATAATGGTTGCAAAGTGCGGGAGAGGTCCTGGAGGAGGAGGATGTTGTATAAAGCACCCACTGTTGTATAAAGTGAGGAATCAGAAGTGCACAATAGAGTACACAACAAGGAGGTGAGGGGAAGAGGAAGAAGGCCTGAGAAGAGGAAGAAGGCATGAGAATGGGAGGAGCCATTTTAAAAATGGCTCCCCCATTCCCTGGAACAAGATGGCTGCCAGCGCAAACCAGAGGGCCTAGGAACTGGCGGTGGCCGTGGCTTCCCTGGCGGCAATGGCGGCAGCCCGCCCACATTGCGAGCTGCTGCCGCTGGCCTCACTCAAGCCTTCACGGGCTCCTTGCAAGCAAGGAACCCGTGACGGCTTGAGCAGAGGCAGGAGTCGGCCTCCAGCCAGGCAACCTCTCTCTTCCGCGCAGTGGGAGGGCGACTACTGCCCTCGAGCCTGTTGGTGGGCTGTGATGGGCAGTGGCTCCCCCAGCGGCTCTCCCAGCAGCAGTGGCACCTCCCCTGGTGGCAGTGTTCCCCATAGAACAAGGGCCCAGGTAAGGAGCTGGGTGGTGTGTTGGGGGCCCAAAGCGGGATTCAGATGTCCAAATCCCACCTCGGCGTCATAGGCTGAGGCAGGTTGGGGGCCCTCCAGATCAGCCCGAGCCTCCGAGTCAGACCGGGGGGTCCAAGCACAGCCCTAATGTCCAGGGCACTCTAGAGCTTACAGCCACTAGCCAACACTGTTTTTATGCAACAAATGGGGTGGGGCTGGTAGCATGTTTAGTGCAGCAAATGGGGGTGGGGTGTGGGTGGCAGTTGAGACTATTACTCATACAGGCATGTAAAGGGCCACTATTTTTGCCACCATTTCTCCTGTGTGACACACGCGCACGGCACGCACACACACACAGGTAGCTGATCAATAATACAGCCCGTAATCATCATCTTGGCATGGACTGCTGATAGACACAATAATGTGGTGAAATCACTGGTGAGCATCAGACAGCAGCAGCCTGAACTCCAGTTCCCCTCTGGTGACTTTCCATTGTCCTCTTCCATTCTAAGGAAGGCACAGAGCCAATGGGTGGCTCACCACTTCAGAATGCATCTGACCCTCCCATACTAATGACTGCCTTGCCTCATGAGTAGGTGACTAATTGTTTCAACCACCAGATCTAATCACGGCATCAAGACACTTAAAACAAATCAGTTCAAACCGTCAAATTCCATTTTAACTATCATCTTAACCCACCTTTGCTCTCTGCACTTGTATTCCATGCAGTTGTATCCCTAGTCAAAGTATTACATGAGCGTGGAGCTTTCATGCAGGCCTTTCCCCAGGTTTGATTTCTACATCAACTGCATCCCAAACAGCAAATCATACATTTGCAACCACTGCTGCCGCTGTGGAAGGCCACTGTACATTTACGCTTTACATAGAATTGTCACAGACTACCTCTTGCATTTGGGGGGCTATCTACCCCATCACTTATAATTCCCCCCCTCTAAACCGATGTGTGGGTACTTGCTAACTGGGGAGAATACTTCACGTATCTGATTAAGCAGCAGGCCCAATTTTCTGTCACACACTGGCAACCCAACACAGAACACAAATTACAGCGAAACTCTTTATTGCACCAGATGAGGTTACACAGACCAGCTTTCCAGAGTTCGCAGCAAAGCTTACAGTGTTTATAGACCCCAATATATCAGACATCCTAGGCAGAGGCTATGAGCATGTTGCTTTGTTCAAGAGACAGTTCCAAGGGTAAAACCCGCACAGAGTCAGAGGCACAGATCAATCCAGCAATATATTACCAGTCAGGACATCAATGGTACAGGATTCAAGGCAGACAAGAATTCACAAAAAGTCCAGGCATAAAGTAATCCAGGCCATTAAGACATTGTTCTCAGCAATGTTCAGTCTCTTCACTGGCTTAAACACAAAGCAGGGGCGGCTAGAGCTTCCCTTCTGATGATTTCTCCTGACAGGGGAATCTGGCTTGCAAGTGAGTGCTACGTCCAAGACGGCATCTCTTTCTGCCCTCTTCGGTTGATGCCTTAACCTGGGCGACACCCCCTCCCTCCCCTGCGGAATCTTCTTCCTGCTTGGTTCTCACAATCCCAGGCTGTAAATCTGAGGCCTCCCTCAAGGCCTCTTGCAAGCTGTGGCTGATAGGGATGGCCACCCTCCTTTGGCCTGCAATCAGCTGGGAAGATAGGCAGAGCTGAGTTCCCAGGCCCTGACTGGACTGGTTCTAAACCATCCTGTTCAGCTTCTGAATCAGAACCTGGCTCCAAAGCCATAGGGTCCAAGCAGTGCTTGGGCTTGGCCTGACATTAAGGAGGCTCTAGTCCACATGAACACTTACGCCACAACAAATTATTAGTCTATAAGATGCCACAAGACTTTCCCCTTTTATTTACACATCTTGAAGCTGCTGGGGTTTTGTTTCTGTTTGGCTTGGCTCAGGGCAGGTGTGGGCAGCATGTGGCTCAGGGGCTGCATGTGGCTCCTGCAGCCTTTTTTGCAGCTGCTGCACTGCCAAATGTGCCACCACCATTCAGACGCTGCCTAGACAGTGGTGGCCCCCACATATACAGACAGACACCCCGACACAGAGCATGCAAGCGCACAAACAGGGATGCAATGATGTGGCGATTATTCACACTTCCCCAAATTTTGCAGTGCAGTTCACAAATTTAAAAAATGCACACAAAAATGCACAGCTTTTTATAGGATTGGGAAAAATATCTGGATTGGGCAATATTGATGCCATCAGCCACTCCACACCGAGTCCCAATTACTTTGCAAACAAAGCTGAAAGATGAATTTAGCGAGAATGGAAAAGATGGAGCTCATCTCTCTGCCAGATGAAACTACTGAATGGTGCACACAACTGGTGTTGTACCAAAGCCTGATGGAAAAGTCTGCATTTGTGTGGCTCTAACACAACTTAACAAACAGGGAAAGGCCCATGCTTCCAGTGGATGACCAGACATTGCCTCAGTTATCAGGAGCCAGAATATTCACAAAGCTTGATGCCACAGCTGGCTTTGGGCAAATGCCCACTGCTGAGGAATCTAGACCGCGGACCATTTTCATTACTCCCTTCAGCTTCCATTTTGGCCTTCTATCCAACCCAGAGCACTTCCAAAAGAGGATTGCTCCAATTGCATCCAGATTTCCAGGTGTTCTCTGCCATGATACAGATCACGTGCTGGTTTATGACAATGATAAGCAGGAACATGATAACAGAATCACAGGGTTGGAAGGGACCCTTTAGGCCACTGAATCCAACCCCCTGCTCAGTGTAGGACCCCAATAAGGAAGGGTCCACGATTGCGTTCAGAGTCCTACTTGCGTTCAAGCAAAAGTGAGTAGAACTCCCTTTCAGATCTTGCCAGTTCGAGGCCTGAAATGCAGGGGGCGGGGCCAGCACAAGCGGGGTCGTGGAGGGCGGGGCCAGCATGCACGGCTCTGTCCCTCTGCTGATGTTAAGCCCTGACACGTTCGGGCGAACGCCTGCGCGGGGCTGTGGGCCCAGTCCGCATGAGCACTGAGGCTTAAGCAAGGCAGGACAGCTGGTTTGGTCACTGGAGGTTGTTTCCCCTCAAACAAGCTGTGCCGCACAGGCTCAGAGCACATGACAGGCCACACCTGGGCGGGGAATTGGGCAAATGGTGCCTGGCACACACCAGCATGCACCGCAGCTTACGCAAGCCACCATCCTGAGCACTTGGAAAGACCAACAAGAATAATAATAATTTTAAAATTGCAAACGCATTTGTGCAATTTTTAGGGACTGAAAAATTAATTGTAAAAAGGGTGGCAAACAAGTGACGGTTGCTCCGAAGTGCTGTTTGGGCAGCCACTGGCAGCAGCACGGGTGAGAGTGCAAAGAGTGGCAGGGGGTTCGGGTGCTCTTGCCAATAGGCGCCCTGATCTTGCCAGCGTCCTTGCAGGTTCCCTACTCTACTTTGCTGCTCCCTTTGAAAGATGAAACATACCACGAAATGGATCAGGCAAGACTGCACATATCGGACAGCCATAAGAGCACACTTGTGAAGGACCGACAAAAATAATAATTGTAAAAAATGACCCCAATTGCACATTTTTTGGGCTCCAAAAAATAAAAATAAAAACGCCGGGGAAGCAAAAGGGGTAACAATCAAGCGGGGAGCAGGCCAAGGCGAGGAGACAAGACGGGTTCTGTCGCAGTGTCCCCTGGGAGATGGGCTGCAGCCAGCGGGAGGGCTGTGGGGGAGGAGGGGGAGAACTGCCCATGACAGGCCCGGTCATCTGTCAGGCGCACCGTGCATTGCTCAGCAAACAGCCCGCACCATGTAGTTTGTTCCCAGGGGTGGCTTCGCGTTACATGCGAACCCGCTCATTGAGCAGGCTGGCCATATTACCCTGGACCCGCACTCCTCTGGGGCTATGGTTCACCAGAAGGCAGCCAACTAGGTAAGATTTTTAAAGTGCTTGTTGGGAACATTTGCAAAGCCTAGTTGATTTTTAGGACAAGCAAGAGGGGGCTCGCACATCTCACTCAACAGTGCAGTCAAATGACAATCTTCATGCTCAGCGCCGACTGAGCACAGCTTGCATCACTGATTCACTGTGTCGCTTGGGGGCGGACAGGCATGCTCAGGTGCCGGGGCCATGTTCGGTTTCCTATGTTATGTGATGCAGGAGCCGAGCCATGAGCAGCATCGATGGCGCTACTCAGTGACTGTAAAGGGAGGGTGAAACCTAGACAGCCTGGCAATTACTCTCGTCTTAGATGCAAAAAAAGCTCTGCCTACAAAACAAGTAACAGAATAATCAAAAGCATAATCATAGCCCATTGCAAACTGTCTGCTCTTAAAAGCCCAAGATTTTGTCACACTCTAGTATCACACCAAAGTGTTTTTGATGCATTGAAAAGAATGATTGATTTTAAATTTGAAAGTCAACATGGTACAATAGAACTTCAGCATGACTCCTTCATAAAGAATGGAGCCTGGAGGATAAATACTAAAATGTTTGTAAGCACTAGACATAAGAGTAGCTCCAGATATTTGTGGGCCAACAGGCAAGAGACCATCTGTGAGGCCCTTTTTGCTTTGGCCTCTCCCCCTTTAATCACAGTAATGTGAATGATCTCAGTAATCATTACAACAACCTTGTAAGGTAGGGCAGTATTACCCTGCTATAGCAAGTGAGAGGTGGAGACAGAAAACAGCTGGCCTAAAACCATACAGTCAGTCAGTCAGTCAGTCAGTCAATAAATAAATAAATAAAAAACCTCATGGATGGGAAGGGTTTTGTACCAGTGACTTCACAACAAATCCTCCAAAGGTAAATGCAGCCACAATTTCTTTTAAAGGATACATACAGCAGATGAAACCTACTCTACACACATACTTGTTTTAAAGAGAGAAGCAAATAGCAAAACAAAACCAATTATCAATGGTGCCATGCAGACCGAAAAACTGGCTGAAAACTCCCAAGTAGGGAGACCTGAAAAATTCCTTTCCTCCCCACTTTTTTCTGAAACCAGAAAGAAAGAACCCTGTCCTTCAGCTCTAAAATGCTCCAACAGGATTGGGAAAGTGTCTTTTTTATTTTCTCAAAAGATAAGTTTTGAACTACAGCTGTGCCATTTTCTCCGTGACAGTCACCACCTTTTTTCTCCCTCTGCTAGTACTATTTCCCACCACTGTTTCATCAGGGAAAGAAAGTCATGAAGAAGACCTTTAGATAAGGGAGGGGGTATTAAAAGATCCTTTATACAACCCCATCTTTGATTTGTCTATGCATAGAGCCTCAGTCGATGTTATGTGGGTCTAAGATCATGTGATATGGGGCCATTCCTTATGAAGGAGTCATGCTGAAGTTCTATTGTACCATGTTGACTTTCAAATTTAAAATCAATCATTCTTTTCAATGCATCAAAAACACTTTGGTGTGATACTAGAGTGTGACAAAATGTGATAAGTTCAAAACCAACA
This sequence comes from Heloderma suspectum, assembly GCF_057233095.1. Taxonomy (NCBI): domain Eukaryota; kingdom Metazoa; phylum Chordata; class Lepidosauria; order Squamata; family Helodermatidae; genus Heloderma; species Heloderma suspectum. Next base: position 129,972,469 of record NC_139462.1, on the reverse strand, counting down.
GTTGAGATTGATTGAAAGAGAGCGCGCGCGTGCATGTGCACAAAATTCTAGCCAGCCATCCTGGGTCACTCATGTCACTTTCCCTCTTGTTTTTTTTCTTGTTTTTACTAATTCTCATTTCTTATAAGTGCAAGGCCCTGTATAAATGCAGTTAACAGCTAATTCTATACAATCAGTAACAATACAATTTAAAGAACCAACCAGCAGAACAAAACTGAAAATGGGGGACAATCCATGGTATGCTTTCATAAAAAGTCATTGGAGTGTCACTCAGCCTAGGCCTGGGGAGAGCCAAGTTCAAATCCCCACTCAGCCATGAAGCTGATTGAGTGACCTTGGGCCAGTCACGCTGTCTTGGCTTCATCTACCATATAGGGTTGTTGTGAGGATAACGATGGTTGATACAAAGCTGAGCAGTAGTAATGCAAGCTCCCTTGGAGGAAAGTTGGAATATATATCACATTTCATTGAACACTTGCTCTAATTTTACAAGTCTAGTTGTTCCAGATAATGTCAGGTGGGGCAGCACAGAGTCAACCTTAGCTGGCAATGTATTCATACACTCAAGAGGCCACTGCTATAAAGCTTCACCCTGCCTTGGTTTTATATTCTTTAATGGGGTATTCAGAATTAGGTCTGCCCAGCTACTTGCAATATGCTGAGGAGCTATTTATTTATTTATTTATTTATTCATTCATTCATTCATTCCCTTCCTATACTGCTCAATAGCTGACGCTCTCTGGGCAGTTCACAGAAGTTAAAACTATAAAATGATACAGCATGATAAAACATAATATAAAACTTCTAAATGTTTTAAACTACAATAGAAACCAAAGTAAAAGCCAGCAGTGGTGTAAAGATCTAAAAATACAAGAACTCATTTAAAAACAGGACTAAAACAGCTGGGAAGAACTAAACTACCTGGGAGAATAAAAAGATCTTCACCTGGTGCCCCAAAGACCACAACACAGGTGCCAGGAGAGCCTTTCTGGGAAGGGACTGGGAAACTCCCTCAGGAAAAGGTGATAATTAAGATGAGTTGCTAGCCCCAGGCTATTATACGTTAGCTTACCAACATCCTGAAGCAAACTCAGAAGCTAATAGATAAAAACATTAGTCACCATTTTGTTACCAACTGCCATACCTCTGGAAGCTCACACGCAAGTCTTGAATGTTACAAAAGCCCCACCGGTTACCCAGCTCCTGTCATTTGCCCTCAATATCTGGTAATGAGAGGTATACTGTTTCTGAACATCGAGTTCCCATAATAGCTCATCGCCCTTGCAGTTGCTACAATAGTAGTCAAATATGCACCTGCCTTCCTGAACCTATGTGGTAGCATCAGCTTGTGGGTGTGCCAATTGGAGCGAAGAATTCAAATGTACATGGGTTATAGATGGGCATTCGTGTATATTGCATCCCTATTAAAGTTACTTACTAGCAGATTAATCTGAGTTATCTGCACTTGTCATAGGTGTAAAATGCTAATACGGTGTCTTGACCTCTGATTACATTCCTCTCATTAGGAAGCAAGTGCTGCATACTAAGCCACACCAACCTCAACCCCCCCCCCCCATTCCAAGCCAACAAGCGGAGCTGGAAAACTATTGACAAGATATTACTGTGTTACATGACCATTGAATCCTAGTTTTGCAATGCAAGAGACCGAACAGTATTTATCATGCCTTGTTTTGGCTAAACACTGAAACTGGTGGGGCTTTTGTAATTGCACAAAGCAGCCAAACAACTCAGCAAATCAAAATAAGATACCCGTTAACTATGGGAAGCACCAAGACTTATCTCAGAGATGACAGGATAGTAATTTCATCATCAAACAAAATAAAAGCTCTCTTGTGCATTAGTGCCAGGGAAGCCTGTTTAGGTTACATGGCCATTAATTAAGCACAAAGAAGAAATTGCCCAAACATTCGCAACATATTCTTTTCTTTTCATGGAGATAATTCCACCTTAATTCTTCCAAAATCAAGTGTATTGCGAATGTGTTCGGTGGGTCACTAAGCAACTTTGTTATTTGTGTCCTAACTGGAAAAGAGTGGAAACATATACAAGAACCCTGGCGAGCTTTGGCAGGGAAAGAATGTGGGCTCAGAGAGCCAGGAGGAAGACAGAGTCCCTGTCCTGTCCCACCCAGCACCTTGGAGATTAAAGGAAGCCTCAGACAGTGAGGCAGCAGCTAGGATGGACTTCGTGGTCTTAAGGAGCCCCCTTGAGGTGGCCATGTGTATTACTTCAGTTGCGAAGCACACAGCTAACATTTCTCTTCTCCCCTCCCTGCCTGCCGTTCACGACTTTGTCTACATTCCTGATATGGTGGAGAAAACAAAAACCTGTTTGCTAACCCTGATAAGAAAAGAAAAGAATTTGAGCATGTGCACTTTTGCATTGTAAACTTACTTATATCATAGCACTCCCATGACCACATCACTTGTTGCTTGCTGGAGTTTGCTTCTTATGCTAAAGACATTTACTTGGAAAGAAGCACCATTTTGTTGTAGAAATGTGTAAGTAGAATATTAAAATGAGTATCTATAATCATGTACATGTCCAGTCAACTGCCCCATACCTTAAAAAAAATTTTTTAATGCTTTTGTGCCAGCCCTGGTGGACCCTGGCACACCCATGCTGGCCCAGGTGCTTGGGGGGGGGGAGTTTTGCCACTGCCCCATCACTGGCCGCTTGCTGGGTGGTCATTTGGAGGCCCCTGGGCTGTGGGAGCCCTGGACTTTGGCCTCCAGTCCCAGCAGCACCACTGATCTCAGACTCTCTTTGCCCCCAGAATGGTGATGGGGGGGAAAGAGTTGGACTCAGAGATTTGGGTGGTCTCAGAGTCCAATTCTCTCTCTCTCTCTCTCTCTCTCTCACACACACACACACACACACACCAATCACACTCAGTGTCTCTTCACCCCTAAAGCAATCATTAGGGGGTGAGTTTTGCAGCCCTTTGAGTTTTGGCTGAGGAAAGTAGGCTGTGTTCTCACGCAACCCACATAATGAATCCCTCTCCTCTCAGGATTAGTGCTCGAATGCTACCAACTGTGGTTGGGGATATTCTCCAGCAACAGGGAAGCACAACCATGCTAAATGTCCCCTATGGCAGCTTTGGGGATTTGGGTGAGGCACGGCTTCACTTCAATCCCCATAAATATCTCCCAGTAACAGAGACCCCTCCTCCTCTGTCTTCCCCACACCACATTTGGTTTCCAACACATCCACAAGCAGAGTTGTTGTTGTTGTTCAGTCGTTCAGTCGTGTCCGACTCTTCGTGACCCCATGGACCATAGCACGCCAGGCCTTCCTGTCCTGCACTCTCTCCCGGAGCGTGCTCAAGTTCATATTCATTGCATCCGTGATGCTATCTAGCCATCTCATCCTCTGCCGTCCCCTTCTCCTTTTGCCTTCAGTCTTTCCCAGCATCAGGGTCTTTTCCAGGGAGTTTTCTCTTCGCATTAGGTGGCCAAAATATTGGAGCTTCAGCTTCATTATCTGTCCTTCCAATGAGCACTCAGGGTTGATTTCCTTTAGGATGGACTGATTTGACCTCCTTGCAGTCCAGGGGACTCGTAAGAGTCTTCTCCAGCACCACAGTTCGAAAGCATCAATTCTTCGGCGCTCAGCCTTCCTTATAGTCCAGCTCTCACAGCCATACATTACTACTGGGAAAACCATAGCTTTGATTAGACGGACCTTTGTCGGCAAGGTGATGTCTCTGCTTCTTACTATGCTGTCTAGGTTTGCCATAGCTTTCCTCCGAAGGAGCAAGCGTCTTTTAATTTCATGGCTACAGTCACCGTCTGCGGTGATCTTGGAGCCCAAGAAAGTAAAATCTGTCACTGCTTCCATTTCTTCCCCTTCTATATGCCAGGAAGTGATGGGGCCAGATGCCATGATCTTAGTTTTTTTAATGTTGAGTTTCAAACCAGCTTTTGCACTCTCCTCTTTCACCCTCAACAAGAGGCTCTTGAGATCCTCTTCGCTTTCTGCCATTAGGGTGGTATCGTCTGCATATCGGAGGTTGTTGATAATTCTCCCGGCAATCTTAATTCCGACCTCTGATTCATCCAACCCGGCATTTCTCATGATGTACTCTGCATATAAGTTAAATAAGCAGGGTGACAATATGCAGCCTTGTCGTACTCCTTTCCCAATTTTGAACCACTCGGTTGTTCCATGTCTGGTTCTTACTGTTGCTTCTTGACCCTCGTACAGGTTTCTCAGGAGACAGGTAAGGTGGTCTGGTACTCCCATCACTTTAAGAATTTGCCACAGTTTGTTGTGATCCACACAATCAAAGGCTTTAGCGTAGTCAATGAAGCAGAAATAGACGTTTTTCTGGAATTCTCTTGCTTTCTCCATGATGCAGCGAATGTTGGCGATTTGATCTCTAGTTCCTCTGCCTCTTCGAAACCCAGCTTGTACTTCCGGTAGTTCTCGGTTCGCATACTGCTGAAGCCTAGCTTGTAGGATTTTGAGCATCACCTTGCTGGCATGTGAAATGAGCGCAATTGTGCGGTAGTTTGAACACTCTTTGGCGTTGCCCTTCTTTGGAATTGGAATGTAAACTGACCTTTTCCAGTCTTGTGGCCACTGTTGAGTGTTCCAGATTTGTTGGCATATTGAATGCAGCACTTTAACAGCATCATCTTTTAGGATTTTAAATAGCTCGGCTGGAATACTGTCATCTCCGCTAGCTTTGTTGTTACTAATGCTTCCTAAGGCCCACTTGACTTCACTCTCTAGGATGTCCGGCTCAAGTTCAGTGACCGCACTATCATGGCTATCAGGGACATTCAGATCTTTCCTGTATAGTTCTTCTGTGTATTCTTGCCACCTCTTCTTAATCTCATCTGCTTCTGTTAGGTCCCTGCCTTCTTTGTCCTTTATCATGCCCGTCTTTGCACAAAACGTTCCCTTGAGATCTCCAATTTTCTTGAAGAGATCTCTAGTCTTTCCCATTCTGTTGTTTTCCTCGATTTCTTTGCATTGTTCATTTAAGAAGGCCTTCTTGTCTCTCCTTGCTATTCTCTGGAACTCTGCATTCAGTTGGGTATATCTTCCCCTTTCTCCTTTGCTTTTCGCTTCCCTTCTTTCGTGAGCTACTTGTAAAGCCTCATCAGACAGCCACTTGGCTTTCTTGCATTTCTTTTTCTTTGGGATGGATTTCGTTGCTGCCTCCTGAACAATGTTACGGACCTCCGTCCATAGTTCCTCAGGCACTCTGTCTATCAGGTCTAATCCCTGAAATCTATTCCTCACCTCCACTGTATATTCATCAGGGATATGATTTAGGTCATACCTGAACGGTTTAGTGGTTTTCCCGACGTTCTTCAATTTAAGCCGAAATTTTGCAAGAAGCAGCTCATGATCTGAGCCACAGTCAGCTCCAGGTCTTGTTTTGACTGACTGTATGGAGCTTCTCCATCTTTGGCTGCAAAGGACATAATCAATCTGATTTCGATATTGACCATCTGGTGATGTCCATGTGTAGAGTCGCCTCTTGTGCTGTTGGAAAAGAGTGTTTGCTATGATCAGCATGTTCTCTTGGCAAAACTCTATTAGCTTTTGTCCTGCTTCATTTTGTACACCAAGGCCATGCCTGCCTGTTATCCCGGTGATTTCTTGACTTCCTACTTTAGCATTCCAATCCCCTATGATGAAGAGGACATCTTTTTTTGGTGTTAGTTCTAGAAGGTGTTGTAGGTCTTCATAGAACCGATCAACCTCAGCTTCTTCGGCCTCAGTGGTTGGGGCATAGACTTGAATTACTGTGATGTTGAATGGTTTGCCTTGGATTCGTACTGAGATCATTCTATCATTTTTAAGATTGTACCCCAGTACTGCTTTTCCCACCCTTTTGTTGACTATGAGTGCTACTCCATTTCTTCTAAGGGATTCTTGCCCACAATAGTAGATATGATGGTCACCTGAATTAAATTCGCCCATGCCTGTCCATTTTAGTTCGCTGATTCCCAAGATGTCGATGTTCAATCTTGCCATCTCATGTTTGACCACCTCCAGCTTACCTTGATTCATTGATCTGACATTCCAGGTTCCTAAACAATATTGTTCTTTACAGCATCGGATTTTCTTTTCACCGCCAGACACATCCACAGCTGAGTGTCCTTTCGGGTTTGGCCCAGCCGCTTCACTCTTTCTGACGCTACTTGGAAATACCCTCTGCTCTTCCCCAGTAGCATATTGGACACCTTCCGACCTGAGGGGCTCATCTTCCGGCGTCATATCTTTTAGCCTTGTGACACGTTCCATGGGGTTTTCTTGGCAAGAATACTGGAGTGGGTTGCCATTTCCTTCTCCAGTGGACCACATTTTGTCAGAACTCTCTGCCATGACCTGTCCGTCTTGGGTGGCCCTGCACGGCATAGCTTATGGCTTCACTGAGTTACGCAAGCCCCTTCGCCACAACAAGGCAGTGATCCATGAAGGGGACAAGCAGAGTACCCACTTTAGAAATATATATAGGATCTAGACCTCCCTGTCCGGGAAGGTTCAGTTGGCCAATGTTTACCAATGTCTTTACCAATGTTCTGCCACCAGGTGAAGACTAGGGATGGGGCAGAATTTATTTCGGGCCTCATTTTTAAGCAAACCAACCTAATTCACACTCCCCAGACTAATATGCAACTCATAACACAGTTGTGCACTTCTCTGAATTTTGCAATGCAGTTCTCAGCTCAGAAAATGCACCCCCAAATGCATATATTAGGAGGAATAAAGATCTGTGCAAAAAAGGCCTTTTGATGACAGATTTCAAAGAAAATACGTGAAAAGTGCAGTTTGCGCAAGGATGTGACTCTCTAATCTGTCAATACAATTGTCTTACAAGCACATTCACAAATGCTTAGGGCTCCATCACCCAGGCAGAGAATTCCACATCAATGCCGGTTCTTTCTCTACCCAGTATCATTGCAGGACTGGGTTGCTCTCTCAGATGGCTGTCCCTGTCGCGTTATTTTTCGCTTCTTTGCTTCTCACAAGGGTGGTGATGCTGCTCAGAGGCATCTCCACCTTTTTGCAAAAAATCATTACATGCGCTCGAGGTATAGCGACAGCTCCTCCATGGTTCCCGCCCCTTTCCTTCCCCTTGCATGCTACTGGTGGATGAGGACTGACACGCAGACAGTCCCCCCCACCGACCTCCCCGGGCCCCCCACCTCCCTGTTCAGTGTTTTTGACAATCTCTGCTGTTTACTCAGCTGTTTACTTGCTGGGAATGTACAGCAGGAGGGTGTCCCAGCAGGTCTGAAGGCCGGCATGCGCTCTGCCAACCTGCCACTCTGCTGACCTGCTGCTCTGCCACCTTGCCGCTCTGCTGCAACGCTGACCTGCTGCCTTGTTCAGAACGCTGCAGGCCGAAAATGGCAAGGACCCAAAGCGGTGCAGGCACGGGAAGGCGACACGCCCCACAGCCCATTGTCACCGCCTTCGCCATCATGGCCACACCCCAACAACCCAAAACAACCGCGCACAGGTGCCAACACACAGTGGTTCATTCGCGCTAGGGGAGAAATACACGGGGAGGTCATGGCGCTCCCTTTGTGCATATTTGGAAAAATACCACATTTTTCTGTTTGAGGAAAATAGGGCTAGGTGGGCGGAAATGGTGGGATAATGACTGGACGATGATGACGTCATGTAATGGACCCGCACAATTCAGTGAGTGGCCAATCATGAATGTGCAATAAACTGGAGGTGTAGAGATGCCCTGAGTCACAGAATTCCTTGACACATGACTCCAGCTTTATTACAGGGAGAGGACTTGTTGAGGCCAGCCTTTTCCATATGCTAGAAAGGTGCGTAGGGGAGGCGTGTGACCCATTCGCTTCTGCGCATGATGGTGATGCAAAGCTGAGTAGTAGTGATGCAAGAAGCACGGGCTTGGCTCAAAGAGTTATTCCAACACACCTGCTTCCTGGGTGCTCTGGTTGCCACAGTTACACCACAGATTGTTTTCCTGGCTGCTTCCTATCCTACTCTGAGCTGACTGGCCATCCTTAGCGAAGAAGGGTAAAGTTTATCACGGCTGATCACAAATCTCTAAGACCAGCCTGCACAGTATGTGTCACACCAGAGCAAGGGTGTTAGACTTATCATATCTCTTTTTGACTAGAACCCCAACAGCCACCAGCCAGAGCCAGGTGCAAAACACATACACTTAGAATTGGAGAACAGGGTGCCCCTGAGCACATTCTGAGCCTATGAATTTGTTTTCAGTACCAGAACAGAACTGAACTGAGCTCACAGTCCTTTCACAAAAAAGTCCACTCCTAGTTACCCCAAGCTTTCTTCATTTATGTGGGAAAGGTCATATTGTTGTTATTCTTGTTAAACAATTGGGGGCCAGAAGCCCTTGCCAATGTACCGCAAATCACCCAGGGACTTCCCCTTAGACCCAAATCTATTTTTTCTGCCCAGTACAGAAAAAGTATTACAGTACAACTGACTATATTGAAAGAGGAGATATCCCAAGGACACAGAATAGGCACTGAATACTTCCCTTTTCATTCTACTGTAAGGACTTAGCCTGCTTTAATGGGTTTTTTTTATAGAGAGATCTTTATGGCTTGATTATTACACCAGCTCCAGTGATGACTGTAAAAGAATGGGTTTCTTGTGTCAATAATTTAACTGCCAGAATAGACTGATGTGAGATAAGAAAGCCAGAAGCCCAGCTGTCACAGGAAGTAATCGTTAGCAAAACTGGCAACCATTCTTATTTGCTTTGCCACGTAACATCCGCAGGCATTCTTTTCACCACCACCCTCTTTTTAGGCAGTCCACGCTTGGCAAAGCACATAGGCAGACCCAGCATCAGCACCCGTGGGCAGGCAGCTGCTGCTGGGGCCCCAGCGGCATTGATGCCTGCCCTGGGCCCCCCCTTCCTCTCGCTGCTGGGCAGCCAGGCTTTCAAGCACCATTTACAATTTCCCACAATGCCCCTCAAATAGCATCACATGGGGGCATTGTGGGGCCACCACTTAACCCTGGTCCAGAACAATGCTACATCAGGGACAGTGTGGAATTTTTTTGTGAGCTGCCCAGAGAACTTGCATTTTGGGGTGGTTATAGAAATACAGTAATAAATACAATATAAATAAATGCTGACTTGCAGCTGTCTTCTGCCGCTTGGTAAGCCCCTGCTGGGGATCTACCAGTGTAGGTGGGGGCCCATCAGAGGTCACACTGCTAAGAACACCCTCATGCCTGGAGCTGGTCTTAAATAGGAAATAATGCAGCCCTCTCATAGGTGACAAGCTTAGGAAGAGAGACTGGCTTGGCTGTGCCCATCTGCGATACACCTGACGAGGCTGAGCTGTGTGGAATCCCAGCTGAAGGAGCACACTCTACCTGGGATAAATCACCCTGGAGACTCTGGGTCGAAGGAATAAGGAAGCTTGCATTTACTGCAGGAAATACATGTTGTATAGGAGGATCCCCAGCTCAAGATGGAGGGGAGCCCAAAGACACATCTCCTCTCTGAGAGGCAAGAGCATGAAGGAGGAGGAAGTGAGGTCAGTCAGCAGCCCTTAGAGTCTACCATGGGAAGGAAGGTCAGCACAGATCAAAGGATAGTCTAGGAAGCTTGGAGGTCCTCTATCTATTCCCTTTCTGTGCAGGCACATCTGCCTGTTCTCTTCTCCCTTTGAAGCTAGCTGAGTTCCCACACTGCCAGCACTTCAACTACTGCCTTGACGGGCCTGAGCAGGCCTTAGAAGCAGTACAGCTTGTACAACAGCACAACTGAAATAGGTTTGAGCCCCACTGCTTGCAGGTTGTGTTGAAATGGATTTGCCCAGGCCTTTCAGCGTCGTGCTGCTCCCACCCCAGCTGGCAGGGACAACACCATCCTACAAAGGAATGGCTGGCTTCACATCAGCCACTGCCGCAATTGGTTCCTGGGTGCAGGGAACATCCTTGCCTTTGTAGCTGTTGGTGGACTCCATGCAGAGATTAAAGTGTAACACAGGGACAGAATAATGGCCAGGTGTTCGGTAGATGGTAGTAAGTAAGTTAGTGAATGAGAGTGCTGCTGCCACCGAGATGATCTTCAAGTTCTCTTGCCTCAGGCTCCCTCGGCCATTAGTGGTACTCATGCTGTCTACATTTGGAAGTATCTGTTGGGGCAGACAGGATAGTCATTGAGACAATACTCTCCCCTGTAGAGAGTGGATCTCTCTACACAGTTTCTGCCTGTGCTGCTTTATGTGGTTTCATTCTGATACCTGAAAGCAGGTGCTCATGAGGGTTTGGCCAGCAGTAACAGTGCCTGGAATGGAGTGCCTGATGCTCACCAACAGAGATGCCTGTGCTGCCTATTGCCTTTATCAGTGCATAGCAGAAGCTTATTTGCCTTTTGGGTTTCATGGCCACACCCCTTCCCTACTGCACAATGTATACTTGTCCTGTTTTCCAGGCTTCTACCTGTTGAGGGAGGGAGGAATGTTTACCCAATACACAGTCTTTGAGGGTAGACGAGACGTGAGAGATACTTGTACCAGTCATACTTTGAATCTGAGACATGGAATCCCCGCCCCTGCCAGCGCCTGTGTGAGGTGTGCTTTGTCCTAACATCCCCAGTTGGAGGAGTGAAGTTGGAAGTTCCTGTTGGCTGTTTATGCCTGGCATCCCGAGGCAGGGAACCAGTAAGGGTTCTGAGAGACAAGTATTAACAATATGCTCTTTATATGTTTATTAGGCAAGGCTGTTTGGAAAAAGAGCACTCTTTTGTTTCAAGTGTGCTCTCCATGGGGCTGCCTTTGAAGACAACTCAGAAACTTCAGCTGGTACAGAATGCAGCCACTTCCATCCTTGCTAGGATCATATTACACCAATTCTGTACTTCCAATGCATTTCCACACCCAATTCAACGTGTGTATTTTTTTAACCTTTAAAGCCCTAAACAATTTAGATCCAGGTTATTTGAAGGACCTCCTACACCTCCATCTGTATGAACTGGCCTGTGCTTTAAGAGCATCTTTGGAGGCCCTATTTTCTGACCCACCATGAAAATCAGTAAGGTTGGCATACGCTAGAGATAGAGACTTCTCGCTGGTGGCCTCTACCCTATAGGATTCCCTCCCAAGAGATATATGGCAGATTTCATCTGTGGCCACTTTTACGTAGGTGTTAAAAACATACTTGCCTCTGGCTTTTACTGAAAACATTTTATGGTATTTGCTGCAGTTAGAAATTTGACATTGTATTTTATTGTAACTAACTTGTTTTAAAATTGTTGTTTAAATTTAAGGTGCTTTTATAATTTGCTTGTAACCTTGGGAAAATCATGATCTTGAAATGCAGCTAAGAAATATATAAAATAAATAACAAAAAAAAAAGTCATCAAAGTTCTCCTTGGTGAGCTTCAGGTGTGCTTTATGTGAGGATAGAGCTTAATGCTGTAGGCCCTATTATCACAGTTATGGATTCCTTGACAGGATATTGATGAGCCACTGTTGGCTTAAGATTTCATCAGTAACGTATACTGTGGAGGCAGAGCAAGCAGAGGTGGAAGAGATACTTTCCTTTCCTAGATTCCTCTGCACCTAGGAAAAAGAAACCATATGCACAGTTATAAGATGAGGGATACTTGGCTCAACAATACTGCAAGTGAGAAGGATCTCAGAATTGTTCGAGATCACAAGCTGAATATGAGCCAACAATATGATGTGGCCGCAAAAAAGCTGTGTTAATAAAAGTATAGCTTCCAAATCACATAAAGTACTAGTTCCCCTCTACTCAGCACTGGTTAGGCCTCATCGGGAGTACTGTGTCCAGTTCTGGGCACCACACTTTTAGAAGGATGCAGACAAACTGGAGAGGGTTCAGAGGAAGGCAATGAAGATGATCAGAGGACTGGAAATAAAGCCCTATGAGGACAGACTGAAAGCACTGGGCCTGTTTAGCCTGGAGAAGAGAAGACTGGGGGGAGATAGGTTAGTGCTCTTCACGTACTTGAAAGGTTGTCACAGAGAGGAAGGCCAGGATCTCTTCTTGATCATCCCAGAAAGCAGGACACAGAAGAATGGGCTTAAGTGAAAGGAAGCCAGATTCCAGCTGAACATCAGGAAAAACGTCCTGACTGTTAGAGCAATACAATGATGGAAGCAATGACCTTGGGAGGTGGTGGGCTCTCCCACACTGGAGGTATTCAAGACAAGGCTGTCCAGCCATCTGTCAGGGATGCTTTGACCTGGATTCCTGCACTGAACAGGGGGTTGGAGTCAATGGTCTTATAGGCCCCTTCCAACACTACTAATCTATGATTCTGTGATTCTATGACAGTGGTTTGGGGCTGTACATTGAGTTCATGGGCATGCTATCATAATATGCAACCTATTTTCCAGGTGCATCATTCTGCCATCAACAGCCTAGAATACACTGGTGAAATCCTGGTAATACACCAGTGTAGAGTCTGCAATGCTGGTATATTTTCAGGATCTCTCAACACTAGAGACTTTGTTGGAATCCTATGGCCCTAGAACTGGCAAAAGTGGACCATAACATTGTGTGGTGACCTTACACTACTATGCCATACACACATGCAGTCATTAATGAAAGTTTCACACAGCTCCCCAAATATACAAGTTTATGGTAACAGCTTAAAATCAGTCACACAGAAGTCTATGCTTTCTGAATTCATTCTGAGTTCTAGTGAAGAATGTATGCCTTTCATATTTCTTCAGGGCCTACAGTATTCTTCAGATATATTAATCAAACTGGATTTCCCCCCATCTGCACTGTTATCAAATTGACAAGTATTAAATACTTTTCTTACTTCTTCACCTGCCGCATGAGGATATCGCATATTTCTGAAATCTCATCTTTCTTACCTGCTCTGCTTGCAATATAATATGCAGCTGAATTCCTTGTTTCCACCATCTCCAGTTCTCTGCAATATTTCCTGAAAACTGCAGCAACTTTGCTGAAAGCTTTACCCGGTCCTCTTATCTTATCTTTTTTTTTTTGCTTCTCTGTGTTATATTTAATTTATTTTCTGACATAATGTAATATTTAGTGATGTAACCTTCATAAAATGGTGCCATAGCACACTAAAGTGTGGAACAAACTTCACTTCACATGTACATGTCTTACAACAACCGATTTCAAATGGCTGCTGCCCTAGATTTCAATTGTCTGCTAGGCTAGTATTCCCCAGAACAGCTTCTTTCCATGCAGCCACTTACAAAACACTTGGGTTCTTCCTCCTCCTATTCTTTCAGGTGAGATAAGGGGGTTCATCACACGGAGCTTTTATCCTGCTATTGAGATGGCTCTGTCATGGAAGTTTGCGGGCTCTTTAGATGATGCTGTTACCCTCCAGGGTGTCTTCCACCATTTCCTCCAGCCTATCCCATGTTTCCCCCAAATGCAAAAAATGTGGTATTTTTTCCAGCCCACAGAACAGGAGCTCCATGACCTCCCTGTGAAATTCTCCAATAGCAGGAAGAAACCTCTGTGTCTGGTTGGCTGTGGGCATTTGTTTTCAGTTGTTGGGGTACCGTCAGGATGAGATTTGACAGGCGTGAGGGCAAGAATTGCCTGCCAGTTGCATCTCCTGCTTCTGCGTTTCTCAGTTGGAGAGAGAAGAGGGCAAAATGCCTCCCTGCAACGAAGGGAGACATCTGATCCCCCACCCACGAAGCTCAGAATCAACATCCTCTGTTGATTCAGAACACCTCATTAAGTTCACTGGGGCTTACTCCCAAGTAAGCATGCGGAGGATTTAAGACTTACAGGGCAATCGTATGTCTACTCAGAAATAAGTCCCATTGAGTTCAGTGCAGCTTACTCCCAAGTAAGTGTGCTGAGGGTTGCAGACTTACAGCACAATCTTACTTTTTATGTCTACTCAGAAGTAAGTCAGAGATTTCCTGCGGGCTGTGAGAAAACAGTACAGCAGAAGTTAAGCTACGAAAGCAAGACCCCCCCCCCCCTTTGCACACATGCCAGGGAAGGAGGCAGGCACTCCCTCAGTTCAAACCACATGGCTGCCATGTAAAGCCCTTCCTAATCCTGCAAAAAATCTGAAAGCAGGAGGGGTTTTGCGGGGGGTATGCTTAATGTAGAAACACCCAGGGTTTACTGAGCAATTGCATAGAATAAGCTATATTGCCTATGTATTTTATATCTCTGTAGGTTAAATGGCTATAGAAAAGAAAGATTCAAGGAAGGGTCGAAGAATATCCCTCTTATCCTACACACATCTAAGCATAAAATTAACTGACATAGAACTGCATGAGCAAAGTAAATCTTAAGAACAAACCTGTATCTGCAAAGGCAAGCAGATATTAATTTTCCATACTCTATTTGAATGGGCAGAAGTACCCATTCAATGAATGGCCAGGTAGGTGGTGTCAATAACTAATTTATTGGGAAATTACCTAAGATAAAAATGAATCAGCCCTCTGCAGCTTCCACGTTATGATACAGGTAAGTTACTTCCTTCCTGTTTGTGTTTAACTTTATACCTGTGCTGGTTTTGCAGTAGAGATTATGGGCCGATCTACATTGCGCCCGCCATCGCAATGAATTCGGTGTCCCGTCGGGTTAAACGCTCTTGCTTTAAAACAGTGATTATTCACACTCACCCATTTTCCCCGTTGCAGTGCTTCATTGAATGCGTGAGGTCGGTTCACACTTGAGCGCTGTATTATTTTTAGGGATGTACAAAAGTCACTTTCCTTTTCGATGGGGTGATTCGCGGTGGGAGGGAGGCGCTCTGCACCTCCCCTCGTAATCCTGATCTGGCCGGCTCCGCTCCGCGGAGATTCCGCAGAGCCACCGGCCGGGGCCGCCCGCAGCCAGACATCCAGCCGCTGGGCAGCCTTCCGGGGGGAAAAGAACCGCGTATGCAAATGAATGGCGGCGGCTACAGTGGCCGCCATTTGCATTCCTTTTTTTTCGCCGTTTTAGCCTACGTAAATATTTACATAGGCTAAAACAGCGAAAAAAAGGGAACGCAAATGGCGGCCGCCGTAGCCGCTGCCATTTGTGTACATGGTTGGTTTTTTTGCTTGCCGTGATAGGCTACGTAAGTATTTACGTAGCCTATCACGGCAAAGGCAGCTACGCAAATGGCATGGTGGCCGCCATTTGAGTTCGCAGCAGCCGGCCGAGAGACCAGCTGCCGCCGCTGGAGCCACCACCGGAGCTATAAAGTATAAAGTATGAGGTAGTATAAAGTACTACCCAGAAAAATCCCTGTAAGTGGCAGACGCATTAAGTAGAGCATACTTTGAGGAGATCAGCACCGATAGTCCTGTAGAAAAAGGAGACAGAAGGGGAATCTACATGGCGACGGCTTCTGAAGCGTTTTCTGGCGAATTAAGCCCCTGTAGTTTACCCCACACCATTGGGATATTGTGAATGGAAAAACAGTGCTACTGTGAAATTGTGAATGACTAAAACAGGCTACAGATTGTGAATGCATGAAGCAGGCTACTACGCTATTGTGAATGGGAAAACAGCTACTGTGCTATTGTGAATGGGAGACAGCACTACTGCAATATTGTGGATTGTTAAAACAAGCTTTAGATTGTGAATGGGAAAACAGTGCTACTGCACTATTGTGAATGGGAAAACAGAGCTACTGCACTATTGTGAATGGGAAAACAGCGCTACTGCAATATTGTGAATGGTTAAAACAGGCTATAGATTGTGAATGCGTAAAGCAGGCTACTGCACTATTGTGAATGGGAAAACAGCGCTACTGTGCTATTGTGAATGGGTAAACAGTGCTACCGCGTTGTGGTAAATGGTTAAAACAGGCTATAGATTGTGAATGAGAAAACAGCACTACTGCAATCTTGTGAATGGTTAAAACAGTGCTACTGTGAAGTAGTAGCGAAAGGAAGCCCGTGTCCAAAAGCACCCTAATGCAAAAGGGGAAAAAGAGAATGAAGGGGGGAAAGGGGTGGTCCCACCTCTTGACTGGCCAGGTCACAGCCAGGTCACAGAAACACCCCTAGGCATGCCCAGGATTTGATTTGGGGGGATGGGGCACACTGCAGTGGAACCATGCAGGAGCCATGTTTAAGAAAAACAACTCACTAAAATAACTTTGTGAAACTGTGCAGTTTCCAGAGGGAAACTGTGGGGTTGCTGTGAATTGGCGACAGTGCCATCTGTCACAAATGACACCAGTGTGCTCTCGCTCCACATTAAATCGGCCATGTAGATTGGGCCAGAGTCCTTTAATATGATACAAGACCTTCCCATCTGAAAGCAATACAACAGAGTACAGAACAAGATGGTGTGCTACAAGCAGTTAAACAAACCATCCTAGAGGGATGACCACAGCAGAAGGCACAAGTACCCATATTACAAATGGTTGGATGAACTATGCTCATAGGATAGAATTGTGTTTAACGGAGACAGGGTAGTGATTAGGGATGTATGAAAGTGACTTACCTTTCGCGGATTATGTTGATGGTGGGGGAGGAGGCGTTCTGTCCCTCCCCCCGGAATCCTGGCCGGGGGGGAGGCGCTCCGTTCCTCCCCCTGGAATCCTCGAACGCCCGGCTGTGCTCCGCGGCAGCTCTGCGGAGCAGCCGGCCAGGCCCGGCCCGGCCAGGCCAAAGCTATCCGCAGCCGGATTTCCGGCCGCGGAGGGCTCTGGGTAAAAAAACCCCAACAACAACCGCGTACACAAATGGCAGCGGCTACGGCCGCCGCCATTTGCATTCCTTCTTTTTGGCCGTCTTAATCTATGTAAATATTTACGTAGACTATGACGGCGAAAATCAAGGGGAACTCAAATAGCATAGCGGGCGCTATTTGTGTCCCTTTTTCATTCACCGTTTTAGCCTACGTAAATCTTTACGTAGGCTAAAACGGCGAATCAAAAGGAGACGCAAATAGCGCCCGCTACGCTATTTGCGTTGCCCTTGATTTTCGCCGTCATAGCCTACATAAATATTTACGTAGATTAAGACGGCCAAAAAGAAGGAACGCAAATGGCGGCGGCTGTAGCCGCCGCCATTTGCATACGCATTTTTTTTTAACCCACCCCCAACCATGATAGGCTATGTAAAGATTTACGTAGCCTATCACGTCTTTTTTTTCTTTTTTTTTAAACCTAGCCATGATAGGCTACATAAATCTTTACGTAGCCTATCACGTCTTTTTTTTTTTCCCCCACAAGCCTGGAAATGGCGGTGGCGGCAGCCGGTCGGAAGACCACCCGCTGCCGCCACCACCGCCACCCGGAAGATCCGCCCCAGGTAAGTCTCGTCCTGGGGGGGATCCGCCTGGGGGCGGGGGGGTAGGCCGTTCCGTCACAGATTTCGGGGGGCCGAATGCACTGGCATTCGGCCTCACTGAGATCCATGGCGGAATTCTCTGACATCCCTAGTAGTGATCCCAGCAACTCTGAGGTGAGACATCAGGTACCAAATCCATGCCTCACACCTGGGAATAGAATCATTCCTCAGGCAAGCACAGGAGTGCATCTACTGGCCAGGCATGAATACTCACTTGAGAACATACCTGAAGCGGTGTGAAGTGTGCAAGGAATACAGTAATAAGCAGCAAAAGGAGACATTAAATCTTCATGATGTTCCCTCCTGGCCCTCACAGAAAATAAGAACAGACTTGTTGAGTGTCAGTGACTAACACTATATGGTCACAGTAGACTACTACTCCAATTTTGGGGAAGTGGATTATCTCAAAGACCCTCAAGCAAGAACAGTGGTCAGGAAGCTTCATGCTCGTTTTCTGAGGCCTGGGATGCCTGACACTGTTTTCTCAGACAATGGCCCACAGTACACTTAACTGTGATGTAACCAAGACATGGATACCTGTTGCCAGATCAGACTAACTCAGGAACACTAGACATCGTTGTGCAAATGCACTTCTCACCACTGCTGGCACCTGAAGATCTAGGAATAATGTCAGATCCAGGAGCACTCCCAAGCCATGATCTTTCAGGAAGGGCAACCTCAGCCAAAACAGAATGAATCCCAGTTCCCAAGCCAAGCTTTCAAATGACCAACATCTCTTTTTTCTGGATTTATTATCATGTGTTTTTCTATTGTCATCCCAATTAATGACAAAATAGTATATTGAATTGAGCAGGTGTTTCACAGTGCAATCTTATACATATCTACTCAGAAATATGTTTAGTGGGGCTTGCTTCCAGGTAAGTAAATGTGGATCTTCATTTGCTCCTTCTTAGCTGTTGCTCTTTCTTTTACATTCTTTTATATTATTTTAAACTTTCACATTTTTAACACGTTCCTGGTTAACTCAGGGGGACATGGGGGTGGTCACGCATAGGGAAGGTATGGCATTGGGGGATGAACAGGCCAGCTGAGGAGAAGAGGGGCTAGACACCTTACAGCTATCCCCTCTTCTGGTTCTTCCTCCAACTAAATGGTTCCTGGTGGCCTTACCAGATTGCCCTCGAGTTTCATGGTGCTGCTGCTGAATGCCAGGTCAGTCCAAAACAAAATCTCCCTCATCCATGATATGATTGTGGATGAGGGGGCTGACGTGGTATGTATTACCTGGATGGGGGAACTGGGAACTCTTTCCCAACGGTGCCCTACTGGGTACTCAGTGCAGCACCAACACCAACTGAAGGGTTGGGGAGGGGCTGCTTTGGTCTATAGGGATTCTATCTCCCTCTCTAGCTTCCTGTTCATTTGAGACTGTACCTTGTGTTGGGTACCTGGGGCAGAGGGATTCTGCTGGTGTCCGGCTCACCCTGCTACCCATCAGACTTCCTGCCTGAGCTGATGGATGTAGGGATGTCACAGAATTCCGCCACGGATCACGGTGAGGCCGAATGCCAGTGCATTCGGCCCCCCAAACTCTGTGGCAGAACGGCCTGCCACCCCCCACCCCCCGTGGATCCCCCCCCGGGACGAGACTCACCTGGGGCAGATCTTCCGGGCGGTGGTGGCGGCGGCTCCGGCGGCGGCTCCGGCGGCGGCAGCGGCCGGTCTTCCGACCGGCTGCCACCACCTCCATTTCCACTCTGGTAAAAAAAAAGAAAGAAAGAAAAAGAAAGACGTGATAGGCTACGTAAAGATTTACGTAGCCTATCATGACTAGGTTTAAAAAAAACACACACAACGTGATAGGCTACGTAAATCTTTACATAGCCTATCATGGCTGGGTGGGTTAAAAAAACAAACAAACCGTGTACGCAAATGGCGGCGGCTACGGCCACCGCCATTTGCTTTCCTTATTTTTGCCCTCCTAATCTACGTAAATATTTACATAGACTATGACGGCAAAAATCAAGGGGAACGCAAATAGCATAGCGAGCGCTATTTGCGTCCCTTTTTGGTTCCCCGTTTTAGCCTACGTAAATATTTACGTAGGCTAAAACGGGGAATCAAAAAGGGACGCAAATAGCGCCCGCTACGCTATTTGCATTCCCCTTGATTTTCGCCGTCATAGTGTACGTAAATATTTATGTAGATTAAGAGGGCAAAAATAAGGAATGCAAATGGCAGTGGCCGTAGCCGCCGCCATTTGCGTACACAGTGTTTTGTTTTGTTTTTACCCAGAGCCCTCCGCGGCTGGAAATCTGGCTGCGGATGGCTCGGGCCTGGCCGGCTGCTTTGCGGAGCTGCCGCGGAGCATAGCCGGCCTCGGAGGATTCCGGGGGGGAGGAACGGAGCGCCCCCCCCCACCATCAACATAATCCGCCAACAGGTAAATGACTTTCGTACATCCCTAGATGGAGGTGGTCTTGGATTTGGTGTTGGGGGCCCCTAGGATGATGGCTCTGGGGGTAGGGATGGTGGAGAATTCCGCCACGGACTCCGGGGGGGCCGGATTCTTAGAATCCGCGCCCCACCCTGGAGACCACAGCAGAACGGACCACCCCACCCTGCCGCCCCGCGAACTCCGACCCGACCGGATCCTACCTTGCACCGCCGGGTCCGGGTCCGGCTGGGTCCATCCATGGCCAGTCTTTGGATGCGAATGGCATCCTGCCTACTGGACGCCATTTGTGTCCCTTCCCCTTCCCGTGATAGGCTACGTAAATGTTTACGTAGCCTATCACGGTAAAGACCAGGGAAACAAATGGCGTGCGGTACGCCATTTGCGTCCCTTCCCCTTCCTGTGATAGGCTATGTAAGATTTACATAGCCTATCACAGGAAGGGGAAGGGACGCAAATGGCGTCCGCTAGGCCAGACGCCATTTGCGTCCAAAGACTGGCTGTGGCTGGAAGTCCAGCTGCAGCCGGCCCGAGCCGGTGGCTCCGTGGAGTTGCTGCGGAGAGGAGCCAGCCGGGGAGGATTCCGGGGGGGAGGACCGGATCGCCTCCCCCCCCACAGAACCCCCAGCGGACTCCTGGTAAGGGGGTTTTGTACACCCCTATCTGGGGGATCTTAACTTCCATGCTAAGGCTGCTGTATCCATGGTGGCTCAGGACTTTATGGCTGCCATGACAACCATGGGGCTGTATCAACATGTCATTAGCCCAAAACATGCAAAAGGACACACGCTTTATCTGGTTTTCTTCACTGGGCAGGAGGATGGTGATCTGAAAGTGGGGAATTAAAATCTATCCCCTTGTCATAGTCAGATCACTTTCTATTGAGGTTTAGACTCTTGGCAGGCTTTCCCCTCTGCAAAGGTGGGGGACCTATAAAAATGGTCTGCCCCCGGAGGCCCCGGAGGCTAATGGAATCTGATGGATTCCAGAGGGCTCTGGGGGATTTTCCTGCTCATATGGCTGGTGCTCCTGTTGAAGCCCAGGTTGTTCTGTGGAATGCAGAGATGACATGGGCGGTCCACATGATAGCACCTAAGCATCCTCTCCCTCTGAGCAGAGCCTGGCTAACTCCTTGGTATATACCTGAGCTGAGGGCAATGAAGCAAGAGGGGAAATGGCTGGAATGCAAGTGGAGGAAAACTCATCCTGAGTCTGACTGAACACAGGTTAGAGCTCATTATCGAGCCTACTCTGTGGCGGTGAGGGTGGCAAAGAGGAAGTTCTTTTCCACCAGCATTGCATCTTCTTAGTGTCATCCAGCAGAGCTTTCCAAGTGGTTCATGGCCCGCTACATTCTGAGCCAGGGAGAGAAACGGTGGAACCCTTGGTAGCATGCTGTGACAAGTTTGCATGGTATTTTGAAGATAACATTGCTCAGATTCATCATGAACTGGACAGCACGATTAATGTAGTTCTGTTAACAGAGGTGCCCAGAGCACCATCTGGTCCAGTTTTATTGGATGAGTTTCAGTTATTGAGACCCGAGGATGCAGGCAAGTTGCTTGGCCAAGTCTGGGTGACCACCTGTGTGCTTAACCCTTGCCCTTCATGGCTTATTACATCTAATAAGGAGGGGGGTATATGGCTGGGTCCAGGAGGTTGTAAATTCCTCCTTGAGGGAGTGGTGCCGGCCCCTTTAAAAGAGGCGGTAATCAGGCCACTCCAGAAAAAACCTAACCTGGACCCGAGGATGTTGACAACTATAGGCCGGTGGCCAACATCCCCTTCCTGGATAAGGTGCTTGAGCGGGTGGTTGCGGGACAACTCCAGGCACTCTTGAATGAAACGGATTCTCTAGCTCCATTTCAATTGGGCTTCAGGCCTGGTTTTGGAATGGAAACCACCTTGCTTGCCTTGTGGGATGACCTCTGCTGGGAGAGGGAAAGGGGGAGTGCGACCCTGTTGTTTCTCCCAGACTTCTCAGCAGCTTTTAATGCCATCGACCCTGGTATCCTTCTGGATAGGTTGTCCGGGTTGGGAGTTGGAGGCACTGAGCTGCAGTGCTTCTGCTCCTACTTAGATGGCCGATTCCAGAAGGTGGTGCTGGGGGATTATTGCTCTGTGCCATGGCAATTGTGCCATGGGGTTCCACAGGGCTCTATCTTATCTCCCGTGCTGTTTAACATCTACATGAAACCGCTGGGGGAGGTTATCCGGAGGTGTGGGCTGAGGTGCCATCAATATGCGGATGACACCCAGCTCTACTCTCTTTCTCATCCAACCCAGGTGAGGCAGTGGCTGCTCTGAATCAGTGCCTGGGCACAGTAATGGACTGGATGAGAGCCAATAAACTGAAACTCAGTCCAGACAAGATGGAGGTGCTGTTAGTGGGTGGTTCATCTGCCCGGCTAGATAATGTTTAACCTGTTCGGGGGGGTGGGGTTTCACTCCCCCTAAAGGATCAGGTTTGTAGTTTGGGGGTGGTCTTGGACCCAGAACTGTCACTTGAGGCACAGGTGAACTCAGTGGCACAGAGCACCTTTTATCAGCTTAGGCTGGTATACCAACTGCGCCTTTATCTGGACAAAGATAGCCTAGCTACAGTTATCCATGCTCTGACAACCTCTCATCTGGATTACTTCAATGTGTTGTATGTGGGGCTGCCTTTGAAAACAGTTCGGAAACTTCAGCTGGTCCAAAACAGGGCAGCGAGACTGTTAATAAGGACTGGCTAGCAAGATCACATTATGCCAGTACTTTTCCAGCTGCACTGGCTGCCAGTCCATGTCCAGGCACAATTCAAAGCCCTTAACGGCTTGGGGCCAGGTTATCTGAAGGATTGCCTCCTCCCATATGTACCTGCCCAGACCCTAAGATCGTCTTCAGGGGCCCTTCTCCGGGAGCCCCTGCCAAACAAAGTGAGGCAGGTAGCTACAAGGAAGAGGGCCTTTTCTGCTGTGGCACCCCAGTTGTGGAATGAGCTTCCTAGAGAGGTTCGCTGGTGTCTATGTTGTACAATTTCCAGTGCCAGGTGAAGACCTTTTTATTTTCCTAGCATTTTAGCACTCTAGTCTTTTAGCTCTGCTGTTTTAAGTCTGTATTTTAAATCTCTGCATTGCTGCTAGGTTTTATTCTGGTTGAACTTTTATATTGTAGTTTTAAGCGTTCATATTTTATACTGTTATGATGTACTTTGTGGTTTTAATTTTTGTGAGCTTCGGCTATTGGGTGGTATAGAAATAGATAGATAGATAGATAGATAGATAGATAGATAGATAGATAGATAGATATTGCAGCCTAAGAGCCTGTTGCATTGCACTTATTCAAAGGGATTGAAATCTCTGGCCATCATCCCAAGCCAAGTGTATGTGCAACTAGCCAATGTTTCTAACAAGGACTAGGAGATGAGCCTAACTCTGATCCAACTATTGAAAGCTGAAGGCTAAAATAGTCAAATAAATAAACATGATTTGTCTTATGTCAGCATAGAAATTCACACAATAATTTCACAATCATCTGTGCCATTCCCAAATGTGGCATCACGATTAGATGGTACCTTCATATCATATAAATCCCTGAATTTTATGATTGTCAGTGAGAACTTCTGTTTTTGAGAAAAACACTTTCCTCACTAGGAACATGCCTTCACAGGGGTTTATCTGCACCCATGCTTCATCTTTTAGCATTAAAAACAGAGGACAGGAAGTTGTCCTAAGAACTGAAACAGAGCAAAGAAAAACCCTCTGCCACCCTCACTCCTGCCCATATATCCTGAAAGTGCCGTGCTCTCCCCCAGTGAATATGTGTGGCCCATAAAGGGTTCATTATTCCTTTTTCCTCCATGTTTCTAGAAGAGCAAAGTCCATGGTCAGAAGGAGGTGAATCCTTCCAGGTAGCTGTAAAATATTCCATGTAACTCAAGAAGCCTTTAGGACTTCTTCACACCATTATTTGGTACACCATTAGAAATAGTAAAATATTGTAACAGTACTTCTAAACATGTAAAGTGTGACAGACTCCTGTGTCATACAAGTCCCCTCAACAGGGAGGCAGAATTTGCTGATTCAGTGGCAAGCCTGGATTTGCTCTTTTTTAATGTGTGAAATGGTCCTTATTGTTAAAGAATCTTGTGACAAAGGTTTTTCCCCTGCGCTCGCAGTGCATAATGCTAGTAATAATTGGAATGAATTGGCATGAACCTACTGTGAACTGTGGAAATTAATTTCACACAGGGAATGAAGCAAGGGTGGCTCATATCCCCCTACTATTGTTCTCTTTTTATAGAACAAATTGCGCGCTGAACAAAACATTGATTTGCAAAGCCTAATCTAGCACTACTGTAACTGATGTGCATTTACAACCATATGGCAGAAATTCTGAGAGAGAGAGAGAGAGAGAGAGAGCATGAAAATGCAGTTTTAATGAGACTAAAGGCACACATCCCATTAGAGCAAAGTGGTGTAGAAATGGGCATGCAGACATAGGTCACTAAAACCTGAGTTTGGGCAGGTGGAGCAAATGCCAGGGCCCATCACTGCTGACACTGGGCTCTCTTTTATTGTTATTTTTATGTAAAAGCCTTTTTTTTATAGCCTGGTGCTCCTCAGGCTGCCCACCACTGCCTGCCACACTGCTGCCTGTCCAGTACCACCACTCCTGTCCCCCAGTAAGTTCCCATGGAGGTGCCCACAGGACCCCTTACTCAGGAACCCCTCAAGGCTTGCCACTGGCCCTGGGTTTTGTGAACATTTAAGGAAGTAGAAAATATTATATGGCTGTCCCAAAGTATCCCTAAACAAACACTAGCTTAAAAGGCAATAAAGGTCTTCCCAAGCTGGTTCATTCTTCCTGTAAAGATATCAGATCTCAAAGTGCAGCCATGATGCAATGTTGAAAAACAGTCTCCTGCCTTTCTCACGGTGTTGAAGTGACAGCAGCATGTGATTTGGTGAAAGACCTTTAACCAGACACGAGGCTCCTCTCAGTGTGTGTGGGACAGAGGCAAGCAAACCCCATGTCCTATAACGTGTGGCATGACATTATTCCCACAAGTGATGCAAGAAAGTGCAAATATATGAGGCCCAATATAGACACAGTTCCCTACAGGTACGAGCTCCTTTCTGCTGGAGCTCTTCCCCTCCCGCTCCACAATCAGTTCTCTGCGGGCGCATGCACCTGCTCCAACACCAATGTGGATTTTTGCTCCACCACCAGTACTTTGTGCTTTGGCAAGTTTCGTTTTTCTAATTTTACTTTTTTTCTCTCTTCAGGCATCCGGCATGTTTCTCCGTCTCAGTGTTTATTCAGCACTTTTTTCCTAAAGCAAATCTGTGCATTTTTGAAATAATTCTAAAACTCTGGGTGAGGGGGTAGGGACTTTGTGATCGGCACAAGACCCAGCCAGTCAGCACTCTGCGTAGTTGGCTTCCCCTTGAAACGGGAGGAACTAGTTGCCCCCTGGTGCAATTCACTGCCAAAGTTTGTTCATTTGTCCAAAAGGGGCCAACTGCAGATGTGGACTTATCCCTCACCATTCGTACTCTGTTATACTTTCCCCAAAGCCACATGGTGCCTGCCTCAATATTGTCATGAAATTGTGTACCTGAACTTAAATGGCTAAAATCTGAGCCACATGGATTCTGTCATCCAGAATCTGTATTTATCCAAAAGCACTTCCAGCAGTGCATGACACTATGTACTACAAGCTAGCACATGCTTTTAGGGGATGCTTTAGAAGCAGATGTGTAAGAGAACACCTTCTTTGCATACAGACGGGCCCAGGTTACATCTCCGGTATATCCAGTGAAGAGAATTACAGCAATCTGCAATATGGGCAGACTAACACCTATTAGCTTCATTCTTGTTATACTTTCCCAGACTTTTTATAACTTTAACTATGTATATTAAAACATCAGAACATTGTATGTATATTCAAACCTTGGTTCAGACCAAAATTCTATCAAATCCATCAATGTGTGCATGCATAATGATACATGGGGTGCTTGCATGCATGTGTGAATGGATGAAAATGAATGGCTAGGAACATTTGGGGTGGGGGAGAGAGAGAACTTGTCTATGCATAACAGCCTTGATGTGAGACAAAAAGAGAAGGAAGGGAAAGAATTGGCTAGCAGAGAGGGATGGGGGAGAGAAAATGTGTTTGCTTTCTGTGAAATAGGTTTCTGTTGGTACCGAAAACTGTGGGTTCAAAGGAGCTGTTTGGCATAATGGGGCTCAGACCCCACCTCTGCCTTGTAGTCAGTCTTTTGGGCAAGTATTACTTGTCCTTTATGACTAGGAATGCCTTCCATGGCAGCCATTTTGTGGCGATGCTCAGGACAGTTTCTCAAATTGCCAAATGTGTCCACAGTCCCAAAAGTTTGCCTATCCCTTCTTAAGAAGAATAACTCAACCTCCACCCACCCCAAAATGGACAAATGTCTATCCACTTACAGATGCCGCTCTGAAAATATGACTAGTCCATATAAACTGTGGACAGGGGGCAACCCAAAAGCTGAAACCCTTGGAAGCAGTGGAACTTACTTCAAATAAACATGGATAGGATTAAATGGAATCTAATGCCTTCAGAGCATAAGTAACTCCAAACATCAGCCAGGAACTCACACTGGGGTCTGTCGGTGGGGACTGCGTGTCTGTACAGCTGGTAGAGCTGGAGCTCTGAGGTGTGACTGAGCATCTTCCATGTGCACACAAGTTGGTTCCCTTTCTGTCAAGTGCACTGAGGTACTCCCCCCCACACACATGCCCTTTGAGTTACAGAAACTAAGGCCCCATCTACACAGAGATGCTTTCTGAGGCGATTCTGTTTAAAACCAGATGTTCATGAATTTGGATTTAGGCTTTTTCACACAGAGCTTTTATCCTGTGATTGAGATTGCTCCTTCATGGAAATTTGCAGGCTCTTTACATGAAGCTGTGACCCTCCAGGGCATCTCCTGCACTAAATGCCCTTTGTTCCGTTTTTAAATAGATCACAGATTGTTGTTGTTCAGTCGTTCAGTCGTGTCCGACTCTTCGTGACCCCATGGACCATAGCACGCCAGGCCTTCCTGTCCTGCGCTCTCTCCCGGAGCGTGCTCAAGTTCATATTCATTGCATCCATGATGCTATCTAGCCATCTCATCCTCTGCCGTCCCCTTCTCCTTTTGCCTTCAGTCTTTCCCAGCATCAGGGTCTTTTCCAGAGAGTTTTCTCGTCGCATTAGGTGGCCAAAATATTGGAGCTTCAGCTTCATTATCTGTCCTTCCAATGAGCAGTCAGGGTTGATTTCCTTTAGGATGGACTGATTTGACCTCCTTGCAGTCCAGGGCACTCGTAAGAGTCTTCCCCAGCACCACAGTTCGAAAGCATCAATTCTTCGGCGCTCAGCCTTCCTTATAGTCCAGCTCTCACAGCCATATATTACTACTGGGAAAACCATAGCTTTGATTAGACGGACCTTTGTCGGCAAGGTGATGTCTCTGCTTCTTACTATGCTGTCTAGGTTGGCCATAGCTTTCCTCCCAAGGAGCAAGCGTCTTTTAATTTCATGGCTACAGTCACCGTCTGCGGTGATCTTGGAGCCCAAGAAAGTAAAATCTGTCACTGCTTCCATTTCTTCCCCTTCTATATGCCAGGAAGTGATGGGGCCAGATGCCATGATCTTAGTTTTTTTAATGTTGAGTTTCAAACCAGCTTTTGCACTCTCCTCTTTCACCCTCAACAAGAGGCTCTTTAGATCCTCTTCGCTTTCTGCCATTAGGGTGGTATCGTCTGCATATCGGAGGTTGTTGATAATTCTCCCGGCAATCTTAATTCCGACCTCTGATTCATCCAACCCGGCATTTCTCATGATGTACTCTGCATATAAGTTAAATAAGCAGGGCGACAATATGCAGCCTTGTCGTACTCCTTTCCCAATTTTGAACCAATCGGTTGTTCCATGTCTGGTTCTTACTGTTGCTTCTTGACCCTCGTACAGGTTTCTCAGGAGACAGGTAAGGTGGTCTGGTACTCCCATCACTTTAAGAATTTGCCACAGTTTGTTGTGATCCACACAATCAAAGGCTTTAGCGTAGTCAATGAAGCAGAAATAGACGTTTTTCTGGAATTCTCTTGCTTTCTCCATGATGCAGCGAATGTTGGCGATTTGATCTCTAGTTCCTCTGCCTCTTCTAAACCCAGCTTGTACTTCCGGTAGTTCTCGGTTCGCATACTGCTGAAGCCTAGCTTGTAGGATTTTGAGCATCACCTTGCTGGCATGTGAAATGAGCGCAATTGTGCGGTAGTTTGAACACTCTTTGGCGTTGCCCTTCTTTGGAATTGGAATGTAAACTGACCTTTTCCAGTCTTGTGGCCACTGTTGAGTGTTCCAGATTTGTTGGCATATTGAATGCAGCACTTTAACAGCATCATCTTTTAGGATTTTAAATAGCTCGGCTGGAATACTGTCATCTCCGCTAGCTTTGTTGTTACTAATGCTTCCTAAGGCCCACTTGACTTCACTCTCTAGGATGTCCGGCTCAAGTTCAGTGACCGCACTATCATGGCTATCAGGGACATTCGGATCTTTTCTGTATAGTTCTTCTGTGTATTCTTGCCACCTCTTCTTAATCTCATCTGCTTCTGTGAGGTCCCTGCCTTCTTTGTCCTTTATCATGCCCGTCTTTGCACAAAACGTTCCCTTGAGATCTCCAATTTTCTTGAAGAGATCTCTAGTCTTTCCCATTCTGTTGTTTTCCTCGATTTCTTTGCATTGTTCATTTAAGAAGGCCTTCTTGTCTCTCCTTGCTATTCTCTGGAACTCTGCATTCAGTTGGGTATATCTTCCCCTTTCTCCCTTGCTTTTCGCTTCCCTTCTTTCGTGAGCTACTTGTAAAGCCTCATCAGACAGCCACTTTGCTTTCTTGCATTTCTTTTTCTTTGGGATGGATTTCGTTGCTGCCTCCTGAACAATGTTACGGACCTCCGTCCATAGTTCCTC
Source organism: Heloderma suspectum (assembly GCF_057233095.1). Taxonomy (NCBI): domain Eukaryota; kingdom Metazoa; phylum Chordata; class Lepidosauria; order Squamata; family Helodermatidae; genus Heloderma; species Heloderma suspectum. The sequence goes on along the minus strand of NC_139462.1, from coordinate 129,943,770 downwards.
AGGCACTCTGTCTATCAGGTCTAATCCCTGAAATCTATTCCTCACCTCCACTGTATATTCATCAGGGATATGATTTAGGTCATACCTGAACGGTTTAGTGGTTTTCCCGACGTTCTTCAATTTAAGCCGAAATTTTGCAAGAAGCAGCTCATGATCTGAGCCACAGTCAGCTCCAGGTCTTGTTTTTACTGACTGTATGGAGCTTCTCCATCTTTGGCTGCAAAGGACATAATCAATCTGATTTCGATATTGACCATCTGGTGATGTCCATGTGTAGAGTCGCCTCTTGTGCTGTTGGAAAAGAGTGTTTGCTATGATCAGCGTGTTCTCTTGGCAAAACTCTATTAGCTTTTGTCCTGCTTCATTTTGTACACCAAGGCCATGCCTGCCTGTTATCCCGGTGATTTCCTGACTTCCTACTTTAGCATTCCAATCCCCTATGATGAAGAGGACATCTTTTTTTGGTGTTAGTTCTAGAAGGTGTTGTAGGTCTTCATAGAACCAATCAACCTCAGCTTCTTCGGCCTCAGTGGTTGGGGCATAGACTTGAATTACTGTGATGTTGAATGGTTTGCCTTGGATTCGTACTGAGATCATTCTATCATTTTTAAGATTGTACCCCAGTACTGCTTTTCCCACCCTTTTGTTGACTATGAGTGCTACTCCATTTCTTCTAAGGGATTCTTGCCCACAATAGTAGATATGATAGTCACCTGAATTAAATTCGCCCATGCCTGTCCATTTTAGTTCGCTGATTCCCAAGATGTCGATGTTCAATCTTGCCATCTCATGTTTGACCACCTCCAGCTTACCTTGATTCATTGATCTGACATTCCAGGTTCCTAAACAATATTGTTCTTTACAGCATCGGATTTTCTTTTCACCACCAGACACATCCACAGCTGAGTGTCCTTTCGGGTTTGGCCCAGCCACTTCACTCTTTCTGGCGCTACTTGGAAATACCCTCTGCTCTTCCCCAGTAGCATATTGGACACCTTCCGACCTGAGGGGCTCATCTTCCGGCGTCATATCTTTTAGCCTTGTGAGACGTTCCATGGGGTTTTCTTGGCAAGAATACTGGAGTGGGTTGCCATTTCCTTCTATCAAATTACCCCGTTGTGTTCCGCTTGAGTTTCCTCCATGAAAAGAGGGAAAGCGGCAAGAAGAGGAGTGAGATCAATGAAAGATAATGGAAGGCTCATCTACGGGGAGAAGGAGGGGGGAAGGAGGCACGTGAAAAAGGGAGTCGTGATCCTGCATTTAAAATGGAAGCAGAAAGCCCCATTCTAAATGCAGGATTTTAGGCTGGTGTAGAGATGCCCTTGCTCAGAAAGTAAAAATGTCATCCCAAAAGCAGTTCTGAATTCCCCATCCCTCTCTCCAGTGCTGAGTAAGTGCAGTTGAAGACAATGTGATTTTCTTCTGAGTAGATGCAAAAACAAAAGGCAAAGCAATTCCCAACTCCTCATCCCTCTCCCCACTCCTATGCTGAGTAAGTGCAATTGAAGACAATGTGAATTACTTCTGAGTAGACCCAAAGCAACACACTGACTTTCTCCATGGGAGTAAGGTTCATTTGTGGACAATCACCTTTCAAAGTTATTAACCTTATGTGCAGGTCCGCTGCAGCGGATAAACAGAGGTTTAAAACAAAACATAAAGGAATTCCCAGTTCCCCACCCCTCTCTCTGCTTCTGTGCTGAGTAAGTACAATTGAAGACAATGTGAATTACTTCTGAGTAGATGTGTTTAGCCAGTTCCTCTCCTCGTGTCCACCCTTTGATGACGAACTTTCCCTTCTGCCTATTAACGCTGCTGCCCCCTGCCAGCACCACGGGTCAGTATGCCTAGTTGAGGTCACACAGGCTCCCAAATCACACTGAAGCTGGGACGACAGGAAAATCTGTCACAAAATTAGTTTGCAAAAATGCAGGTTTTACACCATGAAAACCGGCGATTGCTGCGAAGGGCGGGGAACATCATGTGCCCCAATGGCGTCTGCGAGCCACAGTAGCACCAGAGTAAATCCCTTGTTTAGATCCACCCTAAGTATTTAAGCAGCATGCGTAACCAAAACAAATAAAGGTATGAGACTGGCAACGAAGTGGGAGAGAGGGAGATAAAAGGTCTGCCAAGTACACAAAGAAACACAATGAAAAAGTAGAGGTTGTGGAGGATCAAAGTTAGGGAAACTGACCACTGCAGAACATAACATTTCAATTTTCCTTGGACTCTTCAAAACTATTTGAGAGTCTTCTTTAATTGCTCCTAGAGCACAGATATGCCAATACAATTCGCTTCACAAATATTACAATTCACTGTCTCATGACTGACCCCGTTCTACAAAGAACTGGCATGGCCCATAGTTTTTAGCAATATTTCCCTACACATGCTTGAACGTCTGATATCTTAAAGCATGTCTGTGCACTGAAAACAGAGGGGAAAGATGTGGCAACTCCCTGAAGCAGAAAATGTTCTGCAGGGAAGCCTCTTCATGTCAGATCTTCAACTCTTGACCTTTTTAGTCATCAAAGTGCATAGCAGGTAAGGAGAGTTCTGATAAAATCAGTCTGGAAGATAAAAAGAGTCATGGATTTCATGTAGACATGTATGCAAGTTGATATGTTACATTATTCTTCTATAATGCCCAGGTTTGCCAGTTCAAGTCTAATTTTCATATTCTGGAAATGTGTAATTGTGTATACAGGTGAAGCTTGCTGAACAAATTATATCTGCATCAGCTGGTCTCTTGGTTGCTATTGTTTTTGGTAAAAATGGCTTTAAAAGGTTGCAGAATATGCACATTAAGATTGCTGCAAAAGGAATTGTCTTCTGCTGCCAATTTTCCCTCCTTTGGGGAAGGGGGAAGTATGAAAGAATATTTATTAGGTGCCAAAGTGTATTATGCAATACACAGAGGTGAGAACAGAAATGCCATTGCTCCTGCCCAGAAGGTCTACATTCCAAGACAGAAAGGATAGATGTCAAGAGGTGTTTCAAAAAGGAGCAGCAAACAAAGGCAGGATCAAGAATTAACTAGAAGCCAGCAGAGAAAAGGCAATGTGATGGTGGCCCAACAAATACTTTTTGGCCTCCTAATTTAAGCCAAAAAGAGCTTTTCTATATCCCTGACTGATAACAAATGTGTGTATTTATTTGTAATACTTACATACTGCTTAATATAATAAAATCCCTAAGCAGTTCACATATCAATATTAAAAATCACATTTAAAATACACTATTAAAACAATTCTAATTACAATAACAATACAAAACAATACAAGGAGCAGTAAAATGGAGCAGCATGTGATTAATTGCAATTAATTACAAACCAGAGAAAGCCTGGGTGAACGAGTGCATTTTCAGGAGGCGTTCAAAATTCACCACATTTTCTGCTTTCCCAAATTGTACAGGGGAGGCTTTTCCAGAAGGTGGGCCCTGCCACCAAGAAGGCCTACCATCAAGACTTTAGGTGGTGACATTCTGTTGCTCGCAGAAGGACCAGCAAGGCTTCCTCTAAAGATATTGTGATATTTGTTTGCTGCCTTGAGGCCAGTGTGAAAGGTAGGACAGAAATCTATAAAAACAAATGAAGAATAACTAGACAGACAGACTTTCAAGACTATCATGCTGGGTATAAAATGCAGTACGAGACTCACACAGAAAAGACCTCAGGCAGGAAAAGTAATCGATTTGATTGCAGGCTAGTACAAGTTCTGTACCTCTGCTAGCACAGCACTCCCTGACAGTACACAAAGCCTGAACCACTGACATAGAACTAGGATATCTGAAACACAGGCAGCTTCCAGACAAGGCTTTTATTGTGTCGTTGCCCTTCACAGAATTTTACGGGGGGTCCAGATGATGACATTTTTCACTCGTAGCCGTCCTGTGTTTTCCCACCACTTCTTCCATCTTTTTTCTTACTGCGGAAAATCCAGTAAGGAAGACAGAATAGCTGTACGATGCCTTCTTCTTGTTAACATGAGGAGCCCTCCATCTGGAAGCACCTGTAGAAAGATTACGACTGCATTTTGATAGAATTTTAGGTTGCACATTTCTCTATGAGTAAGTCTCACTGAACTTACTAGAACTTACTTATGAGGAGACATGTGTAGGATTGCCCTATCAACACCCTACAAGACATTCAGGGTGCTTCCATACTGACAGCACTTAGCACTACCAAACAAAAGACATCGTGTAACTATTCCCTCCTTAGTGGATTTTCTGTGATTTTTTTTTTTTTAAGGAAGAAGTTGAGGCAGAACATGGGAAGGTTACAAATGGAAGATGATGATGCAAAATTCCATGAATGAGCAGGGCGATTACACAATAAAAGCCTTGTCAGGAAGCACCCTTAGTCATCCTAGGGTCTCTCAAGCAAGTTTTAAAATAGCATTGTGATGGCTACTGCTAGGATTTCCAGTCAGACTTTAGATGGTAGTGCCATCTTGTGGCGAACTATCATATTTGGAGTGATGGGTAGGCACGCTTGCGAGTGTGAACCATGCCATCGCAAGCGTCTCAGGCTGGGGAACTGACAAACGGATGGTGTGGAAATGAAGGAGCACAAAACACTCACTTTTTACCTAACGAGGGACAGAAAGACACAGCAGAGCCCCTAAAATACAAAACAGCCACTGAAGTGTTGCACCCCCACCCTCACGGGACTGCAGAGCGGGGCATGTAAGTATAATGGCAAAAAACAAGAGGGCATGGTGGAGTCTGTTAGGGAAGTGCGCAGTAGACTGTGAGTGTATACCACCAGAAGCTACTTCAAAGCTGAAATGCTGTGCAGTTGTGACGGGGTTGGGGGTGAAAGCGGTGCCATGCAGATGGGGCTTGGATAACCTGCTTGGTGTAGTTCACTGTATGTTCTATATGCAAAGAGTGATGAGAAAAAATGATTATGGGTGCTTCCAGACAAGGCTTTTATTGTGCAATTGCTTTGCCCCATTCACTGAATTTTAAGGGCGGGAGGAGCAACTGACATCTTCTAGGAGCATCTTTTGCCTGCTTAGGCTGGTATCCCAGCTGCAGACCTATCTAGGGCAGACGGGCTTGGCCACTTACTCATGCAGTAATTACATCCAAGCTTGACTACTGTAAAGTTCTGGTATTAGCCTTTAAAACCCTGAACAGTTTAGGGCCAAGTTAGGGCTGCCTTCACCCATATGATCCTGCCCATAAGTTAAAATTGGCTTGGTAGGCTTTACTTGTATGTTCCTCATTAAGATCAATTAGGTTGGTGGGCACAAGAGACAGGACCTTCTCAGTGGTGACCCCAGGGCTTGGAACTGCCTTTCCACTGAATTAGGCATGACTTCCACAGTGCAGTTCTTCAACTGAGCCTTAAAAACATATTTGTTCTATGCTGCCTTTTCGAGTGTAGTGCCCTAAAACAGTCTCCCCCAACCTGGTGCCCTCCAAATGTGTTGAACTACAACTCCCATGCTCCTCAGCCAGCATGGCCAATGGGTTGGAGAAAGCTGCCCTAAAAGGTAGCAGTGGCAGAACAGGAGGTTGGCACCAGCACTCAGGTTTACATCCTCACTTCTTTGACAGTGATTCTTTACTGCCTGGAGTTCCCCTAACTCTGCCTCAAGGACCTCATGGACTTTTTTGAGGGCCGCTGTATCCAAATGAAGGAAAATGGTCAAGATCTGAGTGGGTTGAATGTCCACTGGAAGTGGGGCCTCACTGATCCACCTTGGATTTGTGGGACTGACAGAAATCTCTTTGCCCCATGCTCTCCAAGTGATTTAGGAAGAAATAACCTCTGAGGAGTTGCTGTTTTCTTTTGATGATCTTTCCCGGCATGCATGGTCAAGGTGTGTGTGTTGGGGGTAGGGGTAAGTGGGTGGTGGGAAACGTTTCCCTGAGTCTGGAGGTCCAGGGGCCCCAGGCCTGGCCTGTAAGCTCATTACTGGGGGGGGGGGGAGGCTAAATTGTAGGTCATTTAGTTCCCTTTTTCTATGTGGAATGCCCAGATCTTATGAGATTTGCTGGAGCCAAACAGAAGCAGTGTTATAGAATCATAGAATAGTAGGGTTGGAAGGGGCCTACAAGACCATCGAGTCCAACCCCCTGCTCAATGCAGGAATCCGTCAGAGCATCCCTGACAAATGGCTGTCCAGCCTCGTCTTGAAGGCCTCCAGTGTGGGAGAGCCCACCACCTCCCCAGGTAATTGGTTCCATTGTCGTATTGCTCTTACAGTCAGGAGGTTTTTCCTGATGTTCAGCCGGAATCTGGCTTCCTGTAACTTGAGCCCATTATTCTGTGTCCTGCATTCTGGGATGATCAATAAGAGATCCTGGCCTTCTTCTCTGTGACAACCTTTCAAGTACTTGAAGAGTGCTATCATATCTCCCCTCAGTCTTCTCTTCTCAAGGCTAAACATGCCCAGTTCTTTCAGTCTCTCTTCATAGGGCTTTGTTTCCAGTCCCCTGATCATCTTTGTTGCCCTCCTCTGAACCCTCTCCAGCTTGTCTGCATCCTTCTTAAAGTGTGGTGCCCAGAACTGGACACAGTACTCCAGATGAGGGCTAACCAGTGCTGAGTAGAGGGGAACTAGTACCTCCCGGGATTTGGAAGCTATGCTTCTATGAATGCAGCCCAAAATAGCATTTGCCTTTTTTGCAGCCACATCACATTGTTGGCTCAAATTCAGCTTGTGATCGACAACAATTCCAAGATCCTTGTAGTGTGGTTGAGCCACGTATCCCCCACGTATCCCCCAGTTCCAAGCCCTGGGGTCACCACTGAGAAGGTCCTGTCTCTTGTGCCCACCAACCTAATTGATCTTAATGAGGAACATACAAGTAAAGCCTACCAATCCCCCACGTATCCCGTGCTAACATCCACGTATGTTAGCATGGGACAATTAACATTCTGAATAGTGGAACAGTAAACTGCTCACCTGGGTGACACACTCTCTCGAGAACTGCAATCGGAATTTCTTCTGAAAAAAGGTATAGTTCAGTTCTCTCCAGAAAGCAGTTACAACTCACTTGATCTTTTTTTCTTCCTGAAATCTGCTGAAACACAGCTGAAATCGAGGCTGAAAGTTCCCATTTGGAGATGACCCACCCAAAACAGGCAGCAGCCAGAGGGGCTGTGCTGTGACATCACAAATGCCTATCTTTCTTTGAGGCCTGGTGGGGGAGCACGGAGAGCACGGAAGTTTCCAGTAACAACATGACTGAAAACAACTGTGACTTCACAAATTGTGTATAGCGCTGCTGTGCAAGAGTACAATGCAAAGCACACCTGACAAAATATTTGTATGCGTTCCTATGGAAAGGAAGTGACTGAAGGCATGGGTAGATGCTGTGAGAAAAGTTGTTCAGTGAGAAATTCATGCTGATTTGTGTGTCAGACCATTTCAGTGTTAATACAAATATATCAAATGTGTATTATCCTCCAAAATTATTCTCTTTATGCATTTTTTAAGTTTATGTCTCCCCCTTTTACAGAAAGGAGTGACTGCATAGAGAAGGGAGGGGGAGCAAACAGTGGCTGGTCAGTGGCTCTTCCCTTTTTGTCTTTAAGGGTTAAATCATCCCAAAGGGATGAAGATGAAAACTTTGATTGCCCAAATATAGAAGGGGAGGAAATAGGCCAGGAGTACATGGCAGAACATAACAGCCAATCAAAGGGGCCAACGTCCCAAAGCAAAAGATGCACATGTCAGAGGCATCTGAGAAGGGACACTGTGTATAGGTGTTTTTATGCAAATGCTAGAAGCCTCTGAGCCAAAATGGGAGAGTTGGAGTGCTTATTTTTAAAGGAAAACCTGGATATAGTGGGCATTACAGAAATCTGGTGGAGCAGAGAGAACCAGTGAGATACAGTTATCTCTGGATATAAACTCTATAGGAAGGACAGGGAAGGGCGTACTGGGGGAGGTGTTGCCCTGTACATCAAAGAGGGCATAGTGTCAAGTGGACTAGAACACCTAAAAGGGATAGTCTCTTCCACAGAAGCACTGTGGGTGACAATACCAGGCTCCAAAACTAATGTAGTGCTAGGAACATGCCATCGTCCCACAAACCAGAATGCTCAGAGTGACCTTGAGATGGAAAACGAAATCAGGGAGGCCTCCAAACAAGGAAGTGTTGAAATAATGGGCGACTTCAATTCCCCCCACGTTGATTGGATAAATGCATGTTCTAGCCATGACAAAGAGGTTAAATTTCTCGATGCCCTAAACGATTGTGCCCTAGACCAGTTGATCATGCAACCGACCAGAGGGGAGGCAACCTTGGATTTAATCCTAAGTGGTGTTGCCAAGGACCTAGTACAAGATGTAAACGTTGAACCAACTGGAAACAGTGATCACAGTGCTATCAGTATAAAAATAAGAACTTAAGGGCACAATTCTATCAGGATAAGCGGCCACATCCGAACTCGGAGGCAACCGCCTATCCAATGCAGGGCAGGAGAAGCATGGAGGGGATCATCCCCTCTGCACTTCAGCTGCCCTGCATTTAAGGCAGACAGCTGATTTTGGCTGTCTAGCCATGGGACCTCGGAGCGCAGGAAGTGGCAGCCGGACGACACATAGTATGTGTCATACTGGCATTTCCAACTTCCCCACCCCGGCACACCCCCAGGAATGCCCCGTTTTTGACGCTCCGTGCTTTTCCTCCAAGCGCAGGGCCATTCCATGGTGCCTACAAGGCAGCGGAGAGGGGGTGGAGGTCGGTTCTCAAGGAATCAACGTAACCTCTGGCCATCTGGCCACTGACTAGCAGACACAGGATTGCACCCTAATTGATTTAACTCTCTGTTTTTCTAGTCTTCCATACTTGGGAATTATATTAACAAAAGATTTGAAACAGTTATTGTACAGAAATTATGATCCATTAATTAAGGGAGCAATCCTATGGCCGTTAGACGGCCATAGGATAGGTCGGTTCCCTGAGAACTGACCTTCACCCCCTCCCGTGCTGCCTCATAGGTAGTGTGGAATGGCCCCGTGCACCATGCTCACAAGAGGAGCATGGAGCGGCAAAAACAGGGTGTTCCTGGGGGCACGCCGGGGCGGGGAACGTGGAAGTGCTGGTACGACACATCCAACGTGTTGTCTGGCTGCTGCTTCCCCCACTCTGACTTCCTGTGGCTTGACAGCCGAAATCGGCTTGTTGTTGTTCAGTCGTTAAGTCGTGTCCAACTCTTCGTGACCCCATGGACCATAGCATGCCAGGCCTTCCTGTCCTCCGCTTTCTCCCGGAGTGTGCTCAAGTTCATATTCATTGCATCGGGGATGCTATCTAGCCATCTCATCCTCTGCCGTCCCCGTCTCCTTTTGCCTCAATCTTTCCCAGCATCAGGGTCTTTTCCAGGGAGTTTTCTCTCCGCATTAGGTGGCCAAAATATTTGAGCTTCAGCTTCAGTATCTGTCCTTCCAATGAGCAGTCAGGGTTGATTTCCTTTAGGATGGACTGATTTGACCTCCTTGCAGTCCAGGGGACTCGTAAGAGTCTTCTCCAGCATCACAGTTCGAAAGCATCAATTCTTCGGCGCTCAGCCTTCCTTATAGTCCAGCTCTCACAGCAATACATTACTACTGGGAAAACCATAGCTTTGTTAGACGGACCTTTGTCGACAAGGTGGTGTCTCTGCTTCTTACTATGCTGTCTAGGTGTGCCATAGCTTTCCTCCCAAGGAGCAAGCGTCTTTTAATTTCATGGCTACAGTCACCGTCTACGGTGATCTTGAGCCCAAGAAAATAAAATCTGTCACTGCTTCCATTTCTTCCCCTTCTATATGCCAGGAAGTGATGGGGCCAGATGCCATGATCTTAGTTTTTTTAATGTTGAGTTTCAAACCAGCTTTTGCATTCTCCTCTTTCACCCTCAACAAGAGGCTCTTTAGATCCCCTTCGCTTTCTGCCATTAGGGTGGTATCATCTGCGTATCTGAGGTTGTTGATAATTCTCCCGGCAATCTTAATTTCCAACCTGTCCAACCCGGCGTTTCTCATGATGTACTCTGCATATAAGTTAAATAAGCAGGGCGACAATATACAGCCTTGTCGTACTCCTTTCCCAATTTGGAACCAATTGGTTGTTCCATGTCCGGTTCTTACTGTTGCTTCTTGACCCTCGTACAGGTTTCTCAGGAGACAGGTAAGGTGGTCTGGTACTCCCATCTCTTTAAGAATTTGCCACAGTTTGTTGTGATCCACACAATCAAAGGCTTTAGCGTAGTCAATGAAACAGAAATAGACGTTTTTCTGGAATTCTCTTGCTTTCTCCATGATCCAGCGAATGTTGGCGATTTAATCTCTAGTTCCTCTGCCTCTTCCAAACCCCGCTTGTACTTCTGGTAGTTCTCGGTTCACATGCTGCTGAAGCCTAGCTTGTAGGATTTGAGCATCACCTTGCTGGCATGTGAAATGAGCGCAATTGTGCGGTAGTTTGAACACTCTTTGGTGTTGCCCTTCTTTGGAATTGGAATGTAAACTGACCTTTTCCAGTCTTGTGGCCACTGTTGAGTGTTCCAAATTTGTTGGCATATTGAGTGCAGCACTTTAACAGCATCATCTTTTAGGATTTTAAATAGCTCAGCTGGAATACTGTCATCTCCGCTAGCTTTGTTGTTACTAATGCTTCCTAAGGCCCACTTGACTTCACTCTCAAGGATGTCCGGCTCAAGTTCAGTGACCGCACTGTCATGGCTATCAGGGACATTCAGATCTTTTCTGTATAGTTCTTCTGTGTATTCTTGCCACCTCTTCTTAATCTCATCTGCTTCTGTGAGGTCCCTGCCTTCTTTGTCCTTTATCATGCCCGTCTTTGCACAAAACGTTCCCTTGAGATCTCTGATTTTCTTGAAAAGATCTCTAGTCTTTCCCATTCTATTGTTTTCCTCGATTTCTTTGCATTGTTCATTTAAGAAGGCCTTCTTGTCTCTCCTTGCTATTCTCTGGAACTCTGCATTCAGTTGGATATATCTTCTCCTTTCTCCCTTCCTCTTTGCTTCCCTTCTTTCCTCAGCTACTTGTAAAGCCTCAGCAGACAGCTACTTTGCTTTCTTGCATTTCTTTTTCTTTCGGATGGATTTAGTTGCTGTCTCCTGAACAATGTTACGGACCTCCGTCCATAGTTCCTCAGGCACTCTGTCTATCAGGTCTAATCCCTGAAATGTATTCCTCACCTCCACTGTATATTCATAAGGGATATGATTTAGGTCATACCTGAATGGCTTAGTGGTTTTCCCTACGTTCTTCAATTTAGGCCGAAATTTTGCAAGAAGCAGCTCATGATCTGAGCCACAGCAGTCAGCTCCAGGTCTTGTTTTTACTGACTGTATAGAGCGTCTCCATCTTTGGCTGCAAAGTACATAATCAATCTGATTTCGATATTGATCCATGTGTAGAGTTGCCTCTTGTGCTGTTGGAAAAGAGTGTTTGCTATGATCAGCGTGTTCTCTTGGCAAAACTCTATTAGCCTTTGTCCTGCTTCATTTTGTACACCAAGGCCATGCTGGCCTGTTATCCCGGTGATTTCTTGACTTCCTACTTTAGCATTCCAATCCCCTATGATGAAGACGGCATCTTTTTTTGGTGTTAGTTCTAGAAGGTGTTGTAGGTCTTCATAGAACCGATCAACCTCACCTTCTTCAGCCTCAGTGGTTTGGGCATAGACTTGAATTACTGTGATGTTGAATGGTTTGCCTTGGATTCGTACTGAGATCATTCTATCATTTTTGAGATTGTACCCCGGTACTGCTTTTCCCACCCTTTTGTTGACTATGAGTGCTACTCCATTTCTTCTAAGGGATTCTTGCCCACAGTAGGAGATACAATGGTCACCTGAATTAAACTCGCCCATGCCTGTCCATTTTAGTTCGCTGATTCCCAAGATGTTGATGTTCAATCTTGCCTTCTCATGTTTGACCACCTCCAGCTTACCTTGATTCGTTGATCTGACATTCCAGGTTCCTAAACAATATTGTTCTTTACAGCATCGGACTTTCTTTTCACCACCAGACACATCCACAGCTAAGGGTCCTTTTGGCTTTGGCCCAGGCACTTCACTCTTTCTGGCGCTACTTGGAAATTCCCTCTGCTCTTCCCCAGCAGTATATTGGACACCTTCCGACCTGAGGGGCTCATCTTCCGGCGTCATATCTTTTAGCCTTGTGATACGTTCCATGGGGTTTTCTTGGCAAGAATACTGGAGTGGGTTGCCATTTCCTTCTCCAGTGGACCACATTTTGTCAGAACTCTCCACCATGACCTGTCCGTCTTGGGTGGCCCTGCACGGCATAGCTTATGGCTTCACTGAGTTACGCAAGCCCCTTCGCCACAACAAGGCAGTGATCCATGAAATCGGCTGTCTAGCTGCAAATGCAGGGCAGCTGAAGCATGGCGGGGATGATTCCCTCCGTGATTCTCCTGCCCTGCATTGGATAGGCAGTCGCCTCTGTGTTTGGAGGCGGCCACCTACCCCAATAGGATTGCGCCCTAAATGGATAAAAAACAAGATGAGTGAATGGAAAACCCTTAACTTATCAATACTGGGCAAAATTGCTGCATTCAAGGCGCATATACTTCCCAGATTCTTATTTTTATTCCACACAATTCCATTATATCCAGGACAATAAAAAATGAAGATCTGGCAACAGACTCTAGAAAATTTTGTTACTAAACAACTAAAAGGCGATTTCTAGCAAATATTTGGTACTCACATACTAAAAAAGGAGGTTTAGCTGCCCCAAGGTTGGACATGTATTTTGCTTCATACCGAATTAAAAAATATGATACAATTTATTAGAGAGGACGATACAGCAAAATGGATATCTATGGAAGTCAATGGTATTGGTTCAAATTATAATAGGTTGCCCTTTTTACCTTGTAGAGCCAAAGAAACTCAGAAAATTAATAATCTGTTTCTGTTATGCACCTTGAAAACTTGGGACCAGTGGGTAAAGATATTAGCCCACAGCCATCACTTTTAATTCCAATTCTCTCACATCCAGATTTTTCTTTTCCAGATAAATTTGATCAAGTTGCACAATGGAAGACAGGAGAATATACAGGTTAACAGATCTGTTTGTTAATGGGAAGCCCTTAACTACAGACCAACTTGATAATAAGCTAGGGAATTTAGAGGCCTCATAGTACCCAAAATACCAAATTATTTTATTTGGTAAAAAACTTTATCAGACTAATGGATCTCTAAGGCCCTTGACTATTTGTGAAAACTACTGTGTCACCACTACTAATATTATTGGAGGCCAAGTCTCGGGCATATATAATTGGTTTATCGAAGCTAAATTTGGGATATACCATGCAGTTCTAAACTTGCATGGGAACCAGATTTAGATATAGAAATTCTAGAGGAGAAATTGAACAAGATCTGGACATCTGTTCCATATAGATCCATTTCAGCTTTGACAAAGGAAAATATGCTGAAAGTGACACATGGATGGCATTTACGCCTTGTCCAACTCTCACGCTTCTGTAAAAATATATCCACAAATTGCTAGAGGGGCTGTGGTGAAAGAGGATCACTTAATCATAGTGGCTAGAGTGCCCAGTAGTGAAATCCTTTTGGGAACAAGTGATCTCTTTCCTGTCACGAATGACAAATCAGACAATACATTTCCAGGGTGAGCTATTATTGACTATATTTTCTGGACAAAATGATTAATTAAGACATAAAGATTTGATTGGATTCCTCCTTGCTGCCACTAGATCTGAAATTGCTCAACAGTGGAAAAATTTAAATGGTCTTACAGAGCGTAATTGGTTAAATAGAGTCTGGACAACAGCTTTATTAGAAAAACTGACAAGTAAATTAAGGGCACAATCCTATGCATTTAGACAGAAAAAAGTCCTAGAATTCCCAACGTTCCCCAGCCAGTTTAGCTCAGCTAGCTGGGGAATGCTGGGAATAATAGGACTTTTTTTCTGTCCAAACATGCATAGGATTGCACCCTAAAATATGTAAAAGGAGAAAGACATGTGGCCAGTTTTGAAGAAACTTGGTTTCCTTTTATCTTATTGAGAAATACACAAACTCCTTATATAATCCTCCAGAGCATCATCTGAAGTACTGGAAAGCCATATTGGCAGATTTGTCGTCAAGTACTAAATACAAAATTCGTGGATTTTAAGGGTACAATCCTATGCGTGCGTTGACAGAAAAAAGCCCTACAACTCCCAGCATGCCCCAGCCACTCACGCTGGCTAGGGGATGCTAGGTGTTGTAGGACTTTTTTCTGTCTAAACGTGAAAAAGATTGCGCCCCAACCTTTGACATTTTTATTATATAGCCTAAATGGCAATGATTCTGGATGTCACCCACTGTTTAATGATGTAACAGATAGTAAGACGCATCCTGCGTGTACGTTAAGTTCTTTAGTGGTTTTGCTCTCCTTTTTCTCCCCCCCCCCCTTTGTTTCTGTTGTTGTTACGGGTGTTTGTTGTACGTAATTTATATCACTGAAGCGTGTTTTTTAAGGCCACCTCAACCGCCCCGGCTTCAGCTGCATATTCAGCCTCGGGCAGAGGCGCGGCGCAACGGGCAAGCCGAGCCCTTCGCGCGATCCTAGACACTCCCTGCGGGAAGGCGCAGGTCGGGGCCGGGGGCAAAGACATGGGGCGGGGGAGAGATGGGAGCAGCTGATTGGCTTCGTGCACGGAGCGGCGGCGCCCAGACCCCGCGAGGAGAGGCGGGGACGCCGCTGGGAGAAGGGGGACCGTTCGCCGCGGCTGATTTGGGCCCTTCGGAGAAGGCGCCTGCGGGGGAGGCGCCGACTTCCGCGGCTCCCCTTTCTTCTTCCGGGTCACTGCCGCCCTCTCCCTGTGAAGCCGAGTTTGGGCGGGGCCTGCTCCGCTCCGCTCCCCCAGTCATGGCGGCGGCACCTGCTGCTGCCGCTGTTGCTGCGGGGCGGGAGAGGGCAGAGGGGGGAGGGGACGCCCCCTCCCCCCCGCGGCCGCTACCCCCCCGCGGCCAGAGAGCAGGTGAGTGAGTGAGTGGCAGGCAGGGCGCCCGAGGTGGAGAGGGTGAGACCCCTGAGCTGCCTGGGGGGCGGGAGGAGGAGGAGGAAGTGACGCACAGGAAGCTGGCGAGGGGGTTCAGATAGGTTTTGGGGTCCCAAGATTAAGGGGAGCTGGAGCAAGCGTGCTTGGAATGGGCCGATGGGCTTTGGGGGAAGAGGAAAGAGCTGCAACAAGAAGCTTAAGTAACGTCCTTTAGAGCTGGGGAAATAATGTGGGGGGCTGTCCAGGGAACTGCTCATGCGGTTGTTCTGCTCCTGGGAGCAGTGTTAGAGGCGCTTCTCTCATGGCAGAGCACGATGGCTAACTCGGTGAAAATGGGTTGAGCAGGCTCTGGTCAGGTGTAGCGCTGCTGCTGCTCCAACGTTACGCTGCTCACCCGTGTTCTGCTCAGATAAACTTACTGTTCAGGTGAGCCTGGGAAAATAAGGTCTGAACCGGCTCTGGAATCAATCTTACATATTACAGAGTGGCTATGGGTGACCAGTCTCTCTTTTTTTTCCTTACCGTATGTTGGAGTTGCTTGTTTTGAACTTTATATCCCACATTTCTGGTAAACACTTGAGAAAGTTTACATCCTAAAACATAATAAAGTCTATTAAAGCAGCTATAAGCTTGGAAATAAGCATTTGTTGCTATGCGGTAGGAATTAAGTTAGGGGTCAAATGCCACAGTGGGTTTCATGGACAACACACATGGACAAGTTGGGGCAAATGTAGCTTTTCCAATGGGTATTGACTGCAGAGACCGTCATGTGCTGGGCTCCTTTTTGCAGCCACAAATTGCTTGTTTCCTACCACCTGGTGACAATTGGAACCAGAGCACACTGCAGAAAAATTGAATGTCCATATAGATTCATGATAACCCTGCACCGCCAGGAATGTGGGGTGAGAGATTTCCTCTTTAGAAGACTTCCCAAGCTGTGAGAATTTGAAAATGGTAAATATCCAATAACAGTGAGTGAAATTTTAAATCTCAATGAATGTGCACATGCAAACACCCTTCAGTTAGTAGGGAACTGAAAAGCACCTTAAAACCCATCCCTTTGAACATTCCCCACCACCCCATATAAAGCCGCTTTATACTTTGGCAGGCCACTGCTCCATCTAAGACCAGTGGCATCTACTTTGGCTGGGCAGCAGCTCTCCAAGGAATATACCAGCCCTGCCACTGAGCTGTGCCCTCCCCATCTTGACAGTTGATCTCTGGAATTACATTTTCATTTGGTCTTAAAAGGTGGCTGGGCCTCAAAAGTAGGATGATTTTTTAATTTCAAAATTAGGATGTCTTATAGAAAGCAGCATATGCCACTTCTGCCAGGTGATGTTTGGTATAAATTCAGATAATATTAGCCAGAGCTTAAATGTAAACGTTTAGAGGGTAGATTTTTGTGTGTGTGTTTCAATGAGACATTTAAAATCTCACTCATTGAGATTGTCACAGCTTTAGAGTTGTCATAAATTCTTATAAGAATTTTTATAATTTTTTTATAAAATAATAAAATTATTTTATAAGAATTCTTATTTTTATATCTAAACTCCAGTAGAGCTCACAATAAGATTTACATTTCTTACAGTAGTGAAAATATACAGACAGACAAGGCAGTGCAATTCTTCCAGGGTAATAAAAGTTCCCAAATATACAGACTAAGGCTGCAATCCTACTACACACACTTATCTGGGAGTAGGATCCATTGAACACGGTGGGGCTTTTGAGTAGACATGTATAGGATTGAGCACTGGGTTGGTTTTTAAACAAATATAATTCTCTCATGAAGTAGCTAGCTCTGCACAGATAGGAGCTGAGATTCAGAGAGCAATTTTAGTGAACCCAAAAGTTTACATTAAGTCTGGTATTTATTTTTTCCCCCCCTTGTTTTAAACACATGTGCACACCCACACAGCATATCACAAATAGGTTTTGAAACTCCCTTCAGTTTTGGCAGTGCCATCCGGGAAGAGCGTTCTGCTGTCTTAGTGTTTCCTTACACACATGGAACTATTCTGTGGTTCTTTGGCTTTCTGCTTACATATTTGAGGCAGGATGCATTGCACTTGATCTTGAATGTATTGCTTTTATAGCAAATCTGACTGTGCAATTGTGTTTGAAGCTGAGAACTTGGAAATATTTGCAGACGCACTCCCCTTTAGGGTTTGTGAAATAGTGTTTGTAACTAGCAGTGCTGGCTAGGGCTGATGGGAGTTGTAGGCTAAAACATCTGGAGGACCACAAGCTGGCCACAACTGCACCAAGGCATCCTCCCCCTCCTCAAACAGATACTTTTGGATCCTGATAATTTTACAGTATCTGCACTTACACTGTACAAACAGAACAAATATGAATTAATTAGCAGATACACTGATGCTGAACAATCTTATTTGTGAGCTTAGGGTGAATCGTCATTGAGATAAGCATTTTTAAAATGCTTTGGATTGTTCAGTCACTTCATGTTAATATTCTTATAGTGTGTACAACACTCCTGTAAGTAGTCCCATCTAAGTTAGGGGTATTAAGGTTGAGGCTCAGAGAGAGAAGCTAGCCTAAGGCCATAGGGAGTTCATGGCAGAGGTAAAGTTTGTACTGGGGAGACTTCCTAGCTCAGTTTCTTAGCTCCTAGGTCACAGCAGGTCTCTGTTTAATTCTCATAATTGTTCAGTGTGTGTGTGTTTGTGTTTGTGCCAGCTGGCCCAAACAATAAACCCAATAATAAATCCTAAATAGTGTAGGGCCAGAGTCCTTTAGGAAGCACCTCCTCCCATATGCAGCTCCCTGTGCCCTTCTATTTGTGTGCAATAGTATCTGAGCCTTCATGCTATGCCAGGGGTGATGTCATTGGAGTTTTGTCACTGAATCAGATAAATGGTTTGGGAGAGATCTAAATGTGTTTCCTCAAAGTAGCATTGGTATTATTCTGTCATTGTGGAGGATCCAGATGTTTGTCTTAAAGGGGGGAACTCTTCCCTTAACTCCAGTTTTTCCTCACTTGATGTTTCTGGGAACCTTAGCAGGAGGAGTCACAGAGGAAAAGCAGCAGGAAGGGGCTAGTTAAATGCACACAATCACCCCTTGCTTCTCTCTTGCAAATTGTGTTTCTGCCACTTTTCAACAGAAAGTATAGCTGAACTTTGAGAACTGACCTGGAAACATCAAAGGCCATTCTAGATCTTATTCAGTAATGCAGTAAAACACACGCACATAGTACACATCTAAACATGATTTTAGATCTGTGTCACAACTATACCTTTTCTTATATTTGTCAATATCTTTTTTGTAGTAAACTTTATAAATTTTTTACTTCCTACACATGTATTTATTTCTATACTGCCCAATAGCCGAAGCTCTCTGGGCAGTTTACAAAAATTAAAACCACAGCCCTCAATTCACTTAAGCTGGTTTGCTCTTACCACCATCAGTGGACTAAATAAAGTAAAGCAGTAGGACAGCTTAAATGCTTTACGGATCACACCCTTCATGGGTGTGAAGTGCACACTGCATCACACTCCACAAACCTGTCCTGAAGATGAGTAAAATGTGGATCCTCCAGATGTTTTTCCTGTGTCCCTATGAGTACAATGTATATAGGTGCTTTTTATATCACATTTACCCAATATAGAATACACTTTTTACACATTCTGTTTCCAATAGTAGAAACCTTTTTTCATCTGTCAATTATTCCTAAAATATCCCCCAAGCAGCAAAGTTCTATAGTTTTAAGGGAATTAAGAGGCAAAGGGCCAAATTACATATGGCATTAAAATATGCCACATGGAGTTGCATGAATCTTTTAAAAACATTGGATAGTGGGATGGGGATGGATCAAGTATTGGGACTGCAGCACGCAGGGAGAGGGTTAACCCTTTCCAAATGCACTGTAGTCCTGAGGATAATTCCGCACAAGCTGTTGTTTGGTATGGGAGGAAAGCTACCCTCCTGTGACAAATATCAGCTGGGGGGATGGAGGACAGATATTAGTTGGGATCATAGCACAAAAGGAAAAGTTTATCCCACCACTGTGTGCTGAGGTTCCAGTTCTGATCTCACACAGACTCCTGCTGCTTTAACTTTTTTAAAATGTTCATGTAACTACATGTGTCACATATAATTTGGCCCTTTGTTTGTAAATTCCCTTAAAACTGCAGAACTGCATTTTAACATGATGTGTAATTTGGCCCAAAGTGAATGGAGATGTGATATTATTCCTGCAACATTTTATGTAGTTTGTCCTTCTGAGGCATCTTTATTTCTGAACTATGCTCGGTCTTGTACACAGCTATAAGATAAATTGGAGGCAGGAGAGATGGATGAGGCCTGCTCCTTTATGATATCCCCCGTTCCCCCTGCCATGTTATATGTCCCAACTGAACAGTCCTCAGTTCACGATTAGCAAGTAAATATTCATGTTTTTCTAATGTATGAGAGACTGTACTTAAGCAGCAAGTTTGAGGAAAGATTGTGATCAAGAATCAGTTCATATGTTGTTTTTGGGTTCTCATACATCAGATTAGAGATGAAATTCATCATGGTACCACCATATGTCTCTGCCTTATATGGAATCAAACTTCTTTTGCTACCTGAGATAACTGGAGATGCCAGGGACGTAGTCAAGCAAAGTACAGGCTCTACCATTAGGTTTCACCCCACCCTGCTTTCTTTAGCAGAAAAACAGATTTTCTTTTTCAGAGGAGATGAGTCATAATCCACTACACTGTTCAGAAAAGTAGACCACTCACATAATAGTTTATGTAGTAATATATGAGACAGCTCAAAGGCACACATAGGAATTTGTAGGAAATGTATTGGGGGGCTCCCCGATGTGTTAAATTTCCTGCTATCGCTACACAGGTGCACTCATAAGAAATATGTGCCACATCAAATTGTTGAAACAAAAATTGCTGGAGCTGAGCAAAATGAAATGATCCTTCCCCAACCTGGTGGCCTACAGATGTATTAGACTATGCATTTGGGCTGCATCCCCCATCATCCCCAGCCAGGTTGAGGAAGGTTGCTGTAAACAGTTCACTACAGGCAGAATGCAAAGAAAAGGAGCATTATGGCAGAAAGCAGTATCTACATTTAGTGTTGAAAGGATTCCAGCAAGCATTCTTGAGCTTACTTTAGAGCAGCCTGTCTCAAAATGGTACCCTGTAGAAGTTTTGGACTACGATCCTCATCAGCCCCAGCCAGCACTGCCAATGGTTAGGAATGATGGAAGTTGTAATCCTAAACATCGGTAAGGCTCCATGTTGCAGGAGGCTGCTTTAGAGATTAGAGATGCCAGCACAGTGTTTCTGAGTCAGGTTCAGAAATTTGGAGGCTATAAAACAGCTGCCTCAAATGAGAGAGAAGCTTTAAAAGCCTCAGAATTTTTCTCCATCTCAAAGTAAATCCAAGCTGGAGAAGAATTCTGGGCTCCCCATCCCTGCAAGCCATTGTGATCTCCCAAAGTCTTCCCAGCTAGTCCCTTACACACACACACACACACACACACACACACACACCAGCAGCACACTCCCTGCTTTCTTTTCCTTTTCAACCAGCAGAGTAGTGAGAGGCAACGAGGAGGATCGGTGGAGGGAACTTTTCCCTTTCTGCCCTCTGTTGCCCTGGTGCTTGGGGTAACAGCATTGGGTGCAAAGCCTGTGAAATCATGGGAGTTGTAAGGACTGCTGCAATAACATTTCCCATGATTCCCTGGGCTTTGCATTGTGATTCTCCCATTATGTAATGCGTCAGGGCAATGAAGAAGGAAAACCAGAAGAGCACTGTTGGGTCAGACCAAAGGCCTATGTAGTCCAGCATTATGTGTTCCACATTAGCCAACCAGATGTCTATGGGAAGCCCAAGAGAAAGACCTAAGGTCAATGGGCTTGTTTCCCAGCAAATGAGTTAATCCAAGGTGAGCTTGTGCCGCCGCACCCATCTCTGTTAAACGTAAAAGCTGCTTGGTGAAGCAGATCATCTGCATGTATACATTTATGTTACTCTTGAATATTCATGAGAACTGGTGATTGAAAGACTTCAGTCACAGCTAATGGGTATGTAAAGAAGCACATTGTGTGCTGAATTCAGATTAGCTCAGACAAAAATATGATTACCGCAAGAGCATGCAGGTCTGATGCTGGGTTTGCAGCAGGGCCATACTGTTGTGTGAACCAGCGTCTCCATGTGACTACTGTGCTTGTAGCTGCCACAATTTCAGCCTTAGCAGCAGTTTTGAAAAATGCCACTGTCATTGTGGAGTTCGCTGCAGTTTGTATGTACTGCACCCACATGGGGGCAGCAGTTCACACAAATACTGCTTCAGCACCAGTGCTGCCTAACCAGGAACCCAATCTCCTGTGCGCTCTGGAGGCATGAACCAGCTTGTTAATATCTTTTCCTTATTACTAAGCAGGGCCATCACCCAGTTAAAGAAATCCGCATTAGTTGTGTGAATATACTAATAAAACCTGAATAAATGTGCATATGAATAACACCATAGTTCTGAAGAAAAAATTCATTGTTAGATGATGCATAAACATTGCAACAGCTACCATCCTAGAAGAAGCATTCTCCTGTGTGAGAGGAGGAGGAGGAGTGCTTCTAAGATGGTGTCTAACTATTTTAATCCATTTTTTAAAATGTGCTCCATAGTTAATCAGGGCCAGCTTTTTGATAGATCAAAAGATTTTAATCAGAGAGCAATCCTACGGCCCCGAGACGGCATCTGGGGGGCCATAGGATTGTTCGGTTTCCTGGCTCTGACCTTGGAGGCAAGAAACTGTGCTCCCCGTCCTCTCCCCCTCATAGCCAGCATGGAGAGAACCGCACCGGTTACCTCTCTGCACTCAGAAAATGGAGCACAGAGATGGGGAAAGGGGGGCGCTCCTGGGGGTGGGGCAGGGAGGAGACCAGTGTGGTTGCAATACACCATTTCCTACAGTCACCCCTGCCTCCTTCCCTCCCCCTCTGAGGTGCTGCTGCTAGATGGGTGAAATCACCCATCTAGCAGAAATGCAGGACGGCTGGAGTGCAGAGGCAAAGATTGCCTCCACTGTCCTCCTGCCCTGCATTGGATACTCAGCAGTCTCTGAGTTTGGAGGATGCCGACCATCCTATGGGGATAGCCAGCCGCCTCCAAACTTGGAGGTGACCACCTATCCAATGCTGGGGAGGAGAAGCACAGAGGGGATTGTCCCCTCCACACTTCAGCTGCCCTGCATTTGCGGCTAGACAGCCGATTTCGGCTGCCTAGCCGTGGGAAGGCGAAGTGCGGGGGAAGGCTGCCAAATGACACATAGGATGTGTTGTACCAGCATTTCTACCTTCCCCGCCCCAGAACGCCCCCTGGAATGCTCCATTTTGGCTGCTCCATGCTCTTGTGAGTGTGGAGCACAGGGCTGTTCCACGTTGCCTGCGAGGCATGTGGAAGGGAAGGAAGGTTGGTTTTCTGGGAAACGACCTCGGAGCGTGGGCTCTGAGGTCGGTTCCCAGAAAACCAGATATCCTATGGCCATCTAGCTGCTGACTAGCGGCCATACAATTGCTCCCCCCGTCAGTTAGATTTATGTAAGTAAATGTTGCAGCACTACAGTTAGGGTCTCTTCCCAATTGCATCAGTGGTTTCAGGGGGTGGGGGTGAGAGAGAGAGAGGGAAATGTCCGTGTTGTCTTTTAAGCAAACACCGATGGGGTTCTTGCCTATCCTTTAAATGTATTAACTTACTTTATGAATTTATGTACCACCCTTCAACATATAATTTCCAGAATCGTTTATAAGATAAAAACAATGAAATCATAACAAATCCAAACAAAGCACTAACAATAAAATCAACAATAAAGGAATCATCATGTTTTAAAAGTCCTGAGATGTTTAAAATGCCTTGAGTAGAAGGAGGTAGTTGCCTGGCACCAAAAGGACATTCGGGTGGGTGCCAAGCAGACTTCCCTGGGGAGGGAAAGCCACAAATGAGGCACCGCTAGGAAAGCCTTTTTCCTGGTGACCACCTGCCTCCCCTCAGATGGCGGGGGAACCTGGAGAAGGGCCTCTAATTATGACCTTCATGCATGAGCAGGTTGCAGTGCAAGCAGACATTCCTCAAGTCAACCAGCTCCCATGTTGCATACAGCAGTGGTCCCCAAAGTTTTTTGATCACGCACCCCTATCAGTAGGAATTTTTTGAGCGTGCATCCCTAATATATGTATATTTATTTATAAATGATATACATGTACTACTGCACTAATATATTATGTACATTATAAAACATATGAAAAAATAGAAATTAAAGGATGAGATAAAGATGAAATAAACAATATTTTAAGTAATTGATTTTATTTATTAATGGTATAAAAACCCTTTTGCTCTCAGTAAAAAAGTATTATTGATATTTTTAGTGAGAGCAGTGTGACTGAATATGCTTCATTATTTTTGAAAATCTTGGTTTAACACTTCGTGATACAGTGATTTGAAGGTCTGGTTCGAAGTCCAGTTTGTTTCGATACTTGGTTTTAATGGCTGTCATAGCTGAAAAAGACACATCACAAGGATATGTAGATCCAAATGGAAGAAGTGCATCATTGGCTGCACTGACTGAATCATAATACTCCTTTTTCAATCCCATCCACCAATTATACAAAGTTTTTTGTTGAAATTCAGCTAGTCAACTTCCATCTTCCCAGATGCCAATCAGTTGTTCTTGCAAACTAATTGGAAGGCATTGCATTTTTATATTTTTAACAAATGGGTTCAAAACCCACTGAAACTCTTCATTTGGAAGATTTTTAAACAGGTTAGAAAATTCCGCTTCCAAGTTCTTTAAGTGTGCAGATATGAGAATTTTTATAGGTGACACACAATCATTTTCAGCAACAAAATCACATACCGATGGAAACATTTCCAGACATCCATTTTCAATATGCTCTCTCCATAGCACGAGTTTCTTTCGAAAAGCAGTTACTTTCTCACTCATTGTTAAAACGTCACCTTTACCTTGAAGGGACAGATTAAGTGTGCTTATTTAAAATAAATAAATAAATCTGCTAGGCATACTACTGACAGCTGCTTGACATCACAGAAAAGGTCAGCAAATTTGGAACGAATTTGCTCTCCTTCGGCAGGATGGCCACTGCTCCACTTCCACAGCTGAGCAAGCAACTGCACCTTTCTCTGCTGTGCCCGGCAGAGACTGGCACAGTTGCTCTTGGTGGCCATGGCAGAGGCGGGATAGGACTGGAGCCGAGACAGAAATGCCCTGGAGCTTCCCCCTCGGCTCCCGTCCCATCCTGCTGCCTCTGCTACCGCCATCATTGCACACAGTGGCAACCGGTAGGAGCAGCGGGAGGCTGCTCAATCATCAGGTGGCTCGTGCACCCCAATGGATCATCTTGCGCACCCCACTTTGGAGACCAATTACTACAGCTTTAAGTGTGAAGGCCAACACTTTGAATTGGGCTCGGAGGTGGACCGGCAGCCAGTGGAGCTGTCTAAGCAGTAGGGAACAATGTTCCCAGTTAGTATCCTGGCAGCTGTATTTTGAACTGACCAGTTTTCAGGCAGTCTTCAAAGGCACGTCTGTGCGCAAGGCATTGTAGCAGTCCATCCAGGTTGCCTTGGGGACTGCCTCACCACTTAGGTGACCTTTGCAGTCATCTGAGGGAGCACTTCTCAGGGTGCCACGTGCTCCTGAGGTCTGCTTCAGGAGCACTTGCAGCAGAGCATTTAGTGTTGCAGCGGCCACCCACTGGAGTGCCTTACCAACTGACATTAGACAGGCTCTCACAATTGTGATGTTCAGACAGCTTCTTAAAACTTGTCTCTTTACAGAGCTCTTCCGTGAAGTGTGACCCAGCCAGCTATGGTTTGTAGCGCACAGTGCTACAAGATTAAGTTGTGTTGTATTTATGTTGTTTTTATGTCATTGTATTTATGTTCGCAGCTTTGATACCTTTGTGGAACGTGGTATAGAAATGTGAATAATAAAATAATATAAACCTGGAGGTTACTAAAGTCTGGGAAACTGTAACCAGGCTACCTCTATTCAGGAGGGGTCTCAGTTGCAACACCAACCTCAGCTGGTGAAAGATGTGCTGTGCCACTGATGCCATCCGTGTATCTATGACAAACCCCAAACAACTGATCCTTTAGCACTGGGATGGGCAGCTTGTGGCCTTCCAGATGTTTTGGCCTACAACTCCCATGATCCCTCACTATTAACTATGCAGGCTAGGGTTGATGGGAGGCCAAAACATCTGGAGGGTCATAAGTTGCCCACCTCTGCATTAGCAGGAGTGCAGTCCCATCCAGAACAGATGGAACACCAGCTTCCTGAGCAGACAAGCCACCCACACCAACCTCTGACTCCTCAGGACTGCTTCAGTTTATTAGCCTCATCCAGTCCATTTCTGATTTCAAGTGTTAATTTAACCTCTGATGTCAAGCACCAGTTTAGTATTTCCACCACCTCAGCTGAACCATAGGTAAAAGTGAGACAAAGGTGGGTGTCATCAGCATATTTTTTTGAGGCAGCAGGATTGTGGTTGCTACACATACGCATCACAAAAAACTGTTCCTCCACTGATCCTCCACTGCTATAGCAAATGGGAGTAATGTGGCAGACAGCACAAAGTGGGCTGCTGCCTTAAAGCATTTGAATAAACAGCCAGGATGTCCAGGGGAGAAGGACATGCCAGCCCTGGATATATTCTTTGAAGTTGCAGATTCTATGTGGCGGAGAATCTGGCACATACAAAAAGAGAGCATCCTTGTTTTGTAGTGGATTCTTGCCACACTTTTGGCCATGAAAGATCATATTTGGCTTCTACAGCCTGCAGTGCCTCCATGTTTATAACTTGCCACCAAATCAATAATCCAGTATTGCCCAGTACAGGGACTCCATGGGATTGATCCAAATGTATGATGGCTCAACTGCACTGATGAAAATGGACTTCACCACCCTCTCTGTCCTATGGCGGCCCCTCAAGCCCCCTGAAAATGCTTCACAAAAAGTCAGGAGACCCTGCTGAAGGGTGATCTGTGGGGGAGGGGGAATCCCCCCAAATTGGGGAGCGGGACCTTATGCAAGTGGAACCCCTCCTCTTGTGGAAGGCAGATCCTGGATCCAGCCCTGTGTGTATGTATATACTAGTATTCTCTTGTTGGAGATAAAGAACTGTGTTTGTGCCCTGGAAGCAGTAAACTGTCCAATAGACATTTCAAGAGGGAATTACCTCTGTTTTCCTCCTTGTGCTGTCAAACTAGGTGATGGGAAGAGTTCTTTCTAGTCTGGAAGAAACAAGATGCTTCTAGGTCTCTAGAAAGCTAGTAAGCTACAGTGCCTCCTCCAGGATGTCCTGATTATAAAGAATGGTTTGGATGGCACCAATACTAGTGTGGCCTCTAAGCTGAGAATCTGTGAAAGCTCCTGGAATAATGATTTAGTTAGAGCAGATGTTTCTCCTACCCTCCCCCTACAAAACTATAAAGGGACTAGGATTGAGCCAGGATTTTAATTATGTGCTGCATCAGCAGGTCATGAAATGATTTTCATGGTCAACATGTTTGCAAGTGAATAAGCTGATCAACTGATGCTTTAACATGGCCTTGTGTTGTGGGAGCTGATGAGCCGATTGGTAGTTAGAACTGTACTCTAGTTGTGCTGTTTGTTTCGATATGTTTTAATGTTCATACTGCCTCAGTATCAGCATTGAGTGAGTAAATTGAGCTGGTATTCTTTGTTGTGTTGCACTTTTTCAGTTCTCTTCTAACTTTGCTGCATTTAGCTATGCATTTCTTTGGTCGTATAATTTAAAATAATTCAATGTATTATTTTATTTAGATAGGTTTGCAGCAGGTATTCAAGCAATCTAGATCTGTTATGTTTGAGTATCTTCAACAAAAATATTTGACACAAAATATTATTTATTTATATTTATATATTTATATTTATATTTAGTAGTGGTTTAAAAATGTATCATGTGAGTACACTTAGAAATGTCCAAGTGCTGTTGTCTTAGGTTCTGTGGAGATGGCAGCAAAGGTATGAGTTGTGGCTCCTGGACAGAGATAAGAATGTGTTTATTTCACATGGTGTATGGTGCCAGACTAGCATAAAGCTGCTTCCCGGCAGTACGGTTTTCCCAGAGCTGGGTCAAAGCCAGGCCAGAATATCTTGGCCTGCGCTCTGGCTCCGTCACCTCTGCTATACCAAAGGCTATTAAAGAGCCTCCTCTAGGCTTATCATCCAACTTCCTATGGAAGGTCTGTCTGACACATCCAACACTCTTGCCATCCCACTGCAGGTACTGCAGATACAGCATTACACAATGAAGGGGCCAAAACCTATCAACCAACGAAGAGTTCTCCATTCAGTAACCCCACAAAAACAGTGCTCGCAAACCAGCCACCATTGTCAGCAGTGAAGGCTTCTGAGAGGCCTTAACTATTACTGCGGTGTCCATGACAACGTCTCAATCTTAAGGCAGTTGTTTGACTAAAAGGACAGCTCTTGGCTGTATACCTAGATTGCTGCTCGACCCACAAAAGGGTTGCTTCATGTATGATGGATTATGGAAGTCACCAGGCTCACAGTCAATATACTGGGGATCCATCACAACCATTTTACTTGAGTGCCAGCCTTCCCCATGTCACGATAAGTGTTAGACGGAAAAGCACATTTGCCACATGCATACACATATATCAATGCACTCCGAACTTTAAGGCATAAAGAAGCAATTCAGATATGTATAAATGGTGTGATAGTGCCAATAGCAACTTTCCTTACAGTTGAATAGTAGCTGCTGCAAGAGGGATCTGGATCAGGACCAGAGTGAAGGCAAAAGCTTAAATCCCCTTTTCCCCTTGTGACCATCTCATTTGGGATCCTCCACCCCGCTACAACTGCTGTTAATGAATAAAAACCATGAGCATGCAAGGACCAATCATGTGTTTGACATCATGTGTAGTTTGGCCCTAAAGCTGCAATCCTGTGCAGACTCATTTGGAAGCACATCCCATTAAACAAAGTGGGACTTCCTTCTGAGTAAACATAACAAAAACCAGGCAGTAAATGTCCAGAAAATTTCAGAAGCAATAGCTGGTAGTTACTGGGTAAATAGTATTTCTCCGCAAGATGGAAAATGTCCATGATATTGGGTTAGTATAGTCATAAATATTCATAATTTGGGAACTGAACACATTGCAGAGCTCAGCTAGCTGGGGATAACAACGGATTCCATCCCCCATGGGCTCAGTGGATGATCTTGGTGCGATACAGGCTTGTTCTCAGATCCTAGCACTTGTGATGACTTGCTGGCAGGGTAGATTAATTAAAATCAGCAAGTGATTGATTCTTCATATATTTCCTAAACAATGGTGCAGATCTGACCACTAAGCGATGTTAATTGACATCTAAATAGAGTATTATCTATACTGTTCTTTCAACCAGGCCTTGCATCTGTACTGTACACATTTTGCACGCTTTCCTTTTTTTCCTATAGAAAGAATCTAGGGTCTCTTTTTTAACAGCCAGCACCCATTATTGTTTGTGAGGTTTACGTATAGAAATATCAGAATCTGCACGCTGGAGAAGTTTGTCTTCTTTCCAGTGTTGCTCCTTTCTGCTTCACTCTGCCTTGTTCTAGCTCCAATCTCACAAAAACAAAGTAGCAAACAAAAATAAAATGCCCATGACCGATAAGCAGAAGTAAGGTCTGATAATTATTGGGCAGATTAGAGCACTTTCTTTTCATCTGGTGATCATGAAATACCTATCTTTGGTAGGTTGTAAATATTAATAGTCAAGAAATGATCAGATTTGTTCTTCATTTACATAGAAAAGTCTGCTTTAACTTCATATATCTAGTAGAAACAT
The DNA here is from genome assembly GCF_057233095.1 of Heloderma suspectum. Lineage (NCBI taxonomy): Eukaryota > Metazoa > Chordata > Lepidosauria > Squamata > Helodermatidae > Heloderma > Heloderma suspectum. The sequence goes on along the minus strand of NC_139462.1, from coordinate 129,914,907 downwards.
TGATTCAATTTAGAGATTAACTATAGGGCTAACATAGTTATATCCAGATTATTTAATATTAACCTAGTTATTGTTTTAAGAGTGAGGCAACAGGGAACATGCCAAACATTACAGAAGAGGCAATAAATGCAGTGAGCTAATTTCAATCATAGTATGAGCATAATTTCCCCAAATGTAACATAGCATCCAGCTAGATATTTGTTACTATATGCTAAAAATTGTATTATAGCTAATTCACTGGCTTCCTAAATATAAGAACCACAATTAAAAATCTTACGTGAACAAATGCAAAGGACACTAAGCAGCACCTGTGACTACCATGTTCAACATATCCCAACAAACTCATAATACCATGTTATGCCAGGTGAGGCCAATTTCTCATCCAATCTGATATTCTGACCCTTATGTCCATCATCAAAATCAAGCTCCAACCTTCCAAGCCCCTACTTCCCTTCCATAGTGGCCTTCAACATGCCTTCAAAGCCATTCCATTGCTCAATATTTCTCACACTCTGCTCAGGGTATCCTTTACACTGAATAAGCAGGCAAACCATTTTGCAATGACATATCTTTGCATAATTATCAGAGCCTCTGATAGTGATTCACCATGATTTATTCTTAGAAAAAAATATTGGATTCAAAGTAGCTTCTGTTCTCATTAGCCACTGTGAATTTCTTATTTAGCTGAGGTTTCTGGTTGGGTATCTTAAAGAGTAGGAGCTAGGTTTTTTAAAGGCTTTAATTAATGTGTTCAGTCTGAAAGCTAGAAAAAAATGCATTGCTGCCATATATTAGACATGTACCTAGGGGTCATCACCAGTGTGGATGTGGATGCTGGAAGTGTTATCGTTTTTCTGCTTCACAGAATGTTTGCACATCCAAGCATCACATTGGAAAACATGTCAAGCCTCACATAGAGCCAAAGCTATCAGAAATGTTGTTCAGTTTTGATCAGACATGCACAGCCTTTCTGAATGCAATGAAAATGATACTGTTTTCAAAATATTTCAGTTTGAGAAAGTTTTGCCTTTGAAAGCTATATGCAGTCCTTTGTTGTTGTTCAGTCATTCAGTCGTGTCCGACTCTTCGTGACCCCATGGACCATAGCACGCCAGGCCTTCCTGTCCTGCGCTCTCTCCCGGAGTGTGCTCGTCCATATTCATTGCATCGGTGATGCTATCTAGCCGTCCCATCCTCTGCCGTCCCCTTCTCCTTTTGCCTTCAATCTTTCCCAGCATCTGGGTCTTTTCCAGTGAGTTTTCTCTTCGCATTAGGTGGCCAAACTATTTCAGCTTCAGCTTCAGTATCTGTCCTTCCAATGAGCACTCAGGGTTGATTTCCTTTAGGATTGACTGATTTGACCTCCTTGCAGTCTAGGGGACTCGTAAGAGTCTTCTCCAGAACCACAGTTCGAAAGCATCAATTCTTCGGCGCTCAGCCTTCCTTATAGTCTAGCTCTCACAGCCATACGTTGCTACTGGGAAAACCATAGCTTTGATTATACGAACCTTTGTCGGCAAGATTATGTCTCTGGTTCTTACTACGCTGTCTAGGTTTGCCATAGCTTTCCTCTCAAGGAGCAAGCGTCTTTTAATTTCATGGCTACAGTCACCGTCTGCGGTGATCTTGGAGCCCAAGAAAATAAAATCTGTCACTGCTTCCATTTCTTCCCCTTCTATATGCCAGGAAGTGACCTTTTAGTTAACATATGTCCTGGCAGTCATATAGAAATATTGATTTTCTTTAATTTTAAATTTTCTGTACCACTCCTTCATCACCAAAGGCATTCCCAGGACAGTGGACATAAAATTATAAAAACAATGCATAACCATAGAAAGTAGAGGCATAAAAACCATAAAACCAGGAGCCAATCTCATGAAATTGCAAAATTCTCCTCAAAATGCTTTGGCAAACAGGAATGTAATTTGGCACCAAAAAGAATATAGAGTTGGTACCAATCATATCTCTCTCACGAGGGCATTCCAAAGTCAGGACACTACCAGAGAGAAGGCCCTCTCTTTTGTACATGCATAGGACCCTTCCCTCAATGATGGTACACAGAAGGGCCTCCAAGAACTCCATGCATGGGCAGGAGGAGGCATTTATTCAGATATTTGGGTCCCAAACCCCTTAGGGTTTTAAAGGTGGGCACCAGCACTTTGAACTGGGGACAGAAGCGAATAGAGAGCCAACATACTTTTTTTAGAATTGTTATAACATGGCTCCATCTAGATAAACTACTCAGAATTCTAGCAGTCGAATTCTGAACCAGTTGAAGCTTCCAAACCATTTTCAAGGGCATATATATAATGCATTACAATAATCCAACCTGGAGGTTTCCACAGCATGGATCACTGTGGTCCAGCTATTCTATTCAGGAAGGCTGAAGCTGGCAAAGCAGCTGAAGTCGGTAAAAGGTGTTCCAAGTCACCGAGGCCACTTGGATCTCTAGTGACAATGTTGGAGCACTCCCAATGTGTGTACCTGCTCCTTCAGGGAGAGAGCAACTCCTTCCAGAACAGGTTGAACATCAGCTTTCCAGACCCAGGAACTGCCTACCCACGGTGCCTCTGTCTTGTCTGGATACGTACGAGCTTATTTGTACTCTCCTGGTACAAGAAAATATAAGTCAAATATATTTTTTAAAAATACTGCTATTGTTTGTGATGTCACATAGATAGGAACACTTAATTATACAGGTTTTTGTATTTGCTGAGCTATGAGTACAAATGGTACCCAGGATGTCTTTTAACGTATAGATTGAATTTAACATATATTTTAATGGGTGTTTTAAATTACTGTTTTACATTTAAATGATAATATATAAAATGTCCATTATATATTCATACTTTAGACACGTATGAACAGCAAGTAATGATATATCAAATTACCATGTAGAATAAATAAACAAAAATGAAATTAAACTACATGAATTCAAACAGTTTCTCTTCTTGCCAAATTACAATGGGCAGAATCCAAAGTGCCGTGAATGTTTTTCTACTCAAACATGGGGGCTTTTCAGCCCCCTTCTACCACCATCCCTGAGGGATGAGGAGCTTCTGCTGGTAAAAAAACATCAGTTCCTTCCCAAGCACACATGGAAGCACTTTCCGCCTGCCCACGGGGAAAACTGGGGTGGATCACAGTCTACAGATATAAGTTAAATCATGATGCCACATTCAGTATGTTACTAGAAGACCTCATAACAGATAAAAATTACTTTTTAACAAGGGAACATTTAAATCATTCATGTAATGTAACGACTTTTATTTATTCACAATATTTATATCCTGTCTTTCTGCTTGATAACAGGCCTCAAAGCAGCTGACATTAAAAGAAAAAATACAATAAATATGTTTCTTAAGGCAGTGGTAACTGATGAAGGCTGTGTTTACAATGATGTAAAATGTCCACTCCCGAGGCCTTAGATACTGCTGGTGTGTCTGTTCCAACTGCTACTCTTCAAAGGTTACATGATGATCATAAAGGAAAATAGCCTTCCCCCAAAATGTCCTACCTAGCAGCCAGGGCCAGATAGCTTCAGATCTTCTTGTCACTTGAGGGCACAGCATCTCACGCAGGCAACTGGACAATCTGCAGCTTGGGGCACTTTCTGATGGCCGGGGTGACTGATGAAGGCTCTACTCTCCAGCCCTTAGATATTACTCATTAATTGAGATTGTAAAGCCATTTTTGTTAGAAGATCCATTTGTTGACTTCCATTTGGAGACTACCAGTATTTTACCTGCTGTTAACATGTTCTCAGTTTGTTGGTAGGTTTCAGTCTTAAAATATCTTTCATCTATCCCAAAAGAATCATTTCTGGCCATCTTTGGGCCGATACATTTTTATCTGGGGGTAGTCTCACCATCTGGCCATAAATCCAACATTATCCTGCCCACATCTTTAATACTGTGGAATTTCTCTTAAATAACTCTACCTTTTAAGGAGTAGTTACCAGTGGTATCGCATTTTATATTAAAAAGATTCTTTGACATTTACATTCTGAGATTTTGCAGATACAGATGTAGAAATAAACTTCCACGTACTCCATTTATCCAGATAGCTATGTCACTAACATAGGTCTTAAAATTATTACATAATCTTCACATTCTAGTATAGTATTATTCAGGCTTGACAAAATACCTTTAAACATATTTCTCACCATATAACTCTTTTTAAAAAATTCTTAGGGCGCAATCCTATGACCACTAGACAGCGGTTAGATGGCCATAGGATTGATTGGTTTCCAGGAACCGACATCGGAGCCCACGCTCTGAGGTCGGTTCCTGGGGAACTGCCTCCTTGCCCCCCCACCTTGTAAGAGGCGCTGTTTGCCCCGGGCTCATAAGAGCAGCATGAGGCAGGGAAAGGGGGGGCATTCCCGGGGGCGGGAACTGCAGAAGTGCCGGTGCGACACTTCCTATGTGTCGTCCAGCCCTTCCCCTCCCCCCGTTCCAAGGTCCTGCATCTAGACAGCCGAAATTGACCATCTAGCTGCATGTGCAGGGCAGCCAGAGTGCGGAGGAGAAGATCCCCTCCACACTCCATCCACCCTGCATTGGATAGGTGGTTGCCTCCAAGTTCAGAGCCGGCTGCTTCTCCACATAGGATTGCGCCCATATTAACCGTATATTTCTGAATCTCTGACTGTAAGTGGAAGTACAGAAACCAGGGTATAATATGGCATTAAACAATCATCCAATATTTGGTTAAATTTTACAATATCATGAGGGGGGTTTTCAGTACTCTAACATTCCTGCAGTGATGTGGGCAGAAATTTTTCCATTTCATATATTCATTAGTAACAATTAATTAATGGATGCCAATTGCAAATACAATATTAGGCAAGCTTGCCAGTTTCAAAGCTGTAATTAATGTTTTTCAGGTGATTATCCCTAGCAAGTTAGTGGGAGAATACATATATGTCACTGAAATGCATGTATGTCGTAGTGCCCCAACAACCTTAGTGGAAGAGAGTTGAACTCTGCTGAAATAGATGAGTAGTTGTTAGCATATCATGCACAGTTCTTTGAGGCTGCTAAAATTAATTAGTGCTGTGTTCATATCTGTTGGATTACAATTCCTAGCATCCCTTGCTGATGGAGGATGCCTGGAGTTGTAGTCCAACACATCTGGAGGGCACCCGGTAGGGGAAGGCTGAATTCATGTGTCAATAATTTTCAGGACCTTTGTTTTTTTCTTACATTTAAAATATATTGTCTTTAAAGTTTTACAAGTATTCCAATAAAAAAAATCCACTAATGTAACATTTAAATCACATGTGTACTTTTATTTTTCCCTTCAAATATTTCAGGTCAAATATGGTGGTGTATTGTGATCAATACTAACATGGGGTACTTTTTTCTTAAATGCAAGTAAAATAAACATGCTAAATTAGATCACTCTTTAGGGCATCAGAAAATGTTCCAGTGCAATGCAAACTGAATGCAAATAGCCCCGTACAAATTAGCCTAATTTGCATAGGACATTTTTCCGGAAACCCATATCACTGTGTCCCTGTAAGAATTATTAATGTATCAAACAGAAAGGAGAAAACATTGATAATCCAGTACAAACGCAAACATTTTTAAACACTTAAGATAGCCTAATAAAACATTTTTTCCAATAAAAATTTCAGTAAAAATTTTCATTGCAGTGGGTCAGCTCCACCCCATGTTCTTCAGTTGGGATTCTCATGATTTCCATGGCCCCAGGCAACCTAGTCCCAAATGTCCACCACATGTCAAACATGGTGACACCCCATTAGTTTATGTGCCATGGCCATGTTTCTTATGCAGGGCATGTGCTGTATTTAAAAAGCAATCTAACAACAAGGCCTGCTGCATCAGCAACCCCCAAATAAGTGGAGAAAGCCAAAGGTGATGAACAGCAAAGAGGCTCTGTTAGCCAGCCATTAAGGAACAGGAACCTGAATACAGGGCTGTTGCCAGTTAAAGCAGCCATGGTATGATGAACATTAGAGGCTTGCCATGGAGCTGGATTCAGACCATTAGTTACATTTAGCCTCCATTAAACTCAGTGGGCCTTAAGTTAGTCATAGGTTAGTCGTAACTAGGGTTGCCACTTATGCATCACTAAAAAGAGAAAATGCATCATCAAAAAAAGAGGATAAAAGATGATATCTTTGTCTAAAACTTGCATGTGCTAATTTATATGTATAGATGCAAATAATTGCTATAATTTAAATAGAAATGCAATACTTCACACCACAGTGGGGACGATGGCAACCCCTGTGTGTGCTTGATCTGCTGGCCAAGTATTGCTAAGTATTGATGGGCAACTTCAAGGCTCTCCCTGCTTATGGTGGTTTATCTTTATCTTTAGCTGTTTTATCTAGCAGCCTCGGAGGGGACAGCTCTTCAAAGAGAGAATGCTTTTAATTGGAGGACTGCCCTCTGGAAAATAGGGCACGGGACAACCGTAATCGCAACTAAGTTTTCACATTGACTTGCGTTCATTCATTCTTTGTTTATAACATGTAAATATACCACCTTATCTGCTAAAGCGCCATCAAGGCAGTATACAATAATGAAAAACAAAGCCTTCAAACAATGAAAACAAGAACATTAAAAACAGTTGAAACATTAAAACTACATATTTCTAAAGGCTACATTGAAAAGAAGCGTTGAGTTAACTTAGTTGGGATCCAACCAATTATTGTGGTGATCCACAAACTCCAGATCTTGGACTAAACTCATTTGCCATTTCTATACAAAAAGGTTATTCACCATTTATTTCCAAGCACCTTTGACAACCTGTACACAATTCTTTATGAAGCTAATTCTTAACACATAAATCAGCCACATAAATCTTGTGGCTTCACATCATCATAACTCAGACTGACATTTTCTCAACCTTGAAGTCATGTATATGAACTTCTTTGAACATTCCAATCGTGTTTATATTTGGGGTTTTTTTTATTAATTGATGTTCAGTTTTTTTACCCTGCTCCTCAGCCAAAAAAGGCTCCCAGAGCTGCTTACAAAGATTAAGGAATCTTACAGAAATCCTAGTAGGAGGGAGCAATCCTATGTGGCAAGGCGGCCGCCTCCAAACTTGGAGGCAACTGCCTATCTAGTGCAGGGCGAGAGGAGCGTGGAAGGGATCCTCTCCTCCGCTCTCCAGCCACCCTACATTCGTGGCTAGACGGCCAGTTTAGGCTGTCTAGCTGCAGGATGTTGGAGTGCGGGGTGGGAAGACTGGACGACACATAGGAAGTGTCGTACCGGGCACTTCCGCAGTCCCCACCCCCAGGAATGCCCCCTTTTGCCCCGCTCCACACTGCTCTTACGAGCATGGAGCCCTGGGACGATCTGCACCACCTACAAGGTGGGGGGGGAGGGGGCGGGGAGGTGGTTGTCCGGGTACTGACCAATCCTATGGCCGTGCAGCCGCTGTCTAGCAGCCATAGGATTGCACCCTTAATTATTTTTAAATATAAATGCACAACTCTGTAACTAACCTGGTATCAATGACAATGAACAAAAGGTTTAAAACTTATGGAGGCAACATTAAAAATCAGAAACACACAATAAGATTAAAAACACATTTTACAAAACCAAATAAGTCTGTGGCCAAATTAACTGAGTTAAGTCATAGCAGTAGAAACTGCAGAAATATTTTAAGTACTTGGAGGTCATCACTTGAGGTCATTTTCTCAGTGGCTCAGGTTTTAAGTCAAATAGAAAAAAGATGGACCTGATGTTTATGAGGTAACAACACATAAAGTGAGCCTTGGAGAATCAGAAAGTGACATAGAATGCAAGCTTTATTATTTTTAAAGTTGTTTAACCCATCCTCAGAGGCCCATCTCTGGGTTCCCCCGCCAAATGAGCAGAGGGCCTTTTCAGTTGTGGCAGCCCGGTTATGGTGTGCTCTCCCCAGAGAGGCCCACCTGGCACCAGTGTTGTAGTCTTTTCAGCACCAGGTAAAGACCTTTTTATTTTCTCAGGCTTTTTAGTCCTTCCATTTTAAAAACGATGTTAGTGCATTTTAAGATCTTTGAACTGCTGCTGGCTTTTATCTCAGTTTTACTCTGGTTTTACTCTGTTTTAAATTTACAGTGTTTATATTTGACTATGTTACTGTAATTTATGGTTTTAAGTTTTTGTTTTGTGAACTGCCCAGAAAGCTTCAGGTCATAGCTGGTATAGAAATCCAATAAATAAACAAAATAAATATTTTTAATTGTACCCTGCTGTTTAGCCAAAATTGCATCTCAAAGTGGCCTCATTTAAAACAGAGGCATAATATAATTAGGGATATGTCAGTGTGTATGTAGCAGTCTGATTTGCCCTTACCCCCAAGAGTTGGTGCTACACACCAGGGTTCAGGCTGTTTTCTCCCAAGACTGAGGGCAGAAGAAGCTGGCTGATGGTAAAGATGCCAACTGAAACAGCCATTCCATTGATCTGCACAGTCTTCTCAGTTAGGATTTGTTGGATCCAATTGGTTTCCAGACTGCTAGGTGGGGGCAGGGGGGTCCAGCTGACAGGACTAGTGTTCCTGTCAAAGCCCTGGTATCTGTGGCATACAGAAATGGCTGAGGTAGTTTACATGATTGCTCCTGAGCACTCTCCTTAACTTTGCAGAGCCTGAGTGGCTCCGTGGTATATCCCAGAGCTGGAGACACTGAAGCAAATTGGGAGATGGATAGAGTGCCAGTGGAGGAAAACTCCAGTGAATGCAACCAAATATTAGTATGTGCCTAATATTGGACCCACGTGAAGGCAGCAAAGCAAAGTTACTTTGCTGCTTCAGTTGCATCCTCTATAGGAGGCAGGCCACTGGAGCTTGACTAAGCGGTTTGGGACCTTTTACACACTGTCCCAAAGGAAGGTATAGAACCCTTGGAGGCCAGCTGTGACTTGTTTGTAAGGCATTTTAAGAAATTTTGTAAATCAATTTTTTATTGTGAACGTCAACAAAACAAAAACATAACAAAACCAAAAAAAATGAAAATATAACAACATACTCTAAAGTCCTCAGTTTCAAATAATACAACATTCTAGGCAGTAAGGCTTTTTAAGAATAAAATTGCTTGCATCATTTGGGGCCTTGACTCTACCATAATAGCAGATCAGTCTCAAGGGGTGTCCAGAGCACTGTTGGTCCAGCTTTATTGGCTGAGGGTCCGTCAGCATGTCTCAAGGATATGCTTGGGCATACCTGCTTTCTTAGCCTTTGCCCCTCGTGTCTGGTAAAATCTAGTAAGGAAAGGACCTGTGGTTGGACCAGGAGGTGATTAATGCCTCCTTATTGGAGGGAGGGGTCTTGGGTCATCCGAAGTAGGCAGCGGTGGTAAGATTTCTTTTTCAGAAATCCTCCCTGGATCTGGAAGATTTGAACAACTATAGACTGGTCTTGAATGTCCCCTTCCTGGGCAAGGTTCTTGAGTAAGTAGTTGCTAACCAGTTCCAGGTACTTTTGGATAAGACTGATTTTCTGAATCCTTTTCACTCAGGATTCTAAGCTGGTTTTGGCACTGAGGCCACCTTGGTCAACCTGTATGATGACCTTTGTTGGGAGAGAGACGGGGACCTCGTCCCTGTTGATACCCCTTGATCTCTCGATGGCTTTTGATACCATCAATCATGGTATCCTTCTGGAGCAGCTCTGGAAATTGGGGACACTGCTTTGCAGTGGTTCCACTCCTACTTGGAGGGTTGGTTCCAGAGGGTGGTGCTTGGAGGGTATTGCTTGACCCAATGGATGAGGGTTCCTCAGGGTTTGATCTTTTCCCCCATGCTGTTGAATATCTAAAAGAAACTGCTGAGTGGGGTCATCTGCAGTTTTGGAGTGTGTTGTCATCAGCATGCAGATGATATGCAGATCTATTTTTCCTTTACATTGCAATCAGAGTTGGCAGTGGATGTGCTGAGCCCGGAGCCTGGCCTTTGTAATCGACTGAATGAGGGCCGACAAAGTGAACCTCAAGCTAGATAAGTCACTGATACTGTTAATGGGTGGTTCCTCAGTCTGGATGGGTGCAACCTGTTCTACATGGGGTCATATTCCCCCTGAAGGAGCAGGTACGGTGCTTGGGGTACTTTGGGATCCATCATTGTAACTGAAGGCACAAGTGGCCCCTGGGGCACAGAGCACCTTCTACCAGCATTGGCTAGTGCCCCAGCTGTGACCCTTTCTGGTTGGAGATAGCCTGACTGTGGTAGTCTATGTTCTAGTAACCTCTAGCTTAGATTAGTGCAATGTGCTTTATGTTTGACGATGGTATACCTTTGGAGATGGCACGAAAACGGCAGCTATTACACAATGCGGCAACCAGACTTTTGACCAGAACCATCAAGCATTCCAGACATAAAACTCTAGTTCTGGCCTGCCTGCACTGGCTGCCAATTTGTTTCCATGCCGAATTCAAAATGCTGGTCTTCACCTATGAAGCCTTGCACAGCTTGGGACCCCAGTAACCCAAGGAGCATACAAACCCGCCCGGACCCTGAGACTGACATCTGATGCCCATCTTTCCATGACCCATCCAAGAGATGTTCAGAGGGTGGCAGGGAAAGAATGGGCCTTTTCTGTGGTCCCTACCCCCCATTATGGAATGCTTCCCCTAGTGAAGCTCATCTGCCACCAACTATGTCATCTTTTAGGTGCCAGACAAATGCAGTAATCTTTTCACAGGCATTTGGATAGTTTAATGGCCTGGCTTTGGTGGCATTTTTGTTCAGTCCTGTAGCTGGATGGGGTATGTTTGTTTGTCTTTTAAATTATTCTTTTAGATGGGTGCTTTTGTAAATTTATATGGTTTTAAATAATTTGTTGTTGTACAGTTGGTGTTTTTTGTTTTGTTTTTATTATTCTTTTGTAAATCGCTTTGGAATACCTTTTGGTTCTGTGAATCATTACATAAATGTAATAAACTAACAAATTAACTAACTAAAGAGCTTGGACAGGCATCAGGAGTAGATAAAGCATAAAATGGTGGGGGCAAATATAGTTGCCCCTTGTTGACCTTTGTGGATAAATTGCATCCCTGTCTTCATCATCTTGCTTTTAAGTTTTTCAGTATGACTTCCATAAATAAATGCGTCTGTCTCTTCTGGTTATTGACTGCTGTATCCTTAACCGTTCACTTTAGATGATACTTTGGACGAAGTGACAAGAAAAGAACTTTGCACAGACACTTTCTGTAAAGTTTGTGGGGCTGTGCTGCAGTTTGAATCACAAAGAATAGCGCACTATGAGGTAAGTTTTGAGGCGGAACATATTTGTAATGTTTCATAGCCCCCTATTCCTCAAGCAAAAGAATTTCCATGGGTTGCCAGTACAGGCTTCATTTCCTTGGGAGGAAACCACGATAGAGACGTATGGGGTTTTTTTGGTAATATCTCTTTATTTACAAATATACCCACTTGAGCAGGCAAGTACATAGACAGATGGCACATAGAAAGACAGCTTGCTTTTGGGAAATGCTATTTGATAACAGCATTTCCCCAAAACAAGCAGCATATTCTTGGCTCTGTCTCATCACAGTCAGCTGCAAAAACTCAAGACTTCTGTCTTTGCTGGCTACATTCCAACTCTTTCCACAAACACACATCCAGACATAGTCTCTGCTTCAACCTTGGCTGGTAAGTGTGCCCATGAGCACCAGTCATCATTGTTCATTGAAGAAACATCTTCTGCCTATCGGTGCCCATTGGAGTACTGCCACCACTGTTAGCTAAGCAAAAGGCTAGTAGTGATAGATCATCTCACCATTTGAGAGCCATAAGAATATTATCCGGTGTGAGATGCTTTTCCATGGTGTGCTGTCTTTCAGAAGAAGAATTATTTCTCCTAGGGCGAACACATTTTAATAAGTGGTCACAGGTAAGACTTGCTGAGATGGATGCACATCAACCCAAGTCAAAGTTTTTTCTTGTTTAGATTGTAGTTCCGTTGCCCTGGCCATGGACTCCAGCATATTAAAGTCATGAAATTCACACCTGTTGCTAGTTGTTCTGAATCATTGTGTTTGGAAATGAACTGGCAAGCAGTGCTGCTGTTGTAAAATGGGTGCAATCTGCTCTCCCAGTCATGCGCCCTCCAGCATCCTCAGTGCTGCCTTCTGGAACAACTCAAGTTTCTAGAGCCTCTTGAAAGGCAGAGCCATGCAGAACGTTTTGCACTAATCCATTCTGGATGCAACTAAGGGATGTGTCACTGTGGCCAGGCCAAGTATTGAAAGGCCTCTGCCATCTCTGTGTCTTCCAAGTCTCAGCACCGGAATTATGCTTCTTTATAAACATTTCAACACCTACTTTTTTCCTTACTCATTTTATCTCAAAGAGAAACCAGAGGTGCCTCCTGCTATAAACTGCTGCTTCTGTTTTCCAGGGCAAAAGGCACGCTCAGAAAGTCCGACTTTATTTACAAATGCATAGTGAACAAAAGGAAGGACAGGAGCCTGGCAAGCTGAAGACACAGGTGAATTTCCTGGAGTGTCCCCTCATCTGCAGCTTCAGCAATGCTTTATATGGGCTGGGTAACCTGTGGCCCAAGGACCAGATGCAGCCGTCTGCCTAATTTCATGTGGCCCTCGGCATCATCCAGTGCGTCAGATGCTTTGGGCCCGCTCTTCTGCTATGTGTGTACATGCAAGAGGCATAGAGAAGGGATGCTTGGCACGAGATAAAGTGCTATGCGATGCTTCAAACTCTCCATTGGTTGCAGCCCATATTTGGCTTTTCCTGTGGGTCAGCAGAGGCTCATAGGAAAACCCCTGTTTATTGTGGGTAGTTGATGATTAAGAGTCATCACCCTTTTCAGACCAGGAACATGCCTTTTCACCCCAATTTGCAACATGGGATCCAATTTTAATTTTTCACCATATATGCCAGTTCCCCACCCCCTTTCCCTTTCTTTCTCTCACAAAGAGAAAGAGAGAAAGGCATGACTGAAAGGGTACACCCACCAGTTGAACATTAATGATTAAATGTCTTTGCTCTTTAATTTCAGATGGACCCAGATGTGGACAAAAACACATACTGCAGGCTTTGCAACATGATCTTCACATCCCCAATTGTTGCTCAATCACACTACCTGGGAAAGATCCACACCAAGAAACTGAAGCAGCTGTCAGGAGATCAGGCTCAGCAGCCCACACCGAGTGCTCAGCCTGGTGAAGACCCAGCACTTTTTACATCCCTAGTTTGTCAGAGCAAGGGGGATGTGGGCCATTTTAATCAGCAGAGTAGTCCAAGGAACAAAACAAGGGAAGTTTCCGCCTTCTATTGCTCCCATGTGCGCTTTTCCCTGTAGCCCGGTCATTTCATACAGTGCAGAGGGGAAGGGAGAGAGCAGTGACTAGGCTTGCTAGCCAGCCATTTGTAGGAGGCCATATTCAGAATGGCCACTGAGGGCATCTCTACAGCAGCCTAAAATCCTGCATTTAAAACGGGGCTTTCTGCTTCTGTTTTAAATGCAGGATCATAATGACACCCTTTTTCACGCACTTCCTTTCCCCCCACCCCTTCCCCCTCCCTCTCCCCATATCTGAGGACACAACCAGGATACAACCTGCTAAACATGTCTACTCAGAAGTGATTCACATTGTCTTCAATTGCACTTACTCAGCATGGGAGTGGGGAGAGGGATGAGGAGTTGGGAATTGCTTTGCCTTTTGTTTTTGCATCTACTCAGAAGAAAATCACATTGTCTTCAATTGCACTTACTCAGCACTGGAGAGAGGGAAGGGGAATTCAGAACTGGTTTTGGGATGACATTTTTACTTTCTGAGTAAGGGCATTCTACACCAGCCTAAAATCCTGCATTTAGAATGAGGCTTTCTGCTTCCATTTTAAATGCAGGATCATGACTCCCTTTTTCACGTGCCTCCTTCCCCCCTCCTTCTCCCCGTAGATGAGCCTTCCATTATCTTTCATTGATCTCGCTCCTCTTCTTGCCGCTTTCCCTCTTTTCATGGAGGAAACGGTTGAACACAACGGGGTAATTTTATAGCTCATTATCTGTGATCTATTTAACTAAAAACTGAACAAAGGGCATTTAGTGCAGGAGACGCCCTGGAGGATCACGGCGTCATGTAAAGAGCCTGCAAACTTCGGTGAAGGAGCAGTCTCAATCGCAGGATAAAAGCTCCGTGTGAAGGAGCCCTGAGACTATTTGCTAGCAAAGGAGGGCGAGTATTTTATTTTAGCTGCGGCTTGATACTGGAGAGCTAAAAAGATTAAATTCTGTCTTAATGTATCCTGAAGATTATAGGGCTGCTGATTTTCTGTCTGTCTGTCTGTCTCTCTCTTCCTCCTTTGCTATTTCACTGGGGAGACTGACCTTTCTTCATCGCACTTTGCCCCAGGTCCCTCTGCGACTCCAGCTCTGCCAGAGCTGTCAGTTGAAAAGACCACACCAGACAATGATGCTGAAGACCCATCTTCATCCTGTAGTGCTACCTTAGATTTAGATAATCCAGAAAAGTATTGCAAGCTCTGCTCAGCACCCTTCAACAATCCACTGATGGCCCATCAACACTACGTGGGCAAGAAGCACAAAAGGAACGAAGCCCGCAAGAAGCTGATGGCTGAGATAGGAACTGAGGCTATCCCTGTGGAATCCAAGGCCAATGGTAAGCAAGCAGCATGGAGACATGTGCTCCACTTTGAATCAGCTGAGCATCACTCAGAACCAAGCTACATGGTCAGAAGAACCCTGTTATGTCGTGGCTGTTGCTGGCCTGCAGCACTACAGATTGCAGGGGGGGGTGGAGTTCCATGCTTTGTTTGAATGTTTCTCCATATATTAAAAAAAATCCCTGCCCATAGGACACCAACATGTCAGGAAAAGGGTTGTTCTGGCTTTTCTTCTCTTTACATGAACAAGCATTTGGATGTTCCACCACCTGTAATGTGACGTGGCGCAAGCCAGCAGCAGATTCATCATGTGATTGTGTTTTTTAGTACTCTGTTGTTACTGTTTTAAGTTCTAAGGTTCCAGGCATTCACGTAATATGTCGATTTTAACCTGTAGCCCTCTGTTCTTTTAGCCGTTGGGGTGGGCAACTACATATGCCCTATATGCAGTATCAGCCTCACATCCATAGAGATGTACCAGTCCCACATGCAAGGAAATAAGCATCAGATTAAGTAAGTATTTTCCTAGCTCTCCATCGTTGGTTCTGGACCTGCACTGACTGTGCAGGGATGAAGGGTGTGTGTATATGTGCGCGCACGCACACACGTATGTGCAGAACACATCTACTAACGTGTAGTTCAGTCGCACAGAAAGAATGTGGTCTCTCTGCAGTCCCACATACAGGTTCTGCATCTGCCCAGAGTTCATGGTAGCTGCCTAGAGCTCTCAGAAGGCAGTTTGTACTCCTGCCCTCTCCCCTTAAGAGGAGATTTCCCTGCCGGCCTTGAAAGGTGTGGCAAGCGCCTTCTTGTTCAGTTTTCTTCTGTCCCGTATTAGCAGCAGCAGCAGCTTTAGGAAATGTTCTGTTTGCTCTTCACTTCTTTTTTAATTTACAGAATATTATATAGTCAATTTTATTTACTTCCCTCAACATTTTCCTAAAGTTGGGATGAGGAGCCTCTGCCCCCACTGCAGTTCCCATCACCATACTGCCCGGGGCTGATGGATTCTGGCAACATCTGGAGGGCCACAGGATCTTCACCCCTCTCTTAAGTAGCCTTACTGAAGTCAATACTCTGCCCTTTGCTCCGGTTCCCCTTGTGCCTTTGGTATAGCAGGTGTCTTTCAGAAAGTGCATGGTTTCTGGGGGGAACTACCCAGCTCAGTTTACAATAGCCCAGAGCAATCTATAAGAATAAAAGAGGATGTGTGTCTGACCAAAACTGTGAAACCTCTGAAGTGCTGCACCTCCGGATTATTTTGTTTTTAAAATAAATTAATTAATTGCAATTAAATTAAATGTGTCTGTGTATGAAGCCTGCAAGATTCCTACACTGAGCAGGGGGTTGGACTCGATGGCCATGTAGGCCCCTTCCAACCCTACTATTCTATGATTCTATGGTTCCAAGCCTGCAGTAACATCATCAGTCACTAGATGGCAGACTTCCCGTTTTGCATTTGATACAGTTTGAAACCAGGGGAAATTAGTAGGCAAAGGAACAGAGTTATACAGCTACTCACATCCCCCCTGCTGTGGGACAGCCCACCTTCAGGGAAGTGGAGCGGACAGACTCTTCCCTTAAGGGGCTACAGCAGTGCACCTGGGAGGGGCCATGCCTAGGGGTGCCAGTGGGTGTGTCTTCTCGCAGATGGGGCAGGGACAAGGTGTTCAACTCTGACAGCTGTGTAAGTTTGCTCAAAAGCTTCACTGTATCAAATGAACGACTGGTTCAACCTGTGTAAAGCTGGGCTGTTCTGCAGTCTATAATAATAAAAGAGGATGTGTTTTTGTTTGCCTGTCTGTCACCACCCAGACCATAAAATCTAGATATCCGAAACTTGGCATGCATACTAGGAGATTCTAAGGATGTGCACCTTGGGGGGCGGGGGGGGGGTTGCTGAAATGCATTAATTAATTTTAATTAATGTGAATGTGTCTGTGTGTTTGAAGCCTACAGTACCATCTTTGGCCATGAGGTGGCAGTTGTCCCTAACCAGTGCATAGCCTTGCAGTCAATACAATTTGAATTCAGAGGAAATTAGAAGGCGGAGGAAGAGAGTTATATGGCTGTCCCTGACTTGCTGTTGTAAGGAAGCTCCCACCCCCAGGGAATGCAGTGGAAGAGCCCTCCCTGAGGGGGCTATAGGGGTGCACCATGGCAGGGGACATGCCTAGGGGTATTAGTGGGTGTGGTTTCACTCAGACGGGGGAGTCAAAATGTCTCCAACTCTGACAAGTACATAGGTTTGCTTGAAGGCTTTGCTGTATCAAACTAAGGGCTAAGGAACCGTGCAAAGCTGGTTCCATTTGATAATACTCAATAACACAGTTTATGTTGGTAAAAGGCAGGACTAAAAATAATTGCAGCAGAAATAAATAATTGCTTTGGCTGGCACCTAAAAGACATTAATGCAGCCAAGTTAGCCTCCTTTGGGAAAAGAGTTCCACATGCAGGATGCCAGAGTGAAGAAGGCCCCCTCCCCCATTGCTGCATGTCTCACTTCAGAAGTTGAGGGCGCCTGGAGAAGGCCTCTGGAGAAGGGGCGAGGCAGCACCAAGGAGAAAACGGAAACACAAAGGGAAAGTATATCTGAGTCAGTTGCTTACACTGGGGGGCTAGAATAAGACACACAGCCCTTCATGAAATGATTTACCATTTTCTAGCACCAGCATGAGGCCTGCCTCAGTCAATTTGTTTAGTTAGAATCATGTCAATCTTTTTTCCATTCTTTTCACGCTTTATTTTAATTTTGTAGGGAAAACTTGATTGTCAATCTGATGAAGAACTCCAAAAAAACATACAATTCCTTCCAAGATGAATTGGCAGATTACATTAAAGTACAAAAAGCAAGAGGACTGGAACCAAAAACTAACTTTAGAAAATCAGAGGAAGAATTTCAAAATCAAGAGTTTGACGCCACGAATGGTCATAAGGAGACCTTTACATCTGACCAAGATCTATTTTCGCATGATATTTATGAACCAGATCAGCATTCCATTTTTTTCTCAGAAACATGCACACCTTCGTATCCTGTTGAAAACAGATTGTCACATTGGTCACCAGCACACAGAGATCCACTAAAACTAGAAGATGCACCCATGTTTCAGTGCAGCACAGAATGTTGTTCAGAAAAGCCAGTGTCTCATTGCAACCAATCCTCAGCAGAATCTAGCGATGGCTGCAACAAACCTCTTTCTCCAGATAACAGCTCTAGCTCTTACAAGAGAAGCCGAAAGGAGCCAAAGACACCCAAAAAGGAGAAAGAATGTACAAGAGAGGGTGAAGGGAACCTTTCCCAACAACTTGTAAAGCTCAAGAGAAAACAGTACAGTGAAGGAGAGACAGACTCAGGAAAGGACACTGAGAAGAAAAAGAAAAAGAAAGATGATATAGATGCAGCAACTGGGGGGAAATCAAAGCACAGTAAAGACAAAGGCAGTAAAGAGGGTTCTTCTGAAAAGGAGAGCAGAAGACACAGGAAGGAGAGAAAGAAGGCTAAAGACAGTGGACCAACTGAGGAGGAGATGCTGTGGAACGAATCTATCTTGGGATTCTAGCTGAGCTTTTTCTAATGAATGTTATGTGATTTAGAATCTGAACCATGTTGCACTTTTATGTTTTGGTTAGTGGTTACTTGTTTTAAATTGGTCCTTCAGAAATAATGGGTGATAGGGTCGGAGATCTCTTAACAAAGCACTAGGGAAGAATTTGAACTGAAATTCTGTAATATGCTCTGAAACATAATTAGTAGTTAACAATGTTTCTCCTGGAATGACATTTAACACAATATGAAGATGCTATGAAATACTACATTTCAATATCCGATATTTAAAAGTGGGAAAGATGCATAGATATGCATTATATCCAGACACAGCTATATCTGTATTGTTGAAAGCTTTACAAATGGGTATGAAATTATAAAAGAGGGACTAGGGTTTATTCCAGTTCTTGTTTACAGGTTGTTGTTTTCCTTCCAGTTCTGAAATTTAAAAAAATGAAAGAACCCATTAAACATATGAGAGAGAACACATTGAATGTCCCCCCCCCCCTCCCCGATAGATCAGGCCCAACATTTTCTTTAGGGAATATATGGACAAAGTGCATTTCTTGGGATTTGTGCTACTTAATCCCCTGTCTTAAGGTGGTCTTGTATTTCAAGCCAAGATTTATATGTAAGGATCAGGAATAATTTTTCTGAAAATAAACTTCCCTTATTTAGTGTGTTCAAGGATTGAAGAAAATTGTATAAGTCCTCTACAAATCCACTTGTGTTTTTTAAAGGCATGGGAGTGTTAAGTTAAGGCATTTCTTAACCTCCATACCAGGTAAACTTTAAATAGTGTGGCGGTTAAGAAGTGCCTTAACTTAATATTCCCATGCCTCTTGCGCTCACATACATTTTTCTCTTCCAGCAACAATGCCCATTGCACAGAGAATGAGGTCTTGGGGGGGGGGGGAATTGGGGGGGGGGAATTGATACTCATTTGCTCACTTTCTTCTCTCTCTGCCATGCTGCTGCTCACTTAAATAATAGGGGGAGGACAGAGGCTGATGAGGGCTCAGTGCTCCCTCCCTGCCCTTGCCTGCCTCATGAGACCCAGGAGAGAAATTTTTAAAAACAGCCAGACTCCTGCTGGCTGTGTCTGCCATACATGGATGCCCATTTTCCAGAAATAAATGTTGCCTCCTGTGCAGACGCAGGAGAGCCACTAATGCCCAGATTTGGGAAGCAAAGCATGGGGTATTGGATTAACACCATATTATTAATATATCTATGATTTATGTTCCAGTGCACTACCGCTTCATGTCTACAGGTGGCAGCCGCAAACTCATTTTTCCACCAGTCCTGTGGCTGTGCTGCATATTGTAGTGAAGTATGAGAATTTTGTTTTGATTGGTTTTTAACTTGAATTTGCCCCATCCGCAACTCTAAACGGGATCTCGGTTTTTGGGGAAAGCTCGCACATTCCCAAGTTTGTGTTCATGTTCACAGAATGTGTACTTTAGGGAAATGAGCACTTTGGAAATGCACTTAAAAAAGTAAAATACAAATTTTCACACTTTAATCCATGGGGGTAAAGTGCGCATTTGTGCACATACTTTTTGAAGTGCACACTTTCTTTTTTGAACAAAAAGAAAAGCAGAGTGCAATTGAAAACAAGAGTGAGGCAGTCTGAGCTACAAGTTGGAGCTTGGAGAATCTATTTCATGATGACTCTAAATAAGTTCTTCTGAGTTCAGTGGGTCTTTGAGCTGAAAAAGATGGAAGATGCATCAGTGATTTTTTTTTTTTTTACTTTTAAGGCAGCCATGGGGTTCCCCCACATGTTTGATCAGAACAGTGACCCTGGGGGGCAGAGGTAACCCTTTTGCTCTTGTCACTTTCTGGATCTCACCCCCACGCCCAGTCCTGTGAGCCCTACAATGGAAAAATAAAGGCACAATAGTAGTACCTGTGTTTTTTTTTCCTGCTGCAGCACTTATAGCAGCTTGGGGGACTGATTTAGATCTGGAAAAGGGTGCAAGGGAACATGTTAAGGTTACTGCTCTGATCACTGGAGAGCCTTCCTTCCCCCCACTGCTTTAAAGTTTAAAAAAAAATGGCTGGAGATCTGATTATGGATCTCTCATGCCATGTCTGTTTTGACCTATGCTCCTAAATAAGTGCATAGGTTCACTGCCTCAGATAATGTATATTTCAAAGAAAAAGCTCCAGCTCTTAAATTGCTGGAGTTGCCTCTTTTAAAAGTTATCTCTCTTCCCCCCACAGTATTTCCTAGACACAAAAATGGAGAAATCTGATTCCAGACAGACTACTTTCTAGTCTCTTAATGATCTGGTGCAAGTTCCCTGCATTAACTTGTTGGATCTGGTGCTTAAATTTTTGCCATACGCCAATTTGCCTATTTATAAAACGGAAATACGGATAGCAGAACTAATTTCTGCAAGGTGTTTGCATTGAAGACCTGAAAGATTACAAGGAGGTAGTCTGACTTGCAAGATTCACAGTACTAAATGATTTCACAAAAGAGAAGTGAGGGGTTCTTAGCACATACCCCCACCCCACCCCCGCTCATGGCGCATTTGTGCTGTGAGCACGATTGGCCTCTGTGCCAGGAGCATTGCCAGACTTCCCCATTTTCAGTAATGGGCAGGCATATCAAAATTCACCAGCACTTATGCACACCCAGCAGAGACCTGATGGAGGATGGAGAGTGAAAGCATTCCATGACTTGGGGTGGCCATGTGTCCTCTTTTACAGAGGAATGTCCTCCATTTAAAGGGCTCTCCTGTCCAATTGCAGTTTATAGATAAAGGACCATAAGAACTGTTGCCTGTCACCAGTTAGCACCTGAATAGCAGACTGAACAGGCAGCCACAAAGGTCACCTGGTCACAGTCGTCTGCACTGTGGTGAGATTGTTGTTGTTGTTGTTGTTCAGTCGTTCAGTCGTGTCCGACTCTTCGTGACCCCATGGACCGTAGCACACCAGGCCTTCCTGTCCTGCGCTCTCTCCCGGAGCGTGCTCAAGTTCATATTCATTGCATCGGTGATGCTATCTAGCCATCTCATCCTCTGCCGTCCCCTTCTCCTTTTGCCTTCAGTCTTTCCCAGCATCAGGGTCTTTTCCAGGGAGTTTTCTCTTCGCATTAGGTGGCCAAAATACTGGAGCTTCAGCTTCAGTATCTGTCCTTCCAATGAGCACTCAGGGTTGATTTCCTTTAGGATGGACTGATTTGACCTCCTTGCAGTCCAGGGGACTCGTAAGAGTCTTCTCCAGCACCACAGTTCGAAAGCATCAATTCTTCAGCGCTCAGCCTTCCTTATAGTCCAGCTCTCACAGCCATACATTACTACTGGGAAAACCATAGCTTTGATTAGACGGACCTTTGTTGGCAAGGTGATGTCTCTGCTTCTTACTATGCTGTCTAGGTTGGCCATAGCTTTCCTCCCAAGGAGCAAGTGTCTTTTAATTTCATGGCTACAGTCACCGTCTGTGGTGATCTTGGAGCCCAAGAAAGTAAAATCTGTCACTGCTTCCATTTCTTCCCCTTCTATATGCCAGGAAGTGATGGGGCCAGATGCCATGTTCTTCGTTTTTTTAATGTTGAGTTTCAAACCAGCTTTTGCACTCTCCTCTTTCACCCTCAACAAGAGGCTCTTGAGATCCTCTTCGCTTTCTGCCATTAGGGTGGTATCGTCTGCATATCGGAGGTTGTTGATAATTCTCCCAGCAATCTTAATTCCGACCTGTGATTCATCCAACCCGGCGTTTCTCATGATGTACTCTGCATATAAGTTAAATAAGCAGGGTGACAATATGCAGCCTTGTCGTACTCCTTTCCCAATTTTGAACCACTCGGTTGTTCCATGTCCGGTTCTTACTGTTGCTTCTTGACCCTCGTACAGGTTTCTCAGGAGACAGGTAAGGTGGTCTGGTACTCCCATCACTTTAAGAATTTGCCACAGTTTGTTGTGATCCACACAATCAAAGGCTTTAGCGTAGTCAATGAAGCAGAAATAGACGTTTTTCTGGAATTCTCTTGCTTTCTCCATGATGCAGCGAATTTTGGCGATTTGATCTCTAGTTCCTCTGCCTCTTCGAAACCCCTCTTGTACTTCCGGTAGTTCTCGGTTCGCATACTGCTGAAGCTTCGCTTGTAGGATTTTGAGCATCACCTTGCTGGCATGTGAAATGAACGCAATTATGCAGTAATTTGAACACTCTTTGGCGTTGCCCTTCTTTGGAATTGCAATGTAAACTGAACTTTTCCAGGCTTGCGGCCATTGTTGAGTGTTCCAAATTTGTTGGCATATTGAATGCAGCACTTTAACAGCATCATCTTTTAGGATTTTAAATAGCTTGGCTGGAATACTGTCATCTCCGCTAGCTTTGTTGTTACTAATGCTTCCTAAGGCCCGCTTGACTTCACTCTCGAGGATGTCTGGCTCAAGTTCAGTGACCGCACTATCATGGCTATCAGGGACATTCAGATCTTTCCTGTATAGTTCTTCTGTGTATTCTTTCCACCTCTTCTTAATCTCATCTGCTTCTGTTAGGTCCCTGCCTTCTTTGTCCTTTATCATGCCCGTCTTTGCACAAAACGTTCCCTTGAGATCTCTGATTTTCTTTAAGAGATCTCTAGTCTTTCCCATTCTGTTGTTTTCCTCGATTTCTTTGCATTATTCATTTAAGAAGGCCTTCTTGTCTCTCCTTGCTATTCTCTGGAACTCTGCATTCAGTTGGATATATCTTCCCCTTTCTCCCTTGCTTTTCGCTTCCCTTCTTTCCTCAGCTACTTGTAAAGCCTCATCAGACAGCCACTTGGCTTTCTTGCATTTCTTTTTCTTTGGGATGGATTTCGTTGCTGCCTCCTGAACAATGTTACGGACCTCCGTCCATAGTTCCTCAGGCACCCTGTCTATCAGGTCTAATCCCTGAAATGTATTCCTCACATCCACTGTATATTCATAAGGGATATGATTTAGGTCATACCTGAATGGTTTAGTGGTTTTCCTTACGTTCTTCCATTTAAGCCGAAATTTTGCAAGAAGCAGCTCATGATCTGAGCCACAGTCAGCTCCAGGTCTTGTTTTTACTGACTGTATGGAGCTTCTCCATCTTTGGCTGCAAAGGACATAATCAATCTGATTTCGATATTGACCATCTGGTGATGTCCATGTGTAGAGTTGCCTCTTGTGCTGTTGGAAAAGAGTGTTTGCTATGATCAGCGTGTTCTCTTGGCAAAACTCTATTAGCCTTTGTCCTGCTTCATTTTGTACACCAAGGCCATGCCTGCCTGTTATCCCGGTGATTTCTTGACTTCCTGCTTTAGCATTCCAATCCCCTATGATGAAGAGGACATCTTTTTTTGGTGTTAGTTCTAGAAGGTGTTGTAGGTCTTCATAGAACCAATCAACCTCAGCTTCTTCGGCATCAGTGGTTGGGGCATAGACTTGAATTACTGTGATGTTGAATGGTTTGCCTTGGATTCGTACTGAGATCATTCTATCATTTTTAAGATTGTACCCCAGTACTGCTTTTCCCACCCTTTTGTTGACTATGAGTGCTACTCCATTTCTTCTAAGGGATTCTTGCCCACAATAGTAGATATGATGGTCACCTGAATTAAATTCGCCCATGCCTGTCCATTTTAGTTCGCTGATTCCCAAGATGTCGATGTTCAATCTTGCCATCTCATGTTTGACCACCTCCAGCTTACCTTGATTCATTGATCTGACATTCCAGGTTCCTAAACAATATTGTTCTTTACAGCATCAGATTTTCTTTTCACCACCAGACACATCCGCAGCTGAGTATCCTTTCAGCTTTGGCCCAGCCACTTCACTCTTTCTGGCGCTACTTGGAAATACCCTCTGCTCTTCCCCACCAGTATATTGGACACCTTCCGACCTGAGGGGCTCATCTTCCGGCGTCATATCTTTTAGCCTTGTGATACGTTCCATGGGGTTTTCTTGGCAAGAATACTGGAGTGGGTTGCCATTTCCTTCTCCAGTGGACCACATTTTGTCAGAACTCTCCGCCATGACCTGTCTTGGGTGGCCCTGCACGGCATAGCTTATGGCTTCACTGAGTTACGCAAGCCCCTTCACCACAACAAGGCAGTGAAGTTATAACAATTATTTCTACGATTGCATCGATACATACAAATTAGCATATGCAAATACATGCCTTCCTTTATCCTCTTTTTTTGGTGAAGCATATGTGGCCACCCTTGTTCCGCTGAGCCCAGTGAGGAACAACTCCTAGATGCACAGGTCTGTGCACACGAGAAGATATGGACTGTGCCACACATTTTTTACTGAACTAGTTGAACTGCTTTGGGGATATGATTTATAAATTAGATTCCATATATAGAAGATATGCTAGCTAGAAAGAGATGGGCATAGAGTCAAAGCAGCCGTTGAAATCATTGGCATCTGGGCAGGGCCAAGTGGATCTCCTTCCAGCTAATGGGCCTTGGCAGTTAAGATGTGATGCTTCTGAGTTATACAGAACTATTCTTCAGGTGTGCATACAATATAGTTCTCTCTTTCAGTAACCAACACGGCATTCACTACTTATATCCATTTATTGTTCTTAAATGAGAGCAATGAAATATGGTCATGCATGATCCAGCTCCCTGAATTCTCCTGTTCTGGAAAAGCGACCTAAGCTACCTGCCTACTCAAATAGTGCTGTTTCCTTTATATTCTTCTCAAGGTGATGTGATATGCACTTATTTTTGCTGAGTGTACATGAGCAAAAAGAAACCCTACTTAAATGTTAACAGTAAATATCAGAAAATTTAAAAATCAACAAAAAGTAACCCAGTATTACAAAGCCTAAAAGAGTTGTTGGTTTGTTGACCCCAAGTAACTGACACTTGTTAACTTGAATTACTGAACTTGTATATCATGTCTCTGATTTCTGAATGTTTTGTTCGTTTTTAATCTCACTTTGTAAAACAGTCCCTACAATCGCGTGTGTGTGTGAGAGAGATTTTCCCATACTGACTTTCATACACACACAAAATCCTCACTATTCATGCATCTGATGGTGGACTTTGACCCATGAATACCTCTTTAGTAGATATGGAGCTCTTTGTTGTTTTCCCTGATTTGGGGGCTCTCTTGTTCACAAGCAATGAACTGCATTGCTGCATTTTTGCAGTTGGTCTGCAAAACTTGTGGTGAGCCATGAAATCCAACATAGCAACACCTGGGTACTGTCAGATGGGGCCTGGCTGCATTTGTCAATGTTGGTGGGTTTGTCAGACCCCCTACATGTGCCTGAGGTTTCCTGTGCTGAAAACTTCCTGTCTTTCTTTTATTGTCTCTCCTATTCTAGATTACAAAGAAACAGCAGCCTGAGGACATTTGAAAATCTCACAGTTAAAAACTAAAACTATTTGGACCTGTAATGATTTACCATGTCACAACTGCCTGGTGAGGCAGGCCAGCTGTGCACCCTTCTATCCAATCCATAGGTTGCTGTCACCTCACCCCACCCCGCAGCCCTGGGGAGGGAGCCCTGGGAGCTATGAGCTAATTCTCTGCATGGGGTGAGGTTGTGACCAGCTGGATCCCCCGTTACTATGGTCAGGCAGCGAGCTTTCCCCTTACTTCCCCTTAGGCATAAGCGAAGCCGCTCTGGTGGAATTGTCAGAAACACACACCCAAACCTCAGGTACAAATTGAAAGAAAATATTTCTTAAAGGAATATAATAAGAGTAGAGATGTAAAATTTCTAGAAATCTTGAGGCCATGGGAAAAAAAAACATTTTCAGGGAAAAAAGAATTTTGGGAAAAATTTAAAAAGAAGCAAAACATATTTTTTTTTACCATTCTTTACAGATATAAAGTCACTTTGTTGCTTTAGGACAGCCTTCCACACTCTGGTGTCCTCCAGATAATTTGGACTTCAGCTCCCATCAGCCTCAGGCAGAATAACCAATGGTCAGGAATGCTGGGTATTGTAATCCAAAACATCAGGGTGGCACCGGGCTGCTTTAGGAACATGAAGCAGCCTTTCTGTTCCTAAAGTTATAGTATGTATAATTTGGTTTGTTCATAAAGCTATTATATTTTAAAACTTTAAAAACTAAACTCAGTAAATTTGTAATTATTGTCTGAATAAGCTATAGTTTTACATTTAATGTACCAAACATTATAGTTTTATGAGCAAATCAAGATATACATAACATATTTTAGGTTCCTATTTAATATCTGACCAGAGGGAACATCAGCAAGTAGTCCCTAAAACATCTGAATCATCCTAGAAGCTAGAAGAAGCAGGAAGAACTGGTGTACAGCTTCTGTTCCTATTTGTAAAGCAGTTTAAGGAAATTCCTAAAGCTGTTCCTGTTTGTGTGGTAGAGCTTAGGGAAATCTGATCTGAAGGAAAAGTTATTGAGATTTTACGTAGCTGGGAAAGACTCAGCTTAGGAATGGTAAACAACCATATTTAATTTAAGAAACTTTAAGAAATCTCAACCTATTATTTGACATTTTATTAACTTTTGTAAATAATTTCCATTAATGAACATCTTATTTTTTGTTCATTTGGAAAAGTTGTCTGTAGTGGTAGTGTCAGTCCCATGCCTGTACCATAGGAACCAGGCAACTGAGTTTCTTTTAGGTAAAGGGGGTTTATTCTAGTGGCAGCAGTTAAAAGGTTTCATAGCTGAGGCAGCATTTCCAAGTGGTGAGTTCTAACTGAGAACTTCATTAAAAACTGTGTTCTGTAGACCCAAGCCTCAAAGTTAATTTTTTAAAAAGAAAGAAACATACGTGGGATAACCCACATGTTGTTCCATTGCAAGCCCGATTTTCCCCCTGAAATGTTTCCAGTTTTTTTCCCAGGCCTTCACATCTCTAAATAAGAGATGAAAAGAAAGCAGAGTGGGTACGTGAAAATAAAATACGTAAAAAGCTTGTTAACCTATGCTAAACTCTTTGAGGTAAAATACAACACAGTTCTCAGTGTGAGAACTGCAACGTGCACAGCCTCTTAAGGTGGTCAAAAAAAGGGGGGGGATCGAGTGACAGAAGGAATAAAGGAATAAAAATATTCAGTTTTTATTATGTTTGGCGGGGAGGGGGAAGTTGTGACTGCCCAACAGGTATCACCAATCGGAAGAATGACACATAAGCGGGCAGGTCCGCTTCTCACCTTTAGGGCTAGGAGATGGACTATCAAAGTGTTAATTAAAAAGCTTTAACTGTCTCTGGCAGACATGATATAGCAAAAGGCTCCCTGTCTTGCGGATCTGGAAGCCCTGAGAAATACATTTGGTATTCCAAGTAGCTAATGGATGCCAGCAGTGTAACGTTCTATGATCGAGGCAGGGCAATTGTGTCCCATTGATTCCAATCAGTCTGTTCTAAGTATGGATCCAACCCTTAGTCCATCGTCCGTCGTCCGCTTAGTCCATGGTTTGTCATACAGCATGAAATACAGCTCACACACAGCCTGCTATAGCGTCCCACTAGGGGTGGTGACCATGACTCCCTGCTGCGGGACAGCCCCTCCTTTCTTATTATGGCCTTGTATTTTTTGTTCTGACCACACAACTGACACATCCTCATGTTGGTGTTGTGCTGGAATTTCAGGGGCCACGCTACCACCTCGTGCTCTCACAAAGCTTTTATTCAAGGAAACAGAGGCACAAACGCCGCCGCGGTTCCTGACGCCGAAGGACCCCGCCTCACAGCACACAAAGGGTTTCATACCATTGGCTTCAGTCACACATTCCATTCCCTTATGAGACAATGTCTTCCGATGTCTTCAACTTTCTTATCTCTCTGCTCTTTCTTCCCCCCTCCCTTATGCTACATCAGCAGTACATGACTTATGCCACCTCAGCAGAACATGACTGCCTCGCTTCGAGAAAATGGCGCTCACCTAAAGAGTAACACTAGTTATGCTACTCTTATCCATTACAGTGTGCCCTCCCAAATTCCTTTTTTTTTTTTTTTACAATGTACTAGCTGAATGTATGCCAACAACTTACTGTTATGTGGGTCACTGGGCACATTTGCAATGTTGACAGCGTGTTGTGGGCGCTCTCAGAAAATGTCTGCCATGGGAAGGGGGGGTGCCCATTCACAAAATGCTGCTATGGTGGGTGTGGCCAGTCCCACAGCACTCATTTCCCAGAAGGCAAATTGATGAGACTGAAAAAAAGATAACTTGCCCAAAAACCCAAGTATAAGGCAAAGGTTGGGTCTCCACTCCAAAATAAATTTAAAAAACCACTCTTTTGAACCCTCAGTTTTCTACTCCATCCATTCCACAGAAGGCAAACTTGTGAGGCTTTGAGATAAGTAACTTGGCCAAGGAAGCGTGTACAAGGCAAATGTGGGGCCTGATCCCTACGTACCGAATCACATATTTGTCCCTCACAAAGCAAAACAAAATACCAAAGAAGATACACTAGCCCTCACCATTTTTATTTTCCAGCAATGTCTCTGAGACTCAGAGGCATTCACTGGAAATGCCCAGTGCTTCACTTTGCAGCATGCCAGCCTCCCAGTTTAAAAAATAAGAAATTAAAATATCTTTAAAAGTAAAATAAAATCAGAAGGAGCCTGGCAGGTGTCCAGAGAGGTGGGCACATTGGTGCCCTGGTGCTAACCTGAATTCTGCAGGCCTTCATAACCTATGACCTTGTATCTATTCTTATGCAAACTTTGTGCTACCAGTTTACAGGCAGAATCCTGTATGGGGGCTTATGCCCCCACCAATTCCCTTCCGCAAGTGGTGGATCTTGCTGATTGCATTGAGCAAGCGGGACTGACTGCATACATAAGGGAGATTTAGCATTTCCTAGGGGAAGTCCCGAAACAGCAGAAACGCTCATTTCTGGAAGGAGGCAGCTCTCTTATGCAAGCTCTGCCAACCTGCCTCCTTCCAGAAACAAGTGCTTCCACTCGTTTTGGGTTCTCCCCCCCCCCAGGGGGGGAGGCACTCAATCACCATTGTGCAAGCGGGCGGGGGCACTTGTGCAACTCAATCGGCGGGCAGAAGGGAATCGGCAGGGACACAAGCGCCCAGTTGGATTCTGCCCTGTGATTTATATATGGATGTGTAAGATATGGATGTGTTTAAGCCAGATATGCCTTTGGACTCCTACATAGTTCTACAATTGTCATATTGGTGCTCCTATTTAATATTGCACTGTTACTGGAAAAGGGTAGGTTGACAGATATAAAATGATGGTGGTGCTATTCACTAGCTTAGTTGGCTTTTTAAAGAATTCATCCATGGTCTATCAAAGCTATTAGCTGTAATAACTAAATGGAACCTCCATGTTCAGAAGCAGTATACCTCTGAATATCACATGCTGGAAGCAATCAACAGGAGAGGTTTCATGCTCTGCTTATGAACTTCCAAGAGGCTTCTGGCTGGACTCAGTAGGAAACAGAATGCTGGGCTAGTCCCTGGTCTAATCCAGCTAAGCTTGTTCTTATGTTCCATGTTCTTAAGTAGCCTCCTGAGTCCTCCTGCATCTGCATACTGGTTGTTGGATATGTGAGGTGGCTACAGTGCACCTGTCATCCAAGCCTCTAAGATGAGGCATAATGGGTTGCAGTTCTCCGGTGAAGGATGCAGCACGCTGCCTGCCGATACATTTGTCCCCAGTGGGCTCCATATGTACCTAGAGTTTCCAACTCACATGTGTATGAGCTGGATTAGGCAGTAGGGCAGCTAAGACTGGACCTTGGGGTTGACATGCAGGGCTCCACAGCCCAGCCCAGCTCAGCCCCCCACCCGAAATAATCACCCAGAGAGTGGCAGGTGACAGGGGCAGTGGCAACCGGGCCCTAGACTAACATTGGCATTCCAGAGCCCACCGGGACTGTCCCTGGGTGCTGCAGCATCTTCTATTTAAAAATGATTGTATAGTCAGTTACAGATGCTCATTTTATTATTTTTACTTTAAATATATACTACTTTCTATAACAAAATAATGTTTACTCCTAAGTAAATATGGGCTTCTCTACATTAAGCAAAAATCCCACATCCTTACTGGGGCTTTTTTCTTCTGGAGTATTTCTGAGTTTACAATGGGCTTCTTTAGACAGTGAACATGTGATTTGGAATTGAAACTTCCCTTCTCAGCACTGCTCTATATGTTCAATGAAACAGCACCATCTAGTGGCTAAATTATAGCACAATGGCAGCATTTCACACTGCCGATATGGCATCATTAAGGTTTATTACAGCTTATCTCCAATCTTTTTGAAAGTGGGATAATGAGGGTTAAAGGGGGGGAAGTGCGGGAGATGTCATGGAGGCTGACATCGTGTAAAGGACCTGCAAACTTCCATGAGTGGCCAATCACAAACTTGCAATAAAAGCCTCGTGTAGAAATGCCCTAGGTTTAGTATTCGGGTAGCAGAAGCAATTCCATTTTATGCCAGTAGTCATGATGGTGCTATGATTTAAGTGGGTTCAAAATGCGAAACTGCACATGCTCAGAGTTTCCTTTTCTTTTGATGTTATTGTCAGGGTTGGTAAACAATTGGGGGCTTATCTTTTTTGCTCTAATATATTGGGGATGTCGAAGCAATTGTACACCACGGAATGGCAGTGTGGGGTGGGAGAAGAAGAGAAATGCTAGTTGTGTGCTTCCAGGGTCTAAAATTGCCAAGCAGCAACAGTCAGATCAGGTCTAAGATTTTCTAGTCCCCGGTGTGTTTCATTTTCTTATATTTTCGACTTGGCTGTTCTCAGGAACACAAAGAAACCACAATCTAGCCACAACCACCTCGCTGATACATCTGGGGTTTTCTGGCAGTTGATTGCACATGCAAAACAGGTGGTTCTCCCATGGTATCATTCATTGGACATAAATATTAGCTGGAGATTAAACATTTGTTTTTAGCTGCATTTATATACACACACCCTTGGCTCTTATCCAAGTAGGCTGTGTGACAAAGGCACAAAACAGACAGAATGTGTCATGGGCTGCCTCCTAAAGTAGCAGCATCAAGAGCGTGTGTGTGTGTGTGTGTGTACCTGTCATTTGATGCTTTCATGTGGTAACACTGCGTGCTTTTTAAAAACATGCCAACTGCAACTTCTGGTCAGAAGGCTGCAGTTTTGAATGGAGAAGCAATGGGTGGTGCTTTTATATTTTTGCTCTTATACAGCACTTCAAACCCATGTTGGGGAAATGGCATATCCATGCCTAAAATAAAGAACCTGTCCTTGCCAATCCCTTCCCAATTCCAAACCCACAAGGGTTTCTAAAGGTGTGTTTACCCTCCAAACATACATTTGGAAGGAATTCCTTCAGGGAAGGGGGCTGTCTGTGTTGGGGGGGGGGGGCGTTGAATCTCTAGTTTTAATAGCTATATGACTACCTGGATATAGAAGGCTAAGAACCTACCAGTCCACCCAGTAACCCTGTTGCCTTGTTTCTAAAGTGTTTTCTTCTCTTCGGTTATTCCAATTTAGCTGTTACCCCCTTCCCCCATCCCAGGGCTCATCTACACCGGGCTTTTACTCTGGTTCTGCTCCGGCCCCGAGTCTATCATGTCAGATGATGCACACACACACACACACACCCAATAGCTAATGCAGCACTTCTTGCCCTAAATCCTTTTTCTTTTCTTTTTTAAACTCTTTGTGGCAGGTTTTCCAGTCTCAGCGGCTTCAGTGCAGTTTGGGCTGCATGGGGTGGGGGCTTATGTCTACCCGGAATTAACTCATTGCCTTGGGGATGGAAGTCAGCCCTGCTGCTGTGAAAGAACACTGTTTCGACCCTGTACTCAATCCCTGCCTGTCCCTTTAAATATTAGCTGAGCCCTGGAGCAGGAAGGGGAGCATAATGAGGCTGTATGGAAGTGCAAAGGTAGGCAGAGCCTTGCTGATTTTAAATGCTTCAAAGAGGGGAGAATAAGCCTCCTCACTTCCCCGCACCTACCCATTTGATGACATTCAGTTCTACTCGTCTGTCCCATGCAAATGGATTTTTAAAAATGAATACAACGCATTATAGGCGACCATTTGCCCCGGAAGGAGCTAACCTGATTTCATGAGAATCCGTATTTAAACAGAACTGGCTCGAAACCCGTTTCCATGTCAACTGGCTCTCAGTTCCTCTTCTCTGGTTCAGATGTGTTTTATTGTATATTAACCTACTTGGGAGCCAGGAGGGGCAGCCAACATGCTGTACACAGACATTTCCCTCCCTTTTTATGCAATTAAAAATAAGAAAATAAATCCACAGTCAATTTATTAAAAGAATAGTAGAGCACATTATTTAAGGGATTAGACCTGATAGATTTAAGGGATTAGACCTGATAGACAGAGTGCCTGAGGAACTATGGACGGAGGTCCGTAACATTGTTCAGGAGGCAGCAACGGAATCCATCCCAAAGAAAAAGAAGTGCAAGAAAGCCAAGTGGCTGTCTGATGAGGCTTTACAAGTAGCTGAGGAAAGAAGGGCAGCGAAAAGCAAGGGAGAAAGGGGAAGATATATCCAATGGAATGCAGAGTTCCAGAGAATAGCAAGGAGAGACAAGAAGGCCTTCTTAAATGAACAATGCAAATCGAGGAAAACAACAGAATGGGAAAGACTAGAGATCTCTTCAAGAAAATTGGAGATCTCAAGGGAACGTTTTGTGCAAAGACAGGCATGATAAAGGACAAAGAAGGCAGGGACCTAAGAGAAGCAGATGAGATGAAGAAGAGGTGGCAAGAATACACAGAAGAACTATACAGGAAAGATCTTAATGTCCCTGATAGCCATGATAATGTGGTCACTGAACTTGAGCCGGACATCCTCGAGAGTGAAGTCAAGTGGGCCTTAGGAAGCATTAGTAACAACAAAGCTAGCGGAGATGACAGTATTCCAGCTGAGCTTTTTAAAATCCTAACAGATGATGCTGTTAAAGTGCTGCATTCAATATGCCAACAAATTTGGAACACTCAACAATGGCCGCAAGACTGGAAAAGTTCAGTTTACATTCCAATTCCAAAGAAGGGCAACGCCAAAGAGTGTTCAAACTACCGCACAATTGCGCTCATTTCACATGCCAGGAAGGTGATGCTCAAAATCCTACAAGCTAGGCTTCAGCAGTATGCGAACCGAGAACTACCGGAAGTACAAGCGGGGTTTCGAAGAGGCAGAGGAACTAGAGATCAAATCGCCAACTTTCGCTGCATCATGGAGAAAGCAAGAGAATTCCAGAAAAACATCTATTTCTGCTTCATTGACTACGCTAAAGCCTTTGATTGTGTGGATCACAACAAACCCTGGCAAATTCTTAAAGTGATGGGAATACCAGACCACCTTACCTTTCTCCTGAGAAACCTGTACGAGGGTCAAGAAGCAACAGTAAGAACCAGACATGGAACAACCGATTGGTTCAAAATTGGGAAAGGAGTACGACAAGGCTGCATATTGTCACCCTGCTTATTTAACTTATATGCAGAGTACATCATGAGAAACGCTGGTTTGGATGAATCACAGGTCGGAATTAAGATTGCTGGGAGAATTATCAACAACCTCCGATATGCAGACGATACCACCCTAATGGCAGAAAGCGAAGAGGATCTAAAGAGCCTCTTGTTGAGGGTGAAAGAGGAGAGTGCAAAAGCTGGTTTGAAACTCAACATTAAAACAACGAAGATCATGGCATCTGGCCCCATCACTTCCTGGCATATAGAAGGGGAAGAAATGGAAGCAGTGACAGATTTTACTTTCCTGGGCTCCAAGATCACCGCAGATGGTGACTGTAGCCATGAAATTAAAAGACGCTTGCTCCTTGGGAGGAAAGCTATGGCAAACCTAGACAGCATAGTAAGAAGCAGAGACATCACCTTGCCGACAAAGGTCCGTCTAATCAAAGCTATGGTTTTCCCAGTAGTAATGTATGGCTGCGAGAGCTGGACTATAAGGAAGGCTGAGCGCCGAAGAATTGATGCTTTCGAACTGTGGTGCTGGAGAAGACTCTTACAAGTCCCCTGGACTGCAAGGAGGTCAAATCAGTCAATCCTAAAGGAAATCAACCCTGAGTGCTCATTGGAAGGACAAATACTGAAGCTGAAGCTCAAATATTTTGACCACCTAATGCGAAGAGAAAACTCTCTGGAAAAGACCCTGATGCTGGGAAAGACTGAAGGCAAAAGGAGAAGGGGACAGCAGAGGATGAGATGGCTAGATAGCATCACCGATGCAATGAATATGAACTTGAGCACACTCCGGAAGAGAGCGCAGGACAGGAAGACCTGGCGTGCTATGGTCCATGGGGTCACGAAGAGTCGGACACGACTGAACGACTGAACAACAACAAGAGAACATTATAAACAATTACATTCTATATTTAATTCTATGATATCAACTGCAATACTATTACAATCAATTATTAAGATCTTAGGATATATAAAAGCTATTGTACCAATACAAAATCCAGAGGGAAAATCCAAAACCCACAATTAGGCTGTCCTCAATCTATAGTTAGTTTTGCTATGTATCAGCCAATCTTTTAAATTTTTAGTTCTTTTGAAAGTGATACATGGTCTGTTGTTTAAGCCCAAAGAGTCCTCTACCAAATACCAATGTTTATAAATACCTCTTTAAAGACAATTGGCAACACCATCATATGTGAGGCTACAGAACAATTTCTCATTGCACCTTGGCCTTTGACCCTTCATGAGATCTGATCTGGGGGGATCTTCATGACAACGGAATGAGAAGCGTGTTGCAGTATTATCCGGATTTTCATGGAATCGGCTTTGGTCCGTCAGGGACACACAAAGCAAGAAAAGCTGAGGGTACTGTACCTTAGAAATCCGCTTTTCATGGGTCACACGGCGCTTGAAAGCAACATACTTCTGGGCTTATGGGGGAGGTAGAACTGAATGTCATCAGCCCGGCAGGGGCTGCTCAACCAATGAGAGATGCTTGTTTCTCTGCCCCTATCCAGGCTCCCCCCTGCTGCTACATTATTATGAATGGAGGGTAACTAATTCACAGTTCCATTCCAGCAAACTGTCACAGAGGTAGAGCTCCCCTCGCCTTATCCCCAATGTGTGCATTTTTGCATGAAGAAGCCAAAATCCCCAATTCTCCAGTGCAGCATCTGAAGGCTCACTATGAGAGCAGCCCACCCTTTCCCCAATTTGCCCCATTCCAGCAAACTGCCCCGGAGTCATTGCTCCCCCCGCCTTTTCCCCAATGTGCACACTTTGGGGTGAAGAAGCCAAAATCCCCAATTATCCAGTGCAGCATCTGAAGGCTCCCAATGACAGCACCCCACCCTACCCCAATTTTGCCCCATTCCAGCAAATTGTCACTGAGTTATAGCTTCCTACCCCCTTTCTCCTTCCCTGGGCACTTCTCCCCACTCACAAGAACAGGCCTCTCTGCTCCGATGTTCCCAAGACCGCAGTAGATCGCTACAGCGATGAAGCCCTTATTCGCATAAGGGCTCATGCCTTTAAGCCCTTACTGCAAGCATCACAGAGAAGTGATGTTACGAGACATCAGAGAAGCAACTAATTACTCCCACTGGTTAAAAGGCTAATTACTCCCACTGGTTAAAAGAGGAAGTGCAGGACGATTTTGAAGGAGAGAGCTCTAGTGTCTTGATGTGTTGGAGAGGCAGGCTACTTACTGTAGTTACCTAGGTCACCGAAAGAGACACCGGCCAGGTGAAAGACACACCCTTGGTTACGCCCCAATCATACTGTAGTTAAAGTGGAGGGATGGGCACACATCAGCTGCACCGCAGGGGAGCCGAATTAAAGAAACTCTGGGGTGGCTGCACAGTGGCCACGATGTCATATGTCCCTAGCTACTTTAAGCCACAGCAGCATCGGATAAAATCTCCTATGTAGACAGGGCCCTGGTCTTGTAGAGGTTCATTTTTTGGTCATCACAGCATAAGGATATCCTCTATTGCAAAATTGGTCCTGTAATACATCTGCCTGCTGTCTAAAGGACTGAATAGAAGAGCAATTCCTTCTTATTCTTAGAAATTGCCCATATGGCAGATTGTATTTTACATATTTGGCATGGAAACTATCATACGACAAATACCAGTTTTTATCCTTTGGTTTTCTGTACACTGAGGTGCATAACATATTCTGTTCCTTCTCCACCGTGATGTCTGGAGAATGTATGATCCTATTGCTTACATTCATCTCATATTCTGTTTGTATCACAGGCAATGAGCCAAATAAAAAAACTTGAAATGAATCATATGAACCCCTACAAACAATAAAAATATCATGGATGTATCTCCACCATTTTATAATGTCTGATGTCCAGGAGTAAATACATATTTATTCTTGAAATAATTCACATATGGATTTGCCACCTCCAGAGCCATAGCACATCCCATTGCTACCTTCTTTTGCCAGTAAAAATGATAATTAAATATGAAATAATTTTTACACAGAGATACTTCTGATAAAGACACTATATAATGTGTGTGTGTGTGTGGGGGGTACTTTTAGAAATCATTCTTCCAGAGTCTGTTCTATGGTACTTATTGCCTGGGCTTGCAGAATGCTAGTGTAGAGTGACTTGATTAACTAAAGTAACTAGTAAATCCTCTCCAGTATCTTTAGTATACTTAGCTTTGATAGGAAATCTGTAGAGTCCCAAATATAAGACTTCATGCCTGGAATGAAAGGTTTCAGAACAAAGTCCAGATATTGCGATACAGGTTCCAAAACCAATTTTTTACCTGAAACTAGGCCACAATAGAGGATGCCATATGGCCTGGAGGCATGAATTTGGAAGGCGGACGAAAAGGGGTATGGGATTCTGTGTACTTGGAACAGGAGCCTTGAAAATAATGTCTTAGTCTAGTGGTCCTGAAGAATCGGAATATATCCAGACGAGTCTGAACCATGTCATGCCGTGGAGTAGGTGCAAAGGAAAGGCCTTTATTACGGACCTGAAGTTCATGAGGGCTGAAAGATCTCTTGGATAGGTTTGCTACCAGGGTTTCCTTTTGGATGTTGTTCTGATGAACAGGCTGTTGTCTGGGCCTCTTTTTCTGCCCGTTTCTCCAAATATCTCATGAGGGTTTGTTGTTGCCCCCCTTCAAAGGTGTGGACAGGCATGGACGTGAAAATTCGTTATTGCTGTTTGTGTCAAGTGAGACGTCCCAATTCGTGGAATCTAACATAAGAGTTGTTAACTGAACAGTTGAAACTAACCCTTTTGTTCTTTTTATATAGCCAGGGATTCACTGTTATTGGAATAATCTTGTAGGAACTTTTAATGCTTATTCTTCTTTAAATCATCGTGAAAACAACGCAGCTCCTTATCCAAACTAGCCAGCTTAGAGTCAAGGGAAAAATCTTGCCCCATATTACTCAATATTTCTTGTTCTTTTTCTATGGACTCTTGTAATTCACAACCATAGATGTGTTGTTTCATCATAAAGTCGGAGTTCAGGTGCATTTAAACCTCCCTTATTAACTGGCTTACAAAGTATAACACTAATACTAACTTGCTTTTTTATTATTCCATATAGATTTATCAAATAGTTCTTGGCACTCACAGATAATTTTCTTGGAAATTATTACAGGAATTGTTTGTAAGTAATATGATATTTTAGGAAGAACAATAATTTTCAACAGTGGTATTTTCATAAGCCATGACAAATTTTATTTTTTCCATTCTTTCAAATCCTTTTTAATAGAGCTAATCAATCCCACATGGCTATTTTTAATTAAATATAAACCCCAAATCTTTTACAAACTCTCTTAATCCAGCTATAACAAAACTGGGCTTTAATAGTTTCTTATCCACTCCCAATTATGTTTACTAGCAAAATCTCTGATTTCCTTAATTACCTTTAAACCCAGGCACTTCTCTATATTTTTCTAGAAATCTCTGAATTATTAGTAAGAAGGATAGGGGGGTTGTTACCTATATGAGCTTAAACAAACCTATGTAAATCAGATGACTATGTACACTTATATGCATTTTCAGTTAAATGTGTTAATAATATTCAGTTGTAATTTTCACGCTTAGTCAACTTTTTTTTAAAAAGGAACAGAAAATCACTCCTCATGATTCATGGTGAAATTGCTACTATTCCATTTTCTAGATGCCCCGATAAAACTGTATTATACAAACTATGTGCCATGTAAAGGCTGCAGGCTCCAGTTTTGAAAGCTGGAACAATACTGAAAAACAGACTAACAATGGAGTAATTTCAAAATATATTTAGAGCTAAACACTTCAACTTCTGCCCTCATCAGTAGCTGTGATGTTAAATAGAAATAGATAGATAATAGATAATAAAATAAAAATACATTTACAATACAATCCTATGCATGCCTATGCAGAATAAAGCCTAATTGAGTTTGATGGAACTTACTCCCTGGTAAGTGTATATGTAAATGTGTGCAGCCTAAGGCTGCAATCATAGGTGTTCACAGGAATTTTTCCAGAGGGTGGGGGGTGAGGTGGCAAAGCCACATAGTGTTGTCTGAATGTAATACACACACAAGCATGCACTGCTACAACACACCTGTGCATTTTCTTTGTGTGTCTGCACATGCCTTGTTTCTTAGAGTAATATTCCACGACATTTAGAAGCCTACACAGAGTGGCAGAAAATCCTAAGCGCTAATGCACTCTGTTCTAGCCAAACTTCACACAAGAGGCATCATGAATTCCAGCTAAACTTTATTTGGAGAGAGGGATATAAAAATACTAAGAACAAGAGAGAGATAAACAGACGCACAAATACAGAACAGTAGTCTTTAGAATGTCATATTGGATATTTTATGGCATCACTCTCCTTACTATAGAATCATAGAGTTGGAAGGGATCTCAGAGATCATCTAGTCCAACCCCATGCTCAATGCAGGCCCTGCATTGCAGGGTGCAGCTACACTGCATTTTTTCCTGGAACTGCACATTTTGTGTGGGGTTGTACATTTTGTGTGTGTGCGCGCGTGCATGTGTATGTATGATATACCAACAAAAGTAGCCGTGCTGGTCCATGAGGAAAAAAAATCCACAGTATTAGGACCTACCAACAATTCCACAAAATTGTACAAGCTTTTGAGTTCTCCAGAACTCTTCATCAGGCTAGGTGGTACAACAAGCAGGGGATGAGGGAACCAAGTCACAAAATGTGGCCAGCTGTAATGGCTATGAGGTCTGCAGTTTAGATAGACCCAGTCTCAAAACGGAGATGTGCAGTCTAAATGACTTAGTCAGCAGTATGGATGGAACCAGAGGAAGATTTTCTACCACCTGAAGAGGGTTAGCATTGAGGGTTCCATCCCCTCCAACCACTAGGTAATACTCAGAATTTGACCTCAAGTGACTTTTTTACGTAATGCACCCCCTAAAATTAATCTCTGGCTTTGTTAATACAAGGCCTGTCATGTTTCTCTGCACTTCTGCTTTATGCTATCTCAGGAACCTGTGTGTTCCACCAAAAACAAGAGTCAGATTAGTTACAGATGCCCTTTGTGTTCTCAGAAACAGACATCAGCCATTGGGGTTCATTGGGGTTCATCTCACAAAGCTTTAATACTGCTATTGAGATGGCTCTGTCACAGAAGTTTGTGGACTCTTTAGATCAGCGGTCCCCAACCTTTTTGGCACCAGGGACCGATTTCGTGGACTACCCCCCACCACTCCTCGAAATCTCCCCGGGACGGAACCTACATGGCAGCAGCTGGTCCAGGTCCATCCCGGAGGGATTTTGGGGAGTGGCAGAGGGGTAGCTGTGCCCAGACTGCGGACGCTGTGCCCGGACATAGCCGACGCCATTTGCGTCCCTGTTCTTTGCAGTAATAGGCTACGTAAAGATTTACGTAGCCTATTACTTGAAGAACAGGGACTCAACGGCCGGAGCTGGCCAGCAGCTCCGCAGACTCGCCGCGGAGCAGAGCCGGCCAGGGCTGGCGAGGATTCCGGGGGGGAGGGATGGATCGCCTCCCCCCCCCATGGACCGGTTCCTAACAGGCCACGGACTGGTACTGGTCCGCGGCCCAGGGGTTGGGGACCCCTGCTTTAGATGATGCTGTTACCTGCCAGGGAATCTCCCACAATTTCCCCCAGCATATCCCTTGTTTTCTCCAAATGCAATAAATGTGGTATTTTTTCCAGCCCATGGAACAGGAGTCGCATGACCTTGCCATGAAATTTTCCAATAGCGGGAGAAACCACTCTGTCTGCCTGCTGTGAGCATTTGTTTTCAGTTGCTGGGGGGAGTGGGACGTGCAGGAGCAGATTTGACAGGTGCGCGGGCAAGAATCGCCTGTTGATTGCAACTCCTGCCTCCTCTCAAGTCTTGCTGAGGAAGGACTTTCCTCGATTCCCACATGTCTGGAATGTAAATGCTTGAGCACATTTCTCAGTTGGAGGGAGAAGAGGGTAAAATGCCTCCCTGCAACGAAGGAAGACACATCTGATCCCCCACCCCACCAAGCTCAGAAGCAACGTCCTCTGTTGATTCAGAGCACCCCATTAAGTTCAGTGGGGCTTACTCCCAAGTAAGTGTGCCGAGGGTTGCAGACTTACAGGGTGATCTTATGTCTGCTCAGAAGTAAGTCCCATTGAGTTCAATGGGGTTTACTCCCACGTAAGTGTGCCAAGTGGAGTGCAATGGAGGATGAGTTACTTCTGGGTAGACATGTTAAGCCAACACCTCTCCTCCATGTCCACCCTTTCTTGGCGGGACTAAGGGTCACGTTTTAAACACATTCTCTGGTCCGGGGATTTTAAAAAAAGCAGGGAAAGGAATTCTTCCGACCCCTCACTCCGCTCGTACCTGGTAAAGTGCAATTGAAGGCAGTTAGTTCCTTCCAAGTAGACATTTTTAGCCTGCTCCTCCCGTGTCCACCCTTTCATGACAGCATTTTGCCTTCCACCAATCAGGGTGTTCCCCCCAACCCGCACCGAAGGCAGTTGAGGTCACACAGTCTCCCAAATCTCACTGAACCCGTCGCGATGGGAAAATCCATCACAAAGCAAGTTTGAAATGCAGCGGTTTTTGAAGCATGAAAAACTGCACTTGCTATGGACAGGGGTATGTGCCACGTGCCACAATCATCTTGAGGGAGCAGTAGAACCAGACAAAATTCCTCGGTAGATGGGGCCTTAGTTGTACTTAGAGCGGACCTATCAAAATGAATGGAACTGAAGTTAGTCATGACTAACTTAAATCTCATTGATTTCAATGGGTCTGCTCTAGATAGGACTAAGTCTGGACCAAACCAGAGGCAATAAGAAAGTAATGTTGTTACCCTTTTCAGAGCATCTCATAGTACAAACAGTAGCTTTATATGTACTTTGAGAACCTTGAAATGAAAAACAAAGATCAGTAAGCAGGAATTTACCTTGCATGCTTTTAACAATGCATTTTCTAATAATAGCTTCCTTACCTCACACAACTCTCACACAGCCTTCTAATAAAAAGGCCAAAGGAAGCCAGGATGCTGCAGAAAGTAAAATAGAGCAGGGTGGTTTTTCTTGGTAGAGCTGAGCTGTGTCTCTGCCTGCTCTCGCTGACAGACAGAGCTCTGGCATGCAGAGGGTTGTTGTGGCACAGCAGGAGTATCTCTGAAGAGCTATCCATTACATGTTTTCAGAATCAGGTTGTGATATATACTGTGCACATGAATGACCCCTGACATGAACCAGTGCCAAAGAGTAGCCAACAACGTGCAAGACAAAAGTTATTAACTGAGGGCAGAGAGAGAGAGAGGATACAGCAATCACACCTATGTACACAGTCTCGATCAGGGGACTGAACAGCACTCTGCCATCATGATGCCTGGATGTTCTAATCATTATCAAATCAAGGCAGGATGATACTGCTTTTGCTGGGGACAAAGGCAGAGCCAGATGAAGGAAGGAAGGAAGGAAGGAAGGAAGGAAGGAAGGAAGGACAGTCAGTTCACGTACTAAAGCCAACTCCTCAACACCCTAATGCATGGGTAGAGAGAAGAATAAACAAGCATGGTTCAACTAGCAGGACGATCTCTCTAGCAATACAGGTGCTTCATAAGGATATGCAGGATCAGGGCAACGTGAGCCGTCATTGCTGGCCCTGGGTACTCCATCCCCCCGTCTGGATTTGGGCCTGAAAGACCAAGGAATATCGCAGTGTGTGGAGGTTAAGTTGTATGCCTGCACCATTTGTGACATGGCACATAATCATCTCTGATAATGGGGCACATCTCCTATGGCATCAGCCTCAGCGTCCCGTTTCCTCTTAAATCTGCTCTTGAATCAGCAGGTTTTGAAATAATTTAATATCCCTTTTTGTTTTGCTGGAACAGAAAGCCTGATTTATCCATTCAGCCTTTGGGATCAAACAACCCTTACTAGAGTTTTCGTTTTAGTTGACTTCAAAACATGAGGTTTTCATAGACTAATAATCAGAAAACAAGGTGAAAGGTGACAACGTAGGAAGCTGACGCATGCCGAGTCGGACCACTGGTCCATCTAACCCAGCACTGGCAGCACTGACTGGCAGCAGCTCTCCTGGGTTTGGGGCAGGGGGTTTTTCCAGCCCTGCCTGGGGGCACCAGGGATTGAACTTGGGAACGTCTGCATGCAAAACATGTGCTCTGCCATTGAACTACAGCCCCTCCCTAAGATTCCCTAAGAATAGGAAGGATATATTGATTGATTGATTGATTGATTGATTTGATTTGATTTCATAGAATCATAGAATAGTAGGGTTGGAAGGGGCCTACAAGGCCATCGAGTCCAACCCCCTGCTCAGTGCAGGAATCCAAGTCAGAGCATCCCTGACAGATGCCTGTCCAGCCTCGTCTTGAATACCTCCAGCGTGGGAGAGCCCACCACCTCCCTAGGTCACTGGTTCCATTGTCGTATTGCTCTGACAGTCAGGAAGTTTTTCCTGATGTTCAGCCGGAATCTGGCTTCCTGTCACTTGAGCCCATTATTCTGTGTCCTGCACTCCGGGATGATCAAGAAGAGATCCTGGCCTTCCTGTCTGTGACAACCTTTCAAGTACTTGAAGAGCGCTATCATATCTCCCCTCAGTCTTCTCTTCTCAAGGCCAAACATGCCCAGTTCTTTCAGTCTCTCTTCATAAGGCTTTGTTTCCAGTCCCCTGATCATCTTTCTTGGCCTCCTCTGAACCCTCTCCAGCTTCTCTGCATCCTTCTTAAACTGTGGTGCCCAGAACTGGACACAGTACTCCAGATGAGGCCTAACCAGTGCTGAGTAGAGGGGAACTAGTACTTCCCGGGATTTGGAAGCTATGCTTCTATGAATGCAGCCCAAAATAGCATTGGCCTTTTTTGCAGCCACATCACATTGTTGGCTCATATTCAGCTTGTGATCTACCACAATTCCAAGATCCTTCTCGCTTGTAGTGTTGTTGAGCCATATATCCCCCATCTTGTAACTGTGCCTTTGGTTTCTTTTTCCTAGATGCAGAACATGGCAGTTATCCCTATTAAATGTCATTCTGTGGTTTTCTGCCCAGTGCTCCAGTCTGTCAAGATCATTTTGAATTTTGTTTCTGTCTTCCAAAGTATTAGCTATCCCGCCCAATTTGGTGTCATCTGCAAATTTGATCAGCATTCCCTGCACCTCCTCCTCCAAGTCATTAATAAAAATGTTGAAGAGCAGTGGGCCCAGGACCGAGCCCTGCCGTACCCCACTCGTTACCTCTCCCCAGTTTGAGAAGATCCCATTGATAAGTACTCTTTGAGTCCGATTCTGTAGCCAACTGCAGATCCACCTGATCGTTGTTTCATCTAGCCCATTTTGAGCTAGTTTGCTCATCAGGATATCATGGGGCACTTCGTCGAAAGCTTTGCTGAAGTTGAGGTATATGATGTCTACAGCATTCCCACGGTCTACAAGGGAAGTTACTTGATCAAAAAATGAGATCAGATTTGTCTGGCAGGATTTGGTCTTGACAAATCCATGTTGGCTTCAAGTAGTCACTCCGTTGTTTTCAAGGTGCTTACAGATGGATTGCTTTATAACCTGCTCCAGAATTTTCCCAGGGATTGATGTCAGACTGACTGGTCTGTAGTTCCCAGGTTCCTCCTTTTTACCCTTTTTGAAGATAGGGACAACATTAGCCCTCCTCCAGTCATCTGGCACTTCCCCCGTCCGCCATGATTTCTCAAAGAGAATAGACAGTGGTTCTGAGAGTACTTCTGCCAGTTCCTTCATTCCTCTAGGATGCAGTTCATCTAGCCCTGGAGATCTGAACTCATTCAAAGTAATTAGGTTTTTCATTATCATATGCCTACCGATCTCAAGCTGCAATCCTGCTCCATCAGCCTGTACGTCGCCTTTGCCAGGGGGGTCATAGACCCTCTTTTGGGAGAAGACTGAGCCAAAGTAGGAATTGAACATTTCTGCCTTTTCTTTGTCATCTGTTATCATTTTGCCATCCTTATTTAATAGCTGAGCCACCATTTCTTTCCTCTGTCTTTTACTAAGCACGTAGTTGAAGAAAGCCTTTTTGTTGCTTTTAGCATCCCTTGCTAACCTCAGCTCG
This sequence comes from Heloderma suspectum, assembly GCF_057233095.1. Classification (NCBI taxonomy): domain Eukaryota; kingdom Metazoa; phylum Chordata; class Lepidosauria; order Squamata; family Helodermatidae; genus Heloderma; species Heloderma suspectum. The sequence goes on along the minus strand of NC_139462.1, from coordinate 129,870,286 downwards.
TTCTCAGCTTTAGCCTTCCTGACACCATCCCTGCAATTCTGTGCTACCTGCCTGTACTCTTCCTTTGTTGCTTGACCTTCCTTCCCCTTCCTATATGTGTACTTTTTTGTTTTTAAGTCATCTCTAAGGTTTTTGTGAAGCCACATTTGCTTCCTCTGTTGTCTTCCTCCTTTTTTTCTTGCTGGAATTGTTTGTAATTGTGCCCTGAGAATTTCCTTTTTTAAAAACTCCCACCCATCTTGGACTCCTTTTCTCGTTAGAGTCGCTTGCCATGGGACCTTACTGATCGTTGTTCTGAGTTTATTAAAATCAGCTTTCCTAAAATCCAGGGTATGGGTTTGGCTACACTCAGCTTTTGCTTCCCTTAAAACCAAGAACTCAAGTATAACGTGGTCACTTTCCCCCAGAGTTCCTGTAACTGCTACTTTACCCACTAAGTCATCTCTGTTGGACAGGATCAAGTCCAGGATAGCCGATCCTCTAGTTCCTTCCTCTGCTTTCTGTAGGAGGAAGTTATCAGCAACACAAGTCTGGAATTTCTTGGAGGGGCCATGTTTTGCTGAATTTGTCTTATTTGCAGATTTATTAGCTCAGATATAATTACATTGAGTGTTAATCCGCTGTATCTAGTTTCAGTTTCATGGCAGAATTGAGATCTGAGCTTTTCTGCTACATAACCTTTAGTTGGCACTGTGGTACAGTGGAATAGTGCAGATACACCAGAAAAAATTGCACTTTCTTTTGCTTTCACAGTTAAATGCCTCATTTTCCCTACTCTAAAAAACTCACCGAAAGTGCTGGTTGGACACAGAAACAAAACTGGAGGGTCATGATGTCTAAAGAACCCATAAACAACTGTGAGTAGGTAATGATGAACACACAATAAAAGCCTCGCGTAGAAAAGCCCTCTGTTACTGAAAATTGAAAATGGGTAACATATATCCTCCAGGGAACAGTAAGTACCTATTTGGGGTGGGGTTGCTTTCTCTTCAGAAAAGAGAAAGGGACTCTGCTGGCACCAGGAGTAGCAGCTCCTCCCCTGGCCTACTCAGCCCACAACAGGGAGAGTGGCCACTCTTCTCAGAAGGGTCTGAGTTCTGCCGCCCTGCGTCCCCACTGTTAAAGATGAACCCCCTGGTAGACATTGCACAGGGGAATCCCCGCCGTTATCTCCAATCTCAGGTCAGGGATAACAGTGGGGGTGCCCTCCAAGGGGTTTCCTCCAAGGGGTGGGGCTTGGAGAGCAAGCTCCACCCCTGGAGGAACCCTGGGAGGCTTTGCAGGCTGGATTGAGGTTTCCCACAGGCTGGATCTGGCCGGCAGCCCAGAGCTTCTCAACACCTGGCCTAATGGCTAGACTCTCACCCCAGGAAAATGCCCTGAGGCAGAAGGTGATTGTTGAATGAAAACCAAGTATTAAGGATACTATGAAACCTGGACTTTGTCTATCAATTTGTCTCTGGCCTGTAGATGGTGAAGTGCATTTAGCTTCAAACATACTGTGAAGCTGTATTCAATGCAAGTTTTCTTGGGTGTTGGTAGATGCAAATTACACGGTTTAAAAAGTTGACTTTTGTACAATCTTGGTATTAGCCCACCTGATCCAACACTGATATCCTGTCCTCCATAGAATGGATGGGAAGGCAGCATTGTGGTAGACTACGACCCCAACCAAAAGTGATGTTGAACACATATTTGGAAAAGAGTGCTTAATGCTGCCACTATTATTTGGAAGGAAAAGAAGCCAGTTGGGTGAGGAGAAACGACGACACAGAAAACAGCCAATATCCATCCCTCATTCTTTTGCCTGCCCCTTCAGCAAGGCTGCGCCTACCCCCTCTTGCTTGGTCGCCCTCTCTGGGCACCAGAGCCGGGAGGACTGGGCCACACAATCACTGCGCTCTTCCTTCCCTCGGCAGGAACGATTGGGCAGGTGATGGTAGCTGCCTCCCTCCGACTGCTCGCCTGCCCTCTCCCTGTGGAACGCTCTGATTGCGCATTTGACTACAATGGGAGGAACTGGGCTGAGCCGCCCCATGAGGGGGGATGAGCAAAAGGTGGCTGCTCCTTAGAGGAGTCACAGCCGCCACGTTTGCCTGCTTCGTTGCCCTGTCTCTTTGGGCGGTGTGGAGGACTGGGCGAGTTGGGCCCATGCCCCCAGCAGAGCACAGGTGAGGGAGGGAGGGGATGAAGTACTGCTCCGTAGGTGCTCAGCCCTCTCTGCTGCACTGCCCTGAGGGTGACAGCAGGCAAGCAAGCAGACAGAAGCATTGGCAGTGCTCACGCTTTCCCTTTCGGCAGCGCTGTAGGCCCAGCCCTCCCTGCTGTGATGCCGGAGAGGGTGAGAGAGGGGGAAGGAGAAACAGCCACTGCCTTCTCTGGTTTGCATACTTCCCTGCCCACCCGCAGAAATAGCCAAGCTCAGAGGAGGTTCTGTCTTGGGGGAGGGGGATTTCGGGCTGGGGAGATCCTCCCCGCTGAGCTTTTCAGCCTCTGCTGAGGGGGCAGGGAAAAGGGGGAGAGATTATTATTTGCTGCTTACTCGTGGGCTGGGAACCAAAACCAGTCCAGGAACTGGATTGGCCCTGCCCCCGGACCTCCTGCAGGCTGGGTGGGGTCTGCCCCCTGGCATCATCGAGGCCCTGGCTGAAGCACCAGCTGGAGAAGCAGCGTTGCTCCTATTCCGGAAAAGGAGGGCCAAAGTGCACTCAGCCGGCATTTCCAGGAACCAGTGGAGAGGAGACCTTGAGACTTAGCTGGCTCCTGGAAGTGCCAGCTGAGTGAGCAGCCCACATGGGGAAGGCGAAAGAGGAGCAAAGTGCACTCAGCCCGCGCTTTCAAGAGCCAGGGGTCCCAAGGCTGAGACACACCTGGCTCCTCGAAGCATCAGCTGGGTGCTGCCCCTCTCCCTTCTGAGGGGCTGGGGCTTCAGGGAGCGAGATCAGCCTCTCCCAAGGCCCTGTGGGCAGGATGGGCTGGACGTGCAGGCCAAATTGGGGCTCCCCATGCCTGGTCTACTGTGCGATTGCTTCTCCTCACCCCATTGGCTTCCCCTCCTTCAAAATAAAAGTGACACTGCTCACCACCTTTATTGAAATGCATGTTTAACGTCATAGTTAGGCCCTACTAGGGTTGCTGTGAGGGATAGCTAGACTTGTGGCCACCATATACTAATAATAATAATAATAGGGGAAATTGTGCTGCAGAGGAAGATCTGATACTCGACATTTCTGGTGTTGACTGCTGTGGATACATGAGAGCTGGGTTAGTGCTCTTTGATCTCTGCAAAAGTGCATCATTTCTAGAGCTGTGGGATGCTTTACAGGAATTAATGTATTTGTTTCAGTTACAAGGGTGGGAGTCCTCAGGAACTGCCTTCATTGACTATTGATGGGGCAATTTATCTATTTATAGCCCACCCCTTCCTGAGGACTTTGGCCAAGTAACAAAAGCAAACAAATAAACAAACAAAATAACTAAGGAAAGCAGAAGATTAAAATCACCAAGTTGAAGCTGCTTTGACATTTCCCCACTGACATAACTCTGAACCACAAATGCCAGGCCCTAAGCAGCTGAGTCTTAACTGATCCTAATTTTTTATTTTACCTTTGGTGTAAGTGTGTGGGGCACCAATCTGGATTGAGACTACTGTGCGTGGGTGAGTGGGGAGGTTAAACCTTCTCATCCTGCTGCTTTCCCCTCCTAAATTTCCCCCCCACATCATAAATTTGGGGGGCAGGGAGCAGCTGGGTATTTGTTCTCCAACAACTTGCATGCAGATTGTGCTATTAAATACTTTAAAACATTTAAAATTTATGTGTTCAAATTAAATAAGGCTTGAGTTAGAAAAAGCGGAAACTCCTGTAATTGCTGCTACCTTTCTTTTGGCGGAGGGGAATGTCACACTGCTGCCTGATCACTAAAATTCTGGATTTCTCCATTGTTTTGTTCAGAAAGTTATCATTTCTTCCCTGGGGAGAACAAAAACAAGAATCAAAGGTGAATTGAAAAGCTTCACAGCATCTGTGAGTCCAGCTATTACATATTTATGCATATTGCAGTGTGTACATCTTCTGAAAGATGCACAAATTATCTTGAATCCTAGCTAAGGGAAAACCAACAGGATCATGGCTAGCAGCTATTTAAAAAAACTGGTTTGAAGTCCTTGAGCTTTTCTACACAAGGCATTTGTTGCACACTTGTCATGCCCTACTCACAGGTCTTTATGGGGGTTTTAGATGATGCTGTGACCCTCCAGTTTCACTTCTGTTTGTAAATAGCACTTTCCACAATTTTTTTTAGAGCAGGGAAAGTGTGACATTTAATTGTGAAAGCAAAAGAAAGCATAATTTCCTCTTGTGCATTTGTGCTATTCCGGTATACCACACCACCACCTAGAGGTTATGTAGTGGAAAAGCAGGAAAGGAATTACTCCTCTTGCAGCATTTGGGATTAACAGTGTCTTGTAGAAAAGCCCCCTGAAGGAGAAGAATATGGCTAGTCAAAGATGGGATGTATGTTGTCCACTAATGACCATTGACCTCAAGCTCTGTTAGAGCTGTAAACAGAACGTAGGAGCATTAGCTCTGGACTGGTGAGACCTGTTTTGCTATGCAGATTGGGGGACATATATAGGTGAAAAGGTTAGATTTAGCTTCCTTTGATGGGTGTGTTTGGGTAGTGTGGTTTTATGCTAAGTATAATAAACGATCAGCCAAGCTGCCTGTGCGATTACAATAAAGTAGGGTTGGGCTAAAGTATTCAGCCCAGCTTTTTCAGCACATTCAAGAGGGTGGGAAGGCAAAATCCCTCCCTGAATATTTTCATCCTTTTTTTCTTATTACGTTTATATCCCACATTTTTTTCCTCTTGCAAGGAACCCAAGGAGGCTTACGTGGTTCTACTACGGCTAGAGCAGAGCCAAGCTGTCACTTCAAGTGGTGGCTTGGCTTTTTCTATTAAAGAGGGAGAAAGAAAGAGAGAGGACCACCTCATCAAAAGGAAGGACGTCTTCACACAGCGCAGAGTTAAACTACAGAATTTGCTACCACGGGATGTAGTGATGGCCACCAATTTAGATTGGACAAAAAGGGGGTTGGACAAATTCCTGGAAGAAAAAGGTATCAGTGGCTAGTAGTCCTGATGGCTATGTGCTGCCTCCAGTACCAGAGGCAGTGAGCCTATGTGCACCAGTTGATGGGGAACATGGATGGGAGGGTGCTGTTGCACTCATGTCCTGCTAGTAGGTTCCCTGTCGACAGCTTGTTGGACACTGTGTGAACAGAATGCTGGACCTTGGTCTGATCCAGCAAGGCTCTTCTTATGTTCTTAAGTAAACCCCTGAAAAGTGCACTGACTTTCACCTGCCCCCCCCCCCAAAGTATGTGACATTCTCCACACACACATACCCGCCACCTGTTCAGGGGACAAACAATCTCGTTTACATTTCTACATCATTCCTAAATCTTGGGAATCAGTTCTAACTGGTGACACTCGACTGCTCACTGCTGGGGAAATTCTAACACACAGGCTTCCTCCGAGGACATGCCTCCACTTTGTGAAGTGGCAGGGCGGCAGCTAGGTGCTCCACCCCACCTCAAGCCCTGCCTTGGCCCACCAAGGATTGTTTTTTTTAATTTGCCGCCTTGGGTTCCTTGCAAGAGGAAAAAAGGCGGGATATAAATGCAATCAATCAATCAATGGCTTTTAAATTCGTGACATGGCAGCCTCTGTTTAAATACTGCGAGCTTGGTTTAACAATTCTGGTTTAAAAAATAGTACATGGCAGCCATGCTCCATACGCCACCCCCCTGACTTGAACAACTACTGGATGGCTTTTTCAGGCTCATAATGAAGCTTATGCTTAAGTGATCCTAAACAAAAAAAATCCACTCTGTTAGCCATTATTATAGTGAGTAGGTCAGGTTTCTTAAAGGGATTGGGGGGAGGGGAATAACTTACATAGGGCTTCTCCACATGAGGCTAAAATCCTGCACCCTTACGAGGGACTTCTGATTCCGGATTCCTTGCAGGATCAAGATTGCCTCCTTTGCACATGTTTTTTTCTGGAGGTTTTCTTTCTGGGCAAGTTTGATATGTTTCATTATACTGCCACCAGATGGCCCTGTGGTCTAGCTGCAATGTAGTGAGATTCCGAACATTCATCGGAAATGTATCACGTGTTGAGAATTATGCCACTATAATGCTGCCAGAAAGCACAGGAGGGGCCCTGGAGGTTGACGACATCGTGTAAAGGACCCGCAAAAAAACATGAGTGACCAATCACGAGCGCACAATAAAAGCCTCATGTAGAAATGTCCATAGTGGATAAAAGTGGCCTGTGAAAAAAATCTTCAGTGTTTTATTTGTTTTCTTGCTGTCTTCTGTTTAAGAATGAGATGTGATCTGAAAAAAATCAGCGCACCACTAGCAGCAGAAGACTTCCTTCGTGGCATGAGTCCAATTGCTAGGGCGGAGGAGGAGGGCTGAAGCTGCCCAAGGCTTTAAAAAGCTTCAGGGTCCTTTTTTTAAAAATGTCAACATGGAATTCTTTTTTTTTTTCCTCCCTTCTTTTCTATTACTGACTGAGTTGGAGATATTTCAGAATTATGTGTGTGTGTATGCGTATTGTATGCATATGTACGTGTACATATATTCATATTGGGCATCGGGGATATGTGTATATGCATATTGTATGCATATGTACTTGTACATATATTCATATTGGGCATCGGGGATGCAAAATCATGCTTGGCATGATCTACAGTTGCTTGTTGGCAGGCGGGGGGGCGGGGCGGGGGGGGTGCTGGCAGGATATGCTGCCATCTGGCCTGGAAGCACCGGGGTGTTTTCTGTTTTTGTCCCCCCGCCATTGCTTTTTCTTTCCTTATGAGTTTTTCAGTTTAACATAAGGCTTATTAGTCAATGTATTTGTCTGGCTTGTTGTTATAAGCATCGTAAGTACAGTCCTGGATATTTTGAATATGCAATGGTGATATACAATGGTTTGTATATGGGTTGTTTTGTGGAGGTGGAATGCTTTAGAAATATTACCGAAGGAGCAGTGGGTTGCCTTCAAATTCATGTAGTATATGGATTCTATCTGTGCGAGACTTTTGTAAAGTCCTGCATATGCTGCAAATAGGATGGCAAAGATGAAATGGTGGGTGTAAATAAGGGCACAGTCTTATGCATTGGCTGGGGCATGTTGGGAGTTGTAGGCCTTTTCTCTGTCTAAACATGCATGGGATTGCTCCCTAAGTGTTTTAGATATATAATTGTTTTTGTTGAATTCTTCTTTTGGTTGTTTCTAATCTGTGTATTATTATGTCAGACATTATTACTTGGAATATTAGGGCCCTGGATGCTCCCAGCGAAATGGAGCAAGTGCTTTCCAATGTAAGAAGCCCAAAACGGATGTTGCTTTGTTACAGGAAACTCATTTTTTGGTGGAAGACAAGGACAGACTTTGGAAAGACTGGGTAGGAGAAGTCTATCCTAGTGACAAATCTAAGGAAACAAAAGGGGTAGTTATACATAAAAACGGCCAATATTGGTGTTACAAGCAATAACTGATCCAGACACTTTCTTATTTTGGTAGTTAAATATGGAAATATGGTAATCGCCACGGTGAATGTTTATGGTCCTAGTTTGGATTCACCTATTATGTTTCATGAGTGCCTTAGTCACCTGCCTACTACTATTTGATAATTGGTGGGGGTTTTAATGAGATTCTGGACCCAGTTTTGAAGAGGAGTAATCCCCCTCACAAGTTTCAGTCTGTATTCTGTTCAGTGTTGAAGGCTTATTATGTCTGAGATAGGTTTGGTTGATGCATGGCGTATTGCATCCTTCAGGGGCAGGATTATACTTCTTTTTTGTTTGTGCATCAAAATTGCTTTAGGGCGCAATCCTATCAGGATAGGTGGCCACCTCCAAACTTGGAAGCAACCGCCTAGCCAATGCAGGGCAGGAGAAGTGTGGAAGGGATCGTCCCCTCCGCGCTTCAGCCATCCTGAATTTGTGGCTAGACAGCCGATTTTGGCTGTCTAGCCATGGGAAGGCAGAGTGGGGGAAGCAGCTGCCGGACAACACATAGGATGTGTCGTGTCGGCATTTCCGCCTTCCCTGCCCTGGAACGCCCCACGGAACACCCCGTTTTCACTGCTCCGCGCTCTCTTCCAAGTGCAGAGCACGGGGCCATTCTGAGCTGCCTGTGAGGCAGCATGGGAGTGGGGGAAGGTCAGTTCTCAGAACCAACCTTGGAGCACGGGCTCCGAGGTCGGTTCTCGGAAAACCACGTATCCTATGGCTGTCTAGCTGCTGACTAGCAGCCATAGGATTGCTCCCTGAGAGTAGATTATTTTTTAGTTTCTTCTCCACTATTTCAATGTTTAACAGCATGTGATACTGATACAATTGCTATCTCGAACCGTGCTCCAGTTTATTTAGGAATTCAGTTGCCTAAGGGTGCAATCCTATGCATATTTAGACAGACAAAAGTCCTACAACTCCCAGCATGCCCCAGCTAGCCATGCTAGATGGAGCATGCTGAGAGTTGTATGACTTTTTAGCATAATTAAAATATTTAAATATGTTGAATATTTTGGCACTTGTTACATTCATGTTTAATGCTTAATGATGATAATTTTAAAACATGGCTTCTGAACTTAATATTTTGAAATTAGTGAAAGTTCAGCTATGAGGGGAAGGATTATTTCATTTCCATCTTACACACCCAAAAAAGCTTAAGGTCATTGAGGAGGAGAAACTGGATAAAACAGTAAAGTCCTTATTAAGTCAATAAGCTTGTTCCTCCCTAGACCTCTATGAAAGACTGCAACTCTGAACTGAATAGACTACATTAATCTAAAGCAGAATTTGCATTTGCTTGTCTGCATCGGAGGTATTGGGAAAGTGGAGAAAGGCCTGGTAAGATTCTACCATTTCAGTTAAAACAAAAACAAAAAAAGGGAATTATATTCCATTGATCAAAGGTAACAATAATAATATATATACAACCCCAAAATATATACATTTAAGAGTGTCAAAAATTTTATTCTGAACTGTATAGGAAGGTATGGACCCTACAAGTCAGGAATTTGAAAATTTCTTCTCGCATGTGGAGCTTCTGGATTTGCAGCAAAAGGAGCTCCTTGTGTTATAGAAATTTTGGTTGCAATATGTCTGTTATCCCATAATTTTATAAGCTAGGCTATGTCTATTCTACCTTTGTGTGAAATTGTCATGCCAGACAAAGACATAGTGCCTTATCAGAGACTCAGGAATGCCAGGAATGTATTTACGTTAGAGTACCTCTCTGCGCATGCCTAGATACTATAAAAGGCGCTGCCTGTTTTCTGTTTCCCTCTCAGCTAGACAAAAAGATTAGTACAGCGCAAGCGTAAGGCAGCCCCCAAAGGTCTTGCCTATATAAACTTTTGGATCACATCACTTGATTGTGACCTTTGTTGGAGTATTAGCCCCAAGGGTTGCCTTATTCTGCAGAATAAAATCGTGTTGGACCAGATCTCTGCCTCCTCTCGTTCTTGGTAAACAAATTGGAAAGTCTACCAGGGAAAAGAACACAATTTTTGTAACAATTCTGGCGACTTCTCCGAGACTCTCTGTGTGACCTGGGAGCTAGGCAAACGCTGGATCAACCCAAGCGGAGGGCGCCCTGGACCTTGTTTGGTTCACCTTGAGGTTTGAGGCTGCTGTTGCCTGGCAACCTGGCTAGCAAAGGACTCCTGAAGAGATGAGGCGAGTGGCGGTCTTTGGAGGGCAGGACGAAATGCTGTCTGACTCTGGGGTCGTTTAGAGGCTGAGCTACGAGGTAAGTCAGATCGCACTGTCTGGACCGTCTGGGGAGTGTAAATCTCCTAATCTTGTCCAACTGGGCCTTGCTAAGTAGCAGCAGTTGAATAAGAAAAAAAATAAAATAAAAAGGGCTGACAGGATGGGATCGAAACTTTCCATAGGAGAATATAGCCAAGACCCACTGGGATGCATGCTTAAGAATTTTAAGTTGTTTAAGTTAGATTATGGTGTCAAGATGACAAAAGACGAGCTCATAAAGTTTTGTAATGGGGAGTGGATGACATCTGGTGTTGGCTGGCCAACTGGAGGAAGCTGGAAAAAAAAACGTTGTGTCCAAGGTTATTTAAATAAAGTGATTGTTGATAACCATGGGGATCAGCTACCTTATATTGATGCTTGGCAAATGTGGATATTGAAAAATCCTGATTGGATAAGAAAATGTAAAGGTCAATATTGTAAAGTCATGATGGTATGCTCCGAGATGAAGCCCAAAGCCCCTGTTCTCCCTGACTCAAGCCCCACGGAATGAGCTTGGAGATTAAGAGATCCTGCCCAAGGCTCCCTGGCTTTCCCCTGCCCTATTCGGCCTGTTAGGTTGGGAGGAGAGGTTGCTGGGGGGAGGAGGGAGGGAAGCCCCCCCCCACAGAGAACCCATCTGTTCCATCCCCACGTCTCGCTCCTTCTATGTTGAAAAAATCTTCCACTGTATTCAAGTTTGTTAGAGGAAGCAAGAACAGCTAAAAAAGTTGTAAACTCTGAAGAGAGAGATTTGTTTGAAGTCTTAAAGACTGTGGCAAAATTAAAAGAACAAAGACAGGGCAATGTCTGGGTCTGTGTGAGCTTATCTCTGCCAGTCTACTGAGAGCAGAGCTAAGGGTTGCCTGGCCCCGCTAGAAGATGTCTGTGAGGACCTAATATAAACAGTAAAATTTGCAAAAGAATTGCCCAAGTTAAAGCATCACAGCTGGTAAGCTGCGCAGTCCTTGCTCTTATCTGTCGAAGAATCTAAAAGAGGTGTAAGGTTACACCTTCCCCTTTTGCACTAATGAAGAGACGGAGAGCCTTTGCTAAAAACATCCCATTTTTTATTGCCCAAAGCCTTCTTTGTTTGGATCCATTATTGTTTAGACTTTTGAGAGGCACTCTGCACATGGACTGGAACTTTAGACTGTTAGAGACTTGCCATGAACAGTACTGTGAGGCTTGTCATAGCCTTAAACTCCCGTTGTTGTAGACTGTGTGTTTGTTTGTGATCAGCTCAGTGCACAGTTTGATTTGTAACTTCAACATTCAGATAAAAAGCTATATTTCCAAGGCTTTGATTTCATTTACCCTAATGAAGCATACAGATGCAAATTGCTAGAGATTCACAGACTACAAAGGAAACAGCCTTCAAAAAGTTAAAAGAGAAACTACAAAAGTTAGTTTCTGTTTAGAAAAAAAGGGGGGCAGTAAATTCTCTTAAGAAGTGAGAGAGGAAAATCCCCCCCCCTTCTCCTGTGGCACTTCTAAGCCCAGCTGTGCTTCTAAAGCCTGAGAACATTCCTGCCCCACGTATTCCAGCTGTTTCTCAAAATCTGAACTGTCTGGACACTCTATATGCTCAGAGGCAAGCCTGACATTCTGTCAAAATTCATGAAGTGTGGAGTTGCCGATGTAAAAATGGTGACTTAGAACTTTTTGCATATATAAAAATGCCCTTCCCTTGATCTTGATGGGCCCTGACTATGCAGCTGGAGGAACAGTATGATTGCTAGATCTGCTCCACCATGCCCTATGATGAAAAAAAATGTTTTTCAGTCATGCTGTTAGATTTCAATGGTGTGAAGCAGAAAAGGCAGAAAAAAAAAGAAGCAAATTATATAAAGTCCAGCAGGGACTGACTGAAGACCCTAGTGCATATCTTCAGAGGTTGTTTGATGCATTCCATCCATATAGTGATATTAACCCTGACTCTCAAGAGAATTTAAGGATGGTTAACATGATGTTTATTGCTCAAGCAGCAACAGACATTAAAAAAGAAAAAAGTTGCAGAAGACTGATGGGGCAGCGGCGATGCCTCTGCCTCAGTTGATGGAGATTGCTTATAAGGTGTTTGTGAATCGTGAGAAAGTAGAGAAGAAGGAAGCAGATAAGAAGGTCAGACAGAATGCAGCTTTGATTGCAATGGCAGTCCCAGGGCAAGTCCCTGATTAGGCAGACAAAAGTTTAAAGAAAGATTTTGGGACTCGGAGAAAGCCGTGTTTGGAGAGAGATAAATGTGCTTACTATAAAGAGAGGGAACATTGGCAAAAAGACTGCCCGAAGCAAAAGGGAAAGAAGAGGGGGGCGATGGTGGCCATAAAAGGAAAGAGGACCGGCGGTGGGTGTCCTTGCTTCAATATCCAAATGACCTTCTTCTGGCCACCCAGACAGAGGACTCATGTGCTGAAGCTACTATCTCCCTCCTGCGAGAATTGAACTTGAAAGGCTGTAAAGTGTCAAGAGAAAAGGCTCAGATTTGCCAGACCCATATCACTTTCTTGGGCTACCTGATTTGGAAGGTAACCAGAGACCTGAGCACTGCTTGGTTGGACGTCATACAGAAGACCTCGAGAGGCCTAAAGACGCTCGAGAGTTGCGAGCCTTCCTTGGGCTCACCGGGTTTTGTACAATGTGGATACCTTGTAATACCTGATGGAGGGAAGGCGAAGCCCCCGTATGAAACTTTAACAAAGGAAAATATCATCCACTGAAAATGGACAAACGAAATAGAAAAGACTTTTCTTGAGCTGAAGCCAGCCTTGGTGTCACCACCTGCTCTGGCCTTACCAGATCCCAACAAACCGTACCGGCTTTATGTACATGAAAATAAAGGAGTGGCATTGGGGGTTTTAACCCAAAGGACAGGTCCTTCCTGGAGACCTGTAGGATACTACTACAAGACTCTGGATCCAACCGCAAAGGGATGGCCTGCTTGCTTGAGGGCTGTGGCAGCAACTGCGCTTTTAGTGAACGAATCCCAGAAAATTGCAATGAGAGCAGATATGGAGGTGCATACTCCTCATGGCGTACCTCAGATCCTGGGAAGCAATAAAAATAAGTTTTTGAATCCATCACGCCAGTCACGCTATGAGATCTCCTTGCTTTCAAGCCCAGGCCTCATCCTGCCACCTTGCTCCCTAAGCCAGATCTAAATTGTCATGATTGTTTAAAAAATTTGAGTCAGGTGACTCTGATCAGGCCTGACCTCACTGATTCCTTGTTACCAAAGCCAGACCTTGAGGTGTTTGTAGATGGCTCCAGCTGTGTGATAGAAAAAAGTGATACACAGGATGTGCAGTAGTTACTCTCGAAAAGGCGCATGAAAAGAGTGCCAATCCCGAAGAAAGAAGAGGCAATGCTTTGGCAGATAAGGCTGCAGAAGAAGCCGCACAAATGAGAGGTGAGGAAGTGCATTATGAAATAGCCCTAATCCCATATTTGAGTACAGACTTGGTTCCAATCTACACTCCAGCTGAGAATGAGAGAACTCTTGAACACAAGGCAAAGCAAACTAAAAATGAAAGGTGGATCGTCCCAGGAGGCAAAGTGTTCATATCCAAGCCTCTTTTGAGCTTTATAGTGAGAGACTTGCACCAGGCTACACATTTAAGAAAAATTGCAATAGAAGATCTACTTGTGAGGCACAGTGTAGCCCCAAAATTATAAAATCCAGAAAGCAGTGGCTAATTGCCCTTTGTGCCTCAAAAACAATCCAAAAATGTTTAAGCCCCCAGCTCAAATGAAAAGTCTTCCATGGGCTTACTATCCTTTTCAGAGACTTCAAATTGACTTTTCAGACTTGCCCCAGATTCATAGCTATCAGTACCTGCTAGTAATAGTAAACCAATTAACCAGATGGGTTGAGGCATACCCAACTCACACAGACAGTAGCCAAGATCTTGTTAAAAAAGTAGTCCCTAAATTCCTGTTACCTGAAGAGATTAAATCCAATCAGAGGCCCCATTTTGTTGGACAAGTAACTTAAGCAGTGGCCCAGGCATTACAAATAAACTGGAAGCTACACCCTCTTGGAAACCTCAATCTTCACATCAAGTTGAAAAGATGAATCGCACCGGCCTAAAGTCAACGCTTACTAAAAATTTGTTTAGAGACTAAGTTAAAATGGCCACAGGCCTTGCCAATCACCTTGACTCAAATACAGTGCACCCCCAGGGGAAGTATTAAATTGACACCCTTTAAAATGTTATATGGGCATGCACCTCAGATGTTACCTATGGCTGATAGCTTAAATATAAATTTCAAAGGAAGAGCTTTAGAAATCCAAGAATATGTTACTGCCTTGCAGTCTGTTTTGTCTTGTCTTCACAGGTTCGCAGCACCATACCAATCCTTGCCTTTAGATGCTCCAGTGCATAATTTCAGTCCTGGTGATTGGGTGCTGATCCGGTCCTGGAAAGATGAACCACTTACTGAGAAGTGAAAGGGTCCATTCCAGGTTCTACTCACCACTCACACGGCTATAGAAGTCGCTAGAGGAAAGAACTGGATCCATCACACCTGTATAAAAGCATCGCCTGCACCAGAGAGGGTCACACCAGAAGCTGACCCACCTAAAGGCCACCATTAGAGTAGCAAACCACTAAAAGGATGGGGCAACTTGTAATTTGTAAAAAAAAACAGTTGTCACATTCAGACCCAAACAGGGTAGGGGGTGGGCTAGCTACAGGATTGCTTACCCTGGGTTCACACCCAGGAATTATTGCACAAGAAAATAAAAAAAGCATCCTAAGCCTCCCTTGCCATTTAGAAAAGACCATCAATGCCACAGCCATAATAGTAAGGGCCATGCAATCTGAAATTGAAGATCTCAGCCATCTAGTGGCCCAATATCTGTTTGTTTTAGATTATCTCTTAGCACGCCAAGGTGGCTTCTGCGCCCTAGTGAAGCAAGGGTGTAGAGTAAAGTTCCATGATTCAAACAAAACCATAGAAGAGGAAAACGCCAAACTACAAGATATGAGTGAACAGAATTATTCAGGAGCAAGTGATTGGTTATGGTTGACTTCCTGGCTTCCTGATTTTGCATGGTTAAAACAACTTGTAATTGGCACAGTTCTGTTTGTTATGATACTATTGATGATGGTTTGGACCAGATCTCTGCCTCCTCTTGTTCTTGGTAAACAAACTGGAAAGTCTACCAGGGAACAGAACACAATTTTTGTAACACTTGCAGAGCTTCTGTGGCTGCCTCACTACTTGGAAGCCCCCAAACTCAGAGGCTTCCGAGATTCCTGTGCCCTGCTGGGCTGAAGCCAGCAGGGTGAGAGGAGCAGTGGACGTGCCACCTCGTCCTCCAATCTTTGCTGGACAGGCTTTTTAGCCCATCTAGTGAGGGCATTTTGGAGGGGAAGGGAAGGAAGTGGGAGGAGGCTCAGGATAAATCATATCCTGGCCTCTCCAGTCTCCTCCCCTCTCACTCACCAGAAGGCCCCCCTTTCACCCTCTCTGAAGTCAATTTTCCAACCTTGGAGAGGCAGCCAGCATGGTTCTCTCTGTGCTGGCTGCAACCGGGAAGGGATTGGATCTCCAACTCCCCTTTCCAAGGTTGGAGCGCTATCTCTGAGCCATCCTGTGGTCCCTGGGATGCTGGCTCAGGGACTGTAGGATTGCTCTCCCCATGCGTCATTGAGAATATGAGGAATGGGACAGCTCTGGGCCCAGACGGTTTTCCTATAGAATGGTATAAGGCGCACTTAGACTTTTTGACTCCTAAGCTTTCCTGTCTTTATCGTAGGGTGTTTGAATCGGGAATTTCACCAGACTCTTTATATGATGCTTATATATCAGTTATCCCTAAACTTGGCAAAGACCATATCGACTGTGCAAATTCTAAGCCAATTTCCTTAATCAATGTGGATCCTAAAATATTAGCGGCAATTCTGTCTAATAGACTTCAGCATGTGATATATAAATTAGTGCATCCTGATAAAGTGGGATTTATTCACCAGAGATGGGGAGCTGATAATTTAAGGTTTCCAGTAAATCTGATCGCTTTGAATTCTAAAAGAATGGACTCAGCAGCAATTGTTTCATCTGACACTGAGAAAGCATTTGATAAATTATTTTATGACTTGGAAAAAAATTTCCACAGGAATTTTAAAGATGGATTAGAATGTTTTCTCTCTCTCTCTCTCTCTCTCTCTCTCTCTCTCTCTCGTGTGTCACAAATGATGACAAATTACATTCTTTCAAGTTTTTTGGAGTCCTGTCCTCTGTCTCCTTTGATATTTGATTTGTGCTTAGAAACTTTGGCGTGTGCTCTTAGGCAGAGTAGAGTCATTTACAGTTTTCTGCATGAGCAGGTTGAGTATAAAACAGCTTCATACACCGATGATTTGCTGTTATTCATCAGTAGGTTAGAGTCTTCTATACCAAAATTAATAAGATTAATTGATACCTTTGGTACATTTTTGGTTATACTATTAATTGGTCAAAATCTGAATTAATGCCTGTAGGTAGTATCAAGACACCGAAAGTAGTTACTAAATGGCAGTTTTGTTGGTGTCCAGAAGTGATAAAGTATCTTGGTATATTGGTGCCTAAAGATATTCTGCAACTGGTTACGCTGAATATACAGTAAGTGTGTTACTAGCGGAAAGATCTCTTGACTTGGAAAGATGAGCATCACTTAATTTAACTACTTGGGGTAAGGTTAACATACTTAAGATGAATGTCTTTCCAAAGGTAATTTAGTACTATGTAATATTCCTTTATATATTCCCCAAACGTATTTTCAAAAACTTTATGCAGCATCTTGAAAGGGGTGTGTGTGTGTTTCAGACAGTTAGGCTCAGTGGCTTTTGTGCTAGCCACGGATAAAATTTGCTTCCCCCCCACCAAGAAAATCTGTCAAAGCAAAGAGCTATAATTTTTTTGTGTTTCCACATATGTGCATGGAATCTGGAGACCTGGCAGCCCCTATGGAGCTGACTGAACCTGCCAAATTTCAGAGAGTTAGGTCCAGTGGCTTTTGTGCTAGCTTTGCATAAAGTTTCCTTTTCTCAAAGATTAAAAGAAAAAGTAAAAACTGTCAAGCCACACAGGGGATTAGAGATCCTAATCAGAAGGTGTTTAAGGTGACCATCAGGAGGTCACTATCCCTAATCTCTAGTGTAGGTTTTTTTGAAGTGCTTTCACTTCCTTTCACTTTCACTTAGTACTTTCCTTTTGTATGTCCTAAATCTGCCACTATTCAGCTTCACTGGATGACCTGAGGCTCCTCATTAAGGGAAGAAAAAAGTTAAACATCTGTTTGGCTGCAATACACATTACCTGTAAAAAGTCACACTGAACTCAGCTTATTTATTGCACTGCTCCACTTTACTACCATGTATAATTTTATAAACTTCCCCCCTTTTATTTGCCTTTCTTCTAAATTAAATAGCCCAAACATTGAAGCCTTTCCTTATAGAGGAGTGATTGCACCCCACTCTCAATCACCCCACTGTGATTGGAGACTGCTGGGTTAAAAGTTCAGTACTATTGGCCACTAGATGTCACTTGCCAAGGCTCAGTCCCTCCCTCCCAACTCCTCCTCTCCCCCTCCCTAATCTTGAGAAAATTGTTACATTTCCCAGACAGGCTGTCTGGGCTTCAGAATCGTTGGAAGTAATCTGAATAGATGTGGACTGATCTGACCCACTTTGGACTGATCTGGACCCGCTTTGAATCCGGACCAATTTGGTCCAAAGCACCCTGCTTCAGTTTGGAATTCAGATCCTGATCCGAAGCAGTGCACAGCCCTACTTAATACAAGCCTGCGTCTTCCCTCTGAGTTCAGTAGCCTTGCTGTTACTAGGAGGCCTTAGGACTCGCTCCCTTGGCAGACCAATAGGGACTCTCCTGTGAATGCACCAGCCTTTTAAACTAGAGGGCAGACCGCCACCTTTTCTTCCACAGTCTGGTTATTGTTTTTTCTCTCTCCCCCTACTTTTCTTTTCTGCTCTTACATGCCCATTGTTGGGAGCATGCTTACAATGATTTTTTTAAGAGGGAGAAGGATGAGCAGAAAATGCTCCAGTGAAATACTGGTATTTCACACAGTATCTGATTTTACTGCTCTGAAATGGAACCTTTGGCTTCTGCAGAGATTTAGTAGCTTCAGTACAGCAACTGAGACAGTCAGCCTCCACAAATAACTTCTCCACAAATAACTTCTCCTAAATAGCTGTAGGACTCAAATTATTCCAAAAGGAGGGTTAGAACTATGTGGCGTCATGATTGAGGAACCGCTGGGGCTTTTAAATAGGTTCTACAGTTTTAAAAAAGTTAGAAAAAGCTCTCAGCCACCTCACCTCATAAAGTTAACTCAAGCACATGCAATCCTGTCAAACCCTCCACAGCCTCCTAAATTCCTCTGAAGTACTACCTCTCTGAAAGGAGCCACTTGGCTTAGGGAATTCTCTCTACTACCCCCCCCCCCCGCACATTTCCAATCGCCATTCTTCTTTTCTTCTTCCTTCCCCTATCCTGTTCTTTCTTTCTCTTCTTTATTCCAACCAGAGCATATCTTGGGGAATTCTTAAAGAGAATTATCTTCAGTGGGCAAGGGAAGTCCTGAACTGTATTTGACTTTATACAGACAAGAGAGTTTGTTTTTCTCCTTCTCCACACTCAAATCTTTGCGAAAAGTGAGTTCACATGGTTGCAGAGAAACAAATCTGGGGCTGTTTTGTTTGTCAGTTGCCATTATCCAGAAATAGGAAGGGCTGTAGCTCAGTGGCAGAGCCCCTGCTTGACATGCAGAAGGTCCCGGGTTCAATCTCCAGCATCTCCAGGTAGGGCTACGAAAGAATCCTGCCTGGAACCCTGAAGAGCCGCTGCTGCCAGTCACTGTCGACAATACTGGGCTAGATGGACCCAGGGTTTGAGTCAGTATAAGGCAGCTTCCTTTATTCCTGTGAAGAGAAATCTTTAATTAAAAAAAATAGGAGTTTTTGTTTTTTTAAGTGGAGGGGAGATCAATATTGCTAATGTATGCAATCCTATGTATGCCTACTGAGAAGTCCCATTATGTTTAATGAGGCTTACCCTCAGGAAAGTGTGCATAGGATTCCAGCACAAGTTACGTTTGCAGGGAGGTTTGCACCTTGATGTTCTGCATGTTTACTCAGAAATAAGTCCTGAGTTACGAGCATGGTACTACAAGCTTAATACAGTGCCTACCCAATTCCGTCTAATGAATTGGCTACCTTTCAGCTCAGTCCTATACGTGTTTTGTCATTGGTGGGGAGGGGTGGGGTGGGGGGTTGCATGAACTTTAGCTTCAATGGTGAAGGAAAGGCTCACATGCTCAGAGTTTCTCCATAACCTAGTTTTGAAAATGGACTCATTGACTGAATCCTGGTGAAGTCTTGGCACAAATGAAGTTATGGGGAGGAAGATACAATGAGAGCTTGTGCATAACAAGGAGGAGGTAAAGGAGAGTTGCACAAAACAAGACGTCTGTTTTTATGAAGAGTTGCTGGAGGATGGTAGGATGAGGAGGGATGGTTGCATGGAGGGGAATAGAATTGGTAGAGGGAGAATGTAAGTGCTTGGTGGTGAAAGAAAAACATTCTGCACATGCTCAGAGGCACTCTATACTTAAGAAAGTAAGAAGAACCGTGCTGCATCAGACCAAGGTCCATCTAGTCCAGCATTCTGTTCACACAGTGGCCAACCAGATGCCCACGGGAAACTCACAAGCAGGACATGAGTGCAATAGCACCTTCCCATGTTCCCCTGCTGATAACGTTGGTGAAATGTAAATAAATTCCAGTCATTCTAAATTTGCATGCATGTATATCCTTCAGAAACTTTGCAGGTTGCTTGCCTGGGGGACACCTCTAATGACCTGTGCATTTTCATACAAATTTACCCAAAAACTATGGGGGGGGGGGAAGGGAAGAGAGAGCAAATCACCCCCTATCCCAAATTGGAGAACTCCTCTTCCACATGAACTGCTCACCTATCTTTCTAAAACTTTCCTGGTTTCTTACTTAGGGACATCTCTAGGCTGTCTGTAATTTTCAGAACAATGGTCCACAAGGAATATAGAGAGATGTATGTCCTCTTTTGAAGACCTTAAAATGTCAAGGCTACCCTTGCACAAAACCTGCTGTGGCTATCATAGGGATGGTGGACAATTTCTCCACGAATCTCGGGGAGGCTGAATGCCAATGCATTCGGCCCCCCGAAATTGGCGGTGAAATTCTCCGCCCCCCCCGCCCCCCCCCCAGGATGGGACTTACCTCCCTCGAATGTCCCTCTCAGTGGTGGGTCCCGGCGGCGTTTTGGTGGCGTTTCGGCGGGGTCGGGGGTGGCGGCCGGTCTTCTGACCGGCTGCTGCCGCCGCCATTACAAAATAAAGTAAAAAAAAAAAAAACATGATAGGCTACGTAACGATTTACGTAGCCTATCATGGCTAGATTTCCAAAGTCAGCCGTGATAAGCTACGTAAATCATTACGTAGCCTATCATGGGTGACTTTGGGGGGGGGAAAAGCGCGTACGCAAATGGCGGCGCCCATGGGCGCCTCTATTTGCATTCCTTATTTGGTCCCGGGTAGTTTACGTAAAGATTTACGTAGACTATGGCGAAAATAAGGGCAACGCTATTTGCGTTACCCTTATTTTCGCCGTAGTCTACGTAAATCTTTACATAAACTACCCGGGACCAAATAAGGAATGCAAATGGAGGCGCCCATGGGCGCCGCCATTTGCGTACATGCTTTTTTTTTTCCCCCAAAGTCACCCGTGATAGGCTACGTAACGATTTACGTAGCCTATCACGGCTGACTTTGGAAATCTAGCCGTGATAGGCTATGTAAATCGTTACGTAGCCTATCACGGGTGTGTTTTGTTTGTTTGTTTTTCACTTTTGTATTTCACAGCCGGGGAGACAGGGCGCTTCTCCCTGGCCTGAATTTCGGCCGGGCGAGGCGGGGCGCCTCCCCCCCGGCCTGAATTTTGGCCGGGTAAGGCGGGGCACCTCCCCCCCAGCCTGAACTTCGGGGGGAGAACCGAAGCGCCTCCCCCCCACCACGAAGCAAGCTGGGGGACCAGGTAAGTGCCTTTCATACATCCCTAGACTATCATTCTGAAATGTGGCAGACATGATCTCCTCTGATGGGGCAATGAATCCTGAAATTTTTATCCAGTTCTTCCAAGGAATAAAAATGTTATTGGCAGTTCTCTTTAAAAGAAAATCAAAATATAAACCCTGCACCTATTTTTCTGACATTGGGCAGGTGTAATCCCCTTCTTGGGGGCAACTATGCCTGAAATTATCATCCAGTTTTGACAAGAGAAAAAAGTTACATTTTTTTTCTAATTTCCCATGGTAGTCAACAGGAAGCATAAAGACCCATTTTTCCAAACCTTGACTCAGGTTTGGTGCTGAGCTGAAGTGGTCTGACTACAAACTGGCCAGAGCCCAGAGCAGAAGCGAGATGTTTTCCAAAATGCTGAATTGGGGTCTGAGTTGAAGTGTGTGTGAGGGGGTCAGTGCACACTTCTTATGGATGTATGTATTGAATCTATAAGCACACCACATGCACACCACACACACACACACACATATTAGGGGTGTGCTTAGACTTGGACCATGCAAATTTGTGTTATAGGCCTGTGCCCCGGATCTTTTAAGAACCTAGCAACGCCCCTGTGGGGGTCTCCTCCCTGTTTTTCACCGAAGACGATGCAGTTGTCAATCAAAGAAGGCGGATTTAATTTTCCAGATCTTAGTTTATATCATAATTTGTTAACTCATGCCAATTATTGGAAAACAGCCTTTTCTTTACATACCCTTCCATGTGTTTTTTTTACAGTCAAATTATTTGGCACCTCTTTCTGGCTGGCGTTAGGATTTAGGTATATTAAAAAGAAAGGAATGGCTCCACTAACAATTTTAGCAGCGAGAGAGACTTGGCATGCAATGTCTTGTTAGCTACAGTTTGAGCTATATTCTCATGCTAAATTAACTTCATGGGAGAATCCAGTCTTGAAAGTAGAGAGACAGCCATTGATGTGGAGGAGTTGGGCCGATAGTGGAATTATATTTTAGATCAGTTAATAGGATCAGACAATGAGTTTTACCATTTTCAGTATTGTGGATTACATATAGTTTACCATCTAGTGCTAATTGGCAGTACTTTCAGCTACAACATTTGGTGGCATCCATATACAGGCCATCAGCGATGAGAGCTTCAGTGCTTCTCACACAGCTGGAGGAATTGTTTAAAAAGCTACACCTGCAATAACCGTTTCTAAAAGTCTTTTGAAATGTAATAAAGTAGATGTGCAAAATGTCAGAGAGAAATGCAGTAAGGAGTTTGAATGCTCTATACAGTCAAATCAATAGAAAGTTTCTCTCCCTTCCATATGCACTATTTCTGTTGATCTAAAATTGAGGTTGTTTCAACAAAGACTGATGTTTTTCATATATTGGAAACCACAGAGGCTTGTTAAGAAGAATCTGGTTAGCTCTGCCAGATGCTGGCAATGTAATGAGGACAATGCCTCATTGAGGCATGTGACGTGGGCCTGTCCTTCTTTTTGGTTGGAAGGCATTGCTGCTATACATTTTGTTCTTGAAAAATTGTGATAATAGCAATGTCCATGCACTTTTAAATTACATTTTAAATTTTGGACAGCCAAAGGGGATACTGACAGCCTTTACAGTTGCAAAGCGACTTATACTTCAAGTTTGGATGGATAAACACCCACCACTTTTCATTAAATGGAATGAAGATCTTGCTGCTGTTGCTACATTTGAACTTATCTCCTACAGCCATCAGTTTCGTATGGATGCTTATTTACATTTATGGACTGCTTATATTAATGTATATATTTGAAATGGAAGTGTGAAATCCTTCTTTTCCCCTCATTTTTCTTTAATATTAAGGGTGATGTAAAGGATTATTGTGTATGGATATGTTTTATGATATGTTCTTTCTTTTTCTATCTTCTTTTTCTCTTTTTTGTTCCCCACACACATTTTGTTATTGTTGTATTTGCAAATAATAGTTATAATAAAAAATTACGGTTCTTCTTGTTCAATCCATGTCCGCTTGAAAGAGCAAACCTCTTCTGTTAAGGGTTGTGGGTGGCTGACATCACATCCTTTCCACTAAGCAGGGCTACTTCAATAACCATAAAACTAACACTTGCTCACCTGTGCCTTCGCTGGAGGCAGCTTGCAAAAGCAGAAAATGGCTAGAATTTCTTTTTTCCTATGGCTCCTTGGTCTAATTCTTGGTGAGTATGGTACTACTACTTTAGATCTTTTCCCCCCTTAAAGTAAGTTATATTTGAAGAAATAATAATAATAATAATAATAATAATAATAATAATTTGAATGCAATTCAGGTCTCCAGTCTGTGCAGCAAGACTTTAGACTTTCTTTTCTTTGATTACTAGATTCCCCTGCTATAACACAAAATCTTTTGAAATTCCTCTAAGTTGCAATATCTGCTTGCCTTGTGGGATGAAGCAGGGAGGCTAGTGTGGAGAATCAAATTTAAAATCACACAGAGCTTGTTGTATGGTTTTTGAATTGACTATGTAACCCTAACAGAACTATCTGGCCAGAAGCTCAAACCAACCAACTAGCAAAAAAGGAGGAAATTAGTTAACAGCAATAAAAAAGAGAACCAAATACACTGAATAGATTAAAAATGAAAAGAGCAAAGAGATGTGTTTTTTGCTGCCACAGACTGGCTGCCCCTCTGGAAATTAAAAACCAAAGAAGCCTATTAGAAATAGACTTCCAACAGGAGCAGGCGTCCCATCTTAATGACAAACAGTAGCCCTCTTGCCATATGAACAGTATATTAAAGTGACGGAGAGTAGTTTTTAAGAGAATCGACTATTATGACATTGACACAAAACTTGATGGAGGAACATAATAAAATGTGCTCACAAGAGGTTTTCCAGATCAGCAAGAAGCTCTGTTTAAAAGGACTGAGAAATAATGCTCAGCCCCGATTGTGAGGATTTGTTGGCTGGCTGGTGTGTAAGCTGTTAAACAGTAGCCCCAATCTAGTGCAGAATTAGGCATGCTGAAGCCCATTCAAATCAGTGGATTTCAGCGCACTGAATTCTGTGGTGGATTGTGGCCAATATGTTTAAGATTATTGTTCCAAATAATAAATGGTATATCTGTGTAATTCAGTAGGGAGGAACTGTCATAATTAAAGATCCTTGCAATATGGCATGTGTTGGAAGTACTGTAATATGTATGTTTAATCAGTTAATGAATGTAAAGCAAGACTGTATCTCATAATACTAGAACTCGGGGTCATCCAGTTAAGCTGAATGCAGGGAGATTCAGGACAGACAAAAGAAAGTACTTCTTCACACAGCACATAACTAAACTATGGAATTCACATCTACAAGATGTGGTGATGGCCATCAGCATAGATGGCTTAAAATAGGATCAGGCAAATTCAGGGAAGCTACTAATGACCAGTGCTTACCAGTCCTGAAGGCAATATGCTACCTCCAGGGCCTGAGGATATGCCTCGGAATATCCTTTGCTGGGGAACATGAGCGAGAGGGAGCTCTTGCATTCCTGTCCTGGATCCCAGAGACATCTGGTTGACCAGTGTGGGAAATAGGAAGCTGCAGCAGATATGCCTTTGCTCTGATCTAAAATTCTTATGTTCTTAGAATTAATAACTGTTTAATAATAAACGTAGCTGAGGTTTTTATTTGTTTGATGGGCTTTTTGAAGCACTGTAAATGTGACTAGATTAGGACACCCCCCCCCCCCGTGATCCTCTGCACTTTGGAACGCAGGGCACAGCGTTGATACTATCACACAATTTCTGCCCCCCTGCTGCTGCTAGGACCCAGCTATGATGTGGTCAGGGTACAGCGGCAGCCACCTGTGCTGCAGGCACAGCAACTGTGCTTTCCCCAACCATGCTTGCTGAAGGGGCTTATGCCGCTCTCACAGAAAGAGGGTGAATTGCAGCCCCCGAAGGCACGAGCAAGCCCCATTTCGCACGTGCTAAGATTGTTGCGGACTTTTATTTTTATTTTTTTGTGACAAGTGAAAACTGGCATTTGGCCACAATGCTTGTTTCCTTTATTTGGATTTTATTCATGATATTCTTTTGTGGTCTTCATCACCTCAGCTATGTTTGAAGGAGAGGCATCATACATTAAATACATAAGGAATCATGCAAGCAATTTTTGATGTATTTTATTCTGTTTTTAACTTACAAAGTACTGTTTACGTCACAGCTGCTGGAGTGGTTTTACGCGTTCTGGCCAGAATCTTGTATCATTTATATCCCACACGTTCAACATAAATTCATGATTCCAAGTTGGCTAACAAACTAGTAAGGCACAGTAAAATACAATTAAAAAATCAGGCATACAAACTGTCAAACCAAACTAGGGCTGTTTAAGGCTGAGGCGTCCATTTCAGTGGAATGAAGGACTTCACCCTAAAACGTTAATCCGTCCGAGTATGTATCATGTTGCTCATATGCATGAGAGGGCAAGACCTTTGCCTTTGTACAACTTTACATTTCGGGATATCAGCAAAATGCCAGTCAGCAGAGAGATGCCTAAAAGTGATCAATGAG
This sequence comes from Heloderma suspectum, assembly GCF_057233095.1. NCBI lineage: Eukaryota > Metazoa > Chordata > Lepidosauria > Squamata > Helodermatidae > Heloderma > Heloderma suspectum. The sequence continues at coordinate 129,844,845 of NC_139462.1, read as the reverse complement.
AATACGCTTCATAATCTTTGGCTGCAAGTGGGGAACAAACTAATGGGGTGTTTCGTCTCCCTTTAGGCTGTGTTGGGTCCCAAACAAACAGGGTGGCAATCAGCATAATTGGCCGGACCCCCAAAGCCTTTCAAACAAAAGTGGACCTGAAGTGTGAGAGCAGCTACGTGGATGCTGGGGTGTTCTGGGTCCTTCAGAAAACAGACCACACGACCCACTTCATCTTATATGTCTCTGCAAGGTCCAAGTTGACTCCAGAAAACATCAAAGGCTACACTGCAGAAAACATTGGGAACTATTACCAGCTAACTATTCCCAGCTTCGAGGAGGAGCATCAAGGCACCTATTACTGCATTCTCCATCGCAACCAATTCCTGTTCTTCAGCTCAGGCCTCCAAGTCCACCTGCCAAGTAAGCTCCGTCACAAGCGTGTAATGCCCGCTGCGAGTGGTGAGCCCCCTCTGCCAGACTGGTTGCTTTTCCTGCCCTTTTTCCTGATGTCTCCTCAGAGTGAAGTGGGGCGCCTCCCTTCTCTTACCTTCCTGCCCTTAGCTGTTGACTGCTCTTGGCCAGGATAGTCTTTTCCTGGAGTTTCCCTTTTCTTCTGCCCCCAGCCACTATCAACTCAGTCTCCTTTCTACACAGTACTACAGACCCAAACCATTCCAGTCTTTCAAATAAGAAAGGGGCTTGGTACGGGGGCGAGGACAGGTCTCCTTCTCTTTCTGCATCTGGTTCAAGAGCTGGTGCCCTGTGCAGGGAGTTTGAAGAGTCCCCGTCAGCTCTCTTGACCTTTCTCATCTCAGGTTTTAAAAGGTGAGGCAGGTGCTCCGACAGGTTGCTTTCCTGTTCTTCCCAGGCCACAACTGTGGAGTCCAGTGGGAAGAGGATGATTAGAGTCCATCCCTCAAGCCCTAAGCCTAGCTACGGCCCATCTTTATTTTGTTTACAGAGCCTTCTCCCACGCCTCCTGTGCCTCCCTCCGTCACACGCCAGGTTTCACCGGTAACAGCCATGAAATGTCCACCTCTCACGGCATCAGGTATGTTTCCTTAATACTCCTACAAATCTGGGACCATAACTGACCCCAAAGCGTACAAACATATGTAAAGCCATTTTTATAACCCATGCTGCTTCAAGCCCAGGTTCTGGTCTGAGAAAGTACAAGATGCAGCGGGTAGGTCAGAGTCTGGTTAATGCCCCTAGTTAAGGGGCTATCTAGGAACCCTTGTGTTCCATCCTGAAGGAAAGGTGGAAATAAATGCAATAAATAAAGAAATAGACAAATACATACAGAACGTACTGATACAATAAGGAGCACTTCTACTGTGTTGCTTCAGGTCCTCCTCCCATTGCTGTTTTTTGTTTTTAAATATGAGGCTTTAAAAAATTGGTTTAGTGACTCCCCTCCCCCCACAATTCAAGTGAATGGAAAGAAAACACTGCCTTCCAAGGTACTGGGATCATTTGAAACATGATAAACCTCTTATTTTATCACGCGGTCGCTATTTCATGAGGTCCAGCATCTTGCCCACGCCCCAGCAGGGGGTGCACTGCCCCCCCCAGCACCCTGACCCTACCACTACTGCTCTGTGCAGTTGAGCAGCAACAGGAGCAGGAGCCTCCACTTTCCTTGCCCCTCCCTCTGGGCAGTGGTGTGGATTGGGCCCAGAGGGACAGGGCAAGTAAATGGGTGGTGGGGACAGAAGCCAGGAGGAGGTGGGAATATTCAGTGACGGAAGCCCTCAAGGCATCTTACTCAAGGACACCCAAAACATGGAGCTGACACAATATTTTATGTTAGTGGCGCTTTTAAGATAAAGAGGTCTGAAATATTCAGTACTTTTAAAATTCATAGTTCCAGGAGGTTTTGAGTTCAATTAAAAAAACATATCAGTAAAATATTGGGGGTCTGCAGGACCCTGTAGCAATTAATGTAGTGGGTCATTACAGATCCCAGACACCATCGCTGCGTAGCTGTAGTGCTGTACCACTTCAGTCTAAGCCAGGCTTCCCCAACCTGGTGCCTTCCAGATATTTTGGACTTCAACTTCCATCAGCCCCAGCCAGCATGGCCAGTGAACAGGAATGCCAGAGGTTGTAGTCCAAAACACCTGGAGGGTACCAGGTTGGGGAAGGCTGATCTACACCATAGTAACATGTCATATTTTTAACATTAAATTGCAGTTATTGTTAAATACAAGTCCGGGAGAGAGGGGTTTAAACTGTGACTTAACCGGGGTCTGTTTCATTGCAGTGCCAGATTGGTAAAGTGTTTTTTTTAAAAAATATAGGAGGCTTCAAGTGAAACATAAGAGATTTGAAATATAGTGGGGTTCCAGCTAGTATGGAAGAAAGGGAGAGAGGGGTCCCATGGCCAGACAACGTATCTAAACATAGTATAATTGTCAGGGATTGGGTCTCTCACTGTTTTCTTCTCCTGTTTGTGGTTCTGTGATGGTTTCTTCAAGGTGACCTCTTTAGGAATGCTTTTGAGGCATGAATGAATTTTAACTGAATTGGTTTTACCTTTGGAAACTGTCCAATGAAGTTTGTTTTTAATAGGTGCTTGCATTTTCTATTTTTTTCCTGCTGTTTTATTGTTATAACGTTATAGCTTTAAATTTATTGTTAGCTCCTTGAGCTCTATTACGGAAAGGAAGGATATACATGTGTTAAATAAATGACCAGATTCTTGGCTATTTAGGGACATATTTGAGATGATGCTACAAATGCTGTTGAGACGAGAGCTCCCCGCTTCCAGCTTCTCTCACAATAGTAGAATTTGAGATGATCCAACCCACCCCTCCCCCCCAACTTCTTTGCAGTTTCACAACTAATAAATGGAACTTACTTCTCAGGGCCCGCCAAGAGATTTTGGTGACTGAGCCAGAAAGCAATGGTGCCCCACTCCTCAAGTCAAGGCTCATAGTACCTGGGGTTGGCCATATCATTTTGGCATCTGAGATATTTCCCCATAAGCACCTCTCCTTGGGAATAATACGAATAGTAACAAATTAAACTAACAATTTGCTGCCCATTCCTGACACCCAAACTCAGCTGCCTGAGGCCCCCGTCTCACTTTGCCTAATGCTCCCAGACACCTTCCTTGGAAGCTGCTAAGGTACCCAAACCCTCCCACTTATTTTTTAAAAAATATATTAACAAATGTTCTTGCTAGCAGGTGGGATTGTTTCAAAGCAAAGTGGGGCCCTCCAGCCACTGCCACCTTTATTTCCCATGAATGCCAACGAGGGCTCAGAGGTATTCTTAGGAAATGAAGGTGCTGGGTGGCTGTAGGCTAATGCTTTCCACTGCAGCATACCCAGCTACCAAGAAAACGTGAGAGATAAAAAGAGATACGGGGAATAAATTGGCTAGCAGAGAGGTGAGGCAGAGAAAAGAGTTTGCCTTCAGTGAAATCAGTTTCTATTGTCACGGAGAACTGTGGGTTCAAAGGGATTGTTTAGTGGGGCTCAGCCACCACCTCTGCCACTTATTCAGTCTCTGGGGCAGGTTACTTGCCCTGTGTGGCTAGCCACACCTCCTATGGTAGCCATTTTGTGGTGATGCTTAGGACAGTTTCTCTTTTTTTTAATCTATATTTAGTTTATTTCTATAAGTGAAATAAACAATGCCAACAACATTGTCAAAATCTTCCGTTTCCAACATTACAGTATTCTGGGGAAGAAAAAAAAAGGAGGAAAGCAAAAGAAGGAGAAAAAGAAAACAAATATATATCTAAGCTTCAATGAAAGCAAACCAAATATCTAAATATAAGTCTAATTGCAAATTATACCTATACAGCAGTCTTCCAGACATTGCAGGTATTATTAAATCTTCAATCCGCTGCTCCATAAATGGTGAGCCTTGTTTTTCAATGTTATAACTTCAGTCTTATAGCAAATAAATGGGAGCAAACAATCTATTTCCATTAACTATATATTACCATTCCATTGACACATATTAGTAAACATTAAAAGTTTAACCAACAAGAAATAATAATAATCATAATTCCATAATAATGATAGTAATACTAATATTAATGATAATTTAAAAAGAAGAAGAAGAAATTTAAGAGAAGGATAAAAAGTAAAAAGTAAAAACAAACCATATATTTATTTTAAAAAATATCATATCTAAAAATATATTTATATGTGTACACACACATACACACACCAATGAGAATTTATACAATATAACACACAAAGGAGAAAGAAAACAGAAATATGCAGACATTTAATCTGGCAAATTTCCTATCAGCTAAACCCCAAACAAGGCTTCAGAGGAGGAGTAGAAATGGCTAAATTCCAACTCTGGAGGCTGACAAAGCAGGCTCCCTTGTTTTAATATTAACAGCAATGAGAAATGATTCAACCGCATCAGGATTTAAAAACTTTTTCATCTGGCCTTCAAAAAGAATGCAAAATGTAGCAGGATATTTAATATGATATTGCAGGTTATTTTGCTTTGCCAAACTTCTCGCTTTGGTGAATTGCCTTCTTCTATCAGCAATTTCTTTAGTATAATCAGGAAAGAGCATAATCTTGTCATTTGCTGGTCCCTACCGCAGCTCACCTCGTTCTCTTGCCAGACACAGAAGATAATTTTTTGTAGAAACTCCTGAAAATTGAACAATAACTGTCCCAAAAGTTCCTTTAGTGCCATGTATTGAGCCAGGAACATGATATGCATGCTCAATAACCTGTAGAAAATCAGATGGCAAAACCAGTAACTCATGCAAAAGTTTATCCATAAATTCAGCCAAACATATATCAGTAGCCAAGTCTTTAATACCAAGAATACGAAGATTCGCTCTGTGTGTAAAAGCCTCCAATTGGGAAATTCGAGCAGACAAAGTATTGTGAGACGCTTGCATAGCAATTTCATTAGCAGTAACTCAATCTTTGAGTGCATTAACCTTCATTTCCATCTTTTGAAGAGAGAAATTAATTAAATCCACAGCCCCTTGGAGGGCAGTGATTGTGTCCTGGATTGTTTCAAGCTTCTCTGACTGCACCGATAGCTGAGAAGACATAGTTTTTATCAAAGCAAGCAACTCCTCTTCACCTCCGGCATTTCTAGAAACTTATGCCGGGGGAGCAATTTGGGGGGGGGGAGGTGGCGTTCCCAGACCTTTCTTTTTTCCCTTTGCTACTGCCATCCTCCACTTCCAGAAGCACAACAAGCAAGTATAATTGCAGAAACAGAAAAAAACAAACACTTAATTAGATTTAATTGCCAGTCCCCAGATATTGCTGGTAGTTTAAATTCACAAATACTTTTTGGTGCTCGCCAGTCCTGCAGTCTCCTAATTGCTTAGGAGTTTCAAACAGCATTCAGTAGATGATACTCCGGCCACTGACCCTAGATTGCAGCTCTTCTGCTGCGCCGCAAAAGCAGCTGTTCGTCCAAGATTTCAACCGGATGGTACTGTAAGATTCCCTTTTTAATTCCAGGGGAATTTTAAAAGGTTTCTCAACCTTTTCATAGCTGTTTGAGATAAGCAACCTGCGGAGCTCCGCAGGTCACTGCCAGGACAACATGGATCCAGCCAGAAGCGCTGGGTGGCCCCAAAGGGGAGGTCTTGTCCAGAGCATGGGGTTGAGCATGCCACGGCGTGCGCTGTTCGCATATCCCCCCCACTCCCCTGGGAGTGGCACCAGCATGCCCACCCCCAGGGACCCCCCTTCTGCAGGGGAGTGGCATGTGTACCCCCTTTCCCCTTGGCTTGGATCCAGCCCAATGCCAACCACAGTGAAGTTGTGACAGTGATGCTTAAGAATTGACCTTTCAACCAACTTACATTGCTATGAGGAAGGTGAAAACCCCGTGAAATGAGGCAATTGTTCCCCAGGTAAAATTCCTTCCCAGCCTAGTCAGCTGGCGGCTGACAGCAGTCCATAGCAATAGGCAACCTTACTTAGGGGTGGGTGCGTTGGGCAAGTCTGAGGTAGCAGAGTAAGGAGGAGGCCGTGGCCCCTCGAAGTAGCAGAGCAGGGGACTGGAGAGAAAACTCACACCTCCAGGTTGCTCCTGCAGCCCCGCCCCCTGCAAGCCCAGCCAGTGCCACCGATTGGGCTGTGGGAGGGGCAGCCATGAGCATCCAGTTGCCGCCTCGGACCCCCCCCATTCAGAGCCTTTCTGGCTCAGCACCCACACCGCAGCACAAACTGGGAGCCCTGGTGAGTAGGGGACCCGAGCTTGCTGCCAAGTCAAGGAGGGGTGGACTAGATGGGGAGTACCATCAAGGGTCAGGACAACACTTCAGACCTTGGGGATCACCGGGGTACATGATCTTAAGCACTTTTCCCCACCTGTCAAAGTGCTCAAGATCCCCCCACTTACCCAGGTGATCCCCAGGATTTAAAGGGTTGTCCCAATCCTTGGCGATCCCCTCCCTGAGTTGGCACCAAAGGTTTTTCATAGAAAAGTGCACCCCACTCCGGCCCCCCCCCCCATTTCAGCAACTGCCTCTAGTTTGGCAGCTGTCAGACTAGAAGCAGTCACTGTGTTTGGGAGCAAAAAACTGGGTGGCATGTCGGGCCACCCTGAAAAACAGTTGCTGTGGACTCAGACAAGTGGGGATTCTTAGCAGAGCACCATCCAGGTTCAGGGCAACCCTTTGAACCCTGGGGATGACCCCATTTCCCCACCTGTCAACTGTCAAAGGCTGTCAAACCAGCCTCTATACCGTCTAACCTTGCCTGTTACTTTGTAGGCTTAACAGCTCAAGCATGCAAGGGTCCAGGCAAGGCAAGCCTATACATTTCTGACAGTCAGAGTTGCACGCTTGAGACTGTGAATTAATTTTTTTTAAGGGAGCATTTGCACACATTCCACAGGGCTGGGAAAATGTGAAATAAAATTCCCCAGCCCCGTTTTTGTATGAAAACAGAATTTAAATGGGCTCCAACCACGGTTGGGATCATGATGGGAGTGAGGACACGGAGATCGGTTGGATGAAGGGCCAGTGGCCAAAGTGACATTTGGGCACAGCTGGAGGGGCTGTCACTGGCAAGGGAAGGGGGCACTGCAAGCAGCTTGGCCATGATCAGTTGGGAACAGCGGCAGGGGTTTCTGCCACTCTTGCTAAGCTGCTTGTTGACTGGTGCCCTTTTTACCCACACTGGGCTGGCATGCCCAGGTTCGAATGACACACCAACCCATCATGGGTAAAAACAACTTCTACAACAGCCGATGGGTAATGGGGCTTCCCCCCAAAAAAAATAACCCACCCTGCAGAAAGCTGTCTGGATTCGGACAACATGCTAACCCACCGTGGGCTGTTCCAGAAGACAACCCATGATGGGTTGGCGTGTGGTGCAATCCCAGTCAAAGTTTCTTGTGTACACAATGCTACTGCTGACTGGAATTACCCCCAGCAAACACAGATCCTAAGAGTGAGGGAAAGCGCACTATGTCCTGTAGTCTGGCATTCAAGAATGATCGTGGCCCAACTCCTGCTCCAAATGGTGCAAGCCAAGGTTAAGTCCCATGAGAACAGTGGAGCTTAGAAACAAGCTAGGGAATGAAGGAAAGGATCAAAAACTGAAAGGCTACCAATTGTAAAAAAAAAGCTTGTTATTGACTATTGTGGAGTCATTTTTAGTATGCGTCATTTCTGCAGAGACAGATCCATGTAATCTGAAGTTACCCTGTGAGCTGTACATCTTGGTTCCCTTAGCTGGTGCTTGTGTCGTTCTGCTGATAACTGTGGTGATCACCATATCGGTGTGCTGTGGTAAGAGAATTTCCTTTCAGCTCTGTCTGATGGTTGGGAGTGGGAGGTGGGGCAGGGCAGAGGGGCTAGCATAAAACTAGATATACTGTATATGGACTAATCTAAAGGCCGTGTTCACAAGGGCATCTCTTTATAATCCTCAGCTTTTTGTTCATAGTGACCAAGACCACCTGTCTATGGAACATGCCTGCTTCCTTCTCCCTTAATAACTACGCCTCTTCCATACATTGCTGTATTGACAGAAGAGTCCAGAAAACAAATCTTTCTACACACATGCACACAAAGACACTTCTGAAATTCTGGTTAATTGAAAACAGATCTCTGGTGAATTCACAAACATGTCCACAGCTTGACGAGAGAGCGGCAAGTGGGACCTGTGGCACAAGTCTGCAGTCCGGTATGCTTCTGTACAGCATTCCCAACACCCCGCTCCATTGTCTTCCCCCTTGGGTTGCCTCCCCGGCCTCCAACAGTCAGCCAGCATTCTGTGACCACTGAGCATGCTCAGTCCTCATGGGCCTATTTTAGGGATCTCCCCCCTCCTGAGGTTTTTTCCTAAATATATTTTATTTATTTGTATTTCTGCACACTTGGGGGGCCCCTCCCTCCTGTGTGTGGATGGTGCCATTTTGGCTACAAAGGAGAATTAAGATCACTGTATATGATTTTAAGTATTTTAAAGTCCTGCTAAAGATTTGGGCAAAGGAGCTTGGATGAAAGGGATTACAACACATTCATCCAAAAGCTCATTTCTAGACCTATTTTGCACAATACCAGGTTTTGGCTTTAAAGAGGCTGGATGTGAAACATGGAGAACACCATATAGTACAGTGTGCAGGCCACATGTCTGGCTACTGATAAACTAGGCAATGGATAAACTAGGCAAAAGTTGGCCAAATCAGACAGTTCTAGAGTACCAGCTGGACACGTCCATGTCAATGGTGATCTGGCTGAGAGGGCTCATTTTTTTAGCCACTGATTAATGAGCAGTTTTTCTGTGGACATTGCAATTCCTGTTAGAGATGACCACAAATGAAGAAGTGATATCCGATGGAGGGGGCTGGTACAGAAAATATGTGTGTGATCAACAGCGTGATCATATGCATGTAGACTCAGAAGTAAGTCCCTCTGTGCTCAGTGGGGCTTACTCCCAGGTAAGTGCACATAGGATTGTGGCCTAAGTGAAGGCTAAGGCATAGCTGCAGTCTTTAACAACCAACAAAAACAGAATCCCTGGAGCAGCTACATGAGGGAAAAACAAATGTCTTGGTTTTAAGAGTTACTTAAAAGAGTACTGCAAGCCTTGTAATTCAGTGGCTCAGTAGGGACCTGGTGGGATCAAGACAGATGTCTCTGCTTCTCTGAAACGTTGTTGTCTTGTTTTCTTGAATTGTTACGATAAGCCAGGGTGCGCTTCAACAGCCACCGCCAGTTTCCTGTTCAGATAAACTGGTGTGGCTCTTTCAGGGACTGTGACCAAACCTCAGCATTTGGGGCAGGGCCAGGCCTACCATTTGCTAGAGGGAGGCAGCTGGCCTTGGAGGTGGGTGCAGGGGAACGCGTGGGAGCAGAAGGGGCCTGGCTCTTCTTGCGTTCAACATCCATTTATTACATTTCTATGCCACCCAACAGCCAAAGCTCTCTGGGCAGTTTACAAAGATGAAAAACCTTAAAAATACAATATTGTACATAGTATAAAAAAAATGTACATACAAACATATAGTCAGGGAGCACACACACATATCTAAACAATTTCAACAATCGACAAAAAGAAATCCAAGACCCAAATTAAAAACCTTACCATATGCTGCCAGATGCCTGAGAGTAGGGGAAGGTACTAACCTGGCATCAAAAAGATAATGTTGGCGTCAAGCAGGCCTCGCTGGGGAGATCGTTCCATAATTGGGGAGCCACCACCAAGAAGGCCCCTCCCTTGTTGCACCTTCCAAGCCTCTCTCAGAGGAGGCACCTGGTAGAGGGCCTTAGATGACAAATGTAGTATACAGGTTGGAAGAGGCATGCTCTCAGGTATTGTGGTCCCGAGCTGTGTAAGGCTTTGTAGGTCAAAATCAGCACCGTGAATTGGGCTCGGAAACATACAGACGGCCAGTGCAAGTGGGCCAGAGTAAGTGTTATATGTTCAGACCTTCTTGTCCCTGTTACCAGTCTGGCCGCTGCATTTTTCACAAGCTGTAGCTTCTGTACCATCTTCAGAGGCAGCCCCACGTAAAGCGCATTGCAGTAATCTAACTTAGAAGTTGGATTCCTCTTGAGGTCCTGGCTAGAGTATCCTGGAAGGCTAAAATACCCGGGTGCATGATTATTGAGAGCAGGGAGGCCTATAGGTGCCACCCTGATTCCCAGTTTTCATTATTTTTTTAAAAAGCAAGTCTCTGGCCCTTGTAGAATCCAACATAGGAGGTGTTGTTACTCAGCTTCCTGGTGAGCTGGATCTTTTCAGGGAAATGCAGTGTGGAGAGCTGTGAAGGTAACTGTAGCAGCAGTGCAATTAATGACGGGTGGGGCGGCAGGGTGGGAGAGCCACCGGTTTCAGCCACAAATGGAAAGGCATTGTCCAGATCCCAGGACTGCCTACTGAGAGTAAACAGAAGAGTAGATCAGTCTTCTGTGGGGCCAATCTACCCATCTCAGTAGACTTATTGCCCAGGCCTCAGTCGCCATGTCTACCAGAATTGGTAGACCTGTTATCTGATGCCAGTTACATATGTATATACTTTGCTGCTCCAGCCCCCTGGAAAAACTTCCTGTAGATACCCATGGTTGAGATTACCTATTCTGTTTACTTCCATACTGCTTTCTGCCATCTTTAGCATCTGAAGAAGTAGGTTGAAACGTATGACATTCATGCTGTATTAACAATTATTTCATCTGAAAATGTTCTAGTAAATTCATAAAGAAAAAAAGTGATGGAGCTTGGAGAATAGAAACTAAATTTGCCCTAATTCCAAAACTTATAAAACCAGTAAGATCCAGGATATAAACAAATGTGGATACATTTTTAAGGAGATTGTAGAAAATCTCTTGCAGCCAGATTTGAAGACTTTGCCCATGAAATTTGTGTGAACAAACTTACCTGGAGGAAAGTACTCCTTCCTCAGCCTCACTCATTTGCTGCAAGTGCCCCCCCCAAAAAAATAATGGTATATACAAGATCATTATGAACTCAAATAGAGATGAAGGGGCTAATAAGAGCAAAACACTGCAACATCGCCTGTACTAATGAAGTAACTTACTCTTTTGTTTCCAAAACTTATAACTGAAGGTCTAAGAAGAAGAGGAAGAATATGCAGGTGTAAAAGGTGAGTCTTTCAGGCAGCCATCCTGTGTCCCATTAGAATGAAATCCCATGGGTAGAATGGGATTGAAGGTTACATTAGTTTTGCAATGTTGTATTTTGTTGGTCTTCAGCAGTTAATTTTAGAGCTAATGAGTGATTGATTGATTGATTGATTAATTGATTAATTGAGTGATTTGTACCCTGCCTTTCTACCAAGAAAAATGGCACTCAAGGTGGCTTACATTCACAAATTTGTTGTTGTTCAGTTGTTCAGTCGTGTCTGACTCTTTGTGACCCCATGGACCATAGCACACCAGGCCTTCCTGTCTTGCACTCTCTCCCGGAGCATGCTCAAGTCCATATTCATTGCATCAGTGATGCTATCTAGCCATCTCATCCTCTGCCGTCCCCTTCTCCTTTTGCCTTCAGTCTTTCCCAGCATCAGGGTCTTTTCCAGTGACTTTTCTCTTCGCATTAGGTAGCCAAAATATTTGAGCTTCAGCTTCAGTATCTGTCCTTCCAATGAGCACTCAGGGTTGAGTTCCTTTAGGATGGACTGATTTGACCTCCTTGCAGTCCAGGGGACTCCTAAGAGTCTTCTCTAGCACCACAGTTCGAAAGCATCAATTCTTCGGCGCTCAGCCTTCCGTATAGTCCAGCTCTCACAGCCATACATTACTACTGGGAAAACCATAGCTTTGATTAGATGGACCATTGTTGGCAAGGTGATGTCTCTGCTTCTTACTATGCTGTCTAGGTTTGCCATAGCTTTCCTCCCAAAGAACAAGCGTCTTTTAATTTCATGGCTACAGTCACCGTCTGTGGTGATCTTGGAGCCCAAGAAAATAAAATCTGTCACTGCTTCCATTTCTTCCCCTTCTATATGCCAGGAAGTGATGGGGCCAGATGCCATGATCTTCATTTTTTTTAATGTTGAGTTTCAAACCAGCTTTTGCACTCTCCTCTTTCACCCTCAACAAGAGGCTCTTTAGATCCTCTTCGCTTTCTTCCATTAGGGTGGTATCATCTGCATATCTGAGGTTGTTGATAATTCTCCCGGCAATCTTAATTCTGACCTGTGATTCATCCAACCCGGCGTTTCTCATGATGTACTCTGCATATAAGTTAAATAAGCAGGGCGACAATATGCAGCCTTGTCGTACTCCTTTCTCAATTTTGAACCAATCGGTTGTTCCATGTCTGGTTCTTAGTGTTGCTTCTTGGCCCTCGTACAGGTTTCTCAGGAGACAGGTAAGGTGGTCTGGTACTCCCATCTCTTTAAGAATTTGCCACAGTTCGTTGTGATCCACACAATCAAAGGCTTTAGCGTAGTCAATGAAGCAGAAATAGACGTTTTTCTGGAATTCTCTTGCTTTCTCCATGATGCAGCGAATGTTAGCAATTTCATCCTCTGCCTCTTCGAAACCCAGCTTGTACTTCCGGTAGTTCTCGGTTCACATAGTGCTGAAGCCTAGCTTGTAGGATTTTGAGCATCACCTTGCTGGCATGTGAAATGAGCGCAATTGTACAGTAGTTTGAACACTCTTTGGCGTTGCCCTTCTTTGGAACTGGAATGTAAACTGACCTTTTCCAGTCTTGTGGCCACTGTTGAGTGTTCCAGATTTGTTGGCATATTGAATGCAGCACTTTAACAGCATCATCTTTTAGGATTTTAAATAGCTCGGCTGGAATACTGTCATCTCCGCTAGCTTTGTTGTTACTAATGCTTCCTAAGGCCCACTTGACTTCACTCTCTAGGATGTCCGGCTCAAGTTCAGTGACCGCACTATCATGGCTATCAGGGACATTAAGATCTTTCCTGTATAGTTCTTCTGTGTATTCTTTCCACCTCTTCTTAATCTCATCTGCTTCTGTTAGGTCCCCGCTTTCTTTGTCCTTTATCATGCCCGTCTTTTGTACATTCACAAATAAAACTTGATAAAAACTATAACAGAACCAAATATATTAAAACACAATTAATTTTTTTAGACATTTTAATGACTTGGCAGATGTGTACAAGTTCTACAAGAGGAGTCAAATCTTCATGGCATCAATTTCAAGAGAACAGAAGTTCTCATGTTAACTGTAACACCTTTCATTTTGCTTTTATTTCTTAGACTTTAATTTACTGTTGCATCCTAGAAGCTTGATCCAGAAACTGTCTGCCACATATCCCCAATTCTCCCACCCAAAATCTTTGAGGTGTTTTCTTTTCACTCCCCCTCTCCCCACCAATGGAAAAAGGGGGGCTGGGCTGAAAATTTTGACCCAGCTTTAGTGTATTCACATAAGGTTTACATTACCTTTGAGACTCTTCCATGCTATTTTTGTTAAGAACTGATTGTCCTAAGCATGGAAGGCATTTGTAACACAAATTAGTATTTCGGGATTTACTTAGAAGTTTTACATCCTGTCTGTCATCTTCTAGAGAATTCAAGGCAACTAACGCCACAAAAATTAAAAACAACCAAAACCAACAGCAATAAACTAAGAACCAAACCAAAATAAAATCAAGAACTGAGGGTGGTGGGAGGGACCCTTCACAGAAGCACCCAAAGGACCTGATCAGCCATCAGCCTCCCCAAAGAGCCACATCTTTATGAGATGGTGGGGCATATGTAACAATGGGGCCAGGTGGGCTCCCCGGGGAAAGCATTCCAGGGCATTGGGGAAAGTATTCCAGGGCATTGGTGACATGACTGAAAAGGCCTTGTTCCTCATTCCCACCTGCTGCATCTCGTTCAGGTGAGAGCATGGAGCAGGACCTCTGCTGTTGATCAGAGTATACGGGAAGGAGGAAAGAGGAGAAGGCAGTCCTTTAGGTACCCAGGTCACAGGTCACTTAAGGCTTTAAAAATAAGAATCAGCACTTGAACTGGGCCCTGAAATGAATGGGCAATCAGCAGAGAGGGGACAGTACCGGAGTCATACGCTCTGTCCGTCCAGCCCCAGCCAACCATCTGACAGCAGCCTTGTGGACCAACTCAAGTTTCCCAATGCTTTTCAGCACCAGCCAAGCATAGAGCATGTTACAGTAGTCCAGTCTGGAAGAAGCTACTAAGTTACGGATGACCATGGCCAGATCTGTCTTCTCCAGAGCACAGCTGGTGTACCTGCCTGAACTGGTAAAATGTGTTCTTAGTCAGTGAACATCCAGAAGCAGTGCTGGATCACAAAGCATCCCCCAAACGTGATTTTGCATCTTATGGGGAACTTCTCCTCCATCAGTGGCAAGCTGTACACCTAGCCATAGGTTGGCTGGATCCCCAAGCAGTAGTACGTCTGGGTTTACAGTCCCACCCCCCTCCATGCCCTCGCTGCTAGACAAGGTGCCTCGCCTCCCTGGCATCCACTTTCCTACAGCATCATGACAAAATTGGGGAACTGTCTTTGAGAGAGGGGAGTTTAAAAAGTGTGTTACTAGAACGACTATATTGTAAGAGCCAGAAAAGGCATTACTTTTCTTAAGCCTAGCGCTACATATTTTAAAATGAGAATGAGTACCTAATTGAGATAAATCTTGCCATATTTATAAATGACAGGGATTGTGTCTCCTTGAATCTTTAAGTACTGGAGATGAACGGTGTTGCCTAGCCATGCCTCCTTGAAAACAGGGGGGTTTCTCCACCAGCAATTTACTTCTGCATTTGGAGGTCGTTACAGTCCAACCTACCTCACAGGGTTGTTGTTGTGAGGATAAAATGGAGAGGAGGAGGATAATGTAAGCCGCCTTGGGTTCCTTGCAAGAGGAAAAAAGGCGGGATATAAATGCAATAAAATAAATAAATAAATAAAATAAACCCAGCGGCCGCTCTGGAACTTATCAGGGAAAAAACGGATTTCCTGAGACTGCTTAAAATCAGATTCTTTTCTTCAAGTTGGGTTCTCCCTGGTATAGTTGCTGTGTGCCCAAACCCCCACATTGACCTCGGGTATGCTAGCCCTGCCCAGGGGTTTGCCTTTCACCATGACCCCAGTTTCCTCCCATTGTGTGGAATGAGGCTTGCCCTCTCAATGACCACAGAAATAACAGAGAAGCTCCCCAAATGACACGGCACATATCAAAGCCCAATTCCTTAAATGCGATTAAGCATGATCTTGAGGCTCCGATTCATTGCCTTAGGAGGTAACTACTTCACAGCTTCCTTATAGAGATCTTGTGTGTTAAAATGGGGGCTGGTCTTGGTCTCTTTCCCACAACAAACCCATTAGTGTCTCCTCGGAAGTAACTCTCATTGTGCTGAATGAGGCTTGCCTTTGAATGCCCACATCAGAACTTACAGAGATTCCCCCTCAATGGAAATGGCACATTTTAAAGTCCAGTTCCTTAAGTGTGATTAAGTGTGATCTCAAGGCTCTGAATAATTGCCTTAGGAAGAAAGTACTTCACAGCTTCCTTATAGATATCTTGCGGATTACAATGGGGGCTGGTTTCTGTCTTTGTGTTTACTGCTCTTTTCCACAACAAACCCATTACTGTATTCTCAGAAGTAACTCCCCTTGTGCTCAGTGAGGCTTGCTCCTGAAAGGTGCTTTTGGATTTTCAGGGGAAAGGAGAAAGCGGGAGGGGGGAGCCTCTCTTATAGGTTGGGCAGCCCCTGCCAGTCAAATGACATTCAATCCAACCCCTACCCCCACCGGGAAGCATGTTCTTGAAGCAATTTTTACTGCTGCAGAGAATCTGCTCATGGAACCCTGCTCACAGCAAAGCTGATTCCTCTTTAAACAATCTGATACTCCTCCATTAGCTTCTCCTTCTGTTGTTGTGGAAACATGGCCGAGGAAGAGGCTTGATCAGTGACTCTATGGAAACAAATTCTATCTTTTTACCAAACTCATTTATGAATTCATGTCAACAGTGTGGCATAAACTTAGACTTTTCCCTCTTTTCTCTTTAGGCCTATGAATGGAACCAATGGAAAATTTCCTTTACCACGCTAGAGCCTGGAGCATTACAACTGTCATTGTACCCTACCCTGGTGCAGGGAGACTCTTATGCTTGTAATAATCTTGTGCTCACGTACCAAAGACAAATGCCTTAGCCTCAACCCTCCAAATTACACACTGTGCAAAGCTCTTCTCCACCTGCTGAATGTTGTATTAATTTATTCTGCAATCGCCTGGCCTGCACTGCTGTGTTCGGAAAAAAACCATAGCAGTTTACAGCAGCAGCAACAACAACAACAACAACAGAATGTTTACTAGATAAAGCTGCAATTCAAACACATCCAGCATCAGTTGCTACCAGGATAGGCAGTTGGAGGGGAAGAGAAGTGAAGCAGTGCACTGGCATCTGGTCCATGTGCATTTATGTAAATCTGTATACTGGACTCCTTGCAGCCCCACCCACTTTCCCCACAGCCCAGCTGATCAGGCTTTTGTTTCCCCCTCCTCCAGCGACCCTAAAGTAGCCTGGATCACTAGGAGGGGTGGGGCGGTTGGTGGAACAGGCTTTAGCTCCCCACCCCACTTCCAGTGATGCCATCCTTGCGTGTGTGTGCGCATATATACGCAGCCCCCAACCCACCACCCAGCCCTGCATGCACCTCTCAGGGCTGAAAACGCTGCCCACACTTAAGAGTTTTTACCATTTGTATTATAAAGCCAGAAGTCACATATTATTTACTTAATACTTAACCATAATTATAAAGCTATAGTTAAGGCGAGTTACTTTTTCAGCATTCTGGTATTATAAAGCCTGAAAATTCTATTCATTATAAAATCAACTTAACTTTCCTATTACCTACTATGTGGCATGGAGAATCTGCCTTGCAAAAAATGGCTGAGTTATAGCAGTTTTAAAGTTTGAGCTGAAGGGCAAGCACCCCAGGTTGGCAGCTGTTCTTGTGCCCACCCAAAATGTATCTGAAATGGCTCTTTCTGGCAGTTTAGATTATGTGAAGATGCTTCGGGTTAGTAAGAGTATACCTTTAGCCTTTAGCTTTACATTTGTTATATATTTCTAAAGATATGAGATTTTAAGGTTTTAATTGCAAATTAGAGCTTTTCTGTATGGCACATTTATTGTGCGCTCGTGATTCCTTACTCATAGTTGTTTATGGGTTCTTGGGGCGATGTGATCCTCCAGTTTTGCTTCTGTTTTTTAAGAGCATTTTTCTGGGGAGTTTTAGAGCAGGGAAAATAGGGTATTATTTCTAAAAGCGAAGGCGCCAGTGTATTTGTGCTATTCTGCTATAGTACAGTGCCACCTAGAGATTATGTAGCAGAAAAGCAGGAAAGCAAAAGCTCTTTGTGTACAGCTTGGATCTCAATTCTGCAACAAAACTGAAAGAAGACACAGAGATTAACAGCCTTGGGCAGAAAAGTGATTAGTCATTTAACTTTTTATTTTCCTTTTTTATTCAATACTTTTCTATGAAAGTTTACATAGCAAAAACGATAAAATATGTGTGTGTGCGCACGTGTATATAATATATTGCCTATATATAACATTTTTAGAAGGCATACACTAAAAATTCCAAAGGAAGCTTTCGTGACATGTTCATCAGTACACAAGACTAGATACTGGATTTTCATTAAGTCTGCTACAAGAGGTCTATATGCTTTTTTATGATTGTCCACTGAAATAAAGCTGGTATGACAAGAATCAACTGTTCCTAGATTTTATATTCCATTCTGCTTTTAATAATTAACTGTTCCTGGTCTTTATTTACCATTCTGCTTTTATTGGGCTCGAATTTATTTTCCATGTTTTGCTAGCAACATTCTGGCAGCAAAGATGCATGAAAATGTTTGGGATGTAGAGGCTTAACGTCGTTGAGCAGACAGATTCCAGGTTCCACTAGTACAGACTGATGAAAAGTGTAAAAAAAATCATTAATTTTTTGCACTACTACTTTCTCAAAGCTTTGCACCTTGGTTCAGCCCCACTACATGAGGAATAAATCATGTCTGTTTGCCTGGCAATGCCCATGTGTTATAGATTTTATGAAACCTTTCAAGAGGTTATATGCCTCTGTGGCCATCTTAAAGCTATAGAAAATAAGGAACCTTCATTAAAAATAAATTTCTAGCTAACTGCAGTTATATATTTTGTTACTCTGCTCACGTGTATATGATTTCTCTCCATGTAATTCTGATTTCAATATAGTCAAATATGTTCCAGAAAGTCATTTCCCTCTTTGCATACACATCATGAATTCAAAACTTCACTTGGCCTGATTAATATTATAGTTCTGTTTTGAGTTATTAAAACTACCTTCTCTGTAACTATGGGGGGACAAAAGGTTCCCATTCATAAAATGTGAGACTTGATCATAAGACAGAAACACTGAATTATCAAACATGCTGTTCTATTTATCCAGGCCATATTTTTGTCATAACTTAAAATTCCCTAAAAGTCTCTCAATTTGAAGGGTTCAGCACACCATGGACCCATAATGTGTATGAAGGCACATTAGGCATCTACCTTCCTGAAGCTAAGCAGGTCTGGGTCTGGACAATGGTTGGAGGGAACCGAAGGTAACCATGATGGAAGAAGGTGGGATATAAATATAATGAACAAGATGATTGAAGACTTAGGTGGTTGCCAATTTCTTTCTATATCTATCCCTCACATGCAAAATTACATGCCACTGATTATATAATTATCATTACCATATTTGTTGTCTGGATTGAGACGTCCCTACAAGATCTTTGAGTACTATCTTAGATCTGACATCTTCCCCAAAGATAAGTTCATTCTGATTCTTTCAACCACAGCCTAAACCACACCAAGCAATAAGCAGCATAATACCACTTGATGTCACAGATTCTTAAACCATTTTCCCAAATGTCATAAACAATCCTGTTGCCAACCTTTGGTTTCTTCTTTGACCAGATGAGTTAACATATTTTGCCATTGCTGTAGCATTTGATCAAATAGTTGTACGGCAAATTTAAAATTAAAATAACCTCGGGATAATGTTCGTTTTTACTACATTCAACCTCCCTGATTTAGGGCACAATCCTATAGCCACTAGACAGTGTCTAGACAGCCATAGGATTTTTCAGCTTCTGGGAACTGAGCTCTGAGCCAGAGAAACCTCACTCCCCTCCCCCTCTGCCTCGTAGGCAGAGCGGTTTGTCCCCGGTTCTGCGCTCGTAACAGCAGTGTGGAGCAGGTGAAAAAGGAGCCTTCCCGAGGGTGGGGAGGGGGGAAGCCTGCGGAAGCATCATTACAATGCTTCCTATGCACCGTCCGGTCTCTCCCCCTTGCCACTCTGACACGCCCCACCCACCCTGCATTGAATAGTCAACCGCCTCCAAGTTTGGAGGCAGCCGACTATCCCCACAGGATTGCGTCCTTAGATATCTTACTAGGCTGCAACCCAATCCTGCGCACTTTTACTTGGCCATACTTACTAAAGCCTTTGATTGGCACTTAGCGTCGCACTTGGAGTCGCGTAGGATCTGAAGACCCACCCACCTGCCTCTCCAGAGACACCAGCAGCCACAGTACCAGCAGCAAATAGCAGCAGCGGAGGGCAGCAGCTTTAAAGACAAGGGGAAAGGGGCAAACGTGGACTATCTGCTCCTTCTTAGCTGCTGTTCTCTTTTATCTCTTTTATCTTTTATATTTTTGAAACTGTTGTGCATTTTATATCCTAACATTTTAATATGTGCCTGGGAGGACTATTGGGCAACTCAAGGGGTCAGGGAGGTGCCACCATAACTGTGGTCATGGGCAGGGGGAGGTATGGCGTTGGGGGATTAACAGGCCAGCTGAGGAGAAGAGGGGCTAGACACCTTACAGCTGTCCCCTCTTCTGGTTCTTCCCCCAACCTGATGGTTCCTGGCAGCCTTACCAGTCTGCCCTCGGGTCTGGTGGTGCTGCTGCTGAATGCCAGGTCGGCCCAAAATAAAATCTCCCTCATCCATGATTTGATTGTGGATGAGGGGGCTGACCTGGCATGTATTACTGAGACCTGGGTGGGGGAACTGGGAGGGGTCACTCTCTCCCAGCTGTGCCCTCCTGGGTACTCGGTGCAGCACCAACACCGACTTGAGGGACGGGGAGGGGGGGTTGCCGTGGTCTATAGGAATTCAATCTCCCTCTCCAGGCTTCCTGCTCATTTGAGTGCAGATCTTGAGTGTTTGTACCTTGTGTTGGGTACCCGGGACAGATTAGGGATTCTGTTGGTGTACCGCCCACCCCACTGCCCATCAGACTCCCTGCCTGAGCTGACGGAGGTGGTCTCGGACTTGGTGTTGAGGACCCCCAGGATGATGGTCTTGGGGGATCTCAACTTCCATGCCGAGGCTGCTGTATCCGGGGCAGCTCAGGACTTCATGACCGCCGTGACAACCATGGGGCTGTCCCAACATGTCATCGGCCCAACGCATATAAAAGGACACATGCTTGATCTGGTTTTCTCGACTGGGCAGGAGGATGGTGATCTGAAAGTGGAGGAATTAACATCTGTCCCTTTGTCATGGTCAGATCACTTCCTGCTGAGGTTTAGACTCCTGGCGGCCTTTCCCCTCTGCAAGGGTGGGGGACCTATTAAAATGGTCCACCCCCGGAGATTAATGGATTCCGATGGATTCCAGAGGGCTCTGGGGGATTTTCCTGCTGGTATGGCTGGTGCTCCTGTCGAAGCCCAGGTCGCTCTGTGGAATGCAGAGATGACTCGGGCGGTTGACACGATCGCGCCCAAGCGCCCTCTCCCTCTGAGCAGAGCCCGGCCAGCTCCTTGGCATACACCTGAGCTGAGGGCAATGAAGCAAGAGGGGAGACGGCTAGAACGCAGGTGGAGGAAAACTTGTGCTGAGTCTGACCGAACACTATCGAGCCTACTCTGTGGCGGTGAGGGTGGCAAAGAGGCAGTTCTTTTCTACCAGCATTGCATCTTCTCAGTGTCGTCCAGCGGAGCTTTTCCGAGTGGTTCGCGGCCTGTTACATTCTGGGCCAGGGAGAGAGACGGTGGAACCCTCGGTAGCACGCTGTGACAAGTTTGCATGGCACTTTGAGGATAAAGTCGCTCAGATTCATCATGAATTGGACACCACCATTAATGCAGTTCCATTGGTAGAGGCGTTCAGAGCACCGTCTGGTCCAGTTTTATTGGATGAGTTTCAGTTACTGAGGCCTAAGGATGCGGACAAGGTGCTTGGCCAAGTCCGATCGACCACTTGTGTGCTTGACCCTTGCCCTTCATGGCTTATTAAATCAAACAAGGAGGGGTTGTCCGGCTGGGTCCAGGAGGTTCTAAATTCCTCCTTGAGAGAGGGAGTGGTGCCTGCTGCTTTAAAAGAGGCAGTAATTAGACCACTCCTGAAAAAGCCTAACCTGGACCCAGAGGATGTTAACAATTATAGGCCAGTGGCCAAAACCCCATTCCTGGGCAAGGTGCTTGAGCGGGTGGTTGTAGGACAGCTCCAGGCACTCTTGAATGAAACGGATTATCTAGATCCATTTCAATCGGGCTTCAGGCCTGGTTTTGGAACGGAAACTGCCTTGGTCGCCCTGTGGGATGACCTCTGCCAGGAGAGGGACAGGGGGAGTGCAACCCTGTTGATTCTCCTGGACCTCTCAGCGGCTTTCGATACCATCGACCATGGTATCCTTCTGGATAGGTTGTCTGGGTTAGGAGTTGGAGGCACTGCACTACAGTGGTTCCACTCCTACTTGGATGGCAGATTCCAGAAGGTGGTGCTGGGGGATTATTGCTCTGTGCCATGGCAATTATGCCATGGGGTTCCACAGGGCTCTATTTTATCCCCCATGCTGTTTAACATCTACATGAAACCGCTGGGGGAGGTTATCCGGAGGTGTGGGCTGAGGTGCCATCAATATGCGGATGACACCCAGCTCTACCTCTCTTTCTCATCAAAACCAGGTGAGGCAGTGGCTGGTCTGAATCAGTGCCTGGGCACGGTAATGGACTGGATGAGGGCTAATAAACTGAAACTCAATCCAGACAAGACGGAGGTACTGTTAGTGGGTGGTTCGTCTGCCCGGCTAGGTGATATTCAACCTGTTCTGGAGGGGGTTGCACTCCCCCTAAAGGATCAGGTTTGTAGTTTGGGGGTGCTCTTGGATCCAGAACTGTCACTTGAGGCACAGGTGAACTCAGTGGCACGGAGCACTTTTTATCAGCTTAGGCTGGTATACCAACTACGCCCTTATCTGGACAGAGATAGCCTAGCTACAGTTATCCATGCTCTGATAACTTCTCGTCTGGATTACTGCAATGCGTTATACGTGGGGCTGCCTTTGAAAACGGTCCGGAAACTTCAGCTGGTCCAAAATAGGGCAGCAAGATTGTTAACAGGGACTGGACTGCGAGCTCATATTACGCCAGTACTTTTCCAGCTGCACTGGCTGCCAGTCCATTTCCAGGCCCGATTCAAAGTGCTGGTGTTAACATTCAAAGCCCTTAATGGCTTGGGGCCAGGTTACCTGAAGGATCGCCTCCTCCCATATGTGCCTGTCCGGACCTTAAGATCATCCTCAGCGGCCCTTCTCCGTGAGCCCCTGCCAAAGGAAGTGAGGCGGGTGGCTACTAGGAGGAGGGCTTTTTCTGCTGTGGCACCCCAGCTCTGGAATGAGCTCCCTAGTGAGGTTCGCCTGGCGCCTACATTGTATTCCTTTCGGCGCCAGGTGATGACCTTTTTATTTTCCCAGGCATTTTAGCATTTTAGCTTTCTAAATTTTTATCTTTGCTGTTTTAAATCTGTATTTTAAACTCTTGCACTGCTGCTAGGTTTTATTGTGGTTGTATTGTTATATTGTGGTTTTAATGTTCTATATATTTTAAATTGTTTTATTGTGTGTTGTTTGGTTTTAATTTTTGTGAACCGCCCAGAGAGCTTCGGCTATTGGGAGGTATAGAAATGAAATATAGATAGATAGATAGATAGATAGATAGATAGATAGAGTGGATCACAACAAACTGTGGCAAATTCTGAAAGTGATGGGAGTACCAGACCACCTTACCTGTCTCCTGAGAAACCTGTACGAGGGTCAAGAAGCAACAGTAAGAACCAGACATGGAACAACCGAGTGGTTCAAAATTGGGAAAGGAGTACGACAAGGCTTCATATTGTCACCCTGCTTATTTAACTTATATGCAGAGTACATCATGAGAAACGCCGGGTTGGATGAATCAGAGGTCGGAATTAAGGTTGCTGGGAGAATTATCAACAACCTCCGATATGCAGACGATACCACCCTAATGGCAGAAAGCGAAGAGGATCTAAAGAGCCTCTTGTTGAGGGTGAAAGAGGAGAGTGCAAAAGCTGGTTTGAAACTCAACATTAAAACAACGAAGATCATGGCATCTGGCCCTATCACTTCCTGGCATATAGAAGGGGAAGAAATGGAAGCAGTGACAGATTTTACTTTCTTGGGCTCCAAGATCACCGCAGACGGTGACTGTAGCCATGAAATTAAAAGACGCTTGCTCCTTGGGAGGAAAGCTATGGCCAACCTAGACAGCATAGTAAGAAGCAGAGACATCACCTTTCCGACAAAGGTCCGTCTAATCAAAGCTATGGTTTTCCCAGTAGTAATGTATGGCTGTGAGAGCTGGACTATACGGAAGGCTGAGCGCCGAAGAATTGATGCTTTCGAACTGTGGTGCTAGAGAAGACTCTTAGGAGTCCCCTGGACTGCAAGCAGGTCAAATCAGTCCATCCTAAAGGAAATCAACCCTGAGTGCTCATTGGAAGGACAGATACTGAAGCTGAAGCTCAAATATTTTGGCCACCTAATGTGAAGAGAAAACTCTTTGGAAAAGACCCTGATGCTGGGAAAGACTGAAGGCAAAAGGAGAAGGGGACGGCAGAGGATGAGATGGCTAGATAGCATCACCAATGCAATGAATATGGACTTGAGCACGCTCCGGGAGAGTGTGCAGGACAGGAAGGCCTGGCGTGCTATGGTCCATGGGGTCACGAAGAGTCAGACACGATTGAACGACTGAACAACAACAACAACTTACTTCTGAGTAAATATGTATAGAATTGTGCTGTGAAGAGGGGACCACAAATTTAAATCTTCCTGAACCCTTTTAAATAAAGAACTAAAATTGTAATATTGTATTTTATTCTTTTAGCTTTTGTAATCTGCCCTCAGAACATCAGTTATTGAGTGGATTAAAATAGAATAACTAAATGAATAAATAAATGAATAAACAAAATATAGATTGCCACTGTTACCATGTATCACAATGGCCTTTCCTGCCACTATATTTGTTGAAGCCAATTTTCTAAAGCAAAGTCTTCTTAAGAAAAGAAAAAAACCCATAAATGGCTAATGCCTGATTGTTTGCCAGTTGCGAGCTGCTTAATTAGCATAATTACCCTTGCTGAGCACGGGTTGTCATGACTTCCAAACCCAGAAAGGATGGGTGGCTGGGATGGTTTACAACCCACCTTCAAACCCCCATGGGGTTTCAGTGTGGTTTGTAAACCACTCCAGCCACCCACCCTTACCGGATTCAGATGCTAATTAGGCAGCTCATGACCAGCATGTGCGGGGAGGCGAAATAAGCCACTGTGGCTTATTTTCCCTCCGTGATCATGCGAACCTGCCCTCTGTCTAAACACACATAGGATTGTGTCCTTATCTATTTAAGTTATATATAACTCATACATATGCATTAGCACATAGCATATCAATACCTATTATTTATACACCTGTTATGTTTCACTTTAGCTGGATTGCAACAGATAGTGGCTCCAAGAAGATGGCAAACAATTATGACAAAATTCTCTGACTTAAAACAAACTTTTCAGAATTATTGCCATTAATTAAAAGCAAATCTTTAGAAAAATAATAAATTATGTCTATTCATTTAACAGAAAGCGTCACCAAGCAAAATGGCAGCATTGCCTATGAGTTCAGGAGCTCTGTCGTTAACCTCCAGTCAGGCATCAGAAAGCACTGGGCAGCGTCAAGTAAGGTTTGACAGCCCTTCCCCACCCCCACTTTCTATAGGCTTCTGTTTCACACACAGAGAGCACAAACAAACAAAAAACCTGAGTTGTTTTCAGACCAACTTTAGTTTCCACTCTAAATGACCCCCTTAACAACTGGAAGACACACACCACTCCTTCTGTTGCCCCACCTGAAGTGCTTACATGACTTGCTCACTCCGAACTGCGATCCTAGCTCAAATAAAAGCAGTGCAGGTTGATATAAAAATAGAGTCCAATCTTCCTCCTTTTGTTGCTCATTTGGACACAAACCCTATTCAGGTGTTTTATCAGGTGTTAACATGGATAAGAGGGATGGGGCCATGCATGTCTGCTGGACAGCCCTGTTAGTCCCTGACCTCCCCATTTTGAGGAGGGAGGTCTGCAGGCGGCTTGAGCATGAGTAGAATCCTTTTTGCAGCTGGGAACTCTGCGGGTTCCCCGTTGCATGGAGATGTCACCTTGTGTTCAAGGAAGTAAAAGCCCCCCGCAGACTTCTCCATTCAACATGGGGAGCCCGGGGATGTTGGGGTGGGGCAGCCCAAGGGGCTTTTAAACAGACTGCTCCTTGCATTTTCTCCTTAACAGATTTTCTATGGTAAGAAAAGGACAACAGATATGGTGGGAAAACATGGGAGGGTTGTGAGTGGAAGGCAGCGATGTCTGGATCCCCATAAAATTCTGTGAATGAGACAGGGCGATGGCACAACAGAAGCCTTGTCTGGAAACACCTCCAGCCCCTCTTCATGCATGATCATAGAATCATAGAACAGTAGGGTTGGAAGGGACCTACAAGGCCATCGAGTCCAACCCCCTGCTCAATGCGGGAATCCAAGTCAGAACATCCCTGACACATGGCTGTCCAGCCTCATCTTGAATGTCTGCAGTGTGGGAGAGCCCACCACCTCCCTAGGTCATTGGTTCCATTGTCATACTGCTCTGACAGTCAGGAAGTTTTTCCTGAGGGTCAGCCGGATCATGCACTACTATTGCGACTGCACAAGAAGACAATCTTACCAGATGGATATTTACAGTTTCATATT
Source organism: Heloderma suspectum (assembly GCF_057233095.1). Classification (NCBI taxonomy): domain Eukaryota; kingdom Metazoa; phylum Chordata; class Lepidosauria; order Squamata; family Helodermatidae; genus Heloderma; species Heloderma suspectum. The sequence continues at coordinate 129,818,837 of NC_139462.1, read as the reverse complement.
CATTTTGAATGCAATCGAAAGGAAAAGAAGACCTGGGACACCTAATTATTGTTTTTTTAAAATCTTGAAACATAAAAGGGAATATATGCATGCTATAACACTGGATGACTGCCATGAGTGAAGTGAGGCTGTCCTCACACCTGGCATTTTATCCTACTACAAGCTGATCCTTTTGATTCCGGATCCTTTCTGGAATGTAGACTAGCTCTGTATATAGGCATTTCTTGTAGCGCTTCCCTCCGCTCTATACCTTTTCATGGCTGCACAGAAAAATCAGGATTGAAGGCTGATGACTGGTTCCTGTAACATGATTGATGGCTCTGCCCATCCCTCCACTCCTCCCAGCAGGAGGGAAGTTGGAAGCCCCTCCAGTGACTTTAAAGGTGGAGGGAATCAAAGGAGTGCCTTCCCCCCCGCCCGGCATGTGTGCAAGGGAGAGGAGGGGGGGCAGCCTTGTTTTCATCTCTTAGCTTGTGCTGTTCTGTTTCCTCACAGCCCCCAGGAAAGCTATGACTTACTTCTGAGTAGACATAAGATAGTGCTGTATGCCTGTAACCCTCAGCACACTTACTTGGAAGTAAGCCCCACTGAACTTAACGGGGTGCTCTGAATCAACAGAGGACGTTGATTCTGAGCTTGGTGGGGTGGGGGATCAGATCTGTCTCCTTTTGTCGCCGAGAGGTGTTTTACCCTCTTCGCCCTCCTGTCAAGGAATACGCTCAAGCATTTATATGGTAGGCGCACAGAGAGCACAGCCCACAGCCAACCAGGCACAGTGGTTGCTTCCGCTATGGGAGAATTTCATAGGGAGGTCATGACGCTCCTCTTCTGTGGGCTGGAAAAAATACTGCATTTTTTGCATTTTGGGAAAACACAGGATAGGCTGGGGGAAATGGTAGGAGACACCGTGGAGGGTAATGGTGTCATCTAAAGAACCCGCAAACTTCTGTGGGAAAGCCATCTCAATAGCAGGATAAAAGCTCCGTGTGAAGAAATCCCTAAGTGTGTCTGAATGTCAAAGGGTTGGGGAACCCTACCAAGTGGAGAAAGCAGACCAAATAAAAAAGACTGATTTGTCATTTCTACAAGAATCTAGGCCTCACTTGGCCCTAATAGAACAAAAGGTTGCCAACTCAACAGTTACAGAGTGGGTGTGGGGGGTCAGTGGGAATCCAAAATCTCTTCATAATCAGAGGCATTGAGTTGTAAGAGACCCCTGGAAAGTAATTTACACTGACTTGAAACACAACAATAAGAATGCTAGATTACAACAGCAACAACAACACGCTCTTGTTTGTTTGTTGTAGGTTATTTATATCCTGCCCTCCAACAGAATTCCCTAGGGCAGCTAACATAATCAAGCACAACGTTTAAATTGCATATATATAAAATACCAAAATGGAAAATCCAGGAATACAAACACAAAAGTGTGAGCGACCTAAAATGCCATGGAAGATTAAAAATTAACAATAAAACTTATAAACAATAACATTAAAAGGCCTGAGAGGGAAAAATATTCTCCTGGTGCTGAAGGACATCAAAGAAGTTGCCAAGAAAGGCTCTCTAGGAAGGACAGACCCAGTTCTGAGCACCAGCACTAAAAAGGCCCCCTTCCCTATAGTATGGGCCACACCTCTCTTGAAACATGGAGGAAGGCCCATGATGAAAGTCTCCAAGTCCAGGCAAGCGTATGTGGAGAGAGGCGATCCTTAAGGTAACGTGATTCCGCTCAGTGAAGGGCTTGAAGAGTCAAAACTAACACTTTGAATTGGGTCTGGAAACAGACCAGGAACCAGTGCAGTTGGCAAAGCATTAGAGTTATATGTTCATAGCATCTAGTCCCAGTTAGTCATCTTGCAGATGTATTCAGAACTAACTCAAATTTCAGACAGTTTTCAAAGGTAGCCCAATCTGGAGGTTCCCTGAGCATGGCTAACTGAAGCCAGGCAATCTCTTGCCAAGAGAGGGTTACAGCTGGCATGCCAACTGAAGCCAGGCAATCTCTTGCCAAGAGAGGGTTACAGCTGGCATGCCAACTGAAGCCAGGCAATCTCTTGCCAAGAGAGGGTTACAGCTGGCATGCCAACTGACGTTGGTAAAAGGCACTCCCACAGGCTTCCTGGGCCTCTAGTGACCCAGGTGTATCCAAGAGCAACCCCAAATGGTGAACCTGTTCCTTCAAGAGCAGTGCAGTCCTATCCATGACAGGAGAAACACCAATTGTTTGGACAGATGAACTGCCCACAACCAGTGTCTGACTTATGGGCTTCAGTTATTTATTTATTTTTAAATTTCTCAGGCTCTTCAAAATCCAAAGGAATAGACATCATTCTCTCTTTTAAGTTGTAACGTTATCCGTGAGCTCCACCCGCTGTCCAAACGTGGTACCGCTAGCTTTTCTAGATGTAGTTCTTTCAAAGTGAGCCAAGTCTAGGGGGTGATCTCAGTCTCATACATGATCTTATGCTGGAAAGAAGCGGTAATTAAAAGGCAAGCTGAACTTTATTATTAAGTGGAGCTGCTGTCTTTAAGAAATGTGACCTGATAGATTCGTAGTGTCAGTGCAATCCAGGTGTTCAGGATTAGACCTTTTACTCCAGTAGGCACAAAAACTAGTCTAGGAATATGTCATCCTGGGATTGAAAAACCAGTCCCAGATGGCAGTCAGTGAAATTATAGGAGTCAAAAGTGTTATAGACCATATGCCAATATAGAGTTCACTCCAAATAATTGAGTCCCAATTCTCCTCTTCCTTATGGAGATTAAACCATATGCTTCTTGTAAAACAAATAATGGCAAAAAGAGTGTAAGAAGAAATAGATGTGTATTTCAAGGAAATTCTTTTCCAGCCTACAGTAGACGCAATGGGATGCAATGAAGGCTATCTTGAGGGGGGCTGCTGCTTATCAATGGGGGAAGTGCAAACAAACAGACAAAAAACATAATGAAGCAACCAGAGCAAAACCCTTTGTGGAAAGTGATATCTTGCAAAAGAATGACAAAGTTACATGGAGTACATTATTTATTTATGCATCTTATTTATTAAATGTATATCACTCCACAACAAAACAAATGACCACCCATAGTCAATCCAGTTTATAAACAAAGAGGTATAAAACACTAACTTCAGTCACAAATAAGAGTATGCTACAATACCACTTATAAACTGAGCCAGAACCAGTCAGGAACTGATCAAACCTCAGTGGGGGAAACCGAGATTAACAACCAGCACCTGTATTCAACAGACGATCAAGCCACAGTAATAAACATCATGGCTTGTTTCATCTCATCCTTCGCATTGGTTTCCAGTTTCAGCTGATCAATAAACACTGCCTCCTTAATCTTTCTCTTTTGGAGGCTTCATTCAATTGCTAAATGTATACCTTCCCTTTCCACTAAAATTAGTGCTCGAGTTAGCTAAGAAAATAACAAAGTTATAGTTACAATATTAAATCGCATCACAAGTATAAACACAAGCATAAAAAGGAAAAAAACAGTACCCACCAGAATAAAATCTACTTCAGCAGCACATCAGCTTAGATGACCATTAGGAAAAGCCTGACTGAATAAAAATGAATTTTACCTGCCAGCACAAGGGCTTTTTATTCAGGCCTGGATTCTAGCCTGGATTCTCTTGGCAGGGGGTTCCAGAGCCTGAGAGCAGCTACTGGGAAGGTTCTCTTCCACATTCCATCAAATGTGCCTCTGATGGTGGTGGGACTGAGTGAAGGGATCCTAAGACCCAGGCAGGCTCATATACAGAACCCTGCTGGGAAAAAGAACAGAGTTAGAAGTACAAGAAGTTAGAAAGATTCATAACCATATAGCATAGTAAGAGCCAGATTTTGATTATTTAGCAGTAAGAATTCCAAACAGCTAAGGAGGAAGGAAATGTGATAGAAAGCAAATCCAACAGGATAATGTACTTCTTCATAAAACTCAAGAAATTGGTATATCTTTAATTAGGGCTTCGTGGCCCCAATTGCGGGTGAGCCATGAACCCGGAGAGGGGGTCGTTTCTCTGACATGTTTAGGGAGAGCAAAAGTCTAGGGTGCTGCTCACCCCCTTTTTTCTCTTTCTCTGTCTTATTCCATCCAGTGCCAGGGATGGTTCCAAGAGAGGTGCTCTTTTTTCCAGCAGTCTGCATGCTACCATTTTCTTGATTTCAGAATGCCCCAGATACAGCTTTTTCCAGGGAAGTGTGGGGTGGGGGTAGTGGGGGTTCAATGGTTACCACTCCCACTAGTAGCAACCATCTTTTTTTGTGGTAGCAGCCATTTTCCCAGCAACACCCAGAAACAACACTGCATTTTTGTGAAAATGCACCATTAGACACTGGAAAGAGGATTATTTCATACACTACAACATATTGTAGAATTTTCTTGCTATGGAAATGATTTGACTCGGACCCCCAAAACTGTGCAAGTAGTTCCATGTGTCCAAGAAAGCTTTAGATTTTTATTCTTGGCTATTTAGGGCCATTTAGGGTTAAATGCTTCTACCATCCCCAGCACTGTTCCACTCAAAACTAGAGTTCCCCCCTCCAGCTGTTTTACAGTTAAAAATGCATCAGAAAAGCCAGTCATAGATCTCTCATGTCACATGTGATTTACTCCTCAAGAAAAGGGGAAATTTGTCTTCAAATGTCAGTTCAACGGACACCCACAAAAAGGAAACCCTTAGCAGTTTGCCGACTATGTTAACTATTGGAAAGGATTCTGCTCTTCCTATTGGAATGTACATAGGGTGTGGGGAGGGAAAATATCCATGATCATCATCATCAGCAACAACATCAACAACAGCCCAGAAAGCTTCAGCTATTGGGCAGTATAGAAATGTAATAAACAAATAAGATAAAATAAAAAAATGATAATAATGTTCCTATACTACCCAATGTCCAAAGCTCTCTGGGTGGTTTACAAAAGATTTATCAGAGTCTAAATGAAGTATATAGAAGGGCATATGTTATCACATGCACACAACAGCTCTCAGTGGCTAAGTCACAGGAAGGCAGAGCTATTTTGCCATTTATTATCCTGTTTTTTAAAGAAATCTGTTCATATGTGATTCAAAGATCTGTCCTAGAAGACAACCTTATAACTAATTTGCCTACCTGATGAGGTACGTATTTTTTCAGTGGTTAAAACAGATGGGCTTTAGGGACACCACAGAGCTCCCAAATCACCTTGGCCTATGTCATTACATGGTTTGAAGCCACTGCCAATTCGAACAGAAATTATATTTTACTTGCCAGGTAAAATATAAAACCTGACCTAATTTTAGTGGGGCATCCCCCACTCAAGCACCTTCAAATTACCTTCAGCTAATGTATATGGCTGAAACCATTGCTAATTTCGAAGGAAATGTGTCTCAGCCTCTAACATTTGACAATTTTAGAGGTGTTTCCCCCATTGAAGTACATTTGTCTCATAAAAGGCCCTTTTGCTCCCCTCATAAAGGTACATGAATGTAACCTCTGCCATTTTGTGTGGGAATGTTTTATATCTTAAATATAAGGAATGCCATGATTTTAGTGGACTTTATCCAGATCAAAACCCCTCCAAAAGCCACTTCAGTTTAGATTCATGGATGAAACTGATGCTACATAAAATATACCATCTGACATGATTTTAGGAGCCTCTCCCTCAGTCACACACACCTTTAACATAAAAGGCCTTTTAAGTGATGATGAAATCTACTAATAGGCTTTGGGGAGACTCCTAATACAATATTAAACGTCTATCATAAGTGGCCCTTCCTCTTAAATGATTTTTGTTTTCATACAAAATTTGTGAAGACAATGAAATCAAGCAAACAGATTTAGCAAACATTTTTACTCATTACAGTGACAGTGTAACATCATACATCATCTGGAAGTATAGGTAGCCCAGTAAAGTTCTACCTGTTGGCCATCCCCATGCATTTATACAAGTCTGCATCACATTTGTCTCATAAGCAGAGCGCTACCAAAATGGAGTCTCATGCTGAGCACAGGAATTTTATTTGCTATGTAGTGTCCAGCAAAGCACACAGCTCGCATGAACATGTTACATCAAACATGTTCATACGTACATTTTCATCATAACTCCCAAATTCAGCCATCGCTACACTGTTATCCTGACCATTCATTGTCAGCTCTAATGGATGTTCCAAGGCAATGATGGGTGTTGCTTCCTCTCAAAGTGATGGGGAAATATTTTCTAAATCGGACACATGTGTAAAGGCTGTTATGCTTGGGAATATGGGGACAAAATACCTACAGAAATAAATGTGGCTAGAAGTAGGGCTGTAATTTAAATACTAGGGCTTGGATCCAGGATCTGCCTCCTGCGAGAGGAAGGGCTCTGGGAAAGGTCCCTCCGCTCAATTTTTGGTGACCCCCCTCCCAAAACACACATCATAGCTTCACCCCATTCAGCAGGATCTCCTGACTCTGTGTAGCATCTTCAAGGAGGTGGAGGGGCTGGCATGGAAAGGAGAGGTACACTACTGACAGAGCAGCTGATCTAGCATAAATCTGGATCCAACTCTTGAAATATAATTTCCAAGTAGAACAAATTAGCTTACAAAATTAAAAAGTGTGGTAACTTACTTTGCAAAAAAGATAATGCAGGAGTATTTTTCTCCATACTCTGTTTTTCTGTTGGAGTGGAATCCGTCTGCTTTGGTGTATTCTTTATTAATAATATTTATATTCCACTTAATATAAAATCTCTAAGCAGTTGGTTAAACAATAAACCATTAAAACTTAATTTAAACACACATTCCAATACAGTGAAATTACAGCTCTCACAAAGCAGTTGGGTTTGTCATTGTGAAAAGGCATTTCTGTTTTTCTTACACTTACTAGATGTGATTATAGTACCCTATTTTCAAGAAAACCAAAAGTGAAGCTACTAATGCAAAGCCTTCTTCTCACTGGGTATAACAGAACAGGCAGAAAAGGGATTATGTCCGAGGATAGGGAACTTTGTTTTTCATGAATGATCACAAATGTCCACAAATTCTTGAAAGTGTACAATCACATGGCAGCAGTCTCATGGATCAATGGCAGCTCACATCCTGCATGCCATTCCATCATACAACTGGTGGCTAGGAACTAGTTTATCCCTCGCTGGTTGAGGGAGAGCAAACCCTTTCATCCCTTGGGATCCACTAAAATCATGTCAGTCCTTATATTTTGGTGTGAAGATGTTAGTCCTTATAGTCGCAGATATGTATTAGCAAACCAGCATGGGCTCTTGGGCCAAAAGGATGAAATAGGACTCACTGGCTGTAAACCCAAGCACTTAACTTAAGCACACCCAAGTCCCAGTGAAATCAAAGGACCATACACATGCAATTGTGTTTAGGTCTGCAGATATTCCTGCATTATAATGTTCACCTTGGTTAGAGATGCAAGTTACACCAATGTTTTTCAAAGTTTTCTTACATCATTTTGAGTATAAATATGGATTTGGTATGCTGAAGCTCACAAATAAGCATTTCCCTTTCTTGTTAAAAACGAGACCAGAAACGTCCATGGAAAATGTTCTCACTTCTTTATCGTTAGTTTTACCAGTTTTCTTCAGAAGTGCGGTATGGATATAACTTATTTTGCAAAGAAAGATAATTCAGGAGTATTTTTCTATATCCTCTGGTTTTCTGTTTGAGTAGAATGTCTGCCTTGGTGTATTCTTAATTAATTTATTAATACTTATATGCCACTTAATATAATAAAACCTCTAAGCAGTTGGTTAATGCTATTGACCATTTAATAGAGCCCAAGGCCAAAAGCACATAAAATCTTTATCAACCTTCTTCTGTGCAGTGCATTGTGCTAGTGCATTTAACTCATGTTTTAGTATCCAACCATACAAAGGTTAGTTCTTTGTTGTGGTTTTTAAGTTACACAATAAAGGGGATCTATTATTTCACGTATTATAATGGGTGGGCAACATGTGGTCCTCGCCGCTTCCTGGTATGGTGAAGTTTGTAGCAGCAGCAAAAACATTGCTGAAATAAGCTGCAAACTGCTAACACAGCCTAAAGCGGCCAAATCTTACTTGTTTTGAGTAAAACTCCATAGGAGTTTTACCTGGTGCCCTGTGGTTTTGCCTACCAAACTGCAGCCTGTCTGTATGGGTTGGGGGAAATAATGACCCCCAGAGCCCCCATAATTGCCCACTCCTGTATTAAAACATACCCATTGGCTTGTATGCCCTATTACAGGACAATGCAATTAATGCACACAAGAAATTTGCCATCATGTGCGTCAAATTTAGAAGCACATGTTCACTTCAGATATTAACTATGATACCCATATATAATCTATACTACTATCTATTGTATATAGCTTTCCCCACAGAATTCAGAGCATTGTAAATTGGCAAGAACATTCAAAATACTAGCGATCCCTCGTGCCTCCCCTTGTGGACTGTGATTCTTAGGGTTTGCTGGGAAAAGAGACTGACAGTCAAAGCTAGTTAAGTCTCTAGTCTAGATATACTAATTGAAGAAGAAATTGATATTCAGTGTGAGGGTACTAATGGTGACAAAGTCACAAAGACAATGCTCTTGTTTGAAGATATATTTCTAACAAAATGGAGACCTACTGCTGTGATGAATAAACAGACTACCAGATTTCTTAGATTACTAGAACATGTTTTTTCCCCCAACAATGAACATTATCAATAGTTTATTTGGTTCTGATAACTTTATAAATAATGTAACTATCATGTCTAGTAAACTGTACAGCAACATGACATTGATCTTGAATACAAAGCTTAGATTATGACTAAAAAAGCTGGAGAGCAAGTATTCATCAACAAAAGCTTCTTTCCAATCCAGAGCTCCACTTTATTGAATACTCTCAGCTACACAAAGAGCTCTCAGTCATGAAATCAACTGAACCAGATTCCCAATTCCAGGAGTCCTTATTCAATTGCTATCTTTCTAAATTAGAAATGATTTTGAACTCTTTTATATATTTATGTAGTTTATATATAAGCACATTCAATTGGAATTCTGTTTAAAAGCTGGAAAAATGTTTAACAGAAAAAACAAACCTCAGAATATCACAGCTTTGGGATGGGAAAAAAACAATAATAACAGAAATACAGGTATGTCTATAACCACTATTCAGTTTATCAAACTTTTTTTTCTCAAGTTCTCCCTTAATTATTTACACGCTAAGGAAATAAAAACTTTCCCCACACATTCTTTATGGTGACACTTATCAGGGTGATAAAAGCAGGACAAATATTAGACCTATATTGTGATTGGTTGGTGTCTGCTTTAAAAAGTAAAGTCACCATACAATTAAGTATAAAAACCTGCATTGAATGACAACTGCTGGTGTAGTATCTTGATCAGATATGGAGACCAAGGTTAGAGTAAAAGCCCTATAACAGATATTACTTCTGCAGCTTTTCCAATCAGTATGTCTGCACTAAATGTTGGCAAAAATTTCTGGAGCATTAGGCTTATACAAAACATAGGAGTCCTCCTCGGTCTGTACAGCATAAAATGGAACATTTGCCTGCTTCAGTCTTCCAAAACACACGAATAAACTACACAGTGAATTGTGTCCTCAGAAGAATATCTGTTTGGCATCTCCAGGACTCTGTTCCATGGGACAGTAGGGACATTTTAATCTGAAAACAAAGAAAAAGTTAGTTTGTTGTTGGCCTTAAAATGGAGTCCTCCAAACATGTTGAAATACCAACAATTTGGTACTTCTCACTTCAACAGCACCTAGTTTTTTAGTCAAGCTCATTTGATAGAGTGCAAACATCTCCAGTTAAAAGGTATCTTAAGTAAATCTCTCTCCAAGGTTGGAAACCCCCGTGCTTGACCTGGAACTGGACCTGAAGATAAACATAGGGTTGCTGCAGAAAATGGCAAACAAACGTAATCCAGACAAGATTCTATAATCTTCTATAAACTTCCTGACTGTTAGAGCAATAGGACAATGGAACCAATTACCTAGGGAGATGGTGGGCTCTCCCACACTGGAGGCGTTCAAGACGAGGCTGGACAGCCATCTGTCAGGGATGCTCTGACTTGGATTCCTGCATTGAGCAGGGGGTTGGACTCGATGGCCTTGTAGGCCCCTTCCAACCCTACTATTCTATGATTCTATGAAGACAGAGGTGCTTGGCAGTACCCCTAAATCCTGCTTTGTTCCTGGATGTCCTGGAAGGGGCAGCGGGCAGGAACATGTTTGCTCAGTGGAGGCTGGTATGCCAGTTATGTCACTTCCTAGTGACACCTGCCTTAAGCTTAGACTACTACAATGTGCTCTACATGGGGCTGCATTTGAAGAGTGTTCAGAAACATCAGCTGGTCTGAACTGATCAGAGCCAGCTATCAGAATCACATTATGTGGGAGAGGAGGGGGAACTCTACAAAGGGCTGCCCACAAAACCTTGATACCCTGTGATCATTGTCACATTTAGCTTACATATTTATTCAAGGCAACTTAAAATCATAGATAAGTAAAAACTTGATTAAAACAACAAAACAAATATATTAAAAGCACAATTAAAAACACAAGAATAACAGAATAAAAACAGCACCCAACCTAACAGACCCAGTGACATGCCAAAGGCCCACTTGAATAAAACTGTGTTTTCCTGCCAGCAGAAAGAGAGTCAACCTAGACTCCCTCGGCACAGAGTTCCACAGGCTGGGAGCAGTCACTGAGAAGGCCCCCTCTTGCGTCATTACCAAATGCACCTGTACTGAAAGCAGGGCCTCTCCCAAAGATCTTAAAGCCCAGGCAGGCTTGTATGGGAGAAGGTGGTCTCCCAGGCCGCCTGGTCCCAAGCCATAGAGGGCCTTATTGGCTTAATGGTGCTCTGAAGCCTGTCCAGGGCCAGATCAGACATCTCTGGGAACAGGCACAGTTGGTGCACTGGCCTTAGTTCTACCCTAATATGCTCGAGATTTACTGCCAGTCAGCGTAGATAGTGCGGGCTTAATGGACCAATGGTATGACTCCATATAAAGCAGCTTTCCAGTTCTTTAAGAGAGATATACAGAGAAATCTCAACTCTTGATGGAACAAAATGACCCAGTATTTCTCTTGCCCCAGCACCTGGATGATGGGCTGGAGGAAGGGCTGGAGTCTAAACAAGAAGTGAGCCCCTCTCTTTGCTTGCTCTTGCCTCTGCTCTGGTCGGTCTTGGGGTAGAAAAAAATGCAGCCTCCCTCACCACTCTAAATATCCAGCAAACGGCCTCTGGATGAAGGGCATCTCCCTGGAAACCAAAGTGGGAGGGAAGAGGGCCCATTCACCACCACCTTACAACCTGAGGGTTTGCTGCAGGCAGACTTGGAATCATAGAACAGTAGGGTTGGAAGGGGCCTACAAGACCACCGAGTCCAACCCCCTGCTCAATGCAGGAATCCAAGTCAGAGCATCCCCGACAGATGGCTGTCCAGCCTCGTCTTGAAGGCCTCCACTGTGGGAGAGCCCACCACCTCCCTAGGTCATTGGTTCCATCACTGTATTGCTCTAACAGTCAGGAAGTTTTTCCTGATATTCAGCCGGAATCTGGCTTCCTGTCACTTGAGCCCATTATTCCGTGTCATGCATTCTGGGATGTTCGAGAAGAGATCCTGGCCTTCCTGTCTGTGACAACTTTTCAAGTACTTGAAGAGCGCTATCATGTCTCCCCTCAGTCTTCTCTTCTCAAGGCTAAACATGCCCAGTTCTCTCAGTCTCTCTTCATAGAGCTTTGTTTCCAGTCCCCTGATCATCTTTGCTGCCCTCCCCTGAACCCTCTCCAGCTTGTCTGCATCCTCCTTAAACTGTGGTGCCCAAAACTGGACACAGTACTAACCAGTGCTGAGTAAAGGGGATCTAGTACTTCCCGGGATTTGGAAGCTATGCTTCTATTAATGCAGCCAAAGATAGCATTTGCCTTTTTTGCAGCCACATCACATTGTTGGCTCATATTCAGCTTGTGATCGACAACAATTCCAAGATCCTTCTCACTTGTAGCACTGTTGAGCCAAGTATCCCCCATCTTGTAACTGTGCCTTTGGTTTCTTTTTCCTAGGTGCAGAACTTGGCATTTATCCCTATTAAATGTCATTCTGTTGTTTTCAGCCCAGCACTCCAGCCTATCAAGATCACTTTGAATGTTGTTTCTGTCTTCCAGGGTATTAGCTATCCCATCCAATTTCGTGTCATCCGCAAATGTGATCAGCATTCCCTGCACCTCCTCCTCCAAGTCATTAATAAAAATGCTGAAGAGCACTGGGCCCAGGACTGAGCCCTGCGGTACCCCACTCGTTGCCTCTCCCCAGTCTGAGAAGATCCCATTGATAAGCACTCTTTGAGTCCGATTCTGTAGCCAACCGTGGATCCACCTGATAGTTATTTCATCTAGCCCACTTTGAGCTAGTTTGCTCATCAGGAGATCATGGGGCACTTTGTTGATAGCTTTGCGCAAGTTGAGGTATTGTCTACAGTATTCCCACAGTCCACAAGGGAGGTTCCCTGATCAAAAAATGAGATCAGATTAGCCTGGCAGGATTTGTTCTTGACAAATCCATGTTGGCTTTGAGTAAGCACCGTATTGTTTTCAAGGTGCTTATATATTGATTGTTTTATAATCTGCTCCAGAATTTTCCCAGGGATTGATGTTAGACTGACTGGTCTGTAGTTCCCAGGTTCCTCCTTTTTACCCTTTTTGAAGATAGGGACAACAATAGCCCTCCTCCAGTCATCTGGCACTTCCCCCGTCCTCCATGATTTCTCAAAGAGAATAGACAGCGGTTCTGAGAGTTCTTCTGCCAGCTCCTTTATTCCTCTAGGATGCAGTTCATCTGGCCCTGGAGATTTGTACTCATTCAAAGTAATTAGGTGTTCCTTGACCATATGCCTGTCGATCTCAAGCTGCAATCCTGCTCCTTCAGCCTGTATTTCGCCTTTGCCAGGGGGGTCATACAACCTCTTTTGGGAGGATACCGAGCCAAAGTAGGAATTGAGCGCTTCTGCCTTTTCTTTGTAACTGTTATCATTTTGCCATCCTTATTTAATAGCTGAACCACCATTGCTTTCCTCTTGTCTTTTACTATGCACGTATCTGAAGAAAGCCTTTTTGTTGTTTTTAGCATCCCTCGCTAACCTCAGCTCGTTCTCAGCTTTAGCCTTCCTGACACCATCCCTGCAATTCTGTGCTACCTGCCTGTACTCTTCCTCAGTTGCTTGGCCTTCCTTCCAATTCCTATGTGTGTCCTTTTTTGTTTTCAGGTCATCCCTAAGCTTTTTGTGAAGCCACATTGGCTTCTTCTGTTGTCTTCCACCTTTTCTTCTTGTTGGAATTGTTTGTAATTGTGCCTTGAGAATTTCCTTTTTCAAAAGCTCCCACCCATCTTGGACTCCTTTTCTCGCTAGAGTCGCTTGCCATGGGACCTTACTGATCATTGTTCTGAGTTTATTAAAATCAGTTTTCCTAAAATCCAGGTTACGTGTTTGGATACACTTGGCTTTTGCTTCTTTTAGAAACAAGAACTCAAGTATAACATGGTTATTTTCCCACAGAGTTCCCGTAACTGCTACTAAGTCATCTCTGTTGGTTAGGATCAAGTCAAGGATAGCCGATCCTCTAGTTCCTTCCTCTGCTTTCTGTAGGAGGAAGTTATCTGATACACAAGTCAGGAATTTCCTTGTGGGCCATGTTTTGCAGAATTTGTCTCCCAACAAACATCAGGGAAATTGAAGTCCCCCATTACTACTACATCATGCTTCCTTGAAACATTGGCAATTTGCTTTTCAAGTTTCATCCTCGTCTTCACCTTGATTAGGTGATCAGTAGTAGACTCCAACCACCTTTTATTTTTTGCTCCATTTATTTTAACCCAGATGCTCTCGATGGGGCTACGAAGCTCATCCTGTATTTCTGTGCAGAGATATGTATTTTTCACATACAGTGCAACCCCACCTCCCTTTCTGTTCCTCCTGTTCTTTTTGAACAAGTTATATCCTTCAATGGTTGTATTCCAGTCACGAGAGTCATCCCACCAAGTCTCAGTTATACCTATCAAGTCGTAATTCCCCTCCTGTATTAAGAGTTCAAGTTTGTTCTGCTTGTTTCCCATACTCTGGGCATTAGTATATAGACATCGAAGACCATGTGCTTCATGGTCTGGCTTTCTTCCTACATGTTTGTGAAGACTATTATTGGGTGCTATTAGAGCTGTTCTCTCCGTTGTGGTGCATGAGCCTTCGTCCATTGTTACCCCCAACTTTACATCTCCCTTCCCCGTATTATTCAGTTTAAAGCCCTCCTGATGAAGTTTTTCATGCTGTGGCCAAACACATTCTTCCCAGCCTTTGTGAGGTGCAACCTATCCCTTGCCAACAGCCCATCTTCCAGGAAGTATAGCCCATGGTCCCAGAATCCAAATCTCTCTCGTCGGCACCACCTTCATAGCCAGTCATTCACCCGGAGTATTTTTCATTCCCTTTCTATCCCTCTTCTAACTACTGGAAGGATGGATGAGAAAACTATCTGGGCCCCGAAGTTCTTGAGTTTCCTTCCCAAAGCTTCAAAGTCTGACAGGATTTCTTCGTAGCTCCGCTTGGCGGTATCATTTGTTCCCAAATGGATGAGAAGAAAAGGATACCTGTCAGTGGGCTTTGTGAGTGCAGGCAACCCTTCAGTCACATCTCTTATCTGTCCTCCCAGGAGACAGCGTATCTGGTGAGTCCATGGGTCTTCGCGACATACTTGGGTTTTGATCCCATGCAGCAAGGAGTCTCCCACTACTACTACTCTTCTCTTCTTCTTGTTGTAGGCCTTGGTTTCATCACCTCTGCTTGACTGACCTTCAGCCTCTTGCTCGCTCTCATGCAGGTTCCCCTGTAATTCTTCCTCTGCAGGCTGTCCTCCAGTCACATCCTGAAGTACCTGAAAACGCTTCCATAATTCCAATGCTTCCACTAGTGTAGAGTGGCTTCTAGTTCTTCTGCTCCTAGCTGTCACCCTTTTCCAAGGAGTATCCTCTACTGCATTTTTCCTCACCTCAGCATTTTCCTCTTCTGCCTCAGGTTTCTGTTGCTCTTCTAGCTTCTGTTCTTCACTTTGCTGCTGCAGTTCCACCGTTCTGTCCAAGAACTCTTTGTCTTCTCTTATTCCCTGGAGGGTCGACACTCGACGCTCCCGTCCTCATACTTTTTCTTCCAGCAGTGTGATCAACTTGCACTTGTTGCACATGTAGGCCATGTTGATCTCAGGCAAGAAAACAAACATTGCACACAGACTGCAGGTCACCACCACTGGAGAGTCTTTTCCTTCAATAGTCTCTATTCCCTTTATGTTTCTAGCTTTCTGATGGTACTGGGATAGCCTGTGCTTTGTCCTCTATTCACTGGAGGTTAAAACAGAGTCCTACTAGTATGGAAGTGTGTGTTACAAGAAAAGAAATTGAAAACAAAATTTGTTAGGGACCTCCCCCTTGACCTCCCCTGCCAAACTCCTGCTTGATCTCCCTGCTCGCTTGCTCTGATCACTCGCTCTCTGGGAGCTTGCTTGCTTGTATAGCCCCTAGACCAGCTGAAGCAGTTTCCTCTGCTCTGCTCAGCTAGGAGGCGGGAAACACTTGCTTTGTTTGGGAGCAGATGCCTGCCCCACACCAAAAATATACCTGGGAGAGGGGGTGGTTCTGAACTGTTGAAGGAACCTTCTCTAGGCACCATGCTGCCTCCCTGCTCCCTCTTTCCCAGGCAAAGGGCTAGTTGAAGCTTTGGGAGTGATGGCTTGGGGCCCTTTGCTGCCTTGGGGGAAGGTGGAGGTGAAGAGGAATGTTAAGTGGATGGCTGGGACTCCAGAACTCCACAACAAGCAACCCTCAGTGGTGTGGCTGGGTCCCAGTCAATTCTCTTTCCCTGCTATTGGGAGTACAGAGAATCATGAGAGAAAAGACAGGCAGAAGAGCAAAAAAGGAAAAAATGCTGACAATGCCAGAACTCAAAATGAATCTGGGAGTGGTCGCCTCCTTGGATTTACAGAAGGAAGGCCATGTTTGCTGGCCCTGCCTTTGACCAGACAATAGGTCTGGTCCCTTTGCTGCCTGCTGTCCTGCCCTCTGACCAACAATGTATGTTTGTATTCCTTTTTGCAGCTTCTGGATCTCAACTAAATTATTGAAGTGTTTCTACTGAGCAACGCGCAGAATATTGCAAGCACTGCTTGTCCTATAATGGAATTACTATTCAGCACTGGTGATTTTCGGCCCAATACATGCTTTTGTCATTACCCTCAAACATGTGAGGAAACTGGTCTCACTACAAGTTCATGAACGGTATGCATGTTTAAGATTGTCTTAATTTTCTCCATGGGGCTTAAGCTGCTTTTCACTTTAATCCACTTGACTAAACTATCACAAGGAAGGTAATATATAGAAAGCCCAAGCCTCAGTGATGCAATAATTAATTGGGACTTTTAAATCCCATACTATGAAAAGGCATTTGTTTAAAACAGCCTTCCTTCCCCATCCTGGTGCCCTCTAGATGTGTCAGATTGCAACTATGATCATGCTGGCTGGGGATAGTGACACTTGTAGCCATTATCTGGAGGACACCAGGCTGGGGAAGGCGGATTTAAAATATAGATCTATATAGAACTCTCAGCTGGGTTTCCACAAAACTAAGCATCATTGTGATCTTCTGAAATACTGCTGAAATTCAGTTGCCAGAGATTCATTTACCTTGCTTTAGTAGTAATATTTGTCATATACCACACATTTTCCAAATTAAATTAACTAAATAAGTAGGGGTTTTACTTACTTGCTGCCATTAAACATTTTATTTAGGGCATCTCTTGATATAATATGACCACAAACCAACTTCATCGGTGGGTTATTATCTGTTGTTTGCTGACGAAGGATGGGGCAGGCGAATATTGAATGATACCAGCACTTTTTGCCAAGGTCCACTTCAATCTGCACAAAAGCAAAACATCATCACCACCTATTTTAGATCAACAACGTCCACTAGATACCTATGGGAATCTTGGGTTGGATCCAGACTAAAATGTAACAGAGCTTTTGGTGATGGATGCCTGCCGGCAATACTACACACCTCTCCTTGCTACTTGTGATGCCATCTACCTGGGAATGCAGAGCAAGGGATATGTGGGTGAATGCTGGAAGAAGGCACTGTTTGTATTCAGACACAATTATATGCCATGGTGATGGAGGCGCCTGTCTTCTCATTCATGTGCAATGTGCTTGTGTGTGGTGCCTGATTGCTCCCACTGGAAGTGGAAACAGCTAAACAAACCACAAACCCTCCGTCCGTGGTTTGTTTATCATGGTGTCTGAATTAGGGGATGTCTCTCCTCAAACAAGCCAGAGCTATAAACCAACAACAAGCCACGGCTTGTCTGGGGAGGGGCAAACCTGATTGGACATCATGACAAACCACCCACAGATGGAGGTGCTGTGGCTTATCTTGCTGCTCCCACTTGCAGGAGGAGTGAAGCAGGAGTGGTCTGGCAGTGTGCACCAGCATGCTGCTAGATCCCAGTAAGCCAGAATGTTCCAGAACCTTGGGTTACCGTGACATGCGAACGAGGCCACTGACTGTATGGACAGGCTAATCTGGGCAGAGGAGGGCTTCAACACCCATGTGCCATCATTAAGGGCACCACATGAAAATTTATGCTAACACTTCAAAAGAACTAAAGCTAGGATGGAGTCCCAAAAGGAACAGAAACCATCAAATCCAACTCCAAATGGTCACTTTTTGACTCAGCACTTGCATAACAGGGATTCACGGCTGCACAGAAAAATTTAATCTGAACTTTCCAATGGTTGCCTCTGTGTTATTCTAATAAAGGAAGTTTTTGTATACAGTAACTATCCCCAACAGCCCAATTCATATATATCAGACCACTGTTTGCATTACCCAAAGTTTGGAACTCACATCATGGTCTGAACTGCCGAACAGTGTTCTATTACAAGGAAAAGTCAATTCTGCTGCTAGAACCTAAATGGAAACAACTTGGGGCTCTTCCAGATGGAGGGCTCCCAGCACCACCAATCACTGGACTTCCAAGGTAAAGTACAAGCAGAGTTTCAGTGTACTGCCCACACTGTTGGGGGAAATTGCTGCTACATGACGAAACCTTCTGTCCACACCAGTAAGCAGAGATATAGGTAAAGCTCATTCCTCTTTGCTGCTCCATCCCACCATATTCTTCATGCCAAGTTGTTTTTGTTTGTTTGTGTCTTCTCCAGAATTGGGAGAATGCAAAATTCTGAAAGTCCAAAGGATCATTGTTGCACTTTCACTCCCAATTAATTGCATGTTGCCCCGATTAGAATCCAGGAGTGGAGGGTTAAGCTTTCTCCCAAGACCAGTTTTTCCCCTGACATTCCACCCTTGCACGGGGAGAGGGCAGTTTAAAGAAAAAAGCATCCATTCCATCCTTTATTTTTTAACCTTGGGGGGAGGGCACAATTTCTGGGGGGAAACTGGTGGTGGTGGAGAAAGGCTCAACCCTCTCCCCCCAGAATGCCATGGACCCAAGCTGGGGCAGCATGCACTTACACAGAAGTAAAAGCACAGCAGTGAACCCTTGGACTTTCACAATTACACAATCCTGGAGAAAAACAAACAAACCCTCCGTACATTATATTACTAGTTGCCACACACAGACACCACTCTTTATTTTGTTGCTAAAACAAGAGCTCATTGTGTTGGGGGCGGGGGGAGAAAGAAAGAGCAGCAGCAGGGAGAGGTGCAATCGGCTTCCTGGGTGAAGGAGAATGCGGCTGTCTGGTCAGCCTGAAGCTATGAAAACACGCCCCCAGCAACATCACCTTACGTGTCACACAGCCACACCTCAAGCTACTGAAATCAGGCAGACACACCACTGCAGTTTTGTGGATTATGAGGCACCAGAAAATAATTAACTGATTTTCCCTGGTGTGAGAAAGTATCAGGAGAAGCAGGGGTGGGGGTGGGAACACAGGACAACTGCAGGAGACTTAGCATCGTCACGTGGGTTGTCCAAAAAATCCAGCTAACAAGGCAAGCCGATAACCCCTTAAAACCCACATGTGGAGACCCCTTAGAAAAACTTCTAATCACGAGGAATACTTTTGATTGTTTATTAATCTGCAAGCAACTCCTAAGAGCTTCAAATATTGCTTATCTGTATATTAATGTCACCGCACCGTGTAATGAAAACAAACGGTTACTCTGAAGTCTGTTTTATGGTCAAAAGAGCCAAGGCCCTTACATATCTTAGACATTCAAAGTGGGGAATAACTTGGACAACGTCACCATTCAAAATCAGACGACAAAGAGTTAAATGAACATTATCTTACGCAGAGATGGTGTCCCTTAAATACACTCCCCTCGCATTCGTCAGAAGAGTTGTTCAACAAAGTTACAGCGTCTCTGGCTGAAAAGCACCCTACTGCAGTATACTGGATAATTCAATCCATTCTTCATAGTGATATCACTACAAAGGAAATACTTAGCTTGCTTTAGTACATGGGAAATTGTTACAATAATTGCCTGTACGGACACATAAAGCTACTCACCGGTAATTCATCTTTCTGATTCCAAACACCAGTGCACTGTCTCTGTTCAATCACTGCTTTTATATTAATTAGAGCTGGCAATGCCACACAACCTGCTGAAAAGCTAGGGAATAGAGCAATATATTAAAATCAAATACTGCCATAAAGATTAATCTTTTTAGACTTCTATTTCAGTAGTAAGTATAGGGAAAAAATAGACTTTCCCTTTTCTTGTTGTAATTCTGCTCGGTCAGCAATGCCAAGTAATGCAGAACTACAAAGGCTGGTAGAATATTTGTTGTTATTTGTAAAATATCCAGGTATCGTGGAACTAAGATGCCACCATGCATTCTTCTTGGGGGCTTAATGTCTTTTGTATATGGTGTCATCTACAGCAGAGTGAGGGTCCCAAGTGAAGGTAAAACCCTGTCTACTTTTGCAAATTTACTGCACCCTACAGAAAGAAAATGCACAACTGGCCTACATCTACAAATTACAGTACAATTTCATTTTTTGTTACTACTTGCCAAAGTGAAGACACAACTAAAAGCAAAATTGCATGATATAATTTAGGATAGTAAAATGCATCCCACAGCACCCGAAGACACTGCAGATATATGGACAGCAACCCTCTCAGGGATGGGGAGAGAAGTTTTCACAAGATATTTAACAATGGTATCGGCTCTCCAACTACTTGGGCTTCGCAAAAACTCACACATCTCGGCAAAGAGTACTGGTGAAGCAGCCTTGCCAAGGCAGATCAACAGACTGCCAGCAGTCATCTCAAACCACCAACAGATCTTTGAAGCAGCCCAGAGAAATTACAAAAGGCAGCTAAAGGGAAGCACTGGTTAGAACTGATCAGAAAGGACATTACAACTTGTGTCACAATTTCCTTTTGTTTAGCCCAACAACCAACTCTCAGGATCCAATATAGTTTATAATTTCAAAATGATGGAATCAATTAGACCCCAATACTGTTCCGTTGATGAAGTTAATACTATTTGATGTGGTTAATACTATGGGGTTTTACTGACCCCGGTGGGGTTTTTTTTTTGCTGTTTTTTTCCTGAACAGACATAGGGAAATACTCAAAGGGTTGATTTTTGTCTTTGTTGCTGGTGCCACACTCAGTGACCCCCCCCCCCGGTATTTTTATTTTTATGATTTGGGGGTATATTTGATTCCAATACTGGATTCGTAAAGTACACTTTTTGTTCAGACTAAAGTTATGAACATGAGAAGACCCCTGCTGGATCACACCAAAGGCACATCTAGTCCAGCATCCTGTTTCCAACAGTGGCCAACCAGTGGTCCCTTGGAAGCCCTCTGCACGGAGGACCTGAAGGCAATAGCCCTCTGCAGTTGTTGCCTTCCAGCAACTGGTGCTCAGTGACATACTGTCTCACGTCCAACTAGAACAGATGGATAGCCCTATCCTCCATGAATTTGTCTACCCCCTTTTAAAGCCACCTTAGTTGGTGGCCCCACTGTATCTTGTAGTGGCAAATTATATAAATAAATTATGCATCATGCCAAGAATAAAAATGTGCAAAGCCTATGTTAATAAAGCTTATTCTTAAGAACTGTACCACCAGCACTCTCAAACAATTCAAGTGCTTTTGCATTATCAAATGCCTTGGATGTATATTTACAGTTGAAGCATACAAAGAAGTGAGGTAGATGGGATTCAGAGCTTCTGGCAGGAACCCCATCAGGATCTTTCCGGAAATGATATTAGATCTACATTTTTGTGCAAAGTAGGGCCTGTGAGCTAGTGGGGGGAGGGAGAAAATGAGGGGAAACACCATGGCTAGCTCAAGAAGGGATGCTGGCTGGGGATGCTGGGAATTGTCCATGGAGGGCACCCATGATGGGGAAGGCTGCAGGATATGACCCCTGTATCCTTAATAATGTATGTTTCAAGGAAAAAGAACTGTGACTGTCAGTATTGCTTAATTTATTTAATTTATTTTTATACCTTGCCCTTCAGTCAAATTATTGGGGCAGCTGAATTACTATAGCCAGGATCCAAAGAACCGCCTTATGTAGCATTTTTCTCCCAAATGCTTCACCTGTACCATATCAGCAATCCTATAATAATCCCATAAGGTACGTCAGTAATTATCCTGTTCCCGCACTTAAGATAGAAGGCTGAAAAAAATATTCACTAACCTAAGGCCACCTAGCAAATTTATGATGGGTAGAGCAATCCCAAGGCAGGGGGGTGGGGGTGGGGAGAGAAAGAGAGTGACATGGTGGCTTGTCTGCCACTTTCAAAGCCTGGCCAGCTCAAGAGCTGAATCCAGGGGCCTCTGGGGAAACAGAGGGGCTGTGGAGTCAGAAAACCCAAAGCTGCCCCCAGAAGACTCAGTTTGGGGGCTTACCACTGGTCTACATCCACAATATGTGGGCATACTGAAGGCTGTGGGGGTGGATGCCCCATCCTGCCCCCCACTGGCAGAGAGGTACCTTTGCCCTGTCCTAACACCCTCTCAGATGGCCATCCAACAGGGTTAGGATTGTCCTGTAAATCTGATTTAAGATCAGGGATGTACATGTTTATTCCATATTAAGGAGAGAGGAAGCAGCATAGAGGAAGTCTCTACAGGAAATCAAGTCTTTGCATCCAATGTTATAGTTTGCAAAAAAATGTCTACTAAACTCAAAATGAATCACTGTCAAAGCAAATCATTTCCAGGTACAACATTACGTTAAAGAATATTTACAGTGTTCTCCCCTTAGAAGGGCAAATCAGTAGTCCTAAAATGCCGCTGACTAGGGGAGGCTTAGGCAGCCAAACCTTACAAACCATCTAACATGACAGTAGCCATACCTAACGCTAAGAGGTGATTCAACTGAGAGTCCCAGCAGAGCACAAGCATCCCTCGTGAAGATGTCACAGATGTCTGCCCACTGGTTTGCATCCAATAAATGGACATACGGAGAATTTTCAATCCCCTGCCTCAGGTATACTAGGCTTCCCATTAAAACTTGAATATCTGTGAAAGACAACAGATCTGTAGCACATATTTCATTCTATATATGGAAAATAAATTAAAGCTTTGATTTTTTTAATGAAAGGACAACCTGAATATAAAGTCAGTAAGAACTGGCAATTCCAGTAAGAAAGTCACATTATTTACAAATATTACCCCTTGTACTTATACAGCAATTTGTTCAAAGTACTGCTTAAACTGCAGTGGTCTCCAACCTTTTTGGGACCAGGGACCGGTCCATGAAAGACAATTATTCCACGGACCGGGTGGGGGATGGGGCCGGGCCGCAGTAGGGGTGTAAGTAGCTCCCTTACCTTGGGAGCAACCCTATGTCCTCTAGACAGCGTCTGGGGGACACAGGATTTTCTGGCTTCCTGGCTCCAAGCCTGAAGACAGGGTTCTGAGTTCAGAGTCAAGAAACCACTCTGCCCACGCCCTCCCCCTCGTAGCCGGCGTGGAGAGAATCACACTGGCTGCTTCTTTGCACTTAGTAAACAGAGCACAGAGACAGGGGAAAGTGGGTGTTCCTGGGAACAGAGAGGAGGAGGAGGCCAGGGCAGCTAGCGGGCTGATGTTTTCCCCTTCCCTCCCCCAAGCCTCTGCTAGACGGGCAAAATCACCCATCAAAGAGAAACATGCACAAGCCTACGAGTTCAGGGGCTTACCAGTACCCAGGTCGCAACCCACAGGATGGTGCCCCAACTGAGATAAATGGGACTTTGAAATGCTCAACTTGTCTGGCTGTATTATCCCCTTAATTTATACAAATTTTCAAGATTCTTTTCATATTTTTAAGCATAAACAAAAAAAGGCCACAGGAAAATGAACCCCTGGATCAGGAGCCAAAGAACCACTTAACTAGTTCTGTGCACCCAAGGGTCCATTGCACTTGTGTTTTTTGAACAGCACCAGTTCACCAAACTGCATGGCAGAACACTTCCAAAACAGAAGGGAGGTCCCAAAAACAAATGCATGGTATGGCATGGGAGAGGATCTGCTGTTAAAAATAAGGGGGGACCAAAATCCCACTGGTTAGGCCCTTAGCATGCCTAAAATAGCATTTCTGATCCAGGTCCTTGAAACTACCTGTGGGGGGGGGGGGACTATAAAGAAAAAGACTTATAAGTTGTCAAGGGAGGGGGTTTTTTGTCTCTGATTTGTGCCTTTTAAAGAGATACTCAAGTGCCCCTATATTTGTAAAAAAAATGAGTGCATGAATGAAATAAAACTCTGAACTGGGTAATAAAACTGTATGGGGCAGGGAAATGTATGAGTTGGATTCAGTACAAATCACCACTTTTAACCTACAAATACAAACCTGGACTCTTGTGTGTAACATGTTTAATGTTGCTTACCTTTCTGGTGGTTAAGAGCAAACGGTTGAAAGTTTTTAGCATACTGCAATGCTTCTCTCTGGTTTGCAGTTCCACCCATTAATAAACTAATAAAATATAATCTGTGTAGCTTAAATTCTAAAGAGCTATTCTGCGCCATAAGCATTTCTCTGTTTGATACAGCCCACCTAAGAAACAATGGGAAAAAGAAGAAAGCAAAATCAGGTTCACCTTAACGGGGAGACTGGCTTATCAATTCAAGCTATGTCTGAGGTTGTTTTCACGTAAGCTCATAAAATTTGTCACATTTGCTGTAAGGCCTTCCACATACTATCAATAGATCCACTTTGGAGGTAGAATAACACTGCTGTTTCTAAATACAGCCAGCTCCTACTCCATTTCGTAACTAAAACAAACCAATCTTCACTATTCTCTCGTCTCTGTCAGCAGGTGTTCAAAGCAAGGTAACAAACGTTAATTTTGAAGTTTGCAGTTTAAATATCTACAGAATATTTCTTAGAAATTGTTGCCTACCAAGTCCTGGGAGGAACTAACACTGATAGTTCCACATGGACCTATGGTCAAACTGGAGTTCATCCGGAGAAGAGCCTTCAGTGTGGTGGCTCCCTTCCTATGGAACTCCCTGCCTCTGGAGATCAGGCAGGTACCAACACTGTGTGATTTTCAGCACCTCCTGAAAAAAGCCCTATTCCACGAAGCCTTCCTTGGTTGACAAGCCTCAGTTTTATTGGCACTCTGTTTTTTAAAAGAATAATTTTAATATCATGTTTCTTCTTTTTATCTTTTGTTCATTTTATCTCTTGTTGTTCATCGCTCCGGAATCTTTTAGATGTAATGTCATAACTAAATACATTAATAAATAGCCGCTGACTTTCATCACGCGTAGCCAAATCAGAGTTCCAGAGAAACACCTCTGGCTTGAGAACAGCCACTAACAACATTCCTGTGGCAAGTAAGAGTTGTGTCTAAGCAACCAGGCAGTTTTCTAAAAACTGGGAAAAGCTCATTTCCCCCACTTGGCTATATATGTGCCAAAATGACTTGCATGAGGACAGAAGGGATTAGTATAACATTTTCTGGGCTAGTAGCTTTTGTAGACTTACTTGCAAGGCTGTTATAGAAAAAAAAAATCCACACCAATTTTGTTAAGTAATGGATAATTATGGTTACATATAACCTGCAATTAGCCAATCTAAATATTCCATTCAGTTTATGCTATTCAATGAGTATTAGTGCTGTTCATCCCACATTCAGGAAGCCATTTCCTGTGCTCTGTTTATTTGGAGCAGTGGTTAAATGCCAGGGTGCCTTTGGACTAATGTTACTTCTAAGTATTATGTTCAAGATTTAGTGCAAGTTGTACCAATGTCAGTGGAACTTATTTCTATATATATGGACCACATCCTAGACATCAGTTCCAAAGTAACTCCAAAAAATGAAGAAAGGTGCTGATCAATAATGGAAAAGATAATTACAGTTAACATTTGCTTGCAAACAACTATTCCTACTCTTTTGCTTAACATTCAAGACTCAAGAGAACATTTTTTATTGCCTATGTTTCCACTTTATTACTTAAACATAAATTAACAGAATGTAAAAAAAATATCATTCCAGAATAATAGCCACACATGATTGGATTTGGGCAGTCTACTACCTTCAGCTATGTATATCCAGGCATTTCATTCACCTGGAAAATTTAGAGAATTGTAAACAGAAAACTCTAGGAACTGATAAATAACCAAGGTAATAAAAACTACTCTCTTCAAGGAGAAACGAAATCACACACAAATGAAAAAGCAGCTCACAATTTAGGCTGAAAATTGGTAAAACAGTGAAACCTGATGGAGGCAGGAAGTGTAAGGATGAATCCACATACCCAGTGCCCAAATGCAGATCTCTACAGCAATTTTTACCTCAAAACTCAATTCCTGAAACAGGGGAAAGGTGTATGTCCAAAGATTATTAGAACTGCCGTTCCAGCAGGTTCCTTAATGTGATGAGACTAGGCAGCCTAATCGCTAAATAGTTTCATTTACCAGACCATAAAAATTTTAAAAACAGCTATTTAATTAGAGTGAAAACCTGAAGTCAGTCTCCTCGTATTTTATCATTTTCCTAGTAGCTTGGTAATCATGTTTTAGAACAACGTTTGATACAAACAGATGTTCACGTCAAGCTGCATTTTGCTTAAAGGCAAACAGACTTAATGTAATCAAACTATCAAGCTACTTAAACTTAAGGAATACTAGCAGTTTGCAGATCAGTCCACAATACAATTGAACATATATAATTGTTATACCCAAATTTTCTAGGTAAGTAAATAAAATATTTTCTACAACATCAAAATACAGCAACACACACACAACGCCCCTCCTCCACTGAACAACACACAATTAAAACTTCTAGATGCGATTGCCTAAAATGAGTTCAAATGAGTTCAGATTCTTGAATATTCATAACGGTACATGCCAAAAGCAACTAAGATGAAAAAAATAATTCACTTCTGAGTTCAAAACTGAAAAGTGCAGAGAACCTCCAGTCCCCATTAATGTCAAGCCCTGTGGGATGGTTGGGCACTTGGGCCAGTTCAAGGTGACAGGAGCAGGGGGTCATAACACTGCCAGGGCAAACATTAGATCTGTGGGAAGAAGAGAAAATCCAAGATCTGAGCAAAAACAGCAGTGTGGAACCTTACCTGCTGGATGCCCTCAAGATGTGTTGGACTACAACTTCCATCATCCCCATTTGGGAGGGCTTTCATGACCATTGGCCATGTTTGCAGGGAATGATGGGGGCTGCAACCCAACACATGTGGGGGGCACCAGGCTGGAGGAGGTTCCTTTAGGGTTATCTATGCCACCACTCCAAACAACTGGGTTACATTCTGCTGCACAATAAGCAGGCTTGTACCCGGGAAAGGAAAGACAACTGCCTCCTTAGAGAGTGCCAGTTAGAGTGCTGCAGTTTCCCCACTGTTAACTTTCAAAGCAGCAGGCTCAAGAAAACGCAGAAACATTTTAAATAGAACAACCCCCGCCCCAAAAAAAAACCTCAGCAAAGAGAATGTCACACACGTAACATGAAACACCTACTAAATGTATTTTTTCTTAGGGGTGGTGGTGGAGATGGGACACTTAACCATCTCCAAAAACCCAGGATCTCAAAACTAAATGACTGACCACTATGCATCTCCTCTTTTGACAGCTCTGACTCTGATTTCTCTCTTGAATATAAACCAGTAAGGGGGGGGGGGAGAAGACTGGCACTGTAGATAAAGCTAATGAAGACAACTCACAGCTAAAACCCAGTTACCCATTCTCTGTTATTTATACTGCCACTCCAAACAATTGGGGGTTGGGACATACAAAACCAATACAGCCCCAAGATTTTGGAGAGGGCCAATCATCAAGAAGCAATGGGAAGAACATCCTTTTAGGAAAAAGGAGAGATGTCTCTCAAATGTCCACAGAATTCATCTAAAATAGATCTCAGCGCTCTGTGGCCAAAAGCAGCTTCTGCTGAAGGAAGAGTATCTATCCTCCACTGTCTTAGAAAGGAAGACAAGGAAATGCAGGGAGCTACCTTGACAACATCCTTCTTGGATGCCCTGGACTGTTATGCTCAGGAGACTATATCCTCTCGTGTCTGCCCTCACTTGAGCTGGGGGGAGTAGTCCCCAAATTCTTGTAACACTCTAGAAAACAAGCATTTACCTGCTTACAAATTCAAACCGTAGTCACTTCCTGCACAAGTTAATCCTAACATAGTTAAGAACAGAACAATCTACTCCAATCCTGCATAGGCCTCCTAGTTAACGGCCAGAATTTTTAAACTAATAATACAGTATTCCATTCTTTGGAGTGGCAGTGGCACAGTAGATAACCTAGAGAAGGAGGTCTTTGAGGGCATACAATAATTTGGGAAGAAGGGCTGAACCAGTACAAGAGTGGTTTTAGAAATGTAACCTAAGAAAAGATGGGATGGCCTTCACTATGGCACTTTAATATGTAAGGGGAGGCCTCATTAAAATGTTAGGAACTGGGCTGTGACTCTGAGATAGTATGAGATATAAGTAACATTCACTTTATTAACATGTCTTTATTGAAAGAAAAGCACATATTGTTTTAATATCTACAGCTATACGGCTTAAATGTACATTGTTACACCCCAATTCTCAGTGTAGACAGCAATTCTGAGGCAAAGCCTGGGGTCTGTAATGTCTGCCTCACTGGAGGCTGTCACTTCCTCTGGAACATGAATTGTCTTGCTACTGGACAACTCCTCCCGCTGCTTAGCCCATTTGAGCCTTGGGTTCTCAGCCCAGCTGGAACAGGTACCAAATTCAATTAATCTTTATTCACCTGTCAACCCCAACATAAGAGAATTTCCTAAGGATTAATACTGGATTCTTTAGATTTTTATCTGAAGATTCCCAAAACAGATGAGCAACTCACTCTAATGCAGGCCTCAAAACTCTAACTTTAAGTGCTTCCAGTATTCGGTTGAGCTCCACAAAGGGTTGTTTTTGACTTTGGTCTATAGAAAGTCCAGACTCCTGAAAAACAAAGTCACATCCATTAGTCATTTTAATATTTATTTTAGCAAAAGAATTAACTTTTCACATCAGTATCCTATTAGAACATTAAGTGAAGGATTTATTTTGCTTCTCAGGAATGAGGAATTCTAGCTGCCATTACCTGACAAAGCTCCTCAGCTACATCTAGCATTCCTTGCCGGAAAAAGTGTTCTACCATCACCTCATTCAGAGTTCGTTGGCTATCAGCCTGCCAGCACCCATCTATTCCCACACTGCTGATGTCAGAGTCAAAATTCTGTAAAGTAAAAACTGACAGTTAATTCTGGAAGAAACAAGCTCTTCTATTTTTATTTTTTATTAGTTATGCAAAGTATCAGTATCTCCACTCTCAAGTCCTTTTTCCAATTACTGAACTACCTTCTATTACCTTATTCTATACAAAATATGCCTTTCAGGTCCTTCGTTATCTCCTTTTCACAACAAACTGACACCATTTTTCTTGTTTCTTTCTTTTCTGTTAGGTAACCAATTATATTAACAGGATGAGTTTGAGAAGTGAAGGAGTCTGAGAAGTGTAACTTCAGTGTAAGGAATTTAAGAAAGAGTTAAGAAGTTACAGACAGGAGAGGAAATATTTTGCTACTAGCTTGGGTATTTAGAGTTCGTCAGTCAAAATATTTGGTTCTTGGACATATGTTTGAACACCTATGCAATATTTTATCAGCCACTCCAGCTTATAGTAGCTTGGTTGTTTAAAAGATTTTTATGCTGTCCATCACATAAGTTATCAGGCTGCATAAAACAAAATCATATCAAAATCAGTATAAAACATAAAATCATACCTAATTAGACAGAGCAGAGCAACAGTGTAAAATTCAGCATAAAGGTTCAGCAAATCAGGTAAACGCACAGTACAGTAAATTAATACCAATTAAAAGCCCGGGCAAACAAAAAAATGTCTGCCTGGCCCCAGAATGACATCAAAGTCGGCACAAAAGCAAGCCTCCCTGGGGAGGGCACTCCATAAACAAGGTGCCACGACTGAAAAGGCCATCAGCTGACTTCAGGTGGTGGGGGAAGTCAAAAGAGATCCGCAGATGATGAAACAGCATTCGGGCAGGTTTGTGTGGTAGAGGTGGTCCTTTACGTACCTAAGTCCCAAGCTGTTTAGTTGCTGTATTTTGTACTAACTGAAGTTTCTGAGAAGTCTTCAGAGGCAGCCCCACATACCACACAAGTAGTTGTTGATTAATGGGTAATACGCTGAGGAGAAAATCTGTTAAAATGAGCCAATAAGAGGCCACTCTGCTTTGCCTCTCAGGGCCAAATACACAATCAAATTGAGGTGACAGTTATCACTCATTCACTTCTATTAAGTTTACATTATAAAGAGAGTTCTGATCAAGACTGGTTGTGGGAAATGGTCACGCATGAGCGAACTACCATGTGACAGTTGCACTTATAACAAGGGCTGCAATGTTTAATCAATTTATTGGTTACATCAATTAAAAACCCTTTTGATTGACTAAAAAGTTGACCATGATTAACTAGGCAGTAGATTTTAATAGATATTGTATTACTTTAAGTACAAACACTTACAATGAATGCAGGAGCTGACTTGGGCATTAAGGTGTTATAGTGCCTGTTGGGTTCCAACTGACTTGTGGGATCAGCTGACAGTATTCAGGCTGCTACTGAAGCCTACAGAGTGCAATTGACCCATGAAACCTGATTTGCTTGGTTTGCTGAGAGACCAGAATGCTGGAGGTGCAGAAGATAGATTGGTTGCTAGAGGCCTGGATACAAGAGTCCCCACCTCCCTGGCAGCCCCTTACACTGGGCTCAAGTACCCTTCAAAATGCAGGATTTCTGTGGCAACTGATAGTATTTGGTGCATATTCTCAAACCGGTTGGAAATAGCCACGAAATCTTTCCAGTGATCCTGCAGCCAGTATTCCATATTCTATGAGCACATGGGGTCCGCCAAATTCTTCAATATCTTTTTCCAAAACCTCAAATAAGACCATTCTGATGTGAAACTCTCCAAGTAGGATGAAGAGATTACAAATTGCGGGGCTTCTTCTGCTTGTATCATTAACAGTTTTGCAATTGCAAGCTCCTATTACACACATCTAATCACACTCTTGTCAGTTTGGGCACATTCAGACATCATGCTGAGAATGGTGTGGTAGTTACTGGACAGATTTGTTCTCCAGGAGATGGAAGGTAAATGTCTATGTTCTTTGACTGGTAAGCAGAATTATTATTCTTTAGTGGAAGAGATTATCCAGGGTGCAAAACTGAAACCTCACCTTTACCTAACCGTGCTGTTCAAGTGGGCTACAGTTCCATATAAAGCCCCCCCCCGAGTCTTAATCTATATGACATGGTCTATGGGGGTTTGCAGAAGATGCATCATGTACATCTCTCCCATCTGCTTCTGTGACTTAGCTAAGCAAACCAAGAGGCAAGAGTTCTAGTTCTGCTTTTACATCTGACATCATTGTTGCTGACCATGCAGCCAAAAGGTGCACTTTGCTTTGTGGTGATTATTTGAATGTTTCCCCATTACATAGGCTTGAATGGCAATATCCAGTGTCCTTTATTAGTACACTTTCCTACTGCGCACAGGCAGGTCCTGCGGCTGGTCTCTGTGAACTGCCTCTTGTGATTCCTGCTCTTCCTGGTGCACGCATCACTCTCCTTTGGAGAAAGCTTGTTTTGCTCCTGTAGGCAGCCATACAACCATGCTGTTGGGAGTGTTATGAGTACTGTCCATGTGGGACCACTGTTCCCCCAGCAAGCCTTTGATCCTTCTCCTGGGGAACCCATGGGTTTTCCACACATGCTTTCTCCCAAATCAACTGGATGCTATGATGGGAATGTCTGTCGTTCACCCACTGCGCAGCCCAGCATCCAAAGGGTGATTGTTTGCAGGCTGTCTGTATTTGTGCTACAAGTGGACTCATAACTTTGTCTGGAGGGAACTCTGAAACGTGCAGCTATTGGTGACAGTTGCTGGGCTCCTGCTTACTGCACCACAGTCAGATGGACTGGGGAGGGTTAGGACTTATGAGCTGGGCATTATATATGTGCTGGGTACAGTTACATCATAGCGTTATTCCACTATTGCTGTGTGCTCATACACAGATAATGTGGGGTGTCACTGCCATGCAATGACATGATTGTTGGATGGTGGAGTTGCCATGGATGCTGGGGGAGTGTCAGTTGGTGTTGCTACATTAT
The DNA here is from genome assembly GCF_057233095.1 of Heloderma suspectum. Classification (NCBI taxonomy): domain Eukaryota; kingdom Metazoa; phylum Chordata; class Lepidosauria; order Squamata; family Helodermatidae; genus Heloderma; species Heloderma suspectum. The sequence continues at coordinate 129,787,169 of NC_139462.1, read as the reverse complement.
CTCCGGTAGAAAGTGGTATTATTTTGCTGCTCACTTTGCTGCTTGAAGTGCAGAGGATCTTGCCTACATTGTGCAAATGTAACCAAAGGAGCATCTGCCGGCTCAGCAGGACCATAAGATTGCTCTGCTAGACACGGGCACCAGGATCATGCATTTCGACACATTGCATGCAAGTCCAAGAAACAACAAGGCACAAACCTTGTACAAAGATACGGAATAATGGATTGTTTTTACATACAAGAATTTCCTCGTTGATAATCCTACTTTGACTCATGGGGGCTGCCAAGACAGTCCCCAGGGACACTGCCTGTCTGACACAGGAAAGGTTCTTACCTTCTCTCCTCCTATCCCCAATTTGACCCTCCAGATCTATCAGCTGCTCTGCCAAGCGCTGGCTGAAGGTGAGGTGGCAGCAATGTCCACAGTGTACACCTTGCTTGCGTTGCCCTGTTGCCATAAAAACTCCTCCCAGAGGTTGATCCTGCCTGACCGTGGGAAAATCCTTTCCCATTGGCTCCCTACAATTAAAGGCAGAAACCCTGTCTCTGCCTTCTAAGAGCTTACTGGTTTGTCAAACTCCATCCAAAACTTCCTCTATGGTAAGTGTGAAAGGTTCGAGATAGGAACTGTTTCATTTATCCTCCCTTCCCATAAAAACATGATGGCAGCTCATACAATAAGACAGAAATAAAATACAAAATTACAATCACAATAATTGAATAAAGTGGCAGGGAACAAAGATCAAATAAAAACTGGGAGATTAAGCATTCGACAGATTAAAATTTTAGCTAGTTGAAAGACTGTGTCAAAAGGCTGGCAGTAAAAGAATATTGAGAAGCATTTGAAGATGTTCAGTATTTCACAGAACAAGGACTAAATGAAAACAAATAAAAGTGATGTGGCAAAATAATTACATAAGACCAAATGTCTTGATTAAGCTGCTGAAATTAAGCAGGCCTCCTAATATAAAAACACTGAAGATATACTGGTTGCTGGTAAAGAGACAGTAGGCACGGGATGGTAATCTCTTATAGTTAGTAAAGTACTGTATCCATAATCTATCATATTAGCATCTTATATTCTAAACATTCCATTCTATTTTGCACGTGCAAACACTATACCATCATAAAATGTAGCCTGAAAAGCTTACACAACAAGGGCACAAACTACAGGGAAGTCTTCTATGTACGCCCCACTGAAATTAATGGGGAGCTGTGCATGACAATACCCTCTCACCTGCGCCCCTGGTTTCCACTGAATAGTATTTTACTCACACTGATTGACATTAAGAGTTGGATCCAGACTTAACCAAACTTACAGTAAACCCATAATGGACTTTAGTCATGACTAACTTAAATCCCATTGCTTTCAACATGTCTACTCTAAGTATGACTAAGTCTGAATCCAGCCAAGACTTAAGTCAACGAAGTACGACGTTAGTCTGGACTAAAAACCCCAGGTACTTTGATACAGTAAGATTAATGGTATAAATACCTTGTCAATAGCTTTCCCAACACGGGAAACACTACTGTGGATGTCCTTATGATCTGAGGCCAATTTTTGAACAGTGTCCTTTATTCGTTTACAACACTGGGTCATAACAAGCGATATTGTCCCCGATAGATCTCCATCTTGATCTAGACAGAAGAGAGGAAAATAGGGAACTAATTGCATTATGAAGAAATAATGCAAATTCTCAATATACAAACTTCTGAAATGAAAAGACCGCCCTCTGCAAACAGATGTACAATGGGAAATGGATTACAAGGTGTAATGGAAAGATATTTCTGTAGGATTGGCTAGCATTTGTAACATGCATGCAAAGTTATATTATGGGGGATAAACCCAAGTCAGAATTTAAATACCTTTAAACCAGTACTGTGAGGAGAAGGTGTGGAAACCAGAGGCTGGTGTTTTAAAAGCCCATTTCTGTGGTTTACTTCTGTGCTCTGATTCTGTGGCTTACTTCTGAATAGCATGCATAGAACTGAACTGTGCTTCATATGCCTGAAAGCTGTTGCACCTGGGATTATTCCATTTGCAGGTAGTTTCTCCTCCTTTTTTTTTAAATCAGTGTGTTCAATGCCCCAAAGCCCCATTCTGGGCCCACCTGCTCCACCAGCAGCACAGTATGGCAGCATCCCCCACACCTACAGTCAAGTAATAGCTTATCCTTGGGGATGACTAAGAGAAACATGCTGGCCTAATCCATAGCATCAGCCTTCCCTTGGCATGCCTGGTAGTGAGAACCAACTACAAATGCGCAAGAGAGACTCATGGGAGGGAAGGGATGACATCTCAGTCCCTTCTGCATGGGGTTGTTTCTAGACTGAGAAACCACACTGGGTTGTATCTAGAGTAAGAATGCAATCCTATCCCCACTCCACCCCGCTGATGGCTGGAGGGGGCCAGGATGTGCACTGGCACATTGGAGAGGGTTAGGATGTCAGTAGCTGGTGGGAAGCCCCAAAATGCGGCATTCGATGGATGAGGAGGAACTGTGTTGGATCTGCTAGATCCAAAGCTGCTCCACTCCCCCAGACAGACATGATTCAAGCTTGACCTAGGCTCATCAGCTACGCCAGCATAGCTAATTTCCCCCCACTGCATTCAAGTGTGTGTGTGTGTGGGGGGGGGGGGGGGAGATTGTGAATGAGATCTGTCAGGCTGAAAAGCTCAGTGAAGTCACACATCCCCCTGCCCCCAACACATGCACCCTTCTGTCCTGGCTGGTGCCCCTGCCCAGGTCTACTTATGATTGTCAGTAACTTAGTTGAACTTCATTCCCATTGAAATCAATGACACTTAAGTAAGCCATGTCTAACTTGTCTTATAGATTTCGGTGGAACGCAAGTTCAACTAACTCAGCATGGTTCCAACCTAATATATATAATTTGATTAGCACATACAATTGTACTGTTTGATAGATCTATGAAAAGTACAACTACCTTATTTTAGTCAAACAGTAACTACAAATGCCCTCAGGGTTAAGAGATAGAGAAGGAAGATGCTGCACTCAAAAGTGCTCAAAAATATCTTAATGTTTACTAGTTGAGGAAACAGGAAAGAATAGCTGAAAATAGAAACATTGAATAGCGTAATGAAATGTTTTTATTACCTGAACTTTGAAATTGTCTCCGCTCTATGTTAAGAAATACAACACTTACAACACCTGTTTACCAGAGGTGACAGTGTACACACCACAAGCAATGATCCATCCTTTAAACTACTTCCAAGTCAAGGGGGGTGGGGGAGACCCTAGTGTTTGCCTTCAGCATAACAAAACATTACGAACTATCAATAAGCCTTGAAGTTGCGGAACTTCAAAACAGCATTAAACTCTTCAATAGGCATCATACGAACTGCCGATAAACCTGTTGTTTCACTCTCACATAACCCACGCTTGCCGGGTTCACACAACACGATAACCCCAGAGTGGGAGTTGCATATGCAACCTGGCGCCTGTGGGCACCGTGGCTTGTTGTGGATTAAATAACCCATGATGAGCTGCAACATGTTGCCAAACCGGGTCACTGAAATCAGGTGCTGTCCCTGCCTGCAGTGGTCACCAAAGTGCATCTCTGCCTGTATCTCTTGCATTACACGAGCGGTCTTTGTCTCTCATACTGGCAACAAGAATTAAAGGCTGTGCTAGACTGCAGTTTCCCCCAGCATATATTTAATTTTTGTTTCTTTTAATATTTGTTCTGGAACTTATCTTCCAATAATACAAATAGATCCCTTTCTTAATTGTAAGTGTACCATTCAATCATGAAGTAACTGTCCAGCATGAACTGGTTTATCTAAAATTATTGCTGTTTGAAGATAAAATGTCCGTAAATGTTATGGTGCCCTTTTTTTTTTTTTTAATAGAACTTGCTCATAAAGTGATTATTGCACCAACTGTGATAGCCCAGAATACACAGGTAGGGCACAAGTAATTTACCAAGACTTTACACAACCCTCTTCACTACTAAAGAGGCGGTACAGATGGAAGTCCTCTCTCTTCCCCAAGAGGGACCTCAGGCAGGAAGTAAGTATCTCAGTATAAGCACAGGAATAGAAAAGTCAGAGGCAACTGACCAGATGGAATGATAATTCCAAGATTGAAGAGAACCTGTGGCCATGCCCCTGTCACTACATTGGGAGACTGCGGCAGTAGAGGGTCTTGCAGGGTGGCTCTGACTGCATACCAGAGATCTTGCTTGCAGGCTAATATCTCTGCTTTATTTTTTGGACATGAAGGTGTTTGTCCGCAAACAATGAAACGAAGAGAGAAACAAAAACGTGATGTGCCTATAGAGCTACTAATACATCCTAGTGAGATTGGTGGCTGATGTTGTTTTCTTAGCTTAATCTGGAGATACTCTAGGGCATCCTGCAGCCCTCCTGATGTTGTTGGACTCCAACTCCCATCATCCCTGATCACTGGCCCTGCTGGCAAGGCTGACGGGAGTTGGTGTCCAAGGTAGCCTACCCTGCTCTAGGGGTACACTTTCATACTGGCCAGGGATGGGATGGGATGGGAGAAGGGAAGATGGAGTATGAAGAAGCAGTTCTAAAGAGGTAAAGTCCATGTCAGAAAGGCCCTCGGTTAGAAGGTCTTGGAGAAGGGACTTGTCCTATCCTTCCGGCTTCCAGAAGAGAAGTTATGCCAGGCAGAGCAGTCCACCAACTTATAGTACACCTTAGGACAAGGCAAGCACAGATTGTGTTTCTTCCTCCTCCCCAAAAAGGGATGCATTCATTTCTTGGACACCACCATCTGTTTGAACATGTTTAAACAATACGTTTCTGGCCAATAATAATTTAAGCTAATAACAAAAGTAGAAAAGAAAAGCAAATATGGAAGACAAAAAGGAGCTAAGCAAGTCAAAGCACTGCAGAAGCTAAAGGAACCAAGTGCTGACACTCTGGGTAGAATCCAATGCCGCCCGTCAGCAGGTGGCCCAGGCATGCTGGCAGCGGCATGTGCACGGCCCCTACCACTGGTGGCCACAATTTAGCACTTCCAGGGAAAAGTGCAATGATGAGCAGAAATGCTCGTTTCTGGAGGGGTGCAACCTGCTCCTTCCGGAAATGAGCATTTCTGCTTGTTTTGGCACGTCCCCCTGGAAGTGCTACGTTGCGGCCGCCAGTGGCAGGGGCTGCACGCACAGGGCTGGGCACCCACGCACCGTTGCTGGCATGTCTGGGCTGCCCGCACACGGGCAGCATTGGATTCTACCCCCAGATCAGAATTTGAAAAGAATGGGGAAAGAGAAGCACTACCCCAGCAGACCTTGTCTCCATGTATCCATTGTGTCCCGCTCCTCATGCACTATTTCAGAAGTTTCATGCTGCTGCAAGCCATTCCTGTTGTGCCCCCCCAATCTCTCACACTCACACCACTACCACCTACATTTGTGATTTATAGTCTAATCAAGAAGCAGAGGTATCTGCATCTAAATTTACTGGCGTATTGGATAAATAACTCCCTATGACCTCTCATTCCAGCTACAAAATTCTACATGCCTCATGGGGACTGAGCCTCAGTCTGGATATTTAAAATCCCCCAAGCAACCACTCACCCATTTGCTTTGCGTGAATTAGCACCTCCGTATGGGGGCTTTTGACATAGTCTCCAGCTTTCAAGCAGTATTAAAAATAGTATGGGCTGTGTCAATAGCCCCTATGTGGAGGTGCTCGTTCATAAGACTGGTGCCAACATGCAATTCCTGCCAGCCTATAAGCACAGCAGCAGCCCTGAACACTTCCTCAGTGCCCATATGGGAGTTCTGTGTATATTGTGCTCTCTAAACATCATCTGAAATGGTCATATTATGAAAACTGAATGTGCCTTTAGTTCCAAATTGTTTAGGCTCCTCTTGTCAGTCATTAATAACCACCTTTAAAAGCCACATGAAAAGCAAATCCCAATCGAAACACATTTACTTGGGACTAAGTGCCAATAAAATCAATACTTCCAAATAAGATGCTTAATCCTTAAGTGCCTCACTGAAATTCTGGACAGAATTATATATGTGATCTCAGCCATATCAATAGAATCCGTGCATGTGTCTGCATCAACTGTATGTCAGACTGTGGTTATAGGAAAGTTAGCAAACCTGTTATTGTGGGCTCCATTTGCTGACACTCTGGGTTGTTCTTTCAGGAGCGACCAATGACTAATCCCATTATTACACAGTGTGAAAGAGCAAACATATTTCCTGATGTAGAAATAAATTAATGCTTCCTTCTTTTATTCATGAGCCTGCAATTAAGTAGAGGCCAAGGATGACTACATAGATTCATCATTGCCCCAACTCGAGATGTCAAAAGAAACTATTGTTTTCTGCAACTCAAACTAAAGTCCTTTTCCTTTTTTAAAAAAAATAAGGCTCTGCCTTCATCTTCAAACTAAAGTTCATGGTGAAAATCAAGTTAGCTTAATATGCAGCTTTTTGCACTTAGTCAACAAAGTAAAAACCCTGCATGTGTGGATCATAGCTCCTCCTCCACATAAAAGAAAACCATGTTAATAGTTGCTTAAGTAAAGTTCTTAGGAAGCCATCTTCTAAAATACAGCAGTAGTAGCTTTGTCCACATCATCTCTTGAAATTTGACCAACTTTGGCCAAAGACAAGCCAAAAAAAGAAAGCCTGTCTCACTGCCCATTTTAAATTCACCCTAATCATGACTGTGTGGAATACAGGTCAGTAACCAGAAGCTCCTGGGCCACAACCAGCCCCCAAGAGATATTAGCTGACCCTCCAATTGGTAGCCTAAAGGCAAAGGCATCTGAAGAAAGGGCCACAGGTGAAAACAAGACTTGTTAAGGGCTAACAAGCAACTCTAGGAACTAGGGGTTGAGATGCTGTCCCACCACCCCTTACTCACTTCTCAAAGAGTCCCTCCAGGAAAGCTACTTGAGATCTGGAGTGTAGAATTTATCAGAAGATACTAAGACTTGTGAATCATATCCTGGCAAATTAATATTACAAGATTTGCCATGTCTATTTCTTAGCATTTCTTTCTTCTGTTTGCAGTGGGGGAGCAGGGAGGGAATATAGCCTTCTCTTGCTACTAAATATGACAGACAAAAGTTCCTGACCTTTCCATAGTGTCAGCAGGAAGGCGGGGGGGGGGGGAGCATACTACAGCTCCCTCAACACCCTCTGTAACAGACCATGGCCCTCTGAAGGAGGCATAGTTCAGTAAGGAATCCTAAGGGAAGCTAGAGCTACGCTGAACAATATGCCACTCTGAGAGCACCACGAGAAAGAGGTGGTGGTTGTTTTTTAAAAAGAAGAAAGAGTGAAAGATGCTGTGTCTCCATTTGCAGAAAAGAACATCAGGGAATGAACCTGGTCACACCAGATGGGAGAGAAGTGACTTCCCAAGGTATTCTGAATCTCTTAGTATTTACAACATGTCCCATGCCTAGAAGCAAATTCAGGGCAAGGGGAGGCACTCCCAAGGGCTAAGAAGATGAGGGCAAAAGAGCACATACAAAGATACTGCAAGGCGGAAACGAAGGCAGGCACAGAGTGGTACTTATATGCAGGATTGCCATCATTTCCAAGGAGCTTTTAAGAGCAGCCTGAGACAGAGGGTTTTTAGCAGATGAAGCTTTCCTTGAGATAACAGGTCTTTTCGCCCACGGCCTACAAGATGTTTCAAAGCGTATATCTAACAAACGAACCCCAAAGGCAACAAGCAGGTGACTGAAAACTCACGTATGCTACAGGCACATTGGTAACAGAGCCGGGAGCACAGACGCCGTAGTAAACCCGGGCATGCTGCCCCGCGATGTGGGAAACAGCCCATCCCGGTGGGGAAAGCTTCACCTGCTGAATGCCTGCCTGTCGGGCTCCGGCTAACGGCACAGGGGCAGGCCTAGTGAAAGAAGACCGGGTAGCAGCCCTCTTTACGGGGGACAAGCGGGGGCACATACTCTCGCTCTGGAGGATCTCGCGGCGCAGTCCCGCCACGTACTGGATCAGCTCCTCTAGGCTCCGCTCGCATAGCTGCCCGTAGCCCGAAAACTTCTGCAGCACCTTCTCCAGCTCGCGCTCCACCGTCACGCATTGGTCCATCGTGTCTTCCCCCGGCGTCTGCCCGCCGACCGACCGACGAGACCCTACGGAGAGACCAGATAACGCTCGGCGGAGGACCCGTGCGAAGGGGACGGAAGGAGGGAAGGTTGGCTGGTTGTTGTTTTTGCAGGCAGCGCGAAGGACACGCGGGGTCCTTTTTGGCGGAAGGTTGGAGCTGCGTCACAGGCAGTGCTGGAAACAGCTTAGAGGTTTTCAAGGGGCGGATGGGTTGTATGCATAGAAATAGGAAACAAGTAGAGTAACTCACGTCACTGCCAGGGTATAAAACTTGCTGGTTCCTTTAAGCCCTATTTTTTTCTTTCCTCCCCAATGAGGAAGTGACGACTGCTCATGGAAATAAACTGAGAAATTCCGAATTTTAGTATAACTGTGGTTGGGTATCAGCATGCCTCCCCGCAAACGCACACTCTTACACACAGAGAGATACAGTAATTCATGCTCTTTTTAACTTAGGTCTTACTTGGTGCTGTTTTTGTGAGTTTTAAAACGCCTAAAGATAGTTTTCTCAACTGTTCTCTATGGACACCTGTCAGTTTTGAACTGAGATCAGAAAAGGTGACATAAGGAACTCGGAAGTAGAGACGCCTGTGTCAGTTTAAAGACTGAAAGAGAGCAATGCTATGCACGTTTAGGCAGAAAAAAAAAGTCCTACAATTCCCAGCATTCCCCAGCCAGTATTGCTGGCTGGGAGATGCTGGGAATTGTAGGACTTTTTTTTCTGCCTAAACGTGCATAGGATTGTGCCCTAAGTCTATTGTTTTACGTATTATAAGTACCGAGGTGCATTTGAGTCAGGCAACACCTTTGACATCTAAGATTGATCTCTCCCAAGAAACCTCCTTAGTTGGGGCTTCTGAGTAAACGGTTGCTCAGTTCTCACTAAATACAGTTTGAATCGAGGTATTTGATAGGCGCGGGGAAGGTGGCTTGTCCAGAGTAGCGAGTTTGTTTATTATGAGTAAACAGAGCGGAAAAGCGGAAGCGACTCCTTGGGGGTCTTCCTACCATGGCATCAACTTCCGTCGCGTGTTAGGTGACGACAGACCATACCGTGGGGTTGTTTTTGTTTGTTTATCTATTTGGACGCTGGGTGTTAACGCTACTGGGCTACGTCACGAGTCTTACGTACTAGAGTCGCGGCCCTAAATTGTCCCGAGTTGTGATTTCCTGCTTCGTTGTTGTTGGGATTTTAATTTTTCTTTACACAGCCTAAACCTATGAAGTATGCATCCCTTTTGAAGATCTTTTTATCCCCCTCCTTGTTATACTTTTCCCCAATTTAACCAATGCTAAATCTCTCTTTTATCATAATATTGTTATCCCCTTTTGGTGGGACACACTTTGCGAATAGTGTCATGGTGCTTTTTACAGAATAAGCAAAAGAGAGCAGGCCCCACACCAAAAATTTACAATTTACATCTGACCAGTGCAAGATACAGTGGCTGAACTCAGAAGCAGGAATAACGAAGGTTGAAAGGATGCAAATTGCATTTCTAACCAAGAAAGAGAAGGAGGAATCTTGCACCTCAGTCTGAATCATTACTGCTTCTGAAATAGGTTTTGCAAGTGTTGCAGTAAACCAATTCAAAACAATGTGGAGTAACAGTAGAAAATCAAAGGCCAGCCAGCTTAAACACTCCTAACAATCCAGTCTGTGTTCACATCTTCCTCACCATCTGAACCCCATTATCAGATACTACTACATGCCTGCCAAAACAGCTTTGTCACATCCCAAATAGCCTTGTTATCTAAATCCCCACTTCATGACAGCACCCTTTTTGTGCTCCCTGCTTTGTTTGGGCTGACCAACTGAATATTCCATGCTGTGAGGGGGTTGATCCTGTCACTTTTAAGAGCACTGCATGGAAACATAAATTTAAATTATACCTTTCTATTATTCCTGCTAGAACTCATTCGCCTGTTACTTCCCATTCTCCCAATCAGAGATGGGAAGATGTTAGGTAACATGTTTGTGATTTAAGTTCAGTTGTTTGGTAAGCACAATTGCGTTCAACAGAAACTTCAATCACTGCTTGAAATTTGCATCTCTTGTACTAGCACCTTTCTGAGGGAAAAGCCCATAACTGTTGCTGTCTTTTTTGGAAATACCCTGCAAAAGGATTATGTTACTTGTTAAATCCTGTTGAGTCAAGAGTTAACAGCAACTATGTTCCTAGCTAATCCAGTTGAACTTTCATTGCCCAGAATCCAACCCAAGATCATGGGACTTTGTTAGAGAAGTACTCTTAGAGTGCAATCCTATGCATATTTTAAAAAAAGTCCTACAATTCCCAGCATGCCTCAGCCAGCAGGGCTGGAGGGAAGCTGGGAATTGTAGGACTTTTTTTTCTGTCTAAAGACGCATAGGATCGTGCCCTTACAGAAGTACCCTGGTAGCAAACTACTGCGTTTCTGAACCTAAGGCCTATTCTTGCAAACTGTTGGTGGCCCTTCATGGTTTTAAGTCCATGATCCTTTCGCATACCATGACATCCCAGTATACCGTGAAATTGTAGCATTTTAGATATTGATAATTTCAGATGTCACGGTAGCAAATGTATGCATCTGTAAATATTAATAATAGTAATAATACTTAGCATGTCTATAGTGTGTTAGTGTTCAAAAGACTTCGCAATGACTGTAAGGTAGGCTAGTATTGTTACCCCCATGTATATGGTGAAGCTGGGGCCTGAGAGAACAGTGATTTGCCTAAGCAACCCAGTAAGCTCACGGTACAGCAGAAATCTGGAGTTCTTACTTGGTTCACAGGGAAGTTTATTAGCCACTATAGTGCACTACAAAGTTGCGTGTGTGGAATATGATGCGGTTGTTGCGTGCTTTGTACATAGGTTCCTAGGAGAGTGGCGGGAACACACACCAGGCGTTGCTGTCCGCATGCCTTCTCCGCAAACATTACTTTAGCGTTCTCCTCAGGCGAATGCCTCAGATCGCTCCTCCTGGGCTCGCTCTCCTTGCCCGTTTCCTCATGAGAGCGAGTTACAGCTCCAGCCCTACGCACATTTACTAAGAAGCAGATGTCCCCGTCGAACTCCGCGGGGTTTCCTTCCGAGGAAGCCAGGCGTCGGGGTCGAGGCTGCAAAGCGGCGAGCGAATGCGGGGCCGGCTGCTCCCGCGCCCCGCTTCGCCTGGGGTTAGCGCCTGTTAGGGGAAGGGCGGGCGCAGAGGCGGCCCGTCTCCTCACCGTCGCCGGCGGCGGCAAAGCCGACCAGGCAGCTTTCGGGTCTGCGACGACCGCGCCGCCGTGATTCCTTCTCCACGGGCGGGCCGGCGCGCTGGGAAGGTAAGCAAGGGCCTTCTGCGAAGCGGCGCCCGCGTTCCCACGACGGAGGAAGGAGGGCGGGCCGGCCAGCCGGGGCTCCTCCGCTGCCAGGTCCCCGGGTCAGCCCCTCCCCTCGCTGCCGTCCACGGTTGTGGACGTCATTTGTTATGTCTCCTCCGGTTCGGGCTCTGCTCCGCCGCGGGAAGGCGACGGCGGCGGCGCCCGTAGAAGCCCGGCCACATCACCTTCGGTGGGCCCCGCGGGAGTAGGGCCGCCGCCAGCCCGGGAGCGGGTAAAAAGCGAGGCGCCTCAGCGTGCCAAGTCCGGCCGACTCCCCCCCCCCCCCCCGCAAGTGCCTCCGGTCCCAGTTACAGCACCACCGCCTCGCGCTTCCCTTTTGTGCGCGCGCCCCCAGCCCGCCCTGACATAATCTCCTGGTTGGGCTTCTAAGCACAAACGTCCCCCCCCTTCCCTCCCAGCAGGGCCACGTCAACCTCCCCCCCCGCCCCGAACCGGAGTTCTCCCACTTGGTGCGCACCCCTTATCTGCCCCAGCCCCTCGGCTTTGGAGGCCGCGCCTCAGCCGCCTCTCCAGTATCGGTTTCTTCTAATGTGCCCCCCGCCCCCAGTTTTGTTTCTGCCACATCATCAGCTGGTCTGAACCGAGGGGTGCTTCCTTGGGCCCCAAGGCAGCATTCCCTGCCGTGTGTCCTCTTCACCGGGGCTGTTATCCTGCCCCCCCTCGTGCCTGAGAGAATTCTCTGTAAGCGAGAGAAACGAAGGAGAGAGACCCTGACCGTAGCAACAAAACCAGGTGTTGTTGCCATGAATGGCCAGCTCCCTTTATCGGGACATTTCTCTCCATCTCTTTTGTAGGATTGACTGACTCTCTCCAGAGAGTCAGAAACACACAGAGGAAAGATGTGGCTGAAGCTGTTTTTCTTGCTGCTTTATTTTTTGGTCCTGTTTATCCTGGCCAGGTTTTTTGAGGCCATTGTGTGGTATGAAACTGGCTTCTTTGCCACTCAGTTGGTGGACCCTGTGGCACTGAGTATCAAAAAGCTGAAGACTATTTTGGAGTGCCGGGGACTTGGTTATTCAGGGCTTCTGGAAAAGAAGGATGTCCGGGAGCTGGTTGAGAAATCAGGTAAGAAAAATATCCATGTACAAGTGTTGTACTATTCAGCATTGCTGCATCTCCCCTTCCCCATAGTTTTTTCCCTTTGTTAAGTATCTACAGTGGTGCCATCAGGGCAGGACTTTGGGGCAGAAGTCGAGGCTTCCACTGGCAAAATGAGCAGGAGAGCCCCCAAATGCAGCAAGATTGGTTTACCACAGTTTGAAGTAAGTGAAGTAATATTACCCTCTAAAGAGCTCCCCACCCTGTAAGACCATTAAATCCAGAGTCTAAAGTTGCCTAATTGTACTAGTGAGTATCTACAATCATTTTATTATGTGAATAAAGTTCTCAGTATTGAGAGTGACCTCAAGCTTGAAATGCTTGAAATGTTTATGGAGAATTGCTGAAATGTGGCCACCTTGGGTGCAGGGAAGCAGCAGGCTGGCAAGGAACGCATACTGCACAGCAGCACAGAGGAAAGAGAGAAATGTTGTCAATGTCAGTTATCAGGAAACATGACCTATGATCTGAAATGCATCAATAAGAATCATAAATTGAAATGTGACATGTGCTGCTTGGTGTGCACTGACAACTACTGTGACAAATCTTTACTACCTACGTTGTCAGAAAGTGTAACTAGCCTGCCTTTTTGTTAGGGTAAGTAGCAAGATTATTAGAATACTAATAGGCTGATTCTATGCATGTCTGCTTACCTGAGTGCACAAAAGATTGCAGCTTTACAGTGCGATCCTAAGCAAGTTTACTCAGAAGTAAGTCCCATTGAGCTCAATGAGGCTTATATTCCATAAGTGTGCTTATGATTGTAGCTTTGATACAGCACACTGTTCAGAAGACAAAGACTTGAAAGATGTTCTCTTAATTAAATGAATGTGATACTTCCATCATGACACAAGCCCTTGTAATGTATTTTAAGGAAGTAAAAATCATTTTAGATTGCTTGCAGGAGAGAGTTTGCCTGAATGTTAGCTTTTGTTTGCAGAGTAAGGTGTGTTGGAGGACTAGCTGTTTCAAAACAAACAGATTTTTTTTAAAAAACTCCTTCTAAACATACTTCTGGTCTGGCTATTTAGGTTTGTCATGCACCTATATTTTTTATTTATTTTATTTATTATTGCATTTATATCCCGCCTTTTTTCCTCTTGCAAGGAACCCAAGGCGGCTTACATTATCCTCCTCCTCTCCATTGTATCCTCACAACAACAACCCTGTGAGGTAGGTTGGGCTGAGAGTCTGTGACTGGCCCAAAGTCACCCAGTGAGCTTCCATGGCCGAGTGGGGACTAGAACCCGGATCTCCCAGTCTGTCACTCTCACCAGTACACTACACTGGCTCTCTACACTATACATGTAATAAAGAATACTAGTATGCTTTGGTTGCATAAATACTTTTATCCACCAGCCGTAATAAGTACAGTCAATGAAATCTAGGCAGGATGGAGTAATTGCTTTGTGTCCGTGGATGCACAACTTGATGTTAACCAGTGTGCATGTATATATAGATCCTCTGCCTTTGCAGATTAGCATCCCAGAGGAACTTCATCTCTGATCTGTAGATAGCACTGGCCCTCCCCACTCTTCCTCCAGAGCAGGAAGGTTTGGTAGGGCCTCCAAAGGCACTCTGTATTGTATACCATCCCTTCCCCCTCTCCAATTTGAGTTGTGTAAATAGCAACTGTGGGTCTCAGCTTCTGCCTGCCTACTGGAGTTTAGTCCTTGGCTTAGGAACACAGGAAGCTGCCTTATACTATATCAGACCATTGGTCCATCTAGCTCAGTATTGTCTACACTACCTGGTAGTGGCTCTTTAGTGTTTCAAACAAGGGTCTTTCCAAACCCTCCTTACAGGTTTGGAAACCAGCAGTTGAATCTTGGACCTTTTGTATGCAAAGCATGTGCTGTACCACAGAGCTACGGCTTCTGGGGTATGCCTTGTCCTTTAGTCCTAATTTCACATATACACCTTGCTTTATTGTAGACTCATACCCTTCTCATACTCACAAATATGCTGGTCTACACATCTGTAGCCAGTTCTCTATCTAAACAGATGTACCATATCACCATACATGTCTGATAGAAGTTAATCATGATGATGTAATTGTGTATGTGAGATACATTTATTTATTATGTTTCTACCTTGCTTTTTAGTCAAGGTTGATTCCCAGTTCAGACACACACAATCCGGTTGTGGGAGGATCCATTCAGTGGTCAGTCTATCTGACCCAGAAATGGGTCTTAGATGGCAGTGGATTTGGAAGCTAAAATAGTGGCAAGGCTGCATATACAAAAGATAATTCCAGTGATTGTCTAGGTGTATGCAGGAAAAATTAAGAAACAGGCAGGTGAAGTTGGCATATTTGAAGATAGCAGGTAATAACATATGAATGTATTTATATCCCACCTTTCTGTTTTACAAAAACTCAAGGCAGCTCCCAAAATACAGACAAAAAGAGCAGCAAAAGAGACGTTGGGCTTCTTCACATGGAGCTTTTATCCTGCTATTGAGATTGGTTACTCACAGAAGTTTGCAGGTCCTTTAGATGGTTGTTAACCTCCAGAGTATCTCCTGCACTAAATGACCTTTATTCCATTTTTTAAAAGATCAATGAGCTATCAAATTACAGAGCTTGAGTTCCACTTGAGTTCCCTCTGTGAGAAGAGCAAAACCCACAATTAGAGGAGCTAGGCCACAGCACCATCTAACGGCTGTGTACGACTCGGATAAGGGGCAATTGGGGGGGGAAGCACTTGTAAAGGGAGTCTGTCATGATCCTGCATTTAAAACGGAAGCAGAAAGCCCCTTTTTAAATGCGGGATTTTAGGCTGGTATAGAGATGCTCTTTGAAGTGATGCAGCACACAGAAAAGAAACAGCAGAAAAAGGTCTCTCCACAGTGCTCTGAGGCAAGGAGTGAAGAAGCTAAATGGGCTTCTTGAGGAAGAGAATTCCAGAGCCTAGGTGCAGTGGGAAAAAGGCCCCATTCCATGTACTAACCAGCCTTGACTCTGATGATGTGAAGATACAGTGCAGGGCCCACTGAAGACCTGAGAGAATGGGTAGGTTCATAAGGAAAGGAGCAGTACTAAAGATATCCTGGTTCTAGTATTTCTGTCCACATCCAGTTCCTGAAGAGAGAAAGCTGAGGGTCATCAGCATATTGAAGGCACTGTATTCAGAATCTCTGGATAATCTGCTTTAGTGATTTCACATAGACGTTTGGTAGCATGCAAGGTGAGATGCAGGTCTGTGGAACCTCACAAGGTAAAGCAGCAGTCTGCCAACATCACATTCTGGAACCTATCTCCAAGGACAGGGCTGGAAATGGCAGCAGCCCCGGATTACAAACCTAGAACAGGCTGAAATCACCTACCAACAGTACCTCCATCTTGTCTAGAGTGAGCTTCAATGTATTGG
This sequence comes from Heloderma suspectum, assembly GCF_057233095.1. Classification (NCBI taxonomy): domain Eukaryota; kingdom Metazoa; phylum Chordata; class Lepidosauria; order Squamata; family Helodermatidae; genus Heloderma; species Heloderma suspectum. Next base: position 129,771,240 of record NC_139462.1, on the reverse strand, counting down.
CCCACATCCAGTCTGTTATAGATGATAGGCATCAGTTTAGGATGTCCAGTGCTTCATCCGAGTCTGGTGAAGAGGAGTAGTGGAGGTTTGGGGTCTGCATTTATCCTAAATTCCCTCTCCCAGATCTTCTTATTCTTGCCCACTGCAAAGCACCAAAATGAGAGTATGATGCGCGTATATATATGCAAACTGTTATTAAGCAAAACTGACTATAAGAAACCCACTGGCCCATTGAGAAGGCTGTCATTCCAAATTCTCTCACTATTTATGGATTGCACAGGTGCCAACAATCGTATATAGAGAGAGAGAGCGCGAGAGAGATTCAATTACACCACATTCCAGTGTTTAATTCAGTTCACATACATTACCTCAGCAATTATTACTAACAGCCCCATGAGGTAGGCTAGTATTATCCCCATATTAGGGGGAGGGGTGGCACTAAGGCTGAGAGAATGGTGATCTAAGGCCATCCAGTGAGTTTGTAGTAGCACAGCTACTGTGCTATACCAGCTCTCAAGCTTTGGGATATCTTCTGAAATGTAGTGTAGAAAATAAAGCATGGTAACAAACATATTGCTGTATCTGGCATTCCTAAGAAATATTGAGTCTTTCACAGACAGAAGAATATTTATAGAAGAGTGATTTTAACCACATGCCTGTAAAACTTTGGATTGTTTTATTCATGTAAAGTTCTAATTATATGAAAACAAATGTCTTATCAAACCCGTTAAAATACACCTTTTGGGGTGGATGTTTTAACTAATTATCTTTTCATTTACCTTTATTTCCATTATGGAACTAAAAGGTGTGTTAAATCAAAGTGAAAAAATACTAACCATCTCATTCACTGTTGAGTTTTCCATACCAACAAGATATCTATAGAGATTTTTGTGTACTTTTTGCTTAGCTCTTTAAAAAGTAACTTGCATTCTCTGCCAATACCCTGTCTGCTTTTGTGCCAGTGTTATTTTGACTAATGTGACCTTTAGAGTTTAGTGTAATTGGTGTTTCTTTGTCTCTTTATGCAGGAGACCTCATGGAGGGTGAACTTTATTCTGCTCTCAAGGAAGAGGAAGCCTCTGAATCTGTTTCTAGCACAAACTTCAGTGGTGAAATGCACTTTTATGAGCTGGTAGAAGATACAAAGGATGGCATCTGGCTAGTACAGGTATTAAATATGTTTTTTTTTTTAAGTAGAAATGGCCTCTGAGTCAGTTTGTATTTCAAACAGTGTGCTTGGTCAAAGAGGCAGTGTGTGAAATGCTTCAAGCACTTGGCTACGACACCTCAAAATCCTACATGAACATGATACGTAATTACATTGCACAACTAAAGCTGCAGCCCTAAACACATTTATTAGGAAGTCTATCTCTTTGGTACAGTGAGACTTGCTTCTAAGTAGACATACTTTTGATTGGGCTGCAAGTGTCATGGCTTCAGTCTGGAAAAGTGCAGTCTGTACTCCTCATCCAGTATCAATGAGATACCATTTTGTGGTTTCCACTAAGCTATTACATAGGGAGACTAACATCCTGATCCTGTTCACATGTACTTGGTGGTACATCCCACTGAATTCAGTGAGTTTCACTCTTGAGTAAATGTGTATAAGATTGCAGCCTTACTATGCAATCACACTAGCAATTCATTTAAGGTTCCCGTGGCCTTAAGTGTGGCCCCCATTGCCACCCTTGCACTGCTATTTAAAGGTGTTGTGGCAAAAAAATGGGCAATTTGTTGCCAAAATTTGATGGCAAACCCCCAATGACGCTCAGAAGTGCCAAATTTAGCTTGTTTTCAAGTTAAATGCAGTCCTTTTTAGTCTCTCAACATTTTGGTGGCAAACCACCAAATTTTTTTGATGCTGCAGGCAGAGCAGCAGCAGATGTGCGGCTCCCAGGGGGGTCCAGGGGCTGAAAATTGGCCCCCAGATCTCCATTAGTTGTGTTTTCTACCACAGTTCACTTGTGCTGTTTGCACCTTACTGTGTATCCTGTCTCAATTACACCTTTTTTCTGGAGAATTTTTCACAATCTGTTTCCTCTTTGAAGAGGTACGATGGGCGGTTTAGTACATTTTGGCTAGTGCAATTCCTGCTGCTGTGAGCATCTGCTCCTCCCTCGTTAATGGAGATGGCTGCTGTGCATGAGTGATCTTGTTGACCTCCAAGCTTGCTAGTGTGGGAGTGAAGGGGAAAGGGAGACGTGTGTTGCGGAATCCTTTCCCACCATCCTTGTTAATGGGTATTAGCATATGGCATTAGGTGCTGATTCCCACTTACCCTTTATTAGGGTGGCAGATAGATTGCACAAAAGCAGCAGTACCCAAAAGCATCCAGACAGCATATTTCACTCAGACACTTTGCAAAGATGTTTTTGCATATACCTTAAAAGAGTTAAAAAAAAAAATAAAAGAACTTAAGGCATGAACACTGAAGCACAGCTGAAGATCACACGGCAGTATTGAACAAAGACTTGATGCAAATGTTTACTAAAATAAAGTGCACACACGAGATGAAATGAGGTGAACTTGGATAGGAATAATGCAAACACACTTTCAGAGTCTGATGCACATCCAGTCACCTGCCTTCCATACCATATCAGCCTTTCACCTACACAGGATCTTCACCCTTCTCTACTTTAGATGGAGTCTATAAAAGAAGCAGCACAGCCACCATAGTCTGCCCCCTCCCCCCAAAACAATGTTGCTGCAGGATTCTGCTGCATCCTGTCATTCCTTCTATTAATGGAATGGCTTCTGGCTCTTATGCCTTTTCCTTCTTTGCGATGTAAGGATGTTATAGCAACAGGAGATGCAGATGCACCGTAAATACTCAAAATGGGATAGGAGGAAGGCATGCCTTTTCCAGGTTTTACTTCTCCTTGGCTTTGATGAAAATGAAATAAAAGGAGGCCCATTCAAAATATGGAGGAGGCCAGGATTTCCCTTTTTCTGCCGTGCTCTCCTTCAGTAATTTACATGCTGGTGAGGTACTATTTTGTAAAGGTTTGTTTCAGTTTTTTAATGTACTTTGCTTTGAAATGGTTTTGATTTACTCTGTTCTTGTGGGGATTTTTGTTCATTGTTTTACAAGCCAAATTTTCCTGCTGTGTTCCCTTCTGTGCCTCATTACTGTGAGAAAGATCTTCTCAGAAGCAGGCTGCTAGCAAAGTGTTGCCAAATGTAAAATAGTAAACGAACAGAATTTGGTATACTTTCCCTGATGTGTGAAGGTTTTTTGCTATTAAAATGCCTTTAGGATCTGCTTTTTCAAACTATCTCTAAAGTTGCTCTAGCATTGTATTATAACCCTTCTTTAGGAATGGTCATATAGCATAAATTTCTTTACCTATATCAATCTCTTAATTATATATAGTAAATATAAACTTAGATTACATGATCTAGTTACATTGAATGTCAGTGGTAATTCTCAGTTATAGATGTACCAGGAAGTACTATATAAAAGGAAGCGTTTTCTAACTTAGCTTGCAAATGCAGCACAATTAGTTGCTTGCTTTCTGACTAAGGCGTATATATGTCTCAACAACCTCATCACTAATGCTAGGTGCACAAAATCACAGCCTTTTGCTATGCGATAATTAATCTTGAGTAACCAATCCAATAGGAGCTAGATGTATGTAGAAGCAAGCTTCTATACATGTGTCCCTAGCTGGATGAGGAACCACAAACAGCAGCCACACATTTGGTTCTTTTCTCTGAGGAGAGATGTCACCATACCTATCAGCTGTTCAGGAAGGGAATGGGTGGATTTGGTCCACCTATCCCCAACAACTGATCAAATTACTGCTTTTTAAAGCTAGTTTTGCACATCGGCTGCTGCTGATTAGGGCCTCTTTGTAGATGAAGAGACCTGTATGTCTACCCTTCTTAAACTCACATTGGCCAGCAGTGATTGCCTCAGTCTTGCCCAAGATAACGTGTTTAAAATAAAATCGCAGACAGGAGCCGTTTTCACATGGCCAAACAATGCTGAAAAAATGGAAAGGTGAGGGGACGCCAAGGTCGCACTAGAGACTGTGTACTTAACCTCCACATTCTCATTAGCTATTCTGAACTTGTGCCCCTCCCCTGCACTCAGTATTCCTTGTTTGGTCACATGACAAGGCTTGTTTTTCTATAGATGGTACCTAGAGTGATGTATACAGATAATCAAATGTTAAAACATTAAAATTAATATAAAAGCGATTTAAACACTGCATAACAAATAATCAGAGCCAAAAACCAGATTGTCTGTTGTCCTCTTAACAGCCATGTGTGTTTTTTCCTATTCTGGAGGGATATGTTTGTGGCTTCCTTGAATGTTGCAGTTTCTGGATATCTTGTTGGTTTCTTTTTATTCTAGTTAATATTTTTCATTTCTGTTTGGGCATCTTCAGGTAGCAAAAGTGATAATTCATCCAGGAAAACACTTTGCAAAGTGGGAACATTTCACTCTGCATCAAATGGGAGATCTAAAATGTAGGCTTAAAATCATTAGTCAACCAGTTAGCGTTTAGTCATGTGAAACATTCCTAAAATAATCAGAGTATATGGAAACTACAGGGCACAGTGAGTCATGTATGATCAATCATGCATTTAAAATGGCCTGTCAGGCAAAGCAAACTCCTGCCTCTCCTCCTCTCCACTCATGCTTTTATCAATCCTCATTCCAAAGTGGCTCATCATCCTTACAGACATTAATGTTATACTAAAGAGCAGTTGCAGCACAAGCTGCGGTTTAGGGTTATATCCACAAGCTGCAGCAAGCCTTGGGCTCTCACACTCCTCCCTCATCCCTGGCGCACACACCAGAGGAGGGGATCAGCAGTGGCCACTTCTGGTTTTAAACCAGGAGTGGGAATCTTTTTTCCACTGAGGACCACCGAGATAATGTTTTGGGGACCACATTCCGGCAGCATGCTGGGCCAGGGCCACCTGACACCCCCTTTCCTTGTCTCTTTTTTTCTTAAGAATCTCTGGAGAGTGTGTGGAGTGCTGCTGATGTTGAGAGAGAGATTTTATCTTAAGATCATCACCACCCTTCTCTCTCTCTCTCTCTCTGCGTGCACATGCGCGCACACACACACACACACACACAACCGCCCCACCTTCTTTCTTATATATACATATATCATTCTCTCTCTCACACACACACACTCATACACGGACACTTATCCATCCCCATTCCTTATTCAAGCTGCCAGATCTGTTCTTCCACCAGCAGCTTACTTGGCTTCTGTACTGGACAGGAAGGAAGCAAAACCTCTTTTTCTCCATCCAGCATGGAAGCCAAGCAGTTCTCCTGAACAAGGACAGCACAATCTCTCCCTGCTCTGGCAGTTTGCTTGGGCTCCAGCAGAAAGGCCAGGGGGCAGTGCTGGGCAAGAGAGGCTGCAGGCTGGACAGGAACCTGCCACAGCCGGGAGGTTGCCAGGGTTCAGAATCCCAAAGTTCTCATGTGCCGCCCAGGTTTCTATTGGGCACAGAGACCTAATCGTGCAGCTATGTGAACCCTGGCCACAGTCCTTAGTTCCACAGTAATTGCAGTTCAAGGAAAGTGTGCGCACGCTCTCTCTCTCACACACGTGTACACACACACACACACACACACATTTTAAACTTATAACTTTCAAAATTATACTCTGATAGCATTGGTAATAAATATTATTACAGTGAAAATAAATTGGTTTGATTTTTTGCAAATGTGATCTTAATCATATGCAACTTAGTAACTTTTTAGTTGAAAAGTGGGATAGAAGTACAAAAATAAATATAAGTATCTTCTTGGGTTTTATGGTGAAGCAAGGCCAAAAAAGGCCATAATACCAATATATAAATATCAACTGCAATGTGTGCCAAGTCTTTAAATATGTAGGTGCTCAAACAAGTTTTAAAAACTTGATTTTGAACAACAGGTCATAGCAAATGATAGGAGCCCTCTAATGGGAAAAGTCCATTGGGAGAAAATGGTGAAGAAAGTATCAAGGTTTGGCATACGTACAGGCACTTTTAACTGCTCCAATGATCCCAGGTATGTTCTTTAAGATGGTATAGAGAGTTTTAAATAAGCTTTATAGCATGGTACCAGCTGTAATTTTAACCATTTTGTGAAATTCATGTTGAAAGGCATTATAGAAATATTGTAAATAAAGAAATAATCACTATCATGAAAGATCACTGCACATTTCTGCCTTCACTGAGACCTGTTTTGCACATTAGCCAGAAATGGCAGTAAATAATACATGAACAGCTCACATGTTCTCTTTCCATGCTTCTAGGCCTCATGGGAATGGGGGAGTTATAGATATGTCTGAATTCATGTACTGTACTTCCATTGGAACAGAGCAGCCCTTATTATAAGTTCATAGGCCACTGCAATGAACTCTGATTTTATTAGACATGACAGGTTCAGGCCCATCTTTCAAATAAGGATCTGGCCCAATATATAGTGTGTGGGGGTTGATTGATTGATTGCATTTATACCCCGCCTTTTTTTCCTCTTGCAAGGAACCCAAGGCGGCTTACATTATCCTCCTCCTCTCCATTTTATCCTCACAACAACAACCCTGTGAGGTGGGTTGAGCTGAGAGTCTGTGACTGGCCCAAAGTCACCCAGTGAGCTTCCATGGCCGAGTGGGGACTAGAACCCGGATCTCCCAGCTCCTAGTCCAACACTCTTGCCACTACACCACACTGGCTCTCATTGCAGATCTTCAGAGCAAAAGAGGTACAGGAAGGGGTGCTGAGCCATTCTCCTGCCCACAGCTTATTGCCACACAGTCTTACCCCTAACATTACACTTCCCTGAGATGGGCTGTGATACTAGAAGTAGCCCAGCTGGAAGAAAAGTTATTGGAGGAAGGGGCTGTGGAGAGCCAAGCAAAAGGCCATGCACACACCTGTTTTTCTCTTAAAATTTGGCCTAACTCCTATGTTTTAAAGAGCTAAGTCTGTTGTTGTCATGTCTAATTTCAGGCAGGTTCTTATTTAAGTTAAGGATTGTGCTGAAATTTGTAATTACCTGCTTTGGAATATGAATTTCTCCAGTTTTTAAGCTTCCTCTGCATTTCTCTAAGAAACTCATCTCTGGCTCAGGATGTTAATGGAGCTACTGAGCATGTGCAAGTCAGCAACGTGTGACAGATTTGTCCTTGCCTAGGGATATTATGATATGGGATTTCTGTATTTAGCTTGATCATGGATCAGCAGGTAACATATCCCATGCTATATTCCAGGGACAAAGTGTCAAAGTGACCTTTCTGAGCTGGGAGCAAAATGGAGCAGAGAAGTCAAGGAGGACTAGTGCCATTGTCCTCTCAAGGACATATGTTGCATCTTGCGAGAACCGATGTTCTGAAGTCTCTGTATTTTGCCTGTCATATTTAAATGATTTCTCTTTGTGCTGCTTATGTGATTTTTTTTTTTTTTACAAAGAACGCAAATGACAGAACTTTGAGCAGCACATTTTAATCCTGAATTATTATTTTTCCCAAAAATTCCCAGCTATAATTTGCACTTTGCAGTAATTTCCTTCATCTCCTGTTACTACTGCTAAGGACATTTTCTTAAGTTCCCCAAAAAGACAACATCTTCTCTTTCGCAGGCTTACTATTTTAAATTTGAAGAGTTTCTTAGTTCTATCTACTGCTTACAATATTTCATGTCATTTGCATCATAAGCAAGGCATGTGGACAATAGCCAAGTAAGCAGTTATCCTTTTTCCAACTTTCTTATCTGATGCACATTTTCCTGACTTTAGGTGGGAAAACTTGCTTTTCCTGTGTTTAGCTGGGATAATAGTACTAGCTTGCTTCTCTTATGTCAGCAAGCTTACAGGTCAGTGAAATGTTCAGTAAAAAGTCACAGCATGTTAACCTGAATGCTTTTGTTAGAATCGAGCTGATTCACACTTAATAGAGGAATATATCTTAATATTCCGTTTGCTTCTTTATGAAATCGTAGCATAGGAGAGTTACGGTTTATGAGGAAAATGTGGAAGACTAATAACTGTTTATTTTGGATAAATATCTGCAAGGTAGCCTATTATCCAAGGTGGTGCAGGAGTCTTACAAGATTGAAAGGCTTTTGAGGCAAATATTTGTCACAAAGATGCCCTGGGATGTGGTGTTTTTCAGGGCACCCGAGTACTCTGTAGGGATATTGGTGCCTTGGAAAACATGTCCCTGGGATACTATTATTTCAGGGTTCCAGTCACCAGGAAGAGGGGCCAGATAGGTCTCCCAGTCACTGCTGCTGCTGGGTAATTGTGGAATGCTCTTGGGGGCAGCAGCGTAGGGTTCACAGACTGGCAGGGCAGGGGGAGAAATTCCTGCTGTTGTGCTCCTGATGATATCAGTGGGAGCATGGTGGTATTTCCACATTTTGGAATGGACCTGGGGGGAAAAGGGGAGGTGATTTTACAATACGTTGGAAAATGGCTCGTATTATTCAAGCCTATTCTGAAGAAATCTGAATGGAGTTCACCTATTGCTAATTTCAGTAGGGCTTAAGATACAATTTTAAACAATTCGTACTTGAGAGTAAATGCTACTTCAGCATTGCTCATAGTCCACGCTTCCCACATTCTGCCACCTCCTCTACTCCGTTGTTCCACTTTCTCTGAAGCATTGTCCACTCTTGTCTTTTCTGTAGTCTCTGCCTGTTCCTCAGGGCTTCTTCACACGGGGCTTTTATCCTGCGATCCAGATTGCTTACTCACAGAAGTTTGCAGGTCCTTTACATGACGTCGTCACCTTCCAGGGCCTGTCTCATGCTTTTTGACCATTTCCACTACTTTGTTTGCAAATAAATAATAAACGGGGATAATGAGCTATAAAATAATTGGTGGTTTGAATCAATTTGAATCTAAGTATGTAATGACGGAGTTGTACTATAACAGCAACACCATCTAGTGGCTGTATAATGAAACATATAGAACTTGTAGATAAAGGCAATCCCTGGAAAAAAAGAGGAAGTGTGTGTGAAGGAGCTGATCTTAATCCCGCAAAGGATCTAAAAGCAGAAGCCCTGGTGAACTATATACTGCTTTCATCCCCAGCCCTGGATCACTCCATCAGTTTGATAACTCTTCACAGACTAGTAGGGCAGTGGGAGAACTGAATACCTCTGAAGGGGGTCAAAATAGTTGGCAGATTTTGTCCTGTATACATTCCTCCTCTTCTTCCACCTACCTGGCCAAATGACATGACCACACCTCTCTGATCCACATCAGAAATCCCTAGTGCTGCTGTCCTTTGTTTTGTTGCCCTCCACTGCCCCCCAGCTGCATTCTTAAGTGCTAAAATTGAGCCTTTCTTCCTCTGTCTCTTGCTCTCCCCCCTCCCCACTTCTTTCCAGCTCTTCCTCTTTCTACACCTCCCTCAATTCTTTTCTCCACCCCAGCTTGCATGATAAATTGGCTACCATGTTCTTGTCTAATCCCTCCAGTGTCCCCATCATCCTATCTTGTCCTGAATCCCCTGCCATTATCTTCACTGTTCACATTATCAACCTACCTTTCTCTCTCCTCATTCTGCACTGCATTTAAACGTGCCACTTTTCCTCTGTTCTCAAGGAACCACCTCTTAACCTATCTTCCCTCCCAATTACCTCCCCAGTTCCCTTCTATACTTCATCCCCAAATACCTGGAGCATGCTGCTTATTCCCACTGTCTCAACTTTGCTTCAAGTCTGTTCTTTACTCCTTAAGTACTCCATTAACTGCTCTCTCCAAAACCATGAACAATCTCCACACTGAGATACCCAAAGGTCTCTACTCAGTCCTCCTCCTTCTTGATCTCTATTACCTTGAATACAGTTGATCACTCACTCTTGCTTGATTCCCTTTTGCTCTGGGTCGCTGATTCTATCCTTAGTTGGTTCTCTCCTTTTTTGCTGCCACACCACTGGATTTTGATGGCAAACACAGCTTGTTTCTAACAGTTAAAAGAAACATCAGGAAAATCACCTATTTTTGTCTGCTGCACCACCAAATTTCAGCAGCAAATTTGGCAGTGGGGGCTGCAAAAACCCAGGGAGGGGGGCTCCTGCGATTGATGTGTTGCATGTTGCCCATCTCTGATCTATATATTGATGACATCCAGCTCTACCTTTTTATCCCAGAGATTTTTTCTTCCATCCAATCCTGCATCTCCAGGTGCCTCTCTGATTAGATGCTTTGTTGTTGCCTGAAGCTCAATGTGAGCAAGACCAAACTTTTCCTTTTTATACATCCATTGTTTCCTTACAACTGACATTGCCACCCTGTTGAACAGGCATGTAGCCTTGGATTTCTCTTTGAGTCCTTTTTCTTTGTCCCCATTTTCAATCCATTGCCTAATAATGTTACTTCTCCCTTTACAACATTACAAAAAATGGTCCATCCCCTCTGCCACTTTGGTAGAAGCTCTCTTCTGCATTTTAGTCATCTAGAATGTGGACTAGTGCCTAGTTTCGCTCTCCCTGGTAGAATAGACAGAATGTTCCACAGTTGTTTCCCTCAGGATTTGCTTATTCTGAAGTAGGGCTGAGCCTGAAAGGAATCTTCTTTTCAGTTCTAGGGCTTCACTTGTGAACGTGTGACATAGTAAAAAAAGAATTTTGCGTCTTAAGAATATAACGTTTTAGAGATTAGCCATTTGCTAAACTGCTGTGGCACCAGGGATGTTAGGAGTGGTTTGTTAGAGCTGGAGAGTGCCAGAAGTACTTACAGGACCAACAGTCCTAACAATAACTCCTTCCTATTCTGTATGTGCAGATTCCATTCTCTCACCAAAGCTGTTAGGGGATTGTGAGGAGCACAACGGAATTTTTCAGAGGGGTGCATTCCAAATCCTATTGAAATTATTAGTAGTTTACTTAGAACTGTAAGGTTATAACCAACATTTCAATATATATTAGAAAAATTGGACTTGTAGGTGATCTCTAAAACTGAGGGAGGATTGTATTTTAGGGGCAGGCTGATGCTTCCCTGATAACAGTAGGGAGCATGACAGGATTTTGGCTACTTCTGCAGATACTGCAGACAAAATGGTTCTAACTTTATGTTCAGAAGGGTAAACAGTTGCATATATAAACTTCTGTGGATTCTGGAATACTTAAGTTCAGTGAGACAAATGATAACTGAAGACTATTTATTTTAAAACACTGATTTAACTTAATGTTTTATTTGTAGATACTGCAGGAGAAGAGGTTGGGTAAGGTCCACATTAATTATGTCAGTTCCACAAACTAGTACATCCAAAGGGAAAGTGATGCTCAAAGAATATGGTGGACGAAAAATTGAGACGGAGCTTATTTTCAAATGGATAACAGCCCATGCAGCTTCTCGGATCAAAACAATCTTCAAGTCAGAACACTTGAAAGAAGAATGGAATAAAAGTTATCAGTATAGAGTGAAAATATACCTGTTTGCTAAATTAGACCAGCCTCCTGCTTTTTTCTCTGCACTAAGTGTAAAGTTTACTGGCAGAGTTGAGTTTATTTTTGTGAATGTAGAAAACTGGGACAACAAGAGTCACATAGCAGAGATGGGCATATATAAGATGCCATCCTACATACTTAGAACTCCTGAAGGAACTTACAGGTATGGGAAAAACACTGGTGAATTTATTTCCCTACGTGCCATGGACTCCTTCTTGCGTTCCTTACAACCTGAAGTTAACGATTTATTCGTTTTAAGTCTAGTCTTAGTTAACTTAATGGCTTGGATGGACCTATTTATCACTCAAGGTGCTACTATAAAGCGCTTTGTTGTTCTTATAAGCACTTTAGGGACATACAATTCTCTCTTAATTATTTCTTGGCTACCAGTCTTGGGTTTTTTGCAATTACCTTATTTAGACAGTTTCTATGAATATAGTTTAAAATTGTTCCGATATTCTAATACAACCACCCTGGCTTCGTGGGTAAGAGCTGACTGGATGTTCTACTCTTCACACCCTGCCTTGTTTCTCAGCACATATCTGGGTCACGGCTTATTAATAGATTATTTTGAGAAAAAAAGACGGCACAATAACAACAGTGAAGAAGTAAATGCCAATAACCTAGAGTGGCTATCAAGTCTTTGGGACTGGTATACTAGCTATCTATTCCACCCAATTACTTCATTTCAGCACTTTCCCTTTGAGTCTGATTGGGATGAAGACCCAGATCTGTTTCTGGAGCGCTTAGCTTTCCCTGATTTGTGGCTTCACCCTCTGATACCAACTGATTACATAAAAAACTTACCTATGTGGCGATTTAAATGTCTTGGTGAGCATTCTGAAGAGGAAATGATGGAAATCTCTCAAAGTGAAAGTGACTCAGATAGTGAAAGCAAAGATCACCCAAGCAGTGGCAAAGAGGTATCTGAAGATGAGCAGAGCACCCATCAGAATCCATGTGAAGGAGAACGTTGGTGCAATGCCGAGACCTGTTCATGTGCCAAAGCCAGGTCATATGGATCGTACAGTGCTACGGAAGACATGGAGCCTGATTGGTTAGCTTGGCCTGCTGGAATGTTGCACTGTACAGAATGTGTTGTGTGTCTAGAGAATTTCAAAAATGGATGCCTCTTAATGGGCTTACCATGTGGCCATGTCTTTCACCAGAATTGCATTGTGATGTGGCTAGTTGGGGGGCGACATTGCTGCCCAGTTTGTAGGTGGGCCTCTTACAAGAAAAAGAAGCCATATACATATCATCAGCTTTTGTCAAACAGTCCGTCGTAGTTGTGTGCAAATAATGTCCTTTGTAATCTTCCTACATATTTACTGCTTGCCATTTAAATGTTAGTCACAAACAGACCGTGTGGTTTGAAGTTTTAGTTTAAATGTTAGTGCAGTGAAGTAAAATAAACATGATGCTAACGTTGATGACAGAATCATTTGGTTGCCTTGTACATTGAAATAATGAATACATATTGTACAATTACATCTTTCTTTCCTTTACAATATTTGGAAGTTTAAAAGTTAACATTTGTTTTTGGTTTGCTTTTTTGCAAGCACAAAAATCAAACATTTGTCAACGAAAGTACATTTCAGCAAATGTTTAACAGGATAGGATATGGGGGGAAATGGAAATTTTAACAAAAATAATTGTTTTATTTAAATGTTTCTTCTTTTAGAGTTTGTTTAGCACACCTTTGTTGAATAATGTATGGTCTGTGAGAATACATTTAAAAACAAATCCATGAAAATAAATTATTTTAAAAGAAACTGAACCATTTGTCATGCTAATCATTCTAATATTTTTGTGCCTGTGCTTCTCTCTTGTCTCCCTTTCAAAAAAAATTCTATTTAATACATTTATGTCCTATCCTTGCTCCAAGAAATTTGGAACATCTTAAGATTTCTCAGGAAAAATCAGCCCATGTACTAGCCTCTTTCCCTTATGTCACTCTTAAAATGCTGTGTTATATTGATGGTGCTTTATTAATATGAAATAAATATGAAGCTTCATCAACCACTTTATTTCAATTTAAACATTTCTATCCTGACTAATTAGTCAGCTGGGCTCTTAGAGTGACTTACAAAGACCATCAATACAATAAACAGCTTTTAAAAGGACAATTTTTAAAAACAATATCTAAAAACATTCAGATAACCACATCAAACAGAGCAAAAGGCAATCAGATCTGAAGTGCTCCATGTTAAAGGCCCTCAAAAATGAAAAGACCTTCAGTAACATTCTGAAAATGGGAATACGCTTTTAAATAGGAGTTGCATGCCTGAGCAACAATTTTTAATCTGTTTAATACTTGCAACTAGTGTCAAAATTGGCATATGGTTCATCAGCTAATGATGGGACCTATCTTGGAAGAGTTACTGCAGTTGATAGAAAATATAGCCGCTACATAACTGACTGGGATAGAGGGAATACATCTCACCAATATATATCAAGAGTATATCTCTTGAATTTCTTGCTAAAATCTTCCCCATATGTCATGACTGCATGGCTGCCAAGTACCCCTTGTATTCCAAAGATAGTTTACAAGATTTGGTGTCCTCTGGGCTTTGGAAGAGTAAGGGGGGAATCCTATACATGTTTAGACAAAAAAAGGCATACTACTCCCGGCATGTTGGAAATTGAAGGCCTTTTTTCTGTCTAAACATGCATAGGATTGTACCTGGGGGGGAGAGATCCTATGGCTGCTAGTCAGTGGCTAGACAGCCATAGGATATCTGGTTTTCTGGGTACCAACCTTGACGCCTGCATGCCGAGGTCAGTTCCCAGAGAACCAACCTCCCCCCCTTTTGCACTGCCTCGCGCTCCAAAGAGGAGTATGGAGAGGCCAAAACAGGGCATTTCGGGGCGGGGAAGGTGGAAATGCTGGTACAACACATCTTATGTGTCATCCGGCAGCTTCCTCCCCTGCTCCGCCTTCCTGCACCTAGACAGCCGAAATTGGCTGTCTAGCCGCAAATGCAGGGCAGGAGAATCATGGAGGGAAAGATCCCCACAGTGTTTCTCCTGCCCTGCATTGGATAGGCGGTCACCTCCAAATTTGGAGGCAGCTGCCTATCCCCATAAGATTGTGCCCTAAATCTCTTTATTTTTTTCCTAGAACTGGACTGAAGGAAGGGGTTCTATCCTGGAGGGCTTAGAACCAACACCCCCCATAGTTACACAGCCTCTAGAGTAAGGTGTGTTAGGAGAGGTTCAGCCTGCCTAGTGGCAGTGCCTATCAAGATTCTTTTCTGGGAACCCCTACAAAAGGGTTCCACCAGAACAGAAAAACTTCCCCCTACTGGGGGCCAATTTAAATGTCATCCAGAAAATTGCTTAAGTTCTGAAATCTTTTCTCCTTATTAGCAAACTGTCCATTTAATAACACATAATTATTCTGTGTTAAACGAATAGGATCTTGCTTTCTTATTTGTATTTTTGATTTTTTTTCTTCCAATGTAAATATTTTGTTTTTAAGGCAGCTTACACAAAATTTGAAAGTCCATATGAAGAATAAACTTAATAAAACCAAATAAACAGAAAACAGCAATAAAACAACGAAAAGGCAGCAAAATACTCTAACTTCATCTATGATAATAAAAGAGGATGTGTCTGTCTGTCCAGTGCCATAGGTCCAAGACACTGAAACCTGGAGACCTGAAATGCGGCATGCGTACTAAGACGACCCTGGGGGTATGCACCACAGGGTTATTTTGTTTTAAAAACATATTAATTTTAATGTGGCTGAAACCTGCAATAAAATTTCCAGTCACTACGGGCAGCCTTCCCTGACCAATTCATAGCTTTGCAGTTAATACAGTTTGAAGCCAGGGGGAGATTAGTAGGCTGAGGTACAGAGTTATATATACCTGCCTATTTCCCACTGCAGTTGGGCAGCCCCGCTCAGGGAAATAGAGTGGATAGCCCCTCCCTTGAATCTCCAATCAGTTTACATAAACACACAAACATTACAGTATAAAAACCAATATAAAAACAGTATAAAACAATACATACCTTTAAAATTTTACAACAAAAGCAGTAAAAGCCCGAGTGAACAGATCCATTTTCAAGAGGCGTTAGAAGTTTGCCAGTTTCTGCCTCTTCAACCACATATGGCAGTATTCCAGGAAGGTGGGTGCCGCTACCAAGAAGGCCCGCTTGCGTGCTGTTACCTGATGGCGCACTGCATGTTGTGGAGTGACCAACAAGACCTCCTTGGAAGTTCTCGGGGGTAGATTGGGTGTATATAGGGGAAGGCGGTCAGCTAAATCTCCTGGCTGCGAGTTGTCTAGAAGTTTGAACGTGAGCAGCAAAACCTTGAACATGGCTCAGCAGCTAATAGGCAGCCAGTGCCGTTCTTTTTACACAGGTGTGTGTATAGCTAGGTACTCCACCGCGCATCCTAGCTGCTGCACTCTGCGCTAGCTGCAGCTTCCGGAGCAAGGGCAGCCCCGCACAGGACACAACCCCCTTCTGAAATCGTGAAGTTACCCGAGCAGGAATCGCTACGGCTAGGAATGGGCGTAGTGGGCGCACCAGCTGAAGTTGGCGATGGGCGCTCCAGGCCACTGGCCTCTAGCCACGCTGCTGCCTCACCACGGCCACGCTGAAATGCTGGATTTCGCCACAGTTTGCTATCATCCGCGATCATTTCTGCCCTTGAGGAACAAAACGGAACAAACACCATGAAAGGGGACGAGGAAACCAGACGATTCTCGCCTTCCCAGCCTGGTGTCCCCCAGGTGAGTTGGACCACAGCTGCTGGCTGGGGATGTTGGCGCCTGTAGTCCAACACAGCTGGCGGGCGTGAGGCGGGCCAGCCTGCATTAGGCCGCCGCTCCGACGGACTGCTATTTCGGCACCACACGTAGACCGCCGCTCCGCTCTTCCCGCGCTCTATGGTATTGCGTCACTTCCTGGTTTCCTGGGAGAAGGAGGCCGGAGTGGCCGCGAAGCCGGAAGAGGAGCGCGTCGGTGCTGTGGGTCGGAAATGGGCTTGTTCGGGAAGACGCAAGAGAAGCCGCCCAAGGAGCTGGTAATGCCCGCTCAGAGCGAGGCTGAACCGTGCGGAGGGGTCTCGAGGAGCAGCCTGGAGGGCGCGGGGCGGAAGTCGGAGCCGGGGGAGGGCCGGGCCGGGCCGGGCGGGGCGTTGCTTCTGCTCGACGGCCGAGGAGCCCGCCCGCCGCCCGCTTTGTGGCAGACAGAGCGGCGCCTTCGGGGTGGTTTCCTGTGTGGCCCTCGAAGCGGTCCGGCGGGGGGCGTCGTGCCTGCACGTTCCCCGCGCGGATCTTGCGCCCCCTCGGCGCCGGAGCACTTGCTGGAGCGGTTGTCTGCGCCGCTTCCTGAAGAGGAGGATCGGCCCCTCCCCCCACAGTGGCTCCTTCCCTGGTCAGACGTAGAAAGCTGTGATCCAGCTCACCAAACCGCTTGTCTGCCTGTACAGGCAGCTGCCTCGCCAAGTGTTTGCTTGCACAGCTTGCCATGCGATAAATTGTTGCCGTATTCACTTGGCGCTAGACATGGGTGCCTGAGCTCAGCTTCTACGTGGACTCAGAAATTACCATTTCAGCCAACATCTGCACTTGTTGTGAAGCAAACTGCCCTTACCACTTGGCAAGATAGTGCAGATGTCTAAGCTACCCTCCCTGAGTGAGTAAGAGAGCTCACGCCAGAGCATTTTGGTTATTTGTATGAGCTTTAAATCAGAACTGTTCATAGGTGCATTACTGAATGGCAGTTCAGAGTGTGAACTAACTCCATGTTGCGCTTGGGGTGACATGAGATGATGTGTAAGTTCTGCCTGCGATGTTGGATCTGTGATGGTTTATTGTGCCAGTCATTGTTGGATGTTGCAGGTATCACGTGACAAACGTGCATGCAATAACAATAGTGCCTCTTACAATTTACATAGTGCATGTTAAGTGTTCCAAGTACTTCACTTCTCAGAAGTCTTTACAATACACCTATAATGTAGGTCAGTATTGTGTGACCTGACAATCCTCCACTTCCACTCTGGGGAATGGGAACAATTGTGAGGGCTAATACAGTACTTTGCAAATTAAAAGTGTTTATACACATGATGAACTGTCCAGCTGTGGCACATTAGCCAACATGCCACAGTGTGGTGTAGTGGTTAGAATGTTGGACTAGGACTGCAGAGGCCCAGGTTCACTTTACCACTCGACCACGAAGCTGATGGAAGCATGATCTCAAGCAAGACACTATCTCTCAGCCTAACCTACCCAACAGAGTTTTGAGGATAAAATGGCTCAGAAGCCATCTCACTTTCTTGGGTTTTTTTAATGGGGCAAGTAGCTCAACTTATTTCCAAGCCAAATCCTATGCAAGACAAGGGGTGGAGTTTTCCCATTACTAATTGCAAGGATCATTGTGTGGGGATTGAGGGGGGGGATCCCATGAATGAGGCACTTGCTTCCCAGCAGCAAAACTCAAAAGTGAGGCCTTAATCATTAATCTATGAAAATCACTGCCACAAGATGTGATGGCTACCAACTCAGATGGCTTTAAAAGTAATTAGACACATTTGTGGAGGAAACATCTATCAAGAACTACTAGTTGTGATGGCTATATGCATCTTCTTGGTATGCCTCAGAGACAGTATGCCTCTCGGTACCAGTGGGAGCAACAGTGGAAGAGGACTATTGTTTGTGGGCTTTTCAAAGGCTACTGTGAGAAACAGGATGCTGGACTAGATGAGAACATAAGAAGACCCCTGCTGAATCAGACCAAGGGTCCATCTAGTCCAGCATTCTGTTCACACAGCCAACCAGCTGTCGACCAGGAACCCATAAGCAGGACATGAGCGCAACAGCACCCTCCCACCCATGTTCCCCAGCAGCTGGTGTACATAGGCTCACTGTCTCTGACACATAGCCAGAGGTAGCACATAGCCATCAGGACTAGTAGCCATTGATAGCTTTTGCCTCCAGGAATTTGTCCAACCCCCTTTTAAAGCCATCCAAATAGGTGGACATCACTACATCCTATGGTAGCGAATTCCCTAGTTTAACTATGTGCTGTGTGAAAAAAATACTCCCTTTTATCTGTCCCGAATCTCCCACCAATCCGCTTCATAGGATGACTCCGGGTTCTAGTATTTTGAGAGAGGGAGAAAAATGTCTCCCTGTCCACATTCTCCACACTGTGCATAGTTTTGTACACACCTCTCACGTCTCCCCTTACCTTCCTTTTTTCCAAGCTAAACAATCCCAGCTGCTGTAACCGTCTCTCATAGGGGAGATGCTCCAGCCCCTTGATCATTTTAGTTGCCCCTTTCTGCACTTTTTCCAGCTCCACAATATCCCTTTTTAGCTGTGGTGACCAGAACTGGACACACTATTCTAAGTGTGGATGCACCATAGATTTGTATAGGGGCAGTATGATACTGACATTTTATTCTCAGTTTCTTTTCTAATTATGCCTAACATGGAGTTTGCCTTTTTTACTGCGGCCGTACACTGGGTTGTCATTTTCATCAAGCTGTCCACCACAATCCCAAGATCTATTTCCTGGTCGGTCACCACTAGCTCAGATCCCATTAGGTTAAACCTGAAGTTGGGATTTTTTGCCCCAACGTGCAACACTGTACACTTGCTTACAATGAACCGCATTTGCCATTTAGATGCCCATTCTCCCAGTTTGGAGAGACCTTTTTGGAGCTCTTCACAATCCCTGTTTGTTTTAACCACCCTAAATAATTTGGTGTCATCTGCAAACTTGGCCACTTCAGTGCTCACTCCTAATTCCTGATCATTTATGAACAGGTTGAAAAGTATTCATCCTAATACAGATCCCTGTGGGACCCCACTGTTTACTTCCCCCCAGTGGAAGAATTTACTATTTATTCCTACTCTCTGCTTTCTGTTCTTTCACCAGTTACTGATCCATAAGAGGGCCTGTCCTCTTATTCCATTACTGCTAAGTTTGCTCAGGAGTCTTTGGTGAAGGACTTTGTCAAAAGCCTTTTGGAAGTCCAAGTAAACAATGTCTACCAGATCACCCCTGTCCACATGCTTATTTTGGATCTTTTGTATGATCCAGCAGGGTTCTTCTTATGTTCTTAATCTGGGAAACCATGATTTACACATTCTCCAGTAGGTATTTGGACCACTCAAGTGCCAAGTAAGGCTATGCTGAATCTGCCAAACATGCTGCTAAAAGAAGTAGGGCATTTGCAGGTTGAGGCTTAACAATCTTACTCCTACAATATGAATGATCTGGCTTCATAATAGAATGATATCATTGTAAAGCTGGATGGATTGCATCTTTCTCAATTAACTCCCCTGATCTTAGTATCTTTTGGAAGTAATATAATACTTTTTATATTGGCTTTTAGAAACCGAGGATAGCATGTGTGTTTTGTATTTATAAGGGTTTTAAGTTTATGATGTTATCTGTTCTGTTGAATAGAGAGGGCTAGAAATCAAACAAGATAAATATCTCTGGTTATTGTCTAATATTTCTATTAGATCCTGAATGTATTGATAATTCCAAGTTTCTTCAAGGAACATTTCACATTTATCTGCGCTTGGCTTGCTTAACACAGAATTGTTCATTTGACTTTAGTAGAAGTGCTCTCTTTTCTTAAATGATTTTTCTGTGACATATGTGTCAGTTCATTTGACTGACTAATAATTTAAGGCCCTAATCCAGCCACTCCTTATGTGCAGCTGCAGGCTGCATGTTTGCAGCTTTATATGAAGACCTCTATGTATGTTCAGCACAGTCAGTTATACTGGATGTCCAGGATTCAATCTCTCCTACCCAAACAGTGCTGATCATTAGTTTGGTGTTGTACGTGTAGCCTTTGCCCAACTAGCTTGACCACAGCTAGTTTGGTGCTTGACCTCTGGGCAGGACATGGGTTTTAATTCCATACCACACCCTTTGTGTGTCTGGGGCCTCAGAGACAGAAGTGGATGCGTAGAGTCTTGTTGGAGTAGGTTGTAATTCTTGCCTAGGCCAGCAGTCTGACGGTCTGGTAGGTCTTGCCTGGTGGAAGGCAGCCTTCCCCAAACTGGGTCCCGCTAGACATTTTGTCCTACCGCTCCCACTATCTGTGACAGTTGGTCATGTTGGCTGGGGCTGATGGAAGTTGTAGACAGAACATCTGGAGGTAGCCAGGTTGGGAGGGCTGCTTTCTTGGAACCTGAAACATCAGTCTAAACTGGGTCACTAAATGGTATCTCAGGTGTTCACCTTTTCTTACGCCCTGACTCATACATTCAGACTCGGTTCTGATATTTGCATCTTCTTTTTCAGGTCAATGAGTGGTCACTGAAGATACGAAAAGAAATGCGGGTGATTGATAGACAGATCAGAGGTCTGTATTCTCCCAAGCTTTCTCTGAACTTCTCTTTCAGATACTCAAAATAAACCACAATTAGATTTTAATTAAACACTTTATGTGTGATTAAAGCATGTATAGCCTCATACCCAGATACCACTCTGGTATAACCTAGTACAGGCTTCTCCAACTTGGTGCCCTCTAGATGTTTTGGACTTCAGCTCCCGTCAGCCCCAGAGAGCATGGCCAGTGGTCAGACAAAAACATACAGAAGAGTTGGAGTCCAAAACACCTGAAGGGTGCCGGGTTGGGAAAGGCTGATCTAGTGGCTATCTTGCAGGTTACTTGTGTGCTGTGGGTGCTGCTTCCACACTGCCAGGTTCCACAGCAATTTGGTAACATTTAAATTTGGGGACTGTGGTGGACATGATTACTTCTCACCTCAGCAGTGTTTTTCTCACATGGTTCCCTAATTCCAAGACAGTCTGGGACCCAACTGTGCAAGAGCAGCATCCAAACTGTGCAGGTGAGTTATCAGCCAGCCCTGGTTCTACCCTGTAGTGGCCTCTGCAAGGCATCGAGTAGATAGCAGTGACCGCTTAAAATTAAGTTCATCTGAAAGAGTTCAAAATACATGTTGACATATTGTGTTTGTTCTTTCCATGGAGAATATGGGGGAGTTTTCATATCAGGAAAAACAACAATCAAAGCGGTGTCAGTGTGGAAGAAAGCAAAATATCAAACTCATATTAAAGTCCATGGGGGATATGCCATAAGGTTTGGCTGTCATGGAGCTAGGCAATATGCCTATGGTTTGGTATGATAAAGTTGGGTTGTTCCTTTGATGTCAGATGGATCCTAGCTGGTTTCTTGGTGGTTATGTTACATTTCCTTGGAGCTGGAAGTGAGTGGGGAATAAGTTTCTTGTGAAAGTTTAGTACAAGAACCCACTGCTGGAAACACTTTGGGCACCATCCGCTAGAAAGTTCTCCTGTGTGAGCCTTGTTGAAATGAAAGGAGGCTGAGAGAGAAGGACTGGCCCAAGACCACACAGTGAACTTCATGGCTGAGCAGGAATATGAACCCAGTTCTCCCTGATTTAAGCCGTGTGCACTGCCTGCTTCACTTCACTAGCAGCCCCCAAATGGAGGGAAGGGGTCACACAAATGCGGGCGTCTATAAACCCATTTGCATCATCACACATGGCAGCCGCCCCTCCCATCTCTGCACATACTGTTTCTCTCTCCCAGCAGACACACACACCTTTTCCTGCTGTCTGATGGAAACAAACCACACCTCCTTTCCTCCATGGACAAATTGGTGAAGGAAAGGAGGCGTGGTTTCCCTCTCTTGCTCTGGGGCAAAGGTACAAGCAACACGGTGTTTTCTCTCCATTTGTGCATGCACATTCTGTTGTTTGTCCTCATCCTCTGTGTGATTTGTGTGCCAAGACACGTGGAGTTCTATATGTACTGCTGTCATCGTCCCTCTCCTGCTGACATTGCTGTGCTGGCCTGAGCCAACTCTGGATGAACTGTTGTACCTGCAGAGGGAAGGTTTCAGTCAACTGGCAGATTTACAGGAGGTAAACAGGTGCTGAGAAGAGTGCTTCCAGAGTGGGTAGATAGGTTGCTTCAGGGCTTGCTGTCCCTCTCACTTCCCACTCACCGTTGCCTTCTATCCCCTCAGTCCAGTCATGATATTGAAAAGAGGTACTATCTGAACATCTCTGGGTTACTACATGAGAAACTAGGCTCTCTGCAGCAAAATACTTCATTTCTGTTTAGCTAGCTCTCAAGACTCTGCATGGTGCCATACTTATGAGAGCCTTTATGTCTTAGTTTCAGTCACCTGGGAATAAGTCTTATGGCACTCTAGAGATTAACAAATTTATTTATTCCGGCATAAGCTTTCATGAACTTGTCCACTTCATCAGATGTAACTGTCCATAAAGTGGACAGTGTCCATGAAACGTACGACAGAATAAATAAATTTGTTAGTCTTTAAGTTGCCACAAAACTCTGTTGTTTTTGCTACAACAGACTAACACGGCTGGAGATTGGGAATAAGTGTCATTGAACTCTGTAGGACTGAGTGACTTATACATCGGATCATGCCGCTCACTTAACTAAAATCAATAAGGGGGGAAGCTGGGAGGGAAGAGACTGTGTTGGAGAATCTCATAATAGATTTATGGGTTGATGATGAAGTCAATTTGGAGCATACGGCATCCATTTTACAACAGCTGCATTGATTATCAATTTGTTTCTGGTCATAATTCAAGTCCAGATAAGTACGTTTAAAGCCCAAAACAACTTGGGGCCAGGATACCTAAGAGACCATCTGCTCTCATACCAGCCTGCCCACTCCCTAAGGTCTACTGGGGATAGTCCTCTTTGTAGCCCAGCAGCAGAGCCCTGAGGCACTATCTGTTGGGGCTTGGGAAAGGGCCTTCTCTGTGCCTACATTTTCGAACTCCCCACCTCAGGAGGTCCATTTAGCCCCTGCTCCCCTTGTTCTTTACTGACTGGCCAAGGCTTTTCAGTTGCAGCAGACTTTTGACCTGCTTTATTGAGGATTGTTTAGTGGCTGTCCTGTTTTTCAGATTTGTTTCATCTGTTGCCTCTGTCTCTGTTTTACTGCTGTTCATTTTTGCTGTTTACTGTTTGACTGGTAACTTCTGTTGGACTTTTATAATTCTTTAAACCAGAGGTGGGGGACCTGTGGCCCATCTACCCAGCCAGCATGGCCAGTGGTCAGGGATTATGAGAGTTATAGTCCAACAACTTCTGGAGGCCACAGGTTCCCCATTCCTGCTTTAAGCTGTTGTAAGCTGCCGTGAGTGATGCAGATCCAGCAGAAGAGCAGGATATATGTATTTTACATACATACATTTACCCCAGGGGAAATGTTGAATTCGCCAAACTATGGGCTGGATCCAGATTTATGCTGGATCAAATGTACTGCTGGAAGTGGACTTCCCCACCCCCTCCTTCCCGTGGCAGCCCTGCCAGACCCCTGAAAATGCTACATAGAGGGTCAGGAGACTGCTGAATGGGGTAAGCTGTGGTGTGTGGAGGAAGAGGGGGGATCCCCCAAAATTGGGCAGGGGGAACTTCCTTTCACAGAAGGCAAATCCTGAATCCAGCTCTACGTTGAAGTTACAGACTTCTGAAATTATTTTTAATACCAAACATGTACAGAGTACTGTTTAATCTCTACTAAGTAATTGCAGCAGCCAGCTCCCGCTTGATTTTGCCATCACCCCTCTTTTATGTTCTTCCCTAAAATTACCATTGGCAGGAATGTTTGTTAGCCGCTGATGCTGAGTATATTACGTTAGGATTGGAACTCACAGGTGATTGGCTGCCAAAGCCGGAGACAAATCATGCTGAGTTTTGGAGACAAAACGTGAAGGGACAAGACCTTGCCCCTTGTGGGAGGGCAGAGGCCTGGCAACCAAGACCAGCCCAAATGTGTAGACTACTGCACAAATGGTTCTTCCACATCAGTGTAGCAGCTCTGTGCATTCCTGAGGTGCTTGGGTAGAGTCTAGCCACAGGCATGAATGTGACCTAAATGTACATTAGCTGTCCCTAAGTAGCCACAGAGCCAAAGTTCAGCAGAGAGCTCTGAAATTCTGGAAGGTGGGGCTCTGCTGAAGAAATGGGTGCCTGATTCTTCCTTCAGTCTTGCAAACTCAGCTTCAGCTGCCTTCTCATTCTGGCTCCTGCCTCAGTTAGATGCTTAGAAAGACCAAAGACAAGGGAGTGGAAAGAGTGCACATGAGAGAAAGGATGCTCAGTGGTCATGCCACAGGTCTTGCGGCTGGACTGTAGGTGTTTTGCTGGCAACAGGTGAATCAGAGTAGACTCCCTCTCCTACTTCCCTGTGTAGTATGATGCCTCAAGGAAAATGGCTGCTCATAAAGACACAGCTGTTCATATTTATCTTAAAAACCCTGAACTGAAACCGTTGCTATTGACTCCTGTTTGCATTCTCTCCCAAACCCAGATATTCAGCGAGAACAGGAAAAAGTAAAAAGATCAATCAAAGATGCTGCCAAAAAGGGCCAAAAAGATGTGTGTGTCATCCTGGCAAAGGAGATGATCCGTTCACGGAAGGCTGTGAGCAAACTGTATGCCTCCAAAGCCCACATGAATTCAGCGCTGATGGGCATGAAGAATCAGCTGGGTAAGGATAGGGTTTAGCAACACGCCTTTCATGCTGGGACCTAACAGAATTATTAATGAATTTTCTCCTCCCACCCCCTGTAAATAATGCTTCCACAAGGGAGGGTACTAGCTGCATGGGAAACACCCAGGCAATAGCCCTGCCCACATTGTTGTAGATGTGGTATATCTTGATTTCTGCAAAGCAGTTGACAAGGTTTCCCATGATATACTTGTTGAGAAGATGGTAAAATATGTGTTGGAAAATACTACAATTAGCTGGTTATGCAGCCATACCCAGCGAGTGCTAATTAATGGCTTGGCATCCTCCTGGAGGGAGATCTTGAGAGGAGTGCTGCAGGCCTCTGTCCTAGGCCCTGTGCTGTTCAACTTTTTAAAAAATGACTTAGATGAGGGTGCAGAGGGTTTGCTTATCAAATTTGCAGATGACACAAAGCTAAGAGAGAAAGCCAACACCATAGAAGACAGGGTCAAGATTCAAAAGGATCTAGACAGGCTGGAACACTGGTCCAAAACTAACAAAATGAGATTCAGCAGAGATAAATGTAAAGGTTTGTATTTAGGTACAAAAAATGAAAGACACAAGTAAAGGATGAGGGGGACGTGGCTTGAGTGCAGGACATGTGAAAAGGATCTAGGTGTCTTAGTGGATATGCTGAATACGAGCCAGCCGTGTGATGCGGCGGTTAAGAAAGCGAATGCAGTCTTGGGCTGCATTAACAGAAGTATAATGTCTAGGTCACAGAAGTATAGTGCCTAGTGCCCACCTGCCCAATACCTCACTCCGAGCTGGCTGCTCTCCTCCTAAAGCATTTGCCACAGTGGGAGAGAGGATGGCGGGACTCTCCAGAGCGCCTGCCCACCCTGGTTCCTTGTGAGATGGTGGCAGGGACCTTGCAGTGAGAGTGTGAGATCCCGTGTCCCTCCCAATTCACTGCTTGTAGGCTGGCCCTACATCTAGATGACCGCTGGGGAGGAAACTGGAGAGCAAGGGAGCCATGCAAAGATGATAGAGCCTGCTCCAGTGGGGCTACACGCGCACACAACCATCTACAGCCAGCTGCCCAATGGGAAGGAACCAGAAAGAGAAGCAGGCAGGCAAAGAAGTCCTCAGATCAACTGCCATATGAAATGGATCCTGATGAGTTGTTATGTTTTGATATTGTCATCTTGTTATTTAATTATTGCATTTTTACTTTAAGCCGCCTTGCAGTGATTTCTATACTTCAAAGTGGGATGTAAATCATTATAATAAATACTGTTGGAAACAGGGTTGTAGACTAAATAACACTTGGCGTTCATGTTCTTTACTTACCCTTTTCCTGTTGGCTTTATAAGCTTACAAAGCAAGGAACAAGATTAATGTTTTATAATCCTGATTATCTTGAACTGAATAGGAAACTTGAACTGGTGGCAAGGAACACCCTCACTGCTAAAGATTATGTTCTACTGGTCTGAGCTTGATCTAAAAGCCTTCTATGCCTTCTCTTGGCAGCTGTCCTGAGGGTAGCTGGCTCATTACAAAAGAGCACAGAAGTCATGAAAGCCATGCAGAACTTAGTTAAAATCCCTGAAATTCAGGCTACCATGAGGGAACTGTCTAAAGAAATGATGAAGGTGAGATTAACAAACTCTTCTGGGAGGCGGGGGCGGGGATAATCTGGATGTGTAAATTGTAGCAGATCTTGGGTAAACTCCAACATTCATCCTACTTAAAGTAGACCCATTGGAATGAATGGGACTTAAATTAGTCATGACTAACTTAAGTCCAATTCATTTCAATGGGTCTATTCTAAGTAGGACATAGTTTACCCTTTGTATGTGAGCGATGGTACCTTCTCCAGATCATCAGTCCCCCATTGCTTTGCTGCTCTCTTGACTCCATCTGCCCATCCTTTTGCCAGATGAGGCCACTTTAACATCAATTGAAAGCAAACTGGTTGTCATACTTTCCCATCTCGCAAGTTTGCAAAATTAGCTTAATGCATTTGCTTATTGGAGCAGTCTGAGCTATGGGGCTTTATTTCTAGGACTGCAGATGTATTATGTTGTTTGTATACATGAATAACATGATCTTCTACATATCCTTTAGGCGGGTATCATAGAAGAAATTTTGGAGGACACTTTTGAAAGTATGGAGGACCAAGAGGAGATGGAAGAGGAAGCAGAGATGGAAATAGACAAAATTTTGTTCGAAATTACAGCTGGTAAGTTGAAGTGTACATTTGTGTGTATATATAGGTACACCTCTGCTTGTGTGATATACTACTTTTTAATTAACGGCTAACTGCATCTTCTTTCTTTACAGTGCTAATTCTCCTGTTAATTTAAAAGTGCAGGTTTAAATCTCACAGGTGTTGCTGAGCAAATGAGACACTAGATTCTTATGCAGTTCATATCACATTATTCTCAGTTTTTTATGCTTGTTTGCTCCACATTTTTATTTGCACCCTTTTATTTCTCATGTGGAGGGAGGGGGGATTCTGGTGATACTGGACAATGTGAGCTTGAGAGGGGAGGGACCTAGGCACTGGTATCCAAAGAATGTTGGCTATCTGTGGGATTCCCTGTGGAGGGAGTTCCAGAACACTGGACTTCACACAGGAAAAGCCCACCTCAGGTGACAGACACCTCTCAGGACCTGAGAGAGTGTCATGGACATGGAGAGTGTTGCTCCGTAACTTAGGTTGAAGGTTTATTGGTGAAAACCAGGACCTTGAATTGCACCCAGAAGCTAATTAGGTTAATATTGGGCACTCAGCCTTTTAGCAGAATAAAGAAAGGGGAGAGTGAAGTTCTCACTAAAACTGGTTGTTGCAACAGCCATTTGAATCTTAGGTGATGATTTGCACCAGGCTCAGGCGGATTTTTATACATACACCTTTGGCAAGCCCTGGCTAAGGTTCCCCAGGTGGTTTTCCTTGCATAAACAGGCAAGGGGCCAGAGTCTATTCTGGGTGTGGGTATATCCCACAGTGCACCTCCTGTAGTGGAGGGCAGTACTCCCGGTCCATAAAAATAGGGTGCCCTGTGTGGAACAGGATGAAATGGCCCATAAGAACAAGATGAGGCTGATCTCCTCCGTCGAATTTTGACATTATAATCAAACTACTGAATTAAAAGCTTGCACAATACAGGGTGGTCTCTAGGTTAATTCTTGTATGTTTCACAGCTTCTTTTCAATTGCTATTCTGCTTCCTTTTGCTTTGCTTCTTTGCAGGAGCCTTGGGTAAAGCACCCAGCAAAGTGACAGATGCCCTTCCAGAACATGAGCCTGAAGGGGCTACAGCAGTAGCTGTTGATGAAGATGAAGAAGAAGATATTGAGGCTATGCAGTCACGGTTAGCTACTCTTCGTAGCTAACCATAGAACAGCTGTACAGTTTGATTCATTTTGCCATAGGCTGCTCTGACATGCCTTTTACAATGTAAAATGTCATGCAAAAGTGTTTCCTGTATATATTCCTATATATATTTTTTGTGGGTTTGCCTTCAGATACATTATTTTTAACTTTTTTCTGTCAACCTATGTGAGCTCCAAGCAGCTCTGGTGGAATGGAGGGGAGATGGTGTATGTATTCCCAAACAAATCTTTGAAAGTCAATACTTTATGGACGATCTTCCCAAAACTGCTTCTGTGGGTTGAACCTGCTACACTAGCATAATGTACATTTCTGAAACACTAACTGGATTTTAATAAACAGCATTTACCACTTTCCTGTAGTCCCTAGTGAGTTATTTCTTCCAAGTATCTGGATTGAACACACATACCAGTTATCCAAAAAGATATCCCTCCATCACAAGGTATAGTTCGGATTAGAGATGTGAAGACGTAGAAAAATTGGGGGGGCAAACCTGATTTTTCCCTATTTTTTCCAAGGACTTTTTCCCCCCCAAAAATTAAAACATTGGACAGCTTTGGATTATGGGTTTTTTTTAAGAATGATGAATAAAATGTTTCAGACAAGTTGTTGGTATATTGATACCCAGCCTTTACTCACCCACAAATGACTTCCAAAAACTATGTAATAGGAAGACTTTTATAGAAAGACTAGAGATGTAAAAGTTCTGAAATTTATGAAGCCATGGGGCAGAAGGGAGGATGTCTTTTTAATCCTTTCTGTAAGATTCCTTAGTTATTTCTTCTATTCCTTATTAAAATTATTGATCTAGAGAGCGATCCTATGGTCCCTGGGAGAGTGTCCATGGGATTGCTTGGGAAAATTCTCTAGCACTCCAACCTCAGAAGGGTTAGTTGGAGATCCGACCTCTCTCCCCTGTCCCCTTGCAGCTGGTGCAGAAAGAACCACACTGGTTACCCTCTGAGGTTGGAAAAGCAATCGAGGAGGAGGAGGAAAGGGGGCGTTCCAGTGGACAGGGAGGGGAGGGGACTGGAGAGGCCAGGATATGAGATATCCTGAGCCTTCTTCCCTCCCCCTCCAAATCGTCCTCACTACACAGGCTCTTCAGCCCTTCCAGAAAATCACCAAAGACAGGACGGGGAGGCAAAGATCAGCTGCGCTGAACCTCTGCCACTCCTCCCGCCCTGCTGGCTTCAGCCTGGCAAGGTATAAGAAATTTGGAAGCCTCCCAGTTTGGAGGCTTCTGAGTAGAAAGGGCACAATCGATGGGATTCTGCCCTTAATGCATCTCTTACTGATAAACTTTAAGGGATGCTCCAAGTCATGCCCAGTTTTCCAACATATCGCCATAGCATAATGTGGAAGAAAATAT
Source organism: Heloderma suspectum (assembly GCF_057233095.1). NCBI lineage: Eukaryota > Metazoa > Chordata > Lepidosauria > Squamata > Helodermatidae > Heloderma > Heloderma suspectum. The sequence continues at coordinate 129,741,583 of NC_139462.1, read as the reverse complement.
GCATTCCTGAAGATTTTGTTCTATAGATTCCTGTGTGTCTGGGCTTCTGCTGGTTGGATGCTGTAGCAGTCAAGAATGTAGTTCTAAAAACCCACATGTGAAAGAAACACTATAGGCTATCCCACCATTGCCACCAGATGTGACAGAACATCATGTGGGTTATCCCACCTATGTTGCTTTGTTTAATTAACTTTGAGGCTTGGGTTAATGGACTTCACTGCCACAGTTTTTAATAAGGTTTAAATTGTACCCCACAGCTAGGGAATGCTGCCTCAGCTATAAAACCACCGCCCCCAAAATAAACCCTTTCTACCTAAAAGAAACGCAGTTGCCTCGTTCCTATAGAATAGGCATGGAATTGACATCACTTGTGAAAACCTTTCAAAATGAACCAAAAATAAGATGTTTATTATAATGACAATTATTTAAAGGAATAAAATGTCACTTCAAATAACAGGTTGAGATTGCTTAAAGGTTCTTAAATTAAATATGGTTGCTTACCATTGTTGTTCAGTCGTTAAGTCGTGTCCGACTCCGTGACGGCATGGACCATAGCACGCCAGGCCTTCCTGTCCTGCGCTCTCTCCCGGAGCATGCTCAAGTTCATATTCATTGCATCGGTGATGCTATCTAGCCATCTCATCCTCTGCCGTCCCCTTCTCCTTTGCCTTCAATCTTTCCCAGCGTCAGGCTTTTCCAGTGAGTTTTCTCTTCGCATTAGGTGGCCAAAATATTTCAGTTTCAGTATCTGTCCTTTCAATAAGCAGTCAGGGTTGATTTCCTTTAGGATTGACTGATTTGACCTCCTTGCAGTCCAGGGGACTCGTAAGAGTCTTCTCCAGCACCACAGTTCGAAAGCATCAATTCTTCGGCGCTCAACCTTCCTTATAGTCCAGCTCTCACAGCCATACATTACTACTGGGAAAACCATAGCTTTGATTATACAGACCTTTGTCAGCAAGGTGCTGTCTCTGCTTCTTACTATGCTGTCTAGGTTTGCCATAGCTTTCTTCCCAAGGAGCAAGCATCTTTTAATTTCATGGCTACAGTCACCGTCTGCGGTGATCTTGGAGCCCAAGAAAATAAAATCTGTCACTGCTTCCATTTCTTCCCCTTCTGTATGCCAGGAAGTGATGGGGCCATATGCCATGATCTTAGTTTTTTTAATGTTGAGTTTCAAACCAGCTTTTGCACTCTCCTCTTTCACCCTCAACAAGAGGCTCTTTAGATCTTCGCTTTCTGCCATTAGGGTGGTATCGTCTGCGTATCTGAGGTTGTTGATAACTCTCCCGGCATTCTTAATTCTGACCTGTGATTCATCCAACCGGCTCAAGTTCAGTGACCGCACTATCATGGCTATCAGGGACATTCAGATCTTTCCTGTATAGTTCTTCTGTGTATTCTTTCCACCTCTTCTTCATCTCATCTGCTTCTCTTAGGTCCCTGCCTTCTTTGTCCTTTATCATGCCCGTCTTTGCACAAAACGTTCCCTTGAGATCTCCGATTTTCTTGAAGAGATCTCTAGTCATTCCCATTCTACTGTTTCCCTCGATTTCTTTGCATTGTTCATTTAAGAAGGCCTTCTTTTCTCTCCTTGCTATTCTCTGGATCTCTGCATTAAGTTGGATATATCTTCCCCTTTCTCCCTTGCTTTTCACTTCTTTCCTCAGCGACTTGTAAAGCCTCCTCAGAAAGCCACTTGCTTTCTTGCATTTCTTTTTGTTTGGGATGGATTGAATTGCTGCCTCCTGAACAATGTTACGGACCTCCGTCCATAGTTCCTCAGGCACTCTATCAGGTCTAATCCCTTAAATCTATCCCTCACCTCCACTGTATATTCATAAGGGATATGATTTAGGTCATACCTGAATGGTTTAGTGGTTTTCCCTACGTTCTTCCATTTAAGCCGAAATTTTGCAAGAAGCAGCTCATGATCTGAGCCACAGTCAGCTCCAGGTCTTGTTTTTACTGACTGTATAGAGCTTCTTCATCTTTGGCTGCAAAGTACGTAATCAATCTGATTTCAATATTGACCATCTGGTGATGTCCATGTGTAGAGTTGCCTCTTGTGCTGTTGGAAAAGCGTGTTTGCTATGATCAGCATGTTCTCTTGGCAAAATTCTATTAGCCTTTGTCCTGCTTCATTTTGTACACCAAGGCCATGCTGGCCTGTTTTCCCGGTGATTTCTTGACTTCCTACTTTGGCATTCCAATCCCCTATGATGAAAAGGACATCTTTTTTTGGTGTTAGTTCTAGAAGGTGTTGTAGGTCTTCACAGAACCGATCAACCTCAGCTTCTTCAGCATCAGTGGTTGGGGCATAGACTTGAATTACTGTGATGTTGAATGGTTTGCCTTGGATTCGTACTGAGATCATTCTATCATTTTTGAGATTGTACCCCAGTACTGCTTTTCCCACCCTTTTGTTGACTATGAGTGCTACTCCATTTCTTCTAAGGGATTCTTGCCCACAGTAGGAGATATAATGGTCACCTGAATTAAATTCACCCATGCTTGTCCATTTTAGTTCACTGATTCCCAAGATGTTGATGTTCAATCTCGCCATCTCATGTTTGACCAACTCCAGCTTACCTTGATTCATTGATCTGACATTCCAGGTTCCTAAACAATATTGTACTTTACAGCATCGGACTTTCTTTTCACCACCAGACACATCCACAGCTGAGTGTCCTTTTGGCTTTGGCCCAGCCGCTTCACTCTTTCTGGCACTACATGGAAATACCCTCTGCTCTTCCCCAGTAGTATATTGGACACCTTCCGACCTGAGGGACTCATCTTCTGGCGTCATATCTTTTAGCCTTCTGATACGTTCCATGAGGTTTTCTTGGCAAGAATACTGGAGTGGGTTGCCATTTCCTTCTCCAGTGGACCACATTTTGTCAGAACTCTCTGCCATGACCTGTCCGTCTTGGGTGGCCCTGCAAGGCATAGCTTATGGCTTCACTGAGTTACGCAAGCCCCTTCGCCACAACAAGGCAGTGATCCATGAATGGGTGCTTACCATTCCTAATAGGTAAAAGAGTTTTTCCTGAATAAATAAAATCTTAATAGCTTTTCCTTCAGGCCAGGTTTCCTTGAACTCCACCCCACAAACAGAACAGGTTTAGGAAGTTCCCTAAACTTCCTTACAAAGAGTATCAGGTGCTGTATACCACTTTTCCTCTATTTCCAGTTCTTCCTGCTTCTTCTGGTTTCTAGGATGATTCAAATGTTTCAAGGACTACTTGCTGAAGTTCCCTCTAGTCAGACAGAAGATAGGAACCTAAAAATGTATTCTGTAAAACTTAGCTCATAAAATTACCATGCTTGGTATAGTAAATTTAAACATACAGTTTATTTATACAATAATTACAAATTTACTACCTGAGTTTACTTTTAAATGTTTAATTTTAATGATAATTGTATGAGGGGGAAGGTGTGCTATAAGGAGCCTGCCCCTTTAACCTTTCTGGAGCTCAGAGGCCAGATTGTAGAGAATGTACAGGCCCTGGCAGAAAACCTCTGAGTCTTCCACACACACACACGCACACACACACACACCTAAGGACAGTGGATGTGGGCAAGAAACTCAGGGGTAGAAGAAAGGGATCCCTAATCTGCTAAATCCCACTAACAAAGAACAAGATGAAAGCTTTTATTGAACAGCATCAGAGATGGGCAAACCATGCGTTGTGTGTGTGTGTGTGCGCGCATGCGCGCACTAACCTTCCTGTTCCAGCAGGGCCTCTGGGCCTCTGAAAGTTGTGTCACTGATAACAGAGGAAGCAATGTAGCTTGCTTGTCATGACTCTATCCCCGTGCTAGTTACAGCTTCATCTGTTACTCAACTGTCCATCCAGCAACCTGTGAAGGTCCAGGAGCCTACTAGAAGAAGACGACTGGTCCAGTTCTGGGCACTGCACTTTAAGGAGGATGCAGACAACCTGGAGAGGGTTCAGCGGAGGGCAACAAAGATGATCAGGGGACTGGAAACAAAGCCCTGTGAAGAGAGACTGAAAGAACTGGGCATGTTTAGCCTTGAGAAGAGAAGACTGAGGGGAGATATGATAGCACTCTTCAAGTACTTGAAAGGTTGTCACAGAGAAGAAGGCCAGGATCTCTTCTTGATCATCCCAGAGTGCAGGACATGGAATAATGGGCTCAACTGACAGGAAGCCAGATTCCGGCTGAACATCAGGAAAAACTTCCTGACCGTTAGAGCAATATGACAATGGAACCAATGACCTAGGGAGGTGGTGGGCTCTCCCACACTGCAGGCATTCAAGATGAGGCTGGACAGCCATCTGTCAGGGATGCTCTGACTTGGATTCCTGCATTGAACAGGGGGTTGGACTCGAAGGTCTTGTAGGCCCCTTCCAATCCTACTATTCTATGATTCAATGACTGTGTCATGGAAATTGTGATAGCGAATTCCATAGTTTAAATATGCGCTGTGTGAAGAAGGACTTCCTTTCATCTCTCCTGTATCTCCCACCAATCAGCTTCATAGGATGACCCCAGGTTCTAGTATTTTGAGAGAGGAAGAAAAATGACTCCCTATCCATATTCTCCACACCATGCATAATTTTGTAGGCCTCTCTCGAGTTTCCCCTTACCCTTCTTTTTTCCCAAGCTAAACAATCCCAGCTGTTGTAACCTTCTCTCACAGGGGAGATGCTCCAGCCCCTTGATCATTTTAGTTGCCCTTTTCTGCACTTTTTCCAGCTCTACAATATCCCTTTTTAGCTGTGGTGACCAGAACTGTACTCAGTATTCCAAGTGTGGCCACACCATTGATTTGTATAGCGGCAGTATGATATTGGCAGTTTTATTTTCAGTTCCTTGTCTAATTATCCCTAACATGGAGTTTGCCTTTTTACAGCAGCCGCACACTGGGCTGACATCTTCATTGAGCTGTCCACCAAGATCTATTTCCTGGTCGGTCACCACTAGCTCAGATCCCATTAGGTTAAACCTGAAGTTGGGATTTTTTGCCCCAACGTGCAACACTTTACACTTGCTTACAATGAACCGCATTTGCCATTTAGATGCCCATTCTCCCAGTTTGGAGAGATCCTTTTGGAGCTCTTCACAATCCCTGTTTGTTTTAACCACCCTGAATAATTTGGTGCCATCCACAAACTTGGCCACTTCAGTGCTCACTCCTAATTCCAGATCATTTATGAACAGGTTGAAAAGCATTGGTCCCAATACAGATCCCTGTGGGACCCCACTATTTACTTCCCTCCAGTGGGAGAATTTACCATTTATTCCTACTCTCTGCTTTCTGTTCTTTCACCAGTTACTGATCCATAAGAGGAGTGGTCCTCTTACTCCATGACTGCTAAGTTTGCTCAGGAGTCTTTGGTGAAGGACTTTGTCAAAAGCCTTTTGGAAGTCCAAGTAAACAATGTCTACCGGATCACTCCTGTCTACATGTCTACTGACACTCTCAAAGAACTCGCAAAGGTTAGTGAGACAGGACTTACCTTTGCAGAAGCTGTGTTGATTCTTTTTCAGCAGGGCTTGTCCTTCTATATGCTTACTTATTTTATCTTTAATAATGCCTTCAACCAATTTTAGGGACCGCTACGCTATTTGCATTCCCCTTATTTTCGCCGTCTTAGTCTACGTAAATGTTTACGTAGACTAAGACGTGCCAAAATAAGGAACACAAATGGCGGCACCCATGGGCACTGCCATTTGCGTACGTGCTTTTTTTGTTTTTTGTTTAATCAGCCGTGATAGGCTATGTAAACATTTACGTAGCCTATCACGGTGTTTTTTTAAAATCTAGCCGTGATAGGCTACATAAATCTTTACGTAGCTTATCACATTTTTTGGGGATTTTTGTTTTTTTACCTGGAAATGGCAGCGGCGGCAGCCAGTCGGAAGACTGGCCGCTGCCGCCACCACACTGCCACCGCACCGCTGCAGCCGCCGCCGCCAGAGCCGCCGCCGCCAGGAAGATCCGCCTAAGGTAAGTCCTGTCCCAGGGGGGGCGGGGGGCCGTTCCGCCACCGATTTCAGGGGGCCGAATGCGCTGGCATTCGGCCTCCCCGAGATCCGTGGTGGAACTTTCGTACATCCCTAATTGTCATCCAGTGGTCTTGAGGTTACTAGTGCCTGTACCACTGTGGCCAAGCTATCCCTGTCCAGGAGAGGCTATAGCTGGGGAACCAGCTGAAACTGGTAAAAGGTACTCCGAGCCGCCATGGCCATTTGGGCCTCCAGCGACAGTGATGGATCTAGGAGTACCCCCAGACTACAAATCTGATCTTTCAGATGAATGCAACCACATCCAGAACAAGCAATGAGCCTGTCTCCCGGCCCTGGGAACCACTCACCCACAGGGTTTCTGTCTTGACAAGGTTCAGTTTATTGGCCCTCATCCAGCCCATTATTGCATCTAGGCACTGGTCCAGTACTTGCACAGCCTATCCTGATTCAGATGTCACAGGGAGATAGCGCTGTGTATCATCAGCATACTGATGGCACTTGGTTCCAAATCCCCTAAGTACCATTCCCAGTGGCTTCATATAGCTGTTAAACAACATTGGGAACAGGATGGTACCCTGCGGAACCCCGTAGCTCAATTGCCAAGGGGCTGAGGAATGGTCACCCAATGTCACACTCTGAAATCGACACTGCAGGTAAGACCGGAACCACTGTAACACAGTGCCTCCAATGCCCATCCCATGGAGTCGTTCCAGGAGGATACCATGGTCAATGTTATCAAAAGCTGATGAGAGATCGGGCAGAATTAGCAGGGGTTGCACTCCCCTGTCCCTCTCTTGATAAAGGTCATCCATCAGGACGACCAAGGCTGATTCAGTCCCACAACCAGGTCGAAACCCAGACTGGAATGGGTCTAGATAATCAGTATCCTCCAAGAGCCCTTGCAGTTGTTCTGCCACGACCCTCTCCAGTACCTTCCCTAAGAAAGGGGTATTTGCAACTGGATGGTAGTTGTCCAAAACCATTGGGTCCAGAGTGGGCTTCTTCAGGACTGGTCACACTACTGCCTCCTTAAGGACAGCAGGGACCACCCCTTCCCATAGAGAAGCATTCACCACACCCTGGACATACCCCGTCATACCCCTTCAGTTAGCTTTTATTAGCCAGGAGGAACAGGGATCAGGAGGGCACATGGTCATTGCTGCAAAGGCATTGCTGCAAGCACCTGGACCATATCATCAGGCTGCCACAACAGGAACTGATCCCATAAGATCGGGCAGATTGTGGTGTGAGACACCTCACCTCAGTGAGACGCTGCGCTAACAACACCATCAAGTTCGCTACAGAGATGAGCGATGTTGTCCTCAAGGTGCAATGCAAAAGGGTCACAGCGGATCCTTGAGGGGACCAGGGCCCCATTTGCTAGGGAGAGTGTTAACAGCCCCTGGACCACCCAAAAGAGTTCCACTGGACGGCTACTTGAGGACGCAACGGAGGCACAAAGCAAGCCTTCTTTGCTGCCCGAACCGCCACACAACAGGCACAAGTATGTGCTCCACAGCGTGCTTGGTCATCTTCGCTTTGAGACTTGCACCATTTGTGCTCTAGCCAATGTCCAGCCTGTTTCATTGGCCACAGTTCCCCAGTATACCAGGGAACCTAGTATACTGTTGAACCATGACCACTCAATTCAGACTCTAGATAGATGTTGGTAATTTAATTTCTTTACAATAATACATATATACAGCTCCCTAGCAGCTGAGGCTCCTAAGTTGGGCCTGCACAAGGTTTTCTCCTAGTCAAAGGAATGAGCAGAAGGTGGGAGGTGGAACTGTATCTACGGGGGCTGCGCACAGCCAATTTAGGGCCAACCTGCATGTTAGCTTCCTCGCCCTTTTAAACAGTGAGCTTAAGCTGGGCCACTTTTATTTTCAAGGAAAAAGCAGCTGTGTGGGGCCTCGTTCTAGACAGGGCCCCCACATCTGTTTCCCCACCCAAAATTGCCCCCTACCTTCTATTTACCCCTGGCGGTGCTATTGGCGATAAACAGGACCTCTGGGGGCAAACAGGAGGAAACCAATTTGGGCACTTATTTTATTTATTTATTTATTTATGCATTTATACCCCGCCTTTTTTCCTCTTGCAAGGAACCCAAGGCAGCTTACATTATTCTCCTCCTCTCCATTTTATCCTCACAACAACAACCTTGTGAGGTAGGTTGGGCTGAGAGTCTGTGACTGGCCCAAAGTCACCCAGTGAGCTTCCATGGCCGAGTGGGGACTAGAACCTGGGTCTCCCAGCTCCTAGTCCAATACTCTTGCCACTACACAACACTGGCTCTCAAACTTTTCCTATTCAGTAGCACGCTCTAGATTTGGGGGCCTGCAGCCTTTCCTTCAAAATAAAAGTGGCTAGCTTAAGCCTGCTTTTTCAAACAAACGAATAACGCAACGTGGTTTGACACTTATTGTGCCTGAATACAACACTCACAGGGCATGCTCACACTGAGTCTCCTTTGTACCATACATAGCTATTACCGAGGAAGGACAGTTCTGCCAAAATACAGTTGTCGATATTGGGGGTGGAGGGGTGGAGAGAGAAATGTGCAGCAGTCATACTTTGAGGCATGGTATACACACACCTTTCATTCAGCCTTAATACAGAAATAGAAAAAGAATAGAACTAGCTTACTATATTCACCCGTGAAGGCGGTCTTCCCTCAAAGACCCTCTCAAAGAAGGAGATCATAGGGATCTTGATCGAATGCGGAACTTTGCATCTAGGGCATGGCTTGGTTTGATACTGTTGTTTTGCCAGCTCCTGTGCCCATTGTCATAAATGGAAACTCTGATGTTTCTTACTATATGGTTACAGTAGGGTGGTCTAGACTCCTCAGGGACCCCTCCTCAACTTAGGGTAACACCCTCCTGCTTTTGTTGCTAACATCTTAACATCAACATGTTCTACAGAAATTTCCCAACTTGTTCTCTGTCGTTTTATCCTGTGATTTATACTTGTCTGTGACATGAACCTAATAGACAAAGGTGTTTTTTTTCCCCCTCATCATGTTATCTTTTCCCCAGGTCAAGCTGAACTAATAAACTGCCTAGCATTAATAGGTCAAGAGCAAACATTGGTTCAGAAAGCAGCCTTTTTAGCTAGGCCTCTTTACTATGTTTAATATGACTGTTGCCTTAATTAACCTTTTTCACACTGCATTTTAAATTCCTTACAATAAGTTAATTAACATCTGTAGCGTGTGTGTGTTTTTAAGCCCACCATAATCTTGATTCAAGGCATAGGAGTAGAACTGAACTTCTTGATAGGCGTTAACTCAGCAGTTTCATGCTGGATTCTAGCATTCCAGTTTCTTTGTTGAACTTAAAATGCAAAGCTGGAGAGAAAAAAGCATGCTCCACCAAATGGTGGAAGCAGGTAGTGCAAAGAAAACCAAGCCCAGCGCGCCAAGCCAGGAAGCAGCTTATTCGCATGTTGGATAAAGTTGTTCATATGTTTTACTGCAACTTTTGAACTGAGCTAATAAACAAAAGGGGTGTTTGGGACACTTGAGGTTTTTTTTTCCTTGTCAGCCACTTTCAGTATGGGTGTTGGCTAGGTGCTGTCTCACCCCGAACTCAAGTCGCCCTTGAAATACCTCTCTGCTGCCACCTAGTAGTTGGAGTCTGTTATTGCAATGCACCTCAGTTGCTGCTACCGCCCCTTGCAGGTGCAAGATACTGCAGTGCTCTCAGACCCTGCGCCTAAAGGATCAGTACTCATTGGCCGTATCCTTGGACTAAGTGTCAGTAAGGCCAAAGGACTCAGACTTCCATTGGCAGATCTAGGCCTTGGGAGAAAGTGGGATGTATTGGACTAAAAGGTTTTTTGGTTTATGTGGCTGATCTCTTGCTGATTGACTGTTGACCTGAATAAATACCCTAACTTGTACATATCATGTGTTGGGGGAAGTTTGCTACCCAGACATCCAAACTGGAGTCCCCGGTTTCCTGAGTGGGGGCTTGATCCAGAACTAAAAATAAGGGAAGAATAACCGCTAGCACTCACCCCAGCCCTGGGTGTGGACCCAGGGGTTACAAAAGTCAGCTACAGTCTGTCACCCCTGGGATGGGTGACTGGAATGTTCTCCTACTGGTTTCTGAATTTCGCCCATTCTGATGTCAGATGTGTGTTAAATCCTTTTCTTCTTTTGCATAGAGACTCACCTATTTTTCCTATGTAGAATGCAAAAGGGCATTGATGGCAGTTGATAACTTATATTGACTTGATGAGTGGGTGAATGAACCCTTGATGCTGTGACTTGTGGCTGACATTATTAGATCCTGTTGGCTGAGTAGGTATGTGGACAGAGTTGGCACCTGGGTTTGTTGCAGGGTCTGGTCCCTGTGTTTGTTATATAGCTGATAGTTGTCAGTGAACAGCTCTTAGGTTAGGAGCCCTGCTGGACCAAACCAATGGCCTCTCTAGTCCAGCATTCTGCTTCCCACACAGATAACCAGATGCCTATGCGAGGCCCACAAGCAGCACATGAGGGCAATAATCCCCTGTTGTTCCCCAGCAACTGGTATTCAGAAAAACAAGATTTGGAACCTGAGTTTGAGTAAGGTCTAATGATCTCAGCACCACTTATGTCCCTGATCCTTCCCTGTCCTCTCCTTCAAGTCTACAGAGACCGAAATGAGGCTTTTGTAGAATGTGCAACCACAAACAAAATATACAGTTCAAAGAAAAATTTGCAGTTCCAAAAGAACATTGCTGTAGTTCAGCATTCAAGCCATGCAAAAATTGTATTGTTTGCTGATGGCTGATAACAATGTAAAAAGTACAGTGAGTCTTCCAGGCTCCTCTGGAACCTAAAACCTGATCAAGCATACCCATTTATCCTCCCACTGCTAAAGACACTCCCCACACACTCCACTGCTACTCTCTAGAGCTCCCTTCCCCAATCTGGTGCCCTTCAGGTGTTTTGGACTTCAACTCCCATCAGCCCCAGCCAGCATGGCCAATGGTCTGGAATGCTGGGGCTGCAGTCCAAAACCTCTGGAGGACTCCGTATTGGGGAAGACAGCTCTAGAGACTGTTCACCAATATTTCCAAGATGAAGGAAATCATTCTAGGATGAGTCATGTGAAGTTGTCAATGCTAGGATAAGGGCAGTGATGCCATACATATAATGCATTACATACAATGGTATGTAATTTACTATTTGGGGGCAAGGTAACCCATAAGGCAGTGCCTATTCAACTCCAAGCACTCTTGGATGAAACTGGTTACCTGGACCCATTTCAAACTGGCTTCAGAGCGGGATACAGAGTTGAGACTGCCATGGTCACCCTAGTGGATGATCTTCACTTGGGAATCAATAGGGAGAGTGTATCCCTGTTGGTTCTTTTGGACCTCTCAGTGGCATTCTATACCATCAACCATGGTATCCTTCTGGATCGCCTGAGGGGGCTGGGGGCACTGCTCTGCAGTGGTTCCAGTCCTTCCTCTCAAGACAGTTCCAGATGGTGTCGCTCAGGGATAGTTGTTCCATGGGACTCCCCTCCCCTACATTTGCTGAAAGACTCGTACGGCTGTGCTGGGAATCTGCTTGCTCTTTCACTCTCAGATACATGCAAAACTCTGGTCTTCAGAGAGTTGTGATATACCAGGAGTATCTTTGCAGAGCTATTAATTACATTGTTCCAGGATCAGGTTATGAATGAACCACATGAACCAGTGACATAAATGGGTACCAAAGTGAGGTAAAATCAAAAGCATTCAAGGCAAACGTCATGAAGTAAAGGCAGAGAAAGGATGTGCATGTTTGTTTACGCATTGTTAGCATCAGAATAAGTCTAATAAGAACAAATTTTACAATCAGAGACTTTACCTACTTATAAATGAACACCTTTCTAGACTGTACATACATACACACACCCATTTAACTACCATGGCTGTGAGCACCTTGCTTATGGCTGCAATCCTATACCCACTTACCTGGGAGTCAGCCCCATTTAATTCAATGGAATTTACATCTGAATAGACACATATAGGATTGGGTCATGAATAAAGAAACGAAAGGATAGATTTGCCAATGAGCTTGTGCAGGCGGTATGAAACTCAAGTGTAACCAAGAATTACGTCTAAACACCTTGAATTAAAGGACTGGCCAGCTCACCTGAGGGGGGTGCCAGCTATGGGAGCTTCAACAGGCAGGGCATAAACAACAGGTAAGGCTGTAGATGTTACAGTATCACTGAATCCTGCATACAAAGACAGCTTTGTTGTGGTCTCCTCCTCCATAGTTAATCCAGACATTTAACCTTCCGTCCCTTCACATTTCCTTATGGTAAGCGGGGAGCAGGGAGAGGGAGAACCTGTGGTCATTCTTATGTTGAACTAAAAATCCCATCATCTCTGGCTGTTGGTCATGTTGGATGGGGCTGATGGGAATTGGAGTCAAACAACATTTGAGGGGAGGCACAAGATCCCTTGTTGTTGTTGTTGTTCAGTCATTCAGTCGTGTCCGACTCTTCGTGACCCCATGGACCATAGCACACCAGGCCTTCCTGTCCTGCGCTCTCTCCCGGAGCGTGCTCAAGTTCATATTCATTGCATCGGTGATCATAGAATCATAGAATAGTAGGGTTGGAAGGGACCTACAAGGCCATCGAGTCCAACCCCCCGCTCAATGCAGGAATCCAAGTCAGAGCATCCCTGACAAATGGCTGTCCAGCCTCGTCTTGAAGGCCTCCAGCGTGGGAGAGCCCACCACCTCCCCAGGTAATTGGTTCCACTGTCGTATTGCTCTGACAGTCAGGAAGTTTTTCCTGATGTTCAGCCAGAAACTGGCTTCCTGTAACTTGAGCCCATTATTCCGTGTCCTGCACTCTGGGATGATCAAGAAGAGATCCTGGCCTTCTTCTCTGTGACAACCTTTCAAGTACTTGAAGAGTGCTATCATATCTCCCCTCAGTCTTCTCTTATCAAGGCTAAACATGCCCAGTTCTTTCAGTCTCTCTTCATAGGGCTTTGTTTCCAGTCCCCTGATCATCTTTGTTGCCCTCCTCTGAACCCTCTCCAGTTTGTCTGCATCCTTCTTAAAGTGTGGTGCCCAGAACTGGACACAATACTCCAGATGAGGCCTAACCAGTGCTGAGTAGAGGGGAACTAGTACTTCCCGGGATTTGGAAGCGATGCGTCTATTAATGCAGCCCAAAAGAGCATTGGCCTTTTTTGCAGCCACATCACATTGTTGGCTCATATTCAGCTTGTGATCGACAACAATTCCAAGATCCTTCTCGCTTGGAGTGTTGTTGAGCCACGTATCCCCCAACTTGTAACTGTGCATTTGGTTTCTTTTTCCTAGGTGCAGAACTTGGCATTTGTCCCTATTAAATGTCATTCTGTTGTTTTCTGCCCAGCGCTCCAGTCTATCCAGATCACTTTGAATTTTGTTTCTGTCTTCCAAAGTATTAGCTATCCCTCCCAATTTTGTGTCATCTGCAAATTTGATCAGCATTCCCTGCACCTCCTCCTCCAAGTCATTAATAAAAATGTTGAAGAGCACTGGGCCCAGGACTGAGCCCTGCGGTACCCCACTCGTTACCTCTCCCCAGTTTGAGAAGGTCCCATTGATAAGCACTCTTTGAGTCCGATTCTGTAGCCAACTGTGGATCCACCGGATTGTTGTTTCATCTAGCCCATTGCTCATCAGGATATCATGGGGCACTTTGTCGAAAGCTTTGCTGAAGTCGAGGTATATGATGTCTACAGCATTCCCATGGTCTACAAGGGAGGTTACTTGATCAAAAAATGAGATCAGATTTGTCTGGCAGGACTTGTTTTTGACAAATCCATGTTGGCTTCGAGTAATCACGGCATTGTTGTCAATGTGCTTCCAGATGGATTGCTTTATGATCTGCTCAAGAATTTTCCCAGGGATTGATGTCAGACTGACTGGTCTGTAGTTCCCAGGTTCCTCCTTTTTACCCTTTTTGAAGATAGGGACAACGTTAGCCCTCCTCCAGTCATCTGGCACTTCCCCCGTCCTCCATGATTTCTCAAAGAGAATAGACAGCGGTTCTGAGAGTTCTTCTGCCAGTTCCTTTATGACTCTAGGATGCAGTTCATCTGGCCCTGGAGATTTGAACTCATTCAAAGTAATGAGGTGTTCCTTGACCATATGCCAGTCGATCTCAAGCTGCAATCCTGCCCCTTCAGCCTGTACTTCGCCTTTGCCACGGGGGTCATAGACCCTCTTTTGGGAGAAGACTGAGCCAAAGTAGGAATTGAGTACCTCTGCCTTTTCATTGTCATCTGTTATCGTTTTGCCATCCTTATTTAATAGCTGAACCACCATTTCTTTCCTCTGCCTTTTACTATGCACGTAGCTGAAGAAAGCCTTTTTGTTGTTTTTAGCATCCCTCGCTAACCTCAGCTCGTTCTCAGCTTTAGCCTTCCTGACACCATCCCTGCAATTCTGTGCTACCTGCCTGTACTCTTCCTTTGTTACTTGGCCTTCTTTCCACTTCCTATATGTGTCCTTTTTTGTTTTCAGGTCATCCCTAAGCTTTTTGTGAAGCCACATTGGCTTCTTCTGTTGTCTTCCACCTTTTTTTCTTGTTGGAATTGCTTGTGATTGTGCCTTGAGAATTTCCTTTTTTAAAAGCTCCCACCCATCTTGGACTCCTTTTCTCGCTAGCATCGCTTGCCATGGGACCTTGCTGATCATTGTTCTGAGTTTATGAAAATCAGCTTTCCTAAAATCCAGGGTACGCATTTGACTACACTCGGCTTTTGCTTCCCTTAGAACCAAGAACTCAAGTACAACATGGGCACTTTCCCCCAGAGTTCCTGTAACTGCTACTTTATCCACTAAGTCATCTCTGTTGGTTAGGATCAAGTCAAGGATAGCCGATCCTCTAGTTCCTTCCTCTACTTTCTGTAGGAGGAAGTTATCCGCCACACAAGTCAGGACTTTCCTGGAGGGGCCATGTTTTGCAGAATTTGTCTCCCAACAAATATCGGGGAAATTGAAGTCCCCCATTACTACTACATCATGCTTCCTTAAAACATTGGCTATTTGCTTTTCAAAAGTTTCATCCTTGTCTTCTCCTTGATTGGGTGGCCGGTAGTAGACTCCGACCACCAGGTTCCTTTTATTCTTTGCCCCATTTATTTCAACCCAGACGCTCTCGATGGGGCTACCAAGCTCATCCTCCTGTATTTCTGTGCAGAGATATGTATTTTTCACATACAGTGCAACCCCAGCTCCCTTTCTGTTCCTCCTGTTCTTTTTGAACAAGTTATATCCTTCAATGGCTGTATTCCAGTCATGAGAGTCATCCCACCAAGTCTCAGTTATACCTATCAGGTCATAATTTCCCTCTTGTATTAGGAGTTCAAGTTCGTTCTGTTTGTTTCCCATACTCTGGGCATTAGTATATAGACATCGAAGACCATGTGCTTCATAGTCTGGCTTTCTTCCTACATGTTTCTGAAGACTATTATTGGGCGCTATCAGAGCTGTTCTCTCCATTGCAGTGCATGCGCCTACGTCCATTGTTACCCCCAACATTACATCTCTCTTCCCCGTAGGATTCAGTTTAAAGCCCTCCTGATGAAGTTCTTCATGCTGTGGCCAAACACATTCTTCCCAGCCTTTGTGAGGTGCAACCCATCCCTAGCCAACAGCCCATCTTCCAGGAAATATAGCCCGTGGTCCCAGAATCCAAATCTCTCTTGTCGGCACCACCTTCGTAGCCAGTCATTCACCCGGAGTATTTTTCGTTCCCTTTCTATCCCTCTTCTAACTACTGGAAGGATGGATGAGAAAACTATCTGGTTCCCAAAGTTCTTGAGTTTCCTTCCCAAAGCTTCAAAGTCTGACGTGATCTCTTCGTAGCTCTGCTTGGCAGTATCATTTGTTCCCACATGGATGAGAAGGGATACCTGTCAGTGGGCTTTATGAGTGCAGGCAACCTTTCAGTCATGTCTCTAATCTGTCCTCCCGGGAGACAACATACCTGGCGAGTCCATGGGTCCTCGTGACATACTTGGGTCTCGATCCCACGCAGCAAGGAGTCTCCCACTACTACCACTCTTCTCTTCTTCTTCTTGTAGGCCTGGGTTTCATCGCCTCTGTTTGACTGACCTTTAGCCTCTTGCTCACTCTCATGTAGGTTCCCCTGTGAGTCTTCCTCTGCAGGCAGTCCTCCAATCTCATCTGCAAGTACCTGGAATCGGTTCCACAGCTCCACTGTTTCCACTGGTGCAGAGTGGCGTCTAGTTCTTCTTCTCCTGTCACCCTTTTCCAAGGAGTATCCTCTATTCCATTTTTCTTCACCTCAGCATTTCCCACTGCCTCATCTTGCTGTTGCTCTTCAAGCTTCTGGTCTGCCCTTTGCTGCTGTAGTTCCCCCATTCTGTCCAAGAACGCTTCGTGTTCTCTTATTCCCCGGAGGGTTGACAGTCGCTGCTCCAGTCCACTTACTTTTTCTTCCAGCAGCGTGATCAACTTGCACTTGTTGCAGGTGTAGGCCATGTTGTTCTCAGGCAAGAAAACAAACATTGCACACACCTTGCAGGTCACCACCACTGGAGGGTCCTGTCCTTCCATAGCCTCTTTTCCCTCTTTGTGTCTAGCTTTGTGGTTGTTCTAGACTAGCGTGTGCCTGCTCCTCTACTCAGTAGAGGTTAAAAGCAGAGTCCCCCTGGTGTGGAAGTGTGTGTTACAAGACAAATAAATGGAAAAAAGTTAGTTAAAAATAAAATGAAAAAAAAAATGTTAGGGGCCTCCCCCTTGACCTCCCCTGGCCAACTCCTGTTTGATCCCCCCATTCGCTCGCTCTGATCACTCACTCTCTGGGAGCTTGCTTGCTTCTGTAGTCCCTGGACCAGCTTGCTCTGCTCTGCTCAGCTGGGAGGCGGGAAACTGACTCAGTGGATGACTGCCACTGTTTGCCTGACAGCCAAGCTTTCCCACATGGTATTCTCTAGAAGCCATGAAGACTAGAAACTTGCTTATTTTAAAAATGGACACTGACATTCTGTGATAGACAGCAAGTGGGTTTGTGGTCATGCCTGCCCGAGCCAACTGATACAGGGTTCAGTATCTTGCCCTGTAGTGGAGCAGCTGAGCATTATTTTTGAAGTATGTGATTAGAAAACTGCTTATGTTCGACAAAAAACATTTGTCATAGGTAGGTCTTAATTTGACTCTCAGCCCCAGGAACCTATTTTCAGCATGAAGAGTCAGCCTTTCCACATCTGAATTAACAAATGCAGAACAAAATGTGCAGTGTTTTGAGTAGCCACAGCCTTCTTCCACCATACTATACAGAAGAGTCTCAGCACCTAGAAATTATGCCCTAGCAACAGAGGAGGGGGAGTAAAATCCCTGTTTATGTCCACTCCCAGGAACTTGTATTGAAATCTAGATAGCAAAAAAGTGCTGATCTGTGCAGTTCCCAGGACATCCAACTGGACACCTTTCCTCCCTTCAGCTCTCTAAATAGGATAGGGAATACATTAAATGACTTGGATACCCCCTTCAGAACATACTCGAGTCCGGAGTCTGATTCATATTTCATTTATAGCGTCAGGGTTCATGTCTGGAAAGCAAAAAAAAAGAACAGAAACCCCTTCATCACAAGCAGAGTGCCTCCCCAGCCTCTCCCTGCGCACCTGCAACCAGTCCCAATGCTTCCAAGACCAGAGGTAAATGAAATACTAAAGGCGCAATCCTATACACGTTTAGAAAGAAAAAAGCCGTATAACTCCCAGCATTCCCTAGCTAGCCATGCTGGGTGGAGCATGCTGGGTGTTGTAGGACTTTTTTTTCCTGTCTAAACATGCATAGGTTGTTGTTGTTGTTCAGTCGTGTCCGACTCTTCGTGACCCCATGGACCATAGCACGCCAGGCCTTCCTGTCCTGCGCTCTCTCCCGGAGCGTGCTCAAGTTCATATTCATTGCGTCCGTGATGCTATCTAGCCATCTCATCCTCTGCTGTCCCCTTCTCCTTTTGCCTTCAGTCTTTCCCAGCATCAGGGTCTTTTCCAGGGAGTTTTCTCTTCGCATTAGGTGGCCAAAATATTGGAGCTTCAGCTTCATTATCTGTCCTTCCAATGAGCACTCAGGGTTGATTTCCTTTAGGATGGACTGATTTGACCTCCTTGCAGTCCAGGGCACTCGTAAGAGTCTTCTCCAGCACCACAGTTCGAAAGCATCAATTCTTCGGCGCTCAGCCTTCCTTATAGTCCAGTTCTCACAGCCATATGCCAGGAAGTGATGGGGCCAGATGCCATGATCTTCGTTTTTTTAATGTTGAGTTTCAAACCAGCTTTTGCACTCTCCTCTTTCACCCTCAACAAGAGGCTCTTTAGATCCTCTTCGCTTTCTGCCATTAGGGTGGTATCGTCTGCATATCGGAGGTTGTTGATAATTCTCCCAGCAATCTTAATTCCGACCTCTGATTCATCCAACCCGGCATTTCTCATGATGTACTCTGCATATAAGTTAAATAAGCAGGGTGACAATATGCAGCCTTGTCGTACTCCTTTCCCAATTTTGAACCACTCGGTTGTTCCATGTCTGGTTCTTACTGTTGCTTCTTGACCTTCGTACAGGTTTCTCAGGAGACAGGTAAGGTGGTCTGGTACTCCCATCACTTTAAGAATTTGCCACAGTTTGTTGTGATCCACACAATCAAAGGCTTTAATGTCTAAAAAGAGAGTTGCTAGAAATTAAGCCTTCCTGGAAGCTACTTGCTTTGACCCTGAACAGATTTGTATACCCCACTGGCAAATGCCCCCAGGGTGGTTTAGAGACATAAAACCAAACAACAAAAACAACAGCATAACTAAACACAAAACAATAATAAGAGCACAACCCTATGCATGTTTAGACAGAAAAAAGTCCTACAACCCCTAGCATTCCCCAGCCAGTATAGTTGGCTGGGGGATGCTAGGAGTTGCAGGACATTTTTCTGTCTAAACATGCATACGATTGCATCCTAAACGTATCAGAATAATACAGTATTAACCATTAAAAATTCATCTTGTGTGGCGGTCACCTGTAGTTACTCAGCTAATTGTGCAAGAGAGGCACTTGGCACGTGCTCAGATGCATATCCTTAGTTCTCAGTGTCCAGGGGCTAAGCCTTCCAAACAGGTCCCAGGGCTGAGCCTTGGTTCAAACGAAACCCAAGTAAAAGACCTCAGCTTTCAGCCAGGCTTGAGCCTCTGGTTTAGACACTGATTTTTAATGTAATCTCGCACCCTAAAGTTGGAATCCTAATAATAATAATGTTGGAATTACTACAGAATAAGTCCCATCAAGCTCAGTGTAAAGATACTTAGGACCATGCTGCACACGTAGGTTGCAATCCCGGGCACACTTTCCAAGGAGGAAGTCCAATTGTGTGGGGCTTACTTCTGAGTAGACACACATGGGACTGCTTTGCTGATTAAACCTAAGGGAGTGATGAAACTTGGCCATGGTTCAAAGAGAAGGAACGGCCACTCTGCATGTTCTCAGGCCTCTCACACATGCAGGCACAACTGATTACTGAACACTTGGTGGCTGGCCGCCAAATGTGTGGATCGAACCCACGCAGAACACTGAGATGATATGCACGTGCCAGTTGCAGCACTGAATCTGTGATTCACATGTGCAAGTTTGAATAGCAACTTGATGCTGCCGAAAGCCTGGAGCAGTGAACCAGCCTTCTCAGGGCCATTTCTTCGTTATCAGGCTCTGCCTCCTAGGATTCAGCCCCCTAGTCGTGAAAGCAGACTCCGGTGGGGTGAGCCTTCCCGCGCGACTGGTTTGGGTGCGTGGTGGCTACCAACTCTGAAGCCCCCCATCAAAGAACGATCACCCACAGGGCCGCTCCATCATGTCCTCTTCTGCGCCCCGCGAGGAAGGGCGGATCGCTGCTTTTCTCGGCCTGCTCTGCGCAGCAGTATTCGCTGCCTCGGCCATAGTGGCACGCCAGTCGCGCTCCCAACGTCCGGAGGCTGGCGGCGGGGCCCTCGGGCTGCTGGAGGCCGCGGCCGCGATGGCGCCCCTCCCGATTCCACGCACAGAAGCCAAGCGGCCCGGCACACCCGGCGACCGGACAGCGCCTGCGGCAGCGCACCCGAGGCCGCCGCCGCAGGCTCCTGTCGCGGGCCCCGGGCAGGCCGCGTGGCGGGCACGTGCCTCGCGCGAGGCCGGCAGAGGAGCCTTTCCAGGCGCCTCCCCCGCGCGCCCCGCTGAGCCTGGGGCGGCCGCCACCCGAGGGCCGGCCCCTCCCTTCTCCCCGGCGCAGCCCGGCGCGGCGACGGCCCGCGACGGGCGCGGCGCTCGCCGGCGCGGCGACGGCCCGCGACGGGCGCGGCGCTCGCCGGCGCGGCCCGCGTGGTCTGCCGCCGCCGCTTCCGGCCGCTCCCCAGTGAGGCTGCGCGGCGGCGGGCACGCCGAATGGCTGAGGCGCCGCCGCGCCGCCGGCTCCTTCTCGCGACGGCAGCCGGGCGGGCGGACGGACTCGCGCGGGGGAAGCCGCTCGCTCGCTCGCTCGCCGCTCGCCGCCGCCCGGGGCCCGCCGCGGCGCCATGGTCTCGTGGATCATCTCCCGGCTCGTGGTGTGAGTACCGCGCGCCGCCGCCTTTGCGGCGCGAGAGCCGCCCGTCCCCGAGCGCGCCGGCTGAGAATGCCTGGCCGGGCTTCGCAGCCGCCTATTTTGAGCCGCGGCTGGGCGGCCGCCGACGCCCGGGTCTCTCGCGCTCGGGCAGCGGAGGCCGGCGCGGGCCCCGGCAGGGTTCTGGCACGGCCAGGCCATGTGTTCCCGGCTGGAGGGGCGGCTGTTCCCGGATGGGCTGGGCGAAGCGGGAGGCGCGTTCGGGAAGGCTGCTGCGCAAGAGGGCTGCCTCCGCAGCATCCCTCTCGCAGGGGGCCCCGGCGTGGCTCCGGGAGGGCAGGACGGGGCAGACCCCGAGGACGGGAACCGCCGCTTTCTCGCTGGCAATGGGTCGTTCTAGCGGAGGCGCGGTCGGGGCGCTGTCTGGAGCGATCCGACGGGAGGGGGGAGGGAGGAAAGAGCCGTGACTGCGCTTAGCCGCTGCTCACCTTACATAATATAGCCAGGCGTGCAGAAGGCTGGGGTACCCCCCCCCGCCTGGGGTCCCCCCCGGCACCCAAAACAACGGAGCTTGGCTGTGCCTTTGGTGGGCAGCCTAGAGGAGGAGGTGGAGGAGGAGTCCGCTGCTTCAACATTTGGTCTGGCGGTGAGAATTGCCTGTCATGGAGAGCCGGAGACATGCTGCGTGCACAGGAATTCCTTGGAAAGTGTCCCTAGGAAGCGAACAATGGAGCCCGTTTCCACAGCCATCCGACTCTGTAAAGGGATGCTTAAGAGAAGCGAGTCAGAGAGGGAAGGGCCCGCTGTGAAGAAAGGGGACGCGTGCCTAGGATGAGGAGCAGAACTAGGAAGGAGCCGGGGTTTCTTGTCGATGCGTCTTTTGGGGGAAATGTAGCTTTGCCAAGGTTAGCAAAGTGATGGGATGAATCTCAATGGATGTTCATATTCCTTGGGCTTATTATTCTAAGGGTGAAACCCTATGCATGTTTGGACAGAGGAAACTCTGGGAGTTGTGGGATTCTTCTTCTGTCTAAATGTGCATAGGATTGTACCCGAAGACACTGAAGATGGTTTGTTGCTGGAGGCCCAGGACTCTCTCTTTCTGGTCTGACGGAGATGTGTTAGGTCTAGGAAAGCCTTCCCCAACCCACTGCCTTCCTCATGGGTTGGACTACAGCTACCATCATCCCCATGCCTCCCCCAACCTGGCACCCTCCAGATTTGCTTGGCTACAACTTCCAGCATCCGCCATGCCATATGGCACTGATGAGAGTTGTCATCCAACATATCTGGAGGGTGCCAGGGGGGAAGGCTGGCCTAGGATAAGCCCCCAGCAAGTGTGGAAGGCTGATTTAGGTGTTCTTTCTCCTGCCTTGTGTCTCTGTCCAGTAGACTGAAAGGCACAGGAAAATGGTAGGTTAATCTTTAGCTTCCCCTCTGTAGCAGTCAAGAGCCTCTTGATGACAGATCGTATACTTAAGTGACAAAGCATTTCAAGGGGTGTGGAACACTTATGCGATCTTCATCAATCTGCAGCTGTTGCTTACTGTGGTTGGGATTCCACTTTATTAGGGTGAGCCATGTTAAATATTATATGAGTATTTTGCAAGCCATATGAGTGTTTCACTGACATAAATGATCAGTGATAAACAATGACACTTCAGGTTTTGTTTCTACAGAGCTATTTCTCTCTCTCTCTCTCTCTCTCTCTCTCTGTGTGTGTGTGTGTGTGTGTGTTTGCTCCCATAATGTACATAGTATTTCTAAGTCCTTGTTTAAAGACACAGTTTGACTCTTCTGTACGTTTGGTACAGTTTAATGTAGTTTCTCTTTGATTTTAAAACATAAGCCCATTTTTTTAAACAGATAACAGTATGTGCATTTGTTTGCTCCCATAATGAGAAACCTCTTTGAAATAACATTGATTGGTACAGAGTTCTGAGAAACAAAGGCAATCCAAGGGGAGATCATAATATGTGAGGTCATATCTGTTCAGTTTCCAGGGAGGAGGGGGGAAGGAACAGTATATGTGCATTTATAATTCTTTGTTATGCAAAGTCTACAAACAGAAAATGTATCCTCCTGTGAGGATATGACATTAGGACATGCAGGAATAAAACACAAAATGAGGGATTATTCACTTGATAGTGCAGAATGGCCATCACTAATTTGCACATCTACAAGCAGTTCTGGCATAATATAGACCATTCTAGATCCTTCTTCTGAACTTCCTAGGTTGGGTGTAGATGTTAAGGCACTCACTGGGGTCATACAGGTTGGATTAGGGCTTAAATGAAATTGCAGAAAAATAAGCATTTGAGCAAAACTCACCACAGTCCTTACAGGCAAATAACCATTGAGGCTGTGGCTTGAGTTTACTGAAGCTAATGTGCTAATTCAGAGCATGCCCATTTGAAGCAAGCATTGGAACTTCCAAGGGAGGAGACAGGGGAATGCATTAAATGCTAGCAGCTAAGAGTGTTAGTTGACTCCCAGCCAAGATGTTTTCAAACCTGAGGCAGGAACACTCTCAAAGCAACTGTTAGGAGAAACACAAAAACCAAAGGGAGCCAGGTTGGCCCATAAGAAAAAATTCACAGTGTGCAGTCAGGAAATATATTGACTTGTATCAGCCTTTCCCAATGTGGTACCCCCTAGATGTTTTAGACTACAACTCCAGCAGGGCCACTGGTAAGGGATGGTGGGAGCTGTAGTCCGTCTGGAGGGTACCACATTGGGAGAGGCTGCTCTATACAATTAGTTGGCAGGCGGGCAGCCTCCTAACCAAGGTCATTGGAAAGGCAGGAACTGGGGAACACAGGCTGGACATGCGCTGAACTGCAGTGTTGAAGCGGGGAGCAGCAGTGGCCAATAACAGACCGATTGAAGATGCAAAGTATGAAGGCCTGAACTTATAGGGCAACTGATGTCACCCCATTTGTTGCTCACTGGGAGTCTCTAACCCCCTTTTTAGGGCCCGTCAGAGCTGCCCAGACCTTGAAGGGCCTTAAATAAGACTGGGAGGGGAGCTCTGTGTTCACATGGAAGCGTTGCAGGTTCCTAGTGGAAGCCCTGTCCTAGGTGCTGGAAGCACTGTGTGGGCTGTATGACTTGGACAACAGTGACCTCTCTCCCCCACCCAAATTCCCTCTTCAGTGTTGTGGGTTTTGTATTTAGTCTCATTCACACATATATAAACCTGTTTCCCATTATCTCCTTTCTCCGGATGGAATGTAGGTTTGCAAAGCTAAATCTCCTTGTCTGGCTATCCCTGCAATATTGCTTTACTCAAATATTGTGAAGATGCTATAAGAAAATGTAGGGCAGTCTGTTTAGTTCAGCTGCCTCTTTCTTTGTGCTTCAGTTTAATTTTTTAATGCACATCACAGGCTTTCAGGTCTGATCTTACCCACATAGATTTCTAGTTCATCTGCAATGATGTAGCTGTACCTTTAACAAAAAATATTAGTTGGCATTTGAATGAGAATGATTTCTGGACCACATCTTCAATTTATTTTTGCTTTGTTAGAACTCTGATGTTCTTTCTTTCTAAGGGCTGCAAATTGCTTATGAGGCCATTTTGATGACCATCCTCTTCACTGACGGCTGGAATTTATCTTCCCATTTGGCCCTTACGGATGGTATATATCGGCCCCTTGAGGCTTTTTTGGATGAGAATTTGATAGAAGAAGACAGACCCCATCATGTCATAGTGCTTTGCGCACTGTATTCCAATATCACATAATATATGAAATTTAATCAAACCTATTCTCTTGTATTGAGCCCAAGAAGATTCTCAGCCTTGTCATTATCATTACTCAGTAGTCTATGCTGTATTGCTCATTGGTACCCCCAGTACAGGTTATAAAAAGGATACAAATTCTTTAGTCTAAGGTTTTTCGAGGCTTTCATTGATCTTGGATCTGAGTTTTCACATTATTCCAGAACATGTGACTTCCGCGTATAGTTTCACAGCCAGAGGGGGACATATGGACTGTCCTTTGTTCCTCCTGGGAATGTTCTCATTCCTTTTATGTGCTTGACCAAATCATGCATCTTACTGTCAATTTAGTTGCCTGCAGCTACAGCCTCAATGATGGATGGGAGGGCAAGAAAGTGGAAAGAGAAAGGAGTGGAGGAAGGCCTTCTTTTGCATCCCTGGCCTGGCTTCAGTCTCATCCAAACCTGCTGGGGATACACATAAGAAACACTTGGGGATGGGGGTGGGGGGGCACTTCCTTGTTTAATGGAAGGTGAAATAATCTGAAAAGGTTGCCCTGGCAACATTGGAATTGCCTTTGGGAAAGATGGGCCACCCCAAATCTACCTCCTGGATGAAGTATAAGAAATACAGCTCCCAGAGCTAGGTCTCTGGAGTGGGTGGGAGTAATGTGTCTCTGGGCTTCTCTACAGAAGTGATTTATTGCACGCTCATGATTGACCACTCACAGGTTTGTGGGCCCTTTACATGATGTCATCAACCTGCAGGACATCCCCTGCACTTTTCTCCAGTTATCCTGCTTTCAAAAAGTTTGGAGATAAGCTGAAATAAAAATGAATGCGGCATATTGGCAGTGTGTAATGCTGGTGTAGTGCTAAAATTCAGCCACTGGATTGCACTGTTTCATTAAACATACAGGGCATTGCTGAGAAAGGAAGTTTTTAATACCACATCACATGCTCTGTCTAAAGGAGCCCGTCATAATCCTGCAAAGAAAATGGAAGCAGAAAGCCCCAGTACAGTTGTTGGATTTTAGCCTGGTGTAGAAATGCTCTCTGACAAATTGCCTCTTTCTCCCTGAAGGAAGAATTATATTTGGGGAATGGCTGTGTCTCAGTAGCTTTGCACATAGAAGCTCCTTCCAAAGAAACACCACTGTCTGAAACCCCGGACAGCCGCT
Source organism: Heloderma suspectum (assembly GCF_057233095.1). NCBI lineage: Eukaryota > Metazoa > Chordata > Lepidosauria > Squamata > Helodermatidae > Heloderma > Heloderma suspectum. The sequence goes on along the minus strand of NC_139462.1, from coordinate 129,716,097 downwards.
GCCAGTCACCGTGGACCAGCCCTCCCCAGTCTGGTGCCATCCGGATGTTTTGGACTGCAACTCTCGGCATTTCTGACCATTGGCCACACTGACAAGGGCTGTTGGAATCTGAAGTCCAAAACATCTGGAGGGCACCAGGTTGGGGAAGGCTGGTGTAGACTGTACTGAGCTAAATGGACCACTGTTCCTCACTTGGTATAAGGCAACCTTGTATGTAAGCCTACTTCCTGTTTTCTGTCTGTTTTGTTTATGTTCTGTGAATGCAAAAGCTCTTAGAGTGACAAAGAGATAAATGGCGATGCGTGTGTTACATATAATAACTAGCTAATTTGATGGATGGAGAAAGAAAATAAAAGGGAGAATTTGACCACTTGCTTATCCAGCCTCATTTCCCACCTGGATGAATAGTCTGGATTCCCCTGCTTCACTCCTGCCCCCTCCATCCATCAATGAGGCCATCACCAAAGCTGGAGCAAGGGATGTCGGGAGTTGGCTTCATGAATATCACCTGACCTGAGCTCTTGCCATCAGCTGCTCCCACCTTCCTTGTGATCCCCATGCAGTGCTGTAAGGCTCCTGTTTCAGGCTGAGGATGCACCACATTTTGTTGTGGATCCCCATTTCTTCCTCTTAATACACCAGTTTCTGGCTTCCTGTCTGTCAGTTTGGAATAAAGACGAGGCCACCCGCAGACAAGATAGCAGTTTTACATACTCAGGGAATTCCCCAAGATATGCGAAAGTATATTAATTTGTAATTAAAACAAAGCATATTAGAGGTATATTAATTTCTAATTAAAAGAAAAGGAACATTTAAAACAAGACAAAAAAACAGCCTGAACTGGTCTGAACGTACTCAGTGGAGCCATGGAATGTTGAGGGTGTCAGCTGTGGGGAGGAGGAAAATGTCTGTAGGGAGGAATTTGCCTGTTTGAGCTCCAAACCACCTGAGGGAGTGTAAGGGAGAAATTTAAGGATAATCTAACTAAGCAGGACCCTTGATTACAAGTATTTTATTTTATTCTTATTTCATTTCTATATCACCCGATAGCTGAAGATCTCTGGGGAGTTCACAAAAATTAAAAACAAGTGACAGGCCTTTACTTCCTATGTATATCTGGCTTGGGTTCAGAGAGATGTGGTTTGTGTTGTGGTGCGAGGAAGCCCCAAATCACACAGACAACTATTTGAAATAGGAAAGAATTCTTTTATTAAAGACAACACACACACACACCTTTCAGTGAACCTTAACACAGAAATAGAAAAAGATAGTTAGCTTAGTATATTCAGTGGTGAAGGATCTGTCTTCAAAGACCCTCTGAATGGAATTAAAAGGAAACCTAGGGATCTTGAATGAAGGCACAAGGGCATTTGGAGCAAGGGTCTGTTTTTTACCCTTCCATTTTGCTAGCCCATGACCATAAATAGAAATACTAATGTTTTAAACTTACTGATTGGTTACAGTAGGAAAGTCTAGCCTTCTTGAGGACCCCTCATCAATTTAAGGCAACACCCTCCTGCTTATGTCTTTGCTGACATCTGGTTTGCTCTACAGTTCTGTAAAAATTTCCTCATTTGTTCTCTGTGGTTTTATCCCATGGTTTAGACCTGTCTGGGGCATGAACGTTATTGGACAAGAATTCTCATCATGTTCTCTTTTTCCCAGGTCAAGCTGCCTGTCAGTAATAGACCAAGAGCAAACTTCAGTTCAGAAAGCAGCCTTTTTAGCTAGGCCCCTTTGGTATGCGTGATATGATTGTTGCCTTAAATATGCTTTTTTCACATTTGCAGCCCCCTTCAGTTGTGGGAAATAAAGTTGGGGGGGAAGGGTGCCATGATGTTAAAAAAGATCCCTCCCTATGCTACATGCTCCTTTCTTTTCCCTGCTCTCAAGACACCCCCCCCCCCCAGATTGCAATTAAACGCTCAGATTCAAAGCTGGCTACCAGCACCATCGTTTTCAGTATTATATAGCAAGTAGGGGAAGGTTTCCGGAGGATGGGAAGGGAAAGAAAAACAGTATGTTTTCCTTTCCCTCTTTTTGAAACCTCCCATGCACCAGCTCTGAACAGCATTACAAGGCTCCTGTTCAAGAACAGTAACACTTGTTAGGGGTTGCAGATCCTTGCAACATTTTGTTGCAGATCCCCACTTGGCCTCTCTATTAGCAAACTAGGGAGTCACCCTGCAGACACAGGAATAGTAGAAAGGGGGTGCCTCAGATTAAACACCAGAAATCATGCCTCATGAGCATTTGATCATTGGAAATCCCTTCTTCGCAGGACTATATTGGAGTCATGCTAACTTAGGTTGGGAGTTATGCTGTGCTTCTGTCGACCAATAAGTGAAGGTTTCGTGGGCACCCCTTGGCAGGGAGTGCAATTTCTGACGCATCCTAGAATTGAAATAGAGATAATCATGTGACTACTCTGTGAATATGGAAATAGTTTTAGACCTTGGAAACACGAAATGATGATAAATGACAATATCACACCTAGGGCGCTTCCAGATGAGGCTTTTCTCACACTGCCGCCCTACCTCATTCACAGAATTTTATGTGGGGCCCAGACATTGTCATCTTCCACTCTTAGCCCTCCTGTGTTTTCTTACCACTTCATTTGCCTTTTTTCTTACTGCAGAAAATCCAGTAAGGAGAAAGAGACAGAATAGCTGCACACTGCATTCTGATTGGCTAGGAGCCCTCTGTCTGGAAGCACCACTAAGTTGGACCTACTGCACTAAGACAAAATTTCTCAGGCTTGCCAGAAGGACAGCTTACGTAGCAATCTGAAATGAGCTAGCAACCAGGAGTTGTGTTGTAGCCAAGCAATGAAGGCAGAAGCCAGGACCAAAGGAAAAACCAGGAGTTAGGATCAAAGGATACAGGATTGCACTAAAGCTCAGGGTGACCACATTGCTTCTCAGGCTCCTTCCTGTCCAGGAGGACCCAGTGGCCAGCCTGGGCAGGCAGAGTCATTCCAGAGGCTGAGGGTCCTTCACTGCCCAGGCCCTAGGGGGATCTTGCAACATTTTGCTGTTTGGCAGCTCACCATACAGATCCCAAGACTATCAGTCCCAGACTCACCGGCTCCTGACATCATCATACTTCTTCTCTGGAGAGAAGTGTGATAATTCCAAAATCACTGTAGCATTTTTAGTGGGGTTCATAAAATATTTAAGAAAACATGCTCATTTTTCTTTTAAAGCATGCTGCATGTATTTATTACATTTCTATACAGCCCAATAGCCAAAGCTTTCTTTTTCACTAATTGTCTGGTACTTAACCACTGCAACTGAATAAACAGTCAAATCCTTCTAATTAGCTGTAGGGATGGGCTAATATGGCTGTTTCCAGCCCTTGTCACTTTTGTATGTTTTAGCTATTCTGTTTCCACATTGAGAACAGGCTCAAATTTAAACCCTTAAGTCAGTAAAACTTTGATACTAGATACAGGATCTGAAAACTGCTGGGTTTTGTATTTCCAAAATGGGATTCTAAAGCACATTTACCTGAAAGTAAACCCTATTAAGTGAATGTATTGGTTTTTAGCAGATATGTATAGTACAAGTGAATAATGGGCTGTTTTATCATTTTATTGTATGTATTGATACGTTACTTTACCGACATCAGAGAGCTGCCCTGGCAAATAGCTATATAGAAATATTTTAAGCAAATAAAGGGCTGAATGCCGCTACTTATGCTATGCTGGGCCCAGAGATACAGTGGCAGAATGGCTGCCAAATCCCATGCCTGCTCAGCTTGGGGGACAGGGAAGCATACCATAAAAGAAAACAGAAAACCAGCAGAAAAGTAGACATACAGCACCCCCGGAAACACTACTACAACCCATCAATTAGGGTCTGTGCCAGCAATATCACCCACATTTAGAGGCAGCCAATAAACCAGGTTGATAAAAATCAATTATTGTTAAAAAAAGATTAAAAAAATTAAATAGGATTTTTAAAATTTAAACCAGATTTTGAAATGTTCTTAAAAGAGCCTAGGTCAAAGATATCATTATGAATACTAGTTATACAACTTCTAGTTATATGAATGTGTTAGTTCATGGAGATGGGAGAGATTCTGCACGGCATGTGGTGTTCAGAAGTGCCTGCTCGCTTGCTCTTTCTCTGTCTGTCAGTCTGTCAAGGCCTTGCCTCTCTCTAAGTACAAAGGTAGAGAAGGGTAATGAATAGATGATTTGGGGGGGTGGAGTAGATCTGAACAAGGAGGAGGAGCGTGGATATAAATGCAAGGGACAGGGGAGGGGAATAGAAAGTGAAACCAAAAGTGAACAGAGCATATTCATGCAGTCCTCCTGACACCTGAGGAAACTTCTGCTGTATGTATCCTCCACTGGGTACCTATTTCCTAATGAAACCTACATCTCTGAATATGTATTAAGGTTATATTAAACAATAAAAAACTAAAAATGATCATTCAATAGAACCTTCCTCACTAGTGATTTAAACTGTGATTTAAATCATTAAAATTGAGTCCTTCAGAGAAGTGATTTAAATCAAATCAAGCTGCAATGAATACATGTCAGTCTGGGCACACACCCCGCGCACACACACACTCTGATGCCAGAGTGTCCCCGCAGTGGCTCACTCCATAGGGCACGGGGCTGGGAAGCAGCAGATGGGAGGTCAAGCTGAATCACTTTTTGCAAGCCTGGGGAAAAACAAATGCCTGGGGCAAAAGGGAGGGAACTCCCAGGACGCAAACACTTACTGTAAGCCCCACACAGTTCCCTAACCACTCAGTTGCAGCAGCAGCAGACAGGAATCAGACACTTCATGGGACATTTCTCTCCCCAGGACCCAGTCATAGATGCTGGGAGCACAGGGGGTACAACAGGGGGCCTAGCTGGGTGGAGCAGGTTATGTTGTGTGTGCTGGAGGGCCCTGGTTCAAAACAACTCTTGGGACAATGTCAAAGCCTTTCTTGATAAAGATCTGGGATGGAAGAGATCCTGACAGGGAAAAACACACTTGTTAACCGCTCACTCTAGTAGGGCTCCTGTACATTGGACAGTGGCTTGATAGCAGCGTAGCGGGTGTAGTGTAGCGTCCCTTAAGGCACCACCTCCATGTGAGGAACACCTTCACCTGTTGCATCATGTCTTTTGCAGGGTGTGCAAGGGTAGAGGAGCTTGCCTGGAGTAAGTAGGTCAGCAACCCCACAGATGAACAGCCGGGAGCATCCTGCTGTTCTCTGCTGCAGGTCCTGGCTTGGCCCTTACTCCGCATCTGCATGGAACAGGATGTGAGACAGATCCTGTACCCGTGGGAGAGCAGCAGCCAGTGGAGAGCAAGAGGTGACACAGATACAGTAACGAGGAGCAGTCAGCAGCTGGAGCACACTGCTGAAACCAGATGCCCAGCAGGCATTTGCAAGGGAGTGAGAGAGAAAAGGGGGTGGTGCCACCGGAGAGCTTTGCCAGTGCTCATGTCTCAGAGCATTTCTACCCCAGCCTAAAATCCTGCAACTTTACCGGGGCTTTCTGCTTCTGTTTTAAATGCAGGATCATGATGGGCTCCCTTTAGACGTGCTTCCCTTCCCCCTTAGCTGCATGTTCTCTGTTTCATTATACAGCCACTCAGTGGTGCTGTGGTCTACCGCCTCTTATTGCAGGATTTCCACTTTTCACGAAGGAACTCAGCATGCAGTCATCTGATAGGTCATTATCGCCAGTCTTTTAAAAAATGGGATAAAAGTCATTTAGAGTGGGAGATGCCTTGTATCCTGCTCTGGAGCAAGTCTTGGCTGTTTGCAAGTGAGTAGAGGGGGCGAGGCAATAGAGTAGTCAAGTTGGCAAACAAATGGTCAAGCACACAGGTTTCAGTCCAAGGCATTTTCAGCTAAGACGGGAGTGGTCAACAATCAAAGCAGGGGTCAGGAGACCGGCAATCAGTCAGGCAGCAAGGAGCAGGCAGCAGCCAGAGTAGTCAAGATACAGGCAAGAGGTCAAACACAATAAAGCAGCCAGGTGCATTACACGGTCCAGAAGCAGGGTCATTGAGCAGCCCAAGAGGTCAGGAACCAGAGCATCAGACACAGGACACACTACAGGAGGCAAGGCACACAGCAGAGGCTGGAAGGACCAAGTTGTTCCAATGCTGGCTGGGTTCCCAGTGCAGGCTTTTAAGCTCCAAGCCAGCCAGACCCCACCCAGAGTCAGCTGTAGCAATCAGGGCTCCCTTCCCAGAGCCTACTCCTGAGGAGTCCTTTTCTCCTGAGGAGACCTCTTTTGCAGGTGAGCAGTCCTTTGCCCAGCCTCTTGAGGCAACAACGCTCCCGGGGATCAGGGGGTGGCTCAGCCTCTGCCTCTGAGGCAGAGTCCGCCTCTCCTGACCTGGATGGCCCAGCAGCCACTTCCCCCAAGGGTTCAGGCTCCTGTGGGGCTGGTAGCAATCCCTGGGCTGGGGTATCCTGGGCTTCTGGGGCCTCCAGCTCCGCCTCTGAGGAAGACTCCTCCAGTTGGGGCATGACAACCCTGGAGGTTGATGTTGTCAGGTAAAGGACCTGCAAACTTCCGTGAGTAACCAATCTCAATTGCAGGATAAAAGCCCTGTGGAGAAGCCCTCAGCTTCATTGCCCCAAGGTGGGGAGTGGGAAACTGCAGTGATAGTGAGTATACTTCCCCCTATGGAGTTGTAGTTAAACACTGCATGTGCGGTCACTGTTTGCTCTCCTGCATGGATCCAGACTGTGATCCCCCTACAAGACTAAAGTGCTCATGAGCATTTGGCCCACAGTGGCAATAGCTGGAGTGGAGTGCCTGGCTTTTATATGTGAGGAGGGGGAGTGCTCCCCGTGTGTGGGAGACACTGCTTCCCACACACAGTTTGGGCAAGTTCCAGTATTCATATATAGCAAAAGGGGGAGGGGGAGACATGGCAGACAGCCACAGCAGTTCCCCCTTACAGCAAGTATGTCCCCTTCCCTTGCATCTGGGTGGTATATTCCATGCTGGCACCTGCAGCTGGTGGAGTGGAGGTGGCTGTTGGGGGTTTGTGCCAACGGACCTGTTAGGGTTCTCGGCAGAGAAGTGTTAGCAAGGTGTGCAAGTTCCGATCTTTGCTCATTATACAAACATGCTCGCTTTGTGTGCAGCGTGCACTTTCCCTGTAGCTTTCCTTCACCAGAGTTCCCCCTTGTGACCTTTAAGTGTATGTGAAGCTGGAGAGATGATAGCCCCGTGGCGTGCGCCCTATCGTCTGACTTGAACTTTTTGTACTGGTGGTGGTATGCTGTGATTGAGTGTTGAGTTACACCATATCCTATGTTCTGTCTTGCCGATGTGGGCAGGGCAGGAGGTAGTAGAGGTACTGAAGTGTATGAGAGGCAAATTCCTCCTTACACCATGTCTGAGGCTGCTGGTTTTCCTATGGATGGCGGGGGTGGGGGGCATGAAATGAGTATAGGATCTGGCATACATGTTCTCCTCCCATACGCAGTCTATCGCCCACATTGCATCTCCTTTCTGCAGCTTCACTGGTATATCCTTGCTGGTAGCAAGAACATTTTCTTTTGTCATCTTAAGGTCGAAACTGACCTTAGACTGGACTAACTGCTATGCCCTCTCCCAGAAACATCTATTTTCCCCCTTTTTACTTGCACCCAGCCTGAGGAAAGAGTTTTGTGCAACTCAAATGCTCACATACTACATTGTGAACTTAATACCTTTGTCAGGATGAATTTTACTAACCTTGTAGTTTTTTGCTGTTCCTCAAACATGTAATCTTCTGCATTTATTATAGTTATTTTTACCCTGCCCTTCAGCCGGGTGGCTTACAAATAAAAAATTATAATTAAAACAAATATTGCATTTTCTTTTTTTTTACTAGATGTATTTACCACTTCACCATCTTTTTCAGCTTATAGTTGGGCTAGTTAAAGAATGGTAAAATTATTCTGCTCATTCAGAGCAACAATATAGGGGCGCTGCTCTGAATTCTGATAGATATGATCCTTGAAGTGGAATGCAAGCGACCTGGCCTGGCTATTCAGTATGTGTGGGAAATGCACTCTGCATATGTTCAGATGCGAAAGCAGATAGTGACTTGGTAGATGTGATCCCTAAAGTGGGATCAAGATGGCTGTGATTATTCATTGTATGGAGGAAGGTATGTCCCAAAGCATCCTATGCTCATGAATACTACACATATGCTAAAGTGCTGCTCTGCTCATGCTCAGTTATTGTATAATGTTCATCTGCACTACAACCTGATCAACTCCAAAATTCTCCAGTCACTACTGCTGAATAATAAACTAGAAATTAAAATAAGGTTGCAGTCCTAAGCATTCTTAATTGAAAGTTAATTTTGTCTAAAGCTTACTTCAGAGTAAGTAGACTTACTTCAGAGGAAGTGTGCTTAGGTTGGAAGTATTAAAATAAAATATACCATTACTTCTCTTTCAGAGATAGAACATGTGGGACAAAGCTCACCCCTCCTCCCCCATACACACACAAATGCACTTTGCCCCATCCACTCCCAAATATCTTTTTCTGATCTGCTACTGCTATTGCAGTAAAAACAATGAAGAAACTTGTGGCATCTTAAAGATGTGTTTTAAGGAACCCAAGATAAACATAAAATCAACAAAAATAAAGCACTGACCCATCAATCAGCATAGTGAATCAAAAAAACAAAAGAGCTGCAGGGTAACTGCAATACCTCAGCAATCAGGTGAGCACAGGTGCTTTCTGAAAGAGCCAGGATTCTGCCCGGTGTCTAAAGCTACGAAGTCTCTGGGCCTGTTGGGCCTCCTTGGTGGGCGGGGTGGGGGGATCTTACAGTTTTGGTGCTCCTGCTCCTAGCAGATGCCTGTTGTGCCTCATTTGGCAGAGGCAGCTGGAGCAAGGCTCTGGTGGTGAACGGAGCATACAGGGCAGCACCCCAGAAGAAGGGGTGTCTCTCAGGTACCCACTTCCCAGTCCATGTAGGTTTTGAAGCATTTAAAAGTGGGGAACCTTTTTTGGCCTGAAGGTGGAATTGCCTCTAAACAGGGCCACCCACTGCTAGCCTTCCCCTCCCCCCTGATTGTCCAGACTCCATTCATACTCACACCCTCACGCACAACACACACTCCCCCCTCCCAGAAATCCCCATTCAGCAATTAAGCTTTTTCAAGCTTCTATTGGCACTAATGGATGCTTTTTTAAACCCTGATTGCAATGTGAGGGTGATTTTTCGAGTGGGGTCACGGTATTTTGGAAAGGGGCAATTATCCCTCCCCAGCAGCACAGGGCAGGGGAGCATGGGAAATCTCTCATCTCCAATTAGCAGCTGATCAGAAATAAGAGGTTCTCCTTTCCTGGGGGTGGGCAAAGAAGCAGGTGGGCCGGTTAGGAACGCTTGCAGGTCAGAGGTCCCACATGGCTGCTTTAAAGGCTAAACCCAGTGTCTTGAACTGAGCCCAGAAAGGGACAGGTAAACCCATGCAGGCTGCATAAGGCTGGAATCATGTTCTGACTGCCTAAAAATGCGGAATGCGGCAGCACCATTCTGTATCCAGTTACGTTTCAGACAAGATGGACCCTTGACACCACCAGCTTCTGGGCCCTACTCTCAAAGAATAGTCAGAGCAACTGAGGCATGGTGCCTCCTAGTCCCATCGCAGCAAGGTGTCTATGAACAAAACCACAGTCAATGGTATTGAAGGTTACTGAGAAGATTCAGGGGTGTTAACATGGTCACATCCCCACTCACCATTTTCTGACACATACAAGATACCGAGGAGTAGATTGCGCTCACAGGGGCGGCCTGTCCATACAGGGGAACTATGCAGTCACCTAGAGCACCAAGTTAAGTGGGGTGCCAAATTCAAGGGGAAAAAAATACACATTAAAAATACAAATAAAATAATGGAGATGTTATTTCAATTCCTGTGTGCATACAGAGAGAATCTGACTGAGGCTGTGGAGGTGAGCAAGGAACAGACGGGGATGGTGGGGCTAAGTCAGGTCACCCACTCACCTGCCCGCCCCAGCTTGCCCTTAGTTGACGTGGGGTATCCCACTGCTCTGTTGCTGCTCCCACTCTGAGGCAGGGAGTGAAGGCCCCCCCCCCCCGAGCAGCCACTTCCTTTGCCCTCGGCGGGCTGAGCCTAGGGGTTGGCAGTGCCTTGCGGGCCATGTCGCCTTGAGGATGCAACTGGGGCCCTTCTGCCAGGACTGTGCTCCTCTCCTGGGTTGATTTTATCAGACCTTCTGTGTTGATACAGCACTTAGTAAAAGAAAAGAAAAAAAGAAAACTAACACCCAACACCAATTTGGGTGCGTTTTATTATAAATGATAGTTATTGTGGCGGGGGGGATTGCCTCTTCATTGAACAGAAAATAGGGGCAAAATGTTTTCCAGTTTACTAAAAGCCTCAGCCTAATTCTGCCCTTGGGGTTTGTGGGTGGAGGCGCCAGTTGCATGGTTTGCCTAGGGCCCCCATTACTGGCAGCTAGTCTAGGGCTGCCCCTGCGTACTCATTGGTGGGAGGGGCCGCAAGTGAGGTCACATTAAAGAAATTGTGGCTATTGTGTAAGGAGGGGAGAACAGGGTCATTAAAACAGCAACACATAATTCTCATCCAGAAAAGGAATGCATGCCATTACTTCCTCTTCTAGTTCACTAGATTCTGCCCTCATCAAAGAGTATACTACTACATTTTTTTGCCTATGGGTCTGTGGATGTCTGTTGAAAGTTTCCTGTTGTACTGAGACTGATAAAAAATGAGATTTGTGTGGGATAAAACAATATCTGCTATTAACTATTGGTGATGTATAATGATGCAGGTGCACTTATCAAGCAGCCGGAATTGACTGCAGCTCCCTGTTAAATGCAGCCTCAGCAGCCAGCATGGGTTTACCACTCAATTTGAAGTATCCAATATTGAAGTAGTGGCAGGCAGCCTCTTTTATGCCCAGGTGAGGTGGTGACCTGAGCTGAAACACAGAAAGGGGTCAGTAAAGATTGACTTGAAGGTATACTTTAGAAAAATATACTATGCACAGAAACAGTATTTTGAGCCATTTGGAACTAGAATATAGGGTACCCACAAATGACCACTTATACACCACTTGCTTACCATGGCGCATATGTAACAGTGCATGCTGTCTGGCCATGTGAAGTGGGACATTTCTCCATGCCCCTGCCACTAACTGGAAATGTGGGGAAGCTGGGATCTAAAAAAACCCCCACTTTAGCATTGTCCACAAACAATTAACTTACCACATGGTGACAAACATACTGTGGTAGGTAAGCAACTATGGAATACATCAGGCTTCCCAACCTGGTGCTCTCCCCAGATGTTCTGGACTTCAACTCCCATCAGCATCTGCCAACATGGTACATTGCCAGGAATGCTGGGAGTTGTAGTCCAAAAACATATGGAGGGTACCAGGTTAGAGAAGCCTGGATAAATGATCACCTTTATCTGTAGCCATCCAAGAATACATATCACTGTTCCCAGGAAAGGAGGTGCATATCATTTGCATATATCATCCTTTAGAAAAGTATTATTTTGCTGCTTTCATATACTTTGTATTACTGCTAGTTCAGTATATAAATTCCGGGTTCTAGTCCCCACTCGGCCATGGAAGCTCACTGGGTGACCTTGGGCCAGTCACAGACTCTCAGCCCAACCCACCTCACAGGGTTGTTGTTGTGAGGATAAAATGGAGAGGAGGAGGATAATGTAAGCCGCCTTGGGTTCCTTGCAAGAGGAAAAAAGGCGGGGTATAAATGCAATAAATAAATTGTGGTAGACCAAATTGATATAAATCTTGAGCTACCGGAAGTACAAGCTGGGTTTTGAAGAGGAAGAGGAACTAGAGATCAAATCGCCAACATTCGCTGGATCATGGAGAAAGCAAGAGAATTCCAGAAAAACGTCTATTTCTGCTTCATTGACTACGCTAAAGCCTTTGATTGTGTGGATCACAACAAACTGTGGCAAATTCTGAAAGTGATGGGAGTACCAGACCACCTTACCTGTCTCCTGAGAAACCTGTACGAGGGTCAAGAAGCAACAGTAAGAACTAGACATGGAACAACCGAGTGGTTCAAAATTGGGAAAGGAGTACGACAAGGCTGCATATTGTCGCCCTGCTTATTTAACTTATATGCAGAGTACATCATGAGAAATGCCGGGTTGGATGAATCAGAGGTCGGAATTAAGATTGCTGGGAGAATTATCAACATCCTCCGATATGCAGACGATACCACCCTAATGGCAGAAAGTGAAGAGGATCTCAAGAGCCTCTTGTTGAGGGTGAAAGTGGAGAGTGCAAAAGCTGGTTTGAAACTCAACATTAAAAAAACGAAGATCATGGCATCTGGCCCTATCACTTCCTGGCATATAGAAGGGGAAGAAATGGAAGCAGTGACAGATTTTACTTTCTTGGGCTCCAAGATCACCGCAGACAGTGACTGTAGCCATGAAATTAAAAGACGCTTGCTCCTTGGGAGGAAAGCTATGGCCAACCTAGACAGCATAGTAAGAAGCAGAGACATCACCTTGCCGACAAAGGTCCATCTAATCAAAGCTATGGTTTTCCCAGTAGTAATGTATGGCTGTGAGAGCTGGACTATAAGGAAGGCTGAGCGCCGAAGAATTGATGCTTTCGAACTGTGGTGCTGGAGAAGACTCTTACGAGTCCCCTGGACTGCAAGGCGGTCAAATCAGTCCATCCTAAAGGAAATCAACCCTGAGTGCTTATTGGAAGGACAGATACTGAAGCTGAAGCTGAAATATTTTGGCCACCTAATGCGAAGAGAAAACTCTCTGGAAAAGACCCTGATGCTGGGAAAGACTGAAGGCAAAAGGAGAAGGGGACGGCAGAGGATGAGATGGCTAGATAGCATCACCGATGCAATGAATATGAACTTGAGCACGCTCCGGGAGAGAGCGCAGGACAGGAAGGCCTGGCGTGCTATGGTCCATGGGGTCACAAAGAGTCAGACACGACTGAACGACTGAACAACAAACCATCTTTCTGCAGAGAAGCTGCAGTGTTACCAAATGTCCTCCTCAATAGTGTGAATGATGCTTACTAGAAACAGCAGTTTAATTCAGTGTAAACCCCACTGCTTGGAGATAATTTATTTTATTGTGGCATTTTATTGTGTTGCATCCAACACAATGTGATGGAGTAACAGACTTTATGTGAAGCATTACCTTCATGTCCTGCTTGTGAACTCCCCAGGGGTATCTGTCTGGCAGGCTGTGGCTGGAGACCTTCCTAAGGCTGCTTTGTAAGAGCCTTCTGCGGTAAATGAAGGCAGCCCTGACAGCTGCTTTACAAAGCCCTATGTGGGAGTTGCAGAGCTTCCATTTTCTTCCTTCTTTTAAAATAGGATTCCCGCTGTACAATTTGACATTCACTTGATGATCCTGAACATCTTATTTATCTAAAGTTTTTATATTCCACCATTCTTAACTTCAAAAGGCCCCAAAAGCAGATCGCAAAAAAAACATTGTTTGTGCAAGGGGTGTGTGAGAAGAATGTCATGCTCCAAGATGACATCAGTGTTCTGAGATCGTCACAGATTAGTTCATGATGGGGGAAAAAATAGTTGTAGCAATGAGAGCAAGCCAAGTGTCAGGGTTCCCCTTATGTTCTGGACCCCCTGTGCAACTCTAAGGATCTCTTGCCTCCTACCTTCCCCTTTGCAGTAACGCGGCTTGATTGACACTCTAGACGCTCTTTAATTTACCAGTAAACAACAGTTTACTGGTAAATTAGGGCAAGTAAATCACAACTAAAAATATTTACACCCACCTCACAGGGTTGTTGTGAGGATAAAATGGAGAGGAGGAGGATAATGTAAGCCGCCTTGGGTTCCTTGCAAGAGGAAAAAAGGCGGGGTATAAATGCAATAAATAAATAAAATAAATAAAATACACAATAGAGCTGAGTGATACAAAAGGCATTAAGAGAAAATAAAAGTAGCAAAACGCAAGTTCCTTTACCCTAGCTGTACTTAAGGGGTGTCCCCACCAGCGATTTACTCCAAGCCGGCTGCATGTTGAGATCTTTAGGGATACATGACATTGTGGCCATCCAGCAGCCACCCCGGAGCGTATCAGGGAAAAACTGGATTTCCTGAGACTGCTTAAAGTCCGATTCTTTCCTTAAGTCGAGTTCTCCGCGGTATAGCTGTTGTGTGCCCCAACCCCCGCATTTAGCTTGGGTATGCTAGCCCTGCCTAGGGGTGTGCCTTGACCCTGGTCAAGGGGTGTTTCCTGTCCCCTGTTTTTCCCAGCACAAGCCAAGTAGTGTTGACTCAGAAGTAACTCCCATTGTGCCCAATGAGGCTTGCACACATCAGAATTTACACAGATCCCCCTAAATTGAAATACAGATTTTAAAGCACTGATTCCCTGAAGCCTGTAAAGTGCTTTACCAAACCTGTGATTCTGTGTGGCTTGATTTATTGCCTTCAGAAGTAACTAAATCACACCTCCGTTACAGTGATCCTGCACAGCATTTGGTTACAATGGGGGCTGTTTCCCCCCCCCCCGTGTTTACCGCTCTCTTTCCCAGAACAAACCCATTAGTGTCTCCTCAGAAGTAACTCCCATTGTGCTGAATGAGGCTTGTCCTCTGAATGCCCACATCAGAATTTACAGAGATCCCCCTGAATCAAATACAGAATTTAAAGCACTTTCCCTAATGCCTGTAATGTGCCTTACCTGAGATTCTCCGTGGCTTGATGGTGGCCTTAGGGAGTAGCTACTACACACCTTCGTTATAGAGATCCTGTGGCTAGAAAGGGGGCTGGTTTCCCATCCCTGTGTGCCCCCCCCATTTTCCAGCACAAGCATATGTGTATCTACTCGGAAGTAACTCCCTTCGTGCTCAATGAGGCTTGTCCCCTGAATGCCCACATCAAAATTTACAGAGTTGCTCCTCAATTGAAATGGCACAGTTTAAAGCACAAACGCCCTAAATGCTGTAAAGCACGACCTCGAGCCTTCAATTCTCCGTTGTTTGGTTTATTGCCTTAGGAAGTAACTACTTCACATCTTTGTTATAGAGATCCTGTGGTTAGAAAGGGGGCTGGTGAAATTATCAGAGTCGGGGCCTGTCCAAGACACTGTTCTGCAAGAGCCAAAGGACAAGATGGCGCCCTGCCCCACCCCATTTCATGTACTGAAGCTGACTGGACTGCAGCACTGGCCACATCTGAGAGCAACAGGCTAGTTTGGGGGTGGGGGGCAGGCTGTATGGCACTCACAGTTCTGTCCTCAGCACTTTGCCCCAGCTTGTTTGCCACCTGGATGCCCCTACTGCATCAAATTCCGGCTGAGGTGGGTGTCTCACTCTGCCTAATAGTGCACCTGGCCAGCCATGTTGAAAAACATACGCTCGGCCATGCTGCATCAGATCAAGGTCCATCTAGTCCAGCATTCTATTCATACAATGGCCAACCAGATGCTCATGGGAAGGACATGAGCATCTGCTCAAGCAGGACATGAATGCAATAGCACCGTCCCACCCATGTTCCCCTACTGCTAACATTGGTGAAATGTAAATACATTCTAGTCATTCTAAATGACTAAATGCATGCATGTATATCCTTCCGGAATGTTGAAGGTTTCTTCCTTGGGGGACACCTCTAATAACCTGTGCATTTTCATACAAATGTACC
Source organism: Heloderma suspectum (assembly GCF_057233095.1). NCBI lineage: Eukaryota > Metazoa > Chordata > Lepidosauria > Squamata > Helodermatidae > Heloderma > Heloderma suspectum. Next base: position 129,700,441 of record NC_139462.1, on the reverse strand, counting down.
CAAAAACTATTGGGGAAGGGGTGAAGGGAAGGGAAAGCAAATTATTTCCTCCCCCAAATTGGAGAACTCCCCTTCCACATGAACTGCTGCACCTATCCTTCTGAAACATTGCTGGTTTCTTACTTAGGGACAACTGTAGGCTGTCTGTAATTTTCAGAACAATAGTCCACAAGGAAAATAGGGAGATAGGTATGTCCTCTTTTGAAGACCTCAAAATGTCAAGGCTACCCTTGCACAAAACCCCCTGTGCCTATCATTCTTAAATGTGGCGAACATGATCTCCTCTTATGGGGCAATAAATCCTGAAATGTTTATCCAATTCTTCCAGGTAATAAAAATGTTATTGGCAGTTCCTTTTAAAAGAAAATCAAAATATAAACCCTGCACCTATTTTTCTGACATTGGGCAGGTGTAATCCCCTTTTAGGGGGCTACTATGCCTGCAATTACCCAGTTCTGACCAAGAGAAAAAAGTTAATTTTTTTTTCTAATTTCTCATGGTAGTCAACAGGAACCATAAAGACTAATTTTTCCAAACCTTGACTCAGGTTTGGTGCTGAGCTGAAGTGGTCTGACTATAAATTGGCCTAAGCAGAAGCAGGATGTTTTCCAAAATGTGAATTGGGGTCTGAGTTGAAGTGGGGTGGTGGTCAGTGCACTCTTCTTATGTATGCATGTATGTAATCTATACACACACGGAAGCACACACATGTACACATCACACATGCACACACACACACACACATATTAGAAGTGCGCTTAGACTCAGATATATAGTATGTGTGTGTGTGTGTGTGTATATATATATATATATATATGCAAACTTGTGTTATCGGCCTGTGCCCTGGATCTTTTAAGAACCTAGCAACACCCGTGCTTTGCAGTCATGGTGGAAATGAATGGCGATTTGTAAAAATACAGTAAGAATAATGTGTAGAATAAGTGCTTTAGGGAGCAATCGTATGGCCACTAGACACTGTTTAGAGGGCCATAGGATATGCTCCTTTCCGGGAACTGACCTCGGAGCCTGTGCTCCGAGGTCGGTTCCTGGAAATCTGACCTCCCCCCTCATCTGCACTGCCTCTGAGGCAGTGTGGAGAAGCCCCATCCTCCACTTTTGGAAGATGAGCGCGGAGCGACTGAAAAAGGGCGGGGCTGGGGGGCATTCTGGGGAGGGGAGAGCAGAGCTGTGCGTACAACACATCCTATGTATCGTACGGCAGCTTCCTGTCTCGGTTAGGCCCCCTGCCGCTAGACAGCCGAAAATGGCTGTCTAGCGAAAAAGAGCAAGGCAGGAGAGGTGCAGAGGGAATGATCCCACCCACCCCCGGTGCCTCTCCTGCCTTGCTTAGAATAGGCAGTTGCCTCCGAGTTTGGAGGCAGCTGCCTATCCAGTTAGGATTGCACCCTTAGAGTCTTGGTTTATTTGGCAATGTGCACCTTTTGTTTCTTATTTGTTTTCGCATCTGCTCTTAACTTTCTCCAGATATTTTTACTCTGACTGCTATTTGACTGGGCTTTTTTAATGATTTAATTAGTAACCAAGTGACACAGCTTTATCCCATGCCCACATTACTTTATGAGCCTTTGTTAGCTGTATTTTACTCTTTTCATAGGGCTACAACCCAATAAATGAAATATTAATCATCAGAATTTCAGTAAATTTATCATTTAAATGTGCATACATCTGTATATTAATTAAATGGTTCATTACTCATCTTTGCATGTCTGGTTAGCCCTGGAACATTTACTATAAAAAAACTTTCCAACTCAAAAACCTATGATGCTTTATCAGCTTTATAAAGTTTTATCTCCCAAGTAAGATCACCCCCACCCCCCAATACCTATATTTTAAAACAAAAACTGTATAATAGACTGTACCCTTTGTAAGCCACCCAGAGAGCTTTGGCGATGGGGTGGTATAGAAATGTAATAAATAATAATTAATAATTATACTGGGATTTGCAGGGCAATGTTTTAAATGTCTAAAAATATACACATACAGTCAACTTTTTTTACACCAAATAAAACCTAAATTAGAGCACAAATACCTTGCTTTGCTGCCGCCTTTGACTGGGGTAACACACTGCTGCCCAGTCACATACTATAATAGTTGCCCTGATTAATTAGGACCATAATTTTAATCAAGGGGCAGAATTTTAATTGGTTAATTGGGCTGAGTAATCTTTTAATATCACAGCCCTACTATTCTTTATAAATTTTTTGGAGGCTGTGTTTAGCCACTTTGCAACTCCAGTGCAGGACTGCTCATCCACCCAAATGCTTTTAGTAGTGAACACCATAAGGCCTCTCTTTTCCCCACCTGCCACAGCAGTGCCCCACCATGCTTGTGCGGTTCTGTGGAAAGGCTCCTATAGAGCAGGGGCAGTGGACCAGTGTACTCTCTGTACCATGGAAGCTTATGCCATAATTCATTTCTTTGTCTTTAATAAGGTGATCCAAGGCTTGTTGTTGCTTCTTGCTGCAACAGACTAACATGGCTACCCGTCTGGAATTGGTTTGTTGTATTTTGGAACAAAAGATTTCTGGTTTCAGTATGTCCATTCATTTTTTTTTCATTGTTGTAAGGCAATGTTACAGTTGTACTTTTCTGCTTAATTTTTGATAAACGTATAGAACAGTTTCTAAATATATATATGTATTTCTTATTTGTGATCTATTTCAGGTATTTTATTTGATATTGCATCTTTTGAATAAGAAACAGAATCCAATTTTTTTAAAGGGATAGTTGGAAGTTTCAATCATAGAATTCCAATGTAATACATAATTTGGCTCTTACAAACATATGTAAAGAGAGTAGAGAGCACTCCCTCTGCTTCTTCCATAGGAAACAGTCTAAGTCTTGCCATACATAACCATGTTCCACAAGGCTTGTAAATTCAGCTGCCTCTGTAAGGCCAAGTTAGTTTTTGTTATTAGGATAAATGAAGGAAGCAAACGTTGATATCAAATGCTGGAGTGTATTTTGCAGGAAACAAGGATCATGAGATAGCAACAAGTCAAGATCATAAAACAGAGAAATGACCTGGAAAAGAAGTGTGGTAGATGGCCGGGGGTAGCTTCCAGACTGTGGGAATATAATTAAGCAATACATGAAGTATCCAGAACAAAGTTGGTGCACCTCATAACATCTGCCCAGAAAAGAGCCACCACTGTAGACCCCCACATCATACGCACCAAGGATGTATCCATCGCCCCACAGCGCCAGCATTTATTGGAGGGTTTTTCCGAAACAGACGCTGTGGTGTCCAGTATACCTGGAAGAGAAACTTTTGCTGTATAAGGTGCAATTTCAGATCAGAAGATATAGACCACTTAGAAGACACAGCTACCTTCCATTGGTGTGCTTGGATGTGGCATTCTAGTTCCCCATTCCACTCCTCTCTGAATGTCAAGTTTACCATATGTTAAGAGGGTTTGTTTTTTTCTGTAAATGTCAATTGTTGGTTTGGTCATACAGTGAATCAGATCTTCCAGTAATGCTGGGTCTTCTGAAGCACTGAATGCTGCCAGGCCATACAGGGTACGGTACATATGTTTTATTTGAAGGTGCTGCCGGCGTGTATTTTGAGGTAGCTGATATTTCCTCTGCAGGTCTGCAAAGGAGAGGAATTCACAGTCCTTGCCTATTAACTGACCCAAAGTGAGGATGCCTCTCTTAGCCCACTGCCTCCAGAGAAAAGCGAGTCCAGCGATCTTCAGATCTCTGTGTTAGTTTGGCATGTGAGAAAGGGCCCAAGTGCTGCTGACAGGCCAGCATTTGCTATGGCCTTCCACCTGCCTGAATGGGGGGTGGAATAAGGCCCTCTCTGTCCAAGTGCATGGAGCCCAACGCCATCCACTGGGTAATCGGTGTCAAATATGCAGATTCTAGGCTTATCCAAGGAGGTTGTTGTGATGAGGGGGTGGCAGCCCATTCAGTGGCACATGAGAGAAGATATGATTTGTGATATAGCTTTAGATCAGGGAATTGAAAATCTCCTTCATCCATGGGCAGCTGTAATTTTCTAAATGAAGAGTGTGGGAGGGAGCCTCCCGAAATAAACTTTCTAAATAATTTGTCGAATCCTTGGAACTATGATTTAAGAATAGACAGTGGCATGCCTTGGAGAACATACACTATTTGTGGCAAATCATTCATTTTTAAAGTGTTAATTTTACCCCAGACACTGAGTGAGTGGGGCCAGCTGCCTAGGTCCAAAGCAATTTCAGCTAACAGAGGTGTCAGATTGTGGCTGTCTTGACACCTTGGTTTTTTAGCACAATCATTCTCCTTTAATCACTGGTTTTTGCAGGAGCTTTAAACAACCCCGCTGCTCTCCTGCTGCTATCTTACAACTTCCCCTCCCTCTTCCTGTGTTATCTGAGAACGGGGAAAACCCAGTGTATTTCCCCTTTAGTGCTTTGTCCCGCTTTGTGTGGGCATGTGCTAGGGGGTGTTGCTGGGCGGTGTTGAATAACATTGTCATGACAACAAATTGGTGTGTGGAGGGGCAGGTCACTGACCACACTTCCAGTGACCGTTTCTGCCTCTCTCCCATTCCACTACAGGCTCTTGAACTGTAAAATGGTTAACCGTCCCAAATGCTTCTCTGAGATCCCCTTGAACACAGCAGTGCTTACTTCATTGGCTGTAAGGCTTTCCTTTCCTGGGAATAAGTGCCACTGAAATCTGTGTGGCTTGCTTCTGAGTAGGCATGCATAGGAGTGCACTCTAAGTCTACTTAGAGTAGCAATCTTAAGGTCTCCCATTCCCTTCAGTGCATTTACTTGGGACTTTCCCCTCCCATCGACTTCACTGACTGCTTCATCTCCCTTTTGCTCAACAGTTTGATGGGCTCTTTTCCTTCCAGGGAGGATGGGGGAGTCTCCCTTCTCAGCCATGTAGGAGAAAGGCTTGTCAGTTAGGATTTCAATGAGTATTAAAAGTACCTTTTCTTCTTCCCTGAATAAATTCATCATGAAGAGCTTGGAATGGTCATTTTTAATGGTTTCGTTTTTGTGTGTGGAGTTGTTTTAGACAAGGCAGTAATGCTGAGGTGGTTTTCCATAGTACTCCCTCCCACCTAGGCAGCCACTATCTCTTCTCCTAGCCCACCTTGCAGGGTCGTTGGGAAGCCAGAAATAAGGGGGAAGAGCTACAACATCGTGGGGGTCGGGGGGAAGCAAGCTGGGTCTAATGAAGAAGGTGTCCCCCATGAAGGGGTCGCTGGGTGTGTGTGTGCTAGGGATGGCTTGGTGCACTGATTGTATATAAGTCCGTTTGTGGATTTCTTACTTCTGTGTTGGGAACCCTTCAAACTCAGTAGTGCAAGCAATGTACGGCATTTAATTCCATCACACACTAACATATTTAGCAGAGAAGGACTAGCAGCACTAGCAGCTTCGGGGTAAGCCACCAAGAAGACTCTCTCTCCCTCACCACAAAGTCGGAGGAAGGAGGGGGGCGGGTGACCAGCTCTCATAGTCCACTATCCTGGTCAGTAGAAGGGCTTCCAACTTCCCTCCTGCTGTGGAGGAGTGGAGGGACGAGTGGAGCCATCAATCATGTTACAGGAACCAATGATCAGGGAGGGGAGGAGGCATGGGGCCAGCAGCCTCCTTCTGTCCTGATTGTTCCATGCAGCTCCGCCCAGCCATGAAAAGGTATGCGCTATGAGAGATGCCTGTATACAGGGCCAGACTAAATCCCGGCAAGGATCTGGAATCAAAAGGACCGGTTTGTAGTGGGATAAAATGCCAGGTGTGAAGACAGCCTCAATTTAATCAATTGAGAAATATCCTTGGGGACCTTTATTCCCAGATAAACTATGGTGTCAGGGCATTGTTTGAACTGCCATCTGGAAAACAGGGCAGAGGAGGTGTCTATCCTTAGGGGCATAAGTTCTGATTTAGCCCAATTAATTGTATATCCGATATTGACCCAAATGTGTCTGTTAATCTGATAAACTCTGGTATAGAGTTTTCAGTACCACCTGAACAAGAACATATTATCCACGTAAAGGATGATCTTATATTCTATGGTATGTTGAACATAATCCTGTAATGCCCTGTTTTGTCGGATGGTGCAAGGCAACAGTTCCAGACAGATGTTGAATATCAGGGGAGAGAGTGGACACCCCTGGCTTATGCTCCTTTCAAGTGGGAATGGTGAGGAAAGAATTCCATTGGTCCATACCTGTGACCTTGAGTTTGCATATAGGATCTTCACCCAGGCCAGAAATTCTTGAGGAAAGTCAAATTGAGAAAGTGTGGCAGTGATAAATGGCCAACAAATCTTATCAAAGGCCTTTTCAGCATGTAGTGATAGGATAGTGGCAGGGGTCTTTCTGGCAGCATTAAGTGCTACTAGGTCTACCAAGCCTCAGATTTCCTGCTGTCTGCCTGGTGTTTATGAACCCTTTTTGTTCAGGGTTAATTAATGTTGCTATTATTTTTTTAAACTCTGTTAGCTAGTGCAGCATTTTGGCATCTGCGTCAATCAGGGAAATTGGTCTATAATTTGCACAGAACCCATGATCTTTTTCTGGATTGTGGATGACTGAAATGTGGACCTCTTGCAGAGTGGGCAGCAGTGTGCGTATTTCAAAAACATCCTGATAGAGCTCCAAATTTATGGCTGTCAAGGTTTCAGAGTAGGCTTTACACCACTCAGTGGAGAACCCATCAGGGCCACCGGCCTTTCCTGCTGTCATCTTTTAGTCACTCTCTCAGTTTCTTCCTCTTCTAGGGTTCCTCTAGGAGCTCCCTTTGCTGCATATCTAATTCAGGAAGGATCAGAGTCTCATCTGCCTCTGCATCAGGAGTCCTGTCTGCTGTATAGAGCCCAGAATATAACTTACAAAACTGGGCATTAATTTGTTGTGGCATGGTGAATATGTTCCCTACTTTATCACAGAATCATAGAATAGTAGGGTTGGAATGGGCCTACAAGGCCATCGAGTCCAACCCCCTGCTCAATGCAGGAATCCAAGTCAGAGCATCCCTGACAGATGGCTGTCCAGCCTCGTCTTGAACGGCTCCAGTGTGGGAGAGCCCACCACCTCCCTAGGTCATTGGTTCCATTGTTGTATTCCTCTAACTGTCAGGAATTTTTTTCCCGATGTTCAGCCAGAATCTGGCTTCCTGTAACTTGAGCCCATTCTTCCGTTTCCTGCACTCTGGGATGATTGAGAAGAGATCTTGGCCTTCCTGTCTGTGACAACCTTTGAAGAACCTTTGAAGAGCGCTATCATCTCTCCCCTCAGTCTTCTTTTCTCAAGGCTAAACATGCCCAGTTCTTTCAGTCTCTCTTCATAGGGCTTTGTTTCCAGTCCGCTGATCATCTTTGTTGCCCTCCTCTGAACCTTCTCCAGTTTGTCTGCATCCTTCTTAAAGTGTGGTGCCCAGAACTTGACACAGTACTCCAGATAAGGCTTGTTCTAACCTCAGATACGCAGATGATACCACCCTAATGGCAGAAAGTGAAGAGGATCTCAAGAGCCTCTTGTTGAGGGTGAAAGAGGAGAGTGCAAAAGCTGGTTTGAAACTCAACATTAAAAAAACGAAGATCATGGCATCTGGCCCCATCACTTCCTGGCATATGGAAGGGGAAGAAATGAAAGCAGTGACAGATTTTATTTTCTTAGGCTCCAAGATCACCGCAGATGGTGACTGTAGCCATGAAATTAAAAGACGCTTGCTCCTTGGGAGGAAAGCTATGGCCAACCTAGACAGCATAGTAAGAAGCAGAGACATCACCTTGGCGACAAAGGTCCGTCTAATCAAAGCTATGGTTTTCCCAGTTGTAACGTATGGCTGTGAGAGCTGGACTATAAGGAAGGCTGAGTGCCGAAGAATTGATGCTTTCGAACTGTGGTGCTGGAGAAGACTCTTACGAGTCCCCTGGACTGCAAGGAGGTCAAATCAGTCCATCCTAAAGGAAATCAACCCTGAGTGCTCATTGGAAGGACAGATACTGAAGCTGAGGCTGAAATATTTTGGCCACCTAATGTGAAGAGAAAACTCTCTGGAAAAGACCCTGATGCTGGGAAAGACTGAGGGCAAAAGGAGAAGGGGACGGCAGAGGATGAGATGGATAGATAGCATCACTGATGCAATGAATATGGACTTGAGCACGCTCCGGGAGAGAGCGCAGGACAATAAGGCCTGGCATGCTATGGTCCATGGGGTCATGAAGAGTCGGACACGACTGAACGACTGAACAACAACAAATTGTCTAGCCTGCTGCTGTTTCAGGCAATGTGCTAAGGTTTAACCAGGCTTATCGCCTCATTCCCAGTACTGCTGTTGTAGGCAGGTTAAATAAAACTCTGCGTTAGATGTCAGCAGCATATTTGGCATGTTGCAGTTTGGTGTAGAAGTCTGGGGAGGGGTGAGCTACGAACTGGGATAACAATAATTTCCCCTGCTCTTGGAGCTTGTTCTCCTGTTATAGTCTCTCACACTTCTTATTGGAGGCATAGGCTATGATTCTGCCACGGATAAATGCCTTACAGGCTTCCCATGCAATTGAACGTGAGGTTGTTGTCCCACCATTGAGGGTAAAATAATCACCCAGCTCAGAGGCCATTTGCATTTTGAACTCTTGATCATTCAAAAGGTTGACATTTGGTCTCCAACACATGGGGGTTTACAGAGCCCCAGATCCAGATTCAAAAGAACCGGAGCATGATCAGAGACAGCAATTATATCTATATAGGAGGCCTTGACATGCCAAAGGATGGGGGAGAGGTTAAAAAAATAAACAAAAACAGTTTTGATGGGCTGACTGTATGACGATATAGTCTCCCTTACTGAGATTCAACACTCGCCACACATCTACTAGACCCTGTTCTGCCATGTAGGCCTTGAGGGTGGGGCAGAGCATGGAGGGTAATTTGTGTGTGTGGGTATCCTATCTAAGACTGGATCTAGAATACTGTTGAAATCTCCTACAATTATTAATTGGTTGTAGACCACGGAAGACATGTAGCAAAAGCAGTCATGAAACATTGAGGAAGAATCTAGGTTGGGGCCATACAAATTTACCAGATCCTGTGTCGACATTGCAATCTTAACAACTAAGTTAAGAAAGCATCCTCCCTCATCTGTCACTGTGTGCAACAGTGAGACCAGAGTTCACTTGTGGATTAACACAGCTACTGCTTTGGATTTCTTGGAGTTGCCACTAGCATACACTTCACCCACCCAATCCTTACAGAGCTGATACTTACCTTAGCGAGCAGATGGGTTTCCTGTAAGAAGGCGATATCAGCTTTCAGCCTCTTAAATTTGGCAAGCACCTGCTTGCGTTTGTTGAGTGTACCCAGGCCTGTAAGTTCCAGGTAATGATGTTTAATGGCATGACAAGTGTATTGAAGTTGGAACTAAAAGAAGGTGTGGAATTGGGAAATAGCAAAGCCTAATACAACTTCTTACCAGCATTTCATTACTGTCCATAATCTGACCAATATGATGGGTGGCGAAACATGTGTGAGCGTGATGCAGTGACAGGTCTGTAGTGAGTTTGACACTGGAAGAAATGGTGAGGAGTCAGGTCAGGCGTTGAGCTTACACAAGTGTCATATATGCTGTTTATTAAATGTATACATGCCTGCTCAGGCAGTTTTCCTGTTTCTTTGAGTAGGCCAGCTTTTCTGTAGGCTTCTCTCACAGAGAGACTGGTACCAAGCAGGCACCAATCCATGTGTTAACAATTGCTAGTTGTCTGATGCTGATAAGGGTATAATCCTCATGTCAACAGTTATGCAGCTGCCTGTTTTCTAGGGATGTTGGAGAATTTCTCCATGAATCTCCGGGAGGCCGAATGCTAACGCATTCGGCCCCCCAAAATTGGTGGAGAAATGGTCCACCACCCCCCAGCCACCCCCCAGAATGGGACTTACCTTTGCCGAATGTACCTGGCGCTGGCAGCTCCCAGCGGAGGTTTGGCGGCGGCGGTGGCGGCGGTGGCGGCGGCGGCTGGTCTTCTGACTGGCCGCCGCCATTTCCAAGTGAAAAAAGAAAAACACACAAGTAAACGTGATAGGCTACGTAAAGATTTACGTAGCCTATGACGGCTAGATTTTCAAAAAACACCGTGATAAGCTACGTAAATCCTTACGTAGCCTATCATGGCTGACTTTGGGGGGGGGGAAGCGCGTACGCAAATGACAGTGCCCATGGGCGCCGCCATTTGCGTTCCTTATTTGGGCACATGTAGTCTGCGTAAATACGGCGAAAATAAGGGCAACGCAAATAGCGTTGCCCTTATTTTCACCACAGTCTACGTAAATGTTTACGCAGACTACACATGCCCAAATAAGGAACGCAAATGGCGGCGCCCATGGGCGCCGCCATTTGCATACGCACTTTTTTTTTTTTTTCCCCCAAAGTCAGCTGTGATAGGCTACGTAAGGATTTACATAGCCTATCACGGCTGACTGCAGGGACGCAAACGGCGGCGGCTATGGCCGCCGCCATTTGCATCCCGGCCGGCCAGGAGGATTCGCGGCCGGAGGGATGGGGCGCCTCCCCCCCGGCCAGAATTTCGGCCAGAGGGACGGGGCATCTCCCCCGCAGCCAGAATTTCGGCGGGGAGGGATGGGGCACCTCCCCCCCGCCCAGAATTTCAGGAGGAGGGACAGAGCGCCTCCCCCCCACCGCGAAGCAAGCTGCGGGATGAGGTAAGGGACTTTCGTCCATCCCTACTGTTTTCCTCTGTTTGCTTTACTGTTCTATCTTGCTAGGGAGATGAAGAGGGTTCCTCCCCCCTGCCCCCCCAGTCTTGGAATGTTGGAACTTCTTACTCACTGGGAGGGGTAACTCATTGCCTGCCTGCTTTGAGCATGTTCATACTAGAATGTCAGAAAAGGGTATAAAAGACTGGACTGAAGCCTAACCAATTTGGCCTCGCTCCATGGGAGAATGTGCACAACCAGCTTGGAGAACTTTGGGTTCTAGGAATGATTTCTAATATGCTGTTGATTGGGCCTCCCGGCATATACCAGCTGTGAGGAAGTTGCCACCTTCATCGCCTGAAGAGATGTGTGAGCTTTCTTTGTATTTTTATTCTGCATCCATTTTCTATCAATAAACTGTAATTCTTTCCACAAGTGGTCTAGTTTCATTTTGGTAATCCAAAGAATCCATAGAATCCATTATTTCAAACAGCATACTGAGAAAACAGCACTGACGCTGTATAAAAAATAATAACAACATACACACACATATACATCATATAGAATGGAATAGCAAAAAGGACAACAACCAATAAACAATCTAACAAATGTCCAATCATTCACCCAACAGACAAAAACAAACACACCAACAAATGATAAAACAAGGAAAGATTAAAATAGCATTTTAACCAACACTGCACACTCTTCATGCATCACTAAACCTTTCAAACTGCTTCCAGACAAGCGCTCTCCCAACTTTCATGTCATCCACGAATTCACAGGTTCCCCTCTGAACTTTGAAGAGACATAAACAGGAGGCCCCCATAAACCATCAAGGGAGTTACCTCAACACCCAATCTAGGGATCCATGTTGCCTTCATATGACCTGAGGCTATACATTATTTATTTATACATTTTCACTGAAAATAGTAGCCATAATGGTACTCATAATAATGGTAATAAAACTGGTAGTAATAATAATAAACCGTAATAATATAACAATGATAAACTGTAAAGTAATGCTTGAATAAGCCCATATTAACCTCATATGGACAAAATATAAACATTACATCAACTCAAAATTCATATACCATTTCAGTGGTATGGGGTCCCTATTGTCATCATATGGCCAGCTAAACAATATTTACCCATAGGCTGTATTATAAAAAGTACAACTGAAACAGCTAGAACATATCTGGAATAAACCTGTAGGAAAGTTGGATCGATTTTCTCATGAACACACTGTACTCTGTCAGGTCCCAGTCAAAATAGATTCTTTTAGATTGCCAAGATGAAACAAAGCTGCTTGTGCAAAAGGATGACTGTTTAGAAAATAGATGCAGAATAAGTATGCAAAGAAAGCTCTCACCTCTCATCAGCCAATGAAGCTGTCACAGCTGGGTGTCTATCTGGGTCCCCAAGTTTCTCCAGGTTGGTAGTGCACGTATTCCCCCTTGGAGCAAGACCAAAGGACAAAGCCTGCCGGTTGGATTTTATAGATCTCTCCCTAGTTCAGGAGCAGGGAGGGGGAAATGGGGCTTTCCTTCCCAGGGGAAGTGAAACGTATCTCCTAGGTGCTGACATCATCCAGCTAACCAAACCAGCTACACGGTGAAGCTGTGAATGACTAGCCTTTGTGAAAGGGCTTCTGAATTAACTATAAGGCTACCAGCTAGGCCAAACTACACAAGTCTCGAGGTGGCTACCAACAGCATATAGGGATGCTGTGAAGTCCACCTTATTGCTCACCAACAAACTCACTGCACACGCTTACTGCCTCACTCTTTGATCGGGTGCGCTGCTGGGAGTCTAGTCCCAACAAAAAATCTGCTTCTGGAGCTTTCTTGAAAGAGTGAAAACGTCCATCACGCTAAACGCAGAACATAGGGGGAAAGTGAAGGTGGTAGACCATGTTAACATCATGCACCATTCTTCTTGCTCCTGTAAAGGCTTTCTTCCCTTCCATCACATCTTTTGAATAGCCCAGAAAGATCATAATGGAAAGATCATTAGCTCCCCAGTGCAATGTCTCCTTTTTTTGCATGCCCGTTTTAAAATATCCTCTTTAGTGGGGAAGCGCAGGAATTTTATGATGATTGCTTGTGGGTGGTTTGGATCTTGAGAGTGGGGATAGGGGAGTGTTGTGCACATTCAGTCTCTACGGCATACCAATCCAGTCGTTCCAAGACCTCTGTCAGCATATTCGCCGGAAGCATAATCAGGTTGCCCTAGTCTTCCTGTTCTTTGATCCCCACTATTCTTATATCTCCCCTCTAAGTCAGAAAGCTTCATTTGCAGTGTAGTATTATTGGCCTACAGTGTTATAGAACTGCTTGCATTGCCTGTTCCTGATCCTCCATATTGGAAACTCATGTTTCAACCGTGCCTGTCTTCTTTTGTTATTGGTCTAATGAGGTCTGTAAGTTTGCCACCGCCGTCTTTATCAAGGAGGCGTCAGCAGAGAATGGACTGTAACAGGGCCATACCACTCTCTGGTAGGTTATCCTGGACGGCAGGGGGTGAAGCAGCCATATTTTGGGTGGTATGGGGCGCTCCACTCGGCTTAAGAGGTTATACCGCCATTTCTATCCCCACTGGGCCCACTGCGTTTGTAGGGACTAGGCCACAAAAGGTCAGCCAAAATTAAACAGGGGAAAACGAAATAAAAGCTCCTCCTCAGAATACCACAGCAGGGACAAAAGCTCCCCCCAGACAGTAAATACCTTTGGGGGCCTCCAACAATAGATTTGCATGGCAGGATCATTTGTGGGGCCTGGAGCTCACTAACTTGCTGCTCTCTAGGTAGCCATCTTGACAGGAAATCTATCCAGTCCATTACTGACCTCACACAATCATTCAGACAGGGCTGTGCCCTTCCTGATGCAAAGGGAAATCAGAAATATAGCCAGAGGCACAGTGGTATGTGATACATAGCTGCCCAGTGGCATATGAGGCACAACACCCCTGTGCATTTTCCTTGGTTGTCCGCACATGCTTTGTTACTTAGAGTAACATTCCATGACATTTAAAGTTTACAGAGTGGCAGGAAATCCTGGAATTTTTGACAGCACTAGTGCAGAAGAGTGTTACGTTCGAGCTTCACACAAGAGGCATAATAACTCCAGCAAATCTGGAGTGAGAGATATAAACAAACCCTAAGAACAACAGCATGGAAAAAAACACAGATGCACATAATGCAGTAGCCTTCAGAATGTCATATTGGATATTTTCTGATGCTACCACCCTTATCATAATATTGACAACTTCACATGACTTGCTGCCAGGAAAGGGGACTGCATGTTCTAGAGTGGTTTCTTTTATCTTGGAAATGCTGGTGAACAACCTGTGGAGAGTAGCAATGGAGTCTGCATCAGTGGCAGAAAAAATAGGTATGTTTGAGTACTGTAGGATTAGGGTTCCATAGGAGCCTGGACTACTCACTTTACTGTTCACATTGTTATCAGCCTCTTTTTACAACAGCTAACATAATTCAGTTTTTGCATGACTTGAATTTTGAGCTGCACACATATTCTTTTGGAACTGCCCATTTCCCCCTGGGACTTCATATTTTTTATCTGCTTGCATAGTTTAAAAAGCCCTGATAGAGAACAGGTCTACCATTTTTGGTAGATGTGGTGACTGAGCCGTGACAAGGCATGGGTACCATGGCTACCAAGATAGGTAGACTGAACCTATGTGAAATTTGTATACCAGGCCTACCCTTCTGTTGTTTCTAATGGGTAGACCTGGTGTCCAGACAACTTCCTACCATCAAATGAAAAATTATTTTCCTTACTCCCTTTAACCCTTCATATCAGCTTCATGGTCCTCCACTGCATTTCCCTAAAAAAAATCCAACACACCAGATCAGATAACAGCAGTGGAAAACACTAGAGTAATGTCATATACTACTTGAACTTTTCCCTCCCACCAGCAAAATTGGTATAACTACAGTAGGCTGCTTTGTGGGGCTGGCATAACTTACACTGTCTTGGCCACAGCCCCACCTTCTGAAATATAGGTAAAATAATAATGGACTTTATTGGCAGGGCAATTTTTGTAAACATTAGCAAACTCCAGGGAATTTTGAATCTTTGCTTCTATCTTTTGTTTTTGGGTAGACACTCTATTTCTGAATTTTCTATGGGGCAGCAATCACTTCCCAGTAGGAAAGACCAAAGGGGGGGGGGTTAAAATGAACTAAGAACTTTCTTCTCTAGACAATGAGTATGCTGATCATTGCTATGACTTCATTCGTTGGCTAAAAACACTGAAAAGCAGGAAATGGCTAGTTACTCATAAAATTAATGGGCAGAATAATGGCTGAACATTTTTCTTCCTATCTACAAGGACAGGAGATATGGTTTTGTTTTAAATGAAAGCTGGGAATCGGGGATTGTGGTTCATCTGGGAAGAGCAACTGCTCCCTTTGCCCTCCTGCAGGCATTCATGAATATAGATGTGTCTTGTCAGCATCGTAATAACACCATGAACAATTCACCCAGTGATTCCAAAAGGATGTTAAAGAGCATGGGAGACAAGATGAGAATATAAGAAGTGTGCTGGGCCAGACCCATTCCTTTCCCACAGTGGCCAGCTAGATGCCTCCGGGGAGCCCGCAAGCAGGCCATGAGTGCAATAGTACTCTCCCACTTGTTTTCCCCAGCAGGTGGTACTGCCTTTGATGCTGGATATAATATGTAGCCATCACATCTTGTAGATGGAACCCTACAGAGCCCCACAGGGCAATTTCCACAGGAAATAGCAGTTATCACCTACTATTGAAAGCTATCAAGAGATCCACTTGCTGGGAGTGCCTGTCTTTCTCCCAGTACAGGTAAACTACCAGGGTGATCGAGGCAGCCTATCTTGAATCTGGGCCTGAAGCCAGAGTGAAATCAGTCCAGACAATCCATTTCATTCAAAAGCATCAGGAGCTGATTTGCCAATTCCTGCTTGAACACCTTGTCCAGGAATGGTTAACGAAATGATGGGCCTATGTCCCTAATATGAGGATGAGAGAAGGGCTTCTTTAATAACGTTCTTAAGACTGCTTCTTGAAGGGCAGTTGGTCTTTCACAACACGTGACATTAATGATAGGATAGAATTTGATCACCTCCTTTGGCAAGCCTTCAGAAGCCAAGTTAGACAGGGTCCAGCTGACATGTTGGAGCATCTGTACCTTTTAATAGATGTGTAGATAAGGAATTTTGGCAGCTTGCCATGTCGGCATGCGACAGAGCCGAGAAAAAATTCCCTCTTCTGTGCTGTTGTTACAGTTGCCCCATTTCTAGCACATCTTGATCTTCTAGGCAGTGTATGCATATATTTGAAGATATCAGTTTATGGACTGGATCCAAACTAACAGGGCAATCCTATGTACATCTACTCAGAAGTAGGACCTGTTAAGTTCAGCAGGCCTTTCTCTCAAAAGTCCTCATTTCAAATCATTTAACATTGACAATTAAAATGGTGTTAGCTTTTAATCTGTTTTATTGTTTATATTATATTTAATTGTTGTGCTTGCTTTGTGAGCTGCCCACAGAACCTGTGTTATAGGGCAGCGATACAAATTTAGATAACAAAATAAATAATGAACCATTAAGTGTGTATAGAATTATAGTCTAAATTAGTTGAACTTAGTTCCTATTGAAATTGTTGGGAAAGTTTATTTCAATGGGGATTAAGTGCAACTAACTTAGTCTGGATCAAACTCTATGTATTCTTGTTTCTAGCTCAATTTACCTCCTTCCAATGAGAACAAGAGAGGAAACATTTTGATTAAATGTCCCAAAAGTGCAGAAACAATTATTTACCTGCATTAAGGATATTTCCCTGTGACAGAAATAATTTTCCCCCCATAATGTTTTTCTTCCAGGCTTATATTTGGCACTCTTTACCCTGCGTACTACTCTTACAAAGCTGTAAAATCAAAGGATATTAAAGAATATGTAAGTAGCACTTCTGGGAGTATCCTGTGGCAGCAGCCATAGGATCATTAAGGTAAACCTAGGTTTCTGTTTGCAAAATGCCTTCTAATGGTTTTTACTCAGCTCTTTAGAATGAATGAAGAACTAACTTGCTTCAGAGTTTCAGATGTGATTTCTCTGCATTCTTACTTGGTGTCAAATACTCAGTATAGTATCTTCTACCATTGTGCTTTGAAGACGCTGCACTTGACAAAAGAAAAGATTTTTAAAATGTCTATATTGCCTAACCTGGAGATAATTTAAAAACACATATACTTGGTATAAAGACAGTAGAATCCAAATTGGATGATGTTTACTAAGAGTTGGATAGCTAGATATTGTAGATCTTACATAAAATTCAGTTTTTCTAAGTAGTGGAAAGTCTGGATGAAATACTTTTGACTGGTAATTTTCCTTCCATTTCTTAAACTCCCTCGTTGGATTATTGCATTCTGTATCTTCCAGAGTAATTAAAATAAAATCACAATGTTGCCCCAGCAAAATACATGTACGTAGTATATAAGAATGTCTTGGATGTTAACATCAGCATTGAGCACAGCGGGTTAGTCAGACTTAGTCATGCTTAGAGTAGATCCACTGAAATAAATGGGACAAATAAATCTGATTTTATTTCAGTGGGTCTACTCTAAGCGTGACTGTGCCTGGATCCAGCCCAACATAGACACGTATTTTATAATTGCTTTCCAAAACACTTGTATATATATAAAATATTCCAGTTCTTGTTTGCAACAGTTTCTTTCAACCCTCTTGGACAAAGTTAATGAACAGTAACTGTGATTAATAAAATTATTCATCAGGATTTGCCAACTGCACTCCACTCAGCTGCACACCACAGCATACCGTTAGGGTAGGACAGCCAGCTCTTAATCTTAGATAGCAGGAACCAAGCATTAAATATGAAGACAGTTAATTCTGCAGTAACTGGTGGGGGGAGGGGGAGGTGTGGTGGTTGTGGTGGTGGGACATTGAATCAATGTTTGTGAACACTGGGCATTTTCTGATCCAGAGCTAATCAAATTGTGATCCTGAAGCAATGACACAAAATAGATACAGAGGAAGTCCCTGAAAACATGATAGTGGCATTTATAAGGCAAAGCAGCCAAGTTGAAATGAACGACAGCTAAATATTCTCAGTACTGTACAAGAGTGGATCATAGGAATATCATGCAATACAGGAGTATATAAATAGACAGTGTTACATAATATAGGGCTGTCTCCTGTAACATTTCCATTACTGGAGAGGCAGGGCATGAATTAGACTTCTGGGACCCATTCCAGCATGAGAGTGCACAGAAAATATTCAGTATTAAAAGCATGATCACCTGTGGCACAAACTAAGTCTGTGACCAGGAACCTCACTCTGTGAGCAGTTCCTCTGGAGATGAGAATTGCTTATGCCATGGGCTTCTCCATCTTGAGAGCATAATTTGTGCACTGTTCTGATCCACAAATGCCTAGTGACAGCCCCTTGCACACTCTCTTCCTTCCACCTCACCAGGCTAAAAACAAAGATTGTCCCAGATCCCTGTACAGCTCCTGAATTACAAGAATGGTCAGGACTATCTCCATTTAGTGATCCCCCTGAATAGTGATCCCCCCCCCCGATCTTGGGGTAAAAAAATAATAAAATAAACAATTGATATTGCTGACCTTTCCTGTCACCCCCAAATCTTTCTACCTCACCTTGTCTAATGGTAGGACTGGCCCTGGTCCTGAAGGAATGAGAAGGAGGAGAGAGAGGCTATGCCCACAGTAGTTAGGAAGTTGCAAATGAACATTTGCTTATAACCAAAATGTGCTTTCTTTCTAGGTAAAATGGATGATGTATTGGATCATATTTGCACTCTTCACAACAGCAGAGACGTTCACGGACATTTTTCTTTGCTGGTTGGTATTCAGTTGAAGTCCAGTTCCTTCATTCACAAATAAAACAAAATCAGGGAAATACAAATATTTTTAAAGGCACAAAGATAATATTAGGAGGAGCTCAATAACACCAGGTGCATAGAATATTTGTCTTGGAAGCTGAGCGTTTCCTCTTTTGGAAATGCCACATTTGGGGAGTACATGGTGATGTGGGGAGGAAATGAAATGTCAGTGGGATGAAAAATGCTGTGCCAGGAAAACAGGTGCACTGAGTCTAATGTGGGGGGTCTGCTGCTGTGAATGTGAAAAAAAAACAGGCAGGTGGGCCCCAGCAACTGCTTGAACTGGACAGGCCTGAGCCTGTACAGCGACCAAGGCCAGAGCTGTCTTCCTGACATAAGTGCAGCGTGCTTTCATGTGTTTGCATACACGCTAGAAACATTAAACTAGCAAATGGGCCACATGGAGTGACCCCTTGAATTTGCAGGGGGTGGGGGGGAAGTTGTTCTACCTTATAGTACTGGGGAAGGCATAGATGGGTGTAGTAGAAGAGGAAGTGCCCGAGAGGAGAAATACAGAGCAAACATGAAGATGAGAACAGGATGGCTGAAGGGAAGGGAAGGGAAGGATGGGGATCTTGAAGAAGGAAGCAGAGGAAAACACAAGCATGGCTGATACATTCTGCTTTTCCTCTTTGCGTTCCCTGTTTGCCATTTCTGGCATGTGCGTATTTATGTTCTTTGTTCTTCTGTGTTCTACCATTTCCCTTATGGAATAGATAAGTTTACTGGTGGTGTAATGGAAGCAGTTTGTCAAATAACTGAACAAATTGTAGCTTCCTGAAGAGTGAGCATAAGGATGAAAGTCTGAAGAAGATACAACTCTGTATAATCTGGTGTATTTGTCTTTGCCTTAGGGTTATCCTGGGGGATGTGAACAGTATATGGGGATGCATGGAAATGGTTTGCTTGCTTATTGCCTCCCTTTGTTGTTGTTCAGTCGTTCAGTCGTGTCCGACTCTTCGTGACCCCATGGACCATAGCACGCCAGGCCTTCCTGTCCTGCGCTCTCTCCCGGAGCGTGCTCAAGTTCATATTCATTGCATCCGTGATGCTATCTAGCCATCTCATCCTCTGCCGTCCCCTTCTCCTTTTGCCATTGCCTCCCTAGACCTTCCTTTAAAATAAAATCCTATAAGGAACCCAGAATTGGATATTACTGCTATCTTGAAGCAGCCTAAGTGTCCTAGCTTGTGCTGAAAATTTTTGCAAGTTCTCAAGGAAAAACCAAATCTCAAACAGAAAAGGTAAATGTGGAACAGCAGTAAAGAGGCAAACTCAGCTGTATTGGGTATGAGCTTATTCCACAATACTTGGTTAAGCAGGGTCAGGAAAGGTTGAACTTGAGCATGCAGGGGATGACTTGTTGTGCATAGAGGTACACCCATCCAGTTGTGTTACTAGAAATGCAGATGAAACTGGTTTGATGGCAAGTTACCACCGGCTTGTTTTACATCTCAGTGTATGGCAGGGCTGATACTCTTGTGCACATGGAGGAAAACTACAGATGAAATGTGCAACGAGATGCCGTGCTTTGTCATCAACCCCTCTTGGCAGGTTTGGGTTGTTGAGAAAAAGACTGGTGCTGTAAGAAACCTCAAGCTTTTTGGTCATTTGAATTGGGGCGTGGAACAGTTTGAAGAGAGGAATTAACTTTTTGGATCAGTTAAGAAGCTCCTGAATCGGTCTAACAAAAGTAAAGATGTCAGCAAAGGCAAAAGGCATCTCTACACCAGCCTAAAATCCTGCATTTAAAACGGGGCTTTCTGCTTCCATTTTAAATGCAGGATCACAGTGACTCCTTTTTTCACGCGCTTCCTTTCCCCCCTCCCCTTTCCCCCTCCTTCTTCCTGTATCTGAGTCTTCCATTGTCTTTCATTGATCTCGCTCCTCTTCTTGCCGCTTTTCCACTTTTCACAGAGGGAACTGAAGCAGAACACAACGGGGTAATTTGATAACTCATTATCTGCGATCCATTTAAAAACAGAACAAAGGACATTTAGTGCAGGAGGTGCCCTGGAGGGTCACGGCGTCATGTAAAGAGCCCGCAAACGTCCGTGAAGGAGCAATCTCAATCGCAGGATAAAAGCTCCATGTGAAGAAAGCCAAAAAGGCAAGGGGAAAACCTCTAAATGCTGGTGCTGTGAAGCAACTGGCCACACGAAAAGAGGGTTGTTGTGCTGTCTCTTGAAAGGGACAGGACTTCGCAACAGTCAGGCCAGCTGCCAAAGAGACACCTCAGTAGGGTATAATCGGACCCTCTACCAGACCTTGGGCTTCTCCTGGTTAAGAAGAAGGATGGTAGCACCAGAATGATGTGGCCTTCCAAGAATGAAAAAGGCACTTGTGAATCTTCCATAGTTTTAGGCTGTCCATATTTCAAAACCAATAAAATATACTTCTAATGATTATATTATGTATTTATATGCACACACATGCATATAGAATTGATGTTCTAGATTTCCATCCTTGGTTAAATGAAAACACTATAATAGCAAAATGTTTTGATTCTCAATTGTAGGGAGATGCCTCTGTCTCTCTTTTAGAGGTAAATATGTCCTTTTGTTTTCCTGTAGGTTTCCATTTTATTATGAACTCAAAATAGCTTTTGTAGCTTGGTTGTTGTCTCCATACACAAAGGGCTCCAGCCTCCTATACAGGAAATTCGTACACCCAACACTGTCTTCAAAAGAAAAGGTAATTGTAAGTGTTTCTGCCTACTTCAGATAAGGGTTATTACAGAGGAATAAGCTGTAATCTTCTATGGACTTACCTGGGAGTAAGTTCCATTGAACTCAGTGGGACCTACTTCTTAGGAGACATATGTAGTATTGCACTGTCATGTATTTACATTTTCTGCTTTCATCTCATGATGAGATATTTTTCCCTAGTGAATTTTGTTCATTTGCTTTGTTTTTCATAGCTGAGAGCTGTTGAGTTAATTCAAAAGCACTTGTTTTCACAAATCAGTATAAGTATCAATATTGAAGAATTATGCCCACTGGGATGTTGGTCAACTTATTTTGGGAAATGTACGTTGTGCTATTGGAATGACCCATGGGTTTTCAAGTGTTCTAGTAGCTTGCAGTCCAAACAGTCATGGGTACTTTGAAGAACTCCTTATCCCAGGCATAATTTTTTATTAAATAGTTAAGAAAATAAGAATTGCTGTGCAGAATCAGACAAAGCATCCATCTACTCCAAGGGTGTGCAACTGGTGGCCCTCCAGATTTTTGGCTTACAACTCCCAACAGCCCTAGCCAGCATAGCCAGTGGTGAGGGATCATGGGAGTTGTAGGCCAAAACATTTGGAGGGCCACCAGTTGCACACCCCTGATCTGCTCTGTTCTTTCCAAGAGCAGCCAGCCAGGTGCATCTGGAAGCTCACTTAGCAGGACTGTGAAAATGATGGCTTCCCTCTGTTGTTTGATACCAGCATAGGATATTCAAAGAGAGCATCTCTTTTTAATAGCGTGGTTCCATTTAATAGGGAGGTTCTATGGCTAACAGCCATGACCTACCTCCTTGACTGTGTCTAATCCTTCTTTAAAGCCATCTATCTTATAGCCTTTAGATAATATCTAATGGCTACTAGCTATTAGCCATCTATCTAATAGCCCTCTTGCCTGGCCTGAGCCTGTGCCTGGACATGGAAACAGAATGAGAAGCACTTTCTGGTTATATCTGGATTTTCATGAAATTGCTTTGGTCTGTCAGGGGTGCACGAAGCAAGAAAAGTGGAGTACACAATACTTAAAAACCAGCTTTCCTGGGTGACACAGCACTTGAAATCCCCATATTTCAGGGTTCGGTGGGTAGAGTAGAACTGAATGTCATCAGCCCTGTAGGTGCTGTTCAGCGAATGAGAGAGGCTTGTTCCTGGCCCCTGTCCATGCTCCCCTGCTCAGGGAAGTTTACTGGAAGTGCTGAATTAAGCCCCTGTAGTTTACCCCACACCTCTCCCCTCTCATCCACCATTGGGATATTGTGAAAGTTTAACAGATACTGCACCATTGTGAATGGGAAACACAGGCTAGATATGGTGAATGGGGAAAGCAGCTACTGTGTTATTGTGAATGCTTGAAACAGCGCTACTGTGATTTTCTGAATGGGAAAAACAGGCTGCAAACTGAATGAGTAAAGTAGCTCCTGCGCTATTGTGAATTCCTGAAAAAGTGCTACTGCAGTCTTATGAATGAGAAGAACTGGCTACATACGGTGAATGGGGAAAGCAGCTACTGCATTATTGTGAATGCTTGAAACAATACTGTTTCAATACTTCAATACTATACATGGGGAAAAGAGGCTAGATATTGTGAATGGGAAAGCAGCCCTACTTCAAATGGGGAAAAAGAGGGAATGGGGGTAGGAGGGGTGGCTCTACCCCTTGACCAGGTCACTGGCAGGTCACAGAAATAGGCATGCCCAGGATTTAATGCGGGGGATGGGGCACACTGCAGTGGAACCGTGCAGGAGCTGCATTTAAGAGAAAGAGACACACTAAAAGGACTTTCCAAAAATGCGCCTTTTCCGGATGGAACCTGCGGGGCTGCTGCAGATTGGCGATAGTGTTATCTGTTGCAAACGACCCTGATGTGCTGTCACTCCTCACTAAGTCAGCCATGTAGATTGGTCCCTGGGCACAATCAAATGTCGAAGCCTTTTCCTCAGGATTGCTGCCCCTCAGACAAGGCCACAGGCAGCCTGAAGACCTGCATCTGCGCCTCTGCCTCAGGGTCAAACCTAAATGTGACATTCTTTAGTCACATATCTGCCCTGTCCATACATAAAGTGTGTGTGTGTGTGTGTGTATGTGTCTAATTTTTACATCAAAAGCGACATGTAAGTAAGGGGAACTGAACCCTTACCTCTGCTACACTCTGTTGCTTCAGTAACAGAAAGGGGGAAGATTCAGCTCCCATCACTGGCACACTGCTTTTGATATAAAGATCTGACAACTGATCCCACACTTTATGCACCTGAG
Organism: Heloderma suspectum; assembly: GCF_057233095.1. NCBI lineage: Eukaryota > Metazoa > Chordata > Lepidosauria > Squamata > Helodermatidae > Heloderma > Heloderma suspectum. The sequence continues at coordinate 129,676,860 of NC_139462.1, read as the reverse complement.
TAACAAACATGGCTGCCCCTGTTGCAACTGGTTTGAGCCAGGATCACTACCTCTGAAGTGTCTGAGGACAGGGAATACGAAGTACTTAGGAAGAGCTTGGAAATTAATTTCCTTTCCTGAACGACAAGCCAATGAAGAGAGAGGTGTAGTGATTTGAACTCTCCTTTTGAGTATGATTGTGTGTGTGTTTTTCTTTTGTGACAGGAAATAGATGACTGCCTAGTCCAAGCAAAAGATCGAAGCTATGATGCCTTGGTGCATTTTGGGAAGCGGGGGTTAAATGTTGCAGCCACAGCTGCTGTGATGGCAGCTTCCAAGGTAGGACAATACAGGATATTACATTAATATCCTGTTAATGTGATGTTAATGTTAATTAATTGTGATGTTAATGTGATGTTTAACATTGTGATGTTAATGTGGTTACATTAACATCACAATTGAACGTTGTTTATAGCCGATGACAGTCAGTGCCCCGTACATAGGGCTTGGGGGAGGATGTTCTGAATTCTTTCACTGTTTATATGTAGGCCTCTTGTGATCAATAAACTGAGAAAGGCCATAGATGTATGAAAGTGCCCAATCCTGTTGTGAGGAGAAAAACACAAGCATCCAGGAGTCACATTCAAGGCTCCTACGTATTGATGTTTTGACATCGGTGACAGCAGAAATTGGCTTTAGGGTTAAAAAGCATGCCCTCACTTTCACAATGGGATTTCTTTTTCATCTGCTAGATTTCCCAGTTCCTTCATTTTCTATTGTATTTGGACCTGAAAGAAGGGCAGGTAACCCCATGAATGTTTCTATTAACTCCTACACTAACCATCATGATTTAAATCAAGACCAGCATGATTGACAATGTAACATTTAGTACTCAAAAAATGTATTTGTGGTCACTATTGGGACTAACCTGTAGAATACTGATACTGGCTTGGTTTCCATTCTGTGGCTTTTTGTGTGTTTGGTTTGCTCAGAAGTATGTATTGTTATGGAATTAATAGTATCAAGGTCCCCAGACCAAGCAATGTCACAGACTAACCTAAAGGGTAGGGGTACCAAGGTGTAAGACGAATTTATTTAAGTGGGGGTTGCTGGTTGACGACAATACATTATGTGAATGTGGAGAAATCCAAGACCCAGCGCATCTGGTGGTGTGTCGATTACTGCTGGAGTCTTGTACTGTTGACGATCTACAGCAAGCTAATGACAAAGCTGTGGTGGTGGATACATTTTGACAGAGCAAAGTTTGATCTGGACATGAAATAAATAAACCTAAAGGTCAAGCTAAGGTCTCCCTATCAGAAGACAATAGGGTTAGATCTAGTTTCAGTCCTAAAGTTAGACCCGTTTCATCGATGGGACTTAAGTTAGTCATGACTTAATTTCACTTTATTACATTTATATCCCACCTTTCTTCCGTCATGGAACTCAAGGTGGCTACATGTGGTTCCCAGGTGGTCTCCCCTCCAAACCCTGACCAGACCCAGACCTGTTTAGCTTCAACAAGGTGGTGGCCTCACGTGCCTCCAGACTGCGCCCTGTACATGTACAAGTAAGGGTATTTATTCAGGTCAACAGTCAATCTACAAGAGATCAGCCACATAAACGAAAAACATATTTTAGTCCAACACACCCACTTTCTCCAAAGGTCTAGATCTGCCAATAGAAGTCTGTGTCCTATATGCTGTGGACATAATATACCTTGACTTCAGCAAAGCTTTCGACAAAGTGCCCCATGATATCCCGATAAGCAAACTTGCTCAAAGTGGGCTAGATGAAACAATGATCCGGTGGATCCACAGTTGGCTACAGAATCGGACTCAAAGAGTGCTTATCAATGGGATCTTCTCAAACTGGGGCGAGGTAATGAGCGGGGTACCGCAGGGCTCAGTCCTGGGCCCAGTGCTCTTCAACATTTGTATTAATGACTTGGAGGAGGAGGTGCAGGGAATGCTGATCAAATCTGCAAATGACACAAAATTGGGCAGGACAGCTAGTACCCTGGAAGACAGAAACAAAATTCAAAGTGATCTTGATAGGCTGGAGCGCTGGGCAGAAAACAACAGAATGACATTTAATAGGGATAAATGCCAAGTTCTGCACCTAGGAAAAAGAAACCAAATGCACAGTTACAAGATGGGGGATACGTGGCTCAACAACACTACAAGTGAGAAGGATCTTGGAATTGTTGTTGATCACAAGCTGAATATGAGCCAACAATGTGATGTGTCTGCAAAAAAGGCAAATGCTCTTTTGGATTGCATTAATAGAAGCATAGCTTCCAAATCCCGGGAAGTACTAGTTCCCCTCTACTCAGCACTGGTTAGGTCTCATCTGGAGTACTGTGTCCAGTTTTGGGCACCACACTTTAAGAAGGATGCAGACAAGCTGGAGGGGATTCAGAGGAGGGCAACAAAGATGATCAGGGGACTGGAAACAAAGCCCTACAAGGAGAGACTGAAGGAACTGGGCATGTTTAGCCTTGAGAAGAGAAGACTGAGGGGAGATATGATAGCGCTCTTCAAGTACTTGAAAGATTGTCACAGAGAGGAAAGCCAGCATCTCTTCTCGATCATCCCAGAGTGCAGGACACGGAATAATGGGCTGAAGTGACAGGACGCCAGATTCCGGCTGAACATCAGGAAAAATGTCCTGACTGTTAGAGCAATACAACAATGGAACCAATGACCTAGGGAGGTAGTGGGCTCTCCCACACTGCAGGCATTCAAGATGAGGCTGGACAGTCATCTGTCAGGGATGCTCTGACTTGGATTCCTGCATTGAGCAGGGGGTTGGACTCAATGGTCTTGTAGGCCCCTTCCAACCCTACTGTTCTGTGATTCTATTATTCCTTTGGCCTTAGTCACAGTTAGTCCAGGGAGGCAGCCAATGGGTAAGGATTTTCTAGGTGCAGGATCTGAGAGCACTGCAATATCTTGCACTTGCAGGAGGCAGCAACAACAACTGGGGTACGTTGCAATAAAGGACTCTTAACTAGTAGGTGGCAACATGTTGCGAACTTTGTGACTCTGCAGCTCCAAAGCCAGTTCTGGAGTATTAGTGTAGGTCTAAGTTTATTGACCAAGTAGTAATTTCAGCCAGAGACCACCCATTAGTGAGTTCTAAACAATAATTCAGTTTAGGAGTATAAAGGAAAGCTTAGCAATTCCCTGAATTCCCTGCAATTCCCTGAATAGCAATTCAGGATGATATTCTGGAGGTGACGGGCTCGACCTTGGGGGAGCTGGGGGTGGCGACGGCCGACAGGAAGCTCTGGCGGGGGCTGGTCCATGAAGTCACGAAGAGTTGGAAGCGACTGACCAACAACACAACAACAAGCAATTCCCTATTTCTAGCATTCAACATGGAAAATAACTAAGCTCTTCAATCTGCTGTTCATAAACAAGGAACAGCTCTCAGTGTACAACTAATCTAGCTGTTCTTCACACAAAGGGAAACTGTAGTTCCCTAAGCCGTGGTTTTTTCCTGACCAGAAATGCGCCCGTCTAAGGGCCACTTGAGTTCGGGGCGAGTCAGCACCCATACTGCAGGTAGCTGGCAAGGAACAAAAAAACCCATTTGTCCCAAACACCCCTTTTGTTTATTCTCTCAGTTCAAAAGTTGCAGTAAAACATATGAACAACTCTATGCGACATGCAAATGAGCTGCTTCCTGGCTTGGCACGCTGGGCTGGGATGCTTGGTTTTCTCTGCACTACCTGCTTCCACCACCTGGTGGGGCAATGTCTTTTCTCTCGTACGTACCTGATACAATTGTGTGTTATCATGTTGAATTAGAGTTGCCTTGTGCCAGGCTCTGTCCTGTTTTGTTAAGGGTTGGACTCTCACAGGTCCCCCGGTTCTAGGCCTGGACGATCTCTGGCTGATCGGTTGTAATACAGGGCCTGCCTCTGTTGCTGCAGTCTCCTCACTACACCCCTGGCTCCAATTGCCTCCCACTTGTTGGTGGACGTGTCTTTGTTCTTCGACTCATTAACTTTTGTGCTGGACTTGAGTTTAGGCCATGGGATGGAGTGTTTCAATTATCTAGAAGTGCTAGACATGGGTCTGCCCTGGCCACTTTTGCTTTTCTCAAAAGCTTCATAACTGGTTTTACTGCGAATTCTACTTTGCCATTACTTTAAGAATACCCAGGTGATGAAGTGGTGGGGAAATGTAATGGAAGTAGGAACCAAAGTGTTTGGTGAGTGGGTGCTTGGAGGGCGGCAGTTATTGGGAACACAGCAGAGAAACTGAACCTAAGGTGCAGCCATTTTCAGATCAGTTCTAGTAAGAGTTGCAGTGCAGAGTAAAAAGCGTTCCATACTTCAGTCTCCCGTGGCATAGTTTTCTATTAGTGCTGTGCCAAAAAATTTCAATTCTTCCATTTTTGGCATTGTGTGTATGTGTGGGGGGAGGAATGAAAACTCTGGCAAAAGAGGCTGGGAGAGGTGAAAATTTCGAATAACTTTCTCCTTGGGAGGAAGACAGGATTTCATCTTATCTTTTTAAGTGTAGCAGGTGGCTGAGGGTTCTTTCTATATTTTTTTTAATTCTGCTTGCTTAAAACTTAACTTCCAGGTGCCTATACTTTTCCTTGCTCTTTCAGGCCCAAATCCAGATGGGGTTTGGACTAGCAAAGAGCTGTATGGGACTTCAAACATTAACTGATTAATTGCAAACCGAACACAGCACACTGGCAAGGGAGAGTGTGGGAATGCAGTGTAGACTATAATAACCCCTGCTCTTGGGGGTTCATCACATGGAGCTTTTATCCTGCTGTAGAGATCGCTCTCTCTCAGAAGTTTGCAGGCTCTTTTGATGATGCTGTTACCCTCCAGGGTGTCTCCCGCCATTTCCTTCAGCCTATCTCGTGTTTTCGCCAAATGCAAAAAACGTGGTATTTTTTCCAGCCCACAGAACAGGAGCTCCATGACCTCTCTATTCTCCAATAGCAGGAAGAAACCGCTGTGTCTGCCTGCTGTGGGCATTTGTTTTCAGTTGTTGGGGACCATCAGGATGAGATTTGACAGGAGCGAGGGCAAGAATCACCTGCCGATTGTGTCTCCTGATTCTGCATTTCTCAGTTGGAGGGAGAAGAGGGTAAAATGCCTCCCTGCAATGAAGGGAGACACATCTGATCCCCCACCCCACCACGCTCAAAAGCAACGTCCTCTGTTGTTTCAGAGCACCCTATTAAGTTCAGTGGGGCTTACTCCCAAGTAAGTGTGCGTAGAGTTGTGGACTTACAGAGTGTTCTTATGTCTACTCAGAAGTAAGTCCTATTGAGTTCAGTGGGGCTTGCTCTCACATAAGTGTGCCAAGGGTTGCAGACTTACAGCACACTCTTCCATTTTATGTCTACTCAGAAGTAAGTAAGAGGTTTCCTGGGGGCTGTGAGAAAACAGTACAGCAGAAGTTAAGCTATGAAAACAAGACTCCCCCCACCCCCTTTGCACACATGCCAGGGAGTGAGGAAGGCACTCCCTCAGTTCAAACCACATGGCTGCCGTGTAAAGCCCTTCCTAATCCGGCAAATAACCCAAAAGCAGGAAGCTCCGGAAAGGATGTCGGGTTTTGCAGATTTTTTTGCTTAATGTAGAAACACACTTAGGCTGCAGACTTACACAGTTACTAGGGAGTAACCCCATTAAACAAAGTGGGATTCACTTCTGAGTAAAAGCTCACTCTCTCTCCCACTGCCCCCACCCCTTCACCATCACTAACAACCACAACAGCATTGGACAGAGACCTCAGGACTGGAGGACGCTACTTTTCTGCTCCTGGTCCCTGGACCAGGTGAGGAGGAAGAGAGAGCCCCCGCCAAAAGTGGCTCGTCATTTTATTTCAAATACTTTATTTTGGTAGTTTCTGGGATTTTAGAATACTTCTTTTTTTCTTTTCTTTTTTACAGTTCTTGGGTTCTAACTCCCGGAAACCCTAAAATCTACATTAAATGTTGCAATATTATGTTTCTAGCAACCTCGTCAGGAAGTACCAAAATGCATAGTTAGATACCTTTATTTGGACCAACCAAAATTCCTGATAAAGGTATCACTCAATTGTGGATTTTTGGTTTTTATTTCTCATGGACCAGCATGGCTACCTTTTGTTTTTTGTTGTTTGTTCTTTAAATTACCAAAGTTATCAATCCCCACGTTTCTCTCTAGATCCAGATGTTGGAACTATCTTCAGGGTGGATAAGGCAGGTTGACGCTCTGAGCACATTTACTAAGGGGTAAGATTCCAATACTCCATACAATTACCTGGGAGTAAATCCCATTGAACGCCATATAACTTACTTCTGAGTAAACGTGTTTAGGATTACACAGTAAATTTGATGTAATCCCGAACATGTTTCCCCATCCACAGATCTCTCTGTACCCCCAGTTGTTTCCCTAGCGTGCATAATTTCCTGTACCATCTCAACTACCTTTTCCCACACCACAAGTCTCTACAGCCATGTCTAGGGCTGGCTCCAAGACATTTTGCTGTATGGGGCAGAGCAGCAAATGGCGCCTTCCCTACAACCCAGTCAAGGTGCATAGTAGTACTCAAAGCCAGTCAAATTGTTTTGGCCCCTGAGACAGAAAATCCTACCAGCACCTCTCCCCTTCTCTTGCAGTGAAAATATAATAATAATAATAATAATAATAATAATAATAATAATAATAATAATGATTTGCTGCTTTTTCATGATGTCCCAAATCAGCTGTCTGAGGCAGCTGCCTCAGGCTCTAAAGTGTGTGTGTGTGTGTGTGTGTGTGTGTGTGTTTGTGTGTCTTTAAAGGACCCTGTCTCCTAAGAACACCCCTATTTGTAAAATGTATGTATGGATGTATGTACGATGTCTGGACAGGGCAGAGGAGAGGAGATTACAGAAAACAAAACCTCAGGCAGAAAGGTTCAAGGGAAGCAGCAGGAAGGGAAGCACATGTGGGCAAAAAAACCAGCTAATCCAGGGGGATCAGATGCAGTAGAGATCAACAGGGCCTCTGTACCTTTATTTCAGCAAGTTCCATTTTTCTCCAGTTACATCAAAAGCAACATCTTTCAAAATAACTTTCTATACAGTGGACTCCAGTCCATGAAAGCTTATTATGCCACAGTAAATGTGTGAGTCTTTGTGGCTTTTGAACACAAAGGAGCATAAGAACATAAGAAGAGCCATGCTGGATCAGATCCAAGGGTCCATCTAGTTCAACATTCTGTTCACACAGTGGCCAACCAGCTGTCAACCCACCTGCAGGACATGAGTGCAACAGCACCCTCCTGCCCATGTTCCCCAGCAACTGGTCTACATAGACTCATTGCCTCTGGTAGTGGAGGTAGCACATAGCCTTCAAGACTAGTAGCCACTGATAGCCTTTTCCTCTAGGAATTTGTCCAACCCCCTTTTAAAGCCATCCAAATGGGTGGCCATCACTACATCCTATGGTAGCAAATTCCGTAGTTTAACTATGCTCTGGGTGAAGAAGTACTTCCTTTTATCTGTCCTGAATCTCCCACCAATTAGCTTCATAGGATGATCCTGGGTTCTAGTAGGGAGAAAAATATCTCCCTGTGCACATTCTCTACACCGTGCATCACTTTGCAGACCTCTATCATGTCTCCCCTGACCCTCCTTTTTTCCAAGCGAAACAATCCCAGCTGTTGTAACCTTCTCTCATAGGGGAGATGCACCAGGCCCTTGATCATTTTAGTTGCCCCTTTCTGCACTTTTTCCAGCTCTACAATATCTTTTTTTAGGTGTGGTGACCAGAACTGTACACAGTATTCCAAGCAACAAGCCCCTATCCTTCCCCCACGTCTATTCACCTTTCTCTAGCCTAGTGCAAACCCCTGATGCCAAGGAGGAACATACACCCACCAGAATCTGGCCACATGGATCCTGCAAGAAGTTGTGCACTCTATAAAAATGACTGCAGAACCAAGGAGCTCCAGACACATTCAAGTAAGCCAGGCTAAGCCATACACTCATGCATTGTCTTGCCCCAAATGGAGACATTGCTGCTCATTCAAACCCTTTTTGCAAGCAAATCCACTTCTATTTTCCCTCAAGGTAAGGGGTTTGAGGCACCTTGGAGGAAGCAACAGATGAGGAAGGCCTCTGGCACTCCATTTGATATGTGAACAGCCACTGCACCTGGCCTTCTTCTTGTCAGGGCCTCGCTGCCTAAATTGGCCTACAGCATAAGTGCAATTGCCCTGCAGCAATTGACTGGACAGGCTATGTGGAGTCAGGCACACTCCGAGAAAGCTGAGTAACAGTGGTGCTGTTAGGCAATTTTGGACTATGGACTTAATGAATATAATGAGCACACTGTGGAAGGAAAAGTAGCAGTCTCCCCTCTAGTTTAAAGGACTGGTGCCTTCATGCTACACTCCCTATAAGTCTGCTAAGGGAGTGAGACCTAATATCTCCTAGTAACTGTAAGGCTACTGAGTTCAGAGGGAAGAAGCAGGCTTGTATTAAGACAGATGACTGCAATTGGGGCAGCTTTAAAGAACCAAGGCACTGCTCAGAACATGTGGGGGACTTGCCTAGGTGGGCCTCCTCTATACTGCCCATGCCTGACATTGGGGAAGATGGGATGCTGGGAAGAAATATTCGCTTATCCTGCAAAGGAAGATGTCTGACGATTTTTCTGGGATTTTTCTGAGCTTATTGATATATATTAATGCATATATATGTATTCATAAATATAGATCAGAAAAAACAATGGTCTCTCAGTATGTAGTTCATATGTCTTTTGCCAGCTGGATGTCCTTCTAATGTTCTGGAGATGTGCAAAAGCATAATAAAGTGATTGCTTAAAAGGTGTTCTATGCCTCTGTTTCCACAGGGTCAAGGAGCTCTGTCGGAGAGACTCCGGAGCTTTAGCATGCAAGATCTCACCACTATTAGAGGAGAGAGTGGCAGCAGCACTGTGACCCCCCCTCTGCCCACCCCATCCGTTTCCATGCGGACCAGTAGCAAGCAGAGCCAGCCCAAAACATCCAAAAGTGCTTCAGAAAGCATTGGACGCTCAGGTTAGTGCGAGAGTTGCCTTCAGTCTTGAGGTGCTGATTTTTCTCTCCTCATCAGTTATCCAAGCAGAACAATAAATAACCACAAAAACTATAGAAGATGTGTAGGTAAGGAATTTTATAGACCCTGAAAGTCCATCTAAAAGGTATTGTTTTTCAGGCAGACCCTTTTTTAAATGTCCGAGAGGCTGAATGTTGATTTGAAGTCTCCCTTTCCATCTCGCTGTACTAGGGATAGACATATCTGTCAATTTCAGTTTGTCTCTCGTTCTCATTTTTCCATTCATAAGTTCAGTTTGTCTCAAACTTTGAGAAGTTCACCGGTCTTAAGTTTGCTTCATCCTAAATGTAGTAATTTTTTTAAAGTTTTCATGAAAATTCATCATTGTTGTGCAGATTTCTCCTAATATACGTGTTTTTGTGCACTTTTTTGCCTAATATCCACATTTTTGTAATTTCTTGACATGCTGCTTATGGGGATTAATGGATGATGGGAACAAGTCCAGGATCTGCCAGGGGTTTTTGAGCAGCCTTGAGCAAGTCGTTATTTCTCAAAGTTACTCATGCACTGGAAATAGTAATACTTGTTGGTCTGCCCCACTTGGTCCTTGGAAAGAGTAATGAAATAAGTGTACGAGTACTTTATTACCTTCCTTCAGAGTAAGAACGTCTCTACATTAAAGGAAAATCTGGGAGCCCCCCCGCAGCATTTTCTTCCATCTCCATGGTGTGAGGAGAATTGGCTCATTAGACAAGGAACATGACCAAACCTCCCTTCTGGCAGCCGGTATATCTTTCGATGAAAAACAGTGCCATCTAGTGGCTGAAAAATGGCAATGCACCCCGTTGTGTTTAAATACCTCATTTCAACTGTGTGTGTTTTTTACCTACATTTTTTGCAGGGAATAGCACAGGAGGGGCCCTGGATGATGACGGCATCATGTAATGGACCCGCAAACTTCTGTGGGTGGCCGGTCACGAGTGCACTATAAATGCCTCGTGTAAAAACAGCATGAGAGCATCCTGTGGATGCAGTTCACTATCCCCTTTCTAGCAAATAATATGTATCTGCTAACATTTGGCTGTTTATATGTATGGAACATAGATGAATGTTTTACCATGATACAGAGCTATCCATTTGCTACCTTCCAAAATGGCTCTGGGGCAGTGAATTCAAGCACTTCCCCACCTCAGCATAGCATGACAAGCTCCTAATTTGTGGCTCCTTTTCCAGTGTGTACATGTTGTTCGGTTTGCCGAGTTGTCCAAGGTGAGTTCTGGAACCCTCTTCTGTAATCCACGTGTCCTTTCTGAAGATGGCTTCCCATGCCTTGCATTTGTCGTGCACGAGCTAGACTTCACAGCACTAACAGCCAAACTTCAAGTCTAGGCTGCCTTGCTGTGTGTGGTTTTGGTAGCTGTCCTTGGCAATGAGCTGTGTACTGACCTGCATTGCCAAGACTGTGGGTTGTTCTGTTTAGTTTATAAGCATTGTACAAAACAAAGGGATTGTTTCTTAAGACATTTAACACTGAAGTTCAGCATCTGCTTTGATTTTATTCCCATGGACGTTAAGTAAGGGTTACTTAAATTAACAGGTGCCATCGCTGGTAGCACCTTATACAGTGGGGCTTAAAATCATGGGCGGCCTGAATTAAGACTGGGTGGTCCTGGTTTTGCATCCTCTTTGAAACTGATTCAGTCGCAAGGCGTTCAGACTAACCTGACCGCGATATCAAGTGAACTGCGTGCTTTAAGTCTTAAAAGGTAAGGCGCTTGTATGCAATAACTTTGCATTTCCAGTACGCAAAGCTGGGCTTGGACAGCTGGTTCCCCGTTAGATGAAGCTAGTGTCAGATTTGTCTGATGGGCCTGCTGACGCGTAATACCTTCTTCTCTCTCAGAACCGCCTCCCTCAGTGATCATACCACCTCAGCATGAACTGTATTTATGCAGTTCATGCAGGGAACCCATTCAAGCATAACGAAGAACTTGTGCTTGAATGGGTTCCCTGCAAGAGGAAAAAAGGCAGGATATAAATTTAATAATAAATAATAAATGTGCTTGTTTTTCTGTTCTCTTCTCATCTCTGTTTCCTGCTGCATTGTGTCTGTGAGATTTTAAGTCTGTTGTTTTCTTAATCTTTGTACAATGCCTTGGAAAATGTTGTGCGATGATGAGGAGGAAGAGGAGGAGGAGGATGAAAAATGACCACCATTCCATGGTTTAACCTGAAAGATGTAAAAATTTGCCAAGCTGTTGCTTATCTTTTATTTAGCACAGTACTATCAAACACTCCAAAGGTCGATGACCAAACAAACCTCAGCTGGCCTCTCCAGCAAAGTTAGGATATTTTGGCTCATGATGGCACAAAATTATAAAATACAGGACCAACTATAGTTTTATACCGAGATCCGAGTGTAGTGGCCTTACAGCTGGACCATTGGAAAGAGTACATAAAATGCTGAAGGGACTGGAACATCTTCCTGGCAAGGTCTTTTTTATGCAAGAGGTTGGGACAGCCTCACCAGCTTGCTTGCCTTTCTGACAGTGGCACCAAACTAAGACAGATGTTGAGAAAGGATGGAGTGGAGCAGTAATGGGGGACAGGGGAGGGCTGTGTATGTGTGAAAAAGTTATTCTTTCCTCTGCGTGAAAGAGTGTGTGCCTGTATGAGGGGTGGGGGGAATGTTTCTGTGTGTGTGAAGGGGATTTGTGTGGGAGCATGTATTTGTGTGTGCTGTGCATATGTGAAAGAAATGTGCAGGAGAGCAGTGTCTGCATGAACAGCTGTGTGAGTCTCTGTGGAAGGAGTGTGTAGGAGAGTAGGGTAGCTTCTACATTAGCCCTTTCTCTAAATTACCATCCTCTGTTCATCCATTTATTTATTATTATTTTATTTTAAGAATTTAGGTATACAACGTCCAAAAGTGGTTTATAAAGTATTGGGGGTGGGAATAAAAAAATACAGAATTTAACAAACATCTAAACATCCTGGAAAGCCTGGTGTTTTTTTTTAAGTCTTGTATCCACAGAACTTTACATTCTATCTTCTTCTGAATTGTCCTCCCATTTTTTTTCAAGACCTGATTTGTGATCTCATAATGCAGCTGAAGACCAGGCTTTCACAGGTGAACTTGCAAACCACTGTTGATGCAGCTATTGGGAGGTGCAGTCCATGAGGTTAGGGTGACATGTTTGGTGCTGTTGTGTAACAAAAGGGCGGGGGGAGGAAAAGAGTCCACATCCCTCCACAGTGCTCCCGCCCAGCAATCTACATGAGGACAGCCCTACCTACCAATTATAATTGCACTCCCAGCTGACTGCGCATCCTAATGTGGAAGCAACCCATGTCTGTATGTCTATATGAAAGGGGTGCATGACAGAGATGTGTTTCTCTGTGAATGAAAAGGGTTTGTGTTTCTCTGTGTGTGCACATATGGAACAATGTGGCAGCCTCTCATCCACTCCCCGGTTCATTTCTGGACCACCATGGAGCTAAAAGCTTATTAATACCCTAATACAACTGCAACAGTCACCGGGGATACTCTAATATTCCCATATAAAGAGAACCAAATAGAACCACAACATATGGCCAAAGAGTGAAAAGATCCAAAACACTAAATTATAATTAAAAGGTAAAATGAAATGTGTTTAACGGAAATCAGAGTTTGCACTGAAGATAAAAAGAAAGAGAACTTATAAAATGACAAAAGGCATACAAAGTCGATGCCTAGAAGATATCTTTGGCATTTTCATTCACTATCTAGCTAGATTGTTATTTCCAAATAGGGCCTCTCCAAGAAAGTCTCTTTATTCAGGCCATTTTCTCGAGGTGGAGATAGCCACATGGTACTTTGGACAAAGAGGCAAGAAGAGGCAGGAAGCTATCCTGTGGGGGAACAGACCCTAATTGGAACAAATGGGGCTGCAAACAAAGGAACAACCTCCTGTTTTAATTTTCCGGTGGAACTCAACACTTCCCCAATCATTGGTTTGCAGGAGGTATTTTTAACCAATGCAGGCAAGGATTAAAGAACTAGTCAGCAAGGGAGAAGATTAAGGGCTATTCCAGATGGAGAGCTCCTAGCACCACCAGTCATTGGGTGTCTGCTGTAAACTACAAGTGGAATTTCTACTCACTGCCCACACCGTTGGGGGAATTTGCAGCTAACTGCCGCAACCTCCTGTCCACACCAGTGAGCAGAGTTGTAGCCAAAGCTCTTCCCTCCCCCTGCTGCTCTCTCCAGAACCTTGGTTCTTTGTGCCAAGGTTGTTGTTGTTGTTTCTTTTTCTTCAGAACTGTGGAATTCTGGAAGTCCAACTGTAAACCTTGCCATTCCTAGAATATGCAAACGTAGGTAATACATACTACGTTAATGCATTACCTCACCTGTTTATGTGAGAGTTAGTACACATTCTGAGCACCTACATGAGTGCCTGCCTCACAAGTGAAATTGAGAGTTCTCTCTCTCTCTCTCTCTCACGCACTGACAAGCAGTTAACAAATTAGAGAGGTTTCAGCCTTAGGAAAAAAATGGCATTTGGTTATAGATCATAGAATCATAGAATAGTAGGGTTAGAAGGGGCCTACAAGGCCATCGAGTCCAACCCCCTGCTCAATGCAGGAATCCAAGTCAGAGCATCCCTGACAGATGGCTGTCCAGTCTCGTCTTGAATGCCTCCAGTGTGGGAGAGCCCACCACCTCACTAGGTCACTGGTTCCATTGTCATATTGCTCTAACAGTCAGGATGTTTTTCCTGATGTTCAGCCGGAATCTGGCGTCCTGTAACTCGAGCCCATTCTTCCATGTCCTGCACTCTGGGATGATCGAGAAGAGATCCTGGCCTTCCTCTCTGTGACAACCTTTCAAGTACTTGAAGAGCGCTATCCTATCTCCCCTCAGTCTTCTCTTCTCAAGGCTGAACATGCCCAGTTCTTTCAGTCTCTCTTCATAGGGCTTTGTTTCCAGTCCCCTGATCATCTTTCTTGCCCTCCTCTGAGCCCTCTCCAGTTCGTCTGCATCCTTCTTAACGTGTGGTGCCCAGAACTGGACACAGTACTCCAGGTGAGGCCTAACCAGTGCTGAGTAGAGGGGAACTAGTACTTCCCGGGATTTGGAAGCTATGCTTCTATTAATGCAGCCCAAACTAGCATTTGCCTTTTTTGCAGCCACATCACATTGTTGCCTCATATTCAGCTTGTGATCGACAACAATTCCAAGATCCTTCTCGCTTGTAGTGTTGTTGAGCCACGTATCCCCCATCTTGTAACTGTGCCTTTGGTTTCTTTTTCCTAGGTGCAGAACTTGGCATTGATCCCTATTAAATGTCATTCTGTTGTTTTCTGCCCAGTGCTCCAGTCTATCCAGATCACTTTGAATTTTGTTTCTGTCTTCCAAAGTATTCGCTATCCCGCCCAATTCTGTGTCATCTGCAAATTTGATCAGCATCCCCTGCACCTCCTCCTCCAAGTCATTAATAAAAATGTTGAAGAGCACTGGGCCCAGGACTGGGCCCAAGACTGAGCCCGATTCTGCAGCCAACTGTGGATCCACCGGATCGTTGTTTCATCTAGCCCACTTTGAGCAAGTTTGCTCATCAGGATAAAATGGGGCACTTTGTCGAAAGCTTTGCTGAAGTCGAGGTATATGATGTCTACAGCATACAGCATACAACCACAAGGGAGGTTACTTGATCAAAAAATGAGATCAGATTCGTCTGGCAGGACTTGTTTTTGACAAATCCATGTTGGCTTCGAGTAATCACAGCATTGTTTTCAAGGTGCTTCCAGATGGATTGCTTTATCATCTGCTCCAGAATTTTCCCTGGGATTGATGTCAGACTGACTGGTCTGTCGTTCCCAGGTTCCTCCTTTTTACCCTTTTTGAAGATAGGGACAACATTAGCCCTCCTCCAGTCATCTGGCACTTCCCCCGTCCTCCATGATTTCTCAAAGAGAATAGACAGCGGTTCTGAGAGTTCTTCTGCCAGCTCCTTTATGACTCTAGGATGCAGTTCATCTGGCCCTGGAGATTTGAACTCATTCAAAGTAATGAGGTGTTCCTTGACCATATGCCTGTCGATCTCAAGCTGCAATCCTGCCCCTTCAGCCTGCACTTCGCCTTTGCCAGGGGGGTCATAGACCCTCTTTTGGCAGAAGACTGAGCCAAAGTAGGAATTGAGCACCTCTGCCTTTTCTTTGTCATCCGTTATCGTTTTGCCATCCTTTTTTAAATAGCTGAACAACCATTTCTTTCCTCTGCCTTTTACTATGCACGTAGCTGAAGAAAGCCTTTTTGTTGTTTTTAGAATCCCTCGCTAACCACAGCTCTTTCTCAGCTTTAGCCTTCCTGACACCATCCCTGCAATTCTGTGCTACCTGCCTGTACTCTTCCTTTGTTACTTGGCCTTCTTTCCACTTCCTACATGTGTCCTTTTTTGTTTTCAGGTCATCCCTAAGCTTTTTGTGAAGCCACATTGGCTTCTTCTGTTGTCTTCCACCTTTTCTTCTTGTTGGAATTGTTTGTGATTGTGCCTTGAGAATTTCCTTTTTTAAAAACTCCCACCCATCTTGGACTCCTTTTCTCGTTAGCGTCACTCGCCGTGGGACCTTGCTGATCATTGTTCTGAGTTTATTAAAAGCAGCTTTCCTAAAATCCAGGGTACGCGTTTGACTACACTCGGCTTTTGCTTCCCTTAGAACCAAGAACTCAAGTATAACATGGTCGCTTTCCCCCAGAGTTCCTGTAACAGCTACTTGATCCACTAAGTCATCTCTGTTGGTTAGGATCAAGTCAAGGATAGCTGATCCTCTAGTTCCTTCCTCTGCTTTCTGTAGGAGGAAGTTATCTGCCACACAAGTCAGGAATTTCATGGAGGGGCCATGTTTTGCAGAATTTGTCTCCCAACAAATATTGGGGAAATTGAAATCCCCCATTACGACTACATCGTGCTTCCTTGAAACACTGGCAATGTACTTTTCAAAAGTTTCATCCCCGTCTTCTCCTTGATTGGGTGGCCGGTAGTAGACTCTGAGATATGTATTTTTCACATACAGTGCAACCCCAGCTCCCTTTCTGTTCCTCCTGTTCTTTTTGAACAAGTTATATCCTTCAATTGCTGTATTCCAGTCATGAGAGTCATCCCACCAAGTCTCAGTTACACCTATCAAGTCATAATTTCCCTCCTGCATTAAGAGTTCAAGTTCGTTCTGTTTGTTTCCCATACTCTGGGCATTAGTATATAGACATCGAAGACCATGTGCTTCATAGTCTGGCTTTCTTCCTACATGTGTCTGAAGACTATTATTGGGCGCTATCTGAGCTGTTCTCTCTGTTGCAGTGCATGTGCCTACGTCCATTGTTACCCCCAACATTACATCTCCCTTCCCCGTAGGATTCAGTTTAAAGCCCTCCTGATGAAGTTCCTCATGTTGTGGCCAAACACATTCTTCCCATCCTTTGTGAGGTGCAACCCATCCCTTGCCAACAGCCCATCTTCCAGGAAGTATAGGCCGTTGCCCCAGAATCCAAATCTCTCTCGTCGTCACCACCTTCGTAGCCAGTCATTCACCCGGAGTATTTTTCGTTCCCTTTCTATCCCTCTTCTAACTACTGGAAGGATGGATGAGAAAACTATCTGGGCCCCAAAGTCTTGAGTTTCCTTTCCAGAGCTTCAAAGTCTGATGTGATTTCTTCGTAGCTCTGCTTGGCGGTATCATTTGTTCCCACATGGATGAGAAGAAAGGGATACCTGTCAGTGGGCTTTATGAGTTCAGCCAACCCTTTAGTCACGTCTCTAATCCATCCTCCCCGGAGACAGCATATCTGGCGAGTCCATGGGTCTTTGCGACATATTTGGGTTTCAATGCCACAGCAGTCATTCACCCGGACTACTGGAAGGATGGATGAGAAAACTATCTGGGCCCCAAAGTTCTTGAGTTTCCTTCCCAAAGCTTCAAAGTCTGACGTGATTTCTTCGTAGCTCCGCTTGGCGGTATCATTTGTTCCCACATGGATGAGAAGAAAGGGATACCTGTCAGTGGGCTTTATGAGTGCAGGCAACCTTTCAGTCACGTCTCTAATCCGTCCTCCTGGGAGACAACGTACCTGGCGAGTGCACAGGTCTTCACGACATACTTGGGTCTCGATCCCACGAAGCAAGGAGTCTCCCACTACTACCACTCTTCTCTTCTTCTTGTTATAGGCCTGGGTTTCATCGCCTCTGTTTGACTGACCTTCAGCCTCTTGCTCACTCTCATGTAGGTTCCCCTGTGATTCTTCCTCTGCAGGCTGTCCTCCAGTCTCATCCTCAAGTACCTGGAATCGGTTCCACAGCTCCACTGCTTCCACTGGTGCAGAGTGGCGTCTAGTTCTTCTTCTCCTAACTGTCACCCTTTTCCAAGGAGTATCCTCTACACCATTTTTCTTCACCTCAGCATTTCCCACTTCTGCCTCATCTTGCTGTTGCTCTTCAAGCTTCTGGTCTTCCCTTTGCTGCTGTAGTTCCCCCATTCTGTCCAAGAACGCTTCGTGTTCTCTTATTCCCCGGAGGGTCGACAGTCGCCGCTCCAGTCCACTTACTTTTTCTTCCAGCAGCGTGGTCAACTTGCACTTGTTGCAGGTGTAGGCCATGTTGTTCTCAGGCAAGAAAACAAACATTGCACACACCTTGCAGGTCACCACCACTGGAGGGTCCTGTCCTTCCATAGCCTCTTTTCCCTTTTTGTGTCTAGCTTTGTGGTTGTTCTAAACTAGCCTGTGCCTGCTCCTCTACTCAGTAGAGGTTAAAAGCAGAGTCCCCCTGGTGTGGAAGTGTGTGTTACAAGACAAATAAATGAAAAAAGTTAGTTAAAAAATGAAAATAAAAATAAAAAAAATGTTAGGGGCCTCCCCCTTGACCTCCCCTCCCGAACTCCACTGGCCAACTCCTGTTTGCTCCCCATGCCCACTCGCTCTGGTCACTCGCTGTCTGGGAGCTTGCTTGCTTCTGTAGTCCCTGGACCAGCTGGAGCAGCTTGCTCTGCTCTGCTCTGCTCTGCTCTGCTCAGCTGGGAGGCGGGAAGAACTGACAAATCTTAAATCCAGCCAGTTTCCAGTTCCTTTGTATTGGTTTGTGTGTAGGTACCTGCAAGCACTGGGTAAATATTTTCTAAGTGCTTAATTCTACGAAAAGCTGCATTGCATATTATGGCTACTTGTATTCTGTGGCAACCTGTATTCTGTGGCTGTGTTAGTTTATTTCGTTGCGTATTCTGCTTTCATGGATTTTGAGTTCCTTTCTATGTATTCTCTTGATCTGTGGCTTGGCTCGCCTTCATGAGTGATTTGTTTTGCATGGGTTTTGAGTTCTCTACCATGAATTAACTGATTGTCCTTCGGAAGAGAAGCTGTTAGTCTTAGAGTTCCTCATCTATAAAATGGGCAAACTGTTTTTTATAATGTCTTCTAAATGCTTAATTCCTTAATAATATGTTGCATTTATACGTGTGTTATGCATGTGTTTTAACATGTAATTTGTAGTTGAGCTCATTGACTTCAGTTATGCACTTTTAATTCTGGTTTTGTGCTTGTGACACAGTTGGACCACCGATTGTGTTATGTTGATCCGTGTTGGCCTGGTATCTTATACAGACGTAATTTGGTGGCAGTAGACTTGGAAGCACAGGCATAACTTAGATGAAGAATTTACAGCTGGGGTGCAACCCTTGCAGCCGTCTTTTTTTCCATACAATTTTCCTGGGAGGGATGGCATGTCATTGTGTCCTGTCACTCTCAGAGGCAGTTGTGCCTCCATTCTGAATGCATACAGCATCAGCTGGACTTTCTAACCACTGAAAGGCAATTACCTGGGGGGGCAGGGAGAGAAAGAAAGAAAGACGCAGCCCTCAGATCATTCAGTTTTTTGTTTTGTTTTTAAATTGCATATTAATGTGAAACCACCAGGCTAGAACAGACTTAATAAGGAACACAAGCAAAGGTGACATGGAACAGAATAAACAAATCCACTCCTCCCTAACCCAGGTACCAAAATTTCACTTTTTAGAAGCTGGCAAGCCTAGGCTTCTGTTTGGAAACAGAATGCTAGAGGAGATGGATCTTGGTCTGATCTAGTAAGGCAGTTCTTTTTGTATAAAGAAGAAGCATTACAAGGGCTCTAAAGGAATGATGAGATAAAGAGGGGTTAAACCAAGCAAGAGTTAGCAGGAAACCCGGAGTAGTAAAGGAGAGCAGAGCATGATTGACAGTGTCAAAGGCAGATCCAGAAGAAGAATAGAAAATGATGAAAATGACTTGTGATTTAGCCTGAAGATCACCAATGATCTCAGGAAGAGCTGTTTCAATGGAATAGTAATAGAATCCTTTGTGCATTAGTAGATGATGACCTCCTTGGTTTAATTTGAACCACAGCTTACTCTCAGAACCCATTTTTCAGGCTCCAGTTCTGGGGGATGTAAAGTAATAATGTAGGAGAATGCCCCAGTTACATACAGAGTGCCTGGTGCATGCCACTGAGTTACTGTAACAAGCCTTTATTATCTTGGATTTGAAATAAAAGGTGTAATTCTGCTCCCTCAGTATGTGCAAAGAACCAGCTGAGGAACCAAGCAGAACCGTCCCCGTCTTTGAAGGTCGTGCCTGCACGCTCCATTTCAGGAAGGCACACTTGATCAAGCAAGAGGCCTTCAGTGCACTTTACATGGAATGATCCAACAGCCCCCTCAGCCAGCTCAAGCAAGAGTTGGACTACCCAGAATTGCCCCCATTGGAGTTAGGTTAGATTCTGAGACTGACTTCCCAGAAGACCTGAGCCCTCCAG
This sequence comes from Heloderma suspectum, assembly GCF_057233095.1. Lineage (NCBI taxonomy): Eukaryota > Metazoa > Chordata > Lepidosauria > Squamata > Helodermatidae > Heloderma > Heloderma suspectum. The sequence continues at coordinate 129,657,013 of NC_139462.1, read as the reverse complement.
CTCCAGCACTTCCCAGGTTAGAAGCTGGTGCTGCCTTTTGTCTAGCCTTCCCCAACCTGGTGCCTTCCAGATATTTTTGGACCTCAACTCCCAGCAGCCCCCAGCTAGCATGGCCAGTGGTCACAGATGCTGGGAGTTGTCAAAACATCTGGAGGGCACTAGGTTGGGGAAGGCTACTTTTGTCCATACAGCTGTAAATCATTGAGGGCAATTGGCCATAAGTCAGCCACTGAAACTGGAAACTACTCACCAAGCTGAATGGACTAAAAATGGCTTACAGTGAACTCTGATACCAATGCCAGTAGTATCAACAGACCCTATGTTGCTTTAATGGCTTCTGAATTGTTGAAACAATTAGCATTCATTGTTACTGTTTTATTTTGCAGAGATATAGGTTTCCTTTACAGGTTCTCTTGTGCTACCAGGATATTGCTCTGTTCACATGCAACTAATTAGAAGGCAATTTAATTTAAAGGCAATTTAACAGGCAAACAAATTTTCCCTTTGGAATTTAGAAGAAATCTTGGAACATCTCTATTGACTTTTGTCGGTATTGTCACTGAAATGTCTGTATATTTGGGAATTAAATCTGACAAGTTTCATTTATGGGGAAACAAATATAACCATGACATTATCTCAAAGCTTCTTTATATTTAACATTTTAGTATTTGCTTAGGTTGCTTTGTCTGGTAAACAGAAGTTAGGATGTTGTTACTTACGTAGACCATCAACAGATGTTTTAAAATATATGGGGTTGGATATTCACGGAAGGTGCCTCTGCCCCATTCAGCAGGGTCCCCCAACCCTTTGTGAAGCATTTCCAGGGGGTAGGAGGGGCTGTTGTGGGAAAACAGGGCAGGAAAGTCCACATCTGCCAGCCCAGCTGCAGACACATAAACCTGAATCCAACCTCTTATCTCTGTTCATTATACAAACTCAACTATTTAAAAGAGGGTTGTGCTCTCTACAGAACACTCAGAGTGATTTTGTTAGCACAAAACTTAAACGTAATTTTGTATAAGGTAATACTCTTGAATGTACTGGATATTTTATTAGTTGAATAATAATTATATTATTTCAAATTATTTCAGATTTATTTCAGCTATTGTTCCATGATGATCCAACCACAAATTTTAGTGATGGCCATTGGCTAAAATAATAAAACTGAACTAAACTTAACTTTTGAATAGTCTAATAATGGTTGTTTGAACAATCATGATGAACCTCTGCAAAAGATTGCTAACCTCAGGAATTATACTATTTTCCCTGCCAAGTGCTTTCTGTTTACTGTTTTTTCTTTCTTTCCTTCTCTATGTAAATATTCTGGGACACTGATGTAAGTGTTACTGATTTGCATGACTTGGACCTACTTCCAAGTAAACATGCATAAGATTGCACTGCACAACTAAGACTTGCTTACCTGTAACAATTTAGTAACATATAGGGATGTTCCTATCTCTGTTTGGTGTGCCCAGCAATGCTTGCGTAATCACCGCTTTTCCAGATTTTGTTTTGTTTAATGGTTGAATCTCCTAACTCTTTTTATTTAGATCTGTGACTGCTGTCTTCAATGTACTTAGCAACTAAAGACACTTGGCTTGTCTGGCTAGGGTTAGGTGTATATTACACTGTTTAAGTGCTAAAAACTTCCTGTTCGCTAATCTATCACAAACAGTAGTGAAAGCCTCGTTGTCGCCTCATTCCCATGCCAGGGCAAGGGGAGTCCATCAGTTACCCTGGTGCTCCAGCAGAGATGAGGTTATCGCTCCTGCTCTGAAAACAAAGTCCTGGAGCTGTGCTTCTATATTTTCCCCTTTAACTACAACACTACAAATGTTATAACACATGCCCTTTCATTTTCAATCCATGTCCTCCTAAATCCCTAGCATTGCCACTTGTCTTTTTCACCACGATTGCACTCCAAGTTGCAATTTCATGGAGCTGCCATAACCCTGGAAAGTCGCAACTAGTTCAGATCCCATTAGTGGGGTCAGGCCATTTGCCCAATATGCATCACTTTATACTTCCACTGAATCTACTATCTCTTTCATTTTGTCGCCCTGTCACCCAGTTTGGCAATGTTTTTCTGGAGCTCTTCAGTCTGCGTAGTATACAGCATCAACCAGATCACTTCTACCTACATGTTCGTTGACACCCTCAATAATTATTTAAAAGACAAAACTTCCCTTTGCAGGAACAATGTTGATTCTACCTCAGGAAGTGTTGTTCTGTTTGTTTAATAAATCTAGCTTTAATAATGCACTCTGCTAATTTATCCAGGACTGGTTAGGCTAACAAGTGAGAGTTATCCCCCCGCCCCCCTAGCTGCCCCTTTGATGCTCCTTTTCGGAGCTTTTAGTTTGTTCACATGTGTTTTTTTCTTCTGTGCTTCTGAAGTGCGCAAATGAGTTCTAACTTTCTCTTAGTATTATTTTTTCCCAGTCCTTCACAACTGTGCACAAATTAGCCTATATGCAGTCTCACCTTGTCAGTTTCCTTGTATGTTACCTACGCCACTTCAGGGGTCCCTTTGACAGCTGTAACTTATGAGGACATTGACAAGATGAGACTACACATAGCAGACAGCTGAATCTGTGTTCTTGTGTGCTTGGAAAGACTGGGGGGAAAATATGACCCCATTTGTGTACTGAAGGTTTTTTTTTTTAAGTGACAGTCCTTCCAAAGTGCCATTTGGGCATCAGTGGAGGGGCAGTCACTGGTGAGGGAGGCTGGAGGCAGCATTGGGGAGATTGCAAAGAGCGCTATTTTATTTATTTATTTATTTATTTCATTTCTATACCGCCCAATAGCCGAAGCTCTCTGGGCGGTTCACAAAAACTAAAACCAAACAACACACAATAAAACAATTTAAAATATATAGAACATTAAAACCACAATATAACAATACAACCACAATAAAACCTAGCAGCAGTACAGGAGTTTAAAATACAGATTTAAAACAGCAAAGATAAAAATTTAGAAAGCTAAAATGCCTGGGAAAATAAAAAGGTCTTCACCTGGCGCCGAAAGGAGTACAATGTAGGCGCCAGGCGAACCTCACTAGGGAGCTCATTCCAGAGCCGGGGTGCCACAACAGAAAAAGCCCTCCTCCTAGTAGCCACCCGCCTTACTTCCTTCAGCAGGGGCTCACGGAGAAGGGCCGCTGATGATGATCTTAAGGTCCGGGCAGGCACATATGGGAGGAGGCGATCCTTCAGGTAACCTGGCCCCAAGCCGTTAAGGGCTTTGAATGTTAACACCAGCACTTTGAATCGGGCCCGGAAATGGACTGGCAGCCAGTGCAGCTGGAAAAGTACTGGCGTAATATGAGCTCGCAGGCCAGTCCCTGTTAACAATCTTGCTGCCCTATTTTGGACCAGCTGAAGTTTCCGGACCGTTTTCAAAGGCAGCCCCACGTATAACGCATTGCAGTAATCCAGACGAGAAGTTATCAGAGCATGGATAACTGTAGCTAGGCTATCTCTGTCCAGATAAGGGCGTAGGTGGTATACCAGCCTAAGCTGATAAAAAGTGCTCCGTGCCACTGATTTCACCTGTGCCTCAAGTGACAGTTCTGGATCCAAGAGCACTCCCAAACTACGAACCTAATCCTTTAGGGGGAGTGCAACCCCCTCCAGAACAGGTTGAATATCACCTAGCCGGGCAGACGAACCACTCACTAACAGTACCTCCGTCTTGTCTGGATTGAGTTTCAGTTTATTAGCCCTCATCCAGTCCATTACCGTGCCCAGGCACTGGTTCAGAACAGCCACTGCCTCACCTGGTTTTGATGAGAAAGAGAGGTAGAGCTGGGTGTCATCCGCATATTGATGGCACCTCAGCCCACACCTCCGGATAACCTCCCCCAGCGGTTTCATGTAGATGTTAAACAGCATGGGGGATAGAATAGAGCCCTGTGGAACCCCATGGCACAATTGCCATGGCACAGAGCAATAATCCCCCAGCACCACCTTCTGGAATCGGCCATCCAAGTAGGAGCGGAACCACTGTAGTGCAGTGCCTCCAACTCCCAACCCAGACAACCTATCCAGAAGGATACCATGGTCGATGGTATCGAAAGCCGCTGAGAGGTCCAGGAGAATCAACAGGGTCGCACTCCCCCTGTCCCTCTCCCGGCAGAGGTCATCCCACAGGGCGACCAAGGCAGTTTCCGTTCCAAAACCAGGCCTGAAGCCCGATTGAAATGGATCTAGATAATCCGTTTCATTCAAGAGTGCCTGGAGCTGTCCTACAACCACCCGCTCAAGCACCTTGCCCAGGAAGGGGATGTTGGCCACTGGCCTATAATTGTTAACATCCTCTGGGTCCAGGTTAGGCTTTTTCAGGAGTAGTCTAATTACTGCCTCTTTTAAAGCAGCAGGCACCACTCCCTCTCTCAAGGAGGAATTTACAACCTCCTGGACCCAGCCGGACAACCCCTCCTTGTTTGATTTAATAAGCCATGAAGGGCAAGGGTCAAGCACACAAGTAGTCGATCGGACTTGGCCAAGCACCTTGTCCGCATCCTCAGGCCTCAGTAACTGAAACTCATCCAATAAAACTGGACCAGACGGTGCTCTGAACGCCTCTACCAATGGAACTGCATTAATGGTTGTGTCCAATTCATGACAAATCTGAGCGACTTTATCCTCAAAGTGCCGCGCAAACTCGTCACAGCATGCTACCGAGGGTTCCACCGTCTCTCTCCCTGGCCCAGAATGTAACAGGCTGCGAACCACTCGGAAAAGCTCCGCCGGACGACACTGAGAAGATGCAATGCTGGTAGAAAAGAACTGCCTGTTTGCCACCCTCACCGCCACAGAGTAGGCTTGATAGTGGGCTCTTACCTGTGTTCGGTCAGACTCGGCACGAGTTTTCCTCCACCTGCGTTCTAGCTGTCTCCCCTCTTGCTTCATTGCCCTCAGCTCAGGTGTATGCCAAGGAGCTGGCCGGGCTCTGCTCAGAGGGAGAGGGCGCTTGGGCGCGATCGTGTCAACCGCCCGAGTCATCTCTGCATTCCACAGAGCGACCTGGGCTTCGACAGGAGCACCAGCCATACCAGCAGGAAAATCCCCCAGAGCCCTCTGGAATCCATCGGAATCCATTAATCTCCGGGGGTGGACCATTTTAATAGGTCCCCCACTCTTGCAGAGGGGAAAGGCCGCCAGAAGTCTAAACCTCAGCAGGAAGTGATCTGACCATGACAAAGGGACAGATGTTAATTCCTCCACTTTCAGATCACCATCCTCCTGCCCAGTCGAGAAAACCAGATCAAGCGTGTGTCCTTTTATATGCGTTGGGCCGATGACATGTTGGGACAGCCCCATGGTTGTCATGGCGGCCATGAAGTCTTGAGCCGCCCCGGATACAGTGGCCTCGGAATGGAAGTTGAGATCCCCCAGGACCATCATCCTGGGGGTCCTCAACACCAAGTCCGAGACCACCTCCGTCAGCTCAGGCAGGGAGTCTGATGGGCAGCGGGGTGGGCGGTACACCAACAGAATCCCTAATCTGTCCCGGGTACCCAACACAAGGTACAGACACTCAAGATCTGCACTCGAATGAGCAGGAAGCCTGGAGAGGGAGATTGAATTCCTATAGACCACGGCAACCCCCCCTCCCCGACCCTCAAGTCGGTGTTGGTGCTGCACTGAGTACCCAGGAGGGCACAGCTGGGAGAGAGTGACCCCTCCCAGTTCCCCCACCCAGGTCTCAGTAATACATGCCAGGTCAGCCCCCTCATCCACAATCAAATCATGGATGAGGGAGGTCTTATTTTGGGCCGACCTGGCATTCAGCAGCAGCACCACCAGACCCGAGGGCAGACTGGTAAGGCTGCCAGGAACCATCAGGTTGGGGGAAGAACCAGAAGAGGGGACAGCTGTAAGGTGTCTAGCCCCTCTTCTCCTCAGCTGGCCTGTTCATCCCCCAACGCCATACCTCCCCCTGCCCGTGACCACAGTTATGGTGGCACCTCCCCCACCCCCTGAGCTAAACAGCTATGAGCTTTCTTGCTGCTCCTGCTGAGCATCTGTGTAGCCGCTTGGGAGAAGCTACAGTGCTGTGTTCAAGACATCACAACAAGCCACCCTGAGAACAAGCTATCCACAACAACCCTACTACAAGCCATGGGTTCTCAGGATGGCTTGTTCGGAAAAAAACAACTCACGCTAAATCACCTGCGCCAGGTTTGGACATCGTGGTAAGCCATGCTGATGCTGACATGGCCCACCATGGCTTACCATGACATGTGAAACCAGTCTCTCTCTGTATGTCCCTAACAGTAACAAGTAAGTGTTTCTCTGGACCTTGTGCTAGCTGAAGGGCGCCACTTCCCAAACACTGGGGTGGGGTGGGGGTGGGGATTCCAGCCATCAAGCAACATTAATGTTCTTTTGTCAAACTCCCTGACCACCAATTACTTGCCTGGTAACAGACCAGTAAGTAGTAAGCAACACATCCAAACTCCTAACAATATTCAGCAGTTTCTCCATGCCATTTCTAGGATAAGTTAACCATCAGATTTTACAGACAGTGCACTAAAGTTTCTTCAACACCACCAGGAGATTTTTTTTAGTAAACAGTGGGCACCTACAGTCAACAGAGTTTGCTTGCACATAATTGAACACTGATATTCCCCTATTTGGTGAGTAGTGGTGGAATAAATATTTCCAATGGCATTTTAAAAATTCACTTACTCTCCATTTTGTTGTCTTAAACATCGATCACAATTACCACTACTCTAACCATCTAAAAGACCCTTTTAAACTGAAAAACAAGTGAAGACAGGCATCTCAGTGCAATCCTATCCATATCTGCTCAGAAGTAAGCCCTATTGAGTTCAACAGGACTTACTCCCAGGTAAATGAGTATAGGATTGCAGCCTTAGTTGAAAATAGACACTGAAGTCGAAATGTCTCCTTAAGCAGCCCAAACTGACAACTAAAAATCGATTGATGGCTTAGGGTGCTTCCAGTTTAAGAGCTCCCAGGACTAAGAATCACTTGGCATTGTGCAGCTATTCCAACTTTTCTTTCTTAACAGATTTTCTGCAGTGAGAAAAACGATGGAAGAAGCAATGGGCAAATATGGGAGTGTTATGAATTGAAGATGACAACATCTGCCCCCACCCCCAATAGAATTCTGTGAATGAGGCAAGGCAGTGGCGCCATAAAAGCCTTGTCTGGAAGCACTCAAAGCCATTGTTACTGGGATATGCCTTTTAACCCCATTGATATTATTAACTCCTGGAAAATGCATGGCCTGGGCAACCACTGGTATTAGCCAGTTTGCTGACTACCTTTAAGTCATCTCTGACCTTTCCATGTCCTGTTTCCCTTCACCATTTAGATCTTAAATGGCTTTTCTAAGTGGTTGAACTAGAGGGTGAGGCAGAGAGTGAAAAGCCACCTGAGGCAAACTATGAACCAACTGAAGTTGCGTTCTCAGATGACAAAGAGCTGGATTGCACATCCAAGGCTAAAAGGCCTAAAATGAAGGATCCAGTAATTGAGGTACTTTCACAATGGAAATGGGCTTAAAACATACAGAGGTCACTTTACTTTCCAAAACACGACTTTCCTTTTTCAATAGAAAAACCTCTGGCTGGCCCTCAACTCAGTAACTATTTTGTTTCTTGTAAAATTGTGGGCTTTTCTACACACAGCTATTAATCAGCTGCATCTACTTTCAGTTTCGTCACAGAATTAGGATCCGAGCACTACACAAAGAGTGTTTCCTTTCCTGCTACATAACCTCTAGGTGGCGCTGTAGTATAGTGGAATAGTGCAAATACATAAGTGAATAAAGTGTTTCTTTCACAAAAAGTACCGCATTTTCCCTGCTCTAAAAAAAAAATCACCCAAAGTGCTCTTTAGATGCAGAAGTGAAACTGGAGGATCATGTCATTGTTTAAATAAATGCCTCTTTTAGAAAGCTCTAAATCTGTGTCATCAAAGGCACTGTGAGGTGCCCCTTGAATTATGAGAGTGGTATGTCCTCGTATTTAGGTAGTAAACAGAAGTCTTTAAAAGGTGTATATATGTCCAGCCATACTTATATTTAGGATTATAAATCTTTCATTTTAAGAGAAAGGGCTATTTCTGATGCAGTCTTGCCCCTGACATGGAAACTGTTAAAGTTCCTGCCTTATATTTTGCACCACGTACGCAGTAAAGACACTGTATGATGTTGCATATTGTGCTAATAACGTAGCCTGGATGTATCTAGATTTTGCCTTGCTCTTTCAGCCCTAACCCTCTTCTTCTGCAGGCTGGGGGCAAAATGAAGTTAGGGTCACTGATATATAAACATCTACAAGCATATATGTTTTAAAGTTTAATTCTGATGACCAACCTGTTTGAAAGCTTATCTGCAGCTGCAGCTGCTGCTCTCTATGAGAGCATATATGGATTGCTTGCAAAGCTCACCTTATCTTGCAAAGTTGAATCCTGCCCATCTTTAGACAAAATTCAGGATTGGAGCACCATATTTGCAGACTAGTTCTGCCCATCAAGTCTAGACTCTTAATTCTGATAACTAATTCCTTGCAATATGTATCTTATTACAGAGATACATATTGCAGAGTACAACCCTATAGATCACACAGGGAAAGCAGGTAGACGATGCACGGCTGGTGCCCATTGCCTCCATGCTTCAGTGCCACATCCAACCTGCAGAGTGCCTTTGAGTGCCTGGAGCCTAACTTGCAAGTGAGCACAATACTGGAGACTGCAAAAGACCTTTACTGCTTACATTAAGGCAGGAGCCTTAACTGACAATTTCCATGCCTTAGGGGACATGGGTGAATTTGTAATAGCCTTCTATCTCCTCTCAACCTGAAGGGTTGTTGTTTTTTTAAAAAAATCCAATAATGTTCTTGTCTGAAAACAGAATTTATTGCATTAAATGAGCTGTCTCAGGGGGAGGGAAGCAGGCAGCAGGCAGCAAATCTTAAGTTCACTGTGACTCTATAACAGTGAGAGGGTTGGATCCAGGATCTACCTTCATGGACAAAAGGGCTCCACTCACAGGAGGTGCCTCCACCCAGTTTTGAGGGAATCTCTCCTACCCCCTGCACCACAACTCTCCCCCTTCATCAGGGTGCCCCGACCCTCTGTTTTCAAAGGGCTGAAGGGGAGGAGGGGCGGGGGCATCCCTGTTGCACACGCCTGAATCAGGTTCCAACCCAGCATTTATACTATACGTTAAGGAATGGGAAATACTTCAGATACGTTGTCAGTGATGATCAACAAGAATTTTCTCACTCACACACAGGCACACTCCTGCCACACTTTGTGCTGTAGCACACTCAGGCCAATAGTAATTGCTATTTGGGGTTGCACTTCACAAGGGCTGGGAGGAATGTGTCTGGCCACAGCATGAAGAACTTCATCAGGAGGGCTTTAAACTGAATTCTACAGGGGAGGGGGATGTAAAGTTGGGGGAAACAATGGACGAAGGCTTATGTACCACAACGGAGAGAACATCTCTAATAGCACCCAATAACGCCAGACTATAAAGCACATCATCTTCGATGTCTATATACTAATGCCCAGAGTATGGGAAACAAACAGAACAAATGTGAACTCTTAATACAGGAGGGAAATTATGACTTGATAGGTGTAACTGAGACTTGGTGGGATGACTCCCATGACTGGAATACAGCAATTGAAGGATATAACTTGTTCAAAAAGAACAGGAGGAACAGAAAGGGAGGTGGGGTTGCACTCTATGATTCTATTATGTCCACAGCATTCCTGCAGTCCACAAGGGAGGTTACCTGATCAAAGAATGAGATCAGATTCGTCTGGCAGGATTTGTTCTTGACAAATCCATGTTGGCTTCAAGTAATCACTGCATTGTTTTCAAGGTGCTTACAGATGGATTGGTTTATAATCTGCTCCAGAATTTTCCCAGGGATTGATGTCAGACTGACTGGTCTGTAGTCCCCAGGTTCCCCCTTTTTGCCCCTTTTGAAGATAGGGACAACATTAGCCCTCCTCCAATCATCTGGCACTTCACCTGTCCTCCATGATTTCTCAAAGATAATGGACACTGGTTCAGGGAGTTCTTCTGCCAGTTCCTTTATTCCTCTAGGATGCAGTTCATCTGGCTCTGGAGATTTCATTCAGAGTAATGAGGTGTTCCTTGACCATATGCCTATCGATCTCAAGCTACATTCCTGCCCCTTCAGCCTGTACTTCACCTTTGCCAGGGGGGTCATAGACCCTCTTTTGGGAGAAGACTGAGCCAAAGTAGGACCTGAGCACTTCTGCCTTTCTTTGTCATCATTTTGCCATTCTCACTGAATAGCTGAACCACCATTTCTTTCCTCTGTCTTTTACTACACACATATCTAAAGAAACCCTTTTTGTTGCTTTTTAGCATCCCCCACTAACCTCGGCTCATTCTCAGCTTTAGCCTTCGTGATGCCATCCCTGCAATTCTGTGCTACCTGCCTGTACGCTTCCTGCCTTCCTTCCACTTCCTATATGTGTCCATTTTTGTTTTCAGGTCATCTCTTAAGGTTTTTGTGAAGCTACATTGGCTTCTTCTGTTGTCTTCCACCGTTTTTTTTTCTTGTTGGAATTGTTTGTAATTGTGCCTTTAGAATTTCCTTTTTTAAAAACTCTCACCCATCTTGGACTCCTTTCCTCATTAGAGTTGCTTGCCATGGGACCTTACTTATCATTATTCCAAGTTTATTAAAATTGGCTTTCCTAAAATCCAGGGTACATGTTTGACTACACTCGGCTTTTGCTTCCTTTAGAACCAAGAACTCAAGTATAACATTGTCACTTTCCCCCAGAGTTCCCGTAACTGCTACTTGATCCACTAAGTCATCTCTGTTGGTTAGGATCAATTCAAGGATAGCTGATCCTCTAATTCCTTCCTCTACTTTCTATAGGTGGAAATTATCAGCAACACAAGTCAGGAATCTCTTGGAGGGGCCATGTTTTGCAGAATTTGTCTCCCAACAAATATTGGGGAAATTGAAGTCCCCCATTACTACTACATCATGCTTCCTTGAAACACTGGCAACTTGATTTTCAAAAGTTTCATCCTCGTCTTCTCCTTGATTGGGTGGCCAGTAGTAGATTCCGACCACCAGGTTCCTTTTATTCTTTGCTCCATTTATTTCAACCCAGACGCTCTCAATGGAGCTACCAAGCCCATCCTCCTGTATTTCTGTGCAGATATATGTATTTTTCACATAAAGTGCAACTCCACCTCCCTTTCTGTCCCTCCTGTTCTTTTTGAACAAGTTATATCCTTCAGTTGCTGTATTCCAGTCATGGGAGTCATCCCACCAAATCTCAGTTACACCTATCAAGTCATAATTTCCCTCCTGTATTAAGAGTTCAAGTTCGTTCTGCTTGTTTCCCATACTCTGAGCATTAGTGTGTAGACATCGAAGACCATGTGCTTTATAGTCTGGCTTTCTTCCTACATGTTTCTGAAGACTATTATTGGGCACTGTTAGAGCTGTTCTCTCCGTTGTGGTGTGGAGCCTTCATCCATTGTTACCCCCAACTTTACGTCTCCCTTCCCTGTAGGATTCAGTTTAAAGGCCTTCTGATGAAGTTCTTCATGCTGTGGCCAAACACATTCTTCCCATCCTTTGTGAGGTGCAACCTATCCCTTGCCAACAGCCCATCTTCCAGGAAGTATAGCCTGTGGTCCCAGAATCCAAATCTCTCATGTCAGCACCACCTTTGTAGCCAGTCATTCATCCAGAGTATTTTTCGTTCCCTTTCTATCCCTCTTCTAACTACTGGAAGGATGGATGAGAAAACTATCTGGGCCCCAAAGTCTTGAGTTTCCTTCCCAAAGCTTCAAAGTCTGATGTGATTTCTTCGTAGCTCTGCTTGGCGGTATCATTTGTTCCCACATGGATGAGAAGAAAGGGATACCTGTCAGTGGGCTTTATGAGTTCAGCCAACCCTTTAGTCACGTCTCTAATCCATCCTCCCAGGAGACAGCATATCTGGCGAGTCCATGGGTCTTTGCGACATATTTGGGTTTCAATGCCACACAGCAAGTAGTCTCCCACCACTACTACTCTTCTCTTCTTCTTGTTGTAGGCCTTGGTTTCATTGCCTCTTTTTGACTGACCTTCAGCCTCTTGCTCACTCTCATGCAGGTTCCCCTGTAATTCTTCCTCTGCAGGCTCTCCTCCAGTCTCATCCTCAAGTACTTGGAAACAGTTCCATAGTTGCACTGCTTCCACTGGTGCAGAGTGGTTTCTAGTTCTTCTGCTCCTAACTGTCACGCTTTTCCAAGGAGTATCCTCTACTGCATTTTTCCTCATCTCAGCAGTTTCCTCTTCTGCCTCAGCTTGCTGTTGCTCTTCAAGCTTCTGTTCTTCACTTTACTGCTGTAGTTCCACCATTCTGTCCAACAATTCTTCGTGAGAGTCGATACTCGCCGCTCCAGTCCTCGTACTTCGTACCTCGTACCTCGTACAGCATGATGAACTTGCACTTGTTGCACGTGTAGGCCATGTTGATCTCAGGCAAGAAAACAAACATGGCACAGACCTTGCAGGTCACCACCACTGGAGAGTCTTTTTCTTCCATAGTCTCTATTCCCTTTATGTTTCTAGCTTTCTGATTGTACTGGAATAGCCTGTGCTGTATCCTCTATTCACTGGGGGTTAAAAACACAGTCCCACTGGTAATATATCTTGACTTCAGCGAAGTTTTCAACAAAGTGCCCCATTCTATCTTGATCAGCAAACTAGCTAAAAGTGGGCTAGGTGGAACAGCTATCAGATGGATCCACAGCTGGCTACAGGATTGTATTCAGTGAGTGCTTATCAATGGGATCTTCTCAAACTGGGGAGAGGTAACGAGTGGGGTACCACAGGGCTCTGTCCTGGGCCCAGTGCTCTTCAACATTTTTATTAATGACTTGGAGGAGGAGATGCAGGGAATGCTGATCAAATCTGCAAATGACACAAAATTGGGCAGGACAGCTAGTACCCTGGAAGACAGAAACAAAATTCAAAGTGATCTTGATAGGCTGGAGCGCTGGGCAGAAAATAACAGAATGACATTTAATAGGGATAAATGCCAAGTTCTGCACCTAAGATAAAGAAACCAAAAGCACAGTTACAAGATGGGGGATACGTGGCTCAACAACACTCCAAGCGAGAAGGATCTTGGAATTGTTGTCGATCACAAGCTGAATATGAGCCAACAATGTGATGTGGCTGCAAAATAGGCAAATGCTCTTTTGGGCTGCATTAATAGAAGTATAGCTTCCAAATCCCAGGAAGTACTAGTTCCCCTCTACTCAGCACTGGTTAGGCCTCATTTGGAGTACTGTGTCCAGTTCTGGGCACCACACTTTAAGAAGGATGCAGACAAACTGGAGAGGGTTCAGAGGAGGGCAATGAAGATGATCAGGAGACTGGAAACAAAGCCCTATGAGGGGAGACTGAAAGAACTGGGCATGTTTAGCCTTGAGAAGAGAAGATTGAGGGGAGATAGGATAGTGCTCTTCACGTGCCTGAAAGGTCGCCAGGATCTCTTCTCGATCATCCCAGAGTGCAGGACATGGAAGAATGGGCTCAAGTTACAGGAAGCCAGATTCCAGCTGAACAACAGGAAAAAAAGTCCTGACAGTTGGAGCAATACGACAATGGAACCAATTCCCTAGGGAGGTAGTGGGCTCTCCCACTCTGCAGGCATTCAAGACAAGGCTGGACAGCCATCTGTCAGGGATGCTCTGAGCAGGGGGTTGGACTCGATGGTCTTGTAGGCCCCTTCCAACCCTACTATTCTATGATTCTTTGATTCTATGATTTATCTTTTGGAGTGCAGGCTCCACGTAGCTGCAACTTTAATTGTGTTTTGTGGTTTTACACTCTGTACGCCGCCTTGGTTGGGTTTACCTAATACACAATCTAAAATTATCTCCAGCTTTGTTAATTTAAAAACTGTCTAGTTTCTCTCTGTATCTGGTTTCCAGCTACCAAGGAATCTTCATGTTTTGCCTAAGGTGGAGACATTTTTGGAAGCACCGTTGGATTTTGTATTTCCAAAAATGGGGGATCAACCACTGTTGGTTTGTTTCTTCTTCCCAGCAGCCCATGGGAGGGTTCCAGGTGCAATCTAAAACCATATCTGTACCTGGCAGAGCCTAATTTGAATATATGCAGTCTCCTCCCACTTTCCATCTTAAGACTGTAACCACATGCAGTCTCCATGGCTTGTACATCAGCCCACCCCCACCCTGCCCCTTCTGCTTTGTTTTCCATCCACCTTTAGGTTGGCCTAATAAAGGTATTCTTGTGATACGGATTTTGCCCATTTTCATTGGTTATGTTCCCGTGGACTCAACGGAGACTCCAAAATGTCTGTCCCCCTCCACCTGTGTGGCACCCAGCTGCAACAGAACCTAGGATACCCGCTGCCTTTGTAGTGGAGCACGGCACACCCATCGCAATTAATCAACCCTTTCCAGAGAACCCTTAATACAAATGATAGGGTACATAGCACTGGTCTTTATCTCTCTGGTCTTGTGCTCGCCTACCAAATATGGTGTGCCACAGCTGCTGTGGTTGTGCTTTTTGTGTGGGAAAGGGATTGTGTTTTGATGTCATCAAAGTGTTTCCGCACTGCTGCTTGCTTCCTTCAATCCATGGGAAACATGGAGACATCATCAGGAGTGGCAGGTGTGCGGACAGTGTCGCTGTGGATTCTGTGGAAATGGCCATGCTAGCTCTCCCTTCTACTAATATTACTGTGCTTGAGAGAACACAGAATACCAATGAACTGTTCTGGTGTAAAACCCCAGCACGGTTCCAACCATTTCAGGTTAGATCATAGGATTGTCCTGGCCATCAGGTTCTTGCTGACCTCAGTGCATCTTTTCTGTGCACTTCTTTGATTTAATAACAAGTAGCCTTGGAGATCAGAGGTAGGGAATGACAGTGCTACATGCATCGCAGCAGGGGTGCACAGTGTTTATGCCCCAAGAGTATAATCTGTGGTATAATCTGTGGGGTATAATCTGTGGGGGGGCCAGGAGGTGCGGATGTGCTCATATGTCTGCACGCATGCACAGATTTGCCTTCACATGCCTGGACACTCAGGGTTGCTGTGGGAGGGAGGCTGTTCCCCACCCCAGCCATCCCGCCCCATCACTGTTGGCCATATATTATCTTGATTAAAGACCAATGCAGTGAATACAAAAAGAGTTGAAGTAGTCATTAGAAATATGGTCAACAATTTAGAAAGAGAAGAGCAAAATATGTATTTTACTTTTTTTAAGAAATGGAAGAACTGGTGAATCAATACAATTATTTTAGGGATGTACGAAAGTCACTTACCTTTTTGAAGGGTGACATTCGCGGTGGGGGGGAGGCGCTCCGTCCCTCCCCCCAAAATTCTTTCCGTCCAGCTCCACTTTGCGGAGATTCTGCGGAGCCACTGGCCAGGGCCCCCCGCAGCCGGACATCTGGCTGCTGGGCAGCCTGCAGGGACGCAAATGGCAGTGGCCGTAGCCGCCACCATTTGCGTCCCTGTATTTTGCCGTAATAGGCTATGTAAATATTTACGTAGCCTATCACGGAAAAAACAAAACAGCGAAGGCAAATGGTGGCGGCTACAGCGGCTGCCATTTGCGTTCCCTTTTTTTTTTTCCGTGATAGGCTATGTAAGTACTTACGTACTTACGCAAATGGCGTCCCTGCGTTAGCCATGATAGGCTACGTAAGTATTTACGTAGCCTATCACGGCTATAATGAAGAAGCAAATGGCAGCAGGTAAGTGCTCCGTTTTGCGCGCATTTCGCAGGGCAGGGGGGCGGTGGGGCTTTGTTCCGCCACGGATTTTGGGAGGCCGAATGCACTGGCATTCGGCCTCACCGAGATCCGTGGCGGAATTCTCTGACATCCCTATGCTTTACTCCCACTCTTGGTGGCAGTAAAGCAGTGATGCAGCTACCCTGACCTGATGGCTGCTTTACAGTCCCCATTACCCATCCATCGGCCCAAAGAACAAGGGCTACTTATTCTAATTCAAGCAGGAACTCCAGCAAAGGAAGATTAGCCAGACCCGAACTGCATGTAAATGCCCATTTATAGCTTGTCCTGGGCTTGAAGAATTGATCTCCCTCCTCTTCCTTTTCTCCCCCTCCTCTTCCTTTTCTCTCCACTTCCCTTTCCTTTGTGTGTCTCATCTTTTCCATTTGTAAGCCTGATAGCAGGGCCTGTCTTTTTTTATGGATGCGAGCCACTTTGGGAGATAATTGTCTGAAAAGCGGGATAAAAATGCAATAAATCATCGTCATCTTTGACAGTAAAACAGCAACCCAGCCTGCGTGGGGGTCGCAGCAGCCCCCTCCCCACCCCAGTCACCCCTCCCCGATGGCTGCTTTACCGCTGATATTAGCAGGAAAGCAGGGATCGTGCCAGTGTGCTGTACTGCTAGTCTGCTTCGAGGGGGTGGGGGGTTGGCTGGAGGTCTACAAAGACCACCAGACAGGGATTTGGGGCTGCTTGCATCCCATGCTTTCTGCACCCCTGCATTACAGGTTGCCAAAAAGCATGTAGCATCAACAGTAGGTAGGAAACTGAGATACCAGTAGCAAAAATGCCTTCCAAGACCTCATGATATGGGAGATTAGTTGTTATGTGCCCTAAAAGACCTTACATAGACATTACATAGTCTAAGTCCAAGGTACCTCAGGGAGCGCCTCCTCCCCTATGTCCCAGCCCACCACCTCTGAGGACTCTCTGCTGCAGCTGCCTGATGTGAGACTGGCAGCCACACACAAGAGGACCTTTTCCTCAGTTGTGAAATGACCTCCTGGTTGAATCCGCCTGCTGACATCCTTGAAGGTTTTTAAGCAGACGGTAAAGATTCTCTGGGCATCTCTACACCAGCCTAAAATCCTGCATTTAAAACGGGGCTTTCTGCTTCCGTTTTAAATGCAGGATCACAACAACTCCTTTTTTCACATGCTTCCTTTCCCCCCTCCCCTTCCCCTCCTTCTCCCCGTATCTGCGTCTTCCATGACCTTTCATTGATCTCACTGCTCTTCTTGCCAGTTTTACTCTTTTCATAGAGGAAACTGAAGCAGAACACAAGGGGGTGATTTGAGAGCTCATTACCTGCGATCTATTTAAAAACGGAACAAAGGGCATTTAGTGCAGGAGGGTCACAGCAGGGTTAGGGTTAGGTTCACAGCTGCGCCATGTAAAGAGCCCACAAACTTCCATGAAGGAGCAATCTCAGTCGCAGGATAAAAGCTCTGTGTGAAGGAGCCCTTTTATTCCAGCAGGCCTTCCCTTTTTAGAACTCTTGTCTTGTTCCTCTTTGTTGACTGTTGTGTACTATTTTTGTGCTGTATTGTTTTAATTGTTGGGTTTCTTCTTAAACTGGTTTTAACTTTGCATGCCACCTAGAGTATTTTGTATATAGGCAGGTTATAAATTGAAATAATAATAATAATAATAATAATAATAATAATAATAATAATAATAATAATACAAAATGAGAAAGTAATGGGCAGTTTTCTACTTTTGGTATGGCTGCAGCACATCTGATGAGCCTGCCTGAATTAATATAATGGAACAATGTCCACCAAGACCGATAATGAAGCATCTGATAAAACGCCTAACTCTTTTAGTCTAGCTCGTTCACTCAATTCTGATTTAGTAACCAAAGGTACCTTTTGAAATATATGCAGTATTTTGAGGCCTGAAGCACAAAATGGAAACATTGCTCATCTGTCCATATTTCCTCTGTCACTGTTTATTAATACAATCAGATGTTAGCAAATGCGAGATTACATTGTTTTAATAACCCACGTTTCGTTAAAATGAAGCATAAGTAGGGAACAGCTAACAATGAAAATACTTCCAGAGCAATCGATATGTTAGTATTGCTTGAAGAACAAGACAGGATTTTCTGGCACCTTGAAATGTAATTAGTGTATTATGGCATGATGTCATCAGATGTGGACTGAGAAGTTGGTGAGAATGGAGGTGCAGAAGAGTGGAGAGAAAAGAAATAAGCAAGTGGAGGAGAAACTGTACTGCTGTTTATACATTTACAGTGGCATACCACCTCTAAAAAAATGGTATGTGAGCTTTGTTCCCAGCACCTCAAGCCAAGTAACTGACCAGCTCTCTTTCCCCCTGCCCCGGGACATACATTGTGCTGGAAACACGCCAGTGAAGGGGCCCGGAGGCAGCCAATGGCATGGGCTCCATTTCTATGGCCTGAGAAACCAGCAACCCAAACTAGTTTATTGTGATATCAGCTTTCAAAGGCAAATGCCTATTTTATCAGATACATGGAAGTAGATATTATGGGTATCTGGAGAGGGGAAACCATGTAAATGAGGTAAGGTTTCAAAGCAGCAGAAGGGAGGTATGTGGGATGGAGATGAGACCCTGTGTTGGATCTTCTCTGCTCATACGGTGCCGAGACTTCATATACCATAATTACTCCCTCATGCTACGTGAATTCCACTCAGCAGCCTTTCTCCCTTGTAAAGCTGTAAGTCACCAGCCTAACAAGATCGAATGAAAGATGTGCTCCAGGCCCATCTACTTCAAGCCCAGATGCCACTGCTACAGCCCATGTTGGCACTGTGGCAAGAACTGTTAATCTGCACAAGTGCCCTTGCAACACCCCTGCAGATGTTGAATGCCTTGGGTTATGCTAGTGCAAAGGATAGTGGGTTGAATCCAGACTTAGTTGTGCATACTCATGGGACTTAAGTTAGTCAAGACTTCCTTGTCTGATTGATTTTAATGGGTCTAATGTAAGCATGACTAAGTCTGGATTCAACCCAGCCACATACCCCTTTTGCTCCAGTGTAGTTTCCTGGAAATTGAGGCTACTTTAGACTCTTTTTAGGGTTGGATCCTCACATGCTAAATTCCTACATGAATTCCTCTTTTACTCATTTCTCTGTGGTGGTTAAATAAATAGAGAAATTGGTATAATGTCTTTTGTTTTTGATAGGCACCACCTAGGAGCCTTAGACCTCGTTTCAGGAAAAAAAGTACCTCATCTTCTACCACTGAAACCATGGGAGTGTGATGAGCCATTCGCACCGAGTTCTACAGAATGTCTCTGCCTTAAAAGATCTACTTCGTTAATAATGTAGGAAAAAACAGTGGTGAGATGGATGTGATGCTTGTGATATTGTAGCATTGTAAACATAGCCTTTCATGCTTTCCTTTCCATATGCTGTTTGTTCTCTGACCATTTGTGTGGCATTGCAATCAAGCAGGCAAAAGCAATGCTTCTTGCTACCCCCTGGGTTTCTTTGCAGAACAGCAATTCTTTCAGTTACAGTAGTTGAGACTGTACTTTTGAAAGTACTAGTGACATCACCTTAGTTCTAGCTCTGTGAATACAAGCAGGAAAAGAATTATTCACCTGTTCTAAATACTTGGAATAATCATATTTATTTGGGGCTTCGTTATGTATGAAGTTGACTGGCGAGAACCACAGATTTTTCTACCCAAGTTGTCTCCATCTTATCTTTACAACAAGACTCTGAATGATGTAAGAAGCATTAATTACTTTGTACAGGCATTGAAGACTTAACAATAAATTTGAGCTACATCACCATTTCTTCTCTACATTTCATTTACTAGAAGTCAGTTACTCTGTGTACTTCTGTCACATATTTTTGCTGAAAAAATAGAGTCAGAGTACTTTAGGGATGAAAAAGCATACATTAAAAAAAGAAATGTCATGGGATATGGCAGCAGAGGAGTCTTTGTTTTGATGACAGTGATTAAGACTGACTTCCTAAGCATATTTACCTGGAAAAGCATCATGATGAGATCAGGTGAACTTTGCATCCAAGTAAACAGGATTAGAATTGCATTAAGTGTATTGTGTATAGAATAAAAGAAGCTAGAATTATGTTCTAAATCTTGGCCATTTAATGGACCGTTATACAACCCATCCAAGGCATGTTTGTACAAATAATAATGAATGCTAGGATGTAAGCCAGAATCACATTAGTGATATATTGATTGGTTTGGGTGCAAGTCAACCTTGTTTGCACATAGGATTTTAATCGTAACATTTCCCCAGCATGTATGTAGGCATTTCGTTTACAGAAGGATAATAGAAGACTGTAACTGAACTCCTCCATGTAATTCAGAGATTTTGGCTGTAGTATACCTTCTGATATAGTTCACAATAGTCTGTAGAATGAACGGTGCATTTAATTATAGAGAAGTACAAAATGAGGAAAATGTAGGACTTGTGTATTTGTGCTTCAGATTAACGTTTCCTGTAAGTGTAAAGCATGTGAAATCTAGACGTTAATTCTGTAGACAACTGTGTTTGCTTTTGGATCTATCTTGTTACTTGGAAAACATTTAAAATTATATGACATAAAAATCTTGCCATTGAGAACAGATGGGTAGATTACAAATGACACCACTAACCTCCTTCATGTGTAGCAGTAACTTAGGTGGCTATGACCCAGTTCTCACCCAATGGTGGTAAATCATGGGTTAATTGTGGGCATGCCAGGTTGCATGCTGTGTGCATGGTGCTGTCTCTTTAAATATGCAGCCTTCAACTGGCCCTATCAGTGGTTGCTTGATGATGTCTGAACTTGGACACTATGGTCTAATCATGGGTTAAACAACCAAAGGTAACCTACAGTTAGTTGTTAGGTTAACTTTGGGTTGTTTAACCCACAATTAACCCAGTGTCCAAGTTTGGACATCACAGAGCACCTGCTGATTGGAGGTAACATATTAAAAAAGGCAGCAGTACACAGTAACTAACCCATGATTTGCCGCCGTCACATGGGAATGGGGCCTATATTTCAGGTTCCAAGGTCAACGTTATGCAGCGGCTTCTTAATACTGCTGTCTTGGATTTAAGGTTCCATATCATAGCCTTTCCCCTGCAATGCTAAATGCTATTTTGGAACTTTCCACAGTTTGGGGAAAGTCTTAAAAATCCCACCATTGTATAAGCATATATCAACATGGTAACTACTGTGTAAGAAAATGAAACAGATGCCTCCCATGGTTACGCTGGGGTTTGTTGCCATTTCAATCAATAAATCATGAATTTAAATAGCAGCTAGAAAATATTTAGTCTAGCACGTGTACATCAAAATCTTTGTGGAGTTCAGTTTGCAGACTTGTGGCCTGTTCTCTCACACACAATTCAAAATTGTCTGCAACATTAATAGAAATTATCTTGCAAGCATATTAGTTTTGCCACTATGCTATTATATGTGACAGAATAAAATAAACAGTTGACAAGTTTGTATGCCAAAAAGATACTTTGTAAATTTTTCCTCATATGCTATATTAACACTCATTCTAGCTAAAGTTAACCAATGTCTATCTGACTTGCTGTTTACCTGAAAATATGACTGTTCTGGACTTTCTATTGTTAAGTGCTAAGGTGAAACGGTTAAATTGCCTTATCTCTCAAATTAATTCACTGTAAAAAAATTCGTATCTCTGGCAAATGTACTAATTTATTAGCCAAACTGTATATCTGTGTATAGATTGGTGAAAAACATGAATGGCTAAATAGCATATACTTAAATTCACTGGATTTTTAATCTGCAGTGTGATGGAAGCAGGTTGTTTAGAAGCTGGTCTTGGCTGCCACTAGTTATCAGACATATGCAGCAAAACATATCAGCCTCCGGCATTTTGAACACCAAGGGCACATACTTTCTGCAAAATAACTACGGCTGTCCATTTTATTTTCAAGAATCTCCCATTATCTAATGATTTATTTTTACTGAGCAAATCTGTTCGCATTTTGTAAATACACTTGGGATGGATATGATCTGCTGTCTTGCTTTAGTTTTCTAGTCTTATCTCCTTGGACCAGTAGTGGGGGTCAGAAGGATAGCCAACCCCAACTTGCACTGCTCAGCTTGTACCGACTGTATGTTTTTGCATTGCAGATGTGGAGACAGCAGTGGGCTGCACAACGAAGGAGCCATGTAGGTCTGGGGTTCTCCAGCACCACATTGTTCCCGCTGCTGCAATTCTAGCAATATAAACTGAACAGAGACTATTGCAGGAGTTCCCAAACATATACAGCCATAGAAGAGTTGTATTGTGCCTGACGCTCAGTACAAAAATAGCCAGCCTAGATTTTACTTCAGAAGGGAACAAGCTGTTGTGGCTTAGTTGCCTATGCTCGCATATTAGTAATGATGTAACTACTGTAACGTCTCAACCCTGTTTGGATAGGGAATCATTGCTCAGTGGCTGAGCACATGCGTCATATGCAGGAGGACCCCACTTCAGTCCCTAGCATCTCCAGTTAAAAGGATCAGGTCATACGAAAAACCAGAGCCAGAGAGTCAGAAGAACTAATGCCAGACAGAGTAAGCAGCTAGATGGACAGCTGGCATAAGGCAGCTCCCTATGTAACTAGGTAGGGCTACTCCAAAACTGTTATTTCAATTCAAATCAAAAACTTCCTTGGACCATTAAGAGGAAATCTACAGAAGTATACTGGTAGAGAAAATTAATGTCTTAACATTATCTCCTGTTAGAATGAAGACATGGAGAAAATGCGAAATGTGGTGGTGGAACTTCCCGGGCCAGTTGTAAACAGCCTGCTGCTTTCGGGTTGTGCTCTGCTAGATAAATGTGTTCAGTAGTTGATACATGTACTTGTGCCTGAATGCTTGTTAGCTCGTCTCTCTTGCTTTTTGTGGGTACCTGTTTTGCACTTAGCACACTGTTTGAAATTGTTAAGAACACTGTATTTTGGAAAGTTACACAAATAGCCAATATTGAAGGCTGGTAACTGTGCACTTAATATGGTTTCTTTCCAGTGATCCATAGCTAAGACATACTAGAATAGAATATTTAAGAATGCATTGTAAGATCAGACACTACAACAGTATTCCAAAGTCGAAGTTTTGTTACATTGCTTGATATACATCTTGAAAATAAAGTCTTAAACATTTCTTTAAAAAAAAAGGATTTGTCATTTTATTCAGAGAACAAATCATAATTACCTTTAATACTATGCTTTCTGTGGTGTCCTGTACCTCTGAGGTAGGCAATACGGTGCCTATAGATCCCACTCTGCCCGCAGTCACCTTCCCCTATGCACATGAAGTGCCCCAGTGATACCTATGATTTTATTTATTTACTGAAAACATATTTTGGGTGGTTGGGAGTGCTTCTAAGTGCCAGGTTGCCACCCTGCCCTCCCCACTTCATCCCCCCATTCCATAGGATCATGACCGGCAATCCCCTGGTTTACACACTGCCATCCCCAAGACTTACTCCTTACCAGGCAACAACAATAACATCAAGCAAAACAAACATCAAACAAAACAAAAACATCAGGCATAACAAAAACACTTTTCTCTCTTATGTGGTTTGGATTGCTTCAAAGCTGTTGTATGGGTAGTAGGAATGACTGCAAGAATCACCAGGCCTCAAACACAACTGTTCTTCATTCAGCACACACAGAAGTGAGGGCTTAGCAGAAACCCCACCCGCTGTTGCTGCTCCCAATTCTACAGGAGCTGCCAAGGTTCAAAAACAATAACTAACCCACAGTACCCCTTAGAATGTATGTATGTATGTATGTATGTATGTATTTAAAATATTTCTTGGCCACCTTTCAGGGCAGAAGCCCTCCCAAGGCGGCTTACAACAATAAAATACATAAAAACAATTAAAATACTAAAAGTGATAAAAATATAATAACAATGAAAATAACAATAAAAGCCAACAATAAAACCAACAACGTTAAAAGCAGCAACAGTGATATTAGCAGCAACAGCAACAGTAGCAGTCATATCAATAGAAGGCCAAGGTAAAATAATATGTTTTCAAGGCCTTCTTAAAAGGCTGCAATGACGGAGCATGGCAGACCTCCGATGGCAGCTTGTTCCAAAGGTGTAGGGCTACTGCAGAGAAGGCCCTCTCACGTGCTGTCACCCACCTCACTGCTCTCACAGGTGGGCAAATGAGAAGGGCCTCTCTTTCTGATCTTAAAGTGTGGGCAGGCTGATATGGGTGTAGGCGGTCCTTCAAGTAACTTGGTCCCAAACCATTTAAGGCTTCAAAGGTCAAACCCAGCACTTTGAATTGGGCTTGGAAACATACCGGTAGCCAGTGCAGCTGGCGCAGTATAGGCATCATATGATCGAATCGAATCGCCCCCACCAATACTTGGGCGGCCGCATTCTGCACAAGCTGGAGTTTCTGAACTGTCTTCAAAGGCAGCCCCACATATAGTGCATTACAGTAGTCTAGCCTGGAGATGACTAGTGCATCAATAAATGAGGCAAGGTCTGTCCTCTCCAGATAGGGCCACAGTTGGCATACCAGCCTAAGCAGGTAAAAAGCATTCCAGGACACCGCAGCCTCCTGGGCTTCCCCAGTTAGCTCAGCGTCCAGGAGGACTCCCAAAGTGCGCACTTGGTCTTTCAGGGGGAGTGCAACCCCATCTAAGACAAGTTGTAAACCTCCATCCGAAGTAGTTGTTTTCCCAACCCAGAGTACCTCCCCCTTGTCTGGATTAAGTTTCAACTTGTTCACCCTCATCTATCCCAAAACAGCTTCCAGGCACTAGTTCAAGAGTTCCACAGCCTCCCTGCATAACATTCCTTCCCCCTTATTTATCATAGTCTTTCAGCCAACAAAGAGGAACCCTTTCACAGCATGGTCTCTGCAGTTGACTGGTAGATATAGATTGCCCAGATGACTTCCTTTAAGTAACTGCTGCAGGTAAGGAAAGAGTATTGATCCCATTGCTTAGTGGTTCTGGCATTTCAACAGGCGATGAGAGAAACTCATCAGTTCCAGATAGATCTTCAGCAGTTACCTCTGCTGATGACAACCCACTCTGGCCAGAACGCCTTCTCAGCTGGACAAGATGGATCCAGATGAAGTGACACTGGCTTCCCTTTATATTCTCCCAATTCTTCAGAAAATACCCTTGGTAATTTATTAACAATTGCTGCAAGCCAACCTGTAGTAAGGGCATGAATTCCTTGAATGCTAACCCCTTTTGATGAGAACCAGTTTCTCCTGAAGAGGTTTTTCGCTGCCCCTTCACCATTATAAGTGGAAGCTTCCCTTGGAAGGAGCCATACTGTACATCTACAGTGCAGCATCCAACAATATCAACCTTCTTTGCATTGTAATCACGCAGAACACATGATGGACTTGACAACTTTGGAGCAAGGGTCCCAGAAAATATGTGCTTAAAGGTGTCCCTGCTAATTAGGGATACCCCAATGAATCCACTTCCATTTTGCACTTCCACCATGATTAATACTGTTGCATACAACACTGAATCATGAGGTTCCTTGCCACAGACCTTCTGAATGTGATGTAGCTGTCGAGCTTCATCACCCTGTGGATAATCAACCCCATGAGACACTAGGTGGAGTGACTCCTTGTTATAGTTCCTTGGCCTTGTGCTGACAGATTTTGAACAGCACTCGCTGAAGGTCACTCTTCTTCTTGCAAAACCTGCACTCAGCATCCTTGAATCTGTACAGAGAGTGCTGATGTGGTCCTCCGCAGCCTGAGCAGGAATAGGTAAGCCAGGGCCTATCTGCAGATTTTATGGAGAGTGCATTTCTTGTGTTCTGTTGACCTTGCTGCCCAGAATTCTCAGCCTGCTTGCTTCGGACGGCATTTACATCATCTGCATCTCTCTTGAGTTCTGTGACATATAGTGATGCAGTCTCACTGGCTAATGCCTTTTCTTAAGCCACTGTAAATGTCAAGTTTGGCTCAGACAGGAGGTGTCGTAGTGCTTCATCATAAACCCCACAGACATGGCAATCCCTCAACATATCCTCTAGAAAATCCCGAAAGTTGCAGTATTGAGAAAGATGACGCATTTCTGAAGTATAAGCGGCAGTGCCCTATCCAGGTTGCTGCATTCGTTTGTGAAATTGAAATCTCTGCACAGTAACTGAAGGATTTGGTGAGAGAAGTATCTTCAATAATCCTAAAAATTCATCAAATGTCTTAGTTTTGGATGAGGCAGGAGCAGTGAGGATTTTATTATAGCAAATGTCTGTGGCCCACAGTCAAGAGCACAGCTCACTTTTGTTCAGCAGTAGCTCTCTCATTTGCTTCAAGACAGAACGAAAGGCGTTCTGCGTAAGAATCCCAGGAAGCAACTTGCCTAACATCAAACTCTTTGATATGTCCAAGAGCAGCCATTTTGATTTTA
Source organism: Heloderma suspectum (assembly GCF_057233095.1). NCBI lineage: Eukaryota > Metazoa > Chordata > Lepidosauria > Squamata > Helodermatidae > Heloderma > Heloderma suspectum. The sequence goes on along the minus strand of NC_139462.1, from coordinate 129,630,812 downwards.
ATTCTCTTTTTCGTAAAACACAGGAGTTGCTCAAGTTCTTAAGTGGGTGTAGCTGACTGCTTACCAGTTAGCTGTGTAAATGGATTCACAGTCCTTGCTGCCTGTATAGCTCTCAGAATCCCACCTTTGTGGCCACAAAATGTTGTATAGCTAGTAAGAATGACTGCAAGAATCAGCAGGCCTCAAACACAACTGTTCTGCACACACAGAAGTGAGGGCTTAGCAGAAGCTCCACCCAGTGTTGCTACTCCCAACTCTACAGGAGCTGCCAAGGTTCAAAAACAATAACTGGCCCACAGTGCCCCCCCCCCCCGATACATAAAAAAGCAAAGCGCTAGCCTTCAGCTATCAGCCATCTTTACTACCAAAGAACGCCTCTGGGCCCAATGTGGGCCTGAAGACATCTTTAGGAAGTAAAGATGGCAGGCGGCTAGAGGCAGGCGATTTGCTTTGAAGTGCTCCAAGCCACCTGGAAAAAAAAGGGGCTGATGCTACTGCTGCTGCCCCATGGAGAAGTCTTGTGGATGGCAGTGTGGAAACCAGGGGACTTCTGGTGATAACCTGATGGAGTGGGAGGAGGAAGTGGGGAGGGCTGGGTGGCAAGGCTGTAGAGTGACCCAATGGCAGGGCAGGGCAGGGCGGGGCAAGGGAGGTGTGTGCGTTACATGCATGGTGTGAGAGTCTGGGGGTGGGGTTAATCCCAAAGGAGAAGAGTGAGTGGAACTTGTGTGCTAGGAATGTGGGGTGAGCGTTTGGGGGCTTATCCTGAATACAAAAGAACTGTGAATTCAAAGGAGTGGGTTTGTGTTTTGGGGCTCAGATACCACATCTGTTCTGTGTTCAGGTTCTTATGATAAATTATTTGTCCTTTAGCCTCACCAGTTTGCCTTTCTGTGAAATTGGGTTTTTGTGACTGGCCCCCCACCCCCACCCCATCGGCTGTTTTATGACTGGGCACCCCCTATTGCAGCCATTTTGCAGTGGCACCTATGACACATCCTCAAAATTCCAAATGTGCCCAATGGATCAAAAAGGTATCTCCAGAGTGCTGTTTGTGCAATCTCTGAAAGGGGCATCATGATAGATTAAGTGATGGGCTACTCAGTCAGCGTGGTATAGTAGTCAGAGTGTCAGACTCAGACGGGGTATACTTGGATTTAAATTCCTCCTTCAGCCGCAAAGATCACTTGATGACTTTGGACCAGTCATTCTGTCTTAGGGATGTCCGCGGAATCTGCCGTGAACTCAAATGAGGCCCCCCCGGAGTCCGTGGCGGAATGGATGTACTCACCTCCGCCTCCCAGACCCACGCGGACTGAATCCTCCCTCCCGGCAGCTCCATTCAGGAAACGCAAATGGCATCCGCGTCCCTGTATTTTCTTGTGATAGGCTACGCGTTTGAATTTGCGTAGATAGTTGCATAGCCTATTGCGTGAAAAAGCAGGGACGCAAATGGCATAGTGGATGTCAGGGTGGAAACTGAGCCCATAGAGCCCCAGAGCAGTTCTGATTCTGAGGAGGAACAGCAGTCTGTGGGAGAGGAGCCATCTCATCCCTCACAGGCACAGCAGCTGGCAGAGATTCCTCCTGCCAGCATTCCTGAGATAGTGATCCTAGCAGTGAGAAAGTGCGGGAACAAGGCTTGCTAGATGCTCGATGCAGACACAGAGAACAACAAGCGATGGAGGGCATGGAAAGGAGGCGTAGCGCCTGTTTGGTGCGCAAGCAACGGCCGCCTCCCATGGACCCAAGGGAAAGAGGGAGGATCTCTCCCTAGCCCATAAGTTCTGGGTCTTCAAGTGACTCTCTTTCAAACGGGGATCAACTGCCTATTCGAAGCTTAGGCCACTCTGCTGTTCCTTGCTTTAGTCGCTGGTGATTAGCATCTGAAAGAGTCATTAAGTTGTAAAAGGATTAAAGCTTTGAAAAGAATCCCTTCATCTGTGTCTTGAGTTGGCTATTGGAGTCTACTGAAAGAGGCCGCCAGGGAGCTCCTGACAGTGGACGCCATTTGCATCCCTGCTTTTTCACGCGATAGGCTACACAAATATCTACGCAAATTCAAACACGTAGCCTACCACGAGAAGATACAGGGATGCAAACGGCGTCGTGATCGCCATTTGCATCCAGATCACTTCCTGTTTCCGCCCAGCAGCAGTAAGGACAGCAATGGCGGCTGTATTGCTGGCGGAACAGAGCTGGCTAGCGAGGATTCCAGGGGGGGAGGAATGGATCGCCTCCCCCCCCCGGTGGACCACCCCGTGGACGCAATGTAAGGGATTGGTACATCCCTATTCTCTCTTAATCTAATCTGCCCCACCAATTTGGTTGGTTGGGGTGTGTGTGTGTCCATCCAGCCTTCCATGCATGCTCTCCTGAGCTCCTGGTTAATAAAATTCACAGAGGAAATGACTGGGATTAGTATGTCTTGATGGAAAAAAGAAATATTTCGTAGATAAGCAAGAAATCCTAAGCAGATCACCTAAGCAAGTAGATTTTCATCTTGGTAAATAAATCTGCTGTCTTGAATGATAGCTAGTTCTGATATTTCACCTAAAATGAGTTGGTTTTAGCTACACAATATAATTAACCAGGAAACAGATTTATAAAATGAGACAACCATCAAAAATGAAATTTTTTTATTATCAGTGACTGCTGAAGACTCAATAAACTGGTTCGCATGTAATCCATATTTGTGGGTTAACTCAGGAATTGGCAGGGCCGCAAGCAAGGGAACGAATGCACTGCCTCCCATGCACTTGTCACTTCTTTCAATCAGCTTTAATCAACAACCCAAGAACCTCCTATTCCTGGGTCATTTGATGTGACATCCAAACCTGGAACTCTGGGCTGTTGTTGGGTTAAACTCTGGGCTGTTTAACCCTAAAAAACCAAGAGTGCCTGTGTTGTTGATTAAAGCTGATTCAAAATGGAACTGATGAGCATGTAGGAGTCAGCACACTCATTCCCTCGTTCACAATCATAACAACCCATGGTTTAAACGACCCATGGGTAGTTATGTTTGAACTGGATCACAGCATATCCTGTCATTTCAAAGCAATACTCACAGCAAAGACTAAGCATATAAGGAAGCCATAACTCTTTGAAGGCTTTTATCTGTTGTCTTCAATAAAACAATCCACATGCTTAAAGGTTTCAGCTGCATGTCGTAGACCGCACAAGGAATAATGGAACTGTGGTTGAGCAAGACTACAACTCCTATTTTATACAATGAAGATTTAAAGACAGCTGTAAGTATTATACTGTTTTGAGTATAAGCAGGGGCGATGCTAGGTTCTTAAAAGATACAGGGCACAGGCCCATAACACAAATTTGCGCATGAGTCTAAGCGCATGTCTAATATGTGTGTGTGTGGTGTGTGCATGCAGTGTGCTTGCGTGTATGTATAGATTACATACATACATACATACATAAGTGTGCACTGACCACCCCCCTTCAACTCAGACCCTGATTCAGCATTTTGGAAAACATATCGCTTCTGTTCTGGCCAATTTGTAGTCGGACCACTTCAGCTCAGCATCAAACCTGAGTCAAGGTTTGGGAAAATGAATCTTTATGCTTCCTACTGACTACCATGGGAAATTAGAAAAAATTGTAACTTTTTTCTCTTGGTCAGAACTGGATAATTTCAGGCATAGTTGCCCCAAGAAGGGGATTACACCTGCCCAACATTAGAAAAATAGGTGCAGGGTTTATATTTTGATTTTCTTTTAAAGGGAACTGCCAATAACATTTTAATTCCTTGGAAGAATTGGATAAACATTTCAGGATTCATTGCCCCATCAGAGGAGATCATTCTGCCAAATTTCAGAATGCTAGCCACAAGGGTTTTTGTGACCTTGACATTTTGAGGTCTCCAAAAGAGGTCATACCTATCTTCCTATGTTCCTTGTGGACCATTGTTCTGAAAATTACAGTCAGCCTAGAGTTGTCCCTAAGTAAGAAACAAGCAACGTTTCAGAAGGATAGGTGCAGCAGTTCATGTGGAAGGGGAGCTCTCCAATTTGGGGGAGGGAGTGATTTGCTTTCCCTTCCATTCACCCCTTCTCCAAGTTTTTGGGTAAATGTGTATGAAAATGCACAGGTCATTAGAGGTGTCCCCCAGGCAAGAAACCTTCAAAGTTTCTGAACGATATACATGCATGCAAATTTAGAATGACTAGAATTTATTTACATTTCACCAATGTTAGTGGCGGGAGAACATGGGTGGGAAGGTGCTATTGCACTCACGTCCTGCTTGTGGGTTTCCCGTGGGCATCTGGTTGGCTATTGTGTGAACAGAATGCTGAACTAGATGGGCCTTGGTCTGATGCAGCATGGCTCATCTTATGTTCTTAAACAGAGAGTGCCTCTGAGCTTATGCAGAATGCTTTTCCTTCACCACTGAGTACTTACATTCTCCCCCTACCAACTCTATTCCCCTCCATTCAACCATCCCTCCTCATCCTACCATCCTCCAGCAACTCTTCATAAGAACAGATGTCTTGTTTTGTGCAACTCTCCTCTACTTCCTTGTAATGCACAAGCTCTCATTATATCTTCCTCCCCATAACTTCATTTGTGCCAAGCCTTCACCAGGGTTCAGCCAATGAGTCTGTTTTCAAAACTAGGGCTAAGTTATGGAGAAACTCTGAGCATGTACTAAGTGCCTTTCCCTCACCCCTGAAGGTAGATTTCATGCAACCCCCCCCCCCCCGAAACCCACTAATGACATGCATAGGACTGAGCTGAAAGGGTAGCCAATTCATTAGACAGAATTGGGTAGGCACTGTATTAAGTATGCAGTACCATGCTCACAACTCAGGACTAATTTCTGAATAAACATGCAGAACATCAAGGTGCAAACCTCCCTGCAAAAGTAACCTGTGCTGGAATCCTATGCACTTTCCTGAGGGTAAGCCTCATTAAATATAATGGGATTTCTCAGTAGGCATACATCGGATTGCATACATTTAGCAATATTTATCTCCTTTCCACTTAAGAAGCAAACCAAAAACTCCTATTTTTTTAACTAAAACTTTCTGTTCATAGGAACACAGGAAGCTGCCTTATACTGAGTCAGACCCTGGATCTATCTAGCCCAGGATTGTCGACACTGACTGGCAGCAGCAGCTCTTCAGGGTTCCAGGCAGGATTCTTTTGTAGCCCTAGCTGGAGATGCTGGGGATTGAACCTGGGACCTTCTGCATGCCAAGCATGTGCTCTACCCCTGAGCTATAGCCCTTCCTATTTCTGGATAATGGCAACTGACAAACAGAACAGCCCCAGATTTGTTTCTCTGCAACCATGTGAACCCACTCTTCTCAAAGACTTGAGTGAGGAGAAGGAGAAAAACCAACCCCCTTGTCTGTTTGTATAAAGTCAAATTCAGTTCCGAACTTCTCTTGCCTGTCGAAGAGAATTCTCTTTAAGAATTCCTCAAGATATGCTCTGGGTGGAATAAAGAAGAGGAAGGACGGACGGATGGATAGGGGAGGGGAGGGAAGAGGAAAAGAATGGTGATTGGAAATGTGCATGGGGGTGGGGGGTAGAGAGAATTCCCTAAGCCAATTGGCTCCTTTCAGAGAGAATTGAGAAGGCTGTGCAGGGTTTGCAAGGATTGCAGTACTTAAATGAACTTTATGAGGTGAGGTGGCTGAGCGCTTTTTCTAGCTTTTTTAAAACTGTAGAACATATTTAAAAGCCCCAGCAGTGTCTCAATCATGACGCCACATAGTCCTAACCCTCCCTTTGGGATTGAGTCCTACAGCTATTTAGGAGAAATTAAAGTGGAGGGGGAGAAAGAAGTTTGTGGAGGCTGATTGGACCCTTTGCTGTACTAAAGCGACTAAACTTCTACAGAATCCAAAGGCTCCAGTTTGGGGCAGTACAATCAGATGCTGTGTGAAATACCAGTATTTCACATGGAGCTCTTTCTTCCCTTCCTTCTCCCTCTTCAAAATTTCATTGCAGGCAAGCTCCCAACAGTGGGCATGTAAGAGCAGAAAAGAAAAGTAGGGGGAGAGGTGCACCTCAAAAAAACCCTACACCAGAGATTAGGGATAGTGACCTCCTAATGGTCACCTTAAACACCTTCTGATTAGGATCTCTAATCCCCTGGGTGACCTGACAGCTTTTACTTTTTGTTTTAGACCTTGAGAAAAGGAAACTTAACGCATGGCTAGCGCAAAAGCCACTAGGCCTGTCTGAAATTTGGCAGGCTCAGTCAGAAATATAGGGGCTGCCAGGTCCCCAAATTCCATGCACATATGTAGAAGCACAAAAAAATATAGCTCTTTGCTTTGACAGGTTTTCTTGAAAATAGCAAATTGTACCTGTGACTAGCACAAAAGCCACTGGACTTAACTGCCTGAAATTTGGCTCCATGGGGGCTACCAAGCCTCCAAATTTCATGTATTTATCGTACAAACTAAAAACGTTTGTTTTCCAATGCAAGTCAATGGGAAAATGTAAAAAAATGGCAATTAGGACAGCTCAAAAGATACGGGGCCCGTGCCCAAGTAGGCCTCTTTCTAATGACGCCCCTGAGTATAAGCATTACGCACACAATCTGCAGCTGTATCAACCTTTGCTAATAAAAATCCAAGTAAGAAATCAATATTCGGAGTACACAGATTGTTTTTCATCAGTAATTTAATGGGAACTTTGTATTTGCTTGTTACACACATGTATAGAAAATGATCAGTATGAACCAATACTGGCATACAAAGATCATAACTGATGTGCATTTGACAATTTACAAGTGAAGATTTGTACGGTTGTGGTATTTCTGGAAGGGATCATCGACATACCAATTTCTTCTTTTCCAGAAGGAGCTGGTCATTTTATCAAGGAGCTTAGACTGTGTTTTATTGCAGAAAACTTGTTCCCTCAAACGTTTTTTCCGCCTAGGATTTTTTTTCCACAGTTTTTTCTTGTAACCAGCCTGTCAAAAAGCAAAAGATTTAAGTCTTGAATCATAAGTAGCTAGTCACAAAACAAATCATCTTCAAATAAGCAAATGTTAATTTCATTGACAGGTGCATCCTCCATGTTTTTCATTCATTATTCATTCATCCATTTCTATACCAAATACCAAAGCTCTCTAGGCAGTTCACAGTGTGATAGAATATAATATAAGAACGTACATTCAAGAATGTACAGCAGTTTAAAAACAAGTTAAAAACAATTAATAATAAAATTACCAGGACCTGATAAAAAAAAATAAAATGCCCCATCGCACACTGTCAAATCTCTGGGAGTAGAGGGAATTGTTAAACCGGCACTGGAAAGATGACAATGTTGGCGCCAGACAAACCTCACTGGGGAGAGCATTCCAAAGTTGGGGGGCCAACACCAAGAAGGCCCTCTCCCTTGTTGCTATCCTCTGAATCTCCCTCAGAGGAAGGACTCAGTGCAATCAGGCCAGAATCTGTATTATATACTCAGATGTTCTGACGCTGCTATCAATCTGGCTACTGCATTTTGCACAAGCTGCAGCTTCCAACCCGTCTTCAAGAGCAGCCCAATATATATAAAGATATTTCTGGAAGATGTTGGAAATGTGAAGATCAAGACGGAATGTTTTATCATTTATGGCAGACTTGTAAAAAAGCTAAAACATTTTGGAAACGAATACAGTCTTTAGCTCAAAGAATATTAAAGACTACTATAGAATTAAAGCCAGAAACTGTTTTATTGGGACTAACAGATAAACACGTAAAAGGGGGGAACCCTCTTTCTCTACATGACAACGGCTGCAAGGTTATTGTATGCACAAAAATGGAAGAATGAAACAATACCAACTATGAGCGAGTGGATCATGAAAATGATGGAGCTGGCAGAGATGGCAAAACTTACTATTATAATTAAAGAAGGATCAGCAACTAAATTTATGTTAGACTGGAAACCTTTTATAGAATTTGTACAAGAAACAGAGAAAAACGATATCTATGTATGTGGATTTTGAACTTTGAGATGGTTAATTCTCTTTTTGTTGTTAAAATTAGGAGAGAAATGAGATAAAGTCTATGAACTCAATGTATGATATACAACTAAGATAAGAACTAGAGAATAATAATGAACATTTGTTGTGCAAGGGGAACCAAAGGTAGATATCTTACAATCTTAAGAGATATTTTAGTGTATGTGTATTGTGTGTTTATGTTGTTGTTGTGTTTTGTTTTTAAAAAATAAAAAATATTATATCAAAAGAGCAGCCCTACATAGACTGCATTGTAGTAATTTAACTTGGAGGTTACCAGAGTATAGACTGCTGAAGCCAGGTTATCCCTGTCCAGATAGGTGCACAGCTGGGCTACCAGCCAAAGTTGGCAGAAGGAACTCCGTGCCACTGAGGGCACCTGAGCCTCAAGTGAGAATGATGACTCCAGGAGAACCCCCAAGCTATGACCCTGCTTGGGGGTTCTCCAGAACAGGATGAACACCTCTATCCAGTCAGAAAAACCACCCACTAACAGCATCTCAGTCTTGTCTGGATTGAGTTTGTTTATTGGCCCTCATCCAGTTCATTGTCACAGCCAGGTACTGATTCAGCACATCCACAGCCTCACCTAATGAAAATCAAAAGGAGAAGTACAGCTGCATGTCATCAGCATAGTGATGGCAACACTCCAAAGCTCCGGATGACTCTACCCAGTGGTTTTGTGCAGATGTTAAATAGCATAGGGCACAGAACCCCATACTGGAGAACCCACACAGTTCGGCCATATCCCCCAAGCACCACCTTCTGGAGCTGGCTGTCGAAGTGGGAGCAAAACCACTGCAGCACAGTTCCCAGCTCAGACAGTCGCCTCAGAAGAATACCATGGAGTATCGATAAAACAACGGGGGGGTTATCTTGCACATTTTCTACCTTGTTACAAACAGAGAAGCAGCAGCTCTCACAACCACACTATGCAGCTAAGACAATCAGTACAGAAAATGCATTTACCCTTTTCCTTATCCAAAGGCCACAGTGCAATCGGAGAAATCTGTTAACCACAGCTTTTACAGTTTTTCCTTTTCCTTTCTGCAAGCTGTATTTGATGAGAGTCCTCGCTTGCTGATGAAGGATACTTGGAAGCAGAGGTCTTACGCTGAAATTTGTGTCGAATTAAGAAAATATGAAATTAGATCTAATAGCTGTAAAATACATTTCACATTTGGCTAATCCTGTGTCAGTAATTAAGAAACTTTATACTAAGTTCCTTATGAAAAATAAACTAAACATTTCAACGAGCTTTCATGAATATCAAGAGTTAAGTCCTCAAGTATCTCCATAGTTTTTTGCCATATCAGAACTCAGTCTGTCAGTGCAGAGGGCGCAGCACTCTCAACCTAGGCTAGATCTACACTACTGCTTTATAACAGTATTGAAGTGCACTGATAACTGTTGGGGCACATTACACATTTGATATACTGCTATCGTAGTGTTATTTCCTGCTTTTTATTCCACATTATCCAAAATACAACAAATGTCATTGTGTGTCCCACGAGGTATAAATGCACAAGAGGGATATAGCGTTACCATGATGGGATTGTAATGATATGACACAAGGTGTAGCTCTGGCCGCAGTCAAGCTCCACTCACAGTAGAGGGCTGTTGCTCCCACTGATTCCCTCTCTAATGCTCCACTGAGGGAAACATCTCTGAAATCAAACACAATTGTATGTCCCATGTTGTTTCTCCCTTGCTTCTTGAAGAAAGAAGCACCCTGTGGAAACTACATTTCTTAAGTCCCTGGCATTTGGAATGCAGTTGTGGCCACATTCCAAATACAGGAGAGGGAGAAAGAGATCAAGATCTTCCTCCCTTCCACTTCTCACTGCAGTCACCATCCAACAGCCACTGGAATCCCTAGGATTCTTTATCTCAGGGTTGGGGAACCTGTGGCCCTTCAGATGTTTTGGCCTACTACTCCCAATGTTCTCTCACCATTGGCTACGGCTGGTGGGAGTTGTTGGCAAAAACATCTGGAGGGCCTCAGGTTTCCCACTCTTGGTCTACCTAGAGTCTAGATATTTATTTATTTATTTACTGCATTTATATCCTGCCTTTTTTCCTCTTGCAAGGAACCCAAGGCAGCTTACATTATCCTTCTCCTCTCCATTTTATCCTCACGGTTTGGGGGCTGGCAATTACACATATATTTAGAAGTCTCATGGGAGGGGGGATATTTTTACACTCATGACTGCTGCTCCCAGTCTAAATAAAGGGGTCACCTACTACTAAACTAAAGTATAGGTATAGACTGGAGCCTTTCTTAACAGCATCAGCAATGGCCTAGTATCCCCCTTGCAAACATTAATAAGGAAGACGGAGCAACAGGTATACATAAAGCAGAGCAGCCCTATAATGAGAGTAATAGAGAACTTTCCCGACATTTTGCATTTAATTTGTGGTCTTAGAGCATCATTGGGATACATGGCAGTTTACAGAGTATCAAGCAAAAATTTGTTCCTGGATAGAGAACATTATAAATCTAAACAGTGACAAGGGAATTGTGGGGAGGAGATGGGTAGAAGAGGAAAGAACAGGTTTATATTGTTACACACACTTTTATTTTGGTGGGGCAGCAGGAAGAGGGAGTGAAGACAAAACCTTTATGGAAGACCAAATCTTGTCCAAGTTGTTTAATGATGCTTACCTGTTCACTATTGAGACTGAATGCCCAGAAGAACCACTGCCAACAGACAGAAGAGGTTTTTGGGGAGAGATTGTTGATACCTGCCCATGGTTGAAGTGAAACGAAGACAGCCGAGAAATAGGGCAGATACTGCAAGAACCATTGTAAGCCAAAGGGCCCAAAGAACAGAAAGATCTTAAAAATCCTAAGGAAACAAACAAACAAACAAAACACCATGAGGGGGGGAATACAGCATGCACCCAACAATGAAGCCAGGCATGTCTTAGAGATGAAAACAACAACACTGGTATGTACTGGCAACACCCCTGTTCTCATATTAACAGATTTCAACATTTACGCTCACTATGGCAAGTGGGCTGCTACTTCTGGCAAGACTGATGAGCAACTAGCCCTTTGTCCAAATTTAACACTGCAAGAGGTGGCCAGATCCAAGACTGGGAGGAAGGTTGGGGGTAGGTTTGGCAGCTGCGTAGATAAGCAGAACTGCAATTCTCCACCCCACCCTTTTCCACTCTGAGCCCCTCTGCAAAGCATCAGCTGAAGCCAGAACACTCCTACTTGCCCTTCTTTTGGGGCTGGGGGAAAAGTGGCTTCCTTAGCTACTGCTGAGCAGCCACCATCAAACTGATGAGGAAAAACCTACTACTAAAGTACAGGTTTAGACTTAAGCCTTTCTTGAGAGCATTTGGCTTGGGAAGCAAGACCAGCCAGAAATGGTACCACTGCCCAAATGCGACACACCCACACTGTTGTGAAACACAATTATCTACTTGCTGTCCACTCAGTTCTCTCACTCTGAAATATTCTGCCCTGCACAGATTTAAAAGCAAAGAAGATATTCCTTCTTAAGGTTCAAGCCACACTTTAAATAAGGGGCATTGGAGATACATGGGGGGATTGCACTGTCATCTATAACACGTGTCATCTATAAGACTATGTCATCTTTAAGTGTCATCTATAAGACTATGCAGGCGTCTAGTCGGTGCAAATTTAACGCGCAAAACATTGCAAAATTAACCTCAAAAGCTGCTGCTGATAAAAAGGCAGGCTACGCAATACATCGTACTTTAGCGTGCACGCGTGTGAATTCACAGAGCGCCGAAGGGAGCTGAAACCTGAATGACCCCTACGGACACGCACTAACCGTTTTTCAAACAGACGTTCCCCAAAGGCCAGACTGGGCCGTACTTTGCATGGGCTTTCTCTGGTCAACAGGAACCACGGGCGAACCTGAATGGGGGCCGCCGTGTTTCTGGACAGGTACCGAGAGGGACAGGCATTCAGCTGGCGACGAGGAGCAGGCTGGACTCACTGCACCGGCAGACTGCTCCCTCCGCCAGGGAAATGCCGCCCCTTTCCACAAGACCCCTGCCCGAGCCCAGACGACCGCGCCTCTCCCTCCCCCCCTCCTCCTCCGCCGCCGCCGCCGCCGCCGCCGCCGCCGCCGCCGCCGCCGCCGCCGCCACCACCGCCACCACCACCACCACCACCGACCTGAGAACCTCCGCGCCACCGCCAAGGCCGCCATCTTGCCGGCTGCCTCCCGGCCCCGCCCCGCCCCGCCCCGCCCCTCCTGCCTGCCTACGGCAGCGAGCGAGGGTCAATGCGGAGCAAAACCGAAGGCGAGCCGGGGAAGAGCTCCCGCCGCTCCCCGCAGCAGAGCCGAGGCTTTCGCGTGGCGGGTGAATTGATCGCGTTCACGCGTCGCTCAGCGCGGCCAGCGCACGTCAATGCCATCGGCATCCACCCCTGTTGCAGGCAGGGGGCGCGCACGGTCCGGACTCAGCCTGGGGGGCGGTGCCCAGGCCCGACGGGCGAAGCAGCCGAAGGCGCGGGAGGCGGGTCGCCTTGCGCCGCCTCCTGCCTCCGGGCGGGATCTGAGCCGGGAGGGCGCCGGGCGAACGGGAGCCGTGGCGCGCTGCTGGCGACCTCCCCGCGGTGGGTGGGCTTTGCCTGCCCCTTCATCTCCCTCAGCGGGTGACCCCAACGCGAGATAGGCGGAGATCCGCCCCCGGGGAACGGGGAGCAGGATGGACGCGCACCCGGCGGCGGCTCCCTGTCCCGCCCGCTCCAGAGCCCCAGCGGAGCAGCCGGGCACCGCGGGATCTTCCCCTTGCGGCTGGGACCCCTTACTCGGCGCCCCCATCGCCAGCTTCCCCGTGTCTTTCCTGGCTGAGGTTTGCCCTTGCGCCGCAGCAGCGCCCGGGGAAGGCCTGGCTTCCCGTGCGGCGTTTGCCGCCTTTCGGTTCTCGCAGAGCGTCTGGCCCTTTCCAGAGCGCGGGACGGAAAACAACGCTGAGGCGTATGGCACTTTCCGGGATGGGGGCGCCATGACGGGGAAAGTTGACGCTCGCGTGCCTCTTGCTGCCGCGTGGCTTTGAACAGCGCGGGGGCCTCACAGGACAGACGGAGTTGGCAAGCCTGTTATTCTGTGGTAACGGAGGCTGTGTAATAAAAGCCGCTGCCGTCTGAACGGTGTCTCCTTTCTCTTGACGGTTAGCCGGTAAAGAACCAGTGTCCCTCCACCCGTATGCTTCAGGCAGCTGCCTGATGGGACACGTACCGCGGGGAGGGGCGTGGTGGGTCCTCAGCCGCCGCACTCCACCAGGGCTGGGAATCCTTATGCTGCCCGTGGCTTTGCCACTGCAGCACTTGCAAGGGGAGGTGGCGGCCTCCTCCTAACTGCCCCCCCCCCGCCATTACTGCTGATGTGGTCATTAATCCAGCATTTGGGCTAGAGGAAGTGGAGGGGGACGAGAGGCTGAGGACAATGCTAGGGTTCTTTATTCAGGGTTTTATGGTTTTAAATTGTACACTCTTGATGGGTTTTTTTAGCAGATAAGGTGGTATATAAATGTTATAAATAAATAAATAAATGGATGGATGCTGGGGTGATTGCCAGGGTCTGCTGGCTATCATCCAGCGAACATGGAGTGTGTTTGCATGGGCTTAAGGGGGCTGGGCAAAATGTAAAGTATCCCAGGACATGAACAGATCAAAGATTTACCCGATCCATGCATGGGTTATTCTGATTGGTTATTGCATTGCAGCCTCAGAGGCATATGGCTCTTCCAAGTCCTTTCCATAAGGCAGGGATCAAACTAAAGACCTCACACATGCTTAAGCCTGTGCCTCTCACAGCTCTATGTAGCCCTCCTATGTAGCGGCTGAAGTTCTGAGATCACTGGGTGTGGAGCATGGGGCGGGGGGAGTGAAATGAATCTTCTTAGCTCTTGTGACTGTGATGTCAGAGTGGCAGCCATCTGCCTTCTTTTCTTTTCATTCAGAAGTATTATGGGGATCTCCTTTTGATAAGGGGATGTCATCTCATCATCTCCCCAGATTGAAACTAAACCTACAGGTCCCCTTGCATTGCTCTTTCCCACTGACATGGGATTTGATACTCTGAGGTCTCCCCCGCAGCACTTTATACAGGATGCCTGTTTGGGTGTTGCACATGAAGTGTGTGTCTACTGGATTGGGTAACAGCATGGGTTTGGTTGTTACAACTGATGTGGCTTTGTTGTTGGCATCATCAGAGGGAGAAGCAGCAGCAGTCAGGCACCTGTCTGTGGTGCCTCTCATTCCTGCTACCATACCAACTGCCACTGCTGAGGTCATCAGAGGCTGCATTTCCATTGTGTTTAGATCCAGCTCCATGACCTGCTGAACTTTACAGCTAGGAATCTAGTGCCTGCATTTGCTTTCCCCCACTGCTTCCCAATCCCTCTCCTCTTGTGTTATGTCTTTGAGATGGTTAGCCTGCGGCAGGGACTCTCTTATTTCTGATGTTTTTAAGCACTCTGGGAGCTTTGGCTAAAGACTGGGATAAAAATGCTCTGAATATAAGGTTGGATCCAGACTTAGCTACACATACAGTAGACCCATTGAAATCAGTGGGAGAATTAAGTCATGACAGATTTAAGTGCCATTCATTTCAGTGGTCTAATCTAAGTGCGATTAAGTATGAATCCAGCCCATTGTGGTTGGAGTTGCTGGGGATATTATGGGAGTGTCTGTCACCATTGCTATATTAGACTTTCCTGCAGCTTTTCTTATGTTATGCTGTGGACTCTATGGATGGCCGAGCATAGAACACTGACTGTTAGCCCTGGCGTAGATTAATAAAATAAATTTATTAATCGCCCATCTGGCTGGTCACCCAGCCACTCTGGGTAATGTACAACATACAATAAAAACAGTTTAAAACAATAAAATTCTACAATAAAAACATTTTCTAAAATACCCTAACCCACCCCAAATGCCTGCCTGAACAACAACGTTTTTAATGCATGACGGAAGCTCATTAAAGAGGGGGCATGACGGAGTTCTCTAGGGAGGGAGTTCCACAGAGTGGGGGCCACCACAGAAAAGGCCCTCTCCCTCGTCCCCACCAGTCTAGCTGTCCTGGCTGATGGGACAGAGAGAAGGCCATCCGAGGCTGATCTTGTTAAGCGGCCTGTCTGGTGCTGCTGGAGGCACTCCTTAAGATAGGCTGGGCCGGAACCATATAGGGTTTTAAAGGTCAAAACCAACACCTTGAATTTGGCCCGGAAAACAACTGCTAACCAGTGCAACTCCTTCAGCACTGGAGTGATGTGATCTCGCCGGCGGCTGCCTTTAATCAGGCGAGCCGCCGCGTTCTGTACCAGCTGCAGTTTCTGAACCATCTTCAAGGGTAACCCCACGTAGAGCGCATTACAGTAGTCTAAACGAGAGGAGACCAGGGCATGTACTACCGATGGGAGCAGATGGTCGGGAAGGAAGGGGTGCAGCCGCCGTATCAGATGGAGTTGATACAGCACTGTCCGGCTCACAGCTGACACCTGAGCCTCCATGGACAGCTGGGAGTCCAAAATGACCCCCAGGCTGCAGACCTGGTCTTTCAAGGGTAGCCGTACCCCATTCAACACCAGGTCAACATCCCCCAGCCTCCTCTTGTCTCCCACCAAAAGTACCTCGGTCTTGTTAGGGTTCAACTTCAGCCTATTCCTCCCCATCCAGCCACTCACCGTCTCCAGACATTTGGACAGGGATTCTACAGCCAACCTTGGTGAAGATTTAAACGAGAGGTAGAGCTGCGTGTCATCCACATATTGATGACACTGCACCCCAAACCTCCTGATGATAGCCCCCAGCGGCTTCACATAGATGTTAAATAGCATCGGGGAGAGGATGGAACCCTGTGGCACCCCACAAGTAAGTGGCCATGGGTCCGAAACCTCCTCTCCCAGTGCTACCCTCTGGTACCTGCCAGAGAGGAAGGACTGGAACCACCGCAATACGGAGTCCCCAATGCCCAACCCCTCCAGGCAGTCCAGGAGGATACCATATAGCCAATTAATTTAAAACAAGTGTTAACTGTATTTTAATTGTTAGTTACTTTGGTGTAAATAGTTTTATAATACTTGGCATAAGGGCTTATCTTCTGTTGTTCTCAGTTATATTTTTGAATTCTGTTGCTTAAATAATGTACATTGTTTAAGCTCTGTGTTGCTTAATTGTAAATCCCTTGAATGATGGAAACAGAAAAATGTCTTGGGTTTTTAGACAATTACATGATTACTAATGCCAATGTGGTGTAGTGGTTAGAGTGTTGGACTGGGACTCAGGAACTCCGGTTTCTAGTCCCACTCCACCATGAAGCTCACTGGGTGACTTTGGACTGGTCACTGACTCTCAGCCTAACTTACCTCAAAGGGTTGTTGTGTGGATAAAATGGAGAGGAGGACCACGTAAGCCACTTTGGGTTACTTGCAAGAGGAAAAAAACGGTGGGATATAAATGTAATAAATAAATAATTGTGCTAAAAGGATTAGTGGGCTGGCCAATGGGAAGCTTCTGTTCCACATCCCATCCTCGTAGATTGGCAGCTGGGAGTGGAAGGAAGAGCATTGCTTTGGAGGCTGTTCTTCGGAACAGGTTGTTGTGGGTAGGGATGTCAGAGAATTCCGCCACGGATCTCGATGAGGCCGAATGCCAGTGCATTCGGCCCCCCAAAATCCGTGGTGGAACGAAGGGCCCCCCCCCCCCACGAAAGGCGTGCGAAACGGAACACTCACTTGCTGCCATCCGTGCTGACTTGCGAATGGCAGCCGCGTCTGCGGCCACCATTCGCTTCCTCATTATAGCCGTGATAGGCTACGTAAATTATTATGTAGCCTATCACGGTTAACGCAGGGATGCCATTTGCGTCCCTGCGGAGGCCGTGATAGGCTACGTAAGTATTTACGTAGCCTATCACAGCTATAAGCTACATAGTATTTACGTAGCCTATCACGGCAAAAACAACAACAACAACAGTGGACACAAATGGCGGCTGCCATTTGCGTTCCCTTTTTTTTGCCGTTTTAGCCTATGTAAATATTTACATAGGCTATTACGGAGGGGGGGGGAAGGGAACGCAAATGGCGGCCACTACGCATTTGCGTTCCCTTTTTTTTTTCTGTAATAGCCTACGTAAATATTTACGTAGGCTAAAACGGCAAAAAAAAAAGGGAACACAAATGGCGGACGCCATAGCCACCGCCATTTGCATCCGCTGTTTTGTGTGGTTTTTTTTGCTGTGATAGGCTACGTAAATATTTATGTAGCCTATCACGGCAAAATACAGGGACACAA
Organism: Heloderma suspectum; assembly: GCF_057233095.1. NCBI lineage: Eukaryota > Metazoa > Chordata > Lepidosauria > Squamata > Helodermatidae > Heloderma > Heloderma suspectum. The sequence continues at coordinate 129,613,542 of NC_139462.1, read as the reverse complement.
ATGGCGGCAGCTATGGCAGCCGCCATTTGCGTCCCTGCAGGCTGCTAAGCGGCTGGATGTCCAGCTGCAGGCAGCCCCGGCCAGCGGCTCCGCGGAATCTCCGCGGAGCGGAGCCGGCTGGAGAGAATTTTGGGGGGAGGAACGGAGTGCCTCCCCCACACTGCGAATGTCACCCTTCGAAAAGGTAAGTGACTTTCGTACATCCCTAGTTGTGGGGCATAGTTTTAAAAGCATTATGTTCCCCCCAGCGGCTATTCTATGTAATTGTTTAGTTAGGGAAATGTTTTTTGTGACCAGTAGGTGGCAGGCATGGGGGCTTTTTCTTTTGGCCTGGCAAGTGGCAACGTCATTAATCCCTTGAAGAAGAAGGTGGAAGAGTATTAGGAGAGCCTTAGGCTCAGCTTCTCGGCTGACTTGACTTGAAATGGCCACGTGATGCTTTGTTTGGCACCCTGCACGCTGCAAGTCAATGGAATGCTTCTGCATACAACTGAGTGCTAGATTAGGGCCAAGAGGAGAGGGGGCGGTTTTGGAGAACAATATAATTCAGTTGAGCTTTGTTGCGGAAGAAAGTAAAAGCCAGATCCATGAAATCCAAAATGGGTCCTCATGATTTCATATGATTGTTAAAGGGGAAACACCTACAGAAGCAAGCAAGCTCCCAGACAGTGAGCGACCAGAGCGAGCAAACAGGGGGAGCAAACAGGAGTTGGCCAGGGGAGTTGCAGTGGTTGAAGAGACAAAGGAGACAGAGGCTAAGAGGGAGGGGGGCTGCAGGAAGCCCAGGGGGCTGCCCTTTATCCTTCTGAGTGGCTGTGAGCTCACCAGGTGCTTCTGAGAGCTCCAACTGAATTGGGGGTGTGTGGCCTGAGTACTCCCAGCAGCTGAGTGGGTGAGAAGCTTCAGTCTGTTTCCCGCCTCCCAGCTGAGCAGAGCAAAGCAAGCTGCTCCAGCTGGTCCAGGGACTACAGAAGCAAGCAAGCTCCCAGAGAGTGAGCAACCAGAGCGAGTGGACAGGGGGAACAAACAGGAGTTGGCCAGGGGAGTTTGGCAGGGGAGGTCAAGGGGGAGGCCCCTAACATTTTTTTTCATTTTTTTCATTTTATTTTATTTTTTAACTAACTTTTTTTTCATTTATTTGCCTTGTAACACACACTTCCACACCAGGGGGACTCTGCTTTTAACCTCTACTGAGTAGAGGAGCAGGCACAGGCTAGTCTAGAACAATCACAAAGCTAGACACAAAAAGGGAAAAGAGGCAATGGAAGGACAGGACCCTCCAGTGGTGGTGACCTGCAAGGTGTGTGCAATGTTTGTTTTCTTGCCTGAGAACAACATGGCCTACACCTGCAACAAGTGCGAGTTGATCACGCTGCTGGAGGAAAAAGTAAGTGGACTGGAGCGGCGACTGTCGACCCTCCGGGGAATAAGAGAACACGAAGCGTTCTTGGACAGAATGGGGGAACTACAGCAGCAAAGGAAGACCAGAAGCTTGAAGAGCAACAGCAAGATGAGGCAGTGGGAAATGCTGAGGTGAGGAAAAATGGTGTAGAGGATACTCCTTGGAAAAGGGTGACAGGAGAAAAAGAACTAGATGCCACTCTGTACCAGTGGAAGCAGTGGAGCTGTGGAACCGATTCCAGGTACTTGTGGATGAGACTGGAGGACAGCCTGCAGAGGAAGAATCACAGGGGAACCTACATGAAAGTGAGCAAGAGGCTGAAGGTCAGTCAAACAGAGGCGATGAAACCCAGGCTTACAACAAGAAGAAGAGAAGAGTGGTAATAGTGGGAGACTCCTTGCTGCATGGGATCGAGACCCAAGTATGTCGTGAAGACCCGTGGACTCGCCAGGTATGTTGTCTCCCAGGAGGACGGATTAGAGGCGTGACTGAAAGGTTGCCTGCACTCATAAAGCCCACTGACAGGTATCCCTTTCTTCTCATCCATGTGGGAACAAAAGATACCGCCAAGCGGAGCTACGAAGAAATCACGTCAGACTTGGAAGCTTTGGGAAGGAAACTCAAGACTTTGGGGCCCAGATATTTTTCTCATCCATCCTTCCAGTAGTTAGAAAAGGGATAGAAAGGGAACGAAAAATACTTTGGGCGAATGACTGGCTATGAAGGTAGTGCCGATGAGACAGATTTGGATTCTGGGACCACGGGCTATACTTCCTGGAAGATGGGCTGTTGGCAAGGGACAGGTTGCACCACAGAAAGGATGGGAAGAATGTGTTTGGCCACAGCATGAGGAACTTCATCAGGAGGGCTTTAAACTGAATCCTACGGGGAAGGGAGATGTAATGTTGGGATAACAGTGGACGTAGGCGCATGCACTGCAACGGAGAGAACAGCTCTGATAGCGCTCAGTAATAGTCTTCAGACACATGTAGGAAGAAAGCCAGACTATGAAGCACATGGTCTTCGATGTCTATATACTAATGCCCAGAGTATGGGAAACAAACAGAATGAAGTTTAACTCTTAATACAGGAGGGAAATTATGACCTGATAGGTATAACTGAGCCTTGGTGGGATGACTCTCATGACTGGAATACAGCAATTGAAGGATATAACTTGTTCAAAAAGAACAGGAGGAACAGAAAGGGAGGTGGGGTTGCTTAGGGATGACGTGAAAACAAAAAAGGACACATATAGGAAGTGGAAGGAAGGCCAAGTAACAAAAGAAGAGTACAGGCAGGTAGCACAGAATTGCAGGGATGGTGTCAGGAAGGCTAAAGCTGAGAACGAGCTGAGGTTAGCGAGGGATGCTAAAAACAACAAAAAGGCTTTCTTCAGCTACGTGCATAGTAAAAGGAGGAAAGAAATGGTAGTTCAGCTATTAAAAAAGGATGGCACAACGATAACGGATGACGAAGAAAAGGCAGAGGTGCTCAATTCCTACTTTGGCTCAGTCTTCTCCCAAAAGAGGGTCTATGACCCCCCTGGCAAAGGCGAAGTACAGGCTGAAGGGGCAGGATTGCAGCTTGAGATGGATAGGCATATGGTCAAGGAACACCTAATTACTTGAATGAGTTCAAATCTCCAGGGCCAGATGAACTGCATCCTAGAGTAATAAAGGAACTGGCAGAAGAACTCTCAGAACCACTGTCTATTCTCTTTGAGAAATCATGGAGGACGGGGGAAGTGCCAGATGACTGGAGGAGGGCTAATGTGGTCCCTATCTTCAGAAAGGGTAAAAAGGAGGAACCTGGGAACTACAGACCAGTCAGTCTGACATCAATCCCTGGGAACATTCTGGAGCAGATGATAAAGCAATCCATCTGGAAGCACCTTGAAAACAATGCAGTGATTACTCGAAGCCAACATGGATTTGTCAAAAACAAGTCCTGGCAGATGAATCTGATCTCATTTTTTGATCAAGTAACCTCCCTTGTGGACCGTGGGAATGCTGTAGACATCATATACCTTGACTTCAGCAAAGCTTTTGACAAAGTGCCCCATGATATCCTGATGAGCAAACTAGCTCAAAGTGGGCTAGATGAAACAACGATCCGGTGGATCCACAATTGGCTGCAGAATTGGACTCAAAGAGTGCTTATCAATGGGACCTTCTCAAACTGGGGAGAGGTAACAAGTGGGGCACCGCAGGGCTCAGTCCTGGGCCCAGTGCTCTTCAACATTTTTATTAATGACTTGGAGGAGGAGGTGCAGGGAATGCTGATCACATTTGCAGATGACACAGAATTGGGCAGGATAGCGAATACTTTGGAAGACAGAAACAAAATTCAAAGTGATCTGGATAGACTGGAGCACTGGGCAGAAAACAACAGAATGACATTTAATAGGGATAAATGTCAAGTTCTGCACCTAGGAAAAAGAAACCAAATGCACAGTTACAAGTTGGGGGATACGTGGCTCAACAACACTCCAAGCGAGAAGGATCTTGGAATTGTTGTCGATCACAAGCTGAATATGAGCCAACAATGTGATGTGGCTGTAAAAAAGGCCAATGCTCTTTTGGGCTGCACTAATAGAAGCATAGCTTCCAAATCCCAGGAAGTCCTAGTTCCCCTCTACTCAGCACTGGTTAGGCCTCATCTGGAGTACTGTGTCCAGTTCTGGGCACCACACTTTAAGAAGGATGCAGACAAACTGGAGAGGGTTCAGAGGAGGGCAACAAAGATGATCAGGGGACTGGAAACAAAGCCCTATGAAGAGAGACTGAAAGAACTGGGCATGTTTAGCCTTGAGAAGAGAAGACTGAAGGGAGATATGACCGCGCTCTTCAAGTACTTGAAAAGTTGTCACTGAGAAGAAGGCCAGGATCTCTTCTCCATCATCCCAGAGTGCAGGACACGGAATAATGGGCTCAAGTGACAGGAAGCCAGATTCCGGCTGAACATCAGGAGAAACTTCCTGACTGTTAGAGCAGTACAACAATGGAACCAATTACCTAGGGAGGTGGTGGGCTCTCCCACACTGGAGGCCTTCAAGACGAGGCTGGACAGCCATCTGTCAGGGATGCTCTGACTTGGATTCCTGCATTGAGCAGGGGGTTGGACTCGATGGCCTTGTAGGCCCCTTCCAGCCCTACTGTTCTGTGATTCTTTTCTATGACCTCCTTAACCACAATCAAATCACAGAGCATATCTGCCTCTGTGGACTGAACCAGAAAAATCACAGATCCACCACTTGTGGGCACCACCACTGGGTTAAAATGTGGCTCTGGGGCACAGATCCTCATGATTTTCACATGGAAAATCCCCCAAACCACCACCACATCACAGGGCCCATCTGACTCCATGGACTGAGCCATAAAAATCACAGATCTGCCACTTCTTGGTGTGGCAGTGGTGCAAAAACATGGATCCTCAAGGGTCCTCATGATTTTTACATGGAAAATCCTCCTACCCGCAATCACATCACAGTGCACATCTGTCTCCATGGACTGAACCATAAAATCACAATCCAGCACTCATTGTTTCTGCCACTGTTCATTACTAAATCTCTTATGATTTTACAGGTGATCATACTGCAAAAATCATGGGACCTTATAGGGAGGAGCTGAGATAAACACCCAAATGCTTAGAAGGAAGTTAAGGATTTACTGAAAGACTCTTAAGCGGAACACACATTCCCAAATAGAATGAACACCTTGTTGGCTATACAGCCTCAAATTCCCAAAGTATGTAGTATGGTGTGAAGGATTGCTGAGACTAATCCCAGCAACCTTGCAAGGTAGGACAGGCAAAATCTGGCGTCTGTGTGTGTGACGCCTTTTAGCTCCCTCCCACTCCTCCCTCTCTTCCTTCGCTGCTGTGCAGTTACAGGGACACGAAGAAGCGGGCTCATTTCTTCGATCACACCTTCACTGTGATCATTTCTGGAAACTGTGATCATTTCTGGAAACACTGCGAGATTCTGGACCTGCTGGACATATGGGGGGAGCAGAAGGTGAAGGACCAACTTTGGTCCTCAACAACCCACACCCATAGAGAGTCCAACTTTGAATCTTTTGTTGATAACTCCAGGCTACATGGTCAAGGCCCATCAAGTTCAAGGGAAGGGCATACCCACACATACAAGGAGATCCAGGCCACCGCTTTCGCATTGGCAACTCCACGCTGCATGAGTTCTGGCAGAGAGAAGTCCAAAAGTCATAGATCAAACCCAGCCTGCTGTACACTGAGCGGACTACAAACACAGACACACTATGGCAACACGGGTTCAAGTCTATGAAAAGCCTCACGGTACTTTTCATGGCAAATCCTTAATAATCCAAAGTTCTAGTCCATGTGCAGAGCGCTCAGACGATGATGGATCCAAACAGAGAAGGCTTCGGGCAATGAAGGCTCTTCACCTTTGCATCTGCTTAAAAGGGAAGGTGTGACTGTAAGACACCCCCTCCGGATCCCTCGACAGACAAGGGCCATTAGCCTTTCAGCAAGGCCTCTGTCTAAACAGGGCATCACTGCTCAGCCCTCCAGCAGCGATGCTTCAACCTGGGCGACCCTTCTGCAAACCCCACCCCACCTCTGTCAAGTTCTCACGGACAGCTTCCAGCCTCCCTGCCTGCCAAGGCCAGACCAGCAGGCGGACAGGGAGTTTGGTGACTCCCCCTGGCTCTGCTCTGAGAACACCGAGAAAGATAAGCTCACACAGACTCTGACCTTTCAGAGGCTGAATAGGCCCAAGCCCTTCCAGGCTACTTCTAATCAAATCCTGACTATAACCTACAAGGCCCACTGCAGCACTGAAGCTGGGCCCTGACACAAAGATCCAGCAACCACCATCCCTTTCTCAAATCCTCCAGCTAACCCCCCCACCCCAAGCCTAAACCTTGTCTCAAACATTTAGCAAATTACAAACCCCCTCAAAAGAGAAAAAAAATTATTGCAATCTAGTAGGATTTCAGGAACACATTTTGGGAAATTTTCTGTGGAAAAACAGAATAGCTTATTTAAAAACAAAGTGCTAGACGCTTGAAACTTTACAATATACCCCAAAGAATACTTGGTGCTATTTGGTCTGTTGGCTTGGTGCTAAAAGCATGGCCATGACCAGGTTTTTCTATAAGAATTTTTAAAAAATCAGGAGAGAAAGAGAAGTATATTTAACTCTTAGGAGAAAATGTGACCACCTGGCGGTGGCGGGGGAGTACTTGGCTTTGCATTTTTCTTTTATACTTTCAAATCCTATTGTGTGAACTCTGGAGCCGTGATTAGATTCTTTCTAGATTAGATTAGATTAGATTAGATTAGACAGGCAGGGATTCTTCACCCCCAAGGAACTTTTGAATTATCCACTCCCAGGGAAATTATGCAACAGCTTCTTACCTTCCTCTTCCCCTGCCATCCCCAAGCACATAGTTTTCAGGGGCCCAAAACTAGCTTTACACTAGGGATGTTGGAGAAATCCTCCATGGATTTCTCTATTGAATCTGGCCCCCTGAAGTCCGTGGAGGATCAGATTTCCTATCTCCGCCTCCCCTGCAAAATCCTCACTGGTGGAGCCTGCCTGCCACAGGCTCCGAAGCCCCAGCGATACGGCCGCTGTTGCCGTATCGCTGGCTGGACTGACAAACTGCGGATGCAAATGGCGTCCGGTGTCGCGGCTCTTTGACGTGATAGGCTATGTAAATCTTTATGTAGCCTATCACGCGAAGGAACAGGGACGCAAATGGTGTATTTTTGACGTGATAGGCTATGTAAATCTTTACGTAGGCAATCGCGCGAAGGAACAGGGACGCAAATGGCGTATTTTTGACGTGATAGGCTACGTAAATCTTTACATAGGCAATCGCGCGAAGGAACAGGGACGCAAATACGCCATTTGAGTCCCTGTTCCTTCGCGCGATTGCCTACGTAAAGATTTACGTAGCCTATCACGTCAAAAATACGCCATTTGCGTCCCTGTTCCTTCGCGTGATAGGCTATGTAAAGATTTACATAGCGTATCACGTCAAAGAGCGGGGTCGCAAATGGCATCCGCGACGCCGGACGCCATTTGCATCCACAGTTCGTCAGTCCAGCCAGCAATATGGCAATGGTGGCCGTATCGCTGAGGCTTTGGAGCCAGCCAGCAGCTCCGCAGAAGTGCCGTGGAGCGGAGCCGGCCAGCAAGGATTCCAGGGGGAGGGACAGATTGCCGACCCCCCCACGGACACCCCCCACCTGAATGGCAAGTAAGTAATTCATACATCCCTACTTTACGCATACTCTCAGTTCTATGTTCTTTTCTGTTTTAAAAAATTAAAAAGTGTGTGTCTACCTTACAGGTTTGCTGTAAAGGACTCCTGTTGCTTCAGACCTGAAATGTCAACCTTTGCAATTTTTGTTTTATGATTTTTTACAAAATGCGTACTTTTTCCCCATGGAAAATAAAATCTGCTACACTTTAAATAATATAACCCTGATGATCTGAGGGGTTATATCTAAAGTTAAGAACAGAAGGCGCCCTGGTCTAAGTACCAATAGAGTCTGTGGATATACTTTACAAGGCTGCTGTTAACAGCTACAACTAACAGTACAATTTCCTCCTACATATAAATGTGCCAGATGGGCTGCAAGAGTCTAATTTTTTAATTAAAATCTCACTTTTGTTTCCTGTGTGCACAGCAACCTATTGCAAAATCTTCTGTCTCAGGAATTAGGGGATCTAACAATCTCCAAAATCAGATACTTGGATTGATACATTTTACCCAGCTGCTAACCGCTAGTTTATAAGGAAAAACAAGCAAAGCGCATTTAAAATGAGAACATACAAACATGTGCTGTAAAAGAAAAAAAGAAAAGAAAGGGGTGCAGCTAAGCAAGGCTATCATAAAACTCTCTAACAACAAAGGGGAACGTAGTGGTTGGATCCTGATATTCTGTGGAATCCCTCGCTTGATCTATGTCTGTCTTCTATATCTCAAAATGGGGATTATATGAAGTTACCTTACAGGGGTGAGCATAATTTTTGGAAAACCCTAGCAAGATTTCAGTGTGGCTAGGGTAAAGGGCCAGCGTACAGGTAAGCTTGTAATATGTTTTAAACATAAAAACAAGTGATCTGCAAAACAACAATAAGCTGCTGCTAGGCAGCTTAATATAAAATGCTTTTTTGACAGTGGGAAACCTCTTTTTCTGCCTCCATAAGGCTTGACCCCTAGTAGCTCTGTGAAAAACTGCAATTATAACTTTTTAGGAATTGTGTCAGCACATCCATCGAAATGTAAAATTCCTCTCAGGGCACAATCCTATGAGGATAGCCGGCTGCCTCCGAACTCAGAGGCGACCGACTATCCAGTGCAGGGCGGGTGGAGCATGGGGGGATCTTCTCCGCGCTCCGGCTGCCCTGCATTTGCAGCTAGATGGCCGATTTGGCTGTCTAGCCAGGGCGCTTCAGAACAGGGGCGGGGGAAGCTGGACAGATCACAGGAAGTGTCATAACAGTGCTTCCTCTGTCCCTTCCTTGCCCGCAAGAACACCCCTTTTCAGCTGCTCCATGGTGCTTTTGCAAGCGCAGAGCCAGGGAAGAGCTGTGCCGCTACGAAGTGGCGGGGGAGGGAGGAGGGAGTCAGCTTTCTGGGAACCGACTTTGGAGTGCTGGCTCTGAGCTCGGTTCCCAGAAAACAAAAAATCCTATGGCCGTCTAGCTGCTGTCTAGTGGCCATAGGATTGCACCCTTAAAGTATTATTAAAGTGCTTATTGGGGATGCTCTACCTTGTTTTAACAGGCTGCTTACAGCCTGCACTGTGATGGCCTCTTCAAATTTTCCAGGAACTCTATAAAAATGGCTTACAGGTATGTTCTCTGCCACAGAAGCATCTTTTCTTCTTACATTTACAGGAGCTGTAGCAGGCTTCCCCTTTTTAAAAGTATATATGCATTACTTGGCTGTGATCTATTACAGCCTGTCTGGGATTCAATATTCAACGGTGCTGAGTGTCCCCATGTTCTTTATGCTGAATACGTGTCTGGACAAGCTAAATGGCTGCTTTGATCAAATCTGGCTGTACCTCTTCTGATTGGCTGATGGGACAGGGTGTTTCTGAGCCTAAAACTCTTCCTATTGGCTATTGGGGTGGGGATGTGACCGTATGTGGCCTAGGGTCCCTGCAGGAGCCAATTCAGATACGTTTTTGTTGTCATAATTGTATGTTATGGCTCTAAAACCTCTTTCTATTGGTCCATTGTGATGGAGTGGGTTCATAGAAGGGTCACATGACCCCATTGGGCCAATCTGGGGAGGGGGAGGAAATGACCCTGTGGGGTCATTTCCGTTCGTGTGCATGTCAGGGCTCTGAAACCTCTTCCTATTGATCCACAGTGGCATGACAAGTTCGTAGAGGTGTCACATGACCCCAGTCCGATCCCTATATCCCTTTTATTCACAGTTATGGGGCAAATCAGCATTTAAACACGCTGAACTGCTGCCATCATGTCTAGTTTGCCTGTGAGACATAGGCACTTTAAACATGCTCAGAGGCACTAACCTTTGTCATTTCTGCACGTGTCTCGGGGTGAAGTCTTGGCATTCATAGGGAATGAATGCCAAGCAGCAGGGAAAGACCAAGTGTGTGGGATTCATTATTGGTAGGATGGGGCGGAGGAGTTGCAGTTAAGGCCTTGTGGGAGGGGCTGCATGGGGCCCAGAGGCTGTGGGTGATACATTGCAATACAAAGCTTCTCCAGGCATTCCAAGGGATCATAGAATCATAGAATAGTAGGGTTGGAAGGGGCCTACAAGGCCATCGAGTCCAAAGGATCTTCAGCTCTTTGATGTCCAACAGGCTGTGTTGCTCTCCCCAGCATGGGTTTCTCTCCCCCCTTTCCACATGGGAGTGCTCTAGGGGAAAAGGTACTTTACTGTCTCCAGAACACTGTACAGGAAGCTGCTGTCCAGGAGAAAATCTTAGTAAGCATAGGGCCAATTGGGATTTGAATCGGAGCCTCTCGCATATAACCCCACGTACTCTCTCCATTATCTGTGTACTTCCTTCACAATCAGCACTTTATACCCCCCTGTTCTTCTCAATTTCAGGTTGTTCCCTAGAGCATTACCACAGATGGTTGAAGGGACGGAAAACCTAACAGCTACGCCAGCCTTCCCCAACCTGTGCCCCAACCTATGCCTGAACTGATGTTTTCAGGAAGAGAGACTGAGGAAAATAGTGATGACAAAAGTTGAAGTTCTCAACCTTATTGATAAATTGAAAGCAAATAAATCACCGAGCCCTGATGGTATCCATCCTAGAGTTCTCAAAGAACTCAAATATGAAATTGCGGATCTTCTAACCAAAATATGCAACATGGCCCTAAGATCAGGCTCTGTACCAGAGGACTGGAAGATGGCCAATGTACCACTAATTTTCAAAAAGGGATCCAGGGGGATCCAGGAAATTACAGGCCAGTTAGCTTAACTTCTGTTCTGGGTAAACTGGTTGAAGGCATTATTAAATATAAAATTAATAAGCATATAGAAGGACAAGCTCTGCTTAGAAAGAATCAGTACGGCTTCCGCAAAGGTAAGTCCTGTCTCACTAACCTTTGGGAAGGGGTGGTCCTTGCTGTTCTTAAGGAGTCAGTAGTGTGACCACTCCTGAAGAAGCCCACTCTGGACCCAATGGTATTAGACAAATACCGCCCGGTTGCAAATACCCCTTTTTTAGGGAAGGTTCTGGGGAGGGTAGTGGCGGAAAAACTGCAGGCACTCTTGGAGGATACTGATTATCTAGACCAGGGGTCCCCAACCCCCGGGCCGTGGATCAGTACCGGTCCATGGCCTGTTAGGAACTGGGCAACAGTAGGGGTGTGGGAACCCCCCTTACCTTGGGTCCGCGGGAGGGAGGCGATCCGTCCCTCCCCCCCCGGAATCCCGGCCAGCTCCGCTCCATGGCAAGTCTGCGGAGCTGCTGGCTCCGGCTGCTGGCGGACTTCCAGCCGCTGGGACACAAATGGCATCCATGTAGCAGACGCCATTTGCATCCCTATTCTTCAAGTAATAGTCTATGTAAATCTTTACGTAGCCTATTACTTGAAGAACAGGGACGCAAATGGCATCGGCTATGCGGACACCATTTGTGTCCCAGCAGCCGGTCCGCCAACCCCCCCCCCCCCCCGGTCCATGGAAAAATGCCAAAAAGGTTGGGGACCGCTGATCTAGACCATTTTCAATCTGGGTTTTGCCCTGGCTACAGGACTGAATCAGCCTTGGTCACTCTCATGGATTACCTTTATCGAGAGAGGGACGGGGGGCGTGCAACCCTGTTAACTCTGCTCAATCTCCATTGGCTTTTGATACCATTGACCATGGCAGCCTCCTGCATCAACTCTGTGGGATGGGTATCGGAGGTACTGTGTTACAGTGGTTCCAGTCCTACCTGCAGGGCCAATTTTAGAGAGTAACATTGGGTGACCATTCCTCAGCCTCTTTGCAATTGAGCTATGGGGTTCTGTAGAGTACCATCTTGTCCCCAATGTTGTTCAATCTATATGAAGCCGTTGGGAGCAGTCATTAGGGGATTTGGAGCCAAGTGCCATCATCAGCATATTGATGATGCTCAGTTTTGTCTCCCTATGACATCTGAATCAGGGAGTCTGTGCAAGTCCTGGATCTGTGACTAGATTCAGTGATGGGCTGGATGAGAGCCAGTAAACTAAAGCTGAAACCTGGCATGATGGAAGCCCTGTGAGTGAGTGGTTCCCAAGACCGGGGAGATAGGCTCATTGCTTGTTCTGGATGGGGTTGCAGTCTCTCTGAAAGATCAGGTCTGTAGTTTGGGGGTACTCCTAGATCCATCATTGTTGCTGGAGGCCCAAGTGGCCATGGCAGCTCGGAGTGCCTTTTACCAGCTTCAGCTGGTCCACCAACTACAGCCTGTCCTGGACAGCGATAGCTTGTCCACAGTGGTACAGGCACTAATAACCTCAAGACTGGATTACTGCAGTGCGCTCAATGTGGGGCTGCCCTTAAGGCTGCTCCAGAAGCTGAAGCTAGCTCAGAACACAGCAGGTTTGCTGTTGTCAGGAGCTTCCCCTTTCCAGCATGTAACTCCTTTGCTGAGAGAACTGCACTGGCTGCCTATTCACTACCAGGCCAGGTTTAAGGTTTTAGTACTAGTGTACAAAGCCCTAAACAACTTGGGACCAGGATACCTAAGAGAGTGCCTTCTCCCTTACCAACTTGCCCAGTCACTGAAGTAATCAGAGGGCTTGTTCCTGGTGGTTCCACATGGACCTATGGCCTGATTGGAGTCCACCAAGAGAAGAGCCTTCAGTGTGGTGACCCCTTTCTTTGGAATTCCCTGCCCCTGGAGGTGAGGCAGGCACCAACACTGCATTGTTTCTGGCGCTTCCTGAAAACAGCAGTGTTCCAGGTGGCATTCCTGAATTGACCAGTTACGGTTTTTTTATTGGCATTGTGTTTTTTAAACAAATATAATTTTGATGTGGTGTTTTAATCTTTGTATTCTTTCTTTTACTGTTTTATTGTTGGTGTTCACCACTTCAAAATCTGTTCTACATATGGAGCGGTATATGAATATTGTAAATAAATAAATAAACAAACAAACAAACTTTTAGAATTCTTTGAGAGTGTCAATAAACATGCAGACATGGGTGATCCGGTAGACATTGTTTACTTGGACTTCCAAAAAGCTTTTGACAAAGTCCCTCACCAAAGACGACTGAGCAAACTTAGCAGTCATGGAATAAGAGGAGAGGTCCTGTTATGGATCAGTAACTGGTGAAAGAACAGAAAGCAGAGAGTAGGAATAAATGGTAAATTCTCCCAATGGAGGGAAGTAAACAGTGGGGTCCCACAGGGATCTGTATTGGGACCAGTGCTTTTCAACCCGTTCATAAATGATCTGGAATTCGGAGTGAGCAGTGAAGTGGCCAAATTTGCAGATGACACCAAATTATTTAGAGTGGTGAAAACAAAAAGGGATTGTGAAGAGCTCCAAAAGGGTCTCTCCAAACTGGGAGAACGGGCATCTAAATGGCAAATGCGGTTCAATGCAAGCAAGTGTAAAGTGATGCACGTTGGGGCAAAAAATCCCAACTTCAAGTATAACCTGATGGGATCTGAGCTAGCGGAGGCCGACCAAGAAAGAGATCTTGGGGTTGTGGTGGACAGCTCGATTAAAATGTCAACCCAGTGTACAGCCGCTGTGAAAAAGGCCAACTCCATGTTAGGCATAAGTAGAAAAGGAATTGAGAATAAAACTGCCAACATCATACTGCCCCTATACAAATCTATGGTGTGACCACAATTGGAATTCTGTGTACAGTTCTGGTCACCACACCTAAAAAAAGTATATCATAGAGCTGGAAAAAGTGCAGAAAAGGGCAACTAAAATGATCAAGGGGCTGGAGCATCTCCCTATGAGAGAAGGTTACAACAGCTTGGATTGTTTAGCTTGGAAAAAAGGAGGGTAAGGGGAGACATGATAGAGGTGTACAAAATTATGCATAGTGTGGAGAATGTGGATAGGGAGACATTTTTCTCCCTCTCTCAAAATACTAGAACCCAATGGGGTCAACTTATGAAGCTAATTGGTGGGAGATTCAGGACAGATAAAAGGAAGGACTTTGTCACACAGCACATAATTAAACTACAGAATTTGCTACCACAGGATGTAATGATTGCCACCGTCAAGAATGATGGCCTGTTTCCCACCATGAGACCAGGCCTGGGCAACATGTCCCAGGCATCCACCTGGAGTAGTGTGTTATCTGCCAGCTTTTTGTTCCTGTTGCTCAAGGCCATGCTTAGTCCCTGTTCATTGGGAAACAGATAACAACTGGGTCTGGTGGGAAGATCCTACCTCTTCTGGACGAAGGTGGTCCGTTCTGAGGGGGCTGAACTGGTGATTGGCTAAAGGAAATCTGCCCTGGGTTGCTGGGCCTGGGCCTTAAAAGGAGGTCGAGGGAGAGATGTGGCATCTCCCTTCGTCATGGTGGTTTTGGACCTGCTGTTGGCTGGATGCTATCCTGGGGGGCCCATACCTAGGCATGTGAAAAGATAGGCTAGCTAGTTTGGTTATTTTGCTTGGGGGTGCGGTATAAAGCCTCTCTGTGTGTGCTTTGGTTTTCCTTGCAAATTTTCAGCTTGTAATCCTCTGTACAACCTACCATCTCTAATTCTCCCCATCCCTCTATCCCTTTCCCTCTAATAAACGGTTATCCAACTCCAAGTTGGTATGATCCTTTCTGCTCACCTTCAGTGCTAAATTCAGTCCCTCTTGGCAGAAGAGGAAGGTTACTGCATGTATTTTGGGGCTTGAGGCTAGGTTTGGCCAGTCCTACCTTGCAGGGATGTCAGGGTTAGTCCAGCGCTCCTTCACATGGTGGGAGCAGTGGGATAAGACAATGAGGTTGTTCAGGTTGGCCTTTGGTGTGTGTGTGTGGGGGGGGGGCTTGGAGAAAATGAGGTGTGAGAACCTTTGAGCCACATCCCGAAGGTTTGTAGTTTTGCTACTTAGGGACCATGCAGGCTCCCGCTACTGCAGGTCTGGGGCAGAACGACAAAGTTTTGTCCCAGCTGCCAAGACCAGATGCTGAGGAATCGGCAGTTACTGAGTGGACTGTGGGTGTTCCTGCCTCCGGGCAGGGGGAGAGTGAACTGCCGGCTCCTGTGGTTGTCACGGCATTAGAAGATTGATCCATGGACTTGGAGGCTGATCGGCCAGCGAGTGGGAGGTGAGCGAATGTGGCGCCAGCCTCTGACAGCGGTAGCAATCAAGAAAGTGTGGGGAGCTGGAGGCGTGCTTCACGGGAAGCTCATGAGAGAGAGATGAGACTGATGGAACTCCAACCCAAGGTATTGCAAATGCAACTATGTCTTTCGGGAGAGAGGAATGTGTTGGCTCGCCTTGACCAGAAGCTTTTCCCTACTTACCAGACTGGGTAAGATATCTTGAGTTTTTTTGAGAGACTGCTCAAAATTAGCCAAGAAGCAGCAGAATGAATCTCAGCCCAAGGTGGGGGTAATCGGCCGTCCTGTTGAGCCACCTCCCAGTCCAGAACTTTGCGACTGGAGGGGAGTGGAGGCTCATCAGCTTCTAGTGAACTGGAATGTCGCAGCCTTCTGCATTCAACTGCCCCAGTGACCAGTATGAGCATCAGCCCCCCCTTAGAGACCCCACCCCCCAGCAGTGTCTTCGCAGACCAAGTCTGTAGCAAGCGTCACGGGAGAGGCAGGGAGTGATTGAACAGTGCCACCCCATGTGTGGGTCACCGGCAGGGCCAGAAAGCTCAAGCCTCCGCTTCAATGCGACTGTTGCAGCCAGGACAAATCAAATGAAGCCAGATGCAGTTCTGTGAGTGTGTTACCATTAATGGAGAAAGGCATATATATGGCTTACTAAGACACGGGGGCAGATGTCATGGCAGCTGATAAGAAGTATTTAGAGGATGGCCAGTTGTGGGAGGGGCAAACTTATTCCGTGACCCCCTATAACTCTCTGAAGATTGATGTTCCAATTGCCCAAGTGCAGGTGGAGTATCAGGGTTGGAAGGGGGAGCTGGTTGTGATTGTTCATGAAGGAGATTCCTCATGGGGGGGGCAGTGTGCTTCTGGGCAACAATCTTGCTTACTGCATTGTGCAGATGAAGGCTATCACCCACAACCAAGCTGCCATAATCCAAAAAGGAGCCAGGGAGGGGAAGGAGCTTGCCCCTCCTGAGGGAAGCGGAGGGGCCCCTCTAAACCTGTTACCTGGGTCGGGGAATTTGGAGCCAGAAGTGGGGACTTTGCCAGAAGTGGGGCCAGAGCTAGTGGTGGAGGAAGATGGAGAGTGGCTGTTTGAGGAGGGCGTACCCAGCCCTACCTTTATTGCCTCCCAGGTCTCTGACCCTATGCTGCAGACGTGCCGAGAAGAGGCAGAATGGGGCATTATGGCTGTTTCATCGACCTACCTTGTGTGTTTCTTTTGGGTGCACGGGGTTTTATATTGAGAGTTTGCCCTGAAGGGCTGCAGAGCAAAATGAACTTTGCGGTGCTGGCTACTCATGCCTCAGGGTTATCAAGAGCATGTCCTCCCCTTAGCCCACAAAGTTGTGTGGGGTGAGGGGGATATCTTGGCATTAAACAGACCCAGAGCCGGGTGATGAAGGGTTTTTACTCGCCCCTAGTGGCCTAGGCAGTGAAGGATTTCTGCTTATCCTGTGATGCATGCCAGAGAGTAGGCTTTAATCAGCATCACCTCAAGGCACCCCTCCAACACCTCCCTCTGGTTGAAGCTCCCTTTGAACAGATTAGAATTGACATCATGGGTCCCTTTTCTCCCCCTACAAAAACAGGGAAGAAGTTTATTTTGACCATTATTGACGTTGCCACCCTATGTGCAGGAGCTGTGCCTCTGTCTAATATCACGGCAGCTACACTGGCTAAAGCTTTACTCTCCATTTGTTCCCATTTAGGAATGATCAAGACTATTCTCTTGGACCTGGGCACTGGGTTTGTTTCTGGACTGCTACAAAACATGTGGGAGATGCGGGTGGTGGTGGAGACCTCCCACAGTGTTCCATATCATCATTAGACTAATGGGCTGGTACTGCGGGTCAGTCAGACTTTGGGTAAAATGATTTCAGCCTATACTGCCAAGCTTCCTGCTGATTGGGATCACGCCCTGCCATTCTTGCTTTTTGCTTATTGGAATGCCCCTCAGGAGAGTCTGGGCTTCTCTCCAAATGAATTGATATTTGGAAGGGAGATTCGAGGCCCTCTGGACTTATCGAAGGCAGAATGGGAAGGGAAGGCGGCTGCCTCCCCTCAGTTTATGCAAGCGCTGCAGAACACTCTGAGGGTTGTGCAGGAAGTGGCACAGAGTAATCTGGCCCAGGCCCAACAAGAGCAATGGACCTGGTATGACTGGCAAGCCAAGTTACGGGTGTTTCAACCAGGAGACCAGGTGCTTGTTCTGAAGGCCATCAAGCCTGACAAGTTGACTGTAAAATGGAATGGTCCCCTGGTGGGCAAGCAATGGCTAGGGGAGGTTAACTACCTTGTGTCCTTTCCTGACTCACATGAGAAACCCAAGGTGTTCCATGTGAACATGTTAAAACCTTATGTTAGCCGGGACCATGTTACATTTTGATTTGTTGCTGAAAAGGAGGATGTGGGGGAGTTGCCAAACATGTTGGAAAAGTACCAAGGTGGGGGGAATAGAAGAGGTTATTCTTCCCCCGTCCCTGACACCTGCTCAGCAGCAGCAGCTCTGGAGATAATTAAAGACTATAAGGCTATGTTTTCTAGCATACCTGGGCAAACCTCCCTGGTCCAGAACTCTATTCTGACAGGGAATCACCACCCATTCAATCTCTGCCTTATTGAGCTCTAGGGAAGCATGCTGCAGATATTGCTGCTGAGATTAAAGCTATGTTGGATTTGGAGGTGATCCAGCCCTCCCATAGCCCGTGGTCCTCTCCTGTGGTTCTGGTGGACAAAAAACTTGAGGGGGAGGGATTAGATTCTGTGTTATCGCCATCTGAACCAGCTGAGCCAGCCAGATCCTTATCCCATGCCCTGAGCAGATTACACTCTTGAAGAGCTTGAGGGGACCAAGTACATTATGACGATTGATTTCACTAAAGGTTATTGGCAAGTGCCCCTGGTTGAGGACGCTGCACTGAAGTCTGCTTTCATGACCCATTTGGGCCTCTATCAGTTCATGGTCCTCCCCTTTGGAGTCAAAGGGGGGCCCTCTGCCTTTCAGAGGCTCATAAACAGATTGTTGAATGGGTTGGGGGCTTTTGCTTGTGTGTGCTTGGATGATGTGGCCATTTTTAGTCAGACCTGGGACTCTCACCTTGAACATGTTCATCAGGTGTTCCAAAGAATCCAAGAGGCTGGACTAACACTTAAGGCTGTAAAGTGCCAATTTGGTCTGGAGGAGGTCACTTACTTAGTAGTAGGAGGCGGGACTATTAAACCATTGAGTAGGAGGCGGGACTATTAAACCATTGGAGGCCAAGATCGTTTCCATTCAAGACTGGCCGGAGCCCAAGACAAAGAAACAGGTGCAGTCCTTTCTGGACTTGGCTGGGTTCTACCGGTGGTTTGTCCCCCATTTCAGCGATGTGGCTGCACCCCAAATGGATTGTGCAAGAAAAGGTAACCTGTGCAGGTGCAGTGGTCCAAGTGGTGCCAGCAGGCTTTTGATTTGCTTAAAGCCTGGTTAATAGACTATCCAATCCTGCAGGCACCTGTTTTTGATGCCCCCTTTGTGCTCCAGACCGATGCCTCTGAGGCTGGGTTGGGGTTGTGCTGTTGCAGGAGGGGCCTGATCAAGAATTTCACCATTGTGTACCTGAAAAAACTCCTGGCTTGGGAGAAAATTCTAGCCACCATGGAGAAGGAATGTTGGCTAATGTGTGGGCCCTGGGTAAGCTTCGGCCCTACCTTTGAGGTCGTAAGTTTCAACTTCAAACAGATCACTCCTACTTGTGTTGGCTGGATAGGATAAAGAGCTCCAGTCAGAAGTTGTTATGCTGGAGTCTAGCCTTGCAGAACTATGATTGCACCATTGTCCATGTCAGGGCTCAGCTTCAGCACTGCATTGGGCCTTGTAGGTTATAGCCAGGATTTGATTAGAAGTAGCCTGCAAGGGCTTGGTCCTATTCAGCCTCTGGAATGTCAGAATCTGTGTGAGCTTATCTCTGTCAATGTTCTCAGAGCAGAGCCGGGGGGAGTCGCTGATCCTCTGCCAACCAGCCGCTTCCCTTTAGAAAAGTTGCATTTTCTGAAACTCCGTTTACTCCGATTTTCTTTTACTGAAAGCGGCTCCCTGGTGGTTTTACCACAGTGTGCCATGTCCCGCCCCCCCCCCATTAAATCCTGGGTGTGCCTCTGTGACCTGGCAGTGACGTGTCAAGGGGGTGGGACATCCCATTCCCTCTTGTTTCCCCAGTGGAAGTAGTTTTCCCATTGAGAAAATCCCCAGGAGCGCAGCAGCAACCCCTCACATTACCACAGTAGTGGGGACATTCACCTTAGGTAGCCTGCTTTTAATCTTTAACATATCCCCCCTTCTGTGCACGTTTACTCAGAAGTAAGAAATAAAACTCACTCCCCTGTAGTGAAACGGTTAAAGGCTAACTTTAGTAACTCACCCTAAAGTGCTCTTTTACTTCTCCTTTGCTCTCCTAAACTGGTATTGTGATGTTGTACTTCTTTGATGTTCTGTAGTTTCTCTGATGTAAAGTTATTTCTCCATTGTTATGTAAAGTCCTGTCTCATTGCAAGCAGGGAGAAGGAGAAAGGGAGAAGTGGGGTGGGGGTTGGAAGCAATAGGCAAAAGTGCGCACATGGGGGAAAACGGAGTGGGAGCAATAACTCTGCAGCAGATTGCTGGAATGGGGTGAAGCTCTCAGGAGGAGCCTTCAGATGCTGCACTGGAGCAACAGAGGTCATCGGTTGTGAAAGAATTCAGACTGCTCTTAAGTTCCCACGAAATCGCTTGTGAAGACAGTCCCCTGGAATCTATTCTTCTTAACCACCAGCACCCCCTTCAGTGGAAAGGAAGGGCATTCTGTACATGATCAGAGACATATTTTCTTTTTAATGTAACCTACTGGGCTGGGGAGGGCCATCCCAGCAACTAATATGTAGAAACATAAGAGATTGGAAACCATTCCCCCTGACTCAGAAGCAATGCCTTCTAGCCTGAGAACTGCAAGATTATTCAGCAATGGGGAAACAGAATTCTGCATATATCTAGAGGCACATGATTTTCCCAAGCTAAACTGTAGGCATACATAGGATAGTGCCAGGACAGAGACAATATGGAGTTGGGGCTGTTCCTGACTAATTTTATGCTTGGCTTTATTTGTATTTTATGGCATTTATTGAGATTTAGAGCCCACCCTAGCCCAGAGGCTCAGGAATAACAATTTAAAAGGGATGTACAAAATATATCATTGCTAGGAAGCCATTCTTTGTCACCCTCCTTGTGCTATGTGCCAGTGCTCTAAGTTGTGTGGGGTGGTGGATGATCTTGCCTTTGGGACTGGGGTTTGGAGCAGGTGGCGCTTTAGCTTCTTCCTCCAACTCTGTGATTGCATGATGGCTTCTTTGTTTCCTGTAGATCTGATGATTCCTACATGTGGTGATGACCTTCTCATTCTCTGGTCAATAGCCCACTGGTTGCCTCTTTTTACAGTCAGGGCCAGAAATACTGGAACAAGGATAACTGTTTTGGCAGTTGGCCTCTGTACACCACCACATTGAAGTTGAAAGGAAACACACCCAGATGGGAGCGAAGTCAGGACTTTCAGCTGTAATGCAAGGGGTTTGACAAAAGTGGGGCACTAACCATTCAGGAAGGACAGCCAGTGGCATACACACACCCCCATCGTTGGTGGCTCATAAGTAATGGAACAAACCAACATCATTTCAAACTTAAGGACTGCCTTTAATATCTGGATGAAACTCCTTTGCAGTCAATGACTGCCTGAAGTCTGGAACCCATGGACATGACCCAATGCTGAATTTCCTCCCTCGAGATGCTTTGCCAGGCCTTTACTGAAGCTGCCTTCAGCTGCTGCTTGTTTGTGGGTCTTTCTGCCTTCAGTCTTGTCTTCAGGAAGTGAAAAGCATGCTCTATTGGGTGCAGATCAGGTGACTGACTTGGCCATTGAAGAACATCCCACTTCTTTGCCTTCAGAAACTCTTGGGTAGCTTTAGCTGTATGTTTTGGGTCATTATCTATCTGCAATATGAAACAGCGTCCTATCAGTTTGGCAGCATTCAGCTGAATCTGAGCAGAAAGTATAGTCCTACACACTTCAGAATTCATCCTGCTGCTTATCAGCAGTCAGGTCATCAATAAACACCAGTGACCCGGTTCCATTGGCTTGCCCATGCCATAACGCTGCCTCCACCATGTTTGACAGACGATGTGGTATGCTTTGGATCATGAGCTGTTCCTTTCCTTCTCCACACTTTTCCCATCATTCTGGTACAAGTTAATCTTGGTTTCATCAGTCCAAAGAATCTTCTTCCAGAACTGGGGAGGCCTTTTTAGGTGTTTGCTGGCAAAGGCTAATCTGGCCTCCCTGTTCTTGAGTGTTACCAGTGGTTTGCACCTTGCTGTGAAGCCTCTGTATTTACATTCATAAAGCCGTCTCTTGACTGTAGATGTTGACAATGATGTGCCTCCCTCCTCAAGAGTGTTCTTGACTGGGCTAGATGTTGTGAAAGGGGTCCTCTTCACCATGAGCAGAATTTTGCGGTCATCCACTTTAGTTGTCTTCTGTGGTCTTCCAGACCTTTTGCTGTTGCTGAGCTTGCCAGTTAAGTCCTTCTTTTTCAGGATGCTCCAAACTGTTGTGTTGGCCACTCCCACTGTTTTTGCTATCTCTCTGATGGGTTTATTTTGTTTCCTCAGCCTAATGATGGCCTCCTTCACTTGCATGGACACCTCTTTGGACCTCATGTTGGGAGTTCCAGTGAACAGCTACCAAATGCAAATGTCACACTCAGAACCACTTCCAGGCCTTTTATCTGCTTGATTGGTCATGGGGTATCCAGGAAACAGGCCACACCTGGCCATGCAGCTGCTTGTCAGCCATTCACTCCATTACTTATGAGCCACCAAAGATGGGGGTGTGTATATGCCACTGGCTGTACTTCCTGAATGGTTAGTGCCCTGCTTTTGTCATCCCCCTTGAATTACAGCTGAAAGTCCTGACTTTGCTCCCATCTGGGTGTGTTTCCTTTCAGATTCAGTGTGGTGGTGTACAGAGGTCAACTGCCAAAACAGTTATCCTTGTTCCAATATTTCTGGCCCTGACTGTAAATGTTCCAATCCAGTTGTGTCATTTTGCATTTTTTAAAACAACCACGTCTTTCTTGATGAGCTGAAGCCTTTCTTTAAAGAGGACCTGTCCTCTCCCCACCTCAATTTTGTCTCTGGTACTGAGGCTTGGGAAAGAATCTCTCTGGGGTCCCCCCCCCCAACATACACTAGCATTACAATGAGGCCATTCCTCCTTCTTCCTGCAAGCCAGCAGGGGGTGCAGCAAAAGATCTTTGCACCTGAGGGCAAGGTCGGGTGTGTATGTCTTTGGTGGTGGTCTAGGTTGTATTTGTAGTGACGTATGCATTGACTCACCAGTGCAAGACCCCACTATGTCCACTCTGAGCTGATCTTTATTTTCTACATCACTTTGGGTGTCTCTACATTAAAGAAAAAGACCGCAGTCCTACCATTGTGGAGCCTTTCCATGTTTACCGCGGGCTCTGAGACAGTGACCACATGATTGCTGAGAGGGGAAGTTTTTAATTTTCAATGTTACATAGATCTCAATGAAACTGCGCCACCTTGTGGCTATTTAATAGTGCAACATAGAATGTACACAATAGAGAAAATCCAGGATATTTAAATACCTCATTATTGCCGGCTCTTTTAAACAGGGAATTACTGGGAAATACCGCTGGTTGTGCCCTGGAGGTTGATGATATGGTGAAAAGGACCTGCCAGTGTTCATGAGTGACCCACCACGAGTGTGCAATAAAAGGCTCGTGTGATGGCGCCTTTTATGTGTATGTACATATGCGTGTGAGTATGAGTGAGTGTATGTGTAAATGTATGCATTTTTTATGAATTCCATGTGCATCCACAATAAAAAGCAAGTTTATTTATTTATTTATTACATTTCTATACTGCCCAATAGCCGAAGCTCTCTGGGCAGTTCACAAAAATTAATGGAGAAGACTACTGCAAGTTTCCCTTTCAAAAAAAACCCATCTCAAGTGGCACACTCTGTGGGCATTGGAGATGAAAGGACAAAAGCAGTAACCCAAATGGACCACAGAATTCTAAACTGTGAAGCAGTAACTGTGGAGCCTTCTAATACAAACCCCAATTTTTGGACAGGTTAAGCAACGCGCCCCACTGAATTTCCCCCCATTATTATCTGCAACTCTTAACAGGAAGGCAATTCCACAACTCCTCTACGTAGCCTTGTTGCAGGTTTGAATCACTGCTATAGCAAGAAGCTTCTCTTAACCTCCCTATAGTTTAAAACCCACTGCTGGCCTGGACTACACAGGCAGGAGAATGTGGTAGGATTTAGAGATGATGAGCTTCACCGCTTTTCAGACTGCCAGAATCAGTAGTGCCACTAGGGAGAGCCCAAGTGTTCACCCAGACAGTGGCAGGTGATGAGGACAGCAGGGCAGCAAAAGCAAACTCCATGTATTCCTGTTGTGCTATGATTTAAGTGAATAACATGCAGAACCTCACACCCTCAGAAGTTTTTTTTTAAATCAGGTTGGTAAACAGTTTTTGTTGTTCTAATTTTTATGGAATGAAGAAGCAGTTGTAAAGTATGGAATAATAGTGGAAGGGGTAGAAGACAAATGTTAGGTGTGTGCTTCATAACTGAAGTAATACACATGGTCATCTAAAGGGCCCCCATGATGTATTTTTTTTTTAAAAAGCATTTTTACCCTGATCTTCAGCCAAAAAGGCACACAGACCAGCTTACAGTAGATCAATAAAAACAAAACAGTTGAAAAGGCATGACGCAAAAGGAAAATGGGATGAGGAGGGAAGAGGAAAACAAGCAAACTCAGGCACCACTTCTTAAAGTTACATAGTAGTTCTTATAAGACCATCTGGAATGGAAACCGCAGAGGAACCCCCAAATGGAGCTGGACTGTCAGCAGAGCCTATGGAGCAGGCCCTGCTTTCTGGCTCTCCCTCTGCTGCAGCCTGATGGAATGGCTCCTGCCAGGTGACAGTGGGGGAGGGAGGAGGCCAATGGAACTGATCTCTCCAAACACTGTACAGCTTGGATCCCCAGCTTGGTGCCTATAGGTGCCACAGTGCTGCTAGGTCACACTGAAGTGACCACCAGGCTGTTGCTGTCTGCAGGTGGGTTTTTTTCCTATGTGAGTGGAGTAATTTCTCCATTCACCTGAATAGGGAAAAACAAGCAGTCCCGCCAAAGAACAGCCTGAGAGAAGCCCACCTGCTGCCAAGGACTCTGTTGCCACAAGTGTCCTGGACAGAGGTGGGATCCCCCTCCACCTGTTCCCTTGGCAGGGCAGCCTTCCCTCCTATTTTCAAGTGAATTGAGTGATAAGACCATAAAGTCCAGGGTCTAAAATGACCTTGCTCCTGAACTGGCCAAAATGCCAGTATTTCCACTCAGTTGAAAAGTAGCACTTCACAAAAAAAGCTTCCAGTTCAGCCCTCTGTCTTCTGTGCCTCTTTTTGGTTTTCAGAGAGTCTTTTTACATAGAGGAGCATTAAAAATCCCCCACCTATAATCTGAAGTGGTACAATCCATTTTACCATCTCATTCTATGGCAGGAGTAGGCCAGGCCCTGTCCTTCATGTTAATCACCTGGACAATTGTTCCCTCTCCACTTCCTGATATCCCTTTAAGTGTGCGAGTCTTAGAAACTGACAGGATATACCAGCTTAATTTTGCATGTGTTCAGGCTAAACTTTCCCACTCCCTTCAGGGTTTTTCTTCACTTTAGTGGGAGCATAATTCTGGTTCATCCCTTGAAGAAACCACCTCACTAGCTGATTAAATACAGCCAAGGGAAAAGTGGCTAATGGTGGCAGGGCTAGACCAAGGCATTTTGCTGCTGAGGCGAAGAACAAGATGGCACCTGCTCATTCCACACACAGAAGCTGACAGGAGTGGCAGCGAATCTTCCTTAAGATGGAAGGGAGAGCACCCTTCACTGCACTGGAAACACTTCACTGCTGTTTTAGGGGGGCACCAGACAGGCTGCAGGGCATACAGTCCTTGAACAACCAGGGAGCTCAGGAGGAATTTATAGGGGCTTCCACTGCTTCCCTTTAGCATCTGCTGCCTGAGTCAGTTACCTCACCCAGCCTGGTGGTTAAGGTTGGCCCTGTTCAGACTGCAAACGGAAGGGCAGACTGAAGATAGAGGTGGCCTTAGCACATGAAATGTTGTGAAGTAGTATGTTTTTGGTGGCAAATTTCAACATTCATTTATTTATTGGTTATATTTATACCCTGCTCCTCACTTAAGATTGGCGCTCAAAGAGGCTTATGGCAATTAACATCCCTCACAAAAATACAATATCAGCTTTTAGGGATATATGGGTGTATTTATGGCTGTCTCTTCTGTCCCCTGCCATGCTGCTGTGTGAGGGAAGGACGACACACACCGACCGCCCCTGCACTCCACGTACAGAAGCTGCCAGGACTGGTGGGTGAATCTTACACTGGCAACGGGACAGCATCCTCCACTGTACCTGAGGGCAGCAGGCTAGCTTGGGGGTTTCAGGGAAGGCCACGTGGCACAGAGGGCTCTGTCTTCCAATGCCTCGCTGCTGCAAGAAGCAGCCCTCCTGTTGATCTTAGAGGGACACTTAACGGAGGCCTAAAGTTGCCATTGTATCTGAGGGATATATCCATGAGGTAGGGACAGCCAGCCAAAGCTGATGTCCGCATGCAAGACTCCTCCAAGCAAGGGGTGGGGTTCTGATTGGTCCAGGATTCCCCCTTGTATGGGCACACAGGAATGGGCTGCCACACGCACTCACTGAATGTGTGGCCAGCAGGTGTCATGCCAGGGGGCCAGAGAGTGCTCTCCTGTGTGGCCCTGCCATCTGTGTGTGACCCACTGAAGTAAAGAGTCTCCCTGCGACCCAATGCAGGAGCTGGAATTTGAAAAGGATCCGGCTTCCCTAGGGAGGGGTGAAGATTCTGAGGCAGTTGGAGGGGGAGGGAAGAGTTCCAAGACCGCTGGGGGGCGGGGGAGAGGTAAAAAAAAGTTTAAAGTGTTAAATAGATTATTAGGGATTAGTATTAGATGGATATGTTATGTTAATGATTGATTTTTCCAATAATTATCTATACATTTTTCTGAGCTCTGTTCTCATTCTTAGCAGAAAACACCCACCTAAAGTGAAGTTAGTGAATACTGCTTTTCTAGTCCAGCATGCAGGTACAGTAACAGGAGAATATTCATGCAGCAATGAAGAGGAATGGAGGCCATTCACTGGAGGCTTATGGGCATCCAGTGTAGAGCAAGAGGAGTGGCAGAGGCGATCTTCTCCTCACTGCTCCTCCTGCTCTGCATTTTCTCTAGATGGGCTTTTTCGCCTGCTTAGCTGGGGCACTGCGGAGGGGGAGGAAAGGAGGCTGGGGGAGGCTGGGATACGTCATAAGCTGGCCGTGCAAGTCCCCTCCCTACCCACAGCAATGCCCCCTTTACCTCCTCTCCAAGGTCGCTCTTGCAACTTCAGAGAGGCAGTTAGTGTGGTTCTCCTCACACTGGCTGAGAGGAGGAAGGTGTGGGTAGCACGGATTCCTGGACCTGAGGTCAGAGTGCTATCTCTGACATCAGATCCAAGAATCCGAAATATCTTGTGGCCTGCAGAAGCTATTTAGGGACCACAGGATTGCTCCCTCCGCCACTATGCTACACCAACTCTGAGAAATGATAGCACATTTAGGTAATTTTCTCCACCACTGACCTGAGCCTTGTAAGGAAACCTTTGTGACTCAGGAATAAAAGTTGTTCTAGGTCCCCGAAACCTTACCCCAGAGCCCTTCCTGGACTCATGACATCACAACAGGCAGGCCAAATGACTCTGTGGAGCTCCAGGATTTCTATTCCATCATAACATCATTTTCAGTTAGACGGGCCTCTCAGCTGGGATGGGTGAGTGGGTAGGAATTTGTAGATGGAAAGGGGGTGAGAAATCTATACATCCTATATTATCTGGGACACTGCAAGGGACCATAGGTTTGCTCTGTAAAGCACTAATACTGAAGTATTGACTGCAAATTAAACATTAATATACTTTTCCCCTTTTTTATTGAAATATAAAACTCAATTACAAAAAAAGAAAGGAAAAATATAGTAAGTACAATAACTATAACACAATGATAAACAATAAAACATACTTTTCATTTTTACCTCCCCTCTCCCCATTTTAGCTCTCTAACCATGTATTTTCATAAAGGAATTAATGTATTAATAAATACATTATCTTTCTTCATCCTCTGTTAGCTTACATTCTCTGGGTGATGTAATTAAACAATTTTTTAAAATTAAAAACAGAAATCTTACACAATAAAATCAAATATAATATGACACTAAAATCAATACAAAACAGTAAAAACCAAAACAAGAGTAAATAAATTGCTAGCCATCATAAACGAGGGATGAAGGAATTTGTCAGTTTCACTTTCTCCCAATGGACAGAGGCTGGCTCAACAAGCCCTCCCCCTAGAGGCCACTTCAAATATTATTTTCCCAAACATCCATCATTAAGACATCACACACATACATGAGGTCAAACCTTTACATGCCTTATTTATTTTCTTGGGAAAAGAATTCCCATTTTAAATTTGGCTTTTTAAATTAATAAATACCGCATTCAATTTCAATCCCATTTACGTAATTTTCTCCACCACTGGCCTGATCCATGTAAGGAAATAATTATTTTCCTTATTTTAAATGTGGCTTTTAAAATTAATTAAAATATATCAAATTCAATGTCAAAGGTGAAAAAAATATCTTAATGACATACAGAAAAAAGGTGGGCAGGTTGGGCTGCCTGCTTCCCATACAAGCCCCAGAGGCTACACTTCTGATGCCCCCGTCCTAGGTTTGCCACCTTTAGGGTATCCCAGAGGAGTTGAAGAGGGGAACAGGAGCGCAGCTAGAGCAGCTTTCCATGGGAGTGGTAAGAAATGGCTTTGTCCTCTTACTTTGTTCTCTGTAGATTTATTGTTGGCTAGACCATAAGATGAGTGAGAGCTTCACCATATAACTTCCGGAAGTACTTAAATTGCAATGCAATCCTATTCCTTCTTCCTTCCCTTAAGGCCTGATTTAAAGCAATCTAAATAATTTCTGTTGCCCAAAACTAGTATTGGTCCAAAGGCACAGCACAAGTCTGTGACCCTAGGGGTCAAACCACACATTCCGCTAATCATGCAATGTATAGCTTAGGACGGTTTTATTCTTTTTTCTCTAGTTTAAGCGTGTGCGCTCCCAATTTGGATTGGGGCCACCGCATTTCAGGTGTGGAGGATTAGATCTCCTACCATCCTACACTGACATCCCCCCATGAAGAGCCTCACTAGCAGGACACTGCAACATAGGCAACCCCCCGTCCCGAAACAAAAACCTGCAAGCTACATGGCCAATTTTGACCAGCAACGTCATAATTTCCTATGTCGCTCCCAATACCAGCAACCAGTGAAACCTACACTGTATTCTCGGTGGGTGCTGAGATGCAAGGCAAACAAGGACATTTCAGCAGTGGGGTTGTGCTCAAAACTGCACCTGCTTTACTCCATTTGCAAGACCACTCACCACCACACACACTTTATTCAAGGAGGCCTGTAATTGAGTCTGTTGGGATGCATGCTGTTCCTATTTTTATTTTATTAATTTTATTCTGTACTTGTTATGTTTTGATAAGGTTGTATTAAAATACAATGTATTGTTTTATTGTTTTAATTTTGTGTCTGTAAGCCCCCTTGAGTGCTATTTTTTGGTGGCGTACAAATCAAATAAATACATATTTAAGAAACAGGCAAACTCCCCCACATTTCTACATAGTAACCAGGTCATCTGTATTTGTTCTTGTTCTCAGAGCTGGGTATTTTAGTGAGGCTCCCAATCTGTAAAGTCCTCAAGCTGCCAGTAACCCTTTCATATGTTCTCTTTATTTTCTAGAGAGCCCTCCTCATCTTTGCCAAGGAGAGAGAAAGCTCATGAAGGAGGTCTACCAAGCCATGTGGTGGGCCATCAATGACACTGAGACCGACGTTAAAATCCATGGCTTGAGAGGGCTTGGCAAAGGCATAGATGTCCAACCTTATCTTGTTGGGTAAGACTTGTGCTGGTGAACTGGATACCATCAAATGATGAGAGAAATCCTTCCCCCAGAAACACTGAAGCACATGGTTTCAGCAACATAACAACCCTCTTTCTCCCTCCGCAGATCATAAAGCACAAGGAGGCCATCCTGGAGGTCTTCATGGACTCCCTGGCAGATCTCTCCTGTTCCACCCTCAGATGGGAGGGAATGACAGGGATCCTGATGGTGCTGCCCTACCTGGTGGCCATGAAGACCCCCACCAGCATCCAGCTGGCCATCCAGGCCTGAGGCTTTTGTGATGACACGAGTATGTCAAAGAATGCAGACCTAATGGGTTAAAAAATCTCATGCTGCCTCACTTTGGTGCCCTTTGGCAATAATTGTGGGAGATGAGGGGATAGTGTGTAGTAGTAAGCAGCACAGCTGGCCATGTTGTCTGCCTGTCATATATTAACCACCTGGGAGTAAGGACTATTGAATATCTAGTAAGCAACTGATGGGGAAAAGTGCTTCTTAATGCGCCCAGTACATTTGCAAACTAACAAGCCGGAACAAATGTATCGTGTCTCTTGAGAACACAGACAACAGGAAGGATGGATTTTGTTTTGGGAAATTGCAGTGCTTGTGTAAGGAAAGAGGCCGCAAAGTGGACTGCATCAGTGGTACAGGTTTTTGCACCCACTCCCAGGCTCCCGTGAGTCAGTGACTATTTTTAATTTGATAGCAAAAGGGTCGCAAGGAAAGGATTAACTCCTTCTCTAGCCTCAGCTGTGATCAATTTTGCAGAGCATCTCTGACTGCATGTACTTTAAAAAAAAAAACCCAAAGGGTGGAAGACTGGATACTAGCACTGGGCTACACTGTTCAGTCCTTCTGAGCCTGCTGCGTGATGCTGTTAGTATAATTTTGTAGCTTTCAGCTTATTCTTTGTTTACATTTTAATCATATTATTTTTGTAAATTGCCCTGGAAATACAACCGACGGGTGGTATAAGAATATGTCAACAGATCACTGCAGAATTGTCCTATATTATGGTCTCTCATTCCACGCCCTCCTCATCCCCACTTTATGGGTATGTGCAAGGCTGGCGTAAGCCTTGCACATACCCATGTGCGAGGCTTACTCCAGCCTTGCACAAGCCTCCATGTACAAATGGACTACACTTGCAATGGCAGGGCAATTTTTTTAAATGGTGAAAAATCTCAACTCACATTTTCCACATGAAGCAAGACCTGCGCCTGAAAAGACAGATACACTGCGATGTTAAAATACTGGCGATTCCTCAATTGTTTTCTACGGGCAGCTGTCAGGGCAGAACTCGCAGCCTGGCGCGCTTTCCCCCCTCGAAGGGCACGGCGCGGGCCACTCCCGGTTTTTTCCTTTACCGAAATCTGCATACTCATCCTTTCCCCTGTTTTGATTGGCGAGCAGAAACTCCGCCTCTCGGGCCATCAGGCCCAGGGCGGCTGCGCGCTGAGGGGACAGACAGGCGGCTTCTGCCGAGCTGCGCTGTACTGCTGCTTGCCGCCGCCCGGGATCATGCTGCGGGTCTGCCAACGTGCGGGGAGCACAGCGGCTCAGGTGAGCAGGGCGGACGAGTAGTGGGAGAGAACGAACGAAGGAGTGGCAGCCGCCGGCAGCGTTCCAGTCACCGCTGCCGCCCTTCCTCACGGCGCCTTTTCCTCGTAACGAATTGACGGAGGGGAGGGGCGTCGTGAGTCTGCGGCCGAGCCGAGCGCGGCGTTCGAGACCTGGAGGGGAAGACCCGCGCGGGCGCTTATTGGCTGCGCGCTTATTGAGGGCGGTGGCACTGGTAGCGGAGAGTAGGCGGGGTGAGGACGGTTCGCGTGGTGTAGGTTTAAATTAAGCCTACACGTCCCATCATGCATTGCGCAGCGACGCCCGTTCCCTGGTGTATGTGGCTGCACGCACCGCCGCACCCCCCGCAACCTCGGGTTGTCGTTCTTATGGCGGAGGCCGGTGTAATCAGCGAAGGCAGAGTCACCCTGGGAAATGCTTGTGGGAAGGCGTGGTCACGTGCTGAGGTGGGGTCACTCCCGGATGTCTTCGTAGGCGGTGTGCAGGGTCAGCGGTAGAAGGGCTGCTGGGGCTTGTAGGCTCTTGAGTGTCACCTCTAATTCAGCGGAGGTCTCCAAGTCTACGAGTTTTCTCTCTTGGCTAATGGCTTCGCGGCTATCGTGCAAAGCACCTGACCAATTTCTAAAGATGTTTCTTTGGCAGCAACGCCAATCAGACTATTATAGGCAAGGTCCTTCAGATAGCGCACAGGGACATGACCTTGCTTTAATTCTTACTTTCCGAAGGTTACAGATTGCTCCCAGTGTTTAATTTCTATGAAGAGAAGAGCCAGGAAGCCATACTGTCTTGTCCTGGAAGGTCTGCTTCTTCATGTAAAGTGTGCGGGACAGTCTGTGGTGATATGAAAGCATTCTGCACATACTCTTGGGCATTCATTCGTCTTTTACATATTCCATAACCTGACCCTAGTGTTGAAAAAAGGCTGTAGGGCTGGACTGGAAGTAAGCCCTGGCTGCATCACCTTCTTCAGTGCAGTATTGGAGCTTGGTTATTGTTTTCTCATCTTCAAATATCAAATTCATGCCCTGCTTTTCTATCATGATACTCGAGGTGACTAAGATTAATCATATAGAAAGATACAATTGAAACTATTAATAAAAAGCAACCCAATAGCCCCCAAGACAAAAACTGCAGTAGCCTGTTTGTATTTTTCATTTTAAAAGCATTATCCAAAAAAGCTAGCTAAAACCAAAAAGGCTTGCCTGCCTGCTGAAAAGTGAGTAGCAATAGGACCAGATGAACTTCCTTAGGAGGATGTTCTAGATTCTGGGCACTGTTACATTAAAAACCAAACAAACCCTGTGTCTTGTGCCCAGTCACCATACTTGGTGTATGCACAAAGAGGGTGAGAAGGGAAATTCAAAGAGACAGTTATGAAAATGTACTCTGGAACTGTGACTAAGGCTGCAGTCCTATGAACTGAGGGTAAGCCCCATTGAGCATAGGATTGTAGTGTAAGGCTGTGACTATATATACTTGAGATTAAGTTTTGTTGAATTCAGTGGGACTTCTAAGTGAAACATGCATTGGTTGTTTTACTGTTTTGTTGTAATTGGTTTGTAATCATGGCCACTGTCCAAGACAAAATGACAGTGCAATACTGTGTATCTTTACTCAGAAGTAAATATTGCTGTGTTCAGTGGGACTTACTCCCTGGTAAGTGAGTTTAGGATTGCAGCCTATGGCACCTCAAGCCCACTGATTTCAGTGGGTTTAACATGTTTACCTCTATGTTGGATTGCAGCCTATGCATTAAAGAAATATTGATGTTCTATATTGCTTG
Source organism: Heloderma suspectum (assembly GCF_057233095.1). Lineage (NCBI taxonomy): Eukaryota > Metazoa > Chordata > Lepidosauria > Squamata > Helodermatidae > Heloderma > Heloderma suspectum. The sequence goes on along the minus strand of NC_139462.1, from coordinate 129,580,868 downwards.
TTTTATAATCTTCACAGTATATTGAAACAAATACATTTAGGGAGCAATCTTATCTAGATCGGCGGCCGCCTCTGAATCCAGAGGCGACCACCTATCCAAAGCAGGGCAGGAGAAGCATGGAGAGATTGTTCTCTCTGTGCTTCTCCTGTCCTGCTTTTTCGGCTAGACAGCCGATTGCAGCAGTCTAGCCACAGAAGGACGAAGCAGGGAAGGAGGCTGCTGTACGACACATAGGATATGTCATACAAGCAGTTACACTCTCGCTGCCCTGGAATGCCCCCAGCCACGCCCCTTTTCAGCTGCTCCGTGCTCCTCTTGCGAGCGCGGAGAACAGGGCTGTTCCGTGCTGCCTCTGAGGCAGCACGAAGGTAGGGGAAGGTCGGTTCTCCTGGAAGACAACATATCCTATGGCCGTCTAGCCGCTGTCTAGCGGCCATAGGATTGCTCCCTCTGTGTACTTCATATACTACATTTTAAGGAAATCCACTATATGGCTTGAGGCTTGTGCAGGAAAAAATAGTCAGCTGATAATATAGAAGTGAACAGAATGAAATGGACTGCAAACTTAGGGTGCAAATAACCTAGTTATTTAGGGTGCAATCCTATGCATGTTTAGATGGAAAAAGTCCTACAATTCCCAGCATGTACCATGCTGGGAGTTGTAGAACTTTTGTCTGTCTAAACATGCATAGGATTGCACCCTTATTTGAGTCTGAACTGTCTATATGCTGGTTTCTGTGGCCACCTTGGGGTCCCTCGGGTCTGTTGTTTAAATAGTTTAGCATATATAAATGATAGACTTCACAAACGATATCTGATGGCTTTGTTGTGTGACTGAAACTATTTTGAAGGCATGCAGTTGCACAACTATAGCAATGTCTGTTTCTTTCTCTGCCCATTCCATTCTTTGAGGGTACAAGTTCAAGTTCTGAAAGCCAGTCCATCTGGCATTTTCAAAATTATGTTTTCAAGTTGTGGAAAAACTGAGTTTGGGGTGTGTAATATAATGCAGACTTCGAAAGTTTAGTACTTAGAATTTTACACATGGTTTTAATACAAGTTTTGGACATCTCTTCTTCCTGTGGAAAATCAGATATGTCAACACTTTATAGCCAGTACAGCTGTGACTATAAAAAGAATCACAGAAAGATATTGCTCATTAGTTACAACCTGATTTGGATAAGGGATAATAAAAGACAGCAAAAGGATAATGGGCATATATTGAATATGGCATTACAAAGCTCAGTCAAGATGAAGGGAAGGCTCATTTCAATAAGTTCTTGTAGAGTTTGGAACTACAGAGGTTTTTGGACTGTAGCTTATGCCTGACTGACTTTGATATTGCTATTAATATACAGATGTTTAGATTTGGATGCCATGGAGTTCCATCTTCTATGCTATATCATGTTTCTACTTAATAACAGCCCGAGATTTAGAGTGTGGTGTCATCACTGTGCTAATGAAACTCAATAATAGGGGTGTTTGGATGATCGCCGGGGGCGAGGGGGGATGCCATCGTGACTTCTCCCCCTGCCCCCTGCAAGTCGTGGGTTGTAGGGTGCATACAAAGCTACCCTGCTATGCCACACGCCAACCCATGTTGCAGCATGGGTAATTACATAAACGACGGGTGCACACATGGCACACGCGGGGGCGGGGGGAAAGCCACGATGGCTCCCCTCCCCCCAATCATTGGAACCTGGACTTCATTTCCCATTTGAATCTGGACCTAGGGAGGCAGTAGAAGTCCTTGGAGTTGGTGCTTGGAGTTAGTGATAGGCTGAACCAGAGTGAACTGGTTGTAGGGTATGTTCCCTTTTAATATAATTATAGTACCGCACTTTATACAATGAGGCATTTTATAAATAGTAATATAGGTGGGTTTTTTAATCCTTTCAAATTCGTTAATATCCTTGAGCTGTGGTAACACAGGTCAAACACACAAATCTTCAGGTCTTGTGAATGAAAGTTACAACGGTGACTTTGAAACCTTTTATTTGGCAAAGTTTTTTTAATCATAGAATAGTAGAGTAGGAAGGGGCCTATAAGACCATTGAGTCCAACCCCAATCAGAGAAACTTGTGGAGTTGTTCACTATAGTTTTTAAATATCTAATTTATGTGCTATGTTGATAGCTTTGAGAAGCCAGATTATTTAGTGTGTGTCTCTTTCAATCTATTAAAGGTACTGTTTTGCACAAACAACAACAGACACATGCACGCACAAAAACACCATAAAACCAAACTTTCATGGCAACTTAAGGTCTGCATCTTCTCAGGGCCAGGGGAGATGGAAATTAAGGTGAATTAGGTGCTTAATAATTTGGAAGTGGGAGATGGAAATCTTTGTAGTTTTTGCCAGGCTCAGCCAGTTGTAAACAGGGACAAATTCACAAGGAGAGTAAAGGAGGAAAGCTGTTGCAGTCCAGATTCCTCTTTACCTCCTCTATTTCCCCTGTCTGACTGAAGCTTTGCAAACACAGTAGTGAGTGGAGTTGGGGAATGAATGACTGGAAGGGCTTGATTGGATGGGTGGAGTTGGGATGGAGATTGTAGTACCATCACTTGTGTTTACCATTTCTGTATTTATCCATGGTGTTTATGTCCTTGTAGATTAACACTGGTGTGGCACTTCCATAGTAATTTCTCTGGGGAAATTGCATGCTACTTTTAATTCTGCAAATTTTCTTTAGAGATTTGTATGCATAATTCCTTCTTCCCCTTTTGGTTTAAACTTGGGATCCTGCAAGATTCAATTGTGTGTAATTGTCACTGTATATCAGGGCTGTGTAACCTTTTTGGCCCAGAGGGCCACATCAGGGGTCTGCTGGGGTGGCGGGGGCTGCACATGTGTGTATTCACACATAGGCACAGACATATATGCCTGCATGTTCATATACAATACACACCACTCACTTAGAGCTTGTCTTGTATGCATTCCAACATTTAGAAACCTTTAGTTTAATACAGGGGTGGGCAACGTGTGTTGCATTCCCTTGGATTTATCAGGGCCTGGGTCCCCCTATCCCCCAAATACCTCCATTCACATTTACTCAGTTGCTCACTCACACACACAATCACTTCCCCCCAATTCATTTGCACATACACGCGCTCACTCACAGCTTTAATCCTATTTTTCCCTTCACTGCTGATGGAGCAGGTTCTATGGGTTCTGCCGCAGAAATTTCATTCCTAGAGCATCTCTGGAACATCCTTCGAAGCAGTCAGGAACCTTCATAGGATGCTCTAGGAATGATGGTTCTATGGCAGGAACCATCGAGTCTGTTCATAGAGTAGTTTTTGTATGTGTGTTTTTTTCCTTTTTCCTTGGCTGTGGCAGCAGATGCTGGGGTCTTGAGGGCTGCCAGACAAGGCTTGTGGGGCTTACTGTAGCCCATGGCATGCTCTTGTTGCACTCCTGCTGTATATAAATAGTGTTCAAAATGAGGCAATTTGACAATCAAGATGGATTTTTTGTATGGGACATTTTGAAACTGGAAAATTAGAAGGCCTCCTTTTAAATATCAAATGAGACTCAAAACAACAAAACAGTATTTTTTTAGAACTGGAAACTTATAGAAAAATATACTTTAAAAAAAGATCCTGAAATGAGGGACAAAAGGTAATTTGCTTGGAATCCTGCCTGTGTTTGAATCTGAAGTGAAACTTGCTGGGGAATCAGCTGGGGAAATCTGTTCTTTAGTTTGTTCTTCAGTCTTTTATCACAACTTTGTTGGTACTCACTTGGCTTGTCATGTGGGGTAAATAAAAATGCTTCCAGGTGACTAGACAGGAAACGTTTTCTAAATTACAAGAGAGTTGCTGGTTCTTGTTATTTCATGCGGCCAATATGCCACAAAAGGTCTACAAAGGTGTATGTGGGCAGAAGGGCCAGCCAAAAATGTTGTGGGCTAGTTATTTTCATAGCTGTCTTAACAAAAAAAATGCAGGTGTAGAGATAGAGTAGGTATGAGTTACATGAATTGGGATTGAATAGAGCCATTTATGCATAACTTCTTGCATTTCTCTTTAGAACTGTCTGTGTGGTAAAAGTTCACTCCGTCCATTACGTCTGTGTCGTGGATATGCTACATCTGGAGAATCTGGGTACGTAGATCCAGACTGGCTTTTTAAAAACTTCTCAATGGGGTATCCTTTTTGTTAGATGGATCAGTGCGTTGGACTTAAAAATGGCAAAATATTTTTGTTTACTCTTCTTTATTGAGTAACACCCCCCCATAAAAAATAGAAATAAATTGCAAACCAAATTTCATGCAAGACTGTCTCCTCCCACGTGATCCAGCCTATTCACATAGATCAGGAGGGGAAGCCATTCTGCGCATCCTGTCACTATTTGATGTGCAGTTGGGTTGAGTGTATGAAAGGGCCTTCTCTCTGGTGCCTAGTCTGTGAAACTCCCTGCCCTGGGAGATCTATCTGGCTCTCTCCCTGTTGGTGTTTCAACACTGGCTAAAGCCTTTTTTGTTCCCTTTATTCCTTTCTGGTGTTTGAATTTGTTTTGCCTGGTTTCTTTTTTCCTGTCTTTATCTGCTACTCTCTGCCTGTGATTAAGGTTTTGTTTTAAATTTGATTGTTTTTAAATTTTGATGTTAGCTGCCTTGGATGTTTCAGTTAGAAAAGGAAAGGTGGGATACACATGTTTTAGTTAAAATTGCCCTTCAGCAATGTAGTCAGTCTAGTTAATGAGTAGACCTGCCACACTCTGAAATTAGTTTTGCTTCTTGCGACTACAAAATCCTTGTTGTAAAGAACAGGTTTTAAAACAGAAATTACTGGTGCAAAAATGTGTCTGTATTCCAGACTGCTGCTAGAGCTTTTATTGCCTTAGCCTTCTTGTTTCACTTATTTTCTGCTCTAAAGCCCAGGACATATTGGCCTCATTCATATGTCAGTCACATGAAACCAGGAGTGGGGAACATGTGGCCTACCAGATGTTGGACTGCAACTCCCCTCAGCCCTAGCCAGTGTAGCCAATGGTGAAGGATGTTGGGAATTGCAGTCCAACATCTGGAGGGCTACAGAGTCTCCTTCCCTGTGCTAAACCATGGTTTACCATGGTGTAAATGAGCAGCAATAAGCCACCATAAGCATTGGGCTTGTGCGCTCCCCTCTCTTCCTCCCATGTGGCCACAAGGAGGATTTTGGAACCTTCTGTTTTTGATTAACCATACCTTGCTGTGTTGCATGGAACTGTGGCTAGTTTTAACTGTAGTTCGGTTAATTAATACAAGCCAGCTTCAGTTTTGCTTACTTTAAACTAACCATAATGTTAACTACAGTTTGTTGGTCTGGGTGACATAACAAACTGTGGTTAAGAAAAAGAGGAAGTGAAGGCTTCCGAACTCCTTCTCTCAGCTGCCCAGGAGGGGGAGGGAGGGAGCATGTGAGCCTGAGACTTGCTGTGGCTCATTTATGTTGCCCTAAGCAATGGCTTAGTGTGATGTGCTAATGCAACCATTATGTTTGTATTCTTGTTATTGATACAAGGCTAAACATGCAGGATCATAATACTTCAGAAATATTTGGTGCAGACATCCTTCTTTAATACTTAGGAGCATAATGCTGTCAATTCTCAGAGTTCTATGTTTTCATATTAACTTGTTGAAAATTGTATCTTCAACTTAATTTGTGGAGTATTTTAATTTACGATTTAAGAAATAAAAATAGAAGCCTTCGTCTTAATTATAGCTGTCATGCCTATCCAAGTGTCTTGTATTTAGACCATTTATGAACCTTCTCAGTGAAGAGTCAACATTATTTTTAATCAACTGAGGGTGCAACCCTATGCATGTTTAGACAGAAAAACGAGCTGGGAGTTGTAGAACTCTGTCTAAATGTGCATAGGATTATGTCCTTAGAAACATTAATGGAGAGATGTATCCCTAAATACTGAATGTCCCTAATTTTCCATACTGGTTTGCTTATGCTATGAATTTCCTGTTGTACAGTAGTGTCAGTATTTAAAAAATAGTTCAGACTTCCTTTTATTGTATTTCATGATTTGATATATATATTGAGATATATATAAAAACTTCCTGACTGTTAGAGCAATACGACAATGGAACCAATGACCTAGGGAGGTGGTGGGCTCTCCCACACTGGAGGCCTTCAAGACAAGGCTGGACAGCCATCTGTCAGGGGTGCTCTGACTTGGATTCCTGCATTGAGCAGGGGGTTGGACTCGATGGCCTTGTAGGCCCCTTCCAACCCTACTATTCTATGATTCCCTCAAAATCTCATCCAGCCTCTTAATTACACTGTCGGAATGTGTAATATAAAGACTGCATTGTCTACATAAAGGGACAACTTATGCTCCTTATCTTATGCCGATACTCCCTTGAATGTTTTCATGAATGCAAAAATAATGTTCTTTGAAATGGAGGGGTTCCAAGAGCTATTTTGAATTGTAACAAGTAGAATTTCTTACTACTGTCTTAGAACAACAGATCCCCTTCCACGGCCAATTGTAAATTGCTTTTAAGGAAACGCAATGTTCCTTACATTGAGAACAAAGCTTTCTCATTATGTTGGCACTTCGGATTCATACTAATGGCATTGTGGTATAGGAGCTCGAATTTTCTCACATACATGCAAGTTGTGTTTTAAAGACAGGTGGTGTTGATGGTTCTTCACCTGCGGTCCATGTGTAGGCAGTATGGTATGAGATGTTTTGTCTACTAACAGCAAGTTTATTCTTGGAGAACTTTGCTGACCACGTAGGCAGTCAGATGTATTTTCTTCTCTGAAATACTTTTGCTGCCCTTATGGTTTTGAGAGAGAGAGAGAATTTCTTGGTATTTACTTTCTTTTTAAACAGTGTTTCTGCAGGCAAAATCATCGGTGCCAGTGTCTTATTTGTTGGCGGAGGAGTGGGTGGAACTGTTTTATATGCTAACTATGATCCACGCTTCAGAGAAAATGTAGAGAAGACCATCCCTTATTCCGGGAACTTCTTTGAAATGTTACTAGGTCCTCCTCCTTATAGTATTCCAGCACCAAAGAAGCCAGTAAGTTTCTCGTTTTGCCTTAATAACACACACAATGTTTTCCCAATTCTAAATTATGCTTTAGATCTTGTACACCTAATTGGTATGTGATTGAGGACCCTAAATGTTCAGAAGGTTATGAATATCCTGTTCACTTTGGCGGGGCTTCTTAACCCATTGTTGTTGTTTGTGTTGTAAACCTGTCATGGCTACAAGAGAGTGGGTTATAAAAATATGCTGTCTTCTTATTTGGAATGCTTCATCTTTAAAACTGTATTTGCATACTTCTGTTCCTGATTCTACTGCTATTGTAATGTCCTTGTTAACTGCTGCGCTTCTATAGCACTGTACATGTTTCATAGATTGGACTAGTCCTAGAATTGTCAGATCCGAAGCTTGAGAGAGCGTGTGCACCTTTAATAGCTGCACAGAAGGTAGAATTTCAACAACTGCCCTCTTTTTTCCTCATCACAGTACTATGGTGATGAGAAGGGATATTCTTGGGTGAAACTTTGCATCCTATGCAACTATAAAAGGTACAGCATCCGTCTCCGGGTCTGAACATTGCAGCCCTGGCTAGTTCTAATGTTCCCCTGGCTTTTCACCAAGCACACCTCATGGGGAAACTGATGTGGTGCTCCTATACTCACTTGCATTCAGTGAGTGTTGAGGACCAGTTACCACTGGCAAAGTGCAGTGAGATGAGGTAGAAAATTTTCCAGAGCTTTATTTTTCTGCGGAAAAATGTTTTTCATAAGTTCATTAGTAGAAATGAATGTATGCCAATTACAAATACAATTTTAGGCAAGCTTGACAATTTGAAAGTTGTAATTAGTGTTTTTTGGGTGATTATTTAAGAGAATACATATATGGCATTGAAATACGTATGTCTCAGAGTGAAAAGGAACTAATAAATAGTGACAGCGAAACTGAAGGTGCCCCAACAACCTTAATGGAAGAAAGTTGAACTCTGTTGAAATAGATGAATGGTTGTCAGCAGGCCAGTTTGCACGTAATGGCAAATCGTGGGATGATTAACCCAAGATTTTCTGGGAGTGAGCGAGTGTGCTGCCTCTGATGTGCTCCTCACTTCCACTTTCTGTAAACAACCTACGATCAGCCCATTGGTAGGTTATGAGTGTGACATGTGAACCTGGAGCACTGGGTGTTTAGGACCTAAACAATGCAGCAGTTAGCCCTACAGCAAATCATGGGTTAACCCCTGGGTTGTTTAGCTCTTAAACAGCTCAGTACTCTGGGTTTGCAGATCACGCTCACAACCTATGAACAGTCTGATCATAGGTTGCTTACAGAAAGCAGAAGTGAGGAGCGCACAAGAGGCAACTCACTTGCTCTGGGTCAGGCTTGGCTAACTGTGGCTTAATTAATTAATCCATGAACCAGTCAGCATATCATGCACAGTTCTTTGGGTTGCTAAAATTAATGAGTGCATCAATAGTTTGCTTCATATTTTTCTTAAATTTAAGCAATGTAAAGGAAGTACATGTTATTGGGCAGTATCCAATGCTGTCACTCCACTTACGCCACTGATGTAGCCCTAGAATAAGTGAGCTCTAGCCCAACACCAATAGGGTGTGCTGGTGCAACTGGTTTCCCCAGAAAGAGGTTGCTTATGCTAGTGTTATGTCAATGGCATAAGCAGAGCAGCAGCGTTGGATGCTGCCCAATGTCTTTACATTTTTACAAGTATTCCAATAAAAATTGACATAATAGAACATTTAAATTTATGTTACATGTCCTTTAACACCCCCCACCCCCAATATTTCAGGTCAAATACTTGTGGTATATTGGGACAAAAAATAAGCATGGGGTACCTTTTTTTTTTTAGTTTTGTTGTTCACTAAATACAAGTAAAATAAGCATGCTAAATTAGATCTCTCTAGGGCAGGGGTGGGCAATTTGTGGCCCTCCAGATGTTTTGGCTTATGGCTCTCATCAGCTCTAGCCAGCATAGCCAATGGTGAACGATGATGGGAAGTGTAGTCCAAAACATCCTGAGGGCCACAAGTTGCCCACTTCTGCTCTAGGGCATCAGAACATTCTCCAGTCCAAACTGAAAATTATCCTATGCAAATCACCCTATACAAATTAACCTAATTCGCATTGGAAAATTTTCCAGGGAAAAACACATCATTGGCAAAGCGTGAAATTTACAGCTATAACTGCGGGATGAGAAACCTGCTTCTTGATCTCTTTGTAGCTTGAATGCTACCTACTGGGTCCAATTCTTAGGCATGGCAGTAATAACTCAGCATTTCATATCATGGTAATGCTGACAAAATCCTGAAGAAGAGACTTGGAGCAGTAATCCTCTCTTTAGCAATACTGTGATCATTATCACAGGAATATAAAACTTAGCAGCCAGGCAGATTTTGTCAAAAGGGCATTCTGATTTTCCCTACTCCCACCTTCCGTGGAGTGTTCCATTTTAGAGGTGCCAGGGCACTAGCCTACCTGGAGGTCATAGTATCTGATTTGCCTTTCTTTAATAAAAGAAAGCTGCTGCTTGCTCACTCAGTGGTGAGGGAAAGGTGTTCAGCATATTCTCACAGCCAGTCTTCCGATAACCATTTCATATCTTCTAGAGCTGTGCCCTAACATTAAAAGAAGGTTTCAAGGAGTGCCTAGGTCAAATAAGGTCCTTTCCCGGGGAAGGCTATTGGAGAAAAGGGGTTGTGTAAAAATAGTGGGTGGAAAGTGTCTGGCGCGTGTCGGTTCTTCTCATAGTTAGGAAGGATTTCTAAATTGGGTTAGGTCACACCTCTAGGGACTGGGAAAGGCAAGGCTAAATGCCTCTTTCTATAAGGTGGGAACTTCCTACCAATCCACAGGATGGCAAAGCATCTGCAAATGAAGTGGCCAAAATTGCCATCTGAAAAGCTTAAAAACCACATCAAGTGCCATTTTTTTGCATTTAGTAAATAACTAAATTATGAATCTCAATGATTGTATCTTTAATTTTTAGTCTATTTTTCTAAATATTTAGATTAATATAGATATTTTCCCACTTATCTCAATCGCTACCAATTCCTGAAGTGAATGTGTTTGTTTGTATATATGTATTGTGTGTGTGTGTATGTATATATATCTTTAAAAAATAGCATACTTGTCTCATGTGCATTCTTGATAATTTGCAGTTCACAGTAAGATTGTTTTTTTCTCACAGATACAGCCAGGTCCACTAAAAATCTCCTCTGTAGCAGAGGTAATGAAAGAATCTAAACAACCTGCTGTCAAATCTCCAAAGAGTAAAACAGAGGTACCTTCAGCTGCTAGTGAAGAAAAAGAAGGTAACAAGAAATAAAAATATGGGGTACTGCCTTGTATATATGAAACATTTCACATTTTTATAGATTTATCCTTATCATTATTATTGCTGCTGCTATTACTATTAAATTTATTAGACATCTTTCTTGAAAAAGACTCAAGGCATCTTACAACAGAGATTAAAAAAAACAACGTAAAATAACTTAAAACAGCTAAAAACATTTCAACATGCCAAGACCCAATAAAAACTTAATTAAGAAGTCCCATCATCTGCCATCAAATGCCTGGGAGTATAGTCTTAACCTGGCACCAACAAGATGACAATGTTGGCACCAGGTAGACCTCACTGGGGAGAGCATTCCGCAAGTGGGGACTACCACTGAGAAAGCCCCTCTCCATGATGCCTTCCTCTGAACCTCCGCCGGAAGAGGCTGTCATTGATCACAGTGTATGGGTAAGTTCGTCGTGGGAGAGGCTCTCCATCAGGTATTACAGTCCCAAGCCATGTAAGCGTTGTGAATTGGACTTGGAAACGTACAGGCAGCCAGGGAAAGTGGGGCAGAATTGGTGTTATATATTCAGACTTCTGGTCCCTGCTGTCTAACTGCTGGCTGACTGCTGCATTTTGCACAAGCTGCAGTTTCTGAACAGTCTTCAAAGATAGCCCCAAAGGCAGTAATCTTAACTTGGATTTTACCAGAGCATAGACTACTGAAGTCAGGTTGTCCCTGTCCAGATAGGTGCATAGCTGGGCTATCAGCCAAAGTTGGCAGAAGGCATTCCATGCCACTGAGGCCACCCAAGCCTCAAGTGACAATGATGACTCCAGGAGAACCCTTGAAACTCCAGGTCTTGAAACTATTGGTTATTTTTAAAAAATTATTTGTCTTTGGAGAGTCTAAATATCTGCCTGCTTTTGTACATTCAAGGATGTTTGGCAATAACTTTGCTTATAAAAAGATTACTTCATAGTAAATTAACATACATCCCAAAGACTGAATATCTGTGAAATTGTTAGCAAGACTGGAAGAATGACTGTGTATACAGGATGCTTAGAATCTTCATCAGATTTCTGTTTATTTCTCAGATCACTCATGGAATTGTATTTCAACATAAAATAATTGTATTTTGTGGTTCTAATTTATATTTGCATATATTTACAGCATCTTCAGAAGTAGCTCAGATAATCTCAGCAACAGGTGAAGCTTTATCAGTTCCAGCTCCGGGTATGCAGGATGAGGAACATGGCAAAAATCATATGCCTATTGAAGGAAAACACAAACCTCCTGACTTAGGTATTTTCTGTTTATCTGCAGGATCCCTGTTTATCTGCAAACTGTGAGATTCTAAAGCCAAAAGAATTATGCATCTCTGTCCAGCCTAACTATCAAGAACAAACCATGGGTTAACTTGGGGTTGTTTAACCCACGAACAATCCCAAGTACCCTTGTTTGGATGTCATGGAAACAACCTATGAATGCCGCATTCGTAGGTAATTCCAGGAAACCAGAAACAGCTTGCACGCAGCACAATTAACAATTAATTATTTAACCCATGAATTACCTCTGTGTGCTGCTGTTAAATCCAAACAGGGCCTCTGCGTTTCTTGCTGTTCTTTGGTTCAGCCTCTTAATTCTCATCTGCTACTAAAACTAAGTACATTTAATTGCATTTGTGCTTATTGTTCCTTTTACCTTTTTCTCCCTGTCTGACAATATTTAGATTCTAAACTCCCTAGGGTGGAAGTTTGTCTTTGTTTTGGTTACCCTATAAGTTAATAAGAATTTTAATGAGTCAATCAAAGCAAACGTATATCAAAAGTACCTGGATGCTGCAAACAAAATGCAGGGTCTCATACATTGGTCTAAGTGTTCCATTCTTATTTTTGTGTTTTTTTCCCTTTTCTGATGTGTCTCTTCCTAACTGTATGTATGCCCTTCCACTTCTCCTTTGATATTAACTAAAGGCATCATTCTCAATAGAGACCAATAAAAATGCTGTCCATTCTTTAGATAAGAAGTGATTAAGTGGTGGTCTGTAGGATGAATCTGGACTCTGACACAACTTTATCTGAACCCTGGTGGCTGTACCAAGTTTTAATTAAGGTGCAGGAAAGATAAGAAAATATATTTGCAAGTGGCAATAGTCCACCATGGGTCCACAAATTTTGGCTGGCCAAGCTAATATTTGTGATCATCAGGACTTTGCCCTTATCTTCATAACCATTTCATGCATGTTTATTTGGAGGTAAGTCATACTCTGTTGAGTAGGGTTTACTCCAAGGTAAATGTATATAGGGTTGTAGCCTTGGCCCCCAACCATATTGAGCTTCCATCTGAGGTCAAGGAAAAATCCCTGCCCTCTTGCTCAAGGTCAAAGTTTTGGAGTTGGGAAATGGGAGCTGGGGTCCATTTTGACACCGGCTACCCAAGGTGCTTTGAGCACTTTGGCTTTTCATCACTAAAACAGCCAGCTTCTGCTTTCCGTTCCAGAGCCAGGAAAAAGCCCATCACCAAAATGACCAACCCTCGCCTTCCTATCTATCTTGGAGTTAGAAGAAGTGGATATTTTCCTTGTCACTGCATTGAGCCTTCCAAAGCTCAGCATCAGTGCACAGATGATCCCATTCTCTTGCTAGCTCGCTAGACAGGAAAGCTGGGGAGCCTTTTGTCATCCTTATTAGAGAGTGAACAGAAATGTGGATCCATGTTGCTCATGCTGTAGTGTTAGGATTGCTCTGTGTTTTTGTGTGTGTGTGTGTGTGTAACGTCCTTGTTATCACTGAGTGCTTTGTGCCATGACACTGATGCTCTTATTGCTAAATGGCTTATTTTAATTACGGAACTTGACCAGCTATAAGGTCAGCTTGTGTGGCAAAATACACTTCCAGCATGCAGAACACTGTTGAAGTCTAACAAGGAAATAGTAGTCTGACAAGAAACTTACCTGTCTCATGAATATACTTACTCCAACTACTCTTCATTTTGCATTCAGTGTTTTATTTAAAAACCTCTGTACCTAGGCAAAGAACATAGCCGTAGAGATTCTACTGTTGTAAAAGAGAGGCCGCCTGAGGAGGTTGCTGCTCGTCTTGCACAGCAAGATAAAGAGGAACAAAATAAGATTTTGGGTATGTAGGCAAAAAATATGGCTAGGTGTTCCAAACTATGCATTGTCCTACAGCTGCAAGTGCTGCTATATAGTTAAGTGGCTGGGTTTTTTCAGCATTCTTTCACTGTAAAGCTGAAAGCTGTATTCTAGGTGCTTTGTCCCATCAGTATGAAATTTGACATGGAAAGAATCTACCTGGTGAAGGGTAGATTTCAGATTTAAAATTTCAAAAAAAATCTTAGGAAGAATGTCTGAGTTCCAGCAATTAAATATTTTGCATTGAGGGGTATGGGTTTTCTGTTTCCACCAATCTCCCCGCCCCCCGTCCCCCCAAAGGTACCTGCATCTTCTTTTTTTCACAGTTCAGATTATGTAAAACAATCAGGAATGCTGCAGAAGTCTCTCTCTTGCTGGTTCGGTGAAAATCTATTTCTAAAGTTATGAGGGTTCAAGATTTCCATTTTAAATTGGAAGTGATGTAGGGATGATTTGCGTCACACATGTTCAGTAGGCATTCTGAAGACAGAAATAGGAGTGGAGAGTGCTGCAAATGCATCTGATTGGGAGACAGAGTTTTTCAGGGTGTGTGTGTCTATACACTATCTGGAAAGCTTCATTCTTTGACTATATAATTATGTTGTTCCAGTTGTTGTCTCTTGTTTCTGAGTGGTCTGCTCTGTATGTTTTTTGAGGTCTCTGTCATGGATTGGCTTGATTTGCTGTCTGTTAAAACTGTGGGGTTTGTTCCCGGATTATTTATTTATTTATTGTTTAAACTAACATTCATCCTTATGGATACCAGGGTGGTGCATAGTAGATATGGCAACTTATAGTTATATACACCCAAAAAACAATAAAAACAGTAAAATACAATCGCCAGCAAATTGAGAAGAACCAAATGCAATCAGTGATTTTAATCTACTTAAAATGCATTGGTAAACACAATATTTTTACCTGGTGCCAAAAGGATTGAAATGTTCTTGTGAAACACACCTCTAAAAGGAAGGTGTTTCTCACCTGGAGTGTCACAGCAGAGCAGAGAAGGCTCTCTCCCTTGTTGACACATAATGTATTGAAGGCTCGTGAGGAAAAGTCTTCCCTGCAGGTTCTAAGACATGGCCAGGCTGCCCTAGGGAGAAAAGCTCCTCCTGAGATTTGGGTCCCAAATTGTTTAGGGCTTCAAAAATAAGCACCAGCACCTTGGATTGGACTTGGGAGTGAACAGACAGTCAGTGTAGCTTCTTCATGATTGGTGTAATGGGATCTCACCTAACTACTCCAGTTAAAATTCTGGCAGCCACATTCTGCACTAGCTGACGCTTCTGGGTCATAGAATCGTAGAATAGTAGGGTTGGAAGGGGCCTACAAGGCCATTGAGTCCAACCCCCTGCTCAGTGCAGGAATCGGAAGTCAGAGCATCCCTGACAGATGGCTGTCCAGCCTTGTCTTAAATGCCTGCAGTGTGGGACACCCACTACCTCCCTAGGTCATTGGTTCCATTGTTGTATTGCTCTAACAGTCAGGACGTTTTTCCTGATGTTCATCCGGAATCTGGCTTTTGTAACTTGAGCCCATTCTTCTGTGTCCTGCACTGTGGGCTGATAGAGAAGAGATCCTGGCCTTCCTCTCTGTGACAACCTTTCAAGTACTTGAAGAGCGCCATCATATCTCCCCTCAGTCTTCTCTTCTCAAGGCTATACATGCCCAGTTCTTTCAGTCTCTCTTCATAGGGCTTTGTTTCCAGTCCCCTAATCATCTTTGTTGCCCTCCTCTGAACCCTCTCCAGTTTGTCTGCATCCTTCTTCAAGTATGGTGCCCAGAACTGGACACAGTACTCCAGATGAGGCCTAACCAGTGCTGAGTAGAGGGGGACTAGTACTTCCCGGGATTTGGAAGCTATTCTTCTATTAATGCAGCCCAAAAGAGCATTGGCCTTTTTCGCAGCCACATCACATTGTTGGCTCATATTCAGCTTGTGATCGACAACAGTTCCAAGATCCTTCTCGCATGTAGTGTTGTTGAGCCACGTATCCCCCATCTTGTAACTGTGCATTTGGTTTCTTTTTCCTAGGTGCAGAACTTGGCATTGATCCCTATTAAATGTCATTCTGTTGTTTTCTGCCCAGCGCTCCAGTCTATCCAGATCACTTTGAATTTTGTTTCTGTCTTCCAAAGTATTAGCTATCCCACCCAATCTTGTGTCATCTGCAAATGTGATCAGCATTCCCTGCACCTCTTCCTCCAAGTCATTAATAAAAATGTTGAAGAGCACTGGGCCCAGGACTGAGCCCTGCGGTACCCCACTCGTTACCTCTCCCCAGCTTGAGAAGATCCCATTGATAAGCAGCCTTTGAGTCCGATTCTGTAGCCAACCGTGGATCCACCGGATCGTTGTTTCATCTAGCCCACTTTGAGCTCGTTTGCTCATCAGGATATCATGGGGCACTTTGTCAAAAACTTTGCTGAAGTCGAGGTATAATGTCCACATCATTCCTACAGTCCACAAGGGAGGGTACTTGATCAAAAAATGAGATCAGATTTGTCTGGCAGGACTTGTTTTTGACAAATCCATGTTGGCTTCGAGTAATCACTGCATTGTTTTCAAGGTGCTTCCAGATGGATTGCTTTATCATCTGCTCCAGAATGTTCCCAGGGATTGATGTCAGACTGACTGGTCTGTAGTTCCCAGGTTCCTCCTTTTTACCCTTTTTGAAGATAGGGACCACATTAGCCCTCCTCCAGTCATCTGGCACTTCCCCCGTCCTCCATGATTTCTCAAAGAGAATAGACAGCGGTTCTGAGAGTTCTTCTACCAGTTCCTTTATTCCTCTAGGATGCAGTTCATTTGGCCCTGGAGATTTGAACTCATTCAAAGTAATTAGGTGTTCCTTGACCATATGCCTGTCGATCTCAAGCTGCAATCCTGCCCCTTCAGCCTGCACTTCGCCTTTGCCAGGGGGGTCATAGACCCTCTTTTGGGAGAAGAGTGAGCCAAAGTAGGAATTGAGCACCTCTGCCTTTTCTTCGTCATCCGTTATCGTTGTGCCATCCTTTTTTAATAGCTGAACAACCATTTCTTTCCTCCTTTTACTATGCACGTAGCTGAAGAAAGCCTTTTTGTTGTTTTTAGCATCCCTCGCTATCCTCAGCTCGTTCTCAGCTTTAGCCTTCCTGACGCCATCCCTGCAATTCTGTGCTACCTGCCTGTACTCTTCCTTTGTTACTTGGCCTTCTTTCCACTTCCTATATGTGTCTTTTTTTGTTTTCAGGTCATCCCTAAGCTTTTTGTGAAGCCACATTGGCTTCTTCTGTTGTCTTTCACCTTTTCTTCTTGTTGGAATTGTTTGTGATTGTGCCTTGAGAATTTCCTTTTTTAAAAGCTCCCACCCATCTTGGACTCCTTTTCTCGTTAGCGTCGCTTGCCATGGGACCTTACTATCGTTGTTCTGAGTTTATTAAAATCAGCTTTCTTAAAATCCAGGGTATGCGTTTGACTACACTCGGCTTTTGGTTCCCTTAGAACCAAGAACTCAAGTGCAACATGGTCGCTTTCCCCCAGAGTTCCTGTAACTGCTACTTTATCCACTAAGTCATCTCTGTTGGTTAGGATCAAGTCAAGGACAGCCGATCCTCTAGTTCCTTCCTCTGCTTTCTGTAGGAGGAAGTTATCCGCCACACAAGTCAGGAATTTCCTGGAGGGGCCATTTTGAGGAGCACCCCCAAGTACGACTTGCTCTCCTGGGGGAACACAACGACCTCCAGAACAGGTTGCACATCCAGTTCCCAGACACCAGAGTTGGTTACATTGCAAGAAGGGAAGAATGAAGCCTGGTGCACCAGTTTTTGTCGTAGTGCACAATCCTATGTAGATAGATGGCAGCCTCCAAATTTGGAGGCTGCCGACTATCCAATGCAGGGCAGGAGGACAGTGGAGACTATCTTCATCTCTGTGCTCCAGCTGCCTTGCATTTCTGCTAGTTGGGTGATTTTGTCCATCTAGCAGCAGCACCTTGGAGAGGGAGGGAAGGAGTCTGGGGCGGCCATAGGGTCTGGGGCGGCCACCTCTGGGAATGCCCCCCCTTTCCCCCTCTCCATGCTCTGTTTTCTGAGCATGGAGAGGTAGCTGGCACAGTTCTCTCCGTGTGGGCTACGAGGGGGAAGGGCGGGGAGCACTTTCCTGGCTCCGAGGTCAGAGCCAGGAAACCGAATTAGCCTATCTCCCCCCCCCCCCCCGACACTTGTCCGGGGGCATAAGATTGCTCCTGTAGTGTTATGTGCGAACTGCATCACTGGACGATAATACAAAGCTAAACTATGCAAGGTGAGCGATGAGCAAACTAAAGGGTTTTTTCTTTCCCTCCCCAGCACTTGCATCAGCCTTAGAAAGGGCTTTGAGTAGCACTGCTCGTGTCACCTTGCAAGCAATTACACTCCAGGAGGCTGCTGTGCAGGCTGTTAATCTTCATGCTCAAAAGCTAAAAGAGGCTATGGATAATTCTGAGGTGTGTCTGTTTTAATTTGTATTGTCTATGTTGAATTTTTGTACATTTGATGTGATTTATTTTTAATTTGAGTTTTATTCTGTGTGTATATTTTGCAAACTCTGCTTTGATAAAAATTTCTTTGAATGTAGGGTATAAATAATTAAAATTACTATTTTAATTAACATTATTTTAATTGTTTTATTTAGATCATTATGATAAGCCACTTTATTTGTTAAATGGGAAGTGGGGGATAAGTAGTAGTAATAAGATGTGGAAGGAATTCTGCTGTGACCACTGTCTCCCAAAAGACAGTGAATGTGTGTATGTTCTTTAACATCTACAAGAACCACTGGGAAAGGCCATCCAGAGTTTTGGAGGTGGGTATGATCAGTGTGAGACCACACTCAGCTGTACGTCTCTCTTTCATCTGACCCAGGTTTCAGCTGTGGAAGCAGGTGCTTGGAGTGCATAATGGGCTTGATGAGATCTGCCACCCATCTGCTGGGATTGCTCACATGGGATCTAACAGTTAGCTTTGCCCTGCCACGACCCTTCATGGGGACTGGGAGCATGACTGTCAGGAAGCCCTTCTTTCTTGCCATGATTAGGACTAGAGGGATAAACCCTACTTTACTGCTACTGTGATGTTTCTCCATGGGCAGCTGTCATTAAGCAGATTCAGACTGGGTTATCTTCTCCTGCTACAGCTGTGAACAGGCATCAAAACATCTATTGACAGGATTCCTTTGATCCATCATGCTATAATAACACATGCCCCCTCCTTATTTTAGCAGCTGTTACTGTTCCCACCCATCTGCTTCCGTCCCATGCCCATTGCCTGATAATTCCATATATTTTGCAACCTTAGTATCTATGTCCATGCTGAGCATCCCTCCTACTTTGCTTTCAGGATTGTTCATGGGCAGCTGTTCTTGCCACATTAACTGTGGCTTCATCTACCTCAATGATAATGGCTTTCATGCTTTCTTTGACACTTCCTTGGCTGTGGTGCTCATTACACTGGCCCTCCCTCGGGTACTGAACCTAGCCTCCAGTTTGACTCTGATTATACCTAATGACACCAGCGCCTTCCATCCTTCCAGTGAAACTAGGGCAGCTGGGGTTGTTGGGAGTTATAGTAATACCAACAGTACCTGTGGAATGTCTGTACCATGGATGTGCCTAGGTCCCCACTCCATGACTCTTTTTCCTTTCAGAACACTTCTCAGATCATCAGCAGGCCTAGTTTCTCCTTTGTCTTTATTTTTATCCAGCAGCAGAAACCAGATGTTACCAATCATAGAATAGTAGTGTTGGAAGGGGCCTGTAAGACCATCAAGTCCAACCCCCTGGTTAGTGGTCGAGTCCAACCCCCTGGTCGATGATCGAGTCCAGCTATCGAGTCCAACTCACAACCCGGTGTTCTAGCTAGTGTAGCCTGATGCTACCATATCTATGCGCCTTTCAATCCTTCCTGTCTTTCTGGAGGCTATGAAGGACTCCTGGTCTAAGCCCCCATTGGCATATCCTAAATCCCATTGATATTGGATCCAGCCTACTTCCTGCACTTCTCTTTTCAGTCACCCTGCACTTATTCTTTATTGACAGATACTTAGTGCTGCATGTAGTTCTATGGACAAAAAAGGATGCAAACTGGATATTATGGGATGGAAGTGTTATTCAGTAGTAGTGCTATCCATTTCTATTTCTAACTGGTGCTGTCAGCACTTCCTCTGGGAACAGATGACACTACTGTTGGAACATCTGCCAGATAATCAAAGGCTCATTGGATATTTTATTGGCTATAAAGCAGTATATAAATCTTATAAATAAATAAAACCTTTATAAAGCCTTGCTAAATGACAACTGCTTCACTCAACACCGATCATGGATCTAAAGCAATTGCAAGTGCAGCGGTCCTGTTCAGAACAGGATGTTCCTCTACTTTGAGAAACAATGGATGATGAGAGAGGTCCGTAACAGCTATCGCAGTCACAGACACAGCCTGATGTCTCTGCCAAAATTTCTGAGGAGGCAGATGTCTGGCCAGAATGTGGTCTTGTAGTCAGGATTCTACTCTTGGGTACTCCAGTGGTTCCTCTTATTGTTTGCAAATCACAAAGAGGATGTGCATGATCCTGTGCATTCTGTCCTTCCTTGGTGGACTTGCCTGACCAGGGGGCCCCCCCTCAGCCTGTTTAGATGGGGAAGAGCATCTAGAAGAGCAGTTGGTTCAGGGAACCCTGACAAGTGAGCATCAACAAATTCTCAGAGCTGTCAAGCGACACTGGTTTCTTCAGGAACAAATCACATTCAATTCTACATGGAGAACACTTTGTTGTTGTTGTTGTTGTTCAGTCGTTCAGTCGTGTCCGACTCTTCGTGACCCCATGGACCATAGCACGCCAGGCCTTCCTGTCCTCCGCTCTCTCTCGGAGCGTGCTCAAGTTCACATTCATTGCATCGGTGACGCTATCTAGCCATCTCATCCTCTGCCATCCCCTTCTCCTTTTGCCTTCAGTCTTTCCCAGCATCAGGGTCTTTTCCAGAGAGTTTTCTCTTCGCATTAGGTGGCCAAAATATTTCAGCTTCAGCTTCAGTATCTGTCCTTCCAATGAGCACTCAGGGTTGATTTCCTTTAGGATGGACTGATTTGACCTCCTTGCAGTCCAGGGGACTCGTAAGAGTCTTCTCCAGCACCACAGTTCGAAAGCATCAATTCTTCGGTGCTCAGCCTTCCTTATAGTCCAGCTCTCACAGCCATACGTTACTACTGGGAAAACCATAGCTTTGATTAGACGGACCTTTGTCGGCAAGGTGATGTCTCTGCTTCTTACTATGCTATCTAGGTTTGCCATAGCTTTCCTCCCAAGGAGCAAGCGTCTTTTAATTTCATGGCTACAGTCACCATCTGCGGTGATCTTGGATCCCAAGAAAGTAAAATCTGTCACTGCTTCCATTTCTTCCCCTTCTATATGCCATCTGGCCCTATCACTATAGGGCCAGATGCCATGATCTTAGTTTTTTTAATGTTGAGTTTCAAACCAGCTTTTTCACTCTCCACTTTCACCCTCAACAAGAGGCTCTTTAGATCCTCTTCACTTTCTGCCATTAGGGTGGTATCATCTGCGTATCGGAGGTTGTTGATAATTCTCCCAGCAACCTTAATTCCGACCTCTGATTCATCCAACCCGGCATTTCTCATGATGTACTCTGCATATAAGTTAAATAAGCAGGGTGACAATATGCAGCCTTGTCGTACTCCTTTCCCAATTTTGAACCACTCGGTTGTTCCATGTCCGGTTCTTACTGTTGCTTCTTGACCCTCGTACAGGTTTCTCAGGAGACAGGTAAGGTGGTCTGGTACTCCCATCTCTTTCAGAATTTGCCACAGTTTGTTGTGATCCACACAATCAAAGGCTTTAGTGTAGTCAATGAAGCAGAAATAGACGTTTTTGTGGAATTCTCTTGCTTTCTCCATGATGCAGCAAATGTTGGCGATTTGATCTCTAGTTCCTCTGCCTCTTCGAAACCCAGCTTGTACTTCCGGTAATTCTCGGTTCGCATACTGCTGAAGCCTAGCTTGTAGGATTTTGAGCATCACCTTGCTGGCATGTGAAATGAGCGCAATTGTGCGGTAGTTTGAGCACTCTTTGGCGTTGCCCGTCTTTGGAATTGGAATGTAAACTGAACTTTTCCAGTCTTGCGGCCATTGTTGAGTGTTCCAAATTTGTTGGCATATTGAATGCAGCACTTTAACAGCATCATCTTTTAGGATTTTAAATAGCTCAGCTGGAATACTGTCATCTCCGCTAGCTTTGTTGTTACTAATGCTTCCTAAGGCCCACTTGACTTCACTCTCGAGGATGTCTGGCTCAAGTTCAGTGACTGCACTATCATGGCTATCAGGGACATTCAGATCTTTCCTGTATAGTTCTTCTGTGTATTCTTGCCACCTCTTCTTAATCTCATCTGCTTCTGTGAGGTCCCTGCCTTCTTTGTCCTTTGTCTTTGCACAAAACGTTCCCTTGAGCTCTCCGATTTTCTTGAAGAGATCTCTAGTCTTTCCCATTCTGTTGTTTTCCTCGATTTCTTTGCATTGTTCATGTAAGAAGGCCTTCTTGTCTCTCCTTGCTATTCTCTGGAACTCTGCATTCAGTTGGATATATCTTCCCCTTTCTCCCTTGCTTTTCGCTTCCCTTCTTTCTTCAGCTACTTGTAAAGCCTCCTCGGACAGCCACTTTGCTTTCTTGCATTTCTTTTTCTTTGGGATGGATTTCGTTGCTGCCTCCTGAACAATGTTACGGACCTCCGTCCATAGTTCCTCAGGCACTCTGTCTATCAGGTCTAATCCCTGAAATCTATTCCTCACCTCCACTGTATATTCATGAGGGATATGATTTAGGTCATACCAGAATGGTTTAGTGGTTTTCCCGACGTTCTTCCATTTAAGCCGAAATTTTGCAACAAGAAGCTCATGATCTGAGCCACAGTCAGCTCCAGGTCTTGTTTTGACTGACTGTATAGAGCTTCTCCATCTTTGGCTGCAAAGGACATAATCAATCTGATTTCGATATTGACCATCTGGTGATGTCCATGTGTAGAGTCGTCTCTTGTGCACAAGGCTAAAAGATATGACGCCGGAAGATGAGCCCCTCAGGTCGGAAGGTGTCCAATATACTACTGGGGAAGAGCAGAGGGTATTTCCAAGTAGCACCAGAAAGAGTGAAGCGGCTGGGCCAAAGCTGAAAGGACACTCAGCTGTGGATGTGTCTGGTGGTGAAAAGAAAATCCGATGCTGTAAAGACCAAAATTGTTTAGGAACCTGGAATGTCAGATCAATGAATCAAGGTAAGCTGGAGGTGGTCAAACATGAGATGGCAAGATTGAACATCGACATCTTGGGAATCAGCGAACTAAAATGGACAGGCATGGGTGAATTTAATTCAGGTGACCATCATATCTACTATTGTGGGCAAGAATCCCTTAGAAGAAATGGAGTAGCACTCATAGTCAACAAAAGGATGGGAAAAGCAGTACTGGGGTACAATCTCAAAAACGATAGAATGATCTCAGTACGAATCCAAGGCAAACCATTCAACATCACAGTAATTCAAGTCTATGCCCCAACCACTGATGCTGAAGAAGCTGAGGTTGATAGGTTCTATGAAGACCTACAACACCTTCTAGAACTAACACCCAAAAAAGATGTCCTCTTCATCATAGGGGATTGGAATGCTAAAGTAGGAAGTCAAGAAATCACCGGGATAACAGGCAAGCATGGCCTTGGGGTACAAAATGAAGCAGGAGAACACTTTAGTGAAGATCTAATAGAGGGATTAAATCTGACTCCCTACATGGTGAAGCAAGCAAGAACCTGATTTAGGCAGAAGCACACATATCATCACCAGGGACATAGCATGTGGTAGGAATCTTCAACACTCCCAAAGCTTGGCTGAGCTGCCAAATTCCCAGCCAGTCGAAGTGATAGCTTCATATGTAGGTGTTCCTGATGTCTGCAGCAAAGTTCAAAATGCCTCTTCACACACACTGAGAACAGTCAAATAGAAAGTTTTGTGTCTGGATTCTGCTGCTTGCAGACCATTGAAAGAGAAGCTGTGATAACAGGGTGGCCTGGAGGGTCTGCTATGAATCCAAGGAGTTGGAAGTCCATGTTAGTGGTCCATATCTTTTGAGGCTATCAATACAAGATGGTTAGAAGCTGCCAACCAGGAAGGACTTTCTTTTCATAGGGCCCAGTGGATGTGCTCCAATTAGCAAGAGGCTGAACAGGAGATGTCTGTGATTATACTGGCTGCATTTTGAACTCTTCAGACTTGGCTTTTAGTTGTTCATGTCTTCCTGGCTGTAGCTCTTCCTAGACTGAGAGGGTGGCTCTTCTTCTCTTCTTCTCCACCCCTCAGAAGTTGGAAGGTTATATAAGTTATGACTCCACTGATGGTTGGGAAAAGTCACCTAGCACTCAATGTCCTGCTTCATCTGAGCAGGAAGAAGGTCCATTGTTCCATTTCTGTTGTTTGTATTACATTAGCAGTAGCAACTGAAAGCTGAAAAACACCCTAGCACTGTCTGAATGCTGCGCAAAGATCTATATGACAGAAATCTATTTTGTGTTTTTGCAGAGAAGTTTGTAAAAGTATTGCACAATAAATAAGAGCCATGGCTCATCGGTAGTACATGCCCTGGTCTCCTCTCGTTTAGACTACTGTAATGGGCTCTACGTGGGGTTACCCTTGAAGACGGTTCGGAAGCTGCAGCTGGTACAGAACGCGGCGGCTCGCCTGATTAAAGGCAGCCGCCGGCGAGATCACATCACTCCAGTGCTGAAGGAGTTGCACAGGTTACCAGTTGTTTTCCGGGCCAAATTCAAGGTGTTGGTTTTGACCTTTAAAACCCTATATGGTTCCGGCCCAGCCTATCTTAAGGAGCGCCTCCAGCAACACCAGACAGGCCACTTAACAAGATCAGCCTCGGATGGCCTTCTCTCTGTCCCATCAGCCAGGACAGCTAGACTGGTGGGGACGAGGGAGAGGGCCTTTTCTGTGGTGGCCCCCACTCTGTGGAACTCCCTCCCTAGGGAACTCCGTCATGCCCCCTCTTTAATGAGCTTCCGTCGTGCATTAAAAACGTGGTTGTTCAGGCAGGCATTTGGGGTGGGTTAGGGTATTTTAAAAAAATTTTTATGGTAGAATTTTATTGTTTTAAATTGTTTTATGGTGTGTTGTACATCGCCCAGAGTGGCTGGGTGACCAGCCAGATGGGCGATTAATAAATTTAATAAATAAATAAATAGTCCTTGATTTTCTGTGTTCTTGATAAACTTGCAGAATTTATGAGGTAGGGGGAGCTTCTCCAGATTGGTGTGCAGAAGGCATCCCTACATTGGTTTAACTCCCTCTGTCACCCAGTAAAAGGCAGGAATCACATGACAGAGTTTATGTAGTCTGCTGGTCCTAGACTACTCCTTGCCAGTTCATCCCTTCTTTTCGCCCAGGATAGAGCTTCTATCTGTTGCAAATGATTGCAACTTGTTCATCTTCAACTATCCTCTTCATACTACTTACTTCTTTAGACTCTTTATCTCTTCAACTCATTTTTTCTCCCTTCCATTTTGTTTTTGACTTCTTCGTTTTTCGGCCTCTGTACTGTGTTTTCTTCTATACCTCGTCTTCTTTATGGCTCCTCTGGAAAAGAAAGCAAACAGTTCATTTTCAGGCTTCCTATGAACCCACTGAAAGCTAAGTGGGCCTGCAATCTTGGCCCCACACTGGAGCTCTATTCCGCTAGTCATGTGCCAGCAAGACTCAGCCTGCCAGCTCCATCTGCCCACTCAGTCTTGCAGACATCACTACATGCAGCAACAGGCCAACCTTGAGAAAAGCAGTCGCAGCTAAGGGAGTTGGGGCATCTGCATCCTCGGACCATGCCACCCTCTCCCAAACTGTTCCAGAGCTCCTCAGGAGCCTAGATTCATGATTGGAGGATGAAAGGATCAGGAGGCTGCCCATTGGGAAGGACTGGCACCTCAGCAAAGGGAAGAGTGAGAATTATCTCCCATTCTCCCCGACCCCTGGCAGATTCCTGCCAAATGCAGTGGGTGACCATTTTGAATGTTAGTTCACTTTCTATAGCAAGGATGAATCCACTTTCAAAAGCCATCTTGGAGCAGTTAACCGACCATCTTCTCACAAACCACTCCATATCTCATTGAAGGAATGCCTTCCTGACACCAACCTGGAGAACAGAACATTGGTACTTACCGAGACAGTTGCTTCTGGGTTGGTGTACGAAAGGCATCCTGACTTTTTTTTGGATCCTGAGTCTGTTATGTAATGCTCTCTGCCATTATCACCTGCCCCTGTGTCTTCTGGTTAGGCCTTCCCTTTGGGGTCTAATTTCTTTTTCCGTTATGTATCTGTCCTCCTTGGAAAGTTTCCTCCTCTCCTCTGTGGTCCTTAAGTATTTCCATTTATACTGGGGAATTTTTTCCCTGATCTCTGTTACTAAGCTATAGCTGCAAACAGAACTGGCAGGGAGGAGTCTAGGACCAGCAGATTACACAAAACTCTGTCATGATCCCGGCTTTTTCCTGGGCAATAGAGGGAGTTAACCCATTGTAGGAATGCCTTCCGCACACCAACCCAGAAGGAACTTTCTCGGTAAGTACCAATATTGTGACCTAAAATGGTTTTGGTAATCTAGGTAAATACATTTTGATGTTTAACTAGCAGTTTATTGTCCTTACCTGAGTGATCTAGAATGACTATAAGATGTTTTGTTAGATTCCAAGTGACAAAAAGGCAACTCAGTGGCGAACATTGGAGGAAGCATTGAAGGATCGCAGGAAAGCTGTTGATGAAGCTGCAGATGTCCTTTTAAAAGCCAAGTAAGTCATCTTAGCTTTAACATAAATCTGGTAGAAAATCATAATGTGATTTCATTATATTAGAACTATAAAAAGTAATGAAATTATTTAAACATAAGCGAAAAGTGCAATCCAGTATAGGACTATGTAGACCAAGTGATAGGTTTTTTTTTTTTTTTTATGCCTATGAGATCAGGCTTGATTTTCACTGACTGGGGTTAATAGGTCCAGCCCTTACCCTAACAGTGTTCTCAAACTGCAATCGTTTACTTTCTCCTGAATAAATGGATCCTTCCTTTTCCCTATAGGAATTATTGGCAAAGTGTTACACTTCAGGACACTCTTGCACTCAGAGCAAGACATTCTCCACCCCTACAGTGTGTGGCCTGTCACTGATATGATCTAACAGCAGCTGCCATATAGACGTTTGCCAGGTTCTTTGAATGCAAAAACTCTCCCTCTATACATAGCTTGCCTGTTACAGTGGCAAACTTTTCGCTAGTTTCTAAAACATTATTCACCCAAGGGGGCAAATCTGCCTCAGTTGTATTTTTAAAATGCACACAGTTTTGGTAACCTGTTGGGTATTTTCTTAATAAGTAGTTACCTTTTTGTGGGAGAGCTCGATGTTTGTCATTCCAATTTTGTCATAGTAGACCATGGGGTGTACTACCCCCAATTTCATATGGAATTCTCTAATTTTTTATACACCAGCATTAACTTCAGACTTGTCATACAGTCTGTTTAAATCCCTTTTTCCATTTAGTTCTTTGTATTATAGTTCTCACAGAAACTAGTGATGAACTGACAGATTTTATCTTTCCTATCCTTAAGTTGAGCAAACAGTGAATATTGGTATAGCTAACTGATAGTGTTTGGTTTTGTTTAGAGAAGAATTGGAGAAAATGAAAGGGGTGATTGATGGTGCCAAGAAGTCTCAGATTCCTGGGGCCAAATCACATATCCTGGCTGCAGAAGAGAACCTTCATCATATGATAGTTGACCTGGATAGTGTGGTCAAAAAGGTGAATTTAACTCAAATCAGGTTTTAATTATTTTAAGTTGATGCTTAAGAAGCAGCATATGAGTGTTGCAGTGAACTTCAGTGCAGGTGATGGATTGTCTTTGGGATTTTGGAGCATCTCAAAATTAAGTTCATTTCCAAAGCAGATGTATTTTACTTTAATGATCTAGAGTGTACTAAAATACAGACAGAGAAGCATGAATCATTTCAGATTCTTTGATGCAAAAGCCTTTCATTTTTATAAATCACCAGGTGACTGTTTTGCCTTTCCATTTTTTGTGCTGAATGGAGCTAATGTTTCTTGTTTATCTTTTAAAAATCCTCTTAGATTTGTTTTCATGTTTATTTAATTGAGGATTTTTTGGGGTGGGGGGGATCCTTCTTGAAAGGGATACACCAAAAATTAGACAATGAGAACCTAGGACAGGGAGCTGGGAACTGCTGAGGGGAATTTATTTACACAAAGGCAAGAAAAATAGGTTGCTTTCCTGTAACTCGTGTTCTTTTAGTGATTGTCCAGTCACACAGTGGGGTTCTATGCCTCCGCAGAGAAATCTTCAGGCCTTTATGGAGCTTCACTTACGTTAGGATTTCTGCCCCTTCCTTGGGTAGGGAGGGAAACTTCTTCACATGTGCTGTCTGTTGCGGGTGCTCTCCAACCCACTTTTCATCTGACTTCATTAACTGGAAGTTAAGAGGCACCAGCGGTGGGTTGGAGGACAGGTTGTACTGACTACATGTATGATTGCTCAGAGAATGCTAGTTACAGGTAGGCAGCCTGCATTTCTTCTTCTTGGTCTGTGTACAGTCTGCAGTCCCAGAATTGGTTTACTGGCTAGCTAACGTACCTGGAAGCTAGATGCTGGTGTCCTGTACCACCAGTAGGCAGAAGGTAGATCTCCAGCTGTTTTGGACCAACTCCCCAAAGCCCCTGCCAGCATTGCCAATGGTCAGGAATGCTGGGAGTTGAAGTCCAAAACATCTGGACATCTACTCTACAACTAGGGCGAGTATTGGATGAATAGAAACCGTAGAGATCACTCAATCAATCTTCTAGCTCACCTTCAGAAATGGACCTAGGATCTGCGCATCTGATGTCACACTGAAATGGTGTTTGGGGTAGATACAAGCCACTGGAGAACAAAGCCAGTGGCTGTGACATCAGGACTGGTGCAATTGGTGGAACCTGTGACTCTGATATGGGTGGTACAGGATCTGAGCAGTGGTGGTGAGTGGTACAACAGATGGATGGATCGCTATTCTCAGAGAAGGGGCACCATGCTGCTTGTTCTTATGCCTTAAAATTCAAGGTAGGGTCCAAGCACTTGGAAGATGCTTGGCCCTGGTTACATGCCTTAAGCTGTTTCAAAGCCAATACAGTGGCTTTGGCTTTCGCAGTTGGTACTGAACTTTCAGAGACCGCTTGGGCATTAGTGGGAGCGGGAGCAATGGTACAGAAGCTGGTGCAGAGCCTTCATTAGTGTTTGGAGGCCTTTCTCCATGGAGAACATAACATATTAAATTGCTTTAGGGCCTGTTCCCACAATAAGACACAGAGATAAAAGGAGCAGTTTGGCGGGGCTTGCTGGTGAGTTTCTGGGAGAGGGAACAACACTCTCTTATGCTCCTCACTCAAGCACAGATGGCAAAGTGCTATAAAAATGAAGGCTTATGGAATAATTTGGCAGTTCTTGGTAATGCTGCACTCCCAGTGCTCAGAAGAGAGCTGATCAGGCAAGGGCTCACTCCTTGGAGCATGTGTAGAGGGGGTTTCTCTCCCTCCTTGAGAGGAAAGGTGGGGAGCATGTGCTCCCTAACTGAAGTGCTAGAAAGTTCTGGACATGGCTCTGTGCAGGTGCAGAACCCAATTGGGGGACTGCACTGAGATCATGAAGAAGATCTTAAAGTTCTGCAACCCAGAAATCATAGAAGAGCTGCAGATGTGTTAGATTAAAAGAAAAGGAAAATATTACTAACCAAATGTCATCCATGTCAGCAGACACAATAGTATCGATGCACATCCTTCTTAAGTCTCTCGAAACAATACAGAACTTCTCTTTTTAGAACTGCTCTTGGTGATTTAATTTAGTGTGTACTAGCTGTTCTTGTGTTAATATCTGTTCTATTTTTAGCTTCCTTTTTTTGCTCACATCTTCCTAGGTTCTGAATGTTGTAGTATAAATGGATGAAGACTTAAAATGTATAAATGCTGCAGTATTAGCTATGCAGTTAGCCTTAGATTGGCAATGCAGTGCCTGGGGATGGGGTGGGTGTCAGCGTGAGCCGACAATTTTGTTGGCACATTAAGACTATTTTTTAAAATGCCTTATTGGCACCTGGAATTCCTTCAAAGCACAGCTCTGGCCCCCAACTGCCATCATCTTCATTTCCCGTGATGCCTCTGGGCCCTATGTGGACCTAGAGACCTTCTTTAGGAAATTAAGATGACAGGTGGCTATAGACCAGAGCTTTGTTCTGCAGTACCGCCTAGCCATCCAGCAAAAGGAAAGAGAAAGGAAGAAAGGACTGCTGTTGCCTGGTAAGCTAGGGGGGAGGGACTAGGATAGCCAGCAAGGGGGTTAGGGAGGGTAGCAGGAAGCTCAAGGGGGACTAGGAAAGCCAGCAGGTTAGGGAGAGCAGTGGGAAGCTGGGAGAGGGACTAGGAAAGCAAGTTGGGGGCAGGGGGTGCTAAGGCGGGTGGTGGGAAGCTGGGAGCAGGAACTAGGAGAGCCAGAGTTGGATAGGGAGGGTAGCAAGAAGCCAGGCGTGGGGCTAGGAAAGCCAGTGTGGGACTAGGGAAGGGTAGTGAAAAGCCTGCAGGAGGGGTTGGGGATGTCAGGGAGCAGCTGGGGAGCAACTTTTGGGGCTGCTGGGGGACAGAGGGATGGGTTTGTGTAATGGATGAATGGGGTGAGTGGTGGTGTGTCTGTGAATGGATGTGGGGTGCATTTGTGTGTAAGAGAGATACAATTCAGGGGTGACCCAGAGTGGGAAGAGTGTGTGTTTTGGAGGGTGAAGTTGAAAGGCGGAGAGAGGTTTCTGTGTCTGTGAGTGGGGGATGAGCTTCCTATTAAGTTGTGGGACATTTAAGGAGATTAATTTTAATGGAGATTGGGGAAATTGGCTTGCTTTACTGAGAAATGGGTGTCTTGTTGGAGCAGAAAACTGGGTCCAAAGGAGCATCTCTTGGGGCTCAGACCCCATCCCTGCCTTGTACTTGGGCATGCTACTTGTGTTTTTGCCCCACCAGATTGCCTTTCTGTAAAGTGGGTGTTTGTCGCAGTGGTAAATTTTGTAGTTGATCACACCGCATGGCAGCTATTTTGCAACACTTTCTCAGAAATCCAGATGTGTCTACAGTTGGGACCCTTGCAGTAATGTCACTATTTGTTCATTCTTCTGTGTGTGAGGGGGATAAAATGTCTTGCTGTTATCTGCATCAGTATAGGTTTTCTGTTGAAATGTGGCTCCTCTGCTCTTCTTTTATTTACAGTACTAACGCAGCTGCCCTAGTTTAGGCCTTTCAGTTTAGACAGTATCAGATGTTTTGTTTCTGCTCTGAACTGAAGATATTTAAAAGAATTAGTTCTACCAAAGTACTTTCAACTGCCCTCCCTGCTTTGACTGTGTTTACAAATTAGCATGTTTTTACTGTTGGACCTCCACCCTAATGTGTAGTTGGGTGCGTAATGCAGAAAGTACTTCTGGTATCTAAGAAAGAGGGGCCAAAGAAATTGAATGAATTTCTGCAGATTATTTCATTTTGAATCTTTGCTTCAGTTTTTTGTCCCTAGATATTTTTGTGATGCCTGATATCAGTTGCTGTGTGTCAGTTCTATGCTTATGACTTAACACCTGCTTTGAGACGTTAATCCTTCCTTTTTGTTTTCTGTAGGTGCAAGCAGCTCAGTCAGAGGCTAAAATAGTAACTCAGTACCATGAGCTTGTAGCTAAAGCAAGAGAAGAATTTCAGAGAGAGCTGGATAGCGTTACTCCAGAAGTTCAGCCTGGTTGGAAAGGACTAAGTAAGTAAGATGGTTATCTTAAAGTTAACATTTAGTTTCAGTCCCTTCAAATATTCTCTGCTGGTATCCCACAGTTTACAGTGCTAAATAAGCTTGCACTGATTCTCCCCCCTCCTCCTTAAAACCTCATTTCTAAATGATAATCACTGCAGTCTGTTGGTATTTAATCTTGGGGCATTTGCCTACTGCTTGTTCTTGTCTTTTTGGCCTGAAACGATTTTGGTAGCACACCATCCATAAGTTACCGTTCATCTGAGCAAGACCCGAGTAAGATGTACCTTTAGTTTGATAAGCCATAAACATCTTGCTGCTCCAATATGAAGAACCAAAGTACAGAGGCATGCAAACCACTAGCTAGCTCATCAATTGGTGATCCAAGATTACATAAGAATACTTGTTTGCCTACAGTTCTACTAAGAGCTGTGTTCATACGGAGTTTGGTGGTCCATCCTCCCCTATACTGTCTACTTCACAGGCAGCAGCTCTAGAAGGACTCAGGAAGAGGTATTTTCCAGTCTGCTACTTGATATCCAGAAAGATGGGATAGAAATAACAAATGAACATATATAATTGGAAGAACGTGTGCCTGCACCCACATTTTTCTGAGTTGGAGATGCTCGTGGGATTGGGGTGGGGGATGACAAGACTTTTTTCTTAAAGGGGAATATTAGCATGTACACATTAGTACTGTTTGCCCTTTTAAAAGCACCCAATAATATTGCAGCAAATTCTCAAGCTGCTTTTTTAATTCAGGAGAGGGCTCTAGGGGTGGGGCGCTTAAGGAAGGGGAGAACACTTTTTGAGGGGGGAAAGTCAGGCACTTGCAGCCCTCAATGAATCATGGCTATAATCGAGTTTAGTTCTTTGTAGGGATGTTGGAGGAATCCGTCCGAGCGGTCAAGTCTGCCAAGCTTTCAGCAGCTTGGCCCCCCAGACTCTGGCTCACTTGTCCATGAGCTGGTCCAACTTGATCTGTGTCAAGTCAGGCCAGCTTGTGGATCTTTGTGGGTTTTTTCTGTAAAAAAATCCCCTTCATTTATGCAATTGTGAATGCAATTTGTGCAAATGACACATTCTTCAGCTAGAATTTGTGTAACTTGCAGCCGTAAATATGCCTGACTTGTGCAAATTGCAGGCAGAAGTGCAATTTGTGTAAGCTAGGCATATTGACAGCTGCAGTTTGCACAAATCATGCAGGTTACGGCCCAAAATTGCGTAAGTTACACAACTTGTGTAAATGACGTTTTTTACAGCCCCCCATGAAAGTCCCCAGATTTCAGGAACAGGTCCCCTGGCTCGGCTTGCAAATGCAAGCTGAGCCAGTGGCTTGGGGAAATCTGGCGAGGGAAAAAAGGGCTGGATTTCCCCATGATGGCCATCCCTACTTCTTTGTACGTCTGTGGGCTTCTATACTTCACTATGACCCACGTGGGTTTCTGAAATGAACCATTTCATGCTGCACTTTCAAGTATACTCTTTATGTTCATGTTGTCTGCTTGCATCTATGCACTTGCACTCATGCATGCTTTTAACAGCTCATTGATTTGCTTCTATGGACATCCTTTAACTTTTCCAAACGTTCATTTTCTCTTGCAGAAATAACTGATTTAGGTGAGTTCTGCTTTCCATAAACGTTGTATGTCTCTTGTGCCTTTCTTCTCAGGATTATGATGGCAAATGGTCTATCAAGTGGGTTTGCAATTTTGATTGTTCTTTTTTACTTCTAAAAGTAATCATGGTTTTTGTTTTGGTGTGCTACTAAACAGAAAATGATTTGTTTTGCTAATGATACAGCTGTGAACATAAATAACAACCATATGTGTTAAGGTACTCTGACATTAATAAAAGATTTTCTTGAGCTGTCTGCAAATGAGTATTTTACAGATGGCATGAATATAAGATTGGACATAAAATGGTTACCTTTTAAAACCATGTCCCCCACCCATCTTTATTCCTTCTGAGAAATAAATACACTGCAGTACAAGATGCACCAATTAAAATTCATATTATCAAAAGCTCTATTTCTGTTTACAACCAACCCTTCTACAGACTAAGCAAATTGACCAATAGGGAAGCTCATTGATTATGAACTCATCAAACTCTGGTTGTGGAGTAGGGTGGGAGGGAAGTGTTTGTTAATCTTGTATCTCGCACAGGTACGTGGTATTTTCATACAGGTTTGCAAAGTGTTAACTCACCAAATGTTTTTTGACCATTCAAATGCTGGTGATTGTAACAATTAATTACTTACTTAATTACAATATTTGTATGCTGCTCCACATCCAAAAATCTCAGAGCAGTGAAAAGCAGACAGGATAAAAGAATCATAGAATAGTAGAATCATAGAATCATAGGGTTGGAAGGGGCCTAATAAGACCATCGTGTCCAACACATAAAATAAAAACATCATGTTAAAATCATTAATATTTTTTAAAAGAAACAGAGTTCTGACAAACCAAGTTTTGATAAACCGCAACCGGTCACTCAAAGAAGGCCTCCTGAAATAGCAGTGTCTTCAGGAGATGCCGGAAGCAACACAACGTTGGCACCTGCCTGACCTCCAAAGGCAGGGAATTTCATAGGAATTTTTAAAAACCTAACCACTTGATAGTATGCTGTATTGAAATACACAAATAAGCATATACCTCTTGTGATTCCTGGTTCTCAAAGTAAAGTCCCATGTAGCTGCAGTCAGAGAGAGCATTGTATCCTGTAAAACTGTACCAGTTTTAACATGAATATGTTAGCTTCGGCCTTTAGTATGCAAACAAAAATTTAGTCTGCAAAGTTGGTTTAGACGCCAGCTGTCCCTGTGTTTCTTGGAATCTTTGAGAAATTAAAAAATCTTTTTTTTTTTTTAACAAGCAAATGATGTTTAACATTTTTTAAGGTTCTAACCTAGATCAGGTGACTCTGATCTAAGCCTTTAAAAAAAAAGTTGCCATTTTGTCCTCATTCTCTCACGTATCCCCAAACGTCACTGCCTAAGTTGGTTTTTTCCTGACATGGAGACAATCCGCATATGAGAAAATACATTTGTGGTGTTTTGCCATAATTGGGTTGGGTCAATGGATGTTGTTCTTTTCTTTTGTTTAACTTTGCTAGGTTTAAGTCCTGAAAGTTATCCTGAATGTTCAGGAACAACATAGATGGTGTAACTGGGTGAGAGAAGTTTCATTTGGTGAACACTTTCTATGCTGTTTTAAAAGTATAGGGACCCCTCTTGGGCTTTGGATCTGCCAGCCCTTTTTCGGATGAATAGTTTTACTTGATGACTTTGATATATTCTGAATGCAGAGGAATGTGCAACTATATTTGGCCAGTCAAGTAAGCGTAAAGTATTATAAAGTCTCTGCTCATGCAGATAGGCTATGAAGATAGGATGATCTTTGTGCAGCCTGATCTGTATCTAACAATCCATTCTCTTCAGCTGGACGACTGACAGTAGATGACTTGAACTCTCTCATTGCACATGCTCATCGACGTATAGATCAACTCAATAAGGAGCTGGTGGAGCTGAGAGTTCGAGAACAGCAACACATTGACACAGCTCTGGAAAAGCAGAAACTGGAAGACAAAAAAGCTTTTGAATCAGCAGTGGCAAAGGCACTAGAACATCATAAGAATGAAATCCAAATTGAACAGGAGAAGAAGGTAATGGTTGGACTTCTTAATTTTCTCGCATTCTGTTAATTAGTCCATGTGTGTATGCATATCTTTTGATGATGTGTGTGTGTGTGTGTGTGTGTGTGAGAAGAATGCCTGTGTTCAGTGTTAAGTCTGCTTAATAATATGACCAGATCTCAGTAGAACTTTGGACACTGAGGATCTGGTTCTCACATGGCTTTGACTGCATACTTTTAAAAGTATGCACTCAAAGCCACATGAGAACCAGATCCTCAGAGTGCATACTTTTAATTACTCCATTTGCACTGTCCGGGAAGTGCAAGGTCCAGCTACCAGCAGACATGGCTAAATTAACAAGTTGGGCTGATATGTCAGTGGAGTTGGCTGTAGCCATCTGGCAGTCCAGACATTGGGCAGGCACTGGGATGTGGAATGTCCAGAAGGAAAGTACAGCTCCATTCCCGTGGAAATGGAGATGCAACTCCCTGACAGCTGAGCCCTGTATCTCTTGCGAGGGTGGAAGAAGCTAGCTGATTAGCTTGGCAAGGCAGGTAGACAACAGCCAAGGCAGGACTCCTTTGCATATATCGCTTGGCTGACTAGAGAAAGGAGATGGGAAGAGGTTAAAGTCACTCCTCTGCTTTGGAGCTGACAGGAAAGCTGTAGCCACACAGAAGCTTTTCAGCAGGCTAATGTATGTATATGTGACTGATCAGATTGGATATGTGTGGTTGGAAGTCTTGTTGCATGTGTAGGAAATTGTGCATAACTGTTTGTGTGTCGGGGGGAAGATGCTCAGACTTTGTAATTTCAGAACGTGGTTGCCACATTTATGGAAGACAAGTTGGAAAATAAAGAAAAGACTGAATAGTTTCCTGAGCAGGGCTAAGTTGCTTGTTGTTGGGGTCCCATGTGTCTGCTTAACTGATACTTTGTCTGCAGTAAAATTACCTACATTTTGCAGCTTTGCCATGTTGTATTTTTTGCTGGGAATTTCACCTCTGTATTTTCAAAATCTTCCCCACAACTGTAGGAAATGAAAAATGCACTTACCGAAAAGAAGTGCAGACGTGTTGGGTCACAATGCTACCAGATTGTATGGGGCAAGGCCAGATCCTGTGTGTCATTTAACCATCAAGACCGTACAGAGTCTAAAAACTTTTATTGAATGTCCTGTTCAGCCACTAATGTGTGCCATAAAAATCCTGAAAATGCCTTCTGTGAACAAATAAGGCAAATGTACTTTATTGGAAAGAAAGGAAACACTAGGTGCTTGTTACATCCTTCTGTTTGCACTGCTTTTAATCCTCCCAGTGCAATTGCATGGCGGTAAAACATTCAGTCCATACCATCCAGAAAGTTAATCTCTTAGCAAGGACTATTTCTCAACAGCTTCCACCGGTGTATTTTAAATTTTATCAGGGAGTTAGGCAGTTATGGATACAGAGTCTTAAAATAGGTCTTTTTTCAAGAAAATGTGAACAAGTAATCTAGGTTCTGTCCCTTGTAAAAATGGCATTCTAAACTTGATAGTCTTTTGGGGAGCACTCTTTTATAAATTAAATGTAGTTATAGAGGAGGAGAAGCGGACATGTAGCAAAATACAGCATTACTTGGATGCCTTTCTTCACTGTCCGGCTAAGTTGGTATTACCAAGTATGGCTCTCATTTACAAGTTTCAGCAGTCCTTTCCACACCATTTTACAAGAAACAAGCTGGCACAGACTGTGTGGGTTCTAGACTGCCCCCAACTTAGACTGTTCTAGCCAAGAAACCTCTAATGCAGGCATGGGGGGGGGGGGATTCCATATACAGAGAAAATGGCTGCGAATCCTACCTCTTTTTAAAGCTAAAACATCCTGTAACATAAATGACATACCTCCCAAGCTTCCAGGCCCCTGGACCAATTAAAGCTGGATTAGCCATGAATGACTTTACTCTCTGGCAGACAAGATTAACAACAGAACTACAACTTGCATGCATTGGCTTTGCTGACTCTCAAAATGGAGTTTTACCTTGCTTTAAATGGAGGCCGCTAACGTCAAGGTGACCAAGTCTTAACAATAATGGCCAATACTCAAATTTATCACATATAGTTATTGGCACCTTGTGCCTTCAGGACACTTTTAATCAAGTCTTGCTGGATTTTGTTATAATTTATTTAGACATTTCAAGTCTGTTTTGCTTTCAAAGTACTCTTAGCTGTTACTACATAGATCAATAAATCAAGGTGGGAAATGCAGTCAGTGTAATGACAACTTCAGTGATCTATTAGCTCATATGATTTAGCACTGTTTCCTGGATAACTGGTGGTAGGCCCCATCTCTTAGGTAAAGTTGCACTCCAGAACCACTGGATAGAGAGGGCTGTCTGTTCATATAAGATAACTGACCACCAGTGACTTTTTGACAGGTTGAAGAAGCCCAGGCAGTTATGGAGAGTGAAATGAGGACCCAGCTCCGCCGGCAGGCTGCTGCACATGCCGATCACCTAAGAGATGTTCTCAGGGTCCAAGAGCAGGAACTCAAGCTGCAGTTTGACCAGGTGGGAGCTTGTGTTATTATTGTGCAACTTTGAAGTGCAGCATTTTGCATTATTGGATAATCTCAAAGATTTCCCTTCTTAAAGCTCAGACCTGACTATGATTATGCATAAGTAAATACCACTGATCTCAGGTTGAACTAACTAGTGTGTAGGTGTGCTTAGGATTGTGCATTCTTCTGTGGATTTGTTTGCATTGACTTTATGATTGAATTCCAAATGCACAAGGGGCAAGAGCTGTTCTTGCATGCTATATGTCCTAAATTTGACCTCTAGGAATGAAATGTGTCAAAATATTCTTGCTATGGATATTCTTTGCGTTGTCTTCAGCCCTGTTTGGATGTTTGTTTTCAGAAAATGTGGAGGACAAGCAGGGGCTGTGCATGCTAGCCCTGTCCCCAGCATCTCCACTGGCTGCAGCATGTTGAGTGGAAGGCTTGAAAGGGGAATTGTTATGTATTTGGCTGAATGTGGTTACAATCCTCCACCTGACTGGGAGCCCCGGTTGTGCAGGCTCCTTCTAGCCCTTCCACTCACCATCCGAAGGACCGAGGCTGGAGATGTGGGGATGTGGGAGTCAGGGCTAACGTGCACAGCCCCTCTCCACACCTCCTCAGAAATGACTCTCAGGGGATAAATACTCTCAGAACGTGTGGAGGCAAATGCCCAAACAGGGCTTTAATGAAACCTTATTCTGATATTTTGTTAACAGCCAGTTTTGGGTTTCAGAACTTGTCAGAAAAACTCAGTGAACAAGAAATGCAATATAAACGCCTTACTCAGGAACAGCTTGACAACTTCACTCTGGACATCAACACAGCCTATGCCAGGCTGAGGGGAATTGAGCAGGCAGTTGAAAGTGAGTATGAGAAACTTGAGACTTGGATGGCTAATTTCTTTTGCTGAAGCTGGATCCTGCTCCAGCAATCTAGTTCTGGGAGTGCAAGTCCATCCTTGATCACAGTGCTTGGGTGGGAGTGGAGAAGTGATCCAGCAACAGGCTCTCTTTGTGCATAAACAGGTGCAGGATGCTTCTGAGTGCAGGCAACTGGGAACTGCAGATCATGGGAGCAAATTATGATCTCAGCTTCCAGCCAGAACAGACTGCCCACTCCTGGCTCTGGATGTTCTCCCAATCAACACCAAAATTGTAATCTCCCTCTTTACATACATATAAATTTTATTGTATACAGCCATAGCCCTCTACAATGTTTAAAATGTTAAAAAAAAAGAAACCTTTCCCAATACAAAACTTTGATTTAAATAAAAATTATTTAAAAATTCAACAAAGCTATTAATAACAAACCATGTTTACCATCCACTAAGAAGGTTGACCACTCATATCTAAAGGGATAAGATTTATAAAAGGTAAAGGTGTCCCCAACCAGTCGTGTCCGACTCTAGGGTGCGGTGCTCATCCCCGTTTCTAAGCCGAAGAGCCAGCGCTGTCCGAAGACGCTTCCGTGGTCATGTGGCCGGCATGACTGAACACCGTGGTGCATGGAATGCTGTTACCTTTCCCGCCGAGGCGGTACCTATTTATCTACTTGCAATTTCTTGCTTTCGAACTGCTAGGTTGGCAGAAGCTGGGACTGAAGACGGGAGCTCACTCCGTCACGCGGCACTCGGGTCTCGAACTGCTGACCTGCCGACCTTCCAGTCTGCAGTTCAGCGTCTTAACCACTAAGCCACTGCGACCCCTGATAAGATTTATAGTACATCATAATTCTTGATGTGATGAGACCGCAGCTTCTTGGCTGCCAAAGCAAATTGGGCTACTGAGTATGTAACAAATAGATGTTTATTGGCTAGGAGATCTATTACGACTTCCTGAGGTGTTCAATCTGAATACAGCTGGATAATAGATGACAAAAATTTACCTCTAGGATAACAATAAGTTGAGGGTTACCAAGTAGAAAATCGTGCATCAACAATAACTGCTCTATCCTGAGTGGCATCGTAGTCAAAAATCCAGTTCCTAAGTGCATGTGGACTGAGGCCTAAATATTTTTCCATAGGAAGTTTATAAATCTCTAGCTTATTTTGGCATTGCTGGCCCCAGCTACCAGACCTTAATTGCTCAAATGAACAAAGCTTGGTAATGGAATGATCCTCCACTCCATTTAGTCTGCACCAGTACCTACAGTAAAATAAATCAATTCTCGCTGCTGTTGTTGGAAAAACTAACTCCTCTCTAAGGTGGGATGACGGGGCCCCAGGGGGAAGCCTCGGTGTCTGCCTCATAAATTTATTTTGCAGGACTTCCAGCACATGCTTAGCTGCTTCTCCCCAGATTTCTGCCCCATGTAGCATTTGGGGTGTAATTTTAGCAGCAAAGATCTTAAGGGCAGGATTAATTAACTCTAGTGTAGAAAAACCTCCTAAGCTGCCCAGTAGATCTGGCATACAATAGCTTAATAGCATCTGAATGTAGTTTTCATAAGTTTCTCATAAAAATGCAAGCCCAAATATTTGAACAAGTGGATCTGTTCCAAGGCATGCCCATCAAGTACCCAATTGTCAGAGGGACTGAATGGACTTTGCGCTGCTGCTTTTTTGTTGTTTCTGATGCTTTTGAGAAGGTCCCAAGACTCCCCTCTGGACTGGCCTGCTCCTTGCCACGGCAAAAGCAGTGGCTAAGGCATGTCTTTCTTTCCTTGAATGGCAGAAGCAGCACTCAGCATCCCTCTCTTCCTTATTCTCAGAAGAGGATAGTATTTTCAACTATCTCCTTATTAACCATCCAGGTGACGCCTGCATTCCTAAGTTTCTCCTCCAGCCCTGACAGGTGGTGGTGGGGAGGAAGTGCCTGTCCAGAAATGACAGCCATACCCCAGTTTGATTAAAATGCAAATCTCTGTTGATGCTTTGTTTAGTACTGTAGACTGTCAAATAACATCTGTTTTGCCCAGTAGTGCAAAGGAGAGACAATTGGTTTCTCAGCGTTTTGAACTTAGCTTGTTTTATGCAAGGTGTCTTAGGGGAAGGGCCATAACTTATAAGTAAACACATGCTCTGTGTGTGCAAAAGATTCCACGTAGGGTTGGGAAAAACTCCTCTAAAACCCTGGAGAGCTGCTACCAGTCAGTGTACTGTAGACAATACTGAGCTAGACTAAAGGTCCAACTCAGTTTCCTATGTTCCTCAATATATCTTTCTGCTTCTGTAGCAGTCAAGCATTCTATCATTCTATCTAAGCCACTCACTGTAATCTGGGAATGCTACTGCCCTACCATACAACAGGGCTGCTGTTAGCGTTCCCAAGGCAATGTATATGAAGTGTGTTCATATAAAAATCACTATTATAATACTTTCAGTGTTTAAGTATTAAGGATCACTTTCCTTCCACTAAACTTCATGGGATTTTATGTTACAGGTCATGCAGTTGCTGAGGAAGAAGCCAGAAAGGCCCATCAGTTGTGGCTTTCAGTTGAAGCTCTAAAGCAAAGCATGAAAACTGCTTCTGGAGATGGCCCCACTGAGCCTCTGGAGGGTGCAGTAGATGCCATCCAAGCCAGCTGTTCTGACAACGCATTCACCCAGGCCTTAACGGCTGCACTTCCCCCAGAATCACTCAGCCGCGGCGTGTACACGGAAGAGGCACTGAGGGCACGCTTCCACACTGTCCAAAAGCTGGCTAAGAGGGTGGCATTGATAGACGAAACAAGGAACAGCTTGTATCAGTACTTCCTGTCTTATCTGCAGTCCCTTCTTGTGATTCACCCGCAGCAGCTGAAGCCACCTTCTGAGCTTGGTCCTGAGGACCTGGACACATTTAAGTTGCTCTCGTATGCATCTTATTGCATTGAACATGGAGACCTGGAGCTGGCAGCTAAATTTGTCAATCAGCTGAAAGGAGAATCCAGGAGAGTGGCACAGGACTGGCTGAATGAAGCTCGGATGACCCTAGAGACAAAACAAGTGGTGGATATTCTGACTGCCTATGCCGGTGCTGTGGGCTTGGGAACAACTCAGGTGGACTGATGTATGTCAGCTATGCAAGACTACTACATCTTCAGAACTAGTCAGATGAAGTGTAAGATTTGTGGCAATGCTGGGAAGGAAATCAGAGGCTAGATCTGAAGCATTTCCAAACCGTACCAGTCTCAGTATCACTAGGCAAGTGGGGTTCCATTTCCTAGTACTCTTCTAAAACGTACCACCTGTTGCATTTGTATCACCTTTTTTCAGCCATTTATCATGTCTGGAATGGTGTTTGTTTTTGTTTTTTTTGCAACTTAACATTTATGTTCCTAGGTATTATTGATCAGGCTTGTGAGCCAACCAAAATAATGTTTATAACCTCTATTACTGATCTGCCGCTTAGTGCAATTAAATAAATTGTGTTTAAAAAAAACAGCTTGCTTTTCACTTCTGTTCAGATAAACTATAAAGATGCTAGAAGAAAACCTAATAGCAGGTGCTGCTATCAGCTATGTTGGTCTACTCTGTACAATTGACAGTTCACGTAAGGTGACACACATTACCTGGAGATGACTTGAAGTGATGGCAGATGCCACTGAGGAAACACTGTCTCAAATTGAAGTTTATCTGCATGTGTGATCTGGTTCTGTGTTTGGTGATAAGAGAGCAGTGTAAATTCCACAATTCCCCAGGAGTACAGTGTTTAGATTCTGGAGAATCGTAACAATCTTCTTAAAAACAAAACAAATGTCTATCCCTTACGTATGAAGAGGTGTTTGAAAGTGTGTGGACCATCGTTGCTGAAATCTCAGAAGCCAGAAGGGTGGCTGAGTAAAATTTATGGGCAAGGCTCTAGTGCACCACATAGTTCCTTGTCCTGCCTCAAGCCTGCAAAACCTTATTTAAAATTGAGTCCTGAGGAAGAGCTGATAGGAGTTGTGGAGAATCTTCTTCAGGCTGACATATCCCATTCATTCATTCAAAAATTATACACACTGGCTTTCAGCCCTTACAAGTGCCCCCCCCCCCCCCAAGCAGCTTACATTTAAAATTAAACAACAAATACAGTAAAATTTAAGAGCATAAACAAGACTGGAAAAACCATCAATATCTGTCAGTGTAATAAACAAAACAGTAGAGGAAAAGAATTTCAGCACAGACTAAATGGTGAAGTAAAAGTTTTTGCAATGCATCTTAAACGTAAGCGATCTGGCAGGACCTTTCCGGGGAGGGAGTTTATCGTCAGGATGCTGCAACAGAAAAAGTTCTTATGCCCTGCTTCTGCTGTCATCAGGGCCAGAAATATTGGAACAAGGATAACTGTTTTGGCAGTTGGCCTCTGTACACCACAACATTGAAGTTGAAAGGAAACACACCCAGATGGGAGCAAAGTCAGGACTTTCAGCTGTAATTCAAGGGGTTGGACAAAAGTGGGGCACTAACCATTCAGGAAGGACAGCCAGTGGCATACACACACCTCCATCGTTGGTGGCTCATAAGTGATGGAACAAACCAACATCAGTTCAAACCTGGATGAAAATCCTTTGCAGTCAATGACTGTCTGAAGTCTGAAACCAATAGACATGACCCAATGCTGAGTTCCCTCCCTCAAGATGCTTTGCCAGGCCTTTACTGCAGCTGCCTTCAGCTGCTGCTTGTTTGTGGGTCTTTCTGCCTTCAGTCTTGCCTTCAGTAAGTGAAAACCATGCTCTATTGGGTGGAGATCAGGTGACTGACTTGGCTATTGAAGAACATCCCACTTCTTTGCCTTCAGAAACTTTTGGGTAGCTTTTGCTGTATGTTTTGGGTCATTATCCATCTGCAATATGAAGCAGCGTCCTATCAGTTTGGCAGCATTCAGCTGAATCTGAGCAGAAAGTACAGTCCTACACACTTCAGAATTCATCCTGCTGCTTTTATCAACAGTCAGGTCATCAATAAACACCAGTGACCCGGTTCCATTGGCAGCCATACATGCCCATGCCATAACACTGCCTCCACCATGTTTGACAGATGATGTGGTATGCTTTGGATCATGAGCTGTTCCTTTCCTTCTCCATACTTTTCTCTTCCCATCATTCTGGTAGAAGTTAATCTTGGTTTCATCAGTCCAAAGAATCTTATTCCAAAACTGGGCAGGCTTTTTTAGGTGTTTGCTGACGAAGGCTAATGTGGCCTTTCTGTTCTTGAGCGTTACCAGTGGTTTGCACCACTGTTGTGACGCCTCTGTATTTACATTCATAAAGCTATCTCTTGACTGTAGATGTTGACAATGACATGCCTACCTCCTCAAGATGTTGTGAAAGTGTTCCTCTTCACCATGAGCAGAATTCTGCAGTCATCCACTTTAGTTGTCTTCCGTGGTCTGCCAGGCCTTTTGCTGTTGCTGAGCTTGCCAGTTAATTCCGTCTTTTTCAGGATGTTCCAAACTGTTGTGTTGGCCACTCCCACTGTTTTTGCTATCTCTCTGATGGGTTTATGTAGTTTCCTCGGCCTAATGATGGTGGCCTCCTTCACTTGCATGGACACCTCTTTGGATCTCATGTTGGGAGTTCCAGTGAACAGCTACCAAATGCAAATGTAACACTCAGAATCACCTCCAGGCCTTTTATCTGCTTGATTGGTCATGGGGTACCCAGGAAACAGGCCACACCTGGCCAGGCAGCTGCTTGTCAGCCATTCGCTCCATTACTTATGAGCCACCAACAATGGGTGTGTGTGTATGCCACTGGCTGTCCTTCCTGAATGGTTAGTGCCCCACTTTTGTCCAACCCCTTGAATTACAGCTGAAAGTCCTGACTTCGCTCCCATCTGGGTGTGTTTCCTTTCAACTTCAATACGGTGGTGTACAGAGGCCAACTGCCAAAACAGTTATCCTTGTTCCAATATTTCTGGCCCTGACTGTATGAGGGAACTGCTCCTTCAGTAGGCAGTCCCACCCACGGGGTTTTTATTTATAGCAAATGCTTATACTTCTGGGCCCAAGGAAATATCTGCCAGTGTAACTCAAGAGTTCTACAAGCTGACCCTTTCCCACTGCCATCAATTCTGTTGTTGTTGTTTATTCATTCAGTCGCTTCCAACTCTTCGTGACTTCATGGACCAGCCCATGCCAGAGCTTCCTGTTGGCCGTCGCCACCCCCAGCTCCCCCAAGGTCGAGTCCGTCACCTCCAGAATATCATCCATCCATCTTTGCCCTTGGTCGACCCCTCTTCCTTTCGCCTTCCACTATCCCTAGCATCAGCATCTTCTCCAGGGTCTCCTGTCTTCTCATGATGTAGCCAAAGTACTTCAGTTTTGCCTTTAAG
The DNA here is from genome assembly GCF_057233095.1 of Heloderma suspectum. Lineage (NCBI taxonomy): Eukaryota > Metazoa > Chordata > Lepidosauria > Squamata > Helodermatidae > Heloderma > Heloderma suspectum. Next base: position 129,536,143 of record NC_139462.1, on the reverse strand, counting down.
ATCATTCCCTCAAGTGAGCAGTCTGGCTTTATTTCCTGGAGTATGGACTGGTTTGGCACTCTCAGAATTTTCCTCCAGCACCACAGTTCAAAAGCATCTATCTTCCTTTGCTCAGCCTTCCTTATGATCCAGCTCTCGCAGCCATAGGTTACTACAGGGAATACCATTGCTTTAACTATGCAGACCTTTGTTGTCAGTATGATGTCTCTGCTCTTAACTATTTCATCAAGAGTTGTCATTGCTCTCCTCCCAAGAAGTAAACGTCTTCTGATTTTCTGGCTGCAGTCAGCGTCTGCAGTAATCTGTGCGCCTAGAAAGACAAAGTCTGTCCCTGCCTCCACGTTTTCTCCCTCTATTTGCCAGTTATCAATCAAGCTGGTTGCCATAATCTTGGTTTTTTTGAGGCTTAACTGCAACCCAGCTTTTGCACTTTCTTCAATTCTGTTAGAATACTTTAAAACCTCCTAGTAGCTGGTTAGGCGTGAGATGGATACCAACACTAGAGTCAAGTTGAATAATTAAACAATGTATTAAAGAGTTATTTTGTACACAAAGGATTACTAATATTTACTTTGGGATTTTCAAAACACTGCTTAGTGACAATTCTTTAGGACACAAGACACTGTTGTGAAAGAAGTCTTTAGAGGCTTCTAACAGCCTGAGGCCAAATTCCCTAAATCTCCACCCCAGCCACCTTTATCAACAGGTTCAGCTTCGGCCTACACTCTTCCTCTGACACCCAAGCTCTTCCCATTGTATTACTGGCTGCTTGGACAGTTTATCTCGATTTTTACTGTCTGCTTATCTAACCTTCCTCTGGCAAGATTTTACGGCAGCTGCTTGGCATATAATACAGCCACCTGCTCCCTACTCCTGATCTTCACCAGCCATCTAAGGTTATCCCACGGAGAAAGGGTAGCTATTAACTTTCTTTTCAGCTTTCACCTCCTCCTCTTTACTACACCACACACCAACCAGTAGACTTTCTCCCTCTGACTACCACAGACACTCTGGCTTTCCTCCTGTCATACGTTAACTGTCCCAACTGTTTTTTCCACCTAGCTAGAATCCCCAGCAAATCAGAATTAAATTTACCCAATCCAGGCCCCATCTAACAATATTTAAAGCGATTATCCCCCCTTCAGAATGTCACTCAGCAACTACTACACAAGGCTATGAGAAACAAAAAAAGGCCTCAAGCCTACTCAGATACATTATTTCTTCAGAGAGCCCACACAAAGTACACATGACAGAGCCACAGGAATCCTTTTTTTGGATAAACACTTGCAAGGTAGCCTATTATGCAGGTTGGTGCAGGAGTTTTGCAAGATGCAAAGGCTTCTGGGGCAAATACTTGTCACGTGCAGTTCCCAACAGAATTCCAACAGAAGCAAAAATTTGCTGGTCGGAGCTAGCATGAATAAAATATAAGGACATTTATAATGGCTGGCAAAGCCCTGGAATATAAAGTATGAACTGATTACCAACAGGAACATAGATTACCTTACAGCAGAAAGGAGTATTTTCAAATCAGTTTAGATTCAACACTGTAAGATCAGGTATAGTGAAAGCAGCATAAGAATGTCAGATCCCAATGCTCTGGGAAAGCTGGTCCAGACTGTTACAAGATTAGTGAAAAGGATAGAAAGGGATTTGCATACTACTGTGTAGTGACCTTGACACAACAAACACAGTATTCAGCATCCTGCTCTAATACTGGTGATATTATTTCTATCCTGACTTTCTGCTTAAACTAGAAGTTTCACATACTATAAAAATAAAATCAAAAATACAAAATCATTATGGGTTGGGAATACCCCTCTCCTATTGTATTGTATAGCTTTTTTAGAGGATTGGGTTGTGAGCTAGGAAGAAAACACCAGAAACAAGGAAACAGGCAACTGTACTACAGTATAGTTTATTTTTAACAATTTTGTGAAGAAATTACAAGGCAATGCAACAGGACAGTAATTCTATGATCCACATAGGCAGTTCTAGTTTTCCAAATTGAGCTGTTGGTGGGAGGGGACAAGTGCTCCAAAACACGTTGGGACGGAACTTCTTACCAATACATACATCAGACATGAGCTTGGATTACCAGCAGAATACTAATTACACCAGGTATGTGCAAAGTCCAATACAGCTTGCTAAGGTGGCTGCCTTGACTGCCACATGCGTATCAGAGGGGCTGTCCTTTTGTTTGGGGAAAAAGGAAGAGATTCCTTCTGGCATCTATTCATCATCACTGCTGTCACTGCTTTCTGCTGACATATCAGCCAGAGCGCTCCTGTAAGAAAAGAAAAATACAGGATACAAGCACACAAATGTAAAATGGGGTGTTATGATAGACTGATGTCAAATTGCTGGCACAACCACAACCCCCCTGATGCTGGCAAGAAAATGCCTGCTTAAAAACCAACAGGACAGGAGCTATATGAGCGAGAACAGGGAGCAAAGACTATGCTCCAGCTGAGCTGAACTCTGAACTAAAAGTGACCATCACAGTTCATCCATTCACTGAAACTTACCTTTGCTCTTCAGAGAGTTGAAATTCTTCCAAAGCTCTCCTGGCAAGCTTTGAAGTTGATTGTAAACTGAACTCGGCAGCCATCTTTACTAGGTCAAGCACCTGATCTGGTTGGTTGCTTTGCTTAATGCACTTCAAGACCTCATTCATCACCAAATCACTGCACAGGAAGCAGACACAGAGGGGGAAGCATGGATGCTCCAACAGTATCCACACCAAAGTTGGATTTAATACAACATTCCATCTGCAGAGTTATGATCTAAACTACTGCGGGGATAAGGGATTTCACAACTGTTTCTGACTTACTGATCTTTTCATTTCCTGGTTTCTCTTTATTAATCAAAAGTGCCATTTGCTAGCAATACTAAAAGGCACCTTTCCGATGTCCCTCAAAGTGACCAGCTGAGCATCAGGTGCAAGCAGGTGTGCTAGTTCAGCCAATTAAAATAAAATCTTACTTTTCTAAAACAGTTTGGTATGAAAATTGGGACAAAGATTATAAAACACAACTACTGTAACTACTGATACAACTTGATGTATGCTACTTTTCTATAAAAAGGATCGTTCCCTCAACACTGGCAAGATTGCCTTGTTCCACCCCCGTCTGTTCTTCCTAGTGGTTCTTGAGCCTCTGGTATTATATAGATGTGTTTGTTTAGTACACAGTGGGTTGGATCAAGATTTAGGCACATGGAACTGGGCTGGTGGAAGCAGACTCCCCCCCCCCCCCCGAAAATGCTACAGAGGATTGGGGGATCCTGGTGATTGGGGTGAATTGTGGTGCAGGGTGGATCCTTGAAAACTGAATAGAGCCCTTCCATCAATATAAGGCAGATCCTGGACCTACCCTGTTAGTTTGTCTTACAACCTTTCAGTATACTTGATCTGTGCCCAAATCAGAGGCAGAGCCTATCCAGGTCAAATCCTCACTATTCAGGTGGTAGGCTGGAATTTGGACAATGTTGTACATATAACATAGATTTTCCATACTTTTTCATTGCTATTAATTTCTAATTTAGCACCAAGAGCATAGCAGGCAATCTCCACAACCCAAGCAGCTTGGTCCTTACCCCAAAGTAGATAAACTGACTTTGCGTTCAGCAGTTGAAGGGAGAAACCAAGGGACAAGTGGGGCTCAATGCTGGTAGGGAAAAGTGAATGAAAAGGAAACAGGATCTGTTCTCCTTTCTCTTTCCTATAAAGACTAAGTAGCATTGGGACATCTGAGCAAGAGAAACTTACCTGGGAATTCTACTGTGCTTTTTGAAAAGCTCCAGCATATTCCTATTTGGAGAGAAAAGAAGATCTTATTTGTACTTCTGAGATAAAAAAAAAAGGTCTGTTCTTATTATGGAGTGAGTACACTGTCCGTGGATCAGACCTTGCCCACCCTGCATCAACAGTGTACCCTACTGTAGAGATGCAGTGAAAGAGGAACTACACCTGTTCCAAAAGAAAAGCCAAATTCTGAACCTAGGAAAAGGCTAATTAATGTACAAATGAATTTTAACTTTTGCTGATAGTGCACATTTTTACTTCTGTTTAGCTTTTAAGAACCACCAAAGTTGAAAGAATGTACAAGTCATGTTGCTAAAGAAAAACAGAGCACTGAAGACCAGTGGAGTAAACACATACAATTTTTTGTGTTAAACCAGGGAGAATTCTGTGCCAGGGAAATCCAAATCCTGAACCAAGAAAACTGTGTGAGCAGAAAAAGCAGATTTTGCCATTTTGAGTTTCTTCCTGATTTGGATGCTAATTGGATTTGTATTCAAGGTGGTGTAGAATTCATCAGTAGAGTTTATTGGGAATGAGGGCAGCCAAGAGAAGAGAGCAGTACTATGGCAGGAAGAGAGTCATTCATTCATTCATTGGTATAGGTAAGTGGTGGGCAAAAGGCATAATGTAGTGGAACGTGACTAATGAATCAGTCAGCACACAAAAATGTCTCATCTGTGAATACTGCCTGCACTTTCAAACTTATCCCCTATTTCCATAACCATGGAGCACTATTTTGTTGTTGTTTTTAACAACCAAAGATTACTGACCACTTAAAAGATTTGTTGCAAATCTCTGACAGAATAAACAAAATGAATGCAATCTCTACAAACAGCTTTGTGTGTTACTGTCTACTGTTAAGATATGTAGCTTTGGTTTGTTAACAGCAGCTTAATTAGTGACAGATTTCCATTTTTGCACTATCAAAACATGTACAGAAGGAACTGGGTTCAAAAACCCAGGATTTATTAATAATGGACAAATTAACATAACAAATTAGGGCTCAAAAACAGAGGCAGAAATCTGATTATTTTATTGAAGACTGGTGGCCAGTAATCATGTATTTGGAAACTGAACTTGTGAACTGGGAGAAGACCCACTGAAATAAATGGGAATTAATTTAGTTATGACTAAAATTAAGTCCCATTGCTTTCAATGGATGTACTCTGACAAAGTCTGAATGCAACCCATTCTTTTCTGATTTTTTTATACTAAGTAAACCAAAATAAAAGTAGCCAGAGTAGAAAATTATAATTATGTTTGTTATTTGTAGGGTGGGAAGGGGAATTCTGTTCATTGCTTTGTTATGAAACATCAATAAAACAATTAAGTCATTTTTTAAAAAGCTCTGCTATTACCAATGCATATTACAAAGCAAGCTTCCTCTACACCTGAAGTGGGGAATGAATCAGAGCTGGGGCAGCTGCAGCTCCTGCTGCCCCTTGTCAGGACTGCCTCCTCCCATTCCAGCACCAGCTGCAAAGGTGGAGCTGGTCAGTGGGGGCAGGAGCGGCTCTGCTCGCCCCATCTCACGTCGCCTCCCCTCTCCCCCTTCAGTCAGGCATGTGCCAGCAGCAGCAAAAAAAGCCTATGAGAGAGTCAGAAGCAGATTCAGAGTGTCTGCTTTCGCTGGGCTTCCCCAACTCACTTTTTGCTCCAGCCTGCAATCAACAGCCTTTTAAAGGGAAAAAAAAAAGGTTCCTCGCCCCTGCTCTAAACACTGAAGTCAAAAACAGCAACAGCCCAAAAGGTTAAATGGGCTGTGATAGACACCTGATTTACTTGTTTCAGGATATGTGACTTGTTTTAGCATTTGCTTCCAACAGGAGACACAAGTTGGTGGCAGCCCCTTGCTTTACTCACCAAGCTTCTGCTGTTCTCCCAGCCCTGGCAAAGAGAACAGTGGAGTTACCCAAAGAAGTGGCTGTCCACTCTAGATCACTGCGTTTCCTTTCTTGTATCTGATAGAGAGGTATTATATCTGCAGCACAGTCCGCAAATGCCATCTGAGTCTGAAAAAGATTCAACACACCAAAATGTTTGTGGCCAACAATAGTTATCCTTTCTGCAAAGGCAGGTGAAGCCACGCCAGGGTTTGAGTAGAAAAGGTGCCACAAAGTACTAGGTATACTTCATAAAACATCTTTCCATTAAGCTTGCAGTGACAGTGCCCAATAAGGAGAAGCCACTGAACAAAAATCAATAGTGTACCACAGGTAAAATGTTTCAGTCCCAATGTTGCAGCAGAGATGGAAAGAATCAGCTGGGGTGCAGGAAAACAGCTCCTTTGACAGATTCACTGGGATTTCCAGCCTCTGCAAGGATGTCAGATTCCCCACCCCCCCAACTGGGAGGGGCACATCAACCCCCATTGATCCATTTATAATAAAGAAAGCATGAACTTTCTGGAATGCGTCAATTGTTTAATGATCCATGTTACATCACGGGATTGTCAAAATAGGTGAGCATCTCAAGGGTCGGGGCATCATGGTCTGGGCTGTGGCAAAAAGGAAGTCAGTGATGGATGTGGAGACCCAAGCAGTCTCCTTCCAGCTACCTTGTTCTACTTCTTTTTATTTTTCATTGCTGTTATTAGTTTTTAACTGTATGATACCTTTTTGTATTTTATGATTTACTTATTAATCATCTCCAGGGGTCAGTTTTTCTGAAAAGGGCAAGATAAAGATATTGTTCTAAAGTTGAATTAAAATTAAGATGTACATACACCTTTATGTTCTTGGCAGCTTGAGATGTAGGAATGTAGGGGCATAACAATAACATCTAAGTAGCAGTTTGGGGAAGGCCAGCTCTGCAGGGCAAGAGTGGCAGGCCACCCTGAAGCTGGGAAAAGAGGGAGGGGAGGTTTCTTCCATTGCTTTGCTGACAGAAATTTATTTTAGAGCAACTTGCCTATTTCTTTTTAAAGACTTGATTATAAACATGAATGTTACTACATTCTATCAAATGGAACTCAGGCTGGCATATGTTAAGTTTTTCCTCATTTTATCCTGTGAAGTAAGTTAGAATGAGAGACAGCGAAGGGCCCAGTGACATCCGGGCAGCTTTATGGCTGAGGATGCATCTGAACCCAGGTCTCCCTGGTTCAGCTTCAACGCTAACAAGTACCACTCTGGCCACTAGACAGGGATTAATTAAAAGGCATTAATGGTGCAACTGAAACAACTTTCCATACCACAGAGTCCCATCCAGACTCACCTCTGGAGAGTGTGTGTCTCTGGCCATGAGAGCCAGAACTTCCTCCACAACAAGAAGTCTACGGCTATGTCCAAGCTGCTTGACATCTGTGCCCAGGGAGAGAGTGAGAAAGGCAATTAAGAAATGAAGCTGTGACTGTTGCAGAACCCAGAGTCAGAGAGACCACGGAGTGAAGGAAAAAGAGATTCTTTATTTAACGCGCGGGCTTAAGGCTGGAATCGTTTCCAAAGAGCCAGAAGCCCCGATTTACATTAGCACATTGGTTTTATAGACATTGTGACACATATGAAACGGCTCCTCCTCCCCCTCCCGCATGGGGTTGCAATCCTTAACATTTCTTCTCTTAGCACTATTGTTTATAATACAAGAACTGGGTTATAGGGTAGCCATGATAAGGAGAGAACAGAAGAGAACAGCAGAGAACAAGATATACAACTGTATGACCTTTGACAAGATAAGGAATTCCTGTGTCTCGTCAGCTTACAACAATATATTCAAGGGAGAAAGAGCTCAGCAAGAACATGAAGCATGAGACTGCATGAGGCTACTTAGTCTGACCCCTGATATGGCTGCTACATTCCCCCCTTAAATGCATAATTTCATTACAATTATAGCATTACTGATAACTATACAAAGCTTTTTGTGACATACATATTACTTAGCCTCTTGTTGGGCTATTAGAGCATAGAGGGCAGCAGTTTTACTAGCTGAGACATAAAACAGATTGGTTAAACAGCGCATAAGACAAGGAACGCAGAGACATAACAGTATTTCTATGAACAACACTGGTAGAATTAGGATGAACAATGCTTTTAAGCCAGCTAAGATCTGGAAGCCAAGGGGTTAACTAATTGAGCTAATTGTTTTGTTTTATTGTTTTGTTAGCTACTATATTGTGCAGCTTGTTGATCTGTTTATTTACAGCATTGCCATTATCAGTTAAGTTAAAACAACAGAGCTTTTGGTGTGTCTCACAACTTAAATGATGAAGAAGGAAGAGGTAATCTATACCAGCTCTGTTTTCTAGAACTGCACTTTTTAGATCACGCAGCTTTTTATTTAACAATGACAATGCTCATGAGGTGGCATTTATGCTTTTGGCTAAGCTGCAAGCTAACCGGTTGATTTCCAGACCATCAGCCACGGCTAAACCTGGAACCTTAACCAGTGACATTGCTAAGGCCAATTTTTCTGAGTCAAAATATAACTGCACATGACTATTACAATTTTTAGTTAGTTGGAGTGCTCGAGGCTGCCGTTGACGGATTTTCTCGGGCTACAGGGGAAGAATTGGCACCAGTTCAATTGGCGGCTGAGGCAACATGGGTGGTTATCAGACAAGTTGGCAGGAATGAATGACCAAGTGCGGGAATTACATGTCTAAAACTATCCATGAGGCAAAAGTATGTGGGCATCATTAAAAGATATGTTTTGAATTTTATTACAGTGGAAGGGGGCCAGGGATAGCTTTGTATTTTCTGGAAAAAATTTTGAGAATTAAGCATTTGTGCACACGTAGCATTTGTTTCAGCAATGATGGGGGTGCATAGAGTGAACTCTGTAGGGGGTAGGATCTTTGCAACCACGCCCCAATTAGCATTTTGGGAATAAGTTAAACTTACACCATAAACTTTTAACATGGTATCTTTTTGAATGTTCCCAGGATGTTTACAGACAGGTATTAGGCAAGAGCCAATAAGCCTGTTTGCAGGTATACCTCTTGGCAAACAAAAATGTTTTACTCTCGTTATTTTAGCCAGGTGAAGCCAGTAATTATCAGCAAATCACTGGGACAAACTTCTTTTTCTAGGGGCAGACCCCCCTTTTTGCACCTTATTAAGGAAACACAATGCAACACTACTAACACTACAACACGCATGTTTGATCTTCTTTGGGATCTGACCGTACGCTGGGCAGCTATTCACCTGGCAAGCTGCAGTAGGGTCTAGTCCCCTTCTTCAATTCTCCAGTTGCAGGTCTGACCGTACGCAGGGGGACAGTTTCCCGGTGTGTCCACAGTAAGGTCTAGCCTGAGTCTTCTTACTGCTTTTTCAGAATGATTTTTAAAGGATTTTCAGGATTTCTGTTTATGGTCTACTTTCCCCCTCTCGCTCTCTTGACTCGTGTCCAATGTATCTAGGGTTTAACTCTAGCTGCTTTCATAGCTGCGGGGGTGGAAAGTATGACAGTTTTCAGTCTTCTCTATCTGGGAGTCAAAGGGTTATTTTTCCCTCTTTAACTCATACTTTAACTCTTGGTTGGAAAGGATGAACTTCTGTGATGGGAATTGGGGGCTTATTTTTTTAAGACAAAGCGACGCTGGGCTTGAAGACCTTTGCTCAGTGTTTGGACTTCTTGTTTAAGGCTAACGTTTGCTTGCTCTTGATGCTGCTCCAGTGTCAATTATGAAGTCAATGTCACGGCCCCTCTCAAGCTGTCTCCCTCTTCGCCCATTCTGGCCCCTTTGGTTTTCTCCTTTGTGTATTTGATTTATTTTATTTGGGCATTCATGCCACTAATGTCCATCTTGTCTACACTGGGCACACTGGTTCTTTTTTAAGAATCTTCTGCCTCTGCCGGGTCTTCTTTTTTTTCCTTTCGTCCACGTCTTTTTGGGCCTCTGGGTTGAGGGAGGTATACTGGCGATAGGCATTTGAAAGATGCTCCAAGTACGCTCTGGGGCCTCGGTGGCACCTTGCAGCACTTTAGACACTTTGGTCATATTAACTGACTTCTTCATACCTGCTTTCATGGCTTCTAACAGCAGGGTTTGATACTGGGTGAGGCGCTCTAGCCCCACTTGTGTTTTGGGATTCCAGCGAGGGGGGGATTTATTTACAAGGAGACTTTATTGGGTAACTTACAGCACACAGGCGTACTTAATGGCTGGATCAGACAGCTTCTCTGAACCACGAGCTATTGGGCTAAATGGGTTTTTATACCATACATGTTACCCATGAGGCAGCACAACACTAGCAAGCATTTTCAGCATAGGCTAGAAGTGTTTGGTTCTCAGGCACAGCTTCCTGTAAACAACTTCGCTTCCCAAAGTGCTTGATAACACTTTTTATTTATTAGTATGGGAAGACAAATTTTTTCTCTTTCTTTTGCTTTCTTTTTCTTTGCTGATCTGCCTGTATTGCAGATCATGTTTCAAACTTTTTACACAAAACTTTCTGCTCCATGCACCAGCCTTGTCTCTTTATTTGTCTTTTTCAAGTTAAACTTACTTAAACTTTTCTGCCTTACACTAGTCCCACTGACACACATTTGGGATAGGCCCCTCCTCTCCTTCTAGTTACATTTTCTTCATCTTAAAGAACTATTACATTATTGTGGCTACTTTACCCCAGGTAATAAGCTCCAGGCACAATCAGCTGCTTTTAATTTATCATGGGGGCAACTATGGCCACGCTTCTTTTTTATAAATGTTTTTTCTTTGCCTCTTGCCTTTTCTTTCTTCTTTTTTTCTCTCTTCTCTATCTGTCTGCTACTTTCTCTATTCCTTCTTTTTTACTTGCTTTTGTCTTTCTTCTACTTGACTTTGTCTTTTCTCCTCGTCATCCATTGGGAACCACACTTAGTATTATTTGGAGTTGCAACTAACACTAATCTGCAAATATCACATATATTTTATGATATCTAAGAAATCATAAAATATATACAACAAACTTTTTCTGCAATTTAACACAATGAATGGAAAACACTTCTTGCATGGTAAGGCATGATGGAGCAGATCCAGCAATTATACTGCTCTTCTGGCTGAAAGCTCAGGGCTCATTAAAATCAAGGGACGGGCATACCCACACACGCAGAGTTCTAGGTCACCATTTTTGCATCGGCAACTCTATGCTGCATGAGTTCTGGCAGAAGGAAATCTAAAAGTCACAGATCAAACTTAGCCTGCTGTACACTGAGCTGACTACAAACACAGACACATGGTCTACAGCGATGAGAGTTCAAGTTTATCAAAAGCTTCACAGCACTGTCCATGGCAAGTCTTTGACAATTTAAAATTTTAGTTCATGTGCAGAGTGTCTCTAAAAAGCCCAGATGATGATGGAGGCAAACAGAGAAGGCTCTGGGCAATGAAGATGCGATGTTTCCAGCAAAGGCTCTCTACTTTTGCATGAGTTTAAAAAGGGAAAGTGTGGCCCTACACCCCTTCTGACAGACAAGGGCCTTTAACTTTTTAGCAAGGCTTCTGTTTAAACAGAGCGGCACAGCTCAGCTCTCTAGCCGTGACGCTTCACCCTGGGCAACTCCTCTGTAAATTTTATTTTACTTCTGTCAGGTTCTCTCACAGACATTTTAAAAAACTTACTCTTTTATTTTTTTCTTCTAACCTGGTACACGAAAGCACTGAAACACTGAGTGCCGAAACTCAGGACGCTGGGGGGTGATGGGCATCGCCTTATACTTGCATTTTTCAGGCAGCCATTAATCTTCGGGGAGGCGGTGGGGTGATTTGCAGGACTTCAAAGGCAGGCTTCTCATGTTTGTATTTGTAAATCCCAAGCTTAAAACAGGACACGATGAGGTACAGGGCAGCCAAATTCTTGCTTTGGCACGGGCAACAAATAACTCGGTTCAGCTTTCTTCGCTGGGGTCTCAAACAGGAAAACAGTCTTAATTTAAAGTTGTAACATCACTGACAGCGTCAGCCAGCCAGCTACACAGATCTCATTGTTTTTTAAGACAGTTGCTCCAATATCTTCTTTTCTTCTCAATCAGGTTGGGTCTCCCAGCTTACACAGTTTATTGCAGCTTCCAGGAGCATGGCAGTAGCGTGATTTTGGCTTGGCCAGGAACATGCTGTCTGGTTTCTCGGTCTCTTTAGCACACACACTTAGGCAGTGTAACACTGGACACTCAAATCAGTGAGATTTCTTCATTGCAGGGAATCCCACGGCAAAAGCTTAATGGTTACGCTCTTCAGAAATCATATAGCTGATGGTCAGTAGCTACAGGCTCTATGCAATTTTAACACAGTTCAAAGCTAAACACGGTTACCTTGACAGAGATCTTCAACGTGGTCTTTCCGCTTCATTCTGCTTTGGGACAGTCTTATGGCACACTTTTCACTCGAAGAGGGGTCTAGCCTGTGCTCTGGGGGCTGATTCTTCACCTTTATTTTCTATTTTGCCTTCATCTTCTGGGTCTTCATTTTCAGTTTCCATTTCTTAGGGATTTCATCTCAATTAGGCGAGGTGATGATGTTGCACAACTCAGAACGTTGTGGGCAATTTTCCTGCCCCCCCTCTCTCGGCGCGCTAGGCTAACAGCTACTTCTTTGGCCTCATACTCTCACGCTCCCACGCTTTGTTAAAAGCCAGACTGTCCTGCAACATTTTTCTAATTAACAGCCTCAGATCTTGTTTTTTTTCCTCTCAGCTCGACCTTGAGCTTTTTGCTGTTTTCTCTCTCTATTCTGAATCTTTTTAAAAAAACCTTTTTCCTTCTTTGTTTGACATACATCTCAAGGGGGTGCAAGGTTTGCTTCCCCCACCACCCATAGCCTCCCTCTTAAATTGAAGACAGACACAATTAGGGAATGGGAATTGGTCAGTGAGTAAGGGGTCTCACTGGCCGACACAAGAGGATTTTTCACACCACGCACTTTGCTACTGGCCTGGGCACCCGGACGGTCAACGGTATGCGTCAGAAACCGCAGTAGCCACTCACACAATCATCAATCTCTCCACTACATCCATATGTCCCTGCCACCCACTTTTCCCACTTTTTACCAGAGCGGAAAACGGCTTCCCCAGCTTCCTCAGCTTCCTACTGAGTACTGGCGTGCTAGGTACTGGCGCCCACTCGGGGGTGTGATCAGGCCCCCCTTCTACCCGCAAGGAGTAGGTTCTTTTGTATACGTATACCACCAACACTGACCTTCTTCATAAGGCGGGGCCCTCTTTTTTTCTGCCCAGTGGCCTTTCTCCCTAAAGGCGGGGCCCTCTTTTTCCCATATACTTGCCTTTCTCCTGAAGGCTTCCAATGTGGGTTTCAACTCAATTGCAGCTGCGATACAGGCAGGGCTCAAGTTCCTTCCTCCGCTTCCCAAGGTTCTCTTGCTGCTCGCTGCCGTTTGGGCGATCCCGGTGCAGGCTTTCTCCCATTCACTCGACAAAAAGGTCGGTGGCGCCAAGAAAGGGAGGCATGCGCCGAGCTCGTCTTCCCGGTGCGGCGATCAAGAGCAGGCAACTGCCACCTGTCTGGCTCAGAGCCTGCCACATCCGAGTCACGGCACCATTTATGTTGCAGAACCCAGAGTCAGAGAGACCACGGAGTGAAGGAAAAAGAGATTCTTTATTTAACGCGCGGGCTTAAGGCTGGAATCGTTTCCAAAGAGCCAGAAGCCCCGATTTACATTAGCACATTGGTTTTATAGACATTGTGACACATATGAAACGGCTCCTCCTCCCCCTCCCGCATGGGGTTGCAATCCTTAACATTTCTTCTCTTAGCACTATTGTTTATAATACAAGAACTGGGTTATAGGGTAGCCATGATAAGGAGAGAACAGAAGAGAACAGCAGAGAACAAGATATACAACTGTATGACCTTTGACAAGATAAGGAATTCCTGTGTCTCGTCAGCTTACAACAATATATTCAAGGGAGAAAGAGCTCAGCAAGAACATGAAGCATGAGACTGCATGAGGCTACTTAGTCTGACCCCTGATATGGCTGCTACATGACAACCAGCTTCCTGCCTGTTAAACTGAGTGGCTTTCTTGTAGACAGAAATGGTTGCATAAGACTCCCATGATCCTGCTGAAACCTGTATCTCTGGCCTGATAAACCCCAAACAGCTAAAATTTAGTGGTGAGACAGCTTCATCTTTTCACCTTGCGACTACACTTCTATAAAGTGGTCTTATACTTGGGGCAGGGATTAGACTTTTTTCTCTTATGTTACTCTATATAGCATAATGTATACTGACAGATATGTGTATCAGCACAATAAATATTCAAGATACTGAAACTGTAAGGCTATATCATAAGGTAAGAGTAAGCTGAAGGAGAAGCAAATGTGGCAACCTTCCCTAATTCAAGCTGGTGACATCGAATTGTAGCTCTGACCCTAATGTAGTATATAAAAGGTTTGTTGACTCTAGGTTAATCTAACCAATGTTAATTACTAAATTTGGTTACCCCACTGAAAATAAAAGAAAAAAGTACTATTAACCTTTCCAGATCTGGGGAATAATTTCCAAATGATTGGCTGTGTCCAATGCTTGAAGAAGATCCATCATCCCTTGAGAATTTGGGTAAAACATCTGATGAAACAGAACAAGTTTTGGGGGACCATCAGTTTCAACCTAGCAATTTTTTAAACTTAAAAAACATTCACAGACACACACTTTAAGAAATACTTACTGAAGGAACCAGTTCTTTATACCACTTCAACACAACATCAAGTTGCTCCATCATACACAACAACTTAAAAAACCTTCCGCTGTAGCAAGGGAGAAATATCAAGTTATGAAAAATCCAGCAGTACTTGAAATGAAAATGTTACATTTGTAGTTATATTAAATCTCTGCTGCGACTTCTCCAAAATCTTAAGTGACTTACAATAGAATTATCCATAATGTTAAACCCTATAATACTGTATATGTAATCGTAATGCTCTGATATGACCTTGTGTGGATTACTTATCAATGTTAAACAGGCAGCTGGTAAATCCTGATCTACCAAATGACATGGTGAAACTAGAATGCCTTGCACTGCTTTCTAGAAACCTGCAGACTAGGGGTCAAGTATGATACCATTGGGAGGGAGGAGTTCCTTTAGATAGGGGGTTCAAGAGAATAGGCCTTACAACATCTCTCCTCTCCTGTTACAGTTCACTCATCCATCCCTGCCCGCCCACCCACCCACCCCACACACACGGGCGGGGGGGGGGGGAGACTAAAAGTAGGGCTCTCCCACAGATCTGAGGAAGAGATACACCCCCTAAAATATTCTAGTCATTTCAAATGTCTTCATTGCAAAAGCAAACAACTGTGTCCAACAGTTAACAGTACGATTTCTTCTAAACTGGTAGCACACGTTCTCACCTCCCTGGCAACTAGACTGGCAATAGCATTCTGCCCCAACTGAAGCTGCTAACAGTAGGATTCATTAAATGGGAGTGCAAACAACAATTACCAGTAAGAGGTCTGCTGGGCTATGGCTCCTATCATTTTCCTGTTGTCTGCTGTCTCCACCACGCTATGTAGCTGATAGGCAAGCTGAACGTCCTTCAGGTCCAGGCACTGCAATGAAGGCACACAGCATGAGCACACAATCCAAGACGTACAAGCGCCCTGCCACAGGGCATCAAAAAGCATTTTCTATTTTCAGAAAACAAGTGAATTCCCAATTAGAGTTTTACAAATGATTATGAATTATGAAGACATCCCGCCTTTTCCTCATCCCAGATCATAAGGATAAAAAAAGATGATTCAGTTAGATATAAAACAAGGTGGCATCTTTCTAATATGTCATTCTCTGGCTCAGCAGGGCATGCTTCATGTCTACAGAAGACACGGAATATGAATATGAAACCTCCTCTTGGCCAAGCTAGATTCCATTTGTTGCTTTATTCCACTGCAGTGTATACAGAACTACAGCAGCCATCCCAGGCTGGCAGTTGCACCAGACCTTGTCCATTTAGGGCTTGGTTCCAGTAGAGTCCCCTTCATGGATCACTGCCTTGTTGTGGCGAAGGGGCGTGCGTAACTCAGTGAAGCCATAAGCTATGCCGTGCAGGGCCACCCAAGACGGACAGGTCATGGCAGAGAGTTCTGACAAAATGTGGTCCACTGGAGAAGGAAATGGCAAACCACTCCAGTGGAGAATCACAAGGAATAATGGACTGTAAGGAATGAACCCAAAACTGGTATTAATAGAAGAAAGGAGAGGTGTGTGGTGGAAGTGTGAAGCTTGGGGATAGAAGGGAATATGTGTAGTGGAACAGACCCAGAGTAATTTGTACACTAGCTAATAGAATGTATAGGTAGTTGGAAACCTATGGAAATACACATTCACCTTTAAGTCTAAACAGCAGAAACAAAATCCACTTACTATTCTCATAGCATTTGAAAAAAAGTTGCCTGAAAGGGAAGAAATAAGAACCACTGTTAATTTTGGACATCTTCCAGCAACCCAGAAGATATACATTGATCAGGCTCAAGCAACAGTGTCTCAATCCAGTGTCTCAAGCAGCAGAACTTTGGTGAAACTGTTTCTCAAGCAGAGATAATAGCTAAGGCCATACATGCATGACAAAAATATCCATTTTATATTACTTAAGCCTTCATGGGTTTGACCACTGAAGATGTAGTTTGGTAAAGTGCTGAGAATCCTCTGTTCAAGATCTGTAGCCCTGCCCCAAAGTACAATTCCCAGGGTTCCCTGGGAAGAGGGGAGGACTGTTGAACTATCATGTCTATAGTGCAGACACACTCTAAATGGTATAAAGCGACTGTTGACTCTAGAAGAATAACGAGATAATACACACAGAGCTGCTATTCACAGTTATGACACTTTTAGCTAAAATGGGTGACATACCATGCAAATTAAAGCATGCAGAAGTAGCTAGATGGGGGGCTATGCAAGCCAACAGTATCACCATGTCATCAGACATTCTTGCAAATTACCCACACAGTTGCATTTATTATGGCAATGTTATATATTAACTAGGATGTGATTGTTCTAATGGACCAAAAACAAATTCTGAATAACATCACCAAGTATTATTCTCATTTTTAATGTAATGTATAATGAGTTGCTTTTTCCAAACATGTTACTCCTGTGCAACACAAGGGAACCACAGAGTAAAGGAAGAAATACATACCATCATCTGGGTCCTGAGGGTAAAAGCTCTTTCCCTCAATTTCATCTACTACTTCATAGATCATTTCCATTGGTCTTTGAGCTGATACGCCTGTAGAACAGAAAGACACATATTATCAAATATTAATTGCGCACCTTCTATTTAAAATGAAGGATTAAATATGTTTCTGTGAAAATAGCAACAGGCTAGCATGTAGGTGCAAGAGATGAACAAAGGTGCAAAAGAGGAACTGAGCAGTATTGTGCAGTTATCACAACTGTTTTGCATATAGTTGCTGCCCATGTCTGTGCAGATCGTGTTTGAGCACTGTGTTGTTGCTGCACCCTGAAAGGGTGTGACTGTGTGTCCACATACAAACCACGCCTGTGATGGAACTGTAATATTACTACCTCTATCATGGGCAAAACACAATCCAGACTGAAGGAGTACCACAGCTTATTTATTGTATTTAAAATTATTTATATAGCACTATTAATAAAATAGATCACAGCAGTTTACAAATAGCACAAAGTAGTCACGAAAATTTGGAATTTATTTATTTAAAAGACCTATATACCACCCTTCAGCAGAGCTTCCAGGGATACAATAGTCAACTTCTGTTTTCAAACGCCAATTGCCTGTGGAAAGTCAGCAAGGAGGTGGTGATACAAATCTCCCTTGGAAGTGAGTTCCACATTACTGGAGCTGCAACAAAGGCGGCAGTCCCAGGGAGGCTCAGACAGGAGATGTCTGAGGTAATCAGGACTCAAGACTTCAAAGGCTTTAAAGGTAAGAACCAGCATTTAGAATTGGGCATGGAAATGAACTAGCATCCAGGGTAGTTGCTATATGTGAGTACTGGTCCATCCCAAATGGGCAGGCTGCCACATTCTGCTTTAGATGAAGTTTCCAAACCACCTTCAGAAAGCAGTCCCATGTAGAACAGATTACAGTAGTATAATCTGGAGGTCACCAAAGCTTGAACAATCATGGCCAGATGTCCATCTTCCAGTTGTGGATGTAGTCCACCTATCAGCCAAAGCTGATGAAAGGTACCCTGGGCCACAGCTAACTGGGAATTCAGGAACAATGCCGAACTAAGCAGAACTCGGCCTATGCACCTCATCCTTTAAAGGGAGTGGGACGCCACCCAGAACAGGCATTTCTCCAGCCTACTGAGTCCCCCACCATCAGCAACCATGTCTTATCTGGACTAAGCTTAATTTTATTCATCCTAAGCCAGTCCACCACTGATTGCAGGTATACACCCAAGAATTGCAGTGCCTCACCTGGGCTTGATGAAAAAGAGAAAGAGAGCTGGCTGTGTGTATACTGACAATACCAAATTCCATACCTCTTGACGACATCTCCCATTGTTTTCATATAGATGTTAAACAGCATGGAAAACAATATCGAATCCTGAGGAACCCCATGGGGAAGAACAATAGGTTCCCAGCACCATCATCTAGAATCTACCTTCCAGGAAGAAGTGGAGCCTCTACAAAGTAGTGCCCTCACCCCCTAATCATGAAAGGCAGTCCAGAAGAATATCACAGTCAATGTTTAACCCTCATATAACCCCTGTTCAGATAACATAGCACAACCCCATTGGAGGGCTGCATATTAAAAATGGTGCCCAGCATGCACTGCAGCTCATCGTATGAAACAGGCCACTGTGTACAAGTTCAAAAGACCATAGAAACAGGGCGACCAAGTGTTGTTCTACTTTTGAAATTACGTACCAGGTTTATAAAATATGCCAAGGAGATGGTCAAACGTTGCAAGGCTAGGTTCTGAAATAAACAAACGTATCTGAATCAATTAATTTTTAGTTTACCTACAGTACAAAAACGTATATATCCATATTCTATTCACATGAGTATCTGCTAAAAGAACCCAGTCAGGAAGTCTGAAACTGATCTCAGAATTCCATTTTGGTCACACCAGTAACTAAGTAGAACTACACCCATCTTAGCTTGTATTTGCTAAGATAATTGGAATGTGGGAACACAGAGGAGAATCAGTGGATGAAAGAGGACACTTCCCGTCTACCAATTCTCCCCTACAAATGCCCCTTTCTTTTTCTTTCAGCTAGACTTATCAGTCTAGTTGGGGTGGGTGGGTGAGGAGTGAATGGGCAATAAATGCTTCCTAAGGAGGAGAGTAATATTTGCAGTAGCAAACTGATGGGTAGGGGAAGGGTTAAGCATCAGCCAATTTTCTCATTTAAGTTGGAAAGCCTGTGTTTCCCCCATAACTCCTGTTCCAATCCTTGCTTCTTCTTTTTGTTAGTTTTCTCGTCTTTTTTAAATTATTATTTCATCAACAAAAAATACAAACATGAAAACACAACTGACACCAGGCATGAAATAACCTATCGACAATGACATGCATATAGTGATACAGATATATAAAACTATAGGCCTAAACTTCCTCTTGTGGGCCTACCAATCTAGATTTAGCTAGTGAGTATTACTTAGGTTTCCAGATGTGATTGTGGAGGTGTCAACCCCACACTGCTCCAGTTGGCTAAGGAAATCCATGGCTGCCAGCATGTGTAAAAATAATTGTCAATGGCATTATTATGCATAGCCCTTAGTTCTTTGGTTAATTTTTCAATATCCCAAAGTCTCCTTTCCCAGGGTTCAATTGGTGGTCCACTTGTAGATTTCCAGACAGATGGGATTTCCATTCTTGCTGCAGTCCAGAAGAATGTTAGCAAATCCTTATGCAGTAGATGCTTGTTGTCTCCCACAGAGAGGGAGAGTAGTCCCAGTTCTGTCTTTTTACATATGTCCTGATCTGTAACTTTTCTTCCCAAATGAAGTATCTCTACCCAGAATCCCAGATGTATTTAAAAGTCCCTCTCTGAGCACAGCCTCTCCAGCGTTGGGGGCTGCTCCCCTTAGGTGATTTTTACTTGTGTGAGATGCCACCTATACATTGTTTTAATTGCATTTCCTCTAAATTAGATGAAATAAATTTGTACAGGTATAGAGCCCACAATGAATTTGACTGACCATCTTCAATGGTGATACTTAAATCTCTTTCCCATACCTGCCTTATGCCATTAGCATCTTCCAATGAAATTTCTATAAGCATTTTGTATATTTGCAAGACCAGACCTTTTCAGTTAGGATTAATTTCTGTCAGTAGAAGTTCAAACTTGGTTAGAGGTAGTACCACCTGTGCTTTCACTGCAGGAATTGAGGTAAAATGTGCAATCTGGGCCAATTGGAACCAGTTGGTCTTAATTTTCTGTAATTGTTCTTTTAATTGAGGTCTACTTTTTGGTTGGAGGTCATTGAACAGATCTTTCACTGTGTGCAGGGCCTGTGCCTCCCAGTCCTGAAACTGTGTAAATTTATCAGCATTAAAAAATAAAGGATGACTCAGGAGAGGCATTGGGGTGAAGGATATGGTATTAATTTCAACCCCCATTTTTTCCATGCCTCCAATGTAGCAGTCAAGAGGGGATTACCCAGAGATAAAGCTATATTAATTTCCCCTATTTTATGGAATGCCATGTTCCTTAATTCTTCTTTCTTATTCAGAGGTACTTCCATATGAATCCAAGTTTTGTTGGCATCATAAGAAATCATTTGTGTGATCTGAAATGCTTCGAAGTATGAGCTTCGAAGTATGAGTTGGGTTTGCCCAGCCGCTAATGTTCCTCGGTAAAGGGCACGTTTATTAAGTCATGGGTTTTTTTCATCATGAGTAAAGCTAATACTCATTTTGGCCATTTTTTTTTCAATAAGTTGTCTGGAATGATGATTGAGAGCGTTTGGAATAAACATGTTAATTTTGGTAAGATCGCCATTTTTATTGCTCCAGTATTACCAAGCCAGGACATCCCTAACTTCCTCCATGTTTTAATTTGGGTTCAATTTGTTTCATCAATGGGAAATAGTTTAGTCTAATTATTTTGTGCAGGTCATTTGGTATTTGGACCCCTAAATATTTAATTTTATTGGGACAGGTAGGTATACTGGTAACTGTTTCTAGGGTATTTCTCATGGTTATGCTCATATTTAAACAGAGAATTTTAGACTTACTTACATTAATTCTTAGTGCTGCAACTAGACTATATTCACTGATCAGCCTCATAGCTTGTACCAGCTTAGTAGTTAGACCCAATATTGTCCACGCTATGTCATCTGCAAAAAGGGTTGGGGCGCAATCCTTTTGATTGTGCCCCCAAACTTGGAGGCTTATGGTCATCCTAGGCAGGTTGGAAGAAGTGGTGGAGGTGATCTTTGCCTCCCCATCCTCCTGCCCTGCATTTTTGCTTAGACAGGCTTTTTTGCCCGCCTAGCTGGGGTGCTTCAGAAGCTGGAGAGGCCTCAAGATAGTTCGTATCCTGGCCTCCCAGTCTCCTCCATCCCCTGCCCACCAAAAAGCCCTCTTTCCCCCTACTCCGAGGTTGTTTTTCCCACTTCAGAGAGCGGCCAGCACAGTTCTTTCCACACCAGCCGTGCAGGATTGGATCTCCGACTCCCCCTTGTGAGGTCAGAATACTGTCTCTGACCTTGGGGGTGGGGGGAAGACTCCAATCAATGCTATGACCCCTCAGATACTGTCTAGGGGTCATAGAATTGCTTCCGCATTTTATCTAATTGGCCATTAATTTTTATTCTCTTTATGTTTAGATCTTCCCTGATCATTTTTGTTAGGGATTCAATGGAGAAAGCAAACAGCAGTGGGGACACTGGGCATCCTTGTTTGGTTCCCCAATTGATTAGTATTCTTTCAGAGTTTCAAACCATTAGTTTAGATCACTGGTACATTATGGTGATAGATTTTGCTAAGGTATCCAATAAATTTCTCTCCAAACTCCAAAAATCGACTTAATCCTATGATGTTGCCCCATTCCAACTTGTTGAATGCTTTAGTAGCATCCAGGGAAGCAATCACATGTGGCTTTTTTTTTTTTTTTTGGAGCAGTGGTGTACTACATTGAGTAGCCTCCACATCAGGTCTGAAATAGATCTATTTTTAATAAAACTGATCACTTTTGATATACTGTGGGGTGATTTCATTCAATCTTTCAGCTAAGATACTGGTAAATAGTTTATCATCTTGATAAAAACTCTTGTCTTCTTTCTTGGTTTGGGGATAAGTATTATCCTGGAGTTTTGCCATGTTTGCGGTTTTGGGTTATCTTTCATGGTATCATTAAACAACATATGGGTGCAATCCTATATCTTCCAGCCTCAGAGAGGGGGTAAAGGGGTCATTCCGGTGGGCTGGGAGGGGACTGGAGAGGCTGAGATAGGAGCTATCCTGAGGCCACTCGAGCCCCTTTTCCTCTCCCTCCAAAGTGCCTCAGCTAGACGAGCAAAAAAGCCTGTCTAGCGAAAATGCAAGGCTGGAGGAGCTGTGGATTCTTTTTGCATGTATTTTTTAATTGTTTGCTAGGGGTTTTGTGTTTTTCTTCTAAGATCTCTGAGAGTAGCTGATTTCTTAGTTTATTATTTCACTTCTTGATTTGACTAAATTCTTTTATATAATGTTCCCTCATGACTGCTTTCATGGATTCCTAAAGTATGTGCACATCTATATCGGGAGTATTATATTAATAAGTCATCTAGTTCTTTTCTTAATTTATCACTACATTCCTGATGCAACAATAAGGCAGGATGTAGTTTCCAGGAAACCAATTTATGTTGAGAGTGCATTATGAAAAGGGTAACTGATACCTGGGGCATGATCAGACACTATGATTGATGCAAGGTTAGCTGTTTTCAGCACTACTGTCTACTCAGAGGAAATTAATATGTAATCATTCCTGGCGTACATATACCTCATGCCTGGGTGAATAAAATGTAAAGTCTCTTTCCATGAGGTGCATTACTCATCATGTGTCAATTAAATCATGTTCTAATAAAATTTTTCAGAGATTAGAATCTGGTGTATTTTTGGGGAACCCCTTGGTGGAATTTGTTCCAGCTTCCAGTCAGTACTTGGATTTAAGTCTCATCGTAGGGTTACTTTTCCTCCCTTAAAACCATCCAGTTCTGAAATACTTCTTGAAAAAGCTTAAGTTGATCCTTATTTGGTCCATAAACAGAGCTCATTGTTAGTTTTCCCCCTTCTATTGATCCTTTAACAAAAATAAACCTGCCACAGTGTTCTGGTAGCGTGTCTGCAACTAGAAAACAGAATTTTTTTTTCAATGCCATGACCACACAGGGACACTGTTTGTATGAAACCTGTAAGTGTTATGGCTGCAGCAGCCCCTTTTTTGAGCCACCAGAATGATGTAAATTGAGGTGGTCATGTATACAGCATTTACACCTTTGCCTCTTTGGAAGCTGTAGAAGAATAATTTAAATGGACTGCAAAGAATTCTTACCTATATTTAGTGCACTCATCTCACTCAGGGTCTGCAGGGCCATAGTCCTACCTAAAGGACCACACCACCTCAGCATCTTCAGTACAGAATTAAAAGTTAGCAGATTTGGCTGTATGTTCTGTTGTGCCATCTGCCTCAGCAAGTCCTATTAACCAAGATGAATCAGAAAACAAGAGCTAGATTGAGAATGTTATAAAGATGCAAAGTTCCCCCTCCCCTAGACTTTAAATTTATGCCAACAGTGGAGGAGTGCTCCATTCCTGAACATTTATCAGGTCACCTACACCCCAATATTGAAATATTATTTGGAAATCAAGGCCCATTGAAACCAGTGGGCCTTACATAACCCTTTTGTGTGTGTGTGTGTGTGTGTGTGTATGATGGTAATTCCAGTTTATAATCCTTTGTGGCAGTCTTCAGTAACCTGAAGCAATTCCTTTTTCAGTGACTGAGGAATAGATTTCATTTATACTAGTGCCAAACTAGACGAGATGATGGAGATCCATGATCATATCTCCAGTCTTTAATTTTACTTTAGTATAAAGCAGGCATTAAGGATTAGCGAGGATGTATTAAAATATTGGGGGTATTTGAAAGTGCTTTGTCAATGTTAGGTATGGAGGCATTTGCAAAAGCACATCTGCTTTTAACTTTCTTGATATCCACAACAGTATATGGCAAAATGACCTCTTCTTTCTCATTTGTAATGGTGTAGCCTATGGGGTCCTGCAGAGCGCTGCTGGAGCACCAGGATTGGCATTGGTGCAAGCCAGTGAAGCAAGTGGTACCAGACATGCCTGCAGTCCAAAATGGACTTGGTGTTTGTTGTGTTGGACATCTGACTGGTGTTAATCCCACTTACTATCTTTCCTTTTGTAATCCATGGACATATGGATGGTTGTAAATGGAGGCTTGTGGCAATGTTAGGTGAGATGTCATTTCTGTGCCTACTCAGACTGTTGGCTGATGGGAGTCCATCCACCTGATGAAGCCTTCTGCACTGGTTAGTAGTCATGTTCTGTTGGTTCAGGGAGGACCACTGGTCCAGTTGTTGTGGACAGGGCTACCTCACTCTTTTCTTACACTTCTTTTCATCAATGTTTGGCTTTTACATGGGCTTCAGAGAGTGTAACTGTGCTGTATCTAGTATAACACAAGTTGTGATGTTGCAATGACAGAACAGCTGTTGCATGATTCTATTCACTCTCGGTTTGACACCCAGCCTAAGCCACGATACAAAGAAATCCTTTGCCAAACATTGTACTACAGGATCCTCTACCTAGCTCATTTTTCATCTTTACAAGGGCACTATATATACGTCCTTATAAAAATACTGTATTACAATAAAATAGAAGGTTGGGTACTTACCGTGAAGTTCCATTCTGATTCAGTGCTCAGGAGACATCCATCGTGGGTTAACTCCTCCCACTGCCCAGAACGGGCAAGGAACATGTGAGCAAGCTTTTTGCTTTGGTCCTGGCCTGCTTTGGTCCTCCTCCCAGCCAGTTCTTTTCTAGCCAAGCATTTGGACAGAGTAGCTATTGAGGAGCCATTAATGTAGTAATTCAAGGAACAGAAGGTAGAATGGAAAAGGAGAAAACCCCCTCTGTGTATTGGCACACTCCATGAGAAAAATCATAATAAATGCTAGTATCAACAAGGTGGTCAGCCCGCCAGAGGGTGTGGTACTGGATGTCTCTTGCGCACTGAATTGGAACGGAACTTTATAAGTACCCCACTTTCCATTCCCATCCGGTGAGAAGGAGGCATCCATCATGGGATGTACAAAAGCTACTATTCCCATAGGGCGGGCCCCAAAGCAGGGGGACCCTATGGTTGAGGTAATGCCTGTTGCAACACTCTACGTCTGAAGACTGCTTGGGCAGAAGCATACTTGTCCATCCTATAATGCCTTACAAATGTATGGTGTAAGGACCACGTGGCTGCCCCACAGATCTCTGCTACGGGGGTGTTAGTGGAAAAAGCCTCTCAGGTGAAGTGTGCTGTAACATGGGCAGGGTAAGGGAGTTTAACCTCAGGCCACAAAAATGCATGCCTTGAGCCACCTGGCAAGGATAGCATAGGAAGCTTTCTGCCCCAAGGCTGTTGGATGAAAGAAATAAGGAATGGGAATATTGGAGTTCCTCGGTCCCCTTAAGGTAGATTTTGATGGCCCTTCTAACATCCAATTTGTGCCAGACCCACTCAGAGGGGTGAGAAGGATTAGGGCAGAAGGAAGGAAGAACAATTTCTTGCGTTCTGTGAAAGAGAGTGTTAATTTTGGGAATGACGGATGGTTCTAACCAGAGCATGACAGAGTCCTTGCTGAACGTGCAGAGGTGGTCCCTCATGGAGAGAGCTGATAACTCTGAAACTCTCCCGGCAGAGGTTAGGGCTACCGGAAATAAAACCTTAAGTGAGAGGAAATGTAGAGATACAGTTCTGAGAGGCTCAAAGGGTGAAGCAGTTAAGAACAGAAGGGACTGTATGCAGGTTTCATGTAGGGAAACGATGTATAACTGGAGGGGAGGTAAGCAACACTCCTCTGAGGAATCGTTTAACGTGTGGATAAGCACTAAGTGGCTTGTGGCAGGACTTGGAAAGAACAGAAGAAAGAGCTGTGGCTTATCTTTGAAGTGTGTTTGCTTTGAGTCCCATATCTAGCCCTGCTTGCAGGAACAGGGGCAACTCTTTGATTCCTGCTATCCTGTGAGCTACGCATTTCCTCCTGCACCAACAAATGAATGCCCTCCAGGTTGTTTCGTATATTTGATTAGTGGATGGTCTCCTGGAAGAAAGTATGGCGTTTATTACCTTGACTGAATGCCTAGGGAGTGGAAGATGTGGTGTTCAGTAGCCAGGCAGCAAGCTGCAGCCATTCAGGGTCCGGAAGCCACACAGGGTGTCAACAGAAGGAACGAGGGGTCTGACCAGTTGTAGGATTTGGGAGAACCAAGGTCTCCGGGGCTAAAAGGGTGCTATGACTTATTACAGTTGCCTCCTTGATCTTTGAGGGCTCTGGCCAAAAGTGGAAACAGCGAGAATGCGTAAAGTTTGCCCCTGGGCCAGGGGGAGGCAAATAGGTTCACCAGGGGAGGGCTGAAGTGATGGCAAAGATGCTGAAAAACTGTAGGATTGAGAGTCCACGCGCCTGGGTTATTGACTAAGAAAAACAGCTTCCATGTTAAGGGTCCCCTGGATGTGCTGTGCAGTGACGGACAGGATGTCCTTCTGCCCAGTGGAGGAAGGAAGAGCTCTCTTTGTGATGAGATTTGGATTTTGTTCCTCGCTGATGATTCATATGAGCTAAGGCTGTGGCGCGGTCTGTTCTGACTAGGAAATGAACAGGACCCATGAGTTGGACAAAGTGTTTGATGGCAAGGTGGATTACTTGTAACTCCAGCCAGTTGATACTATGGTTTCACCTTGGAGGCCAGATCACCTGAACGGGATGGCCCTGGCAGTGAGCTCCTCAGCCCAATAGGCTGCTATCTGTGGTCACAATGATGCGACAGGGTCTCTGGATGGGTGTGTCCCTTGCTATGTTGTGTGGCGTTCTGACTGGTTGTGGCAGAATGACCTGGATGTGGCATCTGTGGATTATTTCAGACTGAAAGGGGAGAAGCAGCCCCTGCAAGGGTCTGGAATGTAACCTGGCCCATGGGACGACCCCTAAACAGGATACTGTGAGACCCAGCGCTTGTGCAAGGAACATAACATCTGCTGAGCAAAGTAGAAGGACAGACTTCAATACCTGGTGAATCTTGGATAACCTGTCTGGGCAAGGGAGATTATTCCTTTGGAGGTGTCTAAAACCGCCCCCAGGTGGATGAGTGATTGGGAGGGTTGGAGATGGCTCTTTTGGAAGTTTATCAAGAATCCGTGGTCTTGGAGACAAGACAGAGTGATCTGTAGATCTGTACGGGCCTTTGGCAGTGATGGAGACCTTAGAAGAAGGTCATCTAGATAGGGATAAATGTGAATGGCCTTGAGTCTGAGGTGGGCTACCACTGCCAGCATTAGCCTGGAAAACTCTTGGTGCTGATGCCAGGCCGAAAGGCAGTGCCCTGTACTGAAAATGGTGCCCCTTGTAGAAGAAGCGGAGAAAACTCCAGTGTTGTGCAGCAATGGGAATGTGGAGATAAGACTCCATAAGGTCTATGGATGAAAGGTCATCCCTCTGATGAAGAGCCTCCTTGGTAGTCTGGAAGGTCTCCATCCTGAATTTGTGGCGCAGAGTGGTAGGCGGCAGTATTGCAACTGAAACTCTCCCCACGACCTGAGTTCGATCCCAGCGGAAGCTGGGTCTCAGGTAGCTGGCTCAAGTCGACTCAGCCTTCCATCCTTCCGAGGTCGGTAAAATGAGTACCCAGCTTGCTGGGGGAAAGGTAGTCACGACTGGGGAAGGCAATGGCAAACCACCCCGCTATAGTCTGCCATGAAAATGCCAGCGCAAGCGGCGTCCCTCTAGGGGTCAGAAATGACCCGGTGCTTACACAGGAGGAACCTTTCACAAACCTGTTGGGGTGTTTCAGATCCAGTATGGCACACCAGGAAGTCCCTCTCTTCTTGGGGACCAGGAAGAGAAGGACGTATACCCCCTGGAAGTGCTTGGAAGGGTGGAACTATTGCCCTATCTCTTGGAGGTGGGCAATTTCTGCTGCCATTAGTTGTTGTGAATGGATCTGGAAAGGGAAGAAACTTGTTCCTGGGAGTGGAGTAAAACTCCAGGAAATAGCCATGTTGAATAATGTTGAGAGTCCAGGTGTCTGGTGCTGTTTATTCCCACATGTGAAAGTGTTGTAGCCTTCCTCCAACACGTGCAGGGATTCAGAATTGTTGGCAAGGAGCTTTGGAGGACTGGGGCAGGCCTGACCTTCCGAGGTTGGAGGTCTGAGATCTAGGTTGGAACCTGGTCTGGACCATGTGGGCTTTGTGAACGTATAATCGTGTGGTCGAAAGGATGAACTGAATGGAGATCTGAAGGAATGAAAAGAAGAGGAGGAGGAGGAGGGAGCTCGGCTAGAAAACCTTGTCTCTGCCTTCTTCTTATCTCTCCACTAAAATGTTTTTGAGGGCCTCCCCTCCAAATAGGCATGTTCCTGTGATAGGAACTGTGCTTATGTTTCCTTTGGAATAAGCATCCACGTTCCAGTGTTTCAGCAACAGTGAACATCTTTCTATCTTTCTATCTTTCTATACCGTCCAATAGCCAAAGCTCTCTGGGTGGTTCACAAAAATTAAAACCAAAAAGCACACAGTAAAATATAAAATATAAAAGCATTAAAACCACAATATAACACTACAACCAGAATAAAACCTAGCAGCAATGTAGAGATTTAAAATACAGATTTAAAACAGCAAAGCTAAAGGACTAGAAAGCTAAAATGCCTGGGAAAATAAAAAGGTCTTCACTTGGTGCCGGAAGGAATATAAAGTAGGTGCCAGGCGAACCTCACTAGGAACCTTATTCCACAGCCGGGGTGCCACAGCAGAAAAGGCCCTCTTCCTGGTAGCCACCCGCCTCACTTCCTTTGGCAGGGGCTCACCGAGAAATTAAAGGAGGGCTTTTTCTGCTGTGGCACCCCGGCTCTGGAATGAGCTCCCTAGTGAGGTTCGCCTGGCATCTACATTGTATTCCTTTCGGCGCCAGGTGAAGACCTTTTTATTTTCCCAGGCATTTTAGCATTTTAGCTTTCTAAATTTTTATCGTTGCTGTTTTAAATCTGTATTTTAAACTCCTGCACTGCTGCTAGGTTTTACTGTGGTTGTATTGTTATATTGTGGTTTTAATGTTCTATATATTTTAAATTGCTTTATTGTGTGTTGTTTGGTTTTAATTTTTGTGAACCGCTCAGAGAGCTTCAGCTATTGGGCGGTATAGAAATGAAATAATAAATAAATAAATAAATAAAATTAATACCAGCACTTTGAATCGGGCCCGGAAATGGACTGGCAGACAGTGCATCTGGAAAAGTACTGGCGTAATATGAGCTCGCAGGCCAGTCCCTGTTAACAATCTTGCTGCCCTATTTTGGACCAGCTGAAGTTTCCGGACCGTTTTCAAAGGCAGCACCATGTATAACGCATTGCAGTAATCCAGACGAGAAGTTATCAGAGCATGGATAACTGAAGCTAGGCTATCTCTGTCCAGATAAGGGCATAGTTGGTATACCAGCCTAAGATGATAAAAAGTGCTCCGTGCCACAGAGCTCACCTGTGCCTCAAGTGACAGTTCTGGGTCCAAGAGCACCCCCAAACTACGAACCTGATCCTTTAGGTGGAGTGCAACCCCCTCCAGAACAGGTTGAACATCACCTAGCCGGGCAGACGAACCACCCACTAACAGTACCTCCATCTTGTCTGGATTCAGTTTCAGTTTATTGGCTCTCATCCAGTCCATTACTGTGCCCAGGCACTGATTCAGAACAGCTCACCTGGGTTTGATGAAAAAGAGAGGTAGAGCTGGGTGTCACCGCATATTGATGGCACCTCAGCCCACACCTCCTGATAACCTCCCTCAGTGGTTTCATGTAGATATTAAACAGCATGGGGGATAAAATAGAGCCCTGTGGAACCCCATGGCATAGTTGCCATGGTGCAGAGCAATAATCCCCCAGCACCACCTTCTGGAATCGGCCATCCAAGTAGGAGCGGAACCACTGTGGTGCAGTGCCTCCAACTCCCAACCCAGACAACCTATCCAGAAGGATACCATGGTCGATGGTATCGAAAGCCGCTGAGAGGTCCAGGAGAATCAGCAGGGTCGCACTCCCCCGTCCCTCTCCCTCTGTGGCTGAAGCAATAGAATGTGCTGCAAAAATCATGGAATCCTGTGTGGCATCTGAAATGAAGGTGTATGTCTTGTATAATTGAGAAAGACTCTTAAACAAGAAAAAACTATCCAGCTCTTTATTGTTGATTATCTTCAACCCACAGGAGAGTGGCTCAAGAAAAGAAGAAGCTGTACAGGAAGCATGGAGAGCGAAAGCTGTAACTTCATGAGCTCTTTTCAGCACTGCTTCAATATGTTTTTCATTAGGATCCTTGAGGGGGGAGTCCCCATCCTCAGGATCTTTGGCTCCTGAAAGTAAGGCTGCCCCTGGAGCATCAACTAAAGGAACTTTAAGTTCTTCCATAATTGGCTGTGGTAAGGAGTAATATTTTTGAGCGATGCTAGAACTCCTTTTGGCTTGGCAGAGGGTCTCCATTCAGCTTTAACCAATTTTTCAATGGAGGAGGGAAAAGGTATCTCATGGTTAGCTGGCTTAGGGTCTGGGGATATTGCTTCACTTCTGGAAGCCTGCTTGGTTGTTTCCTGACAAGAATTAATGTTCAGCAAAGCCATAGCTTTGGACAGAATAGGAAGAAAATCATTATTGTTAAATAATCTCACACTGGAAGGTTCGTCTACTGTCCCAAGATCTGACCATTCACCTGACCATTCATCTAACAAAACAAGAGCATCTGAGTCAGAAGGGTGCTCAGGAGAGATTCCCTTTGACTTATGATGTTTTCCCTTGACTGTGAGGTAAGTGCTGGGAGAATCAGGGGCTGATTCAGCAGATGTGGGCAATTTAGCTTTATCAGGCATCTTGGAGTGCTTGGCCTGAAGTGCCCTCTTTTGTTTTTTCTGTGACTGTGGGGAAGGAGAATTGGAGGAAGGAGTCCTTTCCCTGCATTTTTTATATCCCCTTTGTTAATCAAAGAGCTGAGCCGATTCCCTGTTTTAAACAAAGCCTGATCCTGGAGAGGGAGGGGCTGTTGTTCAGCTGAATCTCCTGTGGGGGAGGAGAGGGTGCCTGGGGGTTGCTGTGCGTTCGTATTATCCTTATTGGAAAAGGCTGTGTTTGCAAAATGCAGGCTGCAGAATCCTGGGAAAATGAAACTGATTTCTGGAGGGAAAACCATGGGCGTGTCCCAGCTTCCTCTGGCTCCCAGGGCCCCAAGGAGTGCTTATGTGCCCTCACAAACCCCTCTGGATGATGTCTGGGTTGGCCTCTTCTGAGGGAGGAACTACAGAGAGGGTGCAAGATCCTGTTCCACAATGGCTCCGCTCTGATCTCCTTGTGTTTGCCGAGCTGAAGTTGCTATGGCAACAGTGGGGCGCACACACAGGTGATGCTTGGACACTACTTTGTTGTTGTTGTTGTTCTTCAGTCGTTCAGTCGTGTCCGACTCTTCGTGACCCCATGGACCATAGCACGCCAGGCCTTCCTGTCCTGCGCTCTCTCCCGGAGCGTGCTCAAGTTCATATTCATTGCATCCGTGATGCTATCTAGCCATCTCATCCTCTGCCGTCCCCTTCTCCTTTTGCCTTCAGTCTTTCCCAGCATCAGGGTCTTTTCCAGGGAGTTTTCTCTTCGCATTAGGTGGCCAAAATATTGGAGCTTCAGCTTCATTATCTGTCCTTCCAATGAGCACTCAGGGTTGATTTCCTTTAGGATGGACTGATTGGACCTCCTTGCAGTCCAGGGCACTCGTAAGAGTCTTCTCCAGCACCACAGTTCGAAAGCATCAATTCTTCGGCGCTCAGCCTTCCTTATAGTCCAGCTCTCACAGCCATACATTACTACTGGGAAAACCATAGCTTTGATTAGACGGACCTTTGTCGGCAAGGTGATGTCTCTGCTTCTTACTATGCTGTCTAGGTTGGCCATAGCTTTCCTCCCAAGGAGCAAGCGTCTTTTAATTTCAGGGCTACAGTCACCGTCTGCGGTGATCTTGGAGCCCAAGAAAGTAAAATCTGTCACTGCTTCCATTTCTTCCCCTTCTATATGCCAGGAAGTGATGGGGCCAGATGCCATGATCTTCGTTTTTTTAATGTTGAGTTTCAAACCAGCTTTTGCACTCTCCTCTTTCACCCTCAACAAGAGGCTCTTGAGATCCTCTTCGCTTTCTGCCATTAGGGTGGTATCGTCTGCATATCGGAGGTTGTTGATAATTCTCCCGGCAATCTTAATTCCGACCTCTGATTCATCCAACCCGGCATTTCTCATGATGTACTCTGCATATAAGTTAAATAAGCAGGGTGACAATATGCAGCCTTGTCGTACTCCTTTCCCAATTTTGAACCAATCGGTTGTTCCACGTCTGGTTCTTACTGTTGCTTCTTGACCCTCGTACAGGTTTCTCAGGAGACAGGTAAGGTGGTCTGGTACTCCCATCACTTTAAGAATTTGCCACAGTTTGTTGTGATCCACACAATCAAAGGCTTTAGCGTAGTCAATGAAGCAGAAATAGACGTTTTTCTGGAATTCTCTTGCTTTCTCCATGATGCAGCGAATGTTGGCGATTTGATCTCTAGTTCCTCTGCCTCTTCTAAACCCAGCTTGTACTTCCGGTAGTTCTCGGTTCGCATACTGCTGAAGCCTAGCTTGTAGGATTTTGAGCATCACCTTGCTGGCATGTGAAATGAGCGCAATTGTGCGGTAGTTTGAACACTCTTTGGCGTTGCCCTTCTTTGGAATTGGAATGTAAACTGACCTTTTCCAGTCTTGTGGCCACTGTTGAGTGTTCCAGATTTGTTGGCATATTGAATGCAGCACTTTAACAGCACTGGACACTACTAGCCGTCTTCTAAACTCCTCACTATCAGAGCCAGGAGTGACTGTCAGCTCCTCAAGGTCAAGAGGGGGTGGTGCCTTGCAACTGGCAGCTGGATTCTGGACAACTCTGATATGCCTTACTTTTCTTTTTTCTTACCAAGTTTGGAGCTCTTAGTAGGTGATGTGGTGAAATGGCAGAAGAGCCCCCCCAAAAGGTCAACAAAACCTTTTATTTTGATTGTTTTTAAAAGAGAGGAAAGACTAAACTAGAAAAAGAAATAATTAGTTAAGAAAGAGGTAGAACAAGGATTGAAAAGAAAAATGAGGCCTGGAAAAGGAGATTGTTGGAGAGATAAGAATAAGCTCTGTCCTGGGCAACGACAAGGAATGAACTGGCTGGGAGAAGCCACAGAGGCCAATACCAAGGCAACAAGCTGGGACACATGTTCCTTGCCTGTCCTGGGCAGTGGGAGGAGTTAACCCATGATGGATGTCTCCTTCGCATCGGATGGGAAGGGTGGGTTATAAATTCACCTAAATAAATATTTGGCATGGTAAAGATATTAAAACCTTGTGAATTAGAGAGTTCTCCTTACTTCAACAAGTTCCGCTCTTTCAGTGTATTTCTCTTTCATATCTGCAGCTGCTGAAATTAGTGCATTGAAGGTGTACACATCAGCTGAAAGAAATGGAAAGTCAGTTATACTATAAGCAGCTGTACTGAATAGTACAGTGGAAGAGTACAGTTTTCTAATATCATGGTTTGCACTGATTATTTCTAAGGCAGCTCAGTGTAAGGCGAAGTTCTCATGTGAGCCAATCTCCAGGAAGCTAGCCACATGCCAACAACGCTGGAACAGATAACTCACACTCAGCTCCCACGATCTAGCTGAGGTCCGTACCCCTGCGCCAATCATCATTGCTGCAAATAAAGATCCAAGCTGTCAGAAAGTCACACAACAATACAAACAGTATCTATGGAGAGGGAAGACAAATTTATATCAAGACCACAGGCAATACAGTCATAGTGACATCAACTGCAGCCCCACTCACACTGAAGCATCTACTCTAAGGGAAGGGCCAAGTCACTCAGCACTGCACGATATGAAGTGTGGCGTAAAAATGAAACATCTCCAGAACTCACCGTTAAGCCTGTTATTCAGTAACTCCGTATACATGTCAAAAGCATTTGCATATGCTCTATGCTACAAAGGTTAAGAAAAAAAGTTAGAAATATTGATACATTAAGGAGAAACAACAGAAGCAGGTGAGCTATAAAGTAAATTACAACTGTACCTTCACCATTCCTCTGATCATTGTGCAATAGGAATGAGCATTTTTTTCTGGCATCAGGTTAAATATTCTCTCAGCGTTGTTGTTCTCCCTGTTATTTGGAAAATAACATGATGTACCAATTGACATTTGCAAATATTCTCAAAACTGTGCATACTGAAGATGTGCCAAAATTGAAAGTTCATGCTGACCACCACTTGTATGCTGCAAGTTTAAATGTAGCATGTGTACACTTGTCTACACAGACAGAGAAAAATCGTATATTTCAGGCCAAAGTCAAGCTAAAAAATGTTTATACTGTTGCATGAGATGTCATGGTGACCTTGAGGCACTGGATAGCTAACACACATCATAACATCTAAATATGACATGTGCCATTCTACATCTATTCATACACACATTGGCCTGTTATGTACAATATTTACCTTTTGACCAGGAAGGGTAAAGATTACATATTTCAGGCAAGCTGAGTAAAAATACGCAAGTACACAGCACATTTAAACATCATAGCACACAGGTAGTGGCCAATCAAGTGAGAGCAGAAGCACAATTCTGCTGCTCCACCATGTGCTTGATTACATGACCCTGCTACCCACTGCACATTCAGTATACACATTTTTGTGAAGGTGGGTAAGCCTTTCACAATTCCAAAACGGAACCCTCGTTTTGTGCTATCAGGTGTATACAGCATACAAAATTCTGTACAGAATACAGCATTTCAAGGCTGTGCTAGATTAATTCTCCCTACTCATATTTGGTTCACAAATACTGTGCATTAGAATCACGGCTGACAATTCATAAATCAAATACTTTTTAAAATCTAGAATTTACTAGATTTTACTAGAGAAAAATCTAGAAGATTGAACAGCAGATTATCTTTACATGTAACCACATTTACCACTATGTGATCTGAAGATTCACTCCCTGCCCCCACTTCATTTTTTTTTAAATGGCTGAAATAGCATATGAAGAAATATCCAGAATTCTTTAACAGCGGTACATGTAGATATGTCCCAAGGAACTGCTAGCTAAATTTTTTATACCTCCACTTAACACCAAGGCTATCAGAAGTATTCCCCAGGTTTCTCCTGTGTCTTCTCTCTTCTGCAGCTTTTTCCTGCAAAAAAGGAAGAAAAAAGTGTCAGTCTTCTAGCACATGCATAGCTGTGCATGTCAGAATTCTCTCTGCAACCAACAGAACTAGAAACCTTTTAGGGAAACAAATGTGCAAAATAGGCACAAGAGTAACCAGATAGCTGGATATTCTGATGTCTCTTTCAACTATTGTTTTTTCCTTTAGCATGTTCTCACGTGGAAGCTGGCTAGAACTGCTATGGAAAGGCATGAAAAGGTAGTATTCTCTTTTAATTCTGAAGTGTTCAGTTTCTTAGGAGATCATGGATCAATACAATACTTTAGAAATACCCTGACCTTATAGGAAGTCCTGTTTTCTGTAAGGTTATATACTGACAATTCCTATAAGGCAGGGATGGGGAATGTTCAGGCTGTGTAAGTTCCCTTCAAAGACCCTGCCCCTCTATCAGTGCTAGACAAAAGCAACCTTTCTGTACAGTTTAGCAGAAACTTGCTCCTATCTCTGATTGAATAAAAGCAGTTTCCCCACTCAGCAGTAGAGAAAGGCTGCCTTTCTCTAGCACTGAGCAGTTCCTTTCTCTGTGCACAGACAGGCATGGAGCAATCACCTGCTATGATGTTGGGGCAGGGCTTTAGGAGGGAGGGGCCTGTCATCTCATCATGTGGCCCAGAGGGTGACCTGGGCTGGTACAGTTCCCTACCCCTGTTATAAGCCTATCTACTACTCACCCACACTTGCTTACCGGTTCTTCCAGCTCCCGGTTATCTCCAGGAGAGAGCTCCTGGCCAGGTTCTCTATCTCCATAAAAGCATAAGAGATCCAGAAGACTGTTTGATGTCTCCAGAGATATACAAGTTCCTACAGATGGGAAAACCACAAAGTGTAAATTTACAGATGGGAAAACCACAGTGTCTGCATTTACATCACCTAGTCACTCATCCCTTAATGTCTTTGAGTAGAACATGTGATTTGTCTCTCGTCTAGTATGTTTCAAGTTGGTAGCAGGTAATAGCACATTTCTGTGATGTTAGAACTATGAAGGCTATGCAAGTTCTTGATGTTACAGTTATCAGCTGATGAACATATCTGTAAACCATCTCTTAGTATGTATGTAATGCTTTCAAAATATTAGGCAAGACTAATGATCTACTTCCCTGACCCATGATCTGAGTTTGCGTTTAATGCAGAACAGCTTATTAGCATGCCATTCTCTCCCAAGAATATCAGTATATTAACAGTTTGGATTAGATAACTGGTGTAAAGTTGGTGGAAGAGACTGCTCTGTGCATGCTACCCAGGCAGGCTGCATTCCCCACCACCAACTACAATGTGCCAAACAAAACAGTAGAATCACCTGAGGGTGCTAGGAACACAGTAAATCACAGGGGAGTTGAAAGGCTCTCAAAGCAGAGAGAGCAGGTTGAGCCACTATATCTCAATAGCTTGTAAAGAGCTTAGCAAAGCTGAAACCTAGCAAGACAAAGGCCCTATGGCTGAGAGGTTCCCGAGTCCAGAAGACAGAAATTGCTTGTTCTGGATAGTGTTCCCCTCCCTCTGAAAGATCCAGTCTTAGTCTGGGGGTACTCCTAGATCCACCTGTCGCTGGAGGCCCAAGTGGCTTAGAGTGCCTTTTACTACCTTCGACTGGTACATGAGCTGTGACCCCTCCTGGACAGAGATACCTTGGCCACAATGGTACAGGCACTAGTAACCTCAACACTAGATTAACGTACTGTATGTGGGGCTGCCCTTAAGGCTGGTCTGGCAGCTGCAGCAAGTGCAGAATGCAGCAGCTCGGCAGTGGTCGGGAGCTGCTCCTTTTCAATAAGTAACACCTTTGATGAGAGAACAGCAGTGGCTGCCTATTAGCTACCAGGCCAGGTTTAAGATTTTGTTATGGTGTATAAAGCCGTAAACAACTTGGGACCAGGATATCTGAGAGAGCGCCTTCTCCCTTATCAGCCTGCCCAATCACAGAGGTCATCAAATGAGGCTCCTGGTAATTCTGCATGGACCTGAGGTCTGTTTGGGCCTGCGGCCTGTATGGGGTCAACCCCTCCATATACTGGCTCCCTCTCTGTCAAATTCCCTGCCTGCTGGTATCAGGCAGGTGCTGACACTGTTTTGTTCATAGAATCATAGAATAGTAGGGTTGGAAGGGGCCTACAAGGCCATTGAGTCCAACCCCCTGCTCAATGAAGGAATCCAAGTCAGAGCATCCCTGACAGATGGCTGCCCAGCCTTGTCTTGAATGCCTCTTGTGTGGGAGAGCCCACTACCTCCCTAGGTCATTGGTTCCATTGTCGTATTGCTCTAACAGTCAGGACGTTCTTCCTGATGTTCAGCCAGAATCTGGCTTCCTGTCACTTGAGTCCATTATTCCATGTCCTGCACTCTGGGTTGATCGAGAAGAGATCCTGGCTTTCCTCTCGGTGACAACCTTTCAAGTACTTGAAGAGCACTATCATATCTCCCCTCAGTCTTCTCTTCTCAAGCCGAAACATGCCCAGTTCTTTCAGTCTCTCCTCATAGAGCTGCTTCCAGTCCCCTGATCATCTTTGTTGCCCTCCTCTGGGCGCTCTCCAGTTTGTCTGCATCCTTCTTAGTGTGGTGCCCAGAACTGGACACAGTACTCCAGATGAGGCCTAACCAGTGCTGAGTAGAGGGGAACTAGTACTTCACGGGATTTGGAAGGTATGCTTCTATTAATGCAGCCCAAAAGAGCATTTGCCTTTTTTGCAGCCACATCACATTGTTGGCTCATATTCAGCTTGTCAACTACAACAATTCCAAGATCCTTCTCGCTTGTAGTATTGTTGAGCCAAGTATCCCTCATCTTGTAATTGTGCATTTGGTTTGTTTTTCCTAGGTACAGAACTTGGCATTTATCCCTATTAAATTTCTTTCTGTTGTTTTCTGCCCAGAGCTCCAGCCTACAAAGATCACTTTGAATTTTGTTTCTGTCTTCCAGAGTATTACCTATCCCACCCAATTTTGTGTTCAGTTCAATAGGGCTTATTCCTAGGTGAGCGCATACAGGATTGCAGCTTTAGGCTGGTACCTGCTTGCAGGAGTTGATCATACATGTCCATAGAAGTTTTTACTTTTCTGAGCTGGATCAAATTTTTAAGTGCCCTCTCACTCACGTCTTCAAGCTGCGATACGTTGAACCCCTCTGGCATGAGACTCTAAAATGAGGTGAATAGAATACAATTATTTTCATATTATTTAAAGAGGGAGAATTCACCAGTGCTCTCTTCAGTGCCCAAGCATAATTTCTTTGGGCTTCATACAAATTTGCAACATGACACCCTACCTGCACTTTCTCCCTTTTGAAAAACTGGAGGATTGATTGGTGTCCTTAGGCTTCTTTTAGATATGCATTTATAGCCAGACATGACAGAATGGCTGTATATTAATTATACACAAGTGATAAATGCCCTTCAGACACTCTTCCCTTGACCCTGGGATCTGGAGTCAGTTTCTCTATGCACTCTAGAAATTAGAGGCCTAACTCAGTGACTCAGTGTATGAATCCTATCAGTAGCAGGGGTCCCCCCCACAAGTGTTTTTAAAAGCTTCCTGAAATGCACAAATAAAAATCAAGATTGCATGATCTATACCTATACTTGGACTAATTTCTCTAAAAATATATAACTTCTCTAAGGACATGTAATATGAGCCTTGGGAAGAGGAATGTTCTTTTACCTTAGGGATGCACAACCTGTGGCCCTCAGCCACTCTCGGTGCAGCCCATGAACCTGGCGGAACCCCACCAACTTTCCCCTGCAGCCCAGCTGATGAGCTGGACTGCAAAGAAAAACGCTATTCTGGTGCTGCTATTAGCAGTGCTGGGGCAGAGATGTAGCTGGAGATGACTGGAGGATTGGAGAGGGGAAAGTCTCTCCCAACCCCCAGAGATCCAGCTTCCGAGGATACTGTTCTCTCACCCCTCATAGGAGTGGAGAAATAGTGCTCTTGGTGGAGATTGCTGGGAGATGAAGGGAGAAGCTTTCACTCACACACACAGACAGCAATCTCTAGACTCGGTGGGCAGGAAGGGGAGGTTTAAACCTCCCCATCCCTGCATGCTGAGGAGCGTGCATGCATATGGGAAGAGTGGGTGGGTGGTGCACACATACACATAGATGCAGCACCCCCCCCAGCTATCATCAGATACCAAAAAGACTGTGCATCCCTGTTCTACCTAGTATGAGAATAAAATGATTCTCGAGCTCGCATGCACCTTCACTCCACCCTTACTGCCTCGTTATTCCAGAGTAGAAATCAAATGTAGGACCTAGCACAACCTTGTGCTCTCCAAATGTATTGGACAGCAGCAGCCAGCATTCCTGCCCATTGGCCATGCTGGCTGAGACTGATGGGAGTTCAAGTCTAAAACACCTGGGGAAACCAGACTGGTGAAGGCTGACCTAGTAGAACAGCAGGTTCATCTATAGCCCTGAAACTGCTCTCTATACTCAAGAAGATCCCAGATACAGATAAACCAGGTCAGCTTGCACCAGGTCAAGTGGAATTTTCTGCTTGAGGTGGCAATGGGCGGAATGAGGGCATGTATGAGATTTAGTATCATTCCCTGTCACACCACAAAGGAAAATGTTTGTCTGAACAGGACGCTTGTACACCTGATTCAAGTTTGGTTTTAAATTGTATTCAAATCATCTCACTGACCTGACTACTCGCTCATAGGATCTAGCCATTTTTCATACTGAGAAAAATGAATGTGTATGAATATAGAGGCATAAAGTTTACCGGTATGTGCGGTTCAGCGATATCCTTCAGAAAATATTCAGGATGCTTGTCAACAATGTATTTGGCTGCATTTTTCCCAGATTCTTTGGATAAGGAAAATAAACGCTACAAAAAGAATATATCTGTATTACTTTCTTTATATAAAAAAGTTGCGATTCTGAGGGAGAATCAAATACTTTTTCTGTAAAAGAAACCTTCCCCAACACCTTCCCCGACATGTTTTCATAATTTCTATGTGTTTATTGTTTAAAATGAGTATGGCATACACAGTGGATGCATGGGATACAACTCTCTCCAATAAATAAATTTTAAAAATTATAGACGTCCATAACGAATGAAGAGGGGAAGGTATCCACGCCAGAGTCCCCAGGGTGTTTCTTTTAAGTGATGGTGCCAAGATGGGCCTTCAGGAGAGGAAGGCATGGAGAATGGGCTTGTGGGTGGGTGGATAAATACATCTAGGAAGGGAATTTAAAGTTATCCCCCAGTGCCTTAATATAAAAGCAATAGTTCTGAACCTATTTTACAGATGTCTAAGGAGTGCCACTTAATACATTACAAGTTTCTATAGTATCATAAAAAGTGCAGAACAAGAACTGGCTGCCTAACCTGAGTACTTGGGGCACAAATCAACTAGTGCTGCAACTCATATATTACAATCTGCATGTTTTGCTACATAGAGAATCTCTCAGCGGTTAAAAAAGTAACACATGAAATGGCTCTTCACAGAGTTCAACTGACAGCCAAGTTTAACATGCAACTGTCTTGTCATCTTCCAGCTCAGCCCCAGGTGCTGGGCAATTGTCAGGCACAGAGGGAATGAGATGCCTCAATCCTAAAAGCACACTTTCATGAATGTAAGTGGCACTGGAGTCTTCCATGTATACAAGCATAATGAGTTTATTGTGAACAACTTAAGGATTTTAATATATGAAGTGGTATAAAAGTATTATAATGAATAAATGCTAATGGCTGTGGTCCAAGATGCTAATCATCATCCTGTTTCTGGCAAAATCAATTTTAAAAGAGTTACTTACAAACTCAGTACTGGTTCTAGGAATAAGATATGGGTCATCTTGAAACATGTAGTGAGCAGCTGTGGTATCCTGAATAAAAGAGAACAAACCATATAAATTGCAGATCCTGTACAGAAAATACACTGTAGACTCTTCGTCCCACATTGCTGAGGTTAAAAGGCTTCTCTAAATGTTTTGAAAAACACCGGAAACCTCTTCCATTTAGAAAAGGAGTATTTTGAAGACAGCACTTTTACTGTACATTCATTAAGTGTTGTGTTATTATTACTATATATTAAATTTATGTGTCGCTTCCCACCACAAAAAGCAGTCTCAAAGCAACTTACTTACACATGCTACAGAAATTCATGAATTCTGGCAACAATGAAGTTGGCAAGTGATGATCAGTTATGTAGTGCCTATATGTTATCTAACAATCGCATTCTCTTGATATTAGAGGTAATTTGTAGAAACTTTTGAATCCATGAGATGCTAGCTTTGGGATAATCAGCAATCCTATGGGTTATGCTCTTGATGATCATAAGCCCCCCAACTCAAAAGCTTATGATTATTGTACGCAGGTTGGGAGGAGCAGTGGAGGCGATCTCGCATCCCTGTCCTTCCACCCTGCATTTTTCACTAGACGGGCTTTTTTGCCCATCTAGCTGGGGCTCTTCGGAGAGGAAGGGAAGGAGGCTGGAGAGACCTGGGGATAGCATGTGCCCTGGCCTCTCCAGTCTCCCCCACTCCCCACCCACCAAAATGCCCCCTTCTCCGAGATAAGAGTTTCCAACCTCGGAGAGCAGCCAGCACCGGCTGCAAGGGGAGGGGGGGAGTTGGTGCTCCGATTCCCTCCTCTCAGACGTTGTCTAGGAGCCATAGGATTGCTCCCTTATTCATCAATTTTAAAATGCAGCAAGAATTTTCCAAGCTAGAGTTTATCAAGTGTTCAAATGTCATCACTGTGAAAAATACTGTTCTGTTACTATTTTTGCAAACAAGAATAAAGTAAGAGCTCATGTATGATTTGAGGATGAGCACATTATGAGCTGGTGCACCAGTCAATCCACATCACTTTTGCCCTCTGGATTTGGAAGTTATTGATGGAATAATATGCTTCTTTCACTTTATACAGAATATGAACACAGCATTCCCTCTACAAAGAGGTAATAGTAAGAACAATAAAAAAACAAAGCTAGAAAACATACTGTGTTTTGCACTTTGTGGAGTTTCATGTGGTAAAAAAATGAACTAGCAATGCAATGTAGCTTTTAAAAGCACTTACCCTCTTTACAGTTGATGCAAGTGCCTTTAGAACTGCTAATTTATCCCTAAAATTAAGAAAACTGTGTTAAGCATTAGTTTTCAGCATATGATGTAACATATTAAAATGCGTTCACTCTGCAGTCGTGAACCATGGGATCTTTCTGGATCATCTGTTTGGTATGAGCTTTGGAGGCAGTTTTGCAATTCTGGAGATTTCTGGCTGGTCAGTTCCAGAAAGTGGTCTGGGGGACCTTTGGTGTCCCTCAGGGTTGCACCTTGTTCCCCATGCTTTTTAATATCTACATGAAACCACTAGAAGAAGTGGTCCAGGGATTTCGAGTGTATTGTCACCAGTATGGAGGTGACACACAGCTAGCTCTCTCCATTTTTCTCTGATTCTAGGGAAGTTGTTGAGGTTCTGAATCTGTGCTTTGAGGCAGTAACAGGTGGAAACGTAATCCACACCAGAGGTTCTCCCAGTTAGGAAAAGACTTGATCTGGGAATAGGGTTTAACCTTTTTTGGGTGGAATAGAATAATAATAACTCTCCAGAAAACATCAGGTCTGCAATCTGGCAATACTCCTGGACACTCAGAAGCTGTGACCAGGGTTTCTGTGATGAGGGGATTGCCCATTGCGCCTGTTCCTAGGAAGATCAAATCTGGGCTGGTCATGGTGATGCATATCATGGTTACAGCCAGATGGGATTGCTGCAATGTGCTCTGCACAGAACTGCCTCTGAGAAGTCTCTGGAAACTTCAGCTCGTCACCAAGGGTTCTGGTG
This sequence comes from Heloderma suspectum, assembly GCF_057233095.1. NCBI lineage: Eukaryota > Metazoa > Chordata > Lepidosauria > Squamata > Helodermatidae > Heloderma > Heloderma suspectum. The sequence goes on along the minus strand of NC_139462.1, from coordinate 129,493,161 downwards.
AGTGCTCACCTGTGGGAGCACATCACACTCATTTTACAAAAGTTGTAATGGCTTCCAATTAATTTCTAGGCATGATTCAGTGCTATTTACTACCTTTTAACTGCCCGTCATCAAGATATTTTTATTCCAGGAGGCATTTGGGCTGTCATGGAGAGTTGTTTTAATACAATGATCTTTTGCACGCACGGGTGGGATGGATATCTGCTGATCCTGTTTCTATTTTTAAAGGTGTTGTGGTATTATTATTGTTTTGTTTTCTGTTAATGTTTTTTAATTATTGTAAATAACCCCCCAATGTTGTGAGCACAATGGAAGGGCAGGATGTACATTTCCTAGATAAATACAGCATTTAACTGAAACTACTTACCAGGTTTTCTTTCTTGGAAGAAAAACACTTCCTTCAGCAACTTTGAAAAACAAAAATGATTACAATCATATGTCTGCCACTATGGAAAACTTAATTCTGCAAATAATTATCCTTAGACATAACTAAGCTTAAGTATGTTTTAACATAAATACTTAAATAAATAAATAAATAAATGTTGCCTGTATCAGAAGCAAACTTTGCCACTTGTACAAAGAGCACTATTATAGACAGCAATCCCATGGTCCCTGGGTGAGGGTCCCAGGGACAATAGGATGGCAAGGAAAACCCCTTCCAAAGTCAGAGACAGCACTACAACCTCAGAAGGGGGAGTTGGAGATCCACGTCAGTTGCCTCTCCAAAGTCAGAAAATTGACCTCAGTGGTGGGTAGGTGGGGAAGAGTCTGGAGAAACCAGGATATGATTTATCCTGAGCCTCTTCCAGCCTCCTCCTCTCCCCCTCAAAAGCACCTTTGCTAGACGGGCTGAAAAGCTTGTCTAGTGAAAATATAGGAGATCGGAGGAGGGGAGGCAAAGATCACCTCTGTCAAGGATAACAGCCTGCTTTCCGCTATAAGATCGGGTCAGGCTGTCACGTAGATTTATTATTTTGGCCTGGGTGTGCATTCATGAAGCTCTCTGAATATAGTTAAGTGATTTAGCTTTGTACCCTCTGTGTAACTTGCTACTTCCATTCTTCCCTTTCCCTCTATCCCTTTTTATCAATCTTAATAAACCTTTATCCAACCTTTAGTTGATGTGATCTCTTTGCATAACCTCAGTGCTAATTTCAGTGCCTCTTGACTTAAGAGGGTGGCTAGTGGGTATTTTGGGGGACTGAAGGCTGAGTTTGGGCAGTCCTGTTTTTGGGAAGGAGGTCCCAGGATCGGGTCCTGAGTGGTCCTCCCTTGCAGGGAGGTTGGGGCTAGTCCCGGTGGGATCCCTTTTCCTTGACATGGTGGCAGTGGTGGGATAAGACACTGAGGTTAGTCAGGTTGGTTTTTGGTATAGAGGCATTCAGAGAGAGTAAAGTTTGAGAGCTTTTGAACTGCACCCCAAGGTTTGTTATTTTGCTAGTTAGGAACTATGCAGTTTCCAGCTAGGGCAGGTCTGGGACAGGAGCATAAAGTTTTGTTCCAGCTGCCGGGGCTGGATGCTTTTATCTCCAGACTGAGGGACAGTGGCAGGCCACTCCCTGTGGCTGTAGCAACAGCTGAAGATTATCGGCCGGCAAGGAGAAGGCGGGAGAGCCTGACGCCTGGCCCCAACAGTAGCAGCAACAGGCAGGAGTGCATGGCAAGTTGGAAGCATGTCTCGTGGGAAGCTCATGAACGTGAGGAAAGACTGATGATGTTCCAGATCGAAATTCTGGGGTTCCAGTTACGTCTTTTGGAAGAACAACTTCCCTCTCGCTTTCCTGTTACCCTGGTTGGTGACAGAAGTCTGGAGGCTCTGAAAAATGCTGAGCCCCTGTCTGACCAAGTGAGCGTAGACTGGCAGCATGATTCCTCATGTTTGGCTAATGCTAAATGCTCTGGGAACGGGGGAGGAGTGAACTTGGTTGAAGAAAAGTTTAGTAACTCTCCTCTGGTTGCTAGCTGTGAGAGCTGGAAGGACATTGGACACCTTAAAGGAGACTGCTCGAAGTTAGCAACGAAAGGGCAGCAGCTTTCAACTGCTTGCATTCCCCAGATCGGGGGTTGTGATGACTACAAAGAAATTGGACATCGGCCAAGAGACAGTTTGAAACTGGCAAAAGGGAGGCAGAGCGTAGCCCAGCCCAAGGTGGGAGGGAGCATTTGCTCTGAGAAGCCTTTGTCCAGTCTAGAAGTCTCCGGCCGGAGTGAGATGAGTGAAATATTGCTTAGCTCCAGCGAACCCGGACGCAGTGACCTGCTGCTGCTCACTGACAAGACAGTCGGCCCCTTACCAACCCCCTCAGCAGTACCTCTACCCAAGCCGATGAGACTTTTGATGCTGATGGGAGGTGGGAGAGTGAGCGAGTGGCATTGCTTTTGTTGAGAGCTGCCGGTGAGCTCAAAGGGCCGTTCCTTCAGTTTTGGTGCAACTGCTGCACGCTGGACAGAGAGAGTGGAGCCAAAGGCAGTTTAGTGAGCGTGTTACAATCAATGGAGTGGAGCTGGAAGGGTGTCGAGACACAGGAGCGCACGTTACTATAGTTGACCGGAAGTATGTGGAAGAAGATCAGCTGTGGGAAAGGCAAAATCTCACTGCAGCTTCTTGTAACTTCCCGAGTCTTGAGGCTCCTCATGCCCAGGTGCAAGTGGAATACCAGGGCTGGACAGGAGCATTAGATGTCTTGGTTTGTGAAGGCACTCCGCTTGGTGCCCCCATAGTGTCATTGTGGGACCTGACTTATTATTTAAGCTTGCCCAGATGAAAGACAGTACCCACAGCCAAGCTGTCAAACTGCTGGATGGAACAGGCAGGGGGAGGGAGAGGGAGTGCTACCCCCCTGAGAGGAGTGGGGCTGCTCCTCACGCACCACTGGCTGTGTGGGAAAGTATGGCGAAAGAAGCTGGGACTTTGCTAGAGGTGGGGTGGGAGTCAAGGGCTGAGGAGGAAAGAAAGACGCTGTCCATAGAGACTGCGCTCAGCCCAACTCCTAACACCGTTGAAGCCCCCGAGTCTACTTTGCAGAAGTGCCAAGATGAAGTTGTGTGGGGTGACACAATTATGCCCCCTGCCCCTTTAGGGCACTTGGGATTTCTGATTGAGGATTTGCCTTAGGGGACAGTGGGGCAAAGTGGACTCTGCAGAGACAGTTAGCAGTGCCCCAGATCCCTTGAGACCAGGCTTGTTGATTAGCCCAGAAGGTTGCTGGGGGTGGGCAGTTAGGCACTAATGCGATTCAGTGCCAGGTGGCCAAAAGCTTTTCTTGGCCCCCAGCAGTTACAGCTGGGGAAAACATTTGCAAGGTCTGTGATGTGTACCGGAACACAGGCTTTATTTGTGATCACTTGGGGGCATTCATCTACCCCCTCCCTCAGACTGAGGTTCCCTTAGAAGGGATAGACACTGACCTGTTGAGTTTTTCTCTAGCCCCTATGACAACGAGGGAAGGACTTGCTCCTCTGTTCTATATTACTGTGATGATGTTGGCTACAACCTTGCTTTCTGTTTGTTCCTGCCTGGAAATGCCCCAGACTAGTGTTTCAAATTGGGGCTCCAGGTTTGTTTTGGAGCTGCTCTCAATAAAGGGGGTGGAAAACTTCCGCAGTGTCCCCTCTTTTTTTTGACTGCGGGGTTGGTGGCATGGCTTAGTCAGATGTTGGGCAAGGTAATTCAAGATAACTTTGCCAGGCTTCCTGTCAGTGGAGACCTAGCCCTGCAGTTTCTGCTTTTTGCTGAAGAAGATGTGCCTCTAGAGAGTACAAGTTCTTCCTGCTGCTCAATTGATGCTGGGGAGGAAGCTTTGCTTCTCACTAGATCTGTTCAGGGCTGAGGTTGCTTTCCTCTCCTCACTGTTATTCACTCAGCTGTGCCAACTATGGGAATTGGCTAAGGACCATCATGCTGTGCCCTTTTTTGGGCCTGAGCGAGCCTCCTTGGGTCAACATTCTGTCCTGATCGAGGACCTTACATGTTTGTTTTGTTTTTTATTTTGGCCCAGTAAACCTCATTTTGTAGCATGTTAGAGCAAAATGTTTCTTTTAATCTGGAAGGGGGAAGTTCCCCCCAAGGGGAAGTTTGAGTTATAATTAGTTTTTCCCCCTTCCCCTTATGTTGGTTAAAGAAATACAATAATTTTTACTGAATTAAGGGGATGATTTTAACTAGCAGGTTCATGAAAAACTGTAATGTTAGTGATTGGAGTATACCTTCTACATGTTTTTCATTTTTATTGATGTTTTATTAGTTTTACTTGGTTTAAGTTTTTGGGTTGAGCTTATTTAGATGAAAATGGAAAATCTGGGGTACGCACCCCGAGAGTTTATCTTCCCAAATGGGAGGGTGTCAAGGATAACAGCCTGCTTTCCGCCATAAGATTGGGTCAGGCTGTCACATCAGATGTAACCACCTGGAATTGTTTGTAATCTAAAGGCTCCTCGGCCCTTTGCCCATGGCCAGTCCCTGCTAATTAGAAAGTGCCAACAGCTGGAGTTGGTGGGGAGTTCCAGCCTCTCAGAGGCCAAGCAGTCCACCCAGAGACTGGGCCCAGTGATTGGCTGAAGCAAAATCTGCCCTGGGTTGCCAGGGCTGGGTTTTAAAAGTGGGCTGAGGGCGAGACATGGGGTCTCCCTTCATCCTGGTGGTCCTAGACCTGCAGACGGCTGCTGGCTATCCAGGGAGATCCATGCTTAGGTATGTAAGGATAAGCCAGGTAGATTTATTATTTTGGCTTGCGGTCATGAAGCTCTCTGAATATAGCTAAGTTATTTAGCTTTGTACCCTCTGTGTAACTTGCTACTTCCATTCTTCCCTTTCCCTCTACCCCTTTATATCAATCTTAATAAACCTTTATCTAACCTTTAGTTGGTGTGATCTCTCTGCATAACCTCAGTGCTAATTTCAGTGCCTCTTGGCTTAAGAGGGTGGCTACTGGGTATTTTGGGGGACTGAAAGGCCGGGTTTGGCCAGTCCTGTTTTCAGGAAGGAGGTCCCAGGAGTGGGTCCTGAGCAGTCCTCCCTCACAGGGAGATTGGGGAAGGTCCCGGTGGGATCCCCTTTCCTTGACAACCTCCGTCGCTCCTTCCACCCTGCCAGCTTCAAGCACAGGAATCTCAGAAGCCTCTGAGTTCTTGGGCTTCCAAGCAGCGAGGGTGCAGTCCATAGGATTACACCCCTAATTACCTTTACTCAGAAACAAGTCTAGTTCCTATATAGGTGACTTATTTCTAAGTGAATATACTTAGGATCACATATTACGCTAAAAGAAATGCAGTGAATTTCTCAATAGTTGCAAGTATACTTTTTAGGAGTACAAAAATGACCACAAAAATATTGTACCTTCCAAGTTGGGGGATTTTTCCTGAAGGGTTGCATTTTCCTGAAGGGTTGCATTTTCTGAGCGGTGTCTATGGAAACCAATCATAATATGTTTTAATAAGCACATATATTGCAAAAATAGTTCTACAGCATGCTGTAGGAACACAATGTATTACTAGAACCAACTTTAGTTTAGGCTGTAGTTGTGGAAGATGAAAGGATGTCACACAAAGCATATGAAGGCAAATCAAATACATTGACTTTTAGTACTGCGGTTACCCTACTCCAGGATTATAATGTTCAGAAAGGGTTTTTAATGAGATGTTTAGAGTCTATGTTAGAACAAACCACATATTCTAGCAGCAGCCGCTTTGTGAAGTTCTCACACATTTTATTATAGAGAGCCAGAAGGGAAGGTTCATAGATGGCTTGGATTCTGAAAACCATGAGAGGAAGGAAAGTCATGGAAGGATACTTCACCCTTCAACCTGTCAAGGTTGCTCTTTAGGGGGTTGGGGAACACAGGGTGTGGGGAGGAGGGGGATGCAACAGAAAAGGGAAATGTGCAAAATCAGGTGAAGGCACCAGGCTCAAAAAGACCTTGTCTTGCAACAGTGGAAATAGGAAATGTGTGTTTGGAATTAAGATCTTTCTACACTGAAAGTATGGGATTAATGGAGGTAGCAACTAGGAATTACTACCATGGATAATAAAGCAATAAGGGACACTCTTGGCATGCCCTCCGCTAGATTTGGAAGTCACAGCATCCACTGCCATTGACCATGACTTGTGCCTTTGGGTCGAATATAAAGCCTTGATAGCCCAGAGGAAACGTATCTCAAACTTTGTGGGTGGAATCCAAGGGGATGCCTACATCCCCACAGATTCCTTTGCCCCACAGTTATCTTCCACAAGTGTGGGTCTCTCTAATTCTGTTGTGCAAGCAGGACCCACCACTTATGCAAGGGACATTCATTTCTGGAAGGAGGCAGATTAGTGGAGCTCCCTTAGGCGAGCTCCACCAAGCTGCCTCCTTCCAGAAATGAGTGTTTGTGCTCATTTCAGGGCTTCCCCTAGGAACAAATGGTGGGGCTCACTTGGACAATGCAATTGATGGGGCGGAAGAGAACTGGCAGGAGCATAAGCACCCTGTTGGAGTCTACCCATTATATCTGAAGTAGGTCCCCTGCATGTGACTGAGGGCTTTCTCAACCTCCAGATAATATCCCTTCTGTAGTCATGGTGAAAAGAAGGGTTCACTTCTTTTCAACAATGACTAATGAAGTTCCATCTAATATTTTCTGCTATATGTTGCTTTGGAATAAACCTGCTTTGGTCTGTGTTCACATATTCTCTCACAAGTCTGTTCAACTAGATTGCCGATAAGATTGTGGAGGTCTTTGCTTCTTGGATAAGGAGCAAGCCAAGATGAATTTGCTTGAGTCAGATGTATAAAGTTTTCTAAGCTCTGCCTATTTCTGACTTCATCTGGCTGTTTCTGGCTAGAGTGCATCATCAAAATCCAGATAGAGAGCAGCAGAATAATTACATTTGGAATATTGCAGATGGAATAATTCCCCCTAACAGAATACATACTATCTGAATCCCTGGAAAAATTCTGGAGCAGATTATAAAGCAATCCATCTGTAAGCACCTTGAAAACAATGCAGTGATTACTCAAAGCCAACATGGATTTGTCAAGAACAAATCCTGCCAGAAGAATTTGATCTAATTTTTTTATCAAGTAACCTCCTTTATGGACTGTGGGAATGCTGTAGACATAATATAGCTCGACTTCAGCAAAGCTTTCGACAAAGTGCCCCATGATATCCTGATGAGCAAACTAGTTCAAAGTGGGCTAGACGAAACAACAATCCAGTGGATCCACAGCTGGCTACAGAATCGGACTCGAAGAGTGCTTATCAATGGGATCTTCTCAAACTGGGGAAAGGTAACGAGCGGGGTGCCACAGGGCTCAGTCCTGGGCCCAATGCTCTTCAACATTTGTATTAATGATTTGGAGGAGGAGGTGCAGGGAATGCTGATCACATTTGCAGATGACACAAAATGGGGCGGGACAGCTAATACCCTGGAAGACATAAACAAAATTCAAAGGGATCTTGATAGACTGGAGCGCTGGGCAGAAAACAACAGAATGACATTTAATAGGGATAAATACCAAGTTCTGCACCTAGGAAAAAGAAACCAAAGGCACAGTTACAAGATGGGGGATACATGGCTCAACAACACTACAAGCGAGAAGGATCTTGGAATTGTTGTCGATCACAAGCTGAATATGAGCCAACAAAGTGATGTGGCTGCAAAAAAGGCAAATGCTCTTTTGGGCTGCATTAATACAAGCATACCTTTCAAATCCCGGGAAGTACTAGTTCCCCTCTACTCAGCACTGGTTAGGCCTCATCTGGAGTACTGTGTCCAGTTCTAGGCACCACATTTTAAGAAGGATGCAGACAAACTGGAAAGGGTTCAGAGAAGGGCAACAAAGATGATCAGGGGACTGGAAACAAGGCCCTATGAAGAGAGACTGAAAGAACTGGGCATGTTTAGCCTTGAAAAGAGAAGACTGAGGGGAGATATGATAGCGCTCTTCAAGTACTTGAAAGGTTGTCACAGACAGGAAGGCCATTATCTCTTCTCCATCATCCCAGAGTGCAGGACATGGAATAATGGGCTCAAGTGACAGGAAGCCAGATTCTGGCTGAACATCAGGAAAAACGTCCTCACTGTTACAGCAATACGACAGTGGAACCAATGACCTAGAGAGGTAGTGGGCCTTGTAGGCCCCTCCCAACCCTACTATTCTATGATTCTATGAATCAGGAGAAACCCTTTCACTTTTGTGCTGAAAACAGTTCAGCTAAGGAGACCCAGCAGAAAACACATGCGAACATAAGAACAGCCATGCTGGATCAAACCAAGGGTCCATCTAGTCCAGCATTCTGCTTACGCAGTGGCCAACCAGCCATTGACCAGGAAACCCACAAGCAGGACATGAGTGCAAGAGCACCCTCCCACCCATGTTCCCCAGCAACTAGTGCACATACCAGGCATACCACCTCTGGTACTGGAGATAGCACATAGCCATCAGGAATTGTAGCCATTGATAGCCTCCTCCTCCAGGAATTTGTTTAACCCCCTTTGAAAGCCATCCAAACTCGTGGCCATCACTACATCCTGTGGTAGCGAATTCCATTGTTTAACTCTGCGCTGTATGAAGAAGTCCTTCCTTTTATCTGTCCCGAATCTCCCCCCAACAAGCTTCATGGGAAGACCCCAGGTTCTAGTATTGCGAGAGGGGGAGAAAAAGGTCTCCCTATCTGCATTCTCCACACCACGCATATCTCCATACACCTCTACCATGTCTCCCCTGACCCTCCTTTTTTCGAAGCCTAGATTGCAACAAAAGCAACCTAGCTCAACGAGCCACCTCCATCGCTCCCTCGTAACTCAAAGCCAACTGGCTGCAAACTCGCCTCGTGCTCTATTTACCTGCGCCAGAGGCGCGGTGCTCTCACCGCTCTGAACGGCGTACACGAGACCCCCGACAAAGCGACCCAAAGCGGAAGCCTCGAGGCGCCTGGTGCCCCTCGGGCGTTCCTGCCTCCGCGGCGCCCCATCCTCCCAAGCCCTCCGGGCCCGGGCGCTTCAGGCTTGCCGGGGGGGGCCGTCCCCCGTTTTCCCCTCCTCCCTCTCGGCCTTACCTGACGCTCCCTTCCGCGAACGAGCCAGGCACCCGCGAGCGGAGCGGCCTCCTCGGCGACAGCGCCCGGCGGCTGGAGCAGCTTAGCCTCCACCACCGAGCCGCCATGTCAGGGTCTTGGCGCGGGCCTGAGGGGAGCGTGCCGGAAGCGGAAGTCGCGGCCAAGACACGCTTTCCTCGCACGCGCGGCCTCGGTGGCGCGGCGGCCCTGCTCCTTCGCGTGCCCCCTCGCACGCGGGGCGCGCTGCTGTCCCGCCATGGCGGCGGCGGCGGCGGCAAAGGAGGCGCCGTGGCGGCGGCTGACGGGCTTGTCGTTCGGGATATACACGGCCGCGGAGATACGGTAAACGGGGGGGGGGGCATAGAGACAGGAAGGCTCGACGAGCAAGAGAGACCGCTGAGGCGCCGTCAGGCTGGCTGCGGCGGCCGCCCGACACTCCCCGCCGGCCGCCCAGGCGCCGCCAGAATCTGGCCCGCACGCTGCGGCTGGCGAAGGCTGCGAACCCCCGGCGCGGCTCGAGCCCCGAGCCCCCGCCCGCGGTGGCCTGGGGGCATTTTCGCGCTACGCTCCGGGGGGGAGAAAAGCGCCGCGGAGCGCGGCTGTCCGGACGCGCTCGCGACACCTGCAGAGGGAGGCGGCCGCATTCGGTCGATCGCCGGCTTTGGCTCGGGAGCTGTGGGGATCTGTCGGCTTGGAATCCAAAACGGCCACCGCCAGAAAGTGGCCACCAGGCACTGGGGGGCGAAACGCTTCACTGCAGCGTTTTTGTCTGCTGTTAACACTTTATTGAAGTGCTGTTCTGCGTAAACAATGTGCATTTGTTCCCTCTCTTTCTCTATCCGTTCCCAGTACCTATCTTCCTATATATGTGTATATATATAATTTATATGACACACCCACTCGCGTAAGTATACACACATGCTTTAAAAAAAAAAAAGGCACTGTTGAAAAACCTCTTAGGCACAAAGTGACACACGACAGGAGGGGTCCGGTTTGGGAGTGGAGGGGCAGGAAGGTTTCCCGAAATGAATCCGAGGCTCGGGGATGATGATTTGATGAACCCTTTCCCGGTGGTCCGTTTCTGTAGTCAAAACCATCATCCTTCCCACTTCCCATCTGCAAGGGGGGTGAGGGAGAGACATGGGGATTCCCGTGGTTAGAAAGTTAGGTTTTTTTAAGGGGTGTGTGTGAGGGTTTAATTACAAAAGCCAATCACAGATCTTTCAGTGTGTGTATTTTGAGCCTCAGGACTGTTAAATCGTGCCTATAAAAATGCTGTAATGTACGTTATTACCATCCCTCCCCACACTCTGTTGGTGACTGCTTTGAATTCCTGGTGAAAGATTACCCCTCTGTCATTGTCTCACAAGCCAACCCTCCCCTGCCCCCACCCTAGTATTTGCAAATCTCCCAGCATCATGCTTGCTTGAGCTTTGTTGCGCAAAAGTGTGGCTATAGTGTATTAGATGTTGCCAAGTATAAAATAAAACTGATCACGTTGCAGGGATGTTGTGAACCACTCTTTCAGCCTGAGTTCCATGGCCAACATCAACAGTTGTCTCCGCTAGAGGCTGTCACACACTTCTCTCTTTCAGCCTCAGCCTACTTCCCACCCCTGTAAGATGGCGATAATATCTGTGGACCCCATTTGTACTTTCTGCTCATCTTTTAACATATATTAAACCTTTTAAAAAATAACGTTTTCTACACAAAATAAGACTATAGTTTGAGCAAGAACTCCTGCATTTGCGATCTCTGCAAGGTGAGGCAAAGATGCATGCTACCCCTGCTTATCACATCTATGCTTATGTCTTGGATTTCTCCATTGTTTCCCATGGACAGCACAGCTATAATTACTTCCCCAGGCAAAGGAGAATGTTGTGAAAAATAAACAGGAATTCCATCTCTAGACAATGGAATTGTTGGTTTAGATCTCTTTGTTTAAAGTCTGTGGGATTCACCTTCTCACTTGTTGGACACCTCCCTCAGTCTCAGCATATTTTCACAACAAATGTATATCACTCTAATGACAGTTTAACTGTCAGTTTAACTCCAGAGTTTAACCCCAAAGAATCCCTGCAATTATAATTTAGCAAGTGTGCTGAGAACTCTCTGTTAGACCCACTCCCACAACTGCAGTGCCTAGATGATACATTGTAGACCCTTGTCCAGTACCTAGGAGAACTCCATGGGTCTTAATTCTGAGAAGACGTGTATAGGATTGCACTTGTCAGTCTCTGTGTTCCAGATCGAAAAACAAAATGTCTTAACTATCTTTAATGCTGGGGGAGCAATCCTATGGCCGCTAGACAGTGCCTGGGAGGCCATAGGATTTTTCAGATTCCTGACTCCAAGGCTAGAGACAGCGCTGCAACCTTTGACCAAGCTCCCTGTCCCCTCCCCCTCGCAGCCAGCCTGGAGAGAACTGTGCTGGCTGCTTCTGTGAGCTCCCAAACTCGAGCTTGGAGAGGATGGAAAGGGGGCATGCCAGTGGCTGGGGAGGGGAGTGGACAATTTACACTGTATCCCCAGCCTCTTCCATCCCCCAGACGAAAACACCCATCAAGCTAAAATTCAGAGCGGAAGGCGCAGTGCACCTTCCGCTCCACCTTGGAGACTCATAAGCCTCCAGGTTTGGAGGCTTATGAGTACCCAAGGCGGATCTGATAGGAATGCACCCTAAATAATTTAATACCACCCTCTGTACATTTTCATAATTAGTATGTATATTATATCCTATAGAAAGTTATAACAATATTCCAAAACCCCTTTTTTGTTTTAGATCCCTCCAAAAGTGAGTATTTTTGTAGAAGGTTATTTTATACATTAAAATGCTCTGCCATATTTCTTTTTTATTCCTCCATTGTTGGTAATTGCCCTTTCTACTGTTATTGAGCCACTAGCAAGCATGTTAGAATCGACATATCACCTAACATTTTATAGTACTTGATTTGAGTCACATCATCAAGCTTAACTAAAAGCAAAACTGTAGGTTGTACTGGTAACTTAAATCATTACCTCTCTTACATTTTTCAACTGCATCTTTCCAGCATTTTTAAAAATTTCCTTGCAGTCCCATCAAATGTTTTTGAAATCACAGGTGTTTTCTAACAGGTTCAGGGCCACATGGTTGCTCTTTATGCAGCTACATTTCACAAAAGTACCAATGGAGCTGTTTGGTGCAGAGACAGGCATTGTTTGCATGTAGTGCAAAACAATTCAGTTGTAAGAAAGTATAATCTAAAGTGACTGTTTTATCTCCACACTCTTCAGCTATGAGAGAGATACCAAAGAAAGGGTTTCTTTCCTATAAGTTCATGTTACAGTCATAGTTTTTTGCATCTATCTTCATACAAAGATGTAGAAATTGGTTCTGTTAAAGTTCATATTTTTGGCAACCCAATTATGTTCACACCTTGGACCATCTTGGGCCTGGCTCACCCTTTCTCGGTTTCAGAGCTAGTGGATAGGGGGATGTTTTTCTCCCTCTCTCATAATACTATAACCCAGGGTCATCCAATGAAGTTGATTGGTGGGAGATTCAGGATGGATAAAAGGAAGTACTACTTCACACAGCGCAGAGTTAAACTATGGAATTTGCTACCACAACATGTAGGGATGACCACCAATTTAGATGGTTTTAAAAGAGGGTTAGACAAAATCATGGAGGATAAAGCTATTGATGGCTACTATTCCTGATGGCTATATGCTATCTCCAGTATCAGAGGCAGTATGCCTCTGTACACCAGTTGCTGGAAAACACAACTGGGAGGGTGCTATTGCAGTCATGTTCTACTTGTGGGCTTCCCATGGGCATCTGGTTGGCCACTGTGTGAACAATGCTGGATTTCATGGACAGGTGCAGCATTGCTGCTCTTATGTTCTTAACGTCAGTGTGGTGTAGTGGCAAGAGTGTTGGACTGGGAGCTGGGAGATCTGGGTTTTAGTCCCCACTTGGCCATGGAAGCTCACTGGGTGACTTTGGGCCAGTCACACACTCTCAGCCCAACCACAGGGTGGTTGTTGTGAGGATAAAATGGAGAGGAGGAGGATAATGTACGCCGCCTTGGGTTCCTTGCAAGAGGAAAAAAGGTGGGATATAAATGCAATAAATAAATAAACGTCATACAGAAATTTTACCTTGACAGTATGCTTTGAGGCAATAGTAATACAAACAGTTGCAGGATAGTTCTAAGCTACACATCTTACTGTGCTCTTCCTTCTGGGAGTGTTCAAATGCAGAAGGCAACTTAATGCATTATCTGCTTTTCTCTAAATAATTAAGAGAAATCTCAAATAGTTGGTGTTTGACAGCAACTTTAAAGGGATTTCTGATATCAACAGAAAACTTGATACAGGAAAGGTTTAATCCAGACAAACTCAACTCTTTGCAAAATCAACAAATCTGAGCTCCTCCCCAATCCTGTCCTGGCTTTTTATAAAATATTGTTGTTACCTTGTGAGGTTCAAGGATGTGCAATCTGGGAATGGCCTTTTTTTGTTACAACATATCTAACTTTGCTTTTACATTTAGGAAGCTGAGTGTAAAATCTATAACCAACCCTCTTTTTCTGGATAATGCTGGCACTCCATCACCAAATGGATTGTATGATTTGTCTTTGGGACCACTTAACAACAAAGAAGTGTGTGCTACGTGTGTGCAGGACTTCAACAACTGCCCAGGTCATCTGGGTCATATAGAACTGCCCCTCACTGTCTATAATCCTCTCTTTTTTGATGTAAGTATGTTAATGGAATTGGCATTCTATTCTTGATTCTATAGCATGGATGGCTGAGCTGCATCAGTACTGAGTGTACCATTGTGTTGAGAACAAATATAGGAAGATGAGTATTTATACTGGGTGATATTATTGATCTACCTTGCAGGGTTGTTCTAAGGATTGCAACAAAATTAAGTATGTGAAGCAGTCTGGACATTTGAAAGCATTAAATAAATGTTTAGTGTTATAACAAATCAACTGTCTTTTTTCTTCAGAAATTATTCCTTTTGATACGAGGTTCTTGTTTGAGCTGCTGCCATCTGACATGTCCACGTGCTGCAATTCATTTATTGCTTAACCAGCTGAAGCTCCTGAAAGTTGGGTTGCTTCAAGCAGTCCACGAACTTGAGGCCATCTTAAGTAGGGTAGGTTTTGCTCCTCTCGTTGTGTTCTGAGCACATTCAGTGGGTTTCTAATTTATTCATTCTTTCAGTTTTTAGAAGAAAATGCAGGCATATCTGGTATAGACGTTGAAGAAGTATTAAGTCTGCACACAGAAGAAATGCTCCAAAATAACCAGCTAAGAGACCAAGGTGCACATGTAAGTAAGAAAAAGCAATATTATAGACTACACTGTTTTGAATGAGCAACTTGTTCGCATTTCCATGTTTGAGATAAGACTAGTTCTTCTATCTTAAAGTGTCTGTTATTCTGGGCTTACTGTAGAGCAAGTGTTCTTCTGTATTAGTTCTGTAAGAATTTGAATAGCAACTTGTACCCAAAGTGTGCTAAATATGAAGTTTTCAACCTTTTGAAAAGCTCCCACACATCAAAGATAGAAAGCATTTGTTATTCTCTCATTTCCTCTATCACCACAGTAATGTGATATAATGACCAGCTAGCAACTATAAGACAAACCAATGTTGTTACTTGTTTAACAAAATTTGCTTTTCGCAGATGCCAAGACAATTTTAGATTCTGTCTTCCTCCTGTTAGCTCTGTTGTGGTCTGTCTAAATTTCCAAATCATTATTCTTTGAATGTTTTTCAAACTTTAGGATCACTATATATTTAGGCGAAATATATTTAGTGGGGCAGGCAGACAGAAACTGAGGCTAAGGCACTACAAACCTACCAGTGGGGAATGCAGATTTAAGATTCCAGCAGCTCCTTTGATTTGCTGGCCATCAGCAAAACAGTGTTCTTGGGTGAAATCATGAAGAGGAGGATAATGGGCTCTGTTAGTGTAATTCCTCTGTAGTCAAATTGAGAAGATTTTGACTTCCAATCAGGAGGACCTAAGCTGCTGTTCCCTGATAGACATGACAAAGCTGAGGAAAAATGTCAACAGTGGTGAAAAAGGCACCTTGTGGACACTGATGGACCAGCACATAAAACAGAGAGTTGAGCAAGTACTATGAGGCTAGTCTTAGTTCACTCAGGCAATATGTAAAGTCTGGCTGTGAATACACAATGTATTTTCATTCATGTGAGCAGTCCTGGCTTTACCCATGTATGGTTTCCTACAGCCAAATATAATATGTGAACCTGGCGATCACAGATATGGTCAACAGCCATTTCTATTCTGGTGGCAAGAAAAAGCGCTGCGGTACTTACCTAAATGGCTGTATCCTATATCCATGATGGGCCTTTTTGTACATTACATTTGCCTTTGCTGATTCATATGTAGGTTATTAGGAGTCCTGCATGCCATGGTAACTCAGTTCTGCAATATGTCCCACCATGTTCATTTGGCTAAGTAGTCAGGATTTAATTTGGGAATAGACAAATCCTTTCGTAACAAAATGTGAAAATAAGTTTACATTCTAAAATCATTGCAGGTTAATATTTTAAATTAGTATTTGCTTTCAGTGTTAATGTTCACAACTGATTTAAATATGCATTAATTCATCTGTAATGTCTAGAACGTCATTTTTCATTCTCCTGTTTTAGGTAAAAAATGTATGCGAGTATAGAAGTAAACTTATCTCCCAATTTTGGAAATCACACATGAGTTCAAAGAGATGTCCAAATTGCAAGTGAGTATAATCAAGTATAACTTTTTACGGGCTGCTTTCTTCCCTATCCTCTCATCCCAGCATTAAAAACTGCTAGAATGTTTATACGTTCTTGATTGTGGTGTTGTCTTTTCTCCCTGCCACCCCTCTGTCTTTAAGAACGGGAAGATCACTTGTCCGAAAAGAGCACAATAGCAAACTCACTGTGACTTACCCCACTGTGGTAATCCAGAAGTCAGGCAAACAGGTTATAGCGGAGGATGCTGCAAGTATGTATGCTCTATTGAAATAATATAAAAATTATAACTTCACATTGATGAACATTTTGTTATACTAAAACGTACCATGTAGTACTTGGAATCTTCAGATCCTTTCTGTGTGTCTGAAGGAGAGGTCAACTGACCTAACTGGCAGTGGAAATGTTCTTTAAAATAACGTTTTCTTAGTGTGTATCTCCATACAGGAATGAATCTAGTCTTAAAGTCGTGCTTGGAGTAGATCCATTTAATACAATGGAACATAGTCATGACTATCTTAAATCTCATTCATCTGAGTGGATCTGCTCTGAGTATGGCTAATTCTGGATCCGGCCTACAGTCGTATATATTAGCATAGAAGCTGCTGTACTTAACGGTAACACATTTCATTATGTGCTGAATTAAGGCACAAAAAGATTGGGACAACTTAAATACCCAAAGGAAAGGAGATGGAAAATGAAGCAGCATTGCAGAACCTTTTAATTGTGCATTCTGTGTCATGTAAAAAAAAGCAACATCATTACAATTACTCCCATTAACCATTCAATAATGAGGTATTGCACAAAAGATTGAACAAAATAGGCACTGTATTTGCTGTCCCCTACCCATGTATGCAGAATAAGGATTGCATGATTTCAGTTGAAGCTGTGTGTGTGCATGCGTATTTCCACATTTATTTTATTGTTGCAGAGATCTCAGCTCTATCCTAATGTCCCTGCGGAGAGTTATGTCTACTATGCTAGCCACTGAAAACAGGAAGAGTTTAATTTCTACCTCATTCCATTTTTGGAAAGAAATGGCCCTAGATTTGGCTCTAGAAAGGGCCTTGTTTTTAAATGGTCCTATATTTACACCTTAACACTCTGTGGCAAATACATTCTGTGGAGTATTTGCCGTAGAATTTCTGTATTTGCTTAGAATGGTCAGATACTGAGTACAGAAGTGCCCATTATATCCAAATATTTCTACTTGATGTGGAAATTCTATGGCACCTCATCAGGGATGCAGAACCACAGGCCGAGGTGCTGAACGCAGCCCACCTAGGGGTCCCAGTCTGGCCCTCTGGGGTTTCCCAGAGGGCCGTGCCACCTTCCCATGCCCCCCCCCCCCTGATTGTTTGGAGGTTTCCTGCCTTTTTTTTTAATGTTTCCCCATTCTAAGAGGTTGAAATGCTTCTCCTCAGGCTCAATTATTGGCAGTAGGAGCTTTAAGCTAGATAAAGTGGCAATTTTCGCCTGTCTGTTTTGCCTTTGGCCCCACCCCTTTTGCCGTCAGCCCCATCCACCACTGGGACGTGGCCCCCACGAGCTTCTCTGGAATAGAATTCAGCCCTTGGGCTGAAGGAGGTTCAGGATCCCTTTACCACACAAACCAGTTTATCCTTCAAGAGGGTTTGCCATCAACTGCAGGTCCTTTCACAACACTTCTTTTCTTTTTTCTGTCTTTTTCCGGGTTCCTATTGCTAACTATAAAGCTACCTTTATAGCTATACCTTAAAGATTTTTTCCCATCCAGAGTCTAGTGAAGGGTCCTTCCATAAATTAAATGTTGCTTCATGTACAGCTGCTTCCGTCCTTAAAATGTAAAATGAATGTGGACACTGAAAAAGACTTATATTCAAACAATATCTTATACTTTGTATAGAATAATTTCAGCCGAAACTTGTACCATATGCTAAAAGTCTGGTGAAATTAACTCTCTGCTATCTCTTGCTCAATGTGGGTTAATAGAAAAATAAGAGAACTAGAATTTTTAGAGTTCCTCCCAAATTAAGGCTAGTTTGAACATAATCCTGGGCAGCTACATCAGTGTAAAAAGTGGCAGTGGAGCGGTTTGATGTCACTGTTTTCAATGAGTATGAGGCATACCTCATTTGCGGCCACCTGATAATGAGTCCTTTAACCTCTTCCTCTTGGTGTATACACCATGGCTGGGCAACCTTTTTACCCCTGAGGGTCACATGGGGTGATGAGGGCTGCATGTGCACCCCCGACACACACACTACACATAGCTCATACCCACGCACACTCTTCCCTTTCCTGTATGCTGAGATCATAACTTTTCTCCCCTGCTAATCAGCTGGGAGAGAGGCACATTATTTAAATCACACTTCTGACATGATTTAAATCGCAGCCCAGGAGCACTATTCTGTGAGGAAAGGGGCAGATGGGGAAGACACTCCTCATCTGCTCTTTTCTCCAGCAGAATCATGTTCCTGACAGACCATGAAACAGCATCATCATTGTGAAGGTGGCAGCAGTGCACTGGGGTGGGTGGGGGGTGCATGTGCAGCCAGCCACACAGGTATCCAAGGGCCACAGGATCCTTGGTATATATGAAGGAGGTATCCTGGCAAGTTTTAATCAATTTAGAAATCACTTGATAGTGTTGTTCCAACAATGAACTGATCATGTGGCATATCTGTAATAGGAAGATCATGCAAACACTTCCTTTATATACTTGGAGATGTGCCTTTGTGGTTGCCTGTCAAAGACCCATGGCCCTATATGTAGCTGTTCAGCTTACCTTTTACATGTGTAGCTTTGCACTGAGATTGGCTTTGGTTGACTGCTGCTGGTAGTGAACAAGTGCAGTTTTGTTTCCATCAATGGAATTTTACAAGTAACCTGACATAGCGTGAAGTTCTTCCATCTTAAACTGTAACTTCTTAGCCATAGATGAAACTCAGCTGGGAAAACGAGGCTACATGACACCTACTACTGCCAAACAACACATTGAAGCTTTATGGAAAAATGAAGGTAAGTGAATAAAATTGCTTGCTACATTTTGATAGTTGGTGCCCCCTCCAGTGGAACTCCCCCCTTGCACCAGTGATCCAGCACCTTGGAGTGTACGTTGTATGTGGTCAAATACCTGGATTTAGTATAGAATATTTCCTGTTGTAGGTTTCTTTGATTTTTATCTTCGTTTGAACATTCCTTGCTTGTAGAGAGGTGCTACAGATTCTAAATAAAGATTCTGTTCATTTCAATAAATTCTGAGTCAGAGAACTTCCCACTGGATTGTACCCCATGGGTCAGATTTGCTTGTCCCCCAGTTTGTCACCCTTAACAGCTCCCTGTTAAGGCAGCCTCTTCACCTAGTCTCATAGTAGGGTTGTCCCTGTTGCCCATATAGTATTAGTTGGAGTGGCATTGGAAGATAAATACTGTCATTTCTGAATATGAATTCAATTGATGTGTGCTTAGGATCACAGACTTAAATACACAGTGGACTAAGAAATGGATATGTTAGAAAACATATCCTGTGTTTATCTGTGTTTTGGATTAACTATAACATTTGGTTCTTGGGATGAAATCACATGAGCTGTCATTATCTTATTGCTCTAAAGGTTGCCTAGTTCTCCAGGTTGGTGTGCGGAAGGCATCCCTACAATGGATTAACTCCCTCTATTGTCCAGGAAAAACAGGGACCATGTGACAGAGTTTCGTGCAGTCTCCTGGTCCTAGATTCCTCCCTGCCGGTTCATCCCTGCTTTTTGTCGAGGACAGAGCTTCTCTCCTATCTGCTGCAATTTTCTGCAACTTGATCCTCTTCCAACTATTTTATTTATACTAAAATAGTATAAATACTTATAAAAATATTTATACTTATCTCTTTAGAATCCTTATCTCTTCAACTCATTTCTTCTACTATATATATGTATAAAGTACATTTCCTGGAGTGGAGGATGATGTCCTTATATGGGTTGCCCCTCCCACTTGCTCCAATAGGCAAGAATATGCAAATTAACTGAAAAGGCATTTCCTGCCTTAGCTCTGAGCAGGTTGCTGGAGTATCTCCTCTAGCACTCCAGCCCTTTATAGCTACCGTTTGCCTTGCTTTTTTCTTATTTCTTCCTCTCTATCCTTCTTTACTTTCTCCCTTAGTTTCCAAAGCAAAAACTTTTCCCCCTCTTCTTTTAGAGTTAGGAGCTTTTCTAATTACAGTGGTGCCTGATTTCACCTTGGCAATAGAGAGGCCTGGGATGCTGGGGGACTCCTTTCTGGAACCTCAAGAAGGGCCATGGGGGCTCCAGGAGCAAGTCTGGCCACCCAGATAAGACCTTCCCAGCACCATCCAGCTACAGGCTGAAGCAGGGCCTGTCATCCTCAGCACAGGTGGGCCTACTAGGAGCAAGGCAGGTCCAGCACGGTATCGTATCCTGACCCCGCCTGGGGACTGGGAACTATCCAAGGAGAGCTCAGAATAGGTAAGTCCCAAGGGGCCTGTATCCCAGCAAACGGCCTCCAATTCGCCCCTCCCCCCTATCAGTTACATCTCACAAATTGATTAGTCTGTCCTCTCTCAACTTTCACTTGGACCAATTAACCAGTTATTTTGTAGACTAACAGGGTCCAAAACCAACTCACCCTGCCAAGCACACTCGTGAACCATGCCCTTTGGATCCCCCCCCCCCCAAATCCAAGAATACTGCTAAGCCTCCTGGTTGTCCCTGGCCAAACCCACAGCAAACTTCCACTCACAGCCAGCGTTCTTCTGCCAACTCTCGAAAGGGCTTACCCAATCCCGACTCTACTGCCTAGGGTGTCACCCCCAGAGCTCCTCATCCTGAGTCCCAGCCACATCAGGATAGCAACTCCTCCCCACCCCCTGGAGATGGGTGCTTTGGACTGGGAAGAGAGGGGAAGGTCAGATACAGAAACCATAGAGGATACCCCTACAGACTTTAATAAAGAGGGTTTTCTGCCCTCGCTCTCTAAGGCAATTGCTACTTTAGCCATTAACCCTGCAGAACCAGAAATAGCACAGCCACTCTCACAAGGAGTAGCTATGTTTCCTGAGCCCAAGCCAGCCACCAGAAATTTTCCCTTCCCAAATTCTTTCAAAAAACGATTGAAGGAAGAATGGTCTTGCCCCTTTCTTGCCTTGGAGGGGGAAAGTACAGCTCAATGCTTCTGCACTGACAGAATATTACAGAAGACCTTAAAATACCCCTTGTAGATGTTCCAGTGACAGCACTTTTCTCAGGGGGCTATTACGCCAAAAGATGGGGATGCACCCCTTAAGGATCAGAGGAAACAAAGGTCTGTCACTGATCTAAAGAAAGCTCACAACGCATCAGCTCTTGCCTTACGTGCCTCAGCTCTCTTACTTTGCCAGAGTTGCAATCCTATGAGTTGAAGATGTTATAAATAATAAAGATCTAATCAAGTCCTCTACAGAGGACTAATCGAACCTTCAAAATCTTTCACCTTTATAGCAGATGCCACCCAGGATGCACACCAGTGTAATGCCTGTTCTAGTGTGGCCACTACTGTGGCTTGCAGGTCCATTTAGCTAAAGCATTGGAATGTGGATATCCTCTCCAGAGGCAACCTAGCCATTGTGCCATTCTCAGGAGCACATCTCATTGGAGAAAAAGCCCAAAGGAAGTGATACCTTCCAGGAAAGAGGAGAGAAAATCTTTCAACAGAGAACATATTCCTCCTTTCGTCCCTTCAGGAATACAAACCTTACGTTCCAGAGGCTATAGATACCCCAGACCTGCCTGGTCTTGGTCATGCTTCCAAACCAGAAACCAGCTCTGCTAACCCCTCCTCCAGTAACCCCTCCTCCAAACCTTGTTTTCAACTATCCAGAACAGGTCGTCAACAGTTCTTACACCAGGAACACCTCTGTGGGAGGAAGATTGCAACAGTTTTTAACAGCTTAGCAGCAGTGAGCCTAAGATTGCCAGGTACTTGACACCATATACAATGGCTGTTCCACAGAATTCCAGGAACCCCCTCATCCCCTGTTCATCCAGTCTCTGGCATCACATTCCACTACAGAACATTAAATCATATCCCAAGCAATCCAGCACTTAATCGACTTCGGAGTCATAGCTGCAGGGATTTCTGGATGAGACAGATTATCTAGATCCATTTCAATCTGGCTTCAGGCCCGGTTATGGGACAGAGGCTGCTTTGGTCGCATTGGTGGACAATGCTGGGAACTGGACTGGGGAAGTGTGTCCCTATTGGTTTTGCTCACTCTTTCGACAGCTTTCAGTACCATTGACCATGGTATCCTGAGGCATCTGTCTGAGGTGGGACTGGGAGGCACCGTCCTAAGGTAGCGCCAGCACTTCTTGGAAGGTTGATCTCAGAAGATGGTGCTGGGGGATTCCTGTTTGACACCATGGCCACTGGCCTGTGGTGTCCCTCAGGGTTCCATCTTATCCCTTATGCTATTTAACATATACATGAAACCACTGGGAGAGACTGTCTAGCATTGTGGGGGTTGGTGTCACCTGTATGCTGATGACGCCCATCTCTATCCTTTCCATCTAAATCCAAGGAAGCTGTTCTCATACTAGATCGGTGCCTGATGCTGGTAATGGACTGGAGGGAGGACAAACAAATTGAAACGTGATCCAAGCCTCAAAAGATTACACTGACCACAGATGCCAGCCTATAGGGCTGGGGTGCGCATTACAGTTGACCACAGATACCAGCCTAGAGGGCTGGGGTACGCATTACAACAATCAGGTCGCCCAAGCCTGCTGTCAGGACTCAGACAAAGGACACCACATCAGTTGGCTTGAACTCGGAGCAGTGCACCTGGCCCTGAAATACTTCATCCCCCAACGGCAGTGCTCTCATGTATCCTTATAAGGGTGGACAATGCCACTACAAAGAGCCACATAAATTACCAAGGAATGAAATCCCACTCCCTCCACAAGGACCCCAATTGATGCTTCTGTAGGCCAAACAAAACCTGATCTCCATTTCAGCCCAGCACATCCAGGGCAAACAAAAGCACACAGCGGACTACCTCAGCAGGCAGCAACTAGTAATAGAGTCTACACCCCTCCACCTTCCAAGAGATGCAGATACACTTCGGGCCACCAGCAGTGGATTTGTTCGCCTCATGCCCCAACCACAGGCTTCCCTGGTACCTTCAAAATTCCACTGCTACGGAACAAGGAACATGGATGCTCTAAACACATCATGGCCCAGGGAAAGCCTCTGTGCCTTCCTGCCAGCCCCACTATTGGTCAGGATGCTCAGAAAGACCTTTCAAGCCATGGTTTTTGGAAATCCTATATCTTGCTGAGGAAGAACCCTGGTTCCTCCCCAGGCTGGGAGAGAAGATCGGGCCGATCTCCTCTCCCAGTGACCGGATCTCCACTTGGACCAAGAATGGCTTCATCTAGTTTCCTGGCAGTTGAGCAGTCCACCTACACATCCTTAGGATACTCGGACACAGTAATCAGCATCCTCCTATCATCCCGTAAGAACTCTACTACATTTGTTTATATGAGATCACCTGGAAGGCCTTTACCAGATGGTGCAGATGAAAAGACATCGACATCCACTCTGAAGGTATCAAAAAGCTCCTGCTATTCTTCCAAGCAGGCCTCAACATGGGTCTCAAACAGACCTCAGCCATCTCCTCCATCCTATCAAAACCAGGTCGTCCACCTCTCAGCTCCCATCCTCGCCTCAAGCACTTCCTCAGAGGAGCTTCTGTTTTATGTCTGCCTACCATTCACAGATTCCCAACCTGTAGTGTCCAAATCATTCTGTCTACACTCACAAAACCACCATTTGAGCCTCTCAAGAGTATTCCTCTCAACCTTCTATCTCAAAAGGTATTGGTTTTAGTAGCCATTACATCAGCACGGAGAGTGTCGAAGCTCTCGGCCCTTTCAGTAAGGGAAAGTCTGATAACATTTCAGAAGGAGACGGTCACCCTCAGACTTGATCCTACCTTCATTCCCAAAGTCAGTTACCTTGTTTCACAGATCAGAAGAGCTAATCTTGCGTTCCTTCTGCTCTCACCCATCTCACCCCTTGGAGAAGAGCTGGCATCAGCTGGACATACCCAAAGTGATAAGAGTCCTTCCACAATCTGGCTCCCTTTTTGTTTCCTTTTATCCCACAGCCATAGGTAAGAAGGTTTCCAGATCCATGCTAGCCAGGCCGCTCAAAATTTATGCGTTTTCTGCCTACGAGGCTTCACACCTTAATAAACCTTTTAACAGTCATGGCACACTCCACCAGGTCAGCAGCCACCTCAGCGGCCCTTTCCAGCAATACCTCAGTAGCAGAAATATGTAAGGTTGTGATTTGGGCTAATCAAAATCTTTTACTAGGCACTATAAGATAGACACTTATGCCTCTGCAGATGCCTCCTTTGATAAGAGGGTTCTCCAGCAGGTAGTTAGTTTTCAGTAGATTCAGTACTTACAAGTTGTCCCACCCTAAATGGCACTTAGCTTATCCCTACTCATTGTAGGGATGTCTTCCTCACACCAACCTGGAGAATGGAACATTGGTACTTCCCAAGAAAGTTCCTTCAGGGTTGGTGTGTGGAAGGCATCCCGGCAACACACCTACTATTTTGGTTCCTGATTCTATTGAATTATCCACCATGGTCACCTACCTCTGCATCTTCTGGGTCAGACCTGCCTCTTGAGATCTAATTTCCTTTTCTTTATGTATCTGTCCTCCCTGGAAGTTTCTTCTCTCCTCTGTAGCCCTTATGGTTTTCCATTTATACTGGGGAATGTTTTCCCTGATCTCTATTCCTGAGCTGTAGCCATGGATGGAACAGGCAGGGAGGAGTCTAGCACCAGCAAACTATCCAGAACTCTGTCACATGGTTCCCTGCTTTTCTTGGACAACAGAGGGAGTTAGCTCATTATAGGGATGCCTCCTGCACGTCAACCCAGAAGGAATCTTCTTGGTAAGTACCAATGTTCTGTCATACCTTAGGTGCAGCAAGCATTCTAATGTGTTTTTGTTCTGTTTAGGATTTTTCCTTTGCAAGCTTTTTTCTGGCATGACGGTCACCGGTGATTCAAGTTTCAATCCTGATATGTTCTTCCTAGATAAACTTGTTGTTCCACCTTCTAGGTAATGCAACTCTTTTTTTACTTCATTTCACAATGTGGTCTTGAAAGATTTTAATGATTTACAGTTGTGACTTTGTCAGCCAGAGTAAGAGGGTATTGTTTTTCTTAATATAACGAATGTACTCTGGTATAGGTATCGTCCCGTGAGTTGTGTTGGAGACCAGATGTTTGCAAATGGTCAGACAGTGAACTTGCAAGCTGTTATGAAGGATGCCCACCTGACGCGGAAGCTTCTGGCTTTTATGGCTCAAGAACAATGTCAGTCAATGGAAACTGAGGAGGGAGACCTCAAGATGGTACGGTCAGGACCCGTTCAGTGCCCCTAGTATCAGGAGGAAAAGCATCTGCTTAAAATCCAGTGAGATTCTTTGACTACTGTCCTTGCGCAGTTTTCACAGACTCGTGTTGATGTTCCTGATTCTGCATGAGGAAAACTAGATAGTCGCAGAGGTGGCGATGTTTGATTTTCCCCCGCCTCCCCGTAGGCTGGATATGCACTTTCTGCAGCAAACAACAGGTCTGGGAACTCTGGCCGCTGCTTCTCAGCTGTGAAGCAACTGTGGGAGGGGGGCTTAATTAAGTGCATGCTTAATTTTCCCCCTCAGCTGGTGTTAATTGGGGGGAAGTGGGTGTGGGGGTTGCAGGGGAAAAGCAGCAGCTGGGGGTAGGTTTAAGTACACACACATGCGCCTTCTTCCCTGCAGTTTAGGGCCTTCTCCTCACTGCTTTGCAGCAGATGAATCCCCAGCCCTGTTTTGTCAGGGGAACGTGTAGATCAGCCTTCCCCAGTCTGGTGGCCTCCAGATGTTTTGAATTCCCAGCATTCCTGACCATTGGCCTTGCTGGCTAGGGCTGATGGGAGTTGAAGTCCAAAACATCTGGAAGGCACCAGGTTGGGGAAGGCTGGTGTAGATAAAGCTTTTGCAACAAGCATACTTAGTGCAGGATTTCCCCAGATTATACTCTTGGTAGCGAGGTGCAAGGTAAGATGGCAAGCACAACCGTGCTGTCTTTCCCTTTAGCTGCACATCTGGCTGGACAAAAGTTCTAGAGGGGTATCTGTGCTAGTATGTTGCAGCCCATACAGGTATTGTAACATCTTAATAGATTAAGGGTGCAGTCCTATGGCCGCTAGACAAAGGCTAGATGGCCATAGGATTGTTTAGTTTCTGGGAACCAACCTCGGAGCCCATGCTCCGAGATTGGTTCCTGGAAAATTTCCTCCCCTCTCCCCCCGCCTCGTAGGCAGTGCAGATCATCCCAGGGCTCTCCACTCAGATGAGCAGCATGGAGCAGGGCAAAATGGGGCGGTCCCAGGGGCAGGGAGTGTGGAAGTGCTGGTGCAATGCTTCCTATGCATTGTCTGGCCTCTCCCCGCCTCCAAAGTTCCGTGGCCAGACAGCCAAAATCAGCCATCTAGCCGCAAATGCCGGGTGGCCGGAGTGCGGAGGAGAAGATCCCCTCCGCGTTCCACCCACCTTGCATTGGATAGGCAGTCGCCTCCAAGTTTGGAGGCGGCTGCCTATCCCAATAGGATTGCTCCCTTATTGTGGCATAAGTTTTTGTCACGCATATCTTCAGGGAAGGCACTGAAGACAGAAAAGCTGGCCTACATGACCAAAGGCTGGGCTGTCCCTGATGGTATAAGACAGCTTCCCATGTTTTTAACAAGTCAGACCACTGGTCCATCGAGCTTAGTGCTGTCTACACTGACTGGCCTCGGATGATTACCGTAGAGCCTGGGTGGTAAATATTGGGAGGAGATGCTCAGTTAGGTAATCTGGCCCCAAGGTTAAAACAGCACTCTGAATTTAGCCCAGAAACAAACTGTAGCTGGTGCAGATGGCTGAGTACTGACAATATGATTGTGTCAGCCAGTCCCAGTTAACCATCTAGTTGCCATATTTTGGACTCACTGAAGTTTCTAGACCATTTCCTAAGGTAGCCCCATGTATAACACATTGCTGTAATCCACAGGCTACCAGAGTGTGAATAATTGTTGCAAGGCTATCTCTGACTAGGTAGGCTCGTAATTGATACGTTGGTCTAAGCTAATAAAAGGCACTTGGAGCCACTGAAGCCACCTGTGCGTCTAGTGACAATAATGGATCCAAGGGTACCTCCAAACTATAGTCTGATCCGTTAGTGGGAGTGCAACCCCCTCTACAACGGAGAGAGCCAGCCTGCTGCTGCTGCTTCTAAAGCCAGAAGGCAGAATTGGAGGGAGCAGCATGAAGATTTGTGCCAATATGGCGCCATTCCATACGGGTAGCAGCCCACTGAGCACTATTCTGTGCATTCTGCAGTCATTTCCCCTCTCTATCTGTGTCAAAGGTGGGAAATTGACGGTTGTGAGGCTTTCCGATGATAGCAAGTTTCCAAGCAGTGACGCTACTTTGTACTTTCAGTCCTGAGGGGAAAGGGGCAGCTGCAGAGTGCTCAGTAGATCAGGGGTGGCAACAGATAGATCTCCAGATGTTTTGGACTTCAACTCCCAGAAGTCCTGGTCAGCATGGCCAGTGGTGGAGTTGAAGTCCAAAACATCTAAATATCTACTTTCTGTGCACGCCTGCAGTAGAGCCCTTGGCCGGGTGCTAGCCCCTTGCATTTCCCCACTCTGTCAGTGGAGGAGAGCAGCCAGATACCTACGTGCCCTTCTGTATGTCCCAGCTCAGTGACACGGCAGGGCATTTGCTATCCCAGTGGGCAGCTTCCAAAATGTAGTTTTGTTTAACACAAGGCTGTGTTCTGAAGGCATGTCTCAGGCCTGTTCCTTTCCTCCCCTTTCAGGAAGGAGAGAGCACTTTCGAAGATGGGGCCCATGGGTTCCTTAAGTGACCTTGTCCCCACACTCTTGCTCTTTGTTAACTCTTTGTCTTCACAAGGTGTTTCTGAATATGGACGGTGAAACCATAACACGATCTTTCTTCTGCTGAAGTTTTGTTTTACGTTCCACAGATGGCGGAGAAGCCCTTGGAATCCCTAGATCATTCCGTCCTGGTGACAATCCCAGGGCACACCACTTCAGATAAGCTTTACAACATCTGGATCCGTCTACAGAGCCATGTAAATATTTTGTTTGACAGTGACATGGATAAGTTAATATCTGAAAAATACCCTGGTGTGCGTCAGGTGAGAACTGCAAAAATATTCAGTGATTTGTCGAATATTTTAAAGTTGTATGGAGTTGCAGGAAGGAAATAATGTATTTTGAAATAATCTTGTACCATAAATAAGCATTTTTGTTTTGTTTTGTATATTTGTAACAAAATGGCTCCCAGGCCAGTTCACAATACAATATAAATAATACAATTCGTGCAATAAAATCAATGCAATACAGCAAAACCAATCATAATAAAACCTGCAATAAAGCAGCAATAAACCTAGGCTAATAGATGGATCTTTAAAAGCCTGGGAGAACAAAAAAGTTCTCCTGGAGGCAAAAGGTTAGCAGAGGAGGCACCAGGTGAGCCTCACTTGGAAGGGAATTTGATAATTGGGGTGCCAGTGCTGAAAAGGCCATCTTGCTGAGCACCATCCATCTCATCTCAAGTGGCAGGAGCACCCAAGGAAAGCCTCCACCGGTGAGCTTAGGTGGACAGGTTAATGTGGGAACTCGAATTCCTTCAGATATACAGATCCCGAGCCATATAGGTTTTTAAAGGTTAGCACAAACACTTCCAATTGTACTCTGAAGTAGAAGTACCAGAAGCCAGGTGGTGGTGTAATATGATCCCAATGTCCAATCCCAATTAGTGGCCTAGTAGCTATAGTCTGAACTAACTGCAGTTTCCAGGCAGTCTTCAAAGGTAACCCCACATAAATGCATTGCAGTAGTTGATTTTGGATGTTAAGACTAGAATATGTATGACCGCGTCCAGGCTGTTTCTGTCCAGGAGAAGCTGCAGTTGGCACTCCTTAGCTGATGAAAGGCAGTCAGTAACACTCAGGCTACTTGGATCTCTAGTGACAAAACAGGATTTTTGAGCATCCCCAGATTGCAAACTTGATCCTTTAGGGGAAGTTGAACTCCATATAGAACAGGCTAACCACCATCTCCCTGAACAGATTAATCCCCTGCACACAGAACTTCCATATTGTCAGGCTTGAGTTTGTTTATTGGCCCTCATCCAGCCTCTCACTGGTTCAGAAATTCTACCATCTCACTTGACTTAGATGAAGAAAGAGTTGACTGTCATTCATTCATGTGTTGATGACAGTTCACTCCAAAACCCCAGATGACTTCCCCCAGCAGTTTCATGTAGAAGTTGAACAGCATTTCCATGGACCTTTATATTTTATATTTCAAAATATTTTATATTTCAAAATAGTGAAATTGATGTGAATCCTTTTGTGTCTGTCACTTTTTTTGCAAACATTTATGATGAAAGATTCTGGAGAAAAAGGATGGCCTGTTTCGTAAGCACATGATGGGAAAGCGAGTGGATTATGCTGCTCGGTCAGTCATTTGCCCTGATATGTACATTCAGACTAATGAAATCGGCATTCCCATGGTAAGAAAAAAGCCTATTTAGTACAGAAAGTGGTTTGATCAGTGGAGATTTTGGGGTTGGTGTTTTTATAGTCTCCCATAGTTCAGTAGATTTTGGCTTTTGCAAACAAAGTCATTATCAACTAGTGTATTAATGTACTCCAGAATGTCAGCAGGTAGGTAATGAATAAGTGATTAGGTAGATTTGAACTTTTAAAAAAATGTTTGGCACATCTCCTTCACCAAAGATGCTTAAGAAAGCTAAGCAACCAAGGGATAGGCTACTCCCCCTGCCCCATTTTGTGAAATGTAATGTGGGGCGACCAAAGCATCTGTACTGGAATTGGTTGTTTAAACATTCTCTGTAGGTGAGAAAAGAAGCAGATTTGGAAAGTGATGATAGAAGTCCATAAAAGGTAATTTTTGGTTGGGTTTGTGAACAGAGACTTTTTAAATCAAGAGCTCATACTCAAGTGCCCCTTCTCAGGACGCCCCTACCTATTCCTTTCTTCTAAGGCTTAGAATAAATATCTTCTGAGACATCTTGCAGTGGTGATTAGGCACATGTTATTAGGGACATCTAATTATTTATTGAATAAAATATCTCTATTGATTGCTATTTGTGTATCACCATCAATATACATCGCACTTTTCAGAATAACATCAAAGTAAAGATGCTGACAACCTAAATATACAGGGAAGGGCATGAAAAAGAGGAAGAGGAAAGAAAGTAGGAAAGGGAGGGGCAGCAGTAGCAGGAGATGAATGTGGGTGGATGCAGGTACATATATCTGGACTTCGTTTCAGTTTTAGGTGAGGACTAAAGGACTATGGCAGTGAATGATATTTCTTTGGATGGCAAAATGGTGATTGGACTGCGGAATTGGATAGCAGAGTAAGGGCAATGGAGGTGGTCCCTCAGTGTTATAGGAAAAAAGTGACTGTAATCTCTGGTGATGAAAGCATATTTAATCATTTCCTTTTTCTTCCTTGGAGGTGTTTGCTACAAAACTGACCTATCCTCAACCTGTAACTCCCTGGAATGTCCAAGAATTGAGGCAGGCTGTCATAAATGGTCCGAATCAGCACCCCGGGGCTTCCATGATTATCAATGAAGATGGGTCTCGTACAATACTGAGCACAGCCAGCCAGACCCAGAGGGAAGCCATAGCCAACCAACTCCTAACTCCTTCCACTGGGGCACCAAAACCAGGGATAAAAATTGTAAGTATTGCCCAAACCTTGGCTAACTTGGTTATTTATGTCAAGAGATACATGTGGCGCACAGATTGCAGACAAGGTGAAATCACAATAACCTACATTCTGTTAGCTATTTGCTCCAGTCACTGTACCATGCTTTCAAACTACTTGTTTTGGAGATAGTAACTACACATCATTTACAGTGATTAAGGTTGTTGTAACAAAGGCATCCAACTGTTGTGTTTCAAATTTCTGGCATATTTTATTGAACACATTTCTACCCTACCTTTCAGGGCACATTATCCTTGCAAGGCAGCTTACACTGAAGGAGTATTAAAGAGTATCAGTGCAAGACCTCTTCCCTTCCCCTCAATAGTCATCCCTCTCTCACCTGACTCCAGTCTTGCTTACCTACTCAGCCCAGCAATGGATTGCACTAGAGTGCAAGGCCCCATTCATTTTGGTCCACAGCATCCACTCTCAAGTGGGAGTAGGGGGACAGGCTCAGGCTGTATCTTGTTAGTCATTAGGTGGAAAGGGAGACTTCGTGGCTCTTACTGTGCCATTGAGTAAGGATCACTTAGCCACCTTAGCTCCCTCTGTAACACTTCTGTTTGTATATTATGTTTGTTTCCTACCCTCTTCACCTTGGTTTCTTTCTTTCTTTCTTTCTTTCTTTCTTTCTTTCTTTCTTTTCTTCTTGCTTGCTTGCTTGCTTGCTTGCTTACTTTCTCTCTCTCTCTCTCTCTCTCTCGCGCGCACACACACACGCACACACACACACCCCTTTCAGTTTTCTACCAGTAGCGGTTCTTCACTCTTGGCTGAACTTGAATCTTTCCTAGGTGTGCCGCCATATTAAAAATGGAGATGTCCTTCTGCTGAATCGGCAGCCTACCCTTCATAGACCCTCCATCCAAGCTCATCGAGCCAGAATTTTGCCTGGAGAGAAAGTTCTGAGACTTCACTATGCCAATTGCAAAGCCTACAATGCTGATTTTGACGGTGATGAAATGAATGCTCACTTCCCTCAGAATGAGCTGGGCCGAGCTGAAGCTTATGTATTGGCCTGTACTGATGAACAGTATCTCGTTCCTAAGGTGAATCACTCAGCCAGAGAGTAAATCATGTTTTCTTTTGCATGTTTTGCCAATGTTTTTCCTTCTTTGTTTTTAGCCATTTCGTGATTTTGAATTTGTGGTGTGGGTTGTAAAGATATATATTTGGTTATCTTGGAATTGTCTTCTTTTCTTGATGAATAAGACTGCAGACCTAACTGTAAGTAAGAAGGCATTGCATGCTGCATCTATGATAAGAACATAAGAAGAACCATGCTGGATCAGACCAAGGGTCTCTCTACTCCAGCATTCTGTTCACACAGTGGCCAGCTGGCTGCCCAGGGCAGGACATGAGTGCAATAGCATCCTCCCACCCATGTTCCCCAGCAACTGATGTCCATAGGCTCATTGCCTCTGGCAGTGATGATTACACACACAGAGTGATCTCTTTCTTCCTTCTAGCCTTGCATCTTGTCAATGGCTCCTTAAGATAAAAAAGGTGAAAGTGTCTCCTGTGTCACCTTCATACCATTGCTCTGTTTAGCACAGGGCTGTGTTGTGGAGGCTTCACCATGTGTCTGTACTACTGGTCCTAGGTAAGTGCCTGAGATAGTCCCATGCAGCAGGAAAGAGGAGAAATAGTGAAAAAGACATAGAGTTGGGAATGGTACATGGGAGGAGAGAAGGAACAGCTTTCAAATTATTTTGTCATTCATCCATTGATCACAGTGTTCAAAGAACTGAAAGATGTCCCATTGGACCTACTAACGGACCCCTTGATTCTTCCTTTTCTGTCTGCATGATGTATTTCTTAGGATGGGAAACCATTGGCAGGTTTGATCCAAGATCACATGGTCTCTGGTACAAGGATGACCACACGGGGCTGCTTCTTCACCCGAGAGCAGTATGTGGAACTCATGTATCAAGGGCTGACGGACAAAAAGGGAAAAGTGAAGCTTCTCCCTCCAGCCATTATAAAACCACAATGCTTATGGACAGGAAAGCAGGCAAGTTAAAAATGAGTAGACTTCTTATATAAAATAGTCTGTTCAAAGTTGAATAGTGTGGTTTAGTCACTTTCTCAATGAAGCAGTGGACAGTTTTTAGTGAATTGTTTTCATCTGGAGTTACCTGTGGGTTTCTTGTATTTTTCAAATGCCATTTACCCGTGAAAGTATGGAGGAACAATTTGCCATCTATACATATAATAGAAACAGGAATCAGGCCAGTTGACTAATAATGTGGCCCGAATGCTTAGCTGTGCTGCTGCTTCAACCACCACCAGAAGAGAAAGCTTCACTAGCCTCCATTTACCATCCCAGCCAGAAAGTTCCCACTGACACCCAGCCCTCCTCTTCAGTTTTGCTTTTTCCCCCTGGGTTTTATGCTGCTTGTTTTACATATTATTCCATACTGGTGGTGTTACACTCAGTCCTGGCCCTTCTGTGCATCTCTCCCATCATTCTAATTTAGATTATGTCATTGTAATTTCTTTGCCTAGTGCTTCTATGGCACTAGGTCCTCTTGCTCTTTTTCATTTGCTCCAGTTTCTTCTCTGATACTGCTTCTCTTTCTTTGTTCCTAGATTGTGACCTTGTGAGCAGGGACTCAGGTTTTCTGTTTTTGTGCAGCACCTAGTGCATATTAAGTGTTCTATAACTGACTGTTATGATGGGATGTTGAAAAAGCACCACAATCCTTTCTATAGGTTACCTGTTTCCAAGGCCTTGATGAGTTTGTATGGTTCATTATATTATGTATTCAGATGCGTGAAGTACTTTCCCTTGTTCTATTCACATAGGGAAATAAACAATTTGAAACCAGTAGGGGAAGGTAAACTGTCATAAATAAACCACCTGCTTATCAAAACTAATTCCTGAAGAGTTTACTCCGATCTTGTATTTTATCTCAGGTTGTTTCTACGTTGCTAATAAATGTAATTCCAGAGGATCACATTCCACTGAATTTGTCTGGGAAAGCTAAGATTGGTGGGAAAGCCTGGAAGACGGAGTCTGCCTCTAGAATTTACAGATCAGATCTTGATTTCATGTGTGAATCTCAGGTATGGGATCAATATTTAATAAGATATAGTGTCAGCAGAGGCCCTCAAATTTTGGCTGTCCTTGGTAGCCAGATAAAATTTGTGGTTGTCACAACCTGGGCAGGCCTTGTCTGACATCATAGTGAGCTTCAGAGGTACTTGGAGGTAAAGCACAAGCCTGAGTGCCTACTCAGGAGGAGACTGGGGATTGTCCCTGCAGCAGCACTGCATTTTGGAGGCACTCCAAGCAGCAGCCACTGGAACAATTCCCTGCCTTCCTCCCCAGCTCAAAACTCAGGCGAATGGAGAACTTGATTCCCTGTGAATTCTCCTTGTCTGAATTCCAGACAATAGTGGTCCAGGCAGTTTGATGCATTCCACTCTGCCTGCTAGGAGGCATGTTCTTTAATGACAGAAAGACTTGGCCAAGGAGCTGGACTAGGAGGCACCTCCCTCTTCCTCTCTAAGGGGAGAAACTGCTCATGTAGTAATGAATGTGAGACCCTCCCCAGGCCTAACTCATAAACTAAATGCATGTCTAGAGAAAACCATTCAAGACAGGCAGGAGCCAGACTGCTGTCTGTTAAACAAGGGGAAGGAGAATTCACAAGTAAGCAGATTTTCTGTCTTCCCTTCCAGGGTGGTTACAAAAACAAGATAAAACAAATGAAACATAAACAACATATTTTAAAATGTCATTAATACTTTTTTTAAAAAAGCCTGAGGGAAGAATTGTTTTTCCTAAAAAAAATAACAATGTTGGTGCTAGGCAGAGTTCTCTTGGGGATGGAATTCAACAAATGAGGCATAACCCCCCAAGAAGGTGCTCTGGTCATGAACTGCTTTACCCTAGAGTGTTGGGGGACCTGGAGGAAAGCCTCTGAAGATGACATCAGTGCATCAGTGGGTTGGTAGGGGAGCAGGTGTTGTCCCAGGTACCTGGGTCCTAAGCTGTATAGGGCTGTAAAGCACCAGCACTTCAAACTGTGCTCAGAAATAAACTAGAAGCCACTGAAGTTCTTTCAGTACTGGTGAGAAACTTTCTTACCAACCAGTCCCAGTCAACAACTGGCAGCTATATTTTGGACTAACTGAAGTTTTCAAATAGTCTTCACAGGCAACCCATGTACGGTACATTACAGTAATCCTAGATGCTACGTTACGATGAATAACTGTGACTAGACTATCTCTGTCCAGGAGAAGCCGCAGCTGGTGCACAATTGTAAACTGATGAAAGGCACTTCTAGCCACAGGGGCTACCTGGGCCTTTAATGACAAAGCTGAAACCAGGAGGATCCCTAGACTTTGAACTTGATTCTCTAGGGAGAGTGCAACTCCCTTCAGAATAGTTTTCAATTTATTGGCCCTCATCTAGCCTGTTACTGATTCCAGCCACCAATTCAGCACTTCCACTGCCTCACCTTAATCCAAGAAGAAAAGAGGAATGCTGATCTGGATCAGGACTGAGCCTATTCTGATATAGACCTCTGAGGCCCAGGCTCCGTCTATGCACCCTGACATAGGTCTAGGTCTTCTGCTCTTTTGGCAAAACTGAAATGGGTATGTAAATGTGCATGAATATATCTGTGGAGCATCAGTCTGGATGTAAGCAAGACCTAACTAACTTCTTTTGCATCTGCCAGGTTCTCATTAGAAATGGGGAGTTGCTCTGTGGGGTCTTGGATAAAGCTCACTATGGCAGCTCTGCCTATGGTTTAGTCCACTGCTGTCATGAGGTTTATGGAGGTGAGACCAGTGGAAAGGTTCTGACAGCTCTGGCTCGGCTCTTCACTGCCTACTTACAGTTCTACAGGGGATTTACGATGGGTGAGTAAGATAGTTTACTATTTCTCCAGAAAAAAAGAGAGAGAGAGAGAGAGAGAGTTGTTCAACACCAAAACATGACAGAAATGTCTTCAAGAATGACATCCTACATAACTGGGTTCACACAGCACCACAACCCACACTCAAGGCTGAGTATGGGTTAGTTTGGGTTGTCATTGAACCGTGGGTTCACACAGTTCACAACCCAACAATAAACCATGGGTCCTCTTTGTGGATTGTTCATGGCTAACAAACCATGGTTGTTAGCACGGCTGCGTACACACAGCAAGACAGGTTTCAACAACAACCCACAGTTCAATGACAACCCATACTCAACCTTGAGTGTGGGTTGTGTTGTGAACCCAGCTCCTTTGTTCACTCTGATCTGTAGGGACATAGGGAGCTGCCTTATCCTGAGTCAGACCATGGGTCCATCTACCCCAGTATTGTCAACACTGATTAGCAGCAGCTGTTCAGGGTTTCCGGCAGGATTCTTTCCTTGCCCTATGTGGAGATGCTGGGGATCGAACCTGGGACCTTTTGCATCCAAAGCAGGGGCTCTGCTGCTGAGCTACAGCCTATCCCAGTTAGCTACAGCCCCTTTGGTGTTGGTTAGCAGTTTGCATAGGGTGGTTCTCTCTTTGTTCAGTATGTGTGTTTCTTTGAGCATTATTGATCAATGCAGGGCCCAATCTGTGCCTGTATCGTGCTGTACAGCACTGTAAGATGCTAAACTGACCTCCCAGGCCCCTTCAGCCCTGGCAAAGCAAAGGCAATACTTGGGGTGCTGACACTGCACAATCCAGCTGTTGTGTAACCTGCAGTGCATTGTACATTGGGCTGCCTTTGAAGATGGTTCAGAAGCTGCAGCTAATGCAGAATTCAGCAGCCAGGTTATTGACTGGGACTAGGCAATGTGAACATATAAGACCAGTTCTGGCTCGCCTGCACTGTTGCCAGTTTGTTTCTGGGCCAAATTGAAAGAGCTGGTTTTAACCTATGAAGCCTTACATGGCTCATGACCCCAATATGTGAAGGACCACCTCTTCCCTGTGTGCCCCCCCCCCCCCGAGAGAAGCTCAGGGGGTATCGGTTTGGAATGGGCCTTTTCTGTGATAGCCCCGTGTTTATGGAACACTCCCCCATGGAACACTCCCCCATGGAACACTCCCCCAAGGAAGCTCGTCTGGTGTAGACACTGTCATCTTTTTGGCCCAGTCAAAAACATACTTTTTCCCCAGGTATTTGGACATTAATTATAGCCCAATTATTGTGAGCTGCTTTTGTGATGTTCATTCTAGGCCTGTGAGTGGGGGTAGACTTTGTGTATTTGTGGAAGAACAGTTTTCATACTGTATTGATTTTAGATTATGTTTTATGGTATTTATTTTTATTTGTATTATTGTGCTGATTATGGTTTACATTGATCCTTCCCCCGGTGTTATAGTAATCATTGGTTTCTGTATTATATGTGTAAGTCGCTTCAAGACTGCTTTTTTGCAGTGGGAAGTGACACATAAATTTAATTAATAATAATTACCTCTGGTGATGCTGCTGTGCCAGATGGAAATCACTGTAGCAGCCCTCAGTGTAGAGCTGCAAGCCAGCAGTGCTGTATTCCTTGGCCAGAAGTGTTTGCAGCTGCTCCCGCCAGTTGCACAGGCAGAGATGCCTGGGATCTTCCAGGACTAGGTAGGTGATGCAGCAGGGCAACTTTTTGTGGGCTCTATCTGCAGCATTATCGGAGTGAACACTAAGTGAAACTTGTTCTACTAGCAACTACTAATATAGAATATTGACTGAGTTGTCTGTGTCTATAATTTGGAGGGTTACAGAATTAAAAAGTTATCAATAATAATGAGGATATTTTTAATTGCAATGTAATAGTATTTGTTACCAGTTAATTTATTCTGCTGTTAAGTTTTTTGGAAGGCTCAGCACTTTGTACATATTTTGCAAAGTTCATAATAAAGTAATTGCTTAGCCAAACACAGCACAAAGTTTGCATGGATTTATAAAGAAAGATCTTCACCACAGAAAAACCGTGAACAAGCCAAAAGCAGCTGACACTAAATCTCAAATGAGAGAGAATGTACACTCTCCATCTTTCCATTCTAGGAGTTGAGGATATTTTGGTCAAATACCAGGCAGACCGCAAGAGATGCAAGATCATTAAAGAAAGTACCCTCTGTGGTACAAAGGTAAACTCATACTTTGGAGCGGGGAGGGATCTGGCTTCACCAAAGCCCCTGTATTGTTATATATGTCTTGGCACCTAAAAATACTTTGTTCATCTCAGGTCGTTAAAGCTGCATTTAACTTGCCTGAAGCCTCATCATGTGAGGAGGTCCGAAGCAAATGGCAAGATGCCCATCTTCACAAAGATCAGAGAGATTTTAACATGGTTGATCTGAAATTCAAAGAGGAAGTCAACCATTGCAGCAATGAAATTTACAAGGTTTGCATTGAGAAATTTGAGATTATTCTGTTTGTTGATTCACACGCTTCATTTTTAACATACATTCAGCCCACAGAAATTTCCCATAGGGAATGTATATACTTCTTTATCTCAACCTTCCTTTAGGGGGTCAGGAAGACATAGGATTGTATCCAGTGTCCTACTCAGAGTAGACCCACTGAAATGAATGGGACTTAAGTTAGACTAACAGTAGACATATTTGTAACATAAGAACTTCCATTTTATAATCACAATAACCCTGTAAAGTTAAGCCCAAGAACATCCAGCGACCTTCGTAAATAATCAGGGTCACTGTGACACAAACGCTAACATAAATTACATTGGGCTAGAGTAAGGGACCTGTAGCGCAGTGCCAGTAGCGTTAAGTGGCACCGTGGGATTCCCCAGAAAACCCGCTGTGCTAGCTAATGCTATTGGTGTTGCGGTAGAGGTCCCTTATGCTATTGCAGTGTGATCTATGTTGGCGCTCATGTTGCATTAGATACTGCCCAGGAGTTTAAAGTTAATCCATCCTGGCCCCAGGCCAGATCTCCGTCCACTGAATCACACTAGCTCTTGCCATACAAATAATGACTGCATTTTGACTAAACAAACAGCAGTGTCAGTACCACCTAGTTTGAGAATCATAGTTTCTTACCTTTCTCATATCTCCAGATAGAGTTACCATAGTATAAATAGTGACTTTGTTTCTTTCTTTGTTCTCCAAAAACTTGTAGGTGTGTATGCCATTTGGACTTCACCAGAGGTTCCCAGAAAATAATTTGCAGTTGATGGTGCAGTCAGGAGCCAAAGGCTCTACTGTGAATACTATGCAGGTACTATTTATTTATTAACAATATTTAAGGGCCACACTATAACAGAGTTCTCAGTGCAGTTTACAACAAGAAATAAATTAAAATTCACTAATAAATTAATGTAATTTCTTAATCTTTGTCATCTACGTATGTTCATTTAGTTGGTTGCAAGAAATTTTAATTTAGAGGCCTACCTCTATACTATAAAGCAGAATTTGGGGCTAGTCACATAAAATGACAGCCCACCCTGGGTTATTTAACCCATGTTGAGACTGCGGGGTACATGTGGCCACCATTTTGAATATGCAAACCCCATTCGGGGTGTTATGTCATGTCGTGCGAACCCAGTGAGCATGGGTAATGACCCATGGTCTGTTTTAGGATTATGGAAGTGTTGTTTAACCTTCGCATAACTCATGTTCTCCAGGTTTGCATGACAATCCCTGAACAGGGGTTGGATATGCAACGTGGTGCCCACAGGCACCCCACAGTTCATTGTGGGTTAAATAAACCCAGTCATCTGGACCCGATCTATGTATGCTTAACTGTGAGAACTGCTTTGTAAATTTCTGAGATGTATGGCTTACTGGAGTGTGTATGACCAAGTTTGCTGTAAGATATTAATCCTGTTTTCAATATCTCTGCATCATTCAGGGCAGACTTCCAAAATGGAAGAGCTGTGTATAGTCTATTGATAACAGTGATTCCTGTTGTTAAAAACACATTGCTACAAATCATTCAGTTCTGAACATTCTTATTTTAGTACATCAGTGAAGACCCTATCTAAATGTTTTTATTTCCTCTTATTAGTATTTAAAGAAAAAAATGCCAGAGAAATGACAGAAAGCCATTATTTTGGATTATTCCTGTAGAATAAAAACTGGATATTTATGGGACAAAACTGGTGAATATGGAGGAAGTAAATGTAACAACATAAAGTCACCATTTCTGAATAGCCATTGTTTTATTTGGAGAGCTAAGTCACTGAGTTAACAAAGAAATTAGGCTAATTATAACAATGGTGTTTGTCTTTGCATTGGCATTTGTGTCTTATTGTCTCTCTCTTGGCTTCTTAAAAGATTTCCTGCTTGCTGGGCCAGATTGAGTTAGAAGGTCGACGGCCTCCGTTGATGCCATCTGGTAAATCACTGCCGTGTTTCCAGCCTTAC
This sequence comes from Heloderma suspectum, assembly GCF_057233095.1. NCBI lineage: Eukaryota > Metazoa > Chordata > Lepidosauria > Squamata > Helodermatidae > Heloderma > Heloderma suspectum. The sequence goes on along the minus strand of NC_139462.1, from coordinate 129,453,207 downwards.
GACTTTTCCCCCAAGTCAGGGGGATTTGTGGCAAGTAGATTTCTCACCGGCATCAAACCTGCAGTAAGTTATTTCACCTTGATTCCTCTTCTCTGAGCTTTACCTCTACTATTTGACTTTTGTATCTTTAAAGCAAGTGTGATATTCACAGCCAGTAAAATTTAGTTCATTTTTCTCTTGAATAAGGCTTTTTAGAAGGCCAGTTTAAGCTGAGCCTTAATGTGCTGCTGCCTGCTTATGTGGGGCAAGTTTCTTTTTCTCACAGATGTTATAATTGTGCTTTAGGAGTTCTTCTTCCATTGTATGGCTGGTAGAGAAGGTCTAGTGGATACAGCTGTCAAAACCAGCCGATCTGGATACCTTCAAAGGTAAGAGTGTCTTTATTGCAACCATTCTGACTTTTATACCAGCCATTATTACTGCATACCGCTAAATAGCTGTTGGGAAAGAGCAAATCAGTCAGGTGCTGTTAAATGTGGTCTCTTCAGCACAGGAATAATTGTTCACAAGCAGGTATATTGGCCTGCTATACCCATTTTGTAATCTACTGCATTTCTTAAGGTTTGGGGGCATCCTTGTAGGGTTCCTTAATGTTGATTTGGAAAAAATAGTGTTGGGTAGAAATCCTTCCCTCTCATGTGCTAATCTTTGCACAGGTGTATCATAAAACATTTGGAGGGGCTGATAGTTCATTATGACCTGACAGTACGAGACAGTGATGGCAGCGTGGTTCAGTTTCTCTATGGAGAAGATGGGCTGGATATCCCCAAGACACCATTCTTGCAACCCAAGCAGTTTCCTTTCATAGCAGATAACCACAAGGTAAGGTTTTGTTCCCGTTAACTCGGTGGAGTTTTCTTTTGAGCAAACACTGGATTATACAAGTAGCTGTCTCCATTCTTCCTACTTGTCACTATCTAGTCTCTGAATAGTAGGGGTGATCTCCTCTCCATCCACTAAGAGTCAAGTTCTTTAGAAGAGCGATTTGACCAAAGCTGGACTAAGAGACACCTTCCACTTTCTTCTTGATCAGTCTTTTATTATGCCCATGTAGCATAATGCTATCATCCATGAGGAAAAGGAAAGGAAAGGTTCCTCCTGTGCAAGCACCGGGTCATTACTGACTCCTAGAGGGACGCCGCTTGCGCTGGCGTTTTCATGGCAGACTGTAGCGGGGTGCTTTGCCATTGCCTTCCCCATCATCCATGAAGGATGCATCAAAAAGATATTTAAAATCCCCGATCTGACAATTGCTCTTGGTGCAGCTGATTCAGCTAATCTAAGGAAGGAAGGCCCTGCGCTAGCAGTAATGCTGAAGCCTCTACTGTGCTGGATTCCCTAGTCCTACACAGCGTAAAGCCAATCTTTATGTCCATCTGATCTCCTGCTAAGGAGACGGATGGTGATTTATTGATCTTGGGTACCATTAAGTTCTTGCAGTCCCCAGGAAAGGGATATATATTTTCCAAAGCATATCTCCAACCAGTTCTCTTGTCAGGTCTGGCTAAGCTGATCTCAGAATCACACGGAACCTATACTGATGGGGATCATCTCATGTTTTGCTGGAAAGGAAATTTTGATTTTGTATTTTCCTTATAGGTGATAGAGAAATCTAAGCATTTAAATGAAGTTCTGCCAAAAATGGACTCTCAGCAAGCAAATGGGCAGTTCAGATCTATCAAGAGATGGCAAGTCAAGCACCAGCAGCCTTTGATGAGAAGGGAAGGAGGCTTTTTGCTATTTTCCCAGAAAAAGCTGGCTGGTATAAGAGCACAGATCCCTGCAGGACAACTTGTAAATGGTCGAGATCCTGGAACTTTACAGGTTATTCCAAAAGCAATTTGCTAACAATGATTCATGAATACTAAATAGATTATACTTTTTTGTAATTATAAGGGAAATAGTTTGCCTCTATCCCACACTTGTAATATAGAATAAGAAGGTTCTTATAAACTCATGCATAAGAAATCTGCATATAATACTAGAAAATATACTTATGCTGGACTTTTGAATTCTGCTGTCAATTTCAGTTGTTAAAGATGTGGTATGAATTGAATGAGAAGGGTCGGAGCAAGTATCAAAAGAAGGCAGCCAAATGTCCCAGTCCTTGCCTTGCCATCTGGCGGCCAGACATCTACTTTGCATCAGTATCAGAAACATTTGAAAATGAAGTAGAGAATTTCCTTGAAGAGTGGGACACTCGGAATGACCTCAGCTACAGCAAAGCTGAACTTACTTCTCAGAGGTAGTCATTTTATTCTCAGTCTAACATAAGCACTGCTACTTCTTGGCTGGGGTCCAGAACACCACACCTCTCTGTTTTGACCTGTATTCAGTAACATCTTGAGTCTGTTTATTGCCAAGAGAAAAATACCCACATCACTATTGCAGCAGAAACCCTCATTGACATGAACAGGTTGTCAGCATATGATTATCCTTTTGCTTCCTAAAGTAGCTTCTCAGTCAGCAGTTGAAACTCGTTTATAGTCTCTGAATAGTGGGCACAGATTTCAGGATTATCAGTGCTGCTATTCACAATAACTAAGTTAATACTTTTTGCTGCTTTTATCTAGAGTACTTTTATGCTCTCTGGCTTTTATCTTCAAAGAAGTTGTTGTTGTTGTTCAGTCATTAAGTCGTGTTCGACTCTTCGTGACCCCATGGACCATAGCACGCCAGGCCTTCCTGTCCTCCGCTCTCTCCCGGAGCGTGCTCAAGTTCATATTCATTGCATCGGTGATGCTATCTAGCCATCTCATCCTCTGCCGTCCCCCTCTCCTTTTGCCTTCAATCTTTCCCAGCATCAGGGTCTTTTCCAGGGAGTTTTCTCTTCGCGTTAGGTGGCCAAAATATTTGAGCTTCAGCTTCAGTATCTGTCCTTCCAATGAGCAGTCAGGGTTGATTTCCTTTAGGATTGACTGATTTGACCTCCTTGCAGTCCAGGGGACTCGTAAGAGTCTTCTCCAGCACCACAGTTCCAAAGCATCAATTCTTCAGCCTTCCTTATAGTCCAGCTCTCACAGCCATACTGGGAAAACCATAGCTTTTGATTTTCCGACCTTTGTCGGCAAGGTGATGTCTCTGCTTCTGACTATGCTGTCTAGGTTTGCCATAGCTTTCCTCCCAAGGAGCAAGCGTCTTTTAATGTCATGGCTACAGTCACCGTCTGCGGTGATCTTGCAGCCCAAGAAAATAAAATCTGTCACTGCTTCCATTTCTTCCCCTTCTATATGCCAGGAATTCCATGGGGTTTTCTTGGCAAGAATACTGGAGTGGGTTGCCATTTCCTTTTCCAGTGGACCACATTTTGTCAGAACTCTCCGCCGTGACCTGTCCGTCTTGGGTGGCCCAGCATGGCATAGCTTATGGCTTCACTGAGTTATGCAAGCCCCTTCGCCACAACAAGGCAGTGATCCATGAAGGGGCTTCAAAGAAGTACTGCTGTAATTTTTGGAGGAGGCTTTAATGCTGCTCTAGTAGTGTAACACCTGCACAGAGATTTTATCTTCCTAAACCGTGCATTATGTCCTGCTCTGGATCGAGTCTTGGCTGTTTGCAAGCAAGTACAGGGAGCGATGCAATCAAGTTGGCAAGCAAATGGTCAGGCACACGGATTTCAGTCCAACAAGGTTTAAGCTAAGGCAGGAGGGTCAGAACACAGTCAGGCAACAACGATCAGGCAGCAGCAGCAGGAGTAGTCAAGATAACAAGCAAGAGGTCAAACACTGTAGATCAGTCAGGTATGTTGCATAGTCCAGAAGCAGGGGCGTTGAGCAGTCCAAAAGGTCAGGAAACAGAGCATCAGTCACAGGGCACAATTCAGGAGGCAAGGCACACGGCAGAGGCTGGATGGACCGAGTTGTTCCTGCATTGGCTGGTTTCCTGTGAAGGCTTTTAAGGCCAAAGCCACCCAGACCCACCCAGAGCTCAACTGTAGCAATCAGAGATCCCTTGCCAGAGCCTACTCCTGAGGAGTCCCTTTCTCCTGAGAAGACCTCTTCTGCAGGCGAGCACTCCTTCGCACAGGAGCCCCGCTAGCCTGTCGCTTGAGGCGACGACGCTCCCGGGGATCAGGGGGTGGCTCAGCCTCTGCCTCAGAGGCAGAGTCCCTCTCTCCTGACAAGGATGGCCCTGCAGCCACTTCCCCCGAGGGTCCAAGCTCCTGTGGGTCTGGTGGCAGTCCCTGGTCTGGGGCACCCTGGGCTTCTAGGGCCTCTAACTCCTCCTCTGAGGAGGAGTCCTCCAGTCAGGGCAGGACACATTGTATGTGCATATGGGAGTGTGTATGTGGTTTTGAGAGAAAGATGGGGAGGGATGGAGAGGATATGTCTCACCAAAGTCAGTTGGAGTTCCTCCCAGGTCCATGTACGCAGGATTGCAGCGGAAGGAAGGGGGCAAGGTGAAGGCAGGAATTGGCATTTGAGTGATGCTGCAAAAAAAAGTCTTGGCCCTAGCACAGGGTGGAGCAGGGGATCATTTGGGCTCTGCTTTGGGCAACATAATCAGGGTGCCCAGATTATGAATAGCCCTCCTATGGGGCAGTGAAGACTATGCTGTTCCAGTGGGCTTTGTAGAATGGTTACTTAAACGATTATTTTAGTGTGCTGGCATTTATCATTTTGATACTGTTCTTACTGTGTATTATTGTGTGTGTATCCCATTTATAGTAAGCTACTTTAAATATATTTTATACAGAAATGGAGGATATAAATCAGTAATCTAAACTATTCAATCCTTACTCGGTGTCTTCAGATTAAAGGACTTGCTGCATTTAAAGTGGCAACAATCACTGTGTGACCCAGGAGAAGCCGTGGGTCTCCTTGCTGCTCAGAGTATTGGGGAGCCCTCCACACAGATGACTCTGAACACCTTTCACTTTGCTGGAAGAGGTGAAATGAATGTCACACTTGGTATCCCAAGGTATGATGATATGTCTATTTATAGTATTCTTATCCTGCTCCTCAACCAAAAATGGCTCCTGGAGCAGCTTACAATCAGTGAGCAAAGAAGAGAGTCCCTGCCTTCAGGCTTACAATCTAAAAAAAAAAAAGACATGACACAAGGAAAACGGGATGGGGAGGGAAGAGGAAAAAATTAAGTAGACTGTCAGCAGGGTTGCTGGAATGGCCCTGCTCACCCTTTCATCTCCTGAGGAAGGGGCAGTCCACCTGGAGCAGGCCCTGATGTTTCCTTTGCCTGCTCCTGTCTCCCTCGCTTAACACCCTGCTCCAGAATGAGCATATCCTAACTGTTCCTCTCCCCAAGCTATGCAACACTGGATGTGAGGAGAAAAGAGCAAGGAGTGTGCCTGATGAGGCTGAACTCTGTGTAAACTCTCCTTTTTCACAGCTAAACCACAATAGATCAATGTTTTCATGGAACTATCCATCATGACCTCATTATCTTTCCTGGTTAGTCATTGGGTAACCTATGAAAGTGTATCATCATCAGTAAACAACATTTAGTAATAGAAAAAATTTATAATTCTGGTGTGTATATACATGAATATAATACAGGAAATGTATACATTACTAGTGACATGATTACCTGCTAAATGGCGGAGACACCAGATATCTACCCATGTTTTTTATCCAGACTTATTACTCTCCCCTTAAATACCCTGCAAGGTTTTACTCTGGATATAGAAGGTTATACGGGAAAAGCATACAGAAATACTACTTGTAGTACTTTGGATTTAAGGTTATGCTGTGTGCTGCTCTGGGTACACTTAGTAGAAGACCAGGATATAAATTATTATTTATATTCTTGCCACTTCATTTTTTCATAGTTTTGCTTTAACTGCATAGTTCTTTTGTTCACTGCTCAGCCACCCTGATAGGAAGTTCCTGCCTTCTGGGAAGAGGCTTTTTAGCCCTGCCTTTCTGGTCCCAGAGGCAGGATCTAACCCAGTCTTTCCCAAACTGGGGCCCTCCAGAGGTGTTGGATTACAACTCCCATCATTATCCTCAGCCAGCAGGGCCATTGGTCATGCATGTTAGGTGGGGATTATGGGAATGGTAGGCCCCCACATCTGGAGGCCACCCCTTTGGGGAAGGCTGATCTAAGACAGATCTTTTGAATGTCCTACCTAGGACGAGAAGAGAAGTTCACGAGGTAAGAACTTTGAATGTTTAGCATCATTGTGGGTAAATGTGCAACAGTTCTTTCCTAAAGGTTGCGTGAGATCCTGATGGTAGCCAGTGCCAATATTAAAACCCCAATGATGAGTGTTCCTGTACTTAATACCAAGAAAGCTCACAAGAGGGTGAAGAGGCTCAAGAAGCAGCTTACCAGAGTGTGCTTAGGCGAGGTGAGTCCTGTTTCTTTGGAATTCTTTACATAGACTGATTGATCATGGTCATACCCATTATCATGAATTGAGATCCAAAAAGCAAAGGCATTTGTATGTCTATTCATAGAAGATAGTGGGATGGCTATCTTGGGGTGGGATGTTACTTGCGATGTTACTTGCTCTGAAAAGATTGCAATGTGACGTTTCTCAAGATGTGTCAGGCAGGATTCCTCTAGGGACGCATAGAGGAGCAGGCTTGTCCATAATCTCTCCCTTACAGGGTGTTAGGCATCTTAATTGGTCTGGGAAGAAATGTGCCCATATTCACCTCTGATAAGGAAGTGAGATTCTATCTCACTTCCTTATCAGAGGTGAATATGGGCACCTTTGTAGGTTATTATCCTAGTCTTGTTTTAGCAATTTGGCGAGAGGAGGAGGAGGAGATTGGTCATTCATGAGCCCCCAGGTTGACATTTGTGACAGGCTGTGGCTGCTAAGGGCAAATGAAGTGCTACTAAGTGTGGGCATTCATGGATCTCTTCATGGCTTGAGAAATGCTGAAAGCTGCTTTAATAAAATAATGATTAGCACTATATCTTTTTATACTGGACTAAGGCTTGTGTGTAATCTGCGAAGTAGTGTGAGGTGGACATGGTACTAGCTTATTCTATTGACTTGAATACTAAAGGTTTTTTTTACTGACTCCTCCATCAGCCTAATCCCACAAGAGTCTTGCCCTACAATTACTTTTTCTTCTTTAGTGTATTCCTGAAGCTACTTAAGAGTGTGTTTTTCAAGAAATGGGGGGATCTATAGGTCTTGGATCTGGAGTTGATCTGTACAAGCAGAGTTCCCTAACAAAAACGTTGTCAATCCTACCCCTATCCTAGCCTCCTATTTAGCCTAGAACTGGATCTTTGTAGCACTTTTCAGGGCTCACAGAAGGGGGGAGGCTTTAGGAAGAAGTGGGGGAAAAGAAAAGGGCTTTTTTTTTCTTTCCAATCCTCCTGAAACCCTATCCTTTATTTATTTATTTATTATTTCATTTCATTGCCACCCAATAGCCAAAGCTCTCTGGGCAGTTCACAAAAATTAAAACCAAAAAGCACACAGTAAAACAATATAAAATATAGAAACATTAAAACCACAATATAACAATACAACCAGAATAAAACCAGAGTAAAACCTAGAAGCAATGCAGAGATTTAAAATACAGATTTAAAACAGCAAAGCTAAAAGTCTAGAATGCCAAAATGCCTGGGAAAATAAAAAGGTCTTCACCTTGTGCCAGAAGGAATACAATGTAGGTGTCAGGAAAACCTCACTAGGGAGCTCATTCCACAGCCGGGGTGCCCCAGCAGAAAAGGCCCTCCTAGTAGCCACCTGCCTCACTTCCTTTGGCAGGGGCTCATGGAGGAGGGCCACTGAGGATGATCTTAAGGTTTGAACAGGCACATATGGGAGGAGGCGATCCTTCATACAGTCAGGGCCAGAAATATTGGAACAAGGATAACTTTTGGCAGTTGGCCTCTGTACACCACCACATTGAAGCTGAAAGGAAACACACCCAGATGGGAGCAGAGTCAGGACTTTCAGCTGTAATTCAAGGGGTTGGACAAAAGTGGGGCACTAACCATTCAGGAAGGACAGCCAGTGGCATACGCACACACCCATCGTTGGTGGCTCATAAGTAATGGAACGAATGGCTGACAAGCAGCTGCATGGCCAGGTATGGCTTGTTTCCTGGGTACCCCATGACCAATCAAGCAGATGAAAGGCCTGGAGGTAGTTCTGAGTGTTACATTTGCATTTGGTAGCTGTTCACTGGAACTCCCAACATGAAGTCCAAGGAGGTGTCCATGAGAGTGAAGGAGGCCATCATGAGGCTGAGGAAACAACATAAACCAATCAGAGAGATAGCAAAAACAGTGGGAGTGGCCAATACAACAGTTTGGAACATCCTGAAAAAGAAGGACTTAACTGGCAAGCTCAGCAACAGCAAAAGGCCTGGCAGACCACGGAAGACAACTAAAGTGGATGACTGCAGAATTCTGCTCATGGTGAAGAGGAACACTTTCACAACATCTTGAGGAGGTAGGCATGTCATTGTCAACATCTACAGTCAAGAGATGGCTTTATGAATGTAAATACAGAGGCGTCACAACAAGGTGCAAACCACTGGTAACACTCAAGAACAGACAGGCCAGATTAGCCTTCGCCAGCAAACACCTAAAAAAGCCTGCCCAGTTCTGGAATAAGATTCTTTGGACTGATGAAACCAAGATTAACTTATACCAGAATGATGGGAAGAGAAAAGTATGGAGAAGGAAAGGAACAGCTCATGATCCAAAGCATACCACATCATCTGTCAAACATGGTGGAGGCAGTGTTATGGCATGGGTATGTATGGCTGCCAATGGAACCGGGTCACAGGTGTTTATTGATGGCCTGACTGCTGATAAAAGCAGCAGGATGAATTCTGAAGTGTGTTGGGCTATACTTTCTGCTCAGATTCACCCGAATGCTCCCAAACTGATAGGATGCCGCTTCATATTGCAGATAGATAATGACCCAAAACATACAGCAAAAGCTATCCAAGAGTTTCTGAAGGCAAAGAAGTGGGATGTTCTTCAATGGCCAAGTCAGTCACCTGATCTCCACCCAGTAGAGCATGCTTTTCACTTCCTGAAGACAAGACTGAAGGCAGAAAGACCCACAAACAAGCAGCAGCTGAAGGCAGCTGCAGTAAAGGCCTGGCAAAGCATCTCGAGGGAGGAAACTCAGCATTTGGTCATGCCCATGCGTTCCAGACTTCAGGCAGTCATGGACCGCAAAGGATTTTCATCCAGGTATTAAAGGCGATCCTTAAGTTTGAAATGATGATGGTTTGTTCCATTACTTATGAGCCACCAACAATGGGGGTGCGTGTATGCCACTGGCTGTCCTTCCTGAATGGTTAGTGCCTCACTTTTGTCCAACCCCTTGAATTACAGCTGAAAGTCCTGACTTTGCTCCCATCTGGGTGTGTTTCCTTTCAACTTCAATGTGGTGGTGTGCAGAGGCCAACTGCCAAAACAGTTATCCTTGTTCCAATATTTCTGGCCCTGACTGTATAACCTGGCCCCAAAACATTAAGGGCTTTGAATGTTAATACCAGCACTTTGAATCAGGCCTAGAAATGGACTGGCAGCCAGTGCAGCTGGAAAAGTACCGGCGTAATATGAGCTCGCAGGCCAGTCCCTGTTAACAATCTTGCTGCCCTATTTTGGACCAGCTGAAGTTTCCAGACCGTTTTCAAAGGCAGCACCACGTAGAACACATTGCAGTAATCCAGGCGAGAAATTATCAGAGCATGGATAACTGTAGCTAGGCTATCTCTGTCCAGATAAGGGCGTAGTTGGTATACCAGCCTAAGCTGATAAAAAGTGCTCCGTGCCACTGAGTTCACCTGTGCCTCAAGTGACACTTCTGGGTCCAAGAGCACCCCCAAACTACGAACCTGATCTCTTAGGGGGAGTACAACCCCCTCCAGAACAGGTTGAACATCACCTAGCCGGTCACACGAACCACCCACTAACAGTACCTCCGTCTTGTCTGGATTGAGTTTCAGTTTATTGGCCCTCATCCAGTCCATTGCCCTGCCCAGACACTGATTCAGAACAGCCACTGCCTCACCTGGGTTTGATGAAAAAGAGAGGTAGAGCTGGGTGTCATCCGCATATTGATGGCACCTCAGCCCACACCTCCGGATAACCTCCCTCAGCGGTTTCGTGTAGATGTTAAGCAGCATGGGGGATAAAATAGAGCCCTGTGGATGGCACAGAGTAATCAAAAAAGGACACAGTTGCAAAAACCTATTAGAAATAAGCAACAAGCACACAACTGTAGATAGGTCAAGTAATAATAATACAATGTTATAACAATATGAGCACACAACGTAGTGGGTGTTAGTGGTCTATTTAAAATAAATTGTTGTTGGAACAATATTATACATATGAAAACAATATGAATACAATTGTACATATATTGGAAGATGACAGAAGCATCTGTATCACAGGTGTATACATATAAATATTATAATTGGTTCAAGGATCTCAAAGTCCATCCAAAAAGTCTTACAGGAATCCGGTGTAATCCTGTTTTGCATATGAGTTGCTTCTTCAGATAAATAATAACTGTAAAGATATTAAGATATTCAGATCTATAGTCATATATATATGCACACATATGCACACACATACACACACAGTATTTGTTACAGTTATATTCACACTAGTTGTCAGTTATTATCCTAATACATAGATGTACAAAAACATTATTTCAAAAAAACACAAATGTTCTTTTTAGGGATTGTTGCCATAATCTTATCAAAAATGATTTACATGAAAGCAAGGCTATACTTTATAAACAAGGAAATTGTTTCAACTCACCATCCTTAGACTCAACAAAAAACGCTGTGGCAGTATTGTAATCTGAATAGTTTTTCGAAAGAAGCCGCTTCAACTGCTGGTGTTTTATCTCATAGAGCTTCCCAGAGCTAAGAAAGAACGCCACATAAAGCATGTAGTATCGGTACATTACTGAAAAAAATTCTTTGAAATGAGACACAAATTCTTTGAAATGAGACACCAAACAAACCTCAAACCACAGGCTGATAATTTCTCCTGCTCTAAAGTAGATGAGTTGGCAGCTGTGAGCACACCAATTCGTAGCAGGTTTTAAATACCCAGTGTTGAAAAGAAGGGCTAAGTCATCCACGATACTGTTAAAGGTATAGTGTTGGCTTCATATGCCATCAGAAAAGTATCCCCAATACAGATGCCTTTATATATTACACAAAAGATGCCAGATCCAGAGAAGCATTCAAACCTTTAGGGATCACAGACTGTAATTTGAAAATACACTCCGCCTCCTTACATAGCATTAAGTTATTATAATCTGTCCAATTGTGTTTGTGAGAATAAATTCTATCTATAACTAGGAACGTAAAGTCCTCATGCGTATGAGCCCATTCTGCAAAATGTTGCACCAAGGGAGCATCCAAAATGTGGTTTCATAATTTGGACCAATGTTCAATAATCCTAGTTCGAATGGTACGAGAGGTTTTTCCAGAGGTTTTTCCACAGTTTACATACAATAAACCCACATGGGGAAATAATAACATAAATAACTCGCTTGGTCGCACAGTTGGAAAAATGATGTAATTCAAAACGTTGATGATCCATGGGATGTTCAGAGACTTTGATTGGTAAGGAACGATCACACACAGAGCCGCTCCCGCATTTGTAATGCCCACAAGGTGATGCTAGATGTTGTACAGATGGATCAATATCCGAGTGTCTAAGGTTTTTTGTCCATCTAAATCCTATATGTGGAACATTGCCACATCCAGGTATATGGCTTACAATATGCCAATATTTCTATATTGCTTTTTTGATAGAGAAGGACAAATTGGAATACTCCAGAGAGATTGTAATCTTATTATTAGATCCCCTATCAGGTGAATTTAATAACATAAGTCTAGAGACTACGTCTGCTCGTGTTTCAGCATCCCTTATTATATTCCTTGAGTAACCCCTATCCACCCATTGTTGCCTAAATAGTATTTTTTGATTCACTTACTCATGATATTGTGAGGAGTTCCTCTTAAGACGTAAATATTGCCCATATGGTAAATTCCTACGCAGATGCACAGGATGGAAAGATTTAAAATGCAAAAGAGAATTCCTGTCAGTCGGTTTTCTGAATCCTCTAATGTATAGATGATTTTGTCTGCAGTATACCTCCGTATCTAAAAATGAAACACTCAGTGCATCAGAATGAGAAGAAAATTTTATAGTGGGCTGTATGGTATTGATCCAGGTCAAAAATTGATGTAAAATGTCTTGTTTCGAAAATATTAGAAAGATATCGATATAACGTTTGAAAAAATGAAAATACTTATAAAATGAATTGAAATTAACGTTACATATTACAGTGTCTTCTAAGGATGCCATGAATAAACTGAGAGACTGAGAGGTCCAGGAAAATCAACAGGGTCATACTCCTCCTGTCCCTCTCCTGGCAGAGGTCATCCCACAGGGTGGCCAAGGCAGTTTCCATTCCAAAACCAGGCCTGAAGCCTGATTGAAATGGATCTAGATAATCTGTTTCATTCAAGAGTGCCTGGAGCTGTCTTGCAACCACCTGCTCGAGCACCTTGTCCAGGAAGGGGATGTTGGCCACTGGCCTATAATGTATGTGCTAAAAAGCACTAAAACACCCAGATTTGGGATTGGCTGCCAACCCTGAACTTGAGCACTTAGCTAGTGTGGTGGGGGTGTCCCTTTTCCTTTCTCCTTTCCTGAAATCTCCTCAAATGGCATGTGAGAGGAGAGTTCTTCTTTTCTTTTTTACTAATGGCACATATCTCCCCTCAAGCATTGCTGTAGGGCGGGGGAGGTTTTTGGAGAGTGTAAAAGGGAAAAGCTGTATTTATGATTTATAAGGATACAGATAGCATCCTTTATATGAAATTGGAATTCAGATATCCTTCTTACTGTTTCAGGTGTTACAAAAGGTTGACATTGCAGAGTCTCTGTGTTTGGAAGGGTTGCTAAGCAAGCATCGCGTCTACACCATTAAATTTAGTTTTTTGCCGTATGAATGCTATCGGGAAGAGAAATGTGTGAAGCCAAGGGACATCCTGCATTATATGGAATCAAGGTCAGTTCCTCTTCTGCCCATTCCTTCCCTAGAACTTATTTTCAGCCTGCAGAGTTAGGAAATAACCTTGGTTTTATCATATCTTTATGCATTTCAGATGGGCCTTTGATCATGAAAACCTAAAACTATGGGTTTTAAATGCCAAAACTGCAGTTTCCTTTTGCCAGTTGTTTAAACAGGTTTGGGAGTTTACCAGTTAATGAGAAGGACATTGCTTTCCTCTTTTTAAATGTTTTAAATACGTTTCCATATACAAAGACAAAGAAAAAAAATACATCAAAATGTAATGTTATTGAGAGAGGGTAGTACATTTAACTCCCCCCACCCTAACTTTACAGACAGAATTATAGATGGAATCCATTGGCTGCTTGGAGGTTTCCTTTATGGTTCTTTATACTAACACATTATATTTAGACTGGGTTCAGATGATCGCGTTGGTACAAGAAGCCATCATGGCTTCTCCCCCCGCCCCCATGCATGCCACATGCGTGACCACCATGTGCATAATTGCCCCATGATGCAGCGCGAGTTGGTGTATCATCCAAACCTGGCAAGCAGCGCAGTGGGGGTGGCTTTGCACACACTCTACAACCCACAACTTGCAGTAAGGGTTGTAGGGTGGGTACGAAGCTGCCATGCTGTGTACCAGGTTTGGATGACACATCAACTGTGCTGCATCATGGGGAATTATTCAAATAGCAGCCACAGGAGTGGCGGAGAGAAGCCACGATGGCTTCTTTTACCAAAGTGATCTTCCAAACACCCTCTTAGTCTCTTTTCCATAATCTGAGGAACAAATAATGTTGCATATGCTTCTGATTTGTATATAAAATATAATCATGCCGTATTTTATATAAAAAGTCAGATCTTTTGACTTAGCCTTTAGCTAAAGCAAGTTGTTATGTCAATGTTTTTGCCATGGCTTTTGGCCACAGCTTGTTTGAAACTCAACATTAAAAAAACTAAAATCATGGCATCTGGCCCCATCACTTCATGGCATATACAAGGGGAAGACATGGAAGCAGTGGCAGATTTTATTTTCTTGGGCTCCAAGATCACCGCAGACGGTGACTGTAGCCATGACATTAAAAGACGCTTGCTCCTTGGGAGGAAAGCTATGGCAAACCTAGACAGCATAGTCAGAAGCAGAGACATCACCTTGCCGACAAAGCTCCGTATAATCAAAGCTATGGTTTTCCCAGTAGCAATGTATGGCTGTGAGAGCTGGACTATAAGGAAGGCTGAGCGCCGAAGAATTGATGCTTTCGAACTGTGGTGCTGGAGAAGACTCTTACGAGTCCCCTGGACTGCAAGGAGGTCAAACCAGTCAATCCTAAAGGAAATCAACCCTGACTGCTCATTGGAAGGACAGATACTGAAGCTGAAGCTCAAATATTTTGGCCACCTAATGCGAAGAGAAAACTCCCTGGAAAAGACCCTGATTCTGGGAAAGATTGAAGGCAAAAGGAGAGGGGGATGGCAGAGGATGAGATGGCTAGATAGCATCACCGATGCAATGAATATGAACTTGAGCACACTCTGGGAGAGAGCGGAGGACAGGAAGGCCTGGCGTGCTATGGTCCATGGGGTCACGAAGAGTCGGACACAACTGAACAACAACAACCATATACCAAGATTTCAATGTTACAAATTCTGCAGTTTTCCAACTTTTAGATACTGCCCCGCAGGCAGTCATCAGCATAGATGTTACTTTTGCATTTTGTTCTTCCCATAATAGAGCCATTGCTGGTGTAACATATATCATTTGATGTATAATGCTTGCCATTCCTCAGAATATCAGGTTCCAAATCAACAACAGAACATGACTACCAGGAAATTGTTTTCCTCCATTTTGAGTTTAAATTTGCCTACAGACTCTCACCTTAACTAGATTTTCATATTTCACCAGGCACTGGCCATACCTTGTATAAGATCGTCTCGCCAGCCCTGTGGTCAGATACTGGATTCTGTGCTAGTATAATCATTCTAAAGACATGTGGAATGTGCCTACCTGAACCTAGGAAATTGTAGTGTTCTGAAAGTTGTCTAGTCTGAGGCTTGAGCTAGATGTGATGTTAATCATGGGCTTCATGATTAAAAAGTCCCCCTCTTCTCTTCCTCCCCCCGTTAACATTTAGTAAAGAAAAGGTGTGATGTGACATAATCACATTATGCATTTCCTGCCTCTGTTCCACAGTATTAGCCACTGCTATGAGGGTGATGTAGATAATATGATAATATCACACTTCTTTTATTAAATGTTACAGGAAGAGAAGGGGGAGCTGACTACAGCATTTCTGGGTTCTGGTGACAACCCTGTGATCTATGTCACTGGTTTGCTCTGAGAGAATAAATTGTGATCTGTTCTGTCATCTTGGTTTAATCCTTCAAGGGTATAATCTAAAATACAAGACTATAACATTTTAAGATGAGAAGAATAATCTTGAAGTGATACAGTCCTGTATTTTAGATTGGACTCATTGGTCTTGTAGGCCCCTTCCAACCCTATAATTCTATGAATGCATATGATCTCAACATTATTAAAGGATGCTCTCCTGTTTGAGAGAAAGAAAACCAAGGGTTTCAGAACTGGAAGAAGAGCCACATAATTTTGTTATGAAAGCAACTTGAAAAGAAATTCCCTTTGTGTTTGTCCTCTGAACTGACTGGATCCAGGAAGAGAACTTGCCACGCATAGATTGTAGAGTTGCATAGTCTAGAAACCAGACACTGAGATTTGCATTGTGTTTCCCTTCCACATTCCACCTAGATTCTTTAAAATCTTGCTGGAAACAGTTAAAAAGAAGAGTTCAAAGTTAGCATCTTACAACACTGTCAGCACTCGAAGAGCAATTCAGAGGGATTTAGAAGGTGATGGGGAAGGTGGTGCCTCTCAAGAAAACCAGGTAAAGGTCTAGTCTGCTTAGCTGAACCAGTATTGTGAATCCTTGCTAGATAGCCTAGGCTGGATAAAAATATATTTATATATATTTGAATATTTTAAGAGGTATTGTTCACATAGTACATTATGTGAGGGTTTTTTGCAGCAATAAACCGCTATATTAAGTATCCAGGAACCATTTGTGTGCATACATTCTACAAGAATAATTTCTCTTTATCTTGAATCAGAATCATTTTTCATGAGCTTTTTCTTGAAAGTGTTTCATGCTGTTCTTAGAACCCATACAATGTTGTGCCAAATATGAATCCAAGGTCAAAACTCTAATTTAATAAGATACTGGCTTTTCATAATGGATGTGAATGACTAGTTCAGTTGTTGATAACTAGAACTGTTTGTCTGACTATGTGGTTGAGGGATGTTAGCATAAGTTGCACCCTTCAGGTTCTTCTAGCTGGCTAGCTTCCATAAGGGACTCCACAAAGCAATATTTATTGGTAGGAAGCATCTTCATTGCTTTCTGTATAAAATTGTATTAAATGCCACTAGACTACTAAAATGTACTGTCTAAGCCACAGATGGGGTACTTCTTTCAGACCTCCCAACAATGGGGACCAAAATATCATGTGCAAACAGTAGATATTGGACCCTTTCCTATTTCTTTTGGTATAGGGTGACAACGAAGCTGAGGAAGAAGGGAGAGTTCCTGATGGTGAAACAGGTGAAGGGGATGCTGATGCTTCAGATGCAAAAAGAAAAGCAAAGGAGGAAGAGGAGGTAATGACACCCTGTTAGGTCCCAGTAGGTCCCGCTTGTTTTAGTAAGATCGCATTAGAGAAAAAAACCCTGTCCGTCACAGGAACTTTGGTAAGGAATTAATGTATATCCAGTTTTGAGTTCGGAAAATATACATTTAAAAAATATTTTGGATAAATGGTAAATCCTGGCTGGCTCAGTTGAAAGAGAAATCAGAATTTATACTCATGTTGCAAGAGAAATTGGATGTTATTTTCATGAACTAATTCTAGTACTTGAAGTAACAAACCTTGTTAGCTAGAATTACTTTGAAGGTGTAGTTTCTAGGAAATTAACTGTATTTGAAAGTCTTTTCTCTCCATATTCTATCTAGGGTTGAAGCCTCATATCTGAAATTATCTGTCTCCTATCTTAGACTGGTATAATCCTTATACAGAATATAGCTTGGCCTGGAGCAGGGATTTAAATAAGCCACCCAAGGATTTATGATGGACTTGGATATGGAAGGCTTCTCCATAAGTACATAATTGAGGAATCAGTCATATAAAATTCTGGCCTGTTGGTGTCTTACACCTGACAGGATGTGCCCTATTGTGGGAAATGGAACTGGTCAGTGGTGTGGGATGGAGTTATCCTATGTGGTAGAGATGCCCTAAAGCAGGGGTCTCCAACCTTTTTGAGCCCACAAGCACATTTAGCATTTTGAAAAAGTGCCTTGGGCACCACCACAAATTGGCAAATTTAGATTAAAATAATATGCCATCTGTAAAGACTTAACGTTATATCTTTTAATGGCAGTGAAACTAGTGATTACCAGCTGTTGGAAAATAGAGGTTCTCACCTAGAGAAATCAGTGGGCTGACAGTCTGGCATATTTTGGTGATTGGAAAAGCCAGTCCACCTGGGTAGTATAGGCCAAGCTAATTCGCTGATTTTTTATTTGGTCACTTTTCCTGGACTATAATGATGTTCCCAAAATGATCTGTCACTGCCCAACTATCACTTTGGTATGGTTCTTTTGGGGGTGGGGCATTGTTTAAATATATCTTTGTGATTTGATCTCAAATTGAGAGTAGGTGATGGTAGAGCAGTCTTATTCTTTTACTGTGTAAATTTTAAAGAAAACCCCTCTTTTTCATTTTTTTAATGCTTGGTGACATTGCCCTGATGTTCTCCTATTTTTGTTTTATTACTATATCTTGGGGGAGAGGAATTAAACCAACAAAATCATCCAGTAAAAAGTAGCAATAAAATGTTGGGTGGATGTGTAAGCACAAACATTTCCTCTGTGCTCCTACATGAGTTACACTCGAATCAGATGTAAATTGTATTCCTCCCACAGGTCGATTATGAGAGTGATGATGATAAAGAGGTGGATGATGATGACATCGCAGATGAGGAAGAGGCTGCATTGCATGAAAGGAACCCAGAGGCAATTGAAACTCAGGATGAGCCTCATGCTCCTTCCTCCAGCCAACAGGCTCAGAATAAGGGAAGAGGCTCGGATGAATTGACACAACACAGAGTTAAAGCTGTACAGGAGAGTCATGATGCTATAGGGAGCTATGCATATGACATCGACAGCGAACTGTGGTGTGAGGTACGGGTATGGAAAATGGAGCGCATGGAAAGTCCAGCATGATGCTTATTCCTCTCCTGACTTTGCGTAAGGCAAAATACTGAAAAGACTATGTGACTTCCTTTCATATACCTGGTACAAAAACACTGGGACGCAGCCATAAGTAGACTTGGCATCAAGGCAGGTTTAACTGGATTTAGTTGTTAGCTTGGGAAACTTGTCTTTGCACTAATGTCAGGCTGTTTGTACCAAAAGCCAAAGCAGCATTACATTGATTTGGATTGCATCAGCTCATAGTGCACAATAATGATCCATAGAGCATGTTGAGTGGTCCTAGCATGAGTCTTTTTGTTCAGCACTTGCTAAAGTCAAGTGGCCTTGATATGAGGCAAAGTAAAGTGTTCACCTCAGGAAACAAGTTTTGGACACCTTTAAGGACAGTGCAGTAAGAGTCCTCCTGCTCTGACGTGTGGCGTGCAATGCACTTGGAAGTTCTGTGCAAGCCTATTAAAGTAAACCAGTACAACATGCACATGAAGGGGTTTGTTCAAGAAAACTTCCTGCTGGATTAGTGCAAGGGATAGCAACTATTTGGATCTTCTGTCTCGGGCATCAAAACGTCTTGGGCAAGTCCTGGCTGAGGTCCTACCAGTGTCCTATACTGTGTCTGAAGCTACAGCCTTTCAGCTGTACATGATTTGTGTGATAGTGTCCCCACAGCTGCCTGTGATAGCAACAGAAGGGGCTGGTTTGCTTGTAATGCTAAGCTACCATGAGTTAATTGACCACCGGGGCTTCATGGTGTGCACCAGTCGCCATCTTGAATATGCAAGCCGTGGTGTGTGAACCTGGGCAGCATGGGTTACGTGAGGGTTAAACAACGCTCACATAACCTACACTGCTCAGGTTCACAGAACAAGACATGGTGGAGCTTGCATATTCAAAATGGTGGCCTGAAGGCCTGTGAGCCCCCTAAAAGTTGCTCACTGTCGCCCTTAGATTATTTTTAAGTCACTGTGTATTAAGCAGGGGATGTGTCTTTGTGGTGTGTGTTTGTTTGATTTTCATCAATTGATTGACAGTTCCGTTTTAATCAGTACAGTATTCCCCTGTGTTCCTATCTAGATTTCCTTGAAACTTCCCCTAACAAAGGAATATTTTGACCTTGCCTCGCTTATAACAACTCTGGCAAACAACACTGTTATCCAAGAGACAAAGGGAATCACACGGTGTCTTTTAAATGAAACCAGCAGTAAGAATGGAGAGGTGATGCTCACTTTACAGACTGAAGGGATAAACCTCCCGGAGCTCTTCCGATATGCTGATGTACGTAATGAGTAGGTGTTCTGTATGTCCCATAGTCTGACAGAAGAGAAAAAAGCAGGGAAATCTGTCACTTACAAGAATGGTTGCTATTTTTAAAGCTCACCTTGCAGCATTTTCTGGGTATATTAGAAGCTTATCCAGAACCTTGGTTACACTGAAATGAAATCAGTGGTAATTTTAAGTCCACAACTTTTTCTTTTGAGGGGAGCATTGTAATTTTGCTATAGCTAAAACAAAACTGCTTGTATGTTTTTGACCTATGACCTCAAAGCTGTAAGCAGATTCAAATACATGAGGTAACAGAGAAGCCTTTCGTCTCTAGATAGGGGATCTTAGAAATGGAGGTTTTTCCCCATTTTCTGAACTTTGCAGAACCTACTGTCAGAGGGTAGCACCAAACAGCAGGAGCAGAAATTCAGTATAGCAGAGATAGTGGCTCACAGTAGAGGGGTGGGGGATGGTGCTGTTCATGGGTAGTTAATCTAATACATGTTAAAATATATTTGCTATATTTTCTTCAACTCGGTGTGAAAATCATTTTTCAGGTGCTCCTGCTGTGCATAATTGAAATATTTTAAAGAAAAGGGTGGAATTGGAGCAAACCAGTTATAAAGATCCCTGAGAATGGAATATGAAAGTAATAATTCCAGGAGTGGTGTAGTCATGGTCATGTAGCAACCCACACTTCTCCCCCTACGCTGCCCTGAGTAGTTGAATCAGGGGCGCTGTTAGCTGTATGTGTGTGACTTTAAAGGGCTTGGTTTGGAGCCCTCAATTACAGGGAAACACTTTGTCTATTTATCTGCTGCACTTTTCTGCTTGCAGACAAACTAATTAAAAGATGCTAATGTTCTAATCCATAATTCTGTAGCAATTCACAAGAGTTGTTCATTAGGAGTGGGTGTTGTGGCATGTTGTGATCTGCTGCGCCTGTCATCTTTTCTCTTCTTTAGATTTTTGATGTGAACAGGCTTTATTGCAATGACATTCATGCAATGGCCAGTACCTATGGCATTGAGGCTGCTTTGAGAGTCCTTGAAAAAGAGATTAAAGATGTGTTTGCTGCATATGGTAAGACTGGTTTAGATTGAGTTTGTTGAATCTAATTAAAGATGTAAAAGATGGCCTGCCAAAGCAAGCTTGAAAACAATCATTGCTGTTGTACCTAACTTCCTATTATACATAGGATGCTCTTGTAGGGAAAACAGATGGTGAGGCCACAATCTCCTGTCCATGCAGATATGCCTCTCAACACTGCAGTGTCATAATGAATTGCAGCCAAACCAGAAAAGAACCTTTGCTAATAAAGATTTTTTAATTTAAGGTTTTTGCCCCCCCCCTTTATTCATTTCTGATTTAGCAACAGCCTGCAGTTTATTCCCCCAAATGCTTAGAATGTTATACATGCCACATGCTCCAAGTAGTACTTAGCAATGTAGTCTTCATTCACTTCTGTTACAGGGATTTGGTGCTCATAATGTTGCCACTTAATCAGACCAGAAACACATTAACTGTCTGGTCTTTACAGTCTGTGTCATAGTGACAGCAAAGGTTTCAGCATTTATCAGAATTGCTTAACAGAAGATATTGGTGAACAGGCTCCATTTAAGTCCCCCTTACATCTTCCCATAACCTTCTTTTAGGAGGCAGTGCTCTTGACATTCCTTCTTTGTTGACAGGGATTGTGGTAGATCCCCGCCATCTCTCTCTGGTGTCGGACTACATGTGTTTTGAAGGCGTTTACAAACCACTGAATCGATATGGGATGCAGTCCAGTTCTTCTCCCTTGCAGCAAATGACATTTGAAACAAGCTTCAAGTTTTTGAAGGAAGCAACCATGCTGGGTAAATAACTCTCAGGGTCACCTTAAAATTACTGCATTTTGAATCTCTACTTCCGTTGCTATACTAGTGATATATTGGAACATGCAGCATACCTAGCAGGCTAAGCCTTTAACTGCAGAAGTTCCAGATAGATTGGGGGGCGGGGGGGCTAAACTTTTCAGTCCCCGTATTTCAGGGTTTGTTTGTTTTGGAGGGAGAGCTTTGGTCTTGGGTGAGAATGAATGAGTTCTAATACTAAAAGCATGATTGTACTCCAGTTCCAGGACAGCCACAATTACATAGGGGTTGGCAGTTCGTGGCCCTCCATGTGTTCTGGCCTACAGCTTCCATCAGCCCTAGCCAGCATAACCAGTGCTAGGGATGATGAGAGTTGTAGGCCAAAATACCTGGAGGAACACAAGCTGCCCACCCCAACATAGATAGACTGTGATTTTTATAACCAAATAGTGGCTACGCTACATCCGCCTGGATCTTAGGAGCTTCAGCCTGCCCTTGTGCAGATGGATGAAAAAGGGAGCATCTACCTGAAACATTGGCAACTCAAGTGAGGCAGACTCCCAGGGAGGGATAACAGGCTGTACATCAGCCAGACGTTCTTCAAAACGAGAGAACATGGCAGAGGATAATTTTGACCCTAAACAGGGCAAGTGCAGCAGCTCCACCAGCAGAGGGACCTGGGGCTTCACACGACAGCAGGGCAATGCACAGGTCCGCTCTCAGCAGGGGTGAATGCTGGGGGCACTGCTTTCCATTATCCTGCCAGACACCCCCTCCCTCCACCAATCATAGAGGAGGTATTTGCTGCCTGCTGAATTTTATGCATGGATACAAAAGGTGGTGGTGCAGGATCTTGGCATCCAGCCCTCCACCCTCTGCAGGGGACTGACCCAGCAACAAGAGGCACACACTCCCTTCATGATCTCCGTCTCTAGTCCCAGCAGGGAGTGCAGTAGCAAAAGTCTCCAAAGCCATATTCAGTGATTGGATTTGGGACTGTCTTGTGTTCACTTTTTTAGGCCAAAGAGCAACCACTTCCAGCAGGTATCGGCACCTGTTCAGTGAGGAGGGCTGCTATGTCTGTGGTCTTTGATACTAGCACATTGGTAGAGGATAATTACATGGGTCTCAATATCTACGTTCATTCTCCATTTCAGGATGGGATACTTTTGTCTCTGCCACTGCAGCTTTGGGCAAAGGGTTCTTCTAATAGGTCCTATGATTATAGGCAGCATCAGGCCTACCTGAGATGAGAGACAATGCTTTTCAGCATTCCTATATAGCATGTTGTCTTTCTCCAAAGGGGAACAAAGGCTTCGATTTAGTGAGCATTCCTTTTCTTTGGAGATAGGACATCCTGCCCCACCTGTATTTGTTGGGCCATGCTTTTGTGCAGCAGTGAAGGGTCAGCCTCCATCTAGAATTTCAATGTGATCTAAGTTGAGTCCAGAGGAGGATCCTTTTTGTCCTTCTGTGTTTTCTATCCAGTTCACTCATACGTCATATGTTTGTTTTAAAGGTAAAAGTATGTTTTAACAGCATCCAAATACATAGAAAAAATGGTTTCGGTTTTATTTGGCCATACCTTAATCTCTCTAACACATACACTCAGCTTCATAAATAACGAACACAAATACATGTCTAGAAGAAAGGAAAAAAACTGCATATGTACATTTTCTTCTGAGCATTCTCTTCTAGTAAAGTATTTATCCAGATCTTTCAAAAATGTAGGCATAGCTTTTAAGTCTTCTAGCATTAGATTTCAGAAGGGTAGATAATTTATTTGTGACTAAACATTTCTACGTCATCCCTCTTTTGCAGGTAATTGACAGCTCTTCCTTTTTTATGTAACAATATTTTAGCTACGCCAATAAATTATTAATTCCCATAGTTCATTTATGTGAAGTGGACAACACACTCTGGGGCTGTTCACATGGCAGCCCCCTGTAGGTTATTTAACCCACAGTGAGGCTGCAATGGATGCAGGGTGCATGTGGCCACCGTTTAGAATATGCAACCCCCAGTCGGGAGTTGTCGTGTCATGTGAACCCAGCGAGCGTGGATTAGGCGAGAGTTAAACAAACTGGGTTTAACTCGCTGGGTTCGCATAACACGACAACCCCCCGAGTGGGGCTTGCATATGGCACTTGTGGGCGCCGCAGCTCATAGTGACTTAAGTAACCCACAGCGAGACGTGGCATGTCGTTCAAACCCAGTCATTGATATGCATGCAAAAATAACGAAGGCAAGCCTTCCCTGCTGTCAAAAGTCTCTCCACAGACAGTGTTGTTGACCTGGAGAAAAGTCCGGAGAAGGCACAGATGATGTACAAGATTAGTCACCCCCCTTAAAAAAAATAAATTAGTTGTCCTTATGAACAAATGCATGTATTCTTTATCTTTTCTTCCTGGTACAACTATTCAATGGTCACTTTTGGTACCTGCCCCATCTGTTCTAAGGGAATCTGGCTGCCTTTGTCATGACTGCCAGGGGGTGGTGATGGGAAGCAATCTTTTTTTTTATTGCTTGGTTCATTTTCAGAGATGGTAAAGAAAAAATATATATTCAAAATCAATTATTCATTGGGTGATTACAAAAGCAGACCATTTGTGTTGAAGACTTGCAGTCTAAATTGTTGTTGTTTATTACATTTCTATACCGCCCCATAACCGAAGATCTCCAGGTAGTTTACAAAAGCTAAAACCTTTTGCTTTGTTGTGTTTTTATTCTACAAAGTGCCTGGGGGCCCTTCTGGGGGACAAAACACAGGGAGGCATTTCCTAAAATAAAATAAATCACATACCGAGTTTGACCCTCAGCCCTGTGCAGTCTGACTGTGTCTCCTCTGCCTGGCAGCGGGCCCCACTCCAGAGGCCCAGGGCTTTTATTTCCCAGCCCCGGCCAGAGAGGATGCTGGGGATTGAACCGGTTCTGGTTCAACCGGTTCTCCTGCTCTCCCTGCCCCTTGCCCTGTGCAAAAGCAATTCCAGGCCCGCAACTCCACAGGTGGGGCTCCCTCCTGGTCCGCATGCCGAGGCGATGGCAGTTTGTGATTTAGCATGAATTGAAGGAAGGAGGTTGCCACCGTGTAACGCTCCAACCAAAAGTGTCAAAGCCAAGCTCTTAGGAAACGTTTAGGCTGGTGATGTGCTTGTTACGTGGAATCCTCTAAATCAAAGGAATTCATGGAATGTCTGCACTGTGAGATGATCAGAGTGAAATGACCAAATCTAGTCAAACCACAGTAACAAGGTATCAAAAGTGTTGCTTTAGGAAGACACCTTTAAAAGAAGTCCCCTTCATTAATAATTGGTTATTTTTCTAATAGAAACAAGAGCCTAGTGAAATACATTGCAGCAGATGACCTGAATGGTTGTACTCCACTGTACACTTCTGTATCTTCTGCCATCTTTGACATCTAGAAATTAAAATTAATACATCTTTTAAGTTGTTAATTTTCAGCCTGGCATGCTTCCATTCAGGGCGCAATCCTATGGCTGCTAGAGAGTGGCTAGATGGCCATAGGATGTTTTGTTTTCTGGGAACCAAGATCGGATCCAGCGCATCGAGGTTTCTCCTGCCACCTCGTAGGTGGTGCAGTTTGTCCCCGGCTCCGTACTTGTAACAGCAGCATGGAGTGGGGGGAAAGGGGGTATTTCTAGGGGAGAGGGAAGCGGAAGCGCTGTTACGACACCTCCTATGTGCCATCTGGCCTCCCTGCTCCAAGGCGCCCCTGCTAGAGAGCCAAAGTTGGCTGTCTAGCTGCAAATGCAGGGTGGCCAGAGGGTGGAGGAGAGGATCCCCTGCGCACTCCACCCACCCTGCATTGGATAGTTGGTCATCTCCAAGTCTGGAGGTGGCCAACTATCCCCATAGGATTGTGTCCTAAGTTAATTTGATGAAACGTGGATCAGTCGAGAGTCTTCTCGGTTCATTTCCAACAGCAAGTGGCAGTGCTGGTTCAAAACACACTCCCTATGCAGAACAAAAACAGATTATCTTTCTTAAATCAGATTTACATATGAATAGTCTCCTGATTTATTTTGTTCTAGGTTCCCGTGATGAACTGCAATCTCCTTCTGCTTGCCTGGTGGTAGGAAAAGTTGTCAAGGGGGGAACTGGCTTGTTTGATCTCAAGCAACCTCTTAAATAAACCTTGAAGTTGACTTTTTGCAAGTGATGGATATGCTGCTGTGGTGTGGAGGTTCTTTGCACATTTGTGCTGAATGTAAATACGACTAGTTGACCTTTTTGATTTGATAATTACCTGTGCCTTTGGATCTTCAGGGATTATATTTAATAATAAATGTCTTGTGCTATGCCTTCTGTTTCCTCTTTTGTGACCTGTGAGTTCGTTGATTGGAGCAGTTCAATTTTGAAATTTGTGTGACTCCATCCTTCCCTAAGCCTGGTGCCCCCAGGCGTTTTAGACTTCCAGCTTCCATCAGCCCCAGCCATCATGGCCAGTGGTCAGAAATACAGGCAGTTGTAGTCTGAAAAATCTGGAGGGCACCAGGTTGGCTTAGAAGCTACATAGAAATGGTGGCCCTCAACTTCAGTGGAAAGTCTAACAGATTTCTGGGCCATTCTGAGGGCTAGCATTTGCATTATTTTTTTTGGCCTCATGTGCCCACTTTAAAACACAGGCATTTGAGCTTGGAAAAATATCAGGCTCCCATATCTTAGGATTTTAACAGGACATGCACTACGTTTTACATGTGCCTCCCATTCAGACTTGATGAGGGCCATGCACGTTTTGTGCTTGGACAGCATGCAATATTGGATTTTTTAAAACATCAAAATGCTGGGTTGATTGCCCAAACTCTGTAACAAGAAAAACTGAATTTTGCAGCCTGCATAAATCATGCAAATGTAGCAGATAGTCATGATTTCTTTTGTGCATAATCATGCAGTTTTTAATTGTTTTGCATAGGTTGTTTCTGCTAGTCATGGAGAGGGGCAACAAACTATATAGTTACTGGGCTCCCTGACCACTGAAACGAATCCCTGTGTGCATTTTCATCAGACATTGCCCACACACTTTCAAGCATATGTTCACCGTCATAAGAGCTTGATAGTACCTTGTTCAAAAAGAAAAGGCTGGGAGGTTCAGGAAGCTGAATTCTACACTTGGTGCAACATTTTGTGGCTTTTCTGCACTCTTGCTACCTGGCCATACATGTAACTGAAAGGGAAATAACTTCTGTACATCATTTCTATGATTACAGTACGATGTACATTTGCTGTTTAAGCCAATATCGTAGGCCAAGCCAGACAAGACACAATTCATGCTACTAGCAATTGAGCACAAGCGGCCCTATCTGTGTGTGTGTGGGGGGGGGGGGGGTTAACCCTTCTGCTCCCTGCTGTGGTCCCAATCCAGATCGGGTGCCCTACACCTGCTTATTTGCATGGCGGGGACACACACACCTCCCACTGGAAGAAATGTTGGAAGAAAAATCAACAAGGTATTGTGGCATCTTTAAAGATTAAAAAATGTGTTAGTCTTTAAGATGCCACAAGAATCTTTGTTGTTTTTGTTGCAGCAGACTGACTCCACTAATCCTCTAGAATATTATTCCATGACCAAAAGAACAGAACGTTACATTAACCTTTGGATTCTTCTAAACTTAACAAGATCATGTGGGATATATTTATATTAAACAAGGAAAATACAACCGATTCTGCGGTCTGACAAGGAGCCCAGGGACGACTGCAGCCAAACAAGCACAGCCTTCCCTGATACAGTTAGACAAGGACAGCTTTCCTCGGGTACAATGACAGCCTTGCACTGTCATGCTACTCCACTACAGCGAAGTTACACAATGACAGGCTTCCCTGATCGCTACTTTGAAACTGCACAACTAGGGGAATATGGAAGGAACTACTTACTTTTCCATGAAGAAGCGCACTTCTGCAATAATCCACTATAGCATCTGGTGGCTCCCCATGAAGGCGCCCCACCTGTGCAATTTCGTCCCATTCCAGAAAACTAAGGGAGGTGCAGCTCCCTCTTTTTTCCTTCTCTGGTCACTTTTCCCTGAAGAAGCAAAATTGCTGGGGGGAGGGGGATGCACAATTGCGCTTTAGTGCTGAAGCACTATAGCGAACAGAAGGGGCTCTGCCAGCAGTGTGTGTGGGGGTGAAATGTGTAACTCCACTGTATCACTTCATTTTGAGACAATAAAGGCTTCATGCCAGTAATGGGTATAGGGGGCTTTCGTGCAAGTTCCCGTTAATGACACTATAGCAAACAGAAGTGGCTCTGCCAGCAATGTCTGGAAGGGGTGTGTGAAATGCACAAGTCCACTTTATTGTCATCAATTTGGGACAACAAAGGCATCTATGCCAGCAATGGTTATGGGGGAAATGTGCAATTGAGGGTTTTGTCTGATCCTGCAAACCCTCGAGGGTTTATTTGTGCCACCCCTTTTTTGTTGCACTTGGGATTTTCCTGCCTCTGGGGTAATTACACAGGGTTCTGATGGTGCATTGGGTGCCCTAAGGGAGGCTGTGTGTGAAGTTTGGTCCCAATCCTGCAAACCTCCAAGGCGTTATAGCCGCCACCCCCTTTTTGGCGCACACAGGATGTCCGCTCCTTTGTAATCATGCAGGGTTTTGATGGTGTGTTGGGTGCCTCCTGACTAGGGGAGGCTGTGTATGACGTTTGTTCCTGATCCTGCAAACTTCCAGAGCTTTAGAGCCACCACCACCCCCTGTCAGAGTGATGCTGGAAATGCTTAATTAGCTCCAATATTTTGGCCACCTAATGCGAAGAGAAAACTCCCTGGAAAAGACCCTGATGCTGGGAAAGACTGAAGGCCAAAGGAGAAGGGGACGGCAGAGGATGAGATGGCTAGATAGCATCACCGATGCAATGAATATGAACTTGAGCACACTCCGGGAGAGAGCGCAGGACAGGAAGGCCTGGTGTGCTATGGTCCATGGGGTCACGAAGAGTCGGACACGACTGAACGACTGAACAACAACAACAACTTCAGCCCATGCCTCTCCCCTCTCATTGGGATATTGTGGAAGGTTAAAACAGGCTGCTGTAATGTTATGAATGGGTGGAACAGCACCACTGCTCGGGCGGAAGGCCTGTAGTGGGACTTGGTGGGGGGGAGGGCTCAGATTACACACAGTAGCTTAATAAACTACTTACGCTAGCTTATTAGCCAGGTCGTGTAGCAGGGCGTAGTGGACTGTGAGTAGCTTATTAAGCCACCATGGCTTAAAGTGATGTCCAAACATGGCCTGTATTTAGCTGGGAAAGACTCAGTTTAGGAATAGTAAGCAACCATATTTAATTGAAGGACTTTTAAGCAATCTCAACTTATTATTTGAAAAGTGACATTTTATTCACCTTCATAAATAATTTCCATTAATGAACATCTTATTTTCTATTACTGCACTTTAGCGGATTTGCCTTGGAATTTGCGCATGCTTACCCACTTAGTCCCTCCCCTGCCTAGAAATCTGCATATGTTTAGCGATCCCGCTCACTGTTCTGTAATGTACACCTGACTAAGCAGTGGAAGCAACAAGCATGGGGGGGGGGGGAGACAAAAGCGGCTGGCTGCTGCAGCAGAGAGAGAGCTTTAGGAGTGGGTGTTATTACTTCAGTTGAACATGAAGCATTGCATCTTCTCAGTGTCGTCCAGCGGAGCTTTTCTGAGTGGTTCGCGGCCTGTTACATTCTGGGCCAGGGAGAGAGACGGTGGAACCCTCGGTAGCACGCTGTGACAAGTTTGCGCGGCACTTTGAGGATAAAGTCGCTCAGATTCATCATGAATTGGACACCACCATTAATGCAGTTCCATTGGTAGAGGCGTTCAGAGCACCGTCTGGTCCAGTTTTATTGGATGAGTTTCAGTTACTGAGGCCTGAGGATGCGGACAAGGTGCTTGGCCAAGTCCGATCGACCACTTGTGTGCTTGACCCTTGCCCTTCATGGCTTATTAAATCAAACAAGGAGGGGTTGTCCGGCTGGGTCCAGGAGGTTCTAAATTCCTCCTTGAGAGAGGGAGTGGTGCCTGCTGCTTTAAAAGAGGCAGTAATTAGACCACTCCTGAAAAAGCCTAACCTGGACCCAGAGGATGTTAACAATTATAGGCCAGTGGCCAACATCCCCTTCCTGGGCAAGGTGCTTGAGCGGGTGGTTGTAGGACAGCTCCAGGAACTCTTGAATGAAACGGATTATCTAGATCCATTTCAATCGGGCTTCAGGCCTGGTTTTGGAACGGAAACTGCCTTGGTCGCCCTGTGGGATGACCTCTGCCGGGAGAGGGACAGGGGGAGTGCGACCCTGTTGATTCTCCTGGACCTCTCAGCGGCTTTCGATACCATCGACCACGGTATCCTTCTGGATAGGTTGTCTGGGTTGGGAGTTGGAGGCACTGCACTACAGTGGTTCCGCTCCTACTTGGATGGCCGATTCCAGAAGGTGGTGCTGAGGGATTATTGCTCTGTGCCATGGCAATTGTGCCATGGGGTTCCACAGGGCTCTATTTTATCCCCCATGCTGTTTAACATCTACATGAAACCGCTGGGGGAAGTTATCCGGAGGTGTGGGCTGAGGTGCCATCAATATGCGGATGACACCCAGCTCTACCTCTCTTTCTCATCAAAACCAGGTGAGGTAGTGGCTGTTCTGAACCAGTGCCTGGGCACGGTAATGGACTGGATGAGGGCTAATAAACTGAAACTCAATCCAGACAAGACGGAGGTACTGTTAGTGGGTGGTTCGTCTGCCCGGCTAGGTGATATTCAACCTGTTCTGGAGGGGGTTGCACTCCCCCTAAAGGATCAGGTTCGTAGTTTGGGGGTGCTCTTGGATCCAGAACTGTCACTTGAGGCACAGGTGAACTCAGTGGCACGGAGCACTTTTTATCAGCTTAGGCTGGTATACCAACTACGCCCTTATCTGGACAGAGATAGCCTAGCTACAGTTATCCATGCTCTGGTAACTTCTCGTCTGGATTACTGCAATGCGTTATACGTGGGGCTGCCTTTGAAAACGGTCCAGAAACTTCAGCTGATCCAAAATAGGGCAGCAAGATTGTTAACAGGGACTGGCCTGCGAGCTCATATTACGCCAGTACTTTTCCAGCTGCACTGGCTGCCAGTCCATTTCCGGGCCCGATTCAAAGTGCTGGTGTTAACATTTAAAGCCCTTAACGGCTTGGGGCCAGGTTACCTGAAGGATCGCCTCCTCCCATATGTGCCTGCCCGGACCTTAAGATCATCATCAGCGGCCCTTCTCCGTGAGCCCCTGCCAAAGGAAGTGAGGCGGGTGGCTACTAGGAGGAGGGCTTTTTCTGTTGTGGCACCCCGGCTCTGGAATGAGCTCCCTAGTGAGGTTCGCCTGGCGCCTACATTGTACTCCTTTCGGCGCCAGGTGAAGACCTTTTTATTTTCCCAGGCATTTTAGCATTTTAGCTTTCTAAATTTTTATCTTTGCTGTTTTAAATCTGTATTTTAAACTCCTGTACTGCTGCTAGGTTTTATTGTGGTTGTATTGTTATATTGTGGTTTTAATGTTCTATATATTTTAAATTGTTTTATTGTGTGTTGTTTGGTTTTAATTTTTGTGAACCGCCCAGAGAGCTTCGGCTATTGGGCGGTATAGAAATGAAATAAATAAATAAACAAACAAACAAACAAACAAAAAATGGTGTTTGCAAGCAAAGGAATTGCTGAAGTGGAGGATAACATTGATCCAATAGGCAGGCAAACGTCCACAGAAACCACGTTTTGGTACCCATTCTGGTAAATCGTCTGTATTCTCCAGAATGGTCTGGAACACCAATTTCCAAGTGAACCAAGCCAACCAAATTCACCAGTTAAACATGACTAGATGGGAGTGATGCAATGTGCCTCAAAATATCCACAGAATCCACGTTGCAATACCCGTTCCAGACAATAATCCAAATTCTGGAAAATGGTCTTGAACGACAACTTCCAACTGAGCCAAATCAGCCAAATTCACCAGTCACTCATGGCGTCATGGGAGGGGTAAAGTGAGCCTCAAAACATCCACAAAAAGCACATTCCAATACTCTTCCAATTTCCTGGCTTTGTGGAGTTTAAGCCAACATGAGATAGCCTTAACTCTGCTGACAGGTTTTTTGATCATTGACTTCCCCTGGTTTTTGAAAAGGAATTTATAATTACAATGTTTGCAAATCTACTCTATCCCCAATGTATTTGAACTTGCTTTCATAGAATCATAGAATAGTAGGGTTGGAAGGGGCCTACAAGGCCATCGAGTCCAACCCCCTGCTCAATGCAGGAATCCAAGTCAGAGCATCCCTGACAAATGGCTGTCCAGCCTCGTCTTGAAGGCCTCCAGTGTGGGAGAGCCCACCACCTCCCCAGGTAATCGGTTCCATTCTCGTATTGCTCTTACAGTCAGGAAGGTTTTCCTGATGTTCAGCCGGAATCTGGCTTCCTGTAACTTGAGCCCATTATTCCGTGTCCTGCACTCTGGGATGATCAAGAAGAGATCCTGGCCTTCTTCTCTGTGACAACCTTTAAAATACTTGAAGAGTGCTATCATATCTCCCCTCAGTCTTCTCTTCTCAAGGCTAAACATGCCCAGTTCTTTCAGTCTCTCTTCATAGGGCTTTGTTTCCAGTCCCCTGATCATCTTTGTTGCCCTCCTCTGAACCCTCTCCAGTTTGTCTGCATCCTTCTTAAAGTGTGGTGCCCAGAACTGGACACAGTACTCCAGATGAGGCCTAACCAGTGCTAAGTAGAGGGGAACTAGTACTTCCCAGGATTTGGAAGCGATGCTTCTATGAATGCAGCCCAAAATAGCATTTGCCTTTTTTGCAGCCACATCACATTGTTGGCTCATATTCAGCTTGTGATCGACAACAATTCCAAGATCCTTCTCGCTTGTAGTGTGGTTGAGCCACGTATCCCCCATCTTGTAACTGTGCCTTTGGTTTCTTTTTCCTAGGTGCAGAACTTGGCATTTGTCCCTATTAAATGTCATTCTGTTGTTTTCTGTCCAGCACTCCAGTCTATCCAGATCACTTTGAATTTTGTTTCTGTCTTCCAAAGTATTAGCTATCCCTCCCAATTTTGTGTCATCTGCAAATTTGATCAGCATTCCCTGCACCTCCTCCTCCAAGTCATTAATAAAAATGTTGAAGAGCACTGGGCCCAGGACTGAGCCCTGCGGTACCCCACTCGTTACCTCTCCCCAGTTTGAGAAGGTACCATTGATAAGCACTCTTTGAGTCCGATTCTGTAGCCAACTGTGGATCCACCGGATCGTTGTTTCATCTAGCCCACTTTGAGCTTGTTTGCTCATCAGGATATCATGGGGCACTTTGTCGAAAGCTTTGCTGAAGTCGAGGTATATGATGTCTACAGCATTCCCACGGTCTACAAGGGAGGTTACTTGATCAAAAAATGAGATCAGATTTGTCTGGCAGGACTTGTTTTTGACAAATCCATGTTGGCTTCGAGTAATCACGGCATTGTTGTCAAGGTGCTTCCAGATGGATTCCTTTATCATCTGCTCCAGAATTTTACCAGGGATTGATGTCAGACTGACTGGTCTGTAGTTCCCAGGTTCCTCCTTTTTACCCTTTTTGAAGATAGGGACAACATTAGCCCTCCTCCAGTCATCTGGCACTTCCCCCGTCCTCCATGATTTCTCAAAGAGAATAGACAGCAGTTCTGAGAGTTCTTCTGCCAGTTCCTTTATGACTCTAGGATGCAGTTCATCTGGCCCTGGAGATTTGAACTCATTCAAAGTAATGAGGTGTTCCTTGTCCATATGCCTGTCGATCTCAAGCTGCAATCCTGCCCCTTCAGCCTGTACTTCGCCTTTGCCAGGGGGGGCATAGACCCTCTTTTGGGAGAAGACTGAGCCAAAGTAGGAATTGAGCACCTCTGCCTTTTCTTTGTCATCTGTTATCGTTTTGCCATCCTTATTTAATAGCTGAACCACCATTTCTTTCCTCTGCCTTTTACTATGCACGTAGCTGAAGAAAGCCTTTTTGTTGTTTTTAACATCCCTTGCTAACCTCAGCTCATTCTCAGCTTTAGCCTTCCTGACACCATCCCTGCAATTCTGTGCTATCTGCCTGTACTCTTTGTTACTTGGCCTTCTTTCCACTTCCTATATGTGTCCTTTTTTGTTTTCAGGTCATCCCTAAGCTTTTTGTGAAGCCACATTGGCTTCTTCTGTTGTCTTCCACCTTTTCTTCTTGTTGGAATTGTTTGTAATTGTGCCTTGAGAATTTCCTTTTTTAAAAGCTCCCACCCATCTTGGACTCCTTTTCTCGCTAGCATCGCTTGCCATGGGACCTTACTGATCATTGTTCTGAGTTTATGAAAATCAGCTTTCCTAAAATCCAGGGTACGCGTTTGACTACACTCGGCTTTTGGTTCCCTTAGAACCAAGAACTCAAGTACAACATGGTCGCTTTCCCCCAGAGTTCCTGTAACTGCTACTTTATCCACTAAGTCATCTCTGTTGGTTAGGATCAAGTCAAGGATAACTTGCAAGAAAACTTGCTTTCTTTCAAGTTTACCTATATGATAAATTGGATTATAAATACTTAGCTAATGGTAATAATGGATTCATTTCAAGAATCAGGATTCTAAAATCTCAGGGAGAATTTCCATGGATAGAGGAGGTTGTCCTCTGCAAACATGCCCTCCGCATGTAGAAAGCAATGGGGAAAGGGTTGAGCTATCATGCTGATCCCCACGTCCCTTCCTCATGTAGCACTTATGGAATGATTTAATAGGGCTAGATTCTCACAATAAAACCCAGTGAGAGTAGAGTGCGAACGCATATTTAGTGTGACATGTGAATATACATGGTGTGAGTCACAGTCCTTGCATGTCCTTTTCCCACCATACAGAAAGTAAGAACAAGGATCAGGGCCCTTGTACTGCATTTCTGCTTTCAGAAAGGTGGTGTGAGGCCCTGATCGTTCTACTCCCCTGCATTTTAAACTTTCATATTTTATATTGTTTTATGCTGCGCTTTGTGGTTTTAATTTTTGTGAACCGCCCAGAGAGCTTCAGCTATTGGGTGGTATAGAAATGAAATGAAATAAATATTGTGCATTCCATCCCCACCCCTCCCAAATTATCTGAGGGTCAAACTTCATGTTATTTTAAAGATCTGGCTAGGGATTTTTTTTACTCAAAAGTAAGCTCATGAGACCTCATATGGATCAGGACCCTAGAGTTGTGGGTAGGGGGCTTTAATCCTTTGCCCTATGCCTGCAGTTTACATTGCAACTACATGCCTTTTTGGCAATGTAAATTGGATACATAGGTAGGGATTAAAGGATTTTGTCAGGCATCTTTGCCACCCACTCATTGACAGAATCAGATTTTTTGTATGAGAATTTAATTTGTTTGCAAATGGGTATTAGTGCACTTGTGCACGTATGCACTTGTGCTAATGCACATTAGAGCAAGTCTGCATTTGTGCAAATCTCCCCCCCAGTAAAAAAACTGGTCCGCAAGTCTGTGGAATCCATGCAACTTGGAAAAAGTCAATCCATTGTGGAATCTGCATGTTGGATTCACAGAAATCTGATCTCATTTGAATCAGTTGCAGATTTCTCCAACACCTCTTGGCATCAGGGGACTGATCCAGATTGGGACTGGGGTGTGTGTGTGTGGGGGGGAGGATTATGGTTTCCCTAGCGCCCCCATGCTAGGGTCCCAATCTGTGTAAGAACATGTAGTCTCACTTTGTGAGGTCACATTCCATAACTAAAAGAATAGGCCTTAAATGTAAAAGTCCTCTGTTATCAAATTCCACCTTGGAATACTGGCAGCATTCTAGATTCAGAGTGAAACTGAGCATGCCTGATGTAATTGCCAGCAGTTGCTGCTATAGGAATTTATGGGGCAGAAAAACCTTAATAACTTTTCAATTGCTGCGCAGAACTTCACCAAAGCAACAAAAAGTACAAGTCCTCAACATGCCTGAATGTTGAAGGCTAATGTTGTTCCTATCTTCAAAAAGGGTAAAAAGGAGGAACCTGGGAACTACAGACCAGTCAGTCTGACATCAATCCCTGGGAACATTCTGGAGCAGATTATAAAGCAATCCATCTGTAAGCACCTTGAAAACAATGCAGTTGTTCAAAGCCAACATGGACTTGTCAAGAACAAATCCTGCCAGACGAATCTGATCTCATTTTTGGATCAGGGCGCCCCCCCCCCCCCCCGTGGACTATGGGAATGCTGTGGACATAATACACCTCGCCTTCAGCAAAGCTTTTGACAAAGTGCCCCAGGATATCCTGATGAGCAAACTAGCTTAAAGTGGGCTAGATGAAACAACGATCAGGTGGATCCACAGTTGGCTACAGAATCGGACTCAAAGACTGTTTATCAATGGATCTTCTCAAACTGGGGAGAGGTAACGAGCGGGGTACTGCAGGGTACATTTTTATTAATGAGTTGGATGAGGAGGTGTAGGGAATGCTGATCACATTTGCAGATGACACAAGATTGGGTGGGATAGCTAATAACTTGGAAGACAGAAACAAAATTCAAAGTGATCTTGGTAGACTGGAGCGCTGGGCAGAAAACAACAGATTGACATTTAATAGGGATCAATGCCAAGTTCTGCACCTAGGAAAAAGAAACCAAATGCACAGTTACAAGATGGGGGATACGTGGCTCAACAACACTACAAGCGAGAAGGATCTTGGAACTGTTGTCGATCACAAGCTGAATATGAGCCAACAATGTGATGTGGCTGCAAAAAAGGCAAATGCTCTTTTGGGCTGCAGTTCGAGACCCGAGTGCTGCGTGACGGAGTGAGCTCCCATCTTCAGTCCCAGCTTCTACCAACCCAGCAGTTCGAAAGCAAGAAATTGCAAGTAGATAAATAGGTACCGCTTCAGCGGGAAAGGTAACAGCGTTCCGTGCACCTCAGTGTTCAGTCATGCCGGCCACATGACCACGGAAGCATCTTTGGACAGTGCTGGCTCTTCAGCTTCGAAATGGAGATGAGCCCCACACCCTAGAGTCGGACACGACTGGTTGGGGACACCTTTACCTTTTTAATAGAAGTATAGCTTCCAAATCCCAGGAAGTACTAATTCCCCTCTACTCAGCACTGCTTAGGCCTCATCTGGAGTACTGTGTCTGGTTCCGAGTACCGTACTTTAGGAAGGATGCAGACAAGCTGGAGAGGGTTCAGAGGAGGGAAACAAAGATGATCAGGGGACTGGAAACAAAGCCCTAGGAGGAGAGACTGAAAGAACTGGGCATGTTTAGCCTTGAGAGGACCGAGGGGAGATAGGATAGTGCTCTTCAAGTACTTGAAAGGCTGTCACATAGAGGAAGGCCAGGAACTCTTCTCGATCAGCCCACAGTGCAGGACATGGAAGAATGGGCTCAAGTGACAGGAAGCCAGATTCCGGCTGAACATCAGGAAAAACTTCCTGACTGTTAGAGCAATGCGACAATGGAACCAAAGACCTAGGGAGGTGGTGGGCTCTCCCACACTGGAGGCATTCAAGATGAGGCTGGACAGCCATCTGTCGGGAATGCTTTGACTTGGATTCCTGCACTGAGCAGGGGGTTGGACTCAATGGTCTTGTAGGCCCCTTCCAACCCTACTATTCTATTATTCTGTGATTCTATGAATAAAGTACATCAGTAATTTTCACCAGTATTTGAAAGAAATAGATGATATCCCAAGTCATAGCTTGGAACAAAAAGTACATGTGTCACTTTTCAGCTCATTTGAGCTTGCTGTAGCTGTGGCAATTTGTATCAGATCAGTTCGGAATTGTGTACAAGTGTACAACTCATCAGGTAGATCATGGATGCCAAGTTTCATGTTAGTAGCTGAAGAGGTGGCATTTTTATAAGCAGTAGAATTTTGAGGCTTATGATTGAACCTTTGTTTTGTGACTCAACTAAAGGGGCACTACCGTGCCCATTTAATTTGTCTAATTTACACTGAAAATAATGGGAGCATGTAGCCCCAATCTTTCCCTGTGTGTATAAGTGGGGCCAGTGGTAAGTTTAATCGGGAGGCTTTAAACGTGAACATTTCAGGTTGTTTATTCCCATTTGATTCAATACCGCATGTCAGTTTTCTTGACTAAGATCTATAGGAGATGGGAGTTCTGATCTCCTGCCTATTGCCCAGAACAACTTCACTTAAAACCATAGATGGTTTTCAGTTTGGTCCAATGTAAGAATTTGGTTGGTTTCACAATCTGGGAAATTGGTGGTCCAGACCATATTTTTCCAGAATATTGGTTTATTGCCTACAACATGCGATTTCTGAGAATGTTTTGTGGCTTATCATTGCGGTGAATTTGGTCTGGCTAGCTGGGAAATTGCCATTTGGGGCCATTTTCCCAGAATACTGTTTATTCCCGGAACAGATACCGTAACTTTCAGTATCTATGGTTTCTGTGGATATTTCCCATCCAGTCATGTGAGCCTGGTGAATTTGGTTGGTTTGGCTCACATAACACTTGGTGTCCTGGGCCATTTCCCTCGTATTCTATTTATTGCCTGGAACAGGTACTGCAACGTGGTTTCAGTGGATGCTTTGTGGTTGATTGCATCTCTCCCATAAAATTATGTGTGGCTGGTGAATTTGGCTTACTTGGACATTGCCATTTGGGGCCTTTTTCTTAAATACAGACTACTGCCTGGAACAGGTACTGGTTCCTGTGGAATTTTTGTGCCTGATTGCATCACTCCCATCTAGACATGTGTGACGGGTGAATTTGGTTGGCTTGGTTTGCTTGGAAGTTGGCATTCCAAGTCGTTTTCCAAAATATAATTGTCCAGAATGGATACCAAAATGTGGTTTCTGTGGATGTTTTGTGGCTTATTCCATCACTCTGATCCACTTAGGTGTGACTGGTGAATTTGGTTGACTTGGCTCACATGGATGTTGTTGTTCTCAGCCATTTTCCCAAATATGGACTATTGTCCAGAATGGGTATTGGAATGTGGTTTTTGTAGAAGTTTTGTGGCTCATTGCATCCCTCCCACATTGTCATGTGTGAATTGTGAATTTCATTGGCTTGGCAGCTGGCATTCCAGGCCATTCTGTTCTGTTCCATGTGGGTTCCGGGCATTATGGGATTAATAATATATAATATTGCAAAGGTTTCAGTCCTACAATATTGTTAAGTGTCTCTAACACATGCCATTGTTTGGGGCATTTTTTTTAAAATAAAGGGGCTGTTCTGGTCTGTTTTTACACTATCCCGAAAAAAAGGTAGCAACTCAACTCAGGTCATGTTTTATGTAAAAATGCAGCATGGCTGCAGGCAAGTCAGTGGAGCATAAGGTTTCTGCATGCAATTAGAGCATTAGCTTTGGGCTGGATGTCAGGACAATGGTCAGGACAACTGAAGTGTGTTCATATTTGCTGCAACCTATTTGATGTTTTATATGGGGCATCTTTACTGGAAATTCATATTCATCTCAGCCCTATCTCTAAGCGGCAATATTAACAATAGACTGTATTGCAAGGCTGTTGTAAACCACTCTCAGACACAGCCAGCTCCCCAACCAACTAGATGGGGCTATGGGAATGTCTCTGCATTGGCAAGGCCAATTTATTTATTTATTTAATTGATTGATTTCTATACCGTCCAATAGCCTAAGCCCTTTGGGCAGTTCACAAAAATTAAAACCAAACAGCACACAATAAAACAATTTAAAATATATAGAACATGAAAACCACAATATAACAATACAACCACAATAAAACCTAGCAGCAGTGCAGGAGTTTAAAATACAGATTTAAAACAGCAAAGCTAAAAGTCTATTAAGCTAAAATGCTAAAATGCCTGGGAAAATATAAAGGTCTTCACCTGGCGCTGAAAGGAATACAATGTAGATGCCAGGCAAACCTCACTAGGGAGCTCATTCCACAGCCGGGGTGCCACAGCAGAAAAAGCCCTCCTCCTAGTAGCCACCCGTCTCACTTCCTTTGGCAGGGGCTCATGGAGAAGGGCCACTGAGGATGATCTTAAGGTCTGGGCAGGCACATATGGGAGGAGGCGATCCTTCAGATAACCTGGCCCCAAGCCATTAAGGGCTTTAAATAATATCAGCACTTTGAATCGGCCCCGGAAATGGACTGGCAGCCAGTGCAGCTGAAAAAGTACTCGCAGGCTAGTCCCTGTTAACAATCTTGCTGCCCTATTTTGGACCAGCTGAAGTTTCCGGACCATTTTCAAAGGCAGCCCCACACATAACGCACTGTGGTAATCCAGACGAGAAGTTATCAGAGCATGGATAACTGTAGCTAGGCTATCTCTGTCCAGACAAGTGCGTAGTTGATATACCAGCCTAAGCTGATTTAAAAAATGGATAAATTTCGGTTTTTATGGGCGCAATCCTATGCAAGTTTAGACAGAGAAAAGGCCTACAACTCCCAGCATCCCCCAGCCAATGCTGGGAGTTGTAGGCCTTTCCTCTGTCTAAACATGCAAAGGATTGTGCCCTAAAGGTGCAATCCTATGCATGTTCAGACAGAAAAAAAAGTCCTACAATTCCCAGCATCCCTCCAGCCAGGTATGCTGGCTGCGGCATCCTGGGAATTGTAGGCCCTTTTTTTGGTCTAAACTTGTATAGGATTGCGCCCTAAAAAGGTTTCAAAAATGTAAAAAATACAACACACACACCCCGCCCCAAGAAATACGACGAGCTAGAGCTCGAACTGCTTTCCTCGCCGCTGCCTTGTGTGTCTGGATAGGCATTTTGCTGCCCGATCATGAGCGCTCCCTAAAATGCCGGCTGCCTCCATTGTTTTCTACGGACAGCGGCTACTTCCGCCCCGGAGAAAAATGGTGCGAACCCCAATCCGGGAGTTCCCTCTTCGGCCGATGGAGCGGCAACTCTAACCTTTCCCTATCGCCCCGGGCGCCCCGGGGCTCTCGCTCTGAGGCGACACGCCTCCTCCTTCTTCCCGCCGTCGCAGCCGGGCGCTCTGCGTGGCTGGGCGTCGGGGCGGCCCGCGGGGGCGATCCGAGGCCGCGGGAGGAGCCGCTGGCCGAGAGCCTCAGCCCGTCCCCACCGCGGAGAGCAGGAGGCGCGCGCGCCGCGCCGGGCAGCCTCTCCGAGCCGCCGAGGGTCTGCGGAGCGGAGGTGAGTCGGGCCGGGCCTGGCTGGGGCGGCCGGGCCGTTTCGCTCGCTCCTCAGGCTCGCCTGGCGGGCGGGCGGGCGGAGCGGCCTGGCCCCCGCCCCGGCATTTCTCCCAAGCGCCTTCGTGTCCCCGCCCGGCTGCGCCCGCCCGGAGCGCCCTGCCGAAGCGCTCGCTGCGTCGCGTGTGGATGCGCGAGGGAGGCAGGGGTAGGAGCGCCGCGTAGGGAGCGCCTGCGCGCCTGCACGCGAGTGTAAGGGAGCCCCCGGGGCTGGAGACGCTCTGCTGCTCTCCCCCCTCCTCCTCCCGGGAGGACCACCTGGCAGCGTCCGAGGCCGGCGTCCTGCTCCTCCTGACAACGAGCGACGGTGGCGGTGGTCGCCATTTCTTGCTTCTCCGCATGGAAACGTCTTCTCTTCATCATCACGGCTAAGAGCTGTGGATAGATGAGTGCTCCGTGAATTCGGCTAATCCGCTTTCAGAGCCATCTAGGCCACCTCCGCGCTTTGTGACGGTGAACTCCCGTGTTTACTGTGTGCTCTGAAATAGTAACCTCCTTTTGTTTGTTCAGAACCTACTGCCAGGCCGATTCATTGGGCAACCCTGAAGATTTATAATCTTAACAATTGCCAGCCCCTCGCTTTTAGTCTGCCCCCCCAATGAAAAGCAGCCTTCATAGTCTTCATAAAGTCCTCCAGTCCTGGATCACCTGAGCTGCTTTTATTTACCTTGTACAGCTCTATATTCTCCTTGAGATGGAGCAGCCGGAACGTCATTATGCATGTACCCCATCCATTCTATGAGGAACTCTGTATATCCCATTTTATCCCCTCAACATCCTTGTAAGGCAGGAAAGGCAGACATGGTAACTTGTCCATTATCTCCCATGGAGCTCCATGACTGAAAGGGGATTTGAATTTGGGTCTCTCCAACATTTATCTGCTATTTTAGCAATGAGGAACCTTTTTTTCCCCTAATGAAGGCCATTGATCCATAGGAAAAGTCATTTGGAGCAGAGCCAGAAGTGAGCAGAGTTTGCAGAATTGCAGGAGTGTATAGTGAATTCTCCCTTTCTGTTCCACCCCATTCCTCTCTCTTCTCTCTCCCTCTCTCTTTCTCTCTGTGCCACCCCATGTAGAGACAGAGTACTGCACAAAATTGTAACACTGAAGGTGGGTCTACATGTTTTGATAAACATGGGACAATTGACAAAACAGCACCGCTATGTCAAGTTATCTCCTTCCATAACATGTAGTAAAATTTACCTGGATCCTAATATCCTACTGACTTCCTTGGGCTACCATTTAGATAGTAGCCCTTTGTTTATCATAGGCTATGATTCTACCTTGGGGACTCAGCTCTTGTCTTTTCTTAACTGAAGAATTCATGCACACAGCAGAGTTTATATTACACATACAGCCCTGCTTACCATGCAAGCCAGATGGCTGGGAACATACAGGTGTTGAGTTTCTCAAACTTCAGGAATTTGATCATGTCATCTTAGTTCCACTTATAGGAGTGCTATGGGAGTTGCTGTTGGG
Source organism: Heloderma suspectum (assembly GCF_057233095.1). Taxonomy (NCBI): domain Eukaryota; kingdom Metazoa; phylum Chordata; class Lepidosauria; order Squamata; family Helodermatidae; genus Heloderma; species Heloderma suspectum. The sequence continues at coordinate 129,411,139 of NC_139462.1, read as the reverse complement.
TTTCTGGGTCTGGAGTCTTGAAACAGGGTACTTGTAGGGGTTCTAAGACAACTGTTTAAAAAGTGCTCTTTCTATATGTTTTCTGAGGCTAGGCTGTTCATGCAAAGTACTCTTTTTGCATAGTTCCCATCACCAAAGTTCGTTTTTGTGTGCTGTAAGTATGCACAACATGAGGTCAAAGAGATACAGCTCCATGCCACCACATTCCGTCATCTGAACTATTTCTTCCTGGTTTATATACTGCTGTGGGTGTGCTGTAATTGGTACAGATTTAGTATGAATTCTGTGCTCTGTCATGGAGCGGGAGGGGAACAGACTTGTTTTGCTCTCACTTGAGTTCAGTGAGAGAGTTTTGACTTTAAACCATCTCTGAAATCAGCATAATATGTCAGAGGTGGGAGCAGGATCTGAGAGAGTGGACAGGTTTACACATCACACTAAGCTGGAGGATAAGCCACAGTGGGTTGATTGTTCACTCGCCAACCCACATTGCTCCTCACAGACAATCGGGAGCGTGGCGGCTTGGCATGGCTTCTTTTCCCCTCTGTCCTCCTCATTGCCCCCCTTGGCAACATCAGCCTCACTACTAAGCTTTGAACTGACATTTGTCAGTGACCTCCTCACTTTCAGCACTCCCCCTCCCCCAAAAAAATCAGGGCTCTTTTTCAGAGCAGTTCCCCTTTGTGACTGGGGAAGTATTTGAACCTGGTGCCCCCATATCTATAAACAGTACTTCAGGGGTGGGCAACTTGTGGCCATCCAGATGTTTTGACCTACAATTCCCAACACCCCTCACCTTTTACTATGTTGGCTAAGGCTGATGAGAGTTGTAGGCCAAAACATCTGGAGGGCCACAAGTTACCCCCTTGATATATTGCACAATTCCACTCCCTCCCCCCGCTTTTTCAGAGCACCACCTATCTGGTTCATCTGATACCAGTTGATTTAGCTCGCCAAATACTGTAGTTCTCCTGCTGGTAAGAACTGAAGTAGAAACAGCACATTTGTTTTCAGCTTTTGAAACACTATTCTTGCTCTTTCTTATTCTCAGGGGAATTTTAAAATTTCATGCCTGTGGAGTAATATTATCAAGTCTGGATTCCATGTCTTTCCTTGTAAGTAAACCAGAACGAATTAGGGTGAGTGTCAAACACTTTCAAGAATGATTAACAAACATTTATCTTTGTGTCCTTTCCTTTTCAGGCACGTGGGTTGATGTATGGGACAGAGTTGTGTTGACTAACCCATGTTTCCTTTTCAGGAAGCATCCGAGGCTCTTAGGGTGGTGACGGAAGTTAGGACCAAACCACTATGGCTGCAACCTAACCATACGTAATGAGAAGGAAACTTACTACTTTTAAGTAAACACATTTAGGATCAAGATGAAGCCAAGAAACTCAATACATTCAGAATTATTTTTGAGTATTGGAACAGTTAGGAGGGAAGGATGACCCACAGCTTCTCTACACAGTCCTCCTTTGTCGTTTCGCTTGTTTGACTGGGAAATGGTCCAGCTTTTGATTAGCATCAAACAACCTTTTTTTTTTTGCTTTATTGAAGAATATAATTTTGCACTGTAGTATTTCTCATCTATATGGAAACTTCTAATTTGAAAAATTAATTAGCCACAACTAAATAACTAACAAGCAGCAAGATGTGATGGGGCAGTCACACTTGCTTGTTTACATGCCTGTTCTTTCTCATATAAGGAGTGTGGTGGGGTCTGCTTTTAACATTAATGGAGGTGTGTGGGTGAGGGGAAATAAACCCTCTGCTGCCTTACTCCCTGTGCTCTATTGCTTCAGTCACAGTTCTCTCCAGCCTCGCTTGTTTTCTGTATAGAGTAGGGAAAGAAAAGCACCTGAAGTGAGGTAAAGGGTGGGAAGGGCAGGATGTTATGGGGTGTGTGTGTTGCAGATTGTATACTATTCTACGATTAATGAACTGGGCTTGAGTTTGTGCACTCCCTCCTCCCCTTGCACTTGGAAACTCTCATTCTGATCCTAGTTTCAGGCAAGCCATAGTTTATTGTTTTGACTTGAACTGGAAAACTAGGGCCTGTGCTTACACTACAAACCATAGTTAGCTGGTTTAGCGAAAACAGCAAACTGTGGTTTTCCTCAGACTAGGATTGTGGGGAAGGAATTGCTGTGTACAAAGGAAGGAGAGAGTGTGGGAGCCTGAGACTCTCCACTGCTTATTCATGAAATACCAAACGACGGCTTGGCATTATATCTGAATCATCTCTCTATTACTGCATTTGAATCAATAGATCATGTAGGTTTTTTCTTTGGTTAAGTAAAATAAAAATAAATGATCTATGATATTTCCAATGTGACAAGAAGTCTTATTTCTGTGGGGTTTCTTTTCTAGAGGTGGATGTCTGAGAAGTTCATTTTTGAGGGCTTGAGGGAGCTGGAACTATTTGGAGGTAAGTGCTTAAACTATATTAGAAATCTTCCTTAACTGTGACCTTGTGCTTCATGTTTTTCAGTGCAGGGAAGGTAAATTTGGTAGTTGGCAGCACAAAGAGTGCAATGCTGAAACTTTTCTATAGCCTTTCTCCACAGAAATAAAATCAAATTTATCTGCTTTTGAGTGTTTGCTTTAGAATATTTATTGTAATTTAGGGCTGTTGCCATAGAAAAATCACAAAAACGAACAGGGTTGCATCATCCACTAGAAACATCTCCAGTGTGCATTGTGCTCATGCCATTAATTTCAACCGGTTTCCATGGGTTGTATCCAACATTAAGATAGTTGTGACTATCTTAAGCCCCGTTCATTTCAGTGCGTCTGCTCTATGTAGGATTAACATTGGATACTACCCAATAGGAGCTTCTCCAGTGGATTTTGCTCCTAAGCTGTGATCCTTGAATCCTTAGTCTTTTTCAGGGAGGATTAAGTGAAGATAAAATAATGGGAAGGAACTATCGAGTATAGAGTAAGGAGGCAGGCTGGGTAATAGTGGGAAGAGGTTCCTGGAGCAAGAATTGAGAACTGATAGGTTTTACCTGATATTTAGGAAAAGGTTGGCACGTGACCAGAAAATATCCAGATCAGCATGTGTATATAGAGAGATGGTACTCATTAAAATAAGGAACAGAGATTCTCCTGTCAGGCTTTTCTGAGCTGAGGATGGGGAAGAGCGTTGGGGAGGTGGTCACAAGCACTTGAGGCTGCTTAATCATCCTAACATTTTTCTCCTAACAAGGAAAACCCCATCAATTTATGAAGTTTCCTAACTTGTTAAGGGAGCAATCCTATGGCCACTAGTCAGTGGCTAGACAGCCATAGGTTCTGACCCCGGAACCGCGCTCCAAGGTTGGTTCCCTGAGAACTGGCCTCCACCTCCTCCTGCGCTGCCTTGCAGGCAGCATGAAATGGCTCCGCGCTCAGAAGAGGAGCATGGAGCAGCAAAAACGGGGCATTCCTGGGGGTGTGCTGGGGCGGGGAAGTCAGAAATACCAGTACGACACATCCGACATATCATCCGGCTGCCGCTTCCCGCACTTTGAGGTCCCACGACTAGACAGCCGAAATCGGCCATCTAGCCGTAAATGCAGGGCAGCCCTCCGCACTTTTCCTGCCCTGCATTGGATAGGGGGTTGCCTCCGAGTTCAGAGGCAGCCACCTATCCCGATAGGATTGTGCCCTAAGTAATTTTCTTAAACTCTCCTTTTAGCTAATGTTCTAGGATGTAAGTCTGCATATGCCTCTATTTCTGAATTCAAAGTCTTTGGGTTTCATTGCCTTTCAACTTCAGCCCACAGCCTCTCCATTTTTTTCACACATTTCAGTCTTTAAAACTCTGAATTCATCTTGAAATACTGATATTATTTCCTTTATGGTATATGTTTTTTTCTTCTCCCATCTTTTCAGTGTCTCCTTCTGCCTCCAGTTGCAACTCTATTGTCTGTGTCTTTTATGGGGAAAAAGCTGTTTTTCCTCTGGCCTTTCTCCATTCCCAATCTGTGTCATTATCACTTCCTTAGAGGGAAACAGAAAAATGAAAGAGAGAAAAAGCCCTATTAGATAGCTCTATAAGATTTAAATAATTTTATTAGCTGTGACAGTAAATATATTTACTAATTTGAGATAAAGAAAAAAATTAATCAGATAAATATACATAAATAGAATATATTTAAATAAATGAAATTCTTGTTAAGTTGAAATATAAATTAATGGGAAATGTAATAAATATATCCTACTAATTTAAAATATTAATCTAGTAATTAATAATAGTAAACACAGAAATAATTAGAAAATATTTAAATAATTTCAATATCAATTAATAAAATGCCTATTTATAGTATAAGTTAATTGATTTATAATCTAAGTTGATTGAGATCTCAAAGTGGATCTTTTATCACTGGAAAGGTGCAGAGGGAGGCAACAAAAATGATCCAGAGACTGGAACAACTTTCCTGCTATGGAAGGCTGCTACATTTGGAGCTTTTTTAATTTAGAAAAAATGTAACTAAAGGCAGATATGAAAGATTTATAAAATTATGCATGGTATAGAGAAAGTATTAGAGAAGGTTTTTCTCTCTTATAGCCACCCAGTGAAATAGATTGGCAGGAGATTCATAACAGACAACAGGTATTCATGCAACACGTAATTGATTTATGGAATCCACTGCCACAGAATATGGTGATGACCACTAGCTTAGATGGCTTTAAAATGGGATCAAACAGATTAAGCTATCAACAGCTACTAGTCATGATGGCATTATGGAATCCCCAGGTTCAGAGGTAGTATGCCATTGAATATCAGCTGCTGAGGAGCAACTAATGCTATTACTTTCATGCCCTGCTTGTCTGCTTCTCAGAGGTGTGAGGTTGGCCACTGTGAGTAACAGGATGCTGGTCTAGGTGGACCTTTGGTCTGATTCAGCAGTGCCGCTCTTATGCTCATTTGCTATTCCTCGGCATTTGAATCCGATATCAGTGCCAGTTATGAAAGTGGCTTAAGGGTAGTGACTTGACCAAGGGACATTAATGAGTCACTGGCTGAGTCTATCCCAGGTCTCTGAAATTTAAGGATGGCAAACTGTCCACTGTGTCCTTTTGGCCCTTACATGGGTTTTAACCCCCATGTGGCCTTCCTGCTCTGCTTCCCTCTTGCCTCCACATCCAGGTCAAGAATGAAGGTCACTAACTCAGTCTGCTTCCTTAACACTAAGCTTGAGCTTTGAGGCAGATGGCTCCTCAGTATGATCATTTTTTGGAGATACCAATGCACAACAGCGCTTTGGATCTCATTTGCCATCACCTGGACCTGTAGAGTATTGTTAATGGTTTCAAGATAAGGCCATCCAAACTTAATTTTCACCCCAGTTGTTTCATGACTGGCTTAGTAGGTTTCCCTCCAATCTATGTAAGTGAAGTAATACATCTACAAATAGCCGATTCAGAAATGTTTGGGGTTTGTAAGAATCTAGCAAGCTAGTCATTGGCTCATGCTTGCAACTCTAGAATTCCCATCTATGTTTACCTCTTGCTGGGCTATGGGTGTGGGTACTTCTTGGTGTTTGAACCCCACAAGCAGAGACATCAAATCATTTCCCCCCTGAAAGTGATATAGAATTGGAAATCTGCAAGTGGTGCTCTGGCTCTTGTGGGAAGGTGAATATAATCTGAAGTCTCCTCAGTTCAGATCTGTATAAGCAGATAAGCCTTGAGGGGAATGTAATGGCATAAAACAGATCCCTTGTACATGCAAGAAATGACTGTAGTTTGTGCAGTAGCAGCTGTCAGTCTGGCACCAATATGCCTTTTGAGCTTATTTTAAATATCATTAATGAACTCATTCTAGTTCTATTCTTAATGGGTATCTGTTTAAGAAAACACAATTGAATGATTGATTTCTTTACTCCAGAGCAGCCTCTGGGTGACTCTCGGAGAAAAGTAAGTGACTTTTGTAGGCTGTGGTGCTGTGGCCTATTGCATGGAGAGTTGTTCTATTCCTTGTGGACGTTCTGATTTTTTTTTTCATTTACCTTATTTATACATTAAATGTTTTCAGCTTTACATGTGTGGCATCAGGGTTTCACCCTGGAAAAATGGTTTTGGTGTGTGGCATCTAGATTTATTTTAGCCATAAGCCTTGGGTTTTCAAATGGCTAGTCTCACTAGTAATATGAAGTCATGTGACTGTTCAGTTGATCCCTTTTTTAACTGATAAAATGCCTGTTTAAAAAGGAAATCTACAAATGGGATAGTTTATCTGCTACTGAGAAAAAAAACTTCCCTCTTTTTCTCAGGCTACGCTCAGAATCAACTCCAAGAGAGTTATGACCTGCCAATTTTAACCTTCAACTATCTTTTCTTTCTTCTGGTCAGAGCTGGAAAAATCCCATGTGCCTAATTATCTTGCTGATGCCTAGGAATATTGTTTGTTCCTGTATGCATGAATGTATGGAATATTTAGTAGGCTAACAATGCAATCCTATGCATGTCTACTCAGAAATTGAATTTCATGGGGCTTATTCTCAGGTAAGTGAATATAGGATTGCAGCCTCATTTACTTCTGAGTAGGCATACATAGGATTGTGCTGTAAACCTGATAGTTGGTTCCCTGACTGAGCCACCGCCACTTCACCATTGGTAGAGGTGTTGTGGAGTGTTCATAGAAGTTCTATCTATTCAGGGAAAAGACATTGGCAATTCTAACATTGACAAAATGTGCAGCTTCTGTGAGAGAATTGAAAAGTCTGTTTTGCTGCGGGAAACCTCCCATAGTGCATGGTAACAGGAGGAGCTGTTTGAGCAGGAAAGGGAATTGAGAACTGTGAAGAGGAGCCGAAAAGTAGGAAAGCTTTGACATATGGAGCCAGTAGGCAGGATAGCTGAAGAAAAGGAGCACAGTAGTCAGTGCCCTGAGAGATGCGAGCATTGCCAGGCTCATGTTTGAGAGAAATAAGGCAGAATTTATCAGAAGCAGAGGCAAAGAAGGGCTAATGAGAAAGGAGGGATAGGGAATGCATTTTATAGAGTCTAGCAATAGAAGAAGCTATATGTTATTGGCAAGAAGAGGAGAAAAGATAGAAGATTTGGGCAGGGCTGAGAAGCTGAGTGGGAAGAAGGCAGAGAGTCATGCAAGATATAATAGGCAGTAGAATGAAAAGAGAATCTGAGCATATAAAGGCTAGAAGTGGTTTAGAGCCAGAAAAAGTGGAGCTGGTGGGAAATCTCACATGGAATCTAGGGATAGGAGAGGGTGGCTGGGTTCACACAACATGCTAACCCATGTTCAGTGGTTGAGTGTTGGTTGTTGTTGAACCATGGGTTATCGTGTTGTCTGAACCCAGGGCATTTTCTGCAGGGTGGCTTGTTAACCACCCTGAACAACCCAACAACAAACCAAGAGTTCTCAAGGTGGCTTGGTCAAGAAAAGTAAGCCACACTGCGTGGTCAACAAGCTACACTGCGGAAAACGCGCTGCATTCAGGCAACACGGTAACCCACGATACAACAACAACCCACGGTTCAGCAACAACCCACACTCAACCACTTAGCGTGTGTGCTGTTGGTAGGAAGGGAATGAACTGGCATGGGAGAATTTGGGGAATTTGGCCAGGATGCTAAAGAGGTGAATTGGGGGACGAGGTTGGAGTAGAGGTTGTAAATAGATTCTTTTTCCAGCTTGGCTCTGCTTTTTTCTACTTGCATTAGTAACTATGCACCTGATTTTTCCAAACATTTTTTGTTAAAATATAGTTCCAGGTAAACAAGTTTCCAAAAAGCCATCTGTTTAGAGGCTGGTATATTTTGAAACAGTCATTTTGGAATAAGAAGGTTTTTGCTGTTTTCTAAATGTTTGCCGTTTACACCAAAAAAGATCCTGCGTTGAAACCCTTGGGGACAGCTAGATTTGTTTATCTTGGAGGTGCTTTTTGTGTGCTGTACTTCATAAGTAGCATTTTTATTTAAGCTTTCACATTTTTTATAAAATGTCAAGACTTCAGCAGAGTTCTTCTGCATGGATAGAATTTGTCAAGCATTTACTGTTTCTTTAGGGAGATGTAGAGAATAGCTTATGATGTCTTCGGAGGCGGAGAATGTTATACTTAACTTTGCTGGGAAAATATGTTTATGTGTCAAACTAACAGATTGGCTATTTTGTGCAGTGCAGAACTTCAGAGCTGCTTTATTAACATAACCACCTCCATCTTAAAGAGTTTTAGGTTGCAATTCTGTGCACACTTACCTGAGAGTAAGCCTCAGTGAATGCAGCAGGACTTACTTCTGAGTAAGCATCTTTTAGGTTGCACTATTAGACATGCTGCTGTCCTTATGCCAAAGCCTGGCTTTTTGTTTAGTTTGTTTTTTTCTTTTCTTGTATTTGACTTTCTTTGTAGGTTCTTTATTTGTATCATAGTAGTTCCTCATTTTAAAAGCGCATTCAGTGTATGTTATGCTTTTCAGGCAACGGAAAGACAATAAGGGAAGAGAGAAAGAAATGAGAGTTTCTCAATAAGATTGCAAAGGAAATACAGTGACAATTGCAGTTTTTGAAACCAGTGTTAGCAAAACATGAACCATTGATTCATCTAGTCTGGAATTGTCTGCTTTGACAGGCATTGGCTCTCTGACATTTTAGGCAAAAGTATTTCCTTACCCTACTTCCCAAATCTCCTTTTAGCTGGAGATGTTGAAGATTGAACCTAAGATATTCTGAGACCTCTTGTAGAACTGAAGGAAAAACTCACATCCCACCCAGATTTGGTGGTTGCACACAAATCCATACTTCAGAACCTAGATTTCAAATGTACGTGTGGAAATTTTGCATTTGACAACTGAAAATTTGTTGGGTTTTGAATTTATGTGCAGTATGCTGGTTTTGAGGAGGAATTAAAAAGGCATGTCAACCAAGGGTTCTAGAGTTATAATCAAAAGAGGTTGCAAAGGAGACCATATATAATATGTGGAGAGAGCAGTGCACAATCCTATGCATATCTACTCAGAAGTAAGCCCCACTGAATTCAGTGGGGCTTACATCCAGGTAAGTGTGTATAGTATTGCAGCCTAAGTCAGCAAATGCCTCTGGAGAGATTCAATGAGAAATGCAGCCAAAGATGGGATAAAAAAATTCAGGTTGGCATTTTGAAGCTGTTGGATAGTCCAGAAGTGGTATTTCAGAGAGAATGCATCTCTAGCAGACAAAAGTCACTTTTCTCAAATACGTCCTGCCAATTTGATTATGTGTAAAACTGTCATGCAGAAAAGCTTCTTCTGTCCTAGTGGTTTTCAGTATCTTATTTTTCCTTTTCCAGACCAATGAAGCAAGCTCAGAGTCAGTAGCATCTTCCCCAAAAAGGGACACCATGAGCAGTTATCTACCTGACATCAATTGTTACGAGTTACTAACCATAATAGGTAAACGTTCTCACTCCAGGAAAAAACTCAGTTTCCCTTTGCAAAGTCCCAGTCTTCTTGTTTTTCCTTAACTGACGTTGTTTTCTGAACTGAAGAATGAATGTTGTCTTTTTGTGAAATGGTATGTTGTTGTTGTTGTTTTAAAAAAACAGCCATGAGATAGCCTGCCATTTTATTTCCAGACATGTATTTTAAACCATAACATGACAAAGAAAAAAAAAGAAACGCCCTCGCTTAGTACAGTACTAAGACCGTGTGTATTAGGAAGGGGATGATAAGCCATAGTGTTCCCTATCTTCATTGACCCACCTCTCATCCCAGCTTCAGTACTGACTTTGATGACCATTTTGCTGAATTGGAAGAAAGTTGTTCTGTACTTAGTCAATCAAAAGTTGCTGTCCCCATGGATCATCTGGTCTGCGCTGTGATCTGGGGGGACTGCAGGGAATGCAGTTCACTCATATGTGTTGGATTACTCCTAACTAGTTGTTGTCGTTCACCTGTTCATTCTTGCCATTTCTGATGCTCTTCTGCAGACTAAATTCTCTCCACCTCTGCAACTTCCTGAATTCCCCCCATTCACTTTGAAGGGGTATGGTCATATCCCATGTGTACTGCATTCCTTGTGTTGACTGACTATATAGGGAGTTCATTTAAAGTGGAAGAGTGGAGTTTAAGGCCTTTATTGTATTTCAGACCCACTCTTGAAGCTTTGCTTGTTCTCAGACACTGACTGTTGTCCAGAGATTTCTCCCCCACCCCCCAACCCACATCATGCCTTGAGTTGGCAGGTTCAAAAATCTTCTTAAAATTAAAGATTATTTAAAGAAAATTCTGGAGTATATTTTACAACTCACTCTTCTCCAAGGTGTGTTTCATTTCCCTCCCTCTTTATTACTGTATATTATACAGCTGAAGGAGAAGTTGTACTGGTGTGAGACTCCTTAGCATTCTATCTTTTAGTCACAACCATTTTATTCCTTATAAAAATCAGTATAATGCTATCATCATGAAATTTGATATAGAGAGTTTCCTTGGATGAGGTGTATAATTGATCTAGTTTTCAGAGAAATTGGATGAAAAGTGGCTGAGTTACATCAATCTAAACTTTTTATTTATTTATTTAGGTTGTTTGTATAACACCCTTCCCAGGACAGTTTACAGTATAGTTGAAAACATAAAAACAATAATAGAATATTTTGATTGGAGGAATAATTTTTACTGTTTCCAAATGCTACTTACTGGCAAAAACTGTTTTGAAATAACTCTAAATATTCCACAGAAGTGTACATTTTGGCAGTTCGAAAATTCACTGTGTAGAAGGTTTATTAAAACCTCCCATTCTATTGAATGGAAATAGAACTGTAGGCAAGTTATGAAGTGTAAGTCATTCGTTTTATTTTCTGTTTCTTGTTTATTGATTTGCTTTATATTTCTTGAATATGGCACATAAAAGGAAACAGATCAGCAATATATAAATGAACACCTAAATCTATTAACAACAAAAAAAGAAGTAAACCAAGATGTATAGCATTAAAATATAGATGAAGGACAGAGGAATTTCTTCCCTAAATTCTACCATGATTAAGATTTCAGAATTGGACAATAGCAATAAGAAAATGTTACTTAGATGGTTTCTGTCTTATTCCAGTTGAGATTGTGTTGAAACTGTTGTTGTGATGACTTTACCTCTATCTTTTCAGGGAAGGGCTTTGAAGATCTAATGACTGTGAATCTGGCACGGTATAAACCAACAGGAGAGTTTGTCACTGTCCGGAGGATCAACTTAGAGGCCTGCACCAATGAGATGGTAGCATTTTTGCAGGTAGAGTTGGCAGTCTTATGTAGAGTTAATTTAGTTTGTCCCTCTTGGAGATACTTACCTTGGTTGGGCTTGAGTTACTGTATGGCAAATGGCACTTCTTTGCTGACATTCCCTTGCTTAGGGCCCTACAGTTCTGTATAGCTGGAGGTCAGGCAAAGCCTGGGCCAAGAGTACTGGGTGCCAGTACGTTGTCTCTGCTATTTCTGGGAAATACCATAAAAGCCTTACTGGCTGCTCTATTTTATTTGAAAAGGCACTGTCTGTTTTTCTGCAGCTCAAAGCAGTGTACAGTAAAAAAAACCTTAAAAGATAAAGAGCAAACAACAAAAATAATTATACCCATTAGAAAATCAGCAGCATTTATGCCTTTGTTTGAATTTAACCGAAAGCCTGGAGAAATAAAAATGACTTCATAGCGTGGAGGGAAAAGGATGAGCTGTGGGCCTTTTTAAGGAAAAGCGAATTGCAGATTGTGATGTTCCTGCTCCAGGTTATTCTCCCTCCTGTTTCCACCTGTTCAAATTTAAAAACAACAACAGGACATTTGCCTCAGCTTTGGCCAGTTGTCCTCACTGAATCCCAAAGCTTCAGCCCTTTACTTTGTGTCAAGGAGACACCCAATAGGTTAATTGGCTTCTTTTAACCAATATAGGAGTAGTGTTAATAAATCAACCAACATGTGAGAATATGTTGATTGATAGCCAGATTGAGAGCCAGTGTGGTGTAGTGGCAAGAGTGTTGGACTAGGAGCTGGGAGATCCGGGTTCTAGTCCCCACTCGGCCATGGAAGCTCACTGGGTGACTTTGGGCCAGTCACAGACTCTCAGCCCAACCCACCTCACAGGGTTGTTGTTGTGAGGATAAAATGGAGAAGAGGAGGATAATGTCAGCCGCCTTGGGTTCCTTGCAAGAGGAAAAAAGGCAGGGTATAAATGCAATAAATAAATTAGATAGATAGATAGATAGATAGATAGATAGATAGATAGATAGATAGATATAAAAAACAACTACAATTTTATTAAATACAAGAAGAGTTATAAAGGTTATTATTTAATCATCCCTTACCTACCTACCCCTTCTAAACCCTTCACACATAACCCCACTCGCTAGATGTACATTCACTGAATCCCTAAACCCTATCCAACCATTAAACTGTCTGTTCTCCCCATTTAAAACCCCTTTGAATTCCACTCACTCATAAACCTCTCCCACCTTTCACTCACACACCAACATTCTGTTAACTCTAATTTACCTGGATAACATTTTACAATTCAGACACAAACCTTTATATTATCGTGCATTTGTTAGGTGTTCAGTAATTGTGCCCACCAAGTTGTCTTAAACACCTCCACAAATCTGAGTACTTTTATTTTTATGTTGGAGTGCATTGGTCTGGTTATACAGTAATGCATCTGAGTTTTCAGTTTTGTTTGTTATTTAGATATTATTGAAAAGTGACACTCTTTTCAATAACTTCTAGATAACAACAACAACAAAATACATTGGTGAAACTTCCCAGGCAAGTCCCTTTGGGGAGAGAATTTCCCACTGACCTAACGTTCTGAGGAGGCAGAGAGTGAACTAAGGCTCCTCCAGAAGATTTTACCAGTTGAAAGGGGAGATTTGGAAGAAGATGCTCTTTGAAATATGCTGAGCCCAGACTAGGACAGGAGTGGACAACTTCAGGAGCTGTGGGGGCCATTTTCCCCACGGGTGCTGAAAAGGAAGGGGGACTTTAAAAACAAAATGGTGTTCCATAGCAGATCCAGATGCCATTTTGTTTGCAAAATTTCCCCCAAACCATTTTTTTACATTTTTGGGGGGATATCCCCAAATTTCAGGGGGTGGGGGGGCCGCATGCAGGCCACATGTTGCCCATCCCTAATTTAAGGTTTACTAAATAACCATCAACACCTTGAACTGAGCCCAGAAGAGACTTGTAGCCAGTGCAGTAGCTAGAGTTGAAATAACATGTTCCTTCAGTCTGTCAAGAAGCAAGCTGAAGAATTCTGTACCAGCTGAAGTCTAAAACAGTCTTCAAGGGCAATACCATGGACAGCAAGTTACAATAATTAATCTTTGAGATTAACAAGAGAAGATTAATAATGCCAGAGGGAGGTGGCGGGCTGTCTGTCGCTGGAGGTATTCAAGCAAAGACTGGGCAGCCGTCTGTTAGGGATGTTTTAAACTGGATCCTTGCACTGAGGAGGGGATTGGACTCAAATGGCCCCTTCCAACTCTATGATTCTAACCCATTCAACAAACAGGGGCACTTGTTAACTGTAGCTGATAAGAAATCCTGGTCACAGCCTCTGCGTGACAGTCCAAGAGCAAAGTTGGGTCTAGGAGACCCCTCAGACTGCATATCTGTTTTTTTTGTATAGAGGGATCCTGTTATGCCTTGATTGTCTAGACAGCCCACCATTATCAATTTAGTCTTACCTGGATTTAGTTTCAACTTGTTCATAGGCCCTGATTTAGAACATAATGTTACGACTACTATTTTTAAAATATTTAAGTGTTTTAATGAAGCGTCTGTAAATTTTATCTTTGAGCATTCAAGGAAAAGGCAGATTGAAACTCTGAATAAATACGTCAAAGGGTTTCCCCCATTTTATTATTTTCTATTAAAAATGGGGAGAACCTTAGCTTGAAGCAAAGACCTCTTGAGTAAATGTTATACTGTCAAGCTGTACACCCAGCTGACAAAACATCTCTGGCTACCAGAGCTAGTTATGGGTAGTGTATTTATTTAAATACATTTATTTAAACTTAGGCTGCAGTCATATGAGCCTCGTGTTGTGCAGAGTAGTAGGCAGTGGTATTGCAACCGAAACTCTCCCCACAACCTGAGTTCAATCCCAGAGGAAGCTGGGTCCCAGGTAGCCGGCTCAGGTCGACTCAGCCTTCCATCCTTCCGAGGTTGGTAAAATGAGTACCCAGCTTGCTGGGGGGAAAGGTAGTCCTGACTGGGGAAGGCAATGGCAAACCACCCCGCTATAGTCTGCCACAAAAACGCCAGCGTAAGCGGTGTCCCTCTAGGGGTCAGTAATGACCCGGTAATGACACAGGAGGAACCTTTCCTTTTCCTGCAGTCATATAGCTGGGAGTAAGCTCCATTGAGCTCAGTGGGGTTTCCTTCTGAGTAGATGTGTATAGGATTCTCCAGTTTTATCTCAGCTGAGGCTTCTGAGTGTCTTATAACATTAAACAATAAAAACAATAGGATAATTTAGAATTAAAATGGCTCTGTCAAATGTTTCTCTTCCAAGTGCTTCCAGTAATAGGTTTAATTTAGTCTAATATATTTCCAATTTTCCACAAAATTATAAGTGCATTTAATTTTAGATCATTGTTTTTATAATTAGTTATGTGCCTTGATTAACTTGTTTCCAAATTGTTACCTGCTGACTGAAAATCTGAGGCAATACATTAAATTACAAGCAAAACGTTGTTTTCATGCTGGTTCTTTGTTTTGATTTGATCTTGCTGTAGTGTGGTGGTGTGGGTTTTTTATTATTTTTACTTGTACCCCTTATTGTATGCTGAACTGGCAAAAGAAATTGTTACCCTTGATTGAGTGAAGTTGTGACACAGTGTGAATTTGCCAGTTGTTTTTCTTTTTAGGTATCCATAGCTTTTGAAGTTTACTCTGCTCGTTTGCTAAGAATCAGTTGTTGCATTATCATTTTTGTTTTCAGGGTGAGCTTCATGTCTCAAAGTTCTTCAGCCATCCCAACCTTGTGCCATATAAAGCAGCCTTCATAACCAACAACGAACTATGGGTTGTTACATCTTTCATGGCCTATGGTAGGTGGGGCAAGAGTCTTCCTCCACTTTTAGAGAGGATCTGTTTATGTTTCTATGTTGTAGCCTCTACTGCAAGAGCATGTTCATGACAGTAGCAACACCAGAAAAAATTGGGGTTGGAGCACAGAAGGGGCAAAGTGCATTTCTGGATGGGAAAGCTGTGTCCCACATGTTAGATTTCGGAAAGAGAAATAATGGTATATTTCCCATTAATGGTCCCATCTTAAACATCTTTGAAATAAGTCCTATTGATTTTGATGAAGTTAATTTAAGTGATATAAGTTATTTTTATATAGCAACTATTAACTAACCAGATTTAAATTGCACTTAGGAAAAAATAAGGAAAAAGGGCTTCCAAACAAGCTAGAGTCCTTACACAAACATTTCATTGATGCACAAATTAGGCAGACAGAACACCGATATATGAGTTTAGTAAACACAGTTGTTTTTGAACTAGTGCAGGCAGAACAAGGAATGCAGTCTCTAGTGAGGGGAAACAGAGTAGAACGCTCCTAGGAAATTGGAGACATGCCATATTCAAACTTATATGGGTCTGGCCGATCGGTTTTAAAGTCAATGAGAGGGAATGGAGGAGAGTAAATTGAGGCAAAACACATTTGCAGATTATCTGTAGTAGTTGAATTCACTGATTCTTATCCAATTCTATGAAATAGGTAATAACAGCTTCAAGGTTGAGGGCATTGAAGAGTCTATTGTCTGTTACCAGTATGGAGAATAAACTCCATTGAACACAGTGAGAGTTACTTTTAAGTAAACATTCATAGGCTTGCACTATAAGCACTTAAAGCTACAATCCTACTTATGCTTACTTGGGAGTAACCCCTGTTAAACTGTGGAGAAGAACTAAATGCCAGTGGGTTGGAAGCTACTCTCTGGCTCAAAGTTCTTTTCCCAACCCCAGTTCTGTCACTGACAGAAGTAAGTAAGTACATATTCATTCTCTCTCTCTCATATGA
Source organism: Heloderma suspectum (assembly GCF_057233095.1). Classification (NCBI taxonomy): domain Eukaryota; kingdom Metazoa; phylum Chordata; class Lepidosauria; order Squamata; family Helodermatidae; genus Heloderma; species Heloderma suspectum. The sequence continues at coordinate 129,395,146 of NC_139462.1, read as the reverse complement.
AAAACACTCTGTGTGAAAAGTGCTTTTCCTTCAAGTAGCCACTGGACTTCCAACAATGAGGGTGGGGATGAACTATTGGTTTGGGGTGGGGGACTCTGCAGAGGGCTCCTATGCACTCATGGTGGTCTGGACAAAATGGGGCTGCTCCATTTTCTTCAATACTTGGGAATATTCCACACATGCTCCTTCCAGGAAAATTTTGTGCCGTCCTCAGGGAAAATTATCCTATTTTTCAGACAGAGGGTGATGTTTGTTTATTGATTGATTTAATGTCCCACTCTTCCATCAAGCTCAAGGTGGCATATGTGGTCTTTCTCCCCCATATTATCCTCACAACAACCCTATGAGGTCAGTTCGGCATCTCACAATCACTTTTGAGGTTAAAATACCCCTCACAAAGGAAGAGAAGCTTTAAAGTTGCTTGTGAAGTAGAATCTTCCCTGAGAACAAATAAAGGTTTTAAAATACCTTCTGAGGTAAAAATTGCCCTGTTGAGAACAAAGATAATTTTGTAATGACAGTACCTAACCTCTGTATCTGTAAGTATGACCGTGCATATCTGTGTCTTCTACAAGTAATGGGAGAAGCAGCTATTAAGACAAGTGGTCCGGGCTTTTCTGGACTGTCAAAGTACTTTGTATTATCTCTGTGTAGGTTCTGCTAAAGATTTAATCTGTACACATTTTATGGATGGGATGAGTGAACTAGCTATGGCTTATATACTCCAAGGTGTACTGAAGGCCCTTGATTACATTCACCATATGGGATATGTTCACAGGTAAGCAAGACAGTTGCACTTAAGGCAACAAAAAGCAAATTTTAGCTGGTTGGTATCAATCCCACTATCCTGGGTCCCACAAAGAATTAATGAATTGTAGTAATTGTGAGATAACTTCTTTAGAAATCCATAGGCTAATGGTAGAACTGCAGTGACCAGAGCTCCTTGTTTGGGAGACATGACAGTTAAGTTAGTTCAAAACTGGTTTAAATTTGTAGTGTCAACAAGCAACACAAGAAAATTTCCCATTTTGTGGCACTGGAAACATGACTAGGCAGAAGGAGAACCAAAGTGAACTGAGCTGATCTTCATCCTGCCCCTTGTAGGAGGGCACCATCCAAACTGCCACAGGGGCATACTGTGAATTTGCCACACATGCACAAACTCTGTCTAGTATATGGAATTCTGACAATCTCAGCTCTTAGTTAAAAAACAACATGTGAGGACACATACACACTCCTATCCATATTGTTTGTGTAGAAAAATCCCTCTGGGACTCAGGCCTTCTTGCCATCTAATGTTGTCTTTTTACTAGTGTAGCACAATTACATTGTGGAGCAGGCCACCCCACCCTCCAGTCTGGTACATACATGCAGTCCAAGCTGCCATATTTCCATGTTTATACATTTGTGACCAGGACAGGGGAATGAGCAACAAGTGTGCCCACTAATCTTACCAGCTTTGGAGTGGGGGGAGGGGGCGGGTTGTCTTGAAGTTTCAAGGCTTCAGCCTTTTCCCCAGGAATAAGCAGAGGTGGCAAAGTTACAGTGCATCAAATGCCTGTGTGCTCTCTGCTCAGGTCAGTATTGCCCCAGCTCAGCAGCTAAATGCTTGCTGGGTTTGTCTATGATCCATATTTGAAGAGCCAGGCAGAGATATATAGTATTTTCAGATGTGAGACATTTGCTTTCCCAGGTATAAAATGGAGGAGGCTTGGGTGGGTAGAGGTCTGTGGCTGCTTTCTCTCTATCCTCTTTGCATGCAGGAGTGTGAAGGCCAGTCATGTCCTGATTTCTGCAGATGGGAAAGTGCATCTTTCTGGCCTGCGCAGTAACCTAAGCATGATCAGCCATGGTCAGCGTCTCAAAGTAGTTCATGATTTCCCCAAGTACAGCATCAAGGTCCTACCATGGCTAAGTCCAGAGGTCTTGCAGCAGGTATGTTAAGAGTCTTCCGTTGTCTCATTTTCTTTGCCTTCAAGTGTACAGGACTAACTATTGCAAAACGTGTCCCATTGGCAACATGAATTGTATCAAGTAGAGACCCAGTTGTGTATTTTAAGATAGCTATGCAGATAATCAACCACCTCACCGACTTTATACTGTTTTGTCTTATTTTTCTAAGACAACCTAGAATTCTTGCACTCGGAGGCCTGAACTTAAAACAGAATAGAGGTGTTTCCCTCTTCCTCCATTACTGAGCAGCTCATCAGGTTCTTTTTGTCAAATATGATAGCAACACTAAAAGCACCTGTAAATTGTGTGTATGGTTGTGATGGATTCATTGTTTAATTTGTTTCCACCTTAATTTAAATGGGGTCCCAAAGGTTAAATATAGTATTTTCATTTTCTCATTTTAGAATCTCCAAGGGTATGATGCAAAATCTGACATTTACAGTGTAGGAATTACAGCCTGTGAGCTGGCAAACGGCCATGTCCCCTTCAAGGATATGCCTGCCACTCAGGTAAGGGATTTTGTTTCCCTTCTACCTCTGCCCCCTGCTTATTGTGTATCAGAGCAAGAAGGCTAAAAACATTGTGGCACTAACTGCTCTATAGTGGTGTGAGCCTTTCCAGTAAGCCAAACACACCTACCTGCTTTCCCTTCCCATACTTCAGATGCTTTTGGAGAAGCTCAACGGCACTGTCCCTTGTCTCCTGGACACAACAACTATTCCGCCAGAAGAGCTGACCATGAAACCATCACGCTCTGGGGCCAGCACGGGGCTTGGGGAAGGCATGGCTGCCAGCAGTTCCAGGGCCTCTAATGGTGAAGCACTTCCGCATCCCTACCACCGCACCTTCTCGCCCTACTTCCACCACTTTGTGGAGCAATGCCTGCAGAGGAACCCAGACTTGAGGTATAGCAAGAACAAAGAAATCATAGTGAGTGAGGAAAGTTTGAAATGTTGTACTCCCTATTGTGATATGGGAGACCTGTGTACTATCAAACCTTTTCCTCCTCTGCTAGTAAGGACCCTAGAAACCCGTCTTTTTCCAACTGTTCAAATGCTGGAGGGTTGTGGGTGAACACAGCTTGCTAGAACCCATGTCATTTATCTCACCAGAACATGGAGAGCCTGGAGACTCCCTGGCTAGGGTATATGGGGTACACTTGGTAATTGCAAAGTGTTTGGGGGAGCCAGAGCTAAAACATTCCACAGGGCTTGATGAATGGATACTTTGAAGTAGCTGCTGCCTGTGTCTGAAAAATAGATTCTTATTGCCTTGGTTTGCAAAGGGGGACAACTCAAAGTAGGCATCAAAATGATCTGTGCTCTGATGATACAAAGTAATACAAAATATGTAAGCATTCTTCTCTGTGGTCTCTGTGCATCACACACATGGGCTCTGCACCTGCATGGAGCCTCAGTTTGAAACTTCTATAGCTGAGGAGTTTTGGCAGGAACCTTTCCCCCATCGCCCCAGTGTACATGTCCCTAGTAGGTTCCCGCTTATTCTCTCAGTTCTCTTTCGACCACCATTGTGGTAGCCTCGTCTGGGAACTTCTCTTTTATTCAGTTCATCTGAAAGCAAAAAGTCGTTAAAAAGCTGAGGTATTATTCTTCCTTTCTCTCCCTTTTTATATATTTCTGCCTTATCTTCTGCATTATTTGATTCATTTTGTGTTTCGTGATCCTGCAATCACCCTTGCGGGTGTATGACCCTCAAGGCACCGTTTAGAAAGTTCTCATTGTGGGAGCAAGTTACCACCATCCGAAGGGCACTCACTGGGTCTTTTCTGTCTCTGCGAAGGACACATTGTTGAGGCTTGTCCTCATTGCCAGGCATTCTCAAAACCGGCTGAATGAAATCGTGCCCATCGGCTAAAAGCTGCACTTTGGAAGAAAGTGCTTTAGGCAGTTGCAGACCCACTGATGGCTTGGGTCTCTACCCCTGCCCCCCGCCAGGGATATTTTTGCCTCTCCTACTCCTGTACAGATGTTGGCGTTTACCTCCCCCCAGCGTGCCGCACAAGTTTCCCCGAGGGCATCTAAAACCCCTACTCTGGGGTGGGCACTGACACTTTCATTGGCCAAGAAGTTGACAGAAAAGGCCAAAGGGCCAAAGCAAGCGGTCAGTCTTTTTCAGAAATAAAAAAGGCATTAAAAAGATTATCAGGGTCCCCTGAGGACTGAGTCAGGCCAGGATCAGTCTAAGTCTCCAACACTAACACTTGACACTGACTGGTGAGGCCTCAGGATTGACCGGCATCCCCAGTACTGATGGCAATACCTGCTGCTCCACCAATGCTTCTTACCCCTACCCTGATGGTGATACTGACACCGAGATCAGACCCGATTCCAATTACATCTACTTTGGAGGATGAGGTCCAGGACTTTTCCCTGCATGAACCTCCTACTCAGCCACCTTGTTTTCACCATTCCCTGAGGGGACACACCCTGAAATAGACATGCAGGTTCTCCTGACTCACTCTTCTCGGTTGCATCCGTCAAGCAGAGTCAGCCCCCTAGATTCTTCAAGTGACAGCGAGAGTGATCCAGGTCTCTGGTTTCAGAGTGGGGCAGATACTACAATTGGGACTACCCATGCAAGAGACCCCGAGATTGGGATGAGCAGTGGGAAGATCCTTACAGCAGGCACCAATGCTTTCCACAAGAGAGACCTTCAGATTGGGCACCTCAGTACCAAACACAGCCATCGGCTACAGTTTTGAGACCTGAAACCCAGGAGATGTTTCTTGCTCCTCTACCGGTTACAGCCTGCTAGTTCCTCAGATGCCTCTACCTCATTCGCCTTCCAGGCAACATTTACTAGCCTCAATCATGCTACCTTCTCCCACCCGGATGCTGCAGCGTCCACGGGACCAGGCCTGGGGCAAGGTCACCACCCCTGCCTACGGAAAGGTCGGCACTATCTAGCGCAGAGGGCTACGAGTCTGATTCCACATCACTGTCATCACAACACCCTTCTCTATCATCTCCAGAAACAGTAGTTGGGTCTCAGGATGCGATTTCCCTTCAGAAGATCTTGGGCAATTCTCAGACCAAATTATGAGGATGGTTCAGACACTGGGGCTCGCCATCCAGCAGGCTGCCCTGAGCGTACAGGACCTAGTTTTTTATTCTGTCAACATGTATGCAACCGGACCGGTAGCAATCCTGCTTTTACCTGCACTGCAGGACATGATTAAACAGTCGTGGAAGGCCCCCTCCACTATGCCTCCCACATCAAAGTGTCTGGAGCGGATGTTTCAGCTGCAGGAGGTGGATACGGAATCCTTATTCAACCACCCTGCCCTGAATTTGTTTGGGGTCAAAGCAGCTCACGGAAAATCCCATAGGGCTCATTTCTTACCAGTGGATATGGAGGGCTGACACCTTGACTTCTTGGGATGGAGAATGTACTCCTCTGCTGCACTTGGCCTTAAAGTTTCCATTATCACGCTGCTATGTCTGGTTACCAGTTGTTCCTTTGGGACAAAGTGGAGAAGATTTTTGAACATCAATCTGAGGACAAGAAAGCTTTAGCCCCTGTGTTTCAGGCGATGAAGCTGTCCAGACAACAGATAAACACCTCAAGGCACCAGGTGAACTGTGACACCAAACTCCTAGTAAGCTCTGTTGCACTTTGATGACACATGTGGCTTGGGTTACCAGAACTTTCTCAGGAGGCTTGGTCCCGAATAGAGGACCTCCCCTTTGATGGCCAGGGCTTATTCAGTGCCAAAATGGATGAGGCATTTGATTGGGTGCAAAAAGCCAGAACCACAGACAGTAAAATGGGGTTCCAGCTGCAGCCTATGGCCACATGTCAGCAACAATGGTTCCAACCATCTACTGCTCCATACCACCGTCCTGCCTCCACTGCCCCACAGCAGCCTTCACATTCCAGGAAGTCCTACTTGACATCGAAGTACCATTCCTTCCACCAGAAGGGTGATGGAGGAAATAGGCATCGTGTTCGATTGTCTCCCCCTTTCTCTTCGTCCAGCTGTTCAGCCCCCCCGTCTTCGGCGCTGTTCTGTCCCATTTTCTGTCTACCTGGACCAACATCACCATGGACTGCTGGGTTCTTTCCATCATACAGATGGGCTACAAGATTGAATTTGATGCCATCCCTCTGCTCGGTATCGTGAGAGTTACGGCTCTATCACCTGTTCTCCACCAAGTGGTCGACACACCTCTCAGGAAAGGAGCCATTGTACCTGTTCCGTGTTCACATCTCCGCGACAGGTACTTGAGGTACTTTGTGGTATTGAAGAAGAATGGATGACTCTGGTCGATCCTGGGCCTCCGAGAGTTAAACCTGTATATCTTGCCCAGGAAGTTCCACATGGTTTCTCTGGCATCTATTCTTCCTCTCCTCTCCCGAGGAGATTGGGTTGCCTCTATCGACCTCAAGGACACTTACTTTCACATCGCCATAGAGGAGTTGCACCAACGCCACCTCCACTTTGCCATCGATACCAATGCCTACCAATTCCAGGTGCTACCCTTTGGCCTAGCCACCGCTGCAAGAGTGTTCACCAAGTGCTTGGTGGTGGTCTGTTCCCATCTTCAGATGCGAGGAGTTGAAGTGTACCCATACATAGACGATTAATTGCTGGTGGTGTCGATGAAGAATCATCTCCTTTGGTTGACCTGCAGTCTCCTTCAGTGCCTGGGTTTTGCCTCAGTCTAGAGAAATCTGACAGCCTATCCAGTCTTCATTTTATTAGGGTGTTGCTGGACTCCTGGTTGGGTCAGGCTTTTTTCCTGCAAGACCGAATGAAAGCACTGACTTTGTTAGTGACAGAGATTGGTTTTCGCAGGTCCAACTTGGTGTTCAACATCCAGTGCCTATTGGACCTGATGGCCACAATGACGACGGTTGTTTATTACACTTGCTTGAATATCAGCCCTCTCCAGAACTGGCGCAGACACAATTTTGATACCGAGCAGGACACTTGCTGGGCCAGACTGCGGGTTCCACAGAACATCAGGGACTCTCTGCGGTAGTGGATGATACCAGCCAACCTTTCTTCAACCTTCCCCATCCCGAGTAGTAACTACAGATGTGTCACTCCCGGGATGGGGAGCTCATTGCTCGGGCCTCAGGGTTTATGGCTACAGAGATGAAACAACACATCAGCCTCCTGGAACTCAGTGCAGTGGACAAAGCCCTTAGGGTGTTCGAGCTGGACCTAGTGGGCAGACTGGTCCAGGTCACATCAGATAACACGACGGTAGTCGTGTACCTAAACAAACGAGGTATGAGATTGCTTCCTCTCCTTGCCCTAACACTAGAGATTTTTCAGTGGTGTGTGCCTCGTCTGAACAGCCTGGTCGCAATCCATGTTGCCAGAGTGGACAATGTCCTGGCCACCCAACTCAGTCAGACCAGGCTAACCTCCCATGAGTGAGAGTTGGACAGATTGGTCTTAAGGGTGCTTTTTCAGCGCTGGGGCATACCGCGGATGGGTCTCTTTGCCACATAGCACAATGCTGTTTTCAAGCCTTTTGCAGCCGGGCAGACGGTGGTACAGGTTCGTTGGGAGACGCTTTTGTTCTCACATGGACAGGAGTGTTGTACTACCTCCCCCACCCCCCATTCCCACTGATTACAAAGGTCCTGGCAAAGATTGGGACAGACGGTACCGAGCGCATACTTGTAACTCCATGGTGGCCTCATCAGCCTTGGCTTTCCCTGCTGCTCAGAATGGCACAGGCCGATACCATCATCTCCTGTCGCATCCGTCCCTCCTCAGCAGGGAGAATGGGAGAGTCCGACACCCAGACCTAGGGACCCTTTGCTTGACAGTGTGGAAGATCGGGTGACAGAAACTGACTTGATCCTGGTGTTGATACAGAGGATCCTCGATGCCACTCGTAACCCTTCCACGTCATGCTCTTATACGAGGAAATGGGCTGCTTTCTCCTCCTTTGCTCGATCACAAGATTTTCACCTGCTCCGGTGCTCCTTGCATCTCATCCTCCAGTTTACTCTCTCCCTATTTGAGAAAGGACTCAAATGATCATCTTTAAGAGTGTATCTGTCTGCTGTCCCTGCTTTTCACCCTCCTGTTGAGGGGCTTTCCATTTTCTCACATCCGACAGTGAAGAGATTTTAAAAGGGGATCAGGAATCTGGCATCACCTGTTTGCTCCACAATACCAAGATGGAGCCTGTTGGTAGTGTTAAAGGCACTTTCATCCAAGCCCTTTGAGCCACTGGCGATCACAGACTTGTACCTCCTTTCTTGGAAGGTTGGCATTTTGGTGGCCATTACTCCCGCACATTGTGCCAGTGGACTCTGTGCACTCAAAGTAGACCAGCTTTACCTCACTTTTCACCATGACAAGGTGGTCCTCAGACCTAACCCCTCTTTCTTGCCTAAAGTCATGTCGGACTTTAATTTGAACCAGGACATTATTCTGCCTTTCTTTGCCTCCCTGTCTACACCTCTGAAGTCAACATTGCATACACCTGACGTGCGCCGTGCTCTAGCTTTCTACAAGTTGAGGACTGAGCAGTTCAGACTTTCGCCTCACCTCTTTGTCTGCTAGGGTGGCAAACACAGGGGCCAGCCTCTCTCAACTCAGCTCTTTGCCTCCTGGGTCATCAAGACCATTGAGCTATTGTCTGAGCTGGCTGGACTTGAACTGTCTGCCCCAGTCCGAGCTCACGTGCGGTAGCATTTGATGGGGGGTTGCCATCCCTAAACTGTGCCGTGCTGCAACCTGGTTGACACCATCTACCTTTGTGAGACTGGATGCTCGGGCTAGAGCTGACTGTACTTTTGGTTGTGCCATCCTCTCCTCTGTTTTGTGATAAGACACCAACCCACCACCTTTTAAGACAGCTTGCTACTGTGATGCACAGAGACCATGAAGAAGAAAGGCAGGTTGCTATCTGTAACTAGTTCTTTTGAGTGGTTATCTGTGTATTCACACAACCCACCTGCCATCCACTCTTTAGTGTCATACTAGAATTTGATGTTGGGTACCGAAGGTATTTCTTCTTGGTTCTGAGGCTACAATCTCGGTCTCAGGGAACTGAAGGGAATAGGTGGGAACCTGCTAGGGACATGTGCACTGGGACTGTGGGGGAAGGGTTCCCACCAAAACTCCTCAGCTATGGAAGTTTCCTGAATTGAGGCTCTGCGCAGAGCCCATATGTGAATGCACGGATGACCACGCAAAGAACTACAGTTACAGGTAGCAACCTGTCTTTCCCTCTCTGGTTAAATTTGCTCATCCATTCCAAATGTGCAGACTTTCAGTGGTTTTGTATGGTATATGATTGCAGAAATGAATTCAGTCAGGAGAACCATTGATGGAGCCAGAGCTAAAGACTGGTTTGAAAACCACTGCCATAGGAAGATAGAAAGGAAGGTGGCTTCAAATGTTATGGAACGCAGGTGGAACAAGAATTGCACGTGCTTTGAGCTTCCTGTTCCCCACAATTCTTTGAGTAAACTCAATATGGTTGTTCTATAGTAGGATGGCCTGAGTGTCTCCCTTCATGGTGGAGATGGGCAAGCCCTATTTTACATGATTGTGAGGTGGGGGAGCACAGACAACAGGCATGCATTTTCATAGTCATTCAGTTTTGTTATTATCCCCTTCTGTTCTCAGCAGAAGCTGAGCTTGCTAGTTTTAAAGCTTGAGTATCCTGCAGAGGGAAGAAAATATTTCCTACTCTCCTTCCAACTTCCTGCCTGTTGTGTATTGATAAACAAGCTCTTCTGTTTCTCTTGTACAGGCCAAGCGCAAGTACACTGCTCAACCATTCCTTTTTCAAACAGGTAAACTGGCTTGTTTCCTCCCCTTTGCCCCAGTAATAATCCATCCTTGTTTCACCATGCTTTGACAAAGGGCAGGCTCCTGGAACTGGGGGGAAGAGAGAGAGATCTTGTTCTTGGAATCTTCTCCTGGAACTGATTGTGTGAACAAAAGGGGCTTTTTCCAGGGTTATGTACACTGAAGCAGGATCTGCACATGGTTTCAATTGTTGTTTTTTAAAATAAGTCTTGGGTTTCTCTTCCTAAATTAGGGTGCTTTGATTTGGGGGCTGGGCAAGAAGACCAAGGGAGATGGGTTACTTTAAAGAAAGAGCAGGGGCAAAAAAAATGTTTTTTGGTTCTTCCAACTCAGAATTATGGAGATTCTCTTTCCTCCCTTCCCATTGCCTCTGAGTTGTGGCAGCTAAAGGAAGGTGGCAGGAGAATGGTAAACAATTTCCTTTCCTTGCTGGGGTGAAAATGTCTACTCGGTAAAGCACAGAGAAGCACTGGCGTGATCCCACTCTGTCGGCTAAAAATATTCCCTTGTTTTAGTTTGTCTTCCTATCTGGAAAATGCAGGCAATCCTGCCTATTTTGTTCGAATAGCCTTGCAGCTGGCTACTAGCCCAAAACAAGTAACAATGTCCTCTGGTGAAGGAGCTTGTCAGGTGCATCTTCTGGGCTACTCTGTGATACAAATGTGCAAGGGAGGCAGGTGGACTGTGGAAATTTTTTTCTTTGAAGTTGAGAACTGTTTTGCAAGGCTAAGTTTGAAAGTGCCAAACTTTAAAGAGTTTATTTTGTATCATTGTGCTGGTCTGGTCCTCTTCTTTCCCTCCTCCCAGTTGAACAAAACATGATAAATTTCTCCTATTTTTCTAATGGCAGGTTGGATAACCTAAAACTATAACCTAAAACCAATTTACCAGTCAAGGATTCCTTTAAGGAACACTGTGAATTGCTAGGGTTGTTTTTTCCTCAAAAAACTATTTTTAAAATATTGTAAAATGTAGGACAGGCATAGATTTTGGTGGTATGGAGTGGTGGTGGAAGTAATAAATTGTGCGTGGACAGCACACGGCACACTGAAATTTTAAGAGTGAACATTTTAACCCTCCCCAAAACTCCACTTTATCCCCCTTCATGCAAGAGGAGCCCTGACTGATCTATCTAGTCCAGCATCCTGTTTCTAACAGTGGCCAGCCAGATGCCGCAGAGAAGCCCCCAAACAAGGCATGACTGAAACAACCTAGCGCTTTTTGTTTTCTGCAGCTGTGAAATAATGAAAGTTAGAATCCTACTTTATTCTTTCAGTGGAAGTCAAGATATTTGGGATGTTAAATTAATATACCTTATTCCATGCATGTACTGTGAATGTCCAGAATTTCAAAGTGTGGCTTTAGGTGAGCCTGCACAATGAAACTGTGTGAGAATAGCTTAATTAGAATTCCAATGATTTTCTCACTAGCACAGTGCTGTTAATTCTGCATGTTTTAGAGGGTTTTCTTTATCTTCCAGATCAAACGCCGTGCATCTGAAGCACTTCCTGAACTGCTGTACCCAGTCACACCAGTCACTAGCTTTGAAGGCATCCAGGCAGAAGATCCTAGCCTTATTTTTGGACTGGTTTCCAATCTGGAGCAGCTTGAGATGGATGACTGGGAGTTCTAGACTTCCAACAGAAGAAAGCACATGAAGTGTAAAAGCTCTTCTGGAAATGTTTTCTACAGACATGGTTAATTTATTTAACCCACCTTCCCTGTCTCACAAAGCCATGATGACGACATTGCAGTTTATGTCTTCCGTAGGGAGGTGATCTAGATGACATTTCCATTGGAGTAAGGCCAAGGAGCAGACTGTGGGAGGAGGAAATGCATGGTAAAGATACGGGGCTGGAGACCTCTTGTCAGGTTAAGATATGTCTGCCTTTGCAACAAAGCTCAATTGCACCTGTTTTCCCTACCATCCGTATACTCTTGCAGGATTGCTTCTTCTAGAAAAGATGTCTTAAGTGTTCTTTGTCGTAGTTTCCTGATCAAAAGGGATGTTCACATGCTACTCGCAAAGTACTCTGGCCCATAGGATCACCAGTGGAAAATCAGCTTTGCAAGACAAACTAGAGGTAGCATTTCCAACAGGTACATATCTCATGCTGACCTTGGATTTGTCTAGAATTCTTCCCACCAGCCCTCTCTGCTTTTCTCTGGCCAAGCAAGATAGGATGGGAATGGTTGACTAGTCCTGTGGTGCTAAACACTGCCAACTATTAAGTCAGAGGGCCAGGGCTCAGTACTTAGTATTTCTTAGCCAAGCCAGCATCTCCCAATTACTATTGTTACTGCTCCGTCTCTAGATCTAAGTAAGACTGAGTGCTGTGCACTTTTTAGTAAAAAATCTTACTCATCCTTTCCACCAGAGAATACTTTTGAGGAGTTTCTTAACAGCAGCAAGATTGTCAGTCCCAGAACAGCTTTCTCCCACTGACCTGTCTGGCATATGAAGATACCTTGGGTTGGATGCAGATTTCATCATACTTCATTGAAACCAGTGGGACTTAAATTAGTCATGACTAGGAAACCTGAGTCCCATTGATTGTAATGGTTCTACCTATATGTATGACTAAATCTGAACCTGTCCCCTTGTATCTGTGTCTCTGCCATAGTCTCCTCCTGCCCCCTTTTTGGCATGGGTGTTGAGTGTTTGCTATAGTTTCTCATCATAAAATGCCCCAAATTGTGTAGTAAGGCCTTTTCTCTCTCCACCCCCACCTTTATGGGCTACTTTGCTCTTAACCATTTTTACTCAAGCATTGAGCCACACCTCTTCCTGCATCTGGCTGGCTGGAGCAGTTGCAGGTCTATGTGTGCCTGTGTCTTAAACTGTACTTGAACCCAAGCCACTTGTTCTTCTAGTTTTGTTGCCAATAAAATAAGATTTCTGCACATGGTGTTGTCTTGCTGGGTTCACCCTGCACTGAATGCTGCCTTGCACAAAGAATTATTTGCCTGTAACTAGCATAGACCCTAACTATGTATAAAACAGAATCATAGAATAGCCTGACTGCTGCTATTCACCACGCCAGCTATGAATCCAAATCCTGCAGTCAGCTGCAGTCAGTATGGCCAGTTCTCAGGAATTCTGAGTTGTAGTCCAAAACATATAGACCAGGTTGAGGAAGACCAGGCTTGCTGTTAAGCAAAACAGTGGTGGGAGAGGGAGAAAAGTTAGGTGTGATGCTGGAGGCCAAACATTTGCAGGTTGTAGGACTCTTTTGAGATGGAATGCAGAAGGTGTTAGGCAAACTTAATCTCTGCTAGATACAAAACAGTTTCAGGATACAGAAGCTGCTGAGAAACAATGACTGCCCCCCACCTTTTGAAAGTATGAATTGTTTAATACAGTACACAGCGTTAGGCACTGTATGTCAGGAGTAAAAGGTAGATGTGACTCTACTGGTAGGCTTCTGAGTGATTTACAGTAGATTGGCAAGTATTTCTGACTTTCCATTGTTTGATGATAGCAGAGCGGGGGGAGAGGAGAGACTCTCCTCCTGTCCTGAACAATGCTGCTGAAATGAAGAAAGCTTGGAGTAACCAGAAATAGATGTCTTGTATGGAGGAACTATGAGCTGCATTCAGTTCTGGTACTGAAAACCAATCCTTGGACACTGAATTCTTTAATTCTAAGTGTATGTCTTTTCATCAGGCTCCAGTTGGCGGAGCTCAGGGTGATCGTAAAAGTAGAAGCCTGACATCTGCCTACCCCTGCTGTATGTAGCAGAAGCAAGCTAGTCCCCGATGGCTTGCAGCTAGAGTTTCAGTTTACTCCGAAGCATAACACATTTTCCTCTAAGTTATTTATTCAGCTATAGAACTAGCTTTGTAAAGGGTGTGTGTGTGATGGCAGAACAATGCTACTCTGGTTCCTCAACATTATCTGGGGGTCCCTCTTCAGCCTTGTGTTTTTCCAGTTTTGCCATCAGCTCTGAAAAACAAAACAAAAATCAGGATGAGGCTTCATACCATCTCAGGCCCATACAACTTTTATATATATAAGCAAATTCTCCCTTTTCTCAGTGTTTACAAGCAGGTGAGTTCTTATCCCAGGATGGACCATGTGACAAATTAGGGCTTGTATGTGGGAGAGGTACAACTCCCTAGATTGAAGCAAAAGAACGATGAGGACAGGCAATTTTTCCTCAGTCCTGGAGACTTCAATCTTCTCTCTTAAGGAATTTAAACATTTCAAATTCATATTCTAAAGTTAAGTACATATGAGTTTTAATTCTTTTAACTTCAAGAGCAGTGTACATTTAAAGTATGGGTGAAATTTATACTAAAGTCTCCAGTTCCCCTCCTTCAGGTAGAAGTGAAAAATGTTGTTGGAACTTCTCGCTCTCACTCAAGAGCAAAAGAAATCTGCAAAACTTTCTGAGGAAGAAATGTGTTCCAAAGGGAAGAAAATATGAAATCCTAGTTTGAGATAAAGCTCCACTTTGAAGTGAGCAGAGGATTGGTGTATGCCTAAGACTAGTATATGCACCACCTCACCTGGACCACTGGTTTGCCCAACCTTAGATTGGGGTCCAGCCTGCCCACAAGGGGTTGAGCACCCTCTCCACCCCGCCACCCCAAGCTCCACCCTCTGAGGGCCAGTGGTGCAAAGGGAAAACCCTTTGTTATCTCCAATTGGGATGCAAGTGGCACAAAAAGGAGCCCAACTTGACCAGGGCCTACAGGAGTCAGCTCCTGGAAATGCTGGCTGGGTCCTTTCCTGCACTGCTTGCTCCCAATCGGGCCACGAGCGGCGCAGGAAGGAGCAGCCCAACTTGGCCAGGGCTTGCAGGAGTCGATCCTGCAAGCCCCGGGTGAGTCCCTTTCTCTGTACAGAGTGTCATGCCTCTCTGCACAGATTTTTTTTTAAGTGGGTAGGGCAGGGCCGATGACATCATGGGAGGAGGTGGGGCTTCTGATGGGAGGCCCTGCCCCCTGGCATCATCTGGCCTGCTTGCTTGGTATAGAGGGGTAACCAGCTCCTGGACCAAAAGCGCCCCCCCCTTTAGAAAGTCCAGCCCCCCACTGGATTAGTGTTGGCCACCCCTGCCATAGTCAGTACAATACATGTTTCTACTTTGCCCCTGCTCCCACCAAGGAATCCAACATTAGCTAGAGTACCTTTGGCTGGGTTAAAGACACCATTTGTTTGCTTGTCACATACATAACATCGCTGAGACGTGCGATAATGTTGCAGGGCACAGCTCTCACAGAAGTAATGCCTGCACCTGAAAAAGCATGAAATAAGAGTCAGCTCCAGTATATCTCTAGCAGAGGGCTCACATTTCTTTAAAACATTTCTAGGATTTCTTATTTTAAAGGTTTTGACCCTGATTTTCATTCAGATGCTCATTTTGTGTCAGCTTCACATTGCAAAGTAAGGGGAAACTAAAATGATCTAGGGGCTAGAGCATCTCCCCTCTGAAGAAAGGTTACAACATTTGGGGCTGTTTAGCTTAGAAAAAGGGTAAGGGGAAACTTGATAGGTCTATAAAATTATACATGGTGTGGATAGGCGTCTACTCTTGTAATACTAGAACCCAGGGTCATCCTATGAAACTGAATGGCGAGACATTCAGCACAGATAAAAGTACATAACACACAGCACTGTTAAACTATGGAATTTGCTACCACAAGATGTAGTGATGGCCACCAACTTGGACAGCTTTAAAAGAGGATTAGACAAATTCATGCAGGATAAGGCTAGCAATGGCTACTAGTTTATAATTGCTATATATCGGAGGCAGTATGCCTATGTATGCCAGCTGCCAGTGAACATGAAAGGGAGGATACTGTTGCACCCATTCCTGCTTGTGGGCTTCCTATGGGCATCAGGCTGGCCACTGTACAAACATAATGCTGGACTAGATAGACCTTTGGTCTGATCCAACAGGGCTCTTCTTATATTATCAAGACTAACGTACAACGCCCCTTTTGGGGAGTTAGGAATCAGAGCCTTTAGGACGTTAACTGTATGCTCAATACTTATTTGTGCCCTTTTTTCTGCACTGCTATAGAATCACAGAATACTGAAAGGCCATCCCCCACCCCCAAAAGACATCTACATAGCTCAGTTTGAAAAATCTCGAAGTGTTGACAACAGGATAACTGAGTCATCCAGCAATCTTACTTGGTAACCACAGGGTTCTTGAAGGAGTTTCTGCAGATGAAACATTTGAATGGCAATTCCTCTTCATCACTGCTTACCTCATAGTTTTCATCATCTGCAGAAGAGAAGCAGTGTTTGCATGTTTCTGCTGCTACCTATAATGGGATGTAACTTTTCCACCCACTCTGTGTAGGAAGATGTTCTTGCCGAGAATAGACAACCTTTAACATCAAGACACCAGCACGTATGATGAAAATATTAGGCTTAATGAACTAATTAACTACCCACTCAAGCCATCTGCTCCTGTTCTTTCTTCCCTCGCATCCACCCGCCCAGCCACCCACCCTTTAACAGATGCAGAGAGGGGCGCCTTTGCTAATGCAGCTTCACCAGGCAAACACCCAGTTCCTTAAAACTATCACAGGCTATGTAAAAGTATAATAATGTCTTCCAAGTGATCAGCGTATAAGGGCATACATTACACACAAAAGGCTACAGAAGGACCTATCTGGAGATAACCAACAGTACTGTAACAAATAGAAGGCAATTCATTGGTCCAAAGAAGAAAAATCCACCACTGGCCATAGGTGTTGATCAGTGAAGAAAATAAGCACAGGTTCCCCCTCTGAACAGAGCGTCACACAAACGAGCATGACAGCCATGATGGAGAGTATCAACAAGTAACAGCAGAATAAGGCTACATAGAAAAGTTGGTATCAAAGGAGTGTTTTGCTCTCCTGCTTGGTTCAAGCTCTATAGTTCACCTTCTAACCAAGTAATCTTAGATGGTGAAGGCAAGAACTGGGAGGGAGTC
Organism: Heloderma suspectum; assembly: GCF_057233095.1. NCBI lineage: Eukaryota > Metazoa > Chordata > Lepidosauria > Squamata > Helodermatidae > Heloderma > Heloderma suspectum. Next base: position 129,378,445 of record NC_139462.1, on the reverse strand, counting down.
CTCTCAAATAGGGGATGCAAGTTAAACTGCCCTGCCTTCCAGATCAGAGGAGAAGTTAACTGTCTCATCTGCTGCTCTACTATGGACAAACAAATAGATGGGCTTGCTGACCACATCTTGAGTTGCCTGCCTACTGCCAAGGTGGTGGGCATCATAAAATAAAGCATCAAGAGTGTGCAGGGAACAGCTAATGCTATTAAGTAGTCCTGGCCAAATAGGGTTGCTAGGTAGTATTTCCAGAATGCAGGTCCTAGACAAGCAAATTCATGAGGTCCCCTTTTGGTGAGATGGTGGTGGCTGAAGGATTTTTATTTATTAGGGTTTGGGGAGCCTTTTAAAGTAAGGGGTATCAGTACTGAAAAGACAGATATTGTGTAAGCCATACTGTTAGTGCTTAAAAGAAATAGGGAACCTTTCAAACCAGGGATGGGCAACTTGTAGGCCAAAACAACTAGAGAGCCACAACTCCCATCATCCCTCACCACTGGCTATGTTGGCTAGGGCTGATGGGAGTTGTACACCAAAACATGGAGGGCCACCAATCGCCCACCTGTTTTAAACCGAAGTTGTAGGTTAAAAAGAAAACAGGTGAGGACAAAGAAGTTCAGAAGATGTATCTGTTGAATAATGCCAATGGTTTGGATCCAGACTTTGTCATAATTAGAGTAAAACTACTGAAATCAATGGGACTTTAACAAGTTGCATTGATTTCAGTGGGTTTACTCCAAGTTTGGATCCAACCCTACATATTCAAGGTAAGTTTGGACATTTAGAAGATGGATAAAATATGAAAGTATCTTTATGAAGGCCTTATGGCCAAAATGCAGTCTGTTAATATTTTAATAAATAAATTATAGCACTTCATACTAGAGCTTCAAAATTAGCCTCTTACAAAGGCTGGCATGTCTTTACCCCAGTGCTTTCACCAGCACAACTGAAAGTAGCACCTTTAATGTTAATCTTGTCCTGTACACAGTTTGCAATGTCACATATAAATTTGGAAGCACATTCCGTACTCTTTCATCCAAATTACTTAAGCTGCTGAACAACAGGCGAACAACTGCAGGCAAGAGAAAAGAGAATACTCATACCATTAACTCCATAGCGTCCCTCATCCAGTTCCCGCTCAATTTGCCAGCCATGCTTGTAGTCTGATCGGTCATGGAGGAACTTACAGCTGTCTATAGGAAAAGCAAATGGATAGAAGTGTAAGAGTTTGTCAGCAGTTTTCCTTCTCTTGGTGGCGTTACGGCATTACACAGATTTATTGTTAGGAAATTATATGGGAGAGCCATTCACCTCCAAAGCCACAAAACCCGGTTTCCTTGTAGTCTTTACAGATGTCAGGCTGGTAGTCCCACCGCACAGTGGCCCTCAGATGCTCTGGGGCTCGTATGGGTCCCTTCCTGAAATGAGGAATAGAAGCTTAGAACAATTGCCAATGTGCTAGGTATAAGGAGAGGACAAAGTGTGATGAAGGAGTTTGAAGAAGGGAAGAATTGGAGAGAAAAAATGGTGAGACTCCGGTAGTACAAAATATGCTTTTTTGAAGTAGTTAAGATTTGAAGGAAAACAACGAGAAACTGATTGAGAGAGGGGGCTTTACAACAAGTTTCAAAACACGTCCAGTGACAGCAATGGAGGACCTACTATGCATCTGATCTTTCAAAAGGACTGCAACCCCATCTAGAACAGGCAATGAGCCTATCTCCCAGACTAACCCACAGGGCTTCCATCTTGCCAGGATTCAACTTTAGTTTATTGGCCCTCATCCAGCCCATCATTGAATCTAGGCACTGATCTAGGACTTGCACAGCCTCCCTGATTCAGATGTCAGAGGGAGACAGAGCTGTGTGTCATCAGCATACTGATGGCACTTGGCTCCAAATCCCCTAATGACCACTTTCAGTGGCTTCATATAGATGCTGAACAACACTGGGGAAAAGATGGTACCCTGCAGAACCCCATAGCTCAATTGCCAAAGGACTGAGGAATAGTCACCCAATGTCACTCTCTGAAATCAGCCCCGCAGGTAAGATTGGAGCCACTGTAATGCAGTGCCTCCAATGCCCAGCCCACAGAGTCTATCCAGGGAAATACCTTGGTTGATGGTATCAAAAGCCAATGAGAGATCAAACAGAATTAGTAGGGCTGCACTCCCCCTGTCCCTCTCTCGATAAAGGTCATCCATCAGGGCAACCAAGGCTGATTAAGTTCCGTGACCAGGTCGAACCCCAGACTGGAATGAGTCTAGATAATCAGTATCCTTGAAGAGTGCCTGCAGTTGCTCCACCACAACCCTCTCAAGTACCTTTCCTTAAAAAAAAGGAGGGTATTTGCAACTGGGTGGTAGTTGACAAATACCATTGGGTCCAGAGTGGGTTTCTTCAGGAGCGGTCACACTACTGCCTCCTTAAGGATAGCAGGAACCACTCCTTCCAGCAGAGATGCATTAACCACTCCCTAAACCCACCCTGTCATACGTCCATGGCTAGCTCTTATTGGCCAGGAAGGGCAAGGATTGAGAGGGTATATGGTCACTCATATTGCTGCAAGCACCTTGTCCATGTCATCAGGCCCCAGGAACTGAAATTTATTCCACAAAATCTGGCTGATAGTGGCATCAGGCACCTCAGTTGGAGCTGCATTAACAACTGCATCCAATTTGCTGTGGAGACAAGCAATTTGGTCCTCAAAGCGCGATGCAAAAACTTCACAGATCCTTGAAAGGACCAGAGTTCCATACACTGGAGAGCGTTAACCCATGGACCACCTGAAAGAGCTCCACTGTACAGCTAGTCAAGGACGCAATATATGCAGTAAAGTAAGTCTCCTTTTCTACCTGCACCACTGTGCAGCAAGCATGATTATGCGCTCTAGACTATGCTCGGTCATCTTCACTTCAACACTTACACCATTTGCACTATAGCCAATGCTCAGCCTGTTTCACTGTTCACAGCAACCCGGTATACTAAGGAGCAGAGCGGGCTCTACAGTGCTGGAGAGGGCACTCAGGTACAGGGCCGGCCTTACCATTAGGCAAAGTGAGGCAGCTGTCTCAGGCAGCAAATGCTGAGCAGCGGCAGCAGGGTGTTAGAGTATTGCTCTCCAGGCAGTTTACAAAGATTGAATGGGATGGGGCGCCATCTTGTTCATTGCCTCAGACAGCAAAATGTCTTGGGCTTGCCCTACTCAAGTACAATCAAGTTGATGGCCCTTCACATCTCACTGTTCCACAGTGAAACTAGGACCTCGGCTGAATCACCAGCTCTCTCCACTGGAAAATCCCCAAGAGCATCCAATAGTCCATTGGATTCTATCACTCTCCTGGGGCAGGCCATCAGAATGGGCTCCCCATCCTTGCAAAAGGGAAGTAATGCTGTGAGTTCAATCTCACCAGGAAATAGTCTGACCATGACAATGCGGTTACTTGGAACCACCCAATTTTCAAACTACTCATCTCACAGCTCAGAGCAAAGACCAAATCAAGGGTATGCCCCACTTCATATGTTGGGCTGATGACAAACTGAGACAGCCCCATGGTTTTTATGGAGACCATGAAGTCTTGAACTGGAGCTCCAGGGACAGCCTCAGCATGGAACTTAAAGTCACCTAGAACCACTGTCTTAGGTTCCTCCACCTCTGAGACCACCTCTGCCAGCTCAGTCAGGAAGGCTGTTGGGCAGCAGGGTGGAAATTCTGTTAACCACAATGACTCCTGCTTTTCTTAAGGACCCTATCATATTTTGTTGTTCAGTCGTTCAGTCGTGTCCGACTCTTCGTGACCCCATGGACCATAGCACGCCAGGCCTTCCTGTCCTGCGCTCTCTCCCGGTTGTCCTTTATACTCTGTGGCATTTTCAGGGAATTGGTGGCATTCATTAATTTATTACATTTCTATACCACTTAATAGCTAAACCTCTCTGGGTGGTTCACAGCATGATAAAACAAAATATAAAACCTTTAACATGCAAGAATTTAAATCAGCTTAAAAACAAGTTAAAAACAATTGACAATAAAACTACCAGAACCTGATTAAAAAACGTAAAACATCCATCATATGCTGCCAAATGCCTAGGAGTAGAGGAAAGTCTTAACTTGGTGCTGAAATGAGGACAATGTTGGCACCAGATAGATGACACTGGGGAGAGCATTCCATGGTCAGGGGGCAACCACCAAGACATCCCTCTCTCTTGTTGCTATGTGCCGAAACTCCCTCAGGGGAGGGCCTCAGATGCTAATCAGTGTACAGGTAGGTTCATACCAGAAGAGGTGCTCCTTCAGATACTGCAGTCCTGTGCTTCATAAGGCTTTTTGGGTCAAGGCTAGCACCTTGAATTGGGCTCAGAAACTTACAGGCAGCCAGTGTAATCAGGCCAGAATCAGTGTTATACGCTCAGACCTTCTGGTCCCCAATAGCAATCTGGCCACCACATTTGGCACAAGCTGCAGCTTCTAAACTATCTTCAAGGGCAGGCCCATGTAGAGTGCACTGCAGTAATCTTAACATAGAGGTTACCAGAGCATAGACTACTGATGCCAGATTATCCCTGTTCAGATAGGGGCAGAGCTGGGCCACCTGCCAGAGCTGGTAGAAAACACTATGCCACTGAGGCCACCTGAGCTTCAAGTGACAATGATGACTCCAGGAGAACCTCCAAGCTATGAAGCTGAACCCCAACTAGAACAGGATGAACACCCTTAGGTCTTCATTAAAAGACTGGATATCTGGTTTGTTCTTAGAATGAGGAGAGCATTCTTGGATACGAAGAGATGTGTGTGTTGGCTAGATATCTCACAACCACACTGTAAAGGTGCAATCCTATGCATGCTTACATGGAAAAAAAGTCCTACAACTCCCAATCTTTCCCAGCCAGGATGGCTGGCTGGGGAATCCTGAGCACTGTAGTCTTTTTTCCTGTGTAAACATGCATAGGATTGCACCTAAGTCTGTTAAGAACACAGAATAAACAGAGGACTTCTCAGCATCATGAGCCACTTGGAAATAGGACAGCAGTGATAAAATCTATACAGAGCCACCCTGCTGCAAACGTTTTTCCCCTAGGATAAGCACCACATTTTCCTGCCTTACCTTACCATGCCCGAAGAGGCATTCCCCATGGATGTATCTTTTGGCTTCACATACTTTTGGTAATTATTGATCCCTCGGTAAATCTTATCATCTTCCTTTCCTCGGAGTTCCTGAACAGAGAAAGGGAGATAAAAACAAACTCATTGGCAAGGCAGTTTGGTTGGCATCACGTTTCCTCTTGCTCACATATGACCATTTACATGTAGGCAATGTTAATTCCCAAGGATCACCACCCAGAACCAGCTGAGTGCCATGAAGCAGCCCTAGGAGTGGTAGAGAATGAACAGCACAGCTTATAGGACAGAAGGCAGATGAGACCAGTCAGCCAGCAAGCAAGAAGCATCCCTGAAAACAGTAATAAAGGTTAAAATAAGATGGTGTTGTACTATGAAGAGGAAAAGGCAACAGGAACAAGGAGATGTTGGATGTGTTGCAAGTGGTTAGAAAAAGAATCCTAGCAGCCAACTTTTGGAGACAGGTAAGGAAGAGGTGCAAAATTAAAAAAACAAGGTCAGTAAGCCCCCAGTCCATTTCTTGAAGCTGTAGGAAGAGTTGCAGTAGAGGAAGAAATCAGAGCAAGCATGTTAGATATTCACCTTTTGGATTTGTTGGCTACGTTCAAAGATGGCTTGGGCATCTTTCTCCTTCTCTGTGTCTAGTTCATATACAGCTGTTGCTCCCATGTCTTCTGGACCCACAGGTTTCTGAAATATGAAAACTGTATTGGTAGGGCAGAAATGAGAGTGAACAATGCTAAACTAACATAAGACTATTATTGGCATTAGCAGTTATTAAAGCGATTCACCAAAATAGCTGTGTTCTCTGTGCCCCAAGAACCCCAAGGATCACCACCCAGAACCAGCTGTGAAATAGCGACTGGGGAGAGTGAAGCAAGCTGCAAAATGTTGGCTCAGGGGGTGGAACCAATTGCCTACTGCAACCTGTGAGCCACTCACAGGAATAGCCTGCATAAGCAAGTACATATTGATATCAGAATTACTAAACAAAACCTAAAAATTGGCCAGCAGAGTTTCACAAAAACCTGGTCAAAAGCCATCAATTAATATACATATTTTACAGGTAAGTAACATGGAGGCTGAGAGATAAGCAATTGTCCTTGCTACTGAGCAACTGCTGTGAGACAGACCGAACTCTAGCCACCATAATGAAAATTGCTAATAGGTTGCCCCTGCTTTAAAACAACCATACCGCAGATCTTGTAGACTTATATGCAACTCCAACTCCTTCAGGCTTGCCCTCATCATCACTACTGCTTGACCCATACGAGGTATTGTCCTTCATGCTTTTTTTGGTCTGGAAGATGGGAGAATCAGCAAAAGTGAATACTAGATCAAGAAATATCCAAGAGGGAACATCTTCATGTGCACTTGGTGAACTGATAGACATGCATCACCTTCTGAATCATGGGGTTTGAAACGTCCTTGCGTCTCTCTTTCCTGACCACAGTGCTGCCTTCATCACTGCTGCTCCCTGTTGAGTGGATGAGGAGACACAGTCATTACCAAAGAGCATATTAAAGCAGAAGGATAGAGGCAGACTAACTCCCTCTCCAGGCCCCAAGGTCCTTGTCTGGACAAAAGACCTTCCTGCCCAGCTAAGTTAAGTTTATGTTCACACGAACAAAAGACACAATGCAAAAGCCAGAATGGAATAGCCAAGAATGACCCCTTTGTAAAACTGATGCCAAAAGCAGTGGGATGTGTTAGAGACACTTGAAAACATTGCTTAGGAAATGAAACTCTCTCAATATTATACTTTTATTATCCCTTTAACACCATCAGCCAACCAGGACAGAATGGAATGGCCCAGAACACCAGCTTCTGAGCTAATCAAACCAACCAAACTCACCACCCTCTCATGACCAGATGGGAGTGATGCAATAAGCCACAAAACTTCCACAGAAACTACATTCCAGACTATAATCCATATTCCTGAATACAGCCTGAAACGCCAGCTTCTGAAGTAGCCAAACCAGCTAATTTCACCAGTTACACATGACTTGATGGGAGTGATGCAATAAGCTACAAAACCCATTCATTCTGGGCAATAATCTGTTTTTGGAAAACTGTGCAAAACGCCAACTTCTGATTGAACCACACCAACCAAATTCACCAGTCACACATGACTAGAAGCAATTGCTGCAATGAGCAATGAAATTTCTGCAAAATCTATGTTCTGGTACCCATTCCAGGTAATATTCCATGAAAACGGCCTGGAACGCCAATTTCCAAGCAAGCCAAACTAACCAATTTCTCCAGTCACACAAGACTAGAAGGGGTTGATTCAATGAGCCACAAAATTTCCACAGAAATGATACTCTGGAAACCTTTCTGGGTAATAATACTTATTCTGAAAAACAGCCTGGAACACCAGCTGCCAAATACGCCAAACCAACCAAATTCACTGGTCAGATGCGATTAGACTGGAACGATGCAATAAGATGCAAAATTATTGCTCTCCTTTCTAGGCAATAATCCATATTTCAAGAAATTTGCCCAGAATACCAGCATCTCAGCTAGCCAAGCCAAGCAAATTCACCAGTCACATATGACTAGATAAAATTGATGCAATAAGCCACAAAGCTTCCAGTGCTCTGAAATCCTGTGGCTGAAGTGCAGTTAAGAAGCACTTTTTAAAATAAATAAATACATTTGAGGAGAGGCATCTTACAATCTGAGCAAAAAGAAATATGACCATTTTGCAGTAGAGTTTTGGCCAGAAATAAGAGGAATAGCATAGGGTAGACAAGGGTAGACAAATTAAAGATCCGGAGCATTTCTACTGTTCTGGAAGGATATCAATTGTGTGCAGGGTCATTTTGATTGGTTAGGCTCATTTGGAAGTTGGTATTCCATGCTTTTTTTTTCAGAATACATATCATTGTCCAGAACATGGTTTCTGTGACTTACTGCATAACTCTCCTCTAGTCATGTGTGATAGGTGAGTTTGGTTGGTCTGGCTCATTTGGAAGCTAGTGTTCCAGGCTATTTTCTCTAAATATGCATTATTGTCCAGAACGGATACAACAAAGTGGTCTGTGGAGGTCTTTTAGCTTATTACATCAATCTCATCCATTTGTGTGCGACTGGTGAGTTGTGTTGGTTTCATTAGCCCAGAGTAAGTCTTTCTGGACCATTCCATGCTGTTCTGGCTGGCTTCCGGGTGTTAAGCAGTTAATAAAAGTATAATATTGGGTTTCTGTCCTTGAGTGCCTCTGCCACTTCCCGCTGGTTTGGGCATCATGACAGAGATAAGGGGTCCGTTCCTAGCTGTTCCGTTCCGGCTTTTGCACCGTCCCTGAACGAAGGCAAGGCCTTCCGCTCACACTGTCCTCCACACACAGCAAGTGCGGGAGCCCGTTCCCTCAAGTAGCGGCCTCTTCGTTCGCCTTCCTGTGGCAAAGCCCAGCCTGCTCTCCCGCGCGGGGCGGGAAAACGCGCCCGCCGCCTCGTCACGGAGTACCCAGTCCGGGCTCACCCTGGAGAGCGTGGGGCGCACACCCACCGACTGAGCCCCTCACGCCACCTCTTCCCAGCCAAAGACGGCACAGCGATTAGCTAGTTACGCGTCTCACCGGGCTCCTGGTCGCCGCCCGGCCTCTTGCGCTGGCCCCTGCCGGGCACGGGACGACGCTTCTTAAAGAGGAAGCTGCAGACCGGCTGGGCGTCCGCCATTTCGGGCAGAGCGGGGACGGCGCGCGGGCGCCCCGCCCTCCCAACCGCCGCTTCGGGCCGCGGCTCGGCCTGGGCATGCGGCGCTCTATCCCTTTTCCTCTCTATCGCGGAAGGCCCTCTGCGACGCAGACTCACGCATAGTGAGAGTGTCTGAGTTCGGCCTGGACGTCGTTGCTCGCTCTTGTTGTTGTTGTTGTTGTTCAGTCGTTCAGTCGTGTCCGACTCTTCGTGACCCCATGGACCATAGCACGCCAGGCCTTCCTGTCCTGCGCTCTCTCCCGGAGCGTCCTCAAGTTCATATTCATTGCATCCGTGATGCTATCTAGCCATCTCATCCTCTGCCGTCCCCTTCTCCTTTTGCCTTCAGTCTTTCCCAGCATCAGGGTCTTTTCCAGGGAGTTTTCTCTTCGCATTAGGTGGCCAAAATATTGGAGCTTCAGCTTCAGTATCTGTCCTTCCAATGAGCACTCAGGGTTGATTTCCTTTAGGATGGACTGATTTGACCTCCTTGCAGTCCAGGGGACTCGTCAGAGTCTTCTCCAGCACCACAGTTCGAAAGCAACTGCTCGCTCTTCCCTGAGGTGAAATTCGGGTTAGCTGTGCGCCGCGGCGGCGTGTTCCCCCCGCCTCGGGAAGCGGAACCAGCAAAGACGGGCGATTCTGCTTCTTCTGGCTCGGCTCGGCTGGGCTCGGCTGGGCTCGGGTGGAAAATGAGATGTTTTGCGGACTTTTTAAACGTTTAAAAGCGCGGCGTGTTTCGTACAAGTAGACGGAGCAAAAGCCCCCCGTGTGCAATTGCGTGCTGCTGACACAAGACAGGCTGAGCGCGGACTCCCTCCTCGGACGCTGCGGGGGTGTAGACACGCAGCTTTGGACCGCAGCGACAGTAAAAGTCTGGATTTCGCCATCGTTTCTTATGGACAGCTGTCACTTTTAGCCTGCAGGAGGAGGGGAAAAAATAGTGTCAAAAGAAAGAAAGTAGTGCATGGAATGATTTAAGTTACTGAGGGTAAAATTCCCCCTTCCCGGAGATTCATTATTTCTGAGCCCTGTAATTACGTCTGTCAGCACTGTGATGGTGACTTGCTTGACAAGATGCTCACATGCTCCTCTAAAAGCTATCTAGAGAGCAATCCATTAATGTTTAGACAGAAAAAAAGTCCTACAACTCCCACCATCCTGCAGCCAGCCACAGCTGGCTGCAGGATGTTGGGAGTTGTAGGACTTTTTTTCAGTCTAAACATGTATATAGAATTGCGCCTTTAGACATATAAGATGGTTTGTTTTTGACAAACGAAAAACCCCTCTCACACTTCCAGGCGTAGGATATTCTGAGGTGTATAGCTCTGAGCATTGTTTGGCAAAAGCATTTGATATACCTTTAGCTTTTGAAATATGTGAGTTTTTAAGACAACAGATGGCTGGAATCTTACCTGAATCCACTTTTTGTACCAGCCTCCTAGCTTAAAATTTCTCATAATAAGTCTCTTTCATGTCTTGAAAAAAAAGGTGTGGTTCTTTTGTGATGTGTTGTACCCTCCACACATCCACCAAGTAATATTTTTTAAACAAACCCTCTAGCCCAGAATCCACATTTCCAAATCTAACAGATTTTCTAGAAGAGACCCATCTATCTGCACATTTACTACACAATTAAAGTATCCTCCCCTATAATGCCCTTCCTCAATGTATTCTGATTTTTGAAACTTATCTACCAAAATTGCAGATTGGCTAACATTTGGAGCATATAAAGAACGAATATATGGTCAAGGGAGAGCCCCTGAAAACGCTGTGGCAAGTATACAGCTAGCTCCCTTTCGAGTCTCCTTCAACTTATTTCGGGGCACTCTTTAGAAAGGCCGTGAGACATCCTTTGCCTCATAATTAGAGAAGCAAACCTCTTATATTGCAGGTTAAAACATTTGGTGAACTAGACAGGATATATATGTAGAGTAGATTTAGTGTAACATTGGGGTGCATCCCCATTTTTTCTCTTATATCTCCCACCTCATCCAATACCATAAAAATAATAATAATAAATAAATGTAGTTACATTACTAAGAATACATACTACTGTTTTAGTGAACCCTTTGTAACCTTTGAAAAGCAATCTGAACAAATAACAGTAACCAGGAAAAAGCAGAGGTGGACCCATCCCTAACAAATATTATTCAGTATCCACCCTTGGGTTGTGTACAGGAGAGAAAGAGGGATCTGCCTTAAAAGCATGATTGAAGAGAGAGAGCTTGGATATCCAACAAAGAAGAGAGAGAACAGATAGAGTGGAGGCATTTTAAAGTTGTTTTTGTATACTCTGCTCCAGCCACATCACCACAGATAAATTGTTTCCATAGCAACATTCTCATATCTAACTATATATGTGATATGACTGTTTTAGCACCCTTCCCTATGTGATGTAACTTACCTTAAATTTCGATCTTTACAGACTATCAGTTTGAAGGGGAAACCCAGCATATATTTCATCTGTGTAGGACTTCTGCGGTTGACCTAAGCTCTTAGCTGTAAATTCATTTGATAGATCCAGAAAAACTCACATCTGTGAACCTTGGAATAAGAAGTCTGGGTTGTCCTGAGCATTTGATCTGGAAAATATAAATTTGGCTATGATGTCCCTGGAAATGTTGGTTTTGATATTGGGTAGGAGCTGCCTGATATGTGCCTGACCACCAACTGGGCAGGCTCAGGCAGCATGTCCACCAGCCACCCTTGCAGGAAAATCTCTCTATCAGGATCCTCCACAGCATGCTATCCAAAGACTCTAAATAATAAATTATTCTATCATGACTAGTTTTCATTATAATCCAGTGTATTTGTTAATTCCCCGTTTATTACTATTACGTTTATTACTGTTATTCACTTCCTTTAAAAAAGCAAGCTTTTAGTCATCAAGCTTCTATGGGAAATCTTAAACAGGGCATTTCAAGTACTTGGAAGGGGCTTTCAGTGGCTGCGTGGGCTGGATTTCTATTCCCCATGCCATAACGTCGCCTGTCCATCCTGACATCCATCCAAATTCTGTCACAATTTCTCAAATGCAAGTCAATCAGATTGCAGAATATTTGATTACAGAATTAATTACAGTCTGAATTCAGTGACAAGATAGAATATGCTGCCTTTGTGGGGCTTGTTAAATCCAGCAAAATTTCAGAGACAGCTGTATGGCTCAGACCCCCTACTTTCACTGTTTAAATAGTGCAGCATGTTCCCATTAAATTGTCAAAAGTGTTTACTATTTTCAGACCAAGAAGCTTCTTAATATAGCAAAAGGTTTTCTGGGAACCATCTGGTCCCCTGATGTTTTCCTTCTGTGTAATGTCTTGTGATAATGGAGCTCATCGATGTGCCTTAATTTTCTCCCCAACTAGCAATAAGCCTAAATGAGACAGATGCTCAGTGCGCAGTTGGGTTATACAAGTGACTGGCAGATATGAGGGAAGATATACCCACTGCAGTGCCCAGAAATTAATTTCTAAAGTAGTGCTTTTGCTCCCCAGGGAGTGATTACAAATGGGGGGGGGGGCATTCAGAACTTTAGGGAGCAAATGAGGGGGGGGGGCCTTTCAGGATTTTATGCAGCCCCGTTTCCCCTGTTGCCATGGTTTCTAGCAGACTGCTCAGCCCCTGCCCTGCCCCGCCATATAAAATCCTGGATTTCTTCCCTAGACCCTTAAAAAAGTGATGCATCAAAGAGGAATCAGACAGGAATGTCTTCTTCCTGCTTGGAGCAAACAACAACAAAAATACTTATCCTTCCACTTGCAATGAGATAAGGATGTTTTCAGGTAGAGGGCTGCTAGCACTACCAATCAGAAGACGATGCAGCAATTTGTCTTTTTTTCTTTAATGGATTTTTCTGCAGTAAGGAAAAAGATGGAAGAAGCAGTGAGAAAACACAGGACGATTACAAGTGGAAGATGACGACATCTGGACTACAACCGCACAATAAAATTCCCTGAATGAGGCAGGGCAATGTCACTATAAAAGCCGCATCTGGAAGCACCCGAAGCATTGTGATGAACTTCTAGGAAGAAAATAACAGAGAGGGCACTGTAATTGCAAAAAAGACAAGACAGAGACAGGGTGCTTCTAGATGATGCTTTTATTGTGCAATTGCACTGCCTCATTCATAGAATTTTATAGTGGTTCAGATGATGTCCTCAGTTCATAGTCCTCTTGTGTTTTCCCATTGCTTCTTCCATCTTTATCTGTACCACAACAAATCTGTTAAGGAGGTAAAGTTGCACAATACTTTTTGATTCCATCTGAAAGTATCCACAGGCTCTCTAAAAGTGCAGTCAGGCCCCAAAATCTGAGAACCTGTTTTTCCCTTGTCTGTATGAGCTTTCAGAACCTGCCATCTCATTTTCTATCTTTTCCCACCTCTGCTGTCTCTCCATTCCACACCTGAGAGCAATTATAGGTCATGGAGACTTGAGGCTCAAGCTGCCTATGAATGTCAGACCTAAGAGTTGGCTGATGGCCATCAGGATCAAAGGTCTCAGTGAAGGTATGCCTGAGATCTGTGTATCATATACATATATCGTCAATATACCTAGATAATCAGAAAAAAGTTGCCTTGTCTGGAGTGCTGTTTTTAATTATCCCCTAGATTATTTTTTTTTAACTTGTAGCTTGTGGGGCATACAATTACAGTGGTGTGTGCTTGGAGGAAGGAAGTGGATTGTTCCTAAGAGCCATTGTTCTAAAGCAAGCAGTGCTAAAGCTCAAGCCTACCTGGAAAAAATATTTCATGTTTGTGAAGGAGACTGTGGGGTGGAGAATGTACTCTGGCAGTGTTCTAGCAAGGAAGATCCAGCATGTGCAGAAGAAGGCTTCCATGTGTGGAGTTAATGTGGATAACGTATGGATCTGGATGTAATCCAAATTACAGTGCTCTATCACCCCCAAATCTGCACCTTTTACCCCCTTAGGCTGGTATATTTATGACAGTGAAACTGTTATACTGACTTAAGGTTTCGACCATAACAATACTGCTACAATATCCTAACTTCACCGCGTTGGTGTAATGTGGAGTTACACCAGTATAGGGGATTTAGGGTGCAATCCTATAGTTGAGTTATGCTATCAGAGGGACAATAAGATAAAGAGGAGCCCTGCAATGCTGGCATCAGCATAACTCCCCAGATATGCTGGTGTAACATTCCAGTGTTGTATCAGTGAAGATATGCTGGCGGAACAGATGCAGCATACGGGAGAAACACATTTTGCACTATATCCAATACTAACTCAGGCTATGACCATGACCCTGATCAACGGCAAATACTTGCACCAGCCTAGTGCCCTCCAAATGGTTTGGACTACAGCTCCTGGAATTCCTGACCATTGACGATACTGGCTGGGAATTATGGGAGTTTTCAGTTCAGCACATCTGCAGGGAACTAGGTTGGGGAAAGCTGCTTTACACCAACCTTCAGTTCAATGACAAACAAAAATCAAATTAAAAATTACTGCCTCCCCCTGGCCCTGGATGACTGTTACCACCCTCCATATCGTCATGACGGAATATAGGTCATGATGCAAGTCAGCACCCAATCACAGCACCCCACCACAAGCACTCCAATCCCCATCCCCAGAAGAAGTCCATAACTCAGATTATGAGCACACAGCAAGAGGCCACAGTACTCTGGCCTTGGGTTTTGCACACTTAGCGCACACAAGGGAGAACTATGGGGAATGGGTGCTTTGCACAAAAGGGTATACTTTGATCAAACAGCCTATCTCCAGAACCCTCCTAGGAATTTGAACACTTCTCTCTTCCTAGAATCCTAACAGGTACCTCCACTCCACTCCCACAACTGAGGGTGCCAGGACAGAGTACCCCACACAGATAAGCAAAGGAAAGTGGAACATTTACTGCAAACTATAAGGGCTGTGACTGTCTCTCATGTTTGCCTCCTCTCCCCTTGCTATACGTGCATATTGTGTCTTGCCTGAACTGCCTCTTCTCTCACACTCCTTCACAAACACCTGCTGTGCATCCAGGTTAAGGGAATATGTGTTGCAGCTACTGACTTGTTACTCTATCTCTCCACAAACTGCTCTCCCAGAGGTACAGGATCCATCAAACATTCTGTGCAGAGCAGGAGGGAAGTTCGCTCCACAAGCAGCAGCAGTGACAGCTGTTCTTCTGTGGGGTTGCAACCTACTTGCACTAGGCACGCTCCTGCACCTTGCAAGCTGTATGGCAAACAGTTATGCACCAGGTGTGCATGTTCCTACTGTGAAGCTGGTGCCATGGGGAACATTCCACCTGCCACTTTGCTGGCTGTTGAGCCACCATACAAGATACAGGAGCCCTCTGGAGCAACTGACTGGCTCCAGTCTGAATGGCTCTGGAGCAACTGACTGGCTCCTCGCACCCATGTATCCCTTCCTGTCCGGATCTACTCCATTCTGAATGCCGTTCAATGAAGGCTTTGACTGTGCCACATGTAATTTCTTTGTTGCTAATGAGTGGTAGATAGTGATCTCTTATCTACAACCAGGATGATCTGGCTTTAGTTGGCCTCAGAATAGGACTCTGAAGTGGTGGACAGGGAGCTTGGCAGGCTCAGAGCCCCTGGCCTTTCCTGTCTCTGCTCACTCAGGTCCCCTGTATGGTGAGTGAGCAGGGCACCCTAGTGGGTTGGGTGCTGCTGACATGGTGTCTGAGTCAATCATTGCCGAGGGTGGGTGCGAGGCAGATAGGGAGGTGGAACTGAAAGGGGACGTAGGGGGCGGGGAGCAGGGGGAGACAAAATAGCATGGGGTTGGTCACATGGATTACTGGGGGTGGGTCAGAAGGGCTAGTTGGCCCATGCAAAAACTGGGCTGTTGGCCCACGCAGCACTCCTCCTGCACATGGGAGCCCTCCCTGCCTTTTCTAGTGTAGGGTTGTACCCAACCTGTGCCTCTATGCAAGGGCACAACCAGGTAATTTCAGACCTTGGACTTGATGGTCTTCTAGGGGCCCCTTGAGATGGCCACGTGCGTTTGTGAAGCACACCACTAGCATTTCTCTTCTCTTCTCCCCCGCCCCTCATTCCATGCTTTACGACTGCTTCTACGTTCCTGATGTTTAAGAGAAACAAAACAGAAACCTGTTTGCTAACCCTGATTTTAAAAAAGGAAAAAAAGAAATACTCTGAGCATGTGCAGTTCTGCATTTTAAATTAACTTATGACTACAGGAATAGAATGGACTTTGCTTCTGCTGCCTGATGCTAAACCCATTTACTTGGGAATAAGCACCATTTCATTGCAGAAAAGGATAACATAATAAAATGACTGGGCATGTACATGCCCAGTTGGCTGCTCCCTAACTCTAAAGTGTTTAGAAAGAAGAAGAAAGGACGATGCGGCAAGCAACGTTAGCCCTGGTGAGCTCTGGCATGCCCGTGTTGGTCCTGGTGCCAGTGCAGGGCCTGTGGGCCACCTGCTGCTCTCTGGATGGTCATTTGGGAACCCCTGGGCTTTGGCCTCAAGGTCAGCCCTTGCTGCACTACTCCTGGGCATGTAAAACATGAGCTGTTCCCCCCCGCCCTGGTAGGGCTCCTGCTGCAGGTGGTCCTGGCATACCTGATTATGTACTGATGCTGGGGGCAGAGGGAAGAGAAATGTCCCGTGATGGGTCTGATTCCTGTCTGCTGCTGTGGACGAGTGGGTCAGTGGCGTCTAGAGTGTGGGCTTAAGTCCAGGGAGCTTTCTTTCTGTTGTCTCTGATGTGATGGGGGGGGGCATGCAAAAGGTGAGTGGGTCCATTTCCTCCCTTCCCCCAGTTGGGCTTATTTATTTCTTAAAATATTTCTAACCCGCCCACTATTAATTGATCTCAGGGCGGGGTACAATAATAAATACAATTTCAACATCAAACCAATCCATTAAAATCATCTGCAGTCTAAACAAACAAAACGACTGAGCTATAGTCAATAAGATCGAAAAGCCTGGTTAAATAGCCAGATCCTCACCTGGTGCTGAAACAAGGCCAACATCAGTGCCAGTGCCAGTGCCAAGGGGAGGGTATTCCACAGCCAGGGGGCCACAGCCCAGACAGCTCTCTCTTGCATCATGTACAGCACCCACTGCTGGGACCCAGAAGAGAGCACCCTTGCCAGAGCTCAGTTCTTGGGCAGGTATATACATGTATTTCCAGTTTTCCAACCTGTGCAGTGAGCCACTGGAGGTTGCTCTGGTGAATGTGTGGCTGTTGCTGGTGCAATTAGGTAATTTAAAATCCTGGACTTAATGGTCTTTTATCCACCACCACCCCTTTAGATGGCCATGTGTATGACTTAACTTCAAAATGCAGCAAACTAGTCCTGCTGTGTTTGGAAGGCCTTTTTGTGTGTTCTGCTGAGTGGGGACCCGGGCCTCCACCCCAAAGTCCTGCCTTGAATGCCCCATCGGTAGCAGAGGCTTCCTTTGTTGCCTGTCCTGCCCCTCTCTTGTTCTCCTTTGGCAGATCGCAGCCCCTTGGCCCAAGGAGGGCTCTGTGTCCTCTGCACAGGCCCCTCCGTTGGGAGCAATGTGGACACTGTATCGTCTGGCCTCTTTTCCCTTCCCTTTCTATGTTGTGCTCAAAACTCTGCTTGTGAACAGTGTGTGGCATAAGGGGACTCAAAGCCCTGCCTGCAGGGATGTCTGGGGACTTGTAGCTGTGGGCTCGCTGTGGGCTGTGCCACAGGAAGGCATCGCACATGTACGTTGTTGTGCAGGCAGGTATGCTGGGGGGGGGGGGTGCCTGTCAATGCGAGTTCACTGGCTCCATCCACAGAAGGCGGCACTGGGCGTCACCGTCACCACGGCCTCTGCTCGTTGGGCAGCGCTGGTGTTTCCATGCATGCTGGATGGGTGGCTGTCATGTTTGTGCCATTTTCTGGTTGTGCACTTCCCCTCTCTCCTCCTGGGCTGAGTTATTATGAGATATGGTGGCTGTTGTGGCAGCAAAGCAGCAGTGTGTTCCCCCCTCCCCCCAAGTGTAATTGGTGTATAGGTTTATTCTGCCTCTTGTAATCCTATCCTAAACCTTGACTGAGTGAACTGAATTTTAAAGAATTTGCATAGTATTAAAACCTCAACGTAGGTGTGTGTTTTTAGGATACTGATGGAGGTATGAGCTGTGCCGGCTCCAGGTTTTTGAGGGCCCTTGGGCAAGACCCCCTCAATTGGCCCTCTCAGCGAGTTTGTCTTCTCACTGCCACTGTCAGCAGCTTCTGTTGCTCCTCCTCTTCCTCCTCCTCCTCGCTACCACTTGCTTGCTTAACAGGCAGAGAGCCAGGGAGCAAGGGGGCTGTGGCATCTGCTGCTGCTGCTTCTTGCCACCACCACCTGTCTGGGTCAAAGCAAAAGGCAGGTGAACAAGCAGGCTGCAGTGATGAAAAGGAGCAACTCCAGGGGTCTCTTCTCAGTGGGCCCCTGCTGGGTGTGGGCCCTAGCCAGGTGTCAGACCATGCCTACCTTTGACACCAGCCCTGAATTAAGATAACATACAATTAAATAAACCAAGATTCCCATTCCTGTTAGAAGGAAATTCTATCTTTATTTTTCCTTTTATTCCATGACAGTAATGCATTAGAACCAAAATAGCCTAAACATGTGTGCCACTGCCAACTCACAGTTCTACCCATTAACTTTTGCTCCCACTGATCAGACAAAATGTAAGATGATTAAACGTTTTAATTAAGACTTGTAGCCTCACAAATATAGGGGCAATCTACATTACAACATTACAAACTGGTTTCAAACCTGTTTTTAGTGATTACAGCTACCAAATACAGGAATTCTGGGAATTGTAGCTCTAGGAAGAGGGGCTGCTTGGGCAGGGGACAGGGGTCTCTAGCAAAGAATTCTCAGTACCCTCATGAAACTGCAGGATCCCTTTAGATAAACTGGTTTGAAACCAGTTTAAAGTTGTAATGTAGATTGGCTCTTCCACTAGCTTAATGAAAGACCAAAAGTAGATAGGATCAGGTGCAAGGGCTGTTGTGCTACTGCTGCAGAAACAGTGTGCTATCTTGGTGCAGTTTCTCTTGATATTTTGCATGCTAGGGCAATATCACATCCAATTGGCACAGCAAAACAGCTTAGCAGCATCACCACTGGACTGGAGCCTTGTCCCATGCCAGATTATTCCTGTGCCCTCCTGCAAACCAGCCTGTAACTAAACCTAAGCACTTGTAGCTGAAACAAGGGCATGTTCAATTGCAAAACAGCTTCCCCTGTTTGCTCCTCCCTCAATGGTTGCCCCTGTATGGAATTCTACACTGTAAGCTGGGGGGACGGGGCGGGGAGAGAGAGCCTGTCCTCTTGGGGTGCTTCTAGATGGACGGGTCCTAGTGCAACCAATCACAAGGCACTGCACAACTGTTCTGTCTTTTCTGCTATAATGATTCTTTTTGTGTGGTAAGAAAAAGGATAGAAGTGGTGGGAAACATGGGAGGGCTGTGAAAAATTCAAGTGAATGAAGCTGGGTGATAGCACAACACAAGCCTTGTCTGGAAGTGCGGTTATAATTTGTAAGGTACAATGCCCACAGATGGCAAAGTGATAAGGGTGAGGCTGTGATGTGGTGGGGGACACTGCATGAGTCCACCTCCAGTTTTCCTCTTGAGTTGGAGCCCTATTGGGAAGTCTTGCCATCCCCACTTTCCACCCCATCTTTGCTGGTATGTGATCTTACTTAAAGAGCTCCTTTCAACATTGCAATAATAGCGGGTTTTAAAGGGAAAGCTGTCAGCTGCTTATTTTGAATCAGGCAGACAGTTGTTGTTGTTCAGTCCTTACGTTGTGTCCGACTCTTCGTGACCCCACGAACCATAGCACGCCAGGCCTTCCTGTCCTGCTGGAGTGTGCTCAAGTCCACATTCCTTGCATCGGTGATGCTATCTAGCCATCTCATCCTCTGCCATCCCCTTCTCCTTTTGCCTTCAGTCTTTCCCAGCATCAGGGTCTTTTCCAGTGACTTTTCTCTTCGCATTAGGTGGCCAAACTATTTGAGCTTCAGCTTCAGTATCTGTCCTTCCAATGAGCACTCAGGGTTGATTTCCTTTAGGGTGGACTGATTTGACCTCCTGGCAGTCCAGGGGACTCATAAGAGTCTTCTCCAG
This sequence comes from Heloderma suspectum, assembly GCF_057233095.1. NCBI lineage: Eukaryota > Metazoa > Chordata > Lepidosauria > Squamata > Helodermatidae > Heloderma > Heloderma suspectum. The sequence goes on along the minus strand of NC_139462.1, from coordinate 129,358,533 downwards.
CACCACAGTTCGAAAGCATCAGTTCTTTGGCGCTCAGCCTTCCTTATAGCCCAGCTCTCACAGCCATACGTTGCTACCTACCGGGAAAACTATAGCTTTGATTATGCGGACCTTTGTCGGCAAGGTGATGTCTCTGCTTCTTACTATGCCCTCTAGGTTTGCCATAGCTTTCCTCCCAAGGAGCAAGTGTCTTTTAATGTCATGGCTACAGTCACCGTCTGCAGTGATCTTGGAGCCCAAGAAAGTAAAACCTGTCACTGCTTCCATGTCTTCCCCTTCTATATGCCAGGAAGTGATGGGGCCAGATGCCATGATGACCGGTGCTAAAAAGTCCCAGGTATTCTTAGGAGCTGTCCAGACAGCCGCACAGTGCGGCGTCAGACGTGCCCTCTCCGTGCCTACATGGACGGAGCCCACAGGGCCACCCCTGCGCGTGGACAGGGGGAACCATTCCCGCTCTTTCAAGCCACGAGAAGCCGGGCTCAGCCAAGGGACGGGAAGCAGGGAGTGGCTTCCCCAAGGGGGCTCAAATACGTCTTCGCCACGCATCATGAAGCAGCCCCTGGATCTGCGGCGACGGCCACGAGCGCCCGCGCGAAACGAGAGCCGCTGGGACGGCGCCTGGGCGCCGAGAACGCCCCGGTCCTGCGCGGGCGGGAGGCGGGCCATGACCAGGCGCCCCCCACAGCGCCGTCGGACCGGCCGGGCTCGAGGCTCGGCGGGACGGGCTTGGGGCCGCCGCCTCGCTCCGCCGCTTGCTCGCGACGCTCCTCCGCGGCCCCCTCCCCACCGCGGCGGCGCCGTGCTCTTGGTTCGGTGGAGGCGGGGAGGAGATGTGCGCGTGGCGCGGGGGGTCCTGCGGGAGGGAGCGCGGGGAGGCGAGGGGCTGCGAGGGGCTGCGCGCGCACACGCACACAAAGGAGACGGCGCCGAGGAGGGGGCGGCGGCGCCGCGCTTTGTGCGCCGAGGAGGGGAGACGACGCGGCCCCGCCGCCTGGCTTGGGCTCTGCGCCGGCGCTTCCGACCTCCCCGGGGGAGTCGCGGGAGAGCCGAGCCGACGGCCTCGCGGGGTGGGGCGGCCGGCGGCCTCTCCAGGGAGCGCAGCGCTTCGGTGAGTGATCCCGCGGCGCAGCGGTGCCGGGCGCTGCTGCTGCGGCGAGATGCCGTGGCCAGGGGCGGGCGGCCACAGCGGGGCGCGCGGCGGAAGAGGCCGGGGCCGGCGGGCGCGTGCTGCGCCCAGGGCAGGCAGCCTCCGGGCGGACCCTCCCGGCCTTGGCGGGAAGCGGGCGGCGCGCCGGGGACTTCGCGCTCCGTGGCCGGGCGGCGGGGCGCAGAGGAGCGCGCCTGCTGCCGGCAGGGACGGGCCGCCGGCGGCTGAGGGCGCGGGGCGCGAGGAGGCGGCGGCGGCGCTGCCCTGCCGCCGCCTTCCGTGGCTGGGATGGCCGCGGGGCGCTCTAAGAAGCCCGGCCGCCGGTGCGTCCGGACTCCGCAGCCGCGGCCCTGTTCGGGCGAGCTGAGCAGCGAAGCCAGGCGGAGGGCAGGGCAGGGCAGGGCAGGGCAGGGCAGGGCAGGGCAGGGCAGGGCAGGGCAGGGCCGGCCGCGTGGGCCGAGCCGAAGAGGAGCCACGGAGGCTCCGGTGAGCCGGACATAGCCTTGACGCGCCCTGATGCTCGGCGTGTCTCGACGCTCGCACTGCTCGGGGAAACGACTCCTCCGGTGTTGCGCTGTTGCAAGGCATGGCGAAAGCCGGGGAGAGGTGCTGGCGGCGCAGAGCTGCCCAGGCCGCCAGTCTCCGCCTCTCTTAACCTGGAACCCCTTCCTCCTAATTCCGGATTCAGGGCAGGAGGGTGGGATTGGCTGTGGTTACACTGAGAAGAGGGGAATGGCACATTACACATGTTCAGACGCACCTTGTGCTTTATCCTTACTTTGCTCCAGCATTGGAAACTGATTCTGAAGCTGAATAAATTAAGCGTGTTCCACATCTAATCATTTTAAAAGGCTTAGATACACAGGGCAAATAGACTCTAATGCACAAGGTAAAGAAATCCAGAGGTAAAGGAATTCTGGGAAAGAGAAGAATTTTTTTTCTTTTTCCCTGCTTCTTAAAAATAAATCTGTGTGTGTGGTCTGGACTGTACCATTTCACACAGCCTGTGATGGTTCACATAGTTGAATGCTTCTTAATTAAAAAAAAAAAAAAGATTGCAGGCACATAGAAAAAACCCATTAGGTTGGATCCAGATTTAGGCATGTGCAACCAGACTTCTCCACCCTGCCTCCCCACAGCAGCCCCTCCAGCCCCCTGAAAGTGTTATACATAGAGGGTAGGCGGTCCTGCTAAATGGGGTGAGCTGTGGTGCTCAAATGCAATATTTTACTGGACGGAAAGCATAGCAAGTGAGATGGACTCTTTGTAGTGTACTTCACCCTTCCCCTGTGTGCATGCACACGCACACACTTTCAGACCATTGAGTCTGTGCTGGTGCTGCATTGAGAAACCAAGTAGATTGAGCTGAGAAAGATCAAATCCTCCCAATTTGTCCTCCCAGATTTAGAACCTTGAGCACCATGACCACACCCTGGACACACCCTTAGAGGCTTTTAGGGTGGCCTGAAGACCCCCTGCCACTGCTGCAAGGCTACTGCTCTATGTTCGGCAGGATGGGGAGGCTGGGCTGCAGGGGAGGAGCTGCATGAGAATGACCCTTCCTGCGTGTTGCCCTCCCCATGCATTTTGTGCTGTACCCAATGTGCCAGACAGCTGTTTGGTGGGCTGGGGAGATGAGAGTATGCTGTGGAGGATGGTACATGGAAAGGTCTTTGCTACGTTCCTCTTCCCCAGCATAATCCCACTCCCCATAGCATTCTCCAGTGGCTGCAGGAAGCATTAAGAGAAGCGGAGCAGGCTGGGCTAAGGTTGGATGTGTGTGTGTGTGAGTGTGTGAGAGGGGTGGGTGGGTGGTGGTTGGAGGCATCGGAGTCCAGGTCCTGCCCAGTGTTGGCTCCAGCCATGTCCACTGCTGGCATGCAGCCCCCAACTCACCACCCAGCCCTGCCCGAGGAGATATTCTAAAAGTCCATGTAAGAAGTACCTTCTTAACCTGGGGTGTGTGTGTGTGTGAGGTATCCTGGAATGAGGAACAGGTCCCGTCCATAATGGTGTGGGCTAAAGAGGGACACAGCGGGTGGAGACACCATCAGATGCCTGTTCCCGCTTTTGATGGATTGCCCTCTCCCCTGCCACCGTGCCATCACGACTCAGCTCTGCCCTGGGAGAGGGAGGCAGGAGGGGGAGACAGGTAGGCAATAGCACCGTGCTCCTGCTTCAGCTGGATTTTCTTCTGCGGGAGGAGTGCTTGATTTTATTTAAAGTGTGAGGTTATTAATGCCTCTGTTATATGTTATGGACATCGTGAGCCACTTCGGGGACTTTGGCTAGAAAACGGAATTCAAATCTACAGAAACAAACCCCATCTCAGGGTGTATCAGCAGGACCACCCTTTCCAGGAATCAGGGCGTATATCCTGGCAAGACCGTACTTGGCATCCTGTGTTCAGTTTTGGATATCACAGTTCAGGAAGTGCCACGGTACAAATCTATTCAAGTGTACATCTGACGAGGAGGACAGGCTGAAAAAACAGGAGTTTAGAGGATGGCAGATCAGAGGAATCCCGCCAATTTACCTGCTGCCTGTACTATCCACTCCTCCCCCCAGACATCCTCATACAGATTGCACACACACACACACCCGCTAGCAGTGAGCAAAGAGTGATCTGTATCAGGAGGATCGCTGGTGTGTATGTGTGTGTGTGTGTGTGTGTCTGTGTGCATGTGTGTGTCTATGTGACTCTCGACCCCTGACCCAGCATCACATGTGGTTCTTGCAGCCAAAAAGATTGTGCACCCCTGACATAAATGAACAATTGTCGACCAGCTATAGGATGGAAGCATTGCCTTTGAAAAATATCCTAACTGTAAAAGTAGCTCAGTAATGAAAGATGTTGCACAGAGAGAAGGTTGCAGGATGTTCTGCCTTGGACATTAATAACAGAAAACTGGGCAAACAAACTATTTTGAGCGCTATTCTACACCACCAAGGAACTATCCAAGATATATGTTCTGAAAGACACTGATCTCTCTTAAAAGTCTCTTTAAAAAGTGTAGGGAAACTGGGAGAAATGACTGATTTCACAGAGGTGGTCAAAGAACACTCTGCCCATGTTTATTGTCACCATCCTTCTTGTATAGCCGGTGCAACAGCCCAAATTATTTGCAGTGTGGAAGACTTGCATTGCAGGGGCTGAGAATGTGATTCTGGAATTCAACACTGATGAGCTTCAGCTGAAGCTGGGACACTGAAATGCTATCGCTATTTCTCTGCAAGATTTGCTGGCTCCCTAGAGCGGCCATCTAGTCACCACAGTGGGTGGTGAAGCAGTTTTAATGCAGCTGCAGTGAAGGTGGTTTTGCCTATCCATAGCTACTGCTCCGTTAGGAGGGTGGATGGCGCTATTAGGCATGAAAGCTAAATGGCCTGAATGCCAGATGCTAGGAACAAACAACAGGGGACACCATCATCTTCATGCCCTGTTTATGATTTCCAGAGGCATGTGTCTGGCTGTTGCTGAGAACAATGCTTGAGTGAATCGATGATAGCAAGGCCCTTCTTATGAAGGGATGGGTTCTAATGCTCTGTGGCTAATAAAAGGTGAAGGTAACAGAGGAAACACAGCCTTCTTGGTTTCTGATTGTCTTTGCATGATCCCTTCTCTCTCCAACACACCCTTTCCTCTGTCAGAAAGAAGGATGTGTAGCATCCACCTCTTCCCTTTTAAGAGGATAATGAGTTGCTTTCCTTTGTTCCCTTCACAGGGCAAATATGGTTCTTGGGCCAGTCCAGATGTAACAGCTCAAGTCTCACTGTGTCACTCATCAAGCTTACCTTTGGCCTTATAAAATGGGGACAATACTATGGAATGGATGGAGCTCTAGTCCTTGAGAGGCATGGAATTTAATTACTGACAAGGGAACAGCTCTTTCCTTTGCTTCTAGCTTTGTAAAACCTACTAGAGGCTGTTGCTTCAGAAACCCCTAATTATATGGAAGCTGTTGTAACTTTGGAAGGTCTGGGGGTGAATTTTCATCCTCCAGACCTCACTGGGGGCCGCACTCACTGCCACCACTGCTGCTGCACCACCAAATTGCTGCCGAATTTTGACAGTGCAGCAGCAAAAAAAGGCGCATTTGTAGTTTAAACAAAGCACATTAATGTTTTAAGGGCGAATTGCTCTCCTGGAAGAGTGTGATTTACCATTAAAACAAGCCACACATTCACTTTCAATGCCTTCTTTCGAAGGGGAAATGCATCTTTTTGCTGCCACCAAATTTATGAGATTTTGCTCTGAACTCCAGAAGGACTAACTGGTAATGAGGTCTGGCTGTGCCTCTTTGCAGAGCAGAGGAAGAAAAAGAGGAGGTGGGAGATGCTGCTTGTGGCAGCCACCCACACATATTCCTTGTAATAGAGCCCTACTGAGGAAAACTTAACCCCTGGATTTTGTTTTTAGTATGGCTTTGAGTGCTGGAACAAACGGAAGGCCATATCCAGCCTAAATGGAGCATCAAAGAAATGCATGGAAAACCAATAATTTCCTCATAATATAACACTGTTACCAAAACCAAACATCTACATGTATTTGCGGCCCAGACCTATGTCTTTAAATTCAGACTTCATTACAAGTTAATTCTTCAGGTCTCCCCCAATCAGGTAGACATCTTCCAATTTGGAGAGCAAAAGGAGCACCCAGTGAAGAGTGAGGTGCCACTCCCCCCCCCTGCTACCCACTTCTCTGCAGCCCCTCCCTCCAGGCACTTTTCTTCACCCAGGCCCTCTCCTGGCATTGGAGACTGGTTGTGGAAAGAGTGGCATCTGGGAACAGACTGTGGGGAGAGAAAACCAGGATGGGGGATCTAGCACATCCCCTTGCCTTCACAGCCACTGATACATGGGGCTGTTGCTAACATGTATCATTTTAATCTCGGTCACTATGAATAGTTAGATATAGATATAGATATCAGAAAAGAACAATTAAACTTCAGGAGCTTTTACCTACTTATAATAAACCCCTTGGGCAAAAGGATATGCAGGCTAGATGCAAGTAAAGTGTAACAGAAAATTAATTAAGAAGACCTTGACCTAAACTACAGGCATGTCTCTTCTAAGAACTGAAAATGTAAATAGCACAGTGTCACCCTTCAGTACTATTACTTTTGCATGAAGTAGAAAAAGAAATTCACCCTTTAAGTCAGCAATGGCCAATTCATGGGCTGTGGGCTACATCCAGGCCCTGCCCTTGTTTTCTGCAGCGTCCCCTTATTTCTCCTCAGAGAGGGAGGGGCTGGCCCTCTGCAAGGGCGGCTGGGCTCTGCCCTGCTTTCTGCCTTGGCGCTACTGCTCTTGGGTTTCTCTCCCAGCACCCCACTGTCCGCTGCTGTGACCCTTGGTCTTACCTCTCAGTGGCCCCTTCTTACTGGGCAATGAGAGGAAGTCCAAACGGCCCCTGGGGTGTCCTCCCAGCTCCGCTAGGAGGGAAGCAGTGGTGGCAAGTCAGGGGCACTGAGGTGGAAGCCTGTGAGGGATGCTGGCCAGGCAAAAGGTATGAAGTGTTTCCCCTCCCAGCTGGAAAGGAAAGAGGCCTGTCCGTGTGTGTGTGTGTGTGTGTGTGTGTGTGTGTGTGAGAGAGAGAGAGAGAGAGAGAGAGAGAGATGAGGGTGTGTGTGTGTGTGGAGATGCTTCATGTATGTATTTTTAAATCACAAATTGATAGATAGAAAACTACCAACACTCTTATAAAATCATTCCAATAAGAAAAAAAAATCATTTATTTGATATATATTGAAACCCCCTTTCCCATGTATATTTTTCTAAATTATCCCAAATCCTATTTATACGCAGTATTTATAATGCTGCCAATCTAACCAGGGCTAGCTGGTTCCATGTTTTGACCTTTTCAATCTTTGATTAGTTTTCCAAGATTTTCAGTGCAATCCTATACATTGGACTCAGATGTAAGTCCCATTGATTTCACTGAGGCTTCCTCCCAGTTAAATGGGTATAGGATTGCAGCCTTAGGGCGAAATCCTGTGCATGTTTCAACAGAAAAGTCCTACAACTCCCAGAATCCTCCAGCCAGTATTGCTGGAGTATTGCATAAGATTGTGTCCTTAGTAATTTTAAAAAATTTTCTTTGCCTCCATATAACAAAATGTTCTCATGCAATAAAACATGTCAAAATCAGGTTAAAAACAACAAAGTCAATAATAATCTAAAATGCCTGGGAGAAGATAAATGCCTTCATGTGGCACCCAAAAGATAACCCTGTAGGTGCCAGGCGAGCCTCCTTGGGGAGGGCATTCCATTAAAGGGGCACAACATCTGAGAAGGCTCTCTCTCTCTCTCAGCCACATGCCTAACTTCCTTTGGCAGGGGGACCTGAAAGAGGGCCAATGAAGAGAGACCTTGCTATGGTTAAAATATATTATTGCTGGTTCTTGCTTGTCAGCATAAGTGTATATCCTAACATAATTATCCTAACTTAAAGATTCAAAATATACCCCTCCCTCTCTCCCTCTCACACACACCCACACACCCCAGAGCGATGCAGGCAAGATTGTTAATAGCATTGGGGAATCTTGATCAGGATAGCCCTAGGGGAGGCTTTTGTTTTGCCCCCCAGCAATCTGTTTCCTACCACCCAGCTGACGGCTAATCACCTGGGAAGTGGGGAAGATCAGTGTGATACCTCTAGGGCTCCACAGGCCACAAAGAGCGGTCAAGAGGTTTCCCACATGTGATCTAAATGAACTAATTATTCCAGCTCCTCCAATATTTTCTCAGTTTCTTGCATCTCCACCATATGAGTGTGAGGGTGTGTTGCTGTGTGTGTGCATGGGGAGGTGCTATAGATGTTTGGGTGTGTGAGGGTTGAGAGATAATGTTGCTTGTCTGTGAGTGGAACTGCTGAGTGTGAGGGAAAGGGAGAGACTGGGTGTGTGTGCATGTTTGTTTGTGTATGTGTGTGAAAGATACAGGGCCTAAGCATGGGGAAAGGGTGCACTTTGCCAGGGCCCAGAGACTCAGAGGCCCTCACTCCGGGCTGCAACCATATTACCATGAAGGAAAAAATTGAGGCTAAATTGTAGTAGATATTTATGGAAATACATTTTCCTGCATCTACGTGCCAATTGTCCAATTCTTGTAAGATTTGCTGGATCCAATCAGAAGAAGTGTTTCCTTCATTTTGAGCATGGATTGGTCCTCTGAAACAGTATTACTACACTGCCTCTCATGTTTTGTGAAACATGGGACCTGGCCCAGTGCTAGCGCTCAAGAAAGCTTGAGCACTAGTGTTGGGGGCCAGGTACTGTGGTGGCAGTAGTCATATACCTTGCTGTGGGCCTGATTTTTTGTGGATCCTGGCTTGGTTGCTAAATTGCAAGGGACTCTGGTTTGTTCTCTCACCTTGGCACTTCGACTGCGTCATGACTGGCTGCGTGACGCTTGAGCCACACAGCTCAGTAGAGAGAGCAGGAAATAACAAGCCAACCACAGAGAGGAGAGGAAATGAATCAGAGTCATTTCTCAAGCAGTCTGAAAGTCTTGCAGAACAGAGGAGAGTGCTAGGGGTCAGGTGCGAGGAAAGGCAGCCTTGATACATCTCCCTTTTCCGAAGGCTGGAGTGCCTTAGGAGGTATGAAAGTGCACCTGTCTACGTGTACCTGGGATGGACAGGTGAATAGGATGGTCAATTGGCAATGAAGGTGCAGGCAAAATTACATTAGGTGGGATTGGGGATGGAGGAGAGTTTTATTCAGTCCACAGTTTTAAGCAAATGGAACACATTTTTACTTTCTGGACTAAGCAGATCAGACCATAGTTATTCTTTGGATGTCACATTTCTCTGCATTTTATGATGGAGTTCTCAGCTCAAACATTGTGTACAAAAATACCTATATTAGGGAACATTATGCATAAAATGCGTATGTTGGGAAATTGCAAAGTTTTGTGGTTTAAAAAAATAAATTGCAGACCGATGTGGAGATTCTTCCTAGGTGGATGCTTCAACAATAGTTTTACTGGAAGCGGAAAAGGGAACTGGGATAACAAATTGAGGGGAGGGAGAGGTTCTCTTCCATTTACAGAAATAGGAGTTTGGGCTATGGATGGCATAGAAGATCAAATAGCCAACATTGTCAGAGAAGGACCCAGGTAACTGACTGATTTATTGGGAAATGGAACATTTTATAATGTTGTGGAATAATGAACTACAGGATGCTGTTCAACATTTTTCATTATTAGGAATCCAGTGGGATTTAGGAAATGTTAGTATTTATATAAGCTATAAGTTGGTGGTTACTGTTTTATGAAATGTAAGAGTAATTTGTTAATTAATAGCTTATTTACACATTGGTGGAAATATATTTGAAGGCTCATATGTTTGCATATATACTAAAATCTCTGCAATTAGTCTAAAAGAGAAATAAAGTATTAAAACTTTAGAAATAAATTAATTGTAGTTGTAAATAGTTGGAGGGCTGCTAGCTGAACTTGAGCAGAATTTTTGTGATAATACTAAGATGACCCAGAGTCCTGGGACTGAATATAGAATTAGCGAGTGGACTTAAGTTAGTCATGACTTACATGTCTCCTTGATTTCAATGGCTGTATTCTAAGCATGACTAAGTCTGGATCCAACCCCAGGACCTCAAGGAATGTTACACCTCAGGACCACAAGAAATGTTCCTGTACAAGAGACTATATTTTCCCTTTTTTCCAGACATTGTGAGGGGCTAACACAAACTGTACCGACACAGCAGAATTGTCCAATCCAAGGGAGTGAAGCTGCAGACCTGTGTATGGGAGAACATGTTCCAAGCTAAGGGACCAGCCAGTACAACCTCTACTAATGTATGTACAGAAATCAAGATTTCAGATTGAAGGGGTTGCTTCTGCTTCTCAGGGAATGAGTTAGGGGAGAGTTAACAAGTGCTTCAGTTACACAAATTGTCTAACTTCCAGAGTGATGGCCATGTTATTCTGTTGCAGCAAAAACAACAAAACGTCTTGTGGCATCTTAAAGACTAAGAAATTTATTATGGCATAAACTTCCATCAATCAGAGCCCACTTCATCAGAATGTTATTGTCAGTTGGCAGGAATATGTATTCATATGGGTATAGAGGGGTGGGGTTGAGGTTGAGGAAGACAAACCATGGGGTCAAATGGTCATGAAATGCAAAAGTCTGGGATAATTCAATTAAAGCTTTAATTGATGCAAAATAAGCACAATGGCCATTCACAACATTTGTAATTGATATAACACAATAACCTTAGCATTGATAACCTAATTAATGAACTCCTGTAGTGGGACAGGAAACCGCTGTCTCTATTCAAGTCCAGATAAAGAAGTTTCTAATTCAGTAGTTTCTAGCCATTAGGGCATGAATAGAGACAATAGTTTCCTGTCCCATAACAGGTGTTCATTAAATTAGCAGTGATGGGATGACAGTAGTTTCACCAATTACTGCTGTGGATTGGATACGTTTAAGCTTTAACTGAATTGTCCCAAACTGTACTTTTTTTCATTTCATGAAAAATGAGCCCACTGTGTTTACAATGCCACCTCTCCCAATCCTGCCTCACTCTGTACTCATGTGTATATATGCTCCGCATCCGAGCAGAAAAGCTTATGCTATAATTCTTAGGCTGCAGTCCTCTTACTGGGGAGTAAGCCCCATTGAACTCAGTGAGACTTACTTTTGCATAGACATAGAATCATAGAATCATAGAATCATAGAATAGTAGGGTTGGAAGGGGCCTACAAGGCCATCGAGTCCAACCCCCTGCTCAATGCAGGAATCCAAGTCAGAGCATCCCTGACAAATGGCTGTCCAGCCTCGTCTTAAAGGCCTCCAGTGTGGGAGAGCCCACCACCTCCCCAGGTAATTGGTTCCATTGCCGTATTGCTCTGACACTCAGGAAGTTTTTCCTGATGTTCAGCCGGAATCTGGCTTCCTGTAACTTGAGCCCATTATTCCGTGTCCTGCACTCTGGGATGATCAAGAAGAGATCCTGGCCTTCTTCTCTGTGACAACCTTTCAAGTACTTGAAGAGTGCTATCATATCTCCCCTCAGTCTTCTCTTCTCAAGGCTAAACATACCCAGTTCTTTCAGTCTCTCTTCATAGGGCTTTGTTTCCAGTCCCCTGATCATCTTTGTTGCCCTCCTTTGAACCCTCTCCAGCTTGTCTGCATCCTTCTTAAAGTGTGGTGCCCAGAACTGGACACAGTACTCCAGATGAGGCCTAACCAGTGCTGAGTAGAGGGGAACTAGTACTTCCCGGGATTTGGAAGCAATGCTTCTATTAATGCAGCCCAAAATAGCATTTGCCTTTTTTGCAGCCACATCACATTGTTGGCTCATATTCAGCTTGTGATCGACGACAATTCCAAGATCCTTCTCGCTCGTAGTGTGGTTGAGCCACGTATCCCCCATCTTGTAACTGTGCATTTGGTTTCTTTTTCCTAGGTGCAGAACTTGGCATTTGTCCCTATTAAATGCCATTCTGTTGTTTTCTGCCCAGCACTCCAGTCTATCCAGATCACTTTGAATTTTGTTTCTGTCTTCCAAAGTATTAGCTATCCCTCCCAATTTTGTGTCATCTGCAAATTTGATCAGCATCCCCTGCACCTCCTCCTCCAAGTCATTAATAAAAATGTTGAAGAGCACTGGGCCCAGGACTGAGCCCTGCGGTACCCCACTCGTTACCTCTCCCCAGCTTGAGAAGGTCCCATTGATAAGCACTCTTTGAGTCCGATTCTGTAGCCAACTGTGGATCCACATGATCGTTGTTTCATCTAGCCCACTTCGAGCAAGTTTGCTCATCAGGATATCATGGGGCACTTTGTCGAAAGCTTTGCTGAAGTCGAGGTATATGATGTCTACAGCATTCCCACGGTCTACAAGGGAGGTGACTTGATCAAAAAATGAGATCAGATTTGTCTGGCAGGACTTGTTCTTGACAAATCCATGTTGGCTTCGAGTAATCACGGCATTGTTGTCAAGGTGCTTCCAGATGGATTGCTTTATGATCTGCTCCAGAATTTTCCCAGGGATTGATGTCAGACTGACTGGTCTGTAGTTCCCAGGTTCCTCCTTTTTACCCTTTTTGAAGATAGGGACAACGTTAGCCCTCCTCCAGTCATCTGGCACTTCCCCGGTCCTCCATGATTTCTCAAAGAGAATAGACAGCGGTTCTGAGAGTTCTTCTGCCAGTTCCTTTATGACTCTAGGATGCAGTTCATCTGGCCCTGGAGATTTGAACTCATTCAAAGTAATGAGGTGTTCCTTGACCATATGCCTGTCGATCTCAAGCTGCAATCCTGCCCCTTCAGCCTGTACTTCGCCTTTGCCAGGGGGGTCATAGACTCTCTTTTGGGAGAAGACTGAGCCAAAGTAGGAATTGAGCACCTCTGCCTTTTCTTTGTCATCTGTTATCATTTTGCCATCCTTATTTAATAGCTGAACAACCATTTCTTTCCTCTGCCTTTTACTATGCACGTAGCTGAAGAAAGCCTTTTTGTTGTTTTTAGCATCCCTCGTTAACCTCACCTCGTTCTCCGCTTTAGCCTTCCTGACGCCATCCCTGCAATTCTGTGCTACCTGCCTGTACTCTTCCTTTGTTACTTGGCCTTCTTTCCACTTCCTATATGTGTCCTTTTTTGTTTTCAGGTCATCCCTAAGCTTTTTGTGAAGCCACATTGGCTTCTTCTGTTGTCTTCCACCTTTTCTTCTTGTTGGAATTGTTTGTGATTGTGCCTTGAGAATTTCCTTTTTTAAAAGTTCCCACCCATCTTGGACTCCTTTTCTCGCTAGCATTGTTTGCCATGGGACCTTACTGATCATTGTTCTGAGTTTATTAAAATCAGCTTTCCTAAAATCCAGGGTACGCGTTTGAGTACACTCGGCTTTTGCTTCCCTTAGAACCAAGAACTCAAGTACAACATGGTCGCTTTCCCCCAGAGTTCCTGTAACTGCTACTTTATCCACTAAGTCATCTCTGTTGGTTAGGATCAAGTCAAGGATAGCCGATCCTCTAGTTCCTTCCTCTACTTTCTGTAGGAGGAAGTTATCCGCCACACAAGTCAGGAATTTCCTGGAGGGGCCATGTTTTGCAGAATTTGTCTCCCAACAAATATCGGGGAAATTGAAGTCCCCCATTACTACTACATCATGCTTCCTTAAAACATTGGCTATTTGCTTTTCAAAAGTTTCATCCTCGTCTTCTCCTTGATTGGGTGGCCGGTAGTAGACTCCGACCACCAGGTTCCTTTTATTCTTTGCTCCATTTATTTCAACCCAGATGCTCTCGATGGGGCTACCAAGCTCCTCCTCCTGTATTTCTGTGCAGAGATATGTATTTTTCACATACAGTGCAACCCCGCCTCCCTTTCTGTTCCTCCTGTTCTTTTTGAACAAGTTATATCCTTCAACTGCTGTATTCCAGTCATGAGAGTCATCCCACCAAGTCTCAGTTATACCTATCAAGTCATAATTTCCCTCCTGTATTAAGAGTTCAAGTTCGTTCTGTTTGTTTCCCATACTCTGGGCATTAGTATATAGACATCGAAGACCATGTGCTTCATAGTCTGGCTTTCTTCCTACATGTGTCTGAAGACTATTATTGGGCGCTATCAGCGCTGTTCTCTCCATTGCAGTGCATGCGCCTACGTCCATTGTTACCCCCAACATTACATCTCCCTTCCCCGTAGGATTCAGTTTAAAGCCCTCCTGATGAAGTTCTTCATGCTGTGGCCAAACACATTCTTCCCAGCCTTTGTGAGGTGCAACCCATCCCTAGCCAACAGCCCATCTTCCAGGAAGTATAGCCTGTGGTCCCAGAATCCAAATCTCTCTCGTCGGCACCACCTTCGTAGCCAGTCATTCACCCGGAGTATTTTTCGTTCCCTTTCTATCCCTCTTCTAACTACTGGAAGGATGGATGAGAAAACTATCTGGGCCCCAAAGTTCTTGAGTTTCCTTCCCAAAGCTTCAAAGTCTGACGTGATCTCTTCGTAGCTCCGCTTGGCGATATCATTTGTTCCCACATGGATGAGAAGAAAGGGATACCTGTCAGTGGGCTTTATGAGTGCAGGCAACCTTTCAGTCACGTCTCTAATTTGTCCTCCCGGGAGACAACATACCTGGCGAGTCCACGGGTCTTCGCGACATACTTGGGTCTCGATCCCACGCAGCAAGGAGTCTCCCACTACTACCACTCTTCTCTTCTTCTTCTTGTAGGCCTGGGTTTCATCGCCTCTGTTTGACTGACCTTTAGCCTCTTGCTCACTCTCATGCAGGTTCCCCTGTGATTCTTCCTCTGCAGGCTGTCCTCCAGTCTCATCTGCAAGTACCTGGAATCGGTTCCACAGCTCCACCGCTTCCACTGGTGCAGAGTGGCGTCTAGTTCTTCTTCTCCTAACTGTCACCGTTTTCCAAGGAGTATCCTCTACTCCATTTTTCTTCTCCTCAGCATTTCCCACTTCTGCCTCATCTTGCTGTTGCTCTTCAAGCTTCTGGTCTGCCCTTTGCTGCTGTAGTTCCCCCATTCTGTCCAAGAACTCTTCGTGTTCTCTTATTCCCCAGAGGGTTGACAGTCGCCGCTCCAGTCCACTTACTTTTTCCTCCAGCAGCGTGATCAACTTGCACTTGTTGCAGGTGTAGGCCATGTTGTTCTCAGGCAAGAAAACAAACATGGCACACACCTTGCAGGTCACCACCACTGGAGAGTCTTGTCCTTCCATAGCCCCTTTTCCCTTTTTGTGTCTAGCTTTGTGATTGTTCTAGACTAGCCTGTGCCTGCTCCTCTACTCAGTAGAGGTTAAAAGCAGAGTCCCACTGGTGTGGAAGTGTGTGTTACAAGACAAATAAATGGGAAAAAGTTAGTTAAAAAAAAAAAAAAATGTTAGGGACCTCCCCCTTGACCTCCCCTGGCCAACTCCTGTTTGCTCCCCCTGTCCGCTCGCTCTGGTCGCTCGCTCTCTGGGAGCTTGCCTGCTTCTGTAGTCCCTGGACCAGCTGGAGCAGCTTGCTCCAGGGCAACAAAGATGATCAGGGGACTGGAAACACATGTAATCCTACATGTGTAGGATTACACTGTAAGTCTTTAAGGCACCACAAGACTCTGTTTCCAAAATGTGTAACTGTGTTCATGTATCCCTCCTTGACTCTAACCTAATGAATGTTATGAGTTGAACTTCCGTAAAGGAGCTGGAGATAACAATTCTCTCTATCCTGAAAAAAATCCTGTGAATTTTAGTGTGCTTTGAGATAATTAATGGATTATTTTTATTGAGGATTTATAACCATACGTGTTTCCCAACTTGAATCCTCCCTGCTGAGTTTTTCCTGGGTTGGAGCCAGATTTAGTCAGAGTAGACCCATTGAAACAAATGGGGCTTGAGTTACTCACAACTAACATAAGTCTCAGTGATTTCAATGAGTCTACTCTTAAGTATGACTAAATCTGGATCCAACCCTGATCTAAATCTGGATCTACTCAGGATCTGACCTAAATCTGGATCTACTCAGAACTGGTTAGGCCTCATCTGGAGTACTGTGTCCAGTTCTGGGCACCACACTTTAAGAAGGATGCAGACAAACTGGAAAGGGTTCAGAGGAGGGCAACAAAGATGATCAGGGGACTGGAAACAAAGCCCTATGAAGAGAGACTGAAATAACTGGGCATGTTTAGCCTTGAGAAGAGAAGGCTGTGCTGAGATATGATAGCACTCTTCAAGTACTTGAAAGGTTGTCACAGAGAGGAAAGCCAGCATCTCTTCTCGATCATCCCAGAGTGCAGGACACGGAATAATGGGCTCAAGTGACAGGAAGCCAGATTCCGGCTGAACATCAGGAAAAACTTCCTGACTGTAAGAGCAATACAACAATGGAACCAATTATCTAGGGAGGTGGTGGGCTCTCCCGCACTGGAGGCGTTCAAGACGAGGCTGGACAGCCATCTGTCAGGGATGCTCTGACTTGGAGTCCTGCACTGAGCAGGGGGTTGGACTCGATGGCCTTGTAGGCCCCTTCCAACCTTACTATTCTATGATTCTGTGAACCCCTTGAGAATTTGCTTGTGGCAGTTCTCTCTCCTGAGACCAAGGACTACATTATCTGAAGCTCTGAGCAGGAAGTCAGAGAAGGATGCTAAATTAAAGTCTAAAACAAAGCTGCAGGGGCAAAGCTCACAATTGTGAACCTACCTAGTCCCCATCTCTGTTGACACCCCATTTGTTCTTAAAGGCAAATCATGACATGCTCTACTTGACCCCTTCTCCAACCTGGTACCCTGCAGATGTTTTGGACTGCAACTCCCATAATCTCCAGCCAGATGATGGGAGTTGCAGTCCAACACATCTGGAGGGCTCCAGGCTGCTCTACTCTATAATCTCAACCTTTTTTTTTAGGTGTTAGAAATATTTTATAGTATTTAAAAATATAATTTTAGGCTGAAATCCTATGCACACTCACCTAGGAGTAACCCTTATTTAACGAAGTAATACTTACTTCTGAGTAAACATGCATTTGATTGTGGCCTTATTGTACTGTGTTATATATATCAACAGAAAAGCTAACAATTATAATCAGTATCACATGGGATTATATCTGATTTCATTCCATATACATTGCTCAGAAATTTGCAAGTAATTAATTTGAAGGTGTTGTCGTCACATAGGTTCATAGGAATGTGTCCTTTCATGGAATACCATATGTACTTGATGGTCTTTTGTCTCTGTCCTTTTTGCTACAGAGCCTATAAAGCAATATCATGTCTCTCCGAAGTTCTCTAACTCTTTTTGCATTCTTGCTGCTTTAAGTTGTTTGGTTGGCTTTTATGCTAAGATAATGTTCCATAGGTAGTTATTCCAACAGTCAGTAAATAAATTAGAGTTGTTTTCCAATTTGTGGTTATGATTAGCCATGCAACAGTAAACATGAACATGAATTCTAATTCTCCTTCCTTCCTTTGTTCTCCCTCTCCCTTTAGGAGGCAAAGAGCAACTCAGGAGTATCCACCGTGCAGAGATCCAAGGTAGTTGCTACCCATTTCGCTTTCTGACATGATTGCTTCTCCAGAAGGTGTGGAGACAGTAAAATAAATACCTTGACTGGGTTTAACTCACAATGAGCTGCAGTGCCAGTGAGCACCAGGTAGCATACTCTAAAAACAACCCTCACATAACCCTAAAACTCACCATGGGTTATGTGAGGGTTGTTTAACCCTTGTATAACCTGCACTCGCAGGGTTCACATGACATGACAACTCCTGAGTGAGGGTTGCATATTAAAAATGGCAGCTGTGTGCACGCCGCACGCGCTGCAGCCTCACTGTGGCTTAACAAGATGGACCTTCAGTCTGATCCAGCAGTGCTGTTTGTAAGGTTTTCCTTATTTTATTATTTATTTGAGAAATTTCTTGCCTGCTTTTCATGATAAAATAATCCCAAAGTGGGGCAAAAACAATAAAACACAGTAAAATAATACAGCATTGACAAACAGACCATGGGTTATGTGAGGGTTGTTTAACCCTTGCATAACCCATGCTTGCTGGGTTTGCACAACATGGCAACTGCCGAGTGGGAGTTGCGTATTCAAAATGGTGTTGTGTGAACCACCCCTGTATGTTCTTATTGGAATCTAAAATCTAATTTTGTCTGTCTTATAAACAGTTCATTGGTCTGAAATATATCTGGACAAATCACTTATGCTTAAATTCTACATTTTGCAGATCTACATTTTGCAGACACTCCCATCCTCTAGTTCCACCCCCAATCAAGGACACTGAGGTTTTGCAACCACCTTTTGCCACAGAAAAAGCATTTTATCCCTATTATAGAAAATGGAGATTTCATTGACCTCAGCATTCTTGGAACATATTAGATCAATTCCAATCCTTTTGATCTTGCATCAAAGCAGGAAAAAAATTCTTATTGATTATTTCATCAGAATTTCTAACGTACTTTTCCGTATATAAGCTGCTCCACAGTTCTTACTTCAGTTGCTGACTTGGTCAGATTGTTAAAGCTTTTGCATAATCTTATAGTTCTTTTTAAAGCAAACGGCACTATATCATTAGGCCATATTCCTAAATCCTGTTGTTTGTGTAACTTTGTCTATGGATCTTCAAAGAACACATGTCCTATGCATATGACAGTGATAACAACAAAATAATTCAGCTCCAGGTGCAGAGTACAGAGTATACAGACTTCCATGATTCTTTCCTCCTGTCAACAAACAAAACAAGCCTCGGGAGGGAAAGACGCTGTTGAAGCCTTTTGCCTCTTCTTCCTTTTCAGATAATATTTGTCCCCCCACTCTAAAGGTCAGGGTACATGAAATGCTTGAATGAATTTGTGTATTTGTTTTTAAAAATTAAATAGGAACCACCTGTTGAGATCAGAATCAGGACTGTGCTGCACAAGGAGGACAGATTTAACCCCTTCCCTCTGTGCCATAATCCCAATGAATATCATGCCCCTCCCAGCTGCTATTTGTCCTGGGAGTGAAGCTTTCATTGGCTCAGGCTGCCACAGCTCCTTTGGGTTAAAAACAACAACAACCCTCCTCTTTTTCAGCAGAATCACAGAACTCTACTTCATGTAGTTTCAGCCTCAAGTCCATCTGAAAAATGGGAGCAATATACAGACAAGTGGTGTGTGTTGGGGTGGGGAAGAACTGCCTAAAATGCTATGGTCATAAATTAGCCTTTCTTCAGGTGTTCCCCCTGCAGGTTCCCTCCCCTCATAGTTCATATATCATATTTTTCCCCTTTGGTTATAATTTTACCCTTTGAGATCCACAAGAGTAGATGTTATGTGCAATGATGAAGTGAAAACAGGACTAAAACATTTCTCATATGGGAGGAAAAGGCTAGTTCTTTTGAAAATGTGTTTCAGTTTCATTTATGAAAATGTGTTTCACCCCTCCAACGATCTCCAGATTTTTGTGAACATCTTTGTGTCCATTAATCGGGCGGGGGGGGGGGGTGTTTTCCAAATACTGTACTCTGTATCCTGCATACCGTGCACTTGAATCATTCTTCATGGGCTGCAGGTGCAGTACCTGTTTTCAGAAAGGACTCACTGAATAAAACAAGAGCACTTCTAACCCTGTACAGAGTGCATTTCCCCATCACCGCATAACCACAGGCCATACACACACACACACAATTTGTGGTAGTACATATAGGTTAGTGGATGCTCCTTCAAAGCAGTTTTGAATCCCTCTTCTCTTTTTAGAATTAAGCCACTGACTATGGCTGCCCAGTTTCCCTTGCCTCCTTGGGGCATGGGGGTTTACCTCTGTTCTGAAAGATTCCTACACATTCTTATGCCAGCCGTGCCCTGCTGGGTGCATTATACTTGTTTGCATGCCCTCACCCACATCTCCTTTTACTCCTGTTACTCAGTCTTTCAGCATGAAGGCCCAGGTGAAGGAGACATGCAGTGCCTGCCAGAAAACTGTCTATCCCATGGAACGCCTGGTGGCTGATAAATTTGTCTTCCATAACACCTGCTTTTGCTGCAAGCACTGCCGTACCAAACTAAGGTGAGAGAGGCAGGAGAAGCAAAGCTTTTCCCTCTGAGGGAAAGTGAAGGGGATATATGCTAGCAAACTGGGTCTTCCTGGGTGTTCGCTTCACACCCGCCTCATCACTCTGTCCTTAATTGTAATCCCACCTCCCATCCCAGGAGCCTAATGAGGAACTGGAAACTGGCTGAACATGAACCAAAAGTGGTTTCCTTATGAAATCTTATGTTCTCCAGATCGTGCATTGTGTACTGAGTGCTACAGAGGGGTCTGCCCAAAATATGGGACTGAGCCAGAGAGCTACTTGCTTTTTGGTAGTGGCAATCGCCCCCAAGTCTGATCATGGATCAGAAAAGGGTAAAAGGTTTCGTCTTAAAGGCACATGCATAAGAATTTTGTCTCAGCTTTATACAGTTGTGAATATCAAGGTGTATATAAAGAACTAGACGAGAGGGTATTACTTTCCTACTCTGCTGAGGCGGCTAAAGCAAATTAAGGGATTAAGAGTCAAGTTTATGCAGCTCAGTACAACATTTGTGTCCTACAACTGGGAGAGCACCAGAAGCCATTATCTTTGGAGGTGGGGGTTAATAGAAAAACACCTTGATGCAAGAAATTCCCATACATTTGTCTGAGGTTTCTTGTTATAAATGTGCCCCTTGGATCAAAATAAATACAACCATGGAAAAAGGAGTATTGATTTCACAGTTTACTTTTGGGAGTGTTTGGGGATGTGTGCATTTTTAAAAACATATAATTTTGGAAGAATTATGGCAAGTTCTCATTGTGATGGGATTTCCCTGTAAAGTAAATAAACTGGTGTAAATGTTGCCTTACAGCAGGGCTGTGCTAGCCTTCTGGTCTCCTTCTCCCATGAAAAGGCCTCTTAGCCTTTTATGGTCTGAGTGTTCAAAGCACCTCTCATGAACACGATCCTGGTCTAGCGCTTACACCAAATCTGCAAGATAGGTCAGTGTTACCCCCATGTTGCGGATGGAAGTGATGATGGGGGAGTTTGAGAGGGGCTGTTCTGCAAGATGAGAGGTGAGATACAACCCAGGGACTTCACTCTTCCATAGCTCAGCGTCCAGTATGCTACACGAAGTCTCACAGAGAACTACATTTCCTCAGTCCTTTCCCAGTGGGCCCTAACATGCATTTCTTCCTTCCTTCCAGCTTGGGTAGTTATGCAGCTCTTCATGGGGAATTCTACTGCAAGCCACATTTCCAGCAGCTGTTCAAGAGCAAAGGCAACTATGACGAGGGCTTCGGGCGCAAGCAGCACAAGCAGCTCTGGCTGCAGAAAGAGATGGAGAATGGGACTGATACAGCATGACCAGCAGGCCCCTATTTCCCCACATTGAGAGTTTTGGAATGGGGATGAACTGAGCTGATGGAAAGCAGGAGAGCTTGCAAGGCTTGCTGGGAGCAGGGAAGGCCAGGGAGGAGCAGAATATGGTTTTTGTGTTGTGAGAGCAATGGTGCTCCCATATCTGGGCTATGGGAGGAGCCAAGAACCCCAGAAACTGTCCGGATGGTGTTGAGAATGGAGAATCTTCCTCAGATCATACAAGAGCAGGAACACCAGTGGGGATAGAAGTCATATGAGTGATGCAACAAATATTGGGACTATTGTAAAGGTTTTGAT
Organism: Heloderma suspectum; assembly: GCF_057233095.1. Lineage (NCBI taxonomy): Eukaryota > Metazoa > Chordata > Lepidosauria > Squamata > Helodermatidae > Heloderma > Heloderma suspectum. Next base: position 129,337,229 of record NC_139462.1, on the reverse strand, counting down.
TAGATGATCTATAACTATGATTCTACCACTGGCACAAGTCCCTGGCCAGGAGTGGTCCACGCTTATCACACATTAATCTGAATGTCACATTACAGACAAACCACTTTCCCATCACCTACCTTGGAAAGCTACACACAGTTCCCATATATTAGTCTGTTTGGGGGAATTTCCAAGCAACTATTTCCCTTGCCCTTGAAGTTTAGTGCAAAGAAGCCTTTCCAGCAGGCTTTGGGTAAATCCTACATCTATTTGTTTACAATCCAATCGCATCCAGGTTTAGATGGGTGGGGGTACTCCCATTCAAAATATTTGATTGGATAAACAGGACTTCTATTTCTTAAGAACATTTTATAATGGGGCAGGGAGCACAATGAATGCTGACCGTTAATGTGGTTAAAATGCATTTCCACTTTTCTATATTTAAAACATCCCAAGATTAGCCTGCATCTCTTTTTCTGTGGTGGGATTGTGTGCTTCTGCTGCAGAAACTACACGGGCATGTAGGGGCGGGGGATGTGTGCCCTTTCTGGACAAAAGGGAAAGAGAGGGGGGATTGGTGCAACAATGGCTGAAGTATACACACCAGTCCAGTTTTGAACTGAAAACCCATGGCGAGTTGGCACATGAAACGGAATTTCAAACCTTGCACCTTCATTTTCATCAGCTCTGTTCTGCCCATTCAGCCTTAAACCCTGGGGAAGCATTTGGTGTCTATCTTTTATATTTGCCTTTTTCAGTGGTATGTGGTAAGCTGAAGCACAAACTCGTGGCGTTGCGTCCAGAGTTGCGCTGTCTGCTCTCTCATTTTTGTAATATATGTTTTCTGAGCCTTTCTTCCTTCATGTTGTTTTATGAAAGGGTTTGAGAAGGGAGGTGAAAGTCACAGCTTGCCCCTCTTGATACCTGAAAGACTTCTTGCTCAGCATGACATGCTGGCATGCATTCTGCAGGGGAGAACAAAAGAGCCAGCATAGTTAATAGACCCTAATCAGACATAATTTCCTGTTGTAAGAAAAGCTAAGGCTCAAGACAGACCATAGTATGGAAGTAATCCGTATTTCAGCAGCTTAAAAAAGTGGTTTTGGTGGCACAGGGAAGAAACACAAGTCATCCAGGTAAAATTCTAGAGCATACAGAAAGAGCATTTAATGCATCATGCTGTGCATACAGCAGGGCATGAGCATCAATTGAAGTACTTCCGTCCCACCATTCAGCACCATATAGGCATGGTCCACCTGCCTGTTTGTGACATAGGCTTCCAAAGGCAACATCTGATAGAATAGGTTGTCGCCCACAAGAACACCTACCACAAATAATGAAATTTGTCCTTAAGGCCATCATACCTATTCTAAGTTTGGGACAAATTGTTATCCTCACTGGAAAGGAACAGCAAAGATAATGCTGAAGTTGGGAGATGCTGGATTTGTGGTGGAGAGAACTCACACTAAATTCTTGCAGTGGTAAACAGTGAGAGTGGGGGCCTATCTGCTCCCTCTGAATATCCAAGCATCCACTGATAATACTAGAGAAACTTAGAAACAGCACTGGCTGAAAACGCTATTTTATTGTAAATAAAAGTTACACATTGGCCCGGCTTTGCACTGCAAGCCCCAGTCAGTATAGAGATTTATAAAAATTACAAAGACACAAGTGGTTCAAGGTCTCCTGTACACTCCAGGTTCAGATGGTAAACTTCACACTGACAAATGAGGTCCAGACGGTCCACATAAGCATTCAGAAAGTTCCTTCTTTAAGTCTCAGTAAATCAAACCACTTCAGTGTAGACAATTTAAGACTATAGGAATTACTCTAGTTGCAAATTGATAAGTAAAACTTGCAATCTCAATAACTTTCTAGACAGTTTCCCATGTGGCAATGCTGGTGTGTAATGAAGGCTGTGATCTTTTAAGTACACTTTGGTGGAAGCAAACTCTTGAATTTAGCAGGGAAGTGCTTAAGGTTGAGTGTAACACTGGGAACTGGAGGATGACTTTGGACTAGTCTCAAAGTCATATGCAGACATACGGTTCCAAACCCTCTTCTGCTATATAGAGATGAGATAAATGTTGCCTGGTAATGGCAGCTGTCTTCAATGCAAGAAGCTACTATAGATGTGTATAAGTCATTCCTGCCTGCGGTAACCAGACTATAATGCTATGGTTTAGCAGAATGTTGGTGGGTGAACCTGGAGTATACAGAATTGTCATGCCAAGCCCAAACACTATCATCTTTGTTTCCTCACACATGGTTACAATTCCATCTGGGAAATTGCGAATTATCCTTTAGCAATCTATTCTCTCCCATCGGCACCCATAAGGACTAGAAACTTGCTGAAAGCAACACTGCAATATGAGCTTCTCAAGAGGCCACAAAGTGGTTGAGAGAGAATTTCACAGATTAAGGGGGTTTATGATTTGGAAGGAAAATACTTTCTGACTGGAATTTATCTTATGGCTACAAGCCTATACATACCTACCTGGAATAAGAGTCCCATTGAGTTCAAGGGGGCTTACTTTTGAATTGACAGTGGGACTACACTGTAAGTGACCTAAATCCGTCCTCTGTGCTGCTTTGAGTAGCAATGCTAGGATCTCTACAATCCATATGCTACAAGCCAACACACAAAGCAAGTCGATATCCTCCAGTACAGGGCTATTTTTCTGGGATCACTTACATTCTGCAATTCACACAGTCCACAGGAGAATGACAAGCAACATTTTAAAAAATTTCAGCTGAAACTCTATGGTCATGCAGACATCCAAAGGTTGTCAAATTGATATATCAATTTATCCTGAAATGGCAGTGACTTCGGTGAGACTACACTGGAGACAGTGTGGATTGCAACTGTTTTATAAAGGATTTGCAGCATGTGGAACAGATGGTCCCTAAAACACCTACTCATTCCTGACATTCTATTATTGTGATCTATTTGTTATTTCTATAAAACAAATTCAAAATCTCCTCCTGGCCCTGCCAATAGACCAGCAAGGAAACAAAGAGGAATTTTGGCTTGACACATCTTGTTATAAAACTATAATCAAATTCTTTGCAAAACCAGCTGCTTCTCTTCTTTTTAAAATTCACAAAGGTATTAATTTCCTCCCTCCCCACCCCATAACACTTGCTATACATATCTATAAAAATCAACGATATGATATAAATAAAAAGTATGAGGCATCACAATTTGTTTACATGATGTAAAAAGCTTAACAAATAGTGATATAAATACATTTGAAAAAGTGCATCGCTGACCATATAAGTAACATTTTGGCTTATTTCTTATGCTGAATCAGTGGCCCTGGATCCAGGGACTGGAGTGTATCATATAAACAGGGAGCCAAGCCAACATATCACATTATTGGAGACAGGTGGAGGGAGGAACTGTGCTGTTGGGCATTTGCTAAGTCAAAGATACACAACAACTCGGCATAGTTGTTTTGACAGAGAGCAGACATGTTTCAGGACAGCAAACTTTCAAACCTCAATCTACCTTCAAGACCTACAAACACATTGGCAAGCATGGTAAAAAAAAATATCACTGACTCTTATTTGGATCTCAGTTGAGCTGAAATGAGAACAAGTCATACTACTTTGACCCCTATATTACCCATTACAAAACAGCATCTATTCTTAAAGAAATACTCTGGAAACCTTAAGCAGATCAGGGTGGTTACTTCACACCTTGCCACTGCTACAAGGCTGGGGATAGGAGGGAGGAACTCTCATCTTTGCTGCACTTTATCCAAACGTCAACAGCATTCTGCTTGAAAGATGCTACTACTGGCCTATTGGAAGCACTGCTTGGCCCTGCCCTTTATCAAGGTGTCAGGCTGGTGTTGCCCTCTTGAAATTTAATTAACTATTTGCAGCCCTGTAAAAAGTGGAGATCGGAGTAAACCTCAATTTTACACATGTGAAAACAGCTGATAGCCCTATGGTGCTGTTAAGATGTTGGTCATAAAAGATCAAGGGTGGATAAAATGTATCTGTTTTCAAGGCCAAAAACAGACAATGGAAGCATTATGACTGGAACAATATCATTTGTAACACAATATATAGGTCACATCCTTCATACTGAGCAAGATCTTGAAACATTAAACCAGAGCTGGGCAACTTCCAAGTGTTCGGGGGCTAATGTCTGCCCACCAGAACCCACCAGGGGCTTCATCCTGTCACCAAAATCACTGCCTCCATGCCATTGAATTGCTAAATTTCACCAGCAGGGTGGTGGCAAAAAAGCAGCACCTTCCCTTTAAAAGAAGGCACACCTTGTTCTAATGCAAAATCGCACTTCTGGAAGATCCGGAAAATACCGCTTTTCTGCCACTGCTGCAATGCTGAAATTCCGTGGTGGCAATTTGGTGGGCAGCAGGGGCTGCAAAAAAAAAAAAAAAGCCAGGACCACATGTTGCTTACCCCTGGTTTACACACACTAGTATACATGAACTCCTTAAAAGGTGGTACCACAGGGCCTTATCTTACAGGCGCCCTGTCTGCTCATGCCTGGTCTTAAGTCTGAAGTTTTGTAAGATAAACAATATTTCCCTTGACAACTAAGCGTTTCAAAGACTAGGGTCTTTCATCTTCTCAGCCCCAACTAAATTTGCCAGGAGTGCCCCCTGTAAACAAATCCCAAGATTCCTAGCCAGCAAATAATGCAGCATTTCAAATTAACAAGGCTTGTCCTTTGTGTCACACAATTGTAGGATTAGATGGCTGTAGGAAAATATGGTCATAACCAGAGTTTTTGCATATGTACCTCCATCGTCTGTACTGCCCAGTCATACAAATTCCATTTATAAAACTTTTATCGAAGAGCACATGAAAAACTCAAAATTAGTAACTGCAGATGGGCAGTACCCTCCCCTCCCCTACAGGTGCCTGAAGAAGATGGCCTCCTCAGTATGGAATGCAGGAAGTCTTCTGTCTAGGCTCAGTAGCAGTGCTTTGCCTTTCCCTGAAGTAAGATCTCAGCAGCATTGAAATTATCTTTGATTAGAAGGACTGGCAAAAAATTAAGTATGGAACCAGTGGCTGTTCTGCAGAAGGGTGGAAGAGGTGATCCAATGGAGGTATAGAAGATTCTGATATCTCAAAGGAATGCAAGTCAGAGTATTTTCACAGGATGGTTGCAACTGTGGCAAGATAGCCTAGCTGTGTGAAACTCCAATGGAGGGATATTTTTCATCAGCTCCAAGCAATACCTATCCATGGAACAACACACATGCAAGAGAGTATTCATGATAATCCCCATCTATATCCAGCATGTGATACTCTGTGCTAAAATAACCCATAAAGGTGGCAAATTCTTATGATCTGAATAAATTATGCAAATAAAGTAAAATTTCGTATTTATTCCTGGTTCTGATCATTCATTTAGCTTTTGCTATTCATGGAAGGAGCACTATACATCTGCCCCAACTGCCATGCCCTGCTCAGCCCCTATGGCTTCTAACGTCATGAGGCACTTTCTGTATTTTCAGCATTTATAGTTTCTCTGCAGCCATAAAGACTGGAAACTTGCTTTAAAAAAATTAAAATAAAATAAATTAAAAAGTTAAAAAGTACTGAGTTGCAAGATGCAGGTTTTTGTGCCAAATACTAAATTCTGTGTTAGCACACAGTTCCTGCATAGACACAGAATATACAGTCCTGAACTGCACCTTCAGATAGCCCTGTGAAAAAGAAGTCTGATTCCCTCATTTCATTCAGGGAACCTTTGTGCTTATGTTCCATGGGAACACCCTATCTCATCATTCAGAAATTTGAGTGGGAGAGGCACAGAGGGAAGGAAGGAAGGACAGACGGACGGACGGACTGCCTCCAGCTCCTTGGTTTGTCATTATAAAACAACTATTCACATATTTTTAAATCAATATTTTCTGAACACTTTCAGATGCTGAATACTTAAGAAAAATATATAATAATAATTATATATAATAATAGAGTGCATGTTCTCTGTGGCACTTGACTTGCTAAGGTCCTGGGGAGTGAGCTGTAAAACAGAGAATGATAGCACAAGCCCAGCACACATTTTTATAGCTTTTAGCGGTTATTGCAAATTCCGATTCCCCCCTTCCACTTTGGACCAGCTTCTGACACACAGCTACATTCAAATGAGATGGTTCCTAGATCGTTCCCAGCTCAGGTGCTTGTGGAGACATGCCATCAACATGCCATGACGCCATGGGCAGCATCCAATACTGCTGCTGCATTCCTGCTGTGTCTGTTGCGCTAGTAGGACCCACCAGCGATCTGAGAAACAAGTGAAAACACTCATTTCCGGAACAGGACAGGTCCGTGGAAATCTCTTCTGCAACCTCCGCTGACCTGCCTCGTTGTGGAAACAGGCATTCCACCCCCTTCCGATTTGCTTGCTTCCCATTGCTTAGCAGTGAATCCCGCTAGTGGATACTGCTCTATGTCAGCATGCTGACAAGGAAAGAGAGGCCAACGCAAACTGCACTGCAACTGAAAGCATTGGTCCCAAAATGAAGATATAAAAGCAGCTGACTTTCCAGCCTTGCTCCTCACACATTGCCTTTCTAGGCAAGCAAGACAGCTGGGCCAGCATTTGGAGCTGATGCCCTGATCTGGGCCAGGGCACGGCATCTTCAAAGGGGAAGGCGTCAAGCTGCAGGAAGAAGTGCTGTTTGGGGGGTGTAATTCAGTACAGGAGCTGTGCAAAGTGATGCTGGAGCAGCTCTTCGGCTGAGGGTCTCTGCCTGGCTTCCACAAAGATCTGCCTTAGGAAGTCCCGGCAAGGTTCTGATATGTGGGAAGGGAGCTGGGGGTTAGTTGGCTGTGTGGCAATCTTGAAAATGGCTGCCATGGCTTCATACTCTGCCCAGGGTGGCTTCTCCGTTAACATCTCCACAACAGTACAAGCAAGGCTCCTGGAAAGGGACAACACAAACGCGGAGAAACTCAGACACAGTTTGGTCATATTGTAGGCCAATTCACATGTCACTCCATTTTTTCAACACATAAGTTAACACAGAACTTAATTCTGCGTATGAGAAGAAGAATGGCAATGCATGCGTTTCAGCTTTTGCTAAGGGATGGACATCCTCCTGTGTTATACACACACAACAGGCACAATCTAGAGAAATTCAAGGGGGGAAGCCAAGTTAGGTCTGTTGCAATAAAACCAACAAGGAATCTTATGGCACCTGAAAGGCTAGCAATTGTATCATGCCATAAGCTTTTGTTGATCATTTAAACTGAGCCCTTCATGCATCTGATGAGATGGGCTCTGGTCCATGAAAGCTTATACCACCATACATTTGTAAGTCTTCGAGAAGCTAGAGAAAGCTAAACATACCTAAATAACATGATGGAAATGGAGATGAAATTTAGTCAGTCATTTACCAAAAGCACTTAGCTTTAAGATTCATTGATAAAACCTGAAGAATTTTGATGCCCCTATAAATTAGTGAGACCCAAGCATCTTATTAAAAATAAAAGGCACTTGGGCTTCACTCACTGATTGACTCACAGGGGTTTCAAAATTGGGTCCTTCTTCATGGGCTAGAACTCTGAAATCTGGTACACACGCAGTCTAAAGCACCTTTGTTCCAGAAAAAGATGAGTATAGGACATTTGCACAAGTCTCCCTCAAAACAGAGGGCATACTTTTTTTTAGCACAAAGCACAGCACACCAGCACAGAGCAAGCAAAACAACATATGGGACAGAATATTGGGTGTAGAATTTCCATTTGCCCCTTCAACCTATACGCACACACATACTTCATAGTGTTGCAGAACTCAGAGTCAGAGAGACCACGGAGTGAAGGAAAAAGAGTTTTTTTATTTAACGCGCGGGCTTAAGGCTGGAATCACTTCCAAAGAGCCAGAAGCCCCGATTTACATCAGCACATTGTTTTTATAGATATTGTGACACATAGGAAACGGCTCCTCCTCTCCCTCCCGTGTGGGGTTGCAGTCCTCAACATTTCTTCTCCTAGCACCATTGTTTATAATACAAGAAATGGGTTATAGGGTAGCCATGATAAGCAGAGAATAGAAGAGAACAGCAGAGAACAAGATATACAATTCTATGACCTTAGCCTTTGTTGACAAGATAAGAAATTCCTGTGTCTCGTCATCTTACAAACATATATTTCAGAGAGCAAGAGCTCAGCAAGAACATGAAGCATGATGCTGCATGAGGCTACTTAGTCTGACCCCCAATATGGCTGCTACAATAGGGCTGTTGTAGCAGTAGACACAACCACTGGAGAACACTTTGCAGATTAAAAGTGCTAAAAATAAGTGTGCGCGCACTACTATGAACACACACGATATTAATGTCAACACACACTGCACCCAATACATAAATATAAACGATGTTCTCTTTCCTTATTCTCTATCAGTAGGAAAATTCTGAAGCATTTCCATACTATATGAGTAGTAAAGGCTACCTACAGAATACAGTGCCTTCAAGAAAGGCTTGTCACACACTTTCCTTTACGAAGTCAACTCAACTTAAGAGAGACAGACTTTGCTCTACCTTGCGATGAATTTATCTGTTGCCTTATAACCAATCATTCTGACCATTTCTTGGTTGAAAAAGAGCTATGTCAAACTTCAGAGTTTGAACATCAGTAGTTCGGGGGGGGGGGGGAGTCCAGCAAAGGGTTAACCTTGAAGAACTTCTTTACTATCCTGCTATTGCATTATGTGCATGATTTTTGTGACAAAACTAAATGCAGAAAGATAAATGGTAATGGTTTAAAACACCTTTCAACGATCCACTGAAAACAAATTCAGAGAACACAAATTATCTCTGCTGGAAAGCTTGGAGGCTTTCTGAAGACCAAACAGAAATACATGATAGTTTAGATTCCAGTGTGGAATCTTATTTTGCTCAGGAATTTAGCAAAGGATAAGAAAGTGTTTTATATCCCCTTCTCTCCCCCCTCCCGCCAGCAATGAATTAGCCCACAGATTTTGCTGTTTAATAAAGCACTGGGCAAGATGCCAGGGGAAGTGTTTTGTTTTGCTTTGACACAAGCTCTGCCTCTAGGTGTTCAATACAGATTCAGAAAACCCTTATCTCAAAAGGAGCCATCATCACTGTGACGGCTGGAGCACAGCGATAAGCCAGACTGAAGTTGGTAACAAAGTGAAATCTAAGCTGGAAAATGGAACACTGGATGCTTACTGTGAAAGTCCCTTCTGGACTGGTGGGATGGAGGCATCTGAGGATCAGAATATCTCCTCTCATTGCCCAGTAAGGCTGGGATCCCATGATTAGTGAGCTTTGAAGAAAGTCCTGGTCTACCAGCTCTGCCTCCAGTTTCCATTCCATAGACAAAAAGCATCTTTCTAGAAGGCAAGCCAACAACATGGAGCGTGCAGAGCAGGCCAATCGGGTAAGGAAAATGATGTCAGCCGCGTGAAGGGTTGAATTGAATGCCTCCATTCTACCAACCCAGAGCGGACTTTCATGGTAAGTATCCATCTGTTCTCTAATTGTGGGAGGAGAAATCCAAAGACTGGGATGTTCCCAAGCTATCTGCCTTCTTACAGGTGGGCTAGTAGCTGACTACTCAGGGAGGACCACGCTCTGGAGAAATCACCTGCTGAAGGCAGCCTCTGCTGAGTTGAATTTGTCGAGCTTGCAGTCATGGATAAATGTGTTAGGGTTGGCCCACATTGCAAATTTCTATGAGCAGTGCATTGGCAGAGAAAGCTGCCAAGGCAGCTGCAGATCGCATGGGATGAGTGGTAAGGTGTGAGGGCCGTAGCAGATGTTATGAGTCGTATGCTGTAACAATACAGCTCTTAAGGATGGATCTGCCTGTGCATGGATGTGATCTTGTGTAGGAGCTTTATGATCTGTTTTGGGGCCAGGGCAATCAGTCTCTTTTCTGTATTTATCTCTGCTCTAGATGGAAGATCAGTCTGGATGGTTGAGGGTAATTTCTTGGTGTTTACCAGGAAGCCATGGCTATCTAGGCAAGAAAGGGTGGTAGAGAGGTTTTTCCACACTTTGGGAGGGGAGGGGAGGGAGCCTCCAGGTGGAGGTGAAAATGTATTCCTTGAGGCCACAGGAGGTGGGCTGCACAGGGTGGTCAGTCTAACATGTGTGACTGATGTCGTCTTCTCTATCAGGTTTGCAGGCTTGGCTGCAGAAGAGAAATCCATCCCCACTGGAGCCATGAGGACTGAGGAAGGGGAAAGTGAAAGAGAAAGCTTTTTTGTTTTGTTTTTTAAACAGAGGCTGAAGAAGTAGCCAGAACATCAGGATTGAAAAGGGAGTCGTTTAGGATTTTGAAATAAAGGAAGGAAGAGCTCCAAGAGTAACAGGTGAAGGCAGGGAAGGAAACTGGAGATGAAGCCAGAGGACCTGGACTTCATTTGTGTGATCCCTGCCTTCCTGGGCAGTGGGAAGAGATAACCCTATCCTTGGGTGCCTCTTCCCACCAACCCAAGAAAAGAATATACTTCACTGGCAAAAATAAGTCAGGTTTCGGTCTAGCAGATAAATGGAAGATATGGCAGCTGGTTGAGCGCTGACAGGATTAGAACCAAAACAGAGCCACTGATTAAACAAACCCTGAAATGGGCAGACCATCAAAGAAACAGCCCAATGAGGGCTGAACATGCTCAGTAGCTTCCAGGAGCCACAGAAAGGTGAAGAGGGAGAGTTAATTGGCCACTTGAGCCCCTTATAGCTTATAGTAACCTCGAGGAGGGCACAGCTGGATGACAACAGGAGCACTTCTGTTAGGGGATGAGGACACACTGCAACCCCAGTTATGCAATGAGCTGTGGTACCCTGGTTATGCAATGAGCTCCCAGAGAGGCTTGCTTGGCACCTACATTGTGCTCTTTCTGGCACCACCTTTTTTATTTTTCCAGGCATTTTAGTCTTTTAGTTCTGTTGTTTTAAATCTGTTACTGAATTTTAACTCTCTGCATTGCTGCTAGACTTTATTCTGATCTTACTTTTATACTGTAGGTTTAAACTTTTAAATTTTATAGTGCATTTTATGCTGTATTTTCTGGTTTTAATTGTTGTAAACTGCCCAGAGAGCTTTTGCCTATTGGGCAGTACAGAAATGTAATGAATGAATGAACGAACGAATAAAATGAAGCCACATATATAAAAAGGAAATTAAAAGTAATGAACAAAGTTTGTGGGCAGCCTATTTGTTCTTCCTTCCAACACACAACAGCACAATGTGGAAGCAGAAGCATCAGGACATGAGCTGGAGGGCTGAACAGATGACTAATATCAAACAAAATTGAAGGGAGAAGTCACATAGCAACCCACGGTATTTCAAAATTCTTCTTCTCTTTGGCTAGGCCAGACTATGCCAAACCCAACTTTCAATTCTGAGGCAAGCTAGAGAAAAGGAAAAATACTCTTATAGCATAGCCTACTTGGAGGAGTTTAGACTGGCACAGCTCAACTGATTCCTGCAGCATACATGCATAAGTTGTTTCCACCAGGGCTGAAGGCTGGGATTTCGGAGAAGAGCCCATAGAACTGCCTGAAGCCTCATGATAGTTCTGCTGCTGAAGCTAAGCAAGTCTGGCACTCTAAGCTGCCTGGATGGGAGCCTGCTTGGGAAAGAACATTTGCTTACTGGCATTCTTCAAGTGGTCAACTGTGCAATCTCACAACTGAGATCTGCGCTAGGATAGAGCAGCTGCAAAACGATATAACAAGGGAGATGGCAATCTTCTCTCTTCCCTTTACAGAGAGATTTGTCCTATCATGAGGACAAATCTCAAGAAGTGGGATGGGGTGAATCTCACTGTTGTTATTTCTGCCAGCAAAAAAAGTGTCCAGTAATAAACTAAAGACACTGGGGGGGGGGGGAGAAGGGCAGGTTGCATGACTGCATGAAAAACCACTCCAAGAACTGGTTGTAGTTAAGTAACATGTCTATCATCTTTATGCTCTCTGTGTAGTTCCACAGTTGGGTGACTGGCAAGGTAGCATACTGGGACTGGGTGCTGGAACAACTCTTCCAGATGTGGCATCAGCATGATCTTTTACATTAAGGGCATAATGCTGAAGAGGTGTGGAAGGGGTGGCCCAAGTAGCAGCCTTGAGGAGATACAATGAGGACACAGCCCAGAAATATGCCAAGGAAACTGTAACTCCTCAAGCAGAATATACCTTAACACTGGTGGATGCCGGTTGTTTGGCCTATTAGTTAGTAACAAAGAAAGTTGCCAAGCATGAAGGCTGCTCCTCAAGGCAGAGCTAATGGAAGAAAGGGTGGGGTACAGAGGACGATGATGGTGATGAGGGTCAAACCTGCTTTCAGAGCTAAAGTTTAACCCTGGAATGATTGTGCTGTGCATTGTTCATATCACTGAATAGCTGCACCCACCCTCATGTAACTAGAGCTAGTGGTCAAAGGCTGCAGTGTCCAGCCATCTTTTTGACATATTGGCTTCCATATGAATTAAGTCCTTGTCTGTCCCACACAGCAGACAGGAGCAGCTGTAAGACTAATGCAGCATCAGTTGGTATCCCAAGAGAAATGGGGATCCCAGGAGAAAAGTTCCCTTTCCTTTTCCAGAAGTGCACCTTGCACTTCTGGCCATAAGCTTAGAAGTTGATGGACCTCCGCGCACCAAAATCCTGTCCAATGCTATGCACCAAGCAAGCACCACAGAGCAATTTCTCACCAGACATCGGCCTTTCTTCCATAACCCTCCCCACTGATCACTTCTGGGCTCATCCAATAGGGCGTGCCAGTGACAGAGCGGATGCTGGTCCCAGACATGCAGATCGTCTGCAGCCGTTTGCTAGCTCCAAAGTCCCCAAGCTTCACATTGCCAGCAGAGTCCCGGAGAATATTTGCTCCTGAGATGGGGAAGTGCAAAAATAAAAATAAACGAAACAGCTGTATGTGTACAATTTGAAGTTTAGATTGACAACTGACACAACTCTTGCCTGGTTTAAAACAGCCAGAGTTTCGTACAGATTTCTCTGTCACCATCTCTACCTTGCAAGGTACTGGTGGCAAGGGTGGGGAAAATGAGGAACAGCCTAGGAGTGGGGGAAGCTGACTCCAGGGATGAATGAGTGAGTGAGTGAATGTATAGCAATCAGCCTTATGATACACTAAACCACTCACCAAGATAGCATGCAGCACATTAGCCAAATATGGAAGAGGCTGGAGAAAAGTGTGCTTCCCCACTCCCTTATTGTCCCCGTCCTGTCTCCTTTCCCAAGAACTGTGGAGTGGAACAATTACTCCCATCAGTCACTGAATATGCTGGGTTACATTTTTTGAATGCTACAGATGGACAAAAGTTGTCTTTTTACTTACATATCCAAGCCAGCAGTTTCCCCACTTTGCTACTGATCATGAGGTAGCAAAATCCACACCATGTTAAAGCTCATGCTTACAACGAAAGACTTTCCACTCTCTTTCTTTACAAAACATAGCTGTGGGGGGCTCTGATCCAGCTTGGGATTGTTGCACAAAGGAGGGAGGGAGGTTTAACCCTTTCCATCCTTTTTTTTTCACACCAAAGATCACCCTGACACAATTATTTGCTGCAAATAACACCTTTGGGACAAATAGTAGCATTGGGGGGGGGGGGATTTTTGACAGAAAGGCAGTGCAGGGATTAGAACCCCCCTCCCCATGCTATAGTCCCAATCTGACCTCTCTGCAGCAGCTTACTCTAAACGAGTAGAGAGCTGTCAGCATGTGCTTTTAAGTGCATCAGTAACATAATGCGCTCCATTTCCAAGTCTGTTCCTGCTAATTCTGCAAAAACTTCCCTCTCATAAAGTAGTTCAAACCAGAGAGCCAGTGTGGTGTAGTGGTTAGAGTGTTGGATTGGGACTCAGGAGATGCAGGTTCTAGTCCCCACTCAGCCATGAAGCGTATTGGGTGACTTTGGGCCAGTCGCTGACTCTCAGCCTCACAGGATAAAATGGAGAGGAGGAGGACCATGTAAGCTGCCTTGGGCTCCTTGCAAGAGGAAAAACTGGCAGGATATAAATGTAATAATAATTAATGAATAAAGTGGTCTTGTTCCTTGTTCTAGCCACTGCTCTTCCGCCACTTTGCCATTTTTTTCTTCTTGATTTTCACCATTACACCACAGAAATCTTAGCAGAAGTTAACTTAACCAGGTTACTTCATGATCCCAGTTCATGCCTTTTCTAGCATACCAGCAATTGGGGAATAAGGTGTTATAGGTACGTGGGTGCAACAGCAAGGAACAAAATGAAATTCAGTGCAAAAAAGAAAAGAAAAAAGAACGCTTGTCTGGATGCATTGTAAGAAATCCCCCATTTGTTTCCTTTTGTGGCTGTGGTCATGAGATGAACCGAGCTATCACTGCAGATAATATACATAGGTGCACATGCGTGCACGCATCGTTCACTCCCCTACATGCCCAAATGGTGTCTCTTACCTTTTATATCCCTGTGTACAATCATGTTGCTGTGAAGGTAACAGACTCCTTCAAGAATCTGCCGAGTGTACTTGCGAGTCACATTTTCCGTCAGCGCACCATAAGCCTTCAGCTGGTCTTTGACAGAACCCTTCACAGGAAAAGCAGGAAAGGTATTGAAGAGTACTTTTTAAAAAGTAAATCATCTTGCAGCCCACTGTGGTCAGAAGTAGATGACAATTGCTTTCTAGAGGACCAGATCAACTCTTACCCCTGGCATATACTCCATGAAAATGCTCAGGGTCTTCTCTGCTCGGTCCCTCAAGCACCCATAATACTGGACAATGCGCTCATGCTGAAGGTTCTTCAGCAGCTGAATCTCGCACTCCAAAGCACTCACTTCCTGCAGACATGGAGAGAGCCAGTTAGCTTATGTTGGTAAAGAAACACAATGTTGACCTTGTGCACAAATGTTCCTATCTAGAGGAAATCAAAGACACAGACCTGATTCAGACATAGCGATCTCGGTCTGAAAAATCAGACTAAGAATGAGCCTTGTGCCCGCATGCTCCCTCCTCATCGCTCCATTCCCTCTGCCCCGTGCACATCTGGCTTCAAGGAAAGTATTGTGGTTTGTTAAACTACAGTTTCCCACAGTGTCTGAACTGGGAAACCATGGCTTAAAGCTTACACTTTAAGCACTGCTTACAATGATCCTCACTGAGTGTATGCATTAAAGTAATGTGCTAGATTTGTAATTGGTAGAAGTGACAAGTTCTCAGCAGGAACTTGCCAAAAAGTTAGTTTCCTCACTGCAACTTGTGTATAGCATAAAGTTATTCATTAACTCCTTCGCTGAGGGAACTGCACTGGCTGCCTATTCACTACTGAGCCAGGTTTAAGGTTTTGGTACTAGTGTACAAAGCCCTAAACAACTTGGGACCATGATACTTGAGAGAGCACCTTCTCTCTTACCAACCTGCCTGATACAGGCATGTTCCTGGTGGTTCCACATGGACCTATGGTCTGACTGATGTCCACCTAGAGAAGGGCCTTCCATGTGGTGGCTGCCTTCCTGTGGAACTCCCTGCCTCTGCAGGTCAGGCAGGAGCTAACACTGGGGGTTGGGGGGGCACCCCCTAAAAACAGTTCTTTTCTAGGAAGATTTCTTTGCTTAACCAGCCTCAGTATTATTGGCACTCTGTGTTTTTTTTTAAAGAATAATTTTAATATCACGTTTCATGCTTTTTATCTTTTGTTCATTTTATCTCTTGTCGTTTACTGCTCCAGAATCTGTTTAGAAGTGGAACAGTATACAAATGGTGTAAATGAAAATGAATGAATGGATTTCCACCGTGATATATTTCTATTTGGATTAGAACCCAATTAAAAAAGTTACATTGATTACCTACTTTAGCTGATTCATCTGTCAATTAAATTTAAGGCTAAGCATAGCATTTCTAGGACAGGAAGGCCTGGAGTGCTATGGTCCATGGGGTCACGAAGAGTCGGACACTGAACAACAACATAGCATTTCTAGAGCAAAAGGCGTAATCTTGGAAGAAGACATAATCTTGAAAGGCATGTGCAGTGTGCGCATGTACATGCAGGTGACAGAAGGGAGAATGCCTCTTTGAAGATGGTACTTGCCATCTACAGTTTTATAAGAACTTCCATTAAAAAAAAATTAAATAACCTGCTCCTTGATTAATTCTGACAACTTTTAGCCGATACAAAGGGTTTTTTTAATGATTTAGATTTAGTTGATTATAAACACAGCAGCCCTAATTTCTATCCCCATGGTCAACTTACAAAATACAACAGAAATGGAAATTCTTTACTCACCAGTGAATTTCTGTTCTCTCCGTGTGAAGGAGGCCAGTCAGTATGGGGAGAGTCCCACCTCCAAGCCTGAGAAGACAGTCTCCAAAAGGAACTTCTGGAGGAGGCGGGGCCTCCCCCATGCTTGCCAGTTGAGTCTTCCAAGTCGTTGAAACTCCTCGGAAGCCCTCCGCCCTGACGGTCTTCGACTGTGACCCTTGATTGACGACCAGGCTGAGGAAGCAACAGTGGTGAAGCCTGTCTAGCCTAAGAGTCGCCTAGAAGGAGGCTGGCCCAGGCGGGCCTGACTGGCCTCCTTCACTTGGAGAGAACAGAAATTCACCGGTGAGTAAAGAATTTCCGTTTCTCCTACCGAGTGCAGGAGGCCAGTCAGTACGGGAATGTGCCAAAGCAGTTCATCCCTGGGTGGGCCAACAAACCCTTAGACTGGCCCCCAGGGGCTGTAGAACCCTCTGGAGGACCCTCCTGGTGAAGGCACCCTCTGCAGAGGCAAAAAAGTTGATTTTGTAGTGACGTGCAAATGTATGCACCGACGACCATGTGGCCGCCCTGCAGATCTCCTCAAGTGGAGCCCTACCCCAGAAGGCTGCTGATGTGGCCATCCCCCTAATGGAGTGGGACAGTATTCCCTCTGGGGCTGTTAGGCCACTAGAGGTGTAGGCCAGTGCGATGCACTCGCGAAGCCAGTGTGCTAGAGAGGCTACTGACACCTTCTTGCTCGAGGAGGATGGTCTGAGGGACACAAGTAGGGTGCTGTGTTGCCTGTGGGGCCTGGTTCTATCCAGACAGAATTTGAGGGCCCACCTGGCATCCAGGCTATGCCACTCCCTTTCCTGGGGGTTGGAAGGGTGAGGGCAAAAGGATGGGATGACCAGTTCCTGGGCTCTGTGGAAGTCAGAGTTGATCTTGGGGATGAAGGTTGGATCCAGGAGGAGGACCACCTTGTCCCTGTGAAAAATACAAGGCTCCTTTTCTGCCGAAAGAGCCACCCAGTTCCAAGACCCTCCTGGCGGACATGATGGCCAGAAGGAATATCATCCTAAGGGACAGCACCTTAAGGGTGGCAGCTCCTAGGGGTTCAAATGGGGCTTTGGACAGTGCCTTGAGCATGGTGTTGAGGCTCCATGTGGGGAACCTTCTCACCAGGGAAGGGCTGATCAGTGAAGCCGCCCTCAGGAACCTCTTGATGTAGGGGTGAGAACCCAGCCCCCTCCGCCCGCTTCCCTAGTATGGATCCTAAGGCAGAAACCTGTCTCCTTAGGATATTAGTTTTAAGGCCTGCTGACAGGCCCTCCTGAAGAAACTCCAGGAAATTGCCTATGCTGGTGACTAGTGGGTCCCTCCCTGTAGCCTGGGCCCATGTGATGAAAGCCTTCCAGGTGTGCTCATATGATGCTCATATGACGGAAGTCCTCCATATCAGTGGAGGACTTCCTGGAGGCTAGGAGGGTGGAAACCACCCTTGAAGAGTAGTCCTGGCAAGAGACCATCATGTCCAGCAGTTTCGTGAGCTCTGAGGTGGGATTTCTTTTCAGTCTGGATCTGGGCTGCCAGTCTTACTGTAGTCTGCCTGTCCGGGGAAAGAGTCATAATGTCCATGACTGTGTTCAGGGTCACCTCCAGGTGGAGTATGGACTGTGAAGGTGACAGGGAGCTCTTTTTCCTATTGATGACGAATCCTAGGGACCACAGAGTTCAAAGAGTGGCACTGGTGTCCTGCATGCCCTGTTCCCATGATGTTGAGTGGATTAGAATGTCGGCCAAATAGGGGTGTAGCTGGATGCCCTTTGACCTCAGGTGGGTCACTGAGGCGAGGAGGATCTTTGTGAACACTCTTGGAGCTGTGGCTAGGCCAAAGGGAAGAGCCTTGAATTGGAATTGCTTTGTTCCATAGCTGAAACGTAGAAACTTGCGGTGAGATGGTCGGATGGGAATGTGCAGGTAGGCCTCTGCCAGATCCACCAAGGTCAAGAAGTCCCCTCTTTGGAGGCTCTCTTTTATGGACTTGATCATCTCCATTCGGAACTTCTGCATCTTTAAGCAGCGATTGAGCCTCTTCAAGTTCAGAATGGGTCTGGATCCCCCGTTCCTCTTCAGGACTGTGAAGAAGAGGGATAAGACGCCCCGTCCCCTCTCTTTCCAAGGCACATTTCCAATGGCTCGGATCTGACAGAGGTGTTGAATAGCTGTGAGAGTCCTCAAATGCCCAGCTGGGTCCTTCCGATGGGGGGAACTGAAGAAGTGTTCCCTGGGTGGTCTCTGGAGTTCTATAGAATAGCCCTCTGTCACTGTTTCCAGGACCCAGCAGTCTGAGCAGAGCTGCCTCCAGGCATTTGAGAAGTCCCACAGCCCCACTGGAGGGGATGGTGTGTCATGCTGAACTGGTGGCCTTGCCTTGCTGGGGGTGGGGGCTCTGTGGTTGCCCGGCTTGGCTCTGGCGCTGTGTCGTCATTTGGCTTTTCCCTCCCTAGGAACGTATGTGGAGGGGAAGGGTGGTCTGAAGGAACGAAAGGGCTTGGGCTCCATCTGAAAGCGCTTTGCCTCTTTCTTTGCTGGGTTCGGTAAGGCTTTCTTCTTGTCCTTTGTCTCCACCAGCAGTTTATACAAGGCTTCCCCGAACAGCAGCTTACCTGAGAAGGGAATGCCTGCCACATTAGATTTGGTTTTGGTGTCCACCCCCAAGTTGCGTAGCCAGATGTTCCTTCTTGCCACAATGTTGGCTGCTGTTGCCTTTGCTGCCAGCTGGAAGGAGTCTAGCGATGCGTTGGCTAGGAATGCCGCTACCATTGCCATGTCCTGCATGCAGGCTTCCTTCCCTAGGTCTCTGCCCTGGAGCAGTCCATTTGCCATCATGAAGATGCCCCTGGCGACTGTAGTAGATGTGGTCACTGCCTGCATGTAAGTGGCTGAGGACTAGAAGCCCCTACGGAAGGCTGCCTCAGCCCTTCAATCGTGCTGGTCTGAGGGAAGCTTGTCCTGCTCTGAGGCCAGGAGGGCCTTGGAGTTGAGAGTGGGGACAGGTTCGTCTTCTCTCAGGTGACCAAATCGTGCATGGCATCCTCTTGCGGGCGATATAACTTCTCACAGTGGTGATGGAGTGGCCTAGATCTGGTGGGCTTAGACCACTCCTTGCATAGAACCTCTTCCAGGTTTAGTGGAAGTGGCACATATGGGGGGGGGGGCGGCGATGGGAAGGCCGCCGCTGCCCCTGCCCTCTTTGCCTGTCCCTGGAGGGGTGATGCACCTTTTTCCGCGTCTGTAAGCTCCAGGATGTTAAGACATTTGGAGATTACTCTGGGAAATGCCTCCGAGGGGAAAAGATGGCCCAGCTGGAGTTTTCCTTTGGGCTTGTCCCCCTCAGACTCTGATGAGCTTGATCTGGGGGCAAGGGATCTAGAACTTGGGAGCTGGAGAGGTAGGCTGTGGATGAGGAAGGGACTCTGGCCCTTTGGCTCCCTTCTCCATGCCCCCCCTTCTTTCTCTGGGTGGACGGAGACAACAATTTGGTGCGCTTCCTCGCAGAGGTGCCCCTACTTGAGGTGGATCGGGACCTGCCCAAGGCCTCCCTCCTCCTCCCCCTCTGCCTGCTTTTCCTGGAGTGGGCATAGGGGGTGAGGGTGCACCTGCGCCTCTGTTTGGTGCATGTTCTGCCGCGCTGGATATCAACGGAGCTGTAGCTGGGCGAGTGAGTGCGTCGTTTGTGACAGGCCCTTTCCCTGGATGTACTCCTGTGGGAGCGCTCTCAGTGTTTCATCCCTTCCTGTGGGATGTGTCTGATTTGGCAAATAACCTCCTCCAGTAAATCCAGCATGGATCTTTCCCTTTCCCAGATTTGTGGTTGGGGTTGGCCCTCGGGGTTGGCCCTCCAGCTGGGCTCCAGGCCCCCTGCCCTTTCCTCCAGAGGCTGCTGCGATGGGGGGGGGGACTGGGGTCCTCCATTTCCTGCCCTTTCTGAGGCTCCAAATGACGGTGTGGGCCAGAGGGGTTTACCCTGGATTTCCCACCCTTTCAGTCCCTTCTCCGGGGGTGGGGGGACATGAGGAGCCTTGCCACTGCCTGACCCACCCTTGCCGGGACGCTCCTGTTCCTTGGAGGGAGGGGCAATGGAAGCCGCCGCCGCCCCTCACAGGCTCCGCCACCTGGTGAGGCCTCGCTCTGCCACACCCGTGCTGGCCACTGGCAGGGAGGGGGCTGATAGTGGCGCAGCTGAGATTCCCTCTGTTTCGCAGTGGCAGAGCCGGAGAGTTGGGGCTTCCCTGGAGCCTGTGCAGCGGCAGGTAAGAAGCCGGGTGTGTGTGTCCTGGATACTTCTCCCCACCGCGAGCCAGCTCTCTGCATGCCAGAGGAGCGGTCCCCTCCCCTGCGTTGCAACCGCAAGCCGCTCTTCTCTTCTTTGTCTTCTTTTTTTTGTCTTCCTTTTTTTGTTGTTGCTCTCATGCGTGCGAGCTAGGAGAAGCTGCCTCCTTCCACAAGGCAGAAAGTAAAACTGGCAAGCATGGGGGAGGCCCCGCCTCCTCCAGAAATTTCTTTTGGAGACTGACTTCTCAGTCCGTGAGGTGGGACTCTCCCCATACTGACTGACCTCCTGCACTCGGTAGGAGAAACAATATCATAACATAAAATCTTTACAAATGATAGTCAAATGTTAGTGACCTGGTTTGCATGTAACAGCAATTCCTGGGTTGTTACCCAGCAACTGCAGATATCTAGCAGGAATGAGCAAGCTCATCACTTCCGCTTTCAATTAGCAACCCAGGAAAGCCCCATTCCACAGTTGTTACTGTGACGTCTGAAGCCGAAAACTCTGGGTTGTTTAGGGATTAAACAACCCAGAGTTAACTGAACAACAAACTCTGGGTTAACTCTGGGTTGTTTAACCCAGAGTTTCTGGATTCAGACATCACAACAACAGAGAAACAGAGTGTTCCTGGATTGTTAATTGAAAGTGGAAGTGATGAATGCACAGAAGGCAAAGCACTCGATTGCTGCTGCTCAGCCCCAACAACCCATGGTTTAAACAACTTGCATGTTGTTGTTACTTATGAGCTTGACCAGTGTACGTTTAGGAAACCCTAATTTATTTAGGAAACAATGGCCACATTCACATGTTGCTTTAAGCCTTGAATTATGGCTTATGTAAATAAGCAGTGTGCTTGTGCAGGCAGCCCATTCACTCTCGCTTCATCCCTCCCTTTGCATGGGCAGGTAAACAAACCAGGAAAGGGAGAGCTTTGTGTGATCCTAACCTGGGATTATGGTTTACTGAGCCCAAACAAGCTAGTATTTGTAAATCAATCACAAACCCTGGTTTAAAGCTGGTACAATCCAGGCTTATTTGGGCATAATAAACCATAATTCCAGGTTTGGACATCACACTTGGCTATTCATACCTAGTTTGTTTATGCACTTGCACCTTATAACTGCAGTTCTGCAGATGCCTTTGCAGACTTTGCACTGCGTATCTCTCCCCATCCTCAAACAAACTGGGATGTTCTCCCTACCAGTGATCTCTCTTGCCTCTAACCATGGGAGATACACACATGAATGCTGTGCATTTCACACATTGTTGACCAAGAGGTGACCCCAGAGAGCAATCTCAAAGGAGCCAGGATGTCTTTCCAGGCTACTCCCTCCCACCTGTTCAAGACCCCCTCCAACTATTATGTGTGAATTGTGCACAACAGCACGTGCCTATTCTGTTGCTCATACATGTGGTATGAGGAGGAGGAGAAGGCAGACCCAACTGTGGTTGTACTTGGTGGAAGAAGCGGTGGAGAGCAACCCAAAGATCCAAGAACTCCAGCAAGAGCAGTAGACAAAGAACACCCCCCTAACAAATGCTGAATGGGTAGTCAAAATGTGCAACAGGTAGAAGGTTAACTTGGTAAAGATCTAGTTGCACAGACTGCTAGAATAGGGATTAGGATCTTGGAGGACATGGACTAGAGGGAGATGCAGAGGCATTTAGATGCAGAGACTAGAGGGAGATGCAGAGCCAGGACCTGCAGGAGAAGCTGCCACCATCAGGGAAGAGGCGTGCCTGCTGCTGCTGGGCCTGCTGCTGCTGCCGCCGCTACCAACACCAGGCCTTCCCTGTGGACTCCTGCCTGGCAGACTGCCAGTCCCTGCAGGACCAGGCCCCCAGGTACCGAGCCAGCTGTGCTGCTTCCACCTGCCCCTTCCTGGAGGGGCTACATAAGCTGGCTGGCTGAGGTGGCCTGGGAGAGCCAGGACCTGCAGGAGAAGCTGCCACCATCAGGGAAGAGGCGTGCCTGCCGCCGCCAACACCAGGCCTTCCCTGTGGACTCCTGCCTGGCATTATTTTTAAGGGGACTTTTAATTGTTTTTTTTAATTGTTTTGTTGTTGTTGTTGTTTCGTTTTTTTAATTTGGGGGGGTTGTTGTGTTTTTAGGGGTGGGTAGCCTGCCTGATAGGCGGGAGCAAGGGGGCATGTGTCCACCTGATGGAGGCAGTGGGGGGAGTGTTGGGGGCCAGAACATACCGAGGCTGGGCGGCAGGCGCTGGTGGAGCGCTAGGGGCAGGCCAAGCCAGGTAAGGGGAACAAGGGAGAGATGTGTAGTATCGTTCCCCTCCTCCAGGCCTGTCCAGAGCCAAAGGATGACTGGGGGAGGCGTGACCCCATCTTCTGGCCTTTGTTTGCTGATCTGCAATGCCAGGTCTGTTACCCAGAAAACCTCCCTCATCCATGACATGATCCTGGATGAGGGTGCAGACCCGGCATGTATTACGGAGACCTGGCTGGCTGAGGCTGCTGCTCCAACCCTTGCAGCCATGTGTCCAGCCAGATTTTTGTATGCACAGCAGCCGAGGGCTGGGGATTGGGGAGGGGGAGTGGCTGTTATCTACCGAGAGTCCTTGGTCTTCACCAGACCCCCTCTCCGGGAGACCAAGGTTGCTGAGTGCATGTACTGGAGGTTGGGCCCGAAGGGCAGTCTGGGGATTCTGCTTGTGTACCGTCCACCCCGCTGCACGACTGACTCCCTGGCCGAGATGCCTGAAGTGGTCTCTGATGTGTGTGTACAGTCCCCTAACTTATTGGTGTTGGGGGACTTCAACATACATTCGGAGGCCATCCTCACAGGAGCACCTCGGGACTTCATGGAGACCATATTCTAACTGGGCCCACCCATGTAGCCGGTCATGCACTAGACCTTGTGTTTGTTTCTGGAGAAGTGGGGAGTGATCTGGAAGTCGGGGGTATATCCACCACCCCCTTGTCATGGTCAGATCACTATCCGGTGACGTTGGACTTCTTGGTTCCACAACCCCTCCACAGGGGTGGAGGACCCATTAAAATGGTCTGCCCCAGGTGTCTTATGGATCCAAATGGATTCCTGAATGTGCTTGGGGATTCTCTGGGGCACGCCAATGGACACTTGGTCGAGACCCTGGTGGGTGGCTGGAATGCCACAATCACTGGGGCATTAGATCGGGTGGCTCCGAAACGCCCCCTCCCCCTGAACAGGGCTCGGACTGCACCATGGTTCAATCCGCGGTTACAAGCTCTGAAACAGGAGGTGAGACAGCTAGAGCGCCGGTGGCGGAAGTCTCGCTCCAAAGACGATCAGACACGGGCTAGAGCTGTATCTTCAGCCTAGCACGTGGCGGTGAAGGCAGCAAAAAAGGAATATTATGCTGCCTCTATCGCGTCTGCAGCGTGCTGTCCCAGGAGGCTGTTCCAAGTGGTCCGGAGCCTGGTTGGTCCTGTGGCTCCTGAACCGCTGGAGCATTCGAAGGCCTCCTGTGAGGCCTTGGCAAGGCACTTTGCAGATAAAATTGATCAGATTAGGTGTGTTACTCTGCACGCTGTGGATAGTTAGTGAGCAAGAGGCAGCCTGTGGCAAACCGGTTTTGTGGGATCGGTTCCAGCTTCTTCCTCCTGATGAGGTGGACAAGGTGCTTTCATCTGTAAGACCAACCACCTGCTTACATGATCCTTGCCCATCTTGGCTCATTATGGGCTGCAGAGAGAGACTGGGTGAGGGGATCAGGGCGGTGGTGAACGCCTCCCTTGAGGAGGGAGTGATGCCATCAGCCCTCAAGGAGGCAGTGATAAGACCGCTCTTAAAGAAGCCCTCCTTGGGTCCTCAAGTTCTGAACAACTTTCGCCCAGTCTCAAATCTGCCATTTTTGGGCAAGGTGATTGAGCGGGTGGTGGCGATGCAGTTGAAGGCACACTTGGAAGAAACTGATTATCTAGACCCATTTCAGTCAGGCTTCAGGCTTGGGCACAGGACAGAAACG
The DNA here is from genome assembly GCF_057233095.1 of Heloderma suspectum. Classification (NCBI taxonomy): domain Eukaryota; kingdom Metazoa; phylum Chordata; class Lepidosauria; order Squamata; family Helodermatidae; genus Heloderma; species Heloderma suspectum. Next base: position 129,312,736 of record NC_139462.1, on the reverse strand, counting down.
GCCTTGGTCGCTTTGGTAGATGATATGAGGAGGGCTTTGGATAGGGGTGAATGCTCCTTCCTTGTTCTCCTCGACCTCTCAGCGGCTTTTGATACCATTGACCACGGTATCCCCCTGGACCGCCTGGAGGGGTTGGGCATTGGAGACACTGTATTGCAGTAGTTCCGGTCCTTCCTCTCTGGCAGGTACCAGAGGGTAGCACTGGGAGAGGAGGTTTCGGACCCGTGGCCACTCACTTGTGGGGTGCCACAGGGTTCCATCCTCTCCCCGATGCTATTTAACATCTATGTGAAGCTGCTGGGGGCTATCATCAGGAGGTTTGGGGCGCGGTGTCATCAATATGCGGATGACACGCAGCTCTACCTCTCATTCAAATCTTCACCAAGGTTGGCCGTAGAATCCCTGTCCAAATGTCTGGAGACGGTGAGTGGCTGGATGGGGAGGAATAAGCTGAAGCTCAACCCTGACAAGACCGAGGTACTTTTGGTGGGAGACAAGAGGAGGCTGGGGGATGCTGACCTGGTGCTGAATGGGGTACGGCTACCCTTGAAAGACCAGGTCTGCAGCCTGGGGGTCATATTTTGGACTCCCAGCTGTCCATGGAGGCTCAGGTGTCACCTGTGAGCCGGACAGCGCTGTATCAACTCCATCTGATACAGCGGCTGTGCCCCTTCCTTCCTGACCATCTGTTCCCATCGGTAGTACATGCCCTGGTCTCCTCTCGTTTAGACTACTGTAATGCGCTCTGCGTGGGGTTACCCTTGAAGACGGTTCGGAAGCTGCAGCTGGTACAGAACGCAGCGGCACGCCTGATTAAAGGCAGCTGCCGGCGAGATCACATCACTCCAGTGCTGAAGGAGTTGCACTGGTTACCAGTTGTTTTCTGGGCCAAATTCAAGGTGTTGTTTTTGACCTTTAAAACCCTATATGGTTCCGGCCCAGCCTATCTCAAGGAGCACCTCCAGCATCACCAGACAGGCCGCTTAACAAGATCAGCCTCGGATGGCCTTCTCTCTGTCTCATCAGCCAGGACAGCTAGACTGGTGGGGACGAGGGAGAGGGCCTTTTCTGTGGTGGCCCCCACTTTGTGGAACTCCCTCCCTAGAGAACTCCGCCATGCCCCCTCTTTAATGAGCTTCCGTCATGCATTAAAAACGTGGTTGTTCAGGCAGGCATTTGGGGCGGGTTAGGGTATTTTAGAAAATGTTTTTACTGTAGAATTTTATTGGTTTAAACTGTTTTATTGTACGCTGTACATTGCCCAGAGTGGCTGGGTGACCAGCCAGATGGGCGATTAATACATTTAGTAATAATAATAATAACAACAACAACAACAACAACAATTTAGTGACCAACAAATTTTAGGCATACAAGTACCTTGCTTGTTTCAGGACTTTCTGGGTCGAACTGGACCTGCTTTGCTGCAAGTTCTCTGCCTGTATCCACATCGTAGCACAAGTACACATGGCCAAAGGCACCCTGTCCTAGGAGTTTTCCTCGTCGCCAGTTGGTAGGAGCACTTGGAGCTGTCAAATACAATAGTCATTCTCTGTTTATAATGCCATCCATAAATACTCCCCTACACACATTGACAGAAATTATTTATAATTTCTAAAGGGTTAAAAAGGAAGCATGAGAGAGACAGGGAGATGCTTCCAGTCTCCAAGGGAGTCTACCCCTCAAAGCAGCAAGGTGCAGCATATAAAATATGTGTCTTAAAACACAGCTGTTTTTACTTTATTTCTGCTTGAAAAGCTTTTAGAGGGCAATGACTCAGCTCTTTAGTTTGTAAGATCATAAGAACTGCTGTGCACACCAAAACCCCATCTAGCTCAGCACCTTCTCTTGTCAGTGGCCACCCAGAAGCCCCAGGGAAGCTTATAAGCATGACAAGATGGCCTCTCCTATTGTTCATCCATAGTACTTGTAAACAGAAGTTCTATTCTTAACTATATCATGATTAAGAGCCACAGACATACCTACCTAGAGATGAAAAATTTCTGGGAATTTTGAAGTCATGGATAAAAACCTGGGGCTTTCCTCTTTCCTTGCCCCCTCAGAAAAAAATGAAATTTTGGGGAAAATGGAAAAGTATGCAATACTTATTTTCTTTTCAAACTTTATCTTGTTTTGCTACTTTTGCAAAGCTAAATGTATCATTTATAAAATGTAGCATATAAAATTATCCTATTTTATATATTTATGAAATTAGCAAAACTCTGTAGCACAGCTTACTCCCACATAAGCGTGTACAGGATTAGAACGTCCAAAGAAGTAAGCCCCTTTGAGTTACTCCCAGGTATGTGCATATAGGGTTGCAGCCTTAGTTTGTACAAGCAAAAGGACAGGCGATGCAGGATACTTGTGTCTTGTATCTCCAAACTAGATCAAAGAAGAAGACAAGAAACAATTCACAAGAAAAAGACCATTTATGTGCTCTTCTCATGAAAATGGCAGTACCCTTAAGGCACATAAACATATCTTGAATTTGCTGTTGTATACATCTATAGCAGGAATAAGCAACCATTTGGTGCTGTGGGCACATTTGGCAAAGGAAAAGTAACCTGCTGAAAGGACTGAGTACAAGGCAGAGGTGGGGCCTGAGCCCCAACACACTAAATGACTCATTTGAACCCACAGTTTTCAGCACCGACAGAAACTTATTTCACAGCAACTCCAGTTGCTAGTAAGAAAATGTTAATTTTTTCTAAAAAGTGGGTGCCAAGAAAGGTGTCCGGGGCTGCACTGATGCCCACAGGTGCCACATTGCCGAACTCTGGTCCGCAGTATACAAAGGAATTCGAATTCTCTAATACTGTTGATTGTCTTACATTAAAATCTGCACACTATACATTTTGCGTGAGTAAAAACTTGTCATAAAAAGGATTACAAGAGAAAATATTTCATGGGTTTTACCACCGTTTTTCAAAAATTTTCAACTTTTCTGTCAGAAAAAAAGAAAAGAAAGACCATCCTCAAAAAACTGCCGTTGTCCCCACTGCCCCAAATTTTTCTGGGTTTTTCTTTCACCTCGAGGCCTTCATATCCCTAGACTTACCTTCTATGAATTTTATCTCATCTGTTAGAAAGCCCTCTGTGTCAGCAGCCACCACAAGATCCTGTGATAATTCTACAAGCCCAATAAAGAAGTGCTTCCTTCTGTCCATTTTGCATGCACTGGCAAATCTGTTCCCTCTGGTGTTCCCTCTCCTAAATCCAGGACTGTCTGCTTACATTTAGTTGGGATGTTCCTCTCCTGCACGGTGAGAGCATTCTCACTGTCAGCACTCCGCAGGCGCCCACGGGGGTCTAGATGCTGCACTGTGAGGCCAAGATTCTCCCCATTGGTGCTCAAGGAGCGGCTTGATGGCACTAGTGTAAAGAGGTTGCCCTGGTGGCGCCGAATACGAGGAAATGTCCTCCGGCCTGTAGAGTTAGCAAGCATCAGGAAGGAAAAAATTAGGTTAAAACAGCCCATGTACTACAGAAATCAGGTATGAGGACAGAATTTTGGGAATGGAGCAAGAAGATCTGCAGACATGAATTCTGACCTAGTATCTTGTTATGTGAAGGCAAAGTAAAATCAAAATTACTTTGGACATCTGTGTTCTAGATTAATCTTGCAGTGCATAAGGCGACAAATTAGTTTTACCGATGGGTCACACAAAGTGGAGTGGGTGGGGAGCAAAAAAGGGAATAAGGGAAACCTCTTAGGTGCTGGAAAATGTGTTTATTTACAGAATCTTTTGAGTAATTAATCCAGTTATCGATGCATTTTGAACATATGCTCAAACATGACAGCAATATTCATTCTCAAGATATAGATTATTTTCATCCTCTTATAACCCCCAAGAACGCAGGAGTTCATTCCTTGAATTAGCATCGTCCTACTTCCCATCTCCCTCCCCTTCTTAAGGCAATTTTCTACAGGAAAGGATAAGGAGGAAAGTCATATTTTCACTTGCATAATCCTTCCTCTACCACCTTCTAGTACTCCCAACTGGGTTCAAGAGGAGTGGAGAACGAGAGAGGGGGTTGGCAACTGGGGAAGCAGACAGCTCCCCTCGGGAGAGATGTGAAGTGGCAACCTTATCATGAACGTTAAAAGCAGGGTGCCTTCCTTCAGCACAAGCATACCCACCATCACTATAATCCTTGTGCTGCATGGAGACATGGTAACGCCGAGGGTAGGTCCCGCCTTTCTCTGCTTTGTCATAGATTTGATTTTCATAATCTAGGATAGAGACAGAGGCAGAACAAGTTACACGCACATCTTCCAGATAAACATAACACTAGTGGAGGTCCCTGGGGAGAAAACCCCCCAGTGAACCTTGTCATTGGATGAAGCGTTTTGCAAAATGTGTACAAACCTTAACAGGGGATTGTGCAGTCTACTGGATAGCTAAAATACGGGCTGAAATAATGCAAGCTCTTTTCATCTAGTCCAGGAATGGGCATCCTTTTTGCCCCTGAGGGTCTCATGTGAACATGGGTGGTGAGCTGAGGGGCTGCATGTCTGTGTGTGTGTGGAGCTGGAGCCAGCAGCTGATGGTACACATGACCAGGGCCAACAACCCACCCTGAACATATATGCAGTCTTCCCCCATGCTCACATACCATCTTTCTCTTACCCACACACATTCATGGGGAGGATGGGCATGCAGGGAGGGGAGGGTTAATCAGCTGTCTGCAGAGACTGTATTTTTTTACTGGGAGGATGGCATGTGGAGTTGACCCTTCCCTATGTACTGTCCTCCCCATCATAATCACCGCCCCCCGCCCCAGTAAACAGCTGTTGGGCAGGCTGGAGAGAGCATGATGTACATGGGGAAAATGGTGTGCAGCAAATGAGTTGTCTATATATGATCTAGTCAAACTGCAATGCATAGATTTCTGAAGAGTATGAAATGGCTTTTGGTATTTTGGACTGAGATGTTGGAGGAAAGATTTATACACAAAAAGGGCGGAATGACCAGAGAGTAATGACTATGGCTCATTGAGCTATACAGACCACAGCAATTCAGCCCTCTTCCCACTGAGATGTTAGGGTAGCTCGCACATGGCAGCCTGTTAGCTTATCCTCATCTCTGCTCTTCTAGTAATTAAAAGAAGCCTGTTTGGTTTAGCAAACCTTCTAGAGAAAGAAAGACATGTGTCTCCCTCCCAGACCAGGAAACATTCAACCTGGCAGGGGCAAGAGAATCAGAGAGGCAGAAGTGACCTGGCCCCTCATCACTGTCATCCACCTTAGGCTAGCCTGTAAGTCAGTTAATTCCTGACAACTTACAGAGACACATTGCCTGCACATTTCAAAACATTATTTCTTTAGCTAAAACACATACAGTGAATAAATATACAACAAATACAAAACAGAGAAATAACAATGAAGGAGATTCCTTATTTTCTCACACCTGTCAACTACCAACAGATCAGATACTTGACTTACTTGAAAAGTCTTGCCTATTGTCTGGGAAACTCTGAGCCCTGGACATGCAGGATTTTCGGAAGGAAAGGCTGTTCGAAGAGAGAGGGGTGAGGAAGAATTTAGATTTGTATTTAAGAACTACGGACGGGAATGGCCTATATGACAACTTCATGTGATAAAAAGAGGTACCTACCCCCAAGCTTAGGAATAGGCTGGGCAACCTAAACCCAAATAAATGGCAATAGTGTGTCTGCGTAATAGTATGCATGGTGGGATTTCTGCAATCTCAAAGATCATATAAATGAACACTAGTTGCATTTTGAGTATTCCAACTTTTTAAAAACCTTTATTATTTATATAAATAGCGAATAATATATCTAATTAATACTAAACAGCATAGACTAAATTATATACAACTGGTCACACACACACACACACACACACACACACAGAATGAACATCCATAAATATATTTATATGGCCATCATGATTTACATTAGTCCCTCCCTGCAGAGGTTGGGGGTCCATTAAGATAGTCTGCCCTTGAAGCCTTATGGAATCTGACGGATTCCTGAATGCTCTGGGAGATTTTCCAGTAGCCACAGCCAGCAATTCTGTTTGAGGCCCTTGTTGCACTGTGGAACGGTGAGGTTCGAAGGGCTACTGACACAATCACTTCTGAGTGCCCTCTTTGGATGGCTCCCAGTTTACCGCTTTGGGTGATGAAACAAGCTAGAAGATGGCTGGGATGCAAGAGGCATAACACTCGTTATGAGAGTGACCGAATATGTACAAGAGCATATAATAATGCCTACTGTGTAGTGATGAAGGTAGCAAAGGAGGTCTACTTTGCTGCCTCCATTGCAACCTCGAGAAGCTGTTCAGCTCAGCTTTTCTAAGTGGTCCAGAGGCTGTTTTCATTTACCCCTGTGAATTCAGCACTGAAGCCCATGGAGGCGCACTGTGACAACTTTGCCCAACACTTTGATGACAAAACCGCTCACCCTCATGCTGACTTGAATGCCACTATTGATACAGTGTCTGTTGAGGTGTCTACTGCACAGTCTGCACAGCAAAAAAGCCCTGTTTTGTTGGATCAGTTTCAGTTTTTGAAGCCTAAGGATATGGACAAGACACTTGCATCTGGGTGGCCCACCACATGCTCTACCGAGCCTTGCCCTGCATAGCTTCTTTGAGCTAGATGTGGGGGACTGACCATATCAACTCTTCTCCTTGTGGGCTTCCCACGGGCACTTGGTTGGTCACTGTGGGAACAGAATGCTACACTAGATGGGCTTTTGGTCTGATCCAGCAGGAACCTTACATTCTTATGTAGAAGTTTTCTGATTCATGATTGAAAGTCAAAGGTGCACTGACTGGCCAAGGAGATTCCTCTAACAGGCAGAAGGGAGCGCAGTGAGAATAAAATTCTTCAGGTCCACAGAATTCTTTACCCAACTCTTTTGTAGCAATTAGTGTTGCAGGAAGCACTACACAACATTTAATGTACAGTGGGGTGACTTCCATTCGAAAGCACCTTCAATTTTTACCACAACAAAGCATTTTATTTTCACTACAGTGAAGCTATAAGAATTCAAAAATCTACATGAGAAACAGTCTTGCTACAGGCAATCTCACTTTCCCCTACCTAGCCACACATGGAAATATTAAAGCTATCTGAGATCTAGTTTCTTGGCTTGTAGCTCCACTAACAAATTATTAATCAGTATTAGCTTTGGGAAATGGCTACTGCAGGGTTATAACAAATCATTGTCACACTATTCACCCATTATTTCAATGCATCGCCGTGCATTTACAAACCCCTAGAAATGAACTAACACAAGTGCCAGAAGCAGATAACAGATGGACAGAAGAGAAGGGCTAGCACAAATAAGGAAAGCCAAATTGTGCAAAAGAGGAGGAAACTCATACCCGGGGTCACTGTCAATCTCACCAGAAGAAAAACTCCTAAGCAACACTAATATGCAGATTAGATACTGAATAGGAGCAAAATCCATTCCAAAACCACTAAGGCCCATACCTGTCTCCTGACTGGCTCAAGGACTGACAACTGCCAGATATGGAGTTTTCGGTGCTGCTTAAAGGATCCAACATCTATAAGAGAAGGTCACAGAAACTCAAGTTGAATCCGGTCTGGTGTTGAAAATGCAATACAAAAAGGGTGTGTAGAGAATGCTCCGATCTGATGTGCATTTAGCTAGAGCTGGCGAAGACAAATTGGTGTGTGTGTGTGTGTGGGGGGGGGAGAGAGAGAGAGAGAGAGAGAGACAGAACGAACATGCACTCTAGTATTAGGATGCCATAGTCTATGCATCTGTATTTCTTTCATTCAGTATAGCCAAGGGGAGAGTCCTTCCATATCTCATAAGCATCACTTGCAAAGTCTCATACCTGATCAACTGGTGATGTTGTCTTAATGGATGAGTGAGCAGGTAGGAAAGCGAGATGACCCCAGTACAAAAAATCCTGTAGCCAAAAGCAACCCCCCTGCCTCAACCTACGCGTTTCAGCACCTCAGGGAAGGAGGGGATCCCTGGAGGCAAACTAACGGTTGATGAACATGAAGCCCTATAAAACTGCAGCCTCTATGTACACATACACATCAACATCTGCACATATACAACTTCGCATAAGAACATGCTGCTGAATGCTGGGCAAGGGCTGTAACTCAGTGATAGAGCACATGCAGAAGGTCACAGGTTCAATGTCTGGCATCTCCTGGTTAGGCTGGGAGGAACTCCTGTTTGAAACTTCGGAAAGCCGCTACTAGTCAATGTAGACTGCAGACAACCCCAAGCTAGATGGACTAATAGCTTGGTATAAGACAGGTTCGTGTGCAACGCTCCAAGATGAAAGGCACAGATCAGAAGATTAGGAGGAACTGCTGATTCTACTTTGGCATGTTCCCTTTACTTTAAACTTACACAATGCTCGCTGGTCTCTGGAATGAATTCTCCTTCACTGTTGATGCTGGTGTAGGATCCTTGCCGAGCCATTCGCTGCTGCCTCTCTGGGACGTACCCTGGAGGGGGTGAACTTCGGCCTGTATTTTGAGAACCTGGGGATTTAAAACTGCTTATTAAAAGGGTGCACAAGGCAAAGGGCATCAGAAAGGAAAAGGGACAGCGGTGTCCTTTCCTGCACTCCTGAAACACTCCTATTCCCCCCCGTCCCCCCGCACCACCACGGGCCTGCGGACCACAGTGCATATTCCTAGTTTTCTCTTTGATTAAAGCCGGTGCAGTGGAGCAGACCAAGTGACAGGCATGGATATATGCAGAAACTCAGGCTGACATTCTCATTCAGTTAAAAATCTAATTTGGCAGCCTTGTGCTCAAAATCTCTCAGCTTAGCTGAATCTACAGTGTTATTGGTAAAGTGTATTGGCCTCTGAGTCTTTTGCATAAGACAGGAAGGAAATCTAATAAAAATCTGAGACACTTTGAACCCAATAGCTACAATGTCAAATTCTGAAAGGCGCTTAGGCAGCTAAGCCTGGAGGCAGCTACCAGCGACCAGCTCACTGCCCTGCATAAGCTTGGTCAAAGCCTTGTCCCTGACATGTACACAGTGGATAAGGGAAGTCAGAGTACAACATGGGAATGGTCAAGGCCTGGGGGTCATGGGCTGCCTCGGGTAGCAGGGTCAACCCAACATGCAGAGCTCCAAACAGAGGCAGAGATTAAATCTGGAAAGGCAATCCAAAAGAGAGCATGGCCCAAATAGCAGGGTTCCTGTGTAAAGCCAAGGTCAAACTTGGGGGAGAAAGCCAGAAGGCCAGCTGCTGCCACCCCTCGTAATTTGTATTCAGTGCCATACCGACTCTGAACATGAGAGATACCAATTAGGATTCCAATTGGCTAATAGATATTAATAGGAATTTGTCTAATCTCTGGAGGGGGAAATAACCTTCAATTAATGCACAGGCTGCTGTATTTCAGGATCCCCACCCCGCACCCCAACAAGCCAAGCTGCTTTGATTCGGACGACAGAACAAGCTATGCCCCAGTAGGTCATTAGGCAAATAGTGTCCAGCATGCGCCACGGCTTAAACAAGCCACCGTAGCTTAAGCCATGGTAATCATGTGAACTGGCCCAGTGTCTTATAATATGTAATTTGTCAATTTGGCCTAGAACTTGATCCCTTGTTCCCTCTATCCACCTTGGTGCTTCAGATGCCCTCCTTGAGAACACTGATTTAGGAACAGGCAATCTGCCCAACATCTTTCACAGTGAAGAGTAATACAAAGAATGGAAAACTGAAGGTTTGCTGTGAAGTTTCATTCTGGTTTGGTGTGAAGGAGGCATCTGGACCACACTCTATAGTATTTTTAGCTGTTTTAAATTGTTTGAACTCTTTGTTTGTTTTAACCGCTGCTGTAAGATGCCTTGAGTCTTTTTTAGACAAAGGCATCTAATAAAATTAAATAAATACTCCTTATCTGCAAAATACATAAATGCTTAATGATTTCCCTGTTTAATCCATATTGCAATTTTAGTTGTAGCCCTATGGTTTGGCCCACTTCCTCAAGTGATCCCCTCTGCAGCTGTCTGGAAATTAACTTGATAATTTCATTTTCAGTTTGACAGGTGATAGTCGTTTTTTGATTCTGGTAGTGAAATGTTCAGATAAGGTCATTGCTATGATTAAGATGTATTAACCTAATAATGATTCTCCAGTCACGTTTCATGAATGTTTTAATAAGTTGGATGATATCGCCTATAATTATTTAACTGTGGCTGGGGACTTAAATGAGATTTTAGATCCATTGTTAGACAGCAGTACTCCTTCTTGCAAGATGCAACCAGTGTGGTAAGATCTACACTTCAGGCCTATATGGCTGAATTTGGTTAATTATTATTATATTTTATTATTTATTATATTTCTATACCGCCCCATAGTCAAAGCTTTCTGGGCGGTTTACAAAAGTTTGATTGACACTTGCAATACTTTGCATCCTGGCAAGAAAGACTATGCCTTTATTTCACCGGTTCATCATAACTGTTTTCAACTAGAGTATTTTTGGTTTCTTCATCTTTGTTATGTCAAATGAATGCTTGTAAGATTTACTCACTGGTAGTTTTGGACGATGCCCCAATGTTCTTGGAGTTGCAACTTAGAGATTTGCCCATGCCCTCCTGGTGCTTTAACATCTCTCTTCTTAATGATGAGGTACTTAAACCACAGATCACTGCTGAAATGCTGGAGTATTTTGAAATTAATGAGGATACAGCTGGCCCCTTGCACCATTGAGTGGGAGGTGCGTAAAGCTTTTTATTCAGGGTCAGATTATGGCCTATGTGTCCCAAAAGAAAAATATCAAAACAATGGAACAAACATATTTGAATAACAAGTTGAGATTTATTTTATTCCGCTACTGTACACTTGTGTTGTATTAGTAGATGCCGGATGTTATTACTTATCTTTAAATACTTGTTCCCAGAGATATATCTCAAATGATTAAGCTTAATCTGAATAAACTGATTGATGAGGTTTCTAAGGATTTAGATAGATGGGCATCTTTAAAGCTGAGTTTGTAGGATAAGGCAAAGATGAATACTATACCTCAGATTGTTTACGTTATATGTGGGATTCTTTTATCTATACTTGGCAAATATTTTCAGAAAATCAATTATTTTGTTTTGTAAATTTGTAAATGTGGGGTTGTTCCTCTGTGTCACAATTATCTTTGAAAAAGATGCAATTTCCAGTTAAAGAAGGTTGATTTGACTTTCCAGATCTTGCTCTATATCATCAGACCTATCTGTTGACTTGTACTGAATTTTGGTCTTTCCTGTTTACATCGGATCTTTTGCCTTGGTCGGTTTTGGAATCTTCTTGTATGGTTCCCCTCTAAATAGATGGCATTAGATTCTAGGCACACAAGAATGGATAGGATTCCTCCCACAGTTTGTACTGTTAGAGATTTGTGGCAGATAATGTCACATCAATTACACTTTGATCCATTTCCTCATTCTAAACTGACTTTATGGACCGATCCAGATCTAAAAATTGGTAAGAATTGTTTTTCTGTGGCAGACATGGACAGATAAGACCATTTGTACTTTGGATCAACTAATGGGTGCCAATGATGAGTTCTTGTCATTTCCTACCTTGTGTGCCAAATATGATTTGCCAGGTATAGCTCAATGACAATACTTGCAATTGCAGCATTTGTTAGTATCTACGTTTGGTCCTATCGCTTTTACAGCACCAGAGTCTCCGTCATTATTGGAAGTATTTATTGAGGCTGGTCAGGCAAAGTGACCCATGATCCATGTCTATAAATACTTGTTACTTGTCCTCCTGGACCGCCTGGAGGGGTTGGGCATTGGAGACACTGTATTGCGGTGGTTCCGGTCCTTCCTCTCCGGCAGGTACCAGAGGGTAGTACTGGGAGAGGAGGTTTCGGACCCGTGGCCACTTACTTGTGGGGTGCCACAGGGTTCCATCCTCTCCCCGATGCTATTTAACATCTATGTGAAGCCACTGGGGGCTATCATCAGGAGGTTTGGGGTGCAGTGTCATCAATATGCGGATGACATGCAGCTCTACCTCTCATTCAAATCTTCACCAAGGTTGGCCGTAGAATCCCTGTCCAAATGTCTGGAGACGGTGAGTGGCTGGATGGGGAGGAATAAGCTGAAGCTCAACCCTGACAAGACCGAGGTACTTTTGGTGGGAGACAAGAGGAGGCTGGGGGATGTTGACCTGGTGTTGAATGGGGTACGGCTACCCTTGAAAGACCAGGTCCGCAGCCTGGGGGTCATTTTGGACTCCCAGCTGTCCATGGAGGCTCAGGTGTCAGCTGTGAGCCGGACAGCGCTGTATCAACTCCATCTGATACGGCGGCTGTGCCCCTTCCTTCCGGACCATCTGCTCCCATCGGTAGTACATGCCCTGGTCTCCTCTCGTTTAGACTACTGTAATGCGCTCTACGTGGGGTTACCCTTGAAGACGGTTCGGAAGCTGCAGCTGGTACAGAACGCAGCGGCACGCCTGATTAAAGGCAGCCGCCGGCGAGATCACATCACTCCAGTGCTGAAGGAGTTGCACTGGTTACCAGTTGTTTTCCGGGCCAAATTCAAGGTGTTGTTTTTGACCTTTAAAACCCTATATGGTTCCGGCCCAGCCTATCTTAAGGAGCGCCTCCAGCAACACCAGACAGGCCGCTTAACAAGATCAGCCTCAGATGGCCTTCTCTCTGTCCCATCAGCCAGGACAGCTAGACTGGTGGGGACGAGGGAGAGGGCCTTCTCTGTGGTGGCCCCCACTCTGTGGAACTCCCTCCCTAGGGAACTCCGTCATGCCCCCTCTTTAATGAGCTTCCGTCATGCATTAAAAACGTGGTTGTTCAGGCAGGCATTTGGGGTGGGTTAGGGTATTTAAAAAAAAAAAAATATGGTAAAATTTTATTGTTTTAAATTGTTTTATGGTGGGTTGTACATCGCCCAGAGTGGCTGGGTGACCAGTCAGATGGGCGATTAATAAATTTAATAAATAAATAAATAAATACTGGTGAATACATATGACATACAGGGTTCTAAGCAGGAATGGAATAGGCAACTGGACTGTTCCATTTTGCCTGATCAGTGGATCGCTGCTCTGGCATCTACCTGTAGCATCTATGGCTCTTAGGCTGCGTCTTATTCAGCAAAAACTTTTGTTTTGTGAGTACTGGACTTTAATAAGGGTTTGTCTAACTCGGCTAATCGCAGGGAGTGCAATGCAGCTAATGCTTCCTTTAAACATATGTTCTGGCAATGTTTAGTAGTAGCTTCTTTTTGGGAGGAGGCTATAATACAGATAAATTTTGTACTGGAACAGTCTTTAATATTCACTGTTGTATATGCTCTTTTAAATTATCTACCTGCTTCTTGGAAATTAACGAATGGTCAGTATAAATGAATTTTCCATGCCCTTTTGACAGCTAAAAGATTGATATTACAACACTGAGAGGATAAACACTCACCTCCTATAATGCAATAGATTGAGGACTTTACAACATTTTCAATTTTTGAATGGGTGGCGTATAGATGCCGCCTTTGAATGGATACTTATTTGGATATTTGGTCCACTTTTGTTGAAGCTTATGTATGATTGCTTAGAAAGGTGTATTTTCATATATATGCATTTCATATGTATTCAGTGATATGGATATATACAAATCTTTCTCTCTCTGTGTAATTTTCTCTTTTTTCTTCTTTCTTTTTATATTTGTTTCTTTTTATTTTTTTGTTGAAATTTCACAATAAAAATGAATTTTAAAAACTTCATAACTTCATAACATCTACAATTCCTGAGTTGTTGAAAGCCACTCTCTCTTGGGTTTAATTTCAAACCACCAGTAGGGAAAATATGGAGATTACGCATAGAGCTGTTTGTATATGATGATTTCAAATTCAAATTTAAAAATGAATGCAGAATTCTGGATGTACTGTATTTGCTTAAAAGAGTAGAAGGTTAGCAAATTAAAAGACGATAGTATATTTGCTAGGAGAATTCTTCTCTTTGTCTATAATGGGTGCTTGCAATACACTATTGTCATCTACTGATTCATCAGAGAAAGCAGGAAGCTAAGAAATCTCATTTTGTCATGCGCCAATAAGCAACCAAGGGCCAACCTTTTTGGTGGGAGAGAAAAGGAGGTTGGGGGGTGTTGACCTGGTGTTGAATGGGGTACGGCTACCTTGAAAGACCAGGTCTGCAGCCTGAGGGTCATTTTAGACTCCCAGCTGTCCATGGAGGCTCAGCTTTCCGCTGTAAGCTGGACAGCGCTGTACCAACTCCATCTGATACAGCGGCTGTGCCCCTACCTTCCCGACCATCTGCTCCCATCGGTAGTGCATGCCCTGATCTCCTCTTGTCTAGACTACTGTAATGCACTCTACGTGGGGTTACCCTTGAAGACTGTTCAGAAGTTGCAACTGGCACAGAACGCGGTGGCTCACCTGATTACAGGCAGCCGCCGGTGTGATCACATCACTCCAGTGCTGAAGGAGTTGCACTGGTTACCAGTTGTTTTCCGGGCCAAATTCAAGGTGTTGATTTTGACCTTTAAAACCCTATATGGTTCCAGCCCAGTCTATCTTAAGGAGCGCCTCCAGCAACACCAGACAGGCCGCTTAACAAAATCAGCCTCGGATGGCCTTCTCTCTGTCCCATCAGCCAGGACAGCTAGACTGGTGAGGACAAGGGAGAGGGACTTCTCCGTGGTGGCCCCCACTCTGTGGAACTCCCTCCCTAGGGAACTCCGCCATGCCCCCTCTTTTATGAGCTTCCGCCACACATTAAAAACGTGGTTGTTCAGGCAGGCATTTGGGGTGGGTTAGGGTATTTTTAGAAATATGTTTTAAAGTAGAATTTTATTGTTTTAAAATTGTACTGCTGTATATTGCCCAGAGTGGCTGGGTGACCAGCCAGATGGCCGATTAAGAAATTAAATAAATAAATAAATAAATAAAATAAAACCTCAAAATGAAGATTTTTAAAAGAAGAAAAAGCCTTCACACAAATGGAGAACTGGATTTCTTTTACGGTGGAGCATGTTCATCAGGATGACCAAGATGACCTTTAAATGGAGCCTCACATTTCCTCCAAGGACACAGGAACAGGAGTATGTAAAATTCCTCTCAGAAATATGTATTCCTTTTCCTTATAAAAAAAGTGTCCCCAAACAGACTTGCCATCTTTAAGCAAGCATAAGAGAGAGAAATATATTTGGGGAGGAGGGATGTTAAAAAGCCCTTCTACAATTTATCTCCCCCACTGCCCAACCACACATTCAGTTTTTTAAAAAATTATGTTAGTGTGTTTTAAGATCTTTGTACTGCTGCTGGCTTTTACTTTGTTTTTTTTTCTATTTTAAACTGTTTAATGCTTTTATATTACGTTTCATTATATTATTGTATTTTATGGTTTCAAGTCTTGTTTTGTGAACTGCTCAGAGGGCTTCAGCTAAACCAGGGATGCAAAACACAGACATTTCTAAGAGCAGATATGAAGACAAATCTACTTGCTTAACCTCTCTAGCCACTTAGATGCCACTCACTTGGCCTAGTTGTTTTTCTCCAGTTACTCAGAACCTGGATTTTTGCAGCTCTGATATAAACATTTTTAAAGTGGGGTGCTACTCTTGTGGGCTTAGTGTTCACTTGTACAGATGTATTCAGCCTGAAATGTGCCAGTTTTTAATATGGCCTACCAATAGTTACCCAGCAGAAAATAATCATCTCCCACCCAAGGTTCAAATTATTCAAATAAGAAGTCAAGGCTTTTGCATGTACTTTGCCATTAGCCCCAAAGGATGTTGTTCAAATGCAAAGGGCATTATAACTAAGGGTCCTGTTGTACTACGTTTTTTCACATAACTTGTACCGGAGAGATTTTGGGGGAAGGGGCAAGGCGATGACTGGAGACTAACACAGGCAGTACTAGGAGACAGGTAATTATGAAAAGGGCAGTAACTGGCAAGATGACCAGAGGGTAAGACAAAGTGGGTGCCTAAACTTTTAAGAACAGTATACAAGAGGGAATTTCTGCAGATGCTGCTCAATATGGAGAGGGGTGGGTAAGAAAAGCTGCATGCTTCAGAATTCCCTATTTCACACAACTATTAATGCTACAGGAACCCTGCAACTTTTTTTGTATAGGAGAAAGAGGGAGAAGAAATAAACCAAGAAAGAAATAAACCAAGAAAGAAAGGAAGTGTGTATGTAGATAAAATGAAAAGGGAAAGGCAGAAGTTGCAGAATAATAGGGTAAAGAGGAAGCCTGCAGAAAAAGCTTGAAAAGATTATATATGCAGAATTCTTCAGGAACTAGATACATTTGGGAAGCCAACACGCAGGGCATGAAGTTAACAGGCTTTCTCCACTGTTTGTCTCCAGCAACTGGTTTGGAGGTTCACTGCTTTTGAAAATGGAGGTTCCATTATCATGGGGAGGAAATATAAGGGAGGAGAGCTGAGAAACTGGTTGCAGAGATGCAGAGGAGAGAGAGGGACTTGTGTTAGGGGAAGAAAGGGCTCCAAAGAAGGAAAAGGCAGAGATATAGACTGGATTCAAACAAAGGAGTGACTGCCTGTGTCACTGCAGAAGAAAAGGCTTATGCAGATTCAGTTCCCCTAGGTCAGTTGTGGACAACTTGTGGCCATCCAGATATTTTGGCCTACACCTCCTATTAGCCCTAGCCAGCATAGCCAATGGTGAGGGATGATGAGAGTTGTAGGCCAAAATACCTGAAGGACCACAAGTTGCCCACCCTTGCCCTTGATCATGAGTGGGGAACCAGTGGCCCATGGGCTGTACCTGGCCCTCAAGGCCTTTCAGTCCAGTCTCTCCTCACAGGGCTCCCTCCAGGGTTTTGCCACAGTTATTTACTGGCCACCTATGTCTTGGTTCACTGGTTCTGCTCGTCTCACAATGAGATCTATCTGAAGAACTGACCAGTCCCTATCCTGCTCTCTACCCTTCTTGCATCACATGCTGTACATACTGGAAGGAGCATTTCCATAAAGCTCACCCCTTTGTTTCTGTTCCAACTGGTAGGGACAGAGAAATGAATATGCATCTGTTCTATATGGGGCTTGTTTGGGGCCCAGTCTACAGAAACTGGGATATTTAGTGTTACATATACTGGTCCTCAGCAGCTCCTGGTGGCAGCAGCTGCTATTGCTGGGGTGAGAAGATGATGAGAAGTCCTGGAGTCAGGGCTGCCCCTATCCTGCTTGGTGTTCAGAAATTGTTTCTTGTACATTTAGACTGAGATTGCGAAAGAGAGAAAAAGTGTGTAAAAGCAGAGGAAAAAAAGAAACCAAGCAGCTTGGTGCAAGGAATTGTGTGTATGTAGCAGAGGAGGAGGGAGGAGATGGAGAGATCAGGGGCAGGGGTAACAGACTGAGATGGGGTGACGAAATAGCAGAGGAAACAGAAGCTGAACCTCCTGGTGCAAAGAGATGTGTGTGTGAGTGTGTGAGGGGGAGGGAGGGAGGGAGGGAGGGAGACAGGGGGAGGGAGAGAAAAGGAGAAGCGAAACACCTGTTGCATTGAGCTGCAGGATGAGGCAGCACAGAGAGACGGAGCTGGGGATTAAAAAAACCCCTGCACTTTATACAGGAGCATGAACCTGGATTTGTGAGAGACTTTTACTCTGCCCACTTTTGGCTTTGACCCCACAAGACTGGAAAAGGTCAGTTTACATTCCAGTTCCAAAGAAGGGCAGTGCCAAAGAGTGCTCAAACTACCGTACAATTGCGCTCAATTCACATGCCAGCAAGGTGATGCTCAAAATCCTACAAGCTAGGCTTCAGCAGTATGCGAACCAAGAACTACCGGAAGTACAAGCGTTGTTTCAAAGAGGCAGAGGAACTAGAGATCAAATCGCCAACGTTCGCTGGATCATGAAGAAAGCAAGAGAATTCCAGAAAAACACCTATTTCTGCTTCATTGACTACACTAAAGCCTTTGATTGTGTGGATCACAACAAACTGTGGCAAATTCTGAAAGAGATGGGAGTACCAGACCACCTTACCTGTCTCCTGAGAAACCTGTACGAGGGTCAAGAAGCAACAGTAAGAACCGGACATGGAACAACCGATTGGTTCAAAATTGGGAAAGGAGTATGACAAGGCTGCATATTGTCGCCCTGCTTATTTAACTTATATGCAGAGTACATCATGAGAAACGCCGGGCTGGATGAATCACAGGTCAGAATTAAGATTGCCGGGAGAATTATCAACAACCTCCGATATGCAGACGATACCACCCTAATGGCAGAAAGTGAAGATGATCTAAAGAGCCTCTTGTTGAGGGTGAAAGAGGAGAGTGCAAAAGCTGGTTTGAAACTCAACATTAAAAAAATGAAGATCATGGCATCTGGCCCCATCACTTCCTGGCATACAGAAGGGGAAGAAATGGAAGCAGTGACAGATTTTATTTTCTTGGGCTCCGAGATCACCGCAGACGGTGACTGTAGTCATGACATTAAAAGACACTTGCTCCTTGGGAGGAAAGCTATGGCAAACCTAGACAGCATAGTCAGAAGCAGAGACATCACCTTGCCGACAAAGGTCTGTCTAATCAAAGCTATGGTTTTCCCAGTAGTAACGTATGGCTGTGAGAGCTGGACTATAAGGAAGGCTGAGTGCCGAAGAATTGATGTTTTCGAACTGTGGTGCTGGAGAAGACTCTTACGAGTCCCCTGGACTGCAAGGAGGTCAAATCAGTCAAACCTAAAGGAAATCAACCCTGAGTGCTCATTGGAAGGACAGATACTGAAGCTCAAATATTTTGGCCACCTAATGCGAAGAGAAAACTCTCTGGAAAAGACCCTAATGCTGGGAAAGACTGAAGGCAAAAGGAGAAGGGGACGGCAGAGGATGAGATGGCTAGATAGCATCACTGATGCAATGAATATGGACTTGAGCACGCTCTGGGAGAGAGCGCAGGACAGGAAGGCGTGGCGTGCTATGGTCCATGGGGTCACGAAGAGTCGGACACGACTGAACGACTCAACAACAACAACAACCACTGGCATCTGGCCCCCCAGACAGTTTTCCATGGGGGAATGTGTCCCTTGGGCTAAAAATTGTTCCCCCATTCACACCCTAGATGGAATCACCCCCTATGATCAGGTAATACTATCTACCTTTAAAGTACGGGATAAAATAAACCACTGCCCCCATCAGAATACCACCTGCCTTTAGGCTGCATAATGACACTTGGAATTTTAGTAAATGGAGACTACTTAATATAAATACTGCTAAATCCTTAACTGAAAACCCCACTTTTTAAAATCAGGCAAAAGAGCTGAAAGCTTTTTCACCATATTAACACCTCCAGATACATCTTTTGAAAGAACCTGATGTCTAGAGGCAAGTCTTTAGGGACATAACACCTTGTAAGCACATGCCTTCCTCCCTTCCTCCCACCTCACAGATCTCCTAGAAAGATGACAATGACAACAGCAACAGTGACAGCAACAACAACAGAGGTGTTGAAGCTCAGGCTAGTGTGATATTCAGGCCATATGTCCTCTAACCCTGAATTTCAATGCATGTATTCAGGGGCTGTAATTGTTAGGGCAAGTACCCCCTCCTCATTCCAAGGTGCACTTTTCCTCATATATTCCAGGACGCAACCCTGATAATGAGAACAGAACTAGTGGTGAATCGTAGAACAAACGAAGCCCTGGGTGGGACGCCATTTTCTCTGTTGCACATATTGGGCTTTTGTCTGTTTGATACACACACACATTGTGGGCACGCATCTCGAGTACCTTGCCTCCAGAGAAAGGGGAATTTTGGAGACCGTAGACCACAGCCCAAAGAGGTTGGCAGGGCTCGATTTTATTTATAGACTGGAATTTATCTGCCAAACTGGGTGCCAGGCCATGAGTACTCACTGATGGACAGGTGCCTGCTTCTGGTTTCAGGTGGCTGGTAGGCAATATTCACATCTCCAACAGATTGGGAAGTCTTGATTCTGACTTGTTTTGGCACCCCAGAATGGGATGATGAACTCGTCTGTTGAAAACATATATAGAGAAACCAACAAGAATTAAGGAACTTTATTTTTAAGGGACCTAGTATTTTACTTCTAATAACAACAGGGACAATGACAGGCAACCCAGGAAAGCAGTATCAAGCCAATACTAAAAATATGGTCTGAAGGGCCATTCCCATCTGTTTCGGGGCTCCAAGATATTATACAATCTGCAAAATGTTGCTCCTGGGCTGGACAAATGGTCTGGGATATTGAGCTGTGGATCTGAGCTTGCAGCATCTTATGTGACTGATGAGAGGGCAGTTGGAAGTTTATGTGAGGGACAATGTGCATTACACACATACTTGAATTTCACTACAGAAGTGCAGAACCTGCCATGTAACACAGGATTTGGCAACCTAGTATTTAAAAAAAATTAAGAAAGGACATGTTTCTAGCAAAGGGTCCACAAAGGTGCTAGCTAGCTGCAAGCATATATTTTACTCTGATGAGCACATTTGTGACACCAACTCCAGCCCGAAATGAAAAATAAGTGGAGGCTTGTCTCTGTCATGCTCCATCAGGAAATCCATCATCTGTCCTGGGCAACAGCTCAGGCAAGGAGGCACAATGTGATCAAGATGGCTGGGTCATGTTTGGAATGAAGGTTAGGTTTCAGGACCTTGGTCAGCAATCCTGGAGCTAGAAAAGTAACAAATTACTCCAGCAGAGTCTGGGAGCAACTGGTGGGCTTTTATAGTCAGACCAAGAGAGTCTCTCTGGAAACTCCATCCCCACAGGTGCTGCCTCTGCCCGTTAAAGGGCCTTTTCTTACAGCCATTGGCTTCTCCTAGGGAATGAAGGCTGGAGGAGAGGGGGAGTCAACTGGGGACTGCTCCTCAGAGTCCTTAAGGAAGTCCAATGCCCATCCCTCAGTCAGAGGGTAGTGGCACCTCCTGGGCAGAGCGTGGACAAGACATGGGGTCCAAGGCAGTGGGCTCCACTTTAGAAGGATGAGGAACTGTGATTGGTCTTTCAGATGCCTTCACTTCAGATCTCCCTGCTCTGCCGCTACTTGAGGCAAAATAAAACACACTTTTTCCATATCCTAACTCTGAGTGCTCCCAGTCCTGGGCCATGACAATCTCTGACCTCATGTTGGGCTTCAGAGGCACTGAGAAACAGTGGGCCCTCACAGTTTCAGAGTGCATCCAAGGCTCAAATCCCAAACCTCAACTGAATTAGGGGATCGGTAGGATTGATGGCAAATGTTGGCTGGCTACCAGTTCATGGATCTTCGTTTCCTGCCCTCATGATGGGAGACAAAAGTTTGCATTCCTAATGCTCAATGGTAAGCAAGATCCCTGTTCCTTTTAAAAAATGTACTATTGAAAGCTAAGTAGTCAAATGATACCTTTTTTAAACATTTCTGGATTTATATTACTGGTTCACTTGTACCAAGGTATTTAGGAATCAGATCCTCATGTCATGTACATCTGACTGAAAGCAATGAAACACACTTAAATAAAAACCTATTTTAATGATTGAAGTGTGCTATAATACAAGGCACACTCTAAAAGAAGATGGATGATGCATTAAATTACATAGGTTTAATGATAAAAATCACATGGCTATTATAAAACCAGTTAGGGTTTTAAAAACACCTATTTGTGCCAAATAAAATTACTACTCCCTCTGAAGGCATTAGTGATGGGGAAAGGGGGGTAGAGGAAGGCAGCCCAATCAAACAAAACTTGTATTTTAGGGAGAAAAACGTTTCCTTTACTTTTCACCTGGGATATCATATATGCAGAAGCCTACATCAGATTCTTGGCGTTTCACTTTATTAGAACAAGTAATCTCTTGACAAGCAGCTTCAAGATGAACAGGAAGTCAGTGGAAAATGGGAAGTGGCAGTACTTACTAAAGGCTTACGAAAACATATGTTTCTGCTTTAAGTAAAACATGGGGAAAAACTCACCTTATAAAGATCTGGGAATCATTGTAATGCTTAATGACTGAAAAGAGGCTATACCAAATATGAGCACATATGCTTTTACTCACATGGTTTCTGTCCTGAGACAGAAGCAATATTCTAAGGCTTTTCACATTTGAGCTCCGGTCCAAAAGATCTATTGCCTTATCGAGGTCATTTTGACTTTTCAAGGGAATAGATAACTGCAAAGGAAGAGCACAGACACACAATTAGTAATGGCACATTACATTTTAAATCCTGCCTGACAGGGATTAAATAGTGAGAGAGCAAGATAGAATTATAAATGGTCTTAAGCTGCTTTATTGTGTATACTTACTTGGGAGTAAACCCCACTGAATTCATTGGGACTTACTTCAAAGTAAAACATGCGTAAGCTCAGGCTATAAACAGGCTATAGTATTCCTTTTATATATATATCCATATATTTCAGGTTGTGTTTGTTTTCCAGGCAAGGAACATCCCTACAACCACTTTCTTGATACAAGTTGCTTCTACAGGCACGTCCCCTAAATAGTAACCTGCAAAAAATTTAATTTCCTCAGAATTTAAAGGGGAGGGGAAGAGATGAAAGTGCTGATATTCTCAACCCACATACACATTTGCAAACTTCTGTTACTCTTAGATAAGATTATATCACATGGAACCACTTTTATTTTGGCAAATGTGTTAGATATAATTAGCTGCTTGTTTGAAAACCTGTATTTATATTTATTCCAGACTGTATCTATTTATGTCCCCTAAGGTATATGGATTTTTCAGAGGGGTGGAGAGAGTATTTTCACTATATGTTTCCCTTACAGCTGAACAGCATTAGTTTTAGAAGGAAATAAGTATCATACATATTTGGTTGGTGAAAGTTAGTACCTCATTATTCACGTAATGGAGATCCAGTGGCTGCCCAAATGCTGTTTTCACTTTCTGCTGCACCTCTTCATAGTGGACAGGCCGGTTAAAAGGGATAATTCTGGGGTGAGATAGCAAGAAAGCAAGATGAGATGAGGTGATAGGAGTCCCCTGGAAAAGTCGTCTTTGAGAGATTACTCCTTGAGATTAGATGTGCAATTAACTATGTGTATTCAGCAGAGAGGATTAGCCTCTTAGGAAATGACAGTATCTCCTCCCAGGATCAGCACTTCTCCTGGCTAAAAAGATCAATCAGTAATGCCCACTCAAGGTAAACTTGGGTGACATGGAGCTTTATGTCCCTATCCCTGTATGTGGTTCTAGAGGAAAGGAGGGAGATGGCACCAACCCACGATTATATGGAAGTGAAAATTATTTCATTATGGACCACCACAGAGTCATTAAAATATAAATCACAAGATCACATCCTTGATTAATTTATCTACATGTAATGGTATATGGGGGAAAAGAACAACATGGCATGTAGGGTAAATATAGTTATTTAAAGTTCACCTTTGTTGGCAGTGATGTAGAGAGCTCTTCAGTCATACGGCGGTAAAGGGTATGCACTTGCGGGATGGGGTGATTGTGAAACAGGAAATTGATTTTAAGTGGTCTGCTTTGCAGTTTGCGCTTTCCATAATATAAGAGTTGGGAAGCAAAAGTCACTAAAACTCTATTATATCCAATTATTTATAAATGCTGTGTTTGTACTTTTGAAATTCATAAAAGTAGCCCACAATAACATTTTCTACTTACTACTTTACTTACACAGAAATACAGGAGGAGGAGCTTGGTAGCCCCATCAAGAGCATCTGGGTTGAAATAAATGGAGCAAAGAATAAAAGGAACCTGGTGGTCGGAGTCTACTACCGGCCACCCAATCAAGGAGAAGACAAGGATGAAACTTTTGAAAAGCAAATAGCCAATGTTTTAAGGAAGCATGATGTAGTAGTAATGGGGGACTTCAATTTCCCCAATATTTGTTGGGAGACAAATTCTGCAAAACATGGCCCCTCCAGGAAATTCCTGACTTGTGTGGCGGATAACTTCCTCCTACAGAAAGTAGAGGAAGGAACTAGAGGATCGGCTATCCTTGACTTGATCCTAACCAACAGAGATGACTTAGTGGATAAAGTAGCAGTTACAGGAACTCTGGGGGAAAGCGACCATGTTGTACTTGAGTTCTTGGTTCTAAGGGAACCAAAAGCCGAGTGTAGTCAAACACGTACCCTGGATTTTAGGAAAGCTGATTTTCATAAACTCAGAACAATGATCAGTAAGGTCCCATGGCAAGCGATGCTAGTGAGAAAAGGAGTCCAAGATGGGTGGGAGCTTTTAAAAAAGGAAATTCTCAAGGCACAATCACAAGTAATTCCAACAAGAAGAAAAGGTGGAAGACAACAGAAGAAGCCAATGTGGCTTCACAAAAAGCTTAGGGATGACCTGAAAACAAAAAAGGACACATATAGGAAGTGGAAAGAAGGCCAAGTAACAAAGGAAGAGTACAGGCAGATAGCACAGAATTGCAGGGATGGTGTCAGGAAGGCGAAAGCTGAGAATGAGCTGAGGTTAGCAAGGGATGTTAAAAACAACAAAAAGGCTTTCTTCAGCTACATGCATAGTAAAAGGCAGAGGAAAGAAATGGTGGTTCAGCTATTAAATAAGGATGGCAAAACGATAACAGATGACAAAGAAAAGGCAGAGGTGCTCAATTCCTACTTTGGCTCAGTCTTCTCCCCAAAGCGGGTCTATGACCCCCCTGGCAAAGGCGAAGTACAGGCTGAAGGGGCAGGATTGCAGCTTGAGATCGACAGGCATATGGTCAAGGAACACCTCATTACTTTGAATGAGTTCAAATCTCCAGGGCCAGATGAACTGCATCCTAGAGTCATAAAGGAACTGGCAGAAGAACTCTCAGAACCGCTGTCTATTCTCTTTGAGAAATCATGGAGGACAGGGGAAGTGCCAGATGACTGGAGGAGGGCTAACGTTGTCCCTATCTTCAAAAAGGGTAAAAAGGAGGAATCTGGGAACTACAGACCAGTCAGTTTGACATCAATCCCTGGGAAAATTCTGGAGCAGATCATAAAGCAATCCATCTGGAAGCACCTTGACAACAATGCCGTGATTACTCGAAGCCAACATGGATTTGTCAAAAACAAGTCCTGCCAGACGAATCTGATCTCATTTTTTGATCAAGTAACCTCCCTTGTAGACCGTGGGAATGCTGTAGACATCATATACCTCGACTTCAGCAAAGCTTTCGACAAAGTGCCCCATGATATCCTGATGAGTAAACTAGCTCAAAGTGGGCTACATGAAACAACGATCCGGTGGATCCACAGTTGGCTACAGAATCGGACTCAAAGAGTGCTTATCAATGGGACTTTCTCAAACTGGGGAGAGGTAACGAGTGGGGTACCGCAGGGCTCAGTCCTGGGCCCAGTGCTCTTCAACATTTTTATTAATGACTTGGAGGAGGAGGTGCAGGGAATGCTGATCAAATTTGCAGATGACACAAAATTGGGAGGGATAGCTAATACTTTGGAAGACAGAAATAAAATTCAAAGTGATCTGGATAGACTGGAGCGCTGGGCAGAAAACAACAGAATGACATTTCATAGGGACAAATGCCAAGTTCTGCATCTAGGAAAAAGAAACCAAATGCACAGTTACAAGATGGGGGATACGTGGCTCAACCACACTACAAGTGAGAAGGATCTTGGAATTGTTGTCGATCACAAGCTGAATATGAGCCAACAATGTGATGTGGCTGCAAAAAAGGCAAATGCTCTTTTGGGCTGCATTCATAGAAGCATCGCTTCCAAATCCCGGGAAGTACTAGTTCCCCTCTACTCAGCACTGTTTAGGCCTCATCTGGAGTACTGTGTCCAGTTCTGGGCACCACACTTTAAGAAGGATGCAGACAAACTGGAGAGGGTTCAGAGGAGGGCAACAAAGATGATCAGGGGACTGGAAACAAAGCCCTATGAAGAGAGACTCAAAGAACTGGGCATGTTTAGCCTTGAGAAGAGAAGACTGAGGGGAGATATGATTGCACCCTTCAAGTATTTGAAAGGTTGTCACAGAGAAGAAGGCCAGGATCTCTTCTCGATCATCCCAGAGTGCAGGACACGGAAGAATGGGCTCAAGTTACAGGAAGCCAGATTCCGGCTGAACATCAGGAAAAACGTCCTGACTGTAAGAGCAATACGAGAATGGAACCGATTACCTGGGGAGGTGGTGGGCTCTCCCACACTGGAGGCCTTCAAGACGAGGCTGGACAGCCATTTGTCAGGGATGCTCTGACTTGGATTCCTGCATTGAGCAGGGGGTTGGACTCGATGGCCTTGTAGGCCCCTTCCAACCCTACTATTCTATGATTCTATGATTAATGAGAAACCAATCCAATTATACACTGAAATTTAGTACTCTGACACTGGGAAAATATAGCTTAGCTCACAGCTGCACTGCATCTCTTTCTAAAAGGCAAACAGCACATTAAACACACACATACACATTTTTGAGCTCCCAACCTAAGTATTTTTTAAAGCCAAAAATCATGATGGATTTGGGTAGTTTTAGGCAGACCATTCCTAAGTTAAATATTTGTGGTTAAATCTGGCAGCTCTAATGAAATCAAACACATACAAGTGCATTTTGAGAGCAAGTCTACATAGCTGCATAATTATTGCTTGCATACAATTGAGCTTTTCATTCGGTATGTAAAACAAACATCACACCCCCTACTGAGCAACCCATGCCATTCCAAAGGCACCTGTTTGACCAGGAAGAGGTAAAAAAGGACAACGCTGTGGGGGCTATGGTTTCACTTCCAAGCTAATTGCCACAGCACTGTAGATAAAACACTGTGCTTGTGTTGCATAGTGCATCGCAGTCTGCTCCTGGTGGAACACCGGAAGCCTATTCTTGTCAACATCTTATTAGAAATGTAGTATCTCCTGGCTATGGCTGCTTGTACTGGGGAGTCCCTTGTTTTATCATGAAGGCTACGTAATATGTTGCATGCTTGAATTCCAAAGCAAATGCTAAATAACCTCAACTCTTATATTTCATCTTGTATTTCCAGAGAAACCATCACCATCACCATTCCACTCAACTTTTACTGCTTTACTTATAGTGTGATACAGGTGTGCTTTGAAAAAAAAAGGTCTCAAGTTTACTACATTCCATTTCATTTGGCCTCTTTTGTCTTCCTAACAACTTGTTTGCCTTAGATTGCGAACCCCTGGGGGACACAGCTATTAACATTTAGGAAGAATTACGGTAAGCCTTGTTGAATCCATAGAATAGAGCGGGATATATATAAAATGAAAAAGTAGATATTTATTGCAAATCTTCCATATGTGCAAAAATACCACATCAAGGCTGAAATCCTCTCCCTGGAAGAACGAGAGAGAGTTCAATGGGACTTACTTCTGAATATTCACAAGATTCTGCTATAAATCTACTGATACTCTATGTTAAGAATGGGGGGGGATTACATCCCCTTGGTTGCCTAGACATTTGCAATATTTTGTATAGGGTTGGCACTTAAAATGTTGGTACCCAGGAATTAGGGATTGTCCTGGTTCTGTTCAACATTAGAAGGTGAACATTATTTTGCATGCTAGTTCCATTCCTCTGCACCTTCCCTCCCTCAACTCCACAGGGGGGAGGGGGAAAGGCTGGTAGGAAAAGAAAATGGCAGAGGGGAAAGAGCACACACACCGTTCAAGGGACACTAGGCCCACAGGTGAAGCACCCTTCCTAGGATATGTGCAGGACAGAGAGAAATCAGTAGAAAGAAGAGAAAAGGAAAACAGTATTTACTTTTAAGGTGCAGCAACAGCTAGTTCTTAGGAAGCTAAGCTGGCACCTTTTATTTTGCTTCTAGGCAGAGTAGGTCTGGGAATTTAAGGGAACCCTCCTTAGGAGGAGACCTTGCTAGCACTATCTAATGCTTAGGTGAGAGGAAATATCTCAGAGAATATTGAACACCCTCTTTCCTTCCTTTGAGAAAAACTGGACCCCTCTGGTGTTTATATAATTTTAAAATTCTTTATTTAGCAAAGTACAACTCACAACTTCATTAAAATTGGGCTCAGCTTAGACTAGGTAGCAAAAATGTATCTCAAATGCAATCAAATAGGTGAAAAGAAGAGGGCAAAGACTTACCGCCTTTCCCCATTATGTTCAAACTTTATCCTGATGTCATTCTGTCAAAGAAGAGATTATTAGTTCACCTGCTAAGTGCTTGCACAGTTTGGGGGTCATTTTACAACAAAATGATCAAAGATCTTATAGACATGATGACACAGCATACCTGTACACTTCATAACCTAAAGCAAGGTTAGGGAACCATGTCAGCCCAAGGGCCAAATCGACTCCATGGAAGCACATTGGAGGCCACATGCCAGCAATTGACGAGGCCCCCCCAGTGCTGTCATGTGACTCCCAAAATGGTTGTCCAGACCCCTACACACACACAGTCACAACACACACTCCCCCATCCTCAACATGCCCCCCATGTTGCAATTAGGCTATTTAAAAGCCTCTGCTGGCACCAACAGAGGCTTTTTCAGAGTTTGATTGTGGTGTGGGGAAGATTTTTTGAGGGGGAATCATAGTGTTGGGGAGGGGAGGTTTAGTCCTTCCCTCCTCAGCAGCAATCCCCTTAAAATGTCCCCGTTCTTCGGCTGTCACTTGTCTTTATTGCTAGAAGGAACAGCAAGAAAAAACACATATTTAAGGTGCAACCCTGTGCATGTTTAGGCAGAAAAAATCCTACAACTCCCAGCATTCCCCAGCCAGCATGGGGAATGCAGGGAGTTGTAGGACTTGTTGTGTCTAAACATGCACAGAATTGCGCCCTTATTGATTGACTATTAACATTTGTATACCACCTGATCTGCTAAAAAGCTATGAAGGCTGTGTAACAACAATTTAAAAGAATAAAAACAAGAACATTAAAAACATTAAAAGTGCACGTTTTGAAAGCTAAATGGAAAAGATGCATCTTCACACCCTTTGGGGGCCAATCATAGTTCCTGAGGAGGTAACACAGGAGGAATCCCTTCACATCTGCCTGACAAATGGGTAACGGCGCCCTCAAAAGGCCTCTCTTGCAGATCTGAATACTTGGGTAGATTCATAGTGAGACAGGCAGTGCCTTCGATAGCCAGGTCCTAAGCCATCTAGGGTTTTAAAAGTTCAAACCAAAACCTTGAATTGCATCCGGAAAGCAACTGACAACCAGTGCAGGTCTTTCAGGACAGGTGTAAACTTCTGCTTCTACTTTTTGACCCCTGGAAGAAGACAGTAGGTTGTCTTCCACTGGTGAGTATGACAGCTAGTGTCAGGGATCGGTCATGGCATTGTGTGTTGAACATCCTGTGCCCCCTTTTTAAGCATTTACTTTACTCTTGCCTAAATGCAAAAATATCTAGACTTCCTATGAAGTAATTCCAATACAGAACAAAATAATGCCATTTAAGAAAAAAATCCACTCTGTAGCTTGTCCATTTCTTTTATGATTGTTTTTCAGGTACTGAATAAGTACTACCACAGGTGCCAACAAGATATTAACAACTAAGTTTTCACAGCATTCACCTGATACATCCATTATGCTACGCAATTTAACATTGTTAGTTCATTAAATCTCAAATTGATCCTCTTTTTGATTAGTTATTTGTGTAACTTGATTTTGGACTTTGGAGTAACATATGATGTAAGTCTGCATCTGTGATTCCACATTTCCAACATCCATTTTTTTGTTCAATATATCCTGAATATTCTGGCCCTCTAGAAGTTGGTGTACTATAACTTCCATCAGTCCTAGCCAACACAGCCAATGCTGAGGGATGATGGGAGCTTCAGTTCAACAACATCTGGAGGGCTAAATGTTCCGCATTCCTGAATTAGACCATCTTTCTAACTCTTTTTTAGTGTCCGCTCATTTCATTTCCCAAAATTATATGGATCAGTCGAGCTCTATCTTTATTTACTTTGTACCCTGAAATTAAACTATAAGGTGACAAATTAAATAAATATCAAGTTGGCCAAGTAGAATGTTGCAAAGACAACATAATGTCATCTGCATACAAGAAATCTTTCTTGAGTCATGTCCAGCTTTCAACCCTTTTATATTATTTATCCTGATTGTTATTGCTAATGGTTCTACAGCCGCCATAGACAAAGGAAGTAACAGACATTCTTGTCTTCTTAAAGAGAAAGAACTTGTACATTTTGTATTAATTAAAATTTTAGCTAGGGGAGAATTGTAGATATTTTTATTTAAGTATTGAAATTCCCTTTTATAATAAAGGTTTCCAATACCTGGAATAGATAGTACCATTCTATTTGATCAAATGCTTTAAGCTTTGTCTAAAAATAGCAGGAGAGTTGGATTTGTTGAAACTGAATCATTATCAATGTTATTAACTGCTTTGCAATTAACATACACTAATTTCCTAGCTCTAATGAAGCCTATTTGATCAGTTTAATGTACATCAGTTGTAATGTTGTATGCCCCGGCTGTGGGCTTCCAAAATTTAGAAGTGCCAAGAAAGTGATAAGTCAGATCCAGGTTTGTTTACAAGGAGATTTTATTGAGTACTTACAGCACACAGGTGTACACAATCACTGGATCAGACAAAGGCTCTGAACAAAGAACTCTGCTACAGGAAGGCTTTTATATCATACATGTTATTCAGGCATAGCAGTGAGGTAGTATGACAGGTGCAAGCATTAATTAGAGTTCATCTACAACTTTCCCAGCATAGCCTAACAGTGCATAGTAACATATTTGGCAGAAGCAAGACTATCGTAATTTTCTCATCATGGACACCTGTGGCTCAAGATAAACAGAGCTTCACTTCGCAGGCACATCCTAGGTCCTGATAAGGTAAATGGTGCCAGGCTCGTTAGCATGGAATGTGCTGAGAGGGGACTATATCAGCCTTTGACTTATCTTACAAGCCAAGAGGCCCACTTGTAAGGGATTGCAACTAATAATGAACCACAGCAGAGAGCGTTATGGATCTCTAAGCATCTGTAAAACTACTGTTAGCTTGCTTACAGGCCTGGGGCCCTACAAATGTACAGTAACATTAATCTTCTTTGCCAAAATTGAGGTTAAGATTTTATAGTTTTTCACAACTCCATTACCTAAGTATTTTTAAGAAACAAGAAATAAAGCTACAAATTGTGGGCAAAACTACATGTGATATTAAATATGTCACTTGACATTACATCTATTATTTTTTACTTTAAAAATCAGCCTCCCTACCAGGAGCACTGCATTAAATAGGAAGGGAATTTGTTTACATGGTACCTGTGTGCCATGGAAATATTGCTGGGTCCCTGAAAATTGCTCAATGCCATATTGGGAAGTAAAAGTTAGGACCAACTATCACTAATTCTCCCCAGCAAATGCTCACCTAGCCCCACATCCCTCACAATGCTAAGCACAGGATTGGAGACCCTGAATTTCCCTCTTTACATTTAGTTCCATCAAGGAGGAGCTCTGAGTTTCCTTTCAATGGCTACATCTACACAAAATGATACTCCAGAATCACAGAGAATCAAGCATCTTGGAACACACTACCTGATCGTTGCCTGGAGCACACTGCTTGATCACTCCTTGCTTAGCTCCTCCTACCATCAGGAGCAGCTTCAGTAACCAGCAACCACTAGAAGAGTTTAGCATTACATCCAAACTGGGACTTCCGGCTTTTTGCTCCCCCAACAAGTTAAGAGTGTGAAGCCAGAGTTTGAAGCTGGCTTAAAATTCCTAACTTGTTTGGGAATGACAAGACAAGGGTCGAGTAACACCAAGCTTTTTCTTGCTGGTGAGTTCCTGAAGCTGGAGTGATTCTCCAGAAATCTGGCACATCATTTTATGAGAACATGGCCACAGTACACACACTTTTCTCCACACAGCAAGAGGTCTTAGCATGGAATATAGTTTTTGTTTGTATAGAGAAACTTCGAAAGAATACTGTTTTTATTTTTAAATCCTCCAATTAAAAGTTAATTGTGATACTTCAATTGCTATGGAATACCAGCAGTTGTATAGTAAGCTGCTGTGCTGGCTGTTTTACATGACTGTGAAACATATTAACATCTCAATTTGTAACTGACAGTGCTAGAATGGAAACAAGTTTTCTTACCTGAGCCTTTTTGTCCTCTCCCGCATGAGGACATTGGTTTGTAATAGTAGGGTTGCTGAGGGCAGCTGGGTTGTTGACAACGTGTTTTTTCTGAAAGGGGAAAAATCGCAATACTACGTTTCTAAAAGAAAAATGGGAAGTTGGACTTAAAATAAGGTTCCCTTCTGGTAAGAAGGCGGGAGAGCAGGAAGCAAAGGGTTAACCAACAGATGGCAGAGGTAGTAGTGAAAGCCTTTCTGAGGATGAGATGACTCCCGATTTTAGGACATGATTTCAGCAGAAGAAATGCTACTGGCCTCATCCATCGGCTGGAGAACCGAGGGCCACTGGGAGGCTGCACCTCCTGCCTCCCAGGAAGTACATCACCACAAAAGAGAAGCCAACCTGGTCCTATACATCAGCCAGAGAGGGAGGAGCTGCAGGGATCTCCTTCCACCCCTCCCTGCTAGAAAGAACACACAGCTTTCGGTCAACCCCGAAAGGATAACTTGGGTGAACCACTCAGGGGAGCCACAAGGGAGCAGCGGGCTGGGTTGTAGCTTTTAAAATTGTTGGTGGGTGGTGGGCTTTGGAGTTGTGTTTGTGATTTTAGGGGTGGGGTGCCCACCAGATAGGCGAAAGCAAGGGAAGCATGTGTCCACCTGGCGGAGGCAGTGGGGGGAGTTCTGGTGGCCAGAACATATCGAGGTTGGGCGGCAGATGCTGGCAGAGTGCTAGGGCCAGGCCATCCCAGGTAAGGGGAACAGAGGAGAGATACGTAATATCTGTCTCCTGTTCCAGGCCTGTCCAGAGCCAAAGGATGGCTCGGGGGTGCGTGACCCCATCCTCTGGCCTTTGTCTGCTGCTGTGTAATGCCAGGTCCATTGCCCATAAAACATCCCTCATCCATGACATGATCCTGGATGAGGGTGCAGACCTAGCATGTATTACAGAGATCTGGGTAGACAAGGCCACTGCTCCCACTCTTGTGGCCATTTGCCTGGCTGGATTTTTGTATGCGCAGCAGCTGAGGGCTGGGGGTCAGGGAGGGAGAGTGGCTCTAATCTACTAGAAGTGCTTGGTCCTCACCAGACTTTCTGTCCAGGAGACCAGGGTTGCTGACTGCATGTACTGGAGGTTGGCCCAAAGGGCAGTCTGGGGATTCTGCTTGTGTACTGTTCACCCCGCTGCATAACAGACTCCCTGGCCAAGGTACTTGAGGTGCTCTCTGATGTGCATGTGCAGTCCCCTATCTTGTTGGTATTGGAGGACTTCAATGTACATTTAGAGGCCATCCTTGTGGGGGCACCTCAGGACTTCATGGAGACTATGACTTCCTGGGAGCTGCACCTTATTCCAGCAGGGCCCACCCATGTAGCCAGTCATGCATTAGACCTTGTGTTTGTTTCCGGAGAGGTGGAGAGTGATCTGGAAATCAGGGGTATATCCACCACCCCCTTGTCATGGTCAAATCTCTACCTGGTAGGGTTGGACTTCTTGGTTCCACAACCACTCCGCAGGGTGGAGGACCCATTAAGACAGTCCGCCCCAGGCGTCTTATGCATCCAAATGGATTCCTGACTGCACCTGGGGATTCTTTGGCGCATACAAACAGCCGCTTGGTCAAGACCCTGGTGGATGGCTTGTTGTTGTTGTTCAATCGTTCACTCGTGTCTGACTCTTCGTGACCCCATGGACCATAGCACGCCACGCCTTCCTGTCCTGCGCTCTCTCCCAGAGCGTGCTCAAGTCCATATTCATTGCATCAGTGATGCTATCTAGCCATCTCATCCTCTGCCGTCCCCTTCTCCTTTTGCCTTCGGTCTTTCCCAGCATCAGGGTCTTTTCCAGAGAGTTTTCTCTTCGCATTAGGTGGCCAAAATATTTCAGCTTCAGCTTCAGTATCTGTCCTTCCAATGAGCACTCAGGGTTGATTTCCTTTAGGATGGACTGATTTGACCTCCTTGCAGTCCAGGGGACTCGTAAGAGTCTTCTCCAGCACCACAGTTCGAAAGCATCAATTCTTTGGCACTCAGCCTTCCTTATAGTCCAGCTCTCACAGCCATACGTTACTACTGGGAAAACCATAGCTTTGATTAGACAGACCTTTGTCGGCAAGGTGATGTCTCTGCTTCTGACTATGCTGTCTAGGTTTGCCATAGCTTTCCTCCCAAGGAGCAAGCGTCTTTTAATGTCATGACTACAGTCACCGTCTGCGGTGATCTCGGAGCCCAAGAAAATAAAATCTGTCACTGCTTCCATTTCTTCCCCTTCTGTATGCCAGGAAGTGATGGGGCCAGATGCCATGATCTTCATTTTTTTAATGTTGAGTTTCAAACCAGCTTTTGCACTCTCCTCTTTCACCCTCAACAAGAGGCTCTTGAGATCCTCTTCACTTTCTGCCATTAGGGTGGTATCGTCTGCGTATCGGAGGTTGTTGATAATTCTCCCGGCAATCTTAATTCTGACCTGTGATTCATCCAGCCCGGCGTTTCTCATGATGTACTCTGCATATAAGTTAAATAAGCAGGGTGACAATATGCAGCCTTGTCATACTCCTTTCCCAATTTTGAACCAATCGGTTGTTCCATGTCCGGTTCTTACTGTTGCTTCTTGACCCTCGTACAGGTTTCTCAGGAGACAGGTAAGGTGGTCTGGTACTCCCATCTCTTTCAGAATTTGCCAGTGTTTGTTGTGATCCACACAATCAAAGGCTTTAGTGTAGTCAATGAAGCAGAAATAGACATTTTTCTGGAATTCTCTTGCTTTCTCCATGATCCAGCGAACGTTGGCGATTTGATCTCTAGTTCCTCTGCCTCTTTGAAACAACGCTTGTACTTCTGGTAGTTCTTGGTTTGCATACTGCTGAAGCATAGCTTGTAGGATTTTGAGCATCACCTTGCTGGCATGTGAAATGAGCACAATCGTACGGTAGTTTGAACACTCTTTGGCATTGCCCTTCTTTGGAACTGGAATGTAAACTGACCTTTTCCAGTCTTGTGGCCACTGTAGAGTGTTCCAAATGTGTTGGCACATTGAGTGCAGCACTTTAACAGCATCATCTTTTAGGATTTTAAATAGCTCAACTGGAATACTGTCATCTCCACTAGCTTTGTTGTTAGTAATGCTTCCTAAGGCCCACTTGACTTCAATCTTGAGGCTGTCCGGCTCAAGTTCAGTGACCGCACTATCATGGCTATCAGGGACATTCAGATCTTTCCTGTATAGTTCTTCTGTGTATTCTTGCCACCTCTTCTTAATCTCATCTGCTTCTGTTAGGTTCCTGCCTTCTTTGTCCTTTATCATGCCCGTCTTTGTACAAAACGTTCACTTGAGATCTCCGATTTTCTTGAAGAGATCTCTAGTCTTTCCTATTCTGTTGTTTTCCTTGATTTCTTTGCATTGTTCATTTAAGAAGGCCTTCTTGTCTCTCCTTGCTATTCTCTGGAACTCTGCATTCAGTTGGATATATCTTCCCCTTTCTCCCTTGCTTTTCGCTTCCCTTCTTTCCTCAGCTACTTGTAAAGCCTCATCAGACAGCCACTTTGCTTTCTTGCATTTCTTTTTCTTTGGGATGGATTTCGTTGCTGCCTCCTGAACAATGTTCAGGAGGCAGACCTCCGTCCATAGTTCCTCTGGCACTCTGTCTATCAGGTCTAATCCCTGAAATCTATTCCTCACCTCCACTGTATATTCATAAGGGATATGATTGAGGTCATACCGGAATGGTTTAGTGGTTTTCCCTACGTTCTTCAATTGAAGCTGAAATTTTGCAACAAGAAGCTCATGATCTGAGCCACAGTCAGCTCCAGGTCTTGTTTTTACTGACTATATAGAGCTTCTCCATCTTTGTCTGCAAAGGACATAATCAATCTGATTTCGATATTGACCATCTGGTGATGTCCATGTGTAGAGTTGCCTCTTGTGCTGTTGGAAAAGAGTGTTTGCTATGATCAGCGTGTTCTCTTGGCAAAACTCTATTAGCCTTTGTCCTGCTTCATTTTGTACACCAAGGCCATGCTTGCCTGTTATCCCGGTGATTTCTTGACTTCCTACTTTAGCATTCCAATCCCCTATGATGACGAGGACATCTTTTTTTGATGTTAGTTCTAGAAGGTGTTGTAGGTCTTCATAGAACCGATCAACCTCAGCTTCTTTGGCATCAGTGGTTGGGGCATAGACTTGAATTACTGTGATGTTGAATGGTTTGCCTTGGATTCGTACTGAGATCACTCTATTGTTTTTGAGATTGTACCTACCCCAGTACTGCTTTTCCAGCCCTTTTGTTGACTATGAGTGCTACTCCGTTTCTTCTAAGGGATTCTTGCCCACAGTAGTAGATATGATGGTCACCTGAATTAAATTCGGCCATGCTTGTCCATTTTAGTTTGCTGATGCCCAAGATGTCGATGTTCAATCTTGCCATCTCATGTTTGACCACCTCCAGCTTACCTTGATTCACTGAACTTACATTCCAGGTTCCTAAACAATATTGTTCTTTACAGCATCGGATTTTCTTTTCACCATCAGACACATCCACAGCTGAGTGTCCTTTCAGCTTTGGCCCAGCCGCTTCACTCTTTCTGGCGCTACTTGAAAATACCCTCTGCTCTTCCCCAGTAGTATATTGGACACCTTCCGACCTGAGGGGCTCATCTTCCGGCATCATATCTTTTAGCCTTGTGATATGTTCCATGGGGTTTTCTTGGCAAGAATACTGGAGTGGGTTGCCATTTCCTTCTCCAGTGGACCACATTTTGTCAGAACTCTCTGCCATGACCTGTCCATCTTGGGTGGCCCTGCACGTCATAGCTTATGGTGTCACTGAGTTACGCAAGCCCCTTCGCCACAACAAGGCAGTGATCCATGAAGGGGGGTGGATGGCTGGAATACTGCAATCACTGGGGGATTAGACTGGATGGCTCCAAAACACCCTCTTCCCTTGAACAGAGCTCAGAGTGCACCATGGTTCACCCCACGATTCTGCGCTCTGAAGCGGGAGGTGAAACGGCCGGCTAGAGCACTGGTGGAGGAAATCTTGCTCCAAAGACAATCGGACATGGGTTAGAGCTGTAGCTTCAGCCTACCATGTGGCAATAAGAGCAGTAAAAAAGAATTTTTATGCTGCCTCTGTCGCATCCACAGAGTGTTGTCCCAGGAGGCTGCTCCAAGTGGTCCGGAACCTGGTCAGCCCACTTGTTCCAGAACCAATGGAGCATTCTAAGGCCTCCTGTGATGAGTTTGCAAAGCACTTTGCAGATAAAATTGACCAGAAGTGCTATTCTATGTGCTGTAGATACAGTTAGTGCATGAGGGGTGGCCAGTGGCAGACCAGTTGTGTGGGATCGGTTCCACCTTCTTCCTTCTGAGGAAGTGGACAAGGTGCTTTCATCTTTAAGGCCGACCACCTGCTTACCTGATCCTTGCCCATCTTGGCTCATTATGAGCTGCAGGGAGAGACTTAAGGAGGGGATCAAGGCGGTGGTGAATGCCTCCCTCGAGGAGGGAGTGATGCCATCAGCCCTCAAGGAGGCGGTGATGAGACCACTGTTAAAGATGCCCTCCTTGGATCCCCAAGACTTGAACAACTTTCACCCGGTCTCAAATCTGCTGTTTCTTGGCAAGTTGACTGAGCAGGTGGTGGCACTGCAGTTGCCGGTACACTTGGAAGAAGCCGATTATCTGGAACCATTTCAATCGGGCTTCAGGCCTGGGCATGGGACAGAAACAGCCTTGGTCGCCTTGGTGGATGATATGGGAAGGGCTCTGGATAGGGGCGAATGCTCCTTCCTTGTTCTCCTCGATCTCTCAGCGGATTTTGATACCATCGACCATGGTATCCTCCTGGACCGCCTGGAGGGGCTGGGCATAGGGGACACTGTGTTACGGTGGTTCCGTTCCTTCCTCTCTGGCAGATACCAGAGGGTAGCTCTGGGGGATGAGACTTCAGACCCTTGAGTGCACACTTGTGGGATGCCACAGGGTTCTATTCTCTCCCTGATGTTAATTAACATCTATGTGAAGCCGCTGGGGGCTATCATCAGGAGGTCTGGGGTGCAGTGCCACCAATATGTGGATGACACACAACTCTACCTCTCATTTAAATCCTCACCAAGGCTGGCTGTAGACACCGTGTCCAAATGTCTGGAGTCAGTGAGTGGCTGGATGGAAAGGACTAAGTTGAAACTGAGCCCTGACAAAATGGAAGTATGATGTAGTAATAATGGGGGACTTCAATTTTCCCACTATTTGTTGGGAGACAAATTCTGCAAAACATGGCCCTTCCAAGAGATTCCTGACTTGTGTGGCGAATAACTTCCTCCTACAGAAAGTAGAGGAAGGAACTAGAGGATTGGCTATCCTTGACTTGATCCTAACCAACAGAGATGACTTAGTGGATAAAGTAGCAGTTACAGGAACTCTGGAGGAAAGCGACCATGTTGTACTTGAGTTCTTGGTTCTAAGGGAACCAAAAGCCGAGTGTAGCCAAACGTGTACCCTGGATTTTAGGAAAGCTGATTTTAATAAACTCAGAACAATGATAGTAAGGTCCCATGGCAAGCAACGCTAACGAGAAAAGGAGTCCAAGATGGGTGGGAGCTTTTAAAAAAGGAAATTCTCAAGGCACAATCAAAAGTAATTCCAACAAGAAGAAAAGGTGGAAGACAACAGAAGAAGCCAATGTAGCTTCACAAAAAGCTTAGGGATGACCTGAAAACAAAAAAGGACACATATAGGAAGTGGAAAGAAGGCCAAGTAACAAAGGAAGAGTACAGGCAGGTAGCACAGAATTGCAGGGATGACGTCAGGAAGGCGAAAGCTGAGAATGAGCTGAGGTTAGCAAGGGATGCTAAAAACAACAAAAAGGCTTTCTTCAGCTATGTGCATAGTAAAAGGCAGAGGAAAGAAATGGTGGTTCAGCTATTAAATAAGGATGGCAAAACGATAACAGATGACAAAGAAAAGGCAGAGGTGCTCAATTCCTACTTTGGCTCAGTCTTCTCCCCAAAGCGGGTCTATGACCCCCCTGGCAAAGGCGAAGTGCAGGCTGAAGGGGCAGGACTGCAGCTTGAGATCGATAGGCATATGGTCAAGGAACACCTAATTAATCTGAATGAGTTCAAATCTCCAGGGCCAGATGCACTGCTTCCTAGAGGAATAAAGGAACTGGCAGAAGAACTCTCAGAACCGCTGTCTATTCTCTTTGAGAAATCATGGAGGACGGGGGAAGTGCCAGATGACTGGAGGAGGGCTAATGTGGTCCCTATCTTTAAAAAGGGTAAAAAGGAGGAACCTGGGAACTACAGACCAGTCAGTCTGACATCAATCCCTGGGAACATTCTGGAGCAGATGATAAAGCAATCCATCTGGAAGCACCTTGACAACAATGCCATGATGACTCGAAGCCAACATGGATTTGTCAAAAACAAGTCCTGCCAGACGAATCTGATTTCATTTTTTGATCAAGTCACCTCCCTTGTGGACCGTGGGAATGCTGTGGACATCATATACCTCAACTTCAGCAAAGCTTTCGACAAAGTGCCCCATGATATCCTGATGAGCAAACTAGCTCAAAGTGGGCTACATGAAACAATGATCCGGTGGATCCACAGTTGGCTACAGAATTGGACTCAAAGAGTGCTTATCAATGGGACCTTCTCAAACTGGGGAGAGGTAACGAGTGGGGAACCGCAGGGCTCAGTCCTGGGCCCAGTGCTCTTCAACATTTTTATTAATGACTTGGAGGAGGTGGTGCAGGGAATGCTGATCAAATTTGCAGATGACACAAAATTGGGCGGGACAGCTAATACGCTGGAAGACAGAAATAAAATTCAAAGTGATCTGGATAGACTGGAGTGCTGGGCAGAAAACAACAGAATGATATTTAATGGGGATCAATGCCAAGTTCTGCACCTAGGAAAAAGAAACCAAAGGCACAGTTACAAGATGGGGGATACGTGGCTCAAGAACACTACAAGCGAGAAGGATCTTGGAATTGTTGTCGATCACAAGCTGAATATGAGCCAACAATGTGATGTGGCTGCAAAAAAGGCAAGTGCTAGTTTGGGCTGCATCAAAAGAAGCATAGCTTCCAAATCCCAGGAAGTACTAGTCCCCCTCTACTCAGCACTGGTTAGGCCTCATCTGGAGTACTGTGTCCAGTTCTGGGCACCATACTTTAAGAAGGATGCAGACAAACTGGAGAGGGTTCAGAGGAGGGCAACAAAGATTATTAGAGGACTGGAAACAAAGCCCTATGAAGAGAGACTCAAAGAACTGGGCATGTTTCGGCTTGAGAAGAGAAGACTGTGCTGAGATATGATAGCGCTCTTCAAGTACTTGAAAGGTTGTCACAGAGAGGAAGGCCAGCATCTCTTCTTGATCATCCCAGAGTGCAGGACACGGAAGAATGGGCTCAAGTTACAGGAAGTCGGATTCCGGCTGAACATCAGGAAAAACTTCCTGACTGTTACAGCAATACGAGAATGGAACCAATGACCTAGGGAGGTGGTGGGCTCTCCCACACTGGAGGCCTTCAAGACGAGGCTGGACAGCCATCTGTCAGGGATGCTCTGACTTGGATTCCTGCATTGAGCAAGGGGTTGGACTCGATGGCCTTGTAGGCCCCTTCCAACCCTACTGTTCTATGATTCTATGATCTATGATTCTAAGTACTTTTTGTGGGATACAAGGGGAGGTTGGGGGATGTTGACCTGGTGTTCAATGGGGTGTGGCTGCCCCTAAAGGGCCAGGTCCGCAGCTTGGGGGTTATTTTAGACTCCCAGCTGTCCATGGAGCCTCAGGTGTCAGCCGTGAGCTGGGTGGCACTGTACCAACTCCATCTGATACAGCAGCTTCCTCCCTAACCATCTGCTCCCATCAGTAGTTCATGCCCTGGTCTCCTCTAGCCTAGACTACTGTAATGTGCTGTATGTGGGGTTGCCCTTGAAGACTGTTCGGATGTTGCAGCTGGTGTAGAACGCAGCGACCTGCCTCATTGAAGGCAGCCTTCAGCAAGACCACATCACTCCAGTGCTGAAGGAGTTGCACTAGTTACTAGTTGTTTTCTGGGCCCAATTCAAGGTGTTGGTATTGACTTTTAAAACCCTATATGGTTCCAGCCCAGTGAATTGTACGGAGCACCTCCAACAACACCAGGGATGCCACTCAATGAGATTGGCCTCAGAAGGCCTTCCATCTGTCTCATCAGCCAGGACAGCTAGGCTGGTAAGGACTAGGGAGAGGGCCTTTTCTATAGTGGCCCCCACTCTGTTGAATTCCCTCCCTAGTGACCTCCACCATGCCTGCTCTTCGATGAGCTTCCACCGGGCTTTGAAAACCTGGCTGTTCAGGTGGGCATTTGGGGTGGGTTAGGGTTTTTTTAGAGCAATGTTGTTTTGTTCAGTTGATTATGTAAATGTGTTGTATTTTGTGTTATTTGAACTGTACGCCACCTAGAGTGGCCGGGTAGCTAGCCAAATGGGCGGCTAATAAATACATAAATTAATTAATACTGACAGTTTCAAGAAATCTGCAAAGTTAGATAACCCCTCACCCCAGTGAGAGCAAGACACAGGGAGAAAATGTGATGTGCAACAGGACAGTAAGGAATTCAGACAAGTCCCTAGCATCCACCTAAGCTGGGGGGACTGCATCAACTAAGACAATGCAGCCTTCTGCCACCACATTTATGTCTACAATGTAGATGATCTTGCCTGCTCTCCACCCTGTAGACCAGAAGGGAATCTCATGGCAAATTCAACTTCCTGTTCTTTGCCAGCAAACAGGAGAATAGACAGCAAGGGATGTCCAGAAGTGCTGTTTACATCTCATGGTTGGTTGAGAGAAATGATAGTTTACACAGTATTTGCTGAAGGACCCTCCTCTGAATGAAGGCATCTCCAGACACAAGGGAATCAATTCTGATATACCTAATGTGGATGGAGTAGCCCAGGCGCCATGCTACTGATGTCTTCCATGTGGTACTGGCACTCACACCAGCCACAGTGGCTGTTACTCTTACCAAATGGGCCATGATCATTGCTGGTGGGGACGACTTCTTGAACTTATGCATTAGGGTAATATGTTTTGCAATCCACTTACTAATAGTGGACCTAGTGACCTTGATGCCCTGGGATATTGCCTTGTAACAAATAAAATGAGTTGTTTGTAATCCTGAACTCTCCCCACCCCCAATATATTAAGAAACAATAAAACATAACCAATATTACAGAGTACAATGAGTTTGCTATTTTTTTCATTACAGACATCCATAACAGTTAGTTCATTATTGAGACTATGAAGTATAACTAGTACATTTGCCCATTTTGAAATAAAGTCATTCAAGATCATACATCTCTCTAGAAAGATCTCTGCTGAATTAGCAGTTTAAAGTTACTATCCTCTTTATTCACAAAAGTTAACAGGAACCATATTTCTATGAAATGGTCTTCTTTGGAAGTACCTCTGATCCACCTACTATGATGGGTCAATTTTTCTAATAGGTCTATTTGCTGTATTCTGGAATGCCTTGAACAGTGTGGCTTGACTTTGTTTTCCAGCCTTTTGCCACTTCCACCTGGGCTGAGGCTAGCAAAATAAAGATAAGATCCTTGGGACATACGTGGTTCATGGCTTCATCATATATAGGTAAAAGTGCCACTAAAGCATTTTGAACAATCCATTGCTGTGTCGTGCCTGATACTCCTTTCAATATCTTTAACCAGAATGTTCATACATATACACATCCCCACTCCATATGAAGCAGTGTTCCTCTAGTATGACATCTTCTCCAGCATAATGGTTAAAAATTATTTTTTAAAAATATAATGCAGCCTTACTTGAATGAGGTGCCATCTATATAGGAGCCTAAGCATCAGTTCTTTAATATGGACTGCTGAGGATTTTAAAGGCTGCTTAGACCACATCCCATCCTAATTTGCTCCTGGAATTGCTGTCTTAAGTTCTACCTCCCAGACCTCCTTGAGCCTCCTTGAGCCTCCAGGTTACAGTGACATATATAAGAGAAATTGCCCATTTCATATTTCTCCTTGTACAGGTTTCTCCTTGTACAGGTTTTCAATTTGTGTTAAGTGATGTCTGTGCCGATCCTGAGTTAAAAGGTTTATTTATTAGCTTCCTGAGATGAAAATTAAGGAGAGTTCTTCTTCCTTACAGCCTGTCCATATTTTAGCTTCTGTTCCTAGTCTTTCCTTCATATGTAGAACCAGAAAGAATGACACACGTCCAATTTGTGCCACAGCTTCTATCTAAGATAGGAAGGTGGGAGAAGAAATTTGGAAGGACAGTCTCTTGACTCCAGCAAGGACATCTATTACCTCCCCCTCCTGGAACTTTGTGAACAAACAAATTGCTTTGACACAGTTTGTAGAAATGAACAGACTGACATTGACATC
This sequence comes from Heloderma suspectum, assembly GCF_057233095.1. Taxonomy (NCBI): domain Eukaryota; kingdom Metazoa; phylum Chordata; class Lepidosauria; order Squamata; family Helodermatidae; genus Heloderma; species Heloderma suspectum. Next base: position 129,269,335 of record NC_139462.1, on the reverse strand, counting down.
CCCCACTGGTAGATCTGGAAGCCTTGCCTCCCTGGTGGTTGACATGTTCCTAGGTAGTCACATTTTCCATCCAGATCTGGATGTTCCTGAACATTTTTAGTGCAAGCCTTATTTTTATGCCATCATTTTGTTCATGCAGTCCTGTTCAGTAGAGCTATTCTGTGTGACATCCTAATCCTAGATAATTTGAGTGCTCAAAGCACTTGGTGGCCTGAAGTGACATTTTCGCGAGGTAGTTTGCAGATAACACTGTTCACATCGTTTCTGACCTTGACTTCACCAATATATCAGGGTGTATAGTGGAGGTGTCCAGGTCCTTCTCTCATCGGGAATTACTGGATGAGTTTCAGTTGTTGACACATGAGGATGCAGATGGGATAGTTCATGTCCTTCTTAGCTATTTCAAGTAAGCTGGGAACACATGGTTGACCTGGCTTCTTATAATGATTAATGTTTTTCTGAGGGATGGGTTAGTACCATCTAGCTTAAAAGAGGAAATGGTGAGACATCTATTGAAGAAACCTCTCAATCCCTATGATCTGGGGGATTACGTCACATATCCCATTTCTAGTGAAGGTGGCCAAGCAGCTCCAAATATTTCTGGATCAAACATTATCTAAATCTATTTCAATTTGACTTCACACTGGGTTTCAGTACTGTGTTTTAATAACCATCACTGAGAGAAAGAAAGTGGGGAGCATGACCCTGTTGATTCTCTTGTAACTTTTGATATTGGACCACAATACTTCTGGAGCTACTGGCAGGCTTGGTGATACTGCATTCTGGTGGTTTTGCTCCAACTTTGCTGGAAAATTCCATAAAATGGTACTGGAGGATAATTATTCCTCTGTTGTGGGAGCTCACTTGTAGGGACCCTCAGGTATTCATACTGTCCTCTATGCTGCTTAACATCTACATGAAATTGGTGGGCAAGGTTGTCCGGAGGCTGTGGCATGGATTGTCATCAATATTCATATATCTCCTTTTCATCAGAGTCAAGTACTGCAGTACCTTTGTTAAATGACCATCTTGGGTTGGTAATGGACTGCAATGGATGAGGGTGATAAATCAAAACTCAATCCAGACAAAATTGAGTAGCTCAATGTGGGCAACTTTAGTGGTGAAAATGCCTAGCATAAATTGGGTCACTTGACCTTAAAGATCAGGTTCACAGCTTGGGGGTATTCTTGGACCCACACTCCTCTTGGAGTGTAAAGTAAAGACAGTGGACAGGAGCATGTGCTACCAAATGCAGGCGAGTCACCAGGTTTGTCTCTTCCTGGAAAGCAAGGACTTGAACACTGGCACATGTCTTGAAAACTTCTCAACTTAACTACTATAATGCCCTTTATGTGGGGCTGCCCTTGAAAGCCATATGAAAACAGCAATTCTTTCAAAATGCAGCAGACGAATTAATTTCCAGTGTTAAATAACATTAGCTATTTTTTTTTCTGAGATCCATTGGCTGCCAATTTATTTCTCTTTTAAATTAAAGCTGGTGGTGTTTACCTATAAAACCCTGGATGATTTGTGCCCAGATTATTTGAGGAAGATGCCTTCTTCCTCTGTAAAATGGGGTACTGAAAATCCTACGGCAGTCCTGTTATCTATTAGATTAGTGGCTTTTCAGTAGTATCCCCTAAGCTCTGGAACCAGGTCCCTGCTGCAATGTGACATATCTAGGAGCAATTCCTTGTAAGTGGGAGGTTAAGATTGTTTTATTTATTTATTTATTTAGGAAGGCTTTTGATAGCTAGTCTTTGTTTTATAATCAGTGTTTTATTATCAGTGTCTGCTTTCATTCCCCCCCCCCCACACACACACACACAATCTTCCCCACTGTCCACTCTACTGCCATTCATTACTGACAATATTTTACTTTTTGGGTGCAATCCTATGCATGTTTAGACAGAAAAAAGTCCTACAACTCCCACCATTCCCCAGCTAGCATGGCTGGCTGGGGAATGCTGGGAGTTGTAGGGCTTTTTTCTGTCTAAACATGCATAGGATTGCTCCCTTAAACTCTCTACCCTGCACTGAGAAAGACAGGGTGCTTACCTGTAACTGTAGTTTTTCGAGTGGTCATCTATGCATTCACACATGAGCTCTGCACCTGCGCAGAGACTCATCTGGGAAAACTTCTAAAGCTGAGCAGTGTTTTGGTGGGAACCCCACCCCAACCATCTATAGTATACACTGCACAGGTTCCCACCTTTCCCCTCAGTTCCTTAAGACTGCAAATGTCAGTCTCAAGTTCAAGGGGAATACACCTCGGTACCAACACACACACACACACACACGTTGACACCGAAGTAGGAACAGTGGGTGGACTGTGTGAATGCATAGATGACCACTCGAAGAACTACAGTTATAAGTAAGCAACCTATCTTTCTTCTTCATGGTCTCTGTGCATCACACATATGGGTGAATAACAAGCTGACTTACTGAAGGCGGGTCAGTGTCTCATTTCAGTACTGATGAGAGTACAGCTCTGCCAAAGGCACAGTCCACTTGAGCTCGAATGTCCAGTCTATAGTGCCTAATAGAAGTTGAGGGCTTAGACCAAGTGGCCACCTTGCACAGGTCCACCAAAGGCACTCCCCTACCAAAAGCAGATGTCACCACTCCCTGTGTTGAATGCGCTCAGATTTGAGGCTGAAGATCCCTTCCGGAGACTTGGTATGCTAATTGAATAGTCTGTACAATCCAGAACACTAGTCTTCAGGAGGCTACTGGAAAACCTTTGCTAAGTCCTCCGTAGCAGAGGAATAAGCGTTGTGACTTACAGAACGGTTCAGTCCTTGATTTATAGAAGTCTAGGGCCTTCCTCACATCTAAAGTGTGAAGTTTCTTTTCCAAGTCTGAAGTGGAAGAAGGAAAAAAAGAAGGGAGAACAGTAGGTTGTTTTAGATGGAAGTCTGTAACAACCTTTGGGAGAAAGGCTATGTCTGACCTGAGTATCACCTTTTCCTTGTGAAAAATGGTATAAGGAGAATCTATGACTAAAGCAGAGAGTTCACTAGCCTTCCTTGATGTCGTAATTACTACCACAAATGCAACCTTCCATGAAAGCAGTCTTAAATCTATGGTAGCAAAAGGCTCAAATTGTGCCAATGTCAATTTTTGAAGCACTAATGGCAAGTCCCATTGAGGAATCAAGTCCTGTAAAGGAGGGACTAAGTTTTTAAGTCCCTGTAAAAATTGCTTATGTGAAGAGTGACTGAAAAATGAAACAGCCTGCAGAGAACCTCCACTGCAGATATAGCTGAAGCATATACTCTAATGGAAGAATGTTTCAGTCCTTTACTATACAAGTGCTGAAGAAAGCACAGAATGTCAGTGAATGAACAATTATAAGGGCACATCTATTTACAGTCACAAACTTTTTAAAAGCAGCCCACTTGGTAGCATAGTAGTGACGTGTAGATGGCTTTCTTCTGCATCTAACACTGCCTGTACTTCATTAGGTATTCAACAAAAAGATTTTATTGGTACTGAATTCTCCATGCCATGAGTTTCAAAGTCTGTAGATGAATTTGACCTTGGTCCCGAGAGATCAGATCGTCTATTTGTGGAAACTGAAGGTACTCCCTGTCTGCCAAGTCCAGCAGTATTTTGAACCAGGGCTGCCTTGGCCACCACGGTGCAATCAGAATGCAATGTGTCATATCCTCCCTGACCTCCAAAACCACCTTCATTAGCAGTGGAAATAGGGGAAAGAGACAAAACAGAGGCCCTTTCCACTCCAGGAGAAAAGCATCGCTGAGTGACCTGCAACCTATGGAGCAAAACTTCCTGCAAACCGCATTTCCAGGAGTAGCAAAGAGATCTACTGACAGAGATTCCCACTCCCAGAATATTTTTTGCAGAATCATCTTGGACAGTTGCCACTCGTGGGACGGCCGATGGAAGTGACTGAGAGAATCTGCCAGGATGTTTTCTGTCCCGGCGATATGCAAAGCTGATAGACGAGTGCCCCTCGGGATGGACCAGTTGTAGATCAGCATTGTAAGGTGAATGAGGCTGGAGGAGTGAGGGCCCCCTTTGCTTGTTTAGGTACCATAACACCATTGTGATGTCCGTGAGAATCTGGATGTGCTTGTGTACCACATACATTTCGAAGTCACAAAGGGTCTTCCAAACTGCTAGTAATTCCAGATAGTCATAGAATCATAGAATAGTAGGGTTGGAAGGGGCCTTCAAGGCCATCGAGTCCAACCCCCTGCTCAATGCAGGAATCCAAGTCAAAGCATCTCTGACAGATGGCTGTCCAGCCTCGTCTTGACAGTGTGGGAGAGCTCACTCCCTCCCAAGGTCATTGGTTCCATTGTCGTATTGCTCTAACAATCAGGAAGGTTTTCCTGATGATCAGCCGGAATCTGGCTTCCTGTCACTTGAGCCCATTATTCCGTGCCCTGCACTCTGGGATGATCGAGAAGAGATCCTGGCCTTCCTCTCTGTGACAACCTTTCAAGTACTTGAAGAGCGCTATCATATGTCCCCTCAGTCTTCTCTTCTCAAGCCGAAACATGCCCAGTTCTTTCAGTCTCTCTCATAGGGCTTTGTTTCCAGTCCCCTGATCATCTTTGTTGCCCTCCTCTGAACCCTCTCCAGTTTGTCTGCATGCTTCTTCAAGTGCGGGGTCCAGAACTGGACACAGTACTCCAGACAAGGCCTAACCAGTGCTGAGTAGAGGGGAACTAGAACTTCCTGGGATTTGGAAGCTATGCTTTTATTAATGCAGCCCAAAAGATCATTTGCCTTTTTTGCAGCCACATCACTTTTTTTGGCTCATCGTTGTTTCATCTAGCCCACTTTGAGCTAGTCTGCTCATCAGGATATCATGGGGCACTTTGTCAAAAGCTTTGCTGAAGTCAAGGGATAAGGAAGAGTCTTACATCACGCTTCCTTGAAACCTTGGCTGCTTGCTTTTCAAAAGTTTCATCCTCGTCTTCACCTTGATTGGGTGGCTGGTAGACTCTGACCACCAGGTTCCTTTTATTCTTTGCTGCATTTATTTTGATCCAGATGCTCTCAATGGGGCTATCAAGCTTATTTTCCTGTATTTCTGTGCAGAGATATTTATTTTTCAAATACAGTGCAACCCACCTCCCTTTCTGTTCCTCCTGTTCTTTTTGAACAAGTTATATCTTTCAATTGCTGTATTCCAGTCGTGAGAGTCATCCCACCAAGTCTCAGTTACACCTATCAGGTCATAATTTCCCTCCTGTATTAAGAGTTCAAGTTTGTTCTGTTTGTTTCCCATACACTGGGCATTAGTATATAGACATCGAAGACCATGTGCTTCATAGTCTGACTTTCTTCCTACATGCTTCTGAAGACTATTATTGGGCACTATTAGAGCTGTTCTCTCCATTGCGGCGTGTGAGCCTTCGTCCATGGTTACCCCCAACTTTACATCTCCCTTCCCTGTAGGATTCAGTTTAAAGCCCTCCTGATGAAGTTCTTCATGCTGTGGCCAAACACATTCTTCCCAGCCTTTGTAAGGTGCAACCCATCCCTTGCCAACAGCCCATCTTCCAGGATGTATAGCCCGCGGTCCCAGAATCCAAATCTCTCATGCTGGCACCACCTTCGTAGCCAGTCATTCACCCGGAGTATTTTTCGTTCCCTTTCTATCCCTCTTCTAACTACTGGAAGGATGGATGAGAAAACTATCTGGGCCCCAAAGTTCTTGAGTTTCCTTCCCAAAGCTTCAAAGTCTGACGTGATCTCTTCGTAGCTCTGCTTGGCGGTATCATTTGTTCCCACATGGATGAGAAGAAAGGGATACCTGTCAGTGGGCTCTATGAGTGCGGGCAACCCTTCAGTCACGTGTCTAATCCGTCCTCCCGGGAGACAACATAGCTGGCAAGTCCTCGGGTCTTCGCAACATACTTGGGTCTCGAACCCACACAGCAAGGAGTCTCCCACTATTACTACTCTTCTCTTCTTGTTCTTGTAGGCCCAGGTTTCATCACCTCTGCTTGACTGACCTTCAGCCTCTTGCTCACTCTCATGCAGGTTCCCCAGTAATTCTTCCTCCGCAGGCTGTCCTCCAGTCTCATCCTCAAGTACCTGGAATCGGTTCCACAGCTCCACTGCTTCCACTGGTGTAGAGTTCTTCTGCTCCTAACTGTCACCCTTTTCCAAGGAGCATCCTCTACTGCATTTTTCCTCACCTCAGCATTTCCCTCTTCTGCCTCAGCTGGCTGTTGCTCTTCAAGCTTCTGGGCTTCACTTTGCTGCTGTAGTTCCACCGTTTTGTCCAAGAACTCTTCGTGTTCTCTTATTCCCTGCAGGGTTGACACTCGCTGCTCCAGTCCTCTTACTTTTTCTTCCAGCAGCGTGATCAATTTGCACTTGTTGCAGGTGTAGGCTGTGTTGTTCTCAGGCAAGAAAACAAACATTGCACACACCTTGCAGGTCACCATCACTGGAGGGTCTTGTCCTTCCATAGCCTCTTTTCCCTTTTTGTGTCTAGCTTTCTGATTGTTCTAGACTAGCCTGTGCCTGCTCCTCTACTCACTAGAGGTTAAAAGCAGAGCAGAATGTTACAAGAAAAATAATTTTTAAAAAAAGTTAGGAGCCTCCCCTTGACATCCCCTGCCGAGCTCCCGTGGCCAACTCCTGTTTGCTCCCCCATTTGCTTGCTCTGGTCGCTCACTCTCTGGGAGCTTGCTTGCTTCTGTAGTCCCTGGACCAGCTGGAGCAGCTTCCTCTGCTCTGCTCAGCTGGGAGGCGGGAAACAGACTGAAGCTTCCTGTCCACAGCTGCAGGGAGTACTCAGGCCACCCGCCCCCAATTCAGTTGGAGCTCTCAGGAGCACCTGGTGAGCCCACAGCCACTAAGAAGGATAAAGGACAGCCCCCTGGGCTTCCTGCAGCCCACTTACCTCTTTGCCTCTGTCTCCTTTGTCTCCTTTGTTTCTTCTACCACTGCAACTCCCCTAGCCAACTCCTGTTTGCTCCCCCTGTTTGCTCGCTCTGGTCGCTTGCTCTCTGGGAGCTTGCTTGTTTCTGTAGTCCCTGGACTACAGAAGTCTATGTGAGCAGCTCTCTCCGTTGTAGACCATAAGCCCTGTATTTGAAGAGGTCCGAGCTCCCCATCCTCGGAGGGATGCATCCATCATCAGGACTCAGAATGGAGGTGACTGGGTAACTGGTAGTCCCAGAGTCAAATCTGCAGTGACCATCCACCAAGTTAAGGTTTGAGCATATGATCCGGTATTGTAAGTTTGGTCCAAAACACATTGTCCATGTTGTTGAATATGCGAATGAACCAATTTTGAAGTGGTCTCATCCATAACTGAGCCCACTCCACCACCGATACCGTCGATGCCATATAACCCAACAAACACTGAATGTTGTGTGCTGTGGTACGATGCCCGTGATATAGAGATGTGGCCAGACTGACCAAGTCTCTTACACAATTCAGAGGAAGATATGCTCGGCCAGTCTTGGAATTTAGCATAGCCCCTATGAACTTCATTGTTTGAGCAGGGGTGAGTTGAGATTTCTCCTCGTTGATTCTGAGACCCAGGGCTTGAAGAAGATTGAGAACACCTAGGACAGCACGAGACAAAGCTTCTTTTGAACTGTTGACCAGGAGCCAGTCGTCCAGGTATGGATAGATCTCTATGCCCTTGATAGTAAGCGCAGATCACCACGTTACATTTTGTGAATATTTATAGGGCTGTTAACAGCCCAAAGGGCAGGACCTTGAACTGGCTATGTGGAAATAAGTGTCCTTGAGATTGACTGTCGCGAACTGAGAACCCTTTTGAAGAAGCAGTAGAATGGTAGCCAACGTAGTCATCCTGAATTGGGGGGGGGGGGTGAATTTGCTCAGCTTCTGGAGATCCAAGATAGGCCCAAGACCACTGTTCCGTTTGGGAATGGTGAAGTATCATGAAAAGAAGCTCTCTGTGCTGTTCCTTGGAGGCAGCTGTTGAATGGCTCCTTTGTTCAGGAGAGTTCTTGTCTCTTCCGAGAGCAGTCTTGATGGTGGTGTGATTCATACCGAACCCAATGGAGGAAGTATCGAAATCTATCTTGTCACCCCAGCAAACAATAGAGCACCCATTGGTCTGATCTAATAGTTGTCCAAGCCTGATAAAAATTCTGTAGAAGATCTCCAAAAATCAGAGTACGAGGAGCAGTGCACAGGGGGAGAATGTCCAAGTCAAAAACAACGCTTAGCAGTGCCGTCTGTCTTCACTCTCTGTTGGTACTAAGTGGAGGGGTAGTTCTTCGTCTGTTGCTGATGAGGTTGGTAGCCTGGAGTCCAGTCCCCAGACCATTTCAGGGGATAAGATTGTTGCTGTCAGTACCAATGATGGGGTCAGTATGAAGAATGCTGTTGTGGTGGTGGTTGACCAATACCCTTTTTTGGGGCACTTGTCCTGGCTTTCTGCGCCGAATCCATTTGTTCATCAGTTTTTGAATTAAACAGTCCTTTCCCGTCGAAGGGCAGATCTTCTGTTCTTGATCTAGCCCCCTGAGCCAGATGAGCAGAACGGAGCCAAGCATGCCTCCTTAAGGCGATGGAACTGACCATGAGCTTTGCACTGCAGTCTGCTTGGTGGCAAGCTGTATTTATTTGCTGGATAATTTGGTCACCTCAGAGTGAAACATTCTGGCCAGCTCCCTTTGATACTCTGGGACATAAGCGCTGAGGGAATCCATTTTTTCCCAAAGGAAGCGCTGGTACCTGGCCATCATGGCCTGATAATTTGAAACTTGAAGTCCTAAACCCGCTGAGGAATAGAAATGACATCCCATAAGATCTAACGGCCCTGTGCAGATTCCACAATAATGGAATTTGGTTTTGGGTGTGCAAAAAGGAAAGCGGCATCTTTCTCTTGGACTCAATACATGGTCTCAAGTCTTTTGGATGTTGAGGCTATAGAGGACGGTGTCTTCCAAGTGTGCCTTACAGTTTGTAGGAAGATTGGCAGAAATGAAATAGCCACCAGACTGGACATATCTGCACTGACGGCGTCAAAGACTGATCATAGAGTTGTTCAGTGGGTTGCTGCACTTCAATCCCTAAAGACTGTGCCATCCAAAGCACCTGTTCTGAAAAATGCCCCATGCCCTCCAAGGGTGAAGCTCTATCCTTTGTACCGACAACCTCGCCTGGGGATGAGATGAAAGGAGTAATGGAGGAATAGGAATAGGAATCTGACTGGTAATCCTTCCCAGAGTCGGGTGAACGTGACACCTGTGCCTGCAGTCCTTCCCGAGACCCATGAGGGGGAATCGAGGGGGGGCAGGATGACCTGGACGGACCCCTTGTGCCTCATAAAAGTAGTACAAAGTGGTACTGGAGGTGGAGGCAAGAACACATCTTGAGCCCCTGGGCGTGATGTTGGAATTGCCTGGAAGGGAGTATATGATGGAGATGTTGCTCCCAAATAGCGAGAATGATTGAAGAAAAAGTCTCAATCTCTTCAAAGTCTCCAATCCTCATCTTGCCAAGACCTGAGGGATGACGACGACCAGTCAGAATAGCAAACCCATTCATGATTAGAAGAGCGAGACTGATCACAATTGCAATGTCCACGTCAATATGCTGGTCTGTATGGATCCGGAGATCGGTGCTGAGAAGGTAGGTCTTTCTCTCTGGGCAAAAACTTCAGTCTGTACCAAGGAGATTGCAAGTGCATATTGTGATGGCGTGGAGTTGGAGACCTGGTTCTTCGGTCTCGATCCAGTGAAGCTGGTTGAGGTAGAAGGGGTGGCATGTCTCTCAGTTCACCTTCAAAAGCAGTTGAGACTGGGTCAAGAACCACTATCTGAGGGGGAGTAGTTGCCACTGGACAAATGGGAGAATTTGGGAGGGGAGCTGGAGGTGGTATGTCCCACTTCTTTTCAGATTGAGAGTGTTTAGAAACCTTCTTCCTCTTGATCGGTACATCTGTAAAAGGTTTTGGGCGTTAAGCCTTCTTAGAGATTTTCCTCGTCACAGAAAGAACTAGCGACCTGCCAGGTATTGGTGGGTCTGATCTACCTGCCTCTGTGGCAGACAGAGGGGGAGAAGTTTGGGCTGTAGCCATTTTTTGCGCTCGTCAAAGGGGTCATGGCAGCCTGCTTGTGAGATACCTGGGCTTTAGGCCTATTCACAGCCTGGAGGGCTCTTGCCAAATGAACACCTTTAGCTGGTCCACCTTATTTTTGCACGCCTGTTTAGCGAGAGACTGGAAGTGATGGCAAGTCTCTACTTTGTGGGATTCACCCAAGTAAGTCAGGCAGAGTGAGTGTCTGTCCGAAGAGGGCACTTTACTGCCTCAAGTAGTAGTTTCTGAAGGGGGCCTTTTGGGCCATAGGCCACCGAGGCTCCACCCTTGCCGATGGTACAATCTCTCCTCCTCTGATCTTATTTGTAGAAAAAAAAACTTTGCTTTTTTATATAATGACAAAAAAGGAAGAAAATAACAGCGAAAAAACAATTGCTAGAGAACAAACACTCAGCACTGACTGAAAAAGGGTCAGAAGCTCCCTTCTGACCCTTTTTCAGTCAGCCGACGAAGTAGCCATTAAGGCAGTCAAAAAGGAACTGAAGGGGAAGGCGGGAACCTGCGCGGCCTATACTGTAGATGGTGGGGGAGGGGTTCCTGCCAAAACACTTCTCAGCTTTAGAAGGTTTCCCAAATGAGTCTCTGCACAGGCACAGAGCCCATATGTGTGATGAACAGAGACCATGAAGAAGAATTCTGGGTTACAAAAAGGCAGGGTTACAAATTATATACATAAACCAAATAAATAAGCCTGGCTGCTCTCAGTTCCAACCAGCTGAACAGGTGAGCAGCCATTTCAGGACACCACTAGCCTTGGCCCACCTCTCTTAGTTGATCCTCCACTCAGACAGGCTAGTGCCACTGGTTATCTGGATGCATGTAAGTTCTCCTCAGTGACATTCCCTGGCTAGGTGGCGTGGGTAAGAGCAGTGATGAATGCCTCTTTACAGCAAGGTGTAATTCTGTCTTGCCCAAAGGAGGCTGTGATAAGACTTTTGTTAAAAACAAAACAAAACACCCTTCCTGAACCCTACTGAATTGGATAATTTCTGGCTGCTCTCCAATATTCCATTCTTGGGCTGGAGCGTGTGGCGACTTCTCAGTTCCAAGGATTTCTGGATGAGGTGCATTATCCAGATCCATTTCAATCTGGCTTCAGGCTTGGTTATGGGACAGAAACTGTTTTGGTTGCCTTGGTGGACAATCTATGCTGGGAACTGTACAGGGATAGTATGTCCCTGTAAATTCTGCTGGACCATTTGGTGGCCTTCGATACCATCAACCATAGTATCCTTCTGAGGTGGCTGTCTGAGATGGGGCTGAGGGGTGTTATACAGTGGCTCTGGTCCTTCTTGGAGGGGCAATCTCAGAAAGTGGGCTGGGGGATTCCTGTTCAAAGACGTGGCCATTGGTCTGTGGTAGCCCTCAGGGTTTCATCTTATTCCCCATGATATTTAACATATTCATGAAACTGCTGGGAGAGATTTTCAGAGTTTTGGGTTTTGGTGTCACCAGTATGCTAACACCCAACTCTATCTCTCCTTTCCATCTAAATCTAAGGAAGCTATTCTGCTTCTAAAGCAGTACCTGATGTTGGTAATGGACTGGATGAAGGCAAACAAATTGAAGTTTAATCCAGACAAGAAAGAATTGCTTTTGGTCTGTCAAAAGTCAGATTAGAGAATACAGATTCAACCTGTGCTGGATGGGGTTGAACTCCAGCTCACAGTTTAGGTGTACTCTTGGGCTCGGCCCTGAACCTGGATGCCCAGGTCTTGGGGGTAGCCAGGGGTGCACTCAAATCGATGGATGCAAACCAATTTGCCTTTCTTAAGAGCAGAAAGATGCCTACCAAAGTTATCAATCGGAACTTCTGGGCATAGATAAAGCCATTCACAGTGCCTAAGCCTGCCATCGTGCTTCAGGATGGTAAAATTCCAGGAGTAGAAGCCCCCGTGTTCTACTCCTGGAGGCTCAGGTTCTATTGCTTCTTAGGTAAGGTGGGAAATCACTTCTTCTATAATGGGGGTGGAAGCCATTGTGTTCAGCATGGATCCTGGTGGTGGGGCAGTGTGGAGTTCAATCCTGTAGCCATGCCTCACAACTGCAAGGAACCATATGTCCCATGCAATATCCTCCCACATGGTGTAAAAGCTGGCCAGCCTATCTCTGAAATGGCACGACAGCTCCAGGTACAGGAGGTGGAGAGATGTCAAGTCAGTCCCTTGGAGGTGTCCCGCACCATTTTGCACACAGAAGATCAGTGCTTCATGGCTGGAAAGGGCTGCTTGTAACCCTGAGAGGGATGCTACTAATTAAAGTGAAAGCTGAGCAACTGAGAAGATTGGTGGCTCAACAACCTTCGATACTAGGGTTGCCTGCATGAACCACTACCCACAGTGAGTTTTTGGGGAGCATCCATCAAAGGAGAGAGCATTGTACCTCTGGAAGCAAATTTAGCCTAGTCCGTCCAGTGTTCCACATTGGCCAGAACACCTAATGAACCAGTTCTGTATGAGTCTCATGCAGTCATGCAACTTCCACAACAGCTGTACTCAAGCTCCAGGTATTTAGCGTTAGTTCCCATTTTCTGTACCCAGTTGAGGGCACTATTCATGGTGGAATGGAAAGGGCCTTCCCCCTCAAAGGGGGAACTAAAGGGAAGGTCCTCTATCTAGGATCAAGCCTCCTGTGTACGGCCTGCAGTGCGAAGCAGGTGTGGCAGGTCACAGCCTTGGAGTCACAGTTGGCCATGTGCTGAAAGCTGGTAATCTGCTGTCTAGCCATTCCAGTTGTTTCATTCTGCAACACCCAAGTGAGTTCTCTCTTATGCTCGAGCAGGGTGCCCATCTTTTCCCATAAAAAGAGGTGGTAACTGGCCAGTCATGCCTGGTAATTGGCCACTCTGAGCCTTAGCGCAGCTGAGGGTTACACCCTGCAGCCCATAGCATCCAACTTTCTTCCTTCTTTATCAACAAGGGCAGAATGGGCTTTCTGTGATTTACCCTGGGCCACTTCAGCAATGACAGAATTAAGTACAGAATGCTTAAACAAGAACCACTTTCCCCTTTTGGCAGCCTATACAGGTTTTTCTAAATCTGGGGTATCCAAAGCTAACCCCAAATGCTGTGGACAAAATCACCAGGAAGAGGTCAGACTAGAAAAACTTATACTGGGGGAGACAGGAAGCTGGCATCTCCTTTAAATAGCTCCCCTCCCTCCAAGATTCTGTATGGGATTCAGCGACAGTGCACCTGTCAGATGTGTTCTCCTCTTGCACATGACCACTATGGCCCCAGGGCCACTGGGGAAGGGACAAAAGTGAAGGAGCAGAAGCAGCATGATGCACTGCCCTAGGAAATTGAGGGATCCAACTGGTTCACACTTTGGTTAGCAAAATCTGTCCCTCTGAAAGAGAATGTTGGTGATACTTGGGGCTGACTCTGCCATAGGAAGAGTGTGAGTGGTAGAGGAGCAGCTAATCCCAGGCTTGGATGTGTCCTTCCCTCTCCTGCACCTATGCATTCTGCATTTGCTGTCCCCTTTCAGCTAGGAGCATTAAGGTCAGGGAGAAGCAGCAAACCAGCAGAAATAAGAAAAAGTATATTTAAGAATAAAGACTTCAGAAAGGTTACACTTCCAAGCAGGAACAGCAAAGAGCCTTTGCTCTCTGGTTGAAGGCAGAATCAGAAAAATGGGATAGGTCTCCTCCTTAGAACATCAAGTTTTTTTCAGTTGGCAGGAAAAGAGTTAGCTTTTTGCTGTCTCATCTCCTGCTTACTGACCGAAGGGTGATGGGGGAATACTTGTGCATTCCATGTAAGAAAGGCAGCTGGAAGAGTTTCAACCTATAATCCTGAACGGCTAGAATTAGAGGCATGCCAAATGAGGGACATGAAAATTCAGGGCAAACATTCTGATTTCTAGATACCAAGATCACCCACAGAAAGCCAATATGTGAAACTGTCTTCTGACATTTCTTGGCTCTGTAGTACAGTAAAACGAATGGAGACAATTCGCAAGGAACATTTCTGCAAGGCATTGTGAAATCCATTTGGCTCAGCACATTAAGGGCACAATCCTATGCCTGTTTAGATAGAAGAAAAGTCCTACAGCTCCCAGCATTCCCCAGCCAGCCATGCTAGCTAGGGAATGCTCGGAGTTGTAGGACTTTTCTTCTGTCTAAACAGGCATAGCATTGTGCCCTAAGTTAATAAAAGTTATAAGACAGGGAAAGCTACAGTTATCAGGAGTATACTACCTGTCTATTGGAATGTGAAGAGTCTTTGTTCTTCATGCTATCAAAACCAGACAATCTGGGACGTCTGCTCATCTGGAGTGCGACCAAGTCCTTCATGATAGAATTCAAGGCCTCTTGTTCATCTGCAACAAAAAGGTGAGAAATTGCTGTGAGTGGCCAACTTTTCTTGGAATGGGAAAAGGGTCTTGCAAGCTTTTTGTTCTTCTTGAGTTCGTTCTCTCTCTCTCTCTCTCTCTCTCACACACACACACACACACACACACGTTTTAATTCCTTGCAAATATATTAAAGTACACACTTATCTTCCAACACTTGGATCTCCAAGAGAACTAGACTGACCCAATGTTTCCCAACGTTGGTTAGGCTCTTTTCAGTCTCTCTCGTTTCTGTTGCTCCTATCCTATCTAGGCCATTGCTAAATCTTACTGCTTCTTCCTCTTCCGTACTGCCAAGATCTGCCCGTTCTTATCTGCATCTACTGAAAACACACACATCTATACTTGGGTTTCCCTAGCAAATTCTTCCTACCTGACCTTCCCTTTGGAGGCCTTCACCATTCTGATCAATTCAGAAGTCGTCTGCTAAACCAAACTCTCTTAAAATCTCTACTCATGTTCCCTATTGCTTTTCACAACAGCTTTTGAGATCTTAGTCCTTACATTTAAAGTTTTTCACCTTTCCATCCCTGAGAATCTTTCCACCTTGTTGTACTTCCTGCCCTCCGTTCTGTTCATCTGCTATTTGCAGCTCTTGCATCCTCTGGCATTCTACTCTTTATACTTGGCACGGCTTCCCCACTTCTCTATGCATTTGGTCAATCCCCTTTTACCTACAAAACGTTTCCCAGACCATACTATCATCTCCTTTTCTAAGCTGTACAATGTGTTATCATGGTTCATTGTCATAACACTTTTGTCAAGCCCTCTCTTTCATTCGCCTTATGGAGCCTTTAAACGCTGCAGAATGGGGACAGGGTCACATCTTGGTTCTGTGCAGCACCTAGCAAATAGATGATAATAGATACTAAATATTGGTCTGAGCCCTTACCTTGACACCCAGGCTGCAAACGCTTGAGTTCTCAAACTACTGTGTCAGTATCTTGCTTCACTAGTTACTAGAAACTGCAAAATACTCTTCATTGTCAGAAGATGTACAGAGGCAATACAGGGATATAATTATATGGCCTGTGTGTCTCTTGAATTCAAATATCACTATCAACAAGAATGGCACTGCAATCCTAGATCTACTTACGGGGAATAGGGCCCGCTGGACTCAATGGGACTTATTTTTGAGTAGACATATATAGGCTTGTGGTGCTAGAAGAGCCATTATATTAGTAGTTCGCTGCCAAAAAGTAATATGCGTGTGTTTGTTTGTGCAAATCTAACTGCTTAACTACCACAAATCTCACAACTACTGAGTGGAGTATACATTAAGTTTTACTTAGCCAAAAATAAGACTTCCAAGGTCCATGTTCAGCATTCTTTTTTTTTTAAGTTGTTCTAGTCAACAAGATTAATGAGGCTATGGCCAGGGGGGAGAGACTACGCTAATATATTTTGTATGTCACTATGTTTTATTTTAGCTGCTGCTTTTTATATTTTGGTGTGGTGTTGTTGCTTTGCCCTGCTTTTAATTACTGTTTGTTATCAGCCACTCTGGATTTTTTTTCCAAAAGAAAATCAGAATAAAATAATAAAAATCATTTTATATGAATTGCTTTTAAATTTTGCAGTTATCCATGTAAAGAAGCCCATTCTTGCCCTCCTTCCCAGAGAGAAGATGTGGAAGACCTCTTCAGATATTAGATACACAAGTTAAAACAGAAAGTGTTTTGCTCTTGCATCTGTTGAACATCCAGAAGCTCCCATAATGCACTTTCTGTTCTAACTTGTATAGCAAAAGCAGCATGATTTTAACCAATTAATACAGTTTAAGAATCATCATTTTGTCTCTCCTACTGGTTAATACTTTCATATCCAATAAAATAAGATCTACTCCTGAAAACGTTATGCCACAATGCATCTTAGTCTTTAAGACTGTCATATTGTTTCACAGTGTTCATTACATCATGTATTTTGAAGTCTCCACTCCACATCACTGGCCACTGCTATCAGGGGTGGGGAAATTCATAATATTACGATGACAGAAGACAGAGTAAGATGTACTACAATCTTACATATGAAGGAGCAAACTCAAAAAGGGCCTGTTGTTTTGGGTAGAAATCCTATGTTTCTTAGGAGATATAGTTCTGCCCTGAGACATCTCATTTATTATTTTTTTAAGCTAAGAATCTCAAAGATGGCATAAAATACCTTCTCGCATACCTAAACCCATCAAGTGGAACTATTTGTGACAGTCATATTAAAGTGCTGCTGGAATCAAGGGATGCATCCTATAATTTATCGATTATATTTATATTCCATCTTTTATCCAAGGAGCTTCAGGTGGCATATATATGGTTTGCTCCTCATAATTTTATCCTCACTACAAATCTGTGAGGTAGGTTAGGTTGAGAGTGTGCAAGTGACGCAAGGTCACCCAATGAGCTTTATGGCTAAGTAGGCATTTGATAGGATTGTTGTTACGAACTCTTGCACAAGTATATCATTGTAAGTTGTGATGCTGCACCAGTGCAACTGCACTGTGGAAGGCCTTGCATAGATCAGAAGTGTGCAAGTAAGGTGAAGTTTTGAAGACATGACAAGGGAATGCTAACTCTAAAGATAATCTCAACTACATCAGTAGTATCAAGATCCCCACTCCTGCACAGATGTGAACCTATCACCACAATTAGTTAACAAAAACGTGAGTACGGAGGGCCACACACCATAGCATGCTAATTAGCTTACTCCAATGCGAGTGCTAATGCAAGAACAGCCCTTTGTAGACTCCTATAGTGCCAACTGTTAAGTGTTTTAAAGGCTAAAATCCTAAATAAACTTTTCATAAAGGGAAGGCTAAAACTGAAATCCAATAAAAAGCTAAAAAGTTTAATCTACAATTAGTTACACAATTACTTTGCTGTTAGATGTCCTATTATCCCATTCTTGTGTGGCTTAAATTTTTTTTCTTACCTATGAGGTTGGGGGGCTGTCTAACAAATCAGGGAGCAAGGTTTCCTCAGGAACAAGGGAGCTATCTAACAAAATACACTGAGTGAAACTAGATGAGGTGTTGCATCAAAAATAGCTAGGCATTTATATAGTTGCCTTATCCTTTCCTGAAGCATCATCAGAATCCTGTTCCAAAGCATGTACTAGTTCTGGCTATCTACTTCTGAGCTGGACTCAAAGAAGGGAGGCCTCACACTGCCAAAAAGGCACTGAGCCTTCTGATCTGAGCCTCTGCTTGGATCCACCATCGCCTTTGATCCTCTGATTTTGGAAAATCTGAAGTTGGGGAACCAGAGTGTGCTTGGTCCCCTGAATATACAGCTTCCCTGAGCACCTCCTTCAGTGGTAAGTTCCGGTGCTTGAGCCCCAAACATGCAAGGGCCAGCAGTGGGAGACTCCTCTGTGGAGGAGATCTTGTCTGGTTCTGGTACAGGAAGTTGGTGGGGAACTACAGACATGCTTCCAACCCTACAATATTATACAAACTAATGGCTGTAGAACTGGATCATTTATGTCAGGGGTGGGCAACACACAGCCTTCATGCAGCCCCCCATGGACAGTTTTGCAGGTCCTGCAAAAATCTCAGCAATTTTGCAGGAAAACAAGGCCTTGTTTGCAAGCAGAATTAACCCCCTGGAAGCCTCCTGAAAGTACAATTCTTGTTTACACAGAGTGCTATATGCTTTGAAGACAATTGGTAGTAGATTGTTATTGTAATGATGCTTTGATATGTATTGCCATCATTGTACTACAGTTCTGTTGTGAACCGCTTTGGGCATATCTATGTGGAAAAGCAGTATACAAATTAATAAAATATACACATATTATTTTAAAAACAACAACCACAGAAATGCATGACTTAATTTCTACAGATAAAAGTTTAGTAAAAAAAATGGCTTTGGCATGCACAATACTGAAGTTCTACTATGTTGATTAGACCTCTGTTGTCACTTTAATATGACTAGCTTAAGAGCTAGTCATCCCATTTTTATCCACCAACAAGGACACAGCATATACTCCACATAATTATCTAAAAGGGCCTGGATTTAATAAAAGAGGATGTTTGTACATCTGAAAATCAGTAAGCTTTTCATGAAATCTATGAGAGATGATCCCACCAAACTATAAAAAGAATCTCATGGTGCAAGGTGAAACAGGCCTGAGGAAATGTTCTACTTTGTAAAACAAGGCTTAATACAACATGGTCAATTTCAAAGTAGAGTGTGATCAAATAGGGTTGCATATGCCCATTTGTCTGGTGTGGGAAGTTCCAGACAGGTTGAAATCTCAAGCTGCTAGATTTCAACAAGTGGGATTTTCCTCTCCTCACTATCCTTATTCCGTCATGATACAACTAAAAGACCAGTACTTTCACGGCCACCAGAGCAAGAGGTTTCACTGGTTAAATGTGCACAATTAACTCCTCTTTATGAAGAATTTTGAGTCACCCAGTAACCCAGGTTTTTCCTCTCAGGAAAATTTCCCCATTTGACTAGGAGCAGGAAGTTCCAATTCTTGGGAGTCCTTTTCTGGGCTGAAATAACACCACAGAAAGGTTTTCTTTCTCTTACTATACAGTCATATGGTAGGTGGACACGGTATTTATTAGCAGAGACCAAGAAAAATAAAATCATAGAAGCAGATTTTTTTCTTTAAAAAGAATTAAGTTTACTAAGTTCATTCTCATACTAAAACTACAAAACCAAATTAAAAAAGAGTTATATTTCACAAACTCATGAGCAAAATGGAAAAGGAGATTTTGAATAAATTTTGCCACACAATTTTGACAGTAAACATGTTATCTACAAGAGACCTGCAAGTTCCAATCAATGCTACTAGAGACAGACATGACCAGCTATATTTTCAGCATAGGCTTGTTTGTACCACCTTAATAAAATACAGTCCTAACCAGCAAGTTTCCTCCATTACCATCCTAGGACTGCGGAAACAAAATTCAGTGTTTTCACGGTAAGGCTAAGCACTGCTGTGATAAGATGCTTCACTTTGAGATCCTAATCTACTGCTCTTCTACCACATGCCTCCAAAACAGCCAATAAATTATTAAAGATTTGTTGATATTACTCACAGCAAAAATATGCATTGCCCAAAAATAGAAGGTTCTAAAGCAAGCATATATAAAAGAATGTTTCTAAAAATTTGGGAAAATCACATCCATGCAAAAGTTCACCCATCAAGTGCAAGAAACACCTTGGCCCAAAGCCAGAGAAAGACAGTAATGCTTAAGTCCCAATGAAATCAATAAGACAAGTTAGTTGTGATTAATTTATATCCCATTAATTTCAATGGTACTTTTAGTTATGACATTTCTTTGGATTTTTGCCCTGGAATTTTGCCATGTGGTACTCTTTCATAAAGTATTGTGAATGCTCCAGAACACAAGGCAACATGGCTGAACTGACTCTGAGGGCTGGGGAGAACACTTCCCAAGACCCAACTGGCATCTTATTAAGACACATGCTGAATACAAATGCTCTTTCACGCTTTTCTTTTGATTACAGTCTGTGATATTAATTAAATGGTCCATGAAAAGCTAAACTGGTCCACTCCTGTTTTACGAACAGCTAAAATTAAGGCCTGCATAGAAATCAAAGTATATGTTCAAATGAAAATTTGCATGTTTTCCTATGTACTTCAGTAGGAGGATATATTGTATGTAACCTAGAAAACGTCATGGATCAAGTTCATCTTCTAGAACAAGTCTCTTAACAGTGAACTGATGATGAAGAAATGACTACAAATGAAGGATTGGCAGCTGTTGAACAGTGTGGAGAGTTATTGTTTTGGCAAGGTCTCCAGTAGGTCTGGGGGAAACAGTTCTGCTTTGTGCTGGAATGATGTTGTTCAGGAAATGCTTTTCATGTTTTAAAAGCCACACTCCACTTTGTATCATTGATAAAAGCAATAAAATAAAATACAAGGAAAGCTACTGCAGCTTGTCATATGTTTATTTTCCTTAAGGTTTAGAAACCATAATTTCTTCTACAACAAATCTCATCTGATCTTGGAAGCTAAGCAGGGTCAGCCCTGGTTGGTACTTGGATGGAAGACTGCCTGGGAATCAGGCTTCCTGCACTGAGCAGGGGGTTGTACTCGATGGTCTTGTGGGCCCCTTCCAACCCTATGATTCTATGATTCTAGGGATGCAAATGAACAAAACCAAACAAACAAGAGCAAGAACACTTGCAGAATTGTAAAAACAGGAAATTTCCAGACGAATAGCAAAGGAAAACTGAACAAAATGCATTTATTTTTCTTACAAGTAAATATTGTTAAATTAGAAATGTAATGAATAGACAGAAACAGTGGTCAGATAAATAAAATGTACTATAGGTTAACAGTATAGTCGTATCCATGTTTACTCAGAAGTCAGTCCCACTGTGTTCAATAAGGCTTAATCCCAGGTTAAGTACACATAGAATATAAATATGTCACAGAAAAGAAGTGACAATCTTTTAGGATGTTATTTGGACTTGTAAATGAACATACAGAGGGGCAATGGCTGTCTTCATCATGCTTCTGGGGTGAGAACACTACTGTGTTTTGTGCAGCACTTAATACATTATTGCCACTACATACATTTTAAGTAGTGGCAGAATCTAGGACTAAATGGTAGTAACGTACCACCCTAAGTTTTTGTGCTGATCTTGGATTTCTTAACGAAGCTGTACAAGTGCAGAAAACAGCTGAAAAGATTCAACGATAAACATTTCCCAGAGAACCCAAAAGACAAGTTTTAAAACCTAAAAGCTACTCTCTAATATGGAGGTACAAGTGGGCTGATAAAATGGTTGTGCTTATCTGCAGGACTGCCATAATTACATGCTTTAACTACTTTGAATGGAATTTAACAGAATATTTTATATTTGCCTTATTCATCTGTTGGTTATTTCCAAGCCTGTGGGCAGCAGCATATAAATTCAAGCAACTAAAATGAATAAGATTTCAGTGGTCTTATTTCCAACACAGGCAGTTACTGTTTTAAATTCTTTAAAAGAATTTGCTTTATAACTGTCAAGATCAGTGCAGAAAAATCAAGAATGCTACTCCTCATTTACTCTGAACAAAATACACAAGATAAAAAACCTTAAAAAGTAGGTTCCACCAGTATGGCATATAGAAAATCTTGCTTATGGGTAAACATGTGCATGAAATGTCAAATGCAATAAAACAGCACAGTGAAGGATGACCTCCTGCAGCTAGGCCCACAATTCTCTTTTAATGCAAGCAATTTTGAAGATGTTCTATCCTCAGTAAAAGAAATGAAATCCTGTAACAGTATCCTGGAAATACCTTCATACTGCAGAAACTCCAGGGCTAGTGTACACATAACTGTGGTTAAGCAATCAGAAATGGATACAGTGCACATACCCTCAACTTCAGGAGCATGAATTCCACACACCCCACCCCCACTTGTCTTAACTGCAATTAAGCATCACCCTAACAGTAGCCAGGTACTTACTGATCCTTGACTACTGAATTCAGGATGTGCTGTATCTTAAGGGGACAATGCACAGTTCATGCACTGTGCGTGAATACATATCCCCTGCAGCAGGAAAAAAAGGGGGTGCAGGGTGCTGGTGATGTCTCTGCTCATACTGGCAGCAGGATGTATCATATTGTTTTCTATTCTTTGGGACTGGAACAGCTCCTAAATATGGAATGCAGTGTGTCCATGAATGTGTTGTCAAACAGGGACGTTGCTCGTGCTGGCTAATTATGTACTAGTTCCTTGTTTAGCTCAGGACTTTTGTGGGAGGCGACATGAGTGTGTTCAGAGTGTATTCCAATAATCATTAAAACAACGAAAAGGTACATTTTACTTGGCTCCAATTCTCTCTCTGTCTTTACACTGTACCTGCATGTAGGATTTTATTGCTCTGTTTCTAAAGACTGCATGCTACCTTGGGGGTCTATTTAGGATGAAAGGTGGGGGAAAAAAATACCTAGATAAAGTAATCAAGAAAAATGTTACAAGAACACACGGCAAACATTATCTGGGGGTGAGGGGCAATCTGGCCCCCAGACCAAAAAAGGCTGTCCACCTCTGAAGTAAATGGACCTTCAGATACTCCAAATCCCAAGGCATATATAGTTTTAACCTTTAACACCAGCACTTTGAATTGTGCTTGGAAATGTCCTGGCAGCCAGTGAAGATGTTTAAGAGACTGGTAAGACATGTACCATACAGCTGGTCCCAAACAACAAGAAGTATTTTGAACCAACTGTTGCTTCCAAGCAGTCTTCTACTAGGTCTTAGTAGAGGACAGATAACAGTGGCTAGGCTATCTCTGTCCAGAAGGGGTCACATCTGGTGCAGCAGCCTTCGCTGGTGGAAGGCACTTAATGCCAGATGCCACTTGAACATCCAAAAATATGGTTGGATGAACTAGTGCCTCCAAGAGGTGCTCCCTATCAGGGGTGGGAAAACCTTTTCAGTCCAAGGGCCAAATTCCAATCTGGGAACAGTCTCAGGGGGCACATTCAGTCTGGGGACAGGGCCCAAATGCAGAGTGGATGGGGCCAAAATGTAATTCTTACTAATTTTAAGTTTACTCAAAGGTAAGCAGGACAATCATCTACATGTCTACTAAGAAGTAAGCAGGACTGAATGACTCAGCAGCACTTTCAAATTGCAACCCAAATACCAAGCCTCTCCATATCTAATCAGAAGTAATCAAGTAGGACAAGACCTGCAAGGCAAGCCTCAGAACTGAATCACTCAGCAGCTTCCAGCTCAGGCTCTGCCCTCTCTCCCCAGAAGGGAGATAAAAGCTTTTCTCTACCAAGTATTCAGCAGGGTAAAGCTGTAATTTTGGAACAGCTGCTGACTGCAGATCAGAGCTCTACCCTGCCAGTAGAGAGAGTGGCACACAGGGGAGAAGTTTGTGGGCTGTATGGAGAACTCCCATGAGCTGTATTCAGCCTGTGGGCTGGAGGTTCCCCATCCCTGCTTTAATGGGAGTACAACCTTATGCAAAACAGGCAGAATACCACCTCCCTAATTCACTGATAAGCCCACCAACTGTACCGCCATCTTGTCTGGATTGAACTGCAGTTTATTGGTCCTTGTCCTGTTCCTTACTGATCCCAGATACCATTCCAGAATATTCATGGCCTCATTCGAGTCCAATGAAACCGAGAATCAGATATGGATGTCATCAGTATACTAACAAATGTCATACTAACAAAGTCAAATGTCTGAATGACTTCACTCAGAGGTTTCACATAGATGTAAGACAGCATGGAGGAGAGAACAGAGCTCTGCATAAACCAACAGCACAACTGCCAAGGGGAAGAGCAGTAGTCCCTCAGCACTATCTTCTGGAAACAACCAGAACAGAATAACTGGAGACTGTACCCTCAGTCCCCAACCCAGACAGCTGGTCAAGGAGGATACCATGGCTGATGGTACCAAAAGCCACCAAGAGGTGAAGAAAAAGCAAACAAGCTTATATTTCCCCATCATTCTCCGAGACAGGACATCTATCAAGATGACTGATGACGTTTCAGTGCCCAAACCTGGCCACAATTCAGACTGAAAGGTTCAGATTATCAGGGTCGTCCAAAATGCCTGGAGTTGACAACTGCCCCTTCAAGCACCTTGCCCCCCAAAGACAGTATTTGCAACCTATCAATAATCTGAATGATCTTCTGGGTCCAAGATAGGTTTTTTTTATGAATGGCCTACCAATTGCTTCCTTTAAAAAGTGGCTGGGACTACTCCCAAGCCCAGAGGTGGCATTGTGAACATCCTTGACCTAGCCAGTCACCCTGCTCCTGCTGGATGTCATAAGCCAGGAGGGGCAGAGGTCAAACAGACAGACAGTTGTACTCCTCCAAACACCCTTTCTACATCTTCAAACTTCAACAACTGAAATTCATGCAAAAGAATAAGGTGATGGTGCTCTGGACATATCTACTGGCTATAGATTGTGCTCCTCTTTGGCTGCCTGTATTAGAATTTGTTTGGTTATGGACTTCCGGTCGGGACCGATGTTGCTCTGGTAGCTTCCCACGGGGCTCCGTGGGAGCTTTCTCAAACAGCTTTTTAAAAGGTTGAAAAACCTTTTCATCTCCCCCCTGGAATAGAAAGGGGGGGGCAAGGCAACAGTTCTGGACAACACCTTGGAGAAAGGTAACTCCCATGCGATAGTGGGGGGGCCGGATTCCAGGATTATCTCCCCAGAGCTTTACCAATGCAAAAAGCTGTACTGAGACTCCTATTTTATAGGAGAAAACAGGGCTGACGTGTTCCATATAATATATGCTTTAAGAAATATCAACAACCTTTGAGGGATGATTTAAGAAATGTTAACAATATTTGAGAACATCTGAGGACCTGTAAGATCTGTGTGAGAGAAATATGTCTGCGCCGAGGAGAAGACAGGAGCTGGCATCCACTCCCCCCGCATCCTCTGTGTCCAAAATGTCGAAGACAGAAGATATAGGGGAATTATTTACACTGATAAAGACTTTATCTTCGCAATTTACGGAGAAGGTCAAGGGGCTGGATTTAATCCAAAATTCCATCACTGCCCTGCAAGGAGCTGTAGATTTAATTAATGCGACACAGCAAAAAATGGAGACGAAAATTAATGAGCTTGAAGACCATGTGGCTGGAAATGAAACTACGACTCAAATCTATTTTAAAAACACCTCTGATAGAATTTCTCAACTGGAGGCTTTCATGAAGAGATCCAATGTACGCATTTTGGGGATTAAAAATTTGCCTAATGATGTAAAATTGCTTGTGTTTGTGGATAAACTTTTGCACGAGATACTCCCTATTCCATCTGATTATTTACTTGATATTGAGCAGGCATTTCGTGTGCCAAATGCTAAAGTGCCTGATTACACTATCATAGCTCAATTTGCAGAAGTCTCCACAAAGAATTATATCCTGTGCTTGGCAAGAGAAGCTCGAAGTCTTTCCTGGAGACAAGATAAAGTTATGTTGTTTCCTGACTACATCAAAGAGGTGGCAGATAAAAGAAGGCAATTTATCAAAGCAAAGAACTTGGCAAAACAAATTAACTTACAATACTACTTAAAATATCCTGCTATTCTTTGCACTGTGTCTGAAGGTCAGATTAAGAGGTTTCAAAATCATGAAATGGCGGAGGCTTGGCTGAGCGTAAAAATGCATGAGAATCTTGTTACAACCCCATGAACTGGAATTTTTAAACAAGCTTTGTTAATTGTTTCTACTTAGCCTATATGAGCCAGGCTAACTCAGAAGATAAATTATTATATATATATATATATATATTTGCTTATTTTCTTTCATTTCTTATTTTTTCTTGCTTTTATTTTAAAATAGATAATATTTAGTATACTAATAATACTAGGCTTTTGGGAATGAATTCTAGACCTCTTTCTTTGATATAAGATTGATGATATGATATAGAAATGTAAGGTTGTTTATTGAATTGTAAGATTGTTAAGGTTATAGATATAGTCTTTAAAACAGAATGACACTGGAGACCAGGGGGTGTTGGAGCTTAAACTCAATTCTTTAGCGGGGAGGGAGAGGGAAGAGGGGAGTGAGGGGGAAAAGATTTTTTATTTTTTCTTCACTTCCTTTCCTTCTCCCTTTTCCCTTTATTTTTTTCTCTTTCTTTTTTCTTCTCTTTTTGTTATTGTGGTGTCCTCATCGGAATATTGTATTGCTGGGAAATTGAAGCATTGATAAGATTGTTGGTAATTTTGTTACTGTTTATTTCATTCATACAAAATAAATAAAATATATTCAAAAATAATTTGGTTATGTTCACATTTCTTTCAGCTATGCTGCAAGTTGTCTGGGCTGTTGGCTGTGAGAATTAAGTCTCAGACTTGTGCAAACTTCTGGAATTCTATAGATGTGTACTGAGGCCCATCATCTGATATCAACTCATCACAAATGCTGTGACTGGAAAATATAAGTTTGATGTAATTGCTTGCAGGCACTTTTGCAGTTGCATTACCTCAAAAGTAGTAACTGTAGAAAATGGACTCTAAGTACATAATGCCTACCACTGGTGCTAGCACTACCAAGGTCCTACTGGGTGGATTCTAGATTGTTATGGGTTGTTTACAAATCAATCTTTAGTATTTTGGATAGATGCCACAATTTTGAGCCATATTGTCAACCTGGGCAAATTGTGCCAATACAATATATCCCTTGCCTGTCATTTACAGAGCGTTGTTCCAAGATGTCCTTCACAACTGATCTGCAGTATCCCTAGGCATTTATCTCCTTTAAAAACTAGCCCATTTTCTATAGACAGTTCAGCCATGTTAATCCCGAAGTCCCTGTTGACTTTATGAGCATGGGCCATGGTGTTATTTTTTTTGTAATTAATGCAGTATTGCTGACCAGACATCTTTGCTATTTCTGTTAACCTGCTTGCAGATACAGCTAGGAATCTCAGCATCGTGTGCATTGTATTTCTAGGTCCTCTTCTTTAGCATCTTACTGTTCTGTGAAATAGTGAGATAAAAGATCTGCAATCAGTATCTCTTTTCTAGATTTGCATTTGATTTGCAGATTGTGTTTTCATAGTTTCAGGACCATACTTTGAAGTCTTGGTGGCATTAAGGTGAGAGATTTTTCAAAGTATGCTCCCCAACAGTTTGTGATCAGTTTCTACTGTGACGAGACTGACCTATATATTCTGGTGAAATTTCTGACACCCCATTGAATGCCAAACTGCTTCTTTTCTATCTAGGCACAGTTTTGCTGACCTGACCTCAATGCTCTTGAAATATAAACTACTGGAGCTCCTTCTTCCAGCAGCCTGCTCCTTCTGCTGCTTGGGAAGCATCTCCTTGTAGCGTTAATTCTTTCTTGTCATCATATTTTAGTTTTGCTTCCAGGCTTGCAGTATCCTTATTTTGGAAGGTCTTGTCCAGGTTGCTGTCCTAATGTCCTTTCGTGTTCCCCACCCCCAAATCAGACAGAGGTGATTTTAAAGTCTGCCCGTCTTATCATATAAGTCATCATCCCTAGGATAATTTCCAACTCCCAGAAGGACAGTGCCTTTGTTTTATTGCAATTACTTCGCCTGGACTAGCTCAATGCCTTTCTGTTCTAGGATATGACTGAAATATTTCACTTGCTTCACCCCAACTTACATTTTGTTGGAACTGGCTCTTTGCACCTTGTCAGTAAAGCTCTTGGTTGTTTGGTTGGTCTCAAGCAGTTCCATTTAGAATATCATCAATTATTACTTTGATGCCTTCCAAGTCCTCTAAGATTTCATGAACTTTTCTTCAGAAGATCTGTGTAGATGATGCGCCAAAGTCTCTTTAAGCACCATCTTCTGAATGGTGAGTTAAAGGTGGTGAATTTGCTGCCATTTTCATCCAGTGTGATCTTCCACCAACTTGATTGAGCATTTGTTGTTGTTTATTTGGTCAGTCGCTTCCAACTCTTCGTGACTTCATGGACCAGCCCACGCCAGAGCTTCCTGTCGGCCATACACATGCTACAACCAATTTGTAAGTGATGTCATTTAGCATGGAAAGATTGTAACATTTTTGCAATATTGCTGGGTTAAAGTCTTGGGGATCTACATACAGCAATATAGCACCAGTAGTTCTCTACTGCATCCACTGAACTGACCCAGCCTCGAGTGCTTCAACCTTCCAATTATGCTTAGCTTCTTCATCTGGTAAAATTCCTTCACTAGTGGAAATCATTGAAGTGAACGCATGACTGGCATTTCATTTGCTTGATCTTGAAGCCTCCTGACAAACATCTTAAGTCATCAAATAAAAAAAAATCTGATGCTCTCTTGGGTGATAGGTTAGTATATTAAGATTTTTATCAAGTTCAGCAATGTAAGGCCTTCATCCCCAAACTAGCATAGTTGGCATATCTACCACACAGAGAGAGATCTAGATGCTGGTTGGCATGTTACTTTGTATCTGTACTCGACACTGCATTTTCCTATTACCCCAGTAATAGGTTTTAAAAAGGGGAAGAGAATCTTTTTTGCATCAAGAGAAA
The DNA here is from genome assembly GCF_057233095.1 of Heloderma suspectum. Lineage (NCBI taxonomy): Eukaryota > Metazoa > Chordata > Lepidosauria > Squamata > Helodermatidae > Heloderma > Heloderma suspectum. The sequence continues at coordinate 129,240,923 of NC_139462.1, read as the reverse complement.
TGATCTTAGGGATAATATTTTAGTGGTCAAGTACAGGTGAAGGCAGGGCCAAAGCCATCCTACATGGTTTGCACTGCAGCCCAGCATGGCTTATTTAAGCCACGATGAGCCACGGCAACCATGGCCTATTCAACCCTTGCCATGGCTTGTCATGTCGTCTCAACATGGGCAGAATGGCTTGTTGGAGGCGGAAACAACCCTCTAATAACCCATGGCCTGTTATAGGGTCCCGTCCCCCCCCACAAGCCATGTTCAGACAACATAGCAAACCATGAAAACTCCCTGCCAGGGTACCACAGTTAGTTTAGTCAAAAGAAGTTTGGCTTAAAGTCACTTTCAAATCCTGGTTAAGCAGAAAGCCTAATATCAGTTAAGAAAACAGAATTAGCACTGTTCAACTATAGCCACCAACTGCCACATTTTTATTTGAAAGTGGATGACAATCATGGTAACAAGTATTCCTTTGGTTATCTGATTCTTCACTTATCTAATATGTATTTCCTAGCCCCAGTAATGGAAATATACTTGTGACTCCACTGCAATTAGTGCTCTTGGACACATACTGTCTGCTTATACAAAGATAGATGGGCTGAGTTGTCTCATCTCTTTATTATGTAAATTAGGAAGCCAGTTTGGAAAACTAAATAGTCTGACAATGCAATCTAGAGCCTGGCCATTCAGAAATCCACCTGAGTTTCAAGGAACTTACTCCTAAGTAAGTGTGTTTAGCCTCAATTTCAACACTACAGTGGAAAGTTATTTTTTTCTTATTCACAGATGGTGTGCCAACCTCCTTTATTATGTAAGGTAGAAGGTATCTCTAAACTTGACTCTGTCAATGGAAATAAACCCTTCTGACTTTGTAATACATACTGCATTTTAAAAACATGATTTAAGCCATTACAAGCATAGTGATAAGAGTTCTGATTTACACTATGACTAGTTAAACTATGACAAAAACATAACAGAAACACAGAAAGAAGGTGAGAATGTAGAGAAAATATAGAGGTACTGGAAATTACCTTTGGATCTTGGAACAATTTCAGGAATCCATCACAGCTAATTTAGGAGGATGGCAGTGTGTGAAGATTACAGCGAATAGCTAAGTAGCTACAATTAAACTTGTTTGCTAATATTTGTGTTTACGATAAATGCTCTTAATCCATGAATCTTAATGTTAGTGGGTTAAACAAGTTAATCAAAGAGGTCTAATATGATCTGATGACAGGGACCCACAAAAATAAGTGACAGAAATCAATGTTTCAGTAGATGTTTTTAGTCATTTAAACAAAAATTGAGGCCCTTTTAGTAAGGGCTAACTACATAGCTGCCATTGCTCAACAGCTCACCTGAAACACAGCTGCTGAACTTTACCTCATCCTTTCAGTACACAGACAGTGAAAAAACCTACAATCCTGGGTTGCAGGAATACACAGAACACAGCAAGGCAACAGACCACCCAAGTGCTAGCATTCAAAGGGGTCTGATGGGATTAAAGTTATTGGGAATAGCCACAACAACCTAACGAAAATTGAAGTTTGAGAGGATATGCTATCCCAGAGCAATGTGAGGTGTTGCAAGGAGGTAGAAGCAGCCCCAATGTAATTTTATTTATTTTTTAGTGTAAACCAGCCTGGGGATCCAAAAGTGGGATAGAAATCAAATAAGTAATTTGTCCTTCAAAGCGCAAGACCATATATAACACCCTAATGGAAGATTTAATGTTTCAGGACATTTGGGGAGATCAAGAAGCCACCTTGCAAGTATATACAAACCTAAGGTCACCCTAGCCTTTACATTTTATGAAATCACTGAAAAGTAAGTTAAGAAAATTTTGCAAAGGTGAAATTGTGGTGGCGAGGGGGTGGAATTTGAATGTGGCCCTTTCATTAAAACTAAGGGCACAATCCCATGCATGTTTAGACAGAAAAAAGTCCTACAACTCCCAGGATTCCTCAGCCAGCCATGCTGGCTGGGGAATGCTGTGAGTTGTAAGACTTCTTTCTGTCTAAATATGCATAGGATTGTGCCCTAAGTCAAATTAATGTAGTTCAGAAAAAGGTACAATTATTTTACTAAAAATATGCAAAGTTGGAAGGAAAGTCAAAGTTATGGGTGGTTTTTTAACCCCACCTACAGCTGACTCTACATTTTTGTCCATTCACACTCAAGAACTGACCATTAATTGGCCAGCTATTTTAGTTTTCACCAAGCCCAAAATATATTCAGACCATGACTCAGTTAAAATGATTTTAGGATTAGGAAAGTCAACCTAAACAGAGATGTGAAGGTCTGGAAAAAAAGCAGAAAAATTAAAAAGAAACCGTTTCCCCCCATTTTTTTCCAAGGACCATTTTTGTTTTTTTTCTGAAAAATTGAACAGCTTTGGATTATGAAACATTTTCTTTTCGAATTTAAGACAAGGTGTTTATATATTATTACCAAGCCTCTTCTCCCTCCCAAATGATTTCTAAAAACTATGTAATAGGAAGATTTCTATAGAAAGACTAGAGATGTAAAATATCTGGAAATGATGAAGCCATGGGGGGAAATGTTTTTTAGTTCTCTCTATAAGATTCTCAGCATAGTTATTTCTTTCATTTCTTATTAAAATTATTGATCCAGTGTATCTTTTACTGATAAACATTTTGGGATACTCTAAGTCATGCTCAGTTTCCCCAACATATGAGTAGAGTCGCCGTATCATAATATGGAAGAAAATGTACATTCTTGGCAGTTTGGGTTTTGTTCTAAATAGCCCTGTGTTTCTGGACTTGTCTTCCTCTGCCTCTAGGTCTTCCGGCTTCTTCTGGCTTGTAGGATGATTCAGATGTTTCAGGGACTACTCGGTGAAGTTCCCTCTGGTCATGCATAAACTAACAACCTAAAATACGTTACGTATAACTTGGTTTGCTCATAAAATTAGGGTGCAATCCTACGCAGATAGGTGGTCGCCTCCGAACTCGGAGGCGATTGCTTGTCCAATACAAGGCAGGAGAAGCATGGAGGGGATCGTTCCTTCCACGCTTCTCTGGTCCTGCATTTGCAGCTAGACAGCTGATTTCGGCTGTCTAGCCACAGGAGGGCGGAGCAGGGGAGGAGGCTGCCGGACGACACATAGGATGTGTTGTACCGGCATTTTCACCCTCCCAGCCCTGGAACACCCCTTTTTGGCCACTCTGCACTCCTCTTGCAAGCATGGAGTGCACTCCTCTGCACTCCTCTTGCAAGCCCATTGCAGAACATGGGCTGTTCTGTGCTGCCTCGAAGGCAGCGCAGAAGGGGGGAAGGTTGGTTCTCCGGGAACTAACCTCGGAGCACAGGATCCAAGGTCAGTTCCTGGAAAACCAGATATCCTATGGCCGTCTAGCTGTTGACTAGCGACCATAGGATTGCTCCCTCCATCATGTTTGGTATATTAAATTTTTGAAATATAGTTTATTCAGACAATTACAAATTTACTAACTGACTTCACTTTTTAAAGTTTTCAAATATAACAATAATTCTATGAGCAAACCAAGTTTTACATAATATAACTTTAGGAACCTTCCTCAACCTAGCAACCTACAGCTGTTTTGGACTACAATGCCCAGCATTCCTGACCAATGGCCATTCTGTCTGAGGGTGAGAGGAGCTCAGGTCCAAAATACCTGGACAGTCCCAGGTTGGGGAAAGCTGTCCTAAAGCAACAAACTGACTTTATATCTGTAAAAAGTGCTAAAAACCTAAGTATTTTTTTTTTTTTAAATCCCAAAATTTCTGTTTCCCCCCCAAAAAAACTGGAGAAAAGGTTTTTTCCCCATGGCTTCAAAATTTCCGGAATTTTTACATCTCTAAAGCTAAGCCCGGAATATAATATGTGGAAGCTTAAGCAGGGCAATTATTTTCTATACAAATGTAGAAGGATTTGGAAGAATTAAATGATAATTCAGAAGAAACTGTGATAGCAGCACTGAAAAATAACAAAGTAACAAAATATTTGCCTGCCCGGGCTCTAAGATCATTCTCAGGGGTCCTTCTCCAAGATCCCCCGCCAATGCAAGTGAGGCAGGTGGCTACCAGGAAGAGGGCCTTTTCTGCTGTGGCACCTGGCTGTGGAATGAGTACCCTAGAGACGTCTGCCTGGCACCTACGTTGTACTCCTTCCAGAGCCAGGTGAATACCTTTTTATTCTCCCAGTATTTTAGCATTTTAACTTCCTAATCTTTTAGCTCTGGTGTTGTAAATCTGTATTTTAAATCTCTGTGTTGCTGCTAGGTTTTATTCTGGTTGAACTGTTATATTGTGGTTTTAAGCTTTCATATTTTATATTGTTTTATGCTGCACTCTGTGTTTTTAATTTTTGTGAACTGCCGAGAGAACTTTGGCTATTGGGTGGTATAGAAATGAATGAATAAATAAATACAAAGTGAAGTTTCACCCCACCCATCTTTTTGAAATTCTTTTGTCAACAACCTTGTGGACAGGGGTGATCTAGCAGACAATACATAGCTGGACTTCCAAAACAGTTTTGACAAAGTCCCTCACCAAAGGCTCCTGAGTAAACTTAGTAGTTATGGGATCAGAGGACAAGCCCTCTTATGGATTAGTAACTGGCTAAACAGTTGTGGGTTTCCCACAGGCAGCTGGTTGGCCGCTGTGTGAACAGAATGCTGGACTAGGCAGACCTTTGGTCTTATTCAGCATAGCTCTTTTTTAGATTTTTAGGAAGCAAAGAAAGAATAAACAAGCAACTCTCACAACGGAAGGAAGGAAGAATTGGGGTCCCCCAAATATCTGTACTGGGAGTGGTATTATTAAAGCCCTTCATAAATGATCGAGAGACAGGGACAAGCAATGAAATGGCTAAGTTTGCAAATGACACTGAATTACTCAGGATGATGTGAACCTGTGAAAAACTCCAAAAGGATTTCCCTGAACTGAATAGGCAACAGGAGGACAAATGAGGTTCAGTGTAAGTGATGCATAACGAGGAAAAATCTTAATTTCACATAAATGCTAATGGGATGTGAACTGGCAGTGACTAAAAAGATCTTGGGGTCATGGCAGATAGCTCAATGAAAATGTTTACTCACCAATAAAAGGGCACATTTATTTATCTGAAATTCCATATTCAGAATATTTGGGAAAGGGATTGAAAATAAACTGTCAGTACTGTATTGCCCTTATACAAATCTATGGTGTATAGGTTCAGAATATGGTGTATAACTCTGGTCACTCCATCTCAGAAAAGATATAACAGAGTTTTTAAAAAGCACAGAACAGGGCAACCAAAATCATCATGGGGTTGGAGCATCTTTCCTTCAAGGACAAGCTAACGCATCTGGAACTTTTTAGTTTAAAGATGAGTCTACTAACAGGGGACATGATAGACAGGGTAAGGAAAAAATGGATAGAGAAAAGTTTATGCTCTTATATATACATTAAAGCAAGTTTCCCCCCACCACAGCAAATGAGGTCTTCCAACCCACCCACCTCCCTCCCTCCCTGTCATTCACCTAATTGATCCAGCTTTGTTGCTGGAGATCCAAGTAGCTTCTGTGGCATGCAAAATTTTTCACCAGCTTTGGCTGGTGTACCAAATATGACCCCTTGGATAAAGAAGCCATTGGCCTAATTATCATTGTTGTGGTAACCTCTAGATTACTAGTATAAAGCCCGTGTCACCACGGATACTAGCAATCTGAGAGTGATTGGATGAAAATACATTTGGCCGTTTCCCTTGGGACTGGAACAACTTTCAGGGGGCATTTCCTTCTTTCCCTCTCTCTTCCTCTCTCAACTTTCCAGTTATGTTCCACAACAGTTTCCCTTCAATAAGCGCCCTAATAATGCAACCTCTTCCCACTACATTAAAGCAGGTTTCCCCCCACCACAGCAAATGAGGTCTTCCAACCCACCTCCCTCCCTGTCATTCACCCAATTAGCCTCCCTCCTTCCAATAAGAACACCCTCCCATTACATGAAAGCATAGATAGAGCCACCCCTGCTCTGTTGTGGAGAAAGTGGGTTCCCCAAGCCCCCACCCAAGAAGATCCACCGCCAACTCCACCTTCACCTGAAAAACAAAAAGTGAGATGGGGGGAGGGGAGAGAAGAAAAAAATGCTGCCTTTCTCTCACTTGCCTTGAGGTAGAGCCATCCAATATGGCGCCAGTCTTGCACCCCACCTACTTCTGTCACATCGCCATGCCCACTATCCCCCCCACACACAAATGCACAAACCCCACAGAGAGCTTGAGACTTGAAGGATCACCTACTTCCGCAACAGCCTGCCTGTACATAAAAGCTGTTATCACATGCTCCTGGTGAATGAGTGCCATGGGTGGCAGGGCTGCAAATGGCATACAAGCTGGAACTTGTAAATAGCATTTTTTAGCCACAGCCCCTATCTACAACTCAAGAGTCCAGGGACACTCCCAACCTGTGCACCTGCTCTTTCAAGAGTGCAGCCCCACACAGGACTGGTTTCACACTACTATCCGGATCTGCCAACTTTCCAACCAACAGAACCTCCATCTTCCCCAGATTCAGCTTGTTCTCCCTCTTCAATCCTAGTACCGTATCCAGACATTTGTTTAAGCATTCCACTGCCTCTCTTGGACTCTTAGGTGGAAAAGAGAGCTAGAGCTGCATATCATTTCCATATTGATGACATCAAAGCTCAAACCTCCAGATGATTTATCCCAACAGCTTCATATAAACATTAAAGAGCATTAAGGATAGAATGGAGCCCTGTGAGGCACCCCACAAGCCAAAGCCCATGGAGAGGAAAAGAAATCACCCAATACTACCTTCTAGAACCAAACATGGAAGGAGGAGTGAAACCACCACAATACTGTACCTCCAAATCCCAGACTCGATGACAAAAGGATACCATGATTGATGGTGTCAAATACTGCTAAGGGGTCCAGAAGACCCAAGATAGTTTCATTAATACTGTCCAGTCCTCAACACAAGTAATTCATTAGTCCGACCAAGGCAGTTTCCATCCCAAAACCAAGCAGGAACCCAGACTGGAATGGACCTGGGTAATCACCTAGTTGTCAGCCATTCTATCAGGCTGCAGAGCAGAGGGAGGGAAGAGAAGCAGTGCTGTTCTATAGCCTCTACTGACAGACCAGCTACCTTAAACTGTTCCCAACTGTCGACTAGCTGGCAGTCATTACACTACATTACTGCTTCCATCCCATGATAAGAATTGTAATTTTAAGCATTGTTACCTGAGCTTGCTCCCCGCCCCTTCCTTGTGCATCATGTCTTTTAGATTGTAAGCCTGAGGGTTGCGAATACCTTACTATTTTTACATTACTCTGGGAGCCTTTTGGGCTAAAAAACAAGGTTAAAATACTTTAAGGGTGCAATCCTATACACACTTATACAGAAAAAGGTCCTACAATTCTCAGCATTCCCCAGCTAGCAATGCTCTACTGGTTGGGGAATGCTAGGAACTGTAGGACTTTTTTCTGTCTCAACATGCATAGGATTGTGTCCTAAATAAATAAAGAGTCCTCCAAAACTACATGGAGTTAAGAAAGTCACTGTCTTCTCCAAAACCTTACCTAGAAAGGGAAAGTTTGAGACTGGATAGTAGTTGTCTAAGCTCAAAGGGTCCCATATTGGTTTCTTTCGTAAAGGTCACACTACTGCTTCCTTTAGGATCACACCCTCCCTCAAAGAGATATGGTACTCAATTATTAGCTCTCAGCTATCTGCAAAGGAATGGCGAATGGAGATGTCACCTATACCCTGTGGCTGAGATCTGAACAAATTCCTTCTATCCATACCTGGTAAAGTAATTTACAGAGTGAAATACCAATTTGGGAACTCCCACCTATATTCTCATTGCCACCTGGTTTTGTTAGGAACCCATGTATGTCTTCTCATAGCATAAAGAACTGTTTTGCTTAAGTTCTCCCAAATTTGAGAGCAGAGAGCAACTCTCACCATCACAACACATAACTGCTGCAAGCTCATCCTCCCTGAGTTTACATTGATCTGTGCACATTCTCATTTTAATCTCTCAGTTTGGGGTTATTAAAACATCACCAGCACTCTTTGGTTTGCATATTTTACTATTATCATATAGTCCAATAATGCTTACAAACATCCTAGACTCAAACTACAGCTAGTTTACACAAGCCATGGTTAACTGTACTAAATCAACCTCTGAGGAGAATCTGGATATTAAGTATCTCACTTCCAAGCTGTAGATCTACAAAAGAACAAAAACTGAGTAGGAGTCTTTTACTCTCTTTAACTAGATGTACCTCTATTTATAGTTGGGTTGGCATAAGGGTAGGCATGGTTGATCACCTGCCGGGGCCCACACCCCTGCAGTGGCCCATTAACAAGAGCCCCCTGGAGTTGCTCCTCCTCTTCACCATTGCAACCTGCTTGTACACCCACTGCTCGCTCTGACCCAGACAGTGGTTGCAGAAAGAAGGAGCAGCAGCGTATGACACTGCCTGCTTGCTCTCTGCCTGTCAAGCGAGCAAGTGGTAGCAATGATGGGAAAGGGGATGAGGAGCAATAGCATCTGATGACAATGGTGGTGAGAAAGTGGACTTACTGAGGGAGGGGGCCATTGAGGGGGTCTTGCCCAAGGGCCCTCAAAAAAAACCCAGCACTGATTTATAGCATGAACAACACTGAAGATAAAAGTAGGCTAAAGCCTTCAGAGTACCTGCATAAACAATACCTTGCTCGCTTACACACTCACAATACCATTAGGATCTATCGATCGATCTCTGGGTTACTGATCGATTGATTTTACAACATTCGTATACCACTCCACATCTAAACAGATTCCAGAGCGGTGAACAACAAGAGACAAAATGATAAAAAGCTATATAGAATGAGACACGATATTAACATTATTTTTAAAAAACAGAGTGCCAATAAAACCATGGCTGGTCAACCAAGGAAGGCTTCCTGGAAAAGAGCTGTTTTCAGGAGGCACCAAAAACAACAGCATGTTGGCGCTTGCCTGACTTCCAGAGGCAGGGAGTTCCACAGGAACGGAACCACCACACTGAAGGCTCTTCTCTGGGTGGACTCCAATCAGGCCATAGGTCTGTGTGGAACCACCAGGAGCAGGCTCTCTGATTACCTCAGTGACTGGGCAGGTTGGTAAGGGAGAAGGTGCTCTCTTAGGTATTCTGATATGAAATTGTTCATGACTTTGTACCAGAACCTTAAACCTGGCCCAGCAGTGAATAGGCAGCCAGTGCAGTTCTCTCAGCAAAGGACTTGCATGCTGAACGGGGGAGCTCCCGATAACAGCTGAGCTGCTGACAGTCTGCCCTAGCTCCATCTTCCAGAGCTGCCTTAAGGGTAGCCCCACATAGAGTGCATTGCAGTAGATCAGCAACTCCCAATAGTTTAACAACAGCAACAACAAATGTTTTCCACCTAATTTAGGATGCTGAAAGGAAGAGAGCTTGGGTAACCAGGAGTGGACTTTTGTGTGAAAGGACTATGAGCTCAGTTCAGTTGTAGTATTTAAAACAAATTCCTAGGCTCAGAACATGGGCAGAAGCATCCTGTTCTTCAATTCTCAGTATATACCCTTTGCACCTGGATGGTTGTTGGATCTTGTGGTTGTAGTAAAAAAAGGTAAGTCTGAGAAACGTGAAGTCATTTTTAACAGGCCAACATTCAAGTTTCCTCCAACCTGCAAGCCCTCCGGCTCTAACCATAGTGAGCCCCGTGGTATATCCTAGGCAACTCCTTCAGCAAGAGATACACACCCTCGCTGGTCTGACAGACTGGAATTCACATATACTGGGACGACTGTAACTCAAGGTATCCAAAAGCTTCCTTGAGAATGGTGTGACTCCCTCACTAAAACTAAGCCCGCGGCCATCACTACTGCTCGTGCTCAAACCCTCTGCCTTCCTCCCATGCTGTCGCCTAGAGTTCCCCCCACCCGCCGAGGCAGGGGGCGCCTCCAGCGGGAAGGCGCGCGCACGTTCAGCGCCCCGCAGAGGGAACGGGCTGGTCCCACTTCCCCAACGGGGCCAACCCTGCCCAGCGCCGCCGCGCTTCCTTCCCCCCCTCACGGCGGCACGCCGCTTTCCCGTGGCGTGGACCTGGCACCCCCCGCGTCCCTCCTGAGACCAGCGCCGAGCTTTCGGTCCCTCACCCATCTCGGCGAGCGGAGCGGGGCGGGGGGCTGGCGCCCAGAGAAGTGCGCGCCGCCACTCGGCCGGACCCCCTTCTTCTCCCGCGCCGTCTTCCTCGCTTCCTTCCTCCCTCCCTCACAGCAGCCACCTCCGCCGTCGCCGCCTCATTCCAAGGCTTTGGCCTCAAGCGCCCACTTCAACCAACCCGTCCCAAGGCCCTAAACAGGCGGCGGCGGCGGCTCCACCCACGCCCGCCTTCCGTCGGACTGTTCGACTTCTTCCTTCGGCGACAGCTATTCCTCAACGCGGAGATTCGAGACGAACCTCTCGCGACCACGCATGCGCACTGCCTTTCGTAAAAACCAAAACGCTTCCCCCGCAGCAAAGGAGAAAGCGCGCCTCCGCACTCCCAAAGTAGGCGGTGTTACCGCGAATCAACTGCCAATAACAGTAAACCATGCAAAGGAAGGCTGCGTTTAGCCAATCACAGCATAGACGCCCCGCGGCTGTTTCAGCTCCCTGAACCCCACGTGGCCACTCTAGCTCAAGTGTCAAAGCGATACTGTCATTATGAAGTCCTAGATCAGCGCATGTTCGAAGATACCAATTAGGCAAAAAATAAACTTCCTACATTGAGGCCCCTATTCCTTATACAAAGAATAGACCACTTGGCAGATGTTGTTAATCGTTTATCATGATGCTGCTCAAACTCTCCAACTTCCTCCCATGCTAACTGGAATGCAGCTCCCCAGCAGGGAAACGTCTTATAGGGGAACTGTACAAATGGTCGCAAGATGTTTATATAAAATGATTGCCCTACACATGGGAAATACATTCCTGAGGGGACAGCTTTGTAAAATTTCAAAAGAAAAACTTTAGCCATTTAATTTACATCTCTACTCAACAGTAGTATGTTCTTTGACAATTTAGGAATCATGAAAAGTTGTGTACATTTAAGGCATACCTTTTACTATCTTACAGAAGTGAACTTTTAACAAGATATAAAAACCTGCTTGGTTTTTATGTCTCCCCGCCCCCTTGTATCACCACAAGTAATTTAGAAACATTCCATTTTATTAAAACGTAAGAAAGGCAGAATACACACATGGCAGTATGAATGGAACCAACTAAAGTATACAGAAGAAGCAAGATCAACATTTTAAAAATTCCAGCATTCTACTTCAAACCTTTTAAAAAACTGCTTTAAATTTTTACAGCATTTCAATACAATTCCAGGAATCAGGTGTTCAAAATCAAGATAAAATCCATTTCACTGTAATTTCTCCATAAAATTCTAAAGGGAATATTACAACAAGTTATCCATTGTCTGCCACATAAAGGTAAAATTAAATCTAGTTCAGTAATAACTTTGCCCAACAATACTGGGTAAGAAAATATATGCAACACCCTAGACAAAAAAAGAGAGGAACATAAGTCAGTGCTATTGCTTATTTGAAAGAACAAGGAGTTTGAAACTTTATACAGTCATGCTACGAAGTTCACACCTTTAGGAAATCATCACACTGGAAGTACACAACGTAAGCTATCATTGTAGGGTTTAGTATTGGTTAGTAAAAAAATTCAGCTCATATTAATTCATATCCTGTACACTAAGAACATCTTTGTTCGTTTTCACAGATACCACAAATTCATATTCATCACTTGACTAATAACCCAGTATCTCCCAACATTGCTTTGCAAGTTTATTATATACCTGAATGTCTTTGCTCCTTTTACTGAGGACATCCTTAGTTTACTCTATGCCTATGGGCCACATCCCTTAGACCAGTACTGTCCAGCTCATATAAAGAAATTAAACAGAACACTTGGATTTAGTCTAGTCCCTTGATTTCTGTGGGACTGTCAACAATCTATGCATACTTCTATGTCCTAACTATTGAAGGTGGCTGGGTGGCAGGTGGGGGGGACGGGAGAAAGAAGATGAGAAAATCCGTCAGTTCACTCTCTCTCACACTTCACGTTTGTCTTCAGGCAAGACCAGTACAGTTTAAACAAAGACATTTATACATCAGTTACCACATTTTCCCACCACTGTACTCAAGTACTATAAAACAAATAATCAATAGGTTCAACACATTTCCTTTCATCTCATTATGTACATCACTGGTGGTTATATCTGAAAAGGCATTCTCACCACACCTCCCTCTTCCTCATGTTATTGTGGAAAAATGGTCTGATATGCAACCATTTCTGGTCTCTTCTCTGAAAGCTGGGGAAGCAAACCTTCTGAGAAGTATGTGGAAACGATCACAAGTACATTCGTTTCTAATGTGTCAGAGAAGAGCTACCACAAATAAAGAGCTGACGCTACAGAAGCCTTAACGTGCACCTGGAGATAAGAGTAAGAGTCAGCATCCCAGTACACTTAGAGAAGCTTGCATATTTTATAGTGAATTGTGTGTGTCTGGTCATATTAATGTTCTAAGAAAAACAATGCCATCCCATATTAACAACATATACAAGTCTCAACATTTATGCTAAGCATATTTTCTATATCTTAGGAGAGGAATTTTGCATTACGCTGGATACATCTCACTGCTGAGATAAATGGGATGAAAGCTGCTCCTGAAAGGTTGAATGTAGCACTTCTCTTCAGAAAATGCTTGTTGCCTCTTGGGAGTCAATAAGATCACCTGTGGCTGAAGTATTTCCTACATTTTAGTAAGGGATGTAGTTTTGGGAAGGGGGGGCAACATGCAGACATTGCAAAACTAGAGAATGTACTTCTCTAATTAGGTGCTAGGTGTGCACCTACACATCCACACTACTTTTACTTTCAACGACTCTGCATTGTAGAGAAGGGAGAGAAGGAAATGGATCACTGGCCAATAACCAATGGAATACCAAGCTAAAGCTTCACTCCAGGATGTTTCTGCAGGAGCCAGATGCATTCTATGACAGGTCCTGCAACATTCACAAGTTCCTGCTTATAGCTGAAGAAGAGTTTTAATAGTAACAGAACTTTAGTATCAACAGAATTATAACCAGGGGCAGAGGAAGAGAAGAGAAGCAGGAAAAAAAATACTTAATACAAAGTATTAAGTATTTTTAAGTATGAGTTTCACATCCTGTCACTAGAGGTTTGAACAGATTTTAGGCAGCAACAAATGATTTCTGCTAGGGTGTTAATTGCTAGTCAGCTCCATAGCTCAGGTAATACAAACTCTCAGCACAAATGGCTGTCATATATACATACCTTTAATTGAAAGTAATAATAAAATCCCAGAAGGTCTGAAAGGCTCAGCAAATCCCTGCATTTAAGTCACTGGGGTGGGGGTGAAGTGGGAGGGGTGGGGAGAAGAGGAGGAGTGGTCAGTAACATATACCCATCAATGCCAGTTGTAAGTCTTCCTAGAACAAGTTGGTAAGAGCTAGTGGCGCTGTCTCAATGCAGTTTTGTTCTTAACTTTAGAAAAGGGGAAAGACTACCATCCTGCTCCATTTTTCCCCACAGCTCAGCCGTTTTTACACTCTCAAAATTTCCAGACAATTGTTGTAACAGATAGCTATCCAGTCCGGCTGAGTTGATGCCCATTGTACATTGTTGATTTCTCCTTCTGCTGTGTAGGCCAAGATTGGGTCCTCAATGGCACGAGGCATTTGCTGGATATCCCAAATAAGAGCTTGATGATCATCCGCTGCCAAAGGTGAAAACACAGAATTAGAGATGAAAGAACCAGCATTCCCCATAGATATTTTGTGGTCCATGTACCCAGAAGTATAACAGATAAAAAAGTCTGAAGATAAACACAAGCTTAAAAGGTGTAGTTTGACTTTTACCCATTCTTGGTTTTTGACACTATATTTTTACATGCCATAGTTTCTCAAATGTGTGCCCTGTTTTTCTTTGTTTAAAAGATTTATAAGTTGCCTTTTAGAGTAAACCCTACCAAGAAGGCATACAAAAACCTTAAAAACCACAAAACATGATAGAATGATCTACTGTGTGTGTGGTTTTAAAAAATATTGAAATGAACAGCAAGATTAAACTGCTGAGGAACAGCAATTCAGAAGTTATTTTACGTACAGTTCTTACAACTTCCTTGTACAGAAATTCTTGAAGCTAAAAATGTGCTATTCTCACTACTACTTCTTCTTCATCATCATCATCTATTAGTTGATTAAATTCAGAGTTAGACTTGTCATGGGTGCCTTTACTTATAAATATGTAAACACTCAAAATATTTATGTTTGTTGCAGGCAGCTAGGAATTTAAGGTTTTTTTCAGATGAAATCAGCTTAGCCAACTTGCACTGTAACATTTCATTTCTACCACCCACATTTTAGAGTTATATTTTAAAGCACCCATTACTTTGTGAAGGGCTAAGTATAATTAACTTTGTTTAAAGACAAAATACATAACAAAAGACTACAGCTAAAAAGTTTTGATAGTCAAGACAAAGTAAAAAAGTGTAGGAAGCATGGCCTAGATTAGAGAAAAATAACAACAATCAAAGCAACTACAGCGAACAGAGACTCAGCTATTTTAACTGTGGTATTCATAACTAGGAACTTGTACTGAAATCTCATGCTCACTTACTTGCAAATAATAGTAAATCCCAATTCAATATATGGTACTTCTGACAAAACATGCATAGGAATGGGATATAACTTAATTGAGTGAAACAATCCAATTCTGTTGAATAATGTGGGTAACTCATAACTCTAATTCAGGAAAGCACATTTCTAGGCAAATGTCCAACAATCCCTTGGCATGAAATGACAAGACTTATCCATGCTTACCTGCTGTGCAGATATGACAAGAAGAATGTGGTGCCCAAGCAATGCCATTCACACATGCTCTGTGGTTGTTCAGCCTGGCTACAGGTGTACAAGGAACTCTGACATCTAGAATTACCACCTTAGAAGAGAAAACAAATAATATGCAGAACACAAAACATTCACATAACACTCCTATCTCATCATCCCTTCCATGTAATAAAACAGAATGTTATATATCTGTTGCAACAGTGAAAGAAAAACCATGACAGTACCTCTTGATCAATCAAGTTAGAAAAGAGCATAAGTGACAAATTAAGACATAAACGGTTATGTCTCATTAGTGTAGCTCACATATTAGACTATGTATCTATACAATTTCTTTCTTAAAATGAATGAGTTAATATGAAAACTATTTATTATTTCCAAATACAGACCCTTGTTTTTCACAGCATACCTGCTCAGGAAACTATGCAATATGCTGCAGGCTGGTCATTTCTGCCAAGTCAATTAGATTGGTCAACCGCACCCTCTTCCACAGATGCTGGAGCAACCATAGGTGGGCCAGCCCATCCCAATATGCCACCATGAGGATAATTAGAAGTCATCAGCTTATTCATAGTACCTATCAATAACCCAGTATAGCTGCTATCTCCCCTAGTTAACATAGGCACATGCACCTGACTGCTTTACTCCATGTTGCTGGGTTCAGATAAGATGGCTGTAAGAAATTCCTGAAGCAAAATGGTAGCCCCATGGCTTTCTGCATGGAGCCAGAAAACCCAGCTATCAAGACCAACAGACCAAGTAGTACCACCCATGTGCAAAGTGGACTGGACACCACCACAGAATACTGACTCACCTCCATGCCGTCCATTGCCATTGTTGCAAGGTAATTAGGATCCTGCTTATTCCAGCAAAGGCGGAGCAGAGGGTGGTGCTGAGGATCCTCATAGATAATAGTGCTGTGCTCCAAGTGCCGCAGGTCAAACATCCTCACTGAGCCATCAGCACCAACAGAAGCAAACATGTCTCTCCCACCTCCAGCACGGCTGAATGCAATATCATACACCTGCTCAGACACCAAAAGTTACAAAACATGATGATGTTGCTTTCCTGACTAAGATTTCTGCCCCACACCAAAGTTTTATCATGCAAACTCAGAAGTACAGCAGGCATGTAAGACAAGTCCCTTGCTTAGGCTAAAGAAGGACAATGCTGACCACAAACAAGGATAATTAGGCATAGCCACCTCGCTCCCTTGAACAGAATTCTCCTGCAACGAATCTCTCAGGATTATTAGCACCCTCACTACCTCCCTTGTCATGTTACAGATTTGAAAATGTTTTACTAGTTGCCCCAATGGAGAAAAGGAGAGAAAAAATGCACCATCACCTCTTTGTCATGAGCAATCAGCTGGGTCTTGACATGGCCTGACACCAAATTCACTCTTCCCAAGACTTGACCAGTCTCCAAACCCCAGATAGTGCAAGTTGTGTCAATACTAGAGGTGCCTGGGATGGGGGAAAAACCCACATATATTAAGAATTCTTCTTAGGTGCAATAAATATATATCCCATTATGCCATATTCATAATGCTTGACCCCAAAAAAGTAGACTCCCCCTGGCTCCGAGTTCTTGCTTTACAGAGAGCAGCCTGGGTGCAATTGAGACCGTTAACATATTCTGTTTTGACACACAGATATAATCTTCAGGATATTTTTTAAAATGTCAATTCAGAAGTCTGTTTTAAGTCAAAACATCCAGTTTTTAAATAAGAAATTGACAGCACAATCTCATATATACTTCTCTTAGAAATAAGTCCCACTGGTTTCAGCAAGGCTTACTCCTAGGTAAGTGGGTATAGGATTGCAACCTAAGTGATCTTTTTCCACGCTGCCTGGAACACTGACAAACCACTTAAAGACACTGAACTAGGATCGGTCACACGGCTAATCAAATATATTTCATTAACCAGTCAAATGCTGATCAAATAAAGGTCAAACAGCATTGTTAACACTGTTACAAAGAATGATGCCAATTACAATAGAGCTCCTATGAATCAATGAAATTAAGTTCTAACCTACTATAACGTTATGTACAGAAGTGCATGTAAATTAATGTGAACAATAGTTGTTCTTTACTTTTGTTCTAAAACCCCAGGGACAGTCCAAACTATTACAACATTAACATTAAAAAGGGGCGGGGGGAGTGAGGAAAATAAGACTACAAGAGATGCATGGGATTTAACCGCAGTTATGGTAAAAAGCAAAAGCTGCCTGCTCCTAAATTGATATTAACCGAGAGGAGCTGTTTTCAAGACACAACAGCCCACCATAGGTGAGGATGCAATGTGTGCAGCTGTCATGCTGAATATGCAACCCCCACTCAGGGGTTGTCTTGTTGTGTGAACCCAGAAAGTGTGGGTTATGCACAGGTTAAACAACCCTCACATAACCCGTGGTCTGTTTTAGGGTTATGTGAGAGTTGTTTAACCCCTGCATAACCCACACTTTCCAGATTCACGACATGACAACCCCCAAGCGACAGTCACATATGTAACCTGGTGTCCGTAGGCACCACAGCTCATCGTCCAAACGCTGTCAGAGAAATGGGGTTGAGTGGGTTCCCCGAAGCTAACTCTAGCAGAGTTAAAGAGCAAGAAGCCTTTACTCCTTTAGCTATCAAATGATGAAATTAAAATGGTTGTCTGACATCTACACAAGGTCACTCTTGGCTTCATGGAACATTTGACCATGGTCAAATAGGCTAGCAATTAATAACAGCCTCATTTGGATGTCACAACAAGCCAGATCTTTTTAAAAATTCTGGGTTACTGTGAGTGAGCCAGTGTCATAGTGCACATAACTCAATCGCTTCCACTTGGCTCCTCCTGCCCGAGAAGCAGCTACACAAGACAAGGCTCTCCATCCCTGGGCTTGGTTAACTTTATGTCTGAACCAGGAACTCCGGCTTGTCTCTCTCCTGATAAGCCAGAGTCAGGGGAGAGACAAGTCAGAATTCCTAGTTCGAATATAATGCTAACCAAGCCAAGGACAGAGAGTAGCCACGCCTGCTGACAGAGCCAAGCGGGAGTGATCATGCTGCATATACTAGCATGTTGGCTTGCTCGCGATAACCCAGAATTTTAAAAAAAATCTGGGTTACCGTAGCATCCGAACATGGCCAATATTTAATTCGGCAATTGACCAGCATGCCAATCCATGCGGTTTCCCTGCCTCCTGCACCTCCACCAAAGTATGTGTACATACATCTGCCAAACTGAGGTTAACATTTTGTGCATCTGATGAAGGGGGCAATGTTCACAAAATCTAATGCCAGAATAAATGCATTAGTCTTTAAGGTGCCACAATTCTCTTTGTTGTTTTTGCTGCAACAGATTAACACAGGTACCCCTCTGTAAACTGTTACAATGAAAAACACAGAAGAAGCTGAACTGACAAGAGAGAAGAGAGATACAGTTAAGAGTGGTTAGAATGGATTGCTTCAGCATTCTCAGGTACATAATTTATTCTCTTTTTCCATTACTGAAAAGTGTGGGAAGGAAGTGGTGATGCAGGATAGGTCAACACAGAAGCTTGTATTTTGGATAATACAATTCAATACTATTTTGGACAACCACAAAGCCTAATGGCCAAATGAGTCAAGTCCTTAACTGATATTGTAACATGAGAAGTACTAGTCTCACAGCTCTGAACATTTGCATTACAAGGGCATTTTATTGCCGGCAGGTAGCCCAAACATAAGAGATCAGAGCAAACTTTTCTGAGTTAGATTAAATCCCTTATGCCGGGAACGAATGTTACTATGGAAGCTTTTACCAAGGCCCACAGCAAAATAACTTTCCTGAAATAGATATCCACCAGGCATTTTATTAACTAAGAAACATTCAGGCTGCTAATGTTATCTGCTTTAATCATTCTACTACCTCCCACTGCCAAATCAGTGTTTTAGTCTTACCTAGTAGATAAGGATCCACTTCATTCCAATCAAAGGATGTCAATGGGGCACAAAAGTCAGAATTCTTATTGTTATTCAGCAAACACTCTAGCCTGGTCTCTGTTTCACCTACCTGCAACAAGAAATGTATGTTGGTCATCATACCAAATCTGCTTGCCTGCTTAAAAAAGTATGAACCCTCAAGAGGTATATAACTTAAGAAAAAAGCAGTTTTCATTGTGATTTTCAGGGATTCTACATTATACTAAAAGAAGGAATTCTACTCTTTTTAAGATTCCCATAAATCAAATTAGGTTTGACCAAAACCCAATTCTTGACTACATCACTTAACCTGAAATGGAATCTCTTTTACCATTTTGTTCTGAACCATAATCAGCTACCCATTCATTGTAATTATGATAGATGCAATGGTTTTGTGGGGGAATTTCTATTGATAGTTTATTTTTATGTTGCTTTCAGTGAAGAGGGTTCTCAAAAAACTCCCACCACACACTGGAATTGCTAGATCATACAGCAATATTTTTGAAGCTCTGTATCTCCCAAAATATAGCTTATAGAACAAGGAATATAGTGTTAAATTCCATATTTTTGAGGTCAAGGAAACCAATGGATATGTTATCATGATTGAGACTGTAAATAAGCCAGCATGCATAGATACTCTGTATTTCCACTCTCCATACATCAGGAGTGGCAGAGGTAAAGCTTGCAGGATCTATTTTGTTATTTTAATAGAACATAAAAGTCCACCAACCAGAAGCAGTTGCAACATTGTGTTTAAGTGTACATGGATTTTGTTTGAAGTACCACAGCTGAGCTCACAGTCCTTTCATACAAAAAGCTACATCAGTTTTTCCCACAGTTTCTTCATTTTAGCAGCCTAATTTAGGAAAAGGGAAGAGAAGCCTCTTAGTTTTGGCTATTGTTAAACCACTAGGGCTCAGACATGCTTGCCAAAAATCACCCAGAAACCTACCAATAGATCCCAATCTACCTTCTGTCCACCTCATCCGACACTGCGGTAGAATCCAGATACAAAAACGACACTGAACTAAAAAGTTGTTAGCAAATTTACAAATCAGGCAAAACTAGGAAAAAAACCCAAGGCCACGTCTAATTAGAAATTGAACAAAAGTCAAACCAGTGGATGCAAAAAATGTGCTTTAGTACTGTTAAGTAGTTTGAAATAAGTTTCAACACTGCCTTTGTCAGGGGAAATCTCCATCCACCACTTGGAAATAGGAGCTGTGTGAACTTGGAAACACCACTCCTCTTCTCAAATGGTGGGTGGTGATTTCCCCCAATGAATGCAACAGCAAATACGCAATGGGAACTACTTAACACTGTTTTGAACTTCAACCCCCAGCATTCCTGACCATTGGCCATATTGATGACAGTTGATCCCAAACTTCTGGAGGGCGCCAGTTTGGAGAAGGCTAACGTAACAGTATTAAAGCACATTTTTGTGGAGGGAGTTGGAAGTCCAAAACATCTGGAGGGCTACAGCTTTCCTAACCCCTGAATTCAAGATTTTGAGTTGTTTTTAAAGACACATAAAGCATTGCAAGTAGTCAGTTCTGGATATTGTCCAGGCATGAATCACAGTGGCCAAGCTACCTCCATCTTGGAAAAATGGCAGTTGGCACACAAGCCTAAGCTGGTAAAAAGCACTTTATGCCATCAGTGGCATCTCGGTAATCAAAAGGCTGAATTTAGCAGAACTCTCAAACTGCAAGCTGACCCTTAAAGGAAGTGGAAACTCCTCCAGAACAGGATGAACTCCATCCCAGTCAGATCGGCCACCTATCAATAGCATCTCAATTTTATCTGGATTAAGTTTGTTTGTTCACCCTCATATAGTCTCTTACTAACTGGGAAAACAAGAGTGCTGTATGTAGGAAGAAGCAGTGTGTCATTCACTTTGAATGCCAGCATCTTAAGATTTAACATCCTTTTTTGCATGGGATCATATTTTGTTTGCACATTTCCACCATATATTTTGATTTCTTCATTACAGCACACTGTGGAGAAAAATGAGAACATGATCTCATGCAAACAAAGTTGTTGAAGCTTGATGATGCGATTGACAAACTCCATCGACCTACAACCATTGCTTGCTTCCATGTGTGCAGACAGCTTCTTACCACACATTTCTATGGTAACGAGCATCTAAGTGCTTAGATCTAAGCATCTAAGCATCATTCCAACATCTACTAATTTGGGTAGGATTAATAGTTGTGCATATTCACAATTGCACAACTATTCATTATTGTGCAATTATGTGAATAGTTGTGAATATTCACAATTATTACAATCTGACCCTGAGAATTCCAAATTGATAACACCCTCGACAACTTGCTGTGATAAATTCACAATAGCAAGTGGTTCCCAAACAACTCCAGGCATTCTTGGATGAAGCTGATGTTCATTTCAATCCAGCATTAGGCCTGGTTTGGGACAGAAACTGCCTTGGCTGCCCTCTGGGATAACCTTTGTTGAGAGAGATGGGGTTGCAACCCTGTTCGTTCTCTTGGACCCCTCAGCATCTTTCAGTACCATTGACTATGGTATCCTTCTGGATTGGCTGTCTGGGTTAGGAGCTTGGGGCACTGTTTTACAATTGTTCCGTTCCTACTTGGATGGACATTTCCAGAAGATGGTGCTGGGAGATTACTACTCTGTTCTGTGACTATTATGTCATGGGGTTCTGCAGGGCTCAGTTTTAGCCCCCATGCTATTCAACATCTACAGGAAAGATGTACATGCTACATTTCTGAAGATGTACATGCTACATTTCTGAAGCTCTCTGGGCAGTTCACAAAAATTAAAACCAAACAGCACACAATAAAACAGTTTAAAATATATAGAACATTAAAACCACAATATAACAATACAACCACAATAAAACCTAGCCGCAGGAGATTTAATACAGATTTAAAACAGCAAAGATAAAAATTTAGAAAGCTAAAATACTAAAATGCCTGGGAAAATAAAAAGGTCTTCATCCGGCGCTGAAAGGAATACAATGTAGATGCCAGGAGAACCTCACTAGGGAGCTCACTCCAGAGCCGGGGTGCCACAGCAGAAAAAGCCCTCCTCCTAGTAGCCACCCGCCTCACTTCCTTTGGCAGGGGCTCACGGAGAAGGGCTGCTGACGATGATCTTAAGGTCCGGGCAGGCACATATGGGAGGAGGTGATCCTTCAGGTAACCTGGCCCCAAGCCGTTAAGGGCTTTGAATGTTAACACCAGCACTTTGAATTGGGCCCAGAAATGGACTGGCAGCCAGTGCAGCTGGAAAAGTACTGGTGTAATATGAGCTCGCAGGCCAGTCCCTGTTAACAATCTTGCTGCCCTATTTTGGAACAGCTGAAGTTTCCGGACCGTTTTCAAAGGCAGCCCTACGTATAACGCATTGCAGTAATCCAGACGAGAAGCTATCAGAGCATGGATAACTGTAGCTAGGCTATCTCTGTCCAGATAAGGGCGTAGTTGGTATACCAGCCTAAGCTGATAAAAAGTGCTCTGTGCCACTGAGTTTACCTGTGCCTCAAGTGACAGTTCTGGATCCAAGAGCACCCCCAAACTATGAACCTGATCCTTTAGGGGGAGTGCAACCCCCCCCCCCCCAGAACAGGTCGAATATCACCTAGCCGGGCAGACGAACCACCCACTAAGAGTACTTCTGTCTTGTCTGGATTGAGTTTCAGTTTATTGGCCCTCATCCAGTCCATTACCGTGCCCAGGCACTGATTCAGAACAGCCACTGCCTCACCTGGTTTTGATGAGAAAGAGAGGTAGAGCTGGGTGTCATCCGCATATTGATGGCACCTCAGCCCACATCTCCGGATAACTTCCCCAGTGGTTTCATGTAGATGTTAAACAGCATGGGGGATAAAATAGAGCCCTGTGGAACCCCACGGCACAATTGCCATGGCACAGAGCAATAATCCCCCAGCACCACCTTCTGGAATTGGCCATCCAAGTAGGAGCAGAACCACTGTGGTGCAGTGCCTCCAACTCCCAACCCAGACAACCTATCCAGAAGGATACCATGGTCGATGGTATCAAAAGCCGCTGAGAGGTCCAGGAGAATCAACAGGGTCACACTCCCCGTCCCTCTCCCGGCAGAGGTCATCCCACAGGGCGACCAAGGCAGTTTCGATTCCAAAACCAGGCCTGAAGCCCGATTGAAATGGATCTAGATAATCCGTTTCATTCAACAGTGCCTGGAGCTGTCCTACAACCACCCGCTCAAGCACCTTGCCCAGGAAGGGGATGTTGGCCACTGGCCTATAATTGTTAACATCCTCTGGGTCCAGGTTAGGCTTTTTCAGGAGTGGTCTAATTACCGCCTCTTTTAAAGCGGCAGGCACCACTCCCTCTCTCAAGGAGGAATTTACAACCTCCTGGACCCAGCCAGCCATCCTCTCCTTGTTTGATTTAATAAGCCATGACGGGCAAGGGTCAAGCACACAAGTGGTCGATCAGACTTGGCCAAGCACCTTGTCCGCATCCTCAGGCCTCAGTAACTGAAACTCATCCAATAAAACTGGACCAGACGGTGCTCTAAATGCCTCTACCAACGGAACTGCATTAATGGTGGTGTCCAATTCATGACGAATCTGAGCGACTTTATCTTCAAAGTGCCGTGCAAACTCGTCACAGCGTGCTACCGAGGGTTCCACCGTCTCTCTCCCTGGCCCAGAATGTAACAGGCTGCAAACCACTCGGAAAATCTCCACTGGACGACACTGAGAAGATGCAATGCTGGTGGAAAAGATGCAATGCTGTCTCTTTTCCACCCTCACCACCACAGAGTAGACTTGATAGTGGGCTCTTACCTGTGTTCGGTCAGACTCAGCACGAGTTTTCCTCCACCTGCATTCTAGCCATCTCCCCTCTTGCTTCATTGCCCTCAGCTCAGGTGTATACCAAGGAGCTGGCCAGGCTCTGCTCAGAGGGAGAGGGTGCTTTGGCGCAATCGTGTCAACCGCCCGAGTCATCTCTGCATTCCACAGAGCGACCTAGGCTTCAACAGGAGCACCAGCCATACCAGCAGGAAAATCCCCCAGAGCCCTCTGGAATCCATCAGAATCCATTAATCTCCGGGGGCGGACCATTTTAATAGGTCCCCCACCCTTGCAGAGGGGGAAGGCTGCCAGGAGTCTAAACCTCAGCAGGAAGTGATCTGTCCATGACAAAGGGACAGATGTTAATTCCTCCACTTTCAGATCACCATCCTCCTGCCCAGTCGAGAAAACCATATCAAGCATGTGTCCTTTTATATGCGTTGGGCCGATGACATGTTGGGACAGCCCCATGGTTGTCATGGCGGCCATGAAGTCCTGAGCCGCCCCGGATACAGTGGCCTCGGCATGGAAGTTGAGATCCCCCAGGACCATCATCCTAGGGGTCCTCAACACCAAGTCCGAGACCACCTCCGTCAGCTCAGGCAGGGAGTCAGATGGGCAGTGGGGTGGGCGGTGCACCAACAGAATCCCTAATCTGTCCCGGGTACCCAACACAAGGGGACATCCAGCTTTACCTTCCTTTGCATCTAACCCAACTGGAGCAGTGATGTCCTGAATTGGTGCCTGAGCAGGTGAATGGACTGGATGAGGGCCAGTAAACCGAAGCTCAATTCAGACAAGACCGAGGTACAGTTAGCGGGTAGTTCATCTGCCCAGTTAAGTGGTGTCCAACCTGTTCTGGAGGGGATCGTACTCCCCTTGAAAGATCAGGTATGCAGCTTGGGGATGCTCCTGAATCCATCATCACTTGAGGCACCGTTGGCCTTGGTGTTTAGGAACACCTTTTATCAGCTTAGGTGGATATACCAGCTATGACTCTATCTGGATAGAGATAGTCTAGCAAGAGTTATGCACACTCTAGCAACCTCCTCTTTGGATTACTGCAATGTGTTGTACATGGACCTCTGAAGAAAGCTTGGAGATTTCAGTTAGTTCAAAACAGAGTTGCTAGGCTACTAACTGGAACTGGCCAATATGATCATGTGATGACAGCTCTTCGTCAGCTGCACTGGCTTCCAACCCATTTCCAAGCCCAATTGAAACTGATGGCGTTGAAAGTTAAAGATTTAAATGGCTTGGGACCACAGTATCTCTTCCTGTATGCTCAGGTCCTTAGGTCATCTTTGGAGGCACCTCCTTTGGAGGTGACCCTGCCAAAGGAAGTTAGGCGTATGGCTATGACAGAAAGGACCTTCTCAGTTGTGGTGTCGTTTATGGAATACCCTTCCCAAGGAGGCTCTCTGGGTACCTACATTATCTTTAACATACCAGGCAAATACCTTTCTTTTTTCTCAGACATTTCAGAAACTTAGTTCTTAGATTTTTATGGTTGTTCTTATATATCTTTATATTTATTTATTCCTATGAAGTTTGCCATTTTGTATTGTATTTTTATTCTTTTTGTTGTTGTTCAGTCATTCAGTCGTGTCCGACTCTTCGTGACCCCATGGACCACAGCACGCCAGGCCTTCCTGTCCTGTGCTCTCTCCCGGAGTGTGCTCAAGTCCATATTCATTGCATCGGTGATGCTATCTAGCCATCTCATCCTCTGCTGTCCCCTTCTCCTTTTGCCTTCAATCTTTCCCAGCATCAGGGTCTTTTTAGCCTTGTGATACGTTCCATGGGTTTTCTTGGCAAGAATACTGGAGTGGGTTGCCATTTCCTTCTCCAGTGGACCACATTTTGTCAGAACTCTCCACCATGACCTGTCCGTCTTGGGTGGCCCTGCACGGCATAGCTTATGGCTTCACTGAGTTACGCAAGCCCCTTCGCCACAACAAAGCAGTGATTAATAATCTGCCCAGAGAATGCTGGTTATTGAATAGATTTTAAATATAATAAATAACGTAAATAAATAAATATTTTATGCCCAGGAAAGGATGCCCAAAGGAAGATGGAGAATTCAAATTCACTTGTAGCACAGATGGCTCCACAAGTGATCTCAATGACACAAATACAGCTGTTCCAGGTAGGGATATATTTCTACAAAAGATTGATTGATTGATTGATTGCATTTATACCCCGCCTTTTTTCCCTTGCAAGGAACCCAAGGCGGCTCACATTATCCTCCTCCTCTCCATTTCATCCTCACAACAACAACCCTGTGACGTTGGTTGGGCTGAGAGTCTGTGACTGGCCCAAAGTCACCCAGTGAGCTTCCATGGCCGAGTGGGGACTAGAACCCGGATCTCCCAGCTCCTAGTCCAACACTCTTGCCACTACACCACACTGGCTCTTCCTGACATTTAATGTAAATAAATATTTACATTCCACCATCTTTTAATGGTGGATGTAAATATTTATTAACAAAAGGTTTTAACTCAGCGTCTTTTTTAATGTGTCTGGATCTGCATTCTACAGTGATGTCTGATGTGGAAATAAAGCGTAAGACTCCATATCTATGGCTGCTTCCACACTAGCTATTTTCTCTGGAACTTACATCCTTCATTCACTGTTAGTATGGACAATCTAGATGATATTCTTACCAAACCACTACATTCTAGCATTTCCCCAAGCTGCCCCTCCATTTTTTCAGACCTGATTTTGGGGGGGGGGGGGTGTTCTGATTTTCAAGCCAACTGTGCAGTGCCAGCCTTTCCAATATGGATTGGAAAAGTGCTATTGATACACATTGTTGGCAATGTGGTTGTTGCTACTCTGCTATTTCCTGGTTACCATACCATTATATGCCCTTGCAATGCAGGTCCTTCCCTCATTATTTGTAAACAGCTGGAGTAGTACTTGGGGGTGGGGGGAGGGAAAAAGATACAGCAATATTTTTTTCTTCATTTGTTAGTGCATGGCTGCACAAATATATTTTTAAAAACCCAACCCTGCAGTGCAGCCCCTTCCTCCATTATATTCAACAAGTTCTCTGCTTTCAATCATTTTCCTTTTGATTTTGTTTGTACTAAAGCCAAAGTGTGTGAACAAAAAGCTAAAATCAGTTGTCAAACACATTTGCCATCTGCAGCATTCTAATACAACTGCTCTCCCCTTTCCAGCTTGCCTAGCCTCCCCCCAGCCCTAGCAGATAAATTACAATCAATGTAATAGTCTTTATAACATGCTCATTAGTTTCTTTGATCTCAAAAACATGAGATTCAATACTGTACTCCTCTTTCTATGAACCATATTTTGAGATACACCACCTGTATGATGTCCCTGAAACTCCAATGCAGGGTGGGAATAGTTTGGGAAATCTACTCCTTGAGGACAACTTCCAAGCCAAGGACTGTTCATCAGCAGGAATTACCACACAAAACCATCTTACTTGTACACCGCCCAGAGAACTTCGGCTGTTAAGCATTTAAAGGTACAGTAAATAAATAAATTAGTAATATTTGTAATTTGGCAAGCCAACTACCATGTTTGTCTGCCATTCATAGCAGCTGGTCAGCCTAGTCTCAACATTCCTATGGTCTACTGGTGACCCCAGCTTCAAGAAAATACCTTCTAAACAGCCAACTTACTCTCCACACGCGTAGGTAGTCACCACTGGTTGCCAAAAGGTCTGGATAAACTCCTTTGGTATCTGGGATCCACATGAGTTTGGTAGTAGGATATGGGTGATCAAAGGTATTCCTGCAAATAAACTCAGAGCTTTCCTCATCCAGCCCAACAAGTTGAACCTAGAAGAAAAAAAGTTATTCCCATTCATCCCTCTGTCCACACCCTCTGGGTTTCCGGGGTCTTGCAGGCAATTGGCTTAATTATAGTATTAAGGAAATATGCAGAAGACCTGTTTCAAAAGGATCTTTATTGCTCACATGGATATGTTAGATTTTCCACGGGTAAATTTAACACACAATTTCCACCACTAGCGAGACGCAAAGTGGCTAAGGGCGCAATCCTATGCCTGTTTAGACAGAAGAAAAGTCCTACAACTCCCAGCATTCCCCAGCCGGCCATGCTAGCTGGGGAATGCTGGGAGTTGTAGGCCTTTTCTTCTGTCTAAACAGGCATAGGATTGCGCCTTAATGTACGTATGTGCGCTTATGTCCCCACGGCCAGAACCACTGTGACGGCAGGAGAAACAAAAAGCACGCAGGTGCTGCTCCCCGTAGCTACTTTTCATCTCCACGCCAAGGAAAACCTTCAGCCCTCCGGGGTCACTGCCGGTGCCGCGTTGCTCTCCCTGCCCACTCGGGAAGAGGAAGACGACGACCAGCCGCCGCTAAGCGCAGCCCTGACCACGTAGCGGAAACTTCCAGCGGCAGTCCGGCCAACCCCCCGAGACGGTCGCTGCGAGGAGCCGGGCCTCCACCGGGAAAAGCCGACCGCGCATTACCGAAGGGGGAAGCCCCGCGCTGCGCCGCGCCGCGCGGCCGGCGAGCACGAGCGCGCGCCCCCGCCGCCTCCCGCCCGCGCGCTGACCTCCGGCCGCCCACCTTGTTATTGTATTCTTCCACGAAGCTGCCGAGCGCCAGCCTGAAGCGCTTGTCGGGCCTGACGCTCCAGTTCATGGCATAGACGGTCCATGGCGCCTCGTACTTGTAGATCTCCTTGCGCTTCCCGTGCAGCGACATGGCGGGCGGGCGGGCTCGCTCCGTCAGCCCCTCACGACCTCCCGTAATCGCGACCCCGACAGTCGTTCTTGTCCTCACACAACGACTACGGCAAAGCCCCGCTCTTCATCAACCCTATTCAAACTCTGGCCTCTCATTGGCTGCCTCCGACGTCACTCTGAGAACTCCCCGCTTCTCATTGGCTCTCTGTAGTGCTACTCGTTCTAGCCCCCAAAGAGATTTCCTACTGGCCATCATGAAGATGCCCATTAGTGGGAAAAGTTGTCGCTCTTATTTAAAGCCCGCCTCTCCGACAAAATTTGAGGGTATGCAGGGTTGATTTAGTATCAGGTAGCCATCGGAGAAAGAAGTCGGTCGGAACGTAGAGATAGAAAAAAAGACTCACACTTTGATTATCTGAAATTTGAATTTCTTGGTTCCTTTTGTCTCCATTTTTGTTTCCCCCGGCGGTCAGCTGTCCGTAGGAAACAATACAAAATCCAGGATTTCAAACGCAATTCTCTCTTCCAAGGGAGGCTCGTCCGGTGCCTACGTGGCTATCTTTTAGGTGCCAGGCAAATATATTTTTATTTTCCACGGCTTTTCAAAACTTAAAAAAGTCTGGAGTTGGTTTTATGCTGCATTGTCTGCTGGTTTAATTTTTATTGTAAGTTTTTTTTTTAGGATGCTATTTTGACTGAATATTGTGTTAAGTACCCTTGAATAATAATAATAATAATAATAATAGGAAGGGTAGGATATGCATACGTAAATAAATCAAAATATAATAACCTTTGCTGAAGTTTGCTGAACGGTGAGGTCCGTTTAGTACAGGATATTTTTGTGGTTAGAAGTCTAAAATAAACACTGCTAGAAAGGATGTGTGTGTAGAACTTCCAGTGATTATTTTAAGTATGATTTTAAAATCCTGATTCTTGGGGAAGGGTAGCTGTAGCGTACTAGATGTTTCTAAGCACATAACGCTAGACTGTATTGCAGGGTTAACTTCTCTCCCCAAAATATGGTGATAATAACACAGGACTACATTGCAGGGTTGTTGTAAACTTCTGTCAGCCTCGCCTCCAGTATTAATGCTGGACTTCATTACAGGGTCATCATAAGCCGCTATCTCTCAGCCCGCCCGCCCCATGCCCACAACCTGCAATGTGGTTATAACAATACTGGACTGTCATAAGCCCCTCGCAGCCAAATGTAATATGGGTACAATAACGCTGGGCTACATTGCAGGGTGGTCACAAGCCTCCCAACCACAACCCCCACATGAAATGTAGGAATAAAAACTACGGATGGTATTTACATTTGCAGTATATTTTTTAAATGTTGAAAAACTAAAAAAAGAAAACACAACTTCATGTGAAATAAAACCTGAGCAAGAAAGAGCATGAACTCCTCTCCTGGATTTCTCCATTGTTTCCTATGAGCAGTTGCTGCCACTTCTACCCTTCTAGGCAAGAAAATGTAGTAATTGGAAGTAACCAGGAAGTCCCATGTCTCATCAATGGCATTGCTTGTC
Organism: Heloderma suspectum; assembly: GCF_057233095.1. NCBI lineage: Eukaryota > Metazoa > Chordata > Lepidosauria > Squamata > Helodermatidae > Heloderma > Heloderma suspectum. Next base: position 129,211,005 of record NC_139462.1, on the reverse strand, counting down.
TTGTACTTTTTAAAGTCTATGGTTCGAAGCATCATTCCATGTAGGAAGTCAGCATACGACATTCCATTTTCATCACCGTGGAGGAAGGCATGAGCAAAAGTGATTGTCACTCACTTTTCAGACTGCTTTTCCTGAGAGTGTAAGAACGCTTGCTGTTCCAAATATAAACCCATCTCCTATATAAGTATTGCTGGCCAAGCTTTGTGATGCATTTCCAGGGGTAGCTGTGTTAGTCTATTACAGCAAAAACAAGAGAATTTGGAGGCTAATGAATTTATTCTGTCATAAACTTTAGTGGTTTAAGCCCACTTGATAATACTCATAGAATCATAGAATAGTAGGGTTGGAAGGGGCCTACAAGGCCATCGAGTCCAACCCCCTGCTCAATGCAGGATTCTCAATGCAGGATACTCCATTCATTTGATGAAGAAGGCTATAGTCCACAAAAGTTTATGACCGAATAAACTTATTAGTCTTTAAGGTGCCACAAGACTTTTTGTTGGTTTTGTGATATATGGCTACAATCCCATTTACCTGGGAGTAAATCCCAAAGAACTTCTGAGTAGACATGAATAGGCTTGCATGGTATCTTTCAGAAACACTTTCTCTTCCTTCTCAATCCCTGCGTATCTCTTGGTTCAACTCTCTCAGTCAGTCATGTTAATCCTCTAGTTAGTCTGTGTTGTAGTTGAAATAAACGCAGCTATTTTGTAAAGACTTTAGTGCATCTACCTGATTCCTGACTCTGAGGACAGACTGAACTGCATGAGTATGTATGCCTCCAGACCCACAGATAAATAAGAATATTGTAGACTTGTTGCTCCACGTGTCAACTTGCTTTCCCACAAATGGGATAACGTGACATTTCCCCTTCATCCTACTTTTGCCATAAGCTGGGGGGCTTCTCTCCTGATGCCTCATTCCTTTTTAATTTTCTTACAAGAAGCAAGGTATTGCTTGGACCAGACTTTGGTTCATAGCACAAGGATCTGACCATTTCACCATTATGTTACATGTATCCGTATTGGGACATACTTGAAACAGCCCCTGTATTTTGATACAGGCTACATTTTCATGATTCAGTGTGTAACACCAAACAGCATGATTCTAAACAGATCATGGACAAAACCATACTACTTGTTTCCTAAGGTAATCTTAAATGCACACTCACTGATTCCACCTCACATCGTTAATGCAAAATAGAGTCATGTGAGGCCTCACTGAGAAAAAGGGCATGAGAGACGAGTGGTGCCATCAGGGCAGGACTTTGTGGCAGAAGTCCAGGGTCCCATTCAGCAGAATAAGCAGCAGGGCCTTCAAATACAGCTTACCACATTTTGAAGTAAGTGAGGTAATACATATTACCATCTGAAGAGCTCACTGTGAGAGACACTTGTCAACCTAGAGGACAGTTGTCAGTCTGAATCCTCATAGTAGGGAAAAACAAAAGAGAATGAAATGTGGTTGACAACTTGCAGTCTTAGTCACAATAAAGTTCAAGGGACTGTCAACATTTTGAGGCATAACTGAGGAGTCCAAGTAACATTAAATCAAGCGGCAGCCTCAGGCCTGGTGGAAGAAATGGTAAAGGGGTAACTAGCCTTTGGCTTCATTGATGGACAAGACCAAAGAGCAGCGAACATACTTAGAGGGCAATCATGCATGTTTAGACAGAAAAAAGTCCTACAACTCCCTGGGGCATGCTGGGAATCATGGGACTTTTTCTGTCTAAACATCTATAGGATTGCACCCTTAAGCTGTTGAAAAAGGGAAAGCCTGTGTGATCCCCAACAGCAGTCTGAGGCATGGCTGAGGAAAAAAGGGTTTGGAGCTTCTAGGAAGGGTGGTTAGTTGCATGCATAAGAATTAGACTGATATAAACTTTTCTTTGATACTTTGCTACGCGAACAAGCATAGTGTGCCTGTGTTCAAGTCAATGCAGCACAAGGCTGTTGTATGAAACTGAGTGCTGTATTTGGGCTGGGAGGAGCTCCAATAGAGCAATTTCACTAGTTGATCTTTGTTGCAAACTTTGCTGCAAACTTTGCTGCATGTTTTGCAGAGGGATTTCTTCCCCAGAAATCCAGACCAACCATGACAGAAAGTTATGAAAGCAAGAGGTAGAAATACCTTGCACTACACCGTTTTAAATACTGTTTAATACTCCCAAGAGTCAAAACTACAAATGGGTTCAATTTTGTTTGTTTGTTAAGCTATAACAACAAATGTAATGGTATGTGTGCAAAGTTGATCTCAGCAGCGGCACTGCTTGGGTGGGGTTGATTAAGGCCTTTTTTGCAATCAAAATCCCTTCCAGTTGCTTTCCTACCCACTGGGGGAATAGGGCAACTCCCATGGCTGGGGAAGTAGCTCTGACAACAGAGAGACTTAATGGTTGTCAGCCTGAAGCTCCCACCGCCCCGACCCCCGGAGAAAGGCCTAAAACCATAAATAGAAGAGATTTGGGTAACATGCCTCCATGGCTCTCTGTTTTACAGTTGGAGTGGTGAATGCGGGCAGCAGAAGTGGCAACTTAACTAGATTCACTCTTGCTACACCCTACATGTTTGAGTGTGCTGGTTTCGACAGAACTGCATGAAGATTTCAGATGATTTAGGGCACAATCCTATGCATGTTCAGATAGAAAAAAGTCCTACAACTTAGCTGGCTGGGGCATGCTGGGAGTTGTAAAGAAATAAAGAAATAAACTCCTACAACATTTGTATACCACTCCACATCTAAACAGATTCCAGAGTGGTGAACTACAAGAAATAAAATGAGCAAAAGATAAAAACAATGAAACATGATATTAAAATTATTATTTAAAAACAGAGTCCAATAAAACCGAGGCTGGTTAACCAAGGAAGGCTTCCTGGAAAAGAGCTGTTTTCAGGAGGCACTGAAAACAGCCCAGTGTTGGCACCTGCCTGACCTCCAGAGGCAGGGAGTTCCCTAGGACGGGAGCTGTGAAGGATTTTTGGTCTCACCCCAGCAACCCTGCAAGGTAGGCCAGGCCCAACTTGGCAACTAGTCTTTGCCAGATTACCCAGTAGCTTCCTTCCCAGGCCAATAGGCACTGTATTTAGCACTGGGGTTAGACAGGACACACCACACCAACTGGAAGTTGGATAAATGTTTATTAGGGGAAAGGAACAAAGAGGAAGGGGAAGGGGAGAGGTGGTAGGTTGTACAGGAAATTATAAGCAAGTTGATGTCAGGGTGGAAACTGAGCCCATAGAGCCCCAGAGCAGTTCTGATTCTGAGGAAGAACAGCAATCCGTGGGAGAGGAGCTCGCTCATCTCTCACAAGCACAGCAGCTGGCGGAGATTCCTCCTGCCAGCATTCCTGGGATAGATAGTGACCCTGGCAGTGAGAGAGCGCTGGAGGGGGGCTTGCTGGACGCTCGGCGCAGATGCAGGGAGCGACGGCAGATGGAGGGCGCCGAAAGGAGGCGTTGCACTCGTTTGGCGCTCAAACAAAGGTCGTGTCCCAAGGACCCAAGGGAAAGAGGGAGGATCTCTCCATAGCCCACAAGTTCAGAGTCCTCCCGTGGTTCCCCTTCAAACAGGGACCAACTGCCTTACCTGGAGTTTAGGCTACTCTGCTATCTTTCTCCAGTGCTGTTCCTTGCTTAGTCGCTAGTGATTAATATCTGAAAGAGTCATAAAGGAATAAAGCCTTGGAAAGAATCCTCGTCATCTGTGTCCTGAGTTGGCTATTGGAGGGGACTGCAAGAGGCAGCTAGGGCGCTCCTGAGAGTTACAATACTCAAAAATCAGAAATGCCAATCACCAGGGCACACACTCCCAGGAGCAAAACAATAAAGCTAGGTAGTCTATCCTATACATACCAAAGTATGGGTCTCTCAGGATAGCCATCAACCAGCAGCATACCCTAGTACTGTCAGGGCAAAAGAAGAAACACCTGCCCCTTCTTTGGCCCCCCTTTTATTGCCCAGCCCTAGCAACTCAAGGCAGATTTGAAACACCCAATCATAACCCAGTCCCAGGACACCCCACTCCACCCTCCAAGGAGGCTGAATCTTCCCACCAGACACGGCTGTTACCACTTTCCCAATTAGCCAGAGCAGAGTGTGGCCTTGAGCTGCTGGGCTGAGAAACGGCCAAAAAACAATCACATTCCAGGTGGCTACTTCGTACATGACAACCCAAGCGGCCCTCATGGCGTCAGCTTCTACTACCCTCATTATTGACAGGAGCCACCACACTGAAGGCTCTTCTGTGGGTGGACTCCAGTCAGGCCATAGGTCCATGTGCAATCACCAGGAGCATGCCCTCTGATTACTGCAGTGATTGGGCAGATGGGTAGGGGAGAAGGCACTCTCTCAGGTTTCCTGATCCCAAGTTGTTTGGGGCTTTGTACACTCGTACCAAAACTTTAAACCTGGCCCAGGAGTGAATAGGCAGCCAGTGCAGTTCCCTCAGCAAAGGAGTTACATGCTGCAAAGGGGCAGCTCCCAATAACAGCCGAGCTGATGCATTCTGCACTAGCTCCAGCTTCTGGAGCAGCCTCAAGGGCAGCCCCACATAGAGCGCATTGCAGTAATCCAGTCTTGAGGTTAGTCGTGCCTGTACCACTGTGGCCAAGCTATCCCAGTCCAGGAGAGGCCGTAGCTGGTGAACCAGCTGAAACTGGTAAAAGGCAGTCTGAGCCGCCATGGCCACTTGGGCCTCCAGCGACAGTGATGGATCCAGGAGTACCCCCAACCTACAAACCTGATCTTTCATAGTGAGTGCAACCCCATTCAGAACAGGCAATGAGCCTTTCTCCCCAGACCTGGGAACCACTCACCCACAGGGCTTCTGTCTTGCCAGGATTCAGCTTCAGTTTATTGGCCTTCATCCTACCCATTATTGAGTCTAGGCACTGATCCAAGACTTGCACAGCCTCACCTGAGTCAGATGTCACAGGGAGACAGCGCTGTGTGTCGTCAGCATACTGATGGCACTTGGTTCCAAATCCCCTAATGACTGCTCCCAGTGGCTTCATATAGATGTTAAATAACATTGAGGACAAGATGGTACCCTGTGGAACCCCATAGCGCAATTGCCAAGGGGCCAAGGAATGGTCACCCAATGTTGCTCTCTGAAATTGACCCCACAGGTAAGACCAGAACCACTGTAACACGGTGCCTCCAATGTCCATCCCATGGAGTCGATCCAGTAGGATACCATGATCGATGGTATCAAAAGCTGATGAGAGATAGAGCAGAATTATTAGAGCTGCACTCCCCCTGTCCCTCTCTCGATAAAGGTAATCCATCAGGGTGACCAAGGCTGATTCAGTCCCATAACCAGGATGAAACCCAGACTGGAATGGGTCTAGACAATCAGTATCCTCCAAGAGTCCTTGCAGTTGTTCCACCATGACTCTCTCCAGTACCTTCCCTAAGAAAGGGGTATTTGCAACTGGATAGGAGTTGTCTAAAACCATTGGGTCCAGAGTGGGCTTCTTCAGCAGTGGTCACACTACTGCCTCCTTAAGGACAGCACGAACCACCCCTTCCTATAGAGAAGCATTCACCACATCCTGGACACACGCAGTCATACCCTTTCAGTTAGCTTTTATTAGCCAGGAGGGACAGGGATTGAGAGGGTACGTGGTTGGCCGCACTGCTGCAAACACTTTGTCCGTATCATCAGGCTGCAACAACTGGGACTGATCCCATAAAATCGGGCAGATGGTGGTATGAGACACCTCAGCAGGAACTGCACTAACAACACTGTCAAGTTTGCTACAGAGATGAGTGATTTTGTCCTCAAAGTGCAATGCAAAAATGTCACAGCGGATCCTCGAGAGGACCAGGGCCTCATTTGCTGGGGAGAGTGTTAACAGCCCCCAGACCACCTGAAAGACCTCTGCTGGATGGCTACTTGAGGATGCAATGGAAGCAGTAAAGTAAGCCTTCTTTGTTGCCTGCACTGCCACACAATAGGCATGGTTACGTGCTCTACAGCGTGCTCGGTCATCTTCGCTTCGAGACTTGCTCCATTTCCACTAGCTGACATCCACCTAGTTTTGTTGACCACAGCTCCCTAACATACCAGGGTGCAGAATTGGCTCTACAGCACCGGAGAGGGCACTCAGGTACAATCAAGTCGATGGCCCTCCACATCTCACTGTTCCAAAGCAAGACTAGAGCTTTGGCTGGATAGAATCATAGAATAGTAGGGTAGGAAGGGGCCTACAAGGCCATCAAGTCCAACCCCCTGCTCAATGCAGGAATCCAAGTCAGAGCATCCCCGTCAGATGGCTGTCCAGCCTCGTCTTGAACGCCTCCAGTGTGGGAGAGCCCACCACCTCCCTAGGTCATTGGTTCCATTCTCGTATTGCTCTAACAGTCAGGAAGTTTTTCCTGATGTTCAGCCGGAATCTGGCTTCCTGTAACTTGAGCCCATTATTCCGTGTCCTGCACTCTGGGATGATCAAGAAGAAATCCTGGCCTTCTTCTCTGTGACAACCTTTCAAGTACTTGAAGAGTGCTATCATATCTCCCCTCAGTCTTCTCTTCTCAAGACTAAACACGCCCAGTTCTTTCAGTCTCTCTTCATAGGGCTTTGTTTCCAGTCCTCTGATCATCTTTGTTGCCCTCCTCTGAACCCTCTCCAGTTTGTCTGCATCCTTCTTCAAGTGTGGTGCCCAGAACTGGACACAGTACTCCAGATGAGGCCTAACCAGTGCTGAGTACAGGGGAACTAGTACTTCCCGGGATTTGGAAGCTATGCTTCTATTAATGCAGCCCAAAATAGCATTTGCCTTTTTTGCAGCCACATCACATTGTTGGCTCATCTTCAGCTTGTGATCCACAACAATTCCAAGATCTTTCTCGCTTGTAGTGTTCTTGAGCCACGTATCCCCCATCTTGTAACTGTGCATTGGGTTTCTTTTTCCTAGGTGCAGAACTTGGCAATGATCCCTATTAAATGTCATTCTGTTGTTTTCTGCCCAGCGCTCCAGTCTATCCAGATCACTTTGAATTTTGTTTCTGTCTTCCAAAGTATTAGCTATCCCGCCCAATTTTGTGTCATCTGCAAATATGATCAGCATTCCCTGCACCTCCTCCTCCAAGTCATTAATAAAAATGTTGAAGAGCACTGGGCCCAGGACTGAGCCCTGCGGTACCCCACTCGTTACCTCTCCCCAGTTTGAAAAGATCCCATTGATAAGCACTCTTTGAGTCCAATCCTGTAGCTAACTGTGGATCCACTTGATAGTTGTTTCATCTAACCTACTTTTAGCTCATTTGCTAATCAGGATATCACCGGGCACTTTGTCAAAAGCTTTGCTGAAGTCAAGGTATATTATGTCCACAGCATTCCCCCAGTCCATAAGGGAGGTTATCTGATCAAAAAATGAGATCAGATTAGTCTGGCAGGATTTGTTCTTGACAAATCCATGTTGGCTTCGAGTCATCATGGCATTGTTTTCAAGGTACTTACAGATGGATTGCTTTTTAATCTGCTCCAGAATGTTCCCAGGGATTGATGTCAGACTGACTGGTCTGTAGTTCCCAGGTTCCTCCTTTTTGCCCTTTTTGAAGATAGGGACAACATTGGCCCGCCTCCAATCATCTGCCACTTCGCCCATCCTCCATGATTGCTCTAAGAGAATAGACAGTGGTTCTGAGAGTTCTTCTGCCAGTTCCTTTATTACTCTAGGATGCCATTCCCCTGGCCTTGGAGATTTGAACTCATTCAAATTAATTAGGTGTTCCTTGACCATATGCTTATCAATCTCAAGCTGCAATCCCGCCCCTTCGGCCTGTACTACGCCTTTGCCGGGGTGGTGGTGGTCATAGACCCTCTTTTGGGAGAAGACTGAGCCAAAGTAGGAATTGAACACTTCTGCCTTTTCCTTGTCGTCTGTTATAATTTTGACATCCTTAATTAATAATTGAACCACCATTTCTTTCCTCTGTCTTTTACTATGCACATATCTGAAGAAAGTCTTTTTGTTGCTTGTAGCATCCCTCGCTAACCTCAGCTCATTCTCAGCTTTAGCCTTCCTGACACCATCCCTGCAATTCTGTGCTACCTGCCTGTACTCTTCCTTTGTTGCTTGGCCTTCCTTCCACTTCCTATATGTGTCCTTTTTTGTTTTCAGGTCATCCCTAAGCTTTTTGTGAAGCCACATTGGCTTCTTCTGTTGTCTTCCGCCTTTTTTTCTTGTTGAAATTGTTTGTAGCTGTGCCTTGAGAATTTCCTTTTTTTAAAAATGTCCACCCATATTGGACTCCTGTTCTCATTAGAGTTGCTTGCCATGGGACCTTATTTATCATTGTTCCGATTTTATTAAAATCGGCTTTCCTAAAATCCAGGGTACATGTTTGGCTACACTCTGCTTTTGCTTCCTTTAGAACCAAGAACTCAAGTATAACATGGTCGCTTTCCCCCAGAGTTCCTGTAACTGCTACTTTATCCACTAAGTCATCTCTGTTGGTTAGGATCAATTCAAGGATAGCCGATCCTCCAGTTCCTTCCTCTACTTTCTGTAGGAGGAAATTATCAGCAACACAAGTCAGGAATCTCTTGGAGGGGCAATGTTTTGCAGAATTTGTCTCCCAACATATAGCGAGGAAATTGAAGTCCCCCATTACTACTACATCGTGCTTCCTTGAAACATTGGTAATTTGCTTTTCAAAAGTTTCATCCTCGTCTTCTACTTGACTAGGTGGCCGGTAGTAGACTCCGACCACCATGTTCTTTTTATTCTTTGCTCCGTTTATTTTAACCCAGATGCGCTCGATGGGGCTACCAACCTTATTCTCCTGTATTTCTGTGCAGAGATATTTATTTTAACATATAGTGCAACCCCACCTCCCTTTCTATTCCTCCTGCTATTTTTGAACAAGTTACTGTATATCCTTCAATTGCTGTATTCCAGTCATGGGAGTCATCTCACCAAGTTTCAGTTACATCTATCAAGTCATAATTTCCTTCTTGTATTAAGAATTCAAGTTCATTCTGCTTGTTTCCCATACTTTGGGCATTAGTATATAGACATCGAAGATCATGTGCTTTATAATCTGGCTTTCTTCCTACATGTTTCTGAAGATTATTATTGGGCACTATTTGAGCCGTTCTCTCCACTGCAGTGCATGAGCCTTCATCCATTGTTACCCACCACTTTACGTCTCCCTCCCCTGTAGGATTCGGTTTAAAGGCCTCCTGATGAAGTTCTTCATGCTGTGGCCAAACACAATCTTCCCAGTCTTTGTGAGGTGCAACCCATCCCTTGCCAACAGCCCATCTTCCAGGAAGTATAGCCCATGGTCCCAGAATCCAAATCTCTCGCGCTGGCACCACCTTCGTAGCCAGTCATTCACCCGGAGTACTTTTCTTTCCCTTTCTATCCCTCTTCTAACTACTGGAAGGATGGATGAGAAAACTATCTGGGCCCCAAAGTTCTTGAGTTTCCTTCCCAAAGCTTCCAAGTCTGACATGATTTCTTCGTAGCTCCGCTTGGTGGTATCATTTGTTCCCACATGGATGAGAAGAAAGGGGTACCTGTCAGTGGGCTTTATGAGCATAGGCAATCCTTCAGTCACGTGTCTAATCCATCCTCCCGGGAGACAGCATACCTGGCAAGTCCATGGGTCTTCGCTACATACTTGGGTTTCAATCCCATGCAGCAAGGAGCCTCCCACTACCAGTACTCTTTTCTTCTTGTTGTTGTAGGCCTGGGTTTCATCGCCTCTTCTTGACTGACCTACATCCTCTTGCTCACTCTCATGCACGTTCCCTTGTAATTCTTCCTCCGCAGGCTGTCCTCCAGTCACATCCTCAAGTACCTGAAAATGGTTCCATAGTTCCAATGCTTCCACTAGTGTAAAGTGGCTTCTAGTTCTTCTGCTCCTAGCTGTCACCCTTTTCCAAGGAGTATCCTCTACTGCATTTTTCCTCACCTCAGCATTTCCCTCTTCTGCCTCAGTTTGCTGCTCTTCTAGCTTCTGTTCTTCACTTTGCTGCTGTAGTTCCACTGTTCTGTCCAAGAACTCTTTGTGTTCTCTTATTCCCTGGTGGGTTGACACTTGCCGCTCCAGTCCTCTTTTTCTTCCAACAATGTGATGAATTTGCACTTGTTGCACGTGTAGGCCATGTTGATCTCAGGCAAGAAAATAAACATTGCACACACCTTGCAGGTCACCACCACTGGAGAGTCTTTTCCTTCCATTGTCTCTATTCCCTTTATGTTTCTAGCTGTCTGATTGTACTGGAATAGCCTGTGCTTTGTCCTCTATTCACTGGAGGTTAACAACAGACTCCCACTGGTATGGAAGTGTGTGTTACAAGAAAAAGAAATTAAAAAAAAATATATAGAAAAAAAGAGGCCTCCTCCTTGAGTCCCTTGCTGAACTCCCCTGGCAAACTCCTGTTTGCTCTCCCTGTTTGCTCACTCTGTTCGCTCACTGTCTGGGAGTTTGCTTGCTTGTATAGCCCCTAGACCAGCTGGAGCAGCTTCCTCTGCTCTGCTCTACTCAGCTAGGAGACGGGAAACAGACTGAAACTTCCTGCCCACACAGCTGCTGGGAGTACTCAGGCCACGCCCCTTCAATTCAATTGGCGCTCTCAGGAGCACATGGTGAGCACACGGTGACTCAGAATGGAAAGTCCCCTGGGCTTTGCCTTTGTCTCCTCTTCCAACGCTCCTGGAAAACTCCCGTTTGCTCGCTCTGATCGCTCATTCTCTGGGAGCTTGTTTGCCTGTATAATGCCTATGTTTTATCATATTGTATTTTAGGGTTTTAATTTTTATGAACTGCCCAGAGAGCTTCTGCTATTGTGCAGTATAGAAATGTAATATATAAATCTATAAAAATAAATACATTTCTTCATTCCTACTGCAGGAAGCATTTGCAGAGCTTTTTTTAATTATAAAAATTCAACTCCCAAATCACATTTTTCCCACATAAGAAAACCTGAGTTTTAAACAGAACAAGGTCCTGTCTTTGCTGCTGCTTCTTTACAGGAGGTGAGCAAGTCACACAATGATGCCAAATAATTGCCATGATGAAGTCCTGGATTTCTCCATTATCCCTTATGAGCAGTTGTCACATTTACCACCTAATGAGAATCATAATGTCAAATGTAACCAGGGGGGTGTCTCCACCAGCAATTTACTCCGAGCTGGCTGTGTGTGGAGGTCGTTAGGGAGATATGACATCATGGCAATCCAGCAGCCACCCTGGAGCGTATCAGGGGAAAACTGGATTTTCTGAGACTGCTTGAAGTCCGATTTTTTTCCTTTTGGGTTCTCTGCGGTATAGCTGTTGTGTGCCCCAACCCCCTATGCTAGCCCTGCCCAGGGGTGTGCTTTTCACTGTGACCCCAGTCGGGGGGGGGGGGGATCCTTCCTTGTGTTTCCCATCCCTGTGTTTCCCAGCACAAACTAATTAGTATCTACTTAGAAGTAACTCCCATTGTGGTCAATGAGGCTTGTCCCCTGGATCCCCACTCCAGCATTTATAGAGCTCCCCGTCAATTGAAATAGCACATTTTAAAGTACTACTTCCCTAAAGGCTGCAAAGCACTTTCCCGAAGCTGTGATTCTCCATTGTTTGGTTTATTCCCCTCGGAAGTAACTAATTCACACCTTCGTTTCTATGCAGCATCCGGTTAGAAAGGGGGCTGGTTTCCCATCCCTTTGTTTCCCCTCCCTGTCTTTCCCAGCACAAACATATGTGTGTCTGCTCAAAAGTAACCCCCATTGTGGTCAATGAGGCTTGTTCCCGAAACGTGCACTCCCAAAGTTACTGAGATTCCCATGAATCAAAATAACACATTTAGAGAACTTTCATATCACAGCTTGGATGCTTCAATTGATTGCAGCAGGCAGTAAGAACACTGTGTTCCTATAATGATTATGTATTTAAGGAAGTAATGGGCGGGGGGGGGGGAGAGAAGGAGATTGTTCACAGCTTCAGCAGCTTCAAGGCAGGGGGAATGCTGTGTTCCTGTGATGGTTGTTGGTTTAAGGAAGTACTTAATGCGGGGGGGGGGGGGAGAGAGGAGAGTGATTTTTGTCAAGACACTGGAGGAAACCTCCCAGGATTTTCTCGAAGGAGAAAGGGGAGGAGAGCCTGGAAGGGTGGGGGGAGCCTCTCTTATTGGTTGAGCCCCGCCTGCCAGTCAGATGATGTTCACTCCAACCACCCCACCCAGAAGTATCTTCTGTGAAGTGACTTATACTGGTGCATTGCACTCACTTGTGGACCCCTGCATGGACACAAGTGCACCAAAGCCGATCCCTTGAAAAAAATCTGGTTAATCCTCTATTTGCTTCTCTTCTGTTGTCATGGAGAAATCCCCCCAGAAATCTGGTCTACAGACAAATGAACTGTCATCTGGGGGGGGGGGTACATAAATGGAGAAAACAGTTGTAAGATGGGATACTTGCCACCATGAAGTTTCTCTGCAGCCACCTGGTATATGATTAAGCCAATCACTATCCAGTTGAGTCACACCCAGCAGCCACCAGGAGAACAGCCAAGAAGGTAGTTTTAGAGACTTCAAATGGCTAGGATGGGATGCCAAATACTGTGGGGAAAAGTCAGATGTAGTTGTACTGCTTTGGTCTCCCTGCTTCTTCCCCTTCTCTCAAGAAAAGTCAACTTTTTTTCAGTATGTACACCCCATCCTCAGAGCCAGGAGGGAGGGAACCATCAGGCCACAGTAGGTGTCAAAATAATCTTTATTAACAAAGTGCACACTAACACTCCTGAGAAAAAAAGAAAATGCTCACAGTTATTTCCCCTCCACCCTGCTACTCTCACTGGGAGTTTAAGATGTTAATTTGGAAAGGTGGCCTAGGGCCATTGCAGCATCTAATTGAGGGGTGATAACAGGGAGGGTCTGAAGATTCAGTTACACAGATTCTATGCAGCACTGAGGGATGAGGATACCACCAAGAGGGAAGGGCTGTACACACGTACAAAAAGGGGCTTGGTTGATTTGCTTTTCTTCCAGGATTTTCTGTGCTTATACCAGCCCTGCAGATTTGCAAAAAAAAAATTACAGCCCACTTGTACATACCTGTATTTTGGATTATGGCTTGAGCAGCATTTGGCGAGGTACTAGATCCAGAAAGAATTGTTATCCTAAGCAAGTGGCTAACTACAAGGCTGGCTTTTCCTGGAAGGTAGTACAAAACCAGGTAAATCTGGAACGTTGCAAAAATCAGGGAAATGTATTTTGGGAATTGCCTTTTTTCTCCAGGCTCTTCCCTGAAGCTTGCAAGAAGAACGTCACTGCCACTTTACAAATTAGTAAGCAGAGCATGGGACACTATTTCCCTACTAGCATAGGCCCAGAGCTGTTTGTGTCAGGGGATTCAAGAGACTAGGCCTCACTTTACCATAAGCTTCCTTCATACGCTGAGGCTTCAGTCCTGTGCTGGCTTATTTGTTAGCAAGCTCCCCAGAATTCAGTGGGACTGCTATGTATTCTAGGGGGTACTGCGGGTTAGTTGAACCTTGGCAGCTCCTGTAGAATTGGGAGCAGCAACAGCAGGTGGAGTTTCTGCTAAGCCCTCACTTCTGTGTGTGCTGAATGAAGAACAGTTGTGTTTGAGACCCACTGATTCTGCAGTTATTCCTACTACCAATACAACAGGGACACAGTTCTGAACAAGCGTGTATGGAAGTGATCAGGGCCACAGACAGGGATGTGCAGCTTAATCTGTTGGGGGAGTTGTAGAGCTAGGGGCAAGGACTGAGAGGAGCTGCCACATGCCCAGGGACTGCATCCCCCAGAAGGAAACCTGGATACAAAGAGCAGGCTCAGAAATCCTGTTGGCAGCCCTGCCTAGGATTGCACTGCACACCGTTCCCTTTTATTCTGCACATTTTCCTCCACAGAGATTACGTCCATGCAAGAGAAATGTAACATATGAAGTGGCCCTCACTATGTCCTAGGGCAGGTCATGTCTGGTTCAATGTAAAAAGTGGTGGCACTGTTTTACTCTTCCTTCCTTCCTTCACAGGGTCATACATAATTAACAGAACACCAAGTTACTTGTATTAAGTACCAAAGAAAAACAGATTCATCCTTCATACCCTACAACCCACGGACATTTTATTAAGTTCTTAGCATCCTCCCATTCAGACATTTCCCATTATTACTTTATTATAGTATGGAAGTGCTCCAGTGTCCCACCAAGCTCAGTACCATAAAAACACAGGTAGATGTAGGCCTCAGCATCCATACAGCTTGCACGTAACAGATGCAAGATTGGGGTGAGGAGGAAGAGGTCAGTCGGCATCTATTTGCCATTCTTCTTGGAACCTGGGATGGGTGGGATATGCAACTGAAGTCTACTCTATGCAGTACCGTTTCTGAGACCAATGGTCTTGGAAACCAACCCACTTTTAAATTGCCCTCAGTTCAGAGAGGGCAGGAGATGGCTACAGGTAATACTCTGAGCCATAAGTACTGACCTCCAAGCACAACAATTAAAATCAGCTAAGCAACTTCTCAGTTCAGTTTCCTCTTGTCTTGGCTTTGAGCTCAGTTCGGTTCCTAAGTTGCAGGAAGCAATGGGTCAGAGAGATGTCTCTGAATGTCCAAGTGCTCAGAAGGTGCCTCAAGATGCTCAGGGAGAGAAGGGAAACGAGTTCCTCGGAAGAGTCCCTGGTTACCTAGTGCCCTCCAGTAGGGCTCTTGGTTTGGGAGGATCTGTGGGTAATGCTCTTGCTCAGAGCTGATTGTCATGGTTTCATCTGAAGCCACAGTCAGGTGTACACCACTTGACAAAGAGTCCCTGGATTTCAGCTGGTATTTTTCAATTTCTGTGTAGCTTGGAGTCTGGCAAAAAAAAGGAAATAAAGTCACACTTCCTGACCATCTACTGGCATGTACAGTATATGTAGTGCCTCAAAATCCCTGTAGGAATTTTGAGAATTCTAACTTACAGGGAAGAGTTCATATCCGTCATGGCTGCAGAAACATGCTCAGAAACATAATGGCAACGAACACCAAAGTCTCAGAACATGGAGGGAAGTAAAATAAAGTAAATTTTCATGGTGCTGTTAGATCTCCTTATTTATAAGCCAAAGTGAAATGTGTGAAGCGCTGATCTTAAATTTGTTTTATTTATTTGTAGATAATTGAAAACATGCATACAGACCTTGCCACAAATGCAACTTTAATGAAAATCCATTGAAAAACAATAATCTGGGGGAGGAAAAAGGTGGAGTGGGAGAGTCCCTCAGAAAGACAGGTTGCTTACCTGTAACTGTAGTTTTTGTGGGGGCTTAAGAACTTAGCCCCCCCCATGAGAGACTTCATTCCTCAATGGGACTTGTCATGGTGCTTAACAGTCTAACATTGGTTCCGTTTGAGCCTCTCGCTACCATAGATTTGAGACTGCTCTCATGGAAGATTGCCTGTTTGGTAGCGATCATAACCTCGCCGACAGCTAATGAACTTTCTGCTTTATGTATAGACTCCCCTTATACTGTTTTCCGCAAGGAAAAGGTGATACTCAGGCCAGACATGGCATTTCTCCCAAAGGCTGTGACAGACTTATAGTATACTTATAGATAGTATAGATGGTGGGGGAAGAGTTCCCGACAAAACTTTGCTCAGTTTGGAAGTTTCCCAAACAAGTCTCCGTGCAGGTGCAGAACCCATATGTATGCACAGAGACCATGAAGAAGAATTAAACAATTCTGGAGGTTTGAATTGTTCTTGATGTTACTGATAGGCAAGCTATAAATGCCCCAGGTTTGTTTTCCTAGTTAGTTTGGGATTTTAGATATACTGTCAACATTGTAGAACCTCCTTCTCCTCCCCACCCTACTATTTATATAGAATTTATAAAGCAGCTTCCATACATCTGGCCCTCCTATGCAAACTTGAGTGTAAGCCCCATTCAATATAATGTGGCTTATGCCTGAGTAAACATGCATAGGATTCCACTGGAAAGCTGTCAGGTACCTGTTTGCACCAAGGGAACAAATGACAAAATAAAGGGAGCTATGGGATGATAGATGTATCCTGGTGCAGAATTAGCTTTCTGTCTACAAAATATAAGCTTCTTTTTTTGCAGAATTCACAGTCCCTTCACTTCATCCACCTTCAGTCCCCGTAACAAAGCAGCCCACTTCCTTGGCTTGGTCCTTCCTTCCCCTGTTTGGTCCAAGGCTACAGCCTTCAGCAGCAAAGCTGTCACCCACCCCACTACAGGTGAGCAGCGTGCATTCCTGGTGCATCTCACCTCCTTTGTGGGAGTCAGCTCCTCTTGCTCTAATGGTGGAACAGGCTCTGTGCTCCTCAGGCTCATGCTGTACAAAGCCAAGTTGTGGGAGGAGGGTGAGATTGGACTATATGCAGGTGGCACTTGAGACAGCTGTCGCTGCAGCAGCTGCAGGATGAGGCTAATGTCAGAAGTCATCCTGGACTCCAGTCTATAAAAGAGAATAGCACTGATTCTAATCTGTTTGACCTGGACTGAAGCAGTTATATACAAGATTAGTTTTAAAATTGCCTACTGTCATTCCCCCACTGAAGAAAACCTCCTCAGAGGAGCTAGAGCTCCCAGAGACTAAGGACATCACAAAACAGCCTGTATCAGAAGACCAGGAGGATCCTGGGCCCTTGGAAGAGTTGGCTACAGGTCCATTCCCACAAGAGGCGGGGGACTCCAGCTCTGAGGCAGAAGCCGAGCAACCCCCTAGCCTCTGAGAGTGCCACTGCCTCAAGAGGAAGGCCAGGAGGGCTCCTTTGAGAAGGAGTGCTTGATTACAAAGGAGGACTCCTCAAGAAGAATGGACTTCTCAGGAGCAAGGCCTTCTCACGAGTAGGATTTTTGCTGGAGGGCCTGTAATAATTGCAGCTGAGCCCTGGGTGAGGCTCTGGAAGCTCTGACTATATCAGCTTTCACTCAGCGCTTACTGGTTGCTACAACAACCCTGTTCTACCAGCTCCAGTGCCTTGAATCCATGACCTTGCCTTGTGACAAGGGATGTATGGACTGTGTAAAATCTGCTCCATCTGTGTTTTGCAGATTGTCAGGTGACTTTTGTTCCATCACCTGCCCACAGACGGATGCGAATATTTTTTTTTTGTTGTGCAGAAAAATACGTAAATAATTACGCAAGTATTTATGTAAGTATTTACATAATTTACCTTAGTACATAATATTTAGCATATCGCCCCCATTCCATTCAATGTTTCCTCAGCAGAAACATTTTCCTATGAATTTATATGCATAAATTTTGGGAAAGTAAAAAAACTTCCGGAAGCCCATGGACTACATGCTGCCTGAGGCGGTCGCTCCACAGAGGATTCCGCAGGTTGGATTCTTAGAAATCCTAGCTCATTTTAGTCCGTCTCGAATTTCTCCAGCATCCCTACTTGTGACAGAACCTTGGACTCCCACTTGACTCTGCTTCTTGTCTTGTATCTGATTGCTTATTAGTGTTTGGATGTTGGCTGCTCCTCAGATCTCTCCCTTGGCCATCTCCCTCTTGCCTGCTAAAACTGTGCCTTTGACCTCGGCCTGTTCACTGACTTGATTTTAGATTGCCCCTTAGGTTAACCTAATGCTGAGCCTGATCTAGCCATAGCAGGACACCTATGTTTGCACAGGGTGCAGTCCCCAACATAACCAGCAGGGTGGGTCTGTGTCACACCAAGAGCTCTTCCTTTTTTAAAAAAGGGGTTTTATTTCAGGTTTCTAAGAGCTAGTTCATACTAGAATAGCCGACTTGAATGAGTAGCACAACATGTGAGCTGGAAACTCATAAAATTCCTGAAGCAACAAAACATGCTTCCCAGATTCCAAAACCAGTCACAGCTACAATCCATGAACAATCTGTGTTACATTGTTCACGGGAGTAGACCATTTATGTGAAAAAGGAGAGCGATCCAGAGAAACAAGTGAGCATGACCTAAGAGGTTCAATTGTACAAGACAAGGCTCATCTTAAAAAAGAGAAATATGTATATTGACAGTGGTGAGATATTCAAAGAAGATGAATCTCTGTCCACTCTAGCCACTGAGAACAAGACAAAAAATAACTATATGAATGTATGTTTGTGTTAAACATTAGAAAAAAGAGCACGGTTTACAGTCTGATGCATAAGTGTTCAGTCCCATGTAAAGATGGAATAGAAATATAATGAATATTTTGTTTTGTTTTTTTAAATTAGGAAAAAGGCCATGCACTGCAGAAGTGGAAAATCTAGAGGGCATGTGGAAACTATCAACAGGACTGGCTGCTGGGGGAGCACAGAAGACACAGTAGCAGGAAGGAGGCGACAGGAAAGCAACATTCCATAAGCGCAACACTGCTTGTGGTAGGCAGGAGATTAACTTAATCAAGATAACAAATACAGCAGAGGTCTATACAATTTCTGTAGATTTCTAGTGGCCTCCTAGCCCACCCCCATGTGTTATATATGTGAAAGGGGCCTCACACGATTACTGAGAAGTGGGGCTGCACTGCTGGCTTTGCCGCCAAGGCCACGTAGTTTCCCCCAGTCCTACCCCAAACATCCACGTGTTGGACAGAGACCCATCACGGATGCTTTAAATACAGGTAAGGATGTAGGGATTCTGTTAAATTCATTCCATCTGTGTTTTGTGGATTGTCAGGCGTCTTTTGTTCTGTCGTTCTCACATTGGCAGAATGGGATGTTTTTAACCAGAATTTCATTCTGCTTTGCGCTCATTTGCATTAACGCTAATTAACGTTAATGAGTTAATGTGCATTCATGCAAATCCCCCTGAAAAGTGAAAAACTAGCCCACAAGTCTGGAATCTAACTTGGAAAAAGCTAGTCCGCTGCAGCATCTGCAGGTCCAATTCATAGAAGTCTGAACTCATTTGGATCTGTTGTAGATTTCTGCGGCATCCCTAGGTGCAGGTAATCTGGCTTAGATAGGAGGGCAACATCACATGCCTTGCAGTTTTATTTCACTTCCTAGAACCTGGAGTGCTTTGTAGAACTCAAGAACTACTGAAGTTGGAACCCTCATCTTTCCAAACCTCCAGGCAACTGAATTTACCTGCTGAGCTGTGCCTGTAGGCACTCTAGCTTGGATTCAATCTGCTGTGGTCTGTCATCCAAGTCTGAAGGCATGTCCAATGGGCTATGTACCAAGGACATGTGCTGGAGAGGCTCTGTAAGAGGGCTGGGCCTCTTGTCCTCCCAGAATGTGAACAGGTTGGACACATCCAGTGGTATTGCTGTTGGATAAAAGAGGAGAAAGTTTGTAATCTCTGTTTAAGATGGATATTATGATACAGCCACAAGAAGGTAGATTGTGTTTTTAGCAGTCTACTGTTACAATGCCTGAAAATTCTATTCATCATAAAACCAAGTCATCATCCTATTACTATGGAATTTGGCACAGAAAATCTACCTGATGAGGGGTATAACCTAGCCAAATTTCAGAAATATCCAATACGTAATGGCTGCATTATAGCAGTTCTCAGACCACCAGTCTGCTATGTCCTGCTGGTGCTACCCATGTTGTCTGTATGTTCAACAGGATGCCTGAAAAGGGGCATCTGTCCAGGTACAATTGCATGTACTCCATACAATCAAGAATCCTGTCCAGAGCTCATGAAGATGTGGAGTTCCTACATGCATACAGTTTATTTATTTCAACATTTGTACCCTGCCTTTCCAATAAAATTTTGCTCCATAAAACCCCAATCCCCCCTACTTGGGGGCTAATCCCCCCCCCAAAAAAACCCTCCATTGGTCCCAATGGATTGGGGTCCCACACACTTACTTGAAGGTGAAAAAAAAAGTTAGGATTATCTGCACACTACACATTTAACGTAACATGTAGTTTTAGCGGTCAAGTTTAAAGTTTTTGGTTCTAAAATTATATTTCTGTCTCTCAGAGGTGGAAAGCAGCAAGAGTTAACACTCAGGGCCAAAAAGACATTCCTTTGAGTGTGTCTAGCAGTTACGTTGTGTTTTCATTTTTACTCTAGAGTAGGTCTAGTGCCCCCGATCTGGATTGAGACCTTAGGGTGGGAGATAGGGGGGCTTTTAAGATCTGGACTGGGGCCCCTGTGCCTACTGTAGAGTCTGTTTTGACCCTCAGTGGTACGGTAGCAACTATCTGTATCATGTCACACAAGGATTCCGTATCCGTTCCCACAGTTAATGGACAATAAAAAGGTGGGACTCCTGAGCCAGACCTATCTGTCAGTCATGTAATGCTGGCCAAGAAGATCATCTTAGTATCTTACCCAGCAAGAGCACCCAGTTACCCATACCTGCAAAGGACAGGCTATCATCAGCCACCAGTTTGTCAACCTCGGTGCCATCACTAATCAAGTTTGCCACCGCTGGGGCAGAGGTGTTCTTCTCAGTGGCTGTGAAAGATTCATCCTTGGCAGGGCCAGGCCTCCTGGCCTCCTCTTCACCGGTCTGGGAGTAGGGTGTTGTGGTGCTATACATGTCATCCCAATGGTCCTTGCTGTGAGGATGCTGCAGCTGTGTGAGGTCAGAGTATGCATGGTACTGCTCCGGGTCTGAAATGCCTGCATCCAAGCCATCTGGGTCTGCAGTGGAACAAAGGATGTAGATAAGCTTCATTTGGAGAGTTCTGGCTGACAGACATGATCTAGCTGCCTGTTGAATCTATGCTAACAAAATGTTCACAATCGGGTGATAAGGACTTCAGAAAACTATAGGAAGACACATTAGATTATGTAAGGTGACTTGTATTATAAAAGATATTGGCAAACTGTTTCATACACTCTAAACATGACAGAAAAAAATTTTGATTTATTTCTTATCAGATCTGCTTTGTTTTTCTCAACTTTCCCCATAACCCAAACGAACAAAAGTCCTTGGATGTCGTAAGCCTGAATGGAGTCTCCATGCAAAGGCAAGTATACAGTCAGGGCCAGAAATATTGGAACAAGGATAACTGTTTTGGCAGTTGGTCTCTGTACACCACCACATTGAAGTTGAAAGGAAACACACCCAGATGAGAGCGAAGTCAGGACTTTCAGCTGTAATTCAAGGGGTTTGACAAAACTGGGGCACTGTCAGGAGAGCCCTAGCAGCCTCTTTCAGTACACTCCAATAGCCAACTCAAGACACAGACAAAAGGCTTCTTTTCAAGACTTTAATCCTTTTACAACTTAATGACTCTTTCAGATGCTAATCACCAGCGAATAAGCAATGAACAGCAGAGTAGCCTATGCTCCGGGTAGGCAGTTGGTCCCCGTTTGAAGGAGAATCACTTGAAGACCCTGAACATATGGGCTAGGGAGAGATCTTCCCTCTTTCCCTTGGGTCCACAGGAGGCGGCCGTTGCTTGTGCACCAAATGGGCGCTACGCCTCCTTTCCGCGCCCTCCATCGCTTGTCGCTCCCTGCGTCGAGCGTCTAGCAAGCCCCCCTCCCGCACTTTCTCACTGCCAGGGTCACTATCTATCTCAGGAATGCCAGCAGGAGGAATCTCTGCCAGCTGCTGTGCCTGTGAGGGATGAGCTGGCTCCTCTCCCAAGGATTGCTGATCCTCCTCAGAATCAGAACTGCTCTGGGTTTCTATCAGCTCAGTTTCCACCCTTACAGGCACTAACCATTCAGGAAGTACAGCCAGTGGCATATACACACCCCCATCTTTGGTGGCTCATAAGTAATGGAACGAATGGCTGACAAACAGCTGCATGGCCAGGTGTGGCCTGTTTCCTGGGTACCCCATGACCAATCAAGCAGATAAAAGGCCTGGAGGTCATTCTGAGTGTTACATTTGCATTTGGTAGCTGTTCACTGGAACCCCCAACATGAGGTCCAAAGAGGTATCCATGTGAGTGAAGGAGGCCATCATTAGGCTGAGGAAAGAACATAGACCCATCAGAGAGACAGCAAAAACATTGGGAGTGGCCAACACAACAGTTTGGAACATCCTGAAAAAGAAGGAATGAACTGGCAAGCTCAGCAACAGCAAAAAGCCTGGAAGACCACGGAAGATAACTAAAGTGGATGACTGCAGAATTCTGCTCATGGTGAAGAGGAACCCTTTCACAACATCTAGCCAGGTCAAGAACACTCTTGAGGAGGTAGGCATGTCATTGTCAACATCTACAGTCAAGAGATGGCTTTAGGAATGTAAATACAGAGGCTTCACAACAAGGTGCAAACCACTGGTAACGCTCAAGAACAGACAGGCCAGATTAGCCTTTGCCAGCAAACACCTAAAAAGCCTGCCCAGTTCTGGAATAAGATTCCTTGGACTGATGAAACCAAGATTAACTTGTACCTGAATGATGGGAAGAGAAAAGTACGGAGAAGGAAAGGAACAGCTCATGATCCAAAGCATACCACATCATCTGTCAAACATGGTGGAGGCAGTGTTATGGCATGGGCATGTATGGCTGCCAATGGAACCGGGTCACTAGTATTTATTGATGACCTGACTGCTGATAAAAGCAGCAGGATGAATTCTGAAGTGTATAAGGCTATACTTTCTGCTCAAATTCAGCCGAATGCTGCCAAAGTGATAGGACGCTGCTTCATATTGCAGATAGATAATGACCCCAAACATACAGTAAAAGCTACCCAAGAGTTTCTCAAGGCAAAGAAGTGGGATGTTCTTCAATGGCCAAGTCAGTCACCTGATCTCAACCCAATAGAGCATGCTTTTCACTTACTGAAGGCAAGACTGAAGGCAGAAAGACGATGTCAGGGTGGGAACTGAGCCGATAGAACCCCAGAGCAGTTCTGATTCTGAGGAGGATCAGCAATCCGTGGGAGAAGAGCCAGCTCATCCCTCACAGGCACAGCAGCTGGCAGAGATTCCTCCTGCTGGCATTCCTGAGATAGACAGTGACCCGGGCAGTGAGAGAGTGCGGGAGGGGAGCTTGCTAGACGCTCGAAGCAGACAGCGACGAGTGATGGAGGGCGCGGAAAGGAGGTGTAGTGCCCGTTTGGCGCACAAGCAACAGCCACCTCCCATGGACCCAAGGGAAAGAGGGAAGATCTCTCCCTAGCCCATATGTTCAGGGTCTTCAAGTGATTCTCCTTCAAACAGGGACCAACTGCCTACCCGGATCATAGGCAACTCCGCTGTTCATTGCTTAGTCGCTGGTGATTAGCATCTGAAAGAGTCATTAAGTTGTAAAAGGATTAAAGCCTTAAAAAGAATCCTTTCGTCTGTATCTTGAGTTGGCTATTGGAATGTACTGAAAGAGGCCGCTAGGGTGCTCCTGACAGACCCACAAACAAGCAGCAGCTGAAGGCAGCTGCAGTAAAGGCCTGGCAGAGCATCTCGAGGGAGGAAACTCAGCATTGGGTCATGTCCATGGGTTCCAGACTTCAGGCAGTCATGGACTGCAAAGGATTTTCATCCAGGTATTAAAGGCGATCCTTAAGTTTGAAATGATGTTGGTTTGTTCCATTACTTATGAGCCACCAAGGATGGGTGTGTGTGTATGCCACTGGCTGTCCTTCCTGAATGGTTAGTGCCCCACTTTTGTCACACCCCTTGCATTACAGCTGAAAGTCCTGACTTCACTCCCATCTGGATGTGTTTCCTTTCAACTTCAATGTGGTGGCGTACAGAGGCCAACTGCCAAAACAGTTATCCTTGTTCCAATATTTCTGGTCTTGACTGTATCTCTGCATATCAGCTGATGGGGACAAACAATGGGAGGAGCGTTGTGTTCATGCTCTGCCTGCCAGCTTCCTGGAAGCATTTGTCTGGCAACTAATGGGAACAGGATGCTAGGCCCATTGCCTACCTCTCATATTCCTCATTTCAAAGATCCACAGAAGGAGTGTTCACACATTACACTAAGCTTCCATTCACACTGTATGCATGCTTGTTCAGGTGGCTGTGAGAATCTGGCCCTATTCAGGCATTTTAAAGTGTGGAGGATCTGCCTTTGAGTAGGGGGAGTGTGCTAGCTCCACCCATCATTATTCTTGTCACAGTCACACATGGAGGGTGACTGTGTGCAGCGGGGAGTCTTCTGTATCCATGCAGGCTCTCTATGCAATTTAAAAGCCTGATTTTCCAGGGTTCCAAAAATTCCTCATTTCAACTTGTTAATCAAGAAACCTGGATACTGAAACAGCAATGTAAGGGCTACAATATTCTGTCACGTGGTCTTCCAGGTGAAGGAATACCCTTCAATGGGCAAAAGGATACTGGGCTGTCACCCAGTTACCCCATTACATGTGAATAACTATAGGAGTGTATAGATTAGCAATCTGCATACAGTGTACATAGATTGCACACATGTGGAACATTACATGTGAATAACTGTACGAGTGTATACATATTGACAATCTTTGTAGATAGACTGTACATGAGTATAATGTAATGTATGAACTAGAGAGCTTGTCAAGGTTCTCCCAATTCCACCTCTAAGCTCATTCCCACTTGTGTCCATATCAGATTGCGAGCTTTGCAGGATGGGGTTCTGTTTTCACAAAAAATTCTGTGTATTTTCCCACATATTTTCCCAAATGCGCACATTTGTCTCCCATTGATTAAGCTGTGTTTGTGCACATTTTCAAATGTATGTATGTTGTCAAACATGGTGTTTTTTTGGTCCACATCACAAGCTCAGAAATGTACAGACTCCGAACACAGATTGAATCTGAGTCCACGTTCGGATCTGGGAGGTACTTCCTCCACTTCAAGTTATAATCCTTTTTTAATATTGTACACCCATCTCATAGCTTCCAAATCCTGTGAAGTACTAGTTCCCCTCTACTCAGCACTGGTTAGGCCTAATCTTGAATACTGTGTCTAGTTCTGGGCGCCACACTTTAAGAAGTATGCAGACAAACTGGAGAGGGTTCTGAGGAGGGCAACGAAGATGGTCAGGGACTGGAAACAACAACCTACGAGGAGAGACTGAAAGAACTGGGCATGTTTAGCCTTGAGCAGAGAAGACGATGGGAGATATGATAGCATTCTTCATGTACTTGAAAGGTTGCCACAGAGAGGAAGGCCAGGATCCCAGAGTGCAGGACACGGAATAATGGGCTCAAGTGACAGGAAGCCAGATTCTGGCTGAACATCAGGAAAAACTTCCTGAGTGTCAGAGCAATACGACAATGGAACCAATGACCTAGGGAGGTGGTGGGCTCTCCCACACTGGAGGCATTCAAGATGAAGCTGGACAGCCATCTGTCAGGGATGCTCTGACTTGGTTTCCTGCACTGAGCAGGGGGTTGGACTCAATGGCCTTATGGGCCCCTTCCGACCCTACTATTCTATGATTCTGTGATTAAATTCAGTAAATTCTGGTCAAAAACAAACAAAAGAACTTCTCATACATCCCTAGTATGAAGAGCTCTACAGTGACCTGCCAAAGACCATGGCTAAAGCAGGTATTGGATTGAAATGCAGGCCTCCAATATATTTTTCTTTTTTTTAAGCCATTGAACCACAGCCTGGTTCAGGCTCTCAAACTGGACTTGGCAGGCATTCTGTGAATATTACCAAATTTTGTTCTGTGAACATTATCATATATTATTTACCAGAGTACCAGCATCTGATAAACTTTCCCACAGAGTAAATAGAGCCCAGGTTGGAGTGTGGCAATCTGTTAAGGCAAATCTTGACTTATTTATTTATGACATTTATATCCCACCTTTCTTCCATTGTGAAACTCAAGGTGGATACATGTGGTTCCCATGTGGTCTCCCTTCCAGGCACTGACCAGACCCAAACCAGACTTCACCTGGATCACCCTTGACAAATCTGGGGGAGAGGCTGAAGCCATGTGTACACTCTAGAAGCAATGGTTCCCAGCTTTGGGTCCCAAGGTGATGTTGGACTACAGCTCCCATCACCCCAGCCAGCATGGCCAGTGGGCAAGGATGATAGGAGTTGTAGTCCAACAACTTCTGGGGACTCAAGATTGGGAACCAGTGCCCTACAAGTGGCTGAGTAAAAAATGGTTGAGTCATAAAGAGGCAAAAAGGCCTCTACTATTTCCTTTTGTATGACCATGTTACCAGGCTAGTGGTAGCAATGTTGTGATGTGCACAGGCATATGTGATGTTAAAGGGGGATTGGACACAGTCATTAAGGATAGGATTATCAGTAGCTATTAGCCATGTGGGCTAAACGGAACCTCCATGTTCAGAGGCAATATGCTTATGATGGCCAGAGGAAGGAACAGCAGGTGAAGGATTTCTCCAACTTGACCTGCCTTCTAAATCTGTCACTAGCAGACGTTGTTGGCCTAGATGGACCTTTGATCAGACCCAGCAAGGTGCTTCCTATGCTTTAAGTGATGGGGATAGTCATGAGGTGATGGTAATGGAGCTACTCTCTTCCTTGCCCCCTCTTAATACAGGAATCCTGTAACACCCCAAGAGACTGACTCACCAATTTTGTTCGTTTTGCAGAGGGAACGCTTACGACGGCGTGCACGGCGATAGTTGCATGCATACTCCTCACTGAGTGGTGAACGAGGAATGCTGTCCGCCTGAAAGAGCAAAATAATAATCATGGGTAAAGCATTGTGGAAAAAGTTGTTTGAGCAGCTAGAGCAGTTTAGACATAGAGTTTCTGCAGCCCTAGTACTACATTAGTCTGCAAGGAGTAGTGGTTAATTAGAGTGGCCTCACCAGGACTTAACCCCAGAACCTCTTTCCAGTGCTGCTACTTATCCCTGAAACCTATGAAGAAGACAATGCCTTTTAGCCTGTACAGAGTGCTTTCTTTCACTACACATCCAGGTTTAATAGGAATGGCTTCATCATAGAACATGACAGGCACTTCTTTTAGGAAGGAAGGGGTGCCAAATAGCAGCAGCACTCAGCAGCTCTGTATCCACCTGCAAATGTATAACATGATTAAGGTTTGAACAGGTGAGTAATGTTGTAGAGTATCATGAGGGACATGGGTTGTGTGCTCAGAGATGTGCTAGGTGAGCTCAGCCACTTAGCTTAATGGCAACAGCTTTCAGCCCAAGAGAGAGGAACTTTGGTCCATTTGTTTTCTTTACACCATTCACTTTATTCTTTCTGTACAAATTCTCTGCTTCTCCTAAGCAATTTAGGTGCAAAGACATTTAGCTGTGGCCTAGCCTCAGTTTGCCTTTCTTTTTCCTTCCCCCTCCCCCTGGCCCCTCCCCTCCTCCCACATCAGACACTCACATCTCTCAGGTTGAATGTTATCTCCAGATTGCTCCAGAAATTATCTGAGAAGGCTGGGTACATATCCAAGACTTCCAGGAGGTCCTCCCGCTGAATCTTATGCAAGTCACAATAGGTGAGTGCTCGCACATCCGCACTGGATTTCCCAGGCCTGGCGTAGAGACTGATAGGCTCTCCAAAGATGTCATTCTTCCCTGCAGGAAATCATGTTCGAGAACAACAGTCTCCCAGCTGTCCATTCTGACTAGTCTTGTCTCTAACAGCAGCTGGTGCTGTAGGCTTCAGTGGAAACATTACAAGAAACTGGGCAAATAAGGAATGATGAATCCTCTCCCTTTCCCTTGCACCTCTCACACCTGTGAGCATCAGCCACCTTGACTAGACATATTCCCTGAGCTTTGTAGCAAGTTTAAGGAATATCGGTGCACCTGCTGCATCCATTTCTTCAGGCCGGCCACCACCTACCTGCAGTGGGAATATCCTGGCTGTCTTGCCAGCTCTTTAAAACTCAAATAGTCAGATTGTGCTGCTCTTTCCAGCTAGAGAAAGGAGCAGCACAGCATGATGGCAGCTGCTCATGCCCTTCTTCCCAGCCAGAGGAGGATGTAGATAGGCTGATATGACTTTACAGGGTGAGAAGAGTCAGCACACAATTGCCTCAGCTGCACTGTTTCCAGAGGGGTGGCCTCTGCCTCAGTTGCACTGTTGTTTTCCCAAGTGGAAAGGGGTTTTAAAGTGCTGGAATAGGCAGCAGGATTAGCACCACCACAGTGCTCTTTCTGATTGGGGAAAGAGCGCTGGAGTGATGATCACAGACAGAGGGTGCTTCCAAACAGAGGGCTCCTAGTGCTACCAGTCCAAAGGTATTGTCCTGTCTTTCCCTCCTTCATGTGGATTTTGTGCAATTAAAAAAAGACCGAAGGAATGGCAGGAAAACACAGGAGAGTTACAAATGGAAGATGATGTCATCTGGATCCCCTGTAAAAGTGGATGAGGTAGGGGAATTGCACAATTAAAAGTCTTGTCTGGAAGCACCCAGAGATGCAATCTGATTGCCCAGGGGCAAGTTACTACTTGGCACAAACAAAAAGGTGAGTTGCAAAGTAGCTGCATCCCCACTCTTTCTCTAATGTTTTCTCCCCCCACCCCCACCCCCCATAAGGAGAATTCTTTCACCTAGGATGGCTACGACAATGTCCTCCCTGAGGATCTCAATGGAGCCACGTGAGATGAAATAGAGAGTGGTGAGGACATCTCCATAATGCACCAGGGTGTCACCAGGTGGTGCATGGGTTGTCTTGAACTTCATGGCCAAGGCCCGTAGGCAGCCTTTGCTAGCTCCTCGGAAGGCTTTACAATTTTGGAGGAGGGTGCGGTTGAGGTGGAGGCAGATATCAGCTTGCAGGCAGTCAGGGAACCCTTTCAGCACCTGAGTAGGAATGAAAGTAGGCATATATGAGTGGGAGGGTCTGTGACAGATGCTGCTTCCCCTTGTCCCAATATGTCCCCTTCTCCCAGAACAGTGCCCTGTGGAGGAATTAATTCAAGCTATGCTGGATTATATGGATGGGGGAAATTCTGCTAGAATCCCACTGACCATCTTTAATGCTGTAAGGCAAAACCTAAGTACGGGACATTTCATGAGCTTGTAGTGACATTTCCAAATTGTTCTACTGATAATTGTTTTAGAGGCACATGCCAATTGTGCGTTCTCCCCCAATACCTGTCTTTTTATATCCCCTGCCTTCATCCCAAACATGCCATGTTTATTTCGAGCAGAAGTAAGTATAGCAGGGATGGCCAACTGATGGCCATGGGCTGGCCCCTGTCAGCAATTTGTCTGTTTCTCTCAGTGCCCAGCGGGAAGAGGATGCCTGCCAGTTGGGACAGGCACAGGGCCTTGCATGCTGCTTTTGAACTAGCCAGCCTGCTCCCTGAAAGTGACGCAAGGCATTTCTTCTTCCTCAGCTGGCAGGTGCCCCTTCTGTCAGGAAAAGGAAGATCATCACAGAGGCCTCTGGATCAAAGCCATTCATAATGTGAAGGGTAACTGTGGTTCTACCATCTCTGAGTTCTGCTGACTGGGAGAATGAGCATAAAAATGGCAAATTAAATTCAATGTAGGCAAGGGTAAAGTGATGCACCTTGGGGCAAAAAATCCTAACTTCACACATAGGTTTAACATTGGTGGTGACTGTTAAGTAAGAGATCTTGGACGGCTCGATGAAAATGTCAACCCAGTGTGTGGCTGCTGTGAAAAAGGAAATTCCAAGCTGGGCATAATTAGAAAGACATCGAAAACAAAATTGCCAATATGATAGTGTCCTTATAGAAACCTATAGCGCAGACACACTTGGAATACTCTGTACAGTTCTAGTCACTGTACCTCAAAAAAGGATAACATAGAGTTGGAAAAGGTGCAGGAAAGGGCAAACAAAATCATCAAGGGACTGGAGCAACTCCGCTATGAGGAAAGGTTACAATGCCTGGGAGAGTTTAGCTTGGGAAAAAAGCAAGTACAGAGACAGAGGTGTACAAAATTATGTATGATGTGGAGAAAATGGACAGGGAGAAAAATTTCTCCATCTCTTAATACTAGAACCTGGAGTCATCCCATGAAGCCGAATGGTGGGAGACTCAGAAGAGATAAAAGGAAGTTCTTCTTCAAACAGCACATACTTAAACGGTGGAATTTGCTACTACAAGATGCAGTGATGGCTAGCAATTTCGATGGCTTTAAAAGGGGGTTAGACAGATTGATAGAGGATAAGGTGATTAACAGCTACTAATCATGAAGGCTATGGACTACCTCCAATATCGAAGTTAAAATGCCTCTGTATACCAGCTGTTGGGGAACATGAACTGGGGGGCGGGGTTGCTATTGCACTCATGTTCTGCTTGTCAGCTTCCCACAGGCATTTGGTTGGCCACTGCATGAACAGAATGCTGGAGCAGACAGGCTTTTGGCCTGACTCAGCAAGTCTTTTCTTATGTTCTTATGACTCGACAGTTAAGAGAGGACCTGTGCAATTCTGTTAACCCTAATACATTTTGAGTGAACAAAGAGTGATATTTCAACCAAGTATGTGGTGGCCCTCCTTTATAGCAGTTGGGTGGATGCTGAAAAAATATGCACCTTCTGACTAGTAATTATTTTTGTCTTGTTCTGTTTTTTACCCAGTCATACTCTTGGTCGTTGTTACATCTTGTTTCAGTAAGTTCCTTCAGATCCAGGGTGTACTGTGTGAAATTCTTTTTGTTGTTTCAATCTTAAATGTTGCAGTATGCTTCACTTTGTTACAGTCATCTCTCTTCCAAATTTGTGCCATCACTTCCTCTTATAGCAACCAAATTTGTAGTATATGGAAAGGGCCTGGCAGCTAAGTTCCCCAACTTATTTCATCTCTCTATATAAACAGAAGTATTTGTTTGCATGTCCTCGATCAACTCAAAAACTGTACACCTGATTGCTACGAAACTTTTAGGATTTCATAGAATCATAGAATAGTAGGGTTGGAAGGGGCCTACAAGGCCATCGAGTCCAACCCCCTGCTCAATGCAGGAAATTGTTCTACCTACATCTGGGATTGTTTTAGGCATAGTGAAAATTTTGTCTGCCATCTTGAAACAAAATGGTGGCCAATCGAAATTTTTAAAGATTTACTGATTCAATACCTTTTGATTGATTTCAATCAAATTTTGCATCATGATTGAGCACTGCAGCAAGCAGATTTTAGCCACGCAAAATTGTGTCTACCATCTTGAAACAAAGTGGTGGTCAACTGAAATTTTTAAAGATTTATAGCTTCAATACCATTTGATTGATCAAACATGGCATGATGATTCAGCACTGCAGCGAGCATATTTTAACCATACAAAAAACATTTTAAAATTATAGTAATTAGTACACAAAAACTGAAATTGGCTGAAAAGTAATGTAGTTACACAGGTAACTTCCTCCACTTCAAGTTATAATCTTTTTTTAATATTGTACACCCATCTCCATTAAAACCAAATCCACCATTTAGCGTACAAATCCAAGAAGTAAAGGAGCATTTTAATCACCTGCTCCCATGCTCCCCTTGCCATGAGGATGCCTGAGTTGCACTCAGTGTAAATTGGATGTTCTAATTCATTTAAAGTTATCCACATGGTTGAAGCCTGCAGCCACCAAGGGCAGACTTCCCTAACCAGCACATCACTTTGCAGTCCACAGAGTTTGAAGTCTGCGGAGATTAGTGGGCCGAGGAACAGAATTATAGGCCTGCCCCTGGCTCCTGCTGTGTGGAAGCCCCCGCCCCCTCAGGTATGGAATGCACAGACTCTTCCCTCAGGGAGGCTTCTGGGGTCACCATGGCACAGGCCATGCCCAGGGGTGCCAGTGGCTTCACTCAGATGGAGCAGACACAATGTGCAGGCACACCCAACTCTGACAGGTGTGTAAGGCTTTGTTTTATCAAACTAAGGGCTCTTCCCAACCCGTGCAAAGCCGGGTCCGTTTGCTAGTTCCAACTAAGACCTTTACCCCATCCTGGGTTCCATCTTGACATAGATGGATGCACATGATTCATCTTTAAAAACTGCAACTTGAGATGTCCATTCCCAGGGGGATGTGCATTGTCTATGGAGTGATGAGCTGGACTCTTTTGCCTGAGCAAGTTTCAAAGAAGTCTGCCTTAGAGTGTAATGAGGAAAGGTTTTTCAGCAATGAGCAAGAGCTGTTCCTTCCTGGGATCTATATTGAGGCCTTCCTCTTCAAATGCTACTTTGGCCTTTGCTATTGATCCCCATTGCTCCCTTTTCCAACAGACTAATTAAAATGGATTGAAGTGTATTTAGGCAGCTTCCTACAGTTTTTACTTAGCAACCAGCCACAGGGAAGAAAAGATTAATCAATATGGCTTTGGAGCCTCTTACTCACACCCAGGAAAAACTGACCCAGCTTAGACTGACAGCCTTCAATGTAATTCCTTGCAAACTGGTTTGCAATGCATTTGTGCTTGACCTGTGCAATGATCCTTAACAGTGCAATGATTCTTCTGGTCCTCTCAAAGTCTATGAATCTGTAACTGGCATTTATCGTATTGATGGGAAGATGCAAATGCCCATTTAGACCTCAGCTCAGGGTCACAGAATCATAGATTAGTAGGGTTGGAAGGGACCCATAAGACCATCGAGTCCAACCTCCTGCTCAGTGCAGGAATCCAAGTCAAAGCATCCCTGACAAGTGGCTGTCCAGCTTCATCTTGAATGCCTCCAGTGTGGGAGAGCCCACCA
The DNA here is from genome assembly GCF_057233095.1 of Heloderma suspectum. Classification (NCBI taxonomy): domain Eukaryota; kingdom Metazoa; phylum Chordata; class Lepidosauria; order Squamata; family Helodermatidae; genus Heloderma; species Heloderma suspectum. Next base: position 129,178,608 of record NC_139462.1, on the reverse strand, counting down.
CCTTCCTAGGTCATTGGTTCCATTGTCACTTCCAACATTACTTTTTGCCAACCCTAAAGCCATGCATCCTACTGGCCATTTCATATAATCAATGAATGTGGTTAGTGTGTGGACTGCAAGCATCTGGACTTGGTGAAGCCATCTTGCAATTACTTCATCATGGTATACATCATCTTACACTTACTACACTGCTGCCAAACACAATGATGGCATAATAAATGTTGACTGAGCTGCAAGAAAGGCCTGTGAACTCAGCCTGGACCAAAACAAGCCACATGTGCACCACACCATATGCTTGGCCCTAAGATGTGTATATATGTAACTTAAGAAGGGTTCTAAGACACATGTATATTTTACTGTCCCCCATCCAGTGCATATCTGGTAGCAAAACTGATATGCATGAAATCAGCCTTTCCCTTCTAACTTTTAAAAAATGTATTTTTCCTAGGTCTATGCTTTGATTAAGGAAATGTTAATGGACTGATCATGAGTGTGAGTTCACTGATCTATTAATTTATCATACAAGATTTCTGAAGCAAGAAGCATACTTGATTCACACAAGTATAACCAGAATCACTTTAAAAGAGGCATTCCTTCCTATGTGACACAGAAGAGGCATTCCTTCCTATGTGACACAGAAAGCTACAACTCCTTTGTAGTTTTTATAAATATTTGTATTATATTTTAAAATCTGCCCAATTAATTGTTACGTTTTTTAATAGATTAATCTAACAGATTAATCAATTAACAGCGCTTTTCCACCCAGGGGGGAAAGATAAGATCTTTTCACCCACAAATAGATAGATAGTGCGTTTTAAGCAGAAAATCAACTCAAGGGGAAAGGGTTAAGCAGTCTCTCCGACTTTCATTCCTCTACTCCTGAACAGACATTGTTTTAAATACATACCTAGCAGCTACAGCTTTTCATTTTTACTCTAGAGTGGGCATGGTGGGACCAATCCAGATTGGGACCCTAGCATGGGGGGCGGTTAGGGAGGCTTTCAAGATCAGAATAGCAGCTGTTGTGCTCCGTTTTCATGAGTTCACACCAACCCTCAGCTATATATGGTTTAAAGTGCATGAACAACAACTGGAAATCTCTATGTGGGAACCATGGTAGGGCTCACTTCCTCTTCTTATCACCATATAGTACAGCAGCCGTCCCCAACCTGGTGCCCCCCAGATGTGTTGGACTATACTTCCCATCATCTCCAGCCAGCACAGTGTTGGCTAGGGATGATGAGAGGTGCAACTCAACAAATTTGGAGGGCACCAGGTTGGGGAAGGCTGCCATAGAGACTCCCACTGTTCTGTTTGACTTCTGAATAAAGGCAATTTTGGTTTTAGTGGTCAAGCTTTGCTGTCAGTTTTGTGAGGAACTTATGTAGTGGTTGACAAAGGAGACACATTTGGAGACTATACAGGAACATGGCTGAGACCTTTGAGAAGTCAGTTGGGACAGGCAGGAAACCCAGCGAGTCTTATGTGGCTCTGTAGAAGGAACCCAAGTTAATTCCAGATGAATCCTGGATTTGCAGAAGCCCATCTCTCTCTCCTCAGATCTTTGCTGCAGAGCCCATATCTTGTCAGACTCACCGCATTCATGTCAATACCATTGGTGTAGGACCAGGCATGCTGGAAATACTCCTCAAGGCGCTGGCGTAGTGGGTTGGGGATTTGGTGGAAGCGAATGAATTCCTTCACCCTCAGCATCTGGGTGTGGTAGCGAGCTGTGCCTGAGTACAGGCGCTGGATGATGGCAGAGACATTGCCAAAGATGCTGGCATACATGAGAGCTGAAATAAGAGGACAGGGATCAGTGTTAAGGAGCAAGGGGACTATTGTCTGGGATGATGGTGGTACCTGTGGGCTCTTACATATGAAATGTTTGAGGCCTGCCCAAACATGCATTTTAGGCACAGATACCGGATAGGTATTTGTGCCTTATTGATGACAATGTCGTGCATGTTCACAGATTCATCAGGAGGTGACACTGATTTATGAATACTAAGAGGATCATTTTCATAAGGTTTTTTTTGTTTGTTTTTAAGTACCTTGGGTTCATGTTTGACTTGGAAGCCAAGTTGTCTGACCTGGAAGCCCCAAACCCCAATCCCAGATGTGTGGAGAGAGCAACATGTTTTCTCAATAGTGAAGGAGACAGACTTTGCACATACTCAGAGTCACTCACATTATTATTCCCCAGGTTCCATTGTAAAAAGATTACAGGGCTGAGCCTTGGTCAGTCTGGTTCTAAGTAAGACCTTGTAGACAGCAAGTGAATGTCTACATCACTGTTGTAGAAAAGTACACAGAGATAAACACAGCAGTAAGAAGGAATTCTGCTGATTATCATTTTCCAAATATTTATTATTGCATATTTTGCAATATATATATAATTGCCCGCATACCTGGAGTAGGAAGGAAAGCAGGGGATGGGCTGGTGGACTGAGCCAAAGCCTCCATGGATTGGATGGGGAGCCTCTGCAGGGTGGAGGTTCCCTATCCCTGATGTTAAAGGACTGAAAGGCCTAGAGAGAAGAGGAGGCTGGAAAGGGAAAATATGTGGGGAGGGAGGAGAACATGGGCCTTGTGGAAACCCATTGCATCATTCCCACACTTCACAGCTACTACTTCTTTTTCAAAATGGCAGTTCCCCAACATGGCTTTTAATGTGGAAGCCATGGAACCTGAGTAGGGCACTCTCAGCTTCCCTGTCTCTCTAAGAATTGCTGCTCTAATGACGGGAAGAAAGCAAGGAGGGGCTTACTCAGGCTGAGTTTGGGTCATCTCGCCTCACCTCCCTTTTCTTTCCAGCACTGCCCCAAACCTTCTGTTGCTACTGTTGCTGAGACAAGGAGGGCAAGCGATGCAACACTTCCAATGGGAGTGGAAGTGGGCGAGTGGTGGGAGCAATGGGAGCAAAGGGAATGGCCAAGCCATGGGCAGGAGATGTGGCTCTTCACCACAGGGTAGCATCACCTCCCTGATCCAGCCTGTAACAGTGACAGAAAATAAACCAGGCCTCCCCAGAATATGAGTCAGTGATCTGTTCACACGTTGGCAACAAGCCACGGTTAACAAATTGAGGGTTGATGAAAATGGAGAAGGAGCAAGTATGCATGATGGTACCTGCCCACCCTTTTCTACTACCATGAATAACCCAGGGATGCCCCATCCCTGGGTCATTTACGTAATGTATGAACCCGGAACTCTGGGTGGTTGGGGGATGAAAAACCCATGGCTTCAAACTTTGGATTGTTCATCCCCCAACCCAGAGGATTGTTTACTGCAGTGGAAGTCAGTGGGTACACTGTATTTTCAGCAACCCAAGGTTAACAAACTGCCAGACATGTGAACTGGGTCAATGGTTCCCAATGTATTCTACAGAATGAAGAAAATGGGCTGCAGTTTGAGTCAAAGTTGAAAGGAAGAAATGCTACCCCCAGTATGAGGAGGTGGATTTTGCCCCCTCCTCACTTTTGGTCATGGATTCAGCTGGTTTTCTTTTCTGCATAGAATTCAGTGGATCTATTTACTTCTATGGGCAAAGTAAACAGGATGCAACTGGGGGCACAGTCCTCTTGTATCCAAGTGTACCTTTCCCTTCTCTCCAGTATAAATGAATGACTGTCTCACATTGCGCCAAGCCAGCCTTCCCCAACCTGGTGCCCTCCGGATTTGTAGACTACAACTCCCATCATCCCCCAGCCATTACAGCCAGACTCCCCCCCACTGTATATCTGTGCAATCCGCATCCTTCCTTTATCCCTTCCACCCATGTTTCACAATGTCCTTCTGTGCTTGAGGACTCAGGTATGGGGCTGGCTGCCAGTCCTGAAACGGGCCTCTTTATTGCTATATAGCTGCAGTATAGCATGGATGGGAGAGTTTAACCTCATGGTGTGCACTTCCCTAACCCTAAAGCTCATCTGCGGAATACTACCAGCTGTAAGGCTCTCATGCAGACCATTCTCTCTCTCCATTTTCGTTTCTTCCATTTTTTCCACCTAATAAAACTCCTTGAACATTCCCTGGCTTAGTTGGTTGAGACCAACAACTTAATTGCTAGATTCACAGAAGCCCTACTAGAGTGTTCCACTTACCATGTATACCAACAGATGAGCCGCACTGCATGTCGCACACATAGAGTGCAGATATCTGCAGAGAGGAGGCCTCACATATACAGCTGTAAACCCAGAGACCTCCTCTCTGAGGATGGAAGGGGGGAGGGCTACATGGCATGGTCCTGCTCCCGACTCGCATGCTGGTATATGCTGGAGGTGGGCAATTTATGGCCATCCAGATGTTTTGCCTATAATTTCCACAGCCCTAACCAGCATAGCCAGTGGTGAGAAAGCATGGGAGTTGTAGCGCAAAATATCTGGAAGTCTGCAAGTTGCCTTCCCCTGGCATACACAGTAAGTGGCACACCCAAATAGAGCTAGAGTCAGCTCAGCGTCCAGTTCCTTTAGACTAGGTGTGCCCTATCTGGCTCCCAAGACCCCCAGCATCTGGCACAAGTGAAAAAAAAAAAAAAAAAGCAAAGGAAAAAATGCCCGAGAAACTAGCTCTATGATTCCCGCTACAGCAGCCCAATTCCTAGAGTGTCCTAGGAAGCAGTGGTTGAAGGTTCCTGCCTGCTTCTTAGGATGCTCCAGGAACATCATAAAGCCTACTCCTAGACTATTTCTTCTTCTTTAGGCTGTGGCAGGGGTAAGAAAGGTTTAAAGCTATGAGTGAGTAGGTGGGTGGGTGAATGAGCGAGCGGGGTGGGCAAGTGACTGTGTGTGTCTGCGTGAGTTAGCAAATTAGTGGGAGAACACAGCAGATGTAGATGTGAGTGGGTGTAGTGTGTGTGTATGAGGAGGGGAAAGGGGGCCCCTGGCCCCTGACAGATTATCCACAAGGGAATGCAGCACAGGTTGCCCACAAGACAAGCATACATACAAGATGCATACAAGACAAGCACAACGTGGGTGAATTCATTATCAGAGGGAATTATAATGTGCATTTGATGACCCCCTAGCCTACCATTGGTCGTAGATGACATTCTTTTACCAGACTGGGTATCAGTTATTACAAACATCCCCTGGGCAAACTTATATTGCTGAAATGCAATGAAGGAGGGGGTTTCTATATCCTTAAAAGTTGTACAGAGAGCAGAGTTCTGACAGATGCTGCTTTTCTCACTCCTGCAGCATTATGAATCAACAAACTAAACCTGGAAGAATTCCCTTTTCTACACAGCTATTACAGATACAGAAGTCCTCTACTCAGTTGCCTTTGACTGCCCTAGGGATTCTTCAGCATTTCATTTCCAGGCAAACTTTGTTTCTATTGGCCTTGAACCAGCCAATGTGGTATCCTGACTTTTTTCACTTCTGACAGGCCCAGTATGAATAAGCTCTAGTCATGAGAACTCAGTAATAATACAGCATCCACATGGGACAGTGGATTTCTAGGACCATGTCAGGGAAACTGGCACATTTGGGAGGTGCACTGAAGGAGAAAGGGGAACTCACTGTCAGTGAGAGAGGGTAAGAGCTAGGTACAGCAACACTCACAGCCAATCAGCATGACACAGATGGAGAAGATCTTCTCAGAGTTGGTATTGGGTGAGACATTGCCAAAGCCCACGCTGGTGAGGCTGCTGAAGGTGAAGTAGAGGGCGGTCACATATTTGTCCTTGATGGAGGGACCAGATGAGAGGTCACTGTCATTGTAGCGCTTGCCAATCTGGTCACCAAGGTTGTCGAGCCATCCAATCTTATGCTCCATGTAAGGCCGCTCTACATTGCCAATGGCATACCAAATGCAGGCTAGCCAATGGGCAATGAGGGCAAAAGTGCACATGAGCAAGAAGAGCACAGCAGCTCCATACTCAGAATAGCGGTCCAGCTTGCGGGCTACTCTCACCAGGCGTAACAGCCGCGCTGTCTTCAGCAGCCCTATCAAAGTTGTTGTCTGGAGAGGGGAAGAAGAAATAAAGAGAAATCGTGTAGAGTGCAAACAACAAGCTCTGAGCTCAGGGACAGGATTCTTGTAATCTATTTCAATTTTTTTTTAAATGTGTGCATACTGAGCAGGAGTTGAACCATCTTTAAGATGCCTAAACATGTCATGCAGGAAGTATCAGAAGTGCACCTTTTCTCAGAAGAAGGGGCACAGGCAGGAACTATTTCCAGACAGTCACTGTACCACTTTCTCTCTCCTAAAGCAAAATATATTACCATTCCCACATTATTTCATTTCCCCATTTCCCAAGGGATCGGTTTTCCCGCCTCCTAGCTGAGCAGCGCAGAGCAGAGGAAGCTGCTCCGGCTAGTCTAGGGACTATAGAAGCAAGCAAGCTCCCAGAGGGCGAGCAATCAGAACGAGCAAACAGGGAGAGCAAACAGGAGTTGGCCAGGGGAGTTGCAGTGGAAGAGGAGACAAAGGAGACAAAGACAAAGAGGTAAGTGGACTGGAGTAAGCCCTGGGGGCTGTCCTTTCACTTCTGAGTGGCTGTGAGCTCACCAGGTGCTCCTGAGAGCTCCAACTGAATTGAGGGGGCATGGCTTGAGTACTCCCAGCAGCTGTGTGGGCAGGAAGTTTCAGTCTGTTTCCTGCCACCTAGCTGAGCAGAGCAGAGGAAGCTGCTCCAGCTGGTCTAGGGGCTATAGAAGCAAGCAAGCTCCCAGAGAGCGAGTGAGCAGAGTGAGCAAACAGGGAGAACATACAGGAGTTTGCCAGGGGAGTTCGGCACGGGACATCAAGGGGGAGGCCCCTAACATTTTTTTAATTTATTTTTCTTGTAACACACACTTCCATACCAGTGGGAATCTGTTTTTAACCTCCAGTGAGTAGAGGACCAGGCACAGGCTACTCTAGAACAATCAGAAAGCTAGAAACAAAAAGGGAAAAGAGACTATGGAAGGAAAAGACTCTCCAGTGGTGGTGACCTGCAAGGTCTGTGCAATGTCTGTTTTCTTGCCTGAGAACAACATGGCCAACACCTGCAACAAGTGCAAGTTGATAAAAAAAACTGCTGGAAGAAAAAGTAAGAGGACTGGAAGAGTGAGTGTTGACCCTCCAGGGAATAAGAGAACATGAAGAGTTCTTGGACAAAACGGTGGAACTACAGCAGCAAAGTGAAGCCCAGAAGCTTGAAGAGCAACAGCCAGCTGAGGCAGAAGAGGGAAATGCTGAGGTGAGGAAAAATGCAGGAGAAGATGCTCCCTGGAAAAGGGTGAAAGTTAGGAGCAGAGGAACTAGAAGCCACCCTGCACCAGTGGAAGTAGTGCAGCTATGGAACCGTTTCTGGGTACTTCAGGATGAGACTAGAGGACAGCCTGCGGAGGAAGAATTACAGGGGAACCTGAATGAGAGTGAGCAAGAGGCTGAAGGTCAGTCAAGCAAAGGCAATGAAACCAAGGCCTACAACAACAGGAAGAGAAGAGTAGTAGTAGTGGGAGCCTCCTTGCTGCGTGGGACTGAAACCCAAGTATGTCGCAAAGACCCGTGGACTTGCCAGGTATGCTGTCTCCAGGAGGATAGATTAGACACGTGACTGAAGAATTGCCTGCACTCATAAAGCCCACTGACAGGTATCCCTTTCTTCTCATCCATGTGGGAAGAAATGATACCACCAAGCAGAGCTACAAAGAAATCACGTCAGATTTTGATGCTTTGTGAAGGAAACTCAAGAACTTTGGGGCCCAGATAGTTTTCTCATCCATCCTTCCAGGAGTTAGAAGAAGGACAGAAAGGGAAAGAAAAATACTCTGGGTGAATGACTGGCTACGAAGGTGGTGCTGACACGAGAGATTTGGATTCTGGGGCCACGGGCTATACTTCCTGGAAGATGGGCTGTTGGCAAGGGATGGGTTGCACCTCACAAGGGCTGGGAAGAATGTGTTTGGCCACAGCATGAAGAACTTTATCAAGAGGGCTTTAAACTGAATCCTACGGGGGAGGGAGACGTAAAGTTGGGTGTAACAGTGGACGAAGGCTCATGCACCATAACGGAGAGAACTGCTCTAATAGTGCCCAATAATAGTCTTCAGAAACATGTAGGAAGAAAGCCAGACTATGAAGCACGTGGTGTTTGATATCTATATACTAATGCCCAGTGTACGGGAAACAAACAGAACAAACTTGAACTCTTAATACAGGAGGGAAATTATGACTTGATAGGTGTAACTGAGACTTGGTGGGATGACTCCCATGACTGGAATACAGCAATTGAAGGATATAACTTGTTCAAAAAGAACAGGAGGAACAGAAAGGGAGGTGGGGTTGCACTATATGTTAAAAATACGTATCTCTGCACAGAAATACAGGAGGATGAGCTTGGTAGCCCCACCAAGAGCATCTCGGTTAAAATAAATGGCGCAAAGAATAAAAGGAACATGGTGGTCGGAGTCTACTACCAGCCACCCAATCAAGGAGAAGACGAGGATGAAACCTTTGAAAAGCAAATTGCCAAGGTTTCAAGGAAGCATGATGTAGTAATGGGGGACTTCAATTTCCTGCTATTTGGGAGACAAATTCTGCAAAACATGGCCCCTCCAAGAAATTCCTGACTTGTGTTGTGGATAACTTCCTCCTACAGAAAGCAGAGGAAGGAACTAGAAGATTGGTTATCCTTGACTTGATCCTAACTAACAGAGATGACTTAGTGGATAAAGTAGCAGTTACAGGAACTCTGGGGGAAAGCAACCATGTTATACTTGAGTTCTTGGTTCTAAAGGAAGCAAAAGCAGACTGTAGTCGAACGTGTACCCTGGATTTTAGGAAAGCCGATTTTAATAAACTCAGAACAGTGATCTGTAAGGTCCCACGGCAAGCGACTCTAAGGAGAAAAGCAGTCCAATATGGGTGGGCATTTTTTAAAAAGGAAATTCTAAAGGCACAACTACAAACAATTTCAACAAGAAAAAAAGGCGGAAGGCAACAGAAGAAGCCAATGTGGCTTCACAAAAAGCTTAGAGATGACCTGAAAACAAAAAAAACACACATATAGGAAGTGGAAGGCAAGACAAGCAACAAAGGAAGAGTACAGGCAGGTAGCACAGAATTGCAGGGATGGCGTCAGGAAAGCTAAACCTTAGAACGAGCTGAGGTTAGCGAGGGATGCTAAAAGCAACAAAAAGGCCTTCTTCAGCTACATGCATAGTAAAAGACAGAGGAAAGAAATGGGGGTTCAGCTAATAAATAAAGAAGGCTAAATGGTAACAGATGACAGGGAAAAGGCAGAAATGCTCAATTCCTACTTTGGCTCGGTCTTCTCCCAAAAGAGGGTCTATGAGTCCCCTGGCAAAGGAGAAGTACAGGCTGAAGGGGCAGGATTGCAGCTTGAGATCAATAGGCATATGGTCAAGGAACACCAAATTACTTTGAATGAGTTCAAATCTCCAGGGCCAGATGAACTGCATCCTAGAGGAATAAAGGAACTGGCAGAAGAACTCTCAGAACCATTGTCTATTATCTTTGTTAAATCATGGAGGACAAGTGAAGTGCCAGATGACTGGAGGAGGGCTAATGTTGTCCCTATCTTCAAAAAGGGATAAATGCCAAGTTCTGCACCTAGGAAAAAGAAATCAAATGCTCAGTTACAAGATGGGGAAACTTCGCTCAACAACACTACAAGTGGGAAGGATTTTGGAATTGTTGTCGATCACAAGCTGAAGATGAGCCAACAATGTGATGTGGTTGCAAAAAAGGCAAATGCTATTTTGGGCTGCATTAATAGAAGCATAGCTTCCAAATCCCAGGAAGTACTAGTTTCCCTCTACTCAGCACTGGTTAGGCCTCATCTGGAGTACTGTGTCCAGTTCTGGGCACCGCACTTTAAGAAGGATGCAGACAAGCTGGAAAGGGTTCAAAGGAGGGCAACAAAGATGATCAGGGGACTGGAAACAAAGCCCTATGAAGAGAGACTGAAAGAACTGGGCATGTTTCGGCTTGAGAAGAGAAGACTGAGGGGAATTATGATAGTGCTCTTCAAGTACTTGAAAGGTTGTCAAAGAGAGGAAGTCCAGGATCTCTTCTCAATCATCCCAGATGCAGGACATGGAATAATGGGCTCAAGTTACAGGTAGCCAGATTCTGGCTGAACATCAGGAAAAACTTCCTGACTGTTAGAGCAATACGACAATGGAACCAATGACCTAGGGAGGTGGTGGGCTCTCCCATACCGGAGGCATTCAAGATGAGGCTGGACAGCCATCTGTCAGGGATGCTTTGACTTAAGATTCCTGCATTGAGCAGGGGATTGGACTTGATGGTCTTATAGGCCCCTCCTAACCCTACTATTCTATGATTAGTATGATCTGTGTAATTTTATGAGATTTTATTATGATACCTCCATAACTGCTTCTTGAGGCCAAAATCTTCTCCTAAGCAGTTGGGAGTTTTTAGGGAGTTTTCCACTAGAGAAATTACATGGATAAGATGCATCCCAAAAAGTTAGAGGTCAGATTCCCACTGAATTCTGGTATTCTCTGGCACATTCTGCTTGAAAGAGGGCACTTGCAGCTTCCAGAATTCCCCACAGTGCCTACAGGCCTTACTAATCCATTCCAGAGTCCTCTGGGTACACATGCATGCCAATTACATCATTGGGCTTATTGGAGCACGTACAGGCTTCTGGATAGGCCTTGGCCTGCATAGTATATAGCAGTGTAGATTAGATCCTCTTCACCATCCCAGTGACATTGTGGGGGCTGGCAGGGGTCATGAGAAGACTGAATCCATGTCACACAGGCCATAGACTGCTCAGAAGCTTCTAGGCACCAGCACATGCTAATGACATCACTGATACACGTTGAACCCTAGAGAACTCAAGGCCTGTGGGTAATGCTGTGATTCCTGGCAGAAGCTCTTCCCTTGGAAATTTCAGTGAGTCCTCTAAATATCCATGGAGGGTGCATAGTAGGCAGTAACCTGTACTCCCCCACCTCTTTATCTCTGGAAGCTCAGAACATCTCTCTTTCCATTTCAGCATGTTCAGCTGACATGGGTGACAAGTTTTCAAATGCATCTTCACGCTCTGAGGGCTAGCCTTCATATATCTTACCTCATCTGATCCAGAGCGGAAGATGAGCAAATCAAAGGGGATGGCAGCCACCATGTCAATGAGAAACCAACCCTTGAAGTAGTGGATGGCGATCTTTGCTGGATGGCTTACTACCTCATCATTGATATTGACGTAAGTGGTTCGGAAGTTGATGATAATGTCAACGATAAACATGATGTCCACAATGAGGTCAATGATGTAGAGTGGGTCACATGAGTAGCTGCAGTCTGAGCGCTTCTCCTCGTGCTCTTCATTGAGCAGGAAGGCAGCTGAGTAGGGTGTGAAGACAGCTGTGTAGATGACTAGCAGCAGGATCAGCCAGTCCCATACTGCCTTGAAGGGACTGTAGTGGAGGATGGTCCATTGGTGGATGCGTGGAGCCTGCAGCTTGTACTCGGGGAGGACATCAGCTCCCAGTGACAGGACCTGCCAGGGAGATGGAGACCAGTGAGTGATACGTACAGTTCGGGAAGAAGTGTGTCTAGGGTTCTGCAGCCACAGAAACTAAAGGCAGCAACTGTAATTACCTATATAAGATGGGCACATTTGCATCAAGAAGGAAGGACTGAAACAGAAGCAACATGTATGTGTATGTTCGTATAACAGAGAGGGTCTGAGGGCCATAAAGTGGGGTGCTTAGTATCGGGGCTTTAAAAATCTTATTTTTCATGCTATAAGATTTTTAAAGATGTGTTTTTATAATGATGCAACCTAGTCTTACCCTAGAAAAAGTGTGGCACAACATTTCAAAGAAAGAAAAGAAGTCCCAACCCCACCTGAAAGGCTTTCTTAAAGCCTCTCCTGTTTCTAAAATGATTCTCACTACTTAGGCTACCCATTTATTTTCATGTCTTTTGGAAGCTCAGGGACAGCAACAACATCTCAGGTAACAGAACACAAGTGCTAGAAACTTGCTTAAGAAATACCCTCATCCCACAAATGAATAGGCCAGTTCTCCGGTCGCAGCACACTGGTGCTTGTACCAGTACAATGTAGTTGTAATCCTATTGCCTTCCACCAGCAAACACATAAGAATATCCTCATAAACTAACAGAGCAATACCAACAGCCATTCTTGCAGTGTCCCTGGCAACTCTGCTGCCACACACCAGTCACAGTGACTGTCACCTATGCTCGAACACTACTGTGCATGAAAGCCACCAACCAATACACTGCAGTGGCCGAAATGCCAGCATTAAGTCATGGATCCCAGTCTGTACCCCTTTCACCACTCACAACGCACAAATGCACTACCAGAAATAGCATTCAGTGCATTTCTCTGTTCATAGCCTAGTATGCAGGTGGGCAACAGTTGCCACCTCCAGCCATAAGCTACAGGGCTCCCCTCGGACAGGGACTTTAATCTGCTGGCCTATGTGTAGAACCCATAGGCAAGCTCCCCCACCCACCCCCAAAGAAGGGCTTGTCTACTGCACGCAATGCATTTATACTGGTATGAGTGTGAAGAGAATAGATGTTTTGCAAGGAAAGGAGATGGTGCCCAGGCAGACGAGGAGGACCAGATACTCCGACAGAAGGTTAATAGAGGCGGCACAGTGACCAGGAAATGAGGAAAAACAATCCAATGGGCAACCTGGATTCAAATCCCCCTACTGGATGATGGAAATTTGCTCTCTGGAAGCCAAAGACTACCCTTTGGGTATCCTGCCATCAACACAATTTCAGATGGAAAAGGGAGAGGAAGCAGGAACTGGACCCAGATCCCCCCTTAGAATCATAGAATCACAGGTGGGAAAATAATGCAAACACGCCTGAGACTGTATGGTTCTGTAGCCAATTAGAGTGATTGGCACATGGGTCAATAGCCAGGCAATTGTCTCAGTCATGCCCCAAGGTGCCTTCCATTTTGCTGGACCTCCTTCATCCCATCCAACCACGTCTCCTTCATGTACATTTCACTGATGTCAGTATTTCCCAGTCAGTCTTCCAAGTAGGCTTTGTCATCCATCTCCCCCTCCCTTCAGGTCACCAGACTAAGCACACCAGCAGTAGCCAATGGGTGGGAGGCAGAGGCAGGAGAAAGGACTTTTTGCACACAACCGTCTGGCCTTAGAACACACAGGGGAACTTGAGCACTTTGCTAAAACCTTTGAGCTGAGAACCCTAACAGGCACCTCACTTCGGGACTTCAGACACTAACACCAAACTACATTCCAACAACTGGGCTGCCAGGACAGAACCTTTCACACAGATAAGCAAAGGAAGAAATGAGCACATGCTGTAATGTATAAGTACTGCAATTGTCTCCCTTGTCTCAACCCTCCTCCCTTGCTACATGTAAATACTGCATCTTGCCCAAACTGTATTGTTGTAACCTTCTTTTCCCCTGCTGGGGTTACCAGTTGGGAACCCCATTGTGACATATCACCCTTCCCCTACCTGTGATTATTATAACATCACCACTCCTCATAAAATTTTTTACAACATCAAGTACTGATTAGCTCCGGAATTTCAGTACCTCTATAATATCTCAACCTCTTCCTTGAGGTAATACCTTAGAGCAAGTGTGTGTGGAAGGAATACATTAACTATAACCTAAGCAACCACTTTATTAGGACACTGCCACCACCCTCCTCCTCATGAGAAGAGAACCTTCGATTTCTCTCTGTGTGTGGGTGTAGATTCCTAGGCTTTGGCCTATTTCTTGCATAGTTCCATTTAACCCTTTTACTGGTAACAAATGAGACTGAGAATGGCGTGGTTTGAAAGAACAAATTAAAAATGAAACTTCATTTACACTATATAAGATGTTTCAATGCAGACTGGGTTTTATGTGGTAAAAAATATTGTTTCAAGTTTTTATTAATTCCTTACCTACTCTACCCTTTCTAACAATATGACATCAAAATAATAAATATACCTCCCTCCACGTGCCAGGGGAATCTAACCACCCCAAAGCTATTGCCCAGGGCCCCAACCCTACCCCTCAGAAAGCTAGTCCCTATCTAAGGGCATTTCTACACCTGCCTAAAATCCTGCATATAAAACGGGGATTTCTGCTTCCATTTTAAATGCAGGGTCAGCACTGACTCCCTTTACATGCGCTTTCTCCCCTCCCCTCCCCGTATCTGAGTCTTCCATGATCTTTCATTGATCTCACTCCTCTTCTTTCCACTTTTCCTCTTTTCACGGAGGAAACTGAAACACAAGGGGGTAATTTGATAGCTCATTATCTGGGATCTATTTAAAAAGGGAACAAAGGGCATTTGGTGCAGGAGGGTCACGGCAGGGTCATGGCTTCACATAAAGGGCCGGCAAACTTCCGTGAAGGAACAATCTCAATGGCAGGATAAAACCTCCATGTGATGAAGCCCTAAGCCTCTAAGGAAAACCAAGTGCCTCTTATTCCTTCACTCTCCCAACTGAAAAAGAAACAGCCAATGAGGAGACACCATTTAAATCTGAACATTCTAACTTCCCCTCCCACCTACTTATAATAGCCTTTAGGAGAAAGGATATGTTAGACTACATCAATCAAGCACATAAACATTAAAATATACAATTAAACAACAAAACAAGCTACCATTTCATCACACACACATCTCTTCCTTTCAAGATCAACTCCATCCTGGATCCTGTTCAATAAAGACTCTGCCACATGTGTTGCTGTTTCTTTGGTGCTAGGCAGTGGCCGACTGGGATAATTTCCCCTTCCCCTAGCATGATCCGGCTTCAGTTGGCCTCAAGAGAGGGCTCTGAGGGCAGTGGTCAGAGCTCAATGGGCTCAATGGGCTCAGAGCCAGTGGCCCCACTGCTCCCTGCTCACTCAGGTACCCTGTACTGTGGAGGGCGCAGGCCTCTCAGGGTGCACAAGAGGGATGGGTGCTGCTGCCTGGGTGTAGGGGGAAGTCAACTGGCAGGAGGGGCAGGGGAAGGCCTCTTCAGATATTACCCAGCAGGGCTGGCCCATCAGGCAAAGGTGTGTGTGTGCGAGTGTGTGTGGAGGATTAGTCACGTGGGTTTCCAGCAGGAGGGGTGGGGCAAAAAGGTTAGCTGGCCCATGTGACCCTCCTGCTGAGTGGTGGCATGTGGGATCCCCTCCCCAACTTTTCTAGTATGGGATGCACCCTGGATTCAAACCTGGGACCTCCTGCAGAAGAGACCTGAACTGTTTCACCAGACTAAGGCTCCCCTTGTAGCCCATGTGGCTCTGGTGTGTATGACCAGGACTGGAAACTAGGGGCTGGCGGGAAATGAGAAAGGTTGATCAAATTAGTGTATATGCACACACTCATTCACTGAAACATAGGCAGAATGTTTAACATACACACAACACACTTCTTCACACAAGGCATAATTAACAATTACAATAATATACATAAGTGGCGTTCAAAAAATATTCAGAAAGGTTAATGGAAGATAGGGTGGCTGCTAGCCAAAAAAGCGAGGACCACAAAATGCCCCATTCAGAGTTTTCCACATCCTAGCAGTGCCCTCAGGCCTTGTCTACTAAGGCTGGCCATTGGACCCCCCCAGGACAGGAAGGACTATGAGAGGGTTTCATTCCTCAGCTAAGACTTGCCTGAGCAACAAGGCCTTCCTGAGCTCTGGTGCGCTCCTGCGTATCTTGCCACGACCCAGATTTCCAGGAGTGACTTGGATACTGATTCAGAGGGAGAGAGGCCGATGGAATCCGGAGGGCCAGTAGTATAACCCACAGAGGCTGAATCCAGATCCTGATATCAGCGAGCCCAAGTCCAGCAACCAGGGACCTTTCAAAACTAATCAGGGCCCTAAGTGACTGCAGTCCCCGAGCGGGAGCCCACCAAGTGGGCAGCATCCTTGCCCCCAAGGGCTTCACGTGCAGTGGTGCTGCTAGGTAATGTTAGACCTTGGACTTCAAAGTTTTATAGGGCTCCCCTTTAGATGGCTATGTGTATTCCTTCAGTCGTGAAGTATACAAGTAATATTCCTCTTCTCCAACGATCCACACCATTCCATGGTTTAACACTGCTTCTGCATTCCTGTCTGATACGCTAGACCAAACACACAAGCATTTTAAAAACCTCTTTGTCTACTCTGATTTTAAAAAATAATACTCTGAATATGTACCATTTTGCACTTTTTGTTGTTGTTGTTGTTCAGTCGTTCAGTCGCGTCCGACTCTTCGTGACCCCATGGACCATAGCACGCCAGGCCTTCCTGTCCTGCGCTCACTCCCGGAGCGTGCTCAAGTTCATATTCATTGCATCCGTGATGCTATCTAGCCATCTCATCCTCTGCCGTCCCCTTCTCCTTTTGCCTTCAGTCTTTCCCAGCATCAGGGTCTTTTCCAGGGAGTTTTCTCTTTGCATTAGGTGGCCAAAATATTGGAGCTTCAGCTTCATTATCTGTCCTTCCAATGAGCACTCAGGGTTGATTTCCTTTAGGATGGACTGATTTGACCTCCTTGCAGTCCAGGGCACTCGTAAGAGTCTTCTCCAGCACCACAGTTCGAAAGCATCAATTCTTCGGCGCTCAGCCTTCCTTATAGTCCAGCTCTCACAGCCATACATTACTACTGGGAAAACCATAGCTTTGATTAGACGGACCTTTGTCGGCAAGGTGATGTCTCTGCTTCTTACTATGCTGTCTAGGTTGGCCATAGCTTTCCTCCCAAGGAGCAAGCGTCTTTTAATTTCATGGCTACAGTCACCGTCTGCGGTGATCTTGGAGCCCAAGAAAGTAAAATCTGTCACTGCTTCCATTTCTTCCCCTTCTATATGCCAGGAAGTGATGGGGCCAGATGCCATGATCTTAGTTTTTTTAATGTTGAGTTTCAAACCAGCTTTTGCACTCTCCTCTTTCACCCTCAACAAGAGGCTCTTGAGATCCTCTTCGCTTTCTGCCATTAGGGTGGTATCGTCTGCATATCGGAGGTTGTTGATAATTCTCCCAGCAATCTTAATTCCGACCTCTGATTCATCCAACCCGGCATTTCTCATGATGTACTCTGCATATAAATTAAATAAGCAGGGTGACAATATGCAGCCTTGTCGTACTCCTTTCCCAATTTTGAACCACTCGGTTGTTCCATGTCTGGTTCTTACTGTTGCTTCTTGACCCTCGTACAGGTTTCTCAGGAGACAGGTAAGGTGGTCTGGTACTCCCATCACTTTAAGAATTTGCCACAGTTTGTTGTGATCCACACAATCAAAGGCTTTAGCGTAGTCAATGAAGCAGAAATAGACGTTTTTCTGGAATTCTCTTGCTTTCTCCATGATGCAGCGAATGTTGGCGATTTGATCTCTAGTTCCTCTGCCTCTTCTAAACCCAGCTTGTACTTCCGGTAGTTCTCGGTTTGCATACTGCTGAAGCCTAGCTTGTAGGATTTTGAGCATCACCTTGCTGGCATGTGAAATGAGCGCAATTGTGCGGTAGTTTGAACACTCTTTGGCGTTGCCCTTCTTTGGAATTGGAATGTAAACTGACCTTTTCCAGTCTTGTGGCCACTGCTGAGTGTTCCAGATTTGTTGGCATATTGAATGCAGCACTTTAACAGCATCATCTTTTAGGATTTTAAATAGCTCGGCTGGAATACTGTCATCTCCGCTAGCTTTGTTGTTACTAATGCTTCCTAAGGCCCACTTGACTTCACTCTCTAGGATGTCCGGCTCAAGTTCAGTGACCGCACTATCATGGCTATCAGGGACATTCAGATCTTTCCTGTATAGTTCTTCTGTGTATTCTTGCCACCTCTTCTCAATCTCATCTGCTTCTGTTAGGTCCCTGCCTTCTTTGTCCTTTATCATGCCCGTCTTTGCACAAAACGTTCCCTTGAGATCTCCAATTTTCTTGAAGAGATCTCTAGTCTTTCCCATTCTGTTGTTTTCCTCGATTTCTTTGCATTGTTCATTTAAGAAGGCCTTCTTGTCTCTCCTTGCTATTCTCTGGAACTCTGCATTCAGTTGGGTATATCTTTCCCTTTCTCCCTTGCTTTTCGCTTCCCTTCTTTCCTCAGCTACTTGTAAAGCCTCATCAGACAGCCACTTGGCTTTCTTGCATTTCTTTTCCTTTGGGATGGATTGAGTTGCTGCCTCCTGAACAATGTTACGGACCTCCGTCCATAGTTCCTCAGGCACTCTGTCTATCAGGTCTAATCCCTGAAATCTATTCCTCACCTCCACTGTATATTCATCAGGGATATGATTTAGGTCATACCTGAACGGTTTAGTGGTTTTCCCTACGTTCTTCAATTTAAGCCGAAATTTTGCAAGAAGCAGCTCATGATCTGAGCCACAGTCAGCTCCAGGTCTTGTTTTTACTGATTGTATGGAGCTTCTCCATCTTTGGTTGCAAAGGACATAATCAATCTGATTTCGATATTGACCATCTGGTGACGTCCATGTGTAGAGTCGCCTCTTGTGCTGTTGGAAAAGAGTGTTTGCTATGATCAGCATGTTCTCTTGGCAAAACTCTATTAGCTTTTGTCCTGCTTCATTTTGTACACCAAGGCCATGCCTGCCTGTTATCCCGGTGATTTCTTGACTTCCTACTTTAGCATTCCAATCCCCTATGATGAAGAGGACATCTTTTTTTGGTGTTAGTTCTAGAAGGTGTTGTAGGTCTTCATAGAACTGATCAACCTCAGCTTCTTCGGCCTCAGTGGTTGGGGCATAGACTTGAATTACTGTGATGTTGAATGGTTTGCCTTGGATTCGTACTGAGATCATTCTATCATTTTTAAGATTGTACCCCAGTACTGCTTTTCCCACCCTTTTGTTGACTATGAGTGCTACTCCATTTCTTCTAAGGGATTCTTGCCCACAATAGTAGATATGATGGTCACCTGAATTAAATTCGCCCATGCCTGTCCATTTTAGTTCGCTGATTCCCAAGATGTCGATGTTCAATCTTGCCATCTCATGTTTGACCACCTCCAGCTTACCTTGATTCATTGATCTGACATTCCAGGTTCCTAAACAATATTGTTCTTTACAGCATCGGATTTTCCTCACTCAAATGATGTCACCACTATGACTATGGGGTTAAAATGGAATTTGCTTCTGCTACCCTGTTGCTAAAAACATTTACTTGGGAATAAGCACTACAGTTTTGTTGCAGAAGAGGAAAATATTTTTGAAAAATATAATTAATAAAAAGAGCATCAGTAACCATGTATATCCCTGGCTGGCCCCTGAGTATAAAATGTTTTATATGTAAGAAGAAAGGATGGTGCAGCAAATGCTGTTAGCCCCAGCATGCCCATGTCAGCCCAGGTCCTGATGCTGGGCTTGTTTGCCATGGTTGCCATCACCTGTCACTCTTTGGGTGGTCGAGGGGGGGCGGCTGTACTGCAGGGCCCTAGCTGCACCACTGTTCATGTGCCACTTGAGTCTGTGCACGACTGCAGACAGCATGCCCAGTGAGAGTTAGCAGAGAGATGACAGACCAGAGGGCTGCCCCTTTAAGGACCTCCATTCTCCAGAAAGAGACTATATAAGAGCTTAATCAGCAACCAGCTCTGGCTGGAACCACAGTTTCAGCTCCCGAGCAACAAAGGAAGAGTACAAGCAGGTAGCACAGAATTGCAGGGACGGCGTCAGGAAGGCTAAAGCTGAGAATGAGCAGAGGTTGGCGAGGGATGCTAAAAGCAACAAAAAAGCTTTCTTCAGCTACGTGCATAGCAAAAGACAGAGGAAAGAAATGGTGGTTCAGCTATTAAATAAGGATGGCAAAATGATAACAGATGACAAAGAAAAGGCAGAGGTGCTCAGTTCCTACTTTGGCTCAGTCTTCTCCCGAAAGAGGGTCAATGAGCCCCCTGGCAAAGGCAAAGTACAGGCTGAAGGGGCAGGATTGCAGCTTGAGATCGATAGGCATATGGTCAAGGAACACCTAATTACTTTGAATGAGTTCAAATTGCCAGGGCCAGATGAACTGCATCCTAGAGTAAGAAAGGAACTGGCAGAAGAACTCTCAGAACTGCTGTCTGATCTTTCAGAAATCATGGAGGACAGATGACGTGCCAGATGACTGGAGGAGGGCTAATGTTGTCCCTATCTTCCAAAAGGGTAAAAAGGAGGAACCTGGGAGCTACAGACTAGTCAGTCTGACATCAATCCCTGAGAAAATTCTGGAGCAGATTATAAAGCAATCCATCTGTAAGCACCTTGAAAACAATGCCGTGATGACTCGAAGCCAACATGGATTTGTCAAGAACAAATTCTGCCAGACGAATCTGATCTCATTTTTTGATCAAGTAATCTCCCTTGTGGACTGTGGGAATGCTGTGGACATAATATACCTCGACTTCAGCAAAGCTTTTGACAAAGTGCCCCATGATATCCTGATGAGCAGATTAGCTCAAAGTGGGCTAGATGAAACAACAATCAGGTGGATCCACAGTTAGCTACAGAATCGGACTCAAAGAGTGCTTATCAATGGGGCCTTTTCAAACTGGGGAGAGGTAATGAGCAGGTTAGCACAAGGCTCAGTACTGGGCCCAGTGCTCTTCAACATTTTTATTAATGACTTGGAGGAGGAGGTGCAGGGAATGCTGATCAAATTTGCAGATGACACAAAATTGGGTGGGATAGCTAATACTCTGGAAGACAAAAACAAAATTCAAAGTGATCTTGACAGACTGGAGCTCTGGGCAGAAAATGAAATTTAATAGGGATAAATGCCAAATTCTGCACCTAGGAAAAAGAAACCAAATGCACAGTTACAAGATGGGGGATATGTGGCTCAACAACACTACAAGTGAGAAGGATCTTGGAATTGTTGTGGATCACAAGCTGGATCACATGTTGGATCACATGAGCCAACAATGTGATGTGGCTGCAAAAAAGGCAAATGCTATTTTGGGCTGCATTAATAGAAGTATAGCTTCCAAATCCCGGGAAGTACTAGTTCCCCTCTACTCAGCACTGGTTAGGCCTCATCTGGAGTACTGGAGTATTGTGTCCAGTTCTGGGCCCCGCACTTTAAGAAGGATGCAGAGGGTTCAGAGAAGGGCAACAAGGATGATCAGGGGACTGGAAACAAAGCCCTATGAAGAGAGACTGAAAGAACTGGGCATGTTTAGCCTTGAGAAGAAAAGACTGAGGGGAGATATGATAGCGCTCTTCAAGTACTTGAGAGGTTGTCACAGAGAGGAAGGCCAGGATCTCTTCTCTCTCTCTCTCTTTTTTAAACTTTTTAAACTTTTTATCTTTATAAATGAAATAAACAATACCAACAACGTGATCAATAACTACAATTTCCCAACAGTACAATATTCTTAGGAGGACACAACAATACCGAAAAGAAGAAGAAAGGAAAAGATAAGAAAAGAAAAAGGGAAATCCCCCCCCCTTCTTTTTTAAAGGGTTAAATTTAAACTCTAATACACACGGGCTTCAGATCCCATTCTAATTTAAAAACTATACCTATAACATTAACAATGTTACAATTTAATAACCTTACATTTCAATATCGTATCATCAGTCTTATAGCAAGGAAGCAAGCCTACAATTCATTCCCAGTAACCATATATTGCCCTTAAGTTAGAATATAATAGTAATAATAAAGCTTAACAGTTTAACCAACTAAAATCTTACTAAGTAGTCTTATAGTAATGATAATAATAGTAATAATAACAGCAAAAAAGATGAAATTATAATGTTATATAATAATAAAGCTTGCAAGCAACCTTACAACAGTCAGCAATATATTTTATACTAGATATATAAATGAGTGTGCACAATACACCCTCAAACAATATATTTAAATACAGCATATTATATCCATTTTAGAGAACAAGAATTTAAAGAAAAATACAAAAGAGAAGAAAAATGAAAGAAAGCAAACGAATTTATGTATAATCAGTTATCTCTGACCTAGCCTGAATCATGCAGACTAAACATAGACAATTAACAAAACTTCTTTAAAGATTCCAGTTCATGGGGCTGGAACAGAAATCTCACACATTTTTATGTTCAGCTATGCCTCCGCCATTTCATGATTTAGGAACTTCTTCATCTGACCTTTAGAAACAATGCAAAATGTAGCAGGATATTTTAAGTAGTATTGTAAGTTCATTTGTTTTGCCATATTTTTCGCCTTGATGAATTGCCTTCTTTTATCAGCCACCTCTTTGATATAATCCAGAAATAACATAACTTTATCTTGTTTCCAAAAAAGATTTCCACCCTCTCTTTCCAAATGCAGGATATAATTCTTTGTGGAGATTCTTGCAAATTGGACTATAATCGCCTGCTCAATATCAAGTAAATAATCAGATGGCACAGTGAGTATCTCATGCAAAAGCTTGTCTACAAAGATAGGCAAATTTACATCTCTAGGCAAATTTTTAATACCAATAATACGTACATTGGATCTGCGTGTGAAGGCCTCCAGTTGGGAAATTCTGACAGAAATTTTTGAAAAACGCTTGTGTCATAGTTTCATTCGTTATCAGCCTATCTTGCAACTCGTTAACCTTCGCCTCCATTTTTTGCCAAGAAGTGTTAATTAAATCCACAGCTCCTTGCAGGGTGGTAATGGGATTTTGGATTGAATCCAACCTCTTAACTTGCTCAGCAAATTGCGAAGATAACATTTTTTATCAGAGTAAATAATTCCCTTGTATCTTCGGTTCTTGGAGCCTTTGCCAGTGGAGGTACAGGGGGAGTGGGCAGTGATGCAGTTCCTTTCTTTCTCCTCGCTGTAGCCATGTTTCTCTTCAAACAAATCTTGCAGGTCCTCAGATATTCTCAAATATTGTTGATGTTTCTTAAATCATCCCTCAGATGTTGTTGATATTTCTTAATCAATATATTACAATGGAACACATCAGCCCTGTTTTCTCCTATTAGATAGGAGTTTCAAAACAGCTTTTTGCGATGTTTATGCTCTGGGAGGGTAGTCTCGGAATCCAGCCCCCCCCCCCCCCCGCTTCTTCGCGGAGAGTACTTTTCTCCAAGATCTCATCCAGCTGCTGCCTTGCCCCCCCTTTTAATTCCAGGGGGGAGATGAAAAGGTTTTTCAACCTTTTAAAAAGCTGTTTGAGATAGCGTCCCATGGAGACTTCATGGAATGCTGCGAGGGTGACATTGGTTCCAACCGGAAGTCAGCTAGGATCTCTTCTTGATCATCCCAGAATGCAGGACATGGAATAATGGGCTCAAGTTAAAGGAAACCAGATTCCGGCTGAACATCAGGAAAAACTTCCTGACTGTTACAGCAATACGACAATGGAACCAATGACCTAGGGAGGTGGTGGGCTCTCCCACACTGGAGGCATTCAAGATGAGGCTGGACAGTCATCTGTCGGGGATGCTCTGACTTGGATTCCTGCATTGAGCAGGGGGTTGGACTCAATGGTCTTGTAGGCCCCTTCCCACCCTACTACTCTATGATTCTATGATTCCTTAAGGAGGACAAAGGAAGGCAGTGGCAGGCACTCACCAACCCCAGCAGAGTCTTTTCCACTGGGGAGAGCCTTTGAGAGCCTTCTCTCAGGTGGAAACGACAGACAGCATCTGTTTTCAACTGGTAATTCTAGGACTGGTAGCCCCAGCCAGTTTCCAACTGAGGATTCTGGAGCTACCCTTCACCCACAAGTCAATGGCACTCTGCTGGAGCTTCAGAGGTGCCTTGCGCCTTGCGCTGCCCTTTGTGAGTGCTTGATATGAATTCTCACAAGGCTTGATCCCATTTAGGGCAAGGAATGGGGTGCTCATGGATCCCTAGCTCCCCCACACCTGTCCATCATGTGGACCTTGCCTACAGCTGCATGTTTCAACCACTTTGTAACCTCCTTTTGGTTGCTCATGATGGTGTGAAGGTAATTTCCCAGGTAGAACACTATTAAGTGGACCTTCATTGATGTGACTGTTCTGTCACCACATATTAATCAAAAGTGGTTTTCTTCAAACTTTCCAGGGAGCGCTTCATAGAAAGCATGTGCATCCCCATTTGGAACGTGTGTAATATAGGGACCTATTGGAGCTTTGGCCAATGGGTGGCCTCAAACACCTTTTCAAAAGTGAGCAAATATACTTCTCGATCATCTTTAGGCAACGTTTTGCCAACTGGTAATGGGAGTGACTCACCTTTCCTGCTCCTCCAGGAATGATGACTAATGGAAGAGGGTGAATGGTTCTGATCATCTTGCACAAGTTGCAAACTAAGCTACCCTGAGCTTCTTGGTATGTTGCAAGTGGATAATTTCCATGCTGTTCATGGCTAAGACTTGTAAGAGGTTGCCAACACTATTGGAGAATAAGCCAGCCACAGTGTCTTCGCTGGGGAGCCTATGGTCTCACTAACAGTGCCAAAAAAGAAAGACAGCCAAATCCACCCAAATTTCCCACCACTTTTATCAAGTGGGCTTGAGGTTTTGTGTGCAACAAACCTCAAGCCCATGGACCCCCAGCAAAATCCCTTCTCCTCCAAGGATCCTGGGGCCCTCTTGTGCCATGGAGAATCACAATGCTCCTTCCTCCGCCTTTTATATGAGGGTTGACCCATGCCCATTTCCTGGCTTCCTTGCCTTGCTTGCAGGTAGTTCCTTACTCATGTGAAGGCCTTGTTCCAGGTCTTCTCAGCTCTCCACCTTCTCTTTCCCCACTGTCAGGGCCCCTAACCCTGCATCTAGGGTCTTGTCGAAGTGGGGGTCCCCTCTGAACCCCACAACATACTTGCCAATGCAGGTTTCCCATTAAGATCTAGTTTAAGATAAAGCTCATTTAAGCTTTATTCAATATTAGACATGAAAAGAAGTCTAATATAGGATACCGCAGATTCCTAAAGCATAGGTATGCTATTTAATTCAGAAGGTTTCACCTTCCCTCTTGGAATAATCATCCATAAACCTTATCTGTTGTTTGGAGGGGGGTAAAAATCCAAATTCCTGAGAGCTCAAATGTAAATTTCACAGACCCTTAGCAGAACTCCCACTAACTCACAAAAGCAGCCCTAATTTTAGATATACTTTTCATGGCAATGGCTTTATTTTTAAGGTGCTAACCACAGCTGGATTAGTGAGTCATGCACTGGTCTAATGTGGATTTATGAAACATCTTTGCTTTCCATTTATTTTTAAGGCTTAATTTGTGTCCTCTTATGCCTCAAAGGGCAGGGAAAATACCTAAAACCTCAGAGAAGCGAGTGAATGGGAAATATCTTTTATGCTAATTAATGCTACTACTATCAGGGATGTTGTTAGCAGTGGATTTCCTGCATCCACGGGGGGTTGGACTAGATGACCTTTGAGGTACCTTCGAACTCAATGATTCTAAGACAAGCAGTACATGGTTAGGCCTGTCTGCCACTGACTGTGGCCAGTCAGTTGCCTTCACAAGTTCACATGGAAGACATGACAGTGCTGCCCAACTCCTGATGGTAAACTCCCGTGCCTGATTCTCTGTCTGTAAATGTGAAAGCTGTGCTTCTGGCTACTGCTGTAGCTAGTAGCCATGGCTAAATCTCTCCTCCTCCATGTATTTATGTAATATGTTTTAGACCCATTAGTAGCCATCAGAAGATTCTTCAGTAATGTTGTTCGATATGGTAATGTGAAGTAATATTTGCCTCTAGTTGCCTTAAACGTTGCCTACTGAATTCAGTAATTAATGTATATTTCAATGTATTAATGCATATTTAGTAGTGACAGTGTGGTAGATAGAACATAGAAGAAGCATTGCCTCTTTCCAGCGGGCTTCCGACCTAAATAAAAGGGACAGGGCAGAACTGAACGGAAAGGAGTGGATTCATAAGATAACAAGTATTTGATAGGCAAAGGGTAACTAGTAGCAGGCAACCTGAAAGAGATGGCTACTGATGATTCAGAAAAGGTTTAGAGAAGATTAGAGTTCGGAGGATTTGCCACAAGAAAAGTATCTGGCAACCAAATCTGGCAGCCTTTTGCTACAAAGCTCAGTGACTTAGGGTGCAATCCTATGCATGTTTAGACAGAAAGGAGTCCCACAACTCCCAGCATGCCCCAGCCAGCTATGCTACGCTGGCTGGGGCATGCTGAGCGTTGTACGGCTTTTTTCTGTCTAAACATGCATAGGATTACACCCTAACAGTACAACCTTATGGGTATCTACTCAGAAGTAAGGCCTATTCAATTCAATGGGACTTTTACTCACAGGTACATGTGTATAGGATTGAAACCTAAGTCTAATGCTTAATTCTGTCTGCCTCTTATTTCAGGAAAAGAGGTTACATCAGTGCACGAATATAAGACGGATGCTCTGCTTACAATTAATTAATCCAGAACAGAAAAAAGCAGTGACATCGACAATGAGCCCGAAGTAGTTTCTATCCTCTTAATTCATAAAGGGAGCCTGAAAAATGGGCGTTTCCAGGTGCAAGGGCCACACTCATGAGTTATGTAGTTGTGCCAGCACGGCAGAACACCCCAAAAACGCAGGAAATTGGGATGGCACACAGACACAATGCCAGGCCTCGCACCCGTCAGATATGGACAGATAGGGGGAGGGGCAACACCAAGAACACTCCGATCCTTAGCAACAGGACCAGGGAACCATCCTTGCACCGGCCCAGGCTTGAATGACAGATATCAGCATTGATTTAAAAACAACAACATGACTACTGAGTGACAAGGGCTGTAAACCACAAGATGTTAAAAAGGTACAGATTGAAGCAGAAGAGAAGCACTACATTACAGCGAGATTATTCTGTCAACATATAGCAAGTATAAAAGTGCTCCTCTCATTACATTCCAACTCCCTAGACTGTGCTTACATCTATGGAAATGAGATGGCTCCCCCCCACCCCCTCTCACACACACAGAGGAGACAGTGGACTGCAAAAGGCATTTGGCAGCCAGGTAGAGATTAACCAAAATCAATCCATTTCTGGTCCCAGGTTGAGAGGAAGGCACCAATCAAGAGATAAGAGGCCAATTATGTGGCTGTTGAGGGAGGGGTCAGGGAGTAGGAAAAAGTGACTGAAATCCAATTTGTCCCAAGATGCCATGGGAAAGCTGAGTTCAGAAGTGCCATGATAAATCCTGAGTCTGAGTCTGACCGAACATGGGTTAGAACTCATTATTGAGCCTACTCAGTGGTGGTGAGGGTGGCAAAGAGACAGCATTGCATCTTTTCCACCAGCATTGCATCTTCTCAGTGCTGTCCAGAGGAGCTTTTCTGAGTGGTTCATGGCCTGTTACATTCTGGGCCAGGGAGAGAGACGGTGGAACCCTTGGTTGCACACTGTGATGAGTTTGCACGGCACTTTGAAGATAAAATTGCTCAGATTTGCCAGGAATTGGACACCACAATTAATGCAGTTCCATTGGAAAGGCATTCAGAGCACCATCTGGTCCAGTTTTATTGGATGAGTTTCAGTTATTGAGGCCTGAGGATGTGAACTAGGTGCTTGGCCAAGTCTGATCAACCACTTGTGTGCTTGATCCTTGTCCTTCATGGCTTATTACATCAAACAAGAAGGGGGTGTCTGGCTGGGTCCAGGAGGTTGTAAATGCTCCCTTGAGAGAGGGAGTGGTGCCAGCCACTTCAGAAAAGGCAGTAATCAGGCGACTCCTGAAAAAGCCTAACCTGGACCCAGAGGATGTTAACAATTATAGGCCAGTGGCCAACATCCCCTTCCTGGGCAAGGTGCTTGAGTGGGTGGTTGCAGGACAGCTCCAGGCACTCTTGAATGAAATGGATTCTTTAGATCCATTTCAATCGGGCTTCAGACCTGGTTTTGGAACGGAAACTGCTTTTGTAGGCCCGTGGGATGACCTCTGCTGGGCAAGGGACAGGGGGAGTACGACCCTGTTGATTCTCCTGGACCTCTCAGCGGCTTTCGATACCTTCGACCATGGTATCCTTCTGGATAGGTTGTCTGGGTTGGGAGTTGGAGGCACTGCACTACAGTGGTTCCGCTCCTACTTGGATGGCCGATTCCAGAAGGTGGTGCTGGGGGATTATTGCTCTGTGCCATGGCGATTATGCCATGGGGTTCCACAAGGCTCTATTTTATCCCCCATGCTGTTTAACACCTACAT
Source organism: Heloderma suspectum (assembly GCF_057233095.1). Taxonomy (NCBI): domain Eukaryota; kingdom Metazoa; phylum Chordata; class Lepidosauria; order Squamata; family Helodermatidae; genus Heloderma; species Heloderma suspectum. Next base: position 129,150,575 of record NC_139462.1, on the reverse strand, counting down.
GAAACCGCTGAGGGAGGTTATCCGGAGGTGTGGGCTGAGGTGCCATCAATATGCAGATGACACCCAGCTCTACCTCTCTTTTTCATCAAACCCAAGTGAGGCAGTGGCTGTTCTAAATCAGTGTCTGGGCACAGTAATGGACTGGATGAGAGCCAATAAACTGAAACTGTATCCAGACAAGATGGAGGTACTGTTAGTGGGTGGTTCGTCTGCCCGGCTAGGTGATGTTCAACCTGTTCTGGAGGGGGTTGCACTCCCCCTAAAGGATCAGGTTCATAGTTTGGGGGTGCTCTTGGACCCAGAACTGTCACTTGTGGCACAGGTGAACTCATTGACATGGAGCAGCTTTTATCAGCTTACGCTGGTATACCAACTATGCCCTTATCTGGACAGAGATAGCCTAGCTACAGTTATCCATGCTCTTCTAACTTCTCGTCTGGATTACTGCCATGCTTTATACATGGAACTGCCTTTGAAAACAGTATGAAAACTTCAGCTAGTCCAAAATAGGGCAGCAAGATTGTTAACAGGGACTGGCCAATGAGTTCATATTATGCCGGTACTTTTCCAGCTGCACTGGCTGCCAGTCCATTTCCAGGCCCAATTCAAAGTGCTGGTATTAACATTCAAAGCCCTTAGCAGCTTGGGGCCAGGTTATCTGAAGGATTGTCTCCTCCCATATGTGCCTGCCTGGACCCTAAGATCATCCTCAGTGGTCCTTCTACGTGAGCCCCTGCCAAAGGAAGTGAGGTGGGTGGCTACTAGGAGGAGGGCCTTTTCTGCTGTGGCACCCTGGCTGTGGAATGAGCTCCCTAGTGAGGTTCTCCTGGCACCTACATTGTATTCCTTCTGGCGCTGGGTGAAGACCTTTTTATTCTCCCAGGCATTTTAGTATTTTAGCTTTCTAGTCTTTTAGCTTTGCTGTTTTAAATCTGTATTTTAAATCTCTGCATTGCTGCTAGGTTTTATTCTGGTTGTATTGTTATATTGTAGTTTTAATGCTTTTATATTTTTGTATTGTTTTACTGTGTACTTTTTGGTTTTAATTTTTGTGAACTGCCCAGAGGAGAGCTTCAGCTATTGGGCGGTATAGAAATGAAATGAATGAATGAATGAATGAATGAATAAATACCTAGAGATAAAGTGATTCCTGAAGAGTCTGATCTTGTGGAGAAAGGTTTGAGAGGGCATGCAACAGATCCAAGGTGCAAAGGAGATTGTTACCTTGTCGTGCTGCTGGAGCTTGAGCACCTCAATGATGTCGTGAGCTAAACCGTGAAGGGACACCCAAGACGGGAAGGTCATGGCAGAGAGGTCAGACTAAATACGATCCCTGGGGAAGGAAACGGCAACCCACCCCAGTATTCTTGCCATGAAAACTAAATGGATCAGTACAACCAGAGATATGTCGGTATACCATCGGAAGATGGGACTCCCAGGTCGGAAGATGGTCAAAAAGCTACTGGGGAGGAACAGAGGATAAGTTCAACTAGCCCCAGATGTGATGATGCAGCTAGCTCAAAGCCGAAAGGACGGCTAGCAGCTGATGGTGCTGGTGGTGAATGACGAATCCGATGTTCTAAAGATCAACACACCATAGGAATCTGGAATGTAAGATCTATGAGCCAGGGCAAATTGGATGTGGTTACTGGGGAGATGTCAAGATTAAATATAGACATTTGGGGTGTCAGTGAACTGAAATGGACTGGAATGGGCCACTTCACATCAAATGATCACCAGATCTACTACTGTGGACAAGAGGACCACAGAAGAAATGGAGTAGCCTTCATAATTAATAATAAAGTGGCTAAAGCAGTGCTTGGATACAATCCAAAAAATGACAGAATGATCTCAATTCGAATTCAGGGTAAGCCATTTAACATCACAGTGATCCAAATATACGCCCCAACCACAGATGCTGAAGAAGCAAAAGTAGATCAGTTCTATGAGGATCTGCAGCACCTACTGGATAGTACGCCAAAAAGAGATGTTATTTTCATTACAGGAGACTGGAATGCTACGGTGGGTAGTCAAACGACACCTGGAATTACAGGCAAGCATGGTCTGGGAAAACAAAATGAAGCAGGACATAGGCTGATAGAATTTTGCCAAGACAACTCACTGTGCATAACAAACACTCTCTTCCAACAACCTAAAAGATGACTTTATACATGGACTTCACCAGACGGTCGACACCGAAATCAGATTGACTACATCCTTTGTAGCCAAAGGTGGCGGACATCTATGCAGTCGGTAAAAACAAGACCTGGAGCTGATTGTAGTTCAGATCACGAACTTCTTATTGCACAATTTAGAATCAGACTGAAGAGAATAGGGAAGACCCACAGATCAGTTAGATATGAGCTCACTAATATTCCTAATGAATATGCAGTGGAGGTGAAGAATAGATTTAAGGGACTAGATGTAGTAGATAGGGTGCCAGAAGAACTATTGACAGAAGTTCGCAACATTGTTCAGGAGGCGGCAACAAAAAACATCCCAAAGAAAAAGAAAACCAAGAAGGCAAGATGGCTGTCTGCTGAGACACTGGAAGCAGCCCAAGAAAGAAGGAAAGCAAAAGGCAACAGTGCTAGGGGGAGATATGCCCAATTAAATGCAAAATTCCAGAGGTTAGCCAGAAGAGATAAGGAATTATTTTTAAACAAGCAATGTGCGGAAGCAGAAGAAGATAATAGAATAGGAAGGACAAGAGACCTCTTCCAGAAAATTAGAAACATCGGAGGTAAATTCCAGGCAAAAATGGGTATGATCAAAAACAAAGATGGCAAGGACCTAACAGAAGCAGAAGAGATCAAGAAAAGGTGGCAAGAAGGATAATAATATCGCCGATAGATTTGACGGTGTGGTCAGTGAGCTAGAGCCAGACATCCTGAAGAGTGAGGTTGAATGGGCCTTAAGAAGCATTGCTAATAACAAGGCAGCAGGAGATGATGGTATCCCAGCTGAACTGTTTAAAATCTTGCAAGATGATGCTGTCAAGGTGATGCATGCCATATGCCAGCAAATTTGGAAAACACAAGAATGGCCAACAGATTGGAAAAAATCAACCTATATCCCCATACCAAAAAAGGGAAGCACCAAAGAATGTTCAGACTATCGAACAGTGGCCCTTATTTCACATGCCAGTAAGGTAATGCTCAAGACCTTGCAAGGTAGACTCCAGCAATTCATGGAACGAGAATTGCCAGATGTACATGCTGGGTTTAGAAAAGGCAGAGGAACTAGAGACCAAATTGCCAATATCCGCTGGATAATGGAGAAAGCCAGGGAGTTTCAGAAAAACATCTATTTCTGTTTTATTGACTATTCTAAAGCCTTGGACTGTGTGGATCATAACAAATTGTGGCAAGTTCTTGGGGGTATGGGGATACCAAGTCATCTTGTCTGCCTCCTGAGCAATCTGTATAACAGCCAAGTAGCAACGGTAAGAACAGACCATGGAACAACGGACTGGTTTAAGATTGGGAAAGAAGTACGGCAGGGTTGTATACTCTCACCCTACCTATTCAACCTGTACGCAGAACACATCATGCGACATGCTGGGCTTGATGAAGCCAAGGCTGGAGTTAAAATCGCTGGAAGAAACATTAACAATCTCAGATATGCAGATGATACCACCTTGATGGCTGAAAGCGAGGAGGAGCTGAGGAACCTCATGATGAAGGTGAAAGAAGAAAGTGCAAAAGCTGGGTTGCCGTTAATCCTCAAAAAAACCAAGATTATGGCAACCAGCTTGATTGATAACTGGCAAATAGAGGGAGAAAATGTGGAGGCAGTGACAGACGTTGCCTTTCTAGGCGCAAAGATTACTGCAGATGCTGACTGCAGCCAGGAAATCAGAAGACATTTACTTCTTGGGAGGACAGCAATGACAAATCTTGATAAAATAGTTAAGAGCAGAGACATCACACTGACAACAAAGGTCCACATAGTTAAAGCAATGGCATTCCCCGTAGTAACCTATGGCTGCGAGAAGTGGACCATAAGGAAGCCTGAGCGAAGGAAGGTAGATGCTTTTGAGCTGTGGTGCTGGAGGAAAATTCTGAGAGTGCCTTGGACTGCAAGAAGATCAAACCAGTCCATACTCCAGGAAATAAAGCCAGACTGCTCACTTGAGGGAATGATATTAAAGGCAAAACTGAAGTACTTTGGCCACATAATGAGAAGACAGGACACCCTGGAGAAGATGCTGATGCTAGGGAAAGTGGAAGGCAAAAGGAAGAGGGGCCAAGCGAGGGCAAGGTGGATGGATGATATTCTGATATTCTGGAGGTGATGGACTCGACCCTGGGGGAGCTGGGGGTGGTGACGGCCGACAGGAAGCTCTGGCGTGGGCTGGTCCATGAAGTCACGAAGAGTTGGAAGCAACTGAACGAATAAACAACAACAACAGTCAGTCTCCTTGAACTCAGAACTCATTGAAGCAGGCAGGAAGGCTCCTACTGATCTCTGGAAAGGGCTGCCTTGTGCCATGGATATCTGCAGTGCCTGAAAAGTTACACCATGTCATATTGTGACACATCGTAATAGAGACCAATGCACAGAATATCCACTGTTTTATCAGTGCTCCCTGGAATTGCACAGGGCAGACCAAATGTCTGTCGTAGATCTTTGATACTGGGCTACACAGGTTACATGGGAAGTTACAGTGTCTTGCAGAATCCCTCTCCCCTCCATTGCGCAGTTTAACTACTGAGTCCTAACATCTGTGCAAGGGTTGCACAAGGATCAGATCAGGAGGATCTAGCACTGGGTTAGATGCAGCAGTTTCTGCAAAAGCTGACTATGGTGCAAGGGACAGAAGGAGAGTCTTAAAGGCCCTACAGCTCCCTGTTGTAACAACTGTCTGCCTTCTCCTCTGCCAACTCCCGGTGCCACTGAGAGTTCTGAGAGGAGCCAGTGGCACAGGCACAATCCCTTTCCCCAAAAGAATGCATAGGGGAGCAGGAGCAGATTGGTTCTCACGCACCACAATCCTAAATGTTTGCACTGGCAAAACTGCTGCTGGCAAAATAAATAAATAAATAACCCTAATGTCCCCACCGTTCTGGCATAATATAGAGCTCCAGAATGTTGTGGGGTGGATGGGGGAGCTGCTTGTCCACCCAAATCATATTCTAGCGTGGTGTATCTTTGGGTCAGAAGGTTAGTAAGTGGGCTATCTGGAGATGAATAATGCTGGACAGCCTGCTCTCTCCATGCAGATAGACTTGTTTGTTTTGCATAACATGCTTTGCGACGTGAAATCTAATATGACCCTTCTATACAACACCAAAGATGTGGCAGGAGTAGGGCAACACACACATGCTCTATAAAACTCTGATCTTTCTCCTTGGCAAACTGGAAGAAGCTTTCTGCACAGGAATTGGTTTGTGAAAAAAGCCCTTAGCTAGCTTTATTTTAACAGAAGTTGCATAATTTTTGCATGAATTGGGTAGGCATCTACTACTGACCTCATTTTATTCTTTACGTGATTATTTTCAAGTAGCACTAGCTCCTAGCATATTATGAAGCCTGATACACCCCCCTTTCAACTCATGAGATCTAACCAGTCACTGGCAAACCTCTAGCAGTAGAAATCACAGATCATAGAACAGTAGGGTTGGAAGGGGCCTACAAGACCGTTGAGTCCAGCCCCCTGCTCAAGGCAGGAATCTAAGTCAAAGCATCCCTGACAGATGGCTGTCCAGCTTCATCTTGAATGCCTCCAGTGTGGGAGCCCACTACCTCCCTAGGTCATTGGTTCCATTGTCGTATTGCTCTAACAATCAGGAAGTTTTTCCTGATGTTCAGCTGGAATCTGGCTTCCTATAACTTGAGCCCATTCTTCCATGTCTTGCACTCTGGGATGATCAAGAAGAGGAAATTTCCTGTCTCCTAGCAGAGCAGAGCAGAGCAGAGCAGAGCAGAGGAAGCTGCTCCAGCTGGTCTAGGGGCTATACAAGCAAGGAAGCTCCCAGAGAGCAAGCGATCAGAGTGAGCAAACAGGCAGAGCAAACAGGAGCTTGCCTGGGGAGTTCAGCAGGGGAGGTCAAGGGGGAGGCCCCTAATGTTTTTTTTCCGTTTTTTAAAATTTCTTTTTTTTGTAACACACACTTCCATACTAGTGGGCCAGTGTTTTTAACCTCCAGTGAATAGAGGACAACGCGCAGGCTATTCCAGTACAATCAGAAAGCTAGAAACATAAAAGGAACAGAGACTATGGAAGGAAAAGACTCTCCAGTGGTGGTGACCTGCAACATCTGTGCCATGTTTGTTTTCCTGCCTGAGATCAACATGGCCTACATGTGTAACATGTCCAAGTTGATCACGCTGTTGGAAGAAAAAGTAAGAGCACTGGAGTGGCGAGTGGCGACCATCCAGGAAATAAGAGAACATGAAGAGTTCTTGCACAGAACAGTGGAACTACAGCAGCAAAGTGAAGAACAGAATCTTGAATAGCAACAGCAAGCTGAGGCAGAAGAGGAAACTGCTGAAGTGAGGAAAAATGAAGTAGAGGATATTCCTTGGAAAAGGATGACAGTTAGGAGCAGAAGAACTAGAAGCCACTCTACAACAGTGGAAGCAGTGGAACTAGGGAACCGTTTCCAGGTACTTCAGGATGAGATTGAAGGATAGCCTGCAGAGGAAGAATTCCAGGGGAACCTGAATGAGAACGAGCAAATACATAGGTTACAATCCAGGATCTTGTCTGATCTCGGAAGCTAAGCAGGGTCAGCCCTGGTTAGTACTTGGATGGGAGACCGTCTGGGAATCAGGCTTCCTGCACTGAGCAGGGGGTAAGACTCGATGATCTTGTAGGCCCCTTCCAACCCTATGATTCTAAGAGGTTTAAGGTCAGTCAAGCAGAGATGATGAAACCAAGGCCTACAACAACAAGAACAGAAGAGGAGGAGTAGTGCGAGACTCCTTGCTGACTGGGATCGAGACCCAAGTATGTTGTGAAGACCCATGGACTCGCCAGGTAAGCTGTCTCCAAGGAGGATGGATTAGAGATGTGACTGAAGGGTTGCCTGCACCTCACAAAGGCTGGGAAGAATGCGTTTGGCCACAGCATGAAGAACTTCATCAGGAGGCTTTTAAACTGAATCCTACAGGGGAGGGAGATGTAAAGTGGTGGGTAACAATGGATGAAGGCTCATGCACCATAATGGAGAGAACAGCTCTAATAACACCCAATAATAGTCTTCAGAAACATGTAGGAAGAAAGCCAGACTATGAAGCACATGGTCTTCGATGTCTATACACTAATGCCCAGAGTATGGGAAACAAGCAGAATGAACTTGAACTCTTAATACAGGAGGGAAATTATGACTTGATAGGTGTAACTGAGACTTGGTGGGATGACTCCCATGACTGGAATACAGCAATTGAAGGATATAACTTGTTCAAAAAGAACAGGAGGAACAGAAAGGGAGGTGGGGTTGCACTATATGTTAAAAATACGTATCTCTGCACAGAAATACAGGAGGATGAGCTTGGTAGCCCCATCAAGAGCATCTCGGTTAAAATAAATGGCGCAAAGAATAAAAGGAACATGGTGGTCGGAGTCTACTACCAGCCACCCAATCAAGGAGAAGACGAGGATGAAACCTTTGAAAAGCAAGTTACCAATGTTTCAAGGAAGCACGATGTAGTAGTAATGGGGGACTTCAATTTCCTCGCTATATGTTGGGAGACAAATTCTGCAAAACATTGCCCCTCCAAGAGATTCCTGACTTGTGTTGCTGATAATTTCCTCCTACAGAAAGTAGAGGAAGGAACTAGAGGATCGGCTATCCTTGAATTGATCCTAACCAACAGAGATGACTTAGTGGATAAAGTAGCAGTTACAGGAACTCTGGGGGAAAGCAACCATGTTATACTTGAGTTCTTGGTTCTAAAGGAAGCAAAAACTGAGTGTAGCCAAACATGTACCCTGGATTTTAGGAAAGCCGATTTGAATAAACTCAGAACAATGTTCAGTAAGGTCCCATGGCAAGCGACTCTAAGGAGAAAAGGAGTCCAAGCTGGGTGGGCGTTTTTAAAAAAAGGAAATTCTAAAGGCACAATTATAAACAATTCCAATAAGAAAAAAAGGCGGAAGACAACAGAAGAAGCCAATGTGGCTTCACAACAAGCTTAGAGATGACCTGAAAACAAAATGGACACATATAGGAAGTGGAAGGAAGGCCAAGCGACAAAGGAAGAGTACAGGCAGGTAGCACAGAACTGCAGGGATGGCGTCAAGAAGGCTAAAGCTGAGAACGAGCGGAGGTTAGCGAGGGATGCTAAAAGCAACAAAAAGGCTTTCTTCAGATAAGTGCACAGTAAAAGACAGAGGAAAGAAATGGTGGTGCAACTGTTAAATAAGGATGGCAAAATCATAACAAATGACAAGGAAAAGGCAGAGGTGCTCAGTTCCTACTTTGGCTCAGTCTTCTCCCGAAAGAAGGTCTATGAGCCCCCTGGCAAAGGTGAAGTACAGGCTGAAGGGGCAGGATTGCAGCTTGAGATCAATAGGCATATGGTCAAGCAACACCAAATTACTTCGAATGAGTTCAAATCTCCAGGGCCAGATGTAACATCCTAGAGTAATAAAGGAACTGGCAGAAGAGCTCTCAGAACCACGGTCTATTCTCTTTCCAAAACCATGGAGGACGGGTGACGTGCCAGATGACTAGAGGAGGGCTAATGTTGTCCCTAGCTTCAAAAAGGGTAAAAAGGAGGAACCTGGGAACTACAGACCAGTCAGACTGACATCAATCCCTGGGAAAATCCTGGAGCAGGATTTTTTGATCAGGTAACCTCCCCTGTGGACTGAGGGAATGCTGTGGACATAATATACCTCAACTTCAGCAAAGCTTTCGACGAAGTGCCCCATGATATCGTGATTAGCAAATGAGGTAAAGTAGGTTAGATGAAACAACCATCAGGTGGATCCACAGTTGGCTACAGGATTGGACTCAAAGAGTGCTTATCAATGGGATCTTTTCAAACTGGGGAGAGGTAACGAGTGGGGTACTGCAGGGTTCAGTCCTGCACCCAGTGCTCTTCAACGTTTTATTAATGACTTGGAGGAGGAGGTGCAGGGAATGCTGATCAAATTTGCAGATGATACGAAATTGGACGGGATAGCTAATACCCTGGAAGACAGAAACAGAATTCAAAGTGATCTTGATAGGCTGGAGTTCTGGGCAGAAAACAACAGAATGACCTTTTATAGGGATCAATGCCAAGTTCTGCACCTAGGAAAAAGAAACCAAATGCTCAGTTACAAGATGGGGGATACGTGGCTCAACAACACTACAAGCGAGAAGGATCTTGGAATTGTTGTTGATCACAAGCTGAATATGAACCAACAATGTGATGTGGCTGCAAAAAGGGCCAATGCTATTTTGGGCTGCATTAATAGAAGTATAGCTTCCAAATCCCATGAAGTACTACTTCCCTCTACTCAGCACTGGTTAGGCCTCATCTGGAGTACTGTGTCTAGGTCTGGGCCCCGCACTTTAAGAAGGATGCAGACAAGCTGGAGAGGGTTCAGGGGAGGACAACAAAGATGATCAAGGGACTGGAAACAAAGCCTTACAAGGAGAGACTGAAAGAACTGGGCATGTTTAGGCTTGAGAGGAGAAGACTGAGGGGATATAGGTTAGTGCTCTTCAAGTACTTGAAAGGTTGTCACAGAGAGGAAGGCCAGGGTCTCTTCTCGATCATCCTGGAGTGCAGGACACGGAATAATGGGCTCAAGTTACAGGAAGCCAGATTCTGGCTGAACATCAGGAAAAACCTCCTGACTGTTAGAGCAATACGACAATGGAACCAATGACCTAGGGAGGTAGTGGGCTCTCCCACATTGGAGGTGTTCAAGATGAAGCTGGATAGCCATCTGTCAGGGATGCTTTGACTTCGATTCCTACACTGAGCAGGGGGTTGTACTCAATGGTCTTGTAGGCCCCTTCCAACCCTATTATTCTATGATTCTAGGACATACAAAGTAGGAAACATTTATTGGACCAACTGAAGTTGGAGAAGGAATATTATGCTTTTGAGTTTATATAATACTTCTGCCATTTATTTTCTGTTTTACCAAATAGTTCAACATGGCTTAGAAACAGTGAACTATTACATTAAACATGGTAAAAGCCACACAAAACCAATTTCAAAGAACAGACTAAGAATAACCTCAACAAGACTGTGGATATGTCAATCTTCTAAAAGTTAATCAAATGCTCTCCTTATTTGGATTTATTTATTAATCGTTCTATTGTCTTTATCACTGTTGTTATCTGAATGTATATCCTGCCTTTCTGCATAGAGCATCCCAGGCAGCTAACCCTTTAGTAAACATATTCCATAAGGTTGAGGCCACAACCATGAAGCCTTGCTTCAGCACTCAGCTGTAGGTCTTCCCCAACCTGGTGCCCACAGATATGTTTTGGACTTCAACTCCCATCAGCCCCATCCAGCATGGTCACGAATGCTGGGAGTTACCAGGTTGGGGACAGTTGCTCGATGGAGGGCAGAGAATACTTCCTTGGGACAGCTACTCCTTGAGCCGGGCAGGGGGACCCCTTTCAGCACGAGGGCCAAATTCAGTTTCAGCATTCCAGTGGTAGGCCAGACTGAAGCCAAAGAGGGCAGGCCAAAGGCAACACAGATGGGCCAAAAACACAAAGAAGACGAAAAACGCCAGCATGTTGTAGCTTGAAGCACTTACTGCCAATACCTGAGCCTTGGGAGAGGCACTGAGGTTCCCCACCCTTGCCCTAAGTATCCTGTGAAACTTGAAAGCTTGCATATTCCAACTATACTAATTTATGCTAGTTCAATAAAATATATTTATTTTTATCTGATATTGTAAGCAGGGGCAACTCACCTTATTGTTGATCATAAAATATTTTGAATTGTGTGCCAAACTAATGAAATAAAAGCAACACAACTCATTTATGGCTATGATCCTTTACGATAGACTGCTCTCCCCACCCCACCCTGGATCCATGAGAACAAGTAACATCATTTATTTTAAAATTTATTTTAAAATAAATGTAGTGTAGTGGTGAGAGTGACAGACTGGGAGCCGGGAGATCCGGGTTCTAGTCCCCACTTGGCCATGGAAGCTCACTGGGTGACTTTGGGCCAGTCACAGACTCTCAGCCCAACCCACCTCACAGGGTTGTTGTTGTGAGGATACAACGGTGAGGAGGAGGATAATGTAAGCCGCCTTGAGTTCCTTGCGAGAGGGAGAAAGGCGGGGTATAAATGCAATAAATAAATAAATAAATAAATAAATTGATATTCTCAGGATTCTGATCAAGACAGAATTACGTGTTACATGAAATTCTATGCTGTTTCTTTTTTTTCTTTTCTTTTCTTCTTTTTACAATACAGCCACTGTGACCACTGCAGCAGGGAGAAGGGCCTCTTAACCCTTTATTCAACATGGAAAAAACAACATGGGAGTGATTTTCAGAAGAGAAATGGTGCATGGCGAAATGGGTTAAGAAGTCCTTCCCCCATTCCAGTCTTCAAATTGCAGCTATAAAAAAGAAGAAAAACCCCACACAAAACATTGGTTCAGGTAACGTTTAGTTGTACGATGAAGCTCCCCCCATAATGGGCACAAAAGTGATTGCCAGTCAGCCATATGACTTACATTTTTCCACCTTGATATGAACAATGAGAATAATTCCTTAAAAATAAATAAATCTATTCTTCATTGACATTTCTCTTTAATACAGATACATAAAGACAAGATGTCCGTAACTGGCAAGTTCACGATTTCAGCAGTGCATAAACACTCTTAAGTGGTGTAATATCACATTCTACCCTGTCACATTTTTATATCATTATTTATTTCATTAGCGGCTTGTCTTTACTTTTTATAATCTTTTTCTTGCCCCTCCTCCTTCTAAATGCACACAATTTTATTAACTTGCTCGACTTGCCATGTAGTGCCCCAAAATTTTCTTTCTTTCTTTCTTTCTTTCTTTCTTTCTTTCTTTCTTTCTTTCTTTCTCTCTCATATCCATGACTAGCATTTAACAGGTGGAATCTCTTGAGACAGATGAAAACAGGGATGGGCAATGTGTAGCCAAACATCCAGAGGGCCACAGCTCCCCTGATCCCTCACCATTCGCTATGCTGACTAAGGCTGATGGGAGTTGTAGGCCAAAACATCTGGAGGACTACAAGTTGTCCACCACTGTTCTAGACCATTTACCTTCTTTAATGCTTATCTATTTCAGACTTAGATAGTCAATCAAAGAACAGGAAGCAGCCCACTCTCTAGTAAACCACATGAGTATGTCAATTTCTCCTTGGGGTTTCTAAGGAGTCTTCTTACCTCATAATTGCCAGACAATAGTGACAGAAAACTTAGAACTCCAGCAATAACCCAGAGCACCACATTTACATAGACCCCCTTGAACGTACATAACTGGCTCCAACTTTCACTTGAGAAACCACCTTTGCCTCTCCAATACTCAAACTTTCTCCACAATCTGGAAGAGGGCACCTAAGAACCCTTTGCTAACTAAAATCAAAGCCAATATCATCTTCCTTAAGCAGATTGCTTACCTGCCCATACAGCACATGAAGGACTGAAAGAGAACCTGAGCACTGCATACAAACCTCATTCTTTTGGCATATGAACAAGCAGGACATTTCTGGGTCTTGTATGGCATGTCTTACAAGGCAGAACATGATCTCAATGCCAATGATCATCCCTGAGACCATATCAAATACTATAAGGAAGAGCAGCTATGCCTTCTCCAAATCCTTCTCCTCACCTCTTGGAACTGGGGACACAGCTTCCTGATCAGACTTCATAGCTTCTGAAAAAGGGTCATTTCTTTTTCATGGGGTTAACCACTCTCCACACCCCAAGAACACTCACACCGTTGACCACAATAAAAGCAAGTCCCCATTATCTAAACCAGGCATGTTTTCCCCGCTGAACAAAATGCCACTTTGTTATGCTAGTCTTTGTCACTCCACAGTGCTACAAACATGTGCGGAACAAGCATAGGAATTTACAAGCAGTTGCCATGAGATGGATATGCCCAATGCCATTTGCCCACCCAATTTCTTTGATTGTGTGGTCAAAAGTTCAAGCAAATACAAGAGCCAGATAGCACAGCAATAAGCAAGGGGCAGATGAGTGACTCCAATAATCATGCGTTTGACAAATGGAGGCTACTCATGGTTTACTAAGGATCAGCCCCAACATTTCTCTTGAAAAATAACAATAATAAGCATGAGTCTTCCACCCCAGAAAGGTAGCACAACTGAATTCTTGATCACATTCCAGTGCCTAGCTGAGCCCTGGCATATTGTGGCAGCTCCTTATCCTACCTGCAGGAGGAAAGTTTACCAAAAAAGCAGGGCAGTTGGCATGGAGAATGAAGAATGCCCTGATCTGAAAACCCAACCTCCTAACAAGCTTCCATTATATGGCCTTTTAAAGACCCTCTCCCTTTCTGTAACCTCATTTATCTTGCAGAGGAGAAAGCAAAACCTAAGCCATAGTGCTCCCCCGAAACCTCTCCAAACCCTTTCCTCGAATCACTCACCGGCTTCAGCTTGAGTTTCAGACTCATTTCCATCTCTGTGTTGTAAGTAAGTGCTGCCTGTGTGAGCCCAGGGCGTGAGACTCAGGGAGGGGAGGGGGAGTGGCACCGTACTCCCTAGCCTAGACACTGGATTGCTTACATCACTCCCCAGAGTGTGGGGAAGGGCTGTGATCACACTCAGAGATGCACTGCATGCACTCTTCCAGATTTGCATGGTGGGGAGGGGGGCTGGGAGAGTAGTACTTTTGGAGATAGGGCTTTGTCTCCTCTTTTTTCCACCACAGATATACATTCACCCAAGATCTCAAAGTTCAGTGCACAACTGAATCTGGTGTAACTCTTCCTCCACAGACAATATCTGGGAAAATGTTATTACACAGGAATGAAACAAACTCGTGTGCATTTTGCAGGAAAGATCCCCAAATAGACAGACTGCCAACGCCTTGTAGAATTTGTTGTTACACATTGTTAAGTGTGTTTTGCTCACATATGTTGGGTGGCATTCCAGAAAGCTTCTTGAAATGCAGAAGAAGAGGCAAATCTGGAGAGAAGGAAGTGCCTTCTGGAGACAGGGGGAAAGACAACAGTAGTTCTTTGACCTCTCCCATGGCTGCTGTTTCCTCTGCTATTGCCTCTAATAACACCTCCCTCCTTCTAGACTCTTCTGCTCCATTTCAAGTTGAACCTAAAACCTTCACAATTTCTATTAGGTACAATCTGCACATTTCCAAAACTTTCTCCAGTGGATGTGTATACCCACTGGCATGTGCAAAACTTGCCCTTTGATATGCCAGCATAGGTGTTGTTTCTAATATGGAAGTGTGCCAAAAACAATATTCTACATATGTTGCTAGGTGCACTCAATTAGCTCAACATGGGTCGGAAGGGATGCTGGAGAAATTTGAGATGGACTAAAATTACATCAGGTTTCTAAGAATCTGACCTCCAGAATCTGCTGTGGACCAACCCCCTCAGGCTGTGCAGAGTCCGTGGACTCTTGGATCTTTTTTTAAACTATCCCTAAATTTACACAAATTTATTAGTAAGAAAATACGGAAGTTTCTGCTGAGACTGGTAAACATATGTGGGGAAAAGTTGTATGGAATGGGGGACAATATGCTAAATGTTATGTACTAAGGTACATTATGTAAATTGTGGTGAACCCTCTTACAGAATTATTTGCGTATTTTTCTGCATAACAAAAAAAAATCAAATCTGTCTGTGAACGTGCGCCTGACAATCCGTGAAACACAGATGGAGTGGATTTTACACAATCCATACATCCCTAGTTGGAAGCCAACATACATTGACATTTGCTGTCGCTACCATACACTCAGTGGTTGTTTGAACAGGCTTCTTCTCTTAAAAAATAAGTCCAAAGCACTTATGAAATAGTGGATGCTCCACAATTTTCCCTCTTTCCCCCTCCTCTGTGCTCCTTGCTAATCAGCAAGGCACTTGGCTATGAACCATGATGTCAAAGCACTCTACCCAGTTTGGGAAAAAGTATCTGACAAACACTGGGGGCCACCCTAAGTCTATCAACATGATCGGAAGATTGTATTATATCACACACTCACTCAAGGTTAGGGGTGTTGGAAAAATCCACAGCAGATTGAAATGAGTTTGGATTTCTATGAATCCGACCTGTGCATTCTGCTGTGGACCAGCTTTTTCCAAGTCATGTGAATTCTGTGGACTTGGAGACCAGTTTTTCACTGGGGGGGGGGAGATTTGCGCTGATTCACATTAGCGCTAATGTGCAATTGTGCAAATGGCCATTAGTTAATGTGTTTTAGCACTAATTCGCATTAACTAATGTGCAAATACACATTAGAACTAATGCGAATTAGTGCAAGTAGAACGAAATTCTGGTTAAAACCCCCCCAATTCAGTCAATGACCACATGATGGAAGGAAAGATGCCTGACCATTTGAAACAGAGACGGAACAGATTTAACAAAATCCGAACATCCCTATTCAAGGTACAGGATCTTGGGGCATCTTCCTAGAACCTTTGTCACCTGAAGAATTAATGGCTAATGTTTACTGGCATGATGACTGTGGCAGATCCATGAGAGCAGAGCGTTCACAGACTCTGCCCTTTCTGTGCAGCCTTCAGCAATGACCTGTCAGCTCCAGTCCTGCCACCTCCAGCCAGCTAATGACCCAGTATTGACAAGCTGGTGTCACTACTGATAAAGCATCAATCCCGTTGCCTAGCAGCAACTGTTTATGTCCGCCCTGCTCCCTAGCATCAACATATACAAGGTCTAAGTCAATGCACTGAGGAAGCACCGAGCCCCAGAGGTTATTCCAAAGAGTTGGGGGGGCAGGTTCAGTTGGGTATAGAGATTATTTTCATTCCCACGTCTTTATCTCGGCCATGGCAGTGGGTTTATTATGACTGCTATGTCTATCCAGGTTGCAACACTATTATGTATCGATGTGCAACGTTAAATGGGGATAATATTATTTACAGTGCACAGGGTCCTGGTATGAATATGTGATGTCTTTATTTTCAGTTTGAGTGATTTTCACTTCTGAGGAAGCCTGTTGCGAAATAGGAGGATATACGGATTCCTGTAAAAATCGAAGGCCACAACTGTCACGGCACAGTTCTTCCAGCTGCAATGAATTACTGTTCACCAGTTTTATCTACATTTTGTAATTCTCTTCCTTGTATCATGCTGTTACTTTTATGGTCCTTTTTGTACACACGGGTTTTTTTGTCCCCTTATATTACAATATTATATAATTTATACTTGTGTGTTCCAGCTGTGTGCAGTTTAGCATTCCTGGGTTTTGTTTCGTTACAACTGGTGCTCTTTGGACTAGTCAGTTTCTTTTGAGATAACATTGCATGTGAAAGATACATTCCCCATGAATTTGTCTAATCCGGGGGACGGACGGACATCTAAGTAGTGGCCCTCATGGGTTTTCATGTGTCCCTCCCATGTTGTTATACATATGCCAAATATCTGGAAACTTGACTAATATCTGTCTGCAGTCATTAAGAATATGTCTGCTCCAGTGTTTCTTGTTGCCTTTATTTCATCTCATTTTGCTGCCCCCAACCCCTCGCCCTGGTAGTAATCCATCTTCAACTCCTTCACTCCAACCCTGGTGGTCAAAACGCTGAGGATCCACTTACGTGCGTGACCTTTTCGGTGACGTTCTGTGTGCGCTCGGTCACCTTGTGTGGTGCAATGATCTCAATCTCTGTGGTGGAGCCTGAACGGTGTTTCTCTAGGTTGAACTCCACAAAGTTGAGGGTGAACTGTGGAATCTGACTGATTGTCCTGTATTTCATGAGGTCTGAGTCTGAAGCAGAATTTTGGTTGGGCTTGACTTGGGAGGCCTCTGAGGGAAAAGACAGTTCAAAGGTGCTCCAGTTAGGCAGTTAGAAAAACTCACAATTGATTATATCATTGTCTAGAACCCCAGATATGCATGAAATCAGAATAACGCACTTCCTACTGTAAAAAGGAGAGGATAACTGGGAGAATAGGACAGTGAAATCAAACATGCAAGATAGTCTGATTTCAGTTTGGTGGTATTTATGGGAGGTAAAATGCTTTCAGCTAAGGGACATTGATGTCATTCTGTGGGATTGTGAGGCTTTGAAATAAAGTAAGCAGGACTTCAAATGAACAATAGTACAGTCTAAGAACCCAACACTTCAAGCCCCCTTTACCTATTCACCTCCTGTGGCATTTATTCATTTAAAATATTTTATAGGGCACCTTTAAGGGTAAAAAAGCCTCTCAAGGCTGCTTCCAAAATACAAATACAAATAGCACACAACTGAAAATATTAGGAAGAAGCAGTGATATTAACAACATCCAAAACACCAAACTCAGAAAGATACTGGGGGGGAAATGAGTCCAGCTAAAACCAACAAAGACTCTTGCGGCACCTTTAAGACTAACAAATTTATTATGGTGTAAGTTTTCATGGACTTTAAACTTATACCGGAATACTTTTGTTTGACTTTAAGGTGCTACAAGACTCTTTGTTGGTTTTGCTGCAACAAACTAACCAGGCTGCCCCTCTGGAAACTAAAACCAAAAGTAGCCCAATAAAACTATTATTAAAAAGCCATAGAAAACAAATGTATGTTTAGGCTTTTCTAGTGGAGTCCAGATGGGAAAGTGAACTCTGTAGCTCCAGGGCTTTGAAATATTTGTGCTCCCGTGTACCCCAGAGGTGTTGCCAAACCATCCCTGTTACTTTTATCCGCCCCTTTCTTCTCAACCTCCACTTCTAGTTGCATGATCTTGTTCATTCCTTGTTCGTTCCATCCAGCTTGCTGTGCAAGTCAGAGTGCCCTACCAGAGGAACCTAGGAAACTGCCTCATACTGAGTCAGACCCTGGGTCCATCTAGCCCAGTATTGTCCACAGCAGCTGCCCAGGGTTTCAGGCAGGATTCTTTCCCAGACCTACCTGGAGAAGCCGGGGATTGAACCTGGGACCTTCTGCATGCAAAGCAGGGGCTCAGCCACTGAGCTACAGCCCCTCCGACACCAGGCGAGGAGGCACTCTCTTCAGGATCGGAACACTGGATGGACTCTGAGCAGACAAGCAGCACCTACATCTTGAGCCTCATCAAGAGAAAATGTTCTGAGCACTCTTCTGAACTCCTTGTGACTGATAGGCATTGCTTTCATCACTCTTTTCTCAGCCCAGAATGGAAATAATCTTCCTCACCAGGCTCTATGGTCAACTTACTCTTCTGCACTGAGCTCCTATCACTTTTCAGTACTGCCTTCAAGGCTCCTTCCCTGCCTCACTGCCCTGACTATATCACCATTGTCATTTGCCTGGTTGCCTTTCTCCTCAGTGATGGGGCCCATGTTTATGTTCTTTGGGTTCTTCTGCTTCTTCCCTGTGCCTAGAGTAGTCTCCCCCTCTCAAGGCCAATTTCTTCCAGCAAAGCTTTTTCCTGAACAATATCCAAACTCCCTTTATCTGCCCCATCACATTCTCCTGACCCTGGGCTCAAGTTACAGGAAGCCAATTCCGGCTGAAGATCAGGAAAAGCTTCCTAACTCTTAGAGTAATACGACAATGGAACCAATGACCTAGGGAGGTGGTGGGCTCTCCCACGGGAGGCATTCAAGATGAGGCTGGACAGCCACCTGCCAGGGATGCTCTGACTTGGATACCTGCGTTGAGCAGGGGGTTGGACTAGATGGTCTTATAGGCCCTTTCCAACCCTACTGTTCTATGATTCTACCGTTTCATTCCCATGAGCCACTGCAAAGCCTTCCATATCTTGCTATACTAAGGTTACAGGGAGCATACAACTCCCCTGTTAAAACAGCTTCACTGGCTCCCAGTCTGTTTCCGGGCACTGTTTCAAAGTGCTGGTTATGTCCTATAAAGCCCTATATGGCTTGGGTCCAGGTTATCTGAAAGACCGTATTCTCCCTTATGAGCCTACTCATGCCCTGAGATCTTCAGGGGAAGCCCTTATCGCCATCCCGCCATCATCACAGGCACGCCTGGTGGGAACACGGGAGAGGGCCTTCTCGGTGGCTGCCCCAAGGCTCTGGAACTCCCTTCCCAGGGAGGCAAGAGTGGCACCCTCCTTGATATGTTTTTGCAGGCATGCAAAAACTTTTTTGTTCCAGCAGGCCTTTGGGGATAACGAGTCTGGACCTGGGAAAATGCCATTTTTGGATACCATTTTTGTTCTTCTGGTTGTCTTTCAGTGTTTTAATATCTTTACAATTTTAATATTGATGATTTAATTATATTTTTAACTTTTATACAGTTGTATTTATATTTCTATTTATAGGTTTTAATTGTAGCAGTTTTAACGTTGTAAGGCCGCCTTGAGTCCCAGTATTGGGGAAAAGGCGGGATATAAATAAATATAATAAACAAACAAACAAACTAAAAGGTGGTAATAAACAAACAAACAAACTAACTAAAAGTTCACTAAACTGAGAGGGGGCATCCCATGCCTCTGCTTAAACAGCTTCTGCAAGCATGATGTGGGCAAGGAAGTGCGCACCATCAGCAGCACCACTCCAGTGGCACAGAGTTGTTAGCATAACTACTATACATGCTTTCCCCCTACCTGAGTTTGCCCTCCTTTCCCTGGATTTTTTCTGGAACTCAGACCTTGCAGCCCCCAAATTCTCCAGCACAGAAACCTGGCGGAGGCTATGGAAGCTGCCCCCAGGCTGGAACCGGCCCAAGCCCATAGCAGGGTGTGACCCTCGAGGCCCTAGGGAAGGCAGCTCTTGCGAGGGGGGTGAGTGTCAGTGTCAGGTGCAGTCTCCAGGCTTGGCCTCCTCTCCTTCCCCAGAAGTGCTTCAGTTTGGGGTTGGGCACAGTTAACTGTGGGCAGAGCTTTCAATGCCCTCTGTTTTAAGGAGCCCCCTCCAGACTTGAAGACAGCCAGGAAGAAAGTGTTGCATTAAGAGATGCCCTTGAATGTTAAAAGCACCAGAAGAGGGGAGAAAAAGGGAAGACGAAAGGAAAGAGGGCTGGAAGCACACTGACATGGCTATGGGCTGATGGCCACCTTGGCGTGTCTCCTCAGAAAGATTCATCCCCAAACTATCAAGCCCTCCTGGTATCAGTTGCTTGGGTCACATTTGCATAGTGACATTTTCATAGATACGTAATACTTCACATTTACGTAATGCTTTAAAGTACTGAAAAGATTTCACAACCATTATCTCAGTGATCCTTAGGACAACCCTCTAGATAGGTCAGTACCGGTATGCCCAAATTACAGGTATGGGGCTAAGTTGGTGAACACAGTGGCTTACCAGAGGCTACCTAATGATTTCATGGCAGAGGTGAGATTTGAACTAGGAACTTCTTAGGTTATAGGGTAGCTCAGTCTCTTAATTGGTTCACTACTCTGGACTGGATCAAGACTAAGCTAATCACACTTGGGTCCCACTGAAATGAATGTAATACTGCACCTGATGGTGTGTTGGTGATATGTGAATGCAGCTTGAACATAATTTTTAGGTGGTTTTAGTAAGAACTGACTAACTCTGGGTCAGTAAATATAAAGCAGCTGAGATTTGGGTATTTTGCAAAAAAACAGTGCCTTGACGTGAGCTCAGATATTTGCTTAAAATAAAGTCAGACATCTGGGCTTTTGTGGGCTGCAACACCTATGCATGACAAAAGTCAAGATAATGGGATATGGGATTTTACGGCCAGATAGAATGCATCAAGATGGTAATGCACATTACACCATGATGCTTATGCGCTCACAAGAGGACTTGAGGTCTTGCAACGTTCTTAAGCATTCCTCAGCCAGGCAGTGGGATGGAGTCTTTCCAAAGGTAGTCCATCCATTAATAGATATGGTGGGCCAGATCCAGATTTAGGCATACGCAGCTGGGTTGGTGGAAGCTTCATCCTCCACACAAAAGCCCCTCCAGCTCCCTTGAATTGTTACACAGAGGGTCGAGGCCAGGATGCGTGAACAAGCCATGTTTGAGATCTCCAGGCCTCTCCAAACATTCTCTTGCTGCTTGTTTCATGCCCAATTCCTGTTTGCGTTTGCGCTCGCAGCTCACTTTGTTCAAACAGGAAACTTGTGCAAATCGAGCAGTGATCAAACAGCAGATTTGCACAAATCTCCCCAAATGCTCACAAATCTCCTCTAGTTTCTGCAAATTCCCTCCATAGATAAAGCAGGTTTGATTCAGTCTACTGAGGAAATTTGCACAAATTAGGAAATAGGGAATGAAACGAACATGAGTACATGTTCGCCACTTTGTGAAAATTTTTGGCAGACGCATGTGCATGCTTGTGTTCAAGGCTTTGAATGGGGCATGTTTGCATGTTTGGGGAGCAAAAGGAAATTCTCAAACATTCCTAGGTTGAGGGACCCTGCAGAGTGGGGCAAACTGTGCTGTGTGGAGGAAGGGAGATCCTTGGAAATCAGCCAGAGGCACCTTCTGTGAGCTGCGCTCTTCCACCCATTTTTGATCCAACCCAGGATGACAACACCGGATGACAATCACGGGGAAATTAATTGGTAGCAGTGGTAGTAGGCTGCTCATCACTTGGTTGAAGCCTATAACTAGTTCTGCAGGCTTTTAGGGCTGCACTGTGGGATGTTTTGAAGCAGTGACCATGCAGGTAAATGATTATCTGCTTCTACACATACATACACCACTTTGAACATCATGGTAAGAATCGGCCAGCAACCAGGCTCCTTCATTCCCTTTCCTCTTTCGCTGGTGTTGCAGTTCATTAGGTATGCAGCAGAGATGGTGGTCCCAGAAGTCTTGCCATTATTAATTCCATTGGAGAAAGGGTGGGATAAAATGTAACAAGTATGTGCATTTTTGTTACATTTTACCCCACCCTTCCCCAAGGGAATTAACAATGCCTGTGGTAGCCAAACACTAATGCCTAATTCCTTTGTTAGTGTTTTCAGTTGTGAGATCTTCGTTGAACCATCCTGCCCTACCTATTTCACTCCAGGTGGAAAAATCTGTTAGCTCCATTTTCCCAATGGAGGCCACCTTCCCTAAATCAGTGGAGTGATCAAATTAACTAAATCTCATGCCTAAGGATTCTTTAAAAAAGAAAGAAAAGAAAATGTCACAGGAAAACTTGAACAACAGTGCATAGTGAGTGCATGTGTGTGTACACACTCACATTTCAGCCTTTTTCTTATTTTTTGGCCTTCTTCAGGGGGCAGTATCATTAATGGTAATAAAATTTACAAATCGGACAACATACATAATTAAAACAATACTGAAATACAAATTGCCACAGGGGCTTATGCATGTATAACATTATTTTAAAAACCATATAAAACCTGCTTTATTGGTAGATCCAATATTGATCCATCACCCTGGTATTGATCCATCACCCTGGTTGATGGAGGATTCTCAACCTGTTCTGGATGGGGTTGCTCTCCCCCTGAAGGAGCAGGTTTGTAGCTTGGGGATCCCCCTGGAACTCTCTTTGTCACTTGAGGCTGTAGCCTCAGTGGCACCGAGTGCCTTCTACAAACTTCGGTTGGTGGCCCAGCTACGCCCCTATCTGGACAGGGATAACCTGGCTTCATTTGTCTATGTTCTGGTAACCTCCAAGTTAGATTACTGCAATGTGCTCTACATGGGGCTGCATTTGAAGATGGTTTGGGATCTGCAGCTTGTGCAAACAGCGGCAGCCAGAGTGATAAGAGGTACCAGAAGGTCTGACAATTTGTTACCTTGTACCTGAGTCTAGGGGTATATTTACACCAGGAATTTGAACTGGCTTTCATGTCCCTCCACAAAGAACCCTGGGAATTGTTTTGTGAAAGTTCTGTTAAGTTATTCTTAGTTCTCTCACACAGCTTCAAATGCTCTTGAGTGACTCAACTCCAGCTCCACATAGTGACCCAGTTAGCACAATCATGGTGGCTGAAAGAAGCCACTGTGGCTTGTCACAGCCACTGTGCGGGCCAGCCAGATTTGCTTAATTGCCCACATTGGCACAGTTTGCTGTGTTGTCCAAACTCAGGCAGCATGGCTTGTTTGGGTTGGGCAGCAACCCTCAAATAACCCAACAATAGCCTGTAGCTTGTTTCAGCCACCATGATTGTGCGAACTGGGTTAGTATCTGGCGTCAACACCAGACTTGTCTGGCTCAGAGCAATGACTCTTCTCACCGGATGGCTGTTGACTCCCACCCACTGCTACTTCCGGTTTGCCCAGTTATTCCTAGCATATATAAAAATCTAGACTCCCACATACTGAGTAGATGAGGCAAATATGATGAGGCCCCATGGAGCTCACACTTTCAAGCTGAGAAATATGAGATTGGCAGCATCTCTAGTTATCGAAGAAGGAAGTTGGTAATAGGGTCCTGAACAGAGGTGGCTTGGTAATCCATGGTTGAGGAAAGATACAGCCAGCTTAAAGAACTGTGCAGTTCATGTTAAGATCCTTGCCCATGGCTTGATGCTTTCTCTTTCTTCCTCTCCGTGAGGGATTGCTTTCCTTGTTGCCTCCACACACAAGGGCACATTTTCTTCTCATTACACCATTCAGTGCCTATGCTTGTGGAGTTCTGAAAATCCTCCTCAGACCAAACATTCTCCCACAAATGTCTGTGTGATCACATCTGTCCCACAAGCAGTGGCCTTGGACAAAAGCAGAACCCCAGCCCACACTCTGATGCATTCCAAGGTCCAGAGAGAATCCAGAGTGCCCATTTGCCAGGCATCCCCCCTCCTTGCTGACCTGGATTCCCTCTCCCCCACTGATTGCCCCTGCTCCCACATGCTTTTGCCCTGGGTACAGGGCTCCCGGGCACTTTGGGCCCCTCACCTGTTCTCCATCCTTGGGACAGACGCTGGTGCAGGCTCTGCCGGGTGCTTTTGGCAATGAGAGCTGCTAGGTCCTCGAAGTTCAAGATGAACATGATGACCACTCCGTCTTCATTCTTTACAGGGACCACGTCCACCAAGCAACGGATGCATGATGCTGCCATGAATAAGGAAAGAGAAAGAGTGAAGGTGAGGGATGGGGGGGGGGAGATAAACCAGCAGTCAGTGAGTAGCTGTGCCACCCCCGTCTCCTCTGTAGGACTGCAGCCAGTTTGAACCTGATTGCCAGTGTGTTCCTCAGTAACCTCATTATATGATCACTGCAGATAGGAAAAGGAGAACAGGGTGAGACTGGGGTGATTTTTCTCTGCCATTTGCCAGTAAAGTTTTTCTGAATGTATTCTCGTGTGATGAAATCAGCACCGCACTGATTTCAGTGTGCTTACGAGAGCTGCTATGCCTCTGCATGCCATGTAGAGTTAGCAACGTATTGTATTAAGTTGTCTGAGCCAAGTATACCGTTTGTGTCTGCATGAGCTGGACTGTCATTATAAAGTGGCAGGACGTCTTGTAGCTACTTTCTGCTTCGAATATCCCCAGACACCCGAACCATCCCAGTGTGTCAGTTCTGGCAAAGACAAGCCTAGGAATCCATGCCCTGGGTGCCATAAGGGGTGGAGAAGATGCTGCTAACCCCAGGCTCCTGCTTAATTTTAGTATGGGTTGTTCCTTACTGCCTTCTGCATGGTAACCCTTATGTGAGAGACTTCAAGGGAAGAGCCACCTAGACCCTTTGTACCCTAGGACCGATGCACTTCCCCATGAGACTATAGCCATGATGCTGTCAGTCTGGAGTTAGTGCAAGTTATGGAGTTATGCTCACTAAAAGTTGCTTTCAGTGCTTCATGCATTGTTCATTTGTTCCCTTGTTTGTGTTTTTGCCAAGGAGGCAAAGAGATTTCCAGTCTAGGATTTAGATTTCAAACTCAGGAAGGACTGCTTCTTGCTACAGCTCTCCTGTTATCAAATAAACCTGCCTGAATGAACAAATAAGTACATCATCGTCATAATCCACAATAACAGCAGCACATTTGCGTGCTTACATACGTTACCTTGTTGTATTCCTTACAACAACTCTGTAATGTAAGTATTATTATTCCCATAGGGTTGGTGTTTGAGAGAGAGTGGCTTACTAAGGCCACTGACTGAATTCTTGGTGAAGGTGAGATTTGAACTGATTTGTAACACTGTCTCAGCCACTATGCTACACCATCTCTTCACTTGAAGGGTTGTCATGCAGAAGATGGATCAGGAGCATTCTCTGGTGTTCCAGTGAGCATGATTAGAACCAATAGGTGGGTGTTACAGGGAAGTAGATTTTGGCTAAATGTTAGGAGAAATGTCTTAATGGTTCGACAGTGGAACAGTCTAATTCAGAAGGTGGAAGGTTCTCCTTCACTGGAGGTATGGAAGCAGAGGCTGGACGGCTATCTCACAGGGATGCTGTCGCTGTATCCCACTTTGCAGATCCTGCATTGAGCAGGGAGTTGGTCTAGATGACCACAGCTAGGTTACATGGTCAGCTTACAAATAACATGTCAATTTCACATGTGTTCATTCATAAATTCATTCTGTCCTGTTTCAACATTAATCAGCATTTTTTAAAAATCTGCACAGAAAAGGCATATGTAAATTGGTATTTTTTAACATATTTTCTCACACAATATGGACTTACATTTTATCTAAATATATGCACTTCTAAACATATTTTATCTTAAAATACACATTTTGGAATACATTTTGGAATGTTTGCTAGCTGAGAAATGTGTTGCAATATTTGAAGAAGTATGAAATCTGAAGGATAATTACGTTCCACTCCACACATTCCTCCAGGAGGTGAGGACTCAGATGTGGTCAGTTCACATCAGAATTCACAGAGATCAAATTCCTCAAGTATCCCTAATTTACAGTCTTCATTGATGTGTGAAACAGGAATAAAGATGACCTCCGTCAGAGGGTACCCATGTGGAGCTGTGTCAGGATAGCTAACTTGCCCAAAATCATGGCTGAGGGAGCACCCAGGTCTTCCAGATCCAAAGTCCAAACCTCTGGCTGCCACACTGGCTGCCAGCCTGCCTTGTTTCCCAGTTAATTGTGCTTTGTGCATTTCTTTTTTCCCCACACAAACTCTTTCCTCTGTAGTTCTCAGACTATGGGGTGGGCCCCTCTTGGAGGGACATGGGACACCTAACAGGGGAAGGATGGGGTCCTGGAGCAAAGGAAGCCTTTCTCTCACCATCCAAAATTTGTGCTGGCTCAAGATCCTCATCTGCACATTGGATTGGTGTGGGTTATTCTACAGTGCCCCCCTCCATTATCCCAACCTGATTTGGGAATAAAGGAGCTGAGGAAGAGCTGCTGCTTTGCTCGAATAATAGTTCCTTGAGTGTCCAGACGTGCCCAGTTCTATCTCCCTGGTTAGCGCCCTACTCTCACTTGCAACATCTGGCTGCATGCACCTGGGCAGGGGAATCCCCACAGTGTATTGGGGACACAGATTATTAGTGTCAAGTTAGATGGAGCCACAAGGCAGAGTAAATACAGAAGGGGGTGTTCAATGCAGGGGGGTGTTTTAAAAAGCCTGAGGAACTGCTGCAGAAAAGTGTATTACGTGACATGAGGTGTGGTTTCTGCTCTGGAGTTAACCTACTTGTACACTGCCTGGAGAGCTTCAGTTCATGGGCAGTACAGAAATGGAATGAATGAATTAATTGGATGGTGGCTATTTACTCATCACCAGAAAAGAGGAAATGCATCACCAAGTTGTGTATGCTTAATATATTTTATTTATTCATTCATTCATTCATTCACTCATTCATTTCATTTCTATACTGTCCAATAGCCAAAGCTCTCTGGGTGGTTCACAAAAACTGAAACCACAGGGTGCAACATAAAACAATATTAAATATGAAAGCTTCAAAGCACAATATAACAATACAACCAGAATAAAACCTAGCAGCAATGTAGAGATTTAAAATACAGATTTAAAACATCAGAGCTAAAAGATTAAGAAGCTAGAATGCTAAAATACTGAGAGAATATATATGTCTAGATGCATTCTTAGAAACCATTGCTATCATTTAAATAGAGATGTAATACATCTCTCACCACAGGCTGGGAAAGACCACGAGCAGGCAACCCGTCTGCTGCCCAGGTAGTGACTGTTAGTGGGCAGCCCCAGGGCTCCTCCCTGCTCTCCCTCCTGATGGTTCTTGATCTTTAAGCTGGCCTTGGGCTCCTGGTGGAGGATGCCTGGGAAGAGAAGGCTGTCCTCTGATAGCCCTTCATGGCGAGGGCAACCCTCTGTGACACAGACATACATGCAAACAGGCAGAGTGGACCTGCTCCAGAAACAGACATGGCCACTTCAGCTACCTGTGTGGTCCTGGCTTTATGGTTTCTTTGGCACAGTCACCATCCTCCCTCCTCAGCCTTCTCTTACAAGAGGAAGAGAACAGAGATGAGGAGATTCCCTTGGTCTGCATAGCTTTAAAGAACTCCAGTTCCCATAATTTGGCCGTTGATATAGCTGATAGTTATATTAATCCCCATCCCACCCCCCAAATTATCTGTAGAGTAATCTTTGGGATGATGAAAAATGTAACATAAGGGGTGGCTTTTCTTCTGCCTTTGTCAGACTTCCCATGTGAGAACTATTATTTGCTTGTTTATTTGCACTGCTGTAGCCAGGGGAAGGGAAATAGTATCTGATGCTACACTACACAGCATCAATGTAATGTTTTCTCTGGGCCAAACTGCTTTGCATCTCATTTGCATTGGTTTTTATGCAAATTGCATCAACTGGGGAGGGGCTGATAATTAATGGGATCTAAGCAGGAGAGGAGTGGGGAATTAAACCCTTTCTTCCCTTGGTGAGGTCCTAAGGAAAATCCCTCTTCTGCAGCTAGTATTTGCTCTAGGGGACCCCCCCATTTGGCACCAATATCATGTGTAATCTCTGTAGTATCATGTGTAGTATCGAAGTACTTTGAAACAGGAATTGCATTGGCTGGGCAGGTTTTCATTCTGAGTGTCTTTCACAACTCTTTTGCATGCTATTTGAGTGTGGCAAGAAAGAACAGCAGTGTTTACTAGAGAAAATGGAAAGCAACCGGGAGATTGAAAGAGAGAGAGAGAGAGAGAGAGAGAGAGAGAGAGAGAGAGAGTTAAGACAGAATGTTCCTTTTCTCCCTTTTAGTGCTGCATTTTCCCAGGTCAATCTGGCTCCCATCAGTGACAATTAGTCTCTGGTTGCATAAGGCACAGATTTCTTGTCTCAGCCGATCAAGCAGTTGCACAAAGACAAGGCTTAACATATCATCCGCCACGATGCAGTGCTGATTCTGTACTTTCCTTGGCAGTGTTCCCCTCTTCATCCGTCACTTGTGCAATAAGAGGACAGAGGATGAGATTGCTTTTGTCCATACAGTTTTAAAGCGCTCAGGTCCCCATAATCAGGAGCAGATGGCTGGCATCTCAGAACTTCAAAATCTACAGTGACGTCAGTTACATGTTAGGCACAAAAGAAGTAATATGTGTGTGTGGGGTGTGTGTGTGTGTGTGTGTATACATTTAAATCCTTTCAAAGTCCAGGCTCTGGGATTTTAAAATCTATTTAAGAACCAGGTGGAATAAAAGTCAGGGGGTTCAATGAAGAAATCAAGTATTTAGGGACTGGGATTTATCACACATAAGCAGTAGAACTAGCAGTCTCAATAAATCAGTCCATCAATCAGTTTCTTGTTTTAGCTAAAAGGTAACAGTGCTCAAAGGGTGTAAAAAATGACTTTCTGCAGGGTTTCTAACATGCTGCCAGTGGAGGGTGCTGTCTCCAGAAAAAACTGGGGAAACTAGCCAGGAAAGGCTGTACAGTGTCTTGCTTCTACCAAAACCAAAGGTAAAGTGAAATGAACCAATTCTGCTCAGGTACACACCATTAGCAGAGGCTTCTGATGCTGGAGGTAATATATAGACATCATAACTAGTAGCCATTGAAAGTTTGAACACTGCTGCCCTAAAGGAACACAAGGAGCACAACACGCACTCCAATAGTTTGTACAATATTTCAAGCACTTCAGTATTTTTTTTTTTTAAGAGAAAGTATGGAGTTCTCATGGGGTATGGAGAAGAACACAAGGATGTGTAGGCAGTTTCTGCTAAAGGTTTAGAAGCCTGAAAGGATCTGGTTGGAGCATCATTCTTTGGTCAGGTGAATGCAGTGCAGAACCCACATCCTACAGATACTGGAGGAATTCAGTCTTGCAAATTCTTATATGAAATGACCTCACCTACACCAGTCAGTCAACCTGTACGCAGAACACATCATGCAACGTGCTGGGCTTGATGAAGCCAAGGCTGGAGTTAAAATCGCTGGGAGAAACATTAACAATCTCAGATATGCAGATGATACCACTTTGATGCCTGAAAGTGAGGAGGAGCTGAGGAACCTCATGACGAAGGTGAAAGAAGAAAGTGCAAAAGCTGGGTTGCCGTTAAACCTCAAAAAAACCAAGATTATGGCAACCAGCTTGATTGATAACTGGCAAACAGAGGGAGAAAATGTGGAGGCAGTGACAGACTTTGTCTTTCTAGGTGCACAGATTACTGCAGACGCTGACTGCAGCCAGGAAATCAGAAGACGTTTACTTCTTGGGAGGAGAGCAATGACAAACCTTGATAAAATAGTGAAGAGCAGAGACATCACACTGACAACAAAGGTCCGCGTAGTGAAAGCAATGGTATTCCCCATAGTAACCTATGGCTGCGAGAGCTGGACCATAAGGAGGGCTGAGCGAAGGAAGAGAGATGCTTTTGAACTGTGGTGCTGGAGGAAAATTCTGAGAGTGCCTTGGACTGCAAGAAGATCAAACCAGTCCATACGCCAGGAAATAAAGCCAGACTGCTCACTTGAAGGAAGAATATTAAAGGCAAAACTGAAGTACTTTGGCCACATAATGAGAAGACAGGAGACCTTGGAGAAGATGCTGATGCTAGGGAAAGTGGAAGGCAAAAGGAAGAGGGGCCGACCAAGGGCAAGATGGATGGACGATATTCTGGAGGTGACAGACTCGACCTTGGGGGAGCTGGGGGTGGCGACGGCTGACAGGAAGCTCTGGCGTGGGCTGGTCCATGAAGTCACGAAGAGTCGGAAGCGACTGACCGAATAAACAACAACAAACATCAGTCAGACTAATGTGAGGATTGAAACTTAGCTATGCACCAGA
Source organism: Heloderma suspectum (assembly GCF_057233095.1). Taxonomy (NCBI): domain Eukaryota; kingdom Metazoa; phylum Chordata; class Lepidosauria; order Squamata; family Helodermatidae; genus Heloderma; species Heloderma suspectum. Next base: position 129,120,402 of record NC_139462.1, on the reverse strand, counting down.
TTTTGCCCTTTTCCAAATGTTCTTGTATGTATCAAACATGCATTTAAAACATGTAATTTGAGAGAAAATATGCATTCAAATACATATGAAATACATATTTTGAGCTGATCTTTTAAAAAATCAGGTTAATGCAAAATTTGAATGGAAATATGGGTGGAAACCTGTGAAAGTGACATGGACTGGAAATAGATAGATTCTAGCCTACATTTCCATATTCTCCAGTTCTCCATGTGCTCTAATAGTTTTGACCCTAGCAATATCCTATGGATCTTAACTGGTTCCGTCTCCATTGCTAGCAACATTTTAGAACAAAAATGTTTACATTCCCAAAGGAGAACCACAGCAAACCATCCATATGATGCAAATATATGCAGACAATGTATTCCTGTCGGTTGAGGTAGTGTGAAATCACATGCTTGGCCTGAGAGCAGGAGGCCAGTCAGGCTGAAGACCAGTGGTCTGGTGGCCGCTGTCAGTTGCAAGTTGCCCAGACTGAGGGGAAGCAGCAGCTCTGGGAGCTTTATACAGCCAAGAGCACTGGACTCCCCACTCACTCACTTACCCACGCAGCGGCAGCAGCCGCCTTATTTCCTAGGCCAGGATGAATATGGCTGCGGCAGGGGTGTCCCAGCTGGAAGTGCCTCCCGTTTTCTCCTGTGACTACCAGCCCCAGTGGAACAGGGAGTGCTTGATGCACAGGCCTCCTGCTTTGATCCCAGCACCGCCTCATGCAGGGTGTGTGAGTTGCCACATGGATTACCTCTCAAATTAGTTGCCTGAAGGAGAAAATGCTTGAAAAAATGAGTACAGTGTCAGGAATTAAAAGCAGGAAATAGATGGAGCAAAAGGGAGAAATGCCACATTTATGTTTTCATGGTGGCAATTAGTATTACTAACTCTGCACTAGAAACAAAAAGGGCTGCTGCTGTCACAGTAACATTGACTTTCTCTAAAGTCTTCTCATATGCTGTCACAATCTCCAACAGAATTACCTATGAATTATTGTGTCCTGTTTGGTCACTTCAGTCCCAGAAAGATGTTGAGGAACTGGGATGGAATCAGGAGAGAGATCCGGGGGGGGGGGCACTCAAGGGCCCAGAAAAGAAATGGAAGGGGTGAAGGAGGAAGTTCACAACTCCCCCCCACCAAAAGTACATAAGAGTATCTCAGAGAAAAAGTGGAGGAATCGTTGTTCACTGTATCTACTGAGAAGCCGCAACAAGAAACACTGAATTTAATCTATGGAGAGGTGGATTTAGGGTAAACATTAGACAGAACCTGCTCATTCTAAGAGAAGATCAGCAGTGAAACCAGCTAATGTGGAATGTGGTGGAATCTGAAGCTTTTAAGAAACGGTCAGCCTGGCATATGCCAGGGAAGCCTTCTATAGCATATTTTGTCTAAGAACTGACGTGAGGTGAGGGTACTGAGGAACTGGTAAGGATTCAGGGGAGAACTCTGTGCAAAAGTGTCCAGAAAACAAATTATATGTGAAAAAGGCCAAAAAGGGATGTTCATAGCTTTTGCCTTAAGCATATAAAAATATATCTGAAAGAAGAGGGGTCTACTCTGTATAAGTGGTAACATCACAAACACCCACTGACATTATTTCCACAGTAATGACAATACTGTAGCTTGTTCAACCAGTCGCAATCAGTGTATGTGAAGATGCAGTTCATTGACTTACATGTGCATTGCCACATCTCCTCTGCTACTCACTTGGGAGGGGGGACAACAGCATGGGTTATTTTCTAGAATGAGGGCTGCTGCACCCTCTGAAAGCCCTCTCCCATAATCCCAGAAGTGTGATAATCTGTGGTTAAGTGCACTCTTACCAAGCTCACAGCCACCTTCTTCTTTACTTTTATTTCATATATGCTATGGCTGAGCCCTAACATGTAAAAATAGGTTCCAGGACTGAGCCCCCAATAAATCATCATTCAAATTAAGCTCTGAATGCAGAGAAAACAAAAAGCAAAAAAGAGAAGAACATAAAAAGGTAAAATACAAGAAAATTGAAATGGCTACATGCACTCAGTAGGGCAGCAATCCTATGGCTGCTAGTCAGCGGCTAGATGGCCATAGGATATCTTGTTTTCTGGGAACCAACCTTCCACCCCCTTCCACACTGCCTTGTAGGCAGTGCGGAGAAACCCGTGCTCCATGCTTGCAAGAGGAGCATGGAGCGGCCGAAACGGGGTGTTCCGGGAGGCGTTCCAGGACGGGGAGGGCAGAAATGCCTGTACGACACATCCTATGTTTCTTACAGCAGCCTCCTCCCCCACTCTACCCTTCCATGGCTAGACAGCTGAAAGCGGCTGTCTAGCCAAAAATGCAGGGCAGGAGAAGCGCAGAGGGAATGATCCCCTCTGTGCTTCTCCTGCCCTGCATTGGATAGGCAGTCGCCTCTGAGTTCAGAGGAAGCCGCCTGTCTGCATAGGATTGCACCCTAAGTTACTTAATGTGATCCACTAAATGCCAGCCAAAGCAAGAAGCTCCTGCCAGGTTCTCAGAGTCAGGCTTTGGTGAACTTCTAGGAATGAAGAAAAGAAAAGAAAAGAAAAGAAAAAGTACAAGAATCTCAGTTTGTACAGGGCAGGAAGCAGTCCCTTAGGCTAGTATACACAATCCAAAACAGCCAGAAAATCCTGTACCTTAGAATGCCTCACGATCCCTATAGGAACCCCAACAGAATATTCTCCCATAAATTTCCCAGCTTAGGAGGTGAAATGGTACACTGTGTATCAGCCACAGCCTCTAAACAATCTTCGGACACATTATTACATTGATCTGTGCAGGTATGTTTCAACACAAACACATATACAAAGTCCTGGCCCCATCTACACAGAGTTGGTTTCAGACGCATTTTCTGGTTATATCCGGATTGTCATGAAATCGCTTTGGTCTGTCAGCAGCACAGGAAGTAAGAAAAGCAGATAATACCATACCTAAAGCCACACTTTCACAGGTCAAACAGCACTTGAATCCGCCATACTTCAGGGTTGGCTGGGAGGAGTCCAGCGAGTAGAACTGAACACCATCAAGCATGTAGGTGCTGCTCAGGGAATGAGGGACACTTGCTTCCTGCCCCTTTCAGTGCTCCCCTGGTCAGGGAAGTTTAATGAAAGAGATGAATTACATCCCATAGTGTACCCCACACCTTTCCTCTCGCATCCACCAGGACTGTGAAGCAGCAATATTGAAGCCCTGCTCCCTGCGTTAGTTAGTGTGCTAATGTGAGATTGCATAATTGCGCAGTTACAGGACTGTGAAGCAGCAGTATTGAAGCCCTGTTCCCCTGTGTTACTGCCCCAGTACAATTCAATTCTGACTACTGCCCTAATGCGACATTGCACAATTGCACCATTACAGGACTGTGAAGTAGCAATGTTGTAGTGCAAAGTAAAAATAAACAAGACAGGCCAGCAGCAAAATAGCACCACTGCACAATAGCGCTAAGTGGGAGGAGAAGCCTGTGTCCAAAGCGGCTACTGCCAAGGGGGGGAGGAATGGGGGGGGAAGCGATGGCCTACCCCCTTGACCAGGTCGCACCCCCATCCCTAGGCACCCCGAGCATGGAGGATTTAATTCAAGGGAATGGGACATCTGCAGCAGAACTGCACAGGAGCCACAGCAGAAACTGCACAGGAGCCGCATTTAAGGAAAAAGGACACACTACAAGGACTTTGTGAAAATGCACCTTTTTGAGAGGGAAGCTGCACAGTTGCTGCGGGGTGGTGACAATATCATGTGTTGTGAACGACCCTGCTGTGCTCTTGCTCCACACTACATTACCTGTGTAGATTCAGCCCTACTGAAAACTTATCTGCTTGTTCGCCCTTCCATTTTTGATTTGTATTTATATGGTGTTCTTTGTTCACAACTTCACAGTTTTCTGCCCACACAAGCAGCCCTCCAGAGCGTCTGGCATATAACAGCAAATGGGACAAAGGTGCCACATCTCTCCTTCACTGTGTTTGAAAAAACAAAGTTATTCCTGTTTTCTTTGTTCATGACTACACGAGAGTCAGCCAGCTAAATGACAAACAAAATGTTTTCTGTGGGAATTCTGTGGTTAATGGATGGTTTGGGGCAGATAAATTGACCTTGTGGAACAGGCTTCCCCCTTAAATCCCACAACGTATTAGAGTTTCATGGGGATTATGCAATGCCATAGTTGAAGTTCTGTATCTAATGAAATATGGCAGAAAGAAGAGAGGATATGATGTCCAACTCCATATTTAGAGGTCAAGGAAACCATACTAACATGATTGTTTACTCAAACAGTAAACATAGGTCCTTTTGACACCAGCGCTTTTCATACTGCTCAGTCATTGCTATTCTGTAATCAGCTGGAAGTGGAATTAAAATGGCGGTTCCACAAGGCACGTGATTATAGCAATGCCTATCCTCGTGTGCTTATAATCTCCAGACTTCTGGTGTCCCCATGAAAAAACCACAACACACCTTTATTTTTTCTTTACAATAACTGTGCAGAGGTGACTTGTTCCAAGCAAACACTCCCATCCCCACATCCAAAGGCAACATTCTTGCTCGGAGCTTTCTTTTTCTTTTGTATGTGTGATATATAATTTTTTCAAGACACAATTCACTAACTTGTTCAGTTAATTTACCTCAGTTATATGGATTTCAAGTGATTAAACTGTGCACATATAAAGAGCTCATAGTCCATTAACATAAACATCCAACACACTGACACATATGATCACAATTCCAACCCAATAATTTGATTCTGCAAAAGTAATGTATTTCATTCAGAATATACTGATTATTACATTTAAACTCTCCGCATACTTTTGGATTCCCAGTCCTTCCTTTCCTCCCTTCTTGGACTCTTAAGTAACAGTGCATATAGACAAATATCTTTGTCTATCTAGCAGTATGCCCTGCTGAATTCAATGGGTGGTTTGCAATAAATTATCAACAACGTTAAAATAAAAACAATGCAGTACAGCAAAACAAACAAATAATAATAAAACTAGCTATTAAGCAGTAGTTCAAACAGATGAAGAGCCAGAACTTTAAAAGCTCAGGAGAACAAAATACATTTTCATCAGGAGCCAAAAAGATAATAGAAGAGACACCAAGTGAGCCTTCCTCAGGAAGGAGTTCCAAAGGTAAGGCACCACCACTAAAAAGGCCATCTCTCTACTCACCAGCTACCTCTCCAGACAGGAGCCTCCATCAATGGCCTCAGCACATGGACAGATTGACATGGGAACAGACATTCCTCAAAGTATCTCAGTCCCAAGCTATGCAGAGTTTTAAAGGTCAGTACTGACATTTTGAATTGTGCTTGGAAATAATTAATCACCAGCATGATATAGTCCCAAATTATGGTTCCAGTTAGCAGCCTAAAAGCTGTATTCTGAACTAACTGCAGTTCCCAAGCAGTCTGCAAAAGTCATCCCACATATAATGCATTACAGCAGTCAACTCTGGATGTTACAAGAGCATGTGTTACCATAGCCAGACTATTTCTGTCTAGGAGAGACTGCAGTTATCACATCAGCCTCAGCTGATGACGGGCACTATGTGCCACAGAGGTCTCTTGGGTCTCCAGTGATGGCTGGATATAGGAACACCCCCAGACTGCAAGCCTGATCTTTTAGGGGGAGTGAAACCTCATCCAGAACAAATGAAGCATTCTGTATGAGCAGAAGTACCACCTACCCACAGCATCTCCATTTACTTACTTACTTACTTACTTACTCATTTATTTTCTATACCATCCAATAGCCGAAGCTCTCTGGTTCACGAAAATGAAAACCAAACACACAATAAAACAATTTAAAATATATAGAACATTAAAACCACAATATAACAATACAACCACAATAAAACCTAGCAGCAGTGCAGGAGTTTAAAATACAAATTTTTAAAACAGCAAAGCTAAAAGTTTAGAAAGCTAAAATGCCTGGGAAAATAAAAAGGTCTTCACCCGGCACAGAAAGAAATACAATGTAGGTGCCAGGCGAACCTCACTAGGCAGCTCATTCCACAGCTGGAGTGCCACAGCAGAAAAAGCCCTCCTCCTAGTAGCCACCCGCCTCACTTCCTTTGGCAGGGGCTCACGGAGAAGGGCCGCTGAGGATGATCTTAAGGTCCGGGCAGGCACATATGGGAGGAGGCGATCTTTCAGATAACCTGGCCCCAAGCCATTAAGGGCTTTAAATGTTAATACCAGCACTTTGAATCGGGCCTGGAAATGGACTGGCAGCCAGTGCAGCTGAAAAAGTACTGGCGTAATATGAGCTCGCAGGCCAGTCCCTGTTAACAATCATGCTGCCCTATTTTGGAACAGCTGAAGTTTCCAGACCGTTTTCAAAGGCAGCCCCACGTATAACACATTGCAGTAATCCAGACGAGAAGTTATCAGAGCATGGATAACTGTAGCTAGGCTATCTCTGTCCAGATAAGGGCGTAGTTGGTATACCAGCCTAAGCTGATAAAAAGTGCTCCGTGTCACTGGGTTCACCTGAGTTCACCTCAAGTGACAGTTCTGGATCCAAGAGCACCCCCAAACTATGAATGTGATCCTTTAGGGGGAGTGCAACCCCCTCCAGAACAGGTTGAATATCACCTAGCCGGGCAGATGAACCACCCACTAACAGTACCTCCGTCTTGTCTGGACTGAGTTTCAGTTTATTGGCCCTCATCCAGTCCATTACCGTGATCAGGCACTGATTCAGAACAGCCACTGCCTCACCTGGTTTTGATGACAAAGAGAGGTAGAGCTGGGTGTTCATCTTGTGAGGACTTAATTTATTGGCTCTCATCTGTCCATCACCAATTTCAGATACCAGTTCAGCACTCCACCACCTCAAATGATTAAGATGAAAACCAGGGTAGAGTTTGGTGCCACCCTCATATTGATGACATCTCACCCCTAAACCCCAGATGATCTCCCCACAATGGTTTCATTTTGATGTTGAAGAGCTTGGGGAATAAGTTGGAACTCTGTGAGATTCAAAAGCATAAATGCACCATCTTCTGGAATTGGTCCCTTAACTAGGAGCAGAACCACTGAGACACTGTGCCTCCAGCGTCCAACTTGGTGAAGGGTACCATGCTCAATGATATTGAAAGCCACTGAGAGGTTACACTCTGCCTCTTCTACTCTGTCATATGTGTTTCATTGGGCAGTTTCTGTCCCAAAACTAGACCTAAAATCAGATTGAAATGGTATGCAAAATCAGTCTCATTCCAGAATGCCTGGAGCTGCCTGGCTACCACCTACCTGAGCACCTTGCCCAAAAAGGGGATACTTGTGACTGGCTAGAAGATGACTAGAAGATTATAACCCTCAAGGTCCAGGTGGGATGTCTTGAGGAGCAGCCTCACAGCCACCTCTTCCAAGGAGGCTGTGGCCACTCTTCTCATTAGGAGGCATTAATTACCCTCTGGACTCAACCACTCACCCCCCCTCTGCTAGTTGTTATCAGGCATGAAGGGCAAGAGTCCAATGGCCATGTGGCAGACTATATCCCTCCAAGTACCTTATCCACATCCGCAGGCCACAATAATTGAAAATCCTCCCATACAAGAAGACCAGACATTGTCTTGGACACATTCTTCAGCTGAACCATATTGCTTGTGGTATCCAGGTTGCAGTAGGTACAAGTGATTTTACCCTGCCAGTGTCTTGCAAACGTATCACTGAGTAATTCTGAGGTCCTCCTTGGCCCAAACAGGAATAGGCCATGGTCCAGTCTGAAACACTCTGCCACATGCTACCCATAGGCCACTTGTATTCTAGTCATCTCCCTACCTGCTTCATCCCTCCCAGCTCCCTAGTAAACCAGGGGGATGACTAGGCTACGTACTGTGGGAGAAGGTTCTTAGGAGTGATTGTGTCAACTATCTAAACCATTTCTGTATTCCACTGGGTGACCAGGGCTTCAGCAGGAGTGCCAGCCATGCCTGCTGGAAGCCCTCTGAGGGTCATCAGGAATCCATCAGCTCTCAAGGGCCTCCTGGAGATGAACATTTTAACCCCCCCCCCCGCTTTAACCACTTTATTATTAATTATGAAGGCTACTCCATTTCTTCTGTGGTCCTCTTGTCCACAGTAGTAGATCTGATGGTCATCTGATGTGAAGTGGCCCATTCCAGTCCATTTCAGATCTACTGTGGACAAGAGGACCACAGAAGAAATGGAGTAGCCTTCATAATTAATAATAAAGTGGCTAAAGCAGTGCTTGGATACAATCCAAAAAAAATGATAGAATGATCTCAATTCGAATTCAGGGCAAGCCATTTAACATCACAGTGATCCAAATATACACCCCAACCACAGATGCTGAAGAAGCAGAAGTAGATCAGTTCTATGAAGATCTGCAGCATCTACTGGATAATACGCCAAAAAGAGATGTTATTTTCATTACAGGAGACTGGAATGCTACGGTGGGTGGTCAAACGACACCTGGAATTACAGACAAGCATGGTCTGGGAGAACAAAATGAAGCGGGACATAGGCTGATAGAATTTTGCCAAGACAACTCACTGTGCATAACAAACACTCTCTTCCAACAACCTAAAAGATGACTTTATACATGGACTTCACCAGATGGTCGACATCGAAATCAGATTGACTACATCCTTTGTAGCCAAAGGTGGCGGACATCTATGCAGTCAGTAAAAACAAGACCTGGAGCTGACTGTAGTTCAGATCATGAACTTCTTATTGCACAATTTAGAATCAGACTAAAGAGAATAGGGAAGACCCACAGATCAGTCAGATATGAGCTCACTAATATTCCTAATGAATATGCAGTGGAGGTGAAGAATAGATTTAAGGGACTAGATTTAGTAGATAGGGTCCTGGAAGAACTATGGACAGAAGTTCGCAACATTGTTCAGGAGGCGGCAACAAGAAATGTCCCAAAGAAAAAGAAAACCAAGAAGGCAAGGTGGCTGTCTGCTGAGACACTGGAAGTAGCTCAAGAAAGAAGGAAAGCAAAAGGCAACAGTGCTAGGGGGAGATATGCCCAATTAAATGCAGAATTCCAGAGGTCAGCCAGAAGAGATAAAGAATTATTTTTAAACAAGCAATGCATGGAAGTGGAAGAAGATCTGGAAGGACAAGAGACTTCTTCCAGAAAATTAGAAACATCGGAGATAAATTCCTGGCAAAAATGGGTATGATAAAAAACACAGATGGCAAGGACCTAACAGAAGCAGAAGAGATCAAGAAAAGGTGTCAAGAATATACAGAAGATCTGTATCGGGGATAGATTTGACAGTGTGGTCAGTGAGTTAGAGCCAGACATCCTGAAGAGTGAGATTGAATGGGCCTTAAGAAGCATTGCTAATAACAAGGCAGCAAGAGACGATGGTATCCCAGCTGAACTGTTTAAAATCTTGCAAGATGATGCTGTCAAGGTGATGCATGCCATATGCCAGCAAATTTGGAAAACACAAGAGTGGCCAACAGATTGGAAAAAATCAACTTATGTCCCCATACCAAAAAAGGGAAACACTAAAGAATGTTCAAACTATCAAACAGTGGCACTTCTTTCACATGCCAGTAAGGTAATGCTCAAGATCTTGCAAGGTAGACTCCAGCAATTCATGGAACGAGAATTGCCAGATGTACATGCTGGGTTTAGAAAAGGCAGAGGAACTAGAGACCAAATTGCCAATATCCACTGGATAATGGAGAAAGCCAGGGAGTTTCAGAAAAACATCTATTTCTGTTTTATTGACTATTCTAAAGCCTTGGACTGTATGGATCATAACAAATTGTGGCACGTTCTTGGGGGTATGGGGATACCAAGTCATCTTGTCTGCCTCCTGAGCAATCTGTATAACAGCCAAGTAGCAACGGTAAGAACAGACCACGGAACAACGGACTGGTTTAAGATTGGGAAAGGAGTACGGCAGGGTTGTATACTCTCACCCTACCTATTCAACCTGTATGCAGAACACATCATGCGACATGCTGGGCTTGATGAATCCAAGACTGGAGTTAAAATCGCTGGAAGAAACATTAACAATCTCAGATATACAGATGATACCACTTTGATGCCTGAAAGTGAGGAGGAGCTGAGGAACCTCATGACGAAGGTGAAAGAAGAAAGTGCAAAAGCTGGGTTGCCGTTAATCCTCAAAAAAACCAAGATTATGGCAACCAGCTTGATTGATAACTGGCAAATAGAGGGAGAAAACGTGGAGGCAGTGACCGACTTTGTCTTTCTAGGCGCACAGATTACTGCAGACGCTGGCTGCAGCCAGGAAATCAGAAGACGTTTACTTCTTGGGAGGAGAGCAATGACAAACCTTGATAAAATAGTGAAGAGCAGAGACATCACACTGACAACAAAGGTCCGCAAAGTGAAAGCAATGGCATTCCCCGTAGTAACCTATGGCTGCGAGAGCTGGACCATAAGGAAGGCTGAGCGAAGGAAGAGAGATGCTTTTGAGCTGTGGTGCTGGAGGAAAATTCTGAGTGCCTTGGACTGCAAGAAGATCAAACCAGTCCATACTCCAGGAAATAAAGCCAGACTGCTCATTTGAGGGAATGATATTAAAGGCAAAACTGAAGTACTTTGGCCACATAATGAAAAGACAGGAGACCCTGGAGAAGATGCTGATGCTAGGGAAAGTAGAAGGCAAAAGGATGAGGGGCCAACCAAGGGCAAGATGGATGGATGATATTCTGGAGGTGACGGACTTGACCTTGGGGGAGCTGGGAGTGGCGACAGCCGACAGGAAGCTCTGGTGTGGGCTGGTCCATGAAGTCACAAAGAGTCGAAAGCGACTGACCGAATACGCAACAAACCACTCCTGCAGAGGGTAGAAACAGCTGTAAGCCTAGAGTTCATCAGGAAATGGTCTGCCCATGACAAAGGAGTAAAAGAAACTTCACCCACATCCAGACCACCAGTTACCTGCCCCTGCTAAAAACACCAGGTTGGGATAGACCTATGGTTGCTGTGATAACCATCAAGTCCTGAGCTGCTCTTGACAAGTAAGCCTTGACATGAATGCTGATGTCCCCCAGAACAGCACACCTGGGGCCCACAACACCAAGTCTGGGACCAGCTCTGCCAGTGCAGACAGGTAGGGTACCAACCCTCCCACTGCCTAAGGAAGTCTATGTCTAAACTCAGGTACTTAGACTCAAAGCCAGTGCCCTGCTGGACACAGATCCTGGAGATGGAGAAAAATCAGAAATGTTTCTCCTCCCCAACCCTCTAGCTTGTGTCGGTGCTGGGTCAAGAACTAGGGTGGCCCTGTGTTCTACTTTACAGAGGACAGTCCTGTATTTGAAGGTGTCTTCTATTGGAAGTGCAGTCTACTTCCAGTCCAGCTGAAAGATAAAGGGCCACAACAAAGTAGAGTGAGGGGCCTTGAAGATGCCCATCAACACTTCTCAGCAGACTGAGCAGGCACACAGGTCACCTGGTTATGGTCTTCCCCACTGTGGTGAGATGTATTGTATTTCTATTTAACTTATGCTAATTATTTTGAAATTTGCATCTCTAAATATAAATTAGCATATGCAAATATTATGCATGTCTGTGTCCTCTTTTGACCTCTTTTTTGGCAATGCATAAGTGGCCACCCTACTGAGAAACCTAATGGACACAGCTCTTCCCAGCATAATGCAAATCAGGTTGGCTTCTTGATTATGATGAAATCACAAGCAATATGTTTTTGTTAGTATTGTGAACCAACCTCAATGTGTCAGTTTAATCAGATAGAGTGTGTTCTATATCTATTTCTAAATTGTTCTTCCATTTTATTTTATTTTTGCAATCTCAGTTCATACAGTTATAATTAAGATTATTAATCATCGCCAGGTTTTTACTGTGTGCTAAATCTCCTATATAATCTAAGAGAAACTTTCTACATGACATACATAGAACATGTTGTTCAGTCGTTCAGTCGTGTCCGACTCTTCGTGACCCCATGGACCATAGCACGCCAGGCCTTCCTGTCCTGCGCTCTCTCCCGGAGCGTGCTCAAGTTCATATTCATTGCATCCGTGATGCTATCTAGCCATCTCATCTTCTGCCGTCCCCTTCTCCTTTTGCCTTCAGTCTTTCCCAGCATCAGGGTCTTTTCCAGGGAGTTTTCTCTTCGCATTAGGTGGCCAAAATATTGGAGCTTCAGCTTCATTATCTGTCCTTCCAATGAGCACTCAGGGTTGATTTCCTTTAGGATGGACTGATTTGACCTCCTTGCAGTCCAGGGCACTCGTAAGAGTCTTCTCCAGCACCACAGTTCGAAAGCATCAATTCTTCGGCGCTCAGCCTTCCTTATAGTCCAGCTCTCACAGCCATACATTACTACTGGGAAAACCATAGCTTTGATTAGACGGACCTTTGTCTGCAAGGTGATGTCTCTGCTTCTTACTATGCTGTCTAGGTTGGCCATAGCTTTCCTCCCAAGGAGCAAGCGTCTTTTAATTTCATGGCTACAGTCACCGTCTGCGGTGATCTTGGAGCCCAAGAAAGTAAAATCTGTCACTGCTTCCATTTCTTCCCCTTCTATATGCCAGGAAGTGATAGGGCCAGATGACATGATCTTAGTTTTTTTAATGTTGAGTTTCAAACCAGCTTTTGCACTCTCCTCTTTCACCCTCAACAAGAGGCTCTTGAGATCCTCTTCGCTTTCTGCCATTAGGGTGGTATCGTCTGCATATCGGAGGTTGTTGATAATTCTCCCGGCAATCTTAATTCCGACCTCTGATTCATCCAACCCGGCATTTCTCATGATGTACTCTGCATATAAGTTAAATAAGCAGGGTGACAATATGCAGCCTTGTCGTACTCCTTTCCCAATTTTGAACCAATCGGTTGTTCCATCTCTGGTTCTGACTGTTGCTTCTTGACCCTCGTACAGGTTTCTCAGGAGACAGGTAAGGTGGTCTGGTACTCCCATCACTTTAAGAATTTGCCACAGTTTGTTGTGATCCACACAATCAAAGGCTTTAGCGTAGTCAATGAAGCAGAAATAGACGTTTTTCTGGAATTCTCTTGCTTTCTCCATGATGCAGCGAATGTTGGCGATTTGATCTCTAGTTCCTCTGCCTCTTCGAAACCCAGCTTGTACTTCCGGTAGTTCTCGGTTCGCATACTGCTGAAGCCTAGCTTGTAGGATTTTGAGCATCACCTTGCTGGCATGTGAAATGAGCGCAATTGTGCGGTAGTTTGAACACTCTTTGGCGTTGCCCTTCTTTGGAATTGGAATGTAAACTGACCTTTTCCAGTCTTGTGGCCACTGTTGAGTGTTCCAGATTTGTTGGCATATTGAATGCAGCACTTTAACAGCATCACCTTTTAGGACTTTAAATAGCTCGGCTGGAATACTGTCATCTCCGCTAGCTTTGTTGTTACTAATGCTTCCTAAGGCCCACTTGACTTCACTCTCTAGGATGTCCGGCTCAAGTTCAGTGACCGCACTATCATGGCTATCAGGGACATTCAGATCTTTCCTGTATAGTTCTTCTGTGTATTCTTGCCACCTCTTCTTAATCTCATCTGCTTCTGTTAGGTCCCTGCCTTCTTTGTCCTTTATCATGCCCGTCTTTGCACAAAACGTTCCCTTGAGATCTCCAATTTTCTTGAAGAGATCTCTAGTCTTTCCCATTCTGTTGTTTCCTCGATTTCTTTGCATTGTTCATTTAAGAAGGCCTTCTTGTCTCTCCTTGCTATTCTCTGGAACTCTGCATTCAGTTGGGTATATCTTCCCCTTTCTCCTTTGCTTTTCGCTTCCCTTCTTTCGTGAGCTACTTGTAAAGCCTCATCAGACAGCCACTTGGCTTTCTTGCATTTCTTTTTCTTTGGGATGGATTTCGTTGCTGCCTCCTGAACAATGTTACGGACCTCCGTCCATAGTTCCTCAGGCACTCTGTCTATCAGGTCTAATCATCAGGGATATGATTTAGGTCATACCTGAACGGTTTAGTGGTTTTCCCTACGTTCTTCAATTTAAGCCGAAATTTTGCAAGAAGCAGCTCATGATCTGAGCCACAGTCAGCTCCAGGTCTTGTTTTTACTGACTGTATGGAGCTTCTCCATCTTTGGCTGCAAAGGACATAATCAATCTGATTTCGATATTGACCATCTGGTGACGTCCATGTGTAGAGTCGCCTCTTGTGCTGTTGGAAAAGAGTGTTTGCTATGATCAGCATGTTCTCTTGGCAAAACTCTATTAGCTTTTGTCCTGCTTCATTTTGTACACCCAGGCCATGCCTGCCTGTTATCCCGGTGATTTCTTGACTTCCTACTTTAGCATTCCAATCCCCTATGATGAAGAGGACATCTTTTTTGGGTGTTAGTTCTAGAAGGTGTTGTAGGTCTTCATAGAACCGATCAACCTCAGCTTCTTCGGCCTCAGTGGTTGGGGCATAGACTTGAATTACTGTGATGTTGAATGGTTTGCCTTGGATTCGTACTGAGATCATTCTATCATTTTTAAGATTGTACCCCAGTACTGCTTTTCCCACCCTTTTGTTGACTATGAGTGCTACTCCATTTCTTCTAAGGGATTCTTGCCCACAATAGTAGATATGATGGTCACCTGAATTAAATTCGCCCATGCCTGTCCATTTTAGTTCGCTGATTCCCAAGATGTCGATGTTCAATCTTGCCATCTCATGTTTGACCACCTCCAGCTTACCTTGATTCATTGATCTGACATTCCAGGTTCCTAAACAATATTGTTCTTTACAGCATCGGATTTTCTTTTCACCGCCAGACACATCCACAGCTGAGTGTCCTTTCGGCTTTGGCCCAGCCGCTTCACTCTTTCTGGCGCTACTTGGAAATACCCTCTGCTCTTCCCCAGTAGCATATTGGACACCTTCCGACCTGAGGGGCTCATCTTCCGGCGTCATATCTTTTAGCCTTGTGATACGTTCCATGGGGTTTTCTTGGCAAGAATACTGGAGTGGGTTGCCATTTCCTTCTCCAGTGGACCACATTTTGTCAGAACTCTCTGCCATGACCTGTCCGTCTTGGGTGGCCCTGCACGGCATAGCTTATGGCTTCACTGAGTTACGCAAGCCCCTTCGCCACAACAAGGCAGTGATCCATGAAGGGGACATAGAACATACATCTCATCTAATAATATATGCCACATCCATCCAAAATTCTAAATCATGCTCTTGCAGTCATACAATTCCAGTATGTATCCAGTATTCCTCAGTTAACCTTGTTTCATTTCAGTGGAGTGAGGTACCAGTTTGACAACACCTTAAAGTGATTTCCCCTCAGATTAGTAGCAATATTGGACTTAACCTCATTAAGAAAAATTGCTCTCAATTTCTGAGTAGAAATATATCTTCATTCCAGCAGTTTACTCTACTTTCTCTGAAGCATCTGAATCTTTCCCTTCCCTTTCACCTCGAGCTGGATTAATATACATGCAACTTGGATAGCAGACCTTTTGTTATTTTTATTTCACTCACAGATTTTGCAAATAGTGTGAGCCCCCTATTCATCCTGCATTGTCAGCACATAAATCAAGAAATGTCCTATTGGAAATACTGGAAGAGAAGAGCTCTGATACTAGCCGTATTTTTGTACATTTCATATATTACATATTTTCTCTGACCTTAAACAAATATTTGATTTTATAATGCCCTATTCTTTCCCAAATTCTCTATTAATGCTCATGTCTTAAATTCTTCATGATAAAACATAGGTATCATAGGAGAGACATCCGAGGTTTATGTTTCTCCCAATTAAGAAACCATGTGTACAATAATGGATTCTTTATATGGTGGGCAATTCCTTTTTCTTTTTTTTTTATATCACAATAGTGTGTTTAGAGCTCCTGTATTCTTAGCAGACTTTTTGATTGGTCCATAAACCAACTTACCATGGCCACAATAAAAGATTTCAAAGACACTGAAATCTTAGGGACACTCATACCCCCATCAACCTTCTTTTGATAAAAGATATTGAAAAGTCTTCTTGCTCTCCTTCTACTGTTAACATTAAAAATGACACACCCAACAACCTTCCTTTCCCTAGTTAGAAGTGTATTCATGGAAATATTAAATAGGGAAGGAAAAATTAACACACATCTTGGCAGAAGATTAATTTTTAAATGCTCCATTTCTTTGAGTTTTCAAATTTTTGTTTTGTATTCACACATTCCTATTAATGTAATTTTGCTTTAGGGCACCAAGAACAACTACCACAAACCCATCCTGAAATGCTCCCCTCTTTTCAGGCCAGCAAATCCAAGGCAGCTCCAGTAGCTCTTTTCCCAGGTAAGTTTCCACCCACCCTGCAGATCAGCACCAGCTCAACCCCAGGGCCAGCCATGTTTTTCTATTGCTTTTCCTTAAGCCTCCCCTGTCCCAGGACATAAGTACATAAGAAGAGCCAAGCTGGATCAGACCAAGGTCCATCTAGTTCAGCATTCTGTTCACACAGTGGCCAACCAGCTGTCGAACAGGAACCCACAAGCAGGTCATGAGTGCAACAGCACCCTCCCGCCTACGTTCCCCAGCAACTGGTGTACATAGCCATACTGCTTCTGATACTGCAGGAATCACATAGCCATTGATAGCTGTCTCCTCTGGGAATTTGTCCAATCCCCTTTCAAAGCTATCCAAATTGGTGGCCATCACTACAACTTGTGGTAGTGAATTCCATAGTTTGACTATGTGCTGTGTGAAAAAGTACTTCCTTTTATTTGACCTGAAACTCCCACCAATCAGCTTCACGGGATGACCCTGGGTTCTTATGAGGGAAGGAGAAAAATATCTCCCTATCCACTTTCTCTACAGTATGCATAATTGTGTACATCTCTATCATGTCTCCCCTTACTCGCCTCTTTTCTAAGCTAAACAGTCCCAGCTGTTGTAACCCTCCCTCATAAGGGAGTTGGTCCAGCCCCTCGATCGTTTTAGTTGCCCTTTTCTGCACTTTTTCCATCTCTACAATACCCTTCTTTAGGTGCAGTGACCAGAACTGTACACAGCATTCCAGGTGTGGTCACACCATAGATTTGCATAAGGGCAGTATGATTTGGCAGTTTTAGTCTCAATTCCTTTTCTAATTATGCCTAACATGGAGTTTGCCTTTTTCACAGTAGCTGCACACTGGGCTGACATTTTCATTGAGTGGTCCACCACAACCCCAAGATCTCTTTCTTGGTCAGTCACTGCTAGCTCAGATCCCATCAGTATATATATGTGAAGATGGGATTTTTTTGCCCCAACATGCATAACTTTACACTTGCTTACATTGAACCACATTTGCCATTTTAATGCCTATTCTCCCAGTTTGGAGAGATCTGTTAGGAGCTCTTTGCAGTCCCTTTTTCTTTTAACCACCCTAAATAATTTAGTGCCATTAGCAAAGCTGGCCATCTCACTGCTCATTCCTAATTTCAGATAATTTATGAACAAGTTGAAAAGCATTGGTCCCAAAACAGATCCCTGGGCCCCCCACTGTTTGCATCCCTTCATTGAGAGAATTTACCATTTATTCCTACTCTCTGTTTTCTGTTCTTTCACCAGTTACTGATCCATAAGAGGACCTCTCCTCTTATTCCATGACTGCTGAGTTTGCTCTGGAGTCATTGGTGAGGGACTTTATCAAAGGCTTTTTGGAAGTCCAAGTAACCAAGTCTACCAAGTCACCCATGTCCACAAGTTTATTGACACTCTCAAATAACTCCAAAAGGTTAATGAAATATGACTTACCTTTTTCAGCAGGGCTTGTCCCTCCATATGCGCACTGATTTTATTTTTAGTAATATTTCAACCAATTTGCCCAGAGCAGGTGTTAAGATAACTGGCCTGCAATTTCCTGGATCCCCCCTGGATCCCGTTTTAAAAATTGGTGTTACATTGGCCATGCTCCAGTCCTCTGGTACAGAGGCTGATCTTAGGGACATGTTACATATTTTTGTTAGAAGATCTGCAATTTATTTAAGAACTCTAGGATGGATACCATCTGGGCTGGATGATTAATTAACTTTCAATTTGTCAATAAGGTGAGAATGTCATCTTTTGTCACCATTTGCCTCAGTTGTTCAGACTCTCTTCCTGAAATCATCAGTTCAGGCACAGGTATCTGTCCTACATCTTCTTCAGTGAAGACAGATGAAAATAATTCATTTAGTTTCTCTGCATTTCATTTAGTTATACTCCTTTGGTACTCCTTTAACGCCATTTTTATCCAACGGTCCAACTGCCTTCCTAGCTGGTTTCCTGCTTTTGATGTATTTAAAAAATTATTTATTGTTGGCCTCAAAATTGTTAGCTATATGTTCCTCAAAATGCTTTTTCTTTGCATGTTTTATTGTCTGCTTGCATCTCCTTTGTGCAAGTTGGTGCTCCTTATTCTTCTTCTTATTTGGGCAAGACTTCCATTGTCTGAAGGAAGCCCTCTTTTCTCTAAAGGCTTCCTTGGCACTACTCGTTAACCATGCCAGTGACCTCTTGGACTCGGTGCTACCTTTCCTAATCTGTGGTATACATTCTAGCTGAGCTTCTCTTTTTGTGGTTTTGAGTAACCTCCAAGCATTTTGAAGGGATTTAATCTTCTTGATTCCCCCTTTCAACTTCCTTTTCCCCAGTTCCCTCATTTTAGAGAAGTTTCCCTTTTTGAAGTAAAATGTGACTCTGTTGGATTTATTTGGCAATTTTCTACTTAAATATATATAAAATCTGATAGCTCTGTGGTCACCGTCTCCAATTGGTTCAACAACACTCACATCTTGTACTAGGAACTGGGCAACACCATTTAGGATTAAATCTAGGATTGCCTTCCTTGTGGTCAGTTCCATGACCAAATGCCCTAGGGCACAGTCGTTTCAGGGATTGAGAAATTTAACTCCTTTGTCATGAATGGAACATGCATTTATCCAGTCAATGTGGGGGTAATTGAAGTCACCCATTATTACAACACTTCCTGGTTTGGAGGCCTCCCTGTTTTCATTTTTCATCTGAAGATCATGCTGAGCATTCTGATCTAGGGGATGATAGCATGTTCCTAGTACTAAATTACTTTTGGAGCCTGGCATTGTCACCCACAGTTTTCTTGTGGGTTTTCTAGTCTGCTTGACATTCTGCCCTCTTTGATGTTCAGAGGAACACCTCCTCCAGTACATCCTTCCCTGTCCTTCCTATAGAATTTTATATCCAGAGATGACTGTATCCCACTGGTTCTTTGCATTCCACCTGGTTTCCATTATGCCCACTATATCTAAGTTTGCCTTTTAAACCAGACACTCCCACTCTCCCAACTTGGCGAGGAGATGTTGAAGAAAACTTCACAGCCCTTAATTTTTAAAATTATGTTGTATTTTTGGATTGTCTTTTTTGTGAACTGCCCAGAGAGCTTTGAAATGAAATGAAACTTACCCTACTTTGAACACATGATAACATGAGTCAATCAGAAATGGGAACTTTGAATATGATTCACTCAATCACTTCAATTAATTTCTTGATGAATTATGGCATCCCTTTAAACTGGTGACCTCAGAACAAGATGCCCCACTGTTCTTTGCACATCCCCTGAGTCAGCTGCTCCTGCAACCTGTTTATTCTGCTCGTGATAAATAGGAGGATTGCGTCCCCATCCACCCCTCCTTTTCCACTTGACCTTGATAAAAGGACAAGCACTTAGCATTTAATAACATAAAATATCATCACAGTAGCGCTTTCCCCCTCCCTCCCTCCATTTGCTCAGCAGGATCAGGGTTCTTTCAATGTATTTATCTGTATCATCAGTATTAAACTGATCAGGGAGACATGGGGGTTTCCAGAAGCTGGACATGAGAATATGCAAATTAAAAAGGGAGGTATTAATCTTTTCCCTCTGAGCTACTTTGAAATCTTTCCTTCCATTTATTCATTTATTCAGTGTTGCATAACAGAGCAAAGGGGTTGTGTCCCTGTAGAGATCCTGGTGCAAGAAGGAAAGTGCCTTCTGCATGGGATGAAGGCTACCCAGTGGCTATCATGCGCAACCCAGATGCACTCCTAAAATGCATTTCTATAGGACATAGATGCCACTCCATAATTGGGGGGCACTTCTCAAAATGGGTGAACATTCTTCTTCTCCACTTTGCACCTCTCTGGGGCCCAGAGAAACAAATATATATTGCTTCTTACTAAGTTCCTTTCTAAAAGCTTGCTACCTGCCCCTTCCTCCTTCTTTCTAATTCATGGAATTGACCTGTATCACTGTGACCCTGAAAGGATTTTGAATGGTAAATCCTTTTAGCCAAAACGTCTGAGTGTCAATGGAAACATTCTAGTCCAGGTCAGGAAAGGGGGTGGGAAAGAGTGTGAATGGAGAGTGGATGCTTTTATTGCAGGAAGGCCTAGTGGGGGTGTTTGGGTATGTGCTGAAGACTGCCAAAGTATCAGTTAGGAAAGATGGAGATGGGCCAGTAAAGAGGGGCATCAACAGACGTTTTAATAACAAAGAACAGCATTTGTACAACCTTGAAGAGGTGTTGGGGAATCAGAAGAATCTGTCAGTCTGTCAGTGAACAACCATCAATCTTGGAATTTGGGATCAATAAAGAATACGTCCAATCCCTCTTTGGTGCCATAGGCCCCAACTAAGGAAAAGGAGGATAAAACCCCTGAGCCTGCCAGTGCTCAGGAGGGGCATGGTTGCATCTGGATCGTTGTATGCGCACATACCAACAGTGCCCTCGATCCACGGGACATGTGCCACGTGCTCTGGCCAAGTGCTTGGCAGCATGCGGTATGTGTTGGCTGGAATTCAGGGAACAGGATTTTACCGTCCAGGGCATAGGTAAGGTGCAGTCATCTTTGCACTGTCATACCCACTGTTTTGGAGGTTTTCATACAGGCAGCATTTTCTGGCTTGAGCCTGGCTGAAACTGTGTGCCTGTTACACCGTCAGCAGGCTTTGGCATGAGCTTGGCTGCAGGGAAGCTGTGTAACAAACAGGGACTAACTGTATATTTAGGCATTTAAGGCACCACGTTTGGGTGACTAAGCTGTGACCATGGAGCTTATTGTTCTTTGAGGTACTTGTAACTAAGTTTGTAACTAAGAGGTGTAGGGCCTCTCAAGCCTCAGATAGTTTGCAGCTCTCTGGGGAGGCTTAGCTGTTGTTTGCTTATTGTCAATAAATCTCCTTTTTCTTTCACCTTACATTGGTTGTGTGTGTCCTATCTCCACCTCAAAAGATCCCAAACTCCTCAGCCTGACCAACTGAGGGGTCCTGGGTATAAATTAAACTTCAAACCTCACCCTGAACTCTTTGCTAACTTTTCTGCGTGTAGGTGCAGGCCAACCGAACAGTGCCCAGGAATATGAAACAGGAAGTTTCAGATATGTTTCAAATACGAAATAGGAAGGCACTCAAAATAACTATGTGGGAAATGATATCTATTTTAATATTACCAATACCATCCTCCTAAGTTCTCTGTCTGCAATCCTCAAGATCAATTTCCCATGATGCAAAGTGTCAGTCTGTATACTATCTATTCAGACATATACCTTAGAGGTTTTAGGTGTGCACATAAAATGTAAAGTGTGAATGCAACAAACTCTTATGTGCAAACACATGCATCCTACGGATAGACTTCATTACACTGTGATTGGCTCCAGCATTAGAAAGGAGTACAAAACCCACCGCTGGAGACAAGAAGAATAATGGAAAACCATTATAAGCAGGGGCCACCGATTCTCTTTCATTTTCCTGACCAGCAAATACTCACAACGCTAAATTCCAGTTTGCCTTTAACAAATGGCTGTGATTGCACTGAATTGTGGAGTTCGCGTTTGAGCAATAGGTGTTTGATCGCCAAAATCCCAGTTTTTTAATACTTAAAGAAGAATTCTAGCGCATTTGACTGCAAAGATAAGCTTAACCATATGAAGCAACATCTGCTCAAAACACTAAACTCAGAGAGAGAGAGGGAGGGAGAGAGAGAGAGAGAGAGAATCTCCTATGGCTGAGGTTGTCTCAGGTTCTTCACTCTGCAATTCCCATTTGCCACCATGTCCTTTCCACAGATGCTCACACTAATTTCAGTTTCCACTGCATCGACTGACTGCTGCTTAACAGTGTCTATGATTCCCACCCTTCCTTCCCCTCCTTTATTTTGCAATTATTTTAGAGCATCTGATCTAGCATAGGTGGCACCGTTTCAAACTATTAACTGCTGGTGCCAAATCTGTGTATAATCATGCAACATTTGCTTAATCTGCGTGATCTATTTTGTTCCTAGTGCATTTGCAGAAACTGTTTTTCACTGGTCTTGAAATGTTAGGGATTTTCACTGCATGGTCAGCAGCTCTGCCTCTCTCCAAACCTCAGATGTTTGGAAGAAGTCTGAAATAAACCTGAGCTTTGCATCTCTCTGTATCTGCAAAAGGGCTGTCTGCTTTGCTGGGATAGTGTGTTCTCCAGAAGAGAATCCACAAGAGGAATGTGATGAAAGCCCAGAATGCAAGCATGGCTTCCTGCCGATACATGAATCGTTCATTTCGGGAATTGTTCCCATGGGCCGTCTGTTGAAAGGTCAGAGCTGCTTCTTTTGCTTCAGAATTAGGCTGTCAGGCAAAGGGAAAACAGAGAAGTAGCAAAGGGACCCTGTTATTAAATATGTACCTGCTCTCATGGGAAGAGCACTCAATACTTACTTATTCATTTATTTATTTATTTATTTATTTACTATTTAAATGCATAGCCTGTCCTTCACCTTACCATCCTACTTTCATCTTAGAGTTAAACGCCACTGAAGTTTTCAGCAGGGACGGGCAGCATGGTCCTCCAGATGTTTTGCACCACAGCTCTCATCACTCCTGACCACTGGCTATGCTGGCTAGGGCTGATGGAAGTTCAAGGCCAAAACATCTGGAGGGCCACACGTTCCCCACCCCTGGCTTACGGGTTATGGATTCCAATGCCAATGTAATGGCTGAGGCATGGGCTACTCCTAGAAGGATTCTTAGAAGGCCCTCCCTATCCAAGGAACCCAGGAGCAGTGCCAGCCATTTCAGCGATCCTCCGCTCTCTGCTCCTCCAGCGCCTCTCTCTGCCACCTTGCATTTTCTCCCACAGTACCCACCTTTAGAGCACACAGTAATTTCTGTACGAACCACAAAGCTCACCCTTTCACCACTACCCCATTTGTTCTTTTCAGTTTGGCAGACATTTCTTGTTCATTTCCCACTGATAACCTCCAAAGAAGAGCTGTGCTGGGTCAGACCAAAGGCCCCTCTAGTCCAGCATTCTGTTTCCACAGTGGCCAACCAGATGCCTCTAGGAAACCCACAAGCAGGACATGAGGGCAATAGCGCCCATCCCGCTTGTATTTTCCATACTGTCTCTGATGCTGAAGGTAACATATAGCCATCTTGTAGTACTCATTGATAGCATCCTCCATGAATTTTTCCAATCCTCCTTTAAAGCTGTCCAGCTCACTGGTTATCATCACATCCCACTGTAGCAAATTTGTTTAACCATGCGTGTGTGAAGAAGTCCTTCCTTTCATCTGCCCCGAGTCTCCCACCATATAGCCTCATGGGATGACCCTAGGTTCTAGTATTATGAAAAAGGGAGAAAACTGTCTCCCTATCCACTTTTGTGCTTAATTTTATACACCTCTATCTTGTCCCCCATTACTCACCCCTTCTCTTAGCAAAAAAGCCCCAAACATTGTAACTTTTTTCCTGACCAGAACTATACACAGTATTCCAAGTGTGGTTGCACCAGAGATTTGTAGAAAGGCATCATGACATCAGCAGTTTCATTTTTTATTCCTTTGCCAGTTTTCACTCAGTCATTGCCAGCTCAGACACCCTCCACATATATGTGAAGTTAGGATTTTTGCTCCAATGTGCATCACTTTACATTTGCTTACATTGAACTACATTTGCCATTTCGGTGCTCATTCCCCCAGTTTGGAGCCCTTCGCTGTTCCTCTTTGTTCTAACTGCCCTAAATAATTTGGTGTCATCAGCAGACTTGGCCACCTCATTGCTCACCTCTAAGTCCTCACTGCACTGTTGTTGTTGTTGTTCAGTCGTTATGTCGTGCCCGACTCTTGGTGACCCCATGGACCATAGCACGCCAGGCCTTCCTGTCCTCTGCTCTCTCCCAGAGCGTGCTCAAGTTCATATTCATTGCATCGGTGATGCTGTCTAGCCATCTCATCCTCTGCCGTCCCCTTCTCCTTTGCCTTCAATCTTTCCCAGCATCAGGGTCTTTTCCAGAGAGTTTTCTCTTCGCATTAGGTGGCCAAAATACTGGAGCTTCAGCTTCAGTATCTGTCCTTCCAATGAGCACTCAGGGTTGATTTCCTTTAGGACTGACTGATTTGACCTCCTGGCAGTCCAGGGGACTCGTAAGAGTCTTCTCCAGCACCACAGTTTGAAGGCATCAATTCTTCGGCGCTCAGCCTTCCTTATAGTCCAGCTCTCACAGCCATACGTTGCTACTGGGAAAACCATAGCTTTGATTAGACGGACCTTTGTTGGCAAGGTGATGTCTCTGCTTCTTACTATGCTGTCTAGGTGTGCCATAGCTTTCCTTACCTCAAAAAGTACCAGTTCCAATACAGATCATTGGGGGACCCCACTGTTTACATCCCTCCGTTGCAAGAACTGACTGTGCATTCCTTCTCTCCACTTTCTGTTCTCTTACCAGTTATCTCAGGAGTCTCCAGCCTCCTTTTGTCCCCATAGCTCCTCTGGTGTTCTCTCTCATCAGGCAACCAGGCCGATGCATCCATCCTCACACCAGTTCACTTGCACCTAGATGACCAGTTGTTGTACGATGGATGGGAACGTGCATTTGAATTCACACCCCACTGAAGATCATGCAATGTATTGTCATCTGGATGTACATCAGACCACAGATAGCAACACATTACTTCCAGCGGGATGTGCAGTGCAACGCATATCTCCACCCTGCCACAACTAGTCATATGTAACTTGGGGAAATTCTTGCTGTGCGGCAGCGTGGGCAATGGAACTGCCAGCGCAGTGCTGCAAGACAGGGAGCAATGGAGATACGTTCCCCCTTCCCCTGGTCCCATTAAGAATGGGGGCAATGGAAAAGCTTCATCTGACACCAGTGACATCATCAGGTAGCCAAATCTGATCAGCTATGTGGCACCTTAACCTCATGTCCACCAAGTTATCCTGATTGTACTGAAGAAATCCTTTCAAGGTCAAAAAAATGGTGCTGACTGGGGTAAGATGGGTAGCGTAAAACAATGCATGAGACAGCAGGGTTTTTTCAGGAACCTCTCCCCACTCAAAATAGCGACTTTCACACCGAAAATTGAAAGCCACAAAAGTTCAACTTGGAGCATATCTAGCAAATGATAGAGAAGAGTGAGTTACGCTGGAAGAAAGAGAGAACGCTAGGTGCACACATGCTGTTTTGCTTTGGGGAATGAATGCCGCTCTGCAGACTGGCACTACCTATTTGTGGATAAATGTAGATTGCAAAAATACCACACGTCTCCACTGCTCCCCTGTCACACGTGGACAGACCCTGGTGCTGGCTGCCTCTGGAACTTCCTGCTGCTCAAGGACGTGGGAAGCCATTTTCAGCAAATAAGGCAGTACATCAACATTGGAAAGAAAGAAAGAAAGAAAGAAAGAAAGAAAGAAAGAAAGAAAGAAAGAAAGAAAGAAAGCGAGCAGTGCAACTGGACGTAGACTTTGCTGGAAGCAATGCATTTGCAACCTGGAAGCGATGCACTGGTACCTGCCGCACTCATAGCGCAGTCCAAAGAGAGGGTGCTTGTGACTACTTTTGCTTCTTTGAGGCCCACTGAAGAAGGGCAGCAAAAACAGCCTGGGATGAGTTGGCACTGGCAGCAATGGGGGGACGCTGAGTTATTGGGTCACTTGGCAGCTTGGATCATGGAAGGGAGGGGTGCTATTTGTGGGTTTGTGGCGATACAGTAAAGGCCAACAAGTGTTTGGTGACTGCTCTGGGGGTGGAAGCAGCCATTACTCTCTGCAGCTTTGGTCTTCCATGCATTCTGGCTGAAGTGGCTTAGTTTTTTATTAACCTCAGTGCTGCTATGCTCTGTCATTCTCAAGCCCAGCTGTCAAGCGTCTTGTGAGGAAATTAACTTTTGACTGATCCCCAGCAAGGCTGTGCTAACGCTTCTGATTCAGCTGTGTGCAGGATTCACTGGCTTCCTCTTGGGTTCCCAGACCCCGTCAGGGGAATATGTAGGGAAGCCAAGGCTAAAGAACTGCCCGAGCTGCCCACCTCCAGTGCGTGTCCAGTCGTCATTAGCTGGTGGAGGACTTCTTCCGCAGAATCCGGGTCAGAGCACAATGCTCCCTGTTTGGGACTCACATCCTCTACTTCTTCCTCACCAACACTTGCTTCGTATTCATAGCACTTACCAGAGCTAGCATTTTCTGCCATGCCCTCATCTACTCACCTAGTCAGATTTCCTAGAACGTTCTCCTAGAATACAAACTGAGCGTGTTTCATCCTTCCAGCTTTGCATCTCTGTGCTGCTTGTTACACAGAGATGTGTGTATTTTGCCTACAGGATTCACTTTCTTTAGCATTTCAGCTTTATTATTCATGTAAGATCTTGCCCCAGTCTGGGGGGAGCCATGGCCTGGGACACCCATTCTGAGTCAGACAGGGGAAGCCAGGCGCCTGAGTACTCAGTTCTACCAGGCCTATCTTCCACAGCTGGGAGACCTAACCTCGGCGCAGGCCTGTGCTTCTCAACCAGGGACGTCTTCCATGGGAACAGGGTGGCAGGAGGAGGTCTCTGCAGGAGAGGGAGTTTTGGTGGTGTCTTCTTTGATGTCTCGTCTTCTGAAGAGGGCAGTACAGAGGCACCCGGTGAGGCGCAGCGACCACCTGAGAGCCAGGTTTCCCTGCCAGGATCAAATGTCGAATAGTGACCTTTTGTAGGCACTTTCCTGTATTTAAACCAGTGCAACCAGCAGTAGACTTTGCTGGAAGCAATGCACTGGTAACCTGGAAAGCTTCCTGGTTTCACTGGAACTGTGAACTTATTTTGAATTTATTCTGTGTGCTGAACCCAGGGCCTTTCATTGTGACGCTCATTAGCTGGTTCTTGTCAAGGAACTACGTTGTGATCTGTTAACTGTGGGTCTTTACTGGGACTGTTAAGGCTTATAGCTAATTATGGCAGTAAAAGGTTGCACTGTGATTTGTGCCTTGGCTCCGGGAAGTCAGGTTTTGACCATTATTTTTAATCACGTTTCCACCCCTTATTGCCTCTGAATACCAGCTGTTGGGGAAGAAAGGCTCTTGCCCTCATGTTTAGCCTGTGGGCATCTGGTTGGTCACTATGGGAAACAGGATGCAGGACTAAACAGGCCTTTGGTCTGACCCAGCAAAGTTCTCATTATGTTCTTTACTTCCAGTTAGAGGGAGAAGGAAATAACACCCATGTGCAATCTCAGCATGGACACCTGGATCAAAAGGCATGCCCCCTCCATGTGTATTCTGCAAAAAGATCTTCAAAAAAAGCACAGAATGTGGTAAAAGGTGCAGAATTAACCATCCTGAAAACCGTAGCTTTTATTTAATCTTCTCTCCCCCCCCACACACTGCAGTCATCAGTTCTCCAGCTGTTATAACAGTGAAGATTGTTTTTAACATGCTGGCAATGCCTTGTGAATGCTCAGATGCTAGATAGCAGGTTGAATGTGATATCCAAAGGAAGCTTCAGTACCCTCCCAATGAACAGAAATAGCATAATAAATTATGCAAAATGAGCAAAAATAATCTGCAGAATTTATACTTAATCTGCACAATTTATACAAAACACAAAAATTATTTTTATTTTTTATACAAAGCACTCACAGCCCTGGATATCTGTATAGTACTGCATATGTCTGCACAGATGCATTTCTTGCACTGCCCATCCATGCAGTGCCAAATCCCTTGTTATCAGCTTTCTCGTGTCTTCTAAAATGTTGGCATTCTGCCCACTGTTTATTCTTTCTCACTCTACCCAGACGCTGTTTCTGAACAGCAGCCACTAATTGTTTTGTCTCTAGTGGGCTGCAAAAGCAAAGAAACAACCATGCAAGCCACAGAACAATAAACTGCAGACAGGGTATGGGGAAAGCCAGCAATGTTATGAGAAACAGACCAAATGGACAGAGGCGCGACTGCCTAATTAAGCCTTGGCTGCCAATAACACAGGGCCTTTCCCCTGCCAATAACACAACTTTGTAACGCTGAGATGGATGATCACAGACTGAAGGTCAAGTAGAGACAATTATATTCACCCTGCTAGTTGGGGCAGGGTTTTAAAAATAGACAGGAATGCCTTCTCTGGGCTGGCAAAATAAAAGCGGAAGGGAGGCAAAGAGAGCTCTCCTTCATTTGAAATTCTGAACCTGTTGTTCCTCTCCCCTAGCCAGAAGTAAAATGTAGCTCAGAGAAAAGCAGGCGTGCAAGGGCTCTGGTCAAAGCCGGCTGAAGGGCATCTATGGAGAGCAGGGCTCACCTTCCTGTGTTACACAAATCCGTAAAGGGGGCGGGGCTTCTGGGAAGGGGGCGGGCGGGGCGAGGGAGATGTCTTTCAAGTGCCCTTGAGGGTCACTGGCTTTCCTGGTCTGGATTTCACTTTTTATGCTGCGGCTACATTCTCGGTTGCCCCCATTTTTGCTGTGCGTTGTTGGATCTGGCCCTGACAGGCCTAGCCACCCCCAGCCTCTTCCTCTCAGGGCCATCTCCTGCTCGGGCTCCTGCTGCCACGGTCTCACCTGCACAAGGAACCCCCAGTGCCTGGCCTGTGGCTTCTCGATGGTTTGGAGCAGGAGGCGCAGGGGCCTGGGGCCCACCCCACACTTTGGCTCGGCAGCACCATCTGCGTCGTGCCCACCTGCCCTGCTCCAACTGATGGCTCCCTCAGACTGCAGGTTCTGGCCCACGACAGGGAGATCACAGCTGGGGCGCTGGTTCCCGCAGGCTGGACTGGGAGGCCGTCGAGCATTGCCCGATTCCAGCCTGTGCCACGCGCGGTCGCAGGGGAGGCAGCCTTTGGGGCCAGTGCCAGGATCAAGGGGGTGCGTGTGACTAGCGCGCCAGCGCAAGGGGCGGGGCTGAATGGAATATGCCAGCCAGCCTGCCCTCAGCCTCTGCGGCACTCGCTGCTTTGCTCAGCTCTGGTTCTGGGGCAGGATTTCGTGCAGGTGGTTCGGCTCGCATGTGGACAGAGTAGGAATTTTAAAATAAAGATTTTTGTGCTGAACAGCCTGATTGGCCAGGGGTGGCTTGCTTCTTTTTCCCACCTACACTGTACTACCACCAGGGTGGCAATTGACCATATGAGGGAGGTGTGTGTCAAATAGGTTGTTTGGTCACTGTAAGGCAGGGAGTGCAGGTAGGGAAATTGCAGGAGAGTCATCAGTGAGCATCCAGAGGTACCTTTAAGGGAAAACGGGGCCTCACGGACTTACCACCTAGCATCTTGGAGTAGGGAAAGGACTTTCTCCCTTTGGGGCTTGAGTGGGTAACATAGCCAGAGTCATGGGACTCAACACTGCTTCCACCATTGCAGATCTGCTTTGCTGCTAATTTAATAAAATGTGCCCCTAGCTTACCCAACTCTTTGTGTGTTGCCTCTTTATTTCTGAGCATGATTACAAACAGATCCAGCTGGAGCAAGTTCCAAATGTTACTTCAGCAACACATAACCCCAGACTCGGCCTTCCGTATGGTTGCAGCCCAGCTGGGGTCATTCACTCTGCCTCCCGGCAGAAGAAGTTGTTCTGGCTGAAGGGGCCTGACTGTTCCAGCAGCTGTTGACTCTTTCTCCAGCGTGGAGGAGATGGTGGTTCTATTGAAGCTCCTGGCTGCAGCCTTCAGAGGCAGAGGGCAGCAGCGTGGTATCCTCAGGCTGGCAAAACATGGTGGCCTCCTGTGCTGGAGCTTATGGAGCAGTGGAGACCACTGTGGCTGGCTCGGAGGGTAATTCCCTCTCACCCTTGGATTTTTCCTCCAAGCTGATAGTCTTATTCCCAAACAGGGAGAAGGGTGGGTATGACACTGTCAAACCTTGATTCCTGAATTCAGGCTCCACACACAAGTATTGGTGACGTACTGGCAACATTATTGACAAAGTTAATAAATCAGATCTCCTAACACAGGCTTGCACAGGCCTTCTCCTGTCGTAAGGCATGAGCAGCAGTGGGGCATCTGGGTGCTGGTGGCATGTACAGTTGATTCACTGTGTCAGAGTACAACACATCTCCTCTACACACAGAAAAGGGGATGGTGTATTGCTCTTTGCTCACAAAAGGATCAGCACAAATCACATGCCGTTGGGCTTGAAATGTGTATTTGTGTCTATGGCTGTGTTGTCTAAAGAAGATGTTGGTTGTGCTGGTTGGTTATGTGTTGGCTCCCCCAAGGGGTCCAGGGTCTTCGTGAGAGACCAAGTCAGTACACCACACCTACCCAGTGATTCATTCAGTCTTCAAATTGCCATTTTGGGACTGGAACTAAACTGCAGACCTCATGGTCACAACATCTGGCCAGATTTTTGGACTTTTCTGTTCCCCACCCACCCCATACTTTTTGTACCAACTAACCTGATGAAGAGTTCTAAAGAATTCAAAAGCTTGCACACGTTTGTAGCATTTTGTTTGGTCCTAATAAAGGTACTGCCCAAATGTGGACCTTTTTTTAGATGGCGGTGGGGGGAGAGTTCCTCATGGACCAACACAGCTATTTTCATCCAGTTTGATCTTCTAGTATTCTGACCGGGCATCCAGCACACTAAATATACTTGCTGCAGCCAGTTTGTGAGTGATATCACTTTGTGTGGGTAGACTGTAATGTTCTTGCATTACTGCTGTGTTAAGGCCTTGGGGTTCTATGCATATCAATATAGCACAGGTGGTTTTCTCTGTACTGTAGTCCTTGATATATCACCCTTCTGGAGGCACTTCAACCTTTTCAGTTATGCCCAAATGCTCCATGAGGTGAAATTCCTTCATTAGTAGCAATCCCCGCAGGGCATGCATGACATTTGCAACTAGCTTGGTCTTTGAGCCTCCTCCAATCCTGACATACATATTTTGCCCTCAGGTTAGTCAGGAAACTCCTTTTTGATGCTTCCACTATTGGAAAGGAGCATTGAAAGGGCAGCCAGACAGGGAGATAAGTTATCCTATCACCATAACGCCTTTTCTTCTGGTGGAGAAGAGCCTAGGGGGCTGAGTCATAAGCATGTGCAGACTGCCTTTCACTGAGCATTAATTCATTCATTCATTTATTTCATTTATATGCCACCTTTTTTCCTCCTTAAGGAACCCAAGGTGGCATACATGATCCTCCTCCTCTCCATTTTAGCCTCACAACAACAACCCTCTGAGGTCGGCTGGTCTGAGAGTCCGTGACGGGCTCAAAGTCACCCATTGAGCTTCCATGGCCGAGCAGCGACTAGAACCCGGGTCTCCCGACTCCTGGTCTTACACTCTCACCACTACACCACACTGGCTCCCCTTCCCCCATTTCAGGAGGATTCTAAAGCATTAATCACAACACAAAGAATCCCAGATGTGGGGAGGGGGGCTATTTGTGCCTATTGGATCAGGGAGGAAAAGAATACTGCACCAGCAGCAGAAATCTGAGAGCAGTCTCAGGAATGGTATTGGTAAAGAAAGAGAGGAGGGGAAAGGTGTAAAAGAAGGAAGCACAAATGTAAGGCTGAAATCTTACATAATTTATTTACTTGTAAGCCCAATTCAACTTTAAAATGCTGTTTTAAAATGCTGTTTTAATGTTTTAATACAATTTTAATTGTATTGCTGTTTAATTATATTTTAACCTTTGTATATTTTCATATGTTTTAACTGTATGTGTTTTAATGTTTGTAAGCTGCCTTGTGTCCCAGTACTGGGGAAAAGGCGGGGTATAAATATAATAACAACAACAACAACTCAATAGGACCTAAGTCCGAGTGATGCTTTAGAATCCTCCTGAAATGGGGGAAGGGGGAAGGGTGTGTGAGTGGGATGGAAAACACAAAATCAGGAGAGTAAGGAAAAAGGTGAAATATGGAGAAGGAGGCATAAAAGAGAAAAGATAGCCAGAGAAGCAAGAGAAACACTGCATTAAGGTTATAGTCCCTGGCACGCTTACTGGGGAGTAAGCCCCACTGAATTCGGTAGGGTTTATTTCCAAATTAACATGCACAGGCTGGGGTTGAAGCTGCAGAAGGAGAAAGAGGAAGAAAAGGTGCTGGGATAATGGAGAAACACAAAATGTTTTTTTTGTTTGTTTGTTACATTTCTATCCTGACTTTCCTCCAAGGAGCCCAAGTGGTCCTCCTCCTCCTCTCCATTTTATCTTCACAACAACCCTGTGAGGTCAGTTGGGCTGAGAGTCAGTGACTGGCCCGAATTTGCCCAGTGAGCTCCATGGCCAAGTGGTGACTAGAACTCAGGTCTCCCAGTCCTAGTCCAGCGTTCTAACCACTACACCACACTGGCTGGCTCTTCTTGCTTCTCTCAGGCACACAGTGAAGCTGGACAGCATGCTAGCAAGCAGGTGCGGCAACTAGCCTGAGCCCGTGCGTGAGTGGGCAAGCACATGGGGATCAGAGGCCACCTTTCATTCATTAACTCTCCCTCTGCAAACTAGGAAGACGGTCAGTTAGAAAGACCCATACAGGGGGAAGGAGGGAGGTCACAGCTACCCACTCTTCTCCTCTCATGGTGCTGCCTGCCACAAGCTCGTCCTCTCCTGGCTACACACCCCCTCCCGGGTCGTCCTGCCTCACGAGCCACCACGCCTTTCCCCATGGCCTGGTTGGTGGGCTTGCAGCCTCTCACATGAGGAAGCAGCACACAGATCATGGGCAAGAAAAACAAGACAAGACAACTGTAGCCTAGCTACAGTTATCCATGCTCTGATAACCTCAACTAGATTACAGTAATGCATTATACGTGGGGCTTCCTTTGAAAACGGTCCAGAAAGTTCAGCTAGTCCAAAACAGGGCAGCAAGATTGTTAACAGGGACTGGCCAACATGATCACATTACATCAGTACTTTTCCAGTTGCACCGGCTGCCAGTCCATTTCTGGGACCGATTCAAAGTGCTGGTATTAACATTCAAAGCCCTTAATGGCTTGGGGCCAGGTTACCTGAAGGATCGTCTCCTCCCATATGTGCCTGCCCAGACCCTAAGTTCATCCTCAGCGGTCCTTATCCGTGAAAAGGAAAGGTTCCTCCTGTGCAAGCACCAGGTCATTACTGACCCCTAGAGGGACGCCGCTTCCGCTGGCATTTTCATGGCAGACTATAGCGGGGTGGTTTGCCATTGCCTTCCCCAGTCATGAGCCCCTGCCAAAGGAAGTGAGGCAGGTAGCTGCCAGGAAGAGGGGCTTTTCTGCTGTGGCACCCTGGCTGTGGAATGAGCTCCCTAGAGAGGTTTGCCTAGAGCCTACGTTGTACTCCTTCCAACACCAGGTGAAGACCTTGTTATTCTCCGAGGCATTTCTTTTAGCTTTGGTGTTTTAAGTCTCTATTTTAAATCTCTGCATTGCTGCTAGGTTTTATTCTGGTTATATTCTTATATTGTGGTTTTAACTCCTTTATATTTTACATTGTTTTATCCTGCACTTTTTGGTTTTAATTTTTGTGAACCACTCAGAGAGCTTCGGCTATTGGGTGGTATAGAAATTAAATACATAAATAAAATAAAATAAAATAAAATAAAATAAAATGGAACAAGGCAGATCTGTGGCAACTCTGGGCTTTATACCAATACCTGCACCACTGTGACTCCTGAGCTCTGTGTGGGGTGACAAACAAACAGCGTGGGGTCAAGCAGTTCCACAAAGCAAAACCGTCTGGAGCTGCAAAAGCAACGGAGGTGGAGTTTCTGGCCAGCGGGCGGGGGGGGGGGGGCACTGGCCCAACTGCAGGCACGTGCTCTGGCTGCGGCTGAGGCTGACTTCAGCACAGTGCAGAAGTATTGGCCCGTTGCTAGGGTCATGGGCAGGTTGGTCAAGGTGGATGCTCTGTTAGCCCTTGACCTCACTGATTTATTACAGATGCCACCCCCTCATGGGAGTCCTAATACAGGCCTGCACAGGACATCTCCTAGACTAAAAGAAGGGGCGGGGAGTCCTGAGGCTGTTCTTAAGGGGACAGAGGACAGTTAATTCACTATGCCTGAGTACAATACACTGATCTTTGGCATAATTCAAGGACCTATGTGCTGGCAGCCACCTCCATGTAGAACCTCAATTCCTCCCCATACATTACTTCATCCCACTGTCTTCTGCCCAGCAGTACTCCTCCCTTCTGGGATTTGCAACAACCTTTCATCACTCTGGGTTCATAAACACGTATGCCGAGGTGTCACTTTCCAGGGTGATGGCCAAAAATAAACCAGATAGTGCCAGTGGAAATCCATATTGCTTATTATCACAGTACAAAACTGATGAGAACACACGGGGATGTAAGGAAAAATAGTATTTACATTTGATGAGTTAAATTATTTGGGTCACAGGGAAGAAGACGGTTCAGCCGCTAGGCTGGTAAATAAATACTTTTAAAGAAAGGAATTGCTTACTGTCTTTCCTGTAGTAGAGAATTTCCAGCTTACACTCCTCGGTTCCAAGCAGTGCCTGCCCCAACTGCGCAATGGAGTTGCTCGTAGTGTCAGGCCCAGTGAGGAAATCACAGGTGCAAGGGCGCTGCATCACCTCCACTCGGGAGTAGCCAAACATCTCGCAGAAACCATCGTTGCAGTAAATGATGGCACAGTTCTCCATCTGTGCATTGGCAATGAGGAACTTGCGGTCTGGGGGGCGGGGGTGAGAAAGAAATGCCAAAGGTTACCAGGAAGCCATTGACTGGACCAATACAAAACGGGCAGAGGGAGTGAGCAGCTATTTATGCCAACCCATGTCCTAGAATGGCGCATATACAAGTAGCAGTTTATGAACAGCATGACCAATGCTGTTACACAGGTGTTCCTTATGATTCTATGATCTTAAGACAAAAATGGTAGCTCTCAGCACCAATCCCCCCCTTCCTGTGCCCATTTTATCACCCAAGGTTACCTGCTCCACACATACTTTACGGTGGTGTATTTTGGGGTGGATCATATGCTCTACTTATTTATTATTTATTTTATTTAAAGCATGTAGATCATTCCCTGCCTTTCTTTAAAAGGATGTGTGGCATTCTGAAGTCTAGATTATGTGAGTCACTCTGGGTAAAATGCAGGGGCCAATTTCCAGGGGTGGGCTGTGTGAGCCAAATCCAGGGCCACAGAGAGGTAACCCAGGGCAAAACAGTCCTCAGGTCCTCCTCCTGCCCCCTGCCCCCAAATGCTCCCTGTAGATAACACCACATATTTAAATGCATGTAATATTAGCATAATAAATGTATTATATAGTTTAGGATGCAGTATTCAATTATGATAAATTCACTACTAACCATGAGTGCCAATTCACTGGATAGGAAAACCTACTGTAACGGAATGTAAAAGGAATACCTTAAAATCTCAGGAAATTAGGAATCATCATAGGATTTACAAACATTATCTATGATTACTAAGATTAAGAGAAGAAATGATCAAACATTCACAAAATTCAGCCAAAATCCTTTAATACAATAATTAATGAATGATCTAAAACTTAAACAGGTATGACTTCTTCCCTGCTTTGATTTTGGCAAACTTAGCAATTAAATTTATCAAAACAGATTTGCCTAGCAAGCTTACTTCCTGCTGAGACCACAAGGTACATAAAAAGTGAAGAAGCCACATTGATGAAAACAACTCAACCCCCCCCCCCCCGACACACATACACAAAGTTGGGCTCTGTGCTTGCTCACTGTTTTGTGACATTTCGGTTGGTCCTAATAAAGCTCTCAAGTGCTCCACATCCATTCATCAGGCATGGTACAAAAAGTGGTGGGGGGTGGGGGTGGAAAACAAAAAAAGTACACAAATTGGGCCGTATGTTGTGGTCATGAGGTTTGCATTTTAGACTCACTAAAATGAAGTGACATAATGAAGTACTTTCTGGCATGTTGTTGTCTGTGGGTTGCGGCTGAATACGAAGATAATCTAGCCGTCCAGCTAATACAGAGAGTATCAAACATAACTAATAACAGTGCTTGTTGGATGCGCACACAAATGCCCCAAAATGTAAAACAGGGAGTCCCATTGATTCCAGTGCCATTGACATTGCAAAACATAACACATGCAATAGCTAAGACCAGAAATTTGACACGGGTTCAAACAAATCATATAGACATTACTGGATTCCTATATGTAGTTAACAAACTTCATATCTGGTGTATTAACCAAACAAAATCACAAAGTGGAGGAAGAAATGTAGGAAAGAGTGTGTGTGATAATTATATATCCAAAACAAGTTGAGGAAACACACGTTAAAATAGGCCACTCCACTTGTCAATCTGTTAAAAGTTTCTACACTGTATCTAACAGGACCAATGTGGCAAAAAGGCCTGCAAAGCAAAAGTCTCTTTGATAGAGAGCTCTGGGAATGTGTTTGGGTTTCAAATGGGGAATGCTACTTAAATGGTACCAAAGTAAATGCCACCACTGACAACGATGGAGGCAGTATTATACCATTTGGAGAGTATTATGTATGGGTCGCTTTAGGTTCTAACAGTAACATAGCTGCACTAGAAGGCCACTATTTTGCATGTGGTACTGAGTTTTATAAGACCTTGCCTAGTGATTGGTATGGCACACGTTACGCCAGCTGGCTAGTACCTGGGATGCGAGTCATAAACACCCTCCAAACGGGAAGGCACCAAAATAAGGGTACGGTCAAAGGCTCCAAGGCAATGTTAGAAAATAAATATAAAAATCCCCATACTGTTGGAAAATTGATTGGATGCTCCATAGCAGGAACTCTTCCTGGTGTAGGTACTGCATGCCTGGGATAGTTTGTGATTAGACTCCAAGCAGTCACTGAAGTCATGGCTGATTTAGGCAATCCATGGAAACGCCATTTCAACCCTAGCACAGACCCAAGAACCAATAAGGCAGATGGTAATCCAAAATCAAATGGCTTTGGATTTTGTTTTAGCCAATGAAGGAAATGCCTGTGCTATTATTAACCAAGAATGCAGTGTATACATCATCAGCTCCTTTCAAGTGGTTGAGGCTCATGTAGATGATGTTATGGTCCATGCTGGCAGAGGAAGTGAAATAATGAATGTTCCCAAAGATAATTCTATGGACTGACTAAGTGGATGGTTTCTCAGTCTCACAGGATGGGTAAGAGCCCTGCTGAAATATATATTCATGGGACTATTTGTTTTTGTGTGCTTGTATGTGCTAGTGCAATTAATAATCTGTACTCTGAAATGTTGCATTAAGAAAACAGTTCAGGCCATGTCAACCACTCAAATGAAAATGATAAATCTTGCAAGAGCTAGAAAAAGGAGAATTAGAAAAACAAGAAATAATCGAGTTTATGCAGATACAAGTAGGATGATTCCAAAGGAACCAAAGGGGGGAGTGTTATGGATAACTGCAACAGACCAGAGTGGGAGCATATTAGGACTGAGTGAAGGTTGGGACCTGAGCGTCTCCACTGTGGAATTTTTGAATGGGTTCAGGACCATCCCCACCTACTCTCTCCGAAAAACGCAAGATTTACAAAGTTCTGAACAGCAGTTTGCTTAACCAGCAGAAGTTTCTATATGTGGGCAAGCCAGATAGGGAACTGCCTGTATGTCACCATTTTCCAAACAGACCAGCCAATGGTCTAAAAAGGACTTCCTTTTGGGTAAACAAACATTCTGCACACAATCAAGTTGTTGTAATTAATTTCCTAATAAAAAGCTAATTGTGTCTAGTATGCGTCGAAGGGTTCTTGCATCCCGCAGAGGGGGAGCTCTTTCCACTGCAGCGGTGTTTTCTCTTTCTCAGTAAAGGCATGTTGTACCTGAAAGTGCCTTTTGAGTGTTGGGGCCAGGACATTACAAAAGGACATTGTTGTTGTCTGGATCACCCATAAAATGTGAGTGAATGAGCCACAGTTATTCTTCAATAAATCCTCGTCTGGAAAAGCCCTAAGTAGGAATTGTCCCTGGTTCCACCTAGGCACTGGATTGTTTTGGCCTTTGAAAGAATTATACAGGCCTAACTGCTCATTCAGGTATTTGCTGCAAAAGTGAAACTGTTTCTTCCAGTGAACTCACATAGTGCCAGTTTGCATGTCACCACGGCAAACTGTGGGTTATTTAAGCTGTGCCTTTACCCAATCTATGTAATTAAAGTCACCCATTATTACAGCACAAGCTGTACTCGCTTTCTGTAAATCACCTCTGATCGGTGCAATCAGAGGCTGTCAGCGTGACATGTGAACCTGGGCTGCTGGCTTGTTTAGGGGCTAAAGAACCCAGCGGTGAACCCAACAACAAACTATGGGTTAACTGATGGGTTGTTTAGCCCTAAACAACAAAGCAGTGATTGTTTACAGAAAGTGGGTGCAGCTCGCACACACCACACATCCCTGCAAATTGTAGCTTATGTTGGCCTGCCTCTCGAAGAGACAACACACAACAGATGCAACCTTGTTAGTCCACTAACCTCAGGCAATAACTTCAGTCTTGGGGGCCCTGGGGCAATATGCTGTTTGCTCCTCCCTGCAGTGCTGGCCAAATTTGGGAAAGAGTGGGTGTGGGCATTTCAAAATGTTCAGAAAAGTTAATATTCCATGCAGAAACAGAAAAAATAATAATAGGGGAAACTCTCAACTTGTTTTGAGTAGGAACAAAAGCATAAAACCTTATGTGCTCTAACCTGGGACTAAATCAATTGAACATAGTGGGACTTCCAATGTGACACAAATCTGTCTTTCAAAGCATTGTATATCTATCCCACGGTGGGGCTAACAACTTTTAAGCAAGGTAGACATTTTGCTCACACTTTTATGTCTAAAGAAGAAGGAAACATATATTCAGGTAGGATGAGAAGAGAGAGAGAGAGTTAGAACTTTATTCAGATACGTATTCCCATATCTAGCCACACACAGCAGACAGAGAAAAGTCTGTTCTTCAAGGAGAGAGTTGCTTGGATTAGGATGTCTTCTGCTTTGTCCAGCTTTGAATGACCTGAGTGGGTTCTCATCTCCTGTCCTGACTATACTGAGGGTTCAAAATAACAAGCACAGAGAAGCAAGAAGATCAAGGCAGAAGCATAGGAGGTAGGGCTGTGC
This sequence comes from Heloderma suspectum, assembly GCF_057233095.1. Lineage (NCBI taxonomy): Eukaryota > Metazoa > Chordata > Lepidosauria > Squamata > Helodermatidae > Heloderma > Heloderma suspectum. The sequence continues at coordinate 129,081,212 of NC_139462.1, read as the reverse complement.
ACCGCTTCAGCCTGAGGCCTGAACCCCAAGTCGAAGCAGGCTGCTTCAGGTCACTTTGTGCCCCTTCTGAGGTGAAGCAGAGGGGGCACGAAGCAACCTGGAGCTGGTCAGGGGCTCTCCGAAGCGCTCGGTGTGCTTTGGAGCTTCGGCACCCCGGCCCAGCTGTGCCAGGTCCTTACTCGAGCCACCGCCTCCTCCTCTGCCACTGCCTCCTCCTCCGCCACCATCGCTGTCCTCGCCATCGCCATCCTCGCCACCACCATCCTCGCTGCCTCCACCGCTGCTGTCCTCACCACCTTCTCCATCGCTGTCCTTGCTGCCGCCAACTCCTGAGGCCTGGACGCACACAGATACTCTTACTGCAGGAAGTCGCCATTTTAAAAATGGCAACTTCCAGGAAGTTCCAGGAGATTGCCAGTTTAAAAATGGTGACTCCCTGCAGTAAGAGTCGCTGCGTGTGTCCAGGCCTTAGCAGTTGGTGGTGGCAGCGAAGGTGGCAATGATGGTGGCAGAGAAGGTGGCGGGGACGGTGACGAAGACTGCGGTGGCGGCAAGGGCAGTGGTGGCGAGGATGGTGATGGTGATGGTGGCGATGGAGGCGGGCGGCAACGATGATGACAGTGGTGGAGAAAGCGGTGGCGGCAAGGTAAGGGGGTTTGCGCAGGGGTGTCAGGCGGGGACCTGAAGTGGGATTTGACATCTGAATCCTGCTTTGGGTTCGGGGCTGAGTCGGGTTGGGGGCACCCTGAATCTGCCTGAGCCAAATCGGGCCCATCTCTGAAGCCACAAAGTGGCTTTCGAGTCAGATTGAGGGGTCCCTGCACAGCCCTAGTAGGAAGGATAAGCAAAGCTGACAGGAGTTAGGTTCCAATAAGATAAGCTCCTCATGCTGGATCTTCCTCTGCTGGTGACACTGGCATGCTGGCAGGGACAGAGCCTAGGCAGAGGTTGAACATGGAGATTGCAAAGTGGGAGAGCTTGAGCAAAGTGGTTCCATTATCTGGGGATTGCTCTTATAGGGTCTGCTCACCTGGGGAAGGGTTTACTTCAACAATCAAATGAAAGCTAAAATCAGCACCTTGGCTTACTCAGAAAGGAAGGAGTTTGCAATGAAGGGTAATGGCTCTTCATGGCTATAGTTTACCAACTGGAAGTAGAGGCTCTCCAAAGTGTGGTGGGCTCTCCCTGGCCAATCAGATCAGGTATCTCTTGGGTATGCTAGGCAGCATCTTGATGTAGCAGAGGGGAAGGCTGTTGCATTCTTCCAGGGACACACCCTTTGCTACTAGTAGAATCCAAATTGATGAGTCATGCTGCTGACTCCAGTAGTACCCTGCAGTGTACCCATCCGGGGTGGGGTGTCTCCGCAGGAGATTTCCTGAGAGCTGGCTGCATCTGGAGGTCGTTCAGGGCACATAATATCATGGCCATCCCGCAGCTATCCTGGAGCTTTTTGCAGAACAATCAGATTTCCTGAGACTGCTTAAAGTCCGAGTCTTTTCCTTCAGTTGGGTTCTCCCTGGTATAGTTGCTGGGTGCCCCAACCGCCGCATTGACCTCGGGTATGCTAGCCCTGCCCAGGGGTGTGCCTTTCACCATGACCCTGGTCAAGGGGTGCTTCCTGTCCCTGTCTTTCCCACCCCTGTCTTTCCAAGCACAAACACATGTGTGTCTACTCAGAAGTAACTCCCATTGTGGTCAGTGAGGCTTGTTCCTGAAATGCCCTTAAAGCTATGTCAAAGCTGCGTGTCTTTGACGTTTGCTTCTTTGCTTTTTGGAAGTAATTACATTTACAGCTTAGATCCTTCACAGCATCGGGAGCTTTGGAGGGGGAGGGGGGGGAGAAGTGGCATTTCTTTAATGTTTGTCAGCTGTAAGGAACTAGTTATTGCAAAGCTTTGATCCTTTGCATAGCGGGAGCTTCAGGGGAGGGAGAAGTCTTTCTTTAATGTTTGCTTTGTCAGCTCTAAGGAAGGAGGGGGAGAGGGGAAGCCTCTCACATTGGTTGATCAGCCCCTGCCAGTCTGATGATGTTCACTCCAACCCCACCCCCCACCCCACCCTGAAGTATGTTCCTATGAAGCAACTTAGAATGGTTCGGTGCACTCATTTGTGGAGCCCTGCGCATACTAAAGCCAATTCCCTGAAAAATCCAGTAATCCTCCATTTGCTTCTCCCCGCCTCCCCCTGGCCCCGCTCACTGTTGCAGATTATTCTCCCTTGGCCACAAAACTGGATTGGTTTGCTTTTTGGTCCTCTCCACTCCCACTATTCTATAAAGTCATGAACTCTAGAGTTGGCAGATGCCCTGTATGCTAGGAGAAGTTACAAGATGGATAGGGTACAACCTGGCAATAAGTAAAATGTAAACTACAGGGGGTTAATTCAGTGCTTCCACTAAACTTCCCTGAGCAGGGGAGCATGGACAGGGGCGGGGAACAAGCCTCTCTCATTCGCTGAGCGGCACCTATGCAGTTGATGATGTTCAGTTCTACTCCACCCACCCAATCCTGAAGAATGGGGGTTTGATGCATGAAAGTGGGTTTTTAGGTAGTGTATACTCTGCTTTTCTTGCTTCCTGTGCCCCTGAAAGACCAAATTAATTTCATGAAAATCCAGATATAACCAGAAAGTGCTTTTCATTCCATGTCCATGTAGATGGAGCCGAGGTCTGAAGTGGCAATGACTAACCAGGAAGGATAACTTGGGGACATGGTGGATAGATCAGTGAAAACATCAGCTGAGCAGGTGGCAGTAGTGAAAAAGGGAAATTCCATGCTAGGGATTATTGGGAAAGGGAATCAACATAAGATGGCCAGTACTGTAATGCCTGTATATAAATCCATGCTGCGGCCACATTTGGAAAACTGTGTACAATTCTGGTAGGAGCCATGTCGTCCTGGCAAGTGTCCTGAGGAGGCTCCACAGGTTGCCTCCTCAAACAGCTTTTAAAAGGTTGAAAAACCTTTTCATCTTCCCCTGGAATTAAAAGGGGAAGCTAGAGTACCACCTGGATAAGATCTTGGAAGAACAACTCATTTTGTGGAGCAGCAGAACAGCTGGACTCTAAGGTTGGTTTTCCGGAGCGTCATGTACTCAAAGCTGTTTTGAAACTCCTATGTAATTAGGAGACTTCAGGGCTGACGAGTTCCAAAAGTATTTATGAATTAAACATACCAACAATATCTGAGGACCTGCAAATCTGTTGAAGTTACTCTTTGTTTGTAATTATACTTACTTGCTTTCTTTACAGAAGTGGAGGATGGCAGCATCAAGGGGAAAGAAAAAAGCCACGGGACCACCACCAACTCCCCCAACCCCTCCCTTTGCAAAGGTTTCTAGAGATGCCAGAGATGTAGAGGAGTTGCTGGCTCTGATAAAAACTTTGTCTTCTCAACTAGCAGAACAGGCTAAGAGGATGGATACAATCCAAGATTCTATTACTAACCTTCAACAGGCTGTGGATTTAATTAATAGTTCTTTGCAAAAGATGGAATTGAAGGTTAATGCTCTCCAAGACCAGGTGTCTGCACAAGAGACGTCTATGCATGCCTCCCATAATATCCTGTCTGCGAGAATTTCCCAACTGGAGGCATATACTCGTAGAGCGAATCTGCATATCCTTGGTATCCAAGATCTGCCTGCTGATATAAGTCTGTCTAAATTCTTGGATAAATTTCTGCATGAGCTACTCGCTCCGCCATCTGATTATTTACTTGATATTGAGCATGCATACCGTGTTCCAGTTCGTGGCATCAAAGGGACTGCCTTTACTGTTATAGTTCAATTTTCAAGAGTTTCTACAAAAAGTCATATTTTATGCTTGGCAAGGGAAGTGGGAGAACTTTTTTGGGGGCCAACATGAGACAAAGTTATGTTATTTCCGGATTACACTAAAGAAATCGCTGACAAAAGAAGGCAATTTACCAAGGCGAGAAATCAGGCAAGACAAATGAGTCTGCAATATCATATCAAATATCCTTCTATATTTTGCATTATTTTTGAAGGCCAGATGAAAAAGTTTTTAAATCATGAAATGGCGGAGGCTTGGCTAGCTGGCGTTCAAAGTAAGGCACGAGAAACATCTTCCCCAGCCTCATGAGCTGGGAATTTTTCAATTCTTCTTCTTCTTTGGATTTGTTTGGGTTATAAGGTCTGGGCAGTATGCCAGTCCAGAGGACTGTTTACATATATCCTCCTTTTTCTCTCTCTCTTTTTTATTTCCTTTTTTTTATATTAGACATGATGTACTGTATAATAAAATTCCTGTTTGTGTGTGTATAGATATATATACATTCATATATAGATTAAGAAATGACATATCTAAAAATATAGATAGCATAAAGTTACTATTATTACTTATCCTTTTTAATTTCCTTCCTTCCTTTTTTATTATTATTACTATCATTATTATGAGACTTTGATTAGTAATATTTTTGGCTGGTTAAATTGTTAGGCTTTACTATTATATGTTAACTGAAGGGCAATATATGGTTATTGGAAATGAATTGTAGGCTTGCTCCCTTGCTATAAGACTGATGATATGATATTGAAACGTAAGGTTGATTATCTATGCTGTACTGAATTGTAATATTGGCAATGTTATAGGTATAACTTTTAAGTAGAATGATACTTGAAGTTTGTGTGTAATGCAGTTTAAATTTAATCCTTTTAAGTAACTTTTTAATATTTTTTCTTTTTCTTTCTTGCTTTCTTCTTCCTTTTCCTTCTTGTTTTGTTTTTTCTTTTTCATTATTGCTGTGCCCTCCTAAGAATACTGTATTGTTGGAAACTGTAGATAATGACTAAGTTGTTGGTACTGTTTATTTCATTTATAAGGATAAAAAATAGTTTCAAAAAAAGAAAAAGAAAACTGTACAATTCTGGCATCCTCATCTCAAACATGATATCATAGAGCTGGAAAAGGCGCAGTAAAGGTCAACTAAATAATAAAGAAACTCTAAAACTTTTCCTATGAAGCAAGGTTTAAGCATTTGCAGATTCTGAATTTAGAGAAAAGATTGCTAAAGGGGCCCATGACAGAGGCTCGCAAAATTATCCATTCTATGGAGAGATAATTTTTCTCCCTCTCCTATAGTACTAGAACTCAGGGCCACTCAGTGAACCCAATGCAACTGCGTGGCAGTAGATTCAAGACAGGCAGAATAAAGTAGTCCTACATGCATAAGTAACTGTGAGTCAGTGTTGGCCATGAAGTTCACTGAGTGACTTTGGGCTAGTCACTGACTCTCAGCCTATCCTAACTCACACAGATGTTGTGAGGATAAAACAGAGAGGAGGAGGAGGAGGAGGAGGATCATGTACACTTGCCTTGAGCTCCTTGGAGGAAAGGTAGGATGCAAATGTAATAAATAAATAACTTTTGGAATTCGGTTCCACAAGATGTATTGATGGCACTGGCTTAGATCAGGGTGGGAAGAAAGTAGATCTCCAGATGTTTTGGACTTCAGTTTCTACCATTCCTGACCACTGGCCATGCTGGAAAGGGTTTCTGGGAGTTGAAATCCAAAACATTTGGAAATCTACTTTCTGCCCACCCCTGGCTTAGATGGCTTAGGCCACAATCCTATCCATGTTTAGACAGAAAAAGTCCTACAACTCCCAGCATCCCCCAGCCTGATGGTAACTAAATAGAATCTCCATGTTCATAGATGATATGCTATTGAATGCAAGTTGCTGGAAGGGGGAAGAGTTGTTGCCTTCATTCCCTTTGTGTGGCCTTTCTGAAAGCATCTGGTCGTCACTGTGTGAGGACACTGCAGCAGATGGACCTTTGATTTAATTCAGCAGGGCTTCTCTTATATTTTTATCCCTCTCTGGTACAGAAATATTTTGTAGTGACTGCTGTTAGGTCTTTCAGTGTAAGCAAGCCTGCTCCTTGATGTTGTTCAGTCATTAAGTCGTGTCCGACTCTTCGTGACCCCATGGACCATAGCACGCCAGGCCTTCCTGTCCTGAGCACTCTCCCGGAGTGTGCTCAGGTTCATATTCATTGCATCGGTGATGCTATCTAGCCATCTCATCCTCTGCCACCCCCTCTCCTTTTGCCTTCAATCCTTCCCAGCATCACGGTCTTTTCCAGGGAGTTTTCGCTTCGCATTAGGTGGCCAAAATATTGGAGCTTCAGCTTCAGTATCTGTCCTTCCAATGAGCACTCAGGGTTGATTTCCTTTAGGGTGGACTGATTTGACCTCCTTGCAGTCCAGGGGACTCATAAGAGTCTTCTCCAGCACCACAGTTCGAAAGCATCAATTCTTCGGCGCTCAGCCTTCCTTATAGTCCAGCTCTCACAGCCATACGTTACTACTGGGAAAACCATAGCTTTGATTATATGAAACTTTGTCGGCAAGGTAATATCTCTGCTTCTTACTATGCTGTCTAGGTTTGCCATAGCTTTCCTCCCAAGGAGCAAACGTCTTTTAATTTCATGGCTACAGTCACCATCTGCAGTGATCTTGGAGCCCAAGAAAGTAAAATCTGTCACTGCTTCCATTTCTTCCCCTTCGATATGCCAGGAAGTGATGGGGCCAGATGCCATGATCTTTGTTTTTTTAATGTTGAGTTTCAAACCAGCTTTTGCACTCTCCTCTTTCACCCTCAACAAGAGGCTCTTTAGATCCTCTTCGCTTTCTGCCATTAGGGTGGTATCGACTGCGTATCTGAGGTCATTGATAATTCTCCCGGCATTCTTAATTCCGACCTGTGATTCATCCAGCCCGGCGTTTCTCATGATGTACTCTGCATATAAGTTAAATAAGCAGGGCGACAATATACAGCCTTGTACTCCTTTCCCAATTTTGAACCAATCGGTTTTCCATGTCTGGTTCTTACTGTTGCTTCTTGACCCTCGTACAGGTTTCTCAGGAGACAGGTAAGGTGGTCTGGTACTCCCATCTCTTTAAGAATTTGCCAGTGTTTGTTGTGATCCACACAATCAAAGGCTTTAGCGTATTCAATGAAGCAGAAATAGACGTTTTTGTGGAATTCTCTTGCTTTCTCCATGATCCAGCGAATGTTGGTGATTTGATCTCTAGTTCCTCTTCCTCTTCGAAACCCAGCTTGTACTTCCAGTAGTTCTCGGTTCACATACTGCTGAAGCCTAGCTTGTAGGATTTTGCGCATAACCTTGCTGGCATGTGAAATGAGCGCAATTGTACGGTGGTTTGAGCACTCTTTGGCATTGCCCTTCTTTGGAACTGGAATGTAAACTGACCTTTTCCAGTCTTGTGGCCACTGCTGAGTGTTCCAAATTTGTTGGCATATTGAGTGCAGCATTTTAACAGCATCATCTTTTAGGATTAGCTCAGCTGGAATACTGTCATCTCTGCTAGCTTTGTTGTTAGTAATGCTTCCTAAGGCCCGCTTGACTTCACTCTCTAGGATGTCCGGCTCAAGTTCAGTGACTGCACTATCATGGCTATCAGGGACATTAAGATCTTTCCTGTATAGTTCTTCTGTGCATTCTTTCCACCTCTTCTTAATCTCATATACTTCTGCTAGGTCCCTGCCTTCTTTGTCCTTTATCATGCCCGTCTTTGCACAAAACGTTGCCTTGAGATCTCTGATTTTCTTGAAAAGATCTCTAGTCTTTCCCATTCTATTGTTTTCCTCGATTTCTTTGCATTGTTCATTTAAGAAGGCCTTCTTGTCTCTCCTTGCTATTCTCTGGAACTCTGCATTCAGTTGGATATATCTTCCCCTTTCTCCCTTGCTTTTCTCTTCCCTTCTTCCCTCGGGTACTTGTAAAGCCTCCTCAGACAGCCACTTTGCTTTCTTGCATTTCTTTTTCTTTGGGATGGATTTTGTTGCTGCCTCCTGAACAATGTTACGAACCTCCATCCATAGTTCCTCAGGCACTCTGTCTATCAGGTCTAATCCCTGAAATCTATTCCTCACCTCCACTGTATATTCATAAGGGATATGATTTAGGTCATACCTGAATGGTTTAGTGGTTTTCCCTACGTTCTTCAATTGAAGCCGAAATTTTGCAGTAAGAAGCTCATGATCTGAGCCACAGTCAGCTCCAGGACTTGTTTTTACTGACTGTATAGAGCTTCTCCATCTTTGGCTGCAAAGTACATAATCAATCTGATTTCGATATTGACCATCTGGTCATGTCCATGTGTAGCCTCTTGTGCTGTTGGAAAAGAGTGTTTGCTATGATCAGTGTGTTCTCTTGGCAAAACTCTATTAGCCTTTGTCCTGCTTCATTTTGTACACCAAGGCCATGCTTGCCTGTTATCTTGGTGATTTCTTGACTTCCTACTTTGGCATTCCAATCCCCTATGATGAAGAGGACATCTTTTTTTGGTGTTAGTTCTAGAAGGTGTTGTAGGTCTTCATAGAACCGATCAACCTCAGCTTCTTTGGCATCAGTGGTTGGGGCATAGACCTGAATTACTGTGATGCTGCTCTTTGATCCATGCATGCAAAATGGCAGCTTCTGCATGTGCCATTTAATTAACTCCATGTGCTTGGCTCTCGGCCAAACGCAGGGGACTGCACAACCACTGGCTTAAAAACTGGACTAATTTTCAACAGCAACTTAGACCGCGATGCTAAACGTATTGACTTGGCCTACTGAACACTCTAGGACTTACGTCTGAGTAGACATGGGTAGGATTGCATTCTTATTTCCTGTTACGCCCATTACATTGCTGTAGTATCTGAAAAATAGCCTATAGATAAGCTCTTCTAGATTTCTCAAGCACTTGCAGGAGTGGTTGATTCATTAGCATATATTGTCTTAGCTCTTATACTAGTATAAATACACTACTTTCCCACACATAATCACCTAATCATATAACAAGTTTACCACGTTTTTATCAAACATATTTATTTATTTATTTCTTCCGTCCGTCCGTCATTCATTTCATTTCATTTCATTTCTATACTGCCCAATAGCAGGAGCTCTCTGGGCGGGTCACATCTTTTTCTCTCTTGTATGCGCTCTCTAACAATTCCCCACTCACTTCCCCAGCCTCTTGTCCTGTTTCTCAGGAAGGGAACGAGCATTCCATTCAGCATTGTTTTAAATGAAGGCGCAGAGTAGCAGGGCAATCCTGACCTTAACTATAACCTGAGTTATGCCTTCTGGGTGGGAGAGGGTGTGGCACAATGGTGCGGTGAGTGATAATAATGGTGCAGTGAGTCTGCCCTAGAGTAATAATGGCATTACAGTGACATTATGTCAGGCACCAGCCTAACACCACCAGTACAATGGGTGGGGCGTGAACAGAGTTCATGGTGTGGCAAAGCACTGGAGGCACAGAAAACTGCTTTATTCTGAGTCAGGCCGTTGGTCCATCTAGCTCAGTATTATCAATACTGACCAGCAGCTGCTCTCTGGGTTTTCAGACAAGAGTCTTTTCCAGCCCTACCTGGAGATGCCAAAATCAAACATGGGGCCGTTGGCATGTGCTCTACCAGTGACCTGTGGCTCAGAGCTATGCTCTTCCACTGTGCTAGAATCCAGCGTTGTGTGCAGAGATGGCTCCTTCTTCACATGCCACTAAAATGCTGCTTCAGTGAGACAGGTGACATAGATAAAAACACTCAGAGTCAATGGAAAGCCTCAAAAGGCAGACCCCTTCACCACCACCCCAACTACAGAAGAGGACAGGACTCTGACTAATTCAGTGGCACCCGATCACCACAGACAAACTGGGGCATGTGAGCCACGACAAGGAAACACAGGTCGTAGACCAAGATTCCAGGTAGCATGTGGGCTCCCTCACTTTGCACGCACACCCACACACACCCTGCTTATAGAAGCATGGCACACAAGCCAGAACTCTGATGACAGGAACTTGTACAAGGGGACTACTTTTCACAAACGACATAGCCAAGACTAGGCACAAATATAGGAGAGACATGAGGACAGCTGTTGCGCCTTTGGGACTCCAAACACAGACACCCAAAAGGAACATCAACACTGCTGCTGCAATTGGGGAGGCAAACACTGCATAGAGGAAAGCAAGTGGGGGGGGGACACCAGGGAAGAGGAGCCCATTCCTCTAAGTAGGACTCCAGAGCATTCCACATCCCCATCCCCATCACACCCATCTGCATGCCCTGTAGTGCTCTTCACACTGTTAAACATTCTGGAGTGTCCACAATTCTTAAATATGCGATATTCTTTCTGCATATGCAGTTTGCTGCTCTGAATGTAGCTTAATTCTGGGCGACAGTGTCAATCTACAGGGTTTATTCAGGTCCCTGAGTTCTATTGGCTGGCTGTTCTCTATTTAAGACTGTTTAGATTACTGGGAACAAATTGCTGATGAAAGAATTGTCCAGTATTTGCAATAAGACTATTGTGTGGCACAATATGGCTTAGATTCCACTGTGCCATCAATGTCATTCTATCTACCTACCCCCAGAAGTCCCTCAAACATTCATGACCACAGTGTACACACACACACACACACACACACAGAGTATAATCTCGGGAAACTGCATACAAATCTCCCTTAACTGGTAGTAACAGTGTCTCCCATATGGAAAACGTGGGGCAGCTTCCCCCAATTTGCCACCATCCAGATGTGCTAGACCACAACTACTGTCATCCCCAGTCAGCTGGCATGCTGGCTGGGGGTAATTGGAATTGTAGCCCAACACATCTAGAGGGTGCGAGTTGGGGAATGCTAACGTAGGTTGGGTCTGCGCTGTGTAGAAGGCAGACTTCCATTAAAACCACCCCCTCAGCTGCATCATGTACTGCGCAAGGAAAGGGGGATCCTAGGCCCTCTGCTGCGAACACCAAACCCTCCGTTCCACTCACTGTGATGAGCAAGGAGCTCGCAAACAGCTCTGCCTCCTTGGGGAGGCTCGGCTCAGTCTCTGAAAGCCACAGGCTAGGCAAAGAGGCACCGAGAAGCCCTCTGGCACGCCAGGCACCTCATAACAAGCGCGCTTTGCTTCGTGTGCAGTTGCGTTGGGGAGGCAGGCAAAGGCAAGGCCAGGCACTCGCTCCGGCTTGACTGCCCCCTCCCCCACACCGGGGCCACCTGCCGCCAACAGCCCTGTGGGGAGGCCGGCCAAGACAACATCAGACACCTGCTCCCAGCCCAGCGGGGGAGCGTTTGTTTTGTTTGTAAATGGATGGTTTGCAATGTCTCCATCGCAGTTTACAAATGTTGTGAGCTGCTTTGAGGATTTACAACCAAAAAGCAGGATATAAATCTAAATAAATCAACAGATACATGCTTGAGGCTCCATTTTCAGCTGGCACTAGCTAGGCCAGGCGTTGCAGCCATTTCCCTGGCAGGTGCACCATGCAGCTCTGTACTGGCAGATGTGGGCACAGGTGGAATGCAAAGAGGAGAACACTGAAAAGGGCAGTGGTCATTATGGGCTGTGAGGTGCAATCAAACGGCAAGGCAAGAGAAGACAGAGGCATACTAACGTCCTGACATAAACTATGTAGGCTTCCCCAGCCTGGTGCCCCCCCCCCGACATGTTGGACTACAACTCCAGTCATCCCCATCCAGCATGGCCATGGCCCAGCTGGGTGGAGATAATGGGGGTTGTAATCAACACAGCTGGAGGGGCAGGCAAGCTGCACTAGGGTTCCTCCATGTGCTTCCACTTTCCCTGTGCTTCCTTCACACCAGCTGACCCGTGTGTGAACAGAGTATGCACCACATCTCCTCAAAGGAAAGGAGCTTCCGTCATTGTGGGACAGTCACTGAGAAGAGCTCTCCACACACCTCAAATGTAGTGCGTGGGTGGCGTGGTCAAGAGGAGCCTCAGGTGCTGTCATGCATGATGTAACCAAGGAGGGGGGGAAGTCCACTAGGTAGGCTGCGAACGAGCCAATAAGCAAAACTTCGATGGGAAACAAGACAGAGGATTGTAAAGCTGTGAACAATGTGAGGAGGGAGCATAGAAGGGAATTATTCTGTCTCTTAAAATAGCACAACATAGTCTTCAAGCTCTTCAAATCCAGGACAAACTGCTACATGGGCCCACTTCATCCCCCCCGTATCTTTTGTTCTCCTCCTCTGTACATGGCGATTAGGTGGAAAAGAGGGTAGACTCCTTTATTTTTCTTAGTTGTATAAAGAGGACATTTTTTCAAAGGTGTAGCTTGTCATGTAGGAGAGAAAAACCCCCATCTACCAAGATATCTTCTTCCACACAACTATTAAAAGTAAAGGAACTCACTCTTTCTTTGCATCTGGTCACCTTTTTGTGTGTTTTCTCTCTCCCCTCCCCTCAAAAATAAATCCAAAACAGCAGCAGCAGCAGCAGCGAAAATAGCGGTGATGACACTGGCATAACCCATTTGAGGTTGAAGTGCAACCCAGATGGATACCATGCCACCAGTTGAAGAACAACCGTCTAATCAAATGGATTTGTAGCAGGCTGTGGACAAACAAAAAAGAAGTATGTCTTTATGCAGTTCATATGAAATCCACAGATAAGTGATGTTATGGATGTAATGATTTTGTGATGGACCAGTCTATGAATGGCTTCTAATTACCAGATGCTGACAAGAAATGGGGGCTGGGGTGTGTGACCTGCTTGTGACCCTCCCCAGAGGGATCTGGTAAACTACTGACTGAGACTAAGGGTGCAATCCTGTGCATGTTTAGATAGAAAACATTTCTGGATTGGCAGCTGTTTTGGAATGTTTTCAATATAAGACCAAGGACTACAAACTCTGATGAGCCAGGTCTGATAAATAAATAAATTATTTTTTTTAATGGCAAAAAGGAAAAAGTAAAGAAAAGAATCTTGCATGCCCAGCACAGTGTAGGAATGAATGCGTCAGACTAGGTGTGGGGAGATCCAGGCTCAAAGCTCTTCTCAGCCATGAAGCATACCGGTAGCCAGTTACTAGCTCTCAGCCTTAACCTACCTCACAAGATTGTTCTCAGGATAAAATGGGGAAAGGGAAAGAACCATGTACAGTGGCCTGAGCTCCTTAGAGCAGGATGGGCAACACACACACCCTGTGGGCCGCATGGACCCCTGGCCTCAAGTCCGACCTCCGACACTCCCAAATTTGCTGCTGTGGTGGCCCCGGCATAAATACAAAAATCGGTGATTTGCCTCCAAATGTCAGCATCAAACCATGGATTGCTTTTAATGCTGCCGCCACTGAAATTCAGTGGTGCGCAGCAGCAGTGGGGCTGCAACCCCCAGGGTTTCGTAGGGGGTGAATTGGCTCCCAGAGCATCCAAAGTTGCCTGCCCCTGCCTTGGAGGAAGGATGCGATGTAAAAGTGATAAATGATAATGAAATTGTGTGCCTTGAAAGCACCCTGCCAAGGCTAACCAAGAGCAGAGCATGTTCTCAAGCTGACCAATGGCAATCTTACTCCCTCCATGCTTAAGCGCCTCTCGTGGGTTAGCATCTGCTTTGGCTGCAGCCATAGAGAATTATTCAGTACAGTGAAGAGGCCATTTGGAGGATAGCTATTAACGCAATCCTTCATTAATTTCTGATTACATGTCCAGAGTGTAGCCATCTGCAGTGCAATTTTTCCAGCTTCCATGTACTTTGCTTCCTATCTCGGCAGCTGGGATATTTGCCTTTGTTACAGCTGTAATACCAAGGAACTGGTCAGCATTTCAGGCTGGCATCCCAAAGATTCGCCCAAAGTGCCAACAGCTAACTTCTAAAAAGAGTAGCACTATGGCCCAAGCTCCTTGGACGTCGCACTCTCTGCCCTGGGAACCTCCCCACCCAGATGTGTGAAGGAATGCAATGCTGAGGGAAAGGCGCTGGAGGTGGCCCTTGCTGAGAGGCACTCTCTTCTTTATGATCACTTCACACATTTCAGACTTGAGTGCTAACACCTAAAAGCGTTTCCAGGACTGAGCCCTGGGTGGCAGTGATCTCTGGCCCAAATTCAGAGCAGCAGAAACCTTGCAGATGTTCCCAGATGCTATGATGCTCTCAGATCTATCTATGGTGGAGAGCTTGTCACTCAGACCCCAGCACCTTTCCCACATGAAAAGACCTTTCCAAGCACAACTGGCTTCCCTTCAGTTGCATGGCAAACTTTGACCAGGCACAGTTATCACCACCAAGATGCTGCTTATAGTTCAGTCCCACAAAATGTTTGCTCAGACAAGTACATCCCACTGAGTTTATTACTTATTTATTTATTACATTATATCCTGCGTTTTTTCCACCTTAAGGAACCCAAGGCGGCGTACGTAGTCCTCCTCCTCCTCCAGTTTATCCTCACAACAACAACCCTGTGAGGCGGGTTGGGCTGAGAGTCTGTGACTGGCCCAGAGTCACCCAGTGAGCTTCATGGCAGAGTGGGGACTAGAACCTGGATCTCCCGACTTGCAGTCCAACACTCTCACCACTATACCACGCTGGCTCTCAATAGGACTTGATTCTTCCTAAGTGTGCTTAGGGTTGCAGCCTTTAGAGTAGGGGTGGAGAAGCGGGGCTCGCCCTATGTTGTTGGACTCCAACTCCCATCAGCCTCAGCCAGTAGGATCAATCCTCAGGGATTATGGGAGCTGTAGTCCAACAACATCTGGAGGGCCATGGTTTCCCCATCCTTGCTTCAGAAGATATACTTTTCCAGAGGGAGGTCCATCAGACCTGACACTTCATTCGTTTAGACATCTGGCAAAGTCAAGCCTGGTCCAGAAGGGATCAACGAGCACGTTCTAAAGATAATTTGGCCTTTGAGGCCCCATTGAAAACTCTGTGCTTGAAGTGGGGCACAGCCAAAGTTTTGGCCATGCGTGCCTAGCAAGGCGTCCAGAAATGCAGGATCCCTGCTCTTCCCATCTAAGCTGGGCCACAATTGTGCTTGCCTGAGCACACTCCCACTGGAGCCAGGGCAAGGGCAGGACGTTATCCCTCTGCCCATTCAAATGCATTGCTTTGAAGAAGCCAGCCGGGCTCCGCTCCACACACCTTGGCAAACATACCAGGAGAGGATTAGGTTGCTTACCAATATTTTAGTGAGTTAGAGCTTAAAACAGAGCAGATGGGTGAGGCTGCGGGCAGCTGGGTGTGTGTTTGGAGTGGGGGGGGGGTCAGGGAAAAGGGATACTGGCTTTTAAGTTGGCAGCACAATTCGGTTTGCAGGGAAATTGAATTAAAGTCTTGGATTGTAACCACAGGCTGTGTAAAGAATCTGCTGCTACACAGCCCTTGATTTTTATATATTTAGGAGAAAAAAAACATCCTGCCCCTCCACTATATTTACACCACCTTACAATTGAAAACAATGGGCAGAGCAATTGCACCCTATGGGGCAGGGTGGGGGGAACAGTGGTGCAGTGAGGTAATTTGAGACCCTGAACTTAATGCGGCGGGGGGGGGGGCTTTAGGTGGTCATGTGTATTACTTTAGTTATGAAGCACAGAGCTAACATTTATCTTGCCACCAGCACCATTCCATGCTTTACTACTGCTTCTACATTGCCAACCCTGGATTTTTTAAAAAATACTCTGTGCATGTGCAGTTTTGCATTTTAAGCTCATGTAAATCACCATTGTAACTACAGGAATAAAATGGGGTTTGCTTCTGCTGCCCTCAGGCCCCGTCCTCTGCTGCTCTCTGCAGGGCCCTGGACTCCGGCCCCGAGGTCCAGCCGTCGCTGCACCGCTATGTCAGCAGAGGGGACTCTGCCTCCTGAGCCCTGCGGGGCTCACACCAGCCAGGGCAAAGGGAGACGGTCGCTTTCCCCCGCTCTGCTCTGTTTTCCAGTACCAGTGCTCCCTTTTTAATTCCCCCTTCCATTAATTTCCCCCCTGTTCCTAGCATGCCCAGGGAAAGAGGGCTTTTGATCTGGGAGAGCTGGATCGGCCCGTGGCCTGCCCCCTTTCAGCCCCTGATGGAGGCCCAGCGGCAGAGAGGCCCCCTCCCTCCTCCCAGCTGGGGATACATCTTGGCCACTGCTGGGACGCCAAGAAGGGCCTCCTGAGCAGACCTTAGGGGGTACGGGCAGGGTGGTCTGGAGGAGCTGGTCCCTTAGCTATCCAGGGCCCAAGGCATCAGGGATTTGAAGGCAGTTACCAACATTTTCCGTTGTGACCAGAAAGACACTGCCAACCAGTGCAGCTGCCACATTTTGGACCAGCTGAAGTTTCCAGAGACTTTTGAAAGGCAGCCCCATGTAGAACACATTGCAGTAATCCAATCTGGATGTAACTAAGGCGTGTGTTTCCATGGCCAAGTCGGACCTTAGGAGCCAGCCACACTAGTGGACCAGCCTAAGCGGAGCAAAAGCAGCCCTGGCCTTCGCCCTTCTCTGAACAGTTACGAACAAAGGCAGCTTAGGAGGACTCCAATGCCACAAACCTGTTTTTCTTCAAAGGGAAGTGCTGCCCCATCCCCCCCAAAGGCTGAACACCTGGATTTGTCCCTCTCCTGTCCAGGAGCCCCTCTGCCTTGTCTGGATTAAGCTTGAGTTTGTTTGCCATCATCCAGCCCATTGTCACCTCAGTCACTGATTCAGAACTTCAGCAGCTTCCTTGGGCTCCAACTGAAAGGAAAGATAGAGCTGCATGTCATCCACATGCTGATGACAACACACTTCCAAACCCTGAGCCACATCTCCCAGACATTTTGTATACAGGTTACATAGAAAGACTAGATCAACCCCAGTGGGACACCATAGACCAAAGGCTAATGTTTTAAGCAGGAGTCTCCTAGCACCACCTTCTGGAAATGACCCTCCAGCAGGGACTGGAATCCCCATAAAACAGTGTCCTCAAAGCCCATTCTCACCAGGGATTCAGAAGGACACCATGGTCAATGGTATTCAGTGTTGCTGAAAGGTGCAGCAGAACCAGCAAGGGAATGCACTCCCCTGTTAAGTTCTCAGTGTAAGTCATCTAGCGGGATGATTAAAGCTGTCACAGTCCCAAAACCAGGCCTGAAGCAGGACTGAAATGGGTCTGGACCAGTCTTCTCCAACTTGATGTCCTCCAGATGTTTTGGACTACAACTCACACCATTCCTGATAACTGGCCAGGAATGGAGCTTGTCTGATGGGTGCTGATGGGTTCGAAATATCTGGAACTGATGGGCAATGGATGTTGTAGTTCCAAACATCTGGAGGTGTCAGGATTCCTTTAGCCCCCACTTTATTTCAACATCGAAGACAAACACAGATGAGAGGCTTCAGTCTACAGCTTTTAATCCATTACTTCACAGGGTCACAGAGCAATATGACAATGGAACCAATTACCTGTGGAGGTGGTGGGCTCTCCCACACTGGAGGCCTTCAAGACAAGGCTGGACAGCCATTTGTCAGAGATGCTCTGACTTGGATTCCTGCATTGAGCAGGGGGTTGGACTCGATGGCCTTGTAGGCCCCTTCCAACCCTACTATTCTATGATTCTATGATTCATACAGATGCAAATTCTCAGTGACTCTCAGTCTACAAAGGAATGCCTTCAGGGGACTTCAAAAGGTAGTTAAGAGAGTTGCCCACTGTTTGAAAGGAAGGCAGTCTCACTAGCCTAACTTAAGGTGGGGAGGAACCTCTCTCTCGTGAGGCTTCTGAGCGCAGCTTCTCACGCAAGGTCAATCGGGTGGATCATCTAAGTTTTGCCCCTGCCTTCTCCCTCTTTGCTCTGCACCTGCGCCTGGCATCTATTAGATCAGATTCTCCACCCCCCCCCCTTCTGTTCGCTGTCTCTCACAGGGGTATGTGAAGAGGAACCCTCATCCTCAGCCAGCTGGGCGTTTGTAACCTGAGAAGCTGGGCCAGTCATGTCTGGACTAGCCTGGGAAAACACCTCCCCCATGTCTGGAGGTTCTCCTTCAGAATCTGAACTGCTATCCCACTCCCTGCACTCAGAAACAACCCTGACAGGAGGTCACCGGCTTGGGGAAGGCTGGCCTAGATAATCTATTTCATCCCAGAAACCTTGAAACTAAGTTGCCACCACACAATCAAGCACCTCACCCAGTAATAGACTGTTTGGGACTGTCCAGAAATTATCCAACTTAGTGGATTCTAGAGAGGGTGTCTTCAGTAAAGATCTCACAAGAAACTTCTTCAGTTGGATTGAACTACTCCTTCTGCATCTCTTCACCAGGCATTCACTGGATTCTGAAGTGGCATCAGTGGCACAAAGCACCTTTCTCCAGCTGTGACCCCTCTTGGACAGACATAGTAACTTCGAGATTTGGACTACTGCAACATGTTATATGTTGGGCTGCCTCTGCAAACTGCCCAGGAACTGCACTTAGTACAACACTGCAGCGAGACTCCAAACTGGGACTGGCCATTGGGAATATATACTGCTGGTGCTCAAACAGCTACACCTAAAGGAAGAAGTACCTACTCACACAGGGGACTGCGCCTGCAACCTTTGGAGTCTGCCCCCTTCCAGGTGTTTCCGCCACCTGAGGCAAGGTGGTTGGTGGCTGGTGAGATGGCCTCCTCAGTGGTGGCGCTCTGTCTGGGGCACTCTGTCTCCAAGGAGGCTTGCCTGATGCCTACACTGAAGTATTTCTGGTATCATGCCAAGGCCTCCCCCCCTCTCGGCTTTTAAACTGCAAGGATAATGTTTTAGTGCTACATTTATGCTATTTTACTACTGGTATTGTGTGGTGGCTTTATGGTTCTATTGGTTTTATTGGTTTTCTGTTTTTCTCTTGTTATTCTGTTAACCATCCTGTAAATATTTATATTGAACGGTGGTATATAAATCTGTGGCATAAACAAACCAACAGTGCTTCTTCCAAACAGTGTTCAGGCCGAGGTGCGAGGGATAATGAAGCTGCATCAAAATATGGCGCAGCTACCAACTCCACTTCTCTAGGTAAAGTCCGCTTTGCTCAGAAAGCACCCCTGGGAATCGTGCTGAGAGATAAAGACGGGAGCCGCCTCCGGCGTGTGTGTGAGGCCAAAACCACTTACATTTTATAGCTCACGATCAGCGTCTTGAATTGGCCTTTGAAGATTGCAGGAGCCAGAACAGACCCTGGAACACTGGTGCGGTGTGTTCCCAGATGCCCACCCTCCCCATTCAGGAGATGAATCACTTTGTTTTGCTCGGGTTGCAGCCTTCAAACTCTTCAACAGCAGCTTCATGCTTAGTTGTCAACTTGTGAAGCCCTGAAGGTATGAATGGCAGTTGCCAGGGCCCTAATGAGAGGCAAAACAGTGTATCTTTCTGCTCTGTACATATTCTGTGCGAGCAGGCATGGGGAATCTCTGGCCCATGGGGTCTTCTCATCGGGCCCACTGGCCTCTCCCCAGGCCTTGCACCCTCGCCCAGCCCTCTTTTCCGTGCTGCGTGGTGACAAAGGGAGCCAGAGTTGGATCCAGGCTTAGTCATGCTTAGAGTGGATCCATTGAAATCAATAGGTTGGATCTGGATTTAGGCACATGAAACTGGGCTAGCGGATCAGATCTTCTCTTCTCCTCCTCACAGCAGCCCCTTCATCCCCCTGAAAGTGTTACGCACTGGGTTGGGGACTCTGCTGAATGGGGTGAGCTGTGCTGTGGGGGAAGGGGGAATCCCTGAAAATTGGGCAGAGGCACTTTCCACCCGCAGAAGGGAGATCCTGGATCCAACCCAATGGGACTTGTGACTTACCTGCCCCCTTGATTTCAATGGGTTTACTCTAAACATGACTAAGTCTGGATCCGGACCATAGTGTTTATTTAAAGCTGCAAGCTGGTAATATTTTTCCTCAGTTTTTGACCCAAGTAAATTTCACTGCACAAATGCAGCCTCCATAATTGATCTAATCCGTTCTGACCATCATTTAGGCTAATGGGCATGATGGCTTCCAGTGGCCATGTGTTCCATAGATTTTACTGAGCTCATGTGAGAAAGCAATTGCCCTTTGCCAGCCAGCACCTTTCTGCCTACCTATTTCATCAGGGGATGGGTACAAATAATTTATTCCTATGCCAGTAGAACCTACTGTGCTTCAGATGAATGAAAGTACTATTTACACAAGTCTCCATCATTCATGTAGAATTTTGTAACTTGCATCTTGATTAGCCTCCCAGCATGAATACAATTCTGATTTAGAGATGGGAAGTTGAGGGTAAGACAGTAACTTGCTGTGGCAGTGCTGACTAGGATTGGAGCCCAATTCTTGCTCTCTCTCTCTCTCTCTCTCTTGGACCATCTTAGGATATCAATATAGGCTCCTTGGGGGATTCCAGTTATATGTAGGAGATCCAATCCTGCAAATGCAGATAGCAGGGGGAGGGGACACATACACACATATTTCTACAGGCCAGTTTGCACAGAAGCCTGCTGCTGTAGAGGGGGAGGCCACATTCTGCAGTGCACTAATGCACATAGCAGCCCCTGCCTCATTCTGTAGATATCCACACACACTGCAAGAGTGGTAACATGCACTCAGCCCTCTGCTATTACTGCAGTTCTCTAGACTATAACCACTTATTTTAATTTTTTTTTTAAATTTTGGAGATAACCAAAGATTTGAATAACAGAATGTTGATTGGCCAGTTTATTTTCTGTGCTCAATACAATCTCATTTTTTTTAAAGGGTTTGAGGTTGTATAGGAGCAAAATATGTGATAAGTAGAAGTTCATGCAAGCAGGCAGGGCCAGTTCCCTATGGCTATGTAGTGGTGGCCCACATGAACTCGGACAGCTCTGAGAACTGCTGTTTTCTGCAGTAGTGTAAAGAGTTAAACTATTTATTTATTTTAAATTATAAACCACAGCTTCTCCCAAAAATGGATTCCAGGGTGGTAGACAGAACAATTCAAATCTTCAATACAATATTAAAACATATTTGTTTCTATAATGAAGCCTTTTGATTTGTGCGGATTATTTCTACCAAACATCAATTTTTTTTTCAAAGGAAACAAAACAAAACCGGAATGGGAGCATGAGCAAAGCAGCCAAAACCTATGCCACTAATATCCACTGTTCTATCCAGTTAATTTCTCGATCAACGTTCCCTCCTCCCTGAAAATCCCCAGTGAACAACAAGCTTCTTGAGAGTGATGCAGTGTTGTTGTTGTTGTTGTTGTTGTTGTTGAATGTTGAACATACTTTATGTTGCTAAACCCAAAGGAGGCTCTAATAAAATCCAGATTCAGGCGCACATAGTGAAAACTTGAATTGGTCCCTTTCCAACAATCACAGCGTAGGTGTGAGCCTGGCAACACCCCAGGAAGTGGGCTACCCTAATATCCAGAAAGTTTCAAGAAGTAACTAAACTATGATGAGCAACGCTCTGAATATATCCCGACCTCAAGCCTTCCATTGCCCGCCCCACATTTCACATCAATATTGACAAGCAAAAACAGGGGTGGGGGGGCTTTTACTCTTGCTAGTTGCGACCTTCAAGGAGAGCAAAGGCACAGCAGGAGGGGCACGAGAGACGCGCTACTCACTCTGTCCTTCAAATTTCCTGATGATTGTATCCAGGTAGGTGTTCTGGGGGGCCACGTGCCCCCTCCTGACGGGCATTTTCAAGGGTTCATTCTCAACCAACGGCTAGAAAAGTTCCGCTCCGCACGGCGAGATCAGCTGCTTGGCAGGTTCTCCAGCGAAGGGGGCCGGCGGGAGAGGCGGACCTCTTCTGGTGAGCCGAGGGGTGGCTAGTTGACGCCCCCCCGGCTCTTGGGCCCTCCTGCTCCGGAAGCCCTGCAGAGGGCGGGGCGCCCCGGCTCTCGCGCTCCCTCCGCCGGGCTCCCTCGGTTCGTGGCCGACGCCGTTCCATCAAGGGCGGGGCGGCAGAGGGGCGGCAGGCGCCGGGCTCGGGCTGGGGCTCCCTGAAGCGGCGGCGCTTCGTCACCAGGGTCCCGTCGCATCCGCGGCTCCCGCAGAGGCTCGTCGGCAGCAACAGCTGCTCCCCGGCCCCAGCCAGCCGCCGCCTCCCGGCTCTCCTCTTCTTGGGCGGCTCAGCGCCGAGGGCGCGCCGGGAGGCGCCGTCCCTTCGCTCCGCGGAGCCACCCGGCGGCTGGGCTGGAGGGCGGGGGGCTGCAGGGGAGGGGTCTCCTCCGCCCGCCCCCGCCCCGCCCCGCCCCGCCCCTCCCCTCCCGCGGCTTCGCGGCGCCTCCGAGCGCGGGCGCTGTTCGCAGGCTGCGGTGCTGAAGCGCCCGTCCGGTCTGCTGCCGGCTGCGGATCCGGGGGCGGGGAGCGCGCCTGCGGCGGGCGGGGGACCGAGCGGGCGCCGGCGCGGGCCGGCCCGGAGCAAACTTGCGCGAGCAGGCGCTGCCCGGCCGGCGGGGTCAGGCCCGCCCGTGCCGCTCTCCGCGTGGGCCCCGCACGAGGCCCGGCTCGGGATCGGGGAAGGAGACCCAGCGGACTCCCGCCAGAGCCACCGGGGGGCGGGCAGCGCCCCTTCGCTCCTTCGTAGACCCCTCGTCGCCTGGCGCGCCGTCTGGACATCAGCGGCGGGAGGGGTTGCGATGAAACGGTAATGGGATAAACCGGGTTTATTCTGACGTGCAGCTGGACACATCTTGCGCAGGCGAGCTTATGGGTTTTGATCATGAGCTACAGTTTTTATTTTTAAAAAAAGATGATAAAATGTTTCCTCTCGATCTTCCCAACCCTATACCAGTAGCAGAGCGTCAGCATCATCCCACCCTCGAAACCCAAACTTCAGTGACCAGGTTGAGAGTGAAATGGGGACATCCAACAGACATGGTAGCCATTTCCGCATATTCGGGGAACTCCTCAGGCACGCTTCAGCGTACAGCCCCATAGGAATCTGTGCTCAGGGCTTCCAGGACCTGCGCCAGGTTGTGAGGAACTGAGCCACAAAATGCTGGAGGTGTCAACTGAGGGAGAAAGAGGGAAATGGAGGTGAAAGGGGGCTGGCCAACATGAACCCCAAATAATTTACTGTATCTGGGGCAGAATTAGGGACATGGAGATGTACACTATGAGGTCTTTTTTTAACTGCTCCCTGAACCATAATAGGAGATTTTAGGAGAGACAAGGAAAAGTGGCAATTTTTTCTCCCCCCTCCCCCCCCATCTCCTTTCCTGATGTGTACCGATGAAGTGCAGGGTTGGCTGCTCATATTTCAGTGTGGCAACCAACCCCAAACCTGAAACATTTAGCAGTTTATAGTACAGCAAGGGAAGGTGTCATATGGGTAGGAAAGGAAAAGGCACCATACCTAACTTGTGTGGTCCAGTTGGGAAGCAAAATGGGGCCACCTAAAAATAATGTGGTTTCTGCACATTTAAAAGACTCCCCAACTATTGAAAAGGATATTCATTTGTAAATTAAAAGAAAGACTAGAAGAAGTGGTCCGATAATGAGCCATGGGAATGTTAAGGACAGTTTTGCATCCTTTTGCTGAGGTGTAGGGAGAAAAGGGGGGATTGGCTCACTTAAGCCAGTTAAAGTAAGCTAAAAAGAGGGATGAAGGCATTAAAAATGTCACCTCCCTGTATTATATCCATGGGCAAAGGAGGAAAGGAAAAAGGGCATCTTTCCATTTCCCACTGTCCAGAAACTCCCTCCCTGCCATATACCAACATGGCAAGCCCCAAATAACATTAAGGATTGTGTTTCAGGATCTGGAGCTCTCTTGTCAGGGTCTAAGTAGATTTTGTTAGAGGTCCCATCTTGTGTATATTGATAGCAAACTTGGCAGTCCAATGCCTATCAGAAAGGTGATGTACAAGTCATGCACAGGCAAGTTAGGAGTTTCTACATACTTGGGAGACTCCCTAGGTTTGTAAATTAAAAGAAACACATGCAACAGCCTGAAGAGGACTTTTCTCCTCCCCCCCACCTGTTTTTCCATACTTCTTCCTGTTATTTTCCCTTCTTCCAGTCTGTCTGCCTCTGCCTCTTTCTTTTTCTATTCATTCCCATGGTCCTGCAGTTATTTTCCCTTCCCTCTTTTCTGTTCTCCTGGAAAAAATTCTGTGGGTGGAGGTGTTCATGGATTGTAGGGCGACCTGCAACAGCTGGTTCTGCAGCAAGGGGAAAGAATTTGGCTGGAACATTTACTTAGGACCTTGAAATACCAAGCAAGTATATTGAACTCAAGCATCCTTGGCCAAATCTCCAATCTATGGTCCTCCCCTGGAGTGGAGTCTTGGAGAACGCCTCTCCTTCAGTCTTCCTCTCTATTATCTTTTATGTCTCTCTTATTTCTTTCCATCCTAAAAGTATGTTGTTTCCTGCACTATGTCCTCCTGACACCAGTGGTCATACAGGGACAGGTCCAGAATGCCATTCCTAGGTCCTGTGGGGGATTATTGCCTCTGGACTTTATGCATTATGGGAGTTTGGGGGAAAATATAATACGTTGGATCCAGATTTAGTCATATTTGGAGTAGACCCATGGTAATCAATGGGAATTTAGCAATTCCAGACTTACCCCAATCTATTTAGTTTCATCATCACTGCCAGAAGTAATTAAAGAAGGTGGGTTTGACTTTCTGGACCTTGGCACATATCAGGCTTATCTGCTGACCAGCAGTAAATAATGGTATTTTCCACTTAGATTGGATTTTCCACCTTGGTCAGTTTGGGAATCTTCCTGTCTGGAGCTTCTCTCCAAATGGATGGCACTAGGTTCTCGGCACATTAGAAGGGACAGGGCTCCTCCCACAATTCCAGCGGTCAGAGAGGCATGGCATATAATGTCAGGCCAATTACAGTTTGATGCATTTCCCCATGTCAAATTGACCCAATTTAAACATCAGAAGGAAATGTTCTTGTGGCCTACCTGGACGGATAAGATGATTTTTACCTTGGATCAATTATTGAGTGCTGATTATGAGTTTTAGCCATTTTTGGCTTTGTGGAATAAATTTGATTTGTCTGCTACAGCTGAATGGCAATACCTGCAACTGCAACATTTGTTAGAATCTAGGTTCAGTCCCGAAGCTTTCCCACCCTCGGAGTCCCCTTTGCTATTGGAAATACTTATTGAAGCTGATCAGGTATATCAAGCCACAATCTATGTTTATAAATACTTATGATCAGTGAATAAATATGATACATGGTGTCTGAAGCAGGAATGGAACAGGGAACTGGATTGTCCTATTTTGCCTAATCAATGGATTGCTGCATTGGTGTCCATATCTGACATGTCTGTGGATCTTCGGTTACATCTTATTCAGCAAAAACTCTTGTTTCAGGGTTGTTGGACACCAAAACGTCTCTTTAGCAAAGGTTTGTCTAAACTGGGTAAATTGTTGGAGGTGTGAAATAGTTAATGCTTCTTTCAATCATATGTTTTGGAAATGCCCAATTGTTGCTTCCTTTTAAGAGGAAGTTATCATAAGGATAAACTTTGTATTGGAACACTTTTTAATATTTACAGAGGTACACATTCTTTTAAATTATTTACCTGATACTGATACTAAATTATTTACCCAAGACTGATACTACAACACTGGAAGGATAAATGCTCACCTCCTATAATGCACTGGGTTGAAGACTTAATAACACTAGCAATATTCGAAAGAGTGATATACAAGTGAAACTTGTGAATAGACTTATATTTGGATATTTGGTCTGCTTTTGTTGAAGTTTATATATAATCTTTTTTTCTTTTCTTTTTTAGTGTGTATGTAGCTATATTAGCGATTTTTGTTTTAACCGCTGTTCTTTTTGGCTTGGTTTGGTTTGGTTTGGTTTGTTGAAACTCACAATAAAACAATTATCCAAAAAAATCACTGGCAGAAGTAGCTGGTTGTTTTTAAAAAAAGTGTGATTGGCAGGAAATGGAAAGAAGCAGATTGATGAAGAGCTTTTCTTTTCTTGAGGCTAGAAATGTTTTCATTGCACCTGAAATGGTACAGGAAACACAAAACCTTTTCCCCAGTTACAGACTTCTGCTCAGAAAAACTTATTACCCAAATCCCTCTTCATTTTGTCCTCTCCTTCTGTACCACAAGCATGCTTCTGAAGCACTGCAAACATGAAACAATGCTTAAGTCGGTATTCAGTTTACTAATTGTGTTCTGTTTTGAATTTCCATACAAATGAGGAACTAGGAACTAGGAACCAACTTCAGTATCATAAACATGGACTTGTGACTGATGTTAATGAACTGGGCCATGTTTTCTATTCTCTGCTTGAGAGAAAAGAGAGGTGCATTTGTTTTGCCAATTTGCTGATGTAGCCCATCTCTGGATTAAAATGGGATATATAGCTGAGGATTCTAGAATCACCATGTGCTATTTTAGTATCATCATCATCATCATCATCATCATCATCATCATTGACCTCTCTGTTAATGAACTCAGATGGTTGAGTGCCTATCAGTTTTGAAGCAAAAGGGGCCACACAAAATAAGGCAGTGGCATCTACATACTTGGGGGATGCCCTTGATACACAGAAGTATATAAATTTATGAATTAAAAATAAAATTTCATTAAAATCAGAAAATAAAAAGTGACTCACAGGAATCCAGGTGGGCCTCTCCCTCTCTAGCCTTTTTTTGGGGGGGGGCAGGGCACCCTTTTCCCCACCTCTAATTCAAGTCAATGGAGCGGGGAAGAGAGAGAAGGTGAGAACAGAATCCAGAGGTGGGGAGCAAGAAAAGTGAGAATCCAGAGAGGGCGCACTCCCAACGCTCCATGATTGG
This sequence comes from Heloderma suspectum, assembly GCF_057233095.1. Taxonomy (NCBI): domain Eukaryota; kingdom Metazoa; phylum Chordata; class Lepidosauria; order Squamata; family Helodermatidae; genus Heloderma; species Heloderma suspectum. Next base: position 129,054,679 of record NC_139462.1, on the reverse strand, counting down.
CCATGGCTCTCATAGCAATCTATGGTGCTCCTTGGACACTTCTTCAAAATTGGACCGCAAGCCCAAAAGAGCTGCCTGCTCTTGGCTTATGGTAAATCTCCTGGAGGAGGAGTTATAGTTCGGGGGTTCACTCTCCCATCTCCAGAACCACATACCTCCCTCCACAACACACTATATAGCTATAAAGTATTCAGGTTTGGGACTGGCAGCACTCTACTGCTACATATCGCAGCAGGGGATGACTCAGGCGAGGAGTGGGGAGAAGATGTTCTTTATCCCTTCGCCACTCCTGAAATTTATCCCTCCTCCCAAGATTCCTGAACACATACATTCTGATCAATCTCAGTGTCATGGGCAACTTGCATGGCCCCACAGTACACCAACACCTTCATTGCCAAATTAGAACAACACTCAGCTCCTATTCGCAAAAGCCTCTTCTCTACCTGAGATTTTGTTGATGACACCATTATTATCTGCACTCACAGACAGGAGGCCCTGGTGAAGTTCTATCAGAACTTCAATAATTTTCACAACCGGAGCCTTGACCAGTCCACACAACAGGTTCGCTTTCTGGACATGACGCTGCAACTACATAATGGATATATAATCACCACCTTACATCAGAAACCTACTGAGTCCTATACATACTTATGTAATTCCAGCTTCCATCCAGAACATACCACAAGATCCATTGTCTAAGGCCAAGCCCTACGATACAACCATATCTGCTCAGTTTTGTTGGACAGAGATTCACAATTTAAGGATTTAAATTAGAAATTCCTCAGACTACAATATCCACCCAATGTTGTGAGAATAAAGATTGGCAAGCCAGATTGGTACCCAGGAACAATCTACAACAGGACAGACCCAGACGAGAAAACAAGAGAACACCACTTCTTGGCACCTACAGTTCCCAGCAAAAACCACTCCAACGTATCATCAATGATTTACAGCCCATCCTGGAGAATGACACTTTCTTCACACAGGCCTTGGGTGGTATGTCTGTACTTGCTCATAGGCAGCTGTCCAAACTAAAACAGCTGCTCACCCGCAACAACAGGCCACATAACAAGTATACTAACAGACCTCTGCAACAAACCCAGATGCCAACTCTCCTCCTATCTGCTCAGGAAACACTATTACAAGACCTAATCATGTTACCCACAACATTAGGAGCTCATTCACTTGCTCATTTTCCGATGTGATATTTTCCGCCTTCTGTCATAGGCCAAACAAGCCAGTCTCTGTGGAAAAGAATAAATGGATGCAAATCTGATGTGAGAACTGGCAGTATTAAAACTGATGGGAAAATGCTTCAGCTTCCCAGGATACTCTGTCACTGACCATTGTGGAGCAAAGAAACTTCAAACGGAAATTAGAGCGGGAGACTGCTAAATTAGACTTCATTGACAGGTTTAATTCTATTGTCAGAGGCTTGAATTGGGACAAAAGTTGTTTTTTTAAATCACACTACATGTATTAATTGATTTTACCTAGTGCCAGGATGTTTTTGTTATCAGCAACTGCACTCTGAATGGCCACTGTACATAATGTGATTGCCACTGTCAGTACTTTCTGCATATAATTTCCTTCTGATCTCACTGTTTACAGTTTTCCCAAGTACTGTTTAAAAACCAGAAATTCTTGGTACCACTCCATGCATATTTTGGCACAAGCTTTCATGGTCCATGAAAGCTTGTGCCAAAATAAATGTGTTAGCCTTTAAGGTACCACAAGACTCTTTGTTGTAAGAGGCAAGACATTACAAAAAACGGGCAGGGAAGAGGAGGATGGTGGAAGAAAGGCTGGCTGGATATTGAAGTCATGAAGTCTGCATGGTCAGAGTCTTAAGATGAAATGTGGGAGGTGGCCGCAGGCATTCCAGTCAGGCTTTACCTGCGGGTTTCAGGTTACACCTGGGCCTGCCCTGAGGACTGCTGGGGTGAAGACACAAACACACAATGGTTGAGCCCCCATTTTTGACAATATAAAACCCAGTTGTTGATCAGAACTGTCTCCATCCTTAGGCAAAACGCTCAGGCTCCTTGTTATGTGGAAAACAGAAGTAGATAGATGGTTTTTATGTTAACAAACTTGGAGATGATTTTAAATGGTGTACTAGGTTTCTTAAAAAAAAAAGTCAACAGAAGCCAAATTGGGTAGCTTTACCTAACAGATGGGAGGGGATCAACTCTCAGAGAATGAAGTCCCAGCTTCAAGTGATATAAAATCTTCTTCCTCCAGGGCAGGATCCCACTGTTGAACAGCTACATTTGATATTCTCCAAGTCACACAAGAAGCAAAGGTAATCTTGCTGGCCATAAGAAAACCCATAATGCATATTAAGGCAATACCTGTATTAGGTCAACTCAAAGGTCACAAAAATGTACAAGCTTTCAAAATCTCCAGATCTCTTCATCAGCCAAGATGTTACAAAAAGCGCCTGGGGGGGGGGGATGGGGGAGGCTAACTGGATATTGAGGTCGTGAAGTCTGCATGGTAAGAGTTTTAAGATGAAGTTGAAAAGAAAAATAGAAAACTGGTAGTAGGGGAAGCATGAATTGGCCAGTTTGAATCCCTGTAAACTTATAGCATCTTGGAGGAGGGCAGGGCTAGCTAACTGGCTGGAACCTTGAACATGAGTGCTCCTGTTAGGGAGTGAGGATATACTGTAACATTTTGTTGCAGGTCACCTCTTGTAGGGAATGCAGGTAGTCAGGTGCCAATGAGTTTGAAAGTGAAATGGGGCCAACAAATTTTTATGGTAACTATTTGGTGGATTCCCTAAGTATGCAGCAGTGCATGTGAACAGAATGCTGGTCTAGGTGGACCTCGGTCTGATCCAGCATGGCTCTTCCTATGTTCTTATATAAGTATACAAGTTTGCATATCAAAATAAAAAGAAGTGTATTTATTGAAACAGTGGCCCTGGGAGATTTCAGGATTGTGGAATGTTGAGGGCATAGAGATAAGAACTTACAGGAGTAGCTCCTGTCATTCTTTGGAGAGGGAAACTCTGGATTCTAGGAACTATTATCTTTGCTTCTACCTTTTGTTTGAGGAGGAAGGAGAATTCTGCTGCCCACTCATAGCTTTGCTAAAATACTGGATTTTTCTACTGCTCCCACTTCAGCCCCAGGGGAGGAAAAACCCCACAGAGATCTAAAGCAGGGGTTGGGAATGTGTAACCCTCCAGATGGTGGTGGACTGCAGTTGCCATCAGCCCTAGGCAGCATCGGGGTGAGGGGAGATGTGAGCAGAGGCCACACAGTCCATCCCTGGTCCAAAGGAACCAGAAACCAGGCAGACTGTAGCCCTATTCCAGTGTTCTGATCCTGGGTATAATAAGCAGGCCATTGGGGTCTGGTGCTAGCCCTCCCCCTCCATTGTCATCTTCGTTGCCCTCTACACAGGGGACATGACTTTGTGATGCGGAGAGCCTCCTCTGTCTGTGTGGGATCTCCACATGATGCGGAACACTGGAAAATCCGCTTCTGTCAATTAAATCTATGGCTGAGAACAGCTGAAACATGGAATGTTAGATGTGAAGGAGGAAAATGGAAGGAAGAGGGGGAGATACTGACCTGTTCAAGGCCCTGACTTTTTGTATTCTGGAGTAAGGAGTTATGTGCGTGGGGTGGGGGGATGTACGCTGTGAGATTAAAAATGGTTCCTTCCTGCATTATACAGGGATGTTCCAGAGTGAAGGAAAGGGAAAAGGACTCTTCCAAACCACCACCACCGCTGTCCATTTATTTATTTATTTATTTAAAATATTTTAAGACGCCTTTCAGGACCTTCAAAAATGACTTACAGCAAATATGAACCATAAAAATAATAGTTTCAGCAATACAACACAGTTTGGGAGGATTTTTTTAAAATAAACCTTTCCCCTCACACCCTTCTTGTCCCCTTCCCCTCAGCAGCAAGATCCTGAGCCCCTTAGTACTATAGCACATCCTAGGAAGGTTCCAAGAGGATGGGAAATGAAAAAAGGTGTCCTCTAAGAACTCCGAACAGTGCTGCAAGGCTCAAGTTCCTGAGTTGCTGGAGCCCTGAACAGAAGCACTCCTATTAGGATCTGGAGATACACTGCAACATCCTGTTGCATATTTCCAGTTGCCAAGCAGAATACTAATAAGTTGATCTTCCCCTTGCATCAGATCTGGGATCTTTGGTGTCGGGTGGCCTCTCCCCACCTAACTCATCCCTTCCACTGCAGACATCTCCCTGAACCCTTGCACCTCCGCATCCAATGGGCTGCTGCCACAGCCACTCAGGGCTCGCACCTGGCCTCAGCCCCACTGCAGACACTCACTTCTTGCTGTTTTCCGTCAAAGAAACCTCTAAGCGAGAAAAAAAGCCCCTGTAGTTACACTCCTCCCCTCCTTGCCTTGACCAAATGCTAGAAGACAAAGGGCCACTCTACGGCCGTGCTTATTTTTGTTCTGCATGATTTTTCAAGCGTGAAATTTGTCTAAGAGAATTACAGTCCACTACTAGCTCTGTATTAAGGTTTTCTGGGGATTCTCTCAATTAATATTCCAGGGCACTTCACAAACTCAAAAGAGGGGGAAATTCTTTCAGTGGTGCAGGCCAGATTGCCAGGGCGATGAGCATCTTGGAGTGGCGCCTTTGCTTTTCTCTTCCTTACTTATGTAACCTTGTCTTTCTCTGCTGCACTGCTTGAGAAGGCAGGGAAGCAGCAGCAGTAGCTGCTGGCAAAACCTTGCACTCTTGTTTTAGCCCAGCCACAGCTTTAGGCATTGCCGCCTTGTGCAAATTAATACAAATGACACAGTCTTTTTTTTTTTTAATCCAGGAACTTTGGGGCCTAGTGATGCCTCTTCACACCTCCCATCATGGGCCTTCTTCATCTCATAACCATGCCAGACAGCAGCTCCACCAACCCACTCAGAGTCCTGGGCTTGATGGTCCTTGCCCCTTTGCTCCATGCTGCTGTTCACCACCAACTCATCATAACTGGTCTCCAGCCTGCAGAACGCTTGGCCCACCAGCTACTATTGCTGCTGGAATTCCTTACTATCAGTTGGCCCATCCTTGCCTTTAGCATCCTTTGCTCATCACCTGCTATGTCTGAATGGCAGAAATAAACTATTAGGCAGTGTTGCAAAAGTCCCTTACATTTGTCTCCTACTAGGTTCACCTAGTTGTGAGCCCTGGTCAAACTTGGTCCATGTTGCCAAGAATCATCTTCTCATCATGCGTCCCTCCACATGTTTTAACAGATTGCGCCTGCTGGCCTGCCCCCAGCCTCCACACATTAGGCAGAATGTGAGAAAGAGCTGTATGTGCATAAGTTCTTTCCTCATGATCAGGAACTCTGTGCTTGGGCCAATTTATTTATTTAATTTATTTTTGCCATTCAGACATAGCAGGTGATGAGCAAAGGATGCTAAAGGCAAGGATGGGCCAACTGATAATAAGGAATTCCAGCAGCAATAGTAGCTGGTGGTTAATTCATGATCACATGTAGAGTTGCACGCAGGTAAAGCCCCTTCTCACATTCCCCCAAATGCACAGAAGCTGGGAGTGGGGGCAGCAGCAGCTGTATGCAGATCAGGGCAACGCCAGCAGCTGTGATCCCATCTACCTCCATGCATTAATTCAACACATGGCAGGGAGCATGAGAAGAAGGCTTAAGTCATGGTTTACTGAGAACTGCTAAACCACACGTTACATTAAATAAGTTTTGTGCAGCTAATCCTCACAATCTGATCTGGATTAGGACAACCGCACATGAATAGGGCAGGTTTAAACTTTCCCACCCAGTCACTTCCCCCACCAAAAAATTCAGCCCCCGCCCTGAGGCTAAAAAAAAAGAAGAGTGGGGGGGACACTCCATTTGTGTCAGCAGAGAAGTAAGATTTCTTGGCCACCTTCACTGCCACAGAGTACGATTGCCACAGGATTCTTACTCACGTTTAGGTGTATTCATTACGAGCCCTCTGCCATTTGTGTTCTAGTCATAGGCCCTGTCACTTCATTGCCCTCAGCACAAAATACCAGGGAGCTGATATGGCTCTATGGGTCACTGAGGAGCACTTCTACTGATGACTCAGGTCAACCCTTCATTCCAACCAGAGACCAAGGCCAACGAAACCTGCAAGGAAAGCCCCAAGAGACCCCAGAAACCCATCCAAATTCCTCTGGGGCAGGCCAACACATTTTTCCCCACAGGATTCTTGGGTGTTAATCCATATCTTTCATTCGAGATTAATTAACCTAGAGTATTCTCATTAACACCCTGTTAGTCCTATGCTTTTAAACATGGGACAAATTGAAGGAAGGGTAGGGAATCTTTGTTTTAGTATGATTATGGGTGATAGATGACACAGTAGATAAAAATAATAATATTGGGATGGAGTAGGTTGGATGAAGAGAGTTCACAATACCTTACCCCATGTTTCTGTTGCACAGCCTTTTAAAACTTCAAAAGTCACCCTGCAATTTAATACAGAGCTTTTTCCATGCCAGGGCCAGAATATCCCATCTGAGCCCAGAAACCACCCAGAGAGCTTCGGCTATCGGGCGGTAAAGAAACAAAATAAAATTAATTAATTAACTAACTAACTAACTAGTCAATCAATCAATCCTGGCTTGGAAAGAGTCTTCTCTCACACTGCAGATAAAACAAGAGGGAGCCTTCAAAAACAGCAGCTCTGTGTTTCATCCTCAAGCACTAAACACTGAATTGCTTTTCAATCTAGCGAAATTTTCCCTTTCTTCTGTTACTTGGGGATAGGATGGAAACATAAAATACAAATGTCGCGCTGGAAATTCGAGGTTACATACTATACAGCAAATTATTCCAGACCCTCTTACTGGAATGTGAAGCTTTCAGAGTGACAGCCCCCTCCCCCTTGTTCAAATATTATGTTTATTTGGTGTGTCCAGTTAGAAGCAAAAAGCCTGGGTGGTGGTGGTATTAAACTGTCCCGTTGTTCTCAGGCTTTGAATGTCCTTCAATACCTTCTGTGGCTCAAAATTATGTATGTGATTGTAGTGATCATGTAAATCTGCACAATCAAGGACTGTGAAAAGAGGGGGGAAGTTGTTTGAGACAAGTTGCTGGTTCGTTTCTGCCCCTGGACTTTTAAACAGAAACCAGAATCTATTCTCCCTGCATGCATGCACACACTCACACCCCTTTTCTATACTGTCACAGACACATTCACAAATATTTAACATCCAAATACAAGACCAGATGGAACATGAAAGTCCTTTAATATGAATTAAGGACATGTCTCTAACAAGCACACTTAAATTGCCATTATGCACTATTTAAATCTGAGTAAAGACAAAGGCAAGTACATGAAAATATAAAGGGGAGAGGGAGCAGAATGATTATTTTATCCTGTCTGTTCCCCTGAAATGTCTGCAGTATTGGGAATATTCATCCTTTGGCTATCCAGTCATTATATTCTGCTCAAGAAAAACCTAGCCTCCACTTCCCAGTTTTATGATGAGGGAGCAGTCACAGATGATGAAGCAGTTTCCTGAAATGGATCTGTTGTACCAGGTGCTCTTATGCATTGGGGCTGTGAGGAAGGAGGACATTATCCAGCAAAATCCCTGTGGATTTCATACCAAAGATCCATTTGCAAAGACTAAATTCCTGCAAGCTTCTGCTTGTGGCTTTTTCTTGTACAACTTACAGCTCTAGCAGAAATTCATTTCTTGTTTTACTGAGGGCCTAATTTCCTGCTGTGTCTTATCTAGCCTGCCATACCAGCCCAGCAAGGGCTGGCTATTTTCAATACCAGGGTTGTTGTTCATCCTTTTGCCAGCTGCATTAACATTACCTGGGACTCTGTTCTAAAGCTGAGAGTAGCTGGACATGAGAGGGCGACACTCAACTAGAGGGGTGAGGAGTGTGTGTGTGTGTGTGGTGGGTAGCCTTGGTTTGTAGGGATTCCATCTTCCTGGTCAGGTAGCCTGTCCAACTGTCAGCCAGTTTTGAGAATCTCTACCTAGTGCTGGAACCTGAGACAGGATTGGGATTCTGTTGGTGTATCGTTCACCCTGCTCCCTAACAGCCCCCCTGCCTGAGCTGACAGAGATGGTCTTTAGTGTGGTATTGAGGACCCCAAGGCTGGTAGTCTTGAGGGACTTTAATATTCATGCTGAAGGCAACCTTGTCAGGAGCCTTGCTCAGGATTTCAAGGTTGCCCTTTCAATTATGAACCTGTCTCAAGTAATTTCTGGCCCCACACAGGTGGCAGGCCATACTCAGGATTTGGTTTTCTGTACAGTACTAGGAAAGAGTGATCTGTGAGTTGGGGAGCCAGTACTGACTCTGTTGGCATGGACAGATCATTACCTGATTGGGTTTGACCTTCAGGCTACCTGTAACTTCTACAGGAGATGGGGAGCCAAATTCCCTGGTCCGTTCCCAGGGGCTAATGAATTTGGATAGCTTACTGAGGTCTCTTGGAGTTTTCCTTGCAGGTTTAGCTGGCTGTCCTGCCGAGACCTTGATCTCTGCTTGGAATGAGGGGATGACCCAGGTCATCAATAGAATTGCTCCTCAATGTAACCGTAGAGCTCTGTCAGCTCTTGGTATATTGAGGAGCTGAGAGCAATGAAACGACAGGGCTGATGACTGAACACAAATGGCAGAAGACCCATAATGAATACAGCTGAACACAGGTAAGAATCCTGTGGTGACCTTACTTTGTGGCCTTGGTGGCGGCAATGAAACCTTACTTCTCCACTACCATCACATCTGCTCACTGTCATCCAGTGGTGATTTTTTATAGTAGTTAAGTGCCTCCTTGGTGCAGACTCTGGGATGCAACAGCTTGAACATTTGAGGTCTCGGTTTTCTGGAAAGATAAAGTTGTTGGCATCTGTGCTGATTTAGATGCCAGATTCAGAAAGGGATGTGGTTAGTGTACCATCTAGTCATATAGTTATGGATACCTTTCAGCTTGTTCAACTGCTTAGAGGATTGAAGTGTGTCCCTTGTTATCTTGACCCTTACCTGTCCTGGCTTGTAAAACCTGCCAAGCAGAGCTGGGCTGGTTATTTGGACCTCAGAAATGGTTAATTCCATGGGGTCACAAAGAGTCGGACACGACTGAACAACTGAACAACAACAACAATGGTTAATGCCTCCTTGGTGGGGGCAGGGGGCAGTGTTGTCCTGGCTGCTTTAAAGGAAGCAGTGAAGAAATTGGGTTTTAGATCAATGTTTTGGGACAACTATCACCTTAATTTGCCATTCTCTAACTTGCCATTCTTGGCCTCTCAACTGGCCTCTCAACTGCAGGCAGTGTTGGATGATGCTGATTATAAAGTGATGCACGCTGGGGCAAAAAATTCCAACTTCAAGTATAACCTGATGGGATCTGAGCTAGCGGTGACTGACCAAGAAAGAAATCTTGGGGTTGTGGTGGACAGCTTGATGAAGATGTCAACCCAGTGTGCAGCCGCTGTAAAAAAGGCCAACTCCATGTGAGGCATAATTAGAAAGGGAATTGAGAATAGAACTGCCAACATCATACTGCCCCTATACAAATCTATGGTGCGGCCACACTTGGAATACTGTGTCCAGTTCTATCACCACACTTTAAAAAAGATATTGTAGAGCTGGAAAAGGTGCTGAAAAGGGCAACTAAAATGATCAAGGGGCTGGAGCATCTCCCTTATGAAAGAAGGTTATGCAGCTGGGATTGTTTAGCTTGGATAAGAGGAGGGTAAGGGGAGATATGATAGAGGTCTCCAGAATTATGCATGGTGTGGAGAATGTGGATAGGGAGAATTTTTTTCTCCCTTTCTCAAAATACTAGACCCCAGTGGGGTCATCCCATGAAGCTGATTGGTGGCAGATTCTGGACAGATAAAAGGAAGTACTTCCTCACACAGTGCAGAGTTAAACCATGGAATTTGCTACCACAGGAAGTAGTGATGGCCACCAATTTGGATGGCTTTAAAAGAGGGTTGGACAAATTCCTGGAGAAGGCTATCAGTGGATACTAGTCCTGATGGCTATGTGCTACCTCCAGTACCAGAGGCAGTGAGCCTATGTACACCAGTTGCTGGGGAACATGGGTGGGAGGGTGCTGTTGCGCTCATGCCCTGCTTGCGGGTTCCTGTTGACAGCTGGTTGGCCACTGTGTGAACAGAATGCTGGACTAGATGGGCCTTTGGTCTGATCCAGCAGGGCTCTTCTTATGTGCTTATGTTCTTATTATTGGGTCCATCCCAATCCAGTATCAGGCCTGGTTTTGGGATGGGTGCAGCCACGGTGGATGACGTACACCAGGGAATAGATGGGGGAAATACAATTGGTTGTATTTGGTTATCCTCAAACCCTCAGTGGCTTTCAGCACCATCAACCATGGTATTGTTCTGAGCCAGCCATCCCAGCTGGGCTTAGGAGGTATGGTGGCTCCAGCCCTTCCCAGAGGAGCAGCCTCAGGAGCTTGTGCTGAGGGACCTCCGTTCCACTCTGTGACCACTGGCTTATAGCCACAAGGTTCCACCTTGACCCCCATGCTTTTTGCCCTCTACATTAGACTGCTAGGGGGCCATGCGGAGGTTTTGGCTGAAGTGGATAACACTCTCATTTCCATCTACTCAAATTGGGGAGGCTGTGGAACTCTTGAACCAGTGCCTGGAGTGGTGTTTGTGGTGGATGAGGGTGAACAAGGTGGGGCTTAATCCAGACCAGATGGTTGGACTATGGGTAGAGAAGCCAACTATTCTGCATGTTACAGATGGGGTAGCTCTCCCACCAAAGGATCAAGTGTGCAGTCTGGGAGTTCTCCTGCACATGTTGCTAACTGACGAAGCTCATGTGGTGGTGGTGGCGGTGGTGGCCAGGCGTACTTTTTAGCCGCTTAGGCTGGTATGCCAACTGTGGCCCCACCTAGAGAGGACAGACCTTGCCTCAGTTATCCATGCACTAGTGACATCCAACCGGACAACTGTAAAGCAGTCTATGTGGGGCTACCTTTAAAGATGGTTCAGAAACTTCAGATGGTGCAGAATGTGAGTGCCCAAGTGTTAGTGGAGGTTAGGTGACTGGATCCTTTGACAACTATATTACATCAGCTGCACTAATTGCCAGTGGATTTCTGGGCCCACTGCAAGGTGCTGGTATCAATTCGAATGTTTTACATGGTTTGGGACCCAGTTATTCAAAGGGGTGCCTTCATCCATATCAGCCTGCCCACACTTGGAGCTCAGCATCTGAGGCCCTTCTTATGTGCCCACCTCTGAGAACTAGGGTGGCAGGTACAAAGGAGAGGGCATTTTCAGCAGTGGCCCCATACTTGTGGGATGCAGTGCCAACTGGGGCATGCCTAGCTCCATTGTTGCAGGCCTTTAAAAGAGGCCCAAAGACTCCCTTGTTGTCAATAAAGTTGTCTTGAGAGAACTGCTATCCTTCAAGGCAGCTTAGAAATGTAAGCAAGAAAGAAGACGGGTGCCTGGAGCAATTTTCCCTCCAGCACAGAGTAGTCATAGCCAGGTCACACAACTAGGGTTAGAGGTGCCGATCCGAGGGCAAGCCCATGTGCCTCCGCAGCACAGAACAGGGAGTGTGTTGGGGGAAGAGGTGGTCCTGCTTTATGTGCGTAGGGATGTACGAAAGTCACTTACCTTGAACGAAATTTGATTCGCGGTGGGGGGGAGGCACTCCGTCCCTCCCCCTGAAATTCTGGCGGGGGGGAGGCACTCCATCCCTCCCCCCCGAAATTCTGGCCAGGGGGGAGGCGCTCCGTTCCTCCCCCCAGAAATTCTGGCCAGGGGGAGGCACTCCGTCCCTCCACCCCTGAATCCTGGCCGGCCGGGCTGCAAATGGTGGCGGCTGTAGCCGCCGCCATTTGCATCCCTGCAGTCAGCCGTGATAGGCTACGTAAATGTTTACGTAGCCTATCACGGCTGAGTAAAAAACAAACAAAAAACCCCCGTGCGTACGCAAATGGTGGTGCCCATGGGCGCCGCCATTTGCGTTCCTTATTTTGGCACGTCTAGTCTACGTAAACATTTACATAGACTACGGTGAAAATAAGGGGAACGCAAATAGCGTACATGGGTGCCGCCATTTGCGTACGCGCGGTTTTTTTTTTTACTCAGCCGTGATAGGCTACGTAAACATTTACATAGCCTATCACGGTATTTTTTAAAAATCTAGCCGTGATAGGCTACGCAAATCTTTACGTAGCCTATCACTTTTTTTTGTTTTTTTGTTTTTTTTACTGGAAATGGTGGCGGCGGCAGCCGGTCGGAAGACCAGCTGCCGCAGCTGCTGCCACCAAACCACCGCCGAACCGCCGCTGCCAGGAGGATTCACCCGAGGCAAGTCCCGTCCCGGGGGGGGTGGGGGGGGCAGACCGTTTCGCCAGCAATTTCGGGGGGCCGAATGTGCTGGCATTCGGCCTCCCTGAGATTCGTGGCGAAATTCACTGACATCCCTATAATGCGTAAGCAAAAGGGAGAAGGGGGTGGGGACATCTCATGGTCATAGAAAGAATTACAGACAGGGAGCTATGTTGATGACAGGAATTTGCCAGTGTGGATGGATAAGTTGTCTGCATCAGAACAGAAGGTAATTTTGCTGAGTGTGTGTATTTGTTGGATGAGTTTATATGTCAAATTAGCTGCATGTGGCTTGACTCTTTTGCTTGAGTCATTTAATCTTCAGGCACCTCTCCATGGTGCATCAGCTGTCTGGCTTTGGCACGTACTGATCTGCTTTGTATACATTCAGCTGGACCTGCTTTTAGATAAAGGGCTGAACTTGATTTCCTTTGGTTCTCTTCAGCTCTTTGAGGCAATTATTCGGCCTATTTGAAATGCACTGGTACCACAAATCACTCTTCAGGTGGATTTTGCTTATGTCTGGCTTGCAGTGCAGCATTTACTGTTGCTCTGAAAGAAGCATGAGGAGCGCAGATGTCACCCTGGAGGCATTCTCCACCCCCACACACACACATCCTTGTGTTGAAACAGCCATATGGTAGCAACCCTGCTGCTCTGCCCCCAAGGGTGCTTTCAATCAACAGACGCCAGAAGAAATTATTTGCTTAATCCTCCTGCCTCTCAGGCTGTCAGGATTAAGAACAGATTCACTTTCTTGCAAGAGACTGACTCAAAACAGTGCCTGCAGAAACGTCACTTTCCCATTCGCACCGTCTGAGGAATGAACAGTTGCACTCTCATCCAGCCATACACTCAAGAAGGGAAGAAACCCTGAAAAAGCAGAGATGAACTCCACATTTTCAAAAATATTGTTCAGCACAAAAAACATAACTGGATTATAGAAATAAAAATGATAAGCGTGAAAAGAAGTGAGCTATCTTCTGAAAATCTGGGCATGTTCTGTTACATTTTCCTTCCTTCCTTCCCCCCTGACCCCATCTATATATCTTCTTAGCATGATACATTTACTTTCACTTTTAAAATGTTATTAAATAATAGATCTCTGAATTTTATTGGTACATTTGCACTACAGCAGGAGGAAGTGAGAGTCTGAGTTAGAGTTGAAACGGGAAGGAGTCAGTCCAAGTGCAGAAGGGAAGAAAATAGGCAAGTCTGGAGTTATTGTGAGGCAACAGAAACAGCGACAATGGAAATATAACATTACACCATATAACGTGGCACTATTTCCTAAGCATGGAAGAAGCGAGAGGGGGGAACAGTAGGAACTGGAAGCACCGATCATGAGAGAGGCTGCATAGTCCTGTTCACCCATTACTCGCACGAGGGGCAGCAGGACCGTGCTGATGGGCCTGCTCCCGATGTCCATGTGCCAGGCCTGGACATCTGCAGGGGAGAAGCCTAGTATGCAGATCTCCATGCGGGAAGGCTTCCTCAGGGCCTGGAACTCTGATCATGCCAGGGCCCCTTGCTGACGTCCATTGCCAACACATGGGCAGAAGAAGTGGGGGGAGCTCTGGATTGTCGGGGCGGGGCCACAGCACACCCCTATTGCCCCTTTCATTTCAGCACATCCCTGCATTCCGCTTCATGCAGTTAATATATCAGGCAAGCTTAAATGCTCTGTGGAAATCAAACCAGGACCAACAAAAAGAGTGATTAACCTTTTAAAAATTATGTGGAAGCATCTTGGTTCCGGGGGTTGGGGGAGTGAAACTCTGATCCAATATCCAGACTGAATAGCTGCAGGGATACCTACTTAAAGACTGCAGCAATGAGAATAGGAGACAAAGTACACATTACGTTAAATGCCTATTTGCATGTATGTTTGAAATGTATTTATTTATATATTTAAAATATTTCTTGGCCGCCTTTCAGAACAGAAGCTCTCCCAAGGCGCCTTACAACAATAAAAGACATAAAAACAGTTAAAATATTAAAAGTGATAAAGCATAAAAACAATAAAAGCCAACAATAAAACCAGCAACAATGTTAACAGCAGTAACATCACAAGAAGGCCACGGTAAAATAATATGTTTTCAAGGCCTTCTTAAAAGTCTACAATGATGGAGCATGGCGGACCTCCGATGGCAGCTTGTTCCAAAGGTGTGGGGCTGCTGCAGAGAAGGCCTTCTCATGTGCGGTCGCCCACCTGACTGCTCTCACGGGTGGGCAAATGAGAAGGGCCTCTCTTTCTGATCTTAAAGTGTGGGTAGGCTGATATGGGCGTAGGTGGTCCTTCAAGTAACTTGGTCCCAAACCGTTTAAGGCTTTAAAGGTCAAAACCAGCACTTTGAATTGGGCTTGGAAACACACCGGTAACCAGTGCAGCTGGTGCAGTATAGGCATTATATGATTGAATCGCCTCGCCCCCACCAATACTTGGGCAGCCACATTCTGCACAAGCTGGAGTTTCTGAACTGTCTTCAAAAGGCAGCCCCACGTGTAGTGCATTACAGTAGTCCAGCCTGGATGTGACTAGTGCATCGATAACTGAGGCAAGGTCCCTCCTCTCCAGATAGGGCCGCAGTTGGCGTACCAGCCTAAGCAGGTAAAAAGCACTCCTGGACACTGCAGCCACCTGGGCTTCCCAAGTTAGTTCAGAGTCCAGGAGGACTCCCAGATGGTGCACTTGGTCTTTCAGGGGGAGTGCAACCCCATCTAAAACCAGTTGTAAACCTCCATCCGAAGTAGTTGGTTTCCCAACCCACAGTACCTCTGTCTTGTCTGGATTAAGTTTCAGTTTGTTCACCCTCATCCATCCCAAAACAGCCTCCAGACACTGGTTCAGGAGTTCCACAGCCTCCCTGGGATGTGCAGATAGAAACCAGAGGTAGAGCTGAGTATCATCCGCATAATGATGACATTTCAGCCCAAACCTCCTGATGGCTTGCCCCAGCAGTTTCATGTAGATATTAAAAAGCATGGGGGACAAGATAGAACCTTGAGGCACCCCACAGGCTAATGGCCATGGGGTGGAACAGAAGTCCCACAGCACCACTTTCTGAGACCGCTCCTCCAGAAAGGGCTTGAACCACTTCAAAACTGTGCCCCCCAAGCCAATCCAGATAAACGATCCAGAAGGATACCATGGTTGATGGTATTGAAAGCCACTGTGAAGTCCAGAAGAACCAACAGGGTTGCACTCCCCCCATCCATTCCCCGGTGTAAGTCATCAACCAGGGTGACCAAGGCTGTTTCCATTCCATAACCAGGCCTGCAACATGATTGGAATGGATCTAAATAAACAGTTTCATCCAAAATGGCTCAGAGTTGTGAGGCCACCACATGCTCCAGCACCCTGCCCAAGAATAGCAAATTTGACACAGGGCGGTAATTATCTGGAACCATCAGATCTAAATTTGTTTTCTTCAGCAAGGGACTCACCACTGCTTCTTTCAAAGCTGTGGGGACTCGCCATCCCTCAAGGAGGCATTTACCACCTGAGAGGTCCAGATATTCAGCCCAGCTCTGGCAGATTTCACAAGCCAGGATGGGCAAGAATCTAAAGGGCAAGTAGTAGGCCTCAGTCCTCCAAGCAGTTTGTCCACATCCTCAGGTTGCACAAGCTGAAAGGTATTCATAACATGACTAGATGGTGCACCAACCCCATCCATATCAGACTCTATCAAAACAATGGCATCAAAGTCAGCACAAATACGAGCAATTTTATCTGCAAAGTGTCTGGCAAATTGTTCACAGTGGGCCTTCAAGGGTTCAACTTCTTGTATTCTAAGGCCTATGCCCAAGAGGCCTTTAACCAAACAAAAGAGCTCTGCTGGACGACACTGAGCAGATGCAATGGTAGTGGAGAAGTAGGATTTCTTCACCACCATCACCGCCACAGAATAACATCGCAAGTGGATTCTTACCTGTGTTCAATTGTATTCATACCGAGTCTTCCTCCATTTGCACTCTCATTGTCGACACAGTCATTTCATCACCCTCAACTCTTCAGAATACCAAGGAGCTGACATGGTTCTACGACAAGGTTGAGGATGTTTGGGAGTGATCATATCAATAACCCGGGTCATCTCCTCATTCCAAGCGGTGACCAGGACCTCAGCAGGATTGCCGGCTAAACCTACAGGAAAATCCCCAAGAGACCTAAAAAATCCATCCAGATTCATCAGTCTCCAGGGGTGGACCATCAAATTTAATCCCCCACCCCTGCAGAGGTTACAGGTGGCCTGAAGGTCAAAACTGATCAGATAATGATCTGTCCATGCCAAAGGAGTCACTACGGCTCCCCCACCCACAGATCATTTTCTCCCAATCCAGCACAGAAAAACAGGCCCAAAGTGTGTCCTGCCACATGTGTTGGGCAAGATATGATTTGAGACAGGCCCATGGTTGACATGGCGGACATGAAATCCTGCGCCACTCCTGACAAAGTAGCCTTGGCATGAATATTAAAGTCCCCCAAGACCATCAGCTTTGGGGTCCTCAACATCATGCTCGAGACCACCTCAGTCAGCTCAGGCAGGAAGACTGTTGGGCAGCGGGGTGGGTGGGACACCAACAGAATCCCTAGCCTGTCTCAGATGCCCAACACCAGGTACAGACACTCAAAACTGGCTGACTGTTGGATAGGGAATCTGACCAGGGGGAGAGTCCCTATAGACCAAGCTTGTCGAGCTTCGTGCTGCACAAGAAATCCTGGTGGACACATCTGGGAGAGACTGACTCCTCCCTGTTCATCCATCCAGGTTTCGGTAACACAAGCCAGGTCGGCATGTTCTTCAGCTGTAAGCTTGGAAATGATGTTACCTTTTTGAGTAGCCAACCTGGCATTCATCAGCAGCACCTTCAGGCTAGAGGGGACTGCAGGCAAGCCACCAGAATTACTGAAGTTGGAAGGCGGACTGGGGGAGGGTTGATCTGAATTGGGAATGTGGAACAGATGGAGGAGGGGTAACCCCTCCCCTTCCCACTCCCCACCCCCAGTGTTGAAAAAAATCACAGCCTCCCAAAGCTGCTGTGGCATGATGCCCCTGAAAACTGCTTCAGTGTGGTAAAATATAGATATTTGGCTTTGCCAAGTTGAGAGGTTTGCCAAGTTGATCTGGATCTGACATGGGTACACAAGATCCACTTGACCCACATGGGAAGCTATAACTGTGTGGAGTTACTGCAGCTGTGTGGAGTCCTTATCACATGACCATGGCAGTCATGGTAAGAATACTCAATTCAATCCTAAGATCCTAGTGATTTTGTTTAGAATTGTGGGATTGTGCACCACAGAAGTCCCCAATGTTGGCTAGAGGTCGAACACCCCACTCCAGTTCCAAATTCTATGCCAAACCCACCTGAGTTTAGAGACATGAATGAATTCCCATGTGGATGCTGGATTTGCATAATATATTCTCATGCCAGCAGTGAGGAAGAGCAAAAAGCGACGCAGAGGACTGAAGCGCAGCTCCCACTCACTCAGCCTCTGCAGAGATGTCGCCAGGCATTGTCCATGAATTTTACAACCTGTAGAGGAGAATGTTGTTGTTCAGTCGTTCAGTCGTGTCCGACTCTTTGTGACCCCATGGACCATAGTGCACCAGGCCTTCCTGTCCTGCGCTCTCTCCTGGAGCGTGCTCAAGTCCATATTCATTGCATCAGTGATGCTATCTAGCCATCTCATCCTCTGTCGTCCCCTTCTTCTTTTGCCTTCAGTCTTTCCCAGCATCAGGGTCTTTTCCAGAGAGTTTTCTCTTCACATTAGGTGGCCAAAATATTTGAGCTTCAGCTTCAGTATCTGTCCTTCCAAGGAGCACTCAGGGTTGATTTCCTTTAGGATGGACTGATTTGACCTCCTTGCAGTCCAGTCTTAGCCTAAAGGGTGTGTTCCGCTGAAGTCTTTTGACTATATCTGACAAAAACTTGCCTTCTCCATTAGAGAGACACTGGCAAGGCACATAACTCCCACCTTTTCCCAGATGCACAGGATGAGGTCGTTTGGCGTTCAATTGATCAGCGTCCAAGGGGAAATGTCAATCCAACTCCCCCCCCCCGCCTTCCTGTGCTGGCCAGTAATCACCACTCATCCCCTGAGGTGCTCCTCATGATGTGATGTTTACACCAAATACCATTTTGCCAGTCCCCATTGACAGGTGGGGGAATCCCTCCAATCAATATCTCCTGACTACAGGAACAAAGTTGGGGTGGTTTTTAACAATGTTTTTGTCTTCCATTGAACACCAGTGATATTAGCACGCAAGTCTTGAAACCTAGTTTTAAATCTGTCCAGTACAGACCAGGGAGAAGTTATTTGCTTATTTTTATTTTCCATTAACCCCCTTTTCCCCCTGAGTTCAATAACATCTTTCTAAATTGGTTATTGAGATCAGCTGCCTACTTGAAGAATCTCGCACGTGCCCAAGTTGCCTGGTTTTATGCTATGTGCACCGATCTAATGAGAGGCAAGGGAAATGTAGCCTGAACCTGGCACAGCAGCATCTGTGGAGTTTAACTGATGGCAGACTTTCTTCCCAGTTTGAACACGTGACTGCTGGGCTTCCCCCCTACCCAGCAGTGAGATTCAAGAGGAAGGTAGTGGCAGAACTGGGGAAAGGAGTGTGGTAGGCTACCCCCCTTACAAAGCCGTTGCCCACGTATCTGCACAACTCTATCTTGCTGCTTCTTTTTGTTAATGAGAGATTCTCAGGATTGTGAACTCTGTTGTACACCCAGTACCATGGCCTAGTTTTTATAAAATGTAAATGAGGTGGTGAGCCTGTGTTTGGGCTGTACCACTTCAGACTGCAGGTGGGAGATCACATCACTGAGTGTTTCTTCCTACAAAACATCAGTATCCTATTCCATAGAAACTTAGATGGCAGAGACAAGTGTTCTAGTCTAAACTTCTCCCAGAGATGCTAGTTGGATTTCCCCCCTAACCTTTTCTCTGATATGCTAGTTCCCTGTGTATTGGATTTGGTTTTTTGTTTGTTCTGTCATGTGAGCACTCACCAATAGGCTAAATGGCATAGTTGAGACCCAGGGTTACCACTTCATCTGCTGAGAATTAGGCCCACATTCTATGTTTGCTTGTGTGGTGTTCATGCAGAAGTCTAGAATAGCGACAGCTCTGCCAAAAGGAAAAGGGGAGCTGGGAAAGCATCATGGCTGCAATTGTAGTGTCTTGTACACTTCCCCATGGGGGTGTGGGTGCAGGCAACAGGGCTTTTGTGCAAGTTCTTCATTGTCCCAACTTCACAAATTGATTCTTGCTTCTGACCGCTGGTCAGCTTTGTTGCTCTTTATGGTCTGATGAGCTAAGAGAAGGGCTGTACTGGATTCCCAGCGAAAGCAGCTATCTGGGAGTGAGCCATAGTTGAATGTGGGTCTTGTCCATTCAACCATCCATATTTACGAATGACTTTCTGCAAGTAACCGAGGCAATGAACAAGGAGCACCTTTGTTGGCAGGGTACTGGCTTTCTTTCTGCACATGCAAGCCAGAGCTCACGGCATCACAGAACTTCGCACTTTTTGATTAACATGGACAATGACATCTTGTGCCGCTCCCTCAGCCTTCCCTGTTGCCTTGAGCTTAGCTGCAATCCTCAGGGTAGCTGGGGGGAAATGGATTTCCCAGCAACAATATATTGTTGTGAGCTATCCTTGTTCTAGTGCAAAGTATTTTGGGATGGCTTGGTCTTGAATGGGTAATTAAGGCCCATTAGCTTTACAAAAGGCCTACAAAAGATGTATATGATGGTACTTAACATTAAAAAGGTAGCAGAGCAGCTTTAATTTGAACCCTGAGGGAAAACCTGGACAGGAGCTGGGATGCATCCAGCCTGGGTTGAATCATCTCTAAGGGATGAAGGTGAAAATGTTTCCAATTGCCCAAATAAGGATGGGGATGAAATAGGCCATGAGCACATAATGAAACATGATAGCCAGTCAAAGAGGCCTAAGGGCTGTGAAGTTTTCTTCTAGCCAAGTTGAGGAAACACCTCCTAGCCAAGTTGGGAGAGCGGGAGTGTCTGCTTTTAAAGGAGAACTTAGATATAGTGGGCATAGTGGAAACCAGGTGGAATGCAAAGAACCAGTGGGATACAGTCATCTCTGGATATAAACTCTATAGGAAGTACAGGGAAGGGTGTACTGGAGGTGGCGTCACTCTATATGTGAAAAAGAGCACAGTGTCAAGCAGACTAGAAAAACTAAAATTCATCCTCAGAAGCACTGTGGGTGACAATACCAGGCTCCATAAGTAACTGAGCACAATGGGCTTGCTATAGTCCCTTGGGTCAGAATGCTCAGGGTGATCTTGAGATGGAAAATGAAATCAGGGAGGCGTGCAGATGAAGTGTTGTAATAATGGGTGACTTCAGTTACCCCCATAATGACTGGATATATGCATATTCCAGTCGTGACAAAGAGATTAAATTTCTTGATGCCCTAAATGACTGCCCTAGAACAGTTGGTCATGGAACTGACCAGAGGGGAGGCGACCCAGGATTTAATCCAGAGTGGTGCCATCAAGGGCCTAGTGCGAGATGTGAGTGTTGTTGAACCAAGTGGAAACAGTGACCACAGTGCTATTAGATTTAATATACATTTAAGAGGAAAATTGACAAAGTCCAACAAAGTCACATTCAATTCAAAAAAGGAAACTTCTTTAAAATGAGGGGACTGGTAAAAAGGAAGCTGAAATGTAAAGTGTAGAGGGTTCCAACTCTACAAAAAATGCTTGGAGGTTACTCAAAACCACAATAATATAAGCTCAGCTAGAATGTATACCACAGGTCAGGAAGGGTAACACCACGTCCAGCATGGTTAACAAGCAGTGTCATGGAAGCTATTAAAGGGGGGGAAAGATTTCCTTCAGAAAATGGAAGACTTGCCCAAATGAGAACAAAAAGGAACACAAACTTGCACAAAGGAGATGGAAGCAGACAATAAGAGATGCAAAAAAAGTACTTTGAGGAACATATCACTAATAACAACAATAAAGAATTCTTTAAATTTATCAGAAACAGGAAACCATCTAGTTGAACTGTTGGGTGACAGTGGAGTTAAAGGAGTATTAAAGGAGCATAAGGAGATTGAAGAGAAGCTGAAAGAATTCTTTCCATCTCACTTCACTGCAGAAGTTGTAGAGCAGATCCCTGTGCCTGAACTGATGTTTTCAGGAAGGGAGTCTGAGGAACTGAGGCAAATAGTGGTAACAGAAGATGAAGTTCTGTACCTTATTGATAAATCACCAGATCCAGGTGGTATCCACCTTCGAGTTCTTAAAGAACTCAAATGTGAAATTGCTGATCTCTTAAAATACCTAACATGTCCCTAAGTTCAGCCTCTGTACCAGAGGACTGGAGATTGGCCAGTGTAACGCCAATTTTAAAAAAAGAGATCCAGGCTGATCCAGGAAATCACAGGCTGGTTAGCTTAACGTTTGTTCCAGGTAAATTATTGGAAAGCATTATTAAATATAAAATTAGTAAGTGTATCGAAGGACAAGCTCTGCTGAAAAAGAAGCAACATGGCTTCCACAAAGGTAAGTCCTGTCTCACTAATCTTTTAGAGTTCCTTGAGAGTGTCAATCAAGAGACATGTAGTCAGGGGTGATCTGGTAGATATCGTTTACTTGGACTTCCAAAAGGCTTTTGACAAAGTCCCTCACCAAAGACTCCAGAGCAAACTCAGCAGTCATGGAATAAGAAGAGAGGTCCTCTTATGGATCAGTAACTGGTTAAAGAAGAGAAAGCAGAGACTAGGAATAAATGGTAAATTCTCCCAATAGAGGAAAGTAAAGCCTAACCTGGACCCAGAGGATGTTAACAATTATAGGCCAGTGGCCAACATCCCCTTCCTGGGCAAGGTGCTTTGGCGGGTGGTTGCAGGGCAGCTCCAGGTACTGTTGAATGAAACGGATTCTCTAGATCCATTTCATTTGGGCTTCAGACCTGGTTTTGGAATGGAAACTGTCATGGTCGCCCTGTGGGATGACCTCTGCTGGGAGAGGGCAGGGGGAATGCAACCCTGTTGATTCTCCTGGACCTCTCAGCGGCTTTTGATATCATCGACCATGGTATCCTTCTGGATAGGTTGTCTGGGCTGGGAGTTGGAGGCACTGCACTGCAGTGGTTCCACTCCTATTTGGATGGCCAATTTCAGAAGGTGGTACTGGGGGATTATTGCTCTGTGCCATGGCAATTATGCCATGGGGTTCCACAGGGCTCCATTTTATCCCCCATGTTGTTTAACATCTACATGAAACCACTGAGGGAGGTTATCCGGAGGTGTGGGCTGAGGTGCCATCAATATGCAGATGACACCCAGCTCTACCTCTCTTTCTCATCAAACCCAGGTGAGGCAGTGGCTGTTCTGAATCAGGGCCTGGGCACGGTAATGGACTGGATGAGGGCCGATAAACTGAAACTCAATCCAGACAACATGGAGGTGCTGTTAGTGGGTGGTTCGTCTGCCCAGCTAGGTGATGTTCAACCTGTTCTGGAGGGGGTTGCAATCCCCCTAAAGGATCAGGTTCGTAGTTTGGGAGTGCTCTTGGACCCAGAACTCTCACTTGAGGTGCAGGTGAACTCAGTGGAATAGATCACCTTTTATCAGCTTAGGCTGATATACCAACTGCGACCTTATCTGGACAAAGACAGCCTAGCTACAGTTATCCATGCTCTGACAACTTCTCGTCTGGATTACTGCAATGCGTTATACGTGGAACTGCCTTTGAAAACAGTATGGAAACTTCAGCTGGTCTAAAATAGGGCAGCAAGATTGTTAACAGGGACTGGCCAATGAGTTCATATTACGCCGGTACTTTTCCAGCTGCACTGGCTGCCAGTCCATTTCTGGGCCCGATTCAAAGTGCTGGTATTAACATTCAAAACCCTTAGCAGGTTGGGACCAGGTTATCTGAAGGATTGCCTCCTTCCATATGTGCCTGCCTGGACCCTAAGATCATCCTCAGCGGTCCTTCTTTGTGAGCCCCTGCCAAAGGAAGTGAGGTGGGTGGCTACTAGGAAGAGGGCCTTTTCTGTTGTGGCACCCCGGCTGTGGAATGAGCTCTCTAGTGAGGTTTTCCTGGCACCTACACTGTATTCCTTCCGGCACCAGGTGAAGACTTTTTTTATTCTCCTGGGCATTTTAGTATTTGAAATCTCTGCATTGCTGCTAGGTTTTATTCTGGTTGTATTGTTATATTGTGGTTTTAATGCTTTTATATTTTATATTGTTTTACTGTGTACTTTTTGGTTTTAATTTTTGAGAACCACCCAGAGAGCTTCGGGTATTGGGCAGTATAGAAATGAAAAAGTAAAAATAATAAAAATAAAAACAAATAGTAAATAGTGGGGTCTCACAGAGATCTGTACTGGGACCAATGCTTTTCAACTTATTCATAAGTGATCTGGAGTGAGCAGTGAAGTGGCCAAGTTTGGCCAAGTCAAATAATGACACCAAATTATTTATGGTGCTTAAAACAGGAATGCAAAGAGCCCCAAAAGGACCTCTCCAAACTGAGAGAATGGGCATCAAAATGGCAAGTGGAATTCAATGTAAGCAAGTGTAAAGTGATACACCCATGGGAATCTGCTCATAGGGGAAGGGGGTGCAACTGCCCCCCCAATTCCAGTCGTTACATCATTCAGAGAATGGCAGCAGTGGCTGCTTATGCTGCGCCTGCCCCAACTCTCTCTTCCTTCAGTGTCCAGCCATATGGGCAAGGCTCAGGACAGGACAGGGCAGGTCAGTAAATTAAACATGGAAGGGATACCCTCGAGTTTAACTGGCACCGTAGGAGCGCCTGCCTCATAAGGTAAAGAGTAGCAGGCAGCAGCATGAGCAGGCTCCTCTGTGCCAAAGTAGCTCCATTTGAGAGTGGCTATATCCCCTCGTGCTGCACATACCTGCCCCATAGGCCGTCTGTCATCCCCAGCTCCCCACAACACAGGCAGGCAAGGCCCAGCCAGGGAACGTCAGTAAACCTGGGGTGGGGATTCCATCGAGCTCAGTTGAGGGTGGCTGCAATGTCAATGGTAGGATGTGGCCCTGAACGGGGCAGCGAGTCCGGCTTTCTGGCAGGCCCAGCCAGGCAGCCTGTTAGGCCCTTGATTTGGTAGCCAGTGGGAGTGCCTGCCTTGTAAAGCATCCCTCACTGACTGTAACTATGGAAATCAATGACTTCCAGTCCTGTTCCTCCTGGCATGGGCCCATGGCTGAGTTCACTTTAATTGAAAGTGAACCAATGAGTTGTTTTCCAGCCCACAGGTGAAGAGTGGGGGAAGAACACAGGAATGCCTCACCTGGGAAGTGTGTGTGTGTGTGCGCGCGCGTGTGTGCTTGAAAAAACAATCCCAGCCAGTCCTAGAATCACAAGGGAAGATGCAGTCCTTATGGATACTGGCTTTTTGTGGCTTAACCACCTCCTCCCCCCCACCCCACCCCGGTAAATATGCATAGGATTGGGCTGTTAATGTTGGTATGTGGAAGCACAAAAGCTGGGGAAGTCAAAAGAGAACATTAGAGAGACATAATGTAACTGTCACATTATGAGGTAACCATTGCAAATTTCATCCATGCTCATGGGTATCCACAGGAAGGGGTAAGGAAGGGCAATTGATGTCCTCTGTGTTTTAATAGTGCTTTCTTAGCCCATGAAAGGCAGAGGTCTCCATGCTGGGATGAAAGCTTTATTGAGAATGAAACAAGAAAGCTTTATTGAGAGTGAAAAGAAGATCTGTAGCGCTTGCTGAGGCTCCTCCCTTGAGCTCTATGCTGGAGTTCAGCTTCTTGTCTCCATGCAGTCCTTTTGCTGGATATAACTGCTTCCTATTATAACACTGGGATGAGCCATAATCTCCAGATTCCCAGCTTTCGTTAAAAAAAAAAAAAAGCAAGTCCTTGTAGAACTTGAGATACGAGGCAAAATGTGCACCCAGTCTTCTGCCAATTCGTTTTGTGAGAAACTAGCCTGCTTCACCTTTTAGTGTTTTTAGCAAATGAACGAAGTCACAGCAGTGGTTACCACACTCACTGTCTGGGAGTGTTAACCCTTCTGGCTGTGTTAAGCCTTTTGGGAGTCTTCCCTGTTAGGAAGAATCAGAATAGTAGGGTTGGAAGGGGCCTGTAAGACCATTGAGTCCAACCCCTGAGTCCAAAGTAATTGCAGCCTCGCCAAAAAAAATAATAATTTAGAAATCCAGGAGTGTCCTGTACCTGGCTTTGTACAGTAGTGTGCCTACCAGAAAAGCAAAAGGTAGCAGCAAAGACAGGCTGCTTGACCTTTCTTGACCTTTCCAACTCAGGTGGTGTTAATATTTTTTTCTGAGTCTATAAACATTTAAAAAATTGCCTTGACAATGTTGCAGATAAAGTTCATCGTTATTATACCCATAATGCAGGAGGCAGGGCTGTGGCTGAGAAAGTATGGTTTACACAAGACCTGCAAAGCATCCCAGTATTGTTAGTTCCATTTCGCAGAGGGGTGTGTGTTAAGACTGTTTAGCTTAGAAAAGAGGCGAGTAAGAGGAGACATGATAGAGGTGTACACAATTATGCATGCTGTGGAGAAAGTGGATAAGGATATTTGTCTCCTCTCATAATACTAGACCTCGGGCTCATCCCATGAAGCTGATTGGTGGGAGTTTCAGATCACCTAAAAGGACGGACTTCTTCATACCGCTCATAGTCAAACTATGGAATTCAGCACCACAAGATGTAGTGATGGCCACAAATTTGGATGGCTTGAAAGGGGGATTAGACAAATTCATGGAGGATAATGCTATCAGAGGCTACTGTTCTACCTCCAGTATCTGAGGTAATACGCCTAGATACACCAGGTGCTGGTGAACACAACTGAGGGGGCTATTGCACTCATGTCCTATTTGCAGGTTTCCCCAAGGTGGCCAATTGGCCACTGTGTGAACAGAAAGCTGGGCTAGATAGACTCTTGGTTTCATCCAGCAGGGCTCTTATGTTCTTATAATGAGATGAACACAGGTGCTGGAATTGTTCACTCTCCTTGTGGGTGGGGCTATGGGGACTGTCATGCTAGCACCTGTACTTCGAAAGATACCACACCAGTACTGCATGAGAGGCTTTCTTTGGAGAGGATGATTGGCTTGCAGTCCATCTGGATCTGCCCCTTTCCTTTTTCATGAGAAATGGTGGAGCCACTGAGATTGTGGAGACCGCGATTCAATTTAATTGTCATCCATGCACCAAACAGTCTGCCTGAAGCAGAAACACACAACATCCCTCCAGCATTTGGAGAAACCCAATACAGCCCCTGTGCATAATGTATCACCTGCCAGAGGTATAGGAATCCTGGCAGAATTCATCATCTCCCCCAAATTAATGTATTCAAATTCAGGAAACCCATTGAGTCAACACTGATTCCCACCACCAAAAATGGATCAGACTGCCCCATTCCTCATTCCTTTTCTTTGTTTTTCTTCTTTGAAGAATTGAAATATTTCCAATAAACAAACTTTTTTTGCTTTGGCTCTTGCATAATCAAAAGCTTTGTTGAACTGGTTAGAAGGAAAGAGTCCCATGCCTTTTGTTGACACAACTGCCCTGCTTATACAAGGCTGCCCCATACACAAGCTGGATCAGTGAGCATATGCACCTTGTAGTGGTCCACACTTGAATTAGGCTTTACAAATTAGGCCACACACAGATGCACACGTACGTGTACCCACAGCCTCTATGCATGCATATTCATTATAGAACTCCTGTGTGTGCAGACATGCAGTGTGTATATATGCACACAAAACACACATTCTCTCACCCCATATACTCACAGTCTCACCAGAACTATGGGTACATAAAACACAATCTCTATACCCCTCTCTCTCTCTTGCACATGCACACGCTCACACATACACACCACATGCATTTCTATACAAGTCCAATGAACACTTACGAACACGCACACATTCAGATTAGTGCACCATTCTTTGTGGCACTCTGACCGACATGTGCGTGCACACCATGCTTTGCCTCCCACCGGCCCTTTGCACATTCACATGGAGGCACAGCAGAAGAGATTAAAAACATACAACTTATTTCAGCTCCATTTCCAAGCTAGATTTGTAGCTCTGAGTCCTGGTCAAGAACGTTACGATCCCCAAGGCTACTGTTGCAATGAGAAAGAGGAGCCCAAGGGAAAGTAAGACCCATTGGCCTGCTGCAGCTTGACTGCTGCTCAACGACATTCCAAGGAATCTGACTTTGTCGTTTGTTTGCACTTGGCCTAGGGAAAAACCAAGAAAAACATAGATAGGAAGGATAGCTTGGGAGACAAAGGTCTAATATTTCTCTGCCAAGAGGACCAAACTAGGCATCTGTGACAGAATTTGGTGCTGCATAGGTGATTTTAAAAAACTAAATAGCTGATGCAGGGAGCCAAGCCACATCAGGACCATGGTGTGTGTGGGGGGGAGGGTTTTGACTCTTTGCCCTCCCCAAGGTCCTGATGGTTATCACTCCTCTCCCCTGCCCCTGACTGCTGTTTGTCACAGGAGGAAAGGCTACCTTTGGCTTCCCTCCCATTGCAAATAGCAGGCATAGATGGGACCCTTGTAGGGACCAGGGGTTAATGCCCCCCTCCCCCTGGTCCTAATCCAGCTCACCACCCCCACCGTACCAGGTGTTTAGTAGAACGGGAACCACCTGCCTCCCTCTCCCATCCCCTGTCCCCACTTCCTTTTCTCTGGGACATATGGGGGGTAACACAATGTCAAAACCCTTAAGTACCCGTGAGGGGCATCCAGGTGTATTCAGGCCAGCCCAGGGTTTCCTTGTTTTGCTCATTCTTGTTGATGAGCCAGTCCGTCAGTGGTTGAAAATAGGTCAGCAAGGCCTCAGCCGACATGTTGGGTTGCCCCGTGATAAGTTGCATAACTTCTGGCCATGGCTTACTGTAGCCCAGCTTCAAAGCATTCCTGCAAAAAATAAAAGATCCATATGGAGGTGCACATCTGGGCATCCCCATACATCCCACAGAGGATGCAGTGTGCGGGAGATGCCAGCAGAGCATAAGAATGGCCTTGCTGGATGAGTCCATCTGGTCTAGCACTCTGTCTTCCACAGAAGCCAGCCAGATCCCTCTGGGAATCTCACAAGCAGGGTGTGAGGTTATACCATGCTGTATGTCCCCAGCGTCTGACCAGGGCTGGTCCAAGACATTTTGCCACCTGAAGTGAAGGGCAAGATGGCGCTGCCCCCATTCCATGTGCAGAAGCTGACTAGACTGGCAGGGCAATCTTATTTTAACAGTGGCAATGCAGCAGCACCCCTGAGTACAGCAGTTCTGTGCAGGGGACACAGGGCAGGCCGTGCGGCATGCACAGCTTTGCCCTCCAACCCCTCACTGTTGTGGCCTACCTCACAGCCCCTGTTGCCTGTGGTGACTGCCTCAGCCTGCCTACTGGTTGGGCCAGCCCTGCATCTGATGCTCCTCAGAGAGGAGAGGGACACTGATCTGAATATGGATTTGGTCAGCTAGTAACTGCTAGTGATAGATCCATCTTCCTCCACGAATTTGTTGAATTCATTTTGAAAGCCATCTAAGAAACTAGCAGTGACCACATTCTGTGCCCAAAAATTCTACATAAGAAAGCACTAGCATTTCCTTCCATTTATCTTCTTCCTACCATTCATAGCTTTATCAATCTCCTTCAGGTAAATTTACATGTAGTTTGCTAGAATTGGTGCAATTCTTCAGTTGGGCAAGACTTCTGACTTTTTAAAAGAAGCCTTCATGCCTTTGGTAGCTTCCTCTTCCCAGCTATGTATCCATGTTGGTCTCCTCGTAGACGGGCATGTTTTCTGATTTGTTTCCCACCTGTCCTCTCTTTTGATCTTAGAGGTCACTTACAAGCACCTTGGACAAAGTGGCATTCAGTCTCACTAGGATGAGCTTCCACACATAGATCTTCTACCCTTGAACAAGCCAACAGACTTCCTTGCCCAGTGCCCAATGCCTGCGTCACAGGGCCAAGCTAGCAGGTCATCACCCTCCAGTGCTGCTCTCCAGCAATGCCTGCCAGTGTTGCCCCGATGGTAGCAGTGAGCAATACGCCCCCCAGACAAAGGCTGCTCCTGCCATGTAATTCTTGGCACAGACAGCTGGCTTGGTGGCAATCAAAATGCTCATAAGAGAGGATTTGACATCCTTATTTAGGTCAGTGACAGTCTGGGCTGTCTTAGCCTGACTTATACCCTGTATGTTTTATTTGAGCTTCTGTAATAGTAGTTTTTTAAATTATATATGACACTTCAGCTTATTTTCGCCTTGGTCATCTCATACAATATTAATAAATTTGCCCTTCTGAAGTTAAATATGACTGTTGGGCTTTCTGGGCAATTTATGCACACACGGTGATTGTGGGCTGCTTCCAGCCATGACCCTTCTTTTGCGAAGTGCTGCTGCTGCTTTTCTATTTTTTGCCTTCCTAACTGCAACAAAGGGTGTTTCTACATTAAGCAAAACCCCCGCAAAAACCCACATCCTTTCCAGAGCTTCCTGCTTTCAGTTTCTTTGCGGGATTAGGAAGGGCTTCTTTACATGGCAGCCACATGGTTTGAACTGAGGGAGTGCCTCCCTCCCTCCCTGGCATGTATGCAAAGGAGCATGCGGGGGTGGGGGGGTCTTGTTTCTGTAGCTTAACTTCTGCTGTACTGTTTTCTTCCAGGCAACCTCTGACTTACTTCTGAGTAGGCATAAAATGTAAGATTGTGCTGTAAGTCTGCTTCGGCACACTTACTTGGGAGTAAGCCCCATTTAAATTAATAGGATGTTCTGAAACAACAGAGGACGTTGCTTCTGAGCTTGGTGGGGTGGGGGATCAGATATGTCTCCCTTCATTGCAGTGAGGCATTTTACCCTCTTCTCCCTCCAACTGAGAAATGCAGAGGCAGGAGACGCAATCGGCAGGTGATTCTTGCCCTCGCTCCTGTCAAATCTCATCCTGACGGCCCCCAACAACTGAAAACAAGCGCCCACAGCAGGCAAACATAGCGGTTTCTTCCTGCTATTGGAGAATTTTACAGGGAGGTCATGGCACTCCTGTTCTGTGGGCTGGAAAAAATACATTTTTTGCGTTTGGGGAAAACATGAGATAGGCTGGAGGAAATGGTGGGAGACACCCTGGAGGGTGACGGTGTCATCTAAAGAGCCCGCAAACTTCAGAGAGAGAGCCATCTCAATAGCAGGATAAAAGCTCCGTGTGATGAACCCCATAGTGTCCATAAAATTCATTCCTGTGATGTCTTTTATTGCAAAGAAACCCACCATACCCCTTTCACATCACTGGGAGGATCATGACAGGATGTCCTTAGACTTCTGCATAGTTGTCCTGCCCACCCCAATCTCTCTTCCACCCCATCCGTCCACTAGTCTCACTCCCAAACACACCAGTCATTGTGATCATGCATGCAGGTGTTTTGTGTACCTTTGTAAAAATGTACACAGGAGTTTTAGTTTGTCATTTCAGAATTTTATTTTACCATTTTGAAATTTACTCCACCTCTTTAAAGTCATATTGCTGACGTGTCTTGGGCTGCTCAGTCTCTTTAGGATGTCGCCCCTACTCGAAATGTGATTTAAGACAGCATGTAAAATCAGGTGCCTCTGATGCCACTTTCTGATTTTCAGAAAGAAAGTATTGCGCTGTCTAACCACGATTTATTAATAACAAAATGTGAGGCTCCATTTTGCTAAGTGCTGAAAGTCACACATCTCTAGCTTGCAGAATTCTGTTGGAACGTGTGTTTTTTAATATAAAAATGGTGTTTACAGATTGCCTACCTCTATACATGCACAGGTAAACGTTCCTTTACTCTGAATGGAAAAGATGAAAATATAGGAGGATAGGTAGTGCAGAGCACCTTTCAAAATGTTGGAGTATTTTGAACTTCTGATGACTAAAGGGTAACGTCATCTAGATGTCCTGTGAAATTACCATAATGAACTGTGCACAGCACATACTAAAAAGCCTGTCTGGAAGCAACCATGGTTTTCAGGCAGTTTGGTAACTTGCATCTAGGACCAGATTGTGGACACGGATTAGGATTAAATCAGAGTGCTCGCATCTGAAGCTTCCATGATTAACTCTTGCAAGGCAGTGGTCACAATCCTAGACATTTTTGTCTCAATCTAATCTGCTTCTGCATATGTATCTTGAGCACATCCCATCATGGCATGTTCTTTGCCATTGAAGAGGATTCTTACATTGGTGGCTACTGAAAAAGCACAAATGCAGAAGGTCTTGTTAGTATTAATCTGAGCTGGGGGTCAGGTGGAGTTGGAGGTTCTGCCTTTGGACTGGATCCTGGATTGGATCATCTTTTTGTCTCTTCCATTAAGTGGTTTATACTATTAACCTGCAGCATATGGTGGGGCTGAACCATTGGGGGATCTCATCTAACTGTACGACAGTGTAGCAGCAGGTGAATCAAAGACTCATCACAGTTTGGCAAAGAGTATGAAGTTTTCAAGTTGGTTGACTTAAAACAGGGGAGTAAAATCCAATGCATTAGAGGGCCAAATATCCCACCCAGCAGATGTCCACTTCCATAATATTCTATCTAGACATGTCAGTCGTACCTCAGTTTGGTGGAAACCTCAGTTTCCCCAGCCTCCTCTTCCTGATGCCGCCCACCCACCAGCAAGTGTTTCACTTTCTTAAGTTCCAGGCAGGGAAACAGTGCAAGGGCAAAGGAGGCAGGAGGTCTTGAAAAAGGATCCATGGTCAAAACCCTCTTCCCTGATGCTTTCTTGCCTCACTTTTGCAGTGGGAGGAAAACTGATTTGCTGCAAGCTTGCATCAAGCACATGTGGCAGTTTAAATGGCAAGTGGGGACAATTTCCATAGTGAATTCTACTGATAAGGTTCACTGTGGTCCTGAAAAGATTCATTATTGGTGCTGAAAATAATTTAGTCATCTGGAATGTGGCAGAGATACTGTGGCAGAGATACAGACCCTAAAAGGCCTGATAAGGATTCAGGGCCTCATATCTGAAACTGCCAATTTAAAAGTGATAGATTCTCACATTGTTGCCCATACCAGAATCTGACCAAAGGAATCTCATGGCAACACACTCACCCCAGGATTGTTCCAGCTTCCTTAGACTGGTAGATGTCACATTTGTGCAAAGGTCCTGTGTGCCCAGCAGCTTTGCACAGAGCTTGGTGGAACTGGAACTGGATTACAAAACTGACAAAGTATCTGGAAGAGAGATGGGCCAGATGAATGGTAGGCCAAGGCAACACAATACTTCCCCGAGGGCCAGCAGAGAAGCATGTACTTACCTGACATACGGGACATTGGCAGGGATATGAAATTTGGCCCCTGGATCAAAATCGTCTTCTGATCTTGGCACAGGTGGGCATAAACCTTGGTACTTCAATCTATTCAATTGAGGAAAATGGAGAGAGATGGTTACGTTCACCAACCAAATTGAAAAAACAACTGATGAGTGGTTTCAAGAGCCACGCTCACAGAGATGGGATTGCTACTTCTGCCTCAAGGAGCAGGTCTACTGCATATCTCCTCCCTGGAAAATGGTCAGGTTCCCTAGGTATCAGAACCTCTGGGACTGTTTCACCAACCTATTCCCATAACTGCTGGTATGATTTTCTTTGCTCCAGAGAGAATCATACTTTCAGTTCTTCCTTTACCCCCCAGTGTTCCTGTAGCAGATGTACACACACCAATCGCATGCCAGGGAGGGGAATAACCGCCAAAGTAGTGCCTTAGGCAACCCCTTGAGTCCCCTCAAGATAAAGCAAGCTCTGTTCTGATCTTTAGCACGGCCTGAAGGAAATCAGCTATGGTGATGCTCTACCCACACTTACACTCCAAGTTGTGTTTGGGCTCCACCCTCCCCACAGTTTGGGGTTACGCATGGTCCCAGCCAACATGTATGGACAGATATAGGCCACAATGGAGTACAGCCAAAATGTCAGATGGTCTACTTGCCAGACAGCTACAAGCCACTCACCTGAGATTCCACCACTGTTGATTGTATTCCTCTTCCGTTATGCGCCCATCAAACACTTTCCATCTCCACTGATCCATCAAGTAGCCAAAGGGCAGGAAAGCAATTTTATCCAGTGCAATGCTCATCAAGTAGTTAATGTCACTCTCTAGCCAAGAGGAATATAAATATAAATAGCTCCACGGGCCAGTACATTTCCTAATGCTTCTGCCTTACCCCTCCAGCTAACCCTACTGTGTCCCGTGTATGTACGTCCTTTACCTCTCAGCATGCCAGTCTTACTCCTCAAATCCCCAAAATCTCCAAACTCCCACAAACCACCTTATGAATGGTTTAAATATGTCTATGCCACACAGTTATCCAAGAGCAAGTCAGTTTACATTTATAACCTTAATTCAGTTTAACCCAGGCTAAATTGAAAAGCCAATCTGGGTTGCAAGGCAACACAATAATGGTTATGAGAATCCATACTTTGCATCTGTGGGGTCCAGGGTAGACTTGGTTCTGAGTGTCATATGTCTCTATCTCAACCAGAGATAATAGCCTTGGCAAATCAGAAGACATCATGAGCCTTACATTTCAAAGCTCAGAACTGCTGCTGACAGGTCTTCCTTGTAACAACGTGTCCCCATGTGGCCTCATCCTGCTTACCCTGATTGTCTTCTATCTGATCCAGCAGCTTGATGCTGTACAAGTGCTTTGGAGTAGACACGGATAAGGCCATGACATCTCCGATGGCTTCATGGAATCCTGGATTAGCCCCATCACGAAATGAGATGGGCTGGTCCTTGTACTGCAGAAAGTACTGGACATGGCCCATTTCATGGTGAACTGTTATTAAATCATCCATATTCACAACAGTGCATTGCTTGATCCTGAAGCAAGAGAAAGGGGAGTGCGGATGTGTACATGTAACATAGTTAGAAGGAAGGGAAATGGAAGAATTAGAAAGGGGGGAAGGCAATCTAATCCACTCCACTCGGTACAATCCAGACCAGAGAAGTCACAGGCAGAGAGTGGACGTACTGCAGAAATATGCTCATAGAGCAATAGCTCCAAATTACTTATGCAGGTGAGCCAAACCACAAGCTGCAAGGAAGGATGGACACACACACACAGTTCCTGCCTGACCCCAAATCTAGCAGTTTAAGAATTCATCCAAAGGAACGTTATTAGGAACAATTACTAGCACACCACCGAACATTTGCCTCTGGTTGTGGCAGCTCCTATGCAAGGGTCAAGACCTTAACTGAAGCACCTTAATAGATAGCAAGATTTCTTCATGCATTTAATGAACTCTTTTTTCAGTAAGGAGAGGTTCTTTGCTCCTACAACATTACCCACGAAAGTATTACAAGACATACACATCTAGATCTTCTTCCAAGTTCTAATTTAAATTAGTTAGCATCTTGTTTCTAGCCATCAGTTCTTGTATCCACAGGCACAAGGAAGTAGAAAAAGGAAGAACATACAAGGTGAAAATGGCAGCTGTCTGGAGCTGTAACACCAAAAACACGCTCAAGCGTTCCTCAGGAAAATGAAAATATTTACATTAAGGGAACCCTGCCATTATTTCAGCCACACAATACTTTGGTTTGGGGATAGGTGGCAGGAGCTAAGGTGGAGGTAGTCAGTGTGAGAGCAAAGACTGGACAATGAAAGGCTGCGCTGGGTGGGAAGATTTTGGATAGAGAGAGAAGCCCCATGAACATGTTATTCAGACGCAGGGTGCTCCCATGGTGAAGCAAATGCAGGGCTGTGCTTCTTGCCCTTCCCCCAACATTGCAACCCCATGCTAGCTCAGCCCTTGGATGCTTATGCTTGAAGTGTGGTTGTCTGCAAAGGAACCCCTACCCGTGAGCAGTCGCTTGGGCATAGGGGCTCCATGCAAATGTGTGTCCCAACCGTGTGTACTGGTTTCTTTGCAGAGCACCACTTTCAACCTGTGACACTGGAGGCTGAGGATAGGGTAGAGACATCATGCCAGGGGCTGGGCCCTGCTTCAAACCATTAGTGCCCTATGCACAAGCAGCCTGTGCACAGGGCTAGAGCCCGGGAGAGCGGCAACCTGAAAATAACAGACGCCCACTTTTATGACACTCAAACTCAGCACAAGGGCATAGCACTGAAGCCAGACTGAGAACAATATTGGATGTGGTGATTTGGAGCTTAAAGCCTTGGATCTGCCACAATTAGAGACAAAATGTTGGGTGCTTGTGGAGCACTACAGCAGGCAGCCAGCTCATCAGGGTGGAAAAGGGAGCGAGGCCATCTCCCACAAAGACATGATGTGGGATAATGATGGGGGCGGGAGGTGACAGGGAAACACCAACTTCGATAGCCTCCACAGAATGGTGCAGAGCAGGCTCCATATTTTCCCCCACAGGAAGGCCTGTAGAAATCAACGCCCAACTCTAGGAAGAGAGAAGGCAGAATTTCAGTAAGCCAAAAAGGAGGTGGCCCAACGGGATTTTTCTATAGAACCAGCCCAAATACTCCATCTCTGATAACTGGCTAGAGTGCAGGAGGGGGAAGAGCAAGCTCTCTCCTTTACGGATTTACCAGGGAGGTCCTCTTGGTCAAGATCATGGACACCAGGACAGCCATTATGCTGAAGGCACAACGGATCCTCCACTTTCTACAGCCCTTCTCCACCCACTCCTCGTTGAAGCACCTGAAATCCTTGCGGTTGTAGAAGTCCCAAGCTGAGGCATGGCATACCACCTCTCTCCCATCTGTAGGCTTCTCCAGCATGGACTTATTCCAGAACTCATATGGCATTGGAATCAGGCCCAGTGATTGGAAGAAACTGTCAGACTGTTCAAACATCTTCTTTGGGGTCCAGCCCTGTGGAAAAGACAGTGAGTGTACAAAGGAGGCAAAAAGAAAAGCCTGCAGAGGGGCTGGCTAGAGGACATGAGCACTGCAAGACAATAATGAAAGCGTCACCCCTTCTGGCTTGCTAGTTCCTGCAGTAGAAGCAGGAAATGTTTTAAAATGCCAACTAAAAATAGGTCAAAAGACATGAAATATTTAGCATGGAGAGGAAATCATGACAGCAATCTGCAGTTAGGTAGAGCCAGGTGACAGTGTAGAGCTACTGAAACCCTAAATCAGGGATGGAGAACTGCCTGTTCACAGGCCCGATCGACCCCGCCACACTGCTGGAACCAGCCTGCAGCTTCCCCTCCTCAGCCCACCCCCACGTGACAATTGCACTTACAAAAAGAAGGGCCTGTTCACCTGAATGGAAGCTTTTATTCTAAGCCTAATTGCCATGTTGGGCGGGGTTCAGTGGGAAGGGAAGGGAAGGGAAGGGAAGGGAAGGGAAGGGGGAAAGAAAGATGAGAGGAAAGAGAGAGGGAAAAAGGAGTGGCAAAGAGAAAATGGGCAGCCCACCACCAGTTCTAGCCCCACCCACCTTTGGCATCAGCCCCACTGCCCCCACCTCCCAAGAGATTTCTCCTAAGGAAATAGGACCCTGAAGGTAAAAAAAAAAGGTGTCCCATTCCTGCCCTAAATATTTACATGTTCCGCAGCTAGAACATGATCTTGATTATACCATCCAAACAAATATAATCCAAAAATATGAAGAGAGGCATTCTTGGTGGCTACTCTACCTCTGTGGGATCTCCTTTCTGTGGGGACTTGCCAAAGTCTGAATATTTTTTGCAAACTGCTACAAGACCTTATTTGGCTAGCTTTTGAAGGTTGCAATTAAACACATTTGGTTTATATTAGTATTCAAAGTATTTAAATACTAAATAACTTTAGTTTTAGTATTTAATGTATGCTTTCAGTAGTGATCTGATTGTACTCTTGCTCAGACCAAGTCCTCAGAAACTGGGCTTGGAAACAAGAGCAATACTTAATTAGTACTAAGGTTCAGATCCAACTGGAATCTTCCCCACCAGCCCATACCCAAGGGATACCAGGCTGGATGAGGCAGTGTCACGAAAGAGCATTCTGCACATGCTCTGAAGTATCCTTCTGGATAGCTAAAGCTTCAGCAATTTTATGATAGTGAGAACTGAAAAGTTTTGAGCCACACCTTCAACAACACAGAAGAGCTCCTTACATGTCTACCCTGGGGAGTTTCTAAAGAGGAAAATAGTTTAGTCCCCATGAGGTAATACGACAAATAATGGAATAAAAACCAGCTGTGCCAACCTGGCGTTTCATGGCTGGTGTAGCATCCACTTTGGCAGCATCAGGGAAGGGAGTGACGAGGTCAAAAACGTTTGCCCATGACTGTGCCCACATGTTTCCTAGGAAAAAGAAAATGGAGCTGATGAGTGGGCGGGACTACGAAGCGGGGGGAGCTCAACAGAAAACAAAAATCACAAGATCACTTTCTGAGGGGAAAAAAAAATCTGTCTGCTTTAAAATGGATGGGGCCCCTTGGCCAATGAAAATTTTGTTCCTGCTAAACCTAGGGGCTTGGCTTCTCCTGCTTCCTGTATAATAGAGATACACTAATAAAGGCCTTTTCACTTCATCAGTATGCTCATTTATTGCATACTGTTCGCATGTTGGGCTTTGGCTAAGGACTGTCACAGAGTGCTCGAAGTGCTATATTTTGTACCTGGGAAAATGTGATAATGTGATATCCCAAACAGTGCATTCAGTGCTATTGCAGTTGCCATACAGAGAGTGCTTCTATGAGTGTTACAAACACCTCTTGAATATGCATTATCAGGTTATGCGTTCTTTCTTCTTCTGTTCTGACAATCATTCTTATTTTAATTTTTAAAAATTGTCTGGAGGTGCTTTGCTCTCCTGTCCTGTGCTTGAGCACAGAAACCTCTAGGTTGGCAGCGGGGAGAAATAGTGGGGAAATGTGGCATAACTACCCTACCTTCCCCACCACGCACACTTTGACTGGGTTCATATGACAGGCTACCGTTTGTCATGGCTTATTTAAGCCACGATGAGGGGCGGCACCCACAAGTGCCACCCTGAATATTCGGCTCCTGTGGGTTGTCATGTCATACGAACCCAGCCAGCGGGGGATATACAAGGGTAACCCATAGCCTGCTCTAGGGTTCTTTAACCCTCACATAACCCCTGCTGGCTGAATTCACACGACATGACAACCCACAGTCAAGAGCTGAATATTCAGGGTGGCACCCGCAGGTGCCGCGGGTTGTTGTGACTTAAATAAGCCATGACGAGCTGCTGTGTATTGTGCAAACAGCCCACCACCACCACCACCACCACTGCACACATCCTATGAACAACATGGACTGGCTGTCAGGCTATTATTGCTCAATCAGGGCTGGCAGAAGGAAACAGTAAAATGTAACTGGGTCATGTTTTGTGTGCTTGTGCAGAAAACCCTGGCTACATTTCAGCTTCTCTTGCTGCTCCTTCTTCAAGAGTGCTTGTGCAGCCATCAAGGCCTCTTTAGCAGCCGTTTACCTCTCCTGAAGAGTTATCAATGTAGCCTTCCCCAACCTGGTGCCCTCCAGGTGCAGTTGGACTACAGCTCCCATCTTCCCCAGCCAGCATGGCAAAGGAAGGGCACCTGCTGGGGAGGGCAGTATTAATGCATCATTGGCTGTCTCTGTGGTAACATCTACAGATAACTGAACAGTACCAAAGTGCACTTTTTCAGTCCTGTCACTCGCAGTTGGTAGAACAGTCTGTGTTCCCTAGGCACCGTCTAATAAGAGGAAGAGCAGTTGTGGAGCAGGCCTCCAAATCACAGAGAAATGGAAAGGCCTTAAAGTGCTGCTCAGGATGTTCCATGGCTCAGCAGGCCGGCCTGGTGTGGAAAGGCTTACCTAGCAAGTGAGCTGGGATAGGGCCCCTGAGATTGACGTAGCCTTCACCATACTTCGCGTAGAGAGCCCGACGCACGTAGGCATGCAGATTGAAGTACAATGGTTGGAGCTGCTTCCAGATGCTCTCCAGATCAGCTTCGAAAGTTGGCATTTCATACAGAGATCTCCAGAAAGCACCACTGTCTGCATGACCTGCACATGTGCATGAGAGAAAAGGAGCCCCTTTTATTACAAGCCCCCCAGAGAACTTTATGTTACAGAGCGGCATGCAGATCATCATCGCCTTCCCCAGTCATGTCCCACACAAGATGCAAGGCCACGCCAATGAAGATCCTTTCCAAGCTCCCACATCTGAAGTTTGGAAGGGATGATGAGACTAAGGTACGATATGGTAGCTCCAGTTCCCCCTGAAATCTGACATCCTGCAGTTGGAGCAAAGCATGCAAAGTGCTGGACTTGGCATCTATCTTGCTGCAGCAAAATTTGGTGGCTCTGGGGGTCAAAACAACGGTGGTAAAATGGCAGTTTCAGTGGCCCTGCTGTGGTGATTAGACTATTCAATGTACTCCACAGGGATTGCCTTAAGAGCAACTGCTTGAAAGCTTTGGTTGGTGATGCCCTGGTGGGCTTCTTCGGGGTGGAGGTTTTCTGCCAGGAACAAATGAGATCCATGCTTCCAAGTCTGCACTAATTTTGGAGGCTCACGTCAGATGGCCTGGGCTCTGCATCCCTCCCTAGAATCACCCCCTTCCCCCTGCAGCCTGCTATTAACCATCTTGGAGCAGCCAGCATTGCAAGCCATGCTTACCATTCAATTTGGCAGCCTTATTGCTTAGTTGTACATATCTCTTGTAGTGGTTTCGGATTTGCTTCCCTGATGCATCTCGCCAGCCTTTCCAGGTGCGAAGGAGCTCGTCATAGTCTCTTGACTGGGCCATGGTGTCTGTAAGTTCTAAGTAAGGAATTGATACAAGCAGGGATCATGTCCAAGGCTGGGCACTATATCTTCACCTTTGCTCTCTCTTTTTCTCCTGCAGCCACCTTCCCCAGCTTGGTGCCCTCCAAAGGTGCTAGACTGTATGTTAACTTCTACTGATGCCA
Organism: Heloderma suspectum; assembly: GCF_057233095.1. Taxonomy (NCBI): domain Eukaryota; kingdom Metazoa; phylum Chordata; class Lepidosauria; order Squamata; family Helodermatidae; genus Heloderma; species Heloderma suspectum. Next base: position 129,014,411 of record NC_139462.1, on the reverse strand, counting down.
GCCGACATCGAGAGAGCACTGGGTTGGTGAAGGCTGTGCTGCACCACGCAAGTGCAGCTCCTGCTGTGCACTCTCCATTCTCCAAACACTGTACCCTTCGCTACCTGCGGATCCACCTCCAAATCCTCACAAAGCCCGCTTGTTCTACAAGTGTGTTCCACAGCCCTTGCTACTCCTCATCGAGCCCCATCCCCTTCATTCAGCTCTAGCCAACCCACCTTGCTGAGGTTGTGCTTATGTGCCTCATGTGTAGTTGACGCTAAAGAACAGAATAATTAGCTGCAGGAGCAAGACTGTTTTCCCAGCCATTTCTGATCCTTCCCTAATATTTGTTTGACTTTACATCAGAACATTCTGAGTGCTCACTTTCCCCTTTGCTCCAAATCCCAAATATGTGCACATTAGTGATGGGCCCTCTGTGGTGAGGGAAGGCACTTCGTATTAACTGAGAGGCCCTATCTGACTGACTAGGATGAAGTCCTGGCAAGTCTTACTCAGCAACACTTCTCATGTTACCACAGTTATTTTTCAATGCAATCTTGCAACCCTAAATCTTCAGGTTTTAATTACAAGCATCTCTAGTCTGTTTTATGGACTCAGGAAAATGAGGTGGGAGATTATTCCTATCAGCGATGCTACGCCAGTGCTAGGACTTACCAGGATCCAGTGCCTTGCAAACTTTCTCATCATTGCAGTACTTGGCTATACTGTACGTTGTCTCCATTTCTGAGAGGATCTGATTATACTGAAAGAAATGGAACAATTCTATTTGGAGAGTAATACAGGGGTTCCTCTCCTATCTAGTTTAGGGGCTCACCATTGCTGGCCTAACTAAAAGAACCTCATTACAATGGCAGCAAAAATATTATACGCCAGAGGGAGCAGTCCTATGGCTCCTAGACAGCATCGGGTGGCGGGGGGGAGATAGGCTTTTTCAGACTCCCAGCACCAAGGTCGTAGACAGCACTATGACCTCAGAGCTGGGAATCAGAGCTCCCTGCTCCCTCCCCGTCCCCTTCGCAGTTGGTGCAGAGGGAACAGTGCTGGCTGCCTCTACAAGCTCACAAACGCCAGTTTAGAAGGAGGAAAAAGAGGCGTGCTGGTGGGCAGGGAGGGGAAGGCTTAGGCGTACCCCTAGCCCTTCCCAGCCTCTGTCCCTCCCACTCAGACTCTCAGCACCACTGGGAGAATCAACAGAGATGGACTACTGCTTATGGATCTCCAGCAAAGGTTGACCAAGACAGTTCAGGTCCCCAAACCAGCAGTGAGGTCCAATTTAAAGTAGCCATCACTTTCCCCCAAACAGGAAGTTATGGAGTAGCCTGTTCTTATCTGGGTCCAATGGATCCAGGGGGAATTTATTTAGGAGTGGTCTCAGAATGGCTTCTTTAAGAGGAACCCCCCCCCCAACCCCATATCTGAGGAAATGTTGGTTGAGGAAGGAGTATTTTTGAACAGAGAAGCAAAAGTGGTGATACTTAACCTTTCTGCTTTTCCTTCCCCCACAATCCCTTTATTGTGTTCAGGAGAAGACAAGAGCCTTCTCCTGAACACAATAAAGGAGCATTGAGATTCAATTAACATGTATTTATATGCAACCTGTAGCCAGTCCCTTTAAAACAGCCTTCCCCAACCTGGTGGTCTCCAGATGTTTTCAAGTACAACTCTCATCATCCCTGATCACTGGCCATGCTGGCTAGGGTAGATGGGAGTTGTAGTCCAGAGGACACCAGGTTGGGGGAGGCTGCTTTAAAAGCTCAAAATCAAAGTTAACAGAACAGGCTCAAAAAACAGAAAAGAAACATGTTAAATCTACAAAGTATTCCATTCTAACAATTCCACAGTTTCGAAAACCCCAAGAACTGTATAGCACCAAAAATGGTCTAAGGGGTTGATTTCCCCTTCAGTCTCACCTCCTTCAGCTCCTGTTCAGGTAAGGCTGCCCGCTCTATGTCACTCAGTTTCTTCAGAATACGCTTTATGCTGGGGTCCTTGAAATCAGTAGAATCAAACATCCGAGCCCGGTGGCCATAGTGTAAGGTATGGTTTGACATCTCCAGGTTCTTTTCTAACTACAAGAGGAAGGAAGGACATTTAGCCCAACACAACAGTATTAAAGAGGGGAAAATACCAACTCCAGCACTTCCAAGTGGTCACATGAATTAGAAATACGCAACACCCAATCCACAGTGCAGCACATTCCCTCGGGCAAACACTACCACCAACTCCATAATCCAGGTGTTGCTGTTTTTTAAATACCCAGTAAAATGATAATACAAAACACTGGGTTAAAGTAATTACTTAATTGCAGCCAGTAAAAGTAGCCCAAAAAGGAACTTGCCATGTTTCCTGGGGGGTGTCTCCATGGAGGATTTGTTGCAAATTGGCTGTGGTTGGAGGTCATTCAGGGCACATGACATTGTGGCCATCCTGCAGCCATCCCGGAGATTTTAGCAGAAAAACTGTTTTTTCTGAGACTACTTTAATTGGGCTTGTCATCGCTTCTGTTGCAGTGTGTACCAACCCTCTGCATTTACTTCAGCATGATAGCCCTGCCCAGGGGTGTGTCTTCCACCTGGCTGTGACCTCACTGACCCTGGTCAAGGGGTGTTCCCTCAATGTTTCCCCTCCCTGTGTTTCCCTGATGTTTTTGCCATTTTGCAGCTGGCTGTTCAGGAGTTCAGAGCTACCTCATGGTATTTACTTCGCCTTGTCTACCACTAACCTCTGGCGGCCATCCCCCCAAAAGTATAGGTGTGCTCTGCTCAGCAACCTCTACCTTAAAAAAAAATCCTCTTAAATCGATACTGTGTAAAAGCACAATGTTGAAATAGCGCATTGCCGCTACATCATGAACCTCAAGTAAGTGCTCCGGTTTCACCAACCACAGCTGCCAGGGGGGAGTGGAGTTATTTACAAGTGGGATATGGGGTGGGTGGACATAGAGTAAAAATAGGTGGGGAGACCAACGAGTGAGGCTTGTTTCCCACCCCATTTTTCCCCATGTGTGCACTTTTGCCTATTGCTTCCAACCCCCTCCCCTTTCTCCTTCCCCTGCTTGCAGTGAGAAGCTGCTGCAATAAGGCAATGGACCGGAGAAGGGATTTTACATAACAGAGAACCTACAGAAACCAAGTAAAATGAAATCAGTGGGTCTGCACATTTAGTCCTGTTGCTATTGTGCTATTGCAGTTTTAGAGGGAAAATCCAATTTTTTAAAAAACTGGGTGGGTAGGCTTGGACATAAGATAGCGAGGCCAAAGAAAGCAGAAGGGGCAGACTCTCTAAATGATGACATGGACGAGACTCCACACAGTAGCCACCCAAACAATTTGCAGTACTTTGCAGTAAACTGCCATGTGACCTGCCAAGAGCCCCAGGCTAGCTTTGGGATGGGTTTTCAAGCCCCATGCGTCCCCAGAAGGAGCAGATTTGACTCCAGTAAAAAGCGCAGCAAAGTGGAGGGTGAACTAAACCCGCCACTGTGGAGATCCCCCCAGGAACTGCTCAAGCTTTGGCAGTTAGTCAGGAGAAGGCTGTTTCACAAACACACCATTTTGCCTGTTAGGGGACAGATTTGGTGCAGAGATGGGGATAACCAAGATGGGTTTCTTGGTGGATCTTAAAAATGTAGTTGGAGCATGAGGCAGTCAAGAACACTGCAGCCCTATTGATTGTCGAATTGTCTGGATGAATAGATGTCTCATCTCCGGTGACAAAACATCTGGTTCTCCCTAGCTCAGTAGAACATTTCTGGGGAGGGAGGGCTATTTCCCCCATGACATCCATGGAATCTTTAAATAGCAGTAGCAGCAGCAGCAGCATCTAAAGCTTGCAGAGTAGATATCAATCATCTTTCTCCCCCTCTGCCTTCATCACTACTTTTTTTTTTTAACATTGTTTATTGTGTGTTAATTTTCTCTGATTGCCAGCTGTCTTGGAGACAGCTGGCAATTATCAGGCAGAAAAGCAGGATATAAGTATTGTAATGAATTAATCCTTCTCACCACATAGAGAAGGATTAATCCTTCTCACCACATAATCCTTCTCACCACATCTTGAAGTGCCTTCAAGATTCTAACCAAGTTCCTGGTGTCAGCTGATCCTGAAGCATCAGAGATTCTATGATGGCATATCACAGAGGTTACTGGCATAACATTATGCCCACGTAACACTACATCTGGTGAAACTCCACCACAGTGTTGTGGGGCTGTTGGACAGGAGTGGGATCCAGTTGGGATCCTAAGCTCACTCAGATTTCAGTGCTGTGTCCAACAATGGTGTTACGTTACACTGGCAAAAGGAGTGGAGAATGTCAAAGCCACTTGCACTGAAGACAGTGGAGAGCTGAACACCACTGCCTCTCCCCCACTCTACCCACACAACCACAACAGGGCACAGGATTCCACCAAACCCTGCAGCCAATCATGGCATGCCAACAGCAGTATATAAACTCCACCTGAGACACCCATAACTCAGAGCACAGGGCACACAGTATTGGGCTTTATCACTCCAATTCCATGTCATGTGAACTTCCTTAGAGGGACCTTGCGTAACATTTAGAAGTCCACTCCACATTTCCTATTTCTTCTTCCAACCCATGTTTTATATATGACAGTCTCTCCACAGGCTAAATAGAACTGGTTAAGCAGCCATGAAACATAAAACCCACTCTACATATTTCTTTAAAGATTGTTTCAACAAAGCTGGACTTTGGCCTGAACACTTTCCTGCATTTTCCAGGGTCCATGAATTACACTTTGGTGATAGGAACTACAGCGAAAGGCAAGTTTGCGCAAACAATCTGGCCTTGGGGCAAAAGCATATCGCTACTATGCCTCAAGTCTCCAGACATAGACACCCAACAGAAATGTCCACCCCATTCGTCCAACAGGGGATGCAAAGCCAAAGCAGTGCAGTGATGTATTGGGCAGATGAGCCCAGCACCTGCATCTATGCCTCAGCACACCTTCGCTTGCATCTAGACGTTTTAGCACACTTTAAAACATTGATTTAAAAAAACACACTGCCCTTCTGGTTGGCACCAGTTTATCACTGTGCTGTTGCTTTTTGTATGTGTGGGTGCCATTTCACATCTTTCTTCAACCTTTTCACATTACTGAAGTAATTGTGCAATAGCACTGGAATTTAAAAAGTGCTTTAGTGCACATTTCAAACATTATTTTTTAAATTATTGGAAAAAAGGTTTAAAAACTTGGCATGCTCAGCTGGATTTCCCATTCTCATCCACACAGCTATGCTATGCCCATTAGCATGGATGGAACGCTGAGGGATATGAACAGACACAGTGCACCACATCTCCTCAAATCAACTGCATTCCACATGTAGCTTACCCTGGAAGAGCAACAATTGGGTAGCACTAGTGGCCGCCAATCTAAAAGCACCCTATATCTGAAGGTTGTGGTAAAATGGAATCTAGGAGAAGCTTCCCAGCCCCATCAGTGTGCAACTCCAGCTACTCTGCCCGTTACCCTCACTGCATCCCCGAAGGTGTCACTGTGCACTGTTGATCCTCCTACCATTATCTGTTTGTTATGGTCTGTGATATTGATGTTATATGCCCAAGAGGCCTCCGTGTACGCATTCCACACCACTTCGGCTGTGCTATTGTACTCCGCCGAGAAAGCTTCAGCCACTGCTTCATCAGTTACTTTATCTGGAAGAGAAGAGCAGAGGGGTGGGAGAGAGAAATGCATTGGAAAACCTTTGGAAATTAGCTTGCTTCCCTTCCTTGTTTCATGTGGTCCAGCATGGTGACTCATAATACCTTCTTTCTAAGAAGAGAGGTAACCAGGTCCAAGCTCTATGGAAGTTACATCCTCTATGCAGGAATCAGAACCCCTTCTAATAAGTGTGAATGCTGCCTGTGGTTACTCAGTTGTGAAGAAAAAGCATTCTGAACATACTCAGAGGCTCCACTCTTCATTATTACTTCACATTCCCAGGACAGGAGCCTGTTCTTTAAAGTATTTTCCAGGACCAAGCCCTGCTAACTCCATGGACCTACCTGTGTCATCTCCATCTCCTGGCGTTCCCGTCCCCTTAAAGAGAAATGTCAGGAGGAGCCAGCAGAGGAGTGGTAAGTAGGTACTGGTTGAGCATCTGCCTTTGTTCATTGAGAGGTTAAAATGAGCACACAAGTGAAGGGACTCACATTCTGGAACCTGCTGTTCAGCCAATTGCCAGGCAGCCACACAAACTGCCTTCCAATTTATCTGTTGCATCAAGAGCATGGAATTCCATCAGTGGAATAGACAGCTGGTCTCATGATGTGTTTGGCAAGGGCTGCACCCAGCCTTTGCAGTAGAACTAGTGCCTTCTTCAAGCAAAATCTCACCCTTTGGGGTCTCCTGCCTGCCCCCTACCAGTTGCCATCCCAAAAGAGCAGGTACTTGAAAAGACAAAAGAGCAGGTACTTGACGGAGCAAAGCCGCAGCTTGCCAACCCTAGAAGGGATACCTGGGCCACCAGCTCCCCACTCCCAGTCTCCTCAAAGTGGTCTTATGGCCAGCACTTCCTGGCTTTGCCTCACAGCAAGTCAAAGCAATAACCACTCCACAATATTCTAGCTGTATCGGCATTTGGTTCCTGCTCATATGTCCCATGATGTCATCCTCTTTGGATGTCACCCATTCCTATGTCCTACTGTAAATTAGAACATCAACTGAGTGCCCCCTCTGGATTATAACTGCCATGTTCCAATAACAATGGCATGTGGGGAGGTAGCGGCTCCTCCTCTTTGAAGACTAATTACTAAAGCCTAAGCATCAGTATCATATTCGGTCTACCCTCCTCCCATGGGCCTCCCCCCATGATTGTCTGCCTTGAAAGCTTTACCAAGGCCTTCTGGGTAGCCCTCTGGTATGGGGGGACGCCACTCAAAGTCTGGCCAGCCCAGTGTTTCATTGGTTTGCTTGTTCTTCTCTTGCAGCCATGTCGTAACAGGGTGGAAATATTCCAGCAATGCTGCAGCATCCATCTTTTTTGTGCCAGTGAGTTGTTCGAGAATATCCTGCCAGGGCTGGGAAGATCCGGCCCTTAATGCCTGACTGCAGCGAAGAAGACAAAGAGAGAAATGGGCAGTGATGCAGACACAGCCACTCACGCTGGTACCCACTGTGGAAGGCCCACGAGACCTGCATCTCCACCTTCCACCCACTGTGCACTCCCCCACCACATGTGGGGCTTGAGGAGGTTTTCCGTTATTTTCTTCTCACCACATTTGTCAAATAAGCCAGCAGCCAGGCAATGGGACCAGCGCCAGCAGCAAGAGCCAGCATCCTTGGGCAGCTGCTGGGACCCCATGGCCCCTTTGACACGCTTTTCGGGCCTCGTGTTCTGTAGCTGGGTCTAGCTTCCCTTGCAGTTTTCCACAATGCCTCCAACATAGCATGGCACTGCGGAAATTAAAATGGCAGCTTCCAGCCACTGGGTGCTGCTTGGAGCACTGCTGCCTGGGGCACTGCTGCCATCACCCACCACCACTGCCAGATAAACCCACCAAGAGAAGCAGGGACCCACCAGAAGGGGCTTTGCCCAGGGCTCCCTCAGACATGGAGCTGGCGCTGAAAGGTTGTTCAACTGGAGACAACTGGTGCAGCCTGGAGACATTTGGAGCTTGTTGCTCTGCAAGCACTTCATTTGCTGTTGCCCTTGGCCTGTGCCACACTGTGCTCTGCACAAGACGGTAATTGGGGGTGCGGATGGCTGAATCTGATGACCTGATTTAGTCCTCAAACTTGTGGAATCTGATGGCCACCTCACAAGCATGATTTAAGTCCAAGATGTCCTACCACTGGAGAGTGGGCCTGTTAATGTCCCTCTTCAGCTGTGCATGTTGGTGTTATTACTCTTTTGAGAGGGTAGTTGCCCATCTTGTCATGTTGACAAGCAGATACCCTTTGGTATTCACACTATGCCAAAACTAAGTCAGGGGAGTCCTACTGCAACCTGGGTGGTCACTTGGCTGATCACAGCTCCCAGGTCTGCATGCCACAGTACTCCTGCTTGAAACATTTCACAGCTATTCCCCTTCTTATCACATCAAGTGGTAGGAAGGGAAATACCACTATGTATGAAGATATTTATCCAAGCTGTTGGCATCAGACAGCTTCGGCTACTGGGAGGTATAGAAATGAAATAAATAAAATAACAACAGCAACAACTATTATTATTATTATTATTTACTTTTCTATACCACCCAATAGCCAAAGCTCTTTGGGCGGTTTACAAATATTAAAACCTTAAAAATACATTATAAAAATCATTTGGAAACAAACATATAAACATACAGCACACACAGACACACACTTATCTAAAACAATGTTAAACAATCATCAATAAGAAAAATTCAGGATCTGGTTAAAACCTAATCACATGCAGCCTAATGCTTGAGAGAAGAGGAAGGTCTTAACCTGGTGCTGAAAAGATAACAGTGTTGGCACCAGGTGGGCCTCGTTGGGGAGATCAATCGGGGAGCCACCACCAAGAAGGCCCCCTCCCTTGTTGCCACCTTCCAAGCCTCCCGCAGAGAAGGCACCCAGAGGAGGGCCTTAGATGATGAATGTAGTGTATGGGTAGGTCCATGCCTGGGGAGGCGCTCCATCACGTATTGAGGTCCCAAGCCATATAAGGCTTTATAGGTCAAAATCAGCACCTTGAATCAGGCTCAGAAACATACAGGCAGCCAGTGCAAGCGGGCCAGAATTGATGTTATATGTTCACACCTTCTTGTCCTTGTTATCAATCTGCCCGCCACATTTTGCACGTGCTGAAGCTTCTGAACCATTTTCAAATGCACCCCTATGTAGAGCACATTGCACGAATCTAACTGAGATTTCCACAGCATAGACTACTGAAGCCAGGTTATCACTGCCCAAGATAAGGGCATGGCTGAGCCACCAACCAAAGTTGGTAGAAGGCACTCCATGCCACTGAGGACACTTGAGCCGCAAATGACAAAGATGGCTCCCAGGAGAAACCCCAAGCTATGAACCTGCTCCTTCAGGGGGAGTGCAACCCCATCCAGACAGGTTGAGCGTCCTCCATCCAGTCAAAATAACCACCCACTAACAGCACCTCAGTCTTGTCTGGATTGAGGTTTAGTTTATTAGCCCTCATCCTGTCCATTATTGCCGCCAGGCACTGATCTAGCACATCCACAGCCTCACCTGATGAAGATGAAAAGGAGAAATTGAGCTGTGTGTCATCAACATACTGATGACCCCACTCAATGGTTTCATACAGATGGGGGACAAAACCAACCACTGCAGAACCCCATACTGGAGAATCCACAAAGCCAGCGATATTCCTCAAGCACCACCTTCTGAAGCCAACCATCCAAGCAGGACAGAAACCTCTGCAATGCAGTGCCTACTACTCTCAACTCAGACAATCATCCCAGAAGGATACTGTGGTCAACGGTATCAAACTCCGCCAAGAGATCAAGGAGAATCAACAAAGTCACACTCCCACTGTCACTCTCCCGGCATAGATCATCATACAGGGTCACCAGGCCTGTTTCTGTGCCAAAACCTGGGCTGAATGCCAACTGAAATGGATCCAGATAATCAGTCTCATCCAAGAGCATCTGGAGCTGGTTGGCAACCACCCACTCAAGGAACTTGCCCAGGAAAGAAACATTTGCCACTGGCCTAAAATTAATATGTTTGGGGTCCAGCGAGGGCTTCTTCTGGAGTAGTCTCACCACTGCCTCTTTCAGGTGGCCCAGGACCTCTCCCTCTTGCAACGAGGCCTGAATCACCTCCCTGGCCCAGCCTGTTCCCCCCCCCCATCAGTGTTTATTAGCCAAGAGGGGCAAGGATCCTGTATGGAAGTGCTTGCATGAACCTGCCAAGCACCTTGTCAATGTCCTCGAGCTGTACCAGCAGAAACTCATCCAAGAAAATTGGACAAGGTTGTGCTCTGGCCATCTCTCACCTGATTCATCTGCTGTAACTAGGGATAGGTGAACACACCACAAGCCACTCGCCAGACACCTACCAGACACCCTACCCCGTTTGCTGCATGCAGTGACCCACTGGGAGGTCCGTGGGTGCCTAGCAAGCGGCACGCAGCTGCCCACTCCCTCACCGAGCCGCCATTTTGCATTAAAATGGCAGCTCGGCCTTTTTCCTAAATAACCATTTGCACAAATGGTGGCCATAAAGGGGACATTTACGCAACATTACAGGTGTAAATGGCATATTTTAAATGGCATACCTGTAATGTTGCATAAATGGCCCCTTTATGGCTGCCCATTTGCATACGTAGTTATTTACGAAAAAGGGTGAGCCGCCATTTTAATGCAAAATGGCAGTCCAGTGAGGGAGTGGTCGGTTGCGCATTTGCCAACTCGATGCATGTTGAGTTGGGCAAGCACAGGGATCCATGGACTGACACCCAGGGAGGCAAGCTGCCAAGAAACTGCCAAGCTTCAAGCCCAACTGGATGCCTGTGCCATCCCTAGCTATTAACACTGGAATCTAAGTCTGTATGCAAGAGATTTGATCCTGGAAGTGCCTACAAATGTATTACAGTGGGCCTCAGATGGATGGACAGTGTCCTTAGGGCCAGCATGTAACAGGCTGCAGATGACCCTGAAAAGCTCCACTGGGTGGCACACAGAAGATTCAAGAGAGGTAGCAAGATGTTTCTTTGCTGCCCTCACTGCCCTTGAGTATACATGACCATAGGCACACACCAGGGTTTGATTACACCCACTAGGAGTTCTTCTCCATCTGCACTCAAGCCATTTCCTAGTTTGCTTTATTGCTCTTAGCTCTGGGGTATACCATGGAGCACTACAAGCTCTACACTGGAGAGGGCACTCAGGAGTAATCGTGTCAACCTTCCAGGTCACTCCTGCATTCCACAGATCAACCAGGGTTTCAACAGGAGAGCCAGCCGTATCAGCTGAAAACCTCCCCAGAGCCCTCTGGAAACTATCCAGATCTATTAGCCTAATAGGTTCCCCACCCTTGCAGAGGGGAAAAACTGCCATAAGTCTAAACCCTAGCAGGCAATGATCTGACCATGACAAAGGGACTGATTCAAAGTCCCCCACCTTCAGACAACTGTCTCCATGTCCAGTTGAGAAAGCCAAGTCTAGAGTATGATGCCCTGCTACATGTGTTGGGCTGATAACATGCTGGGACACTCCTATGGTTGTCATGGAGACCATGAAGTCCTGAGCCGCCCCAGACAAGATGCCCTCAACATGAATGTTGACATCCCCCAGAACCCACATCAGCACTCCACTGCCTTTGAGATCCAAGTCCACTCTTTGCAACCTTCCCTTCCCCCTCTTTCACCTGAGCTTCTGTCCAGCTGCTTTTGATTGGTAGATGTCACAGGTATGAAGAGGGCCGGTGTGGTTGGCAGCTTGGCAAAGAGCCTTGTGGAACTGGAATTGTAGGATGAAACTGACAAAGTACCTGCCAGAAACAAAACAAAAATCCATATCTTGCTGGAACCCAACAATCATTTGGCAGAAAAAAGAACACACACCCTATAATGTCATTGCAGGTGGTGGTGAGGTGTTATGAAGTAACTATTCTCCATTAGAGGATCTTGATTATATACCCTGAGATGGTCAATGTAGGAGAAGCATCGGGATAATAGTGATATTGTGCATGGGTGGGTGGGTGGTGGTGGGGGGAGGCTGAAACGTAAGCTGGATCAAAGATGGGGAGTGCAGTTTAGAGCTGTGAGCAAACAGTGGGACAAAATGAGGTGGGGCAAAAATATAACATGAATAAATATATATTTGAACCATTTGATCTTGAGAACTAGAAACAGAGCTGATGAACCAAAACACTTTACTGTATGGGGTGCTATCATGTCACCAAGATTTCTATACTTCCTAATTACCTTTGGACTCCCCAGATAAGCAGAGAGTGCATGGCCTGTGTGCAACCCATGACCAATTTAAGACTCCCTGTAGCTGTACCAAAACTCTGCCCCTGAAGCCTAGAAGATGTGGATTCTGGAGTCTGCTGTGTGGGCAGTGGTAAAAGTCTTGGTGATGTGGTCTACTAATCCATGGTTGGTACAGCATATTTCCATTTCTGGATCACAGCTCCTTTTAAGAACCTGGGGTTCCAGCCCTTCACAGCTCTGCTATATCACCTTAGATCTGCTTGTCAGAAACTCCAGTTATTTCAGCCCTTCAGAACAATAGCCATGCTCCCCACACCCGTGGATAACTGAGGCATGAATAAGCCTCTCCCAAGCACTGCAACAAAGCTCTTATGTCATAGTTGCACACCTCCCATTCCCTGACTGCCCCAGCTCCCAGTACCTGATATAAGGTGTGTTGCCAGGGATGTGGTATTTAGCACCAGGGTCAAAGTTTGTTTCAGTTCTTGCAATAGGAGGGCAAATCCCCTGGTATTTTGTTCTGGAGAAATAACAGCCATGTGGACAGAAAAGAAATGAATAGTGTTAGTACAAGTCTCCAAAAGTAAAGCAGACTCCAGGTTTGGTCTCAAATGCAACACTGATCATGAAGATGCAGCCAGAAGCTGTTCCCTTGGATCCATTTCCCCCTCCTTTCCCTGTTATCCTCTTCTATGTTTCCCTGCCCCCATGCCACATCATTGGGTGGGGGCAGGACGCATAGTGTGAGTTAACATTGCAAGGAGAGCAGAGGAAACAGAATTCATAATCAGCATCATGTCTAGCTTTGCTCTAAGCAGGGCAGGAAAGAAAGACTGAAATAAAAGGAAATAGTATGAAGTAATGAATAAACTAGATGTCAGTCAATATCCATCCAGCATTTGTATTTATTTATTCTTCCAAATAAATAAATAAATACAAAACTCAGTCCCTCTGCCCATTTATTCCCAAATATTTTTTCTACCCAACTTTCTACTCATGATGTACACACAAATACACACACACGGCTCTCCTTTTTTGCACACAGATTCAAGACACAGATGCTCTCATGCACACACACACACACACACACACACAGCTGTTGAGAAGATTTATGGGTCCCCAAGAAAAGTGGATTTCCCACTCCCAATTTTGAAATTCAGTCCTATCCCCTGAAATCAGCTTGCAGAACCACTCTCGTCACACAGAGCTCAGACTCTTGGCACAACTGCTTTCTTGCTCACCCATCATGGCGCCCCTCCACATACCACACTTGCACTGCTGAGAAGGCCTTTACCTCAGGTACCACCAGTCATAATTGTAACGGTTTGGAGGGGTGCGCCCACTGAAGACGTTCCATCGCCACTGGTCTATCAGGTACCCAAAGGGCAGGAAGGCGATCTTCTCCAGGGCCATTTTCAGCAGGTAATTGATATCGCTTTCTGCAAAAAACAGAAGGAGGCAAAAAAGCGGGGGAGGCTGCAGGCAGAGCTTCCAAAGGCAGGCCTCGCCTAGCTGGAGCTGCTTGAGAGCATGTTCAGGTGCAAGGCAAAGAAGAGCTGGAAGAACAGACCTCCTGCCTATGCAGCTGGACCCTCTGCTGATAACCACCCCACTGACGCTGTGCCACAACCCAAGAGGAGCCACCTGCAGAATAAATAGCTTGAGATGATTCAGGCAAAAATCTCAGGGAAAGGCAACAACAATACATTTTTTATTTACTCATTTATTTCATTTCTATACCGCCCAATAGCCGAAGCTCCATTAAGTAAAAACTGCTCAGCTGTCTGACCTTACAGAAAATTCCTTCCCATCCCAAAGCAAGCCATCCTCTGGGCTGTCCCAAGGGGGACAGGGGGGTTCCCTTTCCCCAACATCCATAGGGAGTGGAAGGCAAATTCTAGGATTCAGTCTTTCTTTTCCCTTCAACAGCTAGGAAATCCTGGAGTGAGACAAGCGTGGTTCCATGTTCTTGAGAGAACTGATCCACATGGGATACTGACACCTGAAAAATCTCCCATCCCTATTGGCTACCCTACGCATACCTCATTGTTTTCCTGTAAGACCTGCTGAAGTTGTCTGTGTTACCACCCATAATCCTCATCTGTACCTGCATCCTCAGTGACTTTGCTGAGCAAGCCAATTTTCTTGAGGTGGATGGGGGTGGAGACGGACAAGCTCATGACATCCCCAATTGCTTCATGGAAGCCAGGGTTGGCCCCGCTGCGGAAGGTGAGGGGCTGGTCTTTATACTGCAGGTAGTATTCAACATGCCCCATCTCATGGTGTACTGTGAAGAGCTGCTCCATGGTGATGGTTGTGCACTGCTTTATTCTGCAGAGTAGGGAATGGGGAGGAGAGGTTGGAGCGGCGGCTGGGTCATACACACCCATCAGGGTAACAGGGAACCTGCTTGGCTGACTGGAAGGGGAACTGTTCCTGCCCCTGCCCAGTTTACTTATGGAAGATGAGCTGGCAGCCCTCAGGAGGGGTGAAAGGAAACCCTAGTGTTAAGACAGAGGTCAAAGTGGCTCAACTCTCACAGCTTTACTCTGAGGAACACTGGGCATAGTAGCTCTGTCATGAGCTCAAGGATTTCTAACAGCTCCGGCAGCCTTGCAAGAGGACATTTCCCAAGGCTCCTTGGGGAAGAGGAATCATACAAACAGGCTTAACAGCAAATGCAAATGTTTTGTATGGATGAGTGCTCATTCCAGGCTTGGGCAATCGGTGGCCCACAGCCCAACTCTCAAAGCCCTCTGCAAGCCATCCATGCAGCTCTCTGGTGAGGGCGGCCTCTCCATCTCCTGGCAGCCCACTGGGTGTGGAGGAGGAGGGGAAGAAAGGGGGGTGGCTGAAAGGGGGATGAGGGTCCTGCCCACGTCTGGCTCCAGCCTCATCCACTGCCTGCATGTGGCCCTGGCAGATTACTCCTGGGGGAACATGGCCCTCTGTGGAAAATAAACCTACTCGAGTGATCAGAAAATGCCTGTTCGTGTGCTTTGCGGGTGAGGCAGACAGCAAGATCACAGGACTTCATCCAGAGCCTGCCGAATTAGCATCAGAAACTATTTTTTGCACTAGGGCTCAGTCCCTGAATAGATGGGGAAAGGTAATATTGCACCGGTATCTCCCTGCTGAAGGAGCAGGACATTCACCCCAAGCCCTGCAGATCATGCCATTCACAGAGATGCATACATTAAACAGAGAGAGAAAGTAAGAGGGAAATACAGAAAAGAAGCTATACATCCTGCAGGTTCCCTGGGGAACATAACGCATCTTCCAGCCAGGTTCTCAGGACCCAGGTCACTTCCATAACTAGGAGAAGAAGCAGATCTTCCACTTAAATTGAGCCAGATATTGTTACTAACTTTAGACTGTAGGGTTTTTTAAAGCATCTATTTAAGTACTGATTCCTTGAATCTGAATTTCTAGTTGTCTTTTTCACTGATAGTGCATTGAAAATGTCCCTGAAGTTGGCCAGACACAGAGAAGACATGCAATTCCTTTGCTCCCTAAAACCCAACACACGTCACAGGTCTATGCGAACAAGGGCTTTGGCTCCTTTCCTAGGCAAGGCCCTGTCATATGCAGTATGCACCTGAAGTCTTTGCGATTGTAGAAGTCCCAGGCCGAGGCATGGCACACCACCTCCCGCCCATCTGTTGGCTTCTCCAGCATGGATTTCTCCCAGAATGCAGGTGGCATGCCAAGCATGCCAAGTGAGGTGAAGAACTCCTCCGCCGCCTGGAACATGTGTCTTACGGTCCATTTCTAGGAAAGGCAAGGACCCACCCGCAGCATTAGATAGCACAAATGTTCATTGGAGACTGGTCTCAGGTCACTTAAGAATTCTCATAACAGGTAATTTGGGCATTTGCAGCTTGAACTTTAGAGACAATAGTGTCAACGTGAAGCAGAGGAGAAGCAAAGGAGGGACTGCTTGAAAGGAGCAGAATTCCTACATGAATATGCATATATTTTATATCATAGAGATAGTTGGGGCATTTGTATCAAGAACTGGAAATAAAGACTGTATCCCCAACATGGTTATTGGGACCAAAAATGTATATTGCCCCAACCATTCCTACCTTGTAAACTATAGGTAAGTGTGGAGATATGCAAGCATAACATGGGAATCAGTTCTTAGAAAGCAGAAACTGAAGTCAAACTCATTTTCCCACCAGGCTATGATGCAGGTTAAAAACATGTTCAGCACAGAAAGCCATATTGAAAGAGTGTCATGGAGAGTTGTGGTTCATGTTCATGTTTTAGTTGTGCATAACTGACTCGTCATCTCCTTGATGTTGTCGTATGGATCTGTATTCATATTTTACCCAAATATTTGCCCAGAGAACAACTCAGCTCCTCACTACAGGATTGCAGCTATACCGGTAACAGTGCTGTTTAGAGATGTGCATGTTTTCATCCACAGTCCTCATTGTCTAGCCAGCAGCAAAACAGAAGAAAATGTATAAAATCATAACACAGATGCTCTTACTTGCTCCTTCATGGTGTTGGTGACATCAAGACTGTGTTTGTTTGGGAAAGGGACCAGCATCTCATAAATGTTGTTCCATTGCTGGGCCCACATGTTACCTGAAGGGGACAAAGCAACACAACTTACGTGGATATAAATGATAGAAGGTTGGGCTTATTACCACTGGGAATAATAGTGCAAGAACTCTGGCAAAATATCTTTTGCAGTTTTCCATATATGGGCAGAAGAAAGTATCTGCCTTGTTGTTATGATCAGAATAAAGTTGTGGCTCCCATAGAATAAGGACCAACCTAGACATCACGTTAACTGCATGAATGCAACTAACGTGCATAGTTTTTGTTGTGTTAATAGGAGCTGCAGAGACATCTGAACAGCCTTGGGACAATGCGAGGTGGAGAGAGGAAGTTTATCTTTCTCGCCTCATGCCATAGTCCTGGTGAAAATCTTCTCTCGAAAGCTCACATAGAACCCTTCCTCAGTGGAAACTGGCATGAAAAGCATCATTTTCCCCACAGGGTTTATTGTGCCAGTTCCTTCCCTGTGCATGAATTGGACACCCCTAGCATCTGCACTGCCAGCTCCCCTTCTCCTGCCCCAGACAAGGCTTGTGAACCTGGGAGTGCAGGGAAAGAGAATGGCAGCAGTAGGTGAAGTTGGTGCTTGCGCCAACTGTCAAGTAGGGCCTTGCTTGGATCAACCTACTTGCAAGGAACTGAACAGGGGTGTTTGCTTTTGCAAGTAGCCCAGTTCTATTTCCCATAACAACCTACTTCTTAAGTGCCATTTTTCCACCAAACGTTGCTACTTTCATGCTGTTTTACCCTGACTGGGGAATATAAACACTTCTGCCCTCACCATAAACCATACTGGATAGCTTTCTTGACTATCAGTGAGTTTTGCAATCAGTGAGCCTTCCCACTCCAGCACTTGGGGGAGGGGGGAACTAATTTGGGTTTATGAGGCTTTGAGCAGACACTGTCTATGTGCTTTGAAGTTTTTCTCCTGAAATTCAAGGGACTTACTTTTAAAAAAGACAGAAGTAGGAACTCTTTAAAGTGGGGCAGGCAATATGTGGCCTGCATATTTTTGCACCACCATCCTGCTGCCCTCCAAGTCACCACCACCACATTTTAGTGGTATAGCAGCAGCAAACCAGCTGCTCTAAAACTTTAAAATGGGGTGGAGAACAGCGGGAGGTCTGGGGGGCTATTTTTGTCCCCTGGAGCACTCCCCCACAAGCCACACATACACATGTACCTGAATTAAAAAAACAAAGAACATTCTAAAGAATGGCATTTGTAGTTGCTACAGAGTGCTAAAAGAATTTAGCTTGCAAACAGAAGGGTCAAAATTAGCTTATTTGCAAAACTTTTTTTTTTTTTTTTTGCAATGCCTTGGGGGGATTTCACCCCTGATTGGGGGGGCGGGGCAGCATGGTCCATGTAGTGCTCACCTCCACCTTAAAACAAGGCATAATGGGCTTCCAGGAGCATGCTTTTGCATTAAACCAAAGCTCCCACTCCCTGCATGCCTTGTTTTCAAGTAAAGAAGTGGCTTCTTTGCCATTGCTGGATTGCTGCTGGCAATTTTGGTGGTGCAGGATGTGGACCATAGTGGTTTCTGGGGGTGGGAAATTGGCCCCTGGATACTCTGAAGTTTCCCACCCCTGCTCTAAAGTCTTCACCAGCTAGAGAAATTCAAATGTTTGTGACTGGTGTCTCCTAGAAAATGGGTCCCTGTTCCCTTCGGCAGAGCCCAAACGGTCCAGCAGCAAACAGCCCCAACAGGACTTAAATAGCTGTTGTCCATTATTTCAGGTACTGCAGCTCCAAGCATCCCCAATTTTTCAGCTTGTACAGAGCATAGTAGGATAGTGAGGTCATTCAGTCAGTCAGAAAGGAGTTATTCCCATTCTTCCTAGCAGAACCTCTATTCCATCCCCCTAATTGTCACCTTACCCAGTAAGTGAGCTGGAATGGGGCCTTTCAGGTTGATGTATTTAGAGCCATACCACTCATACAGTTTCCTCCTGACATAAGCATGCAGATTTAGGTAAAGTGGCTCCAGCTGATGATAGAGTTGTTCGACATCATCCTCAAAAGTTGGTGAGTCATACCAAGAGCGCCAGTAAGCCCCGGTATCTTTGAAGCCTGGATGCAAAGAGAACCCAAAATGGAATGAGAAGTCTTATCCATCATCTCAGCACAGCATCAGGGAACCATCCCTCTCCTGGGTTCTCCTGCCTTATTTTTTCATGTATTTGAATATCCGTCTAGCCCTGTTCTGAAGGCCCAGGAGAGTTGACGGCAAACTGAAAGCCCTTCCCTACAGATAATAGCTGCATAAGGGCACTGTGAATTGCCAAGGGAAGATAGCTGCAGCATTTCAGCCACTTGCTATTGCCTCAGTACAGCTCTAGTGAACTTGGCCTGAATCACATGATCGTTCTTCACATGGCTGTGATGTGGTGAGGTCGACCTTTTTGATATGGTGATGATTTCATCAGCAGTATGATACAACTTCACCATGTCCTCGAATATTTTCACAACAGGATGGCAAATGTATTAAGACTGGGCATACTATGGACAGGCTGAAACAATCATAGGGCTGCCCAGCACACCATCAATGGTAGCTCCCAGTGACTTCACTCTGGCACTGTGATGGAGCGAGAGATCATGTGAATGGGCTCTCTGCCAAGACAGGTGTCAAATACATTACAAGAGGTAAAAGTGAATGAAGGTCCACAAACATAGTGCGGAATATGTAGAAGGTTATGTAGAATTATGTAGGTTATGTAGAAGGCCTTTACAGCCTTCCATTTGAGGTTTTCCTGTTTTTTTTAGCAGCCTTTCTGCCTAAGCTAAAAATCCCCAGATGCTTAGATCTTTCTTATAAGGCAGATTTTCAGTCCAATTAGTGGCCAATCCCCACTTTCAACCCCAATCAACATTTAGAGCATCTCACCATCCATTTTATAGGCCTCATTGCTTAGTAAAATGAATTCCTCATACTTGGGCCTTAGAGGATTGCCGGCTGAATTGTGCCACCCTTCCCAGGCGTAGAGCAGTTTCCTGTAACTGCGAGAGTTGGCCATGATGTCTGTTATCTCTGAGAGGTGGGTGAAGGAAACACAGACACACACACACAAACACAAACAAAAATAATGGTCACAGAATCATAGGGATGAAAAAGGACCCCAAAGACTATTCAATCCAAACCCCACCAACTATGACAAGAGTATTAACTCCTCTAAGACCTACCCATATACACCATACAATGGTTTACCACAAGCAGGTACATTGTGCCAAGATGGCTTTGAAACAGAAGGCTTGTTAAGGAAGGCTACAAACTAACCCTAATGGGTCGAAAGATTATTCTTCAGGGCAAACAATATCGAAGTAGGAAATATTTTTCTATTTCTTACCTTCCCTTCCATCTCAAACAAAAGCACCTGCTCAATTATACCATCGCTCTTATCCAATCTGTGGACCTCTCTGCCAATCTAAAGAAGTTGCACTAGACTCCTACCCTGTCAGTTCCTTTTATTGGTGCCAATGCCCTTTTGGTTCCAGCCGCTGCTCCATCTATATGATGCCATCCAATTGGGTGTACCTTCCCCTCCTACAAATCCTTCATCAGCTATGCAACCTGAAATCTTCATCTCAAACCCCTTTTCCTTGTAGCATCTTTAACATATGTTATCACCAATGTGAGGCTGCAAACATTTATTTATTCACGCACACATGCATACACACACACACACACACACACACCCTTTCTTGAAAAGTCCAGACAGCTTACGATTCAAATACGTCCTATCCTACACTGTTTTCTCAGCACTTGCTCTCCTCCCATTTCTTGACAGCTTAAATCCAAACTGCTGGATCTGGTGTCTCAGAGAGCAAAGAGAGGTCTTGTTGGCCTTATATAACTGCTCTCAGGCTTGGCTCCCCAGAAGGAGCAACTTGCCAGTCAGAATACTTGTGCTACAGATTCCTGAAGCCCAGCCCAGACTCACCCAGGCTCTGTTCCCTTCTGTCTTCCCCTGTAAGAGGAAAGTAGCAGGAACTTTTGGGGAAAGTGACCATGTAATTCTCAAGTTCTTGATTTTAAGGAAAACTAAAGATGAGTGTAGTCAAAACTAAAGCTGAGTGAAGTTGGACTTCAGGAAAGCTGATTTTAATAAACTTGGAATGCTAAGTAGGATTCCATGGTAGGAAAACTGAACATTCAAGAGGGATGGGAGTTCCTGAAAAAAGGAGATACTAAAGGTAGAATCAGAAACAATCCCAATGAGGGGAAAAAATGGAACACAACAGAAGAAGCCAATGTGGCTACATGAAAAGCTTAGCGATGACCTGAAAACAAAAAAGGACACATATGGGGGGGAAGGAGGGCCAGGTCACTGAGGAAGTGTACAGGCAGATAGCCCGGAATTGCAGAGATGGCGTCAGGAAGGCTGAAGCTCAGAATGAGCTGAGGTTGGCAAGGGATGCTGAGAACAACCAAAACGGCTTCTTTGGGTACGTTAAATGTAAAAGGAGGACAAAAGTCATGTTAGACCAGCTGCGCAAGAAAGATGACAAAGTGCTGACAGGTGACAAAGAAAAGGTGGAACTGCTCGACTCCTGTTTTGGCTCAGTCTTCTCCCAAAAGAGGAACTGTGTCCCACCTGGCATATGTGACAAAAGGCTGAAGGGGCAGGAGTGCAGCTTGAGGTTGACAGAGAGATGGTCAGGGGATATCTAAGCACCTTAAGTGAGTTCAAGTCCCCAGGTTCAAATGAACTGCATCCTAGGGTGTTGACAGAACTAGCGGTGGACTCTCAGACCCTCTCTCTTTGAGAAATTCTGGAAAACAGGTGAAGTAGCAGAGGACTGGTGGAGGGCAAATATCCCTATCTTCAAAAAGGGCAAAAAGGAAGATCCAGGAAATTATAGGCCAGTCAGTCTGACATCAATACCTGGGAAGATTGCAGAGCAGATTATAAAGTGGTTGCTCTGTAGGCACCTTGACACTGATACAGTGATCACTGGAAAGAAGCTAGCATGGATTAGTCAAGAACACGTCCTGCCAGACTAATCTTATTTCATTTTTTGATTGGGTAACTTTATTAGTAGTCTATGGAAATGCTGTGGACATAATATATCTTGACTTCATCAGGGCATTTGATAAAGTACCCATGACATCCTGATTTGATAAAGTACCCATGACATCCTGATCAGCAAGTGCATGCTCATCAATGGCTCTTCATCAAACTGGAGGGAGGTATCGAGTGGGGTGCCACAGGGCTTGGTCCTGAGCCCTGTATTCTTCAACACTGTTATTAATGAGTTGGAGGAAGGGGGTATTCTTAACAAAGTTGCAGATGACACAAAATTGGGTGGAATAGGTAATACTTTAGAAGACAAAAACGTTCAAAATGATCTTGATAGGTTAGAAGACTGGGCAGAAAATAACAGGATACAATTTAAGCGAGACAAGTGCAAAGTTCTTCATTTACAAAAAAGAAATCAAATGCATAGCTATAAGATGGGGAATGTCTGGCTTGGCAATAGTACATGTTGGAAAAAAAGGATCTTGGAGTTGTAGTCGATCACAAGCTAATATGAGTCAGCAGTGTGGTATGGCTGCAAAAAAGGCAAATACAATTTTAGGTTGCATCAAAAAAAGTATAGTTTCAAAATCATGGGACGTAATAGTGCACTCTACTTTGCACTGGTCAGACCACACCTCAAATAGTATGTCCAGTTCTGGACACCAGACAGAGAAGGGCAGGAGAAGGGGAGCTGGCAGTGCAGATGCTAGGGGTGTCCAATTCGTGCACAGGGAAGGATAAATTGGAACTAGTTCAGAGAAGGGCAACAAGATGATCAGGGGACTAAAAACTAAGTCCCATGAGGCAAGACTGAAGGAACTGGGTATGTTTAGCTTTGAGAAGTGAAGACTGAGCGGGGGGATATTACAGCACTTTTCAAGTACCTAAAGGTTCGTCACACACAGGAGGGCCGCAACCTCTTCTCTATCATGCAAGACTGTAGGACCCAAAATAACAGGCTTAAGTTATAGGAAGGCAGATTTCGGTTGAACATCATGAAAAAGTTCTTAGTGGTCAGAGCAGTCAGACAATGGAACCAACTGCCTAGGGAGATGGTGGACGTCGCTGGAGGTCTTCAAGCAGAGACTGGGAAGCCATCAGTCAGGGATGCTTTAAACTGGGTTCCTGCACTGAGAAGGAGGTTGGGCTCCATGGCCTCAATGGCCCCGTCCAACTCTGTGATTCTGCACTGCTGCCTTCTGGAACCTGGCTACCTGCCTTCTTATACAGCTGCCTCTTGCACCTTTGACTTCCACCTCTGGAATTTGCCCCTTCCTGCCTACCCTAGACTGTGCCACATACCTCTGGCCCCTCAGACTGACAGCCAGTATCCCTGCAGACCCCCACATCTGACCATTTGGAGAGTCTCTCCTTCCTGGGCCATGACAATAAGCAGCTCAAACCAGTTTTATGATTTTGATCATTAAGCCAGCTGCATCTTATAACCCAGGGCTAACTATGTACCCCTGGTAAAGATTAATGTCTGGGTGTTATTCCAGTGACTTGATTATTATCCGGTATATGTCACTTATGTCTCTAGTCTAACAGATCTACAGCTTACACTAGAGATGCCTCCATCACTGATATATGTGTGTATGCATTCATTTATTCATTTTAGTACAATTATTTTTAGACCGCCTTTATAAATGGAACCCTCCCACCCTGTATGGCATGTCCCAAGGAAGAAAAGCCCACAAGAAGATGGCATGTGCTCACCACTCCTAAACAGATGCATTGAGCAAGAATCAACAGGGCAGGCAGCATCCAATCAGAGATCCTGATCTCGAATGCAGAGGACACAGTGCATGAGAAAGGATGGTCAGATTCAGAGATTGCAGGACCATGAACAGGCCACTGGAAGCAGATCATTTGTCCCAACAGTCTCCACTCCAACTGAGCCATTTGACCCTGACTAGCCCTCCAGGCTCCACCGCTCCTGGCTGAGGAGTGGAGAGCCTTAATGAGGTGGTCCCTGCGACAGAAGCAGAGAACTCCATGAACTCCCCATCTGCTCCCACCTGGTGCATTGCCAAGCAAGAACTGGGGACTATGAGGCCCTTGTTCCCCAGGGGAATCCAGCTTGGGGGCAAGGTTTCTAGGGGCCCTAGTTCTGGAGTCTCAGATTCCAGGGGCTTCTAGCTGTCAGAGTCAGGCTTGCTACCAGATCTTGAATGCATGGCCGCCATCACTGGTGCTGACCCGCTTACCCTGGCTGTCTCCTCCCCCTGGCTGGGGAAGGAGGGCACTAAGACCAAGAGCCAGGAGGCCCAGATACAGGTAGGCTCAGGTCTATCTTTTGTGGCTTCAACAGTGACAAAGGCTTTCCTCCCCCTCGCCCCACTATATATACCTATCAGCTCTCCAACTCTAGGATGCCTGCATTATCACCCAGCAACTGTTTTGTGAATGGCTATTGTTAATAAGGTAATCATCACTGTCTATATTTTCTGCATTTCAGTTCCTTTGGACCTCACTGTTTACAATTCCCCCAAACCATGTGTGGATACATATATGTAACTCAGGATAACACTTCATGCATCTGATGAATTGTCCATGAAAGCTTATGCCATAGTAAATTTGTTGGTCCGTAAGGGGCCACAAGGCTCTTTTTTTTTGCAACAGACCAACATGGCTGCTCCTCTCGAAATTGTTATCTGTAACTTCTGGCCTTCAAGAGCTATTCTGTGCTGTCATACTTCCCACCCTCCATCTCCACACTAGGAGACTATTCAGGGATCACAACCTCACCTAATAGTCAGTATTTCTTACAATGCTCTCCAAGACTGTCAGTAAATGGAACTGAATGAGAAGGTACTGACTCCACCTCTTCAGCACATGCATGGAACACTACTGCACATAGCCGAGTGGAAGATGGCAAGTGCTCCTGATCTTCCAGAGCTTTCTAGAAGGTCCAACCTATAGTCTGCTTGAGAACATCACCATGTGGGTGACTGCTCAAATTTTCCACTCATAGAAGAGCAGCTAGATGTAAGCTACTCTGTTTTTTTTAACCTTCAGCGGGTTGCTATTAGGAAAATTTTGCAAGTGACATGTAGGTTGGAAGGAGATTGTTTTATGTCTCAAAATAAATTGGTTGATATTTCAGAAATGAGACAAATACTGCATTTGACCCTAGAAAGACTGGAGATCCAAACTGTTGGAAAACCCATATGGCTAATTTCTGGTGGGCTAATTTTATTTTATGGGTGATGTTCCCTATCATTAGGTCAGCCCATATGTATCCTGTCCAATAGTTTAGGGAGAAAGGTCTCCCCACCTTCCCATGGTTTAGGATTGCTACTAATTTAGCCACTCTTAGTACATTGGGAAGTAGCTTAGTATACCTCGACTTAAGCAAAGCTTTCGACAAAGTGCCCCATGATATCCTGATGAGCAAACTAGCTCAAAGTGGGCTAGATGAAACAACGATCCAGTGGATCCACAGTTGGCTACAGAATCGGACTCAAAGAGTGCTTATCAATGGGACCTTCTCAAACTGGGGAGAGGTAACGAGTGGGGTACCGCAGGGCTCAGTCCTGGGCCCAGTGCTCTGCAACATTTTTATTAATGACTTGGAGGAGGAGGTGCAGGGAATGCTGATCACATTTGCAGATGACACAAAATTGGGAGGGATAGCTAATACTTTGGAAGACAGAAACAAAATTCAAAGTGATCTGGATAGACTGGAGCGCTGGGCAGAAAACAACAGAATGACATTTAATAGGGACAAATGCCAAGTTCTGCACCTAGGAAAAAGAAACCAAATGCACAGTTACAAGATGGGGGATACGTGGCTCAACCACACTACGAGCGAGAAGGATCTTGGAATTGTTGTCGATCACAAGCTGAATATGAGCCAACAATGTGATGTGGCTGCAAAAAAGGCAAATGCTCTTTTGGGCTGCATTCATAGAAGCATCGCTTCCAAATCCCGGGAAGTACTAGTTCCCCTCTACTCAGCACTGGTTAGGCCTCATCTGGAGTACTATGTCCAGTTCTGGGCACCACACTTTAAGAAGGATGCAGACAAACTGGAGAGGCTTCAGAGGAGGGCAACAAAGATGATCAGGGGACTGGAAACAAAGCCCTATGAAGAGAGACTGAAAGAACTGGGCGTGTTTAGTCTTGAGAAGAGAAGACTGAGGGGAGATATGATAGCACTCTTCAAGTACTTGAAAGGTTGTCACAGAGAAGAAGGCCAGGGTCTCTTCTTGATCATCCCAGAGTGCAGGACACGGAATAATGGGCTCAAGTGACAGGAAGCCAGATTCCGGCTGAACATCAGGAAAAACTTCCTGACTGTAAGAGCAATACGACAATGGAACCAATTACCTGGGGAGGTGGTGGGCTCTCCCACACTGGAGGCCTTCAAGACGAGGCTGGACAGCCATTTGTCAGGGATGCTCTGACTTGGATTCCTGCATTGAGCAGGGGGTTGGACTCGATGGCCTTGTAGGCCCCTTCCAACCCTACTATTCTATGATTCTATGATTCTATGATCACTAGCTGCTATCTATCAAATTGGGAAATGCTAATTTTGCATTGCTTGGCAATTGAGAGCTTGTAATTTTCTCTTCTCTAATTGTGCTAGCTTCCAAAATATTTGTATCCTTTCATTTTGGCCCTTGTAATTGCAGAGGATACATTTGATGGCAAAATATATTACTGAAACTAAAGAAGGAAGAGGACACTTTAAAAGAACCCAAGCTAATTAGGCTTTTCAACTCTTAATATGTCAAGATTTTTTCTTGGGGGTCAAATTTGTTTCACACTTGAAGAATAAGCATACTGTGGAACAAAAGCCAAGACATTTCACTAACTGTGGCACAGTAACCTCTATGTTAAGTATTTCTAAACATCCATGCAAGTATGCAAAGTTTTATGCCACTACAATTAGCTGACTGCGGCCACCCAACTTACGGTATTTCTGACATGGCCTTTAGTTCTCTACAGATCAGGTTCCCTTCCAAGTCCCTGCATCACAACCTTGGGGGTGCTCCCATGTTCAGAAGGAACCTAAAAATCACATAGGCATAACAGGGGGAGGGAGTTGTGCCAGTGAGGACAGGGAAGTGCATACCTGGCTCTAGAGACCAACAGCTGGAGGTCAGGTTTGGTGGACACACCTTGGCAGTGGAGTAGATGCTGTCCATCTCACTCAGGATAGTGTTATACTTGGAAAGGATGGAGAAATAGAACAGGTTAGAGTGACAATCCCAAACATGCCGATTTTGCATGTCGCAGAGACTGTCTCCTACCCTGTATGACCTTTCACAGTTTCAGCAGTCAGCTGAGAATGACTACCTAATGGTAACAGCAAGGACACACGAGGAGGCTGCTGCAAATGTCTACTTATTGTGCTGTATTCAGAGTTATGTATTTTACGATAAACTTCATACTTTGGCATCTGTGGTCAACTGGGTCAGAAAGGGAGCCAAAAACATTTTTGTCTTCCATATCATCTTGCATTTAAGAACTAAGCGAGTAGATAGATATGTTCATTTTTCTGGTACCTTTCCTGTTTAAACATAGACTTCTTTCATTCTCACATGGTTGTGATAGGGCCCTACGACCTGCACCGTTGATTCCACACCACCCTGGGGGAAGTCGGGGCTCTGCCCCCTTTGCCATCAGAAGGCACGCCAGAGCCTTCCAGGGTGGTCAAGCCACTCCATGCCTAAGAAACAATATGGGGTTGGAGGTAGCTACATGCGGCACAGAGGCTGGGAGAAGACGAGCCACGAGCAGGAATGGGTCAGACTTCCGATTTGTAACAGCATTTTCACTCTCTCCTCGTTACAGAGAGGAAGGAGGCAGGCATTACTGGGCTGGAAAAGATTCTGCAGCCAGTCATTGCTTTGCCAATGATCCTGAGCTTCCATAGAAGTCCTCCCAGAGAGGCCCTGGGAGGCAAAAGACAGAGAGACCCCTCCAGAGCCTCCTGTGGTAGCCAGAGGGTTCTCCCATTACCTATGGCAATAGTCATGTAACTGACCTAACCCTAGTTTCCTCCTTCTTGGCTCAAGAGAGAGAAAAAGAGCGCCAGCTCAGTTACAGCACTAGGCATGTTCCCTCATGAGAGCTATCCTCCCTTCCCCCGGACATTTGCTTCCCTGGTTTCCCACTTATTAGCAGAGGTAGTACTCTGCCCGGAGTCCTGGTGAAGTCCTTGCCATCTGCTGGACTCCAAGGTCTGGGTCTTGTTAGCAATTCTTGATGCCACCCCACTTCCCTTTCCACTCATTCTTGCTTTGTGGATTGAGCCTAGGAGCCCCTGCCAGATGCACCCCACAATATTTGTGTTTAATAGTGGATCCATCACAGGGCTACCTGCCGTACTGCTAGAGATGTCACTGAAATTCATATTCCTTGGCTCAAAACACAAACCTTATCAGCTCATAAATATGAAGCAAATGCTCTCAATCCTGAGTTCTTGGATTTGTGTTGTTGTTTTTTGGAGCCCAGTTCCAAGCCCAATGACACAGATGCTAGTCTGAGCTGCAGAATAAATAATTCCTCCCAACCCACCCCCACTTTGCTGCTGCTCTGGTTGCAAGGACCAGGGATGTCTCTCTCCCTTTGCCTTTCCCCTCCCCGCCTCCAGTGACTGCCTGTTGGCACTGCTATGGTAGCATCACGTGCCAGAAACACGAGGAAATGTAATTTTCCTTGTGCTCATACAGGTGTAGCAATGACAGGTGGAGCTGGGAAGAGACCTCCCGCCCAGCACCACTGGCAGGCCAGCAGCAACAGCAACAGGGAGGGAGAATGGTGCTGGGGAGGGATCAGGCCCCATCACGCTCCTAATCATGTCATTGGGGAAGTGACAGAATTTCATTGGGCTTGGAACAGGGCTCAGAAAAAACACGGCAAATTAGCCCAGCCTAATTACAAATCAAGTAGGAAAGGGGGAGGGCTCACCTGTCATTCCCTATTTCTGAGCATAGGATAGGAAATGCATTTGATGCCTTACGCACACTGTTCGGGGATTATTACTCAAGCCTTTGATACCTTCAGCTGATTAAGCCCACATGGTCTCCAGAAAGGAAGCTTCTCTAATTGGGAAATATCTCTTGAAGACTGAGGATTTGCTGACAAAGAACTAGGTTTATAGCCCTCAGGGACAGCCACTCTCTGGAAGAGGAGCATTCCAAAGTTCTTAACAACTCTGGGTTCCCTAGAGAGCACATGCTAACATGAATGTTGAAATCACCAAGGAGAAGGTGAGGCAGGCATGAAGGTCTATAATGATGGTTGGGAGGAAGCTGGGGAAGGGAGGAAATGCAAAGGAGGGGACAGTCGTACAGAATTAACTCACAAGTCAAAAAGCAGTAGGTCGGGAGTAGGTGAGCAAGGGGGCTGACACTGGTAGAATCTGGAGAGAAGAAGGCCAATACCACCTTGATGTTCAGGGTGAGGTGTTTGAGGGAAGGAATGGTCCCCAAAGGAATAGGCTACAACGGTGGTAGTACTGAAGAAAGTCAGCTTTTGGTAAGGGCAAATGGCTGGAGGGCCAATGGAGGAAAGACTGTGAAGGGTGCCTGCTTTTAGGGTGAGCGCCAGTTCCAAAGAAAGCAGGAAAAGAGAATGAGGGAGGTAGTGAAGGATGGGAGAAAACATGCATAGGTCTGGGCTGAAAGGGTAGTCAATTCAGTGGATTGGAATTGGGTGGGGCGGTTCATTAAGCCAACAATACCATGCTCACAGCTAAGGACTCGTTTCTGAGTAAACATGCAGAAGATCAGGCTGCAAACCTCCTTACAAAAGAAACTTGTGCTGGAATCCTATGTATACTTCCTTGGAAGTAAGCCCCATTAAACATAATGGGACTTATTCTAAGTAGAGATACATAGGACTGTATAAGTGAGCAGTATTTATCTCCCTCCCCAAAATTAACTCCTATTTTTATTAAAGCTTTCCATTCATCAGAAGATATACTGAGTCAGACCCTGGGTCCAACTAGCCCAGTATTGTTGACACTGACTGGCAGTGGCTCTCCAGGGTTTCAGGCATGATTTTTTCCTAGCTCTCCCTGGAGTTACTGGGGATTGAACCTGGGATCTTCTGCATGCCAAGCATGTGCTCTGCCACTGAGCTACAGCCCTTCCTATTGCTGGATAATGGAAATAAACAAAACAGCCCCAGATTCCTTCCTCTCCAGCAATGTGGACCCACCTTTCCTCAAAGACCTGGGTAAGGAGAAGAAGGAGAAAAACAAATATTTTTGTCTGTTTGGTTGAAGTCAAATACAGTTTAGAACTTCTCTTGCCCACCACCCTCCCCTCTTGAGACTTCCCCAAGACATGCTATGGATGGGATAAAGAAGAGAAAGAAAGACCAGGACTGGGGAGGGAAGAACAGGAAAAGAACGGTGACTGGAAATGGAGGGGGAGAGAGAGAATTTCCCAAGCCAAGTGGCTCCTTTCAGAGAGGTAGGACTTTAGAGGGTGAGTAAGTGTTCCACATACTTAAATTAACTTTATGAGGTGAGGTGGCTGAGGGCTTTCTCTTGCTTTTTTAAAACTGTAAAACTTATTTAAAAGCCCCAGAACTTCCTGGATCATGACATTACATAGACCTAACCCTCTTTTTGGTATAATCTGCTGCCTGCAGCTATATGAGAGAAATTAAAGAGGAGGTGGAGAAAGAAGTTTGTGGCGGCTAATTAAACCCTTTGCTGTGCTGAAGCTACTGAACTTCTGCAGAAGCCAAAGTTTCCAGTTTGGGGCAGTAAAATCATATGCTGTGTAAAATACCAGTATTTCACAGGAAGCTCTTCCTGCTCTTTCCCCTCCTTCTTCAAAATGTCATTGCAAGAAGCTCCTAACAGTGGCCATGTAAGAGTAGAAAAGTAAGGAGAGAAAAAACAATGAGCAGACTGTGGAAGGAAAAGTGGCTGTCTCCCCTCTAGTTTAAAAGCCTGATGCCTTCATGCTACATTCCCTATTGATCTGCTAAGGGAGTGAATCCTAAGGTCACCTAGGAAATGCAAGGTTACTGAGCTCAGAAGGAAGAAGCAGGCTTATATTAAGGCAAATGATGACACTGGTAGAGCAGCTCTAAAGATTATGGACACAGCTCAGATCTGGGGCATATGCCCAGGTGTGCCTCCAATAACAACAGTCATGCCCACCATCATCTTAAGGATTTTCAATGCAGTTTCACAGGTCCCAAATGGTCATAATGGGCAATGCCTTTGGGTGCCACCAAAGTTGGTTGGAAGATCATGTACTAATGAAGCCAAGCTGGCCCCAAGACGGAAAAAGGCTGTAGCTTAGAGGTAGAGCACACACTGTGCATGCAAAAGGTTCCCAGTTCAATTGCTGTCATCTCCAAGCAGTGCTGGAAAAGAGCCTGCCTGAAGCCCTGGAGAAGAGCTATCGGTCAGTGAGGATAATACTGAGCTAGATGGACCAGTGATCTGACTTAGTACAAGGCAGCTGCCTTTGTGCTTATGACACCAATTTACACTTAGGAAGTGACTTCTCCTATAAAAAGGCACAAATCAGAAGTATTTTGAAAATAACCCCTAACTTACAGAGGATGTCTGTTATGCAGCTGTTTATATTAGTTCTTCCTTTATATCAACTATGGAGAAGGTCAGACGGATCTTCCTTTAGTCAAATACGCTATGGAGGAAGGAATTTATTTGCCCTGAATCAGAAGAGCAGCAACACAACTTTCTTTCTTTCTTTCTTTCTTTCTTTCCTTCTTTTTAATTAGTAAGGAAATAAAAGCTTTGTTATCACTGGAACTACAGTTCCAACTACAATTCCCAAGGGAAGGACCTCTATAAGAACTTAAGAGCAATGCTGGATCAGACCAAGGGCCCATCTAGTCCTGCATTCTGTTCACACAGTGGCCAACCAGCTGTTGACCAGGAACCCACAAGCAGGGCATGAGCCCAACAGCACCCTCCTGTCCATGTTCCCCAGCAACTGGTGTACATAGGCTCACTGCCTCTGGTACTGGAGGTAGCACATGGCCATCAGGTCAAGTAGCTGTTGATAGCCTTTTCCTCCAGGAATTTGTCTAACCCCCTTTTAAAGCCATCCAAACTGGTGGCCATCACTACTTCCTGTGGTAGCGAATTCCCTAGTTTAACTATGCACTGTGTGAAGAAGTACTTCCTTTTATCTGTCCTGAATCTCCCACCAATCAGCTTCATAGGATGACCCCACTGGGGTCTAGTATTTTGAGAGAGGGAGTAAAATGTCTCCCTATCCACATTCTCCACACCATGCATAATTCTGGAGACCTCTATCATGTCTCCCCTTACCCTCCTCTTTTCCAAGCTAAACAAGCCCTGCTGTTGTAACCTTCTCTCATAGGGAGATGCTCTGGCCCATTGATCATTTTATTTGCCCTCTTCTGCACCTTTCCCAGCTCTACAATATCGTTTTTTTTAGGTGTGGTGACCAGAACTGTACACAGTATTCTAAAGGTGGCTGCACCATAGATTTGTATAGGGGCAGTATGATGTTGGCAGTTTTATTCTCAATCCCTTTTCTAATTATGCCTAACATGGAGTTGGCCATTTTTACAGCAGCTGCACACTGGGTTGACATCTTCATTGAGCTGTCCACCACAACCCCAAGATCTCTTTCCTGGTCAGTCACTGCTCTACAGCCTGGCTCCTTCCTCTATAGGGCAGAAGTTGCTGGGAGTTGGAACCAAAGTGGCAGTAGTCTGCTAGTGTAACTATTCTTCTTTTTCAAGTGATTTTTTTTTAATTCTCTCTTGGCTACGAAAGATTATGTTTAATGGAACATTTTATGGATGAACATCACTTAGCCAGGCAAGTGAACCACCCACTAACAGTACCTCCATCTTGTCTGCATTGAGTCTCAGTTTATTGGCCCTCATCCAGTCTATTACCATGCCCAGGCGCTGGTTCAGAACAGCCACTGCCTCACCTGGGTTTGATGAAAAAGAGAGGTAGAGCTGGGTGTCATCTGTCTATTGATGACACCTCAGCCCATGCCTCCAGATAACCTCTCCCAGAAATTTTCATGTAGATATTAAACAGCATGGGGGATAGAATAGAGAACTGTGGAACCCCATGGCATCGCTGCCAAGGCACAGAGTAATGATCCGCCAGCACCACCTTCTGGAATCGGCCATCCAAGAAGGGGTGAAACCACTGCAGCACAGTGCCTCCAACTCCCAGCCCAGACAACCTATCCAGAAGGATACCATGGTCAATGGTATTGAAAGCCACAGAGAGATCCAAGATAATCAACAGGGTCATGCTCCCTTTCTCCCTCTCCCAGCAAAAGTCACCCCACAGGGCGACCAAGGCAGTTTCCATGCCAACACCAGGCCTGAAGGCCAACTGAAATGGATCTAGATAATCCATTTCATTCAAGAGTGCCTGCAGTTGTTTGGCGGCCACTGCTCAAGCACCTTGCCCAGGAAGATTTTTTGGCTACCGGCTTATAGTTGTTAACATCCTCCGGATCCAAGTTAGGCTTTTTCAGGAGTGGCCTGGTTACTGCCTCTTTTAAAGAGGCCAGCACCACTCCCTCTCTCAAGGAGGAATTTACAGCCTCCTGGACCCAGCTGGATATCCCCTGCCTATTAGATGTAATAAGCCATGATGGGCAAGGGTCAAGCACACAGGTGGTCGACCAGACTTGGCCAAGTACCTTGTCCGCATCTTCAGGCCTCAACAACTGAAACCTATCCAATAAAACTGAACCAGACGATGCTCTGGGCACCTCTGCTAATGGAACTGCACTAATTGTTACTGCTAAATGCTTCACTTATTGCTATGGCATGTGTGGAACAGCTCTAGTTCAGCTGGAATTTAATCTCCATGGCTCATCTTTCAGTCACAAATTGCTAATCCTCAGAGGGAGTCCTGTTCAGGTATACCACTCTGACCACCATTTGCTTGTCTCTTCTTCCAAACTTGCCATGATTTTTTCAATTGTGTATATGAACAGAGAGAACAGCAGCAAAAATGGTTCTACTTCAGGAGGGGTGCACAGACCTACCCTCACCATCAGGGCAAACTTGTGATAGATTTAAGCTGCAACTCCATACCCATTTATCTGGGAGTAAGCCTCAGATAACTCAGTGGGACTTACTTCTGAATAGACATGCATAGAATTCCACCACTGCTGCAGTTTGTTGGGTTCCTAAAGGCTGGAGTTAGCCAGTAACTTGGAATGTCCTAGATCTTATCCAGCAGACACTCAGGTTCCCCAGTTCCCAACAGAAAACCATCACTGGGCACGCCTCCAGTGTGGGAGATGAAACAGAAGGATGGAGTTATTTATCTCTTCATAAATAAGCCTGTTGGGCCCAAACCATTTAAGGTCAATGATAAAGGGGTATGTTCTTCTGAACAGCACCTTTGTGCCTTTAGATTCCTCCAGGTAGCTCGGCCTCTGAGTCTTCCTCCAGCATGAGTTGGAATATCTCCTTTAGCTCTACCATACCCTCCCCACAGCTCAGTCTGGAGTGATGCTTACCTGATGCCGCTTATCCATGGGTAAATTTGAAGGCCCTAAGGTCTGGATGGAACTGATGATTTTCCTCAGCTGAGGATCAGTGAAGTTTTGCCAGCTGTGGCCATAGGTCTCCTTTGCTCTCTTCCCCCAAAGTTCTGTGAATTCTTGCTCCTTCAAAGAGGATGCTACCTGTAATGGGGGAGGAGAGATAAAGACATGTAGCACATGAGTACAGCTTCATTGCATCTCTTTAAGAGTGCATCTTGGCCAGTCCCAGACAGATACACAGAGGTCAACACCCTGTCATTGGAGGATTTCTCAGCTCTTTAAAACCAGGAGAGGAAATTGGGATGGCTTCGAGTTGTTCTTTCCTCTGGTTGAACATGCACAGAAGCTATTCTGACTTTCTGAACTTTAAAGCACTATGCTGTGCTCCTCTCCTTCAATCTGAAGAAAGTGTGCTGTGGCAACAGCTGCATGGGGGAGTGTCCACCCCTGATAATTAGGCTTTCAAGCAAGCTTTCATCAATACATCTTTTAGATATAGGTCTTCCATAATACTGACTGATTTTGAACTTTTTTTTAAAGAACACCCAATTAATATGATGTTTCCAATGTAGTGAGAAGACCTTTCTAACAATATGTAAGAACTTACAATGTAAAAAGAGCTTTCTCACATGTAAATGGTACTGTCCCCTTCCTTCAGTATCATTAATGAAATTCTGAAATACACTAGGTAACAGCAAAACAATGAATCCATTTTTTAAAAAAAATTAAGTCAGTTGGTGGAGTAATTACCAAGCAAATCCATCCACAGTTTCTAAAAAAAGCCAATACAGAAGACAGCCGCACGATCGTAATCTATCAGTTTCAGTTCACATCATAAATTAAAAAGTTGGGCTTAAATCCAGCATTCCACTTCCACTCACACAACAGGACTTCCCTGGCTCTGCAGTCCCCCATGCACCTTCCAAATCTGCCCTGGAGGAGCTGCAGGGGGAGGGGGAAACCATTCCACCAGCGGACAGTCACGGTTGGATACAACCAAGTGCAAAGGAACACCAGCTGTGCCCCCCGGGCAGTCTAGGAGGAAGTTCTTATAAGGGAACTGAAGGAAAGAGCTCTTATGAGGGAACAGCCGAAGATTGGATAAAATAGGTTGCGAATCAGTTGTAAAAATGCAAGCCCACACCTCAAAGAAAAGTTATTGTATGGTGCTCAAAATCCAGAGATCCAAGTATACTCTGCTTTACGCACATGCTGCTCCTTTCATTTCAGCTGAAGGTAAAGATTTGTATGAGTGATGGAAGGCATGTAGGTAGCCTTCCCCTGCCACCCGAATGAATATAGATCGGGGTGTTTTGACAGCACCAATGCTTGGAACAGCTCCAAAAGGCTCTATTTGCTGGGTATCTAGTTGTTCCTACGTTAGCCATAATCTGGAATGCCCATCCTTGGTTCACTCACTTTTTATGGAGAATCCAGACAAGACTGTTGCCAACCTCTTGCATTTCTATGTTTGTATTGATGGTCTCCTCCCACCTTTTTCATACTTGATTGGTTATTCCCACACCCACCTTTTAACATGCAGTTGCAACGCCAGCTTGTCCAGTGTGAACTGGCTGAGTGCTGTGGAGGCTTTTCCAGACTACTGTGTAGTAATTAGAAGCTTCCTGTTTCCAGATTCTGCTTCTAATTGCTTCCTGTTCTGCATTTCATGGTGTTAGTTTTGTTGCCCCTTAATTGCCTCTTAATTGGTCAATTCCTGATCCCTGTGGTGATGGTGCTTTAATTACTAGTTTCTTTTTTTAGAGTATGAAATATGCTATTTCACAATTAAGAAAAGTGAGGGGGAGGGGAATACCATGGGGAACCGCCATTTTAATCCCACTTCCAGCAGACGGCACAAAAGTAATTCCTCAGCAGTGCTGAAGGGCTCTAGTGGGGAAGTGACCTCTGTGAAATCCAGATGTAGCAAAATAATTCAAGGAAATGTGACAAGAAGGTCATGGCCAAACCATGAGACTAGAGCTATAAGAGAACACTTTGCCAACTTCAGATTAAAACTGCACCAAAGAGCAAACTAAAGCTGAGGAAAGGTATGCGACCACATCTGAATGTTAGGAGTCAGAGGTGGGGGCTGCTTGCCTAGAAATGTTCCTCCCTGCAGTTTGGGAAGTAATTTCCAAATAAATCACAAGCCACTTGTGGAAACAGAAGTTACAAACTAACAAGCAGAAAGGCTGAGCAAAAACTTGGGCAAACTGTACCAAAAGAAAAAAAGAAGGAAGATAGGGAGTCCAAATTCTGAACCAAAGGAACTCTGTATATTAACCATAACATAGAGGGATTGTGTGTAGTTAGCGTCATTACATGATTTAGGCACTAGATGGCACTGAACTTAATTGTAGCTGGGTCCAGTCAGGAGTTTCCTTTGCCTGTTCTTGTTTAAGAGAGACAATAAAGCTCCCCCCACCCCCCGCCGCCGCCTTCCTGACCAGTGTGTCCTCTAATCTAAGGGCTTCTTCACATGGAGCTTTTATCCAGCTATTGAGATCCTGCTATTAAAGGCAGCCGCCGGCGTGATCACATCACTCCGGTGCTGAAGGAGTTGCACTGGTTACCAGTTGTTTTCCGGGCCAAATTCAAGGTGTTGGTTTTGACCTTTAAAACCCTATATGGTTCCGGCCCAGCCTATCTCAAGGAGCACCTCCAGCAACACCAGACAGGCCGCTTAACAAGATCAGCCTTGGATGGCCTTCTCTCTGTCCCATCAGCCAGGACAGCTAGACTGGTGAGGACAAGGGAGAGGGCCTTCTCTGTGGTGACCCCCACTCTGTGGAACTCCCTCCCTAGGGAACTCCACCATGCCCCCTCTTTAATGAGCTTCCGCCATGCATTAAAAATGCATGGTTGTTCAGGCAGGCATTTGGGGTGGGTTAGGGTATTTTTAGAAATATGATGTTTTTAATGTAGAATTTTATTGTTTAAAACTGTTTTTATTGTTGTACATCGCCCAGAGTGGCTGGGTGACCAGCCAGATGGATGATTAATAAATTTAATAAATAAATAAATAAATAAGATCGCTCACTCATAGAGGTTTGCAGGCCCTTTAGATGATGTTGTGAACCTCCAGGGCATCTCCTGCACTAAATAACCTTTATTCCATTTTTAAATAGATCGGAGATAATGTGGTATCAAATTACCCTGCTTGTGTTCCGCTTGAGTTCCCTCAGGGAACAAGGAAAAGCCTCAAGAAGAGGAGCTCGATCAATGAAACTTATGGAAGACTCAGATAAGGCGGTGAAGGAGGAGGAAAGGGGAGGGGGAGGGTGTCAAGGGAGCCCATTGTGATCCTGCATTTAAAACGGAAGCAGAAAGCCCCATTTCAAATGCTAGATTTTAGGGTGGTGTAGAGACGCTCTAAGCCTTCCATGACATTGTCAGAGGTCAAGCTTAAAACCCACATATTCCTAACAAGAAAATGGCAGCTTCCTATACCAGAAGCCTTCAGCGCTAATAATCCTGCAATAAGGCTTGAATGGAAAGGACTGCTTAGTTTCACATGGCTAAAGAAGTCCACAGGCAGGAAGGAATAGTGCAAGTAAGTTCGTATGATGGGAAAATAAGTCAGCAGTGTTTATAAATCCTTTGCCTCTGCTGAGGAGGGCCCCAAGCACAACCATGAGAGCATTCTGGCCACATTCAATTACCATTTCCCCACCAGGAGAAATGCAAGGGCTGGCTTCTCCCAAAGTGCTTTGAAGCCTGGAGAAACTCTCGAGTCATTTATTAGGACCCTGAATGAACTGGCTGAACACTGAGCTTGCTGATAAAAGGGAGGAGCACCTTAGAGAGAGATCGGTGCTTGGAATTCTAGACAAAGGGCTTTCTGAAAGAATGCAACTCATAGAGCACTGACCCCTTCACAAAGCGATGGAGATGGCAAGGCAGTCAGACTTGATCAAAACCCAGAAGAAGGTTTGATGAACATACATTAAGGGCACAATCCTAACTAGACAGGTGGCTGCCTCAGAACTCAGAGGCAACCGCCTATCCAAAGCAGGGAAGGAGAGGCACAGAGGGGATCGTTCCTTCCCCGCTTCTCTTGCCCTGCTTTTTTGGCTAGACAGCCTACTGTGGCTGTGTAGCCGCAGGAGCACAGAGCAGGGAAGGAGGCTGCTGCACAGCACATTGGATGTGTTGTACATGCAGCTATGCTCTCCCTGCTCTGGAATGCCCCCAGCCACGCCCCTTTCCGGACGCTCTGCACTCCTCTTGCGAGCGTGGAGGATGGGGCTGTTCCACGCTGCCTCCAAGGCAGGGCAAAAGTGGAGGGAGGTTGGTTCTCCATGAACCGACCTCGCAGCTCAGGCTCCAAGGTCATTTCCCGGAAAACACCATATCCTATGGCTGTCTATCCATTGTCTAGCGGCCATAGGATTGCTGCTTAAGTGTCTGATCACTGTGTATTCCGTGAAAGTTTGATTTATAGCATGTTAGTCTTTATTTATAGGTTTCCTACCAGTCTCTGACAAAGTCATATTGTCTTATTTTAATCCTCAACCAGAGTATCCAATGCTGGTGTGGCATGGTGCCCTTAGTTAGAACCAGTGGGTCATATTTGTAGTTAGCATAAAATTGGCTGCACTCCCTTGAAACAATTTAAATCCCCAGGTGATGTAAACTGTTTTCAGTGCCTGAGTCAAACCTCAGAGCAAAATAAATAAAACATGCATTGGATTATAACCATGTATTGTAACCACTGAAATAAGGGAGATACCTGGATTTCTCAAAGTGCCAGCTCTGATTTTGGGAGTCGTTTGGGCTCCCAAAGGTGTCCTCAGTGGGCTGACCTCTTCCCTTCTGCTGCCACTACTGCCAGTTCCTCTGGGCTCAATTCATACAGCCATCCAGAGGGAGAGCACAAGGCAAATGGAGAATGCTTATCTCTTCACTCCTGTCTCTGCTTGCATGCTAAGAGTGGGCAAATGAGCAGACAGTAACAAGAAGGAGGAGGAGAGCAGGGGTCAACAGTGGCCCTTCCTGCAGGAGTGAGGAGCTCAGCAGATACCCAATTATGCTTTCCTCTGATGCCAGCCCGGTTCCTAAACAGGTGACTAGAACAGGTGATTTGAAGTCTAATAGAATCTCAGGATCCTTAAAAGCGAAAATACAGTAGACAGACCTGGAGGTAACTTCTCCACTGAGTCTCCCAGAGGAAACTTTTAGCAAGCCAGGAGTCCATACCACCAACATCCTGCCTGTGGTAATAAAGTGTGGGGGCTCCAATACTTTTTTAGTTTGGGGAGTTGTTTAATACTTAATTTACAGCTGTTTAGAACAGCTCTTCAGCGTATTAAACAGGCCTCCTTTAATACTTAAATATACTTGGAAAAGCTAGATGAAACAAAGGTGGGGAAAGAATATTTTGTGGCAGAAAACTTCCTTTATGGTTCACAACTATTGCCAAAAGTGTTCTACAGAGACTGTTCGAGAAACATGCACCTCTAAGGGCTGGTTCACACATGCATTGTGCAGCATACAGCTGCTTGAAAATACAACTGCATGGAAGCTGCTCTACGGGGCAAGCCATTTATACAAAGCAGCTCTCCATAGGATTCCAGCGGCTGTCACAATGCCTTTGTGAAAAATCACTAGAATAACATAGGTACGCACATCACGTGGGCAATGTGGACACTGAGCCTGGTAAATCAAGACCTTCTTTGATGTCCAGCCAGGCCATATTCCTCTGCTTTGCTGGATCTGAAGCAGTTGGGAGAAGATTCCCTTAATGCACACCACAGACTTCATTATGGGCTTCAAGCTACAGTGATCACCTGCCTTTCCACATAAAAAAATAATACTAAAAATAATATATATAAAATAATAATAAAAATAATAATAAAATAATAATTTTATTATTATTTAATAGTAATAATAATGCCAGTAATTACCACTATGGAAAGCTCCAAGTGAATAAATTGCTCTGGCAAAAGCTGAAGGTGGACAGAAGCCTTATAAGCTCCTCCATCCAACCTACCCCTCCTAAGCTCCACCCCCTGCCAAAGGAGTATGGATTCTTAAAGGGCCAGCCCCGTGCCCCAAAAGTGAGCAGTCCTCCTCCTTTCTGTGGCCTCTCATGTTACCTGCGGCCATTGGCAGGATAAGTGGAGCAGGCTGTACTTGACTGTACAGGTGAACTGGGCTTGGGGGAGATGTTTGTGTGGGTCATGACTCAGGTTCTGTAGGCTCATTCGCTTTAGCCTCAGGTTCAGAATCGGGAACTTGGTCCAGTTCTTCAGCCAGTAGCGTAACAGCCCCAGCTGTGGCTGGCTCCTCTCCCTCTGTCTCTGAGCTCAAGGCAGGACTGTTGAGAGCGAATGCACGTTGGGCTCATGCACCCCTCCTCCCCCTCTGGCATTTGCTTTTGTTTTCAGCTACTGCTGTTTGTCCCTGTATCAAAGCATGCCTCTCCCCCTTATTCCCCCTTTCTGCCTACTTCCATATAGCCAAACATGCAACCCATGTAGATTCCAACTTTTGCATAAATACAGAAGATGCTCCTCACTTCCATTATGTCTGACAGCGACCAAAGAGGAGATTATTGCCTTCCATACCTCTTGTTCTGCCTCACTAGGCTGTTTGAAGGGTTAATGCTTGAATTTCCCCTCTCTGTATACTGTGTGTTCTGACCCTCCTCAGGAGTGCTAGGGACAGCTCGCTTCTCCCACTTAGCTGGTACCCTTCCTTCCAGGCCAACACCTCTCCTGAACACCCAGAGAAAAAAGGAATGAGCCTTTGGCTCAGTTTGCCTTTTCTGAAGCATATCTCAGGATCAGGTCCCCAGCACCTCCGTGGCAGGGGAGGCTGCACTTGTGTAATTTCGTGGAATGAAGCTAGAATCCTAACACTGTAAGCTTTAGCCAGAAAAATCACTGGCTTATTTCTTCTGTGTAAGTGTTATTTTCCAACTTGCTATATATTGAGTCTTTAAAATAAAAGTACTTGAACTAGAAGCCTGGAGTTGACCAAGTGTCTGCCTAGCCACAGGGCCAGTCTTACTCACATGCTGAACTATTTAACCAGACTTCAAGCTTTTAAAGAGGAGCTAAAGGGAAAGGAACAGAGAAGGGCCTTGCCTGGCCAGATGGGAGAGCTTGCAAAAAGTACTTCCTTCGTCTGAGATTAATTCCCGCAGCTCTCAAATCCCTCCTGCTTGGAGAGTAAGAGAAAATAAAGGAGGTGAGGGTAACTACTCATGTTCAAATTACACACAGGGCACCTCCCAGCTTGCTCTCCCTTGAAAGAAAGGTGGGAGCGTGTGCTGGTCTGTTACAGTCATTACGTCCAAACTGAGACAAACTGTGGTCAGGTTTAACTTTGCCTGAACAAGCCCACTTTGTCCTGGTTCAGCCATGATGACAAACCATTGTTAGTTGAAAATATAAACAAATTCTTTTTTATCTCTTTCTTGCAGCTGTGCTGGAGGAGAAGAGGGGGGCGGGGCGAACAGGCGTGTGAGAGCCAGTGTAGTGGTTAGAGTGTTGGACTGGGACCTGGGAGTCCTGGGCTCTAGCCCCCACTCATGCATGCAGCTCACTGGACAACTTTGGACCAGTCATTGACACTCAGCCTATGTTCATCACAGGGTTGCTGTGAGGATAAGATGGAGAAGAGGGGGACCATGTAAGCTGCCGTAGGTTTCTTGAGGAAAAAAGGCGGGATATAAATGTTATAGTAAAATAAAAACAATAAACGTGTGTGCACCATGGTTTAGCATTACATCCAAACACAGTTTGCGGAACGAAATGGACTGACACCATCTAAAGGTATGCCCAAGGTAACGTGCATTCTCGCACTAAAGAACTGCTCAGATTCTATGCCAAGTAAAGCTAAATTCTGCAATTCTAATAAATTATGCAAACATTGGCTTGCTTACATTGGCTTGCTTTGCATAATTTTTTTGCTTCTGCTGTATATAGGATGAAACAAGGAGCTAAAGTATTAATTCCCTCCTTCTTCCACTTTTTTCACCAAGCATTGCCCACATGCCATCTTCATGGCCATAAGATGTTCATGTTTGTCATTTTTAAAACAATTTTTTTTAAAGCTTTGATTCTCAGGATGCCAAACTCTTCACCTGACACTGTCTATACAGAGAAATGTCTCTTTACTCCTACATGTGCTGGACAGCTTTGGAAGCCCCAACCATGCAGAAGTAGCAGCCTGAGGCTGATGCAAGAGCTGTGTTATTCTGGTGCTTTCTACAGTTATTCAGCGGTTCTTACAAGGCGAAGGGGCTAGCACAAGCTGGAAGGAGTTGCAACCGATTAGCTCCTCCTTGCTTCTGCTTGGCTTGGCTGGGCTGATAAGGACTGTCACCTGAGAAGGCCCCCCATCCTATCTTTGCAGTCAAAAAAATCCCGCCTTGTTTTGACATTTACTCTTCCCTATCCACACACTAGACCAGGGATGAGCAACCTATGGCCCTCCAGATGTTTTGTCCTATAACTCCCATCAGCCCTAGCCAACATAGTGAGGGATTATGGAAGTTGTAGGCCAAAACATCTGGAGGGCCAAAATTGCCCATGCCTGCATTAGACCATGCTGTGTGGATGGAATGTGCATAATACAGAGGAGAGAGGCAAGCTGTTTAGGTTCAGATTGGCTGTAGATATAGGAAGCAAAAGCTACAAACTAAACAGCTGCCAATTTGTGTTAGCAATCAGAAGAAGGATCTTAACTACTGTAGTTATTTCCGGAACCATTGTGGAACCAGCAAATCTGGAATCAAGAAAATGGATACACATTTATACACATGCAATGTCATGTGACTTCTTATGCTTCAGTTATGGCTCATCAGGGTCAGAAAGGGCTTTCCCCCTGTTGGCCAAAATCTCAGGGCAGAACTCCCTATTCTACCACCACCACCACCACCTGTCTTGAAATCACAGGTGCCACTTCTCTGTGAAGGGGCAAGGGGAGCGGTGGGGGGGGGGATTTGCAGCAGAAAATTATCAGCTGGGGCTTAACCTGTGGTAGAAGCCAAACGTCTACCTCTCTCCTCAGTAGCAACCCTGGGTGGGATTGAGCGTTGCGCGGATAGGGCTCCTTGCCGTTAGGACTGCTCTGTAAATCTCTTTTATGATCTCCATTTCCACTTTTGCCCTGGAGAAGTTGTAGAACTGCTGCTCTCAATCGCAGTTTGTTAGTTCTTAGTCATTTATTGATGGCTGGGGGATATTTATGACTACTAGTTTACTCCGCCACTTTTAGGGCACAAGCCTGCCCTAATTAATCACTTTTAGGTTTCACTGATTTTAGGTTTCAACAAGCAAGCGGGTGCTTAATATTTCTTCATATAAATCAATAACACTTTAGCCAGATTGTGCTCTTAAGGTGCTAAGTCCTGTGTGGAGCGCACTAGTGTCACAGTTCTAGTCTCACGCCGCTGGGGAAGGCAAAATCTCTAACTATTTGGGGGAGGGGGGAAGCTGCTTCCTGATCTCAAGTACAAAATGTCATTTCACAAAGATTTTGTTGGGTATCTTTCCATACTACCTAGCATGCTATTTGAAAAGAAAACTGAATGTCAGTCTCTCTCTGGGCTTCTCTACATGAGGCCTATATCATGCAGTCGTGATCAGTCACTCACGGACGTTTGCAGGTCCTTTACACAGTGGTGTCAACCTCCAGGGCCTCTCCCATGCTTTATGACCTATATCCTGGCTTTTTTAAGATCGGGGAAAGTGCAGCATTTTCCCTAGAAGGGTAATGAAGCACTTTAATGGCTGCATGAACTTCCATAATTGTGTTATACCTCAGAGCCATCTAGTGGTTGTATAATGAAACATATAGAACCTGCGGAAAAAGAAAACCTCCCCAAAACAGCCCATGTCAGCCTGAGTAAAGGAGCTGATCTTAATCCTCCAAAGAATCCAGAAGCAGAAGCCTTGATAAAGCTGCAGTATAAAACTGTGAGGTAGAGAAGCCCCCCCCCCGAACCTAAAGTTCCTGGTATTGCAGCCCCCCACACACGCACACACACTGTGTCTTATCAAATCTCACTGAAGCTTTTATTCCACAT
Organism: Heloderma suspectum; assembly: GCF_057233095.1. Lineage (NCBI taxonomy): Eukaryota > Metazoa > Chordata > Lepidosauria > Squamata > Helodermatidae > Heloderma > Heloderma suspectum. The sequence goes on along the minus strand of NC_139462.1, from coordinate 128,970,366 downwards.
CACCCACACTAGTCAGCTGCTTTTGCTGGGATCCATGGCTCAACCATTTTTTATTTACAAATACACCTTGCCCCTTCCTGATTGGCTGCTTCACTTTCTGCCTGGCCTTTCCTTGCTTCCCTTCAGAGCCTTTGCTCTTTGGGAGCCAAAGTAAGACATCCAACACGGTGAAAGAGTGAAGGAAAAATCTGTCCCATCTGCACAAAGGTGTCCTGGACTACCACCTAGCTGGAAGGTCATATCTGTAGAGTATAGCCCACTAGCCCTCACGCTTATTTGTTCTTTGGCAAGCGTTGTTACTTTGCTGACCTGTGGGAACCCTTACACAATTACACATCTCTACCATAGTAAGCTCTTAAATCCTGTCTGCGAAGGATTTTGTGAGCCGCAAATCAGAAGCAGTTGCAAACACTAATGGCAGATGCATTTCCTTTGCTGTGGCCTCTTATCAAGAGATAAGGCTGCAAAGAGAAAGGGAAGAACATCGGGAACCAAAAAGTCCTAGTAATTCTCTGGCTGCCCCTTGATGCTTGGAAATCAACAACCACAACCCACAAAGCTGACTGCTGCTTGGTTTAATGTTTAATCCCATCTGAGGACACCCACCTTTCAATGCCTGCTTTTGCACAAACTGGCATTTTCAATCTGCATTACCAATTGTGAGAACTGAACAGGAGGCGTGGAGCTGCTCTAGATTAATTAGCCTGGAATGGATGAATATGATCTGGAAAAATTATTTTTAATAATAATTTTATTTTATTATTATTTTATTAATTATATATATTATATATATATTAAAATAAAAAATTATTTCCACATAAAAAAATTATCCTGGCCAAAAATAAAAACTCTTCTTTCTCCCCACTGATGACCACTTCCACACCTGCTGACCCCAGACACACAGCTCTATCCAGAGGTTGGAGAGGCACCTGTTGATACTGGGGAATGGTGAGAAAAGACAGGAAGCAGTCCTAGAAACCACAGCTCAAAAAAGCAGACCAGAGACTAGAGAGTGACTATACATATGCCGACTTGACATATGTACACTTGGAAACATGGTGCTGAACTAGATAGACCCTTAGTCTGATCCTCATGGGCCAGGATGTTCTTTCTTTCACAGCACACTAGCCAGACAACCTGTACAGGGGTACACGATGTAAAGTCAAATGGCGTGTAATCACTGTCTAGCCCTTGCATGCTGTTATTTCCCAGCAACTGGTATTGAGAGGCATGCTACCTCTGACACGAGAGGCAGCATATAGCCATTAGGACTAGTAGCCATTGACAGCCTCCCCCTCCAGGAATTTGTTTAACCCCCTTTGAAAGCCATCCATACTTGTGGCCTTCACTACGTCTTGCGGTAGCGAATTCCATAGTTTAACTACACGCTGTGTGAAGAAGCCCTTCCTTTTATTTGTCCTGAATCTCCCACCAACCAGCTTCATGGGGTGACCCCACTGGGGTCCAGTATAATGAGAAAGGGAGAAAAACTCTTATCCACTCTCTCTACATCATGCATACTCTAGTAAAGTCTATCATGTCCCCTTGTTTTTTCTAAACTAGAAAGCCCCAGACTTAGCCTTTCCTTGTAGAGGAATTGTTGCAGTCCACAGATCATTTTGGTTGTCCTTTTCTGAACCTTTTCCAGCTCAACAACAACCTTTTTGAGATTTGGCATGACAACAACATTAACTATCAGCTGCTGGAAGGCACATGATGGTTCTATTTAGTCCTCGTGGAGAAGAGCCATTGATAAACACATCCTCCAGTAACGTTTTAATGTCATGATTATAAGTAATCTACACTTGTGGCCATCATCTCGTCATTTAGCAGTGAATTCCACTGGGTGAATACTATGTTTTCTGCCTGCCCTGAGCTTACTGAATTTTGCACCCCTGATGCCATCCCAGCCCTCCCTACCTCACTCCAATGCTGAGTGAACCCAGGGAAAGGAGAAGCAGCAAAGGTCCAATGCCTCACTAGAAAGGACATGATTCTGCTTGGGACTTGAGGCAGTGGGTGGCGGACTACTAACAGCACACAACCTAACAACACACAACCGTTGCTGGGTCTTGTAGACCCTAATCATTACTATCACTGAGGCACCAGGCAAAAACGTTTCTATTCTCCCAGGCTTTTAAGAACTGGTAATGTTTGCACTTTGTAAAACTGAGAGTAGTTTTGATTTCACCGTTTGCCTGACTGTTTAATTTTGCTGTTTCAGTTTGTTTTATGTGTTCGCATGCTTTATTATTTTTCAGTGTTTAAATTAAAATGGTTTCCTGCTACTTCGTTAGCTGCCCTGGGAATATAAATTTAGGTGGAAAGTGCAGGATAGAAACCAGACTTCCCCAAGCTGGCGCTCTCCAGATGTTTTGGACCACAACCCTCATCACCCCTGACCATGGACTGCGATGGCTGGGACTGATGGGAGTTGTAGTCCAAAACATCTGGAGGGCACCAGCTTGGGGAAGGCGGATATGAATGACGCAAACAAACTTCTCAGCTTGGGCATCACTGCGCAGCCTTGGCTCGCAGTCTCCGTCTCGCCATCTGGGAAGCGGAGCAGGAGCGCGCTACTGTGGGGAGGGCCGGGAGACGATCCGCGTCTACGCAGCCCGCGCGGTGGGCCTGCGCCTGCTATGGAGCTGCCTTCTGGGGCAGGAGTGGCCCGCTAGGCCCAGCTCGAGGCGGCCACTTCGCACCGCCAAGCCCCGGGCCGGGGCGGACGAGTTCGCGCTGCGCCCTTTCCGCCTGGTTCGAAAGAAAAAAGTTTGCGGAGGGAGGCCGACAGGGGAGGCGAGGGAGCTGAGAAGGACGCGCCGAGGCGAAGCCGCACGCGAGAGGAGCCGGCGGGCCGCATCCCGGCGCCGGTCCCGCTGAGCGCGCACCCGCCGAAATGGATGGGGCTTGAGTTCGCCGCGGCCACCTGCTGCGCCCCGCGCACTTCACCGAGGGGGCGCCGCGCCGAGCAGCGCCCGCTGCAGCCATCTGCGCGGCCGGCCCGCGCGGAGTCCTGCGCCCGCCCGACAGCCCGGCCCTCAGGGCGCGCTTGCCCTCGGCCGCCTCCCGCCGCCTCTTTGTCCCGCCCCGCAACAGCCCGCCTTGCCTGCCAGCCGGAGCCCGTCCCCGTCGTCGCGTCGCCCCGCGCTGGCGTCCCAGCCCGCTCAGCGGCTCTGCCCGGAGGGGCAGCGCCCGCCCCTCCGCACCGCAGCCCTCCGCCTGCCCGCCTACCTGCTGCTGGGCGTTGTAGTCCGTCAGGTTGGTGTTGTAAGTCCAGCTGGCGGAGACGCTTTCGAAGAAGACCGCCTCGCCGGTGCCGTTGTAGTCGGCGGCGAAGCGGCGGGCGTCGTCCTCCGTGCCGCCGTAGCTGGGGGGCATCAGGGAGGCATCCAGGGCGAGCGCTGCGCCGAGGCAGCACAGCAGCACGCCCGCCGGGGTAGGCATCGCGGCAGGAGGCGCGGCGGCGGCGGCGCCCCGCGGAGCGCCCCTTATAAGCGCCGCGCTCCCGGCAGACCTGCCCACCGCGCCTGCCTCTCTCCGCGGAGCAGATAAGCGCGAAGGCTGGCCCGGCTCGCCCCGCCCGAGGCTGCCGCCGCCGCCGCGCCGCCGCCGCCGCCGCCTCGGCAGCTGCCTGCTGCTGGCGCGGCAGCGGCAGCAAGTCGCCCGCCGGAAGGCCGCCCCCCGCCTGGCCAAAGTCCGCTCGGTGCCGCGCCGTCACGGAGCGGGGGAGCAAGAGCCCCGCCGGGGGAGAGGCCGGAGGAGCGCGGGGGGAGGGCAGCGCACCGACGCGTCTCCGGGGCTGCAGCAGGAGGGAGGCGCCGGATGGCAAGCGACAGAGTTAGCAGGACTTCAAGGGGAAGGAACCCCCCGGGCCCCGTGTGTGAGGGCGAGGGAGCCGGAGCCCGTCTCTGCCAAGCTGGAGGAGCGAAGCTGCAACGCTCCGTTGCGCTCCGAGCCGCCGCCTGCCTTGCCTGGCATCGCCAGCTGGCTCCGAAGACACCGATTCGAGTTCCTGGCCTGTCCCCGTAAGGCTCCCTCTCTCGCCTTGGTGGAACCAGCCAAGCCTCAGCTCAGGAGCGGCACCAGAAAGAGAAAACAATGGGGAGGGCGCGAAAGGGGCAACGGGGGGGGGGATGCGAAGAGTGCCCTTGCTTCAAATAACCTCAGGGGGCCGGCAACAGCGGGGGGCGGGGGTAGCCACGAGCGTGTGTGCGCGCGGGCGCACGTGGCTGCTTGCGGCAGGCCCCCTCTTTAGATGCTCAACTCAGACCACCAGGATAAAGAAGTCCGCACGGCGTGACCGCCCGCTCCCCGCTGACCCTGGGGTGCTTCCAAATGGACAGCGCCTACAGCTTCCAGTCAAAAGAGACAGCACAGCTACTCTGTGCTTCCCTCCTTCTCTGTGATAAGAAAAAAGATGAAAAGAGCAGTGGGAAAACACAGGAGGGTTACAAGTGGCCATCTGGACACACACACCCCAAAATTCTGTAAATGAGGCAGGGCGATGGCAAAAGAAAAGCCTCACCTGGAAGCACCCACTGCCTGCGGACCACCCACTGTGGTCCAGCATCAAGCAAAGACGCCTTGTGGCTGGTCAGAAGGAGGAAGGGCCTTGCGAACCCTGCGAGGCAACTGGGTGTGCCCATCAGGGCCAGCCCAAGACATTTTGCTGCCTGAGGCGGAATAGCACATGACCCCCCCCCCCCCGCTCAAGTCCCCAGGCATAAGCCAGTCAAGTTATTTTGACCCTTGGGGCCACTGGACAAAAGCTTATTATGCCATAATAAATTTGTGAGTCTTCAAGATGCCACAAGACACTTTGTGGCTTTTGAATGCGAAAGAAGGAGAGGTCTTTCTGTTGCTTCCCATCTGTTCACCATTCTCTAGCAAGTGCAAACCCCTGCTGTCAAGGAGGACCATGCACCCACCAGAGTCGGGCCTCGTGGGTCATGCAGCTAGCAGGTGCAGTCCAGAACGATGCTTTCAGAGCCAAGGAGATCCAGGCATAGTAAAGCAAGCCAAGCCAAGCCACACTCCACACTCACATCTTACCATGCCCCTTGCCCAAGCATTGCTGCTCACTTTTGCTTCAGTACCACGTCTGCTCCCCTGTCCCAGATAAGGGGCCTGGGCCAGCCTGGAAGAAGCAACAGGGAAGGAAGGCCTCTGGCACTCCAGGGAACATGAGCCCAGGCACCTGCCCTCCCCCTTGCCAGGAGCCTCACTGCCCCCAAAGGGAAAGTGCAGTAATTGGATGGACACCCCTGTCTGCATAAACAGGCACTAGCTTACAGAGTTTTGTTAAGCAATTTTGGATGCTGGATGTAATAGTCTTATGGCCCCCTTTATATCTTGAAATGCTTCACTTCAAATGTCAGGTATCCCTTCCACCCTGCACAGCTGCTACATTCCTGATGATGGAGTATTTTTTTTTTTTTATGTGCAGTGTTTCATATTTTAAACGCATTTAAGGTGCAATCTTAGAAAGAAAAAAGTCTTACAACTCTCAGGATGCCCCAGCCAGCTGCGCTGGCTTAGGGATTCTAGGAACTGTAGGACTTTTTTCTGTCCAAACATGCATAGGATTGTCTGTAACTCATGTCACACTAGCATGACTACGGGAATAAAATAGGATTTCCATCTGTTGCCCTGATGCTGAACACACTTACTTAGGAGTAAGCACCACTGTGTTTATAGAAAGGGATAATATATATTTTAATTAAAATTTAAAAATACATATCTGTTACCATGTACAGAGATTTCCCATGGAAAACCTGGCTGCTTCACTGTTGTGATTCTTTCATTGGGACTGAAATGCAGTTATGCATGACTGAAGGAGAGGCACTCTATATATGTTTAGGGGCACTAATCATTACTGTACGTGTTACAGTCTTTAAATATGGTTAAACATCCCACAGTATCTTGCTGTTCTATTTCTGCAGTGCCTTCATCTGTATCCCCTTCTGCTTTTTCTCCACCCTCCCTCCTTTTTCAGGCTGCAATCCTATGCACATTTACCTCAGAGTAAGTCCTATTGATCTCAGTATGGCTTGCTTCTGAGTAGACATACTTAGGATTCTGCTGCAACTCTGTTTTAAGGTGACACAAGACACACACATGCCATGTTTACCACCAGAACAGCTTGTTGGTTACTGCATCATATTTCCTGGGGGGGGGGAGGGGGGTTGGCCACCCTAAAATAAGCAGGTGTGTAGCAAACACTCCTGTGTTGTTGGAAATGTGAAGCTGGATGCAGAAAGGCTGAATCCTCTTTAGCCAGGAAGGGCCTCGGGGCATTACAATCCCCACCACCACCGCTGCTTTCAGTTGCTCTGGGAGAGGAGAGACCAAAATCACTTTAGCCTGCCCTTTTCTCTCCTGATTCTGCTGAAGTCCAGAATTTGGAGGGGGGGGGGACTGAGGAGAGAAGACACCCTCCCTCCCTCCCAAACCTCAGAGGGGCCGTAGGGCTGGATGGGACAGGAGGGCAGCAGCTCAGTAGGGAGAGGGCCCCAATCCACAGCTCCTGACGATCCCTTGCTCAGGGAGGGAGGGGACCTGGTGATAAGCGGCAGCAGGAGACACAGTTCTGCTCCCAACCCAGCCGCCCAGCCTACTACTGTTCTTGGCAGGGGCTCTACCACCTCCCCTTCCTCCATGTGTTCCTTCCTCCCTGCTGCGAGAGGAGCGACGTGGCAGGCAGGGGCAAGCGGCCAGCCGGTTGCCCGAGCAAGTGAGCCTCCTGCAATAGAAAGAAGCAGCAGGCCCTCCTGGCGGGGGCAGCATGGGGAGAGCAGCGCAGTTCGCCGCTCTTTCCTGCTGCCCCGCCTGATGCAGGTGCTTGACCCCGCATAATGGTGGGTCTGTCCATTGTGTCCGTAGCAGTTCAGCTAGAGCTCTTGGAGTCTCCACCACCTTTTTCTTATTCTTCTCCCCTTTACGCCTTCCTCCCTTTAGGCTGGCTCTTGCTTCTGTCCAGGGTTTCTTTCCATCACCTCTCAACAAAGGCACCATCCCATATTGGCATTTCATAGGAAAGGAATCCTTCAAGGAGCTTCATGCGTCAAAGTGGTTCACCTCTCTTTCCATTTGCATCTCAGGCATCCTTAGGTGGTTTGGCATCCTTGACAAAATAGTGTATTTCTCTTTTCCTCCTGGCAGGTGCCAGGAGGCACTTTTCTTTCTTTCCTTTAAATTTTGTTTAGCCCACCCTTCCTCTAAAGACCTCAGGGTCTCATACACAGTATCCCCTTTTATCTATAGACAGGAGGGTTGCTAGGCCCAGTCTTTCCACTGGTATTGATTGATATTTTTTTGGCTTAATTGCCATGTAGAGGGGGGATGGGGGGGAGTGCACAAGAAAGGAAAAGTAAACTTTCCCTCTCCCACTATGATTCCCCTGGAAATCCACCCCCTCCTCCTGCATAGCAGCTAAGCTTAAGAAAAATCTCCCATTAGCACCAACGGAAATATATTTTCTAAGTTTAATCACCATGTGGGGAGGGGAATGTTGCAGCATGTGGGAAGGGAGGAGGAAGCCTTCCCTCCCCAGCTGCAACCCTCTCAAAGATTGCCCCCTGCATGGCAATTAAGCTGAGAAGAAAACCTTCCATTGGAACCAAACAGCATTTAGGTCTCTGGAGAACAGTTTGGGGGCTGTGGGAAATATTTTGGGGGTTTGGGCCCCATAGGCCCAGGCTTAGCAATAGCCTTGTCTATAGAGCAACCCTGGAAGGTAGATTAGGCTGGGTTTCTACACTAGCTTCTGCACCTGGCAGATCCTACTCTTCCAGCCCATTTGGCACTGTAACCTTGGCCCTTGACGAGAACTTTCCCTAAGCCTTCTTCCTTTTTGTTTCATAGTCCTTTCACACAAAAGATCCCATTCAAGAAACTGTAACTGGTGCAGGGGGCCATCTACATGACAATGGAAAGAGAAGGGCTTCAAGGTATTATCAGCTTTGGTCCATCAAGGACACACAAAGCAAGAAAAGTGGAGTATACACTACCTAAAACCCCACTTTTCATGGGTCACACAGCACTTGAAATCAACATGCATCCGGGCTGGGTGGGCAGAGTAGAACTGAACAGGGGCTGCTCAACCAATGAGAGAGGCCTGTGTCCAGGCTCCCCCCCTGCTACTACACTATTATGAATCAGGAAGTAACTACTTCACGATTCTGAAGTGTTATGTGCACTTTGCATTGAAGAAACTAAAATTCCCAATTATCCAGTTCAGCAACTAAAGGCTCCCCACGAGAGCACTCCACCAGCGCAATTTCTGAAGGCGGAGGACTTTGCATCAGTCCCCTTGTCATGGTCAGATCATTACCTGATGAGGTTTGGACTTACAGCAGCTCTGCAAGGGTGGGGGACCTATTAAAATGGTCTGCCCTTGGAGGCTAATGGATCTGGATGGTTTCCAGAGGACTCTGGGAGGTTCTTGGCTGATATGGTGGGTTCTCCTGTCGAAACCCTGGTTGATCTGTGGAATGCAGAAATGACCCAGGCGGTTGACATGATTGCTCCTGAGCGCCCTCTCCTGAGTAGAGCTCAAACTGCTCCATGGTTTACCCCAGAGGTGAGAACGACAAAACAAAATAGGAGATGGCTGGAGTACAGATGGAGAAGAACTCCTAGTGGATGCAATCGAATGCTGGCATGTGCCTACGGTAAAGTATATTCAGGGGCAGTGAGGGCGACAAAAGAACATCATCTTCCTGCCTCTATTGAATCTTCTATCTGCTGTCCAGTGGAGCTGTTAGAGTCATCCGGGGGCTATTACTTGCTGGCCCTAAGGACACTGTAGACCCCCCTGAGGCCTGCTGTAATGCATTTGCTAGACATTTCCATGATAAGATCTCTTGCATCTGCTGGGACTTGACTCCAGTGTTATAGCAGGTGAATCTGGTGAAATATCCAGAGCACAGCCTTGTCCTGTTCTCCTGGATGAGTTTCAGTTGGTACAGCTCGAGGACGTTGACAAGGTGCTTGGACAGGTTTGTGCAACCACTTCCGTACTGGATTCTTGCCCCTCTTGGCTGATAAAAACTGGCAGGGAAGAGCAGCTGGCTGGGCCACGGAGGTGATTAATGCATCTTTGCGAGAGGGGGTGGTCCCGGGTCTCCTCAAAGAGGCTGTAGTGAGACTACTCCTGAAGAAATGCCCCCTGGACCCAGAAAATCTTAGTAAGTTTAGGCCAGTGGCAAATGTTCCTTTCCTGGGCAAGGTTCTTGAGCAGGTGGTTGCCAACCAGCTCCAGACACTCTTGGATGAGACCGATTATCTAGATCCATTTCAGTGGGGTTCAGGCCGGGTTTTGGCACGGAAACAGCCTAGGTCACCCTGTATGATGACCTATGTCGGGAGAGAGACAGGGGGAGTGTGACCTTGTTGATTCTCCTTGATCTCTCGGCAGCTTTCGATACCATCAACCATGTTATCCTTCAGGGATGATTGTCTGAGCTGGGAGTGGGAGGCCCTGCATTGCAGTGGTTTCGCTCCTACTTGGATGGTCGGCTCTAGAAGGTGGTGCTTTGGGAATATTGCTTGGCCCCACGGATTCTCTAGTAGTGTAGTAGCACAAGCATCAGAGAAGCGGCAAAGTAATGCAAGCATCAGAGAAGCCCCAAAGTAATGCAAGCATCAGAGAAGCATATAATCATGGGTCTCAATGGGGACAGGCTGGGAAGTGGAGGCTAGTTACTCCCATTGGTGAAAAGCGCAATTCTGAAGATTTGAAAGAGCACTTTAGCATTTTGAGGAGTTGGAAAGGTAGGCTAGTTACTCTAGTTACTCCCCCTGGGGACGGTAGTGCCCCTTCTCCTTCCCTTCTGTGTATTCCTTAGCTGTAGGTGTATTACGTGACTGCATAGTAGGTGTATCACAATAACATGACTGTGAAATATCATAGCTGCAGGATCCTGCTACTGGCTGCCCTTTCTCCTTCGGCTCTGTGTATTCTTCATTGTGCACTACATATAAACGGGCCACTCCACTATTGTGAATGAAACAGGGCTACTGCTATTATGAACGGGAAAAGGAGGCTACTTATTGTGAAAGCAGCCCTACTGCAAATGGGGGGAAAGAGGGGAGGTCCCACCCCTTGACCAGGTCACTTGCAGGTCACTTGCAGGCCACAGAGGCACGCCCGAGATTTAGTGTGGCGGGATGGAGCACACTGCTGCAGAACCGCTCTGGAGCTGCATTTAAGAAAAACAACAGAGTAAAAAGACTTTCTGAAAATGCACATTTTGGTGATGGATGCTTCTGGGTGGCAATGGATTGGCGACAGTGGCATCTGTTGCAAACAACCCCAATGCGCTCTAACACCATATTAAATCACCTTTGTAGATTGGCCTCAGAATGCTGCAACCAGGATACTGACTGGAGACAGGCATTCAGAGCATATTACATCTATTTTCTCTGATTTGCGCCACTTGCCAAATTGTTTCCAGGCATTGTTCAAGGCATTGGTTTGTTTGCATGTTTTTAATAAATTTTATTAGTTTTCCTGTACAAATTCATAGTACAATTAACAGGAATTACAAGACATAACAACCATACCAAAGGATGTCATTACACAGATATTAACAAGATTTGAGAGAATCCATCTGAGTCTTAAAAGTCACTTCCAAAGACTTAATTAGTCTTGCCATGTAGAGCTATGACAAAGGTATCTCTCCAAAGTTCACCATGTTAGCGGGTTGGTAGTTGGTGGGTTCCTTGTATAAACAGTGTTATTTATAAAGTTAATGAAGTGGTACAATGTTGTTATGAAAACATCTGTTTCCTGTTGTGCACGATACACTTTAAGCTGTTAGTTAACTTTTCCACTAAGACAACGTTCCTTATATTATGACAAGCATTTCTATTGTAAGGTCCTGTTGAGATTTCCAGTTTTGAACAATAACCTGATGTTCTGCCACCAGCAAAAATCTTGTCATTTCATTTCCCGAAAGTGTTTTAGTATTATTTTTTTAAAGATGGTTAACAGAGCCAGTTTAGGGTCTAAAACAATTTCTGTGTTCAACATTTCACTACATTCCTGGAAGATATCAGCCCAAAACATATGTACAACTTTGCACTCCCACCATGTGTGGTAGAAGGTCACCAGCATTTTGCATCCTCCCCAACAGCTGGGGTTAATATCATGGCAGCTTCTACTTGTTTTTAATGGCATTAGATACCAACTGTGCACCACCTTTAGAAAGTGTCTGGGGGCCATAGGATTGTTTGGTTTACTGGCTGAGAGGTCAGAGACAGGGCTCCAGCATCAGGGCCGGTAAACTGCGCTCCCCTCCCCCTCCCAGCTGGTGTGGAGAGAACTGCGCCGGCTAACTCTCCGGGCTCGGAAACCTGAGTGTGGAGATGGGGGAAACAGAGCGGTCTCAGAGGTGGGGAGGGGATCAGGGGAGCTGCTTTACACAGCTTCCTATGCTCGCCCCAGCCTCCTTCCCTCCCAGTCTGGGCAAAATTGCCCGTCTAGCAAAAATGCAGGGTGGCCAGAGCATGGAGGCAAGGATTGCCCTGTATTAGGATACTCATCAGCCCCCAACTTTGGTGGCTGCTGACTATCAACATAGGATTGCTCCCTTAGTGAATTTTCCCTAATCATGACTGAAACTGGTTTTAAGGGAGCAATCGTCTCAAGATAGGAGGCCACCTCCAAATTCAGAGGTGACTGCCTAGCCAATGCAGAGCACAGAGGGGATCCTCTCCTCTGCGCTCTGGCCACCATGCATTTGCAGCTAGATGGTCAATTTTGGCTGTGTGGACTTTGGAGTGGGCGGGGAGGCCGGACAATACATGGGAAGCCTCATACAGGCACTTCCACATTACCTGCCCCCGGGAACACCCCCTTTTGCCCCGCTTCGTGCTGCTTAACCGAAGTAGAGGTGGAGGTGGTAGGGAGGTGGTTTTCCAGGAACCAACCTCAGAATGTGGGCTCAGAGTGTGGGCTCCGAACAATCTTACGGCTGTCTAACTACTGTCTAGTGGCCATAGGATTGCATCCTAAAGGTTTTTTCTTCCAGGCTTCCTCATCTATCTGTTTAATAAGATCTTTCTCCCGTATATCTTTCTCTCCCATAGTAGTTCCTTCAATGTCATCTACTAGTATTGTATATATTATTGAAGTAAGTCCTTTCTGGTATGTTTCTGGGTTGTTTCTTAATTGTTCAAAAGGAGTGAGAGGTTGTATTTCCTGAGCTTGAATTATGCTATTATTGCTGAAGTGTAGGATCTGATTTTTTTTAATGCCATTTATATTTGATAGTCCCCCAACTGGTCTTTAATTCGTGTGCCTGTTTTTCAGCAAAGATCATATAATCAATATAAAACTGTTTCTTTCCATTCTCTATAGTGTTGATGCTTATCTGTATTACAGAAGAGTAGATAATAATAAAGCAATGGGATATGAGCAGGGCCAATTTTTTGTGCCATTGTTTCCATTGAAAGTAGCAGAAATAGGTTCTGTATTTCTTCTATTGTTTTAGGTTTCTGTATCAGGAATGGGAGTCCTTGAATGTGTAAACCCTTTTTGTTGTTATGTTCCAGTTGTAACCATGGGCAGTTAGGGCTATCATGCATAGTTATTCTGACATTTTTCAATTGGAATGCTTCATAGTCTAATTTAAAATTAGGGATTTCTATGCTTCCTTGTTTTGATACTTCATACATTATATTTTTTGTTAATTCTGTATTCCCCCCATGTGATTAAATGAATTATTTTTGCCATTTAATAAATGAATAATCTGAGATCATTATAGGAAATACTTCCAATAAATAAGAAAATCTGGGTAAGAGAATCATTTTGATTATTGCTACCCTGCCTAGCCAGGATAAAGACCGCTCTGACGGTGTTTTAAGATCTCGTGCGGTTTGTTGTGCTACTGCAGGGATGGGGAAACCTCTTTCAGCCCAAGGACCACATTCAATTTCAGAAAAGCTTTCAGGGGCCGCATTCTAATGAAGGGTGGGGAAAGCAAAGGGGCGGGGCCAAAAATACAAAACATGCCAGCATGCCCGCCAGTCACTCAGCCAGTCACTTAGGAGTAGAGGCATTTTGACCTCTCAGAATGAGGGGAAACTGCACAAAAGCCACCACACAATCCGTGGTTAATTGCTGTTTGGGGAACAGCAGGCATAAAAGTCTCTGCTGTTCCTATGTCACTTAGGATGAATGGAGGCTCCAAGTTCAGAGCCCTTTGCTCAGCCGCAGCCCATGCAGTGCAACTGCTTCCAGCCTGGCTTGCTCTCCTTCCCATGAGAATGCCAGCTGCTCAGCTCACCCATGTGTGCTACGCTTGCCCTTCTCTTGCCAGCAGCTTGGCGGGGGGGGGGGGCGGCTAGGATCAGGTGGGGCCAGGGAAAGGTGATGAGGGAAAACGCTACTCTGTGAGAGGACCTGGATTTTTTCCTCTCCCTCCAGCACGAGGCAGCTCACATGCAGGGCAGGCGCTGGAAGTCAAAGCAGGTGGCAGCAGCTCAGCCTGATGTGGTGTAGCATGGCTGGGCTGGGCTGGGCTGGCCAGAGGGTGGAAAGGGGCAACAAAGAGCAGTGCAACCAAGCCACTCAGCCACAATCCCCTGCTCCTCCCAGTGTGTGGCCTGAGCACTTTCATGGGACTCCTGGCTCTGCCTGGGGGGCTGCCATTGGCTCCCCTTGTAACTGGCACCAGGGAGGACTGTCGCCCTCATCCCTGGGGCAGTAGCCCTGGCTGAATATCCTTACCCAGCTTGCCGGGGCCTCTGACCAACAGTACCTCTGCCTCACCCAGATTCAGTTTGTTCTATTCTTTTCTGGTTTTGAGGCACTCACTTGTCCTTTCCACTGTCTCCCTAGGATGAGAAATGGAAATGATAGGTAGAGCTATCTATTATCAGCATCCCAATGACACTTCAGCTCAGATTTCTAGATGACCTCTCCTAAAAGTTTCATGCACGTGTTGAAAAGGGTGGGAGACAAGGTGGGACCTTGTGGCACCTCATAAGCCAATGGCCATGGCGTGGAAAAGCACTACCTTCTGGGATCTGCCTCCCAGGAATGAGTGGAATCACTGCAAACAGTGCCCCTAACCCATCCATTTAAGGTGCCGCAGAAGGATACCAAGCTCTCTCCCACAAATGGGCCAAAATCACCAGTCTGCTGCTGAAATTTGGTGGCAAATCTTAGCAGTACAGGACACTGCAGTGGTTACATTTAGCTTGAGGCTGCAAACCTGAGAGTAAGTCTTATTGAACTCAGTGGGCCTTACATCTGAGTAGACACGTCTAGGACTGCAGCCTAATTGTTGTGCTTCCTCAATGGTAAGAAACCCCAGTCAGTCATAAATACACTTCTAGCTTGGGATTTATTTTATTTCAAAATCTTTCAAATATGTAGTTAAAAACATATGTTTTCTTCTCCTTAGTATCTTTGGATGGGCATTTGAACATCTTTCCCTTATAAAATCAGTTTTTGACTCTTCCAGATAATCTTCTGGAGTACAGCTTCTAGCTCTGACAACACTCCAGTTTTCTTCTTCCCCTTCATGTTTCTGGAGGGACATTGGCCAGGGCGTGTGCCAGCCCTGGAGCCGTGAAGTATGCCATGGGAGGGACATGAAGAAAAAACCTCTGCACAGAGGGGAGAAAAGGTAAAACTGCCCCCACCTTCTGCCTTGGCCAGCACTTAGGGAGTTGTGGTTCTTCTGCCATGGATCCCCCCTGCCCTGTCTTGGAGGATTACTCTCTTCATCTCTCTTCAAATGTTTTTAATTCCTTTGAAAATATTTACTTCACATCTTTTCCCATTAATGTTCCTGACATTTCCTCATGTTTTGTTTTCTTATTTTTTATTCAATATTTTTAATTCCATATCTGTAAAACATTGGTTGATTTTATTAAATGATATTTGCCTTTTCACAAACACTTCTTAAAGGCCCATCTTGGTATTAGGAAAGAGAAATACCTAGCTCTCAATAATATATACTGGAGCTACCTATCAGGCAGAGGAGGACAGATCATCCTTCAGGATGGAAGTTGCTTGTGAAAATTTATTGTAAGCATTCATTTGAAAGAAAATAAAATTAATTTATAGATTTGCCCAAATACTGTTTCTTAGCATCCATTAAATCCATTTAATTGAGAGGAAGAAAAAATTAGGAAATCAGTAATGTCTAAAATTTAAAATGTTACATCCAATTACAGAAAAAGTCCTCTAATTGCTCTTGTGGCTGCTGTATGTTTTACAAGTACCCTTGTCAGTATGAGTCTCTTTCATCAACCCTATAGACAAGTGGTCCCCAATGCGGACGCCATTTACGTCCCTGTTCTTTGCAGTAATAGGCTATTATTGCAAAGAACAGGCTCCAGCTGGGGGCGGACTTCTGGCTGCTAGGACGCAAATGGCATCCACATAGCGGATGCCATTTACGTCCTTGTTCTTTGCAGTAATAGGCTATTACTGCAAAGAACAGGGCTGGAGCCGGCCAGCTGGCCAGCAGCTCCGCAAACTTGCCACGGAGCGGAGCCAGCCAGGGCCAGCGAGGATTCCGGGGCCGGGGGGAGGGACAGATCGCCTCCCCCCCCCCGTGGACCCAAGGTAAGGGGGGGTCCCACTCCCCTACTGCAGCCTGGTCCCTAACAGGCCACGGACCAGTACTGATCTGCGCCCTGGGGATTGGGGACCCTTGCTATAGACAGTAGGGTGTATTTTCTTTGTCAGTTTTCAACCTGTAGTAGCTCCAATGTTATGTATGCTACACAGTGCTCTTTTTAAAAAACTATGTTGGCAAAACTAAAAAACCTCTTTAAAGGTGTATAAACAAACACCAGAGTAATATTCATATGTAATAGGTGCCCCTTAAGTGCGTCACTTTCAGGAACATGCATATACAGCTAAGGATTTTGCCTTCCAAGTCACAGAAAACTGAACATGCTCAATGACAAATCTTTACTTTGGAGGGAGATGTTTTGGATATTCCAAGGCAAGAATTTGTCTCCTGTTGGGCTGAATGAAGATGCAGATTTATATATCCCTGTGGTAAATAAGTGCTTGCAGATTACAGATAAAGTATGAAATAGGATCATGCAGTCGTGGGGGCATGCAATGCTTTTGTTTTGTTTAGTTTTTCTTCTCTTCTTTGAGGTTCTTTTAAAAAATATACATACATACATTTGTATATCCATAGCAATGAATATGTATGAAATGCATATATGTGAAAATACAACCTACTAGCAATTATACATAGGCTTCAACAAAAGCAGACCAGATATGCAAATGTCTATATGCCACCTGTTCAAATGCTGAAAGCATTGTAAGGTCATCAATACATTGGATTATAGGAGGTGAGCGTTTATCCTTCCAGTCTTGTAATATCAGTCTTTTAGCTCTCAAGAGGGCATGGAGAATCCATTTTTACTGACCATTTGTTCATTTCCATGAAGCAGGTAAATAATTTAAGAGAGCATGTACATCAGTGAATATTAAAGACTGTTCCAGTACAAAATTTATCTTTATAATAACCTCCTCCCCAAAAGGAGCAACTACTGGGCATTGCCAAAACATATGTTTAAAAGAAACTAGCTGCATTGCACTATCAACAATCTGCTGAATTAGACAAACCCTTATTAAAGAGATGTTGCAGTGTCCAACAGACATGAAACAAAAGTTTCTGCTAAATAAGACACAGCCTAAGATCCATAGACGTGACAGGTATAGGTGCCAAAGCAGTGATCTACTGATTAGGCAGAATGGGATAATCCAGTTCCCTATTCTGTTCCTGCTTAAAACCCTGTATATCATATTTATTCACCAATTACAAGTATTTAGAGACATGGATTGGGGGTTGTTTTGCCTGACCAGCCTCAGTAAGTACTTCCAGTAATGACATGCTGTAAAAGTGGCCAGGCCAAACCTAGATACTAACAAATGCTGCATTTGCAAGTATTGCCATTCAGCTGTAGTTGGCAAGTTGTATTTGGCATGCAGGATAGAAAATGATAAGAACTCATAATCAAATTGCCTTATCTGTCCATGTCTGCCACAAAACATTTTCTTATGCCTTTAGTTAAAGTGAGCTGCCAAAAAAAAAATGCACTGCTTATAAAAGACACCTGTTGAGTTAATATCTTGAAACTTGCCATCCATAATCTACCTGATGAAGTCTACAATTGTGCACAATTTCAATCTGATCTGATACAAATTGCCACAGATACAGCAAGTTGAAACGTGCTGAAAACTGACACATTTGTACTTTTTCCTCCATGC
This sequence comes from Heloderma suspectum, assembly GCF_057233095.1. Taxonomy (NCBI): domain Eukaryota; kingdom Metazoa; phylum Chordata; class Lepidosauria; order Squamata; family Helodermatidae; genus Heloderma; species Heloderma suspectum. Next base: position 128,953,109 of record NC_139462.1, on the reverse strand, counting down.
TCAGCATATCATATATTTCTTTCAAATTTTGGTGAAAAGTACTAATATAAGTTACAAGTTACAACCTACCCTCCATGCACCCACACTTTTCCTTGATCAGCAAAGATGCCCTACATTGTCCTGGTCCTGTATTGCCCTATGAAACATCTAGTCTTACTGCTAGAAGAGGGCCCCTCTCACTCTTTCACCCATCCTGCCAGCTACTGATGTAAGCAACAAACTGGCCTAAGTTAATTCACAGGAGGATTCCTTTAGCAAAACACTAACGCTCAGATGCTTCATAAGGCAATACAGGACCAGGACAATGTGGGGCATCTTTGCTGACCCCAGGCACTCCATCCTCCCTATCTGGATATAGGCCTGCAAGGCCAAAGAAAAGTGTGGCTGCATACAGTATAAGCTGTAAGCAAGCACAGTTTGTAACATTACAACATCATCCCTGATCACGGGGCACATCAGTTAAGGCATCAGCCTTAGCTTCCAATTTCTTGGCTTTGTGGAGTTTGAGCCAATGCAAGATAGCCTTAACTGTGGTCTTAAACTGGCAGGTTTTTTGAGCACTGATTATGTATTCACAGGTTATATTCTGTGTTAGGCCCTGGCCTAGAAGCTTAATGCAATAACTGTGGTCCTTGCAGGGGTCCTATTTCTGGAAGGATCACAGATGTTGGGTGACATTTCTAGGCCAGAGACTAGACCTCCTGTAAGTCTGAATGTGCCAATTAGAAACAAGGACTTATGTGATTCTTTCTGCAAATACCCACTTTCGTTGCTTAAGACTGAGGTGTTACAAAGTACCCCAAAATTCTGCTGGTCTGGGAAAATGTGGCCTGTATTTGGACAGGGACTAAGGTTTTTTGGTCTTGGAAAAGAGAAGAAAAACAGGTCCCATCGGATGTTAAGGCTTTGCACAACCCAAGAGGAGATGCAGACTTCTTACATAAACGTTCTGGCCAGCCACTGTGCTCTGATTGCCTTAATTCCTCAGTTAACACCTGCAAATTTCAGATCTTGCCTCAAGACAATAACTAAGGAAGCCCCCACCATGAAAATATTTTATGCTGATTTCTAACCTTCCTGTTTAAGCCAAATAGAAGGAAAAATAAAGAATTCAATGTCTTTTAAAGCTGTAAGGCCCTGAAAACCCAATATTGTGCAAGCAAGCATGCCTACATGACTTTTTTGTCACCTTTGCTTAAGATCATCACCAAAATCCCCCTGGCTCACCTGGACCTGTTAAAGCCAGATAAATGCACCCATCAACTCCCATCCTTTCCTCACATCCCAATGAGAATCCCATTGTCTTCTTTCTTCCCTTAATGTATGACACCTAAAAATCCATTTTCCAACATCCTCGAGTAATCTTGGAAGAAGGACTTGTTTTGTTTTATTCTGATTACTACATCCTGAGAGAAAAAGGATAAAAACCAGCAACCCAAATTCATAGAACAAGCAGCAAGGGAGAGAAGGAAAGAATACTCCTTCCATCCTTTCTGCTCAGAAGAGCAACCCCCCTTTCCTCCCCTCTTTCTCCCCTTCATTCCCAGAAAAGGAACTCAACAGACCTTCCCATCACTTCACAAGCCAGCAGATAAGGAGAGGTAAATCTTTGCATCATCTTCTCTTCTCTTTCTCTCTTTTTCTCCCTTTTCCTAATATTCCACCCGATACCAAACTGAGACTCCTAGGCTTTAGCTCTTTCTCCACCCACTTTCTCCCCAAATCCTGCATCTGCTCTAAAACTCTCTCTCAATTCACCCAAACAGTCTGTTACTCCCCTATTCAAAAATATCATGCTTAAAGTTCCTTCTTCCCCCACCCACTTTCACTCTTCTACATACATACACACACACACACACACACACACACACACACACAATTTTCTATGCATTCCAGTGTACTTCACTATTGACTTTAAATGCTTATCCTTAAACTTCTGAGTGTTAATGTATAGTTCTAATTCCCCTGATGTGTGATTTTAATTCATTTTAAATTCCTCTTTAATAAATCAAAGAATTGCTTTCAAAGACCTTGTTGTGGTCTCTGACTCTCTCAACTTGGGGGGGGGGGGTATCAGGTATCAGGTTTTTCTAAGCGCCCAGAGTTCAACACCATTGTGTTGAACAACATTGTGGTTTTAATGTTCTATATATTTTAAATGGTTTTATTGTGTGTTTGGTTTTAATTTTTGTGAACCGCTCAGAGAGCTTCGGCTATTGGGCGGTATAGAAATTAAATAAATAAACAAACAAACAAACACCAAAAGATCCTTCAGGTGTGTGTTTGGTTTACATGTATGTGATACGCATCTCCATGTAAATTAAAGCATACTTCGCAACAGAGGGCAGGGACAGCAATGAGAACATCAACGTGATTGGTTAGTGGAATGACTGTACTCTTTAATCCCCGCCCCACAGTAGTGCAGTGGTACATTTTTGAACTATAGGCACTCATCAGGATAGTTCTCATAGCAGCGGCAAGGAGAGACCAAAAATGCAGGCAGCTATTGATCCATATTTACAAACCAGTTCTAGGAATGTTCATCTGCTAAGAGCAGGTCTTTTGTAAAGCTAATGTGTCTTAATTGCCCATTCAGGACCAAGCCACCCCAAAATATGTTGCATTACAACAAGGAACAAATTACTGGCCTGCAGTGGAAGCTGGTGGCTCCGATTTCAGTGGGGCTGTGACTCTGCTCTGGGTTTCAGTCAAGAACTCTAAAGGAGCTATCCAAGCTGCTGGATGTAATCTCCAAAATGGGTTCAGCACCTTGCAAAGCTCCTGTGGAATTCTGACCGTGGACATAATATATCTTGATTTCAGCAAAGCTTTCAACAAAGTGCCCCATGATATCCTGATGAGCAAACTAGCTAGAAGTGTGCTAGATGAAATTACAATCGGGTGGATGCACAGTTGGCTACAGATTCAGGCTCAAAGAGTGCTTATCAATGGGATCTTCTCAAACTGGGGAGAGGTAACAAGCAGGGTCCCGCAGGGCTCAGTCCTGGGCCCAGTGCTCTTCAACATTTTTATTAATGACTTGGATGAAGAGGTGCAAGGAATGCTTGTCAAGTTTGCAGATGACACAAAATTGGGTGGGATAGCTAATACCTTGGAAGACAGAAACAAAATTTAAAGTGATCTTGATAGACTGGAGAGCTGGGGAGAAAACAACAGAATGACATTTAATAGGGATAAATGCCAAGTTCTGCACCTAGGAAAAAGAAACCAAATGTGCAGTTACAGGATGAGGGATACTTGGCTCAACAACACTACAAGCGAGAAGGATCTTGGAATTGTTGTCGATCACAAGCTGAATATGAGCCAACAATGTGATGTGGTTGCAAAAAAGGCAAATGCTATTCTGGGCTGCATTAATAGAAGTATAGCTTTCAAACCATGTGAAGTACTCATCTGGAGTACAGTGTCCAGTTCTGGGCACCACACTTTAAGAAGGATGCAGACAAACTGGAGAGGGTTCAGAGGAGGGCAATGAAGATGATCAGTGGGCTGGAAACAAAGCCCTATGAGGAAAGACTGAAAGAACTGGGCATATTTAGCCTTGAGAGAAGACTGAGGGGAGATAGGATAATGCCCTTCAAGTACTTGAAAGGTTGTCACAGAGAGGAAGGCCAGGATCTCTTCTCGATCATCCCAGAGTGCAGGACATGGAAGAATGGGCTCAAGTGACAGGAAGCCAGATTCCAGCTGAACATCAGGAGAACTTCTTGACTGTTAGAGCAATACAACAATGGAACCAATGACCTAGGGAGGTGGTGGGCTCTCCCACGCTGGAGGCATTCAAGAAGAGGCTGGACAGCCATCTGTCAGGGATGCTCTGACTTGGATTCCTGCATTGAGCAGGGGGTTGGACTCGATGGCCTTGTAGGCCCCTTCCAACCCTACTATTCTATGTTTCTATGACTGGTTCTGACTGAAATCCAGAGCAGATTCACAGCTCCACTGAAATCGGAGCCCCCAGCCTCCACTGTTGGCCCAATTTGCACCAGTTGTTTATGTCATGTGTGTGCCAGGTGCCATTTGCTTAATACTCACCTGGGCGCAGCTTGTTGTGTGGTCTGAACCTGGGCAGCATGGGTTGTTTGACAGGGAAACAATCCTCAAATAAGCCAATAACAGGTCATGAGTGATCATGCAAACTGAGTCATTGTTGCTGGGAAAATTCATCCCCCCCCCCCCCCCGCAGCTACTGTGAAGCTCAGAAGGAACAGGGAATTCTGAGGGGAGTGGCAGATGTCAGCACCCTTGCTCATAAGAGAGTGCTGAGCTGCATCCCTGTGAGCCCTGGCTCCCCTACACCACCGCCTCCCCATCCCTGATACAGTCTGGACAGCAAAGTCCTCCCTTTTTTCACTGCTGTTATCAGAGTGCTTTCAGGAGCTTGCCCTGGAGTGCTTTAGAGCTGCTGGTATTTGTCTCCCTTTATGCATGGTGTTAAATTTCAACGAGGCTGTATTTCTGTGACTAAGTCAGGGCATTCAAACCAGGTTCTGGTTATAGGCCCTAGTGCGCCCAGGCTCAAATTTTAAACCATTATTTTCAGTTAGCTTAAAACACTAATGCTAGAAACAGCATCCAATAGCAGATGGTTATTGTGTTCCCAAAGTGGGATTTTCAGGGAACACTTACCTGACAGTAAGCCATATGGAAACAAATGGGGGTTGCTTTTGAGTAGTCGTGCATGGGATCATGCTCACATTTTGTTCCTCGGGTCCAGCATACCACAATGTAGTAAAAAATGTTGTTTAAAAAAATCTCTAGGGCAAGTGAATATTGTACCATGTTATTATTTTATTATGACATTTATTGATAACGTACATAACCAACATTGGAGAGCTGCCTTGATAAATGGCTGTATAGAAATGTTTTAAATAAGGCATTGTTCTTAATAAGCATGCAATAACTTTTTATTGCCATCATAAGACTGCAGACTGTGCTAAACCCTCTGCCCTCTGCTAGAAACATTTATTTCCCCAGTTTCAGTTGCATCCAGTCTGAGGACAGAGTTTTATGTAACTCATACCACATTGTGAACTTTCATCCTGATAAAGAAATAATTTCCCTATCTGTACTTTTTTGCTGTTCTTTCAGCATGTCATCTTACATATTCTATTTTTGCATTAGCTGTAAGTACTATTTACCACTTCACTTTTCAGTTTATAGCTGGGCTAATTAAAGAATAGTGAAATAGCACTTAACCCATTCAGAGCAGCAGTATAGGGATGTTACTCTGAATTCTGGTAGACATGGCTCCTGGAGTGGAGTGGAGTGGAGTGGGTTGGGGTGCATCTGGTTTGGCTATTCAGTAGAAAAGAAATATACTCTCCATACTTTCAGAGGCACTCTCCTGCTCTCAAAGTTCCAACTAATGCTAACATGTAATGCAGCTAGGAATTTGGTAGATAACATGATTCCTGAAGTGGGATGGGGTGGTTTATTCATTAGGTGGAGAATGGTGTGTCCAAAAGAATGCAGATACAATAAAAATGCACAGGTTAACTGAAGTGTGTGAATACAGAACTCATGAGTACCCCCACTACATCCCCACCAACTCCTAAATTCAACAGCCGCCACTGTTCCTTACCCTCTTCTGGTGATATCCTAATGCCACATGTAAAACCACTCCTAAAATATTAACCTCTGCTCTTAAGTCATGTGGATAGGGCCTGGGTCCTGATGAGGGAGTGGGCATTACTCCCCCATTAATCCTCTAGGAGGAGTGCTCACTGTCCATTTGGTTTGTTAGGGTGGCCCTATTGGGGCAGGGGGCAAGGAGGCTGAAGGTTGCCCCTGTCTTCAATGCTATATTCACTCTGAACTTGCTTTCCCAAGGTCTCCTAGTAACTGCAAGGCTACTGAGTTCAGAGGCAATTGATGGCAATTGGGGTACCTCTAAAGTTCTGGGGCACAGCTCTGAAGATCCAGGGCTGAGGCCCTAGTGGGCTATTGTAGCACTGCCCATGGTACTAGGCTAGTGTTGCATTCATGCACTTTGCAGTAGGACCATAAAAAACTCCCTTGATTAAATTCCCGGCATATAATTGCAGTTGGGCCTGATGCTGAAGGATGTAAAGAGGGGCATGCTGCTACTAATCCTAGGGGCAATCTTATGTACTAATTACATCATACCATGCTTTCTTGTGCCTTGTATCAAAATAGGATTTATCTTAGCATTTAATAACCTGGGATTGTTAGCTGCACAGAAACAGGTCTGCTTATTTATATGCAGGAAGGCCTGGGTTCCTCCACATTAAAAGTTGTCCTGACAATTCCTGTGTATTTCAGCGGGACATTGGATCGTTCTGGGCAGAAAGAAGTATAAAGGGCTTCCTTTTGCAGCTGAGCCTGGCTGCAGCAACAAAGGCTACCTGAACTCTGGCATGCTTCTAGTCTTGCTCTTCGACCCTGACTCCTTCTTGTTCTACCTTCTGGCTTGCTCTTTTGTCCTGACTCCCATTTCCTGGGCCCTGACTTGCTCTAGATCGCTGCCCTTTCAGGGATCTTCCTACTGTGTTCCCATAGCATCTTAGGATTCACATCCTCTTTCGCCAGCTTGTTATGGCATGTGATTGCCCAGATTGGTATGCCAGGCATGTTTGTTTGTTTCAGCTCTATACAACCAATTAGCTGAACAACCCAGTACCTCTGGTCCCTAGTCCTAAAGGTCCATCAGCTGAGATGCAGGAGGCTTTTATTTGGTCAATCTGAGCTCTTATGGGCACTGTAATAAGTTAGGGGTTAACTCACATGAGGACTACACCAAATAAGAAGTCAAATTGATGAAGCTACCAAACACCTTCTACTGGAACTCCTCTTTGTCTTCTCTGCCCCCCACCCCCAGGGACCATCTATAAATCCCTATTCCGATATTCCCTCTGAGGATGCATCTCTAAATTATAACCGTCACTCCATCTCCCTTTTTTCTGCAACCAGAAGCAACAACACTGGCTTCACTTGATTTCATTAAGTACTCAATAAACAAACTCAAAGAAAATATTAAACAAGAGATATTGATGATTGTTTAAATAAGGAACTGTTAGAATACATTTGCTGTTTAAGACATTTTAATCAATTAATTACCTTTAAATTTTAGCTCTCTCATTTCTGCTGTCACATTTTGGTACTGTTAATGTATTTTTATGTATTTACCTTTTGGTAATGTTTATGGATTCACTTCTTTGTATTTTTATTTTTTAAATTATTTTTAATGCAGAAAGAAGAAGAAAGAAACATCCTTTGCCTCACCTGAATCAGATGAAAAGGAGAAATAGATCTAGATGTCATAAGTATATTGATAACACCTCACTCCTGAATGATCTCCCCCAGCAGTTTCATATAGACCCTGAGGCACTCCACAACATAAAGACACCATGTTTGATCAGGTCACCACCTTCTAGAACCTGTCTGCCAGATAAGAACAGAACTGCTGGTATATGATATATGCCTCCAATTTCCATTGCTGACAGGCACTACAGAATGTACGAGGGTTGATGTTAATGTAAACCACTGGGCTGGTTTGCCCAATCAAGCAGCCCACCATGGCTTACTGAAGCCATGGTGGGCTGCAGCACGTGCAGGGAGCCATTATGAATATTCGAGCTACAACCATGGCTTGTCATGACAGCCAAACAAACTACCCACAACCCTAAACCAGCCCATGGGTTCTGGGCAGTTTGTTAACCATGCCTATGACCCACCCTCGCGGGGTTTGGGCAACATGATAAGTCGCAGTGGTGGCTTGAATATTTAAAAGTCATCTGGCACATGCTGGCACATGCCACAACCCACCATGGCTTAAATAACCACAGTGGACTGTGGTGATCATGTGAACCTGGTAACTGAGAAGTCAAGAAGAATGAGCAGTGTCACATTCCCCCAGTCCTTCTCCTAGTGAAGATAATCCATTGGGGTGACCAAGTCAGTTTCTGTTCCATGAAGTGGTACAATTAGTTTGACCACCTTGCAAGGAGATTCTGGCTTGGTCAATTTCACCCTCCCCCCCAAATGGCAGTGACAATGCTGAGTCTTGCAAGAAGTCTTGTGTTAAGGATGACACATTCTTCTCCTCCACAACTGAAATTAACCCTTAGTAGTTGGCCTGCATTTCTGCACTTTAATCTGTTCCTGTTTTTCCTTCCCCTTTTCCTTCCCTTTGTTGTCTCCCTCATTGCTGAAGCTTAGATTTAAAACTCCTTTGCTGCCTATTTTAAATAAATAAAATAAAATAGAAATGAAATAAATAAATTTGCCTGTATTACTATCTGAAGTACCATATACTTTCATGATACTATCTGAATAAGCACTCATGTTTTCAAATACTTAAACATTTAAGAACAAAAAAGCTACTCTGAGTGCAGAAGGGGGAGTGTGGTACTCTCACGGGTGCTGTTCAATAGATGCCCATCACAGTTTCACCAAAACGTAGACTTATTTTGTCTACGTTTTGTCTACGCGCACCCGCCCCCTTGTTTCCCTGGCGGGAAAGGAGCATCACTGGGCTTGTCTGTTCTCAGGGGTGTGGGTGGTAGGATTGCGCATGCGTAATAGGAACACGTACGAGAGAAGTGATGCGAGATGTCAGTTCAGGGCGCAGCGGAGCAGCTTGAGAGCAGTGATAAAAACAATACACACATGGCTGAAGAGGCAAACAAAGAGAAGGCACAACTTATAACAACACCAGGGGACTGTTTTGGTTCCAAGAAAGAAGAGACAGCATCCATCACAGAAAGTCATGCCCAGTGTAAAGAGGAGGAGACTACCGTATCTCTCGTGGCTCCCTTATGTCACAAAGCTGTTCTGGAAGGATGGGAGAAGATAATAAAGCAAAGGCAGAGTGGAAAAACTGCAGGAAGTTATGACGTTTATTTTGTTAGCCTCTGTTCAGAAGAGTACACCATCAAGAACTAAAGGATATAGCACCACAACTGTGGAGTTGGAAGCATGCAGCTGTATCTCTGGGAGCCAGATTCTAGAACTTGGACTAGAAAGTAGTGAAGGGGAGGATAAATCTTCTCTGCAAGATAAAATTTTGGAACTTCAAACCAATGCTGGAGAACTGCAAGATATTTCCATCTCTTCACAGGGTGGGCTCGCTATAGATAACTCAAAGGATTATTGTTTCAAAGCCAAACAAAATGGTACTGTTGGAAGAAGGATTCAAATTAAGAAAGCCGGAAACCATTCAGAAACAAGGAATTTGGATGATGACCAAAACAAAAGACAGAGAAGACCATCAAATAAAAAGCAAGTGACTGAAAATGTTAAAAAAACCCAGACGAAAGAATGCAGGATGTATTTTTAATAGTTATAATATCAGTGACCACAAAGCATGCCAGAGAGGCTCAAGGAAAAGGAAAATGTGCTTGAAGGATGAACTGCTGTTTTCTGAACCGAAATTGGAGCTACAGGTTCAACCAGTTGCAGCTCTCTTGGAACACAAGTCAAGCACTGAACATTTAAAATGTGCTGAGGGTCCCAGCAGTGTAGAAGTCACTGTCGCCGTTGATAAAAACCTTTCACAGTTGGAAATGCAGAGAAATTGGGTGCCTTCAGGGAGCCAAGATTTAAAAATTGCTCCCAACGTGGATGCTACTGTTTCACAGACATTTAATAAGAAACGTTTTACATCAGTAAAAGAGAACCATGTTCAAAGAACCCAAGTGGAAAGAAGGAAAACCAGTCCATATTTTCCCACTAAATTCATCAAAGAAGCTCCAAGCCCACCTAGAAGGAAGGCCTTTAGGAAATGGACTCTGCCTCGCTCGCCTTTTAATTTGGTTCAAGAAACGCTCTTTCATGATCCATGGAAGCTTCTAATTGCAACTATATTTCTGAACAAGACTTCAGCATCTTCTTCTGACTAGGAAAAATGGCCATCCCTGTGCTATGGGAATTTTTGAAGAAATACCCTTCACCTACGATAGCAAGGGCTGCTGACCAGGAGGAAATGTCAGAGCTACTTAAACCTCTTGGCCTGTATGAACTCAGAGTAAGGACCATCATCAAATTTTCAGATGAGTACTTGGTCAAACAATGGAGGTATCCCATTGAGTTTCATGGGATTGGAAAATATGGAAATGACTTTTACAGGATCTTCTTTGTCAATGAGTGGAAAGAATTACAGCCACAAGACCATAAGTTGAACATGTATCACACCTGGCTTTGGGAAAATCATGAGAAACTGAATCTTAATAAATAGCTCTGTCTCATTTTTAAAAAATATCTTGCTCTTTCTGCTGTCCCTCTTGGTTAATATAAGCGCAAACATTCCTTTTTTATATACATATTTGTACACTTTGGATACTGTAAATAGGGGGTTGGACTCGATGGCCTTGTAGGCCCCTTCCAACCCTACTATTCTATGATCCTTGTGTGTATTGCAAAAGAGCCAGCATCACTGCCTGAAGCACTAGAGGTGCTGCAAAAATAGTTTGACAAGTGAAATGGCAGAATAAGAAAAAAATGTGTATATGGTTGGCAATGACAGCTCTATAATTCCACCTCCCAAATGTCGAAAAAACCCAGACTTAATCTGTACACAGCCAGTGTTAGTTGTAGAGGACACAAATCTATTGAACGTTTTTCTTCTAATGGTGGGTTCTGAGGGCTACACTATACATGAAATCACTTGTGCCAATGCAATTAATATGCCCAATGGTGGCTGGTGACTCCAGCTCCAGAGTTGACTGTGATTCCATTCAAGGTTTTAGTCACCACCAGCCAAAGCTATAATGGTGCTATCCAAGGTGCTGAAAGGCATGATACAAGGTGCCTAACTGAATTTGGGGATGGGGCTCAGCACCTTGGATAGCACCATTAGAGTTTGGCTGATGGTAACGAAAACCCTGAATGGAATCACAGCTCCAGAACTGGGGTCACCAACTGCCACTGAATGTGCCTTTTTTTTTTTTTTTTTTTTGCTGTGCCAACTGGAGCTAAGGGGACACCTGAGAGTAGCTTCTGGGCAGCGGGAGTGGGGAGAGGAAGTGTCTCTATGGCTTGGTTTGCATGCCACAAGAAGCTGCTGTGAGTGAACAGGGCTTTTGGTTGAGGTGGCAGCCCCCATTGTGAACATTCAAGCCAGGGCAGGGCGCATGTGTGTGCCATAGCTTGTCATTACATGCATTCACAAGATTAAGTCACACCTAGTTTGGCCTTCACATAATATATAAAGCTGTTCCGCCTTGGTCCAGCTAGCTTAGTCTGCGCCAGTTGGCCAGCTGACTATCCAGGATCTCAGACTGGAGTTCTGCTCCCTCAGGTCCTTCAGTGGGTGGTGCTAGTAGGGGTCCAGCCTGCAGGCACAAATACATGCTCTCCCCCTGAGCAACAGCCTCTCCCAAGAGCAGGAGATGAGCCCCCACCCAGGCCTCCATGGGCAAAGTGATGTCAGAAGGGTGGGGCCACACCCCTGATGTCAGGGGGAGGGTCACCCTGCCCCCAACATAATTTGTCTCCTGGTGGACAAGATGGAAAGATGATACTCCCAGTGCATCTGCCTACAACTGACTGTTGTGCACAGGGCTTCTCCCATTGCAGAAGGCCCATGTGCCATGAAGCCCCTTTGCCTGCCCCACACCCTGTTTCCCGCAAGACAAAGGTGGAGGATGCACCAAGCCCACTGCCCTGGCCCTTGCAGGAGCTTCTGCAAGTGCCGCACAAGTGTGCAGCTGCCACTCCCCCAGATCTCGGGGGCCGAAGGGAACACGGAGCTTCCTCTCCTTGTCTCCTCCCAAAGTCCTGGCAGCCTCCAGGCCAGAGAGTAGGGCTTAGGGAGAGGAGTGGGATGGGCCCACAGAGGGAGCCCATGCCTCCACGGCCCTCCTAGGCCAGATTAGGCCTGTAGGTTGCTCACCCGTGCCCTAGAGCTGGCTCTTTCCCAAAGACTCCAAAATACAGGATCATGAGAGGAAAAATGTTAGAGGGATCCTCTCCACTGCTCATAAACTGGAGGAAAACACACATGCACCCACAGTCTCCATTTGCTGTTGTGTGGCAGGTTTCCCTCCCTTTAAATAGTGCTGGTTCAATGACTTATGAATTCAGTCGATGATCATATTGCATAATTCACTAAGCAGCTTTCCTCTTAGCTTATTGCCAGGGCAGAAATAAATCCATAAATAAAACTGTCCCTCTCTCTTCTTACCCCACATTGCCAAAGTGGATCTTTGCTGATCCTGTATTTTGCTGCTCATTTTACTCTAATTCCTGGAAATAATAACCAAACCTAAGTAATGTGCCCATGCATCAGTAAGGCAATATAGCAACAACCATACATTAAATACAATTAATCTGAGTATTACAGCTGACGTGTAAGAATTCAGTCCCATTGCACCCAGTGGACAGGTTTGCTGCCAAGGGAGAGATCCACCTGTGACGGCATTGCCTCTTTCTCACAAGCCAGGATCTGAACCGTACCTGGGGCTGTATAACAAAGCCGCTGTGCTTGCCTTTGTGAGGGGCGTGTGTGTTGTGGCAGCCCAACCAAGGAACGGTTAAGCTCTGACTTGTGCGGCACCTTAGGGACCCCCCCCCCCGTCTGCTTTTGCACTGCTGCCTGCTGGGCGGGGGAGGGGAGAGCGGCAGCGGCAGTGGCTGGCTTGGCACAAGCACAAGCAAGGTGCCCTGTGGGAGGCCATCTGCCCACCCCCCATTGTGGCGGCTCTGGGAAGCGGTGGAGGTGGGGCCAGCCAGAGCCCCCCTGAGCAACTCCATCACACGTGCCGGGGGCAGTGCTGCGGGGGCAGAGCTGGACTGGGGCAGAGCTGGCTCTTTCAGCCCAGCTCCGAGCTCCTCGGAATTCATGTAAGGCTGGAGTGTGGATGCTTCCTCCGAGTCCGGGAATGGCCTCCTTGCCCCAAGTGGAGGTGCACCTGCCCTCGCTCTTCAGGCCCAGGCAGGATGATTAGGACCCTCCTGGAGGAGGCGCTCAGTCGGGCTGCGAAGGTCGTGCTGCTGCTTGACTGCAAGGCTGATAGCTTGGGCCATTCACCAAAGCGAGGCAGAGGCCTGACAGCTGGCGGCACAAGGAGACCTGTTTGCCTTGGAAGCACAGTTGCTCTTGCTGCCACCTTTCGCCTTGGAGACAAAACGGAGGAGGAGGGAGCATCTGCTGTGATGAGAAGAGCCCTGTGTCCTTGGGGCATGCCCAGGCTGAAGGGAGCCAGTCACGTAGCTGGTGAATTCAAGGCCCTGGCTGGCCACTGGCTTTTCCCAACAGCCGCATTGAGGTGGAAGCGGGCAGCAGGCCAACTCGGCTGGCAAAACAAGCTGCCTCCCACACAAACGCTCGTGTCACTCTTCCCCTCTGGCCCCACTGAAGTTTCTCTCTTTCACTGGATTCTTTGCAGGGGGAGAAGAAGAAAATGAGGCATGTGTGGGGCTGTAAGACTGAAAGGAGGAGGTCTGCTTGATTCCTTCCCTCCTGTTCCACATGATTTGGGGCCAGCCAACACTCTCTGGCCCAGGAAACCAAACCAAGTCAAAGGCCAGCAGTTAATCAAGCCTCATAGAAGGCATTCCCACACAACCATTTTAAGACAAAGGAGCCCATGTCTTCACACTGGCACCCTTCTCATTCCTCTTTCTGCAGATGCAGACCTGGCTCGGGCATTTGGGAAGGCCAGCCATATTTCATGCTTGGAATGGGCCATGAATTTGCAAAACCTGCCCTTCCACACGGAGACCTACAGCATGATATGTACATCTAAGCATCATTGCAGTGGGGCGCGGGGCGCGGGGCGCGGGGAGGATCAGTCACTTTCAGTAAGGCACCACTGTGACAATAGTAGCATGTATTCCAGCCCTTTGACAGATAGTAAGTTTAACCTTTCAAGCTTAGCTATTTCGTGAATCACACTCGCCCAACTGACCAAGATCACACTGGGAGTCTGAGACCTTAATCCCCTGATCCTTGGCAGGAAGCCTTCCCTCACTCTTGCAGAACCTAATATTGCACATCTTAACATCCACCTGGGAGGGCAGGTTCGGGCTGAACTGGACCACCCTAAAGTTTTATGGGGTAACTCTGCCTTAATCCTTTCCTGCTGTACCAACTCTTTCCAAGTCCTGCTCCGTCTGTAATTGCTGTGAAGAGTTAATAGGGAAACTCTCCCTGCAACCTGTGGGAGAGGGTGCCTTTTGCTTAGCTGAGGATTTTTCAAGGCTCTCCCTGTGCTCACTGCCTTTTGTCTACCAACATGGGGAATGTTGACAATAATGAACTGAAGCCACCTCCAGATGACAGATTAGATTAAAACTCCCCCCCCACCCGCTCTCTTTTATGAGGCAAGGAAAATGCCTCCTCCCCCAGCCATCCAATAATGCACCTTTGTGGAGGTAAGACAGGGTAAGACAAGAGGGCCTGTTTTTCACCATCAAGGCAGTTATCTTCAGACAAGCCACACACCCCCATCCTATATGAGCCAAGAATTCTAGGGTCTGTCTTCAGCTACATTTGTTGACTACCGTAGGTCATTGGTCACTATAAAGGGATGTGACCTCAGGCTAGCAGTACCAAAACAAAGCCTGCTGCTGTTTGCAGGAATGCTTTTCTCAAAATGAACTTCTGAAAGGCTTTTGGCAAAGTCCCTCACCAAACACTCCAGAGCAAACTTAGCAGCCATGGAATAAGAGGGCAGGCCCTCGTATAGATCAGTAACTGGTTACAGAACAGAAAGCAGAGAGTAGGAATAGATGGTAAATTCTCCCAATGGAGGGAAGTAAATAGTGAGGTCCCACAGGGATCTGTATTGGGACCAGTGCTTTTCAACCCATTCATAAATGATCTGGAATTCGGAGTGAGCAGTGGAGTGGCCAAATTTGCAGATGACACCAAAGTATTTAGAGTGGTGAAAACAAAAAGGGATTGTGAAGAGCTGCAAAAGGATCTCTCCAAACTGGGAGAACGGGCATCTAAATGGCAAATGTGATTCAATGTAAGCAAGTGTAAAGTGATGCACATTGGGGCAAAATATCCCAACTTCAAGTATAGCCTGATGGGATCTGAGCTAGTGGTGACTGACCAAGAGATCTTGGGGTTGTGGTGGACAGCTCGATTAAAATGTCAACCCAGTGTTACAGCCGCTGTAAAAAAGGCCAACTCCATGTTAGGCATATTTAGAAAAGGAATTGAGAATAAAACTGCCAACATCATACTGCCCTTATACAAATCTATGGTGTGACCACACTTGGAATACTGTGTACAGTTCTGGTCACCACACTTAAAAAAAGGTATTGTAGAGCTGGAAAAAGTGCAGAAAAGGGCAACTAAAATGATCAAGGAGCTGGAGCATCTCCCCTATGAGAGGTTACAACAGCTGGGATTGTTTAGCTTGGAAAAAAGGAGGGCACAGGGAGACATAATAGAGGTCTCCAGAATTATGCATGTTGTGGAGAATGTGGATAAGGAGACATTTTTCTCCCTCTCTCAAAATACTAGACCCCAGTGGGTCAGCTATGAAGCTGATTGGTAGGAGATTCAGGACAGATAAAAGGAAGTACTTCTTCACACAGCACATAGTTAAACTATGAAATTCACTACCACAGAATGTAGTGATGGCCACCAATTTGGATGGCTTTAAAAGGGGGTTAGACAAATTCCTGGAGGAAAAGGCTATCAACGGCTACTAGTCCTGATGTGCTACCTCCATGTGCTACCTCCAGTACCAGAGGCAGTGAGCCTATGTACACCAGTTGCTGGGGAACATGGGTGGGGGGGTGCTGTTGCACTCGTGTCCTGCTTGTGGGTTCCTGGTCGACAGCTGGTTGGCCACTGTGTGAACAGAATGCTGGACTAGATGGACCTTGGTCTGATCCAGCAGGGCTCTTCTTATGTTCTTATGAAACATAAGAAACTATGGATGCTGATTTCCTTTTTGCTGCTTAACCTTTGCTACAGCTCTTGTGTGAACAGCTCAAAGGTTGAAGTGCCTTAGGAAACTCTCAGCATCAGGCTCCACAACTGTGATAAGGGATAATAATATTGACCTATTTATGAGACTCTTCTAAAGATCACAAGTCATAATGTCCCCTAAGTACTTTGAAAACTATAAAATTTTAGGCTTATTAGTGCAAAGTATCATTAGTAATGAAAATGCAACAGCTAAGCTGCTGACTGGCATGAGCTACAGGGAACATCTCTCCCCCGTGCTGCAACAGCCTTCCACCAGTGGAAGGGGGAATGGAATGGATTTTCCAGAGGAGGACATGGCTAACTGAAGGCAATCCTATACTCACAGATCAGAGCTAACATGGAGATTCCTCTCCCCACATGCGAGCCCCCAGCACCCTCCAGGCCAGGGGGTGGGGCCTCCAGAAGGAACCAGGCTTCAAAGCTGGGAGGTTCCCTGTCTCTGCTTTAAAGGAATGTTTTGTTTCAGTTCAGTAGGTAGGGAGCAAATACAATCCACAAGACTCTGCCAGACTCTGCCACCCACTTCCTCTTCCATGGAGCCAAAGAAATAAAGATCTGTCATAAGCCGCAGTATACTTCATGGGCACCACTCCCCCCCTCTACCACTGCTTTTTTGTATTTACTTGTAAGGAATTACTTTTGCAGCCTGATCCTATCCATGTATGCTTAGAAGTATATACCACTGATTTCAGTGACACTTATTATCCAGTCATTTTGTATTGGATTGTAGTTTCTCCTCATGTTACCCTATAATTACGATGAATTGAGTTGGTTAGATTTCTCCTTATTTTTAATTGCCTCCAGTTCCATGCTTACAGACAGCTTGTTGTTGTTGTTGTTGTTCAGTCGTTCAGTCGTGTCTGACTCTTCATGACCCCATGGACCACAGCATGCCAGGCCTTCCTGTCCTGCGCTCTCTCCCGGAGCGTGCTCAGGTCCATATTCATTGCATCCGTGATGCTATCTAGCCAACAGATTGCTTGTAGCTAAATACAAATAAAACACAGCTTTCAGATCAACCAAAAGGGAAAAAGTAAGCCACCACAAAGAGATACAGTATATTAAGTACACGCATACCAGGATGTCTTTACACAGCAGCACAGTGCAATTACCAGGCAAAAACAGTCCCACAAACCTTATTGTATAAATTTCATGAATCAAATTTCAGGAAGCTGTCAAGTTAATGTCCAGCTGATAGTCCTACTTATTAGTAGCTGGCGATTTGTCTGCTTAATGGCACTGGATAATTACAGCCCAGTTTCTAACCTTCTATTCTTGGGCAAGGTATTGGAGTGTGTGGTGGCTTCTCATCTCCAGGTAGTTTGGGAGGATACTGATTATTTGAGTCCATTCCAATCCAGTTTCAGATCTGGATTTGGGATGGAAAGAGCCTTGGTTGTCCTGGTGAATTACTTACACCAAGGAATGAATAGGGGTAGTGCAACCCTACTGGTTCTCCTGGACCTCTCAGCAGCTTTTGATACCATTATTCATGGTATTCTTCTTGACCGCCTGGTTGGGTTGGGCTTAGCAGGCATAGTGTTATGGTGGCTGCAGTCCTTCCTAAAGGGTCGGTTCCAGAGGATGGTGCTGGGAGACTTTTGTTCTAGCCATGGCCACTGCCTTATGGGGTGCCGCAGGACTCTATTTTGTCCTCCATGCTATTTAACAACTACATGAAACCATGTAGACAGAAATTATCTGGAGGGTTGGGCTGCAGTGTCACCAGTATGCATTTCTACCTACAAGTGCCAGGGAGGCTGTAGAATTCTTCAACCAGTGTGTGGAGGCTGCTTGAGGGTGGATGAGGGCACGCAAACTGAAGCTTAATCCAGACGAAGGTGCTGTGGGTGGGGAACCTGTGGGATTTGGATGGATGCTTGCAACTGGTCTTAGACATAGTTGCATTCCCCTTGTAAGGGGCAAGTTCGCAGCTTGGGGGTTCTCCTGGACTTGGCGTACGCTATTGAAACACAGAGCAGCTAGGAATGACGTTCACCAGCTTAATCTAGTGTACCAATTGCAAACCTGTCTAGAGAGGGTGGACCTGCCTCAGTTCTCTATGCACTACTGACATCCAGGTTAGATTTCTGCAATGCACTCTGTGCTGGGCTGCCTCTTGAGATGATTTGGAAACGTCAACCGCTGAAAAAATGTGGCTGCCAATTCATGATAAGGGCAGATCGATCGGAGCATGTGACAGCAATATTACATCAGTTGCACTGGTTGCCTGTGTGTTTCCAGGCCCAATTCAAAGTGCTGGGGTTGACCTTTAAAGCCCTAAGTGGTTTGGGGCAAAGTTATCTGAAAGACCACAGCCAGCCCGCACCTGGAGATCAGCCTTGGTGGCCCCATTTCCAAAGCGTGTGGCAGCCTGCCACATAAGTGGGTGCTCTGCAAAGCTACAGCTGCCTTTTTAAACTGTAAAAGAATGGGGTGTGGGGAGAAGACCTTGCCACCTCTTCTGAAGCGTAGTAAAGAATCAACCCCTCTCTCAAACAACTGCCCCCACCACAAATGTCTGCACCTTCCCAATCTTTGGGAGGTGTCCCCCCCGCTATGACCTTCCCCCAAATGTGGAGAAATTCAGATCAGCCTTACTCCAGACACAAAAGAGTTGGGTGAATATCTTGCTTTGGCATAGAACCATCTAGCCAGATGAAGAGCACTGTGTAATTTGCAAGTTTACATCCTGTATTTCAAACCATTGTCCCATAAAGACCTCAGCTCTCTTGCTCCATGTTTCTTGATTGTTAGCCAGATGTCCAACAACTTAATTGAATCAATACTTCCTGTGTTCAGGCTCAGAACTTATTCTCACTCACACAGCTCTTCCTACAAGATGCCAAATGCCGCTACATCCTAGCCATCAGCATATAACTGGGTTTCTCTCCAGAGGTGACCAAAAGTGCTGCTACAGATCTCCTCTGCAACAGTCCACAATATCTGACACTGGTAACACTGCTCTGCTCTGCTCTGCTCCGGGTTTAGGGTTGTGCTGGAGAAAAACAACACTTGTGGCTCATCAGAACAGATAATTAGCTTAACAATGGGAATTGCTGACTTATCACCAAGGCCTGCACTCTCCGCACAGGCTGAGCCTCCCTCCCCATATGCGTCATCCTCCCTTCTCTCTAGTTCCTGTTTGCAAGGAAAACAAGCAAGTGAGAAACACTTGAAAACTTTCCTGAAGCAACCATGGTTTTATCCTGCAGACAATTATTTTGAGATGGCAGGACATACTAAAAAGAAATAGGAAAAAAAGAGGAAACACACTTGTGCCTCCACAACACCTGAAGATGTGTCCCAGAATGGGACAATGCGCAATCCCAGCCCAGCTACAGGAATGGAACAACAGGCTGGACTTGTAGGCAGCCCCAGCACCCCTTAAGACCAGAAGAATGATGAAACTATGATCTAGTACTGTCCTCCTTTCCCAGCATGGATTTTGAAGCACGTGCAAAGCCTCTATAATCTAATAGCAAACCAGGGTGAGTTTAGCCAGCTAGGATCCTTGTTAATTCCCTCTGAGCATATGCTACTACCATTATCCTCCCAACACCTCCCACCCAAATTAATGCTCAACAATGCCCAATAAGCAGAACTGATAATCGTAGTAAAGACACATATTGACTTGAATGAAGCTGAACTATGAATTCCAGCTGGATCAGGATGTGAAGAGAGGAAAGGTTCCCTTTGAACAGAGGCATATGATCAGGAAGTCCCAAGCTTGCACTCATCGCAGTGTTGAAAGGCCCTAAGGGCTCTTTCCTCTTGGCACACCAGGAAAGAGGGAGATGAGCATTGCTAAATAGAGAAAGCAGGTTACAGGAACTTTTGGTGATATCAAAATTGTCTTGCTTTGCCATACTCTTCCCCATTTCTGGAGAAATGTCCAGTACGCAGAAATGGTTAAGAAAAATACGCAGCCCACTGCTGCAAGAGCTGAGCCTAGCTTGGCCCAGCCCAACCATGTAGAAGATACTTTGCCAGAATGGGGGAGATCTTTCAGTAACCACGAAAAAAGCGGGTGTGTACCTTTTGCTGTGGAATGGAATGGCAGTCATCCAATAACTTCCCTTTCCTAACCTATCATGTTAACCAACTAGTCTGAGAGATTTCCACAGTAAGAAAAAAAGCCAGAAGAAGTGGTAGGAAAACATGGGAGGGTTCTGAATGGAAGATGATGTCATCTGCCCCCCCCCCTGTAAATTCTACGAATGAGGCAGGGTGATGGTGCCATAAAAGCCTCATCTGGAAACAGCCCTAGACCCCCTCTCTACACAGCCATAGTTATTTTGTGGAAAACGACAACTAGTGACCTGAAAACTATGCATTCTTAGGAGCTCTGTTAACCTCCGTGGCTGCTTGGGATTGTTGCTGAATTTGAATCTCACATGCAGCAGCTACAGAACTGGTTAAAATTTGGGGTGGAATGGGGGGGGGACCGCAAAGGACATGAATAGCAATCCTGAGGATGGAGACTCTTAAAGATGCCCTCCTTGGTTGCATGTCAGCATGGTGCTATTGAAGAAGCAGCCCTGTGCACTGCTTTTCAGGCTCACAAAAACAATTAGTTCTTAGGTTAACTTTGGGTTGTTTAACCCACAAAAAAACCATAGTGCTTGGGTTCACACATCATGGCGGAACCAACGATTGGGCTGTTGGGAGGTTTCATATTCAAAATCACAGCACCACACGAACAGGGCCAATGGTTTCCAGAGCCCGGTCACACATAAGAAATCTAGTCTTTGCTGCATCTAGTCCAGTGTTCTGTTTTCAAAAAGTAGCCAGCTAGATGCTCTAATGGGAAGCCCAAAAGCAGGACATGAAAGTGATGGCCTTCTTGTACTGAATACCCCCAAGACCCAGAATTCAAAGGAATGGTGCTTTTGTATACGGGAGGCTGACAGCCCTTTCCTGGATGAATTCCACCTTTTGCCCCCACCTGCAAGGGAAGCCCACTGGTTTACTCTACATGTCTATTGATGACCATCTTTCTACTTTCTTTATTTCTCCCCTTCTTGCACTCTGTCAATTTCTACCTCCCAAAAACTTTTCTCTTTTTTAAAATTTTAAAATAAATAAATATATATACACGTATATATATACACATAAATTTGTATATATCCATAGCAATTAATATATATGAAATGCATATATGTGAAAATACAACTTTCTAACAATGTCCTACCATCAAAAGACTTAAAGGAAAACATGATGATGTTGCTGGTGTGGCCCATCTTTAGTCAGGGCACAACTCACCCATCAAAGACCAAGGCTTCAGCATGGCTCGGCTTCAGCATGGATGGCTTCCACACCAAGGAAGTGATAATGCAGCACAGGAAGACCGTTGCTTCAAGAGGCAGAAAACGTAGCGGGTTTGAGCTGCCTCCTGAAAATGTACCTATTCACACAATCGTTCCTGAGCCTGGAATTATCCTGATGCTGCTCCACTTGATTGTGTTCTTTTTGTTTTGTTTTGTTTATTGTTTCCGTTGCTTATTTATCTTTGTTTGCTGTAGCTGTAATTGTTCATTAATCGAGTGTTTTAATAGTGGTTTTTAACACTCTGGCATGCAAACCACATAAAGATTTTTTTGCTATATGAGCAATATGCAAGTATTATTAATAAATAAAACTAAATAAAATAGCAACTCTTGTCCTCAAAGTATGTGGCTACTTGAGCTGAGGAACGCCGTAAGCTTCCTAGCTAGCAGAGGGGGGGCAGCTGCCGGGGCGGCGCTCCCGTGCAATGGAGTCAGTGGCGCTGCCAGGGGTGAGGGGCCCTGGGCAAGATGCCCCCTGCCCCTCACCCCACTTCAGGCGCTTCACCCCACCCCAGCTTCTCTCTTTCCCATTTTTCTCCCCACCAGCACGCCCCCCCACCTTCGTGCCCTTTCTTGCTTTCTCTGCTTTTTCTTCCCCTCCCTGGCACGCTCTTCCCCCTTCCTGCCACCCCTTCGCTTCCCTTTCCACCAGACAGCAGCATCTGATCTGCCTCTGTCTGTCTGTCTGTCTGTCTGTCTGTCTTTCAACTGTCAGAAAAAGCCAGGTGCTCCGCAGAGGGAGCTGCAGCCGCGCCTGGCATGCTGATTTGCCAAGTGGGCCTTTGGACCCCTGGGAGGCTGCCTGGAGGCTCTTTAGAGAAATGAAGATGCTGGCCAGGAGTGCAGCTTCCTCCACGTCACCCCCGATCTTTTCAGAGTTAAAAAGAGGAAAAAAAAGAAAAGCTGCCACTGACTGGTAAGGGGGGCGGGGGGGGAGAGAACGGGAATGAGTGGAGAGAGAGAGAGAGAGAGAGAGAGAGAGAGAGAGAGGTGGGGTGGGGTGGGGGTGTTCCTGCCTGAAAGTTCTTTTGAAAAAAGAGATGGGCAGTAGTATAGTGGCAAATTTAGAGGATCAGGGTCCCTTCACAGACACACCCCTCACAGCCATGCTCCCTTCTAAGATTATAAAACCTTGTACACTTATACAATACAAATGAGTTTTCAGACACTTACTTTATCTCTAAGCCATAATTTCTCCCAATTACGTTCGCTCAATGCAAATCAGTGTTATGCCTGTTTACTCTGAAGTCCCATTGAGCTCAATGGGGTTACTCCCATGTAAGTGTGGCTAGGATTGCAGTCTTCATCTTACTTCTCATCCCTGGTATGTGTAAAGTAGTAATGCAGAACCATGTCTCCAGCAGTGCCAAGAACACGTCTCCAGGAACCCCACAAACAGGGCAAGTTGGAGGAAGCCCTCCCCTCCTGCTGGACCCCAGGATCTGGCGGCAATCAGAGGTACCTGCCTCTGATGATCAGAGGTACTTTCCTACCTCCCAACTGCACTGCTTGCACCAAGGATAGTTAACAGGAAAAATAAATCTCACCCTCTCCTCCATACGACCTATTCTGATCATACACTGAGTGCAAGCGATTTGCAAAAGAAAACAACAAACAGTCGTGCACAACTAACATACAGAATTCCCTGACACAAAGATGTGGTGATGGCCACTCTCACTGGCAGCTTTTATTCACGTAGGGTGGTCCCATCAGCAGCTATTGGCCATGATGACAATGTTGGACCTCCATGTGCAGAGGCAGTATACCTCTGGGGACCACATGCTGCAGTCAAATCACAGGGAAAGTTGGACTTTTTTTCTGTCTAAGCATGTATTGGATTGTACTTTAAGCAGAAGGACTGAAGGTTGTGTAAGAGATTCAGGCACAAAAATCCCTTTTCAATTGACCCCTTTCAACTGACTTGTTCACAGATTGCTAAAGCGGAAAACACCTGGATATTTCCTTCCCATTGTTTATTATTTAATTTATATTCCAACTTTCCACCAAAAAATGGCGCTCAGTTCAGCTGATAATAAAATACAGATTAAAAACAAAACATTAATTAAAACAAAACATAAAAACAAATACATTAAAAACAATTTAAAAACATTGCAAAAATAAACAGCACTTAAAAAAATAAACAGCATAAAATTCTGCATTTTAAAGGAGCTAGCAAACAATGGCATTTAAGCTGCAATCTTATACCTGGGAGAAAGTCCTATTGACTCAATGGGGCTTATTTCTGAATATATATGTAAAGCACAGCTTAGAAGCCAAGCAAAAAAGTTCTAGCACCTCCTCTCAGTCTATCCCTTCATTCTGCCCAATAGCTCTACATGGTGGGAAGTTTAATATTATTATTTTTTATTATTATTATTATTATTGGTGGTGGTGGTGGTGGTGGTGGTGGTGCGCTGCCTATACAAAAAGGGCTACACCACGCACTCCACACACAGACACACACCATCCTCCTCCCAAAAGTGATCTTGGAACAATGGAACCAATGACCTGGGGCGGTGGTGGGCTCTCCCACGCTGGAGGCATTCAAGATGAGGCCATCCCTCCAGGATGCTTTGACTTGGATTCCTGCACTTAGTGGGGGGTTGGACTCGATGGCCTTGTAGGCCCCTTCCCACCCTACTATTCTGTGATTCTGTGATCTCACCCACCAACCTGAGAAATTCAGCTCCCTTCCTGCTCCCTAGCTCACTTTCACCTCTCCTCCTCCTCCTCCTCCTTCTCCACCCACGGGTTCTCCCAGACTGCTGCAGCCACTACCCGGGAAACTGTCCTGCCTTCCGCAGAAGCTGGCTCTGGAGGCTGCGACCTTCGCTTGGGCAGCGAAGCTGTGCTTGGCGCGCTCACGCAGCCACAGCTGCCTCAGCCCAGTTTGTCGCAGGACGAGCTCAGCTGAGCGCAGCCAGGCAGCACAAGCAGCGCCGCCTCCCCCTCCCCCCCTCATGCCCCTGCCTCCCTCCCCCTCTCAGAAGGCCCCAGCCAAGGGGGAAGAACAAACGCAGGGCCACCAGGCCAGTGTGCAGCTCGCTGCCCCGCTCCCTGGCTCCCTGGCATGCGTCTCCCACCTCCACCTCTGCAGCACCTGTCCCAGGAGGAGGAAGAGCGGCATACATGGCTGGATCGAGATGAGATGCCGGGGCAGTCTCTTGCTCATACCAGAGCCTCCCGTCCCCAGGTGGAGATCAATCCTGACAGAACCATCGCTCCTGAATTGGCTGAAGTGGGTGGTGGTGAATCTCCCCCCCCCCCCCGGAACGTGACATCTGCCGCCCGCTTGCAGAGTCAAGTGGCCCAGCCTTCACCAGCTTCCCAGCAGAGGAGGGAGGGCGGATGCTGCTGACATGGGAAATGCGCCTGTGGAAGAGCTGCCTCAACTGCCCGGGGAGGAGCCGGGGCCAGCACCAGCACAGTCCACCCAAGGGAGGCCGGAGGGGCCGCTCACAGGTGCCCAGGGGGTGACATGGCTTCACAACTAGAGGAAAGCCTTGGACTTGGTGCATGCCGCTGAAGCGTCCGGCGAACGGACCTTTCAACTTTTCAAAGATTTGAATGTGGAGGAGAGCCAGAGGAGAGCTAGTGAACGGCTCCTGACAGTTGGGTCAACATAGCCCATAGGTGACAACTTTGGGACACTTGATCCATGAAGGGATGGAAGCCTCTGATCATACTTGTGAGCAGGTCATGGGAGAACGAAATGCCATCCTGGACTGGCAGACTCACGCTCTCCATTTGTCAGCAGCAGTCCTTCACAGGGCTCTTCTGGGTCCCCAGCATTCCGTCCACACCCCTATGCAGCACCCCAGTAGTTCCTGCCACCCCCACTGCATGCCCAGCACCATCCCCAGGCGCCTCTGATACGCCCACGACCGGGGGCCACTCCATAGCCCCTGCTTCCCCCTCAGCCTGTCCTTCCGGTCACTGACCCTGGAGATGCGCCCAGGGCTCACCGAGATGCACCCGCTCAGAGGTGGCGCGAAGCAGGCGGTGCACGCGGCATCAGGCTGGCATTCCCAGGAACAGGGGAGGAACAAGGCAGAGGTCCGGCCTCAGGTTAGGATTCCACCCCCCATAGCTCCACCCATGTTTGCTCCTGCTTCTGAGTCTCTCCTCTACCTTCGGCGGCTCAGAAGGTGCCTCAGTAAAAGCAAAAGTACAGAAGGAACAGTGTAGAAGGCGTGGCTGTGAAGGACAACCCTGGCCCCGAGCCTGCAACAATGTTGCTGGTGTAACCATGATAGTGTATTTTTCTGGATTGATGGGGGGGATGCTTTAATTACAGGAAAAGAGCCGTGGCAGCAGGTACGCCAGCGGGGCATTTAAGCGGACATACCCGCCATCAGATCTCAAAGCTGGCCTGGAAAGTCCGCCGCCCAAGGCATACAGATTTGTGTTAAGGCCTCAGCTGCTTAGAAGCAGGGCAGGTGGAAGAGTTCCAGAGTAGTATTTCATAGTAACACCTGCTTTACTGTTCATCTGTTTCTCCATTTTCACCTGCTGTTCACTTTGCTAGTCTGCCTGTTAGGTTTTCTTCACATGGAGCTTTTATCCTGTGATTGAGATTGCTCCTTCATGGAAGTTTGTGGGCTCTTTACATGATGCTGTCACCCTCCAGGGCGTCTCCTGCCCTAAGTGCCCTTTGCTCCATTTTTAAATACATTGCAGATAATGAGCTCTCAAATTACCCCTGTTGTGTTCCACTTGAGTTCCCTCCGTGAAAAGAGGAAAAGCGGCAAGAAGAGGAGTGAGATCAATGACAGATAATGGAAGATTCAGATCCGGGGAAAGGGGAGAGGGGAAAGGAAGCGGGTGAAAAGGGAGTCGTCGTGATCCTGCATTTAAAACCGAAGCAGAAAGCCCTGTTTTAAATGCAGGATTTTAGGCTGGTGTAGAGATGCCCCAAGAGACGTTACTGACTGCTGTGCAGGTATCTACCACAGACTGAATGCAGACCTTGGGGAATAAATCAAAATCTGCTTGGTGCGGCCCATAGGCTCAGGTACCTAGAGACTACTGCAATCTGACATTAGCAATGTTTTGACCAGCCCCCCTCTTCCCCCCCCCCCGCCACAGCTATAGTCTATGCTAGAAGTGGAACTATGAGGCCATTGCTCACTGCTCCTGAAATCTCTGTCCAGCCTCCCTCCACATCCCTTCCATTTTGGCCCTTCCTCCAGTAGTAACTGCTCCAATGAGCCTTCTATCCCTCTGTGATGCATCCAGCTCCTGCCTTCTTTCCCATCCCCCCCTCTTCCCTTCCCTTCCCTTCCCTTCCCTTCCCTTCCCTTCCCTTCCCTTCCCTTCCCTTCCCTTCCCTTCCCTTCTATCTGTAGAGCTGCAACGCTACATTCCATGACTGGTGCTGTCTCTCCTGACTGATAATCGAAAGGATACGCGGAAGGGATGATGGAGCAAGCTGAGATTGGCATAGCCGTGCAAACTGTTCTTCAAACTGTCACGGAGGACCATGACAACGACGACGGAGGCGGGGGCAAATTGGAGTGGCCTCTCACATGTGCCAGCAGCACCTTTATGCTGTAAGCACGACTGAGGGTCAGTCTCATAGGTGTGCAAGAACCTGCCACACCTGCAGCAGCCTGCCTCACGGTGCGTGTGCGGAGGCCAGAGTTGGAGCAGCTGTTGCAGGGCAGCTTACAGCAGACCATGCTCTGAAACGCACCAAAGCACTCTGGGCCTCGATGCCAAACAGAGGAGCGGGACGATGCACATTTCAGCGCCACGTTTCGCCTGCCAAGGGCAACTTTTGGTATCATAGCTGAGGAAATGGAGCCAACTATCACGACATCGGGTATTGTCATGCAGAAATCCATCCCAGTAAAAAAAAGGTTAGCAACCACGTTGCACAAGCTGACATTCTGCCTGGTCTACCTCCTGCCCAGCAACACCTTTAGGGTGGGGAATCGGCCTGTGAATTTCCAGAGACACCATCTGCATCCTGAACAAGCTTTACCCAGCAGACGTCATCAACGTGGGGAATGAGGGGAAAAACATGCAAGGCTTCCGTGTGCTTAGCTTCCCACACGCAGTAGGCACGCTTGATGCTTTGGTTGTGAGAATTTTCGCTCCAGAGGGGTGTCGCCTTGCATTCTACGATTGGTCTGAAAAGGGGCAGGGCAACCTGTCCCTTTTGAAAAAGGGGTGGGGTTTAGAATTTGACATGAGGTCGCCTTTTTCATTACTGTCACACCAGTGTTTTAGTAGGAAGGTTAACAGATGGCACACACAAGAAGCTTGACTGAGCTCTACTGTGACTCCAACTCGTAGTATTCCAGAACTCTGTATATGGATGGAATTTGGAATTAATTCCTGAAAGCCAGAGTCTGAGGTCCTGGCACAGCTCTGAGATGCCCTTCACTTCCCCCTGCAGCAGGAGCCCATCCTGCCTCCTGCTGCAGGGGGATGGGGGAGGGTTGAGGTCCTCTTTTCTGCTAAGGATGGGATGTCCTGCCTTTGTGGAGGCAAAGGAAGGGAGGAGAGCTGAGCTCCCATCCAGTCAGGATCAGGATGTGGCTCAGTGTCCCAGTGTCCATATTCTCCCATGGGAAACAGACAGCAGGGCAAGGAAGGCTACACTTTACTCCTGTTCCTTCCTAGGTTCTGCTAGTATTGGGCTTCTGCAACCTTCTTACATTCATGATGTAGCAACACAGTCAAAAAAGAGATCTGATATGTGCATTTGGAGGCAGTAGAAGTCCATGAGAATCATGTCATGTGTGAGCATTTGCATCAGGCCCTTCTTTCAACCTTCTTTTTGAAATCTGGACAATGTACTGAAGCTAGGGATGGGTGAATCCCCCAATGTCTGGTCTTTGGGGGAGTGCACCGTGGGGCAATTCAGGCTGCTTGGGGCCCCATGGATTTCTCCAGAGCCCTGCCGCATCTGCTGGAGTTGGCGGCGTGACTCTCCAGCTTTCTAAAAGAAGTGGTGGGCCAATGGCGGTGCCATTAGTCTATCATGGGGAAATTACAGTCGTAAATGGCATATTTTATGCCATTTGCAGCTGTAAAGCACTTACTTTTACATAAGTTGCAGCTGTTTATATCTATATTTATGTAAAAGTAAGTGCTTTATGGCTGCAAATGGCATATAATGTGCCATTTACGGCTGTAATTCTCCTGCGATAAGCTGATGGCAGCCGCCATTAGTGTATCGTGTTTTTTAGAAAGCTGGAGAGCTGCCCCATGGGAACTCTTGCAGATGCGGAGGTGACTGCAGCCGGCCCACTGCGGACTCTGGAGGTCAGATTCTTTTGAATCCGGCCTCATTTGAGGTCGTGGTAGATTTCTCCAGCATTCCTAACCACGGAGCTGACATCCACAGAAGTCCATGCGTTGCTTCAGAGGCCCACAGTGTTTATGAGTCCATAAAATGTGACAAAGGTCATTATATCCTCTTAAAGAGAGGATCAAAAACATCACCACTGCCCTAGCCCAGAAGGCTGATAAGTGTCCCTGTTATAGAAATTAGAATAATCTAGTATAAGTGCCATGTAGCTATCCCTGCCTCTTATCAGAAGGGCTATAAATGCCAATGCACTCCTGTTCTGAAGCAGATTAAATAATGCTTTCCTAGCAGAGCCTCTGAGGTGTGGGTCACTCCAATGAGACTGAATGTTCACCTTCCCAGAGAGACATGTTTCAGAATTGGCCTCCTGGTCAGCAAACAAGGTTCAGGTTCCCTTACCCTAGTTCTGCTGCCAAGTCCAGACATTCCCCAAACAGAACTTTTGGCTCGGCCTTGTTTATACATCATTTCCCTTAAAAGCAAATGAAACATCAATTCTTCCCAAAGCAGCATTCTCCTACCCCAAGAGAAAGGCAATTTCCCATTGAAAAGCTATAAGCTGCTTCCTGGCACTAGAACCGTAAGAAGAGGGGAGGGGAGAGGAGGGGTCATTGATCTGGTTCTACAATGGCTTTCTCCTTGCACTTGAAGGAACATATTGCAACTGCTCTGGCTTCCCCTCTGCATTCCAACTCCTGTACGTTAGCCACTAAAGAAAACCCCTTAAAGCAGCCATTTTCTGCTCTCTCCAGTCTGAACCAGTCTGGCAAAAGTGAACAGCACTAGAGTGCACTGAAATGCTTTATTTGATTATTGGATGGTCAGCAAAACCATTGTTTCTGCTAACTCTGCAGAAGGGGACACCCTAGGAAGAGAATGCCAGTGTGGTATTCGAGTCTAAAGGTATACTAAATAATCTATAAAGTATACTAGAGCCTCAGTTAGTAAACATCTTGTCTACCTACACAAAAGAGCACTGAAAGCTCTATACCGTAAAGAGATGGTGTTGTAAAGTTGTGCAACTGCAAAGTGTTACTGGTCGTATTCCTGTAATAGGTACATGATGTATTTTAAAAATCTTAATACAAATTACACCTGTGCAACACCCTATCTTCAGAAATAACTAATACTTCAATCTTAAACGCTGTTATATTTGCTGTTCCCTGGCTGTGGCAGAACTGAATAACTCCTGTTTTATGCATGTTTCTGGCCACTCGAAGTGATCACTTGCTGAGGAGATGCTTTGTGGATTATATATTTGGCTACAAAATTTATCCTAAGTACAGTCAGCTAAGATTATATAAGCTAGAAGCAAAAGACTGCATCTTACAGTTTGAAGGAAAGAGACATTTTACTATTTCCCGGCTATAACTTGACTGACCCCACTACCCGCCAGCTGTCCTTGACTGGGTTCAGACATCACGATAACCCATGATGGCTTAATTAACCCTTTTTTTTTTTTAACCCACCATGGGTTAAAAAAGAGTTTTTTTAACCCACCATGGCTTATTCAGCCAAAAGAACCCACTCTGATAACCCATGGTCTACAGAGTGGTTTATTTAACCCATCGTGGGTTATCGTGTCATCTGGCGGTCACCGTGGGTTATTTTGGCCAGCTACAGAGCTGTGCAGGAAGAGCGGTCAGAACTGCTGCTGCTCTGCTCTTTGCTGGCTTAGCGCTTAGGAACATGTCAAAGCAACCAAGCCAGCAGTGCAGATGGGAGGCAAATGAGCAGGATTGGGACTAAACCTCACAGCCAGTCTCCGCTACTCAGGAGGCAGCCGGTGCATCATCAAAACCCAGCACCCTGACAACAGCAAAAATCCAAGGTGGCTAGAAAACCTTGGGGGTTTGCAGGATCCAGGCAAGACTTCATGCACTCACCAAGCAGTGAAAATCCCAAGTGCAGCAAAAAGGGGAATGTGCTTATAAAACTTTGAGAGTTTGCAGGATTGGGACCAAAGTCCACACACATACTCTCCTAGTCAGGAGGCACATTATCCTCCATCAGAGGCCTGCATAATTACCCCAGGGGAACAGTAACTGCAGTACTGGGAAGACATTAAAACCTCTTTGCCAGGGGAGAACTTAGTGAATGAGCTCTCTGAAGCTTAGTCCGTCTCTCTGAAGCTTAGTCCTGATCGTGCAAATTTCCAAGGTTTTATGCATGGATTTTTGCAGCTGTCAGTGTCAGACTGCTGTGTTTTGAGCATGCATCAGGTGCCTCCTGAGTAGGGGAGGCTGGCTATGAGGTTTGGTCCTGATCCTGCAAACCTCCTTGGTGCTATAGGCATCTCCCCCGTTTTGCTACACTTGGGATTTTTGCTCCCCTGGGGTAAGTGTGCAGGTGTTCAGGGTACATCAGGTGGCTCTGGACTAGGAGAGGCTGTGTGTGGAGTTTGGTCCCGATCCTGCAACCATCCAGCGCTTTAGAGGTGAAACTGCTTGGGCGGGAGGACTGTGGCAGGATAGGCGGGGCGGGGGAGGCTCAGTCAAATTAAACACACGAGCTCAGGGTGTGACCCTATACATGTTTAGACAGAAGAAAGTCCTACAATTCACAGCATGCCCCAGCCAGCATGGGTGACTGGGGCATGCTGTGAATTGTAGGACTTTCTTCTGTCTAAACATGTATAGGATTGCTACTCACAGTAGCTTATTATCCCTGTCGTGTGGCAGGGCATCGTGGACTATTTAAAAAATAAGCTACCATGAGTAGCTTATTAAGCCACCATGGGTTATTGTGATGTCCGGATACGGCCCTTGCCTTGTCCAACCTTTCCTGGAAGTGGCAAGTGTTCATCACTGCTCATAATGTGTCTGCCCTGCATTTTAAAACCCCTGATATCCTGCAAACAGTAATTCCAGATGATGTGATTGTAACTACATTTAGTTTAAGCAATGAGCATATTGCATACTTAACCTACAAAATACATTCTGAATACAAAACTTTTTTATTGTAGCATCTAGCCTGGGGGTGGAGTGAAGCAAAGGAAGGAAAGTTGTAAGAATTAAGTGATAGAGACTAGGGTGAGGTAAGGAGGGGAGAGCAGAAACTAGAAATCCCTGCTAACCTCTGGGTCTTCACTCCATCACACTGAACTAGACACCTGAAATACACCAGAGAATCTCTGACCAGTAGCCATGCTGTGCTGGGAATGCTTACTTGGGGCTGCTTCCAGAACTCTTTTTAAAAAAACCTCAAGTGCCCAGATTCTGCACAAGGATGGGAACAGTCATGTTGTCATTGTGTGTATTCACAAAGTGTCTTCTACTGAAGATATTTCTGCATCCATGAAACAATCTTTATCAGAATGTTTAACTTGCTGTCAGAAAGCCTTGTGAACTGCTGCAGCTATTTTAGAAATCAATTCTTAACTCACAGGAATTCCATGGAAAACCAATTGGTTGAAGGGTGGTATATATAAATGCATTAAATATTTTTTTAAGCAAAATTGAGAGCAAGTTGTAAAACTAACCCATTTTGGATCAAACATCTTCATGCACCTGCACTCTTAGACGTTCCTGCAAATGTCATCCTGTAGTTCGTAGAGTCATAGAATCATAGAATAGTAGGGTTGGAAGGGGCCTACAAGGCCATCGAGTCCAACCCCCTGCTCAATGCAGGAATCCAAGTCAGAGCATCCCTGACAGATGGCTGTCCAGCCCCGTCTTGAACGCCTCCAGTGCGGGAGAGCCCACCACCTCCCTAGGTAACTGGTTCCATTGTCGTATTGCTCTAACAGGCAGGAGGTTTTTCCTGATGTTCAGCCGGAATCTGGCTTCCTGTAACTTGAGCCCATTTTTCCGTGTCCTGCACTCTGGGATGATCGAGAAGAGAACCTGGCCTTCCTCTCTGTGACAACCTTTCAAGTACTTGAAGAGCGCTATCCTATCTCCCCTCAGTCTTCTCTTCTCAAGGCTAAACAGGCCCATTTCTTTCCATCTCTGCTCATAGGGCTTTGTTTCCAGTCCCCTGATCATCTTTGTTGCCCTCCTCTGAACCCTCTCCAGTTTGTCTGCATCCTTCTTCAAGTGCGGTGCCCAGAACTGGACACAGTACTCCAGATGAGGCCTAATCAGTGCTGAGTAGAGGGGAACTAGTACTTCCCGGGATTTGGAAGCTGTGCTTCTATTAATGCAGCCCAAACTAGCATTTGCCTTTTTTGCAGCCACACCACATGGTTGGCTCATATTCAGCTTGTGATCGACAACAATTCCAAGATCCTCCTCGCTTGTAGTGTTGTTGAGCCATGTATCCCCCATCTTGTAACTGTGCATTTGGTTTCTTTTTCCTAGGTGCAGAACTTGGCATTTGTCCCTATTAATTGTCATTCTGTTGTTTACTGCCCAGCACTCCAGTCTATTAAGATCACTTCGAATTCTGTTTCTGTCTTCCAGGGTATTAGCTATCCTGCCCAATTTTATGTCATCTGCAAATTTGATCGGCATTCCCTGCACCTCCTCCTCCAAGTCATTAATAAAAATGTTGAAGAGCACTGGGCCCAGGACTGAGCCCTGCGGTACCCCACTCATTACCTCTCCCCAGTTTGAGAAGGTCCCATTGACAAGCACCCTTTGAGTCCGATTCTGTAGCCAACTGTGGATCCACTGGATAGTTGTTTCATCTAGCCCACTTTGAGCTAGTTTGCTCATCAGGAGATCATGGGGCACTTTGTTGAAAGCTTTGCTGAAATCAAGGTATATTATGTCTACAGCGTTCCCACAGTCCACAAGGGAGGTTACTTGGTCAAAAATGAAATCAGATTTGTCTGGCAGTATTTGTTCTTGACAAATCCATGTTCAAGGTGCTTACAGAGCGATTGCTTTATAATCTGCTCCAGAATGTTCCCAGGGATTGATGTCAGACTGACTGGTCTGTAGTTCCCAAGTTCCTCCTTTTTACCCTTTTTGAAGATAGGGACAACATTAGCCCTCCTCCAGTCATCTGGCACTTCACCTGTCCTCCATGATTTCTCAAAGATAATGGACAGTGGTTCTGAGAGTTCTTCTGCCAGTTCCTTTATTCCTCTAGGATGCAGTTCATCTGGCCCTGGAGATTTGAACTCATTCAAAGTAATTAGGTGTTCCTTGACCATATGACTATCGATCTCAAGCTGCAATCCTGCCAGTTCCGCCTGTACTTCACCTTTGCCAGGGGGGTCATAGACCCTCTTTTGGGAGAAGACTGAGCCAAAGTAGGAATTGAGCACCTCTGCCTTTTCTTTGTCATCTGTTATCGTTTTTCCATCCTTATTTAATAGCTGAACAACCATTTCTTTCCTCTGCCTTTTACTATGCATGTAGCTGAAGAAAGCCTTTTTGTTGCTTTTAGCATCCCTTGCTAACCAAAGCTCGTTCTCAGCGTTAGCCTTCCTGACGCCATCCCTGCAATTCTTTGCTACCTGCCTGTACTCTTCCTTTGTTGCTTGGCCTTCTTTCCACTTCCTATATGCGTCCTTTTTTGTTTTCAGGTCATCTCTAAGCTTTTTGTGAAGCCACATTGGCTTCTTCTGTTGTCTTCTACCTTTTCTTCTTGTTGGAATTGTTTGTAATTGTGCCTTGAGAATTTCCTTTTTTAAAAGCTCCCACCCATCTTGGACTCCTTTTCTCATTAGAGTTGCTTGCCATGGGACCTTACTGATCATTGTTCTGAGTTTATTAAAATCAGCTTTCCTAAAATCCAGGGTACACGTTTGACTACAGTCGGCTTTTGCTTCCTTTAGAACCAAGAGCTCAAGTAGAACATGGTCGCTTTCCCCCAGAGTTCCCGTAACTGCTCCTTTATCCACTAAGTCATCCCTGTAGGTTAGGATCAAGTCAAGGATAGGGGTGAGCGGATCACTTACCCGGTTCCAGTCCGGGGCATCTGCTGGGGGGGGAGGCGATCCATACCTCTCCCCGGAATCCTCCCCGGCCGGCCACAGCTGGACTTCTGGCTGCTGCTGCTGCACTGCAGACACAAATGGTGGCCGCTATGCTGGCTGCCATTTGCGTCCGTGCCTTAGGCTGTGATAGGCTACGTAAGTATTTACGTAGCCTTTCACAGCAAAGAGCAGGGGCGCAAATGGCGCCCATTACACCATTTGCATCCCTGCTCTTTTCGTGATAGGCCACGTAAGTATTTACATAGCCAATCACGGCCTAAGGCACGGACGCAAATGGCGGCTGCTACGCTGGAAGACAACCCGGAGCCACCGCCGCCCCCACTGCATCCGCCGCCGCAGCATCCACCACCAGGTAGTAGGTCTGTTCTGGGGGGCATTTCGGGGGGTGGGGGGGTAGTGCATTCCGCCACAGACTCCGGGGGGCTGGATTCGAAAGAATCTGGCTTCACTGGAGTCCGTGGCCGAATTCTCCAACATCCCTAGTCAAGGATAGCCAATCCTCTAGTTCCTTCCTCTACTTTCTGTAGGAGGAAATTATCCACAACACAAGTCAGGCATTTCCTGGAGGAGCCATGTTTTGCAGAATTTGTCTCCCAACAAATATCGGGGAAATTGAAGTCCTCCATTACTACTACATCATGCTTCCTTGAAACCTTGGCTACTTGCTTTTCAAAAGTTTCATCCTTGTCTTCTCCTTGATTGGGTGGCTGGTAGTAGACTCCGACCACCAGGTTCCTTTTATTCTTTGCTGCATTTATTTTGATCCATATGCTCTCGATGGGGCTATCAAGCTTATCCTCCTGTATTTCTGTGCAGAGATATTTATTTTTCAAATACAGTGCAACCCCACCTCCCTTTCTGTTCCTCCTGTTCTTTTTGAACAAGTTATATCCTTCAATTGCTGTATTCCAGTCATGAGAGTCATCCCACCAAGTCTCAGTTACATCTGTCAAGTCATAATTTCCCTCTTGTATTAAGAGTTCGAGTTCGTTCTGTTTGTTTCCCATACTCTGGGCATTAGTATATAGACATCGAAGACCATGTGCTTCATGGTCTGGCTTTCTTCCTACATGCTTCTGAAGACTATTATTGGGCACTATTAGGACTGTTCTCTCCATTGCGGTGCATGAGCCTTCGTCCATTGTTACCCCCAACGTTACGTCTCCCTTCCCCGTAGGATTCACTTTAAAGCCCTCCTGATGAAGTTCTTCATGCTGTGGCCAAACGCATTCTACCCATCCCTTGTGAGGTGCAACCCGTCCCTTGCCAACAGCCCATCTTCCAGGAAGTATAGCCCGTGGTCCCAGAATCCAAATCTCTCTCGTCAGCACCGCCTTCGTAGCCAGTCATTCGCCTGGAGTATTTTTCTTTCCCTTTCTATCCCTCTTCTAACTACTGGAAGGATGGATGAGAAAACTATCTGGGCCCCAAAGTTCTTGAGTTTCCTTCCCAAAGCTTTAAAGTCTGATGTGATGTGATGTGAGTATTTGTAATGGGCAGCACGCCCTGAAAGGCAAGTTAAAAATCTTTCAAATAAATACATAAAAATCTCAGCCCTGCAGATAATACAGCAGTAGATGTTTCAGGATTTGGGGGGACAATGACAGAAAAGACATTCTGGTCACAGTAAAATGACCTGAGAAGAAACCCTAAGTATCACTGGTTTCCTTACCAGCCCATCAAGGAAAATAAAATTTGAAGTATGATAGCTTACAGACTCACTGTTGCAAGAGGTGGAGATGGTTTTAAAGGGGTCAGACAAATTCATGGGCAGGAGATATCTGTCAGTGGCTACTAGCCATAACAGAGCCTCCCTGTATAGAGGCAGTATACGTCTGAGTATCAGATGCTGGAGGACTGTGGCCTTTATGTTCTGCTTTTATTTATGTTATGTTATTTATTTAAAATATGTTTATCTCTCTCCTCAGCCAAAAAGATTCCTGGAGCAGCTTAAATACAATCAGCAAAACAAGATGGTCCCTGTCCACAGGCTTACACAACACACCAGGGAAAAGGGCTGGGGCAGGAAGAGGAAAAAATTAAGCTGCCTTTCAGCAGGGCTGATGGGATGGGCCCACTTGCCCCTCTCGTCTCCCTCAGCACAGCCTGCTGGGATGGTTGCTTTTGAGCTAAAAATGAGAGCAGAGTAATGCCTAATGAAAATCTTGCCTCAGCCCTAAACTCACACGGGCAATTTAGGCCAACCTCTGTTCTCTCAGCCCCCACTCTCCCACCTGGAATATGGGGATAAAATCAGTTACTTACCTTACAGGGCTGTTGTAAGTATTACTGAGAAGGAATAAAAATTTTCTGTGATCAAGAATCACAGAAAAAGGCCACCCATAAAATGGAGAACGAGCAGAGGAATCCCCCCACCCCAGCTGAAGAGATTCCAGACAGCCAAGGGGAGCCCATGATGGAGCTCAGCCCGGCAAGCCAGATGGAAGCCGAAACATGCTGTCAGCACAAGCAGCTGTCGCTGCAGCTCCCCGACGGTGACACATGTTGATGGGAGCCTGTTAAAGACCGCAAGGTGGGTAAGGTGAGGCAGCTGCTCCTCTTTGCCGACTTTGCAGCTTGGACCCAAACGGAAACTCTGCTGGAGCTCTTGTCACTGTGGCACAGAGCAAGCTACCGTTGCTGGGAAAACCCATCCCCCCCCCGACTGTGACAGTTGCAGCCACACTCAGATGGAGATGGCAGATGACATGTGCAGCCCTGCGAAGAAAGAAGCCCTGGGGCTTTGACCCTGCAGGGCCTGGCACCACTGCACCATGGTGTTTTGGGCATATGAAACACTCACCCCCCCGCCCCCACGTGCAGCCAACGTGTGAACTAAATGGTCTTTCCCCCATTTAGTTCACAGCTCTTTGCAGCTGCCATCTTCGCCTTCTCCTCTGCCACCCAGAGGGATTTCGAAATTGTTCTTTTTGGGGGTGGGGGCAATCCTATGGTGCCTGTGATGATCTCAGTGCCACGCAGCCAACCCAACTCAATGAAGCGGCAGCAACGTTGCCAAGGGCCCCTCTTTGCCATGGCGCTCTCTGTGTTGCACTGCAGGTGAAATGCCCGCTGGCCCAGCACAGCATTCTGGATGCCATGGCCAGGGGGACACAGCCCCACTTGTGCTGGGCCACGTGCCGCGCAGGTTCGTGTGCTGGAGCTCCCGAGATGCTGCTGAAAGGGGCCCCCTGGGGAGGGCTAGGGAATAATCCCCCCGGTCAGCTCCCCCTGCCTAACCAGGACCCCGACTCTCCCTGGGAGAAGCACTCCAGGAAGGAATGCTGCGCGGGCTGCTGCCTATGTACAGAGCAGAACGGACCATCGCGAGGGGTTTCCGAGGATTTAATTTCCGCTCACAAACCACTCAGACAATCCCCATCCCCAGACTCAGGCACCAACGTGTGCACATGTTCAGAGGGAAAAGTTCGCACATTTCCAAACTTGTGAGCCCATTTGAAAAAGGTGCTTTTTTCACACATTACTGAATGGGGGGAAAGTGCTCATTTGCGACATTTTGCAGTATTACTGGGTCACACTCAGGCCAGTCAGATATTCAGGCTGCAACCCTATACACACTTACCTGGGAGCTTACTTCTGAGCAGACATGTATAGGATTGAGTTGTCATTGACTTTTCCCACTTAATTTAGGTTAATGATTCTGTTGTGAGCCAGAGTATTCACAGCAGCGTGCCAAAATCATATATATCAGCTTGTGATGCAAAAATATTTGGGTGAACCAGCTATCATTATGCCCACTTTGATATGTGCAAATCCTTTCACACCACATTTTAGAACACTGCAAAGCATTATGCTAGATTTACTGTTGTGTCCTAAATGATTTCCTCCTCAGAACATAAAATGCCCAAGGTATCTCAGTCCATTGAACAAGGAAGCAGGGAACCAGCAGCAGGAATAATTCAGCTGGAAAAGGTCTAATAGCTTCCCTTCCCATCCCTTCCAGATTTATCTCCCTGATCTGGCTGCTTCCAAGATTAGCTCCAACTCAGAAGCTGTGGACAATTTCAGCTGGAAAGGACAAGAAGACAGAGGGGAGGCGGCACAGTGCGAACTGAGTTACTGCCCATTGGAGATTCATTAACTGGAGAGCCAACAGATTTAATAAAATCTGTCCTGCCTTTAATTAAAGAGTCATTTGCAGGCCTCTGATTAGGGGAGTTTCTGAAGATATCTCTCTCTCATACTGCTCAACCGACAGAAGGAAATTAGTCTGTTTTTTTATGTAATGCTTGCAGCAATGAGCTACATGAAAACCAAATACTGGTTTTCCATTAGCATAGGTGTTGAAGAACGAAGAATCATCTCGTAGAGTCGGTATAGTTTAAGACTATGGGTGAATACATACAACCAACTCACCACATGGGTAATGTGGGGGGAATTTGCCCATTTCTTAAATGTGTGCTTAAAGGTGCAATCCTATGCATGTTTAGACAGAGAAACGTCCTACAATTCCCTTGGCTGGCTGGGGAATGCTGGGACGTGTAGGACTTTTTCCTGTCTAAACATGCATAGGATTGCGCCCTAAGTGTGGCAGAGTGCAGCAGTGCAGACCGCCGTGGCTGGTCTTGTCGTGTTCTACGGCTGCTGTAGTCCACCCCTTGTTGCTGATTAGTGCTGTTGCTCAGAAGTGAAGGCCCTTCCCTCCATGCATTACCGCAGAAGTATTTTCTCATTACTTCCTGGTTCTTTGTTTGGAGAAGTAGATGGTTTAATATGTTCTCACACGTGTAACATTTTTTTCATTCGATAATTTTGCTGTTAAGAAGAGTAAAAGAGTTCCTGTCTTTGGAGTTATTCTTTTGGGGCGGTGGGGAATCAGACCTTTTAAAAAAGGGGATTACCTGGCACGGAAGCCTCCACATTCCTCTTTTACTTTGCTATTAAGCTTCTGAAGCTTATTTTCGATTATCCACACATCTCGCGTGGAGTGCTGCAGGGCTGTGTCCTGGGGCCTGAGCTGTTCAACAATTTCATAAATGACTTTGATGAGGGTGTAGAGGGGCTGCTTATCAAATCTGCAGAAAACTAAGAGTGATAGTCACACCATAGCAAAGAAGGATGCCGACAAGCTGGAGAGGGTTCAGAGGAGGGCAGCAAAGAGGATCAGGGGACTGGAAACAAAGCCGTATGAGGAGAGACTGAAAGAATTGGGCATGTTTAGCCTTGAGAAGAGAAGACTGAGGGGAGATATGATAGCACTCTTCAAGTACTTGAAAGGTTGTCACAGAGAGGAAGGCCAGGATCTCTTCTCCATCATCCCAGAGTGCAGAATATGGAAGACTGGGCTCAAGTGACAGGAAGCCAGATTCCAGCTGAACATCAGGAAAAACTTCCTGACTGTTAGAGATGGAACCAGTTACCTAGGGAGGTGGTGGGCTCTCCCACACTGGAGGCATTCAAGATGAGGCTGGACAGCCATCTGCCAGGGATGCTCTGACTTGGATTCCTGGAATGAGCAGGGGGTTGGATTCGATGGCCTTGTAGGCCCCTTCCAACGCTACTGTTCTATGATTCTATGATTCTTGCATCTAGGTATAAGGAAGTCAAAGAGCAAAGTACAGGATGGAGAAGGCCTGCTTGTTAGCAGTCCATGTCAAAAGGACCTAGGTGTCTTAGTGGATCACAAGCTGAATAGGAGCCAGCAGTGCAATGTGACAGCCAAGAAAGCTAATGCAATCTTGGGATGCATTAACAGAAGCAAAGTGTTCAGATCATGGGTTCCTCTCCATCAAGAATATCTTTGAAAAGGATGAAACTCCCAGTTAAAGAAGGTAGGTTTGGTTTTCTGGACCTTGGTACATATTGTTGGGCTTATCTGTTGACCTGCAGTCAGTTTTGATCTTTTCCACTTAGATTAGATTTTCCACCTTGGTCAGTTTGGGAATCTTCCTGTCTGGAGCCTCTCTCCAAATGGATGGCATTAGGTTCTCGGCACATTAGAAGGGACAGGGCTCCTCCCACAATTCCAGCAGTCAGAGAGGCGTGGCATATAACGTCAGGCCAATTAGAGTTTGATGCATTTCCCCATGCCAAATTGACCCGATTTAAACATCAGAAGGAAATGTTCTTGTGGCAGACCTGGATGGACAAGAAGATTTTTACCTTGGATCAATTATTGAGTGCTGATGATGAGTTTTAGCCATTTTTGACTTTGCGGGATAAATTTGATTCGTCTCCTACAGCTGAACGGCAATATTTGCAACTGCAACATTTGTTAGAATCTAGATTCGGTTCGGAAGCTTTCCCACCCTCGGAGTCCCCTTTGCTACTGGAAATACTTATTGAAGCTGATCAGGTATATCAACCCATGATTTATGTTAATCAGTATTTATAATCAGTGAATAAATATGATACATGGGGTCTGAAGCAGGAATGGAACAGGAAACTGGATTGTCCTATTTTGCCTAATCAATGGATTGCTGCTTTGGCGTCTGCATCTGACATGTCTGTGGATCTTCGGTTACATCTTATTCAGCAAAAACTCTTCTTTGGGGGTTGTTGGACACCACAACATCTCTTTAGCAAAGGTTTGTCTAATTAGGCTAATTGTTGGAGATTTGAAACAGTTAATGCTTCTTTCAATCATATGTTTTGGAAAAGCCCAATTGTTTCCACCTTTGGGGAGGAAGTTATCATATGGATAAACTTTGTATTGGAAAACTCTTTAACATTTACTGACGTACACATTATTTAAAATTATTTAGCTGCTGCTTCTAAGTTAACACATGGTCAATGTAAAAGGATTTTTCACACCCTTCTGACTGCCAAAAGACCAATACCACAATACTGGAAGGATAAATGCTCACCTCCTATAATACACTGGATTGAAGACCTAACAACACTAGCAGCATTCCAAAGAGTAGTATACCGGCACCACTTACAAATAGACCTATTTATGGATATGTGGTCCGCTTTTATTGCAGTTTATGTATAATTCTTTCTTTCTTTCTTTCTTTCTTTCTTTCTTTCTTTCTAGAATGTTGTAATAATTGAAACTGAAACTTTTAAAGCACGGAGCTATACTACTGATTTTCTTCCTTTGTCTCTTTTTTTGTTCTTGTTTTTTGTTTGTTTTGCTGAAACGTATAATAAAAATTTATTAACAAAACAAAAAATCTTCTCGATCCTATCAAAATATAAGTGATTTTTTTAAGCACTGCAGATAAATGCAAATATTTAAATCTTTCAAAATGCACAAACAATAGAATACAATACATAAAACAGAAACCTAAAACCATGAACTGAAAATCATGGAGAAAGAGCAAGGAAGACAAGCTGTTCCTTCAAAGACAATTCTAGCTGTCAGCAGTGTTTCTGAGCTCAAGGAGTGGCATAGCAGTTCAAATTCTGAAGGAGAACCATCAGACATGGCGAAAGTGTGTTCCCAGGTGAGTCCAGATATGAGTAGGCCAGTTTCTCAAGTTACAAATGTACAGATGGCTGAGCTTGAGGGTTCCTCCTCACCCTCACCCCCCCACCCCCCCAGTGAAAGGCAGCAAACAGGAGATTGACCTAATAGATGCCAGGCGCAGACGCAGAGCAAAGAGAGAGAAGGCAGGGGTGGAACTTAGACAGTCTACCCGATTGGCCTTGCATAAGAGGCTGCATTTAGAGGCCTCACGAGAAAAGAGAGACCTCCCTGCCTTAAGTTAGGCTAGAGAGACGAGACTGCCTCCCTCTTCAAAAGGCAGGCAACTCTCGTAAATTCCAAGACTTTCTGTTGTCTACACAGAAGGTGATAAATGTTCCCTTCCACAACCGTAGTAAGAAAAGGAGTGCATATTTTTAAAAATAATGTTATTATGGTGTTTATTTGTATTTGTATCCTTGTGCTAATTATTGTTTATATTTATTTCATTTTTCTTTCTGTTATATTAGTTATGAATTTCTGTATTTGTGTGTGCCTAAGTCACATCAAGACTGCTTTTTGCTGTGGGAAGCAATGCATAAATTTAATAGGTGATGATGACGATGCAAAGGGTAATTTTTTCACCCTTTGTTTGGAATGCAAAGACTAAGGGCACTTGAGGTAACCATACTGA
Source organism: Heloderma suspectum (assembly GCF_057233095.1). Classification (NCBI taxonomy): domain Eukaryota; kingdom Metazoa; phylum Chordata; class Lepidosauria; order Squamata; family Helodermatidae; genus Heloderma; species Heloderma suspectum. The sequence continues at coordinate 128,910,571 of NC_139462.1, read as the reverse complement.
CCTGTTAATGCTAGGGTTTAGAATCATAGAAATATCGGCATGTTTATGCCAAATTAGCAAACCTGCATATGTTTTATTTAAGAGTATAATTTGATACTCATCAAGAGCGAATTGCGACTGCCCCATGCGCAGAAAGTGAGGAGCAGCAAACCCACCGCTCGGCTTGGCAGCCACAGGGCCCTTTCTGTGGCACTGTTGTGCTAACATGGCTCAGTCTCTCAGATCTTTAGAGAGCAATCCTATGGCCCCTCGACGACATCTGGGGGGCCATAGGCTATTCAGATTCCTGGATCCGAAGTCAGAGGCAGTGCTCCAAGCGATTCACACGCCGTCCCCTCCCCCTCGCAGCCAGTGTGGAAGGAACAGTGCCAGCTGCCTCTCCGAGGTCAGGAGCATGAGGTAAAGGAGCATTCCAGTGGGGGGGATACGAGCTGCCCCAAGGCCTCCCCAGCCTCCTCCCCTGACATGCCCCTGCTAGATGGGCAAAAGGTCCGTCCCGCCAAAATGCAGAGTGGGAGGAGCAGGGAGGCGGAGTTCACCTCCGCCTCTCCTCCTGCTCTGCGCTGGGTGAGCCTAAGCCTCTGGGTTTGGAGGCTTACGGTCGTCATGACAGGGTTCCACCCTTAAAGAATTTTGTTAGCTACCTTTTGCATTTTAAATCAAAAGGCAGGATACAAATATTTTAATAAAATAAGCAAATATGTATACTATAGATGGAAACTAAACTGCATGCAGTTTCGTCTATATCACTCCAAGAAGGCGGGGGGGGGGGGACTTTGATGAATTGAGAGCCTGATGTGTGAGTACAACAGCCTGAACAGCAACATTTAAGACCTGGAGAGTGGAGATTTTCCATTATTTCCATCATAGCTTTCAGACCACTGACCTTTAAAATAGGTCTTATGTTTGTTATATATTAATTTTCACTTATTGTAAGCTGCTTTAAAATCTTTTAGGCAGAAAGAAGGGTTATAAATATTTAAAAATTAAACTGAATTTAAAACAAAACAAAACAATAAGCAGCTACCATATATTTTATCAAAACGAGTAACAACAGCTATTTTTTGTTACTTTACTATAAGGATTTCGGCTAACATTGTATATATTTAAATATATTTTGATATATTTTGCTTTCACAAGCTTTAAGAGCATAAGAAGAGCCCTGCTGGATCGGGCCAAGGGTCCATCTAGTCCAGCATTCTGTTCACACAGTGGCCAACCAGCTGTCGACCAGGAACCCACAAGCAGGGCACCCTCCCACCCATGTTCCCCAGCAACTGGTGTACATAGGCTCACTGCCTCTGGTAATGGAGGTAGCACACAGGCAGCTATCAAGACTAGTAGCCCTTGATAGCCTTTTCCTCCAGGAATTTGTCTAACCCCCTTTTAAAGCCCGCCAAATTAGTGGCCATCACTATATCCTGTGGTAGCAAATTCCATAGTTTATGCACGGTGTGACCTTTAAATGTAAGTTATTAAGGTAACTCCTTAATGAAAGATGTCTTTTTATATAGACATTGCCAGCATGAAGGAAATCTCCTTTAATGGGATCTACAGTTGTTACTGTATTTAAAATAGATGTAACAAAGGTAGTGAAGTGGGCTGCTTTGCTGAAATGTGTCTGGCAATTTTAATGTGGAATTTTGTAATTATATATCCAGTTCTTTTATTATTTGTTTATATAATGTTATTGATTGCACTGTAGCTCTAATGTGATTGGGTAGGTGATATTTATAGGAGGATTTTGTACACATGGAATCAGAGTTTATCCTTAGGTTTTAGTGGTCTTTATAGTAACTTTGTACTTCAATGTTTAGAGAAAAAAAACTGTTTAAAATGCTGGTCCCCATCCTTCGCCTTCCATCCTATCACTTGCACAGTGCCTTTTCACACACCAAGTCACCCTAAATGTCTGCAGAGCGATGAGTTTTGTTTTTTGCTTTTTTGCATTCTCTGCTGCATTTAGCCCACTGCTAAAGTTTTTAATTTCAAGTGCCCCTTTCCAGATCCTGCCTCAAATACCACCAAATCTGAGGGATGTAAATGTAATCTTGTGAGCTTTCCCTGACACCTAGTGGCCAAATTGAGAGTCATGACAGCAGGCAAGACAAGCAAGTGGAAGGTCTTTGGTTTGCCTCCAGGTGTGACCTCATGGCTGCTAAAGCTTTATAGGACCAGCTGAAGGCAATTTTATAGTGAACCAAGGGCACAGGAGCGGTAAACCCTGCACCATAAATGCTCCTCCAAAATGAATATTTTCTATAAATCTTGCAGACTCGAGCAACCAACATTTTTGGACTGGGCAGTGAGCACATTTGGAGTTTTGAGAAAGTGTCATGGGCACTCTCAAAAAATGGCTGCAATGGTGGGCTTACCAATTCACAAATGGCTCCCATGGTAGGTGTAGCCAGTCAAAAGCAACCTATCTCAGAAGGCTGGTAAGACTAAAATAAAAGTAATTTGTCCAAGAATCTAAGTAGAAGGCAGAGGTGAGAGTTGAGCTCCAAAACACAAAACTACCATTTTGAACCCACCATTCTCTGCTCCAACACTCATTCCACCGAAGGCAAAACAATGGGCCTCAGAGTGAAGGAACCTGGCCAAGAAAATGAGTGGAATCTGGAACTGGAATCTGTTCCCCAGAGCACAACAAAATAATTTCATGGAAGAGAAACTGGTGATACTCAAAGAAACACACAGAGGCAAGCCCCCTCCCACACACCAAAACATCCCCCAGGCAAAATACACACCACACCAAAACAAACATTCAAACAAATCAAAACAGCTAGCAACTCCCCTCCCATCCAAATACAGGCAACACAGGGCCAAAACAGACATTACTTTAAATTTGTATCTAGTATCACTGTTTCTCCCCCCTCCCCCACACTAGTTTTACTCTACAGTAGGAGCCAATCCAGACTGGGATCATAGAATCATAGAATAGTAGGGTTGGAGGAGGCCTACAAGACCATCGAGTCCAACCCCCTGCTCAGTGCAGGAATCCAAGTCAAAGAGTCCCTGACAGATGGCTGTCCAGCCTTGTCTTGGATGCCTGCAGTGTGGGAGAGCCCACCACCTCCCTAGGTCATTGGTTCCATTGTCCTATTGCTCTAACAGTCTGGAAGTTTTTCCTGATGTTCAGCCAGAATCTGGCTTCCTGTCACTTGAGCCCATTCTTCCATGTCCTGCACTCTGGGATGATCGAGAAAAGGTCCTGGCCTTCCTCCCTGTGACAACTTTTCAAGTACGTGAAGAGCGCTATCACATCTCCCCTCAGTCTTCTCTTCTCCAGGCTAAACATGCCCAGTTCCTTCAGTCTCTCCTCATAGGAATTTATTTCCAGTCCCCTGATCATCTTTGTTGCCCTCCTTTGAACCCTCTCCAAATTCAAAATACGGCTTTCCTAAAATCCAGAGTGCGCGTTTGGCTACACTCAGCTTCTGCTTCCTTTAGAACCAATAACTCAATATAGCATGGTCACTTCCCCCAGAGCTCCTGTAATCCACGAAGTCATCTCTGTTGGTTAGGATCAAGTCAAGGATAGCTGACCCTCTAGTTCCTCCTTCTACTTTCTGAAGGAGGAAGTTATCCGCCGCACAAGTCAGGAATCGCTTGGAGGGGCCTTTTTTTTTGGCAGAATTATCAGGGAAATTGAAGCCCCCCATTTATACTACTTCATGCTTCTTTGAAATCCTTCCTTGGATCCTAGCATGGGAGGTAGTGGGGCTTTAACCCTTGTGGGAAATAACCGAGGCAAAGCCATGTCGTCTTGGCTTTTTCGCGCCTATGTGGCAGATTCCTCAAAAGCTTATAACTGTTGCCTTTGTTTCTTTCGTACAAAAGAAGAAACTGTTAGGACAGTAGAGATAAGTTACCTTATTTCCACAGCAACTCACCTCAGACCTATGAATCATCGTCCTTGCAAAAAGTTGCAGGGCTCTGAGAGAAGAAGCTGGCGGGGGGGGGGTCAGTAAAAGCTCAGTTGACAATGAGCAGACATGCGCGCTAGGCTTGGCTGATGTCACTTATTTAGCCACATTATGATTATAAATGTAACTGGTGAGTGTTGATCTTGGCTGCCTCTGGGTTGACAGAGCTGCCTTCGTTGCACACAAATAAACTCGAGTTGAATCTTACCCGCGTGTCCAGAGTTTAACTGGAGGGCAGCTGGGCACAGACCTCCAAGTCCAGTTTGGACTTGTACCACACCCTCCTGTCCTGCTATGGGCCCAGTCCAGATTTGGGTCCCTATGTGTGTTCTGGAGTAAAACGAAAGAAGTGTTGCTGCTGGATACAGATTTAAAGGAATGTCTGTTTAGACACACAGGCAGCACAGGCAGAAGAGCCTCCCCACTCCCTGCTCCCTGCTGCCCACCCGCTTCGCAGTGGCTGAGCGCGCCTCAGAGCGAAGCACTGGGCTGCCATTTTTATTTTCCAGCAATGCCTCTGTGGCCCACGCAGAGCCCAAAAGCATTTCTAGAGAACAAAAAGGGTGGCGGCGGCTGGCGGTTTGCCACGTCTGGCTGAACTTATCTTGCCACCTGAGGCAACCTGCTGCCGCTGCCTTTCCAGCTGCGGGGAGCTCGCCTGAGGTCTCACAAGACTTGGGGTAAGCTCCCTGCTGCTGGGAAGAAAGGCAGCGGTGGGGAGGAGCCAGCCCTGGGAGGGTGAGTAGAGGGGGGCGGGGGTGCACTCTGCGCTCCCTGGAAGCTGCCCGAGTAAGGGCTTCCCCTGGCCTGAGGGAAGGCCAGGCCCTGCGCTTCACTTTGCAACCTGCCACCCTGCCGGTTAATGATTATGATTATGATTATTTAAAAATCTGAACATTTTAAAACAAATATCCAGGAAGGGCAAGCAGCCTGGTGGGCAGGAATAGAGGTGTCTGAGGACACCACGCTGGGAATTCCACGCCCATCTGCACAACCATACTTAAGTGAAGTTACCAAGATCCATGTTTTGAGGGTATTTTTTAAATACTTGGTAAATTTGGTGCAAGATTCCCGGCTGGGGCAGCTTTGCCTGTCCTGCACCTTCTCTTATTGGGGAGGAGGCAGGGCAGGCAAAGCTGAGCCCACTCAGCCCTCTTCACTCACCGGCTGGGGAAGGCGCGCCCACACGCCAGCCTTCCCAGCTGAGCGGCAAGTGGATCATCCCTCTGCCCAGCCAGCACCGTGACCGGGGAACACTGAGTGCGCCACTTGCCCTCCCACTGCAATCCTTGCCTTGTCGCTCATTACGGATCAGAGGTAATGTTGCACAAAATGCTAGTGTCGCCCCCTGGAGGCTAGTCCAATTTGCCCCAAAGAGGAGAGTCAACTTCAGGCTGGGTCCAGCTCGATTTTATTGTTTGCAAACAGTTCGACAGAGGAGCTCACGCTCAAAAGCAGAGTGGACACTGGGCAACCCCAGCTACAGTTTTATCACTCAGCTTGCATTCCTCAGCCAGCGTGTTACTTTTGATTGGTTGCCAGCGGTTTGCCTAGCAACCTTATCTTAGGGTTACTGTCCGCTCATTCCAGGCGTGCGCAGCTCTTACAATACTACGTGCTGCTTAAGGCACATGCAATGGCTTTTAGGTTGCATTTTTACTACAGTGACAGCTGGAATTCCTCTCTCTGCCTCCTCCCCAAGCCCCTGGTACCCTCCGGGGGATGTGGCTGCGGGAGGGGAGCCTCCATGGGCCAAACAGGGAACCTCTGCACACCAAAGATGCCCCATCCCTGCTCTAAGTTAATTTTGGAAAATTTCTGGGCTGGACTTTGGGAAATGTGCCCATCTCTAACAAAAACATCTGGTGTCATCCCAGAGATCTTGAAAGGGGAAAGAAACTGTGAGAGCCCAGGGCTGGGAACTGAATCACTGGCTTTGAGGGCATTCAGTCTAGTTCAAAGATTCTTTCCCATTAACCCTTAGAGGTAGGAAACCATTTCCTCCTGATGATTGTCGTTTTTGTTTTTTAGGAAAGGTCAACACATTTGGTTGTTGAAAATGCGGTGAATTGGATGTTAGTTTATGACACTTTTTTGGAGTTTTTCTCCAATATTGGAGGCAAATTGGAGATGGAACAAATGATGGAGTTTAATTTGACTGTGAATATCGTCTAATTATATAACTACCGCCCCAAACATAAATTAGGTGGACTTGCTTACTAAATGTTGGTGGATGCGAAGGTTGTGTTGGCAAAATACTGCAACTATGCCAAGTCCTAAGGAATGGTTGTTTAGGGCATGTTGGGAGTTGTAGGTCCTTTTTCTGTCTAAACATGCATAGGATTGCGCCCCTGAAGTATTAGAATTAGCTCGTATGGACAAATTCACAGCATTGGTTCATAAAAGAAATGGGCTAATGCTTCAAACTGATTTTTTTCTTAAAATGGAACCCATATTTAATTGATTTTCAGTTTTTATGTTTGTACGTATTTATCAATATGCGTATTTGATGCCAGAAAAAGGGAACGTGTGCAGCTAGGCTGTGTTCTGGAGCAATAAACCCTATTGGAGGTGTTGAGTTTGTGATGCTCGTGGCAGTCTCTAGTGGCTGTTTGGCTTGTGCTTCTTCCTCTGCCCTGGAGCCTCTTTCTCACTCGGCAGCAGATACAAGCCAAAACAAGCTTTTCACACATCCTTTTTCTGCTCACCCTTTCTGTTGCACTGCCTAGCTAGGTATCCTGAGGCTGCTGCTCTTCAAGACAAAGCAAGTGAATTCGATTTTGATGTTTTATTTCATTTTTAGCTCACATTGAAATATGTTTCATTGCAGCAAGGCCTCTTTCTTATCAGCTTTTTCCTGATCTTGTTAACATCAACATTTTGGCCTGTGAGTAGAAGCGAGTGATGGGGTGTGATCACTAAACAACTATGACTGTCAGCTTAGTAAAGGTCTCCTAGTAGGGGTGGAGGAATCTGTCAGCTTCTCATTTTTCCAGCCCTAAATTCATTCTGTCCCATTTCTGCATCAGTTCGCAACGTTTTTTCTTGAAGTCTGCACAAAAACATGTTATCTATTTTCATGCACATTCCACCTAATATACATTTTGTATGCAATTTTTCCTAAAATATAGTTTTTGCAAGTTTCCCCTAATGTAATGATTTCTGGGTACTTTTTTCACCAAGACACCCTTTTTCCTGCGCACCTTCCCCATATATACACATTTTAGTATGTATATTTTGTTCGGAGAACTGCATCTCAAAATTCCGAGAAATGCAGATACTGAAGAATAACGGCATTCTAGTTTGCATATTGATTTGGGAAGTGTGAATTTGGTAAGATCAAAATGTGAACTGACTGAAATGCCAACCAAATGAAATTCTCCCCTATCCCTCCCTCCTAGTACAGCTATTCATCTTTTAACCATTAAATTCAACTTAAATTGACACACAATGTCATAGTGGATGTTGCTGATTTTCAAAATTCCTTGATTCCCTGAGTTTGCCCAGCCCTTCAAGCTCCACTCTATTTTGAATAAAGAGGTCGCAGCAGAAGGAGAGAAGGGAAGCAGGGCCATGGTCAGTTCTGTGAGAAGCCAGCTCCAGGAGGCTCCTTCCACCACCAACTGTCACCTGGCATCAAGCTGCAGCAGAGGGAGAGGAGAGAAGCAGGGCCACTTCATTGGCTAAGCAGAGAGACCAGCAACTTTTGGTCCCTCCTGCCCTTGAACTGTTTCCATTCCAGCCAGTCATTATAAGAATTTTGTGACCAAGAACTAGTACCCAAGGTGGCTTTCTTGCTCCCCAACTCTTTCCCTTTTGTGTTGTGTGTTTAGGTTGTAAGCCTGAGGGCAGGGGCTGTCTCATCTTTGTAAGCTGCTCTGAGAGCCTTTTTCTGTTGAACAGCCGGGTAAACATGCTTCAATGAATACACAAATGAGCACCGTCTCTCTTGGAAGATCTCCTCTAGCTCAGAATGTTCAGTGTGATTTTGCACATGCAGGGTCAGCAGATCAGGGTCCAAAGCCAGCTACTTCAGCCCAAGTGCAGATGTTCTTTAATATCATCCTATTACTCTTGATGAAACTCTTGATGGATGCTGTGCGACTGACAAGACCCCCCACCCCCACCCCCACCCCTGACCAAGCAGCCTCTTGCTCAGTGCAGAAATTCGCTGTTTCGGTCAATTCTCACAGTGGTTTCTGGCAAACATTTGTGTGGTTGTTTCTTCCCAACTAGATCTAAAAGTCTGACTTGTTCCCAATATACGTATATTTAGAAGTGGTGGGTAAATTTCCAAGCAGCTGATGCTGTGGGATGACTGTAAGGCATGCGATCTCAAATGATGCTTGCCTCCACACTGACCATTTAATCTGGAATTACTATCCGCCATTCACTCAGTCTTTACAGAGGACCCAGATTATATTGCTGCTTTGATGCACTCAGTGGTCCTTGAGTTGCCCTCCTGACTTTTTTCAGGACCAATTTGTGGCAATAGTTTTGATCATGAATGCAGTCAGAATGTCAGCCTGTCCAGTGAGGATAGGCAGAGGTGGGGAAATGGATAGCAAAATGGTCTTGCCTAATAATCATGCAGGTTACATGAGCAAAGTCAGATTTAGCCACCAATCTAATAAAAACTGCACCTATTCAGAAGCCCCAGGAACCCGGGCTGTAAAGGAATAGTTTCACAACTTCATAAACACCTTCTCAGCACTGATAACTATAGCATGAGAGGTTTAAAAATAGCCTGGGAGCAAGATCTAGGATAAGGAATAAATGATAAAAATTGGCAAAAACTTTGGTCTGCCCATCCATTGTAATCAATCTCAGCCCATACCAGAGAAAGCTCAGTTAAGGTGATTTACAGATGGCACCTCACTCCAGTGAAGCTTGCAAGAAGAAATAAAAATACATCTCTGTTATGCTGGAGAGGGTGCAGAGCCATTGGTCACATTTCCATCATTGGTGGACTTGTCCATTTGCTCAAATCTTTTGAGTTGCGATGGAAGATGAAAATAACAAAAGTACTAATCTGTCAATTAGTCTTGATCCAGGCCTTGCCCGTCTTAATTTATATAATGAATCCAATATTAATTATTTGCAAAAAAGTCTAATCTCATTCCTTTTGCTTGCTGAATCACAGGTCGGAATTAAGATTGCCGGGAGAATTATCAACAACCTCCGATACGCAGACAATACCACCCTAATGGCAGAAAGCGAAGAGGATCTAATGAGCCTTTTGTTGAGGGTGAAAGTGGAGAATGCAAAAGCTGGTTTGAAACTCAACATTAAAAAAACTACAATCATGACATCTGGCCCCATCACTTCCTGGCATATCGAAGGGGAAGAAATGGAAGCAGTGACAGATTTTACTTTCTTGGGCTCCAAGATCACCGAAGTCAGTGACTGTAGCCATGAAATTAAAAGACGCTTGCTCCTTGGGAGGAAAGCTATGGCAAACCTAGACAGCATAGTAAGAAGCAGAGACATCACCTTGCCGACAAAGGTCCGTCTAATCAAAGCTATGGTTTTCCCAGTAGTAATGTATGGCTGTGAGAGCTGGACTATAAGGAAGGCTGAGCGCCGAAGAATGGATGCTTTCGAACTGTGGTGCTGGAGAAGACTCTTACGAGTCCCCTGGACTGCAAGGAGGTCCAATCAGTCCATCCTAAGGAAATCAACCCTGAGTGCTCATTGGAAGGACAGATACTGAAGCTGAAGCTCCAATATTTTGGCCACCTAATGCGAAGAGAAAACTCCCTGGAAAAGACCCTGATGCTGGGAAAGACTGAAGGCAAACGGAGAAGGGGACGGCAGAGGATAAGATGGCTAGATAGTGTCAAGGGCTCCTTGGAGGCCTCTCTCAGTCTAATCCAGTAGCCAAGTCCAGACACAGACAAAGGGATTCCTTTTAAAGCTTTATTCTTCTTTTACAACTTAACAACTATACTGATTGCAACTAGATCTGAGCAGCAGAGTACCTATGCCCTAAGTTGAAACAGTTGGTCCCCATTTGAAAGGGAATTACTGGCAGACCCCTGAACTTAAGGACTAGGGAAAGTCCCTCCCCTTTTCCCTTGGATCCTCTGGGCGCAGCCGTTGTTTATGTGCCAACCGGGCACTACGCCTCCTTTCCGCGCCCTCCATCTGGCGCCGCTCTCTGCGTCTGTGTCGCGCATCCACCAAGTCTGCTATCTCTGCTCGGTCACTCCCTGGACTGCTATCTAAGCTAGGAATGCTGGTGGGAGGAATCTCCGTCAGCTGTTGGCCCTGGGAAAGAGGAGCGCGCTCCTCTCCCAGGAGCGACTGCTCTTCCTCAGAATCAGAACTACTCTGGGATTCTATGGGCTCAGTGTCCACCCTGACAGATAGCATCACCAATGCAATGAATATGGACTTGAGCACGCTCCGGGAGAGAGCGCAGGACAGGAAGGCCTGGTGTGCTATGGTCCATGGGGTCACGAAGAGTCGGACACGACTGAACGACTGAACAACAACAACAACAAGACAATTTTTTGCTAAAAACTGGAAATGTGACAGGCTTCCTGGTCTGAGTGATTAGAGTGGGAGAGTTGGGACTTGGCACTACTGGAGAAACTGATTCAGCAAGTTAGGCATTCAAGATACCAACCAGGTATTAACACATTCGGCCATACATGGTCATTATTTATCAACTTTATTAATCACCAAGGTGATGGATTTCGTGGTCTGCTCCGGAGAGTCATGGTGATGTATGGACAGAAATGCAGGTCCATACATGCTCCAGAGAGTCATGGTGATGTATGGACAGAAATGCAGGTTGCTTCCCTGTAACTGTAGCTCTTCCAGTGGCCATCTGTGCATTCACACATACAGGCTCTGTGCCTGTGTGGAGCCTCATTTGGGAAACTTCCATAGCGGAGGAAAACACTTTTGTTGGGAAGCCTCCCTCACCGTCCACTGCGCATGTCCCATCGGGTTCCCACCCTTCTCCTCAGTTCCTTGAGACCGACTAACTGATCTCATACTGAGGAGAGTTGTTCAGTCCAGCATCGAGAGCAGTGATGACATCAGCACTGGAGAGGGGACGGCAGGAGGGGTTGTGTGAATGCACAGATGACCACTCAAAGAATGGTGGGTGGGTTGTGTGAATGCACTCGAAGAACTACAGTTACAGGTAGCACCCTGCCTTTCTTCTTCGTGGTCTCTGTGCATCACACACATGGGCGAGTAGCAAGCTGGCTTACTGGAGGCGGGTCGGTGTCCTATTGAAGGACAGAAGACAGAACTGCTCAACCAATAGTCCTCTCTAGCACGTGCATCAAGCCGGTAGTGAGAGATGAGCACCGTTGTTCTCGACCATGCTGCAGCTCTGCAGACGTCCAGCAACAACACCTCTCCCAAATGCTGTCAATGTGAAAACACCTCTAGTCAAATGTGCTCTAGCAGGGTCCTCTAAGTGTAATCTAGCTAGCCCATATGCTAAAGTGAAGGCATGTACAATCCAAGCCGCAAGGCACTGTGATGACACCTGAAGACACTTTCTTTGGACCCTCATAACATACAAAGAGTCTTTCTGATCTTTGAAATGTCTTGATTCCTGCTTGATAGGATGTGGGTGCTCTATGCATGTCTAAAGCATGTCCCTCTGAGGCCCGCTGTAGTGCATTTACTGGGCACTTCCAGGATAAGATCTCTTGCATCTGCCAGGACTTGACTCCAATGTTATAGCAGGTGAATCTGGTGAAATATCCAGAGCACAGCCTTGTCCTGTTCTCCTGGATGAGTTTCAGTTGGTACAGCTCGAGGACATTGACAAGGTGTTTGGACAGGTTTGTGCAACCACTTCTGTACTGGATTCTTGCCCCTCTTGGCTGATAAAAACTGGCAGGGAAGAGCAGCTGGCTGGGCCAGGGAGGTGATTAATGCCTCTTTGCGAGAGGGGGTGGTCCCAGGTCTCCTTAAAGAGCCTGTAGTGAGACTACTCCTGAAGAAACCCTCCCTGGACCTGGAAAATCTTAATAATTTTAGGCCAGTGGCAAATGTTCCTTTCCTGAGCAAGGTGCTTGAGCAGGTGGTTGCCAACCAGCTCCAGACACTCTTGGATGAGACTGATTATCTAGATCCATTTCAGTTGGGGTTCAGGCTGGGTTTTGGGATGGAAACAGCCTTGGTCACCCTGTATGATGACCTATGTCAGGAGAGAGACAGGGGGAGTGTGATCTTGTTGATTCTCCTTGATCTCTCGGCAGCTTTCGATACCATCAACCATGTTATCCTTCAGGGATGATTGTCTGAGCTGGGAGTGGGAGGCACTGCATTGCAGTGGTTTCGCTCCTACTTGGATGGTCAGCTCCAGAAGGTGGTGCCTGGGGACTATTGCTCGGCCCCGTGGATTCTCTAGTATGGAGTGCCACAGGGGTCAGTTCTATCCCCCATGCTATTCAACATCTACATGAAATCATTGAGTGCGGTCATGCTAAGTTTGGGGGCACGTTGTCATCAGTGTGCTGATGACATGCAGCTCTACTTCTCCTTTTCATCTTCTTCAGGTGATGCTGTGGATGTGCTAAATTGGTGCCTGGCTGCGACAATGGGCTGGATGAGGGCTAAAAAACTGAAACTCAATCCACACAAGACTGAGATGCTGTTGGTGGGTGGTTCTTCTGACCGGATGGAGGGTGCTCAACCTGTTCTGGGTGGGGTTGCACTCCCCCTAAAGGAGCAGGTTTGTAGCTTGGGGGAGCCGTCCTTGAGCCGTCTTTGTCACTTGAGGCTCAGGTGGCCCCAGTGGTATGGAATGCCTTCTACCAGCTTGGGTTGGTGGCCCAGCTACGCCCCTATCTGGACAGAGATAACCTGGCTTCAGTTGTCTATGCTCTGGTAATCTCCAAGTTAGATTACTGCAATGCACTCTACGTGGGGCTGCCTTTGAAGATGGTTCAGAAATGGCAGCTCGTGCAATATGCAGCGGCCAGATTGATAATGGGGACTAGACGGTCCAAACATATAAGACCGACTGTGGCCTGCTTGCACTGGCTGCCTGTATGTTTCTGAGCCCAATTCAAGGTGCTTGTTTTAACCTATAAAGCCTTACGTTGCTTGGAACCACAATACCTGATGGAGCACCTCTCCTGACATGAACCTACCCATATACTATGCTCAACATCTAAGGCCTTCCTCCGGCTGCCTACACAGAGGGAAGCTCGGAAGAAGATGACAAGGGAGAGGGCCTTTTCGGTGGTGGCCCCCAAATTATGGAATGATCTCCCTGACGAGGCTCACCTGGCACCAACATTGTTCTCTTCTCAGTGCCAGGTTAAGACCTTTCTCTTCTCCCAGGCATTCGGCAACATATGATAAGTTTTAATCGATCCTGGAATGTCTTATGGTTATGGTTGTTTGTTTTTGAGATTGTTTGTTTGAAGTTGTTTTAGATATATGTTTCTTTTGTGTATATTGTTTCTTCATGTGGTTTTTTTATTAAATAGTTTTTAATCTCTGTATATTGTGTTTTTAATGTTTTTAATCTCTGTAAACCGCCCAGAGAACTCCAGGTATTGGGTGGTATAGAAATAATGATGATGATGACGTATGAAGTGTGGATTCCAATTGTCCAACTGAGATGACGTAGAAGGAAAAAAGGTGGGCAAAAAAACAACACCCTGGTTTACATGAAAAGTGGATACCACCTTCAGTAGAAAGGCTGGATCTGGATGAAGTACTGCCTTATCCTTATGAAAAATGAGGTATGGAGGATCTGTCCTTAAAGCACAACGTTGACTAGACCTCCCTGCTGCGGTAACAGCAATTAAAAGTGCTACTTTCCAAGAAAGCAGCCTTAAATCCACAGTGGCTAAAGGCTCAAACAGTTCAGAAGTTAACATTTTTCACACAACCGATAAACTCTACTGTGACACAAAAGTTTTAACTGGAGGCACCAGATTCCTGAGTCCTCGCAAAAACATATGCACAACAGTGTGTAAATGTTGAAAAACCCTCAACAGGTAGCTGAAAAGCTGTAATAGCTGCCAGGCATACCCAGATCAAGAGTAGTTGAAGTCCCCTCTCGAACTGCATATGCAGGAAGGCAAGTATAACATCTAAGGGAGCAGAGTGTGGATCGATGTCCTTCAAGGCCACAAATTTAGAAAATGCCTCCCATTCATTTCTATGAGAGAGTCTTGTGCTCGGTTTTCGAGCCTCCTGTAACACCTCCTGCACTTTCCCAGATAAAGACACTACAGCAGATGAAGTCTCCAAGCTATAAGCTTGAAGTGTGTGTAGGTCGGGGTGATGGACCCGGCCACTGTCCATTGTCAGTAAGGATGGTATTGACTGGAGTCTGTAATAATAGTCTCTTGATTGTTTGATTAGTATGGCAAACCACAGCATGGTAAACCATGTGGTAAACCATGCCAGGAAAAAAACCTGTCTGTTGTCCTGAAAGGAGCAACCCTTTGAATAGCATGCTTTCCAAGAAGGGTGTGCGTCTGTTCCCACAGGACCTTCGATGCAGTGGTAACCTTCACAATACCGAGAGGAGGGAGAACTTCGAACTCTTCGAAACTGGACAATGTTGAGGTTATTGTCAGCCAAACAGGTAGTGACAGGTGACGACAGAACCAAACATTGGATGCATGGAAGTAAGAGGAGTTACACATCGGCCCAAGTCAAAGCCTCCGTTTAGAAGAGCTGCTCCCCTTCAGGTGAGAGGGGCAAAAGCAGTTTGTTTGCTGCTGACACCATTGTGTCTGAGACTGAAAATGAAGAGGCTGGTCCTGATTTTGCTGCTGCTGGTAAAAAGGTTGCTGTTGGTACCATTTTCTGTGTCTATATGGGGTGTATTGGGTGGGTTGTGATATTCCCATCTTCTTTGCCGTAGTCTTTGCTTTCCGTATTGCATCCATAGCCTCATCAATTTTAGCATTAAAAAGGCCCTCCCCATCAAAAGGGAGGTCCACTATTTGGGATCATGCCTCTGGAGTTAATCCTGCTGACTGAAGCCAAGCATGTCTTCCAAGGGCTATGGCGCTGACCATAGGTTTAGTAACGCAATCCACTTGATGTTCTGTGGTGTTGATTTGTTGATGCGACAACTTTCATGTTTCTGTGTGAAAAATCCTTGCCGGTTCTCTCTGTTCATCTGGAAGGTAATCACAGAGGGACCCAATCTTTTCCCATAAGAAAAGTTGATACCAGGACATCATGGCTCGGTAGTTGGCAATTTTAAGCCCCAGAGCTGCAGAGAGTAGAGTGGCCTTCCCAGCAGGTCTAAACACCTTCCTGCTTTATCAGCCAGAGAGGCATGAATTTTCTTAGACTTGCTTAGTGAAGACTCAACAATGATTAAATTAGGGTGAGGATTCGTAAACAAAAAGCCTTCATTCTTCTCCTGTATCTTATACAGAGATTCCAACCTTTTTGAAGTGGGGGCCACTGAAGAAGGGGCCTTGCAGGAATCCTTGACCATCTGTAATAGGGTAGACAAAAATGGGATAGAAACTGGTGCTGATGCCTCAGTATAAACCATGTCAAAAATTGGGTCTTGTAATTTCTCTGAAGACTGTTGGGTCTCGATCCCCAATGACTGTGCCATCTGGAGAATTTGATCCAAAAAATGAAAAAGATCTTCTGAGGGGGATGCACCTTTCTGTGGACTCACTACATCATTTGGCGAAGATAGCGAGGGAGGGGCCACTGAAATCGAAGAATCAGATTGGTAATCTTCTATAGATTGTGAGGACGTAACAGCCTCATCCGTCACCGTACTAGGCTTTGCGCTTTAGAGGGGACCTGGAGACATATACCTCACAGGGACTGATGGTTCCACGCATATCCTGGGACCACACTACTGAAACTACTTTGATCTCCTGGACTGCGCTATCAGCAGGAGTCCACTTACTCCTTACTCCTGGCATTTACTGTGGGTCCACTTACCATGGTAAATGCCAGAGTTCGGTGGCTATCCAGGGCCAGATATCTCCCAGATAGACCTGGTTACCCCTGCTGTCCCTTGCAAGCCCAGACACAACCGACTAGTGGCATGGATTGCCATTGTTCTGGCACCCCTTTCCACTACCCTTTCCCCCATACTTTCTGCAGTCTGGCCAGGTAGGTTCTTGCCTTGCCCAAGCCAGAGATCAACTGCAACCTTCTTTTCAAACAGACTTATTTTTCTGCTGAGATTCTCAGAGTTTTCAGGTGCCCCAACTAGCAGCTTGAGGAATTAGTTACTTGAACCTAAGGGTATCTTTTGGAATTCTATCCTGTTTTCAGGAGGGCCTTCATCTGCTACTCTACATCACCTCCTATTCTACACCATTGTTTCTATTGTATGTGTGTTTGAGCTATAAGGGAATCCCATTTTGTCATCCTCATTTGTTATAATGACTGTGCACCAGGATTAGCCTGATTGCGCCACCCACAGGTAAGACAAACCTCCATGAAATCCTTTCCTCCCCACTCTTGCAAGCTTACTCCCAAACCTTTTGTTTTCTCTCTCAATAGTTTTAGGGCTTCCTATCTGCTCAGCCTCAGCCTCTGCAATCCCCTTGCACTCAGAAGCCCAGCTCTGATTAGCCTGGAAGCAGCCACCAAGAGAACTAAGCTAATTTCCCCACAACTGAAAACTGGTGCATGATCCACCTGATCCACTTCAAATACATGTATGTTTTGCTTGTTTTCTATCAATATTTTGATTTCTGTAATGAATGCTCTACAATTAATTTCCCCAATTAATTGTACATCTTAAATACTTGCGAGTGCTTAATAAATCCCTCCTGTTTTGAAGAAGCCTGTGTAGATGTGGACCATTGGGTCCCTTCCTGCCAAGATGCACCATCGCTAAGGTTAAAAGATCCATTGACAAATGTGTGTCTTCAGATCGTGCACAGGTTTGTGCACATGTCCAGAGGAGCACATTCAGCAACAGTATAGACTGCTACCACTTTATTGAGGCCTTTCAAGACAACAGTCTCTTCAATTAGAAGGTTCCTCCTTGCACCATCTGCACCTGATTTGGACGGGGGGGGGGGTGTCATTATGGGGCTCTTCTCAGCCAAAGCAATTGCCCATTAATTTTTATGGGTGCAATTATGAAGTTGTGAAATTGCAAAACTGCACTCACATTTCTTAAAAAATCAATGAGCAAAGGCTCTGGCTTCAAAGACAAAACCAGTTACTTCAAAATCATAGCAGGACCTTGCCCATTGAATTAGCATCAACAGATTTAAAAAAGTGCAATGTTAAGTGCCAGGTAGAGCCAACATTTTAATTGAAATTCCAGCTAAATGTAGAAAAGCAAGGAGACAATACAATACTGCAGATTTGTCTGTTACCCATGGGTGTATATGAACCAACGTTATAAGCAGGGAAAGAACTTTCTGTAAACAGATTATTTCCCACCCCCATGATCTTCAAAAAATATGTGATAATCATGAATGTCCATGCACTTTTAAACTATATTCCCATGATGTGGGGACTAACAGATGGATAGCAAAAGTGGGCTTTGAAAGCCTATACAGTCACAAAGAGACTCACAGTACAAGCTTGTAAAGATAAACACCCATCACCATGGATCTCGTGGCCTGAAGATCTTGCTGCTCTTGCTGCGTTTGAACATATCTCCTACAGTTGTCAATTTTTTTTAATGAATGCTTATTTAGATATAGGGCTTGCTTATATTAATGTATATATCTAAAACAGAAGTGTAGATTCCTTTTCTTCTTTCTTTCTTCCTTTTCTTTTTTATTCTTGGTATTGTGAAATGTTACTGTGAATGGATATGCCTTTTTTTAGTAGTAGTTGTCCCCCCTTCTTTGTTTCTGTTATAATTGAACTTTTAAAAATGGATACAAATTAATTGAAGTGAAGGTAGCATTTTAAATTTGTTACTGTCATATAAGCAGAGTGCTCTCTTGTGTATTGTATGCTCACATAAGTCATAGCATCTGATTTTTGCCAGGGACCCCTATCCACTTGGGCCTCCCAACCCTCAAAAAGCTGCTGAGTGTTGGGAGACCCTCCAAATCAGAATGGGATATGGCACGGAGAGCTTCAGTAGCTAGGAGGGATTGGAGAAAATCAGGTGCCTTGAGTTGCATAAGTAGAAGCACTTTCCACTGCAGCAAAGCCACCACTGGATACAATCCTGGATGTTTACATGACATGTTAGTATTTACCATCATTTTTAAAGGAAGGTACGTCTTTAAAAGGAGCCACTGAAAGTACCATTAGCTTTATGTAAGAATTGCAATGTAATTTAAATTTAGAGAAGTTTTGACAATTGAGGATATACCGATACAGACATGCTGTCTTTCTAAGCTTCTCTCTCTTCCTATTCCTGCAAGAAACTGCATTTTAAACAGGTTGGGAATCTTGGTTGGAATTCTGTTTACACTAATAGAAGACCTTGCTACTTTTTACAGTTAAGAATGTTACCTTATTGGTGTTTGTCCTTAAACATGTTTGCCACTTATCAGTATAGGCCAATGCATATGCGAGCCATGTGAATTTTAACCTGTTCCTTTTGCAAACAATAATGGAAAGTGAATGAACCTGTGCTAATACTGCCCTTTCTGTGCTAGTAGGGACACATAAGGTTAATTTGTATTCCAAGAAATCCTTGCCAGTACCTTGGGTCTCCTATTGGTAGTCTTTGGGGCAGTTGAGGGCTACATCTTGCCCCAGGACAAGTGGCAGAGGCCTCCCTTAGCTGAATGGGGTACACAGTGCATGGATTTCAAAAAGTGACAAAAGAGACAGTTCCCACTGAAGTCTCCCATCTCCCTTGTCTATGTCTCTATATGGGGTCTGGTTTGTTGTGTCATCTTGTGGCATCTAACTTTCACATCCCCTAAAGCAGGAGTGGGGAGACTTCAGAGTTGTGGAATCTACTTTGCCTTTTTTTTTGCTAGAACCCCAAGATCAGTCAGGTGGAACCTGGCACAAAAGGCATAAAAAAAAAAGGTAAAGGTGTCCCCAACCAGTCGTGTCCGACTCTAGGGTGCGGTGCTCATCCCCGTTTCTAAGCCGAAGAGCCAGCGCTGTCCGAAGACGCTTCCGTGGTCATGTGGCCGGCATGACTGAACACCGAGGTGCACGGAACGCTGTTACCTTTCCTGCCGAGGCGGTATCTACTTATCTACTTGCAATTTCTTGCTTTCGAACTGCTAGGTTGGCAGAAGCTGGGACTGAAGACGGGAGCTCACTCCGTCAGGCAGCACTCAGGTCTCGAACTGCTGACCTGCTGACCTTCCAGTCTGCAGTTCAGCGTCTTAACCACTAAGCCACCGCGGCCCTACAAAAGGCATACACTTAGAATTAAAGAATCCCGAGTCTAGGAATTTGTTTTGAGTAAAGTATCAAAACTGAATGGAGTTCGCATTCCTTTTCACACACACAAAAAATCCACTCTTGGTTACCCCAAGCTTTCTTTATTTCAGTTGTATATGTTAGAGTGGAGGGAAACCTTTTGTTCGTGGTAGTATTAAAAAATTTGGAGTCAGAAAACCTTGCTGATCTACTGCAAATCTGGAACCTAGCAGTTGTCCTGTGTGCAGGCAGATGCAGCTGTGGAGTTCTTTTTGCTGAGCAGGGATCTTCTTTTTGCCTTTGCTCCTGTTAAGATATAGATACAGCCTCCAATTTGAACATTGATTATCTCTTGCTGTTCACTGCTCCACCAATGCTTCATGTGTGCTTTTTAAATTCTTGCAGCATTTGCATGGTTATCCAATCAAATATTTGTTCAGCACTTTAATAACTGCTCCAAGAGGGTTGTGCATGTGACTTTTGGCCTTCTCTGAATTTTGCAAGTTTTCAGCTTTAAAATGTACAAAAATACATATAAAATGCATATGTTATACTGAAATGTGTATAAAATGCACATTTTATGCTGAATATAAAACACATATCTTACAGTAAAATGAGTATGAAATGAGTACAAATTAATGTGGAAGCAAGACAGAATGGACATGTGAATAAACATATGTAAAACTGACATGGACCAAAAATAAACTGATCTGTACATCCTTTATAGTGATTGACAAGGACCAGCCAATCAGTGCTGTGTAGATGCAGTTTCTACTGAAGGCCAGAAGAACATGTTCTTCTGCCACACTGGAGGCACTCAAGATGAGGTTGGACAGCCATCTGTCAGGGATGCTTTGACCTGGATTCCTGCATTGAGCAGGGGGTTGGACTTATAGGACCCTTCCAACCCTACTATTCTATAAATTACCCCAAATCTTGATAAGGTACCCCTAATCCTGATTAGTAATCCTGCATATATGGTCAGGGCCAGAAAGATTGGAACAAGGATAACTGTTTTGGCAGATGGCCTCTGTACACCACCACATTGAAGTTGAAAGGAAACACACCCAGATGGGAGTGAAGTCAGGACTTTCAGCTGTAATGCAAGGGGTGTGAAAAAAGTGGGGCACTAACCATTCAGGAAGGACAGCCAGTGGCATACACACACACACACATCATTGGTGGCTCATAAGTAATGGAACGAATGGCTGACAAGCCGCTGCATGGCCATGTGTGACCTGTTTCCTGGGTACCCCATGACCAATCAAGCAGAGAAAAGGCCTGGAGGTGGTTCTGAGTGTTACATTTGCATTTGGTAGCTGTTCACTGGAGCTTCCAACATGAGGTCCAAGGAGGTGTCCATGCGAGTGAAGGGGCCATCATTAGGCTGAGGAAACAACATAAACCCATCAGAGAGATAGCAAAAAACAGTGGGAGTGGCCAATGCAACAGTCTGGAACATTCTGAAAAAGAAGGAATTAACTGGCCTGGAAGACCACGGAAAACAACTAAAGTGGATGACCACAGAATTCTGCTCATGGTGAAGAGGAACTCTTTCACAACATCTAGCCAGGTCAAGAATGCTCTTGAGGAGGTAGGCATCTCACTGTCAACATCTACAGTCAAGAGACGGCTTTATGAATGTAAACACAGAGGCTTCACAACAAGGTGCAAACCACTGGTAACGCTCAAGAACAGACAGGCCAGATTAGCCTTTGCCAGCAAACACCTAAAAAAGCCTGCCCAGTTCTGGAATAAGATTCTTTGGACTGATGAAACCAAGATTAACTTGTACCAGAACGATGGGAAAAGTATGGAAAAGGAAAGGAACAGCTCCTGCTCCAAGGCATACCACATCATCTGTCAAACATGGTGGAGGCAGTGTTATGGCATGGGCATGTATGGCTGCCAATGGAATTGGGTCACTGGTGTTTATTGATGACCTGTTGATAAAAGCAGCAGGATGAATTCTGAAGTGTATAGGGCTATACTTTCTGCTCAGATTCAGCTGAATGCTGCCAAACTGATAGGATGCCGCTTCATATTGCAGATGGATAATGACCCCAAACATACAGCAAAAGCTACCCAAGGGTTTCTGAAGGCAAAGAAGTGGGATGTTCTTCAATGGCCAAGTCAGTCACCTGATCTCAACCAATAGAGCATGCTTTTCACTTACTGAAGACAAGACTGAAGGCAGAAAGGCCCCCAAACAAGCAGCAGCTGAAGGCAGCTGCAGTAAAGGCCTGGCAAAGCATCTCGTGGGAGGACACTCAGCATTGGGTCATGTCCATGGGTTCCAGACTTCAGGCAGTCATTGACTGCAAAGGATTTTCATCCAGGTATTGAAGGCGATCCTTCAGTTTGAAATGATGTTGGTTTGTTCCATTATTTATGAGCCACCAGCGATGGGTGTGTGTGCGTGCCACTGGCTGTACTTTCTCAATGGTTAGTGCTCCACTTTTGTCACACCCCTTGCATTACAGCTGAAAGTCCTGACTTCGCTCCCATCTGGGTGTGTTTCCTTTCAACTTCAATGTGGTGGTGTACAGAGGCCAACTGCCAAAACAGTTATCCTTCTTCCAATATTTCTGGTCCTGACTGTAACTACTGTAGTGATTGCACTTCCATATTGGGTTCAGTACTAAAATTATATACATCAGGATGCACCTCTGATGAAATTGGGTGTCTGCTTTGCCATTGGAGGGTTGCTGTTGAGGCCCTGCTTGAACTGCCTCTCAGACATGAAGGTAAAATAGTTCTAATTTGCATGTGTATGAGATTCTCATCTGGAGTGCAGAGCCACATGTAGAGTCATGATTCGAAGGTGGCTGCAAGACTGGCTTGAAGATATTGTGTCATGCTATCCCACTTGTAGCCAGAAAACAAGTCCTCTATTGGCAATTGTCCCCTTAAACACCACCAAATTAACAGAATAAAATAGGGACCTTTGCAATGGAAGGTGCTGAGGCCAAGAGGGGAGAGAACTGTACTTTACAAGGAGTTGACACTACAGGCTGTGCTGTTAAGTCAGAGTTAAAGCATAAAATGGAATTGGCAAATTAGCTGAGGAGTTGCACCTTGAAACCATGTGCTCTTTCCATTCTACCATCTTGAAACCCCAGGGTAGCCATGTTGAACACAGTAGTCAACGCAACGTTTTCCAAGTGTTAACCATTTATAAATAAGTACATTTTTTTCATACATACAATTCATTGTACAGGTTACAATCTGTATACATTAGGGAGGGACAGGGCAGAATGCATTCGTTTTGAACTTTTTCCACGTCTATCTCACAGCTCACATGTACAGACAATAAAACTCTGCTCAAGCAAGTACAGTGAAGGGAAAGAAATATTTCTTTCCTTTATACAGGGGTGGCCAAGAGCCGTAGTCAAGCGCAGGGATTTGTGCGGCTGCCCTGCTGCAAAAGATCACAACTGTGTGGTGATTCATTATATCAGTAAGAGAACAGAACATGCAACTGAATATTATTATACTGTACAGAGAAAATCCTTTACATCAGAATTATAGAAAAGCTAAAAGGAAAAAGAAGTCAATGTCTTCCCAGCAAGTGTCTTGAAGGATGGCAAACCAGAAAGGTTTTAATACAAAGAAGTGCTGTGTTACTGTATAGAGGCAGACAAGGCAGGCAAAATGCTGCAATGCTCAGGGGGAAGAAAATTATCAATGAAAGAACACCATTGGAATGAGAAACGTATTTAACTGGTGCAATAAGAATAGCAAAACATTCATCCCTTCCCAAAATACCCCAAACCCTGGACCTGTACAGATTAGCGCCTTGCACGCTGTAGAAATATTAGTATCGGTAAATAATAATGGGTACTTATAGGAAATGGGACTCAGGGTTTGGTGGAAGTCCAGGCAGAACAAAGCTGAACTGCCCCACCTCTCTCATAAAACCAGTATGGTAGCAGCCAGCAGAAAAGCATCATCTCTCTTTTTCACTTCAAAGCAAGTGTAAAAGTGCAAAACCTCATTTCATTCTCAGTAGCTTCTCATGTGCACGCTCAAACTAAACAACACAGAAGCAGCCCTAGGCCAGCAGTGCCTGCCTTTCTAATGGAAAAGCCATTATGAGAGCAACTCCAAGTGATTGCCAGGAAGAAAAGGACTACAGGGATTGATTTGCAGTGAGGAGCCTAGTCTGGTATAGTGGTTTGACAATACTAGGTTGAGGTTCTCTAGTAATTCAGCCATCTTCAACAGCTGCACACAAAATAGCCTACTATGTAATTTCAGCCCTTAATATGATTTTTTCTTGCTAGGGGAGAACTAATTATCCAGCAATTATATTCAAGTAATTCGGCAGGGGTGGGGGGCAATCGTTCAGGTTTTCCACCCCTTTGTGCTTGTGCCCCAAGTTCCTCCTTCCCTTTTCACAGCAACCATAAATTGAATGAAGGCATCTAACATGTCAAAGGAGATGCAATAGTACTTGCCCCCACTAAGCCCTTTTTAAAACCTGAACTCTGATAAATGAAGATGTTGAAAGTCCCAGTGTATCTAAGCAGAGGGCGTGTGCGTGTGCGTGTTGGAGGGACACAGCCTGCCATCCAAGAGTTTTCAAGGGGCCACCTTAAGCAGAGAAGGAGAAGAATTTTTAGGCACGCAGTGATGTTCATTACTTTATGTAAGGCGCAGAGAAGCTGGCACTTTGGTTTTGACTAGATGACGTTTTGTGTGGTTCTGGAATAGTAGCAATTTGTTAACGCTGCCCAAGGCCAGCTCAGTGACTTGGGTTTTCAGGATATGCACAGGCTTGTTCCCTTTCTCTACAGTCTATTCTCTAAAGCTTGTAAAAATAAATACATTAAAAAAAAACCCTACAGGCTTAGCATTTGAAAGAAATGTTCTCCTTACCAAATTCTCTGCATCTGTCTCTGCATCTTTGAAACTGCAAAGGAATGCTTATCTTCAGCCACTCTCATATAAAATCTATATTTGTGAGATTCTTAAAAAAAAGGTCTTGTCCTATAAGAACATTTCTTACAAACAGCATTAGGGTCATGCACAAAACTGACAGCTGTCTCCCCTGAAGCCAAGCAGAGCTTGAAATGTATTCAGATTTCAATCCCGTTTTTAGGACCTGATAGCAATTCTTTTTAGGAGTTAGCTTGGACTAATTATTTCAAAATCCTAGGTGACAGCATCACATTTCTAGCCACCTATGTGACTAGACCTTTAAGTCTAGTGAGCTCATTCAGGGCCAAACTAGACATATTAATTATGCAAATGCAATTAACATGCACATTTTTTGTTATGTAAAAAGGAGGTGGGAGACCATGGAGGGTGGGGAGGGGAAGTTTAACTTTCTCTTCTTTCCTTGCCATGAGCTTCCATCAATTGCTTCTCTGAAGCTGCTACTTGCATTTCACAGAAAGCCTCTATCGGCAGCTTCAAAAAGGCAGTTTTTGTCAGGAACTTGGTAGGGAGTTAAAACCGCCCTCTGTATAATCCAGAAGCTGCTTAGGTGTCCTGTTTAGTTTGGCCCTCAGAACCAGAGAACTAACTGGCACAGCTTCAAGAGTCATGACTCACCATAAGCCAGCATCTAGAGTGTGTCTTCCAGTAAACAAAAAAAGCTTTTCTGCCATGTCAGAATAACATCACGAGGTGGGCTTTGGTAAAACCAGCATACATTCAAAGCAAAAATGTTGATGGACTCAAGGAGCTGATTTATTTGGTGTGTTTGACTTTGTGGATAAAAATGGTTCTGAAACTCCAGCTTAGATATTGAGAGTGTGTATGTGTCCCTGTCAGGGATGCTCTGACTTGGATTCCTGCACTGAGCAGGGGGTTGGACTCGATGGCCTTGTAGGCCCCTTCCAACCCTACTATTCTATGATTCTATGTGTGTGCGTGTCTGTAAGGGGGTAGATACACTATTTTTGCATGGCCTTTCTTTTTAACACATATGGGAACCCTCAGGGTTGTGGTGTTAGCCATTCTATCATATTTTCCTGAGTAGAAAAAAACTCACTTGGAAAAGGCATTTAAACTGCAGAAAGGACAGTGAAAGAAATTATGTTATGCTCTGTCGCATTGTATTTTAGGAGCGGACACAATGACCAACCAAGATCTAAACTGAGAGCAAATGCAAAAGGAATTGCACCCTACCAAATTCTAACTAAGACAAAGCAGCTCCTATTTCAGTGGAGATGTGTGTTACTTAGTAACTAAAAGCAACAATTAAGCCTCAGGTGCCCCTAAAGAGAATTGCTGGGAGGTCAGTTTGGTAAGTCACAGCAAATATTTCTCTTTATATTGAAAAAAATAGTTCACCTTTTGATGCTTTTATGCAACAGCTAATACTTGTGCTATATATTTTGAGTCATTGCTTCTCCTTTTTTAAATACACTGAAAGACAAGTTCTGCTGTATTTCTAATGAAGACACCAATCACATTTAAATAGCCAGTATTTACCATAGTAACAAATGCAACTGTAAAGTGCACCCCATTTACAGAGATAGCAGGTGGCAAACCCACCAGTGCAAGAATCCTGTGAAATCACAACACAGTACTGTGGGGGATGGGGAAGGGAAAACCCTGCACATTGGCAGTATTAAAAAACTCATTTTGGATCTGCATGGCATTTCTTTTATTAACTGATCAATGCAAACGGGGACAACAGTGGCAACCCCATGGCAGTGAAGAGCAGAGCAAAGCAGCCAGATTCAAGACAATAAGCATGATGACAAGAAGATTCCGATCCTGAAACTGCAAAGATGACTGGCATGGCAGCGGTATTGCTGCTCCACCTTCCACATCATGGAGGAAGTTAATTCGCTTGTTTTTCTACCTTATCAGGAAAGACAGGGTAATATGATGTCTCAGCGCACTCCAATTGTGCCAAAGAATATGGTACAAGTGCTTTTTAACATTGCCCAAAACAGAAAATATTAACGATTATTTTGACGAAGGTCTGCTGCAGCAAAATAGGTTCCAGCTTTGTCATGATACAAGCAGTTCCAAAGCAGATGCAGAAAATATCTTTTAAAGAAACAAATCACTGTTAAATACACAGAAACATATTCTTGTTTGGTGCATAGTCCAGTTTCAAAGAGCTTTAAATAACTGGTCTTCATAAAGCAGAAAACATTTCTAAGTTGACACAGAAATCGTAAGGTGAAGGATCCCTTCATATAGCAGAAAGAAGGTCATCGACCCCCCCCTTTTTTTTTTACTTCCCTAGGACACAAAAGAAAGGTGTGGGGAAAAAGCAGGAAGTGGCTTTATTTATTCCAATAACAAAGGAAAGCAAATGTGGAGCTGCACCAAATTTGGAGTTGTATCTTGGGTTACCTATGAAACCTCCCCACCCACCCCTCTCACACACACAGGTGTTGCTTTCAATATTTAAGTAAAAATAACACTGAAACATGCTGCCCTCCTTGAAAAGAAGTACCTGCAAATGTCTGAACTTGTTGGACACTAACATACCTTAGCACACCCACAGTAGTGGGTAGCTACTCCTGTCCCACTAAATGCTTTGTTTTCTATTACGCCAAATACATTTCGCAGTCAATAAGAGCTGGAAAAAAGAGTTCTAATGAAGGCCCAAAACCAAGGTAAAACAAACACTTAGCAACATTCTGTTTTTCACACTCAAGCAATTGTGGCAACTCATATTAAGAAAACCAGTCAGAATATTTCCTGAAACTGTTACATCAGTCTCTTTGTCTCTCTACTCAGGACCGTAAAGCAGGAAGTAAATGTTAACGATTCCAAGTATGGAACCTACTGACCTGATGTTGAAGCTTCATGCCTTGCAGCTTAATAGAAATACCTTTTCTATCATTCTGTTTATTGAGAGGAGCTCATGATGACAGCACACAACAAAAAGTGGGTTTGTACTGAAAGTAAATCATGAAGCAAAGGGTGTGTAATTTAGAGGAGGCTGCTCTGTGCTTCAGAAACCACTGTACCATTTTAGACATCTTGACAACAAAAATGAAGAATGCCCATTTCAGCCAGGGCCAAGAGGTTAGCTATCCACTCCTGGTACAATCATGGTGTGGAGAGAAATGTCCCCGCTTAATTTACAGAAAGCAGTAGAACAGTTTTATCCCATGTCTGATCATAACGCAGAAAGGGCAAAGTGTAATTTGCATTGCTTTGTGTTCTTTCCAACTTAAGGTCATGGGGACACCTCCATCTATCTCTGATGTTCTCTGGTCTCCTGTATAATTCACAGATTAATCTTTCCATCCATTCCCCAGTGGTGTCAAGTCAGGTCTTCCTGAGCTGACCTAAAGTGGCACAGATTGAGAACATTTGTATAATGCCCTTGCTACCCAGGAATAACCCTTTCCTGCCTCCTGCCTTTCCGACAATACTGATCTTTTCCCAGGCTTCCTTAATCAGTCATCCTGCCTTCTGCACTTGGCCTGGAAAAGCAGTTCAATGTCGAACACCATGAGCATGTGCCTTAAATCCCGTATCAGATTCACCTAAATCAGGGGTGGGCAGAAGGTGGATCTCCAGACGTTTTGGACTTCAACTCCCTGGCAAGGACTTCTGCCGGGGCATTGCCAGGCATGTCAAAGGTTCAGGGCTCAGTCTTGCCACTGGCACCAAGGAAAGGCTTTCTTCCTAAGTGTAACTGCCATGCAGAGGTGAGTTTTTTTTGGGGGGGGGGCAACTATGATCACTCTGGAAATCCCTGCCACCCACCCACACACCTAGCAATTAAGTGGAGAAAGAAACCTTTCCATTGGTGCCAATGGACACTTAGGGCTCTGAGGAATAGATCTGGGGCCCTGGAAAACAGATTTGGTCCCTGGGACCTAGCCATGCCCTTGGGCTTCTGGGAGCTGAAGTCTAAAATATCTGGAGATCTACCTTCTGCCCACCTTTGACCAAGAGTGAAATAAAGTGTTTCATTCCAAAAGTGTCTGCAGAAAAGAAATGCCCAGAAGCCCTGGAGCATCTCTACTCCAGGACGCATTGCTATGGGAGCACTAATACTGAATCTAGGATGAGGGCATTAACTGCCCCTATGGGAATGTCTGTACAAATTCTACAAAGAGACTTGTGGCATACTGAAGACTAACACATTTATTTTTGCATAAGCTTCCATGGACTATAGCTCACTTCATCAGATGCAAGTTGCGGGCTAGAGTCCATGAAAGCTTATGCCAGAATAAATGCTTTAGTCCCTAGGGCCACAATATTTGTTGTGGCTTTTGCTGCAATAGACTAACATGGCTACCCTCTGGAAATTGTACAAATTCTGGTTTTCTCTCTCAGTTCCCCCATCGTGCTTTAAAGTAGCCTTTCCCAGCCTTGGGTCCTCAGATGTTGTTGGACTAAAACCCCAACATATCCAGCAAGCATGATCGATGGTCAGGAATGCTGGGAGTTGAAATCCAATAACATCTGGGGACCCGAGGTTGGGAAAGGCTGCTTTAAAGGACTGGGATATCCCAGAGTTGTTATTGAACTTTGTTAATATGGGAACAATACCTGGAGTGTGAATCATAAGATGCCATTCCGTCACAAGGACAAGCCCACCTGACAATGGACTGGAGGTCCAATGTACAGATCAAGGTAGCTGCCCACTGACTGGCTAAAGTGGAGAGAACTTTGATTTCTCCCTGAATATTTGTTCAAATGCCTCAGAGAAAATCAAAACAGTATCATTTGGAGCATGCCTCTCAAAGCAATACTACCCGTGGTAGTCTGTACCGACAGATTAGCATGCAAGAATGTTAAACATTCATAACAATGAATGTTTAAGACTAATGTACGATCCTATCACACCAGATAAAGCAGGATGGCTTTTATATGCATAGCTCCTCATTAATATTAAAAACAAAATAAAAGCCCCATTTTGTGCAGGTTACAAGCTCTTTGGACACAACGAAATAACATGAACAGCACTGTGCTGACTGAAGAGTGCAATTTCCAAGCAAAAATGGTTCAGTACTCTGGAGGAATTTTTAAAGCCTGTATTCAAATCAATTAGTTTGTGAAATTAACATTTTCTTCAAAGAGCTGGCTACCTCCCTCAAGTGTGTATAGAATCTTTCTGGGTCAGCCCCAATACCATGTACTAACATTGCCTAATTGACAGCTGAAAACATTTACAGTGCTGGCTTTATCTGAGGTCAGCTGTGTGCAGCAAAGGGTCTGGAGCATGTCTTGGACTGCCTCGTCATCACACAGAAATTACAGGAAAACCCCTGGTTGGCGGTCTGCTAGAGAATGAATTTTTTTTTAAAGGAAGGAAGAAAAACAGCAATGTAATATGGGAATTCAGCTGGGAAAAGTGTGCTGAAAACACTAGGCTCTTACTCCAAGACACGTCCATTTCACACATTAGACTCCACAAATGGTCTCTTTGGTTTGATAGGGGATGTCTGTCCTTGCCTGGAGTCTCTGGAAAGTTGCCTATAGAGGTTGTCCTGATATGCCTGTGCAACAGGCAATGTCCTGGCCACCTTAACATCGGGATAGGAAGAGGTTTGGCTAACTCTCTCTAGGGGGTCTCCTCGGGAGCCATTGGCCAACATCCCATGTGGGCTGTAATAGTCATCCTCCAGCAAGTGGCCATTCTGTGCATTGTTGGTTTTGTTATAAAAGGCAATGCTGCTGATTGAGGAAGGAGGGCTGAATGTTTCTGGCTGAGGAATATTTCCAGGAGATGTGGGGCTTATAACAGTATCCACTGAAGACACAGCCCATGTTCTGTTCTGTTGGTGTAGATGAGGATACTGCTGAGTCCGGGCAGTTTTATCTATGATTCCCATGAAAGGTGTGGTCCTAGAGCGAGCAGGCTCGCTGGGGTAACCGCCCTGTGTTGGAGAGACTGGGGAAAGCTCATCACATGCTCTGTCATAGGCTGGCTTGAGGGGAATCTCCATCTGCTGAATTGAAGCGGAAGGCCGGAAAGGGGGATTCAGATTGGGAGTGGATGAGATGCTATTGCTAGAAGGTGAAAATCTGAGGCCAACGCTTTGAGAATGAAGCAAAGGCCTCGGAGTTGGCGGATGAGGCTTTATTTCATTGGGGTTTACTGTAATGGGCCTTCGTATCAAATGAGAGATGTCAGGGGAACCAAGCTGGCTAGAAGGTAGGGAGGAACGTTCTAGATCAAGCTTTGTATGACAGACTGGATAATAGGAAGCTGACTGGCTGCGCCCGATCTGTGGGGTTTGACTATATCTCATCCCACCACGGTAGGCAGAGGAAGGTCTTTGTGGAAGATCCTCTTTAGCCAGACCTCCATGCTGGCAGATTGCTCCTGCACTGAGACTGGCTTGGACATGCTGCACGGGCCGCCCATCCCCCCCAATCCCACCAATGGAGCTCTGGTAGACCAGTCGACTTTGGCCAACAGCCATTTCTGTTGATGCAGACTGGTACTTGCTGGCCACTGAGTGGGCTACTTGGCCATAAGTGCCTGTTGGGATCACAGTACTGCAGTGCACAGCTGAACTTGGCTGGTTGCTTCTGACAATCTGTGCCTTGGCAGGCTGCAACCTGAGCCCTTGCTGGGGGACTGCAACAGGTAGTGGAAGCATCTGGAAAGACCTCTGCGTCATTTTAGAGAGTGGAGACTTTGGCCGACTGGGAAGCTGACTGATGCTCGGTTCCTGCTGATATCGCACTGGTGAACCAGACTGAGCCCTGTATACACCCATGCTATCTGCAGGAGGGCTGGCCCGATATTGAGGGCCTCTGCGAAGAGGTGAAGGAGGTGGGCTTTGATATTCTTTCCCTTGGCTACCAACTGGAGGTGGGCTAAAACGGTAAGAGGAGGCCTGGTGAGCAGGAGATGTATGTGGTGGGCTATGTCTATAATGGGAATTCTGGTGTGTTGGGGAGAGTGCTGGAGAGGTGGGCTGGTACCCTTGTCTTGTTGGTGATCCCACAGAACTATTTGATCTGAAGTCAAACACCTGATGTGAACTGAGTGGTGAGCTGGAGATGTAGGCAGAGTCCCGGTGGGCAGGGGAAGAGGGTGGGTTCTGGATGATGGGCAGTGTCTGGCTGGGCCGCGACTCCGTCTGCAAGCCAACAGAAATGTTTTCTACGTCTTGCTCAAGATACTCCTCTTCCAAGATGTCTTGCACTTCATACAACTCTTCATGATGTGTTTCAGGTTCAGCTACCACAAGAGGTTGTTGCTGCAGCTGCGCCTGGGTCTGTCTGCACTCTTCTTCCACCCTCAGGAGCAGCCGCTGGATCTCACGGTTGTTCGGACAAAGCTTGATGGCTTCGTTCAGGTCCTCCAGCGCTGCTGAAAACTGTCTGCTTAGCCCAAAAAAGAGACAAAAAAGAAGAATCAAAGTTACTCTGGACTGGAATGGATTCAATACTTCAGCAACAAATGTCTTATGAAGAAAAGAACTGCTAGGTGGGGGGGGTGGGGGAGTGTTCCCAGTCTGTAAACCAGATTCTTCAGCCTTTGGCTGTTTCTTCCATTTCCACAGCAGAAGAAGCTCTGCAATATTTCCAAGATTGCTTTCTTGGAAATGAAGGGAACAAGGAAGGCAACTTTGGGGTATGCAGGGTGGGTGTAGCTCTGCTCCTCCAACTATTTAAGTTCTGAGCTTAAGCCCATACAGTGCTCCAGGCGAGTGGCAAGCTCTGGCCTTTCTTCAGCCAGTGGAGTCCGTGCTGAGGGTTGCTCTCCGGGAAGTGAAGGGAACCAGGAAGGGGAGTGCCTGGCATGAGCCCACGAGGCCTTTGGCTACCCTTTGAGGAACAGAAGGGTGGGGAGTTTGGGGGAGGTGGGTTGTCATTTACAGGGACACTGGTAGCTTTTGAACAAAACAGTCATCTAGTTGAATGTGATTCTGATTGGTAGAGAATAACCTCTACACCCTTCATGCATTTTGCTTTCTTGTTTGGTTTTTAAAACACAAAAGTGTGTGTTTTTTTAAACACAAAAATTGTGAAACCTCTAAAAGTTTGACCTATACTGACTGCTGATGCTGGGAGGCAAGGCAAGGCAAGGCTTCGAGGCAAGGCAAGGGAAGGCTCCTTTTGCTATACTGGACCCCAAGACACTGAATGTGGAACAGTCCCAGAAAGGAACTTGGTTGTCATGCTGCTGAATAACATATTGCAAACAGTGCAGAGCCAAATAAAAGAGTATAAAAAGGGGGAATGCGTAACACTGACAATGTAGCTCAGTTAGTAGAGCTTTGTTTCTGGAATGGAAGCTGTATCCCAGCAGGGAGTGAACCAGGCAAGGGTACATTGGCTGTTCAATGGGCTGTCCATGAGCTAAGAGATTAAACTGCAGGGCCTTCAGCTCAACACTGATGGTCATGTGGGTGGATATAAGAGAACCCCTGGCACAGACCAAAGCTCCACACACTCCCAGCAGATATCTTACTCCATGAGCTGAGCAAAGAGGTGAGCAGTGGCAAAGTTCTGCAGTGAGTTCAGCATTCCAAAATGTGATCCTACCTGCAGCAGATAATCCAGGCCCCTCTGAGCACCAGCTGCTCTGACCCCATCTCATGTAACAACAACTAACCTTAAGCCCAGAGTAGAGCAGTCAGTGGCTAACCCCTGCCCTGTCCTCCAGATGCTCACCTGGTACATGCTTCAGTGAACTGCACTGACAGAACGCTCCGAGGACACTATAGTCCAACTTACAGAGATACTATACTTGGAACTGTGGAAGGTGTTCAGCTTGATGGAAGGGGATGACTTTCTTAATCTATTATACTGAGGTTATAATGATAAAAGTCTTCCTTGGGCATTCCCTTGCTGTTTGTTCCTTGTGTGGAATGGGGGCATTTTTGGAGTGTGTCACACCCAAACCTCAGGAGAACAGAACCTTTCATTGCTCTCTGGCTCTCCTCTCACCTGCTGCTGCGTTTGGCCCTTGCTCTTGCATAGTAAGCTTCATAAGATTTCGGTTTCAGCTCCAGTGCTTTAGTAGCAAATTCCTCCGCCATTCCAAAATCCTGCCATTACAATAGGTGCGTAGATAAGTCATTGAATATATACACACACATAGAATTTGGGAAGAAAATAATAATAGTATGACATGGACATATTTTTGTATGTGGACTTAGTATTTTCCAACATTCACATAATGTCACAGATAGCTGGTATCGAGAGATCCAACCCTGTTTTGTGAAGATACAGGTTATCCACTCCCAAGCTGGGCCTATAAGAGTCTTGATTGTTCCTTGTGCATTTCTCCAATCTGCCTGCTATCACTCAGTCTGCTCTCGACAACTCTGCAAGCTCCATGTTTCTTCTGATTTGGCAGATCATGTTGTGTGCGCGCTTGCATTGCTAATCTACAGGTATGACATAGGTATTGATTCTGGCCACTACTGAAAACAGGATGCTAAGCTACATAGAGTTTTAGTCTGTTCTGCTCTTCTCATATCCTTATGGGGGTTGAAGGAATGCATGAGGGAATCCTGGAGTTGTACAGTGTAGCTCTGCCCCCGTCCAACATACATGCTGTCCATGACCCCCACCTCACCCCGCCCTGGATGACTGTGCACTCAGTGACTGTGTAAAGGGCTCTTACATATGCGCCAAAGTACATGCAGAGAGCTTCTCCATGTGAATGCTCCACATTCCCCAGGAGTGCACAGCTGGCAGTAGGGGGCGTGACCAGAATGCATAGTAGGGGCTGGGCTACGCTGCACAACCCCAAATCCCCTCACACGTTCTTTCAAAGTGTGAGAGGGCTCAGGTGTACATCGTCTTAGATTTAAAATCCCAAGAGTAAGGGCAGACATCGATATGTCTGAATTTTTTTGTTAGCCAATAAAAAAGGAAGGTATTGGCACTGGAAAGGTTGGGAAAACCTTTCAAAATGGCCTGGATGTACAGAGCTTGGGTGACTGTTTTTACTTATATTGTTAGTTTCTTATTTCTTTCCTCATATTAAGGTGCTCCCCACTCTGGCGGCTGGCAGATGCAACGTCATCATAAATTCACACTGTTCCTTCCTCAGTTCTATGGCCACCATTTATAGATGTGATGACGTTTCCTGCTGCAAAACCTGTCTATCCTTTCTAGCGTTTGCATGCTGCATCCATGACTTAAAATCTAAACATGTAAAATGTTATTGTATATGTTGACTTCTATATAGTTGAGTCATTATTTACTGGTTTCCCAGCATAAACAGCACTCTCTCTCTCTCTCTCTCTCTCTCTCTCACACACATGCACACACACACTTCTCATGTTATGTTTTGAGACACAGGAACAGCTTGTGATTAACATGAGATGTTGCCCAGCTCCAGGAGGAGGATGGGAGGGTGCACGGTGTGTGTTTTAACTGTGTGTGTTTTAATTGTGAGTCACTGTTCTAAGAGAAAGCAAGAGCGTCAGAAGGCAAAAACAGCATTTTAAATCTACCATCCTCCTCCAATCTGCACACACAGAGAAATCTTTTTAAAAAAAAAAATCAAAGAGAGCTATAACAGCTGTTTTTTAAAATAGCGATGAATTTTTAATTGCTTGAAATGAATCTTAAACCATTGCTTGGCTGTTTCAGAACTGTAAAACGCCAGTGCTCTGTGAAGGACAACCAGGTTACAAAAAGGTGGAGGTTTTCAAGGCCATTCCAGGATTCTGGGAAAGAGTCTGGTTAGGGAGTGATAAGGAAGAGGAAAGGGACCTGGGAAAGGATCATGTCCAGGAAGGGGCTTTGAGAAGGAGGCCACTTACATTCATTTTCCTCCGACAGCGGGAGAGGTTGAGAAGGAGTGACACTTTCAGCTCCCGGAAGGTTTTCAGGTCCTCTCCAAACCCTTCACGAGGGAACTTCTTCAAAGCATACTGGTAGCGCTGGGCAGCCTCCTTTACTTTCCCTTTCTGGTAGAATGGCAAACAGGTCAAAATGCACCACCTATTTTTCTATTTCAGGGTTGTAGCAGTTACAAAACAACCTATGAAAGCAGCTGTATGTGCCTAAATGGTTCTGCCTACAGAGAGATCTAGAAATAAGCATGGCATGGCAGCTGTAATTTCTTATAGATTAAAATCTGGAAATCATTCAGAGAAGTTCCACCTTTGTAGATGGTCCAAATTCATTGCCAAATTCTGGCATTCTCCTAGGTTTCCTGCTCTGATATTGAGGGAGAAAAGCTTAGGACAGGCAGTATGTGCTCACTAGTTGAGTTTTCTTATAACATAGCTGGACTAAGTAGAAATACTAAATACATTGTAAAGGCTAGTTCACAGAATAAACAGGCACACAGTTGCCACTGGAAATCTGTTTAAAATCACTCCACACTGGTAGCTGCCTGAGGTGAGCTGGCCATATATACATCTCACCATGGACAAGGAGCCAAGCCCAAGGCACACACAACTGATATTATGTGCTTAACAGTCATGTAAACTGCACCAAAACTCCTGCCAAACCAGATCTTGTCCAATATTAGTCTAGCATGTGGGTGGGAACCAGAGTGCCTGTCCTCTTGTCACACATGGCTGATTTTCCAATTCTGGGGAGATCTGAAATACCGACAGCCTGACTAATATAGAGACAGAAAGATGTTAGGTGTGGGACTAGCAGAAAATGCCCTATTTCCTACATGACCCAGGGCTGCAAATGGAGTGGATCCAGGCCTGCAAATGAGATGGGACTCCTCCAGAATATGATGCATCCAATGAGCCACATCATTTTCAATCTACCACCCTGCCTTTTCCCATTTCTAACTCTCGTGACTATTGCTGCCAAGGCATCCCCTGTCTATTCTTCTTTCTGCACCTTAGTTTCTGCCTCTATTATCTCAGACTTATGAACAAAGGAAAAATAACCAGTTAGGCCCAAACCAGGTGTAACATAAATTGTGTGAATGCAATAAATCTGCATGTTTTTAAAAATGTAACTAGCAGCTGTGTGGTGTTTGCCTAGGTGGGAAGCAAGATCAGGACTGGGAGTAGGGGAGAGGAAGGGGAGTGTAACCCTTCCCCCCTGCTGTGGTCCTGACAAAAATGGTCCTTCTTGAAGCTGCTATGACTCCATTGGCACCAATAAAGGCTTCATGATGCAAAAAGCAGTTTCCCGGGGTGGGGTGGGGATTTTTGTTGGAACTGTGGCAAAGGAGAAAGGTCTTGACCCTGCTACCCTGCCTGCAGCTACTATTTACATTTTGAAAAAAATCCATGTTACTTGTATTCACACAATTAACATCACATCTAGTTTAGCCCTGATTATTTTCCTGTGTTTACCGATGTTATCGTAAAGTAGTAAAACTTCAAACACATAATTATTTTACACAAAAACAGCCCCAACAGAAATGCATCAGCAATGACTGTAGTCCTGTTTGAGAACAAACTACCAGAGAAAAGACAGTCACAGAAACACTCTTCCTTCTTGTCTTCCTAATCCTTTTCTCAATATATATCAGGGATAATAGTGACCATTATAGAAAATTGGTTTAATTCACTGTGAATTGGTTACTGAAGGCTGAATTACATATGAATTGTATACGCTTAGGATGCAGTATATTTATCTTCTTATAATATTATGATGTGTTTTAATACTTGGTGTGTGTATGTGTGCTGTGTATGTGATTTATTTGCATATTTGGATATTTATAATAAAAAATGGAAATTACAAAAATGTTCTTCCGCTGGTCAGAATCTACTCTGGCTTTTCATCAATCGTATCAGCATTGCTGTCTTGCATGACATTAGCAGGTTCACTTGCCAGACTCACACTTTCCAAATGGGTCTGCCTTTCCCTGCCCCCAATTATCATACTTATTCTTAAGGCAACCTTTTCTATCTTGAATTCCTTTGTGTGGCACACAAAAATATTTCCCCTGGGCTGTCCAATATTAAAAGTTCTGCGTATGTTTCTCTGCAGAAAAGTGACAGATCAAACACAGATATGCCTCTGAGGTCCGAATATGAATACTGAAGGCCAGGCTCATCTTACAAGCATAAACAGAAAAGGAACAAATCACTCAAACCTTGAACACCTATGTCTTCAAGATGTTTGAAAGGTATGTGCAAACCTTTACATATCCTGACAATCTATTTAGACTGAGAAAATTCTTCAGTTATTATTAAGATTCAGATGTTATTCTATTTCCTATTTAACTTTGAAAGAAAATCAATGTCAGAAGCAGCTTCAAGAAGCATTCTTAGGGGCAAGTGAAATGTAGCAGCTTGGCCCTATCAGAAGTAGAGTAGGCAGCCGCTATAGGCTATGGGCCATGTGCAAGCTAGAATAGGGTGGAAAGGGGGCTGACTTATTTCAGCAGTATGCTAAATCTTTAAGGAGCAACTGATGGCTTATGACTTTTTTTATCTTCCATGGAATCAGCAGGGATGAGGCAATAGATGTCACCTCTGAGGGCAGTAGTGATGTCTGCAGATTGATTCCAGTTTTCAAAAATGAACCAAATTGGCCATCTGGGTACCAAGGAAGGGAGAAGGATGCAGAGCAGGTGAGTATAATAACTACAATAAATGATTATTTGTTAATGGCATTACACCAGCTCAGCATCATTGCATCCAAGGTGAATGACTCTGTTTGTTCCAACTTTGTATATTTCCTGACTTCCATTCAAGCCAGGTGCAGACATAACACTTCCAATCCCTTTCCATGATTAATCAATCCAGAGTGGGCTGTGTGATGCCCCAGCCGCTCTCCTCTCACATGCAAATTCTTTCTGCCCTTCTCCCTACAGCATTAAGGATTTTGTCTACAGTAACCTCAAATGGTCAATATTAACTGGATTCCCTCTTGACTTTTATTCATTCATTCATTCCATTTCTATGCCGCCCAATAGCCAAAGCTCTCTAAAGATGGGGGAGAAATTAATCTGGTCCACATTTTACTATGAAGTAACTTAATTTGCACTTCCCAAACTAAGACATGAATCAGAACAAAGTTGTCCTTCTGTATCTGCATTTCTCCAAACTTTGTATTCCCGGAAAATGTGTAGAATGTGTATGAAAATGAATTTTTGTGTGTAAGAAAATGTGCATAATTTTTCATGAAGACTTTTAAAGAAGCAATCACAAACAGATGCAGAAATTGGACAGAATGAACTTGTGCTTGAAAAAAATATGAACATTATGGAAAGCAAAACAGAGATATTCGTCCATCCCTACTCTTCACAAGGGCTTGCCAACCAGCTTCAAACCTTGGTTATGATGGGAATCCTGATTTATTTATTTATATGAAATTTTATAGTTCACCTCCCTAAGCAAAAGCCAGCTCTGGTGGGTTAAAACAATTTAAAATAATAAACAGTGTAACAACAAATACAATTTAAAATACAAATAAACAACAAAATACAAAATAGTAAAAACAGCAGATGCAGTAATATCAGATCATTTAAAAGGTCCTAACTAAAATAAAACTGTCTTATGCTTAAAGTGAATGCACCTTTCTTCAGAGGTTGTTCCATAATCTGGGTGCCACATTTGAAAAGTCCCTTTCTCTTGTCCCTGCCAGCTAGATTTCTGTCAGCAAAAAGGACCTCAGAAATTGAGCAAAGTTCTTAAGCAATTGGGAAGATGCAATTTCTGAGATACTCTTGTCCAAATCCATGTAGTGCTTTCAAGGCTAAAAGCCAGCACTCTGAATTCAGCCCAGAAATAAACTGGGAGACAGGGAACCTGACAAAAACTGACAAAACATGGTCTGTCCTACTATTACAGATAATAATCTGACAGTGGAATTCTGGACCAACTCAAACTTCCAGATTGTCTTGACAGGCAGCCCCACACAGAATGCATTACAATAATCCAGCCTGGAGGTTACTAGGGCATGAATGACCATAACAGGGTCTGACGTTTCCAGGAAAAGCATCAAGGTAAGTGTTAGACATGTTAAGGTCAGTGCAGATATAACCTCAGTTGTGGTTAAGGGCAGTAGAGGAAGAGTAGGGAGAATTTGCAAGTGAAAGGAAGGATTTCACAGCCTGCTCTCAATCTCTTAACCATAGTTGAAGAGCATTATGTCTTCCCTTGACCTCAGCCTGTCTTATATACAATTTGTGTTGAATTTTAATTTTTAGTGCAGAATATAAACATTAGACTAGCAGTAGCTTAAATTTCTGAATAAAGCGAACCATCCTGGTCCCAAGAAAGCTATTTCAGATATTAGAGAATAAAAAGGCTCTTTTTTCTTTTCTTTTTTTGCTGGGGCAAGCCTGGCAACTTAGCCAAGCATTGTTGCTACAGCCATTCCAGTCAGCCACAGAGCCTAATGTGGGCTTAAGCCTTTTGCATACATTCAGTGGAAGTATTTAATCCCAATGGCCATAGAAAGTGCTAAGAGCCACCAGATCAAAATCTCAGAAATAAAGAGATGCTCTGCAGGGGCAAGTCTTAGCTTACATGGGTTGTCATCTTCAGAGTAAGGGGCGTCTGCACTTAGGTTCTGGGATCAGGGAATTTTTCTGGGATCAGGAAATTATCTGATGTATATAAATTATGCAAATTAGGAGCATTTGTACATACCTATTTGAATAATTTATTCAAATTACGTTATTTAAGCTGCTGGGATGGAGAAAGTACTCTGCAGAATAATTAAACCCCATACACTGTGGTTTTTCCAATTTTATTTTTATCAAAAGCTGTTCACACATTTTCAATCATGCCTCCATAGCCCAAAGAGCTAGAAATGTTTGCTTCTTCTTTTTAATGTGAAAGCATCAGCAGAAAAATGAACACCAAAAGGGCTAGATAGAAACTCAGTTACTGGCACGTGGTGAAAGCTCTATTTTCCATCTCACCTTGTAAAACATGTCGCCCTCTTCCATCAGCTTGCTCAACAGGATGACCATGATGTCTGGCTTGGAGGTGGCCATCGCCCAGGTTGCTGGACCTGTAGTGTACAGGATGCATGATGGGTAAAAAACGTATACAATGCAAAGGGTGGTAAGGGAAGAAAGCTAAGGTGGAAAAACATCTTGGGGGAGGAAATTTCTGCTGGAGAGAACAACTTGGAGCAACCAACCCAAGGAGCAACATGGTCCCAACAAAAGAGTTAGGCTTTCATGTGATGTCTCAAAGCAAAAGGCACCTTCTCCTTGCAGTGTTATCTTTCAAGTCATTTGAAATAACTCACAACTGCTGGAGTCATTCCCACAAGAAGACACCAATATCCACTGATTGACATTGGTGGGAAGTAAGGCAGTGATTAAGGAGAAAAATCAAAGAGTTTAACAAAAGAACTCTCTCTATCCATGTAAACTTCAAACAGAATAATATATGATGTCCTACAGCAATCTGGATATATTTGGAGTTGAGAATTTCTGTGTGATATCTTTGTCTCATCATGACATAAACGTTCCGAGTTTTTAAAAAAGTCAGTGTTTCAAAACAATTTGCACTTCAAACAGGGCTTGTACTTGTGAAGCGCTTTGGATGACCAAGTATACACCCCTTCTAATGCAGTCTAAGAGTCCAGTTCTACAATTGTCTTACATAGGTCTTTAACACTGCAAAGCATGTCTATTCAAAAGAAAGCCCACTGAGTGTAATGGGGCTTACTCCCAGGTAGATATGTATAGGATTGCAACCTAAAAAACTCTTAACTAGCAGTAGTTGGCAAGTTAATTGTCACACAGCTAGAAGGGCATGAGGAAGCGTTTTAAGGCTTTGGGTGAATTTTTTTCCCAGTATTTTAAAAGTGTATTAGGTCTTGAATTCAAGTTATTCTCTGCAACAGTAAGGGAAAAAATAATTTTTGGAAGGTGAGAAAAATGAAAAGTGGTGGGGCAGGTGAATGCAGGCAGGCAAAACCATAGAAGAGAAAGCAGAGCTGTCAGACCACCAAGCTGGATGCTGACAGCACTGAGGAATACCTCGTGGGCGACTCGGTAGCGTCTGACAGCCTTTGAAGAAAAGGAGAAAACAAAAAGTTGTAGGAGAAGGAGAAAAAAATGGATGAAGGTGAATTTAAAAAAAAGGAAAAAGCAGCAGTGAGAGGCAGGCAGCAAAGCAGCCAAGGCACCAGCAAATTCCCTTGTGACGTGAGAGACTGTAGGAGAGGGGCACAGTGCAGGTAATGCACCAATCTAGAAGCATCTACAGAGCAGAGAAAGCAGCAGCTGACAGCAGTATATCAGCACCACACAACTGTTTAGATGGTGGTCATTTTCAGAGGAAGAACTCCTCAAGAGCCGCTCCCTCAGTTTGTCAAGAGCTAGGTAACCAACACAACACAGCCACAGCCATAGCACATGGAGATGTTTGCATTCTGCTGTTGAAGCAGAAGCAGCATTCTTTTAGCACCGGGCATGCCTGTTTCATGGGCGTGCACTACAGTTACACCGACCGGGAAGGAATGGCTCTTGCCAGATTCAAGCAGGTAGACTTCCTTTCCTTTGACTCCTGCCTACCTATCTTGGCTCCTTTCTTCAAGAGGGTGACTACAACAGATGTATTGCGGCAGCCCACTGCCCTGTCGAGGGGGCGCATCCCACTGTAGTCCACATGCTCAATCATGGCACCGTGATCCACCAGAAACTGAACCTATGAATAAGCAAACAATTGAATCAGCATTACCCTGGAAGACAGTCATCATGTTTATGCAAAGGGCCTACAACTCCCAGCATTCCCCAGCCAGCATTGCTGGCTGGGGAATGCTGGGACTTGTGGACATTTTTCTGTCTAAATTCACATAGGATTGTGTCCTAAGTCAAGGTTTTTCAGCCCAAAAGAGTTGAGTGTGGGATGTTGAGCAACTCAACAACTTTTTTTTAGTCTCTCATCTCACTTGACTACTGAGGTGGAAAAAAATAGAGATGGAAGAAATCAAAGTCCATCATGTCCAATCCCCTGAATCCCATCTGTGTGTCAACCCATACCCTCCAGGCCTAAAGATCAGGGTTTTGCATCCCTCTTGGTCTTACACAAGGTGACTGTCAGGAGCAACAGTGC
The DNA here is from genome assembly GCF_057233095.1 of Heloderma suspectum. Classification (NCBI taxonomy): domain Eukaryota; kingdom Metazoa; phylum Chordata; class Lepidosauria; order Squamata; family Helodermatidae; genus Heloderma; species Heloderma suspectum. Next base: position 128,868,480 of record NC_139462.1, on the reverse strand, counting down.
CTGTGGCATCAGATTTGTGCTCCTGCCTGACACCATAACAGGATGGGTATGCCTGTCCTTTAGTTCAGAAGATTAGAGGCAAAACCATCCAGTGACACGGGAAACTAAATATCTACTGTAGTACACACTGGAGTGGCACGACCCCATATTTTGGATTTAACTTCAGTTGTGCTTCCAAAAAAGCTGGCCATTACTGAGGTACAAGAATGTAAAGATGGTTAGTGGCTCAAGCAGCTCAGTGATCTAAACCAAGTTTGAAGGCTTCACCAGGGCTGGCCCAAGATGTTTTGCTGCCTGAGGCAAAGGACAAGATGCTTCCCAACGTCACCCGTTCCAAGTACAAAAAGCAAACTGGACTGGCAGTTGAATTTTACTTCAACACTGGCAATGGGACCATGTCCTCTACTGCAGGGGTGGGCAAAAAATAGGTCTCCAGATGTTTTGGACTTCAACTCCCAGCACTCCTGACCATTGGTCATGCTGGCAGGAGCCTCTGGGAGCAGAAGTCCGAAACATCTGCCCGCCCCTGCTCTACTGCACCTGAGGGTAGCAGCATAGCTGCAGGACAGGTCGTGTGGCATATGCAGCTCTGCCCTCCAACAGAGAGGAGTGTCTGGGATGTTCAGAAGGAGGGGCCAGGGACCTGCTGCCTCCCAGCATATGCAGCCTGACTCAATTGCCTCACTCTGCCTAATGGTAGGGCTGGCCCTGGGGTTCACAAAGGTGTCGTCTTGATCCTCCTCATGGATTTGAATTCCCTGCCCACACATGCTCACATACAAACACTTACCACCTCTGCATCACCATAAAAAGCAGCTAGATCCAATGGAGTGCGACCATTTTTGTCAGCATGATCTGTAGCAGCTCCACTCTCCACCAAAGCTCGCACTACTGAAAGGTGTCCCTTTAGGCAAGCCCAGCTGAGGGCAGTCAGTCCTTCTTTGTCCATTAGTGAAATGGAGGAGCCTGGAGAAAACAGACCAAGGCTGCTTATGGGTCTATCTGCATGAGCTAGGCTCATTTGCACTGCATCCTAGAAACGTCTCTCCTTAGAGCTACATGCCCAGGGACATAAGAACTGCACTTATGTCCCCTGAAATATACCTTATATCATCTGGAAAACTGCCACCAGCTAACTTGCTGCCACTTGAAATGGCTCATTAGGGTGCTGGCTTATTAGACCATGGATTCTCAGCTTGCTGCTTTGCTTATAGCAGGGGTGCACAACCTTTTCAGCCCCAAGGGCCTACTGGAGTGCAGGGGCACATATGTGCGTGCACACACATGTACATTCGCATACAACTCACCTCACAATCAACTCACAATCCACTGTGGGACAGTCAGGGCTGAGCACAAATTTTGGCTGGCTATCAAGGCCAACTAAAATTTGTGGGCCCATGCCAGTAATAGCTAGCAAAGAACATCTGATTTCCCCCCAGGAGATAACAAAATCTGAGCGTTTTGAATAGGTTCCCAAGGCTTATCGTTACATTCAGAATAATCCTGTGGTACAGCCCTGTTGGGAATATATTTCTTTAGATTGCAGGTGAGGATCCCTCACACAGCTAAGATTCCCTTTCTTATGGAAAACTGAATACATCAGGGGAGGACTAGGCTGGAACCTTCTCCCTAACGTTCAACTTGTTGTGCTTAAGTGCAGGGAGCATTTTTTGTTTACTAATGTTGGAAGCAGTTATATGACCAAGTTATGTTTCCATCAGCAGAGGTGCAAACATACTGCAACTAACCTTGTGCCAGTAAGAACTCTACTGTGCCCAAATGCCCCTCCGAAGCTGCCATCATCAGCGGAGTCCGACCTTGCTTATCTGCCATGTTAACATCTGCACCGTGGGTGAGCAAGAGATCAACAATCTGAAAGCACACAAAGGAGCCACTGAGAACAAATCATGCTGTCTGAGAGCCATGAAAATCAGCACGAGTCTTCACGCTCTGTACTCAGGGCAAGCCTCATTTTGTAATCAGTACATCACTTTGTTGCACCTACTTAACCAATCCTTCTGAAATCATCCACCCTCAAACATTCCCACATGTTTATTGGCTTTGATGTAAAAATATTGTTGTTTAAAATGGATCTGAAGGCAGCTGGTTGGCCACTGTGTGAACAGAATGCTGGACTAGATGTACCCTGGGTCTGATCCAGCATCAGGGCTCTTCTTGTGTTTCAGAAGGTTCTGAAGATCCACCCTCTAGACCAGGCATGGGGAAACTCCAACCCAAGGGGGTTCCCTGCCCAGCCTGGCAGGTTTTTTTCCCAAGCCTGCCCCCACTCTCCGGCTAGGGAAAAGCTCTCAGCTTCAATCTGCAGCTGGCTAGAGGGAAGAGCTTCTTCAGCACTCAGCAGGGATCTTCATTCCCATTACGATGCACTGAGGGGATGCTGCAATCTGCCTGCCCAGTGCCACAATGGGGATGAAAATGACCCCCTCCTCAGCTGATCTGCTTGGGTTATGTGTGTGAGTTGTGTGGCTGGCAGCAATATGGACATAACAACGTGGACCACTTGGCGGGGCCGAGGTAGCCCATGCTAAGCTACAGTGCAGCCTCCCCACCCCCACCCCACTATGGGTATAATGGGGATTTTATTTGCATGGGCAGGATGATTTTTTTTAATGTTTACAAACTCAGTGGGGGGGGGAATATTGTGTGTGTGTGTGTGTGTGTGTGTGTGTGACAGAGAGAGAGAGTGTGCGCATGAAATAAGACCTGAGCTAGAAAGGGCTTGAATTCCTGTCACTGCTGTTACCTGTTGTTTTGGGCTGGTTATGTCACTGTGCAGTCAAAGTTACACTAAATTTCTGGGTTTCTCAGTTGTTTTCTATGGGCAGTAATGTGTTCAAAATGAACAACGAATTCCCTTTTGCAGACACATGGTCACTCTCCAGTTATCTTTGTCACTAGGAGTGCTCCTGAAATGTCAGTCATAGCTACATCTTCATTCATTGGCTAAACACACTGAAAGGTGTGGACAGAATAGTCCTGAACATTTTGTTTCATATCGCAGGTTCAGGGCCATCTCAAGGTATTTTGCGGGCTTAGGAAAGGTAGAATTTTGGCAGCCCCCCGCTAGTTCCTGAACAGCATAAAATAGGTTGGCAGGGCGGACCATGAGTTTCTTGGGATATTGATTTCTTCTGTTTTAATTGTTTAACATTTACAGAGCAATCCTATACATGTCTATTCAGAAGTAAGTCCCATTGAGTTCAATGGGGTTTATTCCCAGGAAAGTGGGTTTAGGATTGCAGCCTTAATTTGTTTAATCTCATATATTATTTTTACCTTTACTCTATCTTACTCTGTCCTTCTGTCTTTCCACAATGACTTTTTGTTTCTCTCCCTCTCTCTGTCTCTCCAAAAGACAGTTGTACCATTGCCGCTGCATACATTGAACCTGGAGGGCGCAATCCTACCAGGATAGACTGCCGCCTCCGAACTCGGAGGCGACCACCTATCCAATTCAGGGCAGAAGCGCGGAGGGGATCATCCCCTCTGTGCTTCAGGTGCCCTGCATTTGTGGCTAGACAGCTGATTTTGCTGTCTAGCTGTGGGAAGTCGGAGCGGGGGGAGGGACGCTGGATGACACATAGGAAGCATTGGAACGGCACTTCCACCCACCCCACCCCGGCACACCCCCAGGAATGCCCTGCTTTGCCGCTCCGTGCTCCTCTTCCGAGCATGGGGCTGATCCATGCTGCCTACGAGGCAGCACGGGAGAGGGTGGAGGTCAGTTCTCAGGGAACCGACCTTGGAGTGCGGGCTCCTAGGTCGGTTCTTGGGAACCACCTATCTTATGGCCGTTTAGCCACTGAGTAGAGGCCATAGGATTGCGCCTTAAAAGGAGTTATCTCAGGGCTGTATCCACAGTGGAGTGTGTGGGTGGACTGGAAAGCAGAATGTAAAAAACAAATAAGGTGTCAGGGTGGAAACTGAGCCCAGAGAGCCTCAGAGCAGTTTGGATTCCGAGGAGGAACAGCAATCCATGGGAGAGGGGCCAGCTCACCCCTCCCAGGCTCAGCACCTGGCAGAGATTCCTCCTGCCAGCATTCCTAAGATAGATAGTGACCCTGGCAGTGAGGGAGTGCGGGAGGGGGGCTTCTTAGATGCTCGACGCAGACGCAAAGAGCGACGAGTGATGGAGGGCGCGGAAAGGAGGCGTAGAGCCCATTTGGCGCGCAAGCAACGGCCGCCTCCCATGGACCCAAGGGAAAGAGGGAGGATCTCTCCCTAGCCCATAAGTTCTGGGTCTTCAAGTGACTCTCTTTCAAACGGGGGTCAACTACCTACTTGAAGCTTAGGCCACTCTGCTGTTCCTTGCTTTAGTCGCTGGTGATTAGCATCTGAAAGAGTCATTAAGTTGTAAAAGGATTAAAGCTTTGAAAAGAAATCCTTTCGTTTGTGTCTTGAATTGGCTATTGGAATCTACTGAGAGAGGCCGCCAAGGCGCTCCTGACAAAAAGGAAGAAAAAGAACCCTCAGTAAAAATAAAACCTGTTCCCACCTCCAAAACCTCTTCTAATGGGAAAACAATAGAAAAGCATTTTCTCCTAGAAAGCAGAAAAAGAGATAGGAAATGAGCTCAGTTGTGCCTGCCCCACTGCTGCTTGTTTGCCCCTCTTCCCCTCCCAAACCTTGATGGTGCAGCTGGGTGAGGGAGGATGCTCCATGGCTGAGTGGTGTCCATATCTCCTGTGAGTGTGAGAATGTCAAGAGCAGATGATGATGGTGGGGGGTGGCAGCGGAGGGAGGTGAGGGTGGCAGCACATAGCACTGGCTCAGTGCTCATTAGCTCCATGTGCGGGAGAGAAGAGTGCAGGAATTCAGAGGTGGCAATAGCACACCATACTAGAATTGCTGCCTGTGGCAAGTGCCTCTTCACATCCCCCTCATGGCAGCCCTGAGCAAGTTCTAGAAGGGTTAGAGGCTTGCTCTCTTTTTTTTTTAAAGCTGGGAATCTGGACTAGTTAGTGGGCCCCCTGAGATGGTGGGCTGGGGGCTGCAGCTAACCTTAGATTCTGGCACATTGTCTCAAATAGCAAAGGTTTCAAAATGAAGATGGAGTAATACAATATGCACCTCTCTCGCAGATATACATTTACAATGTTTAAAATATTCTGACTTGTATAGTATGGGTAGTGAAGTATCGGAGGGAAAGCTGGATGCTCCCCCTCCCCCTCCCCCACCGTCCTTTTGATCTCTTGTGTTTGGATTCTTCACAATGGCAGTTTTTTCTGGCTCCCATACATATGGAAGAAATTATGAAAGCAATTATGAGTATGAGTACTGGGAAATCACCTGGCCAGGATGGGTTTACAATTAAATGGTATAAAACATTTTCCAACCTGTCAGTTCCAAAACTACACAGTATCTATAGCCATATTTTGAATCTGGTTGTCCCTTTCTTCATTAAATGATGCTTATATCACTGTGGTCCCTAAGTCTGGCAAAGATTATACTCATCATGCTGATTTCTGGCTTGTTTTGTTAATTAGTGTAGACCTTAAAACATTAAAGGCTATTTTAGCTGATAGACTTCAAGAAGTTATTACAACATTACTTTGAAGAGATTAGGTGGGATTTATCAAACACAGACGGGGGCCGGCAGTCTTAGAATCATAGAATCAAAGAGCAGTAGGGTTGGAAGGGGCCCACAAGACCATCGAGTCCAACCCCCTACTCAATGCAGGAATCCAAGTCAGAGCATCCCTGACAGATGGCTGTCCAGCCTCGTCTTGAACGCCTCCAGTGCGGGAGAGCCCACCACCTCCCTAGGTAATTGGTTCCATTGTCGCATTACTCTTAACAGCCAGGAAGTTTTTCCTGATGTTCAGCCGGAATCTGGCTTCCTGTCACTTGAGCCCATTATTCCGTGTCCTGCACTCTGGGGCCCCATCTACATGAGCCTTTTACTCTGGAGCAGGTGTAAGTTGAGGTCCTTTTGACGCAGTTGCCACTTCACAGCTAACCGTGGTTTTCTCCTGGAAAATGCGGATTTCCAAGGAGGTGTTTTGCTGCAATGTTTTTGGTTTGCTGTGGGTTTCCCGTGGTTGCGAGCCGTCTGTCCCTTCCCCAAACCGACTTCACATTTTGCGGTGGGCGTGTTGTAGGCACGTGTAGTGCCTGCATTGCTCTGTGTCGCCCTTTTACTCCTCCCTTCCCTTCGCAGCTGCGCAGTTACAGAGGCACAGAGAGGCGTTTTTATCTATTTAATCACACTTTCGCACATTTTTGCACCTTCGTATCTTCACAAAACTTGCTTTTAGACTCAATGCCCGAAGGCTGGGCTGGGTGGGGGGTGGAGGGAGGACTAACATTGCTCCGGCCACCATTTCCAAGCGATGGGTAGGCACTTACCGCTCATGCTTGTGAGTGCGAACCATTGCAAGAGTCTCAGGCTGGGGAACAAACAGATGGCGTGGAAATGAAGGAGTGCAGAACACCTACTTTTTACCTAACGGACAGAAAAACACAATAGAACCCCTAAAATACAAAAACAGCCACTGAAGTGTTGCACCCCTGCACTCATGGGACTGCACAGTTGCGCATTTAAGTACAATGGCAAAAAAAAAAAAGGCACGGCAGAGTTTGTTAGGGAAGTGTGCAGTAAATCACGAGTGTATATCACCAGAAGTTACTTCAAAGCTGCAATGCTGCGCAGTTGCAACGGAGTGGAGGGTGAAAGCGGTGCCATGTAGATCGGGCCTGGGATGATCGAGAAGAGATCCTGGTCTTCCTCTCTGTGACAACCTTTCAAGTACTTGAACAGCGTTATCATGTTTCCCCTCAGTCTTCTCTTTTCAAGGCTAAACATGCCCAGTTCTTCCAGTCTCTCCTCATAGGGCTTTGTTTCCAGTCCCCTGATCATCTTTGCTATCCTCTGAACCCTCTCCAGCTTGTCTGCAACCTTCTTAAGTGTGGTGCCCAGAACTGGGTGTTCCCCTGAGTAGAGGGGAACTAGTACTTCCCGGGATTTGGAAGCTGTGCTTCTATTAATGCAGCCCAAAATAGTGTTTGCCTTTTTTGCAGCCACATCACATGGTTGGCTCATGTTCTGCTTGTGATCTACAACAATTCCATGATCCTTCTTGCTTGTAGTGTTGTTGAGTCAAGTATCCCCCATCTTGTACCTGTGCCTTTGGTTTCTTTTTCCGAGGTGCAGAACATGGCATTGATCCCTATTAAATGTCATTCTGTTGTTTTCTGCCCAGAGCTCCAGCCTATCAAGATCACTTTGAATTCTGTTTCTGTCTTCCAGGGTATTAGCTATCCCTCCCAATTTTGTGTCATCTGCAAATGTGATCAGCATTCCCTGCACCTCCTCCTCCAAGTCATTAATAAAAATGTTGAAGAGCACTGGGCCCAGGACTGAGCCTTGTGCTAACCCACTCATTACCTCTTCCCAGTTTGAGAAGATCCCATTGATAAGCACTCTTTGAGTCCGATTCTGTAGCCAACTGTGGATCCACCTGATTGTTGTTTCATCTCACCCACTTTGAGCTAGTTTGCTCATCAGGATATCATGGGGCACTTTGTTGAAAGCTCTGCTGAAGTCGAGGTATATTATGTCCACAACATTCCCACAGTCCACAAGGGAGGTGACTTGATCAAAAAATGAGATCAGATTCGTCTGGCAGGATTTGCTCTTGCCAAATCCATGTTGGCTTCGAGTCATCACTGCATTGTTTTCAAGGTGCTTACAGAGTGATTGCTGTATCATCTCCTCCAGAACGTTCCCAGGGATTGATGTCAGACTGACTGGTCTGTAGTTCCCAGGTTCCTCATTTTTGCTCATTTTGAAGATATGGACAACATCAGCCCTCCTCCAGTCATCTGGCACTTCACCCGTCCTCCATGATTTCTCAAAGAGAATAGACAGTGGTTCTGAGAGTTCTTCTGCCAGTTCCTTTATTACTCTAGGATGCAGTTCATCTGGCCCTGGAGATTTGAACTCATTCAAATTAATTAGGTGTTCCTTGACCATATGCCTATCGATTTCAAGCTGCAATCCTGTTCCTTCAGCCTGTACTTCGCCTTTGCCAGGGGGCTCATAGACCCTCTTTTGGGAGAAGACTGAGCCAAAGTAGGAATTGAGCACTTCTGCCTTTTCTTTGTCATCTGTTATCATTTTGCCATCCTTATTGAATAGTTGGACCACCATTTCTTTCCTCTATCTTTTACTACACACGTATCTGAAGAAAGCCTTTTTGTTGCTTTTAGCCTCCTTCGCCAACCTCTGCTCGTTCTGGGCTTTAGCCTTCCTGATGCTTGAAATAGTGATAGAGCAGACCAGGCTGCCATTGTCTCTTTGGACGCTGAAAAAGCCATTGATAAAATTTACTGGCCATTTATTTTTGCTATTTGGACTAAATTTGGCTTTCCTTTATAATTTCTGAAGTAGGTTACTATTTTACAGTCATTTCCAAGAGCAAGAGTAATCAGTAATGGGGTTGGGGGGTGGGGGTTCCACTTGAGAAAGGAACCAGGCAGGGATGTCCACTTTCTCCTTTGATATTTGATTTATGTTTGAAACCTCTGGCTTGTGCTATTAGATGGAATAGTGGTATTCACGGCTTTGTGCATGACAGTTTAGAATTTAAAAGTATTCTTTACACTGATGATCTTCTATTGTTTATTTCTGAACTCTAGTCATCTGTGTCAGTATTGATGCAGCTGATTTAATATATTTAGTAATTTGTCTGGTTATTCAATTAATTGGTCAAAATCTGAACTGATGCCCATTGGAAAATCTATATCTTGTAGTGTATTAGCAGATCCGCATTTTCGATGGTGCCTGGATGTTATTACTTATCAGGATTATTACTTATCTTATCAGGATTTAGGTAGATGGGCATCTTTAAAGCTGAGTTTGTGGGGTAAGGTAAATGCACTTAAGATGAATACCATACCTTGGATTGTTTAAGTTATATGTGGGATTCCCTTATCTATATCTACATGGCAAATATTTTCAGAAAACCAATGCTTTGTTTCATAAATTTCTGGGGGTACCGCTCCGCCAAGATTATCTTTGTAAAAGATGCAACTTCCAATTAAAGAAGGTGGATTTGGTTTCCAGATCTTGTCTTGTACCATAAGGCTGATTTGCTGACTCATACTGAATTTTGGTCTTTCCTGTCTGCATTGGAACTTCCACCTTGGTCTGTTTTAGAATCTTTTTGTCTGGTTCCTCTCTCTAAATGGATGGCGTTAGGTTCTATACATACAACAATGTGTATGGTTCCTCCCACAGTTTCTAAAGTTAGAGATGTGTGGTGTATAATGTCATGTCAATTATACTTTGATCCATTTTATTGTGCTAAATTGACTTCATGGGGCAATCCAGATCTAAAAATTGGTAAGAAAATGTTTTTCTGGCAGACATGGACAAAGTGATTTTTACTTTGAATCAACTGGTGAGTGCCAATGATGAGTTTTTGTCATTTTCTACCTTTCATGCCAAATATGACTTGCCAGCCCCTTCATGGATCACTGCCTTGTTGTGGCAAAGGGGCTTGCGTAACTCAGTGAAGCCATAAGCTATGCCGTGCAGGGCCACCCAAGACGGACAGGTCATGTCAGAGTGTTCTGACAAAATGTGGTCCACTGGAGAAGGAAATGGCAACCCACTCCAGGATTCTTGCCAAGAAAACCCCATGGAACGTATCACAAGGCTAAAAGACATGACGCCGGAAGATGAGCCCCTCAGGTCGGAAGGTGTCCAATATACTACTGGGGAAGAGCAGAGGGTATTTCCAAGTAGCGCCAGAAAGAGTGAAGCGGCTGGGCCAAAGCTGAAAGGACACTCAGCTGTGGATGTGTCTGGTGGTGAAAAGAAAATCCGATGCTGTAAAGAACAATATTGTTTAGGAACCTGGAATGTCAGATCAATGAATCAAGGTAAGCTGGAGGTGGTCAAACATGAGATGGCAAGATTGAACATCGACATCTTGGGAATCAGCAAACTAAAATGGACAAGCATGGGCAAATTTAATTCAGGTGAGCATCGTATCTACTATTGTGGGCAAGAATCCCTTAGAAGAAATGGAGTAGCACTCATAGTCAACAAAAGGGTGGGAAAAGCAGTACTGGGGTACAATCTTAAAAACGATAGAATGATCTCAGTACGAATCCAAGGCAAACCATTCAACATCACAGTAATTCAGGTCTATGCCCCAACCACTGATGCCGAAGAAGCTGAGGTTGATCGGTTCTATGAAGACCTACAACACCTTCTAGAACTAACACCCAAAAAAGATGTCCTCTTCATCATAGGGGATTGGAATGCTAAAGTAGGAAGTCAAGAAATAACTGGGATAACAGGCAGGCATGGTCTTGGTGTACAAAATGAAGCAGGACAAAAGCTAATAGAGTTTTGCCAAGAGAACACGCTGATCATAGCAAACACTCTTCCAACAGCACAAGAGGCGACTCTACACATGGACATCACCAGATGGTCAATATGGAAATCAGACTGATTATGTCCTTTGCAGCCAAAGATGGAGAAGCTCTATACAGTCAGTCAAAACAAGACCTGGAGCTGACTGTGGCTCAGATCATGAGCTTCTTGTTGCAAAATTTCAGCTTAAATTGAAGAACGTAGGGAAAACCACTAAACCATTCAGGTATGACCTCAATCATATCCCTTATGAATATACAGCGGAGGTGAGGAATAGATTTCAGGGATTAGACCTGATAGACAGAGTGCCTGAGGAACTATGGACGGAGGTCCGTAACATTGTTCAGGAGGCAGCAACGAAATCCATCCCAAAGAAAAAGAAATGCAAGAAAGCCAAGTGGCTGTCTGATGAGGCTTTACAAGTAGCTGAAGAAAGAAGGGAAGCGAAAAGCAAGGGAGAAAGGGGAAGATATATCCAACTGAATGCAGAGTTCCAGAGAATAGCAAGGAGAGACAAGAAGGTCTTCTTAAATGAAAAATGCAAAGAAATAGAGGAAAACAACAGAATGGGAAAGACCAGAGATCTCTTCAAGAAAACTGGAGATCTCAAGGGAACGTTTTGTGCAAAGACGGGCATGATAAAGGACAAAGAAGGCAGGGACCTAACAGAAGCAGATGAGATTAAGAAGAGGTGGCAAGAATACACAGAAGAACTATACAGGAAAGATCTTAATGTCTCTGATAGCCATGATAGTGCGGTCACTGAACTTGAGCCAGACATCCTCGAGAGTGAAGTCAAGTGGGCCTTAGGAAGCATTAGTAACAACAAAGCTAGCGGAGATGACAGCATTCCAGCTGAGCTATTTAAAATCCTAAAAGATGATGCTGTTAAAGTGCTGCATTCAATATGCCAATAAATCTGGAACACTCAACAGTGGCCACAAGACTGGAAAAGGTCAGTTTACATTCCAATCCCAAAGAAGGGCAACGCCAAAGAGTGTTCAAACTACCGCACAATTGCGCTCATTTCACATGCCAGCAAGGTTAAGCTCAAAATCCTACAAGCTAGGCTTCAGCAGTATGCGAACTGAGAACTACCGGAAGTACAAGCGGGGTTTCGAAGAGGCAGAGGAACTAGAGATCAAATCGCCAATGTTCGCTGGATCATGGAGAAAGCAAGAGAATTCCAGAAAAACGTCTATTTCTGCTTCACTGACTATGCTAAAGCCTTTGATTGTGTGGATCACAACAAACTGTGGCAAATTCTTAAAGTGATGGGAGTACCAGACCACCTTACCTGTCTCCTGAGAAACCTGTACGAGGGTCAAGAAGCAACAGTAAGAACCAGACATAGAAGAACTGTGTGGTTCAAAATTGGGAAAGGAGTACGACAAGGCTGCATATTGTCACCCTGCTTATTTAACTTATATGCAGAGTACATCATGAGAAACGCCGGGTTGGATGAATCACAGGTCGGAATTAAGATTGCCGGGAGAATTATCAACAACCTCCGATATGCAGACGATACCACCCTAATGGCAGAAAGCGAAGAAGATCTAAAGAGCCTCTTGTTGAGGGTGAAAGAGGAGAGTGCAAAAGCTGGTTTGAAACTCAACATTAAAAAAAACTAAGATCATGGCATCTGGCCCCATCATTTCCTGGCATATAGAAGGGGAAGAAATGGAAGCAGTGATAGATTTTACTTTCTTGGGCTCCAAGATCACTGCAGACAGTGACTGTAGCCATGAAATTAAAAGATGCTTGCTCCTTGGGAGGAAAGCTATGGCAAACCTAGACAGCATAGTAAGAAGCAGAGACATCACCTTGCCGACAAAGGTCCGTCTAATCAAAGCTATGGTTTTCCCAGTAGTAATGTATGGCTGTGAGAGCTGGACTATAAGGAAGGCTGAGCGCCGAAGAATCGATGCTTTCGAACTGTGGTGCTGGAGAAGATTCTTACGAGTCCCCTGGACTGCAAGGAGGTCAAATCAGTCCATCCTAAAGGAAATCAACCCTGAGTGCTCATTGGAAGGACAGATACTGAAGCTGAAGCTCCAATATTTTGGCCACCTAATGCGAAGAGAAAACTCTCTGGAAAAGACCCTGATGCTGGGAAAGACTGAAGACAAAAGGAGAAGGGGACGACAGAGGATGAGATGGCTAGATAGCATCACTGATGCAATGAATATGAACTTGAGCACGCTCCAGTAGAGAGCGCAGGACAGGAAGGCCTGGCGTGCTATGGTCCATGGGGTCACGAAGAGTCGGACACGACTGAACGACTGAACAACAACAACAAATGACTTGCCAGCTATGGCTGAATGGCAGTACTTGCAACTGCAGCATGTATCTAGGCTTGGCCCAGCCGCTTTTACAATATTAGAGTCTCTGTCATTATTTGCAGCACTTACTGGGGCTGGTCAGGCAAAGTGACCCATGATCCATGTCTATAAATACTTGTTACTGGTGAATAATTACGATATACAGGGTTTTAAGCAGGAACAGAACAGGGAATTGGATTGTCCCATTCTGCCTATCACATCTATGGATCTTAGGCTGCGTCTTATTCAGCAAAAATTTTGTTTCATGTCTAATGGATGTTGCAACATCTCTTTAATAAAGGATTGTCTAATTCAGCTAATCGCTGGTGGTGCAATGCAGCTAATGCTTTTTTAAAACATATGTTTTGGCAATTTTGTACTGGAACAGTCTTTAATATTCACTGAGGTACATGCTCTTTTAAATTATTTACCTGCTTCATGGAAATTAATGAATGGTCAGTGTAAATGGATTCTCGGTGCCCTGTTGACAGCTAAAAGCCTGCTATTACAACATTGGAAGGATAAACACTCACCTCCTATAATGCAATGGACCTTACAGTGTTTTCAGCATTTCAACGGGTGCCATATAGATGCCACCTTCAAATGGATACTTATTTGGAGCTAGGTAGACAGGAGCAGGCAAAGTGAACATCAGGACCTGCTACAGGTGGACTGCCCCTCCTTTGGGAGATGAGAGGGGGGAGCAGGGCCATCCTACCAACCCTGCTGACAGTCCACTTAATTTTTTTCCTCTTCCCTCCCCATCGCCTTTTCCTTGTGTGTTGTGCCTTTTTTAGATTGTAAGCCTGAGGTCAGGGACCGTCTTCTTTGCTCATTGATTCTAAGCTTCTCCAGGAGACTGTTTTGGGTGAGGAGTGGGATAAAAATACTATAAATAAATAAATAAAAATTTGGTCTGCTTTTGTTGAAGACTGTGTATGACTGCTAGTAAGCTGTATTTTCATATATATGCATTTTATATGCATGCATTATGGATGTATATTAAAAATACCTCAATAACAATAATAATAACCCTTAGCCCATGGGTTAATCCAGCCATGCCCTCATTTACCCAAATGTCAGTTGGGGATGGTCTAGAATCATGCTGCTGATGGAGAAAGGCTATTGATATGGGGTAGGAAGCCCAGAAAGAGCTACATGGAGGATAAAGAGTGAACTGTGTAACTGGGATTTGGCTAATGGTGTTTTTTTTACATATATAGAAAAGTCTGCCTAAATTTAAATTGGAATATTTGGCACATTTAGGAAAAACATATTCCTTTCAGCATAGGAAATTTCTACCAGCATTTCTGAGCCACAAACATGCTTTAAATAAGAGTTAGGCACTGTTTATATCTGAAGTACACACATTTAAATGAGGAAGCAAGTCCATATGGCATGAAATGCTCTCTTTGGCAGCATGTCAAAACCAATTTCCTTTCCTTCTGTGCTCCTCTAAATGCCACAGTATTGGCTCCTTTGCTCACAAGGGCTACCCATAATTGCTACTTCACATCTTACATTCCTATGCAACAGGAGAACTCCCATGCATCTAAAAGCCTCTATAACTGAAACTCAGAAAGACTCGGGCATGCACCTATACATTTTACAAAGATGCTGTAGCAATTCCGAGATGCTGAAAACTGTCTGGCCATCCCCAGGACAGATCCATAGGCAGATGCATGTCATAGAATCGTAGAATAGTAGGGTTGGAAGGGGCCTATAAGACCATTGAGTCCAACTCCCTGCTCAATGCAGGAATCCAAGTCAAAGCATCCCTGACAGATGGCTGTCCAGCTTCATCTTGAATGCCTCCAGTGTGGGAGAACCCACCACCTCCCTAGGGGATGGACTGTCAAAACCTTTCTCACATTGTCATCAATGAGGAAATCTCACAAAGAAATTACTCTTGTGTGATGTAAATAATAAAAGAAGTGTCCCCAAGAATCCATGCTGTGTCCGTACTTGTTACTTCATTAGGACAAGGATAAGCAGCAAACAACTTCCTACTGCAGACTCCCTCCCATTTCTCTTACCTGCCAATGGCCTTGTCTAACGGCACTGAATAAAGGAACAACCCCACGTCGGTTGGGCTGGGCAACAGCTGCTCCCTGCTCGAGAAGCAAACGACAAACGTCCAGCTTGCCTCGTCCTGCTGCAGCAGTCAAAGCTGGAAGAGAGAAAAGACTGATTGGAATGAAGGTCATGCCAAGAAAACCATCTGTTTCATGACTTCCAGCTAGGGTATGCACCTAAGTGCTGTGCAGTGGCAAAAATGGAAACAATCCCTGCCTAAAGGCTTACAATCAACTGTCAAAAGAAAAGAAACATGAGAAAGGAAGGAAAGGGTTGTGACTGTTGAACAGCAAAGGCTTCAGGTTGCCATTTTCAAGACTGACCCAAGAGATAAGGAGTGGTGCATACTTTGCTAGGACATTGTCTGTGTCATTTATGGCAAATGATGGATGTTAAGTGACATGAGAGGAGGGAAAACTGAAGTCACATTCTCTACACCCAGGTAAGGAGCTCTTACTGACTACTTCGTTCAGTGTAACTCCCACTATTGTCTCAAATCTCATAAGCATAACAAATATTTATTTGAAAGCCAGAAAGAACTCCTTTGTATGGGAAAATTTTCTGGCACACTAAGAATTGTATGGAAAAAGTACCAAGTACCCATAGAATCTTGGGTTATTTTACTAAATGCACTTAATCACCTGTCCACTTGCTATAATTTCCACAGTCAGCATTTGCGGATAATTAGAGCTACATTTCCAATCTGTCAGATGTAAACCTCTGTATACCTTGAGAGTTTCTCAACAAAAAAGGTTTAATTGGTTTAATCAAAGCAAAAATCCAGAGAGGACACCATGTTAGCTTGTTGCAGCAAACAATAACAAAGAATCTTATAGCACTTTAAAAACTAACAAAATTATGATGTTAGTTTTAGGGTAGGATTAGAGACCCTTTATGGGGTCACAAAGAGTCGGACACAACTTAACGACTGAACAACAACAACAACAACAAAGGCCCTTTTGTTAAAAAAAAAACCACCACCCCAAAAGCTCCCTCATCTGCGCTAAAAATCAATGCAGTTTCCTAGCATATAAAACCATGAAGTACATGGCAGCTTCAACATCCCCTCAAACGCTGACATATGGGACCTTTCCCAGAGTGTTGACAACTGTATGCAGCATTGCAGGGGCACAATTTCCGTAAACAGAGACCTATTTTATTGATAAGCGCATCAATTTCTTGCTACAAAAATTCAAATAGTATTCATTTTATGTCACTGGGGAATCTGAAAATGAAGGGTTTCTTAAACGTAGGTGGCACTGAGAGGTGACTGTAATTTGTAGGTTTGCTTTCCAAAACCAGTGCACTGAGCAGGGAGTCAAATCAAACCTGAACCAAAAACTGGACTGTACTTCCATATCTGGAGCACAATCTAAACCATTACTTTAAAGTTTCTGTTGCACCCAAACTAGAACGGAACCAAAAAACAAATCCAGGCTACTGGTTGAGAATAAGGGTTTGACTAAGAATATGGTATGGTGGTATACCAATCCCAAACAGAATGATTTAATAAAGCTGGGAGGAAATGTATACATTTCAGAGTTTGCCAACTGCAATCCACTGTAGTAGCTAGGTCCGCAGAATCCCAGGCAGAATGCAACAACCTCCTGGGATACTTGTTCTGATGTAGGTAGTTCTAAGAGATTGGGGGGGGGGGGTGTCTGGCTGCATGGGGATGTGTGTGAGGTTTGAGACTAAATATATTTTAAAATTTTAAACTTGCTATGTTTTCCATCATATTATACGCTATCACCTCGTAATCCAGAATCAACATATTATTTTCCTTGTATTCCCCTCCCTCATATTCCAATGCCCGTACAATTTGTAGACTTTTCTGTACAGTATGTTTAACCATATAATATTAAGAGCAGGAAATAGCACAAATGCATGTATCACCTGAACATGTATGCAGTTCAGCAGCACCATGTCAATGACATTTAAATTTTCCCATATGAATCAGAATGGAACTGGTTCAGATATGCTGAATGAGTTTCCAGACCTTTATTGATCTGAACTAGAACAACTTTAGTTTCAACTAAAACAGAACCAAAGCACTAAATGATTTGACTCCTTGGCACTGAAGTAAAATTTGGACTGAGGCTTTTAAGAAAAGAAAAGACATGTATATTTATAAGAAACCCCTTTTACTCTCCAAGTTCATTAGGAAAAAACCTGGAGCATTTTCCTGAAAGCATTGTCTGTATAATACCAAAATTATCATTAATTTTCAAGTCTTCATGTGCTTAACATGAAAGTGTCTGGGAGAGAAGGAGACACTTTCAACTGGAAAAACAGACCAAAGCACTTTTTGAAATGACACTTTCCCAGCATCAACACAATGCAGTTTCTTTTCTGTCTATCACCTCCACCCACCCTTTCTCCAATAGGCCACGTTCTTTGTCTTATGCTGCTCAAATCTGCCTCTTTGAATCTTCTGACCTGGCTTGTCTCTCTCTGTACTATTTTGTTGCCACTCACTTCAATCTTTTAGAGCCCTCCCATCATAAAAGAGAAGACTCTCCGCAAGAGAACCCTGATCTAGATCCCTTAGAAAACAACAGTGTTATGACTGATATTCGTGAACCCACTAGCTGTGCAAAACACATCCATTTGAAATTAGTAGTTGGAAGCTATGGAGCAGATTTAGCTTGAAATATCTCTTGTCTTCCAAAAAGCCCAATTTATCTGCTAAGAATAAGGAGGCACCTGCTGAAGTGGATTATTAGGATGCTTCTTTGAGTCCCCAGCATTGTTTCGTAGATCAGTTATGACACATTGTGAGGCAGTCTTAAAGACAGCATTCGCATTTCCACCTATGGCTGCCTATTCATGTTTCTCTCAGGCACTGATTGTAAGAGGTAAATATTCATTCAAGTTCTGACTTCATTGTCTTGTCAGTATCCCTAGCTTAGGTGCCCACCAGCAGCACAATTTGGAGACAACAGAATAATACAATTAACCAAGACGATTTGCCACATTGATGCAACAATCTGGACACAAGCAAGACACGTCAGCCAAACCAGGCAGCAGGAGGAGCAGTGGCATGAGCACTGGGATACCTCTTCTCTATGTAGCAGCTTTCCCCAGCCTGGAGCCCTCTAGATGTGTTGGGCCACAAATCCCAGCACCCCCAGCTACCTATGGTGGCTGGGGAGGCTGAAAGTTGTAGTCCAACACAGCTGGAGGCATCAGGTTGGGGAATGCTGCTATATTGATTTCTATAATGGTAAAAGACAGGCCCTGCTTGCAAGAAAATATGACTATACTCAGGGATTTGTTTATGAACAAGTTGCTTTGCATGGTATGAAGATCAAAGCACTAAATTTTTCTCCAACCGTCCACCAAATCTTTGTATTTCTTCAGCAAAGTTTATTTATTTATTTATTTATTTATTTATTGCATTTATATCCCGCCTTTTTTCCTCTTGCAAGGAACCCAAGGTGGCTTACATTATCCTCCTTCTCCTCTCCATTTTATCCTCACAACAACAACCCTGTGAGGTAGGCTGGGCTGAGAGTCTGTGACTGGCCCAAAGTCACCCAGTGAGCTTAATGGCTGAGTGGGGACTAGAACCCGGATCTCCTGGCTCCCAGTCTTGCTCCTCCCATGGGCTAGTGGGAAGCTCAAGTTTGGGTAAGGGGATATGTGAGCTTATTTGAACATGCTTGTTAAAGGATAACAGAAAGCACAAAGAACACTGGCTTGGCAAAAGGAACGGCAAGTCTGATTTCCAATAGGACTACACACTGGCTGGATTCCTGCTGCTCCCACTACACCCTCCCTGCTGGCTTTCCTGACCCTCCAGCTGGCTTACTGTTGCCCTTCCTGCCCCCCCCCATTCTCCCTAGTGCCTTGCTGCTCTTAGCCCCTCCCCCATCAGCTTACCAGACAGAAGCCCCTTTCCCCTGTTTTTTCTTGAGGCCTGAATGCACTACAAAGGAAAGCATCAGCCTGTAGACACCCACCATCCTCATTTCCTAAGAATGTCTCTGAGCCCCACGTGTGGCCCAGAGGCATTTGTGGGAAATGGAGATGCCAACTACAGAAGGCCCCCACTTAGCTTTGAAGCGATCCCAGCTGCCAATAAGACTTAAAAAAAAGTGGAAGGCCTAGGGCCAAGAAAGGTGTCCGGGGGCACACTGATGTTCGTGGGCACCATGTTGCCTATCCCGGCTCTATAGAAGCACAGGTGCCATGGACCCAAATAATACATTCATGCATTTGGAGTTCTAGGTACTAGACAGCCAGGATCTGAATGGGTGCATAAGCTCTTTGGTTTCAGGCTCTATGGTGCATTTTGAAAGAACAAATTACTGGACAATAGGAGACATAAAACCAGGGTACACGCCCTCTTCAGTTCCTGGTTCTCCAATGCCTTTGGCTATGAACACCTTTAGGCAAGTAAAAGCACTGGACACCCAGAGACTAAAAAGCCCAAACATCCATTTGTGCTCTAGTTCTCTAATGCTTAGCCTCGTGTGGCGCAGAGTGGTAGGCGGCAGTACTGCAACCGAAACTCTCCCCACGACCTGAGTTCGATCCCAGCGGAAGCCGGGTCTTGGGTAGCTGGCTCAGGTCAACTCAGCCCTCCATCCTTCCGAGGTCGGTAAAATGAGTACCCAGCTTGCTGGGGGAAAGGTAGTCACGACTGGGGAAGGCAATGGCAAACCACCCCACTATACAGTCTGCCAGGAAAATGCTGAGGAAAAACGGTGTCCCTCTAGGGGTCAGTAATGACTTGGTGCTTGCACAAGAGGAACCTTTCTCTAATCCTTTGGGCTATGAAGAGTTTTAGGAAGTCTAAACACTGGTAAGCTGGAGGTCAAACAGGTGCTCTCTGGTCTCTGTCTCTCCAGTGCCTTGTGTTATTTAACCTACTGACAAAGATTTGGAAGTGTTTACTTCTCAAATTAAGTAGCAGCAAGTGACACTTGACGCCTTGAAAACTAAGAGACAAGAGAGATTATGCTGGCACTGGTAAGGATTTCCCACAGGATAATCAATCTCTCACAGTTAACCAATAGGAGGTAAGGCACAAACTGTCTACAGAACATACCTGTCTCTCCCCACAGACTGTCAAAACTGTTGATTTGCGCTCGTTCTACCTCCTCCTCATCTTTTTCTGGGAGATCAAGCAGGTAGGAGACAATCTAAAAACAATGGAACATGTCAGTTTATGAACTCTGCACATATTCATAGAATCAAAGAATAGTAGGGTTGGAAGGGGCCTACAAGGCCGTCGAGTCCAACCCCCTGCTCAATGCAGGAATCCAAGTCAGAGCATCCCTGACAGATGGCTGTCCAGCCTCATCTTGAACACCTCCAGTGCAGGAGAGCCCACCACCTCCCTAGGTCATTGGTTCCATTGTCGTATTGCTCTAACAGTCAGGAAGTTTTTCCTGATGTTCAGCCAGAATCTGGCTTCCTGTCACTTGAGCCAATTATTCCATGTCCTGCACTCTGGGATGATCGAGAAGAGATCCTGGCCTTCCTCTCTGTGACAACCTTTCAAGTACTTGAAGAGCGCTATCATATCTCCCCTCAGTCTTCTCTTCTCAAGGTTAAACATGCCCAGTTCTTTCAGTCTCTCTTCATAGGGCTATTAAAAATTTGTTAGTGATATGTGCAGCAGGAACTGCTTTGAACAAAAAAGGAATGAACAAAATTTCTATTTGGCACTCATGCTCAAAGAAAATAGATTTCCCAGCACCATTAAAATAATTATTTGCCTTTAAAGGAAAACACACTTCCTACAGTCATTAGAAACAACTGTACAAAATGAGCCTTTATATGCACAGCCTCAGAAAATTAAAAGAGTCTAACGTTTTACCAAAAAAGTCACACATGGTTTGGAAAGTACATAGAACCACCCTTTTTTGAAGGTCAGAACCACGTGGTCAGAACCATGTGAAACTTGATCTACTAAAGTGGTCCACTGTACATTCAGCATGTGGGCCTCCATGCATTCAGCTTTGGTTAGTATGTCACTGAGCCCTCTCCTGGGAAGGAATGACGTTGCCATTATTAAGACTTCAGTAACATCCAGGAACAATTTATTACTCTAATGCAGGTGTAGGCAACCTGGTGCTTCTCTCCAGCTGTTTGAACTACAAATCCCATCAGCCCCTGCCAGCTTTGCCAATGGTCAGGGATTATGGAAGTTGTACTCTGAAACATCTGGAGGGCACCAGGTTGCTTACCCATGCTTTAATACATGGGAAAGGAGACTTCAAGCTTGCAGAATCTATTGTGGGTTTTACTAGAATCCTAAGATCCACCAGTTGCAGCCTGGTGCAAAAGACATACACGTAGAATGAAAGAATGTGGTGCGTCTGAGCTGCTGCTGAGCACGTGAATTTGGTGTGTGTGTGTATGTGTTTTGGTAATGTAGACTGGGTTTTAAAAAGCCTTTTTGTTGTTGCAAAAACCATTAGAATTCAGAAATCCTTGCCAATCAACCGATCTTGAACTACTTTCTACCCACCCATGCTCCAATACAAGGGTGCAAAACATATGGCCCTCCAAGCCTAGTCTGGCAGCCTGCAGACCCCCAGTATCTGCTGCCACCATAAAAAAGGGGGGAAGGGAGGAAACAACGGCTTGTGGGATGCTCTAGGAATGAGGCTTCTATGGCAGGAACCACAGAGCCCATTTCCTAGAGCAGTTTCCTTTTTTGCTTTTCTTTTGGACAACCAGGGTGGGGTAGGGGTTCAAAACCCTGATGCTGTGACATGAAACAGATGTTGTTGTGTGTGAGTGAAGCAAGTGTGAGTGAATGTGTGTGGGTGGTGTGTGTGTGAATGTGAATGGTCTGTCATATGTATTGCCCATGGAGCTTCCAGTGTGGGGTTTTGCACAGGGTTGATTCTATCCCCCATGTAGTTTAACATTTATATGAAGCCGCTGTGTTCGATCATCTGGAGTTTGGGGTGTGATGTCATTAGTATGCTGATAACACACAGTTCAGCATCTCCTTTTCATCTCTGGTGGATGTGCAGAATCGAGGTCTGGCCTCGGTAATGGACTGGATGAGAGTAGGGATGTATGAGAATTTCAGTTCATAAATCACTCAAAAATGCCCTGTTCACACCCCAAACATGAACAGGAGCACAGGTTCTTCGAAAATGTTCATGAATTCCCAAACTTGCATTCACAAAAGCTGCACTTTTAAAAACACACAACTTTAAAAACACACAGCTTTTGAAAAATGCACACTTTTCCCATTTGAAGGAAATGAAAACAGGCTGCATATGAGAACGGGAGCAAGCCGAACGCATCTTTGAAGTAAAGTTTGGAGAATTTCAATGAACTCAAGAATCCCTGGTTCTCCCATCCCTAGGTGACAGCCAATAAGCTGAGGCTCAATCCAAGCAAGACTGAGGCTCTGCTGGTGGGTGGTTCCTATGTCTGGATGGGGGAAGTGTAACTGGCTCTGGATGGGGTCACACACCCCTGAAGGAACAGGTGCGCAGCTCGGGGATACTCCTGGATCTATCACTGTCGCTGGAGGCTCAGGTAGCCTCTGTGGCATGGAGTGCCTTCTACCAGCTTTGGCTGGTAGCCCAGCTACGACCCTAACTAGAGGGGGATAGCGTGGCATCACTGGGCTATGGTCTGCAACCTCTAGGTTAGAGTACTGCAATGCAATGTATATTGGGCTGCCTCTGAAAACTGCAGCTAGTGCAGATTCAACGGCCAGGTCATTGACCGGGACTAGGCGATGTGAACATATATATCCAGTCCTGGCTCCCTTGTGCTGGTTAACCTATAAAGCCCTACATGGCTCAGGACCATAATACCTCAGGGACCACCTCTTCCCATCCTGAGGTTGGCTTCTCTGTGTACCCGCTCCAAGAAAAGCTCATGGGGGTGGCACTCCAGGAACAGGTCTTTTCTGTGATAGCCCTGTTTTTATGGAACACTCTTTGCAAAGAAGCTTGCCTAGTGCCAACACTGTCATCTTTTTGGTGCCTGGTGAAGACGTTCTTATTTTTCCAGGCATTTGGACATTAGTTATGGCCTGATGGTTGTGGGCTACTTTTGTAGTGTTCATTCTAGGCTGGGCGGAGGGTGGTGGGGAGACAGATTTCGTGTATTGTGGATGAACACATTTCATACTGTATTGTTTTGGATTGTTTTATGGTGTTGATTTTTATTTATATTATTGTGCCAATTATGGTTTATATTGATTTTGGGGTATTTTTTCTGTTATATTAATAATGGATTTCTGTATTCATGTGTGTAAGTTGCTTCAAGACTGTTTTTGCAGTGGGAAGTGATGCATAAATTTAATTAATAAAATATTACTACTACTAATGATTTGTGAATGTGTGCAAGTGGTGTGTCCATGCGGGTTTTAATGTTGTAAAGCTGCCTTGAGTCCCAGTACTGGGCAAAAGATGGGATATAAATATAATAATTATGATGATGATGATGATGTGTGGCCCCCACCACCCTGTTTCCTGTCTCCTAGCTGACCACAGCAGAGGAAGCTGCTCCAGCTGGTCTAGGGGATATACAAGGAAGCAAGCTCCCAGAGAGCGAGCCATCAGAGAGAATGAACAGGGACAGCAAACAGGAGTTGGCCAGGGGAGTGCAGCAGGGGAGGTCAGCCATCTGTCAGGGACGCTCTGACTTGGATTCCTGCATTGAGCAGGGGGCTGGACTCGATGGTCTTATAGGCCCCTTCCAACCCTACTATTCTATGATTCTATGACCCCATCAGCTACCCAATGTGACCTTTGGTTGTGCAGTCCTGCTCTAATGTGTAATACCTCTGGCTGCCTTGGGAACTTTTTTAGAAACTTCAGCTAGTGCTGAACTCAGCACCTAGCTTGTTGAAAGTTGCTTGTTGATACAAGTGCACACTTAACCGCTACTTAAAGATCTACACTGGTTCCCGGTTTGTCCGGGGGCGCAATTCGAAGCCTGTTTTTGACTTTTAAAGCCCTATAAAGTCTGACACCAGGGTCTCGATTGCTGAGCCAGACTAGCAACATCTCTCCAGATGCCCCCCCGGCAGAGGCAGATGGCTACTGAAGAGAGGGCCTCTAGAGCTCCCTCTCAAAGTAGATCCACCTGTTGCTGCCTTTAGGCACCAAGCAAATTCTGTCTACTTGCCCAGGCTCCTGGTGTTTATTTAATTTTGCTGTTTTGTTTGGTTTTCTTTTCTCCTGGCAATTGTTTGAATTTGATATACAGTCTGCCGGAATCGTTTTAATTTGTATGATGTGCCTGAATTGTTTTATCTGCAGTTTAGTGGTGTGTTGTTATTTCCTTGTCTTTGATGTTTTCTGCTTCTTTGCACTTGTTTTGATGTTGTGTAATGATCTGTGGTTGGCCACCTGGCATGTAATTTATGGTAGAAAAGAGGCGGACAAACATTTTAACAACAACAAGCAGCTTGTGGGCTGTCCAACCCTTTTGGTATACAGAGCTAAATGTGGGGTGTTTCTCCCTCAAGACAGTCAGATGCCACATGATGGACAGCAAAGTTCATTGCATAGTAGGAAAACTGATTCTGTGGACCAGGGAGGTTGCTGTTACCCCTGCCTATGTTGCTCAGCTTGATTTTGAGGATGGATCTTCCAATCCTAACGGGGTTAGGATTGTGTATAGTGTATAGTGAGAGAGGTTAGTGACTGCATACGCCTCACCCACTCCAACCACTAAAAAGTGTTCGTTGGCCAGCATGTTGCCTTAACATAGTTCGCATAAAAGGTGGCTTGGTCAATGAGGATTCAGCAAGGCTGAGCAACTTACCTCAGTGTATCCCATGCTGGCAGCAGCAATGAGCGCCTGCTGGATGGCCTGGCTCTTTTTGAACACCCCCTGCTGTTGCCCAGCGATTGTCCAGTCACACTGAATCAAGAACTTGACAACCTCCAGGTGGCCTCTGAGTGCTGCATGTACCAATGCACACTGACCGTTCTTGTCCAAGTGATCCACCTTTGCAATGAAAGCAAAAATGTTCAAATAAAACGGTTAGGCATGCCAATGGCTCTCATTCCAGGCTGTGCTTTATAACATTACTACATTCATATGGAATATATTCTTCATGTTTCTCTGGCCAAATATTGCCAGAATTTGTTCTTAAAGAAACTGGTGCCTTCTTGGTTATGACAAGCAAGTTCTGTAGCAGCAGTAAATTATTTACATGTAGCATAAATCACTCCCATGGATTTCTTCTGCAAGTAGTGATAAGGTAAAGTTCAAGCAGGAGAAGTTCAGGATAAGAGCTCCCCCAGTTAGAAAAACCTCACCCCCCTGTGAGTCAAGCTCAGACCTCTTCTAATTCACATCCAGCCTTCAGTGGCGTTTGCTCACACTATCACCACAGTCCAAGGTGGGTGGGCCACCCCAATCTCCCTCTCCAGCACAGACACACATGCACACACACCGGGGAGCACGGTGAGGAGTTTGCAGGCAGAAGAGGCTTAAATCTCCAGTCACTGTGACCCCCCCCCCCCACACACACACACACTATTCAGCTCAGCAGAACTGCCACTTCAAGGCACTCCACCTTGAGGCCGCAGCTCCCCACTGAGCCAGCTTCTCTTGGCCCTTCCCTTGTCTAATAGGAAAGGCAACGGCCGAGTGGAGCCTGAGGGAACCAGCACCTCAAGGCACTTCCAGTGCCATGCAGTGGTGGCTCCAAACACAGCCAAATCCCCTCCAACTTCTTGGAGAGGGCAGGGGATTCAGGGAGGAGCCTCAGCAGGGCCCTTACAGGCCAAAGGCTTCCTATCCCTGATCTAAGCAGTAGCTAAGACCTGCCGCACCCCTACTCCACTGAAGGCACCATAAGCAGCCCCGAGAATCAGGCAGTTCTCAGCTCAACCCCCTTTGTCACCTTGGCTCGTTTCTTGCACAAGAGTGCAACAATGCTTAGACAGCCAGCAGAAGCGGCGTATCCGAGAGATGTCAGGCCGCTTTCGGAAGAGGCATCAACATTTGCTCCGAACTCCAACAGCAAAGCTACCATCTCGGTGTAACCAAGGTGAGACTGGACGCACAAAATTGGGGCATTGTTCAGCACTTCAGTCCTGTAATTGATGTTGGCACCTCCCAAGATCAACAGCCGACTGACCTACGCAGTGGGAGAGAGATAGAAATGGATTTCATCAGTATTCCCCAAACTTCTAATAGCTGAGGCAAATATTCAGTTTTATGAATTGAAACAGAGGAAAATAGTTTTGTGGACTAGAGATGGGCAAGCTCCTCCATGCTTGATTTGGGTTGGAACCAGCAATTCTTAGCAACATGCACAGACACACCCCTCCATTTTTTAAACAAGAGTTCTAAATTTGCTCATAATTGCTGCCCAGCCCTGCATGAGCTTCCAAATTTCAAACTGCTGCTGCACTCCCTCTTCTGGGGTGGCTACTGTGGCAGTAGCAGAGAGGGAGGGCAAGTCTCTTCCTCTTTTTGCCCTCCTCCTTTTCTCTCTCCCACCTTCCCAGGACCTGGAATGCTGGGAGATGTAATTTTCCCGGGACCCTGATATAATCAGGCACTCTAGGAAAACTAAATTTACAAGCATTCTAGGCATTGGGGGGGGTGGAAAGAGCGTCAGAGACAGAAAAAGGAAGAGGAGGTCAAAGGGCAGTGTGAGAGTGAGAGAGCAAGACACCCAGGCTTCCCTGTCTCACCAACATTGCAGCAGCAAGAATAGTGGGTGGGCTGGCAGCTGGGAGGAGTTTTTCTTTGATTCAGACTAAATTCCAAATCAGGGGAAAACTCAGGGATTATAATGCTCACCTTGTTTTTAAGCCAAGCATTATGAGTAACCAGAATCTGTATTCTTTAAAAAAAAAAATTCTTGTTGTTGTTCAGTCATATATATTTGCATTGTTTCAAAATACAACTATAGAAAATAACATTGTGGAATAGTCTTCATTTGTTTACAAATACAGTATTTGAGGTTATTTATAAAGTGAATTACTTGAGCGGTGTGGCTAGCATGTCACCAAAATGGACACCTAGATCTTTAGCTCCCCTGCCCACCCAGCCTTTTAATCTTTTCAGCTGTTCTTTAACTCTCAGAACCCCTCACTAAAAACATGGACTATACTGGGGGATGAAACGGGGTCTCAGTTCATGTCCTGATTTGCTCCTCACAGTATATTTCCACCCTAAATATATATCCACCTGGGATATAAATAAATATAATACATACATACATACATACATATCACTCAGATCCCGAGCCCTTGAGATTCTTCTCGCAGTCACAAATATGACAGCCAATCCTTTTAAAGCTGCAAAAGTTGCCAAAGGCAAAGATGATAGCCAGCCAGATGACAGTCTGAAAGTACTTTTCCAAGAACTATGATCAGAACGCCAAGAAGAGTAGTTGCTTGCATTGGAGCTGCAAGGCAGGAAACTGACAGAGCTGTCTGCGGAATTCACTAATATAGAGTTCACAACAAAGCAAGCCATAGAACTAAGCCTGACTCAAAATGAGAAAATTCTCAAACTCACTATCCTCACTCAAGACCTCCAGACCAAGGTAGAAGATCTGGAGACCAAGGTAGAAGATCTGGAGAACTGCAGTAGTTAGTTAAATCTGCATGTCCGTGGTGTGGAGGAACATGAGATGATGGCGGGTGGGGGTGGGGGGCATATTTCTTGTGGCTTGGTTTGCTGAAATCTGTCCAGACTTGCATTTAACAGACATTGAACAAGCTCATCAGGCCCTGGGACCTCACCCCAACTCCCCAGGCCAATCTAGAGACATTATAATCCACTTCGCAAGATATCCCCAGAAACTATGCAGGCCCTGAACAAACTCAGTTCACTGGAAGATGAAGACATCAAAGTGTAAATATGTCAGGACCTTACTCTTGAAACACTTCGCAAATGTCAAAGCCTGGCACACAAAAATTAGATCATGGCACACCTTACAAACACTAATGGGAAAGAGAAATGAATTAAAATAATCAAACCTAAGTAAATTTACAATAAATCTGCAATACACATATCAAAAATATTATAAATTTGGAAGCAAATATTCAAATTAGCCAACAAAAGAAAAAAGCACAAAAGAATTGTAAGAATTAAAAATAAAAGTGGTGATAAAAATATAATATAGATAAAATATTGTTTTTCAGATTAAAAAATAAAAAGATTTATTTCCTCCAGCAATTTATTTATTTTATTCTCATTTGTTTTCCTTAATTGACTCAATTCATTAATGCAATGCCCTCTCATCATTGTTTTTATAGCATCCCATAATGTCATTAAGTTGGCATCTGAGGTGACATTATAATGAAAATAGTGTTTCAGTTTAGAGGCTATTATATCTCTTGAGACCTTTCATAGCAATACAATCAAGTTTAGTTTCCATGTATATGAGTTGGGTTGAAGCTGACCTGTTCTGATTATTGCTGATACAGCAGCGTGATCTGAAAGTGTTCCTATATCAGAGTTAATTATTTTTAAATAATTATAATTATTTTTAATTATATATAATAATTATTATATATAAGACCAATAGAGCCTCGTGTGGCGCAGAGTGGTAGGCGGCTGTATAGCAACCAAAGCTCTCCCCACGACCTGACTTCGATCCCAGCGGAAGCTGGGTCCCAGGTAGCCGGTTCAGGTTGACTCAGCCTTCCATCCTTCCGAGGTCGGTTAAATGAGTACACAGCTTGTTGGGGGGAAAGGTAGTCACGACTGGGGAAGGCAATGGCAAACCACCCCGCTACAGTCTGCCACAAAAACGCTAGCGCAAGCGGTGTCCCTCTAGGGGTCAGTAATGACCCGGTGCTTGCACAGGAGGAACCTTTCCTTTGCCCCTTCATGGATCACTGCCTTGTTGTGGCGAAGGGGCTTGCGTAACTCAGTGAAGCCATAAGCTATGCCGTGCAGGGCCACCCAAGACGGACAGGTCATGGCAGAGAGTTCTGACAAAATGTGGTCCACTGGAGAAGGAAATGGCAACCCACTCCAGGATTCTTGCCAAGAAAACCCCATGGAACGTATCACAAGGCTAAAAGACATGACGCCGGAAGATGAGCCCCTCAGGTCGGAAGGTGTCCAATATACTACTGGGGAAGAGCAGAGGGTATTTCCAAGTAGCGCCAGAAAGAGTGAAGTGGCTGGGCCAAAGCCGAAAGGACACTCAGCTGTGGATGTGTCTGGTGGTGAAAAGAAAATCCGATGCTGTAAAGAACAATATTGTTTAGGAACCTGGAATGTCAGATCAATGAATCAAGGTAAGCTGGAGGTGGTCAAACATGAGATGGCAAGATTGAACATCGACATCTTGGGAATCTGCGAACTAAAATGGACAGGCATGGGCGAATTTAATTCAGGTGAGCATCATATCTACTACTGTGGGCAAGAATCCCTTAGAAGAAATGGAGTAGCACTCATAGTCAACAGAAGGGTGGGAAAAGCAGTACTGGGGTACAATCTTAAAAACGATAGAATGATCTCAGTACGAATCCAAGGCAAACCATTCAACATCACAGTAATTCAAGTCTATGCCCCAACCACTGAGGCCGAAGAAGCTGAGGTTGATCAGTTCTATGAAGACCTACAACACCTTCTAAAACTAACACCAAAAAAAGATGTCCTCTTCATCATAGGGGATTGGAATGCTAAAGTAGGAAATCAAGAAATCACCAGGATAACAGGCAGGCATGGCCTGGGTGTACAAAATGAAGCAGGACAAAAGCTAATAGAGTTTTGCCAAGAGAACACGCTGATCATAGCAAACACTCTTTTCCAACAGCACAAGAGGCGACTCTACACATGGACATCACCAGATGGTCAATATCGAAATCAGATTGATTATGTCCTTTGCAGCCAAAGATGGAGAAGCTCTATACAGTCAGTCAAAACAAGACCTGGAGCTGACTGTGGCTCAGATCATGAGCTTCTTGTTGCAAAATTTCAGCTTAAATTGAAGAACGT
Source organism: Heloderma suspectum (assembly GCF_057233095.1). NCBI lineage: Eukaryota > Metazoa > Chordata > Lepidosauria > Squamata > Helodermatidae > Heloderma > Heloderma suspectum. The sequence continues at coordinate 128,838,753 of NC_139462.1, read as the reverse complement.
AGGGGAAACCACTAAACCATTCAGGTATGGCCTAAATCAGATCCCTTATGAATATATAGTGGAGGTGAGGAATAGATTTAAGGGATTAGACCTGATAGACAGAGTCCGTAACATTGTTCAGGAGGCAGCAACGAAATCCATCCCAAAGAAAAAGAAATGCAAGATAGCCAAGTGGCTGTCTGATGAGGCTTTACAAGTAGCTGAGGAAAGAAGGGAAGCGAAAAGCAAGGGAGAAAGGGGAAGATATACCCAACTGAATGCAGAGTTCCAGAGAATAGCAAGGAGAGACAAGAAGGCCTTCTTAAATGAACAATGTAAAGAAATCGAGGAAAACAACAGAATGGGAAAGACTAGGGAATTCTTCAAGAAAACTGGAGATCTCAAGGGAACGTTTTGTGCAAAGACAGGCATGATAAAGGACAAAGAAGGCAGGGACCTCACAGAAGCAGATGAGATTAAGAAGAGATGGCAAGAGTACATAGAAGAACTATACAGGAAAGATCTTAATGTCCCTGATAGCCATGATAGTGTGGTCACTGAACTTGAGCTGGACATCCTAGAGAGTGAAGTCAAGTGGGCCTTAGGAAGCATTAGTAACAACAAAGCTAGCGGAGATGACAGCATTCCAGCTGAGCTATTTAAAATCCTAAAAGATGATGCTGTAAAGTGCTGCACTCAATATGCCAACAAATCTGGAACACTCAACAGTGGCCACAAGACTGGAAAAGGTCAGTTTACATTCCAATCCCAAAGAAGGGCAACGCCAAAGAGTGTTCAAACTACCGCACAATTGCACTCATTTCACATGCCAGCAAGGTGCTGCTCAAGAAGAAGAGGAACTAGAGATCAAATCGCCAACGTTTGCTGGATCATGGAGAAAGCAAGAGAATTCCAGAAAAACGTCTATTTCTGCTTCATTGACTATGCTAAAGCCTTTGATTGTGTGGATCACAACAAACTGTGGCAAATTCTTAAAGTGATGGGAGTACCAGACCACCTTACCTGTCTCCTGAGAAACCTGTACGAGGGTCAAGAAGCAACAGTAAGAACCAGACATGGAACAACCGAGTGGTTCAAAATTGGGAAAGGAGTACGACAAGGCTGCATATTGTCACCCTGCTTATTTAACTTATATGCAGAGTGCATCATGAGAAACGGCGGGTTGGATGAATCACAGGTCGGAATTAAGATTGCCGGGAGAATTATCAACAACCTCCGATATGCAGACGATACCACCCTAATGGCAGAAAGCGAAGAAGATCTAAAGAGCCTCTTGTTGAGGGTGAAAGAGGAGAGTGCAAAAGCTGGTTTGAAACTTAACATGAAAAAAACGAAGATCATTGCATCTGGCCCATCACTTCCTGGCATATAGAAGGGGAAGAAATGGAAGCAGTGACAGATTTTACTTTCTTGGGCTCCAAGATCACCGCAGACGGTGACTGTAGCCATGACATTAAAAGACGCTTGCTTCTTGGGAGGAAAGCTATGGCAAACCTAGACAGCATAGTAAGAAGCAGAGACGTCACCTTGCCGACAAAGGTCCGTCTAATCAAAGCTATGGTTTTCCCAGTAGTAATGTATGGCTGTGAGAGCTGGACTATAAGGAAGGCTGAGCGCCGAAGAATCGATGCTTTCGAACTGTGGTGCTGGAGAAGACTCTTACGAGTCCCCTGGACTGCAAGGAGGTCCAATCAGTCCATCCTAAAGGAAATCAACCCTGAGTGCTCATTGAAAGGACAGATACTGAAGCTGAAGCTCAAATATTTTGGCCATCTAATGCGAAGAGAAAACTCCCTGGAAAAGACCCTGATGCTGGGAAAGACTGAAGGCAAAAGGAGAAGGGGATGACAGAGGATGAGATGGCTAGATAGCATCACCGATGCAATGAATATGAACTTGAGCACACTCCGGGAGAGAGCGCAGGACAGGAAGGCCTGGCGTGCTATGGTCCATGGGGTCACGAAGAGTCGGACACGACTGAACGACTGAACAACAAATAAGACCAATAATCTGAGACAAGAATATAATCTATTCTAGAGTACGTGGAGTGCCTATGTGAAAAGAAAGAATAATCTCTTTCATTGGGTGTTGTGTTCTTGAAATGTCAGTTAAACTAATTTTTTTTAGGGTTTGCAACAAATCCACTCCTTTCCTGTTAATTGTTATATCCACTTTCCTGCTTCTATCCAATTCTCCATCTGCCATTGTACTGAGGTCACATCCAAGTATTACCTCCCCACCTTTAACCGTGTCCAAAATCTGTGATGTATTCTGGAGAAACTGTAATGGATTGTCATTCAGACTATCTATTGATCCGATTGTTAATTTTTCTGTCCCTATGCTTCTTTTAATAAAGACATATCAACCTCTGAGGTCACTAAGTGTGCCCAAGCTTATGAAGTTGATTCTCTTTGCTATCGCAATTAAAACGCCATGGGTTTTTGAGGAGCCATAAAACACCCAATCCTGGGTAAAGTATTTTTGTCTTGTCTGTTTTTCTAGTGAATCTCTTGTAACATAATGATATCCAGTTGCTCTTTTTCTAAAATATATTTTTTATTTATTTTATCTTTATAAACACTACCAGAATTACCAACAACCTACTCAGTACTTAAGTTCTCACCCATACAATATTTTAGTTAGGACACCATAATAACAGAAAGAGAAGAAAGGAAAAAAGAAAAAGAAACTCCAACATTTCCCAACCTCCAGTGGTATTCTATTTTAAAAAACTGTATCTATTAAACAATCTTAGTAAAACAATCTTTTATATCAATGCAACAGTTCTACAGTTCATTCCCAAAAGCCCGAATATTAGTAATAATAATAATTATGATCAAAAAGAGAGAGTATAGTATTGTATAATAATAAAACTTAAGATAAATCTTCAACAATCAATATTTTGATACTAGATATTTTGTCTATTTTAAAATAGAAAATAGAAGATACATAAAGAGAAAGAAAAAAAAAAGAATACAAAAAGAATACATAAAGGTAAACAAATATATATAAAGTCATTTCTTCTGAGTTAGCCTAGATCATGAAAACTACACACAAGCAGTTAACAGTACTTGTTTAGAAATTCCATTTCATGGAATTGTGACAGCATTCTCACACATTTTAACATTCAACCAAGCCTCCACCATTTCATGATTTGTAAACTTCTTCATCTGGTCTTCAGACACAATACAAAGTGTAGCAGGATATTTTAAGTAATATTGTAAGTTCATTTGTTTTGCCAGATTCTTTGCTTTGATAAATTGCCTTCTTTTATTCACCACTTCTTTGATGTAATCTGGGAACAGCATAATTTTATCCTGTTCCCAGGAAAGGCTTCCAGCTTGTTTTGCCAAATTCAGGATATAACACTTTGTGGAGACTTTTGCAAATTGAACTATAATTGTATAATCATTCCCTTTAGGATCTGGCACACAAAATGCCTGCTCAATATCAAGAGAATAATCAGAGGATATAGAAAGTATCTCATGCAAAAGTTTATCCACAAAAGTAGACAATTTCACATAATTAGACAAGTTTTTAATCCCCACTATACGTACGCTGGATCTCTTCGTATAGGTCTCCAATTGAGAGATTCTGTCAGATATATTTTTACAAATAGCTTGTATCGTAGTTTCATTTCCTGCCACTCAGTCTTCAAGCTCATTAATTTTGGACTCAATTTTTTTCTGTGACGCATTAATTAAATCCACGGCTCTCTGCATATCAGTGATGGAATTTTGAATTAAGACCAGCCTTTGAACTAGTCCCAAAAATTGTGAAGATAGGGTTTTCATCATCATAAATAATTCTGCTAAATCTTCTGTTTTCGGCACCTTTGACACAGGAGTTGTGGGAGGTGTTGAAGCAAGCCCTTTTTGCCTCCTCGGTTCAGCCATTGTATTCTCCAATAAATCTTACAGGTCCTCAGATGATCTCAAATATAGTTCAAAGTCCTTAAATCATCTTTCATAGGTTGCTGATTTTTCTTGCAGGATATATTGTTATGGAACACGCCAGCCCTGTTTTCTCCTATAAAATAGGAGTCTCATTACAGCTTTTCGCGTTGGTACAGCCCTGGGGGAAACCCTGGCATCCAGCTCCTCCACTATCGCGTGGGGGTTACCTTACTCCAGGCAAAAATCCAGAGCTATTTGCCTTGCCCCCCCTTTCATTTCTAGGGGGGAGATGAAAAGGTTTTTCAACCTTTTAAAAAGCTGTTTGAGAAAGCTCTCACGGACAGTCCGTGGAAGCTGCCAGGGCTACATCAGTCCCAAACCAGAAGTCCCAGGAGTTGCTCTTTTTTGAGCAGGTTTTGAAGCGTATTTCTGGAGCACCCAGCCTATTAACATCAGACAATATCGTAATATCAATATCTGATATTTATTTTAGTTTTAGTTTTTCATAAGAAGACAGTGAAATTCAATTCATTATATCTGCTTATCAGTATATTATGGGCTGTTAAGACATACCCCACAATAACATTAATAAGAACTAAAACTATTATTAAGAACATAATATTATCCCCATTTTCACAGCCTGAGAGCTCCTGTTTGGGGGGTTCCAGGTTGTTTTCCCTGAACTGCTGTAGGGGAAGAAAATGGGGGGCAGGGAGTTCACTTTTCCCTTTTACAGTTATAGCATCTATCAAAGTATTACTAATGCTAAGAGTAGGAGAGCCTATTACTGATTATCAGTCTAGAGGAAGTTCTGGCTTCAGACCTTGACCAAATCATTCCCAAAGCCCTGTGCTGTTCACTGTCTTTCACTTGCTTCAGTTGCTTGTAGTAGAGGTGTCTGTAGTCATCCTGGGTCCCCATTTCTTTTTCAGTTGCTCCCATTCCCATTTCCTGGGTTTCAGGGCGAGAACCTGTTGCCTTTGTAGTTCATTAATTCTGTGGATGTTGAATTTCTGGCTCCAAATGAAAAGGCAGCATAAGGTGATCTGCTTCCTTCCTAGTCAATTTCTTTCCCGCCTTGTATACTATAATTTGCACTTGGTGTCCCCATCTGCATCCAATTCTGGACTTGTGAAGTTGATTGGAAGGCTCTTCTTTTCTACAAAGTCTCCAGGCAGAGATCTTGGAATATCTGGATCTGTGCTGCTTCATATTCTATTTTCTCTTTAAGTCTAGCTGCTTCCAAACTGGCTACTTCTTGTGAGTCTTTAGCCAGGTGAGCTATAATATCACAAGGCCTTGCTCCCAGTGGTGGTTTTGCAAATAAGTCTGTGTGTGCCCTGTCTGTCAGTTTGCAGAAAGACCAAATCAGGGAAGACTATTTTGAGCCAGTCAGTGAGAAATAAGTCATATTATCTCCTTGTTTTTTTGTTCTGTTTTTCTAGCTTCTGATACATATATTAGTCCAGCAGCTTCTGTTTTCCAGGGATTCCAAGCATTTCCTTATATCCACACTGAAACTGAGCAGAGTTGTCAGTGTCTTCTGGCTCTTTAGCCTGAGGTTTATAGCTTCATTTGCTGTATTTGGGACTACTATCAGTGTCTTTCTGACCTCTCCCACTTGATATTTTAGTGGTTGAATATCCTGGTTCCCATCCTGGCAACATTGTTTAATTTAGATGTCTATGCAGTGATGTCTATTGCTGGAGGACTTAGGGTGCAATCCTGTCTAGACAGGCAAACTTGGAGGTGACTGCCTATCCAAAGCAAGGTAGGAGAAGCACGGGGCGGGGGGGAATCATTCCCTCCATGCTTCTCCTGCCCTGCTTTTTCTGCTAGACAGCCATTTTCAGCTGTCTAGCCATGGAGGGGGGCGGCGAACGGGAGGGGAGACGGCTGCTGCACGACACATAGGATATGTCGTACAGGCAGATCCACTCTCCCTGCCCCAGAATACCCCCAGCCCCACCCCTTTTCAGCTGCTCCGCGCTCCTCTCCCAAGCGTGGAGGATGGGGCTTCTCCGCACTGCCTCGGAGGCAGCACGGACGTGGGGGGAGGTTGGTTTTCCCGGAACCAACCTCGGAGCATGGGCTCTGAGGTCGGTTCCCGGAAAACAGCATAGCCTATGGCCATCTAGCTGCTGTCTAGTGGCCATAGGATTGCTCCCTTAATTGGCTTTTTTCAGAAAGCTAAGCCTACTTGTTTATAAATGCCTTCTGGAATGTAATAAAGAAGATGTTCAGTATGTTCAAGAGGAATGGAATAGGGAAATGGAATGTTCTATACAGCCAATCAATGGAAAGTTGCCTTGGCTTCCATATGTACTATTTTTGCAGATTTAAAACAGAGGCTGATTCAACAAAAAATGATTTTTTGTGTATAATGGACACCACAGAGGCTGATTAGGAAAAGGCTGGCTAGCTCTGCTAGATGCTGGTGATGTAATGTGGATAATGAGTCGAAGAAACATATGATGTGGGCATGGCCTGTGGTGACTTCTTTTTGGTTGGAAGTTACTGCCAGCAAAAATTTTGTTCTTGAAAAATGTTTGATAAATGTGGATACCAATGCGCTTTAAAATTATATTCCTGTGAGGTGGGGATTAACAGATGGACAGAAAAAATGGATGAGAGCCTTAACAGTTGCAAAGAAACTTATACTCCAAGCCCGGAAAGATAAACATCCACCACCTACTGTTCAGTGGACTGATGATCTTACTGCTCTTGCTGCATTTGAACACAAATCTTATGGTTGTCAGTTTCATCTGGAAGCTTATTTAGACATATCATCTGCTTACATAATACGTATATTTGAAAGAGTAGTGTCAAAACTTTTGTTTCAAATCAGCGGTGTTGTGAACATGTATTGCAATTGGGTATGCTTTTATTCTTCTTTTTCTTATGTTCTTGCTATCAGTGTTATATATGTGGTGGCCCCCACTCTGTGGAACTCATATCTGTGGTGGCCCCCACTCTGTGGAACTCCCTCCCTAGGGAACTCCGTCATGCCCCCTCTTTAATGAGCTTCCGTCATGCATTAAAAACGTGTTTGTTCAGGCAAGCATTTGGGGTGGGTTAGGGTATTTTAGAAAATGTTTTATTGTAGAATTTGATTGTTTTAAACTGTTTTATTGTATGTTGTACATCGCCCAGAGTGGCTGGGTGACCAGCCAGATGGGCGATTAATAAATTTAATAATAAATAAGTAAAATAAATAAATTTTTAAATTTAGATGGCTATAACTGCCATCTGATCTGTTGTGGCTTTTGGCAATTTCAGCACACTTTACCTGAAGATCGAACTGTCACTGTCCTCCTCTTCTAGGCCTTGTTTTGTTGCCTTATTCTTAGGTCAAAAAAGGATGTGAGACATCTGTCATTGTTTAGTGAGGAGTACTGGTGCATCTTATTCTCTCCCCTTAGCTGTTTTTAATCTTCAGTGCTGTTTGTATAGTTTTGTTTTAAACACAGCTTATGAGTCAGAACTCAGGCTCAGGATGCCATCTTAGCCCAATGATATCATCCCCCCCCCCCCGTTTGTATTCTGAAGGCTTACAAAACTTGCCAACATCTCTGTGGTAGATGAGATTATTTTAAATACTTACTTTTTGGAGCTTTCATGATGCTCTGATCTTGTCTCCCTGAGCGCACATTTCACAAAGGCCACACTGAATGTGGCACAACTACCTGCCCACTAACAAGTCAGACTACTGCATTTCTGTGCAACTTGATGCTTGGGGTGAGCCTCTGGATTAGAAGGAGACATGCCCAGAACAGTGACTCAAACAGAGGGGAAGTGGGTGCCCTTTTCTGAAGGCAAGTAATTATGGTATGCATCTGCATCAGGTGTGACTGAATCATTCCGCCACTCCTGAGGGCAGACATGCTGCAGAATTACCTGTACTCTGATTAGGAGGCGGCATGCTCAGAGCCTTAAGAGAGTCTTTAATTACTTTAATTGACTTTTACAACACATTAATGGTCCTCTCAAGTCACACTAGTGTGCTCAAGCACACTGGTTGGAAGTGACTGGGTTGGTCAGATTGTGGTAGGAAACAAAATATTGAAAAACACCTACGGGGCACTAGCTAGGAATGAGAGTATTAGGATGTGACTCCATTTCTCAAAATACAGGTTTAGGGACTAGCGCAATCTCCCTGACAGTGACAGCAGCTCATCAGTCCCAGGCGGACTGGCACAGCTCCATTTTCATTCAGCTGCTTTGGCAGCTAATTTCTGTTACATAAAACAGAAGAAATTCACCTTGCAAATACTTTTATAACATCTAAATATTTTAGATTAATTTTTTTAATCTACTGAATTTGTGCAAATTCTTAGGGATTTTTTACTTCCTAAAAATCCACACATAAATGGAGCAGGATGGACTTGGTTTGGGGGCATTTGTGGAAATGGGATGGAACAGACTTCCACTGATCCATCCATCCCTAATCGTGTGTGTTTTTTAAATTTGTGTTTAATATACTAATGCTATTCTATAAACCAGATTGAAAATTTTCAAACTGAAGTAGTGGAGTTCAAATTGAATTTTATAAATAAAGTAAATAAAATTGACTTACTCAGGGGTGGTGCTTGAATTTCTGTGGATGCGACAAAGCCCCTTGCTTCTCTGGCCCCCTCTATGGCGAGACAGAGAGAGATTCCCTGACCTCCAAGCCCCAGCAGTTACTTTCATTCCCTGCCACTTGCTCTCCTCTCCAGTCCCTCAGTCCCTTCATCAGGATCTTCAATGTTTTGGCAGGCTGAGGTGGCTGCTTCCTGTTTGAACTTGCACATGCTCAGTATTGCAGAGACAGGCAGCGCTCTCAGTGGTGGGTGCGTGTACATACAGTTGATTCCAGTGCCAAGGCAGGGTGTCCAGGAGGATCGTAAGAACACAAGAAGAGCCCTGCTGGATCAGCCCAAGGGCCCATCCAATCCAGCATTCTGTTTACATACTGGCCAAGCAGCTGCCTCTGAGAAACCCACAAGTAGGATATGAATGCAATGGCACCCTCCCACTTGTGTTCTCCAGCAACTGGTATATGTAGACAAACCACCTCTGATACTGGAGGTAGCATATAGCCATCATGAATAATAGCCACTGATAGTCTACATGAATTGGTTTAATCTCCCTTTTAAAGCCATCCAAACTGGTGGCCATCACTACATCTTGTGGTAGCAAATTCCATAGCTTAACTGTGAACTGTGTGAAGACGTACATCCCACCAATCAGCTTCATAGGATGACCCCAGGTTCTAGTAGTATGAAAGAGGTAGAAACATGTCTCCCTATCCACGTTCTCCATACTATGCATAATTTTGTGCACCTCTATCATGTTTCTCCTTACTTGCCATTTTTCTAAGCTAAACAGTTCCAGATGTTGTAACCCTTTCCTCATAAGGTAGTTGCTCCAGCCCCTTGATCACTTTAACTGCCCTTTTCTTCACTTTTTCCAACTCTGCAATATCTTGTTTTAGGTACAGTGACCAGAACTGTATATAGTATTCCAGGTGTGTATTTGTATATGGACAGTATGATATTGACAATTTTATTTTTTATTCTTTTCCTAATTATGTCTAACATGGAATTCCCCTTTTTCAGTTTGGGTTGACCTTTTCATTGAGCTGCCCACCACAACGCCCAAATATCTTCCTTGATCAGTCACCGCTAGCTCGGATCCCATCACTGTATATGTGAAGCTGGGATTTTTTGCTCCAAAATGCAAAATCCAATATCACTTTACTTACATTGAACCACATGTGCTATCTTGATGCCCATTTCCCCAGTTTAGAGATTTTCTTTTGGAGCTCTTTGCAATCCCTTTTTGTTTAACCACCCTAAATGATTTGGTGTCATCAGAAAATTTGGCCATCTCACTGCTCACTCCTAATTCCAGGGCATTATGAACGAGTTAAAAAGCATTGGTCCCAATACTGATCCTTGTGGGACCCCACTGTTTACATCCCACCATTGTGAGAACTTACCATTATGCACTGCCTGGCAGCCAAACATGGTCCAAACATGATCCTTATCCAGATCCCCTGAACCTGTCTGGACCCATCCATTGCTGTAAGTGTGCATGTAAATCCATGAAGATGCCCACAGCCAATTGCTGTTTTTATTTCCATTCCTGCATGGAGTGTCCCTTTTTTTTCGTTCTCGTCCATGAGGCCTAGCAGGGAGAGCACTGAAGCAGTGGTGTGGATGCCTCGATGCTAACTGACTGCGAGCAGAGTGACAGGGCTTCTTTACACCAGGGTTTATCCCACATCTTTATCAGGGCTTCTGCTTCCGGTTTCTTTACGGGATTAAAATCTGCTCCTGTACACTTGCTTACACGTGTTTTTTTTTTCAGGGATTTCCTTTCTCTGCAAGTTCTATATGTTTCACTATACAGCCACTAGATGGCGGTGTTGTATAGCGGAATTGCAGAAGTACATGCAGCCATTGCAGCACTTCATCACACTTCTAGAAAAAATGCTGGACTTTCCCCGATCTTAAAAAAAATGGATAAAGGTTATAGAACATGGGAGCGGCCCTGGAGGTTGATGATGTCGTGTAAAGGACCTGCAAACTTCTGTGAGTGACCAATCATGAGTGCATGATAAAAGCCTTGTGTAGAGATGCCCACAGTCACAGCAGCAGAGTGAGTAAGAGAGATTAAGAGTTTTACTCTAAAGTAATCATGTGATGACCCTGATTGGCACTAATAGGTTTTTTCTTTAGATTAACTCTGGGGGCGGGGATTTGAGGGAGCACGCAGCTGGGGGGGGGGAAGAAGAGAGGGGTCAGGTGCAGACTACACTGTATATGTGAGGGTGCCTGAGAGAACAAGTTGGGGAGTGACTGCAAGAGTGAGCAAGTTGGGAAGTGCATGTGACAGAATAAGAGAGAGCAAGATGGCGAGAGCATGTGAGACAGTGACTTAGTTGGGGAGTGCATATGAGAGAGTGTGGTGCTTCTCAGACTGTGTGTATTCTTTTTTTATGCAAATGTGATGTGAGTAGAGGGAGAGAGAAATAGCAACTAGTCTGCGGGACACTGCATTTGGACTGGAATCCAGAGGCCAAAGGGAAGCACTAGCCAGCATGTATATTGCTTTACTTTATGACTTTTAATGGTGTGTGTGTGTGTATGAGAGAAAGAGAGAGAGAGAGAGAGAGAGAGAGAGAGACTCTTGCTATTTTTTATTTATATCTACATCTACATCTATCTATTTATCTATCTGTGTAATGGGTTTCTGCTGTGGAGGAGTCAAACATAGGTTTAAAGGACTGTAGAGACAACACCACCAATCCCCTGCTTTGAATTAATGAACCTGAGTTTAACTTGTATGCTTCAGTTTTCCCTTTCTGTGCAAGGGATAATTGCTGGAGCAGAAAACTGTTGGTTCAAAGGACTGGCTTTGTGTGTTGCTGTGCCAACCCTTTGCTTTGCACAATTGATGTTGAAGGTAACGTAGCTGAATTTGCCCTTTCTCTGTCATGGGTTCCTGCTGTATCCAACAAACATGGGTTCAAAGTACTGCTTTTGTGTCGTTCAGTGGGCCAGAGGATCCTCCCCTGCCCAGCCTTCTGCTTTGTACTCATGATATTTACAATAACTTGCCTCACCTTGACCTTTCTCTGCAATGGGTTGCTGCTGTTGCAGATAAATATGAGTTCAAAGGATAGCTTTGGTGTTGTGGGCTCAAAGGACCATTTTCATCTTGAATTAAGGGTCAGTAGGGATGTACGGATTGTGTAAAATCCATTCTGTCTATATTTCACAGGTTGGCAAGTGCCTTTTGTTCCATCGTCTGCCCACTGAAGGGATTGGATTTTTTTGTTTCCGAATTTGCATAAATTCAAATTCGCACAAATGTGAATCCGCGCAAATTCACACATGCAAAAATGTGCAAATTCCCACAAAATGAGCAAATCCCCCCCCCCCAATGCATGTTTTGATGCTTTAGCCTATGTGGGAAATGCACATTTTCAGCTGGGTTTTTTTATTTTTGCATATTTTTCTACGATGAAATTTGCAAAAAAATAACCGAAGGTTAGAAAAACGGTCTGCAAGTCTGCAGAATCCGCCTGACGGGGAAAAGCCGGTCCACTGTGGAATCTGTGGGTCAGATTCATGAAAACCTGAACTCATTTGGTTCCCTTGTGGATTTCTCCAACATCCCTATGGGACAGAAGCACCTCCTACACAGCCCTCTGTTTTGAACCTATGATCTTGAAGTCAACTTGCATGCCTCAGTTTATTGCTCCACATACTTTGGCTCCTTGGCTCTGACTACAATTAGCTGCCCTGCTCTCCTTGGCTCCATCTATCAGTAGCTGCTGCTGCTGCTGTTATTATTATATCCTGCCCTTTTTCTTCTTGCAAGGAACCCAAGGCAGCTTATATGGTCCTCCTCCATTTTATTCCCCACAACAACCCTGTGAGGTAAGTGCAGGTGCTAATGGGCACCAGCTACCACTGGCCTGGCTATATTAGTCCAAAATCCATCAAGCAGAGCCAAACAGATACCTCTGAAAAGATGGCGACTAGGAAAAGATGAAGGCAACTACATTCCTCTATTGTCTGCCCCCAGCATCTGGTACTTGGAAGTATGCTCCCTTTTCACTCCAAATTTACAAAGTTGTCTATATATGTATGTATGTATAGATAGATAGTAGATGTAATAGACTTTACATTTTATCCAGTCAATAAGCTTGCATTTTAAATACTAGTTAGAAATAAAACAAAGTTGAAAAAAGAAGGCAGTGAGGGAAGGATAACCCAGAATTCCCCTTGAATGGAAAGAATGCTGAAGTTGTGGTATCTGAAATGGGGAGAGATAATTTGTGGGACTGCCCCAGGGATTGCAGCGAAGTGAAGCAGAGTTGGCTTTGACAAAAGGCCTAACTAGATGTGACATTAATTGTGTGAATACAATTAACATGTATCTTTTAAACATGTAAATTGTAGTTGCAGGATCGCAGGGAGTATTATTAAGAGCTTAACCCCTTTCCCCACCAACCATGGTCCTGACAATAATCATCATCCCCTGTTGCTGTCTGCATTGGAGAAAGCCTCCTTTGGTGCTAATATAGCCTTCCCTACTGATGCAAACAGCAGCTTGTGCATGGTTTTCACTGGGACCACAGCAGGTGGGGAAAGCATTAACCTCTCCCTCCCATCCCCTGCAGTCCTGATGCTGCCCACACTCCTCACATCTGTTCTTTACATAACAAAAATGTGAATGCTAATCACAATAATGCAATTAATGTCATGTCTAGTTTGTTCCCAACACAACATGGCAAGAGACAATTCCCATTGAACAGGCAGGACCATGGTACACAAATTATGTGTATCAAAATCTAAAGTGAGGTCTTCCATTTCAGGGATTCATCAAGGAAGGTGAAATTGTGCAGAGTGCCTGTAGCTCCTTCCCTTCAGCCTTCCCCAATCTGACTGTGTGTTATCCACACCCTGAGAACAGGCTTTCATTTCAAAATAAAACAACTAAAAATCCACCTCACTCTCATGGTTAGACAGAAACACCAGAAAATGTATTGGCCATATATCAGTGGAGGAGGACAAGAAGAAGGGGCTTCAGGGCCCAGCTCAGCTCCATGTCTAATCCTTCTACTGCTCCCCCTGCTGCCCCAAGGCGATGGTGTGGTCAACAAGGGCTTTTCAATTTGTCCTCTCATCCTCGTCCCTTGCTAAAAAAAAAGGCTGGCCTTTCAAAGCCTGAAATTGCAAGCTCCCTTAACGGAAACAGAATTTGGAGTTATTTTGACATGGGCCTGATTCTGAAGCCGTTGCTTTATCAGGACCTCAGGGGACTTGGCCCCCTGCAATCTGGCACCTAAAGACCAACATCTGTTTCTAGTACCTTTATGTTGGGAGTGTACAAGTTCCGCAGAGAGGCCAGCGCCATGGAAAGACCTTCTGAGCTGTAGGAAATCCAAAGCCCTTGGAGAATTGAGGAAGAAACCCCAACTTTTTTACTCAGCCCCTGCAAAAGACATTTGAAACTTGATCATTCAAGGTTTACATGCCACTAACAAATTGGGAATTCAACCCAAATCTACTAGCAAGGATTTTCAACTCTAAAGGAATTTTCTGAAGAGAAAGCAGGAGTACTGGAGAGGGTGTTTTGGGTCCTATACCCAACGCAAACAGGGTCAGAGCATCAAGGGTTATATGATCTATTCTAAATGTTTTGACGTTTGACTCTATTTAAAGAACCCTGCACATAAACATGAACTCCAGAGAACAAGGAGCCACAATTTGTTATGAATAGGAGAGAAGCACCTGCTTGCTGGCTATGAGATAGCGTAATCCCCTCTTAGCCTAGGTCCAGTGGGGAGTAAATTAAAATACTGGCAAAAAAAGAAGAATGCATCACCAAAAAGGAAAATTTATTCTAGAATAATCAAGATAGTAAAAAGGTTACTTTTTGCTAACATCTTCCTCTGGAGGCAATGGATCTGATGTTCTTTTTCTTCAGAGAGGATTCTTTTAGGACCCTCTTTCTGGAAGGTTATTGTCTACATCTCCCCAAATCCTCCTTACATACTGCTAGCCAGATACCTTAGGAAAGTATATTAAGACAAGGGGCTTACAATTAAAAATGCCTATTCCAGAGGTACTCTTAGCAAGTGGGTTACAGCACCGAGCTCTTTTCTCCAGGAAATTGCCAATCTTCAGTCAGACTATAACACATTCAGCATGATGTGACTCCTTAGCACTGGGTCATATCATACTGAAATCAAAGTGCCAATGGGAACTGTTACAGATTTATTTCTTCTCAAACATTCTCTATTGCTCAGGGCTTTAAAGTTGCATACGCTAAAGCTTTGAACGAATTCACATCTGACCCACACACTGTGTTTCACCTTTGGTAGGAGAATAATGGAATAAGGCCATCAGTTCAGTTTTATCAGCTGTGTGAGAGTTCTACAGTAGGGGTCACCAAATAACAGTTCCCAAGCTAAATCCCTCCTCCTTTCAGAACATAAATTCCTTCCCCCTGCCAGTTCAAGGAGAGGGGGCAGGCTTGGCCTTCCCCCTAAAACAGTCGCTGACCAGGGTAAAGGTGCTAGTGTGGATGTCAGAAAGTTAACACTATTCATATATTCTGAAAATAGTAACACCCACTAGTATTTAACCCACAGTGGAGATGTCATTGCATGATTTCGTGCTACCTTAAAGATGTGTGCTTTGAGAATATGATGGCCCAGCTCAATAGTCTGCTGTCTGTTGAGTTTTCCCTCTTGACGGGAAAACCAGAAGGCGAGCAACGTATGGCCACTCCTGGATAAAAGACAAGATGAAGAAGAAACATGATGGGAAAAGCAAGTGAGAATTCTCTTTCCAATGTATCTCTTGACGGTTAGCACATCAGCCACTGAAAAGTGTCCATTTCACTTTGATGCACCTCACAGTCACATGCTTAATTGCTTGTCACTTTTGATCATATTTCTCCTGAAATGCTGCTGAATACCAAATTGAGTCCAGGTACACTGAACAACAAACACCAGTCAATTCAGCCTCATTAGAAGTACTTGCTTTTAGATGGATATACTATGTTATGTGCTGCTCTAAGCACTTTTAGTATAATAGTGGGGTATAAATAAATAAATTGCTGCATTGGTTTTGTAATGCCTATCTTCCTGGAGCTGAAAGCAATAATGATTTGTGTCATATTGGTGAAAGGGGAACTTGGTGGCAGTGAACTCCATCTAGCTTGCCCCTTTGTAGAGCTCATTAGGCAAGCTCAAGGCCACAGGGTTCTATTTGGAAAACAGGCAGACTGAATAGATGGACAGGAAATGTTGGGTGACTGATGCATCTATTGAGCAATGATTACTGCCTCCAGTTCATAAGTACATCTAGGTTAGGACTTACGTTCAGAGGTGCAGGTAGTGACTGACTTTATTATTTTGACCATTATAATTTTGGGATACATGACATCTGGATACTCTTACAACTTTATAATCCTATTAAGATTATCAGAGAACTGGGGATGTCTGGACTGAACTGATGTCACCTGCGGAATCCCTTTACTAAGTTTGCTTTGCCTTACCCCCCTGCAGGTACTTAGAAGGGACTCTTTAGCCAGATACACAAGCTGAATGGCAAGCAAGGAGGGATGCTCAACCAGACAATCAAGCAGCAGAGAGTACATGCTCATTTTGAGAATACATGCCCACTCATTTTGAGGAGAAGCAGAACTGCAATCACCTTTTCCACCATACAGATCTGAAGCCATCACCCTCCTCAGACCCCCTTTTCCACCATATGGAGTAGCAGGCTTCACTCCCCTCAGAACCAGTGGAGAGTGGAGGCATCTAGCTCCTGGCTTGTTTGAGTGACTTGTCAGCAGAGCTGTGGTCAGGACTATCATTTGCATTTGTGAGGAGTTGTAGCCTTCCCTCCCCTCAGAACTAGAAGGGGGTGGAGGAAACAGTAACCTGGTTTCATTTGAAAGAGGCCTGAGTGAATGAATGGAAGAGACTGAGCGACTTAACAGAGGCCTTTAAAACACCTAATGGTACATCACCAACACTTTACTGCCATTCTAAACAATTTCCTCTTTGAATGTACCTTATCTGTCCTTTTGCACACTATATCTAATTCATGTTCACTGTGTTAATAGTTCTTATAGTGTGCACTTCATATTTATTTCTTGTTGAGAGACTGAATGGCTTTACACTTGCACTTTATATTTGAAATAGCTGATGGTTTATGTAGTTTGTACTTTATATTTAACTACTGCTAAGTGAAGGAGCGGTTTTTTATATCTTGCTACTAATGAGAAATAATCATACATTTACACTTTAAACTTCTTTTTGTTGAATGTTTGACCATCTATACTTAAGTATTATATTACTGGGAGACAATGGGTGGATTTGCAAGTTACACTAAGCCACCCCATGAATAAGCCACGGTGGGTTGGTTGTTCGCAGAACAACCCATGGTACACCCAACAGATGATCAACTTTGCTGTGGTTTGTCCTCCCGCTCAGTCCTCCAGCTGGCTCCAGCACATATCCCAGGGGACTTTGTGGCAAAACCAGTCTTGTCTCCCCCTCCTGGTTTTTCATTCCTTGGCTTTTTATTATTTATTTTTGGGTTCCTCAAAAATGTGCAGTTGGGGTTGCTACGATCACTACACCTTTTTGTTCCCTGGCTCTTAAAAATTTATTATTCTGTGCCTAAAAATGTGCAATTGGGGTCATGTTTTTTATTATTCTTTTTGTCAGTCTTTTGCAAGTGCATAAGTGCAGACTTACAGCTGTCTGATAGATGGAGTATTGTCTGGTCAATTTCCTTGTCTGTTTCTTCTGTCAAAGGGAGTGGTGAAGTGAAATAGGTAGCATACAAGGAAATTGACAAGATGAGGTTACAGATTGGCTAATTTGCATAAGTTGCAAAGGGCCATGGGAGAAATAATATTAAAGGAAAGGGGGGACCTGCTAGTGCAATTCAGAAGCACTAAAAATGGGGGGAAACAGGCAAGGGAGTAACTGCACAGTATCTCTCCCTTGGCAATGTGATCTCTCAATTTTAAGTGTCGGACTGATATTTCTCAGTGTCCCCCACCTTTTCAACACTCCCCCGACTCTCCAGATACTCCAGAAAGGGGAGATATTAACTCCGCTTTTTGTGGCTCCTTTTTGGGGCAGTAATTGCTGAAGTTACAGTGGTTCCCTGAGAAGGCGGCTGCATGGAATGGAGTGAATGAGGCCTCATGGGACAGAGGGTGTGTGTAAGTACTGCTGGTTGGTCTTTTGCAAGTGCACAAGTGTGCTTGTGCATTTTCTCTTTTGGGTATTTCTCACCCATTTTTTATGCTTCTGAACTGCGCTACTGGATCCCTCCTTTCCCTTAGTATTATTTCTCCCATGGTCCTTCACAACTGTATGCAAATTAGCAGATTTGCAACTGCGTCTTGTCAATTTCTCTGTATGTTATCTACTTTGCCATTCCCTTTGACAGCTGAAACAGACAAGGAAACTGACCAGACATATTGGACAGCCATAAGCATGCAGTTGCACACTTGCAAAAGACCACCACCACCAACAATAATAATAATACACTGCGACCCAGTTGTGCATTTTTGAGGCACAGATTTTTTTTTTAAGCTGGGGAATGAGTTATGATCCTTAAAGTGCATTTTGGCACTGGTGGAAGGGCAGTCACTGGCAAGATAACAAAAAGAGAATGGCATGGGCTTTTTTGCCACTCTTCCCAAGTGACCCTATAGCCAATCACCGCAACCCATGATAAAATAGGTCTCCCAGGTTTGGACAATACGACAACCCATTGTGGGCAAAAATAGCCCTGGAACAAGCCATGGATTCTTGGCTTCGCTGGTTCCCCAAAAATAAACCATCCCATGGAACACACTCCAGTTTAGGATGACACGACAACCCACCATGGCTGACTGCTCATGGTGGGATGTCATGTCATGTGAAACCAGTCAAATTTGGTTTCTTATGTAAATATGTTCAGGCATTTAAAAAAAATATTAGCATCCTAAGTGATTGGCACTATGGTTACAGGAACTCTAGGGGAAAGTGACCATGTTGTACTTGAGTTCTTGGTTCTAAGGGAAGCAAAAGCTGAGTGTAGTCAAACGCGTACCCTGGATTTTAGGAAAGCTGATTTTAATAAACTCAGAACAATGATCAGTAAGGTCCCATGGCAAGCGATGCTAATGAGAAAAGGAGTCCAAGATGGGTGGGAGCTTTTAAAAAACGAAATTCTCAAGGCACAATTACAAACAATTCCAACAAGAAGCAAAGGTGGAAGACAAGAGAAGAAGCCAATGTGGCTTCACAAAAAGCTTAGGGATGACCTGAAAACAAAAAAGGACACATATAGGAAGTGGAAAGAAGGCCAAATAACAAAGGAAGAGTACAGGCAGGTAGCACAGAATTGCAGGGATGGCGTCAGGAAGGCTAAAGCTGAGAACAAGCTGAGGTTAGCGAGGGATGCTAAAAACAACAAAAAGGCTTTCTTCAGCTACGTGCATAGTAAAAGACAGAGGAAAGAAATGGTTGTTCAGCTATTAAATAAGGATGGAAAAATGATAACAGATGACAAAGAAAAGGCAGAGGTGCTCAATTCCTACTTTGGCTCAGTCTTCTCCCAAAAGAGGGTCTATGACCCCCCTGGCAAAGGCAAAGTACAGGCGGAAGGGGCAGGATTACAGCTTGAGATCGATAGGCATATGGTCAAGGAACACCTAATTACTTTGAGTGAGTTCAAATCTCCAGAGCCAGATGAACTGCATCCTAGAGTAATAAAGGAACTGGCAGAAGAACTCTCAGAACCGCTGTCTATTCTCTTTGAGAAATCATGGAGGACAGGGGAAGTGCCAGATGACTGGAGGAGGGCTAATGTGGTCCCTATCTTCAAAAAGGGTAGAAAGGAGGAACCTGGGAACTACAGACCAGTCAGTCTGACATCAATCCCTGCGAACATTCTGGAGCAGATGATAAAGCAATCCATCTGGAAGCACCTTGAAAACAATGCCATGATTACTCGAGGGCAACATGGATTTGTCAAAAACAACTCCTGCCAGACGAATCTGATCTCATTTTTTGATCAAGTAACCTCCCTTGTAGACCGTGGGAATGCTGTAGATATCATATACCTCGACTTCAGCAAAGCTTTCCACAAAGTGCCCCATGATATCTTGATGAGCAAACTAGCTCAAAGTGGGCTAGATGAAACAACGATCCGGTGGATCCACATTTGGCTACAGAATCGGACTCAAAGAGCGCTTATCAATGGGACCTTCTCAGATTGGGGAGAGGTAACGAGTGGGGTACCGCAGGGCTCGGTCCTGGGCCCAGTGCTCTGCAACATTTTTATTAATGACTTGGAGAAGGAGGTGCAGGGAATGCTGATCACATTTGCAGATGACACAAAATTGGGCAGGATAGCTAATACTTTGGAATACAGAAACAAAATGCAAAGTGATCTGGATAGACTGGAGCGCTGGGCAGAAAACAACAGAATGACATTTAATAGGAATAAAGGCCAAGTTCTGCACCTAGGAAAAAGAAACCAAATGCACGGTTTACAAGATGGGGGATACTTGGCTCAACAGTACTACAAGCGAGAAGGATCTTGGAATTGTTGTAGATCACAAGCTGAATATCAGCCAACAATGTGATGTGGCTGCAAAAAAGGCCAATGCTCTTTTGGGCTGCATTAATAGAAGCACAGCTTCCAAATCCTGGGAAGTACTAGTTCCCCTTCTATTCAGCACTGGTTAGGCCTCATCTGGAGTACTGTGTCCAGTTCTGGGCACCACACTTTAAGAAGGAGGCAGACAAACTGGAGAGGCTTCAGAGGAGGGCAACAAAGATGATCAGGGGACTGGAAACAAAGCCCTATGAAGAGAGACTGAAAGAACTGGGCATGTTTAGCCTTGAGAAGAGAAGATTGAGGGGAGAGATGATAGCGCTCTTCAAGTACTTGAAAGGTTGTCACAGAGAGGAAGGCCAGGGTCTCTTCTTGATCATCCCAGAATGCAGGACATGGAATAATGGGCTCAAGTGACAGGAAGCCAGATTCCAGCTGAACATCAGGAAAAACTCCTTGACTGTTAGAGCAATATGACAATGGAACCAATGACCTAGGGAGGTGGTGGGCTCTCCCACACTGGAGGCATTCAAGACAAGGCTGGACAACCATCTGTCAGGGATGCTCTGACTTGGATTCCTGCATTGAGCAGGGGGTTGGACTCGATGGTCTTATAGGCCCCTTCCAACCCTACTGTTCTATGATTCTATGAAGTATTGGCATGCTATTCCAGTGGATAGATATATGGAGATATTCCAACCCTAGCAAAATGGAGTTTACTTTTTATTCCTTTACACATATAGAATAAATTTGTTTTTGCGATCACTAGATATGATACACAAAGCGTATGAATTGGATCAAAAGCTATCTCTGCTCATGTACACATTTCTTGGGTTTTAAACTTTGCAGATGACAAGAAATAAGGTACAAAATAAGTACGTAATTGAATCATTACGGCCCCTAATGAGGGAATATTTTGAGTTTAATATTAATTCTGGGTTGCATGGCCCGCCATGATGTGGGATGCTGCTAAAACCTAGTTTAGAGGTACTTTTTATTATTATAGCCTATTAAAATGGTCCTGCTTGGAGAAATTTGGTTTCTGGGACCATGGTCTTTGCTTTTTGAATGAAAAACTACTGGTTGGAGATAGAGTGTACCTCACAAAGACTGGGAAGAATGTATTTGCCTGAAGAATGGCATTTGATCAGAAGCATTTTAAATGGAATCCTGTAGAGGATGGAGATGAAAGTCCAGAGGTAAGGACTATCGATAAGGGCTCATGCATTGTAGCAGGAACTGGGAGAGCAGCTGTGGTGGGGCCTGTTAAACCTCTTAACAGAAATGCAGGGAGGTCATTGGAGCACAAAGTTCATGGTTTTCAATGTTTTTATGCTAATTCTTAGAGTATGGGAAATAAACAGGATGAGCTGGAACTCTTGATTCAAGAAGGTAAATATGACTTAATAGGTATAACAGTCACTTCATGGGATGACTCTCATGAGTGGAATGGAGCAACTGAAAGATATAACTTGTTAAAAAAGAACAGAAGCCATAGAAAGGGGGTAGGAGTTGTGCTATATTATGTTAGAAATGCACATACCTGCACAGAAATTCAGGAGAATGAACATGATGGTCTGTTGAAAGCATCTGGGCTAAAATAAATGGAGGAAGGAATAAAAACAATACTGTTGTTGGAGTCTATTATGGACTACCTGACCAAGGAGAAGATGTGGATGGTGCTTTCCAAAAGCAAATTGTGCATATTTCAAGGAAGCATGAAATAGTAATAATGGGGACATTTATTACCCTGATATCTGTTGGGAGACAAACTCTGCCAAGTATGGTCTCTTCAGGAAATTCCTGACTTGCCTTGCTGACAACTCTCTTCTTCAGAGGTTGGAAGAAGGAACAAGGGGATCCGACATCCTTGACTTGATTTTGACCAATAGGGAAGAGTTAGTTGATGAGGGGAAAGTAGCAGGAACTTTGGGGAAAGTGACTATGTAATGCTCAAATTCTTGCTTTTAAGAAAAACTAATGTGTATCTTGAACTTCAGGAAAGCTGATTTTAATGAACTCAAAGCAATCATAAGTAGGATTCTATGCCAGAAAAACCTAACAGGAAGAGGAGTTCATCATGGATGGGGGGTTCCTAAAAATGGAGATACTAAAGGTGCAATCCCAATGAAGGAAAAAACTAGAAGACTACAGATGAAGCCAATGTGGCTAGACAGAAAGCTTAGTGATTATCTGAAAATTAAAAAAGACACATAAAGGAGGTGAAAGGAAGGGCAAGGTGGCTAAGGAAATGTATGGGCAGATAGCCCGGAACTGCATTCAGCACCTGTTTGCTATTTGAGGGAGTGATACCAATAATAAATCTTATTTTTTACAAACCCAAGAACTTCAATATAGTAGGCATTTAAAGGCATTTTGGGACCATTTGGGGGTATGTGAACCTGAAGAAGAAAGAGTATTTGGCGATTAATACTGCAGAGGAGATACAAGAATATGTAACATCTCATTGTGCTACTGATTTGACCTAAAATCCACTAAATATCTGGGTAACTATTTGACATCTGATGCAGAAAACTTAATAAATACCATTTATACTAAATGTTTCCAGTGATTTTAAAAAGTGGCCCATTTCTACTCTTCTCTGGTTAGGCAAAATTGCAGTGCTGATGATGAATATTATACCCAGAATTCTATGAGTTCATGAGAATGTTTTCATATCAATCGTTTTGGATCTCTGGGACACTGTCAACACTTCTTATAAAATTTCATATGACAAGCTAAAAGCGAAAGAATCCTAGTAGTTGCTTTAGACAAAGGAGGGTTGAAATTTCTAAACTTGATAAGATACTATTAACATGACCTGTGTGAAGGTAATAATCCAATGGCTAAATGGTGGGGTAGATCTGCCATAGCATATAATGGAACAAAGCTGTATTAAAGTACTAATGCAGTACTATAATGGTACAGTAAAGGTAAATTAGGCAAATTAGCTGCTATATAAATATCCTATCCCTACATTACAATAGCTATAAGTATCTGTGAAAGATTAAAAATATACTTTGTCTACCTGTGTTACTTTTAGGATAATTCATTTATAATGAAATATTTCATATTGATGAGGATGTATGTATTTTTATTCAACTTAACATCATAAGATTTAAAGAGTAGTACACAGTGGAAGTGGTTTAACTGAATCAGACATTACCAGGAAATTAGATTGCGATATAGTTAGTAGTACTGAGTGATTTCCAGTACTTTCAAATGAAGGAGCTATGCTAGTCAGAAACTACACAAACAGAGGGACTTCAATTTCAGAGTGAACAACTTTAATTTATAACAGAAGTAAATTGAAAGACTTATTATCTCAGTTATATTTGTAGTTATTCTCACTAGAAGATGAAAAGGGCAATAATTTTACAGATGAGAAAGGAATAATAATAATATTTTTACTTATTTAGCACCATCAGTGTGCATAGCACTTTGCAGAGTACAAGATGACACCTTCTTGCTGTGAAGAGCTTACAATCTAAAATTTGACACAGGGGAACAACAGAGGAATGGGAGGGGAGAGGAAGCATATACCATTATTTCAGCTACACATGCTAAGGCTTACTCACAGGCTGAATTGCAGTAGGGCACAGGAAAGCCCAAGGCTTTACAGAAAAGGTGGGTCTTGAGGATGGATGTGAAGGAAGTAGGAGAGGTGGCACTGTGCACGTATTCTGTGAGGCAGTTTGAAGCATGTGAGGCAGCAAGGGAGAAAGGGTGTAATCCAATTTCCAAGCACATTTGGCAATCTGTCTGTACAAAGGTTCAGAATTCTCATCATGTGTCAATTTAAAGAACAACATTATAAAATCCACTCAACCGAAAACAGAGTGGGTTAGATCCAGGATCTGCTCATCGAAGGTGCCTCTGCCTGATTTTGGGGGATTCCCCTGTTCCCCCTATACCACAGCTCACCCCATTCAGCAAGGTCTACCAACCCTCTATGTAGCAGTTTTAGGGGGCTGGAATGGTTGCTGTGGGGAAGAGGAGGCGGGGATGTCCACTTCTGTCAGCTCAGCTGAACATGCCTAAATCTGGATCTATAAATTTGGTGGAATTGCCTGTAATTAAAACATTTTGAAGAAAGATTCTCTATAGAATGACCTTAATGAATAAATGCCATTACTGATACCAGTTGCAAAACCATTCATAATAAAGGCTAAGACAACAGATTAAAAAAAATCTAAACACACCCTTGCATTGCAATAAAAGAAGAATGCAGCAGTTAAATAATTTAGCAGCCAATAAACCAAGACAAGCCATCAAGCATAGTGAAACAAACACTAAAAAGTGGAACACATTAAATAGTGGAATACTCAAAGCCTGCCCAACAGGATAGACTCACCAGGCACCTGATTTAGAGTACAGAAGGTGCCAGGACTTAGAAGTGAATTCTACAGATGGCACAACCACAGAAAAGACTCTCTCTCTCCTCTCTCTGGTAGCTAGCTACCTTGTCTACCTTTGCCAGGTGAGTGTACCTGGACAAAGGCTTCCAAAGATGAACTGTTGCTAGTTGGGTTCATACAGGAGCAGATGGTCTTTCAGGTACCCTAGTTGCAGACTGTTTGGGGCCTTAAAGGCCAAAAACAGCACTCTCAATTAAGCCTGGAAAATAATGGAGAGCTAATGAGGTTCCTTAAGGATAGATGTAATATGCTCACTCTAGCAAGCCTGTGTCACCAGCTTGGCTGATCTTCTGAATCAGTTGAAGTTTCTGAAGACTTCTCAAAGATAGCCCCATTTATGAAGTATGAGGTAAGTTAATCTTACATATACATTTTACTGCTCAAATAATGAAGGGAAAATGAAGACTTCCCGAGTCCGGGAAAGCTAAATTTAAACTGAAGCACTAAGAAGTACATGCAACAGTAGTAGCCACTCCAGTAGCCAGAAAGGAAGAAGCAAGGCTAGCTGCCCTGGGTCTGATAGTGAGTAAACTTTTACCATGTTGCTTGCCCAGGGATCCTTTCTCTTGAGTAGACCTGCTTCAGGAGGCCAGGCTGCCCAGAGCGCTTCTGAGAGAGGCCTAGGCAGTGACTCAGCATTTTTCCAGCAGCCCTAGCCCCATTGGACCATTGGGACCCAGGGGCTATAAGGGAGACACTTAGTTTGCCAACTGAGGGGGCAACAACAAAGGGGATTGTCCCTTTGGGAGGCCAAGGGCACCCACTGTGGGTGCCTGCGCATGCAGTTTTTATGGCAAGCTTGAAGTACTGCTTGGGCCACTTAAAACTTGTATTTTTAAGAGGTGGTTTAATGCTGCTATAGTGGGCTTTATGAGATGTGTCTAGGAGAGTGGGGAAATTCAAGTGATAACCAGCAGGAGGAGATATGGCAGGAGATTCCAACACAGCTGTTGCAGGGAAAGGAGAATAGGCTAGAATTTGGTCTTCCCTCCTTTCAGGTTGTTTATGTACTGAAAGAAGCCATGGTGACAGCAAGGTACTCCTCCTAACCTAAAGGTCATGCTCTTTAACGCCAGGTCAGTTCGGAAAACATTACTCATCCAGGATTTAATTCTGGATGAAGATGCTGACCTGGCATGTATCATGGAGATCTGGCTGAGGGAAGAGGGGGAGTGTGGCTCACCTAGCTCTGCCTCCCACGTTATTCTGTGGTACAGCAGGCTAGGGCTGGGAGGCAGGGAGGTGGAATGGCAGCAGCCTACAGTAATTTTAGCTCAGTAACCAGATGTTCCATCCAATAGTCTGCTAATTTTAAGTGCATGCTGTTGCGGTTCAGTGTCCCAGACAGTACAGGGTTTTCTGTTGGTGTACAATCCACCAAGGGGTGTGTGAATCAGCAAAATACAAGCTGACCAAAGTACTCCAAATTCCATCTTGAAGGTTGTTCCAATTTGAGTTCATCTCAGATTGCGAGATCATTAATTTTTTTCATAAACATCCATGCATATTTTTCCGAATGTAAGCATCAATTGTGCACTTCTTTGTGAAATGTACACATTCTTCTCCCATTGATTAAAGTGTATTTCTGCGCATTTTTCAAAAGTATGCATTTTTTCATGCACATTTTTCAAAGGTACACATGCTGTTGAACACTGGTTTTTTTGGTCCGTGAATCACAGTGCAAGCTCAGAAATGTATGGACTTCGACCGCAGATTGTATTCAAGTCTGTGCTTTGTCTGGAAGGTGCAAACTGGTAAATCCTGATCAAAACCAAACTGAAACAAATTTCTGATACATCCCTATGTCCACTCTGCTGCTCAACAGTCTCTCTTCCTGAGCTAGCTGGGTGATTTTGGATCTGGCGAAGGATCACCCAGGCTTCTTGTTCTGAGGGATTTCAACATTCATGCTGAGGTCACTCAGTCAGAAGGGCTCAGGATTCCATGTCCACCATGGCAACCATGGACCTGCCTCAACTAGTATCCTGGCCCTAACATTTTTTTTCTTTTTTAACTAACTTTTAAAAAATTATTTGTCTTGTAACACACACTTCCACACCAGTGGGACTCTGCTTTTAACCTCTACTGAGTAGAGGAGCAGGCACAGGTTAGTCTAGAACAATCACAAAGCTAGACACAAAAAGGGAAAAGAGGCTATGGAAGGACAAGACTCTCCAGTGGTGGTGACCTGAAAGGTGTGTGCAATGTTTGTTTTCTTGCCTGAGAACAACATGGCCTACACCTGCAACAAGTGCAAGTTGATCATGCTGCTGGAAGAAAAAGTAAGTGGACTGGAGCGGCGACTGTCGACCCTCTGGGGAATAAGAGAACACAAAGAGTTCTTGGACAGAATGGGAGAACTACAGCAGCAAAGGGAAGACCAGAAGCTTGAAGAGCAACAGCAAGATGAGGCAGTAGGAAATGCTGAGGTAAAGAAAAATGGAGTAGAGGATACTCCTTGGAAAAGGGTGACAGTTAGGAGAAGAAGAACTAGACGCCACTCTGCACCAGTGGAAGCAGTGGAGCTGTGGAACCGATTCCAGGTACTTGCGGATGATACTGGAGGACAGCCTGCAGAGAACGGGGGAAGTGCCAGATGACTGGAGGAGGGCTAATGTGGTCCCTATCTTCAAAAAGGGTAAAAAGGAGGAACTTGGGAACTACAGACCAGTCAGTCTGACATCAATCCCTGCGAACATTCTGGAGCAGATGATAAAGCAATCCATCTGGAAGCACCTCGAAAACAATGCAGTGATTACTCCAAGCCAACATGAATTTGTCAAAAACAAGTCCTGCCAGACAAATCTGATCTCATTTTTTGATCAAGTAACCTCCCTTGTAGACCGTGGGAATGCTGTAGATATCATATACCTTGACTTCAGCAAAGCTTTCGACAAAGTGCCCCATGATCTCCTGATGAGCAAACTAGCTTAAAGTGGGCTAGATGAAACAACGAACCGGTGGATCCACAGTTGGCTACAGAATCGGACTCAAAGAGTGCTTATCAATGGGACCTTCTCAAACTGGGGAGAGGTAATGTGTGGGGTACCACAGGGCTCAGTCCTGGGCCCAGTGCTCTTCAACATTTTTATGAATGACTTGGAGGAAGAGGTGCAGGGAATGCTGATCACATTTGCAGATGACACAAAATTGGGCAGGATAGTGAATACTTTGGAAGACAGAAACAAAATTCAAAGTGATCTGGATAGACTGGAGCGCTGGGCAGAAAACAACAGAATGACATTTAATAGGGATCAATGCCAAGTTCTGCACCTAGGAAAAAGAAACCAAAGGCACAGTTACAAGATGGGGGATACGTGGCTCAACAACACTACAAGCGAGAAGGATCTTGGAATTGTTGTCGATCACAAGCTGAAGATGAGCCAACAATGCGATGTGGCTGCAAAAAAGGCCAATGCTCTTTTGGGCTGCATTAATAGAAGCACAGCTTCCAAATCCCGGGAAGTACTAGTTCCCCTCTACTCAGCACTGGTTAGGCCTCATCTGGAGTACTGTGTCCAGTTCTGGGCACCACACTTTAAGAAGGAGGCAGACAAACTGGAGAGGCTTCAGAGGAGGGCAACAAAGATGATCAGGGGACTGGAAACCAAGCCCTATGAAGAGAGACTGAAAGAACTGGGCATGTTTCGGCTTGCGAAGAGAAGACTGAGGGGAGAGATGATAGCGTTGTTCAAGTACTTGAAAGGTTGTCACAGAGAGGAAGGCCAGCATCTCTTCTCGATCATCCCAGAGTGCAGGACATGGAATAATGGGCTCAAATTACAGGAAGCCAGATTCCGGCTGAACATCAGGAAAAACTTCCTGACTGTTAGAGCAATACGACAATGGAACCAATTACCTAGGGAGGTGGTGGGCTCTCTCACACTGGAGGCATTCAAGACGAGGCCGGACAGCCATCTGTCAGGGATGCTCTGACTTGGATTCCTGCATTGAGCAGGGGGTTGGACTCGATGGCCTTGTAGGCCCCTTCCAACATTACTATTCTATGATTCTATGTGTCAGTGGTACTGTTGAAGTTCTGGCTGACCTGTGGAATACAGAAATGGCCTGGGCTCTCGACACTATTGCTTTTAATTGCCCTCTCCCTCCTGATAGAGCCAGGTTATAAGGATTTTCTTAGGCCTTGCCATTTACATTTGGGTACAGTATGGGGAGTTTAAAGTTTAAGGGGTAAGAGATGGTGCTTATACTGGGTTTAAAGCTAATGAGCAACAGAGCAAGTAGGGGAGTAAGATCTACTGTATTAGAAGCTGGCTAGATGCTGATAAGAGATGTTTTGATAACCACCCAACCTTATCAGCTGTGTCTTCCTTATAAGGAAACTGGATAAAAAGTAAGGGGTCACAGAGAAGAACACATTGTGGTTTGGGATTCCCCTGTCTGGAACTAAAGGGAAGAAAAAAGGAGCTGCTGACCACATACAAAGGGAACTTAGATCTGTTCCGTAGTAAACAAGATGCATCAGAGATAGGAGGGGATATCTGGGAAATGTGTTATGAGACAGGATGTATGAGATGACATGGACCAAATAAATAAACAATTTTGGAATATGTATTAGGAAGGAGGTCACCAAATTTGGGAGGCTATTTAAGCTGATACACAGAAGAGATCTGGGTCTCTTTTTCTTCTTTCACCCTGAACCTGAGACGTTACTCTGAGCCTATCACTTAGGCCTTAGTGACTCCTGGGTCATGCTGGAGAAGGTGAGAGTCCCTTTACCCTTCCTGGTAAAGTACCGGAGTGAGTGGTAGACATACAGCTGCAGGATCTGTGAGTATGTCTTTCCTTGGCTTGGCTGAAGGTTTGCAAGTGTGTTCATTTTATCTTTCTTTATCTTCCTTTAATAAATACATTTAGCTTATGTTTTTGTTTTAGTCCTTATTTGTAGAATTTAAGTAAATCTGAGTGAACGTGAACACTCTTATCTCAGTCCCCAAAGGAACCTTGCCTATGACATCAGGGCCAAGCTGAGGCTGTTTAAAGTAGGTGTGCCTATGTATCCAATACCAGGGACCCTGAAATTTTAGCCTCCGGTTTTTCTCTTCCTATTTAATTATCCTTCTGCAGGTTCGTTCATTTTGGGGGTTTAGATTTTAGATTGTTTTGGAATGAGTGTTGCTTGTTTTACTTTCTTTTAAAGTCTGAAACACTTTAGAACTTCTAAGGGATGCCTTAGAAGAGGGAGAAAAAGGGAAAGTTTAGAGACAAAATGAGGGCAAATGGGAAAATAATGACACGCAATGGGACATAATGAGACCCAATGGGAACACTGTTAAGCTACTGCAGGGCTGACAGATTTAGAGGAAAAAATAGAGTTATAAGCTATTGACCAGGTCTAAGACTTAAGCTGACTTCAGGCACCTCTGTACTGCCTTTGGGAGTTCAGAATGCAAGCGGGGTCAGTGGAAGCTTGTGACTCAATGGACAAGACCCAAAATAAGTTTTCCCTAACCCACTGACCAAGCCTGAGACTACGTTTTAGCTGAACCTTGTGGCTCAGTGGTTTCTTGTTGACCAAGTCTGGGTCTAGGCCTTGGCTGAACCCTGTGACCCAACAAGGTTTCCCTCTTGGTCTGTCAGTTTTATTATTAGATTGGGATCTGCTGAAGGATCTTTTGAGTCTTGAGGAAAGTAAAAGATAGTAGCCAGAGGAAGGAATAGCTCCCACATGAAAGACTGTTGTGCTATGGCCAACAGGATTTGAAGTGGTCACTGGATTGTCCCTACGTAATTTGTTTATTTTATTTATTTATTACATGTCTATACTGCCCAATAGACAAAGCTATCTGGGTGGTTTACAAAGATTAAAAATATTAAAAATACAGTATACCAATTTTAAAAGCCAATTCCATAAAAAACACATGAACAGACAGTATACACAAAATAACATAGATCTAAAATGGCTATTTTGTTAAAATGGCTAGGGGGGAATTTGGAAGACTAGTAGGCTTGTGGCAGGAGACCAAAGGAAGAGATCTGGGGGGGGGGTTGAGTCAACGGCTTTGGGGGCATGTCCCACGGACTAATTGTTATCCTGACCTGTTGCTAGTAAGACAAAGAGAAAGGGTGAAAAGGGAAAAGAAAGTTTTCCAGACACCTGATAAAATAGGTTTGCTCTTAAAAGATAAAACTATGGAGGGGGTAAAATTGGCAGAGAAAGGTGACCCCAACATAGCAACCTACTTAAAAAGTAAAGGAGAAGATCCACGGGGCAAAGAGGCTTTTAATGCTGAGAATCCCATTTTCTCATTTGAAAAGCAATTTGAAGTATACAGAAAATCAAAATCCAAACCCAATGAAAAGCAAATTAAAGTAGCTTGTCTCTGGGGTGTGTACACTTGTGCATGTAAATCAACATGTATGGTGGAAACTCAGAGAGAAGAAAACGAAGAGTTAAAAAGTCAGAATAAACACTTGATGGAAATAAATGAGCAGCTGAAAGTACAGAATAAAGCTGTTTGTGCTCAGCTAGCACAGATGATGCAAGACAATGTTGAAAAGAAAGAGGTTTGGAGAAAGGAAAGAGCAAATAAATAGAGTACTTGATAAAAGAAAAAGGGGACTCAAAAGCTGCTTTAAAATTTTTGATGCAGACCAAGAGTTGTGAAGGAACAAACATAGTTGAATAGTTAAATGCCAGAAAGAGATCCTGAGGTTAAAAGGAACTCTGAGACTAAAAACAGCAGTCATACCTACTGTAGGGTTGGGTAGACCACCTCAAAATACCTAGCCAGTGTGCACAGTAACTCCAAGTGCACCTACACCCCCATATGAGGGGGCTGAGTTCCCAGAAGATATTGGGATTTAATAGATGATATGTTCCAACAAGAAGCAGAAAAGGGTATGAATCTTTAGAGAAGGAGAGAGTCCCTTTACCCTTCCTGGTAAAGTACAGGTGTGAGTGGTAGACATACAGCTGCAGGATGTGTGAGTATGCTTTATCTTTGCTTTGTTGCTGAGTGGAAGGTTTGTATGCTTGTTACACTTTATCTTTCTTTAATAAATACATTTAGCTTATGTAAATCTGAGTGAATGTGAACACTCTTATCTCAGTCCCCAAAGGAACCTCGCCTACAACATCAGAGCCAAGCTGGGACTGTTTAAAGTAAGTGTGCCTAGATATCCAATACCAGGGACCCTGAAATTTTAGCCTCCAGTTTTTCTCTTACAAGGTCAGCTCCCTGGTTTAACAGGGAGTTGAGGGCAATGAAACAGGAGGGACGTCGGCTAGAGAGCCACTGGAGAAGAACTCAGGATGAATCTGACCAAACATGGCTCAAATACCATTTAAAGTAAAACACCACGTTGGTGAAGGCAGCAAAGAAAACTCACAGTTCTGCACCTATCGCACAGAACAGACCAGCAATGCTTTCACATACTGTGTGAGGCCTCCTCTGCCTAGACAAGATGGGGATCTTATTTGTCAGTACAAAGCCAGATTTGGAGAGTGGAATTCAACCTGGAATTCAGGGGTTGCACTCCCCCTGAAGGATCAGGTCTGTGACTTGGGAGTGCTTCTTGATCCTATGCTGACCCTGGATCTTCAGGTCACAGCAGCAGCAAGGAGTCCTTTTGCACAATTGTGCTAGGTGTGCCAGCTGCAACCTTTTCTGAATTGGTCTGACTTGCCAACAGTTTTTCATGCCTTGGTTACATCACATTTAGACTATTGCAACTCACTCTACATGGTGCTAACCCTGAAAAATTTTGGGAAGCATCAATTGGTGCAAAATGTGGCAGCTAGGCTGCTAACAGGTGCACAGTATCGGGACCATATTATACTTGGTCCTGAAAGGCCTGCACTGGTTGCCAGTTTCTTTCTGGGCTCAATTCAAGGTGTTGTTCTTCACATTTAAAGCCCTAAACAGCTTTGGACCTGACTATCTAAGCGGCTGCCCACTTTGAGCCTGCTGAAGTACTAAGATCTGAGGGAGAGGCCCATTTGAGGGCACCATTACCTGCAAAAGCCTGTTTGTCAGGCAAGCGTGAAAGGGCTTTCTCCTGCATTGCCTCAAACTACGGAATGCGCTCTCTCAAGAGCTACAATTGGCCACCACTCTATTGTCCTTTAGAAAGGGTGTAAAATGCATCTTTTCAATGTAGCCTTTTCAAATGTGTACTTTTTAATGGTTTAACTGTTTTTAATGTACTTGTTTTTATTGTTGCGAAGTTTTATTGTTTCAAATTGTTGTATACCCCCTTGATAACTTTTAAGCAGATAAGGCAGTATATAAATGTTAATAATACATAATTAAATAATAAATAATAAGAGCAAGTTAGGCGGGTGGCTACCAGGAAGAGGGCCTTTTCTGCTGTGGCAACCTGGCTGTGGAATGAGCTCCCTAGAGAGGTTCGCCTGGCTCCTACATTGTACTCCTTTTAGAACCAGGTGAAGACTTTTTTATTTTCCCACCATTTTAGCACTCTAGTCTTTTAGCTCTGCTGTTTAAAATCTGTATTTTAAATTTCTGCAATACTGCTAGATTTTATTCTGCTTGTAATTTTATACTGTAGTTTTAAGCTTTCATCTTTTATATTGTTTTATGTTGTACTTCGTAGTTTTAATTTTTGTGAACCACCCAGAGTACTTTGGCAATCGGGCAGCGTATAAATAAATAAATAAGTAAATAAATGAATTTCAAACTTATTAGCAAGCAAATTTTTTCATTACTGAACATCAGTTTAAATCAGGGCATCTTTTTCCTCAGCTGAGCTCAGATACCATACATGACCTGGGCTGGGGAAAAAGCAGCTGGAGGGTAAGGTTAAATGGCACGATATCCACTGGGTGGGTCATCCAGAGTTTTGGAGTCATAGAATCATAGAATAGTAGGGTTGGAAGGGGCCTATAGACCATTGAGTCCAACTCCCTGCTCAGTGCAGGAATCCAAGTCAGAGCATCCCTGACAGATGGCTGTCCAGCCCCGTCTTGAATGCCTCCAGTGTGGGAGAGCCCACCACCTCCCTAAGTCATTGGTTCCATTGTCATATTGCTCTAACAGTCAGGAAGTTTTTCCTGATGTTCAGCCGGAATCTGGCTTCCTGTCACTTGAGCCCATTATTCAGTGTCCTGCATTCCGGGATGATGGAGAAGAGATCTTGGCCTTCCTCTCTGTGACAACCTTTCATGTACTTGAAGAGTGCTATCCTATCTCCCCTCAGTCTTCTCAAGCCGAAACATGCCGAGTAATTTCAGTCTCTCCTCATAGAGCTTTGTTTCCAGTCCCCTGATCAACCTTGTTGCCCTCCTCTGAACCCTCTCCAGCTTGTCTGCATCCTTCTTAAAGTGTAGTGCCCAGAACTGGACACAGTACTCCAGATGAGGCCTAACCAGTGCTGAGTACAGGGGAACTAGTACTTCCCAGGATTTGGAAGCAGTGCTTCTTTAGCCCAAAATGGCATTTACCTTTTTTGCAGCCACATCACATTGTTGTCTCATATTCAGCTTGTAATCTACAACAATTCCAAGATCCTTCTCACTTATAGTATTGTTGAGCCAAGTTATCGCCCATCTTGTAACTGTGCATTTGATTTCTTTTTCCCAGGTGCAAAACTTAGCATTGATCCCTATTAAATGTCATTCTGTTGTTTTCTGCCCAGCGCTCCAGTCTATCAAGATCACTTTGAATTTTGTTTCTGTCTTCCAGGGTATTAGCTATCCTGCCCAGTTTTCTGTCATCTGCAAATTTGAATAGCATTCCCTGCACCTCCTCATCCAAGTCATTAATAAAAATGTTGAAGAGCACTGGGCCCAGGACCCCGCTCGTAACCTCTCCCCAGTTTGACAGGATACCATTGATAAGCACATTTTGAGTCCGATTCTGTAGCCAACTGTGGATCCACCTGATACTTGTTTCATCTAGCCCACTTTGAGCTAGTTTGCTCATCAGGATATCATGGGGCACTTTGTCGAAAGCTTTGCTGAAGTTGAGGTATATTATGTCTACAGCATTCCCACAGTCCACAAGGGAGGTGACCTGATCAAATAATGAGATCAGATTCGTCTGGCCACATTTGTTCTTGACAAATCCATGTTGGATTCAAGTAATCACTGCATTGTTTTCAAGGTGCTTCCAGATGGATTGCTTTATCATCTGCTCCAGAATGTTCCCAGGGATTGATGTCAGACTGACAGGTCTGTAGTTCCAAGGTTCCTCCTTTTTGCCCTTTTTGAAGATAGGGACCACATTAGCCCTGCTCCAGTCATCTGGCACTTCACCCGTCCTCCATGATTTCTCAAAGATAATAGACAGTGGTTCTGAGACTTCATTGCCATTAGTACGCTGATGACATGCAGCTCTATTTCTCCTTTTTGTCTTCATTAGGAGAGGCTGTGGATGTGCTAGATCACTGCCTGGCTGTAACAATGGACTGGACGAGGGCTAATAAACTCAAGCTCAATGCAGACAAGACTGAGATGGTATTAGTGGGAGGTTCTGAGCAGAGGGTGGGTGTTCATCCTGTTTTGGATGTTGTTGCACTCCCCCTGAAGGAGCAGATTTGTAGCTTGGGGGTTCTCCTGGATCCATCACTGTCACTTGAGGCTCAGGTGGCCACAGTGGCATGAAGTGCCTTCCACCTGCATCAGCTGGTGGCCTAGTTACGCCTCTGTCTGGACAGGGATTACCTGACTTCAGTAGTCTATGCTCTGGTAATCTCCAAGTTAGATTACTATAATGAACTCTATGTGGGGCTGCCCTTGAAGACTGTTTGGAAACTGCAGCTTGTGCAAAATGTGGCAGATGGATTGATAGTAGAGATCAGAAGGTCTGAGCATATAACACTGATTCTGGCCTGCTTGCACTGGCTGTCTAATGTTTCTGGGCCCAATTCTAGATGCTGATTTTAAACTATAAAGCCTTACACAGCTCGGGACCAGAACACCATATGCCTCTCCCAGTATGAACCTGCCCGGACACTACAATCGTCGTCTGAGCTCTTTTCTAAATGCCTCCTCCAAGGGAGGCTTGGAGGATGGCAACAAAAGAAAGGGCCTTTTTGGTGGTGGCCCAATATTTTATTGTTTGTTTGTTTGTTTGTTTATTTATTTAATTTCTATACCACCCAATAGCCAAAGCTCTCTGGGTGGTTCACACCATAACTGGTTTTTAAGCATTTTTAAATTGTTTAATATTTTAATTGTTTTACATGTTTTTTATATTAAAGATTTCATATTATGTATTTTGTACTGTAATTCTTGTGAGCCACCCAGACAGCTTTCACTGTTGGGCAGTATAGAAATGAAATAAAATGAAATGTCAAGTGAGAGTTCAATTCCCCTCACCCATTCACCATTTTTACTCTAAAAACTGGATCCCCCACTTCCTGCTTATATATGATTCAGACAGACCCATGTTTAAAAAAATGCGTAGGTCTCCCCCCAAAACATCCTAAAAAAAAGGCCCTTCACCTCATCGAAGGCAAGCAGCATGCCCTCAAAGACCACCTCCTTTCCGATGACCGTTCACATCCATACACTCAGACCTCCACAAATAAAGTAGAGAGAATGGTCCTAAACAGATGCAGATCACTAGACACTGATCAACAACTAATTTTCCATCCCTACTCCAGGCAGTCTGGTATTTATCCTTGGCCAACACTGAGTTGATACGATACAAGTGTAGTAAGTACAGTGTTAGGTTTCAATGGTTGCATTTCTTATAGCTGTATCTCAATATCACCACCAAGGGACACATTTATTCAAATGAAATTATCTCTTAGCCATCTTTCCCTGTTAAAATTGATGAGTTACTTACCTAGGGTCACAGAGGAACTTGGTTTTTTCTCCTTCTTCTCGCCAGATCAGCCACTCTCGAAAAGATGGATGGACAAACATTCGGGTCATATCTCTGCGCTTGATAAGAAACATGGAGAGGTTCTCCATCCTCTGCTGAAAGTCCTCCCATTCCAAGGTACCTTCAATATTCCCTGCATTGATGGCCTGAAAAATATGCTCATCAGTCAAGGGGTGCAGAGATGCCACTGCCACATTCAAGAGAGGCATTACCCGGTCAAAGGAAGACTGTGTTGGGAACTTCATATTGCATTGCAGTAGGTACACCTCTGAAAGGGAGACAGGAACTACCTTATAGCTGGAGCTTTTTAACACCAAATAGCCCTTTTCTATTAGATCAAATGTGAGCTTAAGGTACAGGTAGGATCCTTGACTCAGGGTTTTGAGATGAGAACTGAGTTTGCCAAAAGTTGTGTTGTCCATTTTGCCATTAAGAGAGATGTTATTCTGTATCTCAGAGCTGCTGTGTATTCGGTGCAGGATGTAGGCTTGGAGATCCTGATCTATAGCTTCATTCTCTTCCAGTTTGTCCAGAAATATCCTATGGAAGGGCAATAACTTAATTATTTCCTATAAGGAGAAAAAAAGAATAAAGTAAATTCTAAGTCAAACATTGTAGGAATACATTCAGTCTCCCACTGAGGTATATGCATTGGCACATTTTCACTTTCCTAGTGGAAGAGTTACAGGCCACACATGGTGACGCTGTCATACTAGCATAAAATGGGACTACTCTATCATGTATATTTATGTTTTACCCTGCTTGTAAGCCCAAAAATCCTCCCAGAGTGGTTTAAATAGACCAATAATAAGAGAGTCCCTGCTTTTAGCTGTATAAACTAAAGACATGACAAAAGGAAAAGGGATTGAGGAGGAGGAGGAGGAAAAAAGCAAGCTCAGGCACTAATTCTTAGTTATACCAGTAAATTCTTAGTTATACCTGTTAAACGTCCTTGGGACATACAGTTAAACTAAAAAAAAAAAATTAAAAGCCAAATTTTCAAATTACCTCCCCAAACCACAACAAACAAACAAAAAGAGAGGGTGGAGCTAACATTATCTACAGATTCTTTGCTGGGTTGCCAATGCACTCTATAGGTGGAGGACACTGACCTGTATGCAAGCTGCAGCTGCATCAGTTGGTCCAGAAGGTATATAAGCAAGCCAGTTCCCAGGGAGCAAGTTCACTAAGTGAGGTCACAGGAAGAACTAAGAGGAGTTTGGCAGCAGAGTCTGGCAGAGGGTGTCCCTAACAAAATCTCCCTACAAGCTAAGGGGACAGTGTGTGCTGCACTGGTAGCGAAGACAGAGGACCCACAAGGAAGAGAAAATGGACGGATTCAGCAGTGGTGACCTGCAAGGTATGTGGTATGTTTGTTTTCCTGCCTGAAGATAACATGGCGTACACATGTGCAAGTGCAAGCTGGTTGCATTACTAGAAGAAAAGGTAAGAGGTCTGGAACAGCAAGTGACACACCCCAATGTATAAGAGAGGATGAAGAGTTATTGGAAAGGACACATTGCAAGGACAACTGCAGGGGCCACTTGGACAGAGAAGCAGGATGAATGGAAGGAGGAACAGCCTGCATGGACAATAGTGACACTCAGGAGGAAAAGATTCAGAAGGCACTCTGTACCACTGGAATTAAGAAACTGCTCTGAAGTGCTTGCAGAAGAGAGTGGCTCTGGGTCTTCAAGGGAAATTCTACAGCAGACCTTGCTGGACAGGAAGCTGGAGCCTTACAGAACAGAGGGAATGGAACCACTGCCTGCAGCAAGAGGAAGAGAAGGGTGGCTGTGGTTGGTGACTCCCTACTGCAAGGAATAGATGTGGAAGTGTATGGGCCAGTCCCATGGGCTGAAGAAGTATGTTGTCTCCCAGGAGCACAGACTGGAGGCTGCCGAATCTTATCAAGCCCACTGATAGTTATCCCCCACTGCTCATCCATGTGGGAACAAATTATAATGCCAAGGACAGCCATGACAGTATTGTGTCAGACTATGAGACTCTAGGAAGGACACTCAAGGGCTTTGGGTCTCAAGTGGTGTTCTCATCCAGCCTTTTGGTCCATGGAAGAAGACTAGAAAGGGAAAGAAGAAATCTGTACGTGAACAAGTGGCTACCAAGATGGTGTCGTCAGGAGAGATTTGGTTTCTGGAACCATGGTTTATGCTTTTTGATAAAGAACTGCTGCTGGGAGATGGACTGCACCTCATGAAGACTGTGAGGAATGTGTTTGTCTGGAAGAATGGAGATTTTGAAACTGAATCCCGTGGGGTATGGAGACAAAAGCCCAGAGGTAAGGACTACAGATAAGGGCTCATGCACTGTAGCAGGAACTGGGAGAGCAGCTGTAGTGGCGCCTGTTAGACCTTTTAATAAAAAATGCAGGGAGACCATTGGAGCATAAAGTTCATGGTTTTCGATGTTTTTACGCTAATGCTCAGAGTATGTGAAATAAATAGGATGAGCTGGACTTGTTGATTCAAGAAGGTAAATATGACTTAATAGGTATAACTGGGACTTCGTGGGATGACTCCCACAACTTGAATATAGCAACTGAAGGATATAACTTGTTCAAAATGGACAGAAGCCATAGAAATGGGGGAGAAGTTGCACTATTCTGATAGAAATGTACACTCTGCATAGACATTCAAGAGAATGAACATGGTGACCCAGTTGTAAGCATCTGGGTTAAAATAAATGGAGGAAGGAATAAAAACAATACTGTGGTTGCAGTCTACTATCAACCACCTCGCCAAGATGAGGATGATGCTTTCCAAAAATAAATTGTGCATATTTCAAGGAAAGATGTAGTAGTAATGGGGACTTTAATTACCCTGATATCTGTTGGGAGACAAACTCTGTCAAGTATGGTCTCTCCAGGAAGTTCCTGACTTGCCTTGCTGACAACTTTCTCCTTCAGAGGGTGGAGGAAGGAATGAGGGGATGAGCCATCATTGATTTGATTCTGACCAATAGGGAAGAGTTAGTTGATGAGGGGAAAATAGCAGGAAGTTTGGGGGAAAGTGACCATTTAATGTTCAAGGTCTTGATTTTAAGAAAAACTAATGCTGAGTGTAGACCAACCATTACCTTGGTCTTCAAGGAAGGTGATTTTAATAAATCCAGGGCAATTATAAGTAGGATTCTATGGCAGGAAATCTAACAGAGAGAGAAAGAGAAGGTGCAAGGGAGGATTGGTCACTCAGGAAAAGTACAGGCAGATAGCCTGGAACTGCAGAGATGGTGTCTGAATGAGCTGAGGCTGGCATGAGATGCTAAGAATAACAAAAAGGGCAGATATGTTCAAAGTAAAAGAAGAACAAAAGTAGTGGTAGACCAGCTGCTCAGTGATGATGGTAAAATGCTAAGCGGTAATCAAAAGAAGATCTGTGTCCACTCTGGCATATGTGACAAACAGGCTGAAGGGGCAGGAGTGCAGCTTGAGGTTGACAGAGAGATGGTCAGGGGATATCTAAGCACCTTAAATGAGTTCAAGTCTCCACGTTCAAATGAATTGCATCCTAGGGTGTTGAAGGAACTAGCAGTGGACTCTCAGAACCTCTCTCTTTGAGAAATTCTGGAAAACAGGTGAAGTAGCAGAGGACTGGAGGAGGGCAAATGTTGACCCTATCTTCAAAAAGGGCAAAAAGTAAAATCTGGGGAATTATAGACAAGTCAGTCTGACATCAATACCTAGGAAGATTCTAGAGCAGATTATAAAGTGGTTGATCTGTAGGCACCTTGACACTGATACAGTGATCACTGGAAAGGAGCTAGCATGGATTAGTCAAGAACAAGTCCTGCCAGACTAATCTTATTTCATATTTCAATCAGATAACTTCCCTAGATCGTGGAAATCCTGTGGACATCTTGACCTCAGCAAGGCATTTGATAAAGTGCCTCATGATATCCTAATCAGCAAGCTTGTTAAGTGTGGGCTGGATGGCATGACTATTAGGTAGATCCACAGCTGGTGGGAGAAGTGTACTGAAAGAGTGCACATCCATGGTTCTTCATCAGACCAGATGGATGTATTGAGTGGGGTACTGCAGGGCTCTGTCCTGGGCTGGGTACTTTTCAACATTTTTATTAATGAATTGGAAGAAGAGATGAGGGAAATGTTTATCAAATTTCCAAATTGGATGGGTATGTAATACCTTAGAGGACAGAAACAAATTCAAAATGACCCTGATAGGTTAGGAAACTGGGAAGAAGAATTAAATGTAATAGAGACAACTACAAAGTTCTTCATTTAGGAAAAAGAAATCAAATGCACAGATGTAAGATGGCATCTTTTCTTCTCTGTGTTTGTAAGACACACCTGTGGCAGGGCCTGTGTGTATTAAAGCACCTCTATCTGTAACATATTAATACGGCTAAAATAAACTTCTACAGGCTTATGGGCTGGAATTAAATTAAAGGTGGAATCACACATTTGGTGGAGTCTAGGGATGGACAAACAAGTGATGTTTGAGTTCATCAAGGTCCTCAGTTTTCTACCTCAATGCTTGTTTCGCCTGGTTCTTGTTCCCAAACTCAAGTGCCTTTTTTTCTTTGAAACAGGAAAAGTGCGCATTTTTGAACAGGAAGAATGCACATTTTTCCAGGCACGGACCCAGATGCATACTTTCCCTCATTGAATAAAGCATAAAAATGCATTTTGAAGTGCACATTTTTCAAAAAGGATGCAATTGCTGAACACAATCCCAAGCTTAAGAACGTGGGAACTTTCCTTGAAAAGTGTAATAGTGTTCAGGCTTGCAAGCAGAGCATTTTCATCTATTTTTCAAACAGCAGGTAACTTCTTGTGCATCCCCAGTAGAGTCTTAGGTATGGGAATTATGATGAAAGGTATGATTTGAAGTGGAAAGATAAGGACCAGAATGAGGCTGTTTGAAGTCTCTCTTCCGCCTGTTTGCTCCATAATATGGATAGAAGCCTGGCCAGAGGAAAATGGGCCAAGTGTATAGTTCTGGTATAAGCCACTGTTACAATTAACTGATAAGTGCTTTTGTTTCTTAGGGTTTGAGAGGATTCTCTTACTACAAACAGTGCCTTCACTTAAAAGTGTTTTCACTTCACTTACTACAAAAGTGTCTTCACAAGTGTCCTCTTTTGTGTTCAGTGCTCCAGGACATTAAAAAAATATATGTTTAATGCTCAAGCAGATGTTCTGGTTATATGTCCTATTAATAGTTCATGTCCCAGCTAGTCAGATTAATTTATCTTTCATTGTATTTTAATTAATCAGTCACCTTCCCAGTCTGATTTATGCATCTGTTATGCAGCCTATAAAATTTAGGTAATAATAAACCTTTTAGTCTCAAAGATTACACAGTACAAAAGAACATAAGAAGAGCCATGATGGATCAGATCAAAGGTCCATCTAGTCCAGCATTCTGTTCACACAGTGGCCAACCAGCTGTCAACCGGGAACCCACAAGCAGGGCATGAGCGCATCAGCACCCTCCCACCCATGCAACTGGTGTACATAGGCTCACTGCCTCTGGTCCTGGAGGTAGCACATAGCCATCAGGACTAGTAGCACTTCATAGCCTTTTCCTCCAGGAATTTTTCCAACCCCCTTTTAAAGCCATCCAAATTGGTGGCCATCATGACATCTTGTGGTAGCGAATTCTATAGTTTAACTATGTGCTGTGTGAAGAAGGACTTCCTTTTATCTGTCCTGAATCTCCCACCAATTAGCTTCATAGGATGACCCCACTGGGTTCTAGTATTTTGAGAGAGGGAGAAAAATGTCTCCCTATCCACATTCTCCACATCATGTATAATTTTGTAGACTTCTATCATGTCTCCCCTTACGCTCCTTTAACTTTTTACAAAACTTAACATTTTGTTTCTACTGAAGGAAAACACTATTAAAAATATTTGATTTTGCTGAAAAGTCTTGTTTGTAAAAGAAAGCAAACTATTCCTAAGCAAATCAACAGCTTTTGATTTCAGTATCCACCTTCAATACCCACACACACCAACACCAACTGCCAATGACTGACTACAAAGAGAGGTTGCTTACCTGTAACCATCATTCTTCAAGTAGACATCAGTACATTCACACATATGAACCCTCCTCTACTGTCCCAGTGTGCATGTCCCTAGCAGGTTCCCACCTTTTCCCTCAGTTCCTTGAGACCATCCATTGCAGCCTCAGAACTGAGTGGAGCTTTGGTACCAATATTGATATCAACACCAAACCGGGGAAGGTTGGTGGGTTGTGTGAATGCACAGATGACCACTCGAAGAACTGCAATTACAGGTAAGCAACCTATCTTTCTTCTTTGTGGTCTCTGTGCATCACACATATGGCCGAGTAGCAAGCTGACTTACCAGTGACGGGTTTGTGCAAGACAGCGGACAGAACTGTGTGGGCAAAAGAGCAGTCTGCTCTAGCCTGCACATCAATTCAGTAATGGCTGATGAAGGTTGAGTGTTTTGACTAGGTAGCTGTCTTGCATAGTTCAAGAAGGGAGACTCCTTTCGCAAATGCCACTGACAAAGCCATGGCATGAGCTGAGTTAGTTCAGATTGGATCGGAAGGTTGAGGCCAGCCAGTTTATACATGAACTTAATAGCATGGACCACTCAGGATGACAGTCTCTGTGGTGACACTGGTAGTTCTTGCTGCTTCCTACCACAGCACACAAATAAGTGAGGGGACTGACGAAAGGAGTCAGTCCTCAATTTGTAGGATGCTAACGCCCTTCAAACATCCAGGGTAGGAAGAGTAGATTCAAGCAGAGTAGAAGGAAATGGAAAGCTGGGAGTATGACGTCCTGATTCAAGTGGAACTCAGACACCATTTTGGGCAGGAATATCATGTTTGGATGGAGCACCACTTTATCACAGTGGAAAGCCATATATGGTGTCTAAGATGTATATGACACACACAGTTCGCTGGAGTGACAGGCTGATGTAATAGCCACCAGAAAGGCAGTTTTCCAAGACAGGAGATGGAAATCTGACATTGCAAGTGGTTTGAATGGCTTGGCAGTCAAGGCCTGCAGAACAACTAATAAACTCTAAGTCGGTACCAGGAGCTGAATGGAGGAGCAAGACTCCATACACCCCAAAGAAACTGGTTAGTGAGAGGGTGCAAAAAACCAGAGAAACTGTCCACTTGAGAGTGAGAAACAGAGACAGTCAAAAGATATACTCTCAGGGAAGAAAGTTTTAAACCCTTGTCATAAAGAGACAAGATAAATTGTAAAACTCAAAGATGGCTTGTGAGTAGCATCCAGAATGTGTTTTACCATGTCAGGGACCAAAGGGTAGAAAAGGGTCAACAGACCCTCCATACTGTTAGTCATAGCGTGTCAAGGTCTGGATGGCGTATCTTGCCTCAATCCCATGTGATCAGGTCTAGTATCGATGGAAGCCAATGACACTCCCCATGGGAGAGTTGAAATAGAGGAGCAAACCAAGGATGCCTTGGCCACCATATCATGATCAGGATACAATCTGTCCCCTCTGCCCTTATCTTTGCAAAGCAGGAAGGGTGGGAAAAGATAAAATAGCATTCCTGTCCACTGGAAGACATAAACTTCTTGTCCACCCCCACTCTGCTGCAAAATGTTGGGCAAATGGCATTGACCACCCAGGCGAACAAGTCCACCTCCAGAGTGCCCCAAAGGTGAAACAGATCTGCAAAGATTGCCCTATCTAGTTTCCAGTTGTGGAAAATGGAGTAGGTCCAACTCAGCTGGTTGGCTATGGCGTTGTCCACCCCAGCAACATGCACTGCAACCACACCAATCAGATAGGAGATGCACCAGTTGAAGAGCCTGAGGGTTAGGTCAATCAGAAGGAGAGATTTCTTACCCCCTTGCTTGTTCAAGTAGGAAATGGTGGTGGTATTGTCCGAGACTACTTGAACCAAGCGACCCATGAGCTTGGTCTCAAAAGCCAGCAGGGGCTTCTCAACTACCAACAATTCCAAGAAATTGATGTAATGAGTGGATTCTGCCTTGGTCCACACCCATTGCATTTCCAAGGGCCCACAGTGAGATCCCCACCCTGATAGGGACACATCTCTGGTTAGGATTCGAGATGGGGAAGGCTAGAGAAACAGGAGTCCCACACCCAGGTTGGAAGGGTCTATACACCACACCAAAGTGTCTGTCACGTCGGGGTACACAAAGACGGGTATGATGGGTGTCCCAGAGGGGGCTGAATACCCAGATACACCAATTTTTGAGCATCGTCATCCTCAACTGTGCAAAAGGCACTACTGCAGTAGTAGCCACCATCAGTCTGAGTAACAGCTGGACTTGCAATGCACAGGTAAACTTTTGAGTGGATAGCTCTCCTGCATCAATGCTGATGCATGGTCCAGAGGAAGGAATGCTTGGCCCACTATAGGATTAACTGCAAGTGCCAAGAGGGTTGCTTTACTTTTTAAAATATCAGCCCTCTACACTGCGCCCAAAGCTGCTTTTGAAAGCTAGAGGAATATCAAAAGCAGTTTATGATGAGGCACAACCATAAAAGTTCAGAAGTCCTCATTGAACTCATCGAGCTCTCTCATCGAACTTTCTGGATTCTTAACTTGTTAGCCT
This sequence comes from Heloderma suspectum, assembly GCF_057233095.1. NCBI lineage: Eukaryota > Metazoa > Chordata > Lepidosauria > Squamata > Helodermatidae > Heloderma > Heloderma suspectum. The sequence goes on along the minus strand of NC_139462.1, from coordinate 128,793,902 downwards.
TTTGGGTCGGAAGAGACCCTTTCTTTGAATTGTAAGCGTCATTCACTCCTGAGAAGTGACACTTCAGCTCTGGCAAGCAGGCCAAACCCATAAATGGTCATACCAGGTCTAATTGAAGCTGCCGTCAATGGAAAGAGTTGTCCATATTCTGATGTTTAGTGAGAAATAAGCACGAACTGTACTTAAGAGTGGAAAAACTACTCCCCAACCTACCTGTAGACTTGTTCTAACTGTCACAATCAGCTTCAGCCAGGTTGGAAATTTCCCTATCATTTTGCTGAGGAATGATACTATTGTATCCCCATAATCAGGTTTGTGAAATTCAGCTTCATTTAAGCCATCGATCAATATGATGAAATCTTCATTGGGGATCTTCCGCTCTGAGAGTTTGTGGGGGTCGGGGAAGGGGGAGAAATACATACACAAAAATTATTCAGGCTATGCTTTAAAATCATGATTCAGTCATATGCTGCTATCAAAGTAAACTCATGTTTTTCATTACCTTTATGAAGACTTTCCAAGGGCTCCAGAACCCCCCTCCGGAAAGAAGCCAGGGGATCCTGAACACAGGATCGCAAGCTAAGCATGCTCTGCAGATGTGGTTCCCGCAACAGCTGTTCTCTGTAGGCAACAAACTGGGGGGAGCGGCAGAGCAAGGCTGCCACATTGTGTACAAACTCTGGCACAAGACAGGTGTAGGCATTATCAGCTTGGCAGTAATGATAAGCAACAACCTACAAAAGGGGAAACAAACATCAGTTCCTCAAGGGACAGATGTGAAATGAAAGAGGCATTTGCTTGCTAGTTTTTATTCACTGGGACAAGAGGAAGGACCCCATGCTAAATGTCTGTGACAAGAGGAACTGAATGGAAAGGAAGTTAGTCCTTTAAAACTATTGCAACTGCCATGCCATCTGAAGAATTACAGCACAGCTCTTTGCTGATATAAGCAGTGACAGGTTCTAACTTGTTTGTTAGAAAACACTGCTTGGTATATCGTGTCATAAGACTACAGCTCCAAGTTTCACTTTGGATTTCTAAAAGAGTCAAACGTGCAGACCTTTCTTTCTTTTTCTGCTGGCATCTTTGCCTCTACCCCTGAAAGGGAGGAAGACCCAAGACCATGCTGGCTACAATGTCTCATGCAGGATGGTCAGCAAGGGGAGGGGCATGGACACTCCCATTCAAGGCAGCCATGTTTCCCCTGCAGCCACTTTGGCAGCAAGTCTGCCCACCCACGTAAATGTCAACAGGACAGGATTAACCTGTGGGGGCCCAAGTAGGAATGGTGTGGTTCCATGTTTGGACTGGCTACTAGGGGACTTGAGTCTGCTTGGTACAGTAGTCAGTTGGGTGATAGAGGTTCCCTGTAATTGTGGACCATTGTTATTTATTAGGACATAACTGATGAGCGCCCTGAGCCTGGTGAAGTGAGGCTTGCCAAACCAACCCCTCAAGGCTGAACAGCTCAAGGAGACCTGGGAAGGTAAGCTACTCTTTGGGCTCCAATGGCCTCATTAAACACAACACTGACCAATTCAATGATGTTTGAAGGCCCTCCACAGTGCACAGTTAAAGTGTTTAGGCAATGAAGGGCAAAATTGGTTCTAGCAGTGATCTGATGCTTGGAACTTCAGTAGCGTCACCTTTCTAAAGTCTATTGCAGGAACTGCATTTTTAGCTCTCACCTTGGCAGCAGGTGCCCACACTGAAAAGGTGTGGAGCTGTCTTTAAGTAGTGTTGCAAATCAGACCCGTCAAGTTAATAAAGTTAGGGATCATAGTTGAAACCAGTTACTGTGTCTTCATTCATGATGCAAGAGCACAAAGGCTAACATGCACCTTCCAAACATCTTGCTACATACAGAAGCTACAGTGCTTTGCGAAGGACCAGTGTGCAGATCAACACATGGCCATAAAGCTATTTACATCTGCCCAAAGTGAAATTCAGTCCTCAAACTACAACATGCAGATCAATTATCTGTTCTCAATATGAATATTTATTCTGAACCCAATAGAAGATATTTGCAAAATTCAGACTGTTATCTTTTTGGTCAAGAATTGGTATAGTAGCACAAGAGCTATGGTTAAGCAATGGAGGAGGCAAAGAATATGTGGGAAGAGAACATCTAAAACCTAGAACCTTTTACAGATATAGTCCTACCTCTATGAGGGCTACAAAAATGGGGCTATGGAAAACTCACATTAAGTACTGGATTGGAGAGCCAATCCAGGTATAGTGTGGTATAGTGGTATAGTGGTTAGAGTGCTGGACTGGGGAGAGTTGGGCTCATGTCCCCACTCAGCCATGAAGGTTACTGGGTGACTTTAGGCCAGTCACTGACTCTCAGCCTAACCTTGTTAGGGCTGTAGTGAGGATCAAATCGAGAGGAGGAGGAGGATCATGTATGCTGCCTTGGGCTCCTTGGAGGAAAATGTAATAAATAAATAAATTGGGCATCAAATTGCAGCTGACTAAAACCCTTGAGGGTACTGGTGGGGAGAATCCAAAAGGTTCTCATAAGAGAGAATGAAGTGAAACATTCAGGAAGCCTCTGTTCATACGAACCAAGCAGGGACAAAGGTTCATCTTAGCATAACATAAAGATTTGTTCTGTCCTTTTCCTTACTTATCTTTACTGGATAATTCAAAACTACATCAGGGATTCCATTTTGTTTTTAGAACAGTTTATGGCTTAGGATTCGCTGCAGCTGATTTTCTTTAATTCCGCCCCCCCCCCCCAACACTGGTCATTTAATTCAACAATGCCTTCATATAGTGATGTCACTGTTTAAAACAAACAAACAAAAGTGAATATTTACTGGTATCACCTTGCAGGAAAGAATTCCTACTTGACAGTGGTGAAGGAATAACCCCAAGAGGTGGTTCTTCTACCATTATTGGAACTTCTATGTAAGCAGAAGTAATATTTCTGGAATCATAAAATGGGGAAGATGGATTCCACTATTCCCATTTTAATATATTATCATTTATTAATTGTAAAGGTGCCTAAAATATATTAACATCTTTCTTGAATGTATTTGCTTTGCTGCATCCATATTCATGTTTTGGTAAGAGACAACTGAAAACAGAACGAAAAGGAGACATTTAAAAGAAAAAAAAATACCTGTGCAGCAAGCCTTCGCATAGCCTCTTCCTGACGTCTGCGCATTTCTGGGGTTCCAGGGCAACTCCCACTGGTGATGGAGGAGTGAGCAGAAGGTGGCTGAGTTAGGGGAAGCTCTCGGTTTGCATCAACATCTGCAATGCAGAAACCAGGGGTGGGAAGATGGGGGATCAGCAATCATTCCGTCCCTTCCAGAGTGCTCCAGTAAATCCTTCTCTGGGCTGGCTTTCAGTAAACAGGAATGGTTACTTAGGATTTTAATCTTGGCAGAATGCAATCAGGGGTCTATCCGGTGTTTTTAAGGATATAGTGTTAGGTAGTGGGTCTGTGCGTACATTCAATCAGGAGGATGGGAGAAACACCCTAATCTGTTCTCCATCTCACTCTGTATACATTATCATAATTATGAACTCAGTGCAAGGAATTGTGGTTGTGAAATATGAAAAAAGAGTGTGATCCATACTCTGTTTCCCTATCCCCAATCAGAGAAAAAAAGATCCAGAGTCTTACAGATTACATAGCATCCTAATATCACACCACTCTTGTAAATGTTTTTTTTTTATTTTTTATTGTAGACCTAGATCTGAGAGAGAGGCAAGTAAATCATATCCATGCATCGCAAGGGACAGCCCAATGACCCTTACATAAGTCAATAAACTGGAAGGGTCAGAAAATGAAAGTCAAATGCAGGAATAGAGAAAGGGGAAGATGAACATTAAGCACTCCAAACCAAAATGGCTCCATATGAAACTAGGACTGCTTACAATGTAGGCACGGCTACAGTGCCCCCCGCCCACAAGCATGTCTTCATTTGAATGTTTATAATCACCATGAAGGCTGGAAATGCATAAATACTACAAAACTCATCCAAAATTTTGTAGATTAAAACAACCCAAACTGACTTCTACTGCTGGCCACTGAAAATAGCTTTCCATAAGATCCTTCAGTTTGACCTCTGTCAGATTTCCAGACGGAGAACTCTATAATTGTGAGGCTAATAATTCTTTGTATCTAATAATTCTTTGTATCTATCCTCACTGAATAGGCTTGGCATCAAGGTGTTTCAGTTAAATGGGTGCTTTCCACACAAAAGTACATAACCATAGGCAGACTGCTGTCAACACTCTTACCTGAACCGATGTTGCAATAAAAGGGAAGACACCCTAATTCACTGGAAGCTCATATAGTACAAGATTGGAAAATGATTAGTCCACAATCCTTACAAAGGAATGTTTACACCCACAAGTGCAAAGAACTGTCTCAACCTGCCTGTATAAGGGAGAGGAGCACGTCCTTCTCAGATACTATGTAACCTATACAAACATGCAACAGGTTAATCCAACTAGTACATCTCTCCACTTACGTTTTGGGGAGGCATGTGGACTGTCGGAGGCAATCTGCCTCATGCGTGTGCCATGACAGCTCAGCGCTACTAGTCTGGAAATGATTGCTGTCTTTCCAAAGCCAATGTTTCCAACTATCACCACACCTCTGTTCACACTGGCATCAGCACTCTGCAATTGTACATCAATCTCCTGGAACACCCAGTCCCGACCAACAAATACAGACTCTGTGGTGATGCTGGGCACCTCAAAAAGCAGTGGTTTCAGAGAGATGTCGGGAGGTCTGTAAGGTGCAAAACGTACTGCGAAGGAATAAAGAATATACAGTTCAGCAGTTCTATAATCAGTTATGGTTAGGGAAGCATACAGCATCATCTTCCAGTCCTGGACAATAGTGTGGTTTTGTCTTAACACAGATGTCATTGGCTACCATAGTGCTGCTCTATTCAGATGTAGAGAACTCAGAAAGTGAAAAAAGGCTAAGAATGATGTAACTGAAGGGGAAATGATTTTGTGGTCTCTAAAGGTACTTAACCTCTCTTTTTTAATAGTGACTAAAAATGGGGGTGAACAGATATTTTGGATTCCATTTTGTAAATTTTCCATACATTGGCTGTTCTGGGTATTCTCCTCTGGTTGTCTTCCAATAAATTACAGAAATTCTCTATAATACTGGAATTGGCACATGAACAAGTTTGCTCTTGCCAGAGCTTCTCATTCCTTCAACTGGTGCACATGAAACTGTTTTTACCTCCAAGTAAGCCATGAGATCATGTACACTGAATCTGTGGCCCAGTTCAGACATAATGGTAAGACATAGTTCTGGGGGACATAAGCCAACAACGAACTGTGGCTTTTGACTCTGGCTTGTTGGGGAACAGACAAGCCAGATTTCTGGATTCACACACAATGTAAAGTCCATGGTTTGTTGAGCTGCTCCTGCCTACAGCAGGAGTGATTGGCTAGTGTTTACAAGCACCGATCTTGACCACTACTTTACAGACACTGCTGTTTGTCAATGATAAGCCACAGTTTCCTCAGAATTGTTACTTACCATTATGTGCAAACCAGTCCACTGAGTACTTCTAAAAACAACAATATGCAATTGTGTGCACAATTGCACCAACATTCCTTTTAATTAATGGAAAGCATAAGGAGGGCTCCCTCTTTGGATGTGCAGAGATGAATACTTAGACATACAAAACTTTCACTGATAGATTATATGGAGGCACAGAGCCCTTTTCCAAGATCAAGTTGAAGATTCTTGTTTGCTGTTTAATTGAATAGAATGTTTTGAAGTCCTGAACAATGCCACTCTGCAACTTGCACCTTATTCTAGAATGGAATCCCCTAAAAGGCTTTTCTAACTGTTGTCTCTTTAGGGCTGGAGGTAGAAGTATTCTATCTCCCCCCCCCATAAGTACTGAAAGTATTTCAATACTTAATAAGTATTTATTAAGAAGAAAGCCTGGTAGATCACTAGTACTAAGGGAAGATACATTGAAGATCATGTTGACTGGGCTCAAAAGTGAGCTTGCTGGAACTCAGCAAGGCCTTGTAAGCCAGTCGGTTTGCAGTCAGGACCCAATGAAGCAGCTCAAGCCATTCATTCTCTTGTATCCCAGAATTTTATTTCAAGCTATTTAGAGACTACGTTTCCATGATGCCCTTAATGGGGAGAGAGGCAGAAAAAGCTGCAGATGGACTTAGGGGTTGCCTAATGATAAAGATATTTGGCCTTTCAAAAATCTTTTGACATATGTTCCTCACCAAAGATGCCTGAGTAAACCTGGCAGTCATGGGATAAAAGGACAGGTCCTCTTATAGATTAGTAACTAGTTAAACAAAACCCAGAGGGGTAGCTGTGGTACTCTATTGCAGCAAAAACAACAACAAAAAGTCTTGTGGCACCTTAAAGTCTCACAAATTTATTATGACATCAGCTTTTGTGGACACTGTCCACAAAAGTTGATGCCAGAAGTGTTAACTAAGCAGACTATCCTCACAAGGGAGGGAACCCACTTTTCCTGAAGAATTGGTTGAGGAGGAGCAGGAGAAGAAAAACAAATGCTGTTGTCTGTATAAAGTCAGATATAGTTCAGAACTTCTCTTACCCGCCATTAGTAAACTTTATGAGGTGAGGTGGCTGAAGGTTTTTTCATGCCTTTTTAAAACTGTAAAACCTATTTAAAAGTCCCATGCCTGGTAGCGGAGCAATGAGGCACTCTATATGCAACATCCTCAGTACTTCCAGGAACATGACATCACATAGTCCTAACCTTCCTTTTGGTATAATCTGCTGCCTGCAGCTATGTGGGAGAAGTTAAAGGTGGTGGTGGGGAGACATTTGCGGAGGCTTATTAAATCCTTGTTATGCTGAAACCACTGGGCTTTTGGAAAAGCCAAAAGTTCCAGTTTGGGGGAGTAAAATTAGATGCTTTATGAAGTACTAGGATTTTATAGGGAGCCCATCCTGCCCTTCCTCCTCCCTCTTCGAATTTTCCTTGCAAGCAAGCTCACAGCAGTGAGCATGTAAGAGAAGCAAGGTAGATAGAGTGGGGAGAATGAGCACACTGTGGAAGGAAGGGTGGCAGTGCTTTCTGCAGTTTTCAAGGCTGTTGCCTTCATGCTGTACCCCCTATAAGTCTGCTATGGGAGTGAATCCTAAAATTCCCTAATCACTGCAAGGCTACTGAGCACAGAGGGAAGAAGCAGGTTTGGATTAAGGTGGAATTACATCATTGGGACAGCTCAAAAGATTCAGGACACAGCTCAGAGGATTTGGGCCACATGCTCTGATGTGCCTAGCTATAGCAATGTCCATGGATAGCAGTAACAGGACACAGCATGTTCCTGGGCATTCTACAGGGCCTGATTTTAGCCAGACATCACCAAGACTCAGCCCTGGGTCATGTAAAGAGGAATAAAAAATAGAAGGCCTCTGAATGTTTGAACAGTAACATCCAGTTAAACATCTGCATACCATTGCTATTATAAAACTCTAAAACACACCCACTGCATGCAGTCCCCATAGCTATTCCATCTCAAAAAGGATATAACTGAAGTGGAGAAGGCACATAAAAAGGCTATTAAAATGATTAAAGGGGCACTGGTTTTCATGAAGTGACTAACATATTTGCTTTCAGTTAGTGTACTATACTCTCCTACCAGCAGCTTTGATATACATCAAAAATATGCATCTCAGTGAGTTCATGAAAACAGCTTCACAGGCACATTTCGTATTGGCCAGTGTACCGCTGAAGTTGGAAGGAATGCAAACGCCTTCTCATCTAACTCTGCCAGGATCATCCAGTCAGCAGCCTAGCCCTCCTCTTCTCCAATCAAGCTGTACAGTCCCGACTGCAACATGCCACAAGCAAAAAGCAGCAGTTGCACAGCAATAAGTAGAAATACTCCCAAGCTCACACTTCGGGGCTCAGAAGTAAAAGTCTCAGGGGACTTGTAATACTCACCAAAATGTTGAGGCAAGTATTGCAAGCCCTGAAATTCTTTTCTGACTCTGATGAAAATCTGAGTTGAAGAGGAACTCCTCTCAAACACCAATTCCACCCACCTGCCTGATCCCCCAAGCCACCTTCTCTTTAAACCCCGTTTATCTAGGGGTGGCAGCAGCCAACAGGCACTTGGGCAGGGAAAGAAGGAGATCTAGCCTTCTCTTTGGTGTCTGATGAACTACACAGCAGCATACCAGGACACTGCAGTAGCCCTTGGAAAATGACAATTTCCAGGGGACACTGGAGCCTTGAATCCTGAATGGGGATTTCAACTTCGGTCTCCCCAGAGTAAAGGTCAAGCTAGATGTGGCACCGATCAGGATCTCTACAGGTGTTTTTTCTTCTTCTTTTAATTAGCAGTCCCACACAATTATTTTGAACAGCATGGAAGTGGTGATAGGGAAATAGTTTGCTTAACCCCTTCCTACTATTCTTTTCCCCCAATGTGAGTTCTGAAGCTATTAGTTCAGTGGGTGAAAACATACAATTACCAGCTTTTTTGGTTGTAGTGGCTGAAGTTTAGATTGGTGAAACAGCATGGGAGGAAAAGGTTAAATATCCTCTCTCCCAATACCACCTCCCTGATCTGCAAAAAAGCCACATGGGACTGCTGATCTGTAAACAAAACTAAACAAAAACAAAACCCCCTCCAAAAGATAGAGATCATAAATCCCATCACATCCAGTCTGACCCTAAGAACTCTGCCCGCAATACCATTTTGGCATTCTAGTAGCTTACAATCTGAGAGACATGATACAAAAGAAAGGAGGGGTGGGGAACAAAGACGAAAACAAGCAAATGCAAGTAAAAACTATTATATCAACTTTACATAAAGGTTACACAATGACAGGTGCAATGGCCACTTCAGAAGACATTTATCTCAGAATCATAGAATCACAGAATAGTAGGGTTGGAAAGGGCCTGTAAAACCATCGAGTCCAACCCCCTGCTCAATGCAGGAATCCAAGTCAGAGCATCTCTGACAGATGGCTGTCCAGCCTCCTCTTGAATGCCTCCAGTGTGGGAGAGCCCACCACCTCCCTAGGTCATTGGTTCCATTATCGTATTGCTCTAACAGTCAGGAAGTTTTTCCTGATGTTCAGCTGGAATCTGGCTTCCTGTAACTTGAGGCCATTATTCTGTGTCCTGCATTTTGGGATGATGGAGAAGAGATCCTGGCCTTCCTCTCTGTGACAACCTTTCAAGTACTTGAAGCGTGCTATCCTATCTCCCCTCAATCTTCTCTTCTCAAGGCTAAACATGCCCAGTAACTTCAGTCTTTCTTCATAGGGCTTTGTTTCCAGTCCCCTGATCATCTTTGTTGCCCTCCTCTGAACGCTCTCCAGTTTGTCTGCATCCTTCTTAAAGTGTGGTGCCCAGAACTGGACACAGTACTCCAGATGAGGCCTAACCAATGCTGAGTAGAGGGGAACTAGTACTTCCCAGGATTTGGAAGCTATGCTTCTATTAATGCAGCCTAAATAGCATCCGCCTTTTTTGCAGCCAAATGTTGAAGAGCACTGGGCCCGGGTCTTCTTCTGTTGTCTTCCAACTTTTTTTCTTGTTGGAATTGTTTGTAATTGTGCCTTTAGAACTTCCTTTTTTTTTAAACTCCCACCCATCTTGGATTCCTTTTCTCATTAAAGTCGCTTGCCATGGGACCTTACTGATCATTGTTCTGAGTTTATTCAAATTGGCTTTCCTAAAATCCAGGGTATGCGTTTGGCTACACTCAGCTTTTGCTTCCTTTAGAACCAAGATATACCCTTTCATGGATCACTGCCTTGTTGCGGCAAAGGGGCTTGCGTAACTCAGTGAAGCCATAAGCTATGCCATGCAGGGCCACCCAAGACGGACAGGTCATGACAGAGAGTTCTGACAAAATGTGGTCCACTGGAGAAGGAAATGGCAACCCACTCCAGGATTCTTGCCAAGAAAACCCCATGGAACGTATCACAAGGCTAAAAGAGATGACGCCGGAAGATGAGCCCCTCAGGTCGGAAGGTGTCCAATATACTACTGGAGAAGAGCAGAGGGTATTTCCAAGTAGCACCAGAAAGAGTGAAGCGGCTGGGCCAAAGCCGAAAGGACACTCAGCTGTGGATGTGTCTGGTGGTGAAAAGAAAATCCGATGCTGTAAAGAACAATATTGTATAGGAATCTGGAATGTCAGATCAACGAATCAAGGGAAGCTGGAGGTGGTCAAACATGAAATGGCAAGATTGAACATTGACATCTTGGGAATCAGCGAACTAAAATGGACAGGCATGGGCGAATTTAATTCAGGTGACCATCATATCTACTACTGTGGGCAAGAATCCCTTAGAAGAAATGGAGTAGCACTCATAGTCAACAAAAGGGTGGGAAAAGCAGTACTGGGGTACAATCTTAAAAACGATAGAATGATCTCAGTACAAATCCAAGGCAAACCATTCAACATCACAGTAATTCAAGTCTACGCCCCAACCACTGAGGCCGAAGAAGCTGAGGTTGATCGGTTCTATGAAGACCTACAACACCTTCTAGAACTAACACCCAAAAAAGATGTCCTCTTCATCATAGGGGATTGGAATGCTAAAGTAGGAAGTCAAGAAATCACCGGGATAACAGGCAGGCATGGCCTGGGTGTACAAAATGAAGCAGGACAAAAGCTAATAGAGTTTTGCCAAGAGAACACGCTGATCATAGCAAACACTCTTTTCCAACAGCACAAGAGGCGACTCTACACATGGACATCACCAGATGGTCAATATCGAAATCAGATTGATTATGTCCTTTGCAGCCAAAGATGGAGAAGCTCTATACAGTCAGTCAAAACAAGACCTGGAGCTGAATGTGGCTCAGATCATGAGCTTCTTGTTGCAAAATTTCAGCTTAAAATGAAGAACGTAGGGAAAACCACTAAACCACTCAGGTATGGCCTAAATCATATCCCTTATAAATATACAGTGGAGGTGAGGAATAGATTTAAGGGATTAGATCTGATAGACAGAGTGCCTGAGGAACTATGGACGGAGGTCCGTAACATTGTTCAGGAGGCAGCAACTCAATCCGTCCCAAAGAAAAAGAAATGCAAGAAAGCCAAGTGGCTGTCTGATGAGGTTTTATAAGTAGCTGAGGAAAGAAGGGAAGCGAAAAGCAAGGGAGAAAGGGGAAGATATACCCAACTGAATGCAGAGTTCCAGAGAATAGCAAGGAGAGACAAGAAGGCCTTCTTAAAGGAACAATGCAAAGAAATAGAGGAAAACAACAGAATGGGAAAGACTAGAGATCTCTTCAAGAAAATTGGAGATCTCAAGGGAACGTTTTGTGCAAAGACGGGCATGATAAAGGACAAAGAAGGCAGGGACCTCACAGAAGCAGATGAGATTAAGAAGAGGTGGCAAGAATACACAGAAGAACTATACAGGAAAGATCTGAATGTCCCTAATAGCCATGATAGTGCAGTCACTGAACTTGATCTGGACATCCTCGAGAGTGAAGTCAAGTGGGCCTTAGGAAGCATTAGTAACAACAAAGCTAGCGGAGATGACAGTATTCCAGCTGAGCTATTTAAAATCCTAAAAGATGATGCTGTTAGTGCTGCACTCAATATGCCAACAAATTTGGAACACTCAGCAATGGCCGCAAGACTGGAAAAGGTCAGTTTACATTCCAATTCCAAAGAAGGGCAACGCCAAAGAGTGTTCAAACTACCGCACAATTGCGCTCATTTCACATGCCAGCAAGGTGAAGCTCAAAATCCTACAAGCTAGGCTTCAGCAGTATGCGAACTGAGAACTACCGGAAGTACAAGCTGGGTTTCGAAGAGGCAGAGGAACTAGAGATCAAATCGCCAACATTTGCTGGATCATGGAGAAAGCAAGAGAATTCCAGAAAAAACGTCTATTTCTGCTTCATTGACTACGCTAAAGCCTTTGATTGTGTGGATCACAACAAACTGTGGCAAATTCTTAAAGTGATGGGAGTACCAGACCACCTTACCTGTCTCCTGAGAAACCTGTACGAGGGTCAAGAAGCAACAGTAAGAACCAGACATGGAACAACCGAGTGGTTCAAAATTGGGAAAGGAGTACGACAAGGCTGCATATTGTCACCCTGCTTATTTAACTTATATGCAGAGTACATCATGAGAAACGCCAGGTTGAATGAATCACAGGTCGGAATTAAGATTGCCGGGAGAATTATCAACAACCTCCGATATGCAGACGATACCACCCTAATGGCAGAAAGCGAAGAGGATCTAAAGAGCCTCTTGCTGAAGGTGAAAGAGGAGAGTGCAAAAGCTGGTTTGAAACTCAACATTAAAAAAACAAAGATCATGGCATCTGGCCCGATCACTTCCTGGCATATAGAAGGGGAAGAAATGGAAGCAGTGACAGATTTTACTTTCTTGGGCTCCAAGATCACCGCAGACGGTGACTGTAGCCATGACATTAAAAGACACTTGCTCCTTGGGAGGAAAGCTATGGCAAACCTAGACAGCATAGTAAGAAGCAGAGACATCACCTTGCCGACAAAGGTCCGTCTAATCAAAGCTATGGTTTTCCCAGTAGTAATGTATGGCTGTGAGAGCTGGACTATAAGGAAGGCTGAGCGCCGAAGAATCGATGCTTTCGAACTGTGGTGCTGGAGAAGACTCTTACGAGTCCCCTGGACTGCAAGGAGGTCAAATCAGTCCATCCTAAAGGAAATCAACCCTGAGTGCTCACTGGAAGGACAGATACTGAAGCTGAAGCTCCAATATTTTGGCCACCTAATGCGAAGAGAAAACTCTCTGGAAAAGACCCTGATGCTGGGAAAGACTGAAGGCAAAAGGAGAAGGGGATGGCAGAGGATGAGATGGCTAGATAGCATCACCGATGCAATGAATATGAACTTGAGCACACTCTGGGAGAGAGCGCAGGACAGGAGGGCCTGGCGTGCTATGGTCCATGGGGTCACGAAGAGTTGGACACGAGTGAACGACTGAACAACAACAAGAACCAAGAACTCAAGTATAACATGGTCACTTTCCCCCAGAGTTCCCGTAACTGCTACTTTATCCACTAAGTCATCTCTGGCTGTCCTCCAGTCTCATCTTCAAGTACCTGGAAACGGTTCCATAGTTCCACTGCTTCCACTGGTGCAGAGTGGCTTCTAGTTCTTCTGCTCCTGTCACCCTTTTCCAAGGAGTATCCTCTACTTCATTTTTCCTCACCTCAGCATTTTCCTCTTCTGCCTCAGCTGGCTCTTGCTCTTCAAGCGTCTGTTCTTCACTTTGCTGCTGTAGTTCCACCATTCTGTCCAAGGACTCTTCGTATTCTCTTATTCCCTGGAGGGTCGACATTCGCTGCTCCAGTCCTCTTACTTTTTCTTCCAGCAGTGTGATCAACTTGCACTTGTTGCACGTGTAGGCCATGTTGTTCTCCGGCAAGAAAACAAACATTGCAGAGACCTTGCAGGTCACCACCACTGGAGAGTCTTTTCTTCTCATAGTCTCTTTTCCCTTTTTGTTTCTAGCTTTCTGATTGTACTGGAATAGCCTGTGCTTTGTCCTCTATTCATTGGGAGTCCCACTGGTATGGAACAGAGTCCCACTGGTATGGAAGTGTGTCTCTTTTATGAAGAGACTCTTCATAGTCTCTTTTCCCTTTTTGTGTTTAGCTTTCTGATTGTTCTAGAGTAGCCTGTGCTTGGTCCTCTCCTCACTGGAGGGTAAAAACAGAGTCCCATTTCTGGGAGTGGAGGTCTCCTAAAACAATCATTGGTAGGGGGGAGGGAGGAAGGATGGTCAGGGCAGCCTCCAACCTGAGTGGTACAACAAAGGAAAGGATGTCTTAAAACCCGCCTCCCCATACTTTATCACCAGCTACAAACTGGAATGCTATAGTGCGGTGGCTGTCATGGTCCAGACTACCAGCAGCAAGTTGGATATTGACTTGGAGGGAGAGGGGGCATCTGAGCCAGAAAGGCCAATGGCATAACCAGACGCATGGGATCTGACTGAGCCTCAGTCAAGGTGCCAAGGACATTCTGAATCAGAGACCCCTGACCCAGAGACCCTTGAGCGTGTACCACCAGCAACTGCAGCCCTTGAACAGGACTTCACTGAAGGGCCAGCATTCTCGCCTTCAAGGGCTGCCACTGAGCCTGGTCACCACTGCAGGCAGGCAGTGTGCAAGAGGAGAGGCAATCAAGCACCAGACTCCAGACCAGAGGACTGCTCAATTCTCCATCAAGTCAGGCTTAGGGATTCTCTCAGCTGCACCTCTTCCTGGGGACCTGTCCAGAGTTCTGAAGGGCCTCTCTCTGACCACTTTTGCTTCCTGACTTTGAGTTTTGACCCTTTTGAGTTGATACACAGTCTTTGCCTACCAATCCCCTGATCTTGGTACCTGCTCTGAATCACTGCCAGACCTGCTTCCTCTAAACTTTGCTGTGGGCTCATCCCTGTCAAGACTAGCCAATAATACTACAGAGAGTTGGGGCTGACTGAACAGCTGGCTGTGCAAGCAACCCCAACCTCAGCAGTACAGTGGGCAAGGGAGGGTTTATTCCAACACTATCTGGGAGAGTTCCTTTATATTTTTCCTTGTTGAAAGCAGCGAGGAGGGAGGAAATTGGCCTCACTGGGGGGAGGTGGATAAAGAAATACTGTCTTTGTTAAATGGGGTGGGACAATCCCCTTCTCTTGCTTTTGTCACTGTCACAACTTCTAACTGTTTCTAAGGAAAGGCATTGTACCTGCAAATCTCATCCAGCCCCAGGCTGAGAGGATCACTCTCTTTCTCTTTCACTTTTTTTTTTAGAAAGTAATATTTTCTGCCTACCTAGGCAGAATTTCTTAAAAACACTTAAGTGCCACCCTAGGTGGCTCTGTTTCACTGTCCTACCTGTTGGTAAGTGGCCATTAGATTTGATATTAGAGATAATTATTTCTGACTAGATTTAAATCTTATTACTTCAAGGGAGCAATCCTATCTAGTCAGGTGGCCGCCTCTGAACTCGGAGGCGATTGCCTATCCAAAGCAGGGCAGGAGAAGCACAGAGGGGATCATTCCCTCCTCGCTTCTCCTGCCCTGCTTTTTCAGCTAGACAGCCAATTGCAGCTGTCTAGCCATGGGAGGAATGGAGTGAGGAAGGAGGCTGCTGTACGACACACAGGATGTGTCATACAGGCAGTTCCACCTTCCCCGCCCTGGAACACCCCCAGCCGTGCCCCTCTCCGGCCACTCCGTGCTCCTCTTGTGAGTGCGGAGGATGGGGCTGTTCCAAAGTGGGGGGAGGTTGGTTCTCTGGGAACTGACCTCGGAGAGTGGGCTCTGAGGTCGGTTCCCAGAAAACAACATATCCTGTGGCCATCTAGCTGCTGTCTAGCAGCCATAGAATTTCCTCTTAAATGTGTTATTTATGTATGTTTTGGACAGCTGTGGTAAACTACTGCAGCAAAATTGGAAAGCATGGTCTAGAGCAGATTAGGCTAGGTTACTTCCCGATTTGTGAATATCTCATGTCAATATTTATTAGCCATCTGTGGTAGAGAGATTGCTGCTACATAGTGTTTAACATTCATCTTCATAGTGGAAGAACTTGTTTTTTTTAACTTTAGAGCCTGTGTTTTGTTTCTAAGACTTCAGAGCAAGGACAAGAAGTTTGTGAAGACCCTAGCATATATCACAGATACATCATCCTTACCTCTTAGGTCCTGTTGTGTACGAGCACCAGCCATGCTCTGGCGAGGCATCCGAAGAGATGTGCGTAGGGGAGCATGCCGCTGCTCATCCAAATAAGCTAGATCTTCTAAGTGGGCTGAGCTGGTGGCTGTCAGTAGGAAAAAATGCTTGATCAGACACACTCTCACTACGTTCTAGTAAATACACACATATAACACTCATTAATTAAGCCATTCTATATTTGATACTAGGAATTACCTTTATGTAGAAGTCAGCTCTAATTACACAACTGGGGTGTCTGCAGGCAACCCAGGAGGTTATGTGTCCATTACGGGCTTGCCTTACTTTATTGATTTAAAATATTAATACCCTGTCTTTCCAGAGCAAGGTCTTTAAAGACAGTTCAGATGGTTACTTGATATGATGCCCTGTGTAGCAGGTTTTTCAAACCAAGTACAGCAGATCTGTATGTGGAAGCCAGCTATTGGTATGCATTTGTACAGCACAGGGGTGGTCAACTCGTGACCTTCCAGATATTGTTGGACAGCAGCTCCCATCTTCCCTCACATTGGCTATGCTGGCTAGGGCTGATGGAAGTTGCAGTACAACAACATCTAGAGGGCCAAAGGTTGCCTACCCCTGGTATAGCATGTGGGCTGTGTTCAGGTTCATTCAGGTTTGACTTGGGGGGGGGGAAAGCACGTATGCAAATGGCGGCGCCCATGGGCGCCACCATTTGCATTCCTGATTTAGGCACGGGTAGTCTACGTAAAGATTTACGTAGACTACAGCGAAAATAAGGGGAACGCAAATAGCGTTGCCCTTATTTTCGCCGTAGTCTACATAAATCTTTACGTAGACTACCCGTGCCCAAATAAGGAACGCATCAAGGCAAATTATTCATGCTTTTCAACTGGCTAGAGCACAGTTTAAAGGGGCACAGGAGGGGTCCTTTTGTTAAGATGAATTGCCAAAAAAACAAAAAAAATCCTGTTTCCATCATTATAAGCCTCAAAATTCTACTGCTTATAAAAATGACACCTGTGTAGCTAATAATGTGAATCTTGGCATCTATGATCTACCCAATGAAGTACAACATTTCAAAGTGATCCAGTAAAAGTGTCCACAAGTACAGCAAATTAAAAACTGCTGAAAATTGACACATTTGTACTCATATCATATATTCCTTTCAAATTTCAGGGAAAACTACTGATGTACTTCATTCAGGTTTGTCAAGGAGTTGCGCCTTTCATTGGTTCAGTGAAGTTCTGAGCAGCAGTTCAAAAGTTATTAAGGTTCTTTTGCCTCATGGGAGCCTATGGCAGCAACTGTTGGTAAAGTTATGTTGGGCATGCTCAATTTCACTCTAGAGCCTAGAATATTGTAGCACTCCAGTATTTTGAGAGGAATTCCAATGTTCCTGTCAGCATTCTGACAGTGGGGAAGGAGTAGCAGAGAACTGTCAACTAAGATGAGGTAATTTTGAAGACTGAGGGAATCACTCTCATTGACTGATAGATCATTGGTGAAGAAGGGATAGGGAGGGAAAGGGAAAAGTTATGTTGGAACCTTGTGCAGGCTTATTCAGAAGTCAGCCTTTCTGAACATAGAGGGACATACCTATTCGTTTGTACAGGTCTACTCTGTTAATGACTTCTTAGTGTTTTGTCCTTTAGTTTGAATTTTTGTTTGTTTCAAAACACTGTAATCATATATTTCCTTTTTAAAAACCAGGGAAATTCAATGATAAAAAAACCTGCCAGCTTAAGAACAGAGTTAAAGCTAAAGCTTATGGTTAGAGTGAGTTTGGGGTGGGGCCTGTCATCACAAGCTGGTTTGCTGGGGCCTCTCCCACTGGCTGCTACAACCATCAGCTGACCAGCCACTCCTCTCCTTTACAGGTATTTCAGAGCTGGGGCTGCCAGTGAACACTTAGCATCATACTTGGAGATGCACGGAGGAGCACATGAGGACCCACCCGCCGCCTCTCCAGAGATACCAGCAACCAGTTACTAGTAGAACATAGTGGCAGCAGAGGGCCGCAGCTTTAAAGACCAGGAAGAAAGGGGCAAATAAAGATCTTATCTGCCCCTTCTTAGCTGTTGCGTTCTCTTTTATATTATTTTATATTTTATCATTTTAAATGATATGCACTTTCCCCCCCACCAAAGTCAGCCGTGATAGGCTACGTAACGATTTACATAGCCTATCACAGCTGACTTTGAAAATCTAGCCGTGATAGGCTATGTAAATCGTTACATAGCCTATCACGTTTTTTTTATTATTATTTTATTTTACTGGGAAATGGCGGTGGCAGCAGCCGGTCAGAAGACCGGCTGCTGCCCCCGCCTCCGCCGAAACGCCGCCGGGACCCGCCGCCGAGAGGGACATTCGACAGAGGTAAGTCCCATCCCGGGGGGGGGGGGGGCGGAGAATTTCCCCACCGATTCGGGGGGCCGAATGCGTTGGCATTCGGCCTCCCGGAGATTTGTGGAGAAATTATCCGCCATCCCTAGCTGGTATGGCTGGTGCTCCTGTTGAAGTCCAAGTGGAATGCAGAGATGACTCAGGCAGTTGACACAATTGTGCCCAAGTGCCCTCTCCCTCTGAGCAGAACCCAGCCAGCTCCTTGGTATACACCCAAGCTGAGGGCAATGAAGCAAGAGGGGAGACAGCTAGAACGCAGGTGGAGGAAACTCGTTCTGAGTCTGACCGAACACAGGTTAGAGCTCATTATCGAGCCTACTCTGTGGCAGTGAGGGTGGCAAAGAGACAGTTCTTTTCCACCAGCATTGCATCTTCTCAGTGTCGTCCACTCAGTGGTTCGCAGCCTGTTACGTTCTGGGCCAGGGAGAGAGACTTTGTAACCCTCGGTTGCATGCTGTGACGAGTTTGCATGGCACTTTGAAGATAAAGTCGCTCAGATTCGTCATGAATTGGATGCCATGATTAATGCAGTTCCATTGGTAGAGGCATTCAGGGCACCATCTGGTCCAGTTTTATTGGATGAGTTTCAGTTATTGAGGCCTGAGGATGCGGACAACGTGCTTGGCTAAGTCTGATCGACCACTTGTGTGCTTGACCCTTGTCCTTCATGGCTTATTACATCAAACAAGGAGGGGATGTCTGGCTGGGTCCAGGAGGTTTTAAATGCCCCCTTGAGAGAGGGAGTGGTACTGGCTTCTTTAAAAGAGGTGGTAATCAGACCACTCCTGAAAAAGCCTAACCTGGACCTGGAGGATGTTAACAATTATAGGCCAGTGGCCAACATCCCCTTCCTGGGCAAGGTGCTTTGGCGGGTGGTTGCAGGGCAGCTCCAGGCACTCTTGAATGAAACGGATTCTCTAGATCCATTTCAATCGGGTTTCAGGAGTGGTTTTGGAACGGAAACTGCCTTGGTCGCCCTGTGGGATGACCTCTGCTGGGAGAGGGACAGGGGGAGTGTGACTCTATTGATTCTCCTGGACCGGTCAGCGGCTTTTGATACCATCGACCATAGTATCCTTTTATTTATTTTATTTATTTATTAATTAAATTTATTAATCACCCATCTGACTGGCCACCCAGCCACTCTGGGCGATGTACAACCCACCATAAAACAATTTAAAACAATAAAATTTTACCATATTTTTTTTTTTTAAATACCCTAACCCACCCCAAATGCCTGCCTGAACAACCTTCTGGATAGGTTGTCTGGGTTGGGAGCTGGAGGCACTGCACTGCAGTGGTTCTGCTCCTACTTGGATGGCTGATTCCAGAAGGTGGTACTGAGGGATTATTGCTCTGCACCATGGCAATTTTGCCATGGAGCTCCATGGGGCTCTATTTTATCCCCCATGCTGTTTAAAATCTACATGAAACCGCTGGGGGAGGTTATCCGGAGGTGTGGACTGAGGTGCCATCAATATGCGGATGACACCCAGCTCTACCTCTCTTTCTCATCAAACCCAGGTGAGGCTGTGGCTGTTCTGAATCAGTGCCTGGGCACAGTAATGGACTAGATGAGAGCCAATAAACTGAAACTGAATCCAGACATGACGGAGGTACTGTTAGTGGGTGGTGTCAGGAGCGCCCTAGCTGCCTCTTGCAGTCCCTTCCAATACTCAGGACACAGATGACGAGGATTCTTTCCAAGGCTTTATTCCTTTATGACTCTTTCAGATACTAATCACTAGCAACAAAGCAAGGAACAGCACTGGGGAAAGATAGCAGAGTAGCCTAATCTCGAGGTAAGGCAGTTGGTCCCCGTTTGAAGGGGAACCACGGGAAGACTCTGAACTTATGGGCTAGGGAGAGATCCTCCCTCTTTCCCTTGGGTCCTCGGGACGCGACTGTTGTCTGAGTGCCAAACGAGCAGAACGCCTCCTTTCGGTGCCCTCCATCTGCCGTCGCTCCCTGCGTCTGCACCGAGCGTCCAGCAAGCCCCCCTCCAGCGCTCTCTCACTGCCAGGGTCACTATCTATCCCAGGAATGCTGGCAGGAGGAATCTCTGCCAGCTGCTGTGCCTGTGAGAGATGAGCGAGCTCCTCTCCCACGGATTGCTGTTCTTCCTCAGAATCAGAACTGCTCTGGGGCTCTATGGGCTCAGTTTCCACCCTGACAGGTGGTTCCTGGCTAGGTGATATTCAACCTGTTCAGGAGGGGCTTGCACTTCCGCAAAAGGATCAGGTTCATAGTCTGGGGGTGCTCTTGGACCCAGAACTGTCACTTGAGGCACAGGTGAACTCAGTGGCACAGAGCACCTGTGCCTCAAGTTATCAGCTTAGGCTGGTATACCAAATATGCCCTTATTTGGACAGAGATAGCTTAGCTACAGTTATCCATGCTCTGATAACTTCTCGTCTGGATTACTGAAATGCATTATACATGGGGCTGCCTTTGAAAATGGCCTGGGAACTTCAGCTGGTTCAAAATATGGCAGCAAGATTGTTAACAGGGACTGGCCAATTAGCTCATATTACACCAGTACTTTTCCAGCTGCACTGGCTGCCAGTCCATTTCCAGGCCTGATTCAAAGTGCTGGTATTAACATTCAAAGCCCTTAGCGGCTAGGGGCCAGGTTATCTGAAGGATCGCCTCCCCCCTTATGTGCCTGCCTGGATCTTAAGATCATCCACAGCGGCCCTTCTCCATGAGCCCCTGCCAAAGGAAGTGAGGCAGGTGGCTACTAGGAGGAGGGCCTTTTCTGCTGTGGCACCCGGGCTGTGGAATGAGCTCCCTTGTGAGGTTCGCCTGGCATCTACATTGTATTCCTTCCGGTGCCAGGTGAAGACCTTTTTATTTTCCCAGGCATTTTTAGCATTTTAGCATTCCAGTTTTTTAGCTCTGCTGTTTTAAATCTGTATTTTAAATTACTGCATTGCTGCTAGGTTTTATTCTGGTTGTATTGTTATACTGTGGTTTTAATGTTTTTATATTTTATATTGTTTTACTGTGTGCTCTTTGGTTTTAATTTTTGTGAACCGCCCAGAGCTTCGGTTATTGGGTGGTATAGAAATGACATACAGTAAACAAACAAACAAATAAACAAAATTATGTTCCACACAGCCAGGAAATTAAAAGCTAATGCTAACGCCTTAACCGACATGCCCCGTGATCAGTAATGATGTTACGCAATGTCACAAATTGTGCTTGTTAAGAAGCAACAAATAGGTGTGGGTCAACTCACAGGAGGATTCCTGTAGCAATGCAATAAGGGCGCAATCCTATGGGTTGCGCTCTGGGTACTCGTAAGCCTCTGAGCTTGGAGGCTTATGAATATCCTATGTAGAGAGGGAGGTGCCTCGTGCTTACCTCTCTGCATTTTAGCTAGATATGCAAGTTTGCCCATCTAGTTGAAACTTCGGGGAGGGGGAGAGAAGGAGGCAGGGATGGCCATAGGAAAGATCATAGGAATGCCGCCCTGGTCTCCTCCCCTTCCCCAGGAACGCATCCTTCTCCCTGTCACCACACTCCATTTTACGAGCACAGAGAAGCAGCCGATGTAGTTCTCTCTGTGCCAGCTAAAAGGGGGAGGGGAATGTAGTTTCCTGGCTCTGAGCTCGAAGCCCTGTCTATGAGCTTGGAGCCAGGAAACTGAAAAATCCTATGTCCCCCAGACACTCTGTAGGGGACATAGGATTTCTCCCTAAGGCTCATATGCTTCATAAGGCAATACAGGACCAGGACAACATGGGGTATCTTTGCTGGGCCCAAGCACTCCATCCTCCTCACCTGGATTGGGGCCTGAAAGACCAAGGAAAAGCATGGGTGCATGGAAAGTAAGTTGTCCAGAGCCAAAGGATGGCTGGGGGAGTCGTGACTCCATCTTCTGGCCTTCGTTTGCTGCTCTGCAATGCCAGGTCTGTTACCCAGAAAACCTCCCTCATCCATGACATGATCCTGGATGAGGGTGCAGGCCTGGCATGTATTACGGAGACCTGGCTGGCCGAGGCTGCTGCTCCAACTCTTGAGGCCATGTGTCCAGCTGGATTTTCATAAGCACAGCAGCCGAGGGCTGGGGATTGGGGAGGGGGAGTGGCTGTTATCTACCAAGAGTCCTTGGTCTTCACCAGACCCCCTCTCCAGGAGACCAAGGTTGCTGAGTGCATGTATTGGAGGTTGGGCCCGAAGGGCAGTCTGGGGATTCTGCTAATGTACCGTCCACCCCGCTGCACAACTGACTCCCTGGCCGAGGTGCTTGAGGTGGTCTCTGATGTGCGTGTGCAGTCCCCTAACTTACTGGTGTTGGGGGACTTCAATGTACATTCGGAGGCCATCCTCACAGGAGCACCTCGGGACTTCATGGAGACCATGGCTTCCTGGGAGCTGCACCATATTCTAACTGGGCTCACCCATGTAGCCGGTCATGCACTAGACCTTGTGTTTGTTTCTGGAGAAGCGGGGAGTGATCTGGAAGTTGGGGGTATATCCACCACCCCCTTGTCATGGTCAGATCACTATCTGGTGACGTTAGACTTCTCGGTTCCACAACCCCTCCGCAGGGGCGGAGGACCCATTAAAATGGTCCACCCCAGGCGTCTTATGGATCCGAATGGATTCCTGAACACGCTTGGGGATTCTCTGGAGCACGCCAACGGCCACTCGGTTGAGACCCTGGTGGGTGGCTGGAATGCCACAATCACTGGGGCATTAGATCGGGTGGCTCTGAAATGCCCTCTCCCCCTGAACAGGGCTCGGACTGCACCGTGGTTCAATCCACAGTTACGAGCTCTGAAACAGGAGGTGAGACGGCTAGAGTGCCGGTGGCGGACGTCTTGCTCCAAAGACGATGAGACACGGGCTAGAGCTGTATCTTCAGCCTATCATGTGGCGGTGAAGGCAGCAAAAAAGGAATATTATGCTGCCTCTATCGCGTCTGCAGAGTGCTGTCCCAGGAGGCTGTTCCAAGTGGTCCGGAGCCTGGTCGGTCCTGTGGCTCTGGAACCTCCTGTGAGGCCTTGGCAAGGCACTTTGCAGATAAAATTGATCGGATAAGGAGTGTTACTCCGCATTCTGTGGATACAGTTAGTGAGCAAGAGGCGGCCTGTGACAAACCGGTTTTGTGGGATTGGTTCCAGCTTCTTCCTCCTGATGAAGTGGACAAGGTGCTTTCATCTGTAAGGCCGACCACCTGCTTACTTGATCCTTGCCCATCTTGGCTCATTATGGGCTGCAGAGAGAGACTGGGTGAGGGGATCAGGGCGGTGGTGAACGCCTCCCTTGAGGAGGGAGTGATGCCATCAGCCCTCAAGGAGGCAGTGATAAGACCGCTCTTAAAGAAGCCCTCCTTGGATCCCCAAGGTCTGGACAACTTTCGCCCAGTCTCAAATCTGCCATTTTGGGGCAAGGTGATTGAGCAGGTGGTGGCGATGCAGTTGAAGGCACACTTGGAAGAAACCTATTATCTAGACCCATTTCAGTCGGGCTTCAGGCCTGGGACAGAAACGGCCTTGGTCACCTTGGTGGATGATATGAGGAGGGCTCTGGACAGGGATGAATGCTCCTTCCTTGTTCTCCTCGACCTCTCAGCGGCTTTTGATACCGTTGACCACGGTATCCTCCTGGACCGCCTGGAGGGGTTGGGCATTGGAGACACCGTATTGCGGTGGTTCCGGTCCTTCCTCTCCAGCAGGTACCAAAGGGTAGCACTGGGAGAGGAGGTTTCGGACCCGTGGCCATTCACTTGTGGGGTGCCACAGGGTTCCATCCTCTCCCTGATGATATTTAACATCTATGTGAAGCTGCTGGGGGCTATCATCAGGAGGTTTGGGGTGCGGTGTCATCAGTATGCGGATGACACGCAGCTCTACCTCTCATTCAAATCTTCACCAAGGTTGGCCGTAGAATCCCTGTCCAAATGTCTGGAGATGGTGAGTGGCTGGATGGGGAGGAATAAGCTGAAGCTGAACCCTGACAAGACCGAGGTACTTTTGGTGGGAGACAAGAGGAGGCTGGGGGATGTTGACCTGGTGTTGAATGGGGAATAGCTACCCTTGAAAGACCAGGTCCGCAGCCTGGGGGTCATTTTGGACTCCCAGCTGTCCATGGAGGCTCAGGTGTCAGCTGTGAGCCGGACAGCGTGGTATCAACTCCATCGGATACGGTGGTTGCGCCCCTTCCTTCCCGACCATCTGTATCATCGGTAGTACATCCCCTGGTCTCCTCTCGTTTATACTGTAATGAACTCTACGTGGAGGAGTTACCCTTGAAGACGGTTCGGAAGCTGCAGCTGGTACAGAATGCAGCGGCTCGCCTGATTAAAGGCAGCCGCTGGCAAGATCACATCACTCCAGTGCTGAAGGAGTTGCACTGGTTACCAGTTGTTTTCCGGGCCAAATTCAAGGTATTGGTTTTGACCTTTAAAACCCTATATGGTTTCAGCCCAGCCTATCTTAAGGAGCACCTCCAGCAACACCAGACAGGCCGCTCAACAAGATCAGCCTCGGATGGCCTTCTCTCTGTCCCATCAGCCAGGACAGCTAGACTGGTGGGAATGAGGGAGAGGGCCTTTTCTGTGGTGGCCCCCACTCTGTGGAACTCCCTCCCTAAGGAACTCCGTCATGCCCCCTCTTTAATGAGCTTCCGCCGTGCATTAAAAACGTGGTTGTTCAGGCAGGCATTTGGGGTGGGTTAGGGTATTTTAGAAAATGTTTTTATTGTAGAATTTTATTGTTTTAAACAGTTTTATTATATGTTGTACATCGCCCAGAGTGGCTGGGTGACCAGCCAGATGGGCGATTAATAAATTTAATAAATAATAATAATAAATAATTGTAAGCAAGCACAATTTGTAATATTGCACAGTATCATTATTGATCATGGGGCAAACCTGTTATGGCATCAGCCTTAATTTCCAATTTCCTATCTTTGAGCCAGCATGAGATAGCTTTAACTCTGGTTTTAAACCAGCAGGTTTTCTGATAATTTATAAGTATATTCTTCCTGAGAAAATAGGGATGACAACCTTTTTATAAATAATATAAAAGATACCTATGGCGATCAATTAATAGTAAGAATTCAAAGAATATTCAGATTGATAGGGCCACAAGGCAGGGCTATGCACTCTCTGCCTTACATTTGTAAGATGTATGAATCCCTTGCTTCAGTGATATGAGCTTCAGATGTTATTACAGGAATTAGTATAGGATCACACAATTTTAAGTTGAGTCCTTAGGTTGATGATACAATGCTTACTTTAATCAATCCTATTCTATCTTTACCAGAATCTCTTAAGAATGCTAGAGATTTTGGAAATATCTCAGGATATAAAAGAATTACACTTTAGTAAGATTATTAGTTTAAATGTTGCTCAAGAAATTAAAGATTTCTTGAGTTCAGAGTGTGGGATTAAATGGATGTATAAACCTGTGAAATATTTAGGGGGCTGGTTTGTGAATTTACATGAACTTTGTGATTTCAGCTATATGATACTGACGAGATCTATTAATATAGATCTTTAAAAATTGTCCAGATTAGGTATTTCTTGGCTAGGGCATTTAGCCATACTAAGGGAGCAATCCTATCTGGACAGGCGGCCACCTCTGAACTCAGAGGCGATCACTTACCCAATGTATGGCGGGAGGAGAGCAGAGGGGATCCTCTCCTCCACCCTTCAGCCACCCTGCATTCATGGCTAGATAGTCTGATTTTGGCTGTCTAGTCACGGGAGCTTGGAGCTGGGGTGGGGAGGCCAGATGACGCAAAGGAAGCATTGTATCATCACTTCCATACTTCCTGCCCTCAGAAACGCGCCCTTTTGCTCCACTCCACACTGCTCTTATGAGCCTGGAGCCTGGGGATGATCCGTGCCATCTATGAGGTGGCGGGGGTGGGGAGGCAGTTCTCTGGGAAACCGCCCCATCCTATGGCCATCTAGCCGCTGTCTAGCAGCCATAGGATTGCGCCCTTAAAATATTATTTCCATAATCTTGTTTATTTTTGCGAATTAACATTCCTAAATCAATTCTACAAAATTGGCAACATATGTTAATAGATTTTATCTGGAAAACTAAAAAGCCAAGAGTAGCTGCAGTATCTTTGAAAAACCCGATAAAGAAGGGATTTTAAAATGCCTAATGTAATAGCTATAATGTTATGAATCTTAAATCAATTGCTCAATGGATCAAGGTACAAATGTAAATGCCTTGGTTTATTATAGAACAGTATTGCAGTAAAATTCTGTTATCAATATTCCCCTATAGAAGGAGAACGTTAACTGATACAGGTGTTTTATTCCATCCAAATTGTTGAATTGAGGCTGTAGTGGCAATTTGGGATAATCTCACAAATATTTTAGTATCCAATACATTCCTTTTGTCATATTTTGTTTTTAATGAAAGTTTTATAACTGGGGAAGAAACAGCAATGTGGAGAAGTAAAGAACTCGTTCATTTTATTTATTACATTTCTATACCACCCAATAGTCAAAACTATCTGGACAGTTTGCAAAGATTAAAACTCTAAAAAGTCATAATATAAAACGAATGTACAAAAATATAATAATGTTCAAATACTCATCAATAAAAGCGGAGAGGTTTTTAGATGTAATTAGTAACAGGAAGAGTAAACCAAGTGAAGAGATTTTTTTAAGATGGATCTACTCCATTTTAGTTCACTGTAATCACAAGTTACAGTGACCACAATGGATAATTATGTAAAATATTGCATACTTCATTTATTATTTGTTACTTTTCTATCCTGCCTTTCATCCAAGGAACCCAAGGCAGTGTACATGATCCTCTCCATTTTATCCTCACAACAACCCTCTGAGGAAGATCA
The DNA here is from genome assembly GCF_057233095.1 of Heloderma suspectum. Classification (NCBI taxonomy): domain Eukaryota; kingdom Metazoa; phylum Chordata; class Lepidosauria; order Squamata; family Helodermatidae; genus Heloderma; species Heloderma suspectum. Next base: position 128,767,003 of record NC_139462.1, on the reverse strand, counting down.
GACTGAGAGTCAGTGACTGGCCCAGTGAGCTTCATGGCCAAGTGAAACGAGAGCCCAGGTCTCCCTAGTCCCAGTCGAACCCTCTAACCACTGCACTGGCTCTCAACTTTAACTCCTTTTGAGAATTTGTTATACTCAAAAAAAGTATTTAAAAAGAATATTACCTAAGGGAGAAATCCAACAGGATTGACAATAAATAGATGGAGGGCTCTGATGCCAGAGCATCTGTCTAAGGCCTGCATGGAAGGGCAGGATGATCAACAAAGGCTTTTTAGCCTCCTGTTCCTCAAATGGATTTTTATCTAGACAGGCTCAGAGCTCTCCTACTTTCCTGGGGGCAGGGATGCAAATGGTGAGTCTTCTGGATCCAGTGGATTCACATCCTCTCCTCTCCCCAACCCTCTCCATCCGCTGGCATGCCCCCTTTCCTTGTCCTTCTCCGAGGTCACAAGAGCCACCTTGGAAGAGGTTTCCATGGTGGCTGGGGCAGGGAGGATCAGAGTGGGGATTCCTTCAGAGGTTGTAGCTCTGTCTACAGGCTGGGGGAAGAATCCACCATATCCTATGGCTCTGCAAATGCCATCTGGGAGCCACAGAATTGCTTTCTAAGTTATATCTATTACTGCTGTCTTTAGATAAACAGAGAGGGAATGGTTTCGAATCCAAGTGTGAAAAAAGACTCAGGGTGTTGCTTCATCACCTTGCATCAATACAAGAGAGAATTATTATAAATCATGTGTCAATGGTACTGGACTCACAACCTTCCGTGAATGGCCAGTCATGTGTGCACAATAAATGCCTCATGTAGAAAGGATCTAAAACCTTTTGCACTGGGGCTTACTTCTGAGTGGACATTCATGAAATTGAGCTGTACTTTGCATACCTGGTGGGAAAATGTCCAAATTGTTAAGAACTACATTTGCATACATGTGTGTATGTGCAGATGCAACCCCTGGGCTGCAGCTGTGACCCTTGGAGCCAAGAAGGTTGTGCATCGTGCTCTAAAGATAGCTCTGCCGGCCAGCTCCTGCTAATCTGAGGCCTCTCGTTCATGTTACGTCAGTACACTCCTGCTGATCCAGGCTTCCTGTCCTTGAATTTTATCCACCTGCGTGCACCCTGTTGGACTGCTGGTAATCAGGACAGTCTGACTCTAAGAAAATTATTTTTTGAGCTCTGCATTTTGTCTTTGAGCTGCAGTCAAATTTCTTTGTAGCAATAAGACTCTTACTGCTCAGTTAAATTAAAACATTATGTAGGCATGCAAAAGGAACTAATGCCTTTTGTTCCACAGAAGTCACAAAAGAGCTATGTTTCTCTGCTTCTTAACAGAGGAAACTCATGGAAGGGTTACTAAAAATAAGCAGGAAGAAAATGAGGACAAAGGTGTGAAACAAAGTTACAGACAAGGTAATGCCTGGTAGTCTAGGCTCCCACATGGAGTTAGATGAGGGCTTGCTGGGATTAACACTTTATTTCACTGATATCCTTACTTTCTTCCATGCATCTCAATGCAGTGTATGTGGGGCTTCCAGATCGTAACCTATTCAGGCAGACCATATTCAGGCCTGTTCAGCAATGTTTCTGCATCATGAACTTTCAGACCATACCCTGGAATTTCATTCTCAAGTAACACTTAATCAGACATTAGTGTAAAGCAATAACAACAACAAAAACCTATCAGAAGTTGTGATAAAACTTTTCCAGAGAGAAGGAAATGCATTTCAACTTGGATTTCAAGCAATTCATAACTCCATAAAGCCCTTGTGATATAAACTAGTGATGTGCAAACTTATCTCAGCTCAACTTGGAAATGGGTCACCAATTGTGAGTATTTTTATTGATTAAAATATTTTTACTGATTATTTTAAATTAATTTTAATGTATTTTATTTCATTGCTTTAAAATTACGTCTATTTCTGGTCCAAATCCTGGACAATAACCTCAGCTCAGAGAGAACTACACAACTACCTGCAAAAGGGGATTTTTAAGGCTCTAGGGGTCAAGGCAAACAAGCCCAGTGATGCTCCTGAACTATGAGATCTATTGGACTATGGGATCCTGAACTATGAGAACTATTGAGATCGATAGGCATATGGTCAAGGAACACCTCATTACTTTGAATGAGTTCAAATCTCCAGGGCCAGATGAGCTGCACCCTAGAGTAATAAAGGAACTGGCAGAAGAACTCTCAGAACTGCTGTCTATTCTCTTTGAGAAATCATGGAGGACGGGGAAAGTGCCAGATGACTGGAGGAGGGCTAATGTGGTCCCTATCTTCAATAAGGGTAAAAAGGAGGAACCTGGGAACTACAGACCAGTCAGTCTGACATCAATCCCTGGGAAAATTCTGGAGCAGATGATAAAGCAATCCATCTGGAAGCACCTCGAAAACAATGCCGTGATTACTCCAAGCCAACATGGATTTGTCAAAAACAAGTCCTGCCAGACAAATCTGATCTCATTTTTTGATCAAGTAACCTCCCTTGTACACTGTGGGAATGCTGTGGACATCATATACCTCGACTTCAGCAAAGCTTTTGACAAAGTGCCCCATGATCTCCTGATGAGCAAACTAGCTCAAAGTTGGCTAGATGAATCAACAATCCGGTGGATCCACAGTTGGCTACAGAATCGGACTCAAAGAGTGCTTATCAATGGGACCTTCTCAAACTGGGGAGAGGTAACGAGTGGGGTACCGCAGGGTTCAGTCCTGGGCCCAGTGCTCTGCAACATTTTTATGAATGACTTGGAGGAGGTAGTGCAGGGAATGCTGATCAAATTTGCAGATGACACAAAATTGGGCGGGATAGCTAATACGCTGGAAGACAGAAACAAAATTCAAAGTGATCTGGATAGACTGGAGCGCTGGGCAGAAAACAACAGAATGACATTTAATAGGGATCAATGCCAAGTTCTGCACCTAGGAAAAAGAAACCAAAGGCACAGTTACAAGATGGGGGATATGTGGCTCAACAATACTACAAGCGAGAAGGATCTTGGAATTGTTGTCGATCACAAGCTGAAGATGAGCCAACAATGTGATGTGGCTGCAAAAAAGGCAAATGCTATTTTGGGCTGCATTAATAGAAGCATAGCTTCCAAATCCCAGGAAGTACTAGTTCCCCTCTACTCAGCACTGGTTAGGCCTCATCTGGAGTACTGTGCCCAGTTCTGGGCACCACACTTTAAGAAGGAGGCAGACAAACTGGAGAGCGTTCAGAGGAGGGCAACAACGATGATCAGGGGACTGGAAACAACGCCCTGTGAGGAGAGACTGAAAGAACTGGGCATGTTTAGCCTTGAGAAGAGAAGACTGAGGGGAGATATGATAGCACTCTTGAAGTACTTGAAAGGTTGTCACAGAGAAGAAGGCCAGGATCTCTTCTCCATCATCCCAGAGTGCAGGACACGGAATAATGGGCTCAAGTGACAGGAAGCCAGATTCTGGCTGAACATCAGGAAAAACTTCCTGACTGTTAGAGCAATACGACAATGGAACCAATGACCTAGGGAGGTGGTGGGCTCTCCCACACTGGAGGCATTCAAGAGGAGGCTGGACAGCCATCTGTCAGGGATGCTCTGACTTGGATTCCTGCATTGAGCAGGGGGTTGGACTCGATGGCCTTGTAGGCCCCTTACAACCCTACTATTCTATGATTCTATGATTGTATATGGGGGGAAATAAGCTGTGCAGTCTATAGCTTATCCATGCCCTGGGAAACTTCCTAACCCATGCTGCTAATAGCATATGAAAATGCTTTTATTACAGGTTTACTAACTTCCCCTAGCCCATGTTTTCATGACCCTTTTAGCTTGTAATGAGACAAAAGTCAAGTCGACTTTATTGTAATATAGCAGTCAGCCATTATACATCAGAGGTCAACTCTAAGCGAACATACATAAACAGTGGCACTCCAGAATGGAAAAATAACCTAACATTGTTTCGCATTTGTCCCATTGGTCCTTGCATGCAACTGCAGGGCGAGCACAAGGAATTTGGCAGTTCTACATGTTACGTATTTATTTAGATCACTTAGTAAAAAGCACAATTTTATAGGGGAAGGCTTTCCCTTCACAAGTCCAGCAAGAGGAGGAAACACTTATTTCTAATATCACAATAGGTGATACATTCAAGAATAAAATTAATAATGTCTTCAATAGTTGGAGGATTACAAAAAAAAATCCTCTACTTTCCTTAGGGATGTCCTTAAGACACCCTTCCCAGTTAGCCAAGGGAAGGACATTCATCCATATCCAAGAAAAAGCTATTATAATTCTTAGTATTAGATAAATCAAGCAAGTACTTTGGAAGTATTAGTAAAGAGGAAGTTACATAAGCATACAACTTATTAGAAGCACAACATGCAGATTCAGCCATTTGAGACTTCATCTCAATATCCCTGAGCCATTGTAACAATACACTTTGTTCTATCAACACCTAGGGATAGTAGAAAGGATGTAGAGAACCCCATGTTCAGAATAATCAAAAGGATTTTTGCCTCCAAGAAATTGGGCCCATCTCCTCAACTGCTGCTAGCGTAAATTCAGGTGCATGTTTAAATATAATCTTCAACCAAAAAAGCAAGGCTAATTTAAGAGATTTTAGTTATCATAATTAACAGAAAGCTGTTAACAGTATTGACTAAATTGCCTCAATACTCTATGTATTCCTATCTGAGCATACGAAATGAGAATAGCATCATCCACATAAAGAGGATTTAAATCTTATTAATCCCTACCTTAATGGTGAAATAGCTATCACCTTTTAAGAATTCCACTACATCATTAAAAAATAAATTGAAAAGAACATCCTTGTCTTACACATTTTGTAACTGGCACAGTGTTAGATAATTGTCCTTCATGGCCTACTCTAATGCTTACAGATGTCTAAGAGTACACACTCATGATACGGTGTAATAGGTGTGGATCAACACTCAAGGATTGTAATTTGTTCCACAAACAATGTCAGAGAATAGACTCAAAAGTGGCTTTTAAATCAACAAACGCCACAAAGATCTGTTTGGTAAATCCAGCCAAATATTTATCTATAATATGCTTCAGGAGGCAATAGTGGTCAAGGATTCACTGTCCTTCATGGAACCCACTCCATTCTGGAGCAAGGAAGGCCTTCTCTTCAACCCTTTCCTCTAATTTCTCCAGGAGATGCCTGGCACAGATTTTCCCCACAATATCTAACAGACTGACAGGTTTGTAGTCTGCCAGATCATCCTTAAGGCCTTTTTTGTAAAGAGAGATCACAACAGCTGAAGACCAGCTGGAGTGGAGAATACCTGAACCTGTCAATAAGGGAAAATAGAGATGCAAATATAGCTGCCCACCACTCTGGAAAGGTAGTGAATAGGTCAAGGGGAAGGCCATTTTCCCTTCCCTTCCATTTTCCCTTCCCATTTCCATTACACAGGCTGGAAATCAATACTTCGGCCCTTTCCACTGTGACAAGTTCCCACTGGGGATCCCATTTATATTTAGAAATAGCATTGGAGCTGAATCCTTGATTACCTGGATCATTAAATACTTCCTTAAAATGACTTTCCCATTTAGTTGTAACAACATGTCCATCAAGAACAGGAGCAGTTCTCCTCTCTATCTTAGAGACTATATCCCAGAACCTTCTTGGAATTTTTTTTTGTGAGAGAACCAGACCAACCTTCTTCCATTGATCTTTATAGTATTCCCTTTTTAATCTCTAACTAATATTTTATAAGATCTACGCATCTCATAGAATGAAGGGGGAACTGAAGAACAACCACTGTGTCAGGGTGGTAACTGAGCCAATAGAGCCCCAGAGCAGTTCTGATTCTAAAGAAGAACAGCAATCCGTGGGAGAGGAGCTCGCTCATCTCTCACAAGCACAGCAGCTGGCAGAGATTCCTCCTGCCAGCATTCCTGGGATAGATAGTGACCCTGGCAGTGAGAGAGCACTGGAGGGGGGCTTGCTGGACGCTCGGCGCAGACGCAGGGAGCGACGGCAGATGGAGGGCGCAGAAAGGAGGCGTAGCGCTCACTTGGCGCTCAAACAATGGTTGCGTCCTGAAGACCCAAGGGAAAGAGGGAGGATCTCTCCCTAGCCCATAAGTTCAGGGTCTTCCCGTGGTTCCCCTTCAAACGGGGACCAACTGCCTTACCTGGAGCTTAGGCTACTCTGCTATCTTTCCCCAGTGCTGTTCCTTGCTTTGTTGCTAGTGATTAGTATCTGAAAGAGTCATAAAGTAATAAAGGAATAAAGTCTCAGAAAGAATTCTTTGTCGTCTGTGTCCTGAGTTGGCTATTGGTGGGGACTGCAAGAGGCAGCTAGGGCGCTCCTGACACACTGTTTCGATAAGATCTAAGCATTTTCCTCATCTGACTTTTCAGCTTCTTACTCCTCATCAAACCATGCATTTCCCCATTTATTTTGATGGTTCTTTGAAACAGATACATTTTTCAAGGGGTTTAAAAAAGATCTATCAACTGCATATATAGTTGAATGGCCAAACTGATATCAGCAGCCTGCACTACCTCATTCCTTAATTTCAACGGCTCCTCTGAGTATAGTTTATATTCCAAATTGTAGTAAGGAGTTCCATTTACAGTGGTGAGAAAAAGTTTGTGAACCCTAATGATAATTACAGAAATTCCATGGTTTTACCATGATAGCCTTCGTGAATCAAAACCAGTCATTTTCTAAATAACCAATAAGGTTTATATTAACCAATTCCATATCTTGTGAAATAAAATGATGTATAAATTAGGCAAACAATTAGCACTTAAGAGTCAGGGTATGTGCGCAAAAGTAAGTGAACCCCTGGGTTGCATCAGCTAAATTAAAGGGAATAATTAGAATCAGGTGTTTAAGTAATTAGGTAGATCTTCAGGGGTGAGTTTGGGAGGTCCCACCCTATTAAAGGATCAGGAGCTTTGGGAGTTTGGTCTTCACCATGCCGTTGTGTGGAAGCATGTCATGCCAGGATCAAAAGGCATATCTGAGGACTTCAGAAAAGCAGTTATTGCTGCTCACCAGTCTAGAAAGGGATACAAAACCATTTCTAAGGATTTTAGGGTCTACCAATCTACTGTCAGAAAAACAGACTACAGAAGGAGAAGGTTGAAGGAGTGGTCGTCCTACTAAAATCTCTCCAAGAACAAACAGGCACATCATCCAGGAAGTAAAAAAGAACCCCAGAGTAACATCCAAGGATTTGCAGGCCACTCTCACCTTGGCTAATGTGAGTGTTTATGATTCAATGATCAGAAAAAGACTGAACAAGAATGGTGTTCATGGGGGATAGCCAGGAGGAAACCACCGCTCCCTAAAAAGAAAACTGCTGCCTGCTTGAAGCTTGTTGAAGATCAGGTAGATGATCCACAAGATTTATGGAATCATAGAATAGTGGGGTTGGAAGGGGCCTATAAGACCATTGAGTCCAACCCGCTGCTCGATGCAGGACTTCTGGAACAATGTTCTCTGGACAGACAAGCCAAAGGTAGAACTTTTGGTCCTCAATGTGAAATGTTATGCTTGGCAAAAAATGAACACTGAGTTCAAACAGAAGAACCTGTATTCTTCTGTTTAAAGAACCTGTTTGAACAGGGAGAGCAAACAGGAGTTGGTCAGGGGAGTTCAGCAGGGGAGGTCAAGGGGGAGGCCCCTAACTTAAAAAAAAATAAAAATATATTTTTTAAACTTCTTTTTCTTCTAACACACTCTTCCATACCAGTGGGACTCCCAGCAAATAGAGGACAAAGCACAGGCTATTCCAGTACAATCAGAAAGCTAGAAACAAAAAGGGAATAGAGACTATGGAAGGAAAAGACTCTCCAGTTGTGGTGACCTGCAAGGTCTGTGCAATGTTTGTTTTCCTGCCTGAGATCAACATGGCCTACACGTGCAACAAGTGCAAGCTGATCAAGCTGTTGGAAGAAAAAGTAAGAGCGGTGAGTGTCGACCCTCCAGGGAATAAGAGAATACGAAGAGTTCTTGGACAGAATGGTGGAACTACAACAGCAAACTGAAGAATAGAAGCTGGAAGAGCAACAGAAAGCTGAGGCCAAAGAGGAAAATGCTGAGGTGAGGAAAAATGAAGTAGAGGAAACTCCTTGGTAAAGGGTGACAGTTAGGAGCAGAAGAACTAGAAGCCACTCTGCACTAGTGGAAGCAGTGGAGCTATGGAACTTGAGGATGAGACTGGACGACAGCCTGCAGAGGAAGAACCACAGGGGAACCTGCATAAGAGTGAGCAAGAGGCTGAAGGTCAGTCAAGCAGAGGCGATGAAACCCAGGCCTACAACAACAAGAAGAGAAGAGTAGTAGTTGTGGGAGACTCCTTGCTGCGTGGGATTGAAACCCAAGTGTGTCACGAAGACCCATGGACTCGTCAGGTATGCTGTCTCCCGGAAGGACGGATTAGAGACGTGACTGAAGGGTTACCTGCACTCATAAAGCCCACTGACAGGTTTCCCTTTCTTCTCATCCCTGTGGGAACAAATGATACTGCCAAGCAGAGCTACGAAGAAATAACGTCAGACTTTGAAGCTTTGGGAAAGAAACTCAAGAATTTTGGGGACCAGTTAGTTTTCTCATCCATTCCTCCAGTAGTTAGAAGAGGGATAGAAAGGGAAAGAAAAATACTCCGGGTGAATGACTGGCTATGAAGGTGGTGACAACACGAGAGATTTGGATTCTGGGACCACGGGCTATACTTCCTGGAAGATGGACTGTTGGCAAGGGATGGGTTGCACCTCACAAAGGCTGGGAAGAATGTGTTTGGCCACAGCATGAAGAACTTCATCAGGAGGGTTTTAAACTGAATCTTATGGGGAAGGGAGACGTAAAGTTGGGGGTAATAATGGATGAAGGCTCATGCACTGCAACTCGAATAGTGCCCAATAACAGTCTTCAGAAACATGTAGGAAGAAAGCCAGACTGCAAAGCACATGGTCTTTGATGTCTATACACTAATGCCCAGGGTATGGGAAACAAACAGAATGAACTTGAACTCTTAATACAGGAGGGAAATTATGACTTGATAGGTGTAACTGAGACTTACATCACATGGGAGTCACATGGGATGACTCCCGTGACTGGAATACAACAACTGAAGGATATAACTTGTTCAAAAAGAACAGGAGGGACAGAAAGGGAGGTAGAGTCACACTATATGTTAAAAATACATATCTCTGCACAGAAATACAGGAGTCTGGGCTTGGTAACCCCATCGAGAGCATTTGGGTGAAAATAAATGGAGCAAAGAATAAAAGGAACATGGTGGTCGGAGACTACTACTGGCCACCCACTCAAGGAAAAGACGAGGATGAAACTTTTGAAAAGCAAACTGCCGAGGTTTCAAGGAAGCATGACGGAGTAGTAATGGGGGATTCCAATTTCCCTGATATCTGTTGGGAGACAAATTCTGCAAAACATGCCCCCCCCCCCCCGGAAATTCCTCACTTGTGTGGCACATAACTTAATCCTACAGAAAGTACAGGAAGGAACTAGAGGATCGGCTATCCTTGACTTGATCCTAACCAACAGGGATGACTTAGTGGGTAAAGTAGCAGTTACAGGAACTCTGGGGAAAAGCGACTATGTTATACTTGAGTTCATGGTTCTAAAGGAAGCAAAAGCCGAGTGTAACCAAACCCGTACCCTGGATTTTAGGAAAGCTGATTTTAATAAACTCAGAACAACAATAAGTAAGGTCCCATGGCAATCGACTCTAACGAGAAAGGAAATTCTTAAGGCACAAAAAAAAACGCAGAAGACAACAGAATAAGCCAATGTGGCTTTACAAAAAGCTTAGAGATGACCTGAAAACAACAAAGGACACATATAGGAAGTGGAAGGTCAAGCTACAAAGGACACATATAGGAAGTGGAAGGTCAAGCTACAAAGGAAGAGTACAGGCAGGTAGCACAGAATTGCAGGGATGGTGTCAGGAAAGCTAAAGCTGAGAATGAGCTGAGGTTAGCGAGGAAGGCTAAAAACAACAAAAAGGCTTTCTTCAGATATGTGCATAATAAAAGACAGAGGAAAGAAATGTTAAATTTAATTTAACTGTTAAATAAAGATGGTAAAATGATAACAAATGACAAAGAAAAGGCAGAGGTGCTCAATTCCTACTTTGGCTCAGTCTTCTCCCAAAAGAGGGTCTATGAGCCCTCTGGCAAAGGCGAAGTACAGGCTGAAGGGGCAGGTCTGCAGCTTTGGATCGATAGGCATGTGGTCAAGGAACACCTAATTAATTTTAATGAGTTCAAATCTCCAGGGCCAGATGAACTGCATCCTAGAGTAATAAAGGAACTGGCAGATGAACTCTCAGAACCACTGTCTATTCTCTTTGAGAAATTATGGAGGACAGGTGAAGTGCCAGAGGACTGGAGGAGGGCTAATGTTGTCCCTGTCTTCAAAAAGGAGGAACCTGAGAACTACAGACCAGTCAGTCTGACATCAATCCCCGGGAACATTCTGGAGCAGATTATAAAGCGATCCATATGTAAGCACCTTGAAAACAATGCAGGGATTACTTGAAGCCAACATGGATTTGGCAAGAACAAATCCTGCCAGACGAATCTGATCTCATTTTTTGATCAGGTAACCTCCCTTGTGGACTGCAGGAAAGTTGTGGACATAATATACCTCGACTTCAGCAAAGCTTTCGACAAAGTGCCCCATGATATCCTGATGAACAAACTAGCTCAAAGTGGGCTAGATGAAACAATGATCAGGTGGATCCACGGTTGGCTACAGAATCAGACTCAAAGAGCGCTTATCAGTGGGATCTTCTCAAACTGGGGAGAGGTAAAGAGCGGGGTACCGCTGGGCTCAGTCCTGGGCCCAGTGCTCTTCAACATTTTTATTAATTACTTGGAGGAGGAGGTGCAGGGTATGCTGATCAAATCTGCAGATGAAACAAAATTGGGTGGGATAGCTAATACCCTCGAAGACAGAAACAAAATTTAAAGTGATCCTGATAGGCTGGAGCACTGGGCAGAAAACAACAGAATGACATTTAATAGGGATAAAGGCCAAGTTCTGCACCTAGGAAAAAGAAACCAAATGCACCATTACAAGATGGACGATACTTGGCTCAACAATACTACAAGCGAGAAGGGTCTTGGAATTGTTGTAGATCACAAGCCGAATATGAGCCAATAACATGATGTGGCTGCATTAATAGAAGCATAGCTTCCAAATCCCGTGAAGTATTCCCCTCTACTCAGCACTGGTTGGGCCTCATCTGGAGTACTGATGTCCAGTTCTGGGCACCACACCTGAAGAACGATGTAGACAAACTGGAGAGGGTTCAGAGGAGGGCGACAAAGATGATCAGGGGACTGGAAACCAATCCCTATGAGGAGAGACTGAAAGAACTGGGCATGTTTAGCCTTGAGAAGAGAAGACTGAGGGGAGATAGGATAGTGCTCTTCAAGTACTTGAAAGGTTGTCACAGACAGGAAGGCCAGAATCTCTTCTTGATTATCCCAGAATGAAGGACACAGAAGAATGGGCTCAAGTGACAGGAAGCCAGATTCTGGCTGAACATCGGAAAAACTTCCTGACTTTTAGAGCAGTATGACAATGGAACCAATTACTTGGGGAGGTAGTGGGCTCTCCCATACTGGAAGCATTCAAGATGAAACTGGACAGCCATCTGTCAGGGATGCTTTTACTTGGACTTGATGGTCTTGTAGGCCCCTTCCAACCCTACTATTCTATGATTCTATGAACCTCATCCCAACCGTCAAGCATAGTGGTGGGAACTTGATAGTTTGGGTCTGCTTTGCAGCTTCAGGACCTGAACGGCTTGCCATCATTGACACAACCATGAATTCTGCAGTGTATCAGAAAATTCTAGAGGAGAATATCAGGTCATCTGTTCATGAGCTGAAGGTGAATCGAAAGTCGGTCATGCAACAAGTATGCTGTTAAACGTACAAGCAGATCTACACAAGAATGGCTGTAAAAGAAGAAATTCCGTGTTTTAGGACCTGAAGCAAGCTGTTCATGCAAGGAAGCCCTCAATGTCATGGAGCTCAAGCAGTTCTGTAAAGAGGAATGGGACAAAATTCCTCAAAAGCGATAAGAGAGATGGACCAACAGTTACAGGAAATGCATATCTGAAGTCATTGCTGCTCAAGGGGGGCCACCAGGTACTGAATCTAAGTTTCACGCATAGATATTGAATGTTGAATCATTCGTGGATACATAAATGTTTAAAAACCATCATGTCTGTGTGTCATTTGTTTAATCAGGTTATCTATTGTTCTTTATCTAGGATTATGGGGTTAGATTAAGATCTAGTAACATTTTAGGTTGGAAATATGTGACAATCCTAAAGGGTTCACAAACTTTCTCACCAATGTAATCCATAGTCAGTAACCCTTGTTCAGGATCTAGTTGTAAACATGAATTAGTAGTGACAGGATTAATCCAGTGACGTGAAAATCTAAGTGGTTGATGGTCACTTTCTGGCATGAATCCACTGTGAAAGATAGTATTGTCATATAGGGAAAATAAGACATCATAAACATAATTCACAATACTTGCCCCAAAACAATTTATGTAAGTAAATTCTCCAGTTCAGAACCATTAATAATTAAGAGATTAGGTTTAATTGCCATGGCAATAAAAGCAAGGCCAGAGCTATTACTCTTGGATCTTTGACTTCTCACATTTCCCCATAGATCCTTATAAATTCCCTAAAGCCTCAGCCATGGTCTCATTATTAGATCCTATATGTGCAGTGAAGTCACTAGTAACCAACCACAAGGAATATGGTGGGGAACTGGTTCTCAAGGTCAGATAACAAGTTTTCCAGTTTATACCAACAACTGATGTGGTAATATGGTGAGGACTGAGGAGGCACATAGATGTTAACAAATATGTAGGAATTCATATTACTTTTAACACTAACTGTCAAAGCCCAAGGAACCAACTTTTTAAGTGAAAGAACTGAAGCATGAAGCGAGGTAGAGACTAATATTGCCAACCCCACCACTTGGCCTACCACCTTTTTGGTATCATAACATAGCCAAGTTCCTTGGAATAGGAAAACATGAAATTTAGTTATCTAACAAAGGAATTCATTATCCTCTAATCTATTTCTCCTGTCAGCCAAATTCCAAGATAGACAATGAAGTTTATCCTTCACCTGGGCCTTCAAATGTCGTTCAACTAGTACCCCCTTTTCATGCCCTAACACAGCTCCATTTTAAGCAATTGGTAGTTAGGTTTCTATTGGTGGATTTCAGCAGTAACAGTAATGCCATCCCTTTTACCTCCACTGTCATCTAGTTCATAAGGTTCTAATTTTCTCCTTTATAGCCAATTAGCAAAGGTCTGTTGTGCTTGCTCAGAGATAACACAAGCCTTGTTTTTGTTTTTAATAGTTGGAATTCTCAAAAGAAATTAAATCAGCTTGATCTGTTCTACAGTTATTGTATTATCGCAGTAAGTGATGGAACTGTTAAGAGCTGGCTATGAAGATACCCTGCTCTGATTAATTAATGTATCCCTCAGAGCATCCAATCTATTACAAATAAATTTTTGCTCAGTCTGAGGTAAGATGCTAACTTTAGCTTAAAATGAAAGAGACTTTTCTTCAAAGCCCCTGTGTTCACTACTACAAATATTGTAATTTGCATTTAATATGAGGCATCTGGGAAGAAATCTGGGGTTGGACTTGATGGTCTTATCAAGTCCAACCCCAGATTCCAATCCTACTATTCCAATCCTTCCAATCCTACTATTCTATGATTCTATGAAATCTTTTTGTCTCTTGCGCGCCCTGTGTGCAGAATCTTATTTTGCATTCCAAGTTGCAGAAGCACTATGAGGGAAATGATGCTTGGTCTATATTACTTCATAAGCTCAGCAAACCAGGTAATTATAAGTTTCTGCAATGTCACTAACATAAACTTTTTAGGATTGTACAGGTGCTACCTGAGGTCTGTTACTACAAGGGATTCTTCCATGGAGTGGCTCATCAGTTTAGGACTGTTGAATATTCAATGCAAATTTCTACTTAGTGGAAATTGGAAGTGAGGCATAACCAAGTCAGATCAAATTTGTTCCCTGGAGCAGGGGTAGTGTCAGTAAATTAGGATTTGTAATACTGCAAGTAGTCTCTTGTGAAATCTTATTTTGGCTCCGCAGTTCCTAACTTCACTACTCTGCTCATATCACTCTTTAGCTTTAGCATATGTGGAGTTTGTATGATTTAATTTAAAATATGAGAGTTAAATTGAATAATGCTTAAGTGGCATTGTGCCACTTAAGTCCTGACACTATCAGGACATTGTGCCACTTAAGTCCTGATAGTCCTGACACTATCAACAACTGAGCTTTTGCTCTGAATAATGTTATGTTTCACATAACAAGGTTAATCCAAAATCGAGGTTCAGAGAGAAGGGATTCATGGACCATAAAACCAGAAGCTAGAAATCTAGAACATAGTTAGTAATCAGTATGAGTTGTTATTCTAGAAATGCTGTTTTCAACACCTGAAGCATTTGTACAATTTCAAAAACAGGGTGTTCTAAATGTAAAATGACAATATTGTGAGCTTATCATTTATTATAATTCATCATAACGAAGAATGAGAATTTCTTACCTGCTACAGAGTTTGGCCGTGGCATAAGGTAGAGTGGAATGGATTGTACTGATTGGGATAAAACCGTCTCTAGGTTCCTTTCAGGGATCTTATTTAAACTGTATGTAGAGGCTGTCATGTTTTCATCTACTCGATATAAACAAGAGTCTATGCTAGATTTTTGAGACTGCCAAGGTTTCAGGTTTCCTCCAGATCCTAATTCTTTACTGCTTTCCCCTCCATACTTAGCACGATCCATATTTTCAGAATAGCTCGTCAGTGTTGCTGTAACAGACAACAAAGAAAAACATGAATGACAAAGGAAGCAATTAATTTGAGTTCTATAAAATATTAATAATACAAAAGGAAGCAATTAATTCATATGTCACTTCATAGATGAAGATGACAGTTTCCAAAGTTCAACAATGTGACTTTCCTTTAGTCTGAATGCAGCCACTGCACCTCCTTGCCTGCTACTGTTGCAGAACCCAGAGTCAGAGAGACCACGGAGTGAAGGAAAAAGAGATTCTTTATTTAACGCGCGGGCTTAAGGCTGGAATCGTTTCCAAAGAGCCAGAAGCCCCGATTTACATTAGCACATTGGTTTTATAGACATTGTGACACATATGAAACGGCTCCTCCTCCCCCTCCCGCATGGGGTTGCAATCCTCAACATTTCTTCTCTTAGCACTATTGTTTATAATACAAGAACTGGGTTATAGGGTAGCCATGATAAGGAGAGAACAGAAGAGAACAGCAGAGAACAAGATATACAATTGTATGACCTTTGACAAGATAAGGAATTCCTGTGTCTCGTCAGCTTACAACAATATATTCAAGGGAGAAAGAGCTCAGCAAGAACATGAAGCATGAGACTGCATGAGGCTACTTAGTCTGATCCCCGATATGGCTGCTACACTACTTTGCTGTGCCTTTCCCACTTTCTTCTTCTGCCTGCTGTGAAGCAAACCTAGATCTCCAGTGAGTGAAGCAACCAACAGAGGAGCAGGGCAGGAGGTGCAATGGTTGTATCCTCTCTTGATGCCCGTGAACATTCAGCTACAAGTTATAGGTACTAACCCCAAGTTAAAACCTGGCAACCCTAATGAACCCAGATCTATAGAACTCCTGAAAGTAGGAGGTAGAAAAGAAGGGAAGGTGATATCTCTTTAACCTGTTTCCTCAGGCCTCTCATACTTTCATCTGTACTTATGTCTAGAACATTGCATAGCAGTGAACCTAGGAGCAGAGCAGTTGGTGGGGAGGAAAAGACCTCCCACTGCTGCCACTGCTGCTGGAGTCAGCAGCCAGGTAAGTCGGTGAAGACATGCAGGTGGGACAGAGTTTGGAGGCATGTGGGAGTAAGACTGTGGATGTGATGGAAGAGTAGGGGCTTGGAGGTGGGCTTGGATCCCACCATGCTCTGAATGACATTAGGCAGGCATAATATGGTCCAATTTAGCTTGTAATTGGGCCAGGAATAAAGCAACTAATTATCTGAGTCTTCAGGGAAATACTTCACTTTCCTAAGCCCAATTATGAACCTGACATAGGTTGACAACATCCCCCACCCCTGCCAAACCTGTCAACTTGGGTCCTCATTCTTGATCTTCCTCATTATTGCTGAAATGTTTATCTTATCTTAGTAAGCCAAATATTTATTATCTATACAAGACTAGAGTCTTGTGCCAAGCTTCACTGCAAAAAAGTTTTCAGGATGAGGTAGAGCAGGGCCTTCAACTTTTCCAGATCCTAGCCTTCAACATGGAATCTGTGTCCCTCCTCATTCAGCCTAACCAGAACTTTTGCATTAGTTGCTATTCACAGAAGTAATCAACTGAAGCCCCCCTGCACCTCTCACCCCTTGTTATCCATTCTTCGTCCCTGGTAATCAGTGGTAAAGAAAAAAAGGCATGGGCACTACTAGCACAACCCATTACAGTCATATACGTGAGCATATCTACTAGTTGGAGGCTCTTGGAATTACTTTCAGGGCAAGAATTACACTGGAAACAACAGGAGTTGTAGTGAGGATGCACATGATCTCAAGTACTGTTCCCAATCTCATAACGGCAATTATGAGAAATAGCAATATATTACAATGTCCTCCCTCTGCAATAAAATGAAGGTAACATGAAGAACCAACATGGCTATCATATCTAAAAACTATGAACAACACATTTCCTTTGAGGCTTCTATTGCTCATATGAGTTATCAACATCATTATGGGCTTGATTGTCTTGATTAGCATGAAGGGTCTAACTGTTAAACCAAAGTTAATGTTTCATATAGATGGCATAATCTCTTCCCTTCCCATGCCTTTGAAATAAGACACCCATCAGAGTTCAGGGGAAGGACAGGAAGAACACTAGAAGCAGTAGCATTTTGAGTCTGGACACAGATGGAGGGAGAGAGACAGATGTGAGTTCAGCTGGACTGGACACAACTGCAGGGACTTTGCAGTTTGCTTTGGCAATCTGATGTTGGATTAGCAGGCTTGGTGCTATTGTTGGAATCTGTTTACATCTATTATGCTGTGCTTGTAAATAAAACAGATACTTTTGAGACACCATAAGTCTCCAGTGCTCTCTCATTCAAAGTCAACAACGACAACAAAAACCCATAGCATATTTATAAAGCACCTCAACAGCAAGGTGCTGCACAGTAATTATATTAAAAAGAATGAACCCTACCCACAGGCTGACAATATAAAAGATAACACCATGAGGAAAGTGGAAAGGACACACAAAGAAAGGAGAAGAAGGAGAAGCAGAGGTCAGAGAGCAAAGCCATGGGAAAACAGGTACATTTTCAAACATAAATCCTACTTAGAGTAGACCCAGTGAAATGAATGGGACTTAGACATGACTAACTGAAGTCCTATGCATTTTAATGGGTCTACTCTAGGTAGGGCTTATGTTGGCTTTTCTGTTTAAACACTTTCAGAGAGAGAAGTTTGGACATCAGGAGGCAGTAAATTGCAGAGAAAAGAGGCAGCACCTTTGATATTTTGTCCGCTTTTGTTGAAGCTCATGTATAATTGCTAGAAAGCCGTGTGCATGTCATACAAATCCATGTATGTATATTAAAAAATGGAAAATAATTTCTAAAAATTAAAAGAAAATTTTCGAGCACCCTCAGGCACCACATTGGGGACCCACCTGTGGGTGCCACTGAAGGTGCCCGTGGGCGCCATGTCACCTGCAGGCATTGCGTTGGGAACCCCTGCACTACACTCTAACAAATCAGAGAATAGCTACTTCTAATCTGGGGAAATTAGTTAATTTATGCCCCAAAGTATAGACTTTGTTTTTGGCAGCTTTTGTTCTTAACTCACAAATGCATACATGTTACAGAAGAGAAAAACGACTTCATTAGTATATCAGCTCTCTACCACATGGATACTAGTTCTAATAGGGCCAACTAAAAGGTGAAGATTGCAGACTGGGACTATGGAAATGGCACAGGAGGGGATTTGAAATCTGTTTAGCCATGTAAGCTCAGGTGCTGATTAAAATGATGGGCTGCAGGGGTAGTAATGGATAGATTTAGGAGGAAAGAAGGAACAGAGCATATGCAGTTATAATTACCTGACTTCAAGGGAAACTGAAAGAACTTCACTTCCTGGTTGGTTACAAACAGAAAAATGCTGTGGACACAGACTGTCCTTGTGTTTCTCAGCTTTAAATCCAAATGCAAAAGTGGGACAAAAGCCTCAAGCTGCTTAGGCACTATTGAGTACTATGTTGTCCAGAAAGAACTAAATGATGATCCATTCAAACATGATTCTGAGATGACTAGTACTTGTGGCAATGATGGACAGACAGAGGCCATTATTAGAGATCTCAGAGACCCCACAATGTGATTAAAAATTGAATTTAAAATAAGGCTTGTCCTTAGAATTCCCAATGAGATTCAGAGTAGTTGTGTTCAGCTTGACAGCTTTAGTAGCCACTTCCCAATATTCTAGGCTCCCTGCTTGACCACCCCCCCTAGACTCAAGGATAGTAACTCATATGGAAGGTGCAGGCTGCCTCTGTGGCCTCACAGATCAAGCTGCATTTCTGCAATGTATGGAACCTGGCTCTGGACTTAAATGGCACTTTACCAGGGAGTAAAGCTTTCTTTCAGTACGAATCCAAGGCAAAGCATTCAACATCACAGTAATTCAAGTCTATGCCCCAACCACTGAGGCCGAAGAAGCTGAGGTTGATCGGTTCTATGAAGACCTACAACACCTTCTAGAACTAACACCCAAAAAAGATGTCCTCTTCATCATAGGGGATTGGAATGCTAAAGTAGGAAGTCAAGAAATAACTGGGATAACAGGCAAGCATGGCCTTGGTGTACAAAATGAAGCAGGACAAAGGCTAATAGAGTTTTGCCAAGAGAACATGCTGATCATAGCAAACACTCTTTTCCAACAGCACAAGAGGCGACTCTACACATGGACATCACCAGATGGTCAGTATCGAAATCAGATTGATTATGTACTTTGCAGCCAAAGATGGAAAAGCTCTATACAGTCAGTCAAAACAAGACCTGGAGCTGACTGCGGCTCAGATCATGAGCTTCTTGTTGCAAAATTTCGGCTTAAATTGAAGAACATAGGGAAAAGCACTAAACCATTCAGGTATGGCCTAAATCATATCCCTTATGAATATACAGTGGAGGTGAGGAATAGATTTCAGGGATTAGACCTGATAGACAGAGTGCCTGAGGAACTATGAACGGAGGTCTGTAACACTGTTTAGGAGGCAGCAACTCAATCCATCCTAAAGAAAAAGAAATGCAAGAAAGCCAAGTGGCTGTCTGATGAGGCTTTACAAGTAGCTGAAGAAAGAAGGGAAGCGAAAAGCAAGGGAGAAAGGGGAAGATATATCCAACTGAATGCAGAGTTCCAGAGAATAGCAAGGAGAGACAAGAAGGCCTTCTTAAAGGAACAATGCAAAGAAATCGAGGAAAACAACAGAATGGGAAAGACTAGAGATCTCTTCAAGGAAATCGGAGATCTCAAGGGAACGTTTTGTGCAAAGACGGGCATGATAAAGGACAAAGAAGGCAGGGACCTAACAGAAGCAGATGAGATTAAGAAGAGGTGGAAAGAATACACAGAAGAACTATACAGGAAAGATCTGAATGTCCCTGATAGCCATGATAGTGCGGTCACTGAACTTGATCCGGACATCCTCGAGAATGAAGTCAAGTGGGCCTTAGGAAGCATTAGTAACAACAAAGCTAGCGGAGATGACAGTATTCCAGCTGAGCTATTTAAAATCCTAAAAGATGATGCTGTTAAAGTCTTGCACTCAATATGCCAATACATTTGGAACACTCAACAGTGGCCACAAGACTGGAAAAGGTCAGTTTACATTCCAATTTCAAAGAAGGGCAACGCCAAAGAGTGTTCAAACTACCGTACGATTGTGCTCATTTCACATGCCAGCAAGGTGATGCTCAAAATCCTACAAGCTAGGCTTCAGCAGTATGCGAACCGAGAACTACCGGAAGTACAAGATGGGTTTTGAAGAGGCAGAGGAACTAGAGATCAAATTGCCAACTTTCGCTGGATCATGGATAAAGCAAGAGAATTCCAGAAAAATGTCTATTTCTGCTTCATTGACTACGCTAAAGCCTTTGATTGTGTGGATCACAGCAAACTGTGGCAAATTCTGAAAGAGATGGGGGTACCAGACCACCTTACCTGTTTCCTGAGAAACCTGTATGAGGGTCAAGAAGCAACAGTAAGAACCAGACATGGAACAACCGAGTGGTTCAAAATTGGGAAAGGAGTACGACAAGGCTGCATATTGTCACCCTGCTTATTTAACTTATATGCAGAGTACATCATGAGAAACGCCGGGCTGGATGAATCACAAGTCGGAATTAAGATTGCCAGGAGAATTATCAACAACCTCAGATACGCAGATGATACCACCCTAATGGCAGAAAGCGAAGAGGATCTAAAGAGCCTCTTGTTGAGGGTGAAAGAGGAGAGTGCAAAAGCTGGTTTGAAACTCAACATTAAAAAAACGAAGATCATGGCATCTGGCCCCATCACTTCCTGGCATATAGAAGGGGAAGAAATGGAAGCAGTGACACATTTTATTTTCTTGGCTCCAAGATCACCGCAGACGGTGACTGTAGCCATGAAATTAAAAGACGCTTGCTCCTTGGGAGGAAAGCTATGGCATAGTAAGAAGCAGAGACATCACCTTGCCGACAAAGGTCCGTCTAATCAAAGCTATGGTTTTCCCAGTAGTAACGTATGGCTGTGAGAGCTGGACTATAAGGAAGGCTGAGTGCCGAAGAACTGATGCTTTCGAACTGTGGTGCTGGAGAAGACTCTTACGAGTCCCCTGGACTGCAAGGAGGTCAAATCAGTCCATCCTAAAGGAAATCAACCCTGACTGCTCATTGGAAGGACAGATACTGAAGCTGAAGCTCAAATATTTTGGCCATCTAATGCGAAGAGAAAACTCTCTGGAAAAGACCCTGATGCTGGGAAAGACTGAAGGCAAAAGGAGAAGGGGACGGCAGAGGATGAGATGGCTAGATAGCATCACTGATGCAATTAATATGGACTTGAGCACGCTCAGGGAGAGAACGCAGGACAGGAAGGCCTGGCGTGCTATGGTCTATGGGGTCATGAAGAGTCGGACACAACTGAATGACTGAACAACAACAACAATACAATGCAAATGGATCCCTCTGGGCAAATGAGGCAATAAGGTGGTTCAATAGGAAAGCAGTGTGGGAGAACTTCGGCCAGGGAAATGTGGGATAGGTGCCAGAGTGGAGTAGAGAATTGTGCTAGGAAAGAGTTATGAGGAACAACATTAGGATTCTGGGTTATTCTTAGAGCTAAGACCCACAACCATGAGAGATGTCCAAGCAGAAAGAATGAACAAATGCTACCCAGATGTTATAGGGTTGAAAACAAAGGGGTACAAAGGACTTGATGTCTCAGAGGCTGGACCCAAGATGGGTCAGAACGAAGAGGACAATAGCTTGCCTCTTGGGAATGAACATCAGAAAGGTTCCTTGCCACTTGATTGATATCTGCCTGGCTATAAAGGGCCATAGCAGTACAGTAAAAGACAATTAACTACCAATATTTCAAATCAAAAGGTATCATTAGGGTTGTCCAGGTGATATCTGAAGCCACTGATCAGTCTAGGAGGTGGGGACCCTTCAGGATTGAGCTAAATTTCTTGCTAAGGCTCTGGATTGACCAGTTAATCAGCTGGGTGATGGCGTGACAATCAGGTAGACATTTGCATGTTTCCGTAGTTTCTCTCTCACACCTTTACTATCTCTCCTCCATTCTTAACACTTCTGCTTATCCTCACCCTCTCCCCAGTATCTCATTTTGCCCATATTTTTCCTTTGTTATGCTCCTGTTTCCTTATCAGATCCAAAAAACTATTTTTTCGTTTTTAAAACTCTTCACAGTTTGGCCTTTCTTATCTATCTTTCCCCGCTATTTACCCCATATCTTCTCCATTCTGACAATGCTTTCTTCTGAGCTAATCCTCAGGTTAGTTCCTCTATTCCTCACCTCCATCCTTTTTCTGTTGCTGCCTGTTTTCTCTGCAACTTACTGCATCCTGACTTCCAAACTTCTCGCTCTGAAAGCGTTTAAACAAGTGGGTAAAAGCCAACATAAGTCCTACTTAGAGTAGACCCATTAAAATGCATGGGACTTCAGTTAGTCATGTCTAAGCCCCATTCATTTCAATGGGTCTACTCTAAGTAGGACTTACATTCGAAAATGTGCCTCTTTTCCCAAGGCTTTGCTCTCTGACCTCTGCTTCTCCTTCTTCTCCTTTCTTTGTGTGTCCTTTCCCCTTTCCTTATGGTACTATCTTCTATATTGTCAGCCTGTGGGTAGGGTTCATTCTTTTTAATCTAGTTACTGTGCAGCACCTTGCTGTTGAGGTGCTTTATAAAACAGAAATACTACATTACTTAGTGGAATTAAAAGAGTTGATATAGACAGCATAGGTCCAGCAAACTAATTTGTCGCAATCCTGAGAACACCAGAGTCAGGACAGCGCTCTCTGGTTTGGGGACACGGGTTTTTTCTCTGGTTCTTGATCAGCATGGAGTATTGTTTATAGCCCAACCCTTTTGACATCTGCAAAGTGCCTTAGAGGTGTTCTTAGATTAAAAACTGGAGTCTCAAAACAGGTCAGATCTAACAGCCAAGAAACAATCATGGGGCCAAATCTGATCCCAAACTGGGATCACTACTGGTATCGGCAAGCCAAGGAACCGATAGTGAACAAATGGTGTCCTCTGGGGTTACATGAGCTGGTCTACGGTAGTGGTTGTTAAGGTCTTCTCTCATAGGGATGCCCAAAGTCTAGGGGAGAAGCTGTGACAAGCTTATTTGGTGAACTTCTGACAATAGGATAAATGTCTACGTTGTGTTCCTTACCATGGCAAACGAAACAATAATCATGGCCATTTGTGGTAGGGACCACAAAACTTTAAAAGAATCTCTGTTGTACCACAGGCACATTGGGATTGCAAAAGAGAAAAAAAAATCTCACAACAACAAACAAGGCAAAATGCTGTAGTGAACATAGTTGTATACTAAAGATGTGGAGTGGCAAATTGGCAATCACTCTTAATTGATTGTGTTCATTGTTAGCCAAATGACTCAACTCCAAACCGCCATTGATTACAATGGTACAATGCTGCTAGTCAAATAGCAATTTCTTTCACAATTCATTCAGTCTGTTGCTGATTTCTCATGCACAGCTCCACTCTTCCTCCCTTTCTGAACTCTTGTCTATCTGCATCTTTCTCTTTGCTCTCCTTCTCTTTTAGGTTCTCTACTCAGTTGTTTCTCCTAATATTCACTCCTCAACTGCTCTTCCTCACTACTTGAAAACGTCAACTTCTCTTGTCTCTGCTTCACCCACATTCTATGCCCCCCCTTCACTCATCCATTATTCTGAGCCATTTTTTGAATAAGAAGTATAATGCAACCTAATGACATTAAGAATTAAAAGGTACAAAAACTCTCTTGTCAAGTCCCTTGGTACTCTCCCTTCGCAATCACACACTCTAGGATACCAGGCTTCAGGCTCACTACTTTATTAGTTAACGACCAGATTCTTTACAAATGCAAGTCCTCGGAGACTCCCAGGCTACAAAGGAAAACAGCTACTCCACACAATTTCAAATATCAATAGAGGAGCCAAGTGGGAATTAGAGACATTGCCGGCAGTTTGAAACAAGAACTTGCCGGCCAGAATAACTTGGGGAGGGATGCCCCTCCCTTCCAGTTATGCCCTCCTACGTGGCTATCATGCATAGCCTACCGGGTAGAACGTCTGAGCTCTGCCTCTAACTTTTCCCGCTTTGCTCTGTGCTGGACTCTAGCATCCTTCAAGTCACACCCTGCACTCTCCTCCTCCCCAGAGACCTGAGTTCTCATGGAGGAGGAAAGGGGGGGCCTTCAGGTCAAGCTATCTGTATGTCAAGGTCCTGAGAAGAACACCATATCCATATCTGAGTTTACTAGAGAGGGAGCCTCCCCCAGTTCTGGCTGTTCCCATTCTGCTACCTATCTCCACACGCTCAGAATCGTTCCTGACACTCTAAGGAAAAAAAATGAGAAGAGTGCTGAAGCTTACAGGGAAAACCACAGTGAAAGTTCATTGAGCAGCTTCAAAAGATAATTGGATAAATAGGCAGCCATCCACCCTTTAAGGCATGTGCACTTAACGAGGAAGCAGGAACACCAGCTAGAGCTCCAAAATGTCAGGAGAATTGGCTCTGCAGAGGTGCAAACATAAATGTGGCACTCAACAAAGATAATGAAGGACCACTGAAACCTTTGCTACCACTGAAACCTTTGCTACCATTCCCATACATATCACTGAAGATTTATTTGAAGGATGCAGTCGGAGGGGGGGGGGTGTTTGGGGAGCCCAGCAGCAAAGGGAACTCATGGATTCCAAGACAGTAGCTGGGAGAGCTCAATCTCTTGGAATGTGGAGTCTGGGTTTTGCAGAGTTCAAGTGCTGCTTTTTTCTTCTGTCCTCTTGGTGTCTTAAACCTGCAGAGGGATCTCCCTATCCTGAAAAGGGCTGGTATGTTAATTTAGCCCTGCCCACTCTTGAACCTGGCCCTGACCACTTTCCCATATAAGAATGCAGCTCTTGATATGCTGACTACTATAAAAGAAGGAAGGTAAATATACTGTAGAGGAGCTGAATCTGTCTGCAGATATAGCAGGGGATGGGGGAAGGCAGCAAGTTGTCCAGGTTAATGGAAAAGAATGCTGACAGTTGATGTGGAGGGATGGGGAGAGAAGGAAGAGCTGGAATGAGGGAGTTATGTCTGGCAGAGAGGGAAGCTAAAGAAAGTCTCCACAAGTCAAAGAAGAAAACAGATGAAGAAGTCGAGAATGAACACCTGAGACAGCAGAAGACCGAGAGTAAAAGATTTGACAGAGAAAGAAACGTTTACTATATAGTATTAACAGAAGTGTCTGCTCCTAAAAGAACCAAAGATCTGTGCTGTGCGTCCAGCCTGGCTGAAGTGGAAGGGGTGACTTTTAGGATTTGTATTTTCTAAAAGGACAGCTCTGGAAATTGGAGGAGAGACAGGACTGCAAGAGATTCACTGTGATATAAGTGCTTGTTGAAACTGCTTGTTGAAACTGTATTTATTTAAATGCAGAAAGCAATTGTTTATTCTGGCATCGTTGTTATATTTATTGACTTCCCTTTCTTTATTATATGAATTCTGTACTTACCTCTTCCTTTATTGTATAAATTTGTGTTAAACTTGCCCTGTTGTTTAGATTTAATTCCATCTCAAGAAACCTGAGGTCCACTACAATACTGCTTTGATTGGCTGTGGTGATGATAAAACTTCACTATAAATGGGCTTCTTTCTGAGATGGGATTTGACAGTGCGGTTCTGTAGCAGTTACTTGAAGCGAGGTTAGACTGAGCAGGTAGGATAGAAGGAAACTGGGACAATGAAGAAAAAGCAGAGGTCTTTGTCTCTTCTGGTTCGATTATTTACTTGGCTTTATGAGAATGCTGAAAGTTGTTACTGTTATTTAAAGGGAACATTAAATACATTGTTGCATATCCATAGATTGAACAAAGTAAATTTCCACGCGGATAGGGGTAATAGCTTTCACAGCATCAAAAAAGGTACCTTGGTATACTTGAGGGTACAGAGTAACAGAAGGGAACACCTGACGTGATAGCAGTGGGCTAGTAATACCTGCAATAAACCACTCACTCCCACAGGGTGAGGCATCAATAAAGAGAAAACAAATGATCGTACAGTATTTTGTAAGTATAATATTTTAGTTTTAAACTGTTTTATTGTATGTTGTATATCGCCCAGAGTGGCTGGGTGACCAGCCAGATGGGCGATTAATAAATTTAATAATAATAATAATAGTAATATTTTGCCTGTGAATCTGACACACTGGCATGACATGCTTCAGCATACGGAGCAGGGCTGATACAAACGTCAACCAACCAGAACCAAAAGCAGGGAACTTTTAGGGAGAGGTGATCAACATCTTGCCTCTCCTGTTTGCAGCACTGCCAAGGGGAGCCAGAAGCTGTGAGGATAAGTACAGTGACCCAAAGGAAGCACTGCCACCTAAGGGACTTGCCGACGTCCAACAGTTTGACAGTCACTTCTGGGGGTAAGTACCTCTACAAGGCCTCTGAATGGGGTAACATTAAAAAATCCTCCCCCTTTGATGGACTCTTCCGGGCTCTTTTTGGTATGATAAAGTAGGGGTTCAAAAAGTGCTTTCTCTGTTCAGCAGGAAAGTGGGCAGGGTACTTTCCACAGACTGGATCACATGTTTTGAACTGAACAGGATCTCAGCAGTGATCTGGGGATGTGAAAACTTCATCTGGTCATGGGCAAATCACTCACTACATGCCATGGTAAGGAATGGGCTTTCTGCAACCACTAAATTGTAGGAGTGGGTTGGGACTATTAAAATGAACTGCCTTTTGAGACTGATGGATCCAAATGGTTTTCTGCCAGTTCTGGGGGAATTTGCTGTACTTATGGTGAGAGATGTACAAGAAATTTGTTTCAGTTTGTTTTTGATCAGGATTTACCTAGTTTACACCTTCCAGACACAATAATTTCCAAGCTTGCAATTTGATTCATGGACATAAAAACCCCACGGTCGACAGCATGTGTACATTTGCAAAATGTGGATAAAAAAATGTGAACATTTGAAAAATGTGCACAAATACACTTTAATCAATGGGAGAAGAATGCGTACATTTCAAAGATACACACAACTGATATGTGTATTTGGAAAAATATGCATGAAAATCCTCTTGGATCTTCATGCAAAAAGGAAAAAAAACAAAGCTCGCAATCTGATATGAACTTGAATTGGAATGAGCTTCAAGATGGAATTTAGAGAAATTTTGCAAGCTCGAGTTTTGCTGATTTGCACATCCCTAGTTATGGTTGGCAGTTTGGTTGATGCCTTGACTAACCCCTGTGGAAATGGGATCATCTATTGATATTCAGGTTGGACTGAATGCCTTCTCAGCACCTTTTCAGGACCATTTGTCCCCCTGCAAAATAGTGGGTA
Organism: Heloderma suspectum; assembly: GCF_057233095.1. NCBI lineage: Eukaryota > Metazoa > Chordata > Lepidosauria > Squamata > Helodermatidae > Heloderma > Heloderma suspectum. The sequence goes on along the minus strand of NC_139462.1, from coordinate 128,739,793 downwards.
TTGGTGAACTTCAGGGTGGGTGAAATCAAAGAATGTCTGTGTGGGAGTGGGAGGCTGACTTACATTTAAAGACAAAGTGGATGAGGGGGTTTTCTTTATTTTTAAACAGAAAAAAAGCGTTCCCACTACTTGAAGCAGCATCTTGACTGCCCTCAGAAGTGTGGCAGTTTTCCCTTTGTAATTTGGAACAGAATGCCCCATGGGAATGACACTATGTCATGATGTTCCCTGGGACACTGGGGAGTGGTGGGGCAGGGGGGAAGAGGCTACTCCTACTGGACAGAAGTTCCACTTGACACTCTTTAATTATTATTTTTTGTTGTTGTTTATCATATTTATTTCATCAACTATTTAAAAACATCCGGTTGATCAGTTTTGGTATTTTATCTAGCACTTTGCCTTTAACTGGTTTATTTTCTAGAGTAGTTGTTTTAACTTTGGCTTGATTTCTGTTTGGTTTGTTTGGTTTATCTTATATTGTTAGCGTCCTTGGGCGTCTTCGGATGGAAAGGTGGGATTAAAAGTTACAATAAATAATTAAATGATAATTTAATTAATAATTTAATCCGTAGAGAGGCAGGCAGGCAGGGGTGTGGATGAAACAAAGGTCCAACACAGACTTACAGATTATCTAAAATTACTACAATTTAACCTGTTTCATCCCAGCTCTCCATTACACTAACATTCTGTATTACAAAACACAGTACTGGTGTCCAAAACACAGTACTGGTGTCCAAGAACATGACTCACCTATGATGCCACTGTCTCTGCTTTCAAGGGTAGAAGTGGGGCTTGTGACAGCTCCATAACTGCAGTCCTTCGCCATAACATCCTTGGTACTAGTTTGAGGGAGGGTAGAGCACGGACTGCTGGCAGGTGGTGAAGCTGTACTGCTGGTCAGGGTGGAACATGGACTTATTCGCTGGGATACTGCTGAGGTCTAGAAAATTAGAAACAGGAACAAATAACTCACCACGATCAATTACTGAAGCATGCAAGCACCTGACTGTGGCTCATAGTCAAGAATCCACATGGTGTAACAGCAAATATAGTGGGCTACTGGAATCCTGTCTTGGCTAAGATAATGAATAAAAAAGGCTGATATATATATATATATATATACACACACACACACACACACACATACACACACACACACACACAGTCACACACTCTTCCACATGGTTATGAGTCCTACTGTTTATTCTACCCTGTGGGTACAGAATATATTAAAAACACATTCTTTCAACAAAAACCTGCAGTTAGCACAGGCTGAAATCAGTAAAATCAGTGAATTATTTATAGTACACACAAAGTTGTATTGTATCTGGAACTGACACTGTTCTCACCCAATTCTGACCTAAAATTCTGTCTTCCCAGTGTATCTCACATGTCTTAGGACTTAGGACTTTCTATGTCAGATAAAATAAAAGCAATTCAATTTGACTCTTTGGAGAAGATGGATACACATAATGATTTTTTAAAAATACAGAAGATGCTAGAGCTACAAAAAAAGGGAGGGAAAAAATATAATAGAAAACATACCACACATAAGGATGAGTATTATTTTGGAACTTATCATTCCAGTACATTTCAAATGACATCCAGGTTTGAATAAATCTGCCTATGAATTACCAGTATTCCTCACAAACTAGTTTATTTTTGTTATAAACTAGTGCAACAGATCGAATCCTCTTAAACCACTCTGATATATGTCTTCTCTGGTTTCTTGCAGGAGTAAGCTAGATGTATTTTAGCCACTGCAAGTTCATTACTACCTATAGTTCAGTATAGTTAACAATTCCTTTCAAATAGTATAGAAAAATTACTTTAGGGTGCAATCCTATGTATTGTTAGACAGAAAAAAGTCCTACAACTCCCAGAATTCCCTAGTTGTAGGACCTTTTCCTGTCTAAATGTCTATAGGATTGCACCTTTAGTATTGTAAGGTATTAAGTATCCCATCATATTGTTAAGTAGGGTTAATATTTTTCTGCAGAAATACTGTATAAAAGGGTATGTCCAAAATATATGCTTAAATACTGCTTAGTACACTCTGTACTAAGATATAAATGCAGTTTCTATGTGGTATAAGATACCACTGAAATTGCATGTTTTTAAAAATTCTCCTTCAAATCAGCTGGTATTAACCTGGGGAGTGCATTAACCCATCTAAATTCAGTCTATATTTGGTATATTGTATCCCAACTTTCTATGCCATTTCTTCATAAAATTACAACTGACTCATAATTAACATTTAGTAGTATAATAACAATATTATTGTGTTAATGGAATAAACCTTACTCATTAAGGCTTTTGTATTATTGTCCCAATTAGGGAGCAATCCTATGGCCACTAGACACTGTCTAGAGGGCCACAGGATATGCTGTTTTCCGGGAACCAACCTCAGAACCCATGCTCCGAGGTCAGTTCCCGGAAAACCGACCTCCCCCCACGTTTGTGCAGCCTCGGAGGCAGTGCAGAGAAGCCCTATCCTCCACGCTCGGAATAGGAGTGTAGTGCAACTGAAAAGAGGTGTTCCGGGGCGGGGAGAGCAGAGCTGCATGTACGACACATCCAATGTGTTGTATAGCAGCCTCCTCTCCTGGTCGCCCCCCCCCCCCGCCCGCGGCTAGACAGCCAAGAACGGCTGTCTAGTGGAAAATAGCAGGGCAGGAAAGGCGCGGAGGGAATGATCCTTGGTTTGGATAGGTGGTCGCCTCTGAGTTCGGAGGTGGCCGCCTATCTTGATAGGATTGCACCCTTGGTGATTTGAATGGGGTCTTCTTTAGATCAGGCATAGGGAATCTCCAGCCTACAGGCCAAATACGGCCCATGGGGGATCCCCATCTGGCCCACCAGCTTCTTCCACAGGCCCCATCCCCTCTCCTGAGGCAGGGAAATGCTCTTAACTTCAGTGAGAAAGGGAATCTGTTGAGCACTGAAGAAGGGAAATGGTCTTCCCATCATAGGAAGAGCTTTTCCCATCATGGCATGCTGAGATCAGGACTCTCTGCTCCTCAGCTGATCTATGCCGATGAGCTGAGGAGCAGAGGGGGGCACAATTTTCATCCCCATTAGGGTACACCTGGCAGGGAGGTTTGAACCTCCCCACCCAGAACCTCATTGTGAGGAAGAAAATGGCTTATTTATCCCCACTTATCTGCATGGGGCAGCTGAGGGAGGGGATGGGAGGTATATATGTGTATAAATAGTGGGGTGAATGGTGTGGATAGGATGTATACAAGTATGAATGAAGTGTATGAATCGTGTGAGTGTGTGAGAATTGTGTGGATGGTGTATATGTGTGTGTGCATGAATGGTGTAGATATTGTGTGGCATGGTGTGGGTGGTGCATGCATTCCTGTGTATAGATGATGTGTGCATGCCTGTGTGGAACATGTGCATACCTGGGTAGATTGTGCATGCATGCCTGTGTAAATGGTGTGTGAGAGTGGGGTGGCCATACCCATTTTGGCTTCTAGCCATGCACATTGCTAGCATTCTGGGTGGCAATCTTGCCCTCAGGCCAAAAAATATTCTCCACCCCTGCTGTAGAAAAATGTTCCCCACCCTTACACTGTTCTCTTTAGGAGTATTGAAATAATATCTGGAAATATTGGAGTATTAACGGTTCCATAGCCACCATTACATTTACCACTTACTTATATGACATAGTATGTCCATTATGCATAACATTTTCTTCTCTCCATAAAGAAACAGTACCTATCATATCTGTTATTCAACTAAAGAATATCTGCTACGTATAGCCAGGCAAAGAGGACAGCTTCATTGGGGTTCTTGCAATATCAAGATCATGCTTTATCCAGGTTGCACCAAGCAGGTTTCAAAACACAATCTACTAAAGCGAGATTGTTAGCAAGGCAGCTGGGACTGCATTATCACAAATGTTATCCTGAAATCTTTTGTGTTGCCTATCAAGATCAGTAACTGAATAATAAGAAATTTCAGTCACCTGAAGCAGCTTAGTCTTTTCTTAAGGCATTCGCACTATGGATTCTTCAATACGTCCTGAGGCACCTAAGAACGTGAATCTGGCCTTTGGCCAGTCAGCCCTGGATTTGCTAATGTTTATGCTGTCTACGTAGATAACACTCGGGCATTTGGCTATGTTTTATTTTGTTCCAGTCTCTCTCTCCCTCCCCCTCTTTCATCTATTTCTTACATGCTCACAAGCAGGTTAAAATATCTTCTTAAATACCCATTTATTTCCAGATTAGCAAATGTATGTAATATTGCTGAGTAGGGATGACTTGTGGGAGATTGTCTCGCCCTCTTACTGGAAGCCAGGCTTCCTTTTTTATTTTTTTATTTTTTGTGTTGTTGTTGCTGTTGTTTTTCTTTACACTATTTATATTATACTTCAAGGGGTCTTTTTCTGGTGGGGGATTTTGGTATTATGGACACTTGTTTTTCTGTTTTTCTTTCAAATTTAAATTTTTAATGTTAGTTGTTTTACAAGTCGTAGCATAATAAATATTAGTATGAATTATTAAATTTTTGTTGGATTTAAATCTATTAATTTTATGATTTCATAGGATCATAGAGGAGAGTTGGAAGGGGCCTATAAGACCATCGAGTCCAACCCCCTGCTCAATGCAGGAATCCAAGTCAGAGCATCCCTGACAGATGGCTGTCCAGCCTCGTCTTGAATGCCTCCAGTGTGGGAGAGCCCACCACCTCCCTAGGTCATTGGTTCCATTGTCGTATTGCTCTAACAGTCAGGACGTTTTTCCTGATGTTCAGCCAGAATCTGGCTTCCTGTCACTTGAGCCCATTATTCCATGTCCTGCACTCTGGGATGATGGAGAAGACATTCTGGCCTTCCTCTCTGTGACAATCTTTCAAGCACTTGAAGAGCGCTATCCTATCTCCCCTCAGTCTTCTCTTCTCAAGGCTAAACATGCCCAGTTCCTTCAGTCTCTCCTCATAGGGCTTGGTTTCCAGTCCCTTGATCATCTTTGTTGCCCTCCCCTGAACCCTCTCCAGCTTGTCTGCATCCTTCTTAAAGTGTGGTGCCCAGAACTGGACACAGTACTCCAGATGAGGCCTAACCAGTGCTGAGTAGAGGCAAACTAGTACTTCCTGGGATTTGGAAGCTACGCAGCCCAAAATTGCATTTGCCATTTTTGCAGCCACAGCTCGTGATCTACAACAATTCCAAAATCCTTCTTGCTTGTAGTGTTGTTGAGCCAAGTATCCCCCATCTTGTAACTGCATTTGGTTTCTTTTTCCCAGGTGCAGAACTTGGCATTGATCCCTATTAAATGTCATTCTGTTGTTTTCTACCCAGCGCTCCAGTCTATCAAGATCACTCTGAATTTTGTTTCTGTCTTCAAAGTATTAGCTATCCCACCCAATTTTGTTTCATCTGCAATTTTGATCAGCATTCCCTGCATCTCCTCCTCCAAGTCATTCATAAAAATGTTGAAGAGCATTGGGCCCAGGATCGAGCCCTGCGGTACCCTGCTTGTTATCTCTCCCCAGTTTGAGAAGATCCCATTGATAAGCACTCTTTGAGTCTGATTCTGTAGCCAACCGTGGATCCACCTGATAGTTGTTTCATCTTGCCCACTTTGAGCTAGTTTGCTCATCAGGATATCATGGGGCACTTTGTCGAAAGCTTTGCTGAAGTTGAGGTTTACGTCCACAGCATTCCCACAGAACACAAGGGAGGTTACCTGATCAAAAAATGAGATCAGATTCGTCTGGCAGGATTTGTTTTTGATAAATCCATGTTGGCTTCAAGTAATCACTGCATTGTTTACAAGGTGCTTACAGATGGATTGCTTTATAGTCTGCTCCACAATGTTCCCAGGGACTGATGTCAGACTGACTGGTCTGTAGTTCCCAGATTCCTCATTTTTTGAAGATAGGGACCACATTAGCCCTCCTCCAGTCCTCTGGCACTTCACCCGTTCTCCGTGATTTCTCAAAGGGAATAGACAGTCGTTCTGGGAGCTCTTCTGCCAGTTCCTTTATTACTCTAGGATGCAGTTCGGCTGGCTCTGGAGATTTGAAATTCAAGGTAATTAGGTGTTCCTTGACCATATGCCTATTGATCTCAGGCTGCAATCCTGCCCCTTCAGCCTGTACTTTGCCTTTGTCCACTAAGTCATCTCTGTTGGTTAGGATCAAGTCAAGGATAGCCGATCCTCTAGTTTCTTCGTACATTTTCAGCAGGAGGAGGTTATAGCAACACAAGTCAGGAATTTCTTGGAGGGGCCATGTTTTGCAGAATTTGTCTCCCAACAAATATTGGGGAAATTGAAGTCCCCTATTACTACTACATCATGTTTCCTTGAAATATTGGCTATTTGCTTTTAAAAAATTTCATCCCCATCTTCTCCTTGATTGGGTGGCCAGTAGTAGACTCTGACCACCAGGTTCCTTTTATTCTTTGCTCCATTTATTTTGACCCAGATGTTCTCGATGCGGCTGCCAAGCTCATCCTCCTGTATTTCTGTGGATATGTAATTTTAACATATTGTGCGACTCCACCTCCCTTTCTGTTCCTTCTGTTCTTTTTGAACAAGTTATATCCTTCAACTGCTGTATTCCAGTCATGGGAGTCATCCCACCAAGTTTCAGTTATACCTGTCAGGTCATATGTTCTCTCCTGAATTAAGAGTTCCAGTTTGTTGTGTTTGTTTCCCATACTCTGGGTGTTAGTATATAGACATCGAAGACCATGTGCTTCATAGTCTGGCTTTCTTCCTACATGTTTGTGAAGACTATTACTGGGCATTATTAGAGCTGTTCTTTCCGTTGCGGTGCATGATCCTTCCTCCATTATAACCCCCAACTTTATGTCACTCTTCCCTGTAGGATTCACTTTAAAGCCCTCCTGATGAAGTTCTTCATGCTGTGGCCAAACACATTCTTCCCAGCCTTTGTGAGGTGCAACCCATCCTTTGCCAACTGTCCATCTTCCAGGAAGTATAGCCCGTGGTCCCAGAATCCAAATCTCTCTCACTGGCTCCACCTTCGTATCCAGTCATTCACCCAGAGTATTTTCCTTTCCCTTTCTGTCCCTCTTCTAACTACTGGAAGGATGGATGAGAAAACTATCTGGACCCCAGAAGGAACACAATGTTGGTGCTGCCTGACCTCCAAAGGCAAGAAATTCCACAGGGAGGGGGCCACCATGCTGAAGGCTCTTTTCCTGGTGGACTTCAACTGGGCCATGGGTCCATGTGGAACCACCAGGAACAAGCCCTCTGATGACTGCAGTGACCAGGCAAGTTGGTAAGGAAGGAAGTGCTCTCTCAGGTATCCTGCTCCCAAGTTTTTGAGGGCTTTGTACGCTAATACCTAAAACCTGGCCTGGTAGCAAATAGGCAGCCAGTGCAGTTCCCTCAGCAAAGGAGTTGCATGCTGAAAAGGGGCAGCTCCTGACACCAACTGAGCTATTGCATTCTGCAGTAGCTCCAGCTTCTGGACCAGCCTTAAGGGCAGCCCCACATAGTGCACATTGCAGTAATCCAGTCTTGAGGTTACTAATGTCTGTACCACCATGGTCAAGCTATCTCTGTCCAGGAGAGGCCATAGCTGGTGAACCAGCACTCCAAGCCACTATGGCCACTTGGGCCTCCAGTGACAATGATGGATCCAGGAGCACCCCCAACCTACAGACCTGATCTTTCAGAGGGAATGCAACCCCATCCAGACCAGGCAATGAGCCTATCTCCTTGGATCAGAAACCACTCACCCACAAGGCTTCTGTCTTGCCAGGATTCAGTTTCAGGTTATTGGCCCTCATCCTGCCCATTACTGAATCTAGGCACTAATTCAGGACTTGCACAGCCTCTCCCGATTCAGATGCCACAGGGAGATAGAGCTGCGTTCATCAGCATACTGATAGCATTAAGCTCCAAATCCCCTGATGACCACTGTCAGAGGCTTGATATAGATGTTAAACAACATTGGGGACAAGATGGTACCCTGCAGAACCCCATAACTCAGGTGCCAAAGGGCCAAGGAAAAGACACCGAATGTTACTTTCTGAAATTGGCCCTGTCAGTAGGACTGGAACCACTGTAACACAGTGCCTCCAATACCCATTCCATGGAGTCAATCCAGGAGGATACCACGGTTGATGGTATCAAAAGCTAATGAGAGATCAAGCAGAATTAACAGGGTTGCACTCCCCCTGTCCCTCTCTCGATAAAAGGTGACTAAGGCTGATTCATCCCATAACCAGACTGAAACCAAGACTGGAATGGGTCTAGATAATCAGTATCCTCCAAGAGTGCCTGCAGTTGCTCTGCCACAACCTTCTCATGTACCTTCCCTAAAAAAGGGGGGTATTTGTGACTGGGTGGCAATTATCTAATACTGTTGGGTCCAGAGTGGGCTTCTTCAAGAGTGGTCATGTGGCAGATCAGGCAAATCTTTCATAATTGCATGATCTTACCCCTGTTGCTCGATTAGGAAATTCTATAATCAAATGCCTCCAAGAGAATTCTGGAATTAAAAATGGGATTCCAATGCCTAATACCACCCAGTATAGTCTTCTCACCCAAGAGGAATTAAAATGTCTTATCTCTGAGGTTTGCCAGATGAGACATAATTGTACCAGGCCATTAGAAATAGATTAGTATGTTTTTACTGTTTAGAAAGGAATCCAGATAAGGAGGTGTCAATGTTAAATTTAGGGTTACAATGTTCACTTAGTAGAGTATCATGAAGTTATTAGGTCAGATGGGCCATCTGACCAATAGGCCACACTGGAGACCATAAATATGTAAGAAACCAAGATCACAAGACAGGATGATGTCAAGTAAATATGTTTGTGTCAAAAACATACCTGTAACATGTCAAACAAAGCTAAAATGTTTAGATAAGTATGTTGGTATGCACATTAATCTCAATAAGAAACTTCAAAATTTGATAATCTTATTTAGACATGAAGATTTAGAGTAGAAAGGTTATCTCTAGAATTCTTGGATAAGAAATACAAACTGTCATAAAAATAGTTTAGACTTACTTTATAGCATCCAGAAAGTATATAAAGGAGACTCAGAACACGCAACAGGGGAAGCTATCCTTTAGGGTCAGCTTTCCTTAACATGTTGCATGTAGAATCAACCTGGTAAGCTTGATATTGATTATCAATGAAAACTAGCAAATGTACTTGACTCTGCTTAGAAGCCTTGTTTACGAATAATGTTAGATGTTTCATGTGTTTGAATTTATGCATGCATAGGTTCTTGTATTTAGTGCTGTTATGCTAATTCTTTGCAAAAAAGACAAATAGACAAATCTTGTCTGAGAGTGTTTCTTAAGAACTAGAATTCTGTATTACCCATATCAGAGTGAAGTACTGAACTCGCTCTAGATGGTATCTAGTTGCAAGAGAAAACTGACTGTATATACAATAGACAGGTGACAGTGGTTGCCAACATACTGACAATATAGTTTGAGAGAATCCAGGGCATATGCCATAGTCGCACTACTGCCTCCTTAAGGACAGCAGGGACCACCCCTTCCTGTAGGGAAGCATTTATCACTCCCTGGACCCACCCAGTCATACCTAGGGATGTCAGAGAATTCCGTGACGGATCTTGGTGAGGCCGAATGCCAGTGCATTCGGCCCCCTGAAATCCATCACGGAACGGCCTGCCCCCCCGCCCCTTGCAGATCCCCTCCAGGATGAGACTTACCTGGGGCAGATGTTCCAGAGGGCGGCGGCTCCATCGGCAGCTTCGGCGGTGGCTGGTCTTCCGACCGGCTGCCACCGCCGCCATTTGCAGTCTGATCACTTCTGGTTTTGTTTTTTACATAAATGTGATAGGCTACATAAAGACTTAAATAGCCTATCACGTCTGGGTTTAAAAAAAAACAAACGCATACGCAAATGGAGGCGGCTACGGCTGCCGCCATTTGCGTTCCTTATTTTTCGCCATCTTAGTCTACATATTTACGTAGACTAAGACGGTGAAAATAAAGGGGAACGGAAATAGCGCCCGCTATGCTATTTGCATTCCCCTTCCTTTTCTCCATCTTAGTCTATGTAAATATTGACGTAGACTAAGACAGTGAAAAATAAGGAACGCAAATGGTGGTGGCTGTAGCCGCCGCCATTTGCATACGCGGTTTTTGTGTTTTTTTTACCCAGAGCCCTCCGCGGCTGGAAATCCGGCTGTGGACGGCCCTGGCCTGGGCCTGGCCGGCTGCTCCGTGGAGCCGCCGTGGAGCACAGCCAACCGTCGAGGATTCCAGGGGGGAGGACTGGATCGCCTCCCCCCCTGTCGAGGATTCCGGGGGGAGGGATGGAACACCTCCCCCCCCATGAATAGAATCTGCAAAAAGGTAAGTAACTTTCGTACATCCCTAGTCATACCCCCTCAGCTAGCTTTTATTAGCCAGAAGAGGCAGGGACCGAGAGGGCATGTGGTCGGTTGCATTGCTGCAAGCACCTTGTCCACTTCATTAGACTGCAACAACTGGAACTTATCCCACAAAATCGAGCAGATGGTGGCATCAGACACCATGACTCCAACTGCACTAACAACAGCATCATGTTTGCTAGGAAGTCAAGCAACTTTCTCCTCAAAGTGCGATGAAAAGAGGTCACAGTGGGTCCTCGACAGGGCCAGGGGCCCATTTACTGGGGAAGGTGTTAACAGCCCCCAGACCACCCAGAAGAGCTCTGCTGGATGGCTACTTGAGGACGCAGTGGAGGCAGCAAAATAAGCCTTCTTTGCTGCCTGAACTGCCATGCAATAACCACGATTATGTGCTCTAGAGCATGCTCAGTCATCTTCACTTTCAGTCTTACGGAATTTGCACTCTAGCCGATGTCCAGTCTCTTTCATTGACCATAGCTCTCCAGTAAGCCAGGGAACGGAATGGGCTCCACAGTGCCAGAGAGGGCATTCAGATGTAATCAAGTTGATGGCCCTTCACATCCCACTGTTCCACAGTGAGGCTAGGGCCTCAGCTGGATCACCAGCTCTTTCCACTGGAAAATCCCCAAGAGCATTCAGAAAGCCATTGGATTCCATCAGTCTCCTGGGGTGGACCATCCAAATAGGTCCCCCACCCCACAGGAGAAGAGTAATACCATAAGTTTGAATCTCACCAGGAAATGGTCTGACCATGACAATGGGGTTACTTGGAAACCCCCCCCCCCATTTTCAGACTACCCATCTCACAATTTGGAGCAAAAACCAAATCAAGGGTTTGCCCTGCTTCATGTGTTGGGCCGATGACATACTGAGACAGCCCCATGGTTGTCATAGATGCCATGAAGTCCTGAGCTGCAACTCCGGAGACATCCTCGGCATGGAAGTTGAAGTTACTCAGAACCACCATCCTGGGTTCCTCCAACAGCACACTTGTGACCATCTCTACCAGCTCACTCAGGGAGGATGCTGGGCAGCAGGGTGGGCAGTACACCAGCAGCATCTACAATCTGTCTCTATGGCCCAGCACCAGGTGCTTCCGTCTTGTCAGGATTCAGTTTCAGTTTATTGACCCTCCAGTTTCACCATAGTGGCCATAGTTCAGACCTAAGACACCAGTCATTAATTGAAGGTGAGTTAACCTTCCTTCAACTAAAATTTATTGACATTCAGGCCACCACTAAGAAGTGGATCACCATTTCAATATCCTCATAAGCAACTATGCTCTCAAGATATCAAAAAAGAACTACATATTCCAAAATTAAACTAATGTCATTTAGCACTGAAGACCAAAATCTTACAATCATAGGACAAGTCCAAAAGGTATGTAGAATGCTTGCTCTCCCGGAGCCACATATCCAACATTTATCCTCAGCCTACATATAGATCTTAAGTCTAGCTAGTGTTAAATACCATCTAAACGTAAGCGTATAAAAACTTCCCTTGATATTCATGTATTGTATGTTTTCAGTTTGACCTTCCAAATCCACTCCCACATCCTCTGGTCAATGTTTCTTTCTAGCTCATTTTCCCAGTTGCTCTGATATGAGTTCTGCCTTACTTCTAGTTTAGTCAGTATTCTATAGATTTAATGTTTTCCCGGATAAATTACTTCTAATTATCATTTCACATTCAGAACAGTCCCTCAAGGAACCATATTTAACTATTAAATTTACAATTAAATGTCTTACTTGTAAGTACTGGAAAAGTGGGATATAGTTTTGCCCTATTTGTTCATTAATTTCCCCATGTAGCTCATTTCTGAGCAATTTCCTGATCTATATTAAATTATTTTCTTCCCAAATTTTCATATTTGTTGTTGTTGTTCAGTTGTGTCCGACTCTTTGTGACCCCATGGACCATAGCACGCCAGGCCTTCCTGTCCTGCGCTCTCTCCCGGAGTGTGCTCAAGTCCATATTCATTGCATCAGTGATGCTATCTAGCCATCTCATCCTCTGCAGTCCCCTTCTCCTTTTGCCTTCAGTCTTTCCAACCATCAGGGTCTTTTCCAGAGAGTTTTCTCTTCGCATTAGGTGGCTAAAATATTTGAGCTTCAGCAAAATTTTCATATTCCCCCCCCCAATATTTATAGTCTGTTCATTATAATTCATTACTGTTAATGGTGAAAAACAAGGGCTTAGTTTACCTGCTCCTAGTTTAAACCTATTCTCTTTCCTGATTCCTAACTGAACAGAGCAGAGGAAGCTGCCCCAGCTGGTCTAGGGGCTATACAAGCAAGCAAGCTCCCAGAGAGCGCATGAACAGGGAGAGCAAACAGGAGTTTGGCAGGGGAATTGCAGTGGAAAAGGAGACAAAGGCAAAACACTAAGTGGGCTGGAGAAAGCCCAGGGACTTTCTACTCTGAGTCTCCGTGTGCTCACCATGTGCTCCTGAGAGCTCCAATTGAAAGGGCGTATCCTGAGAGCTGGGACTGAAGGGGAGTGGCCTGATTATTCTCAGCAGCTGTGTGGGTGGGGAGTTTCATTCTGTTTCCTGACTCCTATCTGAGCAGAGCAGAGGAAGCTGCCCCAGCTGGTCTAGAGGCTATACAAGCAAGCAAGCTCCCAGAGGGTGAGCGATCAGAGCGAGCAAACAGGGACAGCAAACAGGAGTTTGGCAGGGGAGGTCAAGGAGGAGGTCCCTAACAATTTTTTAAAATTTCTTTTTCTTCTAGCACACACTTCTATACCAGTGGGACTCTGTTGTTAACCTCCCATGAATAGAGGACAAAGCACAGGCTATTCCAGTACAATCAGAAAGCTAGAAACAAAAAGGGAATAAAGATTATGGAAGGAAAAGACTCTCCAGTGATGGTGACCTGCAAGGTGTGTGCAATGTTTGTTTTCTTGCCTGAGATCAACATGGCCTACACATGCAACAAGTGCAAGCTGATTACACGGTTGGAAGAAAAGGTAAGTGGACTGGACCCTCAAGGGAATGAGAGAAGATGAAGGGTTCTTAGACATAACGGTGGAACTACAGAAGTGAAGCGAAGTACAGAAGAGCAACAGCAAGCTGAGGCTGAAGAGGAAAATACTGAGGTGAGGAAAAATGAAGTAGAGGATACTCCTTGGGAAAGGCTGACAGTTAGGAGCAGAAGAACTAGAAGCCACTCTACACCAGTGGAAGCAGTGGAACAATGGAACTGTTTTCAGGTACTTGAGGATGAGACTGGAGGACAGCATGCAGAGGAAGAATTACAGGGGACCCCGCATAAGAGCGAGCAAGAGGCTGAATGTCAGTCAAGCAGAGGCAATGAAAACAAGGCTTACAACAACAAGAAGAGAAGAGTAGTAGTTGTGGGAGACTCCTTGCTGCATGGGATTGAAACCCAAGTGTGTCGCGAAGACCCATGGACTCATCAGGTATGCTGTCTCCCGGGAGGATGGATTAAAGATGTGACTGAAAGATTGCCTACACTCATAAAGCCCACTGACAGGTATCCTTTTCTTCTCATCCATGTGGGAACAAATGATACCGCCAAGCGGAGGTATGAAGAAATCATGTCAGACTTGGAAGCTTTGGGAAGGAAACTCAACAACTTTGGAGCCCAGATAGTTTTCTCATCCATCCTTCCACTAGTTAGAAGAGGGATAGAAAGGGAAAGAAAAATACTCCGGGTGAATGACTGGCTACGAAGGTGGAGCCAATGAGAGAGATTTGGATTCTGGAACCACGGGCTATACTTCCTGGAAGATGGAATGTTGGCAAGGGATGGGTTGCACCTCACAAAGGCTGGGAAGAATGTGTTTGGCCACAGCATGAAGAACTTCATCAGGAGGCCTTTAAACTGAATCTTATGGGGAAGGGAGACGTAAAGTTGGGTGTATCAGTGGACAAAGGCTTATGCCCCCCACAACAGAAAGAAGAGCTCTAATAGTGGCCAATTGTAGTCTTCCAAAAATGTAGGAAGAAAGCCAGACTGTAAAGCACATGGTCTTAGATGTCTATATACTAATGCCCAGACTATGGGAAACAAACAGAATAACCTTGAACTCTTAATACAGGAGGGAAAATATGACTTGATAGGTGTAACTGAGACTTGGTGGGATGACCCCTGCGACTGGAATACATCAATTGAAGGATATAACTTGTTCAAAAAGAACAGGAGGGACAGAAGGGGAGGTGCAGTCGCACCATATGTTAAAAATATATATCTCTGCACAGAAATACAGGTGGATGGGCTTGGCAGCCCCATCGAGAGCATATGGGTGAAAATAAACGGAGCAAAGAATAAAAAGAACATGGTGGTTGGAGTCTACTACCGGCCACCCAATCAAGGAGAAGACAAGGATGAAACTTTTGAAAAACAAATTGCCAATGTTTCAAGGAAGCATGATGAAGTAATGGGGGACTTCAATTTCCCCAATATTTGTTGGGAGACAAATTCTGCAAAAAGTGGCCCCTCCAAGAGATTCCTGACTTGTGTTGCGGACAACTTCCTCCTACAGAAAGTAGAGGAAGGAACTAGAGGATCGGCTATCCTTGACTTGATCCTAACCAAGAGAGATGACTTAGTGGATAATATAGCACTTACAGGAACTCTGGGGAAAAGTGACCATGTTATACTTCATTCTTGGTTCTAAAGGAAGGAAAAGCTGAGTGTAGCCAAACATGTACCCTGGATTTTAGGAAAGCCAATTTTAATAAACTCAAAACAATGATCAGTAAGGTCCCATGGTGAGCAACTCTAATCAGAAAAGAAGTCCAAGATGGGTGGGAGTTTTTTAAAAGGAAATTCTAAAGGCACAATTACAAACAATTCCAACAAGAAAAAAAGGCGGAAGGCAACGGAAGAAGCCAGTGTGGCTTCACAAAAAGTTTAGAGATGATCTGAAAACAACAAAAGACACATATAGGAAGTGGAAGGAAGGTCAAGCTACAAAGGAAGAGTACAGGCAGGTAGCACAGAATTGCAGGGATGGTGTCAGGAAGGCTAAAGCTGAGAATGAGCTGAGGTTAGCGAGGAAGGCTAAAAGCAACAAAAAAGCTTTCTTCAGATAGGTGCATAATAAAAGACAGAGGAAAGAAATGGTGGTTCAATTATTAAATAAAAATGGCAAAATGATAACAGATGACAAAGAAAAGGTAGAAGTGCTCAATTCCTACTTTGGCTCAGTCTTCTCCTGAAAGAGGGTCTATGAGCCCCCTCATAGTACAGGCTGAAGGGACAGGATTGCAGTTTGAGATCGATAGGCATATGGTCAAGGAACACCAGGGTGAGATGAACTGCATCCTAGAGTTATAAAGGAACTAGCAGAAGAAATCACAGAGGACAGGTGAAGTGCCAGATGACTGGAGGAGGACTAAGGTTGTCCCTATCTTCAAAAAGGGCAAAAAGGAGGAGCCTGGGAACTGCAGACCAGTCAGTCTGACATCAATCCCTGGGAACATTCTGGAGCAGATTATAAAGTAATCCACCTGTAAGCACCTTGAAAACAATGCAGGGATTACTCGAAGTCAACATTGATTTGCCAAGAACAAATCCTGCCAGCGAATCTGAACTCATTTTTGATCAGGTCACCTCCCTTGTGGACTGTGGAAATGGCGTGGACATCATATACCACGACTTCAGCAAAGCTTTCGACAAAGTGCCCCACGATATCCTGATTAGCAAACTAGCTAAAAGTGGGCAAGATGAAACAACGATCAGGTGGATCCAGTTGGCTACAGAATTGGACTCAAAGAGTGCTTATCAATGGGTTTTTCTCAAACTGGGGAGAGGTAACGAGCGGGCTACCACAGGGCTCTTCAACATTTTTACTAAAGACTTGGAGGAGGAAGTGCAGGGAATGCTGATCAAATCTGCAGATGACACAAAATTGGGTGGGATAGCTAATACCGTCCAAGACAGAAACTGAATTCAAAGTGATCTTGATAGACTGGAGCGTTGGGCAGAAAACAACAGAATGACATTTAATAGGGATAAATGCCAAGTTCTGCACCTGGGAAAAAGAAACCAAATGCACAGTTACAAGATGGACGAAACTTGGCTCAACAATACTACAAGCGAGAAGGATCTTGGAACTGTTGTCGATCACGAGCTGAATATGAGCCAACAATGTGATGTGGTTGCAAAAAAGGGTCTTTTGGGCTGCATTAATCACTGCCTTGTTGTGGCTAAAGGGCTTGCGTAACTCAGTGAAGCCATAAGCTATGCCGTGCAGGGCCACTCAAGACAGACAGGTCATGGCAGAGAGTTCTGACAAAATGTGGTCCACTGGAGAAGGAAATGGCAACCCACTCCAGGATTCTTGCCAAGAAAACCCCATGGAACGTATCACAAGGCTAAAAGAGATCACGCCGGAAGATGAGCCCCTCAGATTGGAAGGTGTCCAATATACTACTGGGGAAGAGCAGAGGGAATTTCCAAGTAGCGCCAGAAAGAGTGAAGCGGCTGGGCCAAAGCCGAAAGGACACTCAGCTGTGGATGTGTCTGGTGGTGAAAAGAAAGTCCGATGCTGTAAAGAACAATATTGTATAGGAACCTGGAATGTCAGATCAATGACTCAAGGTAAGCTGGAGGTGGTCAGACATGAGATGGCAAGATTGAACATCGACATCTTGGGAATCAGCGAACTAAAATGGACAGGCATGGGCGAATTTAATTCAGGTGACCATCATATCTACTACTGTGGGCAAGAATCCCTTAGAAGAAATGGAGTAGCACTCATAGTCAACAGAAGGGTGGGAAAAGCAGTACTGGGGTACAATCTCAAAAACGATAGAATGATCTCAGTACGAATCCAAGACAACATCACAGTAATTCAAGTCTATGCCCCAACCACTGATGCTGAAGAAGTTGAGGTTGATCGGTTCTATGAAGACCTACAACACCTTCTAGAACTAACACCAAAAAAATATGTCCTCTTCATCATAGGGGATTGGAATACCAAAGCAGGAAGTCAAGAAATCACCGGGATAACAGGCAAGCATGGCCTTGGTGTACAAAATGAAGCAGGACAAAAGCTAATAGAGTTTTGCCAAGAGAACACGCTGATCATAGCAAACACTCTTTTCCAACAGCACAAGAGGTGACTCTACACATGGACATCATCAGATGGTCAATATTGAAATCAGATTGATTATGTCCTTTGCAGCCAAAGATGGAGAAGCTCCATACAGTCAGTAAAAACAAGAGCTGGAGCTGACTGTGGCTCGAATCATGAGCTTCTTGTTGCAAAATTTCGGCTTAAATTAAAGAACGTAGGGAAAACCACTAAACCGTTCAGGTATGACCTAAATCATATCCCTTATGAATATAAAGTGGAGGTGACGAACAGATTAAGGGATTAGACCTGATAGACAGAGTGCCTGAGGAACTATGGACGGAGGTAAGTAACATTGTTCAGGAGGCAGCAACTCAATCCATCCCAAAGAAAAAGAAATGCAAGAAAGCAAAGTGGCTGTCTGATGAGGTTTTACAAGTAGCTGAGGAAAGAAGGGAAGTGAAAAGCAAGGGAGAAAGGGGAAGATATCTCCAACTGAATGCAGAGTTCCAGAGAATAGCAAGGAGAGACAAGAAGGCCTTCTTAAATTCACAATGCAAAAAAAATCAAGGAAAACAACAGAATGGGAAAGACTAGAGATCTCTTCAAGAAAAGGGAACGTTTTGTGCAAAGACGGGCATGATAAAGGACAAAGAAGGAAGGGACCTAACAGAAGCAGAAGAGATTAAGAAGAGGTGGAAAGAATACACAGAAGAACTATACAGGAAAGATCTTAATGTCCCTGATAGCCATGATAGTGCGGTCACTGAACTTGAGCCCGACATCCTAGAGAGTGAAATCAAGTGGGCCGTAGGAAGCATTACTAACAACAAAGCTAGCAGAGATGACAATATTCCAGCTGAGCTATTTAAAATCCTAAAAGATGATGCTGTTAAAGTCTTGCACTCAATCTGCCAACAAATTTGGAACACTCAACAGTGGCCGCAAGACTGGAAAAGGTCAGTTTACATTCCAGTTCCAAAGAAGGGCAATGCCAAAGAGTGTTCAAACTACCGCACAATTGCGCTCATTTCACATGCCAGCAAGGTGATGCTCAAAATCCTACAAGCTAGGCTTCAGCAGTATGCGAACCGAGAACTACCGGAAGTACAAGATGGGTTTCGAAGAGGCAGAGGAACTAGAGATCAAATCGCCAACTTTCGCTGGATCATGGAGAAAGCAAGAGAATTCCAGAAAAATGTCTATTTCTGCTTCATTGACTATGCTAAATCCTTTGACTGTGTGGATCACAACAAACTGTGGCAAATTCTTAATGAGGTGGGAGTACCAGACCACCTTACCTGTCTCCTGAGAAACCTGTACAAGGGTCAAGAAGCAACAGTAAGAACCGGACATGGAACAACCGAGTGGTTCAAAATTGGGAAAGGAGTACGACAAGGCTGCATATTGTCGCCCTGCTTATTTAATTTATATGCAGAGTACATCATGAGAAATGCTGGGCTGGATGAATCACAGGTCGGAATTAAGATTGCCGGGAGAATTATCAACAACCTCAGATACGCAGATGATACCACCCTAACGGCAGTAAGCGAAGAGGATCTCAAGAGGCTCTTGTTGAGGGTGAAAATGGAGAGTGCAAAAGCTGGTTTGAAACTCAACATTAAAAAAATGAAGATCATGGCATCTGGCCCGATCACTTCCTGGCATATAGAAGGGGAAGAAATGGAAGCAGTGACAGATTTTATTTTCTTGGGCTCCAAGATCACCGCAGACGGTGAGTATAGCCATGACATTAAAAGACACTTGCTCCTTGGGAGGAAAGCTATGGCAAACCTAGACAGCATAGTAAGAAGCAGAGACATCACCTTGCCGACAAAGGCCCGTCTAATCAAAGCTATGGTTTTCCCAGTAGTAACGTATGGCTGTGAGAGCTGGACTATAAGGAAGGCTGAGCACTGAAGAATTGATGCCTTCGAACTGTGGTGCTGGAGAAGACTCTTATGAGTCCCCTGGACTGCAAGGAGGTCAAATCAGTCAATCCTAAAAGAAATCAACCCTGACTGTTCATTGGAAGGACAGATACTGAAGCTGAAGCTCAAAAATTTTGGCCACCTAATGCGAAGAGAAAACTCCCTGGAAAAGACCCTGATGCTGGGAAAGACTGAAGGCAAAAGGAGAAGGGGACGGCAGAGGATGAGATGGCTAGATAGCATCACCGATGCAATGAATAGGAATTTGAGCACACTCCGGGAGAGAACGGAGGACAGGAAGGCCTGGCTCGCTATGGTCCATGGGGTCACGAAGAGTCGGACAGGACTTAACGACTAAACAACAACAATAGAAGTATAGCTTCCAAATCCTGGGAAGTACTAGTTTCCCTCTACTCAGCACTGGTTAGGCCACATCTGGACTACTGTGTCCAGTTCTGGGCACCACACTTGAAAAAGGATGCAGACAAGCTGGAGAGGGTTCAGACAAGGGCAACAAAGTTTTTGGAAAGCCCTATGAAGACAGACTGAAGGAACTGGGCATGTTTAGCCTTGAGAAGGGAAGAATGAGGGGAGATGCGATAGTGCTCTTCAAGTACTTGAAAGGTTGTTACAGAGAGGAAGGTCAGCAGTCTCTTCTCGATCATCCCAGAGTGCAGGACACAGAATAATGGGCTCACGTTACCAGAAGCCAGATTCCAGCTGAGATCAGGAAAACTTCCTGACTGTTAGAGCAATACAACAATGGAACTAATTGCCGAGGGAGGTAGTGGGCAATCCCACAGTGGCAGCATTCAAGATGAAACTGGACAGCCATCTGTTAGGGATGCTTTGACTTGGATTCCTGCATTGAGCAGGGGGTTGGACTCAATGGTCTTACACGCTCCTTCCAGTCCTACTATTCTGTCATTCTAAGTTCTACGAACCACAGCACCCCCCACCCACCCTCGGCCCTCCAATCTATGTTGGTGCTGCACCGATTACCCAGATGGGCAAAGCTGAGTTTGGTTGCCCCACCCAGCTCACCCACTCAAGTCTCAGTAACACACACCAGGTCAGCATTCTCATCTACGAGTAAATGAGTGCGGTCTTATTGTGGACCAATTTACACTCTAGACCTATATGTCTGAACTTGGTTTGATTGATGCTTGGGGAATTTTGCATCCTGATGAAAGGGATTACACCTTTATTTCACCTGTCCAGCTTAACTGCTATAGATTATTTTTTGGTTTCTACATCACTGCTACATCAAATAAATGCATATAAAATTGATATGCTGGTGCTTAGAGTTGCAATGTTTAGATTTGCCAATGCCCCCTGGTCTCTGGCACTTTAATTTTTCTCTTCTTTGTGATGAGATGTTTAAATCACAGATTTCTACTGAGTTACTCAAATATATCATAATTAATGAAGGTACAGTTGATTCTTGCACCATGGAGTGGGAGGCCGGTAAAGCTTTTTATACGGGGCCTATGCTTCCTATAAGAAAAAATATTTTTTTAAAAAATGCAGCAAATATCTTTAAATAAGTTGAAATTTTTCATAACTCAATTTGCCACCTGCCCAACTCCACAACTTTATCAGGAATTGCAGAACGTTAAATATGAGTTGAATAATATTCTTTCATAGGAGATAGAATATGCCTTAAGCTGTTTAGGACAGGCATATTGCAAAAATGGTGAGCATCCTAGTAAGTTCCTGGCACATCATCTGAAACAACAAAAACATGGAAATTTTATTTCAGATATCACAGATGAGAGTGATACAACATCCACCTCTCTCAAAGATATAAATTCTCATTTTATAAAGTTCTATTCTGATTTGTATAGTATGAGAAGTGAAACATCGGAGCAGGGCATGGATGCTTTTTTTTTTCTTATGCTGATCTTCCATGTTTAGATTCTTCACAATGGCAATTTCTTTTGGCTCCTTTGCATACTGAGGAAATCATGAAAGCCATTAGGAATATGAATACTGGGAAATCCTGGTCCTGATGGGTTTCCAATTGAGTGGTATAAAACATTTTCCAACCTGTTCGTTTCAAAACGTTATTATCTTTATAATCATGTTTTTAAACTGGGCTCCCTTTCTTCATCATTAAACAATGCTTATATTACTTTGATTCCTAAGCCTGCCAAGAATCATAATTCCTGCACTAAATATTGGTCTATTTCATTAAGTAATGTAGATATTAAAATATTAACTGCAATTCTGGCTGACAGATTGCAAAAAGTTATCACAACATTGGTTTGAGCAGATCAGACCAAATTATTAAACATAAACAGGAGGCTGATAACCTCAAATTAGTTGTGGATCTGATAGCTTTAAACACTGATAGAACAGACCTCACATCTATAATTTATTGGGACCTTGAACACGCCTTTGACAGAATTCATTGGAAATTTATTTTTGCCATGTTAAGTAATTTTGGCTTAGCTGCAGAATTTTTGAAATGGGTTAGAATTTTATATTCAGCCCCAAGAGCCAGAGTTACGACTAATGTTCTTTTTTCGGCTTTCTTTTCACTTGGGAGAGTCACCAGACAGGGATGTCCACTTTCTCCTTTGATAGTTGATGTTTGGAACCTCGGGCTTGTGCTTTTAGGCAGAATAGTAATATTCATGACTTTGTGCATGATTTAAAATTATCCTTTATGTTGATGATCATTTATT
The DNA here is from genome assembly GCF_057233095.1 of Heloderma suspectum. Classification (NCBI taxonomy): domain Eukaryota; kingdom Metazoa; phylum Chordata; class Lepidosauria; order Squamata; family Helodermatidae; genus Heloderma; species Heloderma suspectum. The sequence goes on along the minus strand of NC_139462.1, from coordinate 128,717,752 downwards.
GTTTATCTCAAAACTTAAGTAATCTGTTCCAGCTTTGACGCAGTTGGTTAATAGCTTTGGTAACTTGTTTGGCCATTCAATTAACTGGTCAAAGTTTAAACTGATGCTGATTGGAGATAGTATATCTCATAGTGTGTTAGGTAACTGGCAATGTTGATGGTGCTCAGATGTTATTATTTATTTGGGAATACTCATTCCCAGGGATGCATCTCAAATGATCAAGCTCAATTTGAAGACATTGGTTAATGAGATCTCACCAGATTTAGATAGGTGGACATCTTTAAAGTTGAGTTTGTGGGGTAAATACACTCAAGATTAATACTTTACTTTGGATGTTTATGTTATATGTGGGATTCTTTGACCTATAACTAGCAAATATTTTCAAAAATTCAGTGCTTTGTTTTGTAAATTTGGGGGCTGGGGGAGGTTCATTCCCACCACAAATATCCTTGAAAAGGATGCAACGTCCAATTAAATAAGGTGGGTTTGGCTTTCCAGTTCTTGTTTTATACTATCAAGCCTATTTGTTGACCTGTACTAAATTTTGGTCTTTTCCAAAACAGATAGGGTTCCTCCTAGTTACGGCTGTTAGAGACATGTGGCATATAATGTCACATCAATTACATCTTAATCCATTCTCTCATGCTAAATTGACTCTACTGGAAACCCAGGTTTAAAAATGGTTAAGAAAATGTTTTTGTGGCAGATTTTGATGATATATTTTTATCCTGCATCAACTAATTGCTGGAGGTGTAACACAGCTAATGGTTCTTTTAACCATATGTTCTGGCAATGCCCAATAGTTGTCTCTTTTGGGCAGGAGGTTATTATATGGATAAACTTTGTACTGGAACACTCTTTAATATTTATTGATGTACATGTCCTCTCAAATTATCTACCTGCTTTCTGGAAGTTAACGCACAGTCAGTGCACATGGATTCTCTGCACCCTTTTGACAAATAAAACACTGATATTACAACATTGGAAGAAGTACTCACATCCTATAATGCAATGGATTGAAGACTTTACAATGCTTTCAACGTTTGAACCGTTGGTGTATAGATGCCACCTACAAACGGATACTTATTTGGATATTTGGTCTGTTTTTGTGGAAGTTAATGTATAATTCTTAGAAAGCCACATATATAAAAGCAGCTTATAACATAAAAATGCAGCTACATAAATTTGAATATATCAGTTTCAATGCATGCATATGAAACCTGTGTGTGTATGTGTGTACATACACACACACACTTCATATCCATGCACTGAAACTGACATATTCAAATTTATGTAGATGCATGTTTTTCTTTTCCTCTTTTTTGTTTTGTTGAAATTTTACAATAAATATATTTACAATAAATAGGTAATTAAAAATCTGTTACAGAAGTCAGTTGTTAATTATTTAAAAAAAACAAGTCAGGGGTGACTACTCTGGACTCAACAGAATACATGGATATGAAATAAGTATTTTAAAAAGGTATCAACTGGAATAAAAATACTTTTCAACACAAACAGAACAACTCAAAAAGTTGAGAAGGTTACGTGAGGTTCCCTGTAGTTTAGTACTCCTGGCACAATATATATGAAATCCAATACAAATCTGTAGCCCGCCATTTTTTCCAGCTGCTGTGCTCAGGAAGTTCATTTAGCATCTGATTCTGCTTTATAAGTGCATCTTCTATTCACAAGAAATGGCAAGGATTTTGTAGCACTTTGGAGTCCAGATGGAGAACAATGTTGACCTAGGAAACACACCTCTTCATCAACCAGCAGCAGCGTTTTTCTTTTGGGTTGAGGGTAGTGGCAGCCAGCAGAGGAGGCAGGTCAGTCTTAGTAGCTGGCTGGTTGACTAAAGCAGACAATGAAAGCAGCAGCAGACAAGGTTGGAATACTGGCAGAGCACTGCAGCCTGAAGTGCTGCAAACCAAATGCAGCGCTGCAAGTGACGCTTCTTTGCAAGGCAAGAAACAAGTCCTAAGACAGCTGTACAGTGGTTGGGAGGGTGGCAGTGGTCAGAATGGGGGATGGTGGTGGGGACCTTCTGGCCTGATCCACTGCTCTTTCTGATCTGCTGCCTCAGGCTTCATTCTGCCTTATGAGACAGCTGACTCAATTCGTACCCAAGTAAAGGAGGAAGTGCTGATACTCTTCCCAACAAATATTTTTCTCAGAAGGAACGTTTCTTTTCATGCCAAATTTAGCTTTTGTAAAAGAACAAGTTGCTTACCTGTAACTGTTGTTCTTTGAGTGGTCATCTGTGCATTCACACATATGGGTTCTACGCCTGCACAGAGACCGTCTGGGAACCTTCTATAGCTGAGGAAGTTTTGGTGGGAACCCTTTCCCCAACATCCCCGTGGGCTTGTCCCAAGAGGGTTCCCACCTACTCCCTCAGTTCTTTGAGACTGTCAAATTCAGCCTCAGAACTGAGAGAAAACCTGGTACCAAAATAAACACTGAAGTGGGGATGATAGGTGGGTTGTGTGAATGCACAGATGACCACTCAAAGAGCTATAGTTACACATAAGCAACTTGTCTTTCTTTTTTGTGGTTTCTGTGCATCACATATATGGGCAAGTAGTAAGCTGAATTACTGGAGATGGGTCGTTGTCTTACTGTAGAACAGCCAACAGGACAACACATTCAAAAGAGCAGTCAGCCCTAGCTCTGATGTACAGCCTGTAGTGAATAATGAAAGTCGATGGTTTCAACCAGGTAGTGGCATAACGCAGTTCTGGAAGAGGGATGCTCTTATATAGCCACCAATGTAGCCATCACCCAAGTGGAATGCGCTTGGATTGGATCTGAAAGGTGGAAGTCTGCATGCCCATAGGCCAGTGTGATGGCATACACAACTGAGGTAGAGAACCTTTGGGATGATATTGTGATGAATAGGCGAGGTGACCGACAAAATGGTTCTGTTCAAAACTTGTAGAAAGCTAGTGCTCGCTGGATGTCCAAAGAATGAAAAGCAGATTCAATAGATCTTGAAGGTGAAGGAAAGAAAGCTGTCAAATGAAAATCAGCGATGACCTTGGGAAGGAAAGCCAGAATGGGCCAAAGCACTATTTTGTCGCGATGGAAAACCATTTAAAGAGGATCTATGTGCAATGTGCAAAGTTCATTAGACCTGCATGCAAAAGTCACCACCACAAGAAAGGCCGTGTTCTTGGGTAGTAGACAGAGGTCAGTAGTGGTCAGCGGTTCAAAAGGCTCAGTGGTCCAGGCCTGCAGAACTACAGAGAGACTCCATGCTTGCACTGGTTTCCTACCTGGAGGGGCAAGGTTATTCATATCTCACAAAAACTGCTTTATTAAAAGGGTTGAGAAAACTAGATCTCCATTGATAGGAAAGTGGGATGCCAAAAATTGCAGCCAAATAAACCCTCAATGAGGAAACACATCCACCCTTCTTCTTCTTCTTCTTCTTCTTCTTCTTCTTCTTCTTCTTCTTCTTCTTCTACGAAAGGAGAAACTGAAGAACATGGTGCAACAGGCACCTAACTGGATCAAATCCATGCAGCCTTGCAAAGCTGGAAAAAGAATTCCATTTTGTGGCATATGACTTGCAGGTAGACAGTTTATCAGCTGCATCAAGAACCTGTGGCACCTCCTGAGGCATCAGTGTATTCATGGTGCTCACTGGATCCTCTACACTGTCAAGGAGTAATGTATCTAAATCTGGATGACAGATTCTGCCTCCATCCCTGGTTTGCAGGTTCAGTATCAACGGAAGTCACATGTACTCCAGAAAGATAGGTGGAGGAGAAGTGCAAACTTGGCTGCTGCAGCAACTATGGGGTGAGAAACAGGTCGTTTGCTTTGTCCACCCTGATCTTTGCCATGACCTTGGTCACAAGAGGGAAAGGTGGGAAGGCAAACAGGTATGGTTCCATCCACTGATAAAGGATTATGTCCCCTAGAGACCCCGAGTCTATCCCTGCCCTGCTGCAAAAGAACCTGCACTGGCTGTTCACTACTCTGGCAAAGAGATCCACCTGGGGTGTGCCCAAACATTGAAAAAGGCTTTGCTATTGAAGGAACTATTGTCCACTCATGGGACACTGACTGGTTCCAACTCAAATCGTCGGCTAGGAGTGATTTTATCGCTCCTTTTGACAGAAGGGTGGTAACTTTGGCAAGAAGCGTAGGTTAAGGGGCAGTGATCCTGATGTGTCCTGGTGGGGGAAGACTATCAAACTCTATCCTATATACCCCTCTGAACTATTAAAGAACCCATGAATCCAATGTTATAAGCCCCCAAGCCTGCAGGTAAAGGGATAGATGAGAGCAGAAGATGGGGTGACAGACAGAAGGAGGAGAAATGGAGCAAAGGAAATCAAAGGTGATGTCTGCCTCCTTGGTCCTGTTTGCACTAGGCGTTGTAGAACGTAGATGATAGAAATTTATTTATTATTATTATTGCATTTATATCCCGCCTTTATTCCTCTTGCAAGGAACCCAAGGCGGCTTACATTATCCTCCTCCTCCATTTTATCCTCACAACAACAACCCTGTGGGATGGGTTGGGCTGAGAGTCTGTGACTGGCCCAAGGTCACCCAGTGAGCTTCCATGGCCAAGTGGGGACTAGAACCCGGATTTCCCGGCTCCCAGTCCATCACTCTCGCCACTACACCACATGGATGTTTCTGACCTATAGCAGGGGACTGGTGACCTGCTGGGGAGCGGGAAGATTGTCATTTCACAGACTGCCAGGACCATTGCCTTGGTTGATAAGAAGAAGGCTGTTGACCCAGGCCCATTTGTTCAACGGTATTTTTGGCCTTCTATGTGGTGTCCATTGCCTCTTCCATCTTTGAACTGAACAAACCATCACCATTAAACAGCAAGTCCTCAGTGTGAAAGCTGTCAGGGTGGAAACTGAGCCCAGAGAGCCTCAGAGCAGTTCAGATTCTGAGGAGGAACAGCTATCCGTGGGAGAGGGGCCAGCTCATCCCTCCCAGGCTCAGCACCTGGCAGAGATTCCTCCTGCCAGCATTCCTAAGATAGATAGCGACCCGGGCAGTGAGGGAATGCGGGAGGGGGGCTTCTTAGATGGTCGACGCAGACGCAAAGAGCGACAAGTGATGGAGGGCGCAGAAAGGAGGCGTAGCGCCTGTTTAGCGCGCAAGCAACGGCCACCTCCCATGGACCCAAGGGAAAGAGGGAGGATCTCTCCCTAGCCCATAAGTTCTGGGTCTTCAAGTGACTCTCTTTCAAATGGGGATCAACTGACTACTTGAAGCTTAGGCCACTCTGCTGTTCCTTGCTTTAGTCGCTGGTGATTAGCATCTGAAGGAGTCATTAAGTTGTAAAAGGATTAAAGCTTTGAAAATAAATCCTTTCGTCTGTGTCTTGAGATGGCTATTGGAAGCAACTGGGAGAGGCCTCCAGAGTGCTCCTGACAACAGCATGCCTCCTGGGAAAGTGCCACAGATCACTGTCAATCATGCCTCCTAAGTGCTATGGCACCAACAGTCACCTTAGAATGACAGTCTTCCAAGTGTTGGAATGTATTACTCTGCTAGTGGGAGAGGCACACAGCCACACCTTGAAAAACCCATGCCAATTCATGCTTCTCCTCTGGCAAATGTTCAATTAAAGTCCCAACTTTCTCCCACAAAAATAGTTGGTATCAAGACATCACTGGCTGATAGTTTGCAACACACAAAACCAGAGTTGCGGAACAACATACGTATGTGCCAGCCCAGCGTATCAAGCTTTCCACCTTCCTTGTCAGTGAGGAGAAGTACACTTTTTGGGAAGCCTCTACTATCACAGAGTTAGGTGTAAAATGTCGAAAAAGAGAACTGGCATCAGCCCCCAGAACCTTGTACATGTGTTCAAGGCACTTGGAAGTTGGTAGTAGAGAGGACAGAGTTTTCCACAGTAGCTGAATAGTGTGTGGTAAAGCAAGCAACATTGTAGTATGTACAGTATGTGGTACATACTGAGGCTACAAGGAAAGTAGCCTCAGTATGTACCGCATCAAAAAACAAGTCCTTCAATGGTACTATTGGTTGCTGCGTCTTTAACCCCAAGGAGCGGTCCATACTTATGATCTATTCAACAAAATGCCTTGTGTCTCCCAAAGGAGACGGAGGGCCCAGAGCACTCATAGCCACATCCGGAAAAGAAATGGAAGGGGCAACTGAAGATACCAATGTTGAGTCTGACTGGTAATCCTTTTGAGCCAAAGTTGGTGATACTCCTGGAGGGAGGTGAGAGTGTTGCAAAGCTGAGAGTAGTTCCCACAGCTGAATTCGGCAGAGCCAACAAGGTGGTGTGTGTGTGTAAAGGAAGGCCAGATCTCTGGGCTCAATCAGCCCCCCTTGATCCACAGCCCTCCTGTCCCTCCAGACCAGCTCAGCTTGGCCTGCAAGCACACCCCAACCCCCTCCCTTCTCAGAGGAGGAGACAGCAGCACTGACCCAGAAAAAAAACGGCGGCTACGATTTTGAGGTAGATGTTTATTCACTAGTAAGGGGTAAGGAAATGAGAAGAGAGGCAAAACAAAGTACAATTTAGAATTTGCCCAAATATCAACTCCCCGTTTGGAAACTCAACACAGACTAAAACAAGAAAACACTTCATAACCCTAGTCTACTCACACCTCCGAGTAGGATCCCTAGTTAATGCCAGCACTCCAACACCTTCTACCTGGACCAAATGGGAACCAATAGATGCAGAAGAGTGGCTGCAGGGCTCTTCTTATCCCATTCCAAACCCAGTCCTTTGCTCTTTCATCTCCCCCCCTCCCCTCAGGGAGGATGAGCTGGGCTTCTTCATGTCTCCCCAGCTGTGCTGGCCTCTTGGCAGGCCCAGTTGCTTTACAACATTGGGCTCCTGATAAGGTCTCTGTCCTGGCGCCTTCGATCCTGGTATGCCCACATCTCTTCCTCCCTCCAGGGGTCTGGCTTATAAATCTTCTTGCCAGATCCCACTCTCTTTCCTACCCTAAAACACTAAAACACCATCTAAAACTATGCAGGGTAAAATCAACTCTTTCCCACCACTGCTTTGGCCCCATAAGGCCTTCTCATTGACAGTGTGGTATGCGCAGCAGGAGCTGCAGTCGTTGCTTGCTGCATCTGCTCCAACACTGGGGCGAGAGGTGGCAAGGTATGCAGCACCACCTGGGAACAAAGCAGCCTGTTGCACTGGCAGAAGCATCGCTAATTGTGACATCAGTACTGATCCTATTGGTGGCACAGTGGGCTTTTGTTGAACGGGAACAGCCAGTACCAAGAATGTTGTCAGTTCCACCAGAGGCCTGGACACTGTATTTTTATTTATTTTATTCATTTATTACATTTTTATACTGCCCAATAGCCGAGGCTCTTTGGGCAATTCACAGTTAAAACCATAACATACAACTTGACAAGACATAATATAAAACTCTAAAAAAAAAATTAAAGTACCATGTAAAACCAAAGTAAAACCTAGGAGCAGTTACAGACCAGGGAAAGCCTGTGTGAAAAGGTGTGTTTTCAGGAGGTATTTAAAAGACGTTACATTTTCTGCCTCCCAAACTGCACAAGGGAGGTTTTTCTAGATGGTTGGTGCCACTACAGAGAAGGCCTCCCATCAAGGTTCTTCATGGCGACATTCCCTGTCCTGGTAGTGACAAATGATAGGAATGAAGTCCAGCTTCTTCTCTGTTCTGGTATCCTCTGTGGAGGAGGTTCTGGTGACACTTCTTGTATTTTGCTGTGTGACATACAGGCAACCATTTGCAGATCCTCACAGGAACTTGGCCTCAAAGTCATCTCTTCCATTAACCTTTCCAACAAAGCTACGGGCAACTTTAACAGAGGAGGAGGAGGAGAGACAGGCACAACCTGCAGCCCCACTGATTCAGGCATTGGTGTAGGCGATTCTTTTTCTTTGTCCCAGAGTAGAGCGACTGTTGGTCCTTTGCTTTGTTTGTTAATTTTCATGCCACCACTATTTTTAGTGATAAAGCTGGTGTGAGTGGGTCAGCAGAAGGTCCTTTGGAGGTGGAGGGTACCAATGGCGATGTCAGGCTCTGAGCCACTGAGGAACCTACTATTGAATGGTAAGCCCCAATGCCCCAAGGGAGGGGTCCTTAAACACTGCAGATGTCTCCAAGTCTCTTGAGAAGCAAATAGCAGATGGTCTCTGATTTGTGGCCTTAAGATCAGCATTCACTGCCTGTTCACTGAAGGCCTGTTCACTGAAGGCCTGGCATAATGAGCAAGACTCCACTTTATGCCCCTTTCCTAGGCATATTAGGCAAAGAGGATGTCCATCTGTCAGAGGAAGTTAACTCCCATAATAAGAATATTGCCAAAAAGGGCCCCAAAGGGCAATAAGCCCTTAGGCAATCATGACAAACACAAACAAAAATGAATTGAAAAGTTAACAGAGAGAAAGAAGAAAGGATAGATAGATTAGATGGAAAAAAACCCTAAAGTAAACCTCAGAATTCTGATTTCCCATAGGAAGAAGTGAATGAATGGAGAAGATTCCCTATGAGACTGCCAGAGCAGCGGTCGAAAGAGAACTGAGGGACATGCACACTGGGACTGTGGGGGAGAGTTCCCACAAAAATTCTTCAGCTATAGAAGTTTCCCAAACAGGGCTCCATGCAGGCACTGAGTCCATATGTGTGATGCACAGAGACCACAAAGAAGAACATTTTAGAGTGAATGAGAGAGGCAGAGGGCTATACTTGATGTGATTAGGAGCTGACAGTGGCGTTCAGGACTGCAGTGAAGAACACTGGCCTACATATTTAAAACAGAATTGGCTCAATTTCAATATCTTCAGCTGATTCTCCCTCCATTTTTTACAAAAAATTTCCATAATCCTTCAAACGCTATAGAAGGCCAGTTTAGACATGGGACATTAGCACCATACAATTTGCATATAAAGAAAATGAGAACGTATGCATCTGGAATTCAATGAGGAAATATTTTACTCTAAGTCATTTTGAAATTCTGGAACATAAAGACTGAAGAAGCACGCTAGTCAACAGCCCAGGCATTCCTGTCTGTAGCAGAGAACATATTTTCAGCACCCCACCCCTATACGTATCCAGTCACTTGCTATGGATAGATATATGGAAGATGTGTCAATGTAAAGAACTGAAACAGGTACATTGCTGGAAACCATTGTTTGAGAGTTTGCCAAAAGTGGAACAAAGCTTCCAAACACACACTAAAAGGTCATAACCTGAGGTAGACTCAGGCTGGTTGTTGCTTATGAGTCCTCCTTAGCTCTTGACTAAGCCACTCTGATATTTCATACACCTGGTGATCAAAGCTGCCAGAGCTTATCCTTATTGTGCTAAAAATAAGCATAAGTGATTTCTAACCATGCCAACTGAAGCAAATGAAGATGCAAAATGAGAAGTTGTAGAACGTTAGAATGCAGTTGTCAGTTTTGGGGGGAGGGTGGTGAAGAAGAGTGGACTCATGGCCAAAAACCAGTAAGGAGAAAATGTATGAAGGAAAACCCCAGCACAGGGAAGACCCTCAATACAACTGTCACAAGCTCTACACTCTACACTGATCATTACAGAACACCCTATCCCACAACTCAGATGACTGTAAGGTACAGTAATAGGAGGCACATGTAGGACACCTTATAGCTTATTATAGGGCAGGGGTTCCCAACCTTTTTGGACACATGGGCACATTTGGGAATTTGAGAAACTCCTGTGGGCACCATCACCAAATGCCTAATCAGTGGATCCCTGCTTTGGCATATACCTGTCGCATCTATGGATCTTAGGCTGCATCTTATTCAGCAAAATCTTTTGTTGTGTGTCTACTGGACACTGCAACACCTCTTTAATAAGAGATTGTGCAATTTGACTAACTGCTGGCACTGCAATGAAACTAATGCTTCTTTTAAATGTATGTTTTGTCAATGTCCAGTAGTTGCTTCTTTTGGGAAGGAGGTTATTACACAGATAAAAATTGTACTGGAACAGTCATTAATATTCACTGATCTACACACTTTTAAAATATTTACCTGCTTCATGGAAATTAACAAATGGTTAGCGTAAATGGATTCTCCCCATCCTTTTGCCAGCTAAAAGACTGATATTGCAACATTGGAAGAATAAACACTCACCTCCTATAATGCAATGGATTGAGGACCATATAGTGCTTTCAATATTTGAATGGGTGGTATACAGACACCACCTTCAAATGGATACTTTGGATATTTGGTCTGCTTGTGTTGAAGCCTATGTATAATTGCTAGAACACTGTATGCATTTCATATGTATTCATTGCTATGGATATATACAAATCCATGTACGTATATCTATTTATTTATTATTTATTTATGTATTACATTTATATCCTGCCTTTTTCCTCCTTAAAAAACACAAGGTGGTGTACATAATCCTTGTCCTCTCCATTTTATCTTCACAACAACAACCCTGCTAGATAGGCCCGGCTGAGAGTCTGTGACTGGCCCAAAGTCACCCAGTGAGCTTCCATGGCTGAGTGGGGACTAGAATCTGGATCTCCTGACTCCCAGTCCAGCACTCTAGCCACTACACCACACTGGCTCTCTGTAAAAAAAGAAAAAGAAACACACACACACTAAAAAAAATAAAGTTTTGCAGATACCCACAGGCAGCATTTTGGAGACCCCTTCAAGTGTACCATGTTGTGGACCTCTGACTTAAGGCCTAAATTCTGCTCCATGTAAGTGATAAACACGTTCTACAGGCTCACAGTTTGGGTTGGTTTGCACGTCACAATAAGCCATGTTGAAAACAAGTCATGGTGGCTTGGTTAACTGTTCGTTAAGCCACGCTGCTGCCAACAGACAATCAGGCACTCACAGGCTTGCCATGGTTTGTTTCCCGCTTTGTCCAACTGCCCACTCCCAGCACATATCCCAGGGGCCTTTGCAGCACAACTCATCTATGCTCCCACTGTTATGAGATTCGGCCTTGCCCCTTGCGAAGCAGCTGTGTTGGCATATATATGCCATATCTTTGGAGTGGGGGGAGGGGCTTACCTTACTTTTTAGGATGAGGTGGCTGAGGGTTTTATTTGTTTCCTTTCTTTAACACTTAAAAAAAGACGCCTTAGCTGCTCCTCACTGCTAGGGATGAGTGACATTCCTCTTCCTAGCACAGCTATGCATGTCTGCGTGACTGCACGCATGGGCCCAGTTTGGGACCATGGTAATTTGGGAGGGATATTTAAGAATTCCTCTCTCCTGTTTTCATGTCAAAATCCCCACCCACTGGGGGGGGGGGAATTTCGGCATGCTAACAGGAGAGGGGAAAGCTTAATTCCTCCCCTCCCAAATCACCATGGTCCTGAACTGGGGCTGGCACTCTTACCCAGAGGGTAAGCCAATCGTGCATTCATGCATAGCTGTTCTAATTCAGCTCACAAGGGCATAGAGCCAGTTGCTGTCAAATGAAGTCTTGAGCTGGAGGGTTTTTTTGCTACTCCTGCCAGCATCTGTGTAGCCCTTTCAAACAAGCCATGCAGAAACCACACTGCCGGGTTCACACATCATGACAAACCACCCTGAACAACCCAACAAGCGATGGGTTCTCAGGTGGCTTGTTCATGGTTAACAACCCACACTTAAGCCATCGTGCCAGGTTTGGACAACATGGGTAATCACTCTGAAACAAACAAGGGTGACAATCCACCATGTGTTGTCACGTTGTGCGAACTAGGTCATTGTGTTTGCTTAAAATTTAGCCTCCATGCGGCCACACAGTTTTTAGTACTTCAGCCCCAGTCCTCTTCCTCCGCAGGGTGGGGTCAACGCTGAAGCCATTTATGCTGGAAACATAAGAAATATGCTTTTGAATTCTAAACTCTTGCTTCTGATAACCAACCACTTGAATGGCTTAACCTAAGGTTCAGAGTGCAATCCCATGCATGATTAACAACAATATGGTCTGATATGGTTGTAAATTCTAAACCTTTAAGGGCACAATCCTATGCATGTTTAGACAGATAAAAGTCCTACAACTCCCAGCATCCCTCTGGGCAGCCATGCTGTCTAAACATTTCTGTTTAGAAATGCACAGGATTGCAGCCCAAGTTTACCAATGAAGGATAAATCTATCATTGGCTACCGGTCATAACGGCTACATGGAACCTTCAGGTTCAGAGGCAGTATGCTACTGAAGCGTTGCTGGGGAGCAACTGTGGGAGAATGCTATTGCCTTCATGCCCTGCTTGTGGACTTCCTGGAGGCTTCTTGTTGGCCACTGTGGAAAACAGGATGCTGGACTAGAAGGGCCTTTGGTGTGATCCAGCAGGGTTCTTCTTATGTTTTTCTGTTCTTAAGTGCATTTTGACTGGCCATAAAGAGCCCTTCAGAAAAAGACCCTTGCTCATATAAGAAAATGAAGTTGTGAAAATGTGTGGCAGTAAGAGCAAATTGTAATATGAAGAAGTGGCGTTATTTAATGAGATCTGGAAATTAAGAGCAAATTAATAATTCGGTTCTCAACCAAACATTTTTTCTGTCTAAACATGGACTGCGTTCTAAGTCAAATGGCCAATGTCCTGCAAAGCTTATCTTAAGCTACAGAGCGCAGTCTTTTGCATGTAGAACTAAATTTAGCAAAGTAACTCTTCATGCTTATGAAAACATCAGGTATGCAGACTTCTTATGCTTATGCACTCTAAAGATTTAATTTCATTTAAATAAAGCCAATCTGTTGCCAACAGCAATCCAATGCATGCTTACTTATACATGCAGGACTTATCTTCTCCTTTCTTTTGTTGAATGTGTGTCACCTAATGATGATATAGACATCAATACAAATGCCTGTCTGTCCTAGTCTTGTATCCTTCTCTTCATCTTCCATGAATCAGTCATGTTCCACCCCTCACTCCATATACAGCCTGTCACTTGTAACATATGCCACTCCCTCTAACCCACTTGAAAGGCTAAAGGGAAAGCAGAGAGTCACTATGCAGAGATGGCAGACATAATGTTCTGAGCTTTAGTATGTCCCAAACCCCAAGGTGGTTGGGACTGAAAGCCGTAGAAAAATGTGGGTCTTCTGAATCTAAGTACAATATGTGAGACTGTGGAATTTGTTTACTGCTTACATAGCATGGGAGCTGGTACAGCTGCTTTAACTTACCATTTCCACGCCTTTTGGTGAATAAGTGAATTAGTAAATAACTTAACTGTTGTCTTAAAAGTAGGGGGTGGGCAACCTCTGCAAACGACCAGTCCAGACCTCGAGCAAGAGCAATCTGTTTCTCCCAACAGCCCACTGGGCAGAGAGGAGGAGGCAGAGAGAAAATGGGGTGGCAGAAGAAGAGGAAAAGAGTAAAGGACTTGCAAAGTTTTGGGTCTTCTTGGAATATTCAAAAGCTAAAAACATAGACATCAACTGCAAACTGCAAGAATACCTCAGCAAATTCCAGTGCCCTGAAGACTTCAGAGTGAATCCCTCTATTGGAGAAGAAGGTGGCCACAAAAGATACACAGTGGCACTGTGAGTAGAGGAAAGGAAGTGATGCCCATCTCAGTTGTGCAGCCAACCAGTCAGCCAATCTCATCCAAAGAAGTCTCTAGGTGGGTTCGCACATCAGGCTAAGCCACCCTGCAATCTCCCTCTCCTTCCCCCTTAGTCCTCCATCTAGCTCAGGCATGTATCCCAGGTACCTTTGCGATGCAATCCACATCCAGAGATCCCTTGGTCCCTTACTATGTCAGCAGCCTTTTTACTACTGGTCTGTTACATGTTCAGGGCATGTTTTGCCCTTGCCAGCTGCCACTGGAAAGTTTTCCCATCCCTTCCCTGCCCCATGCCTGCTGAAAAGGTAAAGGTAAAGGTGTCCCCAACCAGTCGTGTCCGACTCTAGGGTGCGGTGCTCATCCCCGTTTCTAAGCCGAAGAGCCAGCGCTGTCCGAAGACACTTCCGTGGTCATGTGGCCGGCACGACTGAACACCGAGGTGCACGGAACGCTGTTACCTTTCCCGCCAAAGCGGTACCTATTTATCTACTTGCAATTTCTTGCTTTCGAACTGCTAGGTTGGCAGAAGCTGGGACTGAAGACAGGAGCTCACTCCGTCACGCAGCACTCGGGTCTCGAACTGCTGTCCTGCCGACCTTCCAGTCTGCAGTTCAGCGTCTTAACCACTAAGCCACCGCGGCCCTTGCCTGCTGAAACCTGCCTGTATTTCTTTTCTCTTTTTTTGGAAAATACTTTTTATTCTCTTTTTTTATATTTATAAATGAAATAAACAGTACCAACAACCTAGTCATTATCTACAGTTTCCAACAATACAGTATTCTTAGGAGGACACAGCAATAACGGGGGGGGGGGGGGGAACAGAGGAAAGAAAAGGAAGAAAAAAGCAAGAAAGAAAAAGAAAAAAAAGTTACTCAAAAGGATTAAATTTAAACTCCATTACACACAAACTTCAGATATCATTCTACTTAAAGTTATACCTATAACACTGCCAGTATTACAATTCAGTACAGCATAGATAACCAACCTTACATTTCAATATCATATCATCAGTCTTATAGCAAGGGAGCAAGCCTACAATTCATTTCCAATAACCATATATTGCCCTTCAGTTAACATATAATAGTAAAGCTTAACAATTTAACCAGCCAAAAATATTACTAATCAAAGTCTCATAATAATGATAGCAATAATAATAAAAAGGAAGGAAATTAAAAAGGATAAGTAATAACAACAACAAATCACTAATAAATTTTATGCTATCTATATTTTAGATAGTGTCATTTCTAAATCTATATATGAATGTATACATATCTATACACACACAAACAGGACTTTTATTATACAGTATATCATGTCTAAGGTAAAAAAAGAGGAAGTAAGAAAAAGAGAGAGAGAGAAAAAAAGGGGATATATGTGAACAGTCCTCTGGACTGGCATACTGTCCAGACCTTATAACCCAAACAAATCCGAAAAACAGTAATAATTAAAAAGTTGCCAGCTCACGAGGCTGGGGAAAATGTCTCCTGTGCCTTACTTTGAATGCCAGCTAGCCAAGCTTCCACCATTTCATGATTTAAAAACTTTTTCATCTGGCCTTCAAAAAGATGCAAAATATAGTAGGATATTTGATTTGATATTGCAGACTCATTTGTCTTGCCTGATTTCTCGCCTTGGTAAATTGCCTTCTTTTGTCAAACATTTCTTTAGTGTAATCCAGAAATAACATAACTTTGTCTCATGTTGGCCCCCCCAAAAGTTCTCCCACTTCTCTTGCCAAGCGCAAAATATGATTTTTTGTAGAAACTCTTGCAAATTGAACTATAACAGTATAGGCGGTCCCTTTGATGCCACGAACTGGACCTGGAACACAGTATGCATGCTCAATATCGAGTAAATAATCAGATGGCAGAGCGGGTAGCTCATGCAGAAATTTATCCAAGAATTTAGACAGTCTTATATCAGCAGGCAGATCTTTGATACCAAGGATACGCAGATTCGCTCTACGAGTATATGCCTGCAGTTGGGAAATTCTCGCAGACAGGATATTATGGGAGGCATGCATAGCCGTCTCTTGCGCAGACACCTGGTCTTGGAGAGCATTAACCTTCAATTCCATCTTTTGCAAAGAGCTATTAATTAAATCCACAGCCCCTTGAAGGTTAGTAATAGAATCTTGGATTGTATCCATCCTCTTAGCCTGTTCTGCTAATTGAGAAGACAAAGTTTTTATCAGAGCCAGCAACTCCTCTACATCTCCGGCATCTCTAGAAACCTTTGCCAAGGGAGGAGTTGGGGGAGTTGGTGGTGGTCCTGTGGCTTTTTTCCTTCCCCTTGATGCTGCCATCCTTCTCTTCCGTAAAGAAAGCAAGTAAGTATAATCACAAACAGTCACTTCAACAGATTTTGCAGGTCCTCAGATATTGTTGGTATTTTTAATTCATAAATACTTTTGGAGCTCATCAGCCCCGAAGTCTCCTAATTACATAGGAGTTTCAAAACAGCTTTGAGTAGACGATGCTCCGGAAAACTGACCTTAGAGTCCAGCTCTTCTGCTGCTCCACAAAAGGAGTTGTTCTTCCAAGTTGTTATCGAGATGGTACTCTAGCTTCCCCTTTTAATTCCAGGGGAAGATGAAAAGCTGTTTGAGGAGGCGACCTGTGGAACCTCCGCAGGACACTTGCCAGGGTGACATGGCTCCTACTAGAAGTTCCACCTGCCTGTATTTCTGATAAAAACATGCCCCCCTTTTTTTTTATTAGCGCTCTATCTTCACCTGTCTGTGCTGCTGGTTTTGGTAATCCAGTCTCCCTCCTTCCCCCTCCACACTCTGACTCCCCAGGTAGTGGTTTGTGTTGTGGCCCCCTGCCCCCCCCCGAGGTCCATTGATGAATCTGCTTTCACTCACCATCCCTCCTGCCCTTGCTGCCTCAGACAGCAAAATCTCACTGAGCTCATGCCACCCTGCCCCACATACTTCCACCCCACAGCCCGACTTCTTGAGCAGTTTTTCTGCTGCAGCCTCCCTCCCTCCTTTCTGTCTACGTCACCCCTAAAACCATACCAGCCTATTTTTCCTCCAGAAAGACCAATGTGTTGCAACTCCAAAGATCTTTATTGACAAAGAACAATTTTTGGCGGCTTCTATTACCACCATAGGAAAAAAGAGGAAAGGTTCCTCTTGTGAAAGCACTGAGGCATTACTGACCCCTAGAGGGATGCCATTTTTCCTCGGCGTTTTCCTGACAGACTTTATAGTGGGGTGGTTTGCCATTGCCTTCCCCAGTCCTAACTACCTTTCCCCCAGCAAGCTGGGTACTCATTCTACCGACCTCAGAAGGATGGAGGGCTGAGTCGACCTGAGCCGGCTACCTGAAAACCAGCTTCCGCTGGGATCGAACTCAGGTCGTGGGGAGAGTTTCAGTTGCATTACTGCCGCCTACCACTCTGCACCACACGAGGCTCTTTTATTACCACCATAACAACAGCTAAAAAACTACTTTTTGCTTCGAAGGCACTATTAGGCATGGCTCGTATGAAGCGTGCTGATGGGGTGGGTTGCTGGTTCTAAATGGGAATGCAAGGTACTGGGCTACTGGTTTGTGGGTTGCAGTGCAATTACAGAAGACAAGGTTCTGACAGACTACAAAGGGGGGCCTTATGCAGGGAATGCTATGCTTAAATATATACTTATAGAGAAGGGATGCTTATCATGGGGAAGGCTACATCATTCTACATTCTTTTAGCAAGCACAGGCATAGGGAAAGGCACTTCTGCAGTTGCAAGTTCTTCTTAGTAATGGTACACATGTGGGTAATGGGTCTGGATCCACTCAGAGATAGATGAACCGATATTTCTAGCTTCCTCCCAAGTCACTGATTCAGATGCTGGATTCAAGGGAAGTGGTGGGGGCTCATTAACCCACCCATCAATAGCAATGGCATCATTTTCAGCCTGGGGCCTGGTAGCTCTGGGTTGTCCTGAAGGAGCACGTCCCCCCTTGACATGCAGATGTTGGGCAGGATGCCACAAGCAACAATCACATCTGGTATGAGGTTTTCCTTCACATCCAGAAGAGTGTAGAGGGAAATGCCACTGCATCTTTCAGCAGCCAAAAGCATGCTCAATGGAGAATCTAGCACAGCTGTGGTAGTAAAGTTTTTCTGTTTGGCCATCTTTGGAGCCCAGGATGATGACATGAACCACGGTTGAAATGCAAAGGCCTGGTCTCTGAGAATGAGGAGCTAAAATGTGCATTTGCGAGGAATCCAGAGCCCCCACCACCCAGGGAACCTCACATGTTCTTTCTCTCCTCCACCACCTTTATGACGTCAGCAAGGCAGCGCTTGTTCAGAATGCACACTGTCTCTCTGAAGATTTTGCATGCAGTAGACTCCCCTACTCCGAAGGTATTGCACAGTGGGTGGTACCCAATGTTGAAAGCAAGTTTGTACAAGGTTAGCCCCAACCATTTTTTTTCCTGATATGGATTTCCACATTCCCTTGTCTGAAAGATGGATTATAGGCCCAATTTCCAATGCTATGATTTAAAAAATGGCCCAAGAGACATGCAAAGGGCATGAAATCTGGCATCATCCCAAGCATCCACAGCCAGAATTTATGTCCACATGGCTTGTGTGTGTGGCAGTTACCACCGACGGATGACACATCTTTCTGTGGTGAGCTCCTCCACCAAAGCGACAGCAACCTTGGCATTGTGGTCTCCTTCCACACAGGCAGACATTTGCAGCCTCTGCAGACCTCTGAACCTTCTCACACAAGCCTGAAAAAAGGCTCCTTACATAGCCTTGCTTTGCCACCCCCTCTACCTGCAGCATACAGATACAGTAGAGCCATTAGGGAATCTGGTGCAGGTGTCGTGCGACGGCGCGCAAGAGCCTCTGCCGGTCTTCGCAGTGATCAGTAAGCGCTTTTAGAGCAGTGTCAATTGCAGCAGAAATAAGTGCCTCTTCTGCCATGACTCCCTTCAAATTATGGGACAGTTGTGGAAGCAGCCATGTTTTGTGCTAATTCCGCTGCTGGGAAAGGAGGAGCAGAACAAGGAGAGGCAGGCAGAGGCAGGGGAAATTGGCACTTTGGATTGAGTTTCTCATTTCAGTCCCTTAGCGGCATGGTGGGTGTGGTGGGTGAGAAGCCAGTACTGTTAGTATTGAAAGGTGGGTGGCAGGGAAAGTGGAGGAAGGGGGCACTGTGGCCTGATGACATGTTCTCCAGGCTGCAGCAAGAATGTTTGGTTCACAGACCAAGTTCAGTATTCGTTCTGCTGCAAGTACCTGCAGAGAAGTAGCTACTGCTTCTCAAGAAGTCAAACTACCATTGTATTAAGACTTTGGAGAACTGGGGGTGGGGGGGAATGAAGGGATGAAGGAAGAGGGAGGTATAGGCAGAGAGACAGAAGAAATAGAAATAAATGTTTTTGAGCACATGAGTGATCACGATTCAACCCCCCCACCCCCCCACGCACACACAGAATGCAGCATCCCAGTCATACCACAAAAGGTATAATTGCACCTTTGCACCTACGGAGCCATATGCATCAGCACTGGCAGATGATCCTAAGCTTCAAGTGAGCAGCTACTCTTCCTCTGGTACAATAGGCATCCATGGTTCCAAAAATGAAAGTGAACCATCCCAACCACCCTCTTTGGTACTTAGTGCAACCGTGGAATGCCTAGGGCACAACAACGTTGCAGTTTGCTGTCTGCAACTGTCCTTGAAAGTACACCTGGCAAAGCAACTCTTGTTTTAATTTTTATTAAGATGCAAACAGAAACGGAAGAAGCAAAGCATTACACGCTAGGGAAAACATCGGGGGGGGGGAGGGAAGTGTGGAGGGAGTAAGGGAGATACTGAGCACCAGCACCTTTTCTATTCTGGTCATCCTCTTCCATTGAGCCTCTGATGAAGAATGTGGTTGCTGAGTTTGCCTCCTCCACCCCTTCTAGTGGCATGGAGAGGTTGATCAGTGAGCTCTGTGCAAGTTCAGGAATTTGTGAACATTTCTGAAGAACATGTGTTCCCAATTTGGGGTTATGAATGGGGCATGTTCAAGTGATTTGCAAACTGAAACAAAATTCTCATAGATCCCTAACATTCAGTGCTCTTCACAAGGAAGCAACCCCAGCTATTAAGCTATCAATACATGCTGAATACCGCCTGGAGTCCTGTACAAGAAATGTTGTTGTCAGAGAGGATGTTCTACATACTGCATTTGTTTGAATGAGTGTGAACAAGGCCCATGGGTTCCTGTGTCAACTGCTGCTGTGGGGGAGGGGGCATATTTTAATTGCCAAAATCTTAAAGTGTGTGAGAGCATGTTTTTACTTTCACTAAGCTGTGGTCCAGAGAAATACTATGTTTCACTCATCTGGCTTACAGCTAGAATGGGAAACACATGGCCCATGACAAGCATGCCAACAGGAGCTAGGTACAAGCCAGCTTAGGATGAATCCTTCCTAAGGGATCAGGGTATAAATGTTTTTGGTCATCTAAAAGGGTATGTGTTAGAACCTGGCAATAAACATACAGTAGGACATGAAAACTGGAAAAAAAAAAAAAAGCCAAAGGTTCATAAGGGAAAATGTGCATGGCAAAGATGGGGGAGCTGGAGTACTCGATGCTGCTAAACATGAACACAGATAAAGCTGGCATAACAAAAACTTGGTGGAATGGACAGCACTAATGGGATAGAGTTATCCCTGAATATAAACTCTATAGAAAGGACAGGGAGGGGCATACTGAGAATGGTGTTATGCTTTATGTCAAAAGGATAGTAACCAGAAAAATTAGGAGGAATAAACTCCTCCACAGAAACCACTGTGTATTGTAATACCAGTGCCACAAACTAATTTAATACTGAGGACATCCTATCGTCCCTGACCAAAATGCTGAGGATGATCTTGCGATGGAGAATGAAATCAGGCAGAGAGCAACATTACTATAAGATTTAATATATATTTAAGTGGAAAATTGCCAGGGAAGTCCAGCACAATCACATTTGACTTCCAAAGAGGAAACTTCTCTAAAATGAGGGAACTGGTAAAAAGGAAGTTGAAAAGGGGAGTCAAGAGGGTTAAATCCCCTCAAAATGCTTGGAGGTTACTCAAAACCATAAAAATAGAAGCTCATCTAAACTGTATATCACAGGTTAAGAAAGGTAGCATTGAGTCCAAGAGGTCACCAGCATGGTTAACGAGCAGCATCAAGGAAGCTAATAGAGAAAAGAGGGCTGCCTTCAGAAAATGGAAGTCTTGCTCAAATGAGGAAAACAAAAGGGAGCACAAGCTAGCACGGCAATGCAAGCAGACAATAAGAGATGCAAAATAGCATTTTGAGAAGCATATCACTAACAACATCAAGGCCAACAATCAATATATCAGAAGCAGGAAACCAGCTAGGGAGGCAGTTGGACCATTGGATGACAACGGAGATAAAGGAGTTCTAAAGGAGAATAAGGAGATTGCAGAGATGCTGAATGAATTATTTTAATCTGTCTTCACTGCAGAACATATAGGACAGATACCTGTGCCTGGACAGATGTTTTCAGGAAGGGAGTCTGAAGAACTGAGGCAAATAGTGGTGACAAAAGATGAATTTCTCAACCTTATTGCCAAATTGAAAGTTAATAAATCACCGGACCCAGATGGTATCCATTCTAGAGTTCTTAAAGAACTCAAATATAAAATAGCTAATCTTCTAACTGAAATATGTAACATGACTCTAAGATCAGCCTCTGTACCAGAGGACTGGAGAATGGCCATTGTAATACCAATTTTTTTAAAAGAATCCAGGAAATTACAGACTGGTTGGCTTAACGTCTGTTCTGGGTAAATTGGTTGAAAGCATGATTAAAGATAAAATTAGTAAGCATATAGAAGAACAAGGCCTGCTGAAAAAGAATCAACATGGCTTCTGCAAACCAAAGTCCTGTCTCACTAACTTTTTAGAGTTCTTTGAGAGCGTCAATAAACATGTGGACAGGGGTGATCTGGTAAACATTGTTTACCTGGACTTCCAAAAGGCTTTTAACAAAATACCTCACTAAAGACTCCTAAGCTAACTTAGCAGTCATGAAATAAGAGGACAGGTCCTCTTATGGATCAGTAACTGGTGAAAGAACAGAAAGCAAAGTAGGAATAAATGGTAAATTCTCCCAATGGAGGGATATAAACAGAGGGGTCCCACAGGGATCTGTATTGGGGCCAATGCTTTTCAACTTATTCATAAATGATCTGGAATTAGGCGTGAGCAGTGAAGTGGCCAAGTGATGACACCAAATTATTTAGCATGCTTTTAAAAAAGGAACTGCAAGGAGCTCCAAAAAGATCTCTCCAGACTGGAAGAATGGGTATCAAAATGGCAAATGTGGTTCAATGTAAGCAAGTGTAAAGTGATGCACATTGGGGCAAAAAAATCCCAACTTCAGGTATAAACTGATGGGATCTGAGCTAGTGGTAACAGACCAAGAAATAGATCTTGGGGTTGTGGTGGACAGCTCAATGAAAATGTTGAACCACTGTGCTGCTGTTGTGAAAAAGGCAAGTTCCATGTTAGGCATTATTAGGAAAGGAATTGAGAATAAAACTCAGTATCGTACTCCACTTAAACAGATCTATAACCATACTTTGAATACTGTATACAGTTCTGGTCACTGCACCTAAAAAAGGATATTGTAGAGTTGGAAAAAGTTCAGAAAATGGCAACTAAAATGATAAAGGGGATGGAGCAATTCCCCTATGAGGAAGGGTTACAACATCTGGAATTGGTTAGCTTAGAAAAAAGGCAAGTAAGGGGAGACATGATGGAGGTGTACAAAATTATGCACAATGTGGAGAATGTGGATAGGGAGACATTTTTCTCCCGCTTTCATAATACTAGAACCTGGGGTCATCACAAGAAGGCAATTGGTGGGAGATTCAGGACAGATAAAAGGAAGTATTTCTTCACACAGCGAATAGTTAAACTATGGAATTTGCTACCACAGGATGTAGTGATGGCCACCAATTTGGATGGCTTTAAAAAGGGGTTAGACAAATACCTGGAGGAAACGGCTATCAATGGCTACTAGTCTTGATGGTTATATGCTACCTCCAATACCGAGGCAGTGGGCCTACATACACCAGTTGCTGGGGAACATGGGTGGGAGGGTGCTGTTGCACTCATGTCCTGCTTGTGGGTTCCTTGTTGACAGCTGGTTGGCTACTGTGTGAACAGAATGCATGGCTCTTATTATGTTCTTATCTAATAATGAATGATTAGTGGATAAAGTAGCAGTTATGGGAACTCTGGGGGGAAGTGACCATGTTATACCCGAATTCTTGGTTCTAAAGGAAGGAAAAGCCGGGTGTAGACAAAATCGTACCCTGGATTTTAGGAAAGCCAATTTTAATAAACTCAGAACAATAAGTTAGGTACCATGGTGAGCGACTCTAATGAGAAGAGGAGTCTAAGATGGGTGGGAATTTTAAAAAAAGGAAATTCTAAAGGCACAATTACAAACAATTCCAACAAGAAAAAAGGCAGAAGACAACAGAAGAAGGAAGGAAGGCTAAACCTGAGAATGAGCCGAGGTTAGAGAGGAAGGCTAAAAGCAACAAAAAAGCTTTCTTCAGATACATGCATAGTAAAAGACAGAGGAAAGAAATGGTGGTTCAACTATTAAATAAGCATTGCAAAATGATAACAGATGACAAAGAAAAGGAAGAAGTGCTCAATTCCTACTTTGGTCAGTCTTCTCCCAAAAGAGGGTCTATGAGCCCCCTGGCAAAGGCGAAGTACAGGCTGAAGGGGCAGGATTGCAGCTTGAGCTTGCTAGGCATATGGTCAAGGAACACCTAATTACTTTGAATGAGTTCAAATCTCCAGAGCCAGATGAACTGCATCCTAGAGTAATAAAGGCAGAAGAACTCTCAGAACCACTGTCTATTATCATTGAAAAATCATGGAGGATGGGTGAAGTGCCAGAAACAAGCTGCAGTTTCCAAACAGTCTTCAAGGGCAGCCCCACATAGAGTTAATTGTAGCAATCTAACTTGGAGGTTACCAGAGTATAGACTACTGAAGTCAGGTAATCCCTGTCCAGACAGAGGCGTAACATGGCCACCAGCTGATGCAGGTAGAAGGCACTTCATGCCACTGTGGCCACCTGAGCCTCGAGTGACAGTGATGGATCCAGGAGAACCCCCAAGCTACGAACCTGCTCCTTCAGGGGGAGTGCAACAACATCCAAAACAGGATGAACACCCTCCCTCTGCTCAGAACCTCCCACTAATATAATCTCAGTCTTGTCTGCGTTGAGCTTGAGTTTATTAGCCCTCGTCCAGTCCATTGTTACAGCCAGGCAGTGATCTAGCACATCCACAGCCTCTCCTAATGAAGATGAAAAGGAGAAATAGGGCTGCATGTCATCGGCGTACTAATGGCAATGAAGTCTCAGAACCACAGTCTATTATCTTTGAGAAATCATGGAGGACGGGTGAAGTGCCAGATGACTGGAGGAGGGCTAACGACCCTATCTTCAAAAAGGGCAAAAAGAAGGAACCTTGGAACTACAGACCAGTCGGTCTGACATCAATCCCTGGGAACATTCTGGAGCAAATTATAAAGTAATCCATCTGTAAGCACCTTGGAAACAATGCAGTGATTACTCGAAGCCGACACGGATTTGTCAAGAACAAATCCTGCCAGACGAATCTGATCTCATTTTTTTTATCAGATCACCTCCATTGTGGACTGCGGGAATGCTGTGGACATAATATACCTCAACTTCAGCAAAGCTTTTGACGAAGTGCCCCATGATATCCTGATGAGCAAACCAACTAAAAGTGGGTTAGATGAAACAACTATCAGGTGGATCCACAATTGGCTACAGGATCAGACTGAAAGAATGCTTATCAATGGGACCTTCTCAAACTGGGGAGAGGTAACGAGTGGGGTACTGCAGGGCTCAGTCCTGGGCCAAGTGCTCTTCAGCATTTTTATTAATGACTTGGATGAGGTGGTGCAGGGAATGTTTATCAAATCTGCAGATGACACAAATTTGGGTGGGATAGCTAATACCCTGGAATACAGAAACAGAATTCAAAGTGATCTTGATAGGCTGGAGTGCTGGGCAGTAAACAACAGAATGACATTTAATAGGAATAAATGCCAAGTTCTGCACCTAGGAAAAAGAAACGAAATGCACAGTTACAAGATGGGCAATACTTGGCTCAACAATACTACAAGCGAGAAGGATCTGTGAGGAGAGACTGAAAGAACTGGGCATGTTTAGCCTTGAGAAGGCTGAGGGGAGATATGATAGCGTTCTTCAAGTACTTGAAAGGTTGTCACAGAGAGGAAGGCCAGGATCTCTTCTCCATCATCCCAGAGTGCAGGACAGAGAAGAATGGGCTCAAGTGACAGGAAGCCAGATTCCGGCTGAACATCAGGAAAAACTTCCTGAGTGTTACAGCAATATGACAATGGAACCAATTCCCTAGGGAGGAAGTGGGCTCTCCCACACTGGAGGCATTCAAGATGAAGCTGGACAGCCATCTGTGAGGGATGCTTTGTCTTGGATTCCTGCATTGAGCAGGGGGTTGGACTCAATGGTCTTACACACTCCTTCCAACCCCACTATTCTGTGATTCTAGTTAACCTCAAATAGACTGGGTTAATTGCATGTGCAGGTCACAGGTAAGAGCCAACATTTTTAGATACTCTTAATTACTGTGTCTTAGAAGAGTTTGGTCATGGAATTGATCAGAAGGGAGATGACCCTGGATTCAATTTTAAGTAGCACCCAGGTGATGTAATGGTGTTGAGAAAAGTGACCACAATGTTATGACATATACACAGGTGGAAAATTGCCAAGGTAGTCCAACAAGGTCACATTTGAAGCTGCTCAAAAATTAGTGGACTACTTAAAAAGAAGTCTACAAGCAGAGTCAAGAGAAACAAATCTCTCATAATACTAAGGGTAATCCAATTAAACTGATTGGCAGGAGATTCAGGACACACAAAATGAAGTACTTCACATATAATGCATAATGTATATGCGCACAGCGAGCTATTAAAAACGATTAAACAAAGAAGATAAAGGTGCAATCCTATGAATGTTTAGACAGACAAAAGCCCTACAACTCCCAGCATCCCTCTGGGCAGCCATGCTGTCTAAACATTTCTGTCTAAGCATGCACAGGATTGCAGCCCAAGTCTACCAATGAAGGATAAATCTATCAATGGCTACTGGTCATAACGGCTACACGGAACCTTCAGGTTCAGAGGCAGTATGCTACTGAAGCGTTGCTGGGGAGCAACTGTGGGAGAATGCTATTGCCTTCATGCCCTGCTTATGGACTTCCTGGAGGCTTCTTGTTGGCCACTGTGGGAAACAGGATGCTGGACTAGAAGGGCCTTTGGTGTGATCCAGCAGGGTTCTTCTTATGTTTTTCTGTTCTTAAGTGCATTTTGACTGGCCATAAAGAGCCCTTCAGAAAAAGACCCTTGCTCATATAAGAAAATGAAGTTTTGAACCAAACCAGTTCTCAATCAAATACCAGATTTCCAGTTTAACAGGAAAACATCTAGAATTCCAAATATCTTCCTACATTATGACTCATCCAGAATTAATCCCAGGACAGTTTCACAGCTGAAGCGTGTGCAGTGGCATCAGGCAGCTATGAGTGAAGCTGGTAATAGATGCTATTAATATAAAAACTTCTTGCCAGCTGATTAAGAGCACCATCATATATGGAGGTGTGGTATTCTTCTCCTACGGATTGTTCATTTACTGCAGCAAGGGGAAGGAACCGCAAGTGAAAACAACAGAATAGCTTCAAACTTTCTCAGCTGTAGTTGGGGGAACAGAGTAGTGATGTCATAATCCTGTCAGCCAATAGGGAAGCATTTTCAGTTTCTCTCCAGGATTGCAGTTTTCAGCAAACTTTAAAGTGTTTTTTTTTTAATGAAAACTGTAAGAGTTAGAGAGATGATTCTTGTTTCTATGGATACTGACTGAACAACTGCTGACAGCACACAGGATTCTAAAATTTAGGGAAAATCCCCATTGCTTCATTCACGATGGCAAAACAAACAAAGGAAACATTAGTAGTAGAGTAAAATATAACATAGAGGTTATCTGCCATATCTGAACTTCATTACTTATGTCCTTCCAAGCCTTTGGCCAATTTTAAGGGTTGATCTGTATGTTCAGGATTGCAGCCTCCTTCCTATTTTTCAAAATTCCCAGCTTTGACATGTAAAGTTAATTATCACGTCCTGCATACACAGCAGCCTTAATCAAAGAGCTGTACACTGAATATCCTGACACATTTGATGATCTTGTTCCAGGGAATGCAATCCTTGTGAAGAAACAGGTTTTCATGTGTGGGCCTGTTGTGCCTAACTTATAGAAACCTACTGTGGGGGAGAAAGGAAACAGGATCCAGCAAAATGCAGCCACTCCCATGTGACTTCATGTTGAGCGGGATGCCCCCTCCATGAAGAGAGGCACATCGTACCCCCTGCTCCACACCAGATAGAAGTGACAGACCCATCAATTTGCTATTTGCCTCAGTGCATTAGAGACTAGTCTGGGCTGCGTTGCCATACTATACCCAATAGCCCATCTATTGGGGGTGGGGGTCCATCTGCCTAAGTCATTCTGGGATTCATCACTATGGAATGCTAGAGCTGCTATGCTACAGAAACTACTCTGAGGTCCTTGATTATGCTGGGAATAGCTCCTTTGACTCCTTCTTCCCATTTCTACCCTTTTCCTCTTTCTCGCCCCAGAGACTGACCTCTAAGTACATATTCCTTACTACTCTTCTTTGCTCTCTGGTCTCCTCTCAACTCTTCTCTTCCTCCTCCTATCCCTCTCTCTGCTCTCTCTCTCTCACCCATACTTCTCTCTGTTGTTGTTCAGTCGTTCAGTCGTGTCTGACTCTTCATGACCCCATGGACCATAGCACGCCAGGCCTTCCTGTCCTGCGCTCTCTCCCGGAGTGTGCTCAAGTCCATAGTCATTGCATCAGTGATGCTATCTAGCCATCTCATCCTCTGCCATCCCCTTCTCCTTTTGCCTTCAGTCTTTCCCAGCATCAGGGTCTTTTCCAGAGAGTTTTCTCTTCGCATTAGGTGGCCAAAATATTGGAGCTTCAGCTTCAGTATCTGTCCTTCCAATGAGCACTCAGGGTTGATTTCCTTTAGGATGGACTGATTTGACCTCCTGGCAGTTCAGGGGACTCGTAAGAGTCTTCTCCAGCACCACAGTTCGAAGGCATCAATTCTTCGGCGCTCAGCCTTCCTTATAGTCCAGCTTTCACAGCCATACGTTACTACTGGGAAAACCACAGCTTTGATTATGCAGACCTTTGTCGGCAAGGTGATGTCTCTGCTTCTTACTATGCTGTCTAGGTTTGCCATAGCTTTCCTCCCAAGGAGCAAGCGTCTTTTAATTTCATGGCTACAGTCACCGTCTGCGGTGATCTTGGAGCCCAAGAAAATAAAATCTGTCACTGCTTCCATTTCTTCCCCTTCCATATGCCAGGAAGTGATGGGGCCAGATGCCATGATCTTCGTTTTTTTAATGTTGAGTTTCAAACCAGCTTTTGCACTCTCCTCTTTCACCCGCAACAAGAGGCTCTTTAGATCCTCCTCGCTTTCTGCCATTAGGGTGGTATCATCTGCGTATCTGAGGTTGTTCATAATTCTCCTGGCAATCTTAATTCCGACCTGTGATTCATCCAACCCGGCGTTTCTCATGATGTACTCTGCATATAAGTTAAATAAGCAGGGCGACAATATGCAGCCTTGTCGTACCCCTTTCCCAATTTTGAACCAATCGGTTGTTCGATATCTGGTTCTTACTGTTGCTTCTTGACCCTCATACAGGTTTCTCAGGAGACAGGTAAGATGGTCTGGTAACCCCATCTCTTACAGAATTTGCCAGAGTTGGTTGTGATCCACACAATCAAAGGCTTTAACGTAGTCAATGAAGCAGAAATAGACGTTTTTCTGGAATTCTCTTGCTTTCTCCATGATCCAGCGAAAGTTGGCGATTTGATCTCTAGTTCCTCTGCCTCTTCGAAACCCAGCTTGTACTTCCGGTAGTTCTCAGTTCACATACTGCTGAAGCCTAGCTTGTGGGATTTTGAGCGTCACCTTGCTGGCATGTGAAATGAGCGCAATTGTGCGGTAGTTTGAACACTCTTTGGCATTGCCCTTCTTTGGAATTGGAATGTAAACTGACCTTTTCCAGTCTTGCGGCCACTGTTGAGTGTTCCAAATTTGTTGGCAGATTGAGTGCAGCACTTTAACAGCATCATCTTTTAGGGTTTTAAATAGCTCAGCTGGAATACTGTCATCTCCGCTAGGTTTGTTGTTAGTAATGCTTCCTAAGGCCCACTTGACTTCACTCTCGAGGATGTCTGGATCAAGTTCAGTGACCGCACTATCATGGCTATCAGGGACATTCAGATCTTTCCTGTATAGTTCTTCTGTGTATTCTTTCCACCTCTTCTTAATCTCATCTGCTTCTGTTAGGTCCCTGCCTTCTTTGCCCTTTATCATGCCCGTCTTTGCACAAAAAGTTCCCTTGAGATCTCCGATTTTCTTGAAGAGATCTCTAGTCTTTCCCATTCTGTTGTTTTCCTCGATTTCTTTGCATTGTTCCTTTAAGAAGGCCTTCTTGTCTCTCCTTGCTATTCTCTGGAACTCTGCATTCAGTTGGAGATATCTTCCCCTTTCTCCCTTGCTTTTCGCTTCCCTTCTTTCCTCAGCTACTTGTAAAGCCTCATCAGACAGCCACTTGGCTTTCTTGCATTTCTTTTTCTTTGGGATGGATTTCGTTGCTGCCTCCTGAACAATGTTACTTACCTCCGTCCATAGTTCCTCAGGCACTCTGTCTATCAGGTCTAATCCCTTAAATCTATTCCTCACCTCCACTGTATATTCATAAGGGATATGATTTAGGTCATACCTGAATGGTTTAGTCGTTTTCCCTACGTTCTTCAACTTAGAGGGCTTAGAGAACTTAGAGGGGCACCCAAACCCCACGTTCTCTGTCTCGGACTGAGCGGATCTACCTCTTTTCTTGCTGGGTTCTAGGGCAGTAAGTGTCTGCTGAGACTGGGAAGTCTGGTCTGGCCAGGAACAGGGAGAGGCAGATTCAGACCCCCTCCCCTTCTGTGGAAATGCTCCATCCTCAGCATCCAATCTGGCTCCTGCTGCCCAAATCTGGCATTGCACTTGTTGTGCTTCAAATAGGGCTGAACAGCACAAGGCCCATGGGATGCATGCGAACTCTGCCATCCCTGGTGTGGCCCCCACCGTGCTGCTGAATTCAGCAACAGCAAATGTTTTAAAAACAAAGTAACAAAAATGGCGATTTTAATGCTACAGAGCACTGGAAGCGTAAAATTTAGCCTGTCCTGAAGCTAAGTTTGACACTTTTGGTTCTCCGTAGCCACTACAGAGTGCCACGAGGGTCAAATTTAGCTTGAGAACAAGCTAAATGTAACCCTTTTAGTGCTCTATAGCAGTTTGCTGCTGAATTTTGGCAGCAAACCTCTATTTTTTTTCTGGGCACCTCACAGTATGGAGTGCGGTCTGTGGGACAGGGGCACACCTAGGGGGTAAAATGTCCTCCAAAGTTGTCCACCTCTGGCTTAGAACAACTGGGGGTTTGGGGCTTCCACTTCCTTCTTTTTGGAGTGGGAAAGGAGAGCAATGTATGTAATTAACAGTTCTATACTATATAATTAACAGTTCTATACTACGGAGAAACAGGACTTGCAACAAAATATTGCAGCATGGAGTGCTTCTATTCAGGATACTCTTTTCCATTCCCTCTTCCAGAGTGTTTTCTGTCTCCCCTCCTCCAACCCCCACTACTGAACAGTCAGTCAGCATTCTGTGGACAATGAGCATGCTTAGTCTTCATTGGGCTGCTTCGGGGGGATCCCCACCTTAGTTTTTGACAGATTTTTTTTGTACTTCTGCAAAATGCAGGGATTCCCTGAGCCTGCTTATACTTCCTCTTTTTGTGTGTGTGGGTGCCCTTTTCACTACATAGGTACTACCACTTGGAGAAATGAATGTGCTATTAGTATATATAGAAATGGGGTTCTGGAACAAGATGTTGAGTGTATGTTTGGGGCGGGGGGAGCCTTCACAGGCATTAGGCTTCCCAGAGTGAATGAATGGGCAGGCACCCTCTGGCAAGAGAGTGAGTGAACAGGCGGGGGCAGCTGGTAAGTGAGCAAGTAAGTGAGTAGGCACCTTTATATTTGTGTCTCCTCCTCTATCCCCTTTTCCAGCTGCTCCATTCCTTTCTCCTTCCCACCCAGTTTCCCATTTTTTGCTCTCTCAGCAGTCAGTCAGCATTCCATGGTCATCAAGCACACTTAGTTCTCAGTCCCTCCTTAATGTTTTTAAAGATTTTGTGTACTTTTGCAAAACATGGGGTTACCGCAAGTCTGCTGATACCTTCTTCTTGTGCATGGGTGCTGCTGTTGTGGCTACATAAGTGATGACACTCAGACAACTGAATTGGAATTAGAATATAGGAGGAGGAGGAGAGGTGGATTAACAATCACACTCTGTTGTCGAAGCAATACGAAAAAACACAAATGATCCAACACCTAAACCACAGTTGATTATATGGCAGTGTTGTTTAACTGGTGCTTGCCAAATAGCAAGTTTCATGCATAGTTAATTCAGTCTGTTGCTAGCATTTCTGAAGTATGAAGGTTTCAAAGCCGTAACATGTGGTGGTGGTACGATATTTTTATTTATTTATCTACAAGTGGGGCCCTGTAACAAAATGTGTTCCTCATATATATAAATGACATCATTTGTCCACTCGCTTCCATACCTGAGTACATTTTAAAATAGGTTCTCAGTGAGGACAAGGGAATGACCAATCCAGGTAATGAGATGGTTCATTCTACCTGTCAGGAATGAGTCCAAGAGCCTTGAGATGTCTGACAGCTCCGATTCTGAATCAGAGTTGGAGCAGCTAGTTCAGAGGCTGGGTGAGGGACCTTCCCTAGTGAGCCAAGATGCTGGGACAGATTCCTCCAAAGACCCTGACAAACAGATGGCCTAGGCTAAGTCCATGCCCCCTCCGTCTACAGTGAGAACTCAAGTTTCTGAAGAGGAGGAGGAAGAGGTGCGTGACTTGAGAGATTCTAGGGCATGTCCCAAAGCAAAGTGGGAAAAGTTAGGGGCAGCAAAAAACTGTCAGGAACTTCACTACCCTCCGTTCATCTCCTCTAATTAGGGATCACAGATTAGTTGTTTAGGGGTTTGAGGCTGAGAGTTCCTGGAGTCTGCATTTGTAAAGAGGCTAGTTTCTAGTAAAATAAAGTAGTATTAGCCAGAAGCTTTGTCTCCTTGTTGATTGTGAAGGGGGGAGGACGATCCATTTCTGACACTACCCTTTTAATCTCTATGTATCACCTCCTCCCTCCTCCTTGTCCAGCCATTCTATTGCCTTCTCCCTCTGACCCAGTTTTAAAGGGTTTTTTTTCCCTTCCAGTCTGTCAATAATCTGTGCTGCTGGATTATCACTGGGCTGTCTTGGGGTCCACCCCGCCTTATTTTTTTCTTCAGATTTTTCGTGTTGCTGCAAACCTCATCACTATCCTCACCCTGCTGTTGCCTCTCCCATGGATAGTATAGTTTTGGCTGCATTCATATGAGCACAGGAAAATTTGGATTGATATTAGAAGAAATATCCCATCTTTCTAAATATATGGCAACTCAATGCAGCTTACAGCAGTTTAAAATAAACATATCCTACGTTGTTTTATAACATCCCCACAAGAACTTATACACATTAGGAGTCAGGTCATGAAACCATTTTTCCCCAATATGATTGGTTAGCTACTGTCACTGGAGTGGTGATTTTTCTTCTGCCAAATTTATGAGTATTAGGATAGCAAGCATTTTTGTTTATGTTCATTTTTGTTCATCTGATGCTTTGGGAGTCAACTCCAGGCTGGTGTCTCTCTCCCCCCCCCCCCCCCGGTCCCAACTGAATGGTCAGTAGAAGAGCATTCCTGAAAAACTCAATCAGCTGCATTGATGGTTATATCTTCATGAACTAGTCTCAATAAGTTAGCTTCATTTGTCTAGCAGTACATGACTATGTTCATGTGGTTTTTAATAAGCCACTTTCCTTTGGCCCCTTCTTGGGAAGTTTCTTGATACTTACTCCCTCCTGCAATAAGGGGTGAGCAAGGATTGGAGCTGCCTCCACTGAAGAGATCAGGTGGGAAGATGGACCAGCTGGGCAGAGGCTCCATTTCCTGCTCCTGCTTTTCCTCTACTGCTCCATACTGACTCAGAGAGCCCACAGTGAGTGAATGGCATACCCACCTCAGCCACCATGAGGACTGAGTGGGCTCTGGTGCAAGAACTAGGCTGCTCTGAGGAACCTTCAGCTGTCCTGAGGTGGGATATTAATGGAAGGCACTCTCAGATTTTGGCACAAATGCACTATGGTACACTGTGGAACCTTGCTGCCTTTGGCTGAGAAAGGGCCAGCCTGGGTATGTGGGGTGCCCCCACTCCATCCAGAAAAAGATTTAATGGGAGGAAGACCCTCTCTGTGGGTAAAAAGAATGGCGAATCTGAATGAGCAGACAACCTTAGGGCCATCAGGGAGATCATGTTTATAAGGCACATGAAAGACCCTGGTGCAGTGTCCAACTGGGGTCTTCCACGCTGGCCAGGCCCGGTCTGTAAGCATCCCCTACTGCTTGCACAATGCAATATCACACTTCTGAGGGCAAGCCCCAAAACGAGTGGAAACACTCACCAGAGCCCTGCCCCTTCCAGAAATGAGCATTTCTGCTAATTTCAGGGCTTGCCCCTAGAAATGCTATATTGTATCACGCAAGCAGTTTTTGATTTTACAAATCAAGTATTATGTCAGGATCAGACCGAGTGAAATCACTGTCATTCTGCAGAAGGTGATAAGCGCACCTGATTGTCCTCTTGGACTTCCATGCTGTACTGGTGCCCTGCCTGTACCTCGGTGACTTTCTCTCCCAGGAGGAAGCCCAGGCGAGTCATGAGTGTATTTGCTGCCTCATCTACAGATGGAGGGGGTCCCAGCTCCTGCTCAGCTTCACCTGCACACGGAAAGAAAAAGAGGACATTAACTGGATAAATTATACTTCATACCTCTAAACTATGTCACTATCCAATGTTTCCCAGATCTAATCCTTCCCACTAAAACTTCCTAATATTTAATCAAATGATGACGACATCTCAAAGGTGTAGTTTCTTTTTTCATTTTCTCCCAAAGGTTGCTCAGTCCTGAACAGATTATCTCATTGCACCTGTAGGATTGAAGACATCCATCAACTCATCATAATCTAGACACATGCCTTTTATAAATCAAAAGAAACCTTTCTGGATGTTTAGAAAATGCCTGATTTTTAGACTCTACGCAAAATTACATATTTGTAATTACATATTTGTACAACTGCAAAACATTTTAAGTCCTGAGCTCCTCTTAAAGTAAGACCCTTTGGTATGGCTTTCAATGTTACAATTTTAAATCTTGGGAACACTTCCATAACTCTGAAGGCAAGAAGTCTTTATATGCCCATCCACTCATATGAGCACCTTCCTGATTACATAAGTAGACACTGCACATTTTATTTACTTTTCTAAATGTATTTGCTCCACTTTTCAGCCCAAACGTGCCCCCAAGGCTGCTTACAATCATTAAAAACAAAATACAAAAATGCAACTTGCAATTTTTAACATGAGAGTGGTATGCAGAAGAACCCATACAATTCCAGTCGTGTGAATTATCTTTGTCCAGCTTATTCTGAAAGTTGGCCCTAAAGTGACATTGATGGAGACTCATGGGGGGCAGACTACTTTGTTGCACTATTATTAAACTACACAGTAATATACAAGCCCCATTCCCTTCTGTACTGAGTTTTTGCATCCCTTCACTTATATCTATGTGATCTTAGCATAAACAGTGGCCTCTCCTTTTTATCTTCCTGGAGAGCTTCTATCAGCGCTGCATCACAATATCAGACAAGCAGGTGAGTACTCATAGAAAACGCAGGCAGTTTTTCTTCAGAAACACATTTAGTCAAGACCAGGAAATTGTTCCTCTGCTTTCCCTGTGTAACTAGTGCTGGATGATGCCAGGACAAACCCTGGCATATGTGGTGTGGACTGTGTGGTTTGACAAAACTGCATGAACACTTCCAATCACTCAAAGAAGGGTTGAGCAGACATACTCTTCGTCAATCAGTCACAAGAGCTGGCACCACCAGGTCAACTACATTGAGGTGGGGGAGGGGGGGCTTAGGGAAGCTCAAAAGGCAGATGTCTGAGTTTTCTTAGGGTGCTGCCAAATGAGACTTTTATTGTTCAACAGCACTGCCTCATTCATAGAATGTTATGAGGGGCCCTGACATCATCTTCAATTTGTAGCCCATTTATATGGACCATGGAACAAATTCTGAATCCTGGATTTTTAGGTAGATGTGCAATTTGTTAATAATAAATAGGATTCGTACTACAGCCTACCATTTATAGTTCGGTGGATTTGCAGAGCAGTTCAACAGGATTCTAGGGCCTTTTTTTGTATGGGACAGCCAAAAGAACTCAGACAGATTACTCCCATATGAGTATACAGGAGTAGTGTTCAAGCCACCATGGTTTCACCCCTCCTAAAATTCTGTTTGGGTGGTCTGTCTGCCCTTAGAGCTGTTAGACTGGGCATAAGCCATGAAGCCACAGATGTTGCTAGATACTTAAAAGATATGGGCCACAGGTCTAGGACACAAATTTCATGTGGTAATATATATTTATTTACATTTCACCAATGTTTGCAAAGAAAACACTGAAATAAGGAGAGCCTTTGAGCATATGCAGAATGCTTTTCTCCTGACCCTGAGTAATTATGTCATCCTTTTCCGCACACACATAATAATGACTGAATATATCCCACATATATTAAAGCCTCACTATTCTCTGTCTTAGACATAAAGCATTGAACACACATGTTGCAAGAAAACTACAACCAGATCACATACATTTTGTTCCCCTCCATACAACAACCCCTCCTCATGTTTCCATTCTCCAGCAACTCTTCAGAAAACAGATGTTTTGTTTCTGGTTTTTGCAACTCTCCTCTATTTCCTTCAAAAAGTCCATGCAAAAAGAAGAAAAACACAAATGAGAAAAAAAATGCATTGGACTGGGATGAAAGTGTAGCCAAGGCAATGAACTGGAATTAGGTGGGCAGTACCATGCTCACAACTCAGGACTTATTTCTGAGTAAATATGCAGAGAATCAGGCTGCAAATCTCTCCACAAAAGTAAGTTGGGCTGCAATGCTATGTACACTTTTTTGGGAGTAAGCCCCATTGAACATAATGGGAATTCTGAGTGCATATACATAGGGTTATATAAGTGAGCAGTAATTATCCCCCCCTCCATTAACTTCTGTTTTCATTAAAGCTTGTCATTCCATTTCTCTATAACAATAACTGACAAACAAAATAATCCCGGGTTCCTTCCTCTGCAGCCATGTGAACCCACTCTTCCCAAAGAGTTGGATGACTTGGTGAGGGAGAAAAATAAATCCTCTGGTCTATTTGTATAAAGTCAAATACAGTTCAGAACTTCTCTTACCCCCCCCCACCCCTCTTGAAAATTCCCCAAGACTTGCTCTGCATGGAATAAAGAAGAAAACGAAAGACCAGGATAGGGGAAGGAAGAAGAGGAAAAGGAGAATGGTGATTGGAAATGGAGCAGGGAGAGGGAGAATTCCCCAAGCTACATGGCGTATTTTAAAGGGGTAGCACTTCAGAGGAATTTGGGAGTTGGGGTGGAGAGGGTAGGAGGGTTGTACATACCTTGATTAACTTTCTGTGGTGAAGTGGCTGAGGGCTTTTTCTTGCTTTTTTAAAACTGTAAAACTTACATAAAGCCCAGTACCTGCAGGCAGCACCATGAGGCACTCTGCAAAGAGCCTCCCCAGCACTTCCCAGAACATGACATCCTATAATCCTAACCCGCCTTTTGGTATAAACTGCCGCCTGCAGCAATTTGGGAAAAGTTAAAGGTGAAGGTGAAAAAAGAAATGTGTGGAGGCTAATTAAACCCTTTGCTGTGCTGAAGCCACTGAGCTTCTGCAGGAGCAAAAAATCCCAGTTTTGGGCAGTAAAATCAGATGCTTTGTGAAATACAGTATTCCATAGGGCGGTCTTCCTGCCCTTCCTCCTCCCTCTTCAAACATTCATTGCAAACAAGCTCACAGCAGTGGGCATGTAAGAATATAAAAATAGGGGGAGAGAGACAAAACAACAACAACAATGAGCAGACTGTGGAAGTAAAGGTGGCAGTGTCTCCTATAGTTTTAAAGGCTGTTGCCTTCATGCTACACCCTCTGTTGATTTGCTAAGGAAGTAATCCTAAAGTCTCCTAATCATCGAAAAGCTACTGAGCTCAGAGGGAAGAGGCAGGCTTGTATTAAAGTAGATGATGTCACTGGGGCAGCTCAGAAGATTTGGGGCACACCTCAGAAGATTTGGAGCACATACCCTGGTATGCTCTTTAAAACAATGTCCATGCATGAAGCAGTATGCAAATGTACCCATATACATACAGCAGCTGTTTATTTAAGCACCATACAGGAGGCCGTGATCCAGCACAAGGCTTGAACTACCCACTGGCAGAATGGCCAATATGACCTTCGTGTGACACCATAGTCTATGGGATTGGGGAGCTAGTCTGTATGCAGTAAATTCCAGCAAAATGGGACTCCCATTGCCCCAAAGGCCAAATAAATTTAAAAAAAAACGTTTAAAATTTTATATTCTTTTAGTGACCTTTTGACCCTTTTAGAGTAGGATTTGTGAAATCTCTACTGTGAGTTATATTTGTTTTATCCCCTGCTGCTTGTTTTAATGCATTATTTAGATTATATCATTTTACCTTTTATGTATCAGTTCTCCTTAACTATAAGCTGTCCCAAGGAGTTTTGTTAGTGTAGGGGCGGGCAACTGGTGGCTCTCTAGATGTTTTGGCCTACAACTCCTATGAACCCTCACAACGGACTTTGCTAGCTAGAGCTGATGGCACTTGTAGGCCAAAATAGAAGGCTACTAGTTGATCACACCTGTGATAGTGAGTGGTATATAAATGAAGAAAAACAAATAAATGAAAAGGAAATACAGCAGGCCATATTCGTTGGATATATCTCTGCCTCCCATTATAGATAAAATGAAAGGCCCAGACTTCAGTCACACATTACAACTGAAAGAAGCCTTATGTACATTTGGCAGGGAAAGTAGAACCTGAACTTGATTACATCCCAGGAACAGGGGGTTTCAAACAAAGTAAGTTTATAGCATAGTGGAGCACACATCCTGGGAGCCCCAAGAAACTGACTCTTGTGTGACTGGCACTACACCTGCAACAAGCTCAAGTGTATGGGAACCATGTCCAGATCACAGGTGGGTTTCAAGCGCCACTACTCCCACATACGTTGTCTCTATTTAACAACACTTTGGAAAATAATTTAAATTATATTACCTTACTATTCTCAAATCCAAAACCAGAGAATAAACAATGCTTTACAACTAATTATTGCAAGATAGAAGTTTGATTTTTTAAAAAGTTATACATTTTGTCGTAATATGAATAGTAAGAATCAATCTGAAATAAACTACCAAAATATTTATAACTAAATTACAAACCTCTAACCAAAGAAATAAAAAGGAAACTTAAAACATGTCTGAAATTAAAATTATCATGACTAGGCCAAATATCTGCTGTTAAAATGTCTGTATTACTATTTTTTAATTCCAAGTTCTATATATATATATCAGAGGAATGTCTTAATTAATGCCAAAATTGATAACTGATTTTATACATAAAGGGAAGAAACAAAGAGGTATCAACGTTATTCTATTCAGAAACAAGGAGGATTAGGCATTTTTAATATACAATGGTATTGATACCAATGGTCATATTGGAGGACCCCTGTTCAACGCACTGGCTGTTGAACGATTGACCTATAGTGTCCTATAGTGTCTCCCCATGCTATTTAACATCTACATAAAACCGCTGGGAGAGGTTGGGGTTCAGTGCTACTGGTATGCTGATGACACCCAACTCTATCTCTCCTTTCCATCGAGATCCAGGGAAATTGCTCTAGGTCTAAATCATTGTCTTTCAGAGCCAGGCTTTCCGGTACACGTCTTGACAACCTGACACGGACAAAGATCTCAGTGAAGCTCTTTATTGTAGTAGATCAAATGACACACATCAGCCCTTTAGAGATCACGGTACTTAGCTTTACATGTTTATACTCCCACCATAAATCAGGTAGTTTAGGCAAACCTATCGGCATGTTGCCTTGTTCAAGAGACAGTCTCAAGGCTAGAAATCACACACAGTCAGAGATCAAGTCCAAGACTAGATTCTAAGTTGGAATCTCAATGGTGTAGATTTCAAACAGCTGCTATTCTAGGAATCATGATAAATCCAAGCATGGAAGTATTCTAGGCAATCAAAGATGAAGGTATATGATTCAAGGCTCATGATTAGTCCAGGCATTTTAAAGCAAATAAGGCTCCAAGATTCAAAGTAAGTCCTGGCAAGGAAGTATTCCAGACAAAGAAAGATGAGGTTCCCAACACAGGCTTGTTAGCCCTTGCTCTGTCTCCTGGTATTAATTTCAGGGCAGACAAGAATCTCAAATTCATGTTTCATGATAAGTCCAGGCAAGAGAGTGAGCACCAGGCAGTAGAGATGTTCCCATGCAGGGTCCCTATGATCCAGGCTCCCAGGCAGACTAAAACCAGAGAAGTTAAAGTCCCGGGCAGTAGAGATGTCCCCAATTAGAGCATCAAACCGATCAACCTCAGCTTCTTCGGCATCAGTGCTTGGGGCATAGACTTGGATTACTGTGATGTTGAATGGTTTGCCTTGGATTCGTACTGAGATCATTCTATCGTTTTTGAGATTGTACCCCAGTACTGCTTTTCCCACCCTTTTATTGACTATGAGTGCTACTCCATTTCTTCTAAGGGATTCTTGCAAAGACCATTAAAATACATTAGACAAAGTTCAAAAAAGCATTTGTGTAAAAACATATAGACAGATAACACACACACACACATACACACACACACACAACGTATATCTAAAAATGATTTTTTTAAACTATTGGCCAAAGACAGTCCAAGATATAATTAAAACTTATTATATGCTGCCAAATACCTGGGAGAAGAAGGCAGTTTTTACCTGGTGCTGAAAAGATAACAGTGTTGGCGCCAGGTGGGCCTTGTTCAGGGATTAATCACTTTCTTTCCAAACAAGAAAGTGGTTAGAGATGTTGTTTCCAGCAAAGGCTTTCCAGTCTGTACATTGGCTAAAATACAGGGGATGATCTACAGGGCATGATCTATCTTGAAATGGAAATCCCATCAGTGGGCACTACATCAGAGAGGGCATCTCAACTGGTGTGACACTTCCCAAAGCCCCCTTCCTCTGCCAAGTCCTCCTGCTTGGTTTCCACAGAAGTTTTCTCAAGTTGTAAATCAGAGCTTTGCCTCAAAGCATTATCTTGAAGTTGTGGCTGAAAGGGAGTCTTGTTCTCCTTTGGCCTGTAATCAGATGGGAGGCCAGGCAGAACCAGGCTCTCACCATTCTGACATTCCACAGCCCAAGCAAGCCCAAACCAGCTCCCCTACCTCAACCTGCCATCAGATGAGGAACCAGGCACAAGCAAGCTCTCAAGCTTCCCACAACTGAATTGGGTTCTAAACCATCCTAGTCCACTTCTCAATCAGACTCTGGCACCAAAGTCATAGGGCCCACAGCAGGGCTTGGGCCAGAACTGACACTGTCTGATAATGGTAACAGACTGGACGAGGGCAAACAAATGGAAGCTTAATCCAGACAAGACAGAGTTCTCCTGGTCAGTTAAAAGAGAGATCAGGGAATAGGGATTCAACCTTTTATGGATTGGCTTACACTCCCTTCGAAGACTCAGGTTTGCAGTTTCAGTGTACTCCTAAATTCAGCCCTGAACCTGGATGCCCAGGTTTTGGCAGTGGCCAGGAATGTGTTTACACAGCTGACCCTAGTGCGCCAACTGCGCCCATCCCTAGAGATGTCTAAACTGCCCACAGTGACACATGTTTTAGTTACATCCTGTTTAGATACTGTAACAGGCTCTACAAGGGCTGCCTTGTAGAGATGGCTTGAGTGCAGATGGAGAAAAATTCCTAGTGGATACAATCGAATACTTTTGTGTCATGTATATTCAGGGGCAGTTAGGGTGGCAAAGAAACAATATCTTGCTGACTCTATTAAATCCTCTATGTGTCACCCAGCGAAGCTCTACAGAGTTGTCCGGGGCCTATTACATGCTGGCCCTAGGGATGCTGTGGATCTGTCTGAGGCCTGCTGTAAAACACTTGCTAGGCACTTCCAAAATAAAACCTCTTGCATCTGCCAGGATATAGATTTCAGTGATACAGTAGATGAATCAAGTGAGGTAAACAGGACACACCCTTCTCCTGTTTTCTGGGATTAGTTTCAGTTGGTATAGCTCAAGGGGGGTGTTTCCACCAGTGATTTACTCCAACCTGGCTGCATGTTGAGGTTGTTATGGATACATGACATCGTGGCCATCCAGCAGCCACTCCAGAGCTTATCAGGGAAAAAACAGATTTCCTGAGACTACTTAAAGTCCGATTCTTTTCCTTAAGTCAGGTTCTCCCCGATGTAGTTGTTGTATTCTCTAACCCTCGCATTGACCTTAGGTATGCTAGCCCTGCCCAGGGGTGTGCCTTTCACCATGACCCCGGTCAAGGGATGTTTCCCCCCATTGTGCTGAATGAGGCTTGCCCTCTCAATGATCACAGAAACAACAGAGAAGCCCCTCAATTGGTACATATCAAAGCCCAATTCCTTAAATGCGATTAAGCAGGAACTCAAGGTTCCAATTCACTGTCTTAAGATGTAACTCCTTCACAACTTCCTTATAGAGATCCTGTGCGTTAAAATAGGGGCTAGTTTTGGTCTCTTTCCCACAACAAACCCATTGCGGTCAATGAGGCTTGCATTTGAATGCCCACATCAGAACTTACAGAGATTTCCCCTCAACTGAAATGGCACACTTTAAAACCCAATTCCTTCAGTGTGATTAAGCATGATCTCGAGGCTCCGATTCATTGCCTTAGGAAGTAACTACTTCATAGCTTTGTTATAGATTGCGGATTACAGTGGGGGCTAGTTTCCATCTTTGTGTTTACTGGTCTCTTTCCCACAAAAAACCCATTACTGTCTCCTCAGAAGTAACTCCTATTGTGGTCAATGAGCTCCTGTGGGTTAAAATGGGGGCTGGTTTCCATCTTTGTGTTCTCCCCCCCCCTTTCCCAGCACAAGCATACGTGTGTCTACTCAGAAGTAACTCCCATTGTGCTCAGTGAGGCTTGCTCCCGAAATGCAGGTGCATCTGGGCTTTCAGGGGAAAGGAGAACAGGGGAAAAGAGGGGGGAAACCTCTCTTCTTAGTTGAGCAGCCCCTGCCAGTCAGAGGACATTCACTCCAACCCCCACCCCCACCCCCACCCCCACCCCCAGGAAGTATGTTCTGTGAAGCGATTTTTACTGCTGCAGAGAATCTGCTCATGGAACCCTGCTCGCCTCACAGCAAAGCTTATTCTTTTAAAAAAAAATCCAGTACTCCTCCATTAGCTTCTCCTTCTGTTGTCACAGAAATATAGCCAAGGACATTGACAAGGTGCTTGGAAAAGTTCATGCAACCACTTCTGTATTGGATCCTTGTCCCTCTTGGTATATAAAAACTGGCAGGGAGGGAACTGCCGGCTAAGCCAGGGAAGTGATCAACACCTCCTTGAGAGAGGGAGTGGTCCCAAGCTGCCTGAAAATGGTGGTGGTGAGACCACTCCTGAAGAAACCCTGTCTTGACCAAGAAAATCTTAATAACTTTAGGTGGATGGAAAATCATTTCCTGGACAAGTTGACAACGAGCTCCAGATGGTCTTTGATGAGACTGATTACCTGGATCTATTTCAGTCAGGGTTCAGGCCCAGTTTTGGCATGCAAACAGCCTTGGTTGCCCTGTATGATGACCTATGTTGGGAAAGAGACAGCGTAAGTGTGACCTTCTTGATTCTCCTTGTTCTCTCAGCAGCTTTTGATACCATTGACAATGGTATTATTCTGGGGTGACTGACTGAGTTGGGACTGGGAAGCACTGCATTGTGGTGGTTTTGGTCCAACTTGGATGGTTGGCTCCAAGAAGGTGGTGCTTGGGGAATATTGTTCAGCTCATGAATTCTCCAATACAGAGTTCCACACAATTGTCCCCCACACCATGTAACATCTACATGAAATCACCGAGTGTGTTCATCCAGAGTTTTGGAATGTGTTGTCATCAGAATGTTGATAACATACAACTCTCTCCTTTTCATTGGTGCCTGGCTGTGACAATGGACTGGATGAGGGCTAATAAACTGAAGTTCAATCCAGACAAGACAGATGCTGTGGGTGGTTCTTCTGACCAGGTTGCTCAATCTGTTCTATATGGGGTTGCACTCTCCTTGAAGGAGCAGGTTCATAGTTTGGGGGTCCTCCTGGAGCCATCTTTGTCACTTGAGGCTCAGGTGGCCTCAGTGGCATGGAGTGCCTTCTACTAACTTCAGCTGGTGGCCCAGTTTTGCCCCAATCTGGAAAAAGATAACCTGACTTCCATTGTCTATGCTCTAGTAACCTCCAGGTTAGATTACTGCCATGTGCTCTATGAAGGTCTGCCTTTGAAGGCAGTTCAGATGCTGCAGCTTGTGCAAAATGCAGCAGCCAAATCAATAACAGGGACAAGAAGGTCCAAACATAAACACTAATTCTGGCCCACTTGCACTGGCTGCCTGCATGTTTCTGAGCCTGAGTCAAGGTGCTGGTTTTGATCTATAAAGCCTTACATGGCTCAGCAGTGCAATACCTGATGGAGCACCTCTTTGTGGGCAATTTGTGGGCCTTCAGATGTTGGGCTACAAATTCCATCATATCTCACCAGTGGCTATGCTGGCTAGGGCTGATGGGAGTTGCAGTCCAATAACATCTGGAGGGCTAAAAATTGTCACTCCTGCCTTTAAAAGTTAATTCCATGGAAGACAGACCAGGATTAACAATTTAGCAGATTTTATTAATGAGAGAATGGAAGACAAATATACAGCTACATTTGTGTGTGAACGCAATATCACATTTCATGTGAACTTATTTTAGGGGGTTTAACTGTTTTTTTAAACTAGAGAACCTTTCAAAACAAGAGATCTCCTCTCCTAATCCTAGTCCTAACCTAAGGACCCTGGTTGAGATGGCGACGTAGTCGGATGCATTTTCACTTACTCCGGCACCTCTGTTGTATTATATCCTGATAATGGCTGAAAAAAGGTGATTGGTGTCCCCACCCCTTTTCATTTCTCTTATCTCTTGTTGGCAGGCAAGAGAGATACAAAAATGAAGCTGTGCCAGTTTCATCCTACCCAACTGCAGGTTTCTTAGAAGAATCTGAGGCAGATGCTATGTCACTCTTTAAACTGATGGCTGGGGATCTAGAAACTATAAAAGAGTATATTGAGCTGCTGGAAGGAGCAGCTGATGGCATCCTCACAAGATTTGATTCTGTAGAATCTAGAATCTCGCATCTGGAGGACAACTCTATCACCCATGATATTGCTCTGGCTGCTTTGCAGAAATCTAACGTTGCTTTTCAAGATTTACCACGAAAGAATTTATCTTAAGAAAAGCAAGAGATAAAGGAGAACTCAGATAGGGCTAAGGAAATTGGTGTGTTATGATATTTCCAGATTATACTAAGGAAGTAGCAAATAGGCAGTGTACATTCTTAAAACCTAGAAAGTTAGCCAGCTGGAAGTATCTACAGTATTTTATTTGCTTTCCAGCAGTCTTTTGTCTTGGTCATGGATCCTGTCTCAAATCTTTTCAAACACCTGTAGCTGCTGCTGATTATCTTCTTTGCATGAACCCAGCTGC
The DNA here is from genome assembly GCF_057233095.1 of Heloderma suspectum. Classification (NCBI taxonomy): domain Eukaryota; kingdom Metazoa; phylum Chordata; class Lepidosauria; order Squamata; family Helodermatidae; genus Heloderma; species Heloderma suspectum. Next base: position 128,673,202 of record NC_139462.1, on the reverse strand, counting down.
TAGGCCAGCAGAGGAAGGCTAATGTTTTGTAAGTCTCAATGCCTTTTCTTCGTGTCATTATGAAACTTTTTCCTTTTCTCCTACTGGTTGCAATTGAGACTCCTATTTGGGGGTTATTTTTGGACACTTTTTCTTTCTTTCTCCTTCTCTTTCCCCCATCTATTAGGAGACTAGTTGTGTTGAGATTGTATTTTTCCTAAATGGTATTAAATATTACCAGAATGTCAACAAAGCTATGTGTTAGCAGGGGGAGTGGAGGGGCTGTGTGGGTGGGCTATGCTGCCATGTAGTCTGGAAGCACTGTTTTTCTTATTTTTTTCTTTTTCTTTCCCCCATTCTTTTTAGGGTTTTTGTTGTGTTTTTTGCTTTTGTTTTGGCTGGTTGTTCATTTGTTTTTTTCATCTGTTTTGTTTTTGCTTTGAGGTTTGTTTTTCATCTTTCTTTTTTCTTAAAGAATTATTCATCAGTTTGGTTTGTTATACGCCTCGTAAATATAATTTTGGAAACTCTGGGTATGCAATGTGTGATACTGTGCTTAGATGGCTAGTCTTGTGATGAAATGTCTTAGAAGTATAAGTCAGAGCAGTGAGTTGCCTTCTAATATATGTAGTTCATAGATTTTACATATGTGAAATCTTTGTCAGGCTTTACATATGTTGCAAATGATATGGGAAGGTTGAAATGGTGGATGTAAACAGGTGTTTCAGATACTTAATTGTTTTAATGTTTGTTGGGTGGCTGTCTATAATTTCTGAATTATCATGTCTTCGAATACTATTACTTGGAATGGTAAAGACCTAAGTACTCGCAATAAGAGAAAACAAGTGCTTCCCAAACTCAAGAATTTTAAAAAGGATGTTGCTTTGTTACAAAAAACTAATCTTTTGGTGGAAAATAAGGACAGACTTTTAAAAAATTGGGTAGGCAAAGTTTATGCTAACGGTAAGTCTAAGAAACCTGAGGAGTGGCTATACTTATACATAAAAATGCACCAGTATCAGTGTTACAAGCAATGTCTGGTTCAGATGGGCACTTTCTTATTTTGGTAGTTAAATTTACAAATATGATCATTGCCACGAATGCATATAGTCCTTATTTGGATTTACCTGCTATGTTTTGAGTACTTTAGTCACCTGCCTGCTGTTACTTATGACTATTTGTTAATTGGTGGAGACTTAAATGAGATTCTTGACCCAATTTTAGATAGCAGCAATCCCCCTCACAAATTTCAGTTTGCAATTCGTTCAGCGCTGAAGGCTTATATGTCTGAGCTAGGTTTGATCAATGTTTGGCACATCCTGTGGAAAGGGATAGTACTTTTTTCATCAGTGCATTGAAATTGTTTTAGATTAGGTATTTGGGAGGGGGGGTCATCTCCTCTAGTTCAGTGTGTAACAGTATGTTATATTGATACACAGACCATGCTCCAGTTCATTTAGGAATTAAGGGCACAATCCTATGGAGATAGCCACCTCTCAACTCAGAGGCGGCAAACTATCCAATACAGGGTGGGTGAAGCATGGAGGGGATCCTCTCCTTTGCGCTCCTACTGCCCTGCATTTGCAGCTAGACAACTGATTTTGGCTGTCTAGCTGGGGACCTCGGAGCGAGGGGGGAGGCGAGATGGCGCATAGGAAGTGTCATAACAATGCTTCCACAGTCTTCTCTCCTCCCCACCCCCGGGAACGCCCCCCTTTTGCCAGCTCCGTTCTACATTTATGAGTGTGAAGACAGGGACAAACCATTCTGCCTATGAGGCGGTGGGGGAGGGAGCAGGGAGGGAGGTTTCTGGGACCTGAGCTTGGAGCCCTGGCTTCGAGCTCGGTTCCCAAAATCCAAAAAGTCCTATGGCCATCTAGACACTGTCTAGTGGCCATAGGATTGTTCCCTAAATTGCATAACTGGGTTAAACCTTTTGGCACATGGCACATGAATGTTTCACTTTTAATCATGACAATTTATAAACCCAGATGGCTTCTGAACTTCAGGAATGTTTTGAGATTAACAAGGGTTTGGCTACATCTTGTGCAATTGAATGGGAGGCATCTAAGGCATCTGAGAGGACAGAGATTATTGTGTATGCTACTCACAAGAAAAACCGAACACAGGTAAGAGCCCACTATCGAGCCTACTCTGTGGCGGTGAGGGTGGCAAAGAGGCAGTTCTTTTCCACCAGCATTGCATCTTCTCAGTGTCGTCCGGCGGAGCTTTTCCGAGTGGTTCGCGGCCTGTTACATTCTGGGCCAGGGAGAGAGACGGTGGAACCCTCGGTAGCATGCTGTGACGAGTTTGCGCGGCACTTTGAGGATAAAGTCGCTCAGATTCGTCATGAATTGGACACCACCATAAATGCAGTTCCATTGGTAGAGGCGTTCAGAGCACCGTCTGGTCCAGTTTTATTGGATGAGTTTCAGTTACTGAGGCCTGAGGATGCGGACAAGGTGCTTGGCCAAGTCCGATCAACCACTTGTGTGCTTGACCCTTGTCCTTCATGGCTTATTAAATCAAACAAGGAGGGGTTGTCCGGCTGGGTCCAGGAGGTTGTAAATTCCTCCTTGAGAGAGGGAGTGGTGCCTGCTGCTTTAAAAGAGGCAGTAATTAGACCACTCCTGAAAAAGCATAACCTGGACCCAGAGGATGTTAACAATTATAGGCCAGTGGCCAACATCCCCTTCCTGGGCAAGGTGCTTGAGCGGGTGGTTGTAGGACAGGCAACTCTTGAATGAAACGGATTATCTAGATCCATTTCAATCGGGCTTCAGGCCTGGTTTTGGAACGGAAACTGCCTTGGTCCCCCTGTGGGATGACCTCTGCCGGGAGAGGGACAGGGGGAGTGCGACCCTGTTGATTCTCCTGGACCTCTCAGCGGCTTTCGATACCATCGACCATGGTATCCTTCTGGATAGGTTGTCTGGGTTGGGAGTTGGAGGCACTGCACTACAGTGGTTCCGCTCCTACTTGGATGGCCGATTCCAGATGGTGGTGCTGGGGGATTATTGCTCTGTGCCATGGCAATTGTGCCATGGGGTTCCACAGGGCTCTATTCTATCCCCCATGCTGTTTAACATCTACATGAAACCGCTGGGGGAGGTTATCCGGAGGTGTGGGCTGAGGTGCCATCAATATGCGGATGACACCCAGCTCTACCTCTCTTTCTCATCAAAACCAGGTGAGGCAGTGGCTGTTCTGAACCAGTGCCTGGCCACGGTAATGGACTGGATGAGGGCTAATAAACTGAAACTCAATCCAGACAAGACGGAGGTACTGTTAGTGGGTGGTTCGTCTGCCCGGCCAGGTGATATTCAACCTGTTCTGGAGGGGGTTGCACTCCCCCTAAAGGATCAGGTTCGTAGTTTGGGGGGGCTCTTGGATCCAGAACTGTCACTTGAGGCACAGGTGAACTCAGTGGCACGGAGCACTTTTTATCAGCTTAGGCTGGTATACCAACTACGCCCTTATCTGGACAGAGATAGCCTAGCTACAGTTATCCATGCTCTGATAACTTCTCGTCTGGATTACTGCAATGCATTATACGTGGGGCTGCCTTTGAAAACGGTCCGGAAACTTCAGCTGGTCCAAAATAGGGCAGCAAGATTGTTAACAGGGACTGGCCTGCGAGCTCATATTACGCCAGTACTTTTCCAGCTGCACTGGCTGCCAGTCCATTTCCGGGCCCGATTCAAAGTGCTGGTGTTAACATTCAAAGCCCTTAACGGCTTGGGGCCAGGTTCCCTGAAGGATCGCCTCCTCCCATATGTGCCTACCCGGACCTTAAGATCATCATCAGCGGCCCTTCTCCATGAGCCCCTGCCAAAGGAAGTGAGGCGGGTGGCTACTAGGAGGAGGGCTTTTTCTGTTGTGGCACCCCGGCTCTGGAATGAGCTCCCTAGTGAGGTTCGCCTGGCGCCTACATTGTACTCCTTTCGGCGCCAGGTGAAGACCTTTTTATTTTCCCAGGCATTTTAGCTTTCTAAATTTTTATCTTTGCTGTTTTAAATCTGTATTTTAAACTCCTGTACTGCTGCTAGGTTTTATTGTGGTTGTATTGTTATATTGTGGTTTTAATGTTCTATATATTTTAAATTGTTTTATTGTGTGTTGTTTGGTTTTAATTTTTGTGAACCGCCCAGAGAGCTTCGGCTATTGGGCGGTATAGAAATGAAATAAATAAAATAAATAAAATAAGAAAAAGGTCAGGGTCACAGAAAAAGAGAATTTGGATAAGACAGTGAAGTCCTTATTAAGTCACTTTATAGCCTGTCCCTCGCCAGATCTCTATCAAAGTCTACAACGTGCTAAATATGAACTGAATAAATTGCATTCGTCTAAAGCAGAATTCGCTTTAACCTGTCTGCATCAGAAGTATTGCGAAAGTGGAGAAAGGTCTGGCAAGATTCTGGCATTTTGGTTGATTAAATGGAATATAACAACAATGCATACACATCCCCAAAAGATTTAAATTTATAGGTTCAGAAATTTTATTCTGAACTATATGGGAAGAATAGGACTTAGGAATTTGACATTTTCTTTTCAGATTTGGTCCTTCCACAATTGGATTTCCAGCAAAAGGAACTACTTGCAGAGCCTTTGTGGGTAGAGGAGGTTAAGGGAGCAATCCTATCCAGATAGGCGGCCGCCTCCAAACTCAGAGGTGACTGCCTATCCAAAGCAGGGCAGGAGAAGCACAGAGGGGATTGTTCCCTCCACCCTTCTCCTGCCCTGCTTTTTCGGCTAGACAGCCAATTGCAGCTACCTAGCCGCGGGAGAATTCTCTTGTGAGAATGGAGGATGGGGCTGTTCCGCATTGCTTCCAAAGCAGCGAAGACATGTGGGGAGGTCGGTTCTCTGGGAACCAACCTCAGAGTGTGGGCTCCAAGGTTGGTTCCCAGAAAACAACATATCCTTTGGCTGTCTAGCCACTGCCTAGTGGCCATAGGACTGCTCCCTAAGTGTGTTATTGAGAATATGAGGAATAGGAAAGCTCTGGGGCCAGATGGTTTTCCTATAGAATGGTACACTTGGATTTTTTTGACACCTAAGCTTTTCTGCATTTATTGTAAGGTTTTTGAATCAGGAATTTTAACAGCATCAGTATATGATGTTTATATTTCTGTTATTCGTAAACCTGGTAAAGGTCATACTAACCGTCCAAATTATAGGCCAATTACTTTAATCAATGTGAGTGCTAAAATATTAACAGTAATTCTTGCTAACATACTTCAGTGTGTGGTAATACATTAGTACATCCTGATCAAGTGCAATTTATTCACATAATGCAAGGTGCAGATAATTTAAGGCTTGTAGTAAATACGGACTCGAGCATGAGGAGCCCCAGTGATAAAGCGACAGCACACAAGCAAGTTAAGCACCTATACGAGGAGAAGTACTATTTATTGATTGGTTTATTGAATTCTCTCAGGTAATAATTTAAACCTCACCTAAATTCATAAATCATCAGCTGAAGCCAAGCCAAGGGCACAGCAAAGGGAGCTCAACCTAGGAGGGTAACACTTTAGAAATGTAACAGCTGGGACCTAAATCCAAGGGGGGAAATCAGCAGGAACTTAAGGGTTCTTGCAGCCCTAGTCTAACAGAGATTCCTGAGTAGTTGAAGAGAACCTCAACCACATACTTAAACTAAACCCAAGTTAGGAAAGGGACAGTAAAAGAAATGCATAGCTCTACATTGATAAGGGCCAGTGTGCAGGCCTAGCTAATATAACAGTCTGTTTATACACAAAACATGTAGGGTAGCTTTAGTTTAGCCTCAGTGTAGGCTGAGGTTTTAGGTCTTACAGGACAGCTCATAAACTAAAGTTCAGAAATAAACTCATCCCAAGTTTGAGAGTTCAGCTTTTTATTAAGTTTACAAACAAACAAAAATAAAAACTCAGCTGCTCAGTGACTCACCCCTTGCATTCCAAGGCAATGAGGCCAGAACCATCAACTCTTCCCCGCCAGCTCCTAGTAACTAACTATAAATCTCTCACTTTCTCCTAGTACATAACTTAATTTTCCAGGTAAGCAAACCCAGTAGTACCAATTAAAAACACTTTTGAAGATAGAAAGCCAGAAGGGATCTGCGGGTATCCAGTGTATTGCACTGAGTGCCACATGTAAGACTATCTGCCAGCTGGACAAAAGTTGTGGGGGTGTGCTTGATGTAATGAGCTCCTGGCTCTGAGGGAACAAGTTTGTTCCCGTGAACCCAATCTTGCTGAGCTGAAGAAACAGAGGGGTTGGTGGATGAGACCTCCAGGGGCCTAATAGTGGTGTCCCAATCCCTTGGTGACAGCTCCTCTGCTGCCACAGAGAATAGGGGTCTGAGGGAAGGAGGGCATCAGTCTGAGGAAGAAGGAAATGATCCCTTAGAAGGGACCCATTCCTCAGAAGATGAACAAATCTTCCCTTATGCTGAGGTTGTGCCTCCGACAGGCTGAAGGGTTGTGGTAGTAGGAGTTTCCATCAGTAGACACATAGACAGCTGTATTTGTGATGGGAGTTAGACTGCATAGTAAATTGCCTTCAAAAGTAATTTAGTACTAGGGACATGGTACCATCCCCCAGACTAGAATGCTCAGGCTGTCCTTGAGATGGAAAATGAAATAAGGGAAGCATCCAAATTAAGAAGTGTTATAATAACGGGTAACTTCAATTACCCTCACAATGACTTGATAAATGTATGTTACAGTCATGGCAAAGAGGTTAAATTTCTCGATGACCTAAATGACTATGCCCTAGAGCTGATCAGTGGAGAGGCAACCCTAGATTGAATCCTACGTGGTGCCCACCCAGGACCTAGTGTGAGATGTGTTACTGAACCAAAAGTAAACAGTGACCACAGTGCTATTAGATGTAATATATAGTAAAGTGGAAATTTATCAAGGAACTTCAACACAGTGACATTTGACTTCAAAAGAGGAAAGTTTCCTTATCTAAAATGAGTGAACTGGTAAAAGGAAAGTTGGAAAGGGGAATCAAGAAGGTTAAATCGCTTCAAAATGCTTGGAGGTTACTCAAAACCACAATAATGGAAGCATAGCCAGAATGTATACCACAAGTCAGGAAAGGTAGCACCAAGACCACGAGCTCACCAGCAGGATTAATGAGTAGTGTCAAGGAAGCTATTAGAGAAAAGAAGGCTAACCTTCAGAAAATGGAAGTCTTGCCCAAATGAGGAAAAGAAACCAAAGTATAAACTTGTGCAACGGAGATGCAAGCAGAATAAGTGATGCAAAAAAGAACTTTGAGGGGCATATGGTTAACAACATCAAGTCTAACAATGAAGAATTCTTTAAATATATCAGAAGGAGGAAACCAGCTAGGGAGGCAGTTAGATCGCTGGATGACAGCGGAGTTAAAGGAGGATAAGGAGATCGCAGAGAAGCTGAATAAATTATGTTCATCTGGCTCCACTACAGAAGTTGTAGGACAGATACCTGTGCCTCAAAGGTTTCAGGAAGGGAGTCTGAGCAAAGAGTGGTGAAAAAAATATGAAGTTCTCAACCTGATTGACAAACTGAAAGTTAATAAATCACTGGGAGTTCCTAAAGAACTCAAACATGAAATTACTGATCTTATAAGAAAAATATGCAATATGACCCTACAATCAGCCTCTGTACCAGAGGACTGGAGGATGGCCAATGTAATGTCAATTTTTTCAAAGGTATCCAGGAGGGATCCAGGAAATTACAGGCTGGTTAGCTTATGTATGTTCCAGGTAAATTGCCTGAAAGCATTATTAATGATAAAATTAGTAAGCATATAGAAGGTTGAGCCCTGCTGAAAAAGAATCATCATGGCTTCTGCAAAGCGAAGTCCTGCCCTGTCTCAATAACCTTTTAGAGTTCTTTGATAGTGTCACTAAACGTGTGGATAGGACTGATCCAGTAAACATTACTTACTTGGATTTTCAAAAGGCTTTTGACAAAGTCCATCACTTAAGACTCCTAAGCAAACTTAGTAGTCATGGAATAAGAGGAGAGGTCAGTAGCTGGTTAAAGCACAGAAAACAGAGTAGGAATAAACGCTAATCTCTCCCAATGGTGAGAAGTAAACAGTGGGGTCCCACAGGAATCTGTATGGTACCAATGCTTTTCAACTTGTTCATAAATGTTCTGGAATTAGGAGTGAGCAGTGAGCTAGCCAAGTTTGCTGATGTCACCAAATTACTTAGGGTTAAAACAAAAGGGGATTGCAAAGAGTTTCAAATTGATCTTTCCAAACTGGGAGAATGGGCATCAAAATGGGAAATGACCGCCAACACCCCCCTGCTATGAGAAGACACAAAATGACACATGCCCAGGTACACTGCAAGTGAGCTTTGCCACCCTGCTTCCTGACTTCTACATGCATCTACTCCAGAGGTTTTCTGGGGCCAGAGAACAACTACCTCTTTGCAGGACCAGACCCTGGCCCTGCACTCTCTCCAAGAGGCCTTCTGCCTTCTTGGAAAAGATTGGCTCAGCTTCCTGTGTCTGGTGTATAAAAGGTGGGCAGCCTTGGGATGGGCTGGCCCCTAGCAAGGCCAGGACCAAAGGTGTCACCCCTTCATGGGAGCCATTTCAGGGGCGGTTCGTTGGACAGAAGGGAGGAGAGACGGGATTGCCTATATATCTGCCTTCTTGTGTATACATAGTGCCATTAGACTTATAACTAATGCATGTTCTCGGGAATATGTATTTTTAAAAGGCACAGAGAGGTACAGGGAATGGTCATTGAAACAGTAGGGGGCAGGGGGAGATGTGGTGGTGGGAGTCAGCTGGGTCATTGGGGAGGGGGACACAACAGGGTGTTGGTTACTCCCAAGCTGTGTCCCATACTAGAGACCCTGAGTAGCCCTGGTAATAGCCTCTCTCAGTTAAAGGTACTGCTCCTGAATGCCAGGTTGGCGAATGGGAAAATAACAGCCATCCAGGATTTGAGCCTGGATAAGTGTGCTGACCTGGCCTATGTCACGGAGTCCTGGTTAGATGAGACTGGGGGAGTAAAACTTTCTCCAGTTTTGTCCACCTGGTTTCTCCATGTTATAGCAGGCAAGACCTGGGGGTCGGGGAGGTGGAGTCACAGTGGTTGATCATAATTTGATCCTGTCTAGGTGGCCCCATCCTGCAGTCTTCCAGTTTCGAGTGTGTGTATCTGAAGGTGGGTGTTTGGGATAGAATAGGGTTTCTGTTGGTGTACCACCAACCCTGCTACTCAACAGTCTCACTTCCTGAGCTAACCAAGGTGGTGCTGGAGTCCCTAAGGCTTGTTGTGCTGGGAGACTTCAACATACATGCTGAGGCCACCTTGTTGGGAGTGGATCAAGACTTCATGGCCTCAATGGCAACCATGAGTCTGTCCCAATTAGTATCTGCCCCCACTCATTCAGCAGAGCGTACTTTGGATCTGGTTTTCTGTGTAGAGTGGGATGATGGTGATCTGGGGGTGGAGGAACTTTCTGTAGTTCTGTTGTCATGGACAGAGCACTACCTGGTGTGGTTTAAACATGCTGGGAGTCAGAGCTGCTGCAGAGGCAAAAGGCCAATTAAGATGTTCTGCTCCAAGAGACTGATGGATCCAGATAGCTTTTTGATAGCTCTTGGAGATTTTCCTGTTACCTTAGCAGGCAATTCTGTCAAAGCCCTAGTTAATCTCTGGAGCAGAGAAATGACCCAGGTGGTTGACACAATTGCTCCCGAGTGTCCTCTCCCACGAAGTGGAGCCCAATGAGTCCCCTGGTTTTCCAAGGGTGCTGTGGGCAATGAAATGAGTGGGATGTCAACTAGAGTGCTGTTGGTGGAAAACTCAGAATTAATCTGTTCAAATATGGGCTAGAGCTCATTTGAAAGCCTACTCTGTGGCAATGAGGGTGGTGAAGAAATCATACTCCACCACCACCACTGTGTCTGCTCAGTCACCCAGCAGAGCTTTCTGGGTGGCCAGAGACCTATTACGCTCTGGCCCCCAAGAAGAAGTGGACCACCCAATAGCCCAGCATGATCAATTTGCGCAACACTTTGCAGATAAAATCAATGATATCTGTGCTGACTTGGATGCCACAATTGATACAGATGATGTAACTTTGGCTACTACTTGTCCAATTACAGTGGATATTTTTCAAATTGTAAAGGCTGAGGATGTGGACAGGTTCCTTGGAGAAGTGAGGCCTACCATTTGTGTGCTGGATCCTTGCCCTTCCTGGTTTATAAAAGCAGCTGGGAGGGCGGGGAGGGGAGAGACTAGCTGAGTAGGTAAGGGCAGTGTTGAATGCCTCTTTATGGCAAGGTGTGATTCTTTCTTGCTTAAAAGAGGCAGTGATTAAAAAAACCTCCCTGAACCCCACTGTGTTGGATAACTGTTGCCCGGTCAGTCACCAATATTCTGTTCTTGGGCAACGTGCTGGAACATGTGGGTGAGTGTGTGATAGCTTTGGTGGACAATCTATGCTAGGAACTGGACAGCAGGAGTGTATCTCTGTTAGTTCTGCTGGACCTTTCAGCAGCTTTTGATACCATCGACCATGGTAGCCTTCTGAAGCATCTGTCTGAGATGGGATTGGGAGGCACTGTTCTATGGTGGCTCTGGTCATTCTTGGATGGGCGATCTCAGAAGGTGGTGCTGGGGGATTCCTGTTTGACACAGTGGCTGCTGACCTGTGGTGTCCCTCAGGGTTCCATCTTATCCCCTATGCTATTTAATGTAGACATGAAACTCCTGGGAGACATTGCCCAAAGTTTTGGAGTTCGATGCCACCAGTATGCTGATGACACTCAACTCTATCTCTCATTTCCATCTGAATCCAAGAAAGCTGTTCTAGTTTGAAATCAGTGCCTGTTGTCAGTAATGGACTGGATGAGGGCAAACAAATTGAACCTTAATCCAAACAAGAAAGAGGTGCTCCTGGTCAGTCAAAAGGCAGATAACGGAATAGGTTCAACCCGTGCTGGATGGGGTTACACTTCTCCTGAAGACTCAGGCTCGCAGCTTAGGTGTACTTTTGGAATAGGCCTTGAACCTAGATACCCAAGTCTCAGTGGTGGCCAGGAGTGTGTTTGCACAGATGAGGCTAGTGTGCCAAGTGCGCTCATTCCTACAGATGTCTGGTCTGGCCACATTCATGCATACCTTAGTTGCATCTTGTTTGGACCACTGTAATGTGCTGTACATGGGACTCCCTTTGAAAACTGTTCAGACACTTCAGCTGGTCCAGGATGCTGCAGCCAGACTGTTGACTGGGGCTGGTTACAGGGAGCACATGACTCCCATGTTACAGCAGTTTCACTGGCTACTGGTCTGTTTCTGGGCAGAATTCAAAGTTCTTGTTATGACCTATAAAGCCCTATATGGCTTGGAACCAGGCCACCTGAAAGACCGCCTTTTCCCATACAAGTTTGCCCAGTCCTTAAGGTCTTCTGGAGAGGCCCCTCTTTTGATACCGCCACCATCAGAGGTGCATTTGGTGGTGAAACAAGAGAGGATCTTTGTGGTGGCCCCTCCCAGGCTGTGAAACTCCTTCCCAAAAGAGGCTAGGTTCTCTCCCTCTCTGCTATCCTTCTGACAGCAGGCAAATACCACTTTATTCAAGGAGGTCTTTGGCCTTTAAGTGGGTCTGTGCATGGGTGCTGTTTTTATTTTGTAACTGTTATGTTTTTATTGTATTTTAAGTATTTTATTGTTTTAATCTATTTTAAATTGTAAGACATCTTGAGTACCATTTTTTGGCGGAAAGGTGGGGTATCAATCAATCAATCAATGAAGTAAATGTGGTTCAGTGTAAGCAAGTGTAAAGAGATGCACATTAGGGAAAAAATCCCAACCAAGTATATGCTGATGGGATCTGAGCTAGTTGTGACTGACCAAGAAAGAGATCTTGAGGTTGTGGTGGACAGGTCAATAAAGATGTTGACCCAGTGTGCGGCCACTGTGAAAAAGGCAAATTCCATGTTAGACATTATTAGGAAAGGAATTGAAAATAAAGCTGTCAATATTATACTCCCTTATACAAATCTATAGTGTGGCCACACTTGGAATACTGTGTATAGTTCTGAACGTTGCATCTAAAAAAGGATATTGAAGAGTTGGGAAAAGTGCACGAAAGAGCAACTAAGGGCACAATCCCATGGCTGCTAGACAGCGGCTAGATGGCCATAGGGTTGGTTAGTTCCCGCAGAGCCACCTCCCTGCTCCCTCCTCTGCTGCCTCATAGGTGGCACGGAACATCCCTGGACTCTGTACTCATAAGAGCAACGTGAAGCAGGACAAAAGTGGGAGTTCCTGGGGGTGGGGAGGGGTGGGCAGTGCAGAGGTGCTGGTACGAATCTCTCTCTCAAATTAATGGTGCTGTGAATAGTTATTGTGAATACATATGCCTTTTTCTTATGTTCCTTCTGTTTGTGTTGGTGTTTGTTGATGTTTCCCCCTTTTTTGTTCATTTCTGTTATAATTGCAAAAAAGTTTTTTCAAAAGCATCTGGAGACTGCAAAAAAAAAAAAAATGCTTATAACCTTCGAAGGCCCTTCAGGCAGGGTGTAGCTACTGAGGAAAGGGACTTTTCAATGGCAGCATCCTGATGATAACATTTTCTCCCAGAAAAGCTCATGTGCACCTATTTTGACACCACTCTATGCCCTTTTTATTTTTCCAAGGCTTTCAAACTAGTTGTTTAACTCTGCAAAATGCTGATTTCAGATATTTTACTGTTGCTGTTGTTTTCTTATGTATGCACATTATTTCATTTTTATCTTAAAGCCAGCCTAAGCATTTGGAGAAAAAATAAGCACCAAGAAAAAAGAAATAAAACAAGTAACATCGAGAGAGCTGACACTTACTGCTTTGAAGGGAGGCCTACCTAAACACTGAGAATAACATTCAGGCTCCATGTGGCTACCCTATTTACTGATAGAGGGCTCAAAAGGGAAGCTCCTCTCCAAAAATCTATGGATGCGATGGCACAAGGAAGAGTTGAAAGGGGATAAATCCTTCAGGAAGCTGGCTAAGGCTACTTATTATATTATGTTTTGCTACATTATTGTATTTTATGGTTTTAAGTTTTATTTTGTGAACCACCCAGAGAGCTTCAGCCAGTGGGTGGGTGGTATAGAAATGTAATAATAATAATTAAATACTCCTTGTCTTACTAGGATGTAAAGTCTCCTTCATTTCCATGACTCTCTCAGAGAGAGGTCCTTCCCTGATTGCTGGTACCGTCTGAAGAAAGTTTATCAAGAGATTCCATAAACGTAGTTGGTCAAGGGGTGTCTAGTTGCCAAAATAGTGTTAATCACTTCTTTATACTAGCTGTGGGTTGTGAGGATATTCCACTCAATCTCTATGCAGCTAGACGTACATCCTTCAATGTTGATGTAGGACAGGTCCCTGAATGGGGAGGTCTGGAATTCTCGGAAGTAGCCAAGGGCTTGAGATTGATAGACACACCAGATTGAAGAATCACAAGCATTTCTGCCAATGAAGTGCAGGGAGGATTATTTCTACCTACAGATAATGGATTCTCTGGATAGTTTTGGAATAAGAGGGAGCAGAAGAAATGTGTGAATTAGACCATGTAGCCAGCCTGTCTCTTGTCAAGGTACACAGACTAGAGGAGCACCAGTCCTCTACTTTGAAGTTCATATTCTTGGTATATTTGTTGTGCAGCTGTGTCCCTTGGGCTACTGACCTCTTAAAATGGTCTCAGTTCATAAGTCAGCATTCTGCTGTGGTTCCTTGATGGGTTTGCTTAGAGGGAGCTCCATCATTCGAAGGACTGAAGACTGACAGAGACCAATAAATAGGTGTTTACATAGATGTTCGAGTTCAAAGAATCAAAACTTTTTTTAAACAGAGCACTGATGTGCCAGATTTATTAGTACTGTCTCAATAAAAACAAATTTTAATATGAAAAAGATAAGTAAATCAGTAAGGTCTCTATAACTGCCATTATACAAACATGAATTCAATAATTAAAACTGCCTAACCTGTTTTTATTAATTAATATTTATTAATTATATTTTTATCCACCCAATAACAAATTTATCCAACAACATAACAAATGTGTTTACTATGTATGTATGTATTTTAAAGGATGCATTTCTATGCTGCCCTTCCATCAATATTTCCAGGGCATCTTACAATAAACACAATAGTAAAATAATAGAAACAATAAATCAACAACAATCCATAACACAGTGGTAAGAAATAAACAGAAGTGTTAAAATACCCAGAAGTTGTTTAAAAACCTGAGAAAACTACAAATCTTTATCTAGTGCTAGAAGGACATCAACATGGGTGTCAGGCAAGCCTCCTTGGGGAGTTAATTCCATAGGCAGGGGACCTATGTAGTCCTCTTCAGTGCCTTCGCACTAAATTAATGTTGAATTTCCAAGACCTCTGAGTTCAAGCAGGTTTTTAGTTGTGTTTGGAAATCTCTTAGGAAGGCTTGAAGAGGCCTCAAGTGACACTTTGCCCATAGGAGTGAACCAAGGCATGATATTATATTCAGAAGTTTGGCCAGGAATTGAGGGTATGCTCTGCGTAACACTGAAGCTGTGATGCCTGGGTATGCAGTGAAGTCTGTCTTTCAGGGGAGAGGAAGACATGGCCTATGGAGGCACTGAGAATCACTCCCAAGTGCAGTAGGGACACATTTAATTAGTTCTTCTTTTGACTGATCAGAAAGCTATGTCTCCAAAGTGACCTGGTTTCAGGACTGAAAGAGCCTTGGTCTCCCAGGTGGATATTCTATCTTGGGAACTGGACAGAGGGAGGGTATCCTTGTTGGCTTTGCCTGGCCTGTCTGGGACATTTGATCCCATGGACCAGGGTATCTTTGGATTGTCTTGCTGGGATGGGGCTTCTGTGCACCAAATGGTGGTAGCTCTGGTCCTTCCTGGAGGGCAAGCTTCAAGAAGGCAGTGTTGGGGAACACGTGCTCAACACCTTGGCCTATCTTGCCCTTCTGAGCTACAAGGGCACCTTTAAAGATTGTGACAGCATGTTTGTGCAACTCTCTCCCTAGGGAGGTTATCTTAGTATCTACATTAATGTCTTTTTACTTTTCCAGGCTTTTAACCTCTGGCACATTATCTCTTTTTTTAAAAAAGTGATTGTTTTTAGCACTGCTTTTGCTGTTTGTTGTGTGCGAGGGTCATCAGGAAATGGCACGTCAATTCCCTGGTTCATGAGTTGCATAGGTAAGTGAATTAACAGGGCTTTTTATATAGCTTGCTAAATTACTCCATTAGCTAGAGCCAGGACAGTATTTAACAACAAGCTAATGACTGGGAATCCTCACAACTTAAGGTAAGAAGCCTCTTCACCCTTCTCCCTAATAATCATTCTAACTGTTCCTGACATTTGACTCCCTAGCCTCCAAATCATGCAATATCAACCCCTTCTTCTGCAGCTCTATGTATTTCTCTTTTGCCAGCCTGCCAGAGTCTTCAGCCTTGACTGGCCAAACAAGAGGGTTGGTACTCTTGCAAGCTCAGGGATTCGGGGCCTTCCATCTGGGTGGTCTACTTCTTGTTGTGCCCTAGGGAATATCTCAGGTGAGCAGCCTTTTCCCCAGGGATTTGCAGGCCTCCCAGCCTATCACAGTTGGAGACCCCCCCTCCCCGCACCGCACACACCCTCCCACGTAGCAGGGGCTCTGTCTAAATGACTCTGGGTAGAGCACAGTAGTTCCATATTGCCGGCTTGGAGTCTGACTCTCCTGCGAAATCCCTTCACTCCCATCCTGTCTCTGTGCTTTCTGAGGCTCTTGCTTGGTCTTCCTTGGCTCTCTCTCCAGCCAACCTTCCTTGTTTGCCCTTGTTCTGCTCTTTCTCTTTCATCTGCCTCCTCCTTTCCCCTCTGCTTCTGGCTTAGTTCTCTGTCCCACACCTGTTGCCCCCTTCCAGCACTTTATCAGGCAGTTTTCTCTCCAGAGGCATGCCTCCTCTCCTCCAGAGCACAGCTGCCTCCAGTCTTGGCTGCTGGATTGGCCAGCTGATGCATGAGTTTCCTCTTTATCTAATCAGGCCATCATCATCCATAGCTGCCCTGATCCGTCTCACAGCCGGTTCCAGACAGATGTGCTATTGATTGATTTGACTGTGTTTTATGGAGTATTGCAATCCGCCCTGGAAATCTTTAAAGAATTAAATCAAACACCTACACCATCATCTACACTAGGGATGGGGAACCTGTGCCCTGCATGCCAAACACAGCCCATGGAGGTTCCCCATCCTGCCTGAGATTTCATTCGTAAGCCCTCCATCAGGCCCCACCCTCTTGGGGAATCCCCAGTGTTATCTGCAGTAACTGTTTCCGTCCCTCTCTAAGTGAAGAAGAGACAGCAGGGCCACACCACATTGGGGAGGGCTTCATGTGGTAGCAACCTAAACACATGGTCTTCAGCCCTTTTCCTGTCAAGCATGACCACTCTGATTTGCAGGGGTGGGTGAAGCTGTCCTGCAACATGATGGGGCTAGAGCATGGGTTACACATTCAGCCCCTTCCTGTCTTTAGTTCTTCCATGATATTTCCCTTAAGTGTTTTTGTAAACGAGTATTTACCTGCAAGGCCCACTGAAGTCTGCCTCCCACAATGAAGGTAAGAAGTTAGACGATCAAGGGGAGAGGACACTCTTCCTATAATTTCATCTTTTAAATCTGCTTTCTTGGCCCCAGAAAAGGGGACTTTCTGAATTCTGGCTGCCCTCCTTTTGAGCAAGGGGCAGGGGGGAATATAGGGATTGTTTTGTATGGAACTTTTTCTCATTGACAAAGCATTGTGGTAAAGTTGACCAAACCCTAAAGTATTCACAAAGCTACAAAAGGAAATTAAAACCACTATGCCCCCTATCGATAAATAGGAAAGACATATTAGCAAGTTTTGCCTTTTGTCTAATTGCCAGCAGAGATGGCTTTCTGTGTTGTGTGCAGACTGGGCTGCTGTATAGAACAAATATAAATAGCAAGATTTTCAAGAAGTTGAAAGAGGTTGACACCCCGCAAATTAAAGCACTGCTTGTGTTTGTACTATCTGGTGCTTTCTCTGTCAGGTCAGAATTGCCTTGCAAATAGTAAATCAATGTACCAAAGGCTACAGAGCTTTGTCCAAGTCCAACAACAGAATTCAGAAACAGAAGAAAACAAGTTTATAAAGCAGTGCAGCCCCCCCCCCCCATACAAGGTTTACAAATGGAGATTTAAAATTATTTTATAGTCACAGCATAGAAGAATAGGAATTAGAATTCTCACATACTGAAACTTTTTCCCCATTTTATCTTAGGTATTTACATGGTTTGTAACAATTATAAAATTCAGTAAAATGTCAATATAAATTATTAGAAGTGATAACATTTCTAATATGCCTTTGTTCTCATAACAAAACGAATGTTGGACTTAGCATGATAAGTTCATTTTCTACAGTGAACAGAAGGTATCCCTGTGCAGGCTGCTCCTCCTACTCACTTTGGTAGGCAGGACAATGCTGAATTTCAATTTCAGGTAGCTACCTGTGGGAGAGAGCTCCTCCTAGTTTTTTGGAAAGCTAGACCTGGTTTGGAAATTGTTTCTATTTGCTAGTATTTCTCTTTCTCCCAGTTCTTTGTTTGTTTGTATGCTGTAATCTCCTAGCAGCGAGCTAGTTCACCAAGGTGGGTAAGATACCTTCTATCCATTGTAGAAAATGAACTTATCATGGTAAGTTCAATGTTCATTTTTCCTGCAGTGGAAGAAGGTATCCTTATGTAGGATGTCCAAAAGCAGTTCCATCCTCGGGGTGGGTCCCACACTGCTTTTCCCCTTAATTCGCTATTACCAGCTGCAGGATCTTCCTCCTGAAGGCTGATTTGGAAGGAGTGTATGTATCCAACTTATAGGTATGCATGAAAGATGAAACTGATGACCATGTGGCTACCCTACAGAGATCAATTAGGAGAGTATTGGTGCTGAAAGCCGCTGAAATTGCTGCGCTCTGTGTGGAATGAGATGCCTGGCACTGCTGAGTCAGAGGTCATGTAAAATGTGGCTATGCAGGCTTTAATCCATCTGGCCAAGGTGGCTTGGCCGCTTGGAGACCTTCCTTCCCATGGAGCTGGTCTGGAAGGACACAAAAAGGGAGTCCATTTCCCAGAATTCCTTGGTGCACATGATGTATTGTTTCAGTTCCTGTTTCATTCTAAGGTGTGCCACTTCTTCTCCTGAAATTTGGTAGGCTGTGAGCAGGATCAATTTCTGTGTCCTATGGAATTCTGAATTTGTCTTCGGCATGAAAGTTGGGTCTGTGCACAGAACCACTGAGTCCTGCTGGAACATGCAGAGCTTCTTCCTCACAGAGGGAGTATTCAGCTCTGATACCCTATGTGCCAATGTGATTGTGACTAGGAACATGACCTTCCGTGATAGAGTGTGGCTATGTCCAGACATTCAAACGGTGCTCTAGTCTGGGCTTTTAAGACCTTGTGCAGGTCCCACACCAGGAATATGTGCACTGGTGGTGGTTTCAGCAGCGTGGCTCCTCTCAGGAGCCTCTTTATGTCAGGGTGTGTGGAGATGGAAACAGTGCTTGCAGTTGATATTACTGAGAGAATTGTGTTCACCACCAAGTCAGACAGCCCTCAGCTCCAACCAGTTTACGATGTGCTGTCTTTTTTCTCCTGAGTACGTTTCTTCTCCTGAGCATGTACAGATCTTCAGTTTTTTCTTTTTTCTCCTGAGCATGTATAGATCTTCAGTCTAGCTAGTGTTAAATACCATCGAAAAGTAAGCTTATAAAAACTTACCTTGATATTCATGCGTCATATGTTTTTAGTCTGACCTTCCAAATCCACTCCCATATCCTCTGGGAATGTTTCTTCCTAGCTCCTTTTCCCATTTGCTGTGATATGAGTTCTGCCTTACTTCTAGTTTAGCCAGTATTCGATAGATTTAATGTTTTCCCGAATAAATTATTTCTAATTATCATTTCACATTCAGAACTGCCCCTCAAGGAACCATATTTAATTATTACATTTGCAATTATATGTCTGTCTTCTAACGCCAATTACTTGATAGCAAATACCCTAGAAGACAGAAACAGAATTCAAAGTGATCTTGATAGGCTGGAGTGCTGGGCAGAAAACAACAGAATGACATTTAATAGGGATAAATGCCAAGTTCTGTACCTAGGAAAAAGAAACCAAATGCACAGTTACAAGATGGGCGATACTTGGCTCAACAATACTACAAGCGAGAAGGATCTTGGAATTGTTGTCGATCACAAGCTGAATATGAGCTAACAATGCTAAAAAGGTAAAGGTGTCCCCAACCAGTCGTGTCCGACTCTAGGGTGCGGTGCTCATCCCCATTTCTAAGCCGAAGAGCCAGCGCTGTCCAAAGACGCTTCCGTGGTCATGTGGCCGGCATGACTGAACACCGAGGTGCACGGAACGCTGTTACCTTTCCCGCCAAGGCGGTATCTATTTATCTACTTGCAATAACAATTGCATAACAATGCTATGTGGCTGCAAAAAAGGGCAAATGCTATTTGGGGCTGCATTAATAGAAGTATAGCTTCCAAATCCTGGGAAGTACTAGTTCCCCTCTATTCAGCACTGGTTAGGCCTCATCTGGAGTACTGTGTCCAGTTCTGGGCACCACACTTTAAGAAGGATGCAGATAAACTGGAGAGGGTTCAGAGGAGGGCGACGAAGATGATCAGGGGACTGGAAACTAAGCCCTATGAGAGACTGAAAGAACTGGGCATGCTTAGCCTTGAAGAGAAGACTGAAGGGAGATATGATAGCGCTCTTCAAGTACTTGAAAGGTTGTCACAGAGAGGAAGGCCAGGGTTTCTTCTCAATAATCCCAGAGTGCAGGAAGCCAGATTCCAGCTGAACATCAGGAAAAACCTCCTGACTGTTAGAGCAATACGACAATGGAACCAATGACGTAGGGAGGTAGTGGGCTTTCCCACACTACAGGCTTTCAAGATGAAGCTGGACAGCCATCTGTCAGGGATGCTTTCACTTGGATTCCTGCAGTGAGCATGGTCTTGATGGTCTTATATGCCCCTTCCAGGCCTACTATTCTATGATTCAATGAAACAGATTACTAATATATGGTTTTTCTCTAATTGTAACCAAATCCTTTTTACAACAAAACCAAAGAGTGTCTTTAATGTAGGGTGTTAGCTTATGCTGCTCTGTTTTTCTCCCTTTATCCAATATGAACCACGATTTTAACATCAACATGGATGATGTATATGATCTACTACAGGGGAATGCTATACCCCCCTAATGCTACACCCCCTAAATTATATTTGATACAGTACCCTGGCAGTTAGTCTAGCTTTTTTCCTTGCACACAAGAAATTTACTATTAATTTTTGCCATTTAAAAATAAGTTGTGGGTTAACCTGTAAAGGGATATTCAAAAATAACAGACGTAATCGTGGTAGCACATTCACTCTAATAACAGATAAATAGCTAGTCCAGAATATTTGCAGATATTTTCAGCTTTCAAAATCTCTATGAACTTCTTGCCATAGTTCATTATCATTAATGGGGACAAGATCTTCTAAATTGGGGGTTGTCCACATTCCCAGATATTTAATTGCAGAGTCTCTCCATGGAATTAAAAATGTTTTAGTAATACGATCTTTCCCCATTTTTTCCAAATTTAAACCCACTTTATACCCTGATTTTTTTCCAGATTTTTCTAACAGATCTAGCATTTTCTCAAATGACTCAGCTTGTCTTTGTAAGATGAATACTACGTCATTTGTGTAAAGATTAACTTTACACTTCTCTTGCTTGAATTGGAAAATTCCACTAAAGGTTCAACTGACAAAGCAAAGAGTAGAGGGGACAGTGGACAACCATGACGAGTACCTCTCCGCAACTGAAATGTATTGAACCTAACTCTATTTACATGTATAGAGGATGTGGGATTTGCATACATAATTTAATCCAGGAGGAAAAATTACCTCCCAATCCAGACTTATCCAAAACATGATATAGATATTCCCACTCTATGTTATCAAATGCTTTCTCAGCATCTAGGAAAAGAATGCCATATAGTATTTTAGTCTGTTTAATTTTATATATTGCATTTAAGGGCCTATGTATATTCAGTGACACACAGTTGACTGAGTTTAATTTTTTTCTAAGGGTGCAATCCTATGGTTGTTAGACAGCATCTAGACAGCCATAGGATTTTTCAGTTCATGGGAACTGACCTCAGAGTCGGCTCTCTGAGCTCAGTTCCCAGAAATCCAACTCCTTGCCTCCTCCCCTGCCACCTCGTAAGAGGGGCAGTTTGTCCCCAGCTCCACATTCGAAACAGCAACATGGAGGGACCAAAAGGGGGGTGTTCCTAGGGGTGGGGAGGGAATCACAGAAGAACTGGTATGACGCTCCCTATGTGCTGTCTGGCATCCCCCCCCCCCCGCTCCAAGGCTCCCCAGTTAGACAGCCGAAATCGGCCATCTAGCCGCAAATACAGGGCGGATGGAGTGCAGAGACGATACCCTCTGCGCTCTGCCCACCCTGCAATGAATAGTTGGCCGCCTCCAAGTTCATAGGCAGCCAACTATCCCCATAAGGATTGCGTCCTGAGAGCCTCAAATTTCTTATAAATACATTGTGAACAGGTTCATTTATGTTGATACTCAAGTTCAGTACTCTGAATTGTGGTTTACAATCCTGTTTCTTCTTGAGGGTATGATGGCTTTTGTACACCTCTTATCACTACTTTTGAGACTTCCCAAACCACTGTATAATCAGATACAGAATGAGTATTAATTTTAAAGTATTCTTCCAAATTCTCTGTTACTGCTTGTAGCACCTCATTCTGTAATAGTAAACTGTCTAATGGGCACAATCCTATGTGGATACCTGGAAGCCTCCAAACTCAGAGGCTGCCAAGTTTCCAATACTAGCAGCAGCACCTTGGAGGGAAAGCAAAGGAGCTGGGGAGGCTATAGGATAGGTCATAGGACTGAGATCTGTTGGAGAGGCCCTCCTTTGTGTCCCACCAGTGCAAGACATACACTATGGTGGGACATGGGAGAGGGTTTTCCCTGCTGTGGCACCCCTGCTGTGGCACCTTGGTTGTGGAATGTCCTCCCCTTAGAGGCCCGATTGGCACATACATTGCTTTCATCTCAGTGCCAAGTCAAAACGTGGCCATTTATTTATTTATTTAAAATATTTCTTGGCCGCCTTTTAGGGCAGAAGCCTTCCCGAAGCAGCTTACAACAATAAAATACATAAAAACAATTAAAATATTAAAAGTGATAAAAATATAAAAACAATAAAACCAACAACGATGTTAATAGCAGCAACAGCAACAATAGCAGCCATATCAACAGAAGGCCAGGGTAAAATAATATGTTTTCAAGGCCTTCTTACAAGTCTGCAATGATGGAGCAGGGCAGACCTCCGATGGCAGCTTGTTCTAAAAGTGTGGGGCCACTGAAGAGAAGGCCCTCTCATCCACCTGACTGCTCTCATGGGTGGGCAAATGAGAAGGGCCTCTCTTTCTGATCTTAAAGTGAGGGCAGGCTGATATGGGTGTAGGCAGTCCTTCAAGTAACTTGGTCCCAAATTGTTTAAGGTCCTAAAGGTCAAAACCAGCACTTCGAATGCACTGGCTTTTTACCAAAGCCTTTGAAGGCTAAATGCATTCTTTAAAGTAGCACACTGTTTTAACTGTTTTATTGTTTTAGATTTTAACTGGTATTAGCTTGTTTAATGGTTTAATATGTTTTCGCTGTTTAAATTATTTGTTTTATACTGTTTAAATTGATTTTATCTGTACGCTGCCCTGAGGTCTTAATGATATAGGGCAGGATACAAATATTTTAAATAAATAAATAAATAGTACAGCTGCCTTGATTTCCTCCCCTCCCTGCCACTAGGAATGCCCCCCTTTCCCCATTTCCACACTCCATTTTCTGAGTGTGGAGAAGTGGTCTGTGTGGTTCTCTCCACACCGGCTATGAAGGGGAGGCAGTGGGGGGCGTGGTTTCCTGGCTCTGAGGTCAGAGCCCTGTCTCCAAACTCGGAGCCCTGTCTCCAAGCTCAGAGCCAGGAAACCAAACTATTTTATGTCCGCCCCCCCCCACTGTATGGGGTCATAGGGTTGCTCTCTAAATGGCACAACTGTAGTCCAGACTTCATTTTATCTAATCAAATTTCTAAATACACTAGTGCATGATCTGCTTAAACCTGGTTCAATCTCAATTCTCTCTACTAGCTGTGTTGTATCATCTTAAATTATTATTGCCATTACTTTTTTTGTTTGCACATGCTACGATCCCTTCCCCTAAACCCAATGATCTCAGATATGCTCCTTGTACAAGTAGAAGGGATGTGGGTTTTTTAATGCATATTTTCTTCTTTTAATTGGGGGAATTTAATCCTTTAACAATGAATGAAATTATTTTTAGACAAGCCATAATATAGTAATATAATTCTAAAACAGAACCAGTAAAAGGGAAAAAAAGGAGGATATGAACTAAACCTTATTTAAGAAAAGAGGTATTTAAGCTGCAGAAGAGGATATTTTATGGTTTCCAATAGATGATTTCTAGCTTCATCAGTAGTCCTAACAACTACCCATTTGTTTCCCATAAAGACATTTAAGCGGAAAGGTATACTCCAGCTATATCTGATGTTTCTCTCACACAGACAAATAGTTAAAACACTCAAGTCTTTTCTCCTTTTAAGAATATCAAAGTGTAAATCTGCTAATACTTGACCTTCTTCCTCTTGAATTATGAAAGCCTATCATGACCAAATTTTTGTTTGAATTCCATTTTCTTATTCTATGACTAAAAAGCTTCACAAATGTATCTCCTGGTTTTTTGTTTCATTTAGCATAGCTTGAGTTAATTCTGAAGGCTTCTTATATACCAACTGCACAGTCTTCATTTAGCGCTAAAAAAAACCAAAAACCCCTCCAGTTTATCCCCCCCCCCAAATAACCCCTAATCAAGGCCTGTCCTTCCAAGCCCTCCTGGATGCCTCTTAATTTTAAATTGTGTTTCCTTACTTCAAGATCCAGTTTCTCTAATCTACTTTTAATTTTGTCTAGATCATCTTTGTGTTCTTGATTCTCTATTGAAATTTCTTTAACTAAAACCTTCTGATGTTCACAATTACCCACTAAGCTTTCATAATTCTCCAAACAGTTTTGAACTTTGGGTTGTATTTCAACCATCTTATTTTCAAGCACCTTGGCTGTGTTCATTAATTCATCAATTTGATCAATTAATCCCTTATCCCTCTTTTCAATCAATTTACTTAGTCTATCTTCACTTTCCATTATTTTATCTCCTATAGTCTTTGAAAACCAGTTTCAATGGTTTTGAAGTTTTACATTTTTTTCTCCTCAAAACTCCTGGAGTCAAAGTTCTGGAGGACTTAATGTCCTCTGCCTTTAATAGAGCTTGTGAACTTTCATCAGCCTCTCTATCCTTATTCCTTTCCCTTCTGGGAGGCATGGTAAAATAATTATCAATCTTCCCAATTAATGATTTTGGGTTCATATGTTTACAAAACCAAGAAGCAAACAAAAGTAAGTGGCAGCAACTACACGGAATTCCCCATATGTTTACATATCATATTTGATTATGTCATTAGACAACTAACATACAAACATTATTTATTTGTATATTAAATACTTATTAATTTATAACAAACTTTCCTCTAACAAAACTATTATAATAACAAACACAGTTAGAAAATAGTTATAGTATTAACTTGTTATGAATAGGGTTTCTCATGTAAGAATAATCATGTAAGAATAATCCATTCTTACATGATAAAAAGGTAAGCTTAAAGGCCAATTAATGATCAATCAGTAATTAATTTTAAAGTGTTTGTTAATGATCAACTGCAGAAAAATAAAAGAGAAAAAACAATACTCATCAAACAAAGAACAAAACTAGATCTTAAGGGTCAATTAATAGAATCATCTTGAAAGGGTTAAAGATCTAAAAGAAATTCCTTGTGGTAAAGTTCTAAGGGGATGAAGAAAAACAGTAAGTCTGGTCTTCAGAAGTATTGCTTTTTTAAATATCTAACACTCACAGTGAGGAGATGGGGCACACAAACATGAGCCACTGCTTTCAAGACACCACTTTCCCCAATCATGCTGAGAAAAATAGATAATCCAGGGTTCTGGTTCTCCCATGGGCTCCAAATGTGGTGCTAAGTGCACAGTCAGCACCACACTCAGAGCTCGCCTCAGCTGCTGTTGTTTAAAGGGAGGGACCTGGAAGTTCTCTCCTTAGTGCAGCTGTTCTCAACGCATTCTCATTCCTCCTGGAACTGTGCAGGTCCTGACCTCTAGGTGAGGTGGTGGAGGTGATGACAGCTCATGACAAGGCTCTGCTTAAGTTCTTTCAGGCCACACACGTCTATATTTTTTTAAATCATAGATTTTTAACCACTTTGCTATATTGTCTTTCTGTCTAAACTAACTCCTCTGCCTTGCTTGGCCCAGCTCCACCACCACATAAGCACAGAACAACAATCCTACCCAGCATGTGTCTTTGAAAATGTTATTTTAGAGAAGCAGAAACTGAGAACGCTGGAACTTTCAAGAATCAAGAGCTTGTAATTAGGCTGAACAGAGCCATTTCCATGACATGAAAAACTAAAACGAATGTCCATGTTTGACTGAATTTCCTACCAGTATGCGAGTGTGGCAAAGCCAGTAGTTCACAGTTATAAGACTGTAAGTGTGGAATTAGCATGTTTATAGCACTTAATTATAACTGTTATTTTTTAAACACGAAAGAAATGTAGTATGTTATTTATGATTTTTCTTTTAAAAATCAAAAACATCAAATTATTTTTTTAAAAGATTATTTTTTACCATCCATAATAATAATAAAATTTATCCACTTAATATTGAAATCAGTCGGTGACTTGGTTTGCTGAGTATGAGATAGAGAAACTGAAAAGAAAATCTGTCAGGCCAGTGATGCAATATGATATTCATGTATATGAAATTTTCTTCTTAAAAAAGGGGCTGTCAGACATTTGCCTTCCCTGCAAATGATGATAAACGTTGGATTTAAAAGAAACAAATCATTAGGGTGTTACCACTGCCAAGTGTGAAGTGCCATGAGCATTGCAAATTCCTTCATGGACTTGGTACCAACCTGCAACTTGTGAATGCATAGTAAGGTGTCATATGCATAGTGCTGTGTAGACGTGTGTGTGTGTGTGTGTGTGTGTAGACGTGTGTGTGTGTGTGTGTGCGTATCAATGGATTGTCACATGTTATGTTGGTCCCAGGTCACTTGCCAGAAAATGTTTTTTCAACTTTTTTTTAACATTAGCTGTTTATAAATTCAGATAATTTTTTTCATTAGTATTCACAGTTTTACAGAATACAATTGTCTAAGTTACACATCGATTCCTGAGATTGCAAACTGGCGCCTATGGTATGGTCTTTTTGGTGCCAAGTGAAACCCTTTTTATTATCCCAATAATTTTAAGAACTGTTTTTAGTGCTTTATCCTGCTGCTGATTTTAATTTGGTTTTATATGCTGGAATGATTTTATTCCTTGCTACTAGTTTTAGCATTTTTTTTTTCTGAACTGGTTTTACTAACTGTTTTATTGTTTGTATTTTATGTTTGTAATGTATTGTACGCTGCCCGGAAAATTTTGGTGATTGAGTGGTATAAAAGAACAGTAAATAAAGTGTTGGTCACAACCTTTAAAACACAATAAAAAGCATTTAAACTCCCTGTGGCATACTTACTACTTTTGTAAGGAAGACCAATTTAGTTAACACACATATAGTATAATGTCAATTGGAGTTCAGATCATATTAGTTAAAACACAACATAGTATGTAAAGAAGTTTGCGATTATTATGTTTGTCACTATAGTCACCCCCCACGGACATTTTTGCAGGCCCACCAGTTCTCACTTTTCCTTCAAGACTACTTGAAGTTTTAAGAAGTAATTGAAAGTTGATGTGTTCAGATTACAGCAAATTAAACTAGGCATTCCATGCATCAAATTATAGGAAATGAGCTGGTTACCAAATATGTAAGAGGCTTGAAATAGTTGTGTGGAATGATTAAAACAGCATGCTAGTCCAAAGCCATGTTTTCCCCATATTTCTGGTGTGTTTTCACTTCAGTCTTTATAGCACCTCACTCATCAAGGGCCATCTCAAGGCATTTTGGCCCCCTTGGTGAGGTACAATTTGGGGGTTGTCCCGCACTGGTCATTGCTGTTAGTTCCTGAACAGCATAAAATGGGTTCATGGGGGGAAATCCACATGTTTCCTGGGATACCGATTTATTCTATTTTAAAGTTCTTTACATTACAAGCAGGGGAGTTGCTGGGTACTTAAAATATTCAAGGCACGAGCCCATAGGCCAGCTGCAAGAGACATATTTGCAAAAAAAATTGCATATGCTAATTTATCTGAATACATACGAATTTAGAAAAAAACATCCCATGATTTAAATACATCACACCATAATGGTGGACACTGTGAACTTAACTTTCAAAATATGCTAGTTTGCACTTGCATTTTAAAATCAAGCAACGTAGCTGCTGGTCATCCTGAAGTAAATCATTCCTTTTAGATAGGATAGAAAGTAATCAACACCAGCATGTCAGGTTAACACTAGCACGTCAGGTTAACACTAGCATGTCAGGTTAACAGATTGTGCTGATGGTCTTTATTTAGGGCAGGGATAGGCTAAACGTGGCTTTCAGGCCACCCCACGTGGGCATTTTTGCGGGCCCCCAGCCCTTGCTGAATTTGCAATCATTTGGCATTGGCTTGAGGAAAAAGGCACACTGGAAGCAGAATAGAACCCTTGGAATTTGAAGAAACAGCTGAAGGGATAGAAACCAGAACCTTTAGAACCTTTTGACTCTGTAAAGAGTTTCACTCATACAAATTTTCCAGTTTCAAGTTCATGAGTTCTAGCATCTTTCTTTTGATCTACAAATTTCGTGTATTTCTTTTCTTTGTCTGTAACATGTTCATAAAGCGCCATATCAGGAGGTTTGCAAGCTAGGTTGTGGAGTGGGCAGGTAGTTAATCTTATCTTGGCTTTGCATCCTCTAAAAAGCTCAAAAGGTGATATTCCTGTTGCTGAATGTGGGGTATTTCTATAAGCAAAGAGCATGTCTTGTAAATGAACTTCCCATAATGTCTCTTGTTGACTGGCAAGCTGTAGGCTCACTTTTACTAGTTTGTTCATACTGTCAACCAGTCCATTAGCTCTCGGATGGTTTAAGGAAATGGTTTTGTGTTTGATGCTATGGCTGTGAACATACTTCTACATTTCTGTGGAGGTTAATTGAATGCTATTACCTGTTACAAGTTATTTTGGGAATCCTTCTCTGGCAAATATAGAAGTTATGAATGTAATCACCATATCTGTGCTGATTTTTGCAGCAAATGAAACTTCAGGCCATTTAGAGTGATATTCCACCATTACTGTGGTATATCTCTGTCCTATTATCTGATCCTCAAATTGGCCCATTATGTCCAAGTCCAAGGACTGCCATTGGTCTTCAGTGATTTGTCACTGCTGGCACATGGCACACAGTTCCTAATTACCGCTGTCTGTTCTCTTTGAGAAATCATGGAGGACGGGTGAAGTGCCAGATGACTGGAGGAGGGCTAATGTTGTCCCTATCTTCAAAAAGGGTAAAAAGGAGGAACCTGGGAACTGCAGACCAGTCAGTCTGACATCAATCCCTGGGAACATTCTGGAGCAGTTGATAAAGCAATCCATCTGGAAGCACCTTGACAACAATGCAGTGATTACTCCAAGCCAACATGGATTTGTCAAAAACAAGTCCTGCCAGACAAATCTGATCTCATTTTTTGATCAGGTAACCTCCCTTGTGGACCGTGGGAATGCTGTGGACATAATATACCTCGACTTCAGCAAAGCTTTTGACAAAGTGCCCCATGATCTCCTGATGAGCAAACTAGCTAAAACTGGGCGAGATAAAACGATTCGGTGGATCCACAGTTGGCTACAGAATCGGACTTAAAGAGTGCTTATCAATGGGACCTTCTCAAACTGGGGAGAGGTAACGAGTGGGGTACCGCAGGGCTCAGTCCTGGGCCCAGTGCTCTTCAACCTTTTTATTAATGACTTGGAGGAGGAGGTGCAGGGAATGCTGATCAAATTTGCAGATGATACAAAATTGGGCAGGATAGCTAATACCCTGGAAGACAGAAACAGAATTCAAAGTGATCTGGATAGACTGGAGCGCTGGGCAGAAAACAACAGAATGACCTTTAATAGGGATCAATGCCAAGTTCTGTACCTAGGAAAAAGAAACCAAATGCACAGTTACAAGATGGGGGATACGTGGCTCAACAACACTACAAGTGAGAAGGATCTTGAAATTGTTGTCGATCACAAGCTGAATATGAGCCAACAAGGTGTGGCTGCAAAAAAGGCAAATGCTCTTTTGGGTTGCATTAACAGAAGTATAGCTTCCAAATCCCGGGAAGTACTAGTTCCCCTCTACTCAGCACTGGTTAGGCCTCATCTGGAGTACTGTGTCCAGTTCTGGGCACCACACTTGAAGAAGGATGCAGACAAGCTGGAGAGGGTTCAGAGGAGGGCAACAAAGATGATCAGGGGACTGGAAACAAAGCCCTATGAAGAGAGACTGAAAGAACTGGGCATGTTTAGCCTTGAGAAAAGAAGACTGAGGGCAGATATGATAGCGCTCTTCGAGTACTTGAAAGGTTGTCACAGAGAGGAAGGCCAGGATCTCTTCTCGATCATCCCAGAGTGCAGGACACGGAAGAATGGGCTCAAGTTACAGGAAGCCAGATTACGGCTGAACGTCAGGAAAAACATCCTAACTGTTAGAGCAATACGACAATGGAACCAATGACCTAGGGAGGTGGTGGGCTCTCCCACACTGGAGGAGTTCAAGACGAGGCTGGACAGCCATCTGAAGCCTTCAGTGTCGATGACGGACCCACATATCCCTCTGGATGTATATCCAAAAGACGAAATGAAATATTGGCAGCAAATAATACAAAATACAAATCTTAAGAAATAATGGTGCATGGTGAGCCTGACTCTGCTATCATCCTTAGATCATGACCACTGCCTTGGATGAAGCAATGAGGAATGGAATGGCTTTGGATTCTGGATACTGAGGATTCTGACTCAAAGTTGTCCCATACATTCTACTTCATTCTTGTCAATAAGGCTTTCTGATGCTCTGGGGACTTACAAACTCTGGCAAAATATCCATTTTTACTGCATTTCTTGCATATTGCTGCCACAGCAGGGCAGCCTTTAAAGTCTGCCTTATGGTAGCACCAGTTGCACTGCCAAGGTGCAGAAACACTGTGCATTTGCTTGGGATTTCTTTTTTGTTAGCTGTCTTATGTTGTATTGTATGTACCTCAACTCGATCTGAAAAAGCTGAGTGATTCCATGGAGGCAGCAGCTGCCTCCTCTTGCTCACCCTCTATCTCTGGGTCACACAACAGGAAGGGTTTAGTTCACTTTGCAGGATCTCCAATACAGTGCTGCACAGAGGGAGAATTCAGGTGAGCAAGTGAGAGGATCAAGTGGCTGCTTCTTCCAAGACCATCCTTGTATGCTGCACCACCCAGAGAAAGAAGGTGAGTGAGTGGGCAGAGGCTGCTTTCACCCTCTCTTTAGAGCAGTACCACGTGCCCAGAAAGGATGAGCAAAAGAGAGCAAGCTGGAGTAGATGCTACCTTCTGCATGCACTCTTCCCTGCTTGCCCCAGAAGTATGCTAGGGAATGAGAGAGGGAGAACCAGGGGAAGCACTTGCTGCTTTTTGCAGGAGCAGTCACTTGCCTCCACACAATCTGTTAGCTTTTCCTTCCCTTGGCAGGAAGAATTCAAGTGATGGCGGCTGCTCCCTCTGATTGCTCATTTTCCCTCTCCTTCTGGAGTGCTCTATCTGCTTGTGCATCCTATCCCTTTCGGTGATGCAGTGGGAGGAAGTGGTCTTACCCATCTAGAGGAAGTGAACAAGCAAAAGCTGGCTGCTCCTTAGAGGAGGAGCCACGATCTATGCCTGCTCACTCATCCTTTCTCACTGCATGGTGTGGAGGACTGGGCTAGTTGGATCCAATGCCCACCACCATGCTGCTCAAAGGTAGGGTGCCGGTGATTGGGTGAGAGGATGAGGTTGCTGCTACTTCTGTGCTACCCCTCTACGTTGCAGTGGCCAGAGGCAAACTGTAAGTAGGCAGGCAAAACGTCCGCTCAATCTTTCTCTCTAGGCAGCATTGTTGACCCAGTCCTCCCTACCGTGGTACCCAGAGAGGATGAATAATAGAGAGGAGGTAGGACCAGCCACTGCCTTCTTGTGCTTGCACACTTCCTTGTCTGCCCTCAGAAGTGGCAAAACTCAGAGGAGATGCTGCCACTGTGGAAGGGACCTGGGGACCTCCTGGCTGAAGAGCCCCTCCTCCCTGTTCTTCTCAAGCCTCTGCTGAAGGGCAGGGGGATGGAAGAGAGACTGTAGTTTATTGTTTGCCTCTCCTCTTCCTCCTGAGTGCTTCACCTTCAAAATAAAAGTGGCAGTGTTAAGCGTGTAGTAAAAATGTAACCTAAAAGCCATTGTATGTGTCTTAAGCAGCACATAGTACTGTAAGAGCTGCGCATGCCTAGAATGAGCAGACAGTAACCCTAAGATAAGGTTGCTAAGCAAACCGCTGGCAACCAATCAAATGTAACACGCTGGCTGAGGAATGCAAGCTGAGTGATAAAACTGCAGCGCGAGGGTCACCCAGGGTCGACTCTGCTTTGAGCGTGAGCTCCTTTGTCGAACTGTTTGCAAACAATAAAATCGAGTTGGACCCAGCCTGAAGTTGACTCTCCTCTTTGGGGCAAATTGGACTAGCCTCCATGGGGCAAAACTAGCATTTTGTGCAACAAACTGGCGAGCCAGCCAGGAGTCCCTTGGACCACCCTGGGGTCAAATGACAGAACCGGCAAAGGTGCCTGTGGGGCGCGCCAGACCGCCTTTGAGGTCTGCCACGGCACCAGAGAACGGGGGTCGGGACACCCAGGAGGTTAAAGGCGTGGACTCCATTGATTGAGTCAACCAGGCTGAACGGGTCTAAAGAGACGGCACTAGGGTGTTGGGCAGAGTAAGTACTTGATTTCCCTTCTGTCTTTCTGTTTGAGTTGCCTTCGGAGCGTCTGAGGTTTGTCAGACTCTGTGTAAACGTCTGAGGTTTGTCAGACTCCGTGTCAGTGTCGGAGGTTTGTCAGGCTCCGTGTATGGTTTCAAACAGAGGTAGGCACAATGGGGGCGGGTAGCTCCCGTTTAGAAAGCTCTGCCACTCCCTTGGGATGCATGCTAAAGAACTTTAGCAAAGTCAAGCGTCTGAGGTTTGTCAGACTCCGTGTACTAAGATGTCGAAAGGCAAGCTGGTTACACTGTCAATTAGAATGGCCAGCATTTGGAATTAGTTGGCCAGACATAGGATCCTTTGGTGTAAATCTTGTAAATGCTGTATATAAAAATGTGGTGAATAATGGGCAATGGGATCAATTCTCCTATATTGATGGGTGGTTGAATTGGTGCGGAAAGAATCCCCCTTAGTTACAGAAGTGTAAATGTATAAATGTGTTACTGGCAAAGGACCACAGGGGCAAGAGACCCCGGGTGGTGTCTGAATCAAGTAATAAAAGATAAATTTGCCTCAGGGAAGGTGAGGTTATCAGCATTTGGATGAGTGCCAACCAAAATCCACTGAAGGTGAGAAAAGGTTGAATATAAAGTTCAATATTGTAAAGTCATGATGGTATGCTCCGAGGTGAAGCCCAAAGCCCCTGTTCCCCCCGATTCAAGCCCCACGGAAGGAGCTTGAAGACTGGGAGACCCTGCCCAAGGTGCCCTGAGCTCCCCCCAGTCTGATTCGGTCTGTTAAGTTGGGAAGAGAGGTTGTTGGGGGAGGGAGGGGGCCCTCCAGAGACAGTTTGTCTGCCACCGTATCCAAGTTTGTTAGAAGAAGCAAAAGCAGTTGAAAAAGTTGCAACTTCTGAAAAAAGAGATTTGTTTGATGACTTAAAGACTGTGGCAAAATCAAGAAACAAAGACAGAGCAAGTTCTTAAAATATCAGGGTCTGTGTGAGCTTCTCTCTGTCAGCCTACTCAGAGCAGAGCCAAGGGGGACTTGCCTAACCCCCCTTCGCCGTGGCTGGTTTAGCCTTAGCAAGCAGAGAGGCTGGAAGGTGTCTGTGAGGACCTGACAAAAGAGTGAGATTTGCAAAAAAAAAAAAACAAGAAAAGCATCACAGCTGGAAAGCTGAGCAGCACTGCTCTGTTCTTATCTGTGGAGGAATCTAGAAGAGGTGTAAGGTTACACCTTCCCCATTCGAACTGATGAAGAGACACAGAGCTTTTGTTAAAACGCATCCCTTCTTTATGGCCCAAAGCCTTCTTTGTTAGAGGCACTCTGCACATGGACTGGAACTTTGGCCAGTTAAAGACTTGCCGTAAAAAGTACTGTGAGGCTTGTCATAGCCTTAAACTCCCGTTGTTGTAGATTGTGTGTTTGTTTGTGATCAGCTCAGTGTACAGTTTGATTTGTGATTTCAACACTCAGATAAAAAGCTGCATTTGACTAAAAGAACTGGGTATATTTAGCCTTGAGAAGAGAAGACTGAGAGGAGATCTGATAGCACTCTTCAAGTACTTAAAAGGTTGTCCCAGAGAGGAAGGCCAAGATCTCTTCTCAATCATCCCAGAGTGCAGGACACGGAATAATGGGCTCAAGTGACAAGAAGCTGGATTCCAGCTGAACATCAGGAGAAACGTCCTAACTGTTAGAGCAATACGACAATGGAACCAATTACCTGGGGAGGTAGTGGGCTCTCCCACCCTGGAGGCATTCAAGATGAGGCTGGACAGCCATCTGTCAGGGATGCTCTGATTTAGATTCCTGCACTGGGCAAGGGGTTGGACTCGATGGCCTTGTAAGCCCCTTCCAACCCTACTATTCTATGATTCTATGATTTCCAAGGCTTTGATTTCATTTACCCTAATGAAGCATACAGATACAAATTGCTAGAGATTCATAGACTACAAAGGAAACAGCCTTCAAAAAGTTCAAAGAGAAACTACGAAAGTTAGTTTCCCTTTAAAAAGGGGGCAGCAAATTCTCTTAACTTAAGAGGTGAGAGAGAGAGAGTCCCCCACTCTCCTGTGATACTTCTAAGCCCAGCTGTGTTTCTGAAGCCTAAAAAAGTTCCTGCCCCATGTGTTCCAGCTCTTTCTCAAAATCTGAACTGTTCTGACGTTCCATTTGCTCAGAGGCAAACCTGACACTCTGCCAAAACTCATGCAGTGTGGAGTTGCCAATGCAAAAATGGTGGCTTGGAACTCTTTCCACATATGAGAACGCCCTTCCCTTGATTTTAATGGGCCCTGACCATGCAGTCAGAGGAGCAGTATAATAGTTAGATCTGCTCCACCATGCCCTACTATACAAAACAAATGTTTTCCAGTCATGGTGTTAGATTTTAATGATATGAAAAAGGTATAAAAGAAGGCAGAAAAAAGTAGCAGACAAAAAGGCTTAAAAAAGAAAGAAAGCTTATCCCAAATGTGTGTCGTTTGAAAATCTAAGCAAGCGAGTCTCTGTCAAAGCAATGGCAAACAGCCTAACTTGCAGAGAAAACAAAGAGTTAAAACTGGTGCATGGCACAGAGAATTTGAAACATGATTTGCAGAACAGGCAAGCCAAAAGATAAGTGTGCCTGTTACAAGAGGGAGGCTATAGTAGCCATAAAAAGGGGTGAAGCCCCCGTATGAAGCTTTAACAAAAATATTACCCACTAGAAGTGGACAATTAAAATAAAAAAGGCTTTTCTTAAATTGAAGCAAGCCTTAATATCACCGCCTGCTTTAGCCTTATCAGACCCCAGATCATGAAGTTTTTAGAGCTATGGTGCACATAAGAGCACATAAAAAAGTGCCATTCCTGGAAAAAAGAAAAGGCAATGCTGGCAGCCACCATGGGCAGAAATATAAACAGCAGCTTGAGAGCACAGAAGTGACCAGAAGGGGGGGGCAAAAAAGGAAAGGGCCAACCGGGGCTCAATAAATGTGCGTATTGCCGAGAGAAGAGACATTAAAAAAAAGATTGTCCAGAGCTGAAAGAAAAGAAAAAAGAGACTCACCCTGAAGGCTGCCAAATGCTGGCAGGGTCCTCCAGTGGGGGGGAGTCTAGCTGAAGGGCCACCACCCTACGAACAAATGCTCAGGAAAATCCCAAGGTAAAAGTAAGGGTTGGTGGCGAGAACTGTAAAGCCCTAGTAGATACTGGAGCCACATTTTCTATGATCCCTGTGAAGCCCCCCGGCAAGAGAAAGTGGAAAGCATGTAAGTATAAAAAAAATTAAAGGAAAAAAACAAACAAACTAAATTGCCCATGTGTAAGCCCCTCCTTACGAAGACTAGAAATAACATACTGGAACATGCCTTTGTAGTTTCATCTGCATACCTAGTTGCCCTCTTGGGGCAGGACTTGTTAACAAAACTGCAAGCTAAAATCTTCTTCCGTGATAATCAGATTGTAGTACAGCTGCCAGCAATGCAGGGCTCAAATTATCGAATGGCCCTTCAAGCAATCAAGATTGTGTCAGAGGCCAAAGGGACTGAGATTTTAGAAAATGTTAATCCATGTGTGTGGGCAGACAGAACCCCTGCCCGACCAAATGCATAACACAAATTAAAATCTTCTTTAAAAAGGGAGAGCCCTGTGTGCGTAAGGCAGTATCCTCTGAAAAAAGCCACCTGTGCAGGCTTGAAGCCGCTCATTGAGAAGTTCAAAAATTATGGTTAGTTAATAAAGGGATCATCCCCCTTTAACACCCCGATTTTGAGTGCGCCCGAGGCAGATAGCACCTCCTTCAGGTTAGACCAAGACCTGAGAACAGTGGCTGACTGCCCTTTGTGCCTCAAAAATGATTCAAAAATGCTTGAGCCCCCAGCTCAAATGAGAAGTCGCCCATGTGCTTACTATCCTTTTCAGAGATTTCAAATTGACTTTTCAGAGTTGCCCCAGACTCATGGCTATCGGTACCTGCTAGTAATGATAAAAGCAATTGACTGCACCGCTCAGACAGTAGCCAAGATCCTGTTAAAAAGTAATCCCTAAGCTCTTGTTACCTAAAGAGAGTGAATCAAATCAGGGGCCCCATTTTGTTAGACAAGTGACGCAAGTAGTGGCCCAAGCATAACAAACTAACTAGAAGCTACACCCCCCTTAGAAACCTCAATCTACAAGTCAAGTTGAGAAGATGAACCGCACCTTAAAGACAATGCTCATTAAAATTTGTTTAAAGATTAAGTTAAAAGGCCACAGGCCTTGCCAATCACCTTGACTCGAGTATGGTGCGCCCCCAAGGGAAGTATTAAATTGACACCTTTTAAACGTTCCATAAGTGCCCACCTCGGATATTACCTATGGCTGATAGCTTAAATGTGAATTTAAAAGTAAAAGTTTTAAGATTCAAGGTTATGTTACTGCTTTGCAGTCTGTTTTGTTTTCACAGGTTTGCGACACCGCACCAATCCTGGCCTTTAGATGCTCCAGTGCATAATCTCAATCCCAGCGATTGGGTGCTAATCCAGTCCTAAAAAGATGAACCACCTACCAAGAAGCAGAAGGGTCTGTTTCAGATCCTACTTACCACTCCCATTGCTATAAAAGTCGCCAAAGAAAAGAAGTAGATTCATCACACTGAATAAAGGCATCACCTGCACCAGAGAGGGTCACACCGGAAGCTGACCCACCTGAAGGTCACCGTTAGAATAATGAACCCCTGAAAGGACTCAAGTAGCTCTACAGAAAGAGGGCGCTCTCGTTTCAAGGGTTCCTGATGAACGGAACAAAACTGAGTTCCAAAAGTTCAAAAAAACTGTGTTTTTGTTGTCAACATTCTAGTAGCTAGAACAAGGGCGTCCCAGGCCTCACTTGCTGTTTAGAGAAAACCGTCAATGCCACAGCGATAATAGTTTGCGCCTTTAAGTGCGTAGTCCACCGCGGGACCAAAGAGAGTATAAATTTGAGAAAAGCCTTTTGAGGGGGGAATTGTAGTAAAAATGTAACCTAAAAGCCATTATATGTGTCTTAAGCAGCACATAGTACTGTAAGAGCTGCGCATGCCTAGAATGAGCAGACAGTAACACTAAGATAAAGTTGCTAAGCAAACCGCTGGCAACCAATCAAAAGTAACACGCTGGCTAAGGAATGCAAGCTAAGTGATAAAACTGTAGCGCGGAGGTTGCCCAGGGTCGACTCTGCTTTGAGCGTGAGCTCCTTTGTCGAACTGTTTGCAAACAATAAAATCGAGTTGGACCCAGCCTGAAGTTGACTCTCCTCTTTGGGGCAAATTGGACTAGCCTCCAGGGGGCGAAACTAGCATTTTGTGCAACAAACGCATCATGTGTAGTTAAGCCAGTCAAAAGTACTTTGCAGCTCCAGTAGCTCTGCAAGTTCATTTGCTGCAGCATGCTAGCAGCAGCACTTGAAGAATCATGCAAGCACCCAGGCAAAGAGAACAACATCTTCTTGGAGAAAGCTGATATCTTAGAAGAGGTTCACTCTGAGCCTCTGGTGATGTTGCAGGCACTCTTTTAAACGTGTTTATCTTTTTGCTTTTAAGATCAAGCTATTTTCAAGAAACACACTTATTTGCCACTATTTAATGGTGCCTCCACCCCCCTCTGCCTTGCTCCGCTTTTGCTACCCAGTTTGGCAAGATTCTATAGGAGTCATATTCAGGATGAGGATTGCAAAATTGGGACTAGGGTGCAATGAGTTATCTAGGATAGGGTTTAGAAAATTATGGCAGTCTTGGGAACAGTTGGAAGATATTATTATCATCTAGGATAACGATACTGATCAGCCTACTTAGAAGTTCTACTCTGGAATCTTTAACATGTTTTTAGTAGGATTCCCCCCACCCCCATCCCCATAAAGTGAATAAAGTGCATCTCTGCTCAATTTTTGACACTTCATCTAATAGTTTGTTACTCATGGGCCACATAGATGTTGAATAGCTTGTATTAGCTTCAAAGTCTGGTGTTTTGCTTTCATGGATGGATAGGTGGCACATATACCGTTTTAGGAAGATTGAACTTAAGGCTTAAAATAGGGCGATGTTCCTCCTTCTAATCAACCCGGTATTAACATTCTAGGTCCTAAAGCCTTCAATGCTCACTCTGCTGCCAATTTGAGCTAGGAAACAATACAGTTCCAGACACATTAGCTTCTTTAAACATTTGTCCTATAACCACTATACAGGAAGATGTACTCCTAAAGTTCTTTAAATTCTCTGTACACTGAAATTAAAAATGCTTCCAAATATTCAATTTCATTTAAATGCAACAAAAGTATGCAAAAAAGTATTCTGTTTGGGCCTTCTGGTTCATGATTCTGTTCTGGCCTATTGAAAAGGTTGCCCACTCCTGTTTTACAAGAATTTTGCATGTATCAGGACTACGCTTTAGATTCGAAGTATAACACAGAGAGACATTCTGCTGTCCAAACAAATCCTCATGACACTAAATCTGAAGCAAGATATTATGAAGGATATAAGTCTATCTTATTCTGCTTATTTAGCAATTTTCTCAATGAATTATCTATACAGAAGATAGCACATTTGTCAATATTCAGCAGTTTGGAAAAAACACTCTATGAAAAAAGTGAGCATGTAACAATCATCTCCAAATTAGGAAACTAGAGAAGAAATAGCCATATTTTACTAGATCTACCTTTATCACTACAGTGGTAGAATTAGCTCTGTAACAAAGGACTAGTTGTTTAACTATCCTGAAGTGGAATGAGAAGAAACTACACTGTAAAACAGGACAGGGAATTAAGACCAG
This sequence comes from Heloderma suspectum, assembly GCF_057233095.1. Lineage (NCBI taxonomy): Eukaryota > Metazoa > Chordata > Lepidosauria > Squamata > Helodermatidae > Heloderma > Heloderma suspectum. Next base: position 128,634,330 of record NC_139462.1, on the reverse strand, counting down.
AGGCCTTGGCTTGTATTTCAAATTCTGAGTATAAAAAACAATGCCAACTGTCTCTCCCCCTCTCCCACCTGAGGTTTCTAAGGGCTAACCCTTATTCCACCACAGGAGAAAATAACACATACCTCATATGGAATGTTCCACAACAGGCAGTGGAGAGAGCAGGGTGGGGGTAGGGAAATGAAGAAGGGAAAACATAAACCTTTATGTCACAAGAATTCCCCTTGGAGCATTTTTGGTTTCCAACATTCTTCCTCGGTAGAAATCTGACAAAATCCTACATTTTGTATTATTCTTCAACATCTGCAAACATACATATATCAGTATGCTGCAAACTTCCCCAGCAATTCAGATTCTTTGGTCTCTGTTCTCCAATGAACTGCAGTCCTCTTGCTGAAGAGGGTGGGAGGATGAGAAGAGGAGGAGGGAGTCAAGTTCCCCTGAAAGATATTCTAGCATATGGAACTGCATTGCTGACACATAAACAGCTCTCTTCGTGATTCCATATGCTTTATGACTCTGCCTCTGAATTTGCTCCAGGCCCATAAGTTTGCCATTTATTTTTAACTTATTCTAAAATGCTTCCAAAAATGCTTTTTGGTAATAAAATATTACCAAACCTAGGACCTCACACAGTATTAAGAATGCATCCATACAGCAAGCACTAAACTACAACAATTTGTTTTCAATAAAACTTTATACCAGCTACACTGAGGTGAGCCTCCTTTTGAACACTCAGTGTTTGCCACTGAAATTAGGTCTCGTTTTTTGACACTGATATTTACCCTGTTCGGAACCAATTTTAAACTGGGAAATCTATATGACCACAAATTATCAAAGTATTTCATGACAGTGTCTCCCTCACAAATATAATTATAATGCAATACCTTTGCTTATAAGAGTACTCAGCAGTCAAGATTTCAGAAAACAGCTGAAAATAGATCCTCCCCAACTCTTCAGATAAAAGTCTTGTCTGCCTTCATTGTGCTCCCTTTGTGCACAGCCTACATGAGGTTGCCAAGCAACTAGTCCAAGTTCAGAAGCAGCTAGGCAGTGAGCTGCAGCTAAATAAAGATTTAATGGAATTCTCACATCTGCAACAGCTTGCAATCCCTCATTGAAGAAGTGAACTGATGAACAGAAGAGTCAAAGCACATATCGGGTTAAGTCAGGAAGATGAAACCCTTTATTTCTAAGAATACCAGTTTCTGCAGACTACACCAAGATGCACACGTTTGTCAAAGTCTGCAGAGAACCTAAACTAATGAGGGAAAATGATGTTTACCATGGAAATCCACAGCCATTTGCAACCTTTTAAAATTGTGCATTTAAGGAAAAAGGTTAAGGAAATCAAAAGCAGACCCCTCTATATGTTACTTACTTATATTTGTAAGTCCTTCAAGTGAGTCTCTGCAACTGCACAGGCTACAGCTGCCCTGGGCAGCAATTGTCAAACATTTAAAATTAAGAGAGTGTCTGCTCCCTCCGCCCCCCGCTGGTCTGAGGATGTTAAAGAAGAGCAGAGTCAGCAGCCACCTGTTAAATTCCTTCTATCTGAAGCAGGAGCAAGCAAGGATCCTACAAAGAGGAAGAAGGGCAGGAACGCTGAGAAGGGCTATTGTGTCAGGTGAATAGCCTCTAGTTTCTTCCTTGTAGTTTCCCCACAGTCACACAGAAAGGTGGCTGAAAAAAATTAATACTGAATGGGGGTGTAGGATGTTCAGGCTTCTATTCTATGGTCTATGAGAGCACAACCATTGTAGTTCAAAAATCTGTGACAGACCTGGCATATCATTATTATTGAAGCTAAGAATAATAACATTATTATTATTCCATCTAATAGCAAACTCAGGTGGTGAGTGCCAACTGAAATAGAGCCAAAATGAGACCACTGAGAAACAAGAGGGAAGTTTCAGCATGCTTGTGGGAATCCCAAGGTTTGCAGAACTAGAAAATATATATTTTTTAAAGGTCTAAAGGGAGAAGCACACACAAAAAATCCCAAAGAAGATTGAATGTGATTAGTAGCAACAGAATGCTGAGTGGCAGTTGGAAACAAAAAGCAGAAAACTGGGGTGGGAGTGGGGAGTGGAATGTCCTGCATGAGCTCCTTTCATCTTTTAGTGTTCTGGAAGAGGGCTCGGGTGCGCGAGCAGGTGGAACCCTGAGCAGGAGCACTCCTGCTAGGAATTGAAGATATACAGTAACATTTTGTTGCAGGTTCCACTCATCGCTTCTTATTATATTACTACTTATTATTACTATTATTTGCCTATCACAACTATATGCTGTTCACACATTTAAAAAACATCAGTTCTCTGTCCCAAAGTTTACTTGGCTTGGGTCTCCAACATGGTGCCCATGGGCTCCAATGTGCCAGTAGACCCTCTCTCAGTGTCTGCCAGGCTTTCTGCTTCTCCTGATTCTTATTGTATTTCTTAAGGGTTTTTTTTTTAATTACCTAGTTTAGAATAAATAAAAAAAACTGGGAGGCTGGCATACTACAAAGTGAGGTGCTGCCTTACAGTACCAACTTTATTTGGGTTCAATGACAGTGCTTTTGTGTTTTTGAGCTCAGACTCCATCTCTGCCTTGTACTTAGGTTCTTGGGCAAGTTAGTTTTCTTTTAGTCTCACCAGTTTGCCTTCTGGGAAATGGGTGTTTTGTGATACCATGCCCATCACGGTATCCATTTTATGAATGGACAACCCCCCAATGGCAGCCATTTTGTGAGAGTGGCCGTGACACCCTTACAAAATTCCAGATGTGCCCACCAACCCAAAAAGGTTAGAGTCCCTGTACTTTCTATATATTTGCATCTGGTGAGATGGACTAAAGGAGCCTGATATCACCCAAAACAGCAGTGCCTATGGCACTGTTACAGAGAGAGAGACAGACAGACAGACAAAAAGAAGAAAGAGAAAGATAAACAGGACTGCACTTACCTGTAACTGATGTTCATTAAGTGAGTCTCTGTACCTACCCTGGACACTGTGCATTCACAGGCCTGCTGCAAAATCTTCCAGAAGCTCTCCTGTGCATGAAGCACTCTTCCCCTTACCTAGTGACTTTGCCCACTTTCATCTCCCCGATGTGAGATTGCACAGAGTGCCATTAGATGAATATCAGTTACAGGTAAACACAGCCCTGTTTTAATCTTTATGGCAGGGGTGGGCAACTAAAATTGGGGGAGGGATGACCCCACTCAGCCCTTTGTGAGCCAAATGATGTCAAAGGGGTGTGTCCCCCTGATATATGAGGGCTATGGTCACTGATGTCATTTGGTCCGCAGCGGACAAGTTGGGAGGATGATCCTCCTGGTGTATCCACGGGGAACAGGCACTGCTGCATGTGAGGCTTCTCCCATAAAAGAAGGCCCACACTCAGCAAATCCACTTTACTTGCCTCAAACCTTCTCCCATTGGGGAGAGGATGCAGGGCAGACAAAGCAGCTCAGCCTGGCTTCATCTATTCGTTGCCTTCCCCACACAGGGAAGGAGAAAGATAAGTGAAGCTCACTCATCCAGGAGCTCTTCTAAGTGCTGGATGACTGCACAGCTGCCACTCCCCCAATCCTCCTGGGAGGGAGAGTGGCAGACGGGGAATATCCTTATCTCCAATCACGGATCAGAGTTTACAAAGGGATTCCTCTCCCCACCTCCTCCCAAAGCCCCCTGTAGCTCCAGGCCAGTGGGCAGGGCTTGGGGAAGGGTGAGACCCACAGAAGGAGCCCAGGTGGGACAGATGGGCAACCTCTGTGGGCCAGATTAGGCCAACAGGCCAGAGACTACTCATCCATGCTTAATGGCCTCTGTACAGCCCAATATTGGAAGATTAGCAATATACTAGTATGTAGATGTGAGGTTTGTGCAGAACTGTTTTGCCAACATCTATTAATTTTCTGGACTTCACACCCAATTATAATGCTTAATAAACATCAGCAGTAATTGCCAGGTCAGAGCCTTACAAACCTCCTCCTCCTTGAGGCTGCACAAAGAGCAAGACCACTGACATTTATTTGCACACAGGTCTACAAAGGATGAAATGGTCTCTAAGGCAAACTAGCCCTAAGCTATTTAGGGCTATAAAGGGTTGAGCCAATATTTTGAATTGAGCCCAGAAGCAGACAAAAAGCCAATGAAGTTGACATAGGGTTGGATGTCAGACAAAATTTTGGCCAACATATTTTTGGGCCAATTGAAGCTTCCAAGGAAAGACAGCCCCACATACAATGCATTACAAAAGTCTAGCTTGGAAATAACTGAAGCTTAGATGACTGAAACCAAATCTGTCTTCTCCAGGAAAGGTCACAGCTGGAGTATCAGCTGGAGCTGATAAAAGGCACCCCTAGCAACTGCCACCACTTGAGCATTTAGAAAAAAACAAACAGCTTGAGGAGTATCCCAAGCTACATAGCTGCTGCCCCAGGGGCACCCCACCCCATCCAGGACAGATTGACTCACTTTACCTACAATACCAGTATTCTTTACTATTTATTTGTTTGCATACCACCTTTCCACAAAAATCACAAAGGTGTTGTACAGCAATCAAATAAAACAACAATACAACTAACAGCACCTCCATCTTATATGGGTTAAGTTTCAGCTTGCTAATACCCATGCCCACCAGACACCAGCTAATCACTTCCATTTTCTTCTGAGAGCAGACAATGGAAATAAGAGGTAGACTTGTATGTCATCTGCATACTGGTGACATCTCAACACAAACTCTGGATTGCTTCACCCAGTGGTTTTATGTAGATTTTAAAAAGTATGGGACACAGGATAGAATCTTGCGGTACTCCAGAGGTACAAAACAGCAGCCTCGAAGCATCACCTTCCAGGTCCAGCCTCCCAGATAAGAAGAGAACCATTGAAGAGTGGTATCACATATCCCCATCTCAACCAGACAACTCAGAAGAATTGCACGGTCAATGGTATTAAAGGCCACTGAGAGATCCAAGAAAATCAACAGCATAGCACCCCTCTCCCAATCTATCTTCTGGTGCAAGTCATCCACCAGGGTGACAAGATAGTTTGCATTCCAAAACCAGGCCTAAAGCCAGTCTGGAATGGTCTAAATCAGTTTCCTTCAGAAAACTCTGGAACTGAGATGTAACCATATGCTCAAATACCTTACTAAGAGATCAGAGTGTTGATACAGTCTGACAGTCACCAGGGTCAAGGGTAGATTTCTTATTAAAGAAAGATTTCTTATTAAAGGGCCTAATATTGCCACTTTAAGCAGCCAAGACAGGCAAGGACTGACTGTGCATGTGGTTAGTCTCACTTCTCCAAGGAGTCTGTCCACATCCTCAATATCAACTATATGAAAGATATCTAAAAATGGACTATATGGTACTACAGGACTTTCTGTCTCTCCCCTGTTAGAAAACTGGAGTCCAAATCAGAGCAAATATGAATGATTTTATCTGCAAAATGCCTTGCAAATTGATCACAACAGGCCATCCACAGACAGGTCTATCAATTCTCCACCTTGGCCAGATTGTTAACGCATTTTACCAGGTGGAAAAGCTCCAGTGGACAACAGTGAGCAGATGAAGGGGTGGTGGTAAAGTAAGATTTCCTTGCTATTATCACACATAACAACAAAGGAACAGTCCCTCATATGGGCTCTGTCTGTGTTCCATTAGATTCATCTTTAGACTTCCACCATTTGTGCTCTAGTGATCTTCCGTTTTGTTTCATTGTCTCCAACTCCTCAGAAAACCAAAGAATTGGCTGGACTTGACAAATAGGGTGAAGATGTTTAGGAGCAATCATGTCTTTATTCTGAGTTATTTCCCTATTACAGAGATCAACAAGGGCTGTGACAGAACCTCCATACATGCCAGGAAAAAACCCAGGAGACATCTGGAAACCACCCAGATCCAAAAACTTCCAAGGGTAGGCCATCTTCAAGTATCTTCCACCCTGGAGAGGGTTCCTGAAGTCACCAACAATAATAATTTGACCAAGTAATGGACAACAGAATGGTTCTTCCATCCACAGATCATCACCCTGATCTTTTGTGGTATTCCTTCCTTCTTCCTGATCTTCCTTTGACACTTAATGAAAACCTGTTGGGCCAAAGCTGACAAGTTCACAAGATTAAGAGGCTGTTGGAGCTAGCACCTGGATCAGTTCCTGTGCCCTGTGGAATGTGGAGTTCATCTTTGGATGAAGGTTGGATTCATGTAAAGGATGACTGAATCCGGGTGGAATATGCAGAGCTCTTTCCTGACAGAAAGGGCTTTCAGTTCGGACATCCTATGAGCTGATGTGATGGACCTTCCATGGCTAGCTGTGTTCAGAAGTTCAAACAGAAATCTAGTCAAGGCTTTTACGTTCTTATGCAGGTCCCAAGTTGGGAATCTGTGCACTGGTGGTGGTTTCATTATGACAGGGTGTGTGGACACAGGGTCGTTGCTGGTGGCTGATATTACTGAGGAGAGCACTGCCACTTGCTTCTTGCGGGTGTTGGGCCTTAGGCCTCAGCCCAGGCCATTCTGGAGGAAGGCCAGAATCCCCTTGATGATAGCCTGTGCTGGGTTGACCCTTTCCTTCTCACCCACCTGACAAAGGCCCTTCAGGTGAGTTCATAGATTGTGTGGGTGGAGTCTCTGCATGAAGACAGGCTTGTGTGCACCACCCTGTGTGCACCACCCTTGCTTCTTAGCTTTGACTGTTCAATCGCCAGGCACGAAGCTGTAGCCGGCTGGGTCTGATGAAGCAGGTCTTGATCTGCCCTTGATGAAGCAGGTCTTCCTTTGATGGCAGGGGCCAGGGTTTCCCTTTGGACATGGCTGTTAGGTCCAAGAACCATGTCCTTCTGGGCCAGAATGGTGTTATTAAGATCACTGTGGCCCTTTCTGCTCTGACTTTCAAGAGTCTGGCCCAGTAGTGCCATTGGGGTAGAAGAGGTTGTTAGGCCAGGATGTTGTGAGGGCATATATGCTTTTGGCCACATCTGATTGGAATTTGGAGAAGAACCTTGGTAATTTGTGGCTGGGGAGGCGAAGAGGCCTATGTCCCCAGTCTGGTCTTAATGGCATTGAACACCTGTTGGTTCAATCTCCACTCCCCCGGTCTATGTCCTGTCTGCTCAACCAGTCAGCTTTGGAGTTCACTGTTCTCCTTGCATGTGTCCTTGCTGACAAGGATCCTAGATTGGCTTCTGCCCAGTCTAGTAGGAGCCCAACTTCCTACATGAGGGAGTGTGATCTGGATCTTCTTTGACAATTTATGGGCACTTTTCTTGTCACACTCTTTTCTTGTCACACAATCTTGTCACACTTCCTGTCGCTCCAAGAATGTCTTGAAGTCTTTTAGGGCCAGTTTATGCTGTATTGTCTTTTTCCTCTTGACTATGGTGCTTGTTTTATGGCCTCTTGGCAGTGAGCACCCCATCCTCTCAGGCTTCTGTCTGTTGAGACCTGTATTCTATGAGGGTTCCATTGTTTTCTCCCTCTCTTTATGACTGGGGTGAGCCACCAGGTCTGTGACTCCTTCACTTCTTACGTGACCCTCACCTGTTGGTGTCGCTACACTGCTACCTCCTTTTGTAGGAGCAGGAGGAACCATTGTAGAGAGCACAAGTGTCTCCTTTCCCATGGGACAGCATTTATGCAGACTAACATTCCCCCCTCCAGGTGGGCTAGGAGCATCAGCTCTGCAGACTTTGATTTCCTGATTCTCTTGATGATTTCCTGGATCTTTTCTCTCCTGTCTGTGGGGAGGGAGATCCTCCCTGACCTCATATCCAGAATTGCTCCCAGGTATTGTAGAGCCTGAACCAGTGTCAGGCAGCTGTCAGAAACCTGGCCCTGGCTTTCTTTGCAGTCAAGCTGCCAAGTCATATTTCCAGTCAATTACTTTTATTATGCAAACTAGAAGCAAACTGCCTCAGGCTACAGACAGTATCCTCATGCATCCATTAGAGACAGGCTTTTCTAAGAGACTTTGCATAATACAGGATCATGTAGATTTCAGGTAGTCACCTGGGTTAAGGCACCATGAAAGAGAATTGCCACAAAACTGCCACTGGCTACTACAGGCTTCCCTTCGCAACCTGCATGGTTAACTAAACCCTGCCCTCAAGGTGGATCTTTCCATGGGTTGCCTCCCTGGCTGCTAGTCTCTTGGGGCATCTTGTGATCCTACATTGCCCCTCCCTTTTCAACCAACATCTAACCCTTGGGTCTCTTATTCCTACCCCCTTCCTCATCGTTTTTAGGAACCTCCATTCCCACAGATTCAGAAGGCACACCTGTTGGTCATCCAACTGATTAGGCTACAGCTGGGCTTCCTCCTCTCTGATACTGTTATTCTCACTGGCCTCCTGCAATCTTGGCAGGTCAAGAATGCCTTCTACCTCCCACTCCCCGTCTGACTCAGAATCCATTCCTATGTCTTCTTGGGATGCATCTGCAGAGGTGGCAGGCCCAACCCCTAGTTGCTCTTATTTTTGCTCACAAGGAAGCTGTGGTCCTGGAGGCATTGTATGGTGTGTAGGAAAGGAGGGTAACTTGATCAGGAGGTCATCCAGGTAGGGGTAGATATGATTTTTTTCTCTGCGAAATGCCATCGCTAGTACTAACATTATTTTTGTGAAGACCCTTGGAGCTGCTCATAGGCTGAACAGCAAAGTTTTGTATTGGAAGTGCCTCTCCTGGTATGCAAAACACACATACTTCTAGTGCGCTGGGTGGATGGGCACATGAAGATATTCTTCCGTGAGGTCAATGGATGCTAGGAAATCCCCTTTCTGGATGCTATCTGCAATGGACCCGAGTGTCTCCTTGCAGAAATCGCATTTTTTCATGAAGTGATTTATTCCTTGATGATCTAGAATCGCTGCCCAATCCCTGTTCTTTTTCAGGACTATGAAGAATATTGAATAGAAACTGCAACAGTGTTCTCATTGTGGCACTGATCTGATCACTTCTGTGGCAGTAGAGTTTGCTGAAAGCAACATCTTTGTAACCTGGAAAGCTTTGTAACCTGTTTGGATGGAACTGTAATCTCATTTGGATGTATTATGTTTACTGAACCCAAGGCTGATTGCATCTTTTGTTGAGATACTAAAAAACTGCCCCTGGTCATGGAACTCCGTTGTTATCTGTTATCTACGGATCTTTATTGGGAGTGTAAAGGCTTATAGCTAACTACTGGAATTACTGCAATAAATGTTACTGGCACTCGAACCTTTGTATAGGAAGAGTCATGTCGTGCTCCTGTATACAAGAAGTCATGTCCTGGCAGGTGGGGGATAGTAGTCAGGCTTCCTGCTTGCGACGGCCCATCTGGATCCCTGAAGTGTTTGCTCTGAAGTGACTTCGGTTCTCCTGTTACCTTTATTGCTGCTGTACCCCACTCCAAGAGAGTCAGCTAGGCTTATGGTCCCTGGGTCTGAAGGTGGGCTTGTAGCTTCAAAAGGACCGCCCTGTGTCTTGACCCTCCCGTTGTCTTTTTTCTGCACCGGAGGAAGGACTTTTTTTCTTTTCTCTTGTCTCAACTCACATCTCATCTAGTGATTCCCCAGAAGAGTCTACCCCCTTTGAAGGGAGCAGTCTCCAAGTTCCCTTTGGACATGGCATCCATATTCCAGTTCTTTAGCCATACAGGGCTACGTGCAACAACGTCCACTGCCACGGCTGAGAATTGCATGGCATCCTGGCGGTGTCTGCCATGAAGGCTGCTGTATTTGCTAGTTTGTTGAGGCCTTGTTGCAGGTGAATCCTGTCTGGGGGAACTTCCTTAATCAGGTCACTGACCCATAGCATTGAGGCTCTGGCCATTAGGAAGGTGCAGGTGGATGCTCTAACTGCTAGTGCAAGCCTTTGTGGGCCTCTTGTCATCTGGGTTTTTGAGGGAGTCATCCTGATATTTAGGCACCAGTGCCCCGGATACAATGGCAGCCATAGGTTTCTCTACCAATGGCACCTTTAGCGTGGCCATAGTTTTCTGTGTGAGAGTACATTTTACAAAGATATAATCGCTCCTAGTGGCTCCTGGGTGGCACCGTGCCTCCTCCAGTACCTCTTTAAAAGCATCTGGGAACAGTACTAGAGTCTTTGTTGGTACCAATTTTTTGGGGGGGAAGCAGCTACTCCCCTAGAGGGGGCAGATTGCTCATCCCCTTTCCCCTTATCTGTCATGGCTAGTTCCACGAATCTAAGGACTTTGTTCAGAAACACTAGAAAAATTCCTCACAGTGTCAAAGCCTCATGGAAGTGGATGTGCTCTGTGAAGTTTCATCTGGAGAGAGCTTTCCTTCTTCCCTGTCTGATGGGAGTGGGGAGATGGATGCCCCTCCTTCTCAGTCTGGGCTCACAGAGACTGTCCTTCCTCACCCAGAACAGGGCAGGTGTGCTTAGTGTAACCCTCAGCGGTTTAACGGGCTTCCTGCCACTAGCCATTGCAATGGTGGGGTTGCATGTTCTCACCTTTCTCTTTGCACCTGCTTCATGCGGGGCTTTGTGACCCGGAGGACAAGAGTCCGCACTCTCGTGCTGGTTGTCAGCAGCATAGTTCCCTGGGATGCTTCCTGGTGCGCCCTCTGGAAGGGGAGGGTGATCTGGACAAGCCTGCCCTCTCATCCTCCCACTCATGGCAGCATTTCCCACGTTTCTTTCTCTCCCCACTTGCCTTTTGGCTGCCCCACTCCCTACAGGGGCCTCTTCATTGGTGGGGGGGGATGTTGGGGCCACGTGAGAAGGAGGGGAATTGTTGCAAGTCTCTCACTATGGCCTGGCAAATCCATTGGCAGAAGTCTGGGTAGAGCATGGCTCCGCCAATTAACAGCAGGTATGGGGTGGTCTGTCTGGCAGCAACTCCCAGGGCCCTGATCCTCACCTCCTGCTTCATGACTGTGCTGTACTCCCCAGCCAGGGAGGCTCTGTGGTGGCTGCCCATGCCCACATCCTCAGCACTGTGGTCTCCAGTCGGGGACCTGGTTGCTAGGAACTTGGCTGAGTCTGGGATGAAGGTGGCCACACCACTCCAGGCAAGCCTTGCTCCTCCTGGGCTGGGCTTTGGGATAGGTTCGCACTCTGAGTGGCTCCAGCCCCTGTCTAAGAAATCCTCTGATAGCTCCAGTGAGAACACTGGATCCTTTCCTTGTCTGTGCAAAAACATGTTGTTTCTCAGAGTATCAGAGGCAGTACGTCTATGACTACCAGTTGCTGGGGAACATGGGTAGGAGGAAGCTGTTGCATTCATGCCCTGCTTGTGGTTTCCCCTGGACATCTGGTTGGCCACTGTGTGAACAGAATGCTGGACTAGATGGACTCTTGGTCTGATCCAGCATGGTATTATGTTTTCTCCACCTTCCCTCGGCTTCTGAGTCATTACACTTTTTTTTATTTTTTGTATGGTTTGCTTGGTGATGCCCTACTGAACAAAGCTTTGGCAAGACTGGAACTGGGAGGGGCTCTCTCCCACAGGCTACCTGGAACTCTCAATATGGCTGTGTGTACCAGAGCACGTGGGAGGAGCAACCTACACAAGGATACTTTCTGCTACTGCTGGAAAATAAAATTTTGCTATGAGTGTTTCATGTCTAAAGTAAAGCTGCCTTGGGTTCCTTGCAAGAGGAAAAAAGGCGGGATATAAATGCAACAAATAAACAAAGTAAACTGACCTACAAGAACCCAAAGAGGCCCTGTGATGATCGCGAACACCCAAGGACTCCCGGGGAGTGAGCAGCGTTATGCATGTGCTAACATTTCCAAATACTTCATGGCCTGGGCCAGCAGAGACATTGCCACCTGCAAAGTTGTTGCAATTCTGGAAAGCCTTAATTTAATTCCTCAAGAACAAAAATGTCATGTTAGCAGCCATCTACCTAAATGAAAAAATGTCAGATATGACAAGCACACAAATCTCAGGCAAGGAAGGGGTCAGCAAGGCTTCTATCCGGGTCTAAGGGGTGTGAGATAGTGCTTGGCCAGAGTAAATCCCCTCCCGCTCTTCCTCAAAATGCAGCAGCGTTCTGCATGCATGCTTACCAGGGCAGTAGGCATCAAGGTCCAGTTTAGGTGCTGAAGTGAGAGTTGGTGAGCCAAGCTCAGATTCTGGGATTCGCGGGCTCTCAACAAATTTTGCCTTCCTTAGTGGAGCTTAAGAAGAGGGAAACATAAAGAGAGGTCATGAGTAAGAGAACAGTAAATTACACATGGAAGCACTTAACTGAACAAACTATGTCAGGCCCAGATCAGGTTTCTTTTTTAATGCCAAAAAGGGAACTCTGCATTCCTAGGGAAAAGATCATATTAAAAACCTGCAAATTCATACAGATACTTGATCTCCCTCACAACATTTCCCTCCACTGTTTTTTGAGAAATGTCTGGGTGAATAACCCACCTTCAGCTAATGTAAGAATGATTAACAGTGCAATCCTATGCATATTTACTCAGAAGTAAGCCCCTCTATGTTCAATGGGGCTTACTCCAATATAAGTGTACATAGAATTGTATACTAAAGATTGTGCTCTCTGCACATCCATTTTTCTCCTGGACAGGTTAGCGAAGAGCACATGCACAAATAATGGGAATGATTCACCTTTCACTGTGATCTAAAGGATCCACACTTCATTTTCAATTTGTAAGCCGCTTTGGAGCAAATGAATTATGTACCAGACTGCCTAAATACATCCAGTCTCACAACTTCCCTTCTTCTAAGTACAGCTTCAACCCCATTCCCAAACCATATAGAAATATGATGGTGCAACTCATGCCATCAGTAATTGCTGCCTACTGCATGGTAGCCCCATTGGGTACTCTTGGGCTTAAAAGCCAGGATTGGGAACTTTTTTTTTGTTAAGGGTCACTTTCTCCCACGGGTAATCTGTCAGAGGCCACACGGTGGCAGTGGGCAGGGCCAAAGCAAGGCCAGAGCCAATAGTGAGTGGGGCCATCCCATTTCTCTCTCTCTCTGCCACTTCCTTCTCTCTTTCTCTCTCCCCCCCTCCCCCCTCCTTGGCAGCCTCACTGTGCAGGAAGGAAGGGGAGAAACATATCACTTTTGTCAGAGGTCTGAACTGATCACTTGCACAGGACTTTTGAAATTAGGCTGAGGACTGTAAGCGGTCCTATGGCCACAGGTTTCCCATTCTTACTCCAGACAGATTACAGGGTGTGTGTTTTTCCACAGGACTGAAGGCACTATGATTGAGCCACCTTAATATGTGAAATGCAAGCAATCCTCTATGTCTGACTAGAGTCTCTGGTCAAAGAGTTTTGCAAAAAATGTATTTGAACAAATACACTGCAAGTGACACTGGTTCTAACAAGTCCATGGAGTGCCCTCAAGTCTCTAAAAAGTTATCATCTAACACCTCAGTGGCCTGCTAGGGTAACACCACTCTTCCAGGATACAGACTATGGCAGCCTTCCCCAACCTGGTCCCCTCCAGGTATTTTGGACTACAACTCCCAGGATTCCTGATTAGTGGCCACGCTGATTAGGGCTGATGGGAGTTGGGAGTCCAAAACATCTCGAGGACATCAGGTTGGGGATGGCTGGGCTACAGAAAGGAAAACAGCACTTGCACATTTCAGTGTATGGACAATATTTTTTCAAGTTTATTAAAAATTATTTGCTGTGATTAACATTATAGAAAACTCTGTTTCTTTTAAAGAGAGAATTCAGTCATTAATCTCTTTGAAAAGTAGAAAATCCATGTGAGAGATGTGAACTTGCATGCCAAGGTAAGTAGCTCAAGCATCTAAACTGATTCAGCTTCTTCACAGGTTAGAGATGCAGAGCTTTCAAAAGAATGATTCTCACATTTGTGGGGGTAGTGAAAAGATTTCTAAAACAGTTGTTTACAGCCTTAGAATTGATACTTAAATATGTCAACCAATGAAAATATTTAAAAAGTATATTGCAGATTAGAAATGAAATACATTGCTTTCAAAAGTAGCAGCAACTGTAACTAGAAACACACAAGCAGTTCTGTTGACAGAGCACATCTCCACACATTTTCATGTGCTGCACTAGACATGAAGTACTAACAGGATGCCAAAAGAATAACTGCACAATCCTAGGCATGTTTACTTTCAGTGGGACTTAATCCCTAGTAAGTGTGTTCAGAATTGCAGCATGAGTAAGAGGCAAAACACATGACCAGCTTACCACAAGGAAAATGTGGGGAAATTTGCTTGTTTCTTACATGTCTGCTAAAGTACTGCAAAACAGACTGATTGGTTTTATAATATTCCACGGTTGCTGCTGCTTCATCCAAGTTACTGACTTGCTCTGCACTGAAAATATTAGTACTATTTATCCTTTCCATGCATTAATTATTTATGGGAGTAGAGGGCTTATTCTATTCTCACTGCACTGAAAGTCAACTCAAACTGATGGATTTGTTTCCCAATATGTATTGAATGTCCCCTTCATGGATCACTGCCTTGTTGTGGCGAAGGGGCTTGCGTAACTCAGTGAAGCCATAAGCTATGCCGTGCAGGGCCACCCAAGACGGACAGGTCAGGGCAGAGAGTTCTGACAAAATGTGGTCCACTGGAGAAGGAAATGGCAACCCACTCCAGGATTCTTGCCAAGAAAACCCCATGGAACGTATCACAAGGCTAAAAGAGATGACGCCGGAAGATGAGACCCTCAGGTCGGAAGGTGTCCAATATACTACTGGGGAAGAGCAGAGGGTATTTCCAAGTAGCGCCAGAAAGAGTGAAGCGGCTGGGCCAAAGCCGAAAGGACACTCAGCTGTGGATGTGTCTGGTGGTGAAAAGAAAATCCGATGCTGTAAAGAATACTGTTTAGGAACCTGGAATGTCAGATCAATGAATCAAGGTAAGCTGGAGGTGGTCAAACATGAGATGGCAAGATTGAACATCGACATAGTGGGAATCAGCGAACTAAAATGGACAGGCATGGGCGAATTTAATTCAGGTGAGCATCATATCTACTACTGTGGGCAAGAATCCCTTAGAAGAAATGGAGTACCACTCATAGTCAACAAAAGGGTGAGAAAAGCAGTACTGGGGTACAATCTTAAAAACGATAGAATGATCTCAGTACGAATCCAAGGCAACCCATTCAACATCACAGTAATTCAAGTCTATGCCCCAACCACTGATGCCGAAGAAGCTGAGGTTGATCGGTTCTATGACGACCTACAACACTTTCTAGAACTAACACCCCAAAAAGATGTCCTCTTCATCATAGGGGATTGGAATGCTAAAGTAGGAAGTCTAGAAATCAGCGGGATAACAGGCAGGCATGTCCTTGGTGTACAAAATGAAGCAGGACAAAAGCTAATAGAGTTTTGCCAAGAGAACACGCTGATCATAGCAAACACTCTTTTCCAACAGCACAAGAGATGACTCTACACATGGACATCACCAGATGGTCAATATCGAAATCAGATTGATTATGTCCTTTGCAGCCAAAGATGGAGAAGCTCTATACAGTCAGTCAAAACAAGACCTGGAGCTGACTGTGGCTCAGATCATGAGCTGCTTGTTGCAAAATTTCAGCTTAAATTGAAGAACGTAGGGAAAACCACTAAACCATTCAGGTATGACCTAAATCATATCCCTTATGAATATACAGTGGAGGTGAGGAATAGATTTAAGGGATTAGACCTGATAGACAGAGTGCCTGAGGAACTATGGACAGAGGTCCGTAACATTGTTCAGGAGGCAGCAACTCAATCCATCCCAAAGAAAAAGAAATGCAAGAAAGCCAAGTGGCTGTCTGATGAGGCTTTACAAGTAGCTGAAGAAAGAAGGGAAGCGAGATCCCTTCAAGAAAATCGGAGATCTCAAGGGAACTTTTTATGCAAAGACGGGCATGATAAAGGACAAAGAAGGCAGGGACCTAACAGAAGCAGATGAGATTAAGAAGAAGTGGCAAGAATACACAGAAGAACTATACAGGAAAGATCTTAATGTCCCTGATAGCCATGATAGTGCGGTCACTGAACTTGAGCCGGACATCCTCGAGAGTGAAGTCAAGAGGGCCTTAGGAAGCATTAGTAACAACAAAGCTAGCAGAGATGACAGTATTCCAGCTGAGCTATTTAAAATCCTAAAAGATGATGCTGTTAGAGTGCTGCATTCAATATGCCAACAAATTTGGAACACTCAACAATGGCCACAAGACTGGAAAAGGTCAGTTTACATTCCAATTCCAAAGAAGGGCAACGCCAAAGAGTGTTCAAACTACCGCACAATTGCGCTCATTTCACATGCCAGCAAGGTGATGCTCAAAATCCTACAAGCTAGGCTTCAGCAGTATGTGAACCAAGAAGTACCGGAAGTACAAGCTGGGTTTCGAAGAGGCAGAGGAACTAGAGATCAAATCGCCAACATTCGCTGCATCATGGAGAAAGCAAGAGAATTCCAGAAAAACGTCTATTTCTGCTTCATTGACTATGCTAAAGCCTTTGATTGTGTGGATCACAACAAACTGTGGCAAATTCTTAAAGTGATAGGAGTACCAGACCACCTTACCTGTCTCCTGAGAAACCTGTACGAGGGTCAAGAAGCAACAGTAAGAACCAGACATAGAACAACCAAGTGGTTCAAAATTGGGAAAGGAGTACGACAAGGCTGCATATTGTCACCCTGCTTATTTAACTTATATGCAGAGTACATCATGAGAAACGCTGGGTTGGATGAATCACAGGTCGGAATTAAGATTGCCAGGAGAATTATCAACAACCTCCGATATGCAGACGATACCACCCTAATGGCAGAAAGCGAAGAGGATCTCAAGAGCCTCTTGTTGAGGGTGAAAGAGGAGAGTGCAAAAGCTGGTTTGAAACTCAACATTAAAAAAACTAAGATTATGGCATCTGGCCCCATCACTTCCTGGCATATAGAAGGGGAAGAAATGGAAGCAGTGACAGATTTTACTTTCTTGGGCTCCAAGATCACCAAGATCATGGTGACTGTAGCCATGACATTAACAGACGCTTGCTTCTTGGGAGGAAAGCTATGGCAAACCTAGACAGCATAGTAAGAAGCAGAGACATCACCTTACCGAGAAAGGTCCGTCTAATCAAAGCTATGGTTTTCCCAGTAGTAATGCATGGCTGTGAGAGCTGGACTATAAGGAAGGCTGAGCGCCAAAGAATTGATGCTTTCGAACTGTGGTGCTGGAGAAGACTCTTACGAGCCCCCTGGACTGCAAGGAGGTCAAATCAGTCAATCCTAAAGGAAATCAACCCTGAGTGCTCATTGGAAGGACAGATACTGAAGCTGAAGCTCCAATATTTTGGCCACCTAATGCGAAGAGAAAACTCTCTGGAAAAGACCCTGATGCTGGGAAAGACTGAAGGCAAAAGGAGAAGGGGACGACAGAGGATGAGATGGCTAGATAGCATCACCGATGCAATGAAGATGAACTTGAGCACACTCCGGGAGAGAGCGCAGGACAGGAAGGCCTGGTGTGCTATGGTCCATGGGGTCACAAAGAGTCGGACACGACTGAACGACTGAACAACAACAACATATATTGAATGTAGTATTTTCAAGAAAACATTGTAGTTATTGAAGGGAGGGATTGAAACAATTCTCAATGGCACCGAACTGGAATTCTCCATGTGTGTTCTCTATTTGAATGTGAGGAGTGGATTTTGCCATATTAAAAAATGTGTATTGTGCACTATCAATTTCCAGTGGTTACAAATAAATGTAAATGTTCCTCCATGTTTATTTTTGGATGTGGAGATTCCTTTTTTTATATAATAATTTTATTTTTTTAAAGGAAACAACAACATCAACACACAATACACCAGACTGGGGACATTTGGCATGCACCAAATTCAGTGGAGAGACTGAATATCAGCTTCCTGCCAAATAAAGGCTTCACACTTTCGCAGGATATATCGGCTCTGAGGAAATACTGGCAGACTTTACTGGGCAATAAAGAGACCTGTTTAACTTCTTTTTGTAGTAACTTATTGTCATCGTTTTCCCCACTCCAGATAACACTGTTCATCAGTTAAATCAATAGTGGTCTTGCCACACATTTTAAACAGTTTTGAAATACAGCGAAAATGTTTACTTGCCACTGATTCTGAGCCTTCCTTCCCTGACTTGGGAAGGGCAGTGTCTTAGCCCTGATATTGCACTGAACAAGTTTTGCCAAATTAAAAGCATCAGTAATCACTGGTGAGCTGACAAGTGTATTTGTGGACCCCTGGGTCTTTGCAATGAATTTTTCTAAGAACAGACTGTATTGTAATTGTTCCATTGATGAGTCTTAAGAAGATTGGTTAGACTTCTGTTGCAAAGTGCAAGCATGTTACGAACATGGTATAAGGAATAATGATAACAAAAAATTTATAAGTAAAGCACCATCAATGTGCATGGTGTTTTACAGAGTGCAAGAGAACACGTCCCTGTCCTTTGAGACTTACAGCCTATAACAGGGGTGGAGAAATGTTTTTGCCTAAGAACAACATCAGCTCCAGGCTGTTATGCCCCAAGTAGAGGAGTCTTCCTCACAGGAGGAGCTGGAGGCCCCAGAAGCCCAGGATACCCCAGCCCGGGGGCTGCCACCAGCCCCACAGGAGCCAGAACCCTCGGGGGAAGTGGCTGCTGGACCATCCAGGTCAGGAGAGAGGGACTCTGCCTCTGAGGCAGACACTGAGCCACCCCGATCCCCGGGAGTGTCGTCGCCTCAACAGGCAGGCTAGCAGGGCTCCTGTGTGAAGGAGTGTTCGCCTGCAGAAGAAGTCTCCTCAGGAGAATGGGACTCCTCAGGAGTAGGCTCTGGGAAGGGAGCCCTGATTGCTACAGCAGACTCTGGGTGGGGTCTGGCTGGTTTGGAGCTTAAAAGCCTGCACTGGGAACCCAGCCAGCATTGGAACAACTTGGTCCTTCCAGTCTCTGCCTTGTGCCCTGCCGCCTGTAGCGTGCCCTGTGTCTGATGCTCTGGTTCCTGACCTCTTGGGCTGCTCAACAACCCGGCTTCTGGACTATGTAACACACCTGACTGCTTTACTGTGTTTGACTTCTTGCCTGTTTTCTTGAATACTTCCGCTGCTGCCTGCTCCTTACTGCCTGACTGATTGCTGGTCTCCTGACCCCTGCCTGGATTGTTGACCACTCCCATCTTAGCTGAAAACGCCTTGGACTGGAACCTGTGTGCTTGACCATTTGTTTGCTAACTTGACTACTCTATTGCCTCGCCCCCTCTACTCACTTGCAAACAGCCAAGACTTGCTCCAGAGCAGGACACAGGCAAACACACTGGGGTCACATGCCAGCTGTGGCAGGGTCACAGCCCAAAGTGGGTCCCTACTGGCATACAGGACCTGGCATGCCTGCCCGGACATACACACTTATTTGCACACACACCACTCACATGAACATGCACATTTACATGTATGCACCACCATTCACTTTCACATGCACACTCACATGCCCACACTCGCACACCCAAAGGAGGTGCTTCTCCCTGTTTGTCAGGGATCCTCCCTTGCACCACAACCCAACCCACTCAGCAAGGTCCCTTGATGCTCTGACTTGGATTCCTACATTGAGCAGGGGGTTGGACTCGATGGCCTTGTAGGCCCCTTCCAACCCTACTATTCTATGATTATCTGTACAGCATTAGGGGGTCTCAAGGGGCTGCTGTGTGGAGGTAAGAAAGACCACTTCCACCAGCCTAGGCCCCATCTACACCAGGATTTTACTCCATGGCAGGTGCAAGTTGAGGTCCCTCATGATAGATGACACAGTCACGACTTCACAGCCATCTGTGGTTTTTGCCTGGAAAATGCGGAGTTCCAAGGAGTCGTTTTACTGCGATTTTGGGGGGTTGCTGCGGGTTCCCCCACAGTTGCAGGAAGTCGGTTATTTCCCCGAAACAACTTCGCATTTTACAGTGAGCATGTTGTAGGTATGCATAGTGCCTGTGTCACTCTGTGACGCCCATTTACTCCCCCCATCCCTTCACAGCTGCGTAGTTACAGAGGCACAGAGGGGTGTTTTAATCTATTTAATCGCAGTTTTGCAGCTTCGTATCTTTGCAACTGTTGTGCACTCAGTATACAAGGGCTGGGGTGGGGGTGTTGGGGAAGGAACAACATCGCTCTGGCCACCATTTTGGAGCGATGGCTAGGCATGTGGTGCTCATGCTAGTGAGTGCGAACCATTGCGAGAGTCTCGGGCTGGGGAGCTGATAAACTGATGGTGCAGCAATGAAAGAGCACAAAACACTCACTTTTTACCTAAAAAGGGATGGAAAGACACAGCAGAGCCCCTCAAATACGAAACAGCCACTGAAGTGTCACACCCCCACACTCACGCGACTGCACAGCTGCACATTTCAGTAAAAGGGCAAAAAAAAAGGGCGTAGCGAGTCTGTTAGGGAAGTGCACAGTACATCATGAGTGTATTCCAGAGCATGCTGACTTGAAGCTGCATTGCTGCGCAGCTGCGACGGGGTGGGGGGTCAAAGCGGTGCCATATAGATGCGGCCCTAGTTGCACCTGCCTAAACCTGGATTCACCCCAATGTAATTCAGAAAAGGTAGCCACGTTTATAGGAAATAAATCAGCAAATTTCCAGTTAAGGGAGTTCTTGATTTGAGAGGGAAATCTCATATTGGACTAACACTTCCCTTATTTTATAAAACTATGTTTGAATTAACAAAGGGCTAGAGCACATTCGGTTCTTGGCAGTTACACATTTGGCTGAAACAAGGAGGAAGGAGATCAACTCCCTCCTTCATGCTGGCAAAAGGTCTGAAACCAAGCCTACTAATATAATGCCTAAAGATTTAAATGGCAATTCAAAATCTGTAATTTTCTTGATAAACCACTGGAACCAAAAAGAACAAAACTTTGGACAGATCCAGCCACAATGCAACAATATTTCAGAGGCCCCATATTCCTCAAGAGGAATAACCCCAAGTAATGTGACCAAGTAATGTATGATGCCACCTACTAAAAACTTTAATTACTAATTCCCAAATATACTACAACATATTTACAAAAAAGGACATGAGGTTTACATTTTAACTTAGACCTACTCTCCTAACTAGGATCCAAATTCGTGTGCCCATGTATCTACATGTGGAGGATTTTTTTTTCTCCACTTACAGAGTTCAATACTTTATATACAAAGGATACCACTCCTTTATAAAGTGAAACTCTAATGATATAGCTTTCAAAACCCATGGGCATGTGAGAAAATTAACGGATTAGAGATAAGGCTTTCAAGGAAATGTTGTAATTCAAGATGCTCAAATCATGGTATAATACCTTCTCCCATAGATGCTAGCTCAATCTTAGAAAGAAGGGTACCGCTCTATAGAGTGTATCCCCTTGGCATCACCACCCCATTTGCAGGTGACTAATTGTGGGGAGAATTCAGATGCTTAGGAAGGATTCAGATGCACAGGGTGCAATCCAATGCATGTTTAGACAGAAAAAAGTCCTACAATTCCTAATATTCGCCAGCCAGCCATGCTGGCCCTCACATCACTCTGGCATCATTCCAGAGTCATCCTTGGGAACCTGGCAATGTGCAGAGCTCTGCTCTGGCTGCCAATGCTACCACAGACAGCGTGTCTTTAAAAAAAGAAAAGGCAGTTAAAAGAAAGTAACTAAAGGCACAATCCTATTAGGGATGTGCAAATCAGCCAAACCTGAGCTCACCAAAGTTCTCCGAATTCCATCTTGAAGCTCATTGTGACTCGAGTCCATATCAGACTACAAGTGTTGTTGTTTTTTTCTTTTTGGATGAAAATCTGAGCTTATTTTTGTGCACATATTTCCAAATGTATGCAGCAATTGTGCACATATTTTCATAGAATCATAGAATAGTAGGGATGTAAGGGGCCTATATGACCATCGAGTCCAATCCCCTGCTCAGTGCAGGAATCCAAGTCAAAGCATCCCCGACATAAGGCTGTCCAGTTTCATCTTGAATACTTCCAGTATGGGAGAGCCCACCACTTCCCTAGGTAATTGGTTCCATTGTTGTACTGCTCCAACAGTCAGGACAATTTCCCTGATGTTCAGCCGGAATCTGGCTTCCTGTAACTCGAGCCCATTATTCCGTGTCCTGCACTCTGGGATGATCAAGAAGAGATCCTGGCCTTCCTCTCTGTGACAACCTTTCAAGTACTTGAAGAGCACTACCATATCTCCCCTCAGTCTTCTCTTCTCAAGGCTAAACATGCCCCGTTCTTTCAGTCTCTCCTCACAGGGCTTTGTTTCCAGCCCACTGATCATCTTCGTTGCCCTCCTTTCAACCCTCTCCAGTTTGTCTGCATCCTTCTTAAAATGTGGTGTCCAGAACTGACACAGTATTCAAGATGAGGCTGAATAGACCCAGTGCTGAGTAGAAGGGAACTAGTATTTCAGGTGATTTGGAAGCTATGCCTCTTATTAATGCAGCCCAAAATAGCATTTGCCTTTTTTGCAGCCACATCACATTGTTGGCTCATATTCAGCTTGTGATTGACAACAATTCCAAGATCCTTCTCGCTTGTAGTATTGTTGAGCCACATATCCCCCATCTTGTAACTGTGCCTTTGGTTTCTTTTTCCTAGGTGCAGAACTTGGCATTGATCCCTATTAAATGTCATTCTGCTGTTTTCTGCCCAGCGCTCCAGCCTATCAAGATCACTTTGTATTCTGTTTCTGTCTTCCAGGGTATTAGCTATCCTGCCCAATTTTGTGTCATCTGCAAATTTGATCAGCATTCCCTGCACCTCCTCCTCCAAGTCATTAATAAAAAGGTTGAAGAGCACTGGGCCCAGGACTGAACCCTGCAGTACCCCGCTCGTTACCTCTCCCCAGTTTGAGAAGATCCCATTGATAAGCACTCTTTGAGTCTGATTCTGTAGCCAACTGTGGATCCACCGGATCATTGTTTCATCTAGCCCACTTCGAGCTAGTTTGCTCATCAGGATATCATGGGGCACTCTGTTGAGAGCTTTGCTGAAGTCGAGGTATATTATGTCCACAGCATTCCCACAGTCCACAAGGGAGGTGACTAGGGTTGGCGGAGAATTTCTCCCCGAAACTTCGGGGGGCCGAGCGCCAACGTGTTCAGCCCCCCGAACAAGTTTCGGGGAGAAATCCTCCGAACCCCCCCCCGCACCCCGCACCCCCCCCCCCGGGACGGGACTTACCTTCGCCGAATGTCCCTCCCGGCGGCGGGTCCGGCCGGTGGTTCGGCGGGTGTTCGAGCGGGGCGGGAGCGGCAGCCGGTCTTTTGACCAGCTGCCGCCGCCGCCATTGCAATAAAAGAAAAAAAAACAACACGCCCCCTGATAGGCTACGTGACGATTCACGTAGCCTATCACGGCTAGATTTGCAAAGTCAGCCGTGATAGGCTACGTCAATCGTCACGTAGCCTATCACGGGTGACTTTAAAAAAAAAAAAAAAGTGTGTACAGATAATGGCGGCCCCCATAGGGAGCCGCCATTCCCGTTCCTTATTTGGTCGCTGTAGTCTACGTAAACATTTACGTAGACTACAGCGACTAAATAAGGAACGCGAATGGCGGCTCCCTATGGGGGCCGCCATTAGCGTACGCGCTTTTTTTTTTTTTAAAGTCATCCGTGATAGGCTACGTGACGATTGACGTAGCCTATCACGGATGACTTTGCAAATCCAGCCGTGATAGGCTACGTGAATCGTCACGTAGCCTATCAGCGGGCGTTTGTTTTTTGTTTTTTTAACTTTCGCGTTCGCGGCCGGGCGAGGCGGGAAGCCTCCCCCCCAGCCTGAATTTTGGCCGGGCCGAGGCGGGAAGCCTCCCCCCCCCGGCCGGAACTTCGCGGGGGGACCAGCGAAGCGCCTCCCCCCCACCGCGAATGTCCTTCGAGGACAGGTAAGTGACTTTCGTCCACCCCTAGAGGTGACCTCATCAAACAATGAGATCAGATTCATCTGGCAGGATTTGTTCTTGACAAATCCATGTTGGCTTCAAGTAATCACTGCATTGTTTTCAAAGTGGTTACAGATGGCTTGCTTTTTAATCTGCTCCAGAATGTTCCCAGGGATTGATATCAGACTGACTGGTCTGAAGTTCCCAGGTTCCTCCTTTTTGCCCTTTCTGAAGATAGGAACAACACTGGCCCTCCTCCAATCATCTGGCACTTCGCCCATCCTCTATGATTTCTCAAAGATAATAGACAGTGCTTCTGAGAGTTCTTCTGCCAGTTCCTTTATTACTCTAGGATGCAGTTTATCTGGCCCTAGAGATTTGAATTCATTCTAAGTAATTCGGTGTTCCTTGACCATATGCCTATCGATCTCAAGCTGCAATCCCCGCTCCCCCTTCAGGCTGTACTTCGCCTTTGCCAGGGAGCTCATAGACCCTCTTTTGGGAGAAGACTGAGCCAAAGTAGGAATTGAGCACTTCTCCCTTTTCCTTGTCTTCTGTTATCATTTTGCCATTCTTATTTAATAGTTGAAACACCATTTCTTTCCTCTGTCTTTTACTATGCACATATCTGAAGAAAGCCTTTTTGTTACTTTTAGCATCCCTTGCTAACCTCAGCTCATTCTCAGCTTTAGCCTTCCTGATGCCATCCCTGCAATTCTGTGCTACCTGCCTGTACTCTTACTTTGTAGCTTGGCCTTCCTTCCACTTCTTATGTGTGTTCTTTTTTGTTTTCAGGTCATCTCTAAGCTTGTTGTGAAGCCACATTGGCTTCTTCTGTTGTCTTCCGCCTTTTTTTCTTGTTGGAATTGTTTGTAATTGTGCCTTTAGATTTTCCTTTTTAAAAAACTCCCACCCATGTTGGATCCTTTTTCTCATTAGAGTCGCTTGCCATGGGACCTTACTGATCATTGTTCTGAGTTTATTAAAATTGGCTTTCCTAAAATACAGGGTACGCGTTTGACTACACTCGGCTTTTGCTTCCTTTAGAACCAAGAACTCAAGTACAACATGGTCACTTTCCCCCAGAGTTCCCGTAACTGCTACTTTATCCACTAAGTCATCTCTGTTGGTTAGGATCAAGTCAAGGATAGTCGATCCTCTAGTTCCTTCCTCTACTTTCTGTAGGGGGAAGTTATCCACAACGCCAAGTCAGGAATTTTCTGGAGGGGCCGTGTTTTGCAGAATTTGTCTCCCAACAAATATCAGGGAAATTGAAGTCCCCCATTACTACTACATCATGCTTCCTTAGTTTCATCCTCATCTTCTCCTTAATTAGGTAGCTGGTAGTAGACTCTGACCACTATGTTCCTTTTATTCTTTGCTCCGTTTATTTTAACCCAGATGCTCTTGATGGGGCTACCAAGCTCATCCACCTGTATTTCTGTGCAGATATATGTATTTTTTAACATATAATGCAACGCCACCTCCCTTTCTGTTCCTCCTTTTCTTTTTGAACAAGTTATATCCTTCAATTGCTGTATTCCAGTCATGGGAGTCATTCCACCAAGTTTCAGTTACACCTATCAAGTCATAATTTCCGTCTTGTATTAAGAGTTCAAGTTCATTCCATTTGTTTCCCATACTCTGGGCATTAGTGTATAGACATCGAAGACCATGTGCGTTATAGTCTGGCTGTCTTCCTTTTAAACGTACACATTCTTCTCCCATTGTTTGAGGCATACTTGTGTGCATTTTTCAGAAGTACGCATGTTTTCATGCACATATTCAAATGTGTGCATGCTTTCTAACACAGTGTTTGGTCTCGGAGGTGTGGACTGGGTAAAGAATGAACTGAAACTAATTTCTCATACATCGCTAAATCCTATGCATCCCTAAATCCTACAACTCCCAGCATTTTTCAGCCAGCCATACCATAAGGTACAGGCTTTATGGTAGGGATGTCACGGGCGCCAGTTTGGTCCACAAATCTGACGGACTGCTGGCGCCCGCACCTGCCAAGTTCTGCCTGCCGAGCTCCCCTCTGCTCACTGACTCTCTGGGTTGCAGTCGAGCACCCCCTGTGTGCCCACATAGACTTATGTGCAAAAAGCACTGTGAATCGCCTATAGACTCTAGTTTACAGAGCTATTTTGCACATAACTCTATGGGCAGGTGCTGCCGATCGCCATTTAAAAAAAAACACATGGCGATCGGCACAGAGACGAACAGGCCCGGGTACGTTGTGAGCTGCTCATCAAACACAGAGAGGGGGTTCTTGACTGTAGCCCGGAGGGCCAGCGAGCAGGGGGAAAGCTCGGGGGTGCCCGTAGAACCCGAACTGGGATGTGTTCTCACATCCCTACTTTATGGTAAAAACAACAACACTGTTCCTTGGTGAGTCATACAATGTCAGCCCCAGCCTTCTGATACCCCGTGGCAAGTTAATACAGATCAATGATAAGAATATAAGAACATAAGAAGAGCCCTGCTGGATCAGTCCAGGGGTCCATCTAGTCCAGCATTCTGTTCACACAGTGGCCAACCAGCTGTTGACAAGAAACCCACAAGCAGGTCACAAGTGCAACAGCACCCCCCCACCCATGTTCCCCAGCAACTGTTGTACATAGGCATACTGCCCCAATACTGGAGGTAGCATATAGCCATTAGGACTAGTAGCCACTGGCAGCCTTCTTCTCCAGGAATTTGTTTAAGCCCTTTTAAAATCCATCCAAATTGGTGGCCATCACTTCTTCTTATGGTAGTGAATTCCATAGTCAAACTATATGCTGTGTGAAGAAGTACAATAAAACTCTGTATTGCAGTAGATCAGGTTACACAGATCAAGCTTTCTAAAATTTGTGCAGAGCTTACTCAGTTACAGCCCCAATAAATCAAATAGCAGAGGCAAAAGCTACCAGCACATTAATTTGTCCAGAGAAAGTTTCAAGCTTAAAATCCATACAATGTCAGAGATCAAGTCCAACATTAGATTCCAAATGGGTATCTCTACTGTACAGATTTCAAGACAGACAAAAGCCAAAAGTCATGATAAGTCCAGGTAAGAAAGCATTCTGTTCAATCAAAGACAAAGGCACACGATTCAAGGCAAATAAGAGTTCATGAATAGTCCAGGCAATTCAAGGCAGACAATGCGTTCACAAAAAGTCCAGACAATAAATCATTTTGGGCAAATAGAGATGTTGTTCCCAGCAAAGGCTCTGAGCCTCAGCACCGGCTTAAATGCAAGAGAGGGGCTGCTAAACACTCCCTTCTGATAATCTATCCTGACAGGGGAATCTAGCCCATAAACAATCACTACATCTGAGGGGATGTTCCTGTTCTGCCCTTTTCAGTTGATGTTTCCACCTGGGTGACATCCTCGAAAGCCCCCTCCCCTGCAGAGATCTCATTCGGTTCCGTTCCCACAGATAATTTCTCAGGCTGTGAATCAGAAATCTGATTCAAGGCCATACCTTGCAGCTCTGGCTGACTGGGAGTATTAGCCTCTTTCAGCCTGCAATCAGATGGGGAGGCAGGCAGAGCCAGGACTGGGTCTGGACTGGGTTCTAAATCATTCTGCTCTAAGTCTGAATCAGATTCTGATTCTAAAACTGTAGAGGCTTTTTAATGTTTTCCAGGGGCGTTTTTTGTTTCACTGCACTGGTAGCACACCATTACTGTTGTAAACCCCCTTTAAGAGACAAGCTTATCCCTCCCCTCCCACCATATATGCCATGCTTACATTCTATTCGAACGCATACCACCTCTACAGTCAGGGCCAGAAATATTGGAACAAGGATAACTGTTTTGGCAGTTGGCCTCTGTACACCACCACATTGAAGTTGAAAGGAAACACACCCAGATGGGAGCAAAGTCAGGACTTTCAGCTGTAATGCAAGGGGTGTGACAAAAGTGGGGCACTAACCATTCAGGAAGGACAGCCAGTGGCATACACACACACCCATCATTGGTAGCTCATAAGTAATGGAACAAACCAACATCATTTCAAACTTAAGGATCGCCTTTAATACCTGGATGAAAATCCTTTGCAGTCAATGACTGCCTGAAGTCTGGAACCCATGGACATGACCAAATGCTGAGTTTCCTCCCTTGAGATGCTTTGCCAGGCCTTTACTGCAGCTGCCTTCAGCTGCTGCTTGTTTGTGGGTCTTTCTGCCTTCAGTCTTGCCTTCAGTAAGTGAAAAGCATGCTCTATTGGGTTGAGATCAGATGACTGACTTGGCCATTGAAGAACATCCCACTTCTTTGCCTGGAGAAACTCTTGGGTAGCTTTTGCTATATGTTTGGGGTCATTATTCATCTGCAAAATGAAGTGGCGTCCTATCAGTTTGGCAGCATTCGGCTGAATCTGAGCAGAAAGTATAGCCATATACACTTCAGAATTCATTCTTCTGCTTTTATCAGCAGTCGGGTCATCAATAAACACCAGTAACCCGGTTCCATTGGCAGCCATACATGCCCATCCCATAACACTGCCTCCACCATGTTTGACAGATGATGTGGTATGCTTTGGATCAGGAGCTGTTCCTTTCCTTCTCCATACTTTTCTCTTCCCGTCATTCTGGTTCAAGTTAATCTTGGTTTCATCAGTCCAAAGAATCTTATTCCAGAACTGGGCAGGCTTTTTTAGGTGTTTGCTGGCAAAGGCTAATCTGGCCTTTCTGTTCTTGAGCGTTACCAGTGGTTTGCACCTTGTTGTGAAGCCTCTGTATTTACATTCATAAAGCTGTCTCTTGACTGTAGATTTTGACAATGACATGCCTACCTGTTGACAATGACATGCCTCAAGAGCATTCTTGACCTGGCTAGATGTTGTGAAAGGGTTCCTCTTCACCATGAGCAGAATTCTGCAGTCATCCACTTTAGTTCTCTTCCATGGTCTTCCAGGCATTTTGCTGTTGCTGAGCTTGCCAGTTAATTCCTTCTTTTTCAGGATGTTCCAAACCATTGTATTGCCCACTCCCACTGTTTTTGCTATCTCTCTGATGGGTGTATGTTGTTTCCTCAGCCTAATGATGGCCTCCTTCACTCGCATGGACACCTCTTTGGACCTCATGTTCAGAGTTCCAGTGAACAGCTACCAAATGCAAATGCAACACTCAGAATCACCTCCAGGCCTTTTATCTGCTTGATTAGTCATAAGGTGCCCAGGAAACAGGCCACACCTGGCCATGCAGCTGCTTGTCAGCCATTCATTCCATTACTTATGAGCCACCAGCGATGGGTGTGTGTGCGTGCCACTGGCTGTCCTTCCTGAATGGTTAGTGCCCCACTTTTGTCACACCCCTTGCATTACAGCTGAAAGTCCTGACTTTGCTCCCATCTGGGTGTGTTTCCTTTCAACTTCAATGTGGTGGTGTACAGAGGCCAACTGCCAAAACAGTTATCCTTGTTCCAATATTTCTGGCCCTGACTGTATATACCCATATTAACATTAAAAATGAAAGCTATAAACCAGTTCTATGTTAACTACATATGTTAACTACATATGTAATATTCTTATGTTCTCTGTTGTAGAGGAAGTAGGGCTCAAAAGGTGGTGTTAGTTTACAAGTGGGTCCTCAAAGGTTGCGTAAGTCTACAGGTGGGATCTACTTCAAAACTTTTAAGAAGCACCAGTTTAAAACAGTTTTTTTGTGCACTGCTCCCATCAGTGTCTCACCATGTACCAATTAAACAAAAAAACTGTAAAGCCACTCAGCAAGTTATGGGAAGATACAAGACATATTCCTTACGATAGAGGTTGTGCTAATCATACATGCAATCACCTTATCCTGATATCAATATTTTGAATGCTGGATATTTCCAGCATTCCACAACAAAACTGATGCTTCCATTTCCTTTACAGCTGACACGCCAAGGGAAGCAACAGTGCTGACTCTATCCAATATAGAGGAACACACAAGATGAGGAATCAAATTGCTTCCCTTTTTCTCTACTATGTACTTGGTATATTACGAGCTTCCATATAGTTGGCACATGTAGAAGGCCCCAAACCACCACCATTCGTTCTCAGGGAGGGAAACAGATTGCAGAAAACATATTGCTGACATGGCCTGTGCATTTCTGCAATTTCTTGTCCAGCCTGAAGTCAACCATGAGACATCTGGCAAGGGCTAAAATAACTTTTGTTACTACAAGGGCAAAGACTAGGGGATTAGGGAGGGGCATCACCCACAGGCTTAATTTTAACCCACAGGTCACAAGTTCTCTCTACCATGGGGTCAGTATGTCCATCTGAAAGCCAAAAAACTACCGTAAAAGCTAAATTAAGTCGATTTTAATGTGATATATGCTGCTTTGAGTGGACCCTTATGAGATATATTGAATTGGGGGAGAGAAAAGGAGGCAGCCTGAGAACACATAGGAAGTACCAAGAGACAGAACATAGGGAGAAAAGAAGGGCATACAATTAATTATGAACTACCCAGAGAACTTTGGCTATTGGGAGGTATATAAATGAAATAAATAAATTCCATGTGGGCTAGAAGTTACTTTTTAAAAATGACAAGCTGAGGCTCTCAGAAAACACTGCAGATGTAATTTACACACTAGGAAACACTGCTGTAAAAAAAAGAAAAAAGTTGGCCTGCTGCCATTTTTTTTTTTGGAAGCTTTGTTCTGAACACAGCTGCCTGGTAACTCCTAGCTATCTAGAAGGGCAATGTTTCCAACAGTGTGACAATTTCCTCCAAATACTGTCCGTTTATATCAAATTTCATTTTTCCTATTAGAGATAGGATTAAATTAGAGAAACTAAAAAAATACACAAAGAGGCCTAGAAGATGGTCATCTATTGCCTACTCAGTGCAGGTTACATTGTGCTTGCAGTGAAAAGTCAAGTTCATTGCATAAGGTAAATGACTGTGGCTTGATCATTTCCTCCCTTAGCTACACTTGACAAGAAGTGAATTGTTTGTGTCCTTGTACCAGTCTTCTTTTCCCACTTGTCTTCATGTTTTTTTTAAAGTTCTTTGCATGCTTTGCAGATGGCATAATCATATATTTTATAGAATACTCTTGTGAAGAGACAGAGCAGTTGTGCTGTAAAACCTAGAGCATGATACACAATTTGTTTAAAAAACAAACAAAAAGCATCCGGGTTCATTTCTGAAAAATATGACAGCATAATTCTAACTGCCATTTCTTTAGTCTCACTTTTAGACACTATTTCATTTTTATCCCATCTTTTTAATAGGAACTCAGGGTGGTGTAAATGGTTCTCTTCCCTTCCCACAACTTTTCTTCACAGCAACTCTGCAAAACAGGTTAGGCTAAGAGATGGTGACTGGTCCAAGGTAAGCATAGGTGAGAAATTCATTAAAATGCAAACTTGACTAACTTTGCACTTTCAGACCACTATGTGAAATGAAACTTAATTATCCTTCAAAATTTGCATTTCTCCAAATTTTGCAATGGAGTTTTCTAATCAAAAACTGCATAAAAATGCATATATTAGGAAAAATAATGCATTATATTACAGAAATGGTTTGCAAAAAATATTAAAAATGTATGTAAAATACATGTATTAGGAAAAATATGCAAAAAATGCTTATCAGTTTTCATGCTAATTTTAAAAAACACACCTCAAAGTTTGGGATGAATCAAATTTAAGACTGGAAAAATTTGCAAAGTTCAAGATAGTTCAAGAGTGGCAACATGAAAAATTGAATTTGATAGATTCTTCTGTCCCTAGTCCAAGGTCACTCAGTGAGTTTTTGTGTTGAACAGGGATTTGAATTCAGGTCTCCTAGTCAAACACCCTAACCACTACACTATACTGGCTCTCATTCTGGACTTTCAGTCCCCAGTTGCTATGCCTGCAGACTGATTGACTCAATTCTTGGAGTAAACTGGAAAAAGCAAAGAGCCAGAAGACTGAAGATGAAAATAGAAAATGAAGGTGATTACATGGCTCTGGTGAATGCATTGTTTTGCCAAGGATTTGCACCGCTTGTTTTATTTCAGTGTATAACCTGCCCTATTTTTAGACTCAAGGCAAGTAATGACATTAATAAGCTTTCTCCAGAAAAGTTGCCAATCAAAACTTTGGCAGATTGTATCTAGCAGCATCATAAATGTTTATGCTTTGAGCTTGATTCCAATCCTGTATCTTGTTCTAGATTATGGGAGCAGCAGAAGGTTGTGAAGAGACTATCACATCTAGTTTAAATGACTTGTCACATTTTAAGAATATAAATGTATATAAATGTAACTCCGTACATTACACTTTGAACTATATGCAGGCTGGATGTTATCAGAGGATGGATAAACATAGCCTGTCCAGCAGGGGTTGTAGCTGGTGCACCAGCCTAAACTAGCGGAAGGTATGTTATGCCATGGATTCCATTTGTCCTTTAAAGGGTAACACAACTCCATCCAGAACAGTCGGAATACCACCTCCCCAGTAAGATAAATTACCTCATATATGACTATTTCTACTGGATTGTATCCAAATGTGCCTCCAACACATCTGGAGGGCATCAGGATGGGGAAGGCTGACTTAGTAGAAAGCACTTCTGCTCACATAAGGTGGGGCACCAGATTTTTACTACTGTCTCCCACCTACTTACGTGCTCTCTCTACCCCACCGCACCAAAGCTGCTCCTGAGGGTTAAGGGGCCCTCCAGAACAGAGTGGCATATGTCACAGAGGGATGCAGTAGGTAGGGGGATAGGGGGAAATTCAGTATCCTAATTTAGTGGAAAATGCTTCTACTAGTGCAAGATGAGATATCCAGTTTTCCATTAAGGCAAAGCCACTATTGGATACAACCCATCACATATACATGGTACACACATGCTAGCAAAACACAGCCAACTATGGAAACCCAGGGATGCACAACAAATTTAGAAACATGTGCCATTTTCAATTGTTGGTGATGTACACGTGGTTTGCATATTTCCTACACAAAGTGCCTTCTGTGTTGGAAATCTGTCACATTTATCTATAAAATTTCTTACATTTGAAGTGGGCTAGAATTTGTATTTTTAAGTTAAATTAATTCCTATATAGGTTCTAAACCATTTGGCAAGATTAAACACATCTCCTGACAAGCTCAAATTAAATTCCACTATGATTTTCAAGGAAACAAAGTCAGACTAATTTATTCCCTCCTCTTAAAGAGAATGACATATGTACATTTAGAAAAGATTAACAAAAACGTCTTGTATGCAGCCATTCAGCCACATGCCAGAATTCCACGGAATTTGGCGTCTCCCTTTCTCCCCTCATTAAATAAATAAATCGGCTACTAAAATTGTTATGTACTATCCATTTTAAGTTAATGAAGATAAAATATAATGGCCTCAGAGGTCATTCCACTTATTTATTATATTTATATCCAATCCTATCCCATGGATACAAAATGGGAAACTTTTTTTTTTCAAATGAAGAACAGTTCTGTCTCTAAGGCAGGAGTGGACAATTTGTGACACTCCAGATGTTTTGGCCTACAACTCTCATCATGACCCACTGTTAACTATGCTGGCCGGGGCTGATGAGAGTTGTAACCCAAAACATCTGGAGGGCTACAAGTTGCCCATTCCTGTTCTAAGGGACTCACAATTGCATGTAATTAAAGGGGATGGGGAATAAGAGGGGCCAAATGAGTTAAACATGACATGTTACAGACATAAAAAATTAAAAATGGTTAAGTAGTTTAATTCTGTCAACCTCTTCTCCTCTCTTTGAAAGCAAAAGAAAGTTGGATTAAAAACAAACCCTGAGAACAATATAGAGTAGCAGCAGTAACATGCTCCTTCCCTTTCTGCTCAAAAATTCCAACACAAAACACCCTGGTTCCCTATTGACTGATGTCTTCTCCCTTGAAGGGACCTGATCTTTTTTAGCAGCTTGGCCTGCAATGACATTGAAGTGGCTGCGACGTGGTGATTACAGTCCTCAGAATCCAAGGATGGCAACACAGTCTCTTCTGGACACAGGTGAGCTGTTCCCTCAGGCCTTTCTGGAGAAGGAGGTTCTAAGGAGGAATCTCATGATGCCCCTCAGTGACCAAGCCCTCTCCCTGATCTGTTAATTCAGGAGTCTCATCCTCTGAGGACAAGGCGTCAGAGTCCTGGACCATGACAAGCAGTTTCATGAAAAGATTTTGAAAAATGTTTTTGGCTCAGCTCTTCATTTAAATATAATGTTGATTCCTGGCTAGTTGTGAAGAGTATGCTGAAGAAGTGGAGGTACTAGAGATCCCCATGCAGTCATACAGCATATGCAACATTTCTCTAAACCTGGATGGGGACTGACAATGGAGAGAGATCTACATTATTCAATCTGTTGGCAAGAAGTAGAAAGAGGCAAGCAGAGCGGTTCATATATAAAAGAAAGTCATAAAGAGTATACACTAGAGAGCAGAATGGGTGAGAGGGGCTAGGAAACTGGGGACAAGAAGAAAATAGGAATGACAGAATGGAACTGGACAAGCAATTTACTACTGAAAAGAAGCCATGTTACAACAGCTGGATGCAATTGCTCCTGTTCTTCTGTGATGACATGATTGGGTTGGCAGCATCCTGCATACAGCCTTACTTACTCAATACAAGGAAATATAAGATAGCCATTGCTTTTCTTCTCAAAGCAGGGAGATCAAATAAGAACAACAGTAGTTTAATCATAATTGAGATGGCCATGTGAATAGTATAGAAGTAAACAAATCTACTGGTTAACACAGTGTTTGGAAATGCAGGTACAAGCACATCATTTTGCAGTTGGATTTTGAAAGCTGAGTACTGGCCAGAGGCTAGGAGGGTCTGAGGGTGCAATCCATGTAGCCAGAAGCAAGGTGCAGGAGTCAATGGGCCTGTTCAGATATCACACTGAGCCATGATGGTTGTGGAATTTCCGCTAACCACGATGGCTTAGCGTGTCATGTGGGGGGAGAAAACCACGTTCTCCATGGTTAGTAAGCCACCCCCACTAATCACCCCCTGCTAAAATATTAAGGGGCCCCAGGGTAGCTTATTGTGTTGTCTGGCAAGCTCCCCAGTGGTTTAAATGGCCTCCAGAGGACTTCCAGGCTGTGACCATAGAGTCTGCTGGCAAGAGCATCCACCATTGTGGGCGACACTCTAGCTGCCTCAGAATTTCTCTATGGTCGCATGGCCATTTGGGATGTTGGAGCGGCCACCGGGACCCTGTTCACACCACAGAGGACGTCAGGATGCGTGCTAGCCACTCGGTTAAGATCACCAGGTAACTATGGAAGGAGGGTTAGGGGAACCACGTGACATGGCATGGTTCTTGATCATGTGACAGGCCCACGTGTCATTGTTTCATTAACCACCCCCTCCATACTTCCCCTGACCACCTTCCCTCCCGTGCATGTCTGAATAAGCCCAATGTGAAGGGTATGCTTTTATGCAATATAACAACAGAGTGCAAATTTGTTATCATTGAACTTTAATAGGGTAACGTTATTCCTCTCCATCCACTAACCCCTTTTGATATCAGAATCAGGCCTCCTTTTTTCAGGACCATTCCTAATACAGGAATACTGCTCAGCCATTTATAAAATAAAACTAGAACAAAACCACATTTCAATGCTTCTGTTGCTACACTAGTATAATCTCTGGATTCTATGATATAATTTAGCCTCTACATCTCTTAAGCTTATTAATAATATAATCACATTTTCTATTACATTATCTTCTGGCATACCATTTTTGACTGAGCTGGTATTTAATTAGGAAATTATTTAGGTATTTTAAAAAGCATTGTTGTTGTTTTTTAATACACTGGTTTAAATGAGGGCTCTTATCAAGAAATAAAATTTCAACTCTCAAAATAATAGGCTTAATTTTGATGAGAAAGTGAGCCTTGTGGCCCAATAGTATAATGCAGGGGTAGGCAATCTGGTGCCAAACAGATGTTTTGGACTACAATCCTAACCCTTGGCCATGCTTTCTGGGGCTGATGTGAATTGTAGTCCATAAAAACTGGAGGGCACCAGATTGGCTACCCCCGCATTATATCATCAGGCCACAAGGACCTCTGGTTTAATGTATAACATACAGGCCTGATACTCATAAAAAAAACTAAAAAATGTACTGAAACTGGAGTTGGAGCTGTGCCAGATAATAGTGGGTGTCTAATCCAAGTGTTCCACACTTCGTTGTTTTACCTTTCGAAGTTCTATTTTAGTTTTCCAGTCTTTTTATTTGCATTTGGTGCACTTTACTCATGAGCCAATGATTGCATCTGGAGAGGAGATGGAGAGAGGGCATGAAGACTGAGGTAGCCTTCTGACTGCTAACCTTCCATTCCAGATATTGGAGACTCCTCTGAAGGGACTTGATGTGGTGGACACTTCTCCTTCACTTCTTTAGGGAGTGACTGACCATCGCCTGTATCGAGCAGTGCACCGAAAGGCAGTGTAGACAGTGGCTGAGGAAGTGGCAAGGCGGTCTGTAACTGTACAGTCTGTGGCTGCAGCAAAATTGGCAACACATTCTGCTGCTGGATCATCTGTGGTTGCTGGACAGATGGTAAAGCAGGTTGAATCTTTTTTTGCTGAACTGGCAGTACTAATGGTGCCAAAGGGCAAGGAGTGACTGGTTGGTCTGGAGGTCTTAACACTGCAGGCAATGGATGTTGATGGTACACACTTTCTCCCCAACAGGGAGGATCACGATGGCAAGGGCAGTACTGGCTGTACAGCTCATTTACAGTAGTCAACCCAATCCTGTACCACATGTCCCATGACAAATGCCCATCCAACTTTGAGAATGGGGATCTGGATCTTTCCCGGTATTGGCTTCCCTTGCAAAAACTAGGAGCATGACCTCTAGTAGTAGAGACACACAACCACACCGACTCTGGCGAGCATGGGTGCCATTCACAGCCTGTAAGGGACTGGTTCTGTCAGAGACAGGTCCTGGATCTTACCCTCTGACATAAATGTTATTGGAATGGGTTCTCCCCTTTGCCTTGGCTGTACTGTCGGAATGGGTGAAAATAGCATTGGTGGAGCAGCAGGTAAGGTTGTCGGGTCAGCCAACTGTATCCGAGTAGAAGGCACTGGTGGAGCAGAGGGAGATGCGGCCAGTATGGACAGCCACTGTTGATCCCGAGAGGTCTGTACTGAGGCGACCAGAATGGCTGGCTCTTCATCTTGTGTCAGGGCGCTGGCCAACAGAGCCTGTATGGACCGATCACAGTTACAAGGTGCTTGCACAGGGTCAGAGGGATCTCAGAGGACCAATGCCTGATCCCGAGCAGGGTGATGCGACTCCTTAGAAGTATTTCTCTTCTTTTTTGAGTGTGATGAAGACAGATTGGCCTGCTTAAAGCCTTTCACCTTTTTTGTTAGTCTTTTCACCAGCATAAGCATCAGAGATTGGCCTGGAGTAGGGAGATCTTGTGTACTCGGGGAAGTACGATGCTGAGGGGATGACACCCCCAAAACTGGAGCAGGCTCCTGCGTGGCAAGTGGATTGTGTAAGGGCGAGATTGGAGGATTTGCCATACCTTTAGGCTCCTCGCCAGATTCCAGCACCAGTTTCCAAAGTGCAGCTTTCAGCCAGGCTTTACCATGAGGCCTCAAGAACGTGCCCCTTCACCAAGGCAGAACAGGCAGAGAGAGTGCCTGTCTGAGGGTGGCAGTTTTGCCACACAGTGGGTGCATTTTTGAAAGGGGGCCCTGAGGGCCATACGCTCATGAGGGTGATTGCAAAAGTCATGAAAAAAATCTTTATACTTTATATCAAGAAAGAAGAAAACCTCAGCTTTTTGTAAAAAAAAAATGCTTTGAAACAGCTAAATGACAGGAGAGCTTTCCCTACAAGGCGCACATAATGGGGTTCGAAAGAGAACCGAGGGAATAAGCAGAACCCACTATAGACATGTGCACTAGGACAGTGGGGGAGGGGTTCCTGCCAAAATTTCCTCAGCCATAGAAGCTTCCCGAATTGAAGCTTTGTGCAGGCGCAGAGCCCATATATTTGGTGCACAGAGACCACAAAGAAAAAGAGTAAATAATTGACTTGGACTCGACATGTGAAAGACATAATGATGAAATAACAGCTGTAAAGAGATGTGCAAGTTAAAAATGAGTGGGCACAAAAACAAATTATTTTATTTATTTACTGAATTCCTTAATCGCCCATCTGGCCGGTCACCTGGCCACTCTGGGCGACGTACAATAATACAAACAGTTTAAAAACAATAAAATTACACATTAAAACATCATTTTCTAAAATTTCCCCATCCCATCCCAAATGCCTGCCTGAACAACCACGTTTTCAATGCGTGGCAGAAGCTCATTAAAGAGGGGGCATGACGGAAGTTCCCTAGGGAGGGAGTTCCACAGAGTGGGGCCACCACAGAGAAGGCCCTCTCCCTTGTCCTCAGCAGCCTAGCTGTCCTGACAGAGAGAAGGCCATCCGAGGCTGATCTTGTTGAGCAGCCTGTCTGGTGTTGCTGGAGGCACTCCTTAAGATAGGCTGGGCCAGAACCGGATAGGGCTTTAAAGGTCAAAACCAACACCTTGAATTTGGCCCGGAAAACAACTGGTAACCAGTGCAACTCCTTCAGCACTGGAGTGATGTGATCACGCCGGCGGCTGCCTTTAATCAGGCAAGCCGCTGCATTCTGTACCAGCTGCAGTTTCCGAACCGTCTTCAAGGGTAACCCCACGTAGAGTGCATTACAGTAGTCTAGACGAGAGGAGACCAGAGCATATACTACTGATGGGAACAGATGGTCAGGAAGGTAGGGGCACAGCTGCCATATCAAATGGAGTTGGTACAGCGCTGTCTGGCTCACAGCTGACACCTGAGCCTCCACGGACAGCTGGGAATCCAAAATGACCCCCAGGCTGCAGTCCTGGTGTTTCAATGGTAGCCGTACCCCATTAAACACCAGGTCAACATCCCCCAACCTCCTCTTGTCTCCCACCAAAAGTACCTCGGTCTTGTCAGGGTTCAGCTTCAGCTTATTCCTCCCCATCCAGCCACTCACTGTCCCCAGATGTTTGGACAGGGATTCTACAGACAACCTTGGTGAAGATTTAAAAGAGAGGTAGGGCTGCGTGCCATCCACATATTGATGTCACTGCACCCCAAACCTCCTGATGATAGCCCCCAGCGGCTTCACATAGATGTTAAATAGGATGGAAGCCCTGTGGCACCCCACAAGTGAGCAGCCATGGGTCCGAAACCTCCTCTCCCAATGCTACCCTCTGGTATCTGCCGGAGAGGAAGGACTGGAACCACCGTAATATATTGTCTCCAATGCCCAACCCCTCCAGGCGGTCCAGGAGGATACCATAGTCAGCGGTATCAAAAGCCGCTGAGAGGTCGAGGAGGAGAAGGAAGGAGCATTCGCCCCTGTCCAGAGCCCTCCTCATATCATCCACCAAGGCGACCAAGGACGTTTCTGTCCCACGCCCGGGCCTGAAGCCCGATTGAAATGGATCTAGATAATCGGCTTCTTCCAAGTGTGCCTTCAACTGCATCGCCACCAGCTGCTCAATCACCTTGCCCCAAAATGGCAGATTCAAAACTGGGCGAAAGTTGTTCAGAACTTGGGGATCCAAGGAGGGCTTTTTTAAAAGTGGTCTTGTCACTGGCTGCTTGAGAGCTGATGGCATCACTCCCTCCTCAAGGGAGGCATTCACCACCGCCCTGATCCCCTCACCCAGTCTATCTCTGCAGCCCATAATGAGCCAAGATGGGCAAGGATCAAGTAAGCAGGTGGTCGGCCTTACAAATGAAAGCACCTTGTCCACTTCGTCAGAAGGAAGAGGCTGGAACCGATCCCACAAAAGAAGCTAGAACCAATCCCACCGCCTCTTGCTTGCTAACTGTATCCAAGCACATGGAATAACACTCCTAATCAGATCAATTTTATCCATGAAGTGCCTTGCCAAGGCCTCACAGGAGGCCTTAGAATGCTCTGGCGGTTCCGGAGCAGCCAGACCAACCAGGCTCTGGACCATTTGGAACAGCCTCCTGGGACAGCACTCTGCAGACGCGATAGAGGCAGCATAATATTCCCTTTTTGCTGCCTTCACTGTAACATGATAGGCTGAAGATACAGCTCTAGCCTGTGTCTGATCGTCTTTGGAGCAAGACTTCCGCCACCGGCGCTCTAGCCGTGTCTCACCTCCTTGTTTCAGAGCTCGTAACCGCAGATTGAGCCATGGTGCAGTACAATTTATTTATTTATTTATTTATTTAATTTATTAATCGCCCATCTGACTGGTCACCCAGCCACTCTGGGCGATGTACAACCCACCATAAAACAATTTAAAACAATAAAATTTTACCATAATTTTTTTTTTTTAAATACCCTAACCCACCCCAAATGCCTGCCTGAACAACCACGTTTTTAATGCACGACGGAAGCTCATTAAAGAGGGGGCATGATGGAGTTCCCTAGGGAGGGAGTTCCACAGAGTGGGGGCCACCACAGAGAAGGCCCTCTCCCTCGTCCCCACCAGTCTAGCTGTACTGCGAGCTCATATTACGCCAGTACTTTTCCAGCTGCACTGGCTGCCAGTCAATTTCCGGGCCCGATTCAAAGTGCTGGTGTTAACATTCAAAGCCCTTAACGGCTTGGGGCCAGGTTACTTGAAGGATCGCCTCCTCCCATATGTGCCTGCCCAGACCTTAAGATCATCATCAGCGGCCCTTCTCCATGAGCCCCTGCCAAAGGAAGTGAGGCGGGTGGCTACTAGGAGGAGGGCTTTTTCTGTTGTGGCACCCCGGCTCTGGAATGAGCTCCCTAGTGAGGTTCGCCTGGCGCCTACATTGTACTCCTTTCAGCGCCAGGTGAAGACCTTTTTATTTTCCCAGGCATTTTAGCTTTCTAAATTTTTATCTTTGCTGTTTTAAATCTGTATTTTAAACTCCTGTACTGCTGCTAGGTTTTATTGTGGTTGTATTGTTATATTGTGGTTTTAATGTTCTATATATTTTAAATTGTTTTATTGTGTGTTGTTTGGTTTTAGTTTTTGTGAACCGCCCAGAGAGCTTCGGCTATTGGGTGGTATAGAAATGAAATAAATAAATAAATACTGGCTGATGGGACAGAGAGAAGGCCATCTGAGGCTGATCTTGTTAAGCGGCCTGTCTGGTGTTGCTGGAGGCACTCCTTAAGATAGGCTGGGCCGGAACCATATAGGGTTTTAAAGGTCAAAACCAACACCTTGAATTTGGCCCGGAAAACAACTGGTAACCAGTGCAACTCCTTCAGCACTGGAGTGATGTGATCTCGCCGGTGGCTGCCTTTAATCAGGCGAGCCGCCGCGTTCTGTACCAGCTGCAGCTTCCGAACCGTCTTCAAGGGTAACCCCACGTAGAGCGCATTACAGTAGTCTAAATGAGAGGAGACCAGGGCATGTACTACCGATGGAAGCAGATGGTCGGGAAGGAAGGGGCGCAGCCGCCGTATCAGATGGAGTTGATACAGCGCTGTCCGGCTCACAGCTGACACCTGAGCCTCCATGGACAGCTGGGAGTCCAAAATGACCCCCAGGCTGCGGACCTGGTCTTTCAAGGGTAGCCGTACCCCATTCAACACCAGGTCAACATCCCCCAGCCTCCTCTTGTCTCCCACCAAAAGTACCTCGGTCTTGTCAGGGTTCAGCTTCAGCTTATTCCTCCCCATCCAGCCACTCACCGTCTCCAGACATTTGGACAGGGATTCTACGGCCAACCTTGGTGAAGATTTGAATGAGAGGTACAGCTGCGTGTCATCCGCATATTGATGACACCGCACCCCAAACCTCCTGATGATAGCCCCCAGTGGCTTCACATAGATGTTAAATAGCATCGGGGAGAGGATGGAACCCTGTGGCACCCCACAAGTAAGTGGCCACGGGTCCGAAACCTCCTCTCCCAGTGCTACCCTCTGGTACCTGCTGGAGAGGAAGGACCGGAACCACCACAATACAGTGTCTCCAATGCCCAACCCCTCCAGGCGGTCCAGGAGGATACCGTGGTCAACGGTATCAAAAGCCGCTGAGAGGTCGAGGAGAACAAGGAAGGAGCATTCACCCCTATCCAGAGCTCTCCTCATATCATCCACCAAGGCGACCAAGGCCGTTTCTGTCCCATGCCCAGGCCTGAAGCCCGACTGAAATGGGTCTAGATAATCAGTTTCTTCCAAGTGTGCCTTCAACTGCACCGCCACCACCCGCTCAATCACCTTGCCCAAAAATGGCAGATTTGAGACTGGGCGAAAGTTGTTCAGAACTTGAGGATCCAAGGAGGGCTTCTTTAAGAGCGGTCTTATCACTGCCTCCTTGAGGGCTGATGGCATCACTCCCTCCTCAAGGGAGGCGTTCACCACCGCCTTGATCCCCTCACCCAGTCTCTCTCTGCAGCTCATAATGAGCCAAGATGGGCAAGGATCAAGTAAGCAGGTGGTCGGCCTTACAGAAGAAAGCACCTTGTCCACTTCATCAGGAGGAAGAAGCTGGAACCGATCCCACAAAACCGGTTTGCCACAGGCCGCCTCTTGCTCACTAACTGTATCCACAGTGTGCAGAGTAACACACCTAATCTGATCAATTTTATCTGCAAAGTGCCTTGCCAAAGCCTCACAGGAGGCCTTAGAATGCTCCAGTGGTTCCGGAGCCACAGGACCGACCAGGCTCCGGACCACTTGGAACAGCCTCCTGGGGCAGCACTCTGCAGACACGATGGAGGCAGCATAATATTCCTTTTTTGCTGCCTTCACCGCCACGTACAAGCTCTGTTCAGGGGGAGAGGGCATTTTGGAGCCACCCGATCTAATGCTCCAATGATTGCAGCATTCCACCCACCCTCCAGGGTCTTGACTGAGTGGCAGTTTGCGTGCTCCAGAGAATTCCCAAGCACATTCAGGAATCCATTCAGATTCATAAGATGCCTGGGGCGGACCATTTTAATGGGTCCTCCACCCCTCGCAGGGGCTGTGGAATCGAGAAGTCCAATGTCACCAAATAGTGATCTGACCATGTGGTGGATATACCCCCGACTTCCAGATCACTCCCCGCTTCTCCAGAAACAAACACAAGATCTAACGCATGACCGGCTACATGGGTGGGCCCAGTTGGAATAGGGTGCAGCTCCCAGGAAGCCATGGTCTCCATGAAGTCCCGAGGTGCCCCCATGAGGATGGCCTCTGAATGTACACTGAAGTCCCCCAACACCAATAAGTTAGGGGACTGTACACGCACATCAGAGACCACCTCAAGCACCTCGGCCAGGGAGTCAGTCATGCAGCGGGGTACATGAGCATATTATTATTTTAGAGCAGTAAATTCTTTATCAGTAGTCAAATAGAAAATTTAAGTGAAGGAGGGAATTAAATATGGTGAATATATATAGGCATGGGTGTGGGGCAGGAGAAACCAGAGGGAGAGGTTGTACCCCCTAAGGTGCCACAGCAAGGTATGGGTGGTGTTAATCTAAGCCATCC
Source organism: Heloderma suspectum (assembly GCF_057233095.1). Lineage (NCBI taxonomy): Eukaryota > Metazoa > Chordata > Lepidosauria > Squamata > Helodermatidae > Heloderma > Heloderma suspectum. The sequence goes on along the minus strand of NC_139462.1, from coordinate 128,591,063 downwards.
CATTTCAGAAGTGGGTAGAACTTTGCATATGCCTACATGGTTTATGTTTAATCTAAATGTCTTGATGGAAGGTTCAAAGCACTACACGGAGAGAGAAATACAGGGTAAACATAGAAGCATTAGAAACGCGATTGAGTATGGCTGCAAAAGAAGATGTTAAAATATATACACTTAACATTAGAGGACTACTAGGTGACCTTATTAAAAGAAGGCAAATTGTTAATTATATAAGAGAAGCACGCACTGAAGTTCTGTAAACTGCCCAGAGAGCTTTGGCCATTGGCTGTTGTAGAAATGCAATAGATAAATAAATAAATAAAGCTTCAGGAGACTCATCATAGCAAAAGAGAAGAAAGATTAATAAAACATGATTATGGGCAACATTATTCTGCCCCAGGAAACTCTTAAGTCAAGAGGAGTAGCAATAATTTTTTCAATTGTATTCCCATTTCAAAAAAGAGAAAATAGCTAGAGATCCACAAGGATGTTACATTTGTGTAGAGGGGCAGTATGGGAATAAAACATTTACATTTGCTTCTATTTATGCACCAAATAAGAAACAAATTAAAACTTTAAGGTGTATTTAAAAATGAAATAATTTTAAACAAGGAGAAATTGTAATGGGGGAGATTTAAACTGGATTCATACAGATGTTTTGGATAAGAGAAGTAATAAAACAGGAAGAGGAAAATACGGGAAAAGACACAGGTGAAACTGTTACAAGAATTTGAGCTCACAGATGCCTGGAGAATAGATAACCCACTGTAGACAGACTGTACATATTATTCACATAGACACAATATGTATTCCAGAACAGGTTTTATTTTAACATCAGCTCACTTGATGCAAATCACTGGAAAAGCACAGATTGGTATAATGAAAGTTATCTGACCATGCAGCAATGTGGTTAGATTTGAATAATGTTGGACAGCAACCCACTACTTACATGAGATTTAATACCATTCTATTAACTAAATTAGAATCTAGAAAAAGAATACAGGAAGGTGTACAGAATTATTTTAAAGAAAATATAACTGAGGGAATGCCTATTACATGCAATATGGGATGAATTAAAACTCATGGTAAAAGGTAAATGTGTATAAGAGATGTCTACACTGAAAAATTAAAATTGCAGACAGAAATAAGAGAATTAGAAATAAAACATAAAACAAGAAAAAAGGATATATAGAAATTTTCCAATTAAAAGGAAAGAGAGATGACTGAATTTGACTCTATTACAACAAAACTATTTATATTAAACAGAATCATTATGGATTTGGTAACAGTCCAAAATTGTTAGCAAACACTTTGCAAAAACACACAAATAGGAACAAAGTATCAACAATAGAATATAATAATACTATAATACTTGAGAGTGGTTTGCTACATATTTTGAAAAATTATACTCTTCAGATAATCAATTTGAAAAAAAATAGAATATTTACCAAAAATATTCTAGAGTTCAAGAATGAGCATAGAGAAATATTAAATAACCCCATTGAAAGCAAAGACATAGAAAATATGATAAATTAAAAAACAGAAAGTCCCCAGGTATAGATGGCTATAGAGCAGAATTTTATAAACCATTTAGGGTGCAATTCTATGCATGTTTAAACAGAAAAAAGTCCTACAACTCCCTACAATATGCTGGCTGAGTGTTGCACGATTTTTTTCTGCCTAAACATGTATAGAATTGTACCCTTAAAGATTTATTATTGCTGTATATGACAGTATTATTTGATCAGATAATGAAAGGGGAGCAACCACCACATTCATGGGAAGACGCAAGGATCATGGTGATCTTAAAATCAGGCAAGCAAATAGCTCAGTTAGATTCTTACCAGCATTATTCAATCAGGATGCAAAATGGTTAACAGCAGTCTTTGTGCCTCGATTAAGCATTATAATAAAATAATATGTCTTCCTAGACCAAATGGAATTTGTATCTCAAAGACAAATAGCTGACCCCAATACATAGAGTACTTAATGCCATTCATATAGGTAAAAACAAAGAGATGCCATTAGCAATCTGATCCACTGATATGCAGAAAGCATTTGACCATTTGGAATGGGGATTAATATTTAAATATAGGGTCATATTTTTTGAAAGTGATACAGCTGATTTATCTAAAAGGGATGGTGAGAGTAGATTTGATACAAGAAAATTTCTTCTCAAAAAAAGAAAACAGGGCTGCCACCTCTGCTGTTTGTTCTCTCCCTAGGATCTCTGGCAATTGTTGGCAATGTAAGAAATAATAACAATATGCTTAGAAATAAATGGCCAACAACATAAGATCAGCATGTTTGCTAATGCTGTTGTAATACTTACCACAAATCCCAAAGAAACCTTGCCAGAATTAATGAGAGAAATCAATGGGTATGGGGCGGTGGCAGGATTGTGTACCCAGGAGTCATTGTTTCAAAGTATTTAAGTAAATTCCAGCAGTTAACTCTACATCCAGTGATCAGGTAAATAAGAAAGGAGATCAAAAGATGTCCTCCCACACCTGCAGGAATTCAACAGATAGCCGCAGGTGTAGATAATGGAGAGAATAGCATGAAGACACAGTGTGATTTTTGAATGGAAATTGAAGGCTAATATAATGTGACAGAAAGCTCTGTCTCATTGGCTGCTGCTGAGAATTCTAAAAAATCTTAGTTCCAGAAAGAATGTTTAATTCTGGGACTCAGAATTATTATTACTATTATTAATTTGATTATTAATTGATTAAAAATTGACCATAATTATCTTAATGGTCTTGACAAGGAAACAACATTTGCTCCTTAAAACCTCCCAAGATAACACTAGCAAGCCTCAAATTCAAAAATCAATAAAGGATTTTTTTTATCCCATTGATTCAAGGTGCTCCTACGGAGGAAAGCTTAGAAGAAGCAGGGATTTGGGCAGGTGCTCTGGAGGAAGGGGACCCAGAGGACTTTTCTATTTTTCATGAGAACTCTCAGGAAACCAGTACATTGTCTCAGCACCTGCCCCAGATAGAGTCCCCACCATATCACATCACTCCTTCAAATGATGATGGGAAGACACAAGGATGGCTCCTCTGCTCCTGATTCTGAACAGCCAGATGCTGAGCTCCAATATTCTAATAGCTCAGCTGAGTCTAATATAAGTCCCTTATCCCTTTTAGGGGACCATTGGTTTTGACAGCTGCACTTGTTGAACAAATCTTCAGTGGAATAAACCAACTGAAACAAAAAGTATCTGGACTTGGAGCCACTATCTCCGTTGTATGTGGACTGATAGAATCTGGTATAATGACATTCCCCCCCCACACACACACACACACATACACATTTTTCAAATATGGAGGAGGATATAGGTGAGCGAACAAATTGCAGAAAGACCTCTGCAAGTTGTGGAGATCTTTTACAATCTTCAACTCAGACTGAAAGTAATTCGCCACCTGCAAACACCTTTAATGATGTGCTGTCTCCAACAGCTGTTGCTCTACCCAGGGAAAGGCAAGGAAATTATGTCTGGTTAGAGAAAGCCACGAATGCAGACAGCTCCTTGGATGATAACATTACCAGTCAATTGCTGGAGAAGACCATGGGGACTTTGGATGAACTCAGCGAATACTCAAAAAGGTCCTTAGATTCCTTAGATGGCAAGGAATCGTATGGATGTATTCTAAAGATACATCCATGCAAAACAAACTTCTAGACAACCCAGCTGTTCTTCTATTCCTCCCTACCACTGGAAGCAACCCAGAATCAAGTTCTCCAGAGCCAGAAAAGAAACCCTCAATCTTAATTTTTCATAACTGGAGAGTAAAGAACTCAAAGGGCCCCTTCATTGGCAAGCAAGCACTATTAAGAAACCTGTACTGTTTTTCGGGAGTTAATCTAGAATGGGAAGAAGTTGTGCTGTTAAATGTATATTATTCAAATGGATTGGCTTTAGCAACCCATGTTTGCTTGAAAGTCTGGGAAATGTTGTCATATTCCAAATCACATAACTTACTGATAGAAATTGGCCCCTTTCAACCTGTGCCTTTATTAGCCTCTACTTGTTTTAGTGGAAAGTCTCTAAACTCAGCCCCAAAGCCCCCTCTGAAATCTAAGGAGGTTCTTAGATCTATAACTCAGGACCCCAGGGAGGGGAGGAGGAACTCCTCATTGACTTATCCTAACAACATACCAATCCGGAATCCTTGTATGAGACCCCTAAGATTCTCAAACAGCCTGCATGAGCAAGGAAACTTGGAAAGCAAACAGCCATTGAATCAAAGAAATGGACCAGGTAGTATACATGGAAGTCCAAAATTAAGGGCCCCACCTGAGCGTCTACTCACAAAGAAAGACAGTCAGTGACTTACGTATTTAAAATCTAAAGACACAGGCATTACCCAGGAAGATTTCTCTTTATCAAACCACTTTACCCTACTTAGCTTACTAAACAACTGACCAGGCCCATCAGGTATTTCTCATCCAAATTCCATCCTTCAGATACTTTCTTGGAATGTAGCAGGATGGAGAAATAAACTTGTAGCCTTTAAATTTTTGAAATGCATCTAAACTTTTGATATTATCGCCATACAGGAAACATACAGGCTATTGGAGGCTAATTCTGTTCTTGTACAGGGTTATAAATCTTTAGAAGTTCCAGCATTTAAAGGCCAGAAATTTGGTCAGGGAAGTGGAGGGCTCACACTATTAGTTTCAACTGATTTGGATATGGAAGTAGTGAACCTGGATTCATCCAGGCTGCTCTCCTCAATAATTCCCACATAGGCAGATTTATCTGCTTAAATTTCTATATCCCCCTCATTATACCCTCCTATTGAGAGATGGCTGGAACAAACTGGATGAGACTTTATATAATATATAATCAAATTATCCAGAAGCAATGCTCATTTTATGTGGGGATTTTAATGCCTGGACGGGCACTGATTGTCAAACTCTGGGAAAGGTAATGAAATTGAATATTGAGAAGTTTCTACTCAGAAATGGTCATCACAGGACAAAAGGTCAATAAGGCCAGTCAGGCACTGTTTCATGTAGTATCTAAATATCAGCTATTTCCTGTAAATGGAAGCCCCAAGGATAATTCTAAGGGTTACTATACCTACTTATCACACATCGGTGCCAGCATGGTGGACTATATACAGTCAGGGCCAGAAATATTGGAACAAGGATAACTGTTTTGGCAGTTGGCCTCTGTACACCACCACATTGAAACTGAAAGGAAACACACCCAGATGGGAGCAAAGTCAGGACTTTCAGCTGTAATACAAGGGGTTTGACAAAAGTGGGGCACTAACCATTCAGGAAGGGCAGCCAGTGGCATACACACACACCCATCGTTGGTGGCTCATAAGTAATGGAGTGAATGGCTGATAAGGAGCTGCATGGCCAGGTGTGGCCTGTTTCCTGGGTACCACATGACCAATCAAACAGATAAAAGGCCTGGAGATGGTTCTGAGCGTTACTTTTGCATTTGGTAGCTGTTCACTGGAACCCCCAACATGAGGACCAAAGAGGTGTCCATGTGAATGAAGGAGGCCATCATTAGGCTGAGGAAACAAAATAAACCCATCAGAAAGATAGCAAAAACATTGGGAGTGGCCAACACAACAGTATGGAACGTCCTGAAAAAGAAGGAATTAACTGGCAAGCTCAGCAACAGCAAAATGCCTGGAAGACCATGGAAGAGAACTAAAGTGGATGACTGCAGAATTCTGCTCATGGTGAAGAGGAACCCTTTCACAACATCTAGCCAGGTCAAGAACACTCTTGAGGAGGTAGCCATGTCATTGTCAACATCTACAGTCAAGACATGGCTTTATGAATGTAAATACAGAGGCTTCACAACAAGGTGCAAACCACTGGTAACGCTCAAGAACAGACAGGCCAGATTAGCCTTTGCTAGCAAACACCTAAAAAAGCCTGCCCAGTTCTGGAATAAGATTCTTTGGACTGATGAAACCAAGATTAACTTGTACCAGAATGATGGGAAGAGAAAAGTATGGAGAAGGAAAGGAACAGCTCCTGATCCAAAGCATACCACATCATCTGTCAAACATGGTGGAGGCAGTGTTATGGGATGGGCATGTATGGCTGCCAATGGAACCGGGTTACTGGTGTTTATTGATGACCCGACTGCTGATAAAAGCAGAAGAATGAATTCTGAAGTGTATAGGGCTATACTTTCTGCTCAGATTCAGCCGAATGCTGCCAAACCGATAGGGTGCCGCTTCATATTGCAGATGGATAATAACCCAAAACATACAGCAAAAGCTACCCAAGAGTTTCTCCAGGCAAAGAAGTGGGATGTTCTTCAATGGCCAAATCAGTCACCTGATCTCAACCCAATAGAGCATGCTTTTCACGTACTGAAGGCAAGACTGAAGGCAGAAAGACCCACAAACAAGCAGCAGCTGAAGGCAGCTGCAGTAAAGGCCTGGCAAAGCATCTCAAGGGAGGAAACTCAGCATTTGGTCATGTCCATGGGTTCCAGACTTCAGGCAGTCATTGACTGCAAAGGATTTTCATCCAGGTATTAAAGGCGATCCTTAAGTTCGAAATGATGTTGGTTTGTTCCATTACTTATGAGCTACCAATGATGGGTGTGTGTGTATGCCACTGGCTAAATGGTTAGTGCCCCACTTTTGTCACACCCCTTGCATTACAGCTGAAAGTCCTGACTTCGCTCCCATCTGGGTGTGTTTCCTTTCAACTTCAATGTGGTGGTGTACAGAGGCCAACTACCAAAACAGTTATCCTTGTTCCAATATTTCTGGCCCTGACTGTATTAGTCTCCACGTCTCTTTGGAACCACGTTCTACTTCTAAGGATAGAAAATAGAACTGAAAGTGGCCATGTGCCCCTCATATTGTTGGTGTCACTGCCCACTTGTCATCTTACAATGTGCCCTAACCTGGTGGAAGGTGCTCTTGTTGGTGGGAAACGTCTTAAATGGTCAATTAAGATGGATGAGGAAATTGGCTTTGTTCTCCAAAGTGAGAACATAGGTTACATAGTTTTTCACTTTGGAGAATAGAGCCAATTTCCTCATCCATCTTAACTGACCATTTAAAACATTTCCCACCAACAACAGTACCTTCCACCAGGTTAGGGCGCATTGTAATATGACAAGTGGGCAGTGACACCAACAATATGAGGGGCACATGGTCACTTTCAGTTCTATTTTCTATCCTTAGAAGTAGAACGTGGTTCCAAAGTGAGCTCCACCAGGAAATAGCCCTCGCTTTAAGACCCCATGTAACAACTGCCTGTACCCGAAAAAGAAATTTCCAACCACTTACCTGGTATGATGAGTGTTGGAATGCAAAAAAGATGCTTTCCAAACAGATCAGGACAGCTAGGCTAGCCGGATCTGGGGAAGCCAACTTAGCCATCCTAGCTCAATGACAGAGTTATAAAAACCTATTCAAACAGATGAAAGCAGCATTCTGTGAGAGGGAATGGGTGGCCTTATGCCAGGTGATGATAGATAAGAACGAGGCCAGGTTTTGGAGACTTGTGACAGCTGGTGAAGGGAACGGGAGATTCGCACAAGAGGCACTAATCTCCCCCAATGAATGGGTCCTGCTTTTTAGCAAAATTTTGGGGAATTCTTCAAATGAAGATTCTGCTACCCCACCCTCCCTACAAATCAGCTTCTTCCCCAGTGGCAATCAGTGACTATAGAGGAGGTGCTGGAAGATATTGCAGCACTAAGTAAAGGGAAAGCACCAGGTGGAGATGTATAAGATAACCCTGAATGGTGGGCTCCTATACTTGCCAAACTTTTCACATATATCAATACAACAGGCATTTTACCCCCTGGCTGGTCCTCTAGTGTGATTATTCCTATATTTAAAAAAGGAAATATCCATGACCCAAACAATTATAGACCAATAAGCCTTTTGAATGTAGTTTCAAAATTATACTCCAAATACTTACTATGGAAATTAATGGCTTGGGAAGAAACAAATAAGGTAATTAATGAAGCACAAGCGGGTTTTCGTAAAGGCCGCAGCACAATAGATCAATGCTTCTTCCTTTACCATTTAATAAAAAAAAACATACAAGGACCCTTGAAAATTTTTTACCCAGCCTTCATTGATTTAACTTCTGCATCTGGCTTAGTAAATAGGGCCCGTCTATGGGGGAAGCCTGCTGATTCCAACATTGATGCAAGACTTCTTTGGTTACTTAAAAGCACTCCATCACAAAAACATCTCCCAGGTAAGAGTGGGATTAAATGGCCACCTTACAGAAAACATTAAAGTGGTCCAGGGAGTCCGGCAAGGTTGTATTTTGGCTCCTTTCTTATTCAACTTATTTGTCAATAACATAGTGCAAGAAATGGAATCTCCTACCCTTCCCCCCCCCAACTCTTGACTCAAACAAGGTCCCAGTTCTGATGTATGCAGACAATGTAGTTCTTCTGTAACTTAACCGGATAGGTTTCAGATGCATGCTAGTTAAGTTAAGCGCCTTCTGTAGAAATGAGTATCTCAGTATCAACTACTCTAAAACCAAGATAGTGGTCTTTGGGAAAGGAAACAAAAAGCACAAATGGACAACGGATGGCCATCCCATTGAGCAATGTAGCTCATTCAAATATCTGGGCATCCATTTTAATGAAAGAATTAACTGGAAAACACACTATGCTGCAATTACATTGACAGTATCCAGTTCCATACTACAGATCTTAAAATTCTTATTCTCCAAGGGTGGTCAACTAGTAGAGCCTGTTCTAAAAATATTTGTTGGGCAAGTAGTTGCTCAAATGTGCTACAGAGCTGAGATTTGGGGTGAAGGGAATATTGCCCCACTGGAAACACTCCAAAATGGTTTTATAAGGAAAATACTTGGTCCACCCCCAAGCACTCCAGCAGCTCTGTTGAGAGCAGAGTCTGGTCTGCCCTCCATCGAATCTAGAGTTAACAAAAGTATGATATGATATTGGTGTAGACTGAATGAAATGGTGGATTCTAGACTCCCTAAGAAATGTTGGTATGAACAACTGAGACAGGGGAGATGGACGAAGACCAGTCAGATAAGAATGAACCTGTACTCAATCTCCATAGGCTCTGCAGCTATGCCCGGCTTTCAGCCCAGCCTTAATCAAGAAATTGAAAAAGTCCACCAATCCCATGATAGGGAGATTATAGACAACAATCGTTCCTCACGATGGTTTGCTGCCATAAAAAAAGACCACCAGTTGTCTAGGTACCTAACAACTATTACCTATCCACTCTTGAGGAAGGCCTTTACAGAGCTAAGATTCCAACAGATGCCTTCTGCTTATTTGGATGGCAGGTACTCTCACATCCCTGTTAATCAGATACTCTGTATATGTGGGAATGGCTGTGTGGAGGATTTAGTACACTATTTAATGTGTTGTCTACTGTATACCTGTCCTAGAGAATGCTTCTTGTCTCACCTTGTGTCACAATGTAGCAGATGGCCACTTCAGAATTTAATAATCTATCTACTATCTGAGGAACAGGAATATGTCTCCCATCAAGTTGCTTTGTATGCAATTGCAGCAAAGAAAATTAGAACCCTGAAGGAGATGGCAGCAGTCGGTAAGGGAGAAGCTGTGGGTAGATATGGAACCAATGGGAAAAGATTAACTACTACCTGAATAAATTTTATTTGGAAGGGGAAAATGGGGGAAATGAAATAGGGAGACAATCCCTTTTTATACACCTCATTAAAAATTGGGAAGAAATAGGAAAATAAATTAATCCTGGAAATATATGCATTGCTCCCATTTTTGTAGCATCCAAATTTTGTTCATGTAGAGCAATATGCAAAGTGGAAACAAAAAGGGTTCTATAGAATAAGAGATTTCTATGAAAACAAAACCCCTCCCACTGTAGCAAATTAAGAGGAAAAGTTTCAGAGAACGCAAATGAACTGGATTCTCCTTCATCAAAAATACTGACATTCTGAATCCACTAATAAGACAAACTATGACCAGAAATATGACAAAAAGTGAAGGTATTATTATTATTGGAACGTGTGGTCAATACAAAAGGATTAGCCTCTAAAATTTATTCACATGTTATTGAAATAAACACAAATATGTGAGATTGATTGAAAATAATATGGGAAGATGATATTGGGATAACAGAGCAAAATGGATGACTCAATCCAAGAAAACTATATCAACAATCTTTAGACTTTTAAAATTCTTACACTGATGATATATGATGCCGGTGCTTCTTGCAGGAATAGCAAACACAAACAATACAAAATGTTGGAGACATTTTAAACAGCACAGTTTATACATTCATATGTGGTGGTCCTGTCCTGTCATGTTACAGTTTTGGAACATGATATTCACCACAATGGCAAATATTACACATCTTACATCAGCACTGGCTCTATTAACAATTTGGGAAGAACGAAATGCAAAAGGGACATCTAAGGAATTCATCGTGTTCATGCTGATGGCAGCTCACAGGGTAATAGGTACAAGCTGGAAAACTGCAGAACTTCTAACACTGAGGTCTTGGTACCTGAAGCCGAGGCAAATAACCATGGCAGAAAATCTAACTTACCAACTAAAATTAACAAAAGGCAAAGTCAAAATATCTGATTTTATAAAATATGGCATGATTTTATTGTATGTACAAATCAGGAACATTTGCAGCAATATTTGTCAAAGCATTTCCTCAGATTATAAAAAAAGAATCTAAATATAATTTGTTATTCTGAACAACCATAAAGGAAAACCTCCAAGCAGCCAATCGATTCCACCTATATTTTGTCTGTAAAATAAAGGGAAGGGGGAATCCTAAATGTACTATCCTCTGTCAACAACTAGATTTAAATTTGATGTGTTTGCTTGTTTGTCACTGTAAGTAAAAAATATTAAAAATTATAAAAATGTACTGAAATCCACTACTGTATATGACTCCGCTATCTCACTCTAGACTAACATTTGAGGACTTCTACTGAGGTTTCAGTTCAGACATGACAACAGCTAAGAGACAATTATTTATTTACTTATTTCTGGCAATAACTAAAGAAACTTACAAACCATGTCATAATAATCAACAATGCAACAACAATTAAAATGATCCAAACACAGTCACAATAAAATATTAATGGCAGTATTCTGTAATAAAAATCCGTTTAGAAAAACAATAGCCCCAAAATGTCTGCTGAAATGAACAATGCAATTATAAGATACTTATTTCTTCTCTACACTAGTACTGGAAAGTGTAGCTTTTAGCTGAAATCCAAATGTTATGTGAATTGATGACAGCATACAGTAGAGGAGTGGGCATCTACCTGCTGAATAGTGTCTTTGGTCTGTAATAAGTACATCTGGCACTCTAGATGGAGGCTATGTTAATTCTGTAATCCATTTCTAACAAGGTATTTGATCAACATACAACCCATTTAACAATGTTCAGGATATTTTCTACACCCAATTTGATCACAAGTATAAAGTTTAGTCAATCACAGCATCTGTCCTAACATAGAAATATTGTTGAAGTTTGCATTTACAAACATTTTAATGTTAATTCCAGAAGGGCAGCCATGTAGTCTGATACAGATGTATGGCATAATAGATCCGGTAGTCTTTAAGGTGTCACAGAGTTGTCTTTGGGGAGAGTATTTTATGTTAATGTTAGAAATGGGTGACTTCTCCCACCCTATCCCGCAACTGATTGGCACAGAAATGAGCTGAGCTATTTCCTCAGAATTGGGAAATAGCTCTGTTAATTTCTGAATCAGTTTGAATTTGATAGTGGGAAACTGGGGCTTTGGTCGCAATATCCCACCCTCTGTGGGAAGATACTTAGTTCAAGAGGGTGTCCTGCATGGGATGGGCTTCTGCTCCCTGCCTGAGCAATTTTGTCCCAAACACCCCTTAAATGCAGGATGTCAGCTCTGGCTTGGATTTTAATCTGAGTCAGAGAAAAAAATGGGGTTTCTAAAGTTTGCCTCTCCTTTGAGGTATGTATGTATGTATTTATGTATTGCATTTATATCCCACCTTTTTTCCTCTTGCAAGGAACCCAAGGCGGCTTACATTATCCTCCTCCTCTCCATTTTATCCTCACAACAACAACCCTGTGAGGTGGGTTGGGCTGAGAGTCTGTGACTGGCCCAAAGTCACCCAGTGAGCTTCCATGGCCGAGTGGGGACTAGAACCCGGATCTCCCAGCTCCCAGTCTGTCACTCTCACCACTATACTACACCGCTACGCTACACTGGTAAGCATTCCCAATCCCCCAAATATCATGTCTGGACCTGAGCATCTCTAGTTAATGTTGGTTTTTAATTAGTGAGAGAAGTTAAAACTAGAGTAGCTCTAGAGCAGCTACAACTACTATTCCATAATTGTAACATTTACAATATTGTAACATTTACAATATTACAATATTTTAATGCATTAAAATAAGACATATTCGAATTTGCAGAGTACGCTCAACTCTATAATCTGAGCTTTATAGGAAGAGATCCAGCTGCTTAGAAATGGACTGTTACATGTCTCAGGAACTACTGGATCAATAATGATGACAGCACTTAAAACATTTTAACACTGGGGAGATTTCAATAAAGGCTGCTCATTGCAGCACCAGATAGCAGCATTGGACTGGTTAGTGTCCAACATATGAGTCAGCTCCTGGCAAGGGACTCTTCATTATTTAAGTGAAAGGGGAGGAAAACACTCTAAGCTGCAATGACTGGATGCTTATTTCATTTAAAATCCATAAAATAAAAAAGTCCACTGCTCTAGCCAGCAATAAAGAGGCCCTATGGAAAAACCTGAGAAGAGGTACAAGTTAGTAAGGTAAGGCCTCTATCCTCGATATTAGTAGTCCTAGTCAAATTGTCACAGTCATCACTCTCTCCATACCCTTTCACCTCTGGTTGAACTTGGCCTAGCACCCACCAGGTATCTGACATTACTGAACAGAGTCTTGAGAATCCCAGAAGTCTTCATCAAACATTAGACTGCTGCTTATTTCCTGTTCAATGTTTAGGAGGAACCTTACAAGATTTTTTTCAATATCCTTATTTGTCATTTTCAGTGGCCAGTGCAGTTATAATGCTGGGGATTTCTTACCGGTGGGATTGCACACTCCCTCTTCACTTGAGAGCAGATTCCTTTGGCTGGTCTTAATTGTGGTTAAGTGTTATATCAGCACTGACATTAACCTCAATTAACACTAAAGCGAGTTCACTCTTAAATTTAGATTTGAATTGAAACCAGGATTTGAAGCTACTTAGTGAACACTAGGTAAGAGGAGAAATGGTTAATGTTAACTGTAGTTGGTGTTGGTGCTGACATAACACCTAACTACTGTTAAAACTGCAGGGGAAAAGGGAGAGAAATTCTGCTCCAGAGCAGGCCCCGCGTGTGTAGTTTCTTAATATTAGTTAAGAGAAGCCATGAGTTTCATCTGCATTGGTCTGGGCAGTGATGGATGAAAGGTTTTGTTCCTTATCTTGGCAGTTTGCATGTACTCTAACACTCGTGCTCTAAGTGCTGATAGCAGAGGAGCCCCAAAGGTGAAGGGAATGCCATTCTGGCCAACAGCAATAGACGATCTCGTGGGTAAGTACCAGAAGGTGATCCTTGCGGACTGCTCCCCAAGGTGATCCCTGTGGCTTTTTGGATGTGTGGTGCTCTCTCGTGCTATTTATTATCTGCATGAAATGTTAGATGAAGTCATCTGGAGATTTGGGCTAATGTGTCATTAAGTATGTGGATGACACCTAGCTCTATCATTTGTTTCCAGCTGATCTTGTTCAGCTGATCTTGAGGAAGCAGTGGAAGTTATGAACCAGTGTTTGATGGAGGTTTTGGAGAGGATGATGGTGAACAAACTGAAGCATAATTCAGAAAAGGAGATTCTGACTGGGTTTGGACAACATGATAACCCATGATGGGTTAAATAAGCCACCATGCAGCAGACAAGACTTCGGGGCCGGGGAGGCAGAGTTGGAGTGGTCATCATGATTCTATCCCCCTGTCCAGGTGCCCCATCCCACAGTCTTCCTGTTACAAGTGTATGTATTTGAAAGTGGGTGTTTGGGACAGAATAGGGATTCTGTGGATGTACTGCCTGCCTGGCTGCTCAGTGATCTCCCTTCCTGAGCTAAACAAGATGGTCTCAGGGTTGGTGCTGGAATCTTCGTGGCTGGTTGTGCTGGGAGACTTCAACATACATGCCTTGTCAGGAGTGGCTCAGGACTTCATGGCCTCCATGGGTCTGTCCCATTTTTGAAAAGTGGTTTTTAAATTAATTTTTATTGTAAAATTTCAACAAAACAAAAATATTTGAAAAGCTTTAAATTTGTCTATGTCATAAAGTATCTGATGACAAAGAAAAGGAATACTTGATGAGGGTGAAGGAACAGGCTTCTTGTGCCACTTCCTCCAAATCCTCATTGAAGTGTTAAAGAAAGGATTATTAGTAAGAACTGACTTTTTCCATATCAGAAAGGTAAATCTCTCGCTGAAGCCTCATTTACAGCCCATATTTCTATATCTGTCCATGACCTGTACCTGTTGTATGTCAGAGTCTGACTGAGCTGCTTTAGCTGGTATGCTTCAAAATAAAGGTGGAGTTTGGGAATTCCCACTCCTCCACATTGTAAATGTTGAAATAAGGGGCTATGTAGTAACGTCAACTTTTTTGCAGCATTTGTAAAGTTCATCAGGAATTTCTGCCATTTATCTCCTAGTTTTACTGGCAAAACCTGGAACAGGAATGCAATTTTAGGAAAAATTGTGAACTATGCAGCTGCTCTTCGGCCTAACCAAGTAAGTTTTAGCTTTTCCCATTGTTTGAGTGTGTTGGTAACATGAATGAAAAGAGGGTTATAATTTAATGTTACTAGTTCAGAGGGAATTTGAACTCCTACATATTTAAGGGATTTATTGCTCACGGGGATATTATATAAATGAGTAATTTCTTTTCTGTCCTGCTCTAACATATTTCAGTTAGGATTTTTTTATTTTTCTTGATTGATGGTTAGTCCAGCCTCCTTCCCATAGTCAGAAAAGATCTTAAATACTTTTGGTACATCTCATTCAACATTGGCCAAGGTAGAAACAATATTGTCAGGAAACATTAAATTTCATAGACCATTCACAACTACTCCTTTAATAGAATGGTCCTGTCTTATTTTATTCACTAAGGGCTCAACTGCAAAAAGCAAATAGCAGAGGTGACAACTGGCAGCCCTGGTCGTTTCCCTCCATATATGGAAGGGTATAGTCTCTGTAACTTTGGTCCTAATTATCACTTAATTGAAGTGGTATAGAACTTTGAATACATTTAGAAAACTATGTCCGAGCTCCACTGTCTCCCATAATTTCAGTATAAATGGCCATTCCAATTTGTCAAATGTCTTGGTGGCATTAAGGGAGACAAGGGATTGTCTCCCTTGATGCCATTTTTATTCTTCAATCCCTGGTATGTTTAGAAGCTTATGTACTGGGTCTGCCATCTGCCTTCCTTGTACAGAACCATAGTGATCAAATTTAATATATGCCAATACCAAATTATTGAGATCGGTAGCCATAATACTAATAAAAAGTATAGCCCTGATTAAAGAGCAATATCAGATGGTATGAGTCTAGCTTTTCCAAATTTTTACCTGGTTTACGTATTAAGACAATTCTATATATTTTTCATGACTCTTGTATAGGATGACCATCTCGTATTTGATTAAATAGGGGAATCAGAAAGGGAGCAAGTTGAGATTCAAAAGCTTTATACAAGCAGAGAATGGTTTTTAATTTTAGTTTTTAATCGCTTCATGCAATTTTGTTGGTGCAACTTCCTGATTAAGAAGTTGAGCATGTTCAGATTTACATTTTCCTGTACAGGCTTCATCTAAAAATGTCATAATATATTCAGTCTTGGGATTAATGGAAGTATACATTTCACTGAAATATTTACAAAATAATTAATTCATTCATTTTTTTGTGACTAAAAAGTTACTCCCCCTTCTGGATTTTAGTTGAATAAATACAATTAGCATTTCTCTTTTTTCCTGATATTGTTAGTCTGCAGTGTCTAGGGTTTGAAATTCAAATTTCTCAATTTTCAGTTGTTGTAAAATTTGTGATTTCTTCTTTGCTTTCTCTAAACCTTCTAGCCTTTGGATGTCTTGTAATAATAAATCCCTCTTTTTTAATATAGTGCATTTCCTTTTTATAGTGACCCAGTAGAACAGCTTTTATGAAGTCCCAGCATTTCCGGAGTTATGTTGTCCTTGAAAAAGTTAACTATGAGTTGCTGACGCTTCACTCTTATATCTTGTGTGTCAGGGTGGAAAGTGAGCCCATAGAGCCCCAGAGCAGTTCTGATTCTGAGGAGGAACAGCAATCTGTGGGAGAGGAGCCAGCTCATCCCTCACAGGCACAGCAGCTGGCAGTAGGGATGGACGAATGTCCCTTACCTGTTCTCGAAGCTTGCTTCGCGGTGGGGGGGAGGCGCTTCGGTTCTCCCCCCAAAGTTCAGGCGAGGGGGGGGAGGCGCCCCGCCTCGCCCGGCCGAAATTCAGGCTGGGGGGGAGGCGCCCCATCCCTCGCCAGCGAAATTCAGGCCGGGTAGGAGCGCCCCGTCTACCCAGCCGCGAAAAAAAAGTAAAACACACACACACCCGTGATAGGCTACGTAACGATTTACGTAGCCTATCACGGCTAGATTTCCAAAGTCAGCCATGATAGGCTATGTAAATCGTCACGTAGCCTATCGCGGGTGACTTTGAAAAGAAAAAAAAAGCGCGTACGCAAATGGCGGCTCCCATGGGGACCACCATTTGCGTTCCTTATTTTGACATGTCTAGTCTGCGTAAAGATTTACGTAGACTACAGCGAAAATATTTACATACTAAGATTTACGTAGACTACGGCGAAAATAAGGGCAACGCAAATAGCGTTCCCTTATTTTCGCAGTCCCCTTCATGGATCACTGCCTTGTTGTGGCGAAGGGGCTTGCGTAACTCAGTGAAGCCATAAGCTATGCCGTGCAGGGCCACCCAAGACAGACAGGTCATGGCAGAGAGTTCTGACAAAATGTGGTCCACTGGAGAAGGAAATGGCAACCCACTCCAGGATTCTTGCCAAGAAAACCCCATGGAACGTATCACAAGGCTAAAAGATATGACGCCGGAAGATGAGCCCCTCAGGTCGGAAGGTGTCCAATATGCTACTGGGGAAGAGCAGAGGGTATTTCCAAGTAGCGCCAGAAAGAGTGAAGCGGCTGGGCCAAAGCCGAAAGGACACTCAGCTGTGGATGTGTCTGGCGGTGAAAAGAAAATCCGATGCTGTAAAGAACAATATTGTTTAGGAACCTGGAATGTCAGATCAATGAATCAAGGTAAGCTGGAGGTGGTCAAACATGAGATGGCAAGATTGAACATCGACATCTTGGGAATCAGCGAACTAAAATGGACAGGAATGGGCGAATTTAATTCAGGTGACCATCATATCTACTATTGTGGGCAAGAATCCCTTAGAAGAAATGGAGTAGCACTCATAGTCAACAAAAGGGTGGGAAAAGCAGTACTGGGGTACAATCTTAAAAACGATAGAATGATCTCAGTACGAATCCAAGGCAAACCATTCAACATCACAGTAATTCAAGTCTATGCCCCAACCACTGAGGCTGAAGAAGCTGAGGTTGATCGGTTCTATGAAGACCTACAACACCTTCTAGAACTAACACCAAAAAAAGATGTCCTCTTCATCATAGGGGATTGGAATGCTAAAGTAGGAAGTCAAGAAATCACCGGGATAACAGGCAGGCATGGCCTTGGTGTACAAAATGAAGCAGGACAAAAGCTAATAGAGTTTTGCCAAGAGAACACGCTGATCATAGCAAACACTCTTTTCCAACAGCACAAGAGGCGACTCTACACATGGACGTCACCAGATGGTCAATATCGAAATCAGATTGATTATGTCCTTTGCAGCCAAAGATGGAGAAGCTCCATACAGTCAGTCAAAACAAGACCTGGAACTGACTGTGGCTCAGATCATGAGCTGCTTCTTGCAAAATTTCGGCTTAAACTGAAGAATGTAGGGAAAACCACTAAACCTTTCAGGTATGACCTAAATCATATCCCTGATGAATATACAGTGGAGGTGAGGAATAGATTTCAGGGATTAGACCTGATAAACAGAGTGCCTGAGGAACTATGGACGGAGGTCCGTAACATTGTTCAGGAGGCAGCAACGAAATCCGTCCCAAAGAAAAAGAAATGCAAGAAAGCCAAGTGGCTGTCTGATGAGGCTTTACAAGTAGCTCACGAAAGAAGGGAAGCGAAAAGCAAAGGAGAAAGGGGAAGATATACCCAACTGAATGCAGAGTTCCAGAGAATAGCAAGGAGAGACAAGAAGGCCTTCTTAAATGAACAATGCAAAGAAATCGAGGAAAACAACAGAATGGGAAAGACTAGAGATCTCTTCAAGAAAATGGGAGATCTCAAGGGAACGTTTTGTGCAAAGACGGGCATGATAAAGGACAAAGAAGGCAGGGACCTAACAGAAGCAGATGAGATTAAGAAGAGGTGGCAAGAATACACAGAAGAACTATACAGGAAAGATCTGAATGTCCCTGATAGCCATGATAGTGCGGTCACTGAACTTGAGCCGGACATCCTAGAGAGTGAAGTCAAGTGGGCCTTAGGAAGCATTAGTAACAACAAAGCTAGCGGAGATGACAGTATTCCAGCCGAACTATTTAAAATCCTAAAAGATGATGCTGTTAAAGTGCTGCATTCAATATGCCAACAAATCTGGAACACTCAACAGTGGCCACAAGACTGGAAAAGGTCAGTTTACATTCCAATTCAAAGAAGGGCAACGCCAAAGAGTGTTCAAACTACCGCACCATTGCGCTCATTTCACATGCCAGCAAGGTGATGCTCAAAATCCTACAAGATAGGCTTCAGCAGTATGCGAACCGAGAACTACCGGAAGTACAAGCTGGGTTTCGAAGAGGCAGAGGAACTAGAGATCAAATCGCCAACATTCGCTGCATCATGGAGAAAGCAAGAGAATTCCAGAAAAACGTCTTTTTCTGCTTCATTGACTACGCTAAAGCCTTTGATTGTGTGGATCACAACAAACTGTGGCAAATTCTTAAAGTGATGGGAGTACCAGACCACCTTACCTGTCTCCTGAGAAACCTGTACGAGGGTCAAGAAGCAACAGTCAGAACCAGACATGGAACAACCGACTGGTTCAAAATTGGGAAAGGAGTACGACAAGGCTGCATATTGTCACCCTGCTTATTTAACTTATATGCAGAGTACATCATGAGAAATGCCGGGTTGGATGAATCAGAGGTCGGAATTAAGATTGCCGGGAGAATTATCAACAACCTCCGATATGCAGACGATACCACCCTAATGGCAGAAAGCGAAGAGGATCTCAAGAGCCTCTTGTTGAGGGTGAAAGAGGAGAGTGCAAAAGCTGGTTTGAAACTCAACATTAAAAAAAAGAAGATCATGGCATCTGGCCCTATCACTTCCTGGCATATAGAAGGGGAAGAAATGGAAGCAGTGACAGATTTTACTTTCTTGGGCTCCAAGATCACCGCAGACGGTGACTGTAGCCATGAAATTAAAAGACGCTTGCTCCTTGGGAGGAAAGCTATGGCCAACCTAGACAGCATAGTAAGAAGCAGAGACATCACCTTGCCGAGAAAGGTCCGTCTAATCAAAGCTATGGTTTTCCCAGTAGTAATGCATGGCTGTGAGAGCTGGACTATAAGGAAGGCTGAGCGCCAAAGAATTGATGCTTTCGAACTGTGGTGCTGGAGAAGACTCTTACGAGTCCCCTGGACTGCAAGGAGGTCAAATCAGTCCATCCTAAAGGAAATCAACCCTGAGTGCTCATTGGAAGGACAGATAATGAAGCTGAAGCTCCAATATTTTGGCCACCTAATGCGAAGAGAAAACTCCCTGGAAAAGACCCTGATGCTGGGAAAGACTGAAGGCAAAAGGAGAAGGGGACGGCAGAGGATGAGATGGCTAGATAGCATCACGGATGCAATGAATATGAACTTGAGCACGCTCCGGGAGAGAGCGCAGGACAGGAAGGCCTGGCGTGCTATGGTCCATGGGGTCACGAAGAGTCGGACACGACTGAACGACTGAACAACAACAACAACAATTTTCGCGTGCCAAAATAAGGAACGCAAATGGCGGCACCCATGGGCCGCCGCCATTTGCGTACGCGCTTTTTTTTTTTTTTTTCAAAGTCACCCGTGATAGGCTACGTGACGATTTACGTAGCCTATCACAGCTGACTTTGGAAATCTAGCCGTGATAGGCTACGTAAATCGTTACGTAGCCTATCACGGGTGTGTGTTGTTGTTTTTTTACTTTACTTTTTTTTTTTGCAATGGCGGCGGCAGCAGCCGGTCAGGAGACCGGCCGCCGCCCCCGCCCCTGACGAAACGCCAATGAAACGCCGCCGGGACCCGCCGCCGAGAGGAACATTCGGCCATGGTAAGTCCCATCCCGGAGTGGGCGGGGGGCCAGCAGAGAATTTCCCCACCAATTTCGGGGGGCCGAATGCGTTGGCATTCGGCCTCCCGAAGATTCGTGGAGAAATTCTCCGCCATCCCTAGCTGGCAGAGATTCCTCCTGCCGGCATTCCTGAGATAGATAGTGATCCTAGCAGTGAGAAAGTGCGGGAACGAGGCTTGCTAGATGCTCAACGCAGACACAGAGCACGACGAGCTATGGAGGGCATGGAAAGGAGGCTTGACGCCTGTTTGGCGCCTGTTTGGCACGCAAGCAATGGCCGCCTCCCATGTTCCCAAGGGAAAGAGGGAGGATCTCTCCCTAGCCCATACGTTCTGTGTCTTCAAGTGACTCTTTTCCAAACGAGGATCAACTGCCTACTCGAGGCATAGGCCACTCTGCTGTTCCTTGCTTTAGTCACTGGTGATTAGCATCTGAAAGAGTCATTAAGTTGTAAAAGGATTAAAGCTTTGAAAAGAATCCTTTCGTCTGTGTCTTGAGTTGGTTATTGAAGTCTACTGAAAGAGGCCACCAGGGCGCTCCTGACAGCTTGAGGGAGAGATCCTCCCTCTTTCCCTTGGGTCCACGGGAGGCGGCCGTTGCTTGCGCGCCAAATGGGCGCTACACCTCCTTTCTGCGCCCTCCATCGCTCGTCGCCCTCTGCGTCTGCGTTGAGCATCTAGCAAGCCTCGTTCCCGCACTTTCTCACTGCTAGGATCACTATCTATCTCAGGAATGCCGGCAGGAGGAATCTCTGCCAACTGCTGTGCCTGTGAGGGATGAGCTGGCTCCTCTCCCACGGATTGCTGTTCCTCCTCAGCATCAGAACTGCTCTGGGGCTCTATGGGCTCAGTTTCCACCCTGACATTGTGTAACAATTAAAAGGGGATTTAATTTCCAACTGTGTGTCTTGCTATTCATTTCACTATTCTGTATTATTATTGATATGGGGGTATGGTCAGAAATTGTTATGGACCCAATATTTGCCTCTTTGACCTTTTTATTCCAAACACTGGAAATAGTCAATATGGGAATATGAATTAAATTTATTGGAACAGAACGTATAATCCCTTTCAATGGCATGCACGAGGCTCCAGGTATCACTTACGTCATGTTTCTGCAGCATTTTCAACAATGGCTGATGGAGCTTCTGAACTCCTAGAACTTCTCAGGCTTTTATCAAGATGCATGTTAATTACCTCATTGGGATTCTCCCCTGCCCTGTACAACTGTCCCTTCCCTGAATATTTGAAGAAGTTGTAGGTTTCCCTTAAAAAAATTAATCTCATTTGTATTTGGGCTATAGATACAACCTGTTGTTATTTTACCAGATCTAAGTGTACCTTTGAGGAAGATAAACCTGCCATGCAGATCTTTTAGGGAGCAATCCTATCTAGATAAGCAGCAACCTCCGAACTCGGAGGTGACCACCTATCCAAAGCAGAGTAGCAAAAGCACGAAGGGGATCGTTCCCTCTGAGCTTCTCCTGCTCAGCTTTTTCAGCTAGACAGCCGATTGAGGCTGTCTAGCCTTGGGAGGACAGAGCGGGAAGGAGGCCGCTGTTGTACAGCAGGATGTGTCGTACAGGCAGTTACGATCTCCCTGTCCCAGAACACCCCCAGTCACGCCCCTTTTCGGCCACTCCACGCTCCTCTTGTGAGGGGGGAGGTTGGTTGGATGGGAAGGAATAAGCCAAAACTGAACCTCAACAAAAGTACTTTTGATGGGAGACAAGTGGAGGTTGGAGGATGTTGACCTGGTGTTGAATGGGGTGTGGCTGCCCCTGAAGGGCCAGGTCTCCAGCCTGGGTGTCATTTTAGACTCCCAGCTGTCCATGGAGGCTCAGGTGTCAGCTGTGAGCTGGGCATCACTGTACCAACTCCATCTGATATGGCGGCTGCGCCCCTACCTCCCTAACCATCTGCTCCCTTCAGTAGTTCATGCTGTGGTCTCCTCTCACCTAGACTACTGTAATGCGCTTTATCTGGGGTTACCCTTGAAGACGGTTCGGAAGTTGCAGCCGGTGCATAACGCGGCGGCCCACCTGATTAAAGGCAGCCATCAACGAGACCACATCACTCCAGAGCTGAAGGAGCTGCACTGGTTACTAGTTGTTTTCCAGGCCCAATTCAAGGTGTTGGTATTGACCTTTAAAATCTTATACAGTTCTGGCCAAGTCTATCTTAAGGAGCACCTCCAGCAACACCAGGGATGCCGCTCAATGAGATCTGCCTCAGAAGACCTCTGTCTCTCCCATCAGCCAGGACAGCTAGGCTGGTGAGGACTAGGGAGAGGGCTTTGTCTGTGGTGGCCCCACTCTGTGGAATTCCCTCCCTAGTGACGTCCGCCATGCTCCATCTTTGATGAGCTTCCGCTGCGCTTTGAAAACATGGCTGTTCAGGCGGGCATTTGGCGTGGGTTAGGGTTTTTTTTAGAGTAATGTTGTTTTGTTCAATTGATTTGTTTTATTTTGTGCTGTTATTTGTATTGTACACTGCCTAGAGTGGCCAGGTAGCCGGCCAGATGGGCAGCTAATAAATCTAATCAATCAATCAATCAATCAAATAAATACTTAATGCTTTGTTTCGTAAATTCTTTTGGGGTTCCTTTCCACCAAGAATATCTTTGAAAAGGATGCAACTTCCAATTAATGAAGGGTTCAGTTTTCCAGATCTAGTGATGTACCATCAGGCCTATTTGCTGTACCATCTAGTGATGTACCATCAGGCCTGTACTAAATTTTGGTCTTTTCCACTCAGATTGGATTTGCCACCTTGGTCAGTTTTGGAATCTTCTTGTCTGGAGCCTCTCTTTAAATGGATGGCACTATGTTCTTGATATATTAAGGCAGACAGAGCTCCTCCCACAATTTTGGCAGTTAGAGAAGTGTGGTGTGTATAACATCACGCCAAATACAGTTTGATCCATTTTCCCATGCCGAACTGACTTTATAGGGAAATCCAGATGTTAGAACTGGAAAAAAAATGTTTTTATGGTGGACTTGGACAGATAAAATGATTTTTACCCTGGATCAATTAGTGGGGGTTGATGATGAGTTTTTGTTATTTTCAACTTTGCGAGAACAATTTGATTTGCCTGCTACAGAGGAATGGCAGTATTTGCAATTTAAACATATGTTGGTATTTAGATTCGGTGCTGCTGCTTTTACTGCTTCGGAATCTGCTACTGGAAATACTCACTGAAGGTAATCAGACATCCAGACCGATGATTCATGTTTATAAATATTTATTATCAATGAATAAATATGATACAAGTGGTTTACAGCAGGAATGGAATACGGAATTGGTATGTCCTATTTTGTTTAATCAATGGACTGCTGTCTTAGTGTCCATATCGGACGTCTCAATGGATCTTCGGTTACGTCTTATTCAGCAAAAACTTTTGTTTCAGGTCTATTGGACACCACAACGTCTTTTTAATAAAGGCTTGTCAAACTTGGTTAATTGTTGGAGGTGTAATGAGTCAATGCTTCTCTTATTCATATTTTTTGGAAATGCCCAGTGGTTGCCTCTTTTTGGGAGAAAGTTATTATACGGATACATTTTGTATTGGAAAGCTCTTTAATATTTACTGATGTAAATGTTCTCTTAAAATACTTACCTGCTTCTTGGAATGTAACACATGGTAAGAGTAACTGGATCTTTTGTGCCTTTTTGGTTGCTAAAAGTCTGATACTACGATACTGGAAGGATAAAAGCTCACTGCCTATAATGCAATGGATCGAAGACTTAAAAATGCTAGCAACGTTTGAAAGAGTGGTGTATAGGCATAACTTGCAAATGGACTTATATTTGGGTATCTGGTCTGCTTTTACTGAAATTTATGTGTAACCTATTTTTTCTCTCTCCTTAGAATATTGTAATATTTGAAACTGAAGATTTTAGAATATGTTATTTTTTTTAAAAAAAATGGTTGTGTTATGTTTTTTCTTTGCTTGCTTGTTTTGTTTTATTAAAATTCACAATAAAAATTTGATTAAAAATATTGAGAACCTTATTAAAAACTGTGGCAGTGAGCTCTATAGACCCAAGTTTCAAAGTTAATTTAAAAAGAAAAGAAATATAAGTGGATACCCACATGCTATTCTACTGCATCTGGTGACAGTGGTGGGATAATCTACAGGGTTTTTTGTGTTTTTCATGTGTGGATTTTAATTTAGAATTACTTCATTGACTGCTACAGCATATGACCAGAACAAGCCCAGAAACACGGGACTCTATAGAACAAAACCCAAACTATCAAGAATACACATTTTCTTTCATTATTATGATATGATGACTCTACTTACATGCTGAGAAACCAAGCATAAATGTATAACAGTAAAAGATCAATAATTTTAATAAGGAATGGAAGAAATAACTATGCTGAGAATCTTACAGTGAGGATTAAAAAAATATTTATCCCATGGCTTATTTCCAGATATTTTACTATTTCCAGATATTTTACATCTCTAGTCTTTCTATAAAAGTATTCTTATTACATAGTTTTTAGAAATCACTTTAGGGGGAATAAAGGCTGGGTACCAATATGTAAACACCTTGTTTTAAATTCTAGAAGAAAATATTTCATAATCCAAACTGCTTCAATTTTTCAGAAAAAACAAAACAAAAGTGGTCCTCGGGAAAAAAATGATGACAACAACAATGAAATAGTGGTCCCCCACCCCCAATTTTTTCCATTCCCCCCCCCCAGGCCTTCACATCTGTAGTGTTGGGTACATTTTTAATCCTGACATTGTACTTGTTGTGTTTCTACTTCCAAAGCTCCTACAAGTATAGCAGTTCCTTGGTACTATTGTGTACCACACAGTCTGTGAAATATTTTCTGCATTCCCTTAAATAACTTGTCTACTTTTAAACCTTAACAATAACCAGATCCTCTCTACCCTTCTAATTGCCCAGGAGTCAGCCTATGGCCAACTCCGTGCCTCATTTTGCACCAATGTGGCTGCTTGGGACGAATAGGGACTGGACCATTTTAACAAGATTAAAGCAGAACAAAACAAAGAATAAGTAAGGAGCTTACAGACAAATACCCCCCCTCAGCATAGTTTTCAAGAATGATTTACAAAGCAAATATACTCAGCACAATATTAATCTCTTTCCCTCAGGCTATTACACAGTCAAGCCCTCCACTGCTGTGATATTTACTGTTATGGGTTTCCCAAAAGTTTCAGCCAACAACAAAAAAATCCAGGCAATCCAAGGTGTTTATTGGACAAGGAAAAACAAAACTTGAAAATGCCCAGCACCTTTTATATAAACATATTAGCAGCAAATTATTTAGATTGTGTTGAATTACCTTTATAACAGGGTGGGCTTCATGAAGTAAATTTGTAGTAATTAAGGTGTGCCCATTTGTCAACAGCTCTCAAAAACGACATCCCGAAAGCATTCTCTTAAGAGAGGATTTACCATAGAAAAAACCTAAACTCTAATGCCCTTATATTATGCCACCATTTAGTAGTATAATCAGACAAATTAAACTCCTCACATCATCTTATTGTACAGATTTCTTTAAAAGGTGCTGGGCATTTTCAAGTGTATAATATTCAAGTGTGCAATATAGAGAGACAAGCCATTGGTATGCTTCTATGTGAGGAAGGTTTCTTAATATTATGAACCAGTATTGATGTTTTATCTTTTAATATGATATTTATTGTGGTTAAAGTAATCCTGAAGTTCTCATTTGAAGTTTTTTATATATACAGACAATAACAAATGTTTGCACTTTGTCGTTCACATTTTTTGCCTTGTTGATTTTATTAAGTGTAAAAGTAATGGTTTCTTGATTTTTATATAAATGTGAGAAGTATTAATGTGTATAGATTAAAACTGGTTGTGAAATTTAAATAATTTTTATAGTAATTATTTATTTTAGGAGTGTTTGAGATGTTTTTATATGTTCTGGAGTAACATGAAATAACCAAGATGATGCATGTATATATTTCATTGTAGCCCCTGAAAGAGGAAATTAATATTTCCGAAACGTGTTGGGCCAATATAAAAGAAGTACAATAAACCTTTTGCTATAGGCACCTGAGATTTCTCCATTTTCTTTTCCTCATTGTTTTTTCCTGCACACATGCCCCCCCTCCTCTTTTTATCCATCCTTGGGCAAGAGCCAACAGTTGTCTAAGCCTTAGCAAGCTTGTTTCTTTGTGGGTTTCCTGGTGTGCTCAATCCAGTCTATTCTTTCTCCTCAGGAGTCCTCCCTCCACCTCTTGATCCATATCCTCCTCGCTATTCAATTTTTCTGCCTCCCCCGGATTCAGATTGAACAATTTCAATAGCTCTCTTGCTTCCTCTAATGTGGTGCAGGTTTTCCCACCTGGCTGTAAGATGAATTTGACTGGATGACCCCAGCAGTATGTAATGTTAGCTAATCTCAGTTGAACCGCGCAGAATTTGAACACCTTCCTTTTCAGCAAGGTCTCCAGGCTCAAATGCTAATAATGCTATACTGGGGATTCCGTAAGAAATATTTGCCCCCTCTCCCACGCTGCTGGTGGGAGAGGGGGCTTCTTTTGCAAATTTTGTGATAATGTCTCATGGGCTGGCATACAGGGGTTTCACATATAACACCCTATGGGCTTGAATAATGTCAGCCTGGGTCAATTTGATGTTGGAGAAAAATTCTGACAGCCAGTCTATCAGAAATTTAAAATGTCCTTTGCCCTCACTCTTTTATCCCCTTAAAATGTATGCTGGCCCAGTGGCTTCTATTTTCCAGCACTTCAAGCTTCTGCCCCAACTCTTCATTTGATTTAACTTATTTTTTGATCACTTTTCATTGGCATAAGCCTAGACTCATCACCTATCCAGGTGTTTTAGAAACCCCTTCTATTTGTTCTTTTAGAGGGTCTATAGCTAGGGACCAATCTTTCCTAAGTTGTCTGATCTGATCTGCCATCTCTACCATTGAATCATTATTTTCCTTACTCATTTTGGTGGGCCTTTTCATCTTCTCGTCCTCTTGTTGGTCCAAAACAGGTCTCTAGCTGCCCATCATGAGATCTAGGGGTGCACTGGGAGATACCCTTCCCAATTATTGTTGGTTGAAGTTGCTACTTCCTTGCTTCTTTATTTTCTTTAAATGCTGGATTGGAGGAGCCCCAAATTAGATTGACACCTTGGGTAATGATGTCATCTGCTCCCCACATGACAAGATTTTCTAACAACACATCCCATGGACTAACCTACATACACAGTGTTCAAAGAAAATGCTGAAAGAGGCTACTTTCATTCTGTATGATGACATGACAGAACTATCAGTATGAAACCATTTTGCCTTCCAAGAAAAGAGAGGGACTTCTGAACCTTATATTTACGGTATTTACTGCATCCTCATTTTTTAAACTATTTTCCATAATATCAGGGGTAGTTTACATATGAGCTGGAGGCACATTTATATATGTTCAAAGCACAGTTGTGCAGCTTACGAAGTTGTTGGTAGAACCCTCAGCCTCATAGCTGAAGTGGTATACTTGAAAACCTGGTAAGAGAAAGCAACAAAATCCAAAGGATACCCAAACTGATGTTTTTCAACCCTCATGTATCTTAAGTCTGTCTAGATTTTTCAGGTACTGACTCATCTGTATCACAAGCTATGTATGTTCATGGTCTATAATGCAGTTATATCAATGTTGAACATACTGTCCTTTTCTGAATTATATAATATGTTTAAAATTTTAATGATTAAAATTCTTCCTGATCCTGATAGACAACTGCAAAAGACTGCATTAAACTAAACAGAACCCTCCCATACACTCATAATCGCTGCTTTTAAAGCTAGCAAAGCACTCTGCTTCTGAAGGAACAAAAGGAGGAGACACGTTCACTCCTACAGAAATTACAGCCTAAAATAATTCTAAAAATATGCAGCTAAGGTGGCATATCACAAGACAGAAGTCAGGCGTATGGACAGCTTTTGCAAGTTACTCCATTAAAAGATTCAAGCCAAAAATAAACCTTCCACTGCATGCTATATTTATTCAAAGAGACCAAATGTTGATATTAACTCCAAATGTATGCAATTCAACCTCAAAATACCTGTATCCACAGCATATGGCAACAGCATATAGCCAGAAAATCCTCTCTCTGATCAGTTCAACTTAAAGAGCTCTCTCATTTATCTGCACACCCACATATCTCTTAATTTGTTAATTTTCGTATTGGCTGGTCGTTCTTTAGAAAGTTGCACAGCCAAACAGAAACCTGGCTGTGCATGGACAAACATATATTCAACATTTATAAATATTAGTAAAAGGATAATCAAATACTGACAAATATTGCACCCCCCCGTGAAAAATAAAGAATATTCTTTGTTTACACTTTTGTTCTGCTTTCTAAATATTCATATTGATTTTCAGTAGGAAACACAGTTCTTAGAAAACTGTCACCCACTAAAATATTTTTTCCTTTCTCTCTCTTGTACCCCACATAATTTCTGAACACTTTTCTTCTTGAAATGAAGAGTATCTGCCTTTTCCTGTTCATGGTCCCACTGAGCAAGCCAGATGTAAGACTCCAGTACTGACCACTACAAAGCCACCACAGAGGACCTTTAGAGTCTGCCTGAACCAACAATCCAGTCCAGAGAGGAAAAGCCATGGAGCAGGGCTGGTGATGGAGTGGTATAGTTAGACGAAAAATCTTTGAGCTGCCAGCATAGTCCCCTTGAGCAAACAACCAAGGCCCCCTGAACTATCCCACCAATTGCCCAGCCCAGAGGACCCACCAAGAGATCACTAGCACCACAGGAATGCAAGATTAAGGAAGCATTCCTGCCTTAAGGAAGCATTCCTCAGTCACCCAAGAAGACAAAACCTGACTTTGAATCCTACTAAATTTATTGTAAACTTTATACGTTTACAATAAAGGTAAACTTTGACCTTTATCGTAGCAAGCTGTCAGCCTCAGAGCTTTTTGAGGTCACGATTTACAACTGGCTACCATCTCATCTAACCACTACCATTAGTAGGTCCCATGCAGCTTGGTCTGAGGATTCCCACTTCTGTCCCTGCCATGGCTAGGACAGGCTGCTGCTGCTGCAACTGTTCTTACTGATAAAAGTAATAATCCAGCATAAGATTAATGGCACACGACAGGGTCTTCTGTCCAAAGAAACTGGCCTGCCTTAATTTTTTTTCTTGAATAAATTAGTATTCTACTACAAACCAATTAGAAGCACAAGATGGAAAGAAGCACTCTTCTTAAAACAAATAAAGTATGCCCCACTTCCTAAGCCTGCCCACAAATTTTAAGGGGAATACTGTAAATATGTCAGACACCTTGAAAATACTTTTTTTTTCTTTTTTTACTTCTCCACGATCTACAAAACAGAAAACAAATTTTGATCTCAGATACACAAAAGGTACTTGCTTCCTGCTTATATAACCTGTTATGACTCTACTGACAGATACAGGAAACCCCACTGGGTTACAGAACTTGCCAGAATACTTAACTGCCAGTGTCTGAAACCAAAATCACCTCAACAGTAGAACAAACTGATTTGTCACTAGAGGCAGTAATAGCAAGGATCAGCATGTAGATAAAAGAGCCAGGAATTATTATTATTATTATTATTATTAAATTTATTAATCGCCCATCTGGCTGGTCACCCAGCCACTCTGGGCGATGTACAGCACACAATAAAACAGTTTAAAACAATAAAATTCTACAATAAAACTCTTCTATGTGCTGGATGAGGCTCACAAAACTTATTCATCACAGGATATGTTCAACATTCTCATCATATATTTATTTCCTACATTTTATTTTTGTAGAAATATATTGTGGAAATATACAAACCCCTTAAGTTGTCTACCACAACGCTATCAAACTTGTGGTTCCCTGAATAAACAAGGGACATTCTTTGAGGGGAGGGAGGGATAGCTGCCCCTACTGGCTCCCCCCCTCCAGTAATGCCCCTGAGAACAATGCATTACATAGAGGAATTCTGTCCCAAATGAGAAGGGAATGCTGCTGGGCTGCTGAGGGCAGCAAATCATTATTTTCTGTGAAAGAAGAAACAAGCCTCGGTCGTTAAAGGTAAGCCACCCATGCTCTACACCAATGCGTACATGTCACCAATTGAGGATATTACTTCATGCCTCTGATGAAGTGAACTCCAGCCTACAAAGGCAATGTCGTAATAAACATGTTAAGTCTTTAAGGGTGCAATCCTATTGGGATAGTCGCTGTCTCCAAAGTGGGAGGCAGCCGACTATCCTATGCAGGTTGGGCGGAGCACAGAGGGGATCCTCTCCTCTGCACTCTGCTTGCCCTGTTTTGTGGCTAGATGACCAACTTTGGCTGTCTAGCCAGGGCGCTCTGAAGCAGGGGAGTGGGAAGGCCACGCAGTGCATAAGAAGCTTCGTAATGAAACTTCTGCTGTCTCCTCCCCTACCCCGGGAACGCTTCCTTTTACAAGCACAGAGACGACAACAACACAGAAAGAACCGTGCCAGCTACGAGGGGCCAGGGGGTAGGGTATAAATCAGATGACTAAATCCAGACCCTGACACACCAGTCATCAATCGTAGTTGGGTTAACCTTTTTTCATCTAAAACTAATTGTGATACAGGCTGTTCTTAAAAGATGTATCACAATTGTGGTGTCTCTGATGCATCCTCTAAGATACCCTTAAGATATCCTAAAAGAACTATAGATGGATCTAAATGAAGCTCATACCCCCCAAATTGATTTGATCTCATTTATCACAGTCATCCAGGATTCTAGTTGTCCTGTCCGGGGAGCAATTGACCACCACTGGATTAGGAATGGGGTATTTGAACAGAAAGGTACAACTGCCCCCTTGGCCTCCGTACACAGGTTCCAGCTGATGTGATATGGGATAAGGGTTTATTCCTAGGAATCTTTCAAAACTTGCAAGAGAATAGGTAATGTGGGTAGTGCACTAGAATGTGTATATTTATTTACTTCAATTTCTGCATTGAAACATCAACCACTGGTGGAGGTTGCTTTACCTCCAGATCTAGACAAGTAGACAGCTGAATGAATTGCTTTGCATACAGCTGAAATTCTTCCATTGGGGAAACAGACTTGGAATCACGAAGTGAACAGGGAAGAAACTAGAGATCATATTAGAGTATTCTAAATTGCCATGGTATCAGCGTCTGAGCCTACAGTTGAAGTCCAGGTAGATAAGTCAGGTGGCAAAAAAGTGTTTCAGGGTACAATCCTATGGACTGTGTCCTCACTGCTCGGAAGCCCCCAAACTCAGAGGATTCCAGGATTCCTATGGCCTGCCGAGTTGAAGCTGGCAGGGTGGGAGGAGTGGCAGAGACCACTTTGCCTCCCTTCCCCCTGTCTAGCAAGGACACTTTGAAGTGGGAGGAAAGGAGAATGGAGGCGGCTCAAAATAAATTGTATCCTGGCCAATTTGTTCTCCTCCCCTCCCTGCCCACTAGAACACCCCCTCCCACCCTTTCCCCCCTTTTCTGACATTGGAGCGGTAGCCAGTGCCGTTCTCTCTATGCTGGCTGCAAGGGGGGAAATCTGAGACTCCTCCTTCCAAAGTTGGAGCTCTGTCTCTGACCACAGAAGGGGTTTTCCGTGCCATTCTATGATCCGTGGGACGCTTGCCCAGGGACCATACGATGGCTGTCTTGGTTGTACAGGTGTAGGCAATGAAGGCACAGCCAAGGGAGGCAAAGTTGGATGAGCTCTCAGTGCAGAGGGAGAGGTGGTGCTGATGGTACAAATCAAGGCTCTTATTTTTTTTATTTTTTTATTTCAGAGTGTTTCTAGACCACTTTTCATTTAAAGATAAATAAATCCCAAAGTGGTTTACAAGAAAAAATCATGATAAAATACAATGAAACCAGTCAGGAAAATAATGAATAATTAAAAACAATAAAATATCATTTCAATAACCAGGGGTGGTTGACAATGCTAGTAGTCATGGAAATGCCTGGGCAAACAAGTGTGTCTTCAATAGTCAGCAGAAACACTCCACAACAGAAGCTCATCCCATCTCAATGGGGAGATCACTCTACATGGTAGGAACCACAATTGAGAAGGCCCTCCTATTAGGGATGTACAAAAATCACTTACCTTTCAGGGATTATGCTAATGGTGCGGGGGGAGGCGTTCCGTCCCTCCCCCCGGAATCCTCACCGGGGGGGAGGTGCTCCGTCCCTCCCCCCCCCCGGAATCCTGGCCGGCCGGCTGTGCTCCGCAGCGATTCTGCGGAGCCACCGGCCGGCTCCGCCAACAGCTGGACATCCGGCTGCTGGCTAGCAGGGACGCAAATGGCGGCAGCCATAGCCGCCGCCGCCGTTTGCGTCCCTGCAGTCAGCTGTGATAGGCTACGTAAATGTTTACGTAGCCTATCATGGCTGATTAAAACAAAAACAAAAAAAACACGCGTATGTGTTCCTTATTTTGGCACGTCTTAGTCTACGTAAACATTTACGTAAACTAAGACGGCGAAAATAAGGGGAACGCAAATAGAGTAGACGCTACGCTATTTACGTTCCCCTTATTTTCGTGGTCTTAGTCTACGTAAATGTTTATGTAGACTAAGACATGCCAAAATAAGGAACGCAAATGGCGGCACCTATGGGCGTCGCCATTTGCATACGTGCATTTTTTGTTTTTTTTTTCATCAGCCGTGATAGGCTACGTAAACATTTACGTAGCCTATCACGGTGTTTTTTTAAAATCTAGCCGTGATAGGCTACGTAAATCTTTACATAGCCTATCACTTTTTGTTTGTTTTTTTACCTGGAAATGGCGGCGGCCGCAGCCAGTCAGAAGACCGGCCGCCACAGCCGCTGCCACCGGAGCCGCCACCGCCGCCAGGAAGATCTGCCTAAGGTAAGTCCCATCCCGGGGGGGGCGGGGGGCCGTTCCACCACCGATTTCAGGGGGCCGAATGCGCTGGCATTCGGCCTCCCCGAGATCCATGGCGGAACTTTCGTACATCCCTACCTCCTATGCACCGCAGCCAAATGAATCTCAGCAAGCCCTCTCACTCAGAACATAAAGACCAAGGGGGCCTATAAGGGAGATGGCGGTCTCTCATATGACCTGGTCCTGAGCTGTTTAGAGCCTTATAGACCATCAATAACAGCTTAAACATGGCTCATGTGCTAATTGGCAGCCAGTGCAGTGCTTTCAGCACAGGGGTCATATATGTGCAGTAGGAAGCTCTACTGAGCAATCTAGCCACCGCATTCTGTACTAGCTGCAGCTTCTAAACCACAGCCCCACCACATCAAGCACATTACAACACTCCAGTCCTGAGGATACCAATGCATGGATCACTGTGGTCAGGCTATCCCTGTCCAGGAATGGGCAGTTGGTAATAGGCACTCTTTGCCACTGAGGCCACTGTCATGGATTTTAAGAAATAGCTGACTTTCCTTTATTGGATATGCTGAGAAGACTATTGAAAAGATGCTAACCCACTTCTCTTAAAACAATATACAATGTCTCATTATGAAATGCAAATGCTAAATATGAATTATGAATAATTAAGAATTTGAAAATGTAAATAAGTAAAAGGTATTGTATGAAATTGTATTAAAGAGAGGATAGAGACACAAGCAGGTTCACAATGAATTCTGGGTAACTGCCATAAAAATAATGGTCAAGTTGACCTAGATAGTATCCAAAGAGAAAATGCTAATTTAAAGCCCTATTACTTGGGTCAAAAGCTTATTTGAGTAATAAACAGGTGTGAGACTGTATTTTCCTTATCAAAATGTACTGAAAGTTTTTTCTTATCAATTAATGAGCAAAAAATATTGTGTAAGATATACACATCAGAAAGCTTGATATACAGATGTCTAGAAAAATGTATAGGCTTAAGTTGAATTGGCAAATTTTGAGTAAGGGGTTATCTTTTCAAAAGTATAATTCAAAATTGATCTTATCTAGCCTGAAAGGTGTACATGTAAGCCTTTTATGTATGTTCTACATTTTTAAGAATGTTTAATAACAATGAGATAATTAAGATTAATTTATGGGACAGTTGATAATATTAGTTATGAGGTAATTTCTACACAAACAGTATAAATATGTGCTGATTTTACAATGTGGAGCGTCTTCTTAGAAACTTACCAGGCCTGTGTACCTGTCAGCTGAATATCCTCTTCAGTACTGTATAGGGAACTTATACAGAATAAGAATAAGATCTCTCCTTTTAAGGTGTTAAGACTAGAAGTCTATGGACAAGAAATTGTTAAGAAATTCTATTTCTTGTTAAGCTATTAAGATCTAAGACTCTTTAGCAAAGCTCTAACAGCAGAAATGTTTTTATGTTATTATATGCAAGTTATATTTTGAAGTTATGCTGCAAGTATATTTCTAATAAAGATAATAACGGATCAAAAAGTTTTTCCTGAATGAATTCTTCTTAGTAGAAAACCTGGATTGCAACCCATGAAACAATCCTAGGTGTACACTTTGTTTAGAAGTATTTAATCTGCTATTAGGGGGTAAACAGGTAGCTAAATGCTCCCAAACTACTGAACTATAGACAGCTAGCTCAAACAAAGTCCCTAAACCATAACACCACTTGGGCCTCAAGTGACAGAGATGAATCCAAGAGCACCCCCAAACTATGCCCCTGTCCCTGTAGGGGAACTGCAACCCTATCCAGGACAGTTAAATTACCCAACTCCCGGATGCAGGTACCACCCAACCATACAGCCTCCATTTTACTAGGATACAATTTCAGTTGGTTGACCCTCATCCAGCCCACCATGGTCCAGGTTGTGTTGTTAAGGAAGGTGGCATTGTTGGCAGAGGGTAAAGGCACCCATAGTTGTGGAAGCTACTACTGGAGTGGAGATTCTTAGGTGATGACATGGGCAGTGGCCCAGAAGGATGGACCAAGTATTGAGTAGGAATTGATGCATCTTCATAGTCCTAGAGAGGTCTGTATACCATAGATAGTGTGTGACAACAATTCAGAGGGTGTGAAGGTGGTCTAAGATTCTGATGATACTTCTCCTTCTGAAACCAAGCCAAGAATCTCCATATCTGGAAAGAGCAAGGAGAGTACCTGAGACACTGGGACTAGAGGTGCCATGGAGGATCCAGGTTGCGGGCATAAAAGTGGATGCTTTGATCACTGGGGTCACTTCTGAATGCTGTAGGAGGTGCTTCTCTATGCCTCTTCTTATGTGGCTCTAGGGGTACTGTAATAGAAGCCACTCTTTCAGCATTTAGAGTTTATAGATAGCACCAGCATTCTAGCCCAGTGTCTCTGAAATGGAGGACTAATAAAGTACTGACACTGTCACTGAGAGCATGGAGGCAAATGGAACAGACACAGCAAGAGCTGACAGGAATTGGAGACAATGGTACTGAAGAGGCTATGGCAACTGCTTGTTGAGGACCAAATCAGAGACTTTGAGGGTGCAATGACTGAACAGGAACAGAGATATAAACAGCTCATTATATGCAAGTGTGTGGAGCAATTTCAGGGGGCCTGTTTGGTGAACTTCTAGCATTTAGTACAAACATCTACCTCATACTCTTCACCTAAGCAGAACAGGCATACTCATGTGTGCTGGGAAGTTTTCCAGTGCACTCCTTAAGCATTTTTATTCTGCTCCTCACCAAAAAGGTTCCCGGAGAGGCTTACATGCAATCAGTAAAACAAGGCACTCCCTGCCTACACACTTACAAATTAAAGAGACATGACACACAAGGAACAGGGGATGGGAAGGGAAGAGTAAAAAATTAAGTAATCTTCCAACAGGACTGATGGAATGGCCCTGCTTCCCCTCTCATCTCCCTCTGTACAGCCTGCTGGAATGGCTGCTGGTAATGACAGTTGAGGGAGGAGTAGCCTTCCTTTCAGCAGAGCTGGTGGAACGGCCCTGCTTTCCCTCTCATCTTCTTCTATACAGTGTGCTGGAAGGGCTGCTGGTGGTGTGCCACTGTGCCATAGGTACAGAAGAATGTGGAACTAACCACAAAAAAAGGAAAATGAAAATGGGCAAAGGACAGAAGAAAAACAAAACCAGAAAGAGAGGTGGGGGGAGACAGACGAAGAGTAGGCCTAGTTTGCTCGGACTTGCAAAATTCCAATAGAAAGTTCCTTTGATTCTGCTGCTGCTGCTGCTGCTGTATTGGACAAAGAACAACTGAACAGGGAAATATGGGATCCACCTCTCTGAACATGTGTGCTAGACTGGGGGGGTACCCTACCACCAAAAGATGTAGAATTAAGGATTAGAAGTTTCTGAAAGATTATCTGGACAGGCACAGAATTTCATGCATACACCTGCAGAAACCACGAAGTACTCCTCTTGGCTCCCCTCATTTCCACTCACTTTTTCACAGTCTTCCCTTCCAAGTGCTCAAATAAACCTTGAGTCTTTGAGTACTTGCAAAGAATCACAAAAAGCAAGTGGATTAGACAATTCCCTCCCATGAATCCCTATATTACTTCCCCTTCCCTTCAAAATGTGGGGGCCACCTAGTGGAGTAGAAGCAACATCTCTTCTTCATCCCTCACTCTCTCCCTCACTCTTTCTGGTGCTTTTTGTTGTTCAGTCATGTCCGACTCTTCGTGACCCCATGGACCATAGCACGCCAGGCCTTCCTGTCCTCCGCTCTCTCCCAGAGTGTGCTCAAGTCCATATTCATTGCCTCGGTGATGCTATCTAGCCATCTCATCCTCTGCCGTCCCCTTCTCCTTTTGCCTTCAATCTTTCCCAGCATCAGGGTCTTTTCCAGGGAGTTTTCTCTTCGCATTAGGTGGCCAAAATATTTGATCTTCAGCTCCAGTATCTGTCCTTAGAAGGATGCAATAGCAGCATCCCAGATAAAAAGAGTTTTCCAGGGCTCCCGAGTCCATACTATGCCAGAAAGAGGGTCTTGCTTCTGCCACTGCCCCACAGCCAGGTATGTTTACGTTTTGTGGTCCAAAGTTGAAAGGATTTAGGTTCAACCTTGCATTGGGGTGAGGCATACTGAACTGAGTTTGTATTCCAGACCCTCAAATTCAATTTCCATCACTAGTAATACACAGAAGTATCATCTTAATTTTGAAAGGCTACTTTTCACATATTAGTTCAAAAAGTTACATTACATAAGATCAAGCAATTTCTGAAGTTTGCCACAGAAGAAAAGGTATTTCATGTGAAAAAAAATATTAAATATTCACTCCAGCTCCAAGTAATTAGGTAGGAAAATGTTATACTGATTTCAAGAAAATATATCTCCATGTCAATTGACTTAGAGCTGCAATCCTAATAGCATTCACTCAGTTCTATGGTACCAATAGCTGCTATGTTTACATATACTAATGCCCAGATAAAAGGTTCCCCCACCTATAAAGAATATATAACATTAATCTTGTCTCTCGACTTGTCTTCATCTCTCAAGATGATTTAAAATATTATTTCCAGCAGACACACCAAATTAGGCTCAGAAAGGGAAACATTATATGTTTTCAGAAATCTCATTAAACTTTTTCTGAAAATCTAGAGCATGCCATTTGAGTACTTCACAAATACAGGAATGATTCAGTAAGGCCTTATCCCAATTCCGTAAAGTAAAACTATATTTGAAAAAAAAACCTAAATACATTTGTTTGAAAATGCAAATATTGGCATTCATGTTTCACATTGCATACAGAATTTGGAAGCAGTTTTCTGAAATGAAATTATGTATTGTTTGTCCTAATGAAATCTGCAACCCAGACACCCTGAACTGCAGTTTTTGATATTGCTATAGCCTGTTAGTATATAAACAACTTTTGCAAGTGGTAAGTCAATTTCTTTCTTTGTGGGCTGTGGAAATCTGTGGGGAGCTGTATGTTTTATAATCCAGCCATATTTAAAACATGAAATGAAAAACATATTTCAATACAACAGCAATCTGTTGGATACTATGTTCCAAGTAATAGGTTCTCCAACACCTACAGCAGGGACATAATTCCACTACTAATCTTTTATTAGGTAAGGAAAATAATACTACAACATCATCTTTATTATTTTCATGTAAAAGTGTACATGGAACACTGAATGCATTATATAAAAGCCGCAAGCAAACAGTTAAAAATCTATGCAGAACACCGCTAATTCAAAACAGTAACCTCTTAATGGTTTCTCTGTATTAACTTCGAGAATCAAAATCCCTTTTTCTGAATTTATTTTTATACAGTTTGAAGCAGGCCAGAAAAGATTAATAAATGTTTCCAGCAAATGCAAATTTTCTTCCCCATATACTTACAGGCTTCAGTTCTTCCTCCCCATTAGTTGATAGAATGCATTCTTTCTGCTAGTGATAAAAAAACTGCTCTTTCACAGGCAACGTTGCCAACAATCCACCCTTTTGGTTTCTTTGCTGCTAGATCCATATCACTGCTGACAGCATCAGTGTGATGTTACACATCTTGCGAGATTTGATCCCCAAAACCAATCTCTCTATGGTGCTTGCATCTTCTGAGTAAGCGAGGAAAGCCAGTTCAAGGTCAATTTCATGAGAGCTCACATAATGGCAAGCTTCTCTCTCTATTAAGTCCTTCAGCCTTCTTCCCAGACTACCACACAAAATGTAGACTCTACAGCTCCCTGGGGGTTAAATTAAGTATTTTCACACAGTGTTTCTCTATGGTGCACTTTATTTTGTCCCACCCCTTGTCAGAGTAAATTAGAGAAGGGACAGATAGGTAATGGCGCAGTATATCCAAGTGGATGATTCTTCACTGATATGCTCCTTAACATTCAGGAGTAACATGAACAGCTAGCAATGCAACCCAGTCCAGAGCTGATGAATGGTGCAATGCTGCTGTTGTCATGGTAACTCACATAAAAAACCACTACCATATATAGAGCTGTGACATGGATTCCGGGAATGGTTTGTATTAAAAAGCAATAAACCCTTTAACGCTTACCTTCTCTATAGCACATGTCTGTGTAGCCTTCATTTCCAGTCACAACAAATTGTCACATGCATAATCACCTCAACTACAAAACTGTTTGTACTGGGAATACTGCAGCAGCAGTAACACTGAAAAAAAAAACAAGGCTCTTCTTACAGTAGTTGGGCAATGTTTGGCTGTGATCTACAATTCTAGCAGTCAAATGTTTGCAACAGGACCAACAGAAGCTTGGCATGTCAGAAATGAAGCAAGCTGACTTCATGGAAAAGGTGAACCAAACTACAGTATTGTGATAAAGCCTCACTAGAATTGGTTGAAGACTCAGTGACTCTGCACTAGCCCCAACCCATGGAAAAAATCCTGAGGCATTAGGTGCAAGCCTCTTCAAGAACCTTTGCTAAATTCCTATTCTAATGTAATGTAATGACAAGCACAAAGTGGAACACAGAAAATATGGTAACCATAGCTGGGATAAAGGCAACTTTCCTGCATTGCATTTCCTACATAAGCAGGAGTTGGACAAGATGACCTTTCAGGTCCCTTCCAAATCTATGATTCTATGGACTTAAATGACTGATTTAAATTACTATGATAGATTTGGGCATGAGTGGCACCTTAAACAATCACTCCTCCATGTTGTGTCCAGTACAAACTACGCACAACGCTAGGCTCAACTTTACAGCAGCCAAGAAGAGGAGAACAGCAACACCCATCTACAACTTCCAGTTACAATCACAAAGAAAAGAACAGTTTAAAATCATTTATTTGAATCAAGTTTTCCAGTGTGAAATTCCTTTACTCTGAAACAGGCATGCATCCTAACTGGTTTGTTGTTGTTGTCCAGTCATTCAGTCGTGTCCGACTCTTCGTGACCCCATGGACCAATTAAAACATGCTGGTTTTCAACTAAATACAACCATTACACAACCTATGAGCTTAATGTGGGTCCAGCTGTGAAGACAGTTCAGAAACTTCAACTAGTTCAGAAAGTGGATGCCAAGGTGCTAACTGGAGCAAGTAAATGCCAGTATTATAAGATTATATTATTGTTATATTACATATAGCAATATATTATGTAGGAATGTTAGAGAACACCAATATTATGCCATCTGTACTGGATACCAATTTGATTCCAGTGCTGGTTTTGACCTTTAAAGCTCTAAATGACTTGGGACCAAAGTATCTTAAGAAGTGCTTTCAGGAACAGGAGTCTGCCCTGCATCTGAGATCATCTTCTGAGTCACTTCTCCATGTCACCCTACTGTCTGAAGTACTGCAAATGAGCACAAGGGACAGAGCCTTTTCTTTTTCACCACCAAGTTGTTGGTACCTTGATAAAGGTAGTCCTTGGCCCCATTGCTGCTTGCCTTTCAGGGCAGCCACCTATATTTTTCAGTGCATGTTTATAGGCATAGCCTCTTAAATGGGACTCTGGTTACTCCTGTCTGAACCAAGTTTGATTATTATGTAGTTTTAGTATAATTTCAGTTAGATAACTTTAGATGTATTGTTTTAACCTTTGTATGTTGTTTGCCACATTGAACATTTTACAGAAAATAGGATAGTGTTGAAAATGAACAAATGAATATTCCAAAACTTTTGATAATGCACCCATATGCACTGCAGAATTATGCCTGCTTAGGGAAAAGGGACAGATTTCTGTTTGGCTCTCTCTCTCTACACACACACACACACACACACACACACAGAGAGAGAGATAACTAAGCAAGATCATTTACCTGAAGTGCAATACCAACTTGAATGTCTGCTCGCAGGAGGAGGTTAAGACAGAGCCTCCAGCCCACCTGCAGATCCCCTCCACCTGCCAGCCAGAAATCCACCCAGGGAAGTTCTGCTGACAAAACAGAGAATGGGGGCATGGGTGAAGAACACATGTGCCAAATATAAACCCCCTCCATTCCATAGACATACCCACTGTAAACACCTATAGGTAAACCAGGTCAAGGCTGGTGTAACTAAATGCCCTCTTGTTGAGTTCAAAGAGGCAAAGAAGAAATCTGGAAAAGAAGGTGCCCCATCCACCTTCTGCCACATACTAGAATGACCTAGCTCAGGATACAGTGCAAATCAGCAACAAATCACAGCACACTACCACCAGTATATAAACCTCACACAGACAGAGCATAATTTGGATGACAGGTCATGCAGCATGGGGCTATCTCTCTGGCCTCATTCCATGCACATTTTGAGCTCAATAAGGGGAAACTCTGGTGATGCGAACCTATAAACACCCAAAACCCAGACTTCACAACAAACAAAAACAAACAATGAAAAGCCCACCCACAACTCCTCACCACACATGGAAGTCCATCTGCTCTTCTAACACCTCTCTGTTTAGAAATCCCACAGGTTGTCATCCCCAGGAATGCTGCCATGAATACCAAATACCTTTTCCAGGAACTGGGAGATGCTGCCACAGGTAAGCCAGGAAAGGGTGGGGGGAAGCAGATGCTGGAATAGTGGATTGCTGGAACATTCTCCCTTTCAACAAAAAACATCCCAAAGAAAAAGAAAACCAAGAAGGCAAGATGGCTGTCTGCTGAGACACTGGAAGCAGCCCAAGAAAGAAGGAAAGCAAAAGGCAACAGTGATCGGGGGAGATATGCCCAATTAAATCAAAATTCCAGAGGTTAACCAGAAGAGATAAGGAATTCTTTTTAAACAAGCAATGTGCGGAAGCAGAAGAAGGTAATAGAATAAGCAAGGACAAGAGACCTCTTCCAGAAAATTAGAAACATCGGAGGTAAATTCCAGGCAAAAATGGGTATGATCGAAAACAAAGATGGCAAGGACCTAACAGAAGCAGAAGAGATCAAGAAAAGGTGGCAAGAATATATGAAAGATCTGTATAGGAAGGATAATAATATTGGGGATAGATTTGACGGTGTGGTCAGTGAGCTAGAGCCAGACATCCTGAAGAGTGAGGTTGAATGGGCCTTAAGAAGCTTTGCTAATAACAAGACAGCAGGAGATGACGGTATCCCAGCTGAACTGTTTAAAATCTTGCAAGATGATGCTGTCAAGGTGATGCATGCCATATGCCAGCAAATTTGGAAAACACAAGAATGGCCAACAGATTGGAAAAAATCAACTTATATCCCCATACCAAAAAAGGGAAGCACCAAAGAATGTTCAAACTATCGAATAGTGGCACTTATTCCACATGCCAGTAAGGTAATGCTCAAGATCTTGCAAGGTAGACTCCAGCAATTCATGGAACGAGAATTGCCAGATGTACCAGCTGGGTTTAGAAAAGGCAGAGGAACTAGAGACCAAATTGCCAACATCCGCTGGTTAGTGGAGAAAGCCAGGGAGTTTCAGAAAAACATCTATTTCTGTTTTATTGACTATTCTAAAGCCTTGGACTATGTGGATCATAACAAATTGTGGCAAGTTCTTGGTGGTATGGGGATACCAAGTCATCTTGTATGCCTCCTGAGGAATCTGTATAACGACCAAGTAGCAACAGTAAGAACAGACCATGGATCAACCGACTGGTTTAAGATTGGGAAAGGAGTACGGCAGGGTTGTATACTCTCACCGTACCTATTCAACCTGTACGCAGAACACATCATGCGACATGCTGGGCTTGATGAAGCCAAGGCTGGAGTTAAAATCACTGGAAGAAACATTAACAATCTCCGATATGCAGATGGTACCACTTTGATGGCTGAAAGCGAGGAGGAGCTGAGGAACCTCATGACGAAGGTGAAAGAAGAAAATGCAAAAGCTGGGTTGCAGTTAAACCTCAAAAAAACCAAGATTATGGCAACCAGCTTGATTGATAACTGGCAAACAGAGGGAGGAAACGTGGAGGCAGTGACAGACTTTGTTTTTCTAGGTGCAAAGATTACTGCAGACGCTGACTGCAGCCAGGAAATCAGAAGACGTTTACTTCTTGGGAGGACAGCAATGACAACTCTTGATGAAATAGTGAAGAGCAGAGACATCACACTGACAACAAAGGTCTGCATAGTGAAAGCAATGGTATTCCCCGTAGTAACCTATGGCTGCGAGAGCTGGACCATAAGGAAGGCTGAGCGAAGGAAGAGAGATCCTTTTGAACTGTGGTGCTGGAGGAAAATTCTGAGAGTGCCTTGGACTGCAAGAAGATCAAAGCAATCCATACTCCAGGAAATAAAGCCAGACTGCTCACTTGAAGAAGGATATTAAAGGCAAAACTGAAGTACTTTGGCCACATAATGAGAAGACAGGATACCCTGGAGAAGATGCTGATGCTAGGGAAAGCAGAAGGCAAAAGGAAGAGGGGCCGACCAAGGGCAAGATGGATGGATGATATTCTGGAGGTGACAGACTCGACCTTGGGGGAGCTGGGGGTGGCGACGGCCAACAGGAAGCTCTGGCGTGGGCTGGTCCATGAAGTCACGAAGAGTCGGAAGCGACTGAACAAATAAACAACAAATTATCTGTTACCTCTAATATTTTCCCTTTACAGGTACAGAAAATGTCTATGCAAAGGTAAGTCTAAGGTATCGCAGTGCTTGATTTTAAAGCAGTCAGTATTTATAAGATAGCAGTGCTATTTTCCCTAGAATTGCTCTTTATCAGATTCTCATCACTTGAATTCTTCCAAACTATTTCTCTATGATATGTTCCCCTTAAAAAAAAAAAATAAATAAATCTTGATTTCTCTTCATAAAGAGGAGGCACAAGTGTT
The DNA here is from genome assembly GCF_057233095.1 of Heloderma suspectum. Lineage (NCBI taxonomy): Eukaryota > Metazoa > Chordata > Lepidosauria > Squamata > Helodermatidae > Heloderma > Heloderma suspectum. The sequence goes on along the minus strand of NC_139462.1, from coordinate 128,546,968 downwards.
TCTTGCACCATAAAGGTGAAGATAAGTAGTTAAGAATTACAGGTTTATTCCTGTACATTTATGCCATGATGCAGTCTTCTTCACAGCTCCTTCATAAAATCACACACCTCACATGTTCATCTAGCATTACTCCACCCACAGTAGACTATTTTTGTGTTTTATGCCACCCTCCATTTCCACCCCCATCAATTCTCTGAGGACTCTGAGTTGCTTGACAAAGAAAATGGCTGCATTCCAGGTTTAACAGAGACAGCTAATACACCCTGTGGTCCTTTTATTCAAGATAGCATTATGGGTTTATCTTTCCTGTGAAGAACAGAAAGTATTCTACCTGTCCTCAGTTATAACATCTTGACTCAACTTTCCAAAGCAACCTGCTAACCTTCTGGCTTATAAAATCTCTCTATTATCAGGAGAGCTGCTTCTCTGTGTTAGCACCTTTTACTACTAGCCAGTCCCTGATCTCATCTGCAGTTTCTTCTGCCCCCTAATTCTAGAATGAAGAGCCTAGACCTGACTGTATCACCAATTGCCAGAATGCCCACCCCACACACCAATATACCCCTAATTATATTGTACATTTGTCTGGATGTTAGAAGTCAATGTTAGCTGAAAAGCAGTGTATAAGTATAATGTATAAATACAATATTATGAGATAAATAAATATAAAACATTAAAAACCCAAGCACTACACAGGGCTGGCTTATTTTTCCACCAACCACAAAATCCTAGATTTCATCCTTTCTCTATAGGGCCACTGTTTAGGCAATCACCAAACATATTTGAATGAATGAACCTTTATTGTTCAAATCTGTAGGCCATCACAATTTAAAAAACAGAATGAAATACAATAAAAATATAAAACCAATTTAAAAACAGTATACAAACAATAATTAAAATGACACATTGGCATCTCACTTCCCCGCCAGAGCAACAGCCGCAAAGTCCTTCCCCCTAGATTTATATGAGGGTACAGTATGATGCCTGGCTCTTAATTTTCTGACAGCCAGGGAAAATTTTGCAACCTGGGTCATAACATATACATTGTTGCCTCCAAGCAATGTACAAATCTGATCCAAGGAAGGTCTATTTGACAGAAAACAAAGGATATGGTGGAGAAATTCATATCTTGAGGACTCATACAAATGGCTGAGAAGTAAATAGCGTTCAGTATCCTCAACTTCGCCAGACTCACGGGTGCAGAGTCATAAATGAGGTGGGGTATTGTCAAACCTCCCCTCCAGATAAGCAGAGGTCATGCATTGGAATTGCAAAGCTGTGAATGACTTTCTTAAAGGAGCCACAGTAAGAGTTGTAAAGTATTGCTCCAGACCAAATGTCATTTTATATAATGGATACCAAGTTAAATACATTTGTGTAACAGTATATAAGTCCCACTGCTGAGAATACAGATGGATTCTTTCTTTGAACAACTGTTTAACTCTGTAGGAAGAGTAGGTAGGTAAGACTTCTGTGCTAATCCCATGAATATGTAGGATGTGTCTTGCAGGATTTACCCAAGAACTTTGCATTGGAATTTGCAGTTGTTCCAAGAAACATTGTTTGGCAGGCGGGAACCATTCATACAAGACAGCTTCAGCCAGTATAGGGCAAGTGCAAAATGAGTGCATGATTCTATGGAGAGTATTCCTGTTTCCGCCCTTAGAAAGGGAAGGGGTATGCCTTGAGGGACAGCTAGCAGGAATCTCATAAAGGAATTCTGCACCACCTCTAAAATGGAAACATTGGTATACCTCCATATCTCTGCACCATATAACAGTTGTGGAAGTACCTTCTTCAGATAAACCTCAACTGCCGGCGTGACCAAACTCTCTCCTTGACATTTAAGAAAACGCATTGGGGACTGTATAGAGTGGGAAGGTTTCAATTTAACTGTCTTCAAATGAGGTTTCCATGAAAGCTGAGTGTTAAACTCGAGGCCCAAATATTTAAAATTACTCTGCTGTTCAATGGGCTTATTATCCAATTTCCATGTATGGAAACACTACCACTTTTGTTTTTGTATAATTTATTAATAGGTGATCTTTTGTGCAGAACTTACTCAACTGGGTCAATAACCTCCACATCCCAATTAACGTGGTGAAAATCGTAACAGTATCATTGGCGTACAAAAGAACTGAGAGCTTGACATCCAAAATAGAAACCAGAAAGTGTTCCACACCACTCAGTTCCTGTACACTGCCACTGATATAAAAATTAAAAAGGGGGCCAGAAGACATCCCTGTCAGTTGGTATATTTTCTGAGAGCAATCCATTTGCCCCTAATCTGACCCTAAGTGAAGTATTAGAGTGGAGCTTTTGTATTAAGTACAGGAGTCGCCTGTCAATATTTGTGGCAGATAATTTTTGCTATAGATGATCTCCGTCTATAAGATCAAATGTGGGACTAAAACCCACAAAGGAAACAAACAGCTCTCTTCTACCCTCTTGAGAATATTTTTGAATCAAGTGATGGAGTACAAAAGAGTGATCTATTGTGGACTTTCCCTTTACAAACCCAGCCTGTTCTTCAGCAATAATTGAATTTTCAGCAGCCCAGGACTCTAGTCTACATAATAAATGTTTGGAATACAGTTTAGAGATAGCACTGAGCAAGCAAGTTGGTCTAAAATTCCTAGGATCAGCCTTAGAGCCTTTCTTATCCATTGGCACAGCTACACTTACTCCCCAGCCCCAAGGAATTCTCCCATGATGCTTTATATAAGCAAATGTGGTAGCAAGAACTGGACACCACCAGTCAGGATTTGCTCTAAACAATTCTCCTCGGAGCATATCCTCTCCAGGGGCTTTCTTGCAGGTAAAGATTTAATTAAAACATTTATTTCATCTGGGGTGACAGGCTCCCATTCACGGCAAGAGGAGAGGACCAAAAAATTCATATTATAAGTAGAACCTGCATTGATTGGGGGGGAGGGGGGAGTGGCCAAAAAGTGAAGAAAAATAAGCATGCCACTACAATGATGTAATTTGGTTATCAATAGGGCCATTATAACCTCTTATCCTTTTAACTACCAGGGCCCAGAAACTGGATGAGTTGCTTTCTAAAGTTGCCAGACTGGTCTTCTCCTCTTGCTGTGAACAGGAGTCTGTCACCCAGATGAAATAAATGTTTTAATTAAATCTTCACCTGTAAAAAAAAAGCCACTGGAGAGGATATGCTCCCAGGAGAATTTGTGTGTGTACTCACCCTTTTTTGATCGTAATAAATTTTTATACTCTCTTTGGAGATATATATATAAGAAATGAAATTTTCCCAAGTGTCCTCATATCTCAGCTTCCTTATGGCTTTTGCTAGGGTGCACTTATGAGCGGCACACTGCACATCAAACCAACCCTGATTAGGGAGGGTATTTAGTTGGGTGGATGGTTTTAGAGCTGACAACAAAGGGCCTAATCTCTTGAGCTATTTTATCAAAAATTTCCAAAGGGTCTAGGGAGGTCAAAAGTTGATCCCTTAGGGATAACATCCTAGGGGACATTAAGAATAGGTATCTCTCTTCTTGTACCTTCCCATTCCAGCGTACTCTTTTATCTGGGCTGTCAAATTTTCTGATGGGACTGACAGAGAAGGGATTGATCCTACAGATGAATAGAGAAGTAACTGAATTGGCATATGACCACTCTCTGGCCTAGTGAGAACTTTGAAGTTCTCAAAAAGAGGAACAGCTGGTTGACAGAGGATCATAAAGTCTATTACACTCTTACCCTTTGGTCCAAAATATGTGTAAAGGTCTGATTCAGGGCTTCTGTCCGTCCCATCACATATATATAGATGGAACTTAAAAACAAGGGCAAAAAGAGATTGGCCAACTTTATTAAACCCCGGGTCTTTGGAATGCCTAATAGGGAAAAGGGGTAACTCTTAAGGGGTTAAACCCAGTTTCTCTCCTATTCTACAGCTGTTTTGTCCTATTCTGGCATTCATGTCTCCTGCTCTTAAAATTGAAGGGTCAACACTGGTCTCAAATATAAAGGTGAGAACTTGATCTAACTCTGATCAGACTGAAATTCCCTCAGACACTGAATTGTATGGGGGGGGGGGGAGTATACATTAATCAGAAGCATTTTTAAACCTGAAGGCCAAACAATTTGGAGGGTTAAAATATTAATACTAGTACCTACATCAATCTGAGAAATATTTGGGTTATAATCATCCGAGATCATGGTTGCCAGACCACCTCTTGGTTGCCCCCCATACATAATTTAATTGCTGGTAATGATTGTGGTACATACCCAGAAAGAGAGGGAAAGGGCCTTAAACCAACCCAGGTTTCTTGAATAAAAATAATTTGGAATATGACACAAAAATCTTTAAAATTCTCATCAAGTAACTTAGGAAGCCATCCTGCTACATTCCAGGACAGCCCCTTAATTGGCAAGGGGTTCTTAGAATGAAGAGATGTAAGTAGAGAGCACTGTCCTACCTCATCCAACATGTCACCAGCATTTTTAAGGGCTATTTTTCTGACACATTGGGCAACTGTGCCCTTGCTTTGGCTCTCATCATTTAAAAAGCTTCTATTATACTATGTGAGATTCACATAATAGATGTAATCCTGCCAAATGTTCACAAGCAACTATGCAGTTTTGAACTGCATGTGATATAATTGAGGCCTGCGGTGAGGCCATAGCCTTGTTTCTTGTTACGGAGGTAAAAGAGGTGGTTAGCAAATTAACTTCTGTAGCAACAGTATGTAGTTTATTTTGAAAATAGCCCAACTGGACTAAATCCAAATCTTTTTCAGGGGTAGGATTAGGAGATCTATAGACTATTTGAAAAGGAGATGGTTCAGTGAATTCCTCCTGATAAGACTGTAAAACTGCTGTGTAAAATTGCTTCCCCCCCCCAAGGTTATCCTTAGAAAAGTTAGAGATAGAGGGTCTTCATTCCTCTTCCGGAAGCGTTCCCCTCAATAAATTGCTTTCTTCCTCATCCAATATGACTTCTAATCATTTTGGGGGAGTCACAGGCTGAGTGGATATTAGTTGGCAAGGTCACAGTGCCCTGATGGCACTTAGTCATGAATAGTTCTTTTAAGGAGGATAGTCTCAGAATCACCTGTTGTTCCTGCATCAGTAGAGCGTAAAAACTTTTGATTCAGTTTCATTCTTCTGGCAGGAGATATTCCTCACCAAATCTGTTCTCTTTATTAAGAAAAGAGTCATTCTCTCCTTTCCACTGATACACTCGTACCTGACTGTGCGTTATCTCTAAAGCCCCTACTCAGGTCTTTGAGGCTTTATCCAAGGCCTGAGAGTGGGATAAATACTCTTCTTCTTAAAAAAGGATACTTTTCTTCTGAGGAGCCATTTGTTCTTCTTTATGGAGATTTAGTTTGCTGAGGGCATCATAGGCCTGGAAGTCTTCCAGACTAACAAGTTTGCCAACTTTATGGACTCTGTAATCAGATCCTGGGTTCTTATGATATAAGGCCATAGAGTTATTATTTTCAAAGAATCTGGTCACCACTAGGCCCATTTTTAAGTATTCATCTTTGTTATCATATACTTTCTTCACATCCTGCCAAGACCGAAATCTCACCACAGCACGAGCATGACGGTAGCTGTAGAAAAAGTATATTTGATATGTCACCACAATTAAGAGTCTGTGAGATTACTTGGCCAGCTAAGTGTAGAAAGTGAATTTTATGTTCTAACTGAGAAAGTACGCCTTTAGGTTTGGAAAAATTCAAAACAGCTAAGTTTTGGCAATTTAGGACCAAGTCCCATTTTAGCTGCTTTTAGGTTGATTCCATCTTGCAGTAGATTTTGTTCTTGGATCTTTGAGACTGCCCCAGTGGTGAGGGCATGTTGTCATGGATCTTGTGAATGTGGTGCAGCAACACTTGACCTGGTTGGAGGTAAGGATGGTTCTAGTGCCCTTTGGGCTGGCGACTTCCCTCCACAGGGCAACAATGTCTGAAATGTCCTTCATTTCTGGTTAGAGGGTTTTGGTGACTTCTCAGGGGACTCTTCTAATAATCTAAAAAGTTTACAAAAGTTCTTTTTCTTGTATTGCTGAATATTTTCACATTTACTATCACATTTGAATCCTGTCTTTCCTGCAAGAAGCTCAGAGCTGCATACAAGAGGTTATCCTATTTTATCTTCACAACATCCTTGTGAGGTAGGAAAACTGGTGACTGGCCCAAAGTCTGATAGTAAACTTGAGGGCTGACTAAAGAAGCCTTAATTTACTAATCATATGAGTTTTAGTTAATTACTCAATTATATTTACATGAATTTAATAGGTAAAAACAATAGTTCTTAAGCAAGTATCATACTTTATTTTTAGATGATGTACACATGCATCTTACCAGGAATCATCCTAGAAGAGGCATTCTTCCCGTGAGTGAGAGAACGGGGAATGTGTCTTTTAAGATGGTGCTTCCCAACAGAAAGTTTTTATTAGTACTTAAAAAAAGATTTATTTTGACATATTATTTATTGTTATATTTATACCCTGGCTTTCTATGATAAAATCAAACCCAAGGTGGCTTGCAAATAAAAATAAAATTAAACATAATCTTAACAATCCCAACAATAAAACAAAATAAACTAAAAGCAGTAAAAGCATAAAAATAAACTATATCGGCAACAGCAGACTGAAAACATTAACTGCTCTAATCACAGAGATTAACTGGCAGAATAACATAGTCAAAAGCCTCTTTAAAAGCAAGCAAAAGAGGAGGCTAGATAAATCTTGAGAAGTACCATGACTTGTCCTCATCAACCACACTTTTGTTGATGAAGGAACCTTGGAGGAGGGCCTCAGAAACTGAGCATAGATCTTAAGTGGGTTCATATGAGAGGAGGCGATTCCTGAGATATGTTAGTTCCAACCTATTAAAACCTTTAAAAGCAAAAGCCAGCACCATGAATTGAGCTCCAAAGCAAATTGGAAACCAATGAAGCTGGAATAGAATTGGCCTAATACGATCTGCCCTGCTAATCCCAGATGCATGCTTGGCCATGCAATTGAAGTTTCTAGACTACCCTCAAAGGTAGCCACAAGCAGAGCACATTACGATAATCGACTCTGGAAATGACTAAGGTGTGAATGACTGAAGCAAGATCTGATTTCTGTAGGAAAGGGTGCAGCTGGTCAAGTAGATAACAGCTGGCAAAATGCACTTCTGACCACTGCTGTCACCTGCACATCCATAAATTGGAATGGAAACAGGGGCATCCCTGTTCCTTCAGGTGGAATGCAAGACCATCTATAACAGACTGAACACCTCTTTCAAGTACATCAGTACCCAACCAGTAGTGTCTCCGGCTTGTCTGGATTAAGTTTCTATGTGTTCACTCCAATCTACTCCAAAACTTCTCCCAGATGCTGGCTGAGAATTTAAACGGTGTCTCCAGGATCATATGAGGGAACCAAGAGATAGACCTGGGTATCATTGGCACACCCCAGCCTAAACCTCCAGATGACCCCATCCAGCAATTTCATGTAAATGTTAAAAAGCATGAGGGACAACATAGAATACTGTGATACCTCATAAACCAAATGCTACAGCGTGGAGCAGACATCTCCCAGCACTGCCTTCTGGTACCTCCCCTCCAAGAAGGAGTAAACCTACTATAGAATAGAATGCACCTACTATAGAATAGAATCCACTAATAGCCCAGAAGGATATTACAGTCAAAGATATCAACAGCCATTGGGAGATCCAGGAGAATCAACAGGGTTGCACTCCCCCTGTCTATCTCCTGTATATTTTAGGATAAAATACACACACACACAAATAATGCAAATATTCATGCTTTTTGAAACAGGAATAAATGGAGTTATGAATGAATACATACGAAACTAACACAGACCAAAAACAGACTGGCCTTCACGTTCCTTCCTCCTCTCCCTCCGCAATCAACATGCCAGGAAAAAAGGCTTTGAGCTACACTTCTTTACTAGTTTCTAGCTTCTTTACAAAGCGTATTCTAGGAACTCTCAAACTGCAATGAAACAGCTAATCCACACATCTACAAATATTAATAGGGGAGACGAAGAGGAAGTTAGAGAAGTTGCCAGCAGTCTGGGCAAGAACTTCTCAGCCAGACTAGCTTCACAGGGATACCCTTCCCTTAGGGTGGCTCCCTCTTACGTTGGCTTTCCTGGCAGAGTGGCCAACCTGGCAGAACATCTGAGCCCTGCCTCTAACGTTTCCCACTTCACTCTGCCACGGACCCTAATATCCCTCAAGCCACGCCCTTCGCTCTCCTCCCTCTCCAAAACCTGGGTTTTCATGGTGGAGGAAATGGGGGGCCAATCAGGCTAGGCCATCTGTGTGTCAAGGTCTTGGGAAGAAAGTCTTGCCATATCTGAGCTCACTAGGGAGGGTGCCTCCCCCTGTTTTGGCTGTTTCCATTCTGAATCTGAATCTGAGCTGCCAGACATCTCCACACGCTCAGATTCATTCCTGACACTGATCCATCCAACTGTACTTACAATCTCAATTATCTGCAATCAAATGGCAAGAAACGCATGCCAGAATACACTGGGATATTACTAATATATCACACACCTAGATTTAAGGAGCTGATGCAAAGTCTGAATGGATCACCATTGTTGAGCGAAATTTGAAAAGATTTGAGGGAAAACTGAGTTTTCTCAAATAATCTCAGTCATTTTGTTAAGTTTTCACTGGAAAACCTCAAATGGTTCTCACTATGGATGAAAGCATATATGAAATACAGCTAGCAAACAGTAGATTTGGACTCAACATCCACAAAACCTGTATAAAAACATGTTTCTCATTTCTACTCATAAATGCCTCATTACTTTAACTGCAAATTTCCAATTTTTAATCTGTCTACTTTGCAAACTAGTCAGATCAGGCCAAAGGATCCTAGTATTCCCCTTGAAGGCCAGAATTCAAAAGGGCCATGTTGTTGGTGGAAAAAGTACAACCTCTGTAATAAGCGCTAGCCCATGTCTGGTTGGATTCATCACACACCTTTCTCCACTGATGTTCTAGCACTCATTCCTGCCGTTTCATTATGCTATGTTCGCCCCCCAAACCAAGAGGCCAACCAGGCTCTTACAATTGTTCTAATAAACTCTCTCCCACTTTGATCAACCACTCAGGTCATTTACCCATTTCCAGAGGCTGACTAGGGCATCAAAAAAACCACCAACCAAGTCAGTAGGAAATTCCCTAGAAATAACAGGAAACCATCTGGATCCATTAATCTCCAGTGGAGGGACATACTAATAGATCCTCCAACCCTGCAGAAACCTCTAAACACTTACCAGGAAGTGATTTGACCATGTCAAGAAATTAAGAATACTCTCTTCTTGGTCTAGGGCATGAACTGCCACATGTGTAGGGCTGGAGAGAATTTAGGACAGATGGATAATAATCTTCCAAAACAACTAATCTGGGGGACCTCAACACCACCTCCAAGACCACTTCCACCAGCTCCATCAGAGCCTGTTGAGAAGCATCACAAGCAGAACAACCTGTCCCAAGAACACAACAACAATTGCTGTTCTATTATTATTGTTTAGCCATTAGCCATTAATAAAACCTTAGAAAATAAGTTAAAACAGAATCAGACATTTTAAAATGTTCATACATTTGTAAATACATTTGGCTAAATACATTCCATTTGTGTAGTAGCTAAAAGAAATAAGTGGCAGCTCTATGAGACAACACAAAAGTATATACACAGAAAACTGTGGGGATTGCCAGACAGAGTACTGGGCAAAGAACATGGAATCACAAAAGAAATAACAATTCCACCTCCCCACTGAGTCTATGCTGCTGCTGTGAAGAAATGTGGAGGATATGATTGAGATAGGTGAACACCTTGTCCAACCAGGTTTGATTTACTCATCCAAGATAGTCAAGTTGCTTACCTGTAGCTGTAGTTCTTCGAGTGGTCATCTGTGCATTCACACATATGGGCTCTGCGCCTGCACGGAGACTCGTTCGGGAAACTTCTAAGCTGCAGAGTTTTTTGGCAGGAACTCCTCCCCCACCGCCTGTGGCATATATAGCATGGGTTCCTGCCTTCCCCTCAGTTCCTTGAGACCGCAAGAGTCCCGGACTGAGGAGAAGAACACCTCGGTACCAACAGACTGTTGACACCAAAGTGGGGATGGTGGGAAGGTTGTGTGAATACACAGATGACCACTCAAAGAACTACAGTTACAGGTAAGCAACCTGACTTTCTTCTTCGTGGTCTCTGTGCATCACACTTATGGGCAAGTAACAAGCAAACTTACCAGAGTTGGGTCAGTGTCTCAATGTACTACCGATGAAAGCACAGCCCTGCCAAAGTCATAGTCCACTCGAGCTCGGATGTCCAATCTGTAGTGCTTTGTGAAAGTAGAAGGCTTAGACCCAGGTAGCCGCCTTACATAAGTCTACAAGAGGGACACCCCTTGTAACAGCCATGGAAGTCGACACTCCTCTTGTCGAATGAGCCCCAATTCAGGTCGGTAAGTCCTTCCCCGGAGATTCTGTGCACCAGTTGGATGGTGTGTACTATCCAGGAGGCCAGTCTCTGAGAGGAGACTGGAGAGCCCTTGTTGTGTCCTCCGTAGCAGAGGAAGAGTTGTTGCGAGTTGCGGAAAGGCTCTGTCTGAGACCTATAAAAAGCCAGGGCTCTCCGGACATCTAACATGTGCAGCCACCTTTCCAAATTGGAAGTTGGAGATAGAAAGAAGGGGGGGAGGACGATTGGCTGATTCACATGGAAGTCCGTGACCACCTTCGGAAGGAATGCTAAGTCCAGTCGAAGAACCACCTTTTCCTTGTGAAAAATGGCATGAGTCTATTCATAACGTGGAGAGTTCACTTGCTCTCCTCGATGTCATAATGGCTACCAATAAGGCGACCTTCCAAGAGAGCAGCCTCAAGTCCACGGTGGAAGGTACGCCCGGCCCGTTCTGGAATCAAGGATGGCCCCTATGAATTGAACCGTTCACGTGGGGGTCAAATGAGACTTTTCCTTGTTGATCCGTAGTCCCAGTGCCCGAAGAAGGTTTAAGACGTCCACAATAGCATGCAATAAGGCTTCTGGAGAGGAGTCTGCTAGTAGCCAATCGTTGAGATACAGGTAGATCTCCATTACCTTGAGGCGGAGGTAAGCGCAGAACATAGCCATGCACTTGGTGAACATGCGCGGAGCTGTTGAAAGACCGAACGGTAGAATGTTGAACTGGAAAAGTTCTTCTCTGATCACAAAGCAGAGGAATTTTCTGTGTGAGTGTTCTCTGGCTACATGGAAGTATGCATCCTCGAGGTCGATCATGGCGAACCAAGAGCACTTCCGAAGGAGTAAGAGAATTGTGGCTAGGGTTGTCATCCTGAACCTCTTGGGGGTGATAAACTTGTTCAGGTCTCGAAGGTCTAGAATGGGTTAGAGGCCTCCGTCCCATTTTGGTACTATGAAATACCTGGAGAAGAACACTTCCGTACCGGGGTTTGGAAGAACACGCTGGATGGCACCCTTTCGTAGGAGAGATTGGGTTTCTTTGTGAAGGACCTCTGAAGGTGGAGTGGTCTGGACTGGGCCCAGAGGCAGGAGAGTGTTGAATTCTATTTTGTATCCGCAATGACAGTAGCAAGCACCCAGTTGTTGGATGTCACTCTCGTCCAGGTCGAATAAGATTTGTTCGGAAGGTCTCCGAAGGGAGGTTTACAAAGGTTGGTACAGAGGGGAGATGAGTTGAAGTCAAAGATGACATTTAGGGAATCCCTAGCCCTTCACCTTTTGTTGGAACCTGGGGAGGGCATAGTTTTTTCTTTGTTTGTGTTGTTGTTATTGAGGGTATCTGGGTGTCCAGTTCCCAGAATGCCGAGGTAGGGAGGTCTGGTGTCGGTACTAGCAGCGTTGATGGTACGGAGCGTATTGCTGTTGTTGCTGGGATTGGCCGATGCCCATCTTATGAGCGGTCGTTCTAGCTTTCTATACAGAGTCCATCTGCTCATCTGTTTCTGCACTGAATAAACCCTTGCCATCGAAGGGTAGATTTTCTATCCGCAAGCAAGCTTCAGGGGTTAGGCCCGCAGAGCGGAGCCAAGCATGTCGCCTCAGGGCAACAGAGCCCATCATGCCCTTGGCGTTGCAGTCCACCTGATGACGGGCAGTATTGATCTGCTGACAAGATAGTTTGGATGCCTCCGCATGAAACATCCCGGCTAAGTTGAGTTGATCCTCAGGGAGGTATGCAATAAGGGAATCCATTTTCTCCCAGAGGAAGAGTTGATACCTGGCCATCATCGCCTGGTAGTCTGAGATTCTAAGTCCCAATGCTGCTGAAGAGCAAAGGCAACGTTCGACGAGATCAAGTTTACAGCCCCCCTTATCCACAGGCGAGGCATGTGTTTTCTGCGAGTGACCTTGAGCAAACACTATTATGGAGTTTGGTTTAGGATGCGAGAAGAGGAAAGACATGTCCATCTCTTGAACCCTGTACATCTATTCCAGCCTCTTGGATGTCGGGGTCAAGGACGAAGGCGCTTTCCATGTCTGCTGGACTGCACTCAGCAGAGCTGAAAGAAAGGGGATGGCCATTGGGGTGGACAGGTCCGTCAAGACGGCATCAAATACTGGATCGTGGAGTTGTTGTGGAGGTTGTTGTACCTCGATGCCCAACGCTTGAGCCATTCTAAGCACCTGCTCAGAGAAATGGCCCATGTCTTCAGAAGGCAAGGCTCTATCCTGTGTCCTAACGACATCATCTGCTGATGAGTTCGATGGGGGAATAGAAGAATAGGAGGAGGAGTCTGATTGGTAGTCCTCCCCGGATTCCTGCGAGTGGGCAGGGCGTAGTGCCACATCAGGTGCATGAGGTGGAATTGGAGGTAGCGAGGCTTGATGTTCCCGACTGGGTTGTTGTAGTGCTAAGGATGTAGAGTGCCTCAGTACCAGAGGAGGAGGGCAGAAGATGTCCTGAGTGTCAAAACCGGAGCGTTGTCTGGGCTGAAAGGGAGCATGCGATGGAGAAGTAGTTCCTAAGTAATGGGATCGATGAAGGAAGAGGTCGCGGTCCCTTCAGAGCCTCCAGTCTGTATTCAAGTGCTGACAGTGGGGAGGAGATAACGAGGCTGAGAAACGGTCCCAATCTTGGGATGGAGAGCGTGAGCGATCACGGTCATATTGCGCCCGCCAACACTGCTGATGGTATCGATCCGGAGATTGTTATCGAGGAGGCTGTTGAGGTGAAAATGCAGGTCGATACCGAGGTGACTGGATGTCATAGCGACACGGTGTTGGAGACCTGGCTCTCCGTTCCGGGGCTATTAGAAGTGGACGGGGTGGTGGGGTTGGCATGTCGCTCAACTCACCCTCCGAGACTGTGGAGATCAGGTCCAGAGTAACAGTTTGCGTGGGGGGCATGACACGAATTGGAGAATCAAGTAGAGGAGGAGAAGGTGGTAGGTCCCGTTCCTTTTCCTGTTGTTTGGAGGATTTTTTTCCTCTTCTTTTCTGGCGCGTCCACCACCGGTTTAGAACGTTTCGCCCATTCTGAGAGCTTTTTTGCTGCCAATATGGCCAGGCTCCTTCCCAGAGTGGGTGGATCTACCCGAACCGACTCAGCGGTTAGTGAGGGAGAAGACTGAATCAAAGGAGCCGCCTCTGCACTTGTGGAGGGGGCCACAATGGGCTGGTCCCTGGGAGTTTGGGCCTTAGGCATGTCAACCGCCTGAAGGGCCCGTTGCCACAGGATTGCTTGTAGTCAATCAGCTGTGTTCTTGCGAGGCTGCTTCGATAGCAATTGGCAGTGGTGGCAAAATTCAACCTTGTGGGTTTCTCCCAAGCAAATAAGACACAAAGAGTGGCCGTCTGAAGAGGGCACCTTACTGCCACAAACCGTGCACTTTCTGAACAGAGGCTTCGGGGCCATACGCTGAAGGAGAAAAAATGTGTCACCACTGAGGCGGATGATGCTCTCCAACACTGTCGACAGTTGACTCTCTCTCTCTCTCTTTCTGGTCTCTCACTCTCTCATTATAAGATAAAGAAGAAGAATAAGGTAAAGGAAGAAAAGAGGTTTTAGGTAAGGTAAGATAGAAATGCAGCGTGACAGAATGTCGAAAAGTTCCCCACGAAGTAACACTAAGATGGTTGAAAAGGAACTGAGGGGAAGGCAGGAACCCACGCTATATATGCCATAGGCGGTGGAAGAGGGGTTCCTGCCAAAAAACTCTGCAGCTCAGAAGTTTCCCGAACGAGTCTCTGCACAGGCACAGAGCCCTTATGTGTGATGCACAGAGACCACGAAGAAGAACAAATCCTAGTTTAGCTCTTCTTGAGCTATGCAACCAATAAGGATGAATTCTCACCCTCTGTGATGAATAATGCTATAACTGATTTCTGGACAGATCTGTATCCCAAGAGATGGGAAATGGGTGTTAGACTTGCAACACTCACTAGGTTATCTTCTGATAACTTAAAGACTAAAAAATGTATGAAGGCATAAGCTTTTGTGGGCTAGAGTTCACTTCATCTGATTCATAACGTGTTATCCTCAGTTGGCATATAAATACACACACACAGATATTAAGGGGAGAGTGGAGGCAAAGAAATGCAAAAAGCAGTCTGTGACAATTCAATTAAAGTTTAAATATATGCAAAATAAACACAGTGAACATTTATGACAGTAGTAATTTATGATAACGCAACCATCTTAGTATTGCTAACTACTTTAACATCTGTATGGGACAGGAAACCCTGCCAGCTGAAGATAACACTTCACACATGAAATGAAGTGGACTCTAGTCCATGAAAACTTTTGCCATAATAAATATGTTAGCCTTTAAGATGCTACAAGACTCTTTGTTGTTTTTGCTGCAACAGACTAATATAGATACTTCTGACATTTGCATGTAGTTACAACATTAACCATACATCTCATTCATTTCATTTTGTCAAGGTTTCCCTATTTGAAATGCTTATTATTTTACAAAGCTTTGGGTATTAATTTTTTCAAAAAGTAATCAGATGCACACACCTGACTACAATAGACAGAACAAGACCGTACTAAACTTCATAAGGGCTAAAGGCATCTGTTACCCTTTCTGTAAATAAGAACTATTTGCAAGACTTGGAGACTTTTTAACCAACAGTGTGTTTACTTCACAATAGTTCTTTACAGTGAAACCTTTCCTATAATTATTCTTTTCAGCATGAAATACAATGACTATGCATAATTGATTATACCTTCATGGAATCTTACTATTAATACTCTCGAACTCTTCAAAAGGTCCATGAACTTCAGCCATCCTTTCTGGCTCCCAATCAGTTTCTAGGCACAATTCAAGGTGCTGGTTTTGACCTTTAAGGCCCATCATGGCTTGGGACCAGGGTACCTAAAGGACCACCTCTCTCCCCATGCACCTATCTCAACCTTGAGATCATCTTCACAGACACTTCCTTGTAGCACAGAAGAGGTGATATTTCAGGTTGTTGACATGCATTGTGAAAAGTTTTGAAGCATGAAGAATGCATGTGTAAGCCTCCACTTCTTAAATTAACTCTGAACACATAAGCCGCTGTTTTTACTAACTCAGCTCAGTAAATGTCTTCTGTGCTTCTTCATTTGTGGTGAAGATTTGCCTCCCCTTTGCCAGCAAATGCATTTACAATATCACATCCAGTGCATTCGTGCATTCCAATTACAGCCCTATTTTTCTTTATTTTACTTACAGTATTTTTTACCCTGCTCTTCAGCAAAAAAAAAGGTTCCCAGAGCAGCTTGTGAGGATTAAAAATGAGACATTAATATATACACCACTGCTAAGACTAAACCTGATTTTCCGAACGTTGATCACCGTAGTGCATAATCTCCCACCCCTTCTCAGGAACAACTGGGCCCAACCATGTCATAAAATCCAAAGTACATATCAAATATGTCTGTATCCACACAGCTAAACACAACTGCTTCATGACCCTTTGTAGCAGCACCCATCCATCTGTTTCCTCCTGAATACACTAGAGGAAAGGCACCATATCTCTGCCCTCAGTTGTAATTCTATAGCATTTCTCATTAAAGTGTAGTAAGGAGCACTTTCTCCTAGGGATGCTGGAGAAATTCAACACAAACTAAAATGGGCTCAGATTTCTAAGAATCCAACCTGCGGAATCCATTGTGGACCGACCTCCCCAGGCCACATGGAGTTCGTGGACTTCTGGATTATTTTTTTTACTTTCCCAAAATTTATGCATATTTATTTGTAGGAAATCACACAGGTTTCAACTGAGACTGGTAAATATACATGAAGGTAGTTGAACACAAAATATTATGTACTGAGGTAAATTATGCAAATTGTTGTGAACCCTCTTATGGAATTATTTGCATATTATTCCGTCTGTCAACAGATGACAGAACAACAGGCGCCCGACAGTCGGCAAAACACAGACAGAGAGGATTTTACACAATCCATACATCCCTATTTTCTCCTCCAGCTTCTCTCTGTATTCTTCTGCCACTCCTCTAGGAACATGATCAGATGAAATTTCTTGTCGGGTTTTGACAGAAATTTCCTCCACTGTCTTCCAGTTTGTGGCTGGTGATACACTTGTAGGTTATTGTTCAGCCCCTTCTCCTCTGCAGTTAATTCCTGAGTCTTATATGGATCAAGTTTCCAGTCTGTCCATTAAAAAAAACTAGTCATTCTACTACCTTCATTGCAGCATCAAACTTTGCTTCTGGGAAAACAGACTTTTCCATGAATGGAGGAAAAAGTGCAAGAACTCAATATATTACACAAATTATTATTATTACTATTATTATTTCAATTTATCAGTCGCCCGATAGCCAAAGCTCTCAGAGTGACATACATAATAAAAGGCAAAACATAAAACCAATGAAAAAACACATTAAAAGTACTCCTGTCATAGGCAGGCACAGATCATCTCAGGCTCCTGCTCCAACTAAACTGTCCCCTCCCTCCACAGGGCCATTATCATCAACTGTCTTGTGGGAAGGATCCCAGAAGACGGAGGAAAGCAAGTAGGTAAAGATCACCTCAGGCCCCTGCTCCAGCTGGACTGCCCTCCCTTCACCCACAGGGCTTTCTTCCATCAACTTCCCTGTGGGACACATCCTTATGAGTTATTTTTCATACTGTTCTTAATGTTTTTTTAATTAATGAAGTATTTTTTACTTGAAAGATACCTTGGTAGGATTTAATCCTGAAAGGCAGAATATAAATGATTGTAATTAATAATTAAATAAATACATAAAATATTTATATTACAAATTTTCCTCATTTCAAATCAGTATCTTCTTTCAATTAGCATAGTGGTGTTATCTGTGTTATCACTGCAGTGCTTCACTCCAGTTCCGGGCAGAATTACGGAGCTGAGCTAAAATGCCCCTTCCTGTTTTACTGCCCTACCTGCAGGTGAAGAAATAAGAACATAAGAACTTCAGAGGAGCTTTAGTCACTTGATATTGTAGGTGTGTTTTGGATAGCACTGTGGTAAACAGCATGGTTTCCATAGCCATAAAAAGGACACAAAGATGAAATACATAAGAACATAAGAAGAGCCATGCTGGATCAGACCAAGGGTCCATCTAGTCCAGCATTCTGTTTGCACAGTGGCCAACCAGCTGTCAACTGGGAACCCACAAGCAGAGGCATGAGCACAACAGCACCCTGCAGCCCATGTTCCCCAACAACTGGTTACATAGGCTCACTGCCTCTGGTACTGGAAGGTAGCACATAGCCATCAGCACTAGTAGCATGTCATAGCCTTTTCCTCCAGGAATTTGTCCTACCCCCTTTTAAAGCCATCCAAACTGGTGGCCATCACTACATCCTGTGGTAGCGAATTGTGAAGTTTAACTACGTGCTGTGTGAAGAAGTACCTCCTTGTATCTGTCCTGAATCTCCCACCAATCAGCTTCATAGGATGACCCTGGGTTCTAGTATTTTGAGACAGGGAGAAAAATGTCTCCCTATCCACATCCTCCACACCATGCATCATTTTGTAGACCTCTATCATGTCTGCCCTTACCCTCCCTTTTTCCAAGCTAAACAATTCCAGCTGTTGTAACCTTCTCTCACAGGAGAGATACTCCAGCCCCTTGATCATTTTAGTTGCCCTCCTCTGCATTTTTCCAGCTCTACAATATCTTTTTTTAGGTGTGGTGACCAGAACTGTAGACAGTATTCCAAGTGTGGTCGCACTATAGATTTGTATAGGGGCAGTATGATGTTGGCAGTTCTATTCTCAATTCCTTTTCTAATTATGCCTCACATGGAGTTTGCCTTTTTTACAGCGACTGCACAGTGGGTTGACATCATCATCAAGCTGTCCACCACAACCCCAAAATCTCGGGCAGTCACCGCTAGCTCAGATCTCATCAGGCTATACTTGAAGGTGGGATTTTTTGCCCCAACGTGCATCAATTTACACTTGCTTACACTGAACCGCATTTGCTATTTAGATGCCCATTCTCCCACTTCACTGCTCACTCCTAATTCCAGATCATTTCTGAACAGGTTGAAAAGCAATAGTCCTAATACAGATCCCTGTGGGACCCTACTATTTATTTCCCTCCATTGGGATAATTTACCATCTATTCCTACTCTCTGCTTTCTGTTCTGTAACCAGTTACTGATCCATACGAGGGCCTGTCCTCTTATTCCATGGCTGCTAAGTTTGCTCATGACTCTTTGGTGAGGGACTTTGTCAAAAGCCTTTTGGAAGTCCAAGTAACAATGTCTACCAGATCAGCCCTGTCTACATGTTTACTGACACTCTCAAAGAACTCTAAAGTTAGTGAGACAGGACTTACCTTTGCGGAAGCTGTGTTGATTCTTTTTCAGCAGGGCATGTCCTTCTATATGCTTACTAATTTTATCTTTAATAATGTCTTCAACTAATTTACTCGGAACGGAAGTTTAGCTGACCAGCCTGTAATTTCCCGGGTCCCCCCGGATCCCTTTTTGAAAACTGGTGTTACATTGGCCATCTTCCAGTCCTCTGGAATAGAGGCTGATCATAGGAACACGTTGCATATTTTAGTTAGAAGATCAGCAATTTCATATTTGAGTTCTTTGTGAACTCTAGGATGGATACCATCTGGGCCTGGTGATTTATTTGCTTTCAATTTATCAATAACGTTGACAACTTCATCTTTTGTCACCACCATTTACCTCAGTTCCTCAGACTCCCTTCCTGAAAACATCAGTTCAAGCACAGGTATCTGTCCTATATCTTCTGCAGTGAAGACAGATGAAAAGATTTCAGTCAGCTTCTCTGCCATCTCCTTGCCCTCCTTCAGTACTCCTGTAACTCCATTGTCATCCAATGGTCCAACTGCCTCCCTAGCTGGTTTTCTGCTTCTGATATATTTAAAGAATTCTTTATTGTTAGCTTTGATGTTGTTAGCGATATGCTCTTCAAAATGCTTTTTTGTATCTCTTATTGTTTGCTTGCATCGCCTTTGTGCAAGCTTGGGCTGCCTTTTGTTTTCCTCACTTGGGCAAGAATTCCATTTCTGAAGGAACCGCTCTTTTCCCTAATAGCTCCCTTGACACCGCTCGTTAACCATGCAGGTGACCTCTTGGACTTGGTGCTACCTTTCCTAACCTGTGGTATACATTTTAACTGGGCTTCTATTATTGCGGTTTTGAGTAATCTCCAAGCATTCTGAAGGAATTTAATCCTCTTGACTCCCCCTTTTAACTTCCTTTTCACCAGTTCCCTCATTTTAGAGAAGTTTTCTCTTTTAAAGTCAAATGTGACAGTGTTGGACAATTCCTGGACAATTTTCCACTTAAATATATGTTAAATCTGATAGCATTATGATCACTGTTTCCAATTGATTCAACAACATTTACATCTTGTACTAGGTCCTGGGCGACACCACTTAGGATTAAATCCAAGGTAGCCTCTCCTCTGGTTGGTTCCATGACCAGCTGTTCTAAGGCACAATCATTTAGGGCATCGAGAAATTTAACCTCTTTGTCATGACTAAAACATGCATTTATCTAGTCAATGTGGGGGTAATTGAACCTACCCCTTTTAGATGTGCTAGTCCACTCAACACTATGCCCTCTTTGATTAAAACAGTACACCCTTCCCTGTCCTTCCTGTAGAGTTTAGATCCAGAGATGACCGTATCCCACTGTTTCTCTCCGTTCCACCAGGTTTCTGTAACGCCCACTATATCCAGGTTCTCCATTAACACCAAGCACTCTTTTGGCTCAGAGGCATCTAGCATTTGCATAGAAACACCTATACACAGTACACAGCATCCCTCCCCAGATGCCTCTAGCGTGTACATCTTTTGCTTTGGCACTTTGGCCTCTTTGATTGGCTATTATGTTCTACCATGTACTCCTGGCCAATTTCCTCCCCTTCTACGTTTGGGTAATCAGAAACATTTTCATCTTCATCCCCTTGGGATGATTTAACCTGAACCAGATGCTTCACAGCTCCTGTTGGCTTTCCTCTAGGGTTTAGTTTAAAAGTTGCTCTGCCACCCTTTTTATGTTTAGCACCAGCAGTCTGGTTCCATTTTGGTTCAAATAGAGCCCATCCCTCTTGTACAGGCCCGGCTTGTCTCAAAATGTTTCCCAGTGCCTAACAAATCTGAACCCCTCCTCCTTACACCACCATCTCATCCACACATTGAGGCTCCTCAGCTTTGCCTGTCTAGTTGGCTCTGCACGAGGAACAGGTAGCATTTCAGAGAAAGCCACCTTGGTGGTCCTGGATTTCAACCTCCTACCTAGCAACCTAAATTTGGCTTCCAGGACCTCACAATTACATTTTCCCACATTGCTGGTACCAACATGGACCTCGATCACTGACTCCACCCCAGCATTACCTACTAGGCAATCTAGATGGCATGTGATATCCGCACCCTTCGCACCAGGCAGGCAATTCGCCATGCGGTCTACACGCCCATTACAAACCCAGCTGTCTATGTGTCTAATGATTGAATCTCCCACTACCACAAACCCCCCTCCCCTGGAGGCACATCCTCGGTGTGAGAGGGTATTTGTTCATCTTCCGAGGAATTGGTCCCTTCTAAGGTATTATTTCCCTTTTCCTCAGAATGATGCCGTCCTTCCCCAAGCCCCGCATTCTCCATGACAGCAGAGGAGCTACCACCCTGGGAGTGGGACACAGCTAATAGGTCCCTGAAGGTCTCATCCACCAATCTCTCTGCCTCTCTTAGCTTCTCCAGGCCAGCAACCTTGTCCTCAAGGGAACGAACTTGTTCCCTGAGAGCCAGGAGCTCATTACACTGAGCACAAACCCACGACTTCTGTCCAGCAGGCAGATAGTCATACAAGTGGCAGCCAGTACACTGGATAGCTCCCACCTCCCCGCCGGCCTTCTATCTTCATAATTGTTTTTTTATTTGGGTGTGTTTTCCCTGGAAAATGTAGGAGTTTACTACGAGAAAGTGGGGAAATTATTTATAGTTATTTATTTACAGTTACTTACTATGAGTAGGGAGGCAAGAGTTCACTGACCTGGCTTCCTCGCCCAGTTGCTAAAGTTGCACAGTTGCTTAACTCGCTTGATTGCTGATGCTTCATCCCTGGGGCTGAGATGCCTCATAACTCGTGCTCCTCATGCTAAGACAGCAGGCTCCCTCGCAAGCGTGCCTCCTTATTTAGATAGGCCCAACTGCTGCTACAGTAAATCTGATTGGACAGCCTCGTTTGAAAAACAAGTGAGGCTGTGTTTAAACACCTGATCAGTACTGGCTTTCAGTGGCTGGAAATGTAGGTCAGTTGGCCCCCCAGGGAATGGTGATTCCTATTTAGGAAAGAGGACTGTTAACAATAGTGAATGGGAGACCTATTGAGGGGAGATCCTCTATTCAATGGGTCATTGGAGAAGCCAGCAGACAAAGCGTAGGTGATTTGGGAAGGCTGTGGCTTGCAAGTTCTGGATCCCTTTTCTGTGTGTTTTTTTAAAAAAACGTAAGTGATATGCTCAACTCTTAAACTTGCTTTATTTAATGAACTGATTTTCAAGGCCCAAAGCCTGAGCCTAAACTGAGCTCATCCTGAAGCTAGCCAGCACTTTTTCCTGCTTTAAGCAGACTCTTCCACTGTTTACTGTTTCAAAACTTAATTGATATGCTGAATAGGGGAAATTTCGGTGTTTTGAGTGGCGAAAAGAGAAGGATCACTGTGGTGAAACATGCAGCAACAAAATAAGGTGAGCTGGAGGGATAACAGTTTTGCCCCTCTTCCCATTCTTCACCAAAATTCCAGCCAAAGTTCGTTATGGAGAGTTCAGGCTTAAGAAAAACAACTGAGAGTCACACCTCAATGCATTTGAGTACTACACATCTTAAGCCAGCCTTCCTCACCTAGTGTTTTTCAGATGTTTTGGACTACAACTCCCAGCATCCCTAAACACTGGCATGCTGGCTGGGGCTGATGGAAGTTTGTCCAAAATATCTGGGGGGCACATCATGCATACACATTAGTAGAGCTCTTGTAGTACTCCATTAGTGTGATGTAGTGGTTAGAGCAGGGGTGGGTAACCTGTGGCCCTCCAAATGTTGTTGGACTTCAACTCCCATCAGCCCTGGACAGCAAAGTCAATGGTGAGGGAAGTTGCCACCCATGGGTTAGAGTGTCAGATTACGACCAGAGAGACCTGCACTGAAATCCCCACTCAGACATGAAGCTCACTGGCAGACCTTGGGCTAGTCTCTCTCTCTCCTGCCTAACCTACCATCTCCCTTGCAGAGAGAGAGGGCAACAGAACCATGTATGCTACCTTGAGCCCCTTGGAGGAAAGGTGGGATATATATGTATTAATAAAAAAATATCTCTGAGAAGCAGTAAATGCTGCTAGGTTTTAATGAAAACTGTTCACATTCCAAATAATCCTATGAGACAAGCTGCAATAGATCATATTTTGCATATTAATAACAGAACACACGAATACATGACTATCTATGACAAATATACCTAATTGGCAAATTTCTTTTAAACAACTTTAAAAATTAGATAAAATTTGGCTTAAACTGCTAAGATGTGTCAACCTATAGTTTTTCTTGCTATATTAAAAAACCCACCCTTAACATGCTTTGCAAAATTAGTAACTTCCCACAATGTTAAAAAGAAAAGGCTTGACCCAGTTCCCTGTGGGCGCAATGCCTCTGTGCAGAAGGATCCCCACAGGGAGGGATGGACAGACTCCCCTCCATCTGCAGCACCATCTGTCCTCCAACCCTCTGCCAGCTGCCAGCTACCCACCCCTTCTCACTACGTGAGCTGCCACACAGTCCACAGGCACCCAGTGAGCACCTGGTGGCTGCCTGGTCCCTCAGCAAGCCACCATTTTTTGCGAAATGGTGGCTCGGGTTTTTCAGTAAATGAAATGTTGCATAAATGGCCCCTTTACAGCCACCATTGAGGTATCATTACATTTACTGAAAAACCCAAGCAGCCATTTTTTCGCAAAATGGCAGCTTGCTGAGGGAACAGGTGCTCACAGACCATGCTGTGGTTCAGCCAGCAGGTCCAGTAAGTGCAGCAGCTCGATGAGCTGGGTCCGGGAGTCCTCTTGGACTCCTGCAACATCCCTACCCATAGGACATAACGTAACACTGGATAGCAGTTAAAGTGCCAAACTAGCATCTATGAAGCCCAGATTCAAATCCCCACTTAGCCATTAAGCTCACAGCTTGAACTTGAGCTAGTCACTCTCTCTTAGCCTGACCTATCTCACAAGGATGTTGTGTGGACAAAGTGGGGGTGAGAACCATGTACACTATCTTCAGCTCTTCATAGGAAAGGAAGGATAGAAATATCCTAAATAAATAATAGTTCCTGTTTTCCACCACTTTAAGCAAGTAGAGCGGGGAGGGATAGGCATGGATATGGGAGGTACAGACAATGGTGTAGTGCCCATGCGTGTGCTGCAGGAGGTGGAGGAGGAAATAGGGCTCTGTTATATGCTATAGCAGGGAGGACAATCTTTTTTGCCCAGAGCGCTGTATCCTGTGCCTGGTGGCAGGCTGAAGACTGCACATATACACAAGTGCGTGCACACACTATGGGTACCCACCCACAGACATCTCTGCAGGCAGGGATGGGGAGGTTTAAATTTCTCCTCCCTGCATGCTCAGATGGGATCATCTGGGTTAAAGCCTCTCCCACCTTCCAATGATCCCCTCTGAAATCACTATTTTCCTACATTATTAGCAGTCGGAAAACAACCATCTTGGCAGCGCTGGGATTGCTGGGGGGAGGAAGGTTAAAGTCTCTTCCACCACCACCCCAGTGATCCGTTCCAAGATTGGTGTTTTCCCACCGCTAATAGCAGTGAAAAAACAGCTATCTTGGCATATCAGGATCTCTGGACCAGGAGATTAAAGCCTCTCCCATCCCATAGCAAATCCAACTGGGACTGTTGTTCCAGTGCTGCTAAGAGTAGAGCTGGAACAACAATCTTTTCCCCACAGCCCAGCTGATCAGCTCAGCTGCAAGGATAAGCGGGTGGAGGTCCCAAGGGTTTGGTGGGTCTCATGGAGAGTGGGAGCAGGCTGCTTCTAGCCCATGCGCTGCAGGTTGCCCAAGCTTGCCCTTCCATGTATGGTTGCTGCACCCACCATGGATGGCTACAAAGTTTAATTAATTAATCAGCTGGGATTAATCCAGCTTTGTAAGTAAGCCCACTAAAGTTACTAGCCAGCAAAAAAAAAAAAAAACTTCCAGAAGATGGATAGAGAGCTTTGTCCCTCCTGCAATAGTTCACTACATTTCTATGCTGGAAAGAGAGGAGAGACAAAGCCGGCTCACTGCCCTGCATGGAATTATTCCTTCTTGCCTGTGGCTTCTATCCTACTTGCAGTTCCTTCTTCCTACCAGTCTAGTACTTAAATATGGCTGGATTAATCCATTTAAAACCTATGATCAACTATAGAGGCAGCAGATTTTTAAAAGACTCTTAGGGCACAATCCTATGGAGACAGATGTCAGCCTCTGAACTTGGAGGCTGACTCCTATCTAATACAGTGCAGCTAGAGCACAGATTCCCTATGCTCTGGCTGCCTTGCGTTTTTGCTAGATGCGTGATTTCACATGTCTAGCCAGGGACTTCGGAGCAGGAGCGAGGAGGCCATTCAGCACATAGGAAGCCTCCCCTCCTCACCCCAAGACTGCCCCCTTTTTTGCCCTCTCTGCACTCCATTTCTGAGCACGGAGAAGAAGCTGGCACAGAAAGGATTGCACCAGCTATGAGGGGAGGAAAATGGGAGCACGGTTTCTGGGAACCACATTTGGAGCCCTGGCTCCGACCTGGGTTCCCAGAAACTGACAAATCCTATGGCCTTCTAGACAGTGTCTAGTAGCCATAGGATTGCTTCCTTAATTACTTTTAATACCACTACTGTAGCAGGATTACATTAAGAATCTCTTATTAGAAAACATGGGGAGGTTTATAAAATCTTTTCCCCCTCAACAGATTTATCATGTTGGTGTTTCTACTACTAATGGTGTTATTATTGGTAAAGCCAATGGTGTCATAATTGGTAAACAAGGTAAGTTTCCATTAAAAAATACAGAACAGGCTTTGTAAGATTTGTAATACAGAATTTAGAAACAATATGAGGAACAAATACATCTCAGTCCTCTACCCAAGGTCCTCTAAGGGCTATCTCCTGCGGCTGCCTAATGTGAGATTGGCAGCCACACACAAGAGGACCTTTTCCTTTGCCGCCCCTCAGTTGTGGAATGACCTGCCAGTTGAAATGTGCCTGCTGACCTCTTTGAAGGTTTTTAAGCAGGCATTAAAGACTCTTATTCTGGCAGGCCTTCCCTTTTTAGAACCCTTGTTCCTTTTGTATACTGTTTTAAGCTGTGTTGTTTTATTTTGGATTTTTATTTTTTATTAAATTGTTTTTAGTTCGAAGTTGTTTTTAGTTATATGTTGTTTGTATATATTGTCCATATGCTTTTATGTATATGGCTTTTAAACTTTGTATATTGCATTTTAATGTTATATGCTCAGACCTTCTGGTCCCTGTTATTAATCTGGCTGCTGCATTTTCTACAAGCTGCAGCTTCTGAACAGTCTTCAAGGACAGCTTCACGTTGAGTGTGTTGCACTAATCTAACTTGGAGGTTACCACTGCAGCCAGGTTATCCCTGTCCATATAGGAGTGTAGGTGGACCACCAGCTGTAGCTGATAGAAGCTGAGGCCACCCAAGCTTCAAGTGACAGAGGTGGCTCCAGGAGAACCCCAAGCTCTTGTCAGAAGGAAACTGAGCCCAGAGAGCCTCAGAGCAGTTCGGATTCTGAGGAGAAACAGCTATCCGTGGGAGAGGGGCCAGCTCATCCCTCCCAGGCTCAGCACCTGGCAGAGATTCCTCCTGCCAGCATTCCTAAGATAGATAGCGACCCTGGCAGTGAGGGAATGCGGGAGGGGGGCTTCTTAGATGCTCGACGCAGACACAAAGAGCGACGAGCGATGGAGGGCGCGGAAAGGAGGCGTAGAGCCCGTTTGGCGAGCAAGCAACGGCCGCCTCCCATGGACCCAAGGGAAAGAGGGAGGATCTCTCCCTAGCCCATAAGTTCTGGGTCTTCAAGTGACTCTCTTTCAAATGGGGATCAACTGACTACTTGAAGCTTAGGTCACCCTGCTGTTCCTTGCTTTAGTCGCTGGTCATTAGCATCTGAAAAAGTCATTAAGTTGTAAAAGGATTAAAGCTTTGAAAAGAAATCCTTTCGTCTGTGTCTTGAGTTGGCTATTGCAATCTACTGGGAGAGGCCGCCAGAGCACTCCTGACAGCTATGAACCTGCACCTTCAGGGGACATGCAACCCTATCCAGAACAGGATGGGCACCATCTATCCAATCAGAAGAATCACCCACTAACAGCATCTCAGTCTTGTCTGCATTGAGCTTTTCCAGTCCATTGCTGCAGCCAGCCACTGATTTAGCACATCCACACTCCCAGCTCAGACAGTCGGTCCAGAGAGATATCATGGTCAATGGTATAGAAAGCCGCCAAGAGATCCAGGACTATCATCAGGGTCATACTCCCCCTGTCTCTCTCCCTACAGAGGTCATCATACAGGGTGACCAAAGATGTTTCCCTACCAAAACCTGGTCTGAACCCTAACTGAAATGGATCCAGATAATTGGTCTCATCCAAGAGCGTCTGGAGCTGGTTGGACACCACCTGGTCGTATACCATCTGGTCAAGGACAATGCCCAGGAAAGGAACATTTGCCACTGGGCTAAAGTTGTTAAGATCTTCCGGGTCGAGGGAGGGTTTCTTCATGAGTGGCCTCACCACTGCCTCTTTCAGGCAGCTTGGGACCACTCTCTCTCACAAGCAGACAGTGATCACTTTCCTGGCCCAGCCAGCTGTTCCCTCCCTGCCAGTTTTTATAAGACAAGAGGGACAAGGATCCAATACAGAAGTGGCTCCACAAACCTGTCCAAGTACCTTGTCAATGTCCTCAGGCTGTGCCAACTGAAACTCATCCAAGAAAACAGGAGCAGGCTGTGCTCTGGATACCTCACTTGATTTATCTGCTGTAACACTAGAATCTATGTCCTGGAAGATGCAAGAGATTTTATCCTGGAAGTGCCTAGCAAATGTATTACATAGACGGCCTCAGACGGATCAACAAAAACTGATGGAGTGCCTCTGCCAGGATGAACCTACCCATAGAATACGTTCATCATCTAAGACTGTCCTCCAAGTGCCTCCTCTGAGGGAGGCTCAGAAGGTGGCAACAAGGGAGAGGGCCTTCTTGGTGGTGGCTCCCCGATTGTGGAATGGTCTCCCCGAAGAGGCCCGCCTGGCACCAACATTATCATCTTTTCAATGCCAGATTAATACCTTCCTCTTCTCTCAGGCATTTGGCAGCATGTGATGAGCTTTTAATCAGTTATTGGATTTTTCTTATTGCTGATTGTTTAAAATTGTTTTAGATATATCTGTGTCTCTGTGCGTGCTGTCTGTTTATATGTTTGTATGTAAATGGTTTTTATAATGTATTTTTAAGGTTTTAATCTTTGTAAACTGTTGAGAGAGTTTCAACTATTAGGTGGTATAGAAATGAAATAATAAATAAATAATAAAACTCACCAAGATATTGAAGATAATGGGACCACATTGTTTTGCAACTGAGTTTTTTTCAAACACTTGAAGAAGAGCTATAATTAAGAATGTTTGATGTATGTACTTATGTTATTTAGATTTGGGTCAGGGGGACTGAAAACTGAAAACCTGGTCAGATGCAAGAATTCTGTAAGAATCTAAACCAAATAAAGCTCTAAAGAGAATATAACTATGTCAGGGTATCCTTCTGGATAGGTTGTCTCAGCTCGGAGTTGCAGTCACTGTGCTGCAGTGGTTCCACTCCTACTTGGATGGCCAATTCCAGAAGGTGGTGTTAAGGGATTATTGCTCTGTGCCATGGCAATTATGCCATGAGGTTCCACAGGGCTCTATTTTATCCCCCATGCTGTTTAACATCTACATGAAACTGCTGGGAGAGGTCATTCAGAGATGTGACCAGCCAGATGGGTGATTAATAAATTTAATGAATAAATAAATAAATGAGGGCTGAGTTGTCATCAATCTGTGGATGACATGTAGCTCTACCTCTCTTTTTCATCAAAGCCAGGTGATGCAGTGGCTGTTCTGAATCAGCTTAGGCTGATATACCAACTAAACCCTTATCTGGACAGATACAACCTAGCTACAGTTATCCATGCTCTGATAATCTCTCATCTGGATTACTGCAATGCATTATATATGGGGATGCCTTTGAAAATGGTCCAGAAATTTCAGCTGGTCCAAAACAGGGCAGTGAGATTGTTAACAAGGACTGGCCAACGAGTTCATATTATCCGAGTACTTTCCCAGCTGCACTGGCTGCCAGTCCCTTTCTGGGCCTGATTCAAAGTGCTGGTATTAACATTCAAAGCCCTAAACAGCTTGGGGCCAGGTTACCTGAAGAATCGCCTTCTCCCATATGTACTTGTCCTAAGATCATCTTCAGGGGTCTTTCTCCAGGAGCCCTTGCCAAAAGAGGTAAGGCAGGTGGCTACCAGGAAAAGGGCATTTTCCGCTGTGGCACCCCGGGTGTGGAATGAACTCCCTAGAGAAGTTCACCTGGCACCTACATTGTACTCTTTCCAGCACCAGATGAAGACCTTTTTATTTTCCCAGACATTTTAAGCATTCCATTTTTTTAGCTCTGCTGTCTTAAATCTGATATTGTGTTTTAAATATCTGCAATGCTGCTAGTTTTACTCTGGTTGTATTTTTATTCTGTACTTTTAATCTATTATATTTTATATTGTTTTTTCTGTTGTATTTTTGTAGTTTTAATTTTGTGAACCACCCAGAGAGCTTTGGCTACTGGGCACTATAAAAATAAATAAATAAACAAACAAATACATAAACACCATTATTAAACACCAAGGGTAGGATCCAATGGTTCAGTTCCGCAGACAGAACTGCAAGGGGAAGGGCAATTTCCTTACCCCTCAAAGGCCCTCAAAATTTGTTCCAAAGGGATGAGTAACCCTCTGGAGCAGATTTTCAGGCAGTGCAGAGGGTTGCAAGGAAGAGGAGGAGAGAAGGCACAAGTCCCATCGTGCTAGTGGAGTTCCTCTAACATGAAGTTGGATTTAACCCTAAATATAAATTAGAAATTAATTAAAAGAGTATTAGTAAAATCTTTGATTTTAACTGCAAAATGTTGGAAAGAAGAGAAATTTCTCTCATTTGAAGAATGGCAAAGGAAGTTCTGACACACTGATAGCACTCAGACAGAATGTTAAGCAGATTCTGGAGAATTCTGTTTTATCACTGAGCCCATTCATTACCACTTGGCTTTTCCTACTAGTATGACTGACTAAACAAACCATGAATGGTTTGTTTAGCATGTTCTCTGAACCAAGGATGCTAAATAGTCACTCCCAAACAAGCTAGGATCCGTAAGCCAAGAACAAACCCTGGTTTATGATCCTGGCTTGTAAAGGGAGTGATAAACCAGAATCCTTGATTCAGATAACACGCTAAACTGGATTTCGACAAACACACCCACCAACAGTCCAAGGGTGAGAGAAAGTCTTTGACCTTGGCAAGCAAGAAAGCTCACAGAAGGGAATTGCATTACAGCAGCTAAATTAGGCTGCCAGAACACCTTGCAGTTGACGTTTGAAAGTCTCTGGTTCTGAATGGTATTGGCAAGGATCTGCTCCCTTTCCCCTCCCTTCCCTTCCTGGGAATACCATACATCTGGTGAGTGGGAGGGGAGGCTGGATGCACCATGTTCAGACTCTCGCTGGTGCTACACACTATTGTGTTTCTCCTCCTTTCTATATTCACAACAGAGTCCTAAAATTAATGTACATAGTCCAAGTAAAATTGAAAGCAAACTCACTCAATTTACATAATGTCAAGCAAAAGGCTTATCAATAGAGAATTGTCGAAAGAAGGGATTTTCAGGGTGAGATGAGGGAAACCATCCGTATTCAACATTTCAAACTTACTAAACTTGTGTAAGTTCCTTACCAGTTAATTTCTTCATGGGCTGGAGCCGAACACTGATAGACTGATGTGTTAGTAATGGGGAGGATGGGAGAGAGCGGGACATGCCTTCCATAATCCGAATGTGCTGCATACCTTCAGGGACTGGAAGTGTTGGGATAGCATACTCTTGTTCAAAAGCACAGTCGTTCTCTGTGGAACTGCCACCTGAGAGAAATTTAACAATAACAATAAAAGAAAAACCATGAATGTAATATCGCCTTTGTTTAAAATCTGTTCATAGACAATTACTGTGGCCCTTCACACAGCATCATATGTTGAAGTCGGGCAGTTTCTTATACAAATCAAGGTACTTTCCCTAAACTATAAAATATTGGGTATCTCACTAGTTCCATAGACAGAGCCTTGAATCTTTGTTAAGGAAGCCAAATATCTTTTTCTTCAGGACATACTCACACCCAACCGGGGAAGCCACCTTTACAGATTAAAACAGCCAATGCTGTTGCAGTGTTGACTAGCACATCGCAGAGTAACTCATATGTCTGGACTGTCTGAATCAGAAGAGCTGAAGCAATGCCCAGTCTGTCAAATAAGGGTCATTCCAGCACAGATACAAATCAATATGAAATCCTGAACACTTGAATGAAAACATCCCATTCACTTGATTTAATGTTGATTACTTCAACAACATTTCCCATCATTTCTGTTTCTAACCCCTTTCATCTTCTCCACTCCCTTTTCAGCATTCCTTCTGTAGGAGCCCTGCCAAAGGAAGTGAGGTGGGTGGCTACTAGGAGGGCTTTTTTTTTAATGGCACCCTGGATGTGGAATGAGCTTCCCAGAAAGGCTCACCTGGCACCTCCATTGTGCTCTTTTTGGTGTTAGGCGCGGACCTTATTTCCCCAGGCATTTTAGTCTTTCAGTTTCTGTTGTTTTAAATCTGTTACTGTATTTTAAACGTTTTCACTGCTGCTAGGTTTTATTTCAGTTTTTATTTTTATATTATATTGTATCTTTAAATTTTTAAACTTGTGTTACGTGTCTATTGGACACCGCAAAGCCTTTTTAATAAAGGATTGTTTAATTCAGCTAATTGCTGGCAGTGCAATGCAGCTAATGCTTCTTTTAAACATATGTTTTGGCAATGTCCAGTAGTTGCTGCTTTGGGGGAGGAGGTTATTATATGGATAATTTTTTTACTGGAACAGTCTTTGGTATTCGCTCATGTACATGCTCTTTTAAATTATTTACCTGCTTTATGGAAATTAATGAGTTAATGGATTCTCCACACCGTTTTAGGGATGTACGAAAGTCACTTACCTTGAACGAAATTTGATTCACGGTGGGGGGGAGGTGCTCCGTCCCTCCCCCCAAAATTCTGGCTGGGGGGGAGGCGCTCCATCCCTCCACCCCGAAATTCTGGCCAGGGGGGAGGCGCTCCGTCCCTCCACCCCGAAATTCTGGCCGGGGGGGAGGTGCTCCGTCTCTCCACCCCCGAATCCTGGCCGGCCGGGCCACAAATGGCGGCGGCCATAGCCGCCGCCGTTTGCGTCCCTGCAGTCAGCCGTGATAGGCTACATAAATGTTTACGTAACCTATCATGGCTGAGTAAAAAAAACAAAAACAAACCATGTGTACGCAAATGGCGGCGCCCATGGGCGCCGCCATTTGCATTCCTTATTTTGGCACGTCTAGTGTACGTAAACATTTACATAGACTACGGCGAAAATAAGGGGAATGAAAATAGCGTAAATACCGCCGAACCGCCGCCGGATCCACCGCCGCCAGGAGGATTCGCCCAAGGTAAGTCCCGTCCGGGGGGGGGGGGGGCAGACCATTTCGCCACCAATTTCGGGGGACCGAATGTGCTGGCATTCGGCCTCCCCGAGATTCGTGGCGAAATTCTCTGACATCCCTACCGTTCTGACAGCTAAAATACTGATATTACAACATCGGAAGGATAAATGCTCACCACCTATAATATAATGGATTGAGAACCTTACCATGCTTTCAACACATGAATGGGTGGCATATAGATGCCACCTTCAAATGGATACTTATCTGGATATCTGGTCTCTTTCTGTTGAAGCCTACAGTGGCAAGAAAAAATGTGTGAACCCCGTAGGATTGTCACATATTTCCAACCTAAAATGTTATTAGGTCTTAATCTAACTCCATAATCCTAGATAAACAACAATAACCTTAGTAAACAAATAACACACAAACATGATGCTTTTCAGATAGGCAGCAATGTTCTTTTCAGAGAGCAGTGGTTTCTGGATTATGCGCCAGTTTGTTCTTGGAGAGATTTTGATAGGCTCTTGGATAGAGTGACTGTGGTCTTGAAGCTTCTCCATTTGTAGACTATCTATCTGACAGTGGATTGGTGGAGCTCCAAATCCTTAGAAAAGGTTTTGTAACCCTTTCTAGACTGATGAGCAGCAGTAACTGCTTTTCTGAGGTCCTCAGATATGTCTTTTGATCACTGTATGACATGTTTCCACACAACTGTAGGGTGAAGACCAAACTCACAAAGTTTCTGATCCTTTTTATAGGCTGGGGCCTCCCAAACTCACCCCTGAAGATCTTCCTAATTACTTAAACACCTGATTCTAATTATCCCCTTTAATTGAATTGCTGCAGCCGGGGGTTCACTTATTTTGCACATACCATGATTCTTAAATACTCATTGTTTGCCTAATTTATACATGCTTTTATTTCACAAGATAAAGAATTGGTTAATATAAATATATTAATATATTTAGAAAAGGACTGGTTTTGATTCATGAAGGCAATCATGGTAAAACTATGGAATTTCTGTAATTATAATTAGGGTTCACAAACTTTCTCACCACTGCATGTATAATTCCTATTAAGTTGTATTTTCACATATATGTATTTTATATGTATTCACTGCTATTTTAATTTTTAAAAAACTTTAAACTTTTATGTTGTATTTTATGTTGTATTTTATGGTTTTAATTGTTCTGAATCACCCAGAGAGCTTCAGCTAGTGGGCAGTATAGAAACATAATTAATAAATAAACTGAGAGAAGCAGGAACATGAAGTTGTTCCTATACACCTGGTACAGTACACTCAAGTACTGTACTCTCATCTTCTTTCTTCTCTTAACAAAACAAAAGCAAAACAACGACCTTGTATTTTGCCCTTACAAAAAAGGTTATAGGATGCCATCCACAAGGCTGCAGCAGGCACATTACTAACCAATTCACCTGGCATCTGATTCAGTCTAGACTCTTATGTCCATGTTCAGGAGACTGTAAAAACAGCAGAAGACTACACTAAGTATTGCATTTGCTGATGCCTAGGGCATATGCTTCCTTGAAGGAATATGAGAGGGATAACACTTAGGATTTGGAATATATTTCCACAGCCTTTAATATATACGTATTGCATTTGCAATTACCCATCAACTTATCTGGTTGCCCATGCCTTCACTCTGCTGAGAGACAAACTGTTTGTCTAGTCATGCAAACACAGATGAGCAGTTTGCCTCTCTCATATTTTTAAATGCCTATTTTTGGCTGGGGGCCTTATCGGCAGTTGTCAAAAATGGGCAGACATGGGTTCCCCTCGTCTTAGTGAGACATTAGCATGAATATCACTTTGTTGGTAGATGAATGTCTGGATGACAATGTTGTGTACTGAAGTTGCCAAGACCCACAATCAAAATGAAGGAAACTGCAATGCAACACCCTGAGTGGAACATGCCTTTGTTGCAGCCTTAGCAATGGTCTTCATAGTCTCCATCCTGAATTTCTTTTTGCTTATGAACTTGCTTAAACATCTGAAGCACACAGTTGCTCCCATTGTTTTGGGAACTGCAAAAGAGATGAAAAACATGTCACCGCTCTCTGAATCCTGGTCCACTCTGACTGCTTGTATACCTGGTATGGGGTGGATACTACTGCACCGCTTTTTCTCAAGTTATTTTGGTACTAGAGAGGGTACAGATCCATACTCCACTCACATTTCAAGTGCCCAAACTTGTATTCTGTGTAAAGAGGTTGCTTACCCGTAACTGTAGTTCTTCGATTCTGTCACACACATGTTCTGAGTCCACACAGCAGCAGCCCCACCCCAGTGTGCACACTCAAGGGATGAGGCTCCCACTTTTCCACTCAGTTCCTAACAGACAACCTCAGCAGCTATATAAGGAAGGGCAGAGCAGGACATTAAAGGCATCTGCAGAAATGCCAAAGAATGGGCTGTGTGCCTGCACAAATGACCACTCGAAGAACTATGGTTACAAGTAAGAAGAGATGTGAAGACCTGGGAAAAAATGGAAAATTAGGGGGGGGGGGAGACCAGTTTTTTTCCAAGGACTGTTTTCAGGGGTTTTCTGAAAAATGGGAAAAACTGAACACCTTAGATTATGAAATACTTTCTTTTGGCAGTTAAGACAAGGTGTTTATATATTGTTATTCAGCCTTTACTCTCCCCAAAATGATTTCTAAAAACTATGTAATAAGAACACTTGTATAAAAGACTAGAGATGTAAAATGTCTGGAAATAATGAAGCCATGGGGGAAAATGGTTGTTTTTAATCCTCTCCATAAGATTCTCAGCATAGTTATTTCTTCCACTCCTTATTAAAATTATAAATCTAAAGTATCTTTTACTGATAGATATTTATGCTCATTTTCCCAACATGTGAGTTGACTCACCCTATCATAATAATGAAAGAAAAGGTGCATTCTTGACAGTTTGGGTTTTGTTCTAGAGAGTCCTATGTTTCTGGGCTTGTTCTGATTAGGGATGGTGGAGAAATCCGCCACGGACTCCAGTGAGGCCGGGTTCTTTAGAATCAAGCCCCCCAGAGTCCGTGGTGGAACAGACTAACCCCCCGCCACCCCCCGAAATCCCCCCGGGACAGAACCTACCTGGCGCTGGCTGGTCCGGGACGCCATCTTCATTCCGCAGCCATCCGCTGCTGGGCTGCGGAACAAAATGGCGTCTGGCATAAGGGACGCCATTTGCGTCCCTGCCCTTGGCCATGATTGGCTACGTAAATATTTTTACAGTAAATATCACAGCAAAGAGCAGAGACGCAAATGGCGTCCACTACGCCGGACGCCGTTTGCAGCTGCAGCCTGGCAGCAGATGGAAGTCTGGCTGCGGGGGGCCCTGGCCAGCGGCTCCATGGACTCGCCACGGAGTGGAGCCAGCCAGGCAGGATTCTGGGGGGAGCGACGGATAGCCTTCCCCTGCCCTGTGGATGCCCTTTCGGAAGGGTAAGTGGGTTTCGTACACCCTTAGTTCTGATTAGATGCTGTAGCAGTCAATTCAAGTAGTTCTTATCTAAAACCCACACATGAAAAAACACTGTAAGTTATCCCAGCACTGTCACTAGATGCAATGGAACTGTGTATGCGTTATCCCATCTATGTTACTTTTCTTTTTTAAATTAACTTTGAGGCTTGGGTCTATAGAACTCAGTGCCACAGTTTTTAATAAATGTCTCCATTAGACCTCACCACTAGGTAATGCTCCCTCCGCTATAAAACCACATGGACCTATGGTCAAATTGGAGTCTACCCAGAGAAGAGGCTTCAGTGTGGTGGCCCCCTTTCTATGGAACTCCCCTGCCTCTGGAGGTCAGGCACGCACCAACACTGTGTTGTTTCCAGGGTCTCCTGTAAACAGCTTCATTCCAGGAAGCCTTCCTTGACTGTCAAGCCACGGTTCTTATTGGTACTCTCTTTTTTAAAATAACAATTTTTAATATGGTGTCTTTTTTATCTTTTTATCATTTTATCTTTTATTGTACACTGCTCTGGAATCTATATAAATGCTGTACATAAATAAATAAAGTTCTGCCACTAGAATAAACCCTCTCTACCTAAAAAAGATTGAGTAGCCTGGTTCCTGTGGTGTAGGCAATGGGCTGACACCACCACCACTTCAAAATGAAGAAAACACAAGATGTTCATTAACAGAAATTATTTACAAATGTGAATGTCATTCTTCAAATAATAGGTTGATTAAAGGAGCAATCCTATGGCTGCTAGACAGTGGCTAGACGGCCATAGGATATCTGGTTTTCTGGAAACTGACCTCAGACCCTCCGCTCCAAGGTCAGTTCCCAGAGAACCAACCTCCCCGCACTTCCGCGCTGCCTCGGAGGCAGCATGGAACAGCCCCGTCCTCCGTGTTCGCAAGAGGAGTGTGGAGCAGCTGAAAAGGGGCACGGAGGGAGGCGGGGAGGAAATGCCCATACGACACATCCAACGTGTCGTACAGCAGCCTCCTCCCCCACTCTGCCCTCCCGCAGCTACACAGGAACCTGTCTAGCTGAAAATTCAGGGCAGGAGAAGCGCAGAGGGAACGATCCCCTCCGCGCTTCTCCTGCCCTGCATTGGATAGGCAGTCACCTCCGAGTTCAGAGGCAGCCGCTTATCTGAATAGGAATGCGCCCT
The DNA here is from genome assembly GCF_057233095.1 of Heloderma suspectum. Classification (NCBI taxonomy): domain Eukaryota; kingdom Metazoa; phylum Chordata; class Lepidosauria; order Squamata; family Helodermatidae; genus Heloderma; species Heloderma suspectum. The sequence goes on along the minus strand of NC_139462.1, from coordinate 128,510,028 downwards.
AAAGGTGCTTAAATTAAACATGGATTGCTTACCGGAAGCAGAGTCTTTCCCAGCAAAATATCTGTACGCCGCCCTGAGATCTTAATGATATAGGGTGGGATACAAATGTTTAAAAATAAATAAATAAATAAATAAATCACAATCTTAATAGCTTTTCCTTTAGATCAGATTTCCCTAAGCTTCAACCCACAAATAGGATCAAGTTTAGGAATTTTCTTGAACTCCCTTGCAAATAGGAACAGATGCTGCACACCAGTCTTCCTCTGCCTCCAGTTATTCCTGCTGCTTCTGCCTTCTAGGATGATTCAAATGTTTCAGAGACTACTTGCTGATGTTCCCTCTGGTCAGACATCAAATAGGAACCTAAAATATATTATGTATATTTTGGTTTGCTCATAAAATTATCATGTTTGGTATATTAAATTTGAAAGTATAGTTTATTCGGACAGTAATTACAAATTTACTAACTGAGTTTACTGTTAAAAGTGTTTAAATATAATAATTTTATGAGCAAACCAAGTTATATATAAAACAACTTTAGGAACATAAAGGCTGCTTTATGTTCCTAAAACAGCCCTCCCCAACCTGGTGCCCTCCAGATGCGTTGGACTACAATGCCCAGTATTCCTGAACATTCACCATGCTGCCTGAGGCTGATGGGAGCTGAAGTCCAAAATATCTGGAAGGCACCAGGTTGGAGACGGCTGTCCTAACTTTTAGATCTCTAAAGAGCGCTAAAAGAATAAGACTGCTTATTTTTCAATGTTCCCACAAACCTTTGTTTTTCCTCAGGGAAAAAACCAACAGGATTTTTCCATGGCTTCAAAATTTCCAGAAATTTTACATCTCTGCAGGTAAGTAACCTGTTTTTCTTCTTCATGGCCTCTGTCATGGAACAGCAACACTCTGTTCAGTGAGTGGAAGAGAAAACAGGCAAAACAGTGTACAACAGTACCAACAGGGATCAGAAAAAACAGCTGCAAGGCTGGACACCAAAATCAAAAAAGGAACAGCTGTCCCAATTGAATTCCCAACGCTTTTCAACATGGGTCTTTATCACGGGAATTACAAACTCTTAGAGAGTTTTCTGGAGGATTCCCTCTCCCTTACTTCTTCCCCTCCACCAAACCAACCTTAAAACTTCCAGGGTTCCAGGTATCAACTTCTGGTAGTGTGGTGGTTGGCTATTAGATATTGGTTGTGTTACCCCACTCAAAAAAAGAGACCACAAAGTTTCAAAAAACATTCAAAAATTTACTGAAGAAAAAACGTTAATAGGGAAAAAGTTTTAAAATTTGGACACACACAAATAACAACAACAACAAAAAACATATGAGCAAAAGGGTAACACAATAACCAGGGATAAATGCATCCAGCTAACTTAACTAGAGTGTCCCTATTTTATACAGGTCCTTACCCAAGCAATATCTTACTATGACTGGTCCAGCTCTCTCAATCAGTTCTCCAGTTTCAGCAGCTCTGTCTCTTTTCTCTAGCATGTTGGCTTTTTGGACACTTTCCTCCTTTTCTTTTTCTTATGTGCTTCCGAAGAATGGGAAGACCTCGCCTTTTAAAATAATTTTTCACTAGAAAGACTGCCAAAGACCCAGTGGTTGGTGGGTCAGAACGGCCCACGGCTAGGGTCGAAGCTGACTGAGAAGGAGACCACAACCTCCTTCTGCTGAGGCTTATCCATGCCTTTAGCCCCACTTAGTGGCTGATGCACCCCTGACGCCATAGATTTCTTGGGGGCATCTGCCACTTTCAAAGCCTTCTCTCAAATAATTGCCTTGAGTCTATCAGAGTGATTTTTCCTTGCCTGCTTGCTAAATGACATGCAGTGGTGACAAGCCTCCACAATATGACCTTCACCCAAACAGAGCAGGCACAGTGAGTGACTGTCAGTGGGCGGCAGTTTTCCCCCACAATGAATGCACTTCCGAAAAGGGGCCGTAATGGCCATACACCCTAATGCGGCACGCAATCAAACGATCACCTATAACCGAGTAACAAAAATAACCAAAAATGAATAACTATAAAGGCAGAAAGAAAATCTAGAAGAAGAGTGAAGGGAAAGCAAGAAAAAAACCAATAACAAATCTCCTCAGCCTAGTCAAAAGACCAAGAAGACCCTTCTGTTGAGTACTACCACAATGGCGGTCGACAAAGCACTGAGGGATTGAGTGGAAACCTGCTGGAGTACGTGCAGTGGGATGGTGGGGGAGGGGTTCCCGCCAAAATTCCTCAGCTATAGAAGTTTCCCAAATCGAGGCTCTGTGCAGGCGCAGAGCCCATATGTATGATGCACAGAGACCACGAAGAAGAACCCCATAGCTTAATGGCCTAGGGGCCGAGGAATGGTCATCCAATGTTACTCTCTGAAATCAGCCCCACAGGTAGGACCAGAACCACTGTAAAACAGTGCCTCCAATACCCCATCCCATGGAGTTGATCCAGGAGGATACCATGGTCAATGGTATCAAAAGCCAAAGAGAGATCAAGAAGAATTAACAGGGTTGCACTCTCCCTGTCCCTCTCTCGATAAAGGTCATCCATCAGGGCGACCAAGGCTGATTCAGTCCTGTAACCAGGATGAAACCCAGCCATCTATATCAGGGCTGTATAACCCATAACAGTCCCGCAAGCCCTTTTTGGCAGCCCCAAAGACCTTGAGCTGCCATAATAAAAAACAGAACCACCACTGAGAAAATCGTAGTGCAAACTGCAGCAGTAAGGCAGTGACTAGCCCGGGTCACTGCTTTACTTTCATTAATGGTAGCACCAATGACAGAATCAGGGGCGCTAAGGCAGGGAAGAAGGTGCAGCCTACATCACTGCTTTAACACTGCTACTGGCACTGGTAAGGTAGCAATTGGGTTGGGTTGCTGGGGCCTGGATCACTGCTTCTATACTGCTAGTAGCAACATGAAAGCAGAGATGCTCATGGCGTTCAGGGGATGCCTCTTCCTCCCCACAGCAACTCAAAGCACCCCCCCCAAATATGTGTATGTATGTGTGCTTCTCACACCCGTGTGTGTGTCTCTCTCACCCACCCCGAGAGAGTGTGTGTGTGTGTGTGCGTGTGTGTGTATGTACACTTGCAGGCCCTGTAGCCATGGCAACAGCACATTTGGCCCTTGTGCAATCCTGCTCTAGTTCTTTCTCTTTTAGCTGGATACAGTATGGATTCATCTGCTCTGGTATTTCAGCACCCTTAGGGGTCTATGCAGTCACTATCTTATGTTAAATCAGGAGGGCTCTCAACTCCTCTACATTTTTCCCTTCAAAAGGCAGTCCTTTGACTTGACCCCTTTCAGTTAGAACTGCTTTGTTCATGGATATAAATCCAGCCATATTTCTAATCTATATGGTGCCAACTCCTTAGACCTGAAAATAAAATAAAAACCCTTTGCTCAAATGGGAAAAACCCATTTCCTTTCTTCCCCAGGATCAGTTTTTGAAATTTGTGTTACATTGGTCACGTTCCAGGCCTCTGGAACAGAGGTTGGTCTTAGGGATGTGTTATATATTTTTGTTAGAAGATCAGCAATTTCACATTTGAGTTCTTGAAAAGCTCTTGGATGGATGTCATCTGAACCCGATGATTTATTTATTTTCTATTTGTCAATACGGTCTAGAACTTCTCATCACTATTTGCCTATATATCTCGGAATCCCTTCCTGAAAATATAATTCAGGCCCGGCCATCTGCACTCTATCTTCTGCAGTGAAGACAAATGCAAAGAATGCATTCAGCTTCTCTGCAATCTCCTTATACGCCTTTAGTACTCTTTTAACTCCCTTGTCATCTAACAGACTAGCCACCTTCCTAGCTGGTTTCATACTTCTAATGTATTTAATACTAGTCAAAAACCTTTTTACCTCCCTTATTGTATGCTTGCATTTCTTTTGTGCATGTTTGTGTTCCTTTTTGTTCTCTTTGCTTGAGCAAGACTTCCATTTTTGGAAGCCTTCTATTCTCTAATAAAGCCTCCTTTTCTCTAATGGCTTCCTTGACACTGCTCGTTAACCATGCTAGTCCCTCTTGGACTTTACTGCACCTTTCTTGATTCACAGTATACATTCTAGCTCAATTTTCATTATTATTGTTTTGAATAACCCCCAAGTGTTCTGGAGAGATTTGACCCTCTTTCAACTTCCTTTTTACCAGCCTCTCAGTTTTAAAGGTTTCTTCTTTTGAAGTCAAATGTGACTGTGCTGAGCTTCCTTGGCAATTTTTCACTTACATATTAGGAGCAACTCCTGATTTCATGGCTACCATGGCAATTTATATATGGTCCTACACATGCAACAGGGCACATCCTTGACCTGACTTTTGCTAGCCAGGGTGATGGTGATATGTGGGTAGTGGGGGTTGAAAGAACTATGTTGTCATGGACAAATCACTATCTAATACAGGTTTTGATTTTCTGGGACTCTCAACCTCTGCAGAAGTGGAGGTGCCTATTAAAATGGTCCACCCTCAGAGACTAACAGACCTGGAAAATTCCTGAATGCTCTGTGGGATTTACAGTTGTCAGAGCTGGTGATCCTGTTGATTTCCTGGTTGATCTCTCCAATAGGGGGATGACCTGTTTCCCGTCTCCCAGCCGAGTAGAGAAGAGCAGAGGAAGCTGCTCCAGCTGGTCTAGGGACTACAGAAGCAAGCAAGCTCCCAGAGAGTGAGTGATCAGAGCGAGTGAACAGGGGAAGCAAACAGGAGTTGGCCAGGGGAGTTTGGCGGAGGCCCCTAACATTTATTTATTTATTTGTCTTGTTACACACACTTCCATACCAGTGGGACTCTTTTTAACCTTCAGTGAGTAGAGGACCAGGCACAGGCTACTCTAGAACAACCAGGAAGCTAGACACAAGAAGGGAAAAGAGACTATGGAAGAACAAGATTCTCCAGTGGTGGTGACCTGAAAGGTGTGTGCAATGTTTGTTTTCTTGCCTGAGAACAACATGGCCTACATGTGCAACAAGTGCATGTTGATCACGCCGCTGGCAGAAAAAGTAAGAGGACTGGAGCGGTGAGTACTGACCCTCCAGGGAATAAGAGAACACGAAGAGTTCTTGGACAGAACGGTGGAACTACAGCAGTGAAGTGAAGAACAGAAGCTAGAAGAGCAACAGCAAGCTGAGGCAGAAGAGGAAACTGCTGAGGTGAAGAAAAATGAAGTAGAGGATACTCCTAGGAAAAGGGTGACAGTTAGGAGCAGAAGAACTAGAAGACACTCAGCACCAATGGAGGCAGTGGAACTAGGGAAACGTTTCCAGGTACTTGAGGATGAGAATGGAGGACAGCCTGCAGAGGAAGAATTACAGGGGAACCTGCATGACAGCAAGCAAGAGGCTGAAGGTCAGTCAAGCAGAGGCGATGAAGCCAAGGCCTACAACAAGAAGAAGAGAACAGTAGTAGTAGTGGGAGACTCCTTGCTGCGTGGGATCGAAACTCAAGTATGTCGCGAAGACCCGTGGACTCGCCAGGTATGCTGTCTCCCGGGAACACGGATTAGAGACGTGACTGAAGGGTTGCCTGCACTCATAAAGCCCACTGACAGGTATCCCTTTCTTCTCATCCTTGTGGGAACAAATGACACCACCAAGCGGAGCTACGAAGAAATCACATCAGACTTTGAAGCTTTGGGAAGGAAACTCAAGAACTTTGGGGCCCAGATAGTTTTCTCATCCATCCTTCTAGTAGTTAGAAGAGGGATAGAAAGGGAAAGAAAAATACTCCGGGTGAATGACTGGCTATGAAGGTGGTGCCGACATGAGAGATTTGGATTCTGGGACCACGGGCTATACTTCCTGGAAGACGGACTGTTGGCAAGGGACAGGTTGCACCTCACAAAGGATGGGAAGAATGTGTTTGGCCACAGCATGAAGAACTTCATCAGAAGGGCTTTAAACTGAATCCTACGGGGAAGGGAGATGTAAAGTTGGGGGTAACAATGGACGAATGTTCATGCACTACAACGGAGAGAACAGCTCTAATAGTGCCCAATAATAGTCTTCAGAAACATGTAGGAAGAAAGCCGGACCATGAAGCACATGGTCTTCGATGTCTATATACTAATGCCCGGAGTATGGGCAACAAACACAACGAACTTGAATTCTTAATACGGGAGAGAAATTATGACTTGATAGGTATAACTGAGACTTGGTGGGATGACTCTTAAGCCTGGAATACAGCAGGAATACACCAGCGACTAAGCAATTGAAGGATATAACTTGTTCAAAAAGAAGAGGAAGAACAGAAAGGGAGGTGAGGTTGCACTATATGTGTCAGGAGCACCCTACCTGACTCTTTAAGTCCCCTCCAATAGTCAACTCATGACACAGATGAAAGGGATTCTTTCCAAGGCTTTATTCTTTTACAACTTAATGACTCTTTCAGATGCTAATCACCAGCGACTAAGCAAGGAAACACACTGGGGTAGTTAGCAGAGTAGCCTAAGCTCCGGGTAAGACAGCTGGTCCCCGTTTGAAGGGGAAGAGCGGGAAAACTCTGAACGTATGAGCTATGGAGAGGTCCTCCCTCTTACCTGGGGATCCTCGGGATGCGACCGTTGTTTTAGCGCCAAGCAGGCAGAGTGCCGCCTCTCGGAGCCCTCCATCAGGCTCCGCTCCCTCCGTCTCGGCTGAGCATCCAGCAAGATCCCATCCCCCGCTCTCTCACTGCTAGGGTCACTATCTGTCTCAGGAATGCAGGCAGGAGGAATCTCTCCCTGCTGCTGTGCCTGTGAGAGATGAGTGAGCTCCTCTCCCACAGGTGGTTGGTCCTCCTCAGAATCAGAACTACTCTGGGGCTCTATGGGTTCAGTATCCACCCTGACAATATGTTAAAAATACATATCTCTGCACAGAAATACAGGAGGATGGGCTTGGTAGCCCCATTGAGAGCATCTGGGTGAAAATAAACAGAGCAAAGAATAAAAGGAACATGGTGGTCGGAGTCTACTACCGGCCACCCAATCAAGGAGAAGACGGGGATGAAACTTTTGAAAAGCAAATAGCCAATGTTTCAAGGAAGCATGATGTAGTAGTAGCAGGGGACTTCAATTTCCCCAATATTTGTTGGGAGACAAATTCTGCAAAACATGGCCCCTCCAGGAAATTCCTGACTTATGTGGCAGATAACTTCCTCCTACAGAAAGTAGAGGAAGGAACTAGAGGATCGGCTATCCTTGACTTGATCCCAAACAACAGAGATGACTTAGCCGATAAAGTAGCAGTTACAGGAACTCTGGGGGAAAGCGACCATGTTGTACTTGAGTTCTTGGTTCTAAGGGAAGCAAAAGCCAAGTGTAGCCAAATGCATACCCTGGATTTTAGGAAAGCTGATTTTAATAGACTCAGAACAATGATCAATAAGGTCCCATGGCAAGCAACTCTAACAAGAAAAGGAATCCAAGTTGGGTGGGAGTTCTTAAAAAAGGAAATTCTCAAGACACAATTACAAACAATTCCAACAAGAAAAAATGGTAGAAGACAACAGAAGAAGCCTATGTGGCTTCACAAAAAGCTAAGAGATAACCTGAAAACAAAAAAGGACACATATTCATTTCATTCATTCATTTATTACATTTCTATACCGCCCCATAGCCGAAGCTCTCTGGGCAGTTTACAGAAGTTAAAATATATATAAAACATATAGGAAGTGGAAAGAAGGCCAAGCAACAAAGGAAGAGTACATGGCAGGTAGCACAGAATTGCAGGGATGGCGTCAGGAAGGCTAAAGCTGAGAATGAACTGAGGTTAGCAAGGGATGCTAAAAACAACAAAAAGGCTTTCTTCAGCTACATACATAGTAAAAGGCAGAGGAAAGAAATGGTGGTTCAGCTATTAAATAAGGATGGCAAAACAATAACAGAGGACAAAGAAAAGGCAGACATGCTCAATTCCTACTTTGGCTCAGTCTTCTCCCAAAAGAGGGTCTATGAGCTCCCTGGCAAAGGCGAAGTACAGGCTGAAGGGGCAGGATTGCAGCTTAAGAAGGATAGGCATATGGTCAAGGAACCCCTAATTACTTTGAAGGAGTTCAAAACTCCAGGGCCAGATGAACTGCAGCCTAGAGTAATAAAGGAACTGGCAGAAGAACTCTCAGAACCACTGTCTATTCTCTTTGAGCAATCATGGAGGATGGGGGAAGTGCCAGAGGACCGGAGGAGGGCTAATGGTGTCCCTATCTTCAAAAACGGTAAAAAGGAGAAACCTGGGAACTACAGACCAGTCAGTCTGACATCAATCCCTGGGAACATTCTGGAGCAGATGATAAACCCATGTGTAGGCACCTTGAAAACAAATGCAGTGAAAACAAAACAATGCAGTGATGACTCGATGCCATCATGGATTTGTCAAGAACAAATCCTGCCAGATGAATCTGATCTCATGGGGTTAAATGATTACTGACCTTTTCCTTTTCGAAGTAAGATCTTAGAATGAATGGTGACAGCTCAACTCTACACTATCTTGGAAGAAGCTGATTATTTGGACCCATTCTGATTTGTGTTCTGGCCTGGTTTGGGAACAGAAACAGCTTTTGCCATCTTGGTGGATGACCTACTCTTGGAACTGGACAGGGGGAAGATTCTGCTGGACTTCTTAGTCACATCTGATGCCATTGATCATGTTAATTCTTCTGGGCTGTTTTGCTGATACAGGACTTGGGGGTACAATTCTAGTTCTATTTGGCTGAACGTCTCAGAAGGTGGTGTTGGAGGGCTATTGTTTGGCCTTGTGGCCATAAGCTTATGAGGTTCTTTGGGGCTCTATACTGTCCCCTATTTAAGATTTACATGAATCTACTGGGGTGGTCATCTAGAGTTTTGGGGTTGGGTCTCATCACTGTGCTGGTGATATGCAGCTCTATCTCACTTTCTCAATTGATACCAAGGAGGTTGAAGTCCTGAACCATTGTCTGGATGCAGTGAGGGACTGGATGTGGGTGAACAGATTGAGTCTCAATCCAGAGAAGACTGAGATCCTGTGGGTCAATACACCAGTAGACAAGGCAACCTGGGTATAACCTGTTCTGGATGGGGTTGTACTCCCTCTGAAGGATCACATTCACAGCTTGGGTGTATTCTTGGACCCAGCATTGCTCCCGGATGGTGTGTGGCTGCTGTGACCAGGAGTGCCTTTGCCCAGGTTCTGCTGGTGTGCTGTTGTTGTTGTTCAGTCGTTCAGTCGTGTCCGACTCTTCGTGACCCCATGGACCATAGCACGCCAGGCCTTCCTGTCCTCCGCTCTCTCCCGGAGCGTGCTCAAGTTCATATTCATTGCATCCGTGATGCTATCTAGCCATCTCATCCTCTGCCGTCCCCTTCTCCTTTTGCCTTCAGTCTTTCCCAGCATCAGGGTCTTTTCCAAAGAGTTTTCTCTTCGCATTAGGTGGCCAAAATATTGGAGCTTCAGCTTCATTATCTGTCCTTCCAATGAGCACTCAGGGTTGATTTCCTTTAGGATGGACTGATTTGACCTCCTTGCAGTCCAGGGGACTCGTAAGAGTCTTCTCCAGCACCACAGTTCGAAGGCATCGGTTCTTCGGCGCTCAGCCTTCCTTATAGTCCAGCTCTCACAGCCATACATTACTACTGGGAAAACCATAGCTTTGATTAGACGGACCTTTGTCGGCAAGGTGATGTCTCTGCTTCTTACTATGCTGTCTAGGTTGGCCATAGCTTTCCTCCCAAGGAGCAAGCGTCTTTTAATTTCATGGCTACAGTCACCGTCTGCGGTGATCTTGGAGCCCAAGAAAGTAAAATCTGTCACTGCTTCCATTTCTTCCCCTTCTATATGCCAGGAAGTGATGGGGCCAGATGCCATGATCTTCGTTTTTTTAATGTTGAGTTTCAAACCAGCTTTTCCACTCTCCACTTTCACCCTCAACAAGAGGCTCTTGAGATCCTCTTCGCTTTCTGCCATTAGGGTGGTATCGTCTGCATATCGGAGGTTGTTGATAATTCTCCCAGCAATCTTAATTCCGACCTCTGATTCATCCAACCCGGCATTTCTCATGATGTACTCTGCATATAAGTTAAATAAGCAGGGTGACAATATGCAGCCTTGTCGTACTCCTTTCCCAATTTTGAACCAATCGGTTGTTCCATGTCTGGTTCTTACTGTTGCTTCTTGACCCTCGTACAGGTTTCTCAGGAGACAGGTAAGGTGGTCTGGTACTCCCATCACTTTAAGAATTTGCCACAGTTTGTTGTGATCCACACAATCAAAGGCTTTAGCGTAGTCAATGAAGCAGAAATAGACGTTTTTCTGGAATTCTCTTGCTTTCTCCATGATCCAGCGAAAGTTGGCGATTTGATCTCTAGTTCCTCTGCCTCTTCTAAATCCAGCTTGTACTTCCGGTAGTTCTCGGTTCGCATACTGCTGAAGCCTAGCTTGTAGGATTTTGAGCATCACCTTGCTGGCATGTGAAATGAGCGCAATGGTGCGGTAGTTTGAACACTCTTTGGCGTTGCCCTTCTTTGGAATTGGAATGTAAACTGACCTTTTCCAGTCTTGTGGCCACTGTTGAGTGTTCCAGATTTGTTGGCATATTGAATGCAGCACTTTAACAGCATCATCTTTTAGGATTTTAAATAGCTCGGCTGGAATACTGTCATCTCCGCTAGCTTTGTTGTTACTAATGCTTCCTAAGGCCCACTTGACTTCACTCTCGAGGATGTCCGGCTCAAGTTCAGTGAGCGCACTATCATGGCTATCAGGGACATTCAGATCTTTCCTGTATAGTTCTTCTGTGTATTCTTGCCACCTCTTCTTAATCTCATCTGCTGGTGTGCTAGCTACACCCTTTCTCAGCGAAGGCGGATCTGGCCTTTTGATCCATACCTAAATTACCTCTCATTTATATTATTGTAATGTGCTCTGTGGGGGCCACTGAAAACTTTTCGGAAACTAAAACTGGTGCAAAATGTGACAGCTACACTGCTGTCTGTCATGCATTTTAGAGATGATATACCACTGGTCTTGAACCAACTGCAGCGGCTTCCAATTTGTTTCCTAGCCCAATTAAAGGTGCTGGTTCTGACCTATAAAGCCCTAAACAGCTTGGGTCCAGGATATCTGAAGGACCACCTCCCCCCATATGACCCTGCCCATAAGTTGAAATCTTCATCAGAGGTCCTGTTGCATGTCCCACCACCGAAAGAGGTTAGGTTGGTGGGTATGCAAGACAGGGCTTTTTCTGTAGAAGCACCTCAACTGTGGAACTCCCTCCTAGGGGAGGTCAGGTTGGCTCCCTTTTTAAAGTTTAAAGAGGCAGTAAACACTGCATTGTTTCACTAGGCCTTTGGCTTTTAATGTTGTGTCTGGTCTGTTTTTAAAGAATGTTGGTTTTTGTTTCTTTGTTTTTGCTTTTATATTGTTGTGATTTTATTGGATTTTATTCCACATCGCTTTGAGGGCCCTGGTGGGCATAAATGTGATACATAAATATTTTTAATAAATCCAAATTAAATACATATACATTAAATTTCCTAACTGCTGTGGTCACTATTTCCGATTGGTTCAACAGCACAGACATCTCATACTAAGTCCTGGGTGCCATTTAGGATTAAGTCCAGGATTGTCTCCCTCTGGTTGGTTCCAAAACCAACTGTTCTCGGGCACAGTTCTTTAGGGTTTCTAGAAATCTTACCTCATAGTTGTGATCAGAACACACATTTATCCAGTCTATGAGAGAGTAATTGAAGTCATCCAATCCTATAGATGTCTAGTCACACCAAATTCAATCTGGCTTATTCCCAGGTAAGTAGATACAGGATTGTGGCCTGAATCTGAATCCAACTCCATGGAAATAATTTAAGCAGCCAACCTCTACGTCCATGTCATATAAGCAGTACATTCTACAGTTTCACATACTGTACTTGCTTACAAATTATCCTCTATGCACCCACAGTCTTCTTTCGCCTTTTAGCCCCAGTCTTTTTCCTCTGCAGGTTGGGGGAGCACTGAAGCTCACAATACTATGGGGGCATTGGTCAATTGTACCCTGATGCCCTATTTACCCTATATGCTTTCATTTGGAGTACACAGAATGGCATATATATATATTAGTCAGAGCTTGTATGTGTGGTAGGAGGGCAAGGTTGATAGATGGATGATGTATCGAGGAGGAGGATGTACATGAGACAGGTGCTCAGGCAAGTATCTGTGTCATTATACAGAGACAAGTCAGAAAAGTAAGGAGAAGTCCCACATATATGAACAAACATACAAACATGAATAAGACTGAACATTCCCAAAAGCTGGCTCTTTAAAATGAATTAAATTATTAGAATTTGCAAGCAGAGTACTGATAGTGCTGTAGGAGTTGCTTTGCTGATTTTATTTTTGCTATAAAACAAAAAAGCTTTCAAAGAGGGTGTTTCTCAAAACTAAAGATTTCAAATTCAAAAATGTCTATCTCATTAAACCCTCACATACAATGAAGTATTATCCCCAACCTGCAGAGCAGCACAGCTAAAAGACCAAGAGAAAGCCCTAAACAACTTGGGATCAGGATACCTGAGAGAGCGCCTTCCCCCCTTATCAATCTACCTGATTACTGAGGTCATCCAAGGGCATGCTCCTGGTGGTTCCACATGGATCAGCGGCCCAACTGGAGTCCACCCAGAGAAGAGCCTTAAGTGTGCTGGCTCCCATCTTATGGAACTCCCTGCCTCTAGAGGTCAGGCAGGCATCAACACTAGGTTGGTTTTGGTGCCTCCTGAAAACAGCTCATTTCCAGGAAGCCTTCCTCGGTTGACCAGTCTTGGTTGTATTAGCACTCTGTTTTGAAAAGAATAATTTTAATAGCACGTTTCATTCTTTTTATCTTTTGTTTATTTTATCTCTTGTTGTTCACCACTCCAGAACCTGTTTACATATGGAGTAGTATACAAATGTTGCAAATAAATAAAATAAATAAAGTGAAGGATGGATACCAATTTGAAATGGAAATTTCAAAACCCAACATAGCTTTTAAATTACACAATGGATTTTCACACATCCCATGAAAAGGCAGGCTCCTGCATTGTTTAGGAATTTGGGGCATAATCTAAATCAGCCTTTCCCAACCTGGTGCCCTTTAGATGTTTCTACTCCCATCAGCCCCAGCCAATGGTCAGGCATGCCAGGAGTTGGAGACCAAATCATCTGGAGGGTCATTGGTGCTGCTAGGGCTGAACCTTGGAATCAAGGTCCAGGGCCCAGGAGCCCCCAAATGACCATCCAGAAAGTGGAAGGTAATGAGGATATCAGGGCAGAAGAAGCAAACTCCATTTTATTCCTGTAGTCATGATAGTGCTATGTTTTAAGTGACTTTAAAACTGCACATGCTGGAAGTTGTTGTTGTTGTTTTCTCAGCATTGGGAAAAACTGTTCTTGTTATTTATGTTCTAACATATCAGGAATTCAGAAGCAATTCTAAAGCATGGATTGGTTGGGGTGTGTGAAGAGAAATGTTAGTTGTGTACTTCATAGCTGAAATAATACCCTTAGCCATCCAAAAGGGCTCCCCATAAGACCATTACCTTCAGAGTCTAAAATTACCTAGCTGTACCTCTGTGGAGGGCACTAGGTTGGGGAAGGCTAATCTAAACAAATAAGAAGTGAGAGTATGTTTTGGGTCAGCAAAAACCAGGCAATAAACACTGTGAAGGCTCTAATTCAGAATAAGTTTTTAAAACTGCTGTAAATCAGTAATTTTTCAGTGACTTTTTCTGAAACTTGTCAGGTTATACCACTCCCAGGTAGATTATATATGCTAAATTACATACTGATGGGACAAATCATTTTCATTTTATAATATATAGGATTTTCAGTCTCTAAAAATATACATTAGGCAAGGCCTACATCTTAACTGCCGAACTTCTCTCTGTAACATTGTACTTTATGCTGTAAACTACCCAGGAATCAATGATGAATGAAATGCAGCAGAAACATTTTTGAAACAAATAATTAACTAATAAAATAAATTATACTATCTTTATTTTCAAAATTGGCATCTTCAAATGATTCAGATTCATTTGTCAAAAATGTTGGCAAATTATGCTAAAATGAACATAACGAATTGTGGCTTTTTACAAGTTGTTACTAACTTTTTGGAACATTTCGCCATCACTTTCTCAAGCACATCTAGAGCATTTTAAAAATATATAATTATATTATCTAGTTGAAAAGCTAGAATCTTCTTTTTAACATGTGCTTTATTGAACAATGTTCAAAATGTATAAACTAGAAGCGCAGAGAGAAGATAGCCAGAAATACTTATGACAAAGAACACTGCCATTAAAACTCTAACTGCAAACATTGCTTGTACCTCTATATCATCCTACCTGTCCCCCCCAATTACCCAATTTTTGATAATTTACAGTAGCGAGTATACAAAACTATGCGATATTCTGGTTTAAACTATATTTGCTGGCATTTTATAAGATAAATGGGAGCAATGTTTCAAGAAAGCAATCCTTTTTCTAACGCTTAGCCGCCAACATTTATTCTACTGACTTATAATAGTTCTATCCCACAATCTGTGTGACCAGTTCATTATTAAGGAAATATTAGATTACTTCCTGTAGGTATTTAATTAGATCTCTGTTTAGTTAAAAGGGGCATCTTCCATTTAGTAAATCAACTGGTTCAGAGGGTATTTCATTACTGTTGATACCTTAAATCTTTTGAATAATAATTTCTGAAAGAGATTAATATGGATGCATGTCCACCAAATGCAGAAGTTAGTCACAGCCTCTCCAGCATCTTCCTGAACTGATATATCTGGCTGCACCCAATTTTATTGGACATAGATTCCATTTCCAGAGAAGATCTTGCATGCGCCTCACAGATAAGGTAAATAATGGATGCTGCAGGCAGGTAGAGTGAAGCTAGTGGTGTCTTACAATACTATTTACAAGAGTTTATCTACCTCTTTAAAATTAGGAATTTCTAAAAAGCATGTGAATCACAGTGGATTTAAAATACATTAAAATCACAAATGGATTCAGCAAAGAGTATGTGATCTTTGGCAATCTATTGTTTACTTACCTTGCCCAGAATGGCTCTGACAGTAATCTATGCTTGCCTGCCTTCGATCTGGTGGTTCCTCGCTTCCTCCATCTGCAAGAGAACCGAAACACCACAAGTACATCAATACAGCAGGCAGAACAGGTCGATGCAGCTTCCCTTCCAGAACCATCACTGTCTCTTAAGGCACAGCAGGTCAGTTGGCTTTATTTTGGTTGTAAAAGGGAAAAGACAACCCAACAGCAAAAGCTCTGCTTCCTGTCTTTAGTCCCTCAACTGGATGCATGCAATATTTGGAATGGCCACAAAGGTCTTCTTTAAGCTTCTCTTGATGCCTCCACAAACATCTGAACAAAGTCACACTACCATGCCAAGTTTTTAAAACAAGATGGATCAGATGTTCTAAATCATAAAGAAATAGTCGGCCATTTTGGAAGTAAATCGAGTTAAAAACCAGATAATTGTTCTATGAAATATTCCTTCGCACTTAATTTATCATTCCAACAAATCAGCATTCACAAGTGTTTTTATATTGTTCAGAAAAAGCTGCAGCAGCAGACACTAATGTGTAAATAAACCTTTGTGGACAAATGAGAAGGACATGGAAGTATTATGCAATTAAGTACACATCATTCTTATTGATCATATCACCAGATTAGTAACAATAGATATGCACATCAATATGTATATTCCAGAATGTATGACATAGTCAGAACAGAATGTGTATTAAAAATACAGCTGCTTGAACTAACTGCGGCATTTTTAAGTATATAAATACAAATGGGAGAGGGGAGTCTTACAGAGAAAGATGCAGACAAATAGCATCAGGCAGTAGTAGCTCAGGGTGCCCACTAAACGTGCCCCACACCAAATGTGATATTCATTATTATAGGGCCTTAAGACTTTAGACATACCCAAGCAAGGGATCTACACACACGCACACCAGAGGAGGACAACCAATACTAAATTGTTTCTATAAAGAAAGAGTTAGTCCTCAAACCTTCCCCAAATGTTTTTGCTTGATGCCGTTCTACAAAACAATTGTGTATCCAGCAACAGAGAATTGCTAAAGGTACACTGTAAGTTTAGAGAGTTTGTGCAAGGTATTTTTTCACATGGGAGGGATCACGGTTGTACTTTGCTTCCAAGTTAAGCTCAGTTTTAACAATCAAATCCTGGCTTAATAAACCAGATATGTGCAAGCTCCATACATTTGCACACAGCCCCTTTCCTTGTCTCTCCAAGCGAGTGAAGAAGCCAGGAAGGCACGATGAACCATAGTGTCCCATTATGTGCAAACCAGGACCTATGGCTAATGGCTTCCAAATGAGTCAGGATTCAGAAGCCAACTTTAAACCATGGTTCAGACAATGAAATCCTGCTTTAATAAACCAGAATATGCAAGAGCTCCATCCACCTGCGTGCAGTCACTTTGCGCCTTCCTTTGCATGACCAGTGAAACAAACAAGAAAACCACAGTTAAGCTGGCCATTGTTTCAAAGCCATTAACCATAGTTCCCAGTTCACATCTAAAGGAAAGGTATGGTTATTTGTGCTTCCTGGTTGGTTTAGCCACTTGTGCAAAGGAAGGAGTGAAATGGTTGCATGTGGGTGCACAGAGCATTTGCAGATTGTCCAAAAGCAGCTATACTGTCTTAATCTTACTTTTGTGGACTGAGAAGAACTTTTACCCAGGTCAAATTGGCAAGTTCCTTCCAGAACAATTTCTTGTAATTATGTCAGTCTCTAGGACCCAAAAGCATGACTCCAAAGTCCCTTGCAGGATCAGGTTCTTAAAACAACATGTAACTTCAGAGAGGTTACTACAGTCAAATAAGCAAATCACCACCATTCACTAAGGCTATTTTGAAATACAGTTATGTGCAAGACTATCCGAAATAATTTCAAAATGCCTGTTCCCAACTGAATTTTTTAAAAAGTTGAATATATAGAAGAAAAAGCCAAAAAAGGGACTGAAGTCTAGGGAGTGCCTACAGGAGCAAACAATAAAAATCCTGACAATCATGTTAATATCAAACCAGAAGCCAGGAATCAATAAGAAAAAAAGGCTGTGGGATTTAATTGGTTTGTTAGATTAATTAACAAATTTGTAGTCATCTTAGTTAATGAGATTTCAAGTGAAAGACATACTTCTTTATTTGTTAAGGCAAAAATAGAAAACAAAAAAAGATAGTATTGTAGATGTCATTTTCTTCTAAAACTCAATGGTAGTTTTTGGTGTAATCCTAAGCACGCATAGTCTCATTGAACCCAGTGGACCTTCTGAACAAACAGATTTAGGATAAGGCAGTTAGTTTATTAAATTTTAATTTCTTTAAAGCTTCCTTCAACATCTCAAAAAGGCACCTATAAAATATTTAAATGGCATCAATTAGTCAAATCAAACAAACACTGGGCATATGATTCAATAAACTATTTAGAGCACAGTACTACAGGATTGATGCACAATAGACCAAGGGCTTTGAGACTGGAGCCTTTCATCTATCCTAAGCAAGTGGAGCAATGGACACTTTCTCACACTCTCCAGCTTCCATTTTAGCATTTTGTACTCGGTGACCCTCTGAGCCCACCTAGCTTGCTTACCTTACTGTTGGCAGGGATGGGAACAGAGAGGCTTGTGGATCCAGTGAATGCACATCCTCTCCTCTCCCCTATCCCACCCACCCCCTACCCTCCCTCCCTGTCCTCTTCTGAGGTCATGACCCTGACCCATAAGAGGAGATGTTGAAGAGCTTTCCACAGTGTATGGGTGATGGGAACAAGCAGAGATTATCCCCATACACAAGGTTGTAGCTCTGTCCACAGCCTCAGGGATGGGGAGGATCTGCCATATGCTATCTCCCCTGGGACACCACCCCAGGGACAACAGACGTTCCCTCTTAATGGGTTGGCAATCCAACTAGTTTTGCTGATGTTGCTATGGAAGCAGCTAAGTGTGTCATGGAGCGGATGTCTGCTGTTCTTGCCATTACTTCTTGCCAGGAGGCAGGTTGGTGCCCTCATCGAAGAACCTCTGACAGCGCCGTCCTACCAAATGAGCAGCCCCTCCTGGCTTGAAAATCTAGATGACAATGATTGACACAAGTGGAAGAGGTCGACCTACAGACGTCTGGTATCGACACCCCTCTTTCAAACACCACTGATGTTGCTACAGCTCTGGTTGAGCGGGCCATCACCATATCAGACAAGTCCAGGCATTCCAATTCATAAGACAGTTTAATGGCCCGCACCACCCAAGCCACTAAGCACTGGGACGAGACGGGGAGTCCTTTCTGAGATCCTCCATAGCAGACAAACAAATGCTGGGATCGACAAAACAACTCCATTCTAGCCTTATAAAACACCAAAGCCCTAAGAACATCTAAAGGTGTGTGGTGTCTTCTCAATTGCAGTCCAAGGCGAGGCAAAAAAGGCGGGAAGAACTATATCTTGACCCAAATGAGAACTTCAAACAACTTTAGGCAGGAAGGCAATGTCAGGACAAAGTATTACTTTGTCCCTAAGAAAACTTAAGTATGGAGCGTCCACATAACTCTCCACAGCGTCAAGCCGAGGTAATGGCCTCTAGAAACACCACTTTGGGGAGAGAAGACAAAGATCTGCCGTAGCAAGCGGCTCAAATGGTTTTTTAGTAAGAGCATGTGGTACCACAGACACGCTCCATGCCAGCACCGGCAGTTTCACAGGAAGGGCACGATTTTTCACTCCCCTCAAAAACTGACGGACCAGAGGATGCAAAAAAACAGAATAACCATTGGCAACAAACGGAGAAGCCGAAATAGCTGCTATGTAAATCCGAAGAGAAGAATGCTTAAGTCCTTGCTCATGGAGCGAATTGCAAAATGCCCTGTATCGTACACGAAGAAGAACCCCGAGTTAACACACACCAAAAGTAATCTGAACAGGTCCCTAAACAAAATGCATCTTTGGCTTCCTCCAATCTGATGATATCTACAGTACACTCCCTCTGTCTGAAGCTTCCCTTCCTCCTATATACATGTTTCTTTAAATGCAAAACCTGATGGCAGTATAATAAACAAAGTAGTGCACCATGGTGACATTGGTATCTTTTATCTAACTGCAACAGAAGCAGTGTTTATCATTCATTCATATATATATATGTGTGTGTGTGTGTGTGTGCGCGCGCACGCGCGCGCACGTGCACACGCACGCCACCCACTAGCCAAGGCTGTCTGGGCGGTTCACAACCATTCATAAAAACAAACAAACAAACAAACAAACATTATAACAATTATAATACAACATTATAATAAAACATGGTCTAAAAAAGTTTAAGATGCAAAATTTAAAACAATTAAATAGCTAAAAATCATTTTAATTCACTATTTCAATAACAGACCTGTTCAAGACAGCCAACATACTTGCCATTAAATGCCATTATATGCCTGGGCAAAGTCTTAACCAGGCAATGAAAAAATGACAGTGTTGGCACCAGCCTCAGCAGAGAGCTCATTCCACAGTCGGGGGGCCACCACTGAGAAGGCCTTCTCCCTTGTTGCCACCTTCCGAGCCTCCCTAGGAGGAGGCACTCAGAGGAAGGGTCAAGATGTTGATAATAGTCTCCGGATAGGTTCATGTTGGGAGAGGCGTTCCATCAGGTATTACGGTCCCAAGCTGTGTAAGGCTTTATAGTTTAAAACCAGCACCTTGAATCGGGCTTGAATGAATACAGGCAGCCAATGCAAACGAGCCACAGTTGGTCTTATGTGCTCAGACCTTCTGGTCCCAGTTATTAATCTGGCTGCCACATTTTGCACAAGCTGCACCTTCTAAACAGTCTTCAAGGGCAACCCCACATAGAATACATTGCAGTAATCTAACTAGGAGATTACCAGAGCATAGATAACTGAAACCAGGTTTTCCCTGTCCAGATAGGGGCATAGCTGGACCACCAGCCAAAGCTGGTAAAAGGCACTCCGAGCCACTGAGGCCACCTGAGCCTCAAGTGATACAGATAGCTCCAGGAGAACCCCCAAGCTACAAACCTGCTCCTTCAAAGGGAGTGCAACCCCACCCAGAACAGGCTGAACACCCACCATCCGGTCAGAAGAACCACCCACTAACAGCACCTTAGTCTTGACTGCATTGAACTTCAGTTTATTAGCCCTAATCCAGCCCATGGTCCCAGTCAGGCATTGATTCAGCACATCTACACCCTCACCTGATGAGGAGGAAAAGGAGAAGAGTTGCATGTCATCAGCATACTGATGGTAACGCACTCCAAAACTCCAAATGACCCCACTCAACAGTGTCATGTAGATGTTAAATAGCATGGGGGGCAAAACCAACCCCTGAGGAACTCCATGCTGGAAAATCTATGGGGCTGAACAATATTCCCCAAGCACCACCTTCTGGAGCCATCCAAGTAGGAACGGAACCACTACAACCCAGTGCCCCCCACGCCCAGCTCAGACAGTCACCCCAAACGGATACCATGGTTGACGGTATTGAAAGCCACCAAGAGATTCATGAGTATCAACAGGGTCATCTCCCCCTGTATCTCTCCCAACATACACGGTGACCAAGGCTGTTTCTGTGCCAAAACCCGGATTGAATCCCAACTGAAATGGATCCAGATAATTGGTCTCATCCAACATTGTCTAGACCTGGCTGGCCACCACCCACTCAAGGACCTTGCCCAGGAAAGGAACATATGCCACTGGCCTAAAATTGTTAAGATCTTCTGGGTCCAGAGAGGATTTCTTCAGGAGTGGTCTCACCACCGCTTCTTTCATCTGGCTCAAGACCACTCCCTCTCACAAAGAGGCATTAATTACGTCCCTGGCTCAGGGGGCTGTTCCCTCCCTGCTGGTTTTTATAAGCGAAGAGGGGCAAAGCTCCAGTATGAAGATGGCTGTACAAACCTGTCCAAGCACCTTGTTAACATCCTCAAGCCAACATCCTTTATATCAATTCTGAGCTTATTTGGCAAAGCAGTAATCTGCATATGGGCTCTTGCAGCATGGTGAGAAATATGCTATAACAGAGAACTGCATTAATATACAGATGAGCTATGCATGTTTTTAACAAAGAACCTCAACAGCTTAAGCCAGTAGTTCCTATTAAAAAAATATACACAGCTCAAGACAAAGTGACTAGCCAAAGCTGAAAATGAAGCAGTATCCACACTACTTAGATAGGTTCGGCAATGTGGCATTTTCATCCTGTAGGCAGAATTTCCAGCCTATGTACCCTAATCACAATAGCAAAGTACAATTTGGTTTAACAACTGTTTCTCTCTCTAACATTATAATAGCAGTCACGTCAAGTTTAACTCAGCCAGATGCACAAAGTAGCAAAAGACTCAGTCCTTTTCTAATAATAATAATATCACTTACAGAGTGCCTGATTTTTTTCTAAGTACTATACTGATATTAAAAGAAAAGACAATCTCAGCTCATAGGTTCACAACTTAACAAACACTACAAAAGGGGAAAAAAGAATGGGGAAATAAGAGGAAAACAAATGTATTCAAGTACCAATTCTGGAAGTTACATAATCTCAGAGTACCATCTGATTTGGATAGGTGGGCCACCCCTTCCTTTAAAGTAGCAGAACATGCTTCCCTTCAGTTCTGCAGTCCTAGATCAACTTGTAGTTGATCTGTATCAAAAATTCATTTGATAAAGGAACATGCTCCATGCAGCTGCTCCTTCTCTGGACGATGGATAGTCTTCCCCTTGTGGGGCAGGCTCTGAATGGCCCTTGGTCCCTTGGCTGATGGAAGAGGCCAGGGTGCACTTCCCTTCAGTTCTGCAATCCTAAATCAACTGTCTAGAACAGGGGCAGGGAACTTCTTTGAGCCTATGGATATATTTGGAAATGTCTTGGGCACCACCACAGGATGGGCACACTGGAGATGAAAGGTGCAGTAAGAAAGTCTCTGAGTACCAGAGCTATACATGGGAAAAGATGGGACTTGCTAGAGGCCTCACTTTATTTGAGATGATCTCAGGTGCCAGTAAGAAAGTTTTGTTATTTAAACAAAAAAAATTAAACTGGGACGTGTAGGGCACCTTGGCAGGTACCAAGAAAGATGTCTGAGGGCCCATGAGTGCCACATTGCCTATCCCAGGTTTAGCAACTGTGATAATCCAACTCAGCCGGTTCCTGTTGTTGAGAGAAAGTCTGTTAACAAAGAAGTGTGCACCTTGTTGACAGAAGAGTTATGCTATCTTAGCTGCTCAGCCTTTCCCCAGATGCTGCTGGAATGAATGAATGAATGAATGAATGAATGAGTTTATTTATTGTCTTTACCGCCCAACAGCAGAAGTTCCCTGGGAATATAACTCCCATGCTCCCCCAGCCAGTATGTCCAGTGGTTAGGGATGAAGGGAGTTGTAGACCATCATCATCTGGGAACCCAAGGTTGGGAAAGATCATTCTAGACGAACAAGAGAGTGGAGGTTCCCACCAAACACCACTACACAAAGCTAGCTCTCTTACATCAAGAAAAGTAGCAGAAGACAGAATCACTTGATTATTGAAATCAAAGCTATTTACCTCCCACCCAGCTGGCTTGTCAGCTAAGGACAGCCACATTTTTCATAGCTCTGTCCCAGAGAAAGCCCCACCATCCCATTATTCCAGTTTTCAAGAAGCAACTAAACTTCCTCACCAGATACATGCTGATGGCAACTGAAACCGAAGTAAGCTACATACTAAAGCTGTGTATATCTCTATTTTTAAACCAAATTAGAAATGGTGATGCCAAACCTATAATGGTTGATTAAGCAATGACAAGATATGTGATCTGAGGCAAACAACAATATCAAAAGAGGAAAGGGAAGGGCTGGCAGATTGTAGAGAATTACTATCACCTGGCCTCAGTTCTAAGTGTTTGTCTACTCTACCCTCTTCCCAGGTACTTCAGACTGCGTGAGTCAAAGGACTCTTGCCCATGGTTCTCAACCAGGAGTAATAGGTTGGGCTCCTCAGGCCAACAGAGCAGGGAATAGGAGCAGACCATCTGTTTCTTGTCATTAGCTTGGATTGGGTGGCTGGTGACTACTGGGGCTGGGAGGGCAGAAGGGGTAGGTCACTATCAGAGGCACAGCCAGAGCCAAGCGGTCACCATAAACACACTGGCAAGCATGTGCTGCATGGTCAAGCACAGAGCAAGGGGGGGAAAAGTCAGGAAAGGCAGAAAAATTGGCAAGCATGTGCAGTATAGCAGTTTTAAACAACCTTACATGGTAAAGCACAGAGTAAAGATAATGGAGCCTTGAAAGGCAGGAAGTTGGAAACCATGTACAGTATACCAATTTTCAATGTTACTTGCTGCAGCAACACAGACACTGCAAAGGCAGAAGAGCTTTAGAAGGCAGAAGAGCTGGCCACTGAGGCACACACTTTGTCAAGAAACGGCCAATAAGAGTATTTTAGTGTATTTGTCAAGGCACAGCCAATAACAGTATTTTAAGTGTATTGCATTAGTAGATTGATAAAAACCTACAACAAACATGAACGACTCAGAATGAAAGAAAATGGCCACCAGCCATCACGACTGAGTCAGAAAAGAGAATCCATTGCCCTACTGCAAGCTAGGGATGTCCGTTGCTGGGAAATCCAGCCTTTTTGGGCTTGCTGGATTTCTGTTGTGCCCCGACATAGCTTGCGATTGTGAGCCGTGCCGCAGGTTTGTTCCGGAAATCCAGTAACGTTTTCAGGTGTTTTTTTTAAAATGCGTAAATAGCCATTTGTGCAAACTGCAGCTGCACAAATTGTGGTCAAAATCTGTTCGAATTCCGCAAACTGCAGCTGCAATTGGAGCAAATTACAATTTATGCAATTAAAAAAACAACAACCCAAAATCCATGAAGTGGTCCAACTCGATGCAGATTGAGTCAGGCCAGCTTGCGGGAAAATGAGCCAAAATCTGGGGGGGCAAGGTGATGAAAACTCAGCGAGATCCACCCCAGAGAGATTCTTCCAACATCCTTACTACAAGCACATTTGGTCCTTTGAAGTTAATGACCCCACTACAAGCACATTTAGCCCTAACAAAATCCAGAGCTCCACTGCAAGCACATTTGGCCCTTAAAAATTCCATGGCCCTATTGCAAGCACATTTAGTCATTAAAAAATTCCACAGCCCCAGAGCAAGCACATTTGGCCCTAAGAAAAATCCTCAGCGCCACTGCAAGCAAATAAGGTCCTAAGAAATATCCACAACCCCACTGCAATCACAATTAGTCTCAAGAAAAATTCAGAGCTCCATTGCAAGCACATTTGGCCCTTTAAAAATCCATAGTCCTGCAAAAACAACAGCAACATCCCCCACCCCACAAAAAGGAAGAAAAGGTAATTTATTTACATATGATTTATAGTTGTTCTGGGTGGCTCCTCTGTCACTGCAAAGGCTCCATTGTATAAAAATACCTAAAATTGATAAGGAAATTCTCCCCCTCCCCCTCCCCCACTCACACAGGATCTGTGGTTGTCTTACCAATTTCCCCTCAAGCCTTCTGGTACTGTTGCTGAATGCCAGGTTGGTTTATAATAAAATCTTCCTCATCCATGACATGAATGTGGATGAGGAGGATTTGGATCTATGCATAAATGAGATGTATGCATAACAGAGTTGATAAAAAAATCAGTAATTTTTTTAAATCAAAAAATCATTTTAATTTAAATTTATTTTTAAATTTAAATTGGATTTTTGACATTTAAATCAGATTTTGTAATTTTCTTAAAACAATTAGTTTTATATGCTCCAAGATCAAGGAGGGGGAGCTGCTGTAATCTATAGGAATTCTATCTTTCTCTCTAGACTTCCTGTCCAAGTGAGTACCACCTAAGAGTGTTTGTATGTTGTGTTGGGCGAGCAGGACAGACTGGAGAGTCTACTGGTGTCCTGACCACTCTGCTGCCCAGCAATCTCCCTGCCTGAGCTGATGGAGACAGTCTCGGGCTTGGTGTTAGAGACCCACAACCCTGAATGATGGTCCTGGGGGGATTTCAACATTCATGCTGAGGCCACCAAGTCTGGGGCAGCTCATGACTTCATGGCTACCACAGGGCAGTCCCAACCTGTCATCGGCAGAACACATGTAAGAGAATACATTCTGGACTTGGTTTTCTCTACTGGGCTGGAGAATAGTGGTCTGAAGCTCCCTTGTCATGGTCAGACTATGCTGAGATTTAGACAAACAGTGGCTGTCTTCTTCCACACAGTGGGGGACTTCTTAGGATGGTCTGCCCCCAGAGACTGGTGGATCTGAATAGCTTCCAGAGGGCTCTAAAACACTGGTGGTACTGTATTACAGTAGTTCTGGTCCTACCTGTGGGGTTGGTTTCAGAGAATAACATTGGGTAACTATTCCTCAACTCCTTGGCAACTAACTAATTTTTGTGAACCGCCCAGACAGCTTTGGCTATTGGGCAGTATAGAAATGAAATAAATAATAAATAAAATCTGTGGGGTTCTGCAGGGTACCATCTTGTCCCCAATGTTGTTTAAAAACTATACGAAGAAACTGGGAGCAGTCATGAGGGGATTCTCCCTGTGACATCTGAATCAGGTGGGGCTGTGCAAGTCCTTGATCAGTGCATGGACACAGTATTAAGCTGGGTGAGGACCAATACATTGATACCTGGGTTCCCCAGATGACCACATCCCTTTCCCCAATCACAAATTATTTGATGGTTTCCTTTAGTGAAGATTTTCTCCCATTCTAAAAGGTCAAAATGCCTCTCTTCAGTGTTAGTTATTAGCAGTGGAAGTTTTAATCTAAATTATGCTGGTATTTTTGGTATTTTGGCCCTACCCCTTTTGCCTTCAGCCCTGTCCACCACTGGAATGTGGCCCCTAAGAATGTCTTCAAAATGGAATTAAGCTTGTGGGATGAAAGAGGTTCAACACCCCTTGAACTACATGAAACCACTGAATGAGGTCTTTAGGGGGGTTGGGGTACACTTTCATCCGTATCAGATGACATGCAACTCTACTTTTCCTTCTCTTCAGAGCCAGATGAGGTGTCAGGGATGAGTCCCAGCACATTGAGATGTCTGACAGCTATGTCTCTGAATCAGACTTGGATCAGCTAGATTAGGGGCTGGAGGAGAGGCCCTCCCTAGTGAGCCAAGACGCTGGGAGAGATTCCTCAGAAGACCTTGACAAACAGATGGCCCAGACTGAGTCGCTGCCCGCTCCCTCCACTATAAGAACTCAAGTTTCCAAAGATGAGGAAGAGGGGTGTGACATGAGAAACGCTAGGGGACGTCATAAAACCAAGCAGGAAACGTTAGGGGCAGGGCTCAGACACTCCGCCAGAATAGCCACTCTTAGAAGCCAATGTAGGAGGGAGCCACCCTAAGGGAGAGGCATCACTGAAAAGCAAGTCTGGCCGTGAGAGGTTCCCACCCAAACTCTAGGCAACTTCTTTACCCTTCAGTTTGTCTCTTCTAATTAGGAATCCCAGATTAGTGTTTTAGGGGCCTGAGGCAGTCTGAGAGTTTCCTTGAATCTGCATTTGTAAAGAGGCTAGTTCCTAGCAAAATAAGGTAATGACAGCCTGAGACTTTGTCTCCTTGTGGTGTTGACTGCGAAGGGGAAGGACAATCCACATCTGACATGTGGCTCTGAGGGTGATGGACTGGTGCCTGGACACAGTAATTGACCAGCTAAGGGCTAACAAACTAAAGCTCAATCCATACAAGACAGACGTACTGCTAGTGAGCGGTTCCTCAGAACAGATAATTGGGATTCAACCTGTTCTAGAAGGGGATGCACTCCCACTGAAGATCAGGTGCATAGTTTGGAGGTATTCTGGATCCATCACTATCATTAGAGGTTCAAGTGGCCTCTGTGGCAAGGAGCATCTTTTACCAGCTTCCATCAGTATCCTAGCTACAAACATATATGGAAGTGGATAGTCTAGCTGCAGCGATTCATACCCTGGTAACCTCCTGTTTGGATTATTGTATTGTGTTATATGTGGGGCCACCTTTGAAGATGGTCCATAAACCTCAGGTAGTGCAAAATATGGCTGCGACAATTCTAACTGGGACTAGGTGTTACAATGATATTACACCAGTCCTCTCACTTGCACTGGCTCCCAATACGTTTCTAGGCCCAATTCAAAGTGCTGGTTTTGACCTATAAAGCTTCTCATGGCTTGGGACCTCGGTATCTGATAGAATACCTCTTATCATATGTCCCTTAAAGTCATTCATGAAAGCCTTTTTTTAGAACCCCCTCATTCTGAGAATAGGAGGGTGGCAACAAGAAAGAGGGCTATTTTTGGTTTTGGTGGTGGCCCCCCAGCTCTGGAATGTTCTCCCAGCGGAAGCCTGCCGGTTACCCACACTGCTATCTTTCCTGTGCCGGGCTAAGGCTGTTCTCCCAAGCTCTTAAAGTGATTTTAAGTATTTTTAAACAGTTTCATATTTTTAGTGTTTTATTATTCTAATTCCTGCAATGTGGTTTTCCCTCGTATGCTTGGTATTATATTTTAAGTTGTGTCGACGCATTTATTAGTTTTACATCCTTGATTGCTTTTACTGGGATTTTATTTATACCATTACTGTGATGTTTTGAGTTGTAAAATAACAAGCTAAGTTATTTTATGAGGTGTTTAATAAATTAAATGATCATTTGAAAAAAGGGGTTCTCTTTTAAAAGCACTTACTGATGGTTTGTTCCTCTAAAATTTCCTTCTAAAAGCCTTAGAGTGCAATCCTAAGGTTTTGGTGCTCTATAGAGAGAGGGCTCTGATTTCTAAACCTATGCTTTCTATCCTATGCTCTGCTGGCCAGAGCCAGCCAGAGTAGGTTGACTTTTACAACCTCGCATTCCTCCATTTTGCTATTTAGAGCTAGAAAGGCCTCTAAGCCCATCTACCTCAAGCACCTTGGGGCAGGAGATGGAGAGTCTCATAGATCTTGCAGATCCATGGCTCTCCATCCCCCTCCCTTCCCATTCTCATGACCCATTTATGTGGCACACACTCTGGCACAAAACGCCAAAATCAGTGAGACTGTTTCTTGTAGTAAATTTCACGGCAAAAGATTAACAGTTAACACTTCTTATAAAACATATAACTATAACAGAAGCTATAGGCACATTGCTTAGTTCAAAAAACAGTCCAAGCTAATAACTACAACCATGTTAGAGATCAGTCTAATGACAGTTTCCCAAATCAAGATCTCTACAAGTCAGAATACAAAGCAAGGTCAAGAGTCACAATAAATCCAGGCAAGAAGACATTCCAGGCGATTCAAGACATCTTCCAAGAGCAAGTTACACAAATAGAATTTACACACACAGGCAGAGATCAGTCCAAATCAGATCAAAGGTCAAGGGTGATGATAAGTTCAAGCAAAAGAGCATTACAGGTTTTAAAGAAGATATTCCCAACACAGGCTTGCTCCAGCTCCCAGTAACAGTTCCAGGAGAGACAAGAACCTCAAGTTCATAATAAGTCCATGCAAGTCAGTATCTTGGACAATTAAAATGATAAGTCCAAGCAAAAGAGACAGCACCAGGCAAAAAAGAGATTCCCATGCAGGGCCTTTACAATCCATGCTCCCAGGCAGACTAAGTCCAGGATTCAGGCAAATCCTTTTAGGCAAATTCTCACCGATACAAGGTGTAAACAGACAAGGTTCCAGATTTGATGGAGAGTCCAGATGAGAAAGTGCAGCTCAGACGATGGAAAGTCCAGGGAGATGTTTCCATTCTGCTTTCTATAGATGCTTCCATTCCAAAGAAACAGGTTTGAAACCCCTCCTTCCGTAGCCTCTGATTCCCACGGAGAGACTATCAACTTTCTTAGAAGTAGACATGTTGTTCAAGGTCAAAACTTGCAGCTGGTCAGCAGTGTTCAACACCCTCAGCCTACTCCCCTCTGTGAAACTAAGCAGGATGATGCAGCATTCTGACATTCCTCACCCTGAGCAGGTCCAAACCTGCCCCTGCTCCTTCAGCCTGAAACCATACTGGTCCACTTCTTAAATAGATTCTGACTCTAAACTATAGGACCCACAGCAGCGCTTGGGCCAATCCTGACACCCATTCGCTAGAACACTCCCTTTTCACACACCTCCTGACCTCTTCCTAGGACAGGGTGGAGGAAATCCCCATTTGGGTTTCCCCTCCCGAGGTTGCATTTATAGCTTCAGGAGGGTAATTTATATTCCCCTCCCGAAGCTGCATTTATACCTTCAGGAGGGTAAATCCACTGTATCCTACGGTCCCTGAGATGCTCTCCCACAGACCACAGCATTGCTCCGTTAATGTTAAATGTAAATTAATGCTTTTAGCATTGGCCAGCTCACTCTGCATGAGTTTGAAAGGAGCAGGAAGACAGAGGGCGTTTGGACAAGGGAAGTGCTTTCTCCAGCTTTCTACTATGACCCTTTATTTACTGATAAAACATCAGAATGAAATATTTAAAAATAAAAGTGCCCTCTTTCACTGTGCTGGTCAATTATTGTTTTAAAAGATGTCATTATTTGGGAAATTGGCTGGAATACAGGAAGTGAGGAAGAGGAAATCATTTTTTGTCTAGGGAAAAGATTGTGAGTTCAGACATTTCACTGAAAATCCTGGTTAAGCATGTGCTTAGAGTCAACCAGCTCCTGAATGGTGAGTGTCTGCAGTTCTTAGTGCTGAGGATAGAGGTGTATAATTCCCAGAAAATTTGAAGCCATGGAAAAAAAACAGTTTTCCCCCCCAGTCTTTTCTGGGGGTGGGGCTGGCAATTTTGGGAAAAACTGAAAAATAAGCAATACTTATTTTTTAGTGCTCTTTACAGATGTAAAATCACTTTGTTGCTTTAGGACAGCCTTCCCTAACCTGCTGCCTCCAGATATTTTGAACTTCCGCTAACAGCAGCATCAGGGAACATGGCCAACAGTCATGAATGCTGAGCACTGTAGTCTAAAGCATCTGGAGAGCACCAGGTTGGGGAAGCCTGCTTCAGAAACATAAACAGCCTTTATATTCCTAAAGTTATATTATGTATCACTTGGTTTGCTCATAAAATTATCATTATATCTTAAAACTTTAAAAAGTAAACTCAGTAAATTTGTAAATATTGCCTGAATAAACTATACTTTGAAATTTAATATACCAAACATGATGAGCAAACCAAAATACATAAAACTTGGACTTCCAAAAGGCTTTTGACGAAGTCCCTCACCAAAGACTCCTAAGCAAACTTAGCAGTCATAGAATAAGAGGGCAGGTCCCAGTAACTGGTTAAAGAACCGAAAGCAGAGAATAGGAATAAATGGTAAATTCTCCCAACCGAGGGAAGTAAATAGTGGGGCCCCACAGGGATCTGTATTAGGACCAATGCTTTTCAACCTGTTCATAAATGATCTGGAATTAGGAGCAGTGAAGTGGCCAAGTTTGCCAATGACACCAAAGTATTTAGGGTGGTTAAAACAAAAAGAGATTGTAAAGAGCTCCAAAAGGATCTCTCCAGACTGGGAGAATGGGCATCTAAACGGCAAATGCAGTTCAATGTAAGCAAGTGTAAAGTGATGCACGTTGGGGCAAAAAATCACGTATAGCCTGGTGGGATCTGAGCTAGTGACCGACCAGGAAAGAGATCTTGGGGTTGTGGTGGACAGCTTGATGAAGATGTCAACCCATTGTGCGGCCGCTGCAAAAAGGCAAACTCCATGTTAGGCATAATTAGAAAAGGAATTGAGAATAAAACTGCCAGGATCATACAGCCCCTATACAAATCTATGGTGCAGCCACACTTGGAATACTGTGTACAGTTCTGGTCACCACACCTAAAAAAAAGATATAGTTGAGCTGGAAAAGGGCAGGACAGGGCAACTAAAACGATCAAGGAGCTGGAGCATCTCCCCTATGAGAGAAGGTTACAACAGCTGAGATTGTTTCATTTGGAAAAAAGGAGGGTAAGCGGAGACTTGATAGAGGTCTACAAAACTATGAATGGTGTAGAAGATGTGGATAGAATGTGGATTTCTCCCTCTCTCAAAATACTAGAACCCGGGGTCATCCCATGAAGCTGATTGGTGGGAGATTCAGGACAGATAAAAGGAAGTATTTCTTCACACAGTGCAGAGTTAAAACCATGGAATTCGCTACCACAGGAAGTAGTGATGGCCACCAGTTTGGATGGCTTTAAAAGAGGGTAGGACAAATTCCTGGAGGAAAAGGCTATGAGATGCTACTAGTCCTGATGGCTATGTGCTACCTCTAGTACCAGAAGCAGTGAGCCTATGTACACTAGTTTGTGGGGAACGTGAGTGGGAGGGCGCTGTTGTGCTCATGCCCCTGCTTGTGGGTTCCCAGTTGACCGCTGGCTGGCCACTGTGTGAACAGAATGGACCCTCGGTCTGATCCAGCACGGCTCTTCTTATGTTCTTATGTATTTCATCTTTGTGTCCTTTTTATGGCTATGGAAATCATGCTGTTTATCACAATGCTATCCAAAACACACCTACAGTATCAAGAGACTAAAGACACAATAAGCAAATTTGCTTAATGTCTACTGCCAAATAATCAGATTTGTTTCTGTGAAATGGACATTTAATACACTTTTTAAAAAAGAAAGAAATGAAGTATTCACCATCATTAAGAGGGCATGCTAGCTAGGAAGTTTCTGTTTAAATGTCACCTCAACCAAAAACTCACTCGGTGGCCTTAGGCAGAGCTGTGTGTATATCATAATTTCATATAAGTGAAGAAACCAATGTCCCGAGAATCTTAATGTACATAGGAAGCTAACTCAGATTATCTGTACACCTTAGGTTAGTATTGTCTACTGGGTACTTCCCCATGAACAACGAAGTTTAAAACAACAGTGTTTCTAGTTCTTATGCTGTGAGGAAAGATATGCTTGAAACTTGAAAGAATGTGGTGGAATATGCCTGCTGAAATTTCAGAAACCAGAGGAGTGGTTGAAGATTTCCAGGCCTTGATGCTTAAATGTTCTGTATAACTTCTTGGTTCTCCGTATGGCTAGCAAAATCGTAATACTTGAAATACTCGAAATTGCTGACTACATTATGGAAAATAAAGGAATGTATGCAAATGAAAGTTTGCACATTTTTTCAGTATATAGTATTAAGCTTTTCTTGGCATAGTATTTGGAATTTTAATTTTCTTAGTACAGAGTGTCTGCAACATAGGGTTATTATAACCTACCTTGCAGGATTATGATAATGATGACAGAGATATATGAAACACTGTCCTTTTCTCTCCCCCCCGCCCCCCTCCTTAACCCACCAGCTTGCCATGCCTCAGGCCTGGTCAGGCCTCAGAGCCCTCATCAGGCAGAGAAAGGAGCAGATGTATGCAG
The DNA here is from genome assembly GCF_057233095.1 of Heloderma suspectum. NCBI lineage: Eukaryota > Metazoa > Chordata > Lepidosauria > Squamata > Helodermatidae > Heloderma > Heloderma suspectum. Next base: position 128,477,672 of record NC_139462.1, on the reverse strand, counting down.
CAATGGCCCCTGCAAATGACAGGCAGTGTATATTTCTTTATTATGTTTTGCAGATTATTTTTTATCACACGTCAATATAGAAATAGGATGGAATGGACTTAGGAAGGAATATATTTGGAAGCTGATTGATCCTAAGGTGGCCAGGTGTCCCCTTTTACAGAAGACAGTCCTCTATTTGAAGGGCTGCCCTGTCCAATTCCAGTTTAAAGGTAATGAGCCATAAGAACTGCTGCCCATTAACAGTTCACACCTGGACAGCAGGCTGCGCAAGGCACACAGGTCATCTGGTTACGGTCTTTCACAGTATTTATTTTATTTATTTAGAGCATTTTTACCCCACTCTTCAGCCAAAAAAGGCTCCCACAGTGGCTTACAAAGGTTAATATTAAGACAGCCCCTGCCCTCGGGTTTACAAACTAAAAGACACAACACAAACAGAAAAGGGACTGGGAGGCAGGAGGGGAAAGAAAGCAAATAGACTACTGACCAATGTATTGGGCTAGGTTGGTCTCTCCTTTGCCATAATGCTCTTTCTGGGAGACAGGGAGTGCAGCCTCCCAGTGGTCGTTGGTTCTCTGGCCGATGGGTGAGGCCAGAGCCTGCAGTCCCAGGGAACTGTCAGTTGGAGCTGCGTGTTCTTTCTAGCAGGGAGAAGTAGAGCGAGCCCCCTGCAGCTCTTCCCCCACTGGCTGATGTATAGAACCAGGTTAGTTTCCCCTTGTGATGAAATTCTTCCTGGAAGGCAGGGGGTGCACAGTATGGAGAGATCTACTGTATTTCTATTTCAGTTGTAATAATTATTTCTAAATTTGCATCTATACATACAGATGAGCATGTGCAAATGTTATTGAAATCACTCTCCTCTTTTGTCCTCTTTTATGGTGATGAGTGTCCTCTTTCTTGACGATTTATAGGTGGCTACCCTAATCCCTGCCTGGCATAGGTCATCCCTTAGGGTGACCAAGGCAGGTTTTGTGCCAAAATCATCTCTGAAACCAGAATGAAATGGATCCAGTTCACTTTTCATCCAAGATGCCTTGGAGCTGCCTGGCCACCACTGGCTAAAGCATCTTGCCCAAGAAGGGGATATTTGTGACCAGCCAATCATCATTACCGCCCTTGGAATCCAGGGAGGCACTTGTCACTCCCTGGACTCTAAAGTGGGGATCAACCAGTTGAGGCTGTCAGAGATCCTTAGGGAGTTGCTCAGGGGTTCCTGGTCATAAGGGGAACCCTGACAGGTGCCTTTCAGAGATAGAGACAGAGAGCGTGCAAAATGATCAGATAACCACAGCCAGAGTGTGAACATGTATTTTTAGTTCTAAAAATTGGAGTATTTTAAACCATTTTGAATGAAGCTCTAAAGAGAACATAATCAGGGCCCATTTAATCAGGACTCTCCTACTCAGAGTTTTTGATACTTCAGGTCTTCTCCCAAGGGATATAATTGCAGCATATTTATTAGGAATGGCTGCTTCTTAATGAGGACAATCATTCCTCTTAATAGGGGTACCACACAGTTCTAATGATGCTTTTAAGTAGGCTGTGGCCCACATTATTACATGGTTTCCATAAAAGCAAGGCTTTCAGAATATGAACTACACTGTCATGTTAATTACATAGACTGAGCCATCAGTAGTGTAGTGGCAAATTCAGAAGTGCAGGGTCCCTTCATGATAGTCACAGCCACACACCCTCACAGCCACACCCCCTTCTAAAATTATACAACCCTGTGAGATTATACAGTACAAATGAACTTTCAGACACTTTGTTTGGAGTATCTGGTCACCCTAATTCAGAGTTATTAAATGTCCATTTGAAAAGAAAATACACACACAGAGAAAGTCTTGTCCAGCAACTTGCAAGAAAATATTATTTGGTTAATCACAGAACAGTAGGGTTGGAAGGGGCCTATAAGACCATTAAGTACAATCCCCTGCTCAATGCAGGAATCCAAGTCAAAGCATCCCTGACAGATGGCTGTCCAGCTTCATCTTGAATGCCTCCAGTGTGGACTAAAAAGGTTAGTTCTTTTTAATTCAAGAAACATGTAATCATCATCATCATCATCATAGTATGTTTAGTATTAATTATGAAGAGCCATTGCAACCAGGTGTGAAGCAATGCCCCATTAAAATAAATGGAACTTCGTCCGCGGTGACCCACAACTCCTTTAAGGCTGCAATCCTATACACACTTATTTGGTAGTAAATCCTATTGAACTTAATGGTACTTACTTCTGAATAGACAAGTAGGGTTGCCTTACAAGGGTACAACCATAACTACAATCACTAGGGGAGTAAACTGAAGTCCGAATCAGCCTCCACCCCCCAGTAGCCATGGATATAGACAAACCACACTTCAATGGTGGGTTAGGAACAGACTTTTACTGGAGATATAACAAGCTTACATCTCAAGGTAAGCTCCACTGAACACATTGGGACTTACTTCCGAGTAAACAAGCCTAGGATCCTACTGTCAACCAGAGGGGTGGGATCCAACCCCAGGCTCCCTCCTGCACCTTGAAGGACAAAATGGATGTGCAATCAAACAGCAGGTGAAAACTTTCCACTGCATGGTGCTAAAACATGATCCCTTGCTAATGTCTGCATATCAAGCCCACTAGAATCCCTCTCCCACACACAGCAAAGCCCACGCATAAGCGCAAGCAACAGACAATAGCGGAGGCAGCCCCCCCCCGGCCCTGCTCCCGCCATGGCCAGCAGCAGCAGCTCTGAAAGGGTGGCCAGTGCTGCAGGATGATGAAGGCAGCACCAGGCGTGAAGGCACAGAGTGGGGACAGGCAGCAGGGTGGGGAAAAGGGTCAGGAAGCTGAGGGGTTGGCTGGGAACAGTCAAGTTGGGAGGCATGGTGGCTACTCAGGGGGTGGAAGGCAGGGAAGCCAAGAGCTGAGGAGGAGAATAGGGGGCACCGAGAGGAGGCTGCAGAGTTCCCTCAGGCTCCTTCTCTTGCCCCTTTTGGCTGGTTCTGTGTGGTAGGCGAGACACAGCCGCCAGTCGCCTGCACTCCCTTCCTCTGCTCCCTCCACCTCCTGCCATGTCTGCCCCTGCAGCAGCAGGCTGCAACCTGGCTGGGAGCCAGCTCCAATAAAAGTGCAGGAGCAAATGCCCAGTGCAACCCCTCAGCAGTACACCGCTGTGAGCCATTATGCTAAGAAAGTCACAGCTGCAGATGATTAAGACATAACCACCAAGCCCCTTTACCAATGGCATATTGTGGCAGCTGCCTAAAATGTTCCAGGAACAAAGGTCTGGTTTTTCATCTCCCCACATATCTATACATAAATAGGTAGATGCTTTGTAAAAATAAATAAATACATAGGTAGGTAGGTAGGTAGGTAGGTAGGTAGGTACATGGATATGTCAGTTTCCTACCTTCTGTTATGCTCTAGCATGACTGAAAGAATCCAGAAGGGTTTCCAGAGCTGTGCAGATAGGAGTAAGGATGCGACAGAGTTCACACTACCAAATTCACACTTCCCAAATCAACATGGAATCCAAAATGCAAAACTGAGGTAAAGGGAGGCTCTCTCATCAATTCTGCCGTGCTTAGAATTGGTTTCTCCAGCATCCCCTTTTAGCAGCCATGGAGTGATGTATTGGCCCCAGGCCTGTAACTAAGTCACCTGTAGTTTTAGAGGGGCCTAGAGATCCATAAGGCTTTGCTTAAGTTCATTATTGGTGCAATTCCCTTGCTAGTGGGCCTCTGAGCATGTGAGATGAGTCAAAGATCGATAGCGCAGCTCAACACATTCCATGCTAACGAAGGCTAGTATCTTATCAGGGCCCAGGATGTGCCTGGGAAGTGAAACTATGTTTATGCCAAAATACAGGTGGCTGTGCTGGGAACCAAGCACCGTTAGTCTATGCTGGGAATGAACACTAATTAACGTTTGCTGTTGTCATGCTGCCTCACTGCTGACATATATGGTATAAAACCCATTTTACCCCATGGCTCTGGGTTCAGAGAAGCTGTCTGATCCAACCACTGGATATGCCTGTGTGCTGACTGTACTCAATAAAGTATCTCCTTGTAAGTAAACCTGGATCTGATTTATCACTATCTTGGAACCTCTAAATTAAGAGTTCGAAGCCTACTGCAGGGGCAATACAAGTGGCAGCTTGATTTACGATGTAAGGCCAATTGGTTTTCTCTCCACGGCTTGTGCTATATGGTGTAGGGTTGCTGCCAAAAGCTCTTGATCAATGGAGAAAAGTCACCTCAGAGAACAGAATTCTTCTAAGAGCAGTGACTGTGCTAAAAAGAGAATTGGCAAGGACTGGTGCTCTGCAAACCCGAAACAGTTCCTTAGTAACTCGTACAAATTTCAAGGATGCCACAATTAAGGACTCCCACATGAATGGGAATAAGCCAAGGGTTTTGCTTGCTATTTTTAACAAGGGAGATATGCCTTTCCATTCACAGGGCCAAGAGATACTGACCCCATTATCAAGTTCTTCTGCAATGTACCATTTTCCCATTTTATTCCCCCTCTTTCCCCCTCTCCAGACAATATGGTGCCAAACAGCAGACAGCATATTGGGCTACAGTGCAAGACAGACACAGTTTCATGAGCCAGAACTGCATAAAGCAATTTCAAAACTGTGACATTCATTTCTACCATCTGTAGGGTTTGGCTTCAGTTCTTACCCCACACAAGCCACACAAGCCATGGCTTTAGGTAGTTTATACTTAAAGCGCTTAGCCAGATAGAACTATCTGAACTGGTTCCTCACTTAATATATAGTTTGGTTTCTTTAAGAGTGCCTTGCCCTGTTTTTATTTGTTGTACTTCTTATTCATTTTATATGTTGTTATTACTTTTATTACTTTTTTGATTATTCTGTAAGTCAAAGGTTTTCACTGAAGGGCAGCATAGGAAATGGTTCCCCAACAAGGCATCCACAGGCACCTGTGAATGGGTGTTCAACATGGCACCTGCAGGCACTGTAAATGGCACCTGCATATGGGTGCCCAACGTGACACCCGCTGACAATGGTGTCTGCACGTGGATGCCCAATGTGGGGCCTGTGAGCACTGCCAGCGAAACCTAGGAATGGGTGCCCAACGTGACTATCAGGAATGATTCTGAGCGAAGGGAGATAGCAGCTCAGATTCAGAAGAGGAGCAGTCAGAACTGGGGGAGGCAAAAACAAGTCCTGCCAGACAAATCTGATCTCATTTTTTGATCAAGTCACCTCCCTTGTAGACCGTGGGAATGCTGTAGACATCATATACCTCGACTTCAGCAAAGCTTTCGACGAAGTGCCTCATGATATCCTGATGAGCAAACTAGCTCAAAGTGGGCGAAATGAAACAACAATCAGGTGGATCCACAGTTGGCTACAGAATTGGACTCAAAGAGTGCTTATCAATGGGACCTTCTCAAACTGGGGAGAGGTAACGAGTGGGGTACCGCAGGGCTCAGTCCTGGGCCCAGTGCTCTTCAACATTTTTATGAATGACTTGGAGGAGGAGATGCAGGGAATGCTGATCAAATTTGCAGATGACACAAAATTGGGCGGGATAGCTAATACGCTGGAAGACAGAAACAAAATTCAAAGTGATCTGGATAGACTGGAGCGCTGGGCAGAAAACAACAGAATGACATTAATAGGGATCAATGCCAAGTTCTGCACCTAGGAAAAAGAAACCAAATGCACAGTTACAAGATGGGGGATACGTGGCTCAACAACACTACAAGCGAGAAAGATCTTGGAACTGTTGTCGATCACAAGCTGAATATGAGCCAACAATGTGATGTGGCTGCAAAAAAGGCCAATGTTCTTTTGGGCTGCATTAATAGAAGCATAGCTTCCAAATCCCGGGAAGTACTAGTTCCCCTCTACTCAGCACTGGTTAGGCCTCATCTGGAGTACTGTGTCCAGTTCTGGGCACCACACTTTAAGAAGGATGCAGACAAACTGGAGAGGCTTCAGAGGAGGGCAACAAAGATGATCAGAGGACTGGAAACCAAGCCCTATGAAGAGAGATAGAAAGAACTGGGCATGTTTAGCCTTGAGAAGAGAAGACTGAGGGGAGATATGATAACACTCTTCAAGTACTTGAAAGGCTGTCACAGAGAAGAAGGCCAGGATCTCTTCTTGATCATCCCAGAGTGCAGGACACGGAATAATGGGCTCAAGTGACAGGAAGCCAGATTCCGGCTGAACATCAGGAAAAACGTCCTGATTCTTAGAGCAATACGACAATGGAACCAATTACCTATGGAGGTGGTGGGCTCTCCCACACTAGATGCATTCAAGATGAGGCTGGACAGCCATCTGTGAGGGATGCTCTGACTCGGATTCCTGCATTGAGCAGGGGATTGGACTCGATGGCCTTGTAGGCCCCTTCTAACCCTACTATTCTATGTTTCTATTTAGCTGAGAAACACTCAGTTTAGCAATGGTAAGCATCCATATTTAAGAATTTTTCCTTAAATACTTCATGTCAAAGAGGGCACAGCAGAGGGAGAAGTGGTGATCCCACTGAAATTGTGCTCCTGCCCCCCTCAACATTGACTACACCCTATGGTAGCAATGGAAGCTCTAACCATAACACTGGAGCCCTCGGAAAAAAGCTCCCAGACAATAGGAAAAGGGAATTATATTTTAGTTGAGACATTGTTATTGTATGTTCAAGTTGTGATATGTGTGAAATACATACTAAGGCTATACAAGGATAAGAAAATTAAAGCCAGTATCTATTCTAAGCAAAAAGTCTATGCCTATACGCTATCTTTGTATATAAGTAAGTGTATACAAGGAAGAGGGTATATAGATACTGTATATAAGCATATTTTGATAATCAATTTAATACTTAAATGGCAGAACTGAAATTAGTTTAATTTAATGTAAAAGGTATGGGTTCACAACAAAAATGTCAGCATGTCCAGGGTATTCTTAAAAAAGAGAGTCCAGATGTGATAACGATGCAGGAAACCCACCCCTAAAATAAAAAAAAGGGTGCTGAATTACCTAGGAATAGGAGAAGTGTACTCCATTGCTGGTTCTTCAAAATCCTGAGGGGTACTCATTGCATTAACAAAAAAAGGTTAATTTTCTATTAGTAAGGAACTGAAGAGCAATCAACTATTACAGGATATTAAATTACAAGGATCACAAGATTTTTTTTAAAAAATGGATCATGGCACACACTTCAAAGTCTAACCAGAAAAAGAAATTAATTGAAAACACTAGTTAGGCAAAGTAGCTATGAATCTACAATATATTAATCAAAGATATTATGCATTTGGAAATAAAAATTCAGAACTTTTGGCTAATTATATTAGAAAGAAAAAAATCACAAAATAAAATATCAGCAATTAAGGGCACAATCCTATCCAGATAGGTGGCCGCCTCCGAACTCGGAGGCGACTGCCTATCCAAAGCAGGGCAGGAGAAGCACAGAGGGGATAATTCCATCCGCGCTTCTCCTGCCCTACATTTTTGGCTAGACAGCCGACAGCAGCTGTCTAGCCGCAGGAGGGCTGAGCGGGGGAGGAGGCTGCTATACGACACATTTGATGTGTCATACAGGCATATCTGCCCTCTCTGCCCCGGAACGCCCCAGACACACCCCTTTCTGGCTGCTCCGCACTCCTCTTGCAAGCACGAAGGATGGAGCTGTTCCACGCTGCCTCGGAGGCAGCGCGGAAGTCGGGGGAGGTTGGTTCTCTGGGAACCAACCTTGGAGCACGGGCTCCAAGGTCAGTACCTGGAAAACAGGATATCCTATGGCCATCTAGCCGCTGTCTAGCGGCCATAGGATTGCTCCCTAAAAATGAGAAAGGGGGAATAGAATATCACAAAGAAAAAACAAATGAAGTTTTCAAAGACTTAAAAAAAATATTTATACCACATCCTCCCCAAACCTAAACAAAACAAAAATGTATTTGCAATCTAATATATTCCAGAAATTTACTGAAGAACACAAAATTCTTTTACACCAGAAAATAACTTATCAGGAATTCCATAAAACAATTTAAAAAATTAAAACTAATAAAGCACTGGGCATGGATGGTTTCAATGGAAATTTTTATAAAGTATTTGAAGAACCTCTATCCCCATACCTGATTAATTTGTTTTATCATATTATGGAAAATAATTCTATTCCAGCATCTTGGCAAACATCAAAAATAATTCTCATACCAAAACCCGGTAAAATTCCAAATGATCCAGATTCCTATAGAGTGATCACTTTATTGAATCAGGATTATAAAAATTTTACAAGCCTCCTGGCAAATCATAGAATCATAGAATAGTTGGGTTTGAAGGGGCCTACAAGACCATCAAGTCCAACCCCCTGCTCAATGCAGGAATCCAAGTCACAGTATCCCTGACAGATGGCTGTCCAGCCTCATCTTGAATGCCTCCAGCGTGGGAGAGCCCACCACCTCCCTAGGTCATTGGTTCCATTCTCGTATTGCTCTAACAGTCAGGAAGTTTTCCCTGATGTTCAGCCGGAATCTGGCTTCCTGAAACTTGAGCCCATTATTCCGTGTCCTGCATTCTGGGATGATCGAGAAGAGGTCCTGGCCTTCCTCTCTGTGACAACCTTTCAAGTACTTGAACAGCGCTATCCTATCTCCCCTCAGTCTTCTCTTCTCAAGCCGAAACATGCCCAGTTCTTTCAGTCTCTCTTCATAGGGCTTTGTTTCCAGTCCCCTGATCATCTTTGTTGCCCTCCTCTGAACCCTCTCCAGCTTGTCTGCATCCTTCTTAAAGTGCAGTGCCCAGAACTGGACACAATACTCCAGATGAGGCCTAACCAGTGCTGAGTAGAGGGGACCCAGTACTTCCCGGGATTTGGAAGCTATGCTTCTATTAATAAACGTTTTGGCCCCAAATTACATACATAAAGATCATTTTGGATTATTAGAAATAGGCAGATTGCTGATCCTATAAGAAGACTCCTCAGTATCATACATCAGAGTACCAAATTTAAGACTGAGACATTTATAATTGCTTCTTTGGATGCTTCTAAAGCATTTGACAAATTGGAATGGCCCTTTTTACTTGAAATGTGCAAAAGTTTAGATATGGGTGCAAGTTTTATAAATGTACTTCACAAACTCTGTGACTCCAATCAGACAATAATTCAGACTAACAACTATGATTCACCACCAATCAATATACAGAGAGGGACAAAGCAAGGATGTCCTCTTCCCCCTTACTTTTTGCTTTTTCAATAGAACCCCTAGCAAATGATATTAGAAAGGAATCAGCAATTGGGATCCAAATCAATGGACATTATTAATTTATATGCAAGACGATATAGCCCTAACTTTGTCAAATCCCAAGAGTGAGTTATCAAGGATACTATATGAATCATAGCAGAATATGGAAAACAGGCAGGTTTGACAATCAAGTTACTAAAAATCCAATATTCTAAGTCTGAACATGGGAGCTCACAAAAGAATGGAATTGAATAAATTGTATAATATCCCAATGTGTTCTTCAAATATAAAATACCTGGGAATCCAGTTACCAGGCAAACTGCAAAAGATAATTAAACTGAACTACAGACCCTTATTCAGAAAAATAGAGAGCTTATTAAGAGTGTAGATACAACCCAATCTATCATGGTTAGGGAAAATAGCAGCTATTAAAAAGACAGTTTTGCCTGAACTGTCTTATTTATTCCAAAGCTTTCTGATCCACCTGTCAGATGGCTACCTGAAAAAAATGGCAAAAATTAATTATGCAGTTTATTCTCAAAAATAAAAAACCTAGACTTACATACAATTCACTATTTCGACAAAATAAAGCATGGGGTATACCTAATATAGAACATGCAGTTTACCAAATTAGGCACCTACTGCAAATTATAAATCAAAAAGGGAAAAAAAAATCTGGATTCACATGGAAAAATACCTTAAATCTATAGAAGAAATACAGGTCTTGATATACAGAACAGTTAAATTAAAAACCCTCAAAGAAATAGAAAATCAAGTGTACATTACTAGTTTGGCATAAATGGAAAGATAAACTCATGCCTGACCCCATTATCTCCATTCCGTTACATCCCTTGTTTTACAACGAAGATAAGCTTCAACAATTCCAGTTATGGGGCTTGAAAGTTTTATATAGGATAACAGATCTATACACAGGATTAACCCCCAAAAGAGGAACACAAATCACAAATCAACTACAGGAAGGATAATTCAACTGGATGCAAATACATCAAATTCTCAATTTTTAAAGGCACAGACATTAGTGGTAAAGGAAAACACAGAAATCAAAGGAATAACCTCTATCCTGTATCAGCTTTTCTTTGATTTGCAATTTGGAAATACAGAAGGGATCAAATGAATATAGGAAAAGGATTTGGGCATGCAAACTGAGCAAGCAAAATGGGTAAAATTATGGAGACAGGGCCCAACGAAATCTATTTCTACAAAATTAAAAGAAAACACCATTAAAATTGTATATAGATGGTACTTAACGCCACAAAAATTAAGCCAGATTAACCACCCCTAAGTGTTGGCAGAACTGTATAACTGGTAGATTTTTCCCATATGTGGGGGTCATGTGTTGGTAGACAACAATTTTGGCAGGAGGTGTTTGTAGAAGCTGGTAAAATAACACGGCAAATGATTGATCTGTCTCCAGCTATGGGGCTGCTATCGATATATGACAAAGACAATTGCAAACTTCAAAACAAAGAATTACTGACTTTCTTATGGGCAGCAGCCTGGATGGAAATTGCATCCAGCTGGAAAGGAACACACATTGCAGCAATGGTACCTCAGAGTTTGGTCAATCGCTCTTATGGAAAAGCTGACCAAGTCAAAAGGGCAACTGGGAACGTTAACTATAAATAAGACTTCTATGCAATCTGGATCAATTTATAATGTGTATGATTAGAAACAAAGGAAACATTAAAACCACCACAGACTCATGGTCAATTATGGAAAGATTTGTCAGGATAATAGGATATAAATGGAGTAGAATATGCAGAATATTGATGAGAGATAGTAGTCAATGTATTCCCAAGCTGTCTTATTGTTAATTAATGTTTTATTTGTTAAAAATCAATAAAATTAATTATAAAAAATACTTCAGGTCAAATACTTGTGGTGTATTGGGACAAAAAATTAACATGAGGTACTCTTTTTTTAGCTTTGTTTACTAAATACAAGTATACATGCAAAATTAAATCATGCTTGGGTGTCAGAAAATTTTCCAATGCAAATTACCCTATGAAAATTAGTTTGCACAGAATATTTTTCTTGAAAACCCATATCACTACATTTAGCATGTTAAATATTCAATCTGGAGGGCATGTCATCATAGGGCTCTATCTGTCTAGGTAGGGTTACAGTTGGCATATCTGCATAAGCTGGTAAAAGATATTATTCTCCCACAGAGACAGGGGTCTACAGTTTTTGGCTTAGGTTGCTGAATTAGTTTTTGAAATTGTTCTAAAGAAAAACTTTTTCTAGTTTGGTGGGGATGGGGGGGCAGGTTTCATGGGTTGTAGATCTGCCCCAGAACTTGCCAATTTGTGCATGGATCTATCTGAAAGACAACACATACGTAACATAGATAATCATTACAAAGAGGCTATTCTATTATATAAAAAATATCTAGATTACGTTTTTATCATTTGGCTGGGTCCTGAGAACAGACCTCAGGAATTTGGGGAATCCCTTAGTCATCTACATTCCACTATTAAATTTGAAATGTCATATGATAGACATCAGATCAAATTTCTAGATGTACAAATCAGAGTTGTCCAGGGTACTTTCCAGATGACTACATATAGAAAGCCTACGGATGTTAATTCTTCTCTGGAATGTGAAAGTTATCATCCTACTTTTTTTTTTTAAGGAATTTGCCATACTCCCAATTCTTAAGGATCAGGAGAAACTGCAGTCAAGCTGAAGAGTTTTACACACAGGCTAGAGAATTGATTGCAACAATCAAAAGAAAGAGGGTATCCACCTAGGATCTTTAAACAAGCATTTTACAGAGCCAAATCTGTCAGACAAATAAATTTATTAGTACCCAAAGAACAAGTAGTAAGGAACAACAGAATGATTATTTCAGTAACATTTGATGGGTTTACTATACAGATTAAAGTGTTTATTTTAAAGTATTGGTACGTATTAGAAATCATCCTGAGGTGCAGAAACACTCCTATGTTTGCATACAAACAGGCATCCAAGTTGAAAGGCATCGTTGGTCATACAAGAATGGGATTCACAACTAATACCATCACAAGCAGTGTAGGACAATTCAAATATGGAAACTGTAGTGTCTGCAATAACTGTGTCAATTTAAGATGCTTTAGTAATCCCAAAGACAATAGAGACTATTGCCTTAAATAATTCTTCAACTGTAATACATCTGGAGTTATATATGCTGTTCAATGTCTATGCGTATTGTTGTATATTGACATGACCACTAGGAAAATCAAAATTAGGATAAGCGAACATAAAAGCTGCATCAGAACTAGAAAAGTACATGCACCAATGGTAAAACATTTTACTGAACAACAACATGATGCAAACTCATTAAAATTTTGGTGCACTGAAAAGGTATGAGGTACAGGGAGACAACAAGTTATACAACTTGGAAAACAGGAGGATAGATGGATTTATAGACTTAATACCATAATACCCCAAGGACTCAATGAGGATATTGAATGGATGCTTGTTCAGTAACATACATTTCTCACCATGGTTATATTTATAAGTTATACTGTTAAGATTAAAAAATAAATGTAAGTTCCTTCAGAATACAGAGCACTTTCAACAATAGCGGTTTGGATCCCGATTAACATCTTTATCAGGTGTGCAACACAGTAAGGCTTGATATATTGCAAACTCTACTCACTAGAATACAGGGTAACAGACCTGGATATATTGAATATAGAACAGGCAGTGATAAATGATTAGAAATTTGGATATAAATATTTTTCTTTTGTAAAAAAAACAACAACCCCCAAACAATCTTGGATTAAAAAAAGTATTTTAAAACTAGGGCACTTTTGCTCTATATATTTTTTCTTACAGAGCACTGTTGATACCGATACACCAAAAAATTGGATAGCTGGTCTGCATATTAAGAATTGTATAAGCGGCATTTGGATTCAGTCTGGTGAGGCAGATTTTTATGTATTAGTGAGAAATATATTAATTCGTAAATATTGTATATTACTGGGTTAGTTTTTAAAAAGAACTAATTTTTGTTTTGATTTAAGCCACATGGGCCGAAATGCATTTGGCTTTGTTTTGGGATCAATGAGTATTTTCTTCTGTTCATCAATTCCATGAGCATCCAGCAAGGAGTGATATGAACTACTATCCCATCGTTCTTATCTTATGGATTATATATTAATTTTTTTTTTCATTCCTACATAGCCTGTGCTGGGCTCTATAAGAACCGGTTACATAGTATTGTACAGACTTGGGAGTTTTGTGTTAAGATTTTTAAATAATTGGAGATTGTATCCATAGTTTAAATAAATTTTGTGCTTGATATTTTATTACTTTACATTGAAGTTGTGGAAATACTGGCATACCTTTGACTTTTTGGTTGCTGTATATTGTGTGTCAAGGTATAAATACATTCCTTTTTCTTGGTTTGGTTAAACTTGCCAATTGGGCTACTTAAAGGAAAGACGTGCTGGGCGCCTCCCCTCCAGCCAGTCAAGGAAATGCCATGAACACTTGCCAGCTTGTCTGCTTAAAGGAAAGGCATGCCAGGTGCCTCCCTTCCAATCACCCGAACAACCCACAGTCTTTTTCCCACGTCTACAACCTCAAACATGAAGCAGCACTCTTGACGGCAAGTGACATCATGAACACCTCCAGTGACAAAGACAGATCAAGAAGTACCCCCAGACTGCAAACCTGGTCATTAACAGACACTGCAACTCTGTTCAAAATGGGGGCAAACACCACTAACCTGGGCAGACAAACCATCCACCAATATTACTTCTGCCTTGTCTGGATTGACCTTCAGTTTATAGTTCAGCAAGTACTTTAGAAAATTAGGTATCAGAGTTGGGGGTGAAAAAGCAGGCACTCATGCAGGATCAATCATATATAGGGTAACAAAAATGTGGGTGGATGCTATCCTCAAAACTGACCTTGAAAGTCATTTACAAGGTCACATATCTCTGCACAGCACAGGCTAGGTGTCATGACCCAGTGTTCCAATTCCCCCTCCTCAGGAGGAGAAGTCTCTGATACGGACCTCTCAGACCCAGAAAAGAATATGGCCATGGACACACTCATCGATGTCCCATTCTCCTCAGGGCCCTCAGCCTCACAAGAACCTCTGGAACCAGTTGCCCTGCTTCTGGGGGTCTCATTTCTATGCTCAGATTCCGAGGACTCCAGTTCTGAAGTGACCGCCACACCTCAGTTGTCTCTATGCCATTACAACCAAAGGTTTCACAAGTAAGCATGACTTCTTTAAACGAGAAGGCCTTACACAGTGTATGGGAGCAGATAGCAGCCTCTAGGAAACCCAAGTTATATTTAAGGCTCAGTTGTTGGCGCAACATACAAGCTGAACTAATCTGGCTTCCAATCCAGTCCCGCTTGGAGCTCTAAGTGGTGCTATTCATTCTTTACTTTCTTTAACTGGTATTTGACCTTAGCTTTGCTTGTCCTCTCTTCTGGACTCTCCGCTGTGCTCACAATCATGGAATTCAACCCGTGATGTGCCTGAGATAAGGACATGAGAACGTAAGAAGAGCCATGCTGGATCACACCAAGGGTCCATTTAGTCCAGCATTCTGTTCACAGAGTCACCAACCAGCTGTCGACCACAAACCCACAAGCAGGGCATGAGTGCAATACCACCCTCCCACCCAAGTTTCCCAGCAACTGGTGTACATTGGCTCAAAGCCTCTGGTACTGGAGGTAGCACATAGCCAACAGGACCAGCAGCCATTGATAGCCTTTTCCTCCAGGAATTTCGACAACCCCCTTTTAAAGCCATCCAAATTGGTGGCCATCACTACATCCTGTGGAAGCGAATTCCATAGTTTAACTATGTGCAGTATGAAGAAGGACTTCCTTTTATCTGTCCTGAATCTCCCACCAATCAGCTTCATAGGATGACCACAGGTTCTAGTATTTTGAGAGAGGGAGAAAAATGTCTCCCTATCCACTTTCTCCACACCATGCATCATTTTGTAGACCTCTCTCATATCTCCCCTTACCCTCCTTTTTTCCAAACTAAACAATTCCAGCTGTTGTAACCTTCTCTCACAGGGGAGATGCTCCAGCCTCTTGATCATTTTAGTTGACCTCCTCTGCATTTTTTCCAGCTCTCCAATATCTGTTTTACGTGTGATAACCAAAACTGTACACAGTATTCCAAGTGTGGTTGCACCATAGATTTGAATAGGAGCAGTAGGAATCATAGAATAGTAGAGTTGGAAGGGGCCTATAAGACCATCAAGTCCAACCCCCTGTTCAATGCAAGAGTCTAATTCAGAGCATCCCTGACAGATGGCTGTCCAGCCTCATCTGGAATGTCTCCAGTGTGGGAGAGCCCACTAGCTCCCTAGGTCATTGGTTCCATTGTCGTATTGCTCTAACAGTCAGGAAGTTTCTCCTGATGTTCAGCCAGAATCTGGCTTCCTGTCACTTGTGCCCATTATTCCATGTCCTGCTCTCTGGGATGATGGAGAAGAGATCCTGGCCTTCCTCTCTGTGACAACCTTTCAAGTACTTGAACAGCGCTATCCTAACTCCCCTCAGTCTTTTCTTCTCAAGGCTAAACATGCCCAGTTCTTTCAGTCCTCATAGGGCTTTGTTTCCAGTCCCTTGAACATCTTCGTCACCCTCCTCTGAACCCTCTCCAGCTTGTCTGCATCCTTCTTAAAGTGTGGCGCCCAGTACTGGACACAGTACTCCAGATGAGGCCTAACCAGTGCTGAGTAGAGGGGAACTATTACTTCACAGGATTTGGAAGTTATACTTCTATTAATGCAGCCCAAAATAGCATTTGCCTTTTTTGCAGCCACATTGCATTGTTGGCTCATATTCAGCTTGTGATTGACAACAATTCCAAGATCCTTCTCACTTGTAGTATTGTTGAGCCAAGTTTCCCCCATCTTGTAACTAGGTTTCTTTTTCCTAGGTGCAGAACTTGGCATTTATCCCTATTAAATTTTGTTCTGTTGTTTTCTGCCCAGCGCTCCAGCCTATCAAGATTACTTTGAATTTTGTTTTTGTCTTCCAAGGTATTAGCTATCCCGCCCAATTTTGTGTCGTCTGCAAATCTGATCAGCATTCCCTGCACCTCTTCCTCCAAGTCATTAATAAAAACGTTGAAGAGCACTGGGCCCAGGACTAATATTGGCAGTTTTATTCTCAGTTCCTTTTCTGCCTAACATGGAGTTTGCCTGTTTTACAGTGACCGTACACTCGGTTGACATCTTTATTGAGCTGTCCACAACAACTCCAACATCTCTTTCCTGGTCAGTAATCGCTAGCTCAGATCCCATGAGGTTATACTTGAAGTTGGGATTTTTTGCCCCAGTGTACAGCACTTTACACTTGCTTACACTGAACCACATTTGCCATTTAGATGCCCGTTCTCCCAGTTTGGAGAGATCCTTTTGGAGCTCTTCACAATCCCTTTGTGGTTTAACCGCCCTAAATAATTTGGTGTCATCCACAAATTTGGCCATTTCACTGCTCACTTCTAATTCCAGATCATATATGAACAGGTTGAAGAGCATTGTTCCCTGTGGGGCCCCACTATTTACTTCCCTACGGTGGGAGAATTTACCATTTATTCCTAATCTCTGCTTTATGTTCTTTAACCAATTACTAATCCACAATAGGACCTGTCCTCTTATTCCATCACTGCTAAGTTTGCTCAGGAGTCTTTGGTGAGAGACTTTGTCAAAAGCCTTTTGGAAGTCCAAGTAACAATGTCTACCGGATCGGCCCTGTCTACATATTTATTGACACTCTCAAAGAACTCTAAAAGGTTAGAGAGACAGGACATACCTTTGCGGAAGGATTGTTGATTCTTTTTCAGCAGGGCTTGTCCCTCCATATGCTTACTAATTTTATCTTTAATAATGCTTTCAACCAATTTACCCGGAACAGATGTTAAGCTGACCAGCCTGTAATTGCCTGGATCCCCTTGGTTACCTTTTGGAAAATTGGTGTTACATTGGCCATCTTCCAGTCCTCTGGAATAAAGGCTGATCTTAGGGACATGTTGCATATTTTGGTTAGAAGATCAGTAATTTTATATTTGAGTCCTTTGAGAACACTAGGGTGGATACCATCTGGGCCTGGTGATTTATTTGCTTTCAATTTATCAATAAAGTTGAGAACTTCATCTTTTGTCACCACTATTTGCCTCAGTTCCTCAGACTCCCTTCCTGAAAACATCTGTTGAGGCACAGGTATCTGCCTTGTTTCTTCTGTAGTGAAGACGGATGAATGAAAATAATTTATTCAGCTTCTGTGCCATCTCCTTGTCCTCCTTCAGTACTCCTTTACCTGCAATGCTCCCAACTGCCTCCCTAGCTGGTTTTCTGCTTCTGATATATTTAAAGCATTCTTTATTGTTGGGCTTGATGTTGCTAGCGATATGCTCTTCAAAATGCTTTTTTGCATCTCTTATTGTCTGCCTCCTTTGCCTTTGTGCAAGCTTGTGCTGCATTTTGTTTTCCTCACTTGGGCAAGACTTCCATTTTCTGAAGGAACCTCGCTTTTCTCTAATAGCTCCCTTGATGCCAGAGATCTCTTGGACTTGGTGCTACCTTTCCCAACTATACATTTTAGCTGGGCTTCTATTATTGTGGTTTTGAGTAATCTCCAAGCATTCTGAAGGGATTTAATCCTCTTGATTCCCCCTTTTAACTTCCTTTTCACCAGTTCTCTCATTTTAGAGATGTTTCCTCTTTTGAAGTCAAATGTGACTGTGCTGGACTTTCTGGACAATTTTCCACATATGTTAAATCTGATATCACTGTGATCACTGTTTCCAACTGGTTCAACAACACTTACATCCTGTACTAGGTCCTGGGCGACACCACTTAGGATTAAATCCAAGGTAGTCTCTCCTCTCCCCTTCAGGAATCACTGCCTTGTTGTGGCAAAGGGGCTTGCATAACTCAGTGAAGCCATAAGCTATGCCGTGCAGGGCCACCCAAGACAGACAGGTCATGGCAGAGAGTTCTGACAAAATGTGGTCCACTGGAGAAGGAAATGGCAACCCACTCCAGGATTCTTGCCAAGAAAACCCCATGGAACGTATCACAAGGCTAAAAGAGATGACGTCGGAAGATGAGCCCCTCAGGTCGGAAGGTGTCCAATATACTACTGGGGAAGAGCAGAGGGAATTTCCAAGTAGCACCAGAAAGAGTGAAGTGGCTGGGCCAAAGCCGAAAGGACACTCAGCTGTGGATGTGTCTGGTGGTGAAAAGAAAGTCCGATGCTGTAAAGAACAATATTGTTTAGGAACCTGGAATGTCAGATCAATGAATCAAGGTAAGCTGGAGGTGGTCAAACATGAGATGGCAAGACTGAACATCGACATCTTGGGAATCAGCGAACTAAAATGGACAAGCATGGCCGAATTTAATTCAGGTGAGCATCATATCTACTACTGTGGGCAAGAATCCCTTAGAAGAAATGGAGTAGCACTCATAGTCAAGAAAAGGGTGGGAAAAGCAGTACTGGGGTACAATCTCAAAAACAACAGAATGATCTCAGTACGAATCCAAGGCAAACCATTCAACATCACAGTAATTCAAGTCTATGCCCCAACCACTGAGGCTGAAGAAGCTCAGGATTATCGGTTCTATGAAGACCTACAACACCTTCTAGAACTAACACCAAAAAAAGATGTCCTCTTCATCATAGGGGATTGGAAAGCTAAAGTAGGAAGTCAAGAAATCACCGGGATAACAGGCAAGCATGGCCTTGGTGTACAAAATGAAGCAGGACAAAGGCTAATAGAGTTTTGCCAAGAGAACACGCTGATCATAGCAAACACTCTTTTCCAACAGCACAAGAGGCGACTCTACACATGGACATCACCAGATGGTCAATATCGAAATCAGATTGATTATGTCCTTTGCAGCCAAAGATGGAGAAGCTCCATACAGTCAGTCAAAACAAGACCTGGAGCTGACTGTGGCTCAGATCATGAGCTGCTTCTTGCAAAATTTCGGCTTAAATTGAAGAACGTCGGGAAAACCACTAAACCATTCAGGTATGACCTCAATCATATCCCTTATGACTATACAGTGCAGGTGAGGAATAGATTTCAGGGATTAGACCTGATAGACAGAGTCCGTAACATTGTTCAGGAGGCAGCAACGAAATCCATCCCAAAGAAAAAGAAATGCAAGAAAGCCAAGTGGCTGTCTGATGAGGCTTTACAAGTAGCTGAGGAAAGAAGGGAAGCAAAAAGCAAGGGAGAAAGGGGAAGATATCTCCAACTGAATGCAGAGTTCCAGAGAATAGCAAGGAGAGACAAGAAAGCCTTCTTAAAGGAACAATGCAAAGAAATCGAGGAAAACAATAGAATGGGAAAGACTAGAGATCGTTTCAAGAAAATCTGAGATCTCAAGGGAACGTTTTGTGCAAAGACGGGCATGATCAAGGACAAAGAAGGCAGGGACCTAACAGAAGCAGATGAGATTAAGAAGAGGTGGAAAGAATACACAGAAGAACTATACAGGAAAGATCTTAATGTCCCTGATAGCCATGATAGTGCGGTCACTGAACTTGAGTCGGACATCCTAGAGAGTGAAATTAAGTAGGCTGTAGGAAGCATTACTAACAACAAAGCTAGCGGAGATGACAGTATGCCAGCTGAGCTATTTAAGATCCTAAAAGATGATGCTGTTAAAGTGCTGCACTCAATATGCCAACAAATTTGGAACACTCAACAGTGGTCACAAGACTGGAAAAGGTCAGTTTACATTCCAATTCCAAAGAAGGGCAAGGCCAAAGAGTGTTCAAGCTACCGTACAATTGCGCTCATTTCACATGCCAGCAAGGTGATGCTCAAAATCCTACAAGCTAGGCTTCAGCAGCATGTGAACCGAGAACTACCAGAAATACGAGGTGGGTTTCGAAGAGGCAGAAGAACTAGAGATCAAATCGCCAACATTCGCTGGATCATGGAGAAAGCAAGAGAATTCCAGAAAAACGTCTATTTCTGCTTCATTGACTACGCTAAAGCCTTTGATTGTGTGGATCACAACCAACTGTGGCAAATTCTTAAAGAGATGGGAGTACCAGACCACCTTACCTGTCTCCTGAGAAACCTGTACGAGGGTCAAGAAGCAACAGTAAGAACCCGACATGGACCAACCGAGTGGTTCAAAATTGGGAAAGGAGTACGACAAGGCTGTATATTGTCGCCCTGCTTATTTAATTTATATGCAGAGTACATCATGAGAAACACCAGGTTGGATGAATCACAGGTTGGAATTAAGATTGCCGGGAGAATTATCAACAACCTCAGATACGCAGACGATACCACCCTAATGGCAGAAAGCGAAGAGAATCTAAAGAGCCTCTTGTTGAGGGTGAAAGTGGAGAGTGGAAAAGCTGGTTTGAAACTCAACATTAAAAAAACGAAGATCATGGCATCTGGCCCCATCACTTCCTGGAATATAGAAGGGGAAGAAATGGAAGCAGTGACACATTTTATTTTCTTTGGCTCCAAGATCACCGCAGACGGTGACTGTAGCCATGACATTAAAAGACACTTGCTCCTTGGGAGGAAAGCTATGGCAAACCTAGACAGCATAGTAAGAAGCAGAGACATCACCTTGCCAACAAAGATTCGTATAATCAAAGCTATGGTTTTCCCAGTAGCAAATATGGCTGTGAGAGCTGGACTATAAGGAAGGCTGAGTGCCGAAGAACCGATGCCTTCGAACTGTGGTGCTGGAGAAGACTCTTACAAGTCCCCTGGACTACAAGGAGGTCAAATCAGTCAATCCTAAAGGAAATCAACCCTGACTGCTCATTGGAAGGACAGATACTGAAGCTGAAGCTCAAATATTTTGGCCACCTAATGTGAAGAGAAAACTCTCTGGAAAAGACCCTGATGCTGGGAAAGATGGAAGGCAAAAGGAGAAGGGGATGGCAGAGGATGAGATAGCTAGATAGCATCACCGATGCAATGAATATGAATTTGAGCACACTCCGGGAAATAGCAGAGGACAGGAAGGCCTGGCGTGCTATGGTCCATGGGGTCACAAAGAGCCGGACACGACTTAACGACTGAACAACAACAAGCCTCTCCTCTGGTCTGTTCCATGACCAGCTGTTCTAAGGCACAACTGTTCGGGGCATTGAGAAATTTAACCTCTTTGTCATGACTAAAACATGCATTTATCCAGGCAATGTGGGGGCAATTGAACCTACCCCTTTTAGGTGTGCTAGTCCACTCAACACGATGTCCTCTTTGATGGCAACACCTCCTCCAATACACCCTTCCCTGTCCTTCCTGTAGAGTTTAGATCCAGAGATGACCGTATCCCACTGGTTTTCTCCGCTCCACCAGGTTTCTGTAATGCCTACTATATCCGGGTTCTCCATTAACACCAAGCACTCTTTTGGCTAGCATTTGCATAGGAACACCTATACACAGTACATAGTATCCCTCCCCAGATGCCTCTGGAATGTACATCTTTTGCTTTGGCCTCTTTGATTGGCTATTATGTTCTACCAAGTACTCCTAGCCTATTTCCTCCCCTTCTACATTTGGACAATCAGAAACATTTTCATCTTCATCCCCAAACCAGATGCTTCCCAGCTCCTGTTGGCTTTCCCCCAGGGTTTAGTTTAAAAGTTGCTCTGCCACCCTTTTTATGTTTAGTGTCAGCAGCCTGGTTCCATTTGGTTCAAGTGGAGCCCATCCCTCTTGTACAGCCCCGGCTTGTCTCAAAATGTTTCCCAGTGCCTAACAAATCTGAACCCCTCCTCCTTACACCACCATCTCATCCACACATTGAGGCTCCTCAGCTTTGCCTGTCTAGTTGGCTCTGCACGAGGAACAGGTAGCATTTCAGAGAAAGCCACCTTGGTGGTCCTGGATTTCAACCTCCTACCTAGCAACCTAAATTTGGCTTCCAGGACCTCACAATTGCATTTTCCCACTTCTTCGGTACCAACATGGACCATGACCACCCCACTCCACCCCAGCACGATCCACTAGGCTATCTAGATGGTGCATGATATCTGCAACCTTTGCACCAGGAAGGCAATTCGACATGCGGTCTACACGCCCATCACAAACCCAGCTGTCTATGTGTCTAATGATCAAATCTCCCACTAGCACAATCCTTCCCAGTTCTGTTTGGGTCCATTGCTGCTGCTGCTTGTATATAAAGCCACTGCTACTACTTCAGCTCCTGCCCTTCTCCTACATGAACACACACTGCCTGTGTCTTTCCCCCTCCTATGGTTCAGTGCACTGTAATCCTGGAAGGGAAGGAACTGCTCCAAAGGTCTGTCTTTTTGCATCACTGCAGCAGCAAATTCCTCATTGCTCCCATCCCAAAAACTACCCATTCCTGGCTCTCAAAGGGTCTGTGTGGCCAGCCCTCTACCAAGTGCACTGCAGTACAATCCCAAACATAAGTTTTCTCAACTCCATACTTGCCCTCCCCTTCCTCTCTGGAGCAGTTGCCACCACTGAGTGTGCCCTTCCACCGCTGCTACTTCAACTCCTCCTTTTCCCACATGCACACAGGCTACTCAAGGCATTCTTCTTCTTGCCCTCACAACTTAGGGTTCTGGAATCCTTGGAGGGAAGGAGCTGCTGCCCATCCAAAGGTTTGTCTACTTTTCCCCTGTAGTTTCTGCATCCACACAGCAGCTTCCTCACTGCTCCTATCCGAACAACCAACCACCTGTTCCCAGCTCTCAAAGAGCCCACTTGGCACTGCCTGGCTACCCATTCACAAAGTGCTCTGATGGCACTAAACAGCACAATACAACTGCAAAAACAACAAGCCCTCTCACCTTTGCAAAATAAGAAGGAGGAAGGAAATGTGCAAAATATTCCCCCTTCCCCAACAAGTTTCCTTGGAGTAGTTAGGATCCTGTGCAAGTCCTACCAAGCACCTAATGAATCTTTCAGCAGGAATGTCTGGCTGCAATCCTAACGTATAATACGATAACGTACATGACAGTAAGTTTCACTAAAGTCTGCAAAATTTGTTTCTGTGTAAACATACATCGGATCGAGGCTGTTAAGAATTATTTGCAAAACTTGGTTTCCAACCGTTTTGGATTGATTGATTCAAATTACTTGATCTGGAAAGGAAGTGTCACTTTCTCTGCTTCTGTACCCAGTCACTTACACTAACCAGAACCAATACTCCTTTGGGTGCCATAAACGTACTGAAAAACTGGAAACAAAGCCCTATGAAGAGAGACTGAAAGAACTGGGCATATTTAGCCTTGAGAAGAGAAGACTGAGAGGAGATAGGATAGCGCTCTTCAAGTACTTGAAAGGTTGTCACAGAGAGGAAGGCCAGGATCTCTTCTCCATCATCCCAGAATGCAGGACAGGGAATAAAGGGCTCAAGTGACAGGAAGCCAGATTCTGGCTGACCATCAGGAAAAACTTCCTGACTGTTAGAGCAATACGACAATGGAACCAATGACCTAGGGAGACAGTGAGCTCTCCCACACTGGAGGCATTCAAGATGAGGCTGGACAGCCATCTGTCAGGGATGCTCTGACTTGGATTCCTGCATTGAGCAGGGGGTTGGACTCGATGGTCTTGTAGTCCACTTCCAACCCTACTATTCTGTGATTCTACTCTACATTAGTGATCAAGCAAATGGAAAGGGAAACATGCAATTCAATCCCCCTATGTTAAACAGAAGTAAATCCCACTGTCCAGTGAAGTCTACTCCTAGGAAATATGGCTTAGATACCACTGCAATAGCACCATATTAGCTTAGCTGATTCCTTGACTGCATTCTGGATTTTTTTTAGCAATTCAGAATGTCAGCACAATCCCTGGTATGTTTACTTGGACTCTCCCACTACATTCAATGGGTTTCACTCCCAGGTTACATGTGCATAACATTGCAGCCAGAATCTCTTAAGCATGTTTGTTGGTATTACTTTTAAAATGCCTCATAACACTTTGGCATGTTATCCATACAGGACCACCCCCCACACACATACCTTTGTAAGCAAAGGGATTTGTTCCTTGGGTATCTGTGCCTACTGCTTTCATCCATTTGATGGTTATAACAATAGTTAGTCGGTGTACAGAGCCAGTGTACTGTTGAAAACCAGTGAGTTGGCCAGAAATATAGCTGGTCCTAAAAAATAATTATACATGGGGCAACCGCCTCTGAAATGAAGCCCCTAAATTAGAGGTTGGCAACTTCCAGGGGTTGAGGGGAAACCACCAAAGGCCACAACCCTCCCCCACTACTGCCAAAATCACACCGTGGTGATGGCAGCAAAAAAAGCTACCGATTTGCTTGAAAACAAAATACATAAGCATGTGTCTTGCTTACAAGCAGAACTGCACTCCCAGGAAGCTCCCAAGAGCATGATTCTGCTTCCAGTATGCCTTGTTTTCAAACAAAAACTTTTTTTTTCTTTTTCAAATTCAACGGCGGCAAGAGGGCTTAAAAAAAGTCCATGGTGAGCACATGCGACCTGTGAACCACATGTTGCCCACCACTACCCTCAATACTGACCATTGGTCCAATCGACCACCCAGTTAACCTGCAGTGCTAGTGTTAATTACTTTCTATCTTATCTAAAAAGGGGATGATTTACTTCAGGATGATTGAGAGCTAAGTTGCTAGTTCTTAAACTGGTAATTCAGTCAGAGGAAAAACACAAGTACAAACTAGCATATTTTGAATATCAGTGTTACATAGTGTTCCCCACTATGGTGCAATGTATTTAAATCATAGTTTCATTTCTAAATACACATCTATTCATATAAATTAGCATATGCAATTTTTCTGCAAATATGTCTCTTGCAGCTGCCCAAATCTTTTAAGTACCTATCAACTCCCCTGGTTCTATTGTTAAATAACTTAAAAACAGAATAAATGAGCATCCCAGGAAACACATGGTTTCCCCCCTCCATAACCCATTTTATGCAGTTCAGAAACTGACAGTGGAGCGGGGTTGCCAAAATACCTTGCCTAGGGTGCCCAAAATACCTTGAGATGGCCCTGGATGATTGAGGGCTCCAGCAACAAAAACACCAGAAATGATGACAAAAAATGGCTTTGGACTGGTATACTGTTTTATCCATCCCACACAGCTATTTTAAGCCTCTTACATATTTCCTATAATTTGATGCATGGAATGCCTGATATAATTTGCTGTAATCTGAATGCATCAACTTGCAAGTATTTTTTAAACATTCAAGTAGTCTTGGAGGAAAATAAGAACTGTTGGTAATTCTGAAATGATCAACGTAACATTTGTAAGGTTCTTTCCATAGTATTTTTTTGTTTTAGCTAATATTATTTGAACTCCAATTAACATTTAACTATACATGTGTTAATTAGATTGATCTTCCCTACAAAAATAATCAGTAAATGTGCTACAGGGGGTTTAAATGCTTTCTTTTTATTGTGTTTTAAAAGAATAAGACCAACGTAACTGTTTTACAGCCTCAGGAATTTATCTATAATGTAAACAATTGTATTCTCTAAAACTATGAATAAAAAAGCTCTATCACCAGCAATATACATAAATAGCTAATGTTTCATAGGCATATGTCAAATTTATGGAAATGCTTATTGTAAACGGTGGAATAAAATGTTTTTGGCAAATGACATGTAACTAACATATGCCAATTCACTAACAGACACACACAAATACATGACTACAAAAAAAGACACTGTGCATATTACACTTTACTGTGCATTCACAAGTTGCAGATCAACACCAGGTCCATGTGGGAAGTTGTGAATTCCTATGGGCCTTACACTTGGCTGTGGCAACACCCTAATTATATGTAACTTTTCAACCCAACATTTATCATCATTTGCAGGAAAGACAAATATTTGGGCAGCCCCCTTTTTATGAAGAAAAACTCATATTCATGGATATCATATTGCACCATCTGGCCAACAAATTCTCTTTTCAATTTTCCTACCTCAAATTCAACAATAACAAAGTCAGCAACTGCCATCAGTAATTCAGTGGCTGCTGCTGCTTCTGCACTTTCTTTCAGGATAATCACATTTCCCATACAGGCATCATCCACTTTGTTTTCATAAAGGCATACCCTGATGGTATAAAAATGTGGAAAACTGATTTACAATTTGTGTTCAAGGCTGCATTCCTTTTACAGTGTTGTATTCCCTGAGGCGAGGGAAGAGACCTTCAGCTTCTCAGGTGAATTTCTGTATCTCTAGATGAGCCCACCATTTCCGCATAGGTTGGGACAGCCAATCCGGAAGTGCCTGTCTCCTTGATACATTTGAGAAGAAACTGGTACAAACTTCCACATACTTCAAGAAAGAGAATTAGGATCTAGTAGAGAAATATCAATTCTACATTTTTCTAAACCACACTCTGGTTGAGGTTACTGATAATTAACCATAAAAGTTTGCTAATTACTAAATATATTAACATAAGCATATTTTTCTTCTAAAAGCATTAATATGTGTCTACCCTCCACTTGTCTAACTTGTCTTTCAGACTGAAAACTTCTCAAAGACAGGGACCTGAATTTTTTTGTGAAGCTCCACAAAGGTATCATGATGGTATGGTACAAATAATAGCCCTAATTATTATTAAATTCTCAGGGAAGGAATTTATGAAAGTCCCAAAAGGGGGGTTTAATGATAATCACACACGACAACACATTTATGCTATGTACGTTGCACATTGTGGTGTTATGTTGCTCAGAAGAACTGCTGCACCTAAAAAAAAAATTTGGTAATATCTCATCACATTTTCTTAATGCTAACTAACTCAAAGAAGATAATAAAGTTAGAACATAGAGATTTTTCTTTTCATTTGTTGAAAAGAAGTGTTTTTGTTACCAACATAACATGCACAACCAACATAAATTTTATTGTCCTAAGCTCATCTGATTTTGTTCATGCTATAAAATTTCTTCTCAGTTTACTATGTGAAAAAAAACAAAAGGATCAATACAATAAAGGATCAGTCGAGGCTGTGCCTGCTCCATGAAGAAAAACTATTGCCTGGTGCACCCCATCATCATCAGCTATGACAACCAGTTCACCTTCACCAGCAACACCCCTGCTGCAAAGGAACAGTCAGTGATTTACTATTGCACTCTTGATATGAAAGAAGGGGAGATGTAGGTGGGTAGGAAGACGTCTTAGTCCCATTCTAGACTGCTACCCTTTCCTACTTCTGTACTTCCCTCTCTCCTTGATTCTGGGCTCATCGCATTCCAATGTTTGGTCAAGAATGAAGAAAGGAGTGTTAGTTCCCCATTCAGTCTTTCAGCTCATTCTGCTTTATTTTAGCACGGTGTATGGGAATAGGAATAATAAGTGTAGGATATTTAAATGACAAACCAGTATTTATTCCTCACCCCTCCCCGCCCTTGCTATGATGTTGCTATTTATTAAAATTATGTTTGTTTTACTGTTGTCAGTAGTGGCCTTTCTACGTTGTTCTCTGCTTTATTTGGAAGCACAGTGATGTGTTTGTTGTGGTGCTTGTTCCCAAGCTTAAATGAGACAAGTGTTATTTATCTCTCTCCTACAACCACTGCCATTCTCTGCCAGTGCTGGGTTTCTTACTCTTGTTGTGAAAAAGGGAACATAAAAATTATGTTCAGAAGTAACATTGTGCCTCCAGAGAACAGATCTTTGTGGGTGTTTATGTAAGCAGAAGTTTATCATAACTTCAGAAGTTTAGCAGCTTCCCCAGAACTGATATGAGCTGAGGCTAGGGTTTTGATGCAGGCTAGATATATGACCCATTCTGATACTGTTTGGTATCAGGAATTACTCACATTGCTATGTTGTGCAGGACTAAATTGTCAACTGGCTCACTCAGAAGGAACTTAGAGTGGTAAGTCCTGGAGTATGTACAATTCTGTGAATGAAATATGAAGGAATGTTTTTTTCTGTCATTAAGAGTTTCCTTAGGTAACAGGATTTTTATCAATCTAGTTTAACTTTGTATATGGGATTGCTGCTGTTGCAACAAAATAAACTGCACAGAACTATTTTTGTGACATTGTGTTCTGAACGGGCTGTCACTTTGTCTTGGTGATCCTCCAGTGATAACAGCCTCCAAACTTTCCTGGCTGTACAGAGGCCAGAACACAAAATATTTTCCCCTCTTCTTGACAAAGTGAACTAATGAAACACATCAGCAAATTAATTAGCTCCTGCCTGTGCCTGATAGGATGCACCACCGTCCTACGGGAGGGAAGAACTTTGGTCCTCCCTCTGCCTTGCTGTGGTGTGCTTGATTGCGGGATAATGTGGCATGTCCAGTGCTTTCAATGTGCCACAGGCTCCCAAAATCAGTACTTGCCGCTTGTCTTTTTATGGCTTATTATGTATTATTACCTGTTTGTCCTTTCTCTGCAATGGGGTTTGCCTTTTCTGGACAACAGGGGATGTCACCAGAACAGAAAAATGCCAGTCCAAAGGAGTGTTTTTGTATTGCTTTGTGGATCACCCTCACAATCCTTTCTTTTGAACTCATGATCTTGAGGTTAGCTTGTCACAGTTGGCCTTTGTGTAATGTTGCTGTGGATTCAAATTACAATTTTTGTGTGTCATTGTACAGATCTGGCCCCTCACCCCAATACTCTACTTTGTGGGCATGATCTTAAGAGTTAACTTGCCTTAATTTCATTTTTCAGTGAAATGCATTTATGCTGCGGAGAAATATGGGTTCAAAGGAGTATGTTAGGGTCTTTGCAATAGAGGAGAATGGCTCTGCCTATACAGTCCTGTCCTCTACCCCACCAGTATTAGTGGGCACCAGCCATTACTGACAATATCTCTATCTTGTCATGATTAAGTTTCAGCCTCTTTGCCGTCATCCAGACAAGAACTGCCTCCAAACACCAGTTCAGAATTTTCACCATCTTCCTAAGATTAGGTGATGGAAACATGAAGTAGAGGTGAGTGTCATCAGCACAATGGTGATACTTAAGCCTCAAATTCTTGATGACCTCTCCCACCATGGATCCCTGTTGCACCCAGCAAGCCAAAGGGCACAGGATAGAACAACAGTCCCCCTCCCCCCAGCACCCATTTTTGGAAACACTGCTCCTTGAAGGATGAGAACAACTGTAAAATAATGCCCCTCAGTCACAACCTTGGAAGGTGATCTAGAAAGTTACCATGGTTGATGGTACCAAAAGCTACTGACAGTTCTAGAAAAATCAACAGGGTCAGACTCCCTCTGCCCATCCTCCAGAACAGGTGAACAGGGCAATGTCCATCCCCAAACCAGATCAGGACCCAAACTGGCAAGGTTCTAAATAATGAGTTCAGAACTAGCTTAAGTTCAGATGTCACCACTACACTAACACCTTGTCCCAAAATGTCAAATGGATACTGGGCAATAATTGTTGAAATAGTCCAAGATGAGGAGGTGGGGTGGATGAGATATTAAAAACGTGGTTGTTCAGGCAGGCATTTGGGGTTGGTTAGGGTATTTTAGGAAATGTTTTTATTGTAGAATTTTATTGTTTTAAACTGTTTTATTGTATGTTGTACATCGCCCAGAGTGGCTGGGTGACCAGCCAGATGGGCGATTAATAAATTTAATAATAAATAAATAAATAATCTCCTTCAGGGCAATGGGAAACTCACATTCTCTCAGAGAAGCATTAGCCATCTCTGACACCAAAGTATGAAAGCCAGATGTCGCAGCTTTAATTTGCTAGGAAGAGCAAAATTAAAGGGTACATGTAGTTGGTCTCAGTCCTCCATGAGGTTTGTCCATATCTTCAGACTGCACAAGATGAAAAATATCCATAATAACCTGACCAAGTGGTACAATATCTGTATCCATCTCTGGTTCTGCTATAATTGTGACCTCTTAATTAGAACAAAAGTGAGCAAACATATCTGGGGCAGACTATAAAAAGCTCTCCAACACTGAGAAAAGCTCCACTGGCAGACACTAAGCAAATGCAATGGTGGTGGTAAAGTACATTTTCTTTGCTGCCATCATCACCAAGTAGGCTCTAGTTTGGACTATAACCTGTGTTCAGAGTTGCTAGAAGTGGTCTGCCATTTGTACTATAGCTGTCTTCTCAACTGTGCCTGTACCTTCTCAATATCCCAAGCAGCTGAATGAGCTCTACAGTTTGGGTGAGGATATCTAGAGGTAATCGTACTGATTGCCTATATCATCTCCCTATTCCAGGTAGACACAGGGCCTTTAAATACGTCTCACTTTGAGTTTAACCTGCCATTATTTTAAGATGTTTTCTGCACAGCTGTCCTTTGTGCAGCATTCAATATGATTAAAATCAGTCTGGTTACCCAACTTAACAATACTTTGAATAACCAAAATTATACTGAAGTATTAAGACACTTCTGGCCAAAAAAACAAAAAAATACTTAGAGAGCAATCCTACGGCCCCTAGACAAAGTCTGGGGAGCCACAGGATATTTTGGATTCCTGGATCTGAGGCCAGCGACAGCGCTCCAGCCTCAGACCCATGAGTCCAAGCTCCCCGCCCCCTCCCCCTTACAGCTGGTGCAAAGCTGGAGAGGAGGGAAAGGGGGCAGTTTTATGGTTGGGGAGGGAAGGAGACCGGAGCAGCCAGTTTACGGGGAATCCTCCGACCACCCCAGCCTCCTTTCTTTCTGCTCTGCAGAGCTCCAGCTAGACAGACGAAATCACTCATCTAGTGAAAATGCAGGGCAAGAGGAGCATGGAGGTAACTATCACCTCTGTGCTTGTCCTGCCCTGCATAGGATGCCCGCCAGCCTCCAAATTCAGAAGATGATGGGCATCCAGATAGGATTGCGACCTTAATATTATGAAATTTTATTGCAAAAGTCATCTACTGCATGAATCTGACATAATGTCGGCATGAAACAATTCAACATAAACAGGCATCAAACAAAAAAATATTTCTTTTATTGGAAAATATTTTCCAATATTTAAAACAGGCTTTATCATGTGAAAACAGATGCAAAAAAACTACGCTTTTTATTGAATCATAGGTCACTGGTAAAGAGTCAGGAAAACTGTGGTAGGTGGGATACAATACATTCCAGACAAATAGAATCCTATTTCTAGGATTTAAAAAAACAAACAACCCCAACGATGTTGGTTTAAGAGAAGAGTCAATGGGCTTACAAATGTGCTTGTTCATAAAAACTAAAGTATGGAAATGGTAACTCATACAATATCTAAGTGAACTTTAATTCCACCTAACCAGGGCTGGTCCAAGATTTTTCACTGCCTGAAGCAAATGTTTTGATGCCCTGCAGCAGGGGTGAGCAATTTGTGGCCCTCCATATGTTTTGGCCTATAACTCTCATCATCTATCACCTGGCTATTCTTACTAGAGTTGATGGAAGTCATAGGCCAAAACATCTGGAGGGCCACAAGTTGCCCATCCCTGACCTAGAGAGATTTGATTTAGTATGTTTCTTTTACCTGTATACTTGTAAACAACAAAGCTAAAAAAAAAAAGTGCCCCACGTTAATTTTTTGTCCCAATACACCACAAATATTTGACTTGAAATGTTTGAGGAAAAAAATTAAAGCACACTTAATGTAACTTAGGGCTCAATCCTATGCATGTCTAGACAGAAAAAAAGTCCTACAACTCCCAGAATGCCCTAGCCAGCATAGCTGGCTGGGGAATGCTGGGAGTTGTAGGACTTTTTTCTGTCTAAACTTACATACGATTGTGCCTTTAAATATTGTATTATGTCAAAAAAAATATTGGAAAACTTGTAAAAATGTAAAGACAATAGCACATACTTCCCTTATATTGTACAAATTTAAGGAAAAAAGCAAAGATACTGAAAACTGTTAACCACTAATACATTTTAGAAGCCCCAAAACCTGTGCATGATATGCTGACAACCATTCATGCATTTCAGCAGAGTTCAGCTCTCTTCCACTAAAGTTATTGGGGCACTATTTATTAGTTCCATTTCACTCTGAAAATATATGTACTTTCTCACATATATGGTAAGGAAAATCACCTGAAAAACATTAATTACAACTCTGAAACTGCAAAGCTCGCCTAATATCGGATTTGCAATTCACATACACTCGTACAATTTTCCACAGAAAAATTAAGCACTGGAAAATTTTCCATCCCACATCACTAAGTGCACCTTCCCCTGTCTAACCACAGAAGCCAACTGGACTGGAAGTTTAATCTTACTTCAACACTGCTGACAGAACAGTGCCCACCACCACAGCTGAGGGAAGCAGGTAAGCTTAGGCAGCCCAGGGCAGGTCACATGATACATACACACTTGTGCCCTCCAACATCTTGCAGCTGCTCCCTACCCATCAGCCTCTGCTGCCTGAGACAGCCAACTTGATCTGCTTCATGGTGCAGGGCCTGGCCCTTCATACTGTGATAATTGTAAATGATCCATGCTCCCACGCTTTCCTTTGGGTCTTTGAGCCCTAATCTTCTTCCATTGCACTGGGAATGCTCAGAAACCTGTGAAAGTTCTTTAGTGGTTGTAAACTCTAACACCTCTCTTCCTATTGCTGGAGGTGAACACAAAATAAGTTAGCTACCCATAGCTGTTTTTTCCACTTTGGCTGAGTAGGAATGTCTAAAAATGACTTATTTGTGTGTATCTTACTGTAGAGTTTTATCTTTTTAATTATTTTTATTTTCCTTCAGGCTTGGGGAAGGAGGGCATTCCTCTTGGATTATTCTTTGTGTGCCACTTTTATAACTATTTACAAATTATTTAGGGCCAGGAGAGTGATCTAAGGTCTGAGATTTAATTCCCATTCAGGGTGAAGTGAGCAGTATCCCTGCTTCATTTTGCTCTTGGTAGCCCTTTAAAACCATTCCCTTGAAAGCAAACTCTACATTCAGTGTGGGTGTTGTTGTTTTGCTTTTTCCATAGTATGTCAAAATTGTGGGTGTCCTTACATCTACTGTTCAACTAACCTTGGAACCTGCGACCCACGACTAGGTCATGAACAACGCAGATGCAAATCCAGGGAGTTTCAGTTAATGCACAGTTCTGCAACTAGGACAATTTCTTTATGGAGACTGATGGGCTAAGAAATCTTAACTACATTTTCAAAAACTTTCTTTACAAGAAAGAAATGAGTCTCAACTACAGTGTATTTTCACACAGCCTAGAGATACAGTGTCTGTGTGTGTGTGTGTTCAATACTAAAATAGCAACATAGCAACAACATGAAAACTTATTTTAATTAAATGAAAAAGTTACAAATATTTTCCTTCCAATGATCAACTACATCAAATGGGAGAGAATGCTATGGGGAGGCATCTGCAACCCAGCTCCAACGCCTACATCATTTTGGCTGCCCTTTTCTGTGCAGCCAAAGAGATAGATCTCTTCAAGATCTCTCTCTTCAAGATCTATCTCTGTTTTGCAGGGGTGTACAATTTTGGGCTAGCCTTAAGAACCAAGCCAAAATTGTAGTTACCGGCCCCTCTCCTCTCCTAGCACGTTCCACCACCTCACCCCATCTTGACATAAGGATCATGCTAAATTGGATGCCACTGCTTGAAGGTGCCTTTAGGTGGTGGCATCCCACATCCACACCCATCCATTGGACTTTCTGGAGGAAAAACACCCTGAGCACCTTCTGGCAGTGGTGTCCCACACCCACCACACTACCCTTTCCTGAGAAACGTCAAACAAGTGGGGGGCAGTCGCTAGTTTGAACCTGCGTAACCAAGGTGTTCCAAGTACCTTGCCCACACAGCCTTCCCACCAACTTTGGAGCTGAGGATATGGTAGGGATTGCCACACAACTCCCAGAACAATCACTGTCCACCTCTGCAGCTTCAAACTTGGGAGTGAAGTTGATCAAACATCAAACTCACCAGAGATTACAATTGTTGAAGCTTGTATTGTTTACATGCAGAAACCAGAATGATATTCCATGTACAAACTTTGGCAGCACCATAGATGTTAGAAAGCCATTACAATAATGGCATTACAATCCTCTTCCTAATAATCCCAAGAATGGAATTTTACAATTTTTATAACAGCTGCCACAAACAGCTCCATTGAGCTATCTACCTATTGAACTATCTACTAAGCTATTTAGGGTGCAATCCTATGGCTGCTAGACAGTGTCTGGACAGCCATAGGATTGTTCAGTTTCTGGGAACCAAGTTTGGAGCCAAGGCTCTGAGCTCGGTTTCCAGAAACCTGACTCCCTGCCTCCTGCCCTGCCACCTCGTAGGCAGTACGGTTCATCCCCGGCTATGCACTAGTAAGAGCAGTGCAGAACGTGTGAAAAGGGGGTATTCCTGGGGGTGGGGAGAGGAGGAGACCAGGGAAACGCCATTACGATGTTTCCTGTATGCCGTTACAATGTTTCCTATGTGCCATCCAGCCTCCCCTGCCCCCTGCTCCAACATGCTCCGGCTAGAGAGTTGAAATTGGCCATCTAGCCACAACTGCAGGGCGGCCAGATCATGGAGAAGATCCCCTCCATGCTCTGCCTGCCCTGCATTGGATAGTCAGCCACTTCTGAGTTCAGAGGCAGCCAACTATCCCCACAGGATTGTGCCCTCCGTAGCTATTTGTTTATCTGGCTACTTTTGCTGGTTTTATTGTATTTTATTATATATTTTTGTTTTTGGAATTATGATTTTAATGGTGTTTGTGGGTGGCATTGTATTTATGAAGGTTGTTAGCCACCCTGGGTTCTTTGTGAGTAAGGGCAGGATATAAATAAAATAAATACCCAAATCCCATTGCAACTTTCCTGGTTAGTCATCACCAGTTCAGACCCTATCACTGTATATGTGAATTTTGGCGAGTTCCCCAATTTGCATCATTTTGCCCTTATTTATGCAGAGTCTAATTTCCTATTTTGTTGAACATTTACTCTGTTTGGCAAGGTCCTTTTGGAACTCTTTGCAATCCACTTGAGTTTTTAGCATCCTGAATCATCTGGTGTCAACTTTGTCGCTTCACTTCACTTCCCATCCCTAACTCCAGATTATTGATGAACAAGTTAAATAGCACTGGTCCAAATACAGATCTTTAGAAAGACCACCCCACATTTTACTTTCCTCTGTTGTAAGAATTGGTTAATTTACTCCTACCGTCTGCTTCATGGTGTTTAACTAGTTACCGATCCATAAGAAGAATCATCCTGTTATCCCAATACCACTATGGTTTACTCAGGAGCATTTTATGATGGACCATCTCAAGAATGAATGAATGAATGAATATATATATATATATATATATATATATATAAAAACATTTCTATACCGACCCGTAGCCAAAGCTCTCTGGGCAATTTACAAAGATTAGACACAATTAAAGATACACTATACAAAGTTTTTTAAACTATTTACATAAAAACACACAGACAGTACACACATAGACAATGCATATCTAAAAACAACTTTAAGCAATCAACCATAAGACAAATCCAGGAACTGATTAAAACTCATGATATGCTGCAAAATGGCTGAGAAAAGAGGAAGGTCTTAACCTGGTGCCGAAAAGATAACAATGCTGGCACCAGGTGGGCCTCATCAGGGAGATCATTCCACAATTGGGGGGCCACCACTGAGAAGGCTTTCTCCCTTGATGCCACCTTGGAAGCCTCCCTTGGAGGAGACACCCGGAGGAGGACCTTAAGGAGCTGAACATAGTGTGTGGGTAGGTTCATGTCAGGCGAGGCGCTCTGTCAGGTATTACACTCCTGAACAATGTAAGGCTTTATAGGTTAAAGCCAGCACCTTGCATCAGGCTCAGAAACATGCAGGCAGCCAGTGCAAGTGAGTCAGAGCCTGTCTTATATGTTCAGACCTTTTAGTCCCTTTGAACCATCTTCAAAGGAAGCCCCACATAGAGTGCCTTGCAGTAATCTAAAATGGAGGTTACCACAGCATAGATAACTTAAGCCAGATTATCTCTGTTGAGATAGGGGCATAGCTGGGCCACCAATCAAATTTAGTAGAGGACACTCTGTGCTACTGTGGCCACCTGAGCCTCAAGTGACAAAGATGGCTCCTGGACAATCCCCAAGCTACAAACCCGCTCCTTCAGGGGGAGTGCAACCCCATCCAGAACAGGTTGAGCACCCGCCGTCCGGTCAGAAGAACCATCCACTAACAGCATCTCAGTCTTGACTGCATTGAACTTCAGTTTATTAGCCCTCATCCAGCCCATGGTCCCAGTCAGGCATTGATTCAGCACATCTACACCCTCACCTGATGAGGAGGAAAAGGAGAAGAGTTGCATGTCATCAGCATACTGATGACAACGCACTCCAAAACTCCAGATGACAATACTCAATGGTTTCATGTAGATGTTGAATAGCACGAGGGACAAAAATTAGCCCTGCAGAACCACATACTGGATAATCCACGGGGCCGAGCAATGTTCCCCAAGCACCACCTTCTGGAGCCAATCCTCCAAGAAGGAGCGAAACTACTGCAATGCAGTATCTCCCACTCCCAGCTCAGATAGTCTTCCTGGAAGGATACCATGGTCGATGGTATTGAAAGCCACTGAGAGATCAAGGAGCATCAAGAAGGTCAGACTCCACCTGTTTTTCTCCCAACATAGGTCATCATACAGGGCAACCAGGGATGTTTCCATGCCAGAACCTAGCCTGAACCCTGACTGAAATGGATCCAGATAAGTGGTCTCATCCAAGAGTGTCTGGAGACGGTTTGCAACAACCCACTCAAGGACCTTGCCCAGGAAAGGAACATTTGCCACCAGCCTAAAGTTGTTAAAATCTTCTGGTTCAAGGGAGGGTTTCTTCAGAGGTGGTCTCACCATCGCCTCTTTCAGGCAGCTTGGGACCACTCCCTCTCACAAGGAGGCATTAATCACCTCCCTGGCCCAGCCAGCTGTTCCCTCTTTGTCAGTTTTTATAAACCAAGAGGGGCAAGGATCCAATACAGAAGTGGTTGCACGAACCTGTCCAAGCACTTTGTCAATGTCCTTGAGCTGTACCAACTGAAATTCATTCAGGAGAACAGGACAAGGCTGTACTCTGGATCCATCACCTGATTCACTTGCTCTAACACTGAAGTCTAAGTCCCAACAGATTCAAGACAACTTATCCTGGAAGTGCCTAGTACAGCAGGCCTATTACAGCAGGCCTCAGATGGGTCTACAGTGTCCACAAGATGTAGTAAGGGGGTTAGACAAATTCCTGGAAGAGAAATCTATCAATGGCTACTAGGCTTGAGGGCTATGTGCTACCTCCAGTACAAGAGGTGGTATGCCTATGTACACCAGTTGGTGTACCAGGAGGGTGCTGTTGCACTCATGTCCTGCTTATGGTTTCCTGGTCAACAGCTGGTTGGCCAGTGTGTGAACAGAATGCTTGACTAGATGGACCCTTGAACTGATCCAGCATGGCTCTTCTTATGTTCTTAGTGTCCTTAGGGCTGGCATGTAACAGCCCTTGGACAACTCTGAAAAGCTCCACCGTGCAGCAAACTGAGAATTCAATGGAGGCAGTAAAATGTTTCTTTCTCAACCCCACTGACCTTAAATATACCTTACCATAGGCACATACAAGTGTTTGATTGCATCCACAAGGAGTTCTTCTCCATCTGCACTCAAGCCATCTCCTATTTTGTTTCATTGCTCTCAGCTCTGGGTTATACTGCAGAGCAGTATGAGCTCTATTCTGGAGAGCTATCATGTCAGGAGCTATCATATCAACCATCCAGGTAGAAGTCCAAGCATATAATGTCTACTGCAGCCTTCCCTGACCTGGTAGCCTCCAGATGTTTCAGACTTCAACTCCAATCAAGCCTCATCCAACATGGCCAATGTTCTGGAATCCTGGGAGTTATAATGCCAAACATCTTGAGGGCACCAGGTTGGGGAAGACTGATTTACTGGATAGCCCCTATCTACATGTTTGTTGAAGTTCTCAAAGTTGGTGAAACAGGACTTTTGTTAGATCAGCCTTTAGTTCTTCCAAAATTCTCAAGTATATGCCATCTGGACTCAATGATTTAAAAAAAAAATTAATCTGTCAATCAGCCATATAACAACTTCCTTCTCCTTGGAGCTCAGAGTAGCATATGCAGGTTACCCTGTGAGGAAGGTTAGGCAGAAAGGATTGTGACAGGCCCAAGATCACCCAGTGAACTTGTCACTCCCCAAAAAGTGGTTCAGGCATGGGTATCTGCCTGACATCTTCCATAGTGACAGCACAAATACAAATCTCTCTTTTGTAACCTTTCCCAACTGTTGTCTAATCGTCCAGCTGCTTTGCTCGATGGTTTCCTGCTTCTCTTTATCTTAATACTTCTGGAAACATGCACCTCAAAAATAAAAATGCATTTATCAAATTGTCAAAAAATCCTATGCATGTGAACTCAGAAAATTTATTATATTTAATGGCATTTCCTCCCACGTCTGCAGCCTCAGACATCTTCTGCTCAAAACCCCAACGCTGTAGGGCACATTACTTTTGAGATGGAGGGGAGTTTCAAAAGCAAGTTGTGATATGACAGTAAGGTCAGCTGCTCAAAGGAAAAAACTCAACTATTCCAC
Organism: Heloderma suspectum; assembly: GCF_057233095.1. NCBI lineage: Eukaryota > Metazoa > Chordata > Lepidosauria > Squamata > Helodermatidae > Heloderma > Heloderma suspectum. Next base: position 128,438,972 of record NC_139462.1, on the reverse strand, counting down.
TGAGTTGGAAGCCCGCTGCATGAACACAACCCTCTCTTTGGATCCCCATCTATGTGTTTAGAAAAGTAGATTATATAAACCAGGGGTGAAGAACTAGTGGGGGGAGGAATTACCCCCTCCATAGGGCTTATGAAGTCAAGTGGGCATGGCCAGGCCCTGCTATCAGTGAGTATGGCCACGCCTACCTGACATCATTTACTCCCTGACCCAAGTGCCGGGTGGATCAGGGACCAGGCTTTGCTGTGTACAGATTTGCCTGGTTAGGGAAGCCCCTACAGATGTGAAGGCCTGGGGAGGGTGGGGATTCAGAAAAAAACCAATTTTTTCCAACTACTGCATTTGTTTTTTCCCAAAAAATTGGGGAAAAAATGAACAGAACTGAAATATTTTTTTTAGAATGATGACTGAAATATTTAAGACAAGGTGTTTATATATTGCTACCCAGCCTTTACTCCCATAAATGTTTTTTTCAAAACTATGAAATAAGACTTTATAGAAAGACTATAGATGTAAAATTTCTGGAAATACTGAAGCCATGGGGGTATTTTTTTAAAACTTTCTCTGTGAGATGATTTATTTATTTATTATAGCCCACTTTTCTACCAAAACAATGTAACTCCTGGTGGCTTACAAAAACAATGTAAAATAGAATGAAACAATAAAACACATTAAAATACAATAAAACATGACAATTACAGAATAAAAATAGCAACCAAACCAACGGACACACTTACAGGCCAAAGGCCTTGAATACTGCCATCTTTCCTTGCCAGCAGAAGGGCAGGAAGGAGGAAGTGAACCTAGCCTACCTTGGGAAGGATTTCCACAGCCTGGGAATTTTCACCAAAACAGCCCTCTCTCGCATGACTACCTAATGCATCTCTGATGGTGGCAGTCTTGAAAGAAGAGCCTCTCCAGAAGATTTTAATGACCAGGCAGGCTCATATGGGGGAAGGCGGTCTTTTAGATAGCCTGGTCCCAAGCACATGGGCTTTATAGGTCATAGCTAGATCTTTGAATTCTGCCTGGAAAGCCACTAAAGCTGCTGTAACAGGGGGAGTCGCGTGCTCCCCGTAACTGGCCCCAGTGAACAGTCTGGCCACAGCATTATGGACCAGCTAAAGTTTCTGAACAGTTTCTAAGGGGAGCCCCATGTAGAGCACGTTACAGTACTTTAAATGGAATTAAACTAAAGCATGTGTGACCCTGGCCAGATCAGACAACTCTAGGAATGGGCACAGTTGGCACATTAGCCTCAGCTGCCCAAATGCAGTCCTGGCCACCACCTAGGCCTGGGCATCCAGGTTCAAGGGAGAGTCCAAGAGTACCCCCAAACTGTGAACCTGAGTCTCCAGGGGATGTGTAACTCCATCCAGCACAGGTTGAATCCCTATTCCCTGATCTGCCTTTCAACTGACCAGGAGCACCTCTTTCTTGTTTGGTTTAAGCTTCAATTTGTTTGCCTTCATCCAGTCCATTACTGATATCCGGCACCAATTTAAAACCAGAACAGCTTCCTTGGATTTAGATGGAATGGAGAGACAGAGTCGGGTGTCATCAGCATACTGGTGGCACCAAACCCCAGAACTCTGGAAATCTCTCTCAGAGGTCTCATGTATATTTAAATACCATGGGGGATAAGATGGAACCCTCACCACAAGTGAACGGCCATGGTGTCGACCAGGAATCCCCCAGCACCACTTTCTGAGGTTGCCCCTCCAAGAAGGATCAGAGCCTCCATATAACAATGCCTCCCACTCCCACCTCAGACAGATGCCTCAGAAGGATTCAATGGTCAATGGTACTGAAAGCTGCTGAAAGGTTCAGCAGAACTTAAAAGGGACACACTCCCCCTGTCCAGTTCCTGGGGTAGACTGTCCACTAAGACAACCAAAGCAGTCTCTGTCCCATAACTAGGCCTGAAGCCAGATTGAAATGGATCTAGATAATCCATCTCATCCAGAAATCCCTGGAGCCGAGAAGCCACCACATGCTACAACACCTTGTCCAAGGATGGAATATTGGAGACCAGCTGGAAATTATCCAACACAGTGGGGTTCAGGGAGGATTTTTTTGTTTTCTGTTTAACAAAGATCTTACTACTGCTTCCTTTAGGCAAAATGGAATCACACCTTGCCATAAAGAGGCACTCACCACTGCCCTTACCCACTCAGCCAGCCCCCCCACCTCTGGCTGCTTTTATAAGCCAGGAAGGGTGTGGGTCTAGCACAGAAGTGGTAGGCCTCACTTCTCCAAGGATCTTGTCTATATCCTTGGGCTGTACACTTTGAAAAGTATCCACTGTAACTAGACAAGCAGGAGCCAAAACTACATCCACAAGAGCTGTATCAACTATGGAATCAAAATCGGCATGGATACGATCGATTTTATCTGCAAAGTCTTGCGCAAATTGATCCCAGCGGGATATCGAGATTCCCAGCATAGTTATTTCTTCCATTTCTTATCAAAATTATTGATCTAATGTATCTTTTACTGATAGACATTTAGGGATGCTCCAAGTCATGCTCAGTTTCCCAACATGTGAGTAAAGTCACCATATCATATAGAAGAAAATGTGCATTCTTGACAGTTTGGGTTTTGTTCTATAGAATCCTGTGTTTCCAGGCATATTCTGGATAGATGCTGTAGCAGGCAATTAATGTAGTTCTAATCTAAAACCCACACATGAAAAAAACACTATAGGTTATCCTGTCACTGCCACCAGATGCGACAGAACAGCAGGTGGGTTATCCCACCTATGTTTCTTTAAAAAAAAAAAACTTTGAGGCTTGGGTCTATGGAAATTCACTGCGAAATTTTTAATAAAGTTCCCAATTAGACCTCACCGCTAGGGAATGCTGCCTCAGCTAGAAAACCATTAACTGCTACCACTAGAATAAACCCTCTCTACCTAAAAGAAACTCAGTAGCCTGGTTCCTATAGCATAGACAAGGAGTTAACATCACCACTGGAGACAACCTTTCAAAAATGAACAAAAAATAAGATGCTTATTAATGGAAATTATTTACAAATGAGAATAAAATGTCACTCTTCAAATATTAGGTTGAAATTGCTTAAAGGTTCTTAAATTCAACATGGTTGCTTACCATTCCTATAGGTGAGGGTCTTTCCCAGATAAATAAAATTTCAATAGCTTTTCCTACAGAACAGGTTTCCCTAAGCTCCACCCCACAAATACAAACAAGTTTAGTAATGTCCTTAAACTTACTTACAAACCGGAACAGTTGCTGCACACCAGTCTTCCTCCACCTCCAGTTATTCCTGCTGCTTTTGGCCTCTCGCATGATTCTTTTACAATAGAAAGCTAAAATATATTATATATAATTTGCTTTGCTCATAAAATTAACATGTTTAGTAAATTTAAAAGTATAGTTTATTCAGACAATAATTTACTGAGTTTACTCATAATCTTATGAGCAAACAAAGTTATGCATAATACGAGTTCCTAAGGGTGCAATCCTATGCAAATTTAGACAGAAAAAAGTCTTTCAACTGCCATGCTGGCTGGGGAATGCTGGGGGTTGTAGGACTTTTTTCTGTCTAAACCTGCAAAGGATTGTGCCTTAAGCAGCCTTCCCCAACCTGGTGTCCTCCAGATGTTTTGGATTGTAACTCCCAGCATTCCTAACCATTAGCCATGCTGCCTGGGGCTGATGGGAGCTGAAGACCCAAACATCTCGAGGGCACCAAGTTGGGGAAAGCTGTCCTAAAGCAACAAAGTGACTTTGGATTTTTAAAGAGCTCTTAAAAAAAAAAAAGTATTGCAAGGTGTTTTTTTTTTTCATTTTTCTACCAAAAATTCCATCCCCGCCCCCCAAACAGAAAAAAGTTTTTTTCCCCATGGCTTCAAAATTTCCAGAAATTTTACATCTCTAGAAGCCCCGCGCACAGTGAAGCTGAGGAAGCCTAGTCTATGTCAGCTCTGGCCCACCTCTTTCCCACAATGGAAGGAAGGAGGCGAAGGAGGCAAAGCAGGCAAAGCGGAAGCGGTCAGGTCCCCTTTGCTTCTCTGATGGAGGAGTGAAAGAGATTCAGCCAGTTTGCAGGCCCTACCTCCTTTCCATAACCTCTCTCTCTTCAGTAGGATAGCCAACTGGAGTAGGCAGTTAAATGTCACCTGCAGCAATAGATGAAGCTGCCAGAAAATGTCACAGCAATCATCCATATAGCCCAGTATTGTCTACTCCAGCAGTGGGCTTTCTAGCCTGTTATCTGAAACCTTCTAACTGGAGAATCTCACAGTTTAAATGAGATTCTGCATCCAAAAGCATATGCTCTACCACTGAGCTACAGCCCCCACCCAAAGAAGATGTAGAAGGACCATGCAAAAGAGCAAGGACTGGAACTCAGAACCCAGGGGTACTAATCTTGAGCATTAACCACTTTGCTGGGTTCAGCTTGGCAAATACAGGTAAGGAGGTAATCTGGTACACCTTTTTTCCTTATACTTTTTCTTATTTTGAATATATGTTGCCTTATACCAACACTATTGATCTATCCAGTTTAGTACTGTCTTTTCAAGGGGATAGCACTTGGCACCTAGAGAAACTCTGGGTCCACATGCGTCAGTGGCTGCCACCACTCAACCCCTCCCTCAAGACATATAGAAGGGGGACACAAGAGTCACTGCAAGGCACTACACAGGCCTACGTGTAGTACATACCATTGCAGTGGGCTTTGAGGTGCATTCTTACTTTGCACAGAACAGCCAGCTGAACTGGAAATATCACAAGACTCTCTCGCACACCACTTTTGGGGTGTCTGGTGCAATTGCCCTATGCAAACTTGGAATGTGCCTTAAGAGTTCTCTAAAATGGATGCATTCCAACTTCACACAGGGCAGCAGGACCAATCAGGTGAAAAGTAGCATGTGAGAGAGTCTTGCACTCCTTCCAACCCAGCTGGCTGCCCCAAGTGAAGTGAGGATGCATCACAAAGTACTCTGTGATCGTGCAAGGGACTCTCAGATGCACTATAACTTCATGCGACCTGCCCTCTTCACTCACTCCTCATTCTACAGTCCAGCTGTTCTTTTAATTATTTCTGATGCATTGAATGTATAGCCTGTTTTCAGCCAAGGTAAGAGGTGGTGAGCAGCACATATAGTAGGGTGCACCAACCACAATACTGTTTGGATTCCGATTTTGTGATTCAAAAAATAGCCTGACCCACCTTGGACTTATTCAGAGGCCACCTGTTTCAATTCAGCAACCACATCTGATTCCCCCATTGACTATAGCTGGAAATCAACATTGTTCAAGAGGAAGAATAGAAAGGGAGGTGGAGTTGCACTATATGTAAAAAATACATATCCCTGCACAGAAATACAGGAGGATGAGCTTGGTAGCCCCATCAAGAGCACCTGAGTGAAAATAAATGAAGCAAAGAATAAAAGGAACATGGTGGCTGGAGTCTACTACCAGCCACCCAATCAAGGAGAAGACAAGGATGAAACTTTTGAAAAGCAAACTGCCAATGTTTCAAGGAAGCATGATGTAGTAGTAATGGGGGACTTCGATTTCCCCAATATTTGTTGGGAGACAAATTCTGCAAAACATGGTCCCTCCAAGAGATTCCTGACTTGTGTTGCTGATAACTTCTTCCTACAGAAAGTAGAGGAAGGAGCTAGAGGATCGGCTATCCTTGACTTGATCCTAACCAACAGAGATGACTTAGTGGATAAAGTAGCAGTTACGGGAATTCTGGGGGAAAGTGACCATGTTATACTTGAGTTCTTGGTTCTAAAGGAAGCAAAAGTCGAGTGTACTCAAACGCGTACCCTGGATTTTAGGAAAGCTGATTTTAATAAACTCAGAACACTCGTAAGGAAGGTCCCATGGCAAGTGACACTAATGAGAAAAGGAGTCCAAGATAGGTGGGAGTTTTTAAAAAACGAAATTCTCAAGACACAATTACAAACAATTCCAACAAGAAAAGGTAGAAGACAACAGAAGAAGCCAATGTGGCTTCACAAAAAGCTAAGAGATTACCTGAAAACAAAAAAGGACACATATAAGTGGAAAGAAGGCCAAGCAACAAAGGAAGAGTACAGGCAGATAGCACAGAATTGCAGGGATGGCGTCAGGAAGGCTACAGCTGAGAACGAGCTGAGGTTAGCGAGGGATGCTAAAAGCAACAAAAAGGCTTCCTTCAGATATGTGCATAGTAAAAGACAGAGGAAAGAAATGGTGGTTTAACTACTGCTCAATTCCGACTTTGACTCAGTCTTCTCCCAAAAGAGGGTCTATGACCCCCCTGGCAAAGCTGAAGTACAGGTGGAAGGGGCAGGATTGCAGCTTGAGATTGATAGGCATATGGTCAAGGAACACCTAATTACTTTGAATGAGTTCAACTCTCCAGGCTCAGATGAACTGCATCCTAGAGGAATAAAGGAACTGGCAGAAGAACTCTCAGAACCACTGCCTATTCTCTTTGAGCAATCATGGAGGACGGGTGAAGTGCCAGAGGACTGGAGGAGGGCTAATGTTGTCCATATCTTCAAAAAGGGTAAAAAGGAGGAACCTGGGAACTACAGACCAGTCAGTCTGACATCAATCCCTGGAAAAATTCTGGAGCAGATGATAAAGCAATCCATCTGGAAGCACCATGAAAACAATGCAGTGATTACGCGAAGCCAACATGGATTTGTCAAGAACAAATCCTGCCAGACGAATCTGATCTCATTTTTTGATCAGGTAACCTCTTTTGTGGACTGTGGGAATGGTGTGGACATAATATACCTCGACTTCAGCAAAGCTCTCAACAGAGTGCCCCATGATATCCTGCTGAGCAAACTAGCTAAAACTGGGCGACATGAAACAACAACCCGGTGGATCCACAGTTGGCTACAGAATCTGACTCAAAGAGTGCTTATCAATGGGATTGTCTCAAACTGGGAGGAGGTAATGAGTGGGGTACTTCAGGGCACAGTCCTGGTCCCAGTGCTCTTCAACATTTTTATTAATGACTCGGATGAGGTGGTGCAGGGAATGCTGATCAATGTGCAGATGACACAAAATTGGGCGGGATAGCTAATACCTTGGAAGACAGAAACAAAATTCAAAGTGATCTTGACAGGCTGGAGTGCTGGGCAGAAAACAACAGAATGAAATTTAATAGGGATCAATGCCAAGTTCTACACCTAGGAAGAAGAAATCAAATGCACAGTTACAAGATGGGTGATACTTGGCTCAACAATACTACAAGTGAGAAGGATCTTGGAATTGTTGTAGATCACAAGCTGAATATGAGCCAACAATGCAACGTGGCTGCAAAAAAGGCCAATGCTTTTTTGGACTGCATTAATAGAAGTATAGCTTCCAAATCACATGAAGTACTAGTTCCCCTCTACTCAGCACTGGTTAGGCCTCACCGGGAATACTGTGTCCAGTTCTGGGCACCACACTTTAAGAAGGATGCAGACAAGCTGGAGAGGGTTCAGAGGAGGGCAACAAAAATGATCAGGGAACTGGAAACAAAGCCCTGTAAGGAGAGACTGAAAGAACTGGGCATGTTTAGCCTTGAGAAGAGAAGACTGGGGGGAGGTAGGATAGCGCTGTTCAAGTACTTGAAAGGTTGTCACAGAGAGGAAGGCCAGGGTTTCTTCTCAATCATCCCAGAGTGCAGGACACGGAATAATGGGCTCAAGTGACAGGAAGCCAGATTCCGGCTGAACATCAGGAAAAACCTCCTGACTGTTAGAGCAATACGACAGTGGAACCAATTACATAGGGAGGTAGTGGGCTCTCCCATACTGGAGGCATTCTAGATGAAGCTGGACAGCCATCTGTCAGGGATGCTTTGACTTAGATTCTTGCATTGAGCAGGGGGTTGGACTCAATGGTTTTATCAGCCCCTTCCAACCCTGCTATTATATGATTCTGTGATTCAGAGGAGCTCTGCTTTGATTCAGTCATCTCCTGAATCTGTCCAAATCAGCCCAATTCGGCTCAGGATCCAACTGAATCTGAAGCACACCCCTAACAGTAGGATACATGAGTTTCGGTTTGTGGTGTGGGGTATATCTGGTTTTCCACATCCTCTTACACAGTGAGTAGTGGCCAAAACAAGCATTCTATGGTCTTTCCCAGGCCTACTACCTGCAATCCATTTAACTGGGGGATTGAACTTGTGGCCTTCTGCATGCAAAGCATGGGCTCTAGCACCAAGCTATAACCTCTCTCATGGTGACGTTTATGATGGTGAAGCTCTTTGCTCCTATGTGGAATAAATAAGAATACCACTACCTTTCAGATTGATCTTTAGTCATGTGTTAAAAACACACCAACCCCTCAGACAATCATAACAGCAGCAGAAGCTTCAGAACATACTTCTGTGCCTGAAAATAATTGTGTTAAAATTGTCCAAAGACTGCCAATAGGGTTGTATATATAAGACTCTTGGGCGTGGCATCACCACCACTACATTTCCACACTCATTGTATTTGCTTGGTCAAAGCAGAACAGTGAATTCTACTTTATGAGAGAATCCATACTCGGTTAATAGCCAACTGGAAACTCTTTAACAGTGATGTCTGGTATTGTCCTTCCAGCAAAAATGGCTAGAAGGACAGTTTCTTGGATCCTTGAAACCTGGGAATTATTTTCTGGAACATCTCTTTGTGACATGTAAACCCATACAAACTGCTCCCCTAAAAATGCTTTGAGCACACGTGTAAAAAAGACACACACACCCATCCAATAGTATATTTACAAATATATTTGAATACTTGAACCTTCTCTTCAGTTGTCTATTATTAGAGGCAGTTTGCATGCATCAATAATACAGCAGTTTATTTTAAATAAAGAACTGTTCTGAAAAGGGCAATGAAAGTATAAGAACATAGCTAAAAATATTCATCTGGCACATAATCTTGCATTTAAAAGTTTGTTTAAAAATTAAAACTCAGACTATTCGCTTGCAAATTTTCACTAATAAAGAAACTACTGTTTTACCCTTCTTCCTTGCAAACAACTGGCACCAGACATGCAGGCAAAATCATCATGTTTTGTTGCTTTCCCTTTCACTGAAAAGATCTTTTAATTGCAGCCAGTTTTTCATCTGCAGTTTGCAGCAATAGGAGTCACCAGCCATTTTGTTTTGAGCACGAAAGACTAGCAACCAGATGTCTCCATTCTACCTCTCTATTAGCATATCAGATTATTTTCAAATATAAACACCAAAATACATGGTAACAAAAATTTTACATCATAGAATTAATTTTGCTTCTAAGACAGCTACATCCTAGTTTTATCTGCATCTCTTATTTGCACATCTATGTGCAAATACTGCAGCCACTAAAAAACCAAAGACTAGGTTGAAATTCTATTATCTCAAAACAGCATCCTTTCACTGTATGAAGCTTCAGATTATAGCTTATATGTTAAAAGGAAAATGGCCATACATTTAGTAAATTAGTAAGTGTATTTCACTGCATCAGCTTGCCATAAGTAATAAATTTGTCAAGGCCAGCATACATTATTCTGACCTAATAAGCTGTCAAAGGAAGATAATTCTCCACCTGCTTGGACTGCAATAGCCTGCTGTGGAAATTCCAATTACAAGTTGCTACTGATATCCAAAATTACTAATCTTTAAATATAAATCCAAACAATTTCGGAGCTGATAGTCCATGTTTCTCCTCAGTTAATCTGTCCCAAATATAAATTTTACATTCCATAGTTAAAAACCTAGACATACACATCCAGTACGTTTGTCTACATGTAAAAATATATAGTGAATTCATTTGTCTAACAGAAATAGACCTCTAATAGCATGGTACAATATAGGAATATATTAGGTACAAGCACTACAGAATAAAAAACAGAGTACCTCAGGATTCAGCCTAGATGTGCTGCAGTGTGAAGAAAACAGAACAGCTCTCACTGAAATTCATCTTCATATTTTAAAGATTAACAGAAATGCTTGTTGTTTTTAACCAACATGTTGAAGGTGAGGCTAAAGCACTTAGCTAGAACACTTCCCACTGTTACTGTATCTTGTTACAGAACCAATCATATTATACCATTTCATCTGCAACACTCAATCAGCATTATATAACATTTTACTGACATTAAGATGTCCAGAAGTTATCATGCCTTAATAATTAGAGCAAGTATATGCAACACAGATGAATTATTTGTTGCCTTCAAGCAGTAACACTGTTCTAAACCTCATCATAGTTGCAAACACATAACTGACAACTCTGACAACAGCAGCAGCATGTGACTTAAACATAAGGGAATAGAAGAGCCTTCCATTGCTTAAAATAAAAGGATGAAAATGCAAAGCACTGGTGAAATTCAGGCAAATTATATCTGTTAATATACAGAACTGTATTAAACAATATTTCTTTGCTATTGGGGAATTTGGTAGTGATAGAATGTTTGCATGCAGAATTGAGATCAGAATAAAAAGAATAGCATTAGTAATAGTAATGCTAATAACAGCATACAATGAAAATCCCACATCTAGCCATGAACAAAGGGATCTGCCTTTTCCACACTGAAATGTTAATCTTTTTCAGGGTTAACATTGTATCCCACCAATGGGTTCTTAATGTTGATTCACTGCACAAAATCCTGATTCAAAACACTCCTATAAACAGAAGAAGTCAAGAAGCAATACCATGCTGCTTCTATGCATATATAGAATATTTTTATTGAGATACAAAGACCAAAATAATCTTTTTAAGAAAAGGCTTTCTAACCCATTATTACCAAAGTATAGGAATCTGCACGCCTAATCCCCCTCCCCCAATACACACAGACACACTAATAAAACATTTCTTACTCCATTTCATGTATGCAAACTTGCATAATAAACTTATGATAGCACAGTCCAAGATGTCAAAAAAAAACCCAGTTATAGCCAGCTAACCTAACCCTTTTATCATCCTCCATAATCATCAGCATCCAATGACCAAAGCCTGTGAGGTCATGCTAAAGAAGGTAGCTAAAAAACAAGCATAAAATCCAGTTTAAAACTAACCAGAAATAATATGTCACGTTATTCAGAAATAATTTTCCATCAGATTTTTAAAAAATGCTTCTACTGATATTGCATCTTCTTAACATTAACCTTACAACACATTGTTGAAACAATCAGTACTAAAGCTATTTTAAATAGACAATGTTCTGAGTAAAGAAAGATTCTAAAGTAAAAGCCAAATCTACATGTATGTTTATTTCCTTGGGTTCCTCATAGTTCTTTTTTTTACTTCTCCCTGTCTCAAACATGATTAGTTTGAACAGGTGTCAGACAATGGTACTATTTTTAAATACTGTCCATCTGCAATGCAAACTCTAATAGGGCATTGCATTCATCAATAAAAGATAGCCAGCTGTAGCATTTATTCTCCAATGCTGTTGTTTTTTCCTTCCTCTGCTATCTCAACTGAGAATTCTCCACAAATGTACGCTGTTCTAAAATAGAATTTTATTCCCTTCTCTTCCCTGCCTCCCACACAAGAAATGCATTGTAATTGGAAGGAGCTTAATGTAATGTTATCTAGCAAATACAGCTCAGTACAAGAATGAAGCTGTTTCTAAAAAAAATGCTAGAAAAATACATACTGTATGATTCACACTCATGCATGTAGTAATATGATCAGTTTTATCTGTATTGGCAGTAACATGCAAATACATTTTAGTTGCAATATACTTGTCACTAAATTCAGGATTAGTTAAGGTAGTATAATCAGAATTACTGTGCTAAAGCAATTCATCTTGCTCTGTCTCTCTGTGTGCAGCTAAACAGCATTGCAAACCTACCTCTGCATCATACTGAAGGTTATTGTTTCCTAAGGAAGCCTCGAACATGCTGCACCATTTTGCCTGTCTTCTGGATGGTGCAGAAGCTGGCAGAGGAGTATACTAGAGTCAGCAAATGTCAGTGTTCGCCTCATACTGCAGTCTGTGCATTAAACACACTGAAACCCACAGGTGCCTACGTAAAGCCGTACAGCTGCAGGCAAAGCCTTTACGTTTTCTCAGTAGAATATCTGTGCTCCACTTTCAGTCTTCATTAACCCATTGCATGATGGTAAATCAGCACCCCCTGTAGGATATTTGTGGTAAAACCCTGACTTAAGAAACAGGATGCCTAACAAGCAGTTTCATGGCACTGCATTTCCTGAAATCTAAACTAATAGTAGAGCCTACATAATTACAACCACCATCTGTACAAATGGATTAAACATCTTTTACCTTACTACACAAGTTACTTTAAAGGTATATAATAATCTTTTTAGCTTTTTCATTTACTCTGCCCCTCGCTTTAAAATGTTTTAACTTTTAATTACACTTGCAAAACACCTGTCATTATTAGGAGGGCAGAGGAAGGAACATCCATATTGCACTCATATAGTATGATTCATCTCTGGGTGTTCTGCAAGTAAAAATGCACTGTGCTCCCCATAGAGTCCCACTCTGTGGAAGCCGGATGGGTGAAAATTTCTATTTAAAGGAACAATGCTCCCAGGCAGATCTTCCTCACTCCCTTCATGATCTTTCATGTGCCTCTACCTCATGTTTCTCTTTTGGAAAGTCCAGGGTTCACTTCCCACTGGTGTGGTCCCTCCACTCCTTCCTGCTGAATTCTTCCTCAAAGGGATGATGCCTGATGATGGGGAAGAAGCAGGTCAGGACAAGTTAGCTGATGGGACTGCTCAGGTTCCTCTAAGTGAAAGGATAAGCCCAGGTTTTGACCTGCATGCTGATCTCCCAAATAGAGCCTGATACCTTCTGGGGTTAATGAGAATGCCTGGGTCTGTGCTATGGTGATGGACAAGCTTGTGGTTCTCACCACCAGGACCTTCATTCAGTGTTAGAACAGTGGCCAACAAAGGTTTTTCTGGTTTCCAGGCAAAGGAATCCCTGTCTGGGGCTTACAGCCAATGGATTCTTCCAGCGTCTTCCTGGGCCTGAGTTGTCACTCTGCCTTCCCCAGAACAGCTATTGCCTGCATGTCCTTTCCAGTATCACTCTCCCTATTCCTACTCTTTGCCATCTTTCCAAGGCTTTATAGCAGTGGCTTAATGAGTCTCATCTGCCGCTGCTGCTCCCTCCTCCCACAGCTGCTGTGTGTCTCCCTTACCAGCTTGAGTGGGGATCCTTTTTTCCCCTCCAAAGAACGCAACGGGGCTTGCATGATCCTCCTCCTCTCCATTTTATCCTCACAATAACCCTGTGAGGTCAGTTAGGCTGAGAGTCAGTGACTTGCTAAAAGACACCCAGTGAGCTTCATGGCCAAGTGGGGACTAGAACCAGAATCTCTCAAGTCCCAGTCAACACTCTAACCACCACACAACACTGGTTTTTCTGAAGTCCTGCTTCTGACACCACCTGGAGTGTACTAACACCAACCAGGTGCCCAGAGCTCCTCAAACCCAGAGGATGGCAATTAAAACCAGGCTGTGCTCATCAATAATGGCCCCAGGTCTATACAAAGTAGGATGAGGGAAATCAGGCCCTTAACAACCTTGAGACTTACTCAGACATATGCGGTTTCATTGGTGGCTGCTGCGTTTCCTCCCCTTCAGCTGTCTAGTTTCGTATCGCAGAGCCTCCGCTTCACAGCTCTGTGTTCTCTCTTTGTCCTCCGCTATGGTAGGAAATGGGAAGGGCCTAGAAGCAGGAGTCTGAGGCCCTGCAGTGCTGAGTCATTCCCAGTCCATTCATTGCCGCAAGATGTGGTGATGGCCACGAGCTTAGATAGATTAATAGGGGATCAGACAAATTAATGGAGGATTGGTCTATCACTGGTTACTAGTCATAATATCTATATAGAATCTCCAGGTTCAGTTCCTGGGAGGGTTATTACCTTCATACCTTGCTTGTGGGCTGCCCAAGAGTTTCTAGTTGGCTACTGGGGGAACCAGAAACTTTGTTCTACTCATTTGCATAGTTCCCAAGTTTCTACGTCTTTCGGAATGTACAAATGGATCTTACAAATTAATAGTTGGATAGATGGCAGAAATTCAGTGGGAACAAGCAAAGACTTCATATTAAAACTCAGATAAAGAATAAGGAAAACAGATGCCTGATATTTTCAAGCCTGAAATGTTACTATGAAATAGCCAAACTGAGGAAATACTGGAATGGATAAGACAAAATAACAATGGCTTAGATACAAAAGTGCCAATCAGTGAAAAGCGTCTTCCACTCAATGAAGACCTGTTTCTGACCTAGCAGAACACTGCATGAGAAAAGTTAACCTGAAATCCAGAAAAATTCTTCTATTTGCTCTTATACAAGACCTTATACAAAATCTTTTCATGGCCCACACTACAGTTTAAATGTTGCAGCCTGTTGCTTCCTTATTCAACATGTTTCTCATACTGTAATGCAACCCTCGATACAGTGACAACGCACTGCCAGAAGTCTTCCCATAGTGCTTGCGCAAGAGTTCAAGGAATAGCACTATTACATTTTGTTCTTCTGCTCAGGGTTCTTTGAAACTAAACCTATATACCTTTGTTTTGCTTTGGCATCCCAACACACAAATGCTTTCTCATTACGACTCAGTACTTGAACTCCTGGATGAAATCTGTTGCATGAGTAGATTTCCACTCGTGTGACACAACTTTCTCTTCCTTTCCTTCCCCTTGCAGCCAGCTGCACACATACCCCTCCCAAATCTGCTCCAGAGGGTCCTTGAACCCACTGGAGCAGATGAGACGGGGACTGCAGAGGGGCGGATAAATCCATTCCGTTGACAGATGCCATTTGGTTGGTGGGTGAACATCACTGGATACAACCTTCTATTGAAATATTAGTACAAAATGTAAGTGCAGTTTTCATGTTGATCAGCTGCAATCAGCTTACCTTACAGTCTGTATTGTAGAGGTGGACTGGCTGAGTGGGTAAGGGGAGTGGTTAATGCCTCCCTTAGGCAAGGCAGAGTTCCAGCCTGCTTGAAGGAGGCAGTGGTGAGACCTTTGTTAAAAAAGCCCTCCCTGAACCCTGCTATATTGGATAATTATCGGCCAGTCTCCAATATTCCATTTCTGGGCAAGATACTGGAGCGCGTCGTGGCCTTCCAACTCCAGAGATTCCTGGACAAGACAGATTATCTAGATCCATTTCAATCTGGCTTCAGTCCCGGTTATGGGACAGAAGCAGCTTTGGTCGCCTTGGTGGATGACCTATGCCGGGAACTAGACAGGGGGAGTGTGACCCTGTCGGTTCTGCTGGACCTCTCAGCAGCTTTCGATACCATCAACCATGGTATCCTTCTGGGCCGCCTCGCTGGGGTGGGACTTGGAGGCACTGTTTTACAGTGGCTCCATTCCTTCTTGGAAGGGCGGACCCAGAAGGTGGTGCTGGGGGACTCCTGTTTGACTCCTTGGCCATTGGCTTGTGGAGTCCCTCAGGGTTCTGTTTTGTCCCTCATGCTATTTAACATATACATGAAACCACTGGGAGAGGTTGTCCGGAGTTTTGGAGTTCAGTGTCACCAGTACGCTGATGACACCCAACTCTACTTTTCCTTTCCATCTAATTCCAAGGAAGCTGTTGGGGTGCTGAACCGGTGTCTGTCAGCAGTAATGGACTGGATGAGGGCAAACAAATTGAAGCTTACTCCACACAAGACAGAGGTGCTCCTGGTCAGTCGAAAGGTAGATCAGGGAATAGAGATACAGCTTGTGCTAGATGGGGTTACACTCCCCCTGAAGACACAGGTTCGCAGCTTGGGTGTAATTCTGGATTCAGTCCTGAGCCTGGATGCCCAGGTTTCAGCGGTGGCCAAGAGTGTGTTTGCACAGTTAAAGCTAGTGCACCAGCTGCACCTGTTCCTTGAGATGTCTGACTTGGCCACAATGACACATGCCTTAGTTACATCCCGTTTGGATTACTGTAATGCACTCTACGTGGGGCTGCCTCAGAAGAATGTTCAGAAACTTCAGCTGGTTCAAAAAGCTGTGGCCAGACTGCTGACTGGGACTGGTTACGGGGAGCATACAACTCCCCTGTGAAAACAGCTTCACTGGCTCCCAGTCTGTTTCCAGGCACAATTCAAAGTGCTGGTTATATCCTATAAAGCCCTATACGGCTCAGGTCCAGGTTATCTGAAAGACCGTATTCTCCCCTATGAGCATACTCGTGCCCTGAGATCTTCAGGGGAAGCCCTTCTCGCCATCCCGCCATCATCACAGGCACGCCTGGTGGGAACGCGGGAGAGGGCCTTCTCGGTGGCTGCCCCAAGGCTCTGGAACTCCCTTCCCAGGGAGGCGAGAGTGGCACCCTCCTTGATATGTTTTCATAGGCATGCAAAAACTTTTTTATTCCAGCAGGCCTTTGGGGATAACTAGTCTGGACCTGTGAAAATGTGACGTACGGATATTATTTTTGTGGTTGTGGTTGTCTTTTAATGTTTTAATGTTTTTACAATTTTAATATTGATGATTTAATTATATTTTAACTTTTGTACAGTTGTATTTATATTTCTATTCATAGGTTTTAAGTGTAGAAGTTTTAACATTGTAAGGTCGCCTTGAGTCCCAGTATTGGGAAAAAGGCGGGATATAAATATAATTATGACGATGGTGATGATGATGATGGTGATGGTTTGGTTAAAGTCTTTTTTCCTCTTTTATTTAGTATTATTTATTATTAAATTTATTAATCGCCCATCTGGCTGGTCACCCAGCCACTCTGGGAGATGTACAACATACAATAAAACAGTTTAAAACAATAAAATTCTACAATAAAAACATTTTCTAAAATACCCTAATCTACCCCAAATGCCTGCCTGAACAACCACGTTTTTAATGCACGACGGAAGCTCATTAAAGACTTTCCTAAGTCTCTGTGCAAGTAATAGGCTTTCTAATGGCTACACATCATTTGATATGCACACCTCAATTTCCCCATGACTTACTCCAATTGTGGACAAAAGGATCATTTGTCTCTTGCTAAAAGTTGGGCAGAAATAAATTTGATAATGTTATCCAATAAGATGTGGACTGGTTTGTTTGCTTTTTCTCCACATTTCACGGTAACTCAGTTGGTACATTTAGCCAAACTACTGGTGCGATAGGCTACCATTTTTCTCACTGCTACATGTTTGAACAAATTTACATCTTCTATACTGAGATCTTCAGCAGACTAATTTCTTTACTCTTTCAAATCTGAAAGTTGCTTATTGTTGCCAGAATAATAACAGTTGTAGAATGGTCTCCTGTTTTTAAAAACATGAATGCCAAAATGGACACCTGTGTCTAAATCTTATGCAGCTCATACCTATGGGTAACATATGGCTTCTCTTTACATAGTTGTTCTCTGGGGGGATATTCTCTTCTTGTTGTAATTCAAGAAAGGAAGGTTCTAATTTTGACCTTAGCTAATGTTTGTTCCTTTGAAACATCTGAGCTTTCCTATTTGGGGTGGAGATTAATTTAAAAGCCTATGGAATGGAAGGGCAAAACATTTGCCTTTAAAACAAGGGTAGGTAATCTGGTGCCGTTCAGATGTTTTGAACTACAGCTCCTATAAGCCACAGCTAGCACAGCCAATGGTCAGGGGTTGTGGGAATTATAGTCCAAAATATCCGGAGGGCATCAGGTTTCCTACCCCTGTTTTAAATTATTGCATTACAGGTGGTCGTTATGTGATGATGAACATGTACAAAACTCAAAATATGTCAGTGTTTCCTGTGAAAGCATCCTCAGAATTGAACAAATGGACATTAGTTCTAGATTCTGTGCTTGGTGAGAGATGTGTTGAGCCATATGGGCTTTTAGAATTTGCAGTTTCAAAAGAGACACATTAAGTTCACTGTGCAAGAAGGAGAGTACAAACACGTTCCTAAGACTTGAATTGGATCTACAGATAAAAATATCATAGAAGTTATGGAATGGGTTTTGGGAATACTTCTGAAAGCTCATGATTTGCCTAACATAAATGGGGCAAATCAAGCACAGTAATGCTTATCAAATGTTTATATTGCAGTGCCAGCCCACACTGCTTACATCATTGCTTTGATACTCAGTTTTCAACTCTTAACAGGCAAAATGTTAAAAAGACAGAACCGCCATGAAAGAGCTGAAGAGGTACGTCTTCAATAATTTTGTACATATAATATACATGAGAAAGAGAAATCAATGTTTAATTATATAAGAACATTTTGCTTTAAAAGGCAACCAAGCTTTGATCCATGATGGAAGTCTAGTTACTTTTTTCTACAACGAAACTGCAAAATGTCAGCGTGCACTTTTCTCCACAATTCTGTTGTTTATTATCATCCTAAGTTTAGAATCAAGGCTCCCTTTATGTTAAACTAACAAAACACTGCAAGCAGGTATTGGCAGATCCCATTAATTTATGGATGCTCCTAGCATTTGGATTTCTCTTCTGATTTCTAAACATACCAAAACATTTTGATTATAGAACCTTTTGCAGTATCTTCTTTTAGAGTGATCAAGTTTAATATTCATCCAACATTCCAGTTGGAAAAGAAAAGATGGGAATCTTAATAACTTTGCTCTACCCTTCTCTTGAAGTTGGGAAAGGTAATGCTGAATGGCTTCCAATGCTATATTAAAAAAATATACTTTTTTTTAATATAGCATTACTATATGTAATTACTTACATATAGTAATATAGAAAGTGCCATTACTTTCCAAAACACAGTTTCTGAAAAAGTTATAGAAGCACAGTTAAATAAATTTAGAAATAGCTTTTATTTTAAATTGGGAGCAAAACAGCTGTTGGGATGTTGGTTGTAGCATACAACTGTACTATTAGAAACACGGTTTTCACGTGGGCTTGACATGCTTTAAGTATTGCACTAACAGTGTTAATATGATAGTCTGGTGATTTCTATAAAAGAAAAATAAAGGCAGACCAATATTCTGATGCCTGACAGTAGGTAGGCTTCAGCTATGTTTCTCCAAGCACACAAGTTGAATTAGCATTGGCAATCTAAATTTAAGTATGCTGTACTGAGTGAAAAGTCAGTTTTATTTTTCTGCCACGGTTGCATCAATTATTATGACATTTAATTAAATTATTTGATTTATCCCTCTGCACTTTTCTGACTCATAGCTAGGTGCATGACTCAGCTGATCATATAAAAATCCTAAATGTATTGTGTGATGATGTTCACAGTGTATTCTCATACTGATGACTGGTCTGCCAATGTTGTTACAATTAAATGTGGAAAGTAAGTTCTGTGTGTTACTGCTGCACTCCTTAAATGTCTATTCAAGCAGAGTGTGTGAGCTTTGTTAAACAGCATCTTGAGAATACTCCTTTCCTACACAAAATAAAATCCAAATGCAAATAAAATATCTGATAGTTATTTCAAACCTTATGGTGAAATACTGTTATTCAGAGATTTAAGGACATGTTGAAGTGCAAAATATGTATGTAACATGAACTGTTAGGTATCTTGGAATAACTTGGGGCTGCAGTTTTATTACAGATCTCTGGAGTGTAGTTCTCACTTGTACAAGAGGCAGAGGAACCAATGCATTTTGTTCTTTACAAATAGATGGTGGGAGGTAATATTATCCAATGTAGTTTATTAGTTCAGTTAGAAAGAAGTCTGGAATCTGATCCCTGAATATTTAAGGTGAGCTTTAGAATGCCACTGATGTGTCTCTAGTCTAGAGAAACATCAATCATGGTTCTTTGTGGTCCCTTTGGAATTCCATCTATGAGACCTAGTGTGCATGAGAAGGGATTAGAATTTTTCTGAAATCCGACATAGTAAATAAGCCATCCAGTGTTTGAATATGGTTTTTTTTAATGAACAGTGACCTGATTTTATTTTATTTTCAGTTATTTTCAGTTTTCAGCTTATTTTCAGTTTGATTTTGCACACTTTAGTTAGAAGGGGAGGCTCAGGTAGCTGAGTCCTGCCAACTCCTTACACTTTTACCATGTTTGTTTCTACTTCAGATTATGATGTACTGAAAAGACTTTAAAAGGTGTATTCTCTCCAGCTGAAAGTAGCTAGTGACCTTTTCCTTTTCTGTTGTGCAGCCCAAAACCTGATGTAAAGAGCAAACCAGATACTTTTGGATTTTACGGGGGGGGGGGGGGGAGCTATTACCTCAACTAAGTGAGTTCTGCTTCTGTTCCAACCCTCAAGATCAGGCTCCCTATCCAGAACCTCTCCAAGACTCATAGAACTATGCTGTCTCTAAGTATTTGTCAAAGGTATTGCACAGGTTCAGAGAACATGTGATTAAACAACCCATGGATTATAAATCCTGGGTTATTTGTGAGCATGGGGGAGAGAGCAAGCACGCTGCCTCCCAACCACTTGTCCACTTCCACTTTGTTTCCACTTTGCTAAAAAAAAACAAAAACAAAGCAGGAGCATGTGGGAGCGAGTGGGTATGCTGTCTCCCGACTACTTCCACTTTGTTTCTGCTTTGCTAAACAACCCAGGACTGCCCCATTCCTGGGTTGCTTCTGTGACATGTGAACCTGGAATTCTGGTTGTTTCTGACATGCAAACCTACAGCAGCTGGGACTCTGGGTTGAGGGAGAAACAACGCAGATTTGACCCAACAACAAACCATGGGTTGCTTTTCCCTTAGCAATCCAGAGTTCCAGGTTCACACATCATGGAAAAAACCCAGTAATGGAGCATTCCTGAGTTTAGCAAAGCAGAAAAAAATGGAAGCGGTCAAGGGGAAGCACACTCACTCATTCCCACATGTTCTGAAACAACCCATGGAGAGCAAAACTTGTGTTATTTAATATCTGTTTTAAAGTGTGTGTGTATGTGGGGGGTATCATTACTACATTGACCTCAATCTTATGGACCACAAAGATCTTTTAAACATCCCTTGAAAACCTATCGGTAATTAAAGGAATTTTGAAAACCAGAATTCCTTCTCTATATTTGTCATTGTGTGCCCTAATTCTTATCACTGGGATATCAACCTCATTCCTACATACTAAAGCTTCAGCTTTACATGTAGGTGTTTCAACATGTTCTTGGCTAGAAGCACTGAGGGCTCTAGTTGTTACACTCCATGCCACTTGATTCTTTACATTCCGTGGGTGGACTGACTGACTATGCAACACAATGTTTTTCTTAGCAGTTTTTATAAACCATCATGTTTTAAGGCCACTCTGTACCAACCAACCGTCTTCAGCTCCAACTCTACAGGAAGGACAACAGAGGAGGGCAACAAAGATGATCAGGGGACTGGAAACAAAGCCCTATGAAGAGAGACTGAAAGAACTGGGCATGTTTAGCCTTGAGAAGAGAAGACTGAGGGGAGATATGATAGCACTCTTCAAGTACTTGAAAGGTTGTCACAGAGAAGAAGGCCAGGATCTCTTCTCCATCATCCCAGAGTGCAGGACATGGAATAATGGGCTCAAGTTACAGGAAGCCAGATTCCGGCTGAACATCAGGAAAAACTTCCTGACTTTAAGAGCAATACGACAATGGAACCAATTACCTGGGGAGGTGGTGGGCTCTCCCACACTGGAGGCCTTCAAGATGAGGGTGGACAGCCATTTGTCAGGGATGCTCTGACTTGGATTCTTGCATTGAGCAGGGGGTTGGACTCGATGGCCTTGTAGGCCCCTTCCAACCCTACTATTCTATGATTCTATGACAGGGAAGGGCGTACTGGGGGTTGTGGTGCCCTGTACATCAAAGAGGGCATAGTGTTGAGTGGACTAGAACCCCTAAAATGGGTAGGCTCTTCCATAGAAGCACTGTGGGTGACAATACCAGCCTCCAAAACTAATTTAGTGCTAGGAACATATCATCCCCCAGACCAGAATGCTCAGGGTAATCTTGAGATGGAAGGTTGAAAACAAAATCAGGGAGACCTCCAAACAAGGAAATGTGGGATGACCTCTGCCGGGAGAGGGACAGGGGGAGTGCGACCCTGTTGATTCTCCTGGACCTCTCAGCGGCTTTCGATACCATCGACCATGGTATCCTTCTGGATAGGTTGTCTGGGTTGGGAGTTGGAGGCACTGCACTACAGTGGTTCCGCTCCTACTTGGATGGCCGATTCCAGATGGTGGTGCTGGGGGATTATTGCTCTGTGCCATGGCAATTGTGCCATGGGGTTCCACAGGGCTCTATTCTATCCCCCATGCTGTTTAACATCTACATGAAACCGCTGGGGGAGGTTATCCGGAGGTGTGGGCTGAGGTGCCATCAATATGCGGATGACACCCAGCTCTACCTCTCTTTCTCATCAAAACCAGGTGAGGCAGTGGCTGTTCTGAACCAGTGCCTGGGCACGGTAATGGACTGGATGAGGGCTAATAAACTGAAACTCAATCCAGACAAGACGGAGGTACTGTTAGTGGGTGGTTCGTCTGCCCGGCTAGGTGATGTTCAACCTGTTCTGGAGGGGGTTGCACTCCCCCTAAAGGATCAGGTTCGTAGTTTGGGGGTGCTCTTGGATCCAGAACTGTCACTTGAGGCACAGGTGAACTCAGTGGCATGGAGCACTTTTTATCAGCTTAGGCTGGTATACCAACTACGCCCTTATCTGGACAGAGATAGCCTAGCTACAGTTATCCATGCTCTGATAACTTCTCGTCTGGATTACTGCAATGCGTTATACGTGGGGCTGCCTTTGAAAACGGTCCGGAAACTTCAGCTGGTCCAAAATAGGGCAGCAAGATTGTTAACAGGGACTGGCCTGCGAGCTCATATTACGCCAGTACTTTTCCAGCTGCACTGGCTGCCAGTCCATTTCCGGGCCCGATTCAAAGTGCTGGTGTTAACATTCAAAGCCCTTAACGGCTTGGGGCCAGGTTCCCTGAAGGATCGCCTCCTCCCAGATGTGCCTGCCCGGACCTTAAGATCATCATCAGCGGCCCTTCTCCGTGAGCCCCTGCCAAAGGAAGTGAGGAGGGTGGCTACTAGGAGGAGGGCTTTTTCTGTTGTGGCACCCCGGCTCTGGAATGAGCTCCCTAGTGAGGTTCGCCTGGCGCCTACATTGTACTCTTTTCGGCGCCAGGTGAAGACCTTTTTATTTTCCCAGGCATTTTAGCTTTCTAAATTTTTATCTTTCCTGTTTTAAATCTGTATTTTAAACTCCTGTACTGCTGCTAGGTTTTATTGTGGTTGTATTGTTATATTGTGGTTTTAATGTTCTATATATTTTAAATTGTTTTATTGTGTGTTGTTTGGTTTTAGTTTTTGTGAACCGCCCAGAGAGCTTCGGCTATTGGGCGGTATAGAAATGAAATAAATAAATAAATGTTGTAATAGTAGGTGACTTCAATTACTCCCACATTGTAAAACAAGTTAATTGTATAACAAGTTCACCAAGATGTTTCAAGATGAAACAAATTGCTGAAATATTTTATCATATTTATCATTTTTAATCAGTCTGTTTGTAATCAGCTTAGTTAGTCTCACATTCTCCGCAGTTCATTTTTTATAATCGTATCTTACCCCTAAGTAATGTATCCATATTTCTTTACATTTAAAATATGTTAAAGCTTCCACAGCCCCATAGCTCCAATTTTCCTAAATTAATTTTATAATCAGAGACCCAACTACATCTAGTAAACTTTTTTAATAATTTAAAGTATTTTCCCCACTCCTCAGCCAAAAAGGCTCCCAGAATAGCTTACTTTTACTTTTACTTTTTAATCATAAAACAAGACAAAAAATTATCTAATTTAAATTATCTAAGAAATTTGTTACTGCACATATACTGTTCAGTAATGAAAACACAGTATCATCTTCACAGAGCAGGGGTGTTGAACCTCAGGCCAATGGGCTTAATCCAGCTCACCTGGGTCCCCATTTGACCCTCTGGGGTGCCTCAGAGGGCGCCGCTGCCTACCTCTGACAATTCCCCTGACTGGTTGTTTCCTGGCTTTCTGCATCTCCCCCACCCATTCTAAAATGTTGAAATGCTTCTTCTAAAGCTTAATTAATGGCAGTAAGTGCTTTAAGCTAAAATACGCTTGTATTTTTGGTTTTTTGGCTGGATAAATGCATGTTCCATTCATGACAAAGAGGTTAAATTTCTTGATGCCCTAAATGATTATGCCCTAGAATGCTTGGTCACAGAACCAAAGAGAGGGGAAGCGACCTTGGATTTAATCCTAAGTGGTGTCGCCCAGGACCTAGTACGAAATGTAAAAGTTGTTGAACCAATTGGAAACAGTGACCACAGTGCTTTCAGATTTAATATATATTTAAGTGGAAAATTGCATAGGAAGTCCAACACAGTCACAATTGACTTCAAAAGAGAAAACTTCTCTAAAATGAGGGAACTGGTGAAAAGGAAGTTAAAAGGGGGAATCAAGAGGATTAAATCCCTTCAAAATATTTGGAGATTATTCAAAACCACAATAATAGAAGCCTAGTTAAAATGTATACCAAAGGTTACAAAAGGTAGCACCAACTCCAAGAGGTCGCCGGCATGGTTAACGAGCAGTGTCAAGGGAGCTATTAGAGAAAAGAGAGGTTCCTTCAGAAAATGGAAGTCTTGCCCAAGCGAGGAAAACTAAAGGCAGCACAAGCTAGCACAAAGCCGATGCAAGCAGACAATAAGAGATGCAAAAAAGCATTTTGAAGAGCATATCATTAACAACATCAAGGCCAACAATAAAGAATTCTTTAAATATATCAGAAGCAGAAAAACAGCTAGGGAGGCAGGTCAACCATTCCTTGACAATGCAGTTAAAGGAGTACTGAAGGAGGACAAGGAGATGGCACAAGGAGATGAATGAATTCTTTTCATCTGTCCTCACTGCAAAGGATATCGGACAGATACCTGTGCCTGAACTGATGTTTTCAGGAAGGGAGTCTGAGGAACTGAGGCAAATGGCAGTGACAAAGGATGAAGTTAGAATCACAGAATCATAGAATAGTAGGGTTGGAAGGGGCCTATAAGACCATCAAGTCCAACCCCCTGCTCAATGCAGGAATCCAAGTCAAGCATCCCTGACAGATGGCTGTCCAGCCTCATCTTGAATGCCTCCAGTGTGAGAGAGCCCACTACCTCCCTAGGTCATTGGTTCCATTGTCATATTGCTCTAACAGTCAGGATGTTTCTCCTAATGTTCAGCTGGAATCTGGCTTCCTGTCACTTGAGCCCATTATTCTGTATTCTGCATTCTGGGATGATGGAGAAGAGATCCTGGCCTTCCTCTCTGTGACAGCCTTTCAAGTACTGGAACAGCACTATCCTATCTTCCCTCAGTCTTCTCTTCTCAAGGCTAAACTTGCCCAGTTCCATCAGTCTCTCTTCATAGGGCTTTGTTTCCAATCTCCTGATCATCTTTATTGCCCTCCTCTGAACCCTCTCCAGCTTGTCTGCATCCTTCTTAAAGTGTGGTGCTCAGAACTGGACACAGTACTCCAGATGAGGCCTAACCAGTGCTGAGTAAAGGGGAACTAGTACTTCCCAGGATTTGGAAACTATGCTTCTATTAATGCAGCCCAAAAGAACATTGGCCTTTTTTGCAGCCACATCGCATTGTTGGCTCATACTCAGCTAGTGATCTACAACAATTTCTTCTTGCTTGTAGCACTGTTGAGCCACGTATCCCCCATTTTCTAACTGTGCATTTGGTATCTTTTTCCTAGGTGTAGAACTTGGCCTTTATCCCTATTAAATTTTGTTCCGTTGTTTTCTGCCCAGCACTCCAGCCTATCAAGATCACTTTGAATTTTGTTTCTGTCTTCCAAGGTATTAGCTATTCCACCCAATTTTGTGTCATCTGAAAATTAGATCACCATTCCCTGCACCTCCTCCTCCAAGTCATTACTAAAGAAATTGAAGAGCACTGGGCCTAGGACTGAGCCCTGCAGTACCCCACTTGTTACCTCTCCCCAGTTTGAGAAGATCCCATTGATAAGCACCCTTTGAGTCCCATCCTGTAGCCAACTATCCACCGGATCGTTGTTTCATCTAGCCCACTTTGAGCTAGTTTGCTCATCAGGAGATCATGGGGCACTTTGTCGAAAGCTTTGCTGAAGTTGAGGTATATTATGTCCACACCATTCCCACAGTCCACAGGGAGGTTTCCTGATCAAAAAATGAGATCGGATTAGTGGCAGGATTTGTTCTTGATAAATCCATGATGGCATCGAGTAATCACTGCATTGTTTTCAAGGTGCTTCCAGATGGGATCCTGCCCCTTCCACCTGTACTTCACCTTTGCCAGGGGGCTCATAGACCCTCTTTTGGGAGAAGACTGAGTCAAAGTCGGAATTAAGCAGTAGTTAAACCACCATTTCTTTCCTCTGTCTTTTACTATGCACATATCTGAAGGAAGCCTTTTTGTTGCTTTTAGCATCCCTCGCTAACCTCAGCTTGTTCTCAGCTTTAGCCTTCCTGACGCCATCCCTGCAATTCTGTGCTACTTGCCTGTACTCTTCCTTTGTTGCTTGGCCTTCCTTCCACTTCCTATATGTGTCCTTTTTTGTTTTCAGGCCATCTCTAAGGTTTTTGTGACGTCACATTGGCTTCTTCTGTTGTCTTCCGCCTTTTTTTCTTGTTGGAATTGTTTGTAATTGTGCCTTTAGTTTTTCCTTTTTAAAAACTCCCACCCATCTTGGACTCCTTTTCTCGTTAGGGTATGGGTTTGGCTACACTCGGCTTTTGCTTCCTTTAGAACCAAGAACACAAGTATAAGATGGTCACTTTCCCCCAGAGTTCCTGTAACTGCTACTTTACCCACTAAGTCATCTCTGTTGGTTGGGATCAAATCAAGCATAGCCGATCCTCTAGTTCCTTCCTCTACTTTCTGTAGGGGGAAGTTATCCAACACACAAGTCAGGAATTTCCTGGAGGGGCCATGTTTTGCAGAATTTGTCTCCCAACAACTATTGGGGAAATTGAAGTCCCCCATTACTACTACATCGTGCTTTTCAAAAGTTTCATCCTTGTCTTCTCCTTGATTGGGTGGTCGGTAGTAGACTCCGACCATCATGTTCCTTTTATTCTTTGCTCCATTTATTTTAACCGAGATGCTCTTGATGGGGCTACCAAGCCCAGACTCCTGTATTTCTGTGCAGAGATATGTATTTTTAACATATAGTGCAACTCCACCTCCCTTTCTGTTCCTCCTGTTCTTTTTGAACAAGTTATATCCTTCAATTGCTGTATTCCAGTCATGGGAGTCATCCCACCAAGTCTCAATTATACCTATCAGGTCATAATTTCCCTCCTGTATTAGGAGTTCAAGTTCGTTCTGTTTGTTTCACATACTCTGGGCATTAGTTAGACATCGAAGACCATGAGCTTCATAGTCCGGCTTTCTTCCTACATGTTTATGAAGACTATTATTGGGAGCTGTTAGAGCTGTTCTCTCCATTGCGGTGCATGAACATTCATCCATTGTTACCCCCAACTTTACATCTCCCTTTCCCATAGGATTCAGTTTAAAGCCGTCCTGATGAAGTTCTTCATGCTGTGGCCAAACACATTCTTCCCAGCCCTTGTGAGGTGCAACCTGTCCCTTGCCAACAGTCCATCTTCCAGGAAGTGTAGCCCGTGGTCCCAGAATCCAAATCTCTCATGTCGGCACCACCTTCATAGCCAGTCATTCACCCGGAGTATTTTTCTTTCCCTTTCTGTCCCTCTTCTAACTACTGGAAGGATGGATGAGAAAACTATCTGGGCCCCAAAGTTCTCGAGTTTCCTTCCCAAAGCTTCCAAGTTTGACGTGATTTCTTCGTAGCTCTGCTTGACGGTATCATTTGTTCCCACATGGATGAGAAAATAGGGATACCTGTCAGTGGGTTTTATGAGTGCAGGCAACCCTTCAGTCACGTCTCTAATCCGACGAGACCGGGCGAGTCCACGGGTCTTCATGACATACTTGGGTTTCGATCCCATGCAGCAAGGAGTCTCCCACTACTACTACTCTTCTCTTCTTGTTGTAGGCCTTGGTTTCATTGCCTCTGCTTGGCTGACCTTCAGCCTCTTGCTCACTCTCATGCAGGTTCCCCTGTAATTCCTCCTCTGCAGGCTGTCCTCTAGTCTCATCCTCAAGTACCTGGAAACGGTTCCCTAGTTCCACTGCTTCCACTGGTGCTGAGTGTCTTCTAGTTCTTCTGCTCCTAACTGTCACTCTTTTCCAAGGAGTATCCTCTACTTCATTTTTCCTCAACTCAGCATTTTCCTCTTCTGCCTCAGCTGGCTCTTGCTCTTCTAACTCCTGTACTTCATTTTGCTGCTGTAGTTCCACCGTTCTGTCCAAGAACTCTTTGTGTTCTCTTATTCCCTGGAGGGTCGATACCCGCTGCTCCAGTCCTCTTACTTTTTCTTCCAGCAGTGTGATCAACTTGCACTTATTGCACGTGTAGGCCATGTTGATCTCAGGCAGGAAAACAAACATTGCACAGACCTTGCAGGTCACCACCACTGGAGAGTCTTGTCTTTCCATAATCTCTTTTCCCTTTTTGTGTCTAGCTTCCTGGTTGTTCTAGAGTAGCCTGTGCCTGGTCCTCTACTCACTGCAGGTTAAAAACAGAGTCCCACTGATGTGGAAGTGTGTGTAACAAGACAAATAATTCTTAAAAAATGAAGTTAAAATAAATAAATGTTAGGGGCCTCCCCCTTGACCTCCCATGCCAAACTCCCCTGGCCAACTCCTGTTTGCTCCCCCTGTTCACTCGCTCTGATCACTCGCTCTCTGGGAGCTTGCTTGCTTCTATAGTCCCAAGACCAGCTAGAGCAGCTTCCTCTGCTATACTCTGCTCAGCTGGGAGGCGGGAAACAGACTGAAGTTTCTGCCCACACAGCTGCTGGGAGTACTCAGGCCATACACCCCCAATTCAGTTGGAGCTCTTACGAGCACCTGGTGAGCTCACGGTGACTCAGCAGGAAAAGGACATCCCTCTGGGCTTCCTCCAGCTTCTTCCAGCCCACTTACCTCTTTGCCTTTGTCTTCTTTGTCTCCTCTGCAACTGCAACTCCCCTGGCCAACTCCTGTTTGCTCCCCCTGTTTGCTCACTCTGATTGATCGCTCTCTGGGAGCTTGCTTGCTTCTATAGTTCCAAGACCAGCTGGAGTAGCTTCCTCTGCTCTGCTCAGCTGGGAGGCGGGAAACAGACTGAAGCTTCCTGCCCACACAGCTGCTGGGAGTACTCAAGCCATACACACCCAATTCATCTGGAGCTCTCAGGAGCACCTGGTGAGCTCACAGTCACTCAGCAGGAAAAGGATAGCCCTCTGGGCTTCCTCCAGCCCACTTACCTCTTTGCCTTTGTCTCCCCTGCAACTGCAACTCCCCTGGCCAACTCCTGTTTGCTCCCCCTGTTCACTCTCTCTGATCGCTCGCTCAGAGTTCTCAACGTTATTGATAAGTTGAAAGCAAATATATCACCGTCCTACTGTGCATGTCCTGCAGGTTCCTGCCCAGTTCCTCAGTTCCTTGAGACTGCCTGTAAGTGGCCTCAGATCCAAGGGTAGATAATCCACCTCAGAGCCAACATCGATAACGACAATGACGCCCAAGTGGGGATGGTGGATGGGTGGTATGAATGCACAGATGACTTCTCAAAGAATTACAGTGACAGGTAAGCAACCGGATTTTCTTCTTCATGGTCTCTGTGCATCACACATATGGGCGATTAACAAGTTGGCTTACCGGAGGTGGATAGGTGTCCTATTGCAGGATTGAAGACAGAACTGCTTGTCCAAGTGCACATTCTGATGAAGCCCAAACATCAAGTTTATAATGCTTCACAAACATCAAAGGCTTAGACCATGTTGTGGCTTTCCATAAATCCAGCAATGGTACACCCTTTCCATAAGCTATAGACATCATCATTCCTCACATCAAATGCACTCGGACTCAAGATGAAAGTTCCAGTCCAGAAATCTCATACGCTAATTTATGCTTTGCACTATCCACAAAGCTAGCCTCTGAGATGACACTGGGAGACTCTTTTCAGGCCCTCTATAACACATGAAAAGGCATGAAAAGACTCAGTTCTCAATGTGTAGAAAGCCAGTGCCCTGCAAACATCCAGGGCATGCAGTGTTGTCTCCACGTCCGACATAGGTGATTGAAAAAATTCTGGAAATGAAATAGACTGGTTGATATGAAACTCTGATACTGCTGTAGGCAGAAATGTAATATCTGGTCTGAGTACCACACCTTGTTCTTATGGAAGATGAGATAAGGTAGATCAATACAGCAAGCACAAAGTTCACTTGCCCTCCTTTGAAGGCATGATCGCCACAAGAAAAGTAACCTTCCAGAAGAATAAATGCAGACCAACTGTCACCAGGGGCTCAAATGGTTTTGACATCAAAACTTGGAGGACAATTGAGAGACTCCACCGCAGAACCAACGTCCATACCTGTGGCACAAGATTTCTTAAACCCCGTAAAAATTGACAACTGAGAGGCTGGGGGAACATGGATAAACCCTGTATTGGCCCTCGCTTAGGCAAAATAGCCACTAAGCATACTTGTATGGATGAGTATTTGAATCCTTTTTCAAACAAATAGAGCATAAAACTAAGATATCAGTAACTGAGAAATGGATTAAACATTAACTGCAACCAAACTCGTAAATGCTGTCAACTTGCTAGGATAAGAGCTTCTCATGGCTGGCTTTCTTGAGGCATCCAACACCACTTGCACGCCTGATGGTATGAACTCCTGGTCAATCGCTACCAAATCCTCCACGCAGTCAAGTTCAGAGTTGGGAGATCCAGGTATCGGATCCAACTTCAGTCTCAAGAAAGGAGTTCTGATACCAAGGGAAGGCAGAAAAACTCATAGGATTGTGAACTATGCCTGCCTCGGCCTCCACAGAGCAATTAATATGCAATTGGTGTTGTCCTCTCTGATCTTTGTGATCGCCCTTACCAGAAGAGGAAATACAGCAAGAAGTTAGAAAAGAGTTCCATGCCACTGTAGGAGAAATGCATCTCCCAGCGATGATAGATCTACCCATGCTCTCATGCAGAACTTCTCTCACACCACATTCCGTGGAGTTGCAAACAGATCCACCAATGGTCGACCCCATCTCTGAAACAGCTGCTGCAGGATTAATGGAGACATCTCCCACTTGTGGGAGGACCGATAAATGCAACTGAGACAGTCTGCTAGGACATTGTCTTTGCCTGAAAAATGCAGTGCTGTCAGCCGAATGCCTCTTGGAATGACCCAAGCAAAAATGTTGAGTATCTGACCCACTATCCTGGAAGAATATGTCCCTCTTTGCTTGTTGAGGTGCTAGAGCACACTAGTGTTGTCTGTCAGGAACTGGATGTGCCTGTTGTGAATCCTTCCATACTGCCAAGAGTTCTAGAAAGTTTATTCTCTTCCCCAGACCACAATTCTTGGGTTCAAAGAGGTCCGCAATGCACTCCCCATCCTAGGAGGGAAGCGTCTGTCATTAAAACTCACGATGGGGGCAGCTGGACAAAAGCACACCCCTGCAAAGGTTGGCTAAGTCCATCCACCGTAACAGAGTCTGAGTGACATCATTGAGAATCGTGACCTGAACCCAATGAGTGTCAGCCTCGCTGTCAAAGGAGCAAAGAAGCCAATTCCATAGCGGTCTCATCCATAACCAAGCCCATTCTACAACAGTTACCATTGCTGCCATATACTCCAGCAGGCACTGGATCATGTGAGCAGTGGTATGACAATTTTGGTACAAGGTGCCAGCAAGGTTGGATTGGGCTCGCACATGGTCCCGAGAAAGGTAGGCTTGACCAGTCCTCAAATCTAAGACCAACCCAATGAATTGGATGACCTGAGCTGGAAATAATGTCGACTTTTCGGTGTTGATACAGAGTCCTAAAGCTTTGAGAAGATTGAGAATGACTACATTGGTGTGATTCAGGGATTCCTTGAAGGCTGAGACGATGAGCCAGTTGCCTGGGTACAGGTAAATCTTGATGACATTCACATGGAGGTAAGCACACACTACTGCCATGCATTTTGTGAACACTCACGCAGCTGTTGCCAGTCCAAACAGTACCACTCGAAACCGGAACATATCAGTTCTGATCACAAAATGAAGAAACCTCTAGTACAATGTGTTGATTGCAATGTGGAAGTACACATCCTTGAGATCCACTGCTGCAAATCAGATGCTCTTCTAGAGGAGTGGGAAAACTGTAACCAGTGTTGTCATTCTGAATCTTTGGGGAATAATGAACTTGTTCAGGCCCCATAGATCCAGAACAGGATGAAGTCCTCCATCCCATTTGGGTACTGTAAAGTATCGGGAGAAAAAAACATCAGCTTGTTGCTATGGAGTAATTTGCTGAATGGCCCCTTTCTGAAGAAGAGACTCCATCTCCAGACCTAGCATTTCTGAAGGAGAAGTCACCCATACAAAACCTACTGAGGGGAGGACATTGAATTCTATTTTGTATCCATGTTGGATGATGGCTATCACCAAGTCTGATGTAATCGCAGTCCAAGCTGGCAGAAAATGAGAGAGATTGCCAGAGATTGGTGGGGGGGGGGGTAGACTGAGTGATGAATCGAGAGCGTGGTTAAGTCAAAGACAATGTTTAGAGGTATTGTCAGACTTCCCCTGAGTTTGGCGAAACTTTGTGGAAGAGAACTGCTTTCTTTGTTGTTATTGATGGATTGGTACCGTGGGGCATGATCCATAGGTTGTCACGGTGGATAGAGCGGTTGCTATCTAAACCATCTACAGGGCTTGTAAGGTAGCTGTTGCTGCTGCTGTCCCAAACCCATTTTCTTCACCGCTGACATCAGCATTTGAACAGAATCCATCTGTTCATCGGTTTTAGTGTTAACTAGGCCTTCCCCATCAAAGGCAAATTCTCTGTTCTAGAATGCACCTCTGGGGTTAGGCCAGCTGACCAAAACGAAGCATGCCTTCTTAAGGCAATTGCACCGACCATTGACTTGGCATTACAATCTGCCTTCTGACAAGCTGTATTGATCTGCTGTCGAGAGAGTCTGACAGCCTCAGCCTGAAACATTCTTGCAAGTTCCCTCTGGTCTTCAGGCAAATAATCACACAAGGAACTTATCTTTTCCCACAAAAATAATTGGTAGTGGGACACAGTGACCTGGTAATTTGCCACACAAAATCCCAACGCTGCCCAAGAGTACATCCTGCAACCCAGCAGGTCAAGCCTGCACCCCTCTTTATCCACAGGAGATGCATGGACTTTCTGTGAACGTCCTTGTGTGGACTCCACAATAAAGGAGTTGGGTCGAGGATGGGAGAAAAGAAAACCCGTGTCTTTTTCCTGGACCCAGTACATAGACTCAAGTCTCTTTGAGGTTGGTACCATCGACTATGGTGCATTCCACGATTGTCGTATGGTCTGGAGTAAAGCAGGAAGACAAGGTATCGCCACAGGCCTGGCTGCCTCAGTGTATACAGCATCAAAAACCATATGTTGTATATGCTCAGTAGGTTGCTGAGCAACGATACCTAAGGAATGTGCCATTCAAAGAACTTGGTCAGAAAAATGCCCCATATTCTTGAACAGAGGGGCTCTCTCTCGAGTGCCCAAAGTATCATCTGGTGAGGAGAGTGAAGGTGATACCAAAGAATACAAAGAAGAGTCAGATTGATAACCATGTGTAGAACTTGGAGACAAATCTGGTTGGGCCACAGTTTCATCTCTTTAAAAAAACAATTTAATTTCTTTTATTTAAAATACTTCTTGGCCACCTTTCAGGGCAGAAGCCCTCCCAAGATGGCTTACAACAATAAAATACATAAAAACAGTTAAAATATTTAAAATGTTAAAAACACAGAAGCAATAAAAACAATAAACAACAATAAAAACATAAATTAAAACCAACAATAAAACCAATAATGATGTTAACAGCAGCAACAGTAGCAGTCATATCAATAGAAGGCCAAGGTAAAATAATATGTTTTCAAGGCCTTCTTAAAAATCTGCAATGACGGAGCATGGCGGACCTCCAATGGCAGCTTGTTCCAAAGGTGTGGGGCCACTGCAGAGAAGGCACTCTCACGTGTGGTCGCCCACCTGACTGCTCTCACAGGTGGGCAAATGAGAAGGGCCTCTCTTTCTGATCTTAAAGTGCGGGCAGGCTGATATAGGTGTAGACGGTCCTTCAAGTAACTTGGTCCCAAACCGTTTAAGGCTTTAAAGGTCAAAAACAGCACTTTGAATTGGGCTCGGAAATGCACCAGTAATCAGTGCAGCCAGCGCTGTATAGGCATTATATGATTGAATCGCCTTGCCCCCACCAATACTTGGGAGGCCGCATTCTGCACAAGCTGGAGTTTCTGAACTGTCTTCAAAGGCAGCCCCACATACAGTGCATTACAGTAGTCCAGCCTGGACGTGACTAGTGCATGGATAACTGAGGTAAGGTCTGTCCTCTCCAGATAAGGCCGCAGTTGGCATACCAGCCTAAGCTGGTAAAAAGCACTCGTGGACACTGCAGCCACCTGGGCTTCCCCAGTTAGCTCAGAGTCCAGGAGGACTCCCAAACTGCGCACTTGGTCTTTCAGGGGGAGTGCAACCCTATCTAAGGTCAGTTGTAAACCTCCATCCGAAGTAGTTGGTTTCCCAACCCACAGTACCTCCATCTTGTCTGGATTAAGTTTCCGCTTGTTCACCCTCATCCATCCCAAAATAGCCTCCAGACACTGGTTCAAGAGTTCCACAGCCTCCCTGGGATGTGCAGATGGAAACGAGAGGTAGAGCCGAGTATCATCCACATACTGTTGACATTTCAGCGCAAACCTCCTGACAACCCCCAGCGGTTTCATGTAGATGTTAAAAAGCATGGGGGACAAGATAGAACCTTGGGGCACCCCACAGGCTAATGGCCATGGGGTGGAACAGAAGTCCCCCAGCACCACCTTCTGAGACTGCTCCTCCAGAAAGGGCTGGAACCACTTTAAAACTGTGCCTCCCAAGCCCAATCCAGATAAACGAAGGATACCATGGTCAGTGGTATCGAAAGCCACTGAGAGGTCCAGAAGAACCAACAGGGTAACACTCCCCAAATCTATTCCCTGACATAAGTCACCAACCAGGGCGACCAAGGCTGTTTCCATCTCATAACCAGGCCTGAAACCTGACTGGAATGGATCTAAATAATCAGTTTCATCCAAAACTGCTTGGAGTTGTGAGGCCACCACATGCTCCAGCACTTTGCCCAAGAATGTCAAATTTGACACAAGGCAGTAATTATCTGGAACCACGGGATCTAAATTTGGTTTCTTCAGAACAGGAGGCAGTGGTGATGGACTGTTATTCCTAACTCCATACTTATAGCTTCCAAATCCCGGGAAGTACTAGTTCCCCTCTACTCAGCACTGGTTAGGCCTCATCGGGAGTAATGTGTCCAATTCTGGGCACCACACTTTAAGAACGATGCAGACAAGCTGGTCAGGGTTCAGAGGAGGGCAACAAGGAGATCATGGGACTGGAAACTTTGAAGACAGACTGAAAGAACTGGGCATGTTTAGCCTTGAGAAGAGAAGACTGAGGGGAGATAGGATAGCGCTCTTCAAGTACTTGAAAGGCTGTCACAGAGAGGAAGGCCAGGATCTCTTCTCCATCATCCCAGAATGCAGAATACAGAATAATGGGCTCAAGTGACAGGAAGCCAGATTCCAGCTGAACATTAGGAGAAACGTCCTGACTGTTAGAGCAATATGACAATGGAACCAATGACCTAGGGAGGTAGTGGGCTCTCCCACACTGGAGGCATTCAAGATGAGGCTGGACAGCCATCTGTCAGGGATGCTCTGACTTGGATTCCTGCATTGAGCAGGGGGTTGGACTTGATGGTCTTGTAGGCCCCTTGTAACCCTAGTATTCTGTGATTCTATGCCTATCCACTGCAGAGGTTGCTGAAAAGTACAGCTCCTTGTTAGGATATGTCTCTCTTAGGATGTTCTTGCACCTCATCTCCCAATACCTCTGACTCCACGCTGCCTGACCTTTGTTGTTAGAATTCATAGCTGGGAATACAAGTTCCTGTTTACAAACTAAAGTCTGTGGAGAGACACAATACCTGTTACCTTCTATTCCAATAAGCAAGGGCCAGCGCATCGCAAAGGGGATATTATAAACGTAGATAAGTGCAGAAAAGGGCAACCAAAATTTTCAAAGGCCTGGAGCAAATGCCCTCTAAGGAAAGGTGACAACATTGGATACCATTTAGCTTAGAAAAAAGGCATGCAAGTGAATACATGACAGAGGTGTAAAAAATTATGCAATGTATGGAAAAAGTATTATCTCTCATAACACTAGAATGTGGGGCCATCTGATGAAGCTGAATGGCAGGAGATTCAGGACAGATTTTAAAAAGTACCATTCCATATTGTAGTCATGATAGTTGTATCTTACCTCCAGTATCAGAGGCAATATGCCTCCACATACCAGTTGCTGGGGTACATGAGCAGGAGGGTCCTATTGCATTCCTTTCCTGTTTGTGGGCTTACCATAGGCATCTTACCATAGGCAAACACAATGCTGGGCTAGATAGTTTGATCAGCAAATCTCTTATGTTCTTATAGGTCTTTTAAATTATTGGCTGCTACAAGATTCCCATACAGAAGGGTGCTAGATTTCCAAAGGTTTTTCAAGCATGACAGTCATCTCAGAAAATAGGTAGTTGAAGATTACTGAGGTATAGTCAAATAATTTTACTTTCTTTTCTAGTAGACATATTATTACACCGATTATATCTTTGCATCTGAAGTTCTAGTACTAAACATTGCTTTTGCAAGGATTGCTTCAATTATAGTAGCATACCATTCTTCATTGGCTTAAGAGATAGTAGGCTCATATCATCCTACTTCTCTCTTGAACACAGATTAGAAAATGTCCTCAGTTTTGGTATGAAGGCCAGGAACTAAGCTGGAGAAATGTATTCGGTTAGATTAAAAAAGTTCTCTAAAAAGGCATCTACATGACAATTCAAGGAAATTATTTAACTTGTGAAGCATTTGATAGGTTAGAGCTGGATTTCATGGAAGAACCAATAGAACATTTCAGCCTTAAACCACAAGTATTAATATGGTTTGACCAACTATATAAAGCACCATATGCTAAGTTGGTGGGAAATCTTTTTCAGCCTGAGTACCAAGTTGGCTCTGGGCAAGCATGTCAGAGGCCCCATGCCACCAGTTAACCCCTGATGTGATTGCCCAAACCCCATTCACATACACACTTACTAGCGCTCGCTCTCTCTCTCTCTCTCTCTCTCTCTCTCTCTCACACACACACACACACACACACAACATACAGTTCCCCCTCCTCTTGAAAATCTCAATGCCTAATTTAAAAAACCTTTTAAAAGCCTGATTGCTGCAAGGCAGGGACACTTTTTGAGGGGGTATCATAGCATTGGGGCAGGTTAGCTCTTCCCTCCCCCAAAATCCCCAGGGCTACAATTTGGCAGCAGAGGGATTATTTTCAAGGGAGGTTGTGGCCTTGGGGAGGGTCTGGGGTATGCATCCCCATCTCAACAATGACCCTCCCCGCAAAATGCCCTCCCAATGCAATAACATTTTAAAGCCTCCTGTGGCACCAATGGAGACTTTCTTCAGGCCTAAATGCAGTGGAGTAGAAGTGATTTCTTAGAGATGCAGAGTTGAAGGGGGAGCACTAGCCTTCTCATCCCTAGCAGCAAGCCCCCTCCAAAAATGCCCCTTATGCTGCAGTTAGGCTTTTTTTCAAGCCTAATACAGCAGGGAAGGAGTGATTTTTTGAGAGAGGGTCAGGGTTGGGGAGGGGAGGGTTAGCTCTCCCCTCCCTAGCAGTGACTCCTCCAAAAATGCCCCCCATGCTGCAATTAGGATTTTTAAAAGCTTAAATGCAGCACAGTGGAGGGGAAGTAGGGGGAATCAGCTACGAAAATCTCCAATCAGCTGTTGATTGGAGATGAGAGATTTTGATCTGGGTATGCAGAGGCAGAGGGATGGGGCCATGGGAAGAAGCTGGCAGGTGGATGGGGATCCCTTGTGGGTCCTTTCAGGCCCAAGGAATGGAGATTCCCCATCACTCATGTAGCTGAATAATTCAAATTGCAACTTTCCTCATTGCAAACAAATATACATCAGGCATAACTATATAAGTAATTTCTTGCATATGAAAATACAAGGTGTTTATTGCTACAGGAATAAATCCAGCAGAGAAGGTATATGTTTCCCTATGAAAACGTCATGACCTGGAAATATCTGACCCGACATTCATAAATGGCTCCTTCAGGTATGGTCTGGTTTGGGAGCAAGCAGTTATGGCACATCGTGATGTGATCTATGCCAGTCTAGGACTTATGAGTAACTGACCTGAAAGGACCAAAGTGTGCCAGGCCCAGATGCAAGAGGATCTCCATGGCAAAGGACAGTTGCATAGGCATAGCTTGGTGGATTCAGCCATCAGTGGAGCTGTTTGGTCAAATCTGTGATGCAGCTAAGGCAACCTCCAAACACACAACATTTCTATATTAAAATTAGCTGTTGGAAGGCAGCTGAACAGCCACCATTTAGAGAGAGGAGGCTTCCTGATAAATTTCAAGTACTTATATCTCAGTTTGATGAGGCAGAGGAGGTAGTGCAGTATGGAGAACACAACCTTATCAAAGTTTTACTTGTGCACATAATGTGCAGATGCTTTCTTCATACAAGATCAAACTATTTGCCTACCTAGCCCTATATTGCCTACTCTATTTGGCAGCTGCTCTCCATAGTCTCTGGCAGAGGTCTTTCACATCACCTGCTATTGACTTTTTTAACTGGCGATTCTGGGGATTGAACCTGAGATCTTCTACATGCAAAGCATGTGCTCTACTACTGAGCTATGGCCCTACCCCCTATACATACTTTTGTGGCAGAAGGTAATGATGGCAGTTTTCTCTTTTATTTTTCTCTGCCATAGGGAATGTCCTGTGCTCTCATAATTAGGAATTGATTTGTGCTCTGGCTACTGTTTGCCAAAGGGAACTTCCTATGCTCCTACATTTAGGGACTGTTTTGTGCTCTTGCTTTAGGAATTCAAAACAGCTGTTGTGCAATTGGGTGTGGGAAACCATTTGATTGTAACTTCCTGCATTTATGCAGGAACTGTATTGCCTTCTCTAAGTAAACAAAAGAAACCATCATTAAGTATTTATCACATTTGTTGCAAATTTACACAGACCTCAAAAACAGGAGGAGGAGAAAGTAGTCACAGACTACTAGTAGCAGCCTGCAGATGGGGGAGGTTGTCATAGGAATATAGGAAGCTGCCTTATGCCCAGTCAGACTATTGTTCATCTAGCCCAGTATTGCCAACACTGATGGGCAGCAGCTCTCCAAGGTTTCAGACAGGATTCTTTACTAGCTGTACCTGGAGCTGCTTGAGATTGAAACTGGGACCTTCTGCATGCAAAGCAGGTGCTCTACCACTGCGCTATGGCCCTCCCCAAGAGCAGCATCAACCACAGAAGCAGCAAGGGATCAGAGATGGATCCTCTGCTGCAGCTGGAAAAGCCATGGGCAATGATGAACAGCCAGGACTATCATTCCTTTACACAGTGACCCTTGTCACTCCTTAAGTATGTTGGGGACAGGATAGGCGAGAAGTGTTATTTCACCCGCGCATGTGTGTGTGCGCGTGTGCACGTGCGTTCCATTCTTTATGAAACAGTAGCTGTCATGATATACACAATGGATCTGTCCACTGTTGTGAGAGATCACTGCCATTTTGAAGTTGATCTGGCAGTTGATCTCCATGGTCTCATGCACCAAACTCCATCATGCCATCTTTAATGAATCTTTTAGTATTCATTCAGTAGATCCTTGTGTATGCAGTGACTAAAGCAGGAGATTTCCCCCCCTTCTTTAACTAAATATTATTGGAAACAGATTCTGCAAAATCTACCCTATTTTATCTTCTCTGAACAGAGGTAGTTGCCTTCACACAGGACAAAGCAGAAGAGTGACACTCCTACCAAGGAGAGTGATTTTCATGCAGTGGGAACTAGGGCAGAACACAGCATAATTGCTGACGTTGCCAAGATTCACTGCGATATTCATGATGATGTTTCCCTCAATAGCATTCTTTTGTATCCTTTTACATTTCTGCTTGTTTTTATGTTGTATATTCATTTTCACAAAGTAATAATCCCTCCTATACTGACAAGCTACTTATGATTATATTGAAAGTTTGATTTTAATGTAGGGATGTCCACAGAATCTGCCACGGACTCAAATGAGGCAGAATTCCACCGAATTCAGCCCCCCGGAGTCTGTGGCAGAACGCAGGTACTCACCTCCGCCTCTCAGACCCACGCAGACCGAATCCTCCCTCCCAGCAGCTCCTTTCGGGAAGTGATCTGGACGCAAATGGCGTCTGCGACGCCGTTTGCATCCCTGTATTTTCTCGTGATAGACTACGCATTTGAATTTGTGTAGATAGTTGCATAGCCTATCGCATGAAAAAGCAGGGACGCGAATGGCGTAGTGGATGCCATTTGCGTCCCGGCTTTTTCATGCGATAGGCTACGCAAGTATCTACGCAAATTCAAACGTGTAGCCTATCACGAGAAAATACAGGGACGCAAACGGCATCGCAGACACCATTTGCGTCCAGATCACTTCCTGTTTCCGCCCAGCAGCAGTACAGACGGCAATGGCGGCCATATCGCTGGCGGAGTGGAGCCGGCTGGCGAGGATTCCAGGGGGGAGGAACGGATCGCCTCCCACCCCCCGGTGGACCCCCCCCATGGACACAAGGTAAGGGATTCGTACATCCCTATTTTAATGTACTAAGTAGTATTTTACTTTAACAAACAATTAATTTTGGTTAACTGCATATGTGCTTTCAACAATCAAGATACAAGAATGAGAACTATGCAGCAAAGTTAGTCACAGATAGGCCATGAACTGCAACACATGGCTTCCAAGAGACTTTCTGTTGTGAGTCCCAAACTTGTAATGTTTGTATGGTTTCAATCATGTTTAAGGGAAAGAGAAGTTAGGTTCCTATTAAAAAATGGCCTCAAAAGATAGCTTATGCAAGGGGTTGTGCAAGAGCTTCTACAAATGGAAGTCAATCTCTGAATTTCTCATACAGTGCTTTTCTGCTAGGTTGGAAACAGCCCTTCCAACAGCAGAAAGCGCTTTCTGCTTGGATTTCAGTACAACCAAATAGGCCCAAACTTAGTAAAACTGTTAGAGCTCTTAAGGAGTCCATCAAGAACACAATAAAAACAAAGTAGTTTTTCAGATGAGTCAGTTATGTCCCTAGTTAAGTGATCATTTAATTTCAAAAAATATTTATTCTAAACCTAAACAGGAGTGGAAGCTCTTGTAATGGTATTATCACAAAACCATACACACTTCACAACAGCAAACACAGATTATAATCAAAAGAATACCCAGAGAAGCTTTGATTGCGTTCACCTCTCACAGCAACCCATCCATCACAAGATGCTTTCTAAACCAGGTTGAACTTCAAAATCATTTTGTAATATGGGGGGGGGGGGGAGGACACTATGGAAAGCTCCAGTAGCCATGTGAAATCCCTTGACTGTGCTAGATAGTATCCTGTATTTAAAAATTCAAAACTATTTTGATAACACTGTTATTGATTTCTCCTATATAAAATCCAAACAAAAAAGCTGCAAGACACTTTTTGCCCTCCTTCCTACTGTTACGAAATAATAACAGTCATTACCCCACATATCATTCTCATATGGTCTCTTGCAAGGGAGAATGAAACAACCACATTTTTGTCCAGACTCAAAATACTGTATATATGTGAAAGTGAGGTAAAGAAGAATAATTAGATTGATTAGAAATGATATGTGTGAACAGCAGTGCAAGAAAATAAGTGAATGGAAGAGTAGAAACATGTCTGTACTCCCTCTACTGGTTCCTCACCAAAAACACATAAACATTACATAATTTTACACTATAAACATACAAGACATTGAGCATGCAGCAGTTAAGTTTCACAGGCACATATGCCAAAATGGCTGTAACAGTTACTAAATTCCAACTGGCTTTTAAAAGTTTAGAAAATCAGCTACATGCAGTTATAAGTAAGCCATACACAAACTGTTTCATTTAAGTATGTACACATATGCAAACTCAGTTTGGAGTATCCACTATTATATGGTTTTTACATTATGTAGAGTCATACAAAGTAGTCATTTCAAAAAAGCCCAATTCATTGTTACATCCTAAAACAGCGATTAATTATTTGAAGAACACACATAGATAATTACAAATTTACACTAAAATCTGTCAACTTTCATTCCAGTGCCTGGTGTCTGGATGTAACATATAAGAGCCTTGCTGGATCAGACCAAAGGTCTGTTTCAGCACCCTCAATTAGGAAAGGGAGAAGAGGAGACCACCTGCCCAGGTAGACTGTGAGTGCACTGTACCAACCTGCCACTTGC
Source organism: Heloderma suspectum (assembly GCF_057233095.1). NCBI lineage: Eukaryota > Metazoa > Chordata > Lepidosauria > Squamata > Helodermatidae > Heloderma > Heloderma suspectum. The sequence goes on along the minus strand of NC_139462.1, from coordinate 128,396,635 downwards.
CTGTTTATCTATGGCTTCTCCTCCCAGTGAGAACAGGCCCCTGACTTGGCACTTTCCCCCAGGGACTTGCTGTCACTTTGCACCAGCTTGTATCAGCTTCCTAGAGTTAAGGCATAAAGGGAAAGCTGCCTTGGCTGTGGGCCTGCTGCCAGCAGGGTCACCACCAATCATAGAATCACAGAATAGTAGGGTTGGAAGGGGCCTACAAGGCCATCGAGTCCAACCCCCTGCTCAATGCAGGAATCCAAGTCAGAGCATCCCTGACAGATGGCTGCCCAGCCTCGTCTTGAAAAGGCCCCGTGTGACACTACAGGGAATCGCCCTTTGGGGGAGCCATTCCAGGGGTGAGAGCCATCCTGCTCATCAGTGACAGGGGAAAAGGGAAATTATTGCCTGCTGGTATTGAAAATCTGCCTGCCTATATTGTGTATTTTTATCTGAGCTGTAGTCGCTATCTGCTGGTAGAAGAAATGACTTTCAAAATGGGGCAGGGAGCTGGAGGGAAATAAGGAGCAGCCATTGTAACAGTGGAAGGCAGAGGGAGCTATGGTGTGGGGAGGCAGTTAGGTTGTTATTGGGGAGGGGGAGTGCAATAGGGTGTTGGTTGCTCCCAAACTGCCTCCCATTTCAGAGAACTGGAGTGGCCTTAGTGACAGCCCCCGTGGGTGGAAGGTACTGCTGATGAATACCAATTCAGGGAAGAGCAAAACAACAGCCATCCAGGACTTGATCTTAGAAGACTGTGTCAACCTGGCTTGTATCACAGAGACCTGGCTGAACAAGTCTGCAAGAGTAAATTTCTCTTGGCCCTACTGGGTTCTCTATCCAGCAGCAGCCATGGGGGAGGAGGAAGCAGAGTTGCAGAGTTGTCTACCATGATTCTACTCCTCTGACCAAAAGCACTGTCCCATAATCTTCCAGTTTTGAGTGTGTATATATGAAGATGGGGACTCAAGACAGAGTTAGGACTTTGCTAAGGTACCATCCACACTGCTGCCCAATGCCCTCTCTTCCTAAGCTAGCCAGGGTGGATTCAGGAGCGCTGCTCGAGTCTACCTGGCCTGTTCTGCTGGGGGACTTCAACAGACATGCTGAGGCTACCCTATCAGGAGTGTCCTAGGACTTCATTGCCCCCATTCACACCCTGGATTATAAACATGGTCGGGGGGTGCAGGACTGACCAAGTGGGTAACACCTATTTACCACAAGGTGTGGTTCCATTATGTCTACAAGAGATGGTGGTAAGACTTGTTTTAAAAAAACCCTCCTTGAACCCCACCGTATTGGATAATTTCCATCCAATCTCTAATATTCAACTCATGGGCAAGGTGCTGGAGGACCTTCTGGACAAGGCAGATTATCTAGATCCATTTCAATCTAACTCCAGGCCTGGTAATGGGACAGAGACTACTTTGGTCACCTCAATGGACAATCTATACCAGGAACTGAACAGTGGGAGTGTGTCCCTCTTCATTCAGCTTGATCTCTCGGCAGTTTTCAATATCATCAGCCATGGTATCCTTTTGAGACATCTAAAACCCTTTTACAGTGGTTCCAGTCCTTTTACAGGGGGCAATTTCAGATGATGGTGCTGGGAGACTCCTTTTCAATGCCATGGCCATTTGCCTATGATGTCCCTCAGTGTTCCATCTTGTCCCCCATGCTATTTAACATATACATGAAACCTCTGGGAGAGGTTGTCTGGAATTTTGGGGTTCAGTGTCACCAATATGCTGATGATACCCAACTCTATATCTCCTTTCCATCTAAATCCAAGGAAACTGTTCTAGTTCTAAATCAGTGTCTGATATCAGTAAGAGGCTGGATGGGGGAGAACAAATGGACGTTTATTCTAGACTAGGCAGAGATACTCTTGGTCAGTCAAACAGCAGATCAGGAAATAGGGATCAAACTCCACTTGAAGACTCAGTTTGGGTATACTTCTAGATTCAGTCCCAAATCTGGATGCCCAGGTTTCAGCAGTGTCCAGGACTACATTTGCACAGTTGAGGCTTGTGCACCAACTGCATTCCTGGATATGCCGGATCTGGCTACAGTAACACCTGACTCATTTATGTCCCTTTTGGACTACTGTAACACATTCTATATGGTGCTGCTTTTGAAAAGTGTTCAGAAACTCCACATGGTCCAGAATGCTGCAACAAGACTGTTGACTGGGGCCAGTTACAGTGAGCATGACATTCCCTTGTTATACCAGCTTCCCTGCTACCAATCTGTTTCCAGGCTCTATTCAAAGTGCTGGTTATGATGTATGAAGCTGTATACAGTTTGGGACCAGGTTACTTAAAAGACCGCATTCTCCCATATCAGCCTTCCCCAGGTTTTAAGAACTTTGGAGGAGGCCCTTCTCTCAGTCCCACCACCATCAGAGCTACATTTGGTGGGGAGACAAGAAAAGGGAACAGGCTTCTCGATGGCTGTTCCCTGGAACTCCCTGCCAAGGGAGGCTAGTCTGGCTCCTTTTTTGTTATTTTCACCAGGAGGCAAATACTTTTTTATTCAGGCTAGCCTTTGGCATGTAGTATGTTCTAACTGAGATTGTTTATATCTGGATTTAACTATTGTTAGCCACCCTGAGTGCCACTTTGGACAGAAAGGCAAGATATAAATCTAGTAAATAAATACTTAGTCAAGCATTCTGTTGCCAGAGCGGCCAATGAGATGTCCATGAGAAGCCCACTGTGGGAAGTTGTGCATGGCAGAAAACTCTGTTATTCTGCCTGAAGATGATTTCAACATTCCAAAAGGAGGCAGGGCCAGCTATCATATATAATCAGTGAACCCAAGCCACAGAGGATGAAATATAAGTGGTGGGAGAGATAGGCTGAGGAGGGGGTGGGAGAAAAGGCATGGAGTCATGTTTGTGAAGACAGACAAGCAGACAAGCATGCACCATTACTTGAAATACTACAGGAAATAACTAAGATGTGGATTGATTAAGCTGAGGAGTAGGTATAATAAAAACATCAGCCTCTATGATGAGTTAGCAAACCCTTGTTCAAGGCCAAGCTGGGAAGTATTTGGCTCTCTCAAAGAATCTAGAGAGGTTAAATTAGATCTGAGAAGTATTAACTTTGATAGTTTATCACACCCACAAGCAGGACATCAGGGCAATAGCATGTTCCCACAGACCCAGCTGCCTCCCATCTCCTCTCCCTAACTTCCTTCTTTAATTTGACTCTCCATGCCTTGGGCACTCTTGAAATTTCTCTTTTTATCTTGTTTCTCTTACTCTTCTGCTATAGAACTCACTGCCTAACCACCACCTTATCTCATTCAACAATGCACACTAACCAGCCTCCCCAAACCCTGCCTCTTGCACCTTCTGTGACCTGCAGTGGCTTTCTCAGAAGCAGTGTTCTCTCTTGTCACTTCTGTCCACCCCTTAAATTCTGCAAGTTCCACCTTCAATTCACCCTCAACATTCAGGATGAATAAAAGTAGTTTTTTTAAAAAAATTAATAATCTGGTATTTATTTATTGTAAATAATTTCTCATTTATTGATCATTTCTCAAATATTATTTACACTCTACCAGGTTTGCAAATTTTGGAATGGCACCATTATTTAGGAAATATATGAAGACGTGCCAATGGAAAACTTGATTTAAACCAAACATTTGAACCAGGCTTTTTTCCTTGCTGATTTTAAATCATAATTGAAATCATTGATTTAAATCACCTTGATTTAAAACAGTCCAACTTGTCAACATTTCACTTCTTTGCCTTTACTTCTTTGCCTCCCAAAGAACCATTCAACATCATGCTCTTGTGTATTTTAACACCTCTAGATCTGGACAAAAGAATGGGACTTTTTTTTCCTTATCAATTCATCATATCCTCTTCCTTGGTAAGCAACAGTACTATGCCATTAGAATCCACATCAGCTCCTGGAATCCTTGCACCTTTTTTCTATCTGTGATGCCCGGTCTCAGGCCTGCCCCATGTCTACTCATTCCCCAGTCTCTTCTCATGGCTTTGCTGCCTCCTTCAATGATAAAATTCAAACTATCCAACTCTTACCTCTCCCCACTCCCTGTGTTTTATCTCCTCCTCCAGCTCTCCCTCCCGCTACAACCTTCAAGCCTTTCCTGTTTCCTGTCTCACTTGTCAATTTGACTAGCCTGCTGTCTGCATCTAACCCCACCACTTGTCCCTTAATCCTATCCGCTCCCAACTCGTCACAGCTCTCTCCCCACCATTATTCCTCTTCACCATATAATCAACCTATCACTTCACTCTGGCTCTCTCCCTCCTGTATACAAGGAAACCACTTTTTTCCCCATTTCAAAAAAGATCACGGGCAGGGATACAACTGTGCTGCATGATATGTTGCTATTGTTGTGCTTTACAGATAGAAAACAGAGTGAGGATAAATTGACCAAAGCCACCTGGTGAACTGCTGGTCAAAGTGGGACCTGAACCCATGTCTCATACTCTTTCCACAAGATCTCAGCAGGGAAGTATACAGACTATAATATGTCCTGTAATATAGTTTTACATAATATTCCCTGCAAGAACTTTTACATACCACATAATTTAAATACTGCCAGAAACCTGATCTAGATTCAAATTTCAGGTACTCCCAGGCAACTAATGCCACATGATGGGGTTTTTAATGTCAGCTGTTTTCCCAGTATCTTATTGTAACTGTTCTGTAGCTATATTAAATTGTTTTACAATTTTGTAAGTTAAAGATTTTATGTTTTTACTATGTTGAATTTTTGGACTGCAATTTTTGTGAACCACCCAGAGAGCTTTGGCTATTAGGCAGTTTAGAAATTAATTAAATGAAAATGAAATTATTAGCTATGTCAGCCAGTTTTAGCAGATACGTCAAAGAGTTCTTAAATACAAACCAATATATTGTGGTATGAGCTTTCATTTACAAGGCCCTGGGAAAGACTGAAGGCAAGAGGAGAAGGGGACGGCAGAGGAAGAGATGGCTAGATAGCATCACCGATGCAATGAATATGAACCTGAGCACACTCCGGGAGAGTGCTCAGGACAGGAAGGCCTGGCGTGCTATGGTCCATGGGGTCACGAAGAGTCGGACATGACTGAACGACTGAACAACAACAACTCCATCAGATGCAGAGCATTATTCTTAAACACTATATTAGTCCTAGTGTAGTGTTTAAGAATAATGCTATACATCTGATGAAGTAGGGTCTTACACACAAACAGTAAATTGGTTTGTATTCAAAGTATTATAGGACTCTGTTTTGACTACTAAAGATACATATATTTAGTGTATGCAAAACTCCTATTGATGAAATTGTGATTTTATTTTGAGAGTACATCGCCTGATCCCCACTCTACAAGTTAGAAATCCAACATCTCATATTAAAGCTATATTTCTTTTTAAACTTTTAATTTCAATACTTTACTAGGAAGATGTATAATGAGAATGTTGAAATAATAAAATCACCAAGCAACCAGAATTACGGGCCCACATCACTACATATCAAGACATCTTTAGCATGCCTCCACTGACCCACATTGTTGATGTTAGTTGCTTTGTTTGGGAAATGCTGCAAAGAATTATAATTTCAGAAAGGCAATCTGTTCATGGCAAATCCCACATGAAAGAAGCCACAATACTGTTAGCTACAGTTGAAAGGCATAATTCTGAACTTTTAAAAAACTTTTAAAAAAGAGCACAACTGTCAAATGTGGGAGTCCACAAATTTTGAGAATCCTTGGTAGCCAGTAAAGATTTGTGATGCCACTGATCCTGACCATTCCTCAAAAGGGAAAGAAAGGTTCTTGATTATGACATTATACTAACCTTTGGAGGCAATTATGTCAAAAGTTTTGCCTTCCTTCCCAGAATCTAGTAGGATGGGTGGGGGAAGCTCTCTAACCTTACACTGAGCCTTAAAGAGGCTCAGAAAGCTGTGAAACATCTCTCTGCCTCATATTCCTTTCCCAAGTCAGTGTGAGGTCTGAGAAATTCCCCTGCCCTTCACTGTGCTTGGGAGAAGGACAGAGGATCTCAGCAGAATAAAAAATGTTCTTGACACTGATAAGTGTATTTGTGGACCCCTGCTTAAATAAAATCCAAATTTCAACTGTTTCAAGAGCCGTGCATAGCTATATTCATGTAGTTTCTCAAGAACCATGAGGTACCCAAATTCACAGTGGGTTGGGTATAGGATTTTGCCTTTTACCACGTTTGATTAGTGAATCACTAAGATAAAGTGACTTTATATTTTCACGCTCACTCTACATAATGAACACAGTACATCTGAACTCCAGATGTCAAATCACAAAGTTTGCAATTTCTATTCTAGTAAAAACACACTGTGGTTGTGGATCTACAAAACAAAAGATCTCACAGAGTCAGGACTTGGAGTAAGTGGCAGGTCCTGCAACCCCATCACAGTGTTTTATTTCATTCTTGGCAGGGGGAGGGGGGGTTCTGATTACACATTTCCTGGAAATTCCACATCACAACTTGGATTTCCAATAAAATACTTTGTATAAGGCATACTGACATTTTGTAAAATAAATCCATCAAGTCTTGCCAGCATTCAAATAGAAATTCTCCCAAAAGGAAGTCTATGGAAAACTCATATTTTGTGCAATGTATGATAGAACTCATTTTTATCCAACTGAAAAAGATCATGGCAGAAAGATACTGAAACTAAAGCATAAAAGCTGTCAGTCACAAAATCTTTTGTTCATTAGCAGCCCAATCCTATGCACATTTACTCAAAATTAAGTCAAACTGAACCCAGTGGGTCCTACTTCCAAATCAGTGTGCATAGGATTGCAGCCTCACTCATTAAAATCTGAATTCTTAATGTGGCATTAATGAATCAGGTTCTGGAAATAATAGAGGACGTTTGAGTTGTCCAGCAATCATATATGTGATTAGACTGATTTCCTCTTACGTTCTCCTCCAGCTACTATTCATCCCAGCTGGAGTTGTTGCATTAATGGGTAGCAAAGTAGCAGCAACAACTCTGAGTAGTCTGAGCAGTTAGCACTGTGAAAAGCAACTAGATTGGTAAGCTGACTGACCTACTTGTTAACTGTGGATCTATACACATGGAACATCAATCCAGACAACTAGAAAACACCAGAAGGCTGTATACGTTCTGTTGTACGTGTAGAAAAACAAAATTTATTGCAGAAGCCTAAACTGTATAGGGACTACAATGGAATAGAGGGCATGGGATCACCATACTGCTAGGTGTGGCAGTACTCCACCCCACCTTGCAGCAAGCTTCTACATGCAGTTTTTTTCTGGATTGGGGGGATTATGTTGGACCAAGACACTCCTTCCTTCACTTACCACTGGATCTGTTTTTGCGGTTTGATTTTCCACCTGTAAGGAGCATCTTGAGACTGTTCCGAAACATGGCTGTTCTGATCTAATCAGCACGCTCCCAAAGCTGTATAAATAAAAAAGTGAAATGTGTCATTAAGTAATTTGTAGGATACAAAATACTCAAAATATCACACAAATGAAAATAAAGTATTAGTCTTCTATTGCAGTTGTTCTGTTCTTCCAGGGACTGACCATGTTCAGCACATATTTCAGGATTCTGTTCTGTCTCACCTGTTTAATAGTTTGGGACAAAATGCTGCCATGGGTAAAAATGGCAAGGTAGCCCCCATGTTGGTACAATGTAGAATCCGGAATTTTATTGCGAAGAGGCCATGTCTTGCAAAGGCAGTCGAAAGCACCAAACCTATATAAACAGGAAACAGATCAGGTATGAAAGATCCACTGAGATGCGCTAGTGGAACAGGCTCAGGATACTTAGAGGGTGAATTTATTTACACAGACATTCAATGACCCCCCCCCCCAACATTAGCTACCTTTTTTACTAATATTGTGCCGTTACACAATTCTGTGAAAATTTGTAAACCCACAGAACATTGAATTGTGTACAGAAATCATCTTTCATTCTTATAAAATGTTTCCAGTAGGTAACTTTGAAAGCGTGTGAGCAGCGCCAGCTGGGAACTCAAAATTCAGAGGGATGTCTGAATAAGATTTTCAGGCAGTAGGGGTTTGGTGCCCTGCATAGGTCTTTGCCCTCTCCTTGACAAGTAAACACAGAATAAAGCATATGAAGCATACAAAGTTTCAGGATTTGTTCATGCAAATACCTTGATAAAAAATCTTCACTTCTTTATTAACCTGATTATAAACCAAAGCAGTAGTGGTGGTTAAGAAAGCTCCACATTCCAATATAATTTGACTTGGAGCCAAACTAGATGAAACGATGGAAATCTGTGACTGGATCTCCCATCTCTTTTAATTTTGGGAAGCACCTAAGGGGGTGGGGAGTTCAGATTGGGATCATGGTATGTGTGAGGCTCAACTTTCACCAGATCAAAAATCCCCATCTAAAATTGCTATTTGCCCCATTAGGAATAAATTCTGTGTACACTCACATTTTCTCTAAGAGGGCAAATAGTGAGCAATTTTCACCAGGAACAGAAGGGAGGATTAAATCAGCACAACAGAATGTTAAACCCACATACATGTTCTGCAATACCTACCCACCCCAATACTTTTTCACAATTTTCAAAGAAATGTGAGATCTGACCACTCCCAGAATGCAGTACAGCTGAGAGAGATTCTGGTGAAGATGAAACATCAACAACAGTCATTGCCAGCAGTAAGGAGCAGGCATCATGTGGGACATGATGTGGGACATGTACAGGTTCAGCGTGCATGTGTACAAGTGTGCTGTGTAGGAGGCATGTGTGTTGCCAGTCAATGTACAACCTAAAGAAAATTTGCCAGAAAAAACCCTTTTGCCAGGTGGGTGGGGTTTGAGAAATCAACCCTTGGGTCATATGAAAAGGCTCTTCTTCAATGTTCTTGGTATTGGGCAGGATGCTACCTGTAACTGACCTTCTGGTGGTTATGCACTCACATATGGGTCTACTCTTCCCCAGAGCCAGTTTCAGAACATTCTAGAACTTTAGTCCAGGAATAGGTGCTCAATCCTTCTCTCTCAATAAGGTGGCCACCTTGTGTGAGTGAATGCCCTAAGGAATTACTAGGGTCTACATAGAGGAGTGGATGGTGTATCAACGGCCACAAGCCAGTGGAGGGTTGGGCTCCCACTCCCCCCTCTCAACCACCTGCATGTGTGCAAAAACAAATAAACATGTATGCAAAAGTAAACACACAAATATTCACCCTCCCCATCAATCTGCATGGATGGGGAGGTTTAAACCTCTCCTCTCAGTGCACAGAGATCCAATTCTCATAAAATAGCATAGTATGAAGATTTTTCTGTAAGATAATATACAGCATTAAAGAATAATTCCTGCGTATACTGCAGACATACATAACACTCAAACCCCAGATGCATCTTTGTACCTAGAGAGTGCTGTTACCTTCACAAGAGGGGCATAATGGGCCTTCTTGGCTTGTGAACTGCTGCTTGCCTTCTTTCAGACTGAGTTAATAAGAGCAAATATCCTGCATCTACTGTTCTTTTGACTTGATTCTTAACTTGTGATTAACATTTTAACTTCTCCCAAATGACTGTGACACAGACACCTTTCAACAGGCTGGGAAATACTGCCCTGCCTTGCTGGAGATCACAGCCACTCCCCTGTAATTAAACAAGAGCATCACAGAATCATAGAATCATAGAATAGTAGGGTTCGAAGGGGCCTACAAGGCCATCAAGTCCAACCCCCTGCTCAATGCAGGAATCCAAGTCAGAGCATCCCTGACAGATGGCTATCCAGTCTCGTCTTGAACGCCTCCAGTGTGGGAGAGCCCACCACCACGTATCCCCCATCTTGTAACTGTGCCTTTGGTTTCTTTTTCCTAGGTGCAGAACTTGGCATTGATCCCTATTAAATGTCATTCTGTTGTTTTCTGCACAGCGCTCCAGTCTATCCAGATCACTTTGAATTCTGTTTCTGTCTTCCAAAGTATTAGCTATCCCACCCAATTTTGTGTCATCTGCAAATCTGATCAGCATTCCCTGCACCTCCTCCTCCAAGTCATTAATAAAAATGTGGAAGAGCACTGGGCCCAGGACTGAGCCCTTCGGTACCCCACTCGTTACCTCTCCGCAGTCTGAGAAGGTCCCATTGATAAGCACTCTTTGAGTCCAATTCTGTAGCCAACTGTGGATCCACCGGATCGTTGTTTCATCTAGCCCACTTTGAGCTAGTTTTCTCATCAAGATATCATGGGGTACTTTGTCAAAAGCTTTGCTGAAGTCAAGGTATATGATGTCTACAGCATTCCCATGATCCACAAGGGAGGTTACTTGATCAAAACATGAGATCAGATGAGATCAAGCAACAGGGTTCACCAGACACACATATGAAAAGCTTCCTTGTCGGAACTATAAACTCGTTTTGACTTATTCTGTATTCTGAATCCGAATTTGCATTCTGAACCAGAAACTGATCCTGGTTAAAGAACTATGTTGTAATCTGTTCTCTGCTGATTTATACTGGGACTGTATAAAGCCAATAACTGGAATTACTGCAATAAAAGCTTTACTGAAACCTGAGCCTTAGTGTCAGGAAGTCAGAACTGGACAGATAGTCCCGCCACCCAATTTTTGGGAACCCACTTCCCACACACACTACAGCTCACCCCATTCAGCAGAATCTCCTGACTCTCTGTGTAGCATTTTTAGGGGGCTACCATGGAAAGGAGACAGGGAAATCCACTTCCACAAGGGCAGTTGAACCAGCTTAAATCTGGATCCAACTCAATATGTTATATATTGCACACGTCAAATTTTCTCTCTCACATAAAGCACCATCCTGAGGAATCTACATATCAAAACTGGTCACGACCAAAAGATGTTTTTCCCAAAGTTTGAGGGTATTGTGCCTCAGAAACACAGAACGAAAAGTCAGCCCAAAATGAAAAGACTGTTAATTCAATGTTTACACCCCCAGAAATTAAAAACAGTGAGGCTTCTTCCTTTCCATTGTGTGTGTGTGTGTGGGGGGGGAGTAATAATTGTTTCTTGACTAGGCAATTGGTCCAAAACTTTTAAAAATGTGATTAGTTGTATAAAGCAATTATTGGGGGAAATAAATGTATCCATTTGCTACCCATCCCATAATAGAAACCAGAATTTTGACTGTCCTCAACACCAAATCCAAGACCACCTCCATCAGCTGAGGCAGGGAGTCTGATGGGTAGCAGGGTGGGCAGTACACCAGCAGAATCCCTAATCTGTCCTGAGTACCCAACACAAGGTACAGACACTCAAGATCAACACTTGAATGAACAGGAAGCCTGGAGAGGGAGATAGAATTCCTATAGACAACAGCCAAAAAAAACCCCTCCCAAATCCTCAAGTCAGTGTTGATGCTGAACTGAGTACCCAAGTACCCAGGAGGGCACAGCTGGGAAAGATTAACCGCTCCTAGTTCCCCAACCCAGGTCTCAGTAATGAATACCAGGTCTGCCCTCTCATCCACAATTAAATCATGGATGAGGGGCATTTTGTTCTGGGCTGACCTGGCATTCACCAGCAGCACCACCACCAGACCCGAGGGCAAACTGGTAAGGCAGCCAGGAGGAAGAACCAGAAGAGGGGACAGGTGTAAAGTGTCTACCCCTCTTCTCCTGAACTAGCCTGTTAAATCCCCCAATGCCATACCTCCCATGACCACAGAAATAGGGGCACCCCTTCCCCCCTAGATTATCCAGTGAATTTCATAAGAACATAAGAAGAGCTATGCTATATCAGACCAAGGGTCCATCTAATCCTGCTTTCTGTTCACAGAGTGGCCAACCAGCTGTCGACCAGAAAACCACAAGCAGGACACGAGTGCATCAGCACCCTCCTGCCCATGTTCCCCAGCAACTGGTGTACATAAGCTCACTCTTTATGGTACAGGAGGCAGCACATAGCCATCAGGACTAGTAGCCATTGATAGCCTTTTCCTCCAGGAATTTGTCTAACCCACTTTTAAAGCCATCCAAGTTGGTGGCCATCACTACATCTTGTGGTAGCGAATTCCCTAGTTTAACTATGTGCTGTGTGAAGAAGGACTTCCTTTTATCTGTCCTGAATCTCCCACCAATCGGCTTCGTGGGACGACCTTGGGTTCTAGTATTATTAGAGAGGGAGGGGGATACTTTTAAAATTTGATATACTGAACATGATTAATTTTATGAGCAAACCAAGTTATACACAACATATTTTAGATTCCTAGTTTGTATCTGACCAGAAGGAACTTCAGCAAGTAGTCCCTGAAACATCTGAATCAACCCAGAAGCCAGAAGAAGCAGGAAGAATGGAGGAAGAGGAAGATAAGTCCAGAAACACAGGACTCTGTAGAACAAAGCGTAAACTGTCAAGAACATATATTTCTTCCATATTATGACATGGTGACTCTATTCACATGTTGGGAAACTGAGCATGACTTGAAGCATCCCAGAATGTCTATCAGAAAAAGATACATTGCATCAATAATTTTAATAAGAACCATTCTTCCCCATGACTTCATTATTTCCATCTCTAATGTTTCTATAAAAGTCTTAATACATAGATTTTAGAAATAATTTGGGGGGAGTTAAAGCTTGGTAACAATATATACACACCTTGTTTTAAATTCTAAAAGAAAATAATTCATAATCCGAAGCTGTTGAATTTTTCCAGTTTTTCAGAGGAAACAAAAACATGGAAAACATAGGGGGAAACTGTTTTTTTCCCCAATTTGGGGTTTTTTTTCCCAGGCCTTCACACCACTAGGCAGAGATCAGTGGCTGGTTAGCAAATGACAATCAGATGGATGAAGCCTCAGCATACAGGCTTCAGCAGCAATCTTCGCTCCAAACACACTCCTAGCTCTTGCCTCTGGGCTGCCCCACCCTTTCCCCACCCCTGCAGAGACATGTGGAATGGTAAAATGTAGCTGAGATGGTACAGGATGTGGTACAGGGAAACAACTGGGGGTAAAGAGTGATCTGAGGATGGAGAAACATGTTCTAGATTGCATCAAACTTACTGTGTAATCCTAAATATGTTTACTCAGATGTCATAGAATCATAGAATAGTAGGGTTACAAAGGGCTTACAAGACCATCAAGTCCAACCCCCTGCTCAATGCAGGAATCCAAGTCAGAGCATCCCCAACAGATGGCTGTCCAGCCTCATCTTGAATGCCTCCAGTGTGGGACAGCCCACAACCTCCCTAGGTCATTGGTTCCATTGTCATATTACTCTAACAGTCAGGAAGTTTCTCCTGATGTTCAGCCGGAATCTGGCTTCCTGTCACTTGAGCCCATTACTCCATGTCCTGCATTCTGGGATGATGGAGAAGAGATCCTGGCCTTCCTCTCTGTGACAACCTTTCAAGTACTTGAACAGCGCTGTCATATCTCCCCTCAGTCTTCTCTTCTCAAGGCTAAACATGCCCAGTTCTTTCAGTCTCTCTTCATAGGGCTTGGTTTCCAGTCCCCTGATCATCTTTGTCGCCCTCCTCTGAACCTCTCCAGTTTGTCTGCATCCTTCTTCAAGTGTGGTGCCCAGAACTGGACACAGTACTCCAGATGAGGCCGAGCCAGTGCTGAGTAGAGGGGAACTAGTACTTCCCGGGATTTGGAAGCTATGTGTCAGGGTGGACACTGAGCCCATAGAATCCCAGAGTAGTTCTGATTCGGAGGAAGAGCAGTCGCTCCTGGGAGAAGAGCGCACCCCTTTTTCCCAGGACCCGCAGCTGACAGAGATTCCTCCCACCCACATTCCTAGATTAGAAAGCAGTCCAGGGAGTGACCCAGCACCGATAGCAGACTGGTTGGATGCGCGGCGCAGACGCAGAGAGCGGCACCAAATGGAGAGCGCGGAAAGGAGGCGTAGCGCCCGGTTGGCGCTCAAAGAACGGTTGCGCCCAGAGGATCCAAGGGAAAAGGGGAGGGATTCTCCCCAGTCCTTATATTCAGGAGTCTGCCAGTAATTGCTTTTCAAACGGGGACCAACTGTTCCAACTTAGGACATAGGGATGCTGCTGCTCAGGTCTAGTTGCTACCTGTAGAGTTGTAAGTTGTAAAAGAAGAATAAAGCTTTGAAAAGAATCCCTTTGTCTGCGTCTGGACTTGGCTACTGGATTAGACTGAGAGAGCCCTCCAAGGAGCCCTTGACACTATGCTTCTATTAATGCAGCCCAAAAGAGCATTTGCCTTTTTTGCAGCCACATCGCATTGTTGGCTCATATTCAGCTTGTGATAGACAACAATTCCAAGATCCTTCTCGCTTGTAGTGTTGTTGAGCCACGTATCCCCCATCTTGTAACTGTGCATTTGGTTTCTTTTTCCTAGGTGCAGAACTTGGCATCTATCCCTATTAATGTCATTCTTTTGTTTACGCTCCAGTCTATCAAGATCACTTTGAATTTTGTTTCTGTCTTCCAAAGTATTACCTATCCCGCCCAATTTTGTGTCATCTGCAGATATGATCAGCATTCCCTGCACCTCCTCCCCCAAGTCATTAATAAAAATGTTGAAGTCATACTGAGTTCAATGGGATTTACTCCCAGATAAGTGTAGGTACGATTGGAGTGTTACTCTTTAGTAAATGTGCTCAGAGCTGCAACCTGCCTTATCCACCCTGAAGATAGTTCCAAGATCTGGATCTAGAGAGAAATTGGGGGACTGATAACTCTGGTAATTTAAAAATAAACAACCAAAAACAAAGGTAGCCACGCTGGTCCATGATAAATAAATACCCAAAATCGACAGTTGACCGAGACCTTTGTTAGGAATTTTGGTTGGTCCTAATAAAGGTATCCAGCTATGCATTTTGGTACTTGAAGGGCACAATCCTATGCATGTTTAGACAGAGAAAAGGCCTACAACTCCTAGTATTCCCAAGCCAGCCAAGCCAGCCATGCAATACAACTCCTAGCCTTCCCAAACCAGCCAGCTTGGGAAGGCTGGGAGCTGTAGGCCTTTTCTCTGTCTAAGCATCCATAGGATTATGCCCTAAGAGTTGTATGATGAGGTTGCTAGAACCTAACATTGCAACATTTGGTGGAGATTCTAGGATTTCAAGAAGTTAGAACCCAAGAGCTATAAAAAATGTGTTCTAAAATCCCAGAAACACACACAAAAAATTGAAATAAATGAGGAGCCACTTTTGGCAGTGGCTCTCTTTGCCTCCTCACCTAGTCCAGGCGGGGCCAGGAGCAGCAAAGCAACATCCTCCAGTCCTTGAAGTCTCTGTTGGGTGCTATTGTTCTTGTTGGTGACCGGGGGGGGGGGGGGAGGAGCAAGTGAGAATTATGTTTAATGGGGTTACTCCCTAGTAATTGTGTACGTTTGCGGCCTAAGAGCAGGGTTATTATAATCTACACTACATTCCCACACCCTCCTTTGAGAGTGTGCCATATTCCGTTTGCATTTAATTGGTAAATGTTTAAGGTGCCATTCAGCTCTTTGCTGTTCCTGGAACACTATTCTCTCCATCTGTATGCGGGCCTGAAAGATCAAGGAAAAATGTGGGTGCATGGAGAGTAAGTTTTAAGCAAGGACAATTTGGGTCATTGCACAGTTTTGTCCATCTATAAACTTAAAATATAGTAATTATTTCTAATTATGCACATATATTTTCATATGTAAATTAGCATATTCAAATTTGTGCCAATTTTTTTCCTATGGGCCTGCGCTTTTAGGTACCTAGAACAGCCCCTGCTGAATATCCTTTCTTGAAATCTAGTAGAATTGGACCGATAAAATAATTGGTAAGGATTTTATAGAAATTTGTTGTTGTTGTTCAGTCATTCAGTCGTGTCCGACTCTTCGTGACCCCATGGACCATAGCACGCCAGGCCTTCCTGTCCTGCGCTCTCTCCCAGAGCGTGCTCAAGTTCATATTCATTGCATCCGTGATGCTATCTAGCCATCTCATCCTCTGCCGTCCCCTTCTCCTTTTGCCTTCAGTCTTTCCCAGCATCAGGGTCTTTTCCAGGGAGTTTTCTCTTCGCATTAGGTGGCCAAAATATTTCAGCTTCAGCTTCATTATCTGTCCTTCCAATGAGCACTCAGGGTTGATTTCCTTTAGGATGGACTGATTTGACCTCCTTGCAGTCCAGGGGACTCGTAAGAGTCTTCTCCAGCACCACAGTTCAAAAGCATCAATTCTTCGGCGCTCAGCCTTCCTTATAGTCCAGCTCTCACAGCCATACATTACTACTGGGAAAACCATCGCTTTGATTAGACGGACCTTTGTCGGCAAGGTGATGTCTCTGCTTCTTACTATGCTGTCTAGGTTGGCCATAGCTTTCCTCCCCAGGAGCAAGCGTCTTTTAATTTCATGGCTACAGTCACCGTCTGCGGTGATCTTGGAGCCCAAGAAAGTAAAATCTGTCACTGCTTCCATTTCTTCCCCTTCTATATGCCAGGAAGTGATGGGGCCAGATGCCATGATCTTCGTTTTTTTAATGTTGAGTTTCAAACCAGCTTTTGCACTCTCCTCTTTCACCCTCAACAAGAGGCTCTTGAGATCCTCTTCGCTTTCTGCCATTAGGGTGGTATCGTCTGCATATCGGAGGTTGTTGATAATTCTCCCAGCAATCTTAATTCCGACCTCTGATTCAGCCAACCCGGCATTTCTCATGATGTACTCTGCATATAAGTTAAATAAGCAAGGTGACAATATGCAGCCTTGTCGTACTCCTTTCCCAATTTTGAACCAATCGGTTGTTCCATGTCTGGTTCTGACTGTTGCTTCTTGACCCTCGTACAGGTTTCTCAGGAGACAGGTAAGGTGGTCTGGTACTCCCATCACTTTCAGAATTTGCCACAGTTTGTTGTGATCCACACAATCAAAGGCTTGAGCGTAGTCAATGAAGCAGAAATAGACATTTTTCTGGAATTCTCTTGCTTTCTCCATGATGCAGCGAATGTTGGCGATTTGATCTCTAGTTCCTCTGCCTCTTCTAAACCCAGCTTGTACTTCCGGTAGTTCTCGGTTCGCATACTGCTGAAGCCTAGCTTGTAGGATTTTGAGCATCACCTTGCTGGCATGTGAAATGAGCGCAATTGTGCGGTAGTTTGAACACTCTTTGGCGTTGCCCTTCTTTGGGATTGGAATGTAAACTGACCTTTTCCAGTCTTGTGGCCACTGTTGAGTGTTCCAGATTTGTTGACATATTGAATGCAGCACTTTAACCGCATCATCTTTTAGGATTTTAAATAGTTCGGCTGGAATACTGTCATCTCCGCTAGCTTTGTTGTTACTAATGCTTCCTAAGGCCCACTTGACTTCACTCTCTAGGATGTCCGGCTCAAGTTCAGTGACCGCACTATCATGGCTATCAGGGACATTCAGATCTTTCCTGTATAGTTCTTCTGTGTATTCTTGCCACCTCTTCTTAATCTCATCTGCTTCTGTTAGGTCCCTGCCTTCTTTGTCCTTTATCATGCCCGTCTTTGCACAAAACGTTCCCTTGAGATCTCCAATTTTCTTGAAGAGATCTCTAGTCTTTCCCATTCTGTTGTTTTCCTCGATTTCTTTGCATTGTTCATTTAAGAAGGCCTTCTTGTCTCTCCTTGCTATTCTCTGGAACTCTGCGTTCAGTTGGGTATATCTTCCCTTTTCTCCCTTGCTTTTCGCTTCCCTTCTTTCGTGAGCTACTTGTAAAGCCTCATCAGACAGCCACTTTGCTTTCTTGCATTTCTTTTTCTTTGGGATGGATTTCGTTGCTGCCTCCTGAACAATGTTACGGACCTCCGTCCATAGTTCCTCAGGCACTCTGTCTATCAGGTCTAATCCCTGAAATCTATTCCTCACCTCCACTGTATATTCATCAGGGATATGATTTAGGTCATACCTGAACGGTTTAGTGGTTTTCCCTACGTTCTTCAATTGAAGCTGAAATTTTGCAACAAGAAGCTCATGATCTGAGCCACAGTCAGCTCCAGGTCTTGTTTTTACTGACTGTATGGAGCATCTCCATCTTTGGCTGCAAAGGACATAATCAATCTGATTTCGATATTGACCATCTGGTGACGTCCATGTGTAGAGTCGCCTCTTGTGCTGTTGGAAAAGAGTGTTTGCTATGATCAGCATGTTCTCTTGGCAAAACTCTATTAGCTTTTGTCCTGCTTCATTTTGTACACCAAGGCCATGCCTGCCTGTTATCCCGGTGATTTCTTGATTTCCTACTTTAGCATTCCAATCCCCTGTGATGAAGAGGACATCTTTTTTTGGTGTTAGTTCTAGAAGGTGTTGTAGGTCTTCATAGAACCGATCAACCTCAGCTTCTTCGGCCTCAGTGGTTGGGGTATAGACTTGAATTACTGTGATGTTGAATGGTTTGCCTTGGATTCGTACTGAGATCATTCTATCGTTTTTAAGATTGTACCCCAGTACTGCTTTTCCCACCCTTTTGTTGACTATGAGTGCTACTCCATTTCTTCTAAGGGATTCTTGCCCACAATAGTAGATATGATGGTCACCTGAATTAAATTCGCCCATGCCTGTCCATTTTAGTTCGCTGATTCCCAAGATGTCGATGTTCAATCTTGCCATCTCATGTTTGACCACCTCCAGCTTACCTTGATTCATTGATCTGACATTCCAGGTTCCTAAACAATATTGTTCTTTACAGCATCGGATTTTCTTTTCACCACCAGACACATCCACAGCTGAGTGTCCTTTTGGGTTTGGCCCAGCCGCTTCACTCTTTCTGGCGCTACTTGGAAATACCCTCTGCTCTTCCCCAGTAGCATATTGGACACCTTCCGACCTGAGGGGCTCATCTTCCGGCGTCATATCTTTTAGCCTTGTGATACGTTCCATGGGGTTTTCTTGGCAAGAATACTGGAGTGGGTTGCCATTTCCTTCTCCAGTGGACCACATTTTGTCAGAACTCTCTGCCATGACCTGTCCGTCTTGGGTGGCCCTGCACGGCATAGCTTATGGCTTCACTGAGTTACGCAAGCCCCTTCGCCACAACAAGGCAGTGATCCATGAAGGGGTTATAGAAATTTACAGGGTTCTAAAATTACAGTCCTATAAGACACTTGGATACCAAATGTTCTATTTCCCTTCAAGAATTTAGCACATTCGTATCAAGGAAGCAGAAGAGCAACCAAGAAGTAAGCTTGTCTACTTTATCTGAATTTACTTAAACATACATTTCTATCTTTGTTTATCTTCTATCTAGTAGGCCAGCCACAATATTGTTTTTTATTTGTACTAGTGTCGGCATGTTAAAAGCAGATCCCACGCTAGATCACTTGAACACAGGGTGACAAAAGACATGAGAGGATGCTGCCCTCACAAATGGACTTGAAAGTTTTTTTCAAGTTCACACATCACTTCTTGGCATGGTTTGTGCTACTTTTGCAGAACTCACATAGTTCTAAAGGTAATGCAGCAACATGGACAGACAAAATTGAAGGTAAGGAGCTGCGCTACTAAATATATATTAACCGTGGAAGTCTATCTTTGATGGGTGAGGTGCTATAAAGACTCAAGTGACAAAAACACCAGAAATTATGGCAAAAAAATAACCTTCAACTGCCATACCAATGTTTGATTTTTAACCATCCCACACAGCTATTTCAAGGCTATTACATATTTGTTTTCCAACTCATTACCTATAATCTGATCAATGGAATGTCCACATTGGAAAGTTATTTTCCAGATTATGAACATAAATAGGAGACATGACCATACCATTTAAGGCAGGTACCAGATTAAAAGTGCATGCTATAAATAACATCTAGATACAAATGGACAAACATAAATGCAGGTTACTTACCTGTAACTGTAGTTCTTCAAGTGGTCATCTGTGCATTCACACATACGGGCTGTGTGCCTGCATGGAGTCCCATTTGGGAAACTTCTATCGCTGAGGAAAATGTTTTGGGCAGGAACCCTCCCCACCATCCACTGTGCATGTCCTAGCAGGTTCCCACCCATCTCCTCAGTTCATTGAGACTGACTAGCTGACCTCTTTACTGAGAATTTCTCACTCCGGTATCGACAACAATAGCAGCATGGTGGGTGAGCTGTGTGAATTCACAGATGATCACTCAAAGAACTACAGTTACAGGTAAGCAACCTGCATTTCTTCATCATGGTCTCTATGCATCACACAGATGGGTGAATAACAAGCTGACTTACCGGAGGTGGGTAGGTGAGCTCCAATGTCCTATTGGAAAATGGAAGACAGGACTGCCTGACCAAAGCTGCAGTCTTCTCTTGCTAGAACATCGAGTTTATAGTGAGAGATTAAGTTTGATGGTTTTGACCACGTCACAACCGTGCATAAGTCTGCTACTTACAAAACATTGAGACAAACTCAATTGTGGAACAAAACTCCTCGGAAATTCTGAATTTGCTCCTGTACCAAATTCTGAAGACCCCTCAGAAACTGACAGACAACAGGGTGAGTAAACATGGAGAAACCCTCGATAAGGGGATGAAAAGCTGCAATAGCTGCTAAGTAAACTCTAACTGAAGTGAGTTTAAGTCACTTATCAAAGAGCGTACAGAGAAAGGTAAGTATGGTCTGCAAAGGAGCAGCATATGGACCGATGCCCTTTGAAGTTACAAAAACAGAGAAAGCTTTCCATTTATTATTGTACAAAGTCTTGTAGTTGTCTTACAAGCTGCCTATAACACATCCTGAACCTCCTTGGAAAACAAAACTACCGTGGATGAAGTCTTCACACCATAATCTTGAGCATGTCTAGGTCTGGATGACAAGCATGGTCGCTGTCCACTATCAATAACGACGGCATTGATGGCATCTTTAGATATTTCCCCTTTGCACATTTGATGAGCAGACCAACCAATCATTGTCTGGGCCACAACGATGTTATCAGAATGCAGTGTGTTCCATCCTTCCAAATCTTTCGCAGGACTCTTGTTATTAGAGGGAACAAGTAAAAAAGGCTTACTGACCAACAAAGTTGAAACGCATTCCCTAGCGACCTCTCACCCACTCCCTCTTTGGAACAATATTTCTGACAAATCGCATTCTGAGCTGTCACAAACAAATCTATAGTCAGTGTGCCCCATCTCTGAAAAATGAGATTGAGAGAGGACTTAGCCAGCTGCCACTCATGAGCTACTTGGGAGGTCCGGCTCAAGGAGTATGACAGAATATTGTCCTTGCCTAGTATGAGCAGTGTAATACTTGCAAGCTCCCAGTCCAGCAGCTCAACCATTATTTCCACAAGTGCGGTGGAACAGGTACTCCCTGCTTGTTCAGGTACGATATCACTGCTGTGTTGTCTGTGAGCACCTGAACATGCTTGTACGCTTGCCAAGTCTCGAAAGACTGAATGACCTTCTTCATGGCCAACAATGCCAAGGCACTGATGTGGAGAAGCCTCTCACTTTCATGCCATATGCCTTGAGTCTGTAGGGAATTGCAGTGGGCTCCCCACCCAAGTCGTGAAGCATTGGTCACCAAAACTCGTGAAGGCATCAGAGGCAAGAAGGGCATACCCTGTACAAGGTTGTGCAGTTATATCCACCACACCAAACTGTTTGCAACTATCTCTGGGCTTATGCGACAGGCACTGATGGATGGATGGAATGACCTCAGAAATCAGCTCTGAAAACACCTCATTCAGAGTCCTGCCCAAGCTACCACATACACTGTTAATGCCATCCGCCCTAGGAGCTGCTGAATGTTGAACGCTGTCATTTTGCAGTCTCAAGAAAGTTTGGTAGCTAAGTCTCTCAGAGTGTTCAGTCTGTCTGGAGGGAGGTAAGCCCTTGCTGTCATAGAATCCACACTGATGAACAGTATTCTTTAAGTGGGTTCTAACCAAGATCTTTCCACGCTGATTATTAGACCCAACAAATTCAGAAAGTCTCTGACCAATGCCACAGCCTGAATAAGAAGATGTTGGGAAGATGCCATGATCAATCAGTTGTGTGGATATGGATAAACATTGATGCCCTGAGTGTGTAGGTATGCACATACCCCAGCTACACATTTCATAAATACCCTTGGAGCCGTGGCCAATCCAAAAGGGAACACTGTGAATTGGAACATTTCTGTCCCACTAATACAGTAGAGGTACTTCTGGTAGTCGTCTCTGATGGCAATGTGGAAGCAGGTGGCTTTGAGCTCCACTGCTGCAAACCAGCTGCCTTGACTGAGGAGAGGCATAATAGTGGCTAATGTAGTCATCTGAAACATTTTTATGTGTATGAACTCATTGAGATTTTGGAGATCCAAGATGGGTCAAAGTCCCCCATCCCTCTTTGGTGACGTGAAGTAGCATGAAAAATACCATCTATTGTCCGGTATGACTCTTGGAATGGCATCCATTTTCAAAAGTGCATCTGCCTCTTCGTATTTATTTATTTCATTTTTATACTGCCCAGTAGCCGAAGCTCTCTGGGCAGTTCACAAAAATAAAACCACAAAAATACAACAGAAAAAACAATATACAATATAATAGATTAAAACTACAGAATAAAAATACAACCAGAGTAAAACCTAGCAGCACTGCAGATATTTAAAATGCAATAGCAGATTTAAGACAGTAAAGCTATAGAAGTGGAATGCTAAAATGCTAAAAATGCCGAAGAAAATAAAAAGGTCTTCACCTGGCACTGGAAAGAATACAACGTAGGCACCAGGCAAACCTCTCTAGGGAGTTTGTTCCACAACCGGGGTGCCACAGCAAAAAATTCCCTTTTCCTGCTAGCCACCTGCCTTACCTCTTTTGGCAGGGGCTCCTGGAGAAGGACCCACAGAGATTATCTTAGGGTCTGGGCAAGTAGATATGGGAGGAGTCAGTCCTTCAGATAACCTGGCCCCAAGCCGTTTAGGGCTTTGAATGTTAATACCAGCACTTTGAATCAGGTGTGGACAGGGACTGGCAGCCAGCACAGCTGGAAAAGTATTGGGATAATATGATCTCGTTGGCCAGTCCCCATTAACAGTCTCACTGCCCTGTTTTGGACCAGCTGAAGTTTCTGGACTGTTTTCAAAGACAGCCCCACATATAATGCATTGCAGTAATCCAGATGAGAGGTTATCAGAGCATGGACAACCGTAGCTAGGTTATCTCTGTCCAGATGAGGGTGTAGTTGGTATATCAGCCTAAGCTGATAAAAGGTGCTCCATGCCACTGAGTTCACCTGTACCTCAAGTGACTGTTCTAGGTACAAGAGCACCTTCAAACTACGAACATGATCCTTCAGGGGGAGTGCAACCCCTCCAGAACAGGTTGAACATCACCTAGCCGGGCAGACGAACCACCCACTAACAGTACCTCCGTTTTGTCTGGATTGAGTTTCAGTTTATTGGCCCTCATCCAGTCCATTACCGTTCCCAGGCACTGATTCAGTACAGCCACTGCCTCACCTGGATTTGATGAAAAGGAGAGGTAGGGCCATTCTCTTCTTGCAGAATGTTTAATGGTGCAGTCACTTTCACGGTACCTAGAGGAAGACATTGAATTCTATCCCGTATCCAAATTGGATGATGTCGAGAACCCAGCCAAGTGGGTAGAAAGTGAGAAAGGAGAGAACGAAAAACTGAGGGAACGAAATTGAGATGAAGTTGGTGTGAAATTCAGTCAAAGTCTCTGCTTTCAAGAGTTGTCCCCTTTAGGGTGAGACTGGTGAAAATGAGTAGACTGTTGTTTTCGCTGTGGCTGTTGGTTAAACCTGGAAGTTCAGTCCTAGTGTTGACGGTGTTGATAGAACAGCTGCTGTCGGAACCATTTCCTTTGTTGATACAATGTATGCTGATATTGCTGTGAGATCCCCATCTTTTTCGCTGTGTTTTTTGCCTTTTATATGGCATCCATCACCTCATCATTTTTTGCACTGAAGAGGCCTTCTCCATCAAAAGGGAGGTCCTCCATACAGGATCTCGCTCCTGGGGTTAAACCCACTCACCTAAGCCAAGCATGTCTCCGAAGAGCTACTGCACCTACCATCGCTTTTGCATCACAATCTACTTGGTGACGGGTGTTAATTTGTTGACACAATAGTTTTACTGCTTCTGTCTGAAAAATTCTCGCCAGTCATCTGGAAGGTAATCACAGAATGACCCAATTTTCTCCCATTAAGAAAAGTTGGTATCTAGACATCATGGCTTCATAATTCGCCACTCCAAGTCCCAGGGCAGCAGAGGAATAGACTCTCCTGCCCAAAAAATCCAAACGGTTCCCTTCTTTATCACCTGGTGAGGCCTGGATCTTCTGAGACTTTCCCTGCGAAGATTATACAGTAATTGAGTTAGGGTGGAGATGAGTAAACAAAAAACCTGCATCTTTCTCTTGCACCTTATACAGCGACTCTAACCTGTTTGATGGGGGAGCCATGGATGAAGGGGCCTTCTGCAATTCCTTGACTGTTTGGATGGGGTTAAAAGAAATGGAATAGAGACTGGTGCTGAGGTTTTGGTGATAAAGGTCCTCTGAAGGTGAAGCACCCTCCTGCGTACTCACAATGTCATCAGATGATGAGATGGAGAGGGGAACAGAAGAGACAGAAGGCAATCTGATTGATAGTCCTCTATTGACTGTGGAGAAGTCACTTCTCCATGATCTGCTGTCCCACTTTTCTCTTCCGGTACAGACTTTGGAGAGGGTGGAGAGGATGGGCTAGGCTAGTTGAAGGTGTAACCTCAGTAGCAACTGGTGGCAATCTACCCCGTGAGAATGGTCATCCTCTCAACGAGGTGGATCAAGGAGGATCTGGGGTGGGGTGCAGAAATGGATTCTCCACTGGTGGCCTCAAAAGCGCTGCCTCTGGTGTCAGATGGTACAGAGAAGGGGCCCTGAGATAGCAAGTACAATCAAGAAAAGTTTCTGTAGCACCGCACCAGTCTTCATATGGATACTGCATTCACGTAGGAAGAGGCCAGTCATAGAATCTGTTCTACTCACCAACAGGCAAGCATGATCTATAGTATCTATCCCTCTCATAACATTCATGGTAGGGCAGCCCAGATCTCTCAGAATGGAGTGAGTCTGGGAAGATATCATGAAGAAAACACTCCCTCAGTACTGACAAGGAAGGAATCTGTGTTTGCTGTGGAGAACCATGAATGAATGCTGGTGTGTTCTCTTATTTCCCCTTCAGATATCAATGCTGTATGCATCTGATCCTGCAATGATATCAACAGGGCCTTCGGTACCAACGTCAATACTGACAGAGCTCTTGGTATAGGTGATTCCAACAGTGGTGGAGGTGGTGGAATCTGAGTCTGCTGAACAACAGTAGGCTCAGAAACAGACTTTTTTTGTGCTTTGATCTTTTTCTTGACCTTAGCCAAGGTCTTAGGAACTCTAGCCTTTTTTGAGAGCTTTTCCGCCATAGATACAGTGAGGAAACGGCTGGGTTAGGCAGGTCCATCTGGCCCATAGTTAGAGCCAGGGACTTAGATCGTGGAGGCGATGATGTTTGTGGTTTCTCCAACAAAGCCCTAGGCTGTGTTTTGGAAGCCTTTGAAGGAGACGAATCTACAGCTTCTTATGCCTTTTTCCACAATATAGCTTTTACGCTGTCTGATCAGTTACACTTGGTCTTCTTTGTGAAATTCATACAATGGTGGCAGGTCTCCACAACATGAGTTTCCCCCAGGCAAAACAAACAGAGGGAATGTCCGGGGTGGGGGGGGGTGAATTTGCTGCCACGCTAAATACATTTATGAAAAGGGGCCTTAACGGCCATGTGCGCCTCTCAGTGATCCGAGATCATGAAAAAACAAGAAAAGATTAGCAAACTAACAAATCAATTTTTTTAAAGAACAAATAGAAAAGAAAGATGAATGACCTAACTACCTCAGCTCACTATAAAAGCTCTAAAGAGACAAAGTTCCAATGAGATGTTTTCCCAGCAAGACAGTCGAAAGAGAACTGAGAAAATGGGCAAGAACCCACTAGGGCATGTGCAGTGGATGGGGGGGGGGGGTCCTGCCAAAAACATTTTCCTCAGTTATAGACGTTTCCTGAATGAGGGAATGAGGCCTGCGCGGAGACTATATGTGTGATGCGCAGAGACCATGATGAAATATGGGTTATGTAAAAACAATCATGCTCAATAATGTGAACTCTATGGATGTTTGGCTGAATCTTAATAAGCAAAAATGTTTGTTTTGCATTTATTGCATGCCTCAACTACTCTTTAATAAGGTTTTTCTAATTTGGCTAACTGCTGGTAGTGCAATGAAGTTAATGCTTTTTTAAAACGTATGTTTTGCAATATCCAGTAGTTGCTTCTTTTTAGGAGGAAGTTATCATACAGAACAAAATTGTACTCGAACAGTCTTTAACATTTGCTGATGTATACGCTCTTTTAAATTATCCAGCTGCTTCTTAGAAATTAAATGGTGTAAATAGATGCTCTGTGCCCTTTTGGTGGCCAAAAGTCTGTCAGAATTCCCTTTTTGCCCGGCTGAGAACTCAAATCAACACTCAGACCAGAGGCTGCATTTCCAAGGCTTTACAGTCAGGGCCAGAAATATTGGAACAAGGATAACTGTTTTGGCAGTTGGCCTCTGTTCGCTCCATTACTTATGAGCCACCAACGATGGGGGGGTGTATATGCCACTGACTGTACTTCCTGAATGGTTAGTGATCCGCTTTTGTCAACCCCCTTGAATTACAGCTGAAAGTCCTGACTTCGCTCCCATCTGGGTGTGTTTCCTTTCAACTTCAGTGTGGTGGTGTACAGAGGCCAAATGCCAAAACAGTTATCCTTGTTCCAATATTTCTGGCCCTGACTGTATATCTGTATGTGTCTCCAGATAAAATATTACTTAAAATACCCGTTTGGGTTTTTTAATTCTTTTTTATCATTACTATTATTTCTTGCTGGTTAGATGTGCTTGTTTGTAATTTTGCTCTGTGTATGTATTCTGTAAGTGGGAGGGGCCTAGTTGGTCCAAACGGAAGGCAAATGTTTTTGTTTTTTGTTTAAGGGGTGTTTTTTGTTGGGGGGGCTGGCACTTTTTTGGTATCAGATAAAAGATGGGGACACAAACTGGATTGTTTGGTTTTTATTTTGATTTTTTTATTTTCAATTATTGTTTATATTTTTGAATAATTTTAAAACTTTTCTCAGCTTCTATGCAGTAACAACTATTCTAATGATGTCTGAAATGGTTAGTCCTAAGTGTAAACTAAGGATGTATTTGCTATACGACTTATATAATTTTTTTTTTTTTTGTAAATTTGGAAAGATGTGTTTTGGTGAAGGGGCAAATTATTTGTTTTTGCTTTTTTAATGTTTAACGTGATTTCATGGAACGTCAAGGGGCTGTGAAATGTAAACAAACAGAAAAGAGTTCTTACTAACTTAAAAGAGCTTAAAGTTGACATGGCTTTTTTACAAGAAACTCATTTGATGGCTGCAGATTGACTGGGTTGTGACAGGACTGGGTTGGTGAGGCTTATTTAACAGATACATCAACACAGTGTAAAGATGTTGTGATTTTAATATGTAAGCGACTTTCTATTTTAGTTCAACAGGTGATTGACACTGAGGGGCATTTTTTGATTCTTGTAGGGAAGTGTATGGGTAAATTAATTGCTATGATCAATGTATGTGGGCCAAATATTGATTCTCCGGTTATGTTTCATGATTTTTTTGCTTAACTAATTGATATTACTTATGATTATTTGCTAATGGGTGGGGACGTTAACAAGGTCTTAGATCCTTTGTTAGATAGGAGTACACCTCCTAAAACCCAATCTGCTGTAAGATTGGCACTCCAGGCTTATATGATGGAATATGGTTTAATTGATGCTTGGAGAATTTTACATCCTGCTGACAGGGAATATACATTTATTTCACCAGTTCACCATAATTGCTTTAGATTAGACTATTTTTTATTTCTACATCTTTAGTATGTCAAAGATAGCATCACTGATGCAATGAATATGAATTTGAGCACACTCCGGGAAAGAGCGGAGGACAGGAAGGTCTGGCGTGCTATGGTCCATGGGGTCACGAAGAGTCGGACACGACTTAACAAGTGAACAACAACAACAACAAAAGTCAGTTCATGCCCCAGTATGTTTGGAGCTGCAAATTTCTGACACTCCTAATAGGGCCCCCAGTCTTCGGCGTTTTAATGTTTCTCTTCTCAATGATGAAAAGTTTAAAACTCAGATGTTAGTTCGGCTGACAGAGTATTTTAATACTAATGAGGGTATGGTGGGTTCGTGTGCCACTGAGTGGGAAGCCAGTAAAGCTTTTATAACAGGCCGAATTATTTCTTATGCTTCTTAACAAAAGAAACTTAAAAAAAACCTCAACATATGTTTTTAAACAAGAGACTGAAATATCTTATAACTCAGTTTGCCACTTCCCCTACAGCACAACTTTATCAAGAGCTACAGAATACTAAGCATGAGCCGAATAATATTCTTTCACAGCAGGCAGAATTTCCTCTGACCTGTCTACGACAGAAATATTGAGAAAATAGTGAACGTCTTAGTAAGATTCTTCCACATCGTCTTAAACAGCATCAACATCAAAATGTCATTTCAGCTATCAAAGATGAGAGCAGCATAGTATATACCTCTCCTACAGACATAATCTCACAATTTTTAAAGTTTATAAAGTATTCTGATCTTTATAGTACCAGTAACAAGATACCAGAGCAAGATATGGAAGCTTTTTTTCTCAGATCAATCTTCCATGTTTAGATTCTTCACAACAGCAGCTTCTTTAACCTCCTCTGCATTTAGTGGAAATTATGAATGCAATAATGAAAACAAATACTGGGAAATCACCCAGTCTGGATGGATTCCCAACTGAATGGTATAAAACATTTTCCAGTTTTTTAGCCCCAAAGTTGTATAGCCTCTATAACCATATTTTTGAGGCGGGCTCCCTTTCTTCATCGTTAAATGACACTACCATGATTCTTAAGCCAGGCAAGGATCATATTTATTGTGCTAACTATCGACCTATATCATTAATTAATGTAGATATCAAAATATTAATAGCAATCTTGGCCAATAGATTGCAACAACTTATGGCCACATTGGTTAGACCAGACTAGGTGGGATTTATCAAAAATAGACAGGGGGCTGATAATCTTAGATTAGTCATTGATCTAGTTGCTTTAAATGCTGAAAGAACTGACCAGGCAGCCATTATTTTCTTGGATGCAGAAAAAGCCTTTGACAAAATTCATTGGAAATTTATTTTTGCTACATTGACTAATTTTGATTTTCCTATAGCATTTTTGACATGGGTTAAAATCTTATACTCAGCTCCAAGAGCAAGAGTAATCACCAACACTTTATTTTTGGCTTCTTTTTTTTTACTTGGGCGGGACACCAGACAAGGCTGTCCACTTTCCCCATTGATATTCAACTAATGTTTGGAACCCCTGGCGTATGCTATTAAACAAAACAGTAGTATCCATGGATTTGTCCATTTTGGTTTAGAATTTAAAATTAGCCTTTATGCTGATGATCTTTTGTTGTTTATCTTGAAACTCCAGTCATCGGTTCCAGCTTTCATGAAACTGATTAATACTTTTGGTGAATTGTCTGGCTATTCAACCTCAAACTGTCATGAGCATTGGACATAAGAAAGACCCCATGTGAGAATATTTTAAAGACATTTATAGGTAAAAAAAGGGGGAAGCATGCAAAATATATACAGTATATATATAAATATATATATAAAGAGATACAAAGCTAACTTGTAAGAATGAAACAGTGTAAATTTTACTTTAAAATTTACTCTCTCATATTCTAGTTGTAAATGAACACAGCTTATTGTTAAGATTTGTACCACTGTTCAGGAAATATATGAAAAGTGATCAGTGGGGAAATTCATTTAAATCAGTGATTTATATCAACCTTTTTTTCTTGCTGATTTAAACCATAATTTAAATGACTGATTTAAAGCACCCTGATTTATATCATCTTGATTCAACTCAATCCACCCTGAGAAGGAGCAATACTGGCTTGCTATCCTGTCACAGGAACATCTCCCCATGGACTCAATGGGCCGGTTCTCAAGTTCACCGCAGCCCACCAGTGGATTGCAGTGCATGCCTGCAACCATTTTGAATATTCAAGCTGCAGCAGGCAATCACTATGGCTTATCGTGTCATGCAAACCCAGCGAGGGTGGCTTATCAAAAGGTTAAACAACCCTAGCATAACCCTAAAACAGCCCATAGTTGTTTAACACTTGCATAAGTCACCCTCGCCAGGTGTCACACAACGTAAGCCATGGCACTCGCCCATTTCAGCTTGAATATTCAAAACAGCAGCTGGCACATGCAAAAACTCACAATGACTTAAATAAGCCATGGTGGGCTGTGGTGATCTTGCAAACCTCATCAGTATGAGTTCTGAGATATTATCAGGTCAGCCTTAAAGGCCTTTTTCCTCAGGTTTGCAACTCATTCAGCATTAGGGCTGCAATTGTGACACTGCAGTTTAGTTTCACTGCATAGTAAATTAAAAGAATGGGGAGGTGAAACTCTAGATTTTATTTGAACTATGTTCAGCCTTGAGTAACTTTAGCAGAAACATGGTGTTGCATGTGTGATATGACACACTGGTTGATTTATTCAGTAGTTGTCCACTGGGCTGGTTAGTACACATATGCAGGGGGGCTGAGTCATACCTGGATAAGATGCAACACAGATGTAAGCAATCTGGCATCCTCCACATGTTCTGGACTACAACTCAGGAAAGTCCTTGTCAGCATGGCTAATGGTCAGGGATTATCAGCATTGTAGTCCAAAACATCTGGAGGGCACCAGATTGCCTACCCATGACAAATCTGTTAAACTTCTGTTTTCTTGGGCAGGTTTTGGCAGACAAGCAGCTCCTAAAAGGTGATCTGTGGCCACTCAATCATCTTCTGGGCACACAGGTGGGCAGGCAACTCTAGTGTCGAAACACCACTGGTATCAGTGAGATAGCCAATGTGAAGTGATTTGGAACCAACTGCTGCTTTTCTTTTATCAGTCCCCGGCAAATGCTCCACACCTCCCAGTCTCCCATGGGTGATCGTTTAAAAATGAATTTTTAAAAAATCAGGTGGCCAGAAGTGCTTCAAAGTGAGCCTCTAGCCAACTTCCAGCCTTGTTCCCCTAAATGCCTCTGGGACTCATGTGGACACAGAGACGTTCATAGGAAGTAAGGATGGCACTCCCAGCCACCTAAAAAAAAGGAAATGAAAGGACAGACCTTATTGCTGAGGCCTGCTAAGGGAGAGGCCTAATGACAGTGGTCAGTGCTGGGGAATGACCCAATTGAGTGGGAGAAGGCAGAAGGAAGCAGGGGGCGGGGGGGGCAACCAGGCATGGAGGAGGAAGTGGGGAGGCCAGGGCTGAGGTGGGGAGAGCTGAAGGATGACCCAATGCAGAAGGGGGGGAGGGGGAAAGAAATATGTGTGTGTGTGCGACAGAGAGACAGAGAGAGAGACAGAGAGACAGAGAGGAAGGAAGGAAGGAAGGAAGGAAGGAAGGAAGGAAGGAAGGAAGGAGTGACTGGAATAAGTGGATCTTGTGTGCTTGTATGGGGAGAGAGAGTTGGGGGTTGATCTTGAATGATAATGAGAATCTGGGGTTCAAAAGAGTGGGCATGTGTTTGGGTGCTCAGACCCCACCTCTGCCTTGTATTCAGCTTCTTGAGCAAGTTATTTGTGTTTTAGCCCCATTAGTTCACTTTTAAGTGAAATGAGTGTTTTGTGACCTTTAGAAGGACCCTCCCACTAAAGAGGTGTCTACCAAGGGGAAGACATTGACGCTATAAAGTCTAATATCCTACTGAAAGGTGGGATAAAAACGCTAGAAATAACCATTGAAGAAAGATTACACCGGGTAGCCACTTACATTTGTCTTTCAGAGAAGCATTTGTGCTTAAAGCTGAGGAAAAAGTAGCTCCCCAGACTTAATGAGCAATGACCCTGAGGGAGAGAATGACCTCCACCCTCTGACCTTTAGGCAAAAGAAATGACTCTGACCCATCTGCTGATAATGAGCCTGGTGACTTTAAGTTCTTGAGACCTTGCTTTATACAGGAAGAACTAAAGCTCAGTGGTAGAGCACATGATTTGCATGCAGAAGGTCCAAAGTTCAATCCCCAGCATCTCCAGGTAGGACAGGAAAAACATCTGTCTAAAACCCTGGACAGTTACTGCCAGTCAGTGTCGACAATACTGGGCTAGTGTCACGAGGCCATCTTTTGGCACAAATATATTCTGGCAAGCTAACACAAAGCACCAGAAACAGAGCTGTTATTGGTAACAAAATCAGGTTTCTTATATGAGTTACTTAGCTCATGGCAAAAGCTTAATGGTTACAACTCTCTCCAGCAATTGAATAGCTGATGGTAATTAACTTGATAGCCTCTATAGTTGTGGTGGGCAACTTTGGGGGGCACTTTCCAACCATGAGACACCCCACCAGTGGAGCTGCACTCTCATTGCCATGTTGTCAGAATCTGGTGGCATGGCAGCAACAAAACCAGTGGTTTACCATTTTTGAAAATTTCTTTATTTTATTACATTTCTATACCATCCAATAGCCAAAGCTCTCTGGGCTTTAAACTTCTAAAAACTTTTTAAAAATTGAAGTTTAAAACTACAGTATACAATAAAAGTAACAACCAGAATAAAACCTTGATGCAATGCAGAGATTTAACATACAGTGGCAATTTTAAAACAACAGAACTAAAAGACTAAAATGCCTGGGAAAATAAAAAGGACTTCACCTGGTACCGCAAAGAGCGCATTCCACAACTAGAGTGCCACAACAGAAGAGGCTCTCTTCTTGGTAGCTACCTACCTAACTTCCTTTGACAGGGACTCCTGGAGAAGGACCGCTGAAGATGATCTTAGTGCCCAGCTACATAAATAAGGGAGGAGATGATCCTTCAGGCAACCTGGGCCCAAGTGGTTTAGGGCTTTCAATGTTAATATCAGCACTTTGAACCAGGCTCAGACATGGACTGGCGGCCAGTGCATATGAAATAGTACTGGCATAATATGACCATGTTGGCCAGTCCCTGTTAGTAATCTCGTTGCCCTATTTTGGACCAGCTGAAGTTCCCAGACCATTTTCAAAGGCAGCCGTATGTATAATGTATTGCAGTAATCCAGACAAGAGGTCATCAGAGCATGCATAACTGTAGCTAGGCTATCTCTGTCTAGAGAAGGACGCAGTTGGTGTATCAGCCTAGGCTGATAAAAGGTGCTCTGTGCCACCGAGTCCACCTGTGCCTTGAGTAACATTTCTAGATCCAAGACCATCCCCAAACTACAAATCTGATCCTTTAGGAAGAAGTGCAATCCCCTCCACAACCGGCTGAACATCATTCAGCTGGGCAGACAACCACCTAGTAACAGAACATTACCGCAATCTTGTCTGGATTGAGTCTCAGTTTATTGGACTTCATCCAGTCCATTACCGTGCCCAGGCACTGATTCGGAACAGCCACTGCCTCACCTGGATCTGATGAAAAAGAGAGACAGAGCTGTGTGTCATCCACATATTGGTAATACCTCATTCCATATCTCCGGATAACTTCCCCCAGTGGTTTCATATAGATGTTGAACAGCATGGGGAATAGAATAGAGCTCTGTAGAACCCTATAGCGTAGCTGCCAAGGCACAGAGCAATAATCCCCCAGCATCACCTTCTGGAATCGGCTATCCAAGTAGGAGTGGGACCACTGCGGTGCAGCGCCTCCAACTCCCCGCCCAGACAGCCTATCAAGAAGGATACCATGTTCAATGGAATTGAAAGCCACTGAGAGATCCAAGACAATCAACAGGGTCACACTCCCCCATCCCTCTCCCTGCAAAGGTCATCCCACAGGGCGACCAAGGCAGTTTCCCATTCTAAAACCAGGCCTGAAGCCCGCTTGAAATGGATCTAGATAATCAGTCTCATTCAAGAGTGCCTGGAGTTGTCCGTCAACCACCTGCTCAAGCACCTTCCCCAGGAAGGGGATGTTGGCAACCAGCCTATAGTTATCATCATCCAGTTCCAGGTTAGGCTTTTTCAGGAGTGGCCTAATTACCACTTCTTTTAAAGAGGCCAGCACCACTCCCTCTCTCAAGGAGGAATTTACAATCTTCTGGACCCAGCCGGGTATCCCCTCCTTATCTGATGTAATAAGCACCTTGTCTACATCCTCAGGCCCCAACAACTGAAACTCATCCAATAAAACTGGACCATACAGTGATTCGGCCACCTCTACTAACTGCATTAATTGCGAACTTCATTAATTGTGGTGTCCAGTTCAGGACGGATTTGAGCTACTTTATCTACAAAGTTTTCTGGATGGGATTGCACTCCCCCTGAAGGAGCAGGTTCATAGCCTGGGGGTTCTCCTTGAGCCATCTTTGTCACTTGAGGCTCAGGTGGCCTCAGTGGCACAGAGTGCTTTCTACCAACTTCTGTTGGTGGCCCAGCTATGCCTCTATCTGGACAGGGATAACCTGGCTTCAGTTGTCTACGCTCTGGTAATCTCCAAGTTAGATTACTGCAATGCATTCTTCGTGGGGCTGCCTTTAAAGATGGTGCAGAAGCTGCAGCTCATGCAAAATGCAGGAGGCAGATTGATAACAGGAACCAGAAGGTCCGAACATATAAGACTGACTCTGGTCTGCTTGCACTGGCTGCCTGTATGTTTCCGAGCCAGATTCAAGGTGCTGGTTGTAACCTATAAACCTTACACGGCTTGGGACCACAATACCTGATGGAGCACCTCTCCTGACACAAATCTACCCATATACTACACTCAACATCTAAGGCCCTCCTCTGGCTGCCTACACCAAAGGAAGCTCGAAAGATGGCAACAAGGGAGAGGGCCTTCTCGGTGGTGGCCCCCAAATTATGGAATGATCTCCCCCACGAGGCCCGCCTGGTGCCAACATTCTTATCTTTTCAGTGCCAGGTTAAGACCTTTCTCTTCTCCCAGGCATTCAGCAGCATATGATACATTTTAATCAATCCTGGAATGTCTTATGGTTATTGTTGTTTGTTTTTGAGATTGCTTGTTTGAAGTTGTTTTAGATATATGTTTATTTTGTGTATATTGTCTGTCCATGTGTTTTTATGTAAATGGGTTTTAATCTCTGTATATTGTTTGTTTGTTTTAAATTTTTGTAAACTACCCAGAGAGCTTCGGCTATTGGGCGGTATAGAAATGTAATTAATAATAATAATAATTCCTCCACCTGCATTCTAGCTGTCATCCCTCTGGCTTCATTGCCCTCAGGTCAGGTGTATACCAAGGACCTGGCTGGGCTCTGTTCAGAGGGAGAGGGCCCTTGGGCACAATCATATTAACTGATTGTTCCACAGAGTGACCTGGACTTTGACAGGAGCATCAGCCATACCAGTAGAAAAATCCCCCAGAGCCTTCTGGAATTCATAGAATCATAGAATAGTAGGGTTGGAAGGGGCCTACAAAGCCATCGAATCCAACCCCCTGCTCAATGCAGGAATCCAAGTCAGAGCATCCCTGACAGATGGCTGTCCAGCCTCATCTTGAATGCCTCCAGTGTGGGAGAGCCCACCACCTCCCCAGGTAATTGGTTCCATTCTCATATTGCTCTAACAGTCAGGAAGTTTTTCCTGATGTTCAGCCGGAATCTGGCTTCCTGTCACTTGAGCCCATTATTCCGTGTCCTGCATTGTAGGATGATGGAGAAGAGATCCTGGCCTTCCTCTCTGTGACAACCTTTCAAGTACTTGAACAGCGCTGTCATATCTCCCCTCAGTCTTCTCTTCTCAAGGCTAAACATGCCCAGTTCTTTCAGTCTCTCTTCATAGGGCTTGGTTTCCAGTCCCCTGATCATCTTTCTTGCCCTCCTCTGAACCCTCTCCAGTTTGTCTGTATCCTTCTTAAAGTGTGGTGCCCAGAACTGGACACAGTACTCCAGATGAGGCCTAACCAGTGCTGAGTCAGCATTCCCTGCACCTCCTCATCCGAGTCATTAATAAAAATGTTGAAGAGCACTGGGACCAGGACTGAGCCCTGCAGTACCCCACTCATTACCTCCTCCCAGTTTGAGACAATCCCATTGATAAGCACTCTTTGAGTCAGATTCTGTAGCCAAATGTGGATCCACCGGATTGTTGTTTCATCTCGCCCAGTTTTAGCTAGTTTGCTCATTCACTGGAATTCATTAGCCTCCAGGGACAGACCATTTTAATAGGTCCCCAACCCTGCAGAGGGGAAAGGCTGTTGAGAGTCTTAACATCAATAGGAATTGATCCAACCATGATAAAGGGATAGATGTTAATTCCCCCAGTTTCAGATCACCATCCACCTGCTCAGTCGAGAAAACCACAACAAACGTGTGTCCTCCTACGTGTGTTGGGCCGATGACATATTGAGACAGCCCCATGGTTGTTATGGTGGCCATGAAGCCCATAATACAGCAGCCTCAGCATGGAAGTTGAGATCCTCAGAACCATCATCCTAGTTGCTTCAAAACAAAGTTTTAGCCTTCCTGCTCTGGTGGCAATGCCTGGACTATCTGACTGGCAGGCACACAATTGAGAGAACATTGCATGTACAGAGTTCATGATGGAAATGAGCCTGTTGAGATAGGATGCCCATTGCAAGGGTGACTTAATCTAGGGATAGTAGTCATTCAAGGAAGCTTCTCACCATTTCATTTGCTTGGAATGGAATGCAGTCAGATTAGCCCTTCAATGAGCCAATTTGAATGATCAAATAAGCCACTGTGGCTTGTTTAAATTGTTGCCATGTGCCACTCGCCCTTAGCCTAATTACCCGCCCCAGCCTGGCTTGTTCTGCCATCTGAACCTGGGTGACATGGCTTGTTTGAGGGGGAAATAACCCTCAAATAACGCATGGCCTGTTGTTGGGTTAAAGACCCCTTTTTAAGAACTGCTACAAGTCCTTCAAAGGGGCAAATTTAGCTTGAAAACAAGCTAAATTTGTCCTTTTTAAGAATCTGAAACTGCTGCATAGTGCAGAAGGGGATGGGGGGCACATGTGGATCAGAGGCCACATGTTGCCCACCCCTTCTCTATAGAAAACAGATTACTGATGGTATCCAGGATCATTTTGTTGGCAATGTAGAGATAGCGGAGGGGACAAAATGATATCTTGGTATGGAGGTTAATCCTATGAAATAGCCATGACAGTCTGTAGAATCCAATGGTCCATGGTCATGGAATGTAGTAAGAAGCCATAGTAAGAAGCCACTCACTGAAGGAATACTGGTGACAGTTTTGTCAGTACACCATGATGGCTTGGAATGTCTGGTATGTCTATATGCAAAAGAGTTCCAAT
The DNA here is from genome assembly GCF_057233095.1 of Heloderma suspectum. Classification (NCBI taxonomy): domain Eukaryota; kingdom Metazoa; phylum Chordata; class Lepidosauria; order Squamata; family Helodermatidae; genus Heloderma; species Heloderma suspectum. Next base: position 128,359,393 of record NC_139462.1, on the reverse strand, counting down.
ATGGACAAAAAGGAATAGAAGCTTTTCTTTTTTGGTTTAATCTGTGTCTTTCTTGGGAGCCTTCTTTTTTCCCCTTGGTTTCGACAAGGAGAGGAACAAGAGAGAGACACCAAAAAGCCTGGTCTCACGGAAGTGGTGAACAAGATGGCTTTGGACTGCTAGTCTACATCCCTGAGTTTTAGCCATAGATTTCTGTGAACTATGCCAGACCTCATGGTCTTTGATGAAAACTGTAACTAATCTATAGATGACTTGCGTAACTTCATCTTGCAGCAACCAGGAAGCGGGCCTTCTGTGAGGGGATCTCCGACTCCCCCTTCCAAGGTCGGAGTGCTGGGAATTCACAGTATCCTATGGCCCTTCAGACAATGTCTAGGGACAATAGGGTTGCTCCCTCAACTTGGCAAAAATTTAAACTGATGAATTTTTAATTCCCCAGTCTTATCTGAATTTATCTTTGTCTATTATCATTGTAACTTATATTTTTAATATGTTTTATTGCTGTGAGGTGCCTTGAGCATTTTTAAACGGAAAGTTGGGATACAAATATTTTAATATAGACATTTAATGAAGACAGCTGTAACACTCCCAGTTAGCTATAATCAACAGATTGGGAGCAGGATCTCATGGTCCCTTCCCAATCTCTCCCTTCTGGAGTGCAAATTTCCACCATCTGCCTTAATATAGCTAACTGGAGTTCCTCTACAGTCAGTTCCTCTACAATCAGGACAACCAGCCTGGAACCACAGTTTGAAATCTCAGTTAAGTGCAAACCCTGAACAACCACAGGGAACAACCATGCAATGCTTAATTACACTTGAGGCAAGTGGCAGGAATTCACACACCAGGGGATGGGGGAGGGTGCAATCCCATGGCCTGTTCCCAATTGTGTACACAAAGTGGGAGCATTATGCCTGAATAAAGCTGAACCAGAATTAAGACTGATTTTGGATATCATAAATTTGTCCAGATGTAGTACAAACCAGAGTCCTTAATCTTTAACCAAGTAAGTAGTAGCCTACCCTGCTATCCTGCAAGAAGCTGGGACAGAAATCCAAAAACAGTAATTGTCCTACTATTCATTAAAAAAAAAAAGAACTGTCAAGACTTAATATTGTATAGCAACACAGATAAAACAAAGACTGCAATCAATGTGGCTTACTTTTAAGGAGACATGTATAGAACTGCACTGTCAGTTAAGGTGTTGCAGGACCTTTTCCTAATCTCAAGTGCCTCACTATGTTAGATTACCTTTGATAAAAGGATGTATTTATTTTATCTTCAGTTCCTATGCAAGCTTGTTTTCATAAGTTTCACAATAACCACAATATTAGATCTTAAATTAAACCACATTATTAGACCTTAATATCAATTTTTTACTGTAATTCCATTTGTCTACACACAGTCTTGTTCTGATAACCAAATATGCATTTTAGCATGAACAGTAAATAAATGGCAAATACTGGCAACAAGTGAAATGAAATGTCAACAAGCATGATTCATCTGCTTTCCTTCTTTCTTGTGCTAATTTGAAAGAGCATACTACTCTAACAAATTAATTTCCCCACCCATTAACTCTCATACAATGCCTTTCCTATGAAGAGCTAAAGCCTTAAATATGTCAAGACACAGAACATGAATAGTACCATTGAACTAAATACTAACACTCAGAACTCTGAGTATACGTACATTTTGTACTCCGATCTTGCATTAAAATATAAAAGTTACTCATTTGTAAATACTTATTTCTGAATGTTCAAAGCCTTGGTAACAAATTCTAAAAAGGCACAAACTGGCTAGAAGTTTCAATATCACGTGCAACATGGAAAATAAACAACCTACAATTTTTAAAAAACTGAAGTCCAAACTATTTCTACAGCTGCTTTTGTCCACAAGCAAGTATATGGAAAACATATATCGAACTTCATTAAAACGTTGCAAACCAAACAGGATAGTGAAATGTTTTGCCTATGTTCTCTTCAGACACTGCAAACAGGTTTTTACAGCTTCACTATATCATTTTTCACAAACTACTTCAGATATTTTACTGACAAACGCAACACGATGAAGAAAACTGAATGAAAGCTTCTTCTGACTTCTGCAGCAAACAAAAGCTAAGTGAGGAGTCCTGTAACTATAATTTATTTCATTTCTTTACAGCCCAACAGCCGAAGCTCTCTAGCCGCTGTCTAGCGGCCACAGGATTGCTCCTTCAGTCAGGCTCATTAAATGTGTACCACAGATCATCAGATAAAGCAAACAAATCCAAAAAGTTGGCAGCTTGATTAACTGCAGAATCCTCCCATATGTACCTGCCTGGATGCTAAGATCATCTTCAGGGGTTCTTCTCCAGGAGCCTGTAAGGGGGAAACTTGAGGCTAAAATTTCAGGGTCCTTGGTATTTGATACCTAGGCACACTTATTTTAAACAGCCTCAGCTTGGCCCTGATATTATTATTATTAGTAGTAGTAGTATTGTCTACTAGCCTTAGCCGAACCTCTCTGGGCGGTTTACAAAAGTTAAAACATTAAAATACAATATACAAAGTTTAAAAACCATTTACATAAAACATACGGACAAACAACATACAACCAAAAACAACTTTGAACTAAAAACAATTTGTTTAAAAAATCCAACAATAAAACACAGCCTAAAATAGCACTGCTTAAAAGTAATATACAAGTCAGCAAAAGGAACAAAAGTTCTAAAAAAGGAAGGCCTGCTGGAATAACAGCATCTTTAATGCCTGCTTAAAAACCTTCAATGAGGTCAGCAGGCACATTTCAACCAGCAGGTCATTCCACAACTGAGGGGCGGAAAGGAGAAAGTCCTCTTGCGTGTGGCTGCCAGTCTCACATTAGGCAGCCGCAGCAGATAGTCCTCAGAGGACCTTAGGTGGCAGATTGGGACATTGGGGAGAAGGTGCTCCCAAAGGCACCTTGGACCTAGACCATGCAAGGCTTTAAAGGTTAGAACCAGCACTTTATATTTTGCTCGGAAACAAACGGGCAGCCAGTGTAAAGATTTTAAGACCGGTGTAATATGGTCTCCACAGGATGTCCCAGAGACCAACCTGGCTGCCATATTTTGTACCAGTTGAAGTTTCCGAACTAAATATAAAGGCAGTTGCAATTACAGTGCATTGCAGAAATCAAGCCTAGAAATCAAGTGCGTGCACCACCATTACCAGGTAGGTGAGGTTCCTTTGTAGGTGAGGTTCCTTTGAGGACTCAAGTTAGAATGCTCACACTCATTCAAATTCACTTAAATTCTACAAATAAGGACTAAAACGATGACATAAGATAAATGCATTTATTAAAGAAAGATGAAGAAAGTTTTACACACGTGCAAACCCCACTCAGCAAAGAAAAGCCATACTTGCAAATCTAGCAGCTGTACAGTATATCTATTATTCACACCATACTTTACCAGTAAAGAAAGTATCTTCTCTCACTGGCAAAGGGAACCTGCTCACAATACAGGACCCTGAACCGATAGGAGGACACACCCAGTCCCATTATATGTAGGCTTAAAAACCTTTTCAAAATTGGTGACCTCCTTCTATACACATATTCTAAAATCTTCAATCCCATTTGTCCACGTAATCTTTTAGGTCATCTTATTCCCAGAAAGTCCAGCCTTTTGTCCCCGAAGTCACCTCCCTCCTTGACATAAGATGGGCCTAAGTTCTTCTTTTCTGTGGTTAATGGATGTTTTTATACTTTGGTCCTGTCTAGACACAGGGAGGTCTAAAAGTACAATATCAGTAATTCTGGACAAGAAGAAAGCTGAATCTGCACCATGTGCATTCCTTTTTATAACATTTGACTGGTCACTTTCAATACACACAAGGCCTCATACAATTCAAAGAGCAATAAAACATTCTTATCAACATATGTATTACTTCTAATAAGCTTCTAATACAATGGATCTGTGCCTCTGTGATTCCGTAGTTGCCCCCTTAAACCCTATAGTGTTATCCCCACTTATAAGTACTATCTCTTGAGACCCCTTCAGCATGCCATGCTAATATGTTCTCACAGCCCTCAAGCTCCCCTGCACCCCATAAGGTGTGCCCCCCATATATGCATACCTTTCATAATATCTCTATCCTAAATTAAAAAAGCAAGGGAAAAAATCCTTACAAGCCTCTGCCAAAGGACATGCGGCAGGTGGCTACCAGGGAGAGGGCTGCTGTGGCACCCGAGCTGTGGAATGAGCTCCCTAGAGAGGTTTGCCTAGCACCTATGTTGTACTCCTTTCGGTGCCAGGTGAAGACCTTTTGCTTTTCCCAGCATTTTAGCATTCTAGACTTTTAGCTCTGCTGTTTTAAATCTGTATTTTAAATATCTGCATTGCTGCTAGGTTTTATTCTGGTTGTACTTTTATATTGTGTTTTTAAGCTTTCATGTTTTTTATTGTTTTATGCTGTAACTTATGGTTTTAATTGTTGTGAACCGCCCAGAGAGCTTCAGTTATTGAGCGGTATAGAAATGAAATAAATAAATGTTTACTCAGAAGTACATTCCATTGAATTCAATAGGGCTTACACCCAGGTGTGCATGCATAAGATTGATCACTTAGTATCAGAGTCATAGAAGTATAAAAGGCAAGACAAAAAGGCAGAAGTCTTGTCCAAATGAAATAAAATTGTGTAAAACAAATGTAAATTGGTTATGAGGCAAACAAACAAAAAAGGATTTGAGGAGAAAACTGCTAAAGCTACTACAATTCATTTTAATACTTGTTGACTGAGAAGCAAATTCAACAATATCAGTGGGATTTATTTCAAAACAACTATACTTAGGATTCATCCTTATTTTTGTATCTGTAATATAGTCTCCATTTAAGGAGGATTGGTTGACCATATCATTCTTGTAAGATTAAATACAAAATATATTGAAATTAGTGCCTTAAAACAGACATGTTACTAAAAGGCTACTGCTTTCACTTCAACCATAACAAACTGACATTTCTGATCAAGTTCACCATCAGACTGAAGCAGCTCCTATATTGATACAGATTTCTTTTAAGAAAATAACTAATTATACAATGGATTTAACTCCCAATTACTATTGTGTATATTCCCAGGAAAGCCAGTGTAGTCTGCACCAATACAAATATATAAATTACATTTTTGACACAGCCTGAGTTAAAGCAGTTCTGTGTTTTTCTGATTGGTCCCCATGAAAAGAGCACTACAATTAGGCTGGCCACTACTTACAGTCAATGTGTGTGAATAATTTGGCTCTAATGTGAATGCTGGCCACCAATATTTGAATTCGCATAGATTAAAATAATCATCTACTTCCCAATATAATTGCTACTCCATCAGCAATGTTAACGAGAGACTTTTCCCTCCCTTCACACAAACTGGGACATCTGTAATCCGCACATCACCACTAGGCTTATAAGCATGAATGACATCTAACACACACCTTCTGCCATCCGCATATCAGCAAGCCCATCTCCAAACCATCTGACCATTTATCACCAACTCAGTCCTACCCTGCCTCAGTGCCTGTTCATTCCACAATACCAGTTTGGCCCCAGATGTCCCTACCTTCCATTCCTGACATACAAATACTTACCATACTCTTGATGTCAAGATGTTCTCTGTTCCCCATACATGACTGATATCAACATCCTAATCCAGGGGCGTTATGCATACATTGGTACATCATGGAATCTTTCTGCTCCCTGCCCCCAATTCACATTCAACCTGTACTGATAATGCACAGCAGCCATCAGCCCTGACACCAAGGCTGATATGCCCCAACTCTTCCACACACACAGGATGTTTTCCTACATGCATCACTGCTCCCACATTCACATCTGTAACCCAAAAGCAATACTCTACTAACTCTGCCTCCGCAACAGTTTGATACATGACATCCATTTCCCTGCCTTATAAGGTACCGTAAACCTTTCCCCTATAAGACACTGTGGTGACCCATTCCACCAGCCTCCTATAATAACATACTTCTAACTATACACACCGCCCACCACCAATAGAACTAGATTCTGGGAGAGGGATGGGTGGGGGAGATAAATGATAATGACAGCCCACGATACCGCCCCCCTTCACAACTACACTCGCAAATACACAGCAACATCCTTCTTCCAATCAACGTGCTACCAGTTTTTGACCAGAAACCATTAATGGGGATATATGTACCTCCCACCTCAAGCCACCCTGCTATGAGAAAACCATGAATCACCAAGTGACCTCCACAAACAAGCACCATTTTACAAATGTATACTTTATACATGTGTTCTACTGTAGAAACGTCGGTTATACACAGCTGAATAAACTAACCTTTGACGTCAATGTGCATACGTGTGTGTATATTCTACATACTCACACAAATGCATAGGACATAATGTAAAATCGGCATTATATATTTAGACATAGCCATCTGTCTATGTAGACAGACACAGCAGACCTACTATCAGGCAACCACTCCTCCAAGCAGCGCGACCCTATCTCCTCCTCCCTTCCACATCGGTGTTCTGGGGAGATGGCAAGCGGGGAGGGGAGAAGCGCCGAGCGCGATGACAGAATCGCTCTTCCCGCCCCCGCATAGGTTAGCCAGGCACACCCATCCAGCGGCCCCCTCCCTCCTTCCTCCGAGGCAGGCGCCCGCCGGGCTGAGCGCCTCTCCGGCGATTCTCTTCACTCACCTACTCCGGCGCTGGGATCCGCCCGAGCTCCCTTCGGGGCGCGGCAACTTCTGCTTCTCCTCCTTCCCGGCCTCTGCCCCGGGGCTTTGGGGGAGGGGCTGCGAGGCAGAGTTGGGAGCCTTGCCTGCCCCCTCACCACATCCCGACGGCGACAAGGAAGAGGGGAAGGAGGAGCGGCTCACTCCTTCCTTCTTCCTCAGATAATACAGCCAAGCTGAGGACAAGGCTGACAGGAACCGGGACGGGGGGGGGGCCGATGGCGGCTACTGCCGCTGCCCCCTCTCCTCAACCAGGCGTTCTTCCCCTCACAAAACAATCCCCACAGCAGGCGGGAGAGAGAGCGAAGCAAAGGACGAGCGCGCGCGCGCGCGCGCGCCCGCCGCTCTCTTTCACGCGCGGCGCCCCAATGAGTGAAGTGATTCAGCGGGTGGGAGGGGGGCGGCGCCGCCTCGCGCGTCTTCTTCGGATCTGCGCGCGCATGCAGAGGCGCGCACGCGTTTGCCAGGTCAGTCGGTTCTGCGACGGGTGGCGCGCTCCGCTCGCTCCTCTTCTGCCCGAAGAGGGGAGGGACAGCGGCTCATGCCAGCACACAGGTGGTGGGTGGGGTTGGAACCACCTCCTTGGCGCGCGCGGCTCTCCAACTTCCTTTCGCCCCCGCCCCCCCCCCCACGAAGCTGTGGGCACCGGGGCGCGCGCTTCGATATGGCTGGCCTCCTTTCTTTCGCATGTTCTCCCCCCGCCCGCTCCAGGCACGCCCCTGACCTTAAGGGTAAGGGTCTCTGCAGGAGAGGGGGTGGGCTACGCAAAGCGGGGTGCTCGATAGGGAAGCACGGCTATTAACGGAGGGGTGGGATTATGCAATATTAAAGGTTTGTCCCTCACACTCGCGCGCACAATTGTCACTCCCTACTTACGTTGTAGCAGTGGGATATAATGTAATACTTATTGTAAATTATTGTTATATCCGAAATAACCGTATGCCTCCTGCATCTTTAGATCCACATGCTGCTTCCCCTTGCAGGGAAGATGCACAGTGTTAGGAGAGGTAGTGGCCGATGGGCAGGTTCTATGAGAACTACATCTTCTTGCCTGCGAAGCAGCAGTTTTGCAATATGTACAGCCCATGGTATGCTTGATGAGTTTATTAAATAGCCAGGAGACGATTTTCCAAGGAGCGGATGACATTCAACCGGTCAAGTTAAGGTCCGTAAGTAAGGTCTGCAGTGCATCTTTTGACTGCAACCCCTAACTTACCTCATGGAGGATAAGGCTAACTGGTTACTAGTCACGTTAGCGATATATAATCTTACAGTATCAGAGGCAGTATGCCTTTGTATACCAGTTGTTGTGGAACATGAGCAGGAGGGTGCGAACAGACTGATGTCCTGCTTGCGGGCTTTCGCGCTTGGCCACTGTGAGAACAGAACACTGGACTAGATAGGCCTTTGATCTGATCGCTGCTGTTTGATCAGAACGGCTTTTATGTGGCAACCTAACAAGGTTATTGTGAGGATAAATTAGAAGAGACAATGCACGCTCCCCTTAGCTCCCTGGGACAATGGCATAATCAAAATGCATAAATTAAACCGAATAGAGTTGCATTCTCCCAAATAATCAAGTGCATAGGCTAGGGGTGCTCCTAGATGCAGCACTGTCATAAGAGACCCAGCTGGCTCAGTGTGCCTTCCACCAGCCAAGGCTGGTGCTCCAGCTGAAGCCCCTTACATGGTAATCTCCAGGATAGCTGTCTGCAATGTGCTGTATGTGAGGCTGCCTTGGAAGACTTCAGAACCTTCAGTTATCTTAAAATACAGCTGCAAGGTTTTTGATGGGAACCAACATCTCATAAATTCCTAAACACCCGTATTGGTTACCAGTCCAGTTTCAAGCACAAATCACAGTGCTTATCTTTAAAGGCCTGCATGGCTTGGGCCCAGAATACCTAAATGAATGCCTGTTTCTGCAGAAGGTTGGCTCTGCCCTATCTTCACTCTTCCCACGATGGGCAGGTGAAACAGAAGCAGCTGGGTCTCCTTCACTTCTCTGGTGGGGTGGGCAAAGCTGCCTGAGTCCCCTTTGCTCCTCTGGCAGAGAAGCAAAGGAGACCCATCCACTTTGGTCAGTGGGGCTGGGAGGATGCTGGGCAGCAGGACTTGACCCTTGCCAAGCCAAGCAACTGCCCTTCCCCCAGTGCAGACGAGTCCCGCCGCCCCATCCCTGCTGTTATCACCAATATCAGATTGGAGATAGCAGCGGGGGTTCTGCTGCTGGCATGCACCAGCGGGGGAATCCCCACTGTGATCTCCTATCTGAGATCAGAGATAACTGTGTGTGTGGGGGGGTGCTCTCTCAAGGGATTCCTCTAGGGGCAGGGCGTATAGCCTAAGCACACTGCCAGGAGGAACCACCAGAGAGTCCACAGACCAGACTGTAGTACCTGGTGGGCTGGATGTGAGCCATGGGCCAGAGGTTCTACACCCCTGGTGTTACAGCCTATTAGCCTATGTTGCATTGAACTAGCATAGGCAACCCCCATCTCACAAGTCAGATCCAAGCTGTTGTTCAGTTTCATCCAGCCCACAGGTAGATTTTTTAAAAATACAACCCAAAAAATATTATGCAGGCGATTCCCCCTGCTGTGCTACCAGCTGCCTTTGGGACACCAGCCGGAGACTGGGCAGGTTCTTCTCCCTGGCTGGCACTTCCCTGTTCTGCTTTCCTTCCTACAGCCGCCAGCTCCGTACAGCACCAGCACCAGGGAGCTGTATGGGAGATGATGGAGGAGGAAGAACATCGAGGGAACAGGGTCACAAAGTGCACCTAAATGCTTCAGAGTAAGCCCGATTGACCCCAGTGGGACTCACTTTGAAGTAAACGTGCAGAGGGTTGCACGGTTAAATGAGTACAATTATCCTAGGATTAAAACACCGTTGGTTTGTGTTCTCCAGATGTTTTGGACTTCAGCTCCCATCGGCCCCAGCCAGCGTGGCAATGAGCTCCACAATTGTACAAAATCACAAATTGGTCTGATACATATTGCCGCAAAGACAGAAAGTTTAAAAGTGCTAAAAAATGACTCATGCGTCCTTTTTACTCAAAGCTGTGGCTTGGCATATCATATATTTCTTTCAGATGTTGGTGAAAACTACTGATGTATGTTATTCAGGCTTGTTGAGTTGTGCCTGTCATTGGTTTGGTGAAGTTCTCAGCAGCAATTCAAAAATTATTAAGGTTTTTCTGCCCCATGAAATCCTATGGTAGCAACTGCTGGCAAAGTTATGTCAGGCATGCTCAGTTTCACTCTGAGGGTAGAATGCTGACAGTACTCCAAGGTTTTCAGAGGAATTCTATTACATATGGCTTCTATGTGCAATGCCAATTTCTTTAAGTTATGGAATGTGACCTCACAAGTTGAGACTACATGTTACTACCCACCACTCCAAGGTCCTGATCCATGTGACGTTCCATGAGCTTACTTTTGAGTAAAAAGCTGGGGTGGGCCGACCTAGCTACATCTTTAAATCGTGCTTGCTTACACCTTATCCTCCATGTTCCCACACTTTTCCTTGATCAGCAAAGATGTCTCATGTTGTCCTCGTGCCTTATGAAGCATCTAGCCTTGCTGGTAGAAGAGGGCTTCCTCTCACAGTTTAACCCATCCTGCCAGCTACTGATGTAAGGAATAAACTGACATGGGTCAACTCACAGGAAGGTTCCTCTAGCAAAACAGTAAAGCTCAGCTGCTTCATAAGGCAATGCAAGACCAGGACAATGTGGGGCAGCTTTGCTGGTCCCAGGCACTCCATCCTCCCCATCTGGAGGCCAAAGAAAAGTGTGGCTGCATGTAGTGTAAGCTGTAATCAAGCACATCTGCGACATTGCACAACATCATCACTGATCACAGGGCACATCAGTTAAGGCATGAGCCTTAGCTTCCAATTACCTGGGTTTATGGAGCTTGAGCCAACATGTAATAGCCTTAACTCTGGTCCTAAACTGGCAGGTTTTTGATCATTAAATAAAATTCTAGCTCTTGCATAAAAGGAAATCTACAAATTCCTATACATTGCAGCACTGTGTTGGACCTGGTTTTTGTTATAAGGGTATACGCTCCAGTTACTTCTTCAGTGCCTACTAAATGCTTGATGTTATCACAGATTTGTTATGTTGATATTTTTTCCTTCTATTTTTGTTTTTGTTTTGTTTTCCTTTTTTTCAGATAACCATTTTGGAGGAAAACCTGAGAGAGTTTCACTGGGCCTGTTTTCCAGAACCTTTTCAACATCAACTTGTCATTGGAAACTTTAATTCTGTACTGGATATATTTCATTCAGGACAAAAAATGTAGGATGTAAGCAAAGCAATTGTTTTAGTCTTTTGTTATGTAAAATATTAACTATTTAAAAACATTAGAAGGGTGTTCCCTGTTTGTATTTGGTTTCTGAGATGCACCAAAATGCTTAAAAGTAAGCCCCATTAAACACAGTGGATCTCACTTCTAAGTAAATATGCATAGGATTGCACTGTTAAACAACAATCAAAACATCTTTGGTTTAGAGCAGCCTTCCCCAACCTGTTGCCTTCCAAATATTTTAGACATCAGCTCTCATCAACCCCAGCTGGCATGGCCAGTGGGAGGTATGCTGAGAGTTGTAGTCCCAAACATCTGGAGGGCACCAGGTTGGGGAAGGCTGATTTATGGAGCAATCCTATGTGGATCTACAGTTGCCTCCAACCCCAGGGGTGACCACCTATTATCCAGTGCAGGGTGGGAGGAGTGGCGAGGAGCAGATCTCCTCCTTGCTCCTCCCATTCTGCTTTCATGGCTAGACAGCCGATTTCGGCTGTCTAGCTGCAGGACCTCAGAGCGCAGGAAGCAGCAGCCGGAAGACACATAGGATGTGTCGTACCGGCATTTCCGACCTCCCCGCCGCAGCCCGCCCCCTGGAACACCCTATTTTCACCGCTCTGCACAGCTCTTACAAGCATGGAGCACAGGGCCAATCTGTGCTGCCTACAAGGCGGTGTGGGAGGGAGCGGGGGTCAGTTTTCCAGAACCGACCTATCCTATGGCTGTCTAGCCACTGACTAGCAGCCGTAGGATTGTGCCTTTAGAGTAAGGTTTGTATAAATTCACCCAAGCATGGAAATTGTAAGTTAAGACTGCAATCCTATACCTACTTACCTGGGAGTAAGCCCCATTGTACTCTATGGGATTTACTTGTGAGTAGACATGTATAGGATTGTTGGTGCACGGCACCTACCGTGACTTCTGTGCCATGTGAGCAGTAAATTTTGCACTCTTCCATATTGTGCTTGCTTACAACTTAGCCCTTATGTACCTTCACTTGGTCTTTCAGCCTCAGTCCTCTTTCTCTGCTGGTTTGGAGCAACACTGAAGCTGGAAACAGTGCTGTGTCAAACTTTTAATAAGATACATTATTTTAAATTCTAAAGTATTCGGTTCTGATGAACAGCCACTTGCAAAACCTATATGAAACTGCAATCTTGGACATGTTTTCACCGAAAGTGAAACAGCAAAATAATTATTAAAGCTTATTAGAACATCAGACTTGTTCTTCTTGTAAATTCTAAAAAAAAAAATTGATCCATTTTAAATAGAAACAACCTATTGCAAAGAACAATCCTATGCATGTTTATTCCCCCCAGGAATAATGGGCTCAAGTTACAGGAAGCCAGATTCCGGCTGAACATCCGGAAAAACTTCCTGACTGTTAGAGCAATATGACAATGGAACCAATGACTTAGGGAGGTGGTGGGCTCTCCCACACTGGAGGCATTCAAGACGAGGCTGGACAGCCATCTGTCAGGGATGCTCTGACCTGGATTCCTGCACTGAGCAGGGGGTTGGACTCGATGGCCTTGTAGGCCCCTTCCAACCCTACTATTATAGGATTCTAGGATAGGGGAAACATGGTTTGGCAGCAGTACATGTGAAAAGGACCTAGATGTCTTAGTGGATCCCAAGCTGAATATGAGCCAGCAGTGTGATAGGGCTGTAAAAAATGATGATGCAATTTTAGGATACATTAAGGGTGCAATCCTATGCATGTTTAGACAGAATGTACCCTAACAGAAGTATAGTGTCTAGGTCAAGGGAAATAATAGTTCCACTCTATTCTGCACTAGGCCCATTTGGAGTACTGTGTTCAGTTCAGGGCACCACATTTTAAGAAGAAGATTGTCAAACTGATTGTCCAAAGAAGAGTGACCAGGATGGTGAGGGGTCTGGAAACCAAGTCCTATGAGGGACAGTTGAAAGAGCTAGGTATGTTTAGCCTGGAGAAGATCAGTCTGCAAAATCTGAAGGTTTGTCATGCAGAAAATGAAGCAGACTTATTATCTGTTGCTCCAGAGGGCAGGACTAGGAAAAATGGGTGGAAATTGCAAGGAAGCAGATTTCAGCTGAACATTAAGAGAAACTTCCTAACTGTGGGAGCCGTTCAGCAGTGTGATAGACTTCTTCTGGAGGTGGTAGGTTCTCTATCCCTGAAGGTATTTAAGCAGAGACTGGGTGGCTATCTGTCAGAGATGCTGTAGCTCAGGTGTGGGCAACACAGGGGCTGCATGTGACCACCACCTCCCCCATGCAGTCCCTGCAACCCCCTGCCACCGCTGTGCTACTGAAATTCATGGTGGTGGGAAAGAATGTCTGTTTGCCTCTGAAAATTGCCACCAAACTCCTAAAGAATGCTACAAAGGCCAAACTTAGCTTGTTTTCAAGCTATGTATGGCTACTGTGCCATCCCGTAACAGTTGCTGAAAATCGGTGGCAAATCGATGATCTTTTTGGCCACCACTATCCCGCAGAGTTCTTCAGAGCAATGGCAGGAGTGCAGCCCCACAGGGTGTTCAGGGGAGGGGGCAGAAATGGCTCCCAAACCTCCCAAATTTGTCCATCCCTGCTGTAGCTCCATCCTACATTGCTGTGTTTACATTGTCACATTGAGCAGGGGGTTGGATTAGATCAACCTTCCCCAACCTGGTGCCCTCCAGATGTTTTCGACATCAGCCACAGCCAGCATGAAAAAAGACACAGCCGGACATGGGTGCGTATAGGGTCCCTGGTGTGGAGAAAGATGGTTCCTCGGGGTGTAGTCTCAGAGGTTATTGGCTCTGGAGTTCCCAGTTCAGGGGCCTACAGCTCAAGGGGCCCTGCTCCAGCAAGCTCAAGCCCAGCCATTACTGGGGGGCTTGGTTTGTATCCAGCACCCCTGCCTCTAGTGTTGATAGTCTGACTGATCTGGCTGGCCACTCCTCATCTAGTTTGGAGTCAGAGTCCAGACTGCTGCTCAGGATGGGGGGCATGACTGCATAAGTCAAAAGCACTCATAGAACCCAATGGAGGACTAGAATTGCACCCCACCTCCTGTCACTCAGCCCTCTTCATCACGACGGAGCATAGGATTCAAACTAACTCTGCACCCAATCACAGCTCACCAGTAGTAGTGTATAAACCACAAACAGGGAGACCATAAGGCAGATGATAAAGCACGCATGTGCACAGCATGGGGCCATATCTCTCTGGCCTTGTGTCTTGTACACTTAGAACATACAAGGGGGAACTTTGGTTATGAGAACCATGGAGGAAGAGCAATTTGCACAAAAACTGCACAGACCTTGGCCTCAGAACACACAAAAAGAGCACATTACTAACACATGCCTTCCCAGAATTCACAGCCACCCACGTGAGATGCATCAGGAAGTCCACCGGATGGAGAACCTCAACAGCCCCTACAGGAGAAGGGTAAGTGATATAGCCACAACACACTTCCCCCCAATGGGGGAGCCATACATATGCAAGTCAGCCATGAATATGAGGGGCACAGCCACATGGCATGGGTGATGCAAAGAGCTGCTGCTATCATAGGACAGGCAAGCCCTTGTCCTGTCAGCAGTACCACCATTGACAGCAGCCCCACCTGCTGTGCTGACTAGTCAACACAGCATTTCCCCAGTAATGCCAGTCAGAAGCCCACCCGTTCTTGTCTAGTAGAGAGCCACATCCAGGCCCTGAAACATCCACATGCAGCTCCATATCCAGGTCTCCCCAGACAGCCAGCCCACAGGAACACCACGCACCCTCTCATTCAAAGCACATGCCCAGGTCCAGCTGGTTCAAAAATGGAATGGAGTATCTATAATTACCCAGCCATGGGGAAGGTCATTAAGAGGAGCAGCCTGCAGCTCCTAAGGAATGGCAGGCATAAGGGCTTATCAGGTGGGGCTACGTGTGTTTGGTGGTGGGGTCCCTTAATACCAGCAGCCTGGGGATGGCCAACTGTGTCGCCTCCACCACCGGGTGCAGCTGCCACTGGCACTCTCGGATGAGGCCCCTGCAGATGCAGCAGATGCTGCCGAAGGCAAGCCAGATGGCCCTCAGCATTTCACAGCAAATGGTGGACTTTGGCATGCTGGCACACCACAGCATGACCTGGATCTACTGCTGGCTAGTCAGGAGGAGGCATTCCTTTGGGCAAATGTGGGGGGAAGAGAAAAAAGGGCCGCCGTGCCTGAATAGCATATCCCCTCACCACGTCCCAGGCCCTGGCTTCACACACCCAGGCAGGCTGGGACCATTGCCACTGTCGCCTGCCTGGTCTAATGGTGGTGTTACCACCCCAGCTGCTGTGCCAGCTGCTGTTCCTCCACCTGTTCCTGCTCCTGCAGCTCCACCTCCAGCTTGCAGCTGCTCCACCTCCAAATGCTCCAGCAGTTTGAGCGACTGCTGCTCTTCAAACCCAGCTGCTGCTGCAAGCTGCTGCAAGCTGCTGCTGCTCCATAGACCATGCCTGGCCTGTATTTCAAAACGTGCCATCAGCACAGTCTAAATGTCAGGTCACGTGATGCACAGGGGCTCTTTACCAGTATCCTCTCTAATGCTTCCACACCGAAGATATCCCTGGCATCATGGCTAGCAGGGCAGGGCTGATTGGTGCAGAAGGGCAGAGGTGTGTGGTGGAGGCAGCAGCTAAACCTCACACCTGAACTTTGCTTCTACAGGAGATGGAAGACTCTTGGTGAAGTGGTCCTCTGATTTCCTGGTTGCTAGTGCAGGACATGGGGTCAACAACTTGGCAGGCAAGCATTTATTGGCCAAGCAGGGGCAGGGCAGTGGTGGTTTTGATCTGCTAGGCAGGTGGCTCACCTGGCTGCTCTCTCCCTTCCTTGCCAGGGCCATAGGAGTTGTCCCTAAACTCCAAGGGGGTCAACACCTCCTCCCCAAGGGGGAGCATGGGGAGATGAACTGGAAGGGAGAATCTGAGCCACCATTCTGCCCTCATGCCTGTGGGCCAGTGATGGCACAGCCCCTGCATGTGCAGAGGGCTACATGGAGCAGAGCCACATCAAGGGAACCCAGTGATGGCAGCTATTCCTGAGGCACTGTGGGGGCTCCAGGAGTATGTTTCGGCCCAGGGGCTGCTGTAGCAGGCTTCCAAGAATTCATGAAAGGGGAGATGGCCAGTACCAATGTTCACATCCAGTGGCTAAAGAGTGCACTTGAAAATCATCTGGGTAGAGAACTTGGGGCTCATGGCTGAGCAAGCCCAAGTGCAAACCCCTTTCTGAAGTTATTACTGAAATAATATGGATACAGTTTATAGTACATAAATATCAGGCATGCCAAAAACAAAGAATGAAGGCCAACAAAATACAACAAAAGCAAAACCACAAGCAAAATGCACACATCAACAATAAAGTTAGCATATCGAAACAAGGGAAAGCTCATATTTATTAATAAGCATCTGTCTTGCATGAAATAATTGCTTTTCGGTGCCAGTAGTTCCGGAAGAGCTCATTCCCAGCCAGAATGGCAGGGAAAAAGGCACAAGTGATGCCACAGCCAGGAGCGCATGGGGCTGGATGAGGTGCTGCACCCAGCACCAGGTGGTTGCCAGGCATGATCAGCAGGGCCTCTTCATCCCCCCTCTTCCTTCCTTTTGCCATTCAGGGGTTGAGGTTTTCCCTGTTAGTCCCCCTTGTGAACTGCACGTGCAGCCTCAGCATGGCACTGGGTGTGTGTGTTGCCCCCACCCCACATGTACCCTGTGGTGTGGCATGTGGCAAATACACAAGATAGCATGTGTGGGACTCCATCCTCACATTTGTTGCAGCCTCAGCATGGTGTTGGAGGCAGCCTCCCTCTTTTCTGGATCGTTCCATCTCTAGATTTTGTGGCCGACTATTTCCCAGGTGCAGCTTCCCCGTGGCTGTGCTGGGTGGGGTTGGGACTGCATGGCTCTGTTACTTTTGCGGTGGAGGGAGCTTCTCGGGACTGGGACTGGTGGTTGGATTCTGGTCTGGCTCCCTTCCTTCCTTCCTTCCTTAGGGGCAGGCTGGTGGAGCATGTCAAAAGGGCAGTTCTATCCCCTCAGTGGGCCTCAAGCCTTGACATTTCTCTTGCCTCCTCCCAACTGGCAAAAGGATGCTTGCATGGCATGTGTGCAGTTTCCCAGGATGGACTTGACCCATGCCTCAGTGGGGAGGGCTCTTCTGGCCTGGATGTGCCTCCTGCAACTTGTGTCATGAAGGAGTGATTGTTTTCTGCTGGTCTGGTTGCCTATCTTCCTTCTATGTCATTTGAGCAAAGTATTTTTCCCCCATGTGGAGACTTGAACCAGTACAGTGGCTGGTGTGTATGTGTGTATTTGCTTTTCCTTGCTGTGCGAAGGAGCTGGGACAGTTGGGGATGCTGTGTTGTTTGCCTTGTTCTGCCCATGTTGGAGGCTGTGGTGCCATTGTGGGGATGTGTCTGTGCTGCACGTGTATAGGCTCCTTAAAAGGTTGCCTTTGATGAGGGCATTGTCACCACACCAGTCCATCACTGATGGGTGCTGGTGGTTTTGCCATGTATGCTAGGAGTGTGGCTGTCATCATTGCTCTGTTCTATGCTTTTCAGAGTAGTGTCTTTTTCTCCCTCTGTTCTGTGTTGAGTAAATATAGGATTCCAACTAAGTTCAAAGTTACGTCAGCATTGTGGCAGTGTATGGAGCCTGCCAACATTACAGGGCCATAGGATTGCTTGGCAATTTAGCAATGAGGATTAATCAGTCCCCTTCCTCCCCACACTCCCCATAATTTTCCTCACGCAGACTCCCAGAGGCACATACCTCTGCATATGTGTGTTGGTGTGGATTGCACATACTTCCTCTCTTTCTCACACAGACAGGGCCTCCTTCAAGCTATGCGGTAGACCAAGAAGGAGGAAATTCTGGGTAGTGGGCTTGGGAATGATAGCAAGAGGTGGGGTGGCCGAAAAGAGTCAGTCAGTTGACTTACCACAGCCTTTGTTTTGACCAGACCCTGGACAGCAACAAGAGACCACTTTCCTGCATGCACTTTTGAGGGAATATCTGCACGGTACCCTTACACTCTTCAGTTCAGTGCTTCAACCATTAAGCTGGAAGAACAAGAGGTATTACTAGATAATTAGAAACTGGCATGTTTTCGGCTTTGGACCATTCCATTTAGTTCTATCAAATTAAATAACCATAGTAAAATTAATGGCATTTAATACAAGAACAAAATGTCCCGGGTTCCAGCCAGCCAGCCAGTGCTTTTCCAAGATTCTCCATTCTATTCTCTTTCCCTACCCCCTGTATTCTGTCTCACCCCCCACAACAGTCAGCCGGTATTTTGTGGCCACTGAGCATGGTCAGTCCTCATTGAGCTATTGTGGGGTGGGGTGCTTAGGGTTTTTTCTATTAAAAAAATTGTACTTCTCTAAACCACTGGGTTCCCCCAAACCTGCTGATACCCACTTCTTGTGCATAGATGGTTCCGTTTTGGCTACATAAGGATTCAGTGTCTGAGAATTGAGGTTGTATAGAATGATCCCATCCTGGTATATTCCATTAATATAAAACAGTGTTTAAAAAGCATACCATTTTTCTTCACCAGCATTTGATTGATAGATAGATAGATGATAGATAGATAGATAGATAGATAGATAGATAGATAGATAGATAGATAGATAGATCTGCCTTTCAGAGACTGCAAAAGATAAATATAATTCTTTATTTCTTGCCTGCAACAGAAGCCAAAGCCTGGGAGGAACAGAAAAGACAGTACAATCTCTATAATTATATTGTTTGGTTAAGCAAAGAGGGACACTCCCTATGTAAACTGCATACAGGAAGCAGCATAGTGTTTCATACTGTACACAGCATGCCTTGAAATACAGTCTGTTCCTTATCTTTATCTATATATCAAGGATTAAATGCTGCTTTACCAAATCCATTGACAGATCTTATTTAATTCTTTAGCCATACTGAATTTAAGTCTGTATAGGTCACCATCTGGACTAAAACAATACCAGAAGGAAAATTGACCTTGAAATTTTAGAAGTGTTATTTGGGGTGGTATACATTTCAGATAAATGATTGTAGAACTATCACCTGCTTGTTCCATACTCAGAACTGCAGGATGAAATTAATCTTCACACCACAATGCTATTTTAGCATGCAGCTCATGTTGGAGTTCCATACATGGAACTGTGCCATTCACAGAGATCCAGCATGTAATCAGCTCAGCAGATACCACAGATCGGTCAAAACATATTGGTTCCAGAGTTGAGCATGTATTGGCCCCTCCCAAAATAGTCATTCTGTATGGATCCCAATACGCTGGGCCAGTTCACACAACATGACAGCCCGTTGTGGGTTAATGTACCCTTGAGGAGCTGCAGCACATGCCAGCCACCACCATGAATATGCAGCTCCCATCCAGGGGTTGTGTTGTGCAAATCCAGCCAGCGGGGGATATTTGAGGGCTAAACAACCCTGGCATAACCCACGATCTGTTGTAGGGTTATGCAAGGATTGCTTAGCTTTCAAATATGCCCCGCCGGCCAGGTTCACACTGATGGGATTATTTAGTAATGATGCCTCTTGTTAGAAAGGCAATTGGCAGAGAAAAAAACAAAAGGCAAAACAGGATGTTTACCAGTCCCACAAGCACAAAAGGCTATTTTAGAATAAACGGAGAGACCACACCCTTCTTTGGTGAAGGGCAGCCGGCCAGATGGGTGGCTAATAAATCAAATGAATGAATGAATGAAAAGGTAAAATGGTTTTACTCACAAATGTTCTTGTGTATATATAATGCAGGTACGGCTAGAGTTTCAAAAAAGAGTTTGTTCAGTACATTTTGTGTTCCGTTACACAGGCAGGAGCGAGAAAGCAAACACACATGCTCCCAGCAATAATGGAGGTCAGAGAGAGATAAAGCGAAGGAGGGGGAAGAGCAAAAGGAAGAAATCACAGGAAACCACATTGTAGGCTATAGAGATCCTGAGGCTAGCTGTGGTTTAAATTCCCATGCATTAACTGATTGCAACACTGCCCCCTTCCAGTAACTTGCAGATGAGTTTGCAATATTCCCAACACACACAACACAACAACCCCCATCAGGGACTGCATATTCAGAATGATGGCTGGCACACACTACAGCTCTTGAAGGGTTTGTTATCACACAACGGGCTGCCCTGTCATCCAAACCGAGTTGTTATGATGACTAGTGGGGGGGGTGACTAGTAATTGGGTAATGGGGAAATTTAATGGATAATTTAATATGTGTAAAAAAACAGAAAAGAAACTGTTCTCAAATGCCAGAAAACGCTTTAATAGGCCCAATGTGTTTTGGAAAGATATTTCCTTCCTCAGATTCTTATTTTTGTATCCACCTGCTAATGTATGAAAAGTACTCACCCACATGTTAATATAAAGGCATTCCCATTATGAATACTGCTTACAAACATATCAAAGTTAAATCCAATAAAATCAATTCCCTTGGTTATTGAAACAAAATGTTCTGTTAACGTAAAAATTTGTAGCCTTATTACATTCCTCTGCAAAAACATTTTCACCAATTATTTATATCTTCTTACTCACCCACTCGTCTTTCTCCACATATATCTTGGGAGTAGATGGAACGGAATGGTTTGTTTTAATAGCCAAGGGAGTCAAATGTATTGGATTTAATTCTGATATGTTTGTAAGCAGTTTTACTTTATACCAACATTTGAGTGAGTTCTTTTCATATACTAGCAGGTAGATGCAAAATAAGAATGCATGAATAATATAATTTTATTTATTTGTTTATTTTTATACTGCCCAATAGCCAAAGCTCTGTGGGCGGTTCACAAAATTAAAACCACAAAAATACAACAGCAAACACAATATAATAGATTAAAACTACAGAATAAAAATACAACCAGAGTAAAACCTAGCAGCAGTACAGATATTAAATGCAATAGCAGTTTTAAGAGAGCAGAGCTAAAAAACTGGAATGCTAAAATGCTAAAAATGCCTGGGAAAATAAAAAGGTCTTCACCTGGCACCGGAAAGAGTACAACGTAGGTGCCAGGCAAACCTCTCTAGGGAGCTCATTCCACAGCCGGGGTGCCACAGCAGAAAATGCCATTTTCCTGGTAGCCACCTGCCTTACTTCTTTTGGCAGGGGCTCCTGGAGAAAGACTGCTGAAGATGATCTTAGGGTCCAGGCACATACATATGGGAGGAGGCGATCTTTCAGATAACCTGGCCTCAAGCCATTCAGGGCTTTGAATGTTAATCTAGCACTCTGAATCGGGCCCAGAAATGGACTGGCAGCCATTGGAGCTGGAAAAGTACTGGCATAATATGGTCTCATTGGCGAGTCCCCATTAACAATCTCGCTGCCCTATTTTGGACCAGCTGAGGTTTCCGGACCATTTTCAAAGGCAGCCTCACATATAATACATTGCAGTAATCAGCATGGATAACTGTAGCTAAGCTATCTCTGTCCAGATAAGGACGTAGTTGGTATATCAGCCTAAGGGAGTAATCCTATAGCCGCTAGACAGCGACTAGATCACCGTAAGATATGCTGTTTTCTGGGAACCGATCTTGGAGCCCATGACCTCACCCCACTTCCGCGCTGCCTCAAAGGCAGCGCGGAACAGCCCAGTCCTCTGCGCTTGCAAGAGGAGCACGGAGGGGCCAGAAAGGGGCGTGGCTGGGGGCATTCTGGGGCGGGGAGAGCATAGCTGCCTGTACAACACATCCAATGTGTCATACAACAGCCTCCTTCCCCGCTCCGTGCTCCTGAAGCTAGAGATCCTCAATCAGCTGTCCAGCAGAACAAGCAGGGCAGGAGAAGCGCGGAGGGAACGATCCCCTCCGTGCTTCTCCTGCCCTGCTTTGGATGGGCGGTCGCCTCCAAGTTCGGAGGTGGCCTCCTATCTCGATAGGATTGCCCCCTAAGCTGATAAAAAGTGCTCCATGCCTCTGAGTTCACCTGTGACTTTTAATAGTTAGGGTTTATCACTGATAGGAACTTTGGATGCAGTTGTTAAAACTAATTGTTGCACCTTTATATATATTTTACAGTTTGTAGTATGCTTGTAAAATGTTAACAATATTTTACAATTAAATTTTATTTGCAGCCCCTGAGGAAGGAAATATTTTTCTGAAACATATCAGGCTTATTAAAGCTTTTCCTGGCACTTGAGTAAATTCTCTTGTTGTTGGGGTTGTTGTTGTTTTTTACATAATTGGTGCCTTTCCCTCTCGCTGGTTCTTAATTTAATACATGCCAACATGAGATGCAGTTAATACATTATTTTGAAAGAAGCCCAGCATTCCATCCTTCCTAGTTGTATGTGGAACAGTGTGGGTAAAGTGTGTTGCAGAAGCAAGTAGTCTTATGTGAAGTGATCTTAATCCTATACCAAGAAAACAGTAATACCAGTTAAGAGGAGTCCTGAACAGTTGATTTATGTCATCCAATGACTTCTCTGCACACCTTATTTAACTGACTGGGAGATGTGATGGATTAATTTCAAAAATTAATTTCAAAGAGAAAGAATCCTAGTGGAAATTCTAGTTCCTACATATCTGCTCCCATCCCTTGCTCAGTGGAATTGTTTCCTTTGTAAATGTTCAGAAACAAACCTTATCAGAACTTCATGGAGGGAGCAACCCTACTGCCACTAGACACTCCCAAGAGGGCCACAGAATTTTTCTGTTTCTCAGAACCGAGGTTGGAGCCAGGGCTCTGAATGCAGTTCCCAGAAACTGCGCTCCCCATTCCCTCCCCCGCACCACCTCTAGGCATGGTCCTTTCTGCACCAGCTACATCTCTGCACTCAGAAACGGAGCACAGAGACTGGGAAAGAGGGGGCAATCCCAGAGGAGGGGACGAAATTGCAGAAGCCATGTTATGCGGCTTCCTATGTGCTGCACTACCTCCTCCCCTCCCGTTCCAAGGCTCCCTGGCTACACAGGCAAAATTGCCTGTCTAGCCAAAAGTGCAGGGCAGCCAGAGCACAGAGGCGAGGAGCACCTCCATGCTATGGCCGCCCTGCATCAGATAGTTGTCAGCCTCCGAGTTCAGAAGCTGATGACTATCTCCATAGGATTGCACCCTAAAAAGAAAAAACATAAAGAGAGCCATGCTGGATCAGACCAAGGGTCTATCTAGTACACCATTCTGTTCACCAACCAACCATCACCCAGGAAACCACAAGCAGGACACGAGTGCATCAGCACCCTCTTGCCCATATTCCCCAGCAACTGGTATACATAAGCATACCACCTCAGGTACTGGAAGTAGCACATAATCCTCAAGCCTAGTAGCCATTGATAGCCTCCTCCTCCAAGAATTTGTCTCACCCCCTTTTAAAGTCATCCAAGTTGATGGCCATCGCTACATCTTGTGGTAGCGAATTCCATAGTCTTAACTATGCTCTGTGTGAAGAAGTACTTCCTTTTATCTGACCTGAATCTCCCACTAATCAGCTTCATGAGATGACCTTGGGTTCTAGTATTATGTGAGAGGGAGAAAAAGTCTTCCTATCCACATTCTCCACACCATGCACAATTCTCCACACCTCTATCGTGTCTCCCCTTACCCTCCTTTTTTCCAAGTTTTTCCATTTTAGTTGCCCTTTTCTACACTTTTTCCAGGCCTACAATATCCTTCTTTAGGTGTGGTGACCAGAACTGTACACAGTATTCCAAGTGTGGTTGCACCATAAAGGTGGTATGATATTGGCAGTTTTATTCTCAATTCCTTTTCTAATTATGCCTAACACAGAGTTTGCCTTTTTTACCGCAGCCGCACACTGGGTTGACATTTTAATTGAGCTGTCCACCACAACCCCAAGATCTCTTTCCTGGTCTGTCATCGCTAGCTTAGATCCCATCAGGCTATTCTTGAAGTTGGGATTTTTTTGCCCCAGTGTGCATCACTCTACAGTTACTTACGTTAACCCACATTTGCCATTTGGATGCCCATTCTCCCACTTTGGAGAGACCCTTTTGGAGCTCTTCACAATCTCTTTTTGTTTAAACCACCCTAAATAATTTGGTGTCATCGGCAAACTTGGCCACTTCACTGCTCACTCCTAATTCTAGATCATTTATGAGCAAGTTGAAAAGCATTGGTCCCAATACAGGTCCCTGTGGGGCCCCACTATTTACTTCCCTCCATTGGGAGAATTTACCATATATTCCTACTCTCAGCTTTCTGTTCTTTCACCAGTTACTGAACCATATGAGGGCCTGTCCTCTTCTTCCATGACTGCTAAGTTTGCTCAGGAGTCTTTGGTGAGGGACTGTCAAAAGCCTTTTGGAAGTCCAAGTAAACAATGTCTACCAGATCACCCCATCTGCATATCTGTTGACATTCTCAAAGAACTCTAAAAGGTTAGTGAGACAGGACTTAGCTTTGCAGAAGCCGTGTTGATTCTTTTTCAGCAGGGCATGTCCTTCTATATGTTTATTAATTTTATGTTTAATAATGCTTTCAACCAATTTACCCAGAACAGACATTAAGCTGACCAGCCTGTAATTTCCCAGTTCCCTTCTGGGTCCCTTTTTAAAAATTGATTTTACATTGGCCATCTTCCAGTCTTCTGGTACAGAGGCTGATCTGAGGGACATGTTGCATATTTTAGTTAAAATATTAGTAATTTCATATTTGGGTTCTTTGAGAACTCTAAGATGGATACCATCTGGGCCTGGTGATTTATTTGCTTTCAATTTATCAATAACGTTGACAACTTCATCTTTTGTCACCACTGTTTGCCTCAGTTCCTCAGATTCCCTTCCTGAAAATATCAATTCAGGCACAGGTATCTGTCCCATATCTTCTGCAGTGGAAGACAGATGAAAAGAATTCACTCAGCTTCTCTGCCATGTGCTCCTTTAGTACTCCTTTAACTCTGTTATCATCCAATGGTCCAACTGCCTCCCTAGCTGGTTTCCTGCTTCTGATATATTTAAAGAATTATTTATTGCTGGCCTTGATATTGTTACAATATGCTCCTCAAAATGCTTTTTTGCATCTCTTATTGTCTGCTTGTATCGCCTTTCTGCAAGCTTTTGCTTTTTTTTGTTTTCCTCACTTCGGCAAGACTTCCATTTTCTGAAGGAGGCCTCCTTTCCTCTAATAGCTTCCTTGATGCTGCTTGTTAATCATGCTGGTGATCTGGTGGTACCTTTGGTATACATTTCAGCTGAGCTTCTGTTATAGTGTTTTTGAGTAACCTCCAAGAATTTTGAAGGGATTTTGAGGGATTTAACCCTCCTGACTCCCCCTTTCAACTTCCTTTTCACCTGTTCCCTCATTTTAGAGAAGTTTCCTCTTTTGAAGTTAAATGTGGCCTTGCTGGACTTCCATGGCAACTTTCCATTTAAATATATATTAAAGCTGATAGCACTGTGGTTGCTGTTTCCATTTGGTTCAACAACAAAGGTTGTCTCCCCTCTGGTCAGTTCCATGGCCAACTGTTCTAGAGCGCAGTCATTTAGGGCATTGAGAATTTTAACCTCTTTGTTGCGACTGGAACATGCATTTATCCAAACAATGTGGGGGTAATTCAAGTTGCCCATTATTACAATACTTCCTTGCTTGGAGTCCTCCCTGATTTCATTTTCCATCTCAAGGTCACCCTGAGCATTCTGGTCTGGGGCACGATAGCACATTCCTAGCACTAAATTAGTATTGTCACCCACAGAGCTTCTGTGGAAGAGTCTGCCCCTTTTAGGTGTTCTAGTCTGCTCGACACTAAGCCCTTTTTGACATGCAGAGCAATACCTCTGCCAGTATGCCCTGTTACAAGTTAATTATACCCACAGCACAGTGTGAACACCCTTTCTACTTAAAAAGCTAGTCATTTTAACATGGCTGTGGGCAAAGCATTGCATATGGTGGCATTTGGATCTCACTGTTGTCCAGCCAGGAGTGGCAATGGCAACATAACTGCGGATATTGTCCTCCTGGCTTCACTTAGCCCTATTCATCCAAATTCTCCTGCTGTACTATGGCCTTTGAGTTCAACAACCACCTCTGCACACACCCCAGACTAAATGTTCACTATCTAGCTTTTTAAAGTCCCTTTGTGCCATTTTCTTTAAGAAACAGAAAACTTCCATTTGTATCAGTGACTTGAACATTAATATTTGGTGCTAAAATTATGTTATTTATTTATTACATTTATATCTCGCCTTATTATAACAGTTCCTCTGCTTTTGGAGGTACCTGATGACACATTGATCCCCAGATCATGGATATTTAAGAAGTCTGGATCCCTGTTAGGGTTTACAAAGCTTCTGCAACATGGTTATTTCTTGTTTGTGTAACCCTCTTCCACTTAATTGGGGAACCAAGTTAGAGTATTAGCTGAAGCCATTGTTCAGTATAATCAGTGGACTGGCATACCAGGGGAGTGACCTAGAGAGAGAAGTCTACCCAAGAGAACACAAATTAGGCAATGAATAAATTAACCAGGAATAAATTATTTTAATACAAACAGGACTGAGATCTTAACCCAGTCAAACTCCCTCCCTTACCTGCAGTCCTTTTAACAAAGAGTCACAGTGGATCTATTAAAATTGGATTGTTGTAAGTTTGGGAAGGGGGGATCCAAAGAGGGTTAGACCTGCTAGGTAGGCACATCCTCATTTATTTATTTATTAATTATTTTAAAACATTTGTATCCTGCCCTTTATCATTAAGATCTCAGGGTGGCATACAGATAAAATCAATTTAAACAGTATGAAACAATCAATAATTTAAACAGCTAAAAGCATATTAAACCATTGAAAAGCCAATACCAATTAGAAAATCTAAAACAAAACAGTAAAAACAGTGTGTAACTTTAGAGAATTCAGTTAGCCCTCAGAGGCTTTGGTAAAAAGCCATGTTTTAACTTGGCACTGAAACAAAACCAACATCTGCACCAGTTGGGCCTCCAAGGGGAGGGCATTCCACAACTGGGGTGCCACAGCACAGTAGGCTCTCTCCCAGGTCCCACCATAGTGTATGTCTCGCACTGGTGGGACGCGAGGAGGCCCCTCCGTTCCAGTCAACAATCTAGCTGCTGCATTTTGCACTAGCTGCAACATCCGAGTCGTCTTCAAGGGCAGCCCCACATAAAGTGCATTGCAGTAGTCTAATCAGGACATTCCCAGTGCATGCACTACTGTGGCTAAGTTATCCTTGTCCAAGAAAGGCCGTAGGTGGCGAATCAGCCGAAGCTGGCCCCAAGTATTCCAGGCCACGGAGTCCATCTGGGGCTCCAGTGACAGGAATGGATCAGGAGTACTCCCAAGCTACGCACCTGCTCCTTCAGGGGGAGTGCAAGCCCATCCAGGAGAGGTTGCTTACCCAATTCCTGGACTCGGGAAACACCAATCCACAGAACTTCCGTCTTGTCAGGATTTAGCTTCAGTTTACTGGCCCTCATTCAGTCCATTACAGCCTCCAGGCACTGGTCCAGCACCTTCACCGCCCCAACTAACTCTGACGACAATGAGAAGTAGAGCTGAGCATCATCAGTGTACTGGTGACACCCCACCCCAAACCCCACAGCTTATAATATTCATGGGGTAGAACAGGAATCCCCCAATACCACTCTCTGGAATTGGCCCTGCAGGTAGGAGTAGAACCACTGTAACACAGTGCCCCCAACTCCCACCTCACAGAGCCAATCCAGTAAGATATCATGATCAATAGTTTATTATTATTATTTATTTCATTTCTATACCGCCCAATAGCCGAAGCTCTCTGGGCGGTTCACAAAAATTAAAACCAAGCAGTTCACAACAATTAAAACCATAAAATACAAGATAAGATACAGACGATAAAATAACAATCTAAAAGTTTAAGGGAGCAATCCTATGGCCGTTAGACAGCATCTGGGGGGCCATAGAATTTTTTGGATTCCTGGGTCCAAGGGCGGAGACAGTGCTCTGACCTTGGACCCAGCAGTCCGAGCTCCCCTCCCTCTCCTCCTTGCAGCTGGCACAGAGAATTGTGTTGCAACTTCAGAGAAGAGTATCAAAAGCTTTTTTGATACTCAAAAGGTATCAAAAGCCGCTGAGAGATCCAAGAGGATCAATAGGGTAGCACTCCCCCTGTGTTTCACCCAGAGTAGGTAATCAGTCAAAGCAACCGGCTGTTTCAGTGCTGTGAACTGAAACCAGACTGAAATGGATCCAGATAATCAGTTTCCTCCAAGAACATCTGAAGCTGCCCAGCCACCGCATGCTCAAGCACCTTGCCCCAAAAGGGAATATTAGTGATGGGGTGATAGTTCTCATGTACCTCTAGATCCAGGGAGGTCCTCTTCAGGAGAGGGTGCATTAAAGCTCTTTCCAGGCAGCAGGTACCACTGGCCCATATAATAGCTCGTGTGTGTAAGTAGGGGGTCTTTAGGGCAAATACGAGGGAGAAGTATTTGCTGTCCAGTGTTTAGATATCAGGGGTATATCTTTGTATTGCCATACTACATACTTTGGGAATTTGAGGCTATATAGCCAACAAGGTGTTCACTCTATTTGGGAACGTGGGTTCCACTTAGATTCCTTCAGTAAATCCTTAACTTCCTTCTAAGCATTTCTGTGTGTATATCTCAGCTCCCTATAAGGTTCCGTGATTCAAAATCATAAGAGATTTAGTAATATACATCGCAGGTGGGTACAAATCAAATGAATAAGTACTCTCCAATTCCAGGATGACTGTGATGGCAAACATCAATAACTGTTTGTTGTTGTTTAAATCTGGAGGTCTGTAAGCAGGGAACTTGTTTTCTGTAATATCATTGCTATTAAGTTTGAGGTCAGTAACAATGTCTAAATTCCTGTTAGGTCAACTAAAGGCAATATCTTGTCATGTGAGCTAAATAGTTAGCCGATTGCTTCTCGGTACAGGACAATGTTGGGGAACGTTCTGAATATCTCTCTCCCCGCTCCAATTAGCATGTGGTAATCCTAGAAGTTCCTAGAGATGTCTGATCTGGCCACCATCTCACATGCCTTAGTTATATCCCGTTTGGACTACTGTAACACCCTCTACATGGGGCCGCCTTTGGAAATGGTTCAGAGACTTCAGCTGATCCAGAATGCTGGGGCCAGACTTCTGACTGGAGCCGGTTACAAGGAGCACGCAACTCCCTTGTTACATCAGCTTCACTGGCTACCAGTCTGTTTCCAGGCAGAATTCAAAGTGCTATGAAGCCCTATATGGCTTGGCACCAGCCCACCTGAAAGACTGCCTTCTCCCATATTAGCCTGCCCTATAAAGCCCTTTATGGCTTGGGACCAGGCTATCTGAAAGACTGCCTTCCCCTAATATGAGCCTGCCTGGTCCTTAAGATCTTCTGGAGAGGCCCTGCTTTCAAGGGCCTCTCCTATGTACACCAGTTGCTAGGGAACATGGGTGGGAGGGTGCTGTTGTACTCATGCCCTGCTTGTGGGTTCCTGGTTGACAGCTAGTTGGCCGCTGTGTGAACAGAATGCTGGACTAGATGGACCCTTGGTCTGATCCAGCATGGCTCTTCTTATGTTCTTATGTAAGACCACCACCATCATAGGTGTGTTTGGTGGTGCTGCAAGAAAGGGCCTTTTAGGTGGCCGCTCCCAGGCTGTGGAAATCCCACTCAAGGGAGGCTAGGCTTGCTCCTTC
Organism: Heloderma suspectum; assembly: GCF_057233095.1. NCBI lineage: Eukaryota > Metazoa > Chordata > Lepidosauria > Squamata > Helodermatidae > Heloderma > Heloderma suspectum. Next base: position 128,329,734 of record NC_139462.1, on the reverse strand, counting down.
TCTGCTTTGCCTCCAACAGCAGGCAAAGACCACTTTATTCAAGAAGGCCTTTAGCCTTGATAGGTATAACTGAGATATGTTGGGATGACTCTCATGACTGGAATACAGCAACTGAAGGATATAACTTTTTCAAAAAGAACAGGAGGAACAGAAAGGGAGGTGGGGTTGCACTACATGTTAAAAATACTTATTTCTGCACAGAAATACAGGAGGATGAGCTTGGTAGCCCCATCGAGAGCATCTCGGTTAAAATAAATGGAGCCAAGAATACAAGGAACATGGTGGTCGGAGTCTACTACCGACCACCCAATCAAGGAGAAGATGAGGATGAAACTTTTGAAAAGCAAATTGCCAATGTTTCAAGGAAGCATGATGTAGTAGTAATGGGGGACTTCAATTTCCCTGATATTTGTTGGGAGACAAATTCTGCAAAACATGGCCCCTCCAGGAAATTCCTGACTTATGTGGCAGATAACTTCCTCCTACAGAAAGTAGAGGAAGGAACTAGAGGATCGGCTATCCTTGACTTGATCCTAACCAACAGAGGTGACTTAGTGGGTAAAGTAGCAGTTACAGGAACTCTGGGGGAAAGCGACCATGTTATACTTGCGTTCATGGTTCTAAAGGAAGCAAAAGCCAAATGTAGCCAAACCCGTACCCTGGATTTTAGGAAAGCTGATTTTAATAAACTCAGAACAATAATAAGTAAGGTCCCATGGCAAGCGATGCTAATGAGAAAAGGAATCCAACATGGGTGGGAGTTTTTAAAAAATGAAATTCTCGAGGCACAATTACAAACAATTCCAACAAGAAAAAAACAGAAAGACAACAGAAGAAGCCAATGTGGCTTCACAAAAAGCTAAGAGATTACCTGAAAACAAAAAAGGACACATATAGGAAGTGGAAGCAAGGCCAAGCAACAAAGGAAGAGTACAGGCAAGTAGCACAGAATTGCAGGGATGGTGTCAGGAAGGCTAAAGCTGAGAACGAGCTGAGGTTAGCGAGGGATGCTAAAAGCAAGAAAAAAGCTTTCTTCAGCTACATGCATAGTAAAAGACAGAGGAAAGAAATGGTGGTTCAGCTATTAAATAAGGATGGCAAAATGATGACAAAGAAAAGTCAGAAGTGCTCAATTTTTACTTTGGCTCAGTCTTCTCCCAAAAGAGGGTCTATGACACACACACCCCCGGCAAAGGCGAAGTACAGGCTGAAGGGGCAGGATTGCAGCTTGAGATCGATAGGCATATGGTCAAGGAACACTGAATTACTTTGAATGAGTTCAAATCTCCAGGGCCAGATGAACTGCATCCTAAAGTAATAAAGGAACTGGCAGAAGAATTCTCAGAACCACTGTCTATTCTCTTTGAGAAATCATGGAGGACGGGTGAAATGCCAGAGGACTGGAGGAGGGCTAATGTTGTCCATATCTTCAAAAAGGGTAAAAAGGAGGAACCTGGGAACTACAGACCAGTCAGTCTGACATCAGTCCCTGAGAAAATTCTGGAGCAGATGATAAAGCAATTCATCTGTAGCACCTTGAAAACAATGCAGTGATTACGCGAAGCCAACATGGATTTGGCAAGAACAAATCCTGCCAGACGAATCTGATCTCATTTTTTGATCAGGTAACCTCCCTTGTGGACTGTGGGAATGTTGTGGACATAATATACCTCGACTTCAGCAAAGCTTTCAGCAAAGTGCCCCATGATCTCCTGATGAGCAAACTAGCTCAAAGTGGGCTACATGAAACAACGATCTGGTGGATCCACAGTTGGCTACAGAATCAGATTCAAAGAGTGTTCATCAATAGGATCTTCTCAAACTGGGGAGAGGTAACGAGTGGGTTACCACAGGGCTCAGTCCTGGACCCAGTGTTCTTCAACATTTTTATTAATGACTTGGAGGAGGAGGTACAGGGAATGCTGGTCAAATTTGCAGATGACACAAAATTGGATGGGATAGCTAATGCCTTGGAAGACAGAAACAAAATTCAAAGTGATCTGGATAGACTGGAGCGCTGGGCAGAAAACAACAGAATGACATTTAATAGGGATAGATGCCAAGTACTGCACCTAGGAAAAAAAAACTACATGCACAATTACAAGATGGGAGATACGTGGCTCAGCAACACTACAAGCTGGAAGGATCTTGGAATTGTTGTCGATCACAAGCTGAATATGAGCCAACAATGTGATGTGGCTGCAAAAAAGGCAAATGCTACTTTGGGCTACATTAATAGAAGCATAGCTTCCAAATCCCAGGAAGTACTAGTCCCCCTCTACACAGCACTGATAAGGCCTCATCTGGAGTACTGTGTCCAGTTCTGGGCACCGCACTTGAAGAAGGATGCAGACAAACTGGAGAGGGTTCAGAGGAGGGCAACAAAGATGATCAGGGGACTGGAAACAAAGCCCTATGAAGAGAGATTGAAAGAACTGGGCATGTTTAGCCCTGAGAAGAGAAGACTGAGGGGAGATATGATAGCGCTCTTCAAGGACTTGAGAGGTTGTCACAGAGAGGAAGGCCAGGACTTCTTCTTGATCATCCCAGAGTGCAGGACACGGAATAATGGGCTCAAGTGACAGGAAGCCAGATTCCGGCTGAACATCAGGAAAAACTTCCTGACTGTTAGAGCAATATGACAGTGGAACCAATTACCTAGGGAGGTGGTGGGCTCTCCCACACTGGAGGCGTTCAAGACGAGGCTGGACAGCCATCTGTCAGGGATGCTCTGACTTGGATTCCTGCATTGAGCAGTGGGTTGGACTCGATGGCCTTGTAGGCCCCTTCCAACCCTACTATTCTGTGATTCTATGATTCTATGGCCTGTAAATGGGTCTGTGTGTTGGGTGCTGTTTTTATTCTGTACTTATGTTTTTATTGTATTTTAATCTGTTTGATTGTGTTAATCTTTCTTATTGAATCTTTCAAAGTAACAATGAACAGTAACAAATTTAAGCACACCACATGTGAGTCAATCTCTTTACAGCCTTTCTGATCACTCAGGATCTCTATTTGGTACAAGCAAGGTTATCACTCATCGTCTGAATAGATCACACCATAAGAGTTCTGTGTGTCTTAGGAGGTTGCCATGTATTCTTCTCAGTATTCGCGAATTAAATATATGGATACCATATTCCATAGAAAGTGTTACCTTCTTCTTGGCCTCTTTGTAGCTGAAGATGTTTCCTGTGTTTCTCCTTTAGTGCGGGGTCCCAAATTCTCTGTTTCCATATGAGAAGAGAAAGTTCACTTACTGATTTCCAGTTAGCAGCTATAACCAACCTGGCTGCTGTCCAGAAAAAACTCAGGAGCTCTTTATGTCTTATCTGTGTATTACAGTCCATATAAAGAGATAGTAGTCCCAGTTTTGCAGATAGTGTTATATCGTGTTGTGTGACCTCACCGGCAAAGGCGAAGACCTGGACCCAAAGCCTCTGTACCATTGGGCAATCCCACCACATATGCAGGTAGGTGCCCCTTGTGGCTCCACACTTCCAACAACTAGGATTCACATTACAATTAAAATAGCTCTGCTTTACTGGCATAACATACCATCTGTGCCTCATCTTCAGTGCATTTTCTTTCACTCTATGTGACAGAGACTTCATGGGGGGTGTTTTAATCTATTTTAAATTGTTTTGTAAGCTGCTCTGCAATTTTTGATAGAAAGGTGGGGGAGAAATCAAATAAATAAATAATCCAGGGGTGCAGAACCTCTGGCCCATGGGCTGGATCCAGTTCCTCCAAGAATAAACTGGGTAAATGCCAATGCCTTGGAGGGCATCCCTGATCTGAGATCAAGGATAAAAGTACGGGTTCTCCCATGCACTGCGCACCAGCAGAGGCATCCCCACTGTTACCTCAGATTGGAGATAAGGGTGAGGATGCAGGGTGATGGGACTCTGCCCATGCTGGGAAGAGCAGACCTCCTCTGATGCTGGCCAAGGAGCTTTGCAAGGCATCCAGCGGGGCAGCATGCAGTGTCCAAAGACAGGGACTCAACCCAAGCCAGGAAGAATGGCCACTCTTTCTGGCATGGGAAGTGGCCCTGGCTTTGCACAATGAACGGCATCTCTGGACACAAGGCAGCACACAAAGCCAGGAACTCAGCCAACCAAGTCATTTTCTTCATGCTGGGAGGAGGCATGGAACTCAATACCTCACCCAGCATGGAGAGAAGAAGGGGCGGGGGGTGACATCATTATGTCCTCTAGCCTGTGGTGGGCCTGATGGCAGGCTAGGTTGTGTCTCTGTTCTGCAGCCCTTTTGTAATCCATGTGTCTGTGGGAAGAGAAGACTGCAAACAGTTTTAGGCAAACTGAAACAAAGAGCAAAGTTCTGGGATCAGGAAGCATCTGGCTACGTCCCTGGCCTAGAAATGTAGTATAGGACTGGAAGAGTGTGACTCTCTGCTGGAGTGTTTGAGCTATGTGCCTCTATCTGCACAGTCTGTACATTTGTAAATAAATGCAAATATTACAAAATGCCAAATAAGCCACCAGTGTTCTTCAAAAGGAAACCAAACCTGGGTAAGCACTGCACTGTTGGAATTTCTCACTACTAGGAGAATAAGGGTGTGCATTACAGGACAGATAGAAGGGAGAGAAACATTGTGGTGGGAAAGGAAATGCATTGTTGAACATCCCTCTCCCGGCCTTGCCCAGCTTTTATTAAAGCTCAGCGTATCACAGAAAGCGACAGAACAGTATTTATTTGGTACATTTCTAATTCACCTAATAACTAATGTTCTCTCGGTGGATTACAAAAACTAAAACGCCATTTTAAAACACAGTTAAAAATATAAAAAACAATACACATATTTTAAAGAATAAAATACAATATAGTGCTAAACAATAAACAGCACAGGAGCTGATAAAACAGCCTTAATACTGTTTTATTAATACTGACCAGAACTAGGTCTCTAAAATGCCTGGGAAAAAAGAAAGATATTTGCCTGGTGCTGAAAAGATGACAATGTAGGTGCCAGGCAAACTTCTTTGGGGAGCTTATTCCACAAGTGGAGTGCCACCACTGATAAGACCCTGTCTCTTGTAGCCATCTACCTAGCTTCCTTTGGCGAGGGCACCCAGAGGAGGGCCTTTGAAGATGACCTAAGGGTCCAAGCAAGAGGAGACATGCTTTTAAGTACTCTGGCCCCAAGCTGTTTAGGGCTTTAAAGCTCAACACCAATGCTTTGAATTGGGCTTGGAAATGGACTGGAAGCCAATTAGCATTACTGGAATATTTCAAGGTAATGAGAATTTATTACATAAAACACTTATAAGATTTCTAGCGACTGCAGCTGGATTGTTGATAGCTAGCAAATGGAAGTATCTAAAAGGAATCTCGCTTAAAGACTGGTACAGAGTATGGCAGATTTCAGTATTAGAAGAATTTACAAATAATATTAAATTAGCAAAAGGACAAAGAAAAAAGGACAGTTTTATGGATGAATGGTACTGTTTTATTGTTTATACAAATGCAGAGAAACAATGGAGTGTTCCCTCTTACTACAAAACACTGGTTATCATAGAACAGAAAAAGGTACTATCCATGATTAAAATAACAAATAAGGCATATGTATTAACAAATTGTAATGCATGTTTTCAAACATTTTAAAAAATCGCAGTGAAAGTTTATTTTAGGTTATATATTTATTCTTAAGAATAAAATATGTACATCTGATTGTTAATAGAGTAACATGGATACGTGTAAATTGTTGCACAATTTATTATGCATTTGTTGCACAAAGCTGTACAGAGAGATAATGTACATGTATTATAATGGAAATGAAATAAAGCACAGTTAAAATAATAAACCTATTTTATTGTAGCAAATCTCACAGTAAAAACATAATGGTTACACTCTTCAGAAATCTTATACTTCCATGTCAAGTATAGGCCCAAGGCTTAGTTCAAGAAATAGTCCAAAGACTTTTAACTACAACCATGCAAACGATTGTTTCCAAATTGCAATCCCTGTGTTGCAGAATATAAGGCAGAGTCAAGGGTCACAATAAATCCAAGAAGGATAACATTCCAGGCAATTCAAGATGTAGTTCAGAAGTACATTAGGGTGCGATCCTATGGGGATAATCAGCTGCCGCTGAACTCAGAGGCAGCCAGCTATCCAATGCAGGGTGGGCAGAGCATGGAAGAGATCTTTGTGGCTAAACAGCTGATTTCAGCTGTCTAGCCAGAGCGCATCAGAACAGAGGGGAGGCCAGCCAGTGCATAGGAATTGTAGTGGTGCCTCCACGGTCCCTGCCCCACCCCCAGGAATGCCCTTTTTCTGGCTGCTCCATGCTGCTCTTATGAGCACAGAGCCAGGGATGAACTGCTCCACCTATGAGGTGGAGGGAGGGGGGGTTCTGGGAACCAAAAAATCCTATCGAGATGCTGTCAGAATCTCCACAGGATGTGTGTCAAGACAGATCAAAGTTCAAGGAGCACAGAAAGTCCACACTAGAGAGAAAATGAGGGCACTGAGCAATAGAGACTTTCCCTCCCAGGGCCTCTCTGGTCCATACTCTCAGGCAGACTAGGTCCAGGTATCAAGATAACAACAGGCAGGTGGAAATCGTAAGCAGTAGAACTATTCCCCCTTGGGGCCTCTACTTCAGTAGATCCCAGGCAGGCTAAAAACGCAGGTGTTGTGATGATCCCAGGCACTAAAGAAAGGTTAAGACCAAACACAGAAATGGTCCAAACAATAGAGACATTATTTCCAGCTTCATATTCCATGGCAGGTTCTTAATACAAGGTTCAAAAGACCTGGGTCCAAATTGGATGGAGAGTCCAGGTGAAGAGTGCTTTGAGTAGCTCAGATGGTGATAAGTCCAAACAGCAAGGATTTGGGGGCAGTGAAGATGAGAACATTCCTCTGTGGCTATGGCACAAACTTAAATACCAAGGGAGTGGCTATCGCGACTTCACGCCTTATTGATTTCATGCTATTAAAAAAAAGGGCTCCTAAGCTGGAGTCACCTACTTCTGTGGGATTGCGGATGGAGGACAGAGGAGGAACGAAATCAACTACACTGAGTGGCAAAATGAAGTGGTGTGAGCAGGTGAGGAGAAATAGCATACCTACATGTAGCTCTGAACTCTTGAGTTCCTGGCTGCGAAATGGTGGAAACATTGGGAAAAAACAGGGAGGGGAAACACCCCTTGGCTGGGGTCAGCGAGGTCATGGCCAGGTGAAAGACAGACCCCTGGGCAGGGCTATCATGACCAAGTAAATGTGGAGGGTAGGGGCACACAGCACCAGAAGTGCAGAGGAGTTGAACTAAAGAAATAAAAAGGAGTAAAAGTAGTCTCAGAAAACCCAGCTTTCCACCAGAAAACTCCAGGGTGGCGGCAGACTGGCCATGACATCATGTGCCATGGATGACCTAAAAATAGTCCCAATTCAAAGCAAATTCCCCGTGAGGATAGCCTCCTGGCTTGGGATCCCACTTTGAATACAAGATTCCTTGCTTTCCTAACTCTCGATGTGTCCATGTTCTCTTTACTGGACCAGGGCCAGCGAACCAGGGCCTGAGGATATGCTGGCAAGGGTAAGGGTGTTTAGCATTTCCTAAGGCTCACTGACTGCAGAGGGCAAGGTTTGGGCCTGGATGTGGCTTTCCCCTGGATGGGGTCAGGGGTCTTAACCAGCACACCTGCTAGAAGGCACTGTGGTGGCTAATGGTGGTAGGGATGCTGTTGCTGTGACCTCACCCTATTGGCCATTTGCCTGCCTGTGATACCTGTTCTCCTCTGCAGGGCCTAGAAGCCCTGCCGCTGCCCTCTGCTAGGACCCATGCATGTGTGGGGCTCTGGTGATCAATGGGTCAGGTGCCAATGCTGTATATAGGTGCTGAGGTGGGGGCATGGGGCTTGCTTTACAGGGGCCTGGGGAAAACTGCCCCAGTTGCCTTCCCCCTCTGCTCATGTGCATGTTTGGTTTGCCACAACATATTATGCTGGTTGGCCTTGCTCTCTTGCACTCTGATGACTATCTGCCTCATTCACTCCAGCAGTTGTGACCAGCATGCCTATCAGCCTCTGGGGTCCCAGCCCCTTGTCCTGACTGGTGCTGTGGTTGCAGGTGGGGGAAGGTAGCATCACATTCCCTTGGCACCCACCTTCCTCATGCACTCACACAAGAACAGAGGCTTCAGTCTCACATCTTTAATTCACCATCAACAGGTTCATTACAGATGCAAATCCCCAAAGACTCTCAGGCTACAAAGGAATAACAACAGAGAATCCAAATGGGAGCTACGATGTTGCTAGCCCGTTTGAACAGGAACTTGCTGGCTAGAATAACTTAGGGAGGAAAACCCCTCCCATCCAGTGATGCTCCCCTACGTCAATCCTCACGCATCACCAACCGGGTCGACCGTCTGAGCTCCACCTCTAACTTTTCCCGCTTCACTCTGCACTGCAGTCTAGCATCCCTCCCCGTGCTCTCCTCCTCCTGGATTCTCTCCGGGGGGGGGGGGGGGCTGTGATCTAGCTGAGACTTTCACTGAACTGCAACAGAGATGTTCATCCTGACAGGAAAGACACATTTGTGGGGCTCATCATGGCTTTGAAAGTTGCATAACAGATAGCAAGGTAGCAGGTGGAGTATCCTCCATAGTCCCATTTCCATAATGTGTCTACCAATATGTGCTGCATAACTATCTGTCAGAGCTTGCAGTGGTGCAGGAGCCTGTCTGGAGAAGCTGGGTTGGCAACCCTATGGAGGAGCAGCTGACGGTGCTCTGGGCCTGCTGCTGGGCTTCCCTTATGGTCTGCATAAAACTGGCTATGTGGCGAGACTGGTCTTCTGCACAGCTGAGACGCTGTCTGCGGGGAACAAAGGGAGACCTGCTTGTGAGCTTCCCAGGGGCATCTGATTGGCTACTGTGTGAACAGAATGTTGGACTAGGTAGCTTTCGGTCTGATCCAGCACAGCTTGTCGCATGTTCTTAGACAGTAATGGATACTGCTTAGCAGCTGGAACACTCAGCCTAGACCTAGATGTATGATAGATATTTGTGAGGCAGAAGGAGACAGAGGGAGAGAGATGCCAGCCGAGTGCTCTCGCAGTGGCCTGGACCCAGCCTCCGTCCCTCTGCTGGGGGAAGGTGTGAAATAGCTGTGATGATGCTGACCCTTCTCTGATAGCAGCTGGTGATGTTCTCCATGCAGGACAACTGCCTGATGCATCCCAGATGAGTGGCTGTGGTCCTGCAAATTACGCCAACAGGAGTGCATGGGCATCCACTGCACTGGTAGGAGCCTGGCCGGCATCTATGGCAGTCTTGCCACTGGCTGTGTTCTGTGTGTCCTTTACCAGTATGGGGTTCGTGGGTACCCTTGAGTACAGTGTGTATTACTTTCTATGTGGGAGAGACCACTGCCAGCTGGTGGGGGGGCAGGATGGTTTCACCAAGAGTTTATCAAGAGACATTTTCTATATGTAGCCATGGGGGGTGGGAAGAGATGTGGGAGACATTTCTGGCTGTTATTATTTATTTCATTTATTGTTAATTTCTTGCATTTATATTCCACTTTCTGCCAACGATGGCACTCAAGGTGGCAAATAGTAAATACAAGTAAAAACAATCTCAATTACAACATGAAAACAAATTAATTAAAAACACAGCAATAAAATATAAATAAAGAGCACCCAACCAGCTAAAAAAAAAAGTCCTCATCAGCAGCAAACCAGCTTACATGCCAAAGGTCTACAATGAATAGAAATCTCTTTGCCTGCTGACAGAAGGAGAGCAAAGATGGGGCCAACCTGGCCTCCCTTGGCAGGGAGTTCCAGTGTCTGGGAGCAGCTGCTGAGGCTCTTATGTCCCCACCAAATGTGCCTCCAGTGTTGTAAAGAAGGGCCTCCCACAAAGATCTTAAAACCTGGGCACGCTCGCATGGGAGAATGTAGTCTTCCAAATGGTCTGGTCCCAAATCACATAGGGCTATATAGGTCAGTACTAGCACTTTGCATAGGGCCCAGAAATGGACCAGTAGCTAGTAAAGCTTTCCTAACAAGAGAATCACACACTCGCTGTAACCAGCCCCAGTCAACAGGCTGGCTGCAGCAGTTTGGACCGGCTGAAGTTCCTGAACACTTTTCAAAGGCAGCCCCATGTAGAATGCAGCCCAAATTACATGCGCCACCATGGCCAGATCCAAAATTTCCAGGAACTGGCACAACTGGCACACCAGCCTCAGCTGTGCAAACACACTCCTGGCCACTGCCAGGTTCTGGGCTGGGTGCAGGAGTACACCCAAACTGCGACCTGAGTCTTCAAGGGGAATGGAACCCTGTCCTTCATAGCAGAGTCATCCCTCCCCGTTTGCTAACCTGTGTTTGGTGCTTTGCAGCCCCAGCGCAAGTCAGCCACTGCTTGAGGCTGGAAAGCACATGCTGTGCCACAGCATCATGCCCCCCACACACCCTGCCACTGCACCTCCCCAACCCCCTTCCCTTACTGCCACATCGCACCCTTCCCCTTACCACTGAGTTGCATCTCTCCACTCCTTCCCCTTCCCCAAACAGAGGGTGGGTGGCTGCTCCCGAGAGCCCCTGCCAACCACTCTGTCACTGTGGCATTTGCCATAGCAGGAGAGTGGGCTGGTGGGGCTCTCCAGAGCACCTGCTAGCATCGCCAAGCTGGTGGCTGCACCAGAGAGCCCTACTGGTCCTGCTGTGGCAAACACCATGGAGGGAGAGTGGCTGGTGGGGCTTTCTGGAGCACCCGCTGAAGGTAGCGGGCTCTCCTGGTGGCAAGCCACCACTCTGCCAGCTCTGGTGCCTGAGGCAGATGTTTCATCCTGCCTCATGGGGGGGGGGAGCGGCCCTGATGCTTTGACCACATATCCCCCATTAGAAGCATTGAGTGAGGGCAGGTGTTGGTATCTGGAATCCAGAGTACCTGTAGGGGTTTTGAAGACAAATGTTAACCATGTGCTCTTTATACATGGGTGTGGAAGTCAGCTTGTTTGGGTAAAATGCCTTTTCTCCGTGGTCCCCATCCCCAAAGTTCCCCCTTGTGTGCAAAACATGTGGCAGGAGCAGGGGTAGGCAACTCGTGGCCCTCCTGTTGGACTGCAACTCCCATCAGCCATTGGTGCAGGCTGGTGTGCACTGCAACCTAAAAACATCTGGAGGGCCACAAGTTGCCCACCCCTGACTGCATACCTCATCCCATGTCATCTGAATTGTAGCCTCGCTGTCAGAGGGCTATATACTGGTGCTAGTGATATGCTGTGTTCGAGTGCAGAGGTACCTGAATCCTGTGCTCTGTTGTGGCAAAGTATTTTTTTAGCTAGTTGGTAGGAGTTGTTTTCTGCCCTCCATTGAGCTGCATGGGTGCTTTTTGACTTTCACCTCCTCTGTAGCCAGTGTAATGTTGCACAGGCCATGTGAGTGGGTCAGGACCGGGGTGGGGGGAGTTTAAGATTTGACATGCTTCTGCTCCTCCACGGCCCTGCCCACATCCCACTCCCATCTCTGCCCCACTGTGGAGTTGCACCAACAGTTCAATGGGGTTGCATCAGTGGTATTGAATTGGCAGTCCAGATATGGTATTGTGGAGCTGAGTTGGTGTATCAGCAGAATTGCACTGGCACCTCTCTACTGGAAGAAGTGCATCTGAGGGGCTCTGCTAGCATGGGGGGCCTTCTGCCAAATCCTAAGTGCCTCCCCACATTCCAGCCCGCATATTGAGAATAGGAATGTGCCCTTAATGCATGTACTGTATTGGACAGTAGAATACAAAGATTGCTAACAATAACCCTAGGGAGCGATGGACATTTTATAATTTCCACATGCCCCCTAAACAAGTCTCTTGGTGGCACCAATGTAATTACCAATAAGCATCACCTTGAAGATAACCTTCTTTTAAAAGACAAGATCCTATTGTCTTCATTGTCCTTTCCTGAAAGCAATAAAAAATCATGGTCAGGGACAGAGGAAGGGAACTATAGCAGTGACAAAGGAGGAACTGCTACTGTAGTTCACATTAATTACTCATACTAAAAAGAGAGGGAGAGAGAGAGAGAGAGAGAAAAGTAAGCAGAATGGAACATATGATCATGCTATCAGGCGTCACTAAAAGTGCAGGGCGGGGGGAGGCGAGTGGAAGCCACCACACTCTGCAGTGGACAGTGTTTCCTAGCGACTGCAACATAAAGAAGAGGTTGCTAAGTAACTGGGGAGTCTGCAGGCACAAGTTCTGGCCAAGCTGAATCCGGAAATGGGCTATAAAAGGAATGTCCCCTATTCCAGTCTCCTGGTTACCATGGTGATCATACATAAGCAATAGATCTCAAGTTAAGAGGCAGAGCTTATAAATATGTTTCTTTTTCTTTTTTGGAAACAGTTCCCAAGCATCCTATCAAAGCAGCCTGCTCATGGTAGATCTCCCCACCTCGAACTGAATAAGATAGCGGTGATCTATCTATCTATCTATCTATCTATCTATCTATCTATCTATCTATATCTATCTATCTATCTATATCTATCTCCCACTAGCTGAAGCTCTCTGGGAGGTTCACAAAATAGAGTTCAGAACTATACAATATAATAATAAAACACAGCATAAAAATTATAAATTAAAAAATTAAAACAGCTATAGAATAAAACCAAAGCAAATTCCACAGCGGTGCTATGATGTAAAGAGCATGAACACTGTTTTTAAAAATGGAAGGACTAAAAAGCCTGTGAGAATAGAATGGTCCTCCCTTGGCACTAAAGGACCACAACATCGGTATCAGGCAAGTCTCTCTGGGGAGGGCATTCCCCAGCTGGGGTGCCACCACTGCAAAGGCTCTTTCAGATTGACAGGATTGTCACAGACATAGGCGTAGACTTCAAAGAGGCTTAGGTTTCTATGCGTGTATTAGATCACAATTATCAAGAATGGTAAGAAGTTGCAAACATGTACACTAAATTAGGAAGATGACAGCGTTGTCAGCATCACACCAAATGGATAGTTTAGGGCAGCCTCCCCAAGCCTGGTGGCCTCCAGATACGTTGGACTGTAATTCCTACCATTCCCAGCCAGCATGGGAAGGCCGGACTAAGAGAAAGGGAAGGCGCAAAGCATATCAAGTAGCAATATACAACCAACCAACCAGCTGCATATGGGTCTCCAGGCATATCTGCATGTGCTGGAGATTCTTAGGAATTTCAACTTTAATTAAAACAACAAAAAAAAGGTTTCCAGCTGTCATGTTTCCAGAGGTAAATTTGATCAAATAGCAAACATATCTAGGCTGAAATCCTATACCGACTTCCTTAGAAGTAACCTCCATTGAATTCTGAATAAACATGTTGTCAGGGTTCCCTTTATGACCTGGACCCGCTGAGCAATTCCTTAAAGGATCTCTTGCCTCCTTACAAGCCCCACCTTCCTTCTTTTAAATGTCTCCTTCCCAGTAACATGAGGTTTAGGCTGTGGATGTGGGGTGACTGACACTCTAGACACAAGATTTAACAACAAGTTTACTGGTAAATTTAAAGATAGCAAATAATAACTAAAGTCATTTACACAATAAAGCTGAGTGATGCAAAACGCATTAAAACAAAACAAAAGTTGCAAAACACAAATTCTTTTACTTGTCCTTAGACTTTTCTATGCTGCTTCTTCCTGCTCACTCTTCACATTCTGCTCTCACTTCAGGCTCTGGCTGTCTCTCTCTTACTGGCTCTCTCGCTCTCTTTATATACTGTCTTCCCTCAAAACCAAAAGTACTGCTTCAAACCTGAAGAAATTAAACTTAAGTGGAGAAATGAAACTGACACTTAACCAGAGAAATGAAACTACTCCTCTCAGGGTTACCCCCTCCCAATAGAAAACTCCAGGCTTCTAAGCCTGACTTTTTTGCCCTTTGCCTCTGTAGGTCTCAAACCTTCACACAAGTATAGGACTAAATTTATGGACATGTATAGGACTGTTAAGGACTAAAACAAGGAGGTGAAGAAAGGGAAGCTCTAATGCATTATACTGTCCAACTCAAGTACATCCATCTGAGCAGCTAAACCAGCAAATATATGAGAAACCAGCAAACTACAAAGGTGCTATTTTCTTCTAAAAGGTATACTGAGTTCCAAGCTAATTCCAAGCCTTGTTACCTAAATTTCTGTGAGATGCATAACTAAACGGTAACCCATTCCAAATAATGGTTGCAACATGGTAGGTCAGTATCCCAATACTGTTGCTGTGGGTTTGAGGCTGAGATTGGCTTGTCTAAGGTCACAGAAGCAACATCTGAACTGAGGGCTTCCTGATTTACAACGAACAGCACATGTTTACTCAGAAATAAATCACGATGAGCTCAGTGGGCTTTACTTCTGGGCAAATGTCTATAGGATTGCAGCCTTAGGCACACTTACCTAGAGATAGCCTGCACCTGGAAAAAGGCTGCATTTTGGTCTTGGGAAAAGCATTCAGAGCATCCCCCACTATGACAACTCAGGCCCTGCAACTCCCAAACAGAACTGTGTATGTGATCCTTTGCAACCACCTTTCTTGTGAGCCCATTGTGACCCAATTTCCTCTATCCATCCCTGTAAACACCTGCAAATTGTAGATCTTGCCTCAGGGCAATGGACACAGAAGCACCCACCAATAAATATTTGATCTGAACTGAATTGAATTGGAAGGGGAAACGGTGACTTTTGCATCAAAAGAGAGCCTTACCTGACTGCCTTTTTGTCACCACAGTGAAGCCTTTTGTTTAAGACAATCACCAGGAGATCCTTCTGTTTATGACCTGGTTCGCACTTAAAAAATATGGTTTGTTGTTGAGTTAACCTCTGGGTTATTTAGTCCCTAAACAAGCCAGCGGTCTTGGTTTGCACTTCATGTTCCTCAACCTATGAAGGAGCTGATTGTGGGTTGTGCAGTATAAAATGGAAGAAGTCAGTTCGCTGTTGGGTTTTAAACTGATGAGGGTGCAATCCTATGCATGTTTAGACAGAAAAAAGTCCTACAACTCCCAGCACACCCCAGTCAGCATGCCAGTCTGGGGAATGCTGGAAGTTGTAGGACTTTTTTCTGTCTAAACACGCATAGGACTGTGCCCTGAGCTGTCATTAAGTGTGAACAAGGCCTCTCACATGGAATATCTGCTGCAAGATATGGCCAGAGATGCTAATGAGATACATTCTTCCCCCTCGCTTCACATCAGGAAGAAGAAAGAAAAGCCATGTTTCCCTTTCTTCTCTCTCCAACTGACACTTTAAAATCAGTCTTCCAAATCTGATGAGCCATCTTGAAGTGAGAACTTAGCTGTATTTTAATTATTAAATACTGAAAGGATGGATAAAAGGAGCATGCCAAGTTTCTGCATTGTAGGATTCTTTCAATCCAGGAAGGACCCTCATTCTCTGCTTAGTTAAGCAATCCCCTCTCCTTCTCCGTCAGAGAGTTCAGCAGAGCTTCCAGCACCCAAACGTCAACAGATAAGGAGGTACATCTTTGCCTTCTAATTGGTCCATGAACCCTATTGGTCCATGAACCCTACCCTATTATCAACTCTACAAACCCTTGACTTTGGAAACCTCTATCTGCTTTCTTCCACCACCACCCCGTCACATTTGCTCTACTTCCCCGCCCCCAAATGCACTCACGATTCTAAAGAAAATCGGTTTCTTTCCTATTCAAATCATCACAGGATCTGAAATCACTGCTCTGAAAACCTTTATTTCCTTCCCACCCCATGTCCATAGTTAGCTATACACACACCTTGTTAAAAAGGCACCCATGCTCACAGATTTATAATTTCCCCCATGGTATTTTAAGGTCACATTGCCTCTCCCTTCAAGGACTAGAAATATTAATTTCCCTTTAAGGTGCCACACTTCCATCACCTGATTTTGGTCACACAGACACACACAAATCTGGTCCTCTGGAACCCTGACATCATGTACGAACAGAGTGCTTATGCATGCTGCCTGTTTGGTCCCACTACAAGTCGGAGTGGTTGAACAAACTTGTTGTTGGGTTATTTCTCTGGCTTGTTGGGGGAGAGACAAGCCAGAGGTACAGGTTCGCATGTCATGCTAAACAAACCATGGACCAAAGGTCTGTAGTTTGTTTAGCTGTTCCCACTTTCAGTGGAAGCAATTGGGCAGCATTTACAAGTATGCTACTCATAAACGATAAGCCAAGGTTTCTCCGGAATTGTGACATGTGAACTCTCCCATGGAATAAGAATAAGGAATAAGAAGAGACGTCCTGTTATGGACTGGTAACTGGTTAAAGAGCAGAAAGCAGAAAGAGATCTTGGGGTGAACAACGCAATGGAAATGTCAAAACAGTGTGTGGCTGCTGTGAAAAAGGCAAATTCCATGTCAGACATAATCAGGAAATGAATCAAAAACAGAAGTTCAAGTATCATACTCCCCTCATACAAATCTATGGTGCAACCACATTTGGAATACTGTGTACAGTTTTGGTCATCACACCTAAAAAGGATATGGTAGAGCTGGGAAAAGTGCAGAAAAGGGCAACCAAAATGATCAAGGGGCTGGAGCATCTCCGCTATGAGGGAAGGTTACAACATCAGGGACTGAGCTTAGGAAAACTGTGCATAAGGGGAGACATGAGAGAGCTGTACAAAAATATGCATGGTATAGAGATAGTGGACAGAGAGATGTTTTTCTCCCTCTATAACACTAGAACCTGGGGTCATCCCATGAAGCTGATTGGTAGGAGATTGGGTGGATGATGCTAATTCTCTGCCATGTGATTTAAATTCTCTTCAATAAAGTACTCCTTGGTTAAGCAATGGTGTCTTTAAAAGTTCCAAATCCTGATAACCTTAAGATGCCAAGTTTTGGGATGCTCAGTGCTCAACATTAAAAAAAAAAAAATAAAGCATCAGGGTTGCATGTCTGAAGGTACACATTTGGTCATAAAATGGACACTTGTAAATCAAACACAGTGGAATTAAGTTCCTAATACACATGCACAGGCTTGCACTGTCCCATCTCTTAGATACTACACTACACCAACCAGTAGATTGGGGAACCTGTGGGCAGAATTCCAAAGAGAGCTCCCAGACAGAAAATGAAGACGAAAGTCATATATACTTGAAGGGAAAAATGGTCTCCTTTTTCTCTTTGAGTTCTCTGTTTGGTAAGCTTATTTCTACTCTGTGGGTGGGGGCTTATTTAAAGCTTGTGCCAAACTAACTGATTACAAGGGACTGAACTGAAATTCCCAATCATAGGATATGGAAAATGTAAAGTAAGGGACAAGAAGTCCAGGTCTCTGTTTTAAAATTACAGACTACTGCTGTGGTTTTTAAAGAGAAAGAGCTTTTATAGAAAACACTATAATATAACGGGATTTAAGCATGGTGGGGAGCAAAAATAGACACAGACAAAAGGCAATGTGTCTGTCCGTCTCTAGAGTGCTGGAGAATTCAGAACTTCTCTTTCTGCCTGATATGGACTTACTGAATGTCACCTGGCATGCGAATGGGGAAGTATGCATCCTGCTGGGCATCCAGGCATTCACATTTGGGCACATGTTTTCCATGCTGCAAGGGCTCAAGCCAGTAGGCATTAGCAAAAATCAGTCCTTGTGCTCACAGCACTGGCTTACATTTGCATATATCTGTGGGCCCAGGGGAACACTAGTGATGAAGCTTCAGAGCACTAGCAACAGAACTGAGAAAAACGTAAGGGAACCAGGGAAGTTAAACCTGTGTGAGGAGAAAATAAGTGCTATCTATATATGAAAGCTAAACCAAAGTCATGGCATGTTATGACTTGAGTCCTGAGGTGGTCATTCTAGGACAACTTACAGCCTCTCAACTCTAGGAAGAATGAACAGAAACCAAAAGAACTCTTTAGAACATCTTCCCCTAAAGGGATGGGAGAAGAAGCAGGGATAGTTTCTTGAGCTGCTACCATCTAGCTCCCAGTGGTGACCCCTCCCCCCCCCCAACTGCCACCAGAAGGGCTTCTGACAACATCTTGCCCTGAGGGGATGGAAGAAAAAACAGACTAGGCTTGAACTCAAAAGAAGGGAAGCTGCAGAAGAGAAGGGAAAAAAGAGGAACAGGCTAGCAAAGAACAGCCCAGCCCAGATGGCCAATAGATGCAGTACAAATCTGAGTTCAGTTGATATATTTCCGCCCATCTGGTCAACTGAATCATATATCACCATCATCCTTCCCACCTCCCTCCCAAGCCCTTTCCTTGTGTCTTTTTCGATTATGAGCCTGACGGCAGGGGCTGTCCTGCTGTTGACTGAACAGCGGGATAGAAATGCTTTCAATGAATGAATGAAACCTTTGCTACAGAAGACATTGGACAGATACCCATGCCTGAATGGACTGTGTCAGGGAGAGTACCTGAAGAACAACATTCTGCTTGCTTTCTAGAAGCAATACCTGTTTTGTTCATTGTTGTTGTTCAGTCATTAAGTCATGTCCGACTCTTCATGACCCCATGGACCACAGCACGCCAGGCCTTCCTGTCCTCCGCTCTCTCCCGGGGTGTGCTCAAGTCCATATTCATTGCATCAGTGATGCTATCTAGCCATCTCATCCTCTGCCGTCCCCTTCTCCTTTTGCCTTCAGTCTTTCCCAGCATCAGGGTCTTTTCCAGGGAGTTTTCTCTTCACGTTAGGTGGCCCAAATATTTGAGCTTCAGCTTCAGTATCTGTCCTTCCAATGAGCAGTCAGGGTTGATTTCCTTTAGGATGGACTGATTTGACCTCCTTGCAGTCCAGGGGACTCGTAAGAGTCTTCTCCAGCACCACAGTTCGAAAGCATCCATTCTTTGGCGCTCAGCCTTCCTTATAGTCCAGCTCTCACAGCCATACGTTGCTACTGGGAAAACCATAGCTTTGATTATACGTTTTGTTCATAATTACAAGCAAATGTATATCACAAATTAAAAGCCATACACATGTTCAAATATTGAGGTTCATATTGCTAGCAAACTGAAAATGCCACCTGACCAAAAGCCCTCCACCATAGTAGACTGGAACCATTAAAAGATTATTAGAAGCCAAATAAAATCTAGTTGGATCTGTAGGGAACCTGGTAACTTTGCTGCTAAGGCCTTGTACATGGCAACTGCCTCTGGGTGCTTTTGCTTGCCATCCATCTGCTCAGGAAACACAGCACTCCAAGGCACAGGGAAGAATAATGGAGGAGGCAGATAAAGCAGCACATATGTTGAAGTCTGTTTCATTGTCGTCGTCCCCCCAGCAAAATATACTCATGATGGGATGTTCAGAATGAAAAGAGATCTATTTATTTCTTATTGTATTATATAAGCTGGGACCCACAACAAAAAGTTATGGTGTGTGTGTGTGTGTGTGTGTGTGTTCCTCCATCACATATATACAGCTGCACATTATTTTCCTTCCACCCCCAATCTAGTGCAATATTTGTGTCACTCAGGTCTGAGGCCGAGTGAGCAGCTTACTGCACAATTGCACCACAGTGCTACACTGCACAGGATTAATTAGGATCAGAAGAAGCACTTAATATCCACCCTCCCCCACATACTCTTTAAGTTGCAGAGGTTAAAGAGCCGCAAACAGTTTAAAGTATGTTCAAAGGAGAGGAACAACTGGGGTCAGTTGTGCACGTCATCTGATTCTAATTGCCTCTGTAACACAGGTAGCCTAGACCAGTAAGACGAAATAATAACTGGTTTATTTCTTCATGCAGTGGTGTTTGGCATCCACCTTGTAACCACACCCAAAAACACAGGCCTGGAGCATGCTCACACTTTTATCTTTTTACCTCTAGGTGGCAACAACATAAATATATATTACACTCCTCCCCCTTTAGTTTGTACTATCAACATATAGGCAAACAGAAAATGAAAACAGAAAACAAATTAATATCTGAATATACTGAACTAGTCACTACGTACGCTGGTCTTAACCCACAAAGTCCTTTGTGTTTGCAAACCTAGCCTCTCCCTGGGCTTGGGGATTCTCTTTGAATGGCGCAGAGTAACTGCAGGTGTCCCTGGCTCACCCACAGGTGTCACTGGATGTTCTGTCTCTGAAGGTGTTTCATCAGGAGACACGCCTAAAGCAGTAGGATGACCTGATGCAGCCTGTGTTCATTCCAGCCTCTTTGGGTTGATGCAAGTGGACAGTGGGATGGTTCCATGCCAATTTGCTCTTTCATCTCAACCTGTGGTTCCTCTGCTGTAATCTCTTCTCTGTAGTTCGAACGCATTTGATTATGTCATTGAATACACCTGCCATTTGGCAATTCCACCACCCGTGAAAGAGGCCCTGCCTGTGCTATAACGCAACCTGACAGCCAGCAAAGTCAATTCCTAAGACTGAAGGCATAAACTATGTTACCTACTGTTAGTGATGCTGCTTTTAAATCATAACAGAATTTCTGTGCTTCCTGCTTCTCACACACCTTAGTAGCCTCATTAGGGTGCAGAGTGTCCAGGTGTGTTCATAATTTCCTGCCCATTAGCAGCTCTGCTGGTGATTTCCCTGTGGTGGAGTGTGGTGTGACATGATACTGGAAAAGGAACCTGGCCAACTTGTCTTTAAGCTACCACATGTCATTTTTTAAAGTCCCTCTTTCAAAGTCTGTACAATTTTTTCTGAGACCATTTGAAACTGGGTGATGTGGTGCAATTCTTCCATGCATGATATGGTTTTTGTCCAAGAATTCTTGGGAAATTGCACCTGTAAACCCGCTGTCACTTACCACCACCTCTGGCAATCCAAAAGTAGAAAAAGAAAGGCGGAGCTTATCAATAGCAGCTTCGGCGGTAGCGGGTGACATCATGTGAACTTCAAACCATTTGGAATGTGCATCTTTTATTATGAAGAATGTTTTCCCCATAAACGGACCAGCATAATCTATGTGAAGTCTTGCTCAGGACGTTGTGGCCATTCCCATGGATGTAAGGGTGCTTTTAGAGGAGCACGGCAAGTAGATTGACAAACACCACACTGCCGCACTACTGTCTCAATCTGTTAGTCTATCCCTGGCCACCACATGTAAGTACATACTAGCCCCTTCATCTGTACAATGTGACAACTTTAGCACAGCAGACTGACTCCCTGGTGGTACAACTATCTGAGACTGCAATAATAAACACCCGTCCTGGATACTCAAGGACTCTCTATGCTGAGAATAGGGCTGCAGATCTGTGCCTCCCCCTGCAGTCCATACATTTGTGACCATTCTTTTCATTCTACACAACAGAGGATCTTAGTCAGTCTCCCATTTAATCGTTGCTGCATCTATTAGAGATGTGGACATCGGTTCAATAAGAATGGTTTCTGTAGGCTGGGGTACTGACTTTGGGCAATTAGGTAACAGAAGTCTGCTAAGGGCATCAGCATTACTCATGGCATGACCTGGTTTATATTCAAATTTGTACACATGAACAGGTAATGTTAATTCCCATCTCTGGATTCTAGCAGATGCCATTGGGGTTACTGGCTTGTTCTCTCCTGGCAGACCTTGCAGAGGTTTATGATCTGATAGTATGACAGAACTTCTGCCATATAGATATTAATGGAATTTACCCCCCAAAACCACTGCTAACCCTTCATGTTCTAGCTGTAAATAGTTCTTTTCTGCTGGAGCCGGTGATCTTGATGCATAACTAATGGGGCATTCTGATCCATTAGGCATCTGGTGTGCTAACACTGCTCCCACTCCATATGGAGAAACATCACAAGATAAAAGGAGTTCTTCATGGCTATCATAATGAATAAGGAGGCTGGATGGCTTCAACAAGTTCTTTGCTGCTGTAAAAGCTGTTACCTGGGCTTGATGCCAATGAAATCTTACCGCTTTTGTAAAAGGTTATGCAATGGGGCCAATACTGTCGACTTGATTGCACCTGAGTGCCCTCTCCAGCGCTGTAGAGCCCACTCCACTCCTTGGTATACTGGGCAGCTGCGATCAATGAAACAGGCTGGACGTCAGCTAGAGCATAAATAGTGTAAGACTTAAAGCAGAGATGACCAAGCATGCTCTAGAGCACATAATTGTGCCTATTGTGTGACAGTGCGGGCAGCAAAGAAGGCTTATTTTGCTGCCTCCATTGCGTCCTTGAGTAGCTGTCCAGCAGAGCTCTTCCGGGTGGTCTGGGGGTTAATACTCTCCTCATCAAATGGGGGCCGGGTCCCATCGAGGGCCCACTGTGACCTTTTTGCATCACACTTTGAAGACAAAATTATTTGTCTCCATAGAGAACTTGACGCTATTGTTATCACAGTTCCAGTTGAGGTGTCTGATGCCACCATCTGCCCAATTTTGTGGGATCTCATCATCACAGCCTGATGATGTGGACAAGGTGCTTGCAGCAATGTGACCAACCACGTGCCCTCTTGATCCCTGACCCTCCTGGCTAACACAAACTAGCCAAGGAGGTATGACTGGGTGGGTTCAGAGAGTGATAAATGCTTCCCTAAGGGAAGGGGTAGTCCCTGCTGTCCTTAAGGAGGAAGTAGTGTGGCCACTCCTGAAGAAGCCCACTCTGGACCCAACGGTATTAGACACCTACCTCCCAGTCACAAATACCCCTTTCCTAGGGAAGGTACTTGAGATGGTTGCGGAGGAGCAACTGCAGGCACTCTTGGAGGATACTGATTATCTAGACCCATTCCAGTCTTGATTTCGATCTAGTTATGGGAATGAATCAGCCTTGGTCACCCTGGATGACCTTTATTGAGAGAGGGACAGGGGGAGTGCAACCCTGTTAATTCTGCTTGATCTCTTGTTGGCTTTTGATACCATCAACCATGGTATCCTCCTGGATTGACTCTGTGGGATAGGTATCGGAGGCACTGTGTTACAGTGCTTCCCGTCCTACCTACAGGGCCGATTTCAGAGAGTAACATTGGATGACTACTCCTCAGCCCCTTTGCAATTGAGCTATGGGGTGCTGCAGGGTACCATCTTGCCCCAGTGTTGTTCAACATCTATATGAAGCTGCTGGGAGCAGTCATTAGGGGATTTGGAGCCAAGTGTCATCAGTATGCTGATGACATGCAGCTCTACCTCCCAGAGACATTTGAATCAGGAGAGGCTGTGCAGGTCCTGGACCAGTGCCTGAATGCAGTACTGGGCTGGATGAGAGCCAATAAACTGAAACTGAATCCTGGCAAGACTGAAGCCCTGTGGGTGAATGGTTCCCAAGTCTGGGAGATAGGCTCATTGCCTGGTCTGAATGGGGTTGCGCTCCCTCTGAACGATGAGGTCTGTAGTTTGGATGTACTTCTAGACCCACCACTGTTGCTGGAAGCCCAAGTGGCCACGGTGGCTCAGAGTGCCTTTTACCAGCTTTGGCTGGTTCACCAACTACAGCCTCTCCTGGGGAGTGATAGCTTGGCCACAGTGGTACAGGCATTAGTCACCTCAAGACTAGATTACTGCAATGTGCTCTATGTGGGGCTTTCCTTAAGGCTGATCTGGAAGCTGGAGCTAGTGCAGAATGTAGCAGCTCAGCTAATGTCAGGAGCTGCCCCTTTTCAGCATGTAACTCCTTTGTTGAAGGAACTGCACTGGCTGCCTATTTGCTACCAGGCCAGGTTTAATGTTCTAGTACTAGTGTACAAAGCCCTAAACAACTTGGGACCAGGGTACCTGAGAGAGCACCTTCTTCTTTACCAACCTGCCCAGTCACTGAGGTCATTGGAGGGCTTGCTCCTGATGGTTCCACATGGACCTATTTGGAGTCCACCAGGAAAAGAGCCTTCAGCATGGTGGCCCCTCCCTGTGGAATTCCCTGCCTTTGGAGGTCATGCAGGCGTCAACGTTGTGTTGCTTTTGGCACCTCCTGAAGACATCGTTATTTCAAGAGGCCTTCCTTGAGTGGCCAGCTGTGATTTATTAAGTTCAGAATCAGTTATTTTAAAATGTTTTGTTTCAGTTATGGGGTTTGATTCTTTTATCTTGTTCACTGCTCCAAAATCTATGATGTGGAACAGTATATAAATATTGTAAATAAATAAATAAATAGGGTGAGAATTTACCATAATAGTTTAGCAACCCCCCAAAAAGACTTAAGTTCCGACACTGATTTTGGTGCAGGCGCCTCAGAAATGGCATGTACCTTCTCTTCCACGGGATGCACATTAGCTGCATCAGTTTTGTGTCCCAGATACACAACTTCTGAGGCTTGAAAAGTGCACTTTTCCTTCCTGAGGGGCATGCCTGCTGATGATAGCTTTGACAGTACTTGGTCTAGGTTGTGCAAATGTGCTGCCTCTGTTTCTCCTGTAATCAGAATGTCATCAAGGTACACAAAGACATGTGGTATACCTTGGAACAAATTGTCCCTAGCCCTTTGAAAGAACCCAGAGGACACAGAAACACCAAAAGAGAGCTGGTTATAACAAAACAGTCCCTTTGGCATATTTATTGTTACATACTGTTCAGAACTTTCCTCAAGAGGAATGTGAAGATATGAATCACTCGAGTCAATTTTTGTGCAAGTTTTTCCTCCAGCAAGGGCAGCATATAGATCTTCAATTCTAGGAACTGGATATGTGTCCAGCTTTGCTACACAGCTCACAGTGGCTTTATAGGCTCCACAAATCCTTATACTATCATTTTGCTTTAACACAGGAACAATAGGAGCAGCCCACTCCAAAAATGGAACAGCTTCAATAATGCCTTTATACTGTAGTCCATCTAATTCTGGATCTAATTCAGGACTAATTCTAGTCCTGATGGCTATGTGCTACCTCCAGTACTAGAGGCAATGAGCTTAAGGACACCAGTTGCTGGGGAACATGGGTGGGACTGTGCCGTTGCACTCGTGTCCTGCTTGTGGGTTCCTGGTTGACCGCTGGTTGGCTACTGTGAACAGAATACTGGACTAGATGGATCCTTGGTCTGATCCAGCAGGGCTCTTATGTTCTTATCCACTGTGTGCCACGTAGCATATGGCACTGGGCGGGGCTTAAAAAGTTTGTTTTAAAACTCCAGGTAATGGATACTGAAGCTCCTGAATCCACTTCCATGTTTATGCACTTTCTATTCATGGTAACATCCACTTGCTGAGGTTTTTCTTTATAATTGTTTCTAGCAATGTTATACATGGTGCTCTCCACATTCTCTCTTGAATTTGCAATGTGGTGTATCTTCTTGTTGTGACTTTCCTGCCCCCTTTTCTGTAAAAGGACCCTTGCAAATCTAAAGCATTCTGACCTGCCACCTCCACCGCTTGCACAATTCCCAGGGCTTTCTTAAAGTCTGAATTGGATTCTGCCAATAAACACTTCTGCCCTAGCCAATGTGGCCAATGGTCAGGAACGTTGGGGGTTGAGTCTAAAACATCTGGAGGATACCAGGTTGGGGAGTGCTATTTTAACCTGCTTTCTGCCAAAATAGGTGTCCCAGGTATGCAGAACCCACCCCCTTCTCTTGGTGATCCTATTTTGGTACAGTACTGGTCAGCGTGGGGCCACCCACTTTAATATTTTATCTAATTATTGTTTCAATTTTTTTCTTTAAAAAGAATAAGGGAATGTATTCCAAAATGGTCCAAATCAAGGAAGCTCAAGCAATTATATTTTTTGTTGGAATAGTTCTTTAAAAATGCAGTTATAGATCACCATGGCTGCACTCACAAATCGTCTACTCCAGAATAATCTCACTCAAACCCATTAACATCCATGGAGGTACTTTGGAAATAATTAGGAGCTCTGCAAGGCTAGTTCAAACCCTGCCTGAAGTTCCAAGGGAGGATTATTCCTTACTATTTTTCAAATTTTGCTACATACCTTTGCCATATCTAATTTACAGAGACTTTTTTTGTAGATTAGAGTTGCCACCTTTTCTCATGACAAGTCACGTGACTTACAGCTGCACAATGGACAGAAATTCAACAGATGCAGTGTCCTCCTCTAATTTCATTTCCATATTGAATTCCTGCTTTTTTTGTGCAATTGTTAAAGGCACAGAGCATATCCCATGAGAAGGGTGCTGGATTAAGGTGTGAGGTGGAAAGGGACTCCAGCAGCACACATTTTACCTTAAATGGAATCTCATGTACCCAAAGGTCATATACTAGGCTCACAGAGTTCCCTACATTGGGAAAAGACTCTTATAATCTGATCCTAGAAACTCCTCTACATTGGGTAGGGAATGCATCCAATGATCTTCCTCTGCATTCATTCAATAATAGAATCCAGCTTTTAAAAAGCAAACCCCAAAATTAGATATTGTCCAATAATTAAAATTGAAAACAAATCTAACAAAAAGCCACAAATTGTCTATAAAAGAAGCCTAGTAATGTTTGCTGGATTGAAACATATTTGCTTTCTTGGCTAAAAAGGGTGGCTACCAGGAAAAGGGCCTTTTCTGCTGTGGCACTCTGGCTGTGGAATGAGCTCCCTAGAGAGGTTCACCTGGAGCCTACTTTTTTTTCCCAGTTTTTTATTGTGAGTTTTAACAAAACAAAACTGAAACGTAACAAAACCAAAAAAAAAAAAGATTAAACAAATACAACATATTCTAAAATCCTCAGTTTCAAATATTACAATATTCAAGAAGAAAAAGGGGAAAAAATAGGTTACACATACACTTCATTAAAAGCAGGCCAAATATCCAGATATAAGTCCATCTGCAAGTTACACCTATATACCACTCTTTCAAATGTTGCTAGTGTTGTTAGGTCTTCAGTCCATTGCGTTATAGGCAGTGGGCTTTTATTCTTCCAATATCGTAATATCAGTCTTTTAGCAACCAAAAGGGCGCAAAAAATCCATTTACGCTGACCATGTTACGTTCCAAGAAGCAGGTAAGTAATTTAAAAGAACATTTACATCAGCAAATATTAAAGAGCTTTCCAACACAAAATTTATCTATATAATAAATTCCTCCCAAAAGGAGGCAGCTGTTGGGTATTTCCAAAACATATGAATAAGAGAGGCATTGACTGCATTACACCTCCAACAATTAGCCGAATTTGACAAGCTTTTATTAAAAAGATGTTGGGGCGTCCAATAGACCCAAAACAAGAGTTTTTGCTGCATAAGATGTAACCAAAGATCCATTGAAATGTCTGATACAGATGCCAAGATGGCAGTCCATTCATCGATTAAACAAAATATGACGTTCCAATTACCTGTTCCATTCCTGCTGTAAACCACTTGTATCATATTTATTCATTGATAATAAATGTTTATAAACATGAATCGTAGGTCGATATATCTGATCAGCTTCAGTGAGTATTTCCAATAATGAAGGAGACTCTGAAGCAGTTTCAGTTGCAAATACTGCCATTCCGCTGTAGCAGGCAAATCAAATTGATCTCGCAAAGCTGAAAATAACAAAAACTAATAATCAACCCCCACTAACTGAACTAGGGAAAAGATCATTTTATCTGTCCAAGTCCACCATAAAAACATTTTCTTGCCAATTCTTAAATCTGGATTTCCCCATAAAGTCAGTTTAGCATGGGAAAATGGATCAAACTGTAATTGACGTGACATTATATGCCAAACTTCTCTAACTGCCAAAATTGTGGGAGGAGCTCTGTCTACCTTGATATGCCAAGAACATAATGCCATATATTTAAAGAGAGGCTCCAGACAAGACAATTCCAATGCTGACCAAGGTGGAAAATCTAATATTTGATGAGCTTCCGACAGACTTTAAAAACCTGGCTATTCAGGCAAGCATTTGGGGTGGGTTAGGGTTTTTTTTTTAAGAGCATTGTTCTGTTATGTTTTTGTTGTTGTTGTTGAGTTGATTATGTGCATTTGTTATTAGTATTGTATGCCACCTAGAGTGGCCGGGTAGCCGCTGGTCAGATGGGCGGCTAAAAAATCAAGTAAATAAACAAACAAACCAAAATTTAGTGATCCGGAAAACCAAACCCGCCTTCATTAATTGGAAGTTGCATCCTTTTTAAAGATATTCTTGGTGGACAGGAACCCCAGAAGAATTTACAAAACAAAGCATTACGTTTTTGGAAATATCACCTGGCACCTACATAGTACTCTTTCAGGTGCCAGGTGAAGACCTTTTTATTTTCCCAGCATTTTAGCATTATAGGTTTTTAACTTTGCTGTTTTAAATCTGTTACTGTATTTTAAATTTCTGTATAGCTGCTAGGTTTTATTCTGGTTATATTTTTATACTGTAGTCTTAAGCTTTTATATTTTATACTGTTTTTATTCTATACTTTGTCATTTTAATTTCTGTGAACCGCCCAGAGAGCTTCGGGCATTGAGCGGTATAGAAATATATATATTTATTTATTACATTTATATATTATTTTACATTTATATCCTTTTTTCCATATTAAGGAACCCAAGGCAGCGTACATAATCCTCCTCCTCTCCATTTTATCCTCACAACAACCACCCTGTGAGGTAGGTTGGGTCGAGGGTCTGTGAGTGGCCCAAAGTCACCCAGTGAGCTTCCATGGCTGAGTGGGGACTAGAACCCGGATCTCCTGACTCCCGGTCCAACACTCTAGCCACTACACCACACTGAAATAAATATTGGAATTGGAAAATTGGAAAAGCTGGGGGGGGGGTGGCCAGGAGTACTCATTAGCTTAGCCTGGTATGCCACCTACAACCCTATCTGGAGTGGCAGGATCTTGCCACAGTTATTCATACTCTGGTGACATCCAGGATGGACTACTGTAATACATTGTATGTGGGGCTATCTTTGAAGATGGTTCAGAAACTTCACCTTCTGCAGAATGCAGCCACCCAAATATTGGTGGGAGCTTGGTGGTCTGCTCATGTGACACCAATACTGCACCAGCTGTACCAGTTGCCAATGGGTTTCTAAGCACAATTTAAAGTGCTGGTTTTAACCTCTAAAGCCTTAACTGATTTGGGCCTGTAAAGGAAGGCAGTGTCAGGGATTCTGAGCCCTCCCACTGAAAAGTGAGGCAACAGAGACTTGCTGTGCAATCCACAAACTCTTTTATTCAGTTAATAGCATCTCTTCACACCTGAAGCGACTACAAAGACTGGGAGCTGTCCTCTGGGCCTAATTAGCTAAACAGCCCTTTTGTTAAGAGAGCTACTGAAGGAAGAGCAGTTGCCTTTCAACTAATGGACAGGTCAGGCTTTTTCTGGGCTCCTCCCTTCAGGGAGAATCCTCCTGACCCAACTTCTGATGGGCAGCTGATCTGGTGGGGCACTTCCCACCTCCTCTCAGCTCTGTCAACTTACCTCAGTGGTGAGCTCTGGCATCAGTCCATTCCACTGCTCCCTTCCCCTCCGAGAGAGGCCCGGGGGCGGGGGGGGGGGAGGCAGACTCTAAACCTGGCCCTACTGTTGCAGAACTCAGAGTCAGAGAGACCATGGAGTGAAGGAAAAAGAGTGTTTATTTAACGCGTGGGCTTAAGGCTGGAATCATTTCCAAAGAGCCAAAAGCCCCGATTTACATCAGCACATTGTTTTTATAGATATTGTGACACATAGGAAACGGCTCCTCCTCTCCCTCCCATGTAGGGTTGCAGTCCTCAACATTTCCTCTCCTAGCACCATTGTTTATAATACAAGAAATGGGTTATAGGGTAGCCATGATAAGCAGAGAACATGATATACAATTCTATGACCTTAGCCTTTGTTGACAAGAAATTCCTGTGTCTTGTCAGCTTACAAACATGTATTTCAGAGAGCAAGAGCTCAGCAAGAACATGAAGCATGAGACTGCATGAGGCTACTTAGTCTGACCCCCGATATGGCTGCTACACTACTGCTCAATAAGCCCTTGGAAAGGTTCTTCGCTGCCTCCTGGGGAGTCTTGGGAAATTTCCTCCCCTGCTATGTCTCGGCTACGCTTCTTTAAGCTTCGTCTCCGAATCAGAGTTCAGAAACCAAACTGGAGGCATCTTGGTATGCTGCCACCAGCCTCCCAGGTAGCTCTGCTTCTGGGCTCAAGGCACAGGAGCCCAACCAGTTCTCCCAGTACCCTAAATCCATACAGTCAAAAGATTAGTAGCATTCACAATGGATTCAGCACTAACACCAATGGAAACAGCAGCACAAATCTTCAGAGGTAGATAGTTTGTTTACAGGCGAGGGCAAGGAGTATGAGGATACAATAACAGTGAAGTTACAAAAAGATCTACAATGCATCAGACAGTTGGAAAACCACGTACAGACAAAAATAACAACATGCTAACTGGTGTATACTATTTCCTGGTTGTAAGGGTCCTTGGTGATACGCCACAACAAACCTGGAACCTCCTCCTTCAGATAAGATGAGGACAAGAGGATGGTGGGCAAAAAGCCCTCCCCAGAGTTAAACTGTATCCAGGCCTACCCTTGGTGCTCCTCTCCCCTCCCGTCTCGAAAAAAGAGCCGAAGGAGAGGTGGAATGATTCACACCAGCCCAGCTGTGAGCATTCTTCTCTCCCTTAAAGCTTGAGTAGTTTATCACCTGGAGCTGGAGACAAGTCAGAGCCATAGACTTTTGAGATATAACAGACTCATTCCCCTTTTTCAGGTGTCACAAGGTCTCAGTGCCATCATCCTTCCTTCTGGGGCCTCTCACCAACCAGCAATCTCTAACTCATACAAAAAAACATGAATGTCCCAACAGGATAAAAGAACATGGCATCACTATGCTTCTTTACAGTTAGGTCTGCCTTCTCCCATACCAGCCTGCCCACACTCTGAGGTCATCAGCAAAGGCCCTTCTCACTTGCCTGCTGCGAAGGGCAGTTAGGCTGGTGAATACAAGGGAGAAGGCCTTTTCAGTGGTTGCCCCACACTTCTAGAAACAGCTTCCATCAGGGGTTTGTCAGGCCTCTTCTTTGCAGGACTTCTGGAAGGCTCTGAAGAGCAACTTGTTTTTGCTGGCCCTTCCATAATCTGTGGGCAGCAGATATTATTGGTGTTACCTGTTTTTACAGGGTTTTTATAGTATTTTATTGAATCTTTATTGCTTTTCTATTTATTTTTGAATATTTTTGTATTGGTTTTTTGTACACCGCCTTGAGAGGGTTCTACCTTTACAGGCACCCTAAAGATAATTTTAAACAAATAAATACATCTAGTTATTTATTAGCATATACCGCTTCTCATTTGAAACAAGTCTCAAAGCTGTTCACAAAACAATAAACACAAAACCACACATACATACAATACTATCATGAGGTTGGTATAAAGATAGCTCATGAATGGGGGAAAGCCAAAGGATACGTTTTCAATAAATGTCTAAAACATGCCATCCTTGAGGCCCAACTTACCTTAACAGGACAGATTGTTCTACAGGGTGGGTACCTCTACAGAGAAGACCTTTCTTTGTGTTGCCACTAAATGGAAATCTGTAGGCCACAGCATGAACAGGACCTCCCCTGAAGACTGTACTGACCTTGGAGGTTGATGTAGCAGGGAGATGGTCCTTAAATAAATATGCTTTATGCTGCTGCTATGCTTTAAATTAATATCTGTCCAAGAAGGCTGTGAAAGCTATGATATTCATAGTTTTAGTTGGGTTTATTCCTAAAATAAAACCTACAAAAGAAACCAAAATGATGGTAATTGCAGCTCTTTCGCATAGCATGCTGAGGAACTCCTAAATTCCACAAATATCACAAGACAAACAAAAACATTTTATTTATGCATTTATTTCATTTATATCCCACCTTTTTTTCCTCTTGAAAGGAACCCAAGGCAACTTACATGATCCTCCTCGTCCTCCATTTTATCCTCACATCAACTCTGAGAGGTAGACTAGGCTGAGAGTCAGTGACTGGCCCAAAGTCACCAAGTGAGCTTTATTGTTGAGTGGCGACTAGAACCCAGATCTCCCGAGTCCCAACCCAACACTAATCACTACACCACACTGGCTCTCTAGTGTGTTATTTTAGTGCATTTTATGTATATAATATATAATACATCTTATGTATACAATACATATAATACGCTCAGTTAAAACATTTCCTAATGGTATCTATGCTTTCCTACATCAAGTTAGAGAGCAATCCTATGGCCCCTAGACAGAGTTCTGGGGCCATAACGTACTTTGGATTCCTGGATCCAAGGTCGGAGAGACCTCTTCAACCTCGAACCCAGAGTCCACACTCACTGGCCCATCACATTCCCCTCACAGCCGGCACAGAGAGAACCGTACTGGCTGCCTCTCGCAAAGGCGGCCTTGGAGAGGACAAAAAGGTGTTCCTGTGGGTGGGGTGGGGACCGAGGAGGCCAGCTTACACTATCTCCCCCGCCCCCGCCCCCACCCCAGCCAGATGGGCAAAACTGCCAGTCTAGCTGAAATATAGAGCAGGGGAATCACGGAGGCAACACTCACCTCTGCTGCTCTTCCTGTGCTGCACTGGATGGCTGTAAGCCTCCGAGTTCAGAGGCTTATGGCCATTGCCACAGGGCTGCAGCCTTAACGACCTGGCTTGCACCATCAAAACAAGCCACAGCAGCATGTTTAAATTGGTGACACGTGCCAAGCACCATTAGCCTAATTACCTGCCTGGGCAGAGCTTGTCATGTCATCCGAACCCTCTTGTTTTAGAGGGAAATAACCCTCAAGTAATCCATGAACTGTTGTTGGGTTATTTAAACCACAGTGGATTGTTTGATCGTGCAAACTGGCCCAATGAGTGTACAGGGTGGAAAGGCAAATCATGATTCATTTGGTTCATGGAAAAGATAAAACTGGAATTCAAATGGTGAGATTAAAAAAAAAAAGACATGAACAATAACCTTGACTAGGGATGGTGTAAAAGCCAGAATGGAACAGGCTAGAACAGACCTGTTATAAATAAAATTACTGCAAAACAATAGTGGGATGTGTCTGAAATTCTTAAAAACAGGATTTAAAAACAGGATCACTTGCAATATTTTATTAATTCTTTTGAGGTCACAACCCATCTGGAATGGACATTTTAAAAATACTTATTTTGCAATGGCATAATCTTTTTTTTTAATTAGATGCAGGTGAGGCTGTGGCCATCCTGAAGTGGTGCTTAGCTGCAGTAATGTAATGGATGAGGCAAACCAAGACTAAGTCCAGACAACACAGAGATATTGTTAGTTGTTGGTTCATCCACCTGGCTAAACAGTGTTCAGACTGTTCTAGATGAGATTGCACTCCCTCTAAGGATCAGGTTCGCAGTCAGGGGATATTGGTGATTCAGCAGTATTAAAGCCTCATATAATCTCTGTGGGTCAAAGTGTGTTTTATCAGCCTCAGCTGATAAGTAGCTGCAACCTTACCTGGATGGAGATAGTTTGGCCACAAATGGAGATAGTTTGGCTACCCATGCTCTAGTAACCCCGTTTAGATTATTGTGATGTTTTGTACATGACCAAGCTGTGTAGAAAAACAGTTCAGGAGCACTTCCTGATGAGACTTTTATCATTGCCCTGCCATATTAACAGAATTTTATGGGGAGTCCAGATGTCATTGTCTTCCACTTGTAACCCACTGTGTTTTCACACCACCTCTTTGGGTTTTTACAGCAGAAAATCCATCATGGAAGGTGGAATAGCTGCACAATTGCCTTCTAACAAGCAGCACTAGAAGCCTCCCATCTGGAAGCATCCCAGAATAGGACTGCAAGACTATGAACTGGAACTGGCTGTTTTGACCATATTACGCCTATGTTTTGTCAGCTGCACGGGCTCACAATTGGGGCTGTGCAGGGACCCCCCGATCCGACTCAGAAGCCGCTTTGCGGGCGGGCCCAATTCAACTTGGGCTGATTCGGGGCCCCCTGACTCAGCCCCAAAGTGCCATTCAGATGCTGAACCCCGCTTCGGGGGGCCTCCCTGACGCCCCCACGCAACCCCCCAGATCCGTACTTTGCCGCCACCTTCTCCTCCTCTATTGCTGCCTCCTCCACGATCGCCTTCTCTGCTGTCGCCACCTTCTCCTCACTGCCACCGCCTTCCCCTCGCTGCCAGGTCCTGAGGCCTGGACACGTGCCGACTCTTATTGCAGGGAGTCACCATTTTTAAAACGGCAACCTCCTGGAACCCCCCTGCAATAAGAGTCGGTGCGCGCCCAGGCTTCAGGATCTGGCAGCGGCGGTGACGGCAGAGAAAGCAGCGGCGATGGAGGTGAAGGACGAGAAGGCAGTGGCAACGACGATGGAGGTGGCGGTGGAGGCGGGTGGCTCAGGTAAGGATCTGGAGGCACCAGCGTAGCTGGGCCAGGAGTGCTGAAGCTCCAAAGCGCACCAAGCGCTTTGGAGAGCCCCCGACCCACTCCAGGTTGCTTCGTGTCCCCTCTGCTTCACCTCGGAAGGGGCTCAAAGTGACCTGAAGCAGCCTGCTTTGATTCAGGGTTCAGGCCTCAGCAGTGCACAGCCCTGCTCACAATCCATTTCTGGGCCCAAGTGAAAGCAATGATTTTAAATGGTACTAGTTACTTGAATGTTCGCTGTCTCCCGACAGTACTTACCCAAACCTTACAGGCTTCTTCAGAGGCCCTCTTCCAAGTGCCCCTGCCAAAGGTGAGGCAAGTGGCCACTCGGGAGAGGGTCTTCTCAGAGGTGGCACCGCAGTTCCAGAACAACCTCCCCAGAGAGGCTCGCCTCGCAGCAACTTCATGGTCTTTTTGGTGCCAGAGGAAGGCCTTTTACTTCACTTGGGCCTTTTAAACAACGTATGATTTTTAGCCTGGGCCTCTGAGTTTCAATCTGTTTTACATTGTGCATTGGGAGCTGCCCAGAGATCTTCTGTTACGGGGCAGCTATGTAAATAAATCAACGCAATAAATAAACGGAACGTCTCCAGAATATCCCACCGTTCGTTCCAACAGTTTGATTGATCAAAGAGCTATCCCGGGTTTTTTAAATCCTCCAGATAACCGACGCATCTCGCTAAGGAGCGCCTGGCTGCCCTCACAGTCGCTTGTTCGGGAAGGGCGCCGCGGGCTCCCGCGTGCGGCTCGCCCAGCCCTTGGCGGCCGCCCCCCTCAGCCGCCGGCGCGCTGCAGCGAGGCGTGCCGCGCTCGTTAAGTCTTCAAGGCGCCGCAGACCCGCCTCGCTTTTCCTGCCACAGACGGCCGCCGCCGCCCTCCGCGAGTCGGGGCGCCCGCCCACGGCACGGCGACGGCCGCGCGAACGGCCAGCCTTCCGGCGGCGGCGCACGCCCGCCCCGCCCGGTCCCTCTCTTCTCCCCGCCCCCGCCCATCTCTCCGATCGGCTCAGCACTCTGTTTGGCACGACGCTTCCCGCCCCCCCGCACACCACAGAGATGGAGGGAGTGTAGCGTGACCTGTAGCCAAAGGTTTTCAAAGACCTCCCCCCCCCCGAGCTCAGTGGAGGAACCCAGCTGCCAGCGAGCTATACCGCAGAGTCGTCATAAGCCACTCTCTCACCACAGCACGCACGTCCTTACAACATGGGGAGAACAGACTGATTCTTTTTCAGAGCTTAAATGCTTATTTCCCACGCAAAATAAGACTGAGACAGAAAGAATATGAACTGTCTTTGTCCTACCTTTTGGGTGCCCCATCACAGCTATGCTAAAATTATGGATTTCCCAATTGATTTCTAAGGCCAACTTTCACTTCCGCCCCTGCGAAGACTTAAAGATGGCTTCTCAAGTAGGAACCTAGCAATTCTTTACCCAGAAACGGTGAGGTGTCACTCTACATTCCTTATCTCTGCATTCCTTTCCGGTATTGGCGTAGCACGCACGCTCCCCCCAAACCGGAACTGTGGCGGTTGTTAGGGCAACGGGAAGACGCTGCCCGCCGGGCTTTGAGAGAAAGAGAGCGCGCGGGGCGGGCGTGGGGAAGGGCGAGGCGAGGTGAGAGGTTTTCCGGACGGCCCTGCACCTCCGTCGCTTGCTCAGCTCCCCCTCCGCCAACCTCAGCGGGGCCGCGGGCGGGAGGCCTGTGCTGCCCGCCCCGTTCCTCTCTCGCCTGTGGGACGGAGGGGGGAGGGTCCGCGCACGCTCCTTTCTGTGGCCGCCCCTGACCCCGCCGGCAGCAGCGACAGGCCCCGGCCCGCTTCCAGCGGTGGCTCGTACATCTGTGGGACGCGCTGTGGAGGACGCGCGGCCGCCTCTTCCACGCCCCGATGAGTCCTTGGGAGACCCCCGAAGGAGCCGAGCAAGGCCTCGAGAGGCAGGGGCGCTCTCGCTCCTGGCGGGGCCCCGCGCTCGGAGAGCCAGGCGCGCGCACGTATAGGCGCGCCCTGGTTGAGGTCGGGGGAAGCGGCCCCTCCCTGGCTCCAGCCGCCCTTTTTCTCCCGTAGGAGCTGGCGATCTTGAGGGAGCCTCTTCCATTCATACGAGGAAGAGTCGACCCCCGCCCCTGGCGGGGGACTCGCCCGCCATCTTAGCACCGACAGGTCCATCCCTCCGCAAAAGCCTCCCCCGCTAAACTAGGGGAGATCTTGAAAATGTGGGCGCAAGGGGGGATTGTTCTACCTGCATAGGTTCCCCTTTTAGGCTGTGGGAGAGCCTCTTTTCCCAAGCCTTGATGGTATATCCATTAAGCAGATGCTTATCGTGCCCAATTAGAAGTTGCCTCAAACCCTCCCCACTACGGCATTATCTCTGGAGTGTGTGTGTGTGTGTGTGAGAGAGAGAGATACTAAAAGTGAGTTTGTGGGGTGATCTTGAAAGAGAGGAATGAATGACTGGGGTGACTGGATCTTGTGCACTGGGAGTGAGGGCTGGGGGGGGGGGGTGAACCTGAATGAGAGAGAGAGAATGGGAGAATTTTCAAAGGAGCAGGTTTGAGTTCTTGGGCTCAGACCCCACCTCTGCCATGTAGCCAGGTTCTTGGGGAAGTCACTTGTCTTTTAGCCTCATTGGTTTGCTTTTCCGTAATGCTTTCTTATTTCTCTAGAACTCAGAGCACTTATCCCACATGTTGTCATAGCACTTTTGTAATACAAAGTTTGGGTCTTTTTGTTACTGAGCATTTTTAGTTAATATAACCTCTAGAGCCAAATTATGCATGGTGTATAGCAGCTGTACACATCCAGAATTATTTCTTGCTAAATTTATTGTGTCTGGGCAGAACTATCTATTGGGGGAGGTATTCCCACCTGTGGCATGTTACAGTTCTCAGAATATTGTTAAGTCACTGAAAATGCCAAGGGAAACAGAATGTTTGGGCTTCAGAGAACCACAGTGCCTGGTTGACTTTGACTCCCTCTCTGCTTTCTCTCTAATATAAGCTTCCATTTTTCCCATGCCCTTTCCTCCCCTCTCCGGTTCCCTTTCCTTCTCCCTCCTCCCTTTCCTTCTGCTGTACATAGTGTGGCAAGCCTGCCTCCAGAGGATCAATTCTGCACACTAGAGCACCGCAATGAGAGGGCAACAACAGCTGCAGTGATCCTGAACGTGAGTGCATTTAAGGTTAAGGCCATTATAAGCACAGAAGAGGAAATGGGAACAGTCAGTGATTCCGCTATTCCAGGGATAGAGACTCTCTGGCCTGTGGCCTCATCTGGCACACTCCCCAAATCCTTGCACCCTGGGGGTTAGTGGGGAGGGGAAACCCTGCTGTTATCTAGGAACATAGGAAGCTGTCTTATACTGGGTCAAAGCATTGGTTCATCTAGCCCACTGTTGTTGACACTGACTGGCAGCAGCTCTACAGGGTATCAGGCAGGATTCAGGCAGGCCCTACTTAGAGATGCTGGGGATTGAACCTTGAGCCTTCTGCATGCAAAGCGTGTTCTCTGCCACTGAGCTGTGGTCCCTATGAAACAGATAACAGCGGAGATTCCCCTTAGCATGCCACTCCCCTACCTAATTAGGATTCCAGGATTCCCCTTAGGGAATCTGCTTGCTGTCCCAATTGGGAATAAAAGTTCGGTAAGGCCAGCTCCCTGGCCAAAGAGGAAAGCCCCTGCACAGCAAAGCTGGATACTGGATGACATCAGCATGTATTGCCCTGCCCCCTGATGTCATCTGGCTTATGGAGTGGTTGGTGGGGGAGGTTATTTGTCCCCACCCTTGCACTAGCCCTTCCCTCTCCCTCTCTCCAGTTTAGCTGATGGCAGAGTCTCCAGCACACTTTACCAACCTGTTACCCTTGTTGTGTGGAACTGAAAAAAGGCATAGGAGAAATGGATCAATGGTCTGCTTTCCCTGAGTTTCTGGGAGTGGGGCACTGGCGCAGTAATCCATGGGATAAAGCTATAGGATTGCACTTGTGCTATGAATTTGTTTGATGTAGTCTTTTCCCACCAGCTATGAAGCAAGTTTTTGGCCCCTGATTCACTAGATCTATGTACAGAAAACTGTTTCCACATGTTCACTGGATTGTGGTGTATACTTAAAAAAATCTAATGAGTTAATAAAGGCATACATGATCAGTTTCTTTAAAGAGAAATTACTGACATGGCAATTATTCCAATTTTGAACTCTTTGGCAAACCTCTCCACCCAAAAATTCAACTAGGCTCACATTTTTATTTATTTATTTATGCTATGCCTTATTGCTACCAAAGGTGGCTAACAGTAAATATGAAAATTAGAGAAAGCTATAATATTAAAAAGTAAAATGAATGGATTAAATAAATGCAGTGGATCACTAATTCATAGGGGAAAACAAAGGTACCATTAAAAGCTTGAGGGAACAGCAAAGACATTGCCAGGTTCCAAAATAAAGGCATCTGACAAACATATCTTGAGAAGAAGGCCCACAATTTCGGCCATCATAGAAAAGGCCCTTTTGGTGTTTGCAGAAAAGCTGTCTGAGCATTACATACTGGTGGTGCCCTCCTGCTTGAGCTGGTGAGTGTGGATCACCTACCTGATCATTAACTGAGCCAATACAATGTCCTGCTTGGACCATGATCAGAGTATTGGTTTGAAAGGTCATTTATGAATTTATTCTTGTTCTGACTTTCCCACAGCTTTTACTGCTATATCATCAGTTTAAATTTGAAAATGGAGGCAAAATCACTAAACAGGATCTCTTGTGCCTAATGGCAAGATAAATTGCCATCCTGGCAAACAGTGCAGCCCATTCATTGCCTTTAATCCCCAGTACATCCAGGAACTCAGCAAAATATAACATAACGAAGGGGATGAAGAGTTTCCAGCTGGAAAGAGCAGACAGAAAACAATGGATGTGGGTTGAAGCTGAATAAATTTAAGACTAGCAATGAACTGTGGGAATCTGTCTATATACAACAGATTTTTCTAAGACAGGAATTCAAGGGCCGTGAGATTGCAAGAAGTTCTGCAGCAAGCACAGATGATTCAGTGGAGAGCTTTCTTGCAGCAGTTTGGTGCCTATGCCTGAGTGTTGCTCCCATGTGGTCTTGGGTCTTGCAGGCAGCAGTAAAAATGGCAGCATAATTGTAGAATGAACAGTGTTCATAATTACTGGTACTGTTCTGGGGATGTCACAAGCATGGAAAATGGAGAAGTAAATGCCAAGTCTGTAAGACTAAATGGCAATATTTTTTCTAATCTATTCTGTCATAGATGGTATCTTAGATTGCATCCAGTATTTTGCATATATAATTCTAGTTGTGGTGACTATATTCCCTTATCATCCTGGTGAATTCTATCATTAGTTTATGTCAAGAGGAACAGAAATGGCTGAAATTGTACAGTGTAAGTCAAAATCCTTTCCACTGACGTTGTTATAGTTTTCTAATATTTTTGACTAATGGACCAGTTCCCCTCAAATATGGAAAAAGTCATCCTATTTGGGGGGAGTGAAAAGGTTGGCTGTGTTTTGACATTTCTAACAATTTCAGCGATAAGTATTTATCACATAATATCTGGGGTTGCATATTACCTTTCTCATTTTAAAGGAGTTCTTCCTGGTGTTCATATTCAAAGAAAAATACTCCTTTGCTCCAAAGGTGTTGCCAGACTTGCATGGATATATATTCCCTATATCTTGTGCTGAACGTACCATATCATCTTTTTTGTTGTTCAGTTGGTCAGTCGTGTCCGACTCTTCGTGACCCCATGGACAATAGCACACCAG
This sequence comes from Heloderma suspectum, assembly GCF_057233095.1. Lineage (NCBI taxonomy): Eukaryota > Metazoa > Chordata > Lepidosauria > Squamata > Helodermatidae > Heloderma > Heloderma suspectum. The sequence goes on along the minus strand of NC_139462.1, from coordinate 128,289,848 downwards.
GCCTTCCTGTCCTGCGCTCTCTACCGGAGTGTGCTCAAGTCCATATTCATTGCATCGGTGATGCTATCTAGCCATCTCATCCTCTGCCGTCCCCTTCTCCTTTTGCCTTCCATCTTTCCCAGCATCAGGGTCTTTTCCAGTGACTTTTCTCTTCGCATTAGGCAGCCAAAATATTTGAGCTTCAGCTTCAGTATCTGTCCTTCCAATGAGCACTCAGGGTTGATTTCCTTTAGGATTGACTGATTTGACCTCCTTGCAGTCAGGGGACTCGTAAGAGTCTTCTGCAGCACCACAGTTTGAAGGCATCGATTCTTCGGTGCTCAGCCTTCCGTATAGTCCAGCTCTCACAGCCACACATTGCTACTGGGAAAACCATAGGTTTGATTATATGAACCTTTGTCGGCAAGGTGATTTGTCTCTGCTTCTTACTATGCTGTCTAGGTTTGCCATAGCTTTCCTCCCAAGGAGCAAGTGTCTTTTAATTTCATGGCTACAGTCACCATCTGCGGTGATCTTGGAGCCCAAGAAAATAAAATGTGTCACTGCTTCCATTTCTTCCCCTTCTATATTCCAGGAAGTGATGGGGCCAGATGCCATGATCTTAGTTTTTTTAATGTTGAGTTTCAAACCAGCTTTTGCACTCTCCTCTTTCACCCTCAACAAGAGGCTCTTTAGAACCTCTTCGCTTTCTGCCATTAGGGTGGTATTGTCTGCATATCGGAGGTTGTTGATAATTCTCCCGGCAATCTTAATTCCGACCTGTGATTCATCCAACCCGGCGTTTCTCATGATGTACTCTGCATATAAGTTAAATAAGCAGGGTGACAATATGCAGCCTTGTCGTACTCCTTTCCCAATTTTGAACCACTCGGTTGTTCCATGTCCGGTTCTTACTGTTGCTTCTTGATCCTCGTACAGGTTTCTCAGGAGACAGGTAAGGTGGTCTGGTACTCCCATCACTTTAAGAATTTGCGAGAGTTTGTTGTGATCCACACAATCAAAGGCTTTAGTGTAGTCAATGAAGCAGAAATAGATGTTTTTCTGGAATTCTCTTGCTTTCTCCATGATCCAGCAAATGTTGGCGATTTGATCTCTAGTTCCTCTTCCTCTTCGAAACCCAGCTTGTACTTCCGGTAGTTCTCAGTTCACATACTGCTGAAGCCTAGCTTGCAGGATTTTGAGCATCACCTTGCTGGCATGTGAAATGAGCGCAACTGTATGGTAGCTTGAACACTCTTTGGCATTGCCCTTCTTTGGAATTGGAATGTAAACTGACCTTTTCCAGTCTTGTGGCCATTGTTGAGTGTTCCAAATTTGTTGGCATATTGACTGTAGCACTTTAACAGCATCATCTTTTAGGATCTTAAATAGCTCAGCTGGAATACTGTCATCTCTGCTAGCTTTGTTGTTAATAATGCTTCCTCACGCTCACTTGACTTCACTCTCGAGGATGTCCGGCTCAAGTTCAGGGACCGCACTATCATGGCTATCAGGGACATTAAGATCTTTCCTGTATTGTTCTTCTGTGTATTCATTCCACCTCTTCTTAATCTCATCTGCTTCTGTTAGGTCCCTGCCTTCTTTGTCCTTTATCATGCACGTCTTTGCGCAAAACGTTCCCTTTTCTTGAAGAGATCTCTAGTCTTTCCCATTCTGTTGTTTTCTTCGATTTCTTTGCATTGTTCATTTAAGAAGGCCTTGTCTCTCCTTGCTATTCTCTGGAACTCTGCATTCAGTTGGCTATATCTTCCCCTTTCTCCCTTGCTTTTCGCTTCCCTTCTTTCCTCAGCTACTTGTAAAGCCTCTTGTGCTGTTGGAAAAGAGTGTTTGCTATGATCAGTGTGTTCTCTTGTGCTCTAATAGCCTTTGACCTGCTTCATTTTGTACACCAGGGCCATGCTTGCCTGTTATCCCAGTTATTTCTGGACTTCCTACTTTAGCATTTCAATCCCCTATGATGAAGAGGACATCTTTTTTTGGTGTTAGTTCTAGAAGGTGTTGTAGGTCGACATAGAACCGATCAACCTCAGCTTCTTCAGCATCAGTGGTTGGGGAATAGACTTGGATTACTGTGATGTTGAATGGATTCGTACTGAGATCATTCTATCGTTTTTGAGATCGTACCCCAGTACTGCTTTTCCCATCCTTTTGTTGACTATGAGTGCTACTCCATTTCTTCTAAGGGATTCTTGCCCACAGTAGTAGATATGATGCTCACGTGAATTAAATTTGCCCATGCTTGTCCATTTTAGTTCGCTGATTCCCAAGATGTCGATGTTCAGTCTTGCCATCTCATGTTTGACCACCTCCAGCTTCCCTTGATTCATTGATCTGACATTCCAGGTTCCTAAACAATATTGTTCTTTACAGCATCGGATTTTCTTTTCACCACCAGACACATCCACAGCTGAGTGTCCTTTCGGCTTTGGCCCAGCCACTTCACTCTTTCTGGCGCTACTTGGAAATTCCCTCTGCTCTTCCCCAGTAGTATATTGGACACCTTCCGACCTGAGGGGCTCATCTTCCGGCGTCATCTCTTTTAGCCTTGTGATATGTTACATGGGGTGTTCTTGGCAAGAATCCTGGAGTGGGTTGCCATTTCCTTCTCCAGTGGACCACATTTTGTCAGAACTCTCTGCCATGACCTGTCCGTCTTGGGTGTCCCTGCACGGCATAGCTTATGGCTTCATTGAGTTACGCAAGCCCCTTCGCCACAACAAGGCAGTGATCCATGAAGGGATCTTTTACCTGCTCCATTTTTCATTCATATTGCAGGAGTAATTTATGTTCTAGACAGAAGGTGGTCTTATGTACTATCTTTTTTTTTTTTTTTAATATCATTTCCTCTCTAAGCTATGTATTAGACTTTAAATATGCATTTTGAAAGTACCGTATTTGGGGAAAACACAGAAGGTTAATATGGTTTAGGCAGCAATTCTAAGTCCACTTGCCTCAGAATAAGCCCCATTGAACTCAGTGGGAGTTGCTTCCAAGTATTCAGATATAGGACTGCACTCTTAAGGGAAGAAGCTCCTTAAAGTGTTTCAGTAGCTTTACTTATATAGGCTATTTATGTTATTGGCTTATCTCTCACTGTGAAACCTTTATTTGATTTATACCCCGCCTTTCCACCAAGGAAATGGTACTCAAGGTGGGTAAGAATAATAGGAATGAAAACAAGCATAAAACAAAACTACTAAAACACAATTTAAAAAACTCAACAGTGAAAGAATAAAAAAGCACCCAGTCCAACAGACCAACTTACATGAATAAAAACGTCTTTACCTGCTAACGGAAAGACAGCAGCGAGGGAGCTAACCTAGCCTTCCCTGGCAGGGAGCCTGGGGACGGCCACTGCAAAGGCCCTCTTTGACATCCCCACCAAATGCACCTCTGATGGCAGTACTGAGAGAAGGGCTTCCCTTTTCACGGGGTTTATCTACCATCTTCCAGTAGGCTATTAAAATGGTTTATGGAAGTGATAAAAACAAAATACAACAATAAAGCACAGTAAAATAATCACATGTCAGCTGTAACCATACTAGCTGGGCCACTCTTCAGGGAAAGTCTACCTAGATAATATTTTAGACATTGTCCTCATTTCTCTCAGCAAATATTTAGCTACTGTTTCTGTAACAAGACTCTTTTGTTATCGGAAAGAAGAAAAAGAGCAGACTATCTTCCAGAATATAAAGAAATTAGTGAGTTAATTAACTCATTACAGAGATCTCGTTAATTTTTTTTTTTTTTAATGGCTTACTGTTTCAATTTTTTTCTGAACCACAAGGATGTAGTCTGTTGGAATAATGTATCCCCCTAAATTTCCTGTCCGAGAGGGCTGAGGGTATCACGTTAGAACATGAGGGCCAGTGTGGTGTAGTAGTTAGAATGTTGGCCCGGGTGTTGGGAAATTCGGGTTCTAGTCCCCACTCGACTGTGGAGGCTCACTGGGTGACTTTAGACTAGTCACAGCCTCTCAGCCCAACCTTCCTCACAGGGTTGTTGTGAGGGTAAAATGGAGAGGATTATGTATTCCGCCGCGGGTTCCTTAAAGAGGGGAAAAAGGCGGGATATAAATGTAATAAATAAGAGTAAATATCCACCTATACTTTGAGATGCTTAATATTTGCAAGCATTTGGGTTAAGAATTAACAGAAGCCAGATGAATGCAAAATGCCAAAGGAGAGTAGGCCTTATTTGCTGCTACGAGTGAATCTTGAAAATCTGTATCTTTAACGCACTGGATTATACAAGATCTAGCTTTAACGGGGCCATATGAGAAAAGCAATCAGAATCATAGGATAGTAGGGTTGGAAGGGGCCTACAAGGCCATCGAGTCCAACCCCCTGCTCAATGCAATGATGGAGAAGACCCTAGATTAGATACTTTATTATTTATCATCTTCATATAAACTTGCATACTGATATAAGTGAACTAATGTTAAATAACTGGATGAAAGAGAAGGAAACATTAAGTGAAACCAGACTGTGAGAGCTAGAGACCAAGCCTTGATTTCTATAGAGTCCACGCCTGCTTTGAGTCTCAAAACTGCAGCTGCCACACATTTGAGGCAGCACACACCAAAAATTGCCCTTAAGAAGGCTGTGTGGACTCGTTTGGTGTCTGAATTGTAGCTCAAAACCCAAATTTGAACACCGTATAAAAGCTGAGCAAGTGATTTGGCAGTGAAAACTTGCAAGACTGGGGAATATGACAGCCCCTTTTACAATAGCAGAAATGCTGAATGGCAAAATTCCTAAATACTTAAATGTTGAGATGTATTCGAGTGGATGTCCATCTAAAGACCAACTCTATTTTTGTTACCTTCTGAAAATACTCAAACCTTGGTCTTATCATAGTTGATTGAAAGAGCTTTATCCTTACAATAATTGGAGAATTTCTTTAATAAATATTTTAAACTGACTTGGGTTTGCGAAAGAAGAGCTGCATCATCTGCATAAAGTAATCAACACACCCTTGTTTCTGTGAATTTTGGTGTGAATTTGGCAATTCAAGGGAGTTAAGACAGGGAGCGTGACCATTAATATAAAGTTTAAACAAAAGAGGAGCTAGAATGCACCCCTTTTTAATTCCTCTGGATGACGTTACAGAATTTGATAGATGGCTACTAACTCCACATCGAATTCACATGGAAGTGTCAAAATATAATTGGTTTGTAAGACAAAGCAATCTTTTCTCTACTGATGTAGTCTTTAACTTAGCCCACAGCCACTCTGGGGGTATTCGATTGAAGGCTACAGACAGCCTCTTATTGGCAGAAGCAATATTTTTCTGCTATAGAACAAAAGTGATCTATGCTAGAACCACCTTTTCTAAATCCTGCCTGTTCCTCACCCAAATGCTTTCTGTCTCGAGCCAAGCCTTGTATTTAGTGAAAAGAATGGCATATAAATATCCAATAACAGAGAGTAGGTGTATTGGTCTATAGTTAGAGGACTCAGATTTACACCTCTTTTTGTGATTTGGAATAATTACTGCCTTATTCCAAATTTCAGGCATATGGCTGATTTTGTTAATAAAAGTAAAAAGAGTAGACAAACGTGGGGATCAGCAGTCCACATTGACCTTGAGAAATTTGGGGGAGATAAAATCAGGACTAGGTACTTTCCCTGACTTCAGATATCAGATAAAATCCCTAACTTCCGGAATGGTAACTGGAGCCCATTCAGGGAACAGTCATATATTTTTTACTCTTCATGTCATTAAAAGGTTTTACAGAAATATTGTTCCCAGACACAAAAAGGAATACAATAGTCAGGAATTCCAGATGGGCATCTCAGCCCACCTGAAACCATTTGCCAGAATGTTTTACTATCTATGTTGGAGGAGGCAGCTGTCAGTAACTTCCATGATTCCTACATCATCAGTTGTTTCTTATAAGTGATTAGGAACTTGTTCTTCTTCTTTAGGTGGAAGAAAAGATCTATTAAGTTTCTAACATTGTCTTTTTATACTGTCTATAGATGTTCGGTGTTTTTTTCATAAGGGCACACTCCTGATAAAACCACCGGTTATTTGGAGATACTGAGCCTCTCTTTGGTTGGACTCTGTCAGCAATAATATTCTTCTGAAGAGCAAGAATTAGCTGATCAAAAGATAGCAGAATATTAACATGCCTCCCCAGAGCTATAATTCCTGTCTTTAGGAATATCTACTAAGAGGTATTAAGTAATAATGACACTTTTTCTTCCAGTTTTAAGTCCCATTTAACTTTTTTTTTGAAGTAACCAATTCAAAATGATAAGAACACTGATTTGAAGATAAATGAATGGGGGAAGGAATAGCCAAATTAGCAATCAGTGGAAAATGATCACTATTAAGCCGATCCCCCACTTCAGTTTTTTTTACAGAACTCATACGCTGATCCAAAACCATCATATACTTCCTCTACTTGAAATACGACTATATTCTCTTTTATTGATTTGCTGATTTGTGTTTAAAATTATCAGCCCTCTACATCTAATAAAATGAACTAAAAAGAAACCTGAGTAATTGATCTTTTGATGCTTAAAGAATCCAGTATAATTGACTGGGCAGCCATTCAAATCCCTCAGATGCCAATATTTAGAAGAATATAATGCATCATTATGTGAACCAATCCTTCCATTAAGAACACCAGCAAAAAACTACAAGCTTTAAATTTTATCATTGCTGCCATAGCAATTGGATTACAGTGTGGCAGCCAAGTAATGAACAGATCACATGAGGAGACAAAGCACCCAAGTCCTGCACTAGGTTCACCTTTCTGTATAGGAGAACTGGCTTCTACTCTTTCAGTCACAAAACCTTTTAGCTCAATTTTTTCTTCAGCTTATGTTTTCCTGCAACAGCAAAACATCAAAGGAATTAATACATTTAACAAAGCCACTGTCCTTCATTTTAGCATTCCACCCAGCGACATTCCAAGATTGAATATTCAGTTTGGAATAGCTCTGAGTGATTTGTTGTCAATTAATATGGGATATGTTGTCAAACTCCCCTTTTGCATCCTTGAAGATGCTCGCATTATTGACAGAGTGATTTACAACTACGTTGGGCTCTAAAGGAGTTTTCAAGATTAGCTCTGTAGTTTGCCTGATCTCATTAGGCTTCGAATACCATCTGTGTCCATTCCTCAGTGGACATCTGATCGTATGCTGGCTTACTGCTGACATACCCCCGATAAGAGGGTCAGAACTGGGTTCTAATATACATTTAGATCTGAGCTCAGCCTGATTAAACAAGGAGTTATGGTTTTCTTGAGTCAATAGTGTTTGTGGAAGAGTACCCTTCATATCAGTTAATTTCATCAACTTGGTTTGGAAAGACCTCAGTCTGTGCACTCTTGATTTCTGTTTTTTTGTTGGGAGAGCACTAAAGGAGTTAACCAAGTCAGTGGAGATAAGATCTTCTTAACTGTTTGCGGGTGGTTCTTTTTTGGAACAGTTCAACAACCCCATGTTCGCAGGAGGTGGAGAAGATTTTTGTTTAAGATTGTATATTAGTACATCCCAAGAAAGAAGGTCCTGAGTATGAGGATTAGCCACGGCTTAATTTGTAAGCTTTATTGTTTCCTGAAATTTGCTATCTAACAGAGGGTTAATAATGATATCTTTAAAAGCCCGAAATGGAACGATCCCAAAGTTATACAATGCTTTCTTCCTACTAAGGATCATCAAAGGTATTCTAGGTGTATTAAAAGTTAGTAGAAGTCTTTTAGCCAACTGATGGGCTTGCAAAGATTCAGCTGATACGAAATCAATACGCCATGGAGAAAGTTGAAGTAGAAAACCCAAGTGCTGACAGGCAAGATGTTTTAAGTGCCAAAAAGGCATATGCCCTTAAAATGGAAAAATATCAAGCACTATCTAATTGGTTTGCAATAAGAATGCTGATTTACTAAATTTGAGGTGTTTGTTTGACTATTTTGTTGGTGACCAAATGTTTTACTACCCTGATTGAGAGGCTCAGAATAGTTTCTGGTTTGCCTGACGTTTGAGCCAAAAGGTCAGATTTATCAGAAAACATTTCAACTGGCTATAAATCTTTTCCAGAGTCTCTACAGCAAGAAAACATTGTTCTAAGATTTGATCATCCAAACCACATACAAGACTTATGTTATCATCACCTTCATTTGAAAAATACTGTTTGGAGGAGCTTTTTATACAAAATTATTAGATGGAACTGGCACATCTGTTTCTAATCAATTGTATGTATTCAAAGTAGGGATGTGCGAACTGTGTAAAATCCACTCTGTCTGTGTTCCATGGATTATTAGGCGCCTTTTGTTCTGTCGTCTGCTCACAAACGTGAATGTTTTTCATCTTGTGGAAAAATACACAAATAATTACGTAAGAAATTTCATAAAAATTTACATAACTTACCTTAATATGAAACATTCAACTTTTCTTCAGCAGAAGCTTGTGTATTTTCTTACGAATAAATATGTGTAAATTTCGGGAAAATTTAATTAAAAAAAAAGTGAAAGTCCATGGACTCCGCACGGCCTGAGGGGGTTGCTCTGTAGCAGATTCTGCAGGTTGGATTCTTTGAAATCTGAGCTTGGTTTAGTCTGTCTTGAATTTCTCCGGCATCCCTAGTTCAAAGTAGAAACCAAGAAGTCATTAGGATAGCCCCGAGTTGTTGTAGGATTCAAAAAACTATCAATTTTGTTTTGCTTAGAAAGGTGGGGATATCCCAGAACATTTTGATATAGGGGGTGTTTCTTGTTACCCATGATAAGTAAAACAGTATCTAAGGCAATTTAACAAAATAAATTAATTGGTAAATAAAATGGCATATTGATTGACTGATTGATTGATTGAATTTATATCCTGCCTTTTTTCCTCTTGCAAGGAACCAAATTCTAATAATAATTCTAAAAATAATAAAACCCTAACAGAAAAGCTAAAACATTTAACACTTCCCCAGAGCCTTGTCTCCTGATGTTATTGGTTTCCCAACTCAGCACTACAGAAAGGCAGCCCTTTCTGCAGTGCTGAGCTGGAGAAACGCTGGGAGGCATGGTGGAAGGGGCGCTGGGAGAAATGTTGGCGGGCTGGATGGGGAGCCCCCACGGGCTAAAGTCTATCCATCCCTGTTATAGGGTCATGATCAATACACACTGCATGGTCATGTCTGTTCTAGTATTAAGTATCAGGTGGGATAGCATAGAAAGTATAGTCCTAAACTGAGGAATTTCAGTATCTCCAGGTATCGGTGAAAGCCCAAACTTTCAATTTTAATTTTACTATTTTAGGCAAAATAGTTGAATTTTTATTGAAACTACTGAAGTGTATTCATAATGCTGTTCATACCTCTTTCTGATAATTTTTCCTTTAGCAAAAGAAACCCAATTTTTGAAAAAAATCATAGAATTAATTTTTACTTTCATTGGGAGCATAAATTTTTTCCTAGTTACTCTGCCCAAGTGACTATTCATAAGCTGCTGCTGCTATTATTATTATTTTCATTTCTATACCACCCAATAGCTGAAGCTCTCTGGGTGGTTCACAACAATTCAATGATAAACACAGCATAAAAAATTAAAATATGCAAAATTTAGGGAGCAATCCTATGGCCACTAGACAGTGGCTAGATGGCCATAGGATATCTGCTTTTCCAGGAACCGACCTCAGAGCCTGCGCTCCCAGGTCGGTTACCGGAGAACTGACATCCCCCCACTTCCGTGCTGCCTTGGAGGCAGCGTGGAACATCCCCATCCTCCACGCTTGCAAGAGGATCATGGAGCAGCCGAAAACGGGTGTTCCTGGGGCAGGGAGGGCAGTGTGACAATCCAGTGTGTCATACAGCAGCCTTCCCTCCCCCGCTCAGCCCTCCCACGGCTAGACATCCCCTCCGTGCGTCTGCTGCCCTGCATTAGATAGATGGTCGCCTCTGAGTTTGGAGGCAGCCGCTTATCTGCATGGGGTTGTGCCCTTAGAGAGCTGAAAACAATTTCAACAGAATACTACACATGTTCAGACAGTTGGCATAGATGCCCCATTATATGCCATTAAATGTGTGGGAGTAGAGGACAGTGTTGGTGCCAAGCAGGCCTCAGTGGGGAGCTTGTTCCATAGTCTGAGGGACACCACTGAGAAGTCCTCTCTCTGGTTGATACCTTCTGAGCCTCCCTTGGAATTATCTTCCTTATTATTATCTTCCTCCCAACTCTAAATTGTTGCTCTACAGTCCAGTTTTGGCCTGTAATGTAGATTGCTACCCCTTTGATTTCTTAGATCCATACGCTGCCTATGCATATTCCATTTTTAAAAGCTTTAAAGAAGTTTTTATTTCTTTTGCTTATGTGTTGTATATATTGTGTTGTATCCAGGATCTGCCTTCTGTGGACACTTAATCTTTGAATATTAACAGAAAACAAACTGTGTTGAAATTCATTTTAAAACCAAGCCATTCATAAAATGTTACTGTTTCTTCTGGAGTATCCTCAACTTTCTTTAGTTGAGTCACCTGTTACTTCCCACAGTTGTTTAGTTTCCTCTGATCTTTGAACCACTATCAAGTTATTCTCTAAAAACATTCCATTTGCAATAAGCACATCCAGAGAAGAGCAACCAGGATGGTGACTTGGAAACCAAGTACAATGAGGAATGGTTGAAAGAGTTTGGTATGTTTAGCCTGAAGAAGAGAAGATTAAGCGGAGACATGATGGTGTTCATATATCTTAAAAACTGTCATGCAGAAGATGGAGCAGACTTTTCTCTGTTGCTCTCAATGGCAGGACTAGAACTAGTTGGTAATTGCAGGGAAGCAGATTTCGGCTAAACATTAGGAGAAACCTCCTAACAATGAGGGTTGTTTGGTAGTGGAATAGACTGCCTCGGGAGGTGATGGGCTCTCCTTTCCTGGAAGTATTTAAGCAGAGGCTGGATGGCCATCTTTCAGGGACGCTGTAGCTGCTCTCTGCAGTGCAGAGCCTTCATTGGGCAGGGGTTGGACTAGATGATCTGTCGAGGACCCTTCCAACTCTATGATTCTAATCTCTTAGTATGTTGTTAAGTACCTGAGATCCCTCCTGTTTTTTAATAGTTTGGGACGAATATCAGATAACCATCTGCAAGTATTTACCAGCCTGAGTTACCTTTAATAATTGTATCCCTGGTACTTAAGCATTTTATAAAGAACTTCCATAGTAAGCTTTCTTCTTTGTGCAAACCTGAAATGGACCTGTGAGACACATCTGTACCCATTCCACAATCTTGAGAAATTTCTATTTTAAAAAAATATACAATTAAATAATGTTCCTCAGTTTCTTTTGGAATACCCCTCAGTTTTACATTACATTTCCTTCTCTCAAATTGAGTTCCTCTATTCTAGCTTTCAGTTTAATAAAACAGCTTATTTCTGCATGTGTTTTTCTATAGCTGCTTCTATTGCTACAGTACATTTTCTCTCCCCTTCTTAAATTCAATCACATTTGTGAATGGAAGGGCTACTTTGGATGCAAGGTGTAGCTTGAAGCTATCCCAGTAATTTTATTATTTCATCAAGTATTTCATTTGTTTTCATGAAGTCACTTTTATCCAGTTTTCCATTTGTTTCAATTGATAATCTACTGCCTTTTATGAATTCCACTGTTTTGCCTTTTCTGCAAACCTTTCTTCAAAGTTTTAGTTCTTTCACAAGTGTATTTTTTTGTCTTCAGCACTCATTAGCTGAGGAAATGCATCTCTTTTTTTGTTTCTTATTCTTTTTGACCCATACTAAAATATTTATTTTTCCCACTGAATATTTGTGTCCTTCAATTTAATAAACCTTTCAAAATTACTTTCTTTTAATAATACCACCCGACACCTCTTAAAATCAACATTATAAACTTGTATAAGTAATAGCAAACAATAACAGATTAATTCAAATCATAATTTGAATTTTGAATCATTAATTCAAATCATTAATTCAAATTTAAATCATACACTCAGCAATACTCTATAAAATACTTAGGTTGCAATCCTATTTACATTTGGGAGTAATCCCAATTGAACAGAGTGGGACTTCCTTCCAAGTAAGCTTGTATAGGATGGCAGTGTCACAATTTCAATTAATTCAGTTAGTGCACAATCCTATGTTGATAGTCGGCAACCTCTGTGCTCCAGCCACCCTGCGTTTCCCTAGACGGGTGATTTTAGGGAGGGGGAGGGAAGGAGGCCAGGACATGCATAGGAAGCTGCATAAACCAGCTTCCATGGTCTCGTCCCCTCCTTGTTCCCAGGACCACCTGCTCTTTGCCATCTCCGCACTCTGTTTCTGAGCGCAGAGACATATCTACGGGCAGGGAACACGGTTTCTGGGCTCCAGGGTCAGAGCCCTGGTTCTAACCTCTGATCACAGAAACCGAAATATCCTATGTCCTCCAGATACTTTATAGGGGACATAGGATCGCTCCCTTAAGCGTTTCAGTTAATTCAGTCCCCAGAATGAGTTTGTTGAATAACATTGTATGGATCAAACAACTGAATTAAGGTGCAGCGCTATGGGTTGCACCCTGGGTACTCATAAGGCCCCAAACTCCGAGGTTAATGAGTATCCTATGCAAAGAGAGAGGTACCTCGTGCTTCCTGCTCTGCATTTAATTTTAACAGAGGCTTCAGGGAGTGGGAGGGAAGGTAGCTGGGGAAGCCATAGGATTTTTTGTATGGCTGCTGCCCTGGTTTTCTCCTCGCCTCAGGAACGCCCCCTTTCCCTGTTTCCACGTGTTTTCTGAGTGCAGAGAGGTACCTGGCAAGGTTCTCTCCATGCTGCGTGGGTGGGGTGGGTGGGTAGGCAGTGTGGTTTCCTGGCTCCGAGGCTGGAGCGCTGTTTCCAGCCTGGTAGCCAGGAAACCCAACAATCCTGTCTCCCCCAGATGCTGTCTAGGGGACATAGGATTGCTTCCTCTATCAGATATTCCCATTAATTTACTAATTAAAGAGTGAAACAAAAAACAAAAGTTACCTTATTTAAATCAGACACTGGTATCACTTCTTCCAAACAGCACTATACTCACATTTCAGGTTCTTCAGTTAATTCTACCTGTCAGTCAGTTATTTTAATCAGTCACAAAGAAAAAAGCCTCCCAGTTCAGTCACAGAGCAGAGCAATTAGTTGGGGGGGACGGGACACAATGGGTTATTTCAGTTAAAAAGTAGAATTAAATTAATCAGGAAGAAAGGCAGCAGATTCCAGTGGTTAAAGTGGGAATAATCACCTACTCAGATACTTACTGATGAATTCTTCCCCAAACATTCTGTTCTATTCTAGATGAGGGCTCCAGCCCAAGAAGGGGTTCAAGGCAACAGTTGAAATGCAAGGTAGTATCCTGACTAGCTCCAAGTAGCACTTGTGCTGGAAACTCACACAAGAAGATGTGAATGTTGTTTCATTAGTTTCCAGTTGCATTAGGTTCATTAGTTTCCAGTTTCCAGCTGAGGAGAAGAGGAGCTAGACATCTTATGGCTATCCCCTCTTCTGGTTCTTCCCCCAACCTGATGGTTTCTGGCGGCCTTACCAGTTTGACCTCGGGTCTGATGGTGCTGCTGCTGAATGCCAGGTCATCCAAAATAAAATCTCCCTCATCCATGATTTGATTGTGGATGAGGGGGCTGACCTGGTATGATTACTGAGACCTGGATGGGGGAACAGGGAGGGGTTACTCTCTCCCAGCTGTGCCCTCCTGGGTACTCAGTGCAGCACCCACACCGTCTCGGGGGGGGGGGGGTTGCCGTGGTCTATAGGAATTCGATCTCTCCAGGCTTCCTGCTCATTCAAGTGCAGGTCTTGAGTGCTTGTACCTTGTGCTGGGTACCCGGGACAGATTAGGGATTCTGTTGTTGTACTGCCCACCCTGCTGCCCATCAGACTCCCTGCCTGAGCTGACGGAGGTGGTCTCAGACTTGGTGTTGAGGACCCCTAAGATGATGGTCCTGGGGGATCTCAACTTCCATGCCGAGGCCGCTGTATCCGGGGTGGCTCAGGACTTCATGGCTGCCATGACAACCACGGGGCTGTCCCAACATGTAATCGGCCGAATGCATGTAAAAGGACACACGCTTAATCTGGTCTTTTCGACTGGGCAGGACGATGGTGATCTGAAAGTGGAGGAATTAACATCTGTCCCTTTGTCATGGTCAGATCACTTCCTGTTGAGGTTTAGACTCCTGGCAGCCTTCCCCCTCTGCAAGGGTGGGGGATCTATTAAAATGGTCTGCCCCCGGAGGCTAATGGCTTCCAGAGGGCTCTGGGGGATTTTCCCGCTGGTATGGCTGGTGCTCCTGTTGAAGCCCAGGTCGCTCTGTGGAAAGCAGAGATGACTTGGGCGGTTGACATGATCTCACCCAAGCGCCCTCTCCCTCTGAGCAGAATGCAGCCAGCTCCTTGGCATACACCTGAGCTGAGGGCAATGAAGCAAGAGGGGAGACAGCTAGAACGCAGGTGGAGGAAAGCTCATGCTGAGTCTGACCGAACACAGGCAAGAGCTCACTATCGAGCCTACTCTGTGGTGGTGAGGGTGGCAAAGAGACAGTTCTTTTCCACCAGCATTGCATCTTCTCAGTGTAGTCCAGTGGAGCTTTTCTGAGTGGTTTGCGGCTTGTTACATTCTGGACCAGGGAAAGAGACTGTGGAACCCTCGGTTGCACTCTGTGATGAGTTTGCGCAGCACTTTGAAGATAAAGTCGCTCAGATTCGCCATGAATTGGACACCACGATTAATGCAGTTCCATTGGTAGAGGCATTCAGAGCACCATCTGGTCCAGTTTTATTGGATGAGTTTAAGTTATTGAGGCCTGAGGATGCGGACAAGGTCCTTGGCCAAGTCCAATCGACCACTTGTGTGCTTGACCCTTGCCCTTCATGGCTTATTAAATCAAATAAGGACGGGATGCCCAGCTGGGTCCAGGAGGTTGTAAATTCCTCCTTGAGAGAGGGAGTGGTGCTGGCCACTTTAAAAGAGGCAGTAATCAGACCACTCCTGAAAAAGCCTAACCTGGACCCGGAGAATGTTAACAATTATAGGCCAGTGGCCAACATCCCCTTCTTGGGCAAGGTGCTTGAGCGGGTGGTTGCAGGACAGCTCCAGGCACTGTTGAATGAAATGGATTCTCTAGATCCATTTCAATTGGGCTTCAGGACTGGTTTTGGAATGGAAACTGCCTTGGTCTCCCTGTGGGATGACCTCTGCCAGGAGAGGGACAGGGGGTGTGCGACCCTGTTGATTCTCCTGGACCTCTCAGTGGCTTTTGATACCATTGACCGTGGTATCCTTCTGGATAGGTTGTCTGGTTTGGGAGTTGGAGGCACTGCACTGCAGTGGTTCCGTTCCTACTTGGATGGCCAGCTCCAGAAGGTGGTGCTGGGGAATTACTGCTCTGTGCCATGGCAATTATGCCATGGGATTCCACAGGGCTCTATTTTATCCCCCTTGCTGTTTAACATCTACATGAAACCTCTGGGGGAGGTTATCTGGGGGTGTGGGCTGAGGTGCTATCAATATGTGGATGACACCCAGCTCTACCTCTCTTTCTCATCAAACCCAGGTGAGGCAGTGGCTGTTCTGAATCAGTGCCTGGGCACAGTAATGGACTGGATGAGGGCCAATAAACTGAAACTGAATCCAGACAAAACGGAGGTACTGTTAGTGGGTGGTTCGTCTGCCTGGCTAGGTAATATTCAACCTGGTCTGGAAGGGGTTGCACTCCCCCTAAAGGACCACGTTCGTAGTTTGGGGGTGCTCTTGGATCCAAAACTGTCACTTGAGGCACAGGTGAACTCAGTGGCACAGAGCACTTTTTATCAGCTTAGGCTGGTATACCAACTACGCCCTTATCTGGACAGAGATAGCCTAGCTACAGTTATCCATGCTCTGGTAACTTCTCGTCTGGATTACTGCAATGCGTTATACGTGGGGCTGCCTTTGAAAACGGTCTGGAAACTTCAGCTGGTCCAAAATAGGGCAGCAAGACTGTTAACAGGGACTGGCCAACGAGCTCATATTGCACCAGTACTTTTCCAACTGCACTGGCTGCCAGTCCATTTCCAGGCCCGATTCAAAGTGCTGGTATTAACATTCAAAGCCCCTAACGGCTAGGGGCCAGGTTATCTGAAGGATTGCCTTCTCCCAGATGTGCCTGGCCGGACCTTAAGATCATCCTCAGCGGCCCTTCTCCGTGAGCCCCTGCCAAAGGAGGTTAGGCGGGTAGCTACTAGGAAGAGGGCTTTTTCTGCTGTGGCATCCCAGCTGTGGAATGAGCTTCCCAGTGAGGTTCGCCTGGCACCTCCATTGTATTCTTTCTGGCGCCAGATGAAGACCTTTTTATTTTCCCAGGCATTTTAGCATTTTAGCTTTCTAGACTTTTAGCTTTGCTGTTTTAAATCTGCACTGCTGCTAGGTTTTATTCTGGTTGTATTGTTATACTGTGGTTTTAATGTTTTATATATTTTATATTGTTTTGTTGTATGCTCCTTGGTTTTAATTTTTGTGAACCGCCCAGAGAGCTTCGGCTATTGGGCGGTATAGAAATGAAATGAAATAAATAATAGTGGATAACCCTAAACTGAGACTCAAATAAGGCTGCAGCTCGCATTTGGATAAGAACGTACCAAATTCATACTTCCTGAATTAATATGTGAACTGGAATACAGTTATCCTTTGGTATTTACACTTCTCAGAATTTTGCAATGCAGTCATCTGAACAACAAAAAAGTATACGAAAATGTGTATATTAGTGGGAAAAATGCATAAAAGCAATATATTAGAGGAGAAATGGCAAAGAGTTGTATATATTAGCCAATATTGTGGTAAAATGCATGTATTAGGAGAAATGCACGCAAAGTTCATAGGAATTGTCATACAGACATCTTTTAAAAAGAAAGTTGCAGACTGGTGCATAAAGAGGATGGAACAAATTGAGAAATGAAAAAATAAGCTGACAGAAATGAACACCGACAGATCTGTCCATCCCTAAGTGCTGAGTAGAATTCCCTCCCCTGCTCCTTTGCCTGTTCAGAGCCAATAGGTTCATTCCCCTAGTGTGGGGAGTCTGACCTTGGGCCATGATCATAGCTATCCTCATGTAAAGGAAGCAGATTGTTCTGACAGAAGCCCAGTCCACTCAGTGAAGAAGCTTTGGGCTTTCTTTACCTGTGGTTGGCTGGTGGAGAAGGTGAATGATGGAGCAGCTGCTCCTGACACATTATCATTACACCATGTAACAATCAGATACCTTATACAGGGATTCTCAAACTTTCTGTTCCCAGGGCCCAGTTGAGAGAGCTAAAAATAACTGAAACCTACCAAGCACAAAATGGTGTTGCAGGGTCAGAGCCAGTGACAAAATGGTGGCAGGTGGAGATTGGCTTAATCAGCTGGCAATTAGTGATATCATTTTATATTGATATCATCCCTCTTTGTAAACAAATTCTTTGCCACAGCTATTTACTTGTGCACTGCAGTGTGCCTGACAGATGGCCATCCAGCTTCTGCTTAAATATCTTCAGTAATGGAGAACCCGCCACCTCCCGAGGCAGTTTATTCCACTGCTGAACAGCTCCCATGTCTAGGAAATTTCTCTTAATTTTTAGCCAAAATCTGCTTCTGTGCAATTTCCACCCATTGGTTCTAGTCCTTCCCTTGGGAGCAACAGAGAACAATCTGCACCATCTTCTGCCTGACAGCCTTTCAGATATTTGAACACCATCATCCATGTCTCCACTTACTCTTCTCTTCTTGAGGCTAAACATACCCAGCTCTTTCAACTGTTCTTCATGGGGCTTGGTTTCCAGACCCCTCACCATCCTGATACTCTTCTCTGAACATGCTCCAACTTGTCAGTGTCCATCTTAAGTATAGCGCGGAATGAGTACTTCCCATAACATGGACACTTTGTTTCTGTAATCCTGCCCAAGGTTTCATTAGCTTTCTTAGCTGCTGCATCGCACTGTAGTTCATATTCAGCTTGTGATCCACTAGGATACCTAGGTCCTTTTCAAATGTGCTGCTGCCAAGCCAGGTCTCCCTCATCCCTGCTGTTTCCTTGTAGCGGGCAGTTCCGTAGTTCAGCTTTCCTCAAGTATAGTACAGACATTGGCTCTAGAGGTACCATGACTCATCTAATTTCAGGTAGAATTTGCTGCTCCAGAGGCTCTAAGCAGAGAGGACATTTTATTTATATTATTTTTCTCCTCCCCATCTCCACATACTTCTTGAAGTATCTTCATGCATTTCCTGTCATTTCTTCCCCCTTCTCCTTTCACGCTTAATTTGTAACCTATCCCCACGCAATCAGTTTCTTTCTTCCCCCCTCCTGCTTTTACAACCACTTCCCCCTATAACAGTTCCCTCTCTCATCCCTTCTTAATTCCTAGTTGTTGTTTTAAAAAAATGTTATTAAAATGTTAGCCTTGCTGTCTAACCATCTCCTGCTACCATGCCTGCCTATGCAGCACGCATGGTGCAGCCATGGCACGGGGCAGTCTGCAGCACTGAGAAGTGGGATGAGATCTACTGGTGGGTCTCAGCTCATAGCTGAGAAATGCTGTCTTACACCTTCAGGTTTAGACCAGAGAACTCCATTGGATGAAGATGGTAAATTATGGTCTATACAGTCTTGTACAGTACTGTATTTTGGTATTCATTTCTTCAGCATCCTAATTATCATGATTAGTAGACACTTCCCTGAAGGACTTTTTAATGTATTACAAAAGTACAGAACAAAACATATTTTATATAAAAATGACGTAACATAGATATGCAGAGACTCTGTTTGCAAGTAATGACAACCCATCAGTTTAAAAACCAATGGGTTGCCATGCACAAGCTGGAGAGAGCCTGCAGCGCACCTGCCTCTTCAGCTTTTACTCCACAACCCACGATCTGCTCCTTTTTAGGTTGTGGAGTGTGACATCCAAACCCTGGCCACTGGGTTGTTTAGGGGCTAAACAACCCAACTGTTAACCCAACAACAGACCAAGGGTTAACTGCTGGATTGTTTAGCCCCTAAACAATCCAGGGTTTGGACATCATGCTCCACAGCCTATGAAGGAGTTGGTTGTGGAGTAAAAATGGAAGAGGCGGGTGCAGTGCAGGCAGCATACCTTCTCTTGGCCATTCATGCACAGCAATTCATCATTTTTTAAACTGATGAGCTGTTGTTACGTGTGAATCAGGTCACAATGTATACAAAGAAAGATTCTGTAGGTTAATGCATGTTCTTGTACACCATGAAATGTAATTGTCCAGATATTTATAAATAAACATGATTTTTTGATAAGTTTATCTAGTTAGTATTCTTTTCTAGCTCTTTTAGATCATGTAAGTTTGGTCAAAAAAGCAACTGCTCAAATATGCTTATGCCAGTTAGATTGGAGGAGACTTTGGGGATTTTCAAAAAGATGCAATAGCTTGTCTGAATACAATGATTAACTCCAAAACGTCCTCTAAATTGCAACATTAGGAGTTAGAAGAATCAGGATCATATCCAGGTTCTTACCCTAAGAACTAATCATAGGTTAACTTCAGGTTATTTAACCCATGAATAACCCATAGTGTCTGAGTTTGCACATTACTCAACAACCTGTGATCAGGCCGTTTGGAGGTTGATTATGCAAAGCAGCAGCAGCTTGCCACAATTTCACCCACAATTTGCTGCTGTTACATGTGGACCGGGTCATAGTCTACTATAACTTTAAGTGCTGAGGATTGTGCCACTGCTGCACAGCATTGGAGGAAAATAATATGCAAGCTTCAGTGTACACAGTGTGGCAAACTGATACATCCATTTCTCTTATAGACCGTCTGCCCACACTGAGCACATTTGGAGGATTTTCAGCAGGAAGCTTGTGAGTCTCTAAATCACTGGTATCTAAAATATCTTAAAAGCTTTCTAAGTGAATAACACAGACATATTTCCTAGAATGTTTCAATGGTCGTGTGGACCAGAAGAAATCCAGGCAAAGAAGACACTGTATCTTGATGCTGTATTATAGGTTTGTGTAATGAGTCTTAGATCTGGGACCATTTGCCAGTCCAGAACAAAGGTTTAGAATATGTACCAATTTGATAACAGAATCAATTTTAGCCTTTATGATGCCGCAAGACTCTTTGTTTTCGATACCTAAGGGTGCAATCCTGTGCATGTTTTGATAGAAAAAAGTCCTACAACTCCAAATGTGGCTGGCTGGGGCATGCTGGGAGTTGTATGACTTTTTTCTGTCAAAACACGCATAGGGTTGTCCCCTCGATGCTTGTAAGCCTCCAAACTCAGAGTTTACAAGTATCCAATGCAGAGCAGGAGGCTCACCTCTGCTATGCTTCCTGCTCTGCATTTCATCTAGGTGGGCTTTTTCTCCCATCTAGCTGTCTCAGAGGGAAAGGGAAGGAGGCTGGCGAGGCCTCAGGATATCGTGTAAGCAGGCCTCACCAGTCCCCTCCCCACCCACAGGAATGCTCCCTTTATCACATCTCAAGGTCGCTTTTGTGGCCTTGGAGAGGCAGATGGCGTAGTTCTCTCTGCACCAGTTGCAAGGGGGAGGAGGCAGGGAGCGCAGATTCCTGGGTTGGAGGTTGGACCGCTGTCCCCAGTCTTGGATCCATGAATCTGAAGTATCCTATTGCTCCCTACACACTGTCTAGGGGTCATAGGATTGCTCCCTTAGTCACTTACTTGAATTTTCATCATCTGTTTTAGATTTTGCTGATCCATAGTTCTGAGAAGGAGGCACTTGTGACTCTGAATCAATTCATTTAAACAGCTCTGTGGTATTTTTGTTTTTAATCACACATTTAGGTGAGAGAGTTTGTGGGTTTTGTTGCATAGTCAGGCCTCCTTGTGTTTTGATGTTGCTGCCCTATATATTTAACTTTGTTTTCTAGCTTGATTAGCTTATCTGTAATATTTTGTTATTCCTTCCCTGGAAGAGCAACACAGGAGAATCTTAATTCTTCTTCCTCTGGTTGTAACAATTCTTGGGCATCTAATACACTAGTCTCTAAAAGATTTATGTACTGAGTTTCTGGTGGATGCATGTTTAAATTCAGTTTGTTTGGAGTAACTGCTTTATCCCTTCATGGGGTCACTAGAGGCTCCTCTTGAGGAATGACATTCTCACTACACAGGCTCCATTGATCCCTGTCTTTTTTTAAGCAGAGAGACCTTCTTTTACATTTTCAAAATATTGAAAAGGAACCATCCGTTTTGAATTAAATAACTTTTCCTTAGTATCATCAAGGAGGGAATATATTTCATTTCAAAAGTGAACAGTCTTAAATGCAACCCTTCCAATGACAATCTTATACTTGTCTTTAAGTCTGTTACCTGGGAGGAAAGGGATCAATGAAGTTCTCCACCCCCTTGTGCAATGATCCTGATACAGATTTCTCTTTCCTCACTAAAAGCAGCAGTGAGGAAAAAGTGATCTATATCAGGATTTCCGAGATAATTGGGGGTGGGGGAGACCCTCCCCCAGTGATCCTGCTACAGATCCTGCCAACACACAGGCAGCATTGGATACTGCCCTCAGGCCTCATGATGAACTGCATTAATCAAAACTACAATTCTTATCCCCTTTTTGGACCTGACGATCTTAGTGGCCATAGGCTCTGCCCCACATGTAAAGAGCCAGAGGACAAGAGCCCTCTGGCGGCGCACTGAGCTTTGTTACTTGAGGGAGACAGGAAATGCACAGCCTTCAGCAAAACAGTCCCAGGTTTTGGGACTGCCTCAACTCTTCTCTCTTCCTACTCAGTTCCATCCCCATATGGCTTTCTCTTGCTCAACTTAACCTGCCTTTCGTTTGCTGTGAGGACAAACTATCTATTAAGTATTTGACACCATTCAATTTACATAAATAATTAGTTATATGTTAATGTTAGTGCCATAAATTATACTATCGATGTATTTTATTATATCTAATGTATCTGTGTCATGATATAGGAATATTAAGATGATTAATTTTTCTGTATATGGAAAAAATACTTCTAATTATAGGAATTCAGGTTTGTCCCTGTTGCTTTGAGTCAATTTTTTAAAAATCTTGCTCTTTTCAGAGAGACACAGTGAGGAACATGGATTCATATTATTGACCAACTCTCCTTTTGTCTGAGATGATTTGTAGGGGACTTGAGAGGTATCTGTGAAACATAAATTAGCTTCCCATAATCAAGAAATCCTCTGTCTATCTTGATGGTTTGTCAAGACTTATAATCTTGGACTTGTAATATTATTTAGGAAAATAAAGTTGTGGGGCATAGTTAACCTGACAACAGCATGTGAACTGATTCCATTGGGGATCAGGTTATTATTGTCACTGGAAACCATTGGATTTGTGAGGGTACCCACCCCTGAAGTATGGACTTACTTAAAATGATAAGGAATAACCAAGGAGGCAGAAGGGAGGGAAGTTTTTGATACTTGCCCCGGGACCAGCCTTTTGGTTGTGTCGAATCTTTTGGCATCAAGGTGTAACTTTTGGATGTATAGATCCGAGCTGAATCCTTGGAGTGACCTGAATTCTGGAACTGGAACTTCTTGCAACAAATAAAATTACCACTTCGGAATAAAGGAATAATATCCACATGCTTTCTTTGCTTTATTAAATATATATGAAAGCTGCTAGCCCATTTTCTTTTAAATCAGTTTTGATTTGCCCCATTTCCCTAAGCCTGAAAATATCACTAGATACCCTGTCAAGATGTGCTATATTTCCCTTTCGGCTTCCTTTCTGTTTTAAATAGGAATCTGGTGGCAGGTTTCCAAAGCTTAAAGTAGTTAATATTGGCTTACTGGTTTTGGAGTTGTTTTTGTAGCCCATCGTAGTCTGATGTTGAATCTAAAGGAAAAGGAGAGAGAATTCCCTAGGATCAGCATCTGTCTTATGACAATCGTTTTATGTATACATATTTATGTATATATATATGTATATACAGGTTTTCCTGAAGTATTGCCATGTACGAAGCAAAAGAAAGACAGAAGTTTATCAGTGATGCTCAGTACCTGAGAGAGATGCAACACAAGATGGATTCAGAGTATCAGGTAGGAAGGTTCATTCACCGTGGTGATTTTCCCATGAAAAACATGAGCACAGAGCATTGAGGGCTGGGACTGCGGGTTGAGGTCAACTTCACTGGGTATCTTTTTGCTTGAATGCAAGCTCCTACATCAAGACACCTTATTTCAGACAGATGCGTGAAACAGATTTGTTTCTTAGGCTTGCCTGAGAAAGCAAGAGCAGACTAAAGAGCAGTCTGAGAAGAAGCGAGAACAACACACCAGACAAGAACTGAGGCAGACAAGTATATCATCCATCTCTGCTGTGCGTAGTTATGAAAGACCGTGGATTTCAAAACTTCCCATTAATAGACAGGTAACTATTTGTTAACTTTAGAGATACAATTCAAGTGGAATTGAAGAGCACCATGATAAAGACCACTTGCTATTCCAACAAATTCAGGAAGAAGATTTTTTTAAAACATAGTTAGAAGGCTCCAGTCAGTCAGCTAGTAGTCCCACTCCTTTGTCCTAGAACACACTAGTTAACATCATGTTTAACTGTTACTCTGGAAGCTCAAAGGCATTAGCTCTCTCTGGCAAATAATTCTTTCAGTTTAAAAAGCCCTCAGTACTCATTAATCTGTGTACTGTTCTTATTGAGGAGTGGTGGTGAGAGGGAACAGGAGAACAGAGTCCTCTTGAGAAAAGATCAAGACATTTCTTAATGTGAACTTCACCAGGGAAGAGCCCATTCCAACCCTTCCAAGGATATCTCTGAAACCCATAAAGAAGACCACTTCCTGAGTAAGCAGAGGAGAAGATTGGCATTGCTTTACTGACATTGACCTTCCCTGGTGGGAGTGGATACTTCTCTATGTGTAAAGAATTATGAAGAGTACAAATATAAGATGTAACCTCCTGAATATCCCTTACAGGAATACATGCCTGTTTTTGTTCAGGAGATGAGGATTTTAATCCACATCCATTCACACAGGAACCACAGGTGAAGGAATAGGAGCTGTAGCAATACATGATGCTCCTACTTCTTTTTATATCCATTCTTAAGTGCATGTTCTTCTGCGTGTGAACTGTTTTACAGTGGCGCAAAGTTCTGAGCAGCCTAGTTCATACAGTCTTCTTCCTGGGTAAAGGGGAAATTCCAAGTAGACCTACAAATTTCAGCTTCCTTTGCAGAGAGAGCAGGGAACATTTATGGTATATTTGTAATATGTTTTTATACAGGTTGAATACGTATTACAGGAACATAGGAGGAAGTGTAAGACCTCGGGCCTGAACCAAGCTATCAGTAGTTTTAGAGGGGCTTAGATGATCCATAATGCTGTCTGGCTTTGGTCCGGTTAGCCACTGTTTTCCCTAACAGGCCTCTTGATTTACCAGGATAGGTCAAAGGTCGATAATGCGGCCTCAGCACATTCCATGCTAACAGAGCTGGAGTGTCTTATCAGGATGTGCCTGGGAAGTGAAGCTTGTTTGCCTTAAAGCTGCAGGTGTCTGTGCTGGGAAAGTTGTAGATGAATGCTAATTAATGCTTGCTGCTGTCATGTTGCCTCACTGCTAACATGTATGGTATAAAACCCATTTTACCCCATGGCTCTGGGTTCAGAGAAGCTGTCTGATCCAACCATTGGGTACGCCTGTGTGCTGATGGTACTCAGTAAAGTACTCCTTGTAAGTAAACCTGGATCTGATTTATCACTATCTTGGCACCTCTAAATTAAGAGGCCTAGTGCAGGGGCAATACAGGAAG
Source organism: Heloderma suspectum (assembly GCF_057233095.1). Classification (NCBI taxonomy): domain Eukaryota; kingdom Metazoa; phylum Chordata; class Lepidosauria; order Squamata; family Helodermatidae; genus Heloderma; species Heloderma suspectum. The sequence continues at coordinate 128,265,098 of NC_139462.1, read as the reverse complement.
TAAAGAGGCAAGTGGTACTAGATTTACATCAGTATAATCTAATTCCTCAAAATCCAGACATTAATCCTGAAATCATCCCCCCGCTTACCAGACCTTTTAACTTTCCAGCCAAAAACCAAACTGCCTTCAAGCTCTCCATTTGCATGTAATTCTAACCTATGGTTAATTTAAACCATGGTTTGTTGCCTTACCCAGGTTTGTCTAGCAGACAATTAGAAAAAACAGGTTTGTTTTCTCAGTCTCTGGGTTTATTTCCCTCATTCTTTGCCTACTCTTTGCCTGTATTCCAATTGTCTTTGTGGCACTGCAGTACTGGCATGTAAAGAGGCTGGGTTTTTTGACCGCACTTCCCCACTTCTTCTGTAGCCTGGTGAAACAATCCATGAACAACCCAAGATTCTGGGTTCACATGTAACAACAACCCACATTTCACAACCCAACAACAAACATTGGTTCTCTTCATGGGTTGTTTGTGGTTAATAACTCATAGTTAACCCATAGTTCTGGGTTCACATATAATGGCAACCCACGATTCAACAAGCTATGGTTAATTAAACCATGCTTTGTTATTGTGAACCAGGTCTTAGACTAGGAAAACCAGCTTCATAGCCTCTGTGTGGCAGGTCTGGATCAACTTTGACTCAAGTTCTAATCCAGAAGGACTCTTTCCTTTTATTTCTAACTGCTAGGCACCACCACCACTCATTTATACTGATGTTTCTGCAGCTAGGAGAAGCTTTTCAGGGTGAAATGTATGATATTATATGGAGCGAACTCTACAGGTGAAAATTCAGCCTTTCCAATCACTGTTGGCTAGAGGCGTTATCTTTGTGTTTCATGCTCTCTTATCCCACAAACATGTAGCATGGTCAAGAAGGTTATGCTCTTGAGAAGCAGCACTCCTGAGTTTGCTAGTTCACTAGCCAAAACCCAGATTTTCAAAATAAAGGGTTTCTTTTACTAAAGAAAATAGAAGGAAACAAGAGGATTCAAATAATACAGCATAAAAGGAAATGATATGTTCTGTCAAAAATGCTGTACTAGGAAGCTAAGAAACTGTCATACTCAATGTTCCATGGCATTGCTGTTGGAATTCCAATCATCAGAATATTTTCAGGGGAAGGTGATCCCAGTTTGAGCTATTGTATGTATTGCACAGAGGGATTTTCTGGGGGCGGGGTGGGGGGAGTTGGTTGGTTGGTAAACCAATCAGTACCATAGGGTTCTTGACCCCATCCAATCAGAGTAGACTTTCTCGCAGTTAGATGGGTAGAGACACTGCCTGTTGGACAAGCTCTGTGCAAATAGAACAAGTAATGTTATCCATATAAGCTCCTAGCACCTTACTATAGGAGCAATTTGATAGACAGGACATAAGGAAGAAAAGGGGTGTGAATTTTCTTCTTTGAAGAAACTCCTGCCACACTTGACAACTTGTTAAGCAGATTTTCAGGGCCGGTGTTAGTAGGATGCTCACCACAATGATAAGGACGGATTCGTAGAATAGGCTTTTCTCCACATTCATCCCACCCTGCAAGAGGACATGATCCAATGTGGCTTTTGATAAAGAACACCATAATTACCAGTTGGTATCTGACTGACAACCTGGTAAAACTTTAAGGGATGCTTTGCATAATAGTACAACATGGCAGGCAATCCAGCAATGAAGAGAACACTCTGTTTTCATAGAATCATGGGATAAAGCAGCCGTCTCCTACAAGGCAGGATTCCCATATGGTAGCTCAGTTTACACAGTTACATCAATCCACATTATATTCAATGTTCCTGATGCAGAGAGAAAAAGGTACACTCTTCTGGAGGTTCCCACACCTAATTTATCATAGAGCAAAACAGACTATATCAATATAAGGTGATGGTTAAAACAAACGCCATATATTAATGTATCAGGAAAAGAGGCTCAATATAGAAAAACATAGCTGCTAGAAATTTGTTATCTAATCTTTTCACCTGTAAGTATCTGAGACAAATAAGGTGCATTTGTAACATTTATATTTGTCAGAATGGTTTGGGTGATTATTCATCTGCTTTCATTATCTAACATACTTTCTAGATAAATTTTCTAGTATGTATTAATGAGCTTTACTTTCTGAACTATTTCACCAGCGCATGCAAATGAACAAACCTATCTACTATTTTATCTCTGCAAAGGCTTATTATTTCCTTAATTTTTGCATGCAATATTTGTCAATGCATTTATTATACAGTTTAGAAAAGAAAATTTGCCCATTTTGCACATTGGGCCTAATTTAATAACCTGCTCCTGGCAGCAGAAGAAAAGTTAATTTACTCACATTGTAAAATCATAAATGAGACTATCTCCCCCATACCTTGTTTGTTTCTTTCCTTTTCTCCCCTGTCATGTAATTTCTATATTTCTTTGAAATAATTTATTCCATTCATCCTTATAACTAAGCCAAACAAAGGGACAATGAGGCACATTAGCTATTATTACTTGAGAAAAAAATAACTGGCTAATTTCCTCTGACATATTAGCTGTACTAGAATGATTTGTCCACAGTACCTCTGTTGTACTTGAAGGTACTTGAACTTCCCATCTAAACTTTCCAATTTTAAAAACTAGAACAAAGATTTGGGGACACAGAAATTGATCTTGATGTCAGGAAGGGCAATCTGGCAGAAGTGAAGAGGGAAAGAGCACTGTGAATAACGGTGAAAAAGGAGGAGACAGGCTCCGGTGCTTGAGAAAATAAAATTTGTGTTCAATGCGTTTCGGAATGCTTCCTTCTTCAGGAGCTATAAATCAAACCAAACATTAACATTAGAAATACTGTCTTACAGATAACACCCTATTTCTATATTATAAAATTTCCTAAAACCTTTTTGTATTAAAATGTTAAAATTCTGCCACCTTTATATTAAAATGTTAAAACTCTGCCAATCCAGTTGGTCTGCCTTCCTGGCAGACAGATTGCAGTGGTTTAACATCATCATAGCTTAGTTGGGGTCCTAGGGTCTCTGAGCTGCCAAGCTGAGAAGGAAATAGCACATCAAACCACACAATGTCGTAATGCCACCCCAACTACTTCTGCAACATCCATGGCAACAACACTGACTTTCACCCATCATAAAGCGATATTTCAGCAACACTTTCTGAATCAGGTAAGCACAGAAGGGACCAATACGCACATAGTGATAGGAACACACCCTCATGACATCACACCAGAAAGAACGCAGGGTGGGAGCCAATCCACTACATGAGAAGCACTATATGGGTCTCATGTGATTCACATTGGCTTATGTGTTGCCCTCCCATCTAGCCACACCTTTCCCCATGACTGTTTTTTGATTACCTGTGCCTATTGGTTATTGCCCCAGTGGACCTCATTATCTGTATCCCCCTCCAGCTCATGCCAGCTGACTGTATCAAATCAGTCGTAACCAGGAAGTTTATAAAATGTTGAGCCTGCCCTTACCCTTACTGGAGCTCATGTGGCCAAATAGTGGAAAGGTTGCAAACACAGCCCTGGGCCCTCTTCTGTTCCTGCAGTCAGCTGAAGTGAAAAAGAACTGGGGTGAAGAGAAGAGATTCCTACTGACCAACCTCAGTAACAAAGAAACAGTAGCTGTGATAAGGTGAAAACTTTTATTGAACAGCTTCAGAGAATAAATGTTTTGGTGAAGCAAGACAGATGAGTAGGGCTGCTAACCTTCTTGTCCCCACAGGGCTCCTGTGCCTTTGAAATTTGCATGAGAAATAGTAGCACTTGTTACATAACTGTCTGTTGAGGAGCTTGAAAGATGTAGGAGCCCAGCCTAGAACAAGAAGGTTGGCAGCCCCACAGAGGAACAGCTGGAACCACACTGGTCACTGCTGGTAGCCTTGCTGAAGGCCTCACCTGTCTGCATGGGTTTATTTCTTTATTTTTATGGGGTTTATACAGGTTCCAAGCTTAAACAATAAAGCAAAAACATTAAAACACCATAATATAGAAGAGCAATATAAAAGCACTCAGCAGTCATGGGTGGGAGCTTTTAAAAAAGGAAATTCTCAAGGCACAATTACAAACAATTCCAACAAGAAGCAAAGGTGGAAGACAACAGAAGAAGCCAATGTGGCTTCACAAAAAGCTTAGGGATGATCTGAAAACAAAAAAGGACACATATAGAAAGTGGAAAGAAGGCCAAGTAACAAAGGAAGAGTACAAGCAGATAGCACAGAATTTCAGGGATGGTGTCAGGAAGGCTGAAGCTGAGAATGAGCTGAGGTTAGCGAGGGATGCTAAAAACAACAAAACGGCTTTCTTCAGCTACGTACATAGTAAAAGACAGAGGAACGAAATGGTTGTTCAGCTATTAAATAAGGATGGCAAAACGATAACAGATGACAAAGAAAAGGCAGAGGTGCTCAATTCCTACTTTGGCTCAGTCTTCTCCCAAAAGAGGGTCTATGACCCCCCTGGCAAAGGCGAAGTACAGGCTGAAGGGGCAGGATTGCAGCTTGAGATTGATAGGCATATGGTCAAGGAACACCTAATTACTTTGAATGAATTCAAATCTCCAGGGCCAGATGAATTGCATCCTAGAGTAATAAAGGAACTGGCAGAAGAATTCTCAGAACCGCTGTCTATTCTCTTTGAGCAATCATGGAGGATGGGGGAAGTGCCAGATGACTGGAGGAGGGCTAATGTTGTCCCTATCTTCAAAAAGGGTAAAAAGGAGGAACTTGGGAACTACAGACCAGTCAGTCTGACATCAATCCCTGGGAAAATTCTGGAGCAGATGATAAAGCAATCCATCTGTAAGCACCTTGAAAACAATGCAGTGATTACGCGAAGCCAGCATGGATTTGTCAAGAACAAGTCCTGCCAGATGAATCTGGTCTCATTTTTTGATCAAGTGACCTCCCTTGTGGACCGTGGGAATACTGTGGACATAATATACCTCAACTTCAGCAAAGCTTTCGACAAAGTGCCCCATGATATCCTGATGAGCAAACTAGCTCAAAGTGGGCTAGATGAAACAACGATCTGGTGGATCCACATTTGGCTACAGAATCGGACTCAAAGGGTGCTTATCAATGGGACCTTCTCAAACTGGGGAGAGGTAACGAGTGGGGTACTGCAGGGCTCAGTCCTGGGCCCAGTGTTCTTCCACATTTTTATTAATGACATGGGGGAGGAGGTGCAGGAAATGCTGATCAGATTTGCAGATGACACAGAATTGGGCGGGATAGCTAATACGCTGGAAGACAGAAACAAAATTCAAAGTGATCTGGATAGACTGGAGCACTGGGCAGAAAACAACAGAATGACATTTAATAGGGATAAAGGCCAAGTTCTGCACCTAGGAAAAAGAAACCAAATGCACAGTTACAAGATGGGGGATACGTGGCTCAACAACACTACAAGCGAGAAGGATCTTGGAATTGTTGTAGATCACAAGCTGAATATCAGCCAACATTGTGATGTGGCTGCAAAAAAAGCAAATGCTACTTCGGGCTGCATTAATAGAAGCATAGCTTCCAAATCCTGGGAAGTACTAGTTCCCCTCTACTCAGCACTGGTTCGGCCTCATCTGGAGAACTGTGTCCAGTTCTGGGCACCACACTTTAAGAAGGATGCAGACAAACTGGAGAGGGTACAGAGGAGGGCAACAAAGATGATCAGGGGACTGGAAACAAGGCCCTATGAGGAGAGACTGAAAGAACTGGGCATGCTTAGCCTTGAGAAGAGAAGACTGAGGGGAGAGATGATAGTGCTGTTCAAGTACTTGAAAAGTTGTCACAGAGAGGAAGGCCAGGATCTCTTCTTGATCATCTCAGAGTGCAGGACACGGAAGAATGGGCTCAAGTTACAGGAAGCCAGATTCCAGCTGAACATTAGGAAAAACTTCCTGACTGTTAGAGCAATACAACAATGGAACCTATTACCTAGGGAGGTAGTGGGCTCTCCCACACTGGAGGCGTTCAAGACGAGGCTGGACAGCCATCTGTCAGGGATGCTCTGACTTGGATTCCTGCACTGAGCAGGGGGTTGGATTCGATGGCCTTGTAGGCCCCTTCCAACCCTACTATTCTATGATTCTATAAGAATAAATCAAACACAAAAGCAATTAACAACAAATTACAAGGCCTGAGAAAATAAAAAGTTCTTTGCCTGGTGCCAAAATGAGATTAAGGTTGGTGCCAAGTGAATCTCTCAGGGGAGGGCATTCCACAGTAGGAGTGCCATCACCGAGCTGGGCCCTTTTCCCATGTACCTCATATGGTAGTGGCACTAGAGATGGGAAACCATATAACCATATAAGCACAGCAGGGGGCTTAAAGGGGGCAAGGAATCATGAGAAAAATGATTGTGTGGCTGAATCTACACACAGCAGTTATACCATTATCATAACTATTGGTACACATGACACCAATGGGCACCAATAGTTATGGTAATGGTATGATAACGGTATAAGTGCTATGTGTAGATTCAGCCTGTTGTTATTTTTTTTTAATGTAGGGCAAATGCACATGTGCAAGATAAAAATGTCCCCACGCAGATTCAGCTTTCAACCTTACCCCTACACCTGTTGGAGGGCTGCCTGTGGAGAGCTGAGAGAGAGAGAAATGAGTAATGGTCAGCAGTTGCAACACAGACTCTGCCTAGGATGCTCAATAGGTGTTTGTGATGGAGGGATTGAAGGAGTACTGACACCTAGGTGCTCTTGCAGTGGAGAAAGAGTAGTGTCTGAGAGAATGCTCAGTCCTCCCCCTCTTGGGAATTGCAGAGGAATTCCGTGTGCAGTGAGTGTTTGGCTAGCAGTAGCAATGGTTAGAGTAGGTCCTGGCATTTACTAGCAGAAGAAATACCTGCATGTGAAGGTTTATAGCCAACAGTCCTCCCACCCCCGATCTGCACAGAGGATATCTCTCCCATGTGGGAGATGGTGACACTGACTGTCAAGGGAGGAAATATTGGTAAGCCGGTATAGTCTCTTTCCATGCACAGTTGACAATACTGCAAGGAGTGGGGGAGACATGTACGGTAGCCATATTTTAAAGCATGGTATCCCCTCATCCCTTGCTTACCTATGTTGGGTCTGTTGGACTTGCATCCCCAGTTGGGGTAGTGCAGTAGAGGTTCTTGTGGGGTGTTTGGAATCTTGAGGTAGAGGACCTGTAAGTCTTCTGAGAAGGCAAATGTTAGCAACATAGCTGCCTTCTGCTGAACCAGACCATTGGTCCATCTAGTCCAGTATTGTCGACACTGACTGGCACCTCTCCAGGGTTTCAGGTAGGATTTTTTCCTAGCGCTACCTGAAGATGCTAGGGATTGAACCTGGGATCATCTGCATGCAAAGCATGTGCTCTACTGCTGAGCCACAGCGCTTCCAGTACCAGAGGCAGTGAGCCCATGTGCACCAGTTGCTGGGGAACATGGGTGGGAAGGTGCTGTTGCGCTCATGCCCTGCTTGTGGGTTCCCAGTCGACAGCTGGTTCGCCACTGTGTGAACAGAATGCTGGACTAGATGGACACTTGGTCTGATCCAGCAGGGCTCTTCTTACGTTCTTATGTTCCCTTATGTTTACCCATCTGCTTTTCTTATATTTGTTCTGAGGCTGAGATGTTTGTACAAAGTGCTTTTACACCATGGTTCACATCACCAAAGTTGCCCCTTGTATGCCATGAGCACAACAAGAGGCCAGAGTAGGATAGCCCCTTGCTGTGTGCTTATCATCTGATTACGAGCTTCCTTGTCAGGGATTCCTGCTGTGATTGGGTGTGGAGTTAGCTGGAATGTTTCATTGTGGTGTGTGAGGAAGTGGAGGGCTAGTGGGTTTTGTCTCTCCATTGAGTTCAGTGGGAGTGTTTTAACTTACACTGCCTTCTTTGCTGGTATAAAGTTATGCCAGGCTCAGGGTCTGAGGGAGTTTAGGATTTCAGCTAAGCTTTCTCCTCCCATGGCATGCACCCAGCTTCACCTATTTTCAGCTCCTCCATTGGGGGAGCTGTGTCAGTGGCAGGGATATTCTAGCATATTCCTGGAGATCTGCTAGCGTAGAGCCCCCAGTGATAGTATATTTCCAAGACACACTGGTACAGGGGACTTAGGCCAAATCATGAAATGCTCCAGCTAGTGTAGTTGGAGTATAGGATTGTGCTATTAATAACTGATCTGAAAATTATACTGTTTGTATACTCCATCCTGGAGAGGAACTACCTGTACATAAAACAGGGAATGTAACTACCTCAGTCACTGCTGGCACACAAGTCTTTATAAAGGAGTCAGATACTTCTTTAGCTTTCAAAATATCTTAATGGCACTGCATTTGTTGTGATCACCATGGATACCAACACCTGTAAATTCCCAAACATGGCATTGCAGCAGTATGCCATTGGAGATGGTGTGTGGCAGTGGCAGGACTAGGCTAACTTCATTTATGCAGCATCCTGAAGACATTTCAACCAGCTGGGAGCCATCAGTATATAGTATACTGTATCTGTGGTATAGACTGTCCATCAAGGATGAAGAAAACACGTTCACCAGTATGTATCAGAGGTCACAAATGACAAGTAGATTAGCAGAGTTGCCCCATTTGTCAGTCATAGGAACTGTTGTAAATCTGTTTTTGCTAGCTGCGGTGTGCTGTGACTGTTATTAATGCCTGTCAGGTTTGGATGCTTGTTGACATTAGGAGAGCCTGTGTGCTTCCTTGGCTTTAACTTAAGTGAACTTTCCAATGTGTCAGTGGGGAAGGAAAGCAAGTTACAGCATCAAAGCTGAAATAAGTAAATCACAATAAAGTCAAGGAAGTTGGCTTTTAGTAATGTGCTATACATATATGCATGACAGAGCATTAACTGCCTCTAGCATTAGTGGCCATTCCTAAATAGTTCTGTTTGATTGGGGATTTTTTTTAATGCTGGGATAACACATAAGAAATCATAAAATGCTGTATTGCACTCAAGGTTATGGGATCAAGTGCCGTTTTTAAAACCAAAGCGCTGCATTCAGGGATACTGTTGCAGTAGGGGCCAAGTGTTCTTCTAATACTGGTGGGAGCCTCTACTCAGGGGGTTCCTGTGGAGGAGCACAAAGACACATTGCATCCTTCCAAACCTCCCTGAAATGCACAAGCTAATAAAATATAATAATGTTTTATATCAATATTATAATGAATTATTATACATCTTGTAGTTATAAACCATTTTCTATATTTCTGCCACCCATCATAGTAACAGCTATTTTGCTAGTATTAAATAATGATCAACTGTTTTGCTAGTATTAAATAATGATCAGCTGTTTTGCTAGTATTAAATAATAATCGCTGTGGTGAAATGTCTCACTGTTCGATTTATATTATCTTAAATTTTACTATGTCTGAAGTATATTTTTGAGTTTGTACTTTGCTTATGCTTTGAGGGTAGCTGAATAACTGCAGTGGAGTCAGCCCAGATTTGAGCAGATACAAGTTGATATGCAAGTCCTCTAAACATCTTGTTAAACAACTGTTCTGTTGGAGAGAGAGTGGGTCTGAGGCACATAAACAAGAAAATTGCAATGACAGAGTCATCTAGAAGCCATGGGAAATTACTGAACTTTTTATAGTAAAAAGGAGGACTCTTGTAGGAACAGATAAGGGAGGCAATCCTTCTTTAGAGTGGAGTGGTTGTTGAGATTTGCTTTTATCTCTGTCAGAAGGAAGAACAATCATAGGGGGTGCAGCAGAAGCCCATGCTGAACCCCATAAATAAGAATGAAAATCCCCCTCCCCACGCCCTGCAGTTAACCTTAGGAAAAAAGCTCCCATCAGCATCAATGGGATTGCATCGCTGGGAGCTATCTTCTGAGGCTAACCACAGCACAGGGCCCATTATTTTTGTCAGGATTGCGGCCAGGGAGGGAAGGATTAAAACTTTGTCCCTATGCACTGTGATCCCAATAAAAATCAGACCACTCTCCACACTTCAAAAGATTAAATGTTTTAAATCCTCTGATGTGGTTACTAACCCTGTAATTAATGTAGTGTATAGTTTGGATGTGTAACACACAAGGTGAGTTCCTGCCCAATTCCATCTTAGGGATTGTATAAAAATGGGATAGAAGGATGTGTTTATTCGATACTTTTGTTATATCTGTTGTTCCAGTGCTATAAAATATATATCAATTTCCCAGTAATTGTTTTTGTTAAGTAAAAGGGAAAAGTAAAAATTCCTTCTTAAAAATATAGTTTGGCTTGTGGTCTTTCTACTATTTTATGTTTACCAGAAAGGCAGGGGAAGGAGAGAGGAATCTCCTTTTTTGGATATAGATATGCCAACCTGCCCCTTCATGGATCACTGCCTTGTTGTGGCGAAGGGGCTTGCGTAACTCAGTGAAGCCATAAGCTATGCCGTGCAGGGACACCCAAGACGGACAGGTCATGGCAGAGAGTTCTGACAAAACGTGGTCCACTGGAGAAGGAAATGGCAACCCACTCCAGGATTCTTGCCAAGAAAACCCCATGGAACGTATCACAAGGCTAAAAGAGTTGACGCCGGAAGATGAGCCCCTCAGGTCGGAAGGTGTCCAATATACTACTGGGGAAGAGCAGAGGGTATTTCCAAGTAGCACCAGAAAGAGTGAAGCGGCTGGGCCAAAGCCGAAAGGACACTCAGCTGTGGATGTGTCTGGTGGTGAAAAGAAAATCCGATGCTGTAAAGAACAATATTGTTTAGGAACCTGGAATGTCAGATCAATGAATCAAGGTAAGCTGGAGGTGGTCAAACATGAGATGGCAAGATTGAACATCGACATCTTGGGAATCAGTGAACTAAAATGGACAGGCATGGGCGAATTTAATTCAGGTGACCATCATATCTACTATTGTGGGCAAGAATCCCTTAGAAGAAATGGAGTAGCACTCATAGTCAACAAAAGGGTGGGAAAAGCAGTACTGGGGTACAATCTTAAAAATGATAGAATGATCTCAGTACGAATCCAAGGCAAACCATTCAACATCACAGTAATTCAAGTCCATGCCCCAACCACTGATGCCGAAGAAGCTGAGGTTGATCGGTTCTATGAAGACCTACAACTTCTAGAACTAACACCAAAAAAAGATGTCCTCTTCATCATAGGGGATTGGAATGCTAAAGTAGGAAGTCAAGAAATCACCGGGATAACAGGCAGGCATGGCCTTGGTGTACAAAATGAAGCAGGACAAAAGCTAATAGAGTTTTGCCAAGAGAACACGCTGATCATAGCAAACACTCTTTTCCAACAGCACAAGAGATGACTCTACACATGGACATCACCAGATGGTCAGTATCGAAATCAGATTGATTATGTCCTTTGCAGTCAAAGATGGAGAAGCTCTATACAGTCAGTAAAAACAAGACCTGGAGCTGACTGTGGCTCAGATCATGAGCTTCTTGTTGCAAAATTTCAGCTTAAATTGAAGAACGTAGGGAAAACCACTACACCATTCAGGTATGACCTCAATCATATCCCTTATGACTATACAGTGCAGGTGAGGAATAGATTTCAGGGATTAGACCTGATAGACAGAGTGCCTGAGGAACTATGGACGGAGGTCCGTAACATTGTTCAGGAGGCAGCAACGAAATCCATCCCAAAGAAAAAGAAATGCAAGAAAGCTAAGTGGCTGTCTGATGAGGCTTTACAAGTAGCTGAGGAAAGAAGGGAAGTGAAAAGCAAGGGAGAAAGGGGAAGATATATCCAACTGAATGCAGAGTTCCAGAGCAAGGAGAGACAAGAAGGCCTTCTTAAATGAACAATGCAAAGAAATCGAGGAAAACAACAGAATGGGAAAGACTAGAGATCTCTTCAAGAAAATCGGAGATCTCAAGGGAACGTTTTGTGCAAAGACGGGCATGATAAAGGACAAAGAAGGCAGGGACCTAACAGAAGCAGATGAGATTAAGAAGAGGTGGAATGAATACACAGAAGAACGATACAGGAAAGATGTTAATGTCCCTGATAGCCATGATAGTGCGGTCACTGAACTTGAGCCAGACATCCTCGAGAGTGAAGTCAAGTGGGCCTTAGGAAGCATTTCTAACAACAAAGCTAGCGGAGATGACAGTATTCCAGCTGAGCTATTTAAAATCCTAAAAGATGATGCTGTTAAAGTGCTGCATTCAATATGCCAACAAATTTGGAACACTCAACAATGGCCACAAGACTGGAAAAGGTCAGTTTACATTCCAATTCCAAAGAAGGGCAATGCCAAAGAGTGTTCAAGCTACCGTACAATTGCGCTCATTTCACATGCCAGCAAGGTGATGCTCAAAATCCTGCAAGCTAGGCTTCAGCAGTATGCGAACCAAGAACTACTGGAAGTACAAGCTGGGTTTCAAAGAGGCAGAGGAACTAGAGATCAAATCGCCAACATTCGCTGGATCATGGAGAAAGCAAGAGAATTCCAGAAAAACATCTATTTCTGCTTCATTGACTACGCTAAAGCCTGTGATTGTGTGGATCACAACAAACTGTGGCAAATTCTTAAAGTGATGGGAGTACCAGACCACCTTACCTGTCTCCTGAGAAACTTGTACGAGGGTCAAGAAGCAACAGTAAGAACCAGACATGGAACAACCGAGTGGTTCAAAATTGGAAAAGGAGTACGACAAGGCTGCATATTGTCACCCTGCTTATTTAACTTATATGCAGAGTACATCATGAGAAACGCCGGGTTGGATGAATCACAGGTCGGAATTAAGATTGCCGGGAGAATTATCAACAACCTCCGATATGCAGACAATACCACCCTAATGGCAGAAAGCGAAGAGGTTCTAAAGAGCCTCTTGTTGAGGGTGAAAGAGGAGAGTGCAAAAGCTGGTTTGAAACTCAACATTAAAAAAACTAAGATCATGGCATCTGGCCCTATCACTTCCTGGCATATAGAAGGGGAAGAAATGGAAGCAGTGACAGATTTTACTTTCTTGGGCTCCAAGATCACCGCAGACGGTGACTGTAGCCATGAAATTAAAAGACGCTTGCTCCTTGGGAGGAAAGCTATGGCAAACCTAGACAGCATAGTAAGAAGCCGAGACATCACCTTGCCGACAAAGGTCCGTCTAATCAAAGCGATGGTTTTCCCAGTAGTAATGTATGGCTGTGAGAGCTGGACTATAAGGAAGGCTGAGCGCCGAAGAATGGATGCTTTCGAACTGTGGTGCTGGAGAAGACTCTTACGAGTCCCCTGGACTGCAAGGAGGTCAAATCAGTCCATCCTAAAGGAAATCAACCCTGAGTGCTCATTGGAAGGACAGATACGGAAGCTGAAGCTCCAATATTTTGGCCACCTAATGCGAAGAGAAAACTCTCTGGAAAAGACCCTGATGCTGGGAAAGACTGAAGGCAAAAGGAGAAGGGGACGGCAGAGGATGAGATGGCTAGATAGCATCACGGATGCAATGAATATGAACTTGAGCACACTCCGGGAGAGAGCGCAGGACAGGAAGGCCTGGCGTGCTATGGTCCATGGGGTCACGAAGAGTCGGACACGACTGAACGACTGAACAACAACAACAATGCCAACCTGGCTGGACTTCCAGTCTCTTTATCTCCACCCAGGATATATTGGGAGAGAGGGAAAGAGAGCACCAAAGAGGCCACTGCGGATTGAGCAGTCCCATGTGAGGTGGTGTATGCCCCAGCCGTGGCCTGCTAAGGTTTGGAGGTGCCAAGAAAGTGATAAGCCAGATCAAGGTTTGCTTACAAGGAGACTTCATTGAGTACTTACAGCACACAGGCATACCCAACGGTTGGATCAGACAGTTTCTCTGAACCAAGAGCTGTGGTGCAAGATGGGTTTTATACCATACATGTTAGCAGTGAGGCAGTATGACAGCAGCAAGAGTTAATTAGAATTCATCTGCAACTTTCCCAGCATATCCTAACAGTGCTTGGTTCCCAGCACAGACACCTGCAGCTTTAAGACAAACAGAGCTCCACTTCCCAGGCACATCTGAAACTCTGATAAGATAAACACTACCAGAGCTCGTTAGCATGGAATGTGCTGAGGCGGCCATATTGACCTTTGACTCATCTTACAAGCCAAGGAGCCCACTTGCAAAGAAATTGCACTTAATAATGAACCAAAGCAGATAGCATTATGGATCTCTAGGCCTTTCTCAACTACTGTTAGCTTGCTTACAGGCCTGGGGCCTTACAGGTGGTAAGTAGCATATTGATAGAATTCAATTAAAATATCCTTGCTAAAATCTGCATTAGCAGGTTTCCTAAAAGAAACCTGGGAAATTTAGAATGGAATGCCCTTCATAGATGCTATGAGGCCTGATATCTCAAGATTGAAAATATACTTAATTTTAAAAAGCACTAAACCTAATGAGTGCTTTATGCTGTATGATAATATAACACTTAATGCAATTTGTTTGTTGGTGGTGGTTCCATAACATGTTTAAGCTGCAAATGCAGAGTATTTACAGGATTCCTTAATTACACACAAACCCTTGACCAAGAAAAAACCCTGGTTTTCCACAATTATTTACTTTCTATCTCCCTCTCCACTATCTTTCCCCAGAAGTGTAATTCTGAGATCATCAGTCTTCCAGGTATGGCTAAATTTGAACATGTATAACTAGGAACACAAGAAATTGCCTTATACCGAGTTGGATCTTTGGTCCATTTATCCCAGTATTGTCGACACTGACTGGCAGCAACTCTCCAGGGTTTCAGGAAGGAGTTTGTTGGGCCCTGTGTGGAGGTGCTGCGGATTAAATCTGGGACCTCCTGCATGGGCTCTACCACTGAGTTACAGCCCCTCCCAGGCCATTTGCAGGAAGTGGTTCCTAAATGAGCTAAACTGTACCTCAGAATTACACTTGAGTGAGCCTGTTTGGACAGCGCTTTTTTCCCCCACTTCCCCAGTACTCCCTGGGCAGTCACTGGGAGTGTGCCAAGAGCTTACATGGGTGTATGCACTCCCTGGTTTTCCCTTGCTGGGGAGGGATTGTGTGGGTGGCGATGGGGAGAACAAGCAAGCCTGAGTCCCCCCATTTCCTTGGGGAGCATCAAGAGGAGGATCATCCAGAGGAGGATCATCCAGATGTGAGGGTTTCAGTCCTAGAATATGTGATGTAGTCCTAAAGAAGATGGTGCCTTTTAAGATGTGCAGAGTAAGGTGGATGAATCAGTTTATTTGTGTTTTGTGTCACTTTTGCATGTGTTCACTCATAAGTCTGTTCCATCCTGTTCTGTCCTGTTCCTGCATGAAAAAATCCATATGAAAATTCACATTTAAATACATACTTTTACAGTATGTTCTCGACTCAGCCCTCCATCCTTCCGAGGTCGGTAAAATGAGGACCCAGCTTGCTGGGGGAAAGGTAGTCACAACTGGGGAAGGCAATGGCAAACCACCCTGCTATTGTCTGCCATGAAAACGCCAGCGTAAGCGGTGTCCCTCTAGGGGTCAGTAATGACCCGGTGCTTGCACAGGAGGAACCTTTCCTTTTCCTTCTCTTAATATACACATTTTGATACACATTCAGGTGATGCAAAATCTGCTGGATAACCAATTTCTGTTCTGCACATTAATCCAGAAGGTGCAGATCTGGTGACTTCATTTGCAAAGAGTAATTCTTCAAACAGTCATAGGGCAGAGTACTTTCCCCTCACTGCTGAGTAACCACAATCAGCTTCTATGCATCCAAAAGTAAAGAGGAGGCATCTCAATGAGATGAAGCTTCTGTGCTGGTAGAAGAAAATTCTGCTGCTAATATTTAACTATCCTTTCATCTTACCAGACCTCTTCTGATGAAGCTTCTAGCTGTGAACCGAAATCCACTATAAAGTCTCTTGGGAACAAAACAGAAGCTAAATTTCCTGCCATCGACAAAACATCTGTTAAGCAGAAGCAAAAGCCAACCACATGCTCCAAAAAAACAGAAAAAAGTGGATCTTCCCCCAAAAAAGACACTCCAGGTGTGTATGGAGAGAATTCTCAACCATTCAGTAATAGTCAGGGTTGGAGCCCGTGATCTGTGCAGGGGCCCTGGTGGGGGCATTTCTTTTTGCAGGAAATGGCTCCTAGGTGTGCAGGTAGGATTGGAGTTCAGCGAGAGCCAAGAGACAGATTCAGTAAGGCAGACAAACCCAGATGATTGACCAAGAGGACCAGTCACCCTCATAGTCCAATAGTAGGCTGGAGTAGGCATAACAGCAAGCAGAAAGGAGGATAGAGCAAAAAGTCTTAGCTGGAAACTGTTGTGAGCTGTGTCACATACACTAGAGTATGGACACAATGCATGTTGTACTGCATTGGTGGTGAACCTGTTTCAGCCCATGGGGCCGAATTCAGTTTCACAGAAGCTCTTGGGGGATCACATTCCTGTGATGGGCAGGACCAAAGGCAAAGGGGGGGGGGGCAAAACTACAAAAATACCAACCTATTTTAGTTTAAAACTCTTATTGTTAATAACTCAGCCTTAGAAGAGGCATTTCAACCTTCTACAATGGGGGAGGGGGGAACTGCACAAAAGCTGGGAAACCACCAGATGATCAGTAGTTGAAGGGAAGGGGGTGGGGTTAGGGGACGTTACCATCTGGGAAACCCAGGAGGGCCATATTGGGACCCCAGAAAGGCTGGGTTTGGGCCACGGACCTGAATTTCTCCACCCCTGTTGTACAGAGAAGAGTTTGCTGGTAGGAAGACAAAGCTGTGTAGCAGATAGTCTGAATTACCTTGGAGGAGGCAGCCATATCGACATTCCTAAGGAAACCCTCCTGGGTCCTGAGGATTGATCTTAACTACCAGCTGTTTGGTAGTTACCCTAGAATATACCCTTCTTTGACAAGGTCATGCTGGGCAACTCCAGATGCTCTTGGATAATGATCATTTGGATCTGTTTTAATCTAGTTTCAGGCAAAGATCTGGCACTAAAACAACTTCATTGCCCTGTTGAATGTCCTATGGCAAGAGAAGGATGGTTTGGAGAGGCGGAGTAGTGTGATGCCGTTATGTCTCTTGGATCTCTCAGCAGCTTTTGATACTATCCACCATGGCTATCTGGCATGGAGATTGGAGGCACTGTGATTCAGTGCTCTCATTCCTATCTAGATGGCTCTTTCTAGAAGCTAGTTCTGGGGAACTATTCCTCTCTCCCATGGCAGTTATGCTATGGTGTCCACAGTGCTCGATCTTGTTACCCATGCTGCGTGACATGTACATGAAATCATTGAAATCTGGGGATCTGAGATAAAATCTGGGGATCTGAGGTGAAGTATCAACAGTATGCTGGTAACTTGCCACGGTACTTCTTGCATCACATGCAGATGGAGCTGCAGAAGTATTGAATTGCTGTCTAGGATTGGCAGCGGACTGGATGAAGGCTAACTAGGGATGCACGAACTTGCAATGTTCGAGTTCGTTGAGGTTCTCCAGATTCCTCCTTGAAGCTTGTTTTGCCTTGTTTGCATTCTTGAATGCAAGCATCTTTTTTCCCAATTGGGAAAAAAGCACATTTTAAAAAGTGCTCAATTTTTCCTAATTGAAAAAAATACGCATTTTTTTAAAAAGCACATTTTCCCCTACCAAAAACGTGCATCTCCCCTCCCCAGACCAAAGCATAAAAATGCAACAGGGGTGGGGGGTGGGGATTTGCACAAGTGCACACTTTTGAACGTAAATGCAAGTTTGCAAAAAATTCTCGAGAACTGCATTCCTGCTCGCCTTTGGGTTTCGGGTTGTGACAGGATCTGTTGATATGTTTTGCAAAGAGGAACAAAATTCTCACAAACTGAAGCTCAGTCCTGTATATGCCAGAGGTGCTGTTAGTATCCAGTTTGTCTGACCTGGAAGGTGGTATTCAACCTGTTGTATATGGTGTCAATTTGCCCTGAAGGAGCACGTTAGCAGTCTGGAGGTGCTGTTAGATCCAGCATTCTTTAGGGGCCTAAGTGACCTCTGTAGCGTGAAGCATCTTTCACCATCTGAGACTAATATGGACAGAGGTAGCCTACGCACATTTATCAATGGTCTGGTAAGATCTCATTTGGACTACTACAGTGTATATTCCTGGGGCTGCTATTGAAGAGTGTTCAGAAACTGCAGCTGGTTCAAAATACTATGGTGACACTGCTAGCTGGGACCAGAGGTGGGGTGTGTATGTTCCCAGTCCATTTCCAACCACAAATCACCGTTTTGGTTTTATTTTTAATGATTTAAAATACTTCTTAACCAGGCTTCATCCAGAGGATTCCCGGGCAATGTATAAAATCATAAAACTATTCACACATGCATATAAATACAGTATGATAAAAATAACAAATAGCCATAACACTGTTTAAATTGATTTTATCTATACACCGCCCTGAGATCCTAATGATATAGGGCGGGATACAAATGTTTTAAATAAACAAATAAGAAATAAGAACAGAATACAACATAACAATTAAGCAGAATAAAAAACTGACTAAAAGCATAAGAAATAGAATGAAATTTCTGTTAAAATGCCTGGGCAAACAGAATAGTCATAACCAAGAGCTAAAACGATTGTAGCGTTGCTGGTAGTTGAGCCCCTTTGGGGTGCCACCCTAGAAAAGGTCTTGACCTTTATAAATACATAATGCACCAATGCTATCAGATACTCAGAGAAGGGCCTTTATAGAAGATCTTAAGATACAGGCAACTTTTAAAACCCCAGTTTGGGACCACTAGAAGTTCTGTCACATGAATCTGATCACATGATATTAGGATCATTCTTAAAGATCCTTCTCTGCCCTTCCCCACAGAGGTAAGGCAGGTGATGGCTGGAGGTAAGGACTTCTTTACATTGTGTTGCCTATTTTTGGAACTCTCTTTCAAGGAAGGCTTGCCTGGTGACAAGTCTGATTTTTTTCAGTGCCATATGAAGACCTTTTTATCCACCCAGGCCTTTTCAATCTATTAGTTTTTTGTATTTTTTAAGGCTAGAATTTTATCTATTGTCCTGCTGGCCTGTTTTGTATTGGTTTTTGATGTTACTGCATAATTGTGGTTAGGGATGGGATGAGAATTTGAAGTAGGGGTGCTTAACTGTGTTACAGTGATTCAACTGTGTTGCAGTGATTGAGCACAATTGAGGTGGACAGCCTATCTTGTGCAGGCCCTTTTTAATTGCATTTACACTCCACCCTGTCCTCCATCACCTTGAGCAGAAAAGCTTCACCTTGAGGGAGGGGTAGCAGCAAGCAGGGTTGATAAATATCAATGATTTTTTAATTTGTTTTAAACAGATTTTTAAATTTTAAATTGGATTTTGAAATTTTCTTAAAACAATTAGCCTAGGTCAAAGATATCATAATTATTTTTTATGAATATGTTAGCAGCAGTTTATAGAGATGGGAGATAACCTGATCAGTCCTATTCTGTACTGCAAGTGGTGTTCAGAAATGCAGTCTCTCTCTCTCTCTCTCTCTCTCTCTCTCCTCTCCCTAAGTGCAAAGATAGAGAAGGTCAATGAATAGAGAATTTGGGGAGATGGAGTAGATCTGAACAAGGAGGAGGAGTCTGGATATAAATGCAAGGGATAGGGGAGAGGAATAGAAAGTGAAACCAAAAGTGAACAGAGCATATTCATAGAATCATAGAATAGTAGGGTTGGAAGGGGCCTATAAAACCATCGAGTCCAACCAATGCAGGAATCTAAATCAAAGCATCCCTGACAGATGGCTGTCCAGCTTCATCTTGAATGCCTGCAGTGTGGGAGAGCCCACTACCTCATTGGTTCCATTGTCATATTGCTCTAACAGTCAGGAAGTTTTTCCTGATGTTCAGCCGGAATCTGGCTTCCTGTAACTTGAGCCCATTCTTCTGTGTCCTGCTGTCGGGGATGATCGAGAAGAGACCCTGGCCTTCCTCTCCGTGACAACCTTTCAAGTACTTGAAGAGCACTATCATATCTCCCCTCAGTCTTCTCTTCTCAAGGCTAAGCATGCCCAGTTCTTTCAGTCTCTGCTCATAGGGCTTAGTTTCCAGTCCCTTGATCATTTTCGTCACCCTCCTCTGAACCCTCTCCAGTTTGTCTGCATCCTTCTTAAAGTGTGGTGCCCAGAACTGGACACAGTACTCCAGATGAGGCTGAACCAGTGCTGAGTAGAGGGGAACCAGTGCTTCCCGGGATTTAGAAGCTATGCTTCTATTAATGCAGCCCAAAATAGCATTTGCCTTTTTTGCAGCCACATCACCTTGTTGGCTCATATTCAGCTTGTGATCGACAACAATTCCAAGATCCTTCTCACTTGTAGTGTTGTTGAGCCAAGTGTCGCCCATCTTGTAACTGTGCATTTGGTTTCTTTTTCCTAGGTGCAGAATTTGGCATTTATCCCTATTAAATGTCATTCTGTTGTTTTCTGCCCAATGCTCCAGACTATCAAGATCACTTTGAATTCTGTTTCTGTCTTCCAAGGTATTAGCTATCCCTCCCAATTTTGTGTCATCTGCAAATTTGATCAGCATTCCCTGCACCTCCTCCTCCAAGTCATTATTACAAATGTTGAAGAGCGCTGGGCCCAGGACTGAGCCCTGCAGTACCCCACTCATTAGCTCTCCCCAGTTTGAGAAGATCCCATTGATAAGCACTCACTGAATGCGATACAGTAGCCAACTGTGGATCCACCTGATAGTTGTTTCATCTCGCCTAGTTTTAGCTAGTTTGCTCATCAGGATATCATGGGACACTTTGTTGAAAGCTTTGCTGAAGATGAGGTGTATTATGTCCACAGCATTCCCACAGTCCACAAGGGAGGTGACATGATCCAAAAACGAGATCAGATTCGTCTGGCAGGATTTGTTCTTGACAAATCCATGTTGGCTTTGAGTAATCACTGCATTGTTTTCAAGGTGCTTACAGAGTGATTGCTTTATAATCTGCTCCAGAATGTTCCCAGAGATTGATGTCAGACTGACTGGTCTGTAGTTCCCAGGTTCCTCCTTTTTACCCTTTTTGAAGATAGGGACAACATTAGCTCTCCTCCAATCATCTGGCACTTCACCCATCCTCCATGATTTCTCAAAGACAGTGGTTCTGAGAGTTCTTCTGCCAGTTCCTTTACTACTCTAGGATGCAGTTCATCTGGCCCTGGAGATTTGAACTCATTCAAAGTAATTAGGTGTTCCTTGACCATATGCCTATCGATCTTAAGCTGCAATCCTGCCCCTTCAGCCTGTACTTTGCCTTTGCCAGGGGGCTCATAGATCCTCTTTTGGGAGAAGACTGAGCCAAAGTAGGAATCGAGCACTTCTGCCTTCTCTTTGTCATCTCTTATCAGTTGGCCATCCTTATTTAATAGTTGAACCACCATTTCTTTCCTCTGTCTTTTACTATGCACATATCTGAAGAAAGCGTCTCTAACCTCAGCTCGGTCTCAGCTTTAGCCTTCCTGACACCATTCCGGCAATTCTGTGCTACCTGCTGTACTCTTCTTTTGTAGCTTGGCCTTCCTTCCACTTCCTACATGCATCCTTTTTTGTTTTCAGGTCATCGCTAAGCTTTTTGTGAAGCCACATTGGCTTCTTCTGTTGCCTTCCACCTTTTTTTCTTGTTGGAATTGTTTGTAATTGTGCCTTTAGAATTTCCTTTTTTAAAAACTCCCACCCATCTTGGACGCCTTTTTTCATTAGAGTCACTTGCCATGGGACTTTATTGATCATTGTTCTGAGTTTATTAAAATCAGCTTTCCTAACATTCAGGGTACATGTTTGACTACACTCGACTTTTGCTTCCCTTAGAACCAAGAATTCAAGTATAACATGGTTGCTTTCCCCCAGAGTTCCCATAACTGCTACTTTATCCACTAAGTCATCTCTATTGGTTAGGATCAAATCAAGGATAGCCGATCCCCCACTTCCTTCCTCTACTTTCTGTAGGAAGAAGTTATCAGCAACACAAGTCAGGAATTTCCTGGAGGGGCCATGTTTTGCAGAATTTGTCTCCCAACAAATATTGGGCAAATTGAAGTCCCCCATTACTACTACATCTTGCTTCCTTGAAACATTGGCAGTTTGCTTTTCAAAACTTTCATCCTCGTCTTCTCCTTGATTGGGTGGCCGGTAGTAGACTCTGACCACCATGTTCCTTGTATTCTTTGCTGCATTTATTTTCACCCAGTTGCTCTCGATGGGGCTACCAAGCTCATCCTCCTGTATTTCTGTGCAGAGATAAGTATTTTTCACATATAGTGCAACTCCACTTCCCTTTCTGTTCCTTCTGTTCTTTCTGAACAAGTTATATCCTTCAATTGCTGTATTCCAGTCATGGGAGTCATCCCGCCAAGTTTCAGTTACACCTGTCATGTCGTATTTTCCCTCCCGTATTAAGAGTTCAAGTTCATTCTGTTTGTTTCCGATACTCTGGGCATTAGTATATGGACATCAAAGGCCATGTGCTTTATAGGCTGGCTTTCTTCCTATATTTTTTTGAAGACTATTATTGGATGCTATTAGAGCTGTTGTTGTGTCCGTTGTGGGGCATGAGCTTTCATCCATTGTTACCCCAGCTTTACATCTCCCTCCCCCATAGGATTCAGTTTAAAGCCCCCCTGATGAAGTCCTTCATGCTGTGGCCAAACACATTCTTCCCAGCCCTTGTGAGGTGCAACCCATCCCTCGCCAACAGTCCATCTTCCAGGAAGTATAGCCCATGGTCCCAGAATCCAAATCTCTTGTGCCGGCACCACCTTCATAGCCAGTCATTCACCCGGAGTGTTTTTTTTTCCCTTTCTGTCCCTCTTCTAACTACTGGAAGGATGAATGAGAAAACTATCTGGGCCCTAAAGTTCTTGAGTTTCCTCCCCAAAGCTTCAGAGTCTGATGTGATTTCTTCGTAGCTCCGCTTGGCAGTATCATTTGTTCCCACATGGATGAGAAGAAAGGGATACCTGTCAGTGGGCTTTATGAGTGTAGGCAACCCTTCAGTCACGTCTCTAATCCGTCCTCCCAGGAGACAGCATACCTGGCAAGTCCATGGGTCTTTGCGACATACTTGGGTTTCAGTCCCACACATCAAGGAGTCTCCCACAACTACTACTCTTCTCTCCTTGTTGTTGTAGGCCTTGTTTTCATTGCCTCTGCTTGACTGACATTCAGCCTCTTGATTGCTCTCATATGTGGTCCCCTGTAATTCTTCCTCTGCAGGCTGTCCTCCAGTCTCATCCTCAAGTACTTGAAAACGGTTCCATAGTTCCACTGCTTCCACTGGTGCAGAGTAGCTTCTAGTTCTTCTGCTCCTTACTATTACCCTGTTCCACAGAGTATCCTCTACTTCATTTTTCCTTGCCTCAGCATTTTTCTTTTCTTCCTCAGCTTGCTGTTGCTCTTTTAGCTTCTGTACTTTGCTTTGTAGCTGTAGTTCTATCGTTCTGTCCAACAACTTTTCGTGTTCTCTTATTCCCTGGAGGGTTGACACTCGCCGCCCCAGTCCTCTTACCTTTTCTTTCAATAGCGTAGTTAACTTGCACTTGTTGCATGTGTAGGCCATTTTGATCTCAGGCAAGAAAACAAGCATTGCACAGACCTTGCAGGTCACTACCACTGGAGAGTACTGGAGAGTAGCGGTGTATGGATTACTCACCGCGTTCCGGGTGGGGCCGTCCACTGCGGGGGGAGGTGATCTGTCCCTCCCCCCCACAGTCCTCCCCGGCCACAGTCCGTGGCGTAATTCTCTAACATCCCTACTGGAGAGTCTTTTCCTTCCATAGTCTCTATTCCCTTTATGTTTCTAGGTTTCAAATGGTACTGGGATAGCCTGTGCTTTGTCCTCTGTTCACTGAGGGTTAACACTAGGGGTTAACACTGGTATGGAAGTGTGTTATAAGAAAAAAAATTGAAAACAAAATTTGTTAGGGACCTCCCCCTTGACCTTCCCTGCCAAACTTGTGTTTGCTCTCCCTGTTCGCTTGCTCTGATTGCTCGCTCTCTGGGAGCTTGCTTCCTTGCATAGCCCCTAGACCAGCTGGAGCAGCTTCCTCTGCTCTGCTCTGCTCAGCTAGGAGGCGAGAAACAGACTGAAACTCCCCGCCCACACAGTTGCTGGGAGTACTCAGGCCACCCCCCCCCCTCAATTCAGTTGGAGCTCTCAGGAGCACATGGTGAGCACACGGTGACTCAGAATGGAAAGAACAGTCCCCTGGGCTTACTCCAGCCCACTCGCCACTTTACCTTAGTCTCCTCTTCCACTGCAACTCCTCTGCCAAATTCCTGTTTGCTCTCCCTGTTTGCTTGCTCTGATCGCTCACTCTCTGAGAGCTTGCTTGCTTGTATAGTCCCTAGACCAGCTGGAGCAGCTTCCTCTGCTCTACTCAGCTAGGGGTTGGGAAACAGGCTGAAACTCCCCGCATGCAGTCCTGTTCATGCAGTCCTGACTCCCGAGGAAAGTTCTGCTGCATGTATCCTCCAGAAAAACCTATGTGTGTGTTTTGTTAATTTTGTTGTTTGTTTATTCTTCTGGTTTTCTTCAACTATCTTATTAGTACAATTTAAAAGCCTGTTTAGTGATGGTGATTCTGGCACATCATGACCAAAATATCATGATTCATTGAACAGTTGGAGCTGGTTCATCTCCTGAATGACTTCACAAATTCATTCTGCTTTAGTGCTAAAATGACCAAATTATCATCCAATTTTTTGATGAAAATTAATCTGAACAGAATAGTTGCTTAGTATGTATCTACCTTCTAATGAAACCTACATCTCTGAATATGTATTAATGTTATATTAAACAATACCGCACTTCTACTAAAAATGATGATTAAATGGAATCTGCTTTACTAGTGATTTAAACTGTGATTTAAAACATGAAAATTGAGTCCTTCAGAGAAGCAATTTAAATCATGATTTAAATCAGTGTGATTTAAATCAAATCAATCCTGGCAGCCAGCAGAGAGCACAGTGAAGACTGGAGAGCAGCTCATCGCTTTAGCATCAAATGATGCTTGGGTCCTTCCCAGAAGAGAATCATAATGCCAGACTATGGATTCCATGGTGGGAAATGATGCTGTGTTTAATTTCCTGCTGGGTAATTTCGAGGCTTGTAGTCTAGCACCACGATCCCTCAGCAAGAATGGTCTCACAGAGCATCATTCACTGCTGAACAGACAGCCTGCCAGGATCCTCCAACGCCTGCTCCTTCCCCCTTCCCAAGATGAGTTTTTTTCCTAAAGGAGGGCGAATCAGGGAAGGTGGCTGGCTGCTGTTTATCTCCTCCCCTTTTGCTTGCAAAGAGTGGAATGAGGAGGGGTGCAGGGGTTTTGAGTATGTCTTTCAAATATAAAACCTTGAGGGGTTTGTGCAAGGTGATCAGAGTGGAGTAGAGGCAATCCTAATTGCAGTTTTAATTTTTTATGTAAGCCTTTCTGGGAGTCTTGACAGCTGAAAAGTGAGAAAATAAATATAGTATAGAAAAATAAAATAATAGGGGTGTAGAGGTTATTTGGGCCTAGTAAACCTTTCAAGGGAGAAATGGCTGAGGCAGCAAGGCTCCTACCTTTTTCCTGGGAGGACATAGGTTGAAGTTCCCTGATGACAGAGGATCTAACAGATCTTATTCCAAAATTGGTCTGGCTTTTCCAAACCTGTACAAGTCAAGCTCCTTTTCAACCTGCTGTTCCCTTGCCTTTTGTTCACCTTCTCATCTCCAGACTTTTGGGGCCCTGTTTCAATGAGTGCAACCCAATTAAGTTCTTCCACTGATGGAATTGCTTCTGTTAGCGAAACTGGGATGGGGCTATTCCCATTCCCCTATATGCCCTCAAAATCTCTGGCGGGGTTGAGATATCCCCAGAGCAAATTTGATGGGTGAGGGACTGCATGGAGGGATGAGATGAGGAGGAAGTGCTTTAGCATGAGCTGACATCTGCACGCACAACATTGGATTCTACCCATAAGCTCCTCTACCATTCCTGCTTCTTCTTTCAGCCAACCTATATTTTAGGCCCCCTAGCATTTAGCCCACCCAACAGCCCAATAGCATTTATCCTTTTTAAGTGTGAGATTTGTGCCCCTTCCCAGGTCAAAATGACCTCCAGAGTGTGTTACACTAAGTACACAGACAATCTGTGTTCTGTACCAGGGAGAGCAATCCTATGGCTGCTAGACAGTGTCTAGATGGCCATAGGATTTTTTTGGTTTCTGGGAATCGAGCTTGGAGCCATGGCTCCAAGCTCAGTTCCCAGAAAGTGCACTCCCTGTCCACTCCCCTGCTGCCTCGTAGGTGGCACAGTTCTTCCGCATCTCTGTGCACATGACTGCAGCATGGAGCAGGTGAAAAGCAGGCATTCCCAGAGGTGGGGACAGGAGGAGAACATGGAAACATCATTACAGTAATTCCTATGCATCCTCCAACCTCCACCTCCCCCACTCCGAAACCCGCAGCTAGACAGCCAAAATTAGCTGTCTAGCCACAAATGCAGGGTGGCTGGACGTGAAGGAGAAGATCCCCTCCGTGCTCCGCCTGCCCTGCATTGGATAATTGGCTGCTTCTGAGTTTGGAGGCATCTGGCTATCCCCATGAGATTGTGCCTTAAGCCTTCCTTTTTAGCAGTTAGGACACTTGTTCTTTTATATCACAGCATCTCCTCCAAATGTCTGGGGGGATGGGTTATAGGAGTGATTCTTAACTGGAGGGATGCAGAAATAGTCTAGGTGGGAGGCAGGGTTTTCATAACAATTACTAAGAATATACTCTCTCAATCCCCATGTCCACCTGCAAATGTGACGTTCCACATCCTGCCAATCATCCCTGCCATGGATTATCCATCTGTGACTTTTTGGCATGCTAGTAGTAACCTTTTTTAACAACTAATGGAATTATTTTTGTTTGTGTTTTAGTCATACAAATACAATTTATTCCTATAATACTATGGCAATTTATTAATCATTATGTTTTACAGTTACTGTAGCAGTAAAATTTATCCTTAACAATATTACTACAATTTTCAATTACTAGTGGAATTATTTTTGTTTGTGTTTTAAAGCTGTAGCAATAAAATTTACTGCCCAAAATACTACTGCATTTTTTATGTCCTTAAAACTTACAGTAAATAATAAATATAATAACAGAATGCCTGTAAATATATAAAATGTCAGTGTCAGAAAACAGTTGGCTTTTTATTTCTATCATGGTAGGACCCAAGTTCTTTAATAGAGTGACTGATGAGACATAAGATATGAAAGGTTGAGATGTGGGCTTATAGGCTACAGTCATCAAGGTTTTGGCTAATAGAGGTAAATACAAAAGAAGAGAGAGGGGGAAATATAGTTACAGTAGACATACAAACTATTTCCCTGGCTTTGATGCAATATTTTTATTAAATATATCTTGCTTTTTAAAAAATGTTCAAGTATCTCACAACAATATTGAATAATATCTATTTTTTTAAAAAAAAATAAATACAGGACCACAGCAGATAAAAACAAAGCTCATTCTCCAGGGCATTGATAAAAATACTGTTGCCTCATCAGGTCAAAAGCTTGCTGAAAGAAGAAAGGTCTTCAGCAAGATGGTGGAAAACTATCAGAGAGGGGGAAAGTTGAACCTCCCGAGATCCAAAGCCTAGGCAACAGAGAAAGTTCTGTCCCATGACCCAACCAATCATACCTCAGACACCAGCAGGACACTAAAATACCTAGTGGGAGGAGATGTTCCTTTAGATATTCTGTTTCTAAGCCAGCCTTCCCCAGCTCTGGTGCCCTCCAGATGTTTTGGACTAGAACTCCCAGCATTCCTAGCTATTGACCATGCTGGCTGGGGCTGATGGGAGTTGACGTCCAAATCATCTGGAGGGCACCAGGTTGGGGAAGCCTATTCTAAGCCGTTTAGGGAGCAATCCTATAGCCATAGGATTTTTCAGTTTCTTGGAGGCCACATTACACAGGGCTCTGACCTCAGTTCTCAGAAACCGCGTTCACCGCCCCCTCGTAGGCAGTGTGGTTTTCTATGCACTCGGAATCATCTCTGCACTTGGAAATGGAGTGTGGAGACAGGTAAAAGGGGACAGTCCCGAGACGGGGAGGAGACTGCGGAAGTCATGTTCCACAGCTTCCTATGTGCTGCGTGGCCTCCTGCCCTGGCGCTGAAGCTCCCCGGCTAGACAGGCCTCCGTGGGCCCACACTTTCCCAAGTCTGTGGTTTCTAAAAAGAGCGCTTCCATAAAACAATGTTTAACAGCTTTCCAGAAGCCAATTTTATCAAGAAGACAACGAATGAACCAGAGAAGTTTGTTGGAAAACCCAGACTCCGAAAATATGAGAAGAGTGGAAGGAAGAGGGAGAAAAACGCCAGTGCTGCATGGAATAGCAAAGAACAGTAGAGGGTCTGGTGAGAACCCCTTTTTCAAATTGCGCTCATTTTATAGCTCCTAGTTATAGATGCCATCTGCACTCCATTGTATATATGGAGTTCTTCTCTGAGTAGGCTTGCTGCCCACCTCAGTGGGCAGGGAAAATGCACACACAGAACTGCTGCCTCAATTGAAGTTGAAGGGGAGGTCCTGATAGAAGACAAAGCTTCTACACCTGAATTGTGGTCTTTCTCTGGATTAAGCAGGTACAGTAGATCCAAAGTGTACATGGAGCTCCAAATAAGCAAGGGCATCTTTTGTGGACAAGGAAAAACATGCATTTGTAGGAATTCACCACATATGCATAGAGGGGAAATAGTTCCCCCATGCGATAGGGTTTAGATTGTGCTCAACCACCTTGATCACAAATTTTTAAAACTTATAATGTCAGGGAAAACTAACGCTCTGAAAAAAAAACAACCTTCATTAGTGTACTCATTTTCAGCAATGTTCCAAACATTTTGTTGTAATTATTACAAATGATTTTTCTACACAGTCAGCCTTTTTGCACAATAATGGCACAATTATTTTGTTCATTTTGTTGAGCACAATCTGCACTTACCTCATTGTTGTAATTCTGCTGTTTCCCAGCTTTCTCAACGCAATATTGTGTTCCTCAGGAAATGTGACCCTCCCCTTCGCCCAAGCCGAGGGTCTATGGTATGGAATGGGGTTGTGCAAGTATCACCCGCTTGGGTATGGTGTGTAATCTGCCTAGTGATAAGCAACTCCAAGTAATCCTCCTCCATGCACATGCTATTTTCTTCTCTAGAGGCGAAACATGACAAAATGGCAAAAAAAATGAATAATACACACACTTGCTGTCCAGAAATTATGCCCTGCCATTTGGTGAACCTTTATTTTTATTTTCAGAGGCTAAATGTCTCCTCTTTTGTGGTAGTGTGTATATCTAGCTAGATTTATAAGAAGGAGAGAGGCAGCTCTCCTCTCACATATACAGTACAGTGAAGCTATTGCACTGTTGATACTGAAGGATTTAGCAGAATATTATGCAAAGGGTAAAATATTTAAAATAATCATATGTGACTCCTTGTTCCTGTACTTTATCTGTTGTTGCCTTGTATTTTTATTTATTATGATGATGATCTTATTGAGTAAAACCATAAGTAACATAAGACCCATTCCTTTCAATGGGTCTACTCTAAGTAGGACTTAAGTTGGATTTTACCCATTTTTAAAAAATATTTGTAGGCCGCCAAACCTTTTAATGGAAAGGCAGGCATTAATGTCCTAAATACATAATATAATGCCATTGGGACACACTCTGGAAGCCATTTATGCCTCATGTTAGCTATGTTTTACACTACATATTCTGATGTCACAACAGCCTAGTTAGATAAATGACTAAGGCAGGTAGGAATGGTGTAGGACCCACAGCAACACCATTTCTTCTTGCACTGCTGGGATAACAAGAGAAGCCCTGAATCACGTGGGAGACATCCATACTACAGCTCCTCCCTATGCCAGCATTAACATAGTTTTTCAAGGGTTGCTATTAGTATGGAGAGGAGATGCAGCGTGGGCTCCTCCTTTGTGGTACATGGCTTCTGACAGTACCTTGCCAACATGTGAAATAATGACTTTGCTGTGGCTTCCACAACACGGGTAATGTGAGTACCCAACCTAAGGCTGAGAACAGACAGTTTTCCAGTGACTTGGCAGTAATATTCCATAGATACATCATTGCTCACAGTGAATGCTCATTTTCTGTGTCCCATCATGGTCTCTGGTTAGTGATTTGCTGGATTTTATAGTGCTTCATTCTCCCTAAAACATGACTAGCATTGCAGTAAATTATGTATGCATGGTTTTGTGTGTTGCAAATATTTATGCGCAGCACTCTTATTTTCCCTGCACAATGCCCGAACTAGTTTTAGCAGTGTTTTAAAAGCTTTTCCGTATTCTTAGTATATGAAAGGACACCAAGCCTACAAATTGAAGGACAGTATGGCAAAGGTTAAAGAAGCTGTTTCAGAGGGTAGAGCTGGGGGTAGTGGTGAGGGAAGACCTAAGGTGAGGAGCCATGCAAGCCCCAAGTTAGTTATGGATCCAGGAAATGTATTTTCAGCTGATGATACTTCCATCGGTGTGACAAAATCATTAATACTGAATTAGCGCTTAGGAAGTTGGCAGTAGGCAAATACATTCTGAAAGCAATTGTTGTTCTCAATACAGACCCACAAGATGTCACAGGACAAAGAAGTGGCCCTGCTCTCAAGACTAAGAAGAAATATCAAGAAAGAAGGAACTTTGTCCAGTCCACTAAACTAAGCATAGATAGCAAAAGCCTTGACAAGGATCTCAAAAAAGGGAAAGTTCTAACATCAGCTCAGCAGCCCCCAACTAATCCAATGGATTCTACTGTTCAGGTTGCTAGTGGTCCTTCCATATCAAGCGAGTCGAACAATTCAAACCTTCCACCCATTAAGAATATCCCTATAAGGCCCAAAGAAGATGATTTTTATGCAATGTTGTGCTCAAATTTGGAAGGTTCCACTGGAGAGAATGAAAACACCAAAGATGTTAACCCCTTAGAAGAAGAGCTTCTGTCTGTTGATCTCAATAAGCCTCTTCTTGAGCAAAATAATAGGATTACTGGCCTGTCTTTAACCCAGGTGGAGCAGCATAACTGTGAAATGGGAGTTGGGGGTGATGGAAGAAGGGCTGAACTTTCCCATAGATTGCTACGGCAACATAATATAGCAGGCGACCCAGCTGCTGAACAACCTTCATCAGGGCAAAGAAAGGCAAGGGAGCAAAGGAAGCCTTATGCTCTTGAAGAAACCCTTTCAGAAGAAGCTCATAAAAATGAAGGTGAAAATTTGGCATTTAGTGCAAGAAGCCCACATGCTGACAGCAGGCCAGGAAGTGCAACGGCTGATGAGGCTGTTAGTAATTTAAGTTCTACTGAAGACTGGCCAGGGAGCAATGTCTGTGGCAGAGAAAGACAGTGTTTTGAGAGCAATCAAAGATGTTTTGCTGGACTTGTTAGTTCAGCTAGGCCAACAGTTCAGAGGCCTTCTGTGCATTCTACATTCAATATCCCAGGCTCGTTAGTGCAACCTGCAAACAGAACCGAGGCTGCAGGTAGTGTAGATGTTACTACAGCTTCCATGCAAGTCACAGAACTGAATGGAAGCCCAAGGTTTACTGCTCGCAGACAGCTATCTCCTATAAGAATCAGGGATTCCTTTTCAGCTGCTGAAAGTTGTCATTCCTCATCATCCACAGTCAGCACCTTTGAGGATAGCAGCTTGCTTGAGGATAGTATAAGCAATGGTCTGAGCAGTGTATCTCCAAGCACCACTTCTCATGATGAAGATAACTTTCTGAATTCCCACAGCTCTTCATCTTCCACAGATTCTGCTCACCCATCTCTTTTCCGGGCAAACTTCACAGCACACCTTCACATGACTGGTCCTCTGCCTGATCAAGTACCAATTTTCCTGACAGTATCTGATTTACGAAATCAGAGCAACTTTGTGAGCAGTACAACTGCTTACAGTTCACCAAGTACAAAGGAGATTCATAAGCCTGAGACAGATCCTGAGAAGCTGAAAAAATTGCAAGAAAGGTGAGTTGTAGATAGTATGAGGGGACATCACTGCAAATGTACTTTGCCTCATCTAAACCCATTTTGAGCCAGTCTCAGACTGTAATAAGTCTCAGACTTGTAATCTGTCTTTAATGTCAGAGTTCAACTCTGGAAACTTTGATTTGGAGTTGAGATATACTGGATGGATGGATGGATGGATGGATGGGTGGGTGGGTGAAATGAATAGGAGTTAAGTTAGTCATGACTAACTTAAGTCCCACTGATTTCAATAAGTCTACTTTCAATATGACTAAATCTGTATCCAGCTCATTATAAATATAAATAAATTATTACAAATTATATATTTATTTATAAATAAATAAACTTCCTGACTGTTAGAGCAATACGACAATGGAACCAATTACCTAGGGAGGTTGTGGGCTCTCCCACACTGGAGGCATTCAAGACGAGGCTGGACAGCCATCTGTCAGGGATGCTCTGACCTGGATTCCTGCATTGAGCAGGGGGTTGGACTCGATGGCCTTGTAGGCCCCTTCCAACCCTACTATTCTATGATTCTATGAAATAAAAACACTGAAAGTGAGGTGGGAGGTTGGTTTTTGTTTAATTTGGACTTATTTTGGGAATCAGAGTGAGGCTAGTAGAGGGTTAATGTTGTGTTCACCTTCTTGAATTGCCTTTTTAATGTACAATTGTTTCCCCAAGCCATTGACAGGTGGTATATTAGACACCTTATTATAAATGTGCTTATTTTACTTGTGTGTGATTGTGAATTTAATGCTAATATGGTAGGCCCAGTACTGCATGTGGTTGTTATATTGCACTTAGTTTATAATATTCCTACAACACCCTACAAAAACGTTGCTAACAGGTTATATTGCCATCCAAATTGGAATAAACCACAAACAGAAGGAGCAAGCTGTTCATCACAGAACCGTTATTAGAAGAATACATGTTTTTAAGAAATTGGTGGCAGTGGTGGGAATCTGAGGAAAGGGGGAAAGGGGGGATTCTGGATCTTTGTCAGGGTACACATAGGCATGGATAAGGGACTAGGAAATCTGTACATATATTAGAAATGACCACTACAAACAAAAATAATAATTGGAAGCTCTGATCTGACTGTCTTTAATCGACTGGAGTCTTGGAAAAGGAAAATATCCTCCCTTCTGCTAATTCGGTATGGCAATGGAACTGAGTACAGGCCTAGTGGAATCTACTCACCTAGTGTGTGAGACAGAATTAAGAATTAATAGTTTTTTTGTTTTATTTCACTCCCTACATTTTACCTGTTTTCAAGTGTGTTATAAGCATGTCCTTTTGAATGCCATTGCTCCAGACCATTGCCATATATTTAAATTGTGGAACTTTCTAAAATTTTCTTGTATCTCCAGTCTCCTGGCAGAAGACTCTGAAGAGGAAGGAGATCAGTGTCGAATATGTCAGATCGCTGGAGGATCCATAACCAATCCCCTGCTAGAACCCTGCGGGTGTGGTGGGACTCTTCGGTTTGTCCATCAGGAATGCCTAAAGACCTGGTTAAAGGCTAAGATAAAATCAGGTATGTTTGCAAGTGCAGGCAAAGAAGGAACATTGGCATGTAATTCATTTCAGAAATGCCATCATGATACAGAATGGTCCAGGCACATTGTGGGTCCTTCCAGATGAGGCTTTTATGGTACCATCACCCTTCCCCATTCACAGAATTTTACAAGGGGTCCAGATAACATTGTCTTCCACACATAACCCTCCCCTGTTTTCCACTGTTTCTTCTGTCTTTTTCCTTATGGAAAAAAAGAAAGACAAAATGGAATAGCTGCACAATGCCTTCTGATTGTTAGCACTAGGAACCTTCCATCTGGAAGCACCCTGTGTGTACTGATATCAATGGAAACAAAACTAGATTTTATAAGTATTTAAGTGTTTCACTGAACACTTAAATAACCCCAATAACAATCAAAAAGTGATGGAAATGTGATGAATTTTTTGTTTTTGTTTTGCTTAATCCTGAATTAGACTTTTCATTAGGAGCAATATACATTTCTGGAAGCCACCTTATAACTCCCACTAAACTAGTTGTTCAGTGGTGGTAGCTGAAACTGCAACAAAACTATGTGATTTTTCAGACTGCGGCTGCAATTCCAAAGTGGAGGAAAGCCACTGTTTTGGGATACTATAGTTGCTTTATACTCTCAGAGAAAAATGCACATAACTGGACTTCTATAGGTCCAATGCATTTAAAACATATATTTATTTAAAATATTTATTATACTGCGTTTCTACAGGAAGTCCTCAAAGCACTTTGCATAGTACAAAGTGGTTTACAAATGTATTTCAGAGTTGTCAGTACAGTCTTAGCTGGTGTGGGGGTTGCTTACAGTTTGATAAGGTGGAAGAAGATTTTCTTTGGTCTTCATTTTAAACTTAAAACAAACCTAAGCTACTACTCCAAGCAGTGGCTTAGCTGTACTTGGTCTGGCTGCTGTTCCTTTGAAAATGGCGTGGCCTATAGTCGCTTTAAGATCTTTACATAAAATCTTCACTCCCACTCCTCCCTGCTGTTCAACCACTCTTAGTGGCCTGTAATATGACACTAAAAGCTTCTTTTTCATGAGGAAGGGAGGTGATATGAAGCAGGCCCTTGAGCTGTCCTTGGAACAGGACCTCTTAGTTCTCCCATCAGGAAATCCCTGATCTCTCAGGCCTGGCTGACAGCTCTAATGGGCCCAAAATGGCACCGGACCTCTCGAGAGCCCCTAAAACACCTAAAGATAAAGGAGTAATGCAAAATATTGAGAACATGCAAGCCCTGTTCCAGCAGTTCAGAACAGAATTGCAATCGGATTGATCAGTAGCGTGCCGGACCCTCAGTGTGAAACTGACTAACCTGGCAACACGATTGACAGGCTTTGAAAAAACCGCTGATACTGTGATGGAGCAAAGTCTACTCCAGGGCAGACATCTTAAATGCCTTGATCCGTAATTCTGACCTTACAAGACAAAGTGAAAGATTGGAAAAATAGGAGCTGCAGAGAGAGTACCCGTATTCAAGGCCTGGCAGAGCAAGAGGAGAGGGGAGGTATGATTACGCTTGGTGACCTGATTCAGAGAAATCTGTCCTGGCCTATAGATCACAAAGACATGGATAGGGCCAATCATGCCCTGGGGCCATGCAAGGACTTCACTTACCATCCTCAAGATGTTATAATCCACTTTGCAAACTATGCCCCAAAAGTCCAAACCTGGCAAGCTCATAATAGTCTGAAAGCTGTTGAATATAAGGGAATGGAAATTCTGATATACCGGGGTCTGAAACGTAAGATGCTTTACCTGTACATCTACCAGTGTAAAGAGTCAGGAATCTGATATCTGTAGAGGTTCCCCTTCAAGCTAATTGTCTTCTTTAAAGAAAAGACCCTCGCTGCGGCGACGAAAGCTGAAGCAACAGCTCTGTGTAAAGCACTAGATGGGCCTCTGTCAAAATTGACTTAGCTGTTGGAAGAAGAGGATACTGCCAACTACCTACAACTTGCTGATCCTGAAGCTGGGTGGCAAAGAGTCCATATAACCAGAAAAAAGAAGGCAGCAGATAACAAAGGCTCAAAGAAGTAACAATATGGCGTCAAGGTTCCTGCCACAAAACTGACTGACAGTTGGCCACATTTTGTGTCCCCGTATTGACAGCAAGTAGTATATTCTTGTTTTAGTATATGGAGAGACTTCCCCTTCTCTCCATTATGGGGCCCCAAGCAATGTCTCTATACAATTTAATCTCCCCTTCTTTTATTCTTAATAGCTGGACTGTCACTTGAAAAAGCCACTGACTCCTAACATGTAACTAGTTTAACACAATGGAAAGAAGTGCAAGATGGAGTGGTTAAGTTTTACTTCTACACCCCCCAATGTGCAACACACACACACACACACGGTATGCTGGTGTTGTACCAAACCAATGAGAGAGGCTGCTGTCTAAGTCTCTCCTCTTAGTGAAGAGGAATGTTTTTGATGTTGCTTATCTGTCCAATATGTTCATTTTCACTGTTTTAATTATGAGACTTTTTTCACTGTTTTCATACAGAGATATGAGGGGCAAAACCTGGGAATGTGTGTTGGACTATGAATATGTTTAAAACAGCCTCTACAAATATAAACAGGCTAGGAAGAAATATAAAGAGACAGTCATTAAAATGATGAGGGGCTACAAACTTGGTACTTTCACGTTATAAGAGATGCATCACAAGAAATCAGTGAAGTGCGTCCTGTCTTATCCCTCCCTGAGAGAACAATTCTGTGGAAGTGATTCCTCCAGAAAATGAGGAGTGGCCATAATATTTGCTAACTATTGTCCCTTTGTGACTGAGGATGTCCTCAAAACCCTAAAGGACACTTCATACTGGGGCGGGGGCTCTTGGAGGGATAGAAGACTCACTCTGGGCTCTTTCTGGGCTCCTAACCAAGCCCAGGATACTTTTATTAATACACTTTTCGAATCCTTGGAATCTTTTGTGACCAGTGAAATAATACTGGACTTGGGGGAGTGGGAGACTAAATGCTGCCTTAAATAGAGAATTGTACTGCTCATCTAGATCTCTCCGATCTGTTGGAGTCTCCAAGAAATTAACCAACATCAATCAGAGTGTGATTGATGTCTGGAGAGAAAAATATCCCACTGCAAAGGAAAACACATTCTTCTCCTCCAGATACAGAATATACTCACGTATTGCTTGTTTCTTAGTATCTCAATCCTTGCACTCTGCAGTCCAAAATATAGGCATTGGTTCTATCGTGGTCTCAGTTCATGCCCCTACAAGTCTTCAGTTAAGGTTTTGCAATCCCCAAGAGTGCACTAGGATATGGAGGCTGAACTCCACATTCCTCTCATCCCAGCTTCGTATAGACAGCATAAAGGAGGGCATTAAAACCTTCTATATTGAAAATACCCAACCTTGCTATGGGATGCTATGAAGGCAGTCCTTTGGGGGGTCCTTTATTAACCAAGGTTCACACCTGAAGAAACAAAAGTCCCAAGACAGAAAGCACCTGTTGGAGGAAATACATAGCACACACAAGCAGGCAGGTAGCAACAAAGCATATAAAAATCACCTAGCAAAAACAGTGGAATTACAGGCCCTTGATCACATTCAATTTCAATAATGTATCTTAAGAGACACTTTTATGACTTTGTCAATAAAAGTTCCTGAATGCTTGCTAAATGCTTATCTGGGTATTAAAGAAGAAGCATTCCAGGAACAATATATTGGCCATTAAAAACAAGTCAGGGAAGGTTGAAACACAGCAAAAAGCCATCTATAAAGTTTTCCAGACTTTTTGTACAGAACTGTTATCAATCTGATAATCCTGTAGAGGGAGAGATTAATGAGCAGTTCAATTCCCTGAGACTTAAGCAGCTCTCAGAAGCCCACAAAATTTATTTGGACCAACTTATCTCTGAAGAAGAGATCAAGACTGTAATTAAAAATCTGAAACTTGGTAAGTTGCCTGGAATAGATGGATACACAAGTGATTTTTATAAAATGTTCTGTGAGGATCGTTTGCCTCATCGTAAAACACTTCTGACCAGCATATTAATGGGCAAGGAGATCCCAGAAATGTGAAGACCAGCCAGAGTTATGGTTATCCACAAACCTTGTCAGGACTCTCATTTGGTAGGCTCATATCAGCCCATTTTTCTCCTCAATCAAGATGCAAAGTAGTTCATGGCTATTATGGCCAGGTGGTGAAATAACTTTATCACTTCATATATACATGAAGACCAAATGGGCTTCATGTCTGGGAGGCAGATGGCAATCCCTATTCATAGCACACTTAATCTCATCCACCACAGCATTAAGAATAAACAACCTGTGACACTCCTGTCACTCGATGCCTTCAAGGCTTTTGATAGTTTAGAATGGTCCTTTATTCTGGAGCTCTTAGAAGTGGTTATGGGGAGTGCTTTCTGACAACTACACCAGCAGTCAGAAGTGCTAATCCACACAAACGGTCCAGACTCTTGCCCAATAACCTTACGCAGAGGAACTAGACCAGGTTGTCCCCATCCCCTGCCTTGTTTGCTGTAGCTATAGAACCATTAGTCCACATGATCCAAACAGATGCTAGGATCAAAGGAGTTCATACCTGAGTTCAAGAACATCTCATAAGTTTATTTGGTGATGACATTTTGTTATTCCTATCAAATCCAGCAGGAGTGCTGCCAGCATTAAAGGAAATTCCAGCTAAATTCCAGAACTGCTCAGGTCTGCAAATCAACTATGATATGTCAATGACACTGTGTATGAATACCCCCTGAACACCCAATGTGTCCTTCAGAGTATGTCTCAGATAAGATCGCAGCATTCAAGTCTGAGATCCTTGGGTGTTTTAATTCGCAAAGATCTCCCTCAATTAGTTAACAGGAATTACAGCCTAGTCATTAAAGGTATTAAACAGGAGCTCCAGTCTTGGAAGAATATGAAAATGTCATAGCCGGGGAGGCTAAACTCTATCAAAATGATGCTCCTGCCCAAACTGCTTTTTTGTTCCAAATGTTTCCTCTACTTCCTTCCAATACCCCATTGAAAAAATGGCAAAAACTATCAGAGATGTTTATTAACAATGCAGAAGGGGGGAAATAGCCAGGGTAGCAACATATAGGCATCACTTGAAAAGGAGACTATCTATTCCTTATCTCAAAGTATACTTAACAGGGTTTCAGAGCTGCCAACTTATTCCCATTATACAGAGAGATACTTTAACTCAATGCGGGCCACTCAAAGCATACCAGATTGTGAGGCTCTCCCATTCTTGAAGCTCACAACTACTCTCTTAAATAGAGTGGAGAATCCATTTTATGCAGCCACACTTTGTGTGTGGAAGCCTTGAGCCATAGTGTCATCACCTCCTCTCTCACCACTCTATCCCTTTTGGGACCATCCCCTCTTTTGGGACCCAGACAAAAATCTACAGCATCGTGAGTGGAGAGGAAAGGGCTTTTTTCGCCTCAAAAACCTGTTCGTAAGAGGCAGACCAGTTCCAGTAGAGACACTGGCACTTTCATTCCACGAGGGAGAATTTTCCTGGTTGCAAAAGCACCAAATCAGTTCCTTCAGAACTTGGGTGAACCATGCAATAATCTAAAAGGGTCTTTTTCCCTGATATATAGCTGGTTAGTGAATGAGACTTATGGGAACTCTGCTGGCCTAAGATGCAGTGGGAAACAGATTTGGATGAGGGGTTTTCAGACTCTCAGTGGACCTAGTCATGGTCAACCCCTCCACTTAAAATTATTTCATCACAGATTAGAGAGTCCTCCATGAAAGTTTTATATGGGTGGCACCTTTCCCCTATTAAACAATCCCACTCTGTCCCCCCTTCATTGGTGAGGATGTGTCTCTAGAAGTTCACTGTTACGCATATGGCTTTTGTGTCCTATAGTGGCAGAATTTTGGAAGATGTCTATAAAACATTATGGAACTTGAATTTTATTGTCAGTATTTCACAACAAAAATGAGCAGCTATTACATAAAGACTTATTGAGGCCTTTGCTCGCGGCGGCACATTTAGAAGTCATGGCTCATTGGGAAAACTGGAGATGGACTCTCAGAAAAATGATGGATGGAGCAAATTTGGTCGGTTGCTTTCTCTGAGAAAGTATACTACACCACCTTAACAGGGCTCTAGCACATTCACACTAAAAGACAGACGTACATCCTCTCAGCCAGATCGCCCTCTCACATGCACACGTGTACCCTTACACCCTTCTCAGACACCCCCCCCCCCCCCGCTGATGCATGCAGATCACCTGAGGGCATGTTCATCTACCTCATAGCATGCTGGTTGCAGAGGTTTAAGCCTCTCTGCTCAGCACACTGTGATAGGGTTGAAGACCAGGTTCTTTCCACAGCTCAGCTGAGTTGCAGACAGGTCCCAATCATTATCCCAGTTGTGGTGCACTGGGGAAAAAGTTCAGGACCTCTTCTGCAATTACTAGAAGTTATGCTGAGCCCTAATAGGGCTTCTGACATATTTACAAGAATCAATCCTGTATTTTTATGCTTACCTCTCCAGTTCTAAAATGAAAAACCAAGATACTAAATTCTGCACCAAATACTGTATTCTATGATGTGACTGTAGATATAATAGCCCTGAATAGTGGGGATGACTGGAGTAGTGTTCAGTGAAATGTTAAACCTTTCAACCTTCAGAAAGTCTATACTACAAATAAGATAAAGCAAAGAATTTATGTTCTTCAGGTGCTGAGCTTGGTGCAGTGAAAACATGTGAACTCTGTAAGCAGAGCCTTACTGTAGATCTGGATGATTTTAATGTGAATGACTATTACAGGAACCATCAGCAGTCTCGGGTAAGAAGCCAGATAGAAACCTCAGAAGGTTTTAACAATTTTAAACAATGCCAAGCTTTCCTTCTATGCTCATTTCCTAGAACTTACACATCAATCCAATTAAATGTAGAAATAGAGCAGCAACACTTTTCATGGTTCGCGAGATAGAGATGGCACTGCTGCAAGAGGTGGAATCCAGCCATGTCTTTATCCTGACAAGGATTTTGCTTCATCAGCATTCACAGGGTTGCTTTTCTTCTTCAAATAACAACAAACCTTAGCAAGATCTTATAACTGGCATCCTTGAACCTAAATGGGCTGGGGTGTTGGGCAAGCTGCTCCTGGCACGACAGCAGTGGAAAAAGGCAGATTCAGTGTTGGAATTCTTAGGAAAATGACTGAAAACAGAACAGCAAGAATAACACCACTACATATAAATCTAAGATATGCACACTTTTTATTATTGAGTGGTAATTAAACATTTTTATATTTTACAAGATAAATACAAGAATTAATAAAAATGTATTTGGAAAGTAAATGCTGGGTGCCCATGCTTAGAAAAATATATGCAATCATGGTTGTTGGACCATCACAAAAAGGATATAGTTGAGCAAGAAGCTATATAAGAAACACAGAATTGAAATTACCGGGATGGATAATCTTCCTCATGAAGAATAGTGAAAGCTTTTTTAACAGGAAGAATATGGCCAGGAGGGCATGATAGAGGTCTATAAAATTATGAATATATTGAAAAAGCATTCAGTCTTTTAGGAAACACCAGACTTGGGTGGTCCCAGGAAAATGATTGGCTGTAGTTTGACTCTGTATATTTCTAGTTATCAGAAGCATACTGATTTTCTAGGATATCTAGTTGTCCACTGAAGACAGAGAACTAAGTTAGATGTGCTGCCGCAATGGTCTAACCCTGCATAGCAGCTCTGTGATCCAGCTAAGATTCCCTCTGCTTGCTGTGTATGCTAGTCTGTGTCGCATTCTCAATGATACAGCAATACTGTAAAAACATTTTTAAAACTTCAAATACAGGAACTCTGGCAGCTTCTACAAAGTCCATGGCAACTGTGCAACTCCTCCACAAAAGTACATAAAGTTATACCCTGTCAACACTACTGGTAGCTGCAAAGGAGAAGCACTAGTTACCATATAATATTGTCACTTTTGTGCTAATGACTGTGGAGAAGCTCAGCTGCTATGGGACCACAGCCATCCCAGATTCCCCAGTTTCATTTGCTCCCACTTCCCAATTGTATCCTTACTCTTGAGTGGGAAGTTACTGCAAGAGTTTAAAGCAAATGTCAGATCAGGACAAGGGCAACAGTTTTCTGAGACTCCTTTTCACTGCAAAGTAGCTTTCAGCCATGCAGCCTTCGGTTGCCCAAAGTCTATGCATGTAATGTAAGCTAGGGTGAGAGTCCATGAGCCTTGGGGCTGGGAAAAGTATTCAATCAAACCTTAGGTTCCAAATGTAGAAGCTTTATTAAGATCAGAGGAGGAGAGGTGGGAGAATAGATAGCTTAAAAAAATTTACTCTACGTAACCTCAACTAGATAATCTTAAAGAGGAAGGCATCTCAAACTTACTTGTGAGAAGCAAAAATGTTCACAAGAGGACAAATGTTCACAGTGGATAATTCTCATTTTTAACCATGTGGGACTAGGGGAGCGGGTGATGGAGAGTTGGATCTTCCTGTCAGTCATGTTCAAGTGGGGTTTAGCATGTACATAGATGAACACCTCGGGAAATGATGGCTCACTGGCACCTTTCAGCAATCCAGGAAGGTCTAAGTACAAGATGAGCACTGGGAGAGATTCCAGTCTACTCCTAATAGACAGAACCATAGGGGCAATTGCTTTCTCTTTGCATGGAGAATGGTTGAAACATGACAGGCAGAGTGCTGTGAGAAATGAAGTGCTATGGAATAGATTTTTAAAGAGACAGAGGCTTTATCATCAGACTTTTCTCCTCAGTGACAATCCTTAACTTTCTCTCATACACATGCAAACACTGAAGTCATAACCATTGAAGGAAGTGTAGCTGAGAACAGTAGTCTTCTATTTCATCCCAGTTACTGTTGGTCAGGAAGTTGTACAATATGAAGTGGATAATCTCTCTACAGCTCCTGTTTCTGGTACACGATGTCATTCCTTCTTGGCAAAAAGAAAAGAAAGAAAGATACAGGATCCTGGTATCCTTTCCCTCGCTGGTAGGAAAACAGAGGGAAAGGATTACTTGACTGGAAAAATACCCAGTAGGAAGGGCTAAGCATCCCCTTCTCCCACACTGCTAGTCCAGTCAAATTTGCTGTGATCCAGCCTCCTGGATGCTGCATTTGAGCAAATAAATGGAATAGAATCTTGAGATCATTTGACCTCGTGTACTATACATGTGGTGGGGTGTACTAGTAGCAGATCTACAAGTTTAAACTAGAATCTGCCCTAATAATTTAGAAAGAGAAGGCCTGATTTTAAGAGCAGAAGCCATGGGAGGGGGGAGCAGAACACTGCCCCCCCCCCGGATTACCTCCTTACAATCTGTCCCCTAGTGTGAGTTTTCTCTAGACAGGCTCATATACCAGGCAGCCCAACTAGGTGAAAATAATCTTGTGTCACTGGCTGGGTTTGCACAGAATGCTAGCCCAAAGTTTATTTAACCCATGGGTTGTTGAATTCTGGGTTGTGATGTGTGAACCCAGCCATGCTAATAAACCAGGGTTTGTTAAGAACATAAGAAGAGCCATGCTAGATCAGACCTAGGGCCCATCTAGTCCAGCATTCTTTTCACACAGTGGCCAACCACTGTGACCAGGAAACCACAAGGGGTTGGACTCCCTTATAGTCTATATAGTCTTTGAAGCCCCTTCCAACCCTACTATTCTATGATTCTATGAAGCAGGACACGAGTGCAACAACACCCTCCCACCCATGTTCCCCAGCAACTGGTGTACATAGGC
The DNA here is from genome assembly GCF_057233095.1 of Heloderma suspectum. Lineage (NCBI taxonomy): Eukaryota > Metazoa > Chordata > Lepidosauria > Squamata > Helodermatidae > Heloderma > Heloderma suspectum. Next base: position 128,221,901 of record NC_139462.1, on the reverse strand, counting down.
ATACCGCCCGAGGTACTGAGCACATAGTCCTCAAGCCTAGTAGCCCTTGATAGCCTGTTTCTGCAAGAATTTGTCTAACCCCCTTTTAAAGCTATCCAAGTTGGTGAACATCGCTACATCTTGTGGTAGCGAATTCCATAGATTGTTAACCACAAACAACCCAGAAAGTGAACCCATGGTTTGTTGTTTGGCTGTGAACTCTGGGTTACTTAAACCATGGGTTGTCATTACATTTGAATCCAGAACCGTGGATTATTCATTGATTGTTTTGCCAGGCTACAGAGCCGGCAGGCATGAGTGGTAAAAAAAACAAACCCTGGCCACTCTACATGCCAGTACTACAGCATTGTAAAGGCATTTGGGATTCAGGGAGGGAGGAAGTGGGCAAAGGAGAAGGAAAACAAACAACCTAGGGATTTAGAAAACAAAATGCAATTTGTTCAATCATCTACCAGACAAACCTGGGTAGGGAGACAAACCATACATTAAGCATGGGTTAAATAAACCACAAGTAAGCATTATGTACAGACCTGGTAACTGTGTCCCAAGCTTTGGGAGCAACTCACAAGCTTTCTCTCTATATATAGGCCCAGGACGAGCTGATGAACTCAGGTCTCTACCTTGTGCTGCTGCTTCACCTGTATGAGCAAAGATTTGCAGAACTTATGAGATTAAACTACAACCAAGCCTCAAGAGATAGGGTAAGAGGCAGAAAAATAATTCTTCTTCGTGGTCGCTGTGCATTACACACATGAGCTCTGGGCCTGTGCGGAGCCCCATTTCAGGAAACGTCTATAGCTGAGAATTGTTTTGGCAGGAATCCTCCCCCACCGTCCACTGTGCATGTCTAGCATGGGTTCCTGCCTGTTCCCTCAGTTCCTTGACCGCCATTGCAACAGCATCATCAGGAACTTAATGCATCCATTTGGACTGACTTGTTTGCTGAGGTTTTATTTTGTCTTTTCTTCTTCTGATACCATTTTTCTTGCTTTTACAGTCTTATTTACTTATTGTTTTTTGTTTGCGGACTTTGCAATCCCTCTGTCACATCAGGACATATGGCCCTGAAGTCACCATTTAGGGAGTGCCTCCGTTGCAAGCTGCTGCCAATGGGACAGTCGCTCACTGTGTCTACTTTGGCCACTCCCTGCCAGTCATTCACAAAGCAAGTCAGACGAAACTGCTCAGACTCCGTGCAGTCTTGTGGAAACAAGGATTGGAGGCTGTGGAGGCATCTGAGACAACCATGGACCAGGCACACTCCTCCCCAAAACAGCAGGATCAACCCCCAGAGACTGCACTGCAGTAGCATGAGTTACTGAGTCCAGCTTTGCCAGTCACTCCAGCCCTAGTCAGGGGCCATTGTCGATGGCTAAAAAGCTGTCTAAAAAGGCAAGGACTCCCAAGTCAACAGAGCCTCAGTGAAAGGAGGAGGAGGATTCAAGGAAAGATGGTGAACCAGCCTCTGAAACTCCCAGGCGTGTACCAATTCCACCTCCACTGATAAATTCTCCAATTCTGATGAGGCAAGTCGACTCCGTACTGACGCGAGATTTGCCCCGGATCACGTCATCTTCAGAGGGGGAGTTAAGGGATTCCTCTCTGTCCTGGCGAAGGGATGAGCTGATGCAATGTCAGTCTCCAGCCTGAGTCATTCACCACTGGGATGACTCTCCTGATGTATTAAGATCGGGTTGTTACCCTTCAGAACGGAGAATAAATCCTCACAGGACATTTGATCATTGGGATTGATCACGGTCTCAGTTTGACTGGGACCAACAATCGGAATGGTCATTGCCACCTAGGTAATCCTACTGTTGGGATGACTGGTGATACCATAGGGATAGTGATGCACATTATGGTAGCCCTTCGTATTATGTGGGAGAGCCACCTCAGTTTCGTGCACCCCTATTGGCAGCCATCTCACACCCACGAGACGAAGGGGTTTTTCTTTCGTCGCAACCACCATTGGAACCAAGACCACAGTATGCCTTACCAACGACGCAACCGTTTTCAGGTCCACTGGTCCCAAGATCACCAGCCCCTGCTTTGTCAACCTATCTCAATGCTTTGCCTTGTTCACAGGCAGAGAGAGAGAGCAGTCTGCTCCACTTCCAGCATCCCCTCACTCTGGCGCCGATGAGTACCAATCAAACTGTTTCATACTCATTGGTAGCCCATTCTATCTTGTCCCCTGATGGGGCCATAGGAACTCAGGATCCTATTTTACCATCTGAACACATGGGCCATTTTTTGGAGCAGATATTAAGAATGGCCAAATCATTGGGTCTAGAGGCTCAGCACCTGGTTGAACGCATCAAGGATCTGATGCTGTTCACATGGAGACATCAGCGCAGGTGGCTATCCCATTCCCACCAGTCCTTTTACAGACAGTCCAGCAATCCTAGAAGGCCCCATCCTCTATGGCACCAACTTCAAAGAGGCTCAAGAATATGTACTGTGTTCAAGAGAAGGACCTGGGCGTCGTCTTTACGCTTTCATAGCCCAGTTCCATAATTGTTGAAGCCTTGCAGGGCTGATCTCAACGCGTGCATGCTTCTCTGGTGGACAAGGAGGACAAGAGACTGGATTTGATGGGAAGACGAATCTACTCTTCTGCCACCCTTGGACTCCATGTAGCCAACTACCAAGCAGCCATGTCCCAGTAGCAACTTTTTTTGTGGGAAAAGGTTGGATCCCTCTTGGAGCACTTGCCTGAGAAGAAGCAGGAGCTGGCAAAAGTCTTTCAAGCAGAGGCTTCTCATCGTTCAAGGCAGCAGATAAATACAGCCCATCACTAGGCAGATTGTGGGGTGAAGGCTATGGTGGGGTCGGTAGCACTCAGACATCATGCCTGGTTGCACTCAGCTGGTCTCTCCCAAGAGGCCAGATGCAGAATTGAGGATCTCCATTTTGATGGAGATAGCTTATTTAACTCTAAAATGGATGACGCAATGGACTCCATCCAGAAGGCAAAAACAACTGTCAAAAAAATGGGTGTGAGTTTTCCCCCTCCACTGTATAAGCAACAGAGATGGTCTTGTCAACTGCCATTCCAGCAGCCTCAAACTCAGAGGGACTGTCCATACCAACCACAGCCTCCAGCACAACCTAAGAGGCAGTATCCATCAGCACGGTACCGTTCCAACAAGAGGAAGGGAGAACCTAAAGGAAAGCAGCGCCTTTGACTTAGCCATTCTAACTGTTCGTCCCACTATGCCCCATGATGTCCTGATGAGCAAACTAGCTCAAAGTGGGCTAGATGAAGCAACGATCTGGTGGATCCACAGTTGGCTACAGAATCAGACTCAAACAGTGCTTATCAGTGGGACCTTCTCAAACTGGGGAGAGGTAACAAGTGGGGTACCGCAGGGCTCAGTCCTGGGCCCAGTGCTCTTCAACATTTTTATTAATGACTTGGAGGAGGAGGTGCAGGGAATGCTGATCAAATTTGCAGATGACACAAAATTGGGCGGGATATCTAATACTTTGGAAGATAGAAACAAAATTCAAAGTGATCTGGATAGACTGGAGCGCTGGGCAGAAAACAACAGAACGACATTTAATAGGGATCAATGCCAAGTTCTGCACCTAGGAAAAAGAAACCAAAGGCACAGTTACAAGATGGGGGATACGTGGCTCAACAATACTACAAGCGAGAAGAATCTTGGAATCGTTGTCGATCACAAGCTGAATATGAGCCAACAATGTGATGTGGTTGCAAAAAAGGCCAATGTTCTTTTGGGCTGCATTAATAGAAGCATAGCTTCCAAATCCCGGGAAGTACTAGTTCCCCTCTACTCAGCACTGGTTAGGCCTCATCTGGAGTACTGTGTCCAGTTCTGGGCACCACACTTTAAGAAGGATGCAGACAAACTGGAGAGGGTTCAGAGGAGGGCAACAAAGATGTTCAGGGGACTGGAAACAAAGCCCTATGAAGAGAGACTGAAAGAACTGGGCATGTTTAGCCTTGAGAACAGAAGGCTGAGGGGAGATATGATAGCACTCTTCAAGTACTTGAAAGGTTGTCACAGAGAGGAAGGCCAGGATCTCTTCTCCATCATCCCAGAGTGCAGGACATGGAATAATGGGCTCAAGTTACAGGAAGCCAGATTCCGGCTGAACATCAGGAAAAACTTCCTGACTCTTAGAGCAATACGACAATGGAACCAATTACCTAGGGAGGTGGTGGGCTCTCCCACACTGGAGGCGTTCAAGACGAGGCTGGACAGCCATCTGTCAGGGATGCTCTGACTTGGATTCCTGCACTGAGCAGGGGGTTGGACTCGATGGCCTTGTAGGCCCCTTCCAACCCTACTATTCTATGATTCTATGATTTATTGTTCCCTCTTCAGCAAGCATCTGTCCTTATAGCTACATGTATGGTAGAGAATAACAATGGATTCCTAGGTGTTATCCATTGTCCAGAGGGGCTACAAGATCGCATTCAACGCCCTCCCAACTGTTGATACCATGTGCACCATGGCCCCTTCAGTATAGTTAGCAATGGAAGTAGAATCCCTTCTGTGGAAAGGAGCTATCAGACGCATCCCATCCCATGATCTTCAGAACAGGTTCTACTCCCGATACTTTACCATCTCCAAGAAGGATGGAGGACTTCAACCAAACTTGGACCTCAGAGAGGTCAATTCTTTTATAAAGCCCAGGAAGTTCCACATGACTACATTAGCATTGATTCTACCACTCCTGAAGAAGGGTGACTGGTTCGTATCGATAGAGTTCAAAGACACATATTTTCACATCGCCATTGCAGAATCCAGTTAATGTTACCTCCATTTTGCCATTGGTCTTGTTGCATACCAGTTTTGGATACTACCTGGTATCCAAAGTATTCAGATAATTCAGACTGGTGACGCCACTTTGTGTATTCACGAAGTGTATGGCAGTGGTGTGTGCTCATCTCCGTGTCCGTCCACAGGGTAAACAGTCTCTCAGTGGTAACTGAATGAAACTTTATTGTTCAAAGCCGTAGGCCATCACAATTTAAAAAACAGAATACAATAAAAATATAAAATCAATTTAAACACAGTACACAAACGTTAATTAAAATGACACATTTGGATCTCACTTCCCCGCCAGAGCAACAGCCGCAAAGTCCTTCCCCCTAGATTTATATGAGGGTACAGTATGATGCCTGGCTCTTAATTGTCTGACAGCCAGGGAAAATTTTGCAACCTGGGTCATAACATATACATTGTTGCCTCCAAGCAATGTACAAATCTGATCCAAGGAAGATCTGTTTGACAGAAAACAAAGGATATGGTGGAGAAATTTATATTTTGAGTTCTTCATACAAATGGCAGTGAAGTAAATAGTGTTCAGTATCCTCAACTTCACCAGACTCACAGATGCAGAGTCGTAAATGAGGTGGGGTATTGTCAAACCTCCCCTCCAGATAAGCAGAGGTCATGCATTGGAATTGCAAAGCTGTGAATGACTTTCTTAAAGGAGCCACAGTAAGAGTTGTAAAGTATTGCTCCAGTCCGAATGGTGTTTTATATAATGGATACCAAGTTGAATACAACATTTGTGTGATAGTATATAAGTCCCACTGCTGAGAATATAGATGGATTCTTTCTTTGAACAACTGTTTAACTCAGTAGGAAGAGTAGGTAGGTAAGACTTCTGTGCTAATCCCATGAATATGTAGGATGTGTCTTACAGGATTTACCCAAGAACTTTGCATTGGAATTTGCAGTTGTTCCAAGAAACATTTTTTGGCAGGTGGGAACCATTCATACAAGACAGCTTCAGCCAGTATAGGGCAAGTGCAAAATGAGTGCATGATTCTATGGAGAGTATTCCTGTTTCCGCCCTTAGAAAGGGAAGGGGTATGCCTTGAGGGACAGCTAGCAGGAATCTCATAAAGGAATTCTGCACCACCTCTAAAATGGAAACATTGGTATACCCCCATATCTCTGCACCATATAACAGTTGTGGAAGTACCTTCTTCAGATAAACCTCAACTGCCGGCGTGACCAAACTCTCTCCTTGACCTTTAAGAAAACGCATTGGGGACTGTATAGAGTGGGAAGGTTTCAATTTAACTGTCTTCAAATGAGGTTTCCATGAAAGCTGAGTGTTAAACTCGAGGCCCAAATATTTAAAATTACTCTGCTGTTCAATGGGCTTATTATCCAATTTCCATGTATGGAAACACTACCACTTTTGTTTTTGTATAATTTATTAATAGGTGATCTTTTGTGCAGAACTTACTCAACTGGGTCAGTAACCTCCACATCCCAATTAACGTGGTGAAAATCGTAACAGTATCATTGGCGTACAAAAGAACTGAGAGCTTGACATCCAAAATAGAAACCAGAAAGTGTTCCACACCACTCAGTTCCTGTACAGTGTTACTGATATAAAAATTTAAAAGGAAGGGGGCCAGAAGACATCCCTGTCAGCTGGTATATTTTCTGAGAGCAATCCATTTGCCCCTAATCTGACCCTAAGTGAGGTATTAGAGTAGAGTTTTTGTTTTAATACAGGAGCTGCCTGTCAATATTTGTGGCAGATAATTTTTACCATAGATGGTCTCTGTGTATAAGATCAAATGTGGGACAAAAATCCACAAAGGAAGCAAACAGCTCTCTTCTACCCTCTTGAGAATATTTTTGAATCAAGTGATGGAGTACAAAACAGTGATCTATTGTGGACTTTCCCTTTACAAACCCAGCCTGTTCTTCAGCAATAATTGAATTTTCAGCAGCCCAGGACTCTAGTCTACATAATAAATGTTTGGAATACGGTTTAGAGATAACACTGAGCAAGCAATTTTGGTCTAAAATTCTTTGGATTGGCCTTAGAGCCTTTCTTATCCATTGGCACAGCTACACTTACTCCCCAGCCCCAAGGAATTCTCCCATGATGCTTTATATAAGCAAATGTGGTAGCAAGAACTGGACACTACCAGTCAGGATTTGCTCTAAACAATTCTCCTGGGAACATATCCTCTCCAGGGGCTTTCTTGCAGGTAAAGATTTAATTAAAACATTTATTTCATCTGGGGTGACAGGCTCCCATTCACGGCAAGAGGAGAGGACCAAAAAATTCATATTGTAAGTAGAGTCTGCATTGATCCCGGGGGGAAAGTGGCCAAAAAGTGAAGAAAAATGAGCATGCCACTGCAATGATGTAATTTGGTTATCAATAGGGCCATTATAACCTCTTATCCCTTTTACTACCAGGGCCCAGAATCTGGATGAGTCCCTTTCTAAAGTTGCCAGACCTAACTCCATCCATGATTGTCATGTGTACGCATCCTTTTTTGATTGTAATAAATTTTTATACTCTCTTTGGAGATATATGTATAAGAAACGAAATTTTCCGAAGTGTCCTCATGTCTCAGCTTCCTTATGGCTTTTGCTAGGGTGTGCTTCTGAGCAGTGCACTGTGCATCAAACCAACCCTGATTACCCTGATAGGGTATTTAGCTGGGTGGATGGTTTTAGAGCTGATAACAAAGAGCCTAATCTTTTGAGCTATTTTATCAAAAATTTCTAAAGGGTCTGGGGTGTTACAGATGCTGACGGGCAAACTTTTTGAGCCACTCACCACAGTAGATCTTCACCTATTGTCATGGAAAATGGCATTTCTTGTAGCCAACACTTTGGCTACACTCCATATTGACCCGCCCTACTTAATTTTTCATAAGGACAAGCTTGTTCTTCAACCAGATGTGGCCTTCATACCGAAGGTTATCTCAGATTTTCATGTAAATCAAAATATAGTTCTGCCTGCTTTCTTCCTGGCTCCTATCACTCAGGAGGAGTCCCAACTTCACACCCTAGATGTTTGCCGAGCCTTGGCATTTTATAAATCCAGGACAGAACCATTCCATCAATCATCTTGCCTCTTTCTCTGCTATGGAGACATCCAGAAGGGTGCTCCGGTTTCATTGCAGCGGCTCACTTCATGGGTAGGACAGACAATAAAGCTTGCCAACAAGGTAGCGGGAGTCCCCTTATCGGAATTGGTCAAAGTGCACTCGACCAGAGCAATCACTGCATTGGTGGCGTAGAGCTGCCATATGGTCAAGACCACCTACATTTATTAGACATTACCAGTTAGATGTTCAGGCTTGGAGGGACTGCACTTTCGGATGAGCAGTCTTGTCATCGATACTGAAGCAGACCATTGATCCACCTCCGTAAGTTAGCTTTTTAATCGCCCGTATGTGTGATGCACAGAGACCACGAAGAAGGAAGACAGGTTGCTTACCTGTAACTGAAGTTCTTTGAGTGGTCATCTGTGCATTCACACAACCCACCCAGCATTTCTGCTTCGGTGTTGATATTGATATCAGTGTTGATACTGGGGTGTTTTTTCTCTCGGGTCCAGTGCTGCAATGGTCAGTCTAGTGGAACTGAGGGAATAGGTAGGAACCCATGCTAAAAGCGCACAGTGGACAGTGCGGGAGGGTTCCTTCTTCTTGTTTACGTAGGAAGCTTTGAGCTGTGTCACACTCTGGATACAGCAGCCTGGATACAGCAGTATTCCATTACTGTGGTAAATATGTAGGATGTGAAATAGAAACACTCCTCCCCCCAAATTCATACCTGGGAGCTGCAGTTAGCCTCAGTGCTTTGAACTGTGTTCACTGCATCTCCTCTTTGCAGTTTGCGTATTTCTTGCAACAAATGCCAGCATACCCAGGGAGCTGCATAAAGGGTGAAGCAGCTCCGGCATGCATCGTATGTGGTCAGTTCCCCTGCCAGGCTGGTTATGACCCTGTACATGCTTACTCAGTTCTCCTCATGCACCATCCTCCCCATTTAAATCACACAGTTCACCTCTACCTCTGTGGCTGATTCGTGCTGGGAAAAGCACCAGCCAGTTGGGCAGCAGCAAGGGGAGATGTGTGATGAGATCTCGGTATGCAGGGATGAGAGGCTTAAACCTCCCCATCCCCACGTGTGGAGCTGGTGGGGGAAGAGACTGAATGTATGACTGTCTGTCTGTGTGGGGAGGGGAGGGGAGGGAGGCTGTGTGCGTTTGCGAGTAGATGATGAGAGGGAAGGCAGCATGTGCATGCGTGTATATTTGTATGTGTGAGAGTGGGGGGAGTGAGGGGGATGCTGACCCTGGCTATGGCCACTGCTTTCTTCTGCCATAGTCATGCATACCACCAGCAGATGTGGCCCTAGGTGGCAAAAAGGTTGCCTGCCCATATAGTGCAGTATGCTGTCCATTGCCGCAGGAGCTCTGGCTGCAAAATAGTTATTTTCAAGGGTTGTCTGCAATGTGTGCCTCTTATAACAATCATTTGTTATAATGATTGTTACATTGCAATCATGACATCAACCTTCCCCAACCTGGTGTCCTCCAGATGTTTTGCGTTTCAGCTCCCACCAGCCTGAGACAGCATAGCCAGTGGTCAAGAATCCCAGGCACTGTAGTACAAAACAGCTGGAGGGCACCAGGTTGTGGAAAGCTGTTGCACATGAACACCGACTATGTTTCTGTCCTATAATGGCTGCATCAACAACATGCCTTTGACTCCTTTTACTACATAATATTGAGTATTGCATGGGTCAGCTCTCTGGCATAGCATATATATGTATATTTCATCCTTGCTGTCTTCATTGCCTCAGTCATCTTTGATTCATTTATGACAGCAAAAATAAAAAATCATTAAAATGTAACTTACTGTTATGAAACTACATTTTTCATGAATATCCAACATGTCATAAATATGCAGCACCTATAAAACCCCTTGAAATTATGGGCGCATTGTATTTTATGTATTACACTTGAAACCCCTACCTCACTTGTGACATCGTTTGCTAAATGGCTAAGATTCTAGTTATCTACCCAAGGTTTTTTCAACCTATTATCTTTGCCTTGAAGACCCTGCAGAGATTTCCTCCAGACATAGAAGTGCACACAGGAAGGTATCCAGCCACAGGACTATGTGCAAAGGAAGCACAGCTTTTCATTTTGCCAACAAACCAAGAAAGGATTTGGACTATTTACAGTATCTTCCAACATTATGACTAATTCCAGCTTTTCCTATGTCTCAGATTTCAGCAACAGTACCATGTCTCCATATTTTTAAGGCATTTGTTTTCCCTCCTTCAAAGTGCTTTTTTCTAGGCCATTTCAACCACATTTTTCTCTGAGATGATGAAAAATTATGTGTCTGTTCAATGTTATGGGAGGCAACATATATTAATCCTTTTTTTCTTTTCTCCTAGCTCTCAAGACAACCTAGAACAGAGGAAAATCAAAGTAGGTTTATATAGGGTTTACAGGAGCCCCCCAAGATGTTTGCTACTTAATCATTCTCAGTCGATTTGTGTGCTGTTCTTCACAAAGTCTACACATTCCTAGATCCAATAATTACTACCCACCCTCACTTTGCTAAGATATTAGATACCCCTGCTATGCATCAAATCAGATGGTTAAAATATATTTCATGGTGACTTATGTGATTCTGCATCTCACTCCACTTTGCTTCAGCAGTCTGGAACTTTGCTATTAACTGCAGAAGGGAATACTGGGATACCCTAACTCTTCCATTTAGAAAGATTGAAAGTTACTTCTAATATTACATTGTTCAACATCTTTTGAAAATATATGCAGGGCAGTAGCCAGAAAATGGCCCAAATTGCATGTTTTTACAGTCTCCATTTGGGTCAGTGGGATGTGATACACAGCTCATCAGGCTCCCAGCTCTGTAGTTTATGCATAAATCCTGCACTTCTTGTAACCATTCTGTAATTTCTGGCTGTTTCTCGGCGTTCAGTTTTATGAAATACGAGTAGCAAAATACTGATAACACATAACACCAATTTGTGGGTTGTTTAAGAACATCTTGGCAGGAACGTGCCGGAGCGTGCATGTGTGCTGCCTCCAGTGCACATCTCACTTCCACTTTCAGCATACAACCTACAATTGTCCTGTTCGTAGGTTGAGAGCATGATGTCTGAACCTGAGCTCTCTGTTTTGTTTAGGGTTAATCCTACAACAAATTGTAGGTTAACTCTGGATTGTCTAACTCGTTAAGAACCCAAGCTGTCAGGGTTTGGATGTCATGCTCACAACCTACAAATGGTGTGATTGTAGGTTGTTTACTGAAAGTGAAGAGTGCTCCAAAGGCAGCATGCTCTCTTGCTCCCACTTGTGCCCAAGAATGCACTGATAACCCATGGGTTGTCTTGACATGCAAACCGGGTCTCATTTCAGATGCAGCCCTAAGCATAACAACCAATGGGATTAACTGCTGCCCATTCCAGCTGGAACAATGTTGCCATTGTTACACACAGACAAGTACCAGAATGTAATTCATTTATACATTCCCATCAGGTGTGAGGAGACACCCATCATGGGTTAACTCCTCCCACTACCCAGAACAGGCAAGAAACATGTGACCAGGCTTGTTGCCTTGGTCTTGGCCTCTGTGGTTCCTCCTAGCCAGTTCGTTCCTTCCCTCTGCCCAGGACAGAGCTTGTTCTAGTTTCTCTTTCAAGAAACTCTCTACTCAGGCCTCTTATTATCTTATTCCCTTCCTATTCTTGACGTGTATCTTCTCTCCTTTTCCAGTTTTTCTGTTCTCTGCTTTAGAAAAAAAAAGAGCATTTGTTTTTTCCTTGTCTTGGCTTTTTCTTGTTTTGCTACAAGATGTTTCCAACAGTATTTGGACCCCAACTGCTGCTCGTAAAGCACCTCCCCCACTCATATCAGAAGAGCAATTGGTCTCTGCTGCTTCAGACCATGAGGATTGGGGCGGGGGGGGGGGTGTTGTGTCCAGGCAAAGCTGGCACCTGATTCCATCAGCATTACAGCAACCAATTGATTCCAACACCATTACAGCAACCAACCCTCACATAATGTAGCAAATGGAGCTGATATGGGGAGAACCCATCCGGAATTGGAAGATGCGGGATTACATATCCTCTTCTCCATTCCCACCTCACCTGAGATTGATCCGGACATCAACCCAGAAGTCTTTGCCACATGCATGAACAATTCTGGTGAGCTTCAGAGTGGGAACAGGCTGTGTTTTACCCATCTGTTTATCACCAAAGATCATTTTCGTTTTCCCAGACCTGTAACACTTGCATACTCCGCCATCCCCAGAGAATGAAATACAGATATAGCAGGCCCTTTTGGATGCCCATTCTTCTTCCTCAAATGGCTAAGCAAGTCTGCCTGCCCCTCCCAAGATCAGGGGAAGGCCCATAGCTCAGTGGTAGAGTGCATGCTTTGCATGCAAAAGGTCCTGAGTTTAATTCCTGGTACCTCCAAGTAGGACCAAGGGTCTGAATGGTCATAAGGCAGCTTTTAAGACCCTCAGCTCACCACTGAAGGTGAGCATTTAAGACTAAAAGGGTTTTGCATGAGCATCTTTCAGACTCGGATTCTCCTGTTTTGTTAGATGCAGCAGCACAATTAGAAGGGGAATAGTCTGATCTGGGTTCAGTGGAAGAGCCTTCCAATATAAGGTTATTTAATAAGGATGACTTTCTTCCTATTCTCTCCAAAGCTATGGTGTCTTTACATATTCATTCCTTCGTTCAAGAACCAGCTAGGCCTCCTCCTAGAAGTGACACCTAGCTAGAAGTGATGCCCAGCCAAAGCCAGCTGATCATGAGGCCCCTGCTCCTTTGTCTCTCATGAAACTGGTTAAGGCTGAATGGAATGCCCCCCTTCAAAGCAGGAAGGCCTGCAACCTGGCAGAAAAGTGTGATTCTTTTACCAAAGAGCATTATGGAAGAGCTTAAGGTGCCCTTGGCTGATGCTCCTGTAGCAGCCTTTCTTTTGGGAGCCATGAATCCTAAGGACAGGGACAGTCTGCTTAAAGAATCTAGTGAAAAGCACATTGAAGCAACGTTAAGACTCATGAGGCCACTGTCTTGGTCCTTAGGGTTTCCTCCACAGCACCCTTTTTTCCTCTAGGGTTCTCCCTTGGGTAGAGGACATCATTTACAATAAGGAGTTGGACAGTTTCACCCTACTTAGGAGTTTATTAAAACTATATAAGACACCTTTATCTTACATGCTACACAGGATTCCATGATTTATACGTCACGTTTCATTGCTCTATCCTGCTCTAGATCGAGTCCTGGCTGTTTGTAAGCAAATACAGGGAGCGATGCAATAGCATAGTCAAGTTGGCAAGCAAATGGTCAAGCACACAGGTTTCAGTCCAAAGAAGTTTAGGCTAAGGTAGAAGTAGTCAAAATCCAGGCAGAGGTCAGAACACAGGCAGGCAGGCAGGCAGGCAATGAGGATTAGGTAGCAGCAGGAGTATTCCAGGTTAATAAGCAAGAGGTCAAACACAGTAAATCAGTCAGGCATGTTACACAGTCCAGAAGCAGGGTCATTAGGCAGTCCAGAAGGGTAGTAAACAGCATCAATCACAGGGCAACATAATTCAGGAGGCAAGGTACACGGCAGAGGCTGGATGGACCAAGTTGTTCCAACACTGGCTGGGTTTCTAGTCAAGATTTTTAAACCCAAAGCCAGCTGGACCCCACCCAGAGCTCAGCTGCAGCAATCAGAGTGCCCTTCCCAGAGCCTACTCCTGAGGAGGCCCCTTTCTCCTAAAGAGACCGTTTCTGGAGGTGAGCACTCCTTCGCACAGGAGCCCTGCTAGCCTGTTGCTTGAGGCGATGACAGAGGTGGCTCAGTCTCTGCCTCAGAGGCACAGTCCCTTTCTCCTGACAGGGATGGCCCTGCAACCACTTCCCCAAAGGGCTGAGGTGCCTGTGGGTCTGGTGGCAGTCCCTGGTCTGGGGCACCCTGGGCTTCCAGGGTCTCTAGCTCCTCCTCTGCAGAGGACTCCTCCAGTCGGGGCAGGACATGCTGCAACTACAGTGGCAAGATGTTCACTCTGGTTAAACCACTGCAGCATGGATGCTTATTCCAAAGGAAACCTAGCCACTCTTAAGAATATCTTCGTGGAAACTAAAAACAAGAATGCTATGCCCACTTCTAAGAGAGATGAAACCTAATAGGGCCCTTGGTTCTTTTTGTACCTTCAGGTCCCCATTCAACTTTTCGGCCTTGTACTATAAGTTCTCAAAGCCTACCTGGTCCTGAACCAGATTAAATCCTCTACTCAGGGCAAAGTAGGTCCCTCCCAGTCCTCCCAAGACGCCTTGCCAACAGTTCTGACTTCTCTTCCTGCATGTGTGGGAGGAAGGATGCAACACTTCCTTCACACATGGAAGCAGACAGCACCAGACACTTGGACTCTAAACTCTATTCAACACAGATACTTTCTGAAGTTTCACTCCACACCCCAGAAGCAGGTTTGTTCCTTCCCCCTCTTCCAGGTCAGTCCACAGGCAGTAGCTAATGCCCACAGCTATTGCACATCTCCAAGAGATGGGGGGCCATGGAACCTTGCCCCCCCTCCAAGCAACCATCAAGCAGGCTTTACACCAGGGGGATTTCCGATCGGTAGACCTCACGGAGGCCCACCTCCATGTCCCCATAGCTATACAGCACAGGAGATTTCTGCCATTTGCTTACATGGGGTACAGTTGCCAATACAGGACAATGCCCTTTGGCTTGGCATCAGCACCAAGAGTCTTCTCCAAGCACATGCTGGCAGCGGTAGCTCACCTCTGACTCAAGGCCATTCACATCTACCCTTACCTGGACAACCTTCTCCTGTGGACCCCATCACTGACAAAGGCCCATCCAGGTCTACAGATCACACTGGCCTGTTTCCAGGACCATGGGTTCTTAATTCAGAAAGAGCCACCTCAAACTCTCCCAATCCCCTATTCATTTGGGAGTGGTTCTAGACACCTCCAAGGGCATCAAACATTTTGTTGTTCAGTCGTGTCCGACTCTTCGTGACCCCATGGCCCACAGCACGCCAGGCCTTCCTGTCCTCCGCTCTCTCCCGGAGCGTGCTCAAGTCCATATTCATTGCATCAGTGATGCTATCATCAAACATTTAGCTCCAGACAAAATCTCTAAACTCAGGCAGGTAGAAAAGCCCCTCTTTCAAACATGCTCAGCAGACTTTATGTTTCTAGCACAAGCCTTTGGGTCTCATGATATCCTGCCATAGGCCATACACTCCAGACCCCGTAAGTGGCTCCTCCCATCTGAAACCGAAATCATAGGCTCCACATCAGAAGCACCATACCTCACTCAGTCAGAATATCCTTGTTCTGCTGAGAAGTGCCATGGAACATTTCAAAGGGCACACCTTTTCAAGAG
This sequence comes from Heloderma suspectum, assembly GCF_057233095.1. Lineage (NCBI taxonomy): Eukaryota > Metazoa > Chordata > Lepidosauria > Squamata > Helodermatidae > Heloderma > Heloderma suspectum. Next base: position 128,206,694 of record NC_139462.1, on the reverse strand, counting down.
CCATGCCACATAATTGTGATGATAGATGCCAGCCTGGAGGAGTGGGGGCAGGGAGGATGCATATCTCTGGGGCCATCCTATTCAGGATCTCTGGCCTCCTGGAGTCAAGCACCACAGTATAAACTGGTTGGAGCTCCAGGCAATCCACCTCTCCATCAAACACTTTCCTCAAGACATAGGCCTTGCTCTGTTTAGTCAGAATACACAACACAATGGCCTTAGCCCTTAAATTGTCAGGGAAGGATGAAATCAAAATTCCTATACAAGGAGGCCTCCTTCCTCCTCTAGGCAGAACACAGCATCCCATCTGTTATTGCACAGCACATCCAGGGGATCCTAAATATTTATTGATTTGATTTATACCCTGCCTTTCTGTCAAAAAGAAATGGCACTAAAGGCGGCTCTATACAGAGACCAACTTTCTAAGCTAACAATGCCATAATCCCAGGGGATGAACTTTGGCGATTACAATCTTCAGCAGCATTGCCATCATTTTAGCAGTTCTGGGTGGACCTCTTTACCTTCCCTCAACAACCAGCTCCCACACTTCTTTGGACACCTGGCTCCCATGGATGCACTCCACGCCCCTTCGCCCAGGAGCAGGCTATATGTGTTCCCTCCTCTTCCACTTTCGGCCAGGGTTTTTCAGAAAAATCATGGAGCAACAGGCAGCTCTAGTGCTCAGAGCTCCATTCTGGCCCCGGAGGCCGTGGTTCTCAAACCCTTCAACTGGCGCAAACACACCCGTAGTTCCTTCCCTTGAGGACCAACCTCACACAAACACTGGTCTGGCATTTGGACCCCGACAGGCTACATCTAGCTGCTTGGCTATTGAGCACAGCTTCCTCTTGCTAGGCTACTCCACCAAGGTAACTGACACCCTATTTTCCCCCTGGAGACCAATAACCAACCGAATAGATGAAATAACTTGGAAGGTGTTCTACGTGGGTGTATAAGAAAGCAACTGGACTGTAAGACAGCAGGAATCAAGGAATTGCTTCTATTCCTCCAAACATGGCTAGACACGGGACTCAGAGCGAACACACTTCGTAGACAACTTACAGCTGTCTTCTGTTCTCTAGACCATGCCACAAGCCACTTGGTTCGCAGCTGCAAGTTCAGCGATTCCTCAGGGGAGCAACACTGCTATGTCCTTCAGCTATACATCACTTCCCAACTTGGAGCCTGCATGTGATACTCTCAGCCCTTACTGGTTCCACTGTTGAGCCGCTGAGAACTGACTCACTGCATTTTCTCTCTCTCAAGGTGCTATTCCTCACAGCTCAGTCAAAAGTGTCTCGGAACTAGCTGCACGCTCCTTGAGGGATCACCTCTGTTAATTCAACAAGGCCTTCCTTTGTTCCCAAAATTACTAGTTTTTACACAGAACACAAGAGGTGGTTCTCCCTTCTGTCCTAATCCTTCTCATCCCTCAGAGCAGGACTGGCACTTCCCAGATGTTAGGACAGGCAGCAAAAAAAACAACCACTACCATAAAATAACTGAGGAACCGTGATTTACAATTCTGTTTGTTTCTTTCCATCCTACTGCATTGGGAAAGAAACCCTCCCATACCACCCTTGCTAGGTGGTTCAAAGCATGTATATTTGTGGTCCATGATGTTAAAAAAACCTCCCTGAACCTGCAGATTCCACAGCACACTTCACCAAGTGTGCCTCAGTGGTTTTTCTCTACAGTCACTCCATTATTGGATATCTGCAGAGCAGCAGCTTAACATCGCACATTCATTAGGCATTATAAAATGAAGGAATATGCTTTGACTGAATCAGCCTTTGGACATGGAGTATTACAACAGGTTCTCCCTCAAACTAAGATTCAGCCTGCTTTGGGGTCCACCCTATGGGAATAGTAGCTTTTGTACATCCCATGATGTCTCCGCGCACCAGATGGGAATGGGAAGTTAAGAACATTAGAAGAGCCATGCTGGATCAGACCAGGGTCCATCTAGTCCATTATTCTGTTCACACAGAGGCCAACCAGCTGTTGACTGGGAATCCACAAGCAGGGCATGAGCACAGCAGCACCCTTTCATCCATGTTCCCCAGCAACTGGTGTACATAGGCTCACTGCCTCTGGTACTGGAGGTAGCACATAGCCATCAAGATTAGTAGCCATTGATAGCCTTTTCCTCCAGGAATTTGTCTAACCCCCTTTTAAAGTCATCCAGATTGGTGAGTACTTACCGTGAAGTTCGATTCCAATTCAGTGCGCAAGAGGCATCCATACCACACCTTGTGGCAGACTTGGCAATCTCATGTTTTTCCAAAGGGAATGTGCTGATCTCTAAGATCCCTAAGAGATGGGGGTTTGTTCTGTCTCTTCAGTTGTCCGTACATTTTCTTCCTTCTTTGTTTCTGGCTCCTCAGTCACTACTCTGTCTAAAAGCTTGGCTAGAAAAAAACTGGCTGGGGAGAGCCACAGAGGCCAGAACCAAGGCAAAAAGTCTGGACACATGTTCTTGCCTGTCCTGCATAGTGGGAGGAGTTAAACCATGATGGATGTCCCCTATGCACTGAATCGGAATGGAACATCACAGTAAGTACCCAGCTTTCCATTTAGAGCCATGGCAGAAGATACAGAAACCCCATCAGTTAGTTAAGAATTACAAAATTCATATTTTAGGATATTTTCTTAGAGACAGAAATTTGAGGGAAAGGCATTTCTATCCCTGTGCAGCATAAATTAGGGTTATTGGGGGATTTTGTGATGAACTGCATTAAAAACCTAATTTGCTGTGCATTTGAAATGTAGGAAGTGTTCCTTCCTGATTGTTTGTTGCAATACTATGTAATGATGTTATTTATCAGCACTTACAAACTTTGTCATTTTTGAATGCCCAGAAGAAAGGTTCCACATTAATTTGTTGTAGCCTGTACACCTTTAACAAGACCAGTGCTTTTATTGATTATTTCTGAGGACAGGCATTTAGGGCCCCCTGTAAGGAAATCCCACTTGCCTGCATTGGCTTAAAAATGGGTTTGATGTTACTTTGACATGGAGATCTCTGGGAGCCGACAGATTTCACCATGGGTGAGATTTAGGAGCTTTAAGACCAAATTAGGTGTGAGTTTAAATCTTTAACATGCCTGACTTTTGTTCTTTAAATGAATAGGGGGAGAGTAGGATCAGTAATGTGGGAAGGGAGACTTTAATCCCTTCTTCCCCTGCTGCAGTCCCAAAGAAACTTCCAGTGGCGGGACTCCTGTGGCAACAGAAAAGCTAACAAATCTATGGCACAAGCTTTTGTGGACTAGAGCCTTCATCAGATACATGAAGCATTAACCTCAGTTGGCAAGTACATACATGGGTATAGAGAGAAAATATATGCAAAACGTTTTTTTGTTGAATTGGAGTGAAATTTAAATTACAGAAGTAGTTAGACTGTACAGAACATTCCTACTCCTTCCATTCTTCTCTGACAGTCTGAACATCTACTTTACTACATTCAAAATGACTTTTATAAACAGCTATTCTAGGTTTAGGTTTCTGTAAAGAATGAATGAGTTCCTCCAACAGCATAGGAAGGGCCCTGCTGATGGCCTGTATATAGACCCCAAGAAATGTTGTAGCTGAATGTATTGCTAACTGGCACTAGCCAGTAAATGATACCTAATCCGCAATACTGAAAAAGGTAAACATTTATCATTCAATCCTATTAACTGATCTAAAGTGTAAATGCCAATATCAACACATTTCCTCCACATGAAAGGCTGTCTCTTTATTTTCAAGAATGGATTCTCCCATAAAGTTAATTTAGCATGGGAATATGGATCAAACTGCACCTGATGAGACATTGCATGCCAGGTCTTTCTCTGTTAGAATTATTAGTGGATCCATTCCTTTCTTTTTAATACACCTAGATCCTAACACCAGCCAGCCAGAAAGAAGCGCCAAATAGGTTGACTCGAAAACAACCCATGGAGGATTATTGAAAGAAAAAGTTGTTTTCCAGTAATTGGTATGAGTTAACAAATAAGCCTTATGATATAAACTGCAAAATTAAATCCTCCCTCCTTGATCGGCAACTGCATCCTCTAGCGGCCATAGGACTGCGCCCCAAAGGTATTATTTAGTATTACTGATTTTGGTATAGAAGACTCTAATCTACTGATGAAGAACAGCAAATCATCTGTGTATGAAGCCATTTTATACTTAACGTGCTCATGCACAAAGCTGGAAACGTCTCTACTCTGCCTAACTGCACACGCCAAGGGTTCCAAGCGCAAATCAAATATCAAGGGAGACAGGGGACAGTCCTGCCTTGTGCCCCTCTCCAAACTAAAAAAAACTTGAAAGAATTCCATTTGTCATCACCCAGGACACAGGAGAGAGAGAAGTAACATTCTGATACATCTTAAAAATTCCTGTGGACACCCAAATTTTTCCAAGTTCACGAACACAAACTGCCAATATAATTTGCTGAATGCTTTCTTAGCATTAAGTGAAATAATCACATCTGAGTCTGTTCTTTAAGAATTTAAAGCAATCAGATTTACTGCAAGACTTAAATTATCTGCTCCCTGTCTCTGCCGAATAAAGGTCTGGGGAGGGACAAGCTGAAAATTGACTTAATAAGGACTTCACTGTTTTATCCATGTTCTCTTCCTGTGTAAGCTTAAAGGTTTTTTTGTGATAGGTGTATGCAATAATCCTTTCCCTCAAATCAGCTTTAGAAGCTCCCATTCAATAGCACAAGACTGGGTTGAACCCTTATTAATTTCAAAATATTCATCAGGTTCAGAAGCCATCTGTGTTTTAAAATTATCATCATTAAGCAGTGAAATATTCATATACCAAGTACCAAAAGATTTAACAGAATTAGATGATTTGATTCCTAAATGAAATGGAGCATGGTCTGAGATAGCAATTCTGTCACACACTGAAACAGCAGAGAAGAAGCCAAAAAATAAATCTAAAACAATTTTGATGCACACGTGAAAAACAGGTGTAATCCCACCCTGAAGGACGCAACATACACCATGTATCAGTCAAACCTAACTCAGACATCTAAGCCTTCAGTGCTGGATCACAGACTGAAATTTGCAAAGGAGATTACTCCTGTCCCAAACTGCATCCAGAATCTCATTAATATCCCCACTAATAATGAAATTATTGTAAGTAATAATAGGAAGCTGACTAAGGTATTCACAAAACATAATAGACGAATCTAAATTAGGACCAGATCTACTGGCCATGGTGATTACCATATTTCTAAATTTAACCATCAAAATAAGAAAGCATCCCTCTGGATCAGATATTACTTGTAACACCAGTATTGGGGCTTTTTTGTGTCTAAGTATAACCGTTAGCTTTCTTAGAACTGCCACTAGCATAAACTTCTCCTACACAATTTTTGCAAGGTCTGTCCTTCCACTAAAAAATGAGTTTCCTGTAACAAAGCAACATTCATTTTAAGCTTCTTAAATCTGGAAAGTACTGCTTTCTTTTACTGGGAGTATCCAGGCCCCTAACATTCTAAGTAATAATGCCACCCTATTTACAGCATATGCAGAACTTTACAAAAGTCTTGCACAGATAGAATCCATATACTATATGAATTTGAAGGCAACTCCTTTGGTTATATTTCTAAAGCATTCCATCTCCACAAAACAACCCATATACAAACAGTATCACCATTGCATATTCAAAATATCCAGGACTGTACTTAAGATTTCTATAACAACAAGCCAGACGAATAAGTAGACTAATAAGAGAAGAAAGTGAAAATGGAAAAAAAAATCCAGAAAATAATCAAGCAGCCCCCAATAAAAACCACAAAAATACAAAAAATTAAAAACGGACCAAAAAGCCCACAAGGAAAAACAAAACAGCACTTCCAGGCCAAATGGCAGCATATCCCACTTGCACAGCCCCCTCCCCCTGCTAACAAACAGCTTTAAAATCAAGCCATGCATGATACTGTCTCCCCAGTGCCAAATATTAAAATATGTGCACACACATATGCATACTATACACACACACATGCAATTCCAGTTCTGAAATGTATAATCCCTCCCTGAAGGCATATGCCAAGAAGAGCATCTTACTTTTATCACAAACTCAGTACAAGAAAAGGAAGGGAGAAGGGAATTCCATATTGACACCCCCACACACACAAAAGAAAGCAAGGACTTAGAAGCTTTTTAAAGCCTTGGGCAGCTTTAGCCCCCCTCCTTGGGTCTAGCAGTTGGACTCATGCCACAAAGAGAATATTTTGCCACTTCTGGTGCATTAAACAGTTTCAGACCAGTTGCTATTCTTAAACAAGATGGCAAGAAAACGAATAAAATACCGAAGATTCCTTTCACAAGCCAGTTCTTGAGACTTAGCAGATAAACAGTGTGCATTCTCTATCTCCTCAGTATAACCTGGAAATATATGCCAGTTGATGGCAGCATAGTTGGTTGTATTTTGGCTTGCCTCCTGCATCTTCTGCCTCATTATTCTGGCAATTGCCTAATTTTCTAGCTCTCACTTGTGGGAAATCATTCCCTTTGCCAACTACATTCTTTTGTTTTGTTTGGCCTAACAGCAACAAGGAAGGGTGCAAGGGAGAAAGTTGAGCCAACTCCCCACCCACCCTTTACTGCTGGGATGGCAATGGATTTGCCTGAAGAACCCAAGGGAGATGTTATGACACTATTTAGAGCTGTGTAAAGGTAAAAAGGTAAAGGTGTCCCCAACCAGTCATATCCGACTCTAGGGGGTGGTGCTCATCTCCCTTTCTAAGCTGAAGAGCCAGCGCTGTCCGAAGACACTTCCGTGGTCATGTGGCCAGCATGACTGAACACCGAGGTGCACGGAACGCTGTTACCTTTCCCGCCGAAGCAGTACCTACTTATCTACTTGCAATTTCTTGCTTTCGAACTATGGCTGGAGTTTAAACGTTGATCAAAGCCTCTATGGGAATGTTGCAATATTCAGTTCACAAAATATTTGTGAGGCTAAATATTGTGGAAACTCGAGTTTCACAGCTGGAAGATAAATCCGGGACTTATGAAACTGTGTTGTCTGCAGCCATCTAATAATTGGGATATGTGAGCAGGCTGAGCAGGGTCAATCAACTGCCTTTATGGAGTCCTTCTTATGTGGCTTATTGGATCTGTCTGAGAACTATCAATTAGATCTTGAGCCCTCTTGACAAGAGACTTAGCCCATTTATCGTGATGTTTTCTTACGGTGCAATCCTGTGAGGATGGCCATAAGCTTCCGAACTTACAGCCATCCAGTGCAGAGTGGGAGGAGCAGCAGAGATGAGCTTCGCCTCTGTGCTCCCCCTAGTCTGCGTTTTGGCTAGATGGGCATTTTTGCCTGTCCAGCTGAGGCATCAGGGAAGGGGAGGGAAGGAGTTCAGTGTCTAGGGGCCATGGGATTGCTCTCTAAATGAATTTATTTAAAGAGCTGCGAGAAACCAGGGAGAAAATCTACATAAAATAAGCCCAGTGGCCATTTACAAAAACAGTAATTGGTGATAACATAATAATCCTCCCTTTGCTATGTTAATTATGGGAGAGAGGGAACCATTTACTTGATTCAGGATTCCTTTCTTGTGATTTGAATAAAGACAAAGTTTTTTTTTTAATATCACTCTGTATAAGTTCATCAGCTCACCATTATAGTGATGTCTGTGTTATCATCCAACAACATTTTGTGAACGGCAACCATTAAGGTAATCATCACGGTCTGTACTTTTTACATTTCTGTTCTTTCTGACAGCACAGTCTGCATTCTCCCCCCACCCCACATCTATATAAATCTACCAATTTGAGGTTAACACTTCATGCATCTGATGAAGTGAACAGTGTCCATAAAAGCTTATGCAAAAATAAATTTGTTAGTCTTTAAGGAGCTACAAGACTTGGTTGTGTTTGCTGCAACAGACTAACACAGCTACCCATCTGGAAACAAGTAAATGATGTGTCTAATCAGTGGTGAGGAGAAATACACTGTGCACATGCCAAGAGGAGCATCTTACTTTTTAATGTCACATTTCAGAACTTACCCCTGCATTTACAAAAGCTCAAAGCAAGCTTTGCCCACACTCCTGACTTCTTGAGTTCTGAAGAACAAATACTATAGCTGGACATATACATGTTCCTGTTACGTTAGCTTGCAGTCTAAAAATACAGTGACACAAGCTCACACTATCAATAAATGAAGCTGAAAGAACTCATAATATAGATTTGCTTTAGTGGCTCTTTTCATAGAATCATAGCAACATATAATTTGCAAGCTGCAAAAATCATTCTTTCGGACATAGCGTCCTGCCCCACCATCAAATTACCCATGGTCATTCCTCAGTGATGAACCGGGATACCAGTAGCTATCAATTTGGAAGTATACTGATTATCCAACTCTTTTCTTGACTCATGGGGTCAAGTCCACTTTAATCAAAAGCAACCAGTGTGCTTTTAAATAGACACACACACAAGTGAGAAGAATGGGACAGATACACATACACACATGCACACTACAGAGTCAGCACTCTTATCTTCATAGTTAGGACGTTATTCTTAATGTCTAGTCAACAACTAAATCTTTTTGAGTTGCGGTTTTAGTTCATTTGTTGTATTGTCCAGAGGAACTGATACTAATAGGCCTCTGGCCCTGCCCCGCTCTGCCCCCAGGCCGCACTCTTACCACTGCCGTTTGCCACCAATTTTCAGCACCAAAATGCTATGGAGGGTTAAAAATAATCTAGCTTATTTTCAAGCTACATTTTTCCTTTTTAAAATTCTATAGTGATTTGCTGCCAAAAATTCGGTGGCAAACCACTGTTCTGGAGGCCACACCAGAGGCAGCGGGGACTGGATGCATGTGCGTGTTGCCCACCCTTCATTTATTTGAATCCCCTCTCATATCTAAACAGATCCAACCATCTTACTTTTTCCTGCTATATAACTGTATCCTTTCGGGTAGTCCTGGCTTATGGCAGGTAGAGGTTAATGAATTTGGCTGGCTCCTAAGCTATTGGTCTGCCAGGTTCCTCGATTTTATGAAATGTGTCAGAATCAGCCTCTGGAGGTAAGTAATTTACATTTGGATTCATGGTGACCATTTGGAGCTTCACTGTTTTCTTGAATAACAGTTTACTGAATACTTTTAAGATTTGCCATTTTATGGACAAGCATGTTCTAAGAAGTGATTTATTTCCTCCATCTTTGCAGATTCAGCTAATTCTGGCAACAGTGGCTAAGAGCCATCAAGGAAGATTTAAAGAAAACTCTCTTTGGGAATCTGACCGAGAGCCCCACATCCTTCCACTTTCACCCTTTTTCTTAACACCAGGCCACAATGAGTATGTACACCATTCATATTCAGTGTCACTCATTTAAATCTAAAGCCTTCTAAGGGTCCGGGGTTGTTTTGGCTGTTTGTGTGGTTTGATTCTTGTGTTTTGTTTTAAGTTGCAATATTGTCTGACAATCGTTTTTGAAACAACATGGGTCATGAACAGCAACTTGCAGAGTATAAAACTTTCCATCTCTCCTGCTAAGTGGCCACCAGTGAAAATGTAAACACTGGCTAGGGAGTTTGTGTTTTAGTGACTTTTGGCAACTGTTTGAGATGGCGAACTGGATAACTAATTTTACCACACCTGTTTTAGAATCCTACTCCATGCCAGACTTGCACTTCTGTTAGTCAGGCATTTCTTGGTGCTCAAGAATGGCTTTGTACATTAAACTGAGTTGTATGCCCAGCCTTGTCACAGGACATTCCATAGCACACAAATGTAAATGTATTGTTGTACTGTTGTATGATCAACTTTTATAACATTACTGCCTCCCCTAAAGATCCAAATAAAAAACAGTTCTTTTATTCACTCTTCAGACACCCCTTCCCCCTTTTTTAAAAAATAGATAAATATGCTGCAAGTAAGCAGGTTGCTACTTTTGGGGGATGCACAACAAGAGTAAAGATTATATAGGGCACTCCCCTTGTGCCAAATGTTTCAGCGTAAACCCTTTTTACCTGGTGTAAAGAAGAGACTCTGACCCCCAAGGCAATTTATGCCTCCTCCCCACTTTATTATGCATCTGTTATCGACGGTTGTTTCTCAGGGTACGGACTGTGTCACTCTGTGTTCTGTGCAGCACCTTCTATGCTGCTCATGCTGAATTAATGCTAAAAGAGTCATAGCAGCAACTGTAGCTCGGAGACCTCAAAAAGTCTCCTACTGGAAAGAAGCCATGAGACTGAGGACTGCAGCTACTTTCCATGCTATTTTCATTATCATAGCAGGCTAAATTTGAAGAACCACTTGCAATTGTTGCTGTCAAATGTGAAAGGCTAGAGACAGCTTTTAAAAATGTCTATAGCTAATATTACAAGTTGGGGAAATTGATTTGTATATCAATAGAAGGAAGGAAATAGCAAGAGGGGAAGGCACTTATGTGTCCCAAAACAGAAAATATCCTCAGGTGCTTGAAAAACTGTGGGAGCCCTTCCTCTATGGAGAGAAGCACCCCTGAAGTTGCCTGCTGTCCCACAGCGGTGGAATTCCTTTCACAAACAAGCCTCCAACAAAGCAATTCTAGAGCTGCAAGACAATTCTCAAGGGCCCCTTTAGTTCAAACCTAGCATGCTTGTTACAAATGCATGAATGCCTTTTCAAGGTAGACTTTTTTTGGAATATTGTTCTCATACAGTGAAGGCCTTTATTGGTCTAAAGTAGTTTCTTGAATTGTAGCCCAGAAGACAACCTTTTTCAGCAGCAGCTGAGTAATATCATGCTTCTCATGCAAAGTGAGCTGAGTTTAGCTTCTTCTCCTTGCTGATGTTGGGCTGCCAACCTCTGTCTAGATACGCTTTTCAGAGTTGCAGTCCTTTGGTTTCTCTCATTGTTGGTGCAAATGAATGGCTGATACCTCACTAGCATTCAAATTTTTCTCTTGCTTTAGCATTGAAGGCTCCAGAATGAGCTTCCCTGGCTGCTTTCTAAAGACAGATCAGGTGAGCACATTGTAGAGCTACTGAGGTTAGTAATGACCAATCCCATTTCCAAACCATCTGTACACCTATATATGTAGCTTAGTGAAACTTGAGTGGTGGGCAAGGCTAAGCCACATGGTTTAAAGAAGATACTGTTGCTCACTTACATCAAGTGGGTAACTGGCAGAATAAAAAGCACTTGTTGACCATCTTAAAAGACTGAAAGACGGGTGCTTTTGAAATCCATTTGAAGTCCAACCATAGCCATTAGAGAGAAATCTTTGTCAATATTAGGATTAGAATAGCCCAAAGTGAAATCTTCCCAACATCAGTTAAAACAGTGTGATGGTAAAATTCTGAGAAAATGAACAAGGAATCATCACAAGGCAAAAGTTGTTTGTATGAACAGTGAAAACAATGGGAGAAGAAGAATCTGGTTTTGCTGAAAATGATGGCGAATTGAAGCTTTATTTCAAAATTCTGGAAGGTTTATAAAAAAAACAAAAACAAGCAAAAGTAAATCTATTTTAAAAGTTGTCAGTTTTTTTCTGAGCACCTTTTCACATTATTCAAAATGGTTGTAAAATATTATTTAATCTGAAGCATTTTTCCAGTAATTCCAAACAAACAGTCTCATGGTTTGCGGGGGGGGGGGGGTATCTCTCCCCCCGCCCACTCTTTCTATGAAGTTCATTGATAATTGTGTAGTTGTGTTTGATTCACCTTGAAAGCAAAAGATAAACAGAAGGGGGCAATAAAACTGTAACAACCTGTTGAGGGGTAACTATGCTATTGTTATTACTGAGGGAGAGATTGAGGGAATAGCAGCAGCATGTGCAGCTGTGTGGATGAAGAGGTTGATCTTGTACAACCTTCCCTCCTTTCAGCTCTGCTATTGCACTTAATTCCTGAATATACATTAGACAGCCTGCCTACCTACCTTTCTGGCAGGAGACATTTCCATGACAATTTTCCTGTCAAGATGTTGAGGAACATTTGTACTCCCCACCAACGTTCTTGGGAAGGATTCTTCAATTTCAGAGAATATTCATTCCAGTGAACATTGGTACTTGGTTTGTGTGCCTGGACCATTTCCACAACATGTTTGCATGAGAATCCTATGCTAGATATGGCTGCAAAAGGATTAATGCTTCATTTGTAAAATGGGCGGCTTCTCATGCCTTACAAATCATGCCCTCTATCTTGGGAGCTCATCACCTAGATATACGAGGGTTGCCTGTGGCTAATCATCAGTGAGATGAAGGTACACTGCACATGTTCCAAGACATTATTACTTCACCCATCCCATGACAGAGCCCTAGTATGGAAAAGAGGCCAGGACTAAGTCATGGTTCAAATTAAGCCCTGGAAATGATCCCCTGAGCAGAAAAGCTACTGAGCAAATTAGCCATAAATCAATATATATGAACATCTTCATTTGAACCAAAAAAGATGCCCAGGAAACAAGCAGCAGTCATCAAGGGAAAGCAAAGTAACTGGAGAAATATAAGATCATTTCTGAAACTTGCCATACTTTAGATTAGTATGGCAGTTCTCAGGTACCTAAAGATGAAAGAGACAATGGTAAACATTTTTACAAACACTTAATATCCAGCTTAAGTGAAAATCACCAGGTTTTTTCTTATACAATAATAGCAAAAAATAGCTATTCCCCCTTCATTGTCACAGCCACCACCCAAAGTTATTTGGTTGGAAGCAAAGAACAAAGAGGAATGCATCTCACAGGATCCCCAGTCGAAACGCAGTTCTCTTCATTCCAGATTTCTATCATAAAAGGCCACAGCTCTCAGTTGACAGTCGCTTAACTGTCTTGTAGAATCTTGGTCCAAACCCAAGTTATCTGGGAGAACTGTATGTTATTCTAGAAGCAAGAAAAACTTGGTGTCTTATTGTGTTTCTTCAAATGATTCAAAGCAGTATGTGGTGGGCTGGGCTGAGGGGATTCTAGAACATGCACAAACTTTGGCAACCATATTCACCCTCCAAAAGAAGTTATAACTGTCAGCATGCACTTTGATACAGTGTGAAATGAGAGCTACCAGAAAACAAGTTATTTATACCTCTTATCCAGCAAGGCAACAACATTTTAAAAAGAACATTAAGAAAGCACCATCACACTACTGTTCCACCCCAGAAATAAAGATGTTGAGAGGGCCTTTCTGCAATACTGTTTTGTGGGTTTTTTGGTGATAATTTTGTGTATTTGCTTTCCATTTCTTTAGACTTTGGCCCTCAGGGCACTGCTTCTGATGCAGGCACAATGCATTCTCTTATGTTCTCAAGCTACAATATTTTGTTGCTGAAAAATGCAGTCCTTCCTCCAGTACAGTCAATTCATTCTCATTGTTCCTGAGATTGTTTGGAATGTAGCTGTGCCATCACCACATATACCGGATGTCGTTTGTTTCATAATCAGTTGAAAGTGGCACAACCCCACTTGATCTGGCCATTTTGTGACACCCCTCCCCCAATCTTCTTGTTTGGAGGGGAGGAGTTAGTGATGCTTAATTCTTTGGAGGCTGTGTATTCCCCCATTCACGAGTTTTGTAAGGAAGTGCAGATAAAGCCCGATTTTATTTCATTTTTATAAAAAGAGGCAAATTGCATTCTGATTTTCTCCACCCCAAGCACACACCCTATTATTTGATGACTTTCTGTCACTGAGAGGTCACTTGTAGCTGTGAAAGTGCTTGTGGCACCACTTTCAGTGTTTTTGCAGAAAAGCACTCTATGGCAACAGCATTTAACAGCAGAATGGTTGCTATGGCAGTGACATGGCTGGAGAAGAAACTGTTCTTGGGGTAACCCAGAATCAAAGGAATACAAGGTCAAACCACCATTAATAGCAATCCAAGGGCCTTTTACTCTTTAATTATTCACGTGGCTCCAAGAAGTAATGCAATACAAAAAAGGCACATTCTTATCAAGAGAGAGGTGAGAAACCCCTGCAAAGTTCTTCCCTATTTTGCTATTATAACCAGGAAAAAGGAAGCCTTGCATTTTTGGTCTCTAAGGGGATGTGGAGAAGGCTGTGCTGGTACCCAGAGAGACCAGAGCATCCCAAATGAGTTTTTTCTCCAAGAAGTAAACCATCTTCCCTTTTCCTCTGCAGCTCCTCCCTGGGTAGGGCAGACGTACAAGGCCAGCTCTGGATTTCTTTTGGTGTCATATAAACATGGGGACAAGGTCCTAAAGGAAAACCCTGTTCTGTATTTCTCCACATCTCCTTAGTGGTTTAGCTGTCCTGTCTTCCCACCCCGTAGTAGTGATTCAGTTGTTGTCCTCTGCTGTCCTCAGGGGCTTGCTTTTGAGATAGTGTGTATAACAGGTACTCACGTCCCTTCCTTCCCTGTTCTCCCTCCCACCCCCACCCCCCATGCTTGCCAAATCCAACATTAGTCTTGCTGTTCATTCATCTCCATATCAGACACCAGGATGTTCTTCTCAGCGGATTCACTAGGGTTGGCGTTGGTGCGGCTGTAGCGAGCACTCTCAAATGTCCCTCGCTCTGAGATCCACCGACGTTTGTATAGATAGATGGCAATAGCTATCAATGCACAGAGTGCTAAAGAGGAGAGAATGACCACAGCAATGGCCTTTGTATTCTCCAGGAACACTGCAAAAGAGAGGAAAGGATGAGGAAGAAAGGAGACTTACTTTTGTAGAAGGGGAGTGAGGAGTGAGTGGAATCCTTTGTGGGTGGACTAGCCCCAATTTAGTTAGCAGGGTGGGGAGTTATGAGCAGGTACACTGAAGTGAGGAAATTCCTGCCGTTGGGTTTCAAAGGAGCAGGACTCACTAAGGCAAAGAGACCTTGCCTAAAGCCCCTTTGCTAGGGAGACAACTTTTACGCAGCTCTATATTTGTGCCCCAGATAGCCACATACTATGCCAAAGAGCCAAATTCTGTGGCTGGAATATATTATATACAAATGTACTAAGTTCAGTTTGCAAAATGAATTCTACTTCTCTAATCACAGGGAAGTAATAAGGAAATATGCAGAATGTGGAAGGTCCATCCACTCATTACTAGAAGTTCTGCTCACCACTACCCCTTCCCCAACTTCTAACGTTTCATCAGCATTTACAAAGCTGATCCTAAGCTTATTTTTATATCTGTATGATTGCAAAACTTGGAGGTGGCTTTAAATCTAAGTAGAGTCTCTAAATACTGGACTCTGCTCAAGATACCATATTATATGGTGCTGGGCTACAAGCCCCATGGATCCCTGGGAGGAAATAATGCTCTGCTGGGGAAAGTGTTGGACTACAATTCCCATGATTCTCCAGCTGGAAGGTGCCCACAGAGCATTATTTACTGCTAAAGGGGCCTGCTGGAACCCTCCCCTCTTCATTGGAACCCTCTGCTACTGGCCATCCTTCCTTAAGTTGATGTTTTTTTCACCTCCGGTAAGTGGGAGAGGTAGCAAGTGGCAGAGGGTAGGGTGTGGTGCAGACACAGTTGAGGATGACCTACTTGTGTTAGGCACAGTTGAGGCTGTCCACTGCAGTTGTGCTCACCCATTGTAATTCAAGCAGAGGTGTCTGCATAGTCAGGACTCCTGCTTCAGATTCTTGCCACATCCATTGTGCAGAATATACAAAGCTCTGGGTTTACAGCCAGAGGAACGGATTGGGAGTTGATCAAATTTCAACACTTGTATTTAACGGAGTGCAAGGGAGCAGAACTGAGCTGAGCTAGAAGGTGCTCACTTTCCAGTTGGTGCATACCTGATCTGGAGACTTGGTTTTCTTCCACTGTCATGGAAAAAGAATCCCAGGGGAAAGGGAGGAGAGAGAGAGAAAGAGTCAGCTGCCTGTCCCCAACATTACTCAGAGATCTCCAATGCTGTTCAAGCCATTGCATACTGACTCCATGCTCTGCTGCTGCATTCCTTGAGTTCTCATCATATATGCCTCCATTTCAACCTCAGCCAGACTTACCTGCTTTGGATTAGACAAAGTGATACCTTTTACAGAACCAACTTAGGAAGAGTGGGAATATGTAGAACTTTCGGGGTTCATAGAATTCTTCATCAGGTAGAATGGAAAAGTTAAGATCAGACTTGTAACCCAGCTCCCTCGCTTCGCCCTTAGAGCCGCCTCCCTTTCCACTCTGCCTGATGATGAGTTCCATGAATCTGCAAAGTTTTGCAGATTCCTTTAACAGCCTCAGTTGACCAAATAAATATTTTCATTTACCACAACCAAATAGCAGCCACCATTTACTCAAAAGAAGGAACAACAGTCTAAGCCAGATCTACTATCTCCATTTAGTTTAGCCAGTCAGCTATCCACCCACCAGACTCAATTCCCACCAACTCCCAGGCCACTCTCTCTCTTAGTCACCCAGCCCACCTCACCATGAGATCAACAGTAACTTGCCTATGCAATGGGGTAGAAGCAAACCTCCACCCCATGAGCTCCTGCTCTCATTATCTGATGGTGAAGTCTGACTCATGACCATTAGAAGCACAGTCCCAGTGCTTAGCTCCATGGACTTCAAATTGCCTGCTTACCTCGGGGTGTCTTACAGATGACCCCCATAGTGACATTGGAGCAAGAGCCCAGACGCCACACCCCATTGCTGCTCTGGATCCAATAGCAGCTGTTTTGGCTGAGCATGCTTGGTCCTGTGTCATGCTGTCCCCAGTTGGAATAGTTCACCGCCATGTTGTCATGCCAGACAAGCGTTCCCCCTGTAGAGAAGGGAGAAACATGCATAAGAGGGTGAGTGAATGTGCTCTTCTACATAAAGAACTATTTGAGCCCTCACAACCTGTCTGCCACAAGGTAGCAAATGATAAGAGCTCTTTCCCAAAACCACTCGCCAGTAGAGCATGCTGTGAGGAATCAGGCTGCAAGGACGCCAAAGCAGTCTGGTGGGGAAGGGCACTGGACATAATAAAAGCAGTTTCTCAAACTCGAGGTGGGGGACATGAACCACTCTGCATGGCTTACACACAAAACACCTATAAAATAATGATGGTTGAGGATTGCCCACCCTATAGTTTACAACCATGCTGGAATTGCTGAAAGAGATGTGTGTGGCTGCAAATTCCTGACTGCTACAAGCCCAGTTATCTTGGGGTGGGAGGTCTCCACCAGCGATTTACTCTGAGCTGGCTGCATTTGGAGGTCATTAGGGATACATGACATCATGGCCATTCACCAGCCACCCCGGAGTTTATCCGGGAAAAACCGGGTTTCCTGAGACTGCTTAAAGTCAGATTCTTTTCCTTAAAGTCGAGTTCTCTGCGGTATAGTTGATGTGTGCCCCAACCCCCGCATTGACCTCCAGCATGTTAGCCTTGCCCAGGGGTGTGCCTTTCACCAAGTAGTGTCTACTCAGGAGTAACTCCCATTGTGCTCAGTAAGGCTTGTCTCCTGAATGTGCACTTCAGAATTTACAGAGCTCCTCCCCCTCAGTCAAAATAGCACATTTTAAAGCACTAATTCCCTAAAGGCTGTAAAGTGCTTTACCAAGCTGTGATACCCCATTTTTTGTAACTAATTCACACCTTCGTTACAGTGATCCTGTGCACCATCGGGTTAGAAAAGGGGCTGGGCCTGGAGGGGGGGAGCCTTTCTTATTGATTGAGCAGCCCCTGCCAGTCAGATGAAGTTCACTCCACCCCCACCCCCTCGGAAGCATGTTCTGTGAAGCGACTTAGAATGGTGTGATACACTCATTCGTGGAGCCCTGCCTGGACCAAAACCAACTCCTTGAAAAATGTGGGTAAGCCACTCCTTCCATTGTCAGGGAGACACCCTCTCAGTCTGGAAATCATGCTGTGGAGGTAGCTAAGGTAGGAACCATGCAAGTAGGGAAGGAAATACTGGGAGATGGGGAGGAATCCTTGTAGGATTCCTGTAGATTCTTGTAGGAATTCCTGCAGGATTCCTGTAGAAATTCCAGTGACATTTCTAAGTTAGGGATGGGTGCAGAAGAGACAGTCAGATCCAGTAGAGTCCCTCAAGGCAGCTATATTTATCATACGTAAGCTACTTGACTTGCAGGAAACAATTTCACTAAATCAGGTTATATGAGACTCACGCACACACGCGCACACACACACACACACATCCTATTAAGAAGTGCTGTAGAAACAACTCAACAATGTGCTTCTCGCTGACTCAATCTAGAATAGAATCTCTTAAATTTTCTAGCATATGAAACAAAGTTCAAATTTCCACTTGGATGCTTCATTATTGTCTCATACTCGCTATGTCCAAGACCAAATGTCTCACCATTCTTCCCCAAACCTTCCTTTCCTCATATACTCATCATATCCATCTATCCTGTTGAACCAGCATAAAGCCTTGGTTTTATCTTTAAAACCCTTTCCTTTATTCCTCATATTGTCGCCATATAATATTGTTTCTCCCTTTACAACATTACAAAAATATGCCCCATCCTCTCTTCCTCAGCAGAAACTCTGGTTCATGCCTTGGTCGTCTCTCATCCTAACCACTGCAACCTTCTTCCATTGTCTCACCTCTGTCCACTCATCCATCAATCCACTGCCAAAATCATTCACCCCTCTAGATGTCCTGATCACATGCCACACATCCCTTAAATCCCTACACTGACTTCCTGTCCAGCATAGGCTCCTTGCCTTGGCTCCCCTTATCTCTCTGCTCTCATATTTGACACGTTCCTGACCATTACCTTTGCTTTTATAGTCCACCTCCTCAAGTGTCGCCTGCCCTCTCATGACTCCACCCTTTCTCCCTTGCTGCCCTGTAGGTATGAAACGGCCTCCCAGAACACCTACATGATGCCTCCTCCCTTTCTTCAGATCCATCCTCCAAACTCACCTTTTCCATGAAGGCTTTGCAGCTACCCTGTAGTCCCCATAACCTACTGCAACTAAGCCTACGTACATACAATAATTGCATATAGTTGCAATTACGTTATATAGAATATTGAGATAATTGCAATTTCTTGTCTGTTAACTCTTCCTTCCATTTCTCTCCCCATTCTCTGTTATTTCCTCCATGTCTAATTATAGACCATAAGCCTCTTGGAGTAGGGACTGTACTCTTGTACACATTGATAGTGCTGTATTGTTGTTGTTGTTGTTCAGTCGTTCAGTCGTGTCCGACTCTTCGTGACCCCATGGACCATAGCACGCTAGGCCTTCCTGTCCTGCGCTCTCTCCCGGAGCGTGCTCAAGTCCATGAGCAAACAAACATGTTAAGTTCACTGGAATCAAATTGGCTCAAATCCATGTTTGGGGGAACTGTTTGACTGGATTGCTCCTCAGTCTCAGTTAATTTGCCGACACCACCTTTCCCTTAGGGTGGAATCCTATGCGTCTTTAGACAGAGAAAAGGCCTACAACTCCCAGCATTCCCGTCTGCATTGCTGGCTGGGGCATGCTGGGAATTGTAGGCCTTTTCTTTGTCTAAATGCACATAGGATTGTGCCCTTACTGACTTATAGACCCCCACTCTATGTTACCTACCCTGATGCATAAGTATGTGCCCACCTTTCAAGAAGAAAAAGCAACACTGCCTGCTTTACCTTTGGGGTTAAAGGCCATCCCCAGCCAAGCCCCTTTGGATTGGCTCTCGTAAGCTTGGAGATGCTCCCAAACGAAGACATTCTCCATCTCATCTAGGATGGACAGCACTGTCCCTCCAACTGTGGGAAGTGGGAGAGGGAAAAAAATGCATCAGCCTGAAAGGTTATAAGGCAGGGAGAGCACAGCTTTTTCATATTTACATTTCCTTGTGAATGATACCCAGCCCAGCTGAGAGGCTCTTGCATAATGCGATTTTGTAGGACATCTTCCCCGTACAAGCCAAATACCTGAAAGAATGACTCTCCCTGTACGAAACTGTCCACTGCTCAGTATCCCGCCCCCCCCAAGTACCTTCCACACATCATATGTGAACAAGGGAGAGTGTGTTCTCTGCTATGGCACCCCATTTGTGGAATGCTACTGGCACCAATTTTACTATCTTTTTGATACCAGGAAAACTTTTTGGTTTGCCTGGAGAATTCTAGCTGGTTAGTTTGTCCTGCTATATATTTTGTATATATACATTTATGAGTCACTTTTCAACTCAAATAGGGCCACCAAGGTAATCTGCTGTTAAAACTTGCAATGATTTAAAAACATTTTAAAAATTTAAAAACCTTTTTTTAAATCACCGTCTCTTAAATTGTTTGTATGCTGTTCTGTTTTTATTGTACTTTAGAATTATATAACTTTCAGGGTGTTTTTTGTATCCCGCCCTGATATCTTTGGATGAAGGACAGTTTAAAAATCTTTGAATAAGAGTATGTACCCTCAATTTCAGTGCTGGCATATAAAAATACCAACACATTTTCTCTATTTTTATTTTTTTGGTCTGCAGGAATGCAACTGGAAAAGTAGGGGCATTTTTAATGTATTTGTTCATTTCAGTTTTTAAAGTCTTCCCTGTGCTCCTGCAGAATGCAAAAATAAATAACTCAATATGATGTTTAAAAACTTTTACTTCCCTGGGGCTAAGACCTGCTTGTATTATGCCTAAGACACCCATAAAGTGAAGTGAAGCCTTTTGGAAGCCTTTACCTTTCTGACACTTCTTCATAGCTTCCTTCTGGCCCAGCATGACTTCCATGTGGAAGGCATAGCAGTGATTCCGGAAGGGGATCCAAGAGGAATCTTCCACAGATCTAGGGCAGCTCCCACTGTAGCTCCACTTGTGTGAGGAAAGGGCCCCTGGAAAGGAAACCTTGGTTAGAAGAATTTCCAGCTCAAGGATGAGGAACAGCTCTTTTTCAATATTCGCTCCTGCCCCGTGGAGTTCCCAAACAGATACGGCACCTGTATTCATCTTGCAGATGGCTCCTTGCAGCTTGGTGTCACAGCTGGTGGTCCTCCATGTCCCATCTGCATCCATGTACGCGCACCCCACAATTTGCTGTGGTTCTCCATCCTGCCAGTTTGTGTAGGAAAGGCTCTCATCTGTGAACCACATGTAGCTCCGTCTCCCCTTAAAGCAGCCAATACATAGAAACATTTGCCATGCTAGACCAGACCAAGTGAGATATTTGAGGGAGGCGCGTAATCAGTGTATGATGAAGAATACATCCGGTAATTAGGAGAACATGTGTAGGTTTGTGAAATGTTGTGGGTATGTGGGGTGACCCTGCCATGCATCACAGAGCCACACTGGGGGTTCTCTATGCAAGGCTTCAGGAGCAGGATCCAGCCCAGATGGCATTCCCTTCTCTCGGACGGTTGTGGCAACCAGAGCTTACATGTGTGGCCCCACCATTATTCCCCTTAATATTCAAAGAGCCACAGGTGAGGCTGTTTGAAAAATGTTGATCTCTGGACTTTAGGGACAGTGACACCATTTCCCAAAAAGCTGGAACCCAGATTTATCTGAAGATTATTCAGCCATCGTTGAATTGCAAGAGTAGCTCTTGACACATAAGTGTTTTCTTGGCCTGGTGTGCTGCAAGCTATTTGGTCCAGTGGATATATGGGAAGTGTGGTCACAGTTCAGCCACCTGTCCTCCCAGCTTCTACCCACTTGCTCATTTCCTGTCTCCCATCAGTACCCACCATGCACTGGGAATTAAACAACTTTCAACAGATTCACTTCCAGAATGCAAATTTACCTTCATCTTCTTCATTCGTATGTGAAGAGGAGCCTGCTTTAAAACGGAGGCAGAGGATTGGGAGAGATGACCTTTAGGTACATTCCTACAACTGGATTCTATGATTATCTGTTCCTTTTCCATCAGTCATAATCAGGCTCTGACTCCATAGCCTAGCTGCCAATCTTGGGCTCACATCCAGGTGGACTTATTGTGTATGTGACTTTTGCAACTCTGCCTATTGGCCTAGTAATGGTGCCACCCCACCTTGAATGGATGCACTTTCTATCTGTGTTGGTCCAAGACATTTTGCTGCCTGAAGCGAAATCCAAAAGCCTGCTAGTACTGGCACTTCTAAATGTCCTCCTATACCATGAAACACCAATCCCTGTCTTCATCTATTTCCCCTTGCTGATGCTGCCTGAAGCAGGTTGCTTCCCCTTGCCGTATGGCAGGGCCAGCCCTGCTTTCCATGCTCTTGCCTC
Organism: Heloderma suspectum; assembly: GCF_057233095.1. Lineage (NCBI taxonomy): Eukaryota > Metazoa > Chordata > Lepidosauria > Squamata > Helodermatidae > Heloderma > Heloderma suspectum. Next base: position 128,184,630 of record NC_139462.1, on the reverse strand, counting down.
CTACGTTACCTCACCTCCTCGTTGGACAAGCCAATCCAGAGTGGGGCACGCATGCTGCCAACGGCTTGGGTGAGGTAAGCCTGGGTGTATGGGTCCATCACACTCGCCAGGCTGGCATTGAGGCTCTCGCAGAGGAGCACAGCTTCCTGCCACTTCAGTGGCTTCTTCAGGATATGGTAAGTGCTGTTGAGGTAGGAAAGGGTGGAGTTGGGAGCAGGGGAGGGGGCTGCTGAAGAAGGGTTTAGGGTAGGATCTAGAGGGTGGGGTGATGAGAAAGAGGGTAAGAGCTTTTCAGAATTGGAATAACCAACTTCCCTCCAGAGCCATTAACACAACAGTATCTGGTTAATTAATCAAATACACTTAATTAATTAATGAAATACACAAATCAATCTCATACACTTAAGTGTATTAGAACTTACTGAACATCACACAGGTGTTTTCTTAGTTCTCCCACCCCCTTTGCACCAACACCTGTTTCTTACTGCTTTCATATCCCTTTGGTCATTAAACCTCAGCCCTTGGGGGCAGGCAGAGGTCTGAGTAATATTGATCCCCTGGGTAACTGCCAAGGCACATTCTAGAGTGAATCCAGGACATGACTGTGCTGGTGCTTAGTGAAAGATCCTTGGTGCATGGGACCAAAATACTGCACCAAGCACAAGGGTAGGCCAGCTAACACTGCCCTCCCTGCAGGTTCCCTGCATCTCTACCTTTGCTCCTCTGGCAGACGAAGGCATGTTTCTCTTCCAGACAGTTCCTGTCATCCCAGCGGCCAGTGAACTGGGATGGGAAGCCATGCCAAATCACAGCACAGTTGGTCTATGAGAGACAGAAACAGGAGAGTCAAAATCATTCACCTGTATGCACAGTGGGATCAACTGGAGCTGTGTGTATGGGCTTTTCTACATGAGGCTGTTAATCCAATGCATCTACTTTCAGTTTCCTCACAGAACTGAGATCTGAGCTCTATACAAAGAGCGTTTCCTTTCCTGTTTTTCTGCAAAATAACCTCTAGGTGGTGCTGTGGTATAGCAGCATAACACAATTATACAAGTGGGCAAATATGTTTTGTTTTGCTTTCACAAATGCTGCATTTTCCCCTGCTCTAAACGCACTCCCCACCCACACACAAAAGTGTTCTTAAAAAACAAAAGCGAAACTAAAGGATCACGTCATTGTCTAAAGAACCCATAAACGACCATGAGCAAGGAATGATGAGCGCACAGTAAATGCCTAATTTAGAAAAGCTCTGAGACTCACTGAGCTGCCTTCAGCCCTTGTCTTAAGGCTTAGTAGTTGCAACATACTCTACACACAGCTGGACTTGACAAGTATTTTAAGTCTCTAGGTGGTGCAGATCAAAGGCAGTGGTTTCAGGTCAGACACAAAATACTTCTTCATTTAACCAGCCTGTGGAACTCATTGGCACAAAGGGCTTCAATGGCCTCTGGCATGCCTCACTCTGAGAACTGACCTACTGGTCATTGTTTTCCATGACAGCTAAAAATGGCACCTCCACATCAGAGCCAGGCTAGGTCTGATTTGTCAGATACTGGAGCCAAAGAATAGGATAGAGCTACCACCATCTTTTCCAGCCTTTTTTTGTCTAACCCAGTGTGGCAACTAGAAAACGCACAACGTAACACTCACTTTATTCTGAAAAAAGCAGAATTCTGAAACCTGTAGAAATGATGTAAGTATGCATATGTTTGTTATGTAGAAGTTATTTTCTTTCAGTCATACATGGGGGGGGGGGCATGTTATGCAGGATGCTGACGTTCTGCCCCCTGACCAGTGGGATTCTTCCCCCAGTGCCTGCGATGGCTTTTGGGATGTCACCAGCTATTACCCAGTTTCAAGCCTAAAAGGCTAGAAATTTGTTCCTTTGTAAAATGAAAGCTAATGTTCTCAGGAAGCTATATTCTGTCCTGAGCATGCTTTCTATGCTTCTGCTGGGCATAAGGGCTGGGAGTTGAAGAACACACCTTTCAGATGTAAACACACTTATGGTAACATTCCTGTTCTAATATAAGTACATGGTGAAACAGATAAAACTGGATATTTATTTTTAGGTATTCATTTACGCTACCATTTGCCAGAGTCTGAGGGTAATCACCCAAAGGCATCTAAAAGGTATCCAAAGAAAAAACACTTCGGGTGCTTCCAGACGAGGCTTTTACTGTGCACTCACCCGGTTTCATTCCCCGACTTTTATGGGAGATTCCGACGACAACTTCTTCTACTCCCATGTTTTCCCACCACTTCTTTCATCTTTTTCTTACCAGAAAAAATAATATTAAGGGGGAAAAGAATAGCCGTACATTCACTTTTGACTGGTAGCACCAGGAGACCTCTGTCTGGAAGCACTTCCAGAATCTCAAAAAAAGGCGAGGTGACTTCCCAAACAAAGCAGCTGCAAAAATAGGTGAAAGGCGCACAAGAGTTTGGCTCACCGGGTTCTCGCTGGCAGTGGCCGCTCCATATCCAGATGGCTCACCAGGGGCCCAGTTCACGTACTTGACAGGTTCAGGATCCACCCACTGGAACTCCTTCTTAGCATCATGGAGGCCAATCCACAGGTCAAAAGTCATGCTTGGGAGAAGAGTGGTGATAAAAGCTGTAGGGTGGAAGCACGAGAATGGAAAGTACTTGGCACATTATTGGAGAAAGGCAGGCAGGAAGTCTTGTTTTTATAAATGGGACGAGGAGCTGTGAAGCTGAATTCCAGTTTTCCCATGAAGTTTCCCATCTCCCACTATGAGTATGTCAAAAGGGGATGGGGCTGGTGGTTAGTTTTTCAACACAGAGGTGCCAGGACTTGAGCCTGTCTCTTGCCCTCTCATGGCCTGGCCTCAGAGTTGTGGAGGCAGACTTTAGTTGTGCAAGAGGTGAGGGCTAAGCATTCTGCACATTCTCAGACATGCTATCCTTTCTTCAAATATTCCTGAACTGAGTGCTAGAAGAGAAGAACAGTCCTGCTGGATGGACCCAATTATCCGTTCTAGTCCAGCATTCAAAGCATTTCTGGAGATGAGACAGACGGGCCTGCCAGTGGCTACTGGCCATGATGATCAGAAACAGCCCCAATGGTGGGGCAGGGGGAGGGAGGGAGAGAATGGGAGGAAGGAAGAGAGAGACAGAGGTAGAGATGATCTCTGGCTACCAAATACTGATGCTTTAATAGAGGACAGATTTTACCAACTTGCCCTGCTTGCAAACTCCCCTCTGGCATCTGACTTTCTGAAGACAGAATTGCGAGCTACACAGACGATTGCACTTACTCAGGATGGTAACTCTTGTGTCAGCCAGGGAACTTGATGTTTCAAATAAAATTAAAACATTGCCATAAAAAATGAACAGTTTTTGTTTTTGTGGTTATGAAAATCATGTTGGACTCCCCACCCCAATTCACACACAGTTTTTCCTCCATCAGAAAAGGCTGCTTGTACCCCACATTGGTATTAGCCGTTTCTACCAGGACAAGGTTTTCCTTGGCTTAGGGAACACTCCTGCCTGGACCATAGAATCATAGAATAGTAGGGTTGGAAGGGGCCTACAAGACCATCGAGTCCAACCCCCTGCTCAGTGCAGGAAACCAAAAGTTGTTCAGTTCCCAGAAGCAAGACTAGACAAGGTGTGTGCATATCTGTATGTGAATAAAGGATGCTTGGAGAAGCCTTACCTTGTTCAAGATGGCTGGAGATGGTAGCCAATGTGCCCCCCTGAATCTCACACCTGTGCTTTGCCTCTGGCCACGTCACCAGCTCTTGCCTGGAAATCCTAAAGCACTACGTGATGTACAGTGATGGAGAAAAAGAGGGATGAAATAGGAGCAATTTCCAGCAGGGGGTCTCATTCTTGGTCATTTTATTCATTACTTCATTTTTATCCCACCCTTACTCCAAAAAGCTTGGGACAGCATGCATGACTTCCTCTTCCCACAACAGTCCTATGAAGAAGGTTAGGCTGAGAGAGAGTGTCTCTCCATGTGAACTTTGCTGGGATTGAAGCCCAGGTCTCATCATTTCTCTCCCATCTAGTTCAAGGGCGGACAGATGTTCCCAGCAAGCTGCCCACCATGAATTATGCTGCTCTGCGCCAGGGTCAGCACGCCACATATTTATTCATTTGTTTATTTCATTTCTATACTGCCCAATAGCCAAAGCTCTCTGGGCGATTCAACCCCCCCGCCCCCCACGTACCTTGTTGTTGAAGGCATGCCAGCCTTGGCTGCAGCTGCCAGGAGTCGGCACAGGCAGCGGTGGCAAGGAAGGCCACACTGTAGTGCTGTTGGTGCGCTTGCAGACGTAAGGCAGAGCAGTGAGACACTTCTGGTCACCCCAGTCCTCTGCAGATGAGGAAAAGAGGAGTGTGAGTGTATGCTGCATTTCCTTTGTCTACAGGGTGTGAGACCTGCATTAGCCCTCTTAAGGGAAGAGACACCAGCAGTCACAGTGTGCCCCATTTTGTGATAAAAATTCAGGCACTGGAAAACTCCAAACCTGGGTATGGGGGTGGTTCGATTCCCATGCTGTTAAAGCCCTAAATTCCTTACACACACACACACACACACACACACACACACACACATTTGAAAATGCAGATTCTCCACTGACCACAGAGACTGCGAAGGGGCACAAGGAAGAAAGTCGTCTCCAATTTATTTATGAAGGTCAGGCAAGTATATTCATGCCTACTGCTCACCTCGGCTGGCTGTCATGTACACACACTTCCTGTCCTTGCTGATAGGCCGTGGCTTGCCGGGTGCCCATGAGATGAAGTTCAAGAGGGAACTGTCAGACCACCTGGAGAAGGTAAATGGCATATAGGAAGAGTTCCACCTTTTGGGCACACATAGGAATCCAGAAGACAATTTTTTTTTTTCTGGGGCAGTAGCATTGACAGTTAATGACAGAAAGACTCACCGAAATCGTCCATCATTCTCATAGGTGTTGAGTCCAATCCACCAGTGCTGCTCCTGGCCCCTTGAGAACTGGCCAAATTGAAAGATTGCACACACGTTTGCATCAGAGATGCCATGGGAGAGAACAAAATGAAGACTGACTCTTCTTCCAAAGGGACCAAGAAGAACCAGCTAATCTTGATCTTCAGACTGCCTCCCATAAGCAGAAGCTGCCACCCTAGGCCCTTTGTCTTCCCAACCCCACTTTTTGCCCCAGTCACAAAGACACTTCTATACTTGACTCACTCTGGAAAAGTTCTTGAGATACCAGCAGATGATTGCCTGCATTTTCTTCTGCAATCATAAGGTCTCAAATCTTGCTGAGCTTTTATTGTTAATTCACAGCTACAGCTATGTTGTCATGTACCAAAGACATACTTGCCTGGAACTCTACACATGCCACCTTGAATTTTATTGAGGAAAGGCAGAAATAAAAATGTACTTAGGTAATTAGTCCTGCAAAATGTACACAACACTGCCTGTACCTCCCTAAGTATGTCTACAGTTCCCACATGGCTTATGCATAGATGTGTATATGTGAACATACTGAACTTAGGGAGCTGCTTTATACTGAGATTTTTCCATTTAGCCCAATACTCCCTCTATGATGTAGAAAACGTATGACTGGATCTCCTGATACGACTATGGCTGTTGGCAGTTGAGCCATGAAAAACTGAAGGTGTTAACTGAAGGAAAGTCGGGGAGGAAAACATAGGGAAAGAGGTGGAATTGGCCTGATTATACAGGGCATACAGCTTTCAGTGTCCTGAATGTGAGCATTCTGGTTGAGTGTATGAACCCATGAGGTCGAAAACATTCCACACTATATAGCAATACGTTCTCCTTGCCACGTGATGCAGTGGGCCTCAATCCTGAATCCTTTATACCATTATAGCACAGCGGGGGAAGGCTTTGGAAATAGGGCTGGGGGAAAGGTGTCTTCTGTGAGCCACAAGCAGCAGTATAAAGCTCCTTTCCAGGCTGGCTGAAGCCCTGAACGTGACCATTTATGTGCAAGGCTGGGATAGACTGCAACATTTTTGTTGCAGAGCCCTACTTGTATAGATACTGCAATTAAGAAATCATCAATTATTCCTCTTCAGGCTTATCCCAATTCTCAGTATACCCACAAAACCTGTGAACCCCCTCAAGAAGACTTCAGGAAGAAGGCAGCTTAAGGTAGAATATAACTGCAGTTGTGATTTTGGTCCCTTTGTCCAGACCTCAACACTCCCTTCCTGCCCTAGAATCCCTTCCACAACTGGGTGCAATTTTAGCTGCTTTTCTTTTACAATGGGTTTACCTCTGCACACGTCATTGTCAAAAGCAACCTTGATCTACTCTAGGCAGCTACCTACCTTCTTCAGGTTTTGGCCCAGGAAGCCCAGCTCAGCTTGGCTGTGAACGGACGTCAGCTCAGCATGGAACCAAGTGCAGATCCGCTGAGCCTGCACCCAGGTGGAATGGTGGTCAAAGAACTTGTATTCAGCATCCTGGTACTTCACCCACTCATTGCTTCCTGTGGAGAAAGGGGAAGTGTGAGGAGACGCTGCTGTGACTTTGAAGAGACACTGCTGTGACTTGGAGCTGGATCAGTTGTCTCTTAACCCATCACAAGAGCAATCTCTTGTTTCATGCAGCCAGTTCCCATCTAAACCTTTGGCTCTCCAGAGGGAAGAGTTACAGGTCCGGAACTGCGGCTGCAGACACCTAGTCAGGCTAAAGCAGGGGGTGCAGGGCCTAATCCAGTCCATGGGGCACCCCAGTCCAGCCCACATTGCCTCTCAGGGTTCCCCCAGGGGCAGGACTGAAGGCCTTCGCCCCATCCCCTGGAGGAATCCCCCCAGAGGGCGCCCCCCTGCTGCCATCTGTGATCGGAGGCAACAGCAGGGGTGGGGGCAGCTGGCATCAAGACTCACCTATGGCAGGGAGAGCGGCTGCTCTTCCCTGTGCAGGCGAGTCCCACTGCCCCAGCCCTGCTGCTCTGTCCAATCTCATAGCAGAGAGAGCAGTGGGGATGTGGGGCAGCCTGGGCCCCTTTCTCTGTGTGGGGGGAGGCACCATTCCATGCCTCCTTCCAGCACAAAGAATAAAGAAAAGAGGTGGTGACGTCAGGGACTGGGCCACCATCATCCGGCCCCCAGAGGGCCTGATGGGGGGCAATCTGGTCCCCAGCCCTAAGGAGCGCTGCACCCCGACCCAAAGCTTGATCAAACTGATGTTCATCCCTTGGTATGGATTCTAAGCCAATATGGTCATGTTTATTAATGTAACGCAGGGATGTTGCTTTCTAGATTATGTTGGACTACAATTGCCATCACCCCTTACCATTGGCTATGCTGGCTGTGGCTGATGGGGGTTAGAGCCCAACAATATCTGGAGGGCCACAGGTTCCCCACCCCTCATGCAACAAATGTCATCTTGGGTCACATTAAGAGGCCATATAGTGCCACGAACTGTCTTCTGCCAGCAATGTGATCCAGGGAAAACTCACAGGCATAACAGGAGATGCCCTCCACTGTCGCTCATTCCCCGCACCTGGTGATCAGAGGTCTCCTGCTTCTTAAGACAGACGTTCCGACCCTGGCTCTTTCATGGCTAAGACCCACTGGAAATTGGGACCTCCATAAACTTATCCAAACCTCTAAAAATGCCTTTATGTGAAATCCCTGTTTTTGGCTGACAGGGATCCTTTCTGTTCTGGTAGTTTCCCGCTTTTGACAGGGTGCCTGCACTGTATTGGCCCTCCTGGCTTGTCATAACTGGAAGTTATTGACACAGTCTTCCAATTTTCCTGTTCTGCCTTGCCTACAGCGGTGTGCTGCATTGCCTCTTCTCAGTAAGTGTTAATTTATTAAAGTTCTTGGTTTTGCATTCTCTGTGTGGTCTTCTCTTCATGCTTCACTTCACTGCCCATGGGGGAAAATATAACTTTATTTTCCAAGAACATATGCCACACTCCCAGCTGCATACTGCAACGCCAGACTAAGAGCGTGGGATTCTGCCACATTATATGCACCTGTGCCTAGACACTAGCAACAGCACTGCACCTAACCTTGACAACAGCACCATGTTAGATCTCCTAAAGCATGTTGTAAACAGCATGGGCAAATAGAGACGGGAAGTTGACACTTCTTTTCCACTAGCTTGTATACTCCAAAACAAATGTGTGCAAGCTAGAGGAAAAGAAGCGTCAGCAAGGCAAGGAGTAGAGGGTGGGGGTGGAGAAAGAGAGCTCGCTGTGCAAAGAAGTTTTATGGAGGGGGATGGGAATATATCCACTCACCTTGGATGGTCGTCTCTGTCTCTTTCACATCAGTGCCTATTAAACAACACCACAGGATCAGCAAGACAGCAAGGGAGGCGGGCCACACATGGCCCAGAATTTATTTCAGCTCTTGATTCAGGAAGGAAGGGTCCTTCAGAAATAGTGAGATATTCCCCTAACCCACCTTCCTCAACTTGGCACCCTTGAACTACAACTCCCATCATCCTCAACCAGCATGGCCAGTGGCCTTGGTAGTGGTGGGAGTTATGGCCCAACACATCTGGAATGCACCTGGTTGAGGAAGGATGTCCAATCCGATCTGCATTCTGATCCATGCTCATCATGGAGAAGGAGTAAACAGGTTGCCCTGCTTCTGAGGCGTGCAAGTGTCCTACTTTACAGAGGACAGTCCTCTGTTTAAAGGCCTGCCAGAGGACAGTTCTATACCGGAAAGCATCCCCTGTTTGAAGGGCTATCCAGGCACATTCCAGCTGAAAACTAAAGAACCCTAGGAATGGAGAGCAGGGGCCTTAAAGTTGCCCATCAGCAGTAAACACCTGGACAGGAAACCCAGCAGGCACACCTGGTCACAATCTTCCCCACTATGTGAGATGTACTGCATTTCTATTTCAGTTATAGCCACCATTTTCTAAAAGTGCCTCTATACATATACATTAGCATATACACATTTCATGTGAATTTGTGTCTTCTTTTGTTCTCTGTTCTAGGTACCAGCACAAAATGGCAGCTATGGGAGGCATGGCAAAGGACAAGAAACCTGCCCAAAAGACTGAGTACAAGGCAGAGGTGGGGTCTGAGCCCCAACACACTAAACAGAAGCACCAATAGAACCCTATTTCAAGCATTCCCAGCTGCCAGTGAGAAACTGTTTTTTAAAAAAATATACAGTGGGAACAGGGCCCCTTGGCGGGGGCCAAGAAAGGTGTCCAGGAGCTCATTAGTGCCCACGGAGCACCATCTTGCCTACCCCTGGTTTGAAGTATTCATATCCTGCCCTTCCACTTCATTTGTAGGGTTAAAAATAATAAAATCCACAGAAATTAAACCATTAATAACAGCAAAAATAAACAGTATTAAAAACAAACACCACAGGTGCAGCAGATAAAAGCGATCCAATCAACAAGGCAGTCAGCCACAAAAGAATCCTCAATCTGGCAGGTTAAAGAGTGCTAAGATTAGCTCACATTAAAGCACACGGCCATAACCATAGAAATACAGAGCTGAAAAAGACCTCCGAGGCCATGATGTCCAGGTGGGGGTCTCCCCAGCTGCTGACATCAGAAAGAAATGCGCCCTTTTCCCCCACTAATGGACATGCTTTGGTTGGCTGAATATTTCCTCAGGAATCTTCCTTCAAACTTCATTTCAAGATATGTCAAAATGAAAAAAAGAAATAGCACAGTTACTTATTGTGACAAAATAGCTTAAGAACAAGGGGCAAAACCCAAAGGCAGATGGAAATGACATGAAAACTGCAAAACACATCCAAATTCCAGTTTCCGTACATTGTGCTCTCAAGTTTCCACTGCTCCACTCGCTCTCCTCCCTCACCGCCAGTCCCAGTCACCTTTGGGCAATTTGCAGATCCAGTCCAGCTGAGCCTCACACTGAAGAGGCATCCACTGCAAGGAGGCCAAGTCCAGTGCCACACAGGTGCGGATGTCATCATCGTCATGGCTACTGCGGTCAAAGTTGTGGTACGAAAACTGAAGGCCAAAGAAAGGTGTGGGGCATGTTAGTCCCTCAGGCTCCTGTTTAGGCAGCCAAAGCTTCAGGTCAGGCCCAGCTCCAGGATTTGAGGGGTGGAGCAAGAAGACTGCTCTTGGTCCCCCCCCACACACACTGTTTGCTTGAGGGCAAGCACTCTGTCCAGGCACAGTGATGGCATTCCTGAGCCACACATGCAGATGTGCTGCTATGACTACCACAGCCACCATGGCAGGCTGGCTGCTTGCTTACCTCAGGGCAGCTGGCAGAGACCAGAGGGCAGCCCTGGGTAGAGCTGTGAGCTGCATGGAGCGTGCACAGCCAAACTCCCTGGCCCCGCCCTCTTGGTTATGCTGGCCCTGCCCAAGACATGCACATGTCAGGGCGGGGCTGACAAAACTAAGCCAGCGGTGCTGGGGAGTTCGGGTGCGGAGCCCAGTGCTCCGAGCAGCACTGATCCAGGGCTGCGCCAGCCCCGTCCTCAGCAGAGGCGGGAAGTCCGCCTTGCAGCAAGGACAGGAGGAGGAGCCCAGCGCCAGTGCTGATCTGAGTTCCATGCTGCACACCCAGGAATTCCACAGTCCCACCATCTCAGCTGTGCAGGCCTTACCCCAGGGGTATTTGCACACACTTAGATATTTTGCTTAGCTATTCTGCAGCAGAAAAACCTTGCTCAAAAACACATATAAGCATGCAAACTCTCTTCCCAATTAATTGCCCTTTTAATAAGGGGCCTGGATGAGCCAATCCACCACTCACCCCAAGCCCATCACTCCATCGCCAGCTCCTCTCAACTCCAGGGTCCCGACGATTCAAGCCAATCCAGAACCAGTGCTGCTCATGGATTTCAGGCTCTGATTCCCTAGAGGGTACCAAAAAAGCAAAATGATCAGGTGAGATAAAGACACCCTCAGGATGAAAGAATGAAGGAGCTCATATATGTTTACTTTTTTAGCCCTGGTGCTCCAGTTGTGGTGGCCCAGCAAGATACCAGTATCTCGGTCAGCAACAGGCTAAAGTAGATTGGGCTGAGGTTTCAGAACCTCAGGAGCACAGTCATGGCCCTGTTCAAGTTGCCTCCACTTAACAAATATCAAAGAGGGGAATGCTGATCAACTTGTCGACTTGTGGGGTTTACTTTTATTTTTAGCAAAAAGCGAGCATGCGAAAACCTCTACTCCTCGCAGGAAACAGACAGGCTTCTTCTTAAGCCAGCAGGGATTTTTGCCACAGCAGAGCCCTCTCATACTTTCCCCACTCTCTTCCCCATTAAGAAGTGCCAGATAACATTTTTATTCTCCAGAAGATTTTAGAGAAGCCAGGACCTTTCTTTTCATCTTCCATTTCCCTTTCAAAAGGGATATAAGCACCATCTAGGAGACAAGGGAGGAAGAGGGAACTCTATATATATATATAAAAAAAAAGCAGCCAGGGAAGGCAGCCCGGACATCGAACAGAGGCAGGTGGGCCAACTTACCATCTTATTGGCCCTGCCTGGGATGGCGTTGCTGCCAGAGAGAAGCCACTCCCCTGGCTGGAGCTGAAGAGGGGGAAAAATTTTCCCTGGGCTATTTACAGCTGAGTCGAGCCGGCTGGGCCCAAGTTCCTGGGAAGACTCTTATCTGCCCAGCTCTGACGCAGGGTGGCAGCACCCCGGCGGGAGCAATGCTGAAGGCAGGGTCATCCCTTTGGAGGGAGAGGCTTCAGGAGAGACGCAAGGGAAAGGGCCACGCCCCTAACACTGGGTTGACTGGTTTTGCAGTTTCTATGTGCGGGGGTTGATTGATGGTTTTTTGCTTAGGTTCCTGTTATATGCCTGGGAGCAAGGATATATGGCCAAGTCAGGGCACTTGAGGGGGCCCGAAGTAGTGTGGTTATGAGTCAAGGGAGATATGGTGTTGGGAGGAGGGCTAGCCATGGCTGTGCCGTGTTCGGGCCCTCCCCTAGCTGGAGGCATGGTGGTTGCCCTATCAGCCTGCCGTTGGGTCTCCAGATGCTGCTTTTAAATGCCAGATCAGTTCAAAATAAGACCTCCCTCATCCATTATTTAATAGTGGATGAGGCGGCTGATCTGGCATGTATAACCGAGACCTGGGTGGGTGAGCAGGGAGGAGTCGGTGTCCCCCAGCTCTTCCCACTGGGGCACTTGGTTCAGCATCAGGGAAGGCCTGAGGGCCAGGGAGGGGCAGTTGCTGTGGTCCATAGGCATTCCCTCTCCCTCTGCAGGCCCCCTGTCCCTGTGACTACTGGTCTGGAGCATTTGCACCTTGTATTGGGCCAGTGGGACAGATTGGGGACTGTGCTGGTGTACAGCCCATCTGACTGCTCAACAGATTCCCTATCTGAGCTGACGGAGGTGGTCTTGGGTGCACTGTTGCGATCCCCCAGACTTGTCTGGGGCGCTTTGTCTGGGGCGGCTCAGGATTTAATGGACTCCATGATGACCACGGGACTGTCCCAACTTGCCACCGGCCCGATGCATATAGCAGGGCATACTCTAGACCTGGCTTTCGCAACTTTGCATCAGTCCCCTTGTCATGGTCAGATCATTACCTGCTGAGGTTTAGACTTACAGCAGCTCTGCAAGGGTGGGGGACCTATTAAAATGGTCTGCCCCTGGAGGCTAATGGATCTGGATGGTTTCCAGAGGACTCTGGAAGGTTCTTGGCTGATATGGTGGGTTCTCCTGTCGAAACCCTGGTTGATCTGTGGAATGCAGAAATGACCCAGGTGGTTGACATGATTGCTCCTGAGCGCCCTCTCCTGAGTAGAGTTCGAACTGCTCCATGGTTTACCCCAGAGGTGAGAACGACAAAACAAAATAGGAGATGGCTGGAGTACAGATGGAGAAGAACTCCTAGTGGATGCAATCGAATGCTGGCATGTGCCTACGGTAAAGTATATTCAGGGGCAGTGAGGGCAGCAAAAGAACATCATCTTCCTGCCTCTATTGCAACTTCTATCTGCTGTGCAGTGGAGCTGTTCAGAGTCATCCGGGGGCTATTACTTGCTGGCCCTAAGGACACTGTAGACCCCCCTGAGGCCTGCTGTAATGCATTTGCTAGACACTTCCATGATAAGATCTCTTGCATCTGCCAGGACTTGACTCCAATGTTATAGCAGGTGAATCTGGTGAAATATCCAGAGCACAGCCTTGTCCTGTTCTCCTGGATGAGTTTCAGTTGGTACAGCTTGAAGATGTTGACAAGGTGCTTGGACAGGTTTGTGCAACCACTTCAGTACTGGATTCTTGCCCCTCTTGGCTGATAAAAACTGGCAGGGAAGAACAGCTGGCTGGGCCAGGGAGGTGATTAATGCCTCTTTGCGAGAGCGGGTGGTCCCGGGCCGCCTCAAAGAGGCTGTAGTGAGACTACTCCTGAAGAAACCCCCCCTGGACCTGGAAAATCTTAGTAATTTTAGGCCAGTGGCAAATGTTCCTTTCCTGGGCAAGGTGCTTGAGCAGGTGGTTGCCAACCAGCTCCAGACACTCTTGGATGAAACCGATTATCTAGATCCATTTCAGTTGGAGTTCAGGCTGGGTTTTGGTATGGAAACAGCCTTGGTTGCCCGGTATGATGACCTATGTCAGGAGAGAGACAGGGGGAGTGTCACCTTGTTGATTCTCCTTGATCTCTCAGTGGCTTTTAATACCATTGACCATGGTATCCTTCTGGGACGACTGTCTAAGCTGGGAGTGGGAGGCACTGCATTGCAGTGGTTTCGCTCCTACTTGGATGGTTGGCTCCAGAAGGTGGTGCTTGGGCCTCTGGATTCTCCAGCATGGGGTTCTACAGGGGTCAGTTTTGTCCCCCATGTAACATCTACATAAAACTGTTGAGTGTGGTCATCCGGAGTTTTGGAGTGCGTTGTTATCAGTATGCTGATGACACACAGCTCTATTTCTCCTATACATCTTCTTCAGGTGAGGCTGTGGATGTGCTAAATCATTGCCTGGCTGCAACAATGAACTGGATGAGGGCTAATAAACTGAAACTTAGTCCAGACAAGATTGCGATGCTGTTGGTGGGTGGTTCTTCTGGAGGGTGCTCAACCTGTTCTGGATGGGGTTGCACTCCCCCTGAAGGAGAATGTTTGTAGCTTGGGGGTTCTCCTTGAGCCGTCTTTGTCATTTGAGGCTCAGGTGGCCTCAGTGGCATGGAGTGCCTGCTATCAACTTCAGTTGGTGGCCCAGCTACGCCCCTATCTGGACAGGGATAACCTGGCTTCAGTTGTCTATGCTCTGGTAGTCTCCAAGTTAGATTACTGCAATGCATTCTATGTGGGGCTGCCTTTGACAACGGTTCAGAAGCTGCAGCTCATGCAAAATGTAGTGGCCAGATTGATAATGGGGACCAGAAGGTCTGAACATATAAGACCGACTCTGGCCCACTTGCATTGGCTGCCTGAATGTTTCTGAGCCTGATTCAAGGTGCTGGTTGTAACCTTGCATGGCTTGGGACCACAATACCTGACAGAGTGTCTCTCCCAACATGAACCTACCCATTTACTATACTCAACATCTGAGGCCCTACTCCAGCTGCCTGCTCTGAGGGAAGCTCAGAAGACAGCAACAAGGGAGAGGGCCTTCTTCGTAATGGCCCCCAAATTATGGACTGATCTCCCCGATGAGGCCCACCTGGCGCCAACATGGTTATCTTTTTGGCGCCAGATTAAGACCTCTCTCTTCTCCCAGGCATTTGGCAGCATATGATAAGTTGTAATCGATCCTGGAATGGCATATGGTTATGGTTGTTTGCTTTAAGATTGCTTGTTTGAACTTGTTTTAGATATATGTCATTTTGGGTATATTGTCTGTTTGTGTGTGTGTTTTTATGCAAATGGATTTTAATCTCTGTATACTGTATTTTTAATGGCTATTGGGCTGTATAGAAATGTAATAAACAAACAAACAAACAAACAAACCACTGCAGGCACATGACCTGACGCACATTTGCAAGCGCGCCTACATACCCAGGAGCTCGTAGGTATGCATGAGTGCACGTAGACAGACATGCAAATGTGTCACCCAGAAACATACATCTTCTGCTTTGTTACACTTTCCTCACCCGAAAATCTTGTTGAGCATGTTGGCCACAAAATGTTCCTCCTCAAAACTGCCTAGGCTCAAAAGCTGTGCTTTCAGCTCCTGGCAGAACAACTGGGCACTGATCCAGCTTTTCTTTTCCTGCAGCTTCTCATAGTGGAACACCTGTCCAAGAAACAGGGAGAAAGGGGTCATTTCACAAATTGAACCCTGTCTACAGGGGCTGCAGATTCCAAACTATAAGGTGTTATGCACCATCCCTGCAATGCACAGTATTGCACTGATGCCTCCCAGTATAGTGGAAGCTGGACCCTACTAGCAGCACACAGATTGGAAAGATTTCACATAAAGACTTTGCCTGAGGAAAGGCGGGGGTGCGGGGTGGGGTTCCTACACAGTGAAAATACAGCTGTGCTGGCAGATGGCCCTTCCCTTGGAGACTCACCTAAGGCAGGGCCTGACAACTTTTCAAAACCAGCACCAGACTTTTCTCATGCTTTGGTCGGTTTGGGGGATGGGACAGGGGTGGGAACCTTTGGCCCTCCAGATGTTGCTGGATTACAGCTCCCATAATCCCTGACAGTTACCATGCTGGCTTCCAAGAACATCTGGCAGGCTACAGATTCCCCTCCCAGGGGACAGGATAATATGAAATGCAGTTTTTTTTCTTTGTAGGAGGTTTAAATATTGGCTGGCTTTTGGTTTCATTTTCATTTGTATAGGCCATATTAAAAGAAAACGTATGTCAAGACTACAGGCCAGCTCTCCCCCCGTGAAGCTGGGCCTTTCTCCCACGTAGGATGCAACCACCTGCGGGTGGGCTGCCTGTGCGGCTCCTGGTACAATACAGTGAGATGCATTTGACGATAACTGGAATTTGACATAAAAATATGAAATTGTACTAAGGACAATTAATTATGCTGCAGATATACATGCAAGGAGGGTATGAGTGGTCTGTAATAAGCCAAGTGTCAATCTTGACAAATCTCAAGGACCCTCACAGCGCTCCCTTTTAATTCAACATGCCAGCACCTTGGATGCACAGGGTAGGATCCAGGGGTGAGCCCCGCCAGCTCCCAGCGCGCACATGGCTAACTCTGCCAGCAGCAGTGCACACACAGCCCCCACCACCAGTGGCAATGGCATGGTGTTTCTGGGGGCAGCCCCGCAATGACCAGAAACATGCATTCCTGGAAGGTGCAGCTTGTGCCTCTGGTCCTGGGGGGCTTGCCCTTGGAAGTGCTGCGTCGCCTCCACCAGCAGCAGGGGCCGCATGCGCACTGCCGTTGCCAAGGCCAGCCACACGTGCACCCGGAACTGGTGGTGTTCGCCCCCAGCAGCAGGCCACCATCGGATCCTGCCCACATTCACCGTTGTTTAAATGAAACCCTCAAATTAAGTACACACACAGATGGGGGAGGAGTTGCGACAGCACAGAACAATTAATTCCTATGGTGCCTGAAGTGGGAACAGGGTAGCAGGAAACATTCTCCATATTTATTTATATCCTTTATCTCCCAAAACAGAGGAGGGTTAAATAGGTCCCATAATGCCCCCACAAGATACTGAAGCTCCTCATATTAGGGATGTGTGTGTGTGTGTGTGTGTGTGTGTGTGTGAGCGAGACTATCTACACAACACACACACACACACACACGCAAACCCACCATAATCTATGTTGCATGATGAAATTCTTGTAACAAAATTTGAATCTCAAATCAGTTCAAGTTAAAACAAAGCCACCTTGCACAGAGGGCTCTGAGTGAGAACCATGTGGCTGGCCGCCCTCCCACCCTCCCTCCCTCCGTACTCACCTTGTAGCAGTGCCTCAGCTTGGGGTTGGAGTTCCATCCTGGAGGACAAGAGCCAGTGAGGCTGGGTGTGGGGTATGGTGAGGGAAGCTCAGGGTTCACTGGAGTTCCCAAATTCTGCCTGCAGATGTATTTGGCCTTGAACATGGTGCAGTTCTTCACTTCCCACAGGCCCATGGCACTGCCAGTGGCCAAGGCAACACAACCACCTTTGTTATAACCTAAGAAACCAAAGGGAAGGGGGAAATATCGTAGAGGAAGTGCTTAGGCCAAAGAAAATGGTCTCCCTCTGGCTTGGCAAAGCTATTAACTATGTTTACCATGGTTGGAAGTGCTACTTTTTACTTCCTCGTATCAAGGGAAAACTCCCCAAACATATAGCTAAGGTAAAGCCATCATATCCTGGTGCCATCATACCCTGCTTGTGAGTTTTCTGGGGACATCTGGTTGCACAGTGGATGCAGAGTGAATGTGTGCTTGCCCTCCTCAGTGCAGACATGCCTGAATCAACAGTAGCACAACCTTCCTTTAAAACTCACTGTTTCATCTGCAAGTGAATGGGCCACAGTCTCACTACATGTGGGTGCTCCCACCACATCCAGGGGATGCCACCAAGCTGCAATCCCCACCTGTGTCTTCACATTACCTACCCAGCCAGTCGCTTTTGCCATCTCCACACCCACCCACTCCCAGTCTCTCCCTTCACTTCCTCTAGTTCAGAGGCACTTTCTTCAAATATTTGTCCATGTTTCAAATGTTTGCCAGAGAAATTTATTTGAAAGTGGCAAAAATCAACCTTGGATTTTATTCATGAAGGGAAAAAACCAAGACTCATTACAACCACTCTATATGTGATCTGTCTCTATATAGAGAGAACAAAAATGGGGGACCAGGCATATCAAACATCCAAAGATAATTCAGTGCTTATCAGCTTAAACAATGACTGCATATCGTATGTAGTGACAAAGAAAAAAACTGGGTCAATATGGATATCCCAACAAACAGTATAAATGAGATGGGGGTGGGAGGTACCCTTTTAAATTAGTAATGTAAAAATAACAGTGAAATCACAAACCCTTTCCTCCATGCCACAACAGTGGCACAAAGCAAATGACATGGAAAATTAGCACGCTACCCTCACCAGCAATTCCCTTCTTGTGTCACCCTTTCTTTTACAGCAAATATCATTTTAATCATACAGACCATGGGAATCTAAGGGACCTTACAGATTAATGGTGCAACCCTGCTGAGTTTCCGCCTGCTACACAGAAGCTTCCGATCTCAGAAGCTTCTGAGACCCCTGTGCTCTGATGGGCTGCTGCTGGCAGGGTGGGAGGAGCACTGGAGGCCATTTTGCCTCTCCATCCTGGAGTTGCAGAGGGCACAGGATCCAGAGTATCCTGGATTCTCCCCCTTCCTTCCCTCCCCATCCACCAGCACTCCTCCTTTTTCCAGCTTTCTGCAGCAGCTGGGAGGGGGAGGGGTGAAGATCCAAGCAGGGGTTTCCACCTTCAAGCTCTGTCTATGGCCTTGGAGGTGAAAATCCCCAATATCCTATGGCCCCTCAAACAATGTCTAGGGGGCACAGGATTGCGCCCTAAAAAATCTATAGGAACAGCTCCAGATCTGGTACCCAAATCAAAGAACTACGCAGATTAGAAGTAAACTGGTTCCAAATTCATTAAATTATCCATTTTACATCAACTTCCACAGTTAAAGCAATGCTTATATGTCAACTAACACAATATGAAAATTTAATGATACAATCCAACACAAAAGCAAAAGGAATAGTATCCCAGATCAATAATAACAGCAGAGACTTCTTGGAATACTAATAAAATAAAACAAGCCTGGGAACAAGATTTTGATATAACCACAGATCCAAAATAATGGGAATCATCTGGTCAAAAGTGCCCTTAAAATCTACTTCCAGCAACACAAGAGAAAATAGTCTGAAAATAATTCATCATTGATACCTAACCCCACAAAAAATTAAGTTATATTTATTAGGGTGCAATCCTATCAATTCTACCCTCACTGCTTGGAAGCTCCCAAACTTGGAAGCCTCCAAGTTTCCTGTGCTCTGCTGGGCTGAAGGCAGCAGGGTGGGAGGAGCAGTGGAGGCGGTCTTCCCCTCCTCGTCTTCCGAGCACCAGTATTTTCACAAGGAGAAGGGAAGGAGGCTCGAGGAGGCTCAGGATAACTTGTATCTTGGCCTGTCTGGTCTCCCCACTCCCTGTCCACCAGAATTCCCCCCTTTCCCCCTCTCCAAAGTTGAAGTTTCCGACCTTGGAGAAGCAGCTGGCACAGTTCTTTTCCACACTGGATGCAAGGGGGAGGGGTCTGTGGTCAGATCTCCAACCCACACTTCCAAGGTTGGAGCTCTGTCTCCAACCTCGGAGAGATTTTATGAGCCATTTTATGGTCCCTGGGGCACTTGCCCAGAGACCATAGGATTGCTCCCTCCATCAGTTCACCCTAAATGTTGGAGGGACTGTAATGGAAAAGGCACTTACTTCCACATGTGGTGGATTGTGAGCAGGGCCAGACCAAGGCATCTTGCTGTTTGAAGCAGAGCAGCAAATGGAGCCCCCACCCCCCAAATCAAGGTACATAGCATCCAAAGCATTATTTTGGTACATGAAGCAGAAAACTCGATAAGCATCTCTCCCCATCCCTGGCAGTAGAAATACAATAATAACTAAGTAAATAACTAACAATTTGCTGCCCTTTTAGGACACCCCAAATCTCCTGCCTGAAGCAACTGCCTCATGGTGGGGCCAGCCCTGATTGTGAAGTTATAGAACAATTTTGGACAAAGTTAGTGAATCCAACAAGTTTATAAAACAAACAAGAAATCCCTCTCCTACCCTTAGACTGATTTCAATATTTGAATGAAGCGAGAAAAATGTTCTATGCAAAGATAATTAATCCTTTGTGTTGCAGCAAGCGTAGAAATTGTAGCAAGCGTACATCATGAACCTATTATCGAAAAATGGAAACAAAGGTTCTAGACTTTGGCTGTAATGGAAAATGAGTCCATGCCTTTAAAAAAAACTTAGATGGCCTTTATGGTAGCTGGTATAGACTAATAAGGTATTCTAATCATAATAAGGATGTGATGCAACATTCATAATCACTTGAGAAACAACAGAGAGAACTTTTAGGATGAACAGCCCTAACAAACGCTTAATCTGTAAATGTCACAATTGCACACTCTATATGTACCTGAGCTCTAAAGAAAGCAAGAAATATACATCACACCTACTTCTTAGGATGTTTGTATTGTTACTTATAAAAGATTTTTTTTAAAAAAAATTTATGGGAAGATGCTCCAGTCCCTCAATCATTTTGGTTGCCTTTTGCAGCACTATAAATTCCATGTTGAGATGGAGCAACTGAAACTGCACACAGTACTCCAAATGAGGCTGCTCCACAGATTGAATGAAGTCCTGACCTTTTAAACATTTACAATCCTTTTCCTAATAATTCCCAACAAGGAATTTTTCACTGCTGCTGCACACTGAATTGATGTGTTCATTGAGCAACCTACCACAACCCCAAGATCTCTTTCTTGCAGAGTCATTGCTGGTTCAGAGCCCACCAATCTAAACATGAAGTTAGGATCTTCTGCCCAGTGTGCATCACTTTACACTTATTTAAACTGAATTTCATTTGCCATTTTGTTGCACACGTATTGGGTTGAATTCAGATATATACTTAGAGAAGACCCATTTAAAATCAATGGGGCTTCAGTTAATCATAACTAACTTAAGTCTTATTCATTTCAAATGGGTCTGCTGTAACTATGACTGAATCCAAATCCAGCCCATTACGTTTGAAAGATCCTTCTGGAATTCTTCATAGTCTGCTTTGAAGTTCAGCAAACTGAATATTTTGTGTCATCTACAGACTGGGCTACCTCTCTGCACACGCCTCACCTCTGAATGAGGCATGTCCAGGCTCTTGGCATCTGGTACCTGCCACCTTTTGTTTTCCACCACACACACACACACACACACACACGCACGGCTGTCATAGACATCCAAGAAAAGGCCAGCAAAATGCAACCCTTAAATATCAATGTATGATATATTTCTTTGTATGAATGCTCATACATTCCTGTGTAGCTCCAGCTGGCAACCTACTTTCGGTGAAGTCTTTGTGCAGAGCAGGATTTATTTGTTGGGGTTTTTCTTTTTTGAGAAAGAGAGAGAGAGATACAAACAATCAAGCCCTATGCTGCTGATATTATTATTAATAAAAATAAATAATGTATTTGTTAATATTAGCAAACCCTGTGCAAGCTTTATCTGAACTAAAGACATTCATACAACAATATGGGCTATTAGTTGGGTATCAACTGCATATAGGTGAAACAGAAATTTTGAAGATTAATGTGACAGCAAATAAAAAAACAAACAAATAAAGAATAGTTTAATTATAGCTGGAAAGAAAAACCTATATGATTTCTTAGAATAAAAGTAACAAATATGCAGAGTAATTTATATATAACCAACTATTAGCCATTATAAAACGAATGATATTTAACCTTTTCAGTAGAATTTCTGCAGTGAAAATCATACTACTACCAAAGCTAAAAAAAAAGTTATTTCAATTCTTACCAATCCCAGTATCAACTCAATAAATCAATAAGTAACGTATTTTAAAATATATTTAGAACAATAAAATAATTATATTGTTTTGCAATATAATTGCATCCCTGCCATGGAGTTATGTGTGACAATGATATTGTCACATATAACTCCATGACAGGGATGCAATAAGCCACAGAAAGTCCACAGAAACTGCGTTCCAATACCCATTCCAGGCCATAGTCCGTATTCTCCAAACCAGGCGAGAACAGCAACTTCTAAGAGAACCAAATCAACCAAACTTACAAGTCACACATTACTTCAAGGAACTGATACAATAAGCCAGGAAATGTCCACAGAAACGACATTCTAGTACCCATTCCGGGCGATAGTCCATATTCTGCAAAACAGGCCACAACAGCATCTTCTGAGTGAGCCAAGTCAACCAAACTTGCCAGTCACATAGTACTATAAGGGACTGATACATTTAGCTTCAAACTTCCATGGAAACCATGTTTCAATAGCCATTCTGGGACATGTCCTTATTTCACAAAACAGGCCAGAATGGCAACTTCCAACTGAGCCAAATCAACGAAACTCACTAGTCCCACCAGACTAGATAGGACATCATCATCATCGTCATCATCATCATTTCTATACCACCCCATAGCCGAAGCTCTCTGGGTGGTTCACAAAAATTGATGTAATAAGCTCCAAAGCATCCACAGAAACCACGTGTGAATAGCCGTTCTGGGCCATAGTCCATATTCTGCAAAACAGGCCAAAACAGCAACTTCCAAGTGAGCCAAATCAACCAAACTCATCAGTCACATCATAGATGGTATTGATATAATAAGCCACAAAACCTCCGTGGAAACCACATTTCAGTAGCTGTTCCGGGCCATAGTCC
This sequence comes from Heloderma suspectum, assembly GCF_057233095.1. NCBI lineage: Eukaryota > Metazoa > Chordata > Lepidosauria > Squamata > Helodermatidae > Heloderma > Heloderma suspectum. The sequence continues at coordinate 128,162,308 of NC_139462.1, read as the reverse complement.
ATATTGCACATAATGGCCCAGAACAGCAACTTCCAAGTGAGCAACATGAGCCACAAACTGTTGCAGGGAATAGCCCAGAATTGTGACTTCTGAGTGAGTGAAATGAACCAAATACACCACTGTCATCTTACTAGATGGGACTGATGCAGTTAATCATGAAACGTGATTTCCATGGATGCTTTGTGGCTTGTTATATCTGTTCCATATTGTAGCGTGTGACTGGAAAGTTTAACTTGGCTCACTTGGAAGTTGCCATTCCAGCCTGTTTGCAGAATATGGACTATGGTGGCCTGGAACGAGTATCGGAACATGGTTTCTGTGGACTTTTTGTGGCTTCTTGCTTCCCTGCCATGGAGTTATGTGTGACTGGTGAGTTTGGTTGATTTTGCTCATTCGGAAGTAGCCATTCCGGACCATTCCGATCTGTATGTGTTCTGGGTATTATGGGGTTAATAATATAATATTGCAGAGGTTTTAGCCCTAAAATATTGTTCTGAAGTGCTTCTAACACATGCAGCTATTTTTGGCATGGTTTTCCAATATAAAGTCTGTTCCGATCCATTCCGTTCCAGCTTTTGCACTGTCCCCTTTTAAGACATGATGCTTTGGGGATGGTAGATGACTCACAACACAATTCTATGCATGCTTATTCAGAAGGGAGGCTCACCGGATGGGATCCAGTGGTGTCATTCCACTAGTGCAAAGCTTCTACCTACTGCAGAAAGCCTATTTTCATCCTTGTGCAAGTGTCAGATCCAATAATGTATAAATGTTTTCACGACTAATTATGACTTAATTATACTAGGTGTTGCTTGTATTAGGCACCAAGAAGTTTCACATTTTAAAATCTGTTCATTGAAAAACTGCCCTTTAAAAAAAATGTAAACTGCATACACAATTGCTGTTCGTTTACTGTGGTTTTATTTCAGTTTTTAAAAACCAGTTTTAACAACCAGAGTGTAAGGAGGCTACCAGATGAGGCTTTGGGACTGAAGCTTTTTAACTTGTACAAATATGAGCAGGAATTAGAGGTGAGCATGAGGTGACCATGTTTGGTGACAGCACCAAATTATTTAGGTAGTTAAAATAAAAAGGGATTGTGAAGAGCTCCAAACGGATCTCTACAAACTGGGGGAATGGACATTAAAATGGCATGTGTGGTTCAATGTAAGCAAGTGATGCATTTTGAGGCAAAAAAAAAAAAATCCTAATTTCATGCATACGCTGATGTACTGTGTATAGCTCTGGTTACCACACTTCAAAAAGGGCATTCTATTGCTGGAAAAGATGCAGGAAAGGGCAATTAAGGGCACAATCCTATCTAGATAGGCAGCCGCCTCTGAACTCGGAGGTGACCGCCTATCCAAGCAAGGCATGAAAAGCACAGAGGGGATCGTTCCCACCGCAATTCTCCTGCCCTGCTTTTTCTGCTCCTCTCTAGCCACAGGAGCATGGAGCGGGGAAGGGGGCTGCTGTACGTACAGGCAGCTATGCTCCCCCCCCCCGGAACGCCCCCAACCCCGCCCTTTTTCAGCCGCTCGGTGCTCCTCTTGCGAGTGCAGAGGACGGGGCTGTTCCACGCTGCCTCCAAGGCAGCGCAGAAGTGCGGGGAGGTCGGTACCTGGATAACAGCATATCCTATGGCCGTCTAGCCACTATCTAGCAGCCATAGGATTGCTCCCTAAAACTATCAAGGGCAACTCTCCTGTGAGGAAAGGTTGCAACATTTTTAGCTTAGAATGAGGGTCTCCAACATGGTGCTTGTAGGTGCCCGCCTGTCCACAGAGACCACTCTTCCTGCCCGCCAGGCTTCCTGCTCTCCTGGTTGTTATTTTATTTGCTGCAAAGTGAGGTGCTGCCCTCCAGTGCCATCTTTGTTTGGGCTCAAAGGAGTGGTTTTGAGTTTTGGAGCTCAGTCCCCACCTCTGCCTTGTACTTAGATTCTTGAAGAAGTTACTTTCCATTTAATCTCACTAGTTTGCCTTCTGAGAAATCAGTGTTGTGTGACTGGCCATGCCCAACATGGTGGTCATTTTATGAATGCGTAAGTCCCACCCACCCCCTTGTGGTGTAATCTCTCTTCAAGATCAACTGTTTCCCAGCACAGCTGTAGAGTATTTAAATAACCAAGCGTTTTTCATTAGCCTGTTCCCAGCACAGAGGTTATGCTGGTGCTTGGTTTGTATTTGGATTAAAGAATAAACCATTTGTCTGTTATATGGGAGCCTTTGTTTATATGTGAGCCCATTCCATGGAACCCTTGAAAGACAAGTCATTAAGTCCGTTTGGATTTCAATGTTTTTCCTCTGCAGTTGGGAGTTTGTTTTTTTTAATTGAAGATATGGACTCATTCCAGCCTCCACCTTCACTTGCTTTGCAAGGTAATTTGGCTGAGAATTGGAAGTGCTGGGAACAAGCTTTTAAATTATATTTTACCGCAGCAGGACTTATCTTTCCAAGAAACGGCAAGTAGCTATTCTGCTTCACTGTGTGGGAAAAGCTTTAACAGTATATAATACTTTAGTTTTTCCTGAGGAAGGGCCATAAGATACAGCAGAAGTTCTCGAACAATTTAGAATATACTGCACTCCTTGTAAGAACCTGGTGTTTGAACGATATTTCTTTTGGAGAAGCTAGCAGATGTGAATTTGGGAGTGCAGCTAATGATATGGTGAGAGGTAGGATTGTGTTCAGTGTGAAGGAGAAGAAATTAAAAAAAAGACTTTTGAAGGAAACTGATCTTACTCTTGAGAAAGCAGTTGAAATATGCTGGGTAGCTGAGGCAACAAAAAATCAACTGCAGCCTATAGCAATTTCCTCCAAGGAGCTGTATGATGTATATGTGACTGACAAGAATCATGAAGAGATTCCAGTTCAAGTTCTTGGAGCCAAAAAGTCACAATTTGAACGTAGATAGGGACTGCGGTGGCTTAGTGGTTAAGACGCTGAACTGCAGACTGGAAGGTCGGCAGGTCAGCAGTTCGAGACCTGAGTGCTGCGTGACGGAGTGAGCTCCCGTCTTCAGTCCCAGCTCCTGCCAACCTAGCAGTTTGAAAGCAAGAAATTGCAAGTAGATAAATAGGTACCGTCTCGGCGGGAAAGGTAACAGCGTTCCATGCACCTCGGTGTTCAGTCATGCCGGCCACACAACCACGGAAGCGTCTTTGGACAGCGCTGGCTCTTGGGCTTAGAAACGGGGATGAGCACCGCACCCTAGAGTCGGATACAACTGGTTGGGGACACCTTTACTTTTTTTTTATGACCAGACTAGAGATAACAAGTGCCCCTATCGTGGTATAGTACACAAACCTTGAAAATGCCCAGCATTTGGAAAGACTTGTAATAAATGTGGCATGAACAATCTATGCCAGATTATGTAAAGCAACATCATTAACTCTTGATAAAGGACAACAAAGATATCAGACTCATGAGTTTGATCTAAGCAGTTTGATGATAGGCATGTTATCTCAAGAGACTAATGGTTTAGTTACAAACCAAAGTGCTGGGTGGTATGTTGATATAATTATACAAGGATGTTCAGTAAAGTTTAAATTAGATACAGGAGCTGAGGCAAATGTATTGCCATTCAATATATTTTGTGGGCTATCAGGCAAGAAAGTACTAACCAAAAGTGATGTAACTCTTGTGGTTGATGGAAGGACATGCATACAGCCTTTGGGAACTATAGTTCTTGAACGTCACACTCCCAGGGGAGTAACCAGATTATTGTTTTATGTAACAGATTTTTCAGTGATTCCATTACTGCGCAGGTCGGCCTGACAGACTTTGGATTTGGTCTGTAGGGTTGATGTTGTACATACAGCTGAACCTTTAACACAGGAACGGCTGTTTGCTATGTACTCTGATGTTTTTGAAGGTTTAGGTGAGTTTGAAGGTTCTTGCCACATACATATTAATCTTGCCACATACATATTAAGCCTTCGAACTGTGGTGCTGGAGAAGACTCTTACGAGTCCCCTGGACTGCAAGGAGGTCAAATCAGTCCATCCTAAAGGAAATCAACCCTGACTGCTCATTGGAAGGACAGATACTGAAGCTGAAGCTCAAATATTTTAGCCACCTAATGCGAAGAGAAAACTCCCTGGAAAAGACCCTGATGCTGGGAAAGACTGAAGGCAAAAGGAGAAGGGGACGGCAGAGGATGAGATGGCTAGATAGCATCACCGATGCAATGAATATGAACTTGAGCACACTCCGGGAGAGAGCGGAGGACAGGAAGGCCTGGCATGCTATGGTCCATGGGGTCATGAAGAGTCGGACACAATTTAACAACTGAACAACAACAACAACAATATGCCCTAGGGAAGGTATCGCTTTCATTGTCTGCCATTTGGGTTTAAATCCTCTAGTGAAGTGTTTCAGCAAAAAATGAAGAGATTTTTGGGCACATAAAAGGGGTGTATATGATAGCTGATGATATGATCATAGCAGCAGAGACAGTTGAGCAGCATGATCAGATTTTACATGAACTTATGGAAACAGCACATGCTAAGAACATCAAATTCAACAGAGAAAAGATTCCGTTTCAGACTAACTCTGTGAAATATATAGGGGTGTATGAACCCCACCTACCTGGCTCCGCTGGGAGTCCGTGGGGGGGGAGGTGATCTGGTCCTCCCCCTTGGACTCCTCCCTGGCTGGCTCCACTCCATGGTGAGTCCGCAGAGCTGCTGGCCGTGGCCAGCCGTGGCCGGTCTTTGGACGCAAATGTGATCCGGCGAAGCAGATGCCATTTGTGTCCCTTTACCTTACCATGATAGGCTACGTAAATCTTTACGTAGCCTATCACGGTAAGGCAAAGGGACACAAATGGCGTCCGCTATGCCAGATGCCATTTGCGTCCGAAGACCGCTGCGGATGGACCCGGCCGGACCCAGACCCAGTGGTGCCAGGTAGTATCCGGCTGGGTCGGACTTTGCGGGGTGGCAGGGTGGGGTGGTCCGTTCCACCACGGACTTCGGGGAGGGGCGGATTCTAAGAATCTGGCCCCCACGGACTCCGTGGCAGAATTCTCCGCCATCCTTAGAAATATATGGGTCAGATAATGACAGCTCAGGGAGTTCTTCCTGAAGATGATAAAGTTAAGGCCATTCGAGAAATGACACATCCGCAAGATAGACAAGGTGTGCTCAGATTTTTAGGGTCCATACAATACCTGTCAAAGTATATCTCACAGGAGGCAGAATTGACAGCATCCTTAAGAAATTTGCTAAGAAAGAATGTAGTATTTTAGTAGATGCCAGAACGTCAGAAAGCTTTTGAAATTATTAAACAGCAATTGTGTCAGGTACCTGTTCTCCAAAATTTCATGTTACCAAATCAGTTGTTGTGCAAGCAGATGCATCAAAATATGGCTTGGGAGCATGTTTGTTTCAGGAGAATAAACTGGTGTCTTATGCGTCAAGGTTGCTTAGCATCTCAGAGCAAAATTATGCTCAAATAGAGAAAAAATTACTTGCTGTTTTGTATGCAATAAGAAAATTCCATCAGTATGTGTTTGGCAAAGTTGCCTCAGTCCAAACTGATTGCAAGCCTTTGGAAACAATTTTTTTAAAGCCTATAGGAGCTGCTCCTGCTCGCTTCAGTGGATGCTTTTACAGCTCCAGAGGTATCAACTTAATGTTGTGCATACCCCAAGCAAATTTATGTATCTTGCTGATACCTTGACACAGGCTACTGTGGATCCTCCTGTAGGTGATGCAGATTCTTTGAAAGGTGAGAGAGTAGTACATGAATTTAATACATTAGCTATGCTCCCAGATAGAGTAGTTACTATGCAAGAAGCGACAAAGCAAGATTGTCAACTTCAAGTGGTGGCAACACTCATGAAGCACGGATGGCCACAGGTCTTGAGAGATGTATCCCCTGCTGCAAAGTGTTTCTGGCCGGTGTCAGGATGGTATTCTTCATATGGGAGGTAGAGTGGTTACTCCTGTGTCTCAAAGACAGAGTCTGCTCTCTCAACTTATGAGTCTCATCAGGGTATTCAGAGAACTAAGGCAAGGGCAAGAGGGTTAATGTACTGGCCTGGTGTGTCTAAAGAGATTGAAATATTGGAAATTGTTCTGTTTGTGCTCGTTTTGCTCCAAGTAATCAAAAGGAGCCATTTAAACCACATGAGATCCCTGAAATGCCATGGGAAAAGTTGGGTGTAGATATTTTTGAATATGGCTCTTCTCCTTTTCTTATTGGAGGTAAGGCTGAAGGACAGCTCAGGGAGCCAGCAGGAGCCCAGGTAAAACCTCACAGCCTCTCGACCCTCACCCCTTTCTTATTGTAGTTGATTATTTTTCAAAAATATTCAGAGGTACTGTCTAGAGTTTAAATTGTTTGTTCAGGAATGGGAGTTTGAACAATGTTTTAGCAGCCCGAGGTATCTGCAGTCTAATGGAATGGTTGAAAGAGCAATCCAGTCCATCGAACAGCTCATAAAGAAGGTGGAAGATGCACGTGTGGATCTGCATCTGGCGCTACTGTAATATCAGAACACATCAGTTACTGGCATCTTAATCAGTTACTGGCATGTTAATGGGCAGAATGCTAAGGAGCAAGCTTCCAGTAACAACTACTTTATTGCGCCCTAAGCTTCCCACTGATGTACATAAGAACTTTCAGAGAGCCCAGGTCAGACAATTTTTTTTTTATGATCATACAGTAAAGTCCCTTAAGCCCCTACAAGAAGGAAATTCAGTATGGATGGAGTCAAATGAAGCATGGCTCCCTGCTGTTGTTGCAGCAAAATATGAGCAGCCCCATTCATATCAAGTGAGGACTCTAGAAGGCTGTCTGTGTCATCATAATAGGCACCATTTAAGGTTTCAAAGTCGGGCATCTGAAGGCCATGGTCATGCAGATTTAGAGCAGGGCAAATCTGCTCCCATAGAACAGGATGCTCAATACAGAAGCTGTTAATGGGGGACAATAACATACCTTGTGAGACACGTGTATTGCCAGCTGAAGAAAGGCATCCCATAGGTGTAACATCTCATGGCTTTTTACCAGAAAGATATGTTCCTTGATGAAGGATGCTCGTAAAGATGATCCTCAATGGTGGGCCAAGTACTGGTGACCTCTGGCCCCACTGAGTAACTGATTATAATGTCTTACTTATAGTTTGTGATATATTAGTTTTTATATGTATGTTTTCTGTTTCCAAGCACAGTATGTTTCAACTGTTTCCAAGCACAGGTACAGAGCATTTAACTAACGAAGTGTTTTCAGTTAGCCTGTTCCTAGAATAGAGATTATGCTGGTGCTTGGTTCGTATTTGGACTAAAGAATAAACCTTTTGTCTGCTATATGGGAGCCTTTGTTTATATGTGAGCCTATTCCATAGAATCATAGAATAGTAGGGTTGGAAGGGGCCTACAAAGCCATTGAGTCCAACCCCCTGCTCAGTGTAGGAATCCAAGTCAGAGCATCCCTGACAGATGGCTGTCCAGCCTCATCTTGAATGCCTCCAGTGTGGGAGAGCCCACTACCTCCTAGGTAATTGGTTCCATTGTCACATTGCTCTAACAGTCAGGGAGTTTTTCCTGACATTCAGCCGGAATCTGGCTTCTTGTGAGCCCATTATTCCGTGTCCTGCACTCTGGGATGATGGAGAAGAGATCCTGGCCTTCCTCTCTGTGACAACCTTTCAAGTACTTCAAGAGCGCTATCATATCTCCCCTCACTCTTCTCTTCTCAAGCCGAAACATGCCCAGTTATTTCAGTCTCTCTTCATAGGGCTTTGTTTCCAGTCCCCTAATCATCTTTGTTGCCCTCCTCTGAACCCTCTCCAGCTTGTCTGCATCCTTCTTAAAGTGTGGTGCCCAGAACTGGACACAGTACTCCAGATGAGGCCTAGCCAGTGCTGAGTAGAGGGGAACTAGTACTTCCCGGGATTTGGAAGCTATGCTTCTATTAATGCAGCCCAAAATAGCATTTGCCTTTGTTGCAGCCACATCACATGGTTGGCTCATCTTCAGCTTGTGATCGACAACAATTCCAAGATCCTTCTCGCTTGTAGTGTTGTTGAGCCACGTATCCCCCATCTTGTAACTGCGCCTTTGGTTTCTTTTTCCTAGGTGCAGAACTTGGCCTTTATCCCTGTTAAATGTCATTCTGTTGTTTTCTGCCCAGCGCTGCAGTCTATCCAGATCACTTTGAATTTTGTTTCTGTCTTCCAAAGTATTAGCTATCCCGCCCAATTTTGTGTCATCTGCAAATCTGATCAGCATTCCCTGCACCTCCTCCCCCATGTCATTAATAAAAATGTTGAGGAGCACTGGGCCCAGGATTGAGCCCTGCGGTACCCTGCTCATTACCTCTCCCCAGTTTGAGAAGATCCCACTGATAAGCACTCTTTGAGTCCGATTCTGTAGCCAACTGCGGATCCACCGGATTGTTGTTTCATCTAGCCCACTTTGAGCTAGTTTGCTCATCAGGATATCATGGGGCACTTTGTCGAAAGCTTTGCTGAAGTCGAGGTATATGATGTCTACAGCATTCCCACAGTCCTCAAGGGAGGTGACTTGATCAAAAAATGAGATCAGATTAGTCTGGCAGGATTTGTTCTTGACAACTCCATGTTGGCTTCGAGTAATCACTGCATTGTTTTCAAGGTGCTTGCAGATGGATTGCTTTATCTGCTCCAAAATTTTCCCAGGGATTGATGTCAGACTGACTGTTCTGTAGTTCCCAGGTTCCTCCTTTTTACCCTTTTTGAAGAGAGGGACAACATTAGCCCTCCTCCAATCATCTGGCACTTCACCCGTCCTCCATGATTTCTCAAACAGAATAGACAGTGGTTCTGAGAGTTCTTCTGCCAGTTCCTTTATTACTCTAGGGTGCAGCTCATCTGGCCCTGGAGATTTGAACTCATTCAAAGTAATTAGGTGTTCCTTGACCTATCGATCTCAAGCTGCAATCCTGCCCCTTCAGCCTGTACTTCGCCTTTGCTAGGGGGCTCATAGACCCTCTTTCGGGAGAAGACTGAGCCAAAGTAGGAATTGAGCACCTCTGCCTTTTCTTTGTCATCTGTTATCATTTTGCCATCCTTATTTAATAGCTGAACAACCATTTCTTTCCTCTGTCTTTTACTATGCATGTAGCTGAAGAAAGCCTTTTTGTTGCTTTTAGCATCCCTTGCTAACCTCAGCTCGTTCTCAGCTTTAGCCTTCCTGAAGTCATCCCTGCAATTCTGTGCTACCTGCCTGTACGCTTCGTTTGTAGCCTGGCCTTCCTTCCACTTCCTGTATGTATCCTTTGTTGTTTTCAGGTCATCTCCAAGTTTTTTGTGAAGCCACATTGGCTTCTTCTGTTGTCTTCCACCTTTTTTTCTTGTTGGAATTGTTTGTAATTGTGCCTTGAGAATTTCCTTTTTTTAAAATCTCCCACCCATCTTGGACGCCTTTTCTCATTATAGTCGCTTGCCATGGGACCTTACTGATCATTGTTCTGAGTTTATTAAAATCAGCTTTCCTAAAATCCAGGGTACGCGTTTGACTACACTCGACTTTTGCTTCCTTTAGAACCAAGAACCCAAGTATAACACGGTCGCTTTCCTCAGAGTTCCTGTAACAGCTACTTGATCCACTAAGTCATCTCTGTTGGTTAGGATCAAGTCAAGAATAGCCAATCCTCTAGTTCCTTTCTCTACTTTCTGTAGGAGGAAGTTATCCGACACACAAGTCAGGAATTTCCTGGAGGGACCATGTTTTGCAGAATTTGTCTCCCAGCAAATATCGGGGAAATTGAAGTCCCCATTACTACTACATCATGCCTCCTTGAAACATTGGCCATTTGCTTTTCAAAAGTTTCATCCTCGTCTTCTCCTTGATTGGGTGACCGGTAGTAGACTCCAACCACCATGTTCCTTTATTCTTTGCTCTATTTATTTTGATCCAGATGCTCTCAATGGGGCTACCAAGCTCATCCTCCTGTATTTCTGTGCAGAGATATGTATTTTTCACATATAGTGCAACTCCACCTCCCTCTCTGTTCCTCCTCTTCTTTTTGAACAAGTTATATCCTTCTATTGCTGTATTCCAGTCATGAGAGTCATCCCACCAAGTCTCAGTTACACCTATCAAGTCATAATTACCCTCTTGTATTAAGAGTTCAAGTTCACTCTGTTTGTTTCCCATACTCTGGGCATTAGTATATAGACATCGAAGACCATGTGCTTCATGGTCTGGCTTTCTTCCTACATGTTTCTGAAGACTATTATTGGGCGCTATTAAAGCTGTTCTCTCTGTTGCGGTGCATGAGCCTTCGTCCATTGTTAACCCCACCTTACATCTCCCTTCCCTGTAGGATTCAGTTTAAAGCCCTCCTGATGAAGTTCTTCATTCTGTGGCCAAACACATTCTTCCCATCCTTTGTGAGGTGCAACCCATCCCTTGCCAACAGCCCATCTTCCAGGAAGTATAGCCTGTGGTCCCAGAATCCAAATCTCTCGCACCGGCACCACTTTTGTAGCCAGTCATTCACCCGGAGTATTTTTTTTCCCTTTCTATCCCTCTTCTAACTACTGGAAGGATGGATGAGAAAACTATCTGGGCCCCAAAGTTCTTGAGTTTCCTTCCCAAAGCTTCAAAGTCTGACATGATTTCTTTGTAGCTCTGCTTGGCGGTATCATTTGTTCCCACATGGATGAGAAGGAAGGGATACCTGTCAGTGGGCTTTATGAGTGCAGGCAACCTTTCAGTCCCATCTCTAATCTGTCCTCCTGGGAGACAACATACCTGGTAAGTCCACGAGTCTTCACAACATACTTGGGTTTTGATCCTGCGCAGCAAGGAGTCTCCCACACTACTACTACTTTTCTCTTCTTGTTGTTGTAGGCCTGGGTTTCATCGCCTCTGCTTGACTGACCTTCAGCCTCTTGTTCACTCTCATGCAGGTTCCCCCGTAATTCTTCCTCTGCAGGCTGTCCTCCAGTCTCATCCTCAAGTACCTGGAATCAGTTCCACAGCTCCACTGCTTCCACTGGTGCAGAGTGGCATCTAGGTCTTCTTCTCCTAACTGTCATCCTTTTCCAAGGAGTATCCTCTATGTCATTTTTCCTCACCTCAGCATTTCCCACTTCTGCCTCAGCTTGCTGTTGCTCTTCAAACTTCTGGTCTTCCCTTTGCTGCTGTAGTTCCCCCATTCTGTCCAAGAACGCTTCGTGTTCTCTTATTCCCTGGAGGGTCGACAGTCGCCACTCCAGTCCTCTTACTTTTTCTTCCAGCAGCGTGATCAACTTGCACTTGTTGCAGGTGTAGGCCATGTTGTTCTCAGGCAAGAAAACAAACATTGCACACACCTTGCAGGTCACCACCACTGGAGAGTCTTGTCCTTCCATAACCTCTTTCCCTTTTTGTGTCTAGCTTTCTGATTGTTCTAGACTAGCCTGTGCCTGTTCCTCTACTCAGTAGAGGTTAAAAGCAGAGTCCCACTGGCGTGGAAGTGTGTGTTACAAGAAAAAAACTATTTTACGGAACCCTTGAAGGACAAGTCATTACACCCTGCCCCAGCCACCATCATTACAGCCATTTTGTGAGAGTCCCACAACACTCTCTCAAAATTCCAAATGTGCTCTCTGTGAAGTAACTCTCCCTTAGGTCTGTCTGCCTCTACTTTGGGCAGTTGTCTTCACTGTCCTACAAGCTTCAGCTCCTAAATTCACTAGGTGAAAGAGACACTTGATATGCCTAATTGGTTCCCTTTACTAAACCAGGAGAACCCAGGAAATATGAACACTAGTGTTACAAAATAGCAATCCTAAACCTATCTCAAGGAAACCCAAGTAGTAACATTGTGAGTGAAAAAACCCAGTGGGTGAAAAAACCCAGGGGAGAAATGGAGTTTTTAAGCATGAAGAAGGCAGGACTCTTACCTGTAAGAGTCTGAACCTCCCATATGAGGGAAAAATCAGTAGATATGTTAATAATGATGTTAATAGATCACCTCAGAGGCAGGGGTGCTGGAGAGGCTGAGGTAAGTCCTCAAAGACATGCACATATAGAAATGTCGCCTCAGTATTGGAATCTGAAAGAGAGAAACTGGGGGCAGAGATGCAACTGAGAGAGATAGAGTTAGGGGTAGGGTTTAGAGATAGACAGCCTCAGGGTTTGATGAAGCGACATCTAGACAGGGGGGTTGTGGGAACAGGAGTTAGAAGGGGTAGAGTAGGCAGGGTAAGACCTAGAACTGAGTGATTACTTATAAGATATAACATCTCTTGCATTAAATAAACTTTGTTTGTTTTTAAATGATAAAATCCCATGTCTTCTTCATCTTTCTGCTCTACCAATAGTGATCATATTTCCTGGGTACTTCTCCTGGTTGGGTAAAGAGAACAAATTAGGCATATTGGGTGTCTCTTTTACCTGGTGAATTTAGGGGCTGAAGCTTGTGGGGCAGTGTGGACAGCTGTCCCAAAGCAGAGGCAGACAGACATTAGAGAGGGGTTATGTCACACTCTCCAAATCAGAAAGGCTTAGAAAAAAGGCAAGTATAGGGACATATGATAGAGGTGTGTAATATTATGCATGGTGTGGAGAAAGTGGATAGGGATTGTTTTTTCTTCCTCTCTCAGTATCAGAACCTGTGGTCATCCCATGAAACTGATTGGTGAGGGATTCAGGACAGATAAAAAGAAGTACTTCTCTACACAGCACATAGTTAAATTATGGAATTTGCTTCCACAAGATCTAGTGATGGCCACTAACTTTAAAAGGGAATTAGACAAATTCATGGAGAATAAGGCTATCACTGGCTTCTAGCTATGGTGCTTATGACCCAATTTGCCATGCACAAGTGGGAGTGAGCGACAGTGCTGCCTCCCGTACTCTCCTCACTTCTACTTCTAATCAACAACTTACCATTGGACAGGTCATAGGTTGTAAGCATGATATGTGAACACAGAGCGCTGGGTTGCGTTAACTACTGGGTTGTTTAGCCCCTAAAGAATTGGGCATGTTTAGCCTTGAGAAGAGAAGACTGAGGGGAGATAGGATAGTACTCTTCAAGTACTTGAAAGGTTGTCACAGAGAGGAAGGCCAGGATCTCTTCTCGATCATCCCAGAGTGCAAGACACGGAATAATGGGCTCAAGTTACAGGAAGCCAGATTCCGGCTGAACATCAGGAAAAACTTCCTGTTAGAGCAATACGGCAATGGAACCAATTACCTAGGGAGGTGGTGGGCTCTCCCACACTGGAGGTGTTCAAGACGAGGCTAGACAGCCATCTGTCAGCGATGCTCTGACTTGGATTCCTGCATTGAGCAGCGGGTTGGACTCGATGGTCTTATAGGCCCCTTCCAACCCTACTATTCTATGATTCTATGAATTCAGCACTCTGGATTCCCCTGTCATGCAGACAACTGACAACCTCTCTGATGGTTAATTAACCCACGATTTGTCATTACATGCAAACTGCCCATCTCTATTACCTCCATTATCAGAAGCAGAGTGCCCCTATATACCTATTGCTGGGGAACACAAGCCAGAGGGTGCTATTGCACTGTTGTCCCACTTGTGATCTTGACATGGGCATCTGGTTGGACACTGTGCAAACAGAACACTGGGCTAGATAGTCCTTGGCTTGATCTAGCATGGATCTTCCTGTGTAGATTTGTAATAAGCAGGATGACTTATCAGCCCCTCAATTACGCAAGCCTGGAGCTGGCACAGTAAATTCGCCCTCCCCATTGGTTTCAGTGGGGGGGGGATTTTATGAAAACAGCAACCCAACTATACAAACTTAAAGATTTCTTACAGAGGTATTCAAACCCCCGGATCTACTGGCTGATGGGGATTAAGACAGGACGGAGGTGCCCTTCCACTGGCAGAGGGGAAATCATGGGAGGGCCACATCTACGCAGAGGCCCAGTTTTGCATGCAGAAAGCTCTAGCACTGGTAGTGTTGCTGCCAGCAAAAGCTGGTGTTAGGGCCCAAATGGGAATTCTGAGAGCAAGGTGGGGGTCAGATAGAGGAGGCTTTGGAATCACCAGATCCAAAGCCCCTCCAGCCCCCAAGGGCCCCTAAAATTGGTCCTTCAGCTACACCAGCCTGGAGTTGGCACAGTAAATTTTCCCCACCATTGGTTTTAATACGGGACGGAAATTTTTAAAAGTTGGGGAAAAACCATAAGGTAAGTCTGTGCGCGCGCACACACACACACCTCTAGAACCTGGGTAGCACACCCTGAAGCTTTCCAGACTCACTCTTTGGGCTGTATGAAAAGATGTCAAAAGAGCGCACGTACAAAAAGGCTGGCCTTCCATGCACTGCTGTGTGCTCTTGTGAGGAAGAATGCTCCAGCAGTTAAGTTCTCTAACCTGAAGCAATCTTGTTTGTCTCATATGTTTTTAAATTAAAAACTAATATCACTTTTTAAAAACATATCCTGTCATACATTTTATCTGGGTGGATTCTTGGAGTACCATGATAAAAACTCAGACCACAAGATTCCTGTTACTCTTTAAGGACTCTTATTTTGATACGTAGATCTCTCTTGGAATTTGCATATTTAATTGCTGGGCTGCTAGAGAAAGCTGAATGCTAGAGGGAGCAAAAGGAAAGCTGGAAAGGCGGAAGGCCATCTAATCTCCAGCCCACTGTTGTGAGAGCAGGACCACCTGCCTAGCAGTGCCCTTTGCAGAGCAACCTACACAACCCAGAATACCACAAACAATGAGCAGGTGCACCAAGAAAGGCCCAACAAGGCAAACAGCTACAGATGATTCAGGCAGGGGAAAGACAAAATGCTTTCCTTTCTGTTTTAAGGGGGAGGCATAACCTGGTATAAGATATGGAAATTTTTCTTTCTCGCTGTAATAGCAGGACACACACACCCTGCTTGAAAAGATGCCATAAACACACCCTAGGCGTGTGCATGCACACACAGAGCTTTTACCGGGCTGGTTGCGGTTCCAGTGGGTGTACGTGACTTCATCCCCGCTCAGCCAATGGAAGGAGCCTGTTTCGTTCATGTCCTGTAGTGCTGTCCAGAAATATTCATCCTCCCAGCCGTAAATTAGGCTGCTCACATAGGCCTGTTCAAACCTTGTCCAGGGAGACAAAGGAATGTGTCAGTCGCTTCCACACCACATCCACCAATCCTTGTTCCTTCCTCCAGAGGGTGATGTTCAATGGCATCCTGCTACTTTGCCACCATCTCTGCATCCAGGTAGCTTCTGCTCCTTCCAAAGACAACCAGAAAGGTCAAGTGCCTAGCCCACCTTTATTCTGAAGGATTTGCAGTGGAATATCTGGAAACCCTTCACACCCTAACCCTGCTTAGGAAATGTCTACACTACAAAAAGCCCTCTGCATTACTTACAACAAAACACACACCTGTTGGTAATAGTGACCAGGGTAGATCTGTGATCCATGCACATCTTCCGAGCTTCACTGTATATCACATGGTCATCTCCCAGCCAATAGCAAGATGGGCTGTGCCATTTCCAACCCTGACAAAAACATGTAACAGTAAAAAAACAAAACCCTCATGAAACTGATACATATGAATTAACAATCAAAGAGGCACATATTAGAAGTATAAAGAGTAAGAAAATTTGAATGAATTTTAGTCTGATAAAGTTTTATTCTGATTTGCTGGAGGGTTATTACGTTTAATGGGACCGCGGTGGCTTAGTGGTTAAGACGCTGAACTGCAGACTGGAATATCGGCAGGTCAGCAGTTCGAGAGCTGAGTGCTGCGTGACGGAGTGAGCTCCCGTCTTCAGTCCCAGCTTCTGCCAACCTAGCAGTTCAAAAGCAAGAAATTGCAAGTAGATAAATAGGTAGCGCCTCAGCGGAAAAGGTAACAGTGTTACAGGGGGAAAGGTAACAGCGTTCCGTGCACCTCGGTGTTCAGTCATGCCGGCCACATGACCACGGAAGCATCTTCGGACAGCGCTGGCTCTTCAGCTTAGAAACGGGGATGAGCACCGCACCCTAGAGTCGGACACGACTGGCTGGGGACACCTTTTTATTACGTTTAACTTTTTTCGCTTTTATCAGCCAACTAGCACCTTCAAGATGTGATGTGCTATCAGGGTCCTGCACTACAGGACCATGCAGGGCCCACCAGCACCTGCATTTCTTCTCTTCCCAGTACTCAAAAGAGCACTCAGAGATGCTCTTTTGAATGTTGCCACCCACTACAGGTTTCCCATGCAGCATTCTGGGCTCCGCAGTGCCATTAATTATTTCCCTCTCTTTCCTGGTACTCCATTGAATGCTGAGAAATAAAGACTTTTTAAAAGGGGCCAGGCAGCTCAGGAAGCACCATCAGTTATGCTACTGTGGGTGGGTGGTGGCAGGGGAAGCGGTGGCACCAGCCAACAGCAGAGGGCCAGGAAAAAAAAGAAAAAATTAAGCAAGCGGCAGTGCTGCTCCTCTGCCCCTGGCCTCCTTGCCCACCACTGTCCAATAAGCCTGCTTGGGGGGGGGGGAAGGTCCATGGAGGGCATCTTGCCCAGGGCCCCCTCAGGCCTGAATTTGGCCGCATGTACTGGGAAAAAACAAATACATTTACCCCAAACTACCACAGAGGTTTGCTAAGCAGGATGTGGCTACACGGGGGTAGGGGGTGGGGGGAGGCATTTTCCACACGCTCAAAGGCATTATAATCAGACTGTATAACTAAGACAAGACAACAACAAAAACATAAACATAAATATAAGATCCACTGGAGGAAAAACCAGAATGCTCCTCAAGGGATTTTCACCACAGTCATTATAGTAAATGGTTCTTTTTACAATCCATCATGTTTTCTTCTGCAAATATCCTCTTTTTGTAAAAGAAATATTGAATAAATATAGGAAAAGTACAACACACACATACACACCAAACTTCTATAACAAGGAAGATATAACAACAGAGAAATGGGCTGAGGGGAAGAGGGAAACCACCACTAAGAGCTATAGATAACCTAACAGGCACATAGTACCATACAAAATGTGGCTGAAATGACAGAACTACTGGAAAAAAATGTAAAATTAAAAGGATCACCAAGATTATAGAACAATGCAATTAACTGATCTAAATTTATAGTCAACAAAACATCCTATCATAACACATTCACTATCTGATCTCTAACATGTTGTCTATACTTATCATTTCAATATGGAATAAAAGGATACCAGGGGGAGTATCCAGTACTGGCAATCCACCAGCACTAAACACGTTGCACTAGCGGGAACAAGTCAGTGTAGCTCCTTTCTACACTAGATGTTTTGTGTGGAATTGCTGTGCTTTGTTCACTCACTTTTTACAGGGCATTCATACAATGCTGTCACATCCAATAGTGTCCTACCCTCAATTTTTACTTCTTTTCTCAGACCTCAGAAAGTCCAACTTTTTTATTTTTACTGTGGCCTGCCCTAACAGACTCCACCATGCCCTTTTTTTGCCATTATACTTTAATGCATGGGGGTGTGGCACTTCAGTGGCTGTTTTTGTATTTTAGGGGTTCTGTTGTGTTTTTCTGTCCGTTGGGTAAAAAGTGGGTGTTCTGCACTCCTTCATTTCGACGCCATCTCTTTGTCAGTTCCCCAGCCTGAGACTCTCGTGATGGTTCGCGCTCACAAGCATGAGCGGTAGGTACGTGCCTACCCATCGCTCCGAAATGGTGGCTGGAATGAAGTTGGTCCTCCCCAAAGACCTTTGGGCACTGAGTCCAAAAGCAACCATTGCAAAGATACAAAAATGTGTGAAAGTGTGATTAAATAAATGAAAACACCTCTCTGTGCCTCTGTAACTGCGCAGCTGCGAAGGGACGGGGGGAGTAGAGGGGCATCACATAGTGACGCAAGCACTACGCACGCCTACAACATGCCCACTGCAAAATGCAAAGTCAGTCTGGGGACTGGACAGATGGCTCGTGACCATGGGGAAACCCTCAGCAAACCAAAAACATCGCAGCAAAACACCTCCTTGGAAATCTGCATTTTCCAGGAGAAAGCAATGGATGGCTGCGAAGTGGCAACTGCGTCATCTGTCCCAAGGGACCACAACTCGCAGCCGCCCCAGA
Source organism: Heloderma suspectum (assembly GCF_057233095.1). NCBI lineage: Eukaryota > Metazoa > Chordata > Lepidosauria > Squamata > Helodermatidae > Heloderma > Heloderma suspectum. Next base: position 128,144,273 of record NC_139462.1, on the reverse strand, counting down.
GTAAAAGGCTCAGGTCCCTATTGCCACTCAGCACGCTTCTTCTAATACCTTTTCAATTGGTGCCATTTGTCATCCAGGGGTTTTTTTAACCAATAATTTAATTAGTGCCAAATATGTTTCCAGCTATACTTTTTAAAATATTAAAATACTAGTGACATAATGCTTAAATGAAAGAGTGTTATTGTTCTATCACGTGTTTTTTTTTTAAGTAAACAGTGAATCCGTGCTATCTTTCTGGTCACCACCATTTTAGTAATATTTTTTCCTAATGAAATACCTCCAAACTACACTTTCAATCCAAAGCAAATCTTAAACATTTTTTATTTTGACATTTCGTGGGTAGTACTGGGCAATTGTGCTAAAATGAACAAGTGCTTAGGGCTAATTAAATTAATGATATTGTTTTCCTAAGGATCACTCAGATGTTTTTTTTTAGCGGTCACTCAGATGAACTGGACCTTCCCCTTCCCTATCAACAGCAGCTATGTTGTATGGAGGGAACAGGGACCAGCCCAAAAGTTTGCTATCTAAGGTGAACTGGGAAATGGCGTCTCCTCACCCTAAGCCAAGGCACATAATACCAAGGCTAGCCGTGTTATTTTGGCTCGTGAGGGAAGAAATTCCACAAGTGATGCTCCCTGGGAGTAAAAAATAAAGGTAAAAAAAAGGTAAAGGTGTCCCCAACCAGTCGTGTCCGACTCTAGGGGGTGGTGCTCATCTCCATTTCTAAGCCAAAGAGCCAGCGCTGTCCAAAGACGCTTCCGCGGTCATGTGGCCGGCATGACTGAAGATCGAGGTGCACGGAACGCTGTTACCTTTCCCGCCGAAGCGGTACCTACTTATCTACTTGCAATTTCTTGCTTTCGAACTGCTAGGTTGGCAGGAGGTGGGACTGAAGACGAGAGCTCACTCCGTCACACGGCACTCGGGTCTCGAACTGCTGTCCTGCCGACCTTCCAGTCTGCAGTTCGGCGTCTTAACCATTGTATTCCGGACCCCCGCCTCCCCCCCCACACATACACACACACCTGGGAAGCAGATTTTTTTTTTAATGGTTTGCTGACAAGTGGGCGGCAAACTGCTCCATAGCACTACAAAGGCTACATTTAGCTTTTTTGCAAACACAATTTGATCCTTTTGGCAACCCTTAGCTGCTACAGAGCACCAAAAGGGCAGCTTGCAAACAAGCTAAATTTGACTTTTGTAGCACTACAGAGTGCTATGGGCAACATTTTTTTGGTAAATATTTTTTCACCACTGTCACCAAATTCAGCAGGACAGCGGCGAGGGCCACATGTGTTCCCCCACTGCCCCTGCCCCCGTCCCCACCCCAGTGCTAAGGCTGGCCTGATAACATAGTGGGATGTACCCACAGAAAAAGTGCAATACTCCTGGTAATGTGGGAAGTCAACTGCAGTTCCACTTGTAGCTTAAAGCAGAAGAGCAGTGATAAGTAGCACTAGAATCCGCCTGAGAGGCTTTGTTCTCAATAATGTTTCCTATGATTGCATCCCGAAGGCACAGGGTTGTTCTTGGAATCGAGCTGAAAAACCAATTCTGCCATGGACTCATTGGTCTGTACACCTTTACTTGGGAGTAAACCCTCACTGAACACAATGGGGCTCACATCTAAGTAGACATGTGTAGGATTGCAGTGTAAGTCTCTCTGCTTTGTCCCCCTGTCAGAATTCCCCTCATGACCCCTGAGCAACTCCTTAAGGATCTCTTTCCCCTTTAAGAGTCCCACCTTCCTTCTCTTAAACTTCCCCTTCCCAATAACATGGGGTTTAGGCTGTAGACATGGGGTGATTGGCACTTCAGGCACCTGGTTGTTTTCCACAACAGTTTACTGGTAAATTAAAACAAACCAATTACAGCTAAAGGTATTTACAGAATCAAGCGGAGTGATACAAAATGCATTAAGAGAAAATAAAGATTGCAAAAACGGAAGTTCCTCTACCCTAGCTGCACTTAGACTTCTCCAACCTGCTCCTTCCTTCTCTCCCTTCCTGCTCTGGTCTTCCTCTCTCCCTGGTCTTCCTCTCTCCCTCTCACAGGCTCTCTCCCCCTTTTTATCCCCTCCTTCCCCCAAACCAAAAAGTACTGTTTCAAACCTGGAAAAATGAAACATCCCTTCCCAGGGATATCCCCGCCCAACAAAAAAACAAAACCAAACCCCAAGCTTCTAAGCCTGACCTTTTAACCTTGCCTTTGTAGGCCTCAAACCTTCACACCCCCATGTGTAAAAACACAATTAAGACTGACCTTGCCCCAATAAGTGTCATGGACAATGGTCTTATCACATAGAAAAACTGGACTCATTTACTCGATTGAGGGCCATCCTCTTGACTTTGCCGTATTAACGTCTGCTAGCCACATTAGTTTTCAAGGTCACAGCACAAGATGAAGCAACTCAGCATTTAAAAAGAGGAAAAGTACATCAAGGCAATTTTTAAAGCATCTTCTCCACAGCCAACCCAAGCAGCCAAAGTCCAGCCCCTCATCAGAGGCTCTAAGAAAGGAAAAACCAATCTCTTTCTTGGCAAAAAAGAAGCAGCAAATCCCATCACAGCCTGCTTTCCTAGCTCAGGCTTGTTGATATTGGCCTCTCTCTGGAGCTGGGAACACAATAGGGGCTGTTCATGCCAAGGCAGCTCAAACTGGTCAGGCAGATGGAGGGGGAATCTGCTCTGAGATCCTAAAATCTGCTTTTGAAGGCAACCACAGCTTTCACCACTATCAACACAGAGTGAAGAGGCCTTCGAAAGGAGGCAGCAGGTCAGAAGTTTGAGAGGAGAACAAAAGGAAAGGGAATAAATGAGCGGAAACAAGGAAGCACTCATTCTTGCAAACCCAAGGGAAGAAGGAAACAGGAAACAGGTTTGGTAGGAAGACTCAGCTGGGGAGACATTTTTTGTCTTTGTCAACAGTTCAATGCCATCATGAAACGATCTAGTCACAAGGGACCCAGTGGATCGTCAATGTTTTCCAACTGGTGGTACTTTACAGCATGTGAAGTGGAAAAACAATAGTCTCAGTATAATTTAAGACTAGGGACAGACCATCCACCTTTTTCCTGATGCCTATACATTACCCCTTTAGGCAGTGTACTCTCTTTACCATTGTCAGTGCACAGCTCTACCAGCCTTTGCCATTTCTTTGTCTTGCCATCAGAGGCCAGTATAGGGATCATTTGGAATAAAAACAGGATTTGGGGCAGGAGCATCATGTTAAGTGAGGCTATTCTGCCCCATGGTGACAATTTCAGTTCTTTCCATTTATGTAACTCCTGCTTGATGCCTCTAATTACTGGATTATAATTAGCCAATTGGCAGATGTCTTTTGGGATTAAAATACCCGGGTATCTCATGCAGGAGTGCTGCAGATTGACCTTAAACTGGTCCTTAATTTTCTGCTGTTTTGCTTGGGGCGCATCCATGTACAGCAGTGCTGATTTATTCTAATTTGTAGTCCAGAACATTGTTTAAATTTAGACACATCGACCGGGTTTGCACAATCACCACACCCCAGCATGGCTTATTTAAGCCACAGTGGGTTGTGTGCTGGCCACCCTTTGGAATATTCAAGCGGCAGCGGGTGGGCACCATGGCTTATCATGTCATGCAAACCTGGCAAGAGTGGCTTATGTGAGGGTTCAACAGCCCTTGTATAACCCTAAAACAGCACATTGGTTATGCGAGGGTTGTTTGATCATTGATTTTAATACCTTCAATTCTAGGGTCATGTGGGCCAAGGGCTCAATTGCTAATGCAAATAAAGCAGCGGACACAGGGCACCCTTGTTTAGCGCCTCTGGTTAGCAATATCAGAGAGGAGTCTAACCTATTACCATGTATTAAGGCTTCCGATGTCTTATAAAGTTGCCCCACCTGGCCAGAAAGTGCTCCCCACACCCTTGGGCACCTAGTAATTCAGTGATCTAAGACCATTCCAAACAGCTGATAGCTTTAGTTTAAAAGCATCTAGTGACAAAAGGGAAATGGATGCTTTAGACTGAGCAGATTTAAGAGTCTTCAGGTGGTTGTCCCCATATTCTGGCTAGGCGTTAAGCCAATTTGCTATGAGTAAATATATTCATTAATGGATGGATTCAGATGTCTGGTCATTATGACCATAAAAAGTTTATGTCCCGTCTGAGGAGTGAGACCGGGCAATACGAACCTACTGACTACAGATGCTTACTGGGCTTTGGAGTGCTACCACCCTGGCCCTCCTCCACGTGTGTCTGATGTTAGGATGCCATTTATCAGTGTTTTAAAGGGTGGCAGCTCATCAACAGAGAATGTTTTGAAAAATTCCCCCATAGAGCCATTGACTCCTGGGAATTTCCCAGGTTTAAGCTTCTTTATGGCTTCTTTGACCTCCCATCTGAAATGGGTTGTTCAGGATGCTTTCTGTGGGTGGGTTCACAGGATCACAGAGGGAAAATAAGCCATGATGGCTCATTTTCCCTCCCCATGCATGCCAGTTGCAAGCCGCCTAGTTAGTATAATTACCCTTGCCAGGTGCAGGTTGTTGTGATGTCTGAACCCAGCGAGGGTGGATGGCTGGGGTGGTTTACTAACCACCCTGAAGCCTATGGCTTGTTCTAGAGTTCCAGGGTGATCTGTGATAGTTTCTTAAACCGCAAAGAACACAGTAGGCTCATAATCTCTTTCTTATCAGAATTGTAAGAGCTGTAAAGATCTGAATAGAAATCTCAAAAAGTCTTGTTATCAACTTACTGCTTCAGCTCCAACACCTCTGCCTTTTTTCAAATAGCTAGTATATCATTCCTAGTTCTTTCTTCTTATTGCTCTGGCTAGGAGGTGAGAGCTTTTGTTTCCAAACTCATAGTAGTAACAAATAGGTATGTCAAGGAGGTTTGGATGCCATTGAAGTCCAGTGCTTGCAATTCAGCCTGCTCCGAAAGCTAATGGTCTACACATTTTAGGCTTGCCTGGCCACCTGTGTTCCAGTGTTCCAGTGATAAACTGTCTATCTCCTCTAAAACATTCCTGTGCTTGGGATTTCTGTTTTTTAAGTAGGGAGTTTGCCTGGATAAAAAGGCCCCTCAGGACCACCTTCAGAGTGTCCCATAGCAGAACTTGGCATGTCCCGGCGGAGATTTTTCACTGGTTTTTTTTTAATGCTGTCTTTTATCCTATCCACCAGCAGCTGACGGGTAAGAAGAGACTCATTTAATCTCCAGAGCCAAGTCCATGTATGAGGGCTGGCAAACTTTAGTGTCAAGCCAATTGGGGGATGATCTGACACTGTAATTGGGCCAATGTTAGCATCATGGACTGATGGAAACAGATGCTCAGTGTAAAAAGGTAGTTGATGACTGGGCTTGCAAGACGCAACAACCCATCATAGGTTGTTGTGTTGTCCAAACCCAGAACATTTGTTCTTCAAACAAGCTATGACGAGAACCCATGGCTTGTTGTAGGGTTGTTCATGCCCACGGTGGGTTGTCGTGTCATCCGAACTTGGGAGAGTGTTTTTATTGTGGGTTGCCACTGTCAGCTACAGAGCCGCTTGGCAAGAATGGCAAAAAGGGGTGCCGCTCCTCTCCGAGCAAGCGATCTTGGGTGCTGAACTCTGCCTAGCAGCAAATTGCGCTTTGGCAGCCTGCACCCACCCTCCTTCCTCAGCAGCCTCCTCCCTCACCTCACACGGTCTTTTGGCTCTCCGCTTGTCAGCAAAGTTGTTTTTTCTAACCCACAGGAGCCAGCTGTGTGTGATCTACACAGCAACCTTGAAGGAGCTTGTTATCCTGCCAACTTTGATTGTGTCTTCAAGCCCGCCCCCCCGCCCCCCCCGGCAAGGTTTTCAAAAGGATTCCCTCGGAGAAGAGAAGAATCCTCTGCTTTTTAAAATGAAGTTATTTATGCATTGTTTCGACACTTCATATTCTCCAATCCGTTAGCATGATGTCGTATGTAAAATTTCCTTCCGTTTCATCAACAGAAAGGGGCCGATATTAACACCACACCCTTTTTGGTGAAATCTTGCCTGCCCCCTGGAGCCCTAATCCACCCTCCCCCCAAGTGGCCTTGCTCCATCCCCTGCACCCTAGGGTGGGAGCAGCTAGACCCAAACACAGTTGCTCCAGGTACTTGAGCAGGTCGAGTCCGCAAATCTGCAGAGTTTGCTTGCTTCAGCGACTGGCTTCCAATATGCCACCATGGATCCTGCAGAGGAGGTGGACGAGGACTACCTGTCAGTGGGCTTTATGAGTGCAGGCAACCCTTCAGTCACGTCTCTAATCTGTCCTCCTGGGAGACAGCCTACCTGGCGAGTCCATGCGTCTTCGCGACATACTTGGGTTTCAATCCCACACATCAAGGAGTCTCCCACTACTACTACTGTTCTTGTTGTAGGCTTTGGTTTCATCGCCTCTGCTTGACTGACCTTCAGCCTCTTGCTCACTCTCATGCAGGTTCCCCTGTAATTCTTCCTCTGCAGGCTGTCCTCCAGTCTCATCCTCAAGTACCTGGAAACGGTTCCATAGTTCCACTGCTTCCACTAAGCAGAGTGGGTTCTAGTTCTTCTGCTCCTGACTGTCACCCTTTTCCAAGGAGTATCCTCTACGTCATTTTTCCTCACCTCAGCATTTTCCTCTTCTGCCTCAGCTTGCTGTTGCTCTTCTAGCTTCTGTTCTGCACTTTGCTGCTGCAGTTCCATCACTCTAAAAATTCTTTGCCTTCTCTTATTCCCTGGAGGGTCACCACTCGCCACTCCAGTCCTCTTTCTTTTTCTTCTAACGGCGTGATCAACTTGCACTTGTTGCACGTGTAGGCCATGTTGTTCTCAGGCAAGAAAACAAACATCGCACAGACTTTGCAGGTCACCACCACTGCAGAGTCTTTTCCTTCCATTGTCTCTATTCCCTGTATGTTTCTAGCTTTCTGATTGTACTGGAATAGCCTGTGCTTTGTCCTCTATTCACTGGAAGTTAACAACAGAGTCCCCTGGTATGGAAGTGTGTGTTACAAGAAAAACACTTTAAAAAAATGTTAAGGGCCTCCCCCTTGACTTCCCCTGGCAAACTCCTATTTCCTGTCCCTGTTCGCTCACTCTGATCACTCGCTCTCCGAGAGCTTGCTTGCTTGTATAGCCCCTGGACCAGCTGGAGCAGCTTCCTCTACTCTGCTCTGCTCAGGTAGGAGGTGGGAAAACCTCCGCTTGGCCCACCCTCAGAAAGCCAGGTTCCGGCCCATGAAGCGCTGCCAGTCTCCAACCCATGATTCCTCCTCCCTGACTCCAGTCCATGCCTGCTGTCACACAAAGGTGCCTGCCCCCCTTCTGGGACAAGTTCACCAACAATGTGCTGCTCAAGTACAAGCAGCCCAACATATTTCCTTCTGTGCAAGAAAGCAACCTGGCCATCAACAGCGCCCCATGAACCCAGAGAGGCTCCACCTAAAACAAAGGACTCTGGCATTGCAATTCATGAAGTGGTCTGAAGTACTTTCCAAAGGGAAATGCAATCACAGCTGGAACATACAGATACCTGCCCTCAAGACAGTAGGGCTCTCCCACCTGTGCCACCTAGGCACGTGTCTCTGGAGGAGGAAGAGCTGCGGGAGCATCACGCTATTATTGATCTAGACCATGTCTCTACAACAATGGAAGGAGAAGCAAGTGGAGGAGTACCGGATTGTTTAAAAGGAATCAGCTTTGCTGCAATTTGGTCCATGCAGGGCTCCACAAGGGACTGCTTCGCACTGGTAAAAATCGCTTCACAGAACATACTTCTGGGTGGGGTGGGTTTGGAGTGAACGTCATCTGACTGGCAGGGGCTGTTCAACCAATAAGAGAGGCTTCCCCCCTCTCTCCCCGCTTTCTCCTTTCCCCTGAAGGTCCAGATGCACCTGCATTTCAGGAGCAAGCCTCATTGAGCACAATGGGAGTTACTTCCGAGTGGACAAACATATGCTTGTGCTGAGAAAGATGGGGGGAGGACACAGGGATGGGAAACCAGCCCCCTTTCTATCTGCAGGATCTCTATAAGGAAGGTGCGAAGAAGTCAGTTCCTAAGGCAATAAACCAAGACACCAGGAGAATTGCAGGTTCAGTGAAGCGCTTTACAGGCTTTAAACTTCCACTCACGGGGATCTCTGTAAATTCTGATGTGGACATTCAGAGTGCAAGCCTCACTGAGCACAATGGGAGTTACTTCCAAGTAGACACACATATGCGTGTGCTGGGGGAAAAGCAGGGGGAGAAAACAGGCATAGGAAACCAAACCGATACTGTGCTGGATTTCTATAACGAAGCTGTGAAGTAGTTACTTCCTAACGCAGTAAACCAAACAACGGAGGATCGGAGCCTCAAGATTGTGCTTTAGAGTATTTAGGGAGTGTGCTTTAAACTGTGCCATTTCAGTTGAGGGGGATCTCTGTAAATTCTGATGTGCACATTCAGAGGGCAAGCCTCACTGAGCACAATGGGAGTTACTTCTGAGGAGACACTGATTGGTTTGTGCAGGGATGGGAAACACACAGGAAGCACCCCTTGATCGGGGTCACGGTGAAAGGCACACCCTGGGCAGGGCTAGCATACCCAAGGTCAATGTGGGGGTTGGGGCACACATCAACTATACCAGGGAGTAGGGATGTTAGAGAATTCCGCCACGGATCCCAGGAAGGCCAAATTCCTGTGAATTCGGCCCCCTGGAATCCATGGCGGAACGGAGCAACCCGCCCCACCACCTCGCAAAAGCCCTGCGAAACGGAGCCTACCTGGCTGTGACTCTGGCAGCAGCAGCTCCGGTGGTGGCTCTGGTGGCAGTTCTGGTGGTGGCTCCGGCAGCTCCAGCCGCTGCCAAGCTGCGGCCGCTACGCCAGCCGCTACGCCACCTGCCATTTGCGTCCCTGGCAAGCTGTGATAGGCTAAGTAAGTATCTACGAAGCCTATCACGGCTCAGAGCAGGGACGCAAATGGTGTAGCAGCCGCCATTTGTGTCCCTGCTTTTGCTGTGATAGGCTACGTAAATATTTACATAGCCTATCACGACAAAAGCGGGGACGCAAATGGCGGCTGCTACAGCATTTGCGTCCCTTCGCTGAGCCGTGATAGGCTATGTAAATACAGTCAGGGCCAGAAATATTGGAACAAGGATAACTGTTTTGGCAGTTGGCCTCTGTACACCACCACATTGAAGTTGAAAGGAAACACACCCAGATGGGAGCGAAGTCAGGACTTTCAGCTGTAATTCAAGGGGTTTGACAAAAGTGGGGCACTAACCATTCAGGAAGGACAGCCAGTGGCATACACACACACCCATCATTGGTGGCTCATAAGTAATGGAGCGAATGGCTGACAAGCAGCTGCATGGCCAGGTATGGCCTGTTTCCTGGGTACCCCATGACCAATCAAGCAGATAAAAGGCCTGGAGGTGATTCTGAGTGTTGCATTTGCATTTGGTAGCTTTTCACTGGAACTCCCAACATGAGGTCCAAATAGGTGTCCATGCGAGTGAGGGAGGCCATCATTAGGCTGAGGAAACAAAATAAACCCATCAGAGAGATCGCAAAAACATTGGGAGTGGCCAACACAACAGTTTGGAACATCCTGAAAAAGAAGGAATTAACTGGCAAGCTCAGCAACAGCAAAAGGCCTGGAAGACCACAGAAGACAACTAAAGTGGATGACTGCAGAATTCTACTCATGGTGAAGAGGAACCCTTTCATAACATCTAGCCAGGTCAAGAACACTCTTGAGGAGTAGGCATGTCATTGTCAACATCTACAGTCAAGAGATGGCTTTATGAATGTAAATACAGAGGCTTCACAACAAGGTGCCAACCACTGGTAACGTTCAAGAACAGACAGGCCAGATTAGCCTTTGCCAGCAAACACCTAAAAAAGCCTGCCCAGTTCTGGAATAAAATTCTTTGGACTGATGAAACCAAGATTAACTTGTACCAGAATGATGGGAAGAGAAAAGTATAGAGAAGGAAAGGAACAGCTCAAAGCATACCACATCATCTGTCAAACATGGTGGAGGCAGTGTTATGGCATGGGCATGTATGGCTGCCAATGGAACCGGGTCACTGGTGTTTATTGATGACCTGACTGCTGATAAAAGCAGCAGGATGAATTCTGAAATGTATAGGGCTATACTTTCTGCTCAGATTCAGCCGAATGCTCCCAAACTGATAGGATGCCGCTTCATATTGCAGATGGATAATAACCCAAAACAGACAGCAAAAGCTACCCAACAGTTTCTCAAGGCAAAGAAGTGGGATGTTCTTCAATGGCCAAGTCAGTCACCTGATCTCCACCCAATAGAGCATGCTTTTCACTTACTGAAGACAAGACTGAAGGCAGAAAGACCCACAAACAAGCAGCAGCTGAAGGCAGCTGCAGTAAAGGCCTGGCAAAGCATCTCGAGGGAGGAAACTCAGCATTTGGTCATGTCCATGGGTTCCAGACTTCAGGCAGTCATTGTCTGCAAAGGATTTCCATCCAGGTATTACAGGCGATCCTTAAGTTTGAAATGATGTTGGTTTGTTCCATTACCTATGAGCTACCAACGACGGGTGAGTGTGTATGCCACTGGCTGTCCTTCCTGAATGGTTAGTGCCCCACTTTTGTCAAACCCCTTGAATTACAGCTGAAAGTCCTGACTGGGTGTGTTTCCTTTCAACTTCAATATGGTGGTGTACAGAGGCCAACAGCCAAAACAGTTACCCTTATTCCAATATTTCTGGCCCTCACTGTATTTATGTAGCCTATCACAGCTCAGAGAAGGGACGCAACACTGCCACACTGGCTGCCATTTGCATCTGGATGCACCCGGCCAGCAGCCACGCAGAGACGCTGCGGAGCGGAGCCGGCCGGGCTAGGATTTCGGGGGGAGGGACGGAGCGCCTCCCCCGCACCGCGGATGTCCCTGGATGAAACCAGGTAAAGTGTTTCGTACATCCCTACCAGGGAGAACCCAACTTGAGGAAAAGAATCAGACTTCAAGCAGTCTCAGGAAATCCATTTTTTCCCTGACAAGGTGGCTGCTGGATGGCCACGATGTCATGTATCCCTAACGACCTCAAAACACAGCTGACTCGGAGTAAATCACTCGTGGAAACACCCGCTAGACCAGCTTATTATGCGGTCTCTTCCTAGAACCAGCAACCCCCCTGAAGATCTGGGAAGAGAGCCTTAGGGGACCCTTCATCCGGAACTTCCGGGAGTGCAGTCACTGCCCCTAGCCATGGACTTGGCAGGCCTATTCACAGAGCCAAGCAACCGCTCTTTTGCTGGCTTTCCCCAAACAGGCAGGGGAGAGGCTGGAAATCTGGATGCCCCTGGAGAAGAGCAGCCTGAGCAGCCCACAGAACTGCCAAGACCGACAGCCTCTGAGCTGACTGGAGCAGGGGAAGAGCCACTGGATGAAGAGCCACCCCTAAGCGACGTGCACAGGATGGCACGTCTCCCTCACAAGCATAAACCAAGCAGGTTCAGCTTAAAAGGGACTTGGTCAGTGCTACTGAGGCAGCAGGGGAGGCACGTATAACGTTTCCAGGGAAATGAACGAGCAAGAACATAGAAGAAAGGCCAGTGAACACCTAGTGGCTCTCTGGCCGACTGGATAATAGCTAACAGCATAAGAACATAAGAAGAGCCATGCTGGATCAGACCAAGGGTCCATCTAGTCCAGCATTTTGTTCACACAGCAGCCAACCAGCTGTTGACCGGAAACCCACAAGCAGGACACAAGTGCAACAGCACCCTCCGGCCCATGTTCCCCAGCAACTGGTGTGCATAGGCTCACTGCCTCTGGTACTGGAGGTAGCACATAGCCATCAAGACTAGTAGCCATTGATAGCCTTTTCCTCCAGGAATTTGTCTAACCCCCTTTTAAATCCATCCAAACTGGTGGCCATCACTACTTCCATAGTTTTAACTATGCGCTGTGTGAAGAAGTACTTCCTTTTATCTCTCCTGAATCTCCCACCAATCAGCTTCATGGGATGACCCCAGGTTGTATTTTGAGACAGGGAGAAAAATGTCTCCCTATCCACATTCTCCATACCATACATAATTCTGTAGACCTCTCTCATGTCTCCCCATACCCTCCTTTTTTCCAAGCTAAACAATCCCAGCTGTTGTAACTTTCTCTCATAGGGGAGATGCTCCAGCCCCTTAATCATGTTAGTTGCCCTTTTCTGCCCTTTTCCAGCTCTACAATATCTTTTTGTAGGTGTGGTGACCAGAACTGTACACAGTATTCCAAGTGTAGTTGCACCATAGATTTGTATAGGGGCAGTATGATGTTGGCAGTTTTATTCTCAATCCCTTTTCTAATTATGCCCAACATGGAGTTTGCCTTTTTTACAGCAGCTGTACACTGGGTTGACATCTTCACTGAGCTGTCCACCACAGCCTCAAGATCTCTTTCCTGGTCAGTCATCGCTAGCTCAGATCCCATCAGGCTATACTTGAAGTTGGGATTTTTTGCCCCAACATGCATCACTTTACACTTGCTTACATTGAACCACATTTGCCATTTAGATGCCCATTCTCCCAGTTTGGGGAGATCCTTTTGCAGCTCTTCACAATCCCTTTTTGGTTTAACCACCCTAAATAGTTTGGTGTCTTCTGCAAACTTGGCCACTTCACTGCTCACTCCTAATTCCAGATCATTTATGAACAGGTTGAAAAGCATTCCTAATACAGATCCCTGTGGGACCCCACTATTTACTTCCCTCCATTGGGAGTATTTACCATTTAGTCCTACTCTCTGCTTTCTGTTCTTTCACCAGTTACTGATCCAGAAGAGGGCCTGTCCTCTTATTCTATCAGTGCTAAGTTTGCTCAGGAGTCTTTGGTGAGGGACTTTGTCAAAAGCATTTTGGAAATCCAAGTAAACAATGTCTACCGGATCACCCCTATCTACATGTTTATTGACACTCTCAAAGAACTCTAAAAGGTTAGTGAGACAGGACTTACCTTTGCGGAAGCTGTGTTGATTCTTATTCAGCAGGGCTTGTCCTTCTATATGCTTACTAATTTTATCTTTAATAATAACGTCAACCAATTTACCTGGAACAGACATTAAGCTAACTGGCCTGTAATTTCCCAGATCCCCCTGGATCCCTTTTTGATTGGCCATCTTTCAGTCCTCTGGTATAGAGGCTGATCTTAGGGACATGTTGCATATTTTGGTTAGAAAATCAGCAATTTCATATTTGAGTCCTTTGAGAACTCTAGGATGGATACCATCTGGGCCCAGTGATGTATTTGCTTTCAATTTATCAGTAAGGTTGAGAACTTAATCTTTGGTCACCACTGTTTGCCTCAGTTCCTCAGACTACCTTCCTGAAAACATCAGTTCAGTCACAGGTATCTGTCGTATATCTTCTGCAGTGAGGACAGATGAAAAGAATTCATTCAGCTTCTCTGCTATCTCCTTGTCCTCCTTCAGTACTCCTTTAACTCCATTGTCATCCAATGGTCCAAGTGCCTCCCTAGCTGGTTTTCTGCTTCTGATATATTTCAAGAATTCTTCTCTGTTGGCCTTGATGTTGTTAGCGATATGCTCTTCAAAATGCTTTTTTGCATCTCTTATTGTCTGTTCACATCACCTTTGTGCAAGCTCGTGCTCCCTTTTGTTTTCCTCACTTTCCATTTTCTGAAGGAACCTCTCTTTTCTCTAACAGCTCCCTTAACACTGCTCATTAACCATGCCAGCAACCTCTTGGACTTGGTGCTACCTTTCCTAACCTGTGGTATACATTTTAGATGGGCTTCTGTTATTGTGGTTTTGAGTAATGTCCAAGCATTTTGAAGGGATTTAATCCTTTAGACTCCCCCTTTTAGCTTCCGTTTCACCAGTTCTCTCATTTTAGAGAAATTTCCTCTTTTGAAGTCAAATGTGACTGTGTTGGACCTCCTGGGTAATTTGTTTAGGAACCTGGAATGTATGATCAATGAATCAAGGTAAGCTGGAGGTGGTCAAACATGAGATGGCAAGATTGAACATCGACATCTTGGGAATCAGCGAACTAAAATGGACAAGCATGGGCGAATTTAATTCAGGTGACCATCATATCTACTACTGTGGGCAAGAATCCCTTAGAAGAAATGGAACAGCACTCATAGTCAACAAAAGGGTGGGAAAAGCAGTACTGGGGTACAATCTCAAAAACAATAGAATGATCTCAGTACGAATCCAAGGCAAACCATTCAACATCACAGTAATTCAAGTCTATGCCCCAACCACTGAGGCCGAAGAAGCTGAGGTTGATCGGTTCTATGAAGACCTACAACACCTTCTAGAACTAACACCAAAAAAAGATGTCCTCTTCATTATAGGGGATTGGAATGCTAAAGTAGGAAGTCAAGAAATCACCGGGATAACAGGCAAGCATGGCCTTGGTGTACAAAATGAAGCAGGACAAAGGCTAATAGAGTTTTGCCAAGAGAACACGCTGATCACAGCAAACACTCTTTTCCAACAGCACAAGAGGCAACTCTACACATGGACATCACCAGATGGTCAATATCGAAATCAGATTGAATATGTACTTTGCAGCCAAAGATGGAGACGCTCTATACAGTCAGTAAAAACAAGTCCTGGAGCTGACTGTGGCTCAGATCACGAGCTGCTTGTTGCAACATTTTGGCTTAAATTGAAGAATGTAGGGAAAACCACTAAACCATTCAGGTATGACCTCAATCATATTCCTTATGACTATACAGTGGAGGTGATGAATAGATTTAAGGGATTAGACCTGATAGACAGAGTGCCTGAGGAACTATGGACGGAGGTCTGTAACATTGTTCAGGAGGCAGCAACTAAATCTAACCCCCCAAAAAAGAAATGCAAGAAAGCAAAGTGGCTGTCTGAGGAGGCTTTACAAGTAGCTGAGGAAAGAAGGGAAGCAAAAAGCAAGGGAGAAAGGGGAATATATATCCAATGGAATGCAGAGTTCCAGAGAATAGCAAGGAGAGACAAGAAGGCCTTCTTAAATGAACAATGCAAAGAAATCAAGGAAAACAATAGAATGGGAAAGACTAGAGATCTTTTCCAGAAAATCAGAGATCTCAAGGCCACAAGACTGGAAAAGGTCAGTTTACATTCCAATTCCAAAGAAGGGCAATGCCAAAGAGTGTTCAAACTACCGTACAATTGCGCTCATTTCACATGCCAGCATGAGTGCAAAATCCTACAAGCTAGGCTTCAGCAGCATGTGAACCGAGAACTACCGGAAGTACAAGCTGTGTTTCGAAGACGCAGGGGAACTAGAGATCAAATCGCCAACATTCGCTGCATCATGGAGAAAGCAAGAGAATTCCAGAAAAACGTCTATTTCTGCTTCATTGACTACGCTAAAGCCTTTGATTGTGTGGATCACAACAAACTGTGGCAAATTCTTAAAGAGATGGGAGTACCAGACCACCTTACCTGTCTCCTGAGAAACCTGTACGAGGGTCAAGAAGCAACAGTAAGAACCAGACATGGAACAACCGAGTGGTTCAACATTGGGAAAGGAGTACGACAAGGCTGCATATTGTTGCCCTGCTTATTTAACTTATATGCAGAGTACATCATGAGAACCGCCGGGTTGGATGAATCACAGGTCGGAATTAAGATTGCCACGAGAATTATCAACAACCTCAGATAAGCAGACGATACCACCCCAATGGCAGAAAGCGAAGAGGATCTAAAGAGCCTCTTGCTGAGGGTGAAAGTGGAGAGTGCAAAAGCTGGTTGAAACTCAACATTAAAAAAACTAAGATCATGGCATCTGGCCCCATCACTTCCTGGCATATAGAAGGGGAAGAAATGGAAGCAGTGACAGATTTTATTTTCTTGGGCTCCAAGATCACCGCAGACGGTGAGTATAGCCATGACATTAAAAGACGCTTGCTCCTTGGGAGGAAAGCTATGGCAAACCTAGACAGCATAGTAAGAAGCAGAGACACCACCTTGCCGACAAAGGTTCGTATAATCAAAGCGATGGTTTTCCCAGTAGCAACGTATGGCTGTGAGAGCTGGACTATAAGGAAGGCTGAGCACCGAAGAATTGATGCCTTCGAACTGTGGTGCTGGAGAAGACTCTTACGAGTCCCCTGGACTGCAAGGAGGTCAAATCAGTCCATCCTAAAGGAAATCAACCCTGAGTGCTCATTGGAAGGACAGATACTGAAGCTGAAGCTCAAATATTTTGGCCACCTAATGCGAAGAGAAAACTCCCTGGAAAAGACCCTGCTGCTGGGAAAGATTGAAGGCAAAAGGAGAAGGGGACGGCAGGGGATGAGATGGCTAGATAGCATCACCGATGCAATGAATATGGACTTCAGCACAGTCCGGGAGAGAGTGCAGGACAGGAAGGCCTGCCGTGCTATGGTTCGTGGGGTCACGAAGAGTCGGACACGACTGAACGACTGAACAACAACAACAATATATTAAATCTGATAGCACTGTGATCACTGTTTCCATTTGGTTCAACAACATTTACATCTCGTACTAGCATCTGCATGGCAGAGGAGTCTGTGTGTGAAGAGCAGCATTTGGCCACTTAACGGCCCACTGGTGCTCACTGTACACACTACTGGGTATGGAAGAAGACCTCCTACCAGAAGTGACTGTTGCTTGCTGCAACCTGCACAACATCTGTGAGTCTAGGGGTGACCTGCTCCTTCAGTACAATCCCAAGCTTCCAGGACCAAGGGCTGAGAATGCTGCCATTGCCACTGATGGGCAGACAAATGATCCCCCACTGCTTCCACTGAGTCCAGCCCACAAAACAGCGGCACGGCAAGAAGCTATCACCGACTGGATTTGGGCCCATTACCCACATGTGGTAAGGACTGTGCAGCAGCTTGACTTACCAACACAGAAGTGCCTTTCCCCTGTGCCTCTGTTATACTTGCTAGACTACCCCCTTTTAAGCATCCATACCAATATGCATATGAATTTGAGCACACTCCAGGAGAGAGTGAAGGACAGGAAGGCCTGGCGTGCTATCGTCCATGGGGTCACGAAGAGTTGGACACAACTTAACGACTGAACAACAACCGATATGCATGTCCCTATACATACCCCATATAAGCACCCTTTCCCTATAAGCACACCTATAAGCATACCTGTGGCAAGACGGGCATTTATAACCATTCCCTCCCACTCACAAACTCCCTCCTGAGAGCATTCCCTGTCTAAGCCTGCTGTCGTCGAGTAGAACCTATCATTTCAAATATAGTTGGACCCCAGTAGCCACTATCTCACCCTGTAGTATATTCAGTTTGGAACCACACTCAAAGTAACGTAGCTCTGTAGCGAGGGCTGCTCTTACAGTGGCCAGAAATCCCACCCCCAAATGTTGTTTCACAATTACGATCTCCTTTGGAGTTGCATAGCCCTGTCTGCTAGATGCTTCGGGGGAATCCAGAGATACAAACAGGGGTGGCGTAGCAGGACAGGGCAGAGGGTGCAGTATAAAACCGCATCGAGCGGCTGGACCATGGTCTGGGTGGGTGGAGGGCTGGGGTAGCCTGCTGGAAACTGGGCAGCCTGAGATTTCCCTCTCTGAATGGAATTGCAGGCTGGGAGCAGAGGCGGGAAGAGTGGGTGAGTGAAAACAGCTTCACTGACCAGGGTGGAGGGATCTGGCTAAAAAACAAACTGCTTCCCAGGGAGGGGGCAGAGGATGGTGAGTGAGAGCGAGAGGCCCTTCTCTGAGTGACAAGGGAGGGTGAATGAAGGAAAGCCGCTGCTCAAGCAGGCAAAGAAAGCAGTTAATAAAAAGCATGAAAGGGTGTGTTAAGGTTCACAGTTTTAATTAGAAAAACAATGACAGGCATGTGCCGATCCTGGGAGGAATTGGGAAACTTTCCGTTGGGAGCTGGCAAAGGCAAACATGCCCCGAACACACAGCAGACCAACGGTAAAAAGGCTGCTGGCATAGCGAGGGAGCCAGGGATCGTGGGCTGCAGATCTGGCTGCAAAGGCCCTGGGATATGTGCAGGGGGGTGGGCGGGAGGACTAAGTCTGACGCAAGCCACACCGAGCTGCAGAGAGGCAGATCATCTGTCGGCACCATTGTGGGTAAGCGAGCAAATGACCAACACACCGAGGGCTGTTTGCAGGGGTGGCTTAGCGTGACGTGCACATCTGCCCCATCTGTGAATACGTTTGATGTATCTGGAGGAGAAGAATCTCTTGCAGACATGTTCCTCTCTGAGGATTTGGGCTGTCTTGGGATAACTGGCAAACCGCACAATATCACATGGGCAGACAGAAGCTTCCCTCCCTGGGCTGTGTGCTCGGTTGCTCGGTCAATGACTTCCTTTGAGATTTGCATCATTCACCCAGCCAGGCCACCAGGAGCTTAATCACGTCTCGCCCTCCTTGTCTTCTGCTAGATTGTGAATCCGAATATTGTGCTCGACTACCAAATCCCCCACTTTGTCTTGCAGGGTCTGGGTAATAGTTTCAAGTTGTTTAAAACGCTCCATAGCCAAGTTAGTCCATGTCTTCAGTTTCCAATAGCTTCGCTGAGAATGTGGCCAGTTTCGTATCTAGTGGTTGAAGCACAATTGACCGGTCTTCTTGCAGCTCTCCTCCCAGTTGCTGAAGGAGCGCTCTCCCATTCTCATCATCCTGCAGGGCGCTGCTACCTGTTGGGTGCTTTGAGGGCTTCGTTGACCTCACCACCATGTCCTGTTAGATGAGGACGGAAGGCCCAGAGTTTCCCAAAGAGGGAAACAGGTTTCTAGATCTCTTTCCAGGGCCTGATCTTCCACCCTGCAGTCACTGAAAAATCATAATTTAATGTCCCATTTCAAGCTGCTACAGGCATTTTAGTGGTGGATCGAGGTGGGGGCAAGAAACCTCCCTGTCCACCTGGGATCCACTGCAGGCCATGCTGCCAGCTCCTGCCCTCTCCCCGCTCTCTTTCCTACACACACCTGCTGTCCCCGTCCATCCACACATCCAAGCAGGCAACCTCCACAACCTGGCAGGTTGCTCCCAGCTCCCTCCCCAGTTCTCTGGAGAGGGAGCTGGGAGTCCCTCTCCCAGCTCTCTCCCCAGCTCCCTCCCCAGTTGCTTCCAGCTCCCTCCCAGCTCCCTCCCAACTGCTCTCCCTCTTCCCTTCTGCACTGGCTTCCTGCCTATTTCCCCGAGCCTCCAGGTAGCCCCCAGCAGCTCTCTTTTGCCCACCCCCCAGCTGACCAGACAGAAATGACAGGAGCCCCTTTTTCTTATTCGGCTCCTTTTTCTGGGTGGCTGGGCGTGGTGCAGAGGAAAGTGTGGGCCTGCAGCTGCCCACCATCTTCCTTTTCTAAGGAGGTCCATGTGGCCCAGAGGCGTTCCGGGGAAACGAAGGAAGCAGCAACTAGAGGCCCTCACTTTGCTTTGAAGGAATCCCAGATGCCAGTAAGAAAAGTTTTAAAAAGTTAAAAAAAAGTGGGAGGGGTAGGGTGCCTGGGTGGGTGCCCCGAAAGGTATCTGTGGGCACCATGTTTCCTACCATTGGTCTAGCCTAAACCCCAGTCTCAAGGCAGACATCCTGCTAGCCTCCCTGGACTGATTCTGCCCCCTTGCTTTGAGGAGGATGCAAAGTGGTAGTTAAGGGAAAAGATTCCCTCCCTTGCACACCCTTGCACCTCTCCTTTCTTGGCCATTTCCCAACTTGAGAAGGCAAGAGTGGAATAAGGTGGCAGCTGAGGGGATCCTCTTCCTTGCGACCCCGCTTGTCTCTGCTATGTCCCACTGAAAAGCAGGCTGAGCCAGAGGAGTGAGAGGGCAACTGAAGGATCCCTCCTCCTCCTCCTCCTCCTGCCTGTATTTTTCCACCACCACCCCATTTCACATGGTGGTGGTTGGGGAGGGGGTAGATTTGTCAGCAGTCCTTTGGGTAAAACAAGTTGCGAATCAGGATCCTGAACTTCTCCCAGCAAATTTGGATCCAACCCTTTCTTCAGATCCCTGGAAGGAAGACATCCCATGGCTTCCACAGCTTCTTGCCCTACTGCAGAACTGTTAAGATAAAGGCCTGAGTGCAAATTTAGAAACAAACTTCTATTAAGAAGGGGACTGGCCTTCTGAGCCCATGGCTTGCTCCTCCTGGTTGTGGGCAAGTGAGTGAGAAATGAAATGTTTGGGGGGGAAGTGACATTTGTATTAAAACCGATGTTGGAAGAGATGCTGGAGGGAGGGGGAGAAAACGCGGTCTTGGAAGCCAGTCTTCCACCAAGCTTGCAATGCCACCTGTGAATAATGCATCCACTGAACAGCTCCAGCAGATGGGCACGCCCCTCACCAAAACGTGCAGTCTTGGTTGCTTTAGAGCGAGAGATAGAGGCTGCTGGTGCTCTTACTGGGCTCTGTGGGCCAGCAATGGGGACAAGAGCCTCTGACAGCTGGAGCAGAAGGCAAAAGGGAGTCTGAACGCACCTGCAAAAGAGCTCTGCAAATGCAAATGCTGGGGGGAGGGGGAGAAGTGCGGGCTAGTCTAGCCTATGGCCAGTCCTGACCTGGCCTTGGGTGAATCAGTCACTTTCAGACTCGTTTCCCTAAGACTGACCCAGGGTGCTTCCAGACGAGACTTTAATTGCACCGTCACCCTGCCTCGTTCACAGAATGTTAAGGGGGGCAGGTGGGTTCCAGGCAGCAACGTCCTCTGCTTGTAACCCTCCTGTGTCTCCCTCTGCTTCTTCTGTCTTTCTCCTCACCACAGAGAATCAGTAAAGGGGGGGGGAGACAGAATAGCTGCACAAGTCCTCCTGAGTGGCAGTGCCAGCAGCCCTCCGCCTGGAAGCACCCCAGTGCAGCTTCTTGTCGAGAGGGAAGGAGAACGCCCAGAGCGAGAGAGACAGCTGCACAGATGGATCTGGCTCCCAATGCATTTCGAGGAAACACTTTGTCATCAGCGGGGGGGGGGGATACACTTCTTAATAAGAAATGGTTGGGAGGGGACCTTTTCCAGCCACAGCATGCCCAAGCGGACTGCTTAGGTTGCTGCAGCAGGAAACCTGTGATGAGAAACCCACTGGGAACCATACCCATCTCTGGACAGCTTCTCTTCTTCCTTTGGCTATAATTGATACTCTCTTTGGGGGAAAGTGAGAAGGGGTCTAGCATGCAAAATGTATGAATGAAACATTTTTAAACATTTCTTGTTTGTTTTTCCACTGCTCCATTTCAAATGACTATTTCCCAAACAGCATCTGGAAACCAAGAGACTTCTCCGCATTAGTCTCTCCTCTGTCAGCAACCTTAACTGGCTGTATGGGAGAGGCCATGCACCATCCTTCTCCTTCCCAGGGCTGCTCATATATGGATCTAAAGAGGCCTGGTCCTGGAGGGGTAGCCCTTGGAACACAACACCCCTCCCCCCCCTTCCCATTGCCTTTGGGTCTGTATGTGTGCCAGGATGGGTCCGCTTTACCTTTGTGCAGCCATGGTCCTCCTCTTCTCTCCCTTGACTCACACGACCCCGCTTCTTACAGACAGAAGGCAATGTCTGGTTGCAAGGGCTGTCATTCCATCTCCCTTCCTGGACAGAGGCAGAAAAGTTCCAGCTCAAGGGAGGGTAGTTTCACAGTAGGTGGGGGCTTCCAGACATACAAACCACAAATGGGATACCTTGCTGGACTTCCTTCCTGCTGCATCGACTGCATGGTTAGTTGACGCTTTTACTGGGTCCCTGTCATGCCCAAGTGTCTAGTCCACTACCACTCTAGCCTTGACTATCTTTTTGCCACTCACTAGCCCATCTGCTATCAGCCCCTTGTCCTTTTCCCACCTCTCACCTTATGCCATGCTTGCACTCTCATGATATGCCTGGGAATGCTTCTGCATCTCCATTATGCTACTTCCCTCTCCTTCTCAGCACCCATTTCTTTAAAACAAATTACAGACACACACACCCCGCCCTCAACCCAGAGCTCAGGCCGACCAAGGCAGCAGTTCAGCCAGCAGATGTTGGTGGCCATTAAGAAAGTGCCAGTTATTTAATACAATTGTGGGGGTGTTCTATAGCTTTTAATTGGGGAACTAAAGTGACCCAGAGCTTCTCCTGCCCTAATCTCACCCTGGTCCAGCAAAAGGGACCCCCCTCCCAATAAGCAGAGAACAAAGGTGTCCATAGAAAGGTGCAGAGAGCAATGAAATGTGTCCTGGCACCTTTCTATGTCTCCACTTCACTTGCCTGCCCCTCCACCACCATCTGATTCTCTCCTACACTGGCCAGACCTCAATGTCACTCTCTACCCTTCTTTTGTCTAATATAGCATTGCTGCAAAAGCTACTCCTTATTGCAACAACACATAAAATGGCTTCAGAAAATAAAAGCAAGGCCACTAGTAAATCAGGAAGATCCAGACAGAAAAGACAAATTGGTATGGATTTCAACTGAGCATTGCCTGTTACAGTTGCCTGTGGCCATTACTATTGGCCCTTACTGTCAGAAGACAAGCAATAGCCATTGAAATGTATGCTTGCCTGGGATACAAGCTGGAAAGAAGTGTCACCCTAAGTGTCTTTTTCATTAAGTCTTTTGCAATGAAGGGGGAGCTGACACTGTTGAGTTGCCTGCACAATGGCAGGTCCTTTAAGGTTCCAAATCCCAATGACGTTATTCACTGTCATACCAAGTGATTAATCAGGAGCCATCGTTTAATCGATATGTAAATATTTAGCTTTGCACTACAGTAGGGGTGCGCAACCTGCAGCCCAGGGGCTGCATGTGACCCTCCAAGGCCTTTACTATGCCCCCCACAATTCCCACCAGCACTGCCAAATTCCCCACCGCTACCAATTTTCCACAGCCTGTGCTCTCCACACCCTCCCACAGATACCCTCGTATGGATCGCTCTGTGCCCGCCATGGCTAGCGAGTAGGAAAGAATGATCTGTATCAGGGTCACTGGGATGTGTGCGCGCATGTATGTCCAACACCCTACCCCAAGCCCTTCGGGCTGAAAATGTTGTGTGCTACAGGGAGAGCTCTATCCCATATACGCAAAACTGTAACCCCATCCCATGACAGGTGTCCTTCCAGCTCTATACACACCGGTCCCCAAACAGTCACACAGTCTTCCAGGCTGTTTCGGAAATTGTTGGGCTCAAAGCGATGCCAGAACGTGAACTGCACTGGCGTGCCGTCTGACCACTCAAAATTCATCTGTAGTCTGAGATCATTCAGGCCAATCCAGAGTTCTTCAACATCTGCCAAAACACGTAGAGGAGGGTAGAATTTCCACAAAATGGATAACCCTGCCCCATTCATCTGCCAGTAATATGCCTATTGCCCACACAGTGCACCTCTGACCAATCTGCTCCAGTTTGGGAGCACTGTCAGAATGTCTCTCTTCTCTTCCATGACAGCTAGGAACTTAGCATCAAGGCACATACCTCCCAAGAGGAGTGGGTGAAAGTTCCCTGCTGTGGCTTCCCCCAGCGTTCAGTCCTGTACTTGGCTTAATTCCAGTGTGGATTTTGCCCCCTCCCCTCCTGTTTAAGGCAGGCTATAGCTTTCTGAAATCTTTTTCCCCAGGCACCCAGCAAATTCATCCATTTCATCATTTATTCAGAGCCTTACCAAAAAATAAATCCAGATTAAAAAAAATATTTCTTAGTTTTAACACTTGGGTGATGGTGGGGAGAATGGTTTTGTGATTGCCACAAAGATCAGCTATTCCACACTCTGCAAAACTGGATGGTGAAGTGGGCAAGAGTTGGCTTTGTGATTGTCGCAAGTGTCAGCCAATCAACATTGTGCACAGCTATCTTCTGGAAACAAGAAGCATAGTTGCTCCTGGGTTTGATTCATCTATCTGGAGTACATCTGTCCTAAAAGGGATGGACCCACAGCATACTCAAGTATCTACATCTGGCTCAAACTTTACTTTAAAAAAAAGAAATTATTAAGATATTTTCCATGCATTTTCTTAAACATACAAACCACATATTTGACTCAGCTGTTGCTTACCCTGCTTGATTTGCTTGGTAACAAACTCCAGTTCGGGGAGAGTATGGATGCTCACCAAGTCACCTTCACTCCGCAAGCAGGTCTTTTTGGCATCTGGCCAACTCTTCTTTTCACTGATCAAGCGGTAGCAGTTGGACTGGAATGGCTGCCAGCTGGGATCACAGTCAACCTTCACCTCAGACTCTAGGGCAGAGAAACTTTAGCAAGCAGCACTTGGAAGAGTCATGGGCCTTATTTAATTGCAAGCTCACATCTTAGATCTGCAATCCAGAGTGCAGAATTTCACAGGCTCACTATTGATGGAATAACCTGTTTGCCACAGGAGCCTAGGGCGGTTTCCCTATGACAACAGAAGGAGATGGAAGGAGAAGCCAATCGTAGCTTACCCGGATTTTTCAAGGAGCCGGCTTTGGTCTGTGCAGGGCTCCACGAGCAAGTGTGCCACAGTCACTTCACAGAACATACTTCGGGGGGGGAGTTGGAGTGAACGTCATCTGACTGGCAGGGGCTGCTCAACCAATAAGGGAGGCTCCCCCCCCTCCAGGTGCTCCCCCCCTTTCTCCTTTGATAAAATCCTGGGAGGTTTCCTCCCCTGCATCCACAGAAATCACTCTCTTTCTCTCTCTCTCTTCCGCGCCCCTCCCCCCGACAATCATGACCATGTGCTAGTTGCCCTGCTGCGATCAATTGATGTTTCAAATCTTTGACATTAAGGCTCTCTAAATGCGTTATTTTGATTCATGGAAATCTCGGGAGTGCGCAGTTCGGGGACAAGCATGGGAGTTACTCCCGAGTAGACACACATATGTTTGTGCTGGGAGAGACAGGGAAGGGAAACGGATGGGAAACCAGCCCCCTTTCTAACCCGATGCTGCGCAGGGCCCAGATGATAGAAGGTGGAAGTAGTTACTTCCGAATGGCAATAAACCAAGCAAGGGAGAATTGCAGCTTCAGGAAAGCGCTTTACAGCCTTTAGGGAATAAGTGCTTTAAAATGTGCCACTTCAGTTGAGGGGGATCTCTATAAATTCTGATGTGCACTTTCAGGGGACAAGCCTCATTGACCACAATGGGAGTTATTTCTGAGGAGACACTGATTGGTTTGTGCAGGGATGGGAAACACACAGGAAGCATCCCTTGACTGGGGTCATGGTGAAAGGCACACCCCTGGGCAGGGCTAGCATACCCGAGGTCAATGCGGCGGTTGGGGCACCCAGCAACTATACTGGGGAGAACCCAACTGAAGGAAAAGACTCGGACTTTAAGCAGTCTCAGGAAATCCGTTTTTTCCCTGATAAGCTCTGGAGTGGCTGCTGGATGGCCACAACATCATGCTTCCCTGATGACCTCCAAATGCAGCCAGTTCAGAATAAATTGCTCATTGAGGCACCCCCCAGGAGTTCCTTGATCATAAGGGCTAATACAATCATTCAAATGAAAGGCCTATAGTGCCTCCAAAGTTTTAGCCAGTTCGTTACAAATAAAATGTGAAACTCTTCTCCCATTCTTC
The DNA here is from genome assembly GCF_057233095.1 of Heloderma suspectum. Lineage (NCBI taxonomy): Eukaryota > Metazoa > Chordata > Lepidosauria > Squamata > Helodermatidae > Heloderma > Heloderma suspectum. The sequence continues at coordinate 128,118,813 of NC_139462.1, read as the reverse complement.
TCCTTACTTTGATGCACTAGACTGCCTGGATCTCAGCCTCCAAAATGCCCTTGCCTGTACACTGCCTTCCAGCCAACTCCACATGCTCCTGTCCCTGATACATTTTAAGGCATCTAAGACATTTAAATAATAATGAAGTGTAATAATAATGTTTAATAATAATAACAACCACCACCGCTACCACCCTCTGTGAAATTTTTCACCAGGCCTCTTTCCCTCAACTCTTTTCTTCAGGCTTGTCAATACATCCTTCTCTCTAGGCCCCTATTTACAAGTCCACTCTGGCTACTCTCTCTGTGTTAGTCATGCTGTCTCTGGGCCCACTTTCCCTTCACATTACATCAGCTCGGCCTACGGCTGTTGGGGGCTGCAGAACAGCAGGCACATGATAGGCAGTTTTCCACCCCTTATAAATATTTAAACTGTTCAGTCACTGCCTTTCTCCAAATTACACACCTGCCAAGTATGTACTAGAGGTGGCGTTAGGTTTCTTCTTGCAGATATAGGGCAAGGCAATGCTGCAGTCCCGGTTCTGCCATCCCCCTGACGACTCTGTCCGGATCACCCCACAGTTTTCTTCATTGGGGTTGTCAGGCTGATCTGCAAGTAGTAGGAGGAGATTACCCACCCTTACAACGGCCATTATTTAAAAGAGAAAAGTACAGCCTGAGAAAGGCTTGTCATGTGGCAAGACACATTTAAGGATGTCCTTTGAGATCAGTTCTGAATTTCAAATACTGAGACTGTACTCCCATGAGAAGCAGAATAGGACATGCCCTGCAGATTTTGTTAGTAGACATGGGAAAATTTCTACTGTGCTGTTGAAGAGCTGGGTTTACCCAAGTAGACCCAAGTTCAAGTCACTGCTCTGACATGACAGTTGCAGGGTATTTATTTATTTTATTTATTTATTTCATTTCTATACCGCCCAATAGCCGAAGCTCTCTGGGCGGTTCACAAAAACTAAAACCAAACAACACACAATAAAACAATTTAAAATATATAGAACATTAAAACCACAATATAACAATACAACCACAATAAAACCTAGCAGCAGTACAGGAGTTTAAAATACAGATTTAAAACAGCAAAGATAAAAATTTAGAAAGCTAAAATGCCTGGGAAACAAACAACCAAGGGTAGGTTGGGAAAAGCCAACCTCAGAAATGTGAAAGACATTGCATTCTCAAAAGTGATATCTCATCATCACCATCGTCAACAACAACGATGACAGTAAGTTATAAGACCAGTCGCCCTTTGTTTGAACTCAGTGCTGAAAGATCTAGAACGGACCACCCATTCTCCTTTTTGCAGCCACAGCAAGAATTACTAAAGATGAAGGCAAATGTAACATTTATAGAGCAGTGAAGATGGTTTTGAAGTGGCCTCACCATGCTCACTTCAAACCAACCTTTTCATTGGCAGGGACAAGCTCTGCAAAAGAAAACCTATTCTAAACATTTGCAGTACAAGCTAGCTGTGGATAGCACTGACTGACTGGTGACCGTGATGTCATGACCCTCCCCAAAACCCAAAGGAGTTTTGCAAAAAAAAATAAATACAAGTTTAAATTCCTTCCCTGCCAAATAAGGCAAAGAAAGGATATATAAATGGATAGGCATTCATGTGGTGCTTTAAAATATAAAACAGTTAAGCCAGCCGGCCCGCCTGAAAGGGGAAGGGACAGGTTAATGGCTGAACCAGAGTATGACTCGCTGGCATGTACATCTACATCAGCTGTGAGGCCAGGAGGAAGATGGGGCTGAATAACTTGGTTTACCCTATGTCTGGCTTCACCCTAATGGGAGCATATATATTTTAGATTAATATTTTAGAATTCCTTAAGCCCACTTATCCATTCTACTTCATTCATCCATTTCTAGGATAAGGATCTATCTATAGGACTTAACCCTTTGATAAAGGAGAGGCGATGAACATATGCCAACAGTCTGTGCCTGCAAGATGGTTCTGCTGATGTTTTTTTGAGATATCACCCATTCCTCCTCCATCTCCCAATCTGACTTACCACTCTCCCAATTAAGGAACTTCAAGGGTGAATTGTCTGACCACTGCCAGCCCCCGTTGAGGTCCAAATCATTAAGTCCAATCCAAAGAGTGGAACCATAGCCAGTTAGCAGTCCTGGCATAGAGAAAGAAAGGTATAATGCCATGAGATCAGACCCTCCACCATAAGCCACATCCAACCACACCTGCATGTGCTGGCCCCAAAAACTGTTTCCAGCTGTCACTCCCTCCACCCACCTAGCTCACCAAAGCTTTCTACTGGGCTCTCTCTTGCCATCCACCCAGCAGAGCCCAGTCTTCCCTGAACCCCATCTCTCTTCTGAGTGATCCACTTGTACCAAATGCTCACAAGCTTCTCTTTGTCTTACAATACTTGCATGTACATTGTACATGTATTGGTCTACTGTCCCAATATCACTGCTCATGGTAGCCCCTCACCAAATCTAGCTTCCAGTCCCTGAAGTAGACCAGGAGAACCACCATTACTGGAACAGCGTTTGTCCACGTGCCCTGGCAGAGAAGAGAGCTCTGTGGAGCAAGAGGTCCTGCACACCTTTGCCAGCAGAAGCTGGTTCAGTCCAAGGCACACACTGCTCACCATTGATGTAGGTCTGCTCATGGATCTCAGTGATGCTGAGCAAGCTGGCTCCTTGCTGCTCACAGCTCTTCCCAGCCTCCTGCCAAGAGAGGGTGGACTGGAAGTTGAACTGGTAGCAGCTATTGGTGAGGTGGTCCCTGTCCCAGAATGTATCACAGTCATTGCCTAAGAGGACAGGCCAGAAAGGAAGGAGGTTACTGCAAGTTAACGTAACAAGACCCATCTGAACCAGCTGCCTACAAGCAGTGCCAAAGGGGAGCGGGCCGCTTTGCCAAGCATTTGAGATTATAATGCAAAGGGCGGGAGAAAGGCATTTTCCAGCGGTTGTGTTGTGTGACTGGGGTGGCCTTGGGGAGAGAGAAGGAGGGAATGTAAGGTAGAGTGGGGGCAAGGGGAGACAAAGTGGAGCTTGGGAAGTGGTGGTAAGGCTTTCTACATGCTTGTGAACACCCCCTCCCTTGCTTAGACAACACTCGTTCAAACTGAGCATTCTGGGAAGAGAGATGCACTCTTCTTACATTGTGTGTTTAACGTTATTGTATATGAGCGTGTACATTAAGATGTGTAACTCACTCTGAACTAATATATTATATACCATCTGCCACAATCAAGGAAAAAGCCTAATGCTTAGACCTCATGGATGAAATCCATCAACATGCGAGAAGCTTATCCTTCTATAGAGGTGCTGCAACTTTTACTACACTGTCATGCCTCTCTTATATAAGTTTTAGGGTAAAGCTACCTATTTTAGTCCCTTGTCCTAGACACTGGCTGAACTGCTGTGTTTGCATGGAATGTTGGTCAATACTGTCGTTGCTGATGAGGAAGATCAGTCACAGAATGCAAGGGAAAAGTGCAGCTGCTGTTTGATGAAGGTCAGCTTGGCTAGGCAAAACTCATAAACATGTGGACTGTTGGTGGGAAGTAGGGTGTGAAGGCAGGAAAGGTGGAGAAGGGGGTTAAAGGAGGAGCTGGCAGGAGAGCAAAAGGAACAAGCTTGGGAAGAAGCATCAAGGAGGCCTGGGGAAAACTTACACAGAAACGTGCACACCAAAAACCTTAACCATGGGTCCAAACCAAGTCATGGGTTGTTCATCTCCCAGCCTCCCAGAGTTCCGGCTTTAGACATCATGATAAAGACTAAGCGCTTGGGGCTTGTGTATCACAGCGGGGTGCATAGGAAGCAGCACGTACACTTGCTCACTTCCACTTGAGTTCTCAACAACTATAACTTGTTAACTGTGGCTTGTAATGACATGAGGACCAGGTCAATGTCTATAGGAATGGCAGGGTGGCTCAGGAAGCCATGGGCCTGAGGGCAAAGGAGCTTAGGTGGCAGAAGGAAAATGAGGAACAACTACCCCAGGGCCTAGCAAAAAAGCACTGTTTATCAGTTGAACTCAGTTGACACAGCCATCTCTTTACTCCCATAGCTAGGCCCGCTGGTGCTAACCGAGGGCCCCACCAGTGCCCACAATTCCATACAGCATGGAAGCAGCTTACTCTTAATGGGACAGAACCCCCATCTCTCATCTTTGCCATAATCCTGTGTGGTGGCACACCAGAGGTGACCGTCTCCGCGACCCATGCTCGTACAATCATAGAACCACTGGTTATCATACTTGAAGGGGATGGTGCAGGGCTTCCCATGAGAGTTGCCTTGAATGGTGTAAATTTCTGGAGGAAGACATAGAGAGAGAAAGTCGTGACTCGTACTCACCCTCCTCTTTTAAGAAAAAGGAATGCTTATCATTTGACCAAAGGTCTTGAGAACCTACAGCAGCCTTCCACAACATGTAGCCCTCCAGATGCGTTGAACTACAACTCCCATCATCCCCAGTCAGCATGGCCATTGGCCATGCTGGTTGGAGACGATAGTAGTTGTAGTTTAACACATCTGGAGGGCCCCAGGTTGGGAAGGTTTGGCCTACACTCCGCAGTCCTGCATAAGATCCAGTGAACCATTCCACATTTGGCCAAATATGTCCTCAGCATACCCTTAAACTTAATCCAACACACATTACAGCTGGTGGATGGCTCTGTTGAGGACACAATTATTTTTTTCCAGATGCAGTGGGACTATGCACACTCTGCAGTAATAAAATAAACATACAAATTCTGCATCAAGCAGGAAAAATATGGATAGAATAGAGCACTTATTTGTTAAGGGCAAGACACCGACTGAAGCATGGCTTGCTGAAAGTTTCACAGTAATCAAGCTAGCTGATGGCAAAAACATAAAATAAGACCATTTGCATAAAAACTGCATCAAAATATTCAGCAGGCAAACAGATCTCTGACAGTGTTTGACAATGTATATGTTACCTTAACTCCCCAACCAAAGGGTGAGTCTCTTTACTATGGCAAGAACAGGGGTAGCGAGACGCTGGAAAAACTCTTATGGCTATACATTCCAGAACTGGTTCACCGGGATTTGGCTTTTGGCATTGCCTGAAAAGGTTAGCGCATCACACTAGACTGGCAAAAGGCACAACTAAATGAGGCTTCTTGAAAACGTAGGGTGAAATCCAACATAAGTCCTACTTAGAGTAGACCCATTGAGATGAATGGAACATAAGTTACTCATAACTAATTTACTTCCCATTCATTTAAATGGATCTACTCTAAGTAGGATTTATGTTGGATTTTACCAGTGGTTCCCCTTCATCTATATCAGCCTTCCCCAACTTCATGCCCTCCAGATGTCTTGGGATTACAACCTCCATCATTCCCAGCTAGCACATCCATTGCAAGTTGCATTCTGATACAGGTTGATGGAGCTGTAGTCCCATCACCTCTGGAGGGCCTGAGGTTGGGGAATACTTTATTTTATTTATTTCATTTCATTTCATTTCTATACCGCCCAATAGCCGAAGCTCTCTGATGAATACTGATGAATGGGCTTGTTTTGGAGAAGAGTACTAAACCTGTGGTGTCCTCCCAGCCCTCTGGAAAGCATGCTTCACCCTCCTTCTGGCTTTTGAGACTTCTCCAGGCACTGGCCACATATTTCTCTATCTCTTGCAGCCTTATAGAATCATAGAATTATAGAATAGTAGGGTTGGAAGGGGCCTATAAGACCATCGAGTCCAACCCCCTGCTCAATGCAGGAAGCTAAGTCAGAGCTTCCCTGACAGATGGCTGTCCAGCCTCGTCTTGAATGCCTCCAGTGTGGGAGAGCCCACCACCTCCCTAGGTAATTGGTTCCATTGTCATATTGCTCTAACAGTCAGGAAGTTTTCCTGCTGTTCAGCCGGAATCTGGCTTCCTGTAACTTGAGCCCATTATTCCGTGTCCTGCACTCTGGGATGATCAAGAAGAGATCCTGGCCTTCCTCTCTGTGACAACCTTTCAAGTACTTGAAGAGCACTATCATATCTCCCCTCACTCTTCTCTTCTCAAGTCAGAAGGGTCAAATCCTCCCTCCCTGCCACACATACAAACACACACCCTTTTCTTTCTTTTTTTATTGAATGACTCAACTGAGCAAAAGGCTGGATGTGCCTGATCTTTGTCTGATCTCGAAAGCTAAGCAGGGTCAGCTCTGGTCAGTATCTGGATGGGATTCCACCTGGGAATCAGGCCTCTTGCACTGAGCCTTGCTTTTTTTCCCCCTAACAAAAATTACAGTTCTCAGAATACTGAGTTCCATGCCAAATACCAGTTTCCATGCTTTCATGGTGCAACTGTAGGCCCAGAGAATACATACACAGGCTGGTGAGACAGGGTTGGTCCCAGAATGAACCAGTTGCGCTTAATCAGTGGGACTTAAGTTAGTCATGACTAATTTTTCAGATTGATTTCAATGGGAGTAAGTGAGACTTGGTCTGGATCCAAGCCACAGCAAAACCTACAGTTTCACCATGCAGCTGTTCCTTATGCAAACTGAGGACGTTGTTTGAACTTCAAAGTTATTCACTGTGAATGCTGGCTGAAGGTTCTCGAGCTTGCCCCTCCTTTGGCAAAATGGAACCCTGAGCTCCAGTAAGAACATAGAAACAGCAGAATGGAACTTGGTGAGCATTTTGGAAGAGAGGCAAAAATCAAAATGCATCTTTCAGAAGCACTGTAGAATTTTTCTATTTGGATTGGCTTTGGGAAGGTAGGATAAACCCTGCAAAATAGTTAGAATTTTACAATTTCCGATATGCTCTCCTAATTGGGATTTTAACTGGATTGTCTATATGTGTTTCCTAAAGTATTGTTTGAGTAGATTAACAATATAACTGGCAACACCCTTGATTTTAAAGCCAAGTAGATTTTCCATTTTTGTTTTATACAAATTACTGTTGCATAGAACTACTAACTTTTGCATTATGTTTTCAGTGTTCAAATAATTTGGGGAAAATTGCTAGTGTTGGTTTGCCTGTCAAGGAAGGCTGTGGCAAAGAGGAATGGAAACATTTTCAAGGTCATATGAAATTACAATACGTGAAAGCTCACGATCAGACAGTTACACACGTTAGGCCCAGGGTAGGCAATAAGGAATCTTTCTTCACACAGTCAACGCAATGAATTCATACCAAATGCTGTTATGGTCACTAGTATAGACTATATTAATTTATTTATAATTACATAAATAAATGTAGGCTAGGTCCATCTAAGACTTGATTGCTAGAACCATGTTCCGCGGCCATACACTTCTGACTACCAGTTGCTGGGGTCAAACAGTGGGGGCTGGCTATCGCCATTATGCCCTGCTTGTGAGTGGCAAAGGCCAGTTACTGGGAGACAGAATGCTAGACTAATTAATCTGATCTAGCAAGGCAGTTACGACATTCGGATGTACTCATGAGGGCTAGTAACCTCTTTTTGTTTTTTTTAATGAAAACACAGACTCTCAAATGAGATATTAAATTCTGAATTTGCACAGTACACCCATGGAATGCAGCACCAGCAGCGCTTAAGAATGAGAAGATTAAGTTTCCATCTTCTCATGCAGGCTTTACCAGAGTATGGTCTGGAGCACAAATCTTCATCACGGCCATACACCTTCCACTGGCCTCCATGTGCTGGGTCGCCCCTGTCTGCTGCTGTCAGTGACCAGTTCCCCAGCCTGGAGTTCAAGTACTGGGAAAGCTGGTCCCCCAGGCTCCGGCAGTTCCACCGCATGTTGACAGATTCACGGTCGCACTCATAAGTGGCCAGTGCATGGGCTGCAGTGCTGGTGTTTGCAGACTTCCAGGAGACCCCCAAGCATTGCGTAGTTCCGATGTTGAAGAGCCGGTTCCGGGAAACCCATTTCCACTTCTGAGCTGGGAGGCTGGTGTTACAGGCTTTGGAAATTTTCACCAGAGAGTCCTTTGTCTCCAAGCAGCCCTCCAGACCACTGCTATAGATGAGAAAGGTCCCAGAGTCTGAGGAAATACAAAGTAAAGAGGGGACAGTAGAATCTATCTTTAAAAAAATACCCCACAAAAGGTCCAAATCCGGAAGGGCATCTAGCGCCAACTTCTTGCCATGTACAGGAACATGCTCCCTACAACCCCGCACAGGCCAGTCCATCCAAATCGCAACACACCACTGTGTCAGAATCAGAGACTAGGTACAATGTGGCATGTTGCCTAGATGTGGAGGGGTCTGGTCTCAGGAGCCCCATATCTGAAGCAAACAGCTCTATAAACATCACACAAGTCAGGGGCAGCCAACCAGAATAGTATACAATACTCTGAATAAGTGTATTATGGCGTAATGCTTCGTACTTGATGTTTTACTTTCAAACTCCTAGTAGTGACTAACCATACAATTACTTTCTTGCGCCAAGTTAAACTTTTTAGCAACGTTCCTAGTAGGGCCTCAAAACCCAGGCCTTAAACTGCTTCCAGGTTTAGGGGCAGGGTTTGCAGCTCAAAAGTTGTGGCTTCCAGGCACCAATGTTTTAAAAAGTTAACTACTGTCAAGTTCCCTTTCTTTGCCTCCTAAAAAGGAGGCAAGAAGGAGGAGGTGTCACCTCCCCCAAAACAAAGGCAGACACGACACTGCAAGCTCTGGGAAGGGTTTGCTCTCCCAAGACTTCCCCACGTGGCTTTAAAAACCATATGGTCATAGCAAACTGTCCATACCAGGGAGGATGTGTGCTTACAACCAAAAAACGATCTGCTTACTTTAAAAACAAAGAGCTAAAGTTAGAAAATTATAACTTGCAGGAAAGCTTCGAAAATTATACAGTAACTCCTGCAGGTTTCAGAACCTTTTGTTGGGGGGGAAAAAAACACAGAGGCACTAAATAGTGGCTATATTTGGAAACTGCTTGTGATCGAGCTAGACTACTGTGTGGAGTTTAAAGGGCAGCACAAATAAAGCATTTCAACAATCAAATAAAATGCAACAAGCACGCGAGTGGGGAGGGACTGGGGGGAAAGGGATCTATCTTTCTCCCCATGCACACAGCCCCTTCTTTCCCTTGTACCTTGCCACAACACCCCACTGCCTTTGGCCTCTATTCTCAACTAATTCCAGAATGCTCTAGCTTCCTTTCAGCGGACAAAACTCAAGTTGATCCATTGGCTGATTTCACTCTCAGGCCCAAAGTTTTCTTTAGGTGCAAAATCTGAGAAACTAAATTACAGCCTTCCCCAAGCTAGGGCCATCCAGATGTGCTGGATCCACTATTCCCATACAACACATCTGGAGGACATCAGATTGGAGAAGGCGGCTCTCTGAACCCCAAGGGACACCTTTCCTCCCCCGCTCCAGTCCCAAGTGATGGACATTGGAGGATCAGTCTGATTGGAAAGGATTAGGCATGTACACTACTAATGTAATTATCACCGATTTTGATTTAGGTGTACAGTACCTTTCACAATGCTTATTCAGGCCACCACTTGTATCCAATTGTACAAAATGGGGCAAGCTAGGCTGAGTACCCAAAGTCATAGGGACCTGAACCCAGATCCAAACCAAAGCCAACTCCCTTCACACTACTTTTTTTTCTCATTTTGCGTCTCCTGTTTCCCCCTCTTTTTTCTGCTCATCTACTCCCTCTTTCTTCTAGTTATACTCATTCAGCCAGGACTGGAAAATCTCAGTTGCCTCGTCACCTAGAAATTTGATGTTAGCACCTGGAAATTTTAAACATTAATTTCAGCTCTGTATAGAGAGCTGACACCTTAGAATTTGACACTAGCTCCAAAAAGCGGTATGTGTTTAAATTCTACTCCTCTCAGTCTATTCCCCCAATTCTTTATACATTATGCAGCCAAATTCCTATTATCACCACCTCTAACACCAAAATTGGATGGCCAGTTTGAAAGTGAAAATGGGGTCAACCCCAGAAGGTAATGGTTTCTACATGCTTAGGAGACTCCCTAGGTCTGCAGAAGTATATTAGTTTTTAAATTAAACATGTATAAAAAGAGAGGGTTGGAGGGCATGCACACAAAAAGAAGTAAAGTACAAACTCTCTTTCACAAATACCGATCTCTATGAAGATGACTAAGGAAATACCATCCATATATCCAGACAGCTGGATGGCCGTTTCCAGAGGGAGGGTCTACAGAACTACTGCGCTGCTCAATGGCACTTATGCTATGGTGTACTGGAGGGCGCTATCTTGTCCTCCATGACGATCAACATCTACTTGAATCTGCTGAGTGAGATATTGCTGTTCAGGGGGTGGAGCAAAAATCCAAAGGGTGTCAGGCAACCATACTTCATTCCTGACTTTGTACCTTGCATACATTGTACATTGCAGGAGTGGGGAGGTGAGAAGGGTAAAACAGCCGGCCCAACATCAGCACCTGGCATGGTAGAACAGATGCCAGCGCCATGGGCCAGTGCTACTGAAACTGATGGCAAGTGCTAGGCCAGGAGGCTACAGCCCCAAACCAAAGAGAAAATATCCTCAGGAGCACTGTAAGAAGAAGAAACATTGGAAAGATTTTTTCCCCAACACATTTGGAGAAAGATCAGTGGCTCCTCAGCAAGGAAAGTCTGTTCCAAAACACACTGGGCATAATAAAAAGTTTTGCAGGTACCCGAGAGTATTTTCTCTTTGGTTCTGGGACACAAAAGCGTCTTCCTCTCTTGCTGGTTCCAAAGTGGCTACAGCCACCACCATCGTAATTCTCACACCATGCCTCAGGGTCCCAAAATAGGGCCCAGAGGCATTCTGGGGAAAATAAGATGGCAGCAGCAGCAGCCACCTTGCCCAGCACATCTCTTGGAGCACCTGACTGTGCCACTGCCCATCTCTGCCGCTGCTCCCAGGACCACTGCCATCCACCCCACCAGCCTCTAGTGATCTTGTGGGGGGGCGGTGCCAGGGCAGGGGCTGCTCAGACATGGCACTGCCCCTGGAGACCAGGACCTTTAAAAAAGGACCCGCTTCCTCAAACGGGAGCACATGGCTCTTCTGGGCTGAAGATTTAGAGTTGCCAAAGTCACATGCCGAAGGACCATATGGAACAATGTTGTTGGCTGTGGAGTGGGTGCAATTAGCCAAGGTGTTCCTTTCTGTACAGAAAAAAGGCAATATATTGATTATAGCAAGTCTGACAAGACAACAAAGACTGGAATGTCAAGAAAGGTTGTAGGGAACACCGATTCTAGCAAAACCGGTTCATTTTTCTCTCTCCTTTTATTTGGATATGTTATTTTCTTTCAGATTGTAGGGTTTGCATGCAGCAAAACCAATATAGTAATCATTTTGACTAGTAAGCATTCTGTATGAAAATTCCTCCTGATTAGTGATGATCAAGACAGGTAAATGCTTGTCGAAAGTCAAGAACACAAATTATATGAGACATAGATGTACATTTGGTCTGAAACTTAATATCATCAACTGTTGTCTCAGAGCATGGTCTGAAAGTATGTGTTGCAGCCACCTTGCTGAAGCTAAGCAGATCTGGGTCTGGTTAGTGCTTGCATTGGAGGCCACTGGAGAACTGCATATATGCCATTTTGCATTCTGTAGAAGATAGTCAGGATGGAAATGGAAATGAACAATTACACTCACAAATCAGAATCTTAAAATTTGGTACACACATGTCACCAGTGGTCCCAGTCCAGCCCAAGTTATGACTAAGTCCCTATTAAACAAGTTAATCTTTGTAAACTGCCCAGAAAGCCTTGGCTATGGGGTGGTATAGAAATGTTATTGTTATTATATTTAATAATTATAATAAATATTATAATATAAATTGTATTAAATATAAATAAATATAAAATTAAATTATAATAAATAGAATATAAATAATATATAATAATAATAAATGATTATTATTAGAATGGACAGAATTAGATTAGGGAATGGAGAACAGAAATTAACCAGCTGAAGAAAAAAATAGGTTGGACCCAAGAAGTTCCCTTTCCCTGGTGGTAGGGCTCCTTCTGTCAGCAAAAAGTCTCCTACCTTCGGCGAAGGAGTCCTGTTGTAGGGCACTCCCCCCTTTGGAGGAAGGCAACATTTGGATCCTACCCAATGTCAGGAACATGATTTTTTAATAAGAAAATACAACATACAATTGAGGGGTGGCCAGGAAGAAATGTAAAAGGGACAGTTGCTAGAATTTCTGGAACAATATGGGTTGTGTTTATAGTTACAGTCCATACTGGCCATGCCTTTAAGGTAAATTTTGTCTTTCCACAGTGTCAACACAAACAAAGAGATATAATTGTGAAGCTGATAAGCTTAAGAGAGTTAGAGATGCTATTATTTATCCTACATGGAATTGAATTAAATTTATGAAAGGGAGGTGAGACTGAAATCATAGCAGATGTTACCAGATATATTAGCTCAAAGCAGGAAAATAACATTTCTCACAGATAAACTTACAGAGTTGGAAATTAAGTACAAATGAGGTGTGCCATGTTATTTTATTTTATGTTATTTTATTATTTATTTATTGAAGCTCACAAAATATAGTAGTAATAGTTAATACAATATCAAATTCTCAAATATTAAAACATGCCAGGATAACACATATAAAATAAGCAGAAATTATTTATAAAAGGCACCAGGCAGAGACATTTTTATTCTCCAAGGTGTTTTAATAATGTATTTTAAGTTGTTGCAACTTCTGTTCTTTTGATTTCTGTATTTTATCCTGTTTTTGTAAAGTGACCTGAAAGCTTTGCTGAAGGGCAGTATATAAATATTTCAAATTAATAACTGAAACTGCCACTTGTTATGTTTAAAACCCGATGTGGTTAGGACTCAAGATACCTGAAAGACCATCTGTTCTTACATGCCTCTGCCTGCCTGCTTGCTACGATCTCCTGGAGAGGCTCCACATCCCTCTTCCGTCTGAGCTGAGGCTTGGGCCAGATTATGGGCCCTGGCATGAGCCAATGTGGGGCCCCTACAATACTGAACTCATACATGACGTGTGTGCATGTATACCCACAGTCAACACTGTACAGCAATAAGGTAAAAAAAAAAGTTAATAATACATATTTTAGTGGAAACAGGCTTCTGTGCTTCCCTGGAAGCAAAAATATCTCTTCCATGGTAGAGAACTCAAATAGAAATGCGAGCCTCCCCTTTTACACCATACAGATACGCAGACACAAAACACAAACATACATCAAAGTGCTTGCATTTTCTCTCTTGCACAAGCAAACACACACACACACTCAGAAAGAGACACAGACCCTTTGCTTCACTCAGACACAAACAGGACAGGGGAATGGACGGACACACACACATACATTTTGCTGCCTGAGAGGGACCAGAAAATGCCTCACATTTCTCATGGGATGACCCGGGGTCAGTCACTACCTACATAAGAAGAGCCCTGCTGAATCAGACCAAGGGCCCATCTTGTTCAGCATTCTCTTCACACAGTGGCCAACCAGCTACCCACAGGAAACCCACAAGCAGGACACGAGTGCAACAGCACCCTCCCGCCCATGTTCCCCAGCAACTGATGTACATAGACATACTGTCTCTGATACTGGAGGCAGCACATAGCCCTCAAGCCTAGTAGCCATTGATAGCTTTCTCCTCCAGGAATTTGTCTAATTGCCTTTTAAATAGGCAGACCATATTTCCTTGAGACAAAAATGGGACATTGGGATGACAAAAACGGGACGGGGTTATGTAATATTCCGTAGGCTATAAGAGACCTAAAAAACAACCTAAACTCACTGCAAAGGAACATGGAAAGGGGCACAAATTAATAACACTAGTTTATCGCATATACACAAAAAAAACACTAATAAATATACATATATAAAATACTTATAAAATATCACATGAGCAATAAACAAATCTGTATGGCATACCACACTGAACACTCTAATGCAGGACTGCAGTGGCCAGACTGCAAAAAATCATAAACATACACCAAAAAGGAAAAAAAAAGGAATGAACACCCCAACTGCTATCACAAGCCGGTATATGCTAATGTCCCACCGGAGAGTTCCGCTGTAATAAAAAAATAGCTAGCAGCTTGTTGAACCGAAATATGAGTCTGAAAAGTCCGAATCAAACTGAATGTAGGACAGAAAGAATCTCTATGGGCGGAATGATGGTAGAAATAACAGTAAGACTCACCCTCCTGGCTCCCACACGCTGAATGGGGCTTAGCGACCGCCTCTTGAATTCCCCGCCACTGCAGGCAAGCCAAGGGGCGGCATCTGATCATCGCTAGCTCAAGAAGCCTGGCCCTGGCTGGATAACGTACGTGGAACTCTAACATAAATGGAACTCCCTCTTTCGTTGCAGTAGTAGTTTTACTGCACGCATTGATTAGCATAGAGCCTTATGATAAGCGCATTCAGTTTTTTACAACAAATTAAAAACGGGACAAAATTGACATTTATATTAAAACGACAGGATGGTCAGGAAATATGAAAAAAATGGTACTGTCTGGTTTAAAATGGTACGTATGGTCAGCCTACTTTTAAAGCCATCCAAATGGGTGGCCATCACTACATCTTGTGATAGCAAATTCCATAGTTTTAACTATGCGCTGTGTGAAGACATACTTCCTTTTATCTGTCCTTTTATCTCCCGCTAATCAGCTTCATGGGGTGGCCACGGGTTCTAGTATATAGAGAGAGGGAGAAAAATGACTCCCTATTTACATTCTCCACACCATGCATAATTTTGTACAATTTTCTCTCCTTACGCACATTTTTCCAAGCTAAACAATCCCAGTTGCTGTAACCTTCCCTTTGTTGTTGTTCAGTCGTTCAGTTGTGTCCGACTCTTCGTGACCCCAGGGACCATAGCATGCCAGGCCTTCCTGTCCTGCGCTCTCTCCCGGAGTATGCTCAAGTTCATATTCATTGCATCGGTGATGCTATCTAGCCATCTCATCCTCTGTCGTCCCCTTCTCCTTTTGCCTTCAGTCTTTCCCAGCATCAGGGTCTTTTCCAGAGAGTTTTCTCTTCGCCAGTCCTTTGATCATTTTGGTTGCCCTTTTCTGCACCTTTTCCTGCTCTACAATATTTTTGTTTAGGTGTGGTGACCAGAACTGTTACACAGTATTTTGTTTGTTTATTTATTTATTTGTTTGTTTATTTATTTATTTAATTTCTATACCGCCCAATAGCCGAAGCTCTCTGGGCGGTTCACAAAAATTTTAAGTGTGGTCGCACCATAGATTTGTATAAAGGCAGTATGATATTGGCAGTTTTATTCTCAGTTCTCCTCCTAATTATGCCTATCATGGAGTTTGCCTTTTTAACAGCAGCCACACACTGGGTTGACCTCTTCATCAAGCTGTCCACCACAACCCCAAGATCTCTTTCTTGGCCAGTCACTGCTAGCTCAGATCCCATCAGGCTATACTTGAAGTTGGATTTTTTTGCCCCAATGTGCATCACTTTACATTTGCTCACATTGAACTTCATTTGCCATTTGGATGCTCATTCTCCCAGTTTGGAGAAATCCAGTTGGAGCTCCTCACAAGCCTTTTTTGTTTTGATCACCCTAAATAATTGGTGTCATCTGCAAACCTGGCCACTTCACTGCCCTCTCCTAATTCCAGATCATTTATGAACAAGTTGAAAAGCATTGGTCCTAATACAGTTCCCTGTGGGGCCCCACTATTTACTTCCCTCCATTGGGAGAATTTACCATTTATTCCTACTCTCTGCTTTCTGTTTTTTTACCAGTTCCATATGAGGACGTGTCCTCTCATTCCATCACTGCTAAGTTTGCTCAGGAGTCTTTGGTGAGGGACTTTGTCAAAAGCATTTTGGAAGTCCAAGTAAACAATGTCTATCGGATCACCCCTTCTACATGTTTATTGACACTCTCAAAGAACTTTAAAAGGTTAGTGAGACAGGACTTACCTTTGCGGAAGCTGTGTTGATTCTTTTTCAGCAGGGCTTGTCCTTCTATATGCATACTAATTTTATCTTTAATAATGCCTTCAACCAATTTACCCGGAACAGATGTTAAGCTAACCGGCCTGTAATTTCCCATATCCCCCCTGGATCCCTTTTTGAAAAATCAGTGTTAGATTGGCCATCTTCCGGTCCTCTGGTACAGAGACTGATATTATGATGATTATGATTATGATTTCCCACC
The DNA here is from genome assembly GCF_057233095.1 of Heloderma suspectum. Lineage (NCBI taxonomy): Eukaryota > Metazoa > Chordata > Lepidosauria > Squamata > Helodermatidae > Heloderma > Heloderma suspectum. The sequence continues at coordinate 128,102,707 of NC_139462.1, read as the reverse complement.
TTTTTTCCAATACTGGGACTCAAGGTGGCTTTACAACATTAAAAACTTAGGGACACGTTGCATATTTTGGACTAGCCACTCTGCTTGTGACTGGTGAGGAGAGCTGGAGTTGGAACTGGGGGGAGAGGACTGGCTGTGCGGCTTTTAAGGACTCTGCTGCCTTAGCATCTTGCTCTGCAGCTGACTGGTGCACCCCCTCCTCCGGCCATCGTCGCGGGTGATGAGTGGGGACACCTGCTGGGAAGCCTGCTCACCGAGGCAGAACACTTTCTCTCAGCCACTGGACATCCCCACGCCTCTGGGAGAGATAAAGGCAGCCCCACTGTGCCGTGGCTGCCACCAAAGGAGGCAACTTCGGGATGCCATGAGGGCAGGGGTGCCCCACTTTCTGCTTGGGTTGTTCCTTACCTCTCTGTCTGCTTGTGCCGTCTAATATCTGCTGTGTGTGTGTGTGGGGGGGAGGTTTCCCGGGTGAGAGCAGTGGTCTCCTGTAGTAGCAGAGAAGGGACTGTCATCTCCTGGTGAGAGATGGAGAGCGCATGAGCCTGCAGAAGTAGCTCTGAATGTCTGGGAAATAGTTTGCTGGGGGGTTGGCAAGCCTGATGTCCTTCATGTGACCAGTTGCTGGTTATTTCCACTATTATCTGTGACTGTGTTAGGTTGGCTGTGGGTGATTGAGTGGATGAATGGAGTATGTGAGTTCAGAATGGTTGTGGGTATGTTTGAGTTGTAAGTGGTATGTTAAGAGTGTGTGGGAAGCTCCACTGTGGCAAGGATGTGCTTAGAAAATGCAGGGTTCCATGGAGATGGAGCCTCCATCCTAGTGACTTGGGGCAGAAGGAGATATGGTAGGAGGATGGGGCTGGGACATCACAGTAGAATGGGCCACAGATGCTCATGCACTGTTCCCCTTCTACCTCCCTCCTCTAGCTCTCATGTACCTGGTAGCTCATTCACTGTGCCCTCCTGTCTTGTGGTGCTGCTATTTAATGCCAGGTCAGTCTGCAATAAGACTGCACTCATCCACAACCTAATCATGGATGAGAAGGCAGATCTGGTGTGTATTACTGAAACCTGGGTGGGTGAGCTGGGTGGGGTTGACCTGACTCAGCTCTGCCCAGCTGGGTACTCCATGCAGCACCAACATAGGTTGGAGGGCTGGGCAGAGGGAGTCGCCGTGGTTCATAGAACCTCCATTTCTATCACCAGGAAACCACTCCACCTTGGAGCAGCCTTGAGGGGCTGCACCTGGTGTTGGGCCATAGAGACAGATGGGGGGTGCTACTGGTGTACTGCCCACCCTGCTGCCCAGCAGCCTCCCTGACTGAGCTGGTGGAGATGGTCCCAAGTGTGGTGTTGGAAGAACCCAGGATGGTGGTTCTAGGTGACGCCCACTTCCACGCTGAGGCTATCTCTGGAGCTCCAGCTCGGGACTTCATGGCCTCCATGACAACCATGGGGCTGTCTCAGTTTGTCATCAGCCCAACACATGAAGCAAGGCATACCCTTGATTTGGTTTTTGCTCCAAGCTGTGAGATGAGTAATCTGAAAATTGGGGGTGACCAAATAACCCCATTGTCATGGGGTTGTTGCAACCTGATGATGTGGACAAGGTGCTTGCAGCAACATGACCAACCACGTGCCCTCTTGATCCTTGCCCCTCCTGGCTAATAAAAGCTAGCCTAGAGGGTATGACTGGGTGGGGCCAGGGTGTGGTGAATGCTTCCCTTTGGGAAGGGGTGGTCCTTGCTGTCCTTAAGGAGGCAGTAGTGTGGCCACTCCTGAAGAAGCCCACTCTGGACCCAACGGTATTAGACAACTACCACCCAGTTGCAAATACCCCTTTCTTAGGGAAGGTTCTGGAGAGGGTAGTGGTGGAGCAACTGCAGGCACTCTTGGAGGATACTGATTATCTAGACCCATTTCAGTCTGGGTTTCATCCTGGTTACGGGACTGAATCACCCTTGCTTGCCTTGACGGATGATCTTCATCGAGAGAGGCGGGGAGTGCAACCCTGTTAATTCTGCTCGATCTCTCATTGGCTTTTGATACCATTGACCATGGTATCCTCCTGGATCAACTCTGTGGTATGGGTACCGGAGGCACTGTGTTACAGTGGTTCTGGTCCTACCTGCAGGGGTGATTTCAGAGAGTAACATTGGGTGACCATTCCTTGGCCCTTTGGCAACTGAGCTATGGGGTTCCGCAGAGTACCATCTTGTCTCCAGTGTTATTTAACATCTATATGAAGCCCCTGGGAGTGGTCATTAGGGGATTTGGAGCCATGTGCCATCAGTATGCTGATGACATGCAGAAATATCTCCCAGTGCCATCTGAATCAGGAGAGGCTGTGCAAGTCCTGGACCAGTGCCTGAACTCAGTAATGGGCAGGATGAGGGCCAATAACCTGAAACTGAATCCTGGCAAGACAGAAGCCCTGTGGGTGAGTGGTTCCTGAGCCCAGGAGATGGGCTCATTGCCTGTTCTAGATGGGGTTGCACTCCCTCTGAAAGATCAGGTCTGTAGGTTGGGGGTACTCCTAGATCTGTCACTGTTGTTGGAGGCCCAAGTGGCCATGGCGGCTCGGGGTGCCTTTTACCAGCTTGGGCTGCTTCACCATCTATGGCCTCTCCTGGACAGGGATAGCTTGGTCACAGTGGTACAGGCGCTAGTAACCTGAAGGCTGGATTACTGCAATGTGCTGTATGTGAGGCTGCCCTTAAGGCTGCTCTGGAAGCTGGAGATAGTGCAGAACGCAGCAGCTCAGCTGTTGTCGGGAGCTGCCCCTTTCCAGCATGTAACTCCTTTGCTCAGGGAACTGCACTGGCTGCCTGTTCACCACTGGGCCAGGTTTAAGGTTTTAGTACTAGTGTACAAAGCCCTCAACAACTTGGGACCAGGATACCTGAGAGAGCACCTTCTCCCTTACCAACCTACCCGGTCACTGAGGTCATTGGAGGGCTTGCTCCTGGTGGTTCCGCATGGAGTCCACCCAGAGAAGAGCCTTCAGTGTGGTGGCCCCCTTTCTTTGGAATTCCCTGCCCCTAGAGGTCAGGCAGGCACCAACACTGCATTGTTGCTGGCGCCTCCTAAAAACAGCACTGTTCCAGGAGGCATCCCTTAATTGACCAGTCACGGTTTGTATTGGCGTTCTCTTTTTTTAAAAGCATAATTTTAATATGGCGTTGTAATCTTTTTATTATTTTACTGTTTTATCTTTTGTGTTCACCGCTCCGAAATCTGTTTTAGATATGGAGCAGTATACAAATAACACAAATAAATAAATATTTTGGTGAGAAGATCATATTTGAATTCTTTAAGAACTCTAAGATGGATACCATCTGGGCCCAGTGATTTATTTCCTTTTTTGTCAATAAGGTTGAAAACGTCATCTTTTGTCACCACTGTTTGCTTCAGTTCCTCAGACTCCCTTCCCGAAAACATCAGTTCAGGCACAGGTATCTGTCCTATATCTTCTGCAGTGAAGATGGATGAAAAGAATTCATTCAGCTTCTCTTCAGTCTCCTTATCCACCTTTAATACTCCTTTACCTCCATTATCAACTGATGGTCCATCTGCCTCCCTAGCTGGTTTACCGCTTCTGATATATTTAAAGAATTATTTATTGTTGGCCTTGACATTATTAGCGATATACTCTTTAAAATGCTTTTTTCCATCTCTGTTAGGGCTCAGTCCTATGGAGATAGACATCTGCCTCCAAACCCAGAGGCTGACACCTATCCAATGCAGGGTGGCCAGAGCATGGAGCTCTGGCCACCCTGCTTTTTTGGCTAGATATGTGATCTTGTGCATTTAGCTGGGGACATCAGAGCAGGGGGCGTGGGAGGCTGTGCGGCACATAGGAAGCCTCATAAAGAGGCTTCCATGGTCTCCTCCCTTCCCCACCCCCGGGAGCACCCCCTTTTCACCCTCTCTGTGCGCCATTCCCAAATGCGGAGAAGATGCCAGCATGAAAAGAACAGTGTCAGCTATGAGGTGGTGGGGGAGGGGGCAGGGAGCGTGGTTTCTGGGAACTGAGCTTGGAACCCTGGCTCCGAGCTCAGTTCCCAGAAAGAGAAAAATCCTATGACGCTCTAGACAGTGTCTAGTGGCCATAGGAGTGCTCTCTTATTGTCTGCTTGCATCGCCTTTGTGCAAGCTCGTGCTCCCTTTTGTTTTCCTCATTTGAGCAAGACTTCCATTTTCTGAAGGCAGCCCTCTTTTCTCTATTAGCTCCCTTGACACCGCTCGTTAACCATGCCGGCGACCCCTTGGAGTTGGTGTTACCTTTCCTAACCTGTGGTATACATTTTAGCAGAGCTTCTGTTATTGTGGTCTGGAATAATCTCCAAGCATTTTGAAGGGATTTAACCTCTTGACTCCCCCTTTCAACTTCCTTTTCACCAGTTCCTCATTTTAGAGAAGTTTCCTCTTTTGAAGTCAAATGTGACCGTGTTGGATTTCCTGGACAATTTTCCACTTAAATATATATTACAACTGATAGCACTGTGGTCACTGTTTCCAGTTGGTTGAACAACATTTACATCTCATACTAGATCCTGGGCGACACCACTTAGGATGAAATCCAGGGTCGCCTCCCCTCTGGTCGTTTCCATGGCCAACTGTTCTAAGGCACAGTCGTTTAGGGCATCAAGAAATTTAACCTCTTTGTTGTGGCTGGAACATGCATTTATCCAGTTAATGTGGGGGGAATTGAAGTCGCCCATTATTACAACACTTCCTTGTTTGGAGGCCTCCCTGATTTCATTTTCCTTCTCAAGGTCACTCTGAGCATTCTGATCTGGATGATAACATGTTCCTAGCACTAAATTATTTTTGGAGCCTGGTATTGTCACCCACAGCGCTTCTGTGGAAGAGCCTACCCATTTTAGGTGTTCTAGTCTGCTTGACACTATGCCTTCTTTGATGTACAGAGGAACCCCTCCCCTAGTATGCCCTTCCCTGTCCTTCCTGTAGAGTTTATATCCAGAGATGAGTATATCCCACTGGTTCTCTCTGCTCCACCAGGTTTCCATAGTGCCCACTGTATCTACTTTAAAACCAGACACTCTAATTCTCCCATTTTGGTTTGGAGGCTTCTAGCATTTGCACAAAAACACCAATACACGGTGTCCCTCCCCAGCTGCCTCTGTAGTGCGCATCTTTTGCTATGAGACTTTGGCCCCTTTGATTGGCTATTATGTTCTGTCATGTACTCTTGGCCTATCTCCTCCCCTTCTACATTTGGGCAATCAAAGACATTTTCATCTTCATCCCCTAGGGATGATTTAACCTGTGACAGAAATCTCTTAGCCTCTGTGCCTCCATTTTGTTCTGTCATTTCAGCTGATTGTGTCTTAATAATAAACTAAAAGCTGCTTAACCTTTTACACTTCCTTTAACTGTTGGAATGACTAAACAGAACTGGAAGCAGACAACCGCAGTTGCAAGTTGTCTAAAATAACTATTTGGCTAAGCATGTCTCTTCTGGCTGGACAACAATTTCTATAAGTTCCCTTTTCATTGCAAGGCAAACATAAGTTGACCATTAGCACCCCCAAGGGGAAAGGCCAGCTGATGCTTCTGCACATACTTGACAAGTTTCAATCTTGAAGACCTATCATATTAAAGAGGAATGTCCTGTCCATGTATTTCGGTTTCTAGATAAAGAAATAGACATGTAGGTTTCTAGATAAATGGCATTTTCCCACAAGGGATGATCCCAAAAAGCAGTTCCCTTTAGAAGGGAGCTTTGATATGGATAAAATTGTTCACCTCCCTTGAGTCAAGAGGTGCAAAGATGCCTCAGATCCAATGGTCAGCCTTTCGAGGCTATTGAGTTCGGTTTCTGTCTGTTTTTGTCTGTAACTGAGGAACTGTTCTGGTCTGGTTGATTAGGAGGATCTGTTATTGTTAAAGAGACCAGTCTTGTGTTGCCTACATTGTCCACTGTGGTATGGTTGTGTATGGTGGCAAAACTGGGTATGTCCTGGTGAGCCTGTGGTCTTGGACAGCCATTCTGCCTGCTGCCCTTCAAAAGCCCCAGGCTAGAAGGAAAAAGCCAAGAACTGTATGTGGAGTCTCTCTGTTCAAATTCCAATGGGTCTGTTGGTTCAAGGGCGCAGCCCGTTTCTGTCCCTCCCAAAGGCACTTCAGCATGTTTTATGTGCACACAGTATCAGAAGTGAACTTTCAAGTTTCTGAAAAACTAAATTTTTTATACCTAAGACAATCCCAATAAACAGTTTCCAACTGAAGGAACCTTTGATAAGAACAAAATTGTCCATCTCAGAGAAGCCTTAGGAAGCCACAGCAGCAGAACACCTGATACTTAGTGTTCTGCATGTTTAATTGATTAAAGGAGGCCTCCAGAAGAAAGATTGACTCCCAGTTAGTGTCCTGGGAAGATTCTTGGGGAAAAAAGAACAAAGAACATAAGCTTAGATGCCACTCAGTGCACTTCTGATGACCAGCACCCGTGTTTCCTTGATCTGGCTGATCTCCTTAAGAGAAAGCCACCCCTATCTCATGTTAAAGAATAAAAGAACTTAATAGAGAAAAATAAGGTCCTTTAAATTTTTAGAGATGAAGAAAACTGCTTGTTGTTTCAGTCCTGTCAGGCTTAGAAGAAGAAACAAGCCCAAGCACAGGCTTTGCCAAGAGCATGTGCTGAAATGTGTGCTTTTGAACAAGAGAATGCAAGTAAAAATGAATGTTTGTGGAGAGATAGTATGTGCTGAAATGGTTATGGTAAAAACGGGATTTTTATATGGGTTGAAGCAAGTGTAAACTTTTGTTGAAAGTCACCGGTGTGAGTAAGTAGACAGATCTATGTGGAGTTGCAGACAGAAAGACTCAAAAGGGGAAGGTTTAGAGGGCACCAAGTTTGAGAAAGCTGAAATACAGGCTTGTGGAAGAGTGTAAAAAAGTACCAGAAAGTATATAGTGATAAAGAGCAAGAACAAATGGAGAGTGAAAGGGGAGTTGCTTTGTATGTAGAACAGATAACAGCAAATCGTTTATGGGTCAGGATGTACCCTAACCTAGAAGGTTTCATTTTAGTGAGTTGCTTACAATTAAGTGCTTGTTTTAATGATAAGCTTGTTTACAAGAAGTGTATATTGAATTGTTTCTTTTGTTTATGCTGCTGCTATATAGTTCTTAATCTCTGAGCATGTGCAGATATATTTCTTACTATACTGTTGCAACTCCTTATGTGTGCTTTGAATCAGCTAGCCTCTCTGCTTAAGTAGCTGAACTAGTTGCTTTGAAATGGGCGTGTGAACCAAGGTTTAACTATAAATATCTATACTGATTCTCGTGATGCCTTTGGAGTTGTTCATGACTTTAGCCAATTGTGAAAACAATGAGGGTTTATGACCTCCTCAGGGTCCCCTATTAAGAATGGACAAGATGTTGCTGACCTTCTCGAAGCCATCCTGCTACCTACCACAGCAGCGGTCATTAAATGTGAAGCCCACACCAACAAAAAGGACCCTGTCTCCCAGGCCAATGCCGCAGCCAATAGGGCTGCCAAGGCTGCCGCCCAACAAGTTTCTCTGATGACACCACTCCCAACCCCTGTGTGTATTCAAATCCCAGCTTTTACATCCTCTTTAACAGACCTCAGTTTAGCTCAAGATTCGGCTCAAAATCATGAGGAAGATAAATGGATCCATACAGGGTGCAGGGTGCACTGTGACTCCCTTTGGCGCTCCCCAGATGGCCGCTGGGTATTGCCACGGTTTCTCCATGGCGCCTTAGCTGATGTGCTCCACTCTTTTTTGCACGCCGGAAAGGAGGGAATGGATTTAACCATTCGGAAACATGGGCTTGTGGGAAATTTCTTAGAAGCAGCAGAGGCTACCTGTCTCCGTTGCACTGCCTGTCAGTCTCACAATGTGGGGCATCCTGGGAAGGTGGCCCAGGGTTGTAGGGGCCTGCCCAAGGGTCCATCCTTACACCTACAAATTGATTTCATTCAACTGCCAAAGTGCTGCGGGTTTGAATACATTTTGGTTGTAGTATGCCTATTTTCTGGTTGGGTTGAGGCTTTCCCATGCAGACAGGCAGATGCAACCACAGTTGCAAAGAAACGGTTGAATTCCATGGTGTCTACCTGAGGAATACCTGCTAAATTGTCCAGTAACAGAGACACACACTTCATGGGTCAGGTCATGAAACAAGTCTGCAAAATCATGAATGTTACACAACGCCTTCATCGTCCATACCATCCACAAAGTTCAGGGAATGTGAAAAGAGCAAACGGAGTTTTGAAGAACAAACTGTCAAAATTGTGTATTGAACTGAATTCAGATTGGGTAACTGTGCTGCCTCTAGCCTTGATGTCCAAGCGGGCCACTCCCAATAGAAAGCATAAACTGTCACCTTTTGAAATCATCACAGGATGACCAATGAGACTTTTGTCCTCACCTCCAGAACATACTGATTCAGTACTAATTCAATCTACGGTAGCAGATTATTGTGTGAAGCTAATGAGGTGTGTGAGAAATTTTCATTCCCAGGTTCAACAGGCCCATCCATTGTACCCCCACCATGAGCACCGGAACCCCAGATCCAAAAGTAGACGACAGCCAGAAGCAGACAGCTAATCCCAAGACATCTGGACCAGTTGAAAGAATAGACTATTTTCTCCAAGACATTGGGGAGGCTCCCCTCGCCACTGAGCATGGATTGGTCACTCCAAGAGAGTTAGCTTGGATTGAGCAAGCCATAAATGATGAGGAGCCTGAAGACTGACAACAACTCTTATACTTCGTATTAAACATTCAAACATTCCATGTCAGGCGGCGGGGAGGGAATCCTCTTGCTTGTCACATTTCCACCCATATGCTTCTATGTTCTGCATGAGCATCAACTCCAAGAAACATTGTTAATAGCAAAAACAACAAAGAGTCTAGTGACACGTTCAAGACTAATACATTTATTCTGGCATAAGACGTGTGGAGTATTATGGGGAGTTTCAGGTTTATATATAGTACATACGCTCTGTGTGTGTGTGTGTGTTTCATAAAAGAAAAGGGGAATAAAGGGTCACTCTGCACTGAAATCTATGGCCAAATGTTGATCATAGCTGTAACTTCACTCATTGGCTGAACACACTGAAAGGTGGTAGCTGGCTCATTTCTCACAAAATAATTGGAAAGTTTCTGAACATTTTGTCTTGTATCTCAGGTTCTACAAGTCCTAGAGATTTGCTGTTTTTTATTTGAACTCTGGGAACCTGGGCTAGTAAGTAGGATCCCTCAGAAGGTGGCCTGGGGGCTACAGCCCCCTTAGCCCTATGGTTAATCTGGCTATGAGTGTGACTGGTGAGTATACAAGACAGGGGCTTCTTAGTAGTGGTGTCCAGGCTGGGGTGGCCATGTGTCCTACTTGTCAAAGGACAGTTCTCTATTTGAAGAGATATCCAGTCCATGTCTGGGCTGAAGATAAAGAACATGGAAGAAGGGAATGGAGGGACACTAGTGTTGCCCATCGGCATTTGGACTGAGCAGCTACACAGGTCACCTGGTTACAGTCTTCCCCACTGTGGTGAGAAGTATTTTAATTCTATTTAAATTATAATAATCCTTTCCAAATCTGCATCCATGTGCATTGATGCACAATTAGAGTATGCAAATGTTGTACAAATCAGCACCACCTTTGGTCCTCTTTGTTCATAATGCATATGTGGCCAGCCTGGAAGCAACTAATGAGTATGCAGGATTGGGTGTGACCTTGTGACGAGAGAATATGCAGGACTAGGCATTCTTGGTGGTGATGTCCAGGCCCTGGAATGCCCTCCTCATAAAGGTTCATGGAGCCCCTTGGCTCTCAGCCTTCAGGAAGATCAAGACTGCTCATTTTAGATCTGCTTTGGGGGTTGTCTTATCACCAATTAAACTTGAGGAACGGAAAAAACATTTTCAACTTTGTATGGCATTATGAATATATAGGAACAGCAAAAACTACTCCCAAAGAGGGAGGCAGCCTTGGTTTCCTTGGTTATTGTCTTCTATTACTTCAACTAGGGATGGGAGAATCAGCAGCGTTCGAGATCGCTGAGATTAAACAGGAAAAGTTACATTTCTACACATTTTCTAAAGTGCGTACCCAAGGGTACACTTTCCCCTCATAAATGAAAGTGTGCAGCTGCATATTATTTTGGATGTGTCTTTGAAAAGACAAATGTGTCTTTTCCTTTTTTTGAAAGTGAATGCAAGTTTGGGAACATACAAGCTTTTTCTGAAAAAAATGTGCTTGCATTTGTGTTCAGAGGTGCAAATGTCAAAAAGCAAAGCAATTCAAGTCAAAAGCAAAGCAAAACAAAATTCTTGTACATCCCTACAGCAATTCCCAGTGGGGAAGAAGATTGATTAAGGTAGAAGGGGCGATATATCAAAAACCTCTACAATACGATTGGACTTGGGTATATTAAACACCAGGAGAAAAAAATGAGTGTCCTTATAGGAGAGCCTCGTGTGGCGCAGAGTGGTAGGCAGCAGTATTGCAACCAAAACTCTCACCATGACCTGAGTTCGATCCCAGCGGCAGCTCAGGTCGACTCAGCCCTCCATCCTCCCGAGGTCGGTGAAATGAGTACCCAGCTTGCTGGGGGAAAGGTAGTCATGACTGGGGAAGGCAATGGCAAACCACCCCGCTATAGTCTGCCACGAAAACGCCAGCGGAAGTGGCCTCCCTCTAGGAGTCAGCAGTGACTGGGTGCTTGCACAGGAGGAAACTTTCCTTTCCATAGGAGAACACTGCTGACAATATATCTGGCATCACGCACCCTATTCAACTGTCCAAATCATTCATGCAGGGAGGGGCAGTAGGGGCAAGCACACTGCCTCCACCTCCTCCATTGCCATCCTCATTGCCCTCCACCAGTTGGAGGCCAACGGCTGCACCAGGTAGCCTTCTCTGCCCACAGAGGCTCCCTGAAGGGTTTAGAACAAAATTCAAAGTGATTTGGATAGACTGGAGCGCTGGGCAGAAAACAACAGAATGACATTTAATAGGGATAAATGCCAAGTTCTGCACCTCGGAAAAAGAAACCAAATGCACAGTTACAAGATGGGGGATACGTGGCTCAACCACACTACAAGCAAGAAGGATCATGGAATTGTTGTAGATCACAAGCAGAACATGAGCCAACCATGTGATGTGGCTGCAAAAAAGGCAAACACTATTTTGGGCTGCATTAATAGAAGCATAGCTTCCAAATCCCAGGAAGTACTAGTTCCCCTCTAGTCAGCACTGGTTAGGCCTCATCTGGAGTACTGTGTCCAATTCTGGGCACCACACTTTAAGAAGGATGCAGACAAACTGGAGAGGGTTCAGAGGAGGGCAACAAAGATGATCAGGGGACTGGAAACAAAGCCCTATGAAGAGAGAATGAAAGAACTGGGCATGTTTAGCCTTGAGAAGAGAAGGCTGAGGGGAGATATGATAGCGCTCTTCAAGTACTTGAGAGGTTGTCACAGAGAGGAAGGCCAGGATCTCTTCTCCATCATCCCAGAGTGTAGGACACGGAATAATGGGCTCAAGTTACAGGAAGCCAGGTTCCGGCTGAACATCAGGAAAAACCTCCTGGCTGTTAGAGCAATACGACAATGGAACCAGTTACCTAGGGAGGTGGTGGGCTCTCCCGCACTGGAGGCATTCAAGACGAGGCTGGACAGCCATCTGTCAGGGATGCTCTGACTTGGATTCCTGCATTGAGCAGGGGGTTGGACTCGATGGCCTTGTAGGCTCCTTCCAACCCTACTATTCTATGATTCTATGATATCTCCCCATGGAGACCTGCTGTGCTTATGCCCTTTCAGGGCCAGGCCTTCTAGGCCCACTTTTCTTTTTTAGCTAGTTGTAAGTTGTCTGTTTTTTTCTGTTGCTCCAGTTTTATACTGTTCATTATTTTTTTGTGACTATATTTTAACTTAATGTTAAATTGAATTTTATAGTAGGATATAAGTTTGTACAATAAATACTGAAAATAAAGGATGTCAAAAGGGAAGTAATTTTAAGTGATCAATATATGCCTGAATGGAGACGTTTCAACCCAACTCCAGCGTGTTCTTGGGGGAAACCACAGTGAAACCTTCTGTGAAAGAAGGTCTGATGGTAAGTTCTGTCTGACTGAGCTACTGTGGACATGTAAGAGATGAAGATTCAGGAAGTACAGAACCATCTGGGACTGACTAGAATCAGGGATAGAGGCTAAAAAGCAGGATGCTACCATAGATTGGTAAAAAAAAAAAAAAGCGAGAAAGAATTAAAGAAATAATTTTCTGGAGACAGGAATTCCTGGTTCCTTTTCATGCCCCGCCCCCCCCCCCCCTTGCTTCAGTACAGAAGTGAGAACTGCTCACAGGAAACAATGGAGACATCCAAGTTCTTAGAATAGCTGTGATTGGCCAGCAGTGTATTTCCCTCCACCCCACCCCCCCAAAAGGTAGAAGCAAAGGTCTTCTGTTGTGTGGAAGATGTTTTTAAAATTGCTTGCCAATGAAAATGTGAATCCAGCCCATCCTTCTCATCATCATATTGCAGGTTATAGGTGCATGTGAGAAAGAAATGTTTACAACAATCCTGCAACGTGGTCTGACATAGTTCTGCCTAATATTGCAGAGGGAGTAGAGTGTAACAACCCTGCTGGGCAGTATTTATTTATCTGAGAAAATGACTTCCCCACCCTTCCAACATAAAACAAAGTTAAGGGCAGTTTACAATCAATTAAAAATTACAAAATAATTTATAAAATTAAATAACATAATAAACCAATAAAAACCAAACACTGATGTAGCAGATAAAGCCAATTAAAGCAAGGGATCAGACCACTAAAACCAGAGATCACACCACTAAAAACCTTAACAGTAGGTCAAATGCCTCCTGGAATAAAAGATTTTCCCCAGGCAGCAGACACCTGGGGAGCCAAGCAGATCTCCCAAGGCAGGGAGTTCCAGAACCCAAGCACGGCCACGGAAAAGACCCTCTGCTGCGTCCCAACCAGCTCCATCTCTGCCACTGTCGGGTCACGGAGAAGAGCATCCCCTACAAATCTCAAGGACCAAGCAAGCTCATACCCTAAGAACTGTCTTCCCCCCTTGTTCTGGGCCAAAGCTTTTTAGGGCTTTAAAGATAATAACCAGCACCTTGAATTGTGACCAGAACAAACTGGCAGTCAGTGCAACTGTGGTGAAACTGGTGTGATGTTTTCCCAAGAACATCAAGGCCCTTAGTGCCACATTCTGGACCAGCGGAAGTTTCCCAAGGCTCTTCAGAAAGGCAACTGGATGTACTGCAAATTGCACGAATCCAGCCGTTATGTCACTGTGGCCACGTCTGGCCTGCCTAGGAACAGGAGCAGCAAGCACAGCAGGCTAACCTGGGCCCAAGCAGCTGGGCATCCGTGAGCAAAGCCACGCCCAGGAGGGCCCCCCAACTGCAGCCTGTGTGCTTCACGGGGAGTCCTGTCCCATGCGGATGGGCTGGCACCCTGTTTCCAGGTTGTTTCCATTCCCAGGCGGGAGCACCTCGCACAGTGTGACCCTTCAGCCGCCTCTCCCAGGGAGCTTGAAGTTGATCACAGCAATGGGGCTGGGTGGCCTGTCCTGACTAGGAGCTCAGGGGACACAGCTGGGCTGTCGCACCACGGAAAGCTCCAAGGGTGCGACGTGCACACCTAAGTGGCTCCTCCCAGGCTCCACCCCTTCCTTGAGACAGGGAAGGCCTTAAAGCGGCAGGCCTGGGGCTTGGAGCCTGGCGCTGTTGCTCCTCCCTGACAGCCTCTGCCAGGCTTGTACTGCCAGGCCAACGGGGAGATGCGGGTCTCTGGTGTGGAGGGGCGGGTTCCTCAGAGAGCGCAGGCTCTGAAAGTACCAACTCCGGATGTCCCAATCAGGGGGCGCTGGTTCAAGGACCCCTGATCCAATGGGCTCAGTCTCTGGCTCAGGCCTAGACACGATGCTGGGGCCTGGATCAGGTTCCAGCACCTCCGCCTAGGGTGCCACTGGTCCCACAGACCTGGCTGGCCCCTCCCTCCTTCTCTGAGTCAGAGACCAGCGGCTGCTCAGGGTGGCACTGAGGAAGGAGGTGATTAACCCTTTGTCTGCAGCTGTTTTTGCCACTGAGATCACCCCGCCTGCTTCTCCACAGATGGAAGCCCCTGGATGTCTGCCCCTGTATTTTGACTGCAAAATAAGCCTACAGACCCTCTCAAAGCCTCTGCTACAGCCTCCACTGCAAGCAGTCTCAACTGCATTTCCCTATCAGAAACAATCACCTCTTCAGAATTCCACAGGTGCGTAGTCTGAGCCTCACAGTTTTTAAATGATGCTCTAAAATGCTGTCTTCGCCCTTGCCACTGTTGGTGGTTGGTCTGGATTTCCATAGGAAAAGAGCCCCCCATTCCAAGAATAACTCACGTTGCACCAAAGGTCAATCTAAGTTAAACTGCCTCCGCTGACTCCTCTCCCAGCCCAAATCCAGTGCTTCACTTGCATGCAGAAGGCTTGGGCTGCAGTAATACGCATGCAAGCACGTTACAGTTTTGCCCCCAGCAAAGCACAAAATGGGAATTCCATGTGAAACTGGAAGTCGGGCAGTGTGCATGAGTCTATTTTTTTTAAAGTCCATGGGGAAATCTTGCGAGGACAAACAGATCAGGGGTAGATCCCCTGCTTTGCATGCCAGAGGTCCCAGGTTCAACCCTTGACATCCCCAGGACCGAAATCCTGGAGAGCCACTGCCAGTCAGCACAGGTGAGCCTGCGCTAGATAGGTTCATTCATGGTCTGTATTAGGCAGTTTCCTATGCTAACTAATTCAGTTAGGGACTGAGATAGAGAAGGACACCGGAGCAGGGGGGCATGGAAATGTAAGAGAGCTGGAATTCCTATGCAGGGAAAGTTGAGTCTCATCTCCAGCTTGGAGCCCTCAAAGCACCAGGCAGCCATGGCAAAGGCTCCACTGCCAGACCATGCGGGTAACAAGCTTACTCCGTTTGGAAGCAGTTCGCTGCAAGCCTTTCCATGTTGCGGACCTCTGTGTCAGCTCCCCACCAGGCCGGACTTTGCTGCCTTGGTCTGAACCCCCTGCACAGAACCCTCAAGTGGTCTGTTGGCAGCCGTTCCTGAGATGTGCTGGACCAGAAAGACTTCGCTGGCTGGAGTTTGCTGAGAACATCCACATTTTGGAATTACCTTGTTTCTTCAAATAGTGGACTGGAACATGTTTCAGGATGTACAGACTTCCCTGTTTTAGAATTATTGTGAGAGGTGTGAGGGTTTTGAAATGTAAATGAGAAGAGAAGATGGTATTTCTCTGCAGGACTGCCTTTTTATCTTAGGAATTCAAGATCACCTTAAGCATGGCATGGTTTATTGAGAGGCAGTGTAGTATACTGGTTAGAGAAGCCTTCCCCAACCTGGTACCTGTACTACAACTCTGTTGGACTACAACTCTCATCATGGGCATACTGGACTAGTGTAGCCCACCACGTCTGGAGGGATTGGGATGGGGGAGGCTGGTTTAGTGCCCTGGGCCTTGGGACCCTGCATGCATTACCTTTGCGAAGGGACCCACTCATTTCCTGGGAAGCGGGGATGTGCCGTTGCCCCCTCCGCCCTGCCTCGGTGTGGCGTGCAGATGCTGGCCCTGCTCTTCAGCTTCCACACATTGTGCTGACATCTGAAAAGGGGCTCTGCGCATGAGGAAGCACGTGTTGATAGGGCTGGAGCTGCCACACAACTGCACACCCTCGTCACAAGGGGCGTCTGTGTGCGTTCACTCCCTCGTGCTGAAGCTCTCCTTTTCAGAGGAGGTGGGGCTGGCAGTGGCGCACAGCTCCGAGGACGGGGCCAGTGGTGCAGCCCCACTTCCCAGTAAATGTGTGGACCTCCTTCGTATAGGCAGTGTGGGGATGGGGGCTCCCTCTCAGTCCGAAGTACCTCACAGGCTTGCTGGGAGGATAAAACGAGGGGAAGAAGATGCACGCCACCATGAACTTGTCAGATGAAGGGTGGGAAGTGCGAACACAATCCACTAGAAACAAACAAGGAATATTCAATATAGTTGTTAGCAGAAAAACAAGGCGCTCCCATATCAAGAACAAAAAATAAAGAACATAGCTGGCTTGGAGTTTTCATAAACAAAAAGTGTGATCGAGTAGAAGAGATAGGTTACCACCCTGTGTGGTGGGTCACTATATCTGCATCTCCTAAATGAGGAATCAAAGTGGAAAGACAGGGAGCTATCCAAAGCCTCAAGACTAGGCTATGGTGAAGGGGGGACTTTACCGCAGGATTCCCAGGTTGCAAAGCTCATTTCTTCAGCTGCTGTCAGTGGTACTCAGAGTTGGGCCCCTAGATGTTGTTGAACTACAACTCCCATCATCCTGACACAGCATGCCCAATGACTGGGGTGATGGGAGTTGTAGTCCAACATCTGGGGACCCAAGATTGGGGCCCACTGCTCTAGGTCACGTGTGGGCTCAGAGAAGAGGATGAAGGGAAGGAGGGTTGCATGACAGAAGCAGGGAGCAAAATAGGAGTAGGAGAATAGAAAGGAGGAAGCTAGTAGATGGATGCACAGCTTCCTAGATAACTGTGGCACTTGGGACGACCCTCAACACCTTCCCTCCCTCCCTCACATATCTGATGGGTAACCTTGATCCTGCCTGGGCAAACTTTTTGCGAACTTCCAGAGGGGTATTAGTCTATTGCAGCAAAAACAATGAAGAGACTTGTGGCACCTTAAAGATTATCACATTTATTATGGCATAAGCTTTCATGGACTATAGTTCACTTCATCATATGCATGAAGGGTTATCCAAAATTTCAAGTATATAGGCGATATACCTGGTTGGGGTTGGTGGTGGATTGTAAACAGTGAGGTCAGAGGGAAATTAAATGCAGAAAGTAGTTTTTGGATTTACAGTACACTATCCCAATTTTTATGGTGCAGGGCCAGCCCAAGACATTCTGTTGAGTGAGACAGAGCAGCAAATCCCCTCCCATGTCAAGAAGCACAGTATGCAAGGCTGCTCAAGTTGTTTTGTCACCTAAGGCAGAAGATCCCACAAGTGCCTCTCCCCATAAAAATGGAATATTAATAAACTAAATAACCAACAATTTTCTGCCATTTCATGACACCCCGAATTAGCTGCCTGCTTTTGTGGCCACCTCATTCTGCCTAATGGTACAGTTGACCCTGAAAGGACACTGAGAGGTAATCTCAGTGGTTGCTTTGCAGTTTTGGGATGAAGCCCAAGCATCATGCAGGAGCAATGTAGGACGTATTTCATTTGAGCAAAGTTTTGGTGGGTAGGGCTATAGAAAGAGGGGACTGGAGTTCCTGATTTATTTCTTCCCAAATGTTATTACTTGTCTTGAGAGAGTTTGGGCAGACTAAAAAAGTCCAAATAAATCCAGGAACAACTGGAGTTTCAAAGATATTGCGGTTTTGCAAACTTCAGTTGTCCTTTGTGCAATATAATTGTCCTGATCCCACATCCCTTAGCCCAGGGATGGGCAACTTGTGTTTTGCCCTATAACTCCAGATGTTTTGCCCTATAACTCTCAACACCCCTAGCCAGCATAACCAATGACGCTGGGAGATGAAGGCCAAAACATCTGGAGGGGCACACAGTGCCCACCCCAGGCGAAGCCCACAGAAACACCCCTGCCCCCCATGAGGCCCCAGGTCTCTGTTCATGCAGCATTGGACATACAGCCAGCTGCTGGTCTTGTGGACCTCTGGACTGGACCTGCGGAAGCCTGTACCAAACATAATTTCTTTCTGTACTCAGAGTAAAAGACTATTGCTGTTTTACAGGCCAGGCCTTTTCAGAAGGAGAAAGTAACTATCTTCAGCCAAATTAATAACAGAAAAAAAATTAAGCAGACAGCACCTTCCCAGACAACTGAGTTTCAAAAGCCACTCACTTCCCTTTTTAAGAGAGCCTTCAAAAGCAACAGACCACCTGGAGCACTGCAGCCTTCCCCACCTGGTGCTCTCCAGATGTCTTGGACTGCAGCTTCTGAGATCCCATTAGCCACGCTGCCTGGGGATGATGAGGTTTGTAGTTCAACACAGCAGGAAGGCATGAGGCTGGGGAAGGCTGGGAATTTTTAAATACTCTGTTTTATATAAACATTCATATTACATCTTTTAAAAATGTTCTAGGTAGCTAACAAAACAATAAAAGTACAATCATGATACAAAACATACTAGAACATTGTTATTTAAACAATGGAACAGAGCAGCAAAACCATAACAGCAGCAGCAAAATTCTGCCAATCAAAGTTTACTAAATCACTAACAATGGAAGCTCTTCCTAAATAGGGTGGTCGTCACACTGTGGCAGGAACCCATCAGGAAAGGGGCGAGGTGGACCTAACTGGGCAGGGGATTCCAAAGTCTGGGAGTAGCCACTGAAATGCCCCCTCTCTGGTCCCACTCAGCTGATTTTGGAGCATGCAAGAGGGCCTCTGTGGATGATCATAATATGATGATGACAATGCCTGAAGTTGGGGCATTACTATTTCCCTTTTACAGACAGGGTACTGAGGCTGAGAGGGAAATGTGCCCATGTTTGTGACTCAAGAGGGCTATGACTACGGGCCTTCCCAGGCCAAGCTCAGCATGCTAGGGACCAAACTGCACAACAACATGGGAGACCTGTGACTGCATCTCCCAAATGGTTTGTTTTGTTTTTACTTTAAAAGGTGCTGTGGGGAGTGGGGTGTGTGTGTCTGAATTTGATAAAAGCAGGAGTACTTGGGGAAGTGGGGGGAAATATACATCTCTTCTAGTGTTGAACAGAAGTAACAGGGACAGTTTTCTGGCTGGCTAGATAGCTGCAGAATCTTGACGATCCATGCAGCAATGGAGCAGGGACTTTATACTGGTGGGCAGTCATTTACTTGATTCAATCTGCATAATTATCTATGTATAAGCTGGTTGCACCCCACCATTGCATCTTTTGCTATCGCTTTATACCCAGATCTTTCCAAAATGGTGCAGTTCCTAAACTATACGCTGCTTCAGTTTTCACTTACAGCTCCACCTATTTTCCTAACTGCTTTCTTATTTATTTTATGTTACTTTTTTCTCTTCTTAAGCCACAGTGGGGTTCTTTTAGAAATTTATCATGCTGCAGTGGCTTTTTTGTTAGTCTACTGGTCATAAAATATGCAGAAGCTAGAGCAAAAACAGGATTAAAAAAATATTTTCCGCTGTTTCGCACAAACCATTGACCTGTCTAGAGCAGTTTTGCCAATTTGGCCAAACAGAAACGGGAAAGAAAGAAGAAAAAGTTCAGTACAACTGTGGTAGAAGTCCACATATTATGCAATTGACAAATGCGACCAATAAATATCTCTCAGTAGCTTCACCTCTATCAAAGTTGTATGAGACAAGCTTCTGTCATCAGTGGACCATTAGAGACACTTTTTGTGCTTTTTTGTGCATCTGTGTGTGTTTGAAAACCGTGATTTGTCTGGAAAGATCTGTTGGCATGAAGTGGCGTGTGGGGTTTTGATTATGGCTGGACGGGTCTGAAAAGCCTTCGGGGTAGAAAACGGGATCTAGTTGGTGAGGGAGTTACGTCTCCAAGTATAAGGGGGCTGGAAGCAACAGTGTCCCTTCCCTGGAGCATTTGTTTAAATGCAGCTGGCATAATCAGGAAGGGGGATCTTGCCGTTATAGAAAGTGCAGTTTGTTGTTGATTTTGTAGCCGGAGAAGTGGAAGAGAAGCACGTTTTTAAAAGAGCCAGTTCATCTGGGCAGCCAGCCTTCCGTCCTCCTCCCTTTGCCATTCCAAACCACATCTGGTTTCATTCAGGTCTCTCCTTCCTTTGCAGAACTCAAGCACACCCCCATCGCTGCCCAACAAGGAAAAGGGGCAGCAACCCAGGAAAAGTGTGCTAAATTTGTGAGGAGTCAGGATGCCCCCCCCCCCCGTTTCAGAGAGAGCCCTGCAAGCAGCTGCGTTCACAGCCCCCGGCCCTCCGAAGCAGCCTACCTGGGAGAAGAGCGCAGAGTCCGACCTCGATGGTCAGAAGGATGCCCAAGGCGCATCGTAGCAGGCGAGGCCGGGGCGAAGAGGGGGGGCTGGGAAGTTTCATCGCGGGGGACGGGGACGGCGTGGCTCCGAACCTCTCCTCCTTCTCGGGATCTCTGGATCTCCTCGGTGCAGGGCCTCCCCCCACCCCCAGTCCTTCTCCTGCTGGGAAGGTGATGGGAGAGAAAGAGACAGAGAGATGGGAGAGAAAAGGAGTGCCCCCCCAAGCCCCTCCCTGCCTCCGAAGAATTCAGACGCTGCGTCACGAACCCCAGAGGCTGCCCAGCCAGTTGTGGGCGGAAGGGAAAGGAGGGCGGAATGGGGTAGAGGGGTGGGGGGGGAGAGGGAGGGAGAGGCTTCCTTTAAGACTTCCAAACTGGAGGCGAACTTTTTAGCGGTTTGGCAGCTGGATCTGCATCGAGAGGAACTGCAACACGTTGCAATTCGGGGTGGGAGGAGGAGGAGGAGGGAGGAGGAGGGAGAGGGGGGGAGAGAGAGAGAGAGAGAGAGAAAAGGAGAGAGATTCTGGTTCCTCTTCTTTTCAAAGCTGTTCGTGCAGGAGAGGGGGCAAGGTCTCTCTTCTCTCCCTCCTCTCTTTAAAAGGAATCTCCCCCGCCCCTAAAATTAATCTCCTTTGGATTTTTCCTCCCAGTTACACACGAGCATCTTAAATGTGTGCGATGCTACATGTACAGATACATGTTAGTTCTTGTTATACTGGCATTAAAATGAAATGTAAACAAAAACCAGCCGTTCAAATCAGATAGAGTGAGCAGGATGTGCAATAGTCTGTCTTTTCTTGCATCGCCACAAAAGCCATGATCAGGTCTACTTTCACCAAAGCCCAAAGTTATGCAAATAGTCAGATATAGAATAAATAAGGTTCCACTTCCAATAGTTTGCACCACTTAATTTCAAAGTGATGGAACATAACATAAGAAGAGCCCTGCTGGATGAGACCAAGGGTCCATCTAGTCCAGCATTCTGATCACACAGTGGCCATAGAATCATAGAATAGTAGGGTTGGAAGGGGCCTACAAGACCATGGAGTCCAACCCGCTGCTCAGTGCAGGAATCCAAGTCAGAGCATCTCTGACATGTGGCTGTCCAGCCTCGTCTTAAATGCCTCCAGTGTGGGAGAGCCCACCACCTCCCTAGGTAATTGGTTCCATTGTCATACTGCTCTAACAGTCAGGTCGTTTTTCCTGATGTTCAGCCGGAATCTGGCTTCCTGTAACTTGAGCCCATTATTCCATGTCCTGCACTCTGGGATGACTGAGAAGAGATCCTGGCCTTCCTCTCTGTGACAACCTCTCAAGTACTTGAAGAGCGCTATCCTATCTCCCCTCAGTATTCTCTTTTCAAGGCTAAACATGCCCAGTTCTTTCAGTCTCTCCTCATAGGGCTTTGTTTCCAGTCATCATCTTTGTTGCCCTCCTCTGAACCCTCTCCAGCTTGTCTGCATCCTTCTTAAAGTGTGGCGCCCAGAACTGGACACAGTACTCCAGATGAGGCCTAACCAGTGGTCAGGAGAGGGGAACCAGTACTTCATGGGATTTGGAAGCTGTACTTCTATTAATGAAGCCAAAATAGCATTTGCCTTTTTTGCAGTCACATCACATTGTTGGCTTGTGATCTACAACAATTCCAAGATCCTTTTTGCTTGTAGTATTGTTGAGGCAAGTATCCCCCATCTTGTAACTGTGCACTTGGTTTCTTTTTCCTAGGTGCAGAACTTGGCATTTATCCCTATTAAATGTCATTGTTGTTTTCTGCCCAGTACTCCAGCCTATCCAGATCACTTTGAATTTTGTTTCTGTCTTCCAGAGTATTAGCTATCCCGCCCAATTTTGTGTCATCTGTAAATCTGATAAGCATCCCCCGCACCTCCTCCTCCTCCAAGTCATTAATAAAAATGTTGAAGAGCACTGGGCCCAGGACTGAGTCCTGCAGTACCCCGCTTGTTATCTCTCCCCCGTTTGAGAGGATCCTATTGATAAGCACTGTTTGAGTCCGATTCTATAGCCAACTGTGGATCCAACTGATCGTTGTTTCATCTAGCCCACTTTTAGCTAGGGATGTATGAAAGTTCCGCCACGGATCTCGGGGAGGCCGAATGCCAACGCATTCGGCCCCCCGAAATGGGTGGCGGAACGGCCCGCCCCCCCTGAGATGAGACTTAACTTGGGCGGATCTTCCTGGCGGCGGCGGTTCGGTGGCGGCGGCCAGTCTTCCGACTGGCTGCCGCCACCGCCACCATTTCCAGGTTAAAACAAACAAACAAACAAACGTGATAGGCTACGTAAAGATTTACGTAGCCTATCATGGCTAGATTTTTTAAAAAGCACCATGATAGGCTACATAAATCTTTACGTAGCCTATCACGGCTGACTTAAAAAAAACCAAAAAACCCACGCGCGTGTGCAAATGGCGGCGGCCATGGCCGCCGCCATTTGCGTTCCTTATTTTGGCACGTCTTAGTCTATGTAAACATTTACGTAGACTAAGACGGCAAAAATAAGGGGAACGCAAATAGCGTAGATGGCCAGGATTCCAGGGGGAGGGATGGAACGCCTCCCCCCCACCATCAACATAATCCACGGAAAGGTAAGTCACTTTCGTACATCCCTACTTTTAGCTAGTTTGCTCATCAGGATATCATGGGGCACTTTGTCAAAAGCTTTGCTGAAATAGAGGTATATTATGTCCACAGCATTCCCCCAGTCCCCAGGGGAGGTTACCTGATCAAAAAATGAGATCAGATTCGTCTGGCAGGATTTGTTCTTGCCAAATCCATGTTGGTGTCGAGTAATCACTGAATTGTTTTCAAGGTGCTTACAGAGTGATTGCTTTATCATCTGCTCCAGAATGTTCCCAGGGATTGATGTCAGACTGACTGGTCTGTAGTTCCCGGGTTCCTCCTTTTTGCCCTTTTTGAAGATAGGGACAACATTAGCCCTCCTCCAGTCATCTGGCACTTCCCCTGTCCTCCATGATTTATCAAGGATAATAATGGTTCTGAGAGTTCTTCTGCCAGTTCCTTTATTACGCTAGAATGCAGTTCATCTGGCCCTGGTGATTTGAACTCATTCAAAGTAATGAGGTGTTCCTTGACCATATGCCTATCAATCTCAAGCCACAATCCTGCCCCTTCAGCCTGTAATTTGCCATTGCCAGTGGGCTCATAGACCCTCTTTTGGGAGAAGACTGAGCCAAAGTAGGAATAGAGCATTTGCCTTTTCTTTGTCATCTGTTATCATTTTGTCATCCTTATTTAATAGCTGAACCACCATTTCTTTCCTCTGCCTTTTACTATGCACGTAGCTGAAGAAAGCCTTTTTGTTGCTTTTAGCATCCCTCGCTAACCTCAGCTCATTCTCAGCTTTAGCCTTCGTGACGCCATCCCTGCAATTCTGTGCTACCTGCCTGTACTCTTCCTTTGTAGCTTGGCCTTCCTCCCACTTCCTATATGTGTCCTTTTTTGTTTTCAGGTCATCTCTAAGCTTTTTGTCAAGCCACATTGGCTTCTTCTGTTGTCTTCCACCTTTTCTTCTTGTTGGAATTGTTTGTAGTTGTGCCTTTAGAATTTCCTTTTTTAAAAACTCCCACCCATCTTGGACTCCTTTTCTCATTAAAGTCACTTGCCATGGGACCTTAGTGATCATTGTTCTGAGTTTATTCAAATAGGCTTTCCTAAAATCCAGGGTATGTGTTTGGCTACACTCAGCTTCTGCTTCCTTTAGAAACAAGAACTCAAGTATAACATGGTCACTTTCCCCCAGAGTTCCCGTAACTGCTACTTGATCCACTAAGTCATCTCTGTTGGTTAGGATCAAGTCAAGGATAGCCGATCCTCTAGTTCCTTCCTCTACTTTCTGTAGGAGGAAGTTATCCACAACGCAAGTCAGGAATTTTCTGGAGGGGCCATGTTTTGCAGAATTTGTCTCCCAACAAATATCGGGGAAATTGAAGTCTCCCATTACTACTACATCATGTGTCCTTGAAACATTGGCTATTTGCTTTTCAAAAGTTTCATCCCCGTCTTCTCCTTGATTGGGTGGCCGGTAGTAGACTCCAACCACCATGTTCCTTTTATTCTTTGCTCCATTTATTTTAACCGAGATGCTCTCGATGGGGCTACCAAGCTCATCCTCCTGTATTTCTGTGCAGATATATGAATTTTTCACATATAGTGCAACTTCACCTCCCTTTCTGTCCCTCCTGATCTTTTTGAACAAATTATATCCTTCAATTGCTGTATTCCAGTCATGGGAGTCATCCCACCAAGTCTCAGTTATACCTATCAAGTCATAATTTCCCTCTTGTATTAAGAGTTCAAGTTCATTCTGTTTGTTTCCCATACACTGGGCATTAGTGTATAGACATCGAAGACCATCTGCTGTATAGTCTGGCTTTCTTCCTGCATGTTTCTGAAGACTATTATTGGGTGCTATTAGAGCTGTTCTCTCCATTGTGGTACACGAGCCTTCATCCACTGTTACCCCCAACTTTACGTCTCCCTCCCCCATAGGATTCAGTTTAAAGCCCTCCTGATGAAGTTGTTCATGCTGTGGCCAAACACATTCTTCCCAGCTTTCGTGAGGTGCAACCTGTCCCTTGCCAACAGCCCATCTTCCAGGAAGTATAGTCCGTGGTCCCAGAATCTAAATCTCTCACACTGGCACCACCTTCGTAGCCAGTTGTTCACCCGGAGTATTTTCCTTTCCCTTTCTGACCCTCTTCTAACTACTGGAAGGATGGATGAGAAAACTATCTGGGCCCCAAAGTTGTTGAATTTCCTTCCCAAAGCTTCCCAGTCTGAAATGATTTCTTCATAGCTCTGCTTGGCGGTATCATTTGTTCCCACATGGATGAGAAGAAAGGGATACCTGTCAGTGGGCTTCATGAGTGTAGGCAACCCTTCAGTCACGTCTCTAATCCATCCTCCTGGGAGACAGCATCCCTGGCGAGTTCATGGGTCCTTGTGACATACTTGGGTTTTGATCCCACTCAGCAAGGAGTCCCCCACTTCTACTACTCTTGTCGTTGTAGGCCTTGATTTCATCGCCTCTGCTTGACTGACCTACATCCTCTTGCTCGCTCTCATGCAGGTTCCCCTGTAATTCTTCCTCTTCAGACTGTCCTCCAGTCTCATTCTCAAGTACCCGGAAACGGTTCCCTAGTTCCACTGCTTCCACTGGTGTAGAACTGTCACCCTTTATCAAGGAATATCCTCTATGTCATTTTTCCTCAGCATTTTACTCTTCTGCCTCAGCTTGCTGTTGCTAGGGGTGTATGAAACACACTTACCAGTCCACTGAAGGGGTCCATGTGGGGGGAGGCGATCTGTCCCTCCCCCCAGAATCCTCCCCGGCCGGCTCCACTCCACGGGGAGTCCACAGAGCTGCCGGCCAGGTCCATCTGCAGCCAGACTTCCGGCTGCTGCCATGCAAATGGTGTCCGGTGTAGCTGACACTATTTGTATCCTTGCTGTTTGCTGTGATAGGCTACATAAATCTTTATGTAGCCTATCATGGCAAAAGGCAGGGACGCAAATGGTATCCACTATGCTGGATGCCATTTGTGTCCGAAGACAGGCAGCAGCGGATGGACAGCAGCAAGTAGGATCCGGCTGGCGCGGATTCCCCCGGGTGGCGGAGGCGAGCCTTCCGTTCCGCGACGGACTCCGGGGGGCTGGATTCTTAGAATCTGGCCTCATTGGAGTCCGTGGAGGAATTCTCCGCCATCCCTAGCTGTTGCTCTTCTAGCTTCTGTTCTTCACTTTGCTGCTGTAGTTCCACCGTTCTGTCCAAGAACTCTTCATGTTCTCTTATTCCCTGGAGGGGTGGCACTCGCCGCTCCGGTCCTCTTACTTTTTCTTCCAACAGTGTGATCAACTTGAACTTGTTGCACATGTAGGCCATGTTGATCTCAGGCAAGAAAATAAACATTGCACACACCTTGCAGGTCACCACCACTGGAGAGCCTTTTCCTTCCATTGTCTCTATTCCCTTTATGTTTCTAGCTTTCTGATTGTACTGAAATAGCCTGTGCTTTGTCCTCTATTCACTGGAGGTTAACAATAGAGTCCCACTGATATGGAAGTGTGTGTTACAAGAAAAATAAATTTAAAAAAAAGTTTTTTAAAAAGTTAGGGGCCTCCCCTGCCGAACTCCCCTGGCCAACTTCTATTTGCTTACCCTGTTTGCTTGCTCTGATCGCTTGCTGTCTGGGAACTTCCTTGCTTGTATAGCCCCTAGACCAGCTGGAGCAGCTTCCTCTGCTCTGCTCAGCTGGGAGGCGGGAAACAGACTGAAACTTCCTGCCCACACAGCTGATGGGATTACTCAGGCCACCCCCTCTCAATTCATTTGGAGCTCTCAGGAGCACATTGTGAGCACTCAGCTACTCCAAATGGAAAGGACAGCCCCCTGGGCTTACTCCAGCTCACTCACCAATTTGCCTTTGGCTGTGTTTCCACCAGCAATTTACTCCAACCTGCCTGCGCCATGGGGTCTCTGTGGTTCCATGACGTCACAGCCATTCAGCCCCAGTGTCACATTTTATTGCTGAAAAACTGCTTCTTCTGAGACTGCTTATAGTCCAAGTTTTCCCGGTTATGGCGGCTCCATTACTGACCTGTTTCCACAGTCACACTGGGTTCGCTGTCTTAGCCCTGCCCATGGGGTGTGTAGCCTGGCATTTGTGGGCATGTCACTCTGACCTCACTGACCCAACCCTTTCCCTCCCTATTTTCTGGAAGTTTCATTGCCATTTTGGATCAGGGTGCCGAGGGACCAACTTTTAAAACATCATTGAAAATAAGCACTAGAACACAGCCCATGACCCCAGTCAAGGGGTGTTTTCTCCCATTGTGCTGAATGAGGCTTGCCCTCTCAGTGATCACAGAAATGACAGAGAAGCCCCTCAATTGACACAGCACATATCAAAGCCCTCAGTTCTTGAAATGTGATTAAGCGCAATCTTGAGGCTTCGGTCCATTGCCTTAGGACATAACTCCTTCACAGCTTCCAAATAGAGATCTTGTGCCTTAAAATGGGGGCTGGTTTCGGTCTCTTTATCACAACTAACCCATTAGTGTCTCCTCAGAATTAACTCCCATTGCTGTAGATGAGGCTGAGATTCCCCCTCAATTGCCTTAGGACGAAAGTACTGAGCAGCTTCCTTATAGCTATCCTGTGGGTTACAATGGGGGCTGGATTCCCTCTTTGTCTTTACTACTCTCCTCCCACAACAAAACCATTAGTGTTTCCTCAGAAGTAACTCCCATTGTGCTGATTGAGGTTTGCCTTTGAGTGCCTACGTCAGAATTTACAGAGATTCCCCCGCAATTGAAATGGCACACTTTTAAGCCCAATTCCTTAAATGTGATTAAGCGAGATCTCTCAAGGCTTCGGTCCATTGCCTTAGGATGTAACTCCTTCACAGCTTCCAAATAGAGATCCTGTGTGTTAAAATGAGGGCCGATTTTGTTCTCTTTCCCTCAACAAACCCATTACTGTCTTGTCAGAAGTAACTCCCATTGTGGTCAATGAGGACCTCTGGGTTAAAATGGGGTCTAGTTTCCCTCTTTGTGTTCTCCCCCCACACACTCTTTCCTAGCACAAGCATATGTGTGTCTACTTGGAAGTAACTCCCATTGTGCTCAATGAGGGATGCTTCTGAAATGCAGGTGCATCTGGATTTTCAGGGGAAAGGAGAAAGCGGGGGAGAAGGGGAAAACCTTTTTAAAAATCCCATATTCCTCCATTAGCTTCTCCTTCTGTTTGTCCTGGAAACACGCCCAGGAAGACAGGAACACTGACGTTGTGTGAAGGAGAGGGGGAGATGATCCTGGAGGGAGCAGTCAGGCAGAGCTGAAAAGATGCACACATAAGCACCTGTTTTAGGGGCAAGAAAGAAAGTTTAAAGGGGTGTGGGATGCTCCAGACTCAGCTCTTTGATTTTTTGCCACTTCATTAATGCACAATTGCACTTTAAATCCCCATTTCAGGGGCAACAAGGAAGGTTTAAAGGGGATGCTCCAGACACAGCACTTTGATTTTTTGCTGCACTGCTAAAACAAAACAAAAGGGCTGGGAAGTAAGGATGTACGAATCACTTACCTGTTCCGGTCGGGGCATCCGCTGGGGGGGGGAGGCGCTCCGTCCCTCCCCCCGGAATCCTAGATGGGGGGGAGGCGCTCCGTCCCTCTCCCCAGGAATCCTCGATGGCCGGCTCCGCTCTGCGGGGATTCTGCAGAGCCGCCAGCCAGCTCCTCCAGCAGCCGGACACCCGGCCGCTGGTTAGCAGGGACGCAAATGGCGGCTGCCGTAGCTGCCGCTGTTTGCGTCCCTGTATTCAGCCATGATAGGCTACGTAAAGACTTATGTAGCCTATCACGTCTGGGTTTAAAAGAAAAAAATGCATATGCAAATGGAGGCGGCTACGGCCGCCGCCATTTGCGTTCTTTATTTCTGGCCGTCTTAGTCTACGTAAATATTTACGTAGACTAAGACGGCGAAAATAAGGTGGAACGCAAATAGCGTAGCGGGCGCTATTTGCGTTCCCCTTTATTTTCACCGTCTTAGTCTACGTAAATATTTGCATAGACTAAGACGGCCAAAAATAAGGAACGCAAATGGCAGCCGTAACCGCCACCATTTGCATACGCGTTTTTTTCTTTTAAACCCAGACGTGAAAGGCTACATAAGCCTTTACATAGCCTATCATGTCTATGTAAAAAAAAAAAACCAGAAGCGACCAGACTGCAAATGGCAGTGGTGGCAG
Organism: Heloderma suspectum; assembly: GCF_057233095.1. NCBI lineage: Eukaryota > Metazoa > Chordata > Lepidosauria > Squamata > Helodermatidae > Heloderma > Heloderma suspectum. Next base: position 128,073,850 of record NC_139462.1, on the reverse strand, counting down.
CCGGTTGGAAGACCAGCCGCCACTGCCGCCGTCCGGAACATCCGCCCCAGGTAAGTCTCGTCCCGGGGAGGATCCGTGCGGTGCGGGGGAGTGTGGCAGGCTGTTCCACCATGGATTTCTGGGGGCTGAATGCACTGGCATTCGGCCGCACCGAGATCCGTGGCGGAATTCTCTGACATCCCTACTGGGAAGGCAAGGAGGAGACTGGACAGAGTGGGAAACTTCAGCAGGGCAGAGGGGGTGAGGGAGGGGGGAATCGGAAACAGGAAGAGAAGGGAAAACAGATGGGGTAAGCAGACCCAACCCACTCCAAAAAGGCACCACCCACTCATCAAGAGATTAACGCGATTAGGGCTCCATGGAAATAGTGCAGCACGCCAGGGTACAATGATGATAGACCGGGTCCTTTTGGGACATGGAAACACGCAAAAGAGAAAATGAGCTTGGGGATACAGTGCAACAAAGTTGGAAAAGAAGGCAATAGTGTGGAAACACACCCTTTGTCTCCTCTTCCACTGCAACTCCCCTGGCCAACCTCTGTTTGCTCTTTCTGTTCGCTTGCTCTCTGGGAACTTGCTTGCTTGTATAGCCCCTAGACCAGCTCGAGCAGCTTCCTCTGCTCTGCTCTGAGCTAGGAGGCAGGAAACAGACTGAAACTTCCTAGTGATGTACGAATGTTATGAAATCTGTTCCGTTTCTTTTTCATAGCTTGTTAGGGATCTTTCGTTCCGTCATCCACAGTGATTTGAGAAAGTGTATTGAATCCGGACCGCGTTTTCCGGTTCGCCATTTGCAAACTCCTGAGGTTTGCCTGTGTCTGCCTCTTTTCAAGGAGGGAGGGAAATCCCATTGGAAGCAAATTTCCTTCTGATTTGGAGGTGACAGACACTGCTTTCCCACCCAAGCACTGCTTTCCCACCTAAAGCAACTGCTTTAAAAAAACTATCTTAAAAGATGCCAAGCTCTGCCAGATGAATTGCATGGCACAATCCTATGCATGTTTAAAAAGTCCTACAACTCCCAGCATTCCCCAGCCAGCTATACATAGATATGCATAGGGTTGTGCCTTGAATAGCCAGTGAAATCCAAACTTTGAAGGCTTTCTCCTGCTTGGCTGAAAAAGAAGACTCCCCCATTCACCCAGGGAGCCAATGTGTTGGGTGGTACTGGGTAAAACAATGGTACATACAATCAAAAAAGGGATCCTCATAATTTCATATGATTATTAAAGGGGAGACCCACAAAACCAGTATCCAATCACAGAGCACATCTTCCTCAACTGACTGAAGTAAAAAAATATGCATCTGCCACCAGCCGACAATCCTGCATTTAAAATGGGGTTTTCTGTTGTTGTTGTTCAATCGTTCAGTCGTGTCCGACTCTTCATGACCCGATGGACCACAGCACGCCAGGCCTTCCTGTCCTGCGCTCTCTCCTGGAGCGTGCTCAAGTCCATATTCATTGCATCGGTGATGCTATCTAGCCATCTCATCCTCTGCCGTCCCCTTCTCCTTTTGCCTTCAATCTTTCCCAGCATCAGGGTCTTTTCCAAGGAGTTTTCTCTTTGCATTAGGTGGCCAAAATATTTGAGTTTCAGCTTCAGTATCTGTCATTCCAATGAGCACTCAGGGTTGATTTCCTTTAGGATTGACTGATTTGACCTCCTTGCAGTCCAGCGGACCCATAAGAGTCTTCTCCAGCACCACAGTTCGAAAGCATCGATTCTTCGGCGCTCAGCCTTCGTTATAGTCCAGCTTTCACAGCCATATGGTGCTACTGGGAAAAACATAGCTTTGATTATATGGACCTTTGTCGGCAAGGTGATGTTTTAAATGCAAGATCACAACTGGCTGCCTTTACACACACTCCCTTACCAATCTCCCCCCGCCCCCGCCTCTCCCTGTAGCTTAACTTCTGCTGTAGCGTTTTTTTCTCACGGCCCTAATCCTGGGCACTTACTTACTTGGGAGTAAGCCACATTTAACTCAATGGGACTTACTTCTGAGTAAACATAAGATCATCCTGTAAGTCTGCAACCCTCGAGTAAGCCCCCTGAAATTTAATAGGGTGCTCTGAAACAACAGAGGACATTGCTTCTGAGCTTGGTGGGGGATCAGATGTGTCTCCCTTCATTGCAGGGAGGCATTTTACCCTCTTCTACCCTCACATTATTTATTTATGTATTTAATTAATTAATTTCTTAATTGCCTATCTGGCCGGTCACCCAGCCACTCTGGGCGATCTACAACAATACAACAGTTTAAAACAATAAAATTTCACATTAAAACATATTTCTAAAAATACCCTAACCCACCCCAAATGCCTGCCTGAACAACCATGTTTTTAATGTGTGGTGGAAGCACATTAAAGAGGGGGCATGGTAGAGTTCCCTAGGGAGGGAGTTCCACAGAGTGGGGGCCACCACAGAGAAGGCCCTCTCCCTCATCATCACCAGCCTACCTGTCCTGGCTGATGGGACAGAGAGAAGGCCATCCGAGGCTGATTAACCGGCACTTGCATAGACTTCAATGATAAGTTGGTACTGTCAGCTAAAAAAGCAGGCAAAGTGTTGGGTTAGATGAAGCGGCAGACTCTGCTTGTACTACAGTGGAAGGTACGACTAAAGTTTATTAGTACCATCTCTCACTACACTGGGTGCAGTAATCATGTGCCTTGTGGTCCTGGATGGCTGCTGGTCACAGAGACAGGGCCAAGAAGTTTGCCAGTCACCTCTGTGGTGGCTACATGATGGGGGTGACACCTGCGTTGTTCCTGGTAATGTAGTGCCGGGTACCTTCATAGCCATCTAGCCCTGCCCAACTTGCTATGAGCTACTGTGTGTTTATTTTATAAAGAAAAGGGAGGTGTACATTTTAAAAATAATTTAAATAATTCCTAAATAGCTCCTCCCTCTTAAGCTATTCTTCAGCAAAACCACAGATGCAACCCGCTCCCTATGCTATCCTGCAATAGTGAGGTCATCAGAATGGTATATGAATATTGTATATTCAAGAAAACGATGTAGTGTTGTCAGCAAAACAATATGGCAAAGTCAACAAAGCAAACAAGTGAATTCAGCAGAAGAATGTATGAGTTCTAATCAATGAGTTCAAAAAAGTTTAGCAACATGTCCGGTGTATAAAGCATATTTAAGCCTCGAGAAACACCTTAAGCCATCTAATTCCCTCTAATACTGATCTCAGGTCAGCCCGGACCAATCACATTGTAAGCAAAATAGGACTACACACAGACAACAAACCAGAGTTTTCATACATTGGTAGCCCCAGGGATGCAGAAGTACAAAAATGTTTAAGAAAAGCATCCCAAAGTGCAGAATTGATCCCGAAGGAGGAAGGAAAGGACGACACATGTGTGGCTTTCTGTGACTATTTCCCTATGCTCAGTTGGTGCACTTACTGCGTTCTTCTACAACAGAGACTGAGGGAGGGAGGCACAGGTGTGGCGGTGGGGTTTGAAGGGAAGGTGGTGACGATGGTCTCAGTCCTGACTGAAAAAGGTGAATGCCACCAGAATCTGTCCCTGGCGTGTCAGGTTTGGATTTTTTAAAGTAGGCGGGCCAGGCAAGCACACCACAGCTATGAGGGAAAGAGCATTGGATGACACAACCACTGCACCATGGGGCTGTCTTCATGGGGGATTCCCTGCATATTGGGGGTGTCTTGAGGTCATTTGTGGCACATGACGTTATTGCCAGTGCGTTGCCAACCAGCACCTCCCATCTTGAAAAACCACATCTGCATGACTCAATCCACTTTGCCAAGTCATTTTAATATTGCTACCTTGGGTGTTCTGCATGTCATTTTCAGTCACTGCTGCTGCACTATCTGCTCATCAGCGTCCATGTTTCCTGTCTCTTTGTCACCATAATGAGCAAATGCAAACTCATGTCTTCTTCCTGCGCTTACAAGCTCTGAATAGCATTTTCCTTTTAGACATCATATTATCTACAGAAACAGGACAAATATCATACCAAAATGGTGCACTTGTACTCTCAGTAATTAACACATGAAATAACAGTAGCTGTTATACATAGATATTTAAGGAAAGCAATTGAAAGCAGCTCTTCTAAATGAATATACCCATCATGTCTTCCTGAAAAACCAGCATATTGCTACATATACTTTATATGGCTTAGGAAACTCAAAAGTGAGAGTGTAAGCATGAAAATCTTTTGCAAATATCTATTAATTAGTGCTTGGCTAGGAAAGGTATTGTTCTGGTTTTCCTTCACTGCACGTACAAATGATACAATGGATACAAATGATACAACATTATGAAATGCCGTTTTGATTTATTAACTTTTCACATCCTTTATAATTTCTTTTTTTAAAGTGAAAGATACAAGTTTATAAGTTAAATAAATTCACAATTGACACAGAACCACAGCTAACTGCATGCTGATTTAGTCACAAGGTTTAAGCATTTTTCCAAGTGCATAACACAAAAAAATTATATAGTCACACATCAGTATAAAGATATAACTTTGGAGTTAGACTCACCTCAATCACACACAAGATCCAACAGGTTTAAGTCCTACATTGCACAGTGTACAGCAGCTGTGGTTTCTGATGACAAAGCAGCTCAGGCATAACAAGGGGCAACACTGCCGGCGCAGTGAGTTGGGAGGGACTGAGATGGGTGTGGATGGGTGTGACACAGGGTGGAAATGTTTCACAAGTGATCAACACAACCATATACATGCCTATTCATCAGGAAGTCCCTTTGATTTCTATGGGGTTTACTCCCAGGTAAATGGGTAAAAGATTGGAGCTTAAGTCTAAACACTGGGCATTGACAGGGAACTATGTGGACTGTGGAGGGGCAAGAAATCCATTTGAAATAATAGCAAAAGGAACACACAATTTAACAATCAGAAGATGATGCATAAGAAGCAACAACAGTTAAAGAATTTTAACTGAAATCAATATCCCCCCCCCCCCCCCGTCCGCCTAAACACAGCCAACAAAGAGTCAGGGCAAGCATGACTTGTATAAACCCTTCCTGAATAGAAGGTTTCTATAATGTTAGGGGAGGTTTCTATAATGGATCATTTATGATTACCAATGTCCTCTCTATTAGTGTTTATAAATCTGTAAATAATTTCAATCTGGTTTCAAGCCTGCTTTGGATGCTTTGGTAGATGATCTACATTGGGAACTGGACAAGGGGAGAGTGTCCCTGGGTCCGTCTATATGGGAGTTTTTATCTGCTGCTGCTGTGGCTTAAAGTTGTTAGGGGCACATGACATCATGGCCACTCTGCAGCCACCCCAGAGTTTACCTGTGGGGAAGCCACATTTTTGCAGAATACTTTTACTCCATTGGTTTTCTTTAATTCAGCTCCCCTGCAATTCAGCTGTTTTGTGCCCATCCCTCTGCTTTAAATTCAGAATGAGTGGGTTGTGTCTTTCATCAGGCTCTGCCCTCAGTAACTTAGGTAACTAAAGTAACTCACCTGTCTTTCCAACACATTAAAACCTTCAGAATCACCCTGCACTTCCTTTTCGCCAGTGGGAGTAATTTAGGGATGTACAAAATTCTCTTACCTGTATCGAAATTTGACTTGCGGTGGGGGGGAGGCACTCCGTCCCTCCCACCGAAATTCTGGCTGGGGGGGGAGGCGCTCCATCCCTCCCCCCCGAAATTCTGGCCGGGGGGGAGGTGCTCCGTCCCTCCACCCCCGAATCCTGGCTGGCCGCCATTTGCGTCCCTGCAGTCAGCCATGATAGGCTACGTAAATGTTTACGTAGCCTATCACAGCTGAGTGAAAAAAAAAAAAACGTGCGAAAATAAGGGGAACGCAAATAGCGTAGCGTCTACGCTATTTGCGTTCCCCTTATTTTCGCCATAGTCTATGTAAATGTTTACATAGACTAGACGTGCCAAAATAAGGAACGCTGCCATTTGCATACGCGCGGGTTTTTTTTTCTTTTTGTCACTCAGACGTGATAGGCTACGTAAAGATTTACGTAGCCTATCATGGAATTTTTAAAAAATCTAACCGTGATAGGCTACGTAAAGATTGACGTAGCCTATCAGGGTTTGTTTGTTTTTTACTGGAAATGGCGGCGACGATGGCAGCCGGTCGGAAGTCCAGCCGCCGCCGCCAAACCGCCGCCGGAGCTGCCACCGCCAGGAGGATTCACCCAAGTTAAGTCCTGTCCCGGGGGGGCGGGGGGGGCAGACCGTTTCGCCACCAATTTCGGGGGGCCAAATGCGCTGGCATTCGGCCTCCCTGAGATTCGTGGCGAAATTCTCTGACATCCCTAGCAGTAATTAGCCTCAATGATTATACACTTCTCTGATGTTTGCGTTACTTCACTTCCTTGAAGTTCTATTAAACCGCTTCCCCAATGTTGTGTAAACTCACTTCCCTGATGCATAAGAGTTTTATCACAGTAGCAATCTTGCAAGGTCTCAGGATCAAGAGAGCCTGTCATTGCGAGCAGGGAGAAAGTGCCCAGAGAAGGAGAAAGGGTGTTGGTGGAAGCTATAACTCTGTGACAGTTTAGAATGGAGCAAAATGGGGGGGGTGCTCTCATGGGGAGCCTTCAGACGCTGGACTGGATAATTGGAAATTTTGGCTTCTTCAGGGAAATCTGTGCACACTGGGAAAAATGGGGTGGGAGCAGTATCTGCGACAGTTTGCTGGAATGGGGCAAAATAGGGAGCCTTCAGATCCCACATTGGATAATTGAGGATCTTGGCTTCTTCACTGAAAAGTGTGAACATTGGGGAAAGGAGGGAACAATAACTCTGTGATAGTTTGCTGGAATGGGGTGAAATTGGGGTGGGGGTGGGCTGCTCTCATAGGGAGCCTTCAGAGGCTGTACTGGATAATTGAGTTGTTTCTAGAGAATTGTGTCAGGGTGGACACTGAGCCCATAGAATCCCAGAGTAGTTCTGATTCTGAGGAAGAGCAGTCACTCCTGGGAGAGGAGCGCGCTCCTCTTTCCCAGGACCAACAGCTGGCGGAGATTCCTCCCACCAGCATTCCTAGTTTAGTTAGCAGTCCAGGGAGTGACCAGGCACAGATAGCAGACTTGGTGGATGCGTGATGCAGACGCAGAGAGCGGCGCCAGATGGAGGGCGCGGAAAGGAGGCGTAGTGCCAGGTTGGTGCGCAAACAACGGCTGCACCCAGAGGATCCAAGGGAAAAGGGGAGGGACTCTCCCTAGTCCTTAAGTTCAGGGGTCTGCCAGTAATTCCCTTTCAAACGGGGACCAACTGTTCCAATGTAGGGCATAGGTACTGTGCTGCTCAGATCTAGTTGCAATCAGTATAGTTGTTAAGTTGTAAAAGAAGAATAAAGCTTTGAAAGGAATTCCTTTGTCTGTGTCTGGAGTTGGCTACTGGATTAGACTGAGAGAGACCTCCAAGGTGTCCTTGACAAATTGTGAATTACTCTACATTCATAATAATGTAGTAGCGGGGGCGGGGGGGAGCCTGGACATGGGCTGTGAAACAAGCCTCTCTCATTGGTTGAGCAGCCCCTGCCTGGTTGATGACATTCAGTTCTACTCCCCCCACCCAACCCATACGTATGAAAGTATAGCCCTTTCAACCACTGTGTGACTCATGAAAAGCAGATTTTTAAGATATGATACACTCTGTTTTTCTTGCTTCTTGTATCTCTGACAAACCAAAGCTGAATCCATGGAAATCCAGATAATACTCCAATGTGCTTCTGAGTCCATTGTCATGAAGTTGATTCTCAAACAAGATATTTAGAGCTATTTTTCTTTTCAACACATACACTTAGTAAAAACCATACTCATACTAGAGTGGGACATTCTTTATGTTATTCTTTCTGCTAAACCTAATACTTATAAGGTTAATATTTACACTTAGTCTTTATCCCAAACATATATCAAATTAATATTAATAGCTCTAAATACCTTGCTTGAGAATTAACTTACTTTTTCGGAATTGTACATGTTAATTTTACTGTACAAAAAAATATGTATTGCATGTATTTTAAACAGATTAATTGCTCCTGAAGAAGAGACTTCATCTTGAAACACAGAGCAGAGCATTTTAGAGGTTTGCACAATGAATAAACTATTGTTATAGACCATACTCAGTGGTGCTTTGGGATATTTTCCTTCCTGGTGTTTTTTGCACATAGCGCCTCCCCTCTCATTCTTCCTTTGTTGTTGTAAGTTGACTAAGACAGCAATAGGCAGTGGACGGGGGCATGGTGGGCCTCTGGGCGTCCTCCTTAAATATGCTGAACCCAGCTTGCCAGCATCCAGGCCCCAGGGGAAAAGAGAAAGGTGGCTAGCATGGCTATCCATGGTGTGGGCTTGCCCCTGCCTTCCTGCAGCCACAGAACAGGAGGGGCGGTTATTATCATTTAAAATATTTCTAGGCTGCATTTCACGGTGGAAGCCATCCCAAGGAAGCTGTCATCCTCCTCCTGCCAGTGGGTGGCCCCTATGCTGGCCCCTGAGCGTCAGCCCCTGTCCTTTCAGCAGGCCATGCTTGCTCCATGGGACCTGGCAAGCTCACAGGATCCCACATGGCCCATTGGCCACCAGAGCAGTCCAGCTACTTCCCTCCCTCCAATGGGAGTATGTTACACAGCTGTGCCAGGAGCTCTACCTGTCTGTCCCATTAAAAGGGAGAATGCAGGCGAGTACTCTTGCTTTGTTATTTTAGGACACAGCCTTTCGGGGTCTCACCATGAGTGGTGATTAGTGGTAACTGCTTGTCCACGCAGAGTCATGCCTCTGCTCAGAAGATGCATAGAGGTGAGACAACGGGGGAAGACACCATCGACAGAGGCAAAAGGTTGACAGCACATGCCTCGGGGATAGACAAGCTCAAAAGGTGGGATTCCTCCAGGCTCTGCCCAGAGTCACTTAGACTGGAGTCCCAGGGAGAAGCAGTGGTGACTTGGAGAAGGCACTCAGGTGGAAAGGGGCTCCACCAGGGAGGACGCCCCAGAGAGGCAGGCCTGTTTGCAAGCTCCCCACTGCTCGGGTGGCACCCAGGAGTCAGGTGCTTGGGGTCCACTCTGCTCTCACTCTTCTCTTGGCGCCCCTTTGTGCAGGCATCATCCAGACCTGGCAGTGCTGTTCTGCTGCTCCACCCTCCTTGCCTCCTCCTGCACCAGTTGCCACTGGCAGTTACAGCTGTTCTTTGAGGAGCCCAGCAGCGCAGTAGCCAGGCACAAGCCTCAGCTCTTGTGGGGATGGATGCTGCTGGCAGCTGCAAGGGGACGGGGGGCAGCTTATCCCCATTGCAGGATAGATTAGTCTTTCTTAAGGGTTTATTAGGAAACCCAAAGATAATACTGAGCACAATTTTTAGAACCAAGCTGGGTTATCTGATCAACGCCCCTAGATTTGAACTAGATTCCTCTAGCAAAGGACTGTTGCTTCTTAGAGGAGGCTTTAATTTAGTAGTAAACCCTGCCCTCAATAGAGCTGTCCAGGGGTGGGGGGAGGTAAAATATTACAGTTGCCCAATGGGCAGGCTCCTGAAGAAGACTAGCAACTTAGTTGATTAGTGCTAAAGCCATCCAAGGGATTTGCACTTTGTTTTCACTGGTTCACAATACCCATTCTAGAATCAATCTTCTCCTAGCTAAAGTATCTTTAGAAGATCAAATAAAACATGTTGGGTCTCAAGGTGTTCTGACTTCAAGAGAAAGTGGTAATAATGGCCTGGATTGGAAGCCGAACAGGCTGCTTCTATACGATAAAGCTATTTTAGCTGAAATTAGAGTGCTGTTTCCACCACAACCTCAGCTGTGGGGTCTTCCTGGAAATGGCACGAGATATCTTCAGATCTGTACTAAGGGAAAATGTATCAACATTGCCTCTCTTCATGAAAAGCAAAAACAGAAACACTAAGCAGATATTAATAAACATAAATTACAGGTACTAAGAAAGTCTTATGATACTTAATGTGGAAATGGGTAAATTTTATTTAATAGAAGCAAATGCAACCCCCAAAGCCCTGTTATACATAAAATGAAAATTATAACAAAATAAATACACTATTGGTCGGGGTTAATCCAGGAAGTAAAATCCCCCCACAGGATAAAGAATACTGCATGAGTTTCAAAGGAGGGTCTGAAGTTTTTGCTACATACTATGCTGGTCTTACTCCTCAGGTAACCTCAGACAGGAGGATATTGTGGCATTCCTTCAAACTAATCTCCCTAAAACCACTAAAGTAAAAGCATAGGAAGTACCTAGGAGGCACTGATCACTTTGAATGAAGACACTAAAGACACCAGAGGATTCCTGAGAAATTCTGTATGTGATTTGGAGAATTACTGATTGATCCACTTGCAGCTGTTTTAAATGATGTTTCGGGAAGGTGTAATCCCTCCATCTTGGGGGAAAGCAAAGCCTGGGCAGGATTAACACACTGATAAAATCAGAATGCTAAGATTTTCATAGAACTTCTCGCAAAAGTTTTAACAACTTATTTATTTATTTATTTATTTATTTATTTATTGCATTTATACCCCGCCTTTCTCCCTCTCGCAAGGAACTCAAGCAAATGCAACAACAAAAACCCTCACCAAAATAGTGAGTTCATACATTATGATCAAAATAGCTTTATGGCAGGTAGGCAGGTAACAAACAACATGTAAAGGTGTTGTTAATAGAATCAACTGTAGTAAAAAGCACAATATACCTCTTACAGTTTTGTCCTTAAATGCAGAGAAAGCTGTTGATCGTATGGGGAAGCCTCTCTTTCTAAATTATTGCAAGATGTGAAACTTGCCTAGGCTTCCACTGGGTGGTCAAAGCATCGTATGCTACACCCTATCGCCCAGGTCAAAAGCGATAATTTCTGATCAGGATAATTTTTTTGGTAATTAAGAGGGGTGCCTGCTTTCTTCTTTGGATTTTGAGTTGAACACCTAGTAAAAGTGATTTGAAAAGATGCAAGGATCAAGGGACCCCAAATTGAAAGCAATGGCCACAATATTCATTGGTTTGCACGTACGATTTTGTACCTACCTGAAATGGCACACTGAACAGCGGCTTTCCAAGAAATTACTTCCAAATCTAATATGGGGAAATACCAGATTTGAGCATACCAAGCAAAATCCAAACTCCTCCCATATCTCATCCTGAACAAAATGCTTTTAACAATCCAGATTTCAATATAAATGCATACTAAAGACTGGAAATACTTCAGAAATAATGTACCATCTAAGGTGTAATGCACTACTTAACTTTATGGATTCAGTTTGCCCCAATCTTGTAGCTCTATCATGGTTAACTAGGAAGTCTATGCCATAATAATGCCACAAAAAGTTGTTGTTCAGGATAGGGCTGTTACAATGACAATCTCTCCAAGTCTCTTGTATCTTCCCCATCTGTTGCATGAATGACAGAAAATGCTTGATGGCTTTATATCAAGATGACAAGAAAGGACTCCAAAGACATTAAGGTTCCCTCCACCCCCAGCAAAGGAGAGTTGAGTGTCCCAGACTTACAGCAGTATTATGATGCAGCTGTCTTTTGTTGTTTATTCGGTCAGTTGCTTCCAACTCTTCGCGACTTCATGGACCAGCCCACGCCAGAGCTTCCTGTCGGCTGTCGCCACCCCCAGCTCCCCCGAGGTCGAGTCTGTCACCGCCAGAATAAATTCAAATAATCAGAAGAAGTGTTGAGAGGTGGAACCAGCATTCATGGAGAATGCACATTACAAGAGCAGGTGTGGATGAAGAAGAATCATCTCAACCCTGAACCATCTTAGGTAACCAATTTATTCCATCCACTCCAAAAGTCTGGAGCTCCTGGTGCAGAGAATGCTTCTATAGTTACTATTTTCCTTGAACAGGAATTCTTTCTACCAGGCAGGGAAACAGAAGACTTTCATCTATGGAGGGAGGCAGAAATTGCCAGATTTTTTTGACATTCTGATTTAAGGTAAGATCCTACTAAAGATGGAACTGCAACTGCAAAGTAACTGTCTCCATATTGTGGTATCAATATCTGCAATTACAGCACTCTGTATCTTCAACTCCACACTCCCCTGCACCTGAGAATGATCTCTCAAGCGTTCACGTTATTAGTAGTAAGCCAACCAAATACAGTTTGTAGCCAGGCGTACACACTTCTGAGAATAAAACACACATAAAATAGAATCATAAAAACATAAACAGAGAATAAAACATACACAATCTTAAATCTCGAGGTCAGCCAGATAAGCTTGACCAAGCTGGGCAGACTTCACTGCAAATGTAGCAGCGTTAAACATTTAAACCTCTCTGGACTGGACAATAGGTGTATAATTTTATCCATACCACTGAGCGTAGAGATCTTTGCTACAAGATTCTGCAAATATTTTTGCCTGGGTCCATCATAGAATTTACAGTACAACATATAAGTTATGGTGTCTTCTACCTGTTGGCTGCCGCAAATGCATAGGCGCTGTTCTCTAGGAATTTTCTTAAATCTCCCTTCCCAAAAGTTAGATTTCATTGTCGGACAGCGCAAAGCTGAATATGCCTTGCGAAGAGAAGCTGGTTTTAATTCAGACAAATATTTATCTTCTCCATGGCACTGTTTTAAACTGGGGAAGGTATTAGAAAATCTGGACGAGCTTATAGCATCCATATGCTTTATTACAAACAAGTCTTGAAGCCGTGCTAAAATATTGCGTCAGCTGGGGTAAATTCCGGCAGCAAAAGGGGTCTCTAAATCAAGTCCATACTTCCTCAGTAGTAATTTGCTGTTAGTTTAACCCGTTACTTTGAGAGGGTATGTATAACTGCTCTGTTATACACAGTTTAACCAGTTTATTTGCAGCGTTTTTTGGTTTTAAAAAATAATAAAGAATGGTCCTCAAAATAAAATACAGTATTGGCATTACACCAGCTTCTGCCCGCAAATATGCCGCTGGCGTTCCTGGCAGAAGACCTAGTAGCATGCGCATAAATCTATTCTGTACTGATTCAAACAGATTTGGCTCCAGAATGCCTCAAATTTCTGCCCTGTATGTCATCTGAAGGATAACTTTAGTAGAAAAAAACTCTTAAAGCCAGCTTCACAAGACTCCCACCCTTTAATCTAGCAAATTTTAGAACTGACTGCATTGAGCATTGGGCCTGAGTTTGGTAGCCTGCCAATGGCTATTCCACAAGCCATTGTAAGTAAAACAAATTCCCAGGTTGTTAAATTTCTTAGACTGTTCCAAAGGATGGCCATCTAGGAACCATTTATGTTTAACTACACGGTTGCCAAACACCGTAACTTTGGTCTTTGCATAATTCACACTTAGCTGTTCTTTAGTGCATACTTCCCCAAACACTTTCAGCAGTCACCTCATACCAATTTGGGTCTGGAATAAAGGACCATATCATCTGCATATAGCAGTATATTCAGTTTCCGTGAGGTGACAGCTACTGGAGAATAAGATTTGTCAACTAGGTGATCAGTGATGTCATTCACATATATGCTAAACAGAAAGGGACCTAATAAACAACCTTGCCTTACCCCTTTGGTTAAGTCAATTTCCTCTGTCAGCTGACCCTCCTTCCCTGCTCTGACTTGGAGCTTTGGGCCTGTGTGCAAGTTCTTAATTAAAATTAGCAGGCGTCTATCCATCCCGAGTATCCACAGTTTGCTCCAAAGGATCTCCCTCTTTATCCTGTCAAAAGCTGATGTAAGACCAACCAAAGTAGCATACAGGTGTTTCCTAGGGCCACCTGCATACTTTCCTCTCAAACGGTTAAGAACAAAATACTGGTCTATAGTTGACTTCCCATATCGGAAGCCTGCTTGTTCATCCCCAATATTATTATCTGCCCAAGTTTCAGCTTTGTCCAGTACATAATGTGTGTACAGTTTGGTGGCAACATTCAATTAACTAATGGGGCAATAATTACTTGGGAGAGATTTGTCCCCTGTCTTGAAAACTGGGACCAGAATGCTTTGTTCCCAGCCACTAGGTAATCTACTGGTGGAGTTAACATATGTGAAGAGTTTTGCTAGTACAGGAGCCCACTAATTCGAATTGTCCAGAAACATCTCAAGGGGAGGCATGTCTTCCCAAGGGCTTTCTGTTTGCACAAGTGCAATATTAAGCTCTTTACCTCAGAGGTAGTTACTGATGGCCAAACAGGTATATTTTTAATGTCTGGAAGTCGAATATGTAAAAAGGTTCTTGTCATCGGACCTAAATGAAAGGCTGAATCTACACATAGCAATTATACCATTATCATACTGTTATCATAACTATTGGTACACATGACACCAATGGGCACCAATAGTTATACTGTCATCATACCGTTATCATAACTGCTGTGTGTAGATTCAGCCAAAGTTAAAATTAAATACTTTATTAAAATGGGACTCCCACATCTTTGGTAAAATATGTACATCCAGGCCATATGTTGTTTCCTTAAGGTTATGAGCCACCAGCTCCCAGAACTTCTTAGAGTCTTTGCAAGGTGCAGCATGTTCAATTTCTAACCACATTTTTGCATAAAAGGAGGCTTCTTTACGTTTCAACAGTTTCCTGTAGAAATGACGCTTCTCGATCCAGAATTTAATAACTGGAACAGTATTACAGGGATTAGCTTGCCTGCTCAATAGGCGAAGATCCCGTCTTGCCTGTCTGCATTCCATGTCGAACCAACTCATAAGACGTCGGCTTGGCTTATAGGGCAAGTTGTTAGGACAAAGATTACCCATGAGTTGTACAATATCCAAATAAATAGGTAAAGGATTATGTGTCTCTGAACCAAGTTTTCTACTTTTAAGGCTCATCATCTGATCACTGAGGAGAACCTCCTCTACTTTTAATTGGACATTGGGCACCCATCTCAGACTGCACTTCCCTTGCTGCACATAGGGGAACTCACATCTTAAGCCTCTTGAAATCTCCTGAAAGCTTGCCAAATCCATGGATACAGGCTGGTGGTTGCTTGCTGATTGATCTACAGAAAAGTTCTTCACATAAGGGGCACATTCATAATTGCATAAAAAATAATCTATCACACTTCCACCCCTTAAAGAGGAGTATGTGAAAGTCTCCGCTGAGATGTGCTGTTCTGTACCATGACAAAGGAACAGCCTGAATTTGTACACCAACTTAAACAAATGAATACCTGCAGAGTGAATTGTTTTGTCCATAGATTTTCTGAAAGGGAGATAGGTGATGTCCTCTGGGTTCAGGCCTAGCTTTGCACTTGCTGTTGTATACTCATCACCAGTTCTAGCATTAATATCTCCCATGGTAATCATTATAGCTGTAGGGTGTTGCTGAATAATCAATTCCAAATGAGATTCTAAAGTGTCCCACATGTCTAAGTTATAATCTCTAGAGCCTCTAGGTGGGATGTACACATTTGTACAGATCAGTTTGGAGCCTTTTTTGTTTTCCAGAAGAACAGTTTGAATACATAGAGAGTTAGATTCAATTAGCTGAGTTTCTACATTTAAACTGGTCACCACCCCCTAAATAAGACCACCTCTACTCCTCCCTTTCTTTTGGTCTTTCCTCACAGGGACTGAAAAGATGCTAAAACCCTGTATCTCAATTTTAGAAGCCCATGTCTCTTGCAAACCAATTAATTGGAATGTAACAAAACTCAAACATGCCCGGATCACATATCTTATTATCCCATCCTGAAATATTCCATGACAATAGTTTTAATGGCACTCATTGGGGCTCAAAGGATATCTTCCATGCCAATTGAGGAGACACAGATGTAGTGTCCACATTCACCGCGTGCTTTCTTCGTCAATTCTTTAAGGGGGAGTAATTTAGTGCCTTCTTTGACCATACTTTGGGCACTTCGGGAGCTAAATCAGAAATCATCTTACCAGGATCACTCTCCTGATACAGGAGTAGCTCACCCTCAAAGATTGAGGGATTTGATGCTAAATTGAAATGTTTCAGCCTCCCTTTTACCTGGATGATGTTAGTCTGGAGTTTATCCTTCTCCCCTATTAGTTGAAAGGCTAAAGGTTGACCATGATATTGATATCTGGATAGAGTGAACCTGTTTGTGGGGATGCCTCCATAGTTATGGTTCCCTCTCCCTCACGGGATTTTAATCTACCATCTATCGTTAATTTCTGAGAAGCCAGACTCAATTTTCAATTCTCTAGGGGAAACTCCTCTTGCCTTTGAGAAGGAATTGCCTCTTCCACCCTGGATTGGGGGGGGGGGGGATTGCTGCAATAATGTCCTATTTGTCATTAATAGATTGTATTTTCCATAGAAAGTTACTTAAAAGTTAATCCTGCAAGGCCCTAAGACTATCAGTAATCACTAATTGTTCTTTCTCTGGTAACATCATAAGATGCTACTAAGGTTCTTTCTTCTTCCCGAGTAAGGAATTGACTCATTGAGGGATTCAGATCAGTATAAGCACATTTGGCCGGAAAGCCCAATTGAATGGAATTCAGCTTATCAATAAGTATAGATTTCTGAGCCCATGTTAGGGTCTCAAAGGGAATACTTGAAACTACTTCCTCAAGACTTGTTATACAATCCTGGGGAAGATCCCCACATTGGTGGACCCTATTTGACAGGGGACTTTTGAAACTGTTTAATACCAGGAGTTGCTTTGTTTTTCCATGGGTACTAACTTCCCACTCCAATGGAACTCATTGAGTAATATCATCAAGGGCTCTCCCTAGCATTCCATAATCCAACCTGTTAGTCCTCACTACCTGTTGCTCTATGCTCTCCTCATTATCATTTAGATCAATCAGCTTACCAGTCATTATCATTTAGATCAATCAGCTTACCAGTTTGCCCTTATCTGGTTCAGGCCAGGATTCCACAGGTGGACAACTGCTGGAAGATACCACCTTTTCCTGTGATAGACACTGTTGGTTAAAGGACATAGGATGGAGTTGTCTGAAGTGGCGTCTCACCCCAATGCCAATTTTATTTAGAAGAGCTCTGGCTCCCAGAAAGATGGCTGCCACATGGTGATTAACACATGTTATCATAGCTCTGGCATTGCAGTAGTTGTAAAATAATAATCCACTTGTTCAGTATCTTCAGTAACAATGGAACCTACCCTCGCCTCTTTCAAAGTCTGTAGAAGATGGAGCTTTCTCTCATGCTAGGCTAAGAGCCCTGCTGGTTTTGGATAGTTACATAGAACCACCTGATGCTTAATCAGAATTAGAGAGGGAGGTTGCATAATATCATAGAATCATAGAATCATAGAATAGTAGGGTTGGAAGGGGCCTACAAGGCCATCGAGTCCAACCCCCTGCTCAATGCAGGAATCCAAGTCAGAGCATCCCTGACAGATGGCTGTCCAGCCTCGTCTTGAAGGCCTCCAGTGTGGGAGAGCCCACCACCTCCCCAGTGGAGGTGGTTCCATTGCCGTATTGCTCTGACACTCAGGAAGTTTTTCCTGATGTTCAGTCGGAATCTGGCTTCCTGTAACTTGAGCCCATTATTCCGTGTCCTGCACTCTGGGATGATCAAGAAGAGATCCTGGCCTTCTTCTCTGTGACAACCTTTCAAGTACTTGAAGAGTGCTATCATATCTCCCCTCAGTCTTCTCTTCTCAAGGCTAAACATGCCCAGTTCTTTCAGTCTCTCTTCATAGGGCTTTGTTTCCAGTCCCCTGATCATCTTTGTTGCCCTCCTTTGAACCCTCTCCAGCTTGTCTGCATCCTTCTTAAAGTGTGGTGCCCAGAACTGGACACAGTACTCCAGATGAGGCCTAACCAGTGCTGAGTAGAGGGGAACTAGTACTTCCCGGGATTTGGAAGCGATGCTTCTATGAATGCAGCCCAAAATAGCATTTGCCTTTTTTGCAGCCACATCACATTGTTGGCTCATATTCAGCTTGTGATCGACGACAATTCCAAGATCCTTCTCGCTCGTAGTGTGGTTGAGCCACGTATCCCCCATCTTGTAACTGTGCATTTGGTTTCTTTTTCCTAGGTGCAGAACTTGGCATTTGTCCCTATTAAATGCCATTCTGTTGTTTTCTGCCCAGCACTCCAGTCTATCCAGATCACTTTAAATTTTGTTTCTGTCTTCCAAAGTATTAGCTATCCCTCCCAATTTTGTGTCATCTGCAAATTTGATCAGCATTCCCTGCACCTCCTCCTCCAAGTCATTAATAAAAACATTGAAGAGCACTGGGCCCAGGACTGAGCCCTGCGGTACCCCACTCGTTACCTCTCCCCAGCTTGAGAAGGTCCCATTGATAAGCACTCTTTGAGTCCGATTCTGTAGCCAACTGTGGATCCACCGGATCGTTGTTTCATCTAGCCCACTTCGAGCTAGTTTGCTCATCAGGATATCATGGGGCACTTTGTCGAAAGCTTTGCTGAAGTCGAGGTATATGATGTCTACAGCATTCCCACGGTCTACAAGGGAGGTGACTTGATCAAAAAATGAGATCAGATTTGTCTGGCAGGACTTGTTTTTGACAAATCCATGTTGGCTTCGAGTAATCACGGCATTGTTGTCAAGGTGCTTCCAGATGGATTGCTTTATGATCTGCTCCAGAATTTTCCCAGGGATTGATGTCAGACTGACTGGTCTGTAGTTCCCAGGTTCCTCCTTTTTACCCTTTTTGAAGATAGGGACAACGTTAGCCCTCCTCCAGTCATCTGGCACTTCCCCGGTCCTCCATGATTTCTCAAAGAGAATAGACAGCGGTTCTGAGAGTTCTTCTGCCAGTTCCTTTATGACTCTAGGATGCAGTTCATCTGGCCCTGGAGATTTGAACTCATTCAAAGTAATGAGGTGTTCCTTGACCAGATGCCTGTCGATCTCAAGCTGCAATCCTGCCCCTTCAGCCTGTACTTCGCCTTTGCCAGGGGGGTCATAGACCCTCTTTTGGGAGAAGACTGAGCCAAAGTAGGAATTGAGCACCTCTGCCTTTTCTTTGTCCTCTGTTATCATTTTGCCATCCTTATTTAATAGCTGAACAACCATTTCTTTCCTCTGCCTTTTACTATGCACGTAGCTGAAGAAAGCCTTTTTGTTGTTTTTAGCATCCCTCGCTAACCTCACCTCGTTCTCCGCTTTAGCCTTCCTGACGCCATCCCTGCAATTCTGTGCTACCTGCCTGTACTCTTCCTTTGTTACTTGGCCTTCTTTCCACTTCCTATATGTGTCCTTTTTTGTTTTCAGGTCATCCCTAAGCTTTTTGTGAAGCCACATTGGCTTCTTCTGTTGTCTTCCACCTTTTCTTCTTGTTGGAATTGTTTGTGATTGTGCCTTGAGAATTTCCTTTTTTAAAAGTTCCCACCCATCTTGGACTCCTTTTCTCGCTAGCATTGCTTGCCATGGGACCTTACTGATCATTGTTCTGAGTTTATTAAAATCAGCTTTCCTAAAATCCAGGGTACGCGTTTGAGTACACTCGGCTTTTGCTTCCCTTAGAACCAAGAACTCAAGTACAACATGGTCGCTTTCCCCCAGAGTTCCTGTAACTGCTACTTTATCCACTAAGTCATCTCTGTTGGTTAGGATCAAGTCAAGGATAGCCGATCCTCTAGTTCCTTCCTCTACTTTCTGTAGGAGGAAGTTATCCGCCACACAAGTCAGGAATTTCCTGGAGGGGCCATGTTTTGCAGAATTTGTCTCCCAACAAATATCGGGGAAATTGAAGTCCCCCATTACTACTACATCATGCTTCCTTAAAACATTGGCTATTTGCTTTTCAAAAGTTTCATCCTTGGCTTCTCCTTGATTGGGTGGCCGGTAGTAGACTCCGACCACCAGGTTCCTTTTATTCTTTGCTCCATTTATTTCAACCCAGATGCTCTCGATGGGGCTACCAAGCTCCTCCTCCTGTATTTCTGTGCAGAGATATGTATTTTTCACATACAGTGCAACCCCGCCTCCCTTTCTGTTCCTCCTGTTCTTTTTGAACAAGTTATATCCTTCAGCTGCTGTATTCCAGTCATGAGAGTCATCCCACCAAGTCTCAGTTATACCTATCAAGTCATAATTTCCCTCCTGTATTAAGAGTTCAAGTTCGTTCTGTTTGTTTCCCATACTCTGGGCATTAGTATATAGACATCGAAGACCATGTGCTTCATAGTCTGGCTTTCTTCCTACCTGTGTCTGAAGACTATTATTGGGCGCTATCAGCGCTGTTCTCTCCATTGCAGTGCATGCGCCTACGTCCATTGTTACCCCCAACATTACATCTCCCTTCCCCGTAGGATTCAGTTTAAAGCCCTCCTGATGAAGTTCTTCATGCTGTGGCCAAACACATTCTTCCCAGCCTTTGTGAGGTGCAACCCATCCCTAGCCAACAGCCCATCTTCCAGGAAGTATAGCCCGTGGTCCCAGAATCCAAATCTCTCTCGTCGGCACCACCTTCGTAGCCAGTCATTCACCCGGAGTATTTTTCGTTCCCTTTCTATCCCTCTTCTAACTACTGGAAGGATGGATGAGAAAACTATCTGGGCCCCAAAGTTCTTGAGTTTCCTTCCCAAAGCTTCAAAGTCTGACGTGATCTCTTCGTAGCTCCGCTTGGCGGTATCATTTGTTCCCACATGGATGAGAAGAAAGGGATACCTGTCAGTGGGCTTTATGAGTGCAGGCAACCTTTCAGTCACGTCTCTAATCTGTCCTCCCGGGAGACAACATACCTGGCGAGTCCACGGGTCTTCGCGACATACTTGGGTCTCGATCCCACGCAGCAAGGAGTCTCCCACTACTACCACTCTTCTCTTCTTCTTCTTGTAGGCCTGGGTTTCATCGCCTCTGTTTGACTGACCTTTAGCCTCTTGCTCACTCTCATGCAGGTTCCCCTGTGATTCTTCCTCTGCAGGCTGTCCTCCAGTCTCATCTGCAAGTACCTGGAATCGGTTCCACAGCTCCACCGCTTCCACTGGTGCAGAGTGGCGTCTAGTTCTTCTTCTCCTAACTGTCACCGTTTTCCAAGGAGTATCCTCTACTCCATTTTTCTTCTCCTCAGCATTTCCCACTTCTGCCTCATCTTGCTGTTGCTCTTCAAGCTTCTGGTCTTCCCTTTGCTGCTGTAGTTCCCCCATTCTGTCCAAGAACTCTTCATGTTCTCTTATTCCCCGGAGGGTTGACAGTCGCCGCTCCAGTCCACTTACTTTTTCCTCCAGCAGCGTGATCAACTTGCACTTGTTGCAGGTGTAGGCCATGTTGTTCTCAGGCAAGAAAACAAACATGGCACACACCTTGCAGGTCACCACCACTGGGGAGTCTTGTCCTTCCATAGCCCCGTTTCCCTTTTTGTGTCTAGCTTTGTGATTGTTCTAGACTAGCCTGTGCCTGCTCCTCTACTCAGTAGAGGTTAAAAGCAGAGTCCCACTGGTGTGGAAGTGTGTGTTACAAGACAAATAAATGGGAAAAAGTTAGTTAAAAAAAAAAATGTTAGGGGCCTCCCCCTTGACCTCCCCTGCCGAACCCCTGTTTGCTCCCCCTGTTCACTCGCTCTCTGGGAGCTTGCTTGCTTCTGTAGTCCCTGGACCAGCTGGAGCAGCTTGCTCTGCTCTGCTCTGCTCTGCTCAGCTGGGAGGCGGGAAACAGACTGAAGCTTCCCGCCCAGTCAGCTGCTGGGAGTACTCAGGCCACACCCCTCCAATTCAGTTGGAGCTCTCAGAAGCTCCTGGTGAGCTCACAGCCAGTCAGAAGGATAAAGGGCAGCGCCCTTTATCCTTCTGACTGGGCAGCGCCATCATTCTGCTCGTTCTTTAAAGTGATGTTGGTTAGGGAGGATAGACCCCTGGACATTGAGGGAGAAGAGTGTTCTCGTGACAAGAAGTCTTGCATAGCTTCCTGTACACTGCAGTCTTCATGCACCAGAGGAGGGGTTGGAAGCTAAATGCAGTCTTGTCTTCCCCTTCAGTATTTTTCTTTCTTCATCTAGGCTTTATCTTTATTATATTTTTGTTCTTCTTCCCCTTCTTGCCTTTTGGAGCCCCCACATCTCTTTCCAGCAATGCAAAAAGCTTGGAAAAATTAAATCTTTTGTTTAGCAACCTTGAAGTGTCTTTTCTCTTTTCTTTAGTAACTCTTTGGGAACTGCACCTTTTGGTCTTGGCTCCTTTACTGTGGATCTTCAGTGTGCTGCCTGTCTTGCCATTTCTAGGTGTATCTAGCAGGGGGCATTATCGAGACCAATTTGAGGCACCTTTATCAGAGTCTCTCCTTGAAGTTAAAAAGGGAGCTTGGTCTGCTGACAAGCACTTATATCTATTACTGCCAATCACTTCTTTATGGGCTGAACATGGCACAAAGGCGCTCAGAGTTTGATTTGGCTTGCAGCTTTCCCAAAGCTTCACTTAATAATGGTTTTATACCTGGAATTAGTTTCTGCAGTGTTGATTTCAGGGCGGAGAGTTCCTCAAAGAATTTCTTCACTAGACTGATCTGGTGATTCAGCAGCTTCAAAGGCCGAGTGATGGAGCTCCGACTGAGGAGCAGGTAGCACGCTCCTGTGCATATTCGTCAATTAGGGTCAGGCAATGCTCCAATGGTTGTAGAGCAGCCTGTTCTAAATTTATTTTTGAGGGCAGTGGCATCTCTTTTAACCTCAGAGAAGGGCTTGTCTTCTTTATCTTTGATTCATTAACTGGAGCAAAGTAGTTCGAGAGCATATTTACTGAGGTACGGTCTAATCTTCTCTTTTGTCTTTGAGTGATCACCATGACCCTTTCCCAGGAGGGTTACACAGTCTTTATTTATATATTTGATATACTTTGAATTCGGTTACTAGCACTTCAGATAAGTAATGAGTGTGCGTTACGCAGAAGGGGGAGAAAGCCGCACACACTTCCAAGTTGGAGATTGACCTAGTGCAGAGAATATGTCTTGCAAACAAACTAGTCTCTCTCTCCCCCGCCCCCACCCAGCATGTCACTTTTCTTCTTTCCTCAAATCTTTACTGGTCTCATCCTTGAGATAAAGTTGCTTCCAAACAAAGATTAAAGTTGCTACCAAATGAGGAAAATAGGCCAAAATAGAGCGGTCAAAT
This sequence comes from Heloderma suspectum, assembly GCF_057233095.1. Lineage (NCBI taxonomy): Eukaryota > Metazoa > Chordata > Lepidosauria > Squamata > Helodermatidae > Heloderma > Heloderma suspectum. The sequence goes on along the minus strand of NC_139462.1, from coordinate 128,050,894 downwards.
CTGCAGGCAGCTTCACCCTGCCACCCCCCACCCCAGTAGCTGCACAATCTTGAGCCTAGAAACAGACCTATCCCTCATGGCCTTTAACTCGATGGCATTTGTCACCTCATAAGCTATTCTATGTGAACAATTGGCTTCAGCTGGTTCACCAGCTATGGCCTCTCCTGGGGGGGGGGGGATCTTCACAACAACAGAATGAGCATTGGAGTATTAACTGGATTTTCATGGAATTGGCTTTGGTCCATCAAGGATACACAAAGCAAGAAAAGCCAAGTTTACCGTATCTTTAAAATCCAGTTTCCACAGGTCACACAGCACTTGAAAGGAACATATTTCCAGACAAAATGGGGGAAGTAGAACTGAATGTCATCAACCTGGCAGGGGCTGCTCAACCAATGAGAGAGGCTTGCTTCCCGCCCCTGTCCAGGCTTCCCCTTGCTATTATCTTATTATGAATGGAGAGCAAGTAATTCACAATTCTGAAGACTCCCTCCTGCTACTACATTATCTCCCCCCCTCTTTTCCCCAATGCGTGCACTTTAGCCTTGAGAAGCCAAAATCCCTGATTCTGGAGTGCAGCATCTGAAGCGTTCCCCCCAAGAGCAGCCCAGCCCCCAAATTTCAGCCCATTCCAGCACTCTGCTACAGAGTTATTGCTTCCAAACCCCCTTTCTCCTTCTCCCTGCTCACACTGAGAAGCTCCCATAAACCCGAAACATAGTTACCACCATAAAGCAGAAGGACTTTACATAACAGAGAAACAGCTTTACTTCAGAGAAACTACAGAGCATCAAAGAAGCACAGAATTGCAATATCAGTTTAAAAGAATCAGAGAAGTGAAACAGTGTTTTAGAGTGAGTTACTAAAGTTAGGCTTTAACCCTTTACCGCTTTAGCGAAATACCTTGGAGAAGCTGGAAGAGGTTTGTAGATGAGACCTGTGGCTCTGAATGCATAGAGACATGTTAAAGATTTCCTGCAGGAGAGTGAGATTTCTTACTTCTGGGTAAACATGCACATGGCCAGGGCGGCTTGGGTGCCTTTTACAGGCTTTGGCTGGTTTGCCAACTTGTATTGGCCCCAGGAGCGTAGCCAAGTCATTCGCAGTGTTAGAGGGGCCTAGAGATCCATAATGCTTGCTTAAGTTCATTATTGGTGCAATTCCCATGCTAGTAAGCCTCTGAGCATGTGCAGATGAGTCAAAAGGCCGATAACAGCCTTCTCAGTGCATTCCTCACTAATGAGTCGAAAGCCTTATCAAGCACTCTGCCTGGGAAGCGAAGTCTGTTTACAGGTGGCTGTGCTTGAGAACCAAACACTTCTCGCCTATGCTGGGAATGAATGCTGGGGGCGCTTGCTAGTGTCGTGCTGTCTCATTGCTGACATGTATGGTATAAAACCCATTGTACCCAGTGGCTGGGGGTTCAGAGAAGCTGTCTGATCCAACCACTGGGTATGCCTGTGTGCTGTAAGTTACCCAATGAAGGACTCCTTGTAAGTAAACCTTTGAGTCTGATTTATCACTATCTTGGCACTTCTAACCTAAGAGCTCAACGCCCACTGCAGGGGCAACACACAACTACGGCCTCTCCTGGACAGGGATAGCTTGGCCACAGTGGTACAGGTGCTAGTAACCTGAAGGCTGGATTACTGCAATGCACTCTATGTGGGGCTGCCCTTAAGGCTGCTCTGGAAGCTGGAGCTAGTGCAGAATGCAGCAGCTCAGCTGTTGTCAGGAGCTGCCCCCTTTCAGCATGCAACTCCTTTGCTGAGGGAACTCCACTGGCTGCCTGTTCATTACCAGGCCAGGTTTAAGGTTTTAGTACTTGTGTACAAAGCCACCAAAAAGGAAAAAATCCAAAAGCACCATTGAGTATGGACAGTAGTAATTTATTTGCTGAGCAGATCTCTAAAATATTCATGGACTATATATATATATATATTTTAATGCAGATCACTAAAATGCTCAATGCATTTTGAGACTATGTCTCTTCTTCAGGAGCTATTGATCTCTCAGATGACCCTGTTTCTGCTTCTGTGGAAACTCGTCTGTTCTGTTGGCTATCTTTTAAAATGAGGAATAATTGATATTAAATAAATCTTAAACCTTTGGTGTTGGAATACTTGAGGATGCAATATGTTTCCTAGTCCATTTAATCATCAAGATCTGAGGGAAAATGATTCACATTGGGTTAGACCCAAACCTCATGCGACTGGAAATCTGCTGATGTGATAGGACTTCCCCATGGCTACATTAATTTTTCTGTGCCTAGTCTTGAGGACACTTTAGTGCCAACTTTTGTTGTCTACTCTCCACCCTTCTCCAAGCTGAGATCATACTAGTGAACCCTTCACTCTTGTGATATTAAAAATGTTTTCAACTGCTTATTTTTAATGTGTAACTTCCACCTTAAAGGAGCCGAGTAGAAATACTGGCCCAATGGGAAAATCTAACTCAGTATGTGATAAAAGAGAATCTCAATTTTCTCTTGCTGAAGTTCTTTGGGCTGCAGATTTTAATGCAAAGATAAGAAGAGATGACTGTCCTCAGACACATCCTAAAATATGTTAACTTTAGTTATTCCATTGAAGGCCTTCTTCAATATATAAGATCCTCCTATGTTTTGAGGGCAAATATGTGGAGGTTTGTTTAGCAAAATTCTTGCTTACTTTGATAAAACTATCCTAAATGCATATTTTTCTCATGTCAGTCCTAGTGAATGTCATGTCAGTTCAGCACTGCAAGAGGTGGCATTATTATTGGTTACATTCTTATTTTGTCTCAGATGAAACACTGGATTTGTGATATTTTGCAGGAGACTCTACAGACAATGATATTCTCCCATTAGTTATTAAAACGGACTATTTATTTAAACCTTGCCCTCCTCCCCTTTTCCCCTGATCTGGATGTGGATAATTTCTCTTGTCATAAATCAGTTAGATGGACAAAAGTTGTAGATTAAAATATTATAAAGATTCTTAACTCCTGTATTTCTAATGCCATTAATGAACAGCTAGCCAAAACTCAATACATTGACAATGCTTTACAATGTATGCAAACCTTACTCAGATTACTCAAAAAGCCCTGTAACAATAGACTAACAGCACAGATCAACAGAAAAGATCCAAACACTGGTATGACAGAGAATGTCAACACTTGAAAAACCAGATTGCTCTGTACCATTTTTATTGTAAAAATAAATTAAATACACTTCCAACTATGAGCTAAAAAAAGAAATATAAAAATGTTATTGCTTAAAGGTATGGCACTAGTAAAGGGATGCGACTTATTGATACATGCTACTTAAAAATAATAACTACATTATTTTGAGCTTTAGTTACAGGCACTTTAAAGAGTAGATCCAATTTCAAAACATAATATGGATCTTCTCAGAAATAATCCAACCAAAGGATTATTTCCAAAAAAAGACCCAAAGCAAAGACCCATATATACTGCATTTACTTTCTCCACTGTATAGAAACATGTCAGTACAAAAGTGAAATTACACACGTGCAATGAGGTTTGTTCTGTTGGTAAGAATTATTTGGTATATAGTGATGTTGGTAAGTAAGGGGAGTAACATAGTAAAAAAAAAAGGGGGGGTGCTTACTTAGAAGGATGTGGACTGGAGGAAATTCCTCCTGAAGTAACAGGAGGAACCTCAATCAGAACCAAACAAAAAGAACTAACCATAGTTAGTGGAGTCCGAGATATGAGCTTCTATTGTGTGTTTTCACCTATGTACTGATGTAATCTGGTAAGTATTTGCACGTGTAATTTCACTTTTGTATTGACATACGTTTCTATGTATTCAGTGGAGAAAGTAAAGGTATTGTGTACTTATACTGGGTCTTTGTTTTAGTTGGATTGCTTTAAAAAGTAGAATGGGTTCATTTGACTGTTTGATTCAAGATCTAGTGTGAGAAAGCCATTTTTCTAGAATTTACTATGACCCATCAGTCTCCTCACTTGACCTTATGAACTATTTACCTTTGAATTCTCCAGTGTGGCTCACAGTGAGTCCACCTGAAATTAAAAATCTCATTAAGCAATATAAAGCCGGGAAAGCCCCAGGCCCGGACTGTATACCACCTGAGCTGCTGAGAGCACATTTGGAGCAGTGAGCCACTCCTCTAGTAACTCTCTACCCTTATCGATCAGACCAGGCGTATCTCTGACACGTGGGCCAAGGTAATTATAGTTCCTGATTTAGAAAAAGGAGAGGCTGAAGGTCCTAGATAATTATCACCCAATCAGACTTTTGTCCATCATAGGCGAACTATATACAAGGCATCTGATGCAATTGTTCACTTGGAAGATGATATTCCGGCATAATATAAAACCAAATGATTTTGGTTTTCTATTATACCTTTATGATACAAAAGCTTTATGATATAAAATCAAATTGATTTTTGTCCTAGTAAACCCACACTGGACCATTGCATAGTGCTGGCCTCTTTAGCAGAGAAATATACTAACCCAAGCAGAGAGACTCCAGCGTTACCTTGTTGGAGTGCTGGAGCTTGAGCACCTCAATGTCGTCATGAGCTAAATCGTGAAGGGGCACCCAAAACTAGCACTTTGAACTGCATCTGGAAACAAAATGCAAGCCAGTGCAGTTAAAACAAAACTAGGGTGATGTGATCAGCAAAGTGGGCTCCAGAAATCAGTTTGGCTATAGCATTTTCCCCCAAGCTGAAGTTTCCAAACATTCCATGTACAGTGTGTTACAGTAATCCAGTCTGGGTGGGCCCAGGGTGACATTGACCAGATCCGATTCTAGATTTAGTAGATAGGGTCCTGGAAGAACTATGGACAGAAGTTCGTAACATTGTTCAGGAGGCGGCAACAAAATATGTCCCAAAGAAAAAGAAAACCAAGAAGGCAAGATGGCTGTCTGCTGAGACACTGGAAGCAGCCCAAGAAAGAAGGAAAGCAAAAGGCAACAGTGATAGGGGGAGATATGCCCAATTAAGTGCAAAATTCCAGAGGTTAGCCAGAAGAGATAAGGAATTATTTTTAAACAAGCAATGCGCGGAAGCGGAAGAAGTTAATAGAATAGGAAGGACAAGAGACCTCTTCCAGAATATTAGAAACATTGGAGGTAAATTCCAGGCAAAAATGGGTATGATCGAAAACAAAGATGGCAAGGACCTAACAGAAGCAGAAGAGATCAAGAAAAGGTGGCAAGAATATACGGAAGATCTGTATAGGAAGGATAATAATATCAGGGATAGATTTGACGGTGTGGTCAGTGAGCTAGAGCTAGAGCTAGACATCCTGAAGAGTGAGGTTGAATGGGCCTTAAGAAGCATTGCTAATAACAAGGCAGCAGGAGATGACGGTATCCCAGCTGAACTGTTTAAAATCTTGCAAGATGATGCTGTCAAGATGATGCATGCCATATGCCAGCAAATTTGGAAAACACAAGAATGGCCAACAGATTGGAAAAAATCAACTTATATCCCCATACCAAAAAAGGGAAGCACCAAAGAATGTTCAAACTATCAAACAGTGGCACTTATTTCACATGCCAGTAAGGTAATGCTCAAGATCTTGCAGGGTAGACTCCAGCAATTCATGGAACGAGAATTGCCAGATGTACAATCTGGGTTTAGAAAAGGCAGAGGAATTAAAGACCAAATTGCCAATATCCGCTGGATAATGGAGAAAGCCAGGGAGTTTCAGAAAAACATCTATTTCTGTTTTATTGACTATTCTAAAGCCTTTGACTGTGTGGATCATAACAAATTGTGGCAAGTTCTTGGTGGTATGGGGATACCAAGTCATCTTGTCTGCCTCCTGAGGAATCTGTATAACGATCAAGTAGCAACGGTAAGAACAGACCACGGAACAACGGACTGGTTTAAGATTGGGAAAGGAGTACGGCAGGGTTGTATACCCTCACCCTACTTATTCAACCTGTACACAGAACACATCACACGACGTGCTGGGCTTGATGAAGCCAAGGCTGGAGTTAAAATCGCTGGGAGAAACATTAACAATCTCAGATATGCAGATGATACCACTTTGATGGCTGAAAGTGAGGAGGAGCTGAGGAACCTTATGACAAGGTGAAAGAAGAAAATGCAAAAGCTGGGTTGCAGTTAAACCTCAAAAAAACCAAGATTATGGCTTTCTAGGCGCAAAGATTACTGCAGACGTGACTGCAGCCAGGAAATCAGAAGACGTTTACTTCTTGGGAGGACAGCAATGACAAATCTTGATAAAATAGTGAAGAGCAGAGACATCACACTGACAACAAAGGTCCACATAGTTTAAGCAATGGTATTCCCCGTAGTAACCTATGGCTGCGAGAGCTGGACCATAAGGAGGGCTGAGCGAAGGAAGATAGATGCTTTTGAACTGTGGTGCTGGAGGAAAATTCTGAGAGTACCTTGGACTGCAAGAAGATCAAACCAGTCCATACGCCAGGAAATAAAGCCAGACTGCTCATTTGAGGGAAGGATATTAAAGGCAAAACTGAAGTACTCTGGCCACATAATGAGAAGCCAGGAGACCCTGGAGAAGATGCTGATGCTAGGGAAAGTGGAAGGCCAAAGGAAGAGGGGCTGACCAAGGGCAAGATGGATGGATGATATTCTGGAGGTGACGGACTCGACCTTGGGGGAGCTGGGGGTGGCGACGGCCGACAGGAAGCTCTGGCGTGGGCTGGTCCATGAAGTCACGAAGAGTCGGAAGCGAATGACCAAATAAACAACAACAACAACAAAGCAGAGATAAATGATTTACTGCATTCATTGACTAGAAAGGGGGCTTTGATTCTGTTTTGAAAAAGCAACTGTGGGATAAATTAGAAAAAACTTCTATGGGTAGAAGATTGTTCTCATTTGTAACATGTATTCCCAAACCTGTGGTCAACAGGGCCAAAAGTCAGACAAGATCACGATAAATAGGGATGTAAAAAAGGCATGCATATTGGCCCAATTTTGATTCAAGTAATTTTAGAATGACTTGGCTTCTTCATTGCTGACTATAGAAAGACACCCTTGAAAGCTTGCTCTGAGTCAGATCACATTACTGTTACACGCAGATGCTGTGGTATTATCTTTAACCCAACTGGGTTTAAGGTGACTTTTACAGACTTTTTCAGATAGTGATAAACTCTCAATAGTCATAAACTTTGTAAAATCTAAAGTTGTCTTTTTCTCCAGGGGAATACAGAGTAAGAGAGCAATCCTGTAGTCCCTGGGAGAGCATCCCAGGGACCATAGGATTGTTTGGTGTCCCCCTTCCGATCCTGTAGACACTGTTGCGACATCTGGAGGGGGGCTCCAAGTTCCCCTCCCAGCCGTCGTGGAAAGAACTGTGCTGGCTGCTTCCTGAGGCCACAAAAGCAGCCTCAGAGGGAAGGAAAAGGGGGGGGGGTTCCTGGTGTGGGAGGAGAGGCCAGGATATGAGAAATCCTATGGCAGCCAAGATTGGAGGCTTCCTTCTAAGGGTTTTTAAGGATTTAGGGCTCTATTTTCAGCCCCAAATGGAACTCACAACACAATTATACACTTAAACCTACAGGACATGTGCAGTTGTTCATTTCTCTTATACCTGAAGTGTCTGTAGTATCCCCCCATCTGTTAGGGTATTTAAAGTTAAGCCATTGGTTCAGTTATTATATGGTATCTGCATATGGATTGAAATGACCAATTCTGCTCTGAAAAAAGTGCAAGCATTTTTGGGGTATTTGTGGCTGTGTTCTTGGAAACTGGTATAGGGTTTGTGACAACCAACTGTGGGCCCAGACACTAACATTTGTTACATATTTACTTTCCTTCATCATCATGTAGTTCTGTACATCTAATGTTAGCAGACATATATTCCAGTAAATCCTACACCCTGTATAATCGGATGTAAAACTAATTCAATTGGTGTTGCATTTGAATTCCTTTTAATGGTTGGGCAACAACAAGCATTTAAAATATCAACCCAAAGTTTATGCAATACTGAAAGACAAAATCTGTATTGTGCGGCCAACAGAGCAGGCCCTCATGGCTCATGGAATTCTACCAGATTATGGCACTTCGCCATCTCACCTGATTTCTCTTAAGAAACACAAGCTCCCAGAGCACTTATACTTGCAAGATTTCATTGTCTACCTACATTAGTACTCTAGGGAAGTTTTTTGAGAATTCCATTTCAATAAGCGTCTATCTGTGTAAGATGGGGAGGCCCTGAAATTATGACAAATGCATTTTTATACTGCAAGATAAGATATCGTATAATCTGCCCTCTTTTTACTAGCTTACCAGGCTATCCAGACAAAAAACGGGTTGTGCATTGTCTATCGGATGTCCCATATATTACGGTGCAGGAGACTAACTTTTTCTTAACTGTTATGCCAACAGGAGCTAAACTGGTTGACTGTATATGAATTGTATGGGTTTTTTGTTTTTGCTTTTCTTCTGTTTTTTATGTTCTGTGTTTTAACCTGAATGGGCCATATGACCACAATAGACTGCACTGCTTTGCTATTTTTAAAAATGGAGTTATGTCAAATCTCCATTGTGAATGTTACTATGGTATTGCAATACAAAAAATCCGGCCTTGTAGTAAAAAATGTTTTTGCATCTGGGCAATCAGGGACATCTGGAATAAATTTAAGGGTGCTTAGTCCCCCTCTTCCTTCAGTAACATGATTGATCTGTATAAAGCATGAGGGAAACAGCACAGTAGCAAGAGCATCAGATTGTGTGTGTGTGCTTGAATACTACTCTGGTCAATATGACATGCACAAGCCTTTGCATTCTGAGGACCAGTCCCAACCCAGCCCCTGCCCTTTCCCAACGCTGGACGTGCACAAAATCCTTTTCTCCCCGAGGGCAGCACCATAACTTGTAGTGTTTCAGATCAGTGGAATTTGTCCTCACTGTAGGCCTCAAGGCCACATCTCTCTCCTTGCTGTCTTTTTGGTGAAAAACCGTTTTACTTATAGACCAGAGATTCCTTCTCTTCCAGCTCTCAAGTCATACACATTTATTCTTATAAATTAATTTAAACCAGATGTGTTAACTGCTTAAAGCTGTGGCAAAGAATTTCAACCAGCTTCTAGCTGCCATATACCAGCTCTTTGCTATGATAATGCCAAGTACAGCCACTGGATCTGTCCTTTTGTGGATCTCTCTAAGCACATCAGGAAAAGATATGGTGTAGGGAGGTACTTCTACAAAATAATTTTCCAGCAATTTGGAATGCAAAATTATCTGTTGCCTCATAATAAACGAAGGTTCTTTGTATATGCTCCTTAATTCAACCCACCTTCTCTGCATCACCTTGCAAAATTCTTGCAAAATTCTGATGGGAAGTGAATCAAAGGAACTGCAAAACACCTACAGCAGTCTAAACAATGCTTTCACCAACTGCATTAGCATGGAAGTGAATGAAGCTGGCCCTCTTTAAATGTGTGTTTGAGATTGGGAGGGGAGAGAGAAGGGGTTGTCTTAAAAAAAAACACAAAACCATGGTCGTATAACTAATCATTTCTGGTTATAATGCTGGAATGTGATTCAGCCAACTCACCCATAACCTAGGGTCACTACTGTGGCCCTGTAATTCCCTTAGCATCTCAACAACAACAAAAAGATGAGCAGCTTGAACATAGTAGACAGTTTCTAGTCCAAGAGAAAATTCACAGCAAAGAACTTATTTAAAAATCCCTCTTTGTATCAGACACATCCAGGACAAAAAAATATAAAAAAAATTGCACAACCTCCCTTACCCTCCTCATTAGGCAAGCAAAGAGCTGCCAGCAGCTGTGATGTGGAGGCTGCTGTGTACAGTCCTGCAGCTGTTGAGCCAGTAGCAAGCTTCCTGCCCCTCCTCCCCCAAGTAAAATTGCATCACTATTCTCTCCTAAAAGTACTGCAACACTGGGCTCCTGTCCAGCACTATGAGAAAAGACAGCATTTTCCAACAAATGAAGACAGACTGTTTAGTGGGAAAAGACAGAAAAGTGCGACACACTGTCCCCAGATTTTCCTGTCTTAAATTTTTAAAAAGCTGCTAGGGAAGATTATTGATCAAATACAGGAACACTGCTTTAATGACAGCAGTTCCGACGTATGTGAACATTTTTTTAAATTAGTATACATTACACCAAAAGCCTTTGTGGGCTGTCTGGATTCAGACAGGAAGTGGACAGTGACATTGCAGTACACCTGACAGACCACATCCAAGCAGCACTACCCCATACCAAAGTCTGGGCATTCTTCCTGCTTCCTCCAAAAGTACAGCCATTCAACTGTGCTGCCAGTGGGCATACATCCATGCCAAAGGGAAGAGATCTCAAAGAGAGAGTTTGGTGTTCTTCCTCAGTCCCCAATTTGGGCAGCATACAAACTGAAACTCAACAAGGCGTTTCAGTAACTAGGTCAGTCCAGAATTACACAGCCACTTCTGATCCTTGAACAGAACTAAAGGAACCTTGCTGTCCAAGATAACAGACATCTCCAAAATCAACCACGATGTCAATCAGGTGGTGGCTCACAGCTGCATTTCCTCCCACCTCCCTCCATCCTTTGTCTGGCGATTTAAACAGCATTAGATGGCCCAAGTCTGTCTGAGACAGGACTGGGTGCCACAGGGATGTCCAACAGTTCTTGGCATGAAGGAAGATGGCTCATCGTCGCCTGAAGGCTCGCGATATCCTCCAGGCGTTGGGCTCCTCGTAGCGATTGTACAGTGGCTCCAGGCGCTGCTGCTTCTTCTGCTTGCTCAGCTTTGTGGGGTCGGAGACCTTGAAGAAGGCTGGGGCAAACTCCACCAGCCAACGGGGATCTATAGTGGTGACCTCCCGCATGTACTCCTTGGTTGTGAGCACAAGCTCATGGTATACCACCCTGTGGGAAGAGGACAGCACAGGGGGTGGGTGGATTAGGGCATCACTTACTCTTCAAATGAAGCTCTTCCCCATTTTTACTCTATGAGATCTCCCTCATACACGTTATATAAAGACAGATTCCCACAACCAGGGTAACTACAGCCTCAGCAAGAACAAGGGCATAAATCAAACATCAGGTTTTGAATCCTTCCCAAATGAATTCAGCATCAAAATTTGACAGGCTGCTCTGATCCTGGCTGATCTACATGCTGATCTAATCTTAGCAGCCCACACAAACCTTAAAAGACAGGAAGTCAACAAAGCCTCCCTAGTTCTGCAATAGAAAAAGTGCTGTCTCAGGTCCCAACCAATCGTGTTTCTGAAAGTGGTGGGATGCATAGCAAGGCCTCCAATGTTGAATGCAGTGGGGGGATAGAATCAAGGCCTGAAGGAGAGGCCACCACCACCACTGGGGAAGAGGCGGGCCTGCTGCTGCTGGGCCTGCTGCCGCTGCCACCACCACCAGGCCTTCCCTGGAGACTTCTGCCTGGCAGACTGCCAGTCCCTGCAGGACCAGGCCCCCAGGTACCGAGCTAGCTGTGCTGCTCCACCTGCCCTCCCTGGAAGGGCTACATAAGCTGACTGGCTGAGGTGGCCAGGGAGAGCCAGGGCCTGCAGGAGAGGCCACCACCACCACCACCGGGGAAGAGGCGGGCCTGCCGCCGCCACTGCCACCACCACCAGGCCTTCCCTGGAGACTTCTGCCTGGCAGACCGCCAGTCCCTGCAGGACCAGGCCCCCAGGTACCGAGCCAGCTGTGCTGCTCCACCTGCCCTCCCTGGAGGGGCTACATAAGCTGGCTGGCTGAGGTGGCCTGGGAGAGCCAGGGCCTGCAGGAGAGGCCACCACCATCACTGGGGAAGAGGCGCGCCTGCTGCTGCTGGGCCTGCGGCGGCAGCAGCTGCTGCCGCTGCCGCCGCCGCCACCACCACCACCACCACCACCACCACCACCACCACCTGGCCTTCCCTGTGGACTCCGGCCTGGCATTATTTTTAAGGGGATTTTTAATTGTTTTGTGTGTATGTGTGTGTGTGTGTGTGTGTGTGTGTCTTCTTTTTCCTGGGGGATTTTGTTGTGGTTTTAGGGGTGGGTAGCCTGCCTGATAGGCGGGAGCGAGGGGGCATGTGTCCACCTGATGGAGGCAATGGGGGGAGTGTTGGGGGCCAGAAGATACCGAGGCTGGGCGGCAGGCGCCGGCGGAGCGCTAGGGGCAGGCCATGCCAGGTAAGGGGAACAAGGGAGAGATGTGTAGTATCTGTCCCCTGCTCCGGGCCTGTCCAGAGCCAAAGGATGGCTGGGGGAGGTGTGACCCCATCTTCTGGCCTTCGTTCGCTGCTCTGCAATGCCAGGTCTGTTACCCAGAAAACCTCCCTCATCCATGACATGATCCTGGATGAGGGTGCAGACCTGGCATGTATTACGGAGACCTGGCTGGCCGAGGCTGCTGCTCCAACCCTTGCAGCCATGTGTCCAGCTGGATTTTCGTATGCACAGCAGCCGAGGGCTGGGGATCGGAGAGGGGGAGTGGCTGTTATCTACCGAGAGTCCTTGGTCTTCACCAGACCCCCTCTCCGGGAGACCAAGGTTGCTGAGTGCATGTACTGGAGATTGGGCCCGAAGGGCAGTCTGGGGATTCTGCTCGTGTACCGTCCACCCCGCTGCACGACTGACTCCCTGGCCGAGGTGCTTGAGGTGGTCTCTGATGTGCGTGTACAGTCCCCTAACTTACTGGTGTTGAGGGACTTCAACGTACATTCGGAGGCCATCCTCACAGGAGCACCTTGGGACTTGATGGAGACCATGGCCTCCTGGGAGCTGCACCATATTCTAACTGGGCCCACCCATGTAGCCGGTCATGCACTAGACCTTGTGTTTGTTTCTGGAGAAGCGGGGAGTGATCTGGAAGTCGGGGGTATATCCACCACCCCCTTGTCATGGTCAGATCACTATCTGGTGACGTTGGACTTCTCGGTTCCACAACCCCTCCGCAGGGGCAGAGGACCCATTAAAATGGTCCGCCCCAGGCGTCTTATTGATCCAAATGGATTCCTGAACGCGCTTGGGGATTCTCTGGGGTACGCCAACGGCCACTCGGTCGAGACCCTGGTGGGTGGCTGGAATGCCGCAATCACTGGGGCATTAGATCAGGTGACTCCGAAACGCCCTCTCCCCCTGAACAGGGCTCGGACTGCACCATGGTTCAATCCGCGGTTACAAGCTCTGAAACAGAAGGTGAGACGGCTAGAGCGCCGGTGGCGGAAGTCTCGCTCCCAAGACGATCAGACACAGGCTAGAGCTGTATCTTCAGCCTATCACGTGGCGGTGAAGGCAGCAAAAAAGGAATATTATGCTGCCTCCATCGCGTCTGCAGAGTGCTGTCCCAGGAGGCTGTTCCAAATGGTCCGGAGCCTGCTTGGTCCTGTGGCTCCGGAACCACTGGAGCATTCTAAGGCCTCCTGTGAGGCCTTGGCAAGGCACTTTGCAGATAAAATTGATCAGATTAGATGTGTTACTCTGCACGCTGTGGATACAGTTAGTGAGCAACAGGCGGCCTGTGGCAAACCGGTTTTGTGGCATCGGTTCCAGCTTCTTCCTCCTGATGAAGTGGACAAGGTGCTTTCATCGGTACGGCCAACCACCTGCTTACTTGATCCTTGCCCATCTTGGCTCATTATGAGCTGCAGAGAGAGGCTGGGTGAGGGGATCAAGGCGGTGGTGAATGCCTCCCTTGAGGAGGGAGTGATGCCATCAGCCCTCAAGGAGGCAGTGATAAGACCGGTCTTAAAGAAGCCCTCCTTGGATCCTCAAGTTTTGAACAACTTTCGCCCAGTCTCAAATCTGCCATTTTGGGGCAAGGTGATTGAGCGGGTGGTGGCGGTGCAGTTGAAGGCACACTTGGAAGAAACTGATTATCTAGACCCATTTCAGTCGGGCTTCAGGCCTGGGCATGGGACAGAAACGGCCTTGGTCGCCTTGGTAGATGATATGAGGAGGGCTCTGGATAGGGGTGAATGCTCCTTTCTTGTTCTCCTCGACCTCTCAGCGGCTATTGATACCGTTGACCACGGTATCCTCCTGGACCGCCTGGAGGGGTTGGGCATTGGGGACACCGTATTGCAGTGGTTCCGGTCCTTCCTCTCCGGCAGGTACTACAGGGTAGCACTGGGAGAGGAGGTTTCGGACCCGTGGCCACTTACTTGTGGGGTGCCACAGGGTTCCATCCTCTCCCCGATGCTATTTAACATCTATGTGAAGCCGCTGGGGGCTATCATCAGGAGGTTTGGGGTGCAGTGTCATCAATATGCGGATGACACGCAGCTCTACCTCTCGTTTAAATCTTCAAGGTTGGCTGTAGAATCCCTGTCCAAATGTCTGGAGACGGTGAGTGGCTGGATGGGGAGGAATAGCCTGAAGCTGAACCCTGACAAGACCGAGGTACTTTTGGTGGGAGACAAGAGGAGGCTGGGGGATGTTGACCTGGTGTTGAATGGGGTACGGCTACCCTTGAAAGACCAGGTCTGCAGCCTGGGGGTCATTTTGGACTCCCAGCTGTCCGTGGAGGCTCAGGTGTCAGCTGTGAGCCGGACAGCGCTGTATCAACTCCATCTGATACGGCGGCTGCGCCCCTTCCTTCCTGACCATCTGCTCCCATCGGTAGTACATGCCCTGGTCTCCTCTTGTTTAGACTACTGTAATGCGCTCTACGTGGGGTTACCCTTGAAGACGGTTCGGAAACTGCAGCTGGTACAGAACGCGGCGGCTCGCCTGATTAAAGGCAGCCGCCGGCGAGATCACATCACTCCAGTGCTGAAGGAGTTGCACTGGTTACCAGTTGTTTTCCGGGCCAAATTCAAGGTGTTGGTTTTGACCTTTAAAACCCTTATATGGTTCCGGCCCAGCCTATCTTAAGGAGCGCCTCCAGCAGCACCAGACAGGCCGCTTAACAAGATCAGCCTCGGATGGCCTTCTCTCTGTCCCATCAGCCAGGACAGCGAGACTGGTGGGGACGAGGGAGAGGGCCTTTTCTGTGGTGGCCCCCACTCTGTGGAACTCCCTCCCTAGGGAACTCCGTCATGCCCCCTCTTTAATGAGCTTCCGTCATGCATTAAAAACGTGGCTGTTCAGGCAGGCATTTGGGGTGGGTTAGGGTATTTTAGAAAATGTTTTTATTGTAGAATTTTATTGTTTTAAACTGTTTTTATTGTATGTTGTACATCACCCAGAGTGGCTGGGTGACCAGCCAGATGGGCGATTAATAAATTTAATAATAAATAAAAAATAAATCAAAGGGGGGAGGTGGTCCTTCAACTATCCTGGCCCTACTTTGTAGGCAAGAACTAGCACTTTGAACTGCACCTGGAAACAAAATGCAAGCCAGTGCAGTTAAAACAAAACTGATCAGCAAAGCGGGCTCCAGACATCAGTTTGGCTATAGCGTTTTCCCCCAAGCTGAAGTTTCCAAACATTCCAGTAGCGTGTGTTACAGTAATCCAGTCTGGGTGGGCCCAGGGTGACATTGACCAGATCCGATTTATCTAGGAAGGGGCGTAGCTGGTGCACCAGCCAAAACTGTGCAATAAGCACACCAAGGCACAGCTGCCACCTGAGCATCCAGGAGCAAGGCTGGGTCCAGAAGCACTCCCAGATGATGCCCGGTCTTTCAAGGGGAGTGCAATTCCATCCTGAAGAGGACACAGCCCCACTTCCTTCTCAGTTCTTCTGCAGACCCACAGCATCTCTGTCTTGTCTGCCCATAGAAACCCAAGTCCCAGTAGTACTGTAGGCTTTCAGAGGAGAGAACTTGACAAGTATGTTTTCTTTTTGGCATGCTGATGTAAGGTGTGCTGTGGAATATATGCTAGCTGATACTGAGAATATTAAGAATTTCTCCACCACAATCTGCCACATGAGGTAATGCCGTAACTTATGCCCATGAAGCTCCACCTTAACTTTATTGTACCACAACATATTGGAGCAGAGAGAAGGAATAAAGGAAATTCAGGGGGACAAATAAATCCCACATTTCTAGACTTCAGGAGTATAGAGGAAGGGTATATTCAAAGGGCTCAAGTAAAACAATGTGTTTACACACACTTAAAAAATGATACATCCAGATATTTGTACACTATTGCACTACACAGTCAAGCACAGGGTCAACTGAATGCCAGGGCCCCATACTCAAATCCCGAGCAATAGGGGTGTATTCCTTTATTCCCAACTTTTAGTTCTCCCCATATCTAGCACTAAGGCAGCAAATGCTTCACATTTTGCAAACGGACCTCACTTCCTAGTCAACTCCCCAACCCCTTACCATTCAGGCTGGCGGTTGAAGAGGGCACTTGAGGGGTGGATGTAGACCACCTGCTGGTCAATCAAAGTCCGGTAGCCCTCCTGAGGGTCTTTCTTGGCTGCGTTCCGGAAGAAACCACTGCAAATGGCTTTCTGGACTCGTACCGTCGCTTTGCCACATGACACGACATCCAGCTTGTGCCTGCAAAACCAGAGGAGTGATGGAAGAGTTTAGAGCAGATGCTTGTATTGATGCCAGGTTGGGCCAAATCCCACATAAGCTCCAGTTAAGTCTGCCCTCCCTCAGGAGGGAGGTTGCTTAGAAGGCTATGCCCAGACAAGAGTTTCCCCCAACTTGAAAGTTCATTTCCAACATTAGATTATCTAAACTGAGTCTACTATTTCCATCACCTGAATGACGCTTCATGAGAAAAGTTAGTTAAGAACTGCCCCCTATGGGCAGCACAGTCCTAACAATGAGGGCTCTGGAAGGCTGAACTGAGCTTCATGGCACTGATACTTCTACTGGGTTTCCCAAAAGCCCTAGAGCAGCGCAAACTGCAGGTGGGCAAGCTAAAAGGCACACGCCCCAGCACAGTGCTACAGGCTGGGTTGTTTATTGTTGCTTTAATTTTTGTTAACCATAGTACCTGTTCTGAGAGGGTTTTCCCTGAAGTGGGACACACATTTTGCAAAAGCAACAAATAAGTACATTATCTGGAGCTCAGCTGGGTGTGACCTAGCATAACATGCCAGTTAAGTTTGTCTTTGAGAATCCTAGGTTCAGACATTCCTAGGCTTTAGTTTCTTCCCTTTTGTATCTTCAGGCAATATTTTAACCCCTTGTCCTACTTTACTTAACACCACTTTCCACCATGGTTGGTATACAAAGTCTATCAAAGAATGCTACAGAGGCAATTTTAAAAACCAGACACACTTAATTTTTTTCCTCTTCCCTCGCCATTGCCTTTTCCTTGTGTGTCATGTCTTTTTTAGATTGTAAGCCCGAGGACAGGGACTGTCTTCTTTGTTCATTGATTTTCAATGAACAATGAACGGAAGCCTTTTCTGGCTGATGAGCAGGATAAAAATACTATAAATAAAAACAAAACCACCCATCAAAACCCCTAATGAACAGGACAGAATTTTCATGGTGCCTTATGGGTAACAATGAAGGCATCAAGCAGACTTCCCTTGGGAGAGAGTTCTATACCTCGGGCACAATCATGGAGAAGGTGCTCCAGTAGCCACACATCTAACCTCCACAGGTGAGGGAACACAGAGAAAGGGCAGGTGGTCCTTCTGTTTACCTGGCTCCAGATCATTTAGAGCAGGGATGGGGAAACATGTGACCCTTCAGATTTTGCTGGGACTGCAACTCCCATCATCCCTCACCATGGCTATGTTTGGAGGGCCACACGATTCTCATCCGCATTAGAGATTTAAAGGTTAAAATCAGCACTTTGTATTGTACTCAGAAACAACCTGAGAGCCAATTAAGCTCTTTCAGTAAAGGTGTAACATGACTGAACCAGCCAGCCCCTGTCAAAAACCTGGCTGCCATGTTCCATACCAGCTGGAGTTTCTGAAGACTTTTTAGAGGCAGCTCCACGTAAAACACATTACAATAATCATGCCTGGATGTTACCAGGTTCTGGATAACTGTGGTCAGGTCACCTTGTTCTAAAGCTGAAAAGGCATCTCTCTCTTGTCCCTGACCACACCCTCACCTATCCATGATGCCCAGCATCTGTTTGCGAATATCCTGAGCACGGCGCAGTGAACGGGCTTGGATGAAGTTTTCATAGCACCAAGGATTTGAGAACTTGTTGTTCTTCCAGGAGTTGTAAACGGCCAGAAGTGTGAGATGGTCCCCTTCAGTCTGATGGAACTTCGCTTTCTTCTGATCAGCAAGAGCTTGCTTGTCCTACACAGGTGACAGGAAGTCAGTTTTCTCTAACAGCCATCTTGCTATTTGGTACTTTGCTGAGAGTGTCAGTGCAAAGTACTGAAACATGCACAGAACTCAATTTTATAAGCAATTACTTAGTGAGCAATCCTATGGTCCTAGACAGCATCTTGGGCACCATAGGATGCTGCGGATCTTGTCCTCTGGACCTGCAGACAGTGCTATGAGGGTGCTGGAAGAGATCCAATTGTGGATCTTCCCTCTCCCACCCCCTCCCAGCCATTGCGGAAAGTTTCTCTTATGAGGTTGCAACTACAACCTCATAAGCGAAGTCAGAGAGAGAGAAAAGGGGGCATGCTGCTGGGCGGGAGGCCACATTGTGCAATATCCTATGGCTTCTCCAGTCCCCTCCCACACATCAAAAGCCAAGTCAGCTAACAGAGGTGAAATTGCCTCCTCTTGCCCTGCCTGGTTCTTGCCGGCAGAGCACAGGAAAGATGGAGGTCTCCGAACCCAGAGCCAATCCCATAGGACTGCGTCTTTATTGGAATACCTAACATATTTTATAAAACTGAGATGCTTAACAACAATATTTATGCTAAGTCAACTGAGAAAAGACACAACTATGATTTTTAAAATAAAATCTCTAGTTTTCAAGCAAATAATTGGAAACCACCACATTATTATTTTACATGATTACTGAATTAATCCCACTATTTTAAGGGGCTGGCATTACCAAGGGACCTCTGTGGGCAGATCTGGAGAGGGGTGGAGTTTTTGCTTTTATTAATGGTCTGGCAGCTGCAACAGTTACACAAGCAGAAAAAGCAAACTATTTCTGCACAAATTTCGCACTCCTTTTTGATTTTCATATCGAGTATATGAAACTAATCAAGCCTCATTGGCTCATGACTCGGGACAAACCTGTCCATTTCAGTTTCTCTCGGTTTCTCATTTTTCTGAACTTCAATTAATTTTGCCCCATTTCCACATCAGTTAAAAAAATGGCGGTCTGTATAAAAATGTGTAGGCATTTTCCTGCTATTTCTCTTAATATACCCCATTTTTGTATGCAACTTTGCCTAATATGCGTGTTTCTGCTAGCAGCTTCCACTAATGTTTATACATTTTCATTTCATTTCCATTTCAGTATGCACTTCCCTCGAATATATGCATTTTTGTGCAACTTTTATTGGAGAACCGTATTGCACCATTTGGAGAAATGTGAGTATCAAAAAATAACTGCATTTTGGTTTGTGCATTGGTTCAGGAAGTACGAATTAGGTAGGTCTGCATGAAAATGTCAACTGAACAAATTTATCCCAATTGCTACTCATGACACAGTCTGCACATTTTGAAATTATCCATTTTGTTGGACTTTGACACAACGGTGAGGGAGGGTCACTGCCAATGCTCCTCCCACCTGTATTAGCTCGTATTAGATTTTACTTACCTTGTAGAGCTGGGCATTTGAGCTGCTGAAATATTTGATGAATATCACATAAATACCACCAAATAATGGTCAAGTATTTAAAGCATTGGACCGTTAGAACCGTAAGAGAATTACTGATAATTAAACATACCACAAGTTAACTTAGGAGGGAATTAAATGCCAACTCTTTACATTTCCTGCTGTGCCCATTATACGTCCCCTTTGTGCTTTAAAACAAAGAAGCTGATGTGGGTGACTCCAGCAGTGCAAACTGAACAGATAAGGATGAGGCTTGAAGTCAAGTCTCCTGGGGCTCTAATTCACCGTCCGCCAGACCAGCATGCCACGTCAGTTTCTTCTTCCCTGACCCCGGCCCAGCGGGGACCAGCACGTTGCTGGCCTGTTGAGTGCAATCGCTTTCTCCCCAAAACACACTCATTTACCTTGGGTCGGTAAAAGACATTCTGCACAGACAGCATGGAGACTATGGTGAGCATCTCCTCACTGCAACCCAGGTGAACTGACATGATGAGCATCTTGCACAGCATGGGCTCCAGCGGAAACTCGGCCATCTGCCAGGAAGGAGGAAAATTGCATTTGGGTTTGCTTGTCTCCCCCCCGCCCCATATCTCTACAGCCTCCCCAAGAAAAGAACAGCTGACTGAAGCATCTCCCTGACTCTTTGCATGGAAGGAACAGCATGCTGTGGCTTGCCTGGGACAGCTTTCCTAAGTTCAAGCTCTTTCTTCTCAAAGGTGTTTCACAACCACACCGGCAAATGAGGGGCAGTGCACCTCCGCCATCTCTCACCCAACAATGTGTGGAGAGCCAGCCGCCATGGCCAAAGGCAGGGTAAGGCATGTCCTGTGGATCCAAAGTCATGCACGGGCTTTGGTATTTGCCACAACATTCAGTAACCTGGTAACCTCTGCCTGCTTTCTCTTTTGAAAGCAGGTTCCTAGTTTGTACTGTGGAGGAACTAGAAAAAAAAACACGTTCAGTATCTGGTGAAAGGGGTTGAGCAGAGCCTTTCAGATTTTCGGAACAGGGAAAAAAGATTTTCAGTGCCCTACACCATTCCTTCTCTCTCACGCTGCTGCTGCTATTTCCTTCCGCCTGACAAATGGTCTCCAACTAACATGACTTTCCCAGTTCTTCCTCGTCAAAAATGCTTTGCCAACATGGTTCCTGGTATCAGAATTATACACAATAAGCATGTGTATACAGACTCACGTAGTTTATTCTGGATGAGA
Source organism: Heloderma suspectum (assembly GCF_057233095.1). NCBI lineage: Eukaryota > Metazoa > Chordata > Lepidosauria > Squamata > Helodermatidae > Heloderma > Heloderma suspectum. The sequence goes on along the minus strand of NC_139462.1, from coordinate 128,030,114 downwards.
CAGAAGATTTTGCACACAGCCTTTCCCAGAGGCTACCCTAGTTTTGACACCCCTTCCATTACCCACCCAGAGCAGTGAGACCACAACAGTGCAGCCCCTACCCGGCGCCCCAGTCGTGTGAGCAGCCCCTCATCATCCAGGGCTCCCAGGGTGTACAGCTGTTCCATTGCAGTGATCAGGGTCTCCATTGGAGGAGCATCCATAAAATCAAAAGAAAGCAGGTCATTGATTCCCATAGCCTGTGTATGAATGAGAGGGAGAGAGAAGAATGTGAATACTGTGCACACATCTAGCAATTGAGAATGATCTCTGCTCTGCTCCAAGGAGAAAGACTCTAGCTCAGTTTGTCCTTACAACAACAACAATCCACAAACATGCGTAGTGAGGCCTTTTGATCTTGCTCAGTCATTAGAGCCTGGTTATTAATCCCCCCTGCTTACCTTGAGGGACAGCACAGTACTGGCCAAATTGGTCCTCTGGATCTCAGGCACATTGGTGGTTAGCATCTCATCACGGTAGGCTCGCTCTGTGTAGAGTCGGTAGCATTTGCCAGGACCTGTTCTTCCAGCTCTCCCAGCTCGCTGCTTTGCTTGAGCCTATTGAAAGAATAGAGAAGTTGCCAAATGGGGGAGCAAATTGCTTCTACTGTGAACCAGTAAAATATTATGCGAACCAGTAGGAAAAGAGGAGGCAAAGATATGAAAACAGTCCAAGGAATTAAAGGAGAGGCTTTAGGTATTCCATGATTACATTGCACAAACAGAGATTTCAGCATCCTAAGAATCTCAAGTTTCATTAAACAAAATTCTCTAGCCTTTAAGAATGAAGTTACATTTGAAAGTGTGCAAGCACTGCTTTATGGAATCTCAGAAGGTGGTGATGTGAGTAGTGGCAGAGTCTGAGCAGGAGTTCTTCAGAAGCAGAATAAATTATACCAGACTTACGCAAATTTCCCCAATGGACACAGACCTTCAGGTGGGTGGAAGGAGAACCCAAAGGTTGGAAAACAAAAGTCTGTCCAGAGTGGAGTGTGGAAAACAGAATAGGGAAGATAGGAAGGGACATGTACTGATGAGGGCTGACAGCTGATGAATCCTAGATGGAGTAACTACATTTTGAAGTTGATGGTTACTTGTGGACGGTCTCATGGGACAAGCAGCTGCCTACTACAATCTTATAACTACACAAAGACTCCGCACTAGAATAAGACTAGAATCCCATGAAGACAACCTATTCATAGTCTGAGAATAGCATAAAAAGGCAATTATTTTCTTTCTCACATGTCATAGAGCTGAGCAAGATAAATCCACCCCATCTGCTAACAGAAATTCTGCTGTTTCTGGGCCACCCCACTTGCAGGTTTCAAGCAGAAGAGCCACCCAGCACATACTTGTGTACCTGGGAAATGGGTGTCACAACCAGCTGGTCAATCCCTGTCTTTGAGTTGTACACTTTCTGCTTCACAAAGCCAGGGTCCACCACATAGTAGATGCCATCAATCGTAAGCGAAGTTTCAGCGATGTTTGTGGCAATGACCACCTAGATAGGAAAAAAGGCACAGCTCAAGTCAGACAATATGCTAAGAAGAGGTGGCAAAAGCAGGGCTATACTTCAGTCATTTCCCCATATGCTATTCACTCAATATGCACATAAATAGCACATGACGGTCTTTGCTGCAGAAAATGTTAGAGATGTCCTTCCTTTAAAGAGTGGCTCAGGCACAAGATATCTGAAGAACTAAAGCAGAGGTTATACGGCAGTAGTGTCAAGCCTCTTTCAGCCCAAGGGCCAAATTCAACTTCCAAGAAGCTCTTGGGGGCTGCGTTCCAGTGGTGGGTGTGGCCACAGGCAAAAGGGGCTGGCCTAAAATACCAGCCTATTTTAGCTTAAAGCTCTTCCTGCCAGTAACTCAGCCTTGGGAGAAGAGGCATTTCAGCTTTTCAGAAGAGGGAAAAACTGCAAAAGCCAGGAAACCACCCCACGACTGGGGGAAGGGCCAGGGTTCAACAGGTGTTATAAAGGATCACGTTGTTGGGCTAACTAATACATTAAAAATTAAATAACCAGGGTCTAGTTGGCACATGCGAGAGCCCTTTAAGAGCTTGAATGGGAAATGGTTGCGCTTCCAAGAAAAATATACAACTTACTGGAGGATTGGAAGGTAGCTAACATAACACTAATTTTTCAAAAGGCAACCAGGAAGGAGCCAGGAAATTACAAGCTTGTTAGCCACGTTTCTGCCCAAGTAACCTGGTGAAAAGCATGATTAAATCTGCAATAGTTAATCAGACAGAAGAGTGGACCTTGCTGAAGAAAAACCTATATGACTTCTGCAAAGGGAAGTCTTTCCTCATCAATTTTTAAGAACTCTGAAAGATTCAAACAGGGTGATCCAGCAGAGCTTATGAAGCTCTACAGAAAGGACAGGGAAAGGAACATTGCCCAGAAGTCCAACATGGTCACATATGAATTCAGAACAGGAAACTTTTCAACAATTAAAGAGGATTAGTTCAAGTGAAGCTGAAAGGGAGAGTAAAAGGGTTAAATATCTTCAGGATGTTTGGATGTTATTTAAAATTACAACAATAGAACGTCAGCTGGAATGGATATCACAGATTAGAAAAAAGTATTATCAAGTCCAGGAGGATGCCAGCATGGTTAATGAGCAGAGTCAAGGAAGCTATAGGAGGTAAGACAACTTCAGAAAATGGAGGTCTTGTCCACTAAAGAGAACAAAAAGGAGCAGAAACTTTGGCAAAACGAACCTAAAGAATTTCAGGAGTATGCTGTTAAAAAACATTAAGACAATTAAAATTTCTTTAAAATACATCAGAAGCAATAAGCAAGCCAAGTGAGTGAAAGGAGTGCTAAAGGAAGTTAGGGAGATCATAGAAAAACTGAATGAGTTGTTTGTATCCATCTTCACTGTGGAAGATGTTGGACTGATAACCATGCCGAAGCTGCTTTTTTCAGAGAAGGCATCCAATGAACTGTGTGAAATAGAGGGGGCAAGAGATTAAGTTCTAGGGTTAACTGAAAAATGAAAAACTAACAAACCACCAGGTTAGAGGGCATCAACCCAAGAATACTTAAGGAACTGAAATATGAACTGGCAAAAATATGCAACTTCCCCCAACCCAGAAGTGTTTTTAACATTTCTTCCAGGTGTGCGTGTGTGTCTGTCTTGACAGAATGCATGGCATTTCCTTCCCACCTTCTTGGCACCTATTATCCTGCTACTGGGAACTTCCATGTTCAGAGTAGTAGGACAATGAAATCCAGTTACTAGTAAGGGGGTGGGGAGAGGAGATAGCAAAGAAGAGCTATTTGCCTTCAGAGCCTGCTGGTGGACTTATTCAGAGCATCTGTTGTGCTGAAAGGATCCTCAGTCTGATCCAGAAGAGACATGTCTTATACACTGTATTAGAGGGAGACAGCCCATCCTGCTCGAGCGGTGGAACAGTTACCTTTCGACTGCCTGGTGGAGCTGGATCAAAGATCCGTGTTTGCATCTCACTAGGCAGTGCCGAATAGACAGGTAAGATGATCAGCTCAGGCACATCAGGACCCAGGGATTTCATCCGCTCATAGAGAATCTCACAGGCCGTGTCAATTTCCTCCTGGCCAGTCAAAAATACCAGGATGTCTCCTGTACAGAAGGAAACCAGCTCCTATGTTAGGTCCACTGACAATGCTTACAATTCTAGAAACAGACAGAAGTATGAGATCACAGTTATACTTTCACTATTACACTGATAGGCCAGAATTTTCAGAGCTGCACCTTAAGAATCTGTGTTACTTAATCAATTCAAATGCAATTTTCTAATCCTTATGGCTGTGAAAGTAAGCTTGAAAATATGTTAAGTGGATACATATCTGACTGATTTACATAATTTGGTCTGGCAGAAGCAGAATTTAGGTGGCAAGTGCAGAGTATACATCACCCTGGAAAAACTGACGTTCTGCTCACAGACAGTTGGCATGATACAGAAAGGAATGTGGTACCCAGTGTCATACCACTCTCAGCTTTCAATCATCTGCCTTGAGCAATGCTGATCAGCATAAGCCTCCCTGCTGGCGAGACTTGCACCCATTGTTACAAGGACTCACGTCCTTGGTACAGTTGGATTCCTCCACCCACCAGCTCAGGGAGAAAGGTGGATCTCGTGATGATGTCAATGGGCAATGTGGAGGAACTACTGAGTTCATTCACATGAAATCTTGCCCAAAGGATGCAGGAGATTATCAGCTCTGGAATGTGTGCCATGGGTCATTAGATTGGCTCCTGGTGCATGCAGAATCAGACAGGTCATGATCAGTTTGTCTACTCTTTTCTATGTGGGAGTCACAAGGCAACTCCTGGTGTCTATCAGCTACAGGTAAGGGCTTGCAAGAGCTCAAAAAGGACAAAGATGAGAAATGAGCCTTTACATGCCTTCTTTCAGGCTTCTTTTTCCCACCTCCAGCTCATTAACAATGACTTTCTTTCTCCGCTGGCAAAAAGTCTGGATGGAGGGGCTGCCCAACAACAGTGGGGTAGGTGGGTGAACTGGTGCCTTGACAATGCAGTGGTGGAGCTTTGCCTGACCTGGAGGGCACAGAGCCAGGGACAGCGACAGAGATGATGTGGCAGCCATTTCATATCTTTAGTGGGGCTAATGCTCATCCGAAATGGCTGCCGATGGATTGATGCAACTTGAGCCCCACCAATGACATCCAAACAGAGAGGGTGTGGAGATGGTAGCTAGCCTCCCTCCCCACCTGGAGAAGCACGGGGGTAAGACCCCTCTATTGCTTTCTTGATTGAAAGGCCAGAGAAGGCAGGGGGGCAAGCCTTCTCTACTGCCTTTTGAGCTATTGAGGGAGATCAGCTGGCTTCCTTCCTACCCTAATAAACTAAGTGCTGGGAACAGAGGGAGAAACTGTCTCTTCTACGAATTATAGCCCATATAGGCCTAGATCATGGGGAGAAGCAGGCAGGGCCACAACTGGGAGGGGCTTCCTTCTGATGCACACTTGCAAGTTTACCTGATTTGCTTAGCCCTGCCTCAAGAACAAGTGGAGGCGGTAACCTGCTCTGGATTATCCTCCTTCACCAACAGAGAAAGGGAGAGCTGTGTTCTCACACCACTGTTATTCACCAAAGGAAAAGGTCTTCAGGGCAGATATGGAAAGAGAGCTCTTAGGCTCTGAGTTTTTTTTGTTGGGAGGGGGGGTAACCCTAAGAAGAGTAATTTCATTTCCCTGGTTAGGCTCCTTTTTCCTGAGTTAAGTTTCATTTCTCCAGGTTTGAAACAGTACTTTCGGTTTTGGGGAAGGAAGGGATATAAAAGGAGAGAGAGCCAGTGAGAAGGAGACCAGAGAAGGAAGACATGAGAGGGGGGTGGGAGAGAGAGAGGGAGAGGGGGAGGGGAGGGGGTGGGAGAGAGGGAAGGGGAGGGAGGGGGCGGGAGAGAGGGAGGGGAGGGGAGGGGAGGGGAGGGGGAGGGGGAGGGAGACTGACCAGAGCCTAAAGAGAGAGCAAGAAGAAGAAGAAGCCTAGAGGAGTCTAAGTGCAGCTAAAGTAGAGAAACTTGCATTTCTTTTCTCTTAATGCCTTTTGTATCACTCAGCTCTATTCTGTAAATACCTTTAGTTGGGATTTGCTTGTTTTAATTTACCAGTAAACTGTTGTATTAAACCCCAGGTGTCTGGAGTATCAATCACCCCATGTCTACAGCCTAAACTCCACACTATTGAGATGGGGAAATTTAAAAGAAGGAAGGTGGGACTCTCAAGGAGGCAAGAGATCCTTAAAGAGTTGCTCAGGGGATCCAGGACATAAGGAGAACCCTGACAAACCCACAATAAATTTCTCCTCTGGCAACTTTTTGGTTGTTAGAGATGAGCAGGTCTGGCACATAGATTTTATATTCAAGTACTTTTTTAAAAAACAGTGAGCCAACAGGTTGGGTTAAAAACCTGAAGAAAGGTATTTCTCAGGCAAGGATAGGAAAAATAATTTGGTGAAAGGTATGGGTCTCACTTAGAGCCATGATCTTGGCAGTTCAGGGCCATGATATTAAGATGGATCTTATCCTATGCCTTACCTGGTGGCTCTGTCAAGTGGATTTGCATGACTGTGATCAGGCTGGCATCCAGGTAATCTGTCTCCGGCTCCTTAGTATAGAGAATCTCCACTGGGTATGTCCTGCCTGGGATGGTAAAGATGGGGGCCTCATAGAAGTACTGAGAGAACTTGACTGCATCCAGGGTAGCTGACGTCACAATCAGTTTCATGTCTTGTCTCTTCTGAACTGTCTGCAAGAGAGAGAAGTTTGCAGAGCTTGTCAAGGGTAGAAAAGATGAACATGGTGATACAACCCACAAGGGTCAGGAGTCTTGGGTGGCATCCAAATCCAGAGGTGGGGCCCAAGACAAGCAAGCTTTTTTCATGTTTTGAGCAAAATGCTTATATAATGCAAAAGTTAACATCCTCACCACACTCCCAAAGAAAGTCTTCCACTAAGTGCTGCTTCCTACCTTACTATTTTTAGGGCCAGGGGGAGGGGAAGATTTGAATGAGTTGACACCTTTTTCAGGAGACCAAAGAGGACATCAGTGTGTATGGTGCGCTCATGGGCTTCATCCAACATGATGATTGCATACTGTGTCAGGTCTGGGTCAATGAGGCACTCTCGCAGCAACATTCCATCTGTCATGTACTTGATTACAGTCTCCGGGCTAGTGCAGTCCTCAAATCGGATGGTGTAGCCAACCTGCCAGCAAGTGGGGCAAAATGGACAACAGTGATTAAATGGGGAGCTGCTTCTACTGCAGTGGCATCAGGCCAGTTTGTCTGCAATAATTACAGACAATTTACAACAAAAATGGGGAACCTCAAGCTATCAGATCAGATGTGCACATTGCATTTAGTCTTTTGCCATTTCCCTCATGGCTGCCTTGCACCCAGCCACATCCCACATCAGTCAAGGAACACACACCAGGCTATGTGGATTTCACAACTCATGACTGCCCCATACATGTGCAGAAAATGGTATCAGATGCAAAAACTAGCATCCTGCAAGTCTTCACTTGCATTAGAACAAGACAATACCAGTTTGTATCATTTAAGGCTGTGAAGGTAGTCCGGAAAGTGTGTGGGGGAATGCCTGGAAGAAATCTACGAAACGAGAACTGGAATTTTCAGAGGTGGCCTAGGGTGGGACAGCCATGTTCTACATAGCTAGAAGTATGTTACGGACATCTGCAGATGTGCACAAGTGTCAGAGGTTGCATAATTTAGAGTATACACGTCCTTAGAAATAAGCTGTGCTTCGTCTTAGAGAGGATTTTATGAGAACAGTGTCTGAGAAAAGCAAGTGTTTTTCTGTGCCCCCCACCTAGTAAAAGCAGCGTGGAAAACCAGGGAGAACCTGGCCTTCAATGGGCAGCACAATTGCCAACCAAGCAGGTGTTAGATGGGGAGGGGAAATCTGTGCAAATGTGAGAGAGATGGGAAAAGGGGGTTAGTTGTGCACACACAGAAGTAAGCTTTTAAGTACCTGCAGTATTTTTGGATTGCCTCATCATTGGTCATTTTAAAACCAGCAATACAGCCCCTACAGTTAATGAAGTCCTCCCCGGCTGTGGGTTGTGGGGGAGCAGTCAGCATTGCTGCCAGCCTAGAGTCATGCTACCTGCCAATCTCCCCTCCATTTCCAGTGCATCGCACTCTGGAAAACCCCAGCACCACATCTTACCTCCTGTCCCAAGCAGCAGCCGAACTCCTCTGATACCCTCTTGGCAACAGACATGGCAGCAACTCGGCGAGGCTGGGTGCAGCCGATCTTCCCACGGGAAGTGTAGCCGGCCTCTGCAAGGTATTGTGTGATCTGTGTTGTTTTCCCAGAGCCAGTTTCTCCAATGACGATCAGAATCTGGTTATCGTGGACTGCCTGGAAGGGGGAAGACACTGAAATAGGCTGGTTCAGATGAGAATACGGTTCGTCTCTTAATTAATGTTATACTCACTGTCTGCGGAGCTGGCTCTCAGTTTGTTTGCTTTAAAATCAAGTTAGTAATCATCATGCTACAAAAAGGGGCCTACAAAGCCGTGTCAATACAATACAGTACTCCCAGCAGCTCTGTGGGCAGGAAGTTTCAGTCTGTTTCCTGCCTCCCAGCTGAGCAGAACAGAGGAAGCAGCTCCAGCTGGTCTAGGGACTATAGAAGCAAGCAAGCTCCCAGAGAGCGAGCGATCAGAGTGAGCAAACAGGGAGAGCAAACAGGAGTTTGCCTGGGGAGTTCGGCAGCGGAGGTCAAGGGGGAGGCCCCTAACTTTTTAAAAAACCTTTTTTAACATTTCTTTTTCTTGTAACAAGAAGGTCAAGGGGGAGGCCCCTAACTTTTTAAAAAACCTTTTTTAACATTTCTTTTTCTTGCACACTTCCATACCAGTGGGACTCTGTTGTTAACCTCCAGTGAATAGAGGACAAAGCACAGGCTATTCCAGTACAATCAGAAAGCTAGAAACATAAAGGGAATAGAGACAATGGAAGGAAAAGGCTCTCCAGTGGTGGTGACCTGCAAGGTGTGTGCAATGTTTATTTTCCTGCCTGAGATCAACATGGCCTACACGTGCAACAAGTCCCAGTTGATCATGCTGCTGGAAGAAAAAGTAAGAGGACCGGAGCGGCGAGTGCCAACCCTCCCGGGAATAAGAGAACATGAAGAGTTCTTGGACAGAACGGTGGAACTACAGCAGCGAAGTGAAGAACAGAAGCTAGAAGAGCAACAGCAAGTTGAGGCAGAAAAGGAAAATGCTGAGGTGAGGAAAAATGATGTAGAGGATACTCCTTGGAAAAGGGTGACAGTTAGGAGCAGAAGAACTAGAAGCCACTCTGCTCAGTGGAAGCAGTGGAACTAGGGAACTGTTTCTTGATGGTACTTGAGGATGAGACTGGAGGACAGCCTGCAGAGGGATTACAGGGGAACCTGCATGAATTACAGGGGAACCTGCATGAGAGCAAGCAAGAGGATGTAGGTCAGTCAAGCAGAAGCAATGAAAACAAGGCCTACAACAACAACAAGAGAAGAGTAGTAGAAATGGGAGACTCCTTACTGCGTGCGATCGAAACCCAAGTATGTCGCAAAGACCCATGGACTCGCCATGTCTCCCAGGAGGACGGATTAGAGACGTGACTGAAGGGTTGCCTGCACTCATAAAGCCCACTGACAGGTATCCCTTTCTTCTCAACCATGTGGGAACAAATGATACCGCCAAGCAGAGCTATGAAGAAATCATGTCAGACTTGGAAGCTTTGGGAAGGAAACTCAAGAACTTTGGGGACCAGATAGTTTTCTCATCCATCCTTCCAGTAGTTAGAAGAGGGACAGAAAGGGAGAGAAAAATACTCCGGGTAAATGACTGGCTATGAAGGTGGTGCCGACGAGAGAGATTTGGATTCTGAGACCAAGTGTAGCCAAATCCTATACTTCCTAGAAGATGGACTGCTGGCAAGGGATGGGTTGCACCTCACAAAGGCTGGGAAGAATGTGTTTGGCCACAGCATGAACAACTTCATCAGGAGGGCTTTAAACTGAATCCTACGGGGAAGGGAGACGTAAAGTTGGGGGTAACAATGGACGAAGGTTCATGCACCACAACAGAGAGAACAGCTCTAATAGCACCCAATAATAGTCTTCAGAAACATGTAGGAAGAAAGCCAGACTATGAAGCACATGGTCTTCGATGTCTATATACTAATGCCCAGAGTATGGGAAACAAACAGAATGAACCTGAACTCTTAATACAGGAGGGAAATTATGACTAGATAGGTATAACTGAGACTTGGTGGGATGATTCCCATGACTGGAGTACAGCAATTGAAGGATATAACTTGTTCAAAAAGAAGAGGAGGAACAGAAAGGGAGGTAGGGTTGCACTATATGTGAAAAATACATATCTCTGCACAGAAACACAGGAGAATGAGCTTGGTAGCCCCATCGAGAGCATCTGGATCAAAATAAGTGGAGCAAAGAATAAAAGGAACATGGTGGGTGGAGTCTACTACCGGCTACCCAATCAAGGAGAAGATGAGGATGAAACTTTTGAAAAGCAAGTTGCCAGTGATTCAAGGAAGCATGTACTAATGGGGGATTTCAATTTCTCCGATATTTGTTGGGAGACAAATTCTGCAAAACATGGCGCCTCCAAGAGATTCCTGACTTGTGTTGCTGATAACTTCCTCCTATAGAAAGTAGAGGAAGGAACTAGAGGATCGGCTATCCTTGACTTGATCCTAACCAACAGAGATGACTTAGTGGATCAAGTAGAAGTTACGGGAACTCTGGGGAAAAGCGACCATGTTATACTTGAGTTCTTGGTTCTAAAGGAAGCAAAAGCCAAGTGTAGCCAAATGCGTACCCTGGATTTTAGGAAAGCCAATTTTAATAAACTCAGAACAATGGCAAGCGACTCTAATGAGAAAAGGAGTCCAAGATGGGTGGGAGTTTTTAAAAAAGGAAATTCTAAAGGCACAACTACAAACAATTCCAACAAGAAAAAAAGGTGGAAGACAACAGAAGAAGCCAATGTGGCTTGACAAAAAGCTTAGAGATGACCTGAAAACAAAAAAGGACACATATAGGAAGTGGGAGGAAGGCCAAGCTACAAAGGAAGAGTACAGGCAGGTAGCAAAGAATTGCAGGGATGGCGTCAGGAAAGCTAAAGCTGAGAATGAGCTGAGGTTAGCAAGGGATGCTAAAAGCAACAAAAAGGCTTTCTTCAGATATGTGCATAGTAAAAGGCAGAGGAAAGAAATGGTGGTTCAACTATTAAATAAGGATGGCAAAATTATAACAGAAGACAAGGAAAAGGCAGAAGTGCTCATTTCCTACTCTGGCTCAGTCTTCTCCCAAGAGAGGGTGTATGAGCCCCCTGGCAAAGGCGAAGTACAGGCTGAAGGGGCTGGATTGCAGCTTCAGATTGATAGGCATACGGTCAAGGAACACCTAATTACTTTGAATGAGTTTAAATCTCCAGGGCCAGATGAACGGCATCCTAGAGTAATAAAGGAACTGGCAGAAGAACTCTCAGAACCCCTGTCTATTATCTTTGAGAAATCACGGAGGACGGGTGACGTGCCAGATGATTGGAAGAGGGCTAATGTTGTTCCTATCTTCAAAAAGGGCAAAAAGGAGGAACCTGGGAAGTACAGACCCGTCAGTCTGACACCAATCCCTGGGAACACTCTGGAGCAGATTATGAAGCAATCACTCTGTAAGCACCTTGAAAACAATGCAGTGATTACTCGAAGCCAACATGGATTTGGCAAGAACAAATCCTGCCAGACGAACCTGATCTCAGGTAACCTCCCTCGTGGACTGGGGGAATGCTGTGGACATAATTTACCTCAACTTCAGCAGGGCTTTCGACAAAGTGCCCCACGATATTCTGATGAGCAAACTAGCTAAAAGTGGGCTAGATGAAACAACTATCAGGTGGATCCACAGGTGGCTACAGGATCAGACTCAAAGAGTGCTCATCAATGGGAGCTTCTCAAACTGGGGAGAGGTAACGAGCAGGGTTCTGCAGGGCTCGGTCCTGAGCCCCGTGCTCTTCAACATTTTTATTAATGACTTAGAGGAGGAGGTGCAGGGAATGCTGATCAAATTTGCAGATGACACAAAATTTGGCAGGATAGCTAATACGCTGGAAGACAGAAACAGAATTCAAAGTGATCTTGATAGGCTGGAGTGCTGGGCAGAAAACAACAGAATGAAATTTAATAGGGATAAAGGCCAAGTTCTGCACCTCGGAAAAAGAAACCAAATGCACAGTAACAAGATGGGGGATACATGGCTCAAAAACACTACAAGCAAGAAGGATCTTGGAATTGTTGTAGATCACAAGCTGAATATGAGCCAACAATGTGATGTGGCTGCAAAAAAGGCCAATGCTCTTTTGGGCTGCATTAATAGAAGCATAGCTTCCAAATCCCAGGAAGTACTAGTTCCCCTCTACTCAGCACTGGTTAGGTCTCATCGGGAGTACTGTGTCCAATTCGGGGCACCACATTTTAAGAAGGATGCAGTCAAACTGGAGAGGGTTCAGAGGAGGGCAACAAAGATGATCAGGGGACTGGAAACAAAGCCCTATGAAGAGAGACTGAAAGAACTGGGCATGTTTAGCTTTGAGAAGAGAAGACTAAGGGGACATATGATAGCGTTCTTCAAGTACTTGAAAGGTTGTCACAGAGAGAAGGCCAGGATCCCTTCTCGATTATCCCAGAGTGCAGGACATGGAATAATGGGCTCAAGTTACAGGAAGCCAGATTCTGGCTGAACATCAGGAAAAACCTCCTGCCTGTTAGAGCAATACGACAATGGAACCAATGACCTAGGGAGGTGGTGGGCTCTCCCACACTGGAGGCATTCAAGATGAGGCTGGACGGCCATCTGTCAGGGATGCTTTGACTTAAGATTCCTGCATTGAGCAGGGGGTTGGACTCGATGGCCTTGTAGGCCCCTTCCAACCCTACTATTCTATGATTCTACTTTGTGGCAGACCACAAAATATGGCCTCCAACACTCAGTAGGCACCCCTGGCCCACAGTCCTCACCCCGGAACACCCAATTATATCCAGTGCTCTGTAAGTTCCCTATAGGACAACATCGGGGTGTTATGCATACCGGATTGGGTGGCAGGATGTCCCCCATTCAGTGTTTAGAAATTTGGAATAGCAAATCTGTGTGTAGGACCCATTTGCAGGCTGCTACGCCCATTCTAGGTTTTTTTAGTCTGCAGTACTGGATGATTTACACTTTGTTGTTATTATGGTGTATCATTTTATTCTTTGGGTTAGACATCACCCTGGATATGTTATAGAAAGGCAGGATATACATTTTAATTAATAAACAGCATAAGTCTGCCAGATGCAGGCACTAATATATTAAACTGCATCAACTAGTTGCAGATTTCAGGTTTTCTGGCTGCAGAATTTATTTATTTATTTATTTCATTTCTATACCGCCCAATAGCCGAGAGAAGAGCAAGTATAATTCTATACATTCCCTTGCATTTTGGTATACCACTGATGTCCCCTGTGCAGACCAGGCCAAAGTGGTAGGCAAGATGGGATGAAGGACTTGAAGACCCCTTGGTCTGACTTGGGGCTGTTGATCCGTTCAGCCTTACCTGGATGAGCTGATCCTTTAGCCGGAAAATTGGGAGACTTTCCCGCTGCTCGATGATGGACAGCTGAGTCTTTTTGCCATAAGAAGCTTTATTGCCTCCAAAAGCATGTTTCTTCCACTCAGGGATGTCATTGGGCATCATGCCGATACCCCGCATGTTGGCGGCAATTTGCCTCCCATCCACTAGGAAGGAGAGAGAAAAAGCCAATGAAATGCACATCTGAGCTCAATTCATTTGGCAACATGCACAAGGACAATAAAAAGAGGACTGGCTAGAAAGGGACGGCCACTGGACAGCAAACGTAAGCAGGGGCTGTTCAGAAGAGCCCCCCCCCAGTGTGCAGTGAGACCACTTCTGCTGCCTTGCTCCCAGCATCTGCCTATCAAGTGCACTGTTGGCACAGAGGGCATACACACAGCTGTACATTCATAGATGCCCGTGTTCTACTCAACAGGACAATGGCAGGAAGGGATGTGTTGGAGGCTGGAGGGGCCAAACTGAATCTAGTTTTGCCCTCTATGCAATGGATATACATGTGGAGGGAGCTCTTCTGAACAACACTTAGGAGAGAGAAGAATTTCCCTACACCAAGGATTGCCTTCTGGAATCAGCCCCAAAGATCCGAGTCCAGCTCTTTTGTCTCCCATAGTGCCTAGCCAGCAAGGGACTCTCAGAAGCTCAAAATTCTATTCTGATTTGAAGTAAATACTATCATGAATACTCAAGTATGTTTCACAACAATTTCTAATAAGCGTACATTTTTTTAAACCCAAAATAGATTAGAAAAAAAATATTTGGTGTACCATCTGGAAGGGGATCCACCCAATGTTTGTTGAGTCCCATGGGGATAGAATCCATCTCTGCTTCCCGCTGGGCTTGCTTCAGTTCTCGCCGCTCTTTAGCTAGTGCACTTTGCATCATGGCTGCTTGAGACAGGGAGCCATCGGGGTTCTAGAATTAAAAGGACATATTTATGTTCCCTTTCTTGCTGCAGAAGAGGTGCTGAGGATTCCTGGAGTTAGCGTGGATCAGGGAGGTGTAGTAATGTTGTTTGGCCAGACAGATGGAAGACAAGAAGGAGAGGACGAATTTACAGTGAACCAAGTTAACCAACTCTTTCATTGTCTTCCAGAGGCATTCGGCCGCACCTTAGGGTACTGGAAGCATTTAAATCTTTTCATCGTGCTCCGTAACAACAAACCCAGCATTAGCTCACATTTTCCATTCCTCCCCACTGCTAGCAATTACAGAGGGGCCCATGACCAGGATTCAGTCACCTTCACAATCTTGATAGGGCTCATATCCATGCTCTGCTTCGTGTGCCCTCGCAGGAATGGCGGCTCCTCCTCTACCAATTCGATTTCCAGGTCCTCATCTGGAAGGAATCAAGCTCATTTCTACACCCATGACAATTTAAAGCAAAGGTTCCATACTTGTCACCAACCCCCACTTCCTTTACCAAATACACTTGGGAGTTGGCATTCAGCAGCCTCTAGGCAAACATGGTACCCCGAGGACTGCCAAACTTCTTCCCCCATTATTCCAATGTAACTCCCCACCCTGGTCTCTGGACTGTTGGAGGAAACACAGGCATTATGGAGAGGTTCTCCCTCCACTGCCACCCCCGGCTATCTTAGGCAACGCCTGGAATTGCCAGCAGGCTGCTTGGGGAGGGCCTCAGCCACCACTCCAAAATTCAGAGTGGGACTGGAGCAAAATGAGTTGCTAACTATGGAAGTACATCAAGTCTAGACCATCACAGGACCTAATATGTTATTACCTTCCTCATCGTCAACTTTTGGCAGGATTCCCGTTTCCTCATCAAAGTCAGGGAACTCCTCCTTGGACAGCACATTAGCAGCGATCATCTGGGAAAGAAGATATGAGGACACATATCCTCAAACCTAGGGCAAAGAGACTTTAGCCTTGTTTTGGCTAGCTTCTGTAACAAAGGCTAGCATCCTCTTTATACTCACATAAAACATCTAAGAAACAGGTACCTTCTCAGTTACATGATACAGAACCCCTGAGCTGCAAGAGTACACAAGGTCATTTAGAACGCCCCAGAACACACGTCTGCAGACAGAACCATCCATCCATCCATCCATCCATCCATCCACACCACCACCACCACCTCTATCTTAAATAGCTTTTTTTTTAAAAAAGAAGACCAGACAAATTCACTAAGGATAGGTCTACCAACTGTTATTAGCTACAGTATCTAAAATGGAATTTCCTATCTTCAAAGCAAAGCCCCACCATCCAACTTTCCCAAGTAGAGATGGACCTGATGTTTGAGTCTGTTTTGTTTTATCTGCCACAGTGAGAACTGGAAAGGCACCTAAAAATTTTTAACAATAATTTCAAAGTTAGGGCCCCACAACAGAAAAGGGCCTTTCCTTGGTCACCAACCATGTCAGCTTAGATAACAGGAGGGCACCTGGAGAAGGATCTCTGAAGATGATCTTAATGAACAGGTAACAAAACGATTTGTCACTGCTGTTCTTAGTTTGAAGCTTCACTGCTATAGTACTAATGCTATTTTTCTTATATGGAGAAATCCTTGTCTGGAAAAAAGCCCACAAGACACAGGCAGGTCTGTGTTGGAGTAGGTAGTCCTTTCGAGGTCCCAAACTGTTCAAAGCTTTAAAGGACTTTAAATTGTGCCCAGAAATGGAAAGAAAGACAGTTGAACCTTTAAAAAAATCTGGGGAGAAGTGCTGTACAGCCAGTCTCATTCAGTGATCTAGCTGCCACATTCTATCTTAGCTGCAATTTCTGAGTAGTCTTCAAAAGCAACACCACATATAATGCATTGCAGTAGTTTAACCTGGATGTTACTTGGGCTGCTATGGCCAGGCTCCAAGCTGAGCTGGTTAAAGATGCTTCAAGCTACAGATGCCACTCAAGCATCAAGAGTAAGGGCTGGAATAACAGCGCCCCCAAATTGCTAACTTGACCACCTGGTCACACCAGAATAGCTGCCACCAAATTTGCAGAGTACTGGGCTGAAGGCCCCAAGGGCTTGCTTTGATATCAATAGGAGGAAGTTCAACAATCTATCTGGAAGAGAAAGATGCTGGCTGCCTGTGGTTGCTGACAGCTCAAAGCTGGGTGAGCGATTTCACAGGCCCTTCTATAACTTGTAAGAGGGGTCAGCAACACAGCAACTGACACCCACCAAAACTCCCAAGGGTGCCCACTACACCCTGCTCAACCCCTTCCTTCCCTGCTGCTGACCCCAAACCCTTCTTCCCTTCTGCCACTGTGGCCTTTCCTTCCCTCACCCACCACTGGTTTTCCTCCCCGCCCCTCAGCACTGCTGAAGCCTTTCTGCCACTGTCCCCAAACCCCTCCTTCCGTTGCTGTTGCCTTTCCTCACCACCAATGCTGCTGCCATGGCCTTTCCTTTCCTCTCCCTCATCCCTACTGTGGCCTTTCCTTTCCCTCCCCGCACCCCCACCACCTTTCCTCATCCCTGCCACCATGGCCATTCGTCCCCCACACTGCCTTTCCTTCCCTCCTGCAGATCAGGAGATAAGGTGAGTGCAGCAGGAGTAGGGGACAATAGAAGTGGGTTGTGAGGAGCAGGGAGGAGGAAGGTGTGCCCACCCCAGTGGCAATTTTGGTGGTACCTGCAGACGCATTTCAAAATGTAAAATGTGCTCGTGGATCCAAGAAGTTTGCCTAGCCCTGTTCTAAAGGCTCAGTCTTTGCAGTAGCCAGGACTGAATGGAGCAAGTGAGGGCTTTTCTCTGCAGCCAGATCTCCAACTTGCCCATGGAATATCATCAGTGATTTCTTCCTGAATCAAAAATGGCTACCTGCTTGATTTCCCACTTCTCTGGGTCTGAAATACGGGTGAGGCGCTTTCGTTCCAGCGTATCATCCTCCACCTCAGGAGCGCTGACCAAGGACAGATGAGTGGGCCGATCCGGGTTTCTCATGGCCGTCTCCTCAGCCTCTCCAATGAGGTTCCGACGCCTGTTTGGGTTTAAATCTTCCCCTGTGTCTTGATCTACGTCCTAAAGCAAACACAAATCATAGTCCACAATCTAATAATACAAAGTAGCTTTTGTTAAAAGGAAGTAAGATTGTTCCAGTCTTGTAATTATCCCGCAGCAAAACACACTCCTTTGGTGAGAAGTAGCATGCCTGGCATTTCCCAGCACTGTTTCTGTCTTGGAGCACCCAGGAAGAAAGCAGCACTGGCCAGAAAAGGGAGGCCCTATTGCATCTGCTGCTACCTTACGGGTCAGTGTGGCCTCTACAGGGTCCCATGCAACACACAGCCTGTAGGCCCACGCAGCCCCACCCCCCAAATTCAGAGTGAGAGAGAGAGAGAGAGACTTTGACTCTTTTAGTGCTCTGTAGCCACTATGGATACCATTTTAAAATTATTTTAAAATTATTTTTCAGCACCAACAGGGTATGGGACAGCCCATGGGGGAGGTTTTTTTTCCATGGGACGAAAATTGGCCCCGGACCTCCCAAAGTTACCCACCTCTGAATCAGAGGAAAGAGCAGATGAGGGACCTCAAATATTCTACAAGTCAAACAAATTGCAGAGTGGGACTACACAGTTGAAGACTTGGCTATAAAGAACATCCGGACACCACTGACCATAGGAGGGTGGCGTTTGAGCAGAGAGCTCAGAGCAGTGGGACACGTGGCAGAGTTTGTTTTTTAAAAGTTGCAAGACTGAGTTAATCTTGAACAATACAAAACAGCTGAGCTATAGACAATGCCAGAAGGAGAACAGCAACAGCTCACCCTCCCAGCTAGTAAACAATTTTAAAGCCCCAATGAGGCACTTAGGACATTGCCCTCAATTTATTTATTTAATTTATATCCCACCTTTTTTCCTCCTTAAGGAATCCAAGGCGGCGTACATAATCCTCCTCCATTTTATCCTCACAACAACAACCCTGTGAGGTGGTTAGTACATTACCCAGCCCTTTGGTCAAGCCAGAAATAGAATCTTTATGATATGGCCAAAGGAAGGAAGGTGACAGAAGGAAGGTCAGGGAGTGACAAATAAGTAGGGGAGATATGAGACAGAGGTGAGACTGAGATGGCAGAGGAAGAGGCTTGGCTGGGGACGGTAAGGATGCCCTGGGCAATCAGGAGCAGCATGGGAAAAGGCATAACAGGAGAGCGAGGGAAGGAAAAGGAAACTGGAGCAGAAGGCCAATGGGCTTGCACAGAATGGGGCGTTTTCTCCTACCTTCATGCTGAGGCTGGTTTTAGAGCCAGTGAAGGACAGTACTTTGACCTTGACCCTCTGGCCTTTGCTCACCACGTCGGCCACATTAGCAACACGTCCCTCACGGCGCAGCTCTGAGATGTGTACCAGTCCTTCCCAGCGCTTCCTAGAGTAGAATGGAACATGGAAAGAGTCAAGAAGAAATTAGCCAGTGAACGTCTGTTATGCCTCATGCAGGAATTCAAATGCAGCTCGACCCACAGAAAAGGTATCAAGATGACTAGAGTAATAACACATCTAATAGCTGGACTAGTAGATTTAGATACTGATCCTAAACATGCTTACTTGAAAGTATGTCCCCTGGAATTCTACAGGACTTACTTTCTATATTTCAGTGGTAGGATAACCCAGTCCTGGATAACCTCCATTAATAAAGGATAATGGAATCTACTAAAATCTTAACACAAAGTTTCAAAAATCCTTGAAAGTGAGGCTTCAGGTTACATAGAACTCATCTTCAAGTGGAGTCAGTCAAATTTTTAAAAATTAAATGTTATCGAACCAGGGATATTATTATTATTCACCTAAAAAGTTGAGTGTTCTTCCAAAAAGAAGCACCAGATCGTTAAACAGGAACACAGTTAACTAGATTGCAAACTGTCTGTCCATACCTGAAGCAATCCAGTTATAAAACAGACAAAAAGTTAGCAAAAGGTGTATGCATGTAAAACTGTGTGCTAACAATGTTTGCTACAATAAAAAGATATTGCCTCACTTGCTCCCTCTTTGGAATTGCACAGACCAGCAGAAGCTGGGAATGGAAAAGGTGATGTCCACCTTGCATCAGATACCTGAGTCCTTCAAGCTGGACAAAGCAGCCAAACTGCATGATGCTGGTGACTTTGCCATTGTAGATGTCCCCAATGGAAGGCTCTTCTGGTGGGGGTCGGTCCACATGCTTATCTCTCCATCGCTCACTGCCCTTCTCCCCAGCCTTCTCCTGCTCCTTGCGGTCCCAGCTTAGACTTCTGCTCCTGGAGCGGTACCTGGATTTACCCTTATTCCGTTCCCGTGTCCGGGACCGAGAGGAGGACTTTCGCTTCCACTTCCGATCTCTACTGTGGCTGCGACTCCTACGCTTTTTCTTGGTCCTAACAACAAAAAGTATTAAGATCACTCATTTCTGATCTGTTTTAGATGCCATTTGAATAATGAACGTGCCCATCCCAGTAGTCACTGCCGCTTGGATGAATGCCAGTTCATACAGACAATACAGACATGAACTGCACCCTAGAGTAATAAAGGAACCGGCAGAAGAACTCTCAGAACCCCTGTCTATTATCTTTGAGAAATCATGGAGGACGGGTGAAGTGCCAGATGACTGGAGGAAGGCTAATGTTGTCCCTCTCTTCAAAAAGGGCAAAAAGGAGGAACCTGGGAACTATAGACCAATCAGTCTGACATCAATCCCTGGGGACATTCTGGAGCAGAATATAAAGCAATCCATCTGCAAGCACCTTGAAAACAATGCTGTGAGTACTCGAAGCCAACATGGATTTGGCAAGAACAAATCCTGCCAGACGAATCTGATCTCGTTTTTTGATCAGGTTACCTCTCCTGGGGACTGGGGGAATGCTGTAGACATAATATACCTCAACTTCAGCGAAGCTTTTGACAAAGTGCCCCATGATATTCTGATGAGCAAACTAGCTCAAAGTGAGCTAGATGAAACAACTATCAGGCGGATCCACAGTTGGTTACAGGATCAGACTCAAAGAGTGCTCATCAATGGGATCTTCTCAAACTGGGGAGAAGTAATGAGTGGGGTACTGCAGGGCTCAGTCCTGGGCCCAGTGCTCTTCAACATTTTTATTAATGACTTGGAGGAGGTGGTGTGGGGAATGCTGATCAAATTTGCAGATGACACAAAACTGGGTGGGATAGCTAAAACACTGGAAGACAGAAACAAAATTCAAAGTGATCTTGATAGGCTGGAGTGCTGGGCAGAAAACAACAGAATGCAATTTAATAGGGATAAAGGCCAAGTTCTGCACCTAGGAAAAAGAAACCAAATGCACAGTTACAACATGGACGATACTTGGCTCAACAATACTACAACGGAGAAGGATCTTGGAATTGTGGTAGATCACAAACTGAATATGAGCCAACAGTGTGATGTAGCTGCAAAAAAGGGAAATGCTCTTTTGGGCTGCATTAATAGAAGTATAGCTTCCAAATCACATGAAATACTAGTTCCCCTCTTCTCAGCACTGGTTTGGTCTCATCGGGAGTACTGTGTCCAGTTCTGGGTGCCACACTTTAAGAACAATGCAGACAAGCTGGAGAGGGTTCAGAGGAGGGCAACAAAGATGATCAGGGGACTGGAAACAAAGCCCTATGAAGAGAGACTGAAAGAACTGGGCATGTTCAGCCTTGAGAAGAGAAGGCTGAGGGGAGATAGGAGAGCGCTCTTCAAGTACTTGAAAGGTTGTCACAGAGAGGAAGGCCAGGATCTCTTCTCAATCATCCCAGAATGCAAGGCACAGAATAATGGGCTCAAGTCATAGGAAGCCAGATTCTGGCTGAACATCAGGAGAAACTTCCTGACTGTTAGAGCAATACAGCAATGGAACCAATTCCCTAGGGAGGTGGTGGGCTCTCCCACACTGGAGGCATTCAAGATGAAGCTGGATGGCCATCTGTCAGGGATGCTCTGACTTGGATTCCTGCATTGAGCAGGGGGTTGGACACGATGGTCTTATAGGCCCCTTCCAATCCTACTATTTTATGATCCTATGATTCTATTATGGGAATAAGAAGTTCACCCTACCATTTCTTTGCTTAAGTTTCGCTGTTTGTGGCTGCTAACATCTAGCAGGAGGAGAGTGAGGGGCTAGCTCCAGAATATGATGGCTGACCACACTTGAAGCTCTCTAGCCCCTCAAGTCTAGGTATCTTGGAACAACATTAATTTTCTGGACCATTTCAATCTGGTCTTCAGCCAGTTTCACACCTTGGTTGCTCAAACTGAAGAATCGCCTCAGAAGGAGCTCATGGGGGGTGCCACCTTTCTAATTCTCCTTATTCTTTCAGTTGATCACAGTATCTTTTTGGATCATCTCCCCAGATTGAGGGTACCACAGTGCAGTGATTCTGCTCCTACCTGGAGGCCAGTTAGCTTTGCTTCACTTTAATTTTTTCTGTACAGTTCCATTGGGTAATATTCTCTGTCTTCTCCCCCCACCCCAATCTTAAGTAACATTTACTAAAGTTGTGTGGGGTGTGGGGCATGGGGCCATGAAAGCTGTCTGGGTGAAGGCACCTAGATCTATTTCACCTTTTCATCCTAGTCAGATGTGGTAATGGATGTGCTGAATACTGCCTTGAGTCAGTAATGAACTGGATGAGGGATAATAAACCAAAGTTTAATCAAGACAAGATGGAGGGATAATATTTAGCCTGTGAGATCAATATTTAGCCTGTTCAGCATGCCCTTCACAGCCCCTTTAAAGACCAGGTTGATAACTTGAGGATGCTTTTAGATTCATCCTTAACTTTCGATGTCCAAATAAAAGCTGTGGCTCAAAACACCTTTCACCAACTTTGGGTTCTACACCAGCTGCCTCCCTTCTTGGAAACAAATTATCTTGCCAGAGTAATCCATGTCCAGGTAACCCCCAAAATAGATTAGTGTAAAGTGCAGTAACAAGGCTGTCTTTGAAGACCACATGGAAACTTCAGCTGGTTCAAAATGCTGAAGGGAGGTTGTTAACAGGAATGCATTAAAATGATCACAGGGATGAATTATCATGCCTGTATTGGAAGACCTTTACTGGCTTCTAGTCTGTTCCTGGATCCAATTCAAAGCGCTGGGATTGGCCCACAAACCTTGAATGGCTTGGCTCCAGAGTATCTGAAGGACCACCTTCAAGTATGAAACTGCCTGCTAGCTCACATCATCACAGGAAGCCCTTTCGTGAGCTCCCTCATCTGAGGTGGGTCGAGATCAGAGATAGGTCTTTTTCTGTGGTGGCACCACAACTTTGAAACACTTCCCCTGAGATGCCTATATTTAAAGATTTCAGGCAAAGATACTATTATTATTCTCTATTTGGGGTTTGAACCTTGCATAAAAGTTTTTTTGCTGCTATTTTGCAATTGTTTGGGGGGATTACTATTTAATGTTTATTTCTTGTTGCTATTTTATGATATTTTTGAAATGTTTTATGAGTTTTATCTGTAAGCTGCTTTGAATCATATATTGGAAAAAGGAGAGTATACATATTTTACATTAAAACAAAAATAATAAACCACACACAGACCTAAGTCACCCACAGCTCAATGGTTTAGGCTGAAAACCTTGGGTGGGGGCATTTAAGGATTTAGTTTTAAAATCCGGACATGCAGCTGCCTTCCTGGGTAAAGAAGTGGAAACTTGCATGCTCTTTTGGTGGCAAGGTTAAATATGGCAACAAGGTAAATATGGTCAAGATTACCAGTTGTGTTGTGATAGCTATCATCACAGTAGCCTTTCCAGGGAAGATCCTTAATAGTCAGTGTAGTGGTGCCTGAGTTGAGCCCAAGGCAGCTGTCTGAGATGAGCCAGGGAGTCAGTGCAATGGGGAAAAGCAGGGCTTAGAATTGAGCAGCACAGCCAGAAAGGATTGAAGAGCACAGCAATGAACACACAGGAACACACCAGAACCAGGAGGTCCTAGGCGAGGTCCTAGCTCAAACAGGAAGCTTTTTATAGCTCTTCCTGTCTGGGAGGGCCCAAAGTCCCACATGGATGAGCAGGGCCGGTCCAGGGCCTGTGAATACTTCACTGCCTAGGATGACATGCCAACCTGCCGTTCTGTGGCTCACCACTCCAGCAGCCACACACAGAAACAAAGGCCCTAGTTCTAGCCCCAGCAGTTCCTGACAAGTGCTGAGATTCAAAGGCCAACGGTACTTTACGTTGTACCAAGTAGAGTGCCACTTCCAAGACTTGGGAAGTCATTTTTATCTACTTGGCAAGGCTAACACTGCATCAAAAGTGTTCAATTCTAGGCACTAGTTTCTGTACAGTTCATATGGAAACTCTAAACATGATAAAGTGCTAAAAAGTCAAATCTGAAGAGGAAAAGCCTGGAGGAATGCTAAAGAAAAGAGAACTGAGGGCATGTGGAGAATCATATGCCACCCTGAACCCCTTGAAGGAAACGGATAATAAAATGTAAGAAATAAACTGGCAATCCTCAAATATTTCATGGCTTAATCTAATGAAATCTGTGTCACACCACCTCCATGCAGTCCTAAAGTATTCTGAACTGCGGACTTGAGTTTTCTGCTATGCCCTGAAACATCAGTCTCTGCCCCTCTGCCTTAGGTGGTGGGTGGGGTGGGGGGAGGGTTACTTAACATTAAGCCTGATGAATTGTTCTGATGAACTCAGATCACTCGTTTGTTATTTGCTTGGTACCAGTAAGTATATGTTTCAAAGAACTGCTGTTCCAAATACTTTTGATTTTGGCTTTTTTTAATGGACCAATGCAGCAGCCAGGAATTTCTGTCTGCTCTAAAGAATAAAAAGAGGGCGGGGGGAGAAATAAAATTTAATTATTTATCCTGTCCGTGAAGAACAGAAAAGAAGCAATTAGAAGAAAATAGATGTAAGTTAAACATTCAGAGCTGCTAAGTGAACTTGAGGGTTCTCTTTCCTTTCTGATGTTTTAAGGCAGGGATGGGAAACCTTCAACCTGCAGGCAGCCTGCAGCCTGCATGGGTACCCCGCAGAGGTCTCCCTTCCCAGGCCCCACACCCTCTCTGCAGGGGAGAGGAATCCCCACTGTTATCACCATCAGTTAGGTCCTGGGGTTAATCTGGCCCTTGGACGAGTAAAGGTTCCCCCGTTTTAAAGGAACAACTGGGCAGGCATCTGTCAGGGTTGCTTTAAAAGTGCCTCTGAGCACATGCAAAGTGCATTTCCCTTTCCACTGGATAAGTGCAACCTGCCCACACAGAATTAAGAACAAGAGCTTCTAAGGCAAGTGGCATTGTTCCCCTACTTTCTATGTCCCAGCATGGCTCTTTCTAGAAATTAGACACTACCTCCACTCTCCAGCAAGTAAGCCATGCATAACTAGCAAGCACAGACCCTTTCCCCATAAATCCAGGCCTGGTTTCCCCCAATTCCCATTCGGCAACTGAAAATCCTCTTCCCTTTGCCCCCACAACTCCCTTGTTATGGGCAGGCTTTTCCTTCCCTGCACCCTGCCTCCCTCAACCAACACAGGGCTTCATTTGTGCCAGAGCACAGTCCAGCAGAATGCTATTTCTTAAACAGTATTTTGCTGTGCAAAGAAACTCCCTCTACCTTTTCCTACCAATCTTCTTTCCCCAAAGCAGTTCCCATGTGGCTATTTTAATTTTCTTCAGTAAGTCCTAGAGGGACAATCTTCCCCTCCACAAAGGACATCCAATCTAGAGTTTTGTCAGCCTCCATCCTTACAGCAGCTCCATTTGGCTGCCCTTCTTTATGTAAACCTTCTTAGAAGGACAATGCAGAAGGAACTGGTGTAAAACACTGGCGGGGGGGTGATTCTGGGAGGCAGTGGGGTGAGAGGCCAGCTAGGATTGTACTCTGCTGCACAGGACAGTTACTGGGGGAAGAGTGGGGGCTGGAGGAGGGATCAGAGGAAGACTCTGAGGAACAGCAGAGAAGACACGCATGGAAGCAAGAATGGAAGGAGTCTGAAGGAAGGAAACGTGGCTTTTAAAATGCTACTGCCTCGCCCTACTCAGTCAGTGAGTCAGAAGACTGCAAGGCATGGCAGAATGAGTGAGAGCAGCAGAGGCTGGCCTAGCAACCTAATTTAGACTCTCATACAGAAAACACTGGCAGTTTTTTTTAGAAAAACAGACTGAAATACTGTGGCTTCTCCAGGTTGCAAACTGCATCCAATCTTGGCCACCATGGCAACCGTAGTTGTCCATTCCTGATAGCATGTTCTGACCGAGATGAAAGTTGAGCTAGGTCATCTATGAGTTTTGAAAACACAGAGGAACAAAGTTTCCTTCTGAGGGAGATGTTGCCCAGGGAACCTACTGGTCCTCACTGCTCCGGTGTTTCTCCTGCCTGCCTGCCATTGGCATTAAAGCTTCCAGCTCCTTTAATGCATCAGCAGCCACCTTCACATCATCTTCATCCAGCATTGTCTGTACAGGCAAGAAAACAAGGTCACTAAATAGGCAGCACACAAGCTATTTCAGCATCTGGATTACGGCAATGCGTTATATGTGGGGCTGCCTTTGAAAATGGTCCAGAAACTTCAGCTAGTCCAAAATAGGGCAGCAAGATTGTAAACAGGGACTGGCCTGCGAGCTCATATTATGCCAGTACTTTTCCAGCTGCACTGGCTGCCAGTCCATTTCCAGGCCCGATTCAAAGTGCTGGTGTTAACATTCAAAGCCCTTAACGGCTTGAGGCCAGGTTACCTGAAGGATCGCTTCCTCCCATACGTGCCTGCCCAGACCTTAAGATCATCCTCAGCAGTCCTTCTCCGTGAGCCCCTGCCAAAGGAAATGAGGCGGGTGGCTACTAAGAGGAGGGCCTTTTCTGCTATGGCACCCTGGCTGTGGAATGAGCTCCCTAGTGAGGTTTGCCTGGCACCTACGTTGTATTCCTTCCGGCGCCAAGTGAAGACCTTTTAATTTTCCCAGGGATTTTAGCTTCCTAGTTTTTTAGCTTTGCTGTTTCAAATCTGCTTTTAAACCTCTGCATTGCTGCTAGGTTTTATTCTGGTTTTATTGTTATATTGTGGTTTTAATGCATTAATGTTTTATATTGTTTTACTATGTGCTTCTTGGTTTTAATTTTTGTGAACTGCCCAGACAGCATCAGCTATTGGGCGGTAGAGAAATGAAATAAATAAATAAATAATCTCTCTCAAATGCATGTGATGGCAGCTACACTAAACGGAGTTCCTCCTGCCTTTGAGATCAGAGCTCACCCTACTTGGTCAGGAAACAGTAGCAATAGCCAGGAAGTTCTTTCCTGGGAGCAGTGATACGGCGTTTCCGCAAAACAAATTCCACTTTTTAAAATGCACTGTTTCATAAATTAGTATCTCATTGAATGAACACAGTACAATACAGGACAAATCAAACTGGGCAACTGGAATTGATACAATACTAGTCAAAGTGGTAATTACTTTTCACTGATGACTATCTGTAGGAAACACATATTTGTGCATGCCCACAAGTCTTCATGCATGCACAAATCAGTCTAAGGTTTTCAGTGTATTTTTCCTTAAAATCTAACATGTGTATGCTATTGAGTTGTCATGCCTTAAATATTTAGAAGTACTCCAATAAAAATACATTCCAAGTAAAGCTTTGAATGGACATTTTGAAATCCCACCCTCCAAAAAATCAAATATTTCATTTCAAACTACTTTTGGCTATTGGAAAAATGTTTGATATTTATGCAACTAATACAATTAACATGTTATACTTTGTTAGTTTTGTTTACTAAATGTTAGTCTAAACATGCCAAACATGCTAAACCAGGTCTCTATCAATCTAGTGCAGCAGAAAGTTTCCCCAATTCAAACCTTTTCTGGAAAACCCATATCACTGTTCAGGAGCACAGAATTTTGTTACTCCCTCTCAATCCCTGACTCCATCCCTGAGATTCAGTTGCCTGACTTTCATCCCTGGCTCCTTACAATCCTCCCCACTCCAGCCTTTGTCCTCCAACGAATGCTATTGCATGTGAGTTCTTGGACTGCACTGCTGCCTTGTTCCCAATTTGCTCTCTTGTCCCTGACTGCCCAACTCTGCTCCTAGTAACTCCATTCTCCCATCTTCTCCTGGGTATAAACCGTGAGAGCTTCCAGCAAGGAAAACACACACACACACACACACACACACACACAACCTACCCTGACAATGGGATTGTCTGGCCTACATAGGGCTGGAAACAACTCCTTGAACTTCTCTTTTTCTGTCTTCGGTTTAATAGCATCTACTGTGATAGCAGAAATAGAAACACAGGATTTTAAATGTTTTTGTTATGACACTAGAAACATTTCTGATACTAGCTGGGTCTTGGTGTCATTTTATTTTGGTGGACTTTTATTTTAATAAATATATTCTTATTTTCCTGTCTTGTTTTGCTAGGTCATTGCTGAGCTTGGAGGGTTGGGGGAAGAAAAGGGATAAATTGCACATACAACTATTCCCAGAATCCCACAGCTATAAAGGTACCAAAAGGCTCTCTAGTTTAATGCCCTAAAGGTCCATTAACCATTCACTCACCTAGCCTCCAGCCCTATCCATTCTATACCAGGGGTGGGCAACTGACCACCACAAGCTAAATCTGGGCTTCAATGCAACTTTATCCAGACCCCGCTGGGTAAATGGTAATCAAATGGTAATCAAAATGTGGTAAAATATTTGCTAACAGTTTCATGAGTAAGGAAAACACTGAATATTTCTTGTCTAAAAAGAGTGGATATGCCTGTGTCACATGCACCCTAAAAAGGCAAAGAACCACTCTATCCATCTGCCTTCTGACGGCACCTTTCTCTTGGAGGCAGGCAGGGGCTGGGATCACTTCTGACAGGCCAAATGCTGGGGATAGCAGGGAGCACTCCCCACGGACACGTGGCCCCTAAGGGTGAGGCAGCAATCCTGGGGCCTTGGCAGGGATCTTTGGTAAAATGGGCTCACAGTATGCAGAACTCAGATGATGGCGACTGGAGCTGCACCACTCCAGAATCTGGCTTGTGCCCCAAGGGAGGCTTGCTCTGGCCCATGGCATCGTTTGGAATCCAATGCGTATCTGTTGCAGAATTCTACTGCTCTACTGGGCTGAAAAACATTCTGTCCAAAACGTGTTGTCAGGTCCCTTCCACTATCCTCATTTAACAATTCTGTCCACAAGTCTGAAGGTTCCAATGACTAATAAAAGACAAACACTTGCCTTTGCTAGTGGAAGGTTTTGCAGGAGGTCGCATTGTCTGAATAAGACGCAGCAGGTTGCTGATGAGGGAATCCTGAAATATCCAGGGTGGGGGGTTTAGAAACAGAACTTCTAGATGCAACAATTCGTATTTCAGCTGATTCCCCTACCAACTAAAACAACACCCTCTACTGCTTGGCACCTTCAAAAGAGTTCAGCAATTACTTACTGTAAACTCAGCACCATTCTTCACCAAGGCTGCTTTGAATGCATCAAAGGCTGCATTTCTTTCTGCGAGGTTTATCACAAATTCAGCTGTAAACAGGAAGGATCAACAGAAGGATTAAATAAAAGGAGGGAAGAGATAGGGCTAAAATGGCTCAGTTACCCATTTCTGGCTATGTTGGAGCAGGCAAGAGCCTTGGATTCTAAATATCAGAGGCCACCCCATGAGTTACAGTCTCCAGCCACTCACTGCTAGGCAGAACCAGTACTTCAGAAATCAACCTATCCAATCCACCCTATAGTGTGCTATAAGCAGAGAGCAGATGCCATGAAGAGACACTGGCACTCCAAATAGCTCTGGATTACACAAACAGGTCAGCCGAGCAACAGGGTCATGAGCCAAGCTGACAAGGAGAAAAATTACTTTCGGGGCTGAAATGCAGTAGTGAGCAAAACTAGTTATCAAATGGGCTGTCTCAAAATTAAGCTTTCTATGACAACTCTACATCTTGCCCTTATTTTTGGCAGCCCTGTGCTGTATACTCAAAATCAATTGACAGACAGAATTATTGTATAAAATACCATACATTATTCCATAGTCTTAAATGTTGCATTCACAATCAGGACAAGGCAAGAGCAGACTTTTTCCATCCTTTCAATACAACATAAATAAGTACAAAACTGCAAGTAGATATGTGATCTTGTTTATTGGGTAGTTGGTTACTCTATAGCATGGTTCGGCAACTTCGGGAGGTCCAAGGGCCATTTTCACCCCCAGTGGGCTACCCCTTCCCCCCGGATACCAAAAACAGGGAAACACAAAAAAGAAACTGGCATCTGACGCCATTACGGAGGGTTAAAATTAGCTTGTTTGTAAGCTAACGTTGGCATTTTTGGGGTTCCATGGCAGCTCCAGATGCCATTTTGTTTGCAATTTTTAAAATCTTTTTGGGGGCTGGCGGGGGACACACTGGGGGCTGCAGGGGCCATGTGCATCCCATGTCACCCACCCCTGCTCTAGAGGAAGTTAAGAATCTTGCCCCCATGGGTCAGAGGCATCAATGGCACCGAGCTCTACATTTTTCACCATTTTCAGGTGAGGCAGTAGAAGCGCTTAACCAGTGTCTAGAAGCAGTAATGGGCTGGAGGAGGGTCAATAAACTGGAACTCAGCCCCAATAAGATGGAGGACCTGTGGGTTTGTCTGTTCAGAGAGATGGTGTTCAATGTGTTCTAGATGGGACTGCACTTCCCCTACGGTAGATGTGCAGAGGCTCACAGGCCCAATCCGGCCACCTGGAGGCCCAATCCGGCCACCTGGAGGCCCAATCCAGTCCAGCTCTCTGGGATCCCTCAGATGGCTGCACCCCCTTTCCCCAGCCCCACCTGTTTCCCCCTCAATTCCAATAATTGGTGTTTCCCCATTACTGTGTGTTCCCTTCACTGGTGGCAGCAAGAGCTTCAAGCTCAAACACCTTAGTGTTTTTTTCCCCCATTTTGCCCTACCTCTTTGCCTCCCCCATCCCTGGAACGCAGCCCTCGACTGCTTTTCGAAAACTTAATCCGGCCCCCAAGCTCAAAAAAGTCCCAGACCACTCCCTACAGGATCACATTTGCATTTGGGGAAATTCCTGGATCCCCCTTTGTCA
Organism: Heloderma suspectum; assembly: GCF_057233095.1. Lineage (NCBI taxonomy): Eukaryota > Metazoa > Chordata > Lepidosauria > Squamata > Helodermatidae > Heloderma > Heloderma suspectum. The sequence goes on along the minus strand of NC_139462.1, from coordinate 127,999,906 downwards.
CTGGAACCCCTTTTAGCCTCTGTGGCCAGGACTGCCTCTCATCAGCATCAGCTGTGGCCTCTCCTGGATGGAGAGAGCCTGGCCATGATTATCCATGTGTTGCTAACATTAAAGGGGACTGAATTTACTTTTTTGGTCTTACTGTGAAACCTGTAGAATAGCTAATATCTGGGACTGGGTAAATTCTACCAGTATCAACCCCCTATCAACAAAATGATGTTTCTCCACCTTTAAAAAGCATGTTATGGTATCACAATAAATGCAATGTGGATATATTGTTACTTTTTTTAAAATATATTTTTATTTATTTTATCTTTATAAATGAAATAAACAATACCAAAAATACCAGCAACCTGATCAATGCTACAATTTCTCAGCAATACAATATTCTGATGAGGACACCACAGTAAGGAAAAGAAAAGGAAAAAGAGAAAAAAAAAGGAAAAGAGAGGAGGAAAGGAAGTAAAGAAAAAGAAAAGAAGATTCTTTCCCCCTCCCCCCCTTCTCCCCCTCCCTCCCCTTTAAAGAATTAAGTTTAAACTCCAATACCCCCCGGCCTCCGATGCCATTCTATTTTAAAAACTGTATCTATAACCTTAACAATCTTACAGTTTAATAAACAACCTTACATTTCAATATCATATAATCAATCTTATATCAAAGAAACAGGTCTACAGTTCATTCCCAGTAGCCTATATTAATAATAATAATAATAATAATAATGAAATATAGTGTTATATAATAATAAAACTTTAAATAAACCTTCAACAATCACTAATATATTTTATACTAGATATATAAATGGATGTGCACAATTACCCTCAAACAATAAATTTAAATACAGCATACTATATCTATTTTGAAATTAAAAATGTAAAGAAAAGCAAGAAAAAAAGAAAAATGGACGAGAATAAACAAATATATGTATAATCATTTATCTTCCGACCTAGCCTGGATTATGTCGACTAAACACAAGCAGTTAACAAAACTTGTTTAAAGATTCCAGTTCATGGGGTTGTGACAGAAATCTCACGCATTTTTACGTTCAACCATGCCTCCGCCATTTCATGATTTAGAAACTTCTTCATCTGACCTTCAGACACAATACAAAGTGTAGCAGGCTATTTTAAGTAATATTGTAAATTCATTTGTTTTGTCATATTTTTCGCTTTGATAAATTGCCTTCTTTTATTCGCCACCTCTTCGATGTAATCTGGAAATAACATAACTTTATCTTGTTTCCAGGAAACGCTTCTACCCTCTCTTGCCAAATGCAGGATATAATTCTTTGTGGAGACTTTTGTAAATTGGACTATGATCGTATAGTCAGTCCCTTTAGCATTTGACACACGAAATGCTGGCTCAATATCAAGTAAATAATCAGATGGGATAGGGAGTATCTCATGCAAAAGTTTATCCACAAAAATAGGCAATTTTACATCATTAGACAGATTTTTAATCCCAATAATACGTACAATGGAACTTTGCATGAAGGCCTCCAGTTGAGAAATTCTGTCAGAGACATTTTAAAAACATACTTGTGTCGTAGTTTCATTCCCTGCAATTCGGTCTTCTAGCTTGTTAATTTTCGTCTCCATTTTTTGCCATGACACATTAATTAAATTGACGGCTCCTTGCAAGGCAGTGATGGAATTCTGGATTAAATCCAACCTTTTGGCTTGCTCCGTAAATTGCAAAGATAAAGTCTTTGTCAGAGTGAATAATTCCCCTATATCTTCTGTTTTCAAAACTTTTGACAGAGGAGGTACGGGGGGAGTTGGCGGAGATGCCAGCCCCTTTCTTCTCCTCGGTGTAGTCATGTTTCTCTCAAACAAATCTTGCAGGTCCTCAGATGTTCTCAAATATTGTTAATATTTCTTAAATCATCCCTCAGGAGTTGTTATTTCTTGAAGCATATAATATTATGGAACACGTCAGCCCTGTTTTCTCCTATGAAATAGGAGTTTCAGAACAGCTTTTTGCATTGGTAAAGCTCTGGGAAGATAATCCTGGAATCCAGCCCCCCCACTATCTCGTGGGGAGTACTTTTCTCCAAGATGTTATCCAGAGCTGCCTTGCCCCCCTTTTAATTCCAGGGGGGAGATGAAAAGGTTTTTCAACCTTTTTAAAAGTTGTTTGAGAAAGCTCCCACAGGGAGCCCGTAGGATGCTACTAGAGTGACATTGGTTCCAACCTGGATACTTAACCCATGTGCCAAGGAAATTTACACTGTATAGCTTAAATATAAAATTCAAATTAGCTCTAAGTATATTTCCTTAATTGTCTGGTTACTATTACAAATAAATAATAAAGACTTCCTCCAGATGTTTTGGCCTACAACTGCCAGCAGCCCTAGCCAGCATAGTCAATGGTGAGGGATCATGGAAGCTGTAGGCCAAAATATCTGTAAGGCCACAAGTTACCCACCAGTGATATGGATTTTCTGGAAAATTTTGAATTGGAAAATGTTTTGATGCCCAGTTCAGCCTCCCCCAAACCTGACACCCTCCAGATGTGTTCAACGGCAAGTCCCAGAATCCCCAGCCAGCATGGCTATTGGCCATGCTGACTGGGAATTCTGGGACTTGCAATTCAACACATCTGGAGGGTGCCAGGTTGGGGGAGGCTGTCCTAGAATGTAATCACATTTAGCATGTTTATTTTACAAAACTAAAAAAGTACCCCATGTTAATTTTTTATCCCAATACACCATAAGTATTTGCCCTGAAAGATTTGAGGGGGAAAAAAGCAAATTTAATGGTCCTGTTCGCATGTAAGAGCGGCAAATCATGCGAACCCACAAATCGTGCCACTGCCACAATTCACTCACAGTGCCTGGGGTTGCACACCACAGAATAATCTGATTGGAGACTGCATATTCAAAATGGTGGTAGCATGCACCCCTAGCAAATCTTGGGTTAATTAACTGATCTATTTTATTTATTTACAACATTTATATACCACTCTAGACAAATTCTGGAGCGGTGAACAGTAACAGCTACAAGATAAGATAAAGGAATGAAACTCCATATTATTATTTTTTTTAAAGAAACAGAATCTCGATGAAACCGTGGCTGGTCAGTTAAGGAAGCCTTCCTGAAATCAAGATGTTTTCAGGAGGCACCAGAAACAGCACAGTGTTGGCACCTGCCTGACCTCCAGAGGTAGGGACTTCCATATAAAGGGGACCACCACGTTGAAGGCTTTACTCTGGGTGGATTTCAGTAGGTCCATAGGTCCATGCAGAACCACCAGGAGCATGCCCTTTGGTGACTTCAGTAACTGGGCAGGTTGGTAAAGGAGAAGGTGCTCCCCCTGGTATCTTGGTCCCAAGTTGTTTAGGGTTTTATACACTAGTACCAATAGTTTAAACTTGGTTGGGTAGCAGATAGGCAGCCAGTGCAGTTCCCTCAGCAAAGGAGTTGCATGCTGAAAAGGGGCAGCTCCTGACAACAGCCGAGCTGCTGCGTTCTGCACGACCTCCAGCTGCTCCAGCAGCCTTAACAGCAGCCCCACATACAGCGCATTGCAGTAATCCAGTCTTGAGGTTAGTAGTGCCTGTACCACTGTGGCCAAGCTATCCCTGTCCAGGAGAGGACGTAGCTGGTGAACCAGCTGAAACTGGTAAAAGGCACTCCGAGCCGCCACGGCCACTTGGGCCTCCAGGGACAGTGATGGATCTAGGAGTACCCCTAAACTACAGACCTCACTTTTCAGAGGGAGTGCAACCCCATCCAGAACAGGCAATGTGCCTATCTCCCAGACTCGGGAACCATTCACCCACAGGGCTTCCATCTTGCCAGGATTCACCTTCAGTTTATTGGTCTTCATCCTGACCATTATTGAGTCTAGGCACTGATCCAGGACTTGCACAGCCTCACCTGATTCAGATGCCACAGGGAGATAAGAGTTGTGTGTCATCAGCATTTGGCTCCAAATCCCCTAATGACCACTCTCAGCGGCTTCATATTGATGTTGAACAACGCTGGGGACAAGATAGTACCCTGCGGAACCCCATAGCTCAATTGCAAAAGGGCTGAGGAATGGTCACCCAATGTCACTCTCTGAAATCAGCCCTGCAGGTAAGATCGGAACCACTGTAACACGGTGCCTCCAACGTCCACCCCACGGAGTTGATCCAGGACAATACCATGGTCGATGGCATCAAAAGCCACTGAGAGATTGAGCAGAATTAACAGGGTTGCACTCCCTCTGTCCCCCTCTCGATAAAGGTCACCCATCAGGGCGACTAAGGATGATTCGGTCCCATAACCGGGTCGAAACCCAGACTGGAACGGGTCTAGATAATCAGTATCCTCCAAGAGTAGCTCTAGTTGCTCCGCCACAACCCTCTGAAGTACCTTCCCTAGGAAAGGTGTATTTGTGACTGGGTGGTAGTTGTCTAATACCATTATGTCTAGACCGGGCTTCTTCAGGAGTGGTCACATTACTTAATCCACAATTTGCTGCTGTTATGTGCAAGCCAGATCACTATGATTTAAATGTTATATTATGTAGACATTTTTATTGCAATAATTGTAAAAAAATTTAAAGAGAAAAGCGTGTACTTCCTTAACATAGTTTAAATTTAAGAAAAAAACAAAAGGTATTGAGAACTGTTGACACACTAATAAATTTTAGCAACCCAAAGAACTGTGCATGATATGCTGACAACCAGTCATCTATTTCCAGAAAGTTCAACTCTCAGTAGAAGATTAACTCTTCTACTGAGATTACTAGGCACCTTCAGTTTCTCTGTCATTACATTAGTTCCATTTCACTCTGAGACATATATGTATTCTCTCACATACTTGCTGCTAGGGATCATCACCAGAAAAATATTAATTACAACTTAGAAACTGCCAAGCACTGGAAATTTTTACAAAAAAATTATCTGCCCACATCAGTGTTGCTCACCCTTGTTTTAGGAGATATTGTCACATCGGGAAAAGGATTTGAGTGTCTTCAAGGATTTTATTGAAGTGGGAAGCCTTATAACATTGGAACAAGGGGTTCAGAAGATTAATCCCTATAGATTATTTAATTTGTTTTCAATTTAGACATGCACTTATTGCTCTTACTAGGAAATGTGGCCCAGTCACAACTGGTTCATTAATTATTGTTTCCAACCGGTTAAAAGGGGATGGGGAACTTCTAGCCTGTGGGTCTAATCCGGCCAGTGGAGTCCCCTTCGAAGAGCAAGCAGAGCACATTATCTATTACCACGGATTAGAGATAACAACGGGGATGCACAAACAGCACACAAAACTGGGGACTCGGCTAGCGTTAGCAGAAGTGGCCCCTCCTCCCAGCACCAGCCAGGGGAGTCCCTTTCTCCACACTGAGAGGGTCAGATACCATCTCTCTCTCTCAGCACAGAGAAAGACAAAATGGGTGGGGTCAGGGCGATGATGTCAGCAGCATAGCCATGCCCCCTGGCGTCATCCAGCCTACAGAGGGCTGAATTGGGGGCAATTTGGTCCTTACCTGCAACATGTTCCCCACTCTTACAGAAAAACGGTCTGGTAGGTAAAATATATAGGTTACTCTCACCTATTAAGTGTAATAGTATTCTGTTTTTTCAGGATAAATGGGGAAAATATTTAGGAACATCTGTACCAGTATATATAAGGGAAAATTGAATTTAGAAAAGAACTTTAAAAATATATTACATCAATGGTACCTAACTCCTTATACATTAAGATGTATACATCTGCCATATAACTGTAGGAGCTGTAGTCAACCACATGCAAATTATATGCACATTTTGGAAATGTGAGAAACAGAAGCTTTTGGTACCTTCTACTATTGTATATTGAACAAATTACAGGGCATAAACGTCCAACAGATCCTTTGAGTTTCAGTTAATTATTTTAAAAACTGTGCAGCCAAAAATGATATGTAAATAGTTATTAATCTTCTTACTGCTGCAAAATTCCCTATTGCTTCACACCGGAAAAGAAGTTTACTGGCTTATCTAATTGGTTTTACAGAGTATGAGATGTAGTGGTGATGGTAATGAAACTTATATATTATATATGAGCAAAACAGAACAGCTATAATAGCTTCATCAAAAGCGGATGCCCTTTATCATCGTATAGAATTTTAAGTTCCATAATGATGTCCTTTTTCTCTGTTCACAATGAACTGTGTATATTAATTTATGCATTAGATATCTTAGAATAGCTAGAATACATGAATGGGTGGGGGTTTGCACCTGTAGTTCATTTGATTTCATTTTGGTATAAAATTTTAAAGAACATCCAACACGCTAAATCAGAGCGCTATCAATGTAGGGTAGTAGAAACATTTCCAATTTAAAGTATTTCAGAAATCCATATCACCAGGTCTCAGGGCTGAACAAAAGCTTCTGTCTGCCAAACCTAGGGGAACTGCTGCCAGTTGGGTAAGGGAAACCGGTGGTCCGACTCTGCACGAGGCCGCTTGAGACAAACCACGCCTGACCAAAACCGGTTCTCCCTGAAGAGGGGCCAGGTCGCCGTTCATTTCGAAAGCTGTGGCCTTACTTGGGACAAGCGGCCAGTGGTCCCCCTACCACCCGCCCAGCCTTCTGGGACGACAGCCAAGGGTCCCGCAAAGCTCAGCGGGCGAGGGAGAGATGCGCAGCAGCTTTACCAGAAGACGCCTCCTGACAGCAGAGGCCTCCCTGCCAGGCGCCGGAGGCAGGGCCAGCCGGGAGGGCCGGGGCAAGGCCCCCCCGCCCCGCGCCGGCGCGAGAAGGCCCCCCGGCGCCGCGCAGCCGCCCACCCTTCGAGAGGAGCGCCCGGCGCCTCCGCCCCCCTCCGCGCGCAGACCCACGAGACAGGGCGCGGCGCTCTGGCCGCGAGGGGCCTACCCACCCAGGTCCTTGTCGTTGATGCCCAGGTGGTTGTCGAGCTCCGTGCAGACCTTGGAGACGAGCGACAGGTACTCGAGCTTGGCGAGCTCCTCCGCGGGACCCGCCATGGCGCTCCGGCCGCCCGACAGCGGGCGCCTCCGGGGACCTCCCCCGGGAGTCCTTCGGGACCAAGACGGGGCAACAGCAGCGGACCCGCTTCCTGTTTCTGTTTCAACGTCATCCGCCGTGGACTTGTAAAGCGGAATGACGCGCAGAGCGGGCTTCCGGTTTCAGGAGCTCTTTTTCTCTCTGCGCTGCGGCTGGATTCGAGGGCTGCCCAGAGCTGGCTGGGGAATGCTGGGAGCTGTGGGACTTTCTGTTGTCCAAGCGTGCATAGGATTGCGCCCTTAAATGTGGCCGTGACTGGGCAGCGGGTGTGTGTCTTCGCTTCTCCGCCGGTACCGGCAAAGAGGGCTGTTCCTACTGTTCCTTTGCGGGAAATGTGATTTGTTTTTTTTTTCATCTAAACTTGTTACCCGGCTGCAGGCCAGTTAGTGGAGGCAAGGCTTCCGCATGCTGCTCGGCACTAGACTTGGCTGGGGAGGGTTCCGTGGGCAGTGATTGAAGTCGATATATCCTTGCTGCAGCCTGAGGGGAGTTTTGTAGGAGTTTTGGCTGGAAATTCAAACCAATATCAGCCTCAGCTCTGACTTCCAATATTTACAATACTCTGCAGGGTTGTTGTACGTTGTTTTCAGCCCGCCACCCCCCCCCCCAGCAGACTGACACGCGGGAGAAGCAAGAATGGACAACACTGCGGATGTAGAAGTCACTCTTCCAGCCTCAGCCTGACCCCCCAACCTACAGTAGGCTTATAGGACGACGGGTCTGCACTGCAGGGCTCTTGTACACCACACTTTCTCCGCCTCAGCTTGGCCCACAACCTGCAATATTCAGAATAAATTTCACTGCAGCGGTGTTGTAAGCCGCTCTTTCCCAGCCGCAGCCTTTTCCAACCTACAATATGCGGATGATGAACCTCGTTTGTCATGGAATTTACATAAGCAGAGCCGGCTTTTTAAATGCTAAAGTCCACACAGAAGAAGGCATGGGTTTAACAGAGCATCGGATGCTATTGCCTGGGCGGCGGACACGCGGTAGCTGCGTGACTGGACACGGGGCCCAACCCACACGGCTGCGGGAACCCCTCCTCCGGGGAATTAGCGGCGTAGCGAGGCCCGGAGAAGGCCCTAGGTCCGCCGCCGGGTGGCCGGGGGTAACATGTCATTAACCCTACGAGGCCCGGGTAAATATGGGCTTCTCCCTCGTTTTCCAAGGACAGCATATCGCACCGCCGCCCCAGGGGGACCGGGAAAGGCCCACTCCCTCGCGGGCCGGGGTGGCGTGTTCAGACAATGGGGCGGAAGCAAGCTTTGTTCGCAGGAAAGCGGACGAGAATGCCGGGCTAGCCTGAGAGGGAAAACTACATTTCCTAGCATTCCTTGCAACCCAAATCGACTTTTCCCGGAATTACCCTCCTACGGCCCTGATTGGATGGTGCCAGGATGACACGTGATACTGCCCCGAGGAGAGGAAAGATGGCGGAGCCGCCAAGCGTTTCTCCGGAGAACGCCTGGGGAGGAAAAGTGAGTGAAACTGGGAGGGCAAAAGCGAGGCAAGGGGAGGAATCAAGTGTCGAAGTATGTGGCAGGTCTGGGAAATAGCTGCAGTATCCTGGTGGGCCCAGAACACGTGAAGTAGCTAAGAGAGCGCCTCAGAGCGTAGGAGAATGCCTTTCTTTCCCCTCGGAGTAGCGTTAGGATGATAGGCGTTTTCGAGGTAGGCCTGAGCTCCGGCACCTTTCAGTCTGTCGAATTAGCCCACAGGGATTGGTGGGAGGACACTTAATCTTCTCTGGGGTAGCTTGTTAGAAAACCAGTTAAATATGGGTTTAGTTTCGTAAGTGATTTAATTGAACTAATACATGATCACCTTCATTGTCTTAACGCTGCTTAAGAGGTGCTTCTGCTGCTGCTCCAGTTGGCACCCTTCTTTTCTACCATGGCGGTGCCTCTGTTGAAAGCTTGCTTGCAGTTGAGCTGTTAAATGTGCAGGAAGTCAGCCAGAAAGATTAGTGTCCCTTGTTGTCGTCATTGCAAATGGCCCAGAATCAGCAATCCCTTTCCCATCCCCTAAGATTGCATACAACAAATGTATTATGATGCATGTGGCCCTGTGATGTTTTAAAAAACTAATTGAGGGCTCAAATGCAATTACAACTTTGTTTCTGAGACTTTGTTTTGCACCTACTTCCGTTAAACAGTAAAATTTAGCACTGACACTAACTGCTGGATAAAAGAGAAGTGACGGTTTGTAAGCTAAACAGGGAAGAAGCCAGGCTGATCTGATGAATGGGAGAGGCAGTAGAGCTTGTAGTCAAGTCTAGAGCAAGAGTAGATGACCTCTTCGGATCTGCAGGCACACTTATTTTTTTTCCTGGGCTTCCTCTACCTGAATTGTGTCTTTTCTCTCCCCACCCCCTCTCACTGGAGTCTGTCTTCTGTGTGTGTGGGGGGGGCTTCCCCCACTCCTTCCCACTTAAGATTTCTTTCCTCCTTTCTTCCTTATTCTCCATGCCCCCACTGCTTCCCTCCTCCCACACTACCTCTCTTCTCACCCCTGCTTTTCCCCCCACTGCCACTTCTGCCTCCTGCTGTGCTCACCTCCCAATCTGACAACATCCTGTTTTCTTGCTGCTGAGCATGGTTGGAGGCAGAAGCTGTGGGGACAATGGCGATGAGTGGGGGAAATAATGGGGGTCTGGCAGGCACCTGCCCCAGGGTTTCAAGCAGGTATTTTTTCCAGCCTGGCGATGCCATGGATTGAATCTGGGACCTTTTGCATGCAAAGCATGTGCTCTACTGCTGAGCTACAGCCAACCCAATGCAGTCTAAGTGTGTGTAACTGCATGATCACATATTTATCCTTATGCCTCCACTCCATTAGGAACATAAGAAGCTGCTTTTTACTGAGCCAGATAATTTGTCCATCTAGGCCTGCATTGTTGATACTGACTGGTAGCAACTCTCCAAGGTTTCAGGCAGGATTTTTCTAGTGCTTCTTATAGATGCTGGGGATTGAACTTGGACCTTTTGCATGCAGATTATGTGCTCTGTCACTGAGCCACAGCTCCTAGACTTTTACTTTTCCCATTCCCCGGAACTCCCCCCACTCCCAGTATAATAGTTAAATGCTCAGGTCAGTGGCTGGCAGCTTGAGGCACCTAGTGCTATATAGCAAAGCAGGAGAAGACCAGAGGAGCAGGAAAAGTATTTTCTTCTGGCCCCTCACCCCCACCAAAGTTTTAGTTTCTGGTTAACTGTAACAGAAGCACTCCCCTTAGAAGATGGGGATATGCTGTAAATTGTAGGTCCCCCTCGTCTATCCTATCCTTAATCTCTGCCAACTAGAATAGTCCAGCACTGAGAAAAGCCCCAGAAAATAGATGTTATTCTCCCCCTGCCCCAAACATCAGCGTTGTAGAAACCGAGCCCCTAGCATTTGGCAGCCACACTGCAGGCAGAGGGGATGAATATATCACTGCCTTAGCCCACTGATCCATCTATCCTAGTATTGCCTAGTCTCACTGGGATATTGCCTAGTCACACTACTCTCATTGCCTGCTCTCAAGCAGAGGCCTTCCCCAGCCATACTACTGCTAGTTCCTTTTGACTAGAGACTTTGAGATATGTTCCTGAAGCCATGAAATAAACTTTTTTTCCTGGAGGCAGGGAGGACTGTTTGCCTTATATCCAGAGGTCAAACTTTATAACTTTCAGTGTTGTAGCATTCCATTGCTTCCAGCCTTGTTCCTTTACTGCAGTAAATTGTATGAGGGCTGGTGAACCCTTTAAGGAGCATTGCCACTGGGATCTTTCCACATATTTTTTTAAAGGGTGGATTTAGGGGATGTTCACTGTGGTGCAAAAGTCATGTTTATCACAGTTTGGACTTCAGAAAAACTTCTCTAGCCAGCAGCTTATGACAGAAACTGCTTTAGGGTGCAATCCTATACATGTTTACAGAGAGAAAAGGCCTACAGCCCCCAGCATTCCCCAGCCAGCCTTGCTGGGAGTTGTACGCCTTTTTTGTCTAAACATGCATAGGATTGCACCCTTATTGTTTTAATGGGGAGCAGTAACTTTACTTAATCAGTTTTATTCCATATGAGGTCACAGCATATTTGTTGAACAGAACTCTTTGTGCACTCAGCATGGAGGCATGCAGCCCAGTTCTATAGATGCTTGGGAAAGCCTGTTCAGGACCAACCACAGTTCAAGTGAGTCATTAGCATGTATCTAAAGAGAAAGTTGTCTTATATTTCCTCTCCTTGTGATTCAACAAACCAGGTTGATTCAACTTTTAGTGACAACGGGCTGGATCCGGGTAAGTATCTCGTAGCCCTCCTTTCTCATGACTTTACATTGTTTACCCTCATACTAAATATTCCTAGCTGCTTCTCCTGCCTTTTCCTGGCCCATGTGTTTTAGCAAGTGCTATTCCTTCAATGGTGGATTCATGCTACGGGTCCACACATTTTGGCTGGCCCCAGTAGTAAGCTATAAGTTGTTGTCACCAGCTCTTCTCCACTTGGAGTTATTTGGCATGCATAGGACTCAGGAGGTACAAGGTCTTGTCTAACTTCACATTGTGCTTCAGAGGCATTCAAAATTAATCTGAAGCATTGTGTGAATTAGCATGACCTCTTCCACACCTCCTAGGTGTGGGAGAGGGGGCAGTGCTATCTTTGTCCTTCAGCTGCCAGCATGAAGTCAAATTGCAGGGGGAGGAGGGACAGATGGTGGATATGGTGGCCTAATTTGTGGACCCTTTGTTCTGTTCACTGCTGTGCGTAGAATGCTTACCAAGTATACAAGATTGATCACTCCCTTGCATTAATGTAGACTAACTCCTTTATCTACAATTGCAGTCAGTAATGTAATAAGAGTTCTTGCTTCACATATAAGCATGCTGTGAACGGGTGGGGAAATCCCCATTTTACCCTTTAATCACTGTATCTGCAAGTATGAAAGGGTGGTTAAAGCATATTAAGGGATAACTAAGCTAGTTTGTGTATACACCTTCAGTCAGATATACTCTAGTGTTTATCTTCCAGCACTCTTCGTGGAAAGCAGGAGAAAGGGAAGCATTGTATCAAGAGCTAACAGCATTGGCTCTACCAGTGCCTCTTCAGTACCGAATACAGGTATAGCTCACCAGCTTTCTTCTCAGTGGATCTGTCACTTTTCTCACAATTGTGCAGTGATCAGAGCCTATCTGTACTATTATTTCTAGGTGGCTCTGGGCGTAGGGGGCATTGTCTTAAGTATTCCAGGTGGGAACAGTGACATGGAAGGGGAGAAGAGAGCACTACCCTTTAGGACATCAGGCTCAACACCATTCTTGCAGCTGGTTGATAGTAACTTTTGGAAGCCACACTTCTGGTTTTACATGGCTGAGGTGAAATGTTTAGCCAGTCCTTGAATGTGCAATGTGCCAGCAGTGGTGGCTCCGATAACTGGCCATCTCTCCTTCCCAGTGGCCCATGAAAGTGTGATTATGGAGACAGGGAGGCCCATAAAAGGGGTTTATTTCCTCTTATCTTAGAAAAGAAGTATGAAGCTCACTGATGCTGTGAGACATCAAATGGTGGTTCTTAAATTTGCCATGTACTCTTCTCTCATTAACTTGAACCTTATGAAATCTTGTGGTTAGGAAGCTGCTGGAAGCCCTCATAAAGTCTTCCTTTAGGCCACTGCCTGCTACCTTGTCCTGTTAATGACAAGGTCTGTTTTTCTTCCCACAGATGATGAAGACTCTGACTACCAGCAGGAAACCTACAAAGAAACATACAAGGACCGCCGCCGCCGCGCCCACACCCAGGCTGAACAGAAACGGAGGGATGCCATCAAGGTGAGAACTTGGGATGAGCTACAGGCCTATGCTTGCCACCCCTTCTGTCCCACTTGCCTTTATATAGCATGTTTGCACTGCTCCCACATTGGAAGAACAGAGAAAGGGAAACAGACATGTTGGCTTGAGTTTTGTTGCTTATGTTTGATCTTTTTGTCATGTGGGGCAGCCTTGCTTTATGAGTTTTAATGCTGCTCTGCCTCTCCCACAGAAAGGTTATGATGACTTGCAAGCAATTGTACCCACGTGCCAGCAGCAGGATTTCTCAATAGGCTCTCAGAAGCTAAGCAAAGCAATTGTGCTGCAGAAGAGTGAGTTGCGGGGGATTATCTGTGTTCCTTTGGCTTTTGATCTCTCACCCTTATCTTCATGTTCCATTAACAATTACATTTGTTTCTAGACTCCCAGTAGTTCTGAAACTTGTTCCATTTTCTGCTCTACTTCCTCTTTCAGAAGGTGTATTTTACTATTGTTAATTCCTGGAGGGAGCCTAGCACCCTTCTCTTCCTCCTACAGCAAGGTGCAGAACCTCTTTCAGCCCAAAGGCTGAATTCAATTTTAGAGAAGCTCGGGGGGGGGGGGGGGGATGTTGAGTGGTGGATGGAACAAAAAGGGGTGGGGACAAAAACAATACAAGCATATTTTAGTTTAAAGCATCTACTGGCAGTAACTAAGGAAAGGCATTTCAACCTTTTAGAACAGGAAGAAACTGCACAAAAGCCAGGAAGCCATGAAACAGTGGGTAGCTGGGGGAAGGGGCGTGGCCAGGGGAAAGGGGCGTGGCCTTCTGGGGAACTGTAGAGGCCTGGATTTGGCCCCAGAGCCTGAGGTTCTGCATCCCTGTCCTAGAGAGAAAGGCTGTAACTTCAGCGCAGCTTGGCTGAGCAACATACCAGAATAGCCAGGTGGTGGATGCTGTGTCTTCAGAAGACTGTCTGCAATTGCTTCCTAAACTGTTGCCCTTTTTCCTCTCCAGCCATTGATTATATTCAGTTCCTACACAAGGAAAAGAAGAAGCAGGAGGAAGAGGTCTCCACACTCCGGAAAGATGTGATGGCCTTGAAAATCATGAAAATGTAAGACTGTGTGTCTGTGTGTGTGTATACACACAGGTGCCATGCTCCAATAGCAGCCATCCCCAAAGTATTCATAAGGGAGGGAACTTGCTTCTCTTAATAGCAAATCACATGCTTTTGAGAGGTTTAGGCTTTTTTCTCTGGACAATGATTGCTATTCTGTTTTAAACTTACTGTTTTTATATTATGTTTTACTATGCTATTGTATTTTATCGCTTTTTGTGAACTGCCTAGAGAGCTTCAGTTAATGGGCAGTATAGAATGTAACATAATTGATCAAACATTCCAAATTAGTATATGGCCTCCCAACGTGCCTTTCTGGACCCAACTGTTATGCCATGTGCTTTCTCCTAAGCTCACCAGCCACACTTATACATTTCAGAAATTACGAACAGATTGTCAAAGCTCACCAGGACAATCCCAATGAAGGAAAGAACCAGGTCTCTGACCAGGTGAAGTTCAACGTTTTTCAGGGTATCATGGACTCTTTGTTCCAATCCTTCAATGCCTCCATCTCTGTGACAAGCTTTCAGGAGCTCTCAGCATGCGTCTTCAGCTGGATAGAGGAGCACTGCAAGCCACAGGTAATTCCACAACTTCAGAGCGTGTGGCTAGCAACCACATATACCAAAGATGCACTTAATGAGCTCATGCTACCCTTCCTGGATTCAGTTTGCTTTCAGAGAGAAACAGGTGCTGACTGTATAGAACAAGGGGCCTTGAGATTTCCTTATGTTCCACAATATCATAATCATGCAAACAGTTTCCTCCTAATTCTCAGTCAGCAGGGCAGTAGAGCCAGCAGCAAATGACTAACTCTTCCAGTAGAAGGCACTTGTTGCTTTTTTACCAGCTTCAGGTGGTTCATTAGTTGCAGCCTTTCCTGGATAGGGATAGGTTGGCTACAGCTATCCATGTGCTGGTAACCTCCACGTTGGACTACTGTGATGTGTTATACTTGGGCCTGCGCTTAAACTGTTCAGAAGCTCCAACTAATACAGAATTTAGCTGCTAGAATTTTGGTTGGTTTGCTTAGGTGGAGCCATATTACATCAGGTTCTGAAGGAGCTACATTGGCCCCTGTTGGCTACTGATCCCAACTCAAGGTGCTGGTGCTTTTGACATCCTAAATGGCTTGAGGCCCAAATATCTGAAGGAGCACCTTCTGCCATATCAACCTGCCCATGCATTAAGATCATCAGAGGAGGCCCCTCTCTATATCCCTTCTATAAGAGAAGCACATGTACAATCTACAAAAGAGAGGCCCTCCTCTGTGGTGGCGCCCTGACTTTGGAATGCCCTACTGCAGGAGGTATGCTTGGTGCCAGTTTTGTACTCTTTTTGGTGCTGGGTTAAAACCTTTATTTGCCCAGGCATTTTAAACCCTGCTGAAGGACACTTCATGGTGAGTCTAACTTTCCATTCTATGTTCAGAAAGTCTAAATCTAGCAATTGGATTAAGCGAGGGTACCTACATGAAGTTGCAATTTAATTTAAAGGAAGACTTGCGTGTTTGTGTAGCTCTTTAGGAGGGAGTGGAGGTGTGATGAAGGAAATGTATTTACAGAAGTTACCCCCACCCCATCACTAGGAGATCCTGTCCATGTTTGCTCAACTTCTCCAAGCATTTCTTTGTCATCATGTAGTCAGTTATTTTAAATCCTTTCAGGTTCTCTGGATACTGCCAAAACATGGTATTTGATTATCAGTACATCACAGGGGAATAGATCAGACTCCGACTCCTCCTGTCGTATTGTAAGGGGAAAGACAGGGGCATGTTTCCTTTTAAGAGGTTAACAAATTGTCATGGCAAGTAATCTGAAATCAAAAGGTTTGTAGCTTAATCCCAGCAGAACCCTTTATCCCTGACTTCCCACCCTTTATCCTGAGCCAGTCTGCTGTCAGCTTATTTGGTCTCTCTTTTCACAGACCCTACGGGACATTGTCATTGGTGTCCTGCAACAGCTGAAGAGCCAGCTGTACTAACACCACAAGGGAAGCCTAGAAGGGGCATAGTACAGCTTGGAGCTGAGTGGCTGAGAGGCTGTTTCTGCCAGCAATTTATCTTTGAGCTTGGGGGGAGGGGGGTTACTGATTTGTGTTTACCTCTGAAACCTCTACTTGGCCTGCATGACTAAGCTCCTTAAGTGAGCAGGAAAGAAATTAGTTGTCTGTTCATGAGGATCACCTGCTGCTGTAATCCCCTTTCAAGCCTTGGCCCTGCTGTGTTCTGCATGTTGACCTAGCTTGTCTGACAGAAATTCATCTACACAATAGCCATGGGTATTACAATGAGCCCTTTCCTAAGAGCACAGAGGCACTAGGACTTGAGCTCCCTCCAGCCTTCCCTTTACCTCAGACTGGTAGCTAAGCCTTTTAAGTCCTTAGTACGAGGCACAATTACACAGGAGGCTTATTTCAAGTAGCATTAGCTAGGCATGCTGAGTTTAAAGCAGAGCACTGTCTACTCTGTGATTCATGTACAGACACCCAATTTACACATCATGACTGCTTTGTCTAGCATTTAGTTTGGGCTAAGTGGTGAGGCCGGAATGTGTTATGCAATACATTGGCTTGCTTTGCATAATGTATTCTGCTAGCCTTGCAGAAGGTCAATTAGCCACTGAAGCCCCTCCCTTAGAGTCCTCTGTAGCCCACTTCCAGCTTCTTTTACTGCTTGATCTCTCACAAGCACAGTTTGTTTTCAGTACCACAAATTAAGAGAGTCTGGCTAGATTTTATTAAAGATGGGGGGGGGGGGGTAGGGAGTCTTTTCAACTGTATAGAGCCCCACAGTTTCTAAGTAATGCAGTGACGTGAGCCTAAGCCAACCCTCCTCTCCTTTCTGTTATTTAGCTGCAAAGAAGGTAGGCCCCCTGTCCTTTTATAGGCACTGCTTTCTGGATCTGCTGCTGGTTGGTGGAGACGGACTCTTAGCTTAAACAGACCTCACTCGTGAAAATGAAAAATTATTTTTTTTATCATGACAAGCAATTCTAATAAATTTTGCTATGTGTTTGAATTAATTTGGTAGTTTTGCCTAGTTTGTTTGGAGCTGTAGTGGAGTAGCTAGCACAAAAGTTATTCCAGCATTTCTTCCTCAGTGATCTTCTAATCCAATAACCATCAGGCTTTCCTAGACTTACAAGCATCTCCACCCTTTAAAAAACAAGTTCTCATAGGAAACTCTTTCCAGGGTTTAAATCTCAAAGCCACCACACTGAAGTGTCTCTCCCCCCCCCCCCCCCCCCCGGCTCTGAGGCTGGGGAAAATGAGGCATAATGGCATAGTAACAATTCATATTATACTTCCCTGGACCTTAAGGAGGTCTCTCCCCACCCCCCACAATCATTTGACCCAGCACTGTTATCTTTAGAACCAGACTAACTCAAAGCTGCTGTAATTCCTACATTGAGTCATATGCCCTGACTTAGGTATTCAGAAAAAGCATTACAGCAGAACATGAAAGGGTGGGTTGGTTTAATGTGCACAACACGCCTTCTGTACAATATGCCAGCCAGTTACACAAAGGGAAAATGACAAAGCCATTACAGTAATTCAAGTATTTATTTTGTTTGTGTGTCCCCCACCAATTTTCTCAAGTGCTTATTGGTAATCCTGTGTAGTGAGGCTAACAACTTCTAAAACAAAATAGCAATCAGCCTGACAGGACTGGGGAGAAGTGCTGGAAAAAAGAAATAGTGCAGTAGGGAGGGTCTGCATATCCCCATTGAATGCAAAGACCTTTAAAAATATACCGCAATGTGGAATACGTATGACTAAAACTTGAATGCTCAGTAGGTGATTGTTTCATAAAATGGGTCAGTCCTTGGTTCAGACGGTGGGCAAAGTAACATTGAAATCTTCATCTGTCTCAATGCCAACTTCCTCCTGCATAAAGGATAACACATACCCCTTAAGATGCAGGGCAGGAGAACAGAAGCATCATACACCCCATCTCTGTGCAGTGGCTGAACTTGATGCACTGAGAGAACTGACCAAGAAAGCCTGTTTAACCCACCCTGTGTGCTCAATGCCAGATGGGGAGGATCTGTAGTACTCACAAAGAACTGCTTCTTGCTTTTGGGGTAGCCTTCCAGGATTGCATCAAGTAACTCTGTTGCCTGTTGAGACAGAGTCGAAACACACATTTAGCTGCCTGCCCCTTCAGTCAAGACAGAATAGCACACTAGTCCCAGGGTGTTTGTAGACAAAAAAATTGCACTGTGGGTGTACGGGGCTGGGGGGATTACCTACCATAAAAAGATGAACTGGCCTAACTATACCAAGAGGTGGGGTTGAGGACTTCTTAATATATTGCAGCTGCTGAATAGTGGCAGCAAGCTCTTCCCCATTTCTCAAATTCTTGAAGAGTGGTCTCCTCAGAATAAGTAATGATGCAGAACACACTGATAAATACAAAGAGGCAACTCCACTTCCGCTCAAATTCCCCAAGTCTTAACATTTAATTGTGTAATTTAGTCAGCTCTAAACCTCATTCCAGGCTTGAGACTTAAGATTCCAGGACATTATCTTTTTAAAAACAATGAACAGTTTTGCGCACAGACAGTAGAGACTAACCTGGAGTTAAGATTTAACTCAAAATATGAAAGGGAGAAGAGTTAAAAAGGGGCTGTGTCAGGCACGATGCTTGTAGCTGAACCTCAAAAAAGTTAATAAGGAAGTGAAGCAACCAGGAATGAGAGACTCGAGCAAATATTCACATATATGGGCAAAACCACCAGAAAGGAAAATTTAGTGCAAAGAGCCCCCCAAGACACCCAGCATAGGTTAGCAAATGTTAAATAGAATAAAATCCCAGGCACAGTTAATATACTGTGCTAGAATCTAGAGGAGATGAAAACTTTAAAAGGAGGGATTGTGAAGATTCTGGTTCTGAATTGAGACATCTCTCATAACTTTTGGGGTTCCAGTATTTGGAAAGATGAAGTGGCCTGTATTTCAAGAAGCATTTGGCAACAAGGGACATAGTGGCTGTGTTTGGACTTCACAATAACCCATGGTGGCTTGATAAGCTACTCACAACAGCCTATTTTTTAAATACTCCATGATGCCCTGCCACATGAACTGACTAATAAGCCACTGTGAGTAGCTTATTAAGTTACTGTGTGTAATTTGATACACACGCATGCACCTGCCCTCTGTCTTGCTGCAGTCCTCCCACCCAAGCAGTGGTACTGTTTCACCTCTAAAGCACTGGAAGTTTGCAGTCAGGAGGTACCAGATCCAAAGGAGCAAAACTCCCAAGTGCACCAAAAAAGGGGGTGGCACAAATAAACCCTTGGGGGTTTGCAGGATCGGGACAAAACCCTCAGTCGAGCATTTCCCCCCATAGCCATTACTGGCATAAGCACCTTTGTCATCAAAATCGACGACAGTAAAGTGGAAATGAGCATTTCATCTACACACACACATTGCTGGCAGAGCCACCTCTGTTCGCTTCAGCCCTAAAGCGAAATTGCGCAGAGTCCCCTCTTAGCTATTGCTGGCATAAAGCCTTTTTTCTCTCAAAAGCATTATAGCACTTTAGCAATACAGTGGAGTTACACATTTCATCCCACTCCCAGACATTGCTGGCAGAGCCACTTCTGTTGGCTATAGCACAATTGCGCATATCCCCCCCCCTGCCATTTTGCTTCTTCATGGAAAAAGTGTCCAGAGAAGGAAAAAGGGGGTGGGAGCTATAACTTCCTGACAGTTTGTTGGAATGGGGCAAAATTGTACAAGTGGAGTGCTCTCATGGGGAGCCTTCATATGCTGTAGTGGGTAATTGTGGAACTGCACTTCTTCAGAGAAAAGTAAGCAGTTCTTCCCGTTTCCCAAATTGCAGTTTCAAAGTAGCAATCAGGAAAGCCTGTCATTGTGCAACTCTGCTGTAGCGGGGTAGTGTGATAGCACATGGCTGCTGTTGTACTAGGGGAAAGCTGTCATTTTGTAACTGTAGTGCGGTATCAGGGAAGGCTATGATTATTTGGCTGCAATTGTCCCTGGGCTGCTTGTCAGATCTCTGGGGAAAAGGGGCTCTGCAGGCTGGAGCAGAGCAGCTGCAATGGTTTTGGCTGCTCTTGCCAGCCGACTCTGTTAAGCCACGGTGAGCGCCATGCAACACAATAACCCATGGTGAGTTAAATAACCCTTACTGCAGACTGTGGGTTATTAGACTGGGTGATTTCCAAATAAGCCATCGTGGATTTAAAAATTCTTGACAGACGACATAACCCATTGTGGGTTACCATGTCATCTGAACTCAATCAATGTCACACACAAGCCATTGTCAGCCCTATAGAGATGAACTCCTTAAGTCTCACAGTAAGCAGGAAATCCAGATTCTTGTACTTAAAATCCTTCTACTCTGCAACCAGATTAAACTGTGCATACAAAGTTTGTATTTGAACATTGAATGCCATTGGCAAAGTCTTGTTTTTTTTTTTTTCAAACTTGTGCAGCACCTAGTAAAACATTAGGCACTGCATAAATAATCAAGTTATATTTACTGTGTATTCTACTGCTTTCATTATTAGCATGTTTATACATGTCTGGATGAAACAAGTGACATCTCTAAATATGGCACTAAAATCACCCTTGGGACTATGCACAACATTCGTTCTTTCCGGTCATATGGTTAAGAAGATGCCTTACCATTCTCTTCCGGCGGCGCCATTCCCTGCAATACAGCTTCTTCTCATTGTACACCTGCAACCAGAAAAACCAAGCAGTTCTTACACTGTCAGCCCCCAACAGGATAGTGAGCAATGCAGCCAGCTATGATGTGGTGACCAAAATGACAGCAATAAGTTGGACTGAGTGTTCACAAGCTGTCTGCACAGGGAAAAACCTCAGAAATGGAAATCAGTCATGCTCTTATGAAAGGGACTGTTCACTAAGTGAGTAAGGCATCTTCCATCAACTCCAGAACAGATTTCTCTTCACTTTGCTAAAAAAAATGAATTCTAATTAAGAGTTTGAATGCTTCTGAATTCAGAGAGCAGACCTTGAATGCCCGTGGTATAGGTTGGTTGTGAGGGTGAACATGACAGTGTGCATGTTTTGGAGTCTCAGGATGGAAGAGGCTTGAGGTTAACTTTGGAACATTCAGGACCACTGGGACCCCAACACACGGCTGGCACAGAATGGCAGGGTGCCCAGAAGGAACAAATGACACCTTGCCACTCTCTGCCATTGGATCCTTCCTTGACAGCTCTGTTACCTTTTCTTTCTCTTCGGGGGTCACATGATTGGCAGCAGATTTAATTCGCTCCAGTTTCTCTGTATAATTGGCACAATCTTTTTTTAATTCTTCAATCTCTTTAACCATTTCTGGTGTTGTCATAGAGCCCTTCAGTTCTTTCAGTTCTGGAATGGAATTGCTAGTTACAACAGCTGAGATGAAACCGGTCAGTGGGAAGGATCGCAGGCATTCTGTGTACCACATCTCAGATACAAACATTCCACAAAGCTCCATACCATTCAAGTGCTCTATCGCACAGCCACTCACTCCACACAAGACCAGCTCAGCAGACTGATGTAACCTGCCTAAACACACCTGACTCCATATGACGACAGTTCTGTTGGAGAGTCTGCACTTTGCAGGACAGTTCCGAAATCTCGTTGTCCAAGCCTTTAAGCTCTGAGTCACTCACATTACCAAACTGATCCTGGATGACCAAAGACATGAGGAAGAGTTATTAATCTAACGAGATCAATGCAGAAACTAAGTAAAATGCTCTCAAACTCTACTCTCCTGGCCAGTAACACGTTTTTCTGGTGATGTGGAGGTGATGAGCCAAACAGTTCACCCTCAAACTGTCATATCACATACCTCTCCCCTAATACAATTAATGTGAACTTACAGAGAAATAAAATCAGCTTACCCATTTAAAAAAGCTCTAGGAAGGAGCCTCTCTATCAAGTCTGCTTCTGCTCATTATAAATAAAAGGGTGGAGCAGTACAAAAAATTTTTGCTTTGTATTGTAATAAGCTTTTAGCTATGTTGTTAAACTACAAGTATGTAGCAGCTCAGTTTTCCCTACTAATGTTGCTTTATTCCAGTCACAGAATTTGGGTTTGCAATAATTTGTGTTAAAAAATATTTTTATGGATAGTTGATTCATATCAGTAACTGAAGTAAACGTTTGATTCCCATAGAAATTGAAATGTATCTTCCTCACCTGGTCTGGAAAATAAATTTTTTGCTTCCCATACACCTTCTCTTTGATCTTCCCCTGTTGAGCCAACTGTTCTAGTGCCTTCACTACAGCCTAAAACAAAGACAAATGAGGAACAGGTTGAGACAAATTAGTTTTCCTGAGATCTCTGAGATGAAATAGACAGCCTAATAATCTTCACACACATCGAAGTATCTTTGTCACAAAAAGAACCTAACATTCCAAACTTTGAGACTCCAAGATGGTTGTGCATTAACGGAGGCTTACTATCATGAACTCAAAAGTCTATCTCAATACAGTCCTTGACTAGTAACCAGGGAAAATCAGCTACTTGTGAGGGTGGGGAGAGCTGTACAGCAGCAGTGGCAAACGTGAGGCTTGCAGAATCTACTTTGGTAGGGTGTTGTTGTTTTTTTAGCAGAGCTCCAACATCCACCATCCGGAGCTTGGTACAAAAGATACATACTTAGTATTAAAGAAATCTGAGCCCAGGAATTTGTTTTGAGTTCCAAAACTGAACACAAGTCACAGTCCACCCACATAAAAATCCACTCCTGGTTGCTGCAAGCTTTATTTCAGCAATATAATTTAGGATGGCTGGGGAGTCATTTTGTTGCAGTATTGTTAAATAATGGGGAGTTAGAAATCCTTGCTGATCTACTGTAAATCACCCAGAGATCTATCCGTGTATCCAGAACTACCTTCTGCATACTCCTGCTGTAGAGTACGGTATCTGAGGCAGCATCATGTGAGGCAGCATATAGCTTTGCTATAGCTTGCCAGCTATGGTGCAGTATCACTGCATCACACAGTGTAGTCAGAAACTGCTGCTACAAGAGAGGGCTGACTTGAAATCACAACTTGTACAGAGAAGCAAGTTTATATCTCAAGCAAACAGTTGTGTCAGGGATGTTTCACACCACTGAATGTCCAGCAGCGTGAAGAACACACAATATTTTCTGGGTTTCTTTTTAAATCAACTGTGTCCGGCTAAGAATGCCCAACATAATCTGGGGCATTTGAAAGGTATGTAAGTACACATTCATATTTTGGAAAGTGGAGTGCACGACTATTTTGACTCTTGAGAGTCTTTGGGGGTCAGTGTGCCCTGTCTTAATGTGGGATGATATGGCTCCCACACCTTCACCTCCGAGGTCTTCTCTCACCGTCTTGCCCAGGCCATGCTCGCGTTGTAAGTTGCCAAAGGCATCCTGAGCACTGTGAGGCCGGTTCTGCTCCTGAAGGTAACGCAGCAGGATGGCAGCTGCACCTTCTCCAGCTCCTCGGAAAGAGAAACAAGCAATGTATAGCATAAGGATGAGAATAATGTGGCATTAGAGGCAACGCAGGGGCTTCTGCTATTGATAGCAAATTCGCAGGAAGACTTGTAGAAGGAATAATTAATGGGATTCTCAGTATACGAGGGTATGCACACAGGGCTACCAACGCCATGCAGTTTCACTGACTTCCTGCAAAACAGCAAGGGCCGCTGTTTTAACTGTAGATATGGCACTTACAGGGGGCAAGAACAGGGAAACGACACGACCCACCCCACTTTGCACCGCAAAATACCGCCTCTGGACAAACAACTGGCCGGAATTCCTCGTGGAGGAAATGCAAGGTTTTAATCTACGTATATCATAAAGCGGTTTTCTACTCTGGCAAGGGAGAAGGCGCGAGGGGGCGTTGCCTAGCAACGGGAAAGGCCAGGGTGAGGAAAACCGGTCCGCGGCCTAGGGGTGGCGTGGCTCGCTCTCCCTTGGTTCTCTGCCTCACCCGCCGATGCCTCCCGAATTTTTCCTCCTCCGCTCATCCTGACTACGGCGGAGACTCCTACCGGGAAAGCCCGGAAGCGGAAGCTCGCTGCTAAAAAAAAAAAAAAAAAAAAGAAAGGAAAGGAAAAGGAGGCCCTTCAAAACATAGACATATACAAAGTAGATTGAGAAGTACTTTCCAACTTCCGGGTTGCCTTTGGACGTCTCTTTTGCGCGTCCTCGGGACGAAAGTGGGAACGGTCCGTAGACAACAATTGAAATTCAGAACTGTAGTGTAGATGTGATTGGGCAGCAGCCCCACCCGCCGAAAAGGTCGCAACAAAGGCAGGGGTTTACGATCTCACTAAATCTGTTTCGTGTCGTTTTAGTTCTTAACTAGTGTGGTGGGAGCGTTGCGCTGGGACTCGGGAGAGCTACTCAGGCCATGGAGCTCGCTGGGTGAATCTGGGCCAGTCACTGACTCTCAGCCTAACCTACCTCAGAGCGTTGTGATGAGGATCAAATGGAGAGGAGTGTGCCATATAAGCCGTCTTTTTTTAAAAAAATCATTTTTATTGTGAAATTTCAAAATATAAAATTTAAAATAGGGAAAAAGAAAAAATATATACATACATAGAATTGTATATATCCATATCAATGAATACATATGAAATGCATATACATGAAAATACAACTTTCTAGCAATTATACATAGGCTTCAACAAAAGTGGACCAAATATCCACTTTGAAGCCCGTTCAAGGTGGCGTCTATATACCACCCATTCAAATACTGAAAACACTGTAAGGTTCTTACAGGAGGTGGGCGCTTACCCTTTTTCAGTGTTCTAATATCAGTCTTCTAGCTGTCAAAAGAGCACAAAAAATCCATTTACACTGACTATTCGTTAATTTCCAAGAAGCAGGTCGATAATTTAAAAGGCCATGTACATCAGTAAATAAAAACTGAGTACAAAATTTATCCATATAATAACCTCCTCCCCCAAAGAGGCAACTACTGGACGTTGCTGAAAGATATGTTTAAAAGAAACATTAGCTGCGTTGCACGGCCAGCAATTAGCTGAATTAGACAAATCCTTATAAAAGAGATGTTGCAGCATCCAATAGACATGAAACAAAAGTTTCTGCTTAGACTCAACCTAAGATCCGTAGACGTGACAGGTATAGATGCCAAAGCGATGATCCATTGATTAGGAAAAATGGAACAATCCAGTTCCCTATTCCATTCCTGCTTAGAAGCCTGTATATCGTATTTATTCACCAATAACAAGTATTTATAGAATGCAAGCTGCCTTGGGGAAAAGGTGCTATATAAATATCATCATTATCATTTCAAAAGCATAGCACGGCTACAAGCCCATCAGTGGAGCACAAGGCTTCTGTGTACAAGTGAGGGCAATTTGAATTAGGAGGGGATCTAAGAGACCCGTTTAAGTAGAGGGGAGGGAAGTCTTTCTTCCCGCTTTTTGTTTTGCTTTGTTTGCTGGAAACCCAAACCAGCCACTGATAGAAACTGACCAAATAATCCCTCTGCTGCTTGTCCTTGTAACTGAATCTTTTGCTATTGCCTTGAGGAACAACTCTCCAATTAAAGGGTTCAAAACAGGAGACATTATATACAAGCTCCATCTAGACGTAGACAACATTACTTCTGAGGCTTCTCCTGCTTGCTTCTGAGACCCATTCATTCCCTTACTGTGGCACCACCAATCTCCCTGTTCCCCACCATGCTTTCCAGTTGCCCCAACTTTTTACTTTTCTTTAAAAAAACCCCACCAAACCTTTTTACACAGTAGGCCTACTGGCTGCTGAGAGAAAAGCTCCAGCTGCACCTGCCGTCTTCATTTCCCCCAGAGTCTCCGGATAGGCACTCTGACAAATTATGGTAGCGTCTGCAGTGGTCTAGAGCTTCGCTCTGTGATGGCACAGCTGTGCTGTAAAATGTTCTTTAAAGTGGGAAAAGAGAAGAAGGAGTTTGCAGCAAGTGCCACTGACATGGCACTGTCATGTAGGAGCCCTCTGGGCTGTGTGGCTCATTTCAAAGCAGTCCAGATTTATTTTCACTTTTTTAATTATCACATTAAGTTGTATTTGCAAGGACTACACCCCTTTATGTGGCCTAGTTAATGCTGACAATATCTGAGCATGTACATTTCTTCTAACTTACAAGAATGTAACTGGCTGAACTACGACCTAGGTTAGAAGGGGATTTTGAGGACTGATCTTTGAAAAATCCCTCCACTCCCACGTGTTGAATGTGTTACCAAGAGTCATAGTCTCAATCAAAGCCATCCTGACTTCACTTGTCAGAAAAGGACATAAGCAGGTGGCAGAACTGGGATAACAATTTCATGTGGACTGGTAAAAGCAACCACACACCAGGCTACCAAGGCAATGCAGGTATATACTCCAAAAAGTCAGTTTTGCAACCTCCCCACCCTGACTGCATTCCTTTTTTTAAAAATCCAGCATCAGGCTGGATATATTATTACTTGATTTTTATCCTGCTTTGAAGGGGAAAAATGATTCTCAAAATGATACACATCAAATGCAATAATATGTACAAAAATGAGAATGAGACAGACCTTGACCTCAGTTTATGAACTGAAAAGACAAGACACGGAAGGGAAATGGAAGGAAAAGCTAAAGGCTTTGCTTGACAGTACCCAAACAAAGTGGTGAGTTGTAAATAGGCATTTATATCCAGTTGGGGCAGGGCTGTTGCTTGGGGAACAGTGGACTACAAAGCAATGTATGTGTAAACTACTCTCTCAGCCTCACCTCTAACTTGCAATATTAACTGTGGAATATTATTTATTCATTTATTTCTATACTGCCCAATAGCCGGAGCTCTCTGGGCGGTTCACAAAAATTAAAGCCAAAAAGCACACAGTAAAACAATATAAAATATAAAAGTATTAAAACCACAATATAACAATACAACCAGAATAAAACCTAGCAGCAGTGCAGGGATTTAAAATACAGATTTAAAACAGCAAAGCTGAAAGACTAGAATATGTTGCAGGGTTATCATAAGCCATTTTCTCTGAGCTGCATCCCTTCTGAAATATGGGGATAATGGGCTGTATTGGCACTTGCAATGCTTTAAAAATGCTTAATTGGTTTTTTAATCACAGTTTTCACACACCATTCACAAGACATGAATTCGAAAGAGTATGAACTCCTGTCTGCTGCTCCCAGTTGTTGGGGTGGGGTGAACGTAAACGCTCTGTGCTGTCCAATGATACCTGCTAAAATCCTGGATTTTCTATGGGTGCTTCCCAATCCGCTTGAGCTGGAGGGAGACAAAGGTGTATAAGGAACCCGGAATTCCTATCCCCAAATACTGGAATGAATTACTCTACAGTTCTTCACTCGGTGGTAGCAGGCGAGTTTCTCTTCCCTTTGTTTTTCTCTGCGGGCCAGATGCCCTCGCTGTTTCTGAAGCCTGGTCGCCCCCGGTCGCAAAGGCGGCAGCGGCAGCCGCTGGCAGGAGACGCCGGAGGAATCCGAACCAGAACTTCATCGTTGCACCGACTTAGCAAGCGCTGGGTGACTCACTCCACTCCCTGCGAGAAGTGGAAGCAAAGCGACGTTCAGGATCTTTCAAATGCAGCTCTTTGAAAAATGTGATTTGAGTTTTTCAGTCATTGATTAAAGTTTACACACGCTATATACAAACATCTAGAGAGAGAGGGAAAAGTTAAACCTGAAGATTACAAAAGACAGACTCCCATACTGGAAGGAACCAAGCAAACTTGTAACATCAGCGTGTAATCCTATGCATGGCTTCAATGTCTCGGGTAAATGTGTTTCAGCTTAAAGCTGAGCTCTTATATACGTCACTACCAGAGCTCAAATTCATATTAATGAATCCTGCATATCTTGAGATTTCTGGTAAACTTACCTAGTAGTAGCAGTACCCGTACTTTGTGTAACCATTCCTGCTTCAAGGAAGTTTATTTTTATGTACTTATGTATATGCTGCCTTTCAAAACAAAAGTTTTCAAGCCTGCTTATAACTGATACAATAAGAACATTAAACCCAATACCTGTGCTGAGAGCCTAGTGCTGGGAATGCTGGGAATGCCCGCTAGGGGCCGCTTGCTGCTGTTATGCTGCTTATTGTTAACATGTATTGTATAAGACCCATTTGACGCAGTGGCTCGAGGTTCAGAGAAGCTGTCTGATGATCCAACCATTGGGTACGCCTGTGTGCTGAAAGTTACCCAATAAAATACTCCTTGTAAGTAAACTTTTGAGTCTGATTTATCACTACCTTGGCACTTCTAACGTAAGAGTTCAACACCCACTGCAGGGGCGATACAAGGCCAGAGATAGCTCTGTGCTTCATGCCATAGCATTTGAGTTTTGGGCTCCCTAACAGTTTATAGCCTAGTGTAGATGTGATGTGATGGAATGCAGTTATGCTTTGTTGAGCATAATGTTATGCCAGCATGTGCCCACCTCAGTACGTTTTGGAAAAAGACTGAGCCAAAATAGGAATTGAGCACTTCTGCCTTTTCTTTGTCATCTGTTATCATTTTGCTATCCTTATTTAATTGTTGAACCACCATTTCTTGCCTTTGTTTTTTACTATGCATGTATCTGAAGAAGCTTTTTTGTTGCTTTTAGCATCCCTCGCTAACCTCAGCTCGTTCTCAGCCTTCCTGACGCCATCCCTGCAATTCTGTGCTACCTGCCTGTACTCTTCCTTTGTTGCTTGGCCTTCCTTCCACTTCCTATATGTGTCCTTTTTTGTTTTCATGTCATCTCTAAGCTTTTTGTGACGCCACATTGGCCTCTTCTGTTGTCTTCCACCTTTTTTTCTTGGAATTGTTTGTAATTGTGCCTTGAGAATTTCCGTTTTTAAAAACGCCCACCCATCTTGGACTCCTTTTCTTGTTAGAGTTGCTTGCCATGGGACATAATTGTCTTAAGTTCATTATATGCGGATTGTTATTTCATTTGCTGTTATTCCTGTTCTCTCCCACACCCCACCATTTTGTCTGATATAAAGAACAAATGATTGTATAGAAATAGTGAATTACACTGCAAATAGTGAATTATCCTTGTCTTATACCACATTTTATATTAAAGATTTTCAACATATATCCAATTATCATCAAGCAACCAGTTGATGAATTATAAATTATCTAAATGCACTTTACAAAAGTTATTATGACCATGTTGAATGACAACACACGCTGAAGGAGAAACTTAAATTCAAGCCCATCAAAGGCAGTCTCAGCATCTTAGAAAACAAAGTAAGAAAGCAGTGGCAGACTTATGCATTTTATACATGGAGGGAGCAATCCTACTGGGATAGGTGGCCACCTCCAAACTCGGAGGTGACTGCCTATCCAATGCAGGGCAGGAGAAGTGCGGAGGGGATCATCCCCTCGGTGCTTCAGCCACCCTGCATTTGCGGCTAGACAACCGATATTGGCTGCAGGAAGGCGGAGCGGGGGAGGAGGCTGCCGGATGACACATAGGATGTGTCGTACCAGCATTTCCACCTTCCCCACCCCAGAATGCCCCCTTTTCACTGTTCTGCGCTCCTCTTGCGAGTGTGAAGCCGTTCCAAGCTGCCTGTCTAGCCACTGACTAGTGGCCATAGGATTGAGCCCTTAATTATATTTAGAATTTTATTATGTTAGCTAGCTGTTAAAGTACAAGAAAGGATAAAGTCAGCCTGATCAAGATGTATATACATATTTCATTATATTTTTTTTAATATAGGAATTATTTAGTAACGAGTGCTTTTTTTTTTTAGTAAAACAGTTACAGTTAAACAAGAAGGGAAAATATCATAAAAGTATGCTTATTTAATACTAAGGGAGAAAAGGAAATTGGAAAGATTAGGTGTTATGGTCCATGGGATCACGAAGAGTCGGACACGACTTAACAACTGAACAACAACAACAATAAAAGCAAACCCAGAAAAATAAATAAATGGAAATCTATCATAAATTAGCATCTGAAATCTAACATAGGTGTGTTTGTGCCTATTATTTCATAAATTCATCAGTAGTATCACTTGTTCATGGAAAAGATTAGATTGGCCCTTTTTCTCATTTTTGCAAGCTTATTTGCTAAGAACTTCCCTGAGTTTCCACCCCATTAAAACCCCACACACATTTTTGATAAAATATTTTAGAATGAAATTTGCAGATATTGCGTGCATCAGAGTTTACTTCTAGCCATAGTAAGTTCATGTAATACTGTAGCCAACATTTTTGTTCTTTTCTTAACGTTAAATTTCTTTCACGTATTGTTTTCCTTGTCTACATTTTTTTTCCATATAGGCACTAGGCAGCTATCCTTATAAGCAGGCTTCTTAACGTAGATCTTGCTAGTTTCCCATACTGTCAGTTTAGAAGTCTTCTTTATTCCATTTATCTGATAAAAAGCTTCCAAGCTTGTTTTGAAAAACATGGTCCTGGGATTATATTACATGGTTGTATTGCTGGCCAACTGTAGGATGGGATGTGGACTGATGCACAGTGAATCAACAGGGAACTTCTGGGTTTACATTGGAAGCCATTTTTAAATCTTCCCCAGGGCAGAAGTGAGAGCGGCCCATAGAAAAATCTATTCGTGTAATTGTGATTGGGCAGTATGTCCTAGGCCAAACAAAATGGTAAGTCAACTAGTCATGTACTGTGTAAAAAAGTGTTTTCCCCCAACAGTCCTGTCCAGCCCAGTCACTTGCATACAGATACATTATCCTCTTACTATTGTAATGGATCGATGAAAATTCCAAATGCTACCAGAAACCCGCTGCATGTTTCTCTAGTTTGTCCACCTCAATAGCTAAGTGAGAAGTCAAAAAAGTTATAATTACATCACAGGTTTATATGAAAAGAATATGAAAAGCATTTTGGTTCTGTTGTTGTTGTTCAGTCGTTATATCACTCCTAATAATGAGCTGAGGTGGTGCCAACAGGATTGTAGCCAAAATGGGGCTCCAAAAGGGAGGCATCAGCATCCTCTGAGGAACCCTGAGGTTTGCAAACAGTATCAAAACCAAACACCTAAAGGACATAAACCCCAAAACAGCTCAATGAGGGCTGTGTGTGTTCATTAGGCACAAGTTGTTGAGCATCAGTCGGAAAAGAAAAATGGAAAGGGGGGAGGGAAGGGCAAAAAAAATAAATAGAAGATTCTGCTCGAGCTCCTTACAGCCCATGATATCCTGGGGGGGGGGGTGTCCACAAACAATTTACTCCAAGCTGGCTGTCTTTGGAGATTTTTAGGGATACATGATGTGATGGCCATCCAGCAGCCACGCTGGAGCTTATCAGGAAAAACCAGATTTCCTGAGACTGCTGAAAGTCCGATTCTTTTCCTTAAGTTGGGTTCTCTGCGGTGTAGTTGCTGTGTGCCCCAACCCCCGCACTGACCTCGGGTATGCTAGCCCTGCCCAGGGCATACTTTTCACTGTGATCCTGGTCAAGGGGTTTCCCATCCCTGTGTTTCCCAGCACAAACCAATTAGTGTCGACTCAGAAGTAACTCCCATTGTGGCTTGTCCCCTGAATGTGCACATCAGAATTTACAGATATCTCCCGCCCAATTGAGATTGCACATTTTAAAGCACTAATTCCCTAAAGGCTGTAAAGCACTTTCTCGAAGCTGCAATTCTTCATTGTTTGGTTTATTGCCATTTGGAAGTAACTACTTCCACCTTCGAACATCCGATCCTGTGCAACATCAGGTTAGAAAGGGGGTTTGTTTCCCATCCCCTTGTTTCTGGTCCCTGCCTTTTGTAGCACAAACATAAGTGGGTCTACTCAGAAGTAGCCTCCATTGTGGTCAATGAGGCTTGTTTCCCAAATGCATGCTTCTGAAGTTGCTGAGGTTCTCCTGAATCAAAGTAACGTCAAAGCTTTGAAGCGTCGACTGATTGCAGCACAGCAGGGAGAACGCTGTGTTCTTTGTTGCTTTAAGGAAGTAAGTAAAGTGGGGGGAGGCGGGTTCATGGCAGAGATAACACTCTGTTCTTGTAATGACTGTTGTTCTAAGGGAGTAAAGTAATGTGGGGTGGGAAGGAGTGATTTTATCAAAGGAGAAAAGGGGGTGAGAGCCTGGATGGGGGTGGGGAAGCTTCTCGTATTGGTTGAGCTGCCCCTGTCAGTGTCTCAGATGATGTTCACTCCAACCCCGCCACCCCACCAGGAAATATGTCCTGTGAAGCAACTTAGAATGGTGCACTTAGAATGGTGCAGGACTCATGGAGCCCTGTGAGGATCCCCGGGTAATCCTCCATTCACTCCTCCTTCCACTGTCATGGAGAAACCCCCAAGACAATTAAAACCACTCCAATGTCTCCATATGGGATGTAATGCACCAACACTGAATTTGGAAATTTCTTAGTTGGAAAATCTCCTTTCTCTAATTCATCTTGCTTGACAGTGCAATGACACATGATTAATACTCATTTTATGCAATAGTGCAAGCATGGATGCTGAGCCAACAGGCAATCTTATTACAATGTGAGTCAATATCAACATTCTTCAAAGAAGTTTTTCAGTAGAAGTCTTTTGAAGAGCAACAGCAAAATGAGGCAGAAGTGGGAAATGCTGAGAAGAAAAATGGAGTAGAGGATACTCCTTGGAAAAGGGTGACAGTTAAGAGAAGAACTAGATGCCACTCTGCACCAGTGGAAGCAGTGGAGCTGTGGAACCGATTCCAGGTACTTGCGGATGAGACTGGAGGACAGCCTGCAGAGGAAGAACCGCAGGGGAACCTGCATGAGAGTGAGCAAGAGGCTAAAGGTCAGTCAAACAGAGGCGATGAAACCCAGGCCTACAACAAGAAGAGTGGTAGTAGTGGGAGACTCCTTGCTGCGTGGGTTCGAGACCCAAGTATGTCGCAAAGACCCGTGGACTCGCCAAGTATGTTGTCTCCCGGGAGGACAGATTAGAGACGTGACTGAAAGGTTGCCTGCACTCATAAAGCCCACTAACAGGTATCCCTTTCTTCTCATCCATGTGGGAACAAATGATACTGCCAAGCGGAGCTACAAAGAACTACGAAGTCAGATTTTGAAGCTTTGGGAAGGAAACTCAAGAACTTTGGGGCCCAGATAGTTTTCTCATCCATCCTTCCAGTAGTTAAAAGAGGGATAGAAAGGGAACGAAAAATACTGTGGGCGAATGATTGGCTACGAAGGTGGTGGCGATGAGAGAGATTAGGATTCTGGGACAATGGGCTATACTTCCTGGAAGATGGACTGTTGGCAAGGGATGGGTTGCACTTCACAAGGGATGGGAAGAATGTGTTTGGCCTCAGCATGAACAACTTCATCAGGAGGGCTTTAAACTGAATCCTATAGGGAAGGGAGATGTAAAGTTGGGGGTAACAATGGACGTAGGCTCATGCACCGCAACAGAGAGAACAGCTTTAATAGCGCCCAATAATAGTCTTCAGACACATGTAGGAAGAAAGCCAGACTATGAAGCACATGGTCTTCGATGTCTATATACTAATGCCCAGAGTATGGGAAACAAACAGAACGAACTTGAACTCTTAATACAAGAGGGAAATTATGACTTGATAGGTGTAACTGAGACTTGGTGGGATGACCCTCATGACTGGAATACAGCAACTGAAGGATATAACTTGTTCAAAAAGAACAGGAGGAACAGAAAAGGAAGTGGGGTTGCGCTATATGTGAAAAATACCTATCTCTGCACATACAGGAGGATGAGCTTGGTAGCCCCATCGACAGCATCTGGATCAAAATAAATGGAGCAAAGAATAAAAGGAACATGGTGGTCGGAGTCTACTACCGGCCACCCAATCAAGGAGAAGACGAGGATGAAACTTTTGAAAAGCAAATAGCCAATGTTTTAAGGAAGCATGATGTAGTAGTAATGGGGGACTTCAATTTCCCCGATATTTGTTGGGAGACAAATTCTGCAAAACATGGCCCCTCCAGGAAATTCCTGACTTGTGTGGCAGATAACTTCCTCCTATAGAAAATAGAGGAAGAAACTAGAGGATCGGCTATCCTTGACTTGATCCTAACCAAGAGAGATGACTTAATGGATAAAGTAGCAGTTACAGGAACTCTGGGGGAAAGCAACCACGTTGTACTTGAGTTCTTGGTTCTAAGGGAAGCAAAAGCCGAGTGTAGTCAAACGTGTACCCTGGATTTTAGGAAAGCTGATTTTAATAAACTCAGAACAATGATCAGGAAGGTCCCATGGCAAGCGACGCTAACGAGAAAAGGAGTCCAAGATGGGTGGGAGCTTTTAAAAAAGGAAATTCTCAAGGCACAATTACAAACAATTCCAACAAGAAGAAAAGGTGGAAGACAACAGAAGAAGCCAATGTGGCTTCACAAAAAGCTTAGAGATGACCTGAAAACAAAAAAGGACACATATAGGAAGTGGAAAGAAGGCCAAGCAACAAAGGAAGAGTTCAGGCAGGTAGCACAGAATTGCAGGGATGGTGTCAGGAAGGCTAAAGCTGAGAATGAGCTGAGGTTAGCAAGGGATGTGAAAAACAGCAAAAAGGCTTTCTTCAGGTACGTGCACAGTAAAAGACAGAGGAAAGACATGGTTGTTCAGCTATTAAATAAGGATGGCAAAATGATAACAGATGACAAGGAAAAGGCAGAGGTGCTCTATTCCTACTTTGGCTCAGTCTTCTCCCAAAAGAGGGTCTATGACCCCTATGGCAAAGGCGAAGTACAGGCTGAAGGGGCAGGATTGCAGCTTGAGATTGATAGGCTTATGGTCAAGGAACACCTAATTACTTTAAATGAGTACAAATCTCCAGGGCCAGATGAACTGCATCCTAGAGTAATAAAGGAACTGGCAGAAGAACTCTCAGAACCGCTGTCTATTCTGTTTGAGAAATCATGGAGGACGGGTGAAGTGCCAGATGACTGGAGGAGGGCTAATATGGTCCCTCTCTTCAAAAAGGGTAAAAAGGAGGAACCTGGGAACTACAGACCAGTCAGCCTGACATCAATCCCTGGGAAAATTCTGGAGCAGATAAAGCAATCCATCTGCAAGCACCTTGAAAATCATTCAGTGATTACTCGAAGCCAACATGGATTTGTCAAGAACAAGTCCTGCCAGATGAATCTGATCTCATTTTTTGATCAAGTAACCTCCCTTGTGTCAGGGTGGACACTGAGCCCATAGAATCCCAGAGTAGTTCTGATTCTGAGGAAGAGCAGCCGCTCCTGGGAGAGGAGCGCGCTTATCCTTCCCAGGGCCAACAGGTGGCAGAGATTCCTCCCACCGGCATTCCTGGCATAGATAGCACTCCCGGGAGTGAGAGAGCGTGGGAAGACTTGCTGGACGCGCAACGCCGACGCAGGGAGCAGCGCCGAATGGAGGGCGCAGAAAGGAGGCGTAGTGCCCGGTTGGCACGCAAACAATGGTTGCGCCCAGAGGATCCAAGGAAAAAGGGAGGGACTCTCCCTAGCCCATAAGTTCAGGGTCCGCCAGTGATTCTCCTTCAAATGGGGACCAACTGTTCCAACTTAGGGCATAGGTACTCTGCTAGTTGTTAACAGTAGAGTTGTTAAGTTGTAAAAGAGGAATAAAGCTTTGAAAAGAATCCCTTTGTCTGTGTCTGGACTTGGCTACTGGATTAGACTGAAAGAGGCCACCAAGGAGCCCTTGACACCTTGTGGACTGGGGGAATGCTGTAGACATAATATACCTTGACTTCAGCAAAGCTTTCGACAAAGTGCCCCATGATCTCCTGATGAGCAAACTAGCTCAAAGTGAGCTAGATGAAACAACAATCCGGTGGATCCACAGTTGGCTACAGAATCGGACTCAAAGAGTGCTTATCAATGGGACTTTCTCAAACTGGGGAGAGGTAACGAGTGGGGTACCACAGGGCTCAGTCCTGGGCCCAGTGCTCTTCAATATTTGTATTAATGACTTGGAGGAGGAGGTGCAGGGAATGCTGATCAGATTTGCAGATGACACAAAATTGGGAGGGATAGCTAATACCCTGGAAGACAGAAACAAAATTCAAAGTGGTCTTGATAGACTGGAGCGCTGGGCAGAAAACAACAGAATGACATTTAATAGGGATAAATGCCAAGTTCTGCACCTAGGAAAAAGAAACCAAATGCACAGTTACAAGATGGGCGATATGCGGCTCAACGATACTACAAGCGAGAAGGATCTTGGAATTGTTGTCGATCACAAGCTGAAGATGAGCCAACAAGGTGATGTGGCTGAAAAAAAGCCAAATGCTCTTTTGGGCTGCATTAATGGAAGCACTAGTTCCCCTCTGCTCAGCACTGGTTAGGCCTCATCTGGAGTACTGTGTCCAGTTCTGGGCACCACACTTTAAGAAGGATGCAGACAAGCTGGAGAGGGTTCAGAGGAGGGCAACTAAGATGATCAGAGGACTGGAAACAAAGCCCTATGAGAAGAGACTGAAAGAACTGGGCATGTTTAGCCTTGAGAAGAGATGACTGAGGGGAGATATGATAGCGCTCTTCAAGTACTTGAAAGGTTGTCACAGAGAGGAAGGCCAGGATCTCTTCTCCATCATCCCAGAGTGCAGGACATGGAATAATGGGCTCAAGTGACAGGAAGCCAGATTCCGGCTGAACATCAGGAAAAACTTCCTGACTGTTAGAGCAATACGACAATGGAACCAACTACCTAGGGAGGTAGCGGGCTCTCCCACACTGGAGGCATTCAAGATGAGGCTGGACAGCCATCTGTCAGGGATGCTCTGACTTGGATTCCTGCACTGAGCAGGGGGTTGGACTCGATGGCCTTGTAGGCCCCTTCCAACCCCACTATTCTATGATTCTATGAGTATTGGAATTGAAGTAATGAGTAAAAAAAGAAACTAGGAGTGTCTCAAATTCTTTATTTTGCACCAGTTAGGGCAGAAAGGAACACTTAACAAAAACCAAAAAAAGTATTGTTTCACTATTGATACAGTGGAGAAACTGTGGTTGGTTGTCTTATTGCACTAAAATTTAGTGACTGAACTTTTGTTCTAATTCACATAAGACAAATTCTAAAGAAATAAAGTCAGTTTCCTGCCTCAAAAGTTATCTTATTTTTAAAAATTCTGCGAGATGACAAATTACTCTATCAACTTCCACAATATTGGCCAATTTGTAAACACTAAAAAAGGCAGTTAAATACCATGATATTGTCACGCAAATGCTACCAAAACCAAGCTGTTTCAAATTTACAAAGCACCGCCCTCTTGAGTCTCTTCTGCAAGAACGTGCTATTAGGCATATAGCATCTACATCACATTACTGTTTGGTCAATAAAACAACAGACAGTGTGTCACAAACGTCTTCAAATTCAGAAAAATCTGGAAACTTGTAAGCTACTGAGCCTGAAAGATGGTGCATGTTGAGTTGGAACTACAGGAACCTAGAGCAAGGGTCTTTAACTGGATATCCACCTGTTCAAAATGGTTCAGTTCAGCAGATTCACAGATTGGAAACTATCTAACGAAAACTTTTCAGATGTAAAGGCATTTATTCAAGTCTCTGTTCTGTCCAGAGGGTCACCAGTATGGCTTTATACCAAGCAGAATTACTTCTAGGTTACAATCTTCCAACAGTTTTGCATACAAAATTAATTTGGGTATGGAGTTCTGTATGGGAAGATATGGAGCACCAGAACCATAAACTCACTAATGGTAACACATACTCCTCACAGCATGTACTGTCCTATGAAGGCCTCAGTTCTTTGCAGGTCTGAGATGTTGGTTAAGATCATGGGGCATAGTTAAACACCCCGTGCTGGTTTTATCAAACAAGGAGAAACAGCACCAAATATTAGTAACATCCAGATACTAATTCTAAATGTTTTGTTCTTGAGGAACACAGCACCATCTTCACAGCAATGCAGATAGTGCAATCAAGATATCAGAATACATATCCCCAAACCTGTCATTAAGCCATTCTGAATTAAATAGCTTTAAATAGTCAAAACATTGCTGCTGTACTAAGGTTACAGAAATACCCTCAAATGATGCAGCACTACTCCTACATTGTATTCCCAGGGTTTTTTCCTAAGGGAATATTCTTAAACCGCAAATTCTATGGTTATGCCACACTTGGAAAATCCTGGGGAAGCAGGCCCTGGCTTTGCTACCAGCTTTCAGCTGTGATACTAGTCAACTAACTTTCTATAGTAGCTGTGCAGCTTTCTTCAAATAGGAGAGGGGGGCATCTGAGAACACTCAGCACCCATGGATTCAGAAATTACTGGCAAGTCAGCAATAGCTAGACAGGCCAGAGTGACAGGCCCCTTGTCAGGTGACCTATAAGAAATCAGATGACTTCAATTTGGGGACAAGGCATTTTTTAATGAGGAAAAGTGTTCTTGGCTCCCACACTGTTGTACGCTTACCATGTTATAGGGGGACTAGGGGCCAATCTCATGTTGCTTCTCCTTGAGCCTTCAAAGGACTAGGTTGGAGAGTATTCTTCCAGTACTGGGATCTTCT
The DNA here is from genome assembly GCF_057233095.1 of Heloderma suspectum. NCBI lineage: Eukaryota > Metazoa > Chordata > Lepidosauria > Squamata > Helodermatidae > Heloderma > Heloderma suspectum. The sequence goes on along the minus strand of NC_139462.1, from coordinate 127,961,586 downwards.
TTAAAATAATAAAAAGTAATGTAGATGTGCGTGAGAGGGATTCTAACCCACTAAAATATTATTGCCATTATGATGTGCGAAAAGAGCCTGCTTACAGCTGCAGGGTTTCAAAAGGTATAAATCTGGGGTTGTTCTGTGCAAATATTTACTGGGGATAAAGGTAGTTTCCAATACCTCAGGGGTGTCAGAGACCAATACTCATACACAGAGGTACACTTTATTGGACCTAAGGATTTAAATCCTAAATCAGCAGCTTGGTACAACAGTCGCCTCCATTGCTCAAGAGATTTGTCTGGCTTTTTATCCAGCTTTTAAATTAAAGACAATTCCTGCTGCCTAACTTCTGCTGCATTAAACAGAAGCTAAGATCTGTCTTTGACACCCATTTAACAAGGACAACAGCAGCAGCAGGAATAGGACATTTTGGCTTTGAACAACGAGTGCAACCCACAGCAATCTAGAAAGGTACCTCACAATCTTGTCTGATTTTGCCCCAGGAGGAGCTTGTTCTAAAATTCAAACCATCTTCCAAATTTGCCCAGCTAGATCATACACCAAACAGTGGGATACTATCTTATTCTTGCACAGGGCTCCTCCACCTCTGCTCCATGAGACAGAACAGCCACAAAAGGGAAGGGAAGACAATTATTTATTGGCCACGGGAACTGGAAGGATCCATCTGATTCAACTCTGACTGATCCAACAGTTCAAAGTCATCCCCTTCAGCATCTGTGTCCAGCTCCGAGCTGGAGGTCCGGAGGAAGGCCTTGGCACTTTGCTGCCGTCTGTTGCCACGCATGGAGCCCGGCTGGGAGGCTCCAGACAAGGCCAGCTGGATCATTCCCCTGGTTACAAAGCCAGCTAAGTCATCTGTAAGGTTGTGCATCAATGGCAGCTCACCCAGGAGGATCTCCGAGGTCACTTCCTCCTGCTCATGAGAGAGACCGTTATCTTCCTGGCCCTGTATACGGGAGGCAAGGCTTGGGATGCCTATACTGGTGTCATCTTCATCATCTATGCCTGTCATCTCAGGGTTGATGGAAGGGAAATCTGGAAGATCTCGGGCAAATGATTCCTCAGGGTCACTGTGGCCATCGAAGTCTAAGGAGAGAAAGACAGTTCGGCAGTTAAAACCATGACATGGCTTCTTCCTTAACCACCAAGCACAGTTTAACTTCATTTTAGAGAACAATTCCTTTTATAGAATTCATTTTATGCTATATTGCCTCCCCTGGAAATCCATGATCTGGGAAGTAACATTTATCAGCGTGAAAGGGAGCCATATAAAACCCACTTGTACGTACTTGCCTGAACTGACCCTTCTGCATGAAAAAGAAAAAAATCAAGCCTTCTGTACTACAACAGACACTCAGAATTGAGTCTGAGGGACCAAGAATTAAGTATTAAGTGTAATTTTATAGCAACTATATCTTGCCTCCTTCTTTGCCCACCCCAGTAAGAGCTGTCCTCACCTTCAGATCCCTCTGTCAAGGGGGTTTGGCCTCTCGACAGATTGAATGTCCCATTCTCAGTGTAGGATACTTCTGCATCAGAATGTTCCGAATCAGAGATAGCCAGCTCTTTGGCAACCACTGCATCATCCAACTTGGAAGAAAACAGGCAACAAACAAGCTCTTAGAAAGGTTATTTTCGGTTACCAAACTGGAGAGTATGCACAGACAAAGACAGGAAAGGCCAGTCATTTTATGGAAAAACCTCAAAGAAATTGCAAACAAAAATAAGTGATTTTTCATACACAGAAAGGTACTGCAATCAACATATCCAACATCTACCAAAATCAAAGTAGGCAGAGGCCAAAGTTGATTTTTAGTTTCATACACTTAGAATAATGCACATAACTGGACTCCTGTTGGTCTGATTCTCTTAAACTAATGGTGGGCTGAAATTCCTGTCATGTAAAATCATCTAATGGACCTATTTGGGTGAAAGGGCTCCTGAGGTTTGAATGGAGGAGTTACCAGAAGGAAAAGACTGAAGAATTGGAAAACAGGTGTGTGCATTTGCAAAGCTAACTATGGAATGTGAACAACCAGGACATGTAGTCAAATGACATGTTTTTGCACATTGTACAAAGACTTGGGACAGTATTTAAACTATACTGAAATCAGCAGAACTTTGAGGAAGACATGGACACCAAAGCAGTAGCTAGCAAGCTAGCACACCTCCTGCTTCTAATTATATGGTCTGGGTTGCTCCAGCACTGGTAACTATTTGAGTGAATGTGGAAAGTGTGAATGGATTGAATTTAACTGCACTTTATCTAAATAAAAGTGTTCTAGAAATTACATTTCGGTTTTGAGTCTCAGTCTGTGATCCTGTTCGGATGTAACAGTGGAGTCTGGTGGCAATTCATGGGTTAATTAACCCACAAATTGTGGGGATGCATGCTGTATGCAAGCCGCTTCCCGTTTCCTGCAACAACCTATGAATGCTGCATTTGTAGATTGCTTCTGTGATGTCTGAACCAGACACCTGGGGTTGTTCATGGGTTAACCTGAGGTTGCTTAACCCACGAACAGCCTTGGCAATCCCAAATGACTGGGTTTGGACATCACAGAAACAACCTACAAATGTCACATTCTTAGGCTGTTGCAGGAAACTGGAAGCGGCTTGTTCACAGTGCACGTCCTTGAAATTCCTGGGTTAATTAACCCATGAATTGCTGCTGGACACTGCCATTACTTCCAAACAGGGCCAGTTTCTGCAGGGCCATTTGTGCTTCCCCTGCAAAAACGGGGAGGACTTTTTCATTGAGGGGGAGGGGGGGGATTTTCTTGAATTTTTCAGGATGGGGCTTTAGCCATGGTTACCTTGTTTAGCTTTATGAGGTGGCCAAGGCAGCTTAGTTCCCAGTGGCATTCAGGCTCATCCCTCAGGAAATGTGGCCTGGCCTCACACTGTTATGAGCAGCCATGAAGTGTTTAAAAAAGAGTTACAGGAGCAGGAGGGTGTGTGTGTAAAAGTTAAGTAAGGTAAATATAGCCAAATCCTCCTTTACCCAAAATTTATTTATTTGTTTACAGGATTTATAAACCACTCCACATCTAAGCAGATTCTGGAACAGTGAGCAATAAAAGATAAAAGAATAAAAGACCATATTAAAAATTTGTTATTTAAAAAAAACAGAATACCAGTAAAAACTCTACTGGTCAGTCAAGGAAGGCTTCCTGAAATAAAGATGTTTTCAGGAGGTGCTGGAAGCAACACAATGTTCGCACCTGCCTGACCTCCAGAGGCAGGGAGTTCCATAGAAAGGGGGCCACCACACTGAAGGCTCTTCTCCGGGTGGACTCCAGTCGGGCCATAGGTTTGTGCAGAACCACCAGGAGCATGCCCTCTGATGACCTCAGTGACTGGGCAGGCTGGTAAGGGAGAAGGCACTCTCTCAGGTATCCTGGTCCCAAGTTGTTGAGGGCTTTGTACACTAGTACCAAAACCTTAAAACCTGGCCCGGTAGCAAACAGCCAGCCAGTGTAGTTCCCTCAGCAAAGGAGTTGCATGCTGAAAAGGGGCAGCTCCTGACAACAGCGGAGCTGCTGCATTCTGCACTCCAGCTTACAGAGCAGCCTAAGCCCCACATAGAGCACACTGCAATAACCTCGTCTTGAGGTTACCAGCCTGTGTACCACTGTGGCCAAGTCCAGGAGAGACTGTAGCTGGCAAGCCAGCTGAAGCTGGTAAAAGGCACCACTTGAGCCTCCAGTGACAGTGATGGGCCTAGGAGTACCCTCAGACTATGAACCTGATCATTCAAAGGGAGTGCAACCCCACCCAGAACAGGCAATAAGCCAATCTCCCAGGCTCAGGAACCACTCACCCACAGGGCTTCCGTCTTGGCAGGATTCGGCTTCAGTTTATTGGCCCTCATCCTGCCCATTATTGAGTCTAGGCACTGATCCAGGACTTGCACAGCCTCACCTGATTCAGATGCCACAGGGAGATAAGAGTTGTGTGTCATCAGCATTTGGCTTCAAATCCCCTAATGACCACTCTCAGCGGCTTCATATTGATGTTGAACAACACTGGGGACAAGATAGTACCCTGCGGAACCCCATAGCTCAATTGTCACTTTCTGAAATCAGCCCCACAGGTAAGATTGGAACCACTGTAACACAGTGCCTCCAATGCCCAACCCATGAAGTCGATCCAGGAGGATATCATGGTTGATGGTATCAAAAGCCGCTGAAAGACTGAGCAGAATTAACAGGGTTGCACTCCCCCTGTCTCTCTCCTGATAAAGGTCATCCATCAGGGTGACCAAGGCTGATTCAGTCCTGTAATCAAGTTGAAACCCAGACTGAAATGGGTCTAGGTAATATACCATAGCCACCTGAGGATAATACTTCATGCATTTGATGAAGTAAATTCTGCTTCTCGATAGCTTATGACATTTGCTTGTCTTTAAAGTGCTACAGGACTCTTGTTTTGCTACAACCCTCTACACTGCTTCCCCTCTGGAAGTTATAATCTTAGATACAAAAGGGATAGGCAACCTTACTGGGTCATGGGCACATTTAGCATTTTGAGGAATTGTCCTGGGCACCACCACAAAATGACTGCCATGGGAGGCATGGCAAAGGACAACCTGCCCAAAAGACTGAGTACAAGGCAAAGGTGGGGGTCACACTAAACAACTCTATTTAACCCAGTTTTCAGCAGAAACAGCAACACTGTTTCAAAAGAAGCATATTTCATAGCAATCTCAGCTGCCAGTATGAAAATGTGTGTGCTCTAGCTGAGAGGGGCAGGGCACCTTGGCGAGTGCCAAGGAAAGTGCCTAGAGTGCATTTGTGCTTATGGGCACCATGTTGCCTACCCTTGAGACACAGTCAAGCAATGTTTAGTCACCTTTAATTTTACATTAAGTGAATTAAACCAACAAGGATCAATTTATGTGTCTTTTTCTAAGTTCATGAGAGTAAAAGTCTCTAATGGTGGCCTTTGCCCACTTTGATTTTGGTTGACTATGGATGTTTTGATTGAGAAATCTTAAAGAATATGAAAAAAAAACTTGTATTTGTGTTGCAATTTCTTTGAGGTGGTCTATTCCTTGTTCCCTAACTTGTGGCCTATGGTGCTTGAGAAAAAGAACTGTGTCACCCCTCCTAATCTTACTAGAATAGTCAGAAGCAGAATCTGCTTCTGAGAATTTAAGACATGGTGCTTACAAAGCAAATCCAATGACACTATAAAAACAATTTCATATTCAAATTAAGAGGATGAATAAAGCTACCAGAAGACACCACATGCTTCAAATCAAGAAAATATGAACAGAAACTCACAGGCTACCCTGTTGCCCCTCCCACCAATCCCAGCAGTATCCCATGCTTTAGCAAGATCTGTGCTATATTTACCTTGGGGCAGAAAGCAGCAAGCTCTTCTTCACTGTCACTCCCATCAGCACTAGCAGGATGCTGCCTCAGCATCTGGTGTCGCACTGCAGTGAAATTGGAGCCCAGAGTAGCAGTTATGGATTGGAACAAAACAACTCAGCATGTCCACAAAGAAGCCAAGAAAAAGAAAAGAGTGCTGCATTAAAGCAAGGCTATAGAGAGATAAGCTACTAGGACTGGAAACCAGAGACTGCAGAGGGGAGGGATGGACACACCAAGCATCAGAATGACAACTGACCTCTGTGCCCTAATTAGGATGGCCACAATTCTAATCTCCTGTTTTTGGCAATCAATTGTTCCTTGACTGCAAGAAGCACTAATTTCCAAGCAATTGTGGTTAGGTGAGGAGGAACTTTCTAAAGCAGCCACTGGCTCATTCACTACTTTGATCCAAACCACTAAGGTGCCAAGTCTCTCATGTCACCAGCAAGAAGGGGCAGCTCACAAGAATGTAATATGCAACATCCCCCCCCCCACCCATGAACTGGTGGCAGTTAATACCAGCCATGTACCAGACTCACGTTGCCTCTCTTTATGCTTGGCCATCATGTAGCCATGAACGCTGAAGTCTAATCGCCGCAGAGCTGGCTCCAGTTTGGTGTACAGACGCTGACCAAGGTGGTGGTACACAGCAAGTGGCCACAGCAGGAGGGAAAGCACTGGAGGAAGAGGATGATTAGAAGGCTGGTGCTCAGCTGCTCAATGAACACGCCCAAGAAGCGTTTTGGGACAGATATTTAGGGTAACACAGTAAGTACACACAGTTTACAACAGGGGTGGGCAACTTGTGGCCCTCCAGATTTTTTGGTCTACAACTCCCATCAGCTCTAGCCAGCACAGCCAATGGTGAGGGATCATGGGAGTTGTAGGCCAAAACATATGGAGGGCCACAAGTTGCCCACCCCAATTTACAATGAAACGAAAGCAAGTTGGAGCTGGCTCTGACTGAACTCAGCTGTCAGCTCACAGCTTGGCATAACTGTACATTTGTATATACAAATGCTCTGCCCTTTCAAGTGAAGGGCACTCTTACTGTCCAGTCCTCCTTTTGACACACAGCTACTCACTTGTTAAATAGGCAAGACAGACACCTGGAATGTACTGGCCCAGCACAGCCAAAAATGTGAGGACACCACAAGCTAGAAGGCAGAACTGGAGAAACAAAACACAAAGTTAGTTTCTACTGAATTAAGGAGAGTGAGCAAACTGGCTCTTATGGCCCAAGACCATACAAGCACATTTTGACTGCTGCCAGCAAACTGATTCCTTGGGAATGCAGGCCAAAACACACATCCTGCTTGAGAAGCCTTGCATAAGCAGGGGGATGGGCAGAAGACTCATGAACTGCAGCTGTCTTTGGGTCTTGGGTGGTGTTGACAGAATCAGGGCAAAACCTCGAGAATATAGGTGGAAGTAAAACCAGTCTGTTGGAAGTTCCATCATGTCGGATGGCTGCAGTTTTTTCTGTCTGCCCTTTTCCACACTTTCCCTTTGTAACTGCCTCCAGTGTTCCCCTCCCAGCACAGAAAGTATACCTGTACAAGCATTTATGTACACAGTTACAGATGTAGTATGAACAATCCTCCTTGCACATAATGGGTAATTCAGACCGGTGCTGTTCTCAAATCTTTGTTTTAGATTAACCCTCCCCCTTGCCCATTACCAAATGGCTGGTACCAGTAGGGGCTGCTTTTCACCTTGCCCGGATTTTGCCTTTTGAAGCCCAACAGGTTCCTCATGAAGCTCTCTCCTGTGACCCATCCTTCTGCCAAATAGTGACATAGTTCAGGCACACTCAGCAGTTGGGGGTGGACGTAGCCCCAGCTGGAGGAACAAAGATGACATTTTACCTTGCTAATAAAGTATCAATAAATGGATCCTATGGCAGTTTTAAAATGGCCGATTCATTCTCATTACACTTCTATGAAGCAACTTAATCTTCAGGTTTTACAAATGAGAAACCAAGACAGGGAGAGAAATCCCATGGCCCTTAGACAGTGTGTGTGTGTGTGTAATAGGATAGTTCAGATTCCTGGAGTCCGAGCTCAGAGACACCACCTCAGACCCTGGACAGAGACTCACACCTCAGTCCGACCTCAGACCGTGGAGTCCGAGCTCTCCGCTCCCTCCCCCTCACAGCCAGCATGGAGAGAACCAGCTTGCAAAAATGACCTTGGAAAGGGGATGGTTCTGTGGGTGGGGAGGGGACTGGGGAAGCAGGGACACGTGCTATCCCCAGCCTCCTCCCTCCTCCTCTGCAGAGTCCTAGGGAGATGGATAAAAACGCCAGTCTAGCAAAAATGTAGAGCGGGGGAAGCGCGGAGGTAAAGCAGATTGCCTCTGAGCTCCTCCCGCTCTGCATAGGATGCTTGTCAGTGTCCGAGTTCAGAGGCTGACAGGCATCTGGATAAGACTGCGTCCTAAAGTAGTGATTTGTCCTTGTTAAGTCCATAACAGAAGTGGAACTTGAAGCTACATCTCTTATTTACTGCAACCTGCCTCTGCATTTCAAATTCATACTTGCTTAATCTGAGGGGAGGCTTTCCCAACCACCAGCGACCCTGCTTGTGAGATTGCAGTTTTCCCACCACCGGGAGCACTAGAGAAACAGTTATCTCACTGGAAAGGCGAAAGCATCTCCCCATCCTCAGTATTCCACCTGTGAGATGTTATTTCTGTAACTACAAGGGGTGGAAAAACAGTAATCCCTAGATCTCAGTGGGCTGGGAGAGTAGATTCAAACCTCCCCATCCCTGTGTGCTGAAGGGTGTGTGTGTGAGTGAATGCACTTATGGGTGTGGACCGTGACCCCTTGGGGCCAAAAAAGTTGTGCACCTCTGCGCACATATCCCACAGAAGTATGTGGCACCCTGACTGTGGAATGAGCTCCCTAGAGAGGTTCGTGTGGCACCTATGTTGTACTCCTTCCAGCGCCAGGTGAAGACCTTTTTATTCTCCCTTTTTTTTAAAGCATTTTAGCTTCCTAATCTTTTAGCTCTGGCATTTTAAATCCGTATTTTAAATACCTGCATTGCTGCTAGGTTTTATTCTGCTTGTACCGTTATATTGTGGTTTTAACCTTTCATATTTTATATTGTTTTATGCTGTACCTTGTGGTTTTAATTTTTATGACCCGCCCAGAGAGCTTCGGCTATTGGGCCGTATAGAAATAAAATAAATAAAATAAAAATAAGTAAATTATTTTTCTCAATTTAAATGGGACATGAACTGAAGGAATTTGTTATGGGAGGTAGCCTGCTGAAGTTCAGACAAACCACCCTTATGCAGTCATGATTAGGTTGCTTAAAGAGTGCTAAGGGGGCAATTAAACTCCATTAAGTGACCTTCACTGTACATTCAAAGAGATTAAAGAGCAGCAAAATGAGTGGATTTTACCATTTTTTCCAATACATTCTTCCAGAAAAACTGGGGATTCACAGAACTATGTGAATGTAGAGTTCAAGGCCTCAGGTTCAAGGCTTTCAGCCCAATCTTAATTAAGTTTTACTCTGGGACTTGCTTTGCGGTAGTCTTACTTCCAAGGAGGCGCAGGATTGCAGCCTTAGTTACAAAATATCAGGAGAGGCAGGTGAGTAACAATATTTAGAAGCAACGCATCTTTCCTTCAAACCACCCATTCAAGATCATTCGCTGCCAGTAATGTTTAAATTAACAAATAAGCATCACAGCTAAGCAACACAAGCACAGATAACATGAAACATGCAATAAAGAAAAGGGGACTGAATTTTTCATACCTTTCATTGTCTAATTCATCAGGTTGTGCTACTAGAACATTAAAAACACATCAGAATTAGTTGTAAAAAAATGTCTGGGTAAACACTTTGCTGTATCATCAAAACATGCAGATAAATCATGCATGCATTTTTACTACGGACAGCCAGTAACTGAAAACATCATGAGTATAGTACTTTGTCACGTGTGCCTCTGCTTTTATAAACTGTTACACTCTCATCTTATTAAATTATTTTATTTAAAATATTTATATACCACTCTTCATTGCAGCTTCCAGTAAATTTACACAGTAATGCCAACTCTGTTACCAAACATCACTACCTCAGCCTTGCAACCAATATTTAAGCTTGTGCAAATACCCTTTTTGAGTCCTAATCTAAGACAATGATTATCAAAATATACACAGGCCTTCTTAGGGAGGAGCAGGCAGTTACCATGAGAAGCATGAGCATGTCCTCACTGGATGTTTGAACTAGGTCCCAATCCAAGCCCACTGCCTTTCAGCCAACACAATGCCAAAGTGACTGCGTTGCCTGACCTGTATCAATTGCCAGTACTGGGAGGAAAAGTGAGGTAATTTAAGATTTGAAAACCTCTCTTCCAGGCACCACTGAAGCATGCCCCAGGCCTAGAACAAGGTTTTTCTCTCCTCTTCTCTCTTTGCCCAGACAGGAACGGAGAGTGACTTGGAAAGTGACTTTGCGGCATTTTATGCCAAGATTATAGTTAACAAGTCCTTTACAAACAAATCCCTCTCTCATTAGTAACAGGACTTAAAGTGAAGGACATGCATGAATTCAGGCTCTTCTTATTTCTACTCCAGAAATGTTTGCTTATATGAATGTTAGGGTTCACTCCATCCCACCCAAGAATGCCTCTGTCCAAAGGGAATTACTTCTACCTGTCTATAGAGCTCAGTAGAGCCCAGCAGTAAATAACTCAGATGGCTTCCTTCAACATGACCTTGCTTGTAGGAGAAAGTGGGCAATTGTGTGTAAACTGCATACAACGCATACCTTCCTGAATGACCCTATAGGAATTTCTTATGCTGCTTTCCGCTGTTGGTGTGAAAGCAGTCAGAAAAGGCTAGGGAGGCTCACTAAGACATTAAGGGTGCAATCCTATGCATGTTTAGACAGACAAAAGTCCTATAACTCCCAACATTCCCCAGCCAGCACAGGACTTTTGTCTTTCTAAACATGCACAGTATTGCTCCTTAACAGTGCAGTTTTATATATGTCTATTCAGAAGTAAGCCCCTCTGAGCTCAATGATACATGCTCCAAATATGTATATATAGGATTACAGCCTCAGATCCTCTGCTCTAGGAATAGAAAATCTTCCCTCTTTCAGGATAAATTTAAATAGTGTATTTAGGAAATTATCATTTCTTACTCTTGTATCCTTCTAAGGTCCTCAGAAGCATTTTATCTAGACATGTAAAATTTCCAGAAATTCCAAGCCATGGGGAAAAATAAGCGGGGGGGAGGTTAAAAATGGAAGTTTTATGCAAAATGGAAAACTATGCAATACTTTTTTTTAGCATTCTTTACAGATCTAAAGTCACTTTGTTATGTATAACTTGGTTGGCTCAAAAAATTATCATTACAATTTCAAAGATTTAAGACTAAACTCAGTAAATCTGTAATTATTGTGTGAATAAACTATACTTTTCAACAATATACCAAACATGATAATTTTATGAGCAAACCAAGTTACACATAATACATTTTAGGTTCCTATTTTGTCTGACCAGAGTGAAATTCAGCAAGTAGTCCCTGAAACATCTGAATCATCCTAGAAGCCAGAAGCAGGAAGAGCCGGAGGCAGAGGAAGGCTGATATCCAGCATCTATCTGTTCCTGTTGGTGAGGAATTGGTTGGGTTGGGGTTTAGGAAATCTGGTCTGAGGGAAAAGCTACTGAGTGCATATTTAGCTGGGGAAGACTCTCTTACCTATTAGGAATGATAATTAATTTAAGAACCTTGAAGCAATCTCAATCTGTTATTTGAAGAGTGACGTTTTATTCCCTTTTCTAAATATTTCTCCTTAATAAATATCTTATTTTTTGTTTATTTTGGAAGGTTGTCTCTAGCGATAGTGTCAGTCCCATCCCTACACCATAGGAACCATGCTACTGCATTTCTTTTAGGTATAGAGGTTTTATTTAGGTCGCAGTAGTTAAAGGTTTTATAGTTGAAACAACATTACCTAACGGTGAGGTATACCTGGGAATTTTATTAAAAACTGGGGTTTTTTTTTAGAAAAATACACAGGTGGGATAACCCACACATTGTTCTATCACATGCAGTGGCAGGATATCTATAGTATTTTCTCACATTTCAGTTTTAGAACTACATTCATTGACTGCTACAGCACTTAACCGTTACAATCCCAGAAACATAGGACACTACAGAACAAAAACCAAACTGTCAAGAATGGATATCTTCTTCACATGTTATGATATGATGTCTTTAGTCACATCTTGGGAAAATCTTGATTTCCTATATCCAAGCCAATACTCCAGTCACTTTATTATGCTAGCTGACAAGCTGACATAAAGTCACTTTAATCATGATGAGTATACCTTTCTGGATTATGAGCTATTACTATATTCTTTTAAAAAAAACTGTATTTGTTTACTATGGCTACTTTCCCAAGAAACTGCACTATAGTTTTGTTCACTTGTGTGCAGATGAAAGGATAATTTAAGATGTATACCAACACGCTGGTTGGCTCAATGCTCAATCTACTGATATATGGCCAAATGTATCTTCACCCTGTAAAAGTTTCCCCGCTTGCAACATTTGATGTTAACAGCAACATACAGACAAAAACAGAGCTCCAGAACACCTAAGTAAGATCTGGATATGCATACTCCCAGGCTCCTCTACTCCTACACTTATTTCAGTTAGGAAGGAGCCCAGCTTATAAGATTCCAGTCAAAACCACTGTTTTGATTGAGGAAGCTTAGAATCCTCGGTCTGAGCCCGGGGGATGGGGTGGGTGAGCCACAAGTGAAATTCAGGGAAATAGAACCTACCTTTTATTTCAGGCCAGATTTTATTCTTCCACTGATCTAAACATACTATTAGTATAAGGGTGAATGCAATCAAGAATATTAGATGGAGAGATGTCAGAGCAAAACACCTGAGGAAAAATAAACTCAGTCAGTACATTGTTTCTCCTGGAACTGTTACATGAAAAGCAGAAGACAGTTCATTTAAGCCATGGAGCAGCAGAAGCCCAGAATAAATAATGATGACCTTAGGACCAGCACTAGCAGGTTAGAGAGCAAAAAGTATTACATAGATAGTACCCCAAGGGTTCAAAACAACCCTCCTACATTATTCACTAAACCACATTCTCCTGACAAATGTTTAAACAATCCAGTTTTAAGAGGTTTTGGCACTGTGACAGAGAATTCCAGTTACTGCTAAAAACCTTTCATCCTTGTGCAGCACCTTTCATCCTTGTGCAGCATCTGTCACCTTGCCCAACAAGATCTTATTCTACTGCCCCCCCCATCTTTCCATTTTTATGCTTAACATCCAGCCTGATCATGAGCTTTAATGAGCAAAAATATTTCACACAGGAGATGTCAGACACCAATCTGTAACAATGCCAATCTGCCTTTTGTATCCTACCAATGGAATGAACACACTGCAAGATTTTTTTTTTTTTTTTACCACGCAAATAACTTGGTTAAAAGATACAACAAAAAGCCACTTAAAAAAGCAATACTGCTGCTCCAGGATGATGGAAGATCAAATGTCAGAGATTTTTCTCAAGAGACAAGGGCTCCCTGGCTTCTGCCTAGGGATGGCGGAGAATTTCTCTCCGAAACTTCGGGGGGCCGAGCGCCAACGTGTTCGGCCCCCCGAACAAGTTTCGGGGAGAAATCCTCCGCCCCCCCCGGGACGGGACTTACCTTCCCTGAATGTCCCTCCCGGCGGCGGGTCCGGCTGGCGGTTCGTCCGGTGTTCGAGCGGGGCGGGAGCGGCAGCCGGTCTTTCGACCGGCTGCCGCCCCCGCCATTGCAATGAAAGAAAAAAAAAAAAAGTCCCCTGATAGGCTACGTGACGATTCACGTAGCCTATCACGGCAAGATTTGCAAAGTCAGCCGTGATAGGCTACGTGAATCGTCGCGTAGCCTATCACGGGTGACTTTAAAAAAAATAATAAAAAATGTGTGTACGGATAATGGCGGCCCCCATAGGGAGCCGCCATTCCCCTTCCTTATTTGGTCGCTGTAGTCTACGTCAATATTTACATAGACTACGGCGAAAATAAGGGCAACGCTATTTGCGTTGCCCTTATTTTCGCCGTAGTCTACGTAAACATTGACGTAGACTACAGCAACTAAATAAGGAACGCGAATGGCGGCTCCCTATGGGGGCCGCCATTCGCGTACGCGTTTTTTTTTTTTTTTAAAGTCACCCGTGATAGGCTACGTGACGATTCACGTAGCCTATCACGGCTGACTTTCCAGATCTAGCCGTGATAGGCTACGTGAATCGTCACGTAGCCTATCAGGGGACGTTTTTTTTTTTACTTTCGTGTTCGCGGCCGGGCGAGGCGGGAAGCCTCCTCCCCGGCCTGAATTTCGGCCGGGCGAGGCGGGAAGCCTCCCCCCCCCGGCCTGAACTTCGCGGGGGGAGCAGCAAAGCGCTCCCCCCCACCGCGAAAAAGCTGCGAGAAAAGGTAAGTGACTTTCGTTCACCCCTACTTCTGCCACATGATGCATACCCTGGTGCTTGTAATGTGTGGTTTCCTACCCCCATCCTTTGAAAAAATTGGTTCCAAAAGTAGCTCAGCATGGAGATGCTGCAGCTACTTGAAGACAGCACAGGGGTTGAACTGCACATTTCTCATTGTTACCTTGAAGGGATTGTTGCAGCCACAGCAGCTTGATGCTGAAATAAGGAGCGTGTTATAACAAGACACTAAGGTTTTTAAAAAGTGGAATCCATGACTCTCTAAAAAGGGGGACAAGAAGCCAGCAATCTGGTCATCCAGAGGCCCAGGCAAGTGACAACATAGAGGCAGACCTTGGGTGGGTAAGTACAAACATTTGCTGAGTGGGGTGATGAGAATCAATCCCACCCCAAACTGAAGGGGGTTCCATAAAAGGCACCTGAGTTTCAAGGGACTCACTTGCCAAAAATCATTGGGAACCTCTGCATTAAACTAGCTTTGCCCATCAACTGGCTGTACTGAAAAGCTTAAGTCCAGAACTTCCCCATCCAGCATCCAAGCAGAACCATTAAGCCCACATGGTGTCCCATGTCCCCACGGCAAATGCAGGGTTGGCAGGCACACCCATCAACAGCCTTCATTTTTCATTACAGTGAGTGATGAAACTTTTGAAGTTCAGCATGTTCTAACCTGTCTGACAAAACAGAACTGGGTAATGACTTTTACTGACCCATTTTCTCTTGGTAAAAGTACACATGAACTTTCTAAGTAACAAAATTCAAGCAAAAATGGAGATGCCATTCAAATCTCATTTCTAGACACAAGAAAACACAAATAAGCTTATTCACTTCAGAGAGATACTGCCTTGATTTCAAAATAGTAGACCCCAACAAAAAAGGAGTTTTCTACACAGTGGGGGAAGTTTTTCTCTGTCTGTTCGTTTTAACTTCCTATTCAAGGCCAAATGCAGGTTTGGGAGCTGGAGGAGTTAGCCCTTGTGCGTTCGCAACTGTGTGCCAGTTCCGAATCAGGAGGGCTGGGAAGGGCCCAGCGGGTCACGGAATCCAAACGCTCCCCTGGAACAAGGCACCCAGCTCCAAAACCACCTCCAAGAGAGGCCAGGCGGTATTTTTCCTGGAAGGAGAACTGCCGGCGTCTCTAATTCCTCCTCCGCTGCCTTACTCCAAGTAGCACCGAGCAGATTCAAGGAAGAGCGAACGCCCGCCCGCCCAATCTGTCTCCGCTGCGGGGAGAGCCGCTCGCCCCCAGCCCGGCCCCTTCGCCAAGGATGCGCACCCGAAGGCCGCGTGGGCCACAGCCCAGCCGAGCGCGCTCCTCGCTGGCCTCTCCCACACGAGCGCGGCCTGCAGAGCACTCAGCGCCGGTTCGTAAGGCCCCAGCCGGGCCCCCAGGAGAGCGCTCAGCGCGCGCACTCGCCGCTCCCGCTCCGATGACGGGGCCGGGGCCGCGCTGAGGGAGCCGCCAGTGCGTCCTGCCGCCGCCGGCGCCGCCATTCTTCTCGCGCCCAGAGTCACCGGGAAACCGGCGGGAGGGAGGAGGGGATCATCGCTCTCCGTCACCCACGGCCGCCTCCGCAGCACTACCTCACGCACGACCCAGCGGCCATGGCGAGGGCGGACGCGCCGCCTCGCGCACGGAACAGCCGCGCCGAACCCGCACGCGCAGGCTCCGCTCCCGCTCCGGCGCATGCGCGCTGCCAAGGAGAGCCGGATCGCAGGCCGCGGCGGGAGGAGGCGCGGAAGGCCCCGCGCCGGCAACGGGCTTCATTTCCAGGCGGGAAGGAGCCGCGACGAGCTTGCGGGAGGCCGCCGCCGCGCCGCTATGCCGCGAGAGATCATCACGCTGCAGCTGGGGCAGTGCGGCAACCAAAGTAAGCCCAAGCGGACAGGCCCGCGGGGATCCGGAGGAGCGGGCTCCCAGGCGCGCTGAGCCGGCCGCGGGCCCGGCCCGGCCCGGCCCGGCGCTCAGGCTCTGCGTGAGGGGGAGGGCGAGAAGGAGGGGCCTGCTCACCGGCTGGGCGGGCAGGTCCTAGGGCAGAGCCTGGCTCCGGGGGGCTGCCTGTCCTGGGCTGCTGGCCCTGTGGCGTTAGGATAAAGCCCCGCGGAATGCGTGGAACTGCCAGGCTCGGCCTGAGCACCGCTTGCGATTCCAGAGATGCCACTGGCACCGAAACAGCCGTGGGCGAACCACCTCCCCCGTTCGGCCTTCTTAATGCCTTTTCTCTTCTCCGCCTGATAACGAGGCAGAGGCCCTCAGGCTCTTTTCTACTGTTGCAGTTGGGTTTGAGTTCTGGAAGCAGCTCTGCGCAGAACACGGCATTAGCCCTGAGGGTATTGTGGAGGACTTTGCCACTGAGGGCACTGACCGCAAAGATGTCTTTTTCTATCAGGTAGTACAATAGTTTTCCCCTTGCCTTGTAGGGCTCACAATGGGTTCTGTGGATGGTCTGCCTCGGATTCAGCCAAGGACTGAATGTGCGCTACTTGTGAAAGCATAATGTACTTGCTCAGCCGTTGATCAACTCATATTTCATGCTTTTCCTCCTCTGCTTGGGCTTCCTCTCTAATGATTTTTGGACAGATGTTTTACTTGCTCCTCTGTGAAAATAACAGTAAATATTTATTCTTTGATCAAAAACCCTTCAGATTTAGAGATAGTCAAGTTTCTTACAAATTTGATCATGCACCAGGAAGCATGGAAATTGTAAGTGTATTATTAAAGGTATTTTTAGTTTGCCCTTTATCCTAAAACAGGTATCTCCATTCTTTCTGAATTGGTGGGCACATTTGGAATTTTGCAAGTATGTGTGGGCACTCACAAAGTGGCTGCCATATATTGCATTTATATCTTGCCTTTCCTCTTGCAAGGAACCCAAGCTGGCTTGCACGATCCTCCTCTCCATTTTATCCTCCCAACTCTGTGAGGGTAGGTTAGGCTGAGAGGCCGTGAATGGGGACTAGAACTGGGGTCTCCCAAGTCGCAGTCTGACAATCTAACCATTACACCACACTGGCTCTCAGACCTCACGTCTGCCTTGTACTTTGGTTCTTGGGGAAGTTACTTTTCTTTTAGTCTCGCTAGTTTGCCTTCTGAGAAATGAGTGTTTTGTGACTGGCCATGCCTACCATGGCCACCATTTTATGAATGGATAAACCCCCCACCCCATGGCAACTATTTTGTGAGGGCACCCACGGCACTCAGTGTGCCCGCTGCCCAAAAAAATGTGTGGACCCCTGCTGAAAGAGCACAATATGTGAGACTGCAGAAAGGGCTGCTCCAGTTGGACTCTTCCTGTCCCCCCCTCCCCCCAGGCAGGGCTAAGTGACATCCATGGCCCTGTGGGGAAGAAGGAGCGAGGGAGACAGGAGCAGGCAAAGGGAACATCAGGGCCTGCTCCAGTTGGCTTGCCTCTCCTTTGGGAGATGAGAGCGGGGAGCAGGGCCATCCCACCAGCCCTGCTGACAGTCTGTGTAATTTTTTTTCCTCTTCCCCTGCATCGCCTTTTCCTTGTGTATTGTGTCTTTTTTAGGTTGTAAGCCTGAGGGCAGGAACTGTATTCTTCACTCATTGATTGTAAGCCGCTCCAGGAGCCTTTTTTGGCTGAGGAGCAGGATAAAAATACTATAAATAAATAAATAACATAACTCTTTGACAGGAGAGTTCACTTACAATTTTTGAGCTTTCTGGAGGATGGTTGGATTTCTAAGAGTATTATCTTAAACCAAATGATTTTTTTGAACACAGAATTACTATGTTGTTCAAAAAGAAATGTGCTGAATTACTGCTCCTGTAGCTATATACACTTCCATGTGAATCCTAAACATTCAGATATTTCCGCTCGTTCCACATTTCTCATTTCCATATTTGATTTCCCCATTACACCTGAGAACAAATGCTTGAAAACAAACTAGTTGTAATTCCTCCCCCTTTCCCATCAAGCCACGCAGTCATACATTAAAGATGTGTTAGGCATATGTAATGGAGTTCTTTAAATGGCTGCCTTTTGCTGCTGTAGTAGCCTAGCCCCTTTCAGAGTTGAAACCCTTCTAGGTGTTCGCAGTGGCACTCAGCCACTCCCCCACCTCTAAAGCTGATGTGCCTTCCCCTGATCCTCCCCCAATTCTGCCTTCAATAGCTGTTCTGGAGCCCTGATGGTGGCTTTCAATGGAATCCCAAAGTGGGAAACTCAGCAAATCTGCCTTTCCTTCACTCTTCCCCCCTGCCCCCAGCCCTTTTCACAGGCTAACTCCAGCCAGCCCCTGGCCATGCTCCCTCCCACTGTCTGCCAACCAGAGATGAGAAAAGGGAGACAGGGAGAATTTGAACCTTGTTGCTGATGAACTGCCAACTGCTAGCACTCTGGAATCTGTGTTGGCTTCATCACTGTTATACTGAGTGTGGTCAAAGCACTAGCTGTCTTTAATACTTAAAGAAAGTATTGGGGGGGAAATGAGAGGCAAGAAAATTGGGGGAGACTTGGGGAGCCAGAGAGGATGAGGAGCATCTACTATGCCCCCTAGTTACATTTGCTACTGTCAATGTGTAGCATATTTAAAGTTGAGGGTGGCAGTTAGATAAATGATGGGAGAGACAGTGCAGTCTCTGAACTGCTGTCCTTTCTGCAGGTGGCTGAGGGTGTCTGCATTTCTTGTTAACAGGCAGATGATGAGCACTATATTCCACGAGCTGTCCTCCTGGACCTGGAGCCACGAGTGATCCATTCCATTCTGAACTCTCCTTATGCCAACCTCTACAACCCAGAAAACATATACCTGTCTGAGCATGGTGGTGGGGCTGGGAACAACTGGGCCAGTGGCTTTTCACAGGTAAGCGAAAGAAGCTAGGAGTAAACATGGCTTGATTTCTTACAGCAGGCAGGGCTACCTTTCTCAAAGCATGATTTTGTCTGGTAATTCTTATTTGCTTGAATGAAAGAATGCAGCTTCAATAATGGACAGGTTTACACAATCACTGCAGCCCACTGTGGCTTATTTGTGGTGCATGCTGGTGGACGTTTTGAATATTCAACTCCCGATTGGGGTGGGGTGGGGGTTTGCCATAGTTTGCCGTATTGTTAAACAACCCTCAGATAACTCATGCTCAGATGACACAACAAACCATGGCATCCCCCCACTGAGGGCTTATTTATTTATTTATTAGATTTATTAGCTACCTGCCAGCACATGCTACAACGCTCTGTGGCTTAAGTAAGCCACAGTGGGCTGCGGTGATCGTGTAAACTTGGTCATTGTCTGCTTTGTAGAAAAACATAAAACCCACAGTTTGGGGTAAGTCCCACAATGTATCTTATATTCAACTGTATCTCTTATAATTTGCTTTGCAGGGAGAAAAGATCCATGAAGATATCTTTGACATTATAGACAGAGAAGCTGATGGTAGTGACAGCTTAGAGGTAAGGGAAAAACAATAAGAAGCAAGCTGGCATGGAGACATGGGGGGATGTATTCACTCCAGGACTGTCCCAAACTCCCCTACGTACACAGAAATATATATGTCTGAATGTAAAAATATTTTTCAAAAATGAGAAAAAAACCCAGCTTGACAACTACCTATCCATGGTGATTTTAATGAACTATGGAATGTTGAGGGTCTCTGTTTGGGGAGCAAAAATGATGGAGACTCTAACAGCTTTGGGGAACCTGGGCTAGATGTGTGTCATGAGGCTATAACTCAGTATATGGGGAATATCCTGAATCCCCCCCCCCCCCCCCGCTGTGCTGCAGGTCTCCTCCTGTTACATACTGGGGATTCATCAACATTTTGTTGCGGGTCCCCACTTGTGCCTTCTAATAACATTCTTGGAACCATCCATGTTAATCAGTTGTGAAATGGGCTGCCCTAGACTAAGGTCGTGGCTCCTACATGCTCATGGAAAATCCCCAGGTTTTAATTCAGGGGTGGGGAACCTCAGGTCCAGGGTCCAAATCCAGCCCTCCTGGGGTCTCAGTCTGGCTGTATGGGGTTTCCCAGATGGCAACAGGCCCTGGTCCCACCCCTTTTCCCCCAACCACTCATCATTTGGTGGTTTCCTGGCTTTTGTGCAGTTTTTCCCATTCTAAAAGGTTGA
The DNA here is from genome assembly GCF_057233095.1 of Heloderma suspectum. Lineage (NCBI taxonomy): Eukaryota > Metazoa > Chordata > Lepidosauria > Squamata > Helodermatidae > Heloderma > Heloderma suspectum. The sequence goes on along the minus strand of NC_139462.1, from coordinate 127,941,613 downwards.
AATTCCTCTCCAAAGGCTGAGTTGCTGGCAGGAAGGTCTTTAACCTACAATATGCTGGCATATTTTGTATTTTGGCCCCCACCCCTTTTGCCCACCACTGGAATGCAGCCCAAGAGTTCTGAGATTGAATTTGGCTCTTGGGTTGAAAGAGTTTTAGTTGGTACGTTAATTATTAGTTGGTAATTTAAAAGAAAAAAACTTTATTTTAAACCCCTAAACATCCTCAGCAGTACCCATGTTCAATGGCTTCAAGACGTACGGGTTCAATATATCATAATAGTTTATAGAATTTGAGAAGTGGGATTAGGTCTGGATGTGTGCACATCATGCGGTTTAAAACCTCCCTAGTCCTTGCTGTAAGGACAAGTTTTAAGAGGGAAGAAAGCAGGGAAATATCAGCAGCTAGTATTTTTATTTATTAAATTTCTTAATTGCCCATCTGGCCAGTCACCCGGCCACTCTGGGCGATGTACAGCAGTACAATTTAAAACAGTAAAATCACACATTAAAACATTGTTTAAAAATACCCTAACCCACCCCAAATGCCTGCCTGAACAACCAAGTTTTCAATGCGTGGTGGAAGCTCATTAAAGGGGGGGCATGGTGGAGTTCCCTAGGGAGGGAGTTCCACAGAGTGGGAGCCACCACAGAGAAAGCCCTCTCCTTCGTCCTCACCAGCCTAGTTGTTCTGGCTGATGGGACAGAAAGAAGACCATCTGAGGCTGATCTTGTAGAACCGTCTGTCTGGTGTTGCTGGAGGTGCTCCTTGAGGTGCTCAAAACCAACACCTTGAATTTGGCCCGGAAAACAACTGTTAGCCAGTGCAGCTCCTTCAGCATGGGAGTGATGTGATCACGCTGTTGGCTGCCTTTAATCAGGCGAGCTGCCACGTTCTGCACCAGCTGCAGCTTCCGAACCGTCTTCAAGGGTAACCCCACATAGAGTACATTACAGTAGTCTAGACGAGAGGAGACCAGGGTATGTACTACCGATGGGAGCAGATGGTTGGGAAGGTAGGGGCGCAGCCGCTGTATCAGATGGAGTTGGTACAACGCTGTCCGGCTCACAGCTGACACCAGGTCAACATCCTCCAACCTCCTCTTGTCTCCCACCAAAAGTACCTTGGTCTTGTCAGGGTTCAGTTTCAGGTTATAGAGCTGCGTGTCATCCGCATATTGATGACACTGCACCCCAAACCTCCTGATGATAGCCCCCAGCGGCTTCACATAGATGTTAAATAGCATCGGGGAGAGGATGGAACCCTGTGGCACCCCACAAGTGAGCGGCCACGGGTCCGACACCTCCTCTCCCAGTGCTACCCTCTGGTACCTGCCGGAGAGGAAGGAGCGGAACCACTGTAATACGATGTCTCCAATGCCCATCTTCTCCAGGCGGTCCAGGAGGATACCGTAGTAAACAGTATCAAAAGCTGCTGAGAGGTTGAGGAAAACAAGGAAGGAGCATTCATCCCTATCCAAAGCCCTCCTCATATCATCCACCAGTACTGTACCCAAGTCCGTTAGCTCTATATAACATAGCGAGGGAAGGCTTTAGGAGCGTGGGAAAGTTAGTGGTCTTCCCTATGAGCCACAGACAGATGGAAGCCTCCTTGGCTGAAGCTGTGCACAGGAGCTGTCCTGTTAGGGGCTGAGAATACACTGCGACATTGTGCAGATAGTCCCCACTTTCAGTGATACTAATTTGCAGGGTGGAGTGGGGAGAGGGGTGTAGCAAATATTTGGGACCTTTGCACTGCAGGAAGAAATGTGTCAAGCACAGATTATGGCTAGGTGGCTTTTGTGTCCACAAGCCTTGTCTTTGGCCTAGCTTTTGTAACGTGCGCTGACCACAGCAAGATAGTGACTGAGTGTGCGTGCATGCATGCAAACGCACGCCCGCACACCTCTCTTACTCACACAATGTACACACAATGCACTCTCTTACTCATACAATGCCCACACTTTCTGTCATATGTTGTTCTTCCCTCCAGGGTTTTGTGCTGTGCCATTCCATTGCAGGTGGGACTGGCTCTGGTTTGGGCTCTTATCTCCTGGAGAGATTAAATGACAGGTGAGTGATAGCATCAAGTACACACACGCGCACACATTCATACGCTTTGATAGATAGGTGACAAAGTCAGTCAGGCTACTTTGGGGATTGACAGATGTGTCAGATACACAGCTGACAGAATAAATCTGTTCCACCCAAGCACCAGCTTGGGCAAGCTTTGTAGTTTGTGGAGTTGTGGCTTGAAACAGGAAAGAGACTGAAATAATCAGTTCTGCCCTCTCAGGCAATGAATGTTCCTTAGCCGAGTTCATCAAGCTCTTGCTGAGCTTGAACAGCACGCTGTCCTTACCATGAAGGTTTCTTCTGTCAAATAGATGTGGCCATCCAGTGATGGACAAGTGTACCCATCCACCAAAGACAGGAGCTTACGATTTCCCCTGAGGAGCTACTCCCTCAGTTTTCTCCTGGGATGCTTCTAGACTCTTTAACACTACCTAATATTTTTCCAGTATAATCTACAAGCACAATTGCAATTGACTTTCCATGCTATTGGGGGTATTGCATTCTTAATGTGTAAATCTCTATGTTCTGCTGATGTGACAGAGCTGCCTGTGTCCCAGAGTTCTCAGTTTAGAGAATGGGAAAGGAACTTCTTAAAGTTAAGGAACTGAATTGCCTTCTACTGGGCCCTGTGTCAGTGGCCAAGGCAAATGGCATAGAGGTGAGTCCCTGAAAAGATGTACAGTATTTCTTCCTACCAGAGCACTGAGCAGGTGTCCATCTTTCCCAACAGATACCCCAAGAAGCTGGTGCAGACATACTCTGTCTTCCCCAACCAGGATGAGATGAGCGATGTGGTGGTGCAACCATACAACTCTCTCTTGACACTCAAGCGACTGACACAGAATGCTGATTGTGTGGTAAAGGGTGCTGGTTGGAGAACAATGAATTCCTCCCTAGGGAGCAGGGGAGTGCCCCCCCCCCCCAGTAGTAGGTCTGAGGATCATACCATCCTATGCTTAAAACACATAGATGTGCAATGGAACTATTTTGTCTCCAAGAAAGGGTTGATTTGTTTGTTTTTTCTAGTCCTATGGCAATATGCTTAGAGTTGATGTGGGGTGTTTGCCTCCCGTGGTCCCATAGCTACTTGCTGTGCCATCCCCCATCCACTTCCATATTGGGTGGTCCTGTAACATGTAGAAATACAGGCAAGAGAAACTCAGGAAGAAATGGGGTATTGCATGGAGCTTCAACCCTATACACCCATTTAGCAGGGCTGAGGAATGCCCCCACCCAACCCTAGAATCTTCTTAACATGAGATTCCTGTTTGACAGGTGGTTTTAGACAACACAGCTCTGAATCGCATTGCCACTGACAGACTGCACATCCAGAACCCCACCTTTTCCCAAATCAACCAGCTGGTGAGTGAGCAGGGATGTTATGAAGAGGCTTCCCCAAGCTCCTGAAGAATGAAGGGTGGGGTTTGATAATGGGTGATCCGTGGGGGTATGTTTTGGTGAGAAGCAGCTGAGATTCAGCCGAGGGTTTAAGATGATGGCAGAGATCCCGGATTGGACATTATTTAAGTATGTGGATGACAAAGCCTTTGGTTTTGTGTGGACTTTTAAATTGTAATGTACACCACTTTGTAGAAAAATATTTTGAAAAGCAGTATATAATTAAAATTAAATAAAGAACAGGGTGGGTCTTCAAGTGTTGTCTTATATTTCAAAATTAGATTTTTTTAGTTTGCTAGCTGTTGGTTTTTCTACTCCCTTTCTTTGAGTATAACATTTGGATTTTTGGGGGGTTGTCAAGCTGTAATTAATTTTAAGAGTGCTATTTATGGTACTTTTCAGCTTGCTTTACTGTTTACATACAACAATCCTGTAAGGGTGCAGTCCGATGACATCCACGCCCAATGTTCGTAAACCAGTGCAGCGTGGGAGGAGTGGCAGAGGCGATCGTCACCTCTGCTGCTCCTCCCACTCTGCATTTTAGTTTTTTTGCCGTCTAACTGGGGAGGGAAGGAGGCTGGAGAGGCCTGGGGATGCAACGTAACCTGGTTTCTCCCCTCCCCGCCCACAAGAATGCCCCCTCTGCAACCTCAGAGAGGCAGCCGGCATGGTTCTCTCCATGCCAGCTGCAAGGGGGAGGAGGTGGGGAGCATGGATTCCTGGACCTGAGGTCTGAGCACTGTCCCCGACCTTGGATCCAGGAATCCGAAATATCCTGTGGCTGCGCAGACACTGCCTAGGGGCCATAGGATTGCTTGTTCCGTGGCCTTCTTGTTTAGGTAGGGAATGGGTAGGGAGCGAATACTTGAAGCCTTCTAGAGAGCTGTATAAGTGATCAGAGAATTGAACCTGGTTCTATTCCAATTATCTCAAAAATCACAGGAACAGCTAATGACTGCACACTGTGTGCATTCATTTTTTGTGTAGAAAATTCTTAAGACTTCAAATATTTGCAATAAATGTTTAGCATTTTAGTGCTTCACTCTGACTAGGATTGAAGGCTTTGTGGCCTACATCTTCCAGGATCCCAGGAGTAAGTGAGACAAGGGATCCTGGAAAATACAGTCCCCCTCCCCCTTTTTTTTTAACCTCTGGGGAGTTTGGGGTTTTGGCATAATTTTTGTCGTTTCCTTGCCAGGTCTCCACTATAATGTCTGCCAGCACCACCACGTTGCGCTACCCAGGCTACATGAATAATGACTTGATTGGACTGATTGCCTCCCTTATTCCTACTCCCAGGTTGCACTTCCTTATCACAGGCTACACACCTCTAACCACAGACCAAGCTGTAAGTCCTTTTCCCCTCTCTGTGCCTAAAACAAGCTCTGGGAGTTCTTGTGCTTCATTATTGCCTCCCAACCCTCTCCACCCTCCTTGATATACTCAACTGGTCTGAGAATGGACAGTCTGGGTCTTCTGGCCTCCAGTTTAGTGGTCAGCCATAGTACCTCACAGCAAATATTTGGTCAGAGTGTCCTATCACAGTGTTAAAGGCCAGCAGGTGTGCAGAAACAAAAGCAAGGCCAGTTTCTGAGGCAGACTTCTTCAGCCACATTTCTAGACTGCTAAAACATAGCTGTCTTCTCCCTTTTATCCCTCTCCACAAGCAACAATACAAGATGCGGAGGGACAGATCACAAAGGCTGACGATTCAGAAGAGGGTATCAAATGCATGAGGGGGCAGGTTGACTTTGCGTGTGCACGTGCTCTTTTTTTTTCAGTAGATCGGCTGTCTCTTAATCCTTTATCTTTACCTACAAATATGGTTATTTGCCCCAACTAGCCTGTCAGTCTGTATTTCTGTTCTTTTCTCTCTCTTAAATCTTCCCATCATTTAGAGAAACCAGAATGGTCCAAGAAGTTTGAATCCTGCTTCCCCAGATCTCAGAAAAGAGATGATGTATGGGTGTGTGTGTGTGCTTTTAATCTAGCCTAGCCTGGAAGGCTGCAACATTTTCTTTTTGAATAGCATTGGAGCTAGGGATGCTTCTTGGCTGTAATTTAGCAGAAAAGTCCCTGGAGAGACTTTGCTGAAACAGCAAATTCTTCCAAGCTGTGTGAGTGATCCTCTATCTTTTCAGCATGACAGCTTCACTTCCTCTGTCGAATATGTGCCCATGTTATCTTCTGTTGCACACAGGTGGCCAGTGTGCGCAAAACCACTGTCCTTGATGTGATGCGACGGCTTCTGCAACCCAAGAATGTCATGGTATCTATGGGGCGTGATCGGCAGACAAACCATTGCTACATTGCCATCCTTAACATCATCCAGGGGGAGGTGGACCCCACCCAGGTCAGTGGCTGGAGAAAGTCAACCTGATTTGGTTGATCTCTCTGGAAAACTCCATCAGGGTTTGCCTTTGCTCATGATAGCAGTAAAGGCAGTATAATCACTGTGTCGCTACATTTCTGGATGCATGTTGCCATGCCTGTAGAATGCTGCAAATGCCTACAGTCCTCAACATGGTGTCTTTGGGTGACCCTCTCTTCCTAGCCATTTTCTTAAAGAGGGAGTTACTGGGCTGCAGGGCCCTCAGCTTGAATAACTGTCAACACACACAAAATGTCTGCCTCCCTTCAGGTCCATAAGAGTTTACAGCGGATCAGGGAGAGGAAACTGGCCAACTTCATTCCTTGGGGCCCAGCCAGCATCCAAGTGGCACTTTCTAGGAAGTCTCCATATTTGCCATCAGCACACAGAGTCAGTGGTCTGATGATGGCTAATCATACCAACATCTCCTCGGTGAGTCTTTTTGGGAATATGGATGGGGCAATTTATTCTTTTTACTGAGGGGGTTGATGTTCTCCAAACCAATTGAGGTAATAAACAACCTGGCATTTCACTTATTTCCAGAGGGGCTACACAAAGGTGTTTCTGTGCCCCTCCTTAATTATATTCAGGATTTAGTAGGTGATACTTCCTTCGCACCACTAGTTTTCAGCCAATGCGGATCCATTTTCTATCTGCAGATGTTACGGTAATTACCACAGTCCAGAATCTAGTTAAAAGTGGATTCAGCGGCTGTTAAGGCTTTTAGTACTAATGTCCCAGGTTCTTTTGAGAACTAAGAAATGCAAGGTCTGGAAAGAGCATAGCTCTTTCAAAGTAATCTAGAATGGTTTTGCATTAGGACGTTTCTGGCCTTCCCACTTGACAGAGAGGCCTTTAGTGGAGCCAGGTGAATGGTTGTGGGCGAGCATGGCATCACTACTGATTCTGCATGAGGCAAGGGAAGCTATGGCAATGGAGGATGGATAAGCGGAGGATGGGGAAGGGTGTTTAGACTACTGCATACTGTTCCCCTGTCTGGACTTCTCTAACTCTAGAGTTCTTGTTCAGCCTATTAGCAGCCCATCTGGTCTGCAGGTTTGCCTTTTAACACCAAGTCGGCAAATCAGCTATCCAGAACTTGATACAACATGAGCATGCTGAATTGGCATGTATCGTGGAGACATGATTGATAAAAGTGGAAGGGATTATTTTTTCCCAGTTGTGTCTAGCAGGCTTCAGAGTGCAGCACCAACCTTGACTTAGTGCTGGGGGGAGGAGATGCTGTGTCCATCATGATTCTGTCTTCCCTACCAGATGCCATGTTCAGTAATCTACCAATTCTGAGTGTCTGCAGCTGGTGTTGGAATCTTGCCAACAGCATTGGGCTTCTGTTAGTGTAGTGCCCACTCCAGTGCATAACTCCCTGTTTGAGTTGACAGAAGTAATCTCAGCTGTGGGCTTGAAGTCCCTGCACCTTACTGTCTTGGAGAACATGCTGAGACTATTTTGTCTGGGCTTGTCTTGGTACCTGGTCAGAAATATTCTGTAAGGCACACATTTGATCTAGAGTTTTTTTTGGGTGATGAAGAGTGGGTGGGGGAGCCTGAAATAGTTCCTTTGTCACAGACAGATTAGGATTGGGAGGTCAGTGGTCCTTATTCTCCACAGGGTAGGGGACCTATTGGGATAGCCCAGCCCCTGGAGGCTAATAGAGTGTAGCGGTTTCTAGATCTTCTGGACATTTTTCTGCTGACATTTCTGGCACTCCTGTTGATGCCCTGGTTGATCTTTAGAATGGGGAAATAGTCTGGACTTTACACAAAATTGCTCCCAAACATCCTCTTCATGAATCGTTGTGACTATCTAGCTTCTTGGTTTGCTGAGGAACTAGGAGCAATGAAATATTTGGGGCAACAGCTGGAGCACAGGTGGTAGAAGATGTGAGATGTGTCCCGCCAAACATAGGCTAGAGCTCATATTGGAGCTAGAGGTGTGAAGGCCCAGAGAAATTCTGGAAAAAACATTTTTTTCCATAAAATTGAACAGCTTTGGATTATGAAATATTTTCTTTTAGAATTTAAGACAAAGTATTTGTATATTGTTATCCAGCCTTTACTTCTCCCAAAATGATTTGTAAAAACTATGTAATAAGAACACTTTTATAGAAAGACTAGAGATATAAAATGCTGGAAATAATGAAGCCATGGAGAAAAATATTTTTTTAATCCTCTCTGTAAGATTCCCAGCGTAGTTGTTTCTTTACTAAAATTATTGATCTAAAGTACATTTTACGGATAGACATTTATGCTCAGTTTCCCAACATGTGAGTAGAGTCACCATTGTGCATCTTTGACAGCTTGGGTTTTGTTCTATAGAGTCCTGTGTTTCTGATGCTGTAGCAGTCATGGAGGGAGCAATCTTATGGCTGCTAGTCAGTGGCTAGATGGCCATAGGATATGTGGGTTTCCGGGAACTGACCTTCCCCCCTTCCCACACTGCCTTGCAGGCAGCTTGGAATGGCCCCACACTCGGAAGAGGAGCGCAGAGTGGCGATAAGGGGGCGTTCCGGGGTGGGGAAGGCGGAAATGCTGGTACAACACATCCTATGTGTCATCCAGCAGCCTGCTGCCCTGCTCCGCCTTCCTGCAGCTAGACAGCCAAAATCAGCTGTCTAGCCGCAAATGCAGGGCGGCTGAAGTCCGGAGGGGACAATCCTCTGTGCTTCTCCTGCCCTGCATTGGATAGGCGGTCCCCAAGTTTGGAGGCAGCCACCTATCCCCATAGGATTACGCCCTTAATGTAGTTCATTCAGACAAATTTACTGAGTTTACTTTAAAAAGTTTTAAAATAGAATAATTTTATGAGCAAAGTAAGTCATACATAAAATAACTTTAGGAACAGAAAGTTATGCTCCTAAAGCAGCCCTCCGCAACCTGGTGCTCTCTGGATGTTTTGGACTACAGTGCCCAGCATTCCCTACCATTGGCCATGCTGCCTGAGCCTGATGGGAGCTGAAGTCCAAAATATCTGGCAGGCACCAGGTTGGGCAAGGCTGTCTTAAAGCAACAAAGTGGCTTTAGATCCATAAAGAGTGCTAAAAAAAAGTATTCCTGGTTTTTCAGTGTTTCCAAAATCTCCCCCCCCCCCCCCGGGTTTTTCCCATGGCCTCAAAATTTCCAGAAATTTTACATCTCTAGTTGGAGCCTATTCTGTTGACAGTTAAGAAATCATTCTTCACTACCATTATCTGCAGATTGTTGCCCAATGTAGCTATTTCAAGTGGTAAGGCCTAGTTCCAATCTGGCAGGTTGGAGAAATTGGTAGCCCACTGTGACTAATTTGCAAAACATTTTGTAGATGAAATCAGCAATTCATTTAGACTTGGGACTTCAGCCTTCAGGCAGAATCAGAATTTCTATGCACTATCTGCGCATTATATTTCAGATACCTTTTATCTTGTTCTCCCTGAAGATATGGTCCGGCTACTTGGAGGTTCAGGCCTACCACTTGTAGGCTCAACCCCTTCCCATCATGGCTGATTAGAGCAGATCTTTCTGAGTCTTCCATGCCTAGTTGGAGGAGAGGATAGTTCCTGCACTGCTAAAAGAGGCAGTGGTAAGGCCCCTCTTTGATGAAAGCAAATTTGGATCCATGCAATGATACTATCACCCTTGCTCGGGCAAGGTGTTCAGGACTGTAGTTCCTTAAATCCAAGTATTGTGGGATGTAACAGAGTATGTGTATCAATTCCAGTCTGGCTTTGGAAGTGAAACTGCACTGGTCATGCACCTGTGCTGGGAACTGAACAGGAGAAGTGTATCCGCATTGATTCTCCTGGCTGCCTTAGTGACTTTCGATACCATCAATCATGGCTTCCATCTGGGATGTCTGAAGGGGCACTGGATTTCAGTTGTTCCACTCTTGTTCTGGGAGGTTGGTCCCAGAAGTAGGTGTTGGAAGACTGTTCTTCTAGTCCATGGCCTTTGGACTGTGGTGTACCACAAGGTTTCATCTGGTGTCCTATGCTTTTCAACATCTACATCAGTTGGGAGAAAGCAGATCTCCAGATGTTTTGGACTTCAACTCTTAGCATTCCTGACCTTTGGACATGTTGGCAGGGGCTTCTGGGAGTTGGAAGTCCCAAAACCTGGAAACCTACCTTCTGCCTATGCCTGCTGTACATGAAACTACTGGGTGCAGTCACTTGGAGGCTTGGGCTGAAGTGTCATCAGCGTGCAAATGACATCTGGCTCTACCTCTCATTTCCAACGTCTAATCTCAGGGAGGCAGCAGAAATTACAAACCATGTCTTACATTAGTCCAGGAGTGAGCGAGGGTGAACAAACCAAAATTTAATCCAGATAAGATGGAGGTGCTGTTGGTTAGGAGTTCTGGTTATCCGGGAGAGGTTCTACAGCCCTTTCTAGATGGGATTGTGTTCCCATTGAGGGACAAGTGCAGTGTGGGGGTGCTCCTTGACTCAACATTTTTCTTGGATATTCAGGTGATAGCAGCAGGTGTCTTATCAGCTTTGGTTGGTTTGCCAGCTGCACCATCTTTGAGAGAATACAGGCCTGGCTTCTGTTATCCATACCGAAGTTACTTCCAAACGGGATTATTGCAATGCTCTCTATGTGGGGCTGACTTTTAAAGACAGTCTAAAAATTTCAGTTGGTCCAAAATATGGTAACCAGATTGCTATCTTGGACCCAAAGATTGGAGCATATTACTCCTATCTTACATCACCTGCATTGGTTGCTCTCTGTTTCCAGGCTCAATTTAAAGTTCTAGTTTTAGCCGTTAAAGTCTTAAATAGCTTGGGGGTAGGTTACCTCAGGACTGTCTGTTCCCACATGAGCCTGCCTTCTGGTTAAGATTGCCATCTGAGGCTCTGCTCTTGATCCTATGCTTATATTAGGTTAGACAGGCAAATACCCAAGATAGGGCCTTTTTGGTGGTGGCACCAAGATTTTGGAATGCCCTCCTTGTGGAGATACACCATCCCTTATCTTTAAATTTATTTATCTAAATAGTTTTAGTCTGCCTTGTGACCTAACAACCCCCCCCCCCCGCCTCCAAGGTAGTTTACAAGGAACATAACAATGAAATAATACAATAAAACCTTTCAAAACAATTAAACAGAGCTAAAAAATTGGAGCCAGGTAAAATACATGTTAACTTTGTTGTAGGTCTTTTCATTTTTGATTTTACTCGTCTGTTTTTAAATGCTTTGACTTAAATGCTTCTGTTTACTGTTTAGGATTTCATTGTTTTATGTGTTAATCCTTGTAAGCCACTTTAGTGTATATGAAAGAAAAGCCGAATAAAAATAATAGTTCCAAATTTCTTGGAACAGAAGCCTTGTTCTTCAAGCAGTGTAATTGCATGCGCTGGTTCTAGGGCCATCTAGCTTTGCATGTAATCATTTCGGCTGGACAAATCCCATCCTACTACGTGCATCCCCCCTGCCCCTTTTAAACTACAATAAAAGCCAGGATCCCAATTGCTCTTCTCAGTGTATTTGTCTCATGGATAGCTGTGGACTGGACAAAGAGTGATGCAGTGCTCTGTAGTATTTTTATTATGACAGTGAGGGGTGTCTGGCATCTTATCTAAAGCTCATGTCAACACCAAGTCACTTTGCTCCTTTTCTGTATACCCTTTCCCTATGCCTTTCTGAGCCATTGCCTTCTTTTGCCCAGCTCTTCGAACGTACCTGCCATCAGTATGACAAACTGCGCAAACGTGAAGCCTTCCTGGAACAGTTTCGTAAGGAAGACATCTTCAAGGAGAACTTTGATGAACTTGATGACTCCCGCAAGATTGTCCAGGAGTTGATAGATGAATATCACGCCGCCACTCGGCCTGACTACATCTCCTGGGGCACGCAAGAGCAATAAATGGGCTTACATGTTGCTTATCTGTGGTCTGACATCTCTCCCTCCTGAAGCAACAAAGTCCTCCAAATACGCCAATCCCTCTCTTTGTGTGACCCATGTCTGAGGGTGAGGGTGGTATTTGCAGTTCCCAAACTAGGGGAAGGGATTCTGGCTGCTGTTTTCACCCTGATACTAGGCTCCTCCATCACTTGCTGAACTGCAACCTAGTGCTCCTGTTACTGGCTCTGACCACCTCCTGTCTCCTTGAGGAACCTGGCCATATATGGTATCATCCCTTGGACCAGGATTTAGCAGGTCTGATTAGCAGCAGGCAGTAGTAGGTTAACTTATTTTCCTGTTCGTTCCTTTTTAATGTTCTTAAGAAGCTTGTTCCTCTGCTAAGGTATTTCTGTGTTGCATTTGTATTTATTTAAACGTACTCCCATTGCAGTAAGTACCAGAGTGGATAATGAAAAGGGATGCCTGTAGTCATTTTAAAATTAGCCAAACCTATATTTCTGCATAATATACTAACCGGCGTTTTGTATTGTTCTGTTTCTATGGAACAGTAACAGCTCCAGCTATACTGACAAGTAATGGGTAAGGAGATACCAGAACAGTAAGGGAGAACAAGGCTAATAGACAAGCTGGAAGAAGTGGCTGTGGAGACCTGAACCAATATATGGCAATTTTTTATCTTTTAGCAAGGAGGTTCATGACAGTAAAGGGATGGATGGCCTATCTGGGATACAAGCTAGCTGAGATAAAACAAAGAAACTCCCTGTTTTAAAGCTGCTGGACCAAATAACCCTTTCTCTTCATCCCTTTTACATCATTCATGGAATTAGTTTTCTACTTCCTGTTCTATTACTTCAAACAATGTCCAATTTTCTACCAGGAATCCTCCTTCCTCCTTTAAGTGTCTACTCCTAGGGGAAGCTCTACACAGTACAGGATATACAGGAGTCTAATGTGGTTGCCATGGAAACAAAGAATTCATATCAGGTGATCAGAATTGGGTTGCAGTATTGAGCCAGGGTAAGCATGGCATTTTATCTGTTTTTTAAATGCCAGAATTATCCCTATTAGCAACTAAACTCTGTCTGCTTCTATATTGCTACTCCTGCCACTCTCTTGCTTCAGTCTCTTCCCCACCCTCTGCTTTTCTCCCAGCAAGTGATTTGTAGGTGGTGCCTCTGTTACACACTTCCCACCCCAGAAAGGAAAATGTTTTGCACCAACTCCCTTGCCCTCCCAAAGCTGATTAAAGAACATTCATCTTGCTTATGAAGGGGCAGCTGTAGCAAAAGGAGGTTGAGAGAAAAATCTACAGGGAAGTTGGTTTGTGGAGGTTTGAAAGATTGTGCTCACTAGCCTCTTTAAGCCTGGTGTTGAGTACAGGTTGCTGCTGGACTGTACTTTGGTATAAATGAAGCCCTGTGTTGGGATATGTGCAAAGAATTAAGATCAGGCCTATGGTAAGCATATGGCAAGTACTTGTGAGAAATTGCTGGATGGAAGCTAGGAAAACCAGGATTCGATTTTGCAGGGGAAGAGAGCCTGTGTCCTGTATTGTGCTCCGAGTAGGGAGCTAGGGGTAGCGTTTAATTTCTAAAAAGAGTTTCAGACTTGTGGGTGGGAATAATGCCTCTCTCTCTCTATATAAGCCCTTCTTAGGGAAAGGGTAGGTTGTACTTGCTCAGATAAGGAAACGTACTCTGCATGTGCTCAGAAGCATCTCTAATATACAGAATGTATGGCTCCCTGGGGAAACCCACTATTCCTCATAGTAGTAGAAATGTATAAAGTTGATTCTAGCCCTCAATATTTGTCCAACATTGGAAGCTGTGGGCTTTAAGGAAAATAATACCCTCCTGTTGGCCCCTTCCTTCTGACTTTTGTGGGGCGGGGTGTAAAACCGTACATTCAGAGATCCAGAGTTGAATACTCTTGTTTTCTAATAAATGTAGATCTTCTAGTTTGGCTCTAACTTTCCATGGATGGTGCAGACAAGGGATGAAGTGAGCAAGCTGGCCACTGTTGCCACTCATGATGTACACAGATTTTCTTAAAAGTAGCCCCTCTCCTAGATTCAGTTCAGAGGGTGAGAGACCATATCACTATTGTTACTTGTGTACATGAGCTGTGGCTCTGTTTATGAGGTGCACTGCTGCCCTGAAGTGTTCAGTATAATATCATCTTTGCTTCAGCAGTAAGTCGGGGGGGACGGGACTTTTTTTAGTAGCTCAGACCCTTGCTGTACTGACAAAGTTATGTTTCTTAACTTTAACCATGTCAAAAATCATCAACCACTATCTTCTCCCCCTGCATACGTACATGCACACACACTTTAAAAATAGAGAGCTTTATAAAAGACAGGAGAGAAGCGATAGCCTTGGGTATGTTATACTGGCCTTTGAAATCCCTTTAGGTGTGGTGGGCTGTGCGAAAATACTGCACTGTGTGTAGAGACTAGGTGACTTGCGAGGTGTAGGCACTGCAGTAAAGCTACCTGCAGCTTTGCTGAGAGCAATGTGGGAGTGCCCACTAACTTTTTACAGGAGACCAGAACGAAGGCAGGCTTCTATTAATATAAATATTGTTTATACAAGTGTGGGGATGGGGAATCCCTCTGCACAGGAGAGAAGACATCGTTACCAGCTCCTTAGGAGCATAAAGTACCACCGGTATCTTTGCTACAAGTGTCTAATGAGAAGGCATGGTTCCTGGATTACAAAGGCTGCTTCCAGGACAAGGAGGAGTCTGTCAGCATCCCAATTCTGGCAGTCTAGTGAGTGCAATCCTTGTTAGTGTGGCCACCGGAAGTCTCCTGCTGCAGATTGGTGCTGAATACATTTGCCTGTAGGTGCTGTATAATACCTGAAAAGAAAGCAAAAGGAAGTTGCTCGATCAGATCTCAGCTCACTCCTGCTATCATTTGTTGCTCCTCTGACTAGATTTAATCTCGGGCTCCTGCACATGTAGGTGGCACCCCAAGCCAGGTCCCAAAACAAAATGGGAGCGGGAGACGGATGTGTTCTATATCTTTGGGCCAGAGGGAGGAAAGCTGTATCTATTCTGCAAACAATTCAGCTTTCAAAAACTCAGCTTTTCTTGAAAGGAATAAACAGTTTCTGGTCAGCAAGGGAGTGGAGCAGGGAGGAAAGGCTAAACTCCCACTTCTGCAGAAGGTAGGGCCAATCACATCAAAGTTGTGTCCCACGGGAAGGGGAGGAACTCCCCTCTCACAGTTGGCTCTGCCTCCTGCAGAAGAGCTGGGTTAATCGTTTGCTCCCAGGTTCTTTGGGAGCATAGGCCTTTTTTCTCTGTGTCATCTTTCTATCAGTCCTTGGACAGGAGAGTTAGGTTTTCTTATATTATGGGTTGGGCTCCTGTTGTGGCGGTGAGTGTGACACTCCTTCAACTCCTCCACTTCCCCGTTGAAATTACCTCATTTAAAAAAAAAAAATACTCTGGAGGGAGGGGTTGTTTTTTCAGGACTATTGCCCGTGGGAGCCCTAACCCAGCATGTGGTTTGAGGGCTTAGGACGTGCTTCATGACCATGGTCCTACTGGGTCTCAGCATTTTTCCTCATTGAAGGAGGGGCCGCCCCCTAATATCACTAGTTGTAATCGCACACCAGGCTCCAGCCAGCCAAGCCTGCCTCTGCCGCCACTCCAGATGCTTCATCTCTATGGAGTTGGTGACACCCACCCTCATATCACTCATTTGGATGTGGCAAGTTATGGTGCAGGTGGGAGAGGGGTCTCCCACCTACGTGGGGTTACCCTTGAAGACGGTTCGGAAGCTGCAGCTGGTACAGAACGCGGCAGCTCGCCTGATTAAAGGCAGCCACCGGCAAGATCATATCACTTCAGTGCTGAAGGAGTTGCACTGATTACCAGTTTTCTGGGCCAAATTCAAGGTGTTGGCTTTGACCTTTAAAACCCTATATGGTTCCGGCCCAGCCTATCTTAAGGAGTGCCTCCAGCAACACCAGACAGGCCGCTTAACAAGATCAGCCTTGGATGGCCTTCTCTCTGTCCCATCAGCCAGGACAGCTAGACTGGTGAGGACAAGGGAGAGGGCTTTTTCTGTGGTGGCCCCCACTCTGTGGAACTCCTTCCCTAGGGAATTCCGCCATGCCCCCTCTTTAATGAGCTTCCGTCGTGCATTAAAAACGTGGTTGTTCAGGCAGGCATTTGGGGTGGGTTAGGGTATTTTAGAAAACATTTTTATTGTAGAATTTTGTTTTAAACTGTTTTATTATACGCTGTACATCACCCAGAGTGGCTGGGTGACCAGCCAGATCGGCGATTAATAAATTTAATAATAAATAAAAATAAATGTGGGGGAAATCTCTCTACACTGGCGATGGCAGCAGCAACCATGTCTGGGGCTCAGCAAAGCCTGATAGAGGGCACTGTTCCATCATGCTCAGGCCTCTACTTCACCAGCTAGTCACAAAAAGGAGGGAAGGTTGTACAAGAAAGCAAGCACAGCCACCAGCGGTTGTCACGGGGCTAATCAGCGCATAAGACCGCACCACCCCCTCTGCCCCAGCTCTCTACCACTAGTTCACTACCAGAGAAGCCCAGGGACACTCTGGAGTGACGCGCACAACATTGGGAACACGTGTTTCCTTCTGGTAGAGGGGATCCTTTGGGGTCTGTTTGTGATAGTGAGCAAGGGTCTAAAGTAGGCTCTGAGCAAGGAGAAGGGGAACTTTCCGAAGGGGACACCCCTTGCTTTGCTCCCTCCCAGCGCAGACCGTTCAGCCCAGTTTTTTCCAGTTATTTTGGCCAAACCCATAAAGACTTAAAGGTTCTGCCCCCAGCTCCAGCTGAAAATGAGGCAGTTGATGAGGACCTGCTGGGAGTGGCTGAGGTTTTTCCCAGGATTCACTTTTAGCCCCAGTCATACCATTTCCTTGTTCATTTAATAACATTATACAAGGAGAATGGAACGATCTGGGGGAGCCAGAACAGGACATAATTTCCATTAAAAATTCTATAACCTCCCTGCTCAAACTATGGAATCCCTACAGGTACTGCCAGTGGATGATACTGTAAGTGGCATTGACCTCAAGGGCTTTTGTCACCAGAGGGCAGAGAATCCCTGTCTGATTCAGGTGATCGCAAGGCGGACACGGCCTTGAAGCAACTCCATGAGGCAACAGCGCTGGCTATCCATGCTGCTACTGCGAACTCTATAATTGCAAAGGCATCAGTTATGTGGGCATGGTCCTTAATTCTTGAGGTGCCATCCCACTCAAAGCACCCTAGAGAAGGATTCCATAAACTGGCCAGGGCAGCTGAGTTCTTGGCAGATTATTCGGTACATGGCCTCCAATATTTGGCCATGGCTGCAGGGGTGGCGGCGTGCTGAACCCTCTGATTATGTCAGTGGCAAGCAGACTTACAATCTAAGCCTAACCTCTCTCTCAAACCTTTTAAACAAGGAAAACTTCTTGGAGAATCTATATCCCTTACTAATTGAGACAAAGGAACCGAAGAAAGCTTTACCATCTGTGACAAAGAAGGATGCTGCTAAGCAAGGGAACAAAGCTCTGCAGTCCTTTTGTAACTGCTCTTTCACTGCACCATATCAGTACCAGCGACAGTAAAAGGCCCTCTGGTCAGGCCATCAGTTTAACAAGCCCACAGCACAATGGGGCAGCCGTGGAAGTAAGCAACACCACAAACCATCTACCATCTGACGTCAGACATAGTCCTACAAGGGGCAGACTACATCTTCCTGCAAGCCTGGCTGTTTTCATGAGCACAGTTATGTGCTGGAATTCAAATCTCAACCACTAGAGTAGTTCCCAATTTCTCCATACTCCCACAATTCAGTAAAACATCAAAGGGTTGTCACTGTGATTCAACATATCATCGACATCAGTGCCGTAGAACCCATGCCTTCTTCCGAAAGGTCCTCAGACATTTTCTCAATATTTTTCATTGTGCCAAAGAAGAGAAACAAAGACTGGAGAGCAATTTTAGACCTGAAGTTCCTCAACCAAGTTTTGACAGTGAAAATATTCAAAATGGAAACACTCAGGACTATCATGGAAGCAGTGTAACCTGAGGACTTCCTAATGTCCATCGACCTGACAAGAGGCGTATCCACATGTGCCAATCAGGCCAGCCCACAGGCACTATGTTTCCAGTACGGCACAAACCAGTATTGGTACCAGGCTCTTCCTTTTGGATTTTCCTCCGCTCCCCGGATGTTCACAAAAATCATAGAGGCCCTTGTGGCACACCTCAGGGTCCAGGGAATTCACGTTTACCTTTATTTAGATGATCTACTCATCAGACCGCCAACTCACCAGTGGGCGAAGGAGGACCTAAGGAAAACCCTGACGTGTCCGTCAGACCATCGTTTTATAGTGTACATGTCCAAGCATCACCTATCACCAACACAGCATCTGTAAGCCTTAGATGTGATTTTGGACACCCTACAGAAGAAAATTTTTCTATTGGGAATAGATGACAAACATTTTGGACACTGAAGCCTCCATGAGACTGTCAAGCAGCTGCACCCTCATGAGCCTGGCATGCCTTCAGGGTTTGATGATCGCAGCCATCAATTCAGTGCTCTGGGAGGTTCCACTCCAGGAGACTACAATGGTTTCTCCTCAAATTTCAGGACCAAACGTTGAGAAAGCATATAAGGCTCACCCTACCACCAGAAGTTGCCAGCTCCCTCTCTTTGTGGTCACACTGGAAGAACTTGTCTCAAGGCGATCATCTAGAGGAACCATGCTGGATCCAAGTGATGCCAGATGCCAGCCTGAGGGGTTCGGGAGCACACTGTCTCACACAGTTCGCACAGGGCTCCTGGTCACAGGGAGAGAAAGCGCAACCCGTCAAGTGGCTGGAGTTGAGGGCCATATGGCTTGCTCTCCTAGCTTTTTCAGGATTATCGAGACACTTGTCCTAATATGCATAGACAGCATGACTGCAAAAGCCCACATGCCACACGGCGATGGGACAAGATCCAGCAACTTACAGGAGGCTGTACAACTTCTCTCCTGGGCGGAAAAGAATTTGGCCTCAATCACAGCAGAGTACATACAGGAAACACTCAGCATACAAGCAGATTAGCTAAGCACATAGAAAGTGGATTAGGGCAAGCGGGCCCTACTGTTGTGGATTCTAAGCCCGCCCACGAAGAAGTAAGGCAACCGAGACTCACTGTGCAATCTACAAACTCCTTTATTGCCTTAATAGTACTTCTTCACACCTAAAGCGACTATAGAGTCTGGGAGCTGTTTTCAGGGCTTAATTAGCTAAATAGTGCTTTGATTAAGGAAGGTACTGAAAGCAAGGCAGTTGTCCTTTGGCTATGGACGGGCTTTCCACCGTGCTCAGCTGGCTTTTTCTGAGCTCCTGCCTTCATGGAGGATCCTCCTGACCCAACTTCTGACAGGCAGCCGATCTGATGTAACGCCTCCCACCTCCTCCTCTCAATTCTGTCTGCTTAACACACTGGCAAGCTCTGGCATCTGTCAATCCCAAAGTTCCCTCCCTCTCTGACAGACTTTGGGTTCCCACAGAGAGGAGGGAAGAGTTTCTGAGCTTGGCCCTCCTCTTTGATAAGCCCCTGGGAAGGTTCTTTGCTGGCTCTTGGGGAGTCCTGGGGAATTTCCTCCCCACACTTGGTCTCTGCTGGGCTTCTTCTAACTCCATCTCCGAACCTGAATCAGAGTCTGAAACCAAAACACAGGGCTTGGGCTCAATCCTGACACTTACATCCCCAGGTATTTTGGCTCCTAACCCAACGCTGGGGTGTCCCAAACATAGACCTATTTGCCACAAAAGAAAACACACAGGTTAAATGATTTCTGTCCCTATCAGGTTCTTCAGGCTGTCATGACGGACATCCTCCATTCACTTTGGCCAACGGGTCTCCTATATGCTTTCCCACTGTTCCCCTTGATCACGAGAATGCTACACAAGATCAGGCTTCTGGGAGCAGAGGTGTTAATGACTGCTCTGCAGTGGCCCAGGATGTCCTGGTTCTCAGACTTGGTGAGCCTCAGTCTGTCCCCTCCCTGGAGACTGCCAGCATGACCAGATCTAATCTTCCAGGGGCTGATCCTCCATCCAGATGTCAAGTGGTTACAACTCTATGCATGGAACTTGAGAGGGAGCAACTCCTAAAAGATGGCCTGTCACACAAGGAAATGCATCACGAAGGTAATCAACATCTAAGATATATGAGCTGACATGGAAGGTGTTCCGTTGGCGGTGCAAGTGACACAGCCGGATTCTGGAGAGAGTCTCAGTTGCAGAGGTCCTCAATTTCCTTCAGGAGGGTTTGGAGAAAGGTCTGGCACCAGCCATGCTCAAGAGACAAGCAACAGCATTGGGCACGGTGATCCACCTAGGTGCCCAACAATCTCCTCCCCTGCAAGTCAAATGCTTCCTGCGGGAAGCAACCCTAATTTCTCCACCAGTGGATCACCATTTCCCCTCCTGGGATCTGACAAAGGTCCTCAAGGCACTGACACCTTTTGAACCATTCTGCAAGATCCCTCTGCATGTTCTCACCTGGAAGTACTCTTCCTAGTTGTGTTCAACTCAGCCAGGCAGGTAGGCACATTGTCTATACACAAGGATCTTTGTTCTTTCCCACAGGATGGGGTAGTTTCAAGACCTGACCTGGGATTCATGCCAAAGGTGAACTCCACTTTTCATTGCATTCAGGAAATTGTCTTGCCTGATTTCTGCCCAAACCCTTCTCATCCGAAGGAAAAGATTTGGCACAAGTTAGACATGTGCAGAGCTCTGAGGATTTACTTGAAGTTCACACCGTGGAGTCATGATGTAGAGGCACTTTTTGTCTCTTACAAGTCAGGAACCCAGGGAAAAGTCGCACGTTCCACCCTAAGCAGATGGGTAAGGGAATACATAGCACTGGCATTCTCTTCACACTATTGGGAGTCTCCAGTAGGTATTGCAGCACACTCGGTCAGAAGTGCAGCATCCACAGCTGTCCTACAAACCAATACACTGCTGGAAGACATTTGTAAAGCAGCTACCTGGTCTTTACCTTCCACATTCATACGCCACTATAAAATTAACACGTTTGCTTCTGCCGAGGCATCCTTTGGATGTTGAGTCCTACAACAGGTCTTATAATCTTGACCCATCCTACCTGGGATATGGCTTTAGTATATCCCTTTCCTCCCTGCTCCACTCCTGTGCTGACCGAGAATGGAAAGTTGGACTTACCATGAAGTGGTGTTCTGGTCAGCCAGGTGTGGAACAGGGACTCCCTTCCTGTGTCACACACATAAATAGAGGGGAGCTTTTCTTGTTACGGGTGGTGGGGGGTTGTGCTACTTTGCAGTTGAGCAGAACACCCCCACTTAGCAATTCTGCTCAATTCCCTCTCTTATTCAATCTACGTTACAATGGTTAATTTAGTTCTAGCAGTTACTTTGAAGTAATCAAGGCTGAATCAGCCTTGGTTGCCCTGATGGATGACCTTTATTAAGAGAGGGACAGGGGGAGTGCAACCCTGTTAATTTTGCTCAATCTCTCATGGGCTTTTGATACCATTGACCATAATATCCTGGATTGACTCCGTGGGATGGGTTTCAGAGGCGCTGTGTTACAGTGGTAACGTTCCTACCTACGGGACTGATTTAGAGAGTAACATTAGGTGACTATTCCTCGGCCCCTTGGCAATTGACTTACAGGGTTCTACAGGGTACCATCTTGTCCCCAATGTTATTTAACATCTATATAAAGTCGCTGGGAGCAGTCATTAGGGGATTTGGAGCCAAGTGCCATCAGTATGCTGCTGACACACAGTTCTGTCTCCCAGTGACATTTGAATCAGGAGAGGCTGTGCAGGTACTGGACCACTGCCTGAACTCAGTAATGGGCAGGATGAGGGCCAATAAACTGAAACTGAATCCTGGCAAGACGGAAGCTCTCTGGGTGATTGGTTCCCAAGTCTGGGAGATAGGCTCGCTGCCTGTTCTGGATGGGGTTGCACTCCCTCTGAAACATCAGGTCTGTAGGTTGGGGGTACTCCTAGATCCATCACTGTTGCTGGAAGCCCAAGTGTCCACAGTGGCTCAGAGTGCCTTTTACCAGCTTTGGCTGGTTTGCCAACCAAGGTATCTCCTGTGGAGAGATAGCTTGGCCATGGTGGTACAGGCGCTAGTAACCTCAAGACTAGATTACTGCAATGCACTCTATGTGGGGTTGCCCTTAAGGCTGCTCCCAAAGCTGGAGCTACTGCAGAATGCAGCAGCTTGGCTCTTGTCAGGAACTGCCCCTTTCCAGCATGTAACTCCTTTGCTGAGGGAACTCCACTGGTTGCCTATTCACTACCGGCCCAGGTTTAAGGTTTTAGTACTTGTGTACAAAGCCCTAAAGAACTTGGGACCAGGATACCTGAGAGAGCACCTTCTCCCTTACCAACCTGCCTGGTCATTGAGGTCGTTGGAGAGCTTGCTCCTGGTGGACTTATGGTCCAATTGGAGTTCACCAGGAGAAGAGCCTTCAGCACTGCAGCCTTCTTTGGAATTCCCTGCCCCTGGAGGACTGGCAGGCACCAATACTGCACTGATTCCAGCGCTTCCTGAAAACAGCACAATTAAGGAGTCACTCCTTAAATGACCAGTTACGGTGTTTATTGTCATTGTGTTTAATGTGGTGTTTCAGTCTTTTTATGCTTTTACTGTTTTATCTTTTGTGTTCGCCCCTCTGAAATCTGTCCTAGATATGGAGCGGTATATAAACATTGTAAATAAATAAGTGTTACAATGTTTAAGTTCTTCTGCTTTGTGCAGCAAGTCCTGCGAATGAGAGGTGGTTCCTCATAGAATAGTAGAATAGAATGGTAGGGTTGGAAGGGGCCTATAAGACCACCGAGTCAAACCCCCTGCTCAATGCAGGAATCCAAGTCAAAGCATCCCTGACAGATGGCTGTCCAGCTTCATCTTGAATGCCTCCAGTATGGGAGAGCCCACCACCTCCCTAGGTCATTGGTTCAATTGTCATATTGCTCTAACAGGCAGGAGGCTTTTCCTGATGTTCAGCCGGAATCTGGCTTCCTGTAACTTGAGCCCATTATTCCATGTCCTGCACTCTGGGATGATGGAGAAGAGATCCTGGCCTTCCTCTCTGTGACAACCTTTCAAGTACTTCAACAGCCCTATCATATCTCCCCTCAGTCTTCTCAAGGCTAAACAGGCCCAGTTCTTTCAGTCTCTCCTCATAAGGCTTTGTTTCCAGTCCCCTGATCATTTTTGTTGCCCTCGTCTGAACCCTCCCCAGCTTGTCTGCATCCTTCTTAAAGTGCGGTGCCCAGAACTGGACACAGTACTCCAGATGAGGCCTAACCACTGCTGAGTAGAGGGAAACTAGTACTTCCCAGGGTTTGGAAGCTATACTTCTACTAATGCAGCCCGAAACAGCATTTGCCTTTTTTGCAACCACATCACCTTGTTGGCCAATATTCAGCTTGTGATCGACAACAATTCCAAGGTCCTTCTCGTTTGTAGTATTTTTGAGCCAAGTATTCCCCATCTTGTAACTGTGCTTTTGGTTTCTTTTTCCTAGGTGCAGAACTTGGCATTTATCCCTATTAAATGTCATTCTGTTGTTTTCTGCCCAGCACACGAGCCTATCAAGATCACTTTGAATTTTTTTTCTATCTTCCAAAGTATTAGCTATCCCGCCCAATTTTGTGTCATCTGCAAATCTGATCAGCATTCCCTGCACCTCCTCCTCCAAGTCATTAATAAAAATGTTGAAGAGCACTGGACCCAGGACTGAGCCCTGCGGTACCCCACGCGTTACCCCTCCCCAGTTTGAGAAGATCCCATTGATCAGCACTCTTTGAGTCTGATCTTGTAGCCAACTGTGGATCCACCTGATCATTGTTTCATGTAGCCCACTTTGAGCTAGTTTGCTCATCAGGAGATCATGGGGCACTTTGTCAAAAGCTTTGCTGAAGTCGAGGTATATTATGTCCACAGTGTTCCCCCAGTCCACAAGGGAGGTTACTTGATCAAAAAATGAGATCAGATTCATCTGGCAGGATTTTTTCTTGCCGAATCCATGTTGGCTTCGAGTAATCACTGCTTTGTTTTCAAGGTGCTTACAGATGGATTGCTTTATCATCTGCTTCAGAATTTTCCCAAGGATTGATGTCAGACTGACTGGTCTGTAGTTCCCAGGTTCCTCCTTTTTGAAGAGAGGGACATTAGCCCCCCTCCAATCCTCTGGCACTTCACCTGTCCTCCATGATTTCTCAAAGAGAATAGACAGCGGTTCTGAGAATTCTTCTGCCAGTTCCTTTATTACTCTAGGATGCAGTTCATCTGGCACTGGAAATCTGAACTCATTCAAAGTAATTTGGTGTTCCTTGACCATATGCCTATTGATCTGAAGCTGCAATCCTGCCCCTTCAGCCTGTACTTCGCCTTTGCCAGGGGGCTCACAGACCCTCTTTTGGGAAAAGACTGAGCCAAGGTAGGAATTGAGCACTTCTGCCTTTTCCTTGTCATCTGTTATCATTTTGCCATCCTTATTTAATAGCTGAACCCCCATTTCTTTCCTCTGTCTTTTACTATGCATGTATCTGAAGAAAGCCTTTTTGTTGCTTTTAGCATCCCTTCCTAACCTCAGCTTGTTCTCAGCTTTAGCCTTCCTAATGCCATCCCTGCAATTCTGTGCTACCTGCCTGTACTCGTCCTTTGTAGCCTGGCCTTCCTTCCACTTCCTATGTGTGTGCTTTTTTTTTTTTTTAGGTCATCCCTAAGCTTTTTGTGAAGCCACATTGGATTCTTCTGTTGTCTTCCGCCTTTTCTTCTTGTTGGAATTGTTTGTAATTGTGTCTTGAGAATTTCCTTTTTTAAAAACTCCCACCCATCTTGGACTCCTTTTCTCATTAGAGTCACTTGCCATGGAACCTTACTTATCATTGTTCTGAGTGTATTAAAATCGGCTTTCTTAAAATCCAGGGTAAACATTTGGCTATACTTGGCTTTTGCTTCCTTTAGAACCAGGAACTCAAGAATAACATCATCACTTTCCCCCCAGAGTTCCCGTAACTGCTACTTGATCCACTAAGTCATCTCTGTTGGTTAGGATCAAGTCAAGGATAGCCGATCCTCTAGTTCCTTCCTCCACTTTCTGTAGGAGGAAGTTATCCGCAACACAAGTCAGGAATCTCTTGGAGGGGCCATATTTTCCAGAATTTGTCTCCCAACAAATATTGGAAGTCCCCCATTACTACTACATCATGCTTCCTTGAAACCTTGGCAATTTGATTTTCAAAAGTTTCATCCCCGTCTTCTCCTTGATTGGGTGGCCGGTAGTAGACTCCGACTACCATGTTCCTTTTATTCTTTGCTGCATTTATTTTAACCCAGATGCTCTCGATGGGGCTACCAAGCTCATCCTCCGCTTCCTGTGGGACACAACTTTGATGTGATTGCCTTCTACAGAAGCGGAAGTTAACCCTTTCCTCCCTGACCAGAAAAACCGTTTCTCAGTAAGTCCAAGTTTCCATTTTTAGCCATTAAGACTAATGGCTCAAATTAGCCACCCCCAGTTTAAAGCTAGACTGCATGGGGGCTGAGGATAAGCCACGCTGGCTGGTAGACCCTGTTCTAAGGGAGAGGAACAGTGTGTGTGTACAGTATTATTCTGCCAGCAAAACCCATCCACCACAGGAAACAAGGCCATGTCACACACTCTCCATTGCACATGCCTCAAGACTACACACACACCTTTTCCAAAATGGGGAAAACACCCTTTCCTGATCCCAGCAAGTCACAACTGAGATACTTGAACAATCTTCATTGTAAATATATCTAACTGTATTGATATCAGCTCTCTTTCTCCTTCACAACTCTTGTCCAGTTTACATCCACAGTAACATGCTGATCGTACTTTGCTCACCACCACCGCATATGCTCCTCACCATTGATCTCATGTGTGAACCACCTATCTCTTGCCATTTCAAAGTTATGCTTACATGTATAGAAATTCAGTTGGGAAAACTCACCTGCTGAGCCTCTAGATCAAAGAGAGCAGAGCCAAAGGCCAACCACATGCCCACCAGGTTGAGGTAGGCTGCCACAGCCTCTAGTTGTCCCATCCCCTGTAATTGCTTCTGTTTGTTGTTGATAGCATCCATCACAGAGATGGCCTCCTCCTAGAGATGGCTGCGCAGATGTTCCTTCCGCTCCACCTGTTGCTTGGCCAGTGAGCAGCCATTGCACAGTCCAGCAGACAATGCTCCAGCGAGAAATGCCCTGGTGGCAGGGGAGATCTTGGAGTTAGAGGGTGGTAAAGGTAGAGGACTATGGAAGGAATGCAGTAGGCTAAAAGGGAAGAGCTGGTCGGAGCAAGGGAAGGGCATGTGGGTAGAGAAGTCACCATTCAGGCTCTGCACTGCAGCCAAGGGCTGAAGTGTCTCTTTAGAGGCAAGCACACAGTTATGGAAGACCAGCTCATGGGCCTGTAGGGAAAGGGGCAGAGAAGTGTGTTATGCTCTCAAGACTGACCCTTACTTGTTTAAACAGCAGTGCAAACTCCTGGCTGTTGCAAGGGACACGGTCCATGTTCAGACACCCATAATGCCTGAACCAGAGACTTCCAGGGAGCTTCCAGTGTGACTCATCTCCAGCTAAGCTAGGACAGATTGACAAGCAAGCAAAGACAGTCCATCAGGGCAGGGGCTCACAAACAATCCTCCCCTGATCAAATGTTAGGCAGTGAGAGGGATTGTAACCTGAATAGTCCTACCCTTCCTCTACTTCTCCATGGTAAAGCTCAACATCCCACTTCCTACTACCCCAAACAAAGTTGTATACAGCCTTTTCTTGTTTACATTCTGCAGTTATCTCAAAATTGTGTCCTGAATGAAGCAAATGTGTATTTATATGCTTATTTTGCATAGTTCTGCTTCTGCAAGCCATAGAGAGGCCCCTACCACTGCAACCACATACTCATTCCTCCTCCAGCAGCCAACATTTCTCAAAGCATAGCTCCCATATTTGCAAGCTCATCTCTGCAGCCATAGTGCTAGGGTCTTGCTTTCTTTTGAAGTTCAGGTTTCTTAACTCTTGGACCCCCCCTCCTCTGTTCAGATGTGACTGAGAGACGAGATCAATTGTGTACTTGGGACATTTACTTCTCAAATCTGGTGAGGACATCTGCCACCGGCACATCCTCTGGAAGGGGGCACTCATGCTGCCAGCAATCCTCATAGAGGACAAACGAGTTGGGGCTGCAGGCCAGGCCCAGGCACAACGTCAGCTCCCGGGCCACCTGGGATGAGACAAAAGGAGGTGACAGGAGGCCCGGCCATGTCCAGCAGGAGGGCACTAAGTGCTGCAAAGGGGACACAGACAGGGTCAAGTACACTGAAGAAAGACAGATGGGTTGGGGAGGGGATGAAGGTGAATTTCTGAAAGCCTGGCCCTCCTGGTGGCAACAGAGACAACATCTTCTATCACTTGCTTCCTCTCCAGGTAGGGAAGGGAGCAATAGCACCAAGATCTGTGAGGTGAGCTGCAACCCTGTTTTGGTAACCTGGAAGCTACCCAGAAAGGGATTTGCCACAAATTGAAGTCCTGTTTCCCCCCACTAGTTAAGCTCCAAGCCTCTGCTCACCTCCTGGATTGTGGTATGGGAGGTGATGGCCACATGGCAGGTGGCAGTGCCAGGGCAATGCATGGTGCACACCGCTTCCTGACATCCCATCAGTCCTGCAATCTCATCCAATGAGGGCACACACTCCCGCCTCTTGGTCTTATGTAGGGCCTCTGTGATAAAGTGTCCATATTGGGCCATCTCTGAGGCTGGGAAACGATTCGCTGTCCTGCTGGGGTCAGGGAAGGGCTGGCATTAGATAACTGAATACCTGAAGTCAAACCTCATTAATGCGAATGCTGCTCAGTACTCTACTCCACCCACAAAGCGACAACTACTAAAGATCCTACTAATGTGTCAGACCACAAGCAGGGCATGCTGGAAATATCCATCCCCTGTGGTTAAACCCAGCCTCTGGTAATTGGAAGCATCCAGTCTCTGAACACAGAGATTGGGGAACACCTGTCCTAATCCCCTTATTAATAAGAGTTGTTGTAGAAGCAGAAAGGGAAGATTTTGTAGACAGAACCCTCCCGCATCTAATCTCCTTCAGACTGGCAGGGAAGCTTTGGCCAGCTGATCACTGATCTTTCAACCTTATGGCAGTCAACAAAGCATTAGACCACCAGCACACACATTCCTTTCCCTTTGCCCCCGACTCACCGCTGCAGGTGCAGCTGCAGGTAGCACAGTACAGGCAAGGAAGGCATGAATGTGCAGCTCATGCAAGTGAGCAGCTGCCAGTAGCGCAGGTCTGCAGGTGCGCCTGGTATCGGTGGCTGTGTTGTCTGCTTCACCAGTTGGCAGTAAATCTCATCCACTAGGGGTGGGAGGTCATGGCAAGTTTGCAGCACCCCCTGCATGAGGAGTGCTGGCTCTCGCACCCCTTCCAGCTGTTGCAGTGAGTGGAACAGCTTGACAGCTTCGTCACGGAGCCCTGCATAGCCTTGGCCACCAGGAGCTGCAGAACAAGGCCAGGGATGGGGAGAGAGAAATGAGCCATTAACCAAGGCTCCATGTACCTAAATCCACCCAGCTGCTTGTTCCCATTCACAGCCACATAGACCAAGCACATATGGCAACAAAGATGGAAGCCAACAAGTTTACTGATCACTCGCCAGGAAACAGCCACTCACCTGCATAAGAGAAGGGTAGCAGTGGTGCGTAGATAGGACCAGCCGTGTAACACAGGATGGGATTATTGTGATAAATTTGATCCAGGATTTCTGGACTGTTGCGGTTCTCCTGGGATGGGGTGGGGGGGTGGAAGATAGGAAATGAGAGGCATTTCATTCAACCCCCAAGGGGGTGCTCAACATGGGAAGGAAGCTTGAGATCACCCTCCCTGAGCAGGGGATGGCATCAGCCATGTGCATTCAGGGTTCCTAGAACTATTGTGCCAATGTATGGAATTGCTATGGTATCCAAGTTGTCACCCTCCTAGAATAACCACTCTAAGAAGTCTCTACAATGGGAATGCTTGCTGCCATCATGGAGGCACTTCCCTTGCAGGTGCTGCTGCCGGCGGCTGATCAAGTGCATATGCCTCTCAGGCAGCTGGCTAAGCCGCCCCCAACATCCGCCTGTAGTTTGCACTGCAAGCCTTCAGGGCAGGTCTCCACAACGTACAGAAGCACGATGGTGGTAATAAGTTAGAGATAAATAGAAAGAACAGGCCTAGATCTCCACCCATGCCCCCAAAGACTTAAATATCAGTAATTTTAATTAATGTAGGCTGTACCTCTGACCGAAACCAACACACACACAGAGGTCAGATTGTGACATTATAAAAATACTTTAAAACAAACATTTAGACACACTTAAAACAATTCTAAGAATTAAATTCCAAAAGATAGAATCAAAGCCCGCAATACAACCATAAAGGATTACAACCCCAACCCCAGTAAGAAATGCTGTATGTAAAGGTCTCTTCCTTTTTCAGGAATTAAACCACTGTGTGTACATTCCCAAGGACTCCCACGCTAGCTCTATTAGCATGTTCTTGTGCTCATCCCATCCATTCCCTTCCTGCATCCCTCACCTCAATGTCACACATGAGGAGCTGTGTGGGGGTCTGCACAGGGGCCTTGCTGATAATGACCTTCTGCAGAGCACAAACCCAATGCACAGCCTCGTTTAAGTGCTCCGTGTAGAGCCGGTAGCAGTGCTTCCTGCCGAAAACGGCAACTGCCCAATATCCTGCAGAAATGGGAGAAGAGAGTACAAACACAAGAGATCATGCTGGGAGAACCAACACACAACTGACACGCACATACAAACAGGAAATGCACAGGCCTTAAGATTTCCCTCCAACCCAACCTCACACTCATATACAACAGGTATACTAGTAGCTGATAATGCCCTGGCAGGAAAATCCAGGAATTCAAGCTCCCTGCTGAGCATGTGCACACTCACATACAAACACATATTACAAAAGACACAGAAAGGGAGAGAGGAAGAGAAGAGGCCTTGGATTCCCCACTATTGCCACTCACAGACCAGTGATGCTAAATGTTCAGAATACCCAAGCAGGTGAATCTAGGAGTCTGGGCTCCTACTACTCAACCAGGCACAAACACATACTCTTTACCTGTCTCCTTGTAGGTCTGCTTGTCAGGCCACAGCACAGAGCAGAGGCTGGTGAGGACCAGGGACCCAAGGCGCCGGGCGCTCACCTCACACCCACTGTAGTAGTCAAGGGAATCCTCTGTCAGCACAAACCAGTACTTGCGGGGCTGCAGCCATGGGGTCTTTATCCCTCCCCGCACCTCTCTCTGCAGCCAGCCTGTAAGATGGATAGGAAGATGGTGTGATGGGACCTGGATTTAAATTGACCAGCCCCAGGACCCTTTGGTCTCCTTCTACATCCATATACACCAGAACAGGGGTCCCCAACCTTCTTGGATTGGTGGGCACATTTGGAGTTTTGTGAGTGTTGCAGGTGTTCTCACAAAATGGCTGCCATGGGGGAAGGGCACTTGCCCATTCATAAAATGGCTACCATGGTAGGCATGGTCAGTCACAAAACATTCATTTCCCAGAAGGAAAACTGGTAAGATTAAATGAAAAATAACTTGTCCAAGTACTGGGCAGAGGTGGGGTCTGAGCTCCAAAACACAAAACCACTCTTTTGAACCTAAATAAAGATGACACTGGAGGGCAGCACCTCACTTTGCAGCATGCTGCCCACCATATTAAAGACTTTTTTAAAGAAGTAAAAAACGCAGGTTTCTGCATTGTGAGCTACCTTCCAGAAGGTGCATGGAGGCTATGTCCTGATTACAACCTGAAGTAGAGGGGGTAACCAGCTGGACCATGAAAGATAACACCTAGTGGTTTCAAGTACTCTTGGATACTGTGCCAGCTGGGACTAGGGCAGCGTGCTGAAGTCCTAGTGAAAGGCACCACCCCAGAATACATTTCCCTTCATTCTTTCCTCTTAAGACACAAGTTACCACTCCTCCATGATATTGCAGAATCCACCCTTAAAAGGTTGGGCGGCATATGGGGTCCTACCACCATTCCCAGAATAAAGGTAGGAATAAAAAGAGTCCTGGTTCTAACTTGTGGGTTATGCTGCACAAGATCCCACCTTTCACAATAGCATCAGGTTCATCTTGCACTCTTCCACGCTTCTCTGGGATAAGATGGTGTGTTTCTTCAGCCACTGGCAAAGACCTGGGGGCAGCAAACAGGCAATGGGATGGAGGCATCAATCTGAGCTGTGAATAGAGCATAAGTGGAAAGGAAACAAGACTATTTTCCCCCACCCCAAAATTCTAGACCAGCTTTCCACATCCCAGTACCCTCCAGGTGTGTTGGACTACAACTCCCGTCACTCTTAGCCAATATGGTAATTGGTCATGCTGGCTGGGGTGATGCGAATTGTAGTCCAACACGTTTAGAGAACATCAGGTTGGGGAAGGCTCTTTTAGACCCAGATATCATTCAGCTCTGGCTCATAATGTTCTTTTTCCAACCTCCTCTAGAGCAGCAGTCTTCAATGTTTTCAGAGCCAGGACTACTTTATCCCCACAGTCAAGATACCCAAGCAAGTGAAACTGTTTCCCCCCCCCACGTGAGAGCCATGTTTAATTTTTTAAAACAAATGTTCTTCCTTCTGCTCCTCTCTTTCCACTCACTTTCTCCTTATATTTCTGTCTTACCCACACTTACTTGTTTACCTTAAAAAAAAAATGGCAAGGGGTGGGGGGAAGAAAGACCAAATAAAATGGTTGGGCCCTTGGTGTGATCTGCTCTAGAGGACTGGTTTTCATCTGGTGAGTTGGGACTCCCTACTAGACTGCAGCCTGACCTAAAGTGGATCGTAACAGCAGCACTACCAAAGTACAAACATACAGTACCCCCCCCAAAAAAAGGTAAGTAGAAGAAGTGGGGTTTTCAGATACATGAAGGTGGCATGAAGGTGGGCCCAAAGTTTGCTACTGCTCTAGAGTTTCCAAGTTTCCCTCTCAGAGAACTCCAGCCTCTACCATTTCCATTCCAGCACCCGTCTCCCTTTCTTCGTGTAGGAAAGAGAGGGATACAGCCCCCCCCCCCGCCTTTCTCTCTAGAGTTATGGGAAAGTGGGCTGCGAGACCTTGCACTGTTAACCTCAGACTAAAAATAAGCTGTTTATATAGAAGGCCTGCCAAAAATTTGGGAAATGAAGAAGCTTAGTAGAGGAGAGGATGCTGGCTCTCTTGCCTAAGGGAAAAGTGTGTGTGTTGTCTTTGTGTATGTGAGCGACAGGGTGGGGGGAGCTGGGAGGGGGAAAGAGTAAAAAGAAGAACAGGAACATGAGAGGTAGAGATGGCTCCCCCCCCCGCATTCCATGACTCTCTAGCACATCTCAGAGAATCCAACATAGATTCTTACTTTCAAGGTTATTTCGAAGGCAGATGGAAGACAGGCAACCTCCAGCAAAACAAGAGAGATGCTGGAAGTCAAAACCACCTAAAAGCTACACCCTTTGCCCTGAAAGCACATCCCACATACATGGGGGCTGGGTATAGTGATAAACGAAAGCACTTCTGCATATTCTCAGAGGCACTCTCTACTTGTTTAATACTTCATTTGTCTGACTATTGAGAATGGGTTCTGGGCCTCAAGTACAAATTAAGTGGCACTTTCAGGCCCTCCTGATGTCATCTGTTCTAACTCCTCCCTGTTCCCAACTAGGGTCTTCTATCCCCACTAGGCCTCACTCCTCCACAAGCTGACAACAGTTATGGTCAACCCCTCCCCCCAACTGCCTGAGGATGAATCCCAGGGCCTTCAGTCTCAAGAGAGACTTATTTTTGTTTGCTTGTTACAGTTATATATATCCTGCCTTTTCCTGCAAGAAGCCCAAGGTGGCGTACATGATCCTCCTCCTCTGCATTTTATCCTCACAACAATAACAACCCTGCTATTTCCCTCTGCCTTTTCCCAGGCCCCATCTGGCAACAGATGAGATGCAAGAGTCACTTCCTCCAGAGTCACTTCCTCCACAGCTAAACCTAGGTCCAGCTGGGAAACATCAGCTTGGAAGCAGGGCACGAGGTGTGTGGGTCACCAGACAGTATTCTTCCCAAAAAATCTTCTCCTCTCCCGCAGCTGCTTTCTAGCTGAGAAAGAACTGAAACCTTCAGAAATGAAGAGAACAGATGTATCTGGAAGGCATTAATTTGGACTAGGTTTGAGCCCCAGGAACTATGCCTAATATCGGCTTAACCCTAGATTCTGAAGTATAAAGAGCAGAGTGCCTCCAAACATGTGCAGAGTATCATCCCCATTTATATCTGAATTTTGGGGAGACACTTTCAGGTAAGAGGGTGTGTCTCCTAGGTAGGCTTAGGTCTCAGTACCTCTTTGGAAAAACAAAAAACCAAGCAATTGGATCTCTTTCCCCCCTCCTCATCCCCGTGTTTGCAATCCATGTCAGTAGGAATGCCCAATCATTGTTTATTAGAGAGACAAGACTGAGAACCATGACTAATTTTAATGTGCAAAAGTCCAACAACCATGTAGTGTAACATTCCCATAGCAATTAGTTACTGTCACCAGCCACTACAGATCTAGGATTAGAACACAGGACTTTCAAATGAGGAGGCATGTCTTTGAAGGAGGCTAATGTCACAGTGATGTTTAAGATGTATTTACTAGAACCTTCTCAGTCTTTTTCTTCCAAGTTTAAGAAACTGTCAACTTGAGGCTTGAAGGTGGGGCCCCATGCCAGCCTTAAAGGAGAAATCGAGAAGATGGCAACTAACAGGATGGGCTTACAGTTTCTGGGCCTCTAGTGTGAGAGAGTCTGGAGGGGTCAGTCAAATTAGCTGCAGGTTCCCACACGTTACTGTGGTGGCAGTGAGGGAAGCCAGAATTCTCACTGTGCGTAACATGTAACACCTCCCCCCAAACATGCACACGCTTCCCCACTGGGATGCCAGCTCTTCTCCATCCACCTCCATGCCATAACCCTTCATTGCTCACCTTTCAGAATCACTGCTAGCACGACTGGGCTGAGTGAGGTTCACTTGCAAGGCAGATCCCTGGAAGGGGTGGGGGTGGGGGAGAGAAAGGGGAACACCGTCAGGACTCAAAACTGCACATAGCAGATGTGACAGCCAAATATAAGGGGAATTAGGGTAGGATACTGCTGGAAGGGTTTAGAGATTGGGGATGTCAAGAGATGCGGTAACACCCCCTCCCCCAGCCCCACAACACTGTTGTTTACTTATTCAGGTGTAGGAGGCTGGAAGAGAGAACGGGAATGCATGACACTGGTGCAGGCAGGCCGCCCCCCCATCCCATTTCCCAACCACACAAGGAAATGAATTATTAATCTGCAGCTTTCCCAGGCTGCCTCGTCTGCTCTGCTGCCCCTCCCAGGCCACAGTCTGGTTAGCCACCCCCCTCCGCAAACTGCAGCAGCTGAACGGGTTCCTGTATCCTCAGCCGACCTTGGTGTTGGGCTCAGCACATTGCTGAGTAAGATGCAGGCAAACAAAGTCCTATTGTAGCCAAGGCTTCCTTCCTCTACAGGGGGGTGGGGGAGAATGCCAGGAGAGCAGACAGGTTCCAGTACATGGCAAGGGAAACCCTGGCCTCATGCACGTATTCAAGAGAACTCCCCAACCTTGGCAAAAATCACAAGGAAATCTGCTGTACACTTAAGGGGAACTGGTAGACAGAAAACCCAGTCCAACTTAGGCTCAGCTCTGAACCATTCCCGCAAAGATCCATTGGACATTCCTAGGGAAAGGGAAGAGGCACAAGAGACTAAATAGAAAACCAACCTGAGTGAGGGGTAACAGGGAGCTACTGCAACAGGTACAGAGTAATAGGGTACCAACTGTCCCAAAGCATTAGAACAGCTGTTATAACTCAAGTCAAGCTGGCACAGATGGTCAAAATCCTGCAGGGGTAGGGAAAGTGGCAACAGCCATCAACAGAGCATGGAAGGATTATTCCAGAGATGAAGCAGAGTTGTAAGTGGGGAAAAAATCTCGAGTAAGATGGTTGCAAAAGCTGGAATCCCTCGCCTTGTAATTCAATTATTCATCAATTACAGATGAAACTGGATCAAAAACACTGGTTTAAAGCAGGGATGGGGAACGTGTGGCCCTCCACATGTTGTTGGGCTGCAACCCCCGTCATCCCTCACCATTGGCTATGTAGGCTAGGGGAGATGGAAGTTGCAGTCCACCAACATGTGGAGGGCCACACGTTCCCTACCCCTGATTCAAAGAGAAGAGTTCAGGCTCTTACAAATTTGTGCATGAGGGCCAGCCCTCTCATGAGGCAGAATGAATCCCTCACCTCAGGTGGTAGAGCAGAAGAAGCAACAAATTGCCCTTCTACACCGCCCCCCCCAGCCCGCCACCACCTCCCGCAGGTGCTCCAGAGGGCCCCGCTGGCTGCTCTCCCACCAGGGTATTTGCTGCAGCGACAGATGGCTGGTGAGAATCTCCGGAGTACCCCCCCTCACTCTGTTCCACTCTAAGTGGCTGCTCTCAGCCTCCCACCCCCTGGCTCACGCTGAGAATCCTCTCAGCGTGAGCCAGGCAGGGTCTCTGGAGAGTCATGTTGGTTGAGGAAGTGGCCGCTGGGGCTCTTCAGAGAGCCAGTCAGGCTGAAATGCCTGTCCCTGAGGTGATCTCTGAGACCCCTCCATGCCTGAAGCTCAGAAGAATATGGAGCCAGGACCACCTAGTGGCATACTGAGTGACTCCATATGCCAGGGGATGGGTAATATGTGGCCCTCTAGATGTTTTGGCCTACATCCACTGGCTATGCTGGCTAGGGCTGATGGGAGTTGTTGCTTTCCAGATGTTTTAGCCTACAACTTGCCCACCCTGCCTTATACGTTCATTTCAATGAAAGAGAATGGCATATGTTAGTAGTGGTGGGTTGTATATACCACTGGGGGGTGGGGGTGGAACAAAAAGTTGATAGACTGAGGATATAAAGAAGCATGCGAGACTGGGAGCAGGCAGGCATTGGGCCAAAGGTATGTATCATAATGAGGCGAAACACAAACAAGAAAAAGGAGAGGCAAGTCTTGACTAAACATGCATAGGACTGGGCTTTGCAACAGGCTGGCTCTATTTAAAATAAATTATTTAGAATTGATTAGTAGAGCACAGCAGGTTCTAATAATGTTTGAAAAAGTAAAACATTGCTGGGTTTACTTTTGGTTATTAACTACACACAATTTTTCAGCTTAAGATGAG
Organism: Heloderma suspectum; assembly: GCF_057233095.1. NCBI lineage: Eukaryota > Metazoa > Chordata > Lepidosauria > Squamata > Helodermatidae > Heloderma > Heloderma suspectum. Next base: position 127,905,575 of record NC_139462.1, on the reverse strand, counting down.
CTTTGGAATAGGGTGGTTGTCAAAACTAAGAGTTCAGAATTTACAACATATCTTATTAAAGTTTGATAAGCTACTGTCCCTGTATTCAGTGTTGCCCCAACCCGCAGTGGGACTGAAAGACCAAGGAAAAATGTATGTGCACGTGTAAGTTGTAAGCAAAGACAATATGCAAATGTGTGGAATATGTGTAAGTTAAAGTCTTAACTTACAACATCCATGTTTTTGGAAGCATGAGCAAGTTTGTATGATACTCAAGTACTCTTGACATGGGACAGGGCCTTTTCTGTAGCAGCACCTAATGTGTGCAACTCCCTCAAGGGGATAAGATTTGCTCCCTCTTTGTTTGCCTTCAAGTGAGCAGTGAAGATGTTTTTATTTGGCTTAGCTTTCCATGACTGTTGGTATGAGCTGATTGTTCTTCTCATTTCTATGTCTCTGCTGCTTTGTTTCCAAGCGTTTAAGTTCTTTGGTTTAGAAGTGTTTTAAATTCTATATTGTATACCACTCTTGAGAGTCCTTGACTGAAGGGCAGTATAGGAATAGTTTAGTAAAACAGAATTTCTCTTTTAGAATTCTCTTGGTTTTTTGAAAAGGGAATTCCCAGACTTAGGTGTGTGTGTGTGGGGGGAATGGGGACACAATTTATTTGCGGTTCAATATTAGCTACCATTTATACTGTGCATTATGGTGTTGAAATCTCTCTCTCACTCACTCTCTCTCTCTCACACACACACAGCAGCACTGCTTTCTTTCTCAGCCTCACACTCAAACACAAGCAGCAGTATTCATAGAATCATAGAATAGTAGGGTTGGAAGGGGCCTACAAGGCCATCGAGTCCAACCCCCTGCCCAATGCAGGAATCCAAGTCAGAGCATCCCTGACAGATGGCTGTCCAGCCTCGCCTTGAACACTTCCAGTGTGGGAGAGCCCACCACCTCCCCAGGTAATTGGTTCCATTGTCGTATTGCTCTAACAGGAAGTTTTTCCTGATGTTCAGCCGGAATCTGGCTTCCTGCAACTTGAGCCCATTATTCCGTGTCCTGCACTCTGGGATGATCAAGAAGAGATCCTGGCCTTCTTCTCTGTGACAAACTTTCAAGTACTTGAAGAGCGCTATCATATCTTCCCTCAGTCTTCTCTTCTCAAGGCTAAACATTGAGAACATTTCCCCCTCCTCTGAGAAAACTACCCCCTTCTACTGCTGAGTGGCTTCCATTGCTACAGCTTGCAAGGCAGCCATTTTACTTTTGGGAAGCAGGGCAGGCTCCTTTAAAAAAAGAAGCTTCAGTCAGACACGTGTTGTGTAACTTACCCTGACTTCATTTCCCCTAATTAAAATGAGAAATCTGAAACCTCATATCTTTAGGAAAACACAAGGGATTTTCACCAAACCAGTGAAAAGGAGAACCATACAACATACAGTTGCAATCAAAATTATTCAACCCCCATTGCAAATCAGATTTATTGTCAAAATTTACAGACTTTCAGCTGTTTGCAATGAACAAATCAAACAAACGCCATTGAAATAGCTCAACACAACGAATGCTTCAAGTGGTTTCCCCAAATTCAACTGAAAATGCAACTTATAATGACTTCTCCAGTCTCAAAAGTATTCAACCCCTTCATGGCAAGTATCTTTAGTAATTAGTAGAGCACCCTTTTGCTGTTATGACCTTCTGCAAACAAGATGCATAGCCAGACACCAGCTTCTGGCGGCGTTTCTGAGGAGTCTTAGCCCATTCCTCATGAGCAGTGGCCTCCAGTTCAGTAATATTCTTGGGTTTGCGTGCTGCAACCACCTTCTTCAAATCCCACCAGAGATTTTCTATGGGGCTCAAGTCAGGTGACTGTGATGGCCACTGTAGAATCTTCCAGGACTTCTTCTGTAACCAAGTCTTGGTGGAGTTTGAGGCATGCTTGGGATCACTGTCCTGTTGGAAGGTCCACTGACGCCCAAGCTTCAGCTTCCTCACAGAAGGCATGACGTTTTCTCCTAGGATTTCTTGATACGTCAATGAATCCATCTTGCCTTCCACACGTTGCAGGTTTCCAGTGCCAGAGGATGCAAAGCGGCCCCAGAGCATCATCGAGCCACCACCATGCTTAACTGTAGGCAGAGTGTTCTTTTCAGCGTATGCTTCATTCTTCTTCCTCCAGACATACTGCTGATCCATCGGGCCGAAAAGTTCCTGTTTCATCGCTCCACAGAACAGAATCCCAAAACTTCTGTGGCTTATTTATATGATTTTGAGCATATTGGAGCCGACATTTCTTGTGCTTTTGGGTCAGTAGTAGTGTACATCCTGGAGTTCTGGCATGGTAACCTTCTGCGTTTAGTACGCGTCTTACTGTGCTCACTGAAACTTCAGTGCCTGTTGCCACCAAATCTTGCTGCAGGTCTTTTGCAGTCACTCAAGGGTTTTTCTCAGCCTGCCTTCTCAGAAATCTGGTTGCGGCCATTGATAGCTTCCTTTTTCTGCCCCATCCAGGTAGTGTAACCACTGTTCCTTTAGTGCTGAACTTGCGAACTATGCTTCCTACGGTGTCTCTAGGAACATTCAGTGCCTTCGCTATCTTTTTGTATCCTGTTCCTTGTTTGTGAAGGGCGATGATCTCTTCTCTTAACTTTCTGGACCATTCTTTTGACATAGCCATATTTCTAACATGCAGTCACACGTGACACTCAACAAACCCCTAGCCAGTTCAGGTATTTCATGTGCTCCAGCTCAAGCACACCTGGTGCAACTAATGAAGCCCTTGATTTGTTGCATCAGGTGTGCTTGAGACAACACCTGTTTTGCATATTTGTGCTGTTAGGGATTCTATTCAGGGGGATGAATACTTTTGAGACTGGAGAAGTCATTATAAGTTGCATTTTCAGTTGAACTTGCGGAAACCACTTGAAGCATTCGCTGTGTTGAGCTATTTCAATTGCTTTTGTTTGATCTGTTCATTGCAAACAGCTGAATGTCTGTAAATTTTGACAATAAACCTGATTTGCAGTGGGAGCTTGAATAATTTTGATTGCAGCTGTACTTGATTTCTTGACATAATCAAAACCACTAAAAAGAGAAAATGAAGAAATGGTCTCGGGGTGGGGGAATATGGTGGCAAGTGTGATCTTCACATCCCAATACAAACATTTTAAACAGCTATAATTCAGCCATTCTTTATTGTTCTTCCCGACATTCAGCCAGATAATACTCCTCAGCAAGTAAATGTATACCAAATTACATACCACTACAACAAGTAGTCTTGATAACATGGATACAAGTCTAATATGTAAGGCCATTTCAACATTTAAAAGCAGAGTATAAATGTGCTCTGGCGCTAGGGATGTACGGACTGTGTAAAATCCACTCCATGTGTTTTGTGGATTGTCAGGTGCCTTTCGTTCCGTCATCCTACCACAGATGGATGCAAATATTTTCTGTTCATCATGCGGAAAAATATGGAAATAATTATGTAAGTGTTTACGTAAGTATCTACATAATTTACCCCAGTATGTAACGTTTAGTGTATTGTCCCCTATTCCATTCCACGTTTCCTCAGCAGAAACTTATGTATTTACAGATTTATATGTGTAAATTTTGGGAAAGTAAAAAAATCACCCAAAAGTCCACGGACTCCGCAGGGCCTCAGGAGGTCACTCTGCAGCGGATTCCGCAGGTCGGATTCTAAGAAATCCAAGCTCATTTTAATCAGTCTCGAATTTCTCCAGCATCCCTATCTGGCGCTGTTGCTCATTACATATTTGTCAGCACTGTATCTGCCAGAGAGCAACATGTAGGCACATATGGAAGAGGAAGGAGGCTTGCAACAACATCTAGGCAGGCAGAGCTCTAGCAGCAGGGGCCTTGCATGACAGCCATCTCACCCAGTACCAAAGTTGTGAAGGTAGACAGAGCCAGCCTGTTTTTCTCCAGGCCACTTCTCCACCTCCTGTTCTACATAGGTGTCGGCCCTGTGATTGTGGCGGAAAGGGGAACACCCAGCAGGACATCATGGTAAAGCACCTACCAAACAACTGGGATCCCCGCTATCAACTATCCTCATGAGCCAAAGAGGTGGGGTTTGGGAGTGCCAGCTTCAGTGGTGGCCAGGGTCTTACAAAAGGAGCATTGGCAAAGCTTGCAGCACCAATGGGGGCCCTGCTTGTCCCGTGCATGGCTGACAGTAAGTGTCTGCCTAGGCATGGGTAGAAAAGCAACGCTACAGTTCTGTACTAGAAAGCAGCAGAGACCACGGATTCTATTGTGGGGAATCACAAGTTGGAGCAGGGAGAACTCCAAGCCTACAATGTTTTGTCATGGCCCAGTTCATGGCCTGTCACCACCCAAACGGGGCAGGGCGCTTCCAGATCTTTGCCTGACGCTCAGTTGCATGATGAGTCCAGCAGAACTTGAGATTACTCCCCTGGATTCCTCCTCAGGTGGCTCTTCCACTTCCTGATAGAATAAGGTCCCCAGAGTCAGCCACGTCTGCAGGGGTGGGTTATAGACCAAACCAGATGGTTTGGCCTGCAACTCACCGTTGGCTATGCTGGTTAGGGCTGATGGGAGTTGTAAGCCAAACCATCTGGAGGGCCACAAGTTGCCCTCCCTTGAACTACTGGTTCAGAGCCCTTGCAGAAGACCCTACGGAGCTTCTTCTGAAGAGAACCCTGGGCAGGAAGCTGAGGATTTCACAAAAGCACTCACCAGGGTTACAAGTGGCCCTCCCTGCTCAGGCAATTATCCTTTCCTTCCTCTCCAACTGGAGTGTTGATAATAACTAGGTTCAGGCAGGTTTTTAAAAGTTTTGCTGTTGTTTGTACAGGTTAGTTAAAATTCACCAGGTAAGGAAGCTGAGCAAGCTCCTCTGCAGGCGAATACTTGTTCACCTACCTTATCTATACTAATCAAGAGAAACAAGCAAGGATTCCAGATGAAAAATACAGGTGGTGGAACGGAGGGTGGAGTTAGTTTTTCTCTTTTCTTCTGCAAACCCTTGCAGTCACTAAGAAAAACAGCTTTAGTCCTCATATTTCAAACTGTTAGCAGGCTGAAATGTGAAGGTCCCAAAAATTCTATCTATCTATCTATCTATCTATCTATCTATCTAATAAAAGGAGTGAGGAAACTAATCAAGTAGAGGTTTGATACTTCTTTTCTTTAATGGGACTAATTAGTTCTGCAACTTGCCAAATTATGGATTTTCCCTTTGCATTAAGAGCTTGTGATAGCATGATTGCATCATATCACTTTGTCATAAAAGCTGTCAGAAGAAGAAACTGATCAATATTCACCATTCTCAGGGTCATAAAACAGGAATGGTGAACCTTTTTTCTGTTCAGGGCCACAATCCATTGAGGGTAATCTGTCAGGGACAGCATGCTGGTGGTGGATGGCACCAGAGCCAAAAGTGGGCAGAGCAGGTGAATCTCCCCTACCTGCATGCAACTAGGTTGAGGGTACATGTGAACCTTGGGCCATAGGTTGCACATCCCTGCCCTAAACAAAGGCATGCACGCATGGCAAAAGTCTGGTTTCATCATTAATTCCAATGTAAACAAAGAAACCCCAGAGTAGCTTTTTCAAACCCCAAAGGCAGAGAGTTTAAGTGATCCAGCTTGGAAAAGCTCTGTTTGAGAAGTAGACTATAGCCCAGTATTCCCCAACCTGGTGCCCTCCAAATGACTTGGACTGCAGTCCCCATCACCCACAGCCAGACAGTTATTGTCCTGCTGGCTGGGGATAATGGGAGTGGCTTCAGTAAGGTAAGTCTTGTTTCACTAACCGTTTAGAGTACTTTGAAAGTGTCAATAAACATATAGACAGGGGTGATCTGGTAGACATTGTTTACTTGGGCTTCCAAAAGGCTTTTGATAAAGTCCCTCACTAAAGACTCCTGAGCAAACTTAGCAGTCATGGAATAAGAGGGCAGGTCTGGTGAAAGAACAGAAATCAGAGAGTTGGAATAAATGGTAAATTCTCCCAATGGAGGGATGTAAACAGTGGGATCCCACAGTGATCTGTATTAGGACCAATGCTTTTCAACCTGTTCATAAGTGATCTGGAATAAGGAGTGAGCAGTGAGGTGGCCAGGTTTCCTGATGACACCAAATTATTTAGGGTGCTTAAAACAAAAAGGGATTGCCAAGAGCTCCAAAAGGATCGCTCCAAACTGGGAAAATGGGCATCAAAATGGCAAGCGGAGTTCAATGTAAGCAAGTGTAAAGTGATGCATGTTGGGGCAAAAAATCCCAACTTCAAGTATAACCTGAGGGGATCTGAACTAGTAGTGAGTGACCAGGAAAGAGATCTTGGGGTTGTGGTGGACAGCTCAGTGAAAATGTCAACCCAGTGTGTGGCCACTGTAAAAAAGGCAAACTCTGTGTTAGGCATAATTAGGAAGGGAATTGAGAATAAAACTGCCAATATCATACTGCCTTTATACAAATCTATGGTGTGGCCACATTTGGAATACTGTGTACAGTTCTGATTACCACACCTAAAAACATATTAAAGAGCTGGAAAAAATACAGAGGAGGGCAACTAAAACGATCAAGAGGCTGGAGCAGCTCTCCTATGAGGGAAGGTTACAGCAGCTGGGATTGTTTAGCTTGGAAAAAAGGCGAGTGAGGGGAGAAAATTGCACAAAATAATGCATGGTGTGGAGAACGTGGATAGGGAGACATTTTTCTCCCTCTCTCATAATACTAGAACCTGGGGTCATCCCATGAAGCTGATTGGTGGGAGAATCAGGACATATAAAAGGACATACTTCTTCACACTGCGCATACGTAAGCTATGGAATTTGTAGTGATGGCCACCAACTTGGATAGCTCCAAAAAGGGGTTAGACAAATTCCTGGACAAGAAGGCTATCAGTGGCTACTAGTCCTGATGGCTATGCACTCCTTCAAGTATCAGAGGCAGTATGCTTATGTGCATCAGTTGCTGAGGAACATGGGTGGGAGGATGCTGATGCACTCGTGTCCAGTTTGTGGGTTCCTGGTTGACAGCTGGTTGGCCACTGTGTGAACAGAGCGCTGGACTAGATGGACCCCTGGTCTGATCCTGCATGGCTCTTCTTATGTACCTATCTTTTCCTGATGTTCAGCCGGAATCTGGCTTCCTGTAACTTGAGCCCATTATTCCGTGTCCTGCACTCTGGGATGATCGAGAAGAGATCCTGGCCTTCCCCTCTGTGACAACCTTTCAAGTACTTGAAGAGTACTATCATATCTCCCCTCAGTCTTCTCTTCTAAAGGCTAAACAGGCCCAGTTCTTTCAGTCTCTCTTCATAGGGCTTTGTTTCCAGTCCCCTGATCATCTTCACTGCCCTCCTCTGAACCGTCTCCAGTTTGTCTGCATCCTTCTTAAAATGTGGTGCCCAGAACTGGACACAGTACTCCAGATGAGGCCTAACCAGTGCTGAGTAGAGGGGAACTAGTACTTCCCAGGGTTTGGAAGCTATGCTTCTATTAATGCAGCCCAGAAGAGCATTGGCCTTTTTTGCAGCCACATCACATTGTTGGCTCATATTCAGCTTGTGATCGACAACAATTCCAAGATCCTTCTCGCTTGTAGTATCATTGAGCCAAGTATTCCCCATCTTGTAACTGTGCATTTGGTTTCTTTTTCCTAGGTGCAGAACTTGGCATTGATCCTTATTAAATGTCATTCTGTTGTTTTCTGCCTAGCGCTCCAATCTATCAAGATCACTTTGAATTTTGTTTCTGTCTTCCAAAGTATTAGCTATCCTGCCCAATTTTGTGTCATCTGCAAATTTTATCAGCATTCCCTGCACCTCCTCCTCCAAGTCATTAATACAAATGGTGAAGAGCACGGGGCCCAGGTCTGAGCCCTGCAGTACCCCGCTCATTACCTCTCCCCAGTTTGAGAAGATCCCATTGATAAGCACTCTTTGAGTCCGATTCTGTAGCCAACTGTGGATCCACCAGATTGTTGTTTCATCTAGCCCACTTTTAGTTAGTTTGCTCATCAGGATATCATGGGGACCTTGGAATTGTTGTAGATCACAAGCTGAAGATGAGCCAACAATGTGATGCGGCTGCAAAAATATGCAAATACTATTTGGGGCTGCATTAAGAGAAGTATAGCTTCCAAAACACGTGACGTACTAATTCCCCTCTACTCAGCACTGGTTAGGCCTCATCTGGAGTACTGTGTCCAGTTCTGGGCACCGCACTTTAAGAAGGATGCAGACAAGCTGGAGAGGGTTCAGAGGAGGGCAACAAAGATGATCAGGGGACTGGAAACAAAGCCCTATGAAGAGAGACTGAAAGAACTGGGCCTGTTTAGCCTTGAGAAAAGAAGACTGAGGGGAGATATGATAGCACTCTTCAAGTACTTGAAAGGTTGTCACAGAGAGGAAGGCCAGGATCTCTTCTCCATCATCCCAGAGTGCAGGACATGGAATAATGGGCTCAAGTTACAGGAAGCCAGATTCCGGCTGAACATCAGGAAAAACCTCCTGCCTGTTAGAGCAATACGACAATTGAACCAATGACCTAGGGAGGTGGTGGGCTCTCCCATACTGGAGGCATTCAAGATGGAGCTGGACAGCCATCTGTCAGGCATGCTTTGACTTGGATTCCTGCATTGAGCAGGGGGTTTGACTCGGTGGTCTTATAGGCCCCTTCCAACTCTACTACTCTATGATTCTATGGCTAGACAACTGATTCCGGCTGTCTAGCTTTGGGACCTCGGAGCACGGGAAGCGGTGGCTGGACGACACATAGGATGTGCCATACCGGCATTTCTGACCTCCCCGCCCCTGCGAATGCCCCATTTTCGCCACTCCGCACTGCTCTTATGAGCATGGAGTGCGGGGCCAATCCACGCTGCCTACCAGGTGGCACGGGAGTGGGTGGGGGTCAGTTCTCCAGGAACCAACCTTGGAGCGTGGGCTCCGAGGTCAGTTCCCGGGAACCGACCTTTCCTATGGTTGTCCAGCCACTGACTAGCAGCCATAGGATTGCACCCATACAATCCTCAAATCCACTTTTCCCATATTTGGGACTTTGTACCAGAAAGGATATTTGAACTTACATAAACTTACTTACAAGCCCATCCAACCTGTAGACTCTTGGGGATACTGGTGTATATGTGAAGGGGGGAGAATAGCTTTAAAAAAAATGGGAGGGGGAAAACTGTCAAAAGCTGTGGATGAATCACAGATTAAAAATACCCCCCCCCATCATTTCACGGGTTCATCAACCCAGATAAAACCTGAGTATTTGTGTTAATAAATGCACATAATACAGTTGCACTATCATGGTGGGACTTGGAAGCTACTACTAGAAACTGATACTTGGCTATCAAGCCCATACAACCTGTAGACTCTTGAGGACACCATTCCCAGGATCCAGCACCCTCTATTCCTCTCTCAGAAAGACTTGGACTAACTCACATGGCTAAGACCTTGGACCTGAATAGAAGCCAGAGCCTTGCTATCATGTACAGTAAGTAAAGACACAGCAGGATGTATTTAACAATGCAGCTAGCTACCAGAGCTGCAGGAGATAAAAGCTGTCACTTTAAGCACTTGCTGGGATGGCACCTACCCTTACGTAAGACTACTGGATGGATTCAGGTTCCTTACCTTCTGCTTAAAGGGGATACTTTTGGGTTCATAGAATCATAGAATAGTAGAGCTGGAACAGGCCTACAACACCGAGCCCAACCCCCTGCTCAATGCAGGAAACCAAGTCACAGCATCCCCGACAGATGGCTGTCCAACCCCATCTTGAATGCCTCCAGTGTGGGAGAGCCCACTACCTCCCTAGGTAATTGGTTTCATTGTCGTATTGCCAATCTTGTAACTGTGCATTTGGTTTATTTCTTCTATCTGAAGCTGCAGTCCTGCCCCTTCAGCCTGTATTTCGCCTTTGCCACGGGGGTCATAGACCCTCTTTTGGGAGAAAACCGAGCCAAAGTAGGAATTGAGCACTTCTGCCTTTTCTTTGTCATCTGTTATCATTTTGCCATCCGTATTTAATAGCTGAACCACCATTTCTTTCCTCTATCTTTTACTTTGCACGGAGCTGAAGAAAGCTTTTTTGTTGCTTTTAGCATCCCTTACTAACCTCAGCTTGTTCTCAGCTTTAGCCTTCCTGACGCCATCCCTGCAATTCCATGCTACCTGCCTGTACTCTTCGTTTGTTGCTTGGCCTTCTCTCCACTTCCTATATGTGTACTTTTTTTTTCTTTTTTCAGGCCATCTCTAAGCTTTTTGTGAAGCCACATTGGATTCTTCTGTTGTCTTCCACCTTTTTTTCTTGTTGGAATTGTTTGTAATTGTGCCTTGAGAATTTCCTTTTTTAAAAACTCCCACCCATCTTGGACTCCTTTTCTCATTAGAGTCGCTTGCCCTGGGACCTTACCTATAATTGTTCTGAGTTTATTAAAATCAGCTTTCCTAAAATCCAGGGTACGGGTTTGGCCACACTTGGCTTTTGCTTCCTTTAGAACCATGAACTCAAGTATAACATGATCACTTTCCCCCAGAGTTCCTGTAACTGCTACTTTACCCACTAAGTCATCTCTGTTGGTTAGGATCAAGTCAAGGATAACTGATCCTCTAGTTCCTTCCTCTACTTTTTGTAGGAGGAAGTTATCCACCACACAAGTCAGGAATTTCCTGGAGGGGCTGTGTTTTGCAGAATTTGTCTCCCAACAAATATCAGGGAAATTGAAGTCCCCCATTACTACTACATCCTGCTTCCTTGAAACATTGACTATTTGCTTTTCAAAAGTTTAATCCTTGTCTTCTCCTTGAATGGGTGGCTGGTAGTAGACTCCGACTACCATGTTCCTTTTATTTTTTGCTGCATTTATTTTAATCCAGATGCTCTCGATGGGGCTACCAAGCTCATCCTCCTATATTTCTGTGCAGAGATAAGTATTTTAACATATAGTTTTATTACTACTATTACCCTCAGGGCTTCCTGTGTGGATATGAGCTTAGACAGCTCCTACGGACCATCGTACCCTACGCTAGCTTAGACTGGTTGACATCTTCTGAATCCCCTTTCCCAAGGTGTCTGAGGAGGGCGCCAAGAGTAACAGTCTCAGGTGACACTACAGCATGCCCACATATCTGGTGACTGGCTTCAGGATCTGGTCTCTCAAGCTTGACAAGATATCTTGGAAGTGGCAAGCTAATGCCTGCCAGAACTCTGCTTTGGCACAGCATCCCATTGGCAAAGCAATTCTGGTAGCTTCATACAATAGTTCAAAGACATCATCAAGCAGCTGGAACATCTTCCCTATGAGGAAGTGTTTGGGGTTATGTAGCTTAGGGGAAAAAAGACAGCTAAAGGGGGATATGATAAGAGGTTTATACAATTATGCGTGGTGTAGAGAGAATTAAATCCCACCCCTTTCTCAACACTAAAACTCCAGGTCACCTAATGAAATTGGTTGGCAGTAGACTCAGGACAGAGAAGAGAAAGTAGTTTTTCCACACAACACAATTAGCAGTATTGCATTTGCTGCCCCAAGATGTGATGGGCATGGGCTTAGATCAGCCTGCCCCAAGCTGGTGTCCTCCAATGTGCTGGGCTACAACTCCCCAGGACACTTCCCATTTGTCGTGCTGGCTGGGGATAATTGGGTTGTACTCCAGCATATCTGGAGAGCACCAGGTTGGGGAAGGCTGGCTTAGATGGTTTCAAAATGGCATTAGACCTTCCTAAATGTGTCTGTCAATGGGTACCAGCTATGACAGTTAAATGGAACTTCCAAGTCCAAAGGTGGCATTCTTCCTCTGAATACCAGTTATGGGGAAGGGGGAAACAGCAAGGGAGGGGGGGCTATTGACTTCACACCCTGCTGTGGACTTCCCAGAACCTCCTAGTTGGCCACTGTTGGAAACAGGATGATGGACTCTTAGTCCAATCCAACAGGGCTCCTCATCTTATGCAGTGACTAGATATGAGCCTCATCACAGCTCTGGACTCTCAGAAAGAGTGCCATGGTTAGCAGGGGAGGAGGGGAAATCTCCTGTACTAATCACACTCTACAGTCCAGGTGTGGCATGTTCATCCCCAGTGGCTTCTAGCTGATCAAATGTTATTGCCTAGGAAGATTAAAGATGAGGTGCTTCTCAGCCACTATCAGGCCGGAGGAGGAGGAGGAGGAGGGAAGGGAAGCAACATGCAAATATCCCAGCAGCCAACCCCTTCTCACTGCCCAGGATGCATGAAACAACCTTCTCTGATGTCCATTCAAGGGCAACTGTTAGTCAAAACCTGCAAGTACTAAGACAATCTCCAGGGCCTACAAAGGCAGCTAGAGGCAGGGATGTGTTGGCAACTCAAGGTTACAACCCACTGGGCAGCCTAGCTTTGAGATCCCCCCCTCTACCCTCCCCTCAACGCAGGGCCAGCCCTTCCTCTCCTGTGGAGTTTTAACAGCACACTTGTGGAAAACTAAAGAGCCCCAAACCAGTTCCTTCCAGCCAGCGGTGATGCACTGCCTCAACATGTCACATCCCGTTCCTCTTGACAGGGCCTGCCTTCCTAACAAGGGAAGCATGAAAGAGAGGCTCCTGAGCAAGGGGCGGTGCGCACACGCATACACACGCACACACATAATTCCTCAGCAGATCCATCTAAGCTAAACTTTATAAAGTGTCTTGGGATTCTAAAGGCAGGCAGGTCGGCTGGCCAGCCTTCAGCCCAGTTCTGTCCAAGAGGGCAGTCTTGGCACGTGCCAAGAAATGATGCCATTAAACAGATTATCCAAAGAACTACCCCAGACAAAGGAAAGATGTCCTTGGCAGTCAGACCCTTTCTGCTCTTGTACAGGCATCACCATGCCTCTAAAAATCAACTCCCATAAGCCTACAGGTTTGGCTTCATTTGAGCCAGAGCTTGGCTGCCTTGAACCTGTTTCAGGCGAGAAGGATTTTAGCCATAATACACGACAAAGACAATATTACATTTGGGTATGTGCAGAGTGCATGGCCTCCAGAGTAACCACAACTAGCCCTTACAGAAGCCAAGAGGACCTGAATCTTCTTTCTGGAAGTTATCCTTTCCTAAAGGCACAGGAAGGTGGATGAAGCAAGTCAGGAATTTCACCCACATCTCAGCTGGCTTGGGTCCTCTCCTCTCCTGGGAGGGAGGAAGGCAGGCAGACAGCAGAACCCGTGCCATGTCTTCCACCTCCTGGGGAACAATGGCAGCAGGAAATATGGGGTTGGGAACATGAGTGACTTCTTTATGAACTTTGATGGGCCCTGCAAGCTAGGCCTGAGTTCATGCCAGCCAAATGGTAGCCTGGCTCTCCATCACTCCCACTCATGACTTTCCTCTGCCCACAATTAAAAGGATATACACCGGGGAGCGAGCGGTGTCCAAGCAGCCAGGACAACAGCTTGTCCTGCATAGTTCATGGCAATGGCATTATATAAGGATTATAATATGAGGAAACATCTCCTCCCCCACTCACCTTGCCAGCAGATCACTCCTGAGGTTGGCTTAATTCTGTCTACCTGGGGAGGACTGATCTCACAGAAACAGGGCGGGCGAGGCAGGTAATACTGCCTCTGGGATGGCTCCCCAATGGATTATAGATTGGAGAGAATCAAGCGGGGGGGGGGGGCTGAATGGGGCCATTCTACAGGCTAGACTGGCGCCAAATAACATACATAGGACAATGCCCCAAAGTGCGAAGGACCCTAAAGGAATCTGAACATATAAATTAGACAGAGTCAGACCATGGATCCATTTAGAGTCCAAGGTATACTTCTTCGCAATTAAAGAATGTGGGTCCAGGACTTAATTTGAGTCAAAATTCGACTTAGAAGGCCTCTGAGGATGTTGCAACTGAATTCCTTCACATCACTGAGTAACACAGTCAAGTCCACACCACGCACATGGAGCGAGCTCCCAAGTTCTAGCCCTTTTCTCTTTAGAAGTTAACCTGCGCGAAGTTCCAGCCCAGGCACTTTCAGAAGACCTTGTCCGCGACGGGGGGATGGGGGGCACGAGTTACTCCTCTGGGGCTAGAAAAGGACGGGATACATGACAAAAGTAAGATCCGCCTCCTATCTCTGCAGAAGCTACACCCCCGAAGGAAACGGGGCGCAACCCCGACACCACCGCTCCCGCCCGCGCGGAGCCCACCTCGCCGCCTTGACTGCGCAGTTCGAAGGACTCCTCGGCTTCCTCCTCATCGTCCGCCGCCTCCTTGCCTGCCTCGCCATAGTCACGCCGGAGCAAGGTGAAGCCTTGCCGACAGCACAGCAGCCACCACAGCCCGCCGGAGAACGGCATCCGGAGCCCGCTCGCTCCTCAGGTGACTCGGTCTGCGCAGCGCCGGGATGGGGCGCCCGGGGCGCGCTGGCAGAGACGAGGGGAGCTCTTCCAGCGCCCCGACCTCGCCGCTCCGCGCCGCTCGCCTAGCCGAGACCTCGCCCCGCCACGGTTCTCCCCGCCCCGTCCAGGCGCGGGGGAGGCGCGTCCAGGCGAGGCCCGCGGGGGAGCCGCCCTTCCGAGGGGCCGGAGGCTGGTTGTGTCACGGGGCCCGGCGTGGCGCGGGCGGCCCGGGCGCGCTCAGCCACCCCCGCTGCGCGGCGGGGGGGGGCTCGGCCAGACCGAGCGCGAGGGACCCCGGGGGCGGCGCTGCCCGAGCAGCGTCGCCGGCGCGCGGCGCTCACATTTCGGTCGGCGTTGGGAACGTGGGGGCGATTCGGGCAGGGGTCCAGAGGGCTGGAAGCTTCTGGGGTGGCGGCGGGGACCTTTGAGGACACGAGGCTTCAGCCCTAGATCGTTATGGGAAAGGCGAAACGACGTTCTCCGGGGCATGCGGCGAGCGCTTCTCCTCCCGCAATTTTTCAGGCCGCTCCCCCGGGCTCCCGTCCCCCGCCCGCCGGTACCAGGAGAGAGGATTTTCGAGAGTGCGACGTCCAGGCGAGCTTAAAAGCCAGGCCGCACAGGCCGTAGCCCCCAGATATGTGAGAAGTAATAAAAGGCCAGAGTTCCCCTCGGCATGTGCCGCGAGTTTTCCTCCTCTCCGAATAACCTGAGCCAGCACTTCCACACATTCTGGGCTTCCAGGCCGGATAATATACGATTAGTAGGTCAGCCAAAGGCCTGGCACCTTTCTATTTAAAAAGAAGTACTGCTTGAGTTCCATTGCTTCTCATTGCGTACATTAAGCAATGCCCTCCCAGTTACCAGCTTTTTCGCATGCCCGAGAAGCTGAAACATTATTTGAACTGTGGATGGCAAGCCTATCAGCTACTGTTAGCTATAATGGCTACATGGAGCCTCTGCATTCCAAGGCAGTTGCCACTCATACCAGGGAGGGAGGCCTGTCGCTTTCACACCCTGGTTGTGAGGGTTTGCTGGAGGCATCTGGTTAGCCGCTGTGGGAAACAGGATGTGGACTAGATGGGGTTTTGGCCTGTTCCAGAGGACTCTTATGCTCTTAACCCTTCTTTCTCCTTAGATGTCCTGTGTGTTGGGTCAACTGTGGAGTTTGCAGGCGTTGGATGGTCCCTTAGGCTTGTCTAACTATTGACCTTGCACTTGGATGGGGGTGACTCTGCAGAACCTTTGTCTGCTGGCCTCCTTTCCCCTGCCATACTTTCACAGTGGACATTTAAAAAGATCTTTCCTACATGTGGATGTTATTAAGGTGAAACAGAAAGTCGAAGAGTGCCATTTTAAAACTGAACGCACATTCTTCATGACGGTTTGCGTTTCAGACTGATCCAAAATATTTAGGGAGATTCCAGTGTTTTGTTTTGCTTGCATGCTTTCACTCTGAAGCAGCTACAGGCGCTCTGATTTTTATTGGAATGGTGGGGCTGGGAAGGAATGTTTAACCCTCCCCCATGCCATTTGCCAGACCTGAGTTGCCCACTCTGAAGCTGCTGTGAACCCCACAGCACACCAAATGCAGGCATGATATGGGCACCTGTTTTCCCCCCACTAGGGGACTCACAGCAATGTTGGAGGAGGGGTGATTTAGATCCAGAAAATGGCATGGGGAAGAATCAAACCCACTGTCTCCCAGCACCACTGTTCCAATCAAAATCAGAGGTCCCTGCAGCTGCTTTTAAGTGGGAGATGTTCAGAGATCCTATCGTGGATCTTCTGCATCACATCTGTTTCAGCACTTGCTTATAAAAAATCCATCCTTACACAGCATTTTCACAGCTGTGTGGGGTACATGTTAAATGATGGTAAGATGCAACTAATCTGCGTTAGGTTGCCTTGGGCCAGGCTGCTGTTTAGTGGACTCCTGGAGTAGAGTCTCTGTGGCTCAGTAGGTTGATCTAAAGTAGCTGACCCTGAAAGGATTGCTGAAAGAATCATGCCCCAGAAAGGGTCTTCCTTTAGTTTAATTAGGCCAGTAGACCTACTGCATAGACAAGGCCTAACTGTAAACAAATTCCACTGGAAATTATACAACTTACACTTTGTTCAGGACAGTATTCTGTATTAAATATCCAAAATCTAGAACCAGTGAAGCATACCTGAAAAAACTGAGACATTTTTTGTTTTTCATATAATACTTCAGTGAAATTAAAATGTAAATTGCCTTTATCGTAAGAGAACTGTCAAAAAAGTGATCAGCATGAAACCTTAAGCTACCTACAGTATATCTAATGTCTGACCACACCAAAATATAGGCAGATATGGGTGATATGTCAATATGGGCATTATAATGAAATAGTGGTTAGAACCTATTATATGCAAATGTTGACACTGAAGCAGTTGACAAGAACATACCTATGCATTGTTTTTTCAGTACCAGCATTGTTACTTAGTTCTCTTCCTCACTGGTAAGAATTGGTAATGCACTTGTGGCAGTTGCTTCCATTGCAATGCTTGCAAACTACAGTGCAAACAAGGCTATAAAGTTGGCATGTACATCATCGACTGCAAATCATGTCGATTATGATTTGGCAGGTGCAGCAAACCGTTTTTGGTAATTTCTTTGGTGCTGGTTCTTTTCTTTTTTGTGGCTATTGGATGAGGATACCCATGTAAATGTTGCCATACCCATTGTTCTGGAAACATATCGTAAACTCCCAATTGTTTTCCGTGCCAAGCACTGGAAATGAGTCCTGTACAGGTGGCGCATAGGAGCATCAATAGTTGGAGGGAGACACACAGTGTTAAGCTCTCTGTAGATAGCTTCTTAGGGCGCAATCCTATGGGGATAGTTGGCCACCTCCGAACTTAGAGGTGGTCAACTATCCAATGCAGGGCGGGTGGAGTGCAGAAGGGATGTTCTCCTCTGCACTCCAGCCACCCTGCATTTGTGGCAAGACAGCTAATTTTGGCTGTCTAACCAGGGCGCATCAGAGCAGGGCAGGGGAGGCCGGATGGTGCATAGGAAGTGTCATAACGCTGCTTCTACAGTTCCCTCCCTGCCACAAGAATGCCCCCTTTTCAGCCCCTCTATGCTGTTCCTCTGAGTGTGGAGCCAGGGATGACCTGCACCTGCTATGAGGGGTCGGGGAGTTGGATGTCTGGGAACTAAGCTTGGAGCACTGCCTCCAAGCTTGGTTCCCAGAAACCAAAAATCCTATGGCCGTCTAGATGCTGTCTAGCAGCCATAGGATTGCATCCTTACTTTGCTGCATGCTGAGTGGCTCACAATCCATAGGGCTCATCAGTTTTCCATCATTTCCCACCACCAATATGCCAACCCTCCTTGGCTTTTTGATGAGTGCATGAGCATTTGCTGTATGAACATATCTGCCCATACTCTGACCCATATTCTGATCCCTTAATGTGAAATTACTTTCTTGGAATGCTTTGTCTAATTCTAGTTACTTGTCTTTATGTTCACTCACTTGCTGAATGTATAGTTTAGTACATTTGGTGTAATTGTTGTGGTAGCACCTGAAAAAATTTGAACCATTAGTTTATCACTCTGCAAATGTAATTTCCAGTTTCCAAGCATTTCTGCCCATATAAATGCCTTTGCTATATCAACCATGTGAAGATACATTATCTAAAGGTATACAGTTCTTCTGCTCTTTCTCAGAGTTTCTTTAGTTTCTTCAAGCCTTTTGGATAAGATCTGCAGAACTATTGAAGAATTTATCTGCTGTACTGGTGTTGCTTTAGTAATGGATTTCTCAAAAAGTAAGAGAAGTTCCTTGATTACTGGGTTGTCAATCTCCATTGCTTCACTGGATTCAGGGGACAGTTCTTTGTTCTCTTTAGTGGTCTTTGCCATGGTGTATTTATTGATGTCTGAGCGTGAAAACAATGTGTGCTCTCTAGTGGTTCCCGCCTCTGGACTTTGTAGCGTACTTCCATTATTACTGTTGATACCAGTAAGAGGCCATGAACAGGATGTGAATATGTTTTGCCTGTCATTATATGATCCACAGCATCACCCACCCACAGCTGCAGGACTTCCTCAATACCAGATCCACTCATCAGATTCCCAATATATGACATCAAAAGGTGGAATCCTTCAACACATACAATAATGTTATTAAACTCTGTAACACAGGAACTTACTACTTGAATTGCTTTTATCCATATACTCTGATTGAAAGTAACACAACAGGCCCATCCTTATGTGATTCTCGCAGCTTGCAAGCTCCTGGATCCATCTTTCTCTTTCCGTGACATGGAGTGCTTTTACCAGCTTACACTGGGGTGGCAGTTGCGACCCTACCTGGGCAGAGGTAGCCTGGCCTCTATGATCCACGCTCTGGTAACCTCCAGATTAGACTACTGTATAATGGTCTGTGGGGCTGAATTTGAAGACAGTTTGGAAACTGCAGTTCAGACCCTGGCAGCTAGATTACGAACTGGGTGTTATGATCATATTACGCTGGTGCTACATCAGTTGCATTGGTTCCCAGTCTGCTTCTGGGCCCAATTCAGCATTCTGATATTGACCTTTAAAGCCCTTCATGGCATAGGACTGGGCTGCTTGAAGGACCAACTGTCTCCATATGTGCTTAATTAATTCTCTAGTTAGAAGGCCTTCTGTGGGTGCCCTTGCCATCTGAGGTGAGGCATCTGGCTACCGGAGAGGAGGGCCAGCATGCCCTCCCCAGAGAGGTCTTCCTAGTGCCTACTTTGTTATCCTTTCAGCACAAAATACCTTTCTATTTTCTCAGGCTTTTTTAGACATAATATTAGTCCTGCTGATAGTTTTTATATGGCTTTTAAGGTCTTGCTGCCTTTTAGTTCTTACATTTTTATGACTGTTTGGGTTTTTTTATTTGTATTTTAACATATTTTTATATAAAGCACCCTGGGAATTTTTTTATTGAGGGATAATGGGTGCTTCCAGATGCAGGGCTCTTTGGATTATGAATCAGAAGACATTGTGCAACTGTTTTGTCTTTTCCTCCTTAACGGATTTTTTATTTTTTATCCTGAAAGAAGATGGAAGAAGCGGTGGGGAAACATGAGAGGGTTTCAAATGCAAGATGACATCTGGACCCCTGATAAAATTCCATCAATGAGGCAGGGCGATTGCACAATAAAAGCCTCGTCTGGAAGGAGACAGTAATACATAGATAAATAAAAAATAAAAATGCAAGTGCAACTTCACAAAAAATACACTATCTAAAAACATATCAGCACAGAAACTTACAGAGGATCAGCATGCACATTCCCTAATAACCCTCGGAAACAAGCAGGCTTTAAGAATTTGCAAATAAGGAGTATTCAGCTTCACAAACATACTCTTGCTGTACTGATGACTCAGCTGGAATTGTATTTCCCATTCTGAACCAGCTGAGGGATCCCAGCTACTTTTGCTCCAGAAACTAAGGTAATTAGCAGACCTGGAAAAGGAAGGTATGGCTATTGTTCTCAATACTTGTTCCACAGTGAGTGCCCACATGTTTCTCAGCCCCACCTTTATTCTCTTCCCTATGCCTCATAGCCTTCAGTTTGTACTGGCCTGCCCTGTTTGCACTCCCTGGTCTCTCCTTGTGCCTTCCAGCCTCCTCCTGTTCTTCCCACCCCCATGCCCCATATTGAGCCAAGGGAGGATTAGTTGGGATTTCTCAATTTTCTGCTGTCATAAACATTTGTGATAAACATTTAAATTTGCATTTGCCTTTAAAATGGGTAATTTCTCCCATGTTAACTTCAAGGCTAACTAATGTACTTCAGTAATATATTCACTGGTATGTCACTGATAGGTGTATGCATTTAATGCTAGTTTTTCCCTGCACCAGTGCTGAGAAGAAAGCAGCTCTCCCATCTTCACCTACCTGAAGGACATTGCCCCACCATGTACCTGTTTAAAATATACATATTTTGATTCCCTTTTTGCCGTACAGTTAGGATTTATGATAAAGGGGGATTAAGAAAAACAACAGAGTCTGAGGCCACTATCAGCCCAATAACCTCAATGTTCTGCACGAAAAGTTGTCTCCACTCTCCAAAGGGGTCTGCAAGCAAACTGCTTAAAGAAGGCCCAGCCACCGATTTCCCTGCTGGGCCTGAGAAGAGGGAAGTGCATTTGCTGATCTTACACATCCCATCATGTCTGCAAAGGACTTTGCGACTCGCAGCCAAATGGGGAAGTGGCCCATGCCTGAGAACTTGAGTCTGGCCTGCCATAGGAAGTGAAGCTAGAGGAAAAGTCCCCTTGGAGGGCTGCTTACCCACAATGATGTGGACACCAGCCTGGTGGGGATTTCCTGGAAAAAGGAAAGCTCAAAATGCACGAAGTGCAAGAGGCCTAACAGAACTGCACTAGACCAATGGGAGAATGTTATACAGTAATTATAAACCTATATGATAAATAGAGCACTTGATGGGACACATCAAATGATAAAGGGAGTGAATATTTCCAGCGTCAATATACCACTTTTAACCATCAATAAATAAGCCTTTAATAATAATGACAAGCAGAAACCCACTGGACGTCATGTAAACATTTCGCCTAATTTGTTGGAAGCAGAGAGCTTTGAAACATCTGGTCATAAAAATCAGAATAGTAGGGTTGGAAGGGGCCTACAAGACCATCGAGTCCAACCCTCCCCCCCCACTCAATGCAGGAATCCAAGTCAAAGCATCCCTGACAAGTGCCTGTCAGCTTCATCTTGAATGCCTCCAGTGTGGGAGAGCCCACTACCTCCCTAGGTCAGTGGTTCCATTGTCGTATTGCTCTAACAGGACGTTTTTCCAGATGTTCAGCCGGAATCTGGCTTCCTGTAACGAGCCCATTACTCCATGTCCTGCACTCTGGGATGATGGAGAAGAGATCCTGGCCTTCCTCTCTGTGACAACCTTTCAAGTACTTGAAGAGCGCTGTCATATCTCCCCTCAGTCTTCTCTTCTCAAGGCTAAACAGGCCCAGTTCTTTCAGCCTCTCCTCTAAGGGCTTAATTTCCAGTCCCCTGATCATCTTCACTGCCCTCCTCTGAACCCTCCAATTTGTCTGCATCCTTCTTAAAGTGCAGTGCCCAGCACTGGACACAGTACTCCAGATGAGGCCTAACCAGTGCTGAGTAGAGGGGAACTAGTACTTCACGGGATTTGGAAGCTATACTTCTATTACTGCAGTCCAAAATAGCATTTGCCTTTTTTGCAGCCACATCACATTGTTGGCTCTTCACAAAAGATTTCATTGTGAAGAAATTAAAATGAATCACATCCTGCAATTTTACAAAAGGATAAAAACTTTTATTCTGCAGATGTGTAGGTAGGAGACGGCAACACCAAACCACTATAGCATGTAGCTTGGCTTGTTTGAAAGAACCATTAGTTCAAACTATTTGTAAGCTCTTTTCTGCAGCATAACTGCTCTCTACTGCTGGCATTCTGTGGCCTGAATTGCAGGGCTCACCTCTGACCGGACCTTCTGGGTTGGATGGTACTCCAGCAAGGATTGCCTTTGCATTCCCTTCCAGCTCTGTGATTCTAGGATTTGAACGGGGCTCTCACTTATGTCCATGTGTGCGGTTTGGTCTCTGGAAGTCATTCGCTGGGCATTACTGCGGTTGTTGACCATTTACTATGTTTGGCAGTTTTTTAAATAGCAAACTACTTGATATTTTAGTTCAGCGGTGCAGAACCTTTCTCAGCCAGAGGGAAAATTCCACTCTGGAGAGCTTGTGGGGGAGGGGGGGTGCCCAAGGGCAGGGCCAAAATACCAGTCAAGTTTAGCTTAAAGCTGGGGGATGGGGCAGTTCAGCTTTTTAGAATGGGGGGGAACTGCACAAAAGCTGGGAACCCACAACATGACTGGTGGGTGTGGGAAAGGGGGCGGGGTGAGACATAACTTTCTGGGGAACTCCAGAAGGTCAGATTGGGACCCTCAGAGGGCTGGATTTGCCCCCCACGCCTAAGGTTCTACTCCCCGGTTTTAGTTTCACACTGTTCAGAAATCTCATCTGCACCTAAACCTGGAACCAGCCCCCAGTGGCTCTATCAAATTTTAATCAAGATATGATCAGAAGTTTGGCCCCAGTTTCACTCATAAGGAAAAATAAGCATTTTCAAGTTGCAAAAATAGGGATAAGCACACTTTCATGCTCCATCTGTGGCATGGACTGTGCAACATATATCATAATATGTACATGTATATATTTACATGTAGTGCTGCTGAACACACAACTGTGAAATTGTTTCTGTAACATATCACCAATGTTTATTTATTTATTAGATTTATTAGCCACCCATCTGGCTGGCTACCCGGCCATGGTGGAACCTGGACCTGCGGAACAGAGTGTCCCCTTAAAGCACAGAAATTGGCCAGCCTTGCTTTCTGAAGCTTCCTCTGCCTGGCAGTCTGCTGGGTGTACTGTCCCCCCCCCCCCCCCCGGTATATTGAATAAGAAAATTTAAAAATAGGGTCTTCAGTCTGTGCAGATCCTAATCCGATCTCCTTAAATACCAGAAATTATTCTTTAAAATTGGTATAAAATAATCCTACAAGATGAATAGAAAAATTACATAACTGCACTTAAAAAAAAATTAATTCTATTTCAGACATGCCAAGAGTAACAATGTGGGAAACAAATAAATCTTGTATAATAGGAATTAGTATTAGTACTTCCATCTTTTAAAATCAACATCATAAACTGGAGAGATCAGTATAAAATAATTATTTAGATAAATTGCATAAAAATAGACTAGGGAGGAGACAAAATTGCTAGTATAGATACCTTTATTTATTTACTTTCATCTATATGCATGGTGCTTTAAAAGCAACAGGTATGACAGGTCCGTACCACAAGGGTCTTACAGTCTAAAACAGACACAAGGAAGGGGGTGGTGGTGGAGGCAAGGATAAGCAGGGGAAGAAAATCTGCTTATTTCACTTACACATACTTTGGCTTACAATCGGGTGTAGGGACTAGGAGGACGATCCAAAGGGGGATGAGCTTTGAGGGGGGAGTTAAAGGAGATAAGGGAAGTGATTGCACAGTGAATTCTGGGAGGCAGACCTAGGCATAAGAAGCAGCAAGGGAAAATGGCTGGAGCCATTTCAGGGAGCAGGAGACAGCTGAGCTGGTGGAGCTGAGTGAGCAATGATCACAGGAAGGGATGTTTTGGGATATAAGTGCAAAGCCATGGTGTAGTGGTAACTTCTCATGTTCAGGAGCTCATTGTGGCAGCCCCCCTAGCCCTGCCCCCAAGGAGAACCTACAGTCACACCCCTAGGAGGGATGATAGAGATATATCCTGCTTTCCTATTATTTATGCCTGACTTCCAAACACAAAGAAACCACAAATAAATCTCACAATGACAGTTATGGGAGCAGGCAGATGACTGTAATCCTGAGCATAATGATCCATCGAACTCAGTGGTGCTGACTTGTGACTGCATAGGTTCAACATGTAAACACAATGAGCTTTTAAAAAGGTCAGCTGAAAAGTCAGGTGAAATGCAACCTTTAGTGTTTAATTAAAATGTTAGCTTTTTAATTTAAAAAACTTGCAAAAATGCATTACCATTTAAACCGTTAATGTGAGGTAGGAACGCCATCAAAGAAAAGGAAAGAAGTATCCAGACTCTGATTATATTCCTCATTCTCTGTCTATGGTCATTTGTTGTAAACAACAGTAAAATCTGAATGCCTTATTAACACTTCATTCACTTTCCAGAGCAAGAAGGATTCATCAACAGAATACATTTGTTGTCTTTAAGATGCTAGAAGACACTTTGGGTTGGGGGGGGGGGCGTTTCTTGCTACTACAGACAAGCACTTCTTCCCCTCTGGAAAGCAATTCCCCTGCTGCTGTTCCTCTACATTCCTCCTCCCGCACTACAGGGACATAAAGGGCAGGGCCCTAGAGGGCTTTGAAGGGGAGGACGAGAAGTATATGTAGGTCTGGGAGTCAGTGACTGGGTTCACACAACACGAAGGTGGTTCATAAGAAGCCATGGTGGATTGTAAACCACTCCATGCATGCTGGTCACGTGCTGCCCAATTCACCTAATTACCCTCACTGGGCACGGCTTCTTGTGATATCCCTGTTGGCAGAATAGTAAGAACTTGACAAGGGCTGAGCTGTGTGGAATCCTAGCTGAAAGAGCACACTTTACTCTGGATAAATCTCACTGGAGACTCTGGGTCAAAGGAATAAGGAAGCTTGCATTTATTGCAGGAAATATGTGTTGTATAGAAAGGCCCCCAACTCAAGATGGAGGGAGACCCAAAGAGATGTCTCCTCTCTGAGAGACAAGAGCATGAAGAAGAAAGTAGGAAGTGAGCAACCCTAAGAGTATCAGTCTAGCATTAGAAGGAAAGTCAGCAGAGATCAGAAGACCATCTAAGAAGCTTGGAGGTCCTCTCTCTATTCCCCTTCTATGCAGGCAGATTAGCTTTTTTCTTTTTGAAGCTAGGTGAGTTGCACCCACATTTTCAACAGCCCGAGCCCTGGGGGGCGGGGGGTTAACAGTTGCTGGGTGTTTTGTTAACCACCCTAGCCATCCACTCTCGTCAGGTTTGGACATCATGACAAGCCATGCCGGGTCAGAGTAATTAGGTCAATTGGGTGGCACACACGGGTGTGGTTAACAAGCCACTGTGACACCCTTGCGTCGTGCAAACTGACTCAGATTTAAGGAGTGGAGTCACATGATTAGAATGACAAGAGGGGTGGATAATTTGGGCCGCAGAGTGCTGGATGGATGCTGTGAATGGATGAAAGTGAGACAACTGAAGGCCAAAGGAGATTTCAGTAAACAATGCGAAAGATGAATAGGGCATGTACAAGAGTTTTTACTGAAGGGGTAGAGAAGAAGAGCCGTACTTTTGTATTCTTGTAAAGGGAGAGGTGACATGATTTGGTGATGGACTGAATTGGGGGTGGGGGGCAAAGGAGAGGGAAGGGTCAAAGCCAAAGCCAACAGTACTTGGGAAAAGAGAGGAGCAGTTCGGTCCTGGGCACATTGAGCTTGAGATGATGATGAAGCATCCAAGCAGAAATATTGGAGAGGCAGGTGGAGTTGCCAGATTGGGGGAGGGGAAATGTTAATCTGGACTAAGGAGGTTCTGGAGGTCACTCTGGGGACAGGAAGTAGAGAGAGAAGAGCAGAGGGAGGGCCAAGAACAGATCCCTGAGTATCCCCAAGACCCCAACAAAGAGGGGGAAAACAAAGACACACACACCGCCCCGTGGAAACACTGAAAAATGATTAGACAGGCAGGAAGAGAACCTTTAGATGGACTGAGAAAGCCCTAATAATCTCACCCAACATGTGGCTCCAGTTGCAAAAGCAGGACAAATAGCAACTGGGGTGAGAACTACTTGTCTTTGCTGCCTCCTGCAGGGCACTTTGGAAAACAGCAATGCTTAAATAAATAAAAAAACCCAAAATATAAATATTATATACTGTTCCAAATTCATATATTTGAAGTTTTACTCTGTTCTAATAGTCTTACAAACTCAGGGGATATACTTTAAAAAGCAATTCTAAAAGGAAAACAATTCTAAAACTATAAGCTAAAATAGTTATTCCCCTATACTACAAAATGCAAGGGACTGTAGACATGCAGATTTAGCTTTCTGTGCTTGATGCAATGTATATTACTTCTGTATTTATTTCTTTAAAATATTTTTACTTCAGTTCTCAGCCACAAAGTCTCCTGGGGTGGTTTACATACAATCAGTAGAACAAGACACTCCCTTCCCCCAGGCTTACAGTCTAAAAAGATATGATGCAGAAGGAAAAGGATGGGAAGGAAAGAGGGGAAAAAGTAGTCTTTCAGCAGCAGGACTCATGAAATGGCCTTGCTTTCCTTCTCATCTCCTTCTGTTACGCAGGTGGCCCTCTGTGAAGCAAAGTGAGAATTTGGGGAGCCATCAAGAAAGACTCACAGAGCAAGGATGCAGAGTTTCGAGTGACTGCTACCTGTGTTTCCTCCTACCTGTCAATCATCTGTGCGCCACCCTTAAGCACAAATTTAATTGGGATAGCTTGAGATTGACTTTACCACCTGTGTCTAATGGATAGCTGTTTCTTTTTGGTTCTGCTCAGCTGGAACGTAGGGAGGACCTTCCTGTAGGGAGTTTCTGTAAGGCAAAGCAGACACAGAGATGTGGCCAGAGGGCAACGCTTGAGCCTTTGACAATATGTGGATGAGAGTTAGTATAATTGTTGTGAGCAGCAATATATTCTGAAGTGATAAATGGTTAAAAGAAAGCCATTTTGATAAATGGTTAAAAGAAAATTGTGCCTTCCTCTTAGTATGGGTGTAATAATTCAAGGAAAGCATGTCAAGTTAAAATCGCACAGTATTGTGAAAAGAGAGATGAAGCCAAAGTCTGGAGAAATGGATGAAGTCACTCAGGTGGTCACTAGTGCATAATGCAGGATTTGGATGTAAAGGAAGGGTACCCTGATTTGTCCTGTGAATTGACATTTCTTGTGAATATTTCAAGGTCCAAAAATTGTTAGGAAACCTAACACCAGACATCTACTAGTCCCTCTCCCCCTCCAAAAGTGGAGTTCAAACTTTTATGGACGCTTATGAACTGTATGGTTGCCATTTGCTAACCCCTTTCTGGGAAATAGGATCTACCCTCTCTACTGGGAATGTATTGCAAAACTGCTAGTAAACTAGGTTTTTTTAAATTAGGGATTTAGTTCCAATAAAACGTTTTGTGACTGAATGTAAATCTCCTACAGAGCTGTTAAAAGATAAACTTGGAGAGGGAGAGGTGGGGGCGGGGGGAGAGAGGGGTCCATTTTGCATGTAACAAAAAACCACCATGGGTATCTTGTTGCGGCAACAACTGCCATATTGAATATTCAGGCACACAGTAGCTTCTCATTATGTGAGAACCCAGTGAGGGTGGGTTGTTGAGGTGCTTGACAAGCCATCCAGAACCCACGGGCTGTTTTAGGGCTGCGAGTTCTGACATCACGGGGAAATTCACCCATGGTGTCTTCTTGTTACATGTGAACCAGATCAGTGAAAGAGAAGGTAGTAAGAAGAGCCCTGCTGGATCAGACCAAAGGCCTACCTAGTCTAGCATTCCATTCCCAGAGTGGTGAACAACCAGATGCCCATGAGAAGCTCACAAGCAGGAATGAGCACAATAGTACCCTCCCAGACGTGTTCCTCAGCAACTGGTATTGAGAGACATTCTGCCTCCAACACTGGAAGTAATGTATAACCATGATGACTAGTAGTCATTGATAGCCTTATCCTCCTTGAATCTGTGTAATCCCCCTTTAAAGCCGTCCAAGTTGGCAACCATCGCTACATCTTGTGGTAGTTTGAATTCCATAGTTTATACATTGTGTGAAGTACTTCCTTTTGTCTATCCTGAGTCTTTGACTATTCAGCTTCCTGATCAATTTTCTCTACGTGCATAATTTTATACACCTCTATCATGCCTTCCCTTACTTGTCTGTTTTCTAAGCTAAAAAGCCCCCAAAATTGTTCCTCACAGGGGAGTTGCTTCAACCCCTTGATAATTTTAGTTGCCTTTTTCTGCACCTTTTCCAGCTCTACAGTATCATTTTTGAGGTGTGGTGACCAAGACTCTACTCAGTGGGTGCTTTTATTCTGTAATCACCCAGCCTCATTCATAGATGTTTATGGGGAAGGGGGCACAGACAACAAGCAAACCCATCATGAGTTGTTCCTGAAAATAAATCATCATGGGTGAGCGTGTTGTATGAACCCAGCCTCTCTCTTTCAGTCACACACACACAGTGGCTGGGTTCACACAACATGACAACTCACATTCAAGGTTGAGTATGGGTTGAACTGTGGGTTGTTTTTGAACTGTGGATTGTTGTTGAACTGTGGTTAGAATCATAGAATAGATTCTAGAATAGGTTGTTTGTACTGCGTGAACCCAACCACACTAGCAAACCATGGTTTGTTAACCATGAACAACCCACAGTTCACAACCCAACATCAAACCATGGGTTCTCTTCATGGGTTGTTTGTGGTTAAGAAAATTCATTAAAATTTGGTTTGTTAGCATGGTTCGGTTCACACAACACAACACCCCACAGTTCAACAACAGCCCACACTCAGTCCATACTCAACCTTGAGTGTGGATTGACATGTTCTGTGAACCCAGCCTCTGTGTGTGTGTGTGTGTGTGTGTGTATGTGAGGGGGGGAGGGGGGGGGAGATGTTTGGGCATGACAAATAAGGGACCAAATAGTGTCCTAGTCCCAAGTGTTAATTGCCATAACCAGTCTTTCAGACAATGTTACAAATAGGCTCAAGCAACATCATTTTAAAAATGAAAAGGGTCAGCTTTAATTCCTACCTAGCTATATGAATATGGCACAATAGTCACCTCAGGGCCTGCATTGTCTCAGCTTGAATGTTACAGACAGGGGCAATAAATTTGTGGATGCAAGTTTTCTAAAGCGCCTCCAACAATCTCATATTCTTTTTGTGCAGAACATATGGGAGGTGGGTACAACTAATATACACCTGCTGGGTTTTAGTGCCCTTTCTTACCCTGCTTTGAGATAGATTGGAAAAAGGAAGGATGAAATAGCCGGGGGTTACCATTTTTGTTTCTACTGAAAGAGAAGCTGAATTAACAGTTCTAGACTTTGGGTAAGTTCATCCTCATGCTTTAGGTACAACAGAAATTTCATAGGGTCATCTATATCACTCCTTGAAGAGTTTTCTTGTAATTGCAGAATTTACGGTGATCCTTAGACTCAGTCTTACATATCTTGGAATCTAAATTTGTGGACCCTCAGATTATTTGGGGGGGGGGTGGTGACTCAGATGTATAAAGTTTTAATTGTGTTTGGAGGAAACTTTCTTTTATGAGAGAAACCACGTTGATGAGGATCTCAGTCACAGTAGTAGTGTTTGGACTGTTCTGGAATTACATAGAGCCTGTAGCTACTGACCATCGGCTATATGATTTCTGAAGAGAGTAACTATTAAGCTTTTGCCATGGGATTCCCTGCAATAAAGAAATCTCACTAATTTGGGTGTCCAGTGTCAGATTGCCTGAGCGTGTGCACTGGGGGAATCGGGGAAACCTGACAGCAGGAAACAAGACTCATTCATTGGTTGAGCAGCCCCTGCCAGGTTGATGACGTTACATTCTACTCCCCCCACCAAACCCAGAAGTATGTTCCTTTGAAGCACTGTGTGACCCATGAAAACCGGATTTTAAAGGTACAGTGCACTTGGCTTTTCTTGCTTCGTGTGTCCCTGATGGACTAAAGCCGATCCCATAAAAATCCGGATAATACTCCAACACACTTCTCATTCTGTTGTCGTGAAGATCTCCCACTGGACAAGCTGCACGATATAGAGTAGTGCAACCGATGATGGCACACCCAGCATGGAGTTTGAGGCATGTGTACTGTCCTTATCTGTCATGCAACTGCCAAAGGCACAAGAACCCTGCTGGACTGAAAAGGGCATCAACCTCATCCATGTGCCTGGCCTTTTGGAAGCTTCTCTGTTCCTTATGCTGTTCAGAAGAAGTCTAGATAGTTCTTGTGTTAATGGGTTTGAGACCTGCAAGTCAGATAGTTAGACTAGGTGTTTAGCTCTTTTAGTAGCCACATATTAAGATATAGATAGAGATTCCCTTGTGTTTCGTCTGGATGTTGTTTAAAAAATTGTTTTTTTCTTTATAAATTACTCAGAGTATTGGCTGGCTTAATATGACTCCAGCCTATCTCCCATGAAAGCCACACGTAATAGGTTACATTTTCCTGAGGTGACAAAACTATATTCTAGCAGGGAAAGTTGTCACACTGTCCAACAAAATAGCTATCCTTAATATGGAATTAAGGATGAATGTTTGACAGTTGGAAACTCAATGTATGGCTTTCTTAGTTCTGCAGGTGCAGCTTACCTTTCTGCTTTGGGGCTTAAAAGAGGCACATCATGGCCTGAGGCTGAAACCTAGCCTAGTGAGCTACATGGGACTACCCTTTTCAGGCGCGGAAGGGCGTAGAGGTACTCAACATTTGTTCCTGCAATTGGCAGGCAGTATGAAGCCTCTAGATTAGCGAGGCCTCATATAAATACGAAGAGCTTGGCCTTGCCTTACCAGCCGAGCAAATCCTTCTTTCTGCTGAATTTCTGGCTTCAGGGCTAAGCTCCTGCCACTAACCTGAGCTGGAGAATATGACCTCCAAGTCTAGGCCCTGACCTGATTCTGCATTACCCTTGTTTAACAGATGTGAATACAGGGACAAAGTGCCCCTCACAGGATACAAAAAATGAATTTTTCAAAAGACGTGGTTCTTGGTATCGTCTAAATAGAAGCTTTATTGTGCAGAGAACGTGTGGGAAAAATATGAACTCCACCAGAGCCCCAGAGCATTCTTGGCAGCAGCATGCAGGCACCCCTAACTACATAAGCCAGTCTTCCAACATTCTGAAACTCTTCCCAAGTGGGCCGTGTTCGAGTTTTCATGGTGCTCCTGATATTCCTTCCAGGTGGGTGGTGAGCGATGCTTGCCGGTTGCTACTTCTAGACCTTTCACCACAGCACACCCAATGCCCCAGGCAGCCAAAATCCCTGCTCAGCTGCTGCAGATCCTTACGAAAACGCACACCCAGGAAGGTGTGAAGCACAGGGTTTAGGCAGCAGCGAGCAAAGGCCAAGCTACTGGTGATGAGGAGGGCAAGGTCCCGGTGGAGAATTACTTTGCAGCTTGATGCCTGCTGGCTCATCAAATCCGCCGTGTCCAGTAAGGTGAGCAGAGTATAGGGCAGCTGCAGAGCTAAGAACAGGAAGACCAGGGCCAAGATCAGCTGCAAAGCCTTGTGTGACTGGACACAAGGAGAGGACAGAAGGGTGCGGGCAATTGCTGCATAGCAGGCCACCATGACTGCAAATGGTAACACAAAGCCGACGCCGACTTGTATCAGGCTCACAGCAGCTGTGACAACCGCCACCCTGCAGAGTTGAAAGCCTTCATAGTCCTCAACACGAGCATACATGAAGTGGGGCAGTGCCAGAGCAGCAGAGAGCAGCCACATCAGCCCAGAGGTCAGCCTGCCCCAGCAGTTGACAGTGGGGCGTAGGCGGTGGGCGACGGGAGCCCTCACAATGGCTACATAGCGGTCCATGGTGAGACCCATGAGGAACAGGAAACTGCTGTAGAAGTTAAGGGCATGGAGGCCCTGCAGAGCCTGGCATGTGGCATTGCCCAGGTGCCAAATGCCCACCATCCCGGCCACACCCACTGGCAGTGTCAGGAGCAGCAGCAAGTCAGAGGTAGCGAGCTGCAAGAGGAGGACATCACCGAGGGACTGAACTGTGTGGTAACGGACACGAACCAGCAACAGAATCCCATTGCCAAGGACACCCAGCACACAGAGCAGGATGGCCATGACTGGGAGGTAGATATGTGCCACAGCACGGATGGCCTCCTTCTCACACAACTCAGGTGGGGCTGGTGGTGATACATCATATTCCCATGGGTACCACTCCACACTGACTGGTGGCTCATTTGTCCAAGGAATCAACTCCTGCAAAGTGGGGGAGGTGAGAAAATGTTTATTACTGTGTGCCTCTGGGATGGGTGTCATGCAAAAGGTGAGCAGTGACCCATGGCTCCCATATGATGTGTTGCCCAGGCATTGGCATACCTTCTCATTTACAGAGTGGATGAAGATATTGGCACTGCCCCCTGGAAACTCCACCCTTGGACAGGCTTTCTCAGAACACATGCCCTATCTCCACCACCTTCCCCTGAATAGAAGGTATCTTGCCTAATAAGACTTAATTTGAGCTAGATATCATAGGGATGCAGAACCTGGAATAGGCTTTCAAGGCTAGAGCTCCAACCTGGAATGCATGTTGAAGAGAGATTGCCTCTGATCATCTGCAGAGTGCTTTGCCCTCATCACTTAATAATTACAGCACATAATCTATGGTGGATTAGTGGCAGGACTTGCAGGTTAAGACAAGGTAAGGCATGAGCCCCAGCACACTTCCGCATCACATACAAATTATTTAACAGAAGCTCTTTCTACATGAGGCTTTTATTATGCGCTTGTGGTTCCTCATCCATGCAAGTTTGCGGGTCCTTACATGATGTCATCATCCTTCAGAGCCTCTCTCGTGCTTTGCAACCATTATTGCGGCGGGGTTTCCTTACGAGGGAAGTCTGGTATTTTTCTGAATGGATTTATAGAATCCTTGTGTATTTGTGCAATTCAGCTATACCACAATGCCACCTAGTGGTTGTGTAATGGAACATATAGAAAGGCAGAGAAAGAAAATTCCTGAAAAAACATGCGTAAAAGAGCCAACCTTAATTCTGCAAAGAATCTGGAAGCAGAACCTTGGTAAATGTGCGAGTTTAAAGCCTCATGTGGAAAAGCTCTAAGTCAGGGGTGGGCAGACCTCTACTTTGGTTTTTATTAGAACTCTGAGATCCGCTAACCAGACATACATCAGAATTAAAGAATTCTGAGCCCATGAGTTTGGTTTGAGTAGAGTACTAAAACTGCATGGAGCTCATTGTCCTTCCCCACAAAATCCACTTTTTCACCCCAAAGTTTCATTTCAGCAGTATAGTTTAGAGATGGGGTATATGCTCATTTTGTTGCTGCTATTGTTAAATAACTGGGTGCCAGAAATTCTTGCTGATCTAATGCAAATAATCCAGAAATCTACCAGTAGATCCAGATCTATCTTCTGCCTACCCCTATGTCTGTAATGACAAGTATAAACAGAAAGGACTGTATTCTTAAATGGTGGTTAGTTGTTGTTGTTAGTATTTTGCAAAAGTCACTGGAGTCTGATAGGCATGGCAGGCCCACCACCATGAAACACTGCCAACAACCTTTTTCAAAGCAAGTTTGATGTCTTTGTGATGGCTGGGGGCTCCCACAGAATATCCTGGGGGATCGATCTATCCACATCCTGCACTTTTCTGCAGGTGGGACTTTTGGGATTCCAAGGACTAGCACTAGAGTACCCCCCCTGCCTGTCTTGATAGCAAGCTCATCCCCACTTACCTGAACTTGTGGGTGCTGTTCATCCATCATCAGATTTCAGTCAATAAATAACTTTAAGGCTTGCAGTGTTTTTACGAGTTAGTTGTTCTGCTGAGTAATGTTGTGGTTGATTCTGAAAGGACACATCCCCTATTTGGTACTGAGAGAAACAAGCTAAGAATAAATGCCACGTAAACATTAGATGTGTTTACTACATTTGGTTGCGATAATTTGCCGAAGTATCATGAATCCCACAGCAAAGTTTTAAAGTGGATTTTTAAAATCTGTTTGGGACATGCTTATAGGTAAAGTAAAGGTTCTATTCTGTGTTAGCAACTGTGGGTGCAGAACAATGCAGTGGTGATTTTTCTCAATCAATTTATGCTAGTGTGATCGTGTATACAAGGCACAACATCAAACCCATTAACTTCCTGTTTCTTTGGAAACGTGTAATGGAGGATATGATGTCATCACCTTACTCTAATAGTTATTGATATGAGATGCATTGATGGAGGTTTCAGAGGATTCGGGCCTGGTATATAAAATAGAAGCTACCCTGTGACCCACAACCTAGAAAAGGTTTTCCATTAGAACATAAAAGATGCCAGGGCTACACCCGGGGTGGGAAACCTGCGGCCCTTCAGATGATGTTGTAATGCAGCTCCCATCATCCCTGACCACTGGTCATAATGACTAGGCTTGATCATGGAGTCCAACAACATCTGGGGGGCCACCGGTTCCCCACCCCTGGGCTAAAGGATATCTGGGCCCCACGTTCTATCCTGGAAACCTTCTGCTTTGGTCCAAGATTGGTAGAGGCCACTGCAGAGAGAAAGGCCCTCTGCACATCAAGCATAATCTTTCCTCCTACTATTGATCCAAGTTTTCCTGTGCTCAAGTGAATGTAGCCAAAACAGCACTGCCCATGCACAACAGGCAAGTATCCGCAGATTTGGGGTTTTCAGGGGTACAAAAAATCTTAAAACAATACTCTAATCCCATCCCCCACCAATAGCTCAATGACATGGAACATTGACAAGACTGAAGAAAAAAAACCCTGACAACTGGGTGGGAGGGGGAATGGAATGGAGCAGCGAGAAATAAATGAAAACTGGCTCTGAAGGGAATGGAATGGAGCGGCTGGGCTAGGAGCAGGGAGGAAGAGACATATTGAAATTTTTAAAAAGTAGGCAGGAAAACTAATCTGGATAGGTCATTCCCTGGTTCAGAGTGAGAAGCTTCTGTTCCCAGGACAGAAGTGAGAGCTGCCCATAGACATCAATGCAGAAAATATGTTTAATGTAGCTGGAATTGCACACAAATGCATCTACCCCACCTGCCAGGAGAAAAAATGGAGAAAAAGTATTTGGAGTGGCTGAAATCTTGAACAGAAGCACTCTACACTGCAACATATGGTTGCAAGGTCCCACTTATCCCTTCTAATACCAATTCAAGTAATCCCATGCTTATGCAAATGTTTCCAAAACAGCACCACCCATTCAGAAGAGGTAGGTATCAGCAGACTTAGAGTAAACCCAAAGTTTGCAGGGGTATGAAAGATCTTAAGAAAAAAATCCCTAAGGGGGGTACTAAAAAGTATCCCAATGATAACTCAGTGGCATGGAATGTTGACAGACTGAGACTAAAAAATCTGGGTGGAAGGGGTAATGGAAGGGGGTGGCTAAGGGGAAAAAAACTGGGTGGGAAATAAAATGGAATGGAATGACTGGAAAATGAGGATGGAGGAAGAGAGACAATGGGGGAGGTATTTCAGGAGGAAGGAAAGGGGACACCTTTTATTCTTCCTACTGTCCAGAGCCACCCCAATCCCCTGCAAGATAGCAATAAAATGCACAGATTCAGAACTGTCAACCAGCCGCAGACCTGAGCTTTGTTACATAGCATAACAGGGGAAGGCCTCAGGGGACAGGAAAGGAAAAAAAGGTGACCCTTTTCTACACTCCATTTCCTCAACCCGCCCCCCCCGCCTCCTCCAAAGAGGCCTGAACAGCACTGCATGGTTCCTGTTCCAAACTGGCTGGCCCTGAGCAGGAGCACTGCTCTTAAGGGGTGGGGATATACTGCAAACTTTTGTTGCAGATCCCACTTCTTCCCCACTAATAATGAACCCTGCTGGTTGAGTGCCTACCTGTTTGGAAGCTATCAGGGCCACTCAAAAATACAGTGGTGGGTTCTATGTAGTCAGGAGATTCCTAGGTACGCAGAAGTATATGTTTGTAAACTAAAACAAATATAGAATAATAAAAGAGGATGTCTGTCTGTCCATCAGCACCAAGACCGTAAAACCCTGGGAGGGATCTTCACGACAATGGAATGAGAAGCACGTTGGAGTATTATCTGGATTTTCATGGACTTGACTGTCAGGGCAAGAAAAAGCAAGTGCACTGTACCGTTAAAATCTGGTTTTCATGGGTTACATAGCACTTCAAAGGAACATACTTCCAGGTTTGATGGGGGGAGTAGAATGGAATGTCATCAGCCTGGCAGGGGCTGCTCAAGCAATGAGAGGGGCTTGTTTCCTGCCCCTCTCCAGGCTCCCCCACTTTTGCATGAAGAAGTCAAAATCCCCGATTCTCCAGTGCTGCATCTGAAGGCTCCCTATGAAAGCATCCCCCCATCCCGCAATTTTGTCCCATTCCAGCAAACTGTCTCGGAGTTACTGCTCCCTCCCTTTCCCCAATGTGTGCACTTTTCAATGAAGAAGCCCAAATTCCTGATTCTTGAGTGCAGCATCTGAAGTCTCCCTATGAGAACATCCCCCCCACACACACAATTTTGCCCCATTCCAGCAAACTGTCATGGAGTTATTGCTTCCACCACCACCCCCTTTCTTCTTCTTTGGGCACTTCCTCCCTGCTTGCAGTGACAGGCTCCCAAGACCTCGCCAGATCAGACAAGTGACATCAAAGAAGTGACTTTATACAATATCAGAGATGTGATTTAACACAACAATGGAGAAGTGAAGTAATGCAAACATCAGAGAAGTGCATATCACGGAGGCTAATTACTGGCAAAATGGGAGAGCTGGGTGATTCTGAAGGCTGCAAAGGCTCAGTGAGGTCATGGACAGGTGAAAGACACACCCCTGGGCAGGGCTATCATGCCGAAGTAAATGCAGAGGACAGGGGCACACTGCACCAGAAGCATGGAGAACCCAAATTAAAGAAAGAAAACGGAAATAAAAGAAAAGTTGGATTTTCTGAGACATCATCATCATCTACATTTCTATACCACCCCATAGCCTACGCTCTCTGGGCAGTTTACAAAGATTAAAAACATTAAAAAACACAACATGCAAAATCTAAAAACACAAAAAACATACAACAGACAGTATACACAGAGACAGCATATATCTAAAAACAACTTTGAACAATCAGCCAAACCATAAAACAAATCTATGATCAATTAAGACTCATCACATGCTGCCAGATGCCTGGTAAAAGAGAAAATTAGCCCTCATCCAGCCCATTTTTGCAGCCAGGCACTGATCTAGCACATCCACAGCCTCACCTGATGAAGACGAAAAGGAGTAGAGCTGTGTGTCATCAGCATGCCGATGACGGCATACTCCAAAAGTCTGGATGACCACACTCAGCGGTTTCATGTAGATGCTGAATAGCATGGGGGACAAAACTGACCCCTGCAGAACCCCTTACTGGAGAATCCACAGAGCCAAGCAATGTTCCCCAAGCATTCTGGAACCAACCCTCCCAGTAGGAGCAAAACCACTGCAGTGCAGTGCCTCCCTCTCCCAGCTCAGACAGTCACCCCAGAAGGATACCATGGCTGATGCTATCAAAAGCCACTGAGAGATCAAGGAGAATCAACAAGGTCATACTCCCCCTGTCTCTCTCCCGACATAGGTCATCATACAGGACGACCAAGGCTGTCTCCATGCCAAAACCTGGCCTGAATGCCAACTGAAATGGATCCAGATACTCGGTCTCATCCAAGGGTGTCTGGAGCTGGCTCACAACCACCCGTTCAAGGACCTTGCCCAGGAAAGGAACATTTGTCACTGGCCTATAATTATTAAGATTTTCCTGGTCCAAGGAGGGTTTCTTCAGGAGTGGGCACACTACCACCTCTTTCAGGCAGCCCAGGACCACTCCCTCTCAAAAGGAGGCATTGATCTCCTCCCTGGCCCAGCCAGCTGCTCTTCCCTGACAGTTTTTATAAGCCAAGAAGGGCAAGGATCCAATATAGAAGTGGTTGCATGAACCTGTCCAAGCACCTTGTCAACGTTCTTGAGCTGTACCAACTGAAACTCATCTAACAAAACTGGGCAAGGCTGTACTCTGGATACTTCACTTGATTCACCTGCTGTAATATTGGAGTCTAAGTCCCAGTGGATATAAGAGATTTTATTCTGAAAGTGCCTAGTAAATACATTGCAGCAGGCCTCAGAGGGATCTACAATGTCCTTAGGGCCAGCATGTAATAGCCCCTGGACGACTCTGAAAAGCTTTGCTGAACGGCAGACAGAAGATTCAATAGAGGCAGCAAGATGATGTTTTTTGCCACCCTCACTGCCCCTGAATATCCTTTACCATGGGCACATGCCAGCATTCGATTGCATCCATTAGGAGTTCTTCTGCATCTGTACTCCAGCCATCTCCTATTTTGTTTTGTCTCTCTCAGCTCTGGGGTATACCACAAAGCAGTTCAAGCTCTACTCTGGAGAGGGCACTCAGGAGCAATCATATCAACTGCCCGGGTCATTTCTGCATTCCACAGATTAAGCAGGGTTTTGACAGGAAAGCCAGCCCTATCAGCAGGAAAGCTCCCCAGGGCCCTCTGGAAATCATCCGGATCCATTAGCCTCCAGGAGTGGACATCCCCCCCACCCCCTCTCATGATCCTTTCCTGTTTTTCCTAAAATAACAGCCTTGGAAAGGGGAGAAGATGCAGTTAGGTGATAAAAGGTGCCTCCTGCTTTGGTAAGCCCTTGTTGCTGAAGGTGGGGAATGATAACTGGTGTACATTGCCAGTACCTACAAATAGGGCTGCCACCTTTTATTTTCTGTCATAGCTCCTATACCTTCAGCAACTTCATGGAAGGCTGAAATTCAACAGGTGAAGTGCGACAGTGAATTTCTGTCTGTCATGTAACAGGAGCCCAAGCAGCAACAATTCCAACAAGCCTGCTGTTGTTTTATGTTCCACTCCACCACACACACACACAAGCACCTGGGACTCTTTTTTTCTCACTTTCATCCTCAAAGCCCTTCAGACTCACCCACCCACAGCAACTCACAGGAAACATCAGAGGGAACACTTCCTCCTTGAGGAGTGCTATTCAACTGGTGGGGTAGAGTCAGTAATTAAGTGAAGAGAAGTATTGGCATTGGAAGTGCTGGCACACGTCAACTTAAGGGCTCAACACACTGTAATTGCCTGGAACAAGAATCTAGACAACAAAAGCGGAAAAGAGATACAACTCAGTTTTATTAAACAGTAAATCAGTATAAAATCCAGCCACAATATCTGTCTCACTAACCTTTTAGAGTTCTTTGAGAATGTCAATAAACATGTGGACATGGGTGATCAGGTAGACATTGTTTACTTGGACTTCCAAACGGCTTTTGACAAAGTCCCTCACTGAAGACTCCTGAGAACATAAGAACATGGTTAGTGAGAAAGGACATACCTTTGTGGAAGCCATGTTGATTCTTTTTCAGCAGGGCTTGTCCTTCTATATGCTTACTTATTTTATCTTTAATAATGCTTTCAACCAATTTACCCAGAACAGACATTAAGCTAACTGGCTGGTAATTTCCTGGATCCCCCCTGGATCCCTTTTTAAAAGTTGGTGTTACACTGGCCATTCTCCAGTCCTCTGGTACAGAGGCTGATCTTAGGGACATTTAACATATTTATGTTAGAAGATCAGCAGTTTCACATTTTAGTTCTTTAAGAACTCTAGGATGGATGTCATCTGGGCTCAGTGACTGATTAACTTTAAGTTTGTCAAAAGGTTGAGAACTTCATATTTTGTCACCACTATTTTCCTCAGTTCCTCCGACTCCCTTCCTGAAAACATCAGTTCAGGCACAGGTATCTGTCCTATATCTTTTACAGTGAAGATGGATGAAAAGAATTCATTCAGGCTTCTGTTCAATCTCCTTATCCTCCTTCAGTACTCCTTTACCTCCTTATCATGGTCCAACTACCTCCCTAGCTGGTTTCTTGTTTTTGATATGTTGAAAGAATTCTTTATTGTGGGCCTTGATGTTGTTAGCAATATGCTCCTCAAAAAGCTTTTTTGTAGGGCTGTGCACAGACCCCCTCATTCACTTTGGATGTTGATTTGGACCTTCTGAATCAGCTCCGCTTCACTTCAGACTGATTCAGACCCGATCTGCTTCAGATTCAGATCCGAAGTGAGATTTGGATATCCGAATTATTTGGATTTTATGTTTTCCCACTGACTTGCATTGGAAAACAGAAATGACCATAACTTTTTCCATTTTTACGATAAATATATGAAATTTGGGGAACTGTCAACCCTCATGGAGTTGATTCCACCTGCCAAATTTCAGACAGTTTGGCCCAGTAGTTTTTGTGCTAGGTGCAGGTAAAATGTGCTTCTTTAAAAAAAAAAAAACCTCTCAAAGCAAAGAGCTATAACTTTTCACTGGTTCCACTAAGTGCATGAAATCTGGGCAACTTAGAGCCCCAATGAAGGTGACTGAATCTGCCAAACTTCAAACAGTTTTGCCCAGTAGGCTTTGTGCTAGGCACAGGTAAAATGTGCTATTCTCAGAAACTTAAACCAAAGGTATAAAGGGATAATCTGAGAAATTAGGTGATTAGGAGGAGGTCACTATCCCTAATCTCTGGTGTAGGTGTTTTGAAGTGCAAAATACCCCCTCTCCCCTAGTACTTTCCTATTCAGCTTCACACTGGATGACCTCAGTGTGAATTGGCTGAATGGAAGACACATGACCTGGGAAAGCAGTAATGGCAGCTACAGGGAGGGGTGCAGCAGGCCCCCCTCTTCCAACACCGAAGGAGATGCTGCTTCTCTTGCCAGGCTGCTGCCGCCACCTGCAACCTGCCTCCTCAGACGGCAACCTCCGGGCACGGCTCTGGCTGGCCTCCACACACTGCTGCCCTAGACCAGGATGCACTATCCGGACTGGGAGCGAGCGAGCCTGGCTACTGTGCTGCTTGTCCCACCAGCACCTCGCCCACCTCTGCC
The DNA here is from genome assembly GCF_057233095.1 of Heloderma suspectum. Classification (NCBI taxonomy): domain Eukaryota; kingdom Metazoa; phylum Chordata; class Lepidosauria; order Squamata; family Helodermatidae; genus Heloderma; species Heloderma suspectum. Next base: position 127,864,960 of record NC_139462.1, on the reverse strand, counting down.
CTAGCCAAGGCCCCTTAGATGCCTCATACTGGGCTTGCTTTGCCCCACAGTATAGAAGCAAATGTGTAGTGCTTTGCCCACTTTATAATATTATAGATTGTATAAAATGTATAATAAATGTGTAGTGCTTTGCCCACTATGTTGCATGAACTTGTGTGTAGTGCTTTGCACACACACACGAGCAAAAGAAAAGGAGATACAGAAAGAAAAACTACCTACAAGCTTGGGGGGGGGGACAGAGGCAGGGAATATACTATAAAGCCTAACAGAAGAGAAACAGTTTTTTTGGTATTATTTTTTTAGAATACTGAAAGGAATACAGGAATTGAGAAGGGCGGAGGGAGGGAGCCAAAACACAAGGCAAGGAAAGTCCTATTTATTTATTTATTTATTCTAGAAAATAAAGGGAAGACTAATAGGAATAGTTGAATTGAGAAGGGCTGAGTGGGAAGGAAGAAGAATAACAAGTGAAGCTACAGTAGAACCACACACACACACACACATACACACACACACACAGAGATCTAGCTGGCCAGCTCTCTCTCTAACCAACTCTCCCTCACTGAAACGAAAACAGACAGATCTCCTGTTATATTCAGTGTTCACCCTACTCTACCACCACTGCCATTGATTGGAGACTGCTGGGTTAAGCTTAGCCCTAATCTGGCAAATAGAGTTGGTATTTGCCAAGGCTCACCATTTCCCTCCTCCTTGCCCCCTCCCTGATCTTTCGTAAGTTGATACATTTCAGAGACAGGCTGTCTGGGCTCCAGAATGGCTTCAGAATAGCTCCAAATCTCCCAAGCACTTCAGGGATGACCTGCTTTGCTTCGGACTGCCTTGGGGTGGGGCTATTCTGACCCGTTTTGGAGGTCAACGAAGCCCCCCCGCCCAGCACCCCGATTCACTTTGGGATTCAGCTCCAGAGTGGTGCGCAGCCCTACTTTTTTGCATCTCGTTTTATCTGCTTGCATTGCCACTGTGCGAGCTTGTGGTCCCTTTTGTTTTCCTCATTTATTCAAGCCTTCCATTTTCTGAAGGAAGCCTTTTTTTTCTCTAACATTGCCTCTAAATTAGTTTGGGAGCCTGGTATTGTCACCCATAGAGCTTTTGTGGAAGAATCTGCCCCCTTCAGGTTTTCTGGTCTGCTCAACACTATGCCCCCTTTGATGTACAATAGGGTTTATATCCAGAGATGACTGTGTCCCACTGGTTCTCTCCATTCCAGCAGGCATCTGTAATGCCCACTATATCCAGGTTCTCCTTTAAAACCAGGCTCTCCAACTCTCCCATTTTGGTTTGGAGGCTTCTAACATTTCCATAGAAACACCTATACATGGTGTCTACCACAGATGGCTGTGGTGTGTGCATCTTCTCCTATGGCACTTAGGCCTCTTTGACAGGCTGTTATGTTCCACCATACGCTCATGGCCTATTTCATTCCCTTCTACATTTGGGCAATTGGAAACATTTTCATCTTCATCCCCTAAGGATGTTTCAACCCGAACCGGATGCTTTCCAGCTCTTGTCGGCTTTCTCCCAGAGTTCAGTTTAAAAGCTGCTCTGCCACCTTTTTTATGTTTAGCACCAGCAATCTAGTTCCATTTTGGTTCAAATGGAGCCCATCCCTTTTGTACAGGATCAGCTTCTCCCAAAATGTTCCCCAGTGCCTAACAAATCTGAACCCCTCCTCCCTACACTACCATCTCATCCACACATTGAGACTTCTCAGCTTCACCTGTCTCGCTGGCAGTAGTGTAATGGCAAATTCAGAAGTGCAGCCGGGTCCCTTCATGATTGTCACAGCCACACCCTATCACAGCCACGCCCCCTTCTAAGATTACACAACCTTGTAAGATATACAACCTTCAACTGGAATCCAAAAACAGTGCAGCTGAGAGTAAGGCAATGGTATTTCAATTGGACGCCTGAGAAAAAATGCAGGGGAGTTAAAATCTTTTTCACTCAGTCACTCAAACACAAACATTTTAGGTTTTCAAAATGATACTCTATAGAAGCCTCATTTGGTGGCAGGGAAGGGGAGGAGATGGCTGGAGGAGCCTGGCACAGAGCGATAGGCTGGGAGCAGGAGGGACCTGGCTGAGACCTGGTTCTTTAAAAAGTCCCAGGTCTTTGTCCCTGTGAGACCCCTCACCACTACACCTCTGCTCACTGGTCCTGTGCATGGAACACATAGCATTTCGGAGAAACTACTTAGATGGTCCTGGATTTCAACTTTCTACTTATCAACCTAAATGTAGCTTCCAGGACCTTACAATTACATTTCCCCACATCATTGGTACTAACATGGACCACAACCACTGACTCCACCCCAACGCTGTCTACAAAGCTATCTGGACAGTGTGTGATATCCACAGCCTTTACACCAGGTAGTCAATTCACCATCCAGTCTACACACCCATCACAACCCATCTCTCTATGTGTCTAATGATCAAATCTCCCACTACCACAAGCCCTCCACCCCCTGAAGGCGCATCCTTGGTGTGAGAGGATATTTGCTTGTTTCCAAGGAATGGGTCCCTTCTAAGGGATCATTTCCCTCTTCCTCAGAATGACGCCATCCTTCCCTGAGACCCGCATTCTCCATGACAGCCAAGCAGCTGTCATCAAGGGATTGGGACACTGTTATTAGGTCTCCAAAGGTCTCATCCATCAACCTCTCTGCCTCTCTTAGCTTCTCCAGGTCAGCAACCTTGGCCTCAAGGGAACAAACTTGTTCCCTTAGAGCTAGGACCTCATTACACTGAGCACACACCCACGACTTCTGCCCAGCTGGCAGATAGTCTTAGATGTGGCACTCAGTGCAATTTGCCCCTGCTGGCTTTCTACCTTCATAATTGGTTTCTTCTTGTTGTTGTTTTTATTTTATTTTATTTTTTATTGCTATTATTGGGTTTGTTTACCTGGAAAACTAAGTTGTTTACTAGGAGAAGGTGGGAAATTATCTACAGTTATTTATTTATAGTTACTATGAGAAGGGAGGGAAGGGTCCATTGCCCTGGCCTCCTTGCCCTGTTGCTAAACTCACACAAGTGCTTCGTTTGCTTGTGGGCTGACGCTGTGTCCTTGGGGCTCGGGATGCTCCTTGTGCTCAGAGCACTGGCTCTCTTGCACGCCTGCCTCCTTATTTAGCTCTAGCTGGCTTGGCCCAACTGCTGCTGCAGCCAATCCAATGAGAGGGCCACGTTTGAAAAGCAAGGGAATCTGTGGCAGAACTGCTAGTCTGCGCTAGTTTCCAGTGAGTGGGAATGTAGGTCAGTTGAGCCCCCTGGGAGTGGAGATGTTCTGTTTAGGGGAGAGGACAATAGGCAATGAGAAAATGTCTATGCTAGATAGAGGACAATAGGCAGTGGGTCTTGGAGGGGACAACAGACAAAGGGTAGGTGATCTGAGAAGGGATGCCATTCAGGCTCCCCTTGGGATGCAAGGGGCTGGGGGCTAACACTGGGTATCTGATTTAGAAAAGGATGTGGTTTGCAAGGGCTGAGTCCTTTTTGTGTGTGTTTTAAAGCTAAATGCTAAGCTGCACTCTCAAAATTGGGATGAGTCTATTTCTGAGCTTCAGTTTATGAGCTGCTCTATAAGACCGCACATCTGAGCCTACGCTGAGCCCAAACTGAAGCTAGCCTACACTTTTTTTCTCTATAAGCAGGCTCTTCCACTAGCTAGGCCTGCACAGTGGCTCTTGTCAGTATAGAGCAATGCATTGCTTCTATTGCCCCTTTCTGAGCTTGGGTTTAGTTTAAATATGCAGTTGAGGTTCTCTTCGACGACTCGGGAATCTCTGTTAGAGCAGGGCCGCAAGGGCTAAACATTCCTGCTGGATTTCCCCCCTGGGATTTTGCTCCCATCCATAAAATGTAAAGGGTTACCCTTCTGGGCTTTAGCTCCCTTTGCTGTGCCCTTGTTTTGACTTCAGCTGATAATATATGAGTTTGAAATTATTACCTGAGATAATTTCATAGATAAATAAGTAAATAGCATTTCCTTTCTTCTCGCATGGGTGCTTAACTTGTTTGTGTGCTGACGCTTTGTCAGTGGGGCTCCTTGGGCTTGGAGAGCTGTGTCAGTGTGAAATGGAACCAATAGGTAGTGATAGTGACACTGAAGGTGCCCCAACAACCTTAGTGGAAGAGAGCTGAACTCTGTTGAAATACATGGATGGTTGTTGGCATATTGTGCACAGGTCTTTGGGTTGTTAAAAGTTATTAGTGGGTCAACAGTTTTCAGTACCTCTTTTCCCTAAATGTAAACAATGCAAGAGAAGTACATGCTATTGTACTGATAACATTATATAACATTTAAATCACGTTGTGTTTTAATTTCCCGCCTCAAATATTTCAGGTTAAATACTTGTTTTGGGGACAAAAATTTAACATGGGGTACTTTTTAAAAAATTACTAAATACAAATAAAATAAACCTGTTCAATTTTACTCTCTAGGGCATCAGAAAATTTTTCAATGCAAACTGAAAGTGATCCAAATGCAAATTACTCTATGCAAATTAGCCAAATTTGCATTGGAAAATTTTCCAGTTCAAAATTTTCCAGAAAACCCACATCACTACTTTTCATTTCCCCTTTCTTTGTACAAGATCTCTTCCATCTCTCCTCCTTGCTAAAACAATTAACTATATCATTTAACTTTATGCCACTTGTAGGTTGCATGATATAGATACATGATAGACAGATAAATGTCTTTGTAAGCATTTGTGTGGAAGCGGAAGCTTCCGTATAATATGGAACAAAGGTCAGGATATTAATTTAATTGCTATTTAACTGGACCCCCTGGCCATCTGGTGCTGACATCCCCAGCACCCCCTCCAAAGCTCATGTACCACTCATGATTTTCTTACCATTTCCCCCAACTTCTGCCAGCTCCACATGGCCCATCTAGTTCACGCTAGTTCAAGTTTGCATCTCTTAAGTACAGGTCACTGACCCTGGCGTTTCTCATATACTTGACACAGATTCATAGGAACAATGACCTCACTCTTGCTAGCTTCAGGATTTAAGCATGCGATGAAACCATATTCAGTGACTTAGAAGCACTGGTCCTTAATTTCAAACTGAAAGTGATCCAAATGCAAATTACTCCGTGGAAAGGAAAAACACGCTAGAGATGACCAGAGACGCTACCTATCATATCATATCAGCCTGAGCTAAGCCCTACTACTAAAGACAGGATTTGGGCCTGGGCTTTGATCACATTACGTCCTAGAACAGAGAGGGACAGTGGCAGGAGTGGGAAGATAGGTTATATTGGTGATCTCCTTGTATTAGATCTCAAAGCTTAGCTCTACCCCCATAAAGTAACCATAAGGATTTTTTTTCTTTTCTAATCATCATTAATATATGAGTAACGTAACAATGCTAAAATCTAGTATTATCTCTGTAATATACTTCCAGAAATATGCTTTTAGGAATTAAAAACCCTTCTGTAGTAATGACATGTCAGTCATTCCATGTGCAGATAAATAATTTTTCTATATAGAAATCAATTCAGTTAGTCACAGTGGTCAGGGGAACCCCTGTCAGGATTATCAAGCTCCACGTTTTCCCCAGACCCTGTGTGATTCCCATGTTTCCTGCTTGGATGCATGATTAGGTGGGATGTCTTCATTCTTCCCCCTGCTCTTTGTGTTCCAGGGCAGTGGATGACCTTGCTATGGATGGAGGGCACCGGGGCTGGGGGCCGTTCTCTAGGCCTCTCAGCAGTAGCCATCGTCCTGCCTCAGTGGGGGTGAAAATAACAACAGGAGCCAGAAATGGAATCGGTTCTGTGTACCTTTCACTGCTTTAGCTGATAAGACAGAAGCCACGAAACTCCCCCAAGGTTTAATCTGCTGGTTGATTGCAAACCAGCCACCCATCTGTCACAGCAGGCAGAGCCCGACTGATTTCTCGGATACTGCCAACACTCAGGGCAACATGGCCCCTATTTCCTTGCTGCCTCCCCTGCTTTTATGATAGGCCCCTGTGCTCCCATTCATTTTAAGGAAGCTGGCATAGGAGAACTTCTCAGTGTCTGGTGTTGGTGTGCGTGACCGTTCGGATTTTCTCCTCAGACCCCAACAGCTCTGCTGTTGCCCATTTCTCCCTCCTTGGTCCCACAGGTGAATAGCAAGCAGAGCCCTTCTTAGTGGTTATTATGAGCAAGAGAGATGTTGAGGTTCAAAATGCAAAATCCTTCACTCAGTAGCAGTCTTTCTCAAAACTCCATGTAGCCCAGACATCGGACCTGGCATTAGAAACACATTCAAGGATTGAAATACCACTAGCATCTGGCTCAAATTAAGTCTGGTTACCAAATGTGCTCCCATTTATGCAGGCAGGCGTATACCCTTGTTCACGTTCTCATGGGCACGCATTCGTTAAACCTACAGGGACCTGCTTCTTTGCACACATGCCAGAAAGGGAGGGAGACCCTTCCTCTATGCAAGCTACGTGTCTGCTGGGTAAAGAAGCCCATCCTAATCCCACTAAGAAAGCAAAAGCAGAAAGCCCCAGAAAGGATGTATGTTTTTTGCTTAATGTAGAGACACCCTAAGAGGAGACCTCCCCACCCAGGGGTCCACACACACACAAGATATCAGGATAACGTCACTTCGCACATTTATTGATTACAAATAAGAATTGTAAATGCACAAGCTGACTTGTGGGGAGTTAACTTGGTAGAGCAATATAACTTTAAACACAAGCATAATAATGAGAATAAACCTGCAAGCCTCCTTTAGAACTGTACCCTGCTACATTCTCGGCAAGGCCAGTTCCTGAAACCCAAAATGATGATGCTCCATTCTGCAGGGGGAGGGGGCGACTGGGATGGTAGCACAGGAGGAGAGGATTGGCTAATGCAGAGTTCCCTAACACTCATGGGAGGAGGAAAAGAAAGGGAATGTAGGGGCAAGAGGTGCAGGGGGGTGGAGTACGGGGAACAGGTCAGAGGGAAAATAAGCCAAGAGGGAGAGGGCTCTGTTCCAGCGACCCCCAGCCTTCATTCACTGTTGTTTACAAGGCTGTGGGTGGGAGCTTGTAACGCCAGTATCAAGCCAAGTCTAAACAGGCAAACATCACCACAGGCTCAAAAGGAAATTGAAACGTGTTAAACATTTTATTTAAGAAAATTACAAAAAATTAAGCAAATTAGTGTGGTGGTTACATGAGCATAATTTAGAAGCTTCTTTGTGATTACGTTATTAGCAGTGAAAAAGAATTAACAAATTTAAGGTTAACTTAAAGGATTGCAGTCGACAAAACTGGCACTACAAATGTAGCAAGCAAGGTAGCAAACTGAGCTCCTAGCATTGTTGTTTGGATAATATGACTCCCCCTCAGTACCCTCCTGTGCTCTTCTTGCGTTGTAAAGGTAACTAAAACATGCTAAATGTCTAACTTACCCTTGACTTTCTCCTGCACTTGAATGTAAAAAGCTAAGCTAAAGCATTACTAAGGGAGCATTCTGATGTCCCCTAAACAGTGTCTGAGGAGGGGCCATGGGACATTTCAGATTCCCCAATCCGAGGCTGGAGACAGCACTCCGACCTCGGAGGGGGGATCAGAGCTCTGACCCCTCCCCCACTCAGCCAGCGTGGAAAGAACCACGCCAGCTGTTCTCCACGGTCGGGAACTTCACCTTGGAGAAGAGGAAAAGGGGGCATTTCGGGGGCGGGGGAGGAAACTGGAAAGGCCAGGATACAAGTTCTCCCAAGACCTCTCCAGCCTCCTTCCCTTCGCCTCCGAAACGCCCCAGCTAGACAGGCAAAAAAACCCATCTAGCGAAAGGAGGGAGGATGGGGAGGCAAAGATCACCTCTGCCACTCTGCCCGCCCTGCACTGGATGATCATAAGCCTCTGATTTCAGGGGCTTATGATCATTGGGGGTGCATCTCATAGGATTGTGGCCTAGGTTCCGCTAGGCATGTGAAGAATTAAATCTGACACCTATGTCCTTGAATGTAGAAGTTCAAGTGAAAAAAATGAAAGTCTAAAAGTAAAAATTAAGTGGTCTACATAAAAACATTTCTGGGACTTAAGGGGTTAATCCTTGTCACATCAGTTATAAAAATATTCCATGAAGTCTAAAATTTTAAATCCAAACCTTTCACCCAGTTCTAGAATCTAAAACCTAATGGCACTTAAGAGGTTAACAAAATTTGGGATTAATAGGGTCAACCAAGTTTGGTTCTAAGATAGCTTTAAGTCTGGAAATGATTCCAAGCCCAATTTTCAGAAATAAGACAAAGTCCCAAGTTCAGAAAAAAAATGTAAGTTCTAACTTCAGGAAGTTTTAATATTATTGGCAAGTTCTAAAGTGTAAGAGCATTTCTACATGAGGCTTTTATTGCATACTCATGACTGGTCACTCTGGGAAGTTTGCGGGTCTTTTACAGAATGTCGTCAACCTCCAGGGCATCTCCCATGCTTTCTGACCTTTATCCCGCTTTTTAAAAGATCGGTGATAACCCGTTATGGAACATTAATCCGATATATCAGCAGTGTATAATGACGGAGTTGCGCTATAAGCACAATGCCATGTAGTGGCTGTAAAATGAAACATATAGAACTTGCCAAGAACTTGCTGAGAAAGACAGCCCTGAAAAAAAATAGCTCGTGTCAGCCCATGTAAGCAGCCAATCTTAATCCCACAAAGAATCTGGAAGCAGAAGCCTCGGTAAATTGCAGGATAAAAAGCCTGGTATGGTGAAGTTTTAAGAGTCTAAACAGCTCCATAGCTACCTAAATCTTTAGGTTCTGTGGGAAAAACCTGAAAAAAAAACATTTTCCATTGCCTTGCCCATAGTGAGGTATTGTGGGGCGAGATCTGAGGTGCCGTCAGACTCAGCCATCAGAGCGCTGTCCCTGCCACTTTGCCCTGGCAGGAAAACCGGCGCTCTTACAGCTGCCTTGAGGCTTGAGAGGACCAGCAGTTGCTGCACTGCTGTCTGCTGCAGACTGGGGTGAGGAGGAGGATGGAGCTGGGGGGTGGGGGGGAGTCTGTCTCAGGAAGCAACTTGTCTTTGGTCAGCCCTGCAAAGCTATCAGGGCAATCCCCAGCTGTCCTACCCATTTCATTAACTCTGTCCTTGTCACAAACACAGAATCACTGGGGGGTGCTTCCAGAGGAGGCTTTTCTGGCACTGTCGCCTTCCCTAATCCATTGAATTTACAGGGGTCCAGACATTGTTGCCTTCCACTTGTAGCCCTGCTGTTTTTTCCCACCACTTCTTCCTTTTTTTTTTCTTCTTCCCACAAAAAATCTGTGACGGAGGGAAAGATGGAATAGCTACGCAATGCCTTTGGATAGGTGGCACTATAGAGTCCTATGTCTGGAAGCACCATGGCTTGAAAGGGACCTCCAGGGGACCATCCAGACCAAGCCCAAAGCTCATTATAATATCTTCATCATAAATGCAGGGCTTCTCCTTTCTCTCACTGGCTTGTAGGTGCATTTCCTCCCCAATGCTGGCATTTTAAAAATTAAGCGCTGGAGGAAGCACACACACATTATGCCTTGGAACCTGCTTTTAGTGCCTAGGATCAGCCTTAGAATGTGCCACGCAAGGATGAAAAGGCGGTTCTTTTCCTTTGCAGTGAATAACTGCAACCAGATATCAAATGAAAGGTTTAAGGAACAAGCTTCTATTATGTAACAAAAAGTTGTGTTCCACACGTAAGACTGAATGACCCCATCAGCTCTCTTTTGAGAAATTAAATACTGAATACTCAGCCACTAATGTGATTCAGAATCTCAATTTCTGGCATAAATATATGTGAAAGATTTGGTGGAAACACATATAAGTTTTCAGAATGTTCGGGTGGGATGATCCAGTTTCATTACCCCTTTTTTCACAACACTACTAGAGAGCGGGGCCATTTCTAGGCAGGGAGGCTCGCTGGAATCAAACTAGATAAGCTTAGACCTACCTGCCAATAGAGCAGGAGTAGGGAACCGGTGGCCCTCCAGCTGTTTTTGGACTTCAGCTTCCATCAGTCCCAGCCAGCATGGCCAATGGGCAGGGATGATGGGGGTTGGAGTCCAACAACATTTGGAGGGCCACTGGTTCCCCACCCCTTCTATATAATGTCCACACATGTGTTTGGTGAAGCGGGGACAGGGGCTGCACAGGTGTAGTGGACAGGCTCACAGGGATGCAGCACCGGCTTAGCAGGGACACTGACGTCACTAGGGATGTACGAAAGTCACTTACCTTTTTGCGGATTCTGTTCGTGTGGGGTGGGAGGCGCTCCGTCCCTCCCCCCGGAATCCTCGACGGCCGGCTCTGCTCTGCGGCGGCTCCGCAGAGCAGCCGGCAGGCCAGGGCTGTCCGCAGCTGGATTTCCGGCCACGGATTGGCTGGTGCAGACGCAAATGGCGGCCGCCGTAGTGGCCGCCATTTGCGTCCAGCCAGGGAGCCGTGATAGGCTACATAAGTCTTTACATAACCTATCACGTCTGGGTAATAATAATAATTTAAAAAACGGCTTACGCAAATGGCAGCGGCTATGCCATTTGCGTTCCTTTTTTATTCGCTGTTTTAGCCTACGTAAATATTTACGTAGACTAAAATGGCAAAAAATAAGGAATGCAAATGGCGACCGCCGTAGCCGCCGCCATTTGCATACGCCGTTTTGTTTTGTTTTGACCCAGACGTGATAGGCTGTGTAAAGACTTACGTAGCCTATCACACCAAAGACCAGACTGCAAATGGCGGCTGCGGCAGCCGGTCGAAAGACCAGCCGCCGCCGCTGAAGCCGCCGCCGAAGCCACTGCCGTCCGGAACATCTGCCCCAGGTAAGTCTCATCCCGGGGGAGATCCGCGGGCTGGGGGTGGGGGTGGCAGGCCGTTCCACCATGGATTTCGGGGTGCCGAATGCCAGTGCATTCGGCCTCACTGAAATCCGTGGCGGAATCCTCCGCCATCCCTGGACGTCACTTGCCACCCCGCTCAGACTTCCCTGTTCCCTCGGAGCTTAGCTGGGTGGAAACAATATATTGTTCCCCGTTGCAGTGCAAAGTATTTTGGGTGGCTTGGTATTGAATGGGCAATTAAGACCCATTAGCTTTATCAAAGATTTGCTCCTGGTGGAGATGAAAACTGCTAAAACTGGTTTGTTGATATGGAACAACACAGCAGCCTCAATTTTTGGACTCTCCTTGGGGGCATGGCTCTGGGGACTGTCATGATGACGGTCTGCACTTCCAAATTTACCACTACACCACTGGACTAGACTCATGCCTGAATTAAAGTGTGCTGGAGGAACTGGTGTTGTTAAATGGGATACTCCAGGGGCGGGCCACCAATTTTCAGTGGCAGTATTCAGTCCTTGGATAGTTAATAAACAGAGTGGAGCTGTATGCTTTCCCTATCCACTGCACATCTGGCCACCCACGGTCACCTTTAGTTCTCTGGAAGAAAGCCAGGGTATGAAACAAACATGACGAATAAACAAATCTAAATAAATTAGGCGCTACTGCTTAGCTGGATGTTCCTGGCCAAGAGAGAGTGCCTCTGAACGTGTGCAGAGTGCTTTTCTGTCCATCTTCTTCAGTGATCTCTGAGATGGGGCGGGGGGAGCAGGGGCGAGCGCTGCCCGGAGGAGAAGCCGGAGGTGCTCTGAAGTGGGTGCTCGCTGGCGCGCCGCCCCGTCGGAGGCGCGCGCCTGTCTGCTCCGGCCAGCAGGCGGAGGCGGGCAGGGCGCACGTGCGGCGTGGCCGGGCGTCGGGGCGCACCGAGCCAGCTAGCGTCTTGGCTCCAGCATGGGTGGCCGCTTGCTGCTCTCGCTGCTCGCCTTCGCCGCTCTCCTGCAGCTCCGCGGCTGTAGCTGGTTCACACGTGAGTGTCCCGGGACGAGGCGCGGCGGCCTCAGCTGCATTGCGGCAGCAGTATCAGCAGCGTGGATCGGGCCGGGCGGGAAGGAAAAAGGGTCGCGGCGGGGGACGGGCAGCGCAGGAGGGCGGCGGGATGCGCGCGGAGCATTCGAGGAGGGCGGCCGCTGGGGGTCTCGCACCTAGCGGCAGTTGTGCGTGCGGGTCTCCAGAGTTCGGACGGGTGGCGGCGGCGGCTCATCCCTGGGGTCGCCGGTAGCAGCAGCGGCACTCCTGGTTCGTTGCTTATGCTACCGGAGGGAGCCGAGACCCACCCGAGGGGTGATGCGTTGGGATCTCGGGCGGGACGTCTGTGATTTCTGCCCTGCCCGGGGAAAGGCCGGGGTGTTTGCATCCATTCCAGGCAGGGAGCCCTGCTGCCTCCAGTTCCAGCACATCGGGGGATGCTGGGGCCTGGTCGGGCGGGGCGAGGCGAGGCGAGGCAGAGGGCCTGGCCAGCTGTCAAGGACATGTGTGAGGGGGATGCCGTCGTCGTCGCCCCCCCGCGGCGGTGCCCTGTGGACGGCAGCAGAGCAAGGGCGCGCCTTCAGCCTCTGGGAGGTGCGGGGCTGGACGTGCTCTCCCCGCGCTGCTTCGGCGCTCGGCGCGTGCTGCGCGTCGGCGTGGATGGCCAAAGGCCTGCGCCCGTCCCCTGCTTGGCCCCTCTCCGCGCACTGGTGGGGCAAGGCGCAGGCGGCCCCCTTCCCACCCTCCGCGGGGCCTGGCCAAGCGGGAAACGTTCCTGGGTCGTTCCCTCTGCATCGGCCTGCAGGCTGGAGCGGACTTTGCAGAGACTTCTGCCGACTTCCACTTCGTGGCTGGCTCTTGCTGGGCAGTCCGAGGAAAGCGAGCTGTGCGCGCGCTCTGGCTTGGGCGCCGCCCTAATGAGTGCACGGGGACATCGGACGGGGGGGTGGAGTGGGGGGGATGCCTGGATTGCCTGGGAGGGCTGCTGGTCGCCTCCCTGTGCCCTTGGTCTGCTCCAGCCCTTTATTACTTGCTTAGAGATGCAGGGGTGCCCCCCCCCCGGGGGTTGTCTGCCGCCCCCTTGTTCTGCTGTCTCATAGCCTGATAGGGATGCAGGAGCAAGACCATCTTGCTCTCGAACAGATGCCGGCAGGAGCTGAGCCTGCAAGGGCGTGTCGGCCGCTCTCTGCAGTGGAGAGGGAAAAAAACCTGGAGGAAAGGAGGGCGGGCGCTCTGGCCAGCGCTGCTCCTAGGCAGCCTTTGCGCTCTGCAGCAGTGACAGGCTGAGGAGGCAGCCTGCCAGGTGTGTCTGTCTGTGTCTTGTCATCTCTGGGAGACAGTTCTGGAGCTGCCCTGCCCCTCACTCTTGACCACCAACTTCTCAGAAAACTGGGTGTCTGAGATCGGGCTGGGGGCTGTGCTGTGGGGGCCAGCTTCATTTGTGGGTGCTGAGTAGAGCAAGCAGCCAGGGCTTTCTTGCTGAGGCTTCAGCCCTGGAGCCTGGCTTGGATGTGAGGTAATAACAGAGCAGAATGTGTAGGCCGAGCCTGAATAGAGAAGGGAAGGGCGAGAATCTTCTTCGATTTGTTTTTGATAAGAATTTATCAAAATGTGCATTTTTTCATATTGAGGATGGAAAGAATGTGAGATTTAAAAAAAAGGATTGTGGGCGAAACCAGAACTGACAGATTTGTCCATCCATGTCCAGGGCTGTTAGAAGTCTGGGTTTGAATCCCTGTGTATTCAGATGCATTCGTGTTGAATTAGGGTTGCCAACTCTCTTTTCTGACAGGCTCTTCATCTTTAACAGCTGTGTGGCAAGCAGGCTCCTCCCCACGCTGTACCTACTTGAATTGCAGATTGGTCCAAACTTTATTTCAGTTCATTTTTGATAAGGATTTACCAAAATTCACAAATTTCTTCATATTCAGGATGGAATATGAGATTTAAAAAATTTGTGTGCAGGAGAAAGCAAAGCTGACAGATTCATCCATCCAGGACCAGCCTTGAGGGTGGGTGAGCTAGGTGGGTGCCTCAGGCACCAAGCTGGGGGTGGGGGACAAGCTGAGCTGAGTGGGCACCAAGCTGAGCTCACTGGCTGTTTCTTTTAATGTGCTGTCTGCAGGGAGTCAGGATGGCAAAAAGCAAGTGTCTGTAGCCTTTTTCCCCCCCCAAGGTTCTACAGGTTGTTTGGGTACTAACTATGAAAATGACCTTCCTTCAATTAGCTCTAAAGTAGGTTTCATTTTAAATTTCCACTTTGATGTAATTTGTGCTATGTAAAAGTCAGTGGAACACAGCTTACTTTGAGGCAACGTTACCGAATGCAGTAAACACTATAAGCACTATATACATAATAATAAAATAAAAAAGATGTAGGAGTGGTGTGAGGCTAGGCATTCAGGGAGGAATCCTTCCTGAGTAGTGGAGAAGGCCAGCAGCAGGCCACAACCTGGGCTGAGACCCAGGTAGCAGAAGGAAGGTCTGCCGGAAGGGGCTTGGAATTGGGAGGAGGTACTCAGGAGAAGCACAACTGGGTCCCTGTTCCCTTATCCCCATGTACGAAAAATGGAAGCACATCTGTCATTGATGCCAGGGCAAAGAGGAGCTGCAGATGTAGTCTGTACATCCAGTAATCCTTGTATGTGCCCCCCAGCTTTTCACAGGTATGCATGGGTCCTTGTAGGGGTCAGCAGCAGAGCCCCCAACATCACACCTGCACCAGGCCTCAAAAACCCACTGGATGTCCCTGTAAAGCTGACCATGGGCAGTGGGGGAGGGGCACCAAAGGCACTCCTCACCCAAGTCACTATTTATCTTAGGATCGTCGCTGCATCCGTCCCTGGCTTGGAGTGCCTTTCCTCACTAATTAACCACAGCTAGTCTATACATGTGTGGTATTAGCAGGCCAGGGCTTCAAAGCCAGAGGTTGTTGCTTCCAAACCTGCACCTGAGCACCTGTTTGTGGTGCTCAGGCTTTTTTTATAGTTTGGCTGGAATGGCGACTTCTTCCCACTCTTCCTCCTGCCACTTCAGGACGTTGTGACGATGAACTCGTTGGCCCCCTCTACACATGGAATCTTGGTGCATCCTCTCGATCCAGCATCTTCCGTGCTGCCACATTTGCTCGGATTTATGGTGAGTTCAGAGACCCCCAGTTCTCTCCAGTCCAGTGGCATTAACCAGTGGTCCATTTAGCTCTGTGGATTGTCTTCCCGACTTGGACCTGTGCCTTAAGGATGTTAGGAACCTAGGAAGCTGCCTTATACTGAGTCAGGCCTCTGGTCCATCCAGCCCAGTACTGTTGACACTGACTGGTGGCAGCTCTCCAGGGTTTCAGGCAGGATTTTTTCCAGCCCCACCTGGAGATGCTGGCGTACTTGAGACCTTCTGCATGCGCAGCAGGGGTCTGCCACTGAGCTATGCTCCCTCTCCCACAAGTAAAGCATGAAAGTGGAATCTCTCCCTTATGGTTAACTGTTACTGTATTCAGCAGTCAGAGATATACGTGGTCTCTAAACACTGAACAACTGATCCTCCAAATGTTTACTGTTCTGAGCACCTTGGAGGAAGGGAAAAAATAAATGTAATAGATATTTTTACTTGTTTTTTCTAAAAAGTCAGTTATGCTGGTGATCATCTTGATATCCTGTGATGGGTTTCATAGTGTTAGTATGCATTATGTTAATATTTGGTTTAAACAATACAGAGCAGAGAGCTGAGTTGTCACAGTCTAAGATCCTGCTAAGAGGGCAGGGACTGTGAGGGAGCAATGTGTTGAGTGATTCTGGGGCATCATACAGAGCCCCAAGGGCATGCCCAGACCTGTAGCAGAGAGCTCTAGGTGGCAGTGTATATGCTTCCGTTCTGGAGCATACAGAAAGGAACCATGTCTCATGCTTCTGTCCTCTCTGCACTCTCTTGTACAGGTGCTGGTGGCTGGTCACCTGACCCCCAAGACAAACAGCCATGGCTCCAGATTGACCTGACAAAGAAAGCCCACATTAAAAGCATCGCCACTCAGGGCGTCTTCAATACCTACAACTGGGTGACACGCTACATCGTCCTCTATGGTGACCATCCCAGCAACTGGAAGCCTTATTTCCAGCAGGGGAGCAATTGGGTGAGAAAGGAGTTGCTGCCGCTGCCCTCAAACAAAGAGAGGGGGTGGCAGTGTCCGGGACCCATAGGTGCTTCCATAAGTGTGCACACATTACAGCAGAACTTGTATATGCAGGAGTTTGTGAGTCTCAAGCTTTTGCAGTCATAGGTTTCAAGCACTGATTTTTTGTATAGGAGATATAAGCAAATGACGAGCCAAACCTTGAATCGATTCCCACAAAAAATATTTCACTCGTTAGTTACACGAGATAATATGGATGTGTGCCCTATCCACAATACATGGTAATGAAAATATGCACAAAAATGTATGCAGAAAATTGTAGATTGCACTTCAAATTTGTAATGAAGCCTTTCACATTTTAATTCAGCCTAATAAAGCTCTCACAGTAGCTTGCAACAATAGTAATCGTATATAAAGTCAATCAAGCACTGACATTCTAAAAAAACCTAAGAAATCAGTAAAAATAGAGCAATGGAGTCTTACCAATAGAGTAGAAACCCTAACCAGATGAATAACCTGGAGTGCAACATAGTACTTCTATAGAAGATAAGAGTGCAAAAATATATGGGCTTATAATGTTGAGTACTGTGGAGCTAAATCAGAATCTAGGGGTTTGTCACAAATGTTATTTCAAGCAAAATACCTCCACACAGTCCTTTGACTATTAATCTGAACTATACTTGTGTAGCCTCTCCCACTGCAGTTCTTGCAAACCATTGTACCTCTGAAACGATTAAGCATGGCTTGTTCATGGTGTACCACATAGTTTTTCCAGGCTAGTTTTGAATCATGTTCAATAAGGTGGCTGGTGCAAACCTCCCATTGAGTTCATCTGGTTGTAGTTTATTTATATTTTTACAGTGTTGAATTGCGAATCAGGCTCAGCACTTCATAGCATTTTTTCCATGTCACACATTGAAAATGTACTTGAGGTAAGTGATAACGTGCAGTGTTCACAGCTAGAGATAAATTTTCAGTGCCCAAGTCAGTCTTTGCCACAGTTATTTTCTTTATGTAATGTTCGTATGGCGTTATGTTTAGGGTTTCATTTCAGATTCTCTCCTCACAAAGACATCGGCATTTTGCACCCAGCTTCAATTCACTCCTCAGTAGTAGCACTTTGTTATAATCCAAACTGATGGATATCTGTAGAGGTGTAGAAATGCTGTTGATTTACACTTCCCAAATGGAAAGCTGGTAGTAATGTATTTATCTCACTTGTATACCACTCTTCCTCCAACCTTCTCTGGGAGTTTACATGGGGTTATCCCATTTTATCCTTACAACAATCCTGTGAGGTTGATTAAGCCAAGACATAGTAGCAAAGCAGTGAACATCACAGATATAATGATATGATAACCTAACAGGATGTCAGCAATTTTACCAGATTTTGTCTTCCTTCTGTAATTGTGATCACAGTGTTATCCCTCCAAAGTTCTTCCAATGTCTCATTGAAATGATGGATGCATCTAGGTTCATTGAGCTCTTTTTTGTTGACTGTTTAATCCACTTTTGCCGAGACATCTGCTGCTCTGAAATTATAATTTTTTTTCTTCTGGAAATTTTGATAGTGGCGTAACAAAATGTCAAAAGTTCGAACAGGAATGAATGGATTTTAGTCTGTTCTCACCATCTGTAAAGTTTTGTTAGAGATAAAATAGCAAAATACAGTTATCAATGAAACCAAATCCTAATTTTATAACAGCACAAAAATGATCACTAGATGATGGCAAATGTCTTTTTTGTATTTCATTATTGTTTGTGTACATATGACACATAGGCTGAATCCAGATGTCACGCTAAACTATAGTTTAGCATGATATAAGCAAGCTGCACCAAGCCTCAGACTCGAGTGTTTGCTCTCCTTCTCTTGTGCAGCCGAGATGAGTTTGGAAGCATTTGCTTCTGTCTTTACTCAACCACAGTATTGTCTGGACACAGATCTGTGATTAACATTAACTGTGGTTAGTTTTAAACAACCCAGCTTCATAAGCCACAGTTTGACATTGACTTGTTCTAAAATAATTATAGTTAACATTCACCACAGTTTGTCAGTCCAAAGCTTTCTTCACACGGAGCTTTTATCTTGCGATTGAGATTGCTCCTTCATGGAAGTTGGCGGGCTCTTTACATGACACGGTGACCCTCCAGGGCGTCTCCTGCACTAAATGCCCTTTGTTCCATTTTTAAATAGATCGCAGATAATGAGCTATCAGATTACCCTGTTGTGTTCCACTTGAGTTCCCTCTGTGAAAAGAGGAAAAGCGGCAAGAAGAGGAGTGAGGTCAATGAAAGATCATGGAAGACTCAGATACGGGGAGGAAGCACATGTAAAGGGAGTCAGTGGTGACCCTGCATTTAAAACGGAAGCAGAAAGCCCTGTTCTAAATGCAGGATTTTAGTCTGGTGTAGAGATGCCCCCCCTTCATGGATCACTGCCTTGTTGTGGCGAAGGGGCTTGCGTAACTCAGTGAAGCCATAAGCTATGCCGTGCAGGGCCACCCAAGACGGACAGGTCATGGCAGAGAGTTCTGACAAAATGTGGTCCACTGGAGAAGGAAATGGCAACCCACTCCAGTATTCTTGCCAAGAAAACCCCATGGAACGTATCACAAGGCTAAAAGATATGACGCCGGAAGATGAGCCCCTCAGGTCGGAAGGTGTCCAATATGCTTCTGGGGAAGAGCAGAGGGTATTTCCAAGTAGTGCCAGAAAGAGTGAAGCGGCTGGGCCAAACCCGAAAGGACACTCAGCTGTGGATGTGTCTGGTGGTGAAAAGAAAATCCGATGCTGTAAAGAACAATATTGTTTAGGAACCTGGAATGTCAGATCAATGAATCAAGGTAAGCTGGAGGTGGTCAAACATGAGATGGCAAGATTGAACATCGACATCTTGGGAATCAGCGAACTAAAATGGACAGGCATGGGCGAATTTAATTCAGGTGACCATCATATCTACTATTGTGGGCAAGAATCCCTTAGAAGAAATGGAGTAGCACTCATAGTCAACAAAAGGGTGGGAAAAGCAGTACTGGGGTACAATCTTAAAAATGATAGAATGATCTCAGTACGAATCCAAGGCAAACCATTCAACATCACAGTAATTCAAGTCTATGCCCAACCACTGAGGCCGAAGAAGCTGAGGTTGATCGGTTCTATGAAGACCTACAACACCTTCTAGAACTAACACCAAAAAAAGATGTCCTCTTCATCATAGGGAATTGGAATGCTAAAGTAGGAAGTCAAGAAATCACTGAGATAACAGGCAGGCATGGCCTTGGTGTACAAAATGAAGCAGGACAAAAGCTAATAGAGTTTTGCCAAGAGAACATTCTGATCATAGCAAACACTCTTTTCCAACAGCACAAGAGGCGACTCTACACATGGACGTCACCAGATGGTCAATATCGAAATCAGATTGATTATGTCCTTTGCAGCCAAAGATGGAGAAGCTCCATACAGTCAGTAAAAACAAGACCTGGAGCTGACTGTGGCTCAGATCATGAGCTGCTTCTTGCAAAATTTCGGCTTAAATTGAAGAACGTCGGGAAAACCACTAAACCGTTCAGGTATGACCTAAATCATATCCCTGATGAATATACAGTGGAGGTGAGGAATAGATTTCAGGGATTAGACCTGATAGACAGAGTGCCTGAGGAACTATGGACGGAGGTCCGTAACATTGTTCAGGAGGCAGCAACTCAATCCATCCCAAAGAAAAAGAAATGCAAGAAAGCAAAGTGGCTGTCTGATGAGGCTTTACAAGTAGCTGAGGAAAGAAGGGAAGCGAAAAGCAAGGGAGAAAGGGGAAGATATACCCAACTGAATGCAGAGTTCCAGAGAATAGCAAGGAGAGACAAGAAGGCCTTCTTAAATGAACAATGCAAAGAAATCGAGGAAAACAACAGAATGGGAAAGACTAGAGATCTCTTCAAGAAAATTGGAGATCTCAAGGGAACGTTTTGTGCAAAGACGGGCATGATAAAGGACAAAGAAGGCAGGGACCTAACAGAAGCAGATGAGATTAAGAAGAGGTGGCAAGAATACACAGAAGAACTATACAGGAAAGATCTGAATGTCCCTGATAGCCATGATAGTGTGGTCACTGAACTTGAGCCGGACATCCTCGAGAGTGAAGTCAAGTGGGCCTTAGGAAGCATTAGTAACAACAAAGCTAGTGGAGATGACAGTATTCCAGCCGAGCTATTTAAAATCCTAAAAGATGATGCGGTTAAAGTGCTGCATTCAATATGCCAACAAATCTGGAACACTCAACAGTGGCCACAAGACTGGAAAAGGTCAGTTTACATTCCAATTCCAAAGAAAGGCAACGCCAAAGAGTGTTCAAACTACCGCACAATTGCGCTCATTTCACATGCCAGCAAGGTGATGCTCAAAATCCTACAAGCTAGGCTTCAGCTGTATGCGAACCGAGAACTACCGGAAGTACAAGCTGGGTTTAGAAGAGGCAGAGGAACTAGAGATCAAATCGCCAACATTCGCTGCATCATGGAGAAAGCAAGAGAATTCCAGAAAAACGTCTATTTCTGCTTCATTGACTACGCTAAAGCCTTTGATTGTGTGGATCACAACAAACTGGCAAATTCTTAAAGTGATGGGAGTACCAGACCACCTTACCTGTCTCCTGAGAAACCTGTACGAGGGTCAAGAAGCAACAGTAAGAACCAGACATGGAACAACCGATTGGTTCAAAATTGGGAAAGGAGTACAACAAGGCTGCATATTGTCACCCTGCTTATTTAACTTATATGCAGAGTACATCATGAGAAATGCCGGGTTGGATGAATCAGAGGTCGGAATTAAGATTGCTGGGAGAATTATCAACAACCTCCGATATGCAGACGATACCACCCTAATGGCAGAAAGCGAAGAGGATCTCAAGAGCCTCTTGTTGAGGGTGAAAGTGGAGAGTGCAAAAGCTGGTTTGAAACTCAACATTAAAAAAACTAAGATCATGGCATCTGGCCCCATCACTTCCTGGCATATAGAAGGGGAAGAAATGGAAGCAGTGACAGATTTTACTTTCTTGGGCTCCAAGATCACCGCAGACGGTGACTGTAGCCATGAAATTAAAAGACGCTTGCTCCTTGGGAGGAAAGCTATGGCCAACCTAGACAGCATAGTAAGAAGCAGAGACATCACCTTGCCGACAAAGGTCCGTCTAATCAAAGCTATGGTTTTCCCAGTAGTAATGTATGGCTGTGAGAGCTGGACTATAAGGAAGGCTGAGCGCCGAAGAATTGATGCTTTCGAACTGTGGTGCTGGAGAAGATTCTTACGAGTCCCCTGGACTGCAAGGAGGTCAAATCAGTCCATCCTAAAGGAAATCAACCCTGAGTGCTCATTGGAAGGACAGATAATGAAGCTGAAGCTCCAATATTTTGGCCACCTAATGCGAAGAGAAAACTCCCTGGAAAAGACCCTGATGCTGGGAAAGACTGAAGGCAAAAGGAGAAGGGGACGGCAGAGGATGAGATGGCTAGATAGCATCACGGATGCAATGAATATGAACTTGAGCACGCTCCGGGAGAGAGCGCAGGACAGGAAGGCCTGGCATGCTATGGTCCATGGGGTCACGAAGAGTCGGACACGACTGAACGACTGAACAACAACAAGAGATGCCCCAAGTGACGTGACAACCTGTGGGTAAACAAAAGTAGAAGTGAAGGCTTCTGAATTCATCCTCTTGCCATGCAGGACTGCAGCGGGGGAGGGGGATGCACGAGCATGCTGTTTGAATGCTGCCAGCATGGCAGTTTGCAGGATTAGCAGGTACACAGCAGAGGTGGTGAACGGTGGCCCTCCAGATGCAGTTGGACTGCAGCTCCCATCAGCCCTAGCCAACGTAGTGATGTGGGATGATGAGAGTTGCAGTCCAACAATGTCTGGAGAGCCACACGTTCCCCATCCCCGTGGTAGGTCATTCATTCATTCATTCATTCATTCCCTTTCTATACCGCCCAATAGCCGAAGCTCTCTGGGCAGTTCACAAAAATGATTAACAGATACATGCACGTTGTCCCTTTTGACCTTGTTTGAGCTGAAGATGCTGTCTATGCCTTGAGTTGTCAGTATTTACCTTCATGAAGAATTTTTGCATATATCAAATGGTAGCCATTATCTATTGCTGGGCAGCTTACCTGATATTTGATGCTCTACTACAAGCATTGTTAGCAGGTGCATTTGACAGGCATTTTCACTGAGGTCATGACAAGTGGCCACAAGTAACAAAATACAGAACTTTTTAACATCGATATTCATTTAAGCCAGGAGTGAGAAACCTTGGGACCTCAGCTTAATTTCGTGCAGTCCTCTGCAAGCAATCACTTCAGACCCCAGGCAAGAGCCATCTTTTTCTCCCCTGTCAACTGCTGGGCAGGGAAGAGGAGGGAGGGAGAGAGAGGGAGGAAAGGGGGGAGGTGACGGAAAGAGAGCGTGAAAGGGTGGCCTTGTCCACTGCTGGCATGCAGCCCCTGACAGATCACCCTGAGGGAACATGACCTTTGATAGAAAAACAGTGCCCCGCTCCTGATTCAAGCGTGCTCTCTCTCTCTCTCTCTCTCTCTCTCTCTCTCTCTCTCTCTCTCTCTAGTCATACAGGTTCAATGAGAGGTAGCTTGCACCCCTAGACTGCTTTTATTAGCAGATCTACTCCTATGTATGTCAATTTGTAACAATTTCCTTTTACAAGAAAACAAACATATTTTAGTGGGAATTACTTCCAGGTTAGTGTAGAATTCTACATTCTAAACATCTCCACTTCCATTTTATTTCAGAACAACTTTCCAGCTTTTGTTGACTGCCGGGATGAACTTATGGGCGATGTTTGGTGAAATTTCAGATGCCAGAAATAGGACTTGGAGTGGACTTGTATTGCTTTGCTCCACCCTTTGCCTGTCAGAATACATTATGCAAAACAAAACAAATTCAGTTTCTAACATTTATTTTCCTGTAGCAATTTTAACACCGACTTTAAAACCTAGTATCTCAGAAAGCTGTGGGAGACTTTGGTCCTGGAGTTGAAGATGTAAGGAACTTCTTATACTGAGGCTATTGTTTCCTGTAACTCATCTTTGTGTACTCCGATTGGCTGCAGGACTTCAAGGGCTTGGGTGCTGGCTTCTCCCAGCCCCTGCTACCTGGGTCCCTTCTGTTGGAGTTTTCAGGGAGGATTGATCCTGGAAGTTTTTACATGGAAAAACATGTGCTCTACCACTGAGATGTTGCACTGCATTGTTTCTCGGCCCTGGCTAGTTCCTGGTCCCTCACCTTGGCGCCTAGTTCTGAAATCTGAGATGTGCATATTTGTGTGGGAGCAAATCCCTGTGGGCATTTCATACTGTCACTCCGAGTAGTTTCATGTCTTGCTTTTCTCCCGTAGACGTTTTTTGGCAATGTGAATGCAAGTGGTGTGGTTCTTCATGAACTTCATTATCCCATCTTGGCTCGCTACCTCCGCATCATTCCTGTGGCTTGGAATCCACACGGCACCATTGGTTTACGAGTGGGCCTTTATGGCTGCTACTACCGTAAGTGATTCTTCTGGGAACATGAATGTTTCTTTTTAAAAGTTGCTGGAAAATTCCAGGAAATTTGGAAGATATAGGACAAATATTACTGTTCTTTTTTCCTCTGAGAAAAGAGTAAATGGCGGGAAAACATTTGCAGTGTGCTTCTTTCTATTTGTACCAAACAGCGCTGAAATAGTACATTAAAAAGATCTGTAATCTGCCATCATACACAAATACAAAAGAAATGTATATTTCTGTAGAAACAGTTGTGGAAATTATTTTTTCAGTCCTTTGTTATGAAAGGGAAATATGAGTCATCTGTTTCTTTTTCAGTTTTCCTCATCAAACCATGGGGGTTGGGAAAGGGAAGGGGGAGGGCTTGTTTCCAAGTTCATTCCAGGTGGGCCATCTCTAGTCATGGTTGAGGAAAGCTGGCCTGATGCAATGGTGAATGGCATTCTTGAAAACTGTATTGCAGGTAGAGAGAGGGAGACCTGGCTTACATGATCGAACAGCTCACCACAGCTGTTATTTAAGGCATGGTAGGCTGTGGTGGGTGCCAGGCAGCCATTTTGAATATTTAACACCCAACTATCGTTTGTTGTGTTGTGCGGCAGGCCATGGGCGGCAGGCCGTGGTATGTTGCTGGGTTATGTGAGGGTTGTTTAACCCTTGCTCAGCCCCCACCGCATGAGACGACAAACTGTGGCCGGGTGTTGAATATTCAAAATAGCCACCCATACATGCTGCAGCCCTCCATGACTGTTCAGTTGTGTGAACCGGCCAAGAGAGAGGGAGAAGCCTTGGTCACTGGCCCAGGCCTTTAGCATTGATCGGGAGCTCTGTGTGCCTGCAAGCTTAGAACTGCCCAGTGTGCTGTTGGTCTCATTTGGGATCACATTGGTCATGGTAAGTCAGGAGGCTGCTTGAAGAAGAGACTGGACTTACAACAGCCATTCATCTGTTTGTTCCTTCTCTTTCCTGCAGAGTCTGATGTCCTGTATTTTGACGGTGATGATGCCATTGCCTACAGGTTCCGCCCCCAAACTGTCTGTACCACCCAGGACATCATTGGGTTCAACTTTAAGACGATGGAGCGCGAGGGCATCTTGATGTATGGGGCAGGGTCCCAGGGAGACTACATCAGTGTGGAGCTGCGGCAGGCCCAGTTGGTCCTTAGCATGAGCCTTGGTGAGGTGGGGAGGGATAAGTGTGCCCTGGCTAGCTGCAAGGGCAGTAGTTGGGCGCTGGCGGGAGGGGCATAACTGCCGCCGTGTGGAATTCCAAACGAGGGGCGATGACACATCTTCCCAACCTTAGTTGGCATGATTATATTGCATATATTCCAATTGTATTGTTACACAATCCCCACTTCTCTCAGCAGTGAGCAACCCTAGAGCAACAACACTACAGGGTTCAGGTCTATTTGAACAAGGACTGGAAGGGCCTGCACTTGTAGGCAGGTGCTGTTTCCCAGCACTGGAGAGCAAAGCATGTGTGCCCCCCTCCCCAATAGAGCAGCACTGGAGACTCCGGCTGTCTTGGTGTCTGTGTGTTTACAAATATAGAATGAGTGTATATTAGAATCAAGGAGACTCTGCAGGCAGCACATCCACTAATTCCACATCATATCTCCCAAAGAGCAACTTCACCCCAAATACATGTCACCTCCAGTCAACTCATTGTTCTCTCCATTTGTGACTAAATTCAAACAGCAGTGGCTTCTTATAATACATTCTACCTTTCATCCTGAGAACCTATTTCTCTTCTTTGTGATCTAAATTCAAATAGCAAAACTGTTTCCAGTTGCCTCTCTGGCCTTCCCCCAAACTTTCTGGTGAGTGTGACATTACATCAGGTTGATCAGGCAGAAACATAGTGATAGGCCCAGTCAGAATAATCAAGACAGCCAAACTCATAACAGAGCAAGCAGGCGCACCCCCACCCCCTGCAGACACCGTCTATGTACAGTCACAAAGAGGGAAAAGAAAAGGATGGTGGTGGCGATGGTGCCTTCGAGTTCGTCTCACATGGTTCAAGCAGCGTGGGTCTCTAAAAGCTCCTGCCACATGAAGCCAAAGTTGTCTGAAGCGTTCCTTCTGTCCTATGTTAACTTTTCCCTAGTTGCAAGATCCGAGAGGCTCTTGACCTATTGCTCTATTTGTGTGTGTTGTGTGGTGGGGGGACATGCTTTGCTTTCCAGTGATGAAAAACTGGGCCTGGTCACTAGTGCAGCCCCTTCCACCCTGGGGACATGCACTGGCTTAATGAATGCCCAAAGGAAAAGTCTGTTTTTGGAGGGGTATTGAAAAGTTTTAAAACTTACCTGCCTCTGCTTTTTTGTTGGCCCCGTCCTGTTGACATGTGTTTCTGCTCCCCAGGCAACAGTTCACTGAACACTAGTGGAGGGGAGACAACAATGAAATTGGGAAGTCTCCTGGATGACCAGCACTGGCACCAGTTTCGTCTTGACCGCTACAGGCAATATGTCAACTTCAGCCTAGATGGGGAAGTCCTGCAGTTCCGCCTCAATGGGGAGTTTGAGCAGCTTGACCTTGACACAGAGGTGATGTGCTGGGATGGTGGTCAGCTGCTCTAAGTTGCGCTGGTATTTATACAATGCCTTGACCAGGGATTTGAAATAAAAGCCCAAATCAAATACTCTTCTCCTCTTTCCTGCTTGGACCTTTTAATAACGCCCCAGCCCCTCTGTTGCACCACGAGAGCATGTTCTGCGTGTGGACATTGGGAGGCCATGCGCCTACTTGGCGCCCAGCTCAGTGGCTGTCTCCTTGTTCTGGCCTCTGCAGATCTTCTTTGGAGGAGTGATGAACCATGAGAAACAGCGCCTTGCCTATCGGCAGAACTTCCGTGGCTGCATGGAAAACATTGCCTACAACCTGGTCTATGTCACTGACTTGGCAAGACGCCGCAAGCCCTCTATCCGGTTTGAGGTGAAAATGAGTGTGATGCTGGATTAGCAGTGGGGAGATAATCTTACCTGGCAGCCCCTGGTTCTCTTGTAGGCCTGTTACAGAGCCTTTTCCCAGTTATTGCTGACTCTCCTCTGAGATTGTGTGAAAGCAGCTGACAAAAGTCCCTATGTAGGACTCTGGGATGGGCACTAATCTTTGTTTGGTGCTGGCATTAACCATGCTGCCCTCTGCACCCCTGTTTTCTATTCACATAAATTTGTAAGTGAACAGATTTACATAGAGATGCCTGGGAGGGAGCCTCCATTGTCATGTCCTTGAAACAAAAGGGATACTATAAGGGTAGCCCTAATTGCCCACTTCATGCAGGAAGCGAAGAAGGAAAGTTGAGGATGATTGGATGCATGTGTGGAGAAAAGCAGCAAAATATCAGACTTTCACCAAGAAGGGTCATTTTTTGTGACGGGAAAACTTTATTTTATTAATTGTAATGCATTTTTACTGAATAGGCTGCCAAGAGCAGCTTGCACAAGATGGCAGTCAGTGCCTAAAGGCTTACAATCTAAAAGACATGACATTAAAGGAAAAATGGATGTGGAGGAAAGGGGAGGGGAGGATGCAAACAGAGGCACAAATTCCTAAAATTAAGGAGTACTTATAATGACTAACTAGCTGGAAACACTTGGGGCAGCAGAGGAGACTGATGGAGCTGGTCTTTCAGCAGAACTGATGGAATGGCTCTGCTTCCCATCTCCCTCTGCTGCATTGCAAGGGGATGGCTGCTGCTTGGAGACAGTTGAGGGAGGACCCTGATGGAGCTGATCTTCAGGCAGATGTTTATATATTTGCTTATTTTGCATAATGTATTTGGATTCTGCTAGGCGTCCTTGCTAGGGCAAGGAGATATCTAAGGAAGTGAAAGTGCACCCCACCCCCTGGAAATCCATCTTGGCCTCTTTCCCACATTTTACCTACTTCTGAGGTTTCCCCAGGCATCGCCCAGCTGTTCTCAAGTGTGTGGTCATAGCC
Organism: Heloderma suspectum; assembly: GCF_057233095.1. Lineage (NCBI taxonomy): Eukaryota > Metazoa > Chordata > Lepidosauria > Squamata > Helodermatidae > Heloderma > Heloderma suspectum. The sequence goes on along the minus strand of NC_139462.1, from coordinate 127,837,487 downwards.
CTGAAGGTAAAGTGTATTTTATTCTAAGAGAAAGCAGAGATTTTCAGCGTGCAGAGTTGTGTGCCTGAAAGCAAATTCAGTTGTTACAGAGTGCGGTGGTTTGAACACCAAATGCGCATGTCCCTACGTTAATGAAATGTAAGCTTGGCATGCACATGTGCGCCTGTGCCCACACACACACGTGCACAGTTTATCTCTGCCTTACCCCGATCCTGCAGCCGCACCTCTCTTCACTGTGTCTTTCTCTGTTACAGGGCCGTGTGGGCTATGACTGTCGGGACAACCTCTTATTCCCCTTTACATTTGCTGGGGTCAACAACTTCTTGCAGGTGCCAGCGTATCCCCGGCGCAATCTACTGGCGGTCAGCTTCAGCTTCCGCTCATGGGATGTTGTGGGGCTGCTTATGTACACGTCTTTTGCTGATGACCTGGGCTGGCTTGAGATGGTGCTGAGTGATGGGCAAGTCAATGTCACCATTGCGCAGCCAAAAGCCAAAGCTAAAACGAAGAAGCTCGAATTTGCAGCAGGTAGGAGGAGGGAAGGTTGTTCACTTTTGAAAGGACTTCAGGGTAGCTTGGAAGTCCCATGAATCAGGGAGGAGGGCTGTCCTGAGGGGTAGGGTTGGCCATCTTGAAGAAGGAGGGGAGTTTCAGCCCAGTGTGGGATGAGTTGTGGCTGGCTGGCTGCTTCACCTGCAGGCCAAGCTACAGGGTTTAAGGGCCTGTAAGGTGGAAGGGATTCTGAGGCTTCTGATTCAGCAAGCCCCAGGTCTCCTCTGTGTAGGGAAGCTTTCTTGGCTGTGCTGGTTCTCGACTCCAGTTGGATTTCATGGCAATATATGGCCAATGCTGGAGAGCTGCATTCTCACTGCTGCCTTCCTGGAATTTCCACTGGCTTCTCACTGGAGGCTAATAATGAAGTTGTCGCCCCATCTCCTGGCCAGTCAGAATACAGTGGTAGTCCCTTGGCATCCCCTGGACAATTGGACATGCTTGCCTGACAGCTGACTCACACACATAGGGTAGGTGGGCGGGCATTGCTTCCAGAACGAAGAGGTGGGTCTGTGTGTAGGCCGACCCAGTCCCTGACTCTGCAGTGCTTGAGACGTCTTTATAGGATTCTTGTAAACAAGGGGACATGTCACAATTGTTCGTCACTTCTTTAGCTTGGGAAAGGAGGGTTTGAGCATGTTTCCCTCTCCATATTGGTTTGGGTGGAGGGGATGTTTTTCTCTCCTTGCACGCACTGCAGGATGGGTTTCCACTCATGCCAGGGTGTCAGGGTGTGTAGTGGGTAGCTCATGGTACAGAATTCCTGAAGTTTCAAGTCCCAAGGAAAATTCAACAAAGTTGCTTTAGGGCATAAAAACCAGGCTTGCTTTGAGTTGAGTTTTAGTGCTGGGCTTTCACCATGGAGAAGAGATCCAGGATTGGCCCAGTAGCTCAGTAACCCTATGATTTTGCAAGGAAATGAAAAAACTGGCCCAATTTGAGGAATGGAACACACATCATTTTATCTTGGGCTGAGTGGAAGAGCAGGACCTGCCTGAGTGGAAGAGTAGGACCTGCCCGGCTTGACTATGAACTGGGGCTTGGCATTTATATATCTTTTTTCTAAAAAAAAAAGACATAACTAGATGTAAGTATAGTATGTATGTAAGTATAGTGAAAACACATGTCTCTTTCTGTGGGAAGGGGTAGACTTGTTTGCCTTTTGGGGCCAAACTGGATGTGCCAATAATCATGCAATTAATAGCTGCATAATTGGTTATGTCTTTAAGTAGATAGCAGATGGTGGTGGGAGCTGGATTGGGACATGGCATAGGCAGTAGTGCAACTGCTAATTGCATTATTGTCAGATGTAGTTTGGCCCTCAGACACAGGTTTGCTACCATAGGTAGGAAAATATTGTATCAGTCGATAATATAGAGTAGGTCAGTCATTTTATGGAAGAAAAAAGGAAAAGCCTCAAAGTAATTGTAACAAGAAGTGTTTTTTCATTCTCAGAAAGGTACTTGAACAATATCTTCCAGGTCTACCAAAATCCAAGCAGATGAAGGCCATAATTTTGAGATGCCATAAATGATTTTTACTATATGAAACACGAATTCAGAAAAACACACATAACTAGACCACTATTTGTCTGATTCACTAAAATTTTGTTTTAATGGTGAACTCAAGATGCTATATTGAATAGGTTACTCTAGAAATATGAAGAAGCACCAAAGAACCAGTCATCTAAAGTCTCTAACTTGGATTTTTCATTACAGCTCTAAATCTGCTGCTGATAGGAGAAAGGATACGAACCTAAATTGAACGTTTGCTACTTTCAGTTCTGAAGGGGAACTGATCCCTTAGACAGAGCCCATGATTGAGGTAGGGTGGGCATGTGATAAGCACATTATTGTTGATGCAAAGGGAGTTAAGATTCACCAGTATTTTCTACCCAGAGCATCTCAACCAGCAGTGTGAAATTTGCAGTAGATCCAGACACCTCCTGCCAGGTCTTGTTCCACCATTTTCCCAACAACTAAGATCAGAATGGTCTTGACTCATGCACAGAGGTGACCACCCTGGCAAGACATCCCCAGTTGTCTTTTGCTAATGGGTAGACATGGATCCCACGAACATGACACGCACGTATTCAACTTTCACTTTTCTTCCAGACCAAGTGAAGCTGAATGATGCCACATGGACTGCCACGTGTGATCCACCATTGTGGTGGAAGTCCTTTGCCACCATATCCAGTGACCTGAAAGAAAGTAGCCTACAACTGGTGTTTCTAATGTTTGATGGTTTGTACACAGATCTGAGCTTCCTGGGATGCATAGATCACCTCATGGACAGTCCTGAACTAAAAGAAACTTTGAAAGTTATATACACACACACACACACACACATACATACACATATATATATACACACACACACGTACACACACACGCGCGTGCTGGGTATACAGTAGGGCAGCCTCACCCAAGCCAGGCGTGGCCCCCAGAGGTGTTGGACTACCACCCTCACCACTCTAGAATCATAGAATAGTAGGGTTGGAAGGGGCCTACAAGGCCATCGAGTCCAACCCCCTGCTCAGTGCAGGAATCCAAGTCAGAGCATCCCTGACAGATGGCTGTCCAGCCTCGTCTTGAACGCCTCCAGTGTGGGAGAGCCCACCACCTCCCCAGGTAATTGGTTCCATTGTCGTATTGCTCTAACAGCCAGGAAGTTTTTCCTGATGTTCAGCCGGAATCTGGCTTCCTGTAACTTGAGCCCATTATTCCGTGTCCTGCACTCTGGGATGACTGAGAAGAGATCCTGGCCTTCTTCTCTGTGACAACCTTTCAAGTACTTGAAGAGTGCTATCCTATCTTCCCTCAGTCTTCTCTTCTCAAGGCTAAACAGGCCCAGTTCTTTCAGTCTCTCTTCGTAGGGCTTTGTTTCCAGTCTTCTGATCATCTTTGTTGCCCTTCTCTGAACCCTCTCCAGTTTGTCTGCATCCTTCTTAAAGTGTGGTGCCCAGAACTGGACACAGTACTCCAGATGAGGCCTAACCAGTGCTGAGTAGAGGGGAACTAGTACTTCCTGGGATTTGGAAGCGATGCTTCTATGAATGCAGCCCCAAAGAGCATTTGCCTTTTTTGCAGCCACATCACACTGTTGGCTCATATTCAGCTTGTGATAGACAACAATTCCAAGATCTTTCTCGCTTGTAGTGTTGTTGAGCCACGTATCGCCCATCTTGTAACTGCATTTGGTTTCTTTTTCGCAGGTGCAGAACTTGGCATTGATCCCTATTAGATGACATTCTGTTGTTTTCTGCCCAGCGCTCCAGTCTATCCAGATCACTTTGAATTTTGTTTCTGTCTTCCAAAGTATTAGCTATCCCACCCAATTTTGTGTCATCTGCAAATTTGATCAGCATTCCCTGCACCTCCTCCTCCAAGTCATTAATAAAAATGGTGAAGAGCACTGGGCCCAGGACTGAGCCCTGCGGTACCCCACTTGTTACCTCTCCCCAGTTTGAGAAGGTCCCATTGATAAGCACTCTTTGAGTCCGATTCTGTAGCCAACTGTGGATCCACCGGATCGTTGTTTCATCTAGCCCACTTTGAGCTGGTTTGCTCATCAGGATAACATGGGGCACTTGGTTGAAAGCTTTGCTGAAGTCGAGGTATATGATGTCTACAGCATTCCCACGGTCTACAAGGGAGGTTACTTGATCAAAAAAATGAGATGAGATTTGTCTGGCAGGACTTGTTTTTGACAAATCCATGTTGGCTTCGAGTAATCACGGCATTGTTTTCAAGGTGCTTCCAGATGGATTGCTTTATCATCTGCTTCAGAATTTCCCCAGGGATTGATGTCAGACTGACTGGTCTGTAGTTCCCAGGTTCCTCCTTTTTACCCTTTTTGAAGATAGGGACAACATTAGCCCTCCTCCAGTCATCTGGCACTTCCCCCGTCCTCCATGATTTCTCAAAGAGAATAGACAGCGGTTCTGAGAGTTCTTCTGCCAGTTCCTCTATTACTCTAGGATGCAGTTCAGCCGGTTGACTCTGCTGTCTGGGACTGAGGGGAGTGGAAAGGCACGGGGCTGGGAAAGGCTACAGGGGGCACATGCTTGGTGGCAAGGAGAAAGCCTTGCTGGCGCTGCCCCCAGCCTTTTCCTAGCCGCTGAGGCTTTGTGAATTCCCGCTGCGTTTCAGTCCAGTGGAGGAGGCTGCCAGATAGTCCCAAGCCAAGTGAAGGAACAAATGCAGCATCAGCAGTGAGAATGTCTTTCATGGAAGATGTAGAGTTGTTGAATATTTCAGCATGCAGAGGACTGATAAAAGTTTAATAATCTTCAGAGCTTTATATTTGCCTGTGTCAAAGACAAGGAAGTACACTGATGAAGAGCAAGTTGCTACACTGGTCCAGTCCCCGTGCTGACTTTCTTGATTTGAATATTCCAGGTTTTGCTTTTATTTTCTCTTGTTACTGCTATCTGCAGCAGATTTAAAGCTATAATGAAAATAAAACCCAAGTTAGATGATTAGGCAGCCACTTCCTCAGTCCTTCTGCTTATTTCTAGAGTAAACTTCTTAAGATAGCATCTTAGGCACAGGTGAGAACTAGAGTAGGCCCACTGAAGCAATGGGACTTGTTAGTCTTAGGCCAGGCTAACTTAAGTCACATTGATTCCAGTGAGTCTACTCTTAAGTATGACTAAATCTGGATTCAACTCTGTGTCCATCTTTAATTAATTTATTATTATTTATTTATTTATTGCATTTATATCCCACCTTTTTTCCTCTTGCAAGGAACCCAAGGCAGTTTACATTAGCCTCCTCCTCTCCATTTTATCCTCACAACAACAACCCTGTGAGGTAGGTTGGGCTGAGAGTCTGTGATGGGCCCAAAGTCACCCAGTGAGCTTCCATGGCCAAGTGGGGACTAGAACCCAGATCTCCCAGCTCCCAGTCCAACATTCTCACCACTACACCACACTGGCTCTAATTTGACATGAGCTTTTAGTGAATCAGACTAATAGAGGTCCAGTTATGTGCACTTTTCTAGGTTCATGTTGCATGGAGCAAGAATCAACCATCCCCCAAATGGCAGCCTTCTCTCACTTGGATTTTGGTAAATTTTGGATATGTTGTTCAGGATACCTTTCTACTGAAGCATCCCAATCCCAAAAATCAAGTATGATTTTTTTTTTACGACAACTTTGAGGTAAAACTGTAAAATGAGTGGCCTAGAGGCTGTATAGGAAAAATGTATACAAGCATTTCATTAAACCCCCCATCATCAACATCATCATAATCATCATCATCATTCATATTATATTTGTCCTCAGAGTGATTAGTACACTCCAAAGAGCAGAGGTTTCACTCAGAGTGCTGGTGGGTCAAGAGGCCTGCGGCTGCAGTGTGAGGGTGAAGCCTCTCAGGGGTGGTGAGTGAAGAGTTGTTCGTTACCAGTCTTATTGTCATCACCTGTGCTGGATTCCTTCCCTCCATCCCCAGGATACCGCCTCAACGATGGCTTCTGGCATTCAGTGTCCTTGATGGTGCGTGAGACCTCGGCTGTCATCACCATCGATGACCAGAATGATGCCAGCTTCCGTGTTGACCGAGACATCCAGCTGCGCACAGGGAACCAGTACTTCTTCGGAGGTGGGTATTGCATTGAGAAAGGGTTGTGGGGGAACTGTTCCTCTTCTGAAGAGGATAGAATAAGGAGTGGTTAACTTTTACTTTGGGAGGACAGCAATGACAAATCTTGATAAAATAGTTAAGAGCAGAGACTTCACACTGACAACAAAGGTCCACGTAGTTAAAGCAATGGTATTCCCTGTAGTAACCTATGGCTGAGAGCTGGACCATAAGGAAGGCTGAGTGAAGGAAGATAGATGCTTTTGAACTGTGGTGCTGGAGGAAAATTTTGAGAGTGCCTTGGACTGCAAGAAGATCAACCCAGTCCATACTCCAGGAAATAAAGCCAGACTGCTCACTTGAGGGAATGATATTAAAGGCAAAACTGAAGTACTTTGGCCACATAATGAGAAGACAGGAGGCCCTGGAGAAGATGGTGATGCTAGGGAAAGTGGAAGGCAAAAGGAAGAGGGGCCGACCAAGGGCAAGGTGGATGGATGATATTCTGGAGGTGACGGGCTTGACCTTGGGGGAGCTGGGGGTGGCGACGGCTGACAGGAAGCTCTGGCGTGGGCTGGTCCATGAAGTCACAAAGAGTCGGAAGCGACTGACGGAATAAACAACAACAATGTATGACAACAGGCTCTGTCAGTCGAGGAAAGGCTTTGCAGATACATGTGGGGGTTTTGAGGATGAATATTAAAGGAGACAAGGCAGGCAGCTGAGGAGCTCGAGGTGGGAAGGCTTCCGGCCCGAAAGAGCAGTAGAGCAATGTGTTTGCCACAGTACTGCACAACGGCCAAACTTGGTGTTATGTCAGAATTGGGCTCCTCAGAATCACCATGTCATTATGGTCGCAGTTTTAAGGCACGTGAGCAATGCCTAATTAAATTTCAACATGGTGGAAAGGAGAATTGTGGGCTGAGTAGAGATTGCATAGCTAAGGAGCGAGAGTAATTAATATCACCACCTCCAAATGAATTAATTTTTATTTCTAAATATATGTGTGCGTGGAGCAGTGAGGACCTATTCCAGAATGTGCTTCCAGTCCAGATGGGGGCTCCATGCTGGTTTCTGCTGAAAAGTCTTTCCTCCTGGCTTCTCTTGGCAAGTAGGGGGCAACTTTCAGCAGAAAACTGGATTGCTTGAACGATCAAGCTGAAGATCTGTTGAATTAAGACAGTTTATCAGGAAAATTTCATTGTCTTTACCTCCATTCGATTTCAGGAATGCTGTGCAAACAGAGGTTGGAGTGGCAATGATGGCTCAAGAGAACTGAGCTTATTTTGAAGCACAGTCTGGCCTAAAGAGAGCTCCTTGCTGCTGAGGCTGCCAGGCCCCATGTCAAGCACAGTAGCTCTTATTTTTTTATATTTGGCAACAAGGCACTTAGGAGGTGTCCCCACGTCAACCTAGCCCATGATGGGTGGCTATCCACGCAGGGTGGGTTGTTTTGTGAACAGCCCACCCTGCGTGCTTAGTGCATCTGCCAGACAATTGGGCAAACAAGCCATAGTACGTGGCTTGTTTGCCCCTCGTCCCTCCCCTCTCCCACTCAGTCCTCCAGCCAGCTTCCCAAGGGACTTGGTGGCAGACTCGTCTTGTCTGCCAACAAGTCCCCCTTTCCACCTCCAATCAGGGTTGGATCCCTTTTTTAAAAATTTCCCCAGTCCCATTTTTGCACAAAAACGGGACTGGGAAATTTTTTGGCACACTTCCCTGTTTCCCAGGAAACAAACCATTGTTGGTTGGTGTGCCGTGCAAACTCAGTCTTCATCGCTTTTGGAAGAGGTTCCATTTGCTCTTGGACCTCTCTTTTAACTTGGTTGACCCAGGTTATGATTTCCATGAAATCTTCTGTTACTTGTGGAGTTTGAATTCTTACCTGCGCACTGTGGTTGGGGGCCATCTTGTCGCCTTGCCGTGGGCTGCTTTCATGCTGTTCACAGCAATGTTTTTTTGCATTAATCTTTTTTCTTTTTATTGTGGGTTTTTTTTTTCTTCCTTTCACAATTTGCTTTTTGTTTTGTTTTACAATGTTCTGAAGCCGGAAAGTAACCTGACTCTGCCAGGTAGCATCTTCTGGTGAGAAGTATCCAATTACCTCAGACCAGTATACTCATTAGCAGGTATACTAAGGATTTATAGGATATACTAAGGATATACTAAGTTAAGGATTCTGCCAGGGACAGGCCTCAGACTACCATTCTGATGGATGATGTCACTTCCGCCTCAGAATATTCTTTTTGTTTTATTTGGTTGGCTCTGGACTTTTCCATACTTAGAGTAGACATTGAAATCTGTGGCACTTAAGTTAGTCATGATTAACTTAATTCCCATTGATATTGTAGCCACTGTCGTTTCCCTCATGCGTGCGCTCTTTCTCTCGCTCACGCATTGCTGGGCCAATGTCTTGTGTGTTCCAGGCTGCCCCAAGCCAGCATCCCGTACTGGCTGCGCCTCCAACCAGACAGCCTTCCATGGGTGCATGCAGATGGTTAGTGTGGATCGGCAGCCCATCGAGTTAGACTTGGTTCGCCAGCATCGGCTTGGCAAGTACTTCGAGGTGTACTTCAACGTGTGTGGTGTCACTGATAGGTATGCTTGCGAAAGTGGAGATTCTGTCTGGGCAGGATTGTGACTTGAATTGGCAGGAGTGAGTGTGTGTGTGTGTGTGTGTGTGTGTGTGTGTAGGGGTGGCGTGGGGGGAGATCCAGGATTCTTTCCATATGCACTTGGGACAAGCCTCTAGCAATAGTATGGTAGGAGCCCATGGTCTGGAACTGTCTGAGGAGCACGTGTCCTTGCTGAAGCTAAGCAGGTCTTGTCAGTGCTTGCATTGGGAGTCAGTCTGGGACTCCCCACCCTCCTCCCCGGTACACTGCTTTGAATTCTGTGGAAGAAAAGCAAGAGATAAATGTTGAGTTCCCGGGTAGTGCCCAGAGAAACATCTTTATGTCCTACACTCTGGTCTCACTCTCAACATGTCTTCCAGGATGGTTGGGGCGCTGTTTAATGTTGGACTTGAAGGTGTATCTTCTGCCTTATGTTTGATTATATTGATGATATTATCCATTCAGTCGTGTCTGACTTTTGACGATTCTATGGATCATCTCTCTCCACGTATCCCGATCTTGTACTATTTCTTTTAGCTGTTCCATGCTCTGGTTGGTGTCAATTTTGGTACCAACCAGAGCCTTGTGCTTACTACTATTCTTTAGGAACGAGACTGAAAATAAACAAGCAAATACCATAGTGCCAGTTGATTGATCAATACTGTGTCCACATTTTGAATATTAGTGCAGTTCTGATCACCCTAATCTCAGAGGATCTGAGAAGGAGAGACCAGTTCAACTAAAATGATAATGGAAACAGAAAAAAGGTTTAGAGTGTGATTATTGTAAGCTTCCGAACTCAGACGCTTATGGTCATTCTATGCAGGGCAGGAGGAGCAGTGGAAGCGATCTTTGCCTGCCCGTCCTCCTGCCCTGAATTTTCGCTAGATGGGCTTTTTTGCCCATCTAGTGAAAGCATCTTGGAGGGGGAGGGAAGGAGGGTGGAGAGGCTTCAGGATCACTCATATCCCAGCATCTCTGGTCTCCTCCCCTCCCCACCCACCAAAACACCCCCTCTTCCCCCTCGCTGAGGCCGCGTTCCTGACCTTGGAGAGGCAGCCAGCGTGATTCTTTCCATGCTGGCTGTAAGGGGGAGGGAGAGAGGGGTTGGAGCTCCGATTCCCCCCTCCGAGGTTGGAGTGCTGTCTCCAGCTTCAGATCTGGAAATCCAAACTATCTTGTGGCCCCTCAGACTCAGTCTAGGGGACTTGGGATCACTCCCTCCAGAACAATCAACATCAAGCTTGGAAAACTACAACTGAGGGTGAACATGGGAGAGATTTACAGAATTCTGAACAGTGTGGAGAGAGATGGGAGAGAATCTGTTCTCTCCCAAAATGCTAGAACTGCAGGACAATTTGAGGTAACGTCTGGACAAAAGGAAGGATTTCATACAAAGTGTAGCTGTTCTATGGAACTTATTGCCATAGGATAGGGGTTTCCAACCTTTTTGGGCCTGTGGGCACATTTGGAAATCTGAGAATCTGTCATGGGCATCACCACAAAATGACTGCTATGGGGGCCTGCCTAGTCACAGAGGACAAGTAACTTTTCCAAGAAGCCGCATATAAGGCAGATATTGGGTTTTGAGCCCAAAATGCCAAACCGCAAAGCACCACAAGATACTCACTTTATAGAAAGAAAACTGGTAATGGTCTGAGAACCCCTGCACCCCATAAGCAAACATGCAATACTACCCCCAAACAAAAAAAGCAAACAGATAAACAAAACTGCCTACCTCCCCAAAGCAAACATAGGGCATCTCTACACCAGCCTAAAATCCTGCATTTAAAACGGGGCTTTCTGCTTCCATTTTAAATGCAGGATCACAATGGACTCCCTTTACAGGCGCTTCCTTTCCCCCCCTCCCCTTCCCCCCTCCTTTTCCCTGGATCTGAGTCTTCCATGATCTTTCATTGATCTCGCTCCTCTTCTTGCCGCTTTTCCTCTTTTCACAGAGGGAACTCAAGCGGAACACAACAGGGTAATTTGATGTCATGTAAAGAAAAGCTCCATGTGAAGGAGCCCATAGGCAAAACTCCTGCCCCTTCCAAAAACCCAGGCAGGAAGGCAAAACTGCCTGCCCAAAACCCTAGACAGACAGGCAAAACTAACACCCCCCAAAACCCAAACAGACACACACTGACAGAGCTGTCCCCACAACCCAAAAAGCAAACCGACAGACAAACTATCTCTCCCTCAAAATCCAAGCACACATACACCTCCTCCCAGAAAACAAAACCAAAGGGGCAAAACATCTCCAAACCTAGCCAACATGCACAACCCCAGGCAAACCCCTGCTGTACCTCCCAACTCCTCCCCAGCTCCTCAAGCTTGCCAGGAAGCAGGGCCCCTTTGCTTTCTTTTAAAAAATAGCCTTAGCTAGCTGGGCCTGCTGCAAGGAGGGTCACCAGCCTGAAGCTGCCCCCCCCCCCAGGCCCATGTGGGGCCCAGAGGCATGCTGAGGAAAGGAAAGGGAGTGAGGCTGGAGATCTGCTTTGTAGCTGCTAAAGGTAAAAAAAAAAGTGTACAATTTCTTTTAAAATTCTTTTTAAAAACGTAACATCAGGAGGGCTTGCGAGGTGTCTGTTGTGGCCATGGGTGCTGTGTTGCCAACCCTAGAATAGGACGTTGGAAGGATGGCCATTGCCGTTGAGATGGCTTTCAAAAGGGTTACATGCATTTGTTGGAGGCCTGTCAGTGACTGTGAGCCAGCATGGCTAGGAGTGGGATGTCCACACTCAGAAGCAGTCAGATCCTCAAGTCGCAAAGAGCTGGCGAGTGCCAACAGGACTGTAGCCAAAGCAGGGTGACTGCAAAACAACAGGGAGGTATCAGCGTGCGGGGGGGGGGGAACCTCAAGGGTTGCAGAAGTGCCCCAAATCTTTAGGGAAAAATCCCTCAGGGGGCCATCTCCCCTCAGCCCATAATCCAGTGAGGATTGGACATGCTCAGCAGTCACAGAATGCTGAGGGCGGGGCAGGGGGGATGGAAAACCAAGCTGGGAAGGATGGAAGAGGTCATGGCTGGCTGGCTGGCTGGACCAGTGTAAAGGAGCACTCCACACTACAACACTGTGTTGCCGATCCTCCTTGCCTGCCTCTAATTACTAGATGCCAGAGAGTCCCAGCAGGAGGCGAGTTGTGCCACGGTGCCCTGCTTGTGGACTTGTCGGAGGCATCTGCATTGCCTGTGCTTGAGACAAAAGTGCTGGGCTAGATGGATCCAACAGGGGCGTTCGTGTGTTTGAGGAAGGCCAGCTGTATGTTTGTGAAGTGCTGTCTGGAAGCGCAACAGCCCCTGCCCACAGACGAGAAAGGGGTGAAGCCCTTGGTTTGGAGAGCACTTAAATCCACGTTGGGATGCAGGGTGCTCGTCTCCGGCGATGACCTGCTTCTCCTATTGTGCCAGGTGTACCCCCAACATGTGTGAACACGGCAGCCGCTGCATCCAGTCCTGGGACGACTTCACGTGCATCTGTGACTTGACGGGTTACAAGGGGGAGACCTGCCACACTCGTGAGCCATTGGTGGTGGTGGAGGGAGCAGGGGAAGGGGGTGGGGATGCATAAAGCGCTCGTCTGTGTGCCTTGGCCCCTCACTTCCTCCTTCACCTTGCAGCCATTTACAAAGAAACCTGTGATGCCTATCGACTCAGTGGCAAAAGGTCTGGCAACTACACCATTGACCCAGATGGCAGTGGGCCCCTGAAACCTTTTATGGTCTACTGTGACATTCGAGGTATGGGGGCACCGGTGGGGTCTCAGCCTTCCCCCTATTGAGGGCCATCAGTTGCTATTCAAGTAGTTGCTCAGGTTCAAAGCAGAGCGAGAGAAGCAGCTGCATCCAGGGCACGGGGGAGACGCTCAGCTTGAGCTTTTGCCAGATGTTGCTCCCACTTGCCTTCCAGAGGATCGGGCATGGACCATTGTGCGGCACAATCGGCACTGGCTCACAAAAGTGGCAGGCTACAGTCCCGAAAGGCCTTTCCTGGGTGCTGTCGACTACTGGAATGCGTCATGGGGTGAGGTGTCGGCCCTGGCAAATGCCTCCGAGTACTGCGAGCAACAAATTGAATTCTACTGCTACTTCTCCCGCCTGCTCAACACCCAGAGTAAGTGTGTCTCCATCCTCTGCCTTATGGGCTGTGGTTGCTGCTGCTGCTGCTGCTGTTGTTGTTATTATATTTATATCCCGCCTTTTCCCCAATACTGGGACTCAAGGCGGCCTTACAACGTTAAAACTTCTACAATTAAAACCTCGCTAGCACACACATTCTGGGCCAAGTACTGTGGTTTGAATAAATGTTCGAATTAAACAGGTGCTTATTTCCCAAAGTTTGCTCTTCTTTTCAGCAGGGGGAAAGCAAGGGGCTGTGCCAAGGATGGGGAACATGTGGCCTGCCAGATGCTGAATTGCAACTCCCATTATCCCTCACATTGGGTATGTTGGCCAGGGCTGATGGGAGTTACAGTCCAAGAATATCTGGAGGGCCACCCGTTCCACACCACTGGATGCAAAGCACTGGAATGCCACCCATTCAACACTGGATATCTCGCTGAGCCCCACTGTAGTTTCTGAAGTTTCACTAGGCATTGCTCATACACTTTCAGGCTTGTCTTTGCATCCATGAGGACTAGAAATGTAAAGATATCGATACTGGAATTCTCAGGATACCAAATTTTACTTCCAGGACCTGATTCTGTTCTTGTGCAGTGTAATTGCAAAACTTCAGAATACAAACAGCCCTGCCAACTACCCTAAGCAGATGAGATCTGAACTGGAGACGGATCTTGAAGTTGTAATGGATAGTTCAATAAGGACATCATCACAAAATGCAGAGGCAGTGGTGATGTGTTGTGGGGGGAAGCAAATTCCACATTAGGAATTAATAGGAAAGGAACTGAAAATGAAACGGCCAGTAGCAGAATGCCTTCATGTGTAATGTGGCTTCATTTGGAATGCAGTGTGCAATTCAGATTGCCCTGTCTCTAAAACAATATAGTAGAACTAGGAAAAGTGCAGCATAAAATAAAATAAGGCAGCTGAAGCGATTAAGGGGATGGAGCCTCCTCTCTACGAGGAAAGGCTAACGCTTCTTTGGGCAGGGCGGGAGGTGGGGAGACAACTAAGGGAGAGTATGATAGAAGTTCACAAAACCATGGTATGGAGGAAGAGGATAGAGAAATGTTTATGGAAGGCTGGTCTGTTGCCCATGATAGTTACATAGGATGCCACTGAATGCCACTTGTTGGGGGCCAGCAGGAGCAGGGCGAGGCAGTTTTTTCATGCCCTACTTGTGGGCATCCTGGAAGCAACTTGCCGGCCATTGTGGGATGCAGGATGTTGAACTAGATCAGCCATTCCCAACCGAGGTCCTCCAGATGTTTTGGATTACAGCTCCCATCAGCATTGACAATTGGCCATGCTTGCTGAGGCTGATGGGAACTGTAGTCCAAAACATTTATAGGGCCCCAGGTTGGGGAAGATGAACCTTCTGGTCCAACTCCGCAGGTTGCTCTTGTGCTCTCTGAGACCCCCCCCCCCATTTATATGCTGTCTTGTTCTCCCTCAGCTGGGATGCCATTGAGCTTCTGGATGGGCCGAAATGCAGAGCGCCATTATTACTGGGGGGGCTCCCCACCAGGGCTGGGGCGCTGCGCCTGTGGCATGGATAAGAACTGCGCTGACCCCCGTTTCCACTGCAACTGTGATGCTGACCATGCCATGTGGTGAGCGATGGTCCCCCCTCCCTTCCAGAAGAGCCTGGGTGGTGATGGCTGTGGGATTGAAACTCTGGCTATCCCCAGTGAATTGTGGGTACCCATTTTACACAATCTCCCCTCTCTGTCTCAGGCGGGCAGATAAGGGACTGCTGAATTTTGTAGACCATCTTCCAGTGACGCAGGTCGTAGTGAGCGACACAAACCGCACTGGCTCAGAGGCTCAGTTCTACGTGGGTCCGTTGCGTTGCTATGGAGACCGTGAGTAGTGGACTGGGTGGGGAGAGGAGACTGTTGCCATTCCTCATGGGCCTGCCAGGATGAGCTGGGAGTCTCTGAGAGATTATGGGATATGGGTCTGGTGGGCACAAGCTTTCTCACAACACCCTTCTTTATGTCTTGCAGGCAACTCCTGGAATACGGTCTCCTTCATCAGGGGAGCCGCCTTGCTCTTCCCCACCTTCCAGGTTAACTACAGTCTTGATACCAGCTTCTTCTTCAAGACCTCTGCCCCATCAGGCACTTTTCTAGAGAATGTGGGCCCCAGGAACTACATCCGTGTGGAGCTCAACAGTATGGAATTCAGGGTTCAAGGGGGTGGGGCAGTGTAAAAGACCCTGTGAGTCAGACAGGTATTGGATTTTCAGTTTACCTAAACCCAGAGTCTTGTGAAAAGCAGTAACACTGTTCAAAACATGAACAAAGGGGAGAACCAGCATTTATACCAATTTTCCTCAGCTTGGCGCCCTCCAGATGTGTTGGACTACAACTCCCAGCATGGCTGGCTGGGGGAGCCTGGGAGTTATAGTCCAACACATCTGGAGGGGACCAGGTTGGAGAAGAGTGATTTATATAATCTTTGGGAAGTTGATTGTTGCCCATTAATCCCCCATTTCTTTCCACCACTCTCGTCTGAGCTGCTGAGAAGTCAAGAAAGGTTCACAAACCTTCTAATTGTTTTCAATAGAAACAAAAACAAAACACGCTCCTTGCCACAAGAATCATGCACATTAAGAGCAGTAGAATATTGATAAACAGGGCAGGTTCTGTAAGAAAGCATTTTTTAATTTATTTTACTTACTGCATTACTTTATTGCTTTTCTGGAACCAACCAAGGTAGTTTACAACAGTCGAAAAGTTTAAGGCCAAGCTACACCAGGTGATGATTTGTAATCAGATCTTATGTATCTTTATATTTTACATGACAAGCCAGGGGATCCAGGTTGGGATCCATCAGGTGCCTGCACCAAGGCTTTTGTGCTTCTAAGGAAGTGGCGGGGGGAGTGTTAAATCCCTCTCCTGTGAGCCTTTTCCCAGTGAAAATCGCCACCAACCCAGCTACTATTTGCCCTGTTGTTGTTAACATGAATATACTGCCTTATTTGCTAAAACGTCATCAAGGTAGTGCACAGCAGTTTCAAATGATAGAACCTTAAAATAATAAAAATAACATTAAGAACAGTAAAAGATTAGAATCATAGAATAGTAGGGTTGGGAGGGGCCTACAAGGCCATCGAATCCAACCACCTGCTCAATGCAGGAATCCAAGTCAGAGCATCCCTGACAGATGGCTGTCCAGCCTCGTCTTGAAGGCCTCCAGTGTGGGAGAGCCCACCGCCTCCCTGGGTCATTGGTTCCATTGTCGTATTGCTCTAACAGTCAGGAAGTTTCTCCTAATGTTCAGCCGGAATCTGGCTTCCTGTCACTTGAGCCCATTATTCCATGTGCTGCATTCTGGGATGATCAAGAAGAGATCCTGGCCTTCCTCTCTGTGACAACCTCTCAAGTACTTGAAGAGTGCTATCATATCTCCCCTCAGTCTTCTCTTCTCAAGGCTAAACAGGCCCAGTTCTTTCAGTCTCTTCTCATAGGGCTTTGTTTCCAGTCCCCTGATCATCTTTGTTGCCCTCCTCTGAACCCACTCCAGCTTGTCTGCATCCTTCTTCAAGTGTGGTGCCCAGAACTGGACACAGTACTCCTGATGAGGCCGAACCAGTGCTGAGTAGAGGGGAACTAGTACTTCCCGGGATTTGGAAGCTATGCTTCTATTAATGCAGCCCCAAAGAGCATTTGCCTTTTTTGCAGCCACATCACCTTGTTGGCTCATATTCAGCTTGTGATCGACAACAATTCCAAGATCCTTCTCACTTGTAGTGTTGAGCCACATATCACCCATCTTGTAACTGTGCATTTGGTTTCTTTTTCCTAGGTGCAGAACTTGGCATTGATCCCTATTAGATGTCATTCTGTTTTTTTCTGCCCAGCGCTCCAGTCTATCCAGATCACTTTGAATTTTGTTTCTGTCTTCCAAAGTATTAGCTATCCCGCCCAATTTTGTGTCATCTGCAAATTTGATCAGCATTCCCTGCACCTCCTCCTCCAAGTCATTAATACAAATGTTGAAGAGCACTGGGCCCAGGACTGAGCCCTGCGGTACCCCACTCGTTACCTCTCCCCAGCTTGAGAAGGTCCCATTGATAAGCACTCTTTGAGTCCGATTCTGTAGCCAACTGTGGATCCACCTGATCTTTGTTTCATCTCGCCCACTTTGAGCTAGTTTGCTCATCAGGAGATGATGGGGCACTTTGTTGAAAGCTTTGCTGAAGTTGAGGTAGATTAGGTCCACAGCATTCCCACAGTCCACAAGGGAGGTGACTTCATCAAAAAATGAGATCAGATTCATCTAGCAGGATTTGTTTTTGCCAAATCCATGTTGGCTTCGAGTAATCGCTGCATTGTTTCAAGGTGCTTATAGTTGGATTGCTTTATAATGTACTCCAGAATGTTCCCAGGGATTGATGTCAGACTGACTGGTCTGTAGTTCCCAGGTTCCTCCTTTTTGCCCTTTTTGAAGAGAGGGACAACAATAGCCCTCCTCCAGTCATCTGGCACTTCCCCCGTCCTCCATGATTTCTCAAAGAGAATAGACAGCGGTTCTGAGAATTCTTCTGCCAGTTCCTTTATTACTCTAGGATGCAGTTCATCTGGCCCTGGAGATTTGAACTCATTCAAGGTAATTAGGTGTTCCTTGACCATATGCCTATCAATCTCAAGCTGCAATCCTGCCCCTTCAGCCTGCACTTCGCCTTTGCCAGGGGGGTCATAGACCCTCTTTTGGGAGAAGACTGAGCCAAAGTAGGAATTGAGCACCTCTGCCTTTTCTTTGTCATCTGTTATCGTTTTGCCATCCTTATTTAATAGCTGAACCACCATTTCTTTCCTCTGCCTTTTACTATGCACGTAGCTGAAGAAAGCCTTTTTGTTGTTTTTAGCATCCCTTGCTAACCTCAGCTCATTCTCAGCTTTAGCCTTCCTGACACCATCCCTGCAATTCTGTGCTACCTGCCTGTACCCTTCTTTTGTTGCTTGGCCTTCTTTCCACTTCCTATATGTGTCCTTTTCTGTTTTCAGGTCATCCCTAAGCTTTTTGTGAAACCACATTGGCTTCTTCTGTTGTCTTCCACCTTTTCTTCTTTTTTCCTTTTTTAAAACATGAAGGGTGCGATCCGATGTATGCCTAGACAGGGAAGAGGTCCTACGGCTTCCAGCATTTCCCAGCCAGCACGTCTGAACATGCCTAGGGTGACGCCCTAGAGCAACTATATACATTAACTAGATGTGCTTTCACCCCTTTCTAAGAGCCAGTCATGGTTCTCGAGGGAGTGCATTCCACACTTTGGGTGCAGCCTAAGAGAAAGCCCAGCAAGCAAGTCTCAGTGGGTAATGGCGCCCTCAAGCAGGCCTCTCTTGCAGGTCTTAATACCCAGGCAGGTTCATAATGACACCGGTGATTCCTTGAATAGCCAGGCCCTAACCTGTTTAGGGCTTCAGAAGTTAAAACCAACACCTTCGATTGAGCCCGGAAAGCAATTAGCAACCAGTGCAGGTATTTTAAAACATGTGAAATATGGTTCCGGTACGATGCATTGGTCTACATTGGTCTACCTGCCATGTCTTGTACCAGTTGTAGGTTCCAGGCACTCTTCAAGGTAGCCCCACATGGAGCGCATTGCAGCAGTCTAAACATGATGTAACCAAGGCATGGATAACTGTTGCCAAGTCAGACCAATGCAGGAAAGGTTGCAGTTGGCGCACTGAGCATAGTTGTCGAAACACACTCCTTGCCACTGTTGCCACCTGAAGATCCAGGGGCAGCGTAGGATCAAAGACCACTCCCAAGTGACAAACCCGATCCTTTAGAGGGAGCACTCCTGCCCCCAGAACAGGTTGAATCCCAGCCCCCAGTGACTGACCAGCAACACCTCTGTCTTGTCTGGGTTAGCCTCAGGTGTTCGCCCTGATCCAGGCAAGGGCCAAGTGTGTGCGTGGCAGCCCTCCTCACTCCCAGTACCCCGTGCACATCCTTGAAGTCTACAAGCCGAAAAGAACACAGCACAGCACAACTGGACCAGCTGATGATGAGGCTCTATCAGTCTGACCAGTATTGGAGACCAAGTCATGGTGAATCCAAGTAGCTTTTCTCCACAAAGAAGGAAGTGGTTTTTTCACCGAGAGCCACCGACTGCTCCGGCTCCCTCTTGTCCTGGCAAAGGAGGCTTTGCGCAGTAGGAAAAGCACTGCTGGTCTATTCTGTGGAGCCACGATGGTGGCAGAGAAGCTTTCTTCACTGCCCTCACCACTACCGTATAGTTCTCTAAGAAGTCTTTCACCCGTGTTCACTCAGATTCATCCCGGGTTTTTCTCCAGTGGCTTTCTGTCTGATGTTCCTCCTGTATCATTGCGCTCAGCTCCCTGTTAAACCAGGGAGCAGATCCAGCTCTGCCAGGAGGGCGAGGGCGCTTGGGAGCAATGCTGTCAACCGCCTGGGCCATGTCCGTATTCCACAGATCAGCCGGGGCTTCAGCAGTACCACTGACGAACGAGGCAAGAAATTCCCTAAGGACAGGAAGCCATTTGCAGCCATTAGACACTTGGGGTGGGCCATTTCCACTGGTCCTCCGCTCCTCTGGAGGCCCATGTTGGCAGCCAGTCCAAAACTAACCAGATAGTGATATGTCCGTAACATCAGAGTCACACATAGTCCCTCCACCTTCAGGGCACCGACTCCACCAGATCAGAAGGCCAGATTCAGAGTGTCCTGCTGCATGCTAGGATGCTAGTTGGGGCAGGTCCACAGCAGACATGGAATCCTGAGCCACTCCTGACTGAGCAGCCTCAGTGTGAATGTTGACATTCCCCAGAACATGGAGCCTAGGGCATTTCAGCCTCAAGCTCGCCCGGCCAGCTCAGTGAGGGAGACCATTGTGCAGCAGGGCAGGCGGCACACCAACAGAATCCCTCCGGTGTCCCGGACACCCGACCGCAGCAGCATGCCCTCAAAGGTAGCAGACTGTTGGATGGCACATATGGTCAGTGAGGTAAAATCCCTAGAGGCTTCCGCCGCTCCACCTCCCCACCCCCAGCCCTGGCCTGCTTGCTGCCCCACAGAATAGCCAGGTGGGCAGAGCTGGGAGAGGCAGGCTCCCCCCACCTCACCATTAGGGAAATTGCCTGCACACTTCCTCTAATGGGCCAAATAACAGGGAGGGAGGGAGAGCATTTCACTGGGAAGATGCCATGGTGGGTCGGGGGGTCCTAGTGCCACTGTCCTGATCAAACTCCCGGCTCTGCAGCCTCTTTTTACAAAAAAAATAAATACAGTTAAGAGGTGGGAGAACTGACTACAGATCATCATCTCATCTGCTTTGGTCTCAGTGTAGCTGGCAAAGCCTTAAGCTCGAGTGGACAGACAAGGAACATTTTGGCATCTGGAGGGAGTATGGGCCAGGGAGTCCAGAGGGCAGGCAGCTCCGCTGAAGATGTGGTGGGAGGGCTTCCACACATCTGCTTGAGTTAAGCAGCTAACTCTTTGGGTGTAGGTCTTTGGTGTGTTGGCTTAAATGTTGAAGCTGCTTGGGCAATGCCTTTTTGACTGTCCAAGGAAACGGAACTCCACCATGCTCTGCAACGGAGGGCACCTGATCCTGTGTCCTCCTCGCCCAATGTGGCCCCCTTGCCACCCCTTGCCGTAGATTCCCTTGTTGAAGCGGAAGCCAGTCGCCTTGATCCCTGCTTTAGGGCAGAGTTGCTCTGGATGCTTCATGTTGCCCGGGTGAGTTGAATGTCGCTCAGGGGGCTGCTTATGTCAGGAGAGTTGCTGATGTGGCAGGCTCTCTGGGACATCTACAGTGAGAGGCACTGGGATGGCGACATTCAACGGGAGATCCTGAGACTCCATCTGCCTCTGAGGAATGCCCTCATCAGGGGAAGGTGGGGGGCCCTGAAATGAACTCTTCCCCCTCTTTTGGACTGATACCACTGATGGAGAGGTAGTTTTCTTCAGAGGTACAGAAGCCTTGGCATGGGTATATGAAGGAGCAGAGACCCTCCGTCTAGATCAAGGGCCCCCAAAGCGGTGCCCATGGGCACCATGGCTCCCACCAGGACCTCTGGTGCTGCCCATGAAGCTCCCCGCACCCTGCCCCCTAAAAAAACTTATTTTTAATAAAAACCTTCAAAAACATTAAGGTGCCAGGTTCACTTTCCTATTCCTGCACCTGCTGCAGATCAGCTGTTGATGGGCAGACAGAGAAGGAAAGATGGCCCAATGGTCTGCCCACACAAACCTTTCCCCTTTGCTCTCTCACCCCCTCACTCCCAGTCTCTAGCATTGCTATTTCTCTTCCCTCCTCCACAACCACTTTCCTTGCCATTTCTCTCCCTTCCTTGTCCCTAGCTGCCTTCTTTCTCTTCCTCCCAACCACAAGCCTCACTATTTATCTTCCCTCACCTCTTTAGTATACCATTTCTCCTCCTAGCCTCAGGCTTTCTCTTCCCTCTACTTCCCTTTGCTATTTCCCCCTCCCCCCAGCCTGTAGTCTCGCTATTTGTCTCCCACCACTACCTCTTTAGCTCCCTTTTGACTAGCCAGGCCCCCACAGCAGCCATTCTGTGACTAGACACATCCACGGAAGCCATTTTGTGGTGGTTCCCAGAGCAGTTTCTCAAATTCCCAAATGTGCCCATGGCTCCAGAAAGGTTGGGGACCCCTGCTCTAGGGTTGTGGCTGGCAAGTATGGTGTGGAATGGTCCCATGACACCCCTATTCTCCCACTGCATTCTAGCTTCCCAGGACTTGGTCTTTGCTTACAACATCGGAAATGGTGATGAGAATTTGACGGTGCACTCGGAAATGCCCTTCAATGACAATGAGTGGCATGAAGTGAAGGCAGAGATCAACGTCAAACTAGCTCGGCTGCGTGTTGACCGGATGCCGTGGGTGGTGCGAGCATCCCCACCTCAGAGTTTCATCCACCTGAACCTCACTAAACCGCTCTATGTGGGTGAGTGAGGGTGGGGTGGATGGTGTCTGTTTTGTGCGAGAGAGAGCATCCTGGTAGAGGTTTCTTCGGTTGTTCATAGGCTCAAAATGGCCAGGTTCAATATGACTTACTGATATGAGAAAGCATTTCAGATTGTCAGTCCAATTTTGCAAGAGGTATTCTCTCATCCAGGTACTTGTTCCTCATTTTGGGGAAAAACTAATGTGTAGAATTGCTTCATAAAAACTGCCCTTATGTCTGTCTCACCCACATCCAATTTCTTCCTTTCTTTCTTTGAGTAATAGTGGATCTGTTCAGGAACTGGTGCTATATAATTTATGCATAAATCAGTGGTTAGCAGTGACGTAGCCAGCTTTGTGGAAGGCATCAGACTATTCAGGATGGTGAAAATACAAGCAGACTGCAAAGAACTCCAAAAGGATTTCTCTGAATTATTAGAATAGTATTATTTTGTTGTCGTTGTTGTGTTTTATTATTATTAACATTTTTAGGCCACCTTATATGCTAAAAAGACATCAAGGCAGTGTACAAATTAGTTTGATAGGCAGCAAATGGCAAATGAGTTCAATACAGGTACATTTAAAGCATGATAGTGACCTGGTTTGCATGTTACTGTGACAATTCCTGGGTTGTTTAACCCAGGAATTGTGGGGATGAGTGGAGCACACGAACTGCAAGCTTGTCGTTTCTGCTTTTAATTAACAAGTCAAGAACACCCTGTTACTGGGTTGTTTCGTGACACATGAACCTGGAAACCCTAGGTTGTTTATGAGTTAAACAACCCAGAATTTACCCAACAACTATACATGGTTTGTTCTTGGGTTAACTCTGGGTTGTTTAATCAACCCAGTGTTTCTGGGTTCACATGTCATAAAACAACCCAGGAACAGGGCCCTGGATTGTTAAAAGTAGAAAGGCTGAGTGTGTGGCTAGCCGCACCACTCGTCCCTGTAATTCCTGGGTTAAACGACCCAGTAATTGCCACCATGATGTTTGAACTGGCCCATATGCTACTTGATCTGAACTAAAAGTGACTAACCAGGAAAGATCCCAGGGTCATGATGAGTAGTATAATGAGAGTGTCAGTTTGCTGTGCCGAGACTGAAAAAAGTAAATTCCGTGCTAGAAATGATTAGGAAAGGAATTGAAAAGAAAACTGCTAGTATAATCTGAATGCCTTTGTATAAATCTACGGTGCAGCCACATTTGCAATACTGTATGTGGTTCTGTTTACCCTTTCTCTAAAAGAATATTGTACAGCTGGAAAAGATGCAGAAAAGGACAGGCAAAATTATTGGGGTGGAGCACCTTAGCGGCAAGGGAAAGCATTTGCAACTTTCTGCTTTAAAAAAAGGTGACCAATTGAGGTTATGAAAGTTTATGAAATTGCAAATGCTGTGGAGAGAGTGGATAAAGAGAGGCTTTTCTCTCTTGTAAGAGCAGGAACATGCCGCCTTATACCAAGTCAAGCCGTTGAACCATCTTGCTCCGTATTGTTGATACTGACTGGCAGTGTCTCTCCAGGGCTTCAGGCAGCAGATTAATTACAGAGGGAAGAAAGTAGTTCTTCGCACAATGCATAATTCTGAAATTCTGCCACAAGGTGCGGTGGCAGCCTTGAATGAGATGGAAGAAGATAAGTCCTTTAGCTGCAGTAGCGGTAATGAAACCTTCCAGATTCAGATAGCGGGCTTCCCTGAAGTACCTGGCTGACCACTGTCGAGATCAGAATGCTAGGTGAGGTGGCCCTTTGCCTGCATTTAGCACAAGTGTTGTGTTCTTAAATGCAGCGCCTTCTGTTCTCTAAGGTTCTGCTGAATACCACCTGCGTCCCTTCTTGGGCTGCTTGCGGGGCTTGCGCATGAATGGAGTCACCCTCAACTTGGAGGGGAAGGCCAATGAGACCGAGGGGGTGCTGGTGAACTGCACAGGGCATTGCCGGAAAGCCTTGGTACCATGCCAGAACTATGGCACCTGCCTGGAGCACTACAGCCACTATACTTGCAACTGCACAGTCTCTGCTTTTGAAGGACCTTTCTGCAACCGTGGTGAGAGCTGGGTCCGAGGGAAGGAGGGTTGAGATTGCACACTTCAGTTTGGGGTGTGTGGCAAAGCAAGGAGAGGCAGGACAAGGAAGCCGTGCTCTTCTTCCTTGGACTCTGACTCTCCCACTAATCACTGCCCTTTCTTGTCCTTTTGCAGACATTGGTGGGTACTTTGAGCCAGGCACCTGGGTGCGCTATGACATCATGACGATGCCCTTGTACGTGGTACAGGAATTCTCCAACGTGCTCCATCCACTGCTTCAGCCACTCCCTGGCTACAACCTGACTGGGGAGGAAGTGGGGCTCAGCTTTCGCACCAGTTCAGCCCCTGCTGTCCTGCTTTATGTCAGCACCTTCGTGCGTGATTACATGGCCATTGTGATCCGTGACGATGGTGAGCATGCCTGCGGGTGGCCCCCTTGGGCCCCAGCTCTTGCTGTTTTCTCTGAATGCGTGTGGCCCTTCTGGGCTGTACCTTGGCAGGGCTTCAGATATTCCATCTCCCATTGTTTTCCCATCCTTCCTTTTCATTGCATTGACCAGGGGAGCCTTTCCCCACCTCACCATGCCTTGGCCCATCATACCCAAAGTGGACTGGGTCAGTGTTCCACAACATCTCCAAGGAAGTTTGGGCATGATTGAAAACTGTGGAGCTCAGGTAGAATTTCTACCACGGGTTAGGAAAGATTCTAACAAGTCCAAGAGGATGTCAGTGTGGTTAAGTAATTGTGTCAAAAGTGTTATAAGGGCCTCCTTTAAAAGTGGAAGTCTTGCCCCAATGAGGACATTTTAAAAGGAACACAGTTCGACAATAAGGTAAGCTTAATGAGAACTTGAGGATCATTTAAAACATTAAAGATGTTTCTTACTGTTTGTCTGAAATACTTAAAGGCAGGAAATCAACCAGGGAGATGATTGGACTATCAGACACATGGATGAAAGGATGATTAAAGGAGGATATGGAGATTGTAGAGAAGCTGAATGCTTTCTTTGTATTGGTCTTCTGTGCTGAAAATGGGCATCTGAAGAGCACTGTCAAATAGAGGTTGCCAGAGATAAAGTTCTAGTAATCCAGGGCCTGGAAAAGAAGCTATGCACAAAAATTATTCCAGAATTGTTATTTTCTCTGGGGGTGGAGGGCTCTCTAGGCATGGGAAAGGGGTGATGCCAGTTTAGCATATGGTCTGATTTCAACATGGCAATCCTAATTCAAAATGGCAGCTGAAAATGTTCTCTCCCATTCGGGTACCCCAAGGATCTGTATTGGGCCTGGTGGTATTTCACTTCATAAATGATCAAGAAATGAACAGTGAGGCAACCAAGTTTGCAAATTTCGTTATTAACATTGTTCAGGATGGTAAAACCCCAAAGAGCTTCAATATGATTTTACCAAACTGAATGAATGGAGAAAAAGTGGTAAATAAGGTTCAGTGTAATTAAATGTGAAGTGATGCACATTGGGGCAAGAAATTCTAACTACCCAAATAGGGTCTGAAACAGGAAGGAGATCTCGTGGTCATGAAGGATGTCTCAGTGAGAATGTCATCAGTGTGAAGAGGCAGTGTGGCGGGGCGGGGGGGAGGCAAAATCCATGCTAGGAATCATTAGGAAAGGCATTGAAAATAAAATGGATAGCATAATAATGCCTGTGTGGTGTGGCTGCATTTGGAGTACTGTGAACAGCTTGAGTCACCCCATCATAAAGGATCTTGTAGAGTTGGAAAAGGTGCAGAAGAAGGCAGCCAGAATGATGAAATGGTTGCAGGGAAAGCCTTAAAGCATGTGCATCTTTTTACTTAGAAAAGGCAGCCAAGTGGGGACATAACATTTCTCAATGTTTTAGAGAAAGTGGACAGAATTCATTCCCCCCCCCTTCTCCTATAAGAGTAGAATTTGGGGTCACCCAATTAAATTGATTGGCAGTAGTTTCAGGACAGGTAAAAGACAGTATTACTTCAGGCATGCAGTGTGTAATTGTGGAAGTCATTGCTATAAGGTGTGGTGATGACTACTAGGTTAGATTAGTCAATATTAGTGCAAGGCAGGTTTGTCAACAGCCACGATAGCTCTTATGGTACCATCATGGTACTTCTTTCTGTCCTGTTTGTGCCCTTTCCAGAGGCATATGGCCAGCCACTATTGGAAGCAAAATGGTGGACTAGATGAATCTTTTTGTTTAGCAGGGCTCTTGCCTTCTTAAATGAGGGGAGGGGCTAGTGACACACTGTATTGGCCCCAGGAGCGTAGCCAAGTCATTTGTAGTGTTAGAGGGGCCTAGAGATCCATAATGCTTGCTTAAGTTCATTATTGGTGCAATTCCCATGCTAGTAAGCCTCTGAGCATGTGCAGATGAGTCAAAAGGCCGATAACAGCCTTCTCAGTGCATTCCTTACTAATGAGTCGAAAGCCTTATCAAGCACTCTGCCTGGGAAGCGAAGTCTGTTTACAGGTGGCTGTGCTTGAGAACCAAACACTTCTAGCCTGTGCTGGGAATGGACGCTAGGGGTGCTTGCTAGTGTTGTGCTGCCTCATTGCTGACATGTATGGTATAAAACCCATTGTACCCAGTGGCTCGGGGTTCAGAGAAGCTGTCTGATCCAACCACTGGGTACGCCTGTGTGCTGTAAGTTACCCAGTGAAGGATTCCTTGTAAGCAAACCATTGAGTCTGATTTATCACTATCTTGGCACTTCTAACCTAAGAGTTCAACGCCCACGGCCGGGGCAACACACACCCTAGTTCACAGGATGAAGCTGCAACCAGCCACCCTGATGTTCTGCTTGTGACTTCTCCTGTCTCTGGTGCACATCTGTAGGCTTGCTTGAAATGGACCTCACAGTCCGCTTGTACTTGTCAATGCTTCCCTTGCAGGCAGCCTGCAGCTACGTTACCAGCTGGGCACTCTCCCTTACATCTTGTCCCTGACCACACACTCGGTGGCTGATGGGCAACCACACACCATCAACATCACTCGTGTGAATCGGACTTTGTACACACAGGTAACTGGGCTTTTTGCGTGTGTCCAGAGGGCTTGATGGAATGGCCGCATGGCTCTTGCAGGGCAGAGTGGGAGGAGAGCAGCCAGGAGCTTTCTGCCCTGTGGAGGGTAGGTTTCAAGCAGGAATGGGTTAGTGTCTCCAAGTCTGTTGGGACCTAGATCAGCTTTAGAGTGTGACTTCTTCTCTCTCTCTTTCTAGTTGGACTATTACCCTGTCATGGTGCATCAGTTCTCCCTCTTTGTGGACAGCAAACTTGATTCTCCCAAGGCACTCTATCTTGGCCGCTTCATGGGTGAGAGAGAGCAGTGGGTCCTGCTCATTTTGGTACCTATTATCATGTTGCCGGTTTCTTGGATGCTCTCCGTTTTCTTCCTGACATCCTTGGCTCAAGTTAGATGCTACTTCCCTGCTTTTAAACTGCAGTGCTTTTTTGTCTTCCTGGCTCATGGTTTTCTTCTTCTCCCACTTGAATATCTGTGGGTTCTTCCTTGTTCCTTCCTGCACCCTGTAGCAGCATCTTTTCTCTCCTCTGATCTGTTCTTGCAGACCCGTCATTCCCTCTAATAGTGGTTTCAGGTTGTGCCTATCAAAGGGGAACGGGGCCAACCAAAAAATAAGGGGGTAGTTTCTACATACACAGGAGATTCTTAGATATGCAGAACGTACAGAAGTTTGTTAATTTAAAACAACAACAACAAAAAGATGCCCTGACAAGGATGTGTGAGCTTACAGAATGTTCGTGGCAATTGAGGAAGGGTCTAAAGGAACCCAGAAGTCCGGCAGACCGTGTGAGTCCATAAGTTAAGTATATGGTTGAGAGCAGTGGAGACACAAAATGTTGGGATGTCAGATGGTAACAATGACAAAAAAGGAAAACCGAGAGCAAGGAGAGTGAGGAAACTGGCGTGCTCAAACCCTCAGCAGGATGTAGTAAGTATCCTGGAGTGGGGCAGGGGGACTAGGGTTGGAGGAAGTCCCCCCCCACCATACAGGTCTATTACAGGAGGGAGGGAACTGTGTATAGCTGCATGCTTCCCCCAGCTTCCCCACATATAGCTATAAAATGCCCGAGTTTGTGGCTGATTCAAGTGCTATATAGCACAGCAAGGGAAAGTCTGGGGTGGGGGCAGGGGTGAGTTCCCCCACTCCTGAAACTCACCACCACCAACAACAAAGACTTGAAGAGGACTGCAGGCTCCTGTTCTAGGCTCTCTGGAGCCCTGAACAAGAGCATCCCCCTTACAGGCTGGGGATACATTGAAACATCATACTGTTTCTTTTAAGAAGCCACCGTGGCCTGATCCCAGTTCTACCTGCCTTCTCCTCCCCTTCTGTTGTCGCTAAGCTTGTTTGCATTAGTCAAATACAGCACCTTGGCACAGTCTGGGCTGTACATGAATATAATAGGAGTTGGAACTTAATATGATTTCTCAGATTCTGGGCTGAATAAATTATGCAAATCATGTATTTTGCATTTATTGGTTTAATTTGCATAACACACTCTCCTGCTGCTTTCCAGGGGAAGGTACAAATAGCTCCCATCCTGGGAAGCTGCTCCCCTTTCCCTACTGGGCATTGCACCCCCACTTCTAAGCTTGTCTTCATGGCCCTTGTGGCTGGAAACCTTTTTTAAAAAAGGATATCCCTGAGTGCAGGCTCTTATTAGGGAACACACTTGGGCTTTGGAGCAGTCTTTTGATGGGAGATAACAGGGAAGAAGAGGATGTGTCTGTTTAACCCTGTCCTTTTCGTATTGTCTTCCATGGTCCGCAGAGACGGGTATGATTGATCCAGAGATCCAGAAGTACAACACACCGGGGTTCACAGGTTGCCTCTCAGGGGTGAAGTTCAACAGTATTGTGCCCCTGAAAGCCATCTTCCGGCCCCATGGCACCAACCCCGTTAGCCCTTATAGTATCAAGGGGAGGCTGGTGGAGTCCAACTGTGCCTCTATGCCTTCCGCGTACATCGAAATGCCACCAGAACTTGACCCTTGGTACATAGACCCAGGTGAGGCAGTTCCTGTGGGGGCAGTGGGCCACTGTGGAAGGGTCTTGAGCTTGCTGGAGTCCCTGCTGTCTAGTTCCACAAGGGCAGGGCAGGGCAGGGCTCACTTGCAGGCAAGGGAACCGCTTGGGGCACTCTTCCTTCTTGTGGCCCTGATGCTAAGCTCGATCCCAAGCCTTGTCTCAAATTATGCCTTGTCCCTTCAGTATTCCTCCTGGATGTGAGGGCCCCAATGGCCACCGCAGGGACTCTGGATCATAATTCTGCCCCATAGCATTGGGGGCTGCCTGCACTGCTAGGAAACCTCCTTGGCAAATATACCAGGTACAGCAGGATATGCCCAGCTGTGTTGAGCATTCTGGCTTTATCCTGCAGCACCATCCCTTTTAAGTAAACCCTGTCTAGGGAGGGAGATCCACATAATTTTTGAGGCCAGTGGCTCTCATGAGGAACCACTTCCTCGTTGGTGCACATCCACCTGACTTTTTAGAGAGCCATGCTGGCCAGTTCAGGCTTTCAGTGCCCACTTGTGGAACCAGAAGGTCCCAAAGTGTGACAGCACCCTCCCCCCAAAGAACTGGATCATCTCCCCGTTGGTCCATCCTCATAAGCCCTCATGTGCCACAAAGCAGAGAGTAGTTGGAGAGCAAGCGAAGTGCATCACGCACACTGCAGCCCTGGGCTTACTGCCAGGGTAACGGGGTGGGGGGAGCACCAGGTGTAAAGTCTCTCTCACATGCACACGCACACACATGCACACACCGTGTTTCCCAAAGGAAATGGGTCCAAGGACTCTCCCCTCAGCATCCTCTCTCTAGTTAGCTCTTCCTTTCCCAGAAAAGCTGCGGGGGCAGGGGATAGGGGACAAAGGGGACAAGAACCCAAGATTGCATTAAGGGGGCAGAGGCCCTACAGGAACGGACAGAGCCAATGAGGTCAATTGTGTTGAAGTTCTGCTAGTTAAAAACCACATTTTGAACTTGTTTTCTCTGCCCTTCTAGTGGATTTCCTGTACATCCATGATGATGGCTGGGTAGCAATCCTTATTGGAGGTGAGTGACCAACCCAAAAGGGGTGTTGGGAGCCTTCCTTCTAGGCCTGTGCCATGGGCGGCTTGAGCTGCTTTGGCCAGGGGGAGCTGTGGGAGCTCAAACTAAGTCCTGCCAGATGCTGGCTGCAGGCTGCTTTTGAGGCACCCTGGTCCTGCCCTTTCTCCCCCGTCCCTTCCTTTCTTCCCACAGTTGTCCTTTTCCTGCTTCTGCTCCTGGCGGCTGCCCTCATCCTGATGTACCTGCACCATCACCGATACAAGGGCTCCTACCACACCAATGAGCCCAAGGCCATCCAGGACTACAACAGTGGCAGTGGCGGAGGAGCTGCGTCCACCCCTGCAGCTAAGCCAGGTGCCTCGCGGAAGGATCAGAACTTGCCGCAGATCCTGGAGGAGTCCAAAACAGAATAGCCAACTGGAGCCAGGAGGGTTGATCCTCCAGTCATCGGTGCTGGCTGCAGCCTCTTGGCAAGACCCAGCCTGAACTGCCAACTGTGCCACTTGCTGGGAGGCTGACTTTTCTCTCCACCGCCCCCCAGGATGGCCTGCCTGGTGCTTTGTCTTGCCTCACCTGCACATCCTGTGGAGTGCAGCTGTCTCTTCCCATCAGACCCAGTACCCACCAGCAGGTGCCCAGCCACAGATCCCCCCCCCCTTTGGAATAACCCGATTCCCACCAGACATGTTTCTCATCTGTTGAGGGGATTTGGTTGGGGCCTAAGCAGCTGCCAAAGTGATACCGATTTCCCTCCCATGGGTATTCGCCCCCCTTCTTCTCCCCCGCCCCCACCCCACATCTTTCCATCACTCCTTTCTCCATTTGGCAGTGTAGTTTCTTCAGGCTGTGTCAAGCAGCCCGTTTCCCATTCGTTAGACTTTCTTCCACCCAAACTCCAGAACTCCTTCGAAGAGACATGACTGTTGATATTGCACTTTCTTCTTCTTCGTTGATTTTTAAGGAACAAGGGAAAATGCAACGCAGAATCCATGCTGGCCTTCTCACGTGTGACTCGCTAGCACATACGTCTTCCTGCTTAACTGCTTAGCATAAAGAAGCCATTAGTCAAGCCATGCAATATAGCATATTTAAATCCTGGCACATTATATTGTGCCCAAAGAGAAACCAATGTGCAATATAGGTATCTGCCTGCCAGTATATATGTGCAGCTGTAGCGCATGGAAGAATCACTCGCACTTTGCTACCACTTGCTGCTTTCGTAAATCAGGGTTTTGAGAATTTTAAATTCTTTCTACTTTTTTTCCTTTGGGTTGTGGATTATTAGACAGACTAGTTTTTTTATTCTATCAGTTTGTATAAAAAACATAAAAGCAGATGTCTGCTCTGTTTTAAAGTGAAGTGGTGTTGTCTGTGATCTGTAGTTTGCTATTTCAGGGGAAGGATGTTTTTGGTCCTGGTAACTTCCAACCCTCTTCTTTCCCTACCTTGAACACTACGTTCACTTGTGAATTGTAAGAAAATACTGTAGCAAGGGCCAAATCTATTTATTTTATCCAATAGCCTGGGCAGTTTATTACTGGGCAGTTTATTTTTTCTAAAGAGCTGTTTGTTTGGACAAAATGTAAAGGTTACTTTAAATAAATAACAAATACAAGAAAAAAAGGCAGGGTGATTATGATGTGATCCTGCAACTTTGGGGGTGGCGGGGGAGAGAGAGCCACTGAGCCACTGAGAAAAGAAAAATTAAATGTGGTTTGATTTCTTCTTCAACAATACATGATTCTTCTAATGGGCACATGGGATGGCTAGTGATCTCAGGTGAGAATCTGTTTATGTGCAGAAGACTGCTGCTAAGTGCAACCAAGGGTAATGGAAATAACGGTTTAAATATAGCTGCTACTAATACTAAACTACAGGGAGATAATTTAGCTTGAATGTTAAGATTTCTACCTTGAAGAAATAAAGCAATAAAATCAGCTGCTTGAGAGAAGGCTATAGGATAGATCTGTACCAGAGGTAGGCAATCTGGTACCTGACAGAAGTTTTAGACTATAAGCCCCAGCCAGCATGGCCCAAAATTATGGGAGTTGTCGCGCAAAACATCTGGAGGGTACCAGGTTGTCTATCTCTGACCTATACCATGTGTCTGTAGTGGGGCAGAAGGTGGTTGGATTAAAATTATTTATTTAGTTGAGACATTTGTATCCTGCCCTATATCATTAAGATCTCAGGGCAGCATACAGATAAAGTCGATTTTAACAGTATAAGCAAATAATTTAAACAGCTAAAAATGTATTAAATCATTAAACAAGTTAATACCAATTAAAATCTAAAACAATAAAAAGTTAAAACACCACGCAACTTTAGGGAATTCATTTAGCCCTCAAAGACTTTAGTAAAAGGCCATGTTTTAACTTGGCCCGGAAATGAAACCAACATCTGTGCTAATTGGGCCCCCAAGGAGAGGGTGTTCCACAACCAGGGTGCCACAGCAGAGGTGGCTTAAATGACTTAGGATGCAATCCTACGGCTGCTAGACAGTGTCTAGACTGTAAGGATTTTTTTGTTTCTGGGAACTGGGCTTGGAGCCAGGGCTCTGAGCTTGGTTCCCAGAAACCTGGCTCCCTGCCCCCTCCCCTGCTGCCTCCTGAGCAACGCAGTTCATCCCTGGCTCTGCACTCATAAGAGCAGTGCGGAGGGGGCAAAAGGGGCGTTCCTGGGGCCAGGGTGGGGAGGAGACTGTGGAAGTGCTGTTATGGTGCTTCGTATGTGCCAGCCGGCTGGCTGGCCTCCCCCTACCTGCTCCGACACCCCCTGGCTAAATGGCTGAAATCAACCATCTAAGTCACAAATGCAGAGCAGTCGGAGCACGAAGATGATCTGTTCTGCCCACCCTGCGTTGGCTAGTTGGCCGCCTCCAAGTTCGGAGGCGGCTGACTAGCCCCGTAAGATCGCGCCCTTATTGTCTTCCATGGGGCTCGTCATGCTGGGGGGAGGGGCAGCATGCAGCTCTCCACTAACCAGGTCTTGTATCGAAAGCTGAGCAGGCACCTGTTCCGTCCGAACCAGAGGGTCGTCCTGCTAAATGCATGTTTCTTCTGGCCTCACTCTCGAAAGGGTAGGAACTGATAGGAAGTGCTGGCCCTTTTCCAGCTAGAGGGCCAAACTCCTTTTTGGAACAGCTCTTGGGGGCCACATTCCAGTGGTGGGTGGAGCCCAAACGCCACCATATTGTAATCGGCCACTTCCTGCCAGGAAGTCGTGGAAGCAGCATTTCAGCCTTTTAGAATGGGAAAAAAGCTGCCCAAACTGTCTGTGGTGGGGGTGGGGTGGGGGTTGCATCTGGGAGACTTGGCCCCTGGGCCTCAGGTTCCCAGGCCTGGCTGCAATGAATGGGCAAGCTAATGCGTTTGCCAGCACTGGCATCAAGACTGAAACAAGGCAGACGTACTTCAGTGGCCACAACACCTTTATTAAGACAAACGTTTGCAAGCCATACTATAAAGTGCACATAAGTTGCCAGCAGCAAAGCAGAGTCACAAGCAGCCAGAGGAGGGCACAGACAGCAAGCAGCCTGGAGGTCCCCCTTTTCCTTCCCTAAGAGAAGAGCAGTTCCATAAAGCCATGGTGGCAGGCAAAGCATAAAAGTTCTCACTGCTGTATGTTCCTACTTTATAAAAACTTGGGAAGGGGCTTGCAGGCCTTTGTCAGAACTGCAACTACACCCCTCTTCTCTGTGCTGTGCCTCAAAAGTGTCAAGCAATACAGGCTTGTAGTACAAGAGGGAATACAACGCACTACAGATGTGAAGTCTAAACATCCATGAGTTGCAAGAACAATGCCTCTATGGGCCAAGGTACTTTTGCAAATGTAGACAAACAGAACACCCGCTACTGTGGGCCTAGTCCCTGACAAATCATAGGCATGCATCACTTTAAGCCAGGACCATTTCTGAAAGGCCAATATCCAGTGCTGAATGATAGTTGCTTGATCAACCACAGTTTGGCACTTTGGCCCACTGGCCAAAGCACATTAATAGCAGCCCGTCTTCCCACCCTACTCTCCAGTACCGCTCTCTGGTCAGCCTGTGCAGCCTTGAGGCAGGGTTCAGGCCCGCATGAAAGACAGACCCTACTCCCCTTCATCTGAGAGGCAGTTGAGGGACCAGGCTATCTGTAACTCCTCTCAAGACCACTCAGCTGTAGTACTTTGCTATGACCTTCACAGCTAAAAACCAGGGACCCTAGTAGCTGTGGCAAGAGGAGAGCTGCAAGTACAAGATCCTAACTAGTGGGTTGTAGTAAAGATGGTGGACTGGAAACCAGTAATTACATGGCACCCTTTTCTTACACCAAAATTAATACCAGCGTGAAAATAGGTAGGTATGCTTCACTGCTGCTAAATGTAGTGAGTGAGCTGCTACATTTAATAGGTGTTCTGTTTTCTTCCACCACAGATATTTAGCTGCAGGAAAAAGCAAAAGCTATAGCGAAAGGGGGAGTTGTTCCTGCTGCTTAAGTCTTTTCTGTGATTAATTTTAACAAGAGGAACACCAGACTCTCCAGCAATTGTGTTCTCCTACCTAGAACCCCTTTCCCTTGATCCTAGAAGGTACAGAGTAGGTTGTAATTACACAGTAGTAAAGGCACTCTGCACATGCTCACAGTCATGCTCTAGTATTACTTCACATGTTCCAGACTCATATTAGCTCTAGGGATAAGGGGGAGGATTTGGCCAATACACAGCGTTTTATAGAGGAAGAGAAATGCTACATTTGGCCTACATAGAAGAATTTTCAGTCACTTTAGATCAATGTAGCCACTTCATCATAAAAGGTTTACAATTAGGTGGCTCCCTTGCTCTCAAGTGACTGAAAATTCTTCCAAGCAGCCAAACGTTGCTCTTGGTGTATCATTCCATGATACCTCCACTACAAATCCATGTAATTCAAAAGCTTTGTGTACTACTGTTTTTCTTGATACAGAGAAAAGCTGACAGAGCAGCTGCAGTGCCAAACTACACTGAGAGAGATTCATCTGCGTTAACAAAGATCTGGTCTACTGCTGGCACTTGCAAATACCCCAACAGTGCAATAAGCCAGTTTTTAATTACTGGTTTGTGGCTAAACAACTCTATGATCTTACAAGGAGCCCAGTTTCCAGCCCCTGCAGTAATATATGTTATGGACTGGAAGTGGAATCAGCTTTTCACATCCTGCAGCTCCCTGGGATTGATGGAATGAAGCATTCTAAAGTGCATGCTAATTGTTTTGTACATGAATGGATGAGAAAGATATCCTGATTTTTTTTGGGGGGGGGGGGGCAAGGCAAGGAATGGGCAGCTCTTAAGGTTTCCATCTCCCTGGGACACAAACATCCAGCTATCTCCCCTCCATGTGACCATGCAGGAAGCTTCCTGCAGCTTCAAAAGTGCTGTTAAGAGAAGCTCAAAGGGAAGAGCTAGAGCAAGGATTTGAGTCTCTCCTAAGCAACTGGGAAGGAGTGTTAATGTGCTACATATGAGGGTCAATATTCCACTGGAGGAGGGCCAGGCAAGACAGGATAAACCTCCTTGCTGCAGAAGCGAGGGGAACATTACCAAAAACCCTCTGACTGAAGAAGGAAATGAATTCTGCAGGACCAAATCTTATCCATCAGGAAAAGAAATGAAGACACTAGAGGCAACACAGCAGCAGCAGCAGCAGTCAATTGAATGGATTTATTGCTGCTGGAAGAGACTTTACTCCAGCCTCACACCCTTGGGACAGCTGTGAGAACCCCTTGTACCTCCTTGTCTCCCAAATCCTGCCACATGTTGACGGGGGGGGGGGGTGAGGAAGAGAGAAGATCCAATGTATC
Source organism: Heloderma suspectum (assembly GCF_057233095.1). Lineage (NCBI taxonomy): Eukaryota > Metazoa > Chordata > Lepidosauria > Squamata > Helodermatidae > Heloderma > Heloderma suspectum. The sequence continues at coordinate 127,801,751 of NC_139462.1, read as the reverse complement.
TAAGGGGAGATCACTATCTACCACAGCCTTCCCAAATCTGGAGCACTCCAGATTTGCTGGGCTGCAATCCCCAGCAAACACAGCCAATGGCCATGCTGATGAGACTATGTGAGCTGTAGTTCAAGATGCGGGGAGAGTGCCAAACGGTGTTTAACCCAGGGCTAGATGCCATCATGGAAGACTCATCACAGATCAAAAGGACTTTGTGCACCCCCCAACCCCACCCCACCCCACCCCGCTTCTTCACCAGTCTGCTCTTCTATGTTCAACCCTCTATCCCAGGGCTGGGGAACTGTGGCCTTATAATTGTTGGGCTGCAACTCCCATCAGCCCTGGACAGCACAGCTGATGGTGAGGGATGATGGGAGTTGCAGTCCAACCACATCTGAAGAGCCACACGTTCCCCATCCCTCCCTCCCTCCCTCTACCCACTGCACGCAATCCTTCCCCTCCTTCTGCCACCATCTCTATCCCCACCAATCTCACACTGCTTTCCCCCTTCCTCCTCTCTTCATTGTGTCCCAGCCTACAAATTCCTTCATCCAGAGCCTCTGCAGAGCAGTTTAGGATCCACCCTTCCCTGCAGGGGGCGGTTTGCTTGCACTGGGACTCTCCCTGCTCTTGCCTGCAGAAAAGGTGGGACAGCCACAGGAACAGAATCCAGCTCAAGCCAAGGGCTCCTTCACACGGAGCTTTTATCCTGCTATTGAGATTGCTCACTCATGGAAGTGTGCAGGGCCATTTCATGACGTCATCAACCTCCAGGGAACATCCAGAGGTATTTCTATTTATCATTTTAAATAGATCGGGAAATAATGCAGTATTAAAACATGTTGGATTGTTGTGCTATTAAAACAGCCACTAGATGGTGCTGTTTCACTGAGTTCTATGGAACCTTCAAAATTAAGAACTCCCCCTCTTAGCAATCGTAAGGTCGTCCTCTGGGAGCCTGCTGTAAATGCGGAAAGGCTCCACAACGGGAGGACTGTGGATATTTTCTTTAATGTAAAGGCAGCCCAAGTCTTTCAACAGGACCAAGAGAGGCTGCAAGGTCCAGCGCCCTGCTCCCAAGCTGATTCTCCACAGGGTGTGCTTAAGCAGGGATCCATGCCTGCCCTTTCAGTGCCTCTTAATTTTCCTCCCAAGAGCAACTGAGCAGCGTTTCCTGTGGCCCCCAGTCAGGCCTTGGAGCCAAAGTCTCACTACTGTAGGAAGAGACGGGCCTCCCCCTTCTCTGAAGAGGGATCCAGGTGGAATGAAGCTCTCACGACACGCACAGCAATGACAAAAGCAGCATGGATGGGGTGTGCTGATGGGAGCAGTGCGCCAGCGACTGGTTAGATTATGTCAGTCTCTCTTTCTATGCCAACGTATTTGAGCGCATCTGCCTGGCTGTACCTGTGGGAGAAGGGAAACGGCTATGAGCGGGCATGCTCTTCTGCGTGATCCCCGCAGGCACAGATGGGATCCCGCACACAGCAACATCTCAGGACCTTGCAGAGTCAAACGCCGGGCGCAAGCGCTTGTGTCCCTTCCCCGTCTCACACACACTCACCTGTAATCGAAAAAGAGCTCTTCGCCTGCCTGGATTGCTCTCTTGGCAAAGATCCCAATGCGGTGGTCGCCGTTCACCATCACCACTGAGTAAGGGCAAGAGAGAGACTGATCAGCTGCCCTGCCTCAGCCTTGGATGATCACCCCCTCCTCAAGGCCTCGCAAGGTCACAGCCACGCACCCACCAGCCAGATGCATGGTCTCAAGTTCAGGCTACAGCAGAACTCGGAAGAGAGCGCCAGGTATCTCCACGGCCGAAATAATCTCCTTTGCACAAATGTATTAAATGTACTAAAGCAGCATAGAAACCTGTCATTTGTTAATCCAACCAATTTTTCTTCTTCTCTTTGTTTACGAAGTCTAGAAATTTGCATGCTTTAATTGAAAGCTAGGATTCTTACCATTCTGCTCAAGCTGTTGGATTCTGCAGTAGAAACAGCCATCTGGCTGCATCTGCTAAAGTTTAAGGAGCTTGGAACCCTTATCCAATCTAGCTTCTCATTTCTTTCCTGTGGCCCCAGGACACTGCTCCCTCATTTCGGTGTCCCTAATATTATTAGTATCCCGAAGACTCTTCTGTGACCAGCCCCCTCCATGACCACAGATTCTGCTGAAGATGTCTAAATTCCACATTTAAAAACAAAAATCTGTAGTCACAATGATGGGGTTTGGCTACAGAGCCACTTGGCTTGAAACAATGCTGCCTGACACCCGGGAAAGCCACTACCAGTCAGTGTCGACAGCACCAGGCTAGATGGACCAGCAGTTCGACTCAGGATAAGGGAGCTTCTTGTGATTCAGGTCTGCAAAAGGGATGTCCATCACGGCTGCTTTTTCACAGCAGGAGCCACTTTGGGGTGGGGAAACACCAAGGGGCCTCCCTAGATGTTGCACTACCCAAAGCGGGCTCTGCCACCACAGAACGGCCGTGGAGCTCAACAGCCTCACCTTTGGCGTAGCAGTTGGGATTGACGGAGTGGTTTGCAAAGCGGATCTTGTTGCCTTTGCGGGTGGCATCAACAACGAAATCTGTCCAGGAGAGAGAGGCCAGAAGTTGGGCCTGACCCTGCTGCTGCTGCTCTTGGACTAGTTGCCTCCCCTCCCCACACTCCTTCCCATTACTCAAGATTGTGGCACAGAGCCAGGATGGAGCCCTGTTGTGCCCCGCTTTGCAGCTAGTTACCGTTATTGAGGTTGAAGAGGAAGCTGGACATGTACTTGTCATAGACCTTCCCACGTCGGTCAGCCTCATCTTGCGAGATGAGCTGGGCGAAATAAGGACGACAGACAAGGACAAATGAGTGGTCAAAAAGAGGGCAAGCAAGCAGCCAGGGTTGTTAAAGGGCGTAACTTCCACAAATGAGTCCCAAAAGGTGATCAAGTCCAGCACTCCTAGAAGCAACAGTGGGGTAGATGATGTACCCGGGGTGGGGTGGGGAAAAGAACAGCCAACCATAACTCTCCTCTTGGGACACTTTGCTTCTGTTAAAGCAGTCCTAAATTGTGTTAGCTTTCTTGGCTGCTGCATTGCACTGCTGGCTCATATTCAGCTTGTGAAAAGGACGGAGATGTCTTAGTGGCTCACATGTACAGCTGACATTGTAGATTACAGGAACTGGATACTTACCAAGCTACACGGCAAGCCTATACTAAACCCTGTATCTAGTTGAAGGTGAAGGTATATTGTTCATGACACCTCTGCAGATTGAAAACTCTGCAGATTGAAAAAGGCGAAGCTCCCTTTCTCCTTCCCAGCCCGCTCACAAGCTCATGGGCCGAGCTGCCAAGAGACCTCCATTTGGGAGCAGAATGGAGAGCCAGTCCCCACCCCCACCCCAGATACCAACAGGTGCAAGCAAAGGAATGCTGCAGAGGAGCTTGGAACTCCCAAGCCACGCCTTGCCACGCCTTGCCTTGCCTTGCCTTGCCAACTCACCTCCCCACAGTACTCGGAGATAAATTCATTCTTCTGCACAGCCTCCTTGATGAAGGTTCCCCACCCGGCAACATCTGATGGTGCCAGCAGCAGGTGCTAAGAGGAGGAGAGATGGAAGGTGCTTCAGCCTGCCCTGCTAAGTTCCTGGGAAAGAGGCAACAGGCCACACAGCCCCATGGAATCACAGGGTTGGGAGGGGCCAGACGGACCATCTCCTCTAGATCACCATCCACAACAAGCTCCCCTCTACCCACAGCATTTCAGACAGATGTCTGTCCTTCAAAGCCTCAAATGATTAGGACACTACAGGACAACTTGTGTGTTCCACGTGTCTGTAGTTGCACCGCACAGAGGGTCCCATTTAAAAAATACCGTTCTAGCCCTTGCAGTTAGGGAAATAAACTTGGCAATGCTTGGTGAATTCTAAGACGCTGGCAGTGGGTGGGGCGGGCGCCTCCCGTGGTTCTACGGCAAGCAGAAGCAGAATAGCCATGCCAAGCAAATCCATTTCGCAAAACATCTAGGCAGGTTTTCCCCACCACAGGCTCAACAGACCAGATCTCGTTTTCTTGGCTCCACCCTCCAGCCGTCTCTCTCACACCTTGCGGCCCCCCTTCCTGGGCTGAGGCCTACCTTCTTGAGGCCCCGCTGGATGCTGCAGTTCTTGCAGGAGACCACCTTGGAGTCCCAGTGCTCCGAGGCCCCACAGGTCAGGCAGAGGTCTGGGTCGCACTCTCGCACAGCCAGGTAGCATGGGCACTGCTTGGTGTTGCACTGGGTCTTACACCGGCAGCCAGGAAATCGGTTCTGGCCTTGCAGGAGAAAGAGGCACCTTTAAAGGGGACTCCTCACCATGAAAGGAAAGGAAAGGAGTGCTCCCCCCTCCCCTGCCAGCCATACGCCAGGATGGGCAAAGGCGGCCGAGCGCCTTGCTTCTTACAGTCAGGATTGCACTGGCAGAACTTCTCGCAGAAATTCTGGGTCATGATGCAAGGACAGGCACTGTCACAGGGATGGTCGGGGTGGTCACAGGGCTGGTAGTTGTACACCTGAGTGGATGAATTGTCTGCAGAAAGAGGACGGAGGAAAAGCTGTGAACTGAGCCCAGGCAAAACTCAGCCCTGCAGAGGCTGCTGTCCCCAGGCATGAATGGACAGCGCTGGGCCCCCTCCGCATAGGGCCGCAGTCAGGGCTGGAGCGCAGCAGGAAGGAAATGCCTCCTGGGATGGCTGGGGCACCTTCCAAGACACCGGAGGTGGCAATCCTGGTTCCCCTTTTCGGGACTTGGACTTCCAACTCCCAGCACCACAAGGGAGTTCTCGCTGTGACTTAAATAGCGATACAGACATCTGGGTCAGGGGTTCCCAGCATGGCAGTGCCCGAGGGGACCTCCAACCGTGCCCACGAAGCTCCCCACCCCGTCCCCTTCAAAAACTTACTCCTAATACAAACCTTGAAAAATACTAGGGAGGCAGGCCCTCCTTCCTGTTCCCACACCTGCTGATCAGCTCTTGGTGGGCAGGCAGAGGAGAGCCCTGCTCCCTGGCCCCAACCAGTCTTCCGCCCACACCGACCTTTCCCCTTTGCATGCTCTCACTCCCCACTCCCACCCAACCTGCCAATTTCTCTCCGCACAACCCCTTCCCATTTCTCTCCCTTTCCCTTCCCCATCCTCGGCCTCACTCTCTCTCTCCACCTCACCGCTTGATCTGGCTGTTTCTCTCCACACCCAGCCTCACTATTTCCCTCCCCCTTTGCCTTGCTATTTCCCCCTCCCGCCCAGCCTCTGGCCTTGCTGCTTCTTTCCCCCTCCCATCCCCTCTGCACTTTTGACTGTCCAGGCCCCACAGCAGCCATTACGCGACCGGCCGCATCCGCCATGGGAGCCATTTTATGGTGGCGCCCACAGTCGTTTCTTAAATTCCCAAATGCGCCCACGGGTCCAAAAAGGTTGGCAATCCCTGACCTGGGTTGTACCTTGGAGGAAGCAGTGTGCCGACAGCTGACAGAGAAACCTCAGAGATTTCTGGATGAGATTTAGACAGAAGGGGCTAGTGGCACGATTTGGCTCTGCGGACACGCCAGTCTCTACTTTGGTTCCCCAGCTGGAGATGGGGAGGAGGACCTGGACGGTGTGGGTGGGCCAGGGTGGTGGGTGGAAAGGGGGCAAACGTTACCTTTTTTAAGCTGGATCTTCCTACAGTGAGCAGCCCAGAGCCTTTGTTGGGGGAGGGGGAAAAGAGGGAGAGAGAAAAAAATGTCTCTGTTTTAATCCTGTGGACACACCTTACCGGATGCCCAAATCTCTCTCTTCAGCCTCTTTGTCGGATCCTTCTGACAGCAAAAGTGGACCTGGCAAGTGGTAGGAGGGAGGGGTCTATTCCAGCTCAAGAGAGTTCAGAGAGGTTGGCAGGAAACCAACAGAGCTCAGATCTCTCCCCCCTTTCCTTAAGATGCATGGAGGAACGGCGTAGAAGACACAGCCAGGGCTGCATTTGCTCTAAGAAACCCGCGCCCCCCTGCCCCCCCGCGCGCCCCTAACCGTGACCAAGGACGACCAAATCCTGCAGCCCAAGGAACCTGTTCTCACGAGAGCCCGCCTCAGCTGCCTCCTGGGGAGCAGGTTCCGCTGGCCACACACCTGTGCTTCCTCTTCTTCTTCTGGGAGGGATTCAGGAGCTCATTAACTGGCAGCTTCATGATCAAGGACTCCTTTACTGCAAACTGAAAGACCTGCCGGAAGAGAAATGCTGCTCAAGAATGCGCCATGGGGGAGGGCGTGCACGCGCCTGCCCAGCCTCCCAGCCACTGAGACCCACACCTGCTTGCATGTCTTGGTTCCCAAGAGACGAGCAATTGAGCAGAAGTTGTTGAAGTAAGTTCCATGGAAGACGCGGAAGAGGGACTCCTCAGCCCCTGTCCACTCAACCGGCTCCAGCGGCATGTCGGATATGAAGGGCTGCGAAGCGGCAGGGCTCAGCTTTGGCTTGGTTGGGGTCTGGCAGCGGGAGTTTGCCTCTAGGGCAATGAGAGAGCAAATGCAAAGATCTGGAACACACGCCCCTAAAACGCAAGCCCTAGAATGATCACCACCCTCTTTTGCCCTAGGGCACCTCTCAAAAGACGTGCACCTGCAATCTTCACCAAAGTGGCGCCTCAGGGGGCCTCCAGCCATGCCCACGAAGCTCTTGACTCCCAGATCCCTTCAAAAATTTATTCGTAATACAAACCTTGAAAAATATTAGGGGGCCAGGCCCTCCTTCCTGTTCCTGCACCTGCTGCAGATCAGCTTTGCTGGGCAGGCAGAGAAGAAAAGCCCTGCTTTCTGGCCCCACCCAATCTTCAACCCACACAGACCTTTCCCCTTTGCTCTCAATGGCTGGGTTCACACAACAAGACAATCCACACTCAAGGCTGAGTATGGGTTGTTACTGAACCGTGGGTTGTTGTTGAACCATGGATTGTTGTGTTGTGTGAACCCAGTCATGCTAACAAACCATGGTTTGTTAACTTGAACAACCCACAGTATACAACCCAACAACAAACCATAGGTTCTCTTTGTGAGTTGCTCATGGTTAACAAGTGCAGCTGGGTTCAAACAACGCAACAAACCATGGTTCAACAACAGCCCACACGCAAGCCATACTCCATCCTGAGTGTAGCTTGTTGTGTTGTGTGAACACAGCTCCCTCTCCCCACTCCCAATCTCTAGCCTGTCTATTTCTCTCCCCACACCCCCGTTCCTTGCCATTTCTCTCCCTTCCAGGTCTCTAGCCTTCTTCTTTCTCTCCCTTCCTAGCTGGTAGCCTTGCTCTTTCTCTCCCACATACCCCTTATCTGGCTGTCTCTCTCTACCCCCAGCTTCTAGCCTCACTATTTTTCCCCGCTCTACCCCTTTGCCGTGCTATTTCCCCCTCCCCTCCAAAAACTCTAGCCTCACAACTTCTCTCCACTCCCCTGCACTTCTGACTATCCAGGCCCCCATACCAACCATTACTCCACATCCACTGTGGAAGCCATTTTTTCATGGTGACCACAGCAGTTTCTCAAATTCCCAAATGTCCTCATGAGTCCAGAAAGGTTGGTGACCCCTGATCTACACTATCTGTCCCAGAAGGTGTGGTGAAAGAAAGGCACTCTGCACATGCTCAGACACATTCATTTGCATGATGTAGTAGTAATGGGGGACTTCAATTTCCCCAATATTTGTTGGGAGACAAATTCTGCAAAACATGGCCCCTCCAGGAAATTCCTGACTTGTGTGGCAGATAACTTCCTCCGACAGAAAGTAGAGGAAGGAACTAGAGGATCAGCTATCCTTGACTTGATCCTAACCAACAGAGATGACTTAGTGGATAAAGTAGTAGTTACAGGAACTCTGGGGGAAAGCGACCATGTTGTACTTGAGTTCTTGGTTCTAAGGCTGAGTGTAGTCAAACATGTACCCTGGATTTTAGGAAAGCTGATTTTAATAAACTCAGAACAATGATCAGTAAGGTCCCATGGCAAGTGACGCTAACGAGAAAAGGAGTCCAAGACGGGTGGGAGCTTTTAAAAAAGGAAATTCTCAAGGCACAATCACAAACAATTCCAACAAGAAGAAAAGGTGGAAGACAACAGAAGAAGCCAATGTGGCTTCACAAAAAGCTTAGGGATGACCTGAAAACAAAAAAGGACACATATAGGAAGTGGAAAGAAGGCCAAGTAACAAAGGAAGAGTACAGGCAGATAGCACAGAATTACAGGGATGGCATCAGGAAGGCTAAAGCTGAGAATGAGCTGAGGTTAGCAAGGGATGCTAAAAACAACAAAAAGGCTTTCTTCAGCTACGTGCATACTAAAAGGCAGAGGAAAGAAATGGTTGTTCAGCTATTAAATAAGGATGGCAAAATGATAACAGATGTCAAAGAAAAGGCAGAGGTGCTCAATTCCTACTTTGGCTCAGTCTTCTCCCAAAAGAGGGTCTATGACCCCCCTGGCAAAGGCGAAGTACAGGCTGAAGGGGTAGGATTGCAGCTTGAGATCGGTCAAGGAACACCTAATTACTTTGAATGAGTTCAAATCTCCAGGGCCAGATGAACTGCATCCTAGAGTCATAAAGGAACTGACAGAAGAACTCTCAGAACCGCTGTCTATTCTCTTTGAGAAATCATGGAGGACGGGGGAAGTGCCAGATGACTGGAGGAGGGCTAATGTTGTCCCTATCTTCAAAAAGGGTGAAAAGGAGGAACCTGGGAACTACAGACCAGTCAGTCTGACATCAATCCCTGGGAACATTTTGGAGCAGATGATAAAGGAATCCATCTGGAAGCACCTTGACAACAATGCCGTGATTACTCGAAGCCAACATGGATTTGTCAAAAACAAGTCCTGCCAGACAAATCTCATCTCATTTTTTGATCAAGTAACCTCCCTTGTAGACCGTGGGAATGCTGTAGACATCATATACCTCGACTTCAGCAAAGCTTTCAACAAACCGCCCCATGATATCCTGATGAGCAAACTAGCTCGAAGTGGGCTAGATGAAACAACGATACAGTGGATCCACAGTTGGCTACAGAATCGGACTCAAAGAGTGCTTATCAATGGGATATTCTCAAACTGGGGAGAGGTAACGAGTGGGGTACTGCAGGGCTCAGTTCTGGGCCCAGTGCTCTTCAACATTTTTATTAATGACTTGGAGGAGGAGGTGCAGGGAATGCTGATCAAATTTGCAGATGACACAAAATTAGGCGGGATAGCTAATACTTTGGAAGACAGAAACAAAATTCAAAGTGATCTGGATAGACTGGAGCGCTGGGCAGAAAACAACAGAATGACATTTAATAGGGATAAATGCCAAGTTCTGCACCTGCGAAAAAGAAACCAAATGCACAGTTACAAGATGGGCGATACGTGGCTCAACCACACTACAAGCGAGAAGGATCTTGGAATTGTTGTCGATCACAAGCTGAATATGAGCCAACAAGGTGATGTGGCTGCAAAAAAGGCAAATGCTATTTTGGGCTGCATTAATAGAAGCATAGCTTCCAAATCCCGGGAAGTACTAGTTCCCCTCTACTCAGCACTGGTTAGGTCTCATCGGGAGTACTGTGTCCAGTTCTGGGCACCACACTTTAAGAAGGATGCAGACAAACTGGAGGGTTCAGAAGAGGGCAACAAAGATGATCAGGGGACTGGAAACAAAGCCCTATGAAGAGAGACTGAAAGAACTGGGCCTGTTTAGCCTTGAGAAGAGAAGACTGAGGGGAGATAGGATAGCACTGTTCAAGTACTTGAAAGGTTGTCACAGAGAAGAAGGCCAGAATCTCTTCTTGATCATCCCAGAGTTCAGGATACGGAATAATGGGCTCAAGTTGCAGGAAGCCAGATTCCGGCTGAACATCAGGAAAAACTTCCTGACTGTAAGAGCAATACGACAATGGAACCAATTACCTGGGGAGGTGGTGGGCTCTCCCACATTGGAGGCCTTCAAGACGAGGCTGGACAGCCATCTGTCAGGGATGCTCTGACTTGGATTCCTGCATTGAGCAGGGGGTTGGACTCGATGGCCTTGTAGGCCCCTTCCAACCCTACTATTCTATGATTCTATGATTTCAGGCCTTAGCCTGGGCACAGGTAAGATGCTGGGACCAAGCTCTGGCTCAAAATACGCTCTGGATGAACCCCACTGAAAAAGCAGGCTTTGGTTCTCTTTGACTTGCCAGCCCACCAACCCCTCCAAAGCACAAACGCAAGTTCCTAAGTAGATACTGACACATGCCACAGTTTCCCCAGCCCCCTCTCCCCCTAAGGCAATGAGAGAATCTATCAAGGGAGCCACGAGTACCAGATGAACTGGAGGCCCAGTCGTTGCCTGTGTCTCTGTCGCTGTCGCCTTCTTTTGCTTCGGTGCTCGTGGAGGCATTGGAGGAGGAGGTGGGGCTACTGAGTGTGGGGTGCCTGCGTCGGCGCCGGCCAGAGCACTTGGAGCGTGGGTTGTGAAGGACGGCATACTCCTTGGCTCCCTCCTGTAATCAAAGCCTGATTAGAAGCACACACCGCGACAGGGGGACTCCTGAGCAGGCGGACTGTTGATGGAGAACTAAGCAGGTTTCAAGAGCATCTCTCAACTAAGGAGCAAGACCAGGCACCTCTGAGGCTCTGGTGCCGAAAAGCACCCTCACCGCTGCATGGCGCTTGGAATGACCACCCAGCTTTTCTGCAGATACTTGTTCACCCCCCCACCCCACCCCCACCCCCACCCTGTTGCTTCTGAAGCAGTACACTACTGCATGCAACTGTTGCTAAGGCGTATTTCTCTGCAGGCGTGGTGGGTGCTTTGCACCTACTATAGTCCCTGTATGAAACGGAATACAGGGAGGCAGTGTAGGCAAGTGCTCTAGTTCCTTGCTCCCTGCTCATAAAGCTTTGGCAGAAGTTAAGAAAAGGGCTGCAAAGCTTTGCTCCTCAGAGCTCCAACTCTTTGGGAGTTATTTGTATTTATTAATTAAAATATTTATGGACCAGCTTTTGCCTATAAAGCCCTCAAGGCAATGTACTAAACAAATATTAAAACAGTTTAGGCAACAAAAAAGGTGAAGAACAGAGCAAATAAAGTCTTCAGAAATTAAAACCAGTCTCAAACCTTATTAAAAACTGACAAATGCTGAGCGAAACGTGAATGTCTTTATTGCTCATCGGAAACTAACCAATGAAGGGGTTAATCTAACCTCCCTAGAAAAGGAATTCAAAAAGTGGAGTGCTGCCACGGAAAAGGTCCTGTCCCATGTTCTCACCACTTAACCTCTCTCAGGGTGGAACATAAAACAGGGCCTCCAATGAGGAACATAAATTATAGGCAAGTTCGTATGGGAGGAGGTGGCCTTTCAGATATCCTAGTCTCAAGCCGTTTAGGGCTTCATAGGCAAGAACCAGCAACTTGAATTGAGCCTGGAAACAAATTGGGAGGCAGTGCAATTCATACTGATGCAAAAAACACACCAGAAAGCAATCTGACTGCAGCATTTTGCAGCAGCAGTAGTTTCTGAACACTCTTCCAGGGTAGCCCCATGCAGAGTATGTTGCAGTAGTCTAAATGGGAAATGACTAAGGCATGTGTGTTACACAGTAAAACTGCGTACGCACGTCATGTGTTGGGATCAGTTCCAGTTCCTGGGGCCTGGTGATGTGGACAAGGTGCTTGCAGCAATGCAACCGACCATGTGCCCTCTCAATCCCTGCCCTGCCTGGCTAATACAAGCTAGCCGAGGAGGTATGACTGGATGGGTTCAGGGAGTGGTAAATGCTTCCCTGTGGGAAGGGGTGGTGCCTGCTGTCCTTAAGGAGGCAGTAGTGCAGGAACTCCTGAAAAAGCACACTCTGGACCCAACAGTATTAGACGCCTACCTTCCAGTCGCAAATACCCCTTTCCTAGGGAAGGTACTTGAGATGGTTGTGGCGCAGCAACTGCAGGCACTCTTGGAGGATACTGATTATCTAGACCCATTCCAGTCTCGGTTTCGATCTGGTCACGGGACTGAATCAGCCTTAGTCGCCCTTTATCGGGGGGGGAGGGGGGGTGCAACCCTGTTAATTCTGCTCAATCTCTCATTGACTTTTGATACCATCAACCACGGTATCCTCCTGGATTGACTCCATGGGATGGCTATTGGAGGCACTGTGCTACAGTGGTTCCCATCCTACCTAAAGGGCCAATTTCAGAGAGTAACATTGGGTGACTATTCCTCAGCCCCTTGGCAATTGAGCTGTGGGGTTCCACAGCGTACCGTCTTGTCCCCAATGTTGTTCAACATCTATATGAAGCCGCTGAGAGTGGCATTAGAGGATTTGGAGCTAAATGCCATCAGTATGCTGATGACACGCAGCTCTATCTCCCTGTGACATCTGACTCAGGAGAGGCTGTGCAAGTCCTGGACCATTGCCTGAACTCAGTAATGGGCTGGATGAGGGAGGACCAATAAACTGAACCTGAATCCTGGCAAGATGGAAGCCCTGTGGGTAAGTGGTTCCTGGGTCTGGGAGATAGGTGCATTGCCTGTTCTGGATGGGGTTGCACTCCCTCTGAAACATCAGGTTTGTAGTCCGGGGGTATTCCTAGATCCATCACTGTGGCGGGGGCCCCAAGTGGCCATGGCAGCTCAGACTGCCTTTTACCAGATTCAGCTGGTTCGCCAGCTACAGCCTCTCCTGGACAGAGACAGCTTGGCCATGGTGGTACAGGCGCTAGTAACCTCAGGACTGGATTATTGCAACGTGCTCTATACTGCCCTCAAGGCTGGTCCGGAAACTGGAGCTAGTGCAGAACGCAGCAGCTCAGCTCTTATCGGGAGCTGCCCTTTTCCAGCATGTAACTCCTTTGCTGAGGGAACTCCACTGGTGGCCTATCTGCTACTGGGCCAGGTTTAAGGTTTTAGTACTAGTGTACAAAACCCTAAACAACTTGGGACCAGGATACCTGAGAGAGCACTTCCTTCCTTAGCAACCTGCCCAGTCACTGAGGTCATCAGAGGGCATGTTCCTGGTGGTTCCACATGGACCCATGGCCCGGTTGGAGTTCACCAGGAAAGTCTTCAGTGTGGTGGCCCCCTTCCTGTGAAACTCCCTGCCTTTGGAGGTCAGGCAGGTGCCAACATTGTGTTCCTTCTGGCGCATCCTGAAGACATTGTTATTTTGGGCAGACATGCCCAGTGACATGCTGCAGTTTATTAAATCTGGTCTTATCACAACTTGTTTCCTTTTAAATGTTTTAATTGTTTTAACATGATGTTTTATTCTTTGATCCTTGCTGTTTAGCACTCTGAAATCTTTTGATGCAGAACAGTATATAACTATTCGTAAACAAATAAATAATAACCAATCAGAAACCAATGGAAGGTTTCAGTCTCTCAAGATGCACTGCTGCTGACCTGAAAGTTGCCAGTCTTCAACAAAGAAACCTCAAATGGAGACAGCAGTGAGTCAGAACCTAGCAGGGAGTGCGATTCCATTCATTTCCTCCCCCCGTACTGGTGTAAATTAATACAGCAAGTTGAGGATTACCATACAACCACCAATTATCGCTGTTGTAAAATGGTCCCTATGCTTATCTTATTTACACTTAAGCTTTACATAGAATTCTCACAGACTCCAGCATCTTGCATTTCACAGCGTTTGGTCCCCACTTTACAATTTTTTCTCTGTATCGGTGTGTGTGTGTGTGTGTGGGGGGGGCATACACATACCAAGAAAGGCACTTAAGTGGACTCTAGTGTTGAAGGTGCTAAAGGGCTGCTTTTTGTTCTTGCTTTTTGCCTTAATGCAACTATCCCGAGTATTTCACTTCTGAGCATTTCAAAGGTAACTGTTCCCTTCCATCCACCCCTTTGCGCGGGGTGGATGGAAGGGAACATCCCCATCCCCTGTAACTCCCATCCAACTTACCAACCACAGGAAGCAGTGTGGCCCACAGGGCTCCATTTCGATCTTAGTCTCTCTGTTCTTCCGCTTATAAACATTGGGGGTAGCGTGGAAAGCTAAAAGACAGGAACCGCCAGGCTTGAGTTAGAACAGGAAACCACCAAAACAGCGTGTGGACTTGTTCCTCAACAGAAGCCTTCCCCTTTCTGTGAACACACCCCAAATCCAGCACTGCAGTAACAGCGGCTGCTACTATCAGAACTTTGTGAGAACTTGGCAACTGCACCCAGATTCAGCCAATCCCAAACCCAGCTCAGCAACAACATGCAAGGATGGGACAAATCCAGCGCAATTTAAGAATGGAAATGTATCTTTCCAAAGAAGGCAAGAAATTGCTTGGGTTTTTCTTATAGTACTAATTAGTCTTGCAATGTTTCATTGACTAATAAACCAAACTGAGCCTAGCTATCTGAGGTTAACATCAGTATTGAATGACCTAACCAATATGAATTTTAATTGGAATTTTTATCTGGCTGTGTTACTGCATGACATGGTTTCTATCATTATCCATGTTTTATAGGCTGTTTTAAACCACTGTGGGTACTTTATGAACCACAGAAAATGCAATAGGAAGATGGACAGACAGACAGAAGTGGAAATTCTAGGACAACTTCTTGAGAGGCACATTTCAAAGGGTTGGAGGCTCGAGAACAGTCCTCCTGAGAAGACAAGATCTGCTATGACCTTTAAGGAACATTCCCCATGCACAGGAAACAACTGGGACACCTCAGTACTTGTTGCGACTTCCCAGGAACAGTTGCTGGCCCCTCAAATTCACTTGCACTTAGGAACAGAAAAGGCAGGGAATGCGTCAGGAACTTACGATGGAGGAAACAGTCATACTTGAAGCAGCGCCTGCAGAACAGTGTGTGAAAGGAGTGCAGGGCTTGCTCACGCTGAACAGATTTGGCACACGGCCCATCAATGTTTGGCGTGCACTGGGGAGGGAGCACATTCGGGTCAGATTCTTCTGTCAGCTCTCTGTATCTGTGGGGAGCAGGGAGAGGAGAGTCACACAGAGGGCTTCAGGAGTAGCTCCAGGCAATGGAAAGGTAGAAGCTGCCACTTGGCAGAATTGTTATTAAAACAAACAAACAAACGAGAGTTGCAACTTCATGGTTTGCACGCCAGAGGCTGGTGCCACTTTGGGTTCCTGAAATTGTCCAGGCACACAATTGAACACTTACAGGGGAGTTCGTATTTGCAAATCCTGATTACATTGCAGATTATGGCATCATAGGATTAGAGTTGAAAGGGGCCAAGAAGCCAATTACTCCAACCTCTTGCTAGGAGCCACAACCATGCACTGACCAGCCCAGACCTCAACGTACAACAAGAAGAACGCAGGTATGTGGCAGGAAGATGCCTACAGAGCATGTTGCTCAAGGTGATTCGACAAAGGAAAGACCTTTTGCGCAGGGGAAAGACCAAAATGAGGCAACACAACACCCCCAGGATCATTTCCCTCTAGTAATTAGGATTCAACCTGTGCATCAATTGTATGTATATCTACCTATGCTGGGAGGTGATGGCCACATTTCAGAAGTTGTTAAGCTATTAAAAAAAAATACATTCCAGTTGCAGATCCTGAGAATTCATATATCAAACTGCTGTATTATTACCCCAGACTAGACAAGCCAAAAGATGCCTGGTTTGTGCTAGGTAATCCCTACCTCTCTTTCATATCTTCTGGAAAGCCATTCTCAGGGAACATTGATGAAAGAGCGGTAAAGATCATGTCATTCGGAAAGTGCTTCTTAGAACACTTCTTGTTGCCTGTATCAGGGACGCAAGGAAGCATAAGGATACTTTCTGAATTAAGGCATTTCATTCCTTTCCCAAAATCAATATTCTAGGGTGGGATTGATCCAGAGAATAATTAGGAACAAACCACTAAAGGCAAGGACATGCTTGTATAAGCACCAGACAATACGCCATTCTCTAAGACCAAGGAAGCCCTTAATTATATCTACAAAAAAAAGGCCAAGCAGGCGCCTTCTATACACTTCCTTGTAGGAATTCGCATGCAACCTATGTAATTACTATATACATGTAGAGTGGGTGCAGCCGCTAGCAGCTTCCCACACAGCAAAATACACAAGCAGGATCACCATATGATCTACATGCAAGTTGAAATCCAGTTCTTACACAAAAGAACTTTCCACACAGGAATTGTGTAACATTTGCAGCTGTCTATAATGTGTTCCTTCTCAGATCAATAGCAGCAGCATTGCCAGTGACAAAGAGCGCTATTAAATGTAGGGAAACAAAAGACTTGTCTGTGGTGGCTTCCTTGTGAAGATGCTTCACTGAAGATATAATTTCTGGGGCAGAGCAATGGAAGAGCTGTGAACCTCAGCAGATACAGCCTCCAGTTGGTATAACAAGCTTTGCTTCTATTAATCTCTGCTGGAGAAGGATGTGACCAAGACATCTTGGAGCATACAGAACTGGAGTGGCAATTCATACCACCTGGTGTAAGATGCTAATAGAAGAGGCATAGAAGAGCAGCAAAGCATGCGAAGTTATGGCAGCATTATGGTGGGCCAAAGGAGGATGGGGCTGCTGGGTCAGTAAGAGACTTACTTTCCACAGAAAGCCGCTTCCTCTTCCGGGTGACAGGCAACTCATCCTTCCCACCCTCCTGTTTGCCTTCGGCAGCATCAAGCCCTTCCTCTTCCTCCTCAGAGTACTGATTCAGTGCGTCTACTAACTCCAGGAACACAGCATCACTGATCAGGACGGAACCCGAGAGCATCTCTGGAAGGAAGAACTGGGTGAATGGTGGATTGGTAGGCTGCCCTGACTCAGGGACAGGAAAAGGTCGGCTTCACCAAGGCGGGTTACGCTTTTTGTGTATGTGTATGTGGAGGCATCCCCTGTGGCTGGCAAGAAATGCAGCTTATTTTTTATTTATTAATTAATTACATTTTTATACCGTCCAATAGCCGAAGCTCTCTGGGCAGTTCAGCTTCTGTGTTATGACAAGGCACACTAACAAAATGACACTCAAAACCAGCTTGTGTGAGAAGAACAGAGACCATAACGGTGACAATCCCTTAAAAAAATGAAGTGCTAACTATTCAAGGAATCTTCCATCCCATTCCCCCGCCCCCTCCCCCCACACACACAGGCTGGGCAGAGCTCCTTACATCTCTATGGAAGACTGTGCATGTACCAGTTACCTTCTTCTCCGTGGACTTTGCCATCATAGTTGTTAATGAGCTCCTCGATGAAGGTTTCATCCTCCTCTTTCACCTCGTCCCCCATATAGGGGATGTTGCACAGAACGGTTTCATCCTCCACCTGCAAATGGGGCAGACACAGCCTGAGGGAGGCAGGTGGCTGCGCCTTGTCCGCTCGGCAGGAGGCCTGCAAATGGCAGATTGCATGGCTGCCTCAACGAGATTCCAAGGGGTCATCAGTTGACCTTAGTGTCTGGCCCAGCCTTGCCTGACATGGTGACCTCCAGATGGCTTCGAAAGCAACTCCCAGCAGAGCCATCCAATGGGCCTGGAGGGTGCCATGTTGGGGAAGGCTGGTATTGTTTATGCCAGCATTACAGAGCAGGTCTTTCTTCATTGGTGAAGGAGGACCGCCTGAGTGCAGCACCTCTCCCACTCACTCGGGAGGCGAGGGCATGTCAATCTGCCAGAGCTTTATCCCTTCCTGAAGGAGGCGGCACACACCGTCCTGGTCATACACTCTCCACTGCAGCAAGGTGTTTTCCAGAGTTCCTGGACAGCTGCCGTTTATTGCAGAAGGTGTTCAGAATTGTTTTTACCTTCCCCTCCCCTGGATTAGGTGGCTTAAGATAGGAAGAGAGCAAGACCAAATATCTGTCTGTATGACAGAGATATTCTTTAAATATAAACACACACAGTCCCACCACAACAAGGTGCAGAATTCATTCTTCTATTAGTCATGCAAGAAGCCCAACAACGGATAGGGAGAATGAGGCCTTTAGAGGCACAACAGGAGCTGCCTACTTCAGCCGTAACACAGGGAGGCCTACAGGAGCACTCCATAGCCCCTACTAACCAGAATGCCTCCAGTGTGGGTCTGAAACCTCATGAGTTACTGGGTCCAAGGGCTGTCCCCTCTTCCTTGGGCTGGACCAACCCTGAGTGCTAGCAGCCGCAAGGGATCAACTCTGTGAGTGACAGAATTTTACAGCCCCACCATCTCACCCATTTGCAAGAAGACAACAGGCAAAAAATGGAGGGTGCTCAAGAATTGGAATGGCATGCCCTGAGAGCTTGGAGACACACACTCTCCCCGCTGATAGATGACAGTGTTTCTGCACCTGGGTTTTTGTGACTGGATCAAGAAGGCTCATATGAGAAATGTGAGGATCTAAAACCAGGCACCTTTCCCAATCTATCCGCTCTAGCTCCAACCCTCCCAGCAGATGGCCAAGGAAACAGGCCCATCCCAGAATGTGAGGTTCCATGGCAGACTGCCCCTGGGGCACTCTTATTCTGTGGAATCAAAGTGGAACTCCTCAGATACTCATGGGGCATTCTGGGTGAGACACGCCACCCCTCCAGGTGCTCCTCCCCAGGTGGACCTGGGGCTGGGACGGCCCTCCCTCTGGAACTGAGGGTGCGGTCAGCAGGGGACACCTTGGGGTGAGAGGAGCAGAGATGTCTCCCCTCCCATCAGATGAGAAGGAATGGCCTAGAGAGAAGATGAAGTCTTCAGATCACTGCACCTCCTGACCATTTCAGCCTGAAGGGTCTTTACCCTTGCAACAGTTTCTGTCCTGGGATTGGAGATGAACAGCAGCAGGTTTCCTCGAAGCAGGTGGTGCTTCCATTAAAGTGGAACAGGGCATGGGTGTATAAGAAGTGGCCACAAGCCAAAGGCTCCCAACTATGCAATGCCCAGGACTTTCAGAAAGCTATGCAAGGGGAACAGACCCCTTTGGTATCCTCTGTAAAGCAGCCTGGAGCGCATCTAGTCTGCTGTTTTTATGCCATTTTTTATTTTCTGTGTTGTGCGTTTTCCCCTCCTGGGCTGAGCGAGTTTTGAATACAGCCATTCTGCCAGCAGAGCAGCAGTGTAGCGCTGCTCCCACCAAAATCAATGCAGAATTGCTCTGTACAGCAGGTCATTCAGAGCTCCTATCCAAGGAAGCCCATTTGCTGCACCATTTGCAATGTTTTTGGTAGGATGGGACCACATCCCTCTATGTCAAGCCTCCAGCACATTGGTGTGTTTAGCAGGCATATGGCTCATACACTGGGCATGAGCCATGGTAGTGCAACAGAACTTCCAGCTTCAGAATTTATATGCCTTTGACTATTAATTCCCAAGATGCAGTTCCGGGGGCGAGTTAGTGCCAACACGTCCTGCCCTTTGCTTCCCAGAACCATCTGGCTGGCCACTGTGAGAAATAAGATACTGGAGTAGATGGCCCTTTGGCCTTATCTGGTAAGGATGCTCTTGTATTCTTAAATAGGCATTGACATTTCAAAGCCACCTAAGCCCACGGCCACCACCACATACTAAGGCAGAAAATTCCATAAATTAATTATGAATTGTGTGCTGAAATGTTTTCTTTTGTCTGTTCTGAATTTACTGCCCAGTTTCACTGGATGACCCCAAGTTCTAGTATTATGAGACAGAAAAGACCCTCTCTGTCCACTCTTTGGGCTTTATAAGGAAGGTGGCAGATAAGCAAGCCCCAGCCGCTGGCCGCTGCCCCCTAAGAGGCAGCCCAGTTACCACAGCACAACCAGAAGCATGTAGCCCTGGGGGAAAATGCCATTTATTTCAGATTCAGAAGTACATGTAGCAGAGACGTTATAAGGAATATGAGCCAAAGGCACCCTTCAAGAAATCTGGGCAGAATGCATTCCAGTCCTTCCCCGCAACCAGACACAAAAACCTCATAGAATCATAGACTTGAGCAAATACTACTCCCAATTCCAGAAAGAAGCTCATATTCAAGTGGCTAATTGCAGCAAGGGATTTGGTACAACAGCAGCTGGCCACCTACCATGAAGTTCTGCTGGAGCGGGGACCAGGAGTACATGATAGGCACCAGGGCTACAGTGTTCAGAGTCCGCATGAACAAGGTCTGTGTGCTCAAGTTGGGGAAAATGCTCTCCACTGTGCACTGGAGCGGGGAGAAAAGTTGCAGACAGTAAGAAAAGAGCGATGCAGGCTGGCCTGCTCAAAAATCAGTCTTTCTACAAAATATCATGCTCACTTCTATTACACTATTAGTGTAATATTGTAGTGTAGTATTACACTACTTCTATTAGACGGAAGTAATGGGCATCAATGATCAGTCACTGGATCAGGTAAGGATTCCCTTCAGAACGATCTCACAAGTTTCCTCTCCCACTTCCTTGGTCAAGAACCACCACATTCAAGAAGATGCTGGACCGCCGACTGGAGCCAGTTTATTCAATCACATGATGCCAATATTTCATGAGCTCCACAATTATGGTGTTCCTAGGCCCAATTTAAGGTGTTGGTTCTTACTTTTAAAGCCCTGGATGGTTTGGGACCAGGACATGGGAAGGATCATCTCCTCCCTCACAAACCTACCAATATACTGCAGCCATTGTGGGAGGCCTTGCTCCACATTCCTCCACCATGTGAAGTGTGTGGGGTGGGGTGGGGGTTCTTGACTTCGGAATTCTTTGACCCATAAGATCCAGCTGACTGCTTTTCTGCATGCAGATTTACAAAAATGCCCTCTGACTTGATCGGTTGTCAGGCTGCTGCTGCTGAAATGTTGGGCTCACTGCTTGCTACCAGGCCCGCTGAACTGCAGGCTCATAACTGCACTGCAATGCAAGCTCACAGGAATAACTGGAGCGCCAGACGAAAAGACTTGCCTTCACTACTGAAAGTAGACCATTTCATCCAAATCCACACCCAAATGCTTCCCTGCATCTAGAAGGGCTGGCAACCTTGTACTAATACAAGCCCAGATTCCCAGTGGGCCAGCACTTGGTGTATCAGATACATGCCACGCTGTTTATGCTTCCCACAGGTCCTTCTCCCAGTTATTGTGAAAAGATTATGTACTATAGCATGGCAGAATAACATGGCGGACCAGGAATATCTTATTCCTGGGGTGTGGATACAAACACAGGGGGGTCTGATGGCACAACATGGCAATGAAAGACTGACACATCCACAGAGGCCAGCAGCTGCCTCCTTGGCATACCTGTTTGAGAAAAGGGTGCCCCCCAACCAGCTTCATGGACTGAATAGGTTGAACTCTAAGCTTTTTCCAGTCATCATTCAGGATGTTTATCTTTTCTTGAACCTTTGCATAGTTACATACAAACAACGCCTAGGGAAAAAGACAGAATGAGAAAACGTGTCATCACCAACCTCACCCCAAAGAAGATTAAGCCCTCTTGCCACCTGGAAGAGTGTTCCATGGAGCCCCAACCCAGCAAGCAGGAATTCGCCCTTAAGTCTGCATCACTGATAAAAGTCTATCAGCAATCTTATGCACGCAGGCAGGCAAATTTTCAAAGATGAAACCCACACCACATTTGTGTTGATTCAGTCAAGATCAACCCTTCCCATACCACAATAGCATATAATGCCAGCTGCGTCTCTCCTCTCTGGTTCTTCTCTCTCAGGCAAAGATGTCACCATGGCTGCTTGATCAATGGGGAGATCTCCTTGCACCCACATACACTAAGAAATGAATTCCGTTTTTTTTCTCAGATCAGAGTTTTAAAATTCAGTTTTCAATGTTCTCTTCTTCCTCAGGAGTGTCATCGAAGGCCATCTCTATTACTTGAACTATTATTTATTTTAAAC
Organism: Heloderma suspectum; assembly: GCF_057233095.1. Lineage (NCBI taxonomy): Eukaryota > Metazoa > Chordata > Lepidosauria > Squamata > Helodermatidae > Heloderma > Heloderma suspectum. The sequence goes on along the minus strand of NC_139462.1, from coordinate 127,780,003 downwards.
ATTTGTATCCCACCCAGTATCATTAAGACCTCAGGGCAGCATACAGATAAAATAAATTTAAACAGTATAAAACAATAAATAATATAAACAGCCAAAAGCATATTAAACCATTAAACAAGCTAATACGAATTTAAAAATCTAAAACAATACAACAGTTAAAACAGTGTGTAACTTCAGGGAATTCAATTAGCCCTCAAAGGCTTTGGTGAAAAGCCATGTTTTAACTTGGCACTGAAATGAAACCAACATCTGCACCAATCAGGCCTCCAAGGGGAGGGTATTCCACAACTGGGGTGCCACAGTAGAGAAGGCTCTCTCCCACATCCCACCATAGTGTATGAATTGCACTGGTAGAACACAGAGGAGGGCTTCTCCAACATATCTCAATCCTTGGGCAGGCATATATAGGGAGAGGCGCTCCCTCAAATATCAAGGTCCCAAGCCGCTTAGGGCTTTAAATGTCATCACCAGCACCCTGAATTCCAACCGGAAGCATATTGGCAGCCAGTACAATTCCTTTAAAACTGGCATTATATGATCTTTCTGTGATGTTCCACTCAACAGTCTAGCTGCTGCATTTTGCACTTTCGAACTCATCTTCAAGGGCAGCCCCACATAAAGTGCAGTGCAGTAGTCTAATCGGCAAATTACCAGTGAATCGTTATCCCTGTCCAGGAAAGGCTATAGCTGGCAGATCAGCTGAAGCTGGCCCCAAGTACTCCGGGCCACAGAGTCCACCTGGGGCTCCAGTGACAGGAATAGATCCAAGCTATGCACCTGCTCCTTCAGGGGGAGTGCAACCCCATCCAGGACAGGTTGCTTACCCAATTCCCAGACTCAGAAACCACCAATCCACAGAGCTTCCATCTTGTCAGGATTTAGCTTTAGTTTATTGGCCCTCATCCACCCCATTACAGCCTCCAGGCACCGGTCCAGCACCTTCACCGCCCCAGCTGACTCCAACGACAAGGAGAAGTAGAGCTGAGCATCACCAGTGTACTGATGACACCCCACCCCAAACCTCCTAATGACCTCGCCCAATGGCTTCATATAGATGTTGAACAACATGGGGGATAGAATAGAACCCTGTAGCACCCCACAGCTTAATAGCCCTGGGGTAGAACAGGAATCCCCCAATACCACTCCCTGGAATTGGCCCTGTAGGTAGGAGTGGAACTTCTCCCACGTCGCAGAGCCGATCCAGTAAGATACCATAAGCAGTGGTATCCAAAGCTGCTGAGAGATCCAGGAGGATCAACAGGGTGGCACTCCCCCTGTCTTTCACCAGGAGTAGGTCGTCAGTCAGAGCAACCAAGGCTGTTCCAATGCCGTACCCTGGCCTGAAACCAGACTGAAATGGGCCCAGATAATCAGTTTCCTCCAACAACATCTGAAACTGCCCAACCACCACACGCTCAAGCACCTTGCCCAAAAAAGGGATATAGAATCATAGAATAGTAGGGTTGGAAGGGGCCTACAAGGCCATCGAGTCCAACCCCCTGCTCAATGCAGGGGGTTCCCACATATTAGCGATGGGGCGATAGTTCCCACATACCTCTGGGTCCAGAGAGGTCCTCTTCAGGAGAGGGTGCACTACAGCCTCTTTCAAGGCAACAGGCACTACCCGCTGACACAGTGAGGCATTTGCCAACCCCTGGACCCACCCAATCAATTCACCCCTGCTAGATCATATTAGCCAAGATGGGCAAGGGTCATGCTACATGTGATGGGACAGACTGACTCAGACTGTCCACATCATCTGGCTGCCACAACTTAAACCAATCCCAGGAAATGCAACCAGACGGAACACTGGACACCTCCCCACACACTGAGATAACTGTGGTGTCAAGTTCTGAACTAGGAGTCTTGCAGCACATGGCACCAACTGTTGTGAACCAGAGTCCGCTTGGCTCACATAAGCTTCTGCCATAATGAACCTGTTAGTCTTTAAAGGTGCCAGAAGGCTCTTTGCTGTTTCTGCTGCAATAGTAACACCCCTCTGGAAGTTTCAGCTCAATTGTTACTAGACATGTGGAATCCTAAGGAAGGCAGGGAAGGACGTATCGAGAAGCTTTCCATGCCTTATTTAAGCTATTTATCCTCCGGAAGGAAAGCCGGTGGCAAGGTAAAGTTCTACTCACTCAGAAGCCATCTGACCACCCGTACTGGAAAGAGGCAGGGCCTATGGAAAAGGAAACCTTTTCCCCTATGGTTAGGTACATCTTTACCTTGGCTCCCATGTTTGCTTGAAGTCTCTTGAGCTGCCTAAGGCGCATGTATTCTGACTTGACCTTCCTTTTCCAATAAAGGATGCATTTTGATGTTGGTGAGGCTGGAATCTCCACTTTCCTGGGTGGAGAGAACAAGCAGAAAATGAGCTACGTGAACAGTACTAATGGGAGGACTGTAACCTCTACCAGGTCTCATGAACTCTTCCTCAAGAAAAAAATAATCAAGCCAAGCTACATCTTGTGACCTATGCCTCTCATGCAAATTAGCATATTTCCTTGTTCTCTGTTACTGCTGGTCATGGGGAAAGGGAAAAGAGCTATTATCCAGAGTGCTGAAAGCACTGAACAGTACATGCTCTGCTCAGCACTGCTTTTGGCTTTTGATATTTCACCAAGCATTGCTCCCACTTTTAAGCCACTATTAAAAAAAACAAAAACAAAAATTGCATTCACAGGACACTGTACAGTGCCAGTTTGGGTTTGTGTAATGAAGCTGCCAAGCCTAGATTGTAAATCAGATGGGTCCTTAATCATAGAATTCTAGACTTGGAAGGGACCTTGAAGATCATCCACCCCAGGGATTCAGAACCTCTAGCCCCAAGTCCTAATCCAGCCCTCCTGGGATCCCCAGATGGTCACACCTCTTTCCCCTGACCACCAATTGTTTGGTGTTTTCCTGGGTTTTGCAGTTTTTCCCCATTCTAAAAGGCGGAAATGCCTTTCCTAAGGCTTAGCCGCTGGCAGTCAGAGATTGAAGCTAAAATATCCTGGTATTTTTTATATTTTGGTCCTGCCACTTTGGCTTTGGCTCCACCCACCACTGGAATGCAGACTGCAAGAGCTCCTCTGATATGATATGAAATTTGGCCCACAGGCTAAAAGAGGTTCTGAACCCCTGATCTAGTTCAACTCACTGCTCAGTGCAGGCTCTGCGATGCACTGACAGCATCTCTGACAGATTGCCCTCCAGCCTCTGGTAGCCTGCTCCACTGCTGAACAGCTCTCACTTTCAGGAAGTTTATCCTAATGTTTAGCCAAAATCTGCTTCCCTGCAACTTCCAATCATTGGTTCTAGTTCTGTCTTCTGGAACAACAGTGGAGCACAACTCTGCTCCATCTTCTGCATTAGGATTTCAATTAATCCAGCAGCAGCATCACCAACATTCTCTTCAATAGCTTAAACCCTATTAGAGGTACACAGGGGTTCTAGGGTGCAATCAAAACCAAATGTCACCTTGAGAATCTTGCATGAAATGAGTGCTTATGAATAATGGCTACTTTAAAAGAATGACATGAGTGCTCCTTTTCCCCACAGTAGAACAGTGAACTGGGGAGGCAAAAACTCCAGGCCTCCAAAGGATGGAAAAGTCGTATCAACGACAGTATAGCAAAGGCAGAACTGCAGGAGATCAAGATATGACTCCCTACTCACATGAAGCGCTAACGAGGATGTTTTTTTTCTTACCAGGGAGAAGTGGAAAAATGCAAAAACCCTCTTTCCCCTTTGCATTCAACACGTCAGGTGAAACCCTGAGAGACCAAGCAACTGCAACCCTTCCCTTACATACATCTGGCTGGTTTTAGGTATTTCCACATGCACCATGAATGGCTACATTTATGTCACAAGACATGTGGCCTGCCTAGGTCAGCCTTCCCCAGCATGGTATCCTCCAGATGTGCTGGACTACAACTCCTACCATCCCCAGCCAGCATGGGACATCAGGCTGGGGAAAGCTGACCTGGGCTGAAACATTAAAGACACGGCCATAGCAGGTCTTGCCTATCTCACACCTCACAGCAAATCCCTCCTCACCCTGCAGCCCTTTTACCTCCAAAACAAAGGAGGTTTTCAAACATGACACTAACTCCTCCCATGGGTATGTTCATGCTTCTGCTGCGGGTCAGAAAGTAAAGAGAACCATTTTCAAACTAGCGACTATACGCTTTAAATTTAGATGGCACAGGAAATACAAAAGCTACGTTATGACCTACCTAGCCCCACGGACTGCCGAAGGCAACCGTGCCCACAGAGCCCCCCCAAAATCATGGGGGATGCTGGGCGTGCCAGGCACCACCGGCCCCCGCCCCAGCGACCCCGAGCGCCGCGCCGCCCTCGCCCCGCACCCGGCTGCCCAGGGACGCCCTGCGTGCCCCTCCTCCTCGCCCTTTTCGCTGCCTCTCCCCGCTTCCGCGGGGCCCCTCAGTTCCAGGCCGCCAGGCCCTCCGCACTCGGTCGCCGCGGCCCCCTGGCCCCGCCGGAGGCCCCCCGCCACTCACTCCTTAGACATCGTACTCGGGCGACCTACGGACACCGGCCCCCCTTCGCGGTACGCGTGTGCGTCGCGCGTCGCGTCATTGCCCGCCCCTTTCCATTCCTGCAAAGCCCCGCCCCCGCTGCAGCAGCGCTCCATAGACTTAATAATTAGACTAACATTCGTGGGAGAGGCATTCCGGGTTCTGTAGAGGTCTCTTTCGCTTTCTCTCTCGCTCTCTTCCGGGGCGGAAGTAAAAGCGGCCCATAGAAATCAGTGGAGAAATCTAGAATTTTAGCATAGCTGCGATTGAACAGTGAGCGTCGTGTTGTCGTCGCCCCCCCCCCCCCCGCCGCCCCTCGGAGCAGAGACAGGAAGTGCTGCTCTTCGTAAAGGGGCGCTGAAACGTCGTATTCGTTGTGTGCGGCAGTTGTGGATTCTGTACAGCAATTGTTGTACACAAGTGCGGTTATGATGTGTTCTTACAGAGTTTGTTGTTCAGTCGTTCAGTCGTGTCCGACTTTTCGTGACCCCATGGACACGCCAGGCCTTCCTGTCCTGCGCTCTCTCCCGGAGCGTGTTCAAGTTCATATTCATTGCATCGGTGATGTTATCTAGCCATCTCATCCTCTGCCGTCCCCTTCTCCTTTTGCCTTCAGTCTTTCCCAGCATCAGGGTCTTTTCCAGGGAGTTTTCTCTTCGCATTAGGTGGCCAAAATATTTCAGCTTCAGCTTCAGTATCTGTCCTTCCAATGAGCACTCAGGGTTGATTTCCTTTAGGATGGACTCATTTGACCTCCTTGGAGTCCAGCGGACTCGTAAGAGTCTTCTCCAGCACCACAGTTCGAAAGCATCCATTCTTCGGCGCTCAGCCTTCCTTATAGTCCAGCTCTCACAGCCATACGTTGCTACTGGGAAAACCATAGCTCTGATTATACGAATCTTTGTCGCCAAGGTGATATCTCTGCTTCTTACTATGCTGTCTAGGTTTGCCATAGCTTTCCTCCCAAGGAGCAAGCGCCTTTTAATTTCATGGCTACAGTCACCATCTGCGGTGATCTTGGAGCCCAAGAAAATAAAATCTGTCACTGCTTCCATTTCTTCCCCTTCTCTATGCCAGGAAGTGATGGGGCCAGATGCCATGATTTTAGTTTTTTTAATGTTGAGTTTCAACCAGCTTTTGCACTCTCCACTTTCACCCTCAGCAAGAGGCTCTTTAGATCCTCTTCGCTTTCTGCCATTGGGGTGGTATCTTCTGTGTATCTGAGGTTGTTGATAATTCTCCCGGCAATCTTAATTCCAACCTGTGATTCATCCAACCCGGCGTTTCTCATGATGTACTCTGCATATAAGTTAAATAAGCAGAGTGACAATATACAGCCTTGTCGTACTCCTTTCCCAATTTTGAACCAATCGGTTGTTCCATGTCCGGTTTTTACTGTTGCTTCTTGACCCTTGTACAGGTTTCTCAGGAGACAGGTAAGGTGGTCTGGTACTCCCATCTCTTTAAGAATTTGCCACAGTTTGTTGTGATCCACACAATCAAAGGCTTTAGCGTAGTCAATGAAGCAGAAATAGACGTTTTTCTGGAATTCTCTTGCTTTCTCCATGATCCAGCGAATGTTGGCAATTTGATCTCTAGTTCCTCTGCCTCTTCGAAACCCAGCTTATACTTCCAGTAGTTCTCGGTTCACATGCTGCTGAAGCCTAGCTTGTAGGATTTTGAGCCTCACCTTGCTGGCATGTGAAATGAGCACAATTGTACGGTAGTTTGAACACTCTTTGGCTTTGCCCTTCTTTGGAATTCGAATGTAAACTGATCTTTTCCAGTCTTGTGGCCACTGTTGAGTGTTCCAAATTTGGTGGCATATTGAGTACAGCACTTTAACAGCATAATCTTTTAGGATTTTCAATAGCTCAGCTGGAATACTGTTAACTCCGCTAGCTTTGTTGTTACTAATGCTTCCTAAGGCCCACTTGACTTCACTCTCTAGGATGTCCGGCTCAAGTTCAGTGACTGCACTATCATGGCTATCGGGGACATTAAGATCTTTCCTATATAGTTCTTCTGTGTATTCTTTCCACCTCTTCTTAATCTCATCTGCTTCTGTTAGGTCCCTGCCTTCTTTGCCCTTTATCATGCCCGTCTTTGCACAAAACGTTCCCTTGATATCTCCGATTTTCTTGAAAAGATCTCTAGTCTTTCCCATTCTGTTGTTTTCCTCCATTTCTTTGCATTGTTCATTTAAGGAGGCCTTCTTGTCTCTCCTTGCTATTCTCTGGAACTCTGCATTCAGTTGGGTATATCTTCCCCTTTCTCCCTTGCTTTTCGCTTCCCTTCTTTCCTCAGCTACTTGTAAAGCCTCATCAGACAGCCACTTTGCTTTCTTGCGTTTCTTTTTCTTTGGGATGGATTGAGTTGCTGCCTCCTGAACAATGTTACAGACCTCCATCCATAGTTCCTCAGGCACTCTGTCTGTCAGGTCTAATCCCTTAAATCTATTCATCACCTCCACTGTATATTCATAAGGGGTATGATTTAGGTCATACCTGAATGGTTTAGTGGTTGCAATTTAAGCCAAAATTTTGCAATAAAAAGCTCATGATCTGAGCCACAGTCAGCTCCAGGTCTTATTTATACTAACTGTATAGAGCTTCTCCATCTTTGGCTGCAAAGTACATAATCAATCTGATTTCGATATTGACCACCTGGTGATGTCCATGTGTAGAGTCGCCTCTTATGCTGTTGGAAAAGAGTGTTTGCTATGATCAGCGTGTTCTCTTGGCAAAACTCTGTTAGCCTTTGTCCTGCTTCATTTTGTACACCAAGGCCATGCTTGCCGGTTATCCCAGTGATTTCTTGCCTTCCTACTTTAGCATTCCAATCCTCTATGATGGACGTCTTTTTTTGGTGTTAATTCTAGAAGGTGTTGTAGGTCTCCATAGAACCGATCAACCTCAGCTTCTTTGGCCTCAGTGCTTGGGGCATAGACTTGAATTACTGTGATGATGAATGGTTAGTCTTGGATTCGTACTGAGATCATTCTATCGTTTTTGAGATTGTACCCCAGTACTGCTTTTCCCACCCTTTTGTTGACTATGAGTGCTACTCCATTTCTTCGAAGGGATTCTTGCCCACAGTAGGAGATATAATGGTCACCTGAATTAAATTCGCCCATGCTTGTCCATTTTAGTTCACTGATTCCCAAGATGTCAATGTTCAGTCTTGCCATCTCATGTTTGACCACCTCCAGCTTACCTTGATTCATTGATTTTACATTCCAGGTTCCTAAACAATATTGTTCTTTACAGCATTGGACTTTCTTTTCACCACCAGACACATCCACAGCTGAGTGTCCTTTTGGCTTTGGCCCAGCCGCTTCACTCTTTCTGGCGCTACTTGGAAATTCCCTCTGCTGTTCCCCAGTAGTATATTGGACACCTTCCGACCTGAGGGGCTCATCTTCCGGCATCATATCTTTTAGCTTTGTGATACGTTCCATGGGGTTTTCTTGGCAAGAATACTGGAGTGGGTTGCCATTTCCTTTTCCAGTGGACCACATTTTGTCAGAACTCTCCGCCATGACCTGTCCGTCTTGGGTGGCCCTGCACGGCATAGCTTATGGCTTCACTGAGTTAGGCAAGCCCCTTCGCCACAAAAAGGCAGTGATCCATGAGGGGGCTTACAGAGTTTACCAGTATCCTTTTGCCCATGGAAAGACCTGGGCAAGGGGAAAGACCTTTCACCTGAAAGAACAATGTAACCCTTTCATTGCTGCTGCAATATTCAAGTTCCTTGATTAACAAGTAGGAAAAAAGTAAAAGTAGCCATGCTTCCGACTATAATAAAATCTCCAAAATCCATGTTGCTGCAATACCTTTATTAGGGGAAGATACCTTCTTAATTTGGACACATGGGAAAGAATTACTGAAGAATTTCTATAGTAATTGTAATGCCTTTATCTTGCTACCAATGTAGTGTTACCCATTCTTGCTTGAAGCTCTTCTAGAAGATGATTTTAATATCCACAACACGTGGAAACAACATTGGCTAGGAAACTATTCTCCACAATGCCGAAGCTTGCCCTGCATCTTGGAAAAAAAACCCTGGATTTGACCAGCCCCATGCAATATGGACAACCTTGAACCGAATTCACACAGGTCATGGTAGATGTGCAGATGCCCTTTATAAATGGGGCAAAATAACATCAAATTGTTGCTGGGAAAGACGGAAGGCAAAAGGAGAAGGGGACGGCAGAGGATGAGATGGCTAGATAGCATCACGGATGCAATGAATATGAACTTGAGCACGCTCCGGGAGAGAGCGCAGGACAGGAAGGCCTGGCGTGCTATGGTCCATGGGGTCACGAAGAGTCGGACACGACTGAACGACTGAACAACAACAACAACAACAACAACATCAAATTGTGATTGTGGGGCTGAAAAACAAACTATCCAACACATAGTGACAGAGTGTCAAAACCAAGTCTACAATGGAAACTTTGCTAATTTCCTGGCTGTGACAACTGAAGCAAAAAACTATATCTGTAACCTAGACATATGTTTGTGATCTTCCTGTCTATATTTTATATTTTATAAATCATATTTATTATGCTCTATGTTTTTATTGTAACACGATGTGAATGTGCCATACGATAGAAATAAATAAATACATTCTCCATACTACCACCATCTTAAAGGATGCCCACCTTCATAAAACCTACTGGCCGATATCTACCATGTAAGCATTTACCATCCTCATCAACAAAAAAGGCTTTCTTCAGCTATGTGCATAGTAAAAGACAGAGGAAAGAAATGGTGGTTCATCTATTAAATAAGGATGGCAAAATGATAACAGATGACAAAGAAAAGGCAGAAGTGCTCAATTCCTACTTTGGCTCAGTCTTCTCCCAAAAGAGGGTCTATGACCCCCCCGGCAAAGGCGAAGTACAGGCTGAAGGGACAGGATTGCAGCTTGAGATTGATAGGCATATGGTCAAGGAACACCTAATTACTTTGAATGGGTTCAGATCTCCAGAGCCAGATGAACTGCATCCTAGAGTAATAAAGGATCTGGCAGAAGAACTCTCAGAACCGCTGTCTATTCTCTTTGAGAAATCATGGAGGACGGGGGAAGTGCCAGATGACTGGAGGAGGGCTAATGTCCCTATCTTCAAAAAGGGTAAAAAGGAGGAACTTGGGAAGATCACTGCCTGCTGAGGTTTAGACTTATAGCAGCGTTTCCCCTCTGCAGGGGTGAGGGACCTATTAAGATGGTCCAGAGGGCTCGGGGGGGGGGGGGGTTCCGGCTGATATGTCTGGCACTCCTGTCGAAGCCCTGGTCGACATGTGGAATGCAAAAATGAACTGGGCACTTGACACGATTGCTCCTGAGTACCCTCTCCAGAGTAGAGCTCATATGGCTCCATGGTACACCCTGGAGCTGAGGGTGATGAAACAACATAGGAGACAGCTTGAGTGCAGGTGGAGAAAAACTAGTGGATGCAGTCGAACCCTGGTGTGTGCCTATGGCCAGGTATATTCATAGGCAGTGAGAGCAGCAAGGAAAAAATATTTCACTGCCTCTATTCAATTGTCCATACACCACCCAGCAGAGCTTTGTAGGGTTTTACATTCTGGCCCTAAGGACACTATAGAACCATCTGAGGCCCACTATAATACATGGGCTAGGCACTTCCAGAATAAAACCTCTTGCATCTGCCAGGACTTAGACTCCAGTATTACTACAGGTGAATCTGGTGAGGTATCCAGAGCACAGCCTTGTCCAGTTTTCTTGGATGAGTTTCAGTTGGTACAGCTTGAGGACGTGGACAAGGTGCTTGGACAGGTTCGTGCAACTACTTCCATATTGGACCCTTGCCCTCCTTGGCTAATAAAAATTAGCAGGGAAGGAACAGCCAGCTGGGCTAGGGAGGCAATTAATGCCTCCTTGCGAGAGGGAGTGGTCCCGGGTTGTCTGAAAGAGGCAGTGGTGAGACCACTCCCGAAGAAATCCTCCCTAGACCCGGAAAACCTTAATAATTATAGGCTGGTTGCAAATGTTCCATTCCTGGGCAAGGTCCTTGAGTGAGTGGTTGCCAACCAGCTCCAGGCACTCTTGGATGAGATCAATTTTCTGGATCCATTTCAATCAGGAATCAGGCCAGGTTTTGGCACAGAAATAGCCTTGGTTGCCCTGTATGATGACCTATATCAGAAGAAAGACAGAGGGACTGTGACCCTGTTGATTCTCCTTGATCTCTTGGTGGCCTTTGATACCATCGACCATGGTATCCTTCTGGGATGGCTCTCTGCACTGGGAGTGGTAGGTACTGCATTACAGTGGTTTCACTCCTACTTGGAGGATCAGCTCCAGAAGGTGGTGCTTGAGGCACTGCTCAGCCCCATGGATTCTCCAATATGGGGTTCCACAGGGGTCAGTTTTGTCCCCCACACTGTTCAACATCTACATGAAACCGTTGAGTGCGGTCATCTGGAGTGTGTTGTCATCAGTATGCTGATGACATGCAGCTCTATTTCTCATTTTCATCTTCTTCAGGTGAGGCTGTGGATGTGCTGAATCAGTGCCTGTCTGCAGTAATGAACTGTATGAGGGCTAATAAACTGAAACTCAATCCAGACAAGACTGAGATGCTGTTGGTGGGTGGTTCTTCTGACTGGATGGAGGGTGTTCAACCTGTTCTGGATGGGGTTGTACTCCCCCTGAAGGAGCAGGTCCATAGCTTGGGGGTCCTCCTTGAACAATCTTTGTCACTTGAGGCTCAGGTCCTTCTACCAACTTTGGTTGGTGGCCCAGCTATGCCCCTATGTGGACAGGGATAGCCTGGCTTCAGTTGTCCTCTGGTAACCCCCAAATTAGATTACTGCAATGTACTCTACGTGGGGTGGCCTTTGAAGACAATTTGGAAACTGCAGCTCATGCAAAATGCAGCAGCCAGATTGTTAACAGGGACCAGAAGGTTCGAACATATAAGACCGACTCTGGTCTGCTTGCACTGGCTGCCTATATGCTTCTGAGCTCAATTCAAGGTGCTGGTTTTAACCTATGAAGCCCTACATGGCTTGGGACCACAATACCTGACAGCATGCTTCTCCCGAAATGAACCTACCTGTACACTACATTCAGCATCTAAGGCCCACCTCCGAGTGCCTCCTCCAAGGGAAGCTCGGAAGGCAGCAACGAGGGAGGGGGCCTTCTCAGTTATGGCCCCCCATTTGTGGAACAAGCTCCCTGATGAGGTCTGCCTGGCGCAAACATTATTATCTTTTCGGCACCAGGTTAAGACCTACCTCTTTTCGCAGACATTTGGCAGCACATGATGAGTTTTAATCGGTCCTGGTTGTGTCTTTGGTTATGTCTGATAGTTCAGTGTTGCTTTTAATGATATGTTGTTTGTCTATATTGTTTGTGTGCTTTTATGTGCTTTTCTGTAAATGGCTTTTCAACTTTTTATATTGTATTTAACATTTTAACTTTTGTAAACCACCCAGAGAGCTTCAGCTATGGGGCGGTATAGAAATGCAATACATAATAATTAATAATAATAAGATTGCACGCTTAGTGCATGTTGTGGTTTGTAACTGTTGCTTTAAGAGAATGGAATGCTCCCTGCAGATCTGCCTGTTTAACTGTCTTTTATACTGAAAGCCTCCAGTTCCACTTATAGCATATGATGAAGTGGGTTGTAACCCATGAAAGCTCATGATGAATTTTATTTAAAGTATCTCTTGTCTGATTGGAATTCTCAGGTCATGGTTAAGGTCACTAGATTTTGCTTAGTGGCTATTATCTGTCAGAGAGAGGTGACAAATCAGCATCGCTGAATGTTTTATAGCTGGGGTCCTTCTTGTTCTCTCTTATTGACATATGTACAGCCCCATTTTCAATTTCTGATTTTTAATCATATTTTATTGTTTTAACTGTTTTGATATGCTGGTTATTTACCGTAATAAACTGAACTGAACACAAAAGCTCATGCAAATTTATTAAGGGCCCAATCCTATGGGGATACTCAGCCATCTCTGAACTATCCAATGCAGGGCGGACAGAACACAGAGGGGATCCTCTCCTCCATGCTCTGGCCACCCTTCACTTGCAGGTAGACAGGTGATTTTGGCTGTCTAGCTGGGAATATTGGAGCAGGAGTGGGGGAGGCTGGATGGCGCATCGGACGTGTCATTACGACGCTTCTGCAGTCTCCTCCCCTCCCTGCCCACGGGAATTCCCCCTTTTCACCTGATCCACTCTGTGTTTACGAGCGTGGAGACAGGGAAGAACCATGCCATCTATGAGGTGGAGGGCCGTGTGGTTTCTGGGAACTGAGCTTGGACCTCTGGCTAGCAGGCAGCAGCCATAGGATTGCTCTCTAAAACATCTGAACAACTAAAACAGATAGTCTTCATGTGTGCTGCACTTAATCCTTAAATTTGTAAACAAAATGCTGCACTATACTACTAAAAAAATTGTGCAAGCTTTCGAGATCACCAGATGGAATAAATAGATTAGAGGTTTGTTATTTGTTTGGAGCTTTTCAACATTTAAAGAGCAACATATCTGCATGGCAGTCAATAAAATACAGAACTGCTGAGCACTGTATTTGGACTAGGGCTGTGTTTCCACCAGTGATTTACTCCAACCTGGCTGCATGGTGAGGTCTCTATGTTTCCAGGATGTCATGGCCATTCAGCTCCAGCCCCGCATTTTAATGTGGATAAAACACTTCTTCTGACACTGCTTATAGTCCAACTTTTCTAGCTTACTTTGGCTCCATTACTGACCTGTTTCCACAACCGCGCTGGGTTCAGTATCATAGTCCTGCCCATGGGGCATGTAGACTGGCCTCTGTGGGTATGTCACTCTGACCTCAGTGACCCAACCCATTCCATCCCTGTTTTCTGGAAGTTTCATTGCCATTTTGGAGCAGGATGCCAAGGGACCAACATTTAAAACATCATTGAAAATAAGCACTAGAACACAGCCCATGACCCCAGTCAGTTTTTTTTTCTCCCATTGTGCTGAATGAGGTTTGCCCTCTCAATGACCACAGAAATAACAGAGAAGCCCCTCAATTGATATGGCACACATATCAAAGCCCTCAATTCCTTAAATGCGATTAAGCGCGATCTGGAGGCTATGGTCCATTGCCTTAGGACGTAACGCCTTCACAGCTCCATATAGAGATCCTGTACGTTAAAATGAGGGCTGGTTTTGCTCTCTTTCCCCCAACAAACCTATTAGTGTCTCCTCAGAAGTAACTCCCATTGCGGTCGATGAAGCTTGCCTTTGAATGCCCACATCAGAACTTACAGAGATTCCCCCTCAATGGAAATGGCACACTTTAAAGCCCAATTCCTTAAGTGCGATTAAGTGACCAAATATCGAGGCTCCAAATAATTGTCTTAGGAAGAAAGTACTTCACAGCTTCCTTATAGATATCCTGTGGGCTACAACGGGGGCTAGTTTCTGTCTTTATGTTTACTGCTGTCTTTCCCACAACAAACCCATTACTGTCTCGTCAGAACGTAACTCCCATTGTGATCAATGAGGTCCTCTGGGTTAAATGGGGGCTAGTTTCCCCTCTTTGTGTTCTTTCCCCCTGCCTTTCCCAGCACAAGTATATGTGTCTGCTCAGAAGTGTGGAAGTAAGCCTGACTAGGCCTTGTAAGTAGTTTGGTTCAGGCGAGGTGCCTGATGGTATTGAGTGTGTGCGTGTGCGCATGTGTGTGTGTGCATGCACGACCATAAGAAGGTAGTTATAATTTGCTCATAAGCAAGAAATCCCTATCCACCTAAGTAACTCATCCCTAAAGATAAGAAGGTCAATGTGCTGATAAGACTGCGCTGAGTACTAATTGGTTTATGAGCATGCGTAGTGTGTTTTCTTTGTTCTCCAACTTTCAGTCTATATAAATGCATCCTGTTTTCTTTCTGGGGGAGAGACACAGTTTTGTCTGTCTCTCCCATGGCCATGATGTGCTTTAATAAATTTCTGACTGTTCAACCTAAGCTGCCTTAGATATTTCCTTAACAGAAGTAACTCCCATTGTGCTCAATAAGGCTTGCTCCTGAAATGCAGATGCAACTGGACTTTCAGGGGAAAGGAGAAGGGGGGAGGGGGAACCCTCTCTTTAGAGCAAAGCTGATTCCTTTAAAAAAAATCCTGTACTCCTCCATGAGCTTCTCCTTCGGTTGTCCTGGAAACACGGCTGAGGAGGCGGGAACACAGATGAGGTAATCAGACCCAACCCAGACTCCACTCAGACTCCACCCAGCCATCAAGAAAATAATTCAATTAGAGCTACAGCGATGATAAGCCGGGTCTTTAAGGGCTGTGGAAACAGGAAAAGGGGAAGATGCGACTGGGGAAAGATCGCAACAAAGTGAAGCTGATAGCGTGGAAACACGCCTCAGGAGGAAGCCTGAGAAGGCAATTTAAATACTTATCCTTTGCACATGTTGGGGGAGGCGAGGAGAGATGTAAACCGTATTGTTAGAGGGAACTGAAATACAAAAAGTACAGACAGTGATGATTACCTTAAGGGTTGCCATTCACAAAAGTTTGATGGATGATAACACAGACATCAGCGCAATGGTGAGCCAATTAACATACAGTCAGGGCCAGAAATATTGGAACAAGGAAAACTGTTTTGGCAGTTGGCCTCTGTACACCACCACATTGAAGCTGAAACACACCCAGATGGGAGCGAAGTCAGGACTTTCAGCTGTAATGCAAGGGGTTTAACAAAAGTGGGGCACTAACCACTCAGGAAGGACAGCCAGTGGCATACACACACCGCCATCGTTGGTGGCTCATAAGTAATGGAACGAATGGCTGACAAGCAGCTGCATGGCCATGTGTGGCCTGTTTCCTGGGTACCCCATGACCAATCAAGCAGAGAAAAGGCCTGGAGGTGGTTCTGAGCGTTACTTTTGCATTTGGTAGCTGTTCACTGGAACTCCCAACATGAGGTCCAAAGAGGTGTCCATGCGAGTGAAGGAGGCCATCATTAGGCTGAGGAAACAAAATAAACCGATCAGAGAGATTGCAAAAACAGTGGGAGTGAGCAACACAACAGTTTGGAACATCCTGAAAAAGAAGGAATTAACTGGCAAGCTCAGCAAGAGCAAAAGGCCTGGAAGACCACCAAAGACAACTAAAGTGGATGACCGCAGAATTCTGCTCATGGTGAAGAGGAACCCTTTCACAACATCTAGCCAGGTCAAGAATGCTCTTGCCGAGGTAGGCATGTCATTGTCAACATCTACAGTCAAGAGATGGCTTTATGAATGTAAATACAGAGGCTTCACAACACGGTGCAAACCACTGGTAACACTCAAGAACAGACAGGCCAGATTAGCCTTTGCCAGCAAACACCTAAAAAAGCCTGCCCAATTCTGGAATAAGATTCTTTGGACTGATGAGACCAAGATTAACTTGTACCAGAATGATGGGAAGAGAACAGTATGGAGAAGGAAAGGAACAGCTCATGATCCAAAGCATACCACATCATCTGTCAAACATGGTGGAGGGAGCATTATGGTATGGGCATGTATGGCTGCCAATGGAACCGGGTCACTGGTGTTTATTGATGACCTGACCGCTGATAAAAGCAGCAGGGTGAATTCTGAAGTGTATAGGGCTATACTTTCTGCTCAGATTCAGCCGAATGCTGCCAAACTGATAGGACGCCACTTCGTATTGCAGATGGATAATGACCCCAAGCAGACAGCAAAAGCTACCCAAGAGTTTCTCCAGGCAAAGAAGTGGGATGTTCTTCAATGGCCAAGTCAGTCACCTGATCTCAACCCAATAGAGCGTGCTTTTCACTTACTGAAGACAAGACTGAAGGCAGAAAGACCCACAAACAAGCAGCAGCTAAAAGTAGCTGCAGTAAAGGCCTGGCAAAGCATCTCAAGGGAGGAAACTCAGCATTTGGTCATGTCCATAGGTTCCAGACTTCAGGCAGTTATTGACCGCAAAGGATTTTCATCCAGGTATTAAAGGCGATCCCTATGTTTGAAATGATGTTGGTTTGTTCCATTATTTATGAGTAGGCTGACCATATTTCCTTGAGATAAAAATGGGATATTGGGATGACAAAAATGGGACACAGTTTTTATTACAGCGGAGAGTTCCGCTGTAATTAAAAAATAGCTAACAGCTGGTTGAACCGAAATATGAGTCTGAAAAGTCCAAATCAAACGGAATATAGGGCAGACAGAATCTCTATGGGCAAAATGATGGTAGAAATAACAGTAAGACTCACCCTCCTGGCTCCCATATGCTGAATGGGGCTTAGCGACTGCCTCTTGAATTCCCTGCCACTGCAGACAAGCAAGGGGGCGGCATCTGATCGTCACTAGCTCAAGAAGCCTGGCCCTGACTGGATAAAGTAAATGGAACTCCCTCTTTCGTCACACTAGTAGTTTTAGTACACGCATTGATTAGCATAGAGCCTTATGAGAAACGTGTTCATTTTTTTTTACAAAAAATTAAAAACGGGACAAAATTGACATTTATATTAAAACGATGGGACGGTCAGGAAATATGAAAAAAAACGGTACTTTCCCGTTTAAAACGGTACGTATGGTCAGCCTACTTATGAGCCACCAAGGACGGGTGTGTGTGTATGCCACTGGCTGTACTTCCTGAATGGTTAGTGCCCCACTTTTGTCAAACCCCTTGAATTACAGCTGAAAGTCCTGACTTCACTGCCATCTGGATGTGTTTCCTTTCAACTTCAATGTGGTGGTGTACAGAGGCCAACTGCCAAAACAGTTATCCTTGTTCCGATATTTCTGGCCCTGACTGTATATAGTGTGATAAAAACAAACAGAAAAATTGCCCTTATTCAAACCATAGAAAACAGAGTAGAATCCCTTGATGAATAGCAATTTCAGGTTGATATCTATGTTTGAAATTCCTTTGGTCAAGCATGGTCACCACCTTATAAGGTCATTGACTGTCCTGGGAGGTTGAAATGTTCCTGCACTGGATTCTGAACATTTCCATTTCCCAATACGTATACATGAATGGTGACTACGGCTCCTCCCCAACACCGCTCAATCTGGGAATAATGATCTGTGTGGATTTCTGCTGGAATTTCCACTGGCAGGGTTATTTTTAAATGTTTAAATGCTGGTGCACAATCCTGGATTTCTCCATGCTCTCTCTCCCCACACCCTCCAATTTAAAAAGGGGGTTCCACTGTAAATCTAGAAGCTCTCCATCCAAATAATGAGATATGCCACTCCATTTTTTTATCTTTCTGCAGAGATCTCACTTCAAAACCATGCCCAGAGATACTCCTTCCCTGGCTGGCATGAGGAGGGGGCAGAGATACTTGTTAAATGGAGAGGACCACTGTGCATGCAGCAGATTCAAGAACACCTGCTCCTTCCTGAAACTCCCTGGATGGCCTTGGGCCAGTCTCTCTTCAGCTGTTGGTCCAGCTTCTGGGGTGGGGTGGGGGAGACATGCAGACACCATATACGCCACACTGAGCTCCTGGGGAAGTTTAGATGTATCGGTGTGGAGAGATATGGGCAAAAAGACGTACACTTACCGACAGGAAATATATTGTGCAGGTAATAGACTGTACCACTGCAGGAGGGGGAGGGCGCACTAATGTAGAGATCTTCTTGCTGTTATGAAGAATGATTTTTGGTGCAGTGTGCCTTGACACCAAAAATATGCTGCAGATGAATTGGGTCATACTGTTGTGTGGGGGGAAGGGGAGCAGGGGGAGAGGGGACATAGCGCTGCAAGTTAATGGACCGCTTCTATGTTTTATTCAGGAAGACTGAATGAATGGTGCATTGTGAACAAACTGAACAATGCACAGCACAGACTTCAAATCAGACTTCAAAACAGTTTCCAACACGACTCCATTTAAAATCCTCTTTACTAAGGCATTTACAGGCTACCAGCATCTGTGTGGAGGTGGAATGAGTAATCAAGATTTCACAGACAACACACCTTCAGGGCCTTTTCCCAGTAAAAATGTAGGGAACTTTTCAAAGTGAGTCAAATGTATTAGAACAAGTATATTGGTAAAACAGTGCAGTAAGCTTTAGAGTTCCACAGAGCCTTTCTTCAAGCTGAAATGGGGAAAAATAACTAGATCTAAATACCATGGAAAAGGTCTATAAATATGCTTCTCCTTATTCCCAGAAAGTGTAACCACCTGACAACTTTAGGCTTAATTTTTTCTAGGGCTTCCCTCCGGACTGCCTCAGAACTGATCTTCCATGACAGGACTCCTCCCTGGAACATGAGATGGTCAAGAAGAGAGCCTCTGAGCATATTCAGAGCACTTTCCCCCTCATCATTGAGTGGTTAGCCACCACAAGCAGATTCCAGACATTTGCATTTGGAAGAGGAACTTCCAGGTTAAACAGCATGGCTTAAGCCTCTCCACTTCTCTCTCTAGAAATTCAATATATAGAGCATACTTTCACACCTAACGTGGGGAAGAGAGGTAACTTGAACCTTACATTCTTGTAAAGAGCCCAGCTTATTTTAAAACACCCACGTACCTCCAATCATGGATTCCAACAGGAAAAACTCTCAGATATCTAAAACAATTCAGAAACTTGAATCACCATTTGCTTTGGCATGGGGACTTCACTATGTTGGGGTGGGGCTGGAGAGCAGCCAAGCAAATTCCCATGAAGCTGAGTCTGTGTAGTTCTAATAGGGGCTCACAGAAATCATGTGCTAGTACCACCCCCCACCCCGGCCATTGCTTCACTTGTTTATAGAAGTGCCCTCACCCCGCACCTGGCTTGCCTGGCTGCGGGGGGTGGGGGGAGATGGGACAAGGACGAAGGCCATTGGCCTTTGCTCCTTGCGTCACCTGGGGCGGTGGGGCCATGCTGGCTGCTATTTAGGCCGCACCACCCCCTCTTGCCACCCCGACATTTCTCCTGCCTGGGGGATGCTCTACAGAGCGGATGGTGTTCATCTCACCGAACTAGGCAATGATGTCTTTTTGGTGAGGGGGCATTCTGGAGTGTTTACTGCGCAGGTGGGGGGTAGGGATGTTGGAGAATTCCATCACGGACTCCAGTGAGGCCGTGGCAGAACGGGGCAATCCCCCCCGCCACCCTGCGGAATCCCCCTGGGATGGAGCCTACCTGGCGGCGGCTCCGGCAGCGGCCAGAAGACTGCCCGGAGCCGCTGCCGGAGCTGCCGCCGGGCTGCGGCTGCAAATGGCGGCCACTACGCCATTTGCGTCCCTGCCTTTTGCCTGATAGGCTACGTAGATACTTAAGTAGCCTATCACAGCTTGGCAGGGATGCAAATGGCGGCCACTATGGCAGCCGCCATTTGCGGCCGGCGCAGCACAGCAGCGGACGGAAGTCTGGCTGCAGGTGGCCCTGGCCGGCGGTTCCGCAGAGTCGCAGCGGAGCGCAGCCAGCCGGGGAGGATTCTGGGGGGAGGGACGGAGCGCCTCCCCCCCACCGTGGATGCCCCAGATCAAAAAGGTAAGTACATTTCGTACATCCCTAGTGGAGGGAGGGCGAGTAAGCAGAGGCTTGTCGCCCTCCTGTGGTGGCTCTGGGCGGGCACCCCACTGTGGGAGAGGACAGGTGAGCATTCATAGGCACCGTTTCAGGTGACTGGTAAGGCCCAAGGCTTTTGGCTCTGGGTTTTGTGGCCCTAGTCGGGAGATACGGCTTACCTCTGAGGCCAACCCTCCTCATCCACTCAGGTTCTGTGGCTCGGGGGGGTGGGGGTGACAGGGGAAGGTCTCCCAGCCCAGAATTGGGTATGTTGGATTGGGGGCGATGGTGGACACCCTGCCCCAGACGACGAATGCCTCACCCCACACCTTTCAGGTTGGTCTTGTTTGCTGCATGCCTGCCGGTGCTTCCTTCGCAGATTGTAATCTATCAATAAATGTGGCCCTGTTTTATCCCAAATCTATTTGTGTTGTCTCATCATTTCTCCCCCATATCCATCCGCAAGTGCCCTCACCCCACGCCCAGCTTGCCTGGCTGCGGTGGGGGGTGTTGCGGTGGGGGGAGGATGGGACAAGGACGAAGGCCATTGGCCTTCGCTCCTTGCACCACTTGGGGGGGGTCATGCCGGCCGCTATTTAGGCCGCACCATCCCCTCTTGCCTCGTCATTCCTGCCTTTTGAGCTCCCTCCCTGCCGCCCATCATGCAGTGCGAGTTATACTGGTCGCCCTATTGGGGGCCAAGTAGCAATTTTGGCTCTTAGCCATATTGGCTGGGCTTCAGGTTTTTTGCCTACTTCACACTGCAGTTTGGACAGGGAGCAACGTATATTAATTGGTATCACCCAATTGTACTGGCTTCCGGTCACATAACTGTATTGGTGGCTCCGGGCAGCCACTCCGCTGTGGGAGAGGCCAGGTGAGCATTCGTAGGCACTGTTTCAGGTGACTGGTAAGGCCCGAGGCTTTTGGCTCTGGGTTTTGTGGCCCCAGTCGGGAGATACGGCTTACCTCTGAGGCCAACCCTCCTCATCCACTCGGGTTCTGTGGCTCAAGGGTGGGGGGGGTGACAGGGGAAGGTCTCCCAGCCCAGAATTGGATATGTCGGATTGGGGGCGATGGTGGACACCTTGCCCCAGACGACAAATGTCTCACTCCACACCTGTCAGGTTGGTCTTGTTTGCTGCGTGCCTGCCGGTGCTTCCTTCGCAGATTGTAATCTATCAATAAATGTGGCCCTGTTTTATCCCAAATCTATTTGTGTCATCTCGTCATTTCTCCCCCCCATCCACCTGCAATTGGCCTTATCTTATTGACTTCAAAGTTATGTTTTCCTTCTGATTTTAGATACCTAAATTGCTGACACATTTTCAGCATGCCTTTGGTTTCATAGCTAGAGAGAAAAGCCTTAGTATCTTGAATGGACAACATAAAGAGGCACCACATTTCAAACTAGAGTGCTGCAGGATGCTGTGGTATTAAAAAAATAAACAAATTATTTTATTTATTAGATTTCTATATCGCCTAGTAACCAAAGTTCTCTGGCTGGTTCACAAAGCAAATGATGGCCACAATTCAGTACAGAGAGCTGGACCCAGGATCTGCCTTCCCTGGACAGAAGGGCTCTGCTCATGGAAATTGCCTCCTCGCCATTCTGGAGGATCCCCTCTCTCCATCTCTCCCCTGCACCACAGTTCATCCAATTCAGCATAGTTCCCCTGCGTAGCATTTTTAGGGTGCTGGAGGGGCTGCTGTGGTGAGGAGGTAGCAGGGAGGTCCTCATCTGCCAGCCCAGTTGCATGGGCCTTAATCTAGAGCCAGCCAAGAGTTACATGTGTGTAAGGCCACAATATGCTGAAGGCATTCCTAACTTGGATTGGATTTTGGTTTCACACAGGATTTCCCACTATTAGGAAATTGTGTGTGCGCTGAGGCCCATAAATCCTCTAAGCAGCTCCGGCAGAACTGGCATTAAAAAGCAAGGCTCACCTGGGACATGTAGACAATAAGACTGTCTCTGAACATGTGCAAAGTTTATCACAGCCAGTCCATACATCTGAAATTAGGGGCCTGAAACCCCAGGATCTCTCCTTCACCAAGCCAGAGGACATTCATGCCTTTTGTTTGCTATTTCAACAATGAAGTATTACTGTCTCATATGTAAAACAACTGGTCCTTGTTTCATTAGATCCCCACTGAAGAGAATAACATTCCCTCCCATTGGCTGAAGCGCTGCCAAATGCCCAAGCAAAACATGAGGGCCATGGGGGTCTCAGGCACCCATGGGATAAGGGAGATGGGAAACACTGGATTTCTTTCCAAGGCTGGGGATGAGAATGCCTCGTGTTCTCTGGCATCCTTTCCTGTATTCCATCCTGGTTTTGCTTTTCCACAGAGGTAGGTGTCCATCTCCCTGCAGTGGGATTTCTCTGACCCATTACAAAAATGTGCCATTTTCTCACATCCATTATGTGGGGATGAAATATACTCCTGGCAGTGGACTTGGCTAGTGAAAACATCATGCGTGGGGGTGGGGGGAATCTAGGCTTCCATGTCTGGAGAGCCCCTTTGTAGCAGGAAAAAGACCAAGAGGCTTGTAGAATCTTTAAAACAGGTTGGTTCATTGTGGCCTGAGGTGGTAAGTGTGTCTACCTGTGGGCAGAGGTATAGTTAGAATATAAAATCTCTAGCTTTGCAAGGAGTGTGGTATGTTCGTTCTCTGAACTTAACACTGATTTCAATGAATTTACCAAATTTCTGGCTCTGTTTCTCTAATAATAATAGCAGTAAGAAGTACCTAGAGAAAGAAAATGGCTTTTTCAAGAGCCTTTATGTTTCTGATTCCTTAAGAGCTACTCTTTCCCTTTGAACAAGTTAGATGTTCACACACACGCACACGCACACACACACACGTTGTGCTACTGGAACCCCACCAAATCATTGGCTTTGATTCTAGCATAACAAACATTTGGAAGAAATTACAATAAATTTGCCTTCCTCAATGAGCATCTCTCTCATTCAAAAATATGTCAGATTCTTCAGACAAGTGAAATATCATGGTTTGTAAAGCCGTTCTGTTTATCTTAGGGGGCTGGGTTGACATCTGCCAGTGTTTAGCCCAGGTTATTTTATCTGGCACCAGTACATTTGGTTTCCTATTCTTGAGTTTACTTACATCCTTTAAATAAGGCAACAAAATCATCGTGGCATTAGGACAGCCGTGTATTTGTGGACACCTGGTGGATGCCACCTACCTCCAGGATAACTTGAGGGACCCTTTGTTGTGGACCTGGGGTCAGAGCTGGGGCAGAGTGAAGGGCAAGGAAGCTCTCCACTGTGACTAGAAGTGGCTTCAAAGCAGCCCAAACGAAGAGGAGAGAGAGAGAGAGCCCCCTTCCCTTTTCAGCAGCTGCACAAACATGCTCAAGCAAGGAGCAACCACAGCAGTATTGAATTGGTGGGGGCCAGGCTTGGGGAGAGACCCAACAAAACTCCTCTTTTGCTACTGCCAAATGCTTTCCTTTACCCCCTCCAATCTCTTGTGCCACGAGGATCGTGATAAGGGACACCCAAGAGGGGCAAGATCCTCAAAAACAAGGGGCTTAGGGTGGGGCCAGGACTGGGAAGGGCAGGTCGATTGCAGTTCTGACATTATCCTGCACCAAACCTTCTCTTCCTTTCTTCACAGGAGGCACAGCACTGACCTATGGAGACCTTGAAGATGAAAGTAAGAGAAACATATATTTGTGCTCTCAAGGGGGGCTGCCCTGGACCGAACATGCACACCACCAACCCCCTCTCCCCCTGCCACTGAAGTTTCCCCACAGCCCTCAGGCAGGAGGTCCTGAGCCTTGAAGAACTGTTTGCTTGGCAGGGACATGAGAGGGCTTTCCCAGAGGTTGTGCCCAAGAGCTGGAATTACCTTTCTAGGGAGACCCACCTAGCACCCTCTCTCTGATGCCCCAACTGTCGGGCAGACCGTTGGCCTATCAAGCTCACTTGATTTTTAAAGTTTATTTACAACATGTCTTATATGTTTGAATGTGAGCACTGTTTGGTTTTATCTGCTGTTCTTTTTTTAATTCTCTCTTTCTCTGAACTGTTTTATTTTAATTGGAGACGGTTTTTCAGGAGATGCCATTTAAATATGTTTTTTCTTGGAATTGGGTTAGCTCCTCCTGGGGCAAACAGTAGCCAGTAATGCAGTGTTTTCATTTTTAAACACACACACACACACACACACCCCGCTTGTATGGGGCAAATGGTATGGTGTATATATGGCCTGTCTCTTTAAGAGACATGTGATTCCTGGGAATTACTCCCCTCCCTGGTGGCTGGAATGGTTCAGTCTGTTGTTGCTTCTAGATGGTGAACATCTCTTTGCTGTTCTGCTGCTGTAGTTTAATGAAGTTTCCTGTTTGAACTCTGGAGTCCTGTTGCTTCCTGGTCTTAGGGCAGCCACTACTGAAGGTCTTCAGTATCCTTATCGTTTACCCACAGCAAAGAGGGAAACCTTACAAAAGGCACCTGAAATGGCATTAGTTCAAGAGTTGGGTAGGCGGAGCGAATGAGCAGAGGCTTGCTCTTCGCCCTTCCCTCACCCCCACTCAGTGAAGCTTTTAAAATCAGTAGGGCTCTTTGTAACTTTGCACTTCCTCAGCTCCTCAACTGCAGTTTCAAAGCATCAGGATTGGCTCCCCTTCATTCTCCTGACCCCTCTGTTGCACAACTGTGCCATTTCAAAGCATCAGGGATGGCTCCTCTCCCACTTCGGTGCACAAACACCAGACAAAGGAATTCTGCCGACGCCTCTGCTCAATAAAGTGCTATCGAAGGCAGTGAGTTACTTCCAGGTAGCCATATTTAGCCCTATGCTCTCCCCATGCCCCGCACAACTTTCTCTTCTGCCAATCAGTGCTGCTTCCACCAGCCTGTGCCAAAGCCAGCAGAGGTCACATGGACTCCCAAACTGCACTGAAGCCACTGTGATGGGACAGTCCATCAGAGAATGAAGTTGGAAGGGGAAAAAACAGATTTAGGCAAAGAAATGCTATGCTAACTATGGGGAGGACCGTGCAGCATCTGACATGATCATCTTGGGGGCAAAGTAGAACTGGGGTAAAAGCTCCGTGTAGATTGGCCCATGGTAGAAAGGCAGGATATAAATTGAAATAATAAGCAAGCAAGCAAGAGGTCAGCCGGTGCAGCATTTTTGGCATCTCCAGTGATGGGAAAAGGCTTCACCTGCTGAAATTTTGCCCACCATAAAGCTGTTGAAGGCACATGAATGCTACCAGGAAAAAAATGGCAAGGCAACCCTACTGGCTGCCACCACCACCGCCATCACCAAACAACAATAGATTCCTAATAGGGCCATCAAGTTAGAGCAGGGAAAACTTTTCAGTTGCAGTTTTCCTACCAGCCCCCTACTCCTCAAGCTGCAAAAAATTCCAGAACTGGCTACAGTTTAGGATCAGATGAATGGAGCATCCATCTTGGGAAGAAAGGGAGTTGATGTGTCAAGGTTCTTCCTTTGACCTGGACCCCCTGTTGTTGTTGTTGTTGTTCAGTCGTTAAGTGGTGTCCGACTCTTCATGACCCCATGGACAATAGCACGCCAGGCCTTCCTGTCCTCCGCTCTCTCCCGGAGTGTGCTCAAGTTCATATTCATTGCATCCTCTGCCATCCCCTTCTCCTTTTGCCTTCAGTCTTTCCCAGCATCAGGGTCTTTTCCAGGGAGTTTTCGCATTAGGTGGCCAAAGTATTTGAGCTTCAGCTTTAGTATCTGTCCTTCCAATGAGCAGTCAGGGTTGATTTCCTTTAGGATGGACTCACTTGACCTCCTTGCAGTCCAGGGGACTCGTGCGAGTCTTCTCTAGCACCACAGTTTGAAAGTATCAGTTCTTTGGCTCTCAGCCTTCCTTATAGTCCAGCTCTCACAGCCATACATTGCTACTGGGAAAACCATAGCTTTGATTATACGAATCTTTGTCAGCAAGGTGATGTCTCTCTCTGCTTCTTACTATGCTGTGTAGGTGTGCCATAGCTTTCCTCCCAAGGAGCAAGCATCTTTTAATTTCATGGCTACAGTCACCGTCTGCGGTGATCTTGGAGCCCAAGAAAGTAAAATCTGTCACTGCTTCCATTTCTTCCCCTTCTATATGCCAGGAAGTGATGGGGCCAGATGCCATGATCTTCATTTTTTTAATGTTGAGTTTCAAACCAGCTTTTGCACTCTCCACTTTCACCCTCAACAAGAGGCTCTTTAGATCCTCTTCGCTTTCTGCCATTAGGGTGGTATCGTCTGCGTATCTGAGGTTGTTGATAATTCTCCCGGCAATCTTAATTCCGACCTGTGATTCATCCAACCCAGCGTTTCTCATGATGTACTCTGCATATAAGTTAAATAAGCAGGGCAACAATATGCAGCCTTGTCGTACTCCTTTCCCAATTTTGAACCAATCGGTTGTTCCATGTCTGGTTCTTACTGTTGCTTCTTGACACTCGTACAGGTTTCTCAGGAGACAGGTAAGGTGGTCTGGGACTCCCATCTGTTTCAGAATTTGCCACAGTTTGTTGTGATCCACACAATCAAAGGCTTTAGCGTAGTCAATGAAGCAGAAATAGATGTTTTTCTGGAATTCTCTTGCTTTCTCCAGGATCCAGCGAATGTTGGCGATTTGATCTCTAGTTCCTCTGCCTCTTAGCCTTGTGATCCTACTCCTGCCTCTGTAAGAGTCCCACCTTCCTTCTTTTAAACTTCCCCTTCCCAGTAATGTGGGGTTTAGGCTGTAGATGTGGGGTGACTGACACTCTAGACACTGTGTTTAACCACAACAGTTTACTGGTATATTTAAAGCTAGCAATCACAACTAAAGGTATTGACAGAATAGAGCTGAGTGATACAAAAGGCATTAAAAGAAAATTAAAATTTGAAAACACAAGTTCCTTTACCCTAGCTGAACTTAGACTTTTCTAGGCTGCTTCTTCCTGCTCATTCTTCAGACTCTGCTCTCACTTCAGGCTCTGGCTGTCTTTGCCCTTACTGGCTGTCTCCCTGTCTTTATATAGCCTTCTCCCTCAAAACCAAAAGTACTGCTTCAAACCTGAAGAAATGAAACTTAAGTGGAGAAATGGTTAAGTGGAGTAACTTAAGTGGAGTAACTCTCAGGGTTACCCTCTTCCAACAGCAAACTCCAGGCCTTCCCCCCACCCCCACTTTGCCTCTGTAGGGCTCAAACCTTCACGTGATGCTTTTTCACTTCTGACAAAAAGGTTCTTCAAAGGAAATAATAGATGTCTATAAAATTACTCTGAACTAGGGATGTACGAAAATCACTTACCTTTCCGCGGATTATGTTGATGGTGGGGAGGGAGGCGTTCTGTCCCTCCCACCGGAATCCTCAACGGGGGGGAGGCGATCTGTTCCTCCCCCCCCGGAATCCTACACGGCCGGCTGTGCTCCGCGGCAGCTCTGTGGAGCAGCCGGCCAGGCCCAGGCCAGAGCCGTCTGCAGCCGGATTTCTGGCCGTGGAGAGCTCTGGGTAAACAAAAAAAAACAAAAAACCGCGTACGCAAATGGCGGCGGCTATGGCCACTGCCATTTGCGTTCCTTATTTTTTGCCGTCTTAGTCTACGTAAATATTTATGTAGACTATGACGGCAAAAATAAAGAGGAATGCAAATAGCGTAGCGGGTGCTATTTGCGTCCCTTTTTGATTCACCGTTTTAGCCTACGTAAATATTTACGTAGGCTAAAACGGCAAATCAAAAAGGGACGCAAATAGCGCCCGCTACGCTATTTGCGTTCCCCTTTATTTTCGCTGTCATAGTCTATGTAAATATTTATGTAGACTAAGACGGCCAAAAATAAGGAACGCAAATGGCGGCGGCCGTAGCCGCTGCCATTTGCGTACGCTGTTGTTGTTTTTTTTATGATAGGCTATGTAAATCTTTACGTAGCCTATCACGTCTTGTAAAAAAAAATGACAAGACTGCAAATGGCGGGGGTGGCAGCCGGTCGGAAGACCAGCCGCCGCTGCCACCACCGCCACCCGGAACATCCGCCCCAGGTAAGTCTCGTCCCGGGGGGGATCCATGGGGCGGGCGGGGGGGCAGGCCCGCCACGGAGTTCGGGGGGCCGAATGCACTGGCATTCGGCCTCACCGAGATCCGTGGAGGAATTCTCTGACATCCCTACTCTGAACAGTGTTCAGAGAGCAGATAAGACAAGTTTTTCTCTTCTTTTTTGAAACAGTCAAATGTGGTGCCAACCAGTGAATTTGACTGAGTCCAGATGGACAACAGTGAATACTCCATTGTCCCACAAGTGATGAACTTAACGAAACCCATTGCCTCAGGATGTTCTGATAGCCACTATCATGGATGGCCTTTAAAAAGATTGTTTAGGTTCCTGGGGAATATCCATGATTGTTAGCCATAACAGCCAAGAATTAAAGCTTCACTTTCAGTGGCAGGATTCCCAGTTGCCAGGCATTGAGACTAAGGGCTGCCTTCCCCTGTGATCGCAATGTTCTTCCCTCCTAAACTCTGACATGTGGTGACTGCTGGTAGCCATGTGGTGAAGGGAAAACAAGCTGCTTGTCCTCAGAGAGGCCCCCATTGTTGTTCCATGTTCTTGTCATTTAAATTCTGTGCTGGGCTGATCCCTACCACCTGCATGTTTGCCCCCCAGCAGAGCTTAAATTTGAGCAAGGACAATCTCCATCCATCCAGACTTGCTTGGGAGCTTCTGAGGGGAAGCAATTTACGCTGTCACTGATGGAGGTGGAGCGCTATGCTAGATGCAGCTTCAGTGTGGTCCATAGTGGCAGGCCAAGTGTGCTGATTCCCTCCCTTTAAGCATGTGTCCTGTCTAGAACCAACAGCTGGAAGAGAAACTGTGTGTGTATCAGGGAGGTAAAGAGGCCTGGCAGGTCCCCCACCCTCTTTTCCTCAAGGAGACAAAGGTAGAGGTGGAGGATCCCCACGCCTGAGCCATCACTGACTCAGGCCTGACTAACATTTATCTTTCTTTTCTAGTTTCCTACATGTATCGAGATGAAGAAGGTGAGCATTGACCTCTTCTTCTTGCTCCCCCGCCCCTGCCAAGAGTTGCAAAATAGGAACTCTCATATTGGAACCCAGACCTATTCTAACGACTGGCCTCTGTTTTTATGGGATTTGCATTCCAAAATGTCCTGCTTCCTTAGCCCCTGTCTCGCCTGCATCTATGGTCCCTCTACTCTACTGGGAATTTTCACAAGTGACACTAAATATATCTCTTAGCGTGTTTTCACACGCTATCTAAAGCAGAAGTAGGCAACCTTTTTAGGCCCTTGGGCACATTTGGCAGTTTGAGAAACTGTCCTGGGAACCACCACAAAATGGCTGCCATGCCCACCCACCATCTTCCTTTGCTAAGAATGTTTCTGAGTCCCACTGTTTAGCCCAGAGGTGTTCATGGGAAATGAAGACAGCAGCGGCTGGAGGTTCTCACTTTGCTTTGAACCAATCCCAGCTGCCAGTAAGAAAATGAGGTATTTTAAATGAATGAATGAATGAATGAATGAATAGTGGGATGGGTAGGACACGTTGGTAGGTGCCAAGAAAGGTGTCTAGGAGCACATTGGTGCCCATAGGCACCATTTTGCCTACCTCTGATCTACAATGTAAATGTAAGTTGGCTAGAGTAGGCATTCGATTTCTCTCTCATTTCAACAACATTTATATGTGGTTTAAATAGTATGGGGAAGGAACAGAGAAGCAAACAAAAAAATTGCCAGAGATTGTGGTCATGAGCTCTGCAGTTTAGATCCAGTCTCAAAATGGAGATTTGCAGACTGAATGCATGTAGCAGGTATCATATTACACCTAGGAATGCATTTTGGACAGAGAAGCAAAATCTGGTTTCCATTTCTGAAAATGAAAGAGAGCGGCTGCAGCTCAGATAAGAACATAAGAAGAGCCATGCTGGATCAGACCAAAGTTCCATCTAGTCCAGCATTCTGTTCACACAGTGGCCAACCAGCTGTCAACCAGGAACCCACAAGCAGGACATGAACACAACAGCACCCTCCCAACCATGTTCCCCAGCAACTTGTGTACATAGGCTCACTGCCTCTGGTATTGGTGGTAGAACATAGCCATCAAGACTAGTAGCCATTGATAGCCTTTTCCTCCAGGAATTTGTTCAACCTCTTCCTTTTGCCTTCCACTTTCCCTAGCATCAGCATCTTCTCCAGGATCTCCTGTCTTCTCATTATGTGGCCAAAGTACTTCAGTTTTGCCTTTAATATCATTCCCTCAAGTGAGCAGTCTGGCTTTATTTCCTGGAGCATGGACTGGTTTGATCTTCTTGCAGTCCAAGGCACTCTCAGAATTTTCCTCCAGCACCACAGTTCAAAAGCATCCATCTTCCTTCGCTCAGCCTTCCTTATGGTCCAGCTCTTGCAGCCATAGGTTACTATGGGGAATACCATCGCTTTAACTATGCGGACCTTTGTTGTCAGTGTGATGTCTCTGCTTTTAACTATTTTATCTAAATTTGTCATTGCTGTCCTCCCAAGAAGTAAACGTCTTCTGATTTCCTGGCTGCAGTCAGCATCTGCAGTAATCTTTGCTCCTAGAAAGACAAAGTCTGTCACTGCCTCCATGTTTTCTCCCTCTATTTGCCAGTTATCAATCAAGCTGGTTGCCATAATCTTGGTTTTTTTGAGGTTTAACTGCAACCCAGCTTTTGCACTTCCTTCTTTCACCTTCGTCATAAGGTTCCTCGGCTCCTCCTCACTTTCAGCCACCAAAGTGGTATCATCTGCATATCTGAGATTGTTAATGTTTCTTCCAGCGATTTTGGATGAAAATCCTTTGCAGTCAATAACTGCCTGAAGTCTGGAACCTATGGACATGACCAAATGCTGAGTTTCCTCCCTTGAGATGCTTTGCCAGGCCTTTACTGCAGCTACCTTTAGCTGCTGCTTGTTTGTGGGTCTTTCTGCCTTCAGTCTTGTCTTCAGTAAGTGAAAAGCACGCTCTATTGGGTTGAGATCAGGTGACTGACTTGGCCATTGAAGAACATCCCACTTCTTTGCCTGGAGAAACTCTTGGGTAGCTTTTGCTGTCTGTTTGGGGTCATTATCCATCTGCAATACGAAGTGGCGTCCTATCAGTTTGGCAGCATTCGGCTGAATCTGAGCAGAAAGTATAGCCCTATACACTTCAGAATTCATCCTGCTGCTTTTATCAGCGGTCAGGTCATCAATAAACACCAGTGACCCGGTTCCATTGGCAGCCATACATGCCCATGCCATAACACTGCCTCCACCATGTTTGACAGATGATGTGGTATGCTTTGGATCATGAGCTGTTCCTTTCCTTCTCCATACTGTTCTCTTCCCATCATTCTGGTACAAGTTAATCTTGGTCTCATCAGTCCAAAGAATCTTATTCCAGAATTGGGCAGGCTTTTTTAGGTGTTTGCTGGCAAAGGCTAATCTGGCCTGTCTGTTCTTGAGTGTTACCAGTGGTTTGCACCTTGTTGTGAAGCCTCTGTATTTACATTCATAAAGCCATCTCTTGACTGTAGATGTTGACAATGACATGCCTACCTCAGCAAGAGCTTTCTGGACCTGGCTAGATGTTGTGAAAGGGTTCCTCTTCACCATGAGCAGAATTCTGCGGTCATCCAGTTTAGTTGTCTTTGGTGGTCTTCCAGGCCTTTTGCTCTTGCTGAGCTTGCCATTAATTTCTTCTTTTTCAGGATGTTCCAAACTGCTGTATTGGCCACTCCCACTGTTTTTGCAATCTCTCTGATCGGTTTATTTTGTTTCCTCAGCCTAATGATGGCCTCCTTCACTCGCTTGGACACCTCTTTGGACCTCATGTTGGGAGTTCCAGTGAACAGCTACCAAATGCAACTGTAACACTCAGAACCACCTCCAGGCCTTTTCTCTGCTTGATTGGTCATGGGGTACCCAGGAAACAGGCCACACCTGGCCATGTAGCTGCTTGTCAGCCATTCGTTCCATTACTTATGAGCCACCAATGATGTGTGTGTGTGTGCATGCCACTGGCTGTCCTTCCTGAGTGGTTAGTGCCCCACATTTGTCAAACCCCTTGCATTACAGCTGAAAGTCCTGACTTTGCTCCAATCTGGGTGTGTTTCCTTTCCACTTCAGTGTGGTGGTATACAGAGGCCAACTGCCAAAACAGTTATCCTTGTTCCAATATTTCTGGCCCTGACTGTATGAACAGGTTGAAAAGCATTGGTCCTAATACAGATCCCTGTGGGACCCCACTATTTACTTCCCTCCATTGGGAGTATTTACCATTTGTTCCTACTCTCTGCTTTCTGTCCTTTAACCAGTTACTGATCCATAAGAGGACCTCTCCTCTTATTCCATGACTGATAAGTTTGCTCATGAGTCTTTGGTGAGGGACTTTGTCAAAAGCCTTTTGGAAGTCCAAGTAAACAATATCTACCAGATCACCCCGTCTACATGTTTACTGACACTCTCAAAGAACTCTAAAAGGTTAGTGAGACAGGACTTACCTTTGCAGAAGCCGTGTTGATTCTTTTTCAGCAGGGCTTGTCCTTCTATATGCTTACTAATTTTATCTTTAATAATAACGTCAACCAGTTTACCCAGAACAGATGTTAAGCTAACCGGCCTGTAATTTCCCGGATCCCCACTGGATCTCTTTTTGAAAATTAGTGTTACATTGGCCATCTTCCAGTCCCCTGGTATAGAGGCTGATCTTTGGGACATGTTGCATATTTTGGTTAGAAAATCAGCAATGTCATATTTGAGTTCTTGAGAACTCTGTGATGGATACCTTCTGGGCCCGCTAATTTATTTGCTTTCAATTTATCAATAAGGTTGAGAACTTCATCTTTTGTCACCATTGTTGCCTCAGTTCTTCAGACTCCCTTCCTGAAAACATCAGTTCAAGCACAGGTATCTGTCTTATATCCTTAAGAAGGATGAAAAGAATTCATTCAGCTTCTCTGCATTCTCCTTGTCCTCCTTCAGTACTCCTTTAACTCCACTGTCATCCAGTGGTCCAACTGCATCCCTAGCTGGTTTTCTGCTTCTATTTAAATAATTCTTTATTGTTGGCCTTGATGTTGTTAGCGATATGCGCGTCAAAATGCTTTTTTGCATCTCTTATTGTCTGCTTGCATCGTTTGTGCAAGCTTGTGCTCCCTTTTCTTTTCCTCACTTTCCATTTTCTGAAGGAACCTCTCTTTTCTGTAACAGCTCCCTTAACACTGCTCATTAACCATGCCGGTGACCTCTTGGACTTGGTGCTGTCAGGGTAGAAACTGAGCTGATAGAACCCCAGAGCAGTTCTGATTCTGAGGAGGAACAGCAATCCGTGGGAGAGGAACACGCTCATCTCTCACAGGCACAGCAGCTGGCAGAGATTCCTCCTGCCAGCTGTCAGGAGGCCCTAGCCGACCTCTTTCAGTCTACTCCAGTAGCCAAATCCAGACACAGACAAAGGATTCTTTTCAAGGCTTTATTCCTTTTACAACTTAATAACTCTATCACTAGCGACTAAACTATGAACAGCAAAGTAATCTATGCCCCAGGTTGGAAACTGTTGGTCCCCATTTGAACGAGAATCACTTGCAGACCCTAAACTTATGGGCTAGGGAGAGTCCCTCCCCTTTTCCCTTGGGTCCTCTGGACGCGACCGTTGCTTGCGCGCCAAACGAGCACTACGCCTCCTTTCTGCGCCCTCCATAGCTCATCACTCTCTGCGTCTATGTCGAGCATCCAGCCAGTCCTCCTCCCGCGTTCTTTCACTCCCAGGACTGCTATCTATGTCTGGAATGCTGGTAGGAGGAATCTCTGCCAGCTGCAGGGCCTGGGAGGGAAGAACGCACTCCTCTCCCACGGACAGCTGTTCCTCCTCAGAATCAGAACTGCTCTGAGGTTCTATGGGCTCAGTGTCCACCCTGACACCAGCATTCCTGAGATAGATAGTGACCCTGGCAGTGAGAGAGCGCTGGAGGGGGGCTTGCTGGATGCTCGACGCCGATGCCGGGAGCGACGACAGCTGGAGGGCGCGGAAAGGAGGCGTAGCACTCGTTTGGTGCGCAAGCAACGGTCACGTCCCGAGGACCCAAGGGAAAGAGGGAGGAACTCTCCCTAGCCCATAAGTTCTGGGTCTTCCCGTGATTCTCCTTCAAACGGGGACCAACTGCCTAACCTGGAGCATAGGCTACTTTGCTATTCCTTGCTTAGTTGCTGGTGATTAGCATCTGAAAGAGTCATTAAGTTGTAAAAGGATTAAAGCCTTGAAAAGAATCCTTTTGTCTGTGTCTTGAGTTAGCTATTGGAGTAGACTGAAAGAGGCCGCCAGGGCGCTCCTGACAGCTTGGTCCCCGTTCCTCTTTTTTTCCCTCTCTCTTCTCCTACTGCCGATGGAGGTTGTCAGGGACCCGGCGATGCAAGCTCTGGCGCAAGACAACCAGGCTGTTCGTGATCAAGTGGCTCAACTGACGACTGCCGTACAGAATCTGCAAGCTGCAGTTCAACCCCCACCACCTCCGATTCCCCCCCGCCTCAAGTGCCCGGTGGCTCTGCCAGAGATGTTTCCTGGTGAGAAAGGACTTTTTCAGATTTTCCGGGCCCAATTGGAGTTGTACATGCACCTCC
This sequence comes from Heloderma suspectum, assembly GCF_057233095.1. NCBI lineage: Eukaryota > Metazoa > Chordata > Lepidosauria > Squamata > Helodermatidae > Heloderma > Heloderma suspectum. The sequence continues at coordinate 127,745,367 of NC_139462.1, read as the reverse complement.
GACCTGAGGATTTCCTGACAGAATAGGTTCGTGTAGGCTTCATCATTAACCTACTTTCAGGCATGGCAGCTAAATGGGTTTCGGGACGTCTTCTCACTAATGACCCCCTGCTCGGGGACTATCACAGTTTCATGACAGCGATGGCCAGCTTTTTTGGTGACCCCCTGCGCACGCAGATGGCTTCTCGGGAGATTCGCCGCCTCAGGCAGGGCAAGGACTCAGTTTCCAGCTACGCGACGACTTTTCGCTTGCTGATGCAGGACTTACAGTGGAATAATGCCATGCTGGTGGCTCAGTTTTTGGATGGTTTGAACGACGAGATCTTGGATGAGTTGGCGCACGTGCCTAGCCCGCCTACTTTGGAGGACCTCATCCAGACCTGCCTCCAGATAGATAGTCGGCTGGAGGTGCACTGGCAGACCCGGCGGGGCGCCAGGGGCCGAGAATTCCCTCCTCCAAGTCCCCCACGTTTCCTGCCCCCACCCCCACCCCCCGCCCCTGCTGTGGGGGCAGAGGAGACCCCGATGAAGCTGGGAGCTACCCGAGCCCCACTGCCGCCAGAGGAACTAGAGCAGCAGCGCACAGAGTGCCGATGCTTTCAGTGTGGAAAGCTGGAACATTTTGCCAAAACCTGCTGTGCTAGACTCGCAGCCCCACTGCCTCACCCTCCTCTCCTTCCTCCTCCTCATCACCAGGCCTGACTAGGCTGCCCCCCAAGCCTGTTGGGGGTCTCCAGTGTGGGGGTCGGTTCCACACCAGGTGGGTGCCTTCTGATACCCCCACACCCTCCCATCTGCTATTGCTTGTTCACCTCTGCTCATCCCAGTGGGGTGGGGTGGAGGCCCTAGCTTTAGTGGACTCTGGGGCTACAACCAGTTTCATGGATGAAACCTTCGCCCTCTTCCACAAGATTCCTACCCTGCCTCTTCCTGCCCCCTTGGCAGTGGAGACCATCAGTGGGCGTCCTCTTTCTTCAGGAGCGGTGACCTGGATTACAGCTCCGCTCACTGCACGCCCAGTCCCATGTTGAGCAGATTCAGTTTCACTTGGCCAAGGTTCCCCAATACCCAATCGTGCTGGGTGTTTCCTGGCTCTCTAAGTATAATCCTCAGATTTCTTGGAGGCTTCAGCAAGTGGAGTTTGCGTCTCCCTACTGCCGGGAGCATTGCCTCCTGATCAAGGCACCAGTCCCGGTCCAGGCCTTAACCCTTTCCTCTCTCTCCTCGTCTGCTTCGGGCAGTTCTTCAGCTACCATGATCCTCCCAGAGAAGTATGCAGCTTTTCGGGGTGTTTTTGACAAGAAGGAGGCCGACCAGCTCCCCCCCCCCGCCCATTTGACTGTGCCATTAACCTCATACCGGGGGCGACCATCCCCGCTGGCCAACTGTATTCAATGTTGGAGACGGAACTTCGAGCTCTGCGAGAGTTTTTGGACACAAACTTCAAACGTGGCTTCATTTGCCGTTCGTCCTCCCCCGCCTGCACCCCTACCATCTTTGTGGCCAAGAAATCTGGAGAACTCCACCTGGTGCACGACTATTGAGCCCTCAATTCGGTCTTGATCCCTGACGAGTACCCCTCCCTCTGATCCCTGAGATGCTGGAGCACCTGGGGCGAGCCAAGATTTTCACAAAGTTGGACCTGTGTAGCGCCTACAATCTGATTCACATCCGGGAGGGGAATGAGTGGAAGACCTGTTTCAGCACCTGGTATGGAGTGTATGAATACCTAATGATGCCGTTTGGGCTCGCCTGCGCCCCCCCCCCATGTTTTCGCGTTTTATGAATGCCATCTTCTGGGACTATTTGGACACTTTCCTCATTGTGTATTTCGATGATTTACTTAGATTTTCTGAGGACCCCCACACCCATCAGCACCATGTCTCCACCGTCCTCCAGCACCTCCACAAGAACCATCTGTATGCCAAGCTGGAGAAATGTGTGTTTGACCTAACCTCTTTGGACTATCTTGGCTACATTATCTCAGCTGACGGTAACAGGATGGATCCTGCAAAGGTCCAGGCTGTCCTCTCCTGGCAGGCTCCATCCACCAAGAAGGACTTGCAATGTTTTCTGGGCTTTGCTAATTTTTACAGAAAGTTCCTGCCCAGCTTTGCTCGGCTGACATCTCCTCTCACGGACCTCCTTAAGGGCAGGAAATCTCCTTTTCATTGGACGGCATCTGCCCAACAGACTTTCAAGGAACTTAAGAAGCTTTTTAGTTCTGAGCCAATCCTATTACATCCCGCCTGAGGAAGCCTTTTGTAGTGCAAACTGATGCCTCTGACTTTGCGGTGGGGACGGTGCTTTTTCAGCCAGATCGGGTGGGTGGAGGGTTGCAACCCTGCGCCTACCACTCCAGGAAGCTGAACATGTCTGAGAGGAATTATCCCATCTGGGAGAAGGAACTGTTGACCATCAAGTCTGCTTTGGAGACCTGGCGTCATCTGCTGGAGGGGGCACAGCTCCCAGTTGAAGTTAGAACCTACCATCGCAACCTGGAACATCTTCAGACAGCCCGTGCCTTAAACCAGCAGCAGATTAGGTGGTCACTTTTTTCCCCCCGGTTCCACCTTAAGATTTGCCATGTGAAGGCCTCCGACAACCTACAAGCAGATGCTCTTTCTCGTAAGCTGGACCTCCAGCCAGGGGGTGAGGGAAATCCCCCCCCTCTCTGATTCTTCCCCCCCAGAGCCTGGCGGCAGCTGCAGTGCCTCACTCTTGGGAGGAGCTCTTTCACTCTCCACAGGCTCAGGATGCTTTTGTTCACACAAAAGTGGAGGAATTGGGGCTAGCCTCTGCCCCCCACAACTCCTTCTCTTTGCGAGGTGGTCTGCTTTACCATTCCGGCCGGGTCTATGTGCCTTCTAGACCCTTCTGCGAGAAGATCCTCCATCAGTGCCACGACTCCCCCACTGCTGGGCATTTTGGCTTTGCCAAGACCTGCACGGAGTGTCGCGGGATTTTTGGTGGCCTCGTGTGTGTCGGGACATCAAGACCTTTGTTGCCTCCTGCCCAACCTGCCAACGGGTGAAGGCCCCCTCAGGCAAGCCCACAGGCTTGCTTCACCCCCTGCCTACCCCCTCAGGACCTTGGAAACTGCTCTCCCTTGACTTCATCACTGACTTGCCTCGTTCACACAGTAAGACCACTATTCTGGTAGTGGTGGATTTGTTTTCTAAGATGGCCCCTTTCATCCCCTGCTCTGGGTTGCCCACAGTCAGGGAGACGGCAGAGCTTTTTTTGGCGCATGTTTTCCGGCTCCACGGATGGCCCAAGGGTCTCATTTCGGATAGGGGGGCCCAATTCACTGCCCATTTCTGGAGGGAGATACTTGGGCTTCTCAATGTGATGCTTTGTCTTTCCTCCACCCACCACCCACAGACAGACGGTCAGACTGAGCGCACCAATGCGACTCTGGAGCAATATTTGTGCTGTTATGTCAATTACCAGCAAGATGACTGGTGTTCCTTGCTGCCTCTCACAGAATTTGCTTATAACAATGCCTGCCATGCTTCCACCCACCAAACTCCATTTTTTGCCAATTTTGGTTACCACCCCAAGGCTTTCCCGTCCACCCTAGCTTCCTCTTCAGTGCCAGCGGCCCATGACTTTTTAGAGGAGTTGAGAGCGGTACACCACCTCTTACAAGACTCCCTCAAGCAAACCAAGCCTGCCTACAAGGCCTCTGCGGACCGACGGCACCAGCCGGGTCCGTCTCTGCAACCGGGGGACTGGGTTTGGTTGTCCACCCAATACCTCCCCTCTCACTCACCGACAAGGAAGCTCGCGCCTCACCACATGGGGCCTTTCCAGATTACAGCCCAGATTAACCCTGTTGCTTTTCACCTGGCTCTCCCCCCCTCCATGAAGATTCATCCTGTTTTTCATCGGTCCTTGCTGTCCCCCCTGGTTTCTGGCAACCCTCATTGCTCGGCTGGCTCCCCCCTGCCACCAGTGCTGGTGGAGGGGGAGGAGGAGTTTGAGGTTGTGGAGATTCTGGACTCCCGCCTTTCTTGCGGCCGCCCGCAATATCTAGTGGACTGGAAGGGGTACGGGCCAGATGAGCAGTCCTGGGAACCCGCAGAAAATGTGCATGCTCTGATGCTGCTGAGGCGTTTCCACCAGCTGTACCCCCACAAACCTGGGGCCCCAGGGGAAGAGCATGAGGGGGGGGGCTCATGGGAGCAGGGATGATGTCAGGGTAGAAACTGAGCCGATAGAACCCCAGAGCAGTTCTGATTCTGAGGAGGAACAGGAATCCGTGGGAGAGGAGCTCACTCATCCCTCACAGGCACAGCAGCTGGCAGAGATTCCTCCTGCCAGCATTCCTGAGATAAATAGTGACCCTGGCAGTGAGAGAGTGCGGGAGAGGGCTTGCTGGATGCTGGACGCTGATGCCAGGAGCAACGACAGCTGGAGGGCACTGAAAGGAGGCATAGTGCTCGTTTGGCACGCAAGCAACGGTCACGTCCCGAGGACCCAAGGGAAAGAGGGAGGAACTCTCCCTAGCCCATAAGTTCTGAGTCTTAGAATCATAGAATCATAGAATAGTAGGGTTGGAAGGGGCCTACAAGGCCATCGAGTCCAACCCCCTGCTCAATGCAGGAATCCAAGTCAGAGCATCCCTGACAAATGGCTGTCCAGCCTCGTCTTAAAGGCCTCCAGTGTGGGAGAGCCCACCACCTCCCCAGGTAATTGGTTCCATTGCCGTATTGCTCTGACACTCAGGAAGTTTTTCCTGATGTTCAACCGGAATCTGGCTTCCTGTAACTTGAGCCCATTATTCCGTGTCCTGCACTCTGGGATGATCAAGAAGAGATCCTGGCCTTCTTCTCTGTGACAAGCTTTCAAGTACTTGAAGAGTGCTATCATATCTCCCCTCAGTCTTCTCTTCTCAAGGCTAAACAGGCCCAGTTCTTTCAGTCTCTCTTCATAGGGCTTTGTTTCCAGTCCCCTGATCATCTTTGTTGCCCTCCTTTGAACCCTCTCCAGCTTGTCTGCATCCTTCTTAAAGTGTGGTGCCCAGAACTGGACACAGTACTCCAGATGAGGCCTAACCAGTGCTGAGTAGAGGGGAACTAGTACTTCCCGGGATTTGGAAGCGATGCTTCTATTAATGCAGCCCAAAATAGCATTTGCCTTTTTTGCAGCCACATCACATTGTTGGCTCATATTCAGCTTGTGATCGACGACAATTCCAAGATCCTTCTCGCTCGTAGTGTGGTTGAGCCACGTATCCCCCATCTTGTAACTGTGCATTTGGTTTCTTTTTCCTAGGTGCAGAACTTGGCATTTGTCCCTATTAAATGCCATTCTGTTGTTTTCTGCCCAGCACTCCAGTCTATCCAGATCACTTTGAATTTTGTTTCTGTCTTCCAAAGTATTAGCTATCCCTCCCAATTTTGTGTCATCTGCAAATTTGATCAGCATTCCCTGCACCTCCTCCTCCAAGTCATTAATAAAAATGTTGAAGAGCACTGGGCCCAGGACTGAGCCCTGCGGTACCCCACTCGTTACCTCTCCCCAGCTTGAGAAGGTCTTCCCGTGATTCTCCTTCAAACGGGGACCAGCTGCCTAACCTGGAGCATAGGCTACTCTGCTGTTCCTTGCTTAGTTGCTGGTGATTAGCATCTGAAACAATCATTAAGTTGTAAAAGGATTAAAGCCTTGAAAAGAATCCTTTTGTCTGTGTCTTGAGTGAGCTATTGGAGTAGACTGAAAGAGGCCGCCAGGGCGCTCCTGACAGGTGCTACCTTTCCTAACCTGTGGTATACATTTTAGCTGGGCTTCTATTATTGTGGTTTTGAGTAATCTCCAAGCATTTTGAAGGGATTTAATCCTTTTGACTTCCCTTTTTACCTTCCGTTTCACCAGTTCCCTCATTTTAGAGAAGTTTCTTCTTTTGAAGTCAAATGTGACTGTGTTGGACTTCCTGGGCAATTTTGCACTTCAGTATATATTAAATCTGATACCACTGTGATCACTGTTTCCAACTGGTTCAACAAAATTTACATCTCATACTAAGACCTGGGCAACACCTCTTAGGATTAAATCCAAGGTTGCCTCCCCTCTGGATGGTTCCATGACCAGCTGTTCTAGGGCACAATCGTTTAGGGCATTGAGAAATTTAACCTCTTTGTCATGGCTGGAATGTGCGTTTATCCAATCAATGTGAGGGTAATTGAAGTCGCCCAATATTACAACACTTCCTTGTTTGGAGGCCTCCCTGATTTCATTTTCCATCTCAAGGTCACTCTAAGCATTCTGGTCTGGTGGATGATAGCATGTTTCTAGCACTAAATTACTTTTGGAGCCTGATATTGTTACCCACAGTGCTTCTGTGGAAGACCGTACCCCTTTTAGGTGTTCTAGTCCACTCAACACTATGCCCTCTTTGAGGTACAGGGCAACACCTCCCCCAGTACACCCTTCCCTGTCCTTCCTATAGAGTTTATACGCAGAGATGATCATATCCCACTGGTTCTCTCTGCTTCACTAGGTTTCTGTAGTGCCCACTATATTCAGGTTTTCCTTTAAAATCTAGCACTCCAGCTCTCCTGTTTTGGCTTGGAGACTCCTAGCATTTGCATAAAAAAACCCTATACATGGTATCCCTCCCCAGATGCCTCTGGCGTGTGCATCTTTTGACCCCTTTTGACATTGACCCCTTTGATTGGCTATTATGTTCTACCGTGTATACTTGGCCTATTTCCTGCCCTTCTACATTTGGGCAATCAAAAACATGTTTATCTTCAACCCTTTGGGATGATTTAACCCGAACCTAGGGATGGCAGAGAATTCCACCACGGATCTTGGTGAGGCCGAATGCCAGTGCATTCGGCCCCCCGAACTCCGTGGCGGAATGGCCTGCCCCCCGCCCCCCCCGCGGATCCCCCTCAGGACAAGACTAACCTGGGGCGGATCTTCCGGGCGGCAGCGGCTCTGGCAGCGGCGGCGGCGGCAGCCAGTCTTCTGACCGGCTGCCGCCGCCGCCATTTCCAGTGTTAAAAAAAAAAAAAAAGATGTGATAGGCTACATAAAGATTTATGTAGCCTATCATAGCTAGGTTAAAAAAAAAAAGACATGATAGGCTACGTAAATCTTTACGTAGCCTATCACATCTGACTTAAAAAAAAACAAACGCGCGTACGCAAATGGCGGCTACGCTATTTGCATTCCCCTTATTTTCGCCATCTTAGTCTACGTAAATATTTACGTAGACTAAGACAGGCCAAAATAAGGAATGCAAATGGCAGCGGCCATAGCCGCCGCCATTTGCGTACGTGCGTTTTGTTTTTGTTTTTTTAAAGTCAGACGTGATAGGCTACATAAAGATTTATGTAGCCTATCACGGCTGACTACAGGGATGCAAACGGCGGCGGCTATGGCCGCCGCCATTTGCGTCCCTGCTAGCCAGCGGCTGGATATCCAGCTGCTGGCAGAGCTGGCCAGAGGCTCCACAGAATCCACATGGAGTGGAGCGGAGCGCAGCCGGCCGGCCAGGATTCCAGGGGGGAGGCGCAGAGTGCCTCCCCCCCCGGTGAGGATTCCAGGGGGAGGGATGGAGCGCCTCCCCCCCCCAGTGGAACCCAGCGGAGCCAGGTAAGGCCAATTTCATACATCCCTACCCGAACCAGATGCTTCCCAGCTCCTGTTGGCTTTCCCCCAGGGTTGAGTTTAAAAGCTGCTTGGCCACCCTTTTTATGTTTAGCGCCAGCAGTCTGGTTCCATTTTGGTTCAAGTGGAGCCCATCCCTCTTTTACAGGCCCAGCTTGTCACAAAACATTCCCCAGTGCCTAACAAATCTGAACTCCTCCTCCCTGCACCGCTGTCTCATCCATGCATTGGGACTCCTCAGCTTTGCTTGTCTAGCTGGCCCTGCGTGTGGAACAGGTAGCATTTCAGTGAAAGCCACCTTGGTGGTCCTGGATTTCAACCTCCTACCTAGCAACCTAAATTTGGCTTCCAGGACCTCACGACTACATTTCCCCACATTGCTGGTACCAACATGGACCACAACCACTGACTCCACCCCGGCACTATCTACTAGGCTATCTAGATGGTGCATGATATCTGCAACCTTTGCACCAGGCAGGCAATTCACCATGCGGTCTACATGTCCATCACAAACCCAGCTGTCTATGTGTCTAATGATCAAGTCTCCCACTACCACAAGCCCCCTCGCCCCGGAGGCACATCCTTGATGCAAGAGGACATTTGTTCATCTTCCAAGGAATGGGTCCCGTTCTAAGAGATAATTTCCCTCCTCCTCAGAATGACACCCTCCTTCCCTGAGACACTCATTCTTCATGACAGCAGAGGAGCTGTCACCCTGGGAGTGGGACACAGCTAATAGGTCCCTGAAGGTCTCATCCACCAATCTCTCTGCCTCTCTTAGCTTCTCCAGGTCAGCAACCTTGGCCTCAAGGGAACACACTTGTTCCCTGAGATCCAGGAGCTCATTACACTGAGCACAAACCTACGACTTCTGTCTAGCAGGCAGATAGTCATACATGTGGCACCCAGTACAATACACTGGATAGCTCCCCCCCCCTGCTGGCTTTCTACATTCATAACTTTTTTATTATTATTTGGGTGTGTTTTCCCTGGAAAACTTAGTTGTTTACTATGAGAAAGTGAGGAAATTACTTAGTTATTTATTTGCAGTTATTTACTGTGAGTACGGAATAGGGAGGAAAGAGTCGACTGCCCTGGCTTCCTTACCCTGTTGCTAAACTTGCACAGTTGAACTAAGAGATCTGTCTCTTGCCTTGGGTGAAATGCACCAGTTCCTGCGTTGGCACAAAACAAAAGAGAAACATGGCAGTCTTTATATTGGCAAAGCTAGGGCTGTGCACCACTTTGGTCCAAAGCCCAAATAACAAGGCAGTGGGCTGATTTGGAGGTGCCTTGTTGTGATCAGAAGCAGATCAGAATAGCAACGAGGCACTCCCAAAGCGAAGCAGTTCATTGACAAGGCGCCTCATCCCCTCAGAGATTCATAGCTCTTCTTATGCCTTCTGAGCAGCCCAGACAGGCTATGTCCAAAATGCATCAACTTGTGAAAGATCATGTGGAGAGAGAGGAGGAGGAATGAGGGGGGAAGAGGAGAGGAGGCAGAGGTGCCAAGTGTATCAATTTGAGAGAGATCTGGCCACTGGGAAGGGCAGCAGATGAGGAGCAGGGGAAGGGGAGATAAGGAGGAGGAGGAGGGAGGGAGGGAGTTTTGCTGTGAGTCAACCTCTGTTTGCTCATTGTGAGAGAAGTGGTGTTACTGGAGAGGAGAGGACTCTGAATGTTATTTGGCTAGAGCAGTGGTCTCCAAAGTGAGGTGCATGCACCCCAGGGGGTGCACAAGACTATTCATTGGGGTGCGTGAGCCACTTGATAATTAAGCAGCTTCCTGCTGCCCTGACGAGCTGCCTTTGTGTGTAATGATGGTGGCGGCGGCGGCGGCAGTAGGAGGGTGGGATGGGAGCTGAGAGGGAAGCTCCATGGCATTTCTCGCTTAGCTCCAGTCCAATCCTGCCACTGCTGTGGCCATCGAGAGCAACTGCGCCAGTCTCTGCCAGGCATGGCAGAGGAAGCCGCAGCACCAGAGCAGCTGGCATCCTGCCAAAGGAGAGCGGGAAGGAGATTAACCCTTCTCACGCTCCTTTGGCAGAATGAAGATGAGAAGAAAACGCATGAAATGACAGCTATGTTAGTCCCACCCCACCCTTCTGTAATAAGTTAATCATTCATTCTTCTTGTTTGTTCATTTAAAAATCCAGAAAATTTCACTGTAGTTGCTTATCTCCCCCCTACCTTTTTAATTCCCTCTCAACCATCAGTTTGCCCTTACTTTGATTATATCATCCATCCATCCATCCATCCATATCTTTCCTTTCCTTTCCTTTCCTTTCCTTTCCTTTCCTTTCCTTGTTCTTGGCTCCCTTCCATCCCCACTTGTCAATTCTTGTATTCCTTCCCTTCCCATTTTTGATCTCATTTCCCTAAAATAAAAAATAAAAAAGAAATTAAAAAACCCTTTCTCTTCTGTTAGGATTATAGTTAGTCCCCCCCTTTGCTTGTACTTTAGTGTTTGCTTTTCTTTTGCTCTTGTGTGTGTGTATGTGTGTTCACACCTCCTCACCGCTTCAATACCTAACTTGATTATCCCTTTATGAACTTTGGTTTGAGTTTCTGAGAACAACACATTTTACCTGTGCCTAGCACAAAAACTCCTAGGCCAAATTGTCTGAAATTTGGCAGGTGGGATCCCCTCCAGGGGGGCTGTGTGTTCCCCAACTTTCATGCACTTCTGTGCAACCAGTGAAAAGTCATAGCTCTTTGCTTTGAGAGATTTCCTTGAAAAAAATCAAATTTCACCTGTGCCTTGCACAAAAAACAGTGAGCTAAGCTGTCTGAGATTTGGCAGGTGGGATGCCCTCCATGGGGGCTGAGAGCTCCCCAAATTTCATGTATTTATCATGAAAACTGAAAAAGTTATGGCTGTTTGAGTTTCCCCTGCAAGTCAATGGGAAAACGCCCAAAATGAATGAATCAGATAACTGAATCTCACTTCAGATTTGGATCAACGTTGAAGTGGATGGGGTCCAAATTGGTTCAAAGCAAAGCGGGGCCACTTTGGAAGGTCTGAAGCGGCATCTAAAGTGAAGCAGGGGGTCCATGCACAGCTCTAGGCAAAGCCACATATTAATTCCAGGTGATGCACTATGTAAAAAAGTCATTTGAAGCCAAATTCTTAGTATTACCTAGTGACTGGAGGGAATGGCACCCTTAGTGGTAGAAAATTTTCTTCTTGTGGTAGTAGATTAGGCACTCAGGGCTTCTCTACACCAAGGTTTTCTTTTGCACCTTTACTGGGGCTTCTGCTTCTGGATTCTTTGCAGGATTAATTTCAGCTCCTTTACATGTGCTTACATGTGTGTGTGTGTGTGGGGGGGGTTTCCTTTGTCTGCAAATTCTATATGTTTCATTATACGACCACCAGATGGTGCTGTGGTATAGCAGAATTGCACATTTTCAGGAGGTGGGATAGAGAGAAAATACTATACTTTCCTTGTCATGAAAAAACCTGTGAATAGTTACAAAGAGTGGGAGATGCCCTGGAGGATGACGTCGACATCTAAAGGACCCACAAACTACCGTGAGTGACTAATCATGAGCACACCTTAAAAGTCTCATGTGCAGAAGCCCTGAATGGCACAATACAGTATTCCCTAAAGCACATAAACAGTCACAAATGGCTGTGGAGTCTTTTGTGCCACACGTTTGTGGCATTTTGGTTTCTCTGAATGAAGGTATTGTCCAACTTTGGATTTGGTTTTGGTCCCCCCCCCCCTCCTGCCACCATGTCTTTTATCTGTGTCAGGAATGCCCTAGTGGCCTCTTTCAGTAGACTCCAATAGCCAACTCAAGACACAGACAAAAGGATTCTTTTCAAGGCTTTAATCCTTTTACAACTTAATGACTTTTTCAGATGCTAATCACCAGCGACTAAGCAAGGAACAGCAGAGTAGCCTATGCTTCGAGTAGGCAGTTGATCCCCGTTTGAAGGAGAGTCACTTGAAGACCCAGAACTTATGGGCTAGGGAGAGATCCTCCCTCTTTCCCTTGGGTCCACGGGAGGCGGCCATTGCTTGTGTGCCAAACAGGCGCTACGCCTCCTTTCCGTGCCCTCCATCACTCCTTGCGTCTGCGTCGAGCATCTAGCAAGCCCCGTTCCCGCACTTTCTCACTGCTAGGATCACTATCTATCTCAGGAATGCCGGCAGGAGGAATCTCTGCCAGCTGCTGTGCCTGTGAGGGATGAGCTGGCTCCTCTCCCACAGATTGCTGATCCTCCTCAGAATCAGAACTGCTCTGGGGTTCTATGGGCTCAATTTCCACCCTGACATCATCCCCGCTCCCATGAGGGCCCCCCTCTTGCCCTTCCCCTGGGGCCCCGGGTTTGTGGGGGTACAGCTGGTGGAAACGCCTCAGCAGCAACAGAGTTGCCTCAGCAGCAACGGAGCATACACATTTTCCGCGGGTTCCCAGGTTCGCTCATCTGGCCCATACCCCTTCCAGTCCACTAGATATTGCAGGCGGCCGCGAGAAAGGTGGGAGTCCAGAATCTCCGTGACCTCAAACTCCTCCTCCCCCTCCACCAGCACTGGCGGCAGGGGGGAACCGACCAAGCAATGAGGGTTGCCAGAAATCAGGGGGGACAGCAAGGACCAATGAAAAACAGGATGGATCTTCACAGGGGGGGGAGAGCCAGGCAAAAAGCAACAGGATTAACCTGGGCCGTAATCTGGAAAGGCCCCATGCTGCGAGGCGTGAGTTTCCTTGCGGGCAAGTGAGAGGGGAGGTATTGGGTGGACAACCAAACCCAGTCCTCCAGTTGCAGAGATGGACCCGGCTGGTGCCGCCAGTATGCAGAGGCCTTGTAGGCTGTCTTGGCTTGCTCGAGGGAGTCCCATAAGAGGTGGTGTACCGCTCGCAACTCCTCTAAAAAGGCAGGGGATGAAATGGGCCATTTTAGAAAACAAATCCACCACCACCAGAATGGTGGTCTTACCGTGTGAGGGAGGCAAGTCAGTGATGAAGTCAAGGGAGAGCAGTTTCCAAGGTCCTGAGGGGGGTAGGCAGGGGGTGAAGCAAGCCTGTGGGCTTGCCTGAGGAGGCCTTCGCCTGCTGGCAGGTTGGGCAGGAGGCGACATAGGTCTTGACGTCCCGACACACACGAGGCCACCAAAAATCCCACGTCACTCCGTGCAGGGTCTTGGTGAAGCCAAAATGTCCAGCGGTTGGGGAGTCATGGCAGTGATGGAGGACCTTCTCGCAGAAGGGTCTAGAAGGCACACAGACCTGGCCGGAATGGTAAAGCAGGCGCCCTGGCAAAGAGAAGGGGGTAGAGTGGGGGGGACAGGGGCTACCCCCAATTCCTCCACCAGGCTCTGTGGGGGAAGAATCAGAGGGGGGGGGACTTCCCTTACCCCCTGGCTGGAGGTCTGGCTTGTGAGAAAGAGCATCTGCTTGTAGGTTGTCAGAGGCCTTCACATGGCAAATCTTAAGGTGGAACCGGGGGGAAAAAAGCGACCACCTAATCTGCCACTGGTTTAAGGCACGGGCTGTCTGAAGATGTTCCAGGTTGCAATGGTCGGTTCTAACTTCAACTGGGAGCTGTGCCCCCTCCAGCAGATGACACCAGGTCTCCAAAGCGGACTTGACAGCCAACAGTTCCTTCTCCCAGATGGGATAATTCCTCTCAGACATGTTCAGCTTCCTGGAGTGGTAGGTACAGGGTTGCAACCTGCCGCCCGCCTGATCTGGCTGAAATAGCACCGCCCCCACTGCAAAGTCAGAGGCATTAGTTTGCACCACAAAAGGCTTCCTGGGGTCGGGATGTAACAGGATTGGCTCAGAACTAAAAAGCTTCTTAAGTTCCTTGAAAGTCTGTTGGGCAGATGCCGTCCAATGAAAAGGAGATTTCCTGCCCTTAAGGAGGTCCGTGAGAGGAGATGTCAGCCGAGCAAAGCTGGGCAGGAACTTTCTGTAAAAATTAGCAAAGCCCAGAAAACATTGCAAGTCCTTCTTGGTGGATGGAGCCTGCCAGGAGAGGACAGCCTGGACCTTTGCAGGATCCATCCTGTTACCGTCAGCTGAGATAATGTAGCCAAGATAGTCCAAAGAGGTTAGGTCAAACACACATTTCTCCAGCTTGGCATACAGATGGTTCTTGTGGAGGTGCTGGAGGACGGTGGAGACATGGTGCTGATGGGTGTGGGGGTCCTCAGAAAATCTAAGTAAATCATCGAAATACACAATGAGGAAAGTGTCCAAATAGTCCCAGAAGATGGCATTCATAAAACGCGAAAACATGGGGGGGGGGGCGCAGGCGAGCCCAAACGGCATCATTAGGTATTCATACACTCCATACCAGGTGCTGAAACAGGTCTTCCACTCATTCCCCTCCCGGATGTGAATCAGATTGTAGGCGCTACGCAGGTCCAACTTTGTGAAAATCTTGGCTCGCCCCAGGTGCTCCAGCATCTCAGGGATCAGAGGGAGGGGTACTTGTCAGGGATCAAGACCGAATTGAGGGCTCAATAGTCGTGCACCAGGTGGAGTTCTCCAGATTTCTTGGCCACAAAGATGGTAGGGGTGCAGGCGGGGGAGGACAAACGGCAAATGAAGCCACGTTTGAAGTTTGTGTCCAAAAACTCTCGCAGAGCTCGAAGTTCCGTCTCCAGCATTGAATACAGCTGGCCAGCGGGGATGGTCGCCCCCGGTATGAGGTTAATGGCACAGTCAAATGGGCGGTGGGGGGGGGAGCTGGTCGGCCTCCTTCTTGTCAAAAACACCCCGAAAAGCTGCATACTTCTCTGGGAGGATCATGGTAGCTGAAGAACTGCCCGAAGCAGACGAGGAGAGAGAGGAAAGGGTTAAGGCCTGGACTGGGACTGGTGCCTTGATCGGGAGGCAATGCTCCCGGCAGTAGGGAGACGCAAACTCCACTTGCTGAAGCTCCCAAGAAATCTGAGGATTATGCTTAGAGAGCCAGGAAACACCCAGCACGATTGGGTATTGGGGAACCTTGGCCAAATGAAACTGAATCTCCTCAACGTGGGACTGGGCACACAGAGTGAGCAGAGCTGTAATCCGGGTCACCACGCCTGAAGAAAGATGATGCCCATCGATGGGCTCCACTGCCAAGGGGGCAGGAAGAGGCAGGGTAGGAATCTTGTGGAAGAGGGCGAAGGTTTCATCCATGAAACTGGTCGTAGCCCCCGAGTCCACTAAAGCCAGGGCCTCCACCCCACCCCACTGGGAGGAGTGGAGGTGAACATGCAATAGCAGATGGGAGGGTGAGTGGGGTTGCGGAAGGCACCCACCTGGTGTGGAACCGACCCCCACACTGGAGACCCCCAACAGGCTTGGGGGGCAGCCTAGTCAGGCCTGGGGGGGAGGAGGAGGAGGAGGAAGGAGAGGAGGGGGAGGCAGAGGAGCTGCGGGTCTAGCACGGCAGGTTTTGGCGAAATGTCCCAGTTTTCCACACCGAAAGCATCGGCGCTCCGCGAGCCGCCGCTCTAGTTCCTCCAGTGGCAGTGGGGCTCAGGTAGCTCCCAGCTTCATCGGGGTCTCCTCCGCCCCCAGCACAGGGGCAGGGAGCGGGGGAGGGGGCAGGAAACGGGGGGGAATGGGAGGAGGGAAATCTCGGCACCCCACCGGGTCTGTCCCGGAGTCAGAGTCTCCTGTCCTGGAGTCGGCCTCTCCAGCTGACTATCTATCTGGAGGCAGGTCTGGATGAGGTCCTCCAAAGTAGGCGGGCTAGGCGTGTGCGCCAACTCATCCAAGATCTTGTCGTTCAAACCGTCCAAAAACTGAGCCACCAGCGCGGCATCATTCCACTGTAAGTCCTGCATCAGCAAACGAAAAGTTGTTGCATAGCTGGAAACTGAGTCCTTGCCCTGCCTGAGGCGGTGAATCTCCCAAGAAGCCGTCTGCGTGCGCAAGGGGTCACTGAAAAATGTGGCCATCGCTGTCATGAAACCTTGATAGTCCCTGAGCAGGGGGTCATTAGCGAGAAGAAGTCCCAAAGCTCATTTAGCTGCCACGCCTGAAAGTAGGTTAATGATGAAGCCCACACGAACCTGTTCCATCAGGAAAATCTGAAAAAGTCCTTTCTCCCCAGAAAACGTCTCTGGCAAAGCCACCGGGCACTTGCAGCGAGGGGGAATTGGAGGTGGTGGGGGTTGAACCGCAGCTTGCAGATTCTGTACGGCAGTCGTCAGTTGAGCCACTTGATCACGGAGAATCTGGTTCTCTTGCACCAGAGCTTGCACTGCCGGGTCCCTGGCACCTTCCATACGGCAATAGGAGAAGAGAGAGAGAGAGGAAAAAAAAGAGGAACGGGGATCAAGCTGTCAGGAAAGCCCTAGCGGCCTCTTTCAGTAGACTCCAATAGCCAACTCAAGACACAGACGAAAGGATTCTTTTCAAGGCTTTAATCCTTTTACAACTTAATGACTCTTTCAGATGCTAATCACCAGCGGCTAAAGCAAGGAACAGTAGAGTAGCTTATGCTCCGAGTAGGCAGTTGATCCCCATTTGAAGGAGAGTCACTTGAAGACCCAGAACTTATGGGCTAGGGAGAGATCCTCCCTCTTTCCCTTGGGTCCACGGGAGGCGGCCATTGCTTACGCGCCAAACGGGCGCTACGCCTCCTTTCCGCGCCCTCCATCTTTCATCACTCCCTGCGTCTGCGTCGAGCATCTAGCAAGCCCCGTTCCCGCACTTTCTCACTGCTAGGATCACTATCTATCTCAGGAATGCCGGCAGGAGGAATCTCTGCCAGCTGCTGTGCCTGTGAGGGATGAGCTGGCTCCTCTCCCACGGATTGCTGATCCTCCTCAGAATCAGAACTGCTCTGGGGTTCTATCGGCTCAGTTTCCACCCTGACAATCTGTGTCTCCAGAAATAGAGATCAGCCATTGTTTCTTTGTCCCAGAAGGCCTTGCTAAGTGTAATCGGATACCTGCAACATCTACCAGTGATTCATTCAGTCTGCAAATCTTTGTTTTGAGACTGGGTCTAAATTGCAGACCTTATTGCCACAATCTCTGGCCAGATTTTGGACATTTCCCTCCCTCCCCCCCCACCTCCTGCTAACCTGATGAAGTGTTCTGGAGAACTCAAAAGCTTGCACACTTTTGTGGCACTTTTGGATTTTGATAATTAACTCATGTAATTCATGGCCACACTATGTGTGGAGATGCCCAGTGGTTTAGATACCTATAAAATGAGGTCAGACCCATTCCCGGAGGAGAGGCCTAGCAGTTGCTATTCCCTCTGCATTCCAGGTGCTAGTGGGCAAACAGCAGGGGGAGGCTATTGCCTCCATGGCCAGTTAATGTGTTCCCCTTATGCATCTAGCTAGCCACTGTCAGATCAGAAACTAGATGGACTCTTAAGCTGCAAGCCTATGCATAGCTGCCTCAGTGTAAGTATCATTGAACACAATGGGACTTCCTTCTGGGTAGACATACATAAGATTGTGCCATCAATCTAATCCCGCATAGCTCTTTTTATGTACTCGTAATGGGTCTCTGCTCTCGACTCCCAATAACTAGGGATGGCGGAGAATTTCTCCACGAATCTCCGGGAGGCCAAATGCCAACGCATTCGGCCCCCCGAAATTGGTGGTGAAATTCTCCGCCACCCCCCGGGATGGCACTTACCTCCTTCGAATGTCCCAATCGGCGGCGGGTCCCGGCGGCGTTTCGGCGGCATTTCGGCAGGGGCGGGAGCGGCGGCCGGTCTTCCGACTGGCTGCTGTCGCCGCCATTACAAAGTAAAGTAAAAAAACAAACAAACACTTGATAGGCTACGTAACGATTTACGTAGCCTATCACGGCTAGATTTTCAAAGTCAGCCGTGATAGGCTACGTAAATCTTTACGTAGCCTATCACGGGTGACTTTGGGGGGAAAAAAAAGCGCGTACGCAAATGGCAGTGCCCATGGGCGCTGCCATTTGCGTTCCTTGTTTGGGCAGGTGTAGTCTACGTAAAGATTTACGTAGACTACGGCGAAAATAAGGGCAATGCAAATAGCGTTGCCCCTATTTTCGCCGTAGTCTACGTAAATCTTTACGTAGACTACCCCTGCCCAAATAAGGAACGCAAATGGCGGTGCCCATGGGCACCGCCATTTGCATACGCGCTTTTTTTTTTTTTTCAAAGTCACCCGTGATAGGCTACGTAAAGATTTAGGTAGCCTATCACGGCTGACTTTGAAAATCTAGCCGTGATAGGCTACGTAAATCGTTACGTAGCCTATCACGTGTTTTTTTTTTCTTCCAATGTTGTTATTTCGCGGCCGGGGAGACGGGGCACTCCCCCCCCGGCCTGAATTTCGGCGGCGAGGGATGGGGCGCCTCCCCTCCCGGCCTGAATTTTGGCTGGGAGGGGCGGGGCGCCTCCCCCCCGCCAAGAACTTCGGGGGGAGAACCGAAGCGCCTCCCCCCCACCGTGAAGCAAGCTGCGGGACCAGGTAAGGGACTTTCGTCCATCCTTACCAATAACACAGCCTTTCTCTCCAAAGAAAGCTAAAGACCACCCAGTCCAACCCTCTCCCCACGGGCAGGATATGTGCTTGTCTTCCCTGCAATTCTTTGTTGTGGCAAATAGGGGCAGTTCCAACATATGATATATAAACCAGTTTCCGTATTTCCTTTCTGTGTGTTCAATTCAGTCATAATGCCCACATAATCCAGTTAAAAAAGAACTCTGCTTTCTGATGTTGGCATAAACAGCGAAAGACGGTCCGAAGGGCATCGTGAGTGTCATTGGTAGAAAACATAAATGTAACATGCTGCGCTGGCTGCAACTTCCCTGTCTTTCCTGGCTGATCATCAGAAGCAGGAAGTCTTGTCGTTTAAGCATGTTCGAAAATGTGAGGCCACCGAAAGCAAACTCTAGTGACAGACACGTATTCAGCAGTACAGTCCCTTGCTGCCCCATCCTGCCTCCACCCCTCAGCCAATTTCCCTCTTCCTGAGGCTGACCTTCCCTTCTCCTACTAGAGCTTTTGGAAGAGGACCAAGCCAGTGACTGCAGAGATGCCTACTTTGAACGGATGGCTGTGTACTGCTGGCCCAAGTTCCATGCCGCCATCATGGCTACAGCTGAGAACAATAGATGCCTCTGGGAAACAGTGGGCAGGTACAGATATCTGAGGGGCAGGCCTGGTGGTATACACCACCAGTATATCCTAAGAAGGGTTGCTTATAATTTCTAAGAAATCTGCCACTCTTCTGCAGGTAGGCGTTAACCGGCAGAAAGTGAAAATTGGCTGACCTTTGTCTCATGGAGCAGCATTCCAATGAAGGTGCAGAAGAGGGATGGAGGTAGAGGGATGGGAGCTGCTGAGTCATGGCCTCATCAAGACTCAGCCCCAGAACCTATTTGGAATGCCAAAGCTTAGCCCTGACACATGTTAAATAGGCAAGAATGCTCCTCTGAGAATCTGCAGAGTATATTTTGAGGGCTGGCATGTGATTAGAAAATCTTGATCAATTAATGAAATTATTAAAACTCATTTGATTAATTCATTCAGTCTGAATAAATGTACATGTGAATTAGAAAACAAGTTTGCCGGAAAAGCATACTTTCTTTGTCCTTAGATGGTGCATGTATATGTCATAGCAGGTGCCATCTTAGACAATGCACTCCAGCTTGTGTAGTGGGAACATTTCTTCTAAGATGGTGTAGGCTATCTGTAGTTTTCATAAGTACTTATACTTAAAAGTACTTATTCTTCATAGGTACTTATTTTCAAAAGTGTTTTGCCCCATTAATCAGGAATGCCTTTTGAGCTAATTAAAAACATTTTAAGCCAATTAAAGTTTAATTATTAAAGGTTGTGACCCTATGTATTTTCTTAACCACTGAGTAGCCACAGTCCACCCTGGCCATTTGAGATTAGGAGGAGGCAGGCTTTCTTTGTCGTAAGATATGACTTTGGGGCAGATCTGAGCCCCAGCACCCTGATGGATCGATAGATCGATTGATCTATCTATCTATCTATCTATCTAAATTTATTATTTGGGGTCAGGAACGGCTTTGCAGAAGAAATAGGTGCTGAGGGAAACAAGGGAGAAGTAGGACTGCTAAAAGAGAGGCCTCTTCTAGACATAAACAGCAGGTTCGCAAAAGGGCTCCTGCTTCCATGGAGCAGCTCTTGCTTGTGCCCTCACAACTGTTCCATTTTCACCCCCTACAGCATGTATGGAGAACTTGCTGTCTGTACTGGGCTGCTGGCTGAAGGTATGGGCTGCCCCATGTCCAGCCCCACCTTGGATGCCTTCTTCGTGAGAATCCATGCCGAATACTTTGCCAATTGCTCCCTGCTCACCAGTACCACTGACCTCCAGCCACCTACAGGGACAGTCATAGCCTTGGCTTCCCTGGCTGTCTGCCTGGTGCCCCTCTCTGTTGCACTGACCCTCTGCAAAGCCTGAAGGCCTGAAACTGCACTGCAAACTGCCCTGCTCTGGACAACAGTTAGAACGAGGTGATGCTGAAAGAAGAAAATAGGAGGTAGTACTCCTGGGCTTCTAGTCTAGAAGATGAAGGGGGACAACTGCGTTCCAGTTTGAGGGATGCTCTAGTTCTCTGGATTCCTGGGTCAGCTGTATGGTGGAGCCAGTGCTATTTTGCTGGTTTGTGTGTCTTTGTGCTAGTGCTATATGGTCACTCACCCCCTCAGTAAAACGGTGCCCTGGCTCCTAAGTGGAGTCAGCACTGTGTACTCTGGATGGTATTGTCTGTGTCAAGGAATAGGAGGTGCGGTTTGGGGGGTTTCCCTCTGCTTCTGTTACCAATCCTGTCTAGTTTGCATGGACTAATTTGTGACACAATGTAATGCAAATAATAGTAACAACAGCAAAATCCTCCCTTGCTGGGAGATAGGAATATGCAGAAGGAACGTTCATGGGCAACTGGAAGCAGCTGAGCCTTTTCTAGTGACACAACCTATTATCTCCTTCCTTCCTCCCATTAAAGATAATATTATCCTTTTTCTTGTTCATGCATTGTTCAACTAAATTAACCCCAAAATTACAATATGACATAAGAAGTCGGGATAATGGGTAGGTAGGTGGTCCTGGCTCTGTGCAGGATGAGTGCTGAGGGAGGGTGACCTAGCAATAGTGGACCTATGCTAATAAGACCATGTAAGAGGAGTGCCCAGCCATTGCCATTCTGGGCCTGGTACAATCTTATGAACAGGCCTTTCCCCACAAGCACAATCCATTGTCTATTCTGAAAAATTGACTTGAAAGAACTGCTTATTTTGAAAATAAGGAGATGGTGAAAAATGGTGAAAAATAGGTTCTATAGCTTTAAAGCCACTTTCAACAGTGAGAGTTATCACACCACTTCATTAGAACACACATGACTTGGTAGTACATGGAAATAGCTTGGGGAAAAACAGGATGTTGAGGGAGAAATAGCATTGGGACAGTGGACTAAGGAACGTGTAATGTCCCACACGAGTGAGCCAGATGTTACAGTACTAGGATAAAATGCTAGTGTAGTTTGGCCTCTGTTCTAACACTGCTTCTGACTGACTAGCAAATCTCATATCACCTTGTAAGATCTAGACACCCCATATTAAACATGTTCAAGAGAAGGGCCTGTATAAAGACAGAGACATCAGACAGCATTCCACCATTATACAGTTTGAACATTCTGTTGTTTACTAAATCTAGACAATTTGTCCTCCCTGAAATTTGGCATGGAATATTTATCTGGAGGACATACATGCTGCTCAAATTTCTGAAAAATCCATCAAGAAACGACTGAAATATTTCTGTTTGAGGAGCAGTTTTCACCCGTTTGCAACGTTTGGTTTTTTTGCACCCAAACTTACCCAGCTATTTTTCTTTTGCCAGTTCAAATGCTCTCAAAAATGAAAGGAAATGACAGGGATGTTGCCTTTCTTGATTTGAGGAAAATCTGTTGGGTATTGTGAAATAATTTATTAGCTGTTAAAGTTTTTCTTTTCATTAGTCATTATTGAACTGTGGGCAAGTATTGCAACACGTGTCAGATACGGTGGGCCTGGAATGTCTGCCCAAAAGGGAAAAAAAATGTCTGCCCAAAATTAAAACGGTGGCCGCTACCAGCCAAGCAGAACATGAAAGAGGTATCCAGAACAGCAGCAGGAGAGAGTGGATAGTTGGGAAGGAGTTCCCAGAAGAAAGAGCAGCCCAGAAAAGAAACAGTGGGAAATTGCAGAAGGACTTACACACCTCCATGAAGAGTGCACGTGCGCGCGCGCGTGCGCGCGCACACACACACACACACACACACTGTGTGAACCCCATGTTACAGACACCTTCCTCAAATCAGATTTAATTTTGTTTATTTATTTCTATACTACCCAGTAGCTGAAGCTCTCAGAATTTGATCAGGCTATAAGTTTACCCTCCATACATTAGCACTCTGGGGCCATTTCCTGAGGGCCAGTGGCCAGGGCCAGATCTACATGGAAACAATGAGAAACGCTGTTCTGTTATATCTGGATTTTCATGAGATCGCTTTGGTCCGTCAGGGGCACGTGAAGCAAGAAAAGTGGAGTATACGTACCTAAAAAACCACTTTCATGGGTCACACAGTACTTGAAACCCCCATACTTCAGGGTTGGATGGGTGGAGTAGAACTGAATGACATCAACCCCAAAGATGCTGCTCAGCAAATGAGAGAGGCTTGTTCCCCACCCCTGTCCATGCTCCCCTGCTCAAGGGAAGTTTACCGGAAGAGCTGAATTAAGCCCCCATAGTTTATCCCACACCTCTCCCCTCTCATCCACTACTGGGATACTGCGAAGGATTAAAACTGGGCTAATATGAATGGGGAAAACAGGCTGCATTCTGTGAATAAGTAAAGCTGCTACTGCAGTTGTCTGACCAATCTGAACAGTGAAACTGCAGTTTTCACTATGTGAACTCAATGGGTAAAGCCGCTTGTGAATGGGAAATAGTGCTAAGTGGGAAGAAGCCTGTGTCCAAAAACGCTACTGTGAATGTAAAGAGGCTTCGCTATTCTGAACAGTGCTACTCTGATACTGTGAATGGGGAAAAGAGGCTATTCTGAACGACTGTAATGCCCTGAATGAAGAGGTATTACTGTCCTTCATAGCTCTGTAAGCGTGCAGCTTTGAAGCAACAGGCTTGCCCACCCCTCTTATGCTTTTGTGGATCTCTCAACAATGAAGGGAGGAAACTGCCAAGAGGCAGGGAGGCGAGAGGAGGGGGAAAGAGGAGAGTGTGTGGCATTCCCCCCCACCCCCCAGCAGACTCCAGGGAATCATTAGCCGCCTGTTGGGGATGAGGGTGGGCAGGGGAGAGATGCCGAGTCTTCCGGTCCTCTGGTCGGTGGTCTAGATGCTGGAAACAAAGATAGGTGGGAGGTCTAAATGCTCCTAGGGGAATCCTGGCTGTCCTCCAAAGCCGCTGCCACCACTGCAGCAGCAGAGAAACAGGCAGCTGAGGAGAGGCAGCAGCGGCAGCAGGAGACTTCTATGCAGGAGGCAGCAGGAGACTTCTAGGAGACTTCACATGTGCTGATCTGGAAATTTAAATTTTCCTGACCCACTCTGCTCCCGTACTCGGAAAAGTGCAACTGAAGGCAGTGAGTTACTTCAGAGTAGCCATAGCCTCGTGTCCACCCTTTCAAGATGCGAATGGGGAAAAACCTGTATCCCCAAAGCATGCTGCTGCCAATGGTGGAAAATAAGGATGGGGGGGGCAGCTCCACCCCTTGACCAAAGGTCACTGCCAGGCACAGACACACCCTAGGCACGCCCAGCATGCAGGATTTAATTCAGGTGAATGGGGCACACTGCAGCTGAAGCGCAGAGGAGCCTCATTCAAGGAAAAATACGCACTAAAACGACTATCAGAAGATGTGTATTTCCAAAGGGGAAGCTGCAGGGTGGAGATGACATCATGTGTTGCAAACGACCCTGAAGTGCTCTCCCTCCACACTAGATCACATGTGCAGATGACCCCAGTGTCACGGACACGTCGTTTTACTTGGCTGCCTTCACCAAATAGTAACGTTTCCCCCATCACTTACCAAAGTTCATCCAAAACTTGCACAAACCTTTGCGCGCTGTTTCCATCTTTCCTTCATATATTGATATAGAGATATAGAGCTCTTGAAAGAGAGTTTGTCCGTCTGTACTACCCAGCCCTGATGAAATTTTATATTTCGGGCTTCCTCACATGGCACTTTTATCCTGCTATTGAGATGGCTCTCTCACAAAAGTTTGCAGGCTCTTGAGATGATGCCATGAACCTCCAAGGCATCTCCTGCCATTTTCCCCAGCCTATCCTATGTTTTCCCCAAACACAAAAAATTTGGTATTTTTTCCAGCCCACAGGAGTGTCATGACCTCCCCGTGAAATCCTCCAGTAGCAGAAGAAATCGCTGTGTCTGGGTGGCTATGGGCTGCGCCCTCTCTATGCCTGCCATGTAAATGTTTGAGCACATTTCTCGATTGGAGGGAGAAGAGGGTAAAATGCCTCTCTGCAACCAAGGGAGACAGATCTGATCCCCCACCCCACCAAGCTCAGAGTCAACGTCCTCTGTTGATTCAGAGCGCCCCATTAAGTTCAATGGGGCTTACTCCCAAGTAAGTATGTTGAGGGATGCAGACTTACAGCATAATCTCATGTCTATTCAGAAGTAAGTCATAGCTTTCCTGGGAACTGCGAGGAAACACTACAGCACAAGTTAAGAGCTGAAAACAAGACTCTCCCACCCCACCCCCGCACCTTGCTCCTTTGCGCACATGCCAGGGAGGGAGGGAGGGAGGGAGGCAGGCCTTTGATTCCCTCCCCCTTTAAAGTCACTAGAAGGACTTCCAACTTCCCTCCTGCTGTGGAGGAGTGGAGGGACGGGTGGAGCCATCAGTCATGTTATAGGAACCAATGATCAGCCTTCTGTCCTGATTTTTCTGCACAGCCATGAAAAGGTATAGAGCGGAGGGCCAGTCTAAATCCCGGAAAGGATCCAGAATAAAAAGGACCGGTTTGTAGTGGGATAAAATGCCAGGTGTGAAGAGGGAAAGGTCTGTGATGTTGACACATGTCCATAAGGATTTATACCCAGAACTGTGATGCATGACTTGGAAGTAAGTCCCATGGAATTCACCAGGACTACAATGAGGATCTTGGGCTGTGTTTATTTGCGCATTTAAATGTAGGTGACACTGAAAAAGTAGGACTTATTTCTAAATAACTATGCATTTGGATTAAATAAGTATGCATTTTCCCTCCTCCCACCATGGAGTGGATGTAAATGAAGGTATGATGTTTTAATTCGCTTTATTGCACATTAAACAACAGCGCCACCTAGTGGCTTTGTAATGAACACATAGACCTTCTCAAGAAGTTTAGTTTTTAAAAAAAAGCCATATGGAAAGGACCTGATCTAATCCCACAAAAATTCCAGAAGTAGAAGCCCTGGTAAATTGCAGGATTTTTAGCCTTGTGTGATGAAGCCCATAGATAGTTTATCCAATTGTTATTTTCCATCTTCACTCATGAGCATGTGAAATAGAAAACCTTTGCTTGCTTATTTTGTAGCTTTGATAGAAGTATGGGCTCAGTAAATACTTATCTTTTAAAAACAACAACAGCTTGTATGGTTTTATGTCTTTATTGTGGTTTTTGCTACCCATCAATGTATGTCTGCTATGCTAGAATAAAGGGCAGGGAGGAAGAAAAACCTTTATTTGTTGTAACTGTTTAGCCCGGGGAACTCCTAGGAACTGGATCTTTGGTCCATAGTCAAGTGGAGAAGATATCTCCGTGGTGAAATCCACAGCTGCTAGAGATTCGATGGGCACACAGGGAGGAAGTTAAACAAGCAGAACTGTTTGGCTCCAAGGTCTTCCATTGTTTTGCTGCTTTTGCTAGTAGCATAGAGAAAATACCACGCTTGCCTCAACAGTGAGGAAC
This sequence comes from Heloderma suspectum, assembly GCF_057233095.1. NCBI lineage: Eukaryota > Metazoa > Chordata > Lepidosauria > Squamata > Helodermatidae > Heloderma > Heloderma suspectum. The sequence continues at coordinate 127,719,842 of NC_139462.1, read as the reverse complement.
TAGGACAGGGAGTAAAAGGACAATCCTGTTCATGGAGATCTAATAACGTGAGATTTCAACCTGAATAGAATGTCCCACATTAGGGAAAATCAAGGGTGTACAATCTGCTTTATCATAGTAAGTCTCCACTATTTTTGTTTATTTGTGAGTTAGTGTAGCCCCTGTTTACGATCGTAAGTTTACATGTCCCTAATCTGAGACCAGGGACTCAGAGCTCAAGTCAGGAGGGGTGTAGGGAACTTCTGAGGTATGCTCTTGGCTCAAGTTGAGACATTAATTTATTTTGAACATCTCAAGAGGCAAATCTCCAGAACATCAGACCGCTCACAACCTTTTCCTTCTTTCTCCAAATGATTGCTTAGAACAAGGCATGAACGCAAATGATGCAAGAGGAAGGTTAGCTTCTGCAGGTCCAGCTGTGTCTGCCAGAAATGGTTGGCGAGGGCTAATTGGCCCCTCTCAAACTCCAGAGATGTTGACTCCAGTGTGCGTGTCTGTGGCAAGGGCGTGCACACAGGCTGTTTCGCCGAGGGCTTAGATCCAGCCGTCATGACCTCAGCAAGCGGCATCGGAGGTGCTGACAAGCTTGGACTCCATCCAGCATATGATCTGTTCCAGATGTGGCCCAGGGAGTGGGAGTGGGAGTGAGAGAAGCCTGCTTGTACAATCCAAGGAAAATCAGTCTCTCCCTGTGAAAGCACAAAGTTTTGGGTGATGAGGATGGGGAGCCATCTGGCTGGGTGGTTTCTGACCCATGCATTGCACACATGTGTGAGGGGAAGGGGAGGGAGCTGGCAGAAAAGGCTCTGCTTGGATGCAGCTGTTGTCCCTGGCCCCCGGGCAGAGTTGGGTTCTTTGTGATTCCCTCTGCGGGTGTGTCCAAAAACTTCCTGGTGGCCCTGCTTTTGCTTGCAGTTGAGAGAGGCCCACACTGGGATAGTCACAGGGCAGGTTGGCGGCTCAGAGCCAGCGTGGTAGCCATGGATGGACTTGTCCCTGGATGTGTGATCCTTACGTTCCAAGTCTTTCCTCTGCAGCAGATTTGTAGTATTGCTCTTGGCCTCAGTGCCTCATCCATTAAATGGGGGTATTTGGGCTGTTGAGAGGCAAATGCAAATGAAACTTCACCACAAAGCACTTGGTCATTTCAAAAGTGTGAAGTGCAATCAGCATTTGGTGGGGGTGGGATGACCAGCCATGGTGGTAAGGGCCGGATCACACAGCATTATTCATCTACTTATTTCGATTCTTAGCCCACCCCATTCCCAAAGGCTTAAAGCCAGTAGCAACGTTAGAAACAAGCCATTAAAACTCTGAACTCAAACCAAAATCTAACAAACATTCACCAATGAAAAGAGCCTAACTTGCTCCTCCCCTAGTCACTGGATGGTTGTGCAAACAACACAGGCTTCTTATCCTGCGGGTCCTGCCTCTTTGGAACAAGAGGCACAGGGGCCTCCATGAACTTGGCACGTGGGAAGCTTTGTCTTCAGTTCTCAAAGAAGCTGCAGTGGAGCGCATTGATACAGGCTGTGCAATGCACAAACTGCTTTACAAGGCTGTCTTGTTGACTATAACTTCCCTTCATTGCTTTTTACAGGTAGGAAAGCCAAGGCTGAAAGGGAATGATACTGAAAGCCAGGGATCAGCACAGGAGCCTGTTTCCAGCCTTGCACTTCGCGATGTTACCTGAAGAGAAGGGTGCCTCTGAGCATGTACAGAGCTGTTTCCCCCTCTCTAATAGCTCCCACACATATTCAGCATTTGGAGATACCTTTTTTAATTTGAGGCTCCCTCCATATTCTGTGATATATAGGGGGATCCCTGAAATAGGGACTTTCTGGGCATTTTTGCTGTGTATACCATGCTCGTTTGAGTAACTTGTGGCTTTATGCTACGCACAAGGGACCATTAGAGAAACAAAGGGAACTGATATTTCACCATGGCCTCCTGGGAGCTGCACCATATTCTAACTGGGCCCACCCATGTAGCTGGTCATGCACTAGACCTTGTGTTTGTTTCTGGAGAAGCGGGGAGTGATCTGGAAGTCGGGGGTATATCCACCACCCCCTTGTCATGTTCAGATCACTATCTGGTGACATTGGACTTCTCGGTTCCACAACCCCTCCGCAGGGGTGGAGGACCCATTAAAATGGTCCGCCCCAGGCGTCTTATGGATCCAAATGGATTCCTGAACGCGCTTGGGGATTCTCTGGGGCACGCCAACGGCCACTCGGTCGAGACCCTGGTGGTGGCTGGAATGCAGCAATCACTGGGGCATTAGATCAGGTGGCTCCGAAACGCCCTCTCCCCCTGAACAGGGCTCGGACTGCACCATGGTTCAATCCGCGGTTACGAGCTCTGAAACAGGAGGTGAGACGGCTAGAGCGCCGGTGGTGGAAGTCTTGCTCCAAAGACGATCAGACACGGGCTAGAGCTGTATCTTCAGCCTATCACGTGGTGGTGAAGGCAGCAAAAAAGGAATATTATGCTGCCTCCATCGCGTCTGCAGAGTGCTGTCCCAGGAGGCTGTTCCAAGTGGTCCGGAGCCTGGTTGGTCCTGTGGCTCCGGAACCACTGGAGCATTCTAAGGCCTCCTGTGAGGCCTTGGCAAGGCACTTTGCAGATAAAATTGATGAGATTAGGTGTGTTACTCTGCACGCTGTGGATACAGTTAGTGAGCAAGAGGCGGCCTGTGGCAAACCGGTTTTGTGGGATCGGTTCCAGCTTCTTCCTCCTGATGAAGTGGACAAGGTGCTTTCATTTGTAAGGCCGACCACCTGCTTACTTGATCCTTGCCCATCGTGGCCCATTATGGGCTGAAGAGAGAGACTGGGTGAGGGGATCAGGGCGGTGGTGAACACCTCCCTTGAGGAGGGAGTGATGCCATCAGCCCTCAAGGAAGCAGTGATAAGACCGCTCTTAAAGAAGCCCTCCTTGGATCCTCAAGTTCTGAACAACTTTCGCCCAGTCTCAAATCTGCCATTTTGGGGCAAGGTGATTGAGTGGGTGGTGGCGGTGCAGTTGAAGGCACACTTGGAAGAAACTGATTATCTAGACCCATTTCAGTCGGGCTTCAGGCTTGGGCATGGGACAGAAACGGCCTTGGTCGCCTTGGTAGATGATATGAGGAGGGCTCTGGATAGGGGTGAATGCTCCTTCCTTGTTCTCCTCGACCTCTCAGCGGCTTTTGATACCGTTGACCACGGTATCCTCCTGGACCGCCTGGAGGGGTTGGGCATTGGAGACACCGTATTGCGGCGGTTCTGGTCCTTCCTCTCCGGCAAGTACCAGAGGGTAGCACTGGGAGAGGAGGTTTCGGACCCGTGGCCGCTCACTTGTGGGGTGCCACAGGGTTCCATCCTCTCCCCGATGCTATTTAACATCTATGTGAAGCCGCTGGGGGCTATCATCAGGAGGTTTGGGGTGCAGTGTCATCAATATGCAGATGACACGCAGCTCTACCTCTCGTTTAAATCTTCAAGGTTGGCCGTGGAATCCCTGTCCAAATATCTGGAGACGGTGAGTGGCTGGATGGGGAGGAATAGGCTAAAGCTGAACCCTGACAAGACCGAGGTACTTTTGGTGGGAGACAAGAGGAGGCTAGGGGATGTTGACCTGGTGTTGAATGGGGTACGGCTACCCTTGAAAGACCAGGTCCGCAGCCTGGGGGTCATTTTGGATTCCCAGCTGTCCATGGAGGCTCAGGTGTCAGCTGTGAGCCGGACAGCGCTGTATCAACTCCATCTGATACGGCGGCTGCGCCCCTTCCTTCCTGACCATCTGCTCCCATCGGTAGTACATGCCCTGGTCTCCTCTTGTTTAGACTACTGTAATGCGCTCTACGTGGGGTTACCCTTGAAGACGGTTCGGAAGCTGCAGCTGGTACAGAACGCGGCGGCTCGCCTGATTAAAGGCAGCCACCGGCGAGATCACATCACTCCAGTGCTGAAGGAGTTGCACTGGTTACCAGTTGTTTTCCGGGCCAAATTCAAGGTGTTGGTTTTGACCTTTAAAACCCTTATATGGTTCCGGCCCAGCCTATCTTAAGGAGCGCCTCCAGCAGCACCAGACAGGCCGCTTAACAAGATCAGCCTCGGATGGCCTTCTCTCTGTCCCATCAGCCAGGACAGCTAGACTGGTGGGGACGAGGGAGAGGGCCTTTTCTGTAGTGGCCCCCACTCTGTGGAACTCCCTCCCTAGGGAACTCCATCATGCCCCCTCTTTAATGAGCTTCCGTCGTGCATTAAAAACGTGGCTGTTCAGGCAGGCATTTGGGGTGGGTTAGGGTATTTTAGAAAATGTTTTTATTGTAGAATTTTATTGTTTTATTGTATGTTGTACATCACCCAGAGTGGCTGGGTGACCAGCCAGATGGGCGATTAATAAGTTAAATAAAAAATAAAAAATAAATATTTGGAGTGGGGGGGTGAGAGAGAGAGAGAGAGAGAGAGAGAGAGAGAGTTGATCCATAATAACATTTGCTTATTGCAGTGTGAACTTATGTAACCCTGTGTGCGTATAGACAATGTTAACTTAGGTAAATGGCTGCACCAGACAGTTGGGCAGAGCCTAACTGTCTGAAACAGATATGGCATGATTTGCATGAAGCCTAACACCCTCTCAAGGGTGGAGGAACTTCCAGATGGGTGGAGCTGTAGTTTGGACCACTGGAATATTATCTTTCACCTGCAGCTTCATTGTACCAAAACAGGAACATTACATGTTTTGTACAGTAGCTAGAGGGGGATGATCAATAATTGGACTACAGGTATACAGTCCCAGGATTCTTGGCATAAAGTCAGTCAGAAGAAGGCCAAGCGAGATGAGAGCTGAGATTCTGTCCACCTGTTTCTGACCAGAACATCAACTTGCTGTGGAGACATAATCAGTCTCCCAGTAAGGACCAGAGAATTGGTGAAATAGACATAGTTAGGGATGTCAGAGAATTTCGCCATGAATCTCAGGGAGGCCGAATGCCAGCGCATTCGGCCCCCCGAAATTGGTGGCAAAAACGGTCTGCCCCCCCCCCGCCCTGCCCGGGACGGGACTTACCTTGGGCGAATCCTCCTGGCGACGGCGGCTCTGGCAGCAGTTCGGTGGCAGTTCAGCGGCGGCGGCTGCCAGTCTTCCAACCGGCTGCTGCTGCCGCCATTTCCAGTAAAAAAAAAACCAAAAAAACGTGATAGGCTACGTAAAGATTTACGTAGCCTATCACGGCTAGATTTTTAAAAAATACCGTGATAGGCTACGTAAATGTTTACGTAGCCTATCACGGCTGAGTAAAAAAAACACAAAAAAACCCCGCGCGTACGCAAATGGCGGCGCCCACGGGCGCCGCCATTTGCGTTCCTTATTTTGGCACGTCTAGTCTACGTAAACATTTACGTAGACTACAGTGAAAATAAGGGGAACGCAAATAGCGTAGCGTCTACGCTATTTGCGTTCCCCTTATTTTCGCCGTAGTCTATGTAAATGTTTACGTAGACTAGACGTGCCAAAATAAGGAACGCAAATGGCGGCGCCCATGGGCGCCGCCATTTGCGTATATGCGGGGAGGGTAGTTTTTTTTTACTCAGCCGTGATAGGCTACATAAACATTTACATAGCCTATCACGGCTGACTGCAGGGATGCAAACGGCGGCAGCTATGGCGGCCGCCGCCATTTGTGGCCCGGCCAGCCAGAATTTCGGGGGGAGGGATGGAACGCCTCCCCCCCACCGCGAATCAAATTTCGTTCAAGGTAAGTGACTTTCGTACATCCCTAGACATAGTGCAGTCTTATCTGTCTAGCACTAGATAGAAATTGGAATCATTATTCATTTATGTGCAGAGTTTGCTGCATAAGAAAATAAAGCTTTGAATACTGAGTAATGTGTTCCTTTGGATCAAGGGCTGTTTGGGTGTCTCCGGGAGCAAGATAAAAATTCCACAAATATCTGCAAGAATATTTGGTGGTTAAGGTTACCTTTGGTGGTTAAGGCGACATCTGGGGCAGATGTCCAGATATCCACTATAACACACATGGCAGGGTGGGTAACTTATGTCTGCCAGATGCTGGACTCCAAGTCCCATCGGTCCCAGCCAGCACAGTCAATGGTCAGGGTGATGGGAGTTGTAATCCAACAACATCTGAAGGGCCGCAGTTTCCCTATCTCTGACATAGGGAGAGTGGGCCAAGTTAGAGAATGAGGATTTAAAGGAGGCTTGATGCTCAGCAACCCTCCTTGTCCTTTTAGAAACTAATCTCTGGGCAAGGCCAAACAGGATCTGAACCTTGATCTGAATCGTATAGCTAATGAACCGCCAGGTACGTGTGATGCACCTTGTTGAAAAAGACAGAAGCATCCCAAGCTGAAACCATTTTTGTCCCCCAAGCAGACAACTTTGGAGCCTGATGCCAAGCTGTAATGCCCCGCAGACTATCTGGCATAATTGTGTTGAGGCCAAGTGCTGTGACAGAGCACACGGTCTGTATGCACAGGTTCCAGCCCAGGCTCAGTCCCTGGTATCAAAGCATCTTGGGTGCTGGGTGCTGGGAACGTCCTCGGCCCAAGAGATCCTTGGGAGTCACTTCCAGTCGGAGCAGACAGTCCCAGGCTGGATGAACCAATGGTCTGACTCTGCATTGGTCATGTCATTATGTTGATGTTGCTTCAGAAAAAGAAGATCTCCCTGGCAGTCCCCCTGGGCCACACTTCAGGTCAGTTCAAAATGCTGCTCTGAGAACTGAGGCTCCTGTAGATAGCTAGTAGGTCTTGGGAGACCTGAGTTCAACTCTAACTTTGGCTCAGTCCCCCATCTGTAAACTGTTGATAATAGTGATCTAAGAGAGTGGAGAAATGTGCTGAGACGTTGTGTTTTGCAGATAATCAGCCAACATAGTACAGCAGTGGCAAACACAGTCAAGATTGCAAAGGGTATTGCTATTTTGAAATGGCTGAAAATGTAATGTGTGCTGGATGTCGATCAGCACAGAGGTGCGAGATACACGTGGTGTTGTACTTATATGAGAAGGATTTACTCCTACATTATAGGGAACCGTAACTCTCTCTCCAAGAGGTGCCTGGTTGCATTAAACATGTATATCCTCCCCGCTCCTTTTCTTGATCTTCACAGATGTTATACTTTGGAGCATTTTTAATGTAGCGTTTGTTTGTGGCATCTTTTAACCCTGGTTCAGACATGCGTCAGATGAGCTGTGCAGATGTCAGTGTAGCCCTCGGGCCGTCTGTCCCATGTCTGATTTTGCACTGGTGGGGCAGGGGCGGGGGCGGGGGAGGCAGTGTCTGTTTCCACAGGCTTGGCGCCCTCTCTCTTCCCTCTGCCCTGACTGCCCATTTTGAGCTGTCTCTTGGATTACACAACAAAGCAGACAGAACAAGTAGGAAACTGCCAAGCAAAGGCCTTGTAAAGTCGGTGTACTGTGACCAGTGCTGTGTTGCTGGAAGGCAGGCTGACCCAAGGTGGCTGCCCCGAGGTTACAGAGGTCCTGGTGACTCTGCATGGGTGTGGGAGCAAGGGAGGAGGCTTGAGCTTCACTGAGGCAGAGCCCCTGGGAGCAGGGCTTGCTCCTGAATCTCATTTTTCACATGTCTGCTGCACTCTCGCTACCAGCCCTGTCAGAGGAAAGGAGGCGCTTCCTGTTATTCCAATTCAAACCTCGGGCTGGACAGGAGGGAACAGGCAGCTGCGCAGAGTGCCAGGGGCGACCAGGATGGAGGGCCAGGGTCTGCCCCTGCGGCTGGGCCTGCTGCTCCTCACAGGTACGTCCTTCTTCCGAGGGTGGGTGTGGTGGGCAGCAGAGAGCTTTGGTGCAGCTTTTGCGGGACAGCGCATTGTGGCTTTGCTTCTCTGGGCTGGAGAGGGTGGCGAGGTTCCTCCTCGCCCTGGAGAGGTTGGGTGCAGTCGGCAAATGGGTGGTGGGGCCCCTCAGGGGACTCCTGCAGGTCAGACTCAGATCTCTGAGCCTGACAGGCACCGCTTTCTTGGACACCATTTCTCATTTGAAATGGAGCGCTTAGTCCTTTTCCTGAGCCTGGCATTACCTTCTGGTCTCTGTGTGTGCACCACACTCCTTTTTAATTTACGCGTGCAGTATTTTCCCTGCTCGCCCACTATCTGCAAGTCATTTTCGTACTAAGTTCTTCATTATCTATGCCTCAAGATCCCAGTGGGGCTAGTCCAAGTAATGTTATGTTCTAGGTGATGCTCCCCCCGTTACCCCCTACCCTAGTTTTGCTGCCGCTTTGCTATCCCCACAGGAGTGACTCCCCTCCCCACGCCAAGCTCCCTTTTGTACAAGGCCAGCCATGCTCAGCCTTTGGGGGAATTTGCCATGCCCCAAGCACTCTGATCCCATCTGAGGCAGGGGCCAGTCTCTCTAGCTTATTAACTGCTTTGGCTATTTGCTTCATTTTTCAAGTTCAGGCTTGCAGTGTCTTCTGAAGGTAAACAATGCTCTTACGGCCAACTATTTTGGCATGGGCATCTCACCTTTTAAAATATATGCATGGGGCTCTTTCTGGGGGGCATTCAAGGACCTGCTGTCGTGTGCCCCTTTTGGCATTGGGTGGGCAAGGATCGTTCCTGGAATCATAGAGCTGAAGGGGCCAGGATTCCTCTGTTGCCAGGCAGGGCCATCCCTCCATTCCCCCAGGCCCTCTTGGAGATAAACACGTGTGATCCAAGGGCCACAAGCAAAGGACAGATGCATTTTTCTAACAGAGCAAATATGTCCAGAATGGCAGAAACAAGTGATCCAAGCCACATGCTGCAAGACAAAGCAATGATGCTCCCAGGAAGATAGAACCTCAAATTTGGCAGTTAGATATGGCCTAGCATGAGCAGAGTGCACTCACAAAGTCATTTATCATAGAATCATAGAATAGTAGGGTTGGAAGGGACCTACAAGACCATCGAGTCCAACCCCCTGCTCAGTGCAGGAATCCAAGTCAGAGCATCCCCGACAGATGGCTGTCCAGCCTCATCTTGAATGCCTCCAGTGTGGGAGAGCCCACCACCTCCCTAGGTCATTGGTTCCATTGTCGTATTGCTCTAACAGTCAGGAAGTTTTTCAAGGGAAATTTACATCTCTTTGCCACACAGCATCCTGTCCCCGGTTGTAGCAGTTCCTCAAGCTCCAGAGGAAGTATATGTAGGAGAAGCCCTTCCTGCCCCAATGGACTACGATGCATGGCTTAAGTAACATATAAAACAAAGGGCCTGTTCGCAGGTAATGACAGCCCATGAATAAACCATGAGCTCTTGGGGACAAGTGGGGGAGAGCAGGTGTGTTGCCTGCAGTGTACCTGCCTCTTCTGCTTCACTCCACAACCCAGGATTGGCTCCTTCATAGGATGTGGAGTTTGATGTTCAAACCCGGACAGCAATTCACCCAACAATAAACCATGGGTCAGGCATGACAACCCATGGGCTGTTGAATCAATTCCAAAATGCACAGTCAGGCAATACCTTCCAATCAGGTAAGATGTTATAAAAAGCAAGCTGGGATGGGGGAAGAGGAGAGGGAGGTGGAGGGAAGCTGAGTTGATGTTGAAGGAATGACGTCTGCAGGATGGAGAATCTTAAGATGGAGTGGAGGAGGAGGTGCAGGGTTAAATTCAGTTCAGTCCAGCTCAGTCCAATTAACAACTGGATTTTACATTTTCAAAAGTGGAGAAATCAGTCATGATGTGTTCATTTGTCCAACATTCCTAGGTGTAACCTGAAACCTGTGTGCCACCCAGTAGAGTCGAATCCATTTAAGCCTGCACCACCTTCTCCCCCACTCCATCTTTAGACATTGACCATACAAGCTTCATGACTTCAGTCAGCCTTTCCCCCCTCCCTCTCCCCTTCCCCCAAACCTACTTACCTGATGAAGAGATCTGGAGATCTTGAAAGCTTGCTCACAATGCTGTGCATATTTGGTTGGTCCTAATAAAGGTATTGTCTGACTGTGGATTTTGGGTTAAGTACGGATATGTTTCATGCAAATGCATATATCAAGAGATCCAGCATTGTTCTTTTAAAATAAACGCAGCTCAGGAAGGGAAAAACTGGAGCGGAAAAGGAGCAGGAGGGGAGAGAGGAGTGCTTCACTCTTTCCCTGGTTGCTGGGACTCTGCCCCGAATTGCCCCTCTAAGCTGCTGTCCTCTCCAGGGGATTCCAAACTTGTTTTGTGAGGACAAGCACTCCTTGCCTTGAACCTAAATAGAATTCTCTCCATTTCAGAGAGATTGTTCCAAAGTCGACCCCTCTAATAGCTAGAATCCTTCCTCAAGCCACTCTTGCATTCCCTTCTGTTCTCTCTCACCTGCAGCAGCTATTAGACTTGATGCTCATTCTTGGACAACAGTGACTCCCCAGAATGCCAGCATTTCTTTGGAAGAAGGAAACGCAACATTCTACAATCGTGAGTTCTGTTATGCATCATATGGAGAAAGCAGATAGGGAGAAGTTTTTCTCCCACTCTCATAATTCTAGAACCCGAGCAATGAAGCTGAATGGTGGGAGATTCAGGACACACAAAAGAAAGTACTATTTCACACAGTGCGTTGTTGAACTAAGGAATTAGCAACCACAAGTTGTGGTGATGGCCACCAACTTAGATGGCTTTAAAAGACATTACACAAATTCATGGAGGATGAGGCTATCCATGGCTACTATTTATGATGGCTATGTGCTACCTCCACAGCTGCTGGGCAATAAGCACAAGAGAGGGCTGTGGCCTTCATATCTTCCTTGTGGGCATCCCACTGGGGCACCTGGTTGTTCTCATGACAGCAGAACCTGGCAGTTGCTGGGGTGGGGATTCTGGTGCCTCTGAGCATGTACAAGTGCATTTCCCTCCCACCCCTGAATAATCACAGCTTGCTCCACACATAATGGCATCCTCATCATTATGAGAACACAGGAATTTCCATTTGGGGTCTGACCAGTTGCTCATCTAGCACCCTGCTTTCTGGCAGAGGCCAGGTCAATTGGCCTTGGCAAAGCTTACAAACAGGGCAAGAGAGTGACAGCCATCCCAGAGCCCTCCAGGTTTTGGTAGTCAGATGAATCTGATGGAGGTAAACATGAGGTTTGCACTTGGGGTTATCTTTGCCCAGCATTCCCACACCTGGTGCCCTCCAGATGTTCCAAGTCCCATCAGCCCCAGCCAGCATGGCCAATAGTAAGGAATCCTGGGAGTTGTAGTCCAAAACCTCTGGAGGGCAGCCGGTTGGGGTTGTCTTAGCCTATAGCCACCAAGAGAATGTCCCCCCAGAATCTAGAGTGCAATGTCTAACAACATCTCCTCCTTTCAGGTAGGAGACCCTGAGGAATACGGATGGGCGTGCACTCCCGCTTGCAGGCTCCACCTCAAATCCTTCTAAAGACTCACACTTTAAAATCTCCAAAACTAGGGCTTGCAAGTTTCAAAGTCAATCTGCCTGCCAAGGTGGCACTGCAGAGGTCATACAGTTCCCGACATGGAATTTGATCTTTAAAAAGAAAGAAAGAATGAACTTAAGCTTCCCTTCTAGTTTGCATTTGAAGGCAGTAGACGATTGGTCAGCTGCTGAGAAGAGAAACTCCCCCCTCCCCCCACATCAGATCTCATGCCTTGACTCTTTTCATATGCCTGTTGTTTTGAGCCACTTTAGGGACGCCAGTCAAAAAGTGAGACATACAACGGAAAATACAGGAAAGAAGACATGCAGAATCATTTGCTCACTGCCATCCTGGGGAAAATATATGCTGACTGATTAAACAAATAATCAAATGGCTGCCAGTACTCTTAAAGACAGTTCTGAGAGGCAAGATGGAGATGCACTATGGTGGGGGCAGGCAACACGCGGCCTTCCAGATGTTTCAGCCCACGACTCCCACTAGCCCTTGCCAGTATAGCCAGTGGTGAGGGATGATAGGAACTGTAGGGCAAAACACCTGGAGGGCTACAAGTTGCCCCACCTCTGCACTATGGAATCCTCCCTGCATGGGCCAGTGGTCTGTCCATAATGGGACAGAATGATGGCTGTACTCCATTAGTCCTGTTGGTGCATCTACCTAAACCCTTGTTCTACAGTTTTCTTCAGGATTCCTCTTTTCCACTATAGGCTTTTATAAGGTATAGAGCCTGTACCTTTCTTCCTCTCTGCTGACCGAGCAGACACACCCGAGGGACATGACCCATAACGTTTTGCTTCCTTTCCTCTCTAGATGCATTGTACAGTGCCATTGCAGAAAACTGCTGGATTTTGTTTGTTCACCAGATGGGCAATGTCAGCAAAGTGCACTGGTGTGAATGGAGAGCTATTAGCAGGTATTATAGAATTCACGTTTATACTGGACATGGAAATGGGTGACATCGCATTAAACTAAACTTTAACCAGTTTTTGTGCAAATTAGAAATATGGTCACTTCTTGAAAATTCAAATTTGAAATCCTGAATTTTGACATTCAAATGTTGACATTTCAGTTTGGTTTTTAAAAACAAAACAAAAGCAAAACCCAGATTCTGAGACATATTGATAAAATGTTTAAATATATTAATTTGCCAGAAATGATTACTGAACACTTCTAAAGAAAGGCATCTCTTTAGAAGTGTTATTTCTTGTTTAACTGGAAGAGCATAACATCACATTTTTGCAAGCAAATTTGATTTGGGAAAATGTTTTGGTCCCCCCAGCTCCATTTTGATATCATCTAATTTGGGTGTGGCATCTGTCTTGTGTTTTTACCTGTGTTGGTGGATTTCAAATTGTGTTCCAGGAAACCCTGGGGCATTTCAGATTTATTGGGGGATCCTTAATTAGAGGATTAGTAATGGTGGGAGGAACATTTAAGCACTGCCCAAAAAGAGGAGTTGCATCAAGAAAAAGAGAACAAAAGAAGACACTCATTTGCATAACATTTGCGCATGCACATGTATAGGTGCAAATTTTGAAATAATAACTAATTTAAATAGAAATATAGTACATCTCACCGTAGTCAAGAAGACTGACTGACTGCTCAGTCTGCTGTCTAAGTGCTAACAGTGGATGGGAAACTTCATGGCCCATCTCTGCTCTCCCTCCTTCCGGTTCTTTGACCTTAAATCAGACTTGGACTGGACAGCCCATCAAATAGAGGACACCTTCAAATAGAGGATTGTCCTCTGCCAGCCCTCCAAAATAGAGGACTGTCCTCTGTAAAGTAAGACACCTGGCCACCTCCATTCTTGAAAGTCAGCCTATCTTGCTGTTCTAGGCTATATTCTCAGTTCATGAGTGGGTTTGATAGGGAGGCTGCGTAGACCTAGTCCATGTGAATGAAGTGTGTACCCTAGAACATCGAGGTTGGTGAGAAAAGTGTTCAAGAGAGTAGAAAGTGTAAAAACCACTGAGGTCTGCAGGGCAAGGTTTCCCCTGAGGGCAAGGGACCAACGTTTCCTTTGTGGATGGGCTCCATCTAATGCTGCTACTCCTGGCTCTCGTCCTCTGTTTCCTCATCTCTTTATCCACTCCACAGACCTTACAGTGACCTGCGACGCTGCCTGGAAGACTGGGCGGATAGCCTGAACTATGGCTATCCCAATGCCTTGGCTGAGAACTACACTGTCTTTAGTCATCGCATGTACTTCCTCAACTGCACCACAGAACAGTCACCTCTCCTGGATCCCCCTGAAAATGTTTTGCTGCCCCTCATCATAACTCCCATCTGCCTCATCCCTTTCCTGGTCACCCTTGTTGTATTGAAGAGCAAGGATGGGGAGATGCAGTCATGAGTCCTGACCTTCATTTACTAATACTAACACCGTAGGGCTGCCATGGACTAGCACCTTGCAATGCTATTACAATCCTCATCTCTTGACTATCATGGGATTGGTCTCCTCCTGCTCTGAGACCACACCCTGGCATGAACCGCTGCATGGGAGACTTAACTCTGAGACTTGGAATGCTAAAGTTATTGGGGCACCTTGCAACTTGTACTAAAAGAGGTGGCATAGAACCTTTGTCCTCCGTCAAAGAAGCAAATGCAGCCACATGTACACAGCAGACTTAAATCAATTTGAAAGTGGCCTAACTGTTGTAGCTCATTCTGAAGGAATTCTGGGAACTATAGTGCTACAGAACTGCTGGAAATTATTGGTGAGAACTCCCTAGACTCTTTACAGAATTGGTTTCCAGAGTTCAGTGAAGGGAAGACATGACAGTTAAAGATTATAGGGTGTATCTGAGTAGGCCAAACATATGTGAGTCCTTCTTTTAAGCAGTAAAGCTCTGAGCACTTGTGTAAGCATTTCTCTCTGTAGATTGCCATCTTCTCCCCAAAATACCCCAGGACTTTGCAGCTGACCAAGTACATTCGGTGCCTATTGATTCCATACACCAATAAAGCTGCGTATTTCCTTAAAGGCTATGGGGTTAGTCAGCTGTTTCTCGCTTCCCTGTTTATTAGGACTGAGTTCCTTGAGCAGGCTTTCTAGCTGGGCAAGCTCAGACCATTCCAAACAAATCCAGATTCCCCTTTGCAGGTACAGGAAACCAGGAAACAAAATGGATCTGCCCAGTATCCCCAACTGTCCTTTTGCTCATCAGAAGCTTCATAATCTGTATCCTTTTGCTTCATTGTTCACAGAGGCCTCAAAAGCTGTCGGGGATCAGCTTGTAGCAGGTGGGGATGTCTAAGATACTTTCATGTGATTACACAAATTGCATTTCTCCATTTCAAAAAGGGCACTGTGGAACTTGAGAAGATGCAGGAAAGACCAAGATTGATCAAGGTGATAACATTTCTCCTTGTGGAGAAAGGCATAGGAGGATGGGGCTTTTTAGTTTAGAAAACCAATGACCAAGGAGGAACATGATAGAAGCTGTTAAAATGACGAACAATAGACAGAAAAGGCAATCAAGAGCACTCCTAAATGGTCTCTGAAAATGTGCCACAAGTCCATTGTAACCATTGTGTGATACTCCTACAAATCGTTTCAGTGACAATCGCTGCTTCCATAGCAGCTTTCATCTCCACTTCTTGCAGATGCTTGAGACAACCTTGTTGCTTGCTGCATTCTAGTGTTTTTTCATACATGTTTTATGGAGGGTTTTGTTTAACTGTTGTTTAAAATGCAGTTACAATGCCAGCTGTTAAAGTGTTATTGAGGCTTTTCAGGGCTGTGTCTTTAATTAATAGATTCCTCCTTTCAGCTTATCACCTTTTTATTTTTTCCTCTTCTGGATTACAGTAGCATTACTGATAAATAGCCTCTTAATTGCACCTTAATTTGTCAGTCCTGTTCCCTTCAAAGGGAGCACCTCTTTACTGATTTCCTCTCATCATTAAAACATTTTCATGTTTATAATGAAACACTGCTATTTCATTATTTTAAGAATGAAAAAAGAGGAAAGCAGGCAACATGAAATGACTAGTTACGATGCATTTGAGAGGCTACCTGTCAGTAATGCCTGTCATGCTAGGCAGGAAATAATAAAGGGCAGAAGCTACCAGAAGGAAGCTATTAAGATTGCAGGTGAGCTTTGCTGAATGGGACTTATTTGTGTGTAAGCCTTATAGAAGGATCTTAGCCATGGGGACAGAAATAGAGCAATAGAAACAGAGTTGTTGTACCCCCTCCCTAAGGGGATAAGACTAGCCCCCTCTTTATTATCCTTTAGATGGGCAGTGATGCCTATATTGTTCTGTCAAGCTTTTGATGGTTTCTAATGTTGCTTTCCGATTTTACTATAATGAATGTTCTGGCTCTGGTTTTCATGTTATTGTTATGCTGTATTAGTTTTATCCTGATTTTATTGCTGTTTTCATCTGAATTTTGTATATTACCTCAAGCACCCAGAGGATGGAGAGGCAATTTATAAATATGTCCAATAAATAAAATATATTAACTGCTATGTGGAACCATTGTTCTAATCCCACTTCCAGATGTCTGTGGGGAGGCAATGCCTCATCAGTGCAGAGGGGCAATCCCAACTTTTATCTTGGAAAGCTCCCACACCCCGTAGGGCTCATGCAGGAAGAGTGGTTTTTCTGCTCCTCCCCCTCCCCAACCACGTTTTTTTAAAACAAAAAACAATTCCTTCCAAAAACCAATGGGACAGAATTAATCTACACGTACACTGGCCTAGATTACTGGCTTGTTTGGGGGCATGTCTGGGTGTCAGAATCCTGGATCACCTCTCCCTCAGCATTCCTCCTTTCCCTTCTCTCTGAGGTTGAAGTTCTGATGTTGGAGGGCTAACGGCCATGGATGTTTCATCCAGAGGGGACTGGATGGGGGGATCTAACGTTGGCTCTCCTCCTCCTCCAAGGGTGGACTGTCTCTCCAGCCTTGGAGGGGGAAATATGAGCTGCCCTATGGCCCCCAGGACCTCCTCCCCGGAACCATAAGATTGCAGCTTTAGTGTGAAAACATCCACAGTGCATATGTGCGAGGGCACATAGTGTTATCCTTAAGAGCTACCATTTTTCCTACAGGCAGGTGTCAGTCCAGGGAACCCTTCAGCCACTCAAATGACTGTTTTTACAAGCCTGAAGACAGGAAAGCACCTTATGACTCAAAGCAACACAGATTCAGAATGCAGTTTCCACTCTTTATTAATACATTCAACCAAAAATACACTGCACATATTTTCCTACCTATCTTATGTCTGCTACTGCTAACAGATAAACACATTTTATGTTATCTCATCCAACATCCCAGCAGTATTCTTTTCAGTGGACAGGGTACCCAGCTATCCTTGCGTAGAAGGCTACGTTCTAACTGTTGACCAGGAATACGGATACTTATGTCCTTAGCTTTCAAGATGGCCAGGCTTGACCAAATTTTCTCTAGCTACGTCAAGTGACTCATGTAATGTTTTTGGCTCTGAGATATACCTTCAGGGTTAGATAAAAATGACATAATTCTAATGGGTTGTCCACCCACCCAGCAGTTTCTCTCTACCACATTTATTTATGTCATTTAGGCAGCAATCCTATGGCTGCTAGACAGTGGCTAGATGGCCATAGGATATCTGGTTTTCGGGGAACTGACCTTGGAGCCTGCCCTCCAAGATTGGTTCCTGGAGAACTGACCTCCTCCCACATCTGCGCTGCCTCAGCGGCAGCGCAGAACAACCACATCCTCCGCACTCGCAAGAGGAGTGCGGAGTGGCCAAAAAGGGGCGTTCCGGGGTGGGGAGGGAGGAAATGCCAGTACGGCACATCCTATGTGTCATCCGACAGCCTCCTCCACCGCTCCGTCATACTGCAGCTAGACAGCTGCAATTGGCTGTCTAGATGAAAATGCAGCGCAGGAGAAGCATGGAGGGAATGATCCCCTCCATGCTTCTCCTGCCCTGCATTGGATAGGCGGTCGCCTCCGAGTTCAGAGGCAGCTGCCTATCTGAAGAGGATTGCATCCTTATTTATTTAAAGAAGGGCTGGGCAGAAAGTAGATCTCCAGAAGTTTTGGACTCTAAACTTTTCAGACCGTTGGCCGTATCAACAGGGGCTTCTGGGAGTTGAAGTCTACAACACATCTTGCCCACCCGATTTAAAACATTTATTTGCCACTCTTCAGCTAGAAAGTCTTTCAGAGAACCTTACAGATAAATATAAAATGAGATGGTCCCTGCCCTTAGGCTTACAATCTATGAAGACATAACAGAAAAAGAAAAAGGGATGAGAGAAAAGCCAGGGCCGGTTGACCCGTGAAACAGGGTGAGGTACCTGCATCAGGTGGTGGAGCGGGACGAGAGGCAAATTGTACTACTCCTGCCCCTGCTCCCACCAATGCCTGCTGCTGTCTCCAGCAGGTGCTGTGCAGAACCCCACCAGCTGTTCTCTCGCCATGGCATTTGCCACGGTGAGAGAGTAGCTGGTGGGGCTCTCTGAAGCAACCACCCGGGCTCTCCCTGCTTTTTTGCATGGCCGGAAGAAGGGGCAGCAGCTCTCATAAGAATTGCCTGAAGTCTTGTGACAGCTGCGTGAGGTCTTGTGAGACTTGCAAGAGCTGTGGCCCTGTTTTCCTGCTGCGCAGCTCTCTACATAGCCAACGATGTCAACAACAATGGTAAGGGGGTCATAGGATGCTGGATGCAATGTGGCAACGGCAGCACCTCAGGAAGTGAAAGATCTCGCACCGAGCCTGAGAAAAGACAAACAAGAACACTACACTTAAGCATCCGTTTTACTGTTACAAGGCTCTTATAATGAGCAGCTGTAATGCAGCCAGACACTGTTGAGCTTCTTATCATGAGCAGCTGGGACAGAAATAGTTCAAAGACATGAGGAGCAAAAATGGCTGGTTTCTCAGCTGAGTCAATGGAGTGGCCCTGCTTCTTATTCTCTCTCTTCTACAGCCAGATAGAATGACTGCTGGCTGAGAGACAAAGCCCAATGAAGCTGGCTTCTCAGCAGGGCTGATGGCTATTCTGCCTTCCTTCCTTACCCCCACTGCAGTCTGATGGAACTTAGTTTATATACTATAAACATCTCTACACCAGCCTAAATCCTGCGTTTAAAATGGGGAGTTCTGCTTCCATTTTAAATGCAGGATCATGACGGGCTCCCTTTTATGTGCGCTTCTTCCCCCCCCCGTCCCGTCCCGTCCCCCTCCTTTCCCTCCTTATCTGAGTCTTCCATATGTTTCATTATTCATCCAATAGATGGAGCTGTGGTCTAGCTTCTCTTATTGCAGCTTTTCCTTTTTCACAGAGGGAACTCAAGTGGAATTCAAGCAAGGTAATTTGATGGCTAATTATCTCCAATCTTTTTACAAATGGAATAAAGGTCATTTAGTGCGGGAAGTGCCCTAGAGGTTGATAATGTCATCTAAAGGGCCTGCTAACTTCTGTGAGGATCCAATCTCAATAGCAGGATAAAAGCTCCATGTGAAGAAGCTCTATGCCTATCTGTTTCAAGCAGCTGGGTTTTGTCCAGGCACCTGATGCCACTGCTAACCTAAGCTAGGGTGCAGATCTATGCACACTTACTTGGGAGCAAGCCCACTGAATACAGTGGGGCTTCTTTCTGAGTAAATATGAAGAGGATTGCACTGTTAACTGCATGCATGCTTCTATCTATATCCATAATACATAGGGTTACATAGGTTCACAGTGAAATAAGCAAACTTTTTTATGGATCAACACCCAGGGAAATTCCCCCAAATATCCATTTAAAATCCCCCTTGTTTCTCTAATGATCCATTGTGCACAAAATCACAAGCTATTCAAGCCAGCACGGCATACACAGAAACAACAAGCCTACTTCAGGGATCCCCCTATGCACCAGAGACCATGGAGGGACTTTAAAAGGGTATTTCCAAATGCTACAACAGCCTTAGTGGAAGAGGGCTGCTTCTGTGCTGCTACTGGCTATTTTTTTCTAAAGAATGTGGGCTCCCATGCAGGACTCCTACAAGGAGGAGCACACACCCATCAAAGCAGGAATGGGCAGAAGGGAGAACTAGATCTACTGGGAGAAATCTGGGTGATCTGCCATAGTTGAGCAAGGATGTCTGGCTCCCAAATGTTTAGCAACAGCAGCAACAAATTGACCACCCCCCTCCCTAATACTGCTATAATGAAGAAAGCTTTGGGTAACCCAGAGTGGATTTTTGTGTGGAAGGACTGTGAGCCCAGCTCAGTTCTGGTGAAAAGGTAAAGGTGTCCCCAACTAGTCGTGTCCGACTCTAGGGTGCGGTGCTCATCCCCGTTTCTAAGCCGAAGAGCCAGCGCTGTCCGAAGACGCTTCCGTGGTCATGTGGCCGGCATGACTGAACACCGAGGTGCACGGAACGCTGTTACCTTTCCCGCCGAGGCGGTACCTATTTATCTACTTGCGATTTCTTGCTTTCGAACTGCTAGGTTGGCAGAAGCTGGGACTGAAGACAGGAGCTCACTCCGTCACGCAGCACTCAGGTCTCGAACTGCTGACCTGCCGACCTTCCAGTCTGCAGTTCAGCAACTTAACCACTAAGCCACCAACAAATTCCTGTGCTTAGAATTCTATAATTCCAAGTATATGTCTTTTGCACCAGGCTCTGGTTGGTGGATTTCATGGTTTTGGTAGGGTGGCCACTTATGAATTGCTAAAAAAGAGGAAATGCATCACCAAAAAAGAGGAGAAAAGATGACACCAGTTTGCAGAAAATGTACATATGCTAATTTATATGTATAGTGACAAATGCAGAAGTAATTATTATAATTTAAATAGAAATATAGTCCATCTCACCATAGTGAGGAAGACTGTGGCCATTTCTACATGAGGCATTTATCGTGTGCTCGTGATTGGTCACTCGCAGAAGTTCGCAGGTCCTATACACCATGCCATCCTCCTCCAGGGCACCTCCTGCTCTTTGCGATCTTTATTGCGTTTTTTTTCATGATGATGAAAGTCTGGCATTTCCCCTCCTCCTGCTATGAACCACCGTAAATCTATGGAGTACTGATTTATCGCAGCAATAGCACAGTGCCATCTAGTGGCTTTATAATGAAACACATAGAACTTGCCCAGAAAGAAGGGGAAAAAGGAAAACACCATGTGGAAAGGATCCAGTTGTAATCCCACAAAGAATCCAGAAGCCTCGGTGAAGTCGCGGGATTTTAGCTTCATGTAGAGAGAGGTGACCTATGTGCCTGCCTGTTCAGTCTGCTGTTCAGGTGTTAACTGTTGATAGGCAGCAGTTCTCTATCTTTAAATGAGACTTGGACTGGACAACCCTTCAAACAGAGGTCAGTCCTCTGGCAATCCTTCAAAGCGGAGAAAGACTGCTCTTGTAAAGAGGACACATGGCCACCCTAGCCCCGTTCCAGTAAAAAACAAAAGCATATCCCACAAGCCTGAAGTCTGCCCACTCTTGCTGCAAAGAATTAAAGAAAAAGAAGCCTAAAACCTGTGCTGAATGTTTGGGCTTTGCTAGGTGTGATCACCCTGTTTCTGTTAGCCAGTTTTTTCAAAAAAGAATCTGGCTAGAAAGCCCCCCCCCCCCCCGAGGGTGTAACACTTGCATGCAAAGCCCCTACCAAATTACAAACAAAATTAAGGCAGGATCCTCCTATCACACCTGCTTCAAGTAAAATTAATTGAACATGTTTCCAAGTATGTTTATTTTTAAAAATCTAAAGGAAAGGTTTCACAGTCCGGGAGCTGTGTCACTCCGCGCTAAGGGTAATTGCACTGCAAACATTTCCACCATGTTTTTATACTCGTAATTGGGTCTGATGGACGGAAGGAACATATATTCTGGAGCCATCTCTCCTCCCTCCTGGCTACCTTTGTTCCCAGTGGCTTCCACAGGATGGGTGGTTCCTTCCTTCCATTCTGGGGCATGAAATGGTACTGGAAACTACACAATAAGCTATGGATAAAGCACTTCGGGAAGAGCAGAACCCAGTGAGTTCAAACAGAAATGCCTCTTGGAGGGAACTGAGCAAGGGCTGATAGTGTTAAAATGAAAGGGAGAACACCAAATGCACATATATAAAATTATATGTGAGCATGGAGATGCTGCTGGTGTTAGTAGCAGTCGCAGCAACCGCACAGGTTGCTTTAAGTGCTTCCAGACATTGGGCTCCTAACACCACGAATCAAAAGGCACCGTGCAGCGATTGTCTTTTCCGCTTTAATAGTTTTTTGCACAAAGACAAAAGATGGAAGAAGTGGCCAGAAAACATGGATTACAAGTGGGAAATGGCAATGTCTGCCCCCCCCCCCATTCCATGAATGAGGCTGGATGACTTTCTAATGAAAGCCTTGTCTGGCAGCACCCTATGATAGAACCCTGTTGGAAGGGACACACCAGCTACGGGAAAAGGGGAATTTTCCCAGCAAGAAAATAGCATGAAAATAAAATTCAACAACCTGCACCAAAGGGCAACTTTGAGGAGATATCTTCATTCCCTGCGTGAGTGACAACTGCGGATATATTATGTCGGGACAAAAATGCTGGCAAGGATCCTCGACACTTCGCTTTTCCTGCTTGTGTGTGTAACCGCGGGAAAAGAGATGCAACTGAGGAAAGCAACAGTGCCCCCTGCTGCCTCAGAAATATATTAACGCAGCTTCTTTGCTCAGGCTTGTTTCGACTTTAGAATGCTGAAAGATCTGTGGTTTTGCAGTCCAGACTGTCAGCACTTTTAGGACAGGGCAGCCCTGTACTATCTTGAATACAGGAATGCTGCGAGTCTTTTAGTGCTTTTAGTGCTGAATAAAGAAGACTTTATTCAGAAGAGCCTTAAGGAGCTAAATTGCCTTGGTTTGGCCTAAACCAGCCTCACTCTGCAGAATCCTAGGAAGGACAAACCGGAAACCTGCAAAGCAGAAACTCCCCCAGTGGCTGCTTGTACACATTACATCATCCCCCCCCCCCCCGTTAAACTTTCACTAAACCACAGAGGGAGCAATCCTATGGTCGTTAGACAGCGACTAGACGGCCATAGGACATCCTGTTTTCCGGGAACTGCCCTCCCCGGGGGCAGCATGGAACAGCCCTGTCCTCCGTGCTCGCAAGAGGAGTGCGGAGCAGCTGAAAAGGGACACGGCTGGGGGCATTCTGGGGCGGGGAGGGCGGAAATACCCGTACAACACATCCAATGTGTAATACAGCAGCCTCCTCCCCTGCTCAGCCCTCCCGCGGCTAGACAGCCGCAATCAGCTGTCTAGCCGAAAAAGCAGGGCAGGAGGAGTGCAGAGGAATGATCCCCCTGTGCCTCTCTTGCCCTGCTTTGGACAGGTGGTCACCTCTGAGTTCAGAGGCAGCCGCCTATCTGGATAGGATTGCGCCCTAAATTACTAATAACAAACATTGGGTTTTAATCAGGATCTGCCTTCCACTAAAGGAAGGCTCTGCTCGCAGACATTTCCCCACCTGATTTTGGGGGATCCCTCCAAACCACACATCACCCCATTAAGCAGGTTTCCTGACTGTCAGCATTTTCACGGGGCTGGAAGGGCTGCCATGGGAAGGAGGGGGAGGGAAAGTCAACTTCTGTCAGCACAGTTGTTCCAGCATAAATCAGGATCCAACCCATTAACAGTAAGAAAATACATCAAGGTTTATACTGCATAATCTTTCAAATAATATGGAATGACTTGGTAGAGTTTTTGCAATTTGGCCAGAACCATTGGTAGATTACATCCCATCATGTCAGAAACAGCAGGAGAATGGGAAGTTGCACTTACCATGAAGTGTCCTTCTGGTCAACAAAGGATGGACCCAACAGGAATGGGTTAACTCCTCTCCTCTATGAGAAGTCAGGGCTAAAAATTTTTACATGTCCCGCTGCAAAAGGAGGAACTCCTGAGTCACAGGGCTTGACTTCAGCTGTACATAAAGAGAATTTCAACACAAGGCTTTTATTGCACACTCATAATTGGTCATTCCTGGAAGTGTACTGGTCCATTACATGATGTTGTCAACCTCCAGGACATCTCCCTTGCTTTCTGACCTTTATCCTGCTTTTGAAAAGATCAGAGATAACCCGATAAAGAACGTTAATTCAACATCAGCTGTGCGTAATTGTGCAGTTCCACTATAACCACAATGCCATCTAGTGGCTGTAAAATGAAACATATTGAACTTGCTGAGAAATAAATTCCCTGACTCAAAGCACATGTCTGTCTGTGTAAAAGAGCCAAGCTTAATCCCGCAAAGAATCCGGAAGCAGAAGCCCCAGTAAGAATGCGGGATTGTAGCCTCATGTGGTGAAGTTCTAAAACTTATACACTTAGAAAAACCTTCTATGAGAACATTTACAAACAGATTTAAAAATTACTTAAGTCATAACCCAACAAAATGCAACAAATCCAGAAAAAAACTGGACCAACAGATAGAAATATGTGAAGAAAGAATTGAAGGATACCCTGTCTTTCTAGCGGGGCACCACTGATGCCCACCCACTCAGAAATAAAAACACTAGACAACCCTGAGCCAAGGGAGGGACTGCCAGTCCATCCTCCACTGACCAGGAGAACACTTCATCGTGAGTCCAACTTTCCATTCTCAGTCAGCAGAGGGAGGAGCTAACAAGAATGGGATTTCCAGTAGCAGTTTACAGCACTCTCTGCAAGACCCTGTGTCCAAAAGATGCATCCTCTGAGGCATATTTATTGATTTCATAGTGGTGGATAAAGGTGGAAAGCTTAGCCCAGGTAGCTGCTCTGTAATTGTCTTCCAGCGGGGCTTGAGTGTCAAACGCTGCAGACATGGCCTCCGCTCAAATAGAATGAGGTGTGATGTTGCTTGGTGGTGAGCAACAATGGGATGAGTTTGCTAGGGCTATACAACCCCTGACCCAGTGGCTGACTGTCCCTCTGGAGGCCTTTCTACCCTGTGCCCCTGCTTTGAATGAGACAAAGAGTGGTTTTGCATGATCCTTGATTGTGCAAGCCTGGTCAAAGAGGCTATCAGAGTGCCTAATCTCCTTAGTGTAACCTGAGTCTTGCACTTAACCAGGCAGGCAACCTCACTCACACACCCAGACAAGGGCAAATCAGTTAACAAAGAATATATTAATACATACTGGACAAATACCGCATTCCCAACAAAACTTCAAAGCCCATCGCAATCAGCCCATAGCAGGAGGGCAAAATGCAACTGTGAAGCATAGCTCAAGTCTTCATGTCTCTGTAGGCAGATTAATCCCAACATTACACACCCAGAGTCTCTTAGCAATCCCACAGGGCAGTGAGAGAGAGACAGAGAGACAGTCACTCTTTGTCCTGCCTCCAGAGAAAAACAAGACAGGCGTCCAGACTCCAATGCTGTAGTAGCAACCAGGTCTCAGTTTGCAACAACTGAGGCCTCGCTCCTTGAAGGAAATCTTCTCTTGGCTTCCAGTTGCAGATGGCTTCTCATCTCAGCAGAAACAGTACAGGAATCCTTCTTCTTCCGAAAGCAGGAAAATTTACAACAGCAGCCCTAGACTCTTTGTCAAAACCTCCCCTGCTCTGCCCATGACTGCGTTTCCACCAGTGATTTACTCCAACCCGGCTGCGCAGTGAGGTCTCTATGTTTCCATGACGTCATGGCCATTCAGCACCAGCGCCACATTTCATCACGGAAAAACCGCTTCTTCTGACTCTGGTCATAGTCTGACTTTTTCAGCTTACTTCAGCTCCATTACTGACCTGTTTCCACAACCTCACTGGCTTTGGTATCATAGTCCTGCCCATGGGGCGCGTAGTGCAGCCCTTGTGGATGTGTCACTCACCTGCCTGTGACCTCAGTGACTCAACCCTTTCCCCCTGCCTGTTTTCCAGAAGTTTCATCGCCATTTTGGAGCAGGATGCCGAGGGACAAGCTTCTGAAACATCATTGAAAATAAGCACTAGAACACTAGTGTATATAAGCCTGCTATTGCGGGCAAGCAAGTACTCCCATTACAGCCTGAAAATCAGGTTTATCTCAGGTCATCTTCCATCCATATGATACCTTCTGTGTCAGTATATTCCTATGACTCCATCACTCTATCACTCAATCGCGAACTAACATGCACTTGCGCTATCGTGTGATAGAGCAATTGCGCGATAGCGCATTTTCCATTTTCTTCTTGACCTCAACAGGAGTTAGCAGGCACCCCTGGACTAATGCGCTATTGCTCAATAGTGCAAATGTGTGTTAGTGCTATTAGGCGATATTAGCATCATAGCAAGATATTGGTGTGGAGAGTATCCGTATTAGAGGGAAGGGGGGGGGGAAGGGTGGAATCGGGTATACATCCAGGAAGTCTACTCAGAAGTAACTCCTGTGCCCTGTTGTGGTCAATGAGGCTTGTTCCCGAGCTTGCCATTAAGGGGAATAGAGCCTGGAGTGGGGAGCCTCTCTGATTAGTTGAGCAGCCCCTGCCGGTCTGATGACATTCACTTCCAATCCCCCACCCCACCCGGAAGTACATTTCTGTCAGTGACTTATAATGGTGTGGAGAAGGTGTAACTGGAGCTGCGCACTACGGGAACAATGGGAAGGGTTGCAGTGCCTGTTAACGTGCAACTGCATCTTTGCTTTTTCACTCCTCTTCGTTAAAGTGCAATTGCACATTAAAACTCACTTTAAGGGAGGGGGAGGGCTCGGAAGGCAGGGAGGAGACTAGCCAGAGCAGGAAACTGAAGGGGAGCAGAAGGGGGAGAGGGAGGGGGGACTCAGCAAGAGGAGGAGGCAGAAACACAGATGAGGTAATTAGACCCAACCCAGCCACCACCCAGCCATCAAGCCATAATTTGATTAGAGCTCAGTGGAAACAGCACAGAGCCCCAGGCTACAGCGATGATAAGGCGGGACTTTAAGCACTGTGGAAACTGCAAAAGGAGCAGATGCACTTGGGGAAACATCGCAACAAAGTTGCAAGCCAGGTGAAGCCCATAGTGTGGAAACACGCCCCATGAATCTTTCAGTGACCTTGTTGAACAAGAACTAGCAACTGACAGCCAGCAAGAGGAATGCCTTCTCCCCTCTCTGCCTCTGGGCTTTGACTTAAATGTGCACCTGTCAGGATGAGCACACCCACATTTACTCCCAATTAACTCCTGTTAACTCTTTGCAAACTTAATCAGACTCCATTGGTTATATTAGTATGCTAGTGTGCATAACTAGTATATACTAGTATTCCTAACATATTACCCTGAGAGACATACGAACGTCAGGGTTGCGCCATTCTTTTGTCCTGGGAGAAGCTGGCTTGGGGCATAAATCAGATAACACTGCTTCCTGAGACCTATGGAAATAAGGATTCACCTTAGGAATAAAGCGAGGGTCTGGTTGCAAGGCCACCCTGTCTGCATGGGAAGTGCACAGACCATCTTAGAATCATAGAACCATAGAATAGTAGAGTTGGAAGGGGCCTACAAGGCCATCGAGTCCAACCTGCTGCTCAATGCAGGAATCCAAGTCAGAGCATCCCTGACAGATGGCTGCCCAGCCTCGTCTTGAACGCCTCCAGTGTGGGAGAGCCCACCAGCTCCCTCGGTCATTGGTTCCATTGTCGTATTGCTCTAACAGTCAGGACGTTTTTTCTGATGTTCAGCCAGAATCTGGCTTCCTGTAACTTGAGCCCATTATTCCGTGTCCTGCACTCTGGGATGATCGAGAAGAGATCCTGGCCTTCCTCTCTGTGACAACCTTTCAAGTACTTAAAGAGCGCTATCATCTCTCCCCTCAGTCTTCTCTTCTCAAGGCTAAACAGGCCCAATTCTTTCATTCTCTCCTCATAGGGCCTTGTTTCCAGTCCCCTGATCATCTTTGTTGCCCTCCTCTGAACCCTCTCCAGCTTGTCTGCATCCTTCTTAAAGTGAGGTGCCCAGAACTGGACACAGTACTCCAGATGAGGCCTAACCAGTGCTGAGTAGAGGGGAACTAGTACTTCCTGGGATTTGGAAGCTATGCTTCTATGAATGCAGCCCAAAATAGCATTTGCCTTTTTTGCAGCCACATCACATTGTTGGCTCATATTCAGCTTGTGATCGACAACAATTCCAAGATCCTTCTCGCTTGTAGTGTGGTTGAGCCACGTATCCCCCATATTGTAACTGTGCATTTGGTTTCTTTTTCCTAGGTGCAGAACTTGGCATTTATCCCTAGTAAATGTCATTCTCTTGTTTTCTGCCCAGAGCTCCAGTCTATCAAGATCACTTTGAATTTTGTTTCTGTCTTCCAAAGTATTAGCTATCCCGCCCAATTTTGTATCATCTGCAAATCTGATCAGCATTCCCCGCACCTCCTCCTCCTCCAAGTCATTAATAAAAATGTTGAAGAGCATTGGGCCCAGGACTGAGCCCTGCGGTACCCCACTCGTTACCTCTCCCCAATCTGAGAAGGTCCCATTGATAAGCATTCTTTGAGTCCGATTCTGTAGCCAACTGTGGATCCACTGGATCGTTGTTTCATCTAGCCCACTTTGAGCTAGTTTGCTCATCAGGATAACATGGGGCACTTTGTCGAAAGCTTTGCTGAAGCTGAGGTAGATTATGTCTACAGCATTCACACGGTCCACAAGGGAGGTTACCTGATCAAGCTCATTCTCAGCTTTAGCCTTCCTGACTCCATCCCTGCAATTCTGTGCTACCTGCCTGTAGTCTTCCTTTGTTACTTGGCCTTCTTTCCACTTCCTATATGCGTCCTTTTTTGTTTTCAGGTCATCTCTAAGCTTTTTGTGAAGCCACATTGGCTTCTTCTGTTGTCTTCCACCTTTTCTTCTTGTTGGAATTGTTTGTAATTGTGCCTTGAGAATTTCCTTTTTAAAAAACTCCCACCCATCTTGGACTCCTTTTCTTGTTAGCGTCGCTTGCCATGGGACCTTACTGATCATTGTTCTGAGTTTATTAAAATCAGCTTTCCTAAAATCCAGGGTACGCATTTGACTACACTCAGCTTTTGCTTCCCTTAGAACCAAGAACTCAAGTACAAGATGGTCGCTTTCTCCTCCTCCTGTATTTCTGTGCAGAGATAGGTATTTTTCACATATAGTGCAACCCCACCTCCCTTTCTATTCCTCCTCTTCTTTTTGAACAAATTATATCCTTCAATTGCTGTATTCCAGTCATGAGAGTCATCCCACCAAGTCTCAGTTATACCTATCAAGTCATAATTTCCCTCTTGTATTAAGAGTTCAAGTTCATTCTGTTTGTTTCCCATACTCTGGGCATTAGTATATAGACATCGAAGACCATGTGCTTCATAGTCTGGCTTTTGTCCTACATGTGTCTGAAGACTATTATTGGGCGCTATTAGAACTGTTCTCTCCATTGCGGTGCATGAGCCTTCGTCCATTGTTACCCCCACCTTACATCTCCCTTCCCTATAGGATTCAGTTTAAAGCCCTCCTGATGAAGTTCTTCATTCTGTGGCCAAACATATTCTTCCCAGCCTTTGTGAGGTGCAACCCGTCCCTTGCCAACAGCCCATCTTCCAGGAAGTATAGCCCGTGGTCCCAGAATCCAAATCTCTCTCGTCAGCACCACCTTCGTAGCCAGTCATTCACGCAGAGTATTTTCCTTTCCCTTTCTGTCCCTCTTCTAACTACTGGAAGGATGGATGAGAAAACTATCTGGGCCCCAAAGTTCTTGAGTTTCCTTCCCAAAGCTTCAAAGTCTGACGTGATCTCTTCGTAGCTCCGCTTGGCGGTATCATTTGTTCCCACATGGATGAGAAGAAAGGGATACCTGTCAGTGGGCTTTATGAGTGCAGGCAACCTTTCAGTCACGTCTCTAATCTGTCCTCCCAGGAGACAACATACCTCGCGAGTCCACGGGTCTTCGCGACATACTTGGGTCTCGATCCCACGCAGCAAGGTGTTTCCCACTACTACCACTCTTCTTCTTGTTGTAGGCCTGGGTTTGATCGCCTCTGTTTGACTGACCTTAAGCCTCTTGCTCACTCTCATGTAGGTTCCCCTGTGATTCTTCCTCTGCAGGCTGATCTTGGATCAAAAGAACATCAATCTTCCCCACCCTTCTAGCTGACATAAGGACCATCGAGAATATAGTTTTGAAGGTAAGTTCCCTCAGGGTTATAGGGCCTAATTGGCTCAACGGAAGCCTTTGCCAAGGCCTGGAGTACCAAGGGGGGATCCCAAATGGGAAAACCACCAGTGGCAGTAATAGAGATGCTCCCCTAAGGAAGTCCTTTACTTGAGGGTGGGCAGACCAAGACTGATGAATCTCCTGGTGTAGTATGCCACTTAAAGCCACTGCCTGACAATGCAAGGTCATAGCAGAAAGACCTTGGTTCAGACTTGCTTGAAGGAACTCAAGCAACTCCTGTAGATGAGCGTGGTCAGGAAATATCTGATAACGCCTATACCATCTTTGGAAGGTGAGCCAGGTCATCCGGTACATTTGGTTTGTCGAAGGCTCCCTTGACACCCACATGCTCTCGGTCTGGCCCCTAACAGCTGTCACCAATCAGCCTCCAAGTGGTCCGTTGTAGCTATTCCAGGTCTGGATGGAAAACTGGTGCCAGGCTCAGCAGACCTGGATGTACAGGAAGGTTCCATGGACGACTGACACAAAGGTCCTGGGGCCTGGAAATCACAGTCTGTGTTTCCAATTTGGAACTATTAGCACCACCTGCACCTTCAGGAGCCTCACCTCACACAGAACTTTGGAGAGTAAGAGAAAAGGAGGGAAAGTATAGAGTAGATCCTGGGACCAAGCCACGGACATCGCATCCACTGCCTCCACTTGTGGGTCCTGATACTTGGTGCAGTACCTCAGGGTTTTGGCAGTGGAACTGTTGGCTAATGGGCTGACCACTGCCGCTTCTCATTTGCTGGATATCCACTGAAAAATGTCAGGATGAAGACATTCCTCTTGCTGAACTGTTGAACAGCTCAGTCAATTGACCTGTAGATTTAGCTCCCCCTTGCTGTAATCAGCCGTGAATGACACCAGGTGGAGCTCTGCCCACATCAGGTTTGCTTCTTCCTGGAGAGCCCTGGAACAAGAGCCTCTTGTATGGTTTATATATGCTGTCATTGCTACATTGTCTGTATGAACCAGAATGTGCTTGTGGAGGACCAAGGACACAAAAGCTTGAAGGGCCAAGCTGCCCTGAGCTCCAGTCAATGGACTTGCCAGGACAACCAAGACCTTGACGAACACCTGGGGGTGGGGGGCGAAGATAGACTGAAGGGAAGTGCCCTGAAATGGAACTGACCCTGGCTGTATGCAAAATGCGGGAAGTGCCTCACAAGTTTCCATCCATATACTGTTATGTATTTATGTGATTTCTGCCCTCCAAATGTAATGGCTAATCCTTCCCAATCCAACTGTGAATAATTACATTCAGCAGTTAATAAGGTTCATGATACAAATCCTATGGGCTTCTCAGCCCATCCTCCATCTGATGAGCCAGGACTGCTCCAATCCCATAAGCACCACATGTCAAAACCAACTCTTCATTAGGCTGATAGTACACCAAAAGATCCAAGGTCTGCAACAATTGCTTAGAACCCTCAAACATGTTTTCTTGCAAAGTGCCCCCAGTGCCATATTCTTAAGCAAACTATAGGGGCCCAAGAAGTGTTGATAAGTTAGGCAAAAATTTGCTGTAGTAATTTAGCAATCCTAGGTGGGCTTTCAGCTTAGAGACATTTTTGGGCCTATGAGCTTTCCGAATGGCTTTTCTTTTGTCCATCACAGGGTGTAAACCTTAGGCATCTACTTAATATTCCAAATAAATAACTTCTGGTCTCAAAAAAGAAAGGCACTTGCTTTTCTTGGGTTCCTTCATACGGGGCTTTTATCCTGCTATGGAGATTGCTAACTCACATAAGTATACGACGCAGCCATCCTCCAGGGAACCTCCCACTCTTTGTGAGCTCTATTGCGTTGCTTTCCATGATGACAGAGTCGGCATTTTCCCTCCTCCCACCATGGAGTCGATATAAATGAAGGTATGCTGTTCAAAGTCGCTTTTATTGCAAATAAAACAACAGCGCTACCTAGTGGCTTTGTAATGAAACTCATAGAAGTTTAGTTTTTTTTTTAAAAAGCCATGTGGAAAGGACCCGATCTAATCCCACAAAGATTCCGGAAGCAGAAACCCTGGTAAATTGTAGGATTTTTAGCCTTGTGTGATGAAGCCCCTTCAGTTGTAATCCTGCCTCTTTCAGCCTGCTTAAACATCACCCAAATTTTGCAAGTGTTCACATTTTGTGGCTCCAGTGATTAGTACATCTTCAAGGTATATAACTCCCTGAGGAATTCCTTGAACCAATCCCTCCATGGTCCTTTGAAAAATAGCAGATGCAAAAGATACGCTGAAAGGTAAACAATGGTATTTAAATAGTCCCTTGTGTATGTTGATGGTAACATACTGGTTAGAATCCTTATCCAATATGAGCTGTTGATACACAATATGCATGTCTAATTTTGTGAATAGCTGTCCTCCTGCTACTGCTGCAAAAAGAGCCACAGTTTGGGGGTAGGGTGGTTTTCCAGCTGTGCTACCCAATTTACAGCAAATTTGCACAGACAGCCATCCGGTTTAATACAGGTGCAACTGGAACTACATAAAACTTTACAGGTTTAATAATTCCTGCTTCCTACAGTCTTTTCAATTCTACCTCCACTTTTTGTTTCATTGCAAAAGGGACAATGAGTTTGAAATAACAAGGTGTACTGTTAGGTTTTACATATATTGTTGGTGTATTCCCATTCATAGCCGAGGATGGCCTTGTATCCTTTTTTTTTTTTTTTTAAACAGAGGGTGGTCCTCTATTTGAAGGGCTGTCCAGTCCAAGTCCATTTGAAGATAAAGACCCCTCAGAAGGAAGAGCAAAAGGGCCTTGAAGTTGCCCATCAACAGCACCTGAACAGCAGACTGTACAAGGCACAGAGGTCACCCGGTCACAGTTTTCACCTCTATGGCGTGAGGTACTGTATTTCTAGTTACATTGCAGTATTTCTAAATTTTCATCTATACATCTGTATGTGCAAACCGTATGCAAATTGGTGCCCTCTTTTGTCCTCTTTGTGGGTAGTGCACTTCCTCTTTTTCGGTGATTTGTAAGCGGCCACCCTATCATAGCCCCCAGCTTCTCCTTGAAAACTCCAAGTATGTTTCAAATACATCCTCCAAGAGCAGCTCCTTTTCCATGTTGAAGTGCTGAACCTCCTCCTCTCAGACTAGGGCCAGAGTAACTAACTGTCCTCTTCCAAGGGCATTGGCATTTCTGCCATTCACAATGGTTTCACTTTGCCCTTAGGTGAGGCAGCACTGAGTGGCTTAAGAGCTTCTCCTCCACAAATGCACAGTGTCAGTGTGCTGTGCTGCACGGGCACCTCTTCCTTCTTTCGTAAGGCCTCATATGATGATTGACCTATAGGAGTCACACAGAATCTTGTGTCTTACTTCAAAGGTTACCCTCTTTTTGTTCACATCTAGTATAACAGTAGTACGAGCTACCCAGCCCTCCCTAGATCGGATGACATCAAAGGGACACAGCCATGTCAAGAGGCAGGGCAATGGCCCCAACGAACATGTCGGGAGGATGCATCAGCCTGGAACCAGCTTCGATGCAAGCATAGCTTCTCCCATGCGAGGAAGGTAAAGGATGAGTGAAGCCCACTGGTATGGTGCTTGCAGGAGCTCCTGTAAGTGCTGGATGAGTGCGGAGCTACCAGTCCACTTGTTATCTCCCATCCGTGATTGGAGATAAAAAACAGATTTCCCTGTGCATTGTTCACCTTCTATTGGAAGGGGGAGTGGCACACAGATCAGAGATGAGAAGGGGAGTCCTCTCCCTGCCTCTGCTGTGATCATGACTTGAATTTCAGTCACTCTGCTGTTTCACTGGGGGTTGAGTTAAAATGATCCTCCAACAGATTGACAAACTCTCCAAAGGTTCTATGTCCTGGTTTTTCAGGGATTAACAGATTTCTCATCAAGCAATAGATGGGAGACCCTACCCTACGCAGCAGAATTGCTTCCTTATTTACTTATTGCATGTATATCCTGCCCTTTAGCCAAAAAGGCTCCCAGAGTGTCTTATAAAAATAGGTAGTACGACAGTCCCTGCCCTTGGGCTTACAATCAACATTTATGACATGACGCAGAAGGAGGGAGGGAGGATATACGTAATTAAGAATTGCTTTTTTTTAAGTCCATTTGAAGAGATGGGGATGGTGATAGCCCACTTCCTCTTCCTTGACTGCTCAAAGGGCAATTTCTTGGAATGGCCTCTGTGAGGGGAGGAGCCCACCCTGCTTCATAAAGCAGCCACAGATGGAGAAAGCAACTATGATGGCTCACCTGCCTTCTTCTTCCTCTTCTTCTTATCTTCATTGTTGCGTCATTAGCACTGAAAAAAATAAGTCAGGATTTCGTAGTACTCCTTCCCTTTCTGCTGTTGATTAAATCATGACCTAGTCCCCACTGAGGCAGCCATTTTCTCCCAACTCCAAGAAGTATCAACATTTTTATTAATGACTTGGAGTAGGAGGTGCAGGGAGTGCTGATCAAATTTGCAGATGACACAAAATTGGGCGGGATAGCTAATACCCTGGAAGACAGAAACAAAATTCAAAGTGATCTGGATAGACTGGAGCGCTGGGCAGAAAACAACAGAATGACATTTAATAGGGATCAATGCCAAGTTCTGCACCTAGGAAAAAGAAACCAAATGCACAGTTACAAGATGGGGGATACGTGGCTCAACCACACTACAAGCGAGAAGGATCTTGGAATTGTTGTCGATCACAAGCTGAATATGAGCCAACAATGTGATGTGGCTGCAAAAGAAGGAATAGAAAGGGAGGTGGGGTCGCACTATATGTGAAAAATACCTATCTCTGCACAGAAATACAGGAGGAGGAGCTTGGTAGCCCCATCGAGAGCATCTGGATCAAAATAAATGGAGCAAAGAATAAAAGGAACCTGATGGTCGGAGTCTACTACCGGCCACCCAATCAAGGAGAAGACGAGGATGAAACTTTTGAAAAGCAAATAGTCAATGTTTTAAGAAAGCATGTAGTAATGGGGGATTTCAATTTCCCCGATATTTGTTGGGAGACAAATTCTGCAAAACATGGCCCCTCCAGGAAATTCCTGACTTGTGTGGCGGATAACTTCCTCCGACAGAAAGTAGAGGAAGGAACTAGAGGATCGGCTATCCTTGACTTGATCCTAACCAACAGAGATGACTTAGTGGATCAAGTAGCAGTTACAGGAACTCTGGGGGAAAGCGACCATCTTGTACTTGAGTTCTTGGTTCTAAGGGAAGCAAAAGCCGAGTGTAGTCAAATGCGTACCCTGGATTTTAGGAAAGCTGATTTTAATAAACTCAGAACAATGATCAGTAAGGTCCTATGGCAAGCGACGCTAATGAGAACAGGAGTCCAAGATGGGTGGGAGCTTTTAAAAAAGGAAATTCTCAAGGCACAATCACAAATAATTCCAACAAGAAGAAAAGGTGGAAGGCAACAGAAGAAGCCAACATGGCTTCACAAAAAGCTTAGAGATGACTTGAAAACAAAAAAGGACACTTATAGGAAGTGGAAAGAAGGCCAAGTAACAAAGGAAGAGTACAGGCAGGTAGCCCAGAATTGCAGGGATGGCATCAGGAAGGCTAAAGCTGAGAATGAGCTTTGGTTAGCGAGGGATGCTAAAAACAACAAAAAGGCTTTCTTCAGCTACGTGCATAGTAAAAGGCAGAGGAAAGAAATGGTGGTTCAGCTATTAAATAAGGATGGAAAAACGATAACAGATGACAAAAAGGCAGAGGTGCTCAATTCCTACTTTGGCTCAGTCTTCTCCCAAAAGAGGGTCTATGACCCCCCTGGCAAAGGCGAAGAACAGGCTGAAGGGGCAGGATTGCAGCTTGAGATCGATAGGCATATGGTCAAGGAACACCTAATTACTTTGAATGAGTTCAAATCTCCAGGGCCAGATGAACTGCACCCTAGAGTAATAAAGGAACTGGCAGATGAACTCTCAGAATCGCTGTCTATTCCCTTTGAGAAATCATGGAGGACGGGTGAAGTGCCAGATGACTGGAGGAGAGCTAATGTTGTCCCTATCATCAAAAAGGGTAAAAAGGAGGAACCTGGGAACTACAGAACAGTCAGCCTGACATCAATCCCTGGGAAAATTCTGGAGCAGATGATAAAGCAATCCATCTGTAAGCACCTTGAAAACAATGCAGTGATTACTCGACGCCAACATGGATTTGTCAACAAGTCCTGCCAGACGAATCTGATCTCATTTTTTGATCAGGTAACCTCCCTTGTGGACCGTGTGAATGCTGTAGACATAATCTACCTCGACTTCAGCAAAGCTTTCGACAAAGTGCCCCATGTTATCCTGATGAGCAAACTAGCTCAAAGTGGGCTAGATGAAACAACGATCCGGTGGATCCACAGTTGGCTACAGAATCGGACTCAAAGAATGCTTATCAATGGGACCTTCTCAGATTGGGGAGAGGTAACGAGTGGGGTACCGCAGGGCTCAGTCCTGGGCCCAGTGCTCTTCAACATTTTTATTAATGACTTGGAGGAGGAGGTGCAGGGAATGCTGATCAGATTTGCAGATGACACAAAATTGGGCGGGATAGCTAATACTTTGGAAGACAGAAACAAAATTCAAAGTGAACTTGATAGACTGGACCGCTGGGCAGAAAACAAGAGAATGACATTTACTAGGGATAAATGCCAAGTTCTGCACCTAGGAAAAAGAAACCAAATGCACAGTTACAAGATGAGGGATACGTGGCTCAACAACACTATAAGTGAGAAGGATCTTGGAATTGTTGTAGATCACAAGCTGAAGATGAGCCAACAGTGTGATGTGGTAGCAAAAAAGGCAAATGCTACTTTGGGCTGCATTAATAGAAGTATAGTTTCCAAATCTCGGGAAGTACTAGTTTCCCTCTACTCAGCACTGGTTAGGCCTCATCTGGAGTACTGTATCCAGTTCTGGGCACCGCACTTTAAGAAGGATGCAGACAAGCTGGAGAGGGTTCAGAGGAGGGCAACAAAGATGATCAGAGGACTGGAAACAAAGCCCTATGAAGAGAGACTGAAAGAACTGGGAATGTTTAGCCTTGAGAAGAGAAGACTGAGGGGAGAGATGATAGCACTCTTCAAGTACTTGAAAGGTTGTCACAGAGAAGAAGGCCAGGATCTCTTCTTGATTATCTCAGAGTGCAGGACACGGAATAATGGGCTCAAGTTACAGGAAGCCAGATTCCGGCTGAACATCAGGAAAAACCTCCTGTCTGTTAGAGCAATACGACAATGGAACCAATGACCTAAGGAGGTGGTGGGCTCTCCCACACTGGAGGCCTTCAAGACGAGGCTGGACAGCCATCTATCAGGGATGCTCTGACTTGGATTCCTGCATTGAGCAGCGGGTTTGACTCGATAGCCTTGTAGGCCCCTTCCAACCCTACTATTCTATGATTCTATGATATATTTCTTGTAACACACACTTCCATACCAGTGGGACCCTGTTGTTAACCTCCAGTGAATAGAGGACAAACTGCCAGCTATTCTAGAACAATCAGAAAGCTAGAAACATAAGGGAATAGAGCAATGGAAGGAAAAGACTCTCCAGTGGTGGTGACCTGCAAGGTCTGTGCAATGTTTGTTTTCCTGCCTGAGATCAGATGGCCTACACGTGCAACAAGTGCAAGTTGATCACGCCGTTGGAAGAAAAAGTAAGAGGACTGGAGCGGCGAGGATCGACCCTCCAGGGAATAGGAGAAGACTATGAGTTCTTGGACATAACGGTGGAACTACAGCATCAAAGTGAAGAACAGAAGCCAGAAGAGTAACAGCAAGCTGAGGCAGAAGAGGAAACTGCTAAGGTGAGGAAAAATGACATAGAGGATAGTCCTTGGAAAAGGATGACAGTTAGGAGCAGAAGAACTAGAAGCCACTCTACACCAGCGGAAGCATTGGAACTATGGAACTGTTTTCAGGTACTTGCGGATGAGACTGGAGGACAGCCTGCAGAGGAAGCATTACAGGGGAACCTGCATGAGACTGAGCAAGAGGATGTAGGCCAGTCAAGCAGAGGCAATGAAACTAAGGCCTACAAGAAGAAGAGAAGAGTAGTAGTGGTGGGAGACTCCTTGCTGCGTGGGATCAAAACCCAAGTATGTTGCAAAGACCCATGGACTCGCCAGGTATGCTGTCTCCTCAGAGGACAGATGAGAGACATGACTGAAGGGTTGCCTGCACTCATAAAGCCTACTGATAGGTATCCCTTTCTTCTCATCCATGTGGGAACAAATGATACTACCAAGCAGAGCTATGAAGAAATCACGTCAGACTTGGAAACGTTGGGAAGGGAACTCAAGAACTTTGGGGCCCAGATAAT
Organism: Heloderma suspectum; assembly: GCF_057233095.1. Lineage (NCBI taxonomy): Eukaryota > Metazoa > Chordata > Lepidosauria > Squamata > Helodermatidae > Heloderma > Heloderma suspectum. Next base: position 127,682,058 of record NC_139462.1, on the reverse strand, counting down.
TTTCTCATCCATCCTTCCAGTAGTTAGAAGAGGGATAGAAAGGGAAAGAAAAATATTCCGGGTGAATGACTGGCTACAAAGGTGATGCTGACGAGAGAGATTTGGATTCTGGGACCACGGGCTATACTTCCTGGAGGATGGACTGTTGGCAAGGGATGGGTTGCACCTCACAAAGGATGGGAAGAATGTGTTTGGTCACAGCATGAAGAACTTCATCAGGAGGGCTTTAAACTGAATCCTATGGGGAAGGGAGACGTAAAGTTGGGGGTAACAATGGACGAAGGCTCATGCACCGCAACAGAGAGAACAGCTCTAACAGCACCCAAAAATAGTCTTCAGAAGCATGTAAGAAGAAAACCAGACTATGAAGCACATGGTCTTCGATGACTAAACACTAATGCTCAGAATATGGGAAACAAACAGAACAAACTTGAATTCTTAATACAGGAGGGAAATTATGACTTGATAGGTGTAACTGAGACTTGGTGGGATGACTCCCATGACTGGAATACAGCAATTGAAGGATATAACTTGTTCAAAAAGAACAGGAGGAACAGAAAGGGAGGTGGAATTGTACTATATGTGAAAAATACCTATCTCTGCACAGAAATACAGGACGATGAGCTTGGTAGCCCCATCAAGAGCATCTGGATTAAAATAAATGGAGCAAAGAATAAAAATAACCTGTTTTAAAAATAATACCAAAAAAAGCATCTATTATTACCCAATTATATACGAGATCCTCTGCTCTTTCCATGTTTAGTTTTGCAAAACTAGTGTAGAGTTCTTGTAGAGGAAGAATTCTCAGCCTGGGGAATTCTGGGAATTCTTAAAATCAAGTGTTTTTCAATGAACCATTTTTTTCCAATGATTTGCCTTTTTCTCCCCCCCCCCCTTCTTTTTTTGTCATTTTTTTCTGTATGGTGTAGTCTTCCCTTACAGTACAATCCTATACACATTTACCTGGGAATAAGGCCCATTAAATTCAGTGGGGCTTACTTCTAATTAGACATGTTAGGTCTGCACTATTAATCAACTTGCTCCCCACAATCAGGGGGCCCTGAGAAGTCAGAACGCCAAGGCGAAGAGCCAGCAGCTCCTGCCTGGTCTCCAACAGCTGGTTGGCCACTGTGTGGACCGACAAACCCTTGGCCTGATCCAGCATGGCTGCTCTTATGTTCACAGTCAGAAACAAAGTTGGGGGGAACTCTTCCCAGTGTAGTTGAGACTTTGGTATGATTATTTCTTGCTGGGCAAAGAGCACCTGAGAGCCACCCAGCATCTCCTACTGGGCCTTGCCTGAACTAAACAATCCTGATGGAATCATAGCAACATTGATAAGAAGACCAGCAGCACACGCACACACGCACAACACAAACGCGCACCTTGACTCATAACTTATAAATAGCTCAGTAGGGACATTCGTCAGTTATGCAAATCCGGTAGAGGTCTATCAACAGTAATGTTAGCTAAATGGAAACTTCATGTTCAGGCACAGTCCATCCCTGAGTAGCTGCTGGAGATAGACAGCAGGATGAGACTGGTCATCGTCTTGCTGCTCTGCTGGTGAGCAGGGCCAGCCCTGCCATTAGGCTGAGTGAGGCAGCTGCCTCAGGTGAAAGATGCTGGGAGGCAGCAGCCAGGTGGTGGAGGAGAGAGCTGTGTGTGATGCAGCCTGCCCTGTGCCCCCTACTGCCTTCCGGTGCAGTGCAAGATGCTGACTCATCCCTGGTAGTGAAGTAAGATCCAACTGCCAGTCCAGTTGGCTTTTGTATAGGGAATGGGAGGGGGCACCATCTTGTTTGTCACCTCAGGCAGCAAAATGTCATGGGCCAGCCCGGCTGTTGAGCATCCCAGGGGCTTCCCCAGTAGACTCTTGATTTAATCTAACAAGGCTCGTCTTATGTTCTTCTATGCCAAGAGCTTAAAACGAGCCTTATATGGTGTGATCAAGATTGGTTACTCATGGAAGTTTGCGGGTCCTTTACATAATGTTGTCAACCTCCAGGACCCCTCCCATGGTTTATGACCTTTATCCTGCCTTTGTAAAACGCGGTGAAAGTCCAATTTTTCTCTAGGAAGCGATATGAAGAACTTTACTTGTTGGGTGTACTTCCGTAATGGTGCTATAACAGCAGCACCATATAGTGGCTGTAAAATGAAACATATAGAACTTGCCAAGAAATAAAAACAGCATGTGTTAGCCTGTGTAAAGAAGCCAATCTTAATCGCACAAAGAATCCGGAAGCAGAAGCCCTGGTAAGGATGTGGGATTTTAGCCTCATGTGGTGAAGCCCACACTCATCAGAGCTTAGCTCCAGAACTTATTTCAGGGTCAAAAGGTGGGATAACAAATATTTTAATAAAGACAACAACGTTATTATCATAATCAACAACAACAACAACAACACAACAACAGCAACAACAAATATTTTCAAAGTCAAGGCTCCAAGTCAGCGTTGGAAAATCAGAAGCTACAGTAAAGATTAGAGTAGCTCTGAGCAACATATGTAGAGTGCCTTTTCTTTCCCACTGTATAACCACACACATGGGCAGGTTGGTACTTGAGGAGGAAACTGGAGGACAGCCTGCAGAGGAAGAATCACAGGGGAACCTGCATGACAGCGAGCAAGAGGCTGAAGGTCAGTCAAGCAGAGGCGATGAAACCCAGGCCTACAACAACAAGAAGAGAAGAGTGGTAGTAGTGGGAGACTCCTTGCTGCGTGGGATCGAGACCCAAGTATGTCGCGAAGACCCATGGACTCGCCAGGTATGTTGTCTCCTGGGAGGACGGATTAGAGATGTGACTGAAAGGTTGCCTGCACTCATAAAGCCCACTGACAGGTATCCCTTTCTTCTCATCCATGTGGGAACAAATGATACCGCCAAGCGGAGCTACGAAGAAATCATGTCAGACTTTGAAGCTTTGGGAAGGAAACTCAAGAACTTTGGGGCCCAGATAGTTTTCTCATCCATCCTTCCAGTAGTTAGAAGAGGGATAGAAAGGGAAAGAAAAATACTCCGCGTGAATGACTGGCTACGAAGGTGGTGCTGACGAGAGAGATTTGGATTCTGGGACCACGGGCAATACTTCCTGGAAGATGGGCTGTTGGCAAGGGATGGGTTGCACCTCACAAAGGCTGGGAAGAATGTGTTTGGCCACAGAATGAAGAACTTCATCAGGAGGGCTTTAAACTGAATCCTACAGGGAAGGGAGATGTAAGGTGGGGGTAACAATGGAGAAAGGCTCATCCACCGCAATGGAGAGAACAGTTCTAATAGCGCCCAATAATAGTCTTCAGAAACATGTAGGAAGAAAGCCAGACCATGAAGCACATGGTCTTCGATGTCTACATATTAATGCCCAGAGTATGGGAAACAAACAGAACGAACATGAGCTCTTAATACAGGAGGAAAATTATGACTTGATAGGTGTAACTGAGACTTGGTGGGATGACTCTCATGAGTGCAATACAGCAATTGAAGGCATAATTTGTAGGGATGTCAGAGAATTTTGCCACGAATCTCAGGGAGGCCGAATGCCAGTGCATTTGGCCCCCCGAAATTGGTGGCGAAACGGTCTGCCACCCCCCGCCCCCCCCCGGGACGGGACTTACCTTGGGTGAATCTCCCTGGCGGCGGTGGCGGCTCCGGCGACGGTTCGGCGGCGGCCGGTCTTCTGACCGGCTGCCGCCGCCACCATTTCCAGTAAAAAAAAAAACGTGATAGGCTACGTAAAGATTTACGTAGCCTATCACGGCTAGATTTTTAAAAAATACCATGATAGGCTACGTAAATGTTTACATAGCCTATCACGGCTGAGTAAAAAAAAACAAAAAAAACCGCACGTACACAAATGGCGGCGCCCATGGGCGCCGCCATTTGCATTCCTTATTTTGGCATGTCTAGTCTACGTAAACATTTACGTAGACTACGGCGAAAATAAGGGGAACGCAAATAGCGTAGATGCTACGCTATTTGCATTCCCCTTATTTTCGCCGTCGTCTATGTAAACGTTTAAGTAGACTAGACGTGCCAAAATAAGGAACGCAAATGGCGGCGCCCATGGGCGCCGCCATTTGCGTACGCGCGGTTTGGTTTGGTTTTTTTTACTCAGCCATGATAGGCTACGTAAACATTTACGTAGCCTATCACAGCTGACTGCAAGGACGCAAACGGCGGCGGCTATGGCTGCCACCATTTGCAGACCCGGCCGGCCAGGATTCGCGGCGGGAGGGACAGGGCGCCTCCCCCCCGGCCAGAATTTCGGGGGGGAGGGATGGAGCGCCTCCCCCCAGCCAGAATTTCGGGGGGAAGGACGAAGCGCTTCCCCCCCACCGTGAATCAATTTCGTCATAAGGTAAGTGACTTTCGTACATCCCTAAAATTTGTTCAAAAAGATCAGGAGGAGCAGAAAGGGAGGTGGGGTTGCACTACCTGTTAAAAATACATACCTCTACACAGAAATACAGGACGATGAGCTTGGTAGCCCCATTTAGAGCATTTGAGTTAAAATAAATGGAGCAAAGAATAAAAGGAACATGGTGGTCGGAGTCTACTACCAGCCACCCAATCAAGGAGAAGACGAGGATGAAACTTTTGAAAAGCAAATTGCCAATGTTTCAAGGAAGCAGGATGTAGTAGTAATGGGGGACTTCAATTTCCCCGATATTTGTTGGGAGACGAATTCTGCAAAACATGGCCCCTCCAGGAAATTCCTGACTTGTGTGGCGGATAACTTCCTCCGACAGAAAATAGAGGAAGGAACTAGAGGATTGGCTATCCTTGACTTGATCCTAACCAACAGAGATGACTTAGTGGATCAAGTAGCAGTTACAGGAACTCTGGGGATAAGCGACCATGTTATACTTGAGTTCTTAGTTCTAAAGGAAGCAAAAGCCGAGTGTAGCCAAATGCGTACCCCTGATTTTAGGAAAGCCAATTTTAATAAACTCAGAACAATGATAAGTAAGGTCCCATGGCAAGCGACGCTAACAAGAAAAGGAGTCCAAGATGGGTGGGAGTTTTTAAAAAAGGAAATTCTCAAGGCACAATTACAAACAATTCCAACAAGAAAACAAGGCGGAAGACAACAGAAGACACCAAAGTGGCTTCACAAAAAGCTTAGAGATGGCCTGAAAACAAAAAAGTACACAAATAGGAAGTGGAAGGAAGGGCAAGCAACAAAGGAAGAGTACAGGCAGGTAGCACAGAATTGCAGGGATGGCATCAGGAAGGCTAAAGTTGAGAACAAGCTGAGGTAAGCGAGAGATGCTGAAAGCAACAAAAAACGTTTTCTTCAGCTATGTGCATAGTAAAAGACAGAGGAAAGCAATGGTTGTTCAGCTATTAAATAAGGATGGCAAAATGATAACAGATGACAAAGAAAAGGCAGAGGTGCTCAATTCCTACTTTGGCTCAGTCTTCTCCCAAAAGAGGGTCTATGACCCCCCTGGCAAAGGCGAAGAACAGGCTGAAGGGGCAGGATTGCAGCTTGAGATCGATAGGCATATGGTCAAGGAACACCTAATTACTTTGAATGAGTTCAAATCTCCAGGGCCAGATGAACTGCACCCTAGAGTAATAAAGGAACTGGCAGAAGAACTCTCAGAACCACTGTCTATTCTCTTTGAGAAATCATGGAGGATGGGTGAAGTGCCAGATGATTGGAGGAGGGCTAATGTTGTCCCTGTCGTCAAAAAGGGCAAAAGGAGGAACCTGGGAACTACAGACCAGTCAGTCTGACATCAATCCCTGGGAAAATTCTGGAGCAGATGATAAAGCAATCCATCTGTAAGCACCTTGAAAACAATGCAATGATTACTCAAAGCCAACATGGATTTGTCAAGAACAAATCCTGCCAGAGAATCTGATCTCAATTTTGGATCAGGTAACCTCCCTTGTGAACTGTGGGAATGCTGTAGACATAATATACCTCGACTTCAGCAAAGCTTTTGACAAAGTGCCCCATGTTATCCTGATGAGCAAACTAGCTCAAAGTGGGCTAGATTAAACAACGATCTGGTGGATCCACAGTTGGCTACAGAATCGGACTCAAAGAGTGCTTATCAATGGGATCTTCTCAAACTGGGGAGAGGTAGCGAGCAGGGTAGTGAAGGGCTCAGTCTTGGGCCCAGTGCTCTTCACCATTTTTATTAATGAACTGGAGGAGGAGATGCAGGGAATGCTGATCAAATCTGCAGATGATACAAAATTGGGTGGGATAGCTAATACTTTGGAAGACAGAAACAAAATTCAAAGTGATCTTGATAGACTGGAGCGCTGGGCAGAAAACAACAGAGTGACATTTACTAGGGATCAATGCCAAGTTCTGTACCTAGGAAAAAGAAACCAAATGCACAGTTACAAGATGGGGGATACGTGGCTCAACAATACTACAAGTGAGAAGGATCTTGGAATTGTTGTCAACCACAAGCTGAAGATGAGCCAACAATGTGATGTGGCTGCAAAAATGGCAAATGCTACTTTGGGCTGCATTAATAGAAGTATAGTTTCCAAATCCCGGGAAGTACTAGTTCCCCTCTACTCAGCACTGGTTAGGCCTCATCTGGAGTACTGTGTCCAGTTCTGGGCACCGCACTTTAAGAAGGATGCAGACAAGCTGGAGAGGGTTCAGAGGAGGGCAACAAAGATGATGAGGGGACTGGAAACAAAGCCCTATGAAGAGTGACTGAAAGAACTGGGCATGTTTAGCCTTGAGAAGAGAAGACTGAGGGGAGATAGGATAGCTCTCTTCAAGTACTTGAAAGGTTGTCACAGAGAGGAAGGCCAGGACCTCTTCTCGATCACCCCAGAGTGCAGGACACGGAAGAATGGGCTCAAGTTACAGGAAACCACATTCTGGCTGAACATCAGGAAAAACGTCCTGACTGTTAGAGCAATGTGACAATGGAACCAATGACCTAGGGAGGTGGTGGGCTCTCCCACACTGGAGGCATTCAAGACAAGGCTGGACAGCCATCTGTCAGGGAAGCTTTGACTTGGATTCCTGCATTGAGCAGGGGGTTGGACTTGATGGTTTTGTAGGCCCCTTCCAACCCTACTATTCTATGATTCTGTGATGGCAGAACGTCCAAGAGGCCCAAGCTCCAGCACCTCTCTGCTTAAAAATTAAGCCCCAGTTTTACCCTTTGGAACCAGGACAAACACATCTGGACCTGGATTTATTTTGCTCCAAAGGGGTAGGTCAGGGAAGCAATTGCAAGAACATGAAGTCTCAGCAGTTGTTGCAGTTCCAAGCGCTAGGAAGGATCTAGAGGGAAGGAATAACCTCCCTAAATCCTTTGAATTCTGCCACTGATGATGAGGCGGCCTCACCATCAACGCAATGGGATCATTTTAGGGTTTTAGCAAGTGAAAATTGCTGGATGTGGCCAGCTGATATTAACTGATAGATATTTGATATTGATATATTTTAATTTCAAATTTGCATTTTATATTTACTGTTTTATACTTATCATAATTGGTATTTAAAATCTATCAGCAAGACTTAAGATGACACTTTTTAAAAAATTGTCCCTTAAAGATCAGATTTCACATTAAAAAATTAACACACTGAAACTCAGATGCAAAGTTGAAAACTGCAGTATGAGCTGCATTCCTATATCAAAAGACCCAGTGAGCCTAATGTTTAGTTGAAGATGACATGCCTCTAGTCCCTATAGTAAAGAGGGAAGCAAGGGCTGCTAGAAAAGAAAGGGGGTAGAATCATAGAATAGTAGGGCTGGAAGGGGCCTATAAGACCATGAAGTCCAACCCTCTGCTCAGGGCAGGAATCTAAGTCAAAGCATCCCTGACAGATGGCTGTCCAGCTTTATCAAGATGTAAGCTTTTAGGTCACACAGGACTTTTTCTAATGCTGGGTGTGTTAAAAATACTTTTTTAAAAAGTGCTTGTATCCGAAGGGGCACCTTTCCCTGACGATCTCATGCCTGCAGATGGAGAACGAGTGACTTGCCTAAGGGCACACAGAGAAGCCGTAACAGAGGGTGAACTTGGCTCTGCAAGCCTCTCCCCACCAGAGCACACAAGTTCTGTGTGATTACAGTGTGAGAAATGACAAGGGCCAGGGGATTTAGGCCCGGGAATGGCCATGCTTTTGCCCCCTCAACAGGCTGAGCTGACCGGGGGAGACTGAGAGTTGCTTACGTCATGCCCCATGGGTTGGAGGAGAACTTTGGATGGAGATTCAGAGGTCTGATTCCATGCTTCTCTCCTGTGTTATTATATAAAGCATGAGCTCTGGACTCCAGTCTGCAATCAGGTGCTATTCTTAGCTCCTGATTGCGGCTTAAACTGCGTCATGATACAACGTCTGATGATAACAGGCCCATCAGCAGAGAAACAGGGTGAGGCCCATTCCTAAAAGGGGTGTGCACAATGGCCTATGCGTTGTAGTAACATGTCTGGATTGCAGCCAGAAGGCATTCCCAGATACTTCTATCCCTTCCCTTCCCAGTCAGGGCTGTTGAGCCTATAACACCTGTGTGATAGGCAGAAATTCAAAAGGTGAAGCAATGCAGTATTGGGCAAAAAAGCACCTGTTGAATTTTGGGCTGCACTGCATCTATCAGAGGGGGGTGGGGTTCCAGGAAAAAATGTTGCCAGTGGTAACTGGGGGAAGCAGCACAATAGGAGTGAGTCTGAATAAGAGGAGGTGAACTGATTGCCAAAATCCTGTGTGTGAGCTGCACAGCACAGAAATGTGGTCTTCCACATGTAGTTTGTCTGGCACCTCCACTATACTGATATTTTCACACATTTTCCCCTGACTTTCCATCTCCTCCAAGGGCTCGTCAGATAGGACATATGTGATGCCAATTTTCTTTTTACTTTAAGACAGCCACATGGGGGTCCAGTTGTGATTGTCGCAACAGAACTGGGAGGGGTCCAACCCTGCCCCCATGACATTTCCCCAATCTAAATCGCCCCCACAGAGCCACAATGTGTGTGTGTGTGTGTGTGTGTGTGTGTAAATATGAACAATAAAGGCATGATCAGATTCCTGCATTGAGCAGGGGGTTGGACCCGATGGTCTTATAGGCCCCTTCCAACCCTACTATTCTATGATCCTATGATCCTATGATCAAGATAGCTGTATTTTTCTCCAGCTGAGTTAATAACAACTTTAGGAGAGGAGACTTAAATCTTCGAAATAGCATGGGAGGAAAAGGTTAAACACCCCTGCCCCAGTGCCACTGCTGTGGTCAACATCTGAGCTCCCTCCAGCTGTGTTAAACAGAAAAAGAAAAAGTCTGGAGACACAGCCAGAGATCTCCCAGGTCACATTTTCTTTTAACCAGGCCTTTAAACACCCACTTGCCCTTGCCATGCCATTTCACTCGTGGTCTTGTGATGATGGCATAATACATGTCCCTGTTCCCCGTTCACTGCTGTGCGAAATGTGGGAAATCACTCTGGAAAAGGCAGGCACCTTTTCCCAGAACGTCACCACAGCAACAGTAGCGAGCAAGCTCTGCAGCCTGCACCAAGCGCCCCGTCTTCCTGCAGTTGCCCCCACCAGCTGCCCCCGCAGGCAGGAGATCAAGACTCATCAGACTGGCCATTGCATACGCTGCTCTGGTTCCTGGGGAGAGGAGCATAGGGATGCACCCCGAGTGACTAGCAGGAGATGCTGTTCTGTTTGCCCTGCTCACTTGACGGGCTTATGCTGCAGGCATCTATTAAGAACTCTGGGACAAGGCATTTTCAGAACAGCGCAGCACAGCCTGCCGTTGCCGTTCTCTACCCCTTCCTAAAAACCCACGTCCCAGGGTCGTTGTGAGGGTCAAATAAGAGAATCCCCTATGTACTGGCCTGAGCCTCTGAGAGGAAGGGCCGAATATGTATGAATAAATGCAAACACGGGGGGTTCAGATGGTTCTTTCTCTCTCTCATCCTTCCAGCAACCTGATGTAGTCAGTGGTGGCAATGTCACATGCCAGATGGAGAAACAGAGACTGGAAGCAAGCAAATGGCATGCCCAAGGCCGTGATTAGAACTTTAGCTACCAGTGGGCTGGGTTTACCCAGATGTGAAAGGAAGGGTGCCTCCTTGTACCATATTGGTTAGCGGCCCAGTATGGGTTGATCTGATCACACTCAAACAACCTGAACTTCCTTTTTCTCTTCTGCACGGACTGGCAAATTTCCAGCCTGGCTTTATTGCCCTCCTTGCACACATGCTCTGTGCTCAGTGCCAGGAAAAATATGACGCAGTTGCCACCTGATCATCCTTCCTTTTCCTTCCTTCAGAAGTCCAGTTCGATGTCCCTTCCTTCGAAAACCAGATTGCGGTTGCCAGCAGTGGTTGAGTCCCACTTTGATTCAACTGATCTGGATTGTACCAGAGGCTTTTGGGGCTGACCGATGAGGAAAGCTCTGGCCCTCTTCCTCCTCCTCCTCTTCTTCATCACCCATTGTGCCATCTTCAGCACTGAAACAAGTGAGTAGAGCAAGGGCCCTTAGGAAGCCTTCAGATACACTGCAAGGGCCAGGGTGGTATACATGTCTGCTTCTGTCTCTTTCTCAGAAAAGTTGGGATGGAGTTTGACTCAACATTCGGAGCAGAATGTCCATAAAGATGTACAAAAAGCAGGGATAGCGTATTCAATTCCCACTCTGTCAGAGCGTTTGGACTGTATTTAAAGCCCAAGTGCCATGTGCAGAGTGCATTTCCGGGAATAGGGGGAAGTGCTTTCATAGAGTATAAAAGTTGCATCTTCTGAGGTGAGATGGATGGCTATCAGGGATAGGGCCTTTATAGTGGTGGCATCTCAGCTGTGGAAATTAATGGAGGCTGTTGTGAAATTCCATGCTCATTTTTATAAAGTAAAATGTGTTTATTTGATTTGTACTCCGCCTTTCCATGAAGAAAATGGCGCTCAAGGCTGTTAAAATTAAAGTGTTGATTTCTTGTTATTCTGAAGGCAATAAATGGGGTTGGCAGATAGAGAGATAGATAGATAGATATCTTAAATATATTTTTGAATACTCTGTTGTTAGTCTTTCTATCTTTCTTATACATTCTACCTTAAGACTGACTGCATCCACAGTGCATCCAGAGCCTCCTTGTTGCCTGGCACCTATTGTGTCTTTGAAGCCTTTGTTAAAATAATATAAGAATCCTAGACTCTGAGTCCTCAGTGTTCTGGTTCACCACTTTGTTCCACTCTGGTACTGAAATTACCCAATCAGTTCCATTCCTGGCTGTTGGTCCAGTGATGCGCACTGGGACCACACGACTGACATCACTCAGTTTCCTGGCCTACTCACTCCTGGAAGGATCCCTAAACACTTTTTAGGAGCGTGGCAGGACTCGGAGTTCCATGGCCACCTAGGAGCAGGTATCTCCTCCATTCATCCTGGACAAGCCCAGATAGACCCAGTTGCCTCCACTGGCTCTTGAAAGCCCAGACAGAACCACTAAGAAGTGCAGGATGTTGTTCAGCTGCCAGCCCACCCTGCCACGTTTTGCACAGTCTCCTCAGAGCCTGGCTGCCTAGGGCCAAACTCAACATTCTTTGGATTGGGACTGTGGTGCCCTGGGAGGTAGATCGAACCTTTCTCCCCCTGTTTTCATCCTGCGATTCCACAACCCCTGTGGTGGTGGGGTTAAACATGGATATGTTTTTTCTTTCTTTTTTATTACCCTCCTCTTTCTCATGGGGGGTGGAATTTTAGGACAAACGTGGTGGTGGTGGTGGTGGAAAACTTAAATCCCCCCTCCCAGAACACCATGGTCCCAATCCAAATAGGGGCTACACGTGCTTACACTTAAGTAAGCCTATACATAGTTCTGCTATGTGTAATTTGAACAACATTTAGCTTGGCCCCTATGTTCCACCTTGTCAAGGCAGATACCTGAAGCAACCTCCTTTTTAAATTGACATATTTCCCCTGTTGAGACCCTAGGACAGGGGTGGGCAACTTCGGGGGAAAGGAGACTACTTTCTACCCCCTGAAATCTGCTCTTGACTGCCAAATTCAGTAACATAGTGGTAGCAGCAAAATAACTAAATTGGCAATTTGCTGCTGAAATCCAGCAGCAAACCACTGAGGAGGCTTGGAAATGACAAATTTAGCTTGCAAACAAGTTGAATCTGTTCTTTTAAAGGCTCTGTAATGGTTTAAATTTGGCGGCAAACCACTTTTTTTTCTTTTGCTGCCACGAGTCGCAGAAGAGAAGGGAGGGGCACATGCAGTCTGTGGTCTGCATGTTTCCCATCCCTGGCCTAGAAGTTTCAACCCGTCCCAACATTCAGCTTCAGGAATGTGTTACTCGAACACAAGGAAAGGTATCTTCCATAGCTCTATGCTAGTTTCAGAACAACGTTCATCTACAATTTGCAGCCTCCTACTCTATACTTTCTTTCCTGTTGTATGTCATGAAACCTTCTCTGTCCTCCGCACTCTTGCATGCTTGGCCCACACCTTTCCCCCCCTCTCCCAGTAGTGTTAGCGCTGCCTATTTGCCTGGCTCCCACCTCCTCAGTCTCCTTGAAGCCAGAGGCCCCGCCCAGATCAGCCTGGATGCCTGTGGCCTAGTCCAGGCACCGTGGACCTCAGTTTAGGCATGGAGATATCTAAGCGAATTTCCCCATCATTGGAAACCAGTGCACAGAGTGACACATCCTCCCTTTCTCAATAGTATCTATTGGTTTGCTCTGCATGTTTTGTGTGTGTGTTTGCTAACGTTGTAACAAATTATCTACCAGCTAATTTCTGAAGGTAATGAGTGTGCATTTCAAATCCTATGTGCTTAATACATTCTCCCTATTTTTGGAGAAACCTGGGTGTGTTTCCTCCTGCCTGTACTGCCCCTGCAGTAGGCCTCTTAATTTAGAGGTGCCAGGATAGTGATAAATCAGATCCAGGTTTACTTACAAGGAGCACTTTATTGAGTACCATCAGCACATCGGCATACCCAATGGCTGGATCAGACAGCTTCTCTGAACCCCGAGCCAAGGGGTAAAATGGGTTTTGTACCATACATAAAAACAACAAAACTGTCTCTTTTGCAAGGAGAAAAGGAGAGATCTACACTGGCTGTCATTCTTAAAGCTGTTCATGTGGCTTTACAGACTATAATTAGCTATGATCCCCTCCCCTTCTGCAATGGTAAACTTACAGTTACAGGGCAGTTTTGAACTGCACGCTCTTAACAACAACAGAACAACAACTGTACTTTTCAATGCTTCTCAAACGAGGACTAAGGGAACTGAAGCATGAGTCAGGGGAAACACTCTTGGGGCTATCCATCACTAGGCAGGCTAGCCGGGGATTCCCAACACGACACACACACTCTTCTTCTCCCTCAACCTGGCGCACAGAAATAAAGTGCAAAACTCAGGACGCTGCAGGGAGAGGGGGGTCGCCTTATACTTGCATTCTTTACGCAGCCATCGATCCTCTTTGGGAGGCGGCGGCAGGTGATTTGCAGGGCTTGAAAGTAAAGCTTCACAGTTTGTATTCGTAAATCCCAAGTTCGAAACAAGATACAATGAGATACAGGGCAACCAAATTTTTGCCTTGTCAGGGGCAACAAATGACTCAGGTCAGCTTTTTTTGCTGGGGTCTCAAACAGGAAAACAGTCTTAGTTTGCAAGTGTAACATCACTTACAGCATCAGCCAGCCAGCTATGCAGGTCTCACTGTTTTTGGAGACAGCTGCTACGTTATCTTCTTTTCCTCTCAATCACGTTGGGTCTCCCAGCTTACACAGTTTGTTGCAGCTTGCAGGAGCATGGTAGTAGTGTCGTAGAACATGGTAGTAGAACACGCTGTCCAGTTTCTCGATCTCTTCAGCGCACACACTCAGGCAGTCTGACACTGAGTGAGATTTCTTCATTGCAGGGAATCCCACGGCAAAAGCTTAATGGTTACACTCTTCAGAAATCATATAGCAGATGGTCAGTAGCTACAGGCTCTATAGAATTCTAGAACAGTTCAAAGCTAAACAGTTACCTTGACTGAGATCTTCAATGTGGTCTCTCCGCTTCATTCTGCCTTGGGACCATCCTCTAGCGCACTTTCCACTCTAAGAGGGGTCTAGTCCATGCCTGGGCGCACTGATTCTTCACCTTTACTCCGTTCCTCATCTTCATCTTCTGGGTCTTCATCTGGGTTTCCACTTCCTAGGGATTTCATCCCAATTAGATGAGGTGATGATGTTGCACACTCCGGCACTCTTTGGGCAATTCTTCCAAGCTCAGCATATCTATCTAATGGTTACTTCTTCAGCCTCTTGCTCCCACGCCTTGTTTGAGGCCAGGCTATCTTGCAACGTTTTTCTAATTAACATCCTCAGATCTTGTTCTTTCCCCAGCTCGTCCTTGAGCTTTTTTGCTTTCTCTCTCCGTTCTGACTCCTTCTGCCCGACAGTTTGCAATGCTGTCAGCAATAGCCATGCCAGAGTTCCTGCACTCTATGCCTCCTTAGCTGACCACTTTTCCAGCTGCAGAGATTCCAACGCAGTTTCCAGAGCCACTGGCATGCAGTCCTTCTTAGCCTCTGGGCAGGCTCCCAGGCCACTCAGGACCATCGACTGCTTTGCGACCGGATCCCACAGCTCCAACTGTGGACAGCCCAGTTTAACACACCAACAACTGCATCTTCCTTCCCTTTGAATCTGAATATAGCAGTCTCCTAGGCACCCTGCTCGCTGTGCCAATTGTATTTCCCCTGCAGTAGGCCTCTTAATTTAGAGGTGCCAGGATAGTGATAAATCAGATCCAGGTTTATTTACAAGAAGTACTTTATTGAGTACCATCAGCACACAGGCATACCCAGTGGTTGGATCAGACAGCTTCTCTGAACTCAGAGCCATAAGGTAAAATGGGTTTTATACCATACATGTTAGCACTGAGGCAGCATGGCAACAGCAAGCGTTATTTAGCATTCATCTACAACTTTCCCAGCATAGGCTAACAGTGCTTGGTCAGAAGGGAAACAATCAGAGCTTTCCCAGCACAGACATCTGCAGCTTTAAGGCAAACAAGCTTCACTTCCCAGGCACATCTTGATAAGACACTCCAGCTCCTTAGTATGGAATGTGTGCTATTGACCTTTGACTCATCCTGGTAAATCAAGAGGCCTGTTAGGGAAAACAGCGGCCAACTGAACCAAAGTCAGAGAGTATTATGGATCATCTAAACCCCTCCAAAACTACTAATCAGGCCTGGGGCCTTACACTGCCAAGATACACTACTGCAAAAATTAAGAGGTCCCTTAACAGATGCATGTCCTGAGAATGTGTGCAAGTTTGTATAAAATGTTGCCTTGAGAATGTGTGTACATTTCTATAAAACTTTGTCTAAGAGAGTACGTTCGGTAATATTAAGCTCCCAGTATTCCCTTCTTCCATGACTTACTCAGTAAAACATAACCCAAACAGCCTAGGCAGAGTGAGGGGAAAAGCATGCAAATTTACACTTTAAAAGTGTAAATAAGAATCCAATCCTGACTAATAGGGCTGTTCACCACTTTGGCCGAGGCCCAAACCCCGAGTCGAAGCAGGCTCCTTCGGGTCACTTTGAGCCCTTTCCGAGGTGAAGCGGAGGGGGTATGTAGCAACCCGGAGCGGATTGGGGGCTCTCCAAAGCGCTTGATGTGCTTCAGAGCTTCAGTGCCCCCGGCCCAGCCATGCCGGCGCCTCCAGGTCCTTACCTGAGCCGCCCGCCTCCTCCTCTGCCACCTCCACCGCCGTCATCGCCACCATCTTCTCCTCGTCCTCCACCCCCCGCCGTTATCACCACTGCCAGCTCCTGAGGCCTGGACACGCGCCAACTGTTATTGCAGGGAGTCGCCATTTTAAAAATGGCAACTCCCTGCAATAACAATTTGGTTCGGCATCCAAATCCCGCTTCGGGTTTGGGCCTGAGTCGGGTCGGGGGTCCCCTGAATCAGCCCAAGCCAAATCAGGCCTGCCTCTGAAGCCACAAAGTGGCTTCCGAGTCAGATCGGGGGTCCCTGCACAGCCCTACTAATAGTCCAAGTGAGTAAAGGTTATTAAAGTAATTACGATAGGATAGTGAAGGCAAGCAGTGAGTATGCACTATAAAATAAGAAAAGCAAATCTGGAACCAGAGTGCTTGTCTACTACATGCTTATCAAATTTGCAGATGACATAAAATTTGCAGATGGGATAGCTACTAGCTTAGAAGACAGAAACACAATTCAAAATGATCTTGGTAGCTTAGAAAATTGGGCAGAAAAGAACAGAATGAAATTTAACAGAACCAAGGTCGAAGTTCTTCATTAAGGAAAGAGAAATCAAATGCACAGGTGGGGGATACCTGGCTTAGAAATTGTATGTGTGAAAAGGATCTTGCAGTTGGAGTCGATCACAAGCTGAATATGAGCCGGCAGTGTGATGTGGCTGCAAAAAGGCAAATGCAATTTTAGGTTGCATCAATAGAAGTAAAATTTTTAAATCACAGGAAGTAATAGTTCCACTCTACTCTGCGCTAATCAGACCTCACCTTGAATACTGTGTCCAGTTCTGACTGAAATGCTCCGATTGAAATGAAATTTCATATACCAGATAGTTATTGGATCCCCAGACCCTGGTGTCAATGTCATGGGAAATGCCCTAATGGAACTTGTCAGAAAGTCCATATTTCAAACACCACATAATGAGAACAAGAAATGTATTATTTCATGTAGGATTGCTATGTATGTAAAACATATATAAGGAACTGGGGCCGACTCTAGATTTTTAAACAGGAATGCATTATGATATTCCATACAAGGGTATAAAAAGATGTTGTTTGCTATGGTGGTGTGAAGTTTTCATGAAAATGTAAACTTCACAGAATAATACTTCCTCAGTTTCAAGAAAAAAAGCCCAGTCATTGTGATACCTAGAAAACTGTCTACATTAATTTATTAATCCCAGCATTTTTAACTGTGAAACTGTTTCAAACCTTTTAACTGTAAGCTTGGAGGATCATAAAATATAAATTTTCAAGGCAAACACAGTAGTTTACTACATCGCAAATGGTGTGTTCTGAGTGCAGCTTATCAGGATGTGAACCTTGGTAACCGTCACTGAGTTGATTGCCCTTGTCTTCATCAGTCTCATTAATCCCTAGTGCAGCCGTCCCCAACCTGGTGCCTGCCAGATGCTTTGGACTACAACTCCCAACATAAATTCCTGACGATTGTCCATGCTGGCTGGGGCTGATGGAAGTTGTAGTCCAACGCCATCTGGTTGGGGAAGGGTGCCCTAGTGCATCTGACATGCTTACATATTCTGTGACATTTCGGCACTGTTCATCGGACCCACACATCTCAGCACATGGTGGCTTCCAAACAACTGCATCTTCCAGAGCCACATCCCTTCTTGTATGAGCATTTTCTCAGGGGTGGGATGTGCTGTGGTGCTGGGGATCAAGACACCACGCTGTTGAGTGCCCCCCTCATCCTTCCATCCATAACGTGGTTGGGGATGGAAAATATGATTGCAGACGATCAGCATGGACCCAGAACATTGCCACCAAATGTGCTCTTGAAACATACAGTTGGGGCTGGAGGTAGTTTCCTCCCTTCAGCGTGCTTCTGCATGAACAGGTGCCAGCAGAGTCCCAGTGTCTTTCTGTGTGGGGTATTGTACCTATAGAGTCTTTACAAATCTCTCCAGAGCTTCAACTGTTTTGTCACAAGGGAGGAAATCTTCATGGCCCAGAGTCTGAAACACACAAAGAATCTGTAGCTAAGAGGTCAGAAATGTTCTGAAGAGCGTACCTTTGCCTGTGCCAGAAAATTTGCTGGTAGCATCAGCACCAGTGAATGCATGAAAGGCTAGGAGGTGCTTTCCTCACCTTGAGCCTGCTATATGGGCCAAGCTGGGATTGCCTGCTTCGATGAGTCCTTTTCTGTCATTAATTGGGTGTTTGGGCAGCACTGTGGATACCAATGCACCTGCAGCAAGGGGACATCGGTGTCAGGTGGATACACCCAGTTCTCCTGAAGGGAAGTTCTTACTGGCATCGATGGCATGAAGAATAATTGTTGTGTCAGCTTCCTCCTGGTCATGCTGATTAATATGTCATTTAAAAAAGGAGTTCCCCTCCCCCTTTCCTTCTTCCCCTCACACACTGATAAGTTACATGTTAGGGAGCAGAGGCCGCTGGGAGATGAGCTCTCCCTAAGGCTGCTCCCCCTGTTCCTCAGTAGTTTTACTTACCTTGTCTTGCACTCAAATGGGCTGGTTACAATTCTACTGCAATGAATACAGGACATTCTCCTGGAGCTGCTTGTGGGTGAATGGTTTGGGTGGCCCAGAGCTCACTGTGGGTATGCACAGTGCAGGCACAAGCTCTCCCACTGCCTGGGGGGGGAGAACACACATGCCGCCCCTTGCCGCCACTGCACTTGTCTCCCTCCCTCCCCGCATGCACATGCTGTGTCCGTCTCCACCACACACCTGCTTATTGCCTCCTTCTCCCTCCCTCCCTCCCCCCACCTGCCGTGTCTGTCTCCCTCTCTCCGCACCAGCCCTCCACCTCCACCCCCACCTGCCCATGTGCCCATCACCACGTCCATCTCCCTCCCTCCCTCCGTCCCTCCCTCCCTCCCTCCGTCCCCTTTGGCACCACGTCTTATGGTGTGTCTCCTGCCCCATTGCTGCTCTCTGGAGAGCCAGGGGGCCGGCACATCACTCCAGAGAGCTGGCGAGGCCCAAATGCATGACTGAGCTAGGCATTGGCGGAGGGGTGTCCTTGGAGATCCACAGAATGGGTAGTGGCAGCGGCAGCGGCAGCAATGGGCTAAGGAAGGAATGGGAGATGTGGCTCCAGTAGAGTAATGCACTTCTTTCCAGCCCACCTCATTCCCGAAGCCAATTTCTTCTAGCCCAGCTTTCCCTCCCTGGGGCCCTTCAGATGTGTTGAACTACAACTCCCATCACCCCCAGCCAGCATGGCCCTTGATGAGGGAAGTTGTAGTCTAGCACATCTGGAGGGCCCCAGGCTGGGGTTTTGAACCCCATTCCTTCACATTCATCACCCTCTACCCATGGAAGGCAACTGTCTGGAGAGGAGAATTGAGAACTCTGATTTTCTCAGGTACAGGGGCATGCTGGAGCACTCCTTCTCCTCAGGTGCTCACTTTAACCCTTTTTGGAATGCCTGAACAGGGCTATAGTGCAGTGCTTCATTGGATTTGAGGCACATCCTATGGTTAACCGAGAAACAACTCTACTAGTCCCTCCAATACCTGTGGAATAGTTAAATAATGGGATCTGGAAAAGAGTCTCAGAACTTAAGATATCCGTAGCAGCCATGAGAGTTCCTAATCTCTTCAAAGTTTAGGGGCCACATTGATAGTGTCCGCTATGTCAACAATGTGCTTGTCATTCCACAGGTGGATTCAGAGATGAGAGCAGAGGCAAACATCAACTTCATGATCTGGAAAAAGGAGAACCTCTTCTGTGGGGGTTCTTGGAAAGCGGTGACGATGAAAGCAGCCAAATGGCAGTACTTGATTCTGCACACATTGGAGGAGTCAACAGCACTGTGTCTTCTGCAATCAACAACCCACCACAAAACATGCAGTCTGGGGGCACAGCTAACTCCCCACTGGAGACCAGCCCCACAGTGGATGTGATCACAACAAAGTCACCTTTCACAAGCACTCCGTCTGGGGACACAAGTAGCCCTGCAGCTGTCACAAACCCCACAGTGGATGTGATCAGAACAAACTCACCTTTCACGAGCACTCCGTCTGGGGATACGAGTAGCCCTGCAGGTGGCACAAGCCCCACAGTGGATGGGACCATGACAAAGTCACCTTTCACGAGCACTCCGTCTGGGGACACAAGTACCCCTGCGGTTGACACAAGCACCAGCAGAGGTGACTTCACCACAGACTCACTTTTCACAAGCAGTCCATCTGCGGACACAAGTAGCCCTGCAGCTGGCACGAGCCCCACAGTGGATGTGACCATGACAAAGTCACCTTTCACGAGCACTCCGTCTGGGGATACGAGTAGCCCTGCAGGTGGCACAAGCCCCACAGTGGATGTGACCATGACAAAGTCACCTTTCACGAGCACTCCGTCTGGGGACACAAGTACCCCTGCGGTTGACACAAGCACCAGCAGAGGTGACTTCACCACAGATTCGCTTTTCACAAGCAGTCCATCTGCAGACACAAGTAGCCCTGCAGCTGGCACGAGCCCCACAGTGGATGTGACCATGACAAAGTCACCTTTCACGAGCACTCCGTCTGAGGACACAAGTACCCCTGCGGTTGACACAAGCACCAGCAGAGGTGACTTCACCACAGACTCGCTTTTCACAAGCAGTCCATCTGCAGACACAAGTAGCCCTGCAGCTGGCACGAGCCCCACAGTGGATGTGACCATGACAAAGTCACCTTTCACGAGCACTCCGTCTGGGGATACGAGTAGCCCTGCAGGTGGCACAAGCCCCACAGTGGATGGGACCATGACAAAGTCACCTTTCACGAGCACTCCGTCTGGGGACACAAGTACTCCTGCGGTTGACACAAGCACCAGCAGAGGTGACTTCACCACAGACTCACTTTTCACAAGCAGTCCATCTGCGGACACAAGTAGCCCTGCAGCTGGCACGAGCCCCACAGTGGATGTGACCATGACAAAGTCACCTTTCACGAGCACTCCGTCTGGGGATACGAGTAGCCCTGCAGGTGGCACAAGCCCCACAGTGGATGTGACCATGACAAAGTCACCTTTCACGAGCACTCCGTCTGGGGACACAAGTACCCCTGCGGTTGACACAAGCACCAGCAGAGGTGACTTCACCACAGATTCGCTTTTCACAAGCAGTCCATCTGCAGACACAAGTAGCCCTGCAGCTGGCACGAGCCCCACAGTGGATGTGACCATGACAAAGTCACCTTTCACGAGCACTCCGTCTGAGGACACAAGTACCCCTGCGGTTGACACAAGCACCAGCAGAGGTGACTTCACCACAGACTCGCTTTTCACAAGCAGTCCATCTGCAGACACAAGTAGCCCTGCAGCTGGCACGAGCCCCACAGTGGATGTGACCATGACAAAGTCACCTTTCACGAGCACTCCGTCTGGGGATACGAGTAGCCCTGCAGGTGGCACAAGCCCCACAGTGGATGTGACCATGACAAAGTCACCTTTCACGAGCACTCCGTCTGGGGACACAAGTACTCCTGCGGTTGACACAAGCACCAGCAGAGGTGACTTCACCACAGACTCACTTTTCACAAGCAGTCCATCTGCGGACACAAGTAGCCCTGCAGCTGGCACAAGCCCCACAGTGGATGTGACCATGACAAAGTCACCTTTCACGAGCACTCCGTCTGGGGATACGAGTAGCCCTGCAGGTGGCACAAGCCCCACAGTGGATGGGACCATGACAAAGTCACCTTTCACGAGCACTCCGTCTGGGGATACGAGTAGCCCTGCGGTTGACACAAGCACCAGCAGAGGTGACTTCACCACAGACTCGCTTTTCACAAGCAGTCCATCTGCGGACACAAGTAGCCCTGCAGCTGGCACGAGCCCCACAGTGGATGTGACCATGACAAAGTCACCTTTCACGAGCACTCCGTCTGGGGACACAAGTACCCCTGCGGTTGACACAAGCACCAGCAGAGGTGACTTCACCACAGATTCGCTTTTCACAAGCAGTCCATCTGCAGACACAAGTAGCCCTGCAGCTGGCACGAGCCCCACAGTGGATGTGACCATGACAAAGTCACCTTTCACGAGCACTCCGTCTGGGGATACGAGTAGCCCTGCAGGTGGCACAAGCCCCACAGTGGATGGGACCATGACAAAGTCACCTTTCACGAGCACTCCGTCTGGGGACACAAGTACCCCTGCGGTTGACACAAGCACCAGCAGAGGTGACTTCACCACAGACTCACTTTTCACAAGCAGTCCATCTGCGGACACAAGTAGCCCTGCAGCTGGCACGAGCCCCACAGTGGATGTGACCATGACAAAGTCACCTTTCACGAGCACTCTGTCTGGGGATACGAGTAGCCCTGCAGGTGGCACAAGCCCCACCGTGGATGTGACCATGACAAAGTCACCTTTCACGAGCACTCCGTCTGGGGACACAAGTACCCCTGCGGTTGACACAAGCACCAGCAGAGGTGACTTCACCACAGATTCGCTTTTCACAAGCAGTCCATCTGCGGACACAAGTAGCCCTGCAGCTGGCACGAGCCCCACAGTGGATGTGACCATGACAAAGTCACCTTTCACGAGCACTCCGTCTGGGGATACGAGTAGCCCTGCAGGTGGCACAAGCCCCACATTGGATGGGACCATGACAAAGTCACCTTTCACGAGCACTCCGTCTGGGGACACAAGTACCCCTGCGGTTGACACAAGCACCAGCAGAGGTGACTTCACCACAGACTCGCTTTTCACAAGCAGTCCATCTGCGGACACAAGTAGCCCTGCAGCTGGCACGAGCCCCACAGTGGATGTGACCATGACAAAGTCACCTTTCACGAGCACTCCGTCTGGGGATACGAGTAGCCCTGCAGGTGGCACAAGCCCCACAGTGGATGTGACCATGACAAAGTCACCTTTCACGAGCACTCCGTCTGGGGACACAAGTACCCCTGTGGTTGACACAAGCACCAGCAGAGGTGACTTCACCACAGATTCGCTTTTCACAAGCAGTCCATCTGCGGACACAAGTAGCCCTGCAGCTGGCACGAGCCCCACAGTGGATGTGACCATGACAAAGTCACCTTTCACGAGCACTCTGTCTGGGGATACGAGTAGCCCTGCAGGTGGCACAAGCCCCACCGTGGATGTGACCATGACAAAGTCACCTTTCACGAGCACTCCGTCTGGGGACACAAGTACCCCTGCGGTTGACACAAGCACCAGCAGAGGTGACTTCACCACAGACTCGCTTTTCACAAGCAGTCCATCTGCGGACACAAGTAGCCCTGCAGCTGGCATGAGCCCCACAGTGGATGTGACCATGACAAAGTCACCTTTCACGAGCACTCCGTCTGGGGATACGAGTAGCCCTGCAGGTGGCACATGCCCCACCGTGGATGTGACCATGACAAAGTCACTTTTCACGAGCAGTCCATCAGGGGACACAAGTACCCCTGCGGTTGACACAAGCACCAGCACAGGTGACATCACCAGCACAGCAGACCACACTGCTGTGTCAGGCTTCACCACTGCCAGCTCCACTACGCTGGAAGTCACCAGGAGCAGCTCAACAGCTATAGTCACCACCAGGTCCTCCAGCACATCAATGCCTGGTTTCAGTGCTACTGCCTCTAGCACACTTGGTTTTCCTCCCAGAACAACCGCAAAGCCCATTACCTTGAGCACCCCCAGAACAACAACTGCAGGTGAGCATCTGGTCTCATTAGTGCAACGTTTTGAAAGGGTTGTTGTGACACAGACACAGAACTGGGATCAAGTCCTCTGCAATGGCCTGGTCATGATGGGCAGAGAGGATTTCTAGTCATCACTGGGGAGGGCTATGCCTGTCTATAGCTGTAGCCCAGGCAAACATAGTCCATAGTGTCCCAGTGTTGCAGTGGGGCTGAAGAATGGGCAGGGGAAATGGTGCTTGGGGGGCAATGTTTGGGGTACACAGAGGTGGAACAGCATTCCCAAAGATGGGGCGACGCAAAGGAGGGGCTGGCAGGAGGTGATAATGAAGGTGAAAGAGCATCTTCAAGCAGCAACAGCAGGTCTCCCCCTTGCTCAGACCAGGTGACTAGTGTCAGCACCTGGCACCTTGGGCCACAGCAGGGTCCGTGGGCACCAATTTACCATTTACATTTCCCACAGTGCTCCCACTGTAATAGTGCTCTGAAGCACAGTGGGAAGTTGAAATGGTGACTGCCACCAGGGTCCCAAAAATATAGAAGGAGGCCCAACAGAGGGTACTTTGTCATAGGCCCCCTCAGATCTGGATGTGGCCCTGGCTCAGGCTGTTGAACACACCTGACCTGGAAGTTCTAACGTAAGTCAGGGATCCTCATGGGAGCCTATTTGGCCTTCTTGGCTGATGAGGCCTGTTCCTGTAGGCCTTTCTTCAGAAGTGACATGGGTGGCAGCACAGAGGCCAAGTCCGTGCCTTGCACCCTTCAGGCCACCAGGTGAAGACCTCTTGTGGCTGAAGCCTCAGCACAAGGCATGCACAGGAGTGGTGGGACTGGCGGATGGAGCTGGGAGAAAGTTTGGCTGGTGGATCTGTGTGGAGATGGGATCCTGCAGCAAAAGAAAATGTCCTAGAGTGGCAGGAGAAGGGCGAGGCACAGAGGTGGATCCCCTCTTCCATGGCCTCTCCAAAGTTTAACCATGTTTCCCAGTTAATGAGGCTGAGTCTCTGACTCGGCAGCAGAGATGCTCCAGCGGCGGCTCTCCATTCTCCATGGTGATTGGGCGGGGGGGTCAAAGGGCTGTAAGCTTTGACCCCACCGCCAATACAGGCTTGTGTCGTGCTCAGCCAATAAGCGATACCTCCCACCACCCACTCAGGGTCTTTTGCGTTGCTGGGGGAGGGGCTGTTTCTGTTTAGCTTAAGAAGATTCCTCCTGAGCTCCCGTCTTTGCCCAGTCCTCACTCCCCTCCATCCCCGGCCCAAGCTTCTACCGGCTCACTTCCATTGAAGCCCCAGAAAACACAAACCCATCTTTCCAGGGGAGGGCTTGACCCTGAGGGAGAGGCCTGCCTCCCCGTGCCCAGTCCATCTCCTCATCCTTTAAGCTGCGAGGTTCCCCCCTGCAGCACAAAGGTTTCTGTTGGGATGGCTGGATGGAAACTCCTCTCGGGAGGTGTGTGCCACATGTCAGCAGGAGAGCGCTGTGCAAACTGCCATTTCCAAGTTACGTTGAGGCATGGGGGGCTTCTGTCTTCCAGAACTGTGCTACAACGGAGGAACCCATGATGGGATTAAATGCCTGTGTCCCGAAAATTCATTCTATGGGCCGAAGTGTGAGTTCCCTATGGAGGAGATCTTTATGGAAGTGTGTAAGTGCAATTAGGAGTGGCCTGACCTCCCCTTCCCAGCCCCAAAGCCCAGTTAAAATCCCATCACTCCATTTGTGTTGAATCAGGACAAGAAACTCCAGGGAAATGAGTAGTTCCCCCATCCCATCCTCCTGGGTCTGGGTGGCTCAGAGAAACCTGCACCCACCCACCCAGCAGGCTCTTTTGGAGCTACTTTATAGTGTGGCTATGGAGGCCTCAAAGTGGGATTAGAAGATGCTGACAGCTCCATGTTGATGAATAGAGTGGCAGCGACATTTTTTAAGCCAAAGAGGCCCGACTTAAACAATATCAGAGGTCAAACTTTGGAGGCTGCCTTGAAGATGCCTGATCAGTATGAGCAGGGCCGCACACACCCTTTGCTGTTACTAACAAGCTAGAAGGGTGCTTGTAAGTTACACAGACCTAGGGGATTTCTCCATGACAATGGGAGGAGATGGAAGGAGAAGCCAATCATGGCTTACCCAAATTTTTCTAGGAGCCGGCTTTGCTCCCCACAGGGCTCCACAAGCAAGTGTATCACACCAGTAAAAGTCGCTTCATAGAACATACTTCCGGGTAGGGTGGGGGGTTTGGAGTGAACGTCATCTGATGGGCAGGGTCTGCACAACAAATAAGAGATGCTCCCCCTCCAGGCTCTCCCCCCTTTCACCTTTGATAAAATCCCAGGAGGTTTCCTCCTGTTTCGCTACATAAATCACTCTCCTCTCTCTTTCTCTCTCTCTCTCTCTCTCTCTCTGTCTCTCATCGCTCCCCAGCATTATTTACTCCATTAAAGAACAATCAC
This sequence comes from Heloderma suspectum, assembly GCF_057233095.1. Classification (NCBI taxonomy): domain Eukaryota; kingdom Metazoa; phylum Chordata; class Lepidosauria; order Squamata; family Helodermatidae; genus Heloderma; species Heloderma suspectum. The sequence goes on along the minus strand of NC_139462.1, from coordinate 127,656,245 downwards.
TAAAGAAACACAATGTTCTTTCTGCCCTGATCAACGGATGATGCGATCAATTGAAGCTTCGAAGCTTCAAAGCTTCAACATTAAAGCTCTCTAAATGCATTATTTTGACTCATGGGAATGTAGTAACTTCAGGAGTGCGCATTTTGGGGACAAGTCCCATTGGCCACAATGAAAGTTACTTCTGAGTAGACACACATAGGTTTGTGCTGGGAAATACAGAAGGGAAACAAAGGGATGGCAAACCAGCCCCCTTTCTAATCTGATGCTGTGTAGGATCCAGTGATCAAAGGTGGAAGTAGTTGCTTCCGAAAGGCAATAAACCAAACAACAAAGAATCACAACTTTGGGAAAGTGCTTTACAGCCTTTAGGGATTTAGTGCTTTAAAATAGGATGTTTCAGTTGAAGGGGATCTCTGTAAATGTTGGTGTGTGCATTCAGGGGACAAGCCTCATTCATCACAATGGGAGTTACTTCTGAGTAGGTACTGACTGATTTGTGCAGGGACGGGAAACACATAGGAAACACCCCTTAACTGAGATCACAGTGAAAGGCACGATTCACGATTCACCCCTGGGCAGGGCTAACATACCTGAGGTCAGTGCGGGGCTTGGGGCACACAGCAACTATATCAGGGAGACCCTGACTTGAGGAACAGAATCAGACTTTAAGCAGTCTCAGGAAATCTGGTTTTTCCCTGACAAGCTCCGGGGTGGCTGCTTGATGGCCATGACGTCATCTATCCCTAATGACCTCCAAACGCAACCAGCTTGGAGTAGATCGCTCATGGAGACACCCCCCAGGTCTTTAGTTGTAGGAGTTTAACACAAAAACCTGCAAGGGTTTTCGAAACTACTTTGCTGGGAAGTTGCTGGATTCAGCTAGCGTGGACCTCTCTCTTTCTCTCTGTTTTAGTAACCGTGCCCATGACAATTACAGCCCAGGTGAAGGTCACGAACAGGAATTACACTGAAGAATACAGCAATCCCAGTTCAGCGGCGTATCAGGCTTTTGAGACTGAGTTCAAGCAGCAGGTATCAGTCACCGGATCACGCTCATGCACCCTCTGTTGTCACGGTCACTTTGGGCCACACTACACATGATGTTTCCTGCACAGCTGCAGCTGCAGCTTGGCTTCTCTTCAGTGAATTGATATTGTTACTGTTGTTCTCCACTCAGGACTTTTTTGGGTGCAGAGAGGCCTGTCTGTAATGAACAAACAAACAGCCGTGTTCTTATCAAGATCACAGCATGGGGGGTATATCCCTCTCTTCCCAGCAGTGCCCCCCCCCACTCCTCTACCCCCTGCAGCTGGGTGTATTTGAAAAAAACGCACACATCTCCCATGGGTGCTAATGGGAGTTTTTTTCTCTCTAGTATTCCTACCCACATTGGTGGTGCAGGTTAAGGGGGGTCATGGGATGGAAGGGAAAAATTGCCCCTCCCTGCACACTTCAGTCTTGATACAAATAGAGACCCCACACCAAAGAATAAGCAGAAACAATGTTGCAGGCTACATGTTAAACATCATGTGTAGTTTGTCCCTAAATAATGTCTTTCTTCCTCCCTTTCCCTCTCTGGATGGCTTTCGTCTTATTTACAAAGACAATTCTTTATTTTTCCCGCTACCTTGTAGATGGGCGACATTTATAACTTCATCCCCAAATACCATGATGTGGCGATCCTGAGCTTAAGGTGGGTGCCTAAGTCAGAGACCAGATTGAAGTCTTATGTCATTCCCCAATGGCCTATTCATATCTCAGAGCTGGGGATCGTAAACCCAGGAAATGAGTCTTGGCTCCCAACTCCCCTGTTGTAAGGCCACCAGAGCCCCCTCTCGCCAAAGGAAACCCAAGAGGCCTTCTCCAGGCTTGTGGTTCCTGGCTTCTCCCTTGTTCTAAGTCACACCCAGGCAACACATTCCCCACCCCACCCCAGGAGTCCTTAGGCAAGTTTTCTCTATCCTCACATTATGTGGAGGAGCTGAATGTTTGTTCAAGGACTGAGGAATGCCCCACTTATTCAATACTGACCATTGCAGTACATACCCCAGATCAAAAATGTTGAGAACTAGGTCCAAGTAGAATGCTCATACATTCCTACTGGCAAACCAACAGAAACACAATTTAGCCTGTCTTTACATAGTGCTGTTCTTGTGTGGTAGAGTAGTAGAATAGGATTAGGGACCCATGTTCAACTCCCCAATCAACCATGATGCTTACTGGGTGGCCTTGGTCCAGGTACATCACAATGTTGTTGTGAGGATAAAATGGGGGTGGGGAGAAATATGTCTGCTACCTTGAGTTCCCTGGAGGAAAGACAGGCTATAGATATAATATCGCCACATTCTTTCTATCAAACAACAAAGTGGTGATCCAACAACTGAGATGTTGTGCTCCCTTCATTGCTGTGTTAGGAATGGCAGCATCATTGTGATCCATGACATCATCTTCACAGCCAGTATAAAGAACAACTTGAACACCATCAACACAACTCTTGAGAACCTGTTGGAGGATGTGAAGGACTCAGTGCAGCAGAAAATAGTTACCATCACCCAGGAGACTTGTACGGGTGACTTGAGTAAGTGCTAGCTGGGCAACAGTGTTCCAGTTGAATGAGATATTTTAACAGTGTTACCCTCCCCTGAATGGTTAGACGTCCAGGGGCATCACTGCTAACAGGCTTAGTTTCCTTTGGCTAAAAAAGCATTAGAGGTTTACAGCCTCTTTGTAATATTTGCCATTTACAAATCTATCAGTGGAGGCTGGTGGCTCCGATGTCAGTGGGGCAGTGTATCTGCTCTGGGTTTCAGTCAGAACTATAAAGGAGCTATCCAAGGTGCTGAACTCAACCCCCCAAATAGGTTCAGTGCCTTGGCCAACAGCCTCCACTGCTCTTTCTCTCTCTCTCTCTCTCTCGCCACTTTGTGGAGCAAAAAGGCACTGCTACAGCAGGCAGCAGATCCACCCACATCACATTTGCTGAGAGCATCCCCAAGGATGCACTGCACTTTCAGCGAGGAACTCCCAGTTCATTCTGTCTATATCTCCGAGTAACGAAACTGCCTTCTCTTCTCATCCCTGCTGCCATGAAAATACTAGGCTGACCTTCTACCCCTATAGGTGAATTGCACAGTCAGGGAAGTCTCAGGTCATGAAAAGTATTCACATTTCTTGTTATGTCCCTGACAGTGATCAAGCCAGCCAGACTCATGTCATCTTGACAATACCCTTCTTGGTTAGAGACAGGAAGGAAAATGTTTCCGTTGCCAGTAACTGGGACCCTACTTTGCATTAGCCTGTTTCTGACACCAGGTCCCTTCAGAGCAATTCACATGCTGTTAGATAAGAACACAAGAAGAGCTGTGCTGGATCAGACCAAGATCCATCTAGCCCAGTATTCTGTTCACACAGTGGCTAACCAGCTGCTCACAGAAAACCCACAAGCAGGATGTGAGTGCGATAGCACTCTCCCTCCCATGTCCCCCAGCAACTGGTGTACATAGGCTTACTACCTCTGATAGTGGTGGCAGCATATAGCCATCAGGACTAGTAGCCATTGATAGCTTTTTCCTCCATGAATTTGTCCAATCCCCTTTTAAAGCCAACTGAATTGGTGCCCATCACTACATCTTGTGGAAGTGAATGCCATAGTTCATGGACTGGGTGAAGAAGCCCTTCCTTTTATCTATCCTGAATCTCCCACCAGTCAGCTTCATGGGGTGACCCACTGGGTTCTAGTATTGTGTGTGAGAGAGAGAGGAACATGTATCCCACTCGACTTCCTCCACACCATGCATAATGTTGTACGCCTCTATTATGTCTTCCCTTATTTGCCTCTTTTTTAAGCTAAACAATCCCAGATGTTGTAACCTTTTGTCATAATGGAGTAGATAGAAGATCAGTTATAGACAGAAGATCATAGATAGAAGATAGATAGAATATCAGTTCCATTTCAGGGCTGGCTACTGACCAAACTGTGCAGTGTTACATTGTCTGGGAATAAGGCTCAGCCTCCACCTCATTTGTTCAGAAGTACATTGTATTCCTGCTGGTTAAGGTCTCTGTTCCCTCTTTATGTAATATTCAAGCACAGAAGTGTGCTCTTTTGGTTGCCTTGGACTACCCAAGGGATGACAAGAAGGAACAGATCAGTGTGCGAAAGCCTGCATCAGTTTGAAGTCCTTCGCCAATATTATCAGTGCACAAACTGCTCGGGTGTACCTTTCTGATGTTACGTCAACTCCACACACAAAGTGAATGAGTAGAGGGGGATTGTGCTGACCCAGCTCTTGACTCTGTACATTGGGCCAAAGGTGAGAATGGAGTTTCTATGTGCATGCGTAGTAGTAGTAGATACGTCCATTGAGAACCTTATAAGCCTCAGGCATTTGCGCTTCATGTTGGAGTGTTTCGTGAAATATCAAAGTGTTTTCCGCATGCTTTTTCCATAACTTATATCAGCAGCATCAGGCTAAGGTATGTAAATGTATAACTGGGCTCCTTCACATGGGGCTTGTATCTTACTATGGAGACTGCTTACTCACACAAGTTTGCGGGTCCTGTACACCAGGGGTCCCCAACCCCCGGGCCACGGATCCGTCCCGGTCTGTGGCCTGTTAGGGACCGGGCCGCAGTAGGGGTGTGGGAACCCCCCCTTACCTTGGGTCTGCGGGGTGGGGGGAGGCGATCTGTCCCTCCCCCCTGCCCCGGAATCCTGGCCGGCCCTGGCCGGCTCCACTCCATGGTGAATTCACAGAGCTGCTGGCCGGCTCCGGCCCTGTTCTTTGCAGTAATAGCCTATTACTACAAAGAACAGGGATGTAAATGGCGGCCGCTATGCAGACGCCATTTGCGTCCCAGCAGCTGGAAGTCCTCCCCTGGCTGGAGCCAGCCAGCGGCTCCACAGATGCTCAGTGGAGCACAGCTGGCCAGGGCCAGTGAGGATTCAGGGTGGGGAGGGACGGATCATCCCCCCCCCATGGACCCAAGGTAAGGGAGGTTCCCACACCCCTACTGTGGCCCGGTCCCATCCCCCCCCCCCGGTCCGTGGAAAAATTGTCTTCCACGGACCAGTCCCTGGTCCCAAAAAGGTTGGGGACTGCTGCTGTACACAACACAGTCCTCTTCCAGGGAACCTCCTGCTCTTTGTGAGCTCTATTGCGTTGTTTCCCACCATGGAGTGGATATAAATGAGGTATACTATTTAAAGTCGCTTTTATTGCAAATAAAACAGCAGTGCCACCTAGTGGCTTTGTAATAAAACACATAGCCCTTATGGAGAAGTTTAGTTGTTGTTGTTGTTGTTGTTTTTAAAGCCACTTGGAAAGGGCCCGATCTAATCCCACAAAGATTCCGGAAGCAGAAGCCCCGGTAAATGGCAGGATGTTTAGCCTTGTGTGATGAAGCCCTGGGCGAGATTTGTTTGCCCTGTGCAGGCTTTTAGATTTCACCGAACTCATCATCTAGAAAATCTGAGGAAAGTGACTTAAGGAGCAATCCTATGGCCACTAGACACTGTCTAGAGAGCCATAGGATATGCTGTTTTCCGGGAACCAACCTTGGAGCCCACGCTGCGGCGTCAGTTCCTGGAAAACCAACCTCCCCGCATTGAGAAGCCCCATCCTCTGCACTTGGAAGAGGAGCACGGAGCAGCTGAAAAGGGGCGGGGTGGGGAGCGTTACGGGGCGGGGAGAGCGGAGCTGCGTGTACGACACATCCAGAAATGGCTGTCTAGTGGAAAACAGCAGGGCACGAGAGGCGCGGAGGGAATGATCCCCCCCCATGCCTCTCCTGCCTTGCTTTGGATAGGCGGTCGCCTCTGAGTTCAGAGGTAGCTGCCTATCTTGACAGGATTGCGCCCTTAGAGCGTGTTAAGCTTCAGACTGAGGATATATTTGCATTGTTGTGAATGGGCTGGATTACACATCACAGGATATATACCAAGCTGAAAACACTTGTATTTTTCACATCATTCAGAATTTTCAAGCAGAGAGATCTCTTCTGACCCTGATATCTGAACCAGCTGATCAGGAGATGCTTTTCCAATTCTGTGGAATTCTGCCATTAAATCTGGCTTTCAGCTTGAGCATTGGGATTTCAAAAACATGTCAAATACTGTTGGCAGTTTGTCCCATCCCAGAAATGCCTCACTGGGACGGTCCTCCATTGGGGAACTAGCAGGGCCTATTTTGCACCAGCATTTTGTGGGGTGCAGTGCAGAAGCATCATTCTCTGAGGAGAAAAATGCAAGAAGCAACTGCTAGCCACTAGGATCATACAATGCAGCCATCTCCTTTTCTTTCCAGAGTTGTGCTTCTCTCCTACAAATGACTCAGTCCTTGGCGCGACTGCAGTTTTTTCAGCAGAGGGTGAGTTTTGGACATCAGAATGGGAGGGAGGATGGAGGGTCTCTTCCAGCCCCCTGGTAGCCCACATCTAGTGTTCACCCCACAGCCCTGGGATCACCAGCTTGGTGGCTATGGGCTCATCTGTGCCTGAAGACACTTTCGTTGGCACCACCAGGCTTCCCAAACTTAATAAAAAAAAAAAACAACTTAAAAAAATTATTTCAACCTGGGGGGCTGACATGTTGGACATCAGTCTCCAGCACCATCTCTATTTCCAAGAATGCCTCTGGGCCCTACTTGGTATTTTCTACTCTTAGAAAATAAACATGGTAGGAGGCTGCAGCCCAGTGCTTGCCCAGAAGCATGCCCAGAAAAAGGAAAAGGTAAGCTGGGTGTGGCCAGGAGTGGCTAGGAGGTGAAAAGGGGCAGCAAGGAGTGAGGGGGTGTTTTGCCTGTGCCATGCATGTGTTGCCTGGGCTTTTTTATGTGAGGTGCATACATATATGTTAGCTGGTGTGCATGTGTGTATGTATGTGTGCATGCTTTCCTGCTTGTGTGTATGGGGTATGTATGTTTGTGTGGGGGGTGTATGTGTTTTGTTTGGTGCGGTGTCTGTATTTCTCTGAGCTGCATGAATTTCCCTTCTCTGAAACAGGTATTGTGCTTTGCAGGGCTAAATGTGTGATTTGGCATTTGAGACTCTGCCCACGTCTGCCTTGTACTCAGTTTCTTGGGCAAGGTACATGCCTCTGGGCCTTTTCAGTATGCCTTCTGTGAAATGGGGCTTGGAGCAGAAAAGTGTGGGTTCAGAAGAGTGGTTTTGTGTTTTGCACACCATGGCAGCCATTTTGTGAATGGGTAAGCCCCCATGGCAGCCATTTTGTGAATGAGTAAGCCCCCATGGCAGCCATTTTGTGAATGGGGAAGCCCCCATGGCAGCCATTTTGTGAGAGTGCCCACAACACTCTCAAAATTCCAGATGTGTCCCCCCCAGCCCAAAAAGATTGGGGACCCCTGGCATATCCTCCAAAACCGGGCATGTCCAAATTGGTTTGGACAAATTGGTTGCCCTCCGAAAACACCATGTGGCAACTCGAACCCAAGGGAAGGTACTTGTCTGCATGACCCAGCTGGATTGTGTTGTGCTCAGTATTACCTACCCTGCACTTGCTTCCATTTCATGCTGGGACAGTTCGGTGTAGCATGTGCCTGGGCCCTACAGAGGCCTGGCTCCCTTGTGCAGAAAGAACTGCCACATGGAATGTGTTTAGATCGTCATCACTTCTGTTAATCTAGGCAGCTCTCATTTGGGGGGATCAGGTTGCATCTTGGTGCTTTCAGTGGGGTGGTTGCGCAGACCCATGACTGGCTTCCCACCATGACCACAGACATGTCTTGGGGTGGGTCACTCAAGGGCACTTTTCATGCATCTGTTTGTGCACTGGAAGACTCGTGCAGGAGTGGACCCACCCCATTCATAGACAAATTGCCTTTCTGGCTCAGGTCAGACTGAAGGCCCATCTAGCCTGGCATTCTGCCCCAACAGCAGCCAGCTGAAACCCCTCAGCAGCTCACAAGGGAGGAGGGGAGGGTGGAGATGGCCATCCGATCATAGAGGTCCCCGGTATCCATCAGCCAGATGTGTCCTCCCTCTGAGCCTAGAGAGGCCCCTTCACAGCTGTCATTGACAAGCATTTCCTCCATGCATCTCTCCACTTTTCACATGGTCATGTGTGCCAAGGACCACCACAGCAGCCTATGGCAATGCATCCCCACATTTCCTGTAGAGGCGCTTGCTTGTCTATTGCATCTCTATCCCACCCTGCTCCCAAGTGGAACTCAGAGCAGCACATAGGGGGGTTCCCAGAAAGTCTCCCGTCCAGGTACTGGCCAAACCGGACTTGCTGCCTTTCAGGAAGCTTGCTGCATCCTCTGCCTGCAGACTGTCCCTTGGCACAGCTCGTTTCTTTGCCCTCCATATACTGCCCACGTTTCCTTGGACGGTCACTTCTCTTTCTTTCCCAGGGACTTGCAAAACAGCTGTTGGTCCTACGTATGCAGCCTACTTTTACCCCAATACAACGACAAGCACCCTGCGCTGTGTCTCCAACTGCACCAAGGACAACCCATACTCCCTGAACTGCAACCACGGAGTTTGTCGCATCTCTGAAAAGGGCCCCCATTGCAAGTAAGCAGAGGGAGGACGGGGCAGCAGAAAAATCCCCAGACCCAGGCTGTTCAACCCACCTGCTGCCACTGAAACTTTGGAAGAACTATCAGTTCTGATGGTAGTTATCAGAGCAGTGGTTCCCCCCTCCCACAAACCTTTCTGTGTTGACAGCCCACACGTTTTCTCCTCACACGTCATGCAAGCGTTCTTATTAAGAATTGATTGTTCAAAAAGTATTGTTATGCACTAGTACTCCACTTCTGAAGGGTGCAACGCTCCAGCGATTCCAGTGCTTATCCAGGATTCCGTTTCTCTAGAAGGAGGTCACTGGAGACTTACGGAACATACACGATATACGGTTCATTTACAAATATCTACTGGCTCAGCATAAGATGGTTCACAGCATTAATACCTCAACAGATTCCTGCTCCCCATCAGATATTGAAGGGAACCAAGAGTGCCTTAGGATTTCCTGCAGAGACCAAAACCAGCTCTCTGCCGCCTTTTCAGATCCAGTTCCAGCACAGACTGATTTCCTGCTGCACGCACAGATATCTGTTGCCCCTTCCCCGTGTCTAGTAAGGGTGGGGGAGGGAAAGAAAAAGTGGAAGTAAAAGCTGAGTTAAAAAAAAAAAAGCTGAGTAAAAGTGGAAGAGGTGGGCATGCATGATGACCCATCCGTTTTTAAACAGATGGGCTGCCGTTACATGCAAACCAGGTCTTAGTCTGGGGGCTTCTTCACACAGAGCTTTTTATCCTGCTATTGAGATGGGTTCCACACTGAAGTTTGCGGGTCCTTTAGATGACATTGTCAGCCCCCAGGGCATCTCCTGCACTAAATGACCTTCACTCCATAAAACCCGCAATAAGAGGAGCTAGACCACAGCGCCATCTAGTGGCTGTATCATGAACATATGGAAGACTTATATAAGGGGGAAAAGGAGGGGGAAAGGGAGTGGGAAGGAAGCGTGTGTAAAGGGAGTCCATCATGATCCTGCATTTAAAACGGAGGCGGAAAGCCCCATTTTAAATGTGGGATTTTAGGCTGCTGTACAGATGCTCAAGAATTACAGAGTTGGAAGGGAACCTGAAGCTTTTGCAATCAGGGGGACTGGGCTGTAAGAGACTCCTGAAAGGTCATTTAGACTAACTGCAAAGCCATCCCAATATAAAATAAAAATAACTAAATTCTGCAAAAACCTAAATCAGAAAAAATACGCAAATTAATGATTGTCAAATTTTCCAAAATGAACAAGGGGAGAGTATCACTATCATGGATTATATTGGTTGGGCTCCCTAAAGTGGCTTTATCTGAGGTGCTGTCTCTGCCATAAACTGCAAATGCAGTAGAGATTTTACAGGTCAATAGGGGACATAGTATGAAGGCAGCAGACTCTTAGACTATGGGAAACGCTGCCCCCTTTCCTTCCACAGTCTGCTCATGGTTCCCCCCCCCCCCACACACACACACACTCATATTCCCCCACTGCTGGGAGCTTGCTAGCAATGGAAGTTTGAAGAGGGAGGGGAAAGGCTGGAAGAACCTCCTGCGAAATTTCACACTGGTATTTTACACAGCATCTGATTTTACTGTCCCAAACCAGAAGTTTTGGCTTCTAAGGAAGCTCAGTGACTTCAGCACAGCACATCATTTAATTAGCCTCCACAAACATCTTTCCCCATCTCCACCTTTAACCTCTCCCATGTAGCAGCAGATTATACCAAAAGGGAGTTTGGGGCTATGTGACATCATGTTCCAGGAATTACTAGGGAGGCTGCATGCAGAGTGCTGCCACAGGAACCCAGGAGGCTGCTTTATTCCGAGTCAGGCCCTGGGTCCATCTAGCCCAGTATTGTCAATACTGAGTGGCAGCAGCAGCTCTCCAGGCACTTTCAGGCAGCAGCTTTTCCAGCCCTACCTAGAGATGCCATGGATTGAGCCTGGGACCTTCAACATGCAAACCAGGTGCTCTACCACTGAGCCACGGCCCGTCCCCAACGGGGCTAATAGATGATGATGGTGATGGTGGTGATTTTATTTCTATACCACCCAATAGCCAAAGCTTTCTGGCCAGTTCACAAAAATTAAAACCTTAAAATACAACATGATAAAAAACAATATAAAATCTTATCATACAAATATTTAAAATAATTTTGAACAGCTAAAAATAGTGCTGAGGAGGGAAAAGCTCTTATCTCTGATTTGCTGCTGGTGGTAGATAAGAGCTTTTCCCCACCAGGGAAGTGGGGGAGGACCTGGAGAAGAAGCAGGAGGAGTGGACGGGGCACCCCTGCGGGCTGGATGTGGGCTGTGGGCTGGAGGTTCCCCATGCCTGCCCTACTGGCATAATGCATGTAAGTCCATGTTGCAAACCAGAGCATGAAAATGGCCATAGCTTAAAATGGGCTTATGCCAAAATTGTTGGGGAGTGGGAGGTGCCTTTGTCTGTTCATCTGCCTTTGTTTCTGTCCTGTAGCTGCAATGATTTGGACACATTTTGGTACGTAGACAGTCGCTGCCGGACGCGCTTCCAGAAGAGTGAGGTGGGCCTTGGTCTTGGCCTGGCTGCCCTCTTAGTGATCTGTGCCATCCTGGCTGTCTTCGTAGTCAGAGCCAATCGAAGGAGATCTGGAGCCAGGTAGGAAGCACAGTTCTAACAGAAGAATGGTGGGAGAGGAGAACATCAACACCTGAGCTTTCAGCTTGAGGAAGAGAATGCCCTCATGGATTAGAGAAGCCCGGGGAGCCCTGGGAGAGGGGTGTGAAGCTTTAAGGCATCTGCATTTCCAGGTCACGTAGGAGGTGAGGAGGGGGCTGCCGTTGTTATAGAAACAAAGAATTGGTCTCCTAAGGTGCTGCCATGGAGGGGGGAAGGCAGCAGCCTGTGCTGGGGGTGGGGTCATTCTCCTTTGGATCCAAAAGTGACTTTTGTGTATTCCTGCAGCTTGTCTGATGATGCTGAGATCTGGTGTGGGGAAGATCAGGTGGAAGAGTGGATACGCTTGGGGGGTCTGAGCATCGTGAATAAAGCAGCCACCACCTGGGATGGTAAGGACTCATTGCGTCATGAACAAAGTAGCATCTCTGAGGGGTGGGGATGGCAGGAGGTGTTGCTCATTGTGGGCCAGGGCTTGTTCTCCAGAGCTTAGGCTCAAAGCTTTGCTAGAGTGCAAGGAGCAGCAGTTAGGAAGGGAAAAGTAGGTGCGTACACCCCCTCCAGAAAGGCCATACATGGGATGAAAGGGGCTCCCTGGGTTACGGCCAACAAATCATTCTGACACTTTCGGTTCTCTCTCCTTCTCAGGACACCAAGACAGGAGCAAAGTGTTCAAGCCATCTCTTGACTCAGTAGATGCCTCAGTACAGGTGTGTATGGCTGGACTCTCCTCTTTCACAGAGCTTAACAGCTATCATCCTCCAGAACCAAACAGTTGATGCATACCATGTAACCAGGAAGGAGGCATAGAGGCCTATGTGGTTATGGAAGATTTCAGGTGTAAGAATAGAATGTTTTCAATAGGAGCTGAATGTTCAGTGCTGATGCTTGCTGAGGTGATCCAGTAAATGCTATATACTTGGACTTTCAAAAAGGTTTTGACAAAGTCCCTCACCAAAATCTTCTGAGTAAACTTGTCATGAGATAAGAGGGCAGGTCCTCTTGTGGGTCAATAAATGGTTCAGGATCAGGAAACAGAATAGGAAGAAATGGACCATTATCATAATGGAGGGAAGTAAGAAATGGAGTCCCCAAGGCTGTGTGTTTGTGAGGAGTATAAGGGGTTGTGGGGAGCATAAGGGGATTTGAACCCCTGCATAGGGATTGCCTGGTGATTGGCAGTAGCAGGTGGCTGCTGGCTGTGCCACTGGGGCTTGATGGTGTGGGGTGCTGTGCGGCTGCCTTGCGAGCTATGCCAATCACAGCAGGAGTGCCGTGTGTTCCTCACCCTCGCATTAAAATTGCTGCCACTACCAGTGGCTTCTTATCCCCCCCCCCCAACATGCTGGAACCCCCCTTTCCTGCTTACAAATGGGGTGGTGAAAATGGGAGGAGCTTTTTCCACTCAGCCTTAGTTCCATGCCATCCAAATGCGTGATGCAAATAGGTAAGTGTTCATTTCTTCTGGTTTCAAAGAAACCACGGGCCTCGTGCTTTTACATGGACCTCACAACACACTTCGTACTTCTCTTTGCAGCTGCATTTCCAGAAGCCAACAGTGGCAGCACACTGTTGATTCCATTCTGAATAGTTCCCCTGAGCACCTGAGGATAATGAATGAGCTAACATCCTAAGGAGTGTCCTGGAATCCACCAACAGGCAAGCTGATCTGATGGGTGGTAGTGGTGACGTTCACCTTCCCAACCTGCTCAGATTCTTCTGTTTCTGGAAGTTAGTTCCTGGTGAGACCATCAACCTGTTAACAAGTACAACAGACTATTTACTGAAACCTGATTAGTATAGAAACCACTAAGAGCGGAAGGTTTTTTTTTTCAGTTTGACAAAAACATTAAGGTTTTCCCCATACACCTGCTGTTGTTTTAATGAAACAAACACGGAAGATGTATTTGTCAATAGGCCTTCATGGAGAAGCAAAGGACTCTGATATCCTGGAGGGAGATGACTGAAATTGGCATTGTTTTAGCTAAATCTTTCCCATCCTGGTGACAGAAGTTCATAATGCATGACTAGTTTATATCCACCTTATACTCAACTACTTACCGTTTAATATATTCACACAGATCTGATTATAATAATGTATAACATATTATGTATATTTGTTATTTGTGTCATGTTATTGAATATGTGTGCTTTTTTATATGAATATTTTTTTTAAAAGAAGAAGTCTGGCAATGGTAGTGGAATAATGTGTCTGAGAGATGGATAATACTGAAAGAAAATCTATTTTTAGAATATACCACCCTTGGTATCTCACCATGAAGAAAAATTAATGTATAATATGACAGTTGTTGGCACTGTGTAAATTCCCATGCAGATTTTCTTCATGATTTTTGGAAATGAAGCAGACGTAAAGACAGATGTTGGAGACATAACTGTGTGGGGAGCCAGCAAGGAACTTTCAGGAGAGCTATCGATTAGCGATTCATCTTTTCTAAATTAAATCAGGAAGCTAGGAAAGTTGCATACGAACACTCCATCTGAGGTTGCTTCCACACTAACCTTTTCTCTGTTCATTCTTTTTTCTTTCTTTTTTTAATGGGCTGGCCTGGGCCCTGTGTATGCCACACTTTGGATGTGTGGGAAGTGCAAGCCACAGTCCAATCATGTAATGATCTGGGATGAGAATCTGAAACCAAAACAAATGGCTAGACAGTGTTATAAAGACGAACTGCCCGCTTCAACATACGCTCACTTCAAAATCCTGTACCTTTTCCATGTGTTGTTGTCTGGGCGCAAGGATGATGTGATTCTCCTGTTATGATTCTCTGGGCTGCAGGCCACCAGTTCCTGCTGCTCCTTACAGCCATGCTGTCTCTTGTAGATCAGGCGGCTGGGGCCTGTCTTCATGGGTGATTTGCTGCAGATTGGGACCGTTCGTAGGTCCTCTGTGGCATAGGATTTCGTGGCCAGTCTGCAGCCACCCTGGAGTTTACCTGTGGGGAAGCCACATTTTTGCAGAGTACTTCCCCCCCTTTAATTCAGCTCCCCTGCAGTTCAGCTGCTGTATGCCCATCCCTCCACTTTAAATTTGGTATGATCGGAGTGTTCCTAGGGGTGTGTCTTTCACCTGGCCGTGCCCTCAGTAACCTAGGTAACTAGAGTAACTAGCCTGCCTCTCCGCTCATCAAAGCTCTAGAGTGCTCTTCTGTGCCTTCAGAATCGCGCTGTACTTCCTTCTTGCCATGGGGCGGGTTTGCACGTCCTGTTAAGCCACCCTGCAAATAAGCCAGCATGGGTTGGTTGTTCACTAAACAACCCATGGTACTCCCAACAGATGTGAAAGGTGCTGAGAAGGGATGAAGGAGTATGGCGATGGCACTAGTGAGATTGCCTGGAGCGGCAGGGGGTTTTGCCACTCTTGCCAGCTGGCTCTGTAGCCATTCCCAACAATCCACTATGAAGTCGCCCTGCTGGGTTCAGAAGACACAATAAGCCACTATGGGCATCAACAACCCTAAAACAAGTGATGGGTTCTCAGGGTGGCTTGTTTGTGAAAAATAAGCCATCCTGCAGAAGCTGCGCTGGGTTCACACAACAACCCATCATGGCTGATCACCCATAGTGGGTTGTCATGTCGTGCAAACCAGATCTAGAGCTGGATGCATGCTAGGTGTTTGTAAGGGAGTGAGAGATGGGGAGGGGGGAGTGCAGAGATGAGGGCATGGTGCCATCTGAGCGCTCTCACAGTGCACTTGACTCAGCCTCCCTCCCCCTGTTTGGTTAGGGTACCTGATAGCTGGGACATTAGTTACACTTTTTCTGTGGGATGTGTTGATGTGCTCTGTCCAGGGGGTAGCTTGCTGCATCGTCTGTGTGTGTCAGTGATCCTGGAAAGCTGGGCAGCCAAGGCGCTGGCGAGAGCAAAGTGCACATGGCAACCCGGGGTGGCGGTCTGCTCCCTTTGCCCTTCACCCGCAGGACACTGGTGAATGCCTTCGGTTGCTCATTCATTCCTGCCCAGTAGACTGCTTCTCTGACCCATCGTAGACATCCTTCAATTCCCAGATATGATGAATGCACTTTGTGCATGATTTCTCTCTGAAGGGCTTCTGGCATAGCTGCTCTTTCTCCCCGGATGATGATGCCATTCTGTACACAAAATGTGTCCTGTATCTGGAAGAATGGTTTTATCTCTTGGGGTACATGATCTTTTGTTTCTGGCCAACCCTGTAATATCATGAGTTTTAGTCTCTGGAGGACGTTGTCTTCCTCTGTTCGTCGCTGAATCTCTCTCAGTCTTTCCTCAGATATGGGTAAGCACTGTACCATATTGATGATGTCTACTTCAGGTTCTACTGATCCCTCCATGGCAGCTTCTGGTAGGTATGCCCGGCTCAAGGTATCTGCTAACACCAGGTCTGTGCCAGGGCAGCAGTTGTTTCATATATCATTCTTCTGCAGATGCATCACCATGCATTGCAGACACTTTAATGCACTAAGATTTTTTTCCATATATCTTCCAGAGGTTTATGATCAGTTGGGACATCTACTGTGCATCCATAAGTGTACTGGTGAAATTCCAAAAAGTATTGCAAGTATTTATTTTCGATTTGGGTGCAGCCCTTTTCTGATAAGGCTCTTCTTGCAAATGCAATGGGCTGCCCTCCTGGCAGAATGGGAGCCCCTAGACCTGTTCCTGGTGCACCACACTGAGGCATTAATGGCTCTTCTGGGTTGTAATACTTCAAGCGGGGGGCTGTTGCAATAATCTCCTTTACCCTTTGGAAAGCATCTTCACGTTGCTCGGTCTCCTCCCACAGTGTCTCTCAGTGTGTCAACTGCCTCAGAATCTCACAATTCTCTGAGAGGTGTTTACAAAACCTAGCTAAGTAGTTGGTCATTCCCAGAAATCTCTGGACACCCTTGATGTCTTGGGGTCTTGGCATGTCTCAAATAGCTCTTACTTTTTCTGGAATGTCTCAAATAGCTCTTGCTTTTTGCTTCAGGCCCCTTAAGGTCAGTAAATGGCC
The DNA here is from genome assembly GCF_057233095.1 of Heloderma suspectum. Classification (NCBI taxonomy): domain Eukaryota; kingdom Metazoa; phylum Chordata; class Lepidosauria; order Squamata; family Helodermatidae; genus Heloderma; species Heloderma suspectum. Next base: position 127,640,080 of record NC_139462.1, on the reverse strand, counting down.
GATATATGGTACTTCTGTGACCCTCTGTCAGAGTTTGTCCCTATTCAATGTGATATTCCTTTCTCTGCATCTTTTCAGAAATGCTATTAGTTTCCGATCATGGTCCTTACGATCATGGTCATTAAGGGTTAGGACAGGCTGTTGTGATACACACACACACACACACACACACACATGTATGTTTGTGTGCAAAATTTCGGCTTAAATTGAAGAACGTAGGGAAAACCACTAAACCATTCAGGTATGACCTAAATCCCTTATGAATATACAGTGGAGGTGATGAATAGATTTAAGGGATTAGACCTGATAGACAGAGTGCCTGAGGAACTATGGACAGAGGTCCGTAACGTTGTTCAGGAGGCAGCAACTCAATCCATCCCAAAGAAGAAGAAATGCAAGAAAGCAAAATGGCTGTCTGATCTCTGATGAGGCTTTACAAGTAGCTGAGGAAAGAAGGGAAGCGAAAAGCAAGGGAGAAAGGAGAAGATATACCCAACTGAATGCAGAGTTCCAGAGAATAGCAAGGAGAGACAAGAAGGCCTTCTTAAATGAACAATGCAAAGAAATCGAGGAAAACAATAGAATGGGAAAGACTAGAGATCTCTTCAAGAAAATCGGAGATATTAAGGGAACATTTTGTGCAAAGACGGGCATGATAAAGGACAAAGAAGGCAGGGACCTAACAGAAGCAGATGAGATTAAGAAGAGGTGGAAGAAATACACAGAAGAACTATACAGGAAAGATCTGAATGTCCCTGATAGCCATGATAGTGCGGTCACTGAACTTGAGCCAGACATCCTAGAGAGTGAAGTCAAGTGGGCCTTAGGAAGCATTACTAACAACAAAGCTAGCGGACATGACAGTATTCCAGCTGAGCTATTTCAGATCCTAAAAGATGATGCTGTTAAAGTGCTGCACTCAAAATGCCAACAAATTTGGAACACTCAACAATGGCCACAAGACTGGAAAAGGTCAGTTTACATTCCAATTCCAAAGAAGGGCAATGCCAAAGAGTGTTCAAACTACCATACAATTTCATATGCCAGCAAGGTTATGCTCAAAATCCTACAAGCCAGGCTTCAGCAGTATGCGAACCAAGAACTACCGGAAGTACAAGCTGGGTTTCGAAGAGGCAGAGGAACTAGAGATCAAATCGCCAACTTTGCTGGATCCTGGAGAAAACAAGAGAATTCCAGAAAAATGTCTATTTCTGCTTCATTGACTACGCTAAAGCCTTTGATTGTGTGGATCACAACAAACTGTGGCAAATTCTCAAAGAGATGGGAGTACCAGACCACCTTACCTGTCGCCTGAGAAACCTGTACGAGGGTCAAGAAGCCACAGTAAGAACCGGACATGGAACAACCGATTAGTTCAAAATTGGGAAAGGAGTACGACAAGGCTGCATATTGTCACCCTGCTTATTTAACTTATATGCAGAGTACATTCTGCTGGGTTGGATGAATCACAGGTCAGAATTAAGATTGCAGGGAGAATTATCAACAACCTCAGATACACAGACAATACCACCCTAATGGCAGAAAGCGAAGAGGATCTCAAGAGCCTCTTGTTGAGGGTGAAAGTGGAGAGTGCAAAAGCTGGTTTGAAACTCAACATTAAAAAAACTAAGATCATGGCATCTGGCCCCATCACTTCCTGGCATAGAGAAGGGGAAGAAATGGAAGCAGTGACACATTTTATTTTCTTGGGCTCCAAGATCACCGCAGACGGTGACTGTAGCCATGAAATTAAAAGACGCTTGCTCCTTGGGAGGAAAGCTATGGCAAACCTAGACAGCATAGTAAGAAGCAGAGACATCACCTTGCCGACAAAGGTTCGTATAATCAAAGCTATGGTTTTCCCAGTCGCAACGTATGGCTGTGAGAGCTGGACTATAAGGAAGGCTGAGCGCCGAAGAATCGATGCTTTCGAACTGTGGTGCTGGAGAAGACTCTTACGAGTCCCCTGGACTGCAAGGAGGTCAAATCAGTCAGTCCTAAAGGAAATCAACCCTGACTGCTCCTTGGAAGGACAGATACTGAAGCTGAAGCTCCAATATTTTGGCCACCTAATGCGAAGAGAAAACTCACTGGAAAAGACCCTGATGCTGGAAAGATTGAAGGCCAAAGGAGAAGGGGACAGCAGAGGATGAGATGGCTAGATAGCATCACTGATGCAATGAATATGGACTTGAGCACACTCCGGGAGAGAGCGCAGGACAGGAAGGCCTGGCGTGCTATGGTCCATGGGGTCACGAAGAGTCGGACATGACTGAACGACTGAACAACTATATATATATATATATATGTATGTATGTATGTATGTATGTATGTAAAGGTGTCCCCAACCAGTCATGTCCGACTCTAGGGTGTGGTGCTCATCTCCATTTCTAAGCCAAAGAGCCAGCGCTGTCCGAAGACGCTTCCATGGTCATGTGGCCAGCATGACTGAACACCGAGGTGCACAGAACGCTGTTACCTTTCCCGCCGAGGCGGTACCTATTTATCTACTTGCAATTTCTTGCTTTCGAACTGCTAGGTTGGCAGAAGCTGGGACTGAAGACGGGAGCTCACTCCGTCACGCAGCACTCGGGTCTCGAACTGCTGTCCTGCTGACCTTCCGGTCTGCAGTTCAGCATCTTAACCACTATATATATCATAGAATAGTGGGGCTGAAAGGGGCCTATAAGACTATCGAGTCCAACCCCCACTTATACACACACACAGTGCATTGCATAAGTATTCACCTCCCTTTGACTTTTCCACATTTTGTTGTGTTACAACCAGAAATTAAAATGGATGTAATTAGGATTTCTTGTCACTGATCTACAAAAAATAGTCCATAATGTCAAAGGGGGGGGGGGAATCTACATATTTTACCAAGTGGTCTACAAATAAAAAACTGAAAAGTCTGGATTGCAGAAGTATTTACCACCTTTGCTGTGACACCCCGAAATAAGCTCTGGTGCAACCAACTGCCTTCAGAAGTTGCATAATTAGTTGAATGGAGTCAATCTGTGTACAATTCAAGTGTCACATGATCTCAGATTAAATACACCTGTATCTGCAAGGCCCCAGAGTTTATTGGAGAGCAAACAGCATCCTGAAGACCAAGGAGCTATCAAAACAAGTTCGGGATAAAGCAACAATCAGGGTTGGGTTACAAAAAAATATCCCAAACTATGAACATTCCCTGGAGCACCGTTAAATCCATTATTACAAAATGGAAAGAATATGGCACAACCATGACTCTGCCTAGAGAAGGCTGTCCACCAAACTCAGTGGCTGCTGGGTAAGGAGGGCATTAGCCAGAGAAGCAACCAAGAGGCCAATGGTAACTCTGAAAGGAGCTAGAGAGATCCACAGCTGAGTTGGGAGAACCATCCATGGGACAACTATCACCTGGATGCTCCACAAAGCTGGGCTTTATGAAAGAGTGGTAAGAAGAAAGCCATTGCTGAACCACCACCACCCCCGCCATCAAATCCCATTTGGATTTTGCCAAAAGCCATGTAGGATACACAGTAAACATGTGGGAAAAGTTTATCTGATCTGATGAGATCAAAACTAAACTTTTTGGTCTAACCACAAAACCCTATGTGTGGCGCAAAGCCAAGAGTGCTCATTGCCTGAGAACACCATCCCCACGGGGAAGCATGGTGGCAGTATCATGTTGTGGGGATGCTTTCCATTGGCAGGTACTGGGAAACTGGTCAGGACTGAGGATGGAGCCAAATACAGGGCAATTCTAGAGGAAACCCTGTTCCATTCTGCAAGGGACCTGGGACTGGGGCAGAGGCTCACCTTCCAGCAGGACAATGACCCTAAACGCACGAAGTTACACCAGAGTGGTTTAAAAAGAAGAACCTGAATGTCTTAGAATGGCCTAGTCAAAGCCCAGACTTCAATCCGATTGAGGATCTGTGGCAAGACCTGAAAATGGCTGTTCACCAACAGACCCCATCCAACCTGACAGAGTTTGAGCAATTTTGCCAAGAAGAATGGGCAAAAATGGCAGGATCTAGATATGCAAAGCTGGTAGAGACTTACCCCAAAAGACTCACAGCTGTAACTGCTGCCAAAGGTACTTCTACCAAATATTGACTCAGGGGAGTGAATACTTATGCAACCAACGAATGCCAGTTTGTTTTTGTTTAATTAACCTTTGTGCCACAATAAAAATATTTTGCACCTTCCAAGTGTTAAGTATGTCATGTAAATCAAATGGCACAAATGCCAATTAAATCTATTTTAATTCCAGGTTGTAACACAACAAAATGTGGAAAAGGACACAAAATGTGTCCAAAACTTCTGGAGGGCACCAGGTTGGGGAAGAGTGTTCTATAGAGTGTTCACCAATGTTGCCAAAATGAAGGAAATCATTCTAGGACGAGTGTTGTAAAGTTGTAAATGTTAGGATAAGGGCAGTGATGCCATAAAATATACGTTATGATATTCTTAAGACAGCTTTACCATGTTTGTGCATCTGGGTTTTTCCCCCTTGTTTGTGTGTGTGTGTGTGTTATCTCTCACTCCAAATAAAGTTTTATTGGTGTTCATGATGCTTCTTGAATATAACACTCTTCTGCTTTAGTGCTGTTCAATTCCCAGGATCTTCTACTACTCTGTGTAGACTTCTAGATGTCATGGAATGTGACACTAAGCAACAAAGAGCACACACAAGGGGGGATCTTCACGACAATGGACTGAGAAGCGCGTTGGAGTATTATCCAGATTATCATGGAATCGGCTTTGGTCTATCAGGGACACACAAAGCAAGAAAAGCCGAATGTAACATACCTTTGAAGTCTGGTTTTCATGGGTCACACAGCTCTTGAAAGGAACATACTTCCGGGTGTGGGGGAATAGAACAGAACCTCATCAACCTGGCAGGGACTGCCCAACCAATGAGAGAGGAATCTTTCCCACCCCTGCCCATGCTCTCCCCTTTTTCACGAAGATGCCAAAATCCCCAATTCTCCACTACAGCATCTGAAGGCTCCCCATGACAGCAGCCCTCCTGCATTTTGCCCCATTCCAGCAAACTGTCAGGAAGTTATTCCTCTCCTCCCTTTTCCCCCAGTGTGTGCACTTTTGCATGAAGAAGCCAAAATCCCTGATTCTCCAGTGCAGCACCTGAAGGTTCCCCCAGAGAACATCCCACCCATCCCAATTTCACCCCATTCTACCAAACTGTAATTACAGAAATGCCATCGTTTTACCATGACAGCCTTCATGAATCAAAACCAGTCCTTTTGTACATATCCAATAGTGTTTATATATTAAGCAATTAAGCCCAATCTACATGGAAATGGAATGAGAAGTGCTTTCTGGTTTTATCTGGATTTTCATTAAATCAGTTTTGGTCTGTCAGCAGCACAGGAAGTAAGAAAAGTGGACTATACGCCACCTAATAACCTGCTTTCACAGGTCACACAAGAGCACTTTAAATCACCTTACTTTGTGGTTGGGTGGAGTCTCTCCAGTTGAAGTGAATGTCATCAACCACAGAGATGCTGCTCAGCGAATGAGAGAGGCTTGTTCCCCAGCCTGTCCATGCTCTCACTACTGGCCACCCCCTCTCCTTCCCCTCTGAGAATGAAGCTGCTCAACTGAGTGCAAAGGATACACATGACTTACTTCCAAGTAGGCCATGTTTAGCGAACACCTTCCCTCATGTGCTCCCTCTCTGAGGGGAAGTCGGGGTGAATTAAATTACTGTGGACATACGGCCAGACAGGCTTGCCCCACACACACACACAGACTCTGTGCTTTGTTAAATCAATAGGAGATACTGAGTTACTTCCAGCCCGGTCTCTTTTCTGTGCCCAGTCACATGAAATGGATGAGAAGGGGGGGGGGGAGATGATCACTTTTTGAGCTTGTATATGCACACATTCAAACCATTAGCTCTCAGAATCAATAAAGCTCTATGTAACTGCGCATCTCCATTTTTTTTACCCTCTGCTCCCTCCACCCACCCCCATGCAGCTTTGAATCAACAGCCGAAGCTGAAGGTTAACTCCTTCCATTTCTTCCCTCTCCTGCTGTTTGAGGCGTGCTCTCTGCCACTCTTTCCCCCACCCCCACCCCTGCAGGCAGTGAACTGCAAAAGAGGACAAGTTCCTTCCCAGCAGGGATGCATAGTTTTAAAAGGGCAGGCCTGAGGCTTGCTCTCCGCCACTCCCCTCCCCACTCCCTGCTCAAAGAATATTGTAAGGACAGGCACGGGAATTCTCCCCACCCCCCTGCTCCTGTGCTCAGCAAAGTGCAATCTGAAGTTACTTCCGAATAGACATGACTCTGCTCTCCCCGCGCCCACCCCCGCCGCTTTTCCTTCCGCCAATCAGAGTTGCGCCATGCAGAAAATAACCAAGGCAAGGCCATGTTGTCTCAGCTTTTTTCTATGTAGCAGAATCCTCAAAAGCCTATAACTGTTGTCTTTGTTTCTTTTGTATAAAAGAAGAAACTGTTAGGAAAGTAGAGATAAGTTACCTTGTTTCCACAGCAGCTCACCTCAGACCTATGAATCATCGTCCTTGCAAAAAGTTGCAGGGCTCTGAGAGAAGAAGCTGGCGGTGGGGGGGTCAGTAAAAGCTCAGTTGATAATGAGCAGACATGCGCGCTAGGCTTGGCTGATGTCACTTATTTAGCCACATTATGATTATAAATGTAACTGGTGAGTGTTGATCTGGGCTGCCTCTGGGTTGACTGAGCTGCCTTCATTGTACACGAATAAACTCGAGTTGAATATTACCTGCGTGTCCAGAGCTTAACTGGAGAGCAGCTCAGCACAGGCCTCCAAGACCAAGTCCAGTTTGGACTTTTACCACAGTCTGGCGAGCCAGGTAGGAGGGCCCAGCTTTGCAGCGCAATCACACCCCGCCCGATGCCTGAACAACCCAGTTGGCACTAGGTGAGTTCACCTTGGGGTCTTCTTGAACGGGCAGGATGGGTGTGCTTCAAAACCAAGGCCAACTCCTAGTAGGGTAAGATTCACTGGTAAAAAAAGGTGAGACACCCTGGTTGGTTTCCTTTGTTTAAGGTGATGTCCATTAAGTATTGAAAGGTATATACAGGACAGCCTTAACTGGTTGAAGGAGACAATATGGGTGGGGGTTGGAGTGTCCCGACAGGGTCATCTCTAGATGTTTTGCTTAAGCAATGGAATACTCTGCCAGGCATGGCTGGTTTGAGTAAAAAGCGCTTGGTTCTGTTGTGCACAGAAAAAATGGCCAGTTTTTAGTCACTCATGGCCACCCAAAGGATCCTTCAACCAAAACATCTTAAGAGATCTCAGCCTTGTTCTAGAGGACAGGGTGTCCAAAAACATGGATTACTGGTTTCTCTGGGCCAACATGGCTGAGAAAAGGCAGGCAAGAAGTAAAGCAGTGTCCTTCGTGAGCGTACCATCCGCGCCGCCTCTGCCATCTTGTCCACCGCCCCCCTACCCAGAGAACCAAGATCTGGCACCATCCCAAAGGATATATCCAGCTATAAACCAAATTCAAGGTGTCTGTACACAAATGTGTCAAATAGGGCTTTTAAACGCCTACCCCAACTCCTGTCCCCTGTTAAATCCGAATGATGCAGCTGATTGGACAGTCATAACTCAGTACCAAGAATGGATGCGCACCGTTCTACAACGAATGGGTCAGAAAACTGTAAACTCATCTAAGGTGTGGGCTGTGACTCAAGAAAAATCAGAATCCCCCGCTGATTTCCTGGTTCATTTGACTCACTCTCTGCTCATGTATGGGGGCATTGACCCTGATGAGGCAAGGCATGCTGCCCTGATAGTAGGTATGTTTGCGGAGCAAGTCGCTCCTGATATTCAAAAGTATTTCAGGGAACACCAGCCAGGGTGGCAGGAAAATAGTGTGGAGATGTTGGCAATAGCAAAGTATGTGTGTGATGGAAGGAAGGAGAAGGCACAGAAGCAACAGAAGAAGGAGAAAGAGTTAGAGGCAAAGTTGTTGGTGGCAGCCATTACGGGAACAAGGTTCCCGGGGCATAGCCAAGGGAGAGGATGAGAGTTTAGTCATGGATGTGGTCAGAGAGAACGTGGTAAAGGAGCAAGTGCAGGGGCAAATGAGGGAGGACAGGGAAGTGGTTACGTGTGCCATTATTGCAAGCAAACTGGTCACTGGAAAAATGAGTGTCCCCAGAAGGGGAATCAAAGGCAAGAAGGTCAGTGGACTGGGCAGTGGCAGGGGCAAGGCCCCGCCACTTACCAGGGAGCAGAAAGTGTTGGAACGTCGGAATGACGAGTAGAAGGAGGTCTAGAGTTGGTTGGTAGAGAGAGCCAGAGTCAAACCCCAAACAGCTGGAAATTGAAATTGGCAAAACCTTTTCTGACCCTTAACATAAATGGGAAACCTTATGACTGTCTTCTTAACACTGGTGCTGCAAAAACATGCTGAATAAAATCACCTTACCCCTTTCTGGTTCCGGAAAAAGTGTCATAGGAATTGATAGAAAAATATCCACTGTTCCCCTTGAGTCAACCAGTTGCGGTTAAAATTGGCCCTTTTGCAGCAGATCATTCCTTCCGAGGCATGGAGGAGAATTCCACCATGGATCTCAGTGAGGCCGAATGCCAGCGCATTTGGCCCCCCGAAATCCGTGGTGGAACGAAGCCCCCTGCCCCCCCACCCCGCAAAATGGGCCCAGAATGGAGCCTACCTTTGTTGGCCGTTCCGGTGTTCCTCGAATGGCGGCCGCGTCTGCAGCCGCCATTCGCGTCTTTCAAATGGCCGTGATAGGCTACATAAATACTTATGTAGCCTATCACGGCTAATGCAGGGACGCCATTTGTGTCCCTGTGGAGGCTGTGATAGGCTACATAAATATTTACGTAGCCTATCACGGCAAAAAAAGGGAATGCAAATGGCGGTGGCTACAGCCTATCACAGCTATGGCTACGTGATGGCGGCTACGGCCTATCACAAATATTTACGTAGCCTATCACAGCTAAAAAAGGGAACACAAATGGCGGCCGCCATAGCCGCCATTTGCGTTCCCTTTTTTTTTTGCCATGATAGGCTAACGTAAATATTTACATAGCCTATCACGGCTAAAGCGGGAACGCAAATGGCGTAGGGGACGCCATTTGCATCCCTGCTTTAGCTGTGATAGGCTACGTAAATATTTACGTAGCCTATCATGGGCCAGCGTAGGGACGCAAATGGCATCCCCTACACAGGACGCCATTTGTGTCCGCAGCAGCCTGGCAGTGGCTGGACACCCCGCTGCGGGTTAGCCCAGCTGGCGGCTCTGCAGTCTGGCCGCTGAGCGGAGCCAGCCGGGCAGGATTCCGGGGGGCAGGAACGGATCGCCTCCCCCCCGTCGAGGATTCCGGGGGGAGGAACAGATCGCCTCCCCCCACCTGCAGAACCCAGCGGAGCCAGGTAAGCGGGGTTTTGTACACCCCTATTCCTGATGATGTCAAAAAGCCCAGTAAACCTCTTGGGAAGAGACCTGCTAGCAAAGTTAAATGCTTCTATCAGTTGCAGCCGAGATGAGCTCTATGTAGCTGACCATACGTACCGTTTTAAACGGGACAGTACCGTTTTTTTCATATTTCCCGACCATCCCGTTTTAATATACATGTCAATTTTGTCCCGTTTTTAATTTGTTGTAAAAAACTGAACGCGCTCATCATAAGGCTCTATGCTAATCAATGCGTGCAGTAAAACTACTAGTGAGACGAGGGAGGAAGCTCCATTTACGTTAGAGGGAGTTCCATGTATGTTATCCAGCCAGGGCCAGGCTTCTTGAGCTAGCGATGATCAGACGCCGCCCCCTGGCTTGCCTGCAGTGGTGGGGAATTCAAGAGGCGGCCGCTAAGCCCCATTCAGCATGTGGGAGCCAGGAGGGCGAGTCTTACTGTTATTTCTACCATCATTCCGCCCATAGAGATTCTTTCTGCCCTACATTCAGTTTGATCCGTCCCGTTTTTGTCATCTCAATATCCCATTTTTGTCTCAAGGAAATATGGTCAGCCTAGCTCTATGTCACCCTGCCTTCCTCCAATGTTATAGCTTTTTTAAAGGAGGCCAGTCCCCTGACAGACACAGATCTGCTGGAAGAGCTCAGAGGGCTGCCATCTGAGTATTGGGCGAAAGATTCAGATAAAATTAGGCTGCTAAAATCTGCAGCCGTGCTGACATGGCCTCCCCCGCACGGGTGAAGCAATATCCCATGTCATTGAAAGCCAGAGAATGCATTGGGAAACTAATTGAAAAACTCTTAAAACAAGGTGTCTTAGTACAATGTTCTTCGCCATGTAACCCCAATTCTGGCTGTCAAAAAGAGGGTAGAGCCAAGACAGCCCCCCAGTTACCACATGGTGCAAGACCTCAGGGTAATCAATAAATTTGTGATCCCAAGACATAATGTCCCAAATCCCACCACCATAATATGCAGCATCCCTGCAAGTGTACGTGTATATATAGTATTAGACCTGATATTTTACTCTGTGCATGCTCAGAGGAAGATTGCAAAAGTGATTTGGTTGTATTGGTTAACGCCTTAGGTGACCGAGGACATAAAATTGCAAAGAGGAAGTTGCAGTGGTGTAAGTCTGAAGTTGAATATCTGGGACACATTCTGTCTTGTGGAACTAGAAAGTTATCTTGTAGATGTGTGCGTGCCATTACAATAATGAATGCCCCCTCTACTAAAACCCAGGTCAGAGCCCTGTTGGGCAATTGCAGAGCTTGGATCCCTAGTTTCTCTGAAATTATGAAGCCATCGATAGAAAAAACAAAGGCTGCAGCCCGAGAAGAGTGTGAATGGACAAAGCTTGACTCCCAGGTTTGGGAACAAGTAAAGACTCTCCTTGTATCAGCTCCACCTTTAGGTCTCCCAGAGAATACTAAACCTTTTATTCTATTTGTACATAAGGAACGTGGTGTAGCTTCTGAGATTCTCTGTCAAAATTTTAGAGCTCATAGGAGGCCAGTAGGGTATTACTTTGGGCAATTAGGCAGCACTGCGAAAGGCCATGCCTCTTGTTTGTGCAGTGTTGCAGCTGCGGCACTCATTGTAAAAAAAAGTCCAAGACATTGTACTTGGTCACCCTTTGCAACTCTGGGTACCCCGTGCAGTATCCGCCTTGTTAACCCAGAGGAATACCCAGCATTTTTCCAACGCCCATTATACCAAATACAAGACTTTGTTGCTCCAAACTCCAGAATCAATTATTTCATGGTGTAATGTGTTAAACCCCACAACTCTTATGCCTGAGCAAAGTCAAAAAGAAGTAAAAAAAAAACCCAGATCCAAGGATCTGCAGACCACTCTTGCCTTGGCTAATGTGAGTGTTCATGACTTAGCGATCAGAAAAAGAATGAACAAGAATGGTGTTCATGGGAGGATAGCCAGGAGGAAACCACTGCTCTCTAAAAAGAACATTGCTGCCTGTCTGAAGTTCACTAAAGATCACATAGATGATCCCCAAGACTTCTGGAAAAAAGGAAAGGTGACTGCAAAGGTTTGGCCTCAATGAGAAACGTTATGTTTGGTGAAAAACAAACACTGAGTTCGAACAAAAGAACCTCATCCCAACCGTCAAGCATGGTGGTTGGAATGTGATGGTTTGGGCCTGCTGTGCTGCCTCAGGACTTGGTCGGCTTGCCATCATTGACACAACCATGAATTCGGCAGTGTATCAGAAGATTCTTGAGAATGTCAGGCCATCCATCCATGAGCTGAAGCTGAACCGAAAATGGATCATCCAACATGACAATGACCCTAAACATACAAGCAGATCTACAAAAGAATGGCTGCAGAAGAAGAAATCCCATGTTTTAGAATGGCCTAGTCAAAGTCCGGACCTAAACCCCATCAAAATGTTGTGGCAGGATCTGAAGTGAGCTCCATGACATTTGAAGCCCTCAAATGTCATGGAGCTGAAGCAGTTCTGTAAAGAGAAATGGGCCAAAATTCCTCAAAACCGATGTGAGAGACTGACCAACAATTACAGGAAATGCTTACTTGAAGTCAGTGCTGCTCAAGAGGGTGCCACCAGGTACTGAATCTAAAGGTTCACATACTTTTTCACACATGGATATTGAATGTTGAATCAGTTGCGGATAAATGTTGAAAAACCATCACGTTTGTGTGTCATTTGTTTAATCAGGTTATCTATTGTTCTTTATCTTGGATAACAGGGTTAGATTAAGATCTAATAATATTTTAGGTTGGAAATATGTGAGAATCCTAAGGGGTTCACACACTTTTTCTCACCACTGTAGTGGTTAAGTTTGTCCCAGTTGTGGCATTTCTTCCCATAAATTGGACAACTCTCATTTTGTCTTGCATGTTTTCCCCTACAGTACTTGCATTGCTCTACGGTGTTCACTGTTGTACTTCCATCAAGTTTCTCCTTCTCTTTCTCCTATACTATATGGACAGGTTCCGCTGTCTGTCCTTCCAGGGCACTAATCCTGTCTTTGGACAACTCACCTGCCCTACAGATCTCCAAGCTTTTCTCTAAGGTCATGTCTGCTTCCCTCAGCAAGCTCTCTCATACTCTTGTGTCCTGTACTCCATATACTATTTGGTCCCTTTTTAAGGAGTACATGATGTCTCCAGAATTGGAGCTGGCTGCTAACATCTTTAAAGTGGTGCAATATTCCTCTATGCTATTTAAAATCCTAAAAGATGATGCTGTTAAAGTGCTGCATTCAATATGCCAACAAATCTGGAACACTCAACAGTGGCCACAAGACTGGAAAAGGTCAGTTTACATTCCAATTCCAAAGAAGGGCAACGCCAAAGAGTGTTCAAACTACAGCACAATTGCACTCATTTCACATGCCAGCAAGGTGATGCTCAAAATCCTACAAGCTAGGCTTCAGCAGTATGCAAACCGAGAACTACCGGAAGTACAAGCTGGGTTTAGAAGAGGCAGAGGAACTAGGGATCAAATCGCCAACATTCGCTGCATCATGGAGAAAGCAAGAGAATTCCAGAAAAACGTCTATTTCTGCTTCATTGACTACACTAAAGCCTTTGATTGTGTGGATCACAACAAACTGTGGCAAATTCTTAAAGTGATGGGAGTACCAGACCACCTTACCTGTCTCCTGAGAAACCTGTACGAGGGTCAAGAAGCAACAGTAAGAACCAGAGATGGAACAACCGATTGGTTCAAAATTGGGAAAGGAGTACGACAAGGCTGTATATTGTCGCCCTGCTTATTTAACTTATATGCAGAGTACATCATGAGAAATGCTGGGTTGGATGAATCAGAGGTCGGAATTAAGATTGCCAGGAGAATTATCAACAACCTCCGATATGCAGACGATACCACCCTAATGGCAGAAAGCGAAGAGGATCTCAAGAGCCTCTTGTTGAGGGTGAAAGAGGAGAGTGCAAAAGCTGGTTTGAAACTCAACATTAAAAAAACTAAGATCATGTCATCTGGCCCTATCACTTCCTGGCATATAGAAGGGGAAGAAATGGAAGCAGTGACAGATTTTACTTTCTTGGGCTCCAAGATCACCGCAGATGGTGACTGTAGCCATGAAATTAAAAGACGCTTGCTCCTTGGGAGGAAAGCTATGGCAAACCTAGACAGCATAGTAAGAAGCAGAGACATCACCTTGCCGACAAAGGTCCGCCTAATCAAAGCTATGGTTTTCCCAGTAGTAATGTATGGCTGTGAGAGGGGGACTATAAGGAAGGCTGAGCGCCGAAGAATTGATGCTTTCGAACTGTGGTGCTGGAGAAGACTCTTACGAGTCCCCTGGACTGCAAGGAGGTCAAATCAGTCCATCCTAAAGGAAATCAACCCTGAGTGCTCATTGGAAGGACAGATAATGAAGCTGAAGCTCAAATATTTTGGCCACCTAATGCGAAGAGAAAACTCCCTGGAAAAGACCCTGATGCTGGGAAAGACTGAAGGCAAAAGGAGAAGGGGACGGCAGAGGATGAGATGGCTAGATAGCATCACGGATGCAATGAATATGAACTTGAGCACGCTCCGGGAGAGAGCGCAGGACAGGAAGGCCTGGCGTGCTATGGTCCATGGGGTCACGAAGAGTCGGACACGACTGAACAACAACAACAACAATTCCTCTATGCCTTCCCCTGTTGCTTGGTCCTGCATGAAGAAGCTATATCTTTCCACTGTTTCATTCTTTCTGGGGTTGCAGTGGGCATCAAAATAACCTATTATTCTTGCCAAAGTACAAAGTACACTGTGCTTGGGGAAAGTTTGCACACAGTGTCTCCCTCACTTCTCTCCCCCTTTCTCCAATCAAATATAGAAACAGTTTCATTTTCACAGACTGCTCTTTATCTGCCCTTGCAATGTCCACAGAGAGAATAAACTCCTCTTTCCAGGTTTACCATGCCTGGGCTAAGTTCGAGCTTGCAAGTTTAATGTGCTTGGTGGCTTCAGGCCCCCCATTTCCACCCTTTCTTTCTTTCTTTCTTTCTTTCTTTCTTTCTTTCTTTCTTTCTACTCAGTTTGTTATTCTTCTTCTGTCTAGGATTCAGTCACTGCTGCCAGCGTGTTTCAGACTTGGTGGATTGCACCCCACAGAACCAAACAGACTCTGCTTTATAAACAAACCCAGGGGGCATCTACATGACAAGGACTTCATCGTTCGCTCCATCATAAGTGCGCAGTATTGCTGCTGTGAATTACCCCTTGGTGTTGTACATGGGAGAGTTGCTGCAGACTTCTCAAAGAGAAAAATCTGCTGTGCGCTGACGCATCACTGTTGCTGCGAAGCAAACTTTGGCTGTTATGCTGGTCTTTTTTCCTATGGTCTATATTTATTTTCTATTTATCGATGCCTAAACGTGCAGCTGCGTAGCTATGTGAGGAGGGGGTGTGGCATTTTGAGTTTTCATTGGATGTTTTCATATTTTAGGGGCGCTTCTGTGTCCTTTGGTTCCTCTGGTAAGATGTGGGTAGGCTGCTTCTCCGTTGCCATGCCAACTGTTTGTACACAATCACAGTAGCAGTCCTCCAGCCCCGTACTCTCACGATGGTTTGCACCGGCAAAGGTGTGTGCCCACGTGAGCGGCCTGCCCATCATTCCAAAACGGATCCCTCTGAGCTTCGGGTGTACCTCTTTGGGATCTTGGCTGTCCTTGGGAACATTGTGAGTCTTTACAAAGTATTTCTGGACCTTGAATCTCGAGATGCTAGGCGGAGGAGGGCAACAGCATTGCTATGCCGAAGGAGGCAGAGTTCCTCCTTTCTGGCCACCATTAAGTACAAGCAGATAGCATCGCTTTATGGACCGCCAGCCACAGGAGTGCATCCATGGAAAGAGCAGCAGTGGTGGTGCTTCCCAAAGAGTCATGATTAGTGGGAGAGCTTTGTGCTTAAAGAATGGGATGATGAGCTGTGGATCGCCCATTTCCAAATGTCTAGGGGAACTTTATCCCAGATTGCAGCCAATCTGTAGCCGATCCTGGAGCGGCAAACTGCTAACATGTGGGAGCCCATCCCGGTCTTAAAAACGGTGGCACTGTGCATATGGCACCCAGCCAACGTGTCTGTTTACCGCACCATAGCAGAGCAGTTTGGAGTAGGCAGATCAACCACTGCTGCGATTGTGATCAAAGTCTGCCTTGCCATGGAGCATGTACTGTTGCATCGAACAGTGAAAGTTGGTGACCTTGCCAGTGTAAGTGCCTATCTTTCTTTTTCTGGGACTTTCCAACTGCTCATTTCCTTTTTAGTTCATGGATATTTTCTGTCTCTACAACCCCGTTCAAGTAATTCATAAGTAACTGCACCACACTTCACCCCAGTATCAGTGCCGCAATGTTCATGTCTTATTCCCAAGAACAAATATGTAGCCTTTAGCAATTACGTCTTTGTTTGGGTGGATGCTGCAGAACTGGTACCTACATACACCCTCCTATTTCTTCAATTGCTCATGACCAACCCCTCTGAGGGTTTTAATGGTGCGCATGGACACTCCACTGGTTTTCAGCATTTGTGTGAACAACAGAAATGCTCTGCAATACTCTGAAAACTTCTCCTGTCTTCCTTGTCCTTTCCTTTTCCTGTGTGTTTAGTTTGCTAGTTCACCATTACTTTCATTTCATTTCCTCACAGTAAAGCCACTATGGCAGCTTCCCATATGGTTGTTACTGTCATTTCAAATAATGTCTAGCAAAACCAAGTGCAATATGTTCCTCCCTTTCCCATCTTGCAAACACATGTGGTATGTGTTCTGCAGTTATTTCTGTCTCCTCCAGAATATGGTATTGCTGTATGAGTTAATACTGGGGAATGTACTTGAGTGAGATAGTAGCCTCGTACAGTCCTAAGAGTTTGTTCCCAGATTGCATGGTACGGTGTCTTCATTTGTACTCTCTTTGTTCTATTATAATCATAGAATAGTATGGTTGGAACGGGGCCTATAAGACAACCTAGTCCAACCCCCTGCACAATGCAGGAATCTAGTCAGACCATCCCTAGCAGATGGCTGTCCAGATTCTTCTTGAATGCCTCCAGTGTGGGATAGCCCACTGCTTGATAGGATTTCTCCCACTGAGTACTTGCATCAGTACGATCCTGCCACTGACCAATCCAATGAATTCACGCAACTGCAACCTCACTCATCATCTCCATCTCTTTCAGGTGAGGGCGGGTTTCGGGAGACTTGGATTTGGGCATTGTGTAGGCACTGTGCATGGGACGCATCTCGCAACAGTTTCCCCAACAAGGCAGGGGGGCGACTTCATCAACAGAAAGCAATACTACTCCATGCTGCTCCAGGGAACTACTGATCACACTGGGCGCTTCATAGACATTGAGGTTGGCTGGAGTGGAAGCAACCACGATGCCTATATGTTCTGTAACTCGGCACCGTGCGAGACCATGAATGCTGGAGCATTCATTCCTGGAAACCCGACAATAACAGCAAATGGGGTCTGGGTGCCACCACTAATAGTTGCTGTTGGGGCATGGCCTATCCAGAAGTGGTTAATGAAGCCATATGGGGGCAGTCTGGGGGAAGATGCACTTCTGCCGCTCCCTGAGCAGGGCATGTAATGTCTTGGGGTGTGCCTTTGGGCAGCTCAAAAGCCATTGGCGCTGCTTGACAGCGAGGCTGGAGATTGCGGAGGAGAATGCTATATCTCTAATGACCTCCTGTGTCAGTCTGCACAACATTTGCGAAAGCAAGGGCCATGCAATCACTGAGGGCGTCTCTACACCAGCCTCAAATCCTGAATTTAAAATGGGGCTTTTCTGCTTCTGTTTTACGGACTCCCTTTACTCGCGCTTCCTTTCCCCCTGCTTCTCCCCGTATCTGAGTCTTCCATGATCTTTCACTGATGTCGCTCCTCTTCTTGCTGCTTTTCCTCTTTTCACGGAGGGAACTCAAGCGGAACACAATGGGGTAATTTGAGAACTCAGTATCTGCAATCTATTTAAAAATGGAGTGAAGGGCATTTAGCACAGGAGACACCTTGAATGATCACGGCATCATGTAAAGAGCCTGCAAACATCCATGAAGGAGCCATCTCAATCACAGGATAAAAGGTCCGTGTGAAGAAAGCCTGAGGCTGTGGAGCCACGGCACCTATAGAACTAGCTACCCCGGGGGCACAGTTGGTGAATGAGGACCAGAGACATAAAGAGGAGGGGGAGAAGGTGTGAGATGCAGTCTCCAAGCTGCTGTGCTCTATTTATTTTATTTTATTTTATTTTATTTATTTATTTATTTATTTCATTTCTATACCGCCCAATAGCCGAAGCTCTCTGGGTGGTTCACAAAAATTAAAACCAAACAACACACAATAAAAGAATTTAAAATATAAAGAACATTAAAACCACAATATAACAATACAGCCACAGTAAAACCTAGCAGCAGTGCAGGAGTTTAAAATACAGATTTAAAACAGCAAAGATAAAAATTTAGAAAACTAAATTTAGCTTAAATTAAATTGTTTATTAATTAAATTAAATTAAATTAAATTAAACCTGCTCTAGAGGTGGGCGTTGCGAAGGTGTGGATGCCTACCGGGGAAAAGTCTGTATGCTTGCGTATCCATGACACACATAAATAAAGACAGATTTCCTGCACCGAAAGTTGCCTGATTGGGGTCCCTTCAAGTGCAGATGGCCTGTGAAAGGGAGGGCAAAGGCACTATGAGTTCCAAGAGCCTTCCACTGAGAGGAAGCACTTCCACACCACACACACACAGCACCGCAGATTGGATGATGCACCTCCGTAATACAGAGTCAGTTCAGCATTTCTACATAAACACACAGGAGAAGAGCGAGTAGTTCCTGCACATTGAGCAGTGTCATCAGTGTATAATCTACGTGGTTTTTCTTAGATCCCGCAGTTTAATGGGCAAATGAACATGCCTGTCTCTCTTGCATGTTTGACAGAGGCCTCTCCATGGGAAGTAAAGTACATAACGTCACAGTTCTTACACAAAAATGGTCTCTGTAGCCATTTCTGTTGTTGGAACTGTTAACTTCTCAGGGAACCTACAGTTCAGCGATCACATCAGAAATGCTAAGCGTCTTCTGCAGGCTTTGAACAGCTGTCAGTTTTGGCGTGCCATAAAACGTGATGCAGTTGCAGGGAGGGTGGGATGATTTCCAACTTCCAACATGAGCACCTGCGGGGGGAGGGTAGTGAAGGTGGACATTCACCTACATCTCCAGTCTTTGGTTCAATTAGCAGCCAGCTTGCCTTTCTAAGAGGTCATGTAATATTGGTTGGCAGTACATGCCAGAATTAAATGCCCATTTTTTCAGCTGCCTTTTCTATGTCACGGAGTTCTACAGAGAGTTGGTTGCTCCACTGTTACTCCCCCTCACTCCATCCCTTCCTCCTTGCTGTTGTGGGTGGGTGGGAGTCACAGCAGCAATCTGATTTAAATGTGAAATTTACTTAGCTCCCTTGCAGTACAGGGGAGAGCAATATTTTGCCATCTCTAACCACCACAAGAAGGACGAGGACAAAAAGAGCCCTCACGTATATCTTTGACATGTATGTCATAGGCCTGTCCATGTCAGTTGAAGCATACTCCTCAGCAATTTGGACCTACCGGGATCACTGCTCCACTGGTTTCTTTACGAAGTCTTTAAGATTTCTTTCTGGCAATGACAATGTGTTCTCACTGAGGATGGCACGATGCAAGGGGAAGCCCACCCTCACGCAGCATCTCAGTGAGGAGTCCTGTGAGAGTGTTTTTGCACTTTGTTGCTCAGATTTGGGTCCCTCAGCAAGTCGCTTTCTGTGGTGGTCTCATGGATCTCCCACCTGGGAAATGGCTGCCCTAACACCGCGGCAGCCATTTTCCGATTGGGCAAGCCACCGCAGCAGACGTTTGGTACAACACCGATTTCAAGCACTACATGTAAATGCGCACCCCGGAAACTGCGCAGGTCCGCGCCAGGAACCCCTTGGTTTGTGGAGAGGAGAATCTATCGCACAAACAGAAGCACCAATGCGCGCGGTACGAGAAAGGGTTGGTGCGATGCCATGTGGCTGCACACCATTGCACCAACAGGAGTCTGAATCTGCACAGACACCCAACGCTTCCGCAGCGTTACTCCCGCCCATGCTGTCGCCGCCGCACTTCCCTGGATGTCAACTATAGGTGGTGTACTACACTGGCCTCATGCCAGTAGCACTTGCAGACTGCCCTCGGACACCGGAAGTGGCTCCACGGTGTGGTGCTTACTGGCAGGATGGGGAGGTGGCGAGGCTCCTGCAACTGCTCCTTGAGAGTGGGTGGGTGGGATGACCGGTGAGACGTTCCAGCTTGCCCACTACCCACATCTTCAGGAGGGTTGCTAGAGCCTAGGGATGTACGCATTACTTACCTGCCGTTCCGGCGGGTGGGGGGAGGCGATCTGTCCCTCCCCCCGGAATCCTCACCGGCCGGCTCTGCTCTGCGGCGATTCCACAGAGCTGCTGGCGACTCCGAAGCCCCAGCAATACGGCCACCACTGCCGTATCGCTGGCTGGACTGACAGACCGCATAAATCTTTACGTAGCCTTGTCAAAGAGCAGGGACGCAAATGGTGTAGCGGACGCCATTTGCATCCGCAGTCCATCAGTCCAGCCAGCAATACGGCAATGGCGGCCATATCGCTGGGGCTTTGGAGCCAGCGGCAGGCAGGATCCAGCTGGTGAGGACTTTGCGGGGAGGTGGAGGTAAGAGATCCGATCCTCCATGGACTTCGGGGGGCCGGATTCAATAGAATCTGGCCTCATTGGGGGCCATGGAGGATTTCTCCAACATCCCTACTACAGCCCTTACAGAGGAGGGCTACCCCAGGGAGCCGATGCAGGGCCGCACCAAGTTCAAAGCCATTGAGGCTGCTTTCTTTAGGGCCTTGGAAGAACATGGGGAGCACCTTCCACTGGTCCATAGGCTGCGCTACATTGCCCAAATGCGATGGCTGTGGGTGCAGGCAGGG
Organism: Heloderma suspectum; assembly: GCF_057233095.1. Taxonomy (NCBI): domain Eukaryota; kingdom Metazoa; phylum Chordata; class Lepidosauria; order Squamata; family Helodermatidae; genus Heloderma; species Heloderma suspectum. The sequence continues at coordinate 127,619,649 of NC_139462.1, read as the reverse complement.
TGGTCCAGGCCAGCAGAGCAGAGGTCAGCAGATAAGTGCATGGGCTCTGCCAGGCCTGGGGATGCAGTACCAAGAGATGACAGACTGCAGGCCCCCAACCAGAGGACCAAGCTTGACAAATGACCGCTCCTCACCCTGCCATGATGATGGGTGCTACTGTACCCATAGACAGCTGTCAACCTGGCGCTGCTTGTACAGCCTAGTCCCCCTTGTTCACTGAACTCTCAGCCGTGGCAGTGCTGTTCACTAGACAAAGGGGCTGGGGATCCCACAAGGGCATGACGCTATAATCCCACCTTCCCCACCCCCCCAAAGACCACAGTTTACAGCCTGTTCCTGCACAGAAGCCATGGCCATCACACCTCCATAGAGCCAATCTCGCATGTGCAACCCCTTCTGTGTTTCCTGCTCCATGGAAAGGGAGTGGATGTTCATTTCCACCAGGGCAGGGCAATTCTGGGGCCATCAGATGTGGCACAGCTGTCCTGATCCAGACATTACAGGAAGTGTAGAAGAGTAATCTAGTTCGCATGAGGGAGAATAATATCAGGCTTCCTTATAGCTGCACCCATTGGGGGAATGCTTACACCGGAGAAACTCCAACATTTTGCAGGAATTCCTCGCCAGCCGAAAGAGCCACTCTGTCTAAACATGTGTAGGATCACACCCCTGGAGTGCAACCCTATGCACGTTTAGACACGGAAAATGTCCCTCAAGTCACAGCAACCATAGCCAGCCATGCCGGGGGTTGTAGGACATTAACCTTTGTAAGTATGCCTAGCACTGCGCCCTCACTTGATTGTTGGGTTTTGGCCAATGAATTGATGCATTAGCCAATGGGATCTGTTTCGCACCACAACTCCCGCAAGTCCCAGCCAGCATGGCCACTGCTCCAAATGACAAGAGTCCTAATCCAGAACTTTCTGGAAAGCAGCAGGTTCCCCACCCCTGTAGGTATTGATACGGCAGAGCACCAGCCAGGGAGAGACTTCTGCCATCACCATGACATTCCCCACTCTTTGCCTCAGCACTTGGGGACCTCTGCCAGAGGAGGAGGATGACGAAAAGCCACTTAACGCACCTGCACCCAGTAATCCTCATGGCTGGTGGTGAGCTTGTGGTTGCGCTCACCACTGTAGCGCTTGGCGGGAGAGATGGCAGCCAAGAGTTCAGAGGGGGCAGGTGTGGGCATGCCTTTCTTGGACCAAGGGGCAGCCTTTGTCCTCCAGCAGGTGTGTGACTGTGTTGCAGGCTTTCCCCTGTTTAGCAGAACAGGAGCAAGGGGAAGGAGCGGGCGAAGGACAGCCACAGGAGCCACGGGGTCCAGAACAGGGAAAGGAGGCCTGACGCGCTGCAGCTCCCTGGCTGAGTGGGGGGCTATGGTGGTGTCTGCCAACCATGTCGATGCCTTCCAGTCGCTTCGCGATGTGGTGCACATGTCTTGTAAGTACTCCCAAGGGTGCATTGTGTGACCACTGTATGTGTTGGTGCGTTGAATGTACCTCATTGAAAGGGTGGCAGCAACAGCAACAGGGCCCTCCCACAGCCCCACTTTGGAGAACAGGTAGAGAAGTGCCTGGGAGCACTCTTCATTCTCCAGGTGATGGTTTGTGAGTGTAGAGCAGAAGACAGTAGTGTCTACATAGCCACATTCTGTGACTACGTAGACGCTACAAGGGGGGGGGGACATCGCAATCCTATGCATGTCTATTCCATAGTAAGCCCACCTTGGTTAAATGGTCTACCTTCCCCTGTAGCTGGGATTGCATCTTCGTCAAACAGCCCCCTGAGCAGTTCTGAGGAACAAGAAGAGGAAGGCTCACCAGTTTCTGCTCCATGCTCTGAGTCTTGATCACCCACTCCCCGCCACAAAGTTCGCAGTCTGTACAATATACATTCTCCCACCTCACACAAGGGGCACTAAGAAGGAGTCTCTGTGTACATGTTATCTCACCCTTACCCTGCTCCTTCTCCCAGCAATGGCAGCCCTGGACCAGCGTGTGGCTGACTGGAAGAGGTGATGCAACGCCGCAGGAGGGTCATGGAAGGGGGGAGGATGCACCATTGAGGCAACCCCCACAACAATAGTTGGTGGCACCACATGGTGGGAAGCACAGAACATTGTTTGGAATACTTACTTTTATTAGTAGACCGGTTGTTAAAAAAGATATGTTTCCGAGTGCTGCTTTCCGGGGGCAGGTGCTGGCTGTCAGGGGGGACATTTCTGAGGCCTACGTATGGGTCGTGGGTGCCTTCTCTGCCCTGTGCCAGCTTCAGCGGGTGTAGATGTGCAGAGAGGCAGCACACTTTGAGAGGGATTGTGTGCAGCAGGGGTTGGGGGCTTCAGCTGGACAGGATGTGTGCAAGGCCTAGCAGCACTGGCTTCTGGGAGGGAGTTGTGTGTCAGAGGGATGCCATGGCCATCTTCCTGAGGGTGTCCCTCCCCCCACCCACAACTTTTCCCACGAGGGCCTGCAGCAGGAGGCACCACTTGTCCAAGGAAGATACCACTGCTTCTCAGTGTCTGCGCACATGAAGGTCATTCTCCACCATGTGCCTCATGAATCGGTCGAAGGAGTCGGCATCCCAATCCATCCTATGCAGCAGGTGACCGGTCTCCATTGATGCATGGTGGAGAACACGTTCTGTGTCTGGATGGGCAGTCCTGTGGGGCCTCCTGGTTCTTGCCACAGCAAGCCTGGTTGCCAGAGAAAGGGTGGCCTTGTGACTGGGGATGGCTGTGTCAGCAACTGCAGAAGGAGAACGCAGTCTTGGTGAGTCTGTGTGCCAATCCATGGGCAAGGCATACAGGGAGCATATACCTTCACCCTCTCAAAGTAGGGCAGGCCGAGCACATCCTTTTCTGGGGTGTTAATGTTAGATGAGGGCAACGTTATGCTGGTGTACTCAGAATTACGTGCTCTTGTGTATGCTCATTAAAAGGGATCTTCCTTAATTGGGAATCGATCAAATAGAGGAAGAAGGCTGGTGCCTCCTCATGAACCTAGAGGGACAGTGCTGCCCAGCTCTTTGGATATGTATCATTAGGTCTTATTTGGAGAAAGGGTACAAGCCGTCATGGGTTCTTTCTCCTGTGTGCACATGAGTTTTTGCTGGTGTATGTCACAAATGCTGCCTAACTTCTAAACATGGGGGAGGAGAAATGTGGGTGTGCTGCTTCTCCAAGTACTTCAAGGAGCTGTTTGGAGATAAACTAATAATAGATTGAGAAGGGATAGAGATGTGAAATTAGCATAGCAGCTGATAAAACAGAGCTGAGAAACAAAGTAGTTCAGTGTTGAACTGTGTCTGCCCTAGTTAATTACTATTATTGTTATTGATATTACTATTATTAATAGTTTCATTTCTGTCTCTTGACAAGGGCCTTAGGGCAGGCCAGGGAATGGATTGGGTTTGGAAGCACTCTGCACATACCCAGGTGATGTAATCTGAGGTTGATCATGAGAGCACCGGCGGATTTACCTGGATCAGGGTCAGTCTCCACTTCAGTCTCTCCAGATGTGTCTTGGACTGCCATGAGACAGTCATCCCCGAAGTTGTGGCAGAACTGGATCCTGAATGCAAGGGCAAGGCATAGGTTAGGGAACGCTGAGGAACCACAACCTCAGACACCAGACCAAAACTTGGGGAGTCACCACCTATGCTGGTAGGGCCAGCTGGTGTGTCTGTGTGCCCCCTGCCACCCCAGGCTTAGGATCAGTTTGGGAAGTTATGCTAGACTGCAATGCTACCTCCTCCCCCACAAACTCCCTCCCTTCCTCCCCCCCTTCACACATCCTGCTCCTGAGCCCGTGGTCTGTGCTGTTGCAGGCTGACCACAGAATCTTTGGCACTAGGTAAACCACTCCAACATGGTTATGGTGGGCCCAATTTGGATGGGGGCTGAGTGGTTAATACAAGAGAGGAAAGCAAAACACTGCATATTAACTATATTGGGCAGTATGACCCTTAGACTCTAGAAGTCCACAGACAGATCTGTGTGTATAGTCTCCAAAGGCAATAGTGGAAGCATGTCAGTCCTTGCACCATCACAGGACATCTCTTGGTGCTCACTGTAGGACCAAGGCAGTCATGGCTTCTATATTTGCTCATCTGGAGCATTGCCAGACATTTATGCTTACCATAAACATGAATACTGAAGGTTGAACAAAACTCAGTCCCAGGTCCAGACTGACCTGGGCCATTGAAATACCTGAGGTCAAAAAGCAGCATTCTTCTACTGCCTTTGGCTGAGGAGTGGGGCAAAAGTGCATAGAAATACAGAAATAAGTACTGTGTCCTCCATGCTTCATTGGGGTGGGTAGGAGGAAGGCAAGGGTTGCACCCACATTGGATATTGCCCCAAGGTATGCATCCAGAATGCAGGTCTGTGCAGTTCCAGGGAGACACAACAGTGATCTGCGCATTTGCCAAGACAGCCATGAGAACACACCCAAATTTCCCGCCAATGGCTTTGCCCACAAGACAATGGGCACCTTGGGTGGTGGACAAAATGGTGGCATATTTTGGAGAGTGGTAGGGGAATGGATAGATGAAACGGTAGAAGAAACTACTGCTGCTGCCCCCCCCCCATACATTTATTCGCAACTGTGCAGAAAAAATAGGAAATTAGATACACAGCTGCACAAGGTCTTACCGCTGAATATGCACAGTTCCGGGTTAACAGTGGTGAGAACTGCTAACCCTGGGCCGGCTCCGCTTCTACCGCATCCTCCTCTGCCATATCCCAGTTAGGAAACTCTTTCTCTGAAAAAGGAGATGCCCAAGTATCAAAACTGCACCACAATTCAGTGAGAGTTAGCAGGTGGGAAAGCGTTGAGGGAGTGCATAAGCTTACTCCCTAATGCTCCCATTGGGTTCATGTACTCCTCTACATCGATGGTTCTGAGGTCATGGGTGAATAGCTCCTCAGATCCCTCTGCAACAGGGCATACAGGAGCAGCCAGAGGTACCCACTGAATTTGGATGCTACAGCACAGTCGCTTGGGCTTAATTGCAACATCTCCACGGAGGATCCTATTCAGATCATCATCATAAGGGCAGGTCATTGCATTGTTCCCTGACAGGGAGTTGTGGTTCACTACCTGGCAATAGTGAAGAGCCTTGGCTTTTGTCCGACATTCCATAGTGCTGCAGTTCTGCCCCCTTTTCCTCATTTCCCGAAATATCTGCTCATAGGAATCAATGTTTCTGTGGCTAGACGGAAGTTGGTCCTCTACCTTCTGTTCCCCCATATGTCTAGCAGGTCCAGAATCTTCACATGTTTCCACGAACACCCCCACCTTGCCCTTGCCCACTGACTCAAAAGCAGCCATTCTTTTCTCTCTTTTTTTGAATATAGTTTTATTTATTTTATCTTTATAAATGAAATAAACAATACCAAAAATACCAACAACCTGATCAATACTACAATTTCTCAGCAATACAATATTCTGATGAGGACACCACAATAACAAAAAGAAAAGGGAAAAAAAGGGGGAAAGGAAAAGAGAAGAGGAAAGGAAAGGAAGTAAAGAAAAATAAAAGAAGATTCTTTCCCCTTCCTCCCCCTCTCCCCCTCCCTCCCCTGTAAACAATTAAGTTTAAACTCCAATACCCCCCGGCCTCCAATGCCATTCTATTTCACAAACTATATCCATAACCTTAACAATCTTACAGTTTAATAAACAACCTTACATTTCAATATCATATTATCAATCTTATATCCAAGAAACAGGTCTACAGTTCATTCCCAGTAGCCTAGATTATTACTAATTATTATTAATATTAATATTATTATTATAAGGAATGTAGTGTTATATAATAATAAAACTTAAAATAAACCTTCAACAGTCAGTAATATATTTTATATTTTATACTAGAGATATAAGTACACATTGTACCCTCAAACAATTAATTTAAAAGCAACATAACATATCTATTTTGAAATAAAAAATAAAGAAAAACAAGAAAAAACAAAAGATGAAAGAGAATAAACGAATATATCTAGCCTGGATCATGTAGACTAAACACGAACAGTTAACAAAGCTTGTTTAAAGATTCCAGTTCATGGGTTTGTAACAGGAATCTCACGGATTTTTACGTTCAACCTATTGATTTATAAACTTCTTCATCTGACCTTCAGACATGATACAAAGTGTAGCAGGATATTTTAAGTAATATTGTAAGTTCATTTGTTTTGCCATTTTTTTTGCTTTGATAAAATTAGGGATGTCAGAGAATTTCTCCACGAATCTCTGGGATGCCGAATGCCAACGCATTCAGCCCCCCGAAATTGGAGGAGAAACGGTCTGCCCCCGCGCCCCCCCTCCGGGATGGGACTTACCTTGAGCGAATGTCCCTGGCGGCAGCGGCTCCCGGCGGCAGTTCGGCGGCGGTTCGGCAGCAGCAGCGGCGGCCGGTCTTCCGACCGGCTGCCACCGCTGCCATTTCCAAAAAACAACAACAACAAACGTGATAGGCTACGTAAAGATTTACGTAGCCTATCACGGCTAGATTTTCAAAAAACACTGTGATAGGCTACGTAAATTTTTACGTAGCCTATCATGGCTGACTTTGGAAAGAACTGCAGGCCAGGGACGCAAACGGTGGCAGCTACGGCCGCCACCATTTGTGTCCCGGCAGGAGAAGGGGTTTTGCGGCCGGAGAGTCGGGGCGCTCCCCCCCGGCCAGAATTTCGGCGGGGAGGGATGGGGCGCCTCCTCCCCGGCCAGAATTTTGGCGGGGAGGGACAGGGCACCTCCCCCCCGCCCAGAATTTTGGGGGGAGGGACAGAGCGCCTCCCTCCCACCGCGAAGCAAGCTTCGGGATCAGGTAAGTGACTTTCGTCCATCCCTATGATAAATTGCCTTCTTTTATTCGCCACCTCTTTGATATCATCCGGAAATAACATAACTTTATCTTGTTTCCAGGAAAGGCTTCCACCCTCTCTTGCCAAATGCAGGATATAATTCTTTCTGGAGACTTTTGCAATTGGACTATGATGGTATAGTCAGTCCCTTTCGCATTTGGCACACGAAATGCCTGCTCAATATCAAGTAAATAATCAGATGGGATAGGGTGTATCTCATGCAAAAGTTTATCCTCAAAAATAGGCAATTTTACATCATCAGACAGATTTTTAATCCCAATAATACATACATTGGATCTTCTCATGAAGGCCTCCAGTCGAGAAATTCTGTCAGAGGTATTTTTAAAATAAATTTGTGTCAAAATTTCATTCGCTGCTACTCAGTCTTCTAGCTTGTTAATTCTTGTCTCCATTTTTTGCCATGACGCATTAATTAAATTGACGGCTCCTTGCAAGGCGGTGATGGAATTTTGGATTAAATCCAACCTTCTGGCTTGCTCTGTAAATTGCGAAGATAAAGTCTTTATCAGAATAACTAATTCCCCTATATCTTCTGTTTTCGAAACTTTTGACACAGGAGGTATGGGGGGAGTTGGTGGTGAAGCCACCCCCTTTCTTTTCCTCGGTGCATTCATGTTTCTCTCAAACAGATCTTACAGGTCCTCAGATGTTCTCAGATGTTGTTAATATTTCTTAAATCATCCCACAGGAGTTGTTGATCTTTCTTGAAGCATATATTATTATGGAACACGTCAGCCCTGTTTTCTCCAGTGAAATAGGAGTCTCATCACAGCTTTTTGCGTTGGTAAAGCTCTGGGGAGATAATCCTGGAATCCAGCCCCCCCCCCACTATCTCGAGGGGGGTACTTTTCTCCAAGATGTTGTCCAGATTCCGCCTTGCCCCCCCACTTTAATTCCAGTGGGGAGATGAAAAGGATTTTTAACCTTTTAAAAAGCTGTTTGAGAAAGCTCCCACGGGAGAACCCATGGGAAGCTGCCAGAGTGACATCAGTTCCAACTGGAAGTCCAAAAGCAGCCATTCTGAACCTACGAAGCTGTGAAGGTGTGAATGAACAAGTGAGAATGCCTCTGCGACTGCACAGCTGCAAAGGAACAGGGAGGAATGGGGAGGGGCGAAAAGGCATCACAAAGTGACACCATCACTAACAACGCCCACCCCAGTCCTACGCGCCCACAACAGACTGCGATGTCAATCCAAGGAAGGAACAGACAGCTCAGCCCCAATGGTAAACCCGCAGCAAGTGAAAAAATCACAGCAAAAGGTCTCTGAGGAAATCTGGATTTTCTCCTTGAAAGCCACGGTGTGGCTGCGAAGCAGCGACTGTGTCCTATGTCCCAAAGATCTTCCCATTGCAGAGGCACTGGAGTACATGGCTGATGTAGATGGGCCCCCAGGGGTGGCACTAGATTAGCTGCCAGCAAATGGCGCCCCATGGAACCATGCAATTGGTGCCCCCACTCCCAAACTGGCTACTCTAGAACAATCAGAAAACTAGACACAAAAAGGGAAAAGAGACTATGGAAGGACAAGACATTCCAGTGGTGGTGACCTGCAAGGCCTGTGCCTTGTTTGTTTTCTTGCCTGAGAACAACATGGCCTACACCTGCAACAAATGCAAGTTGATCACGCTGCTGGAAGAAAAAGTAAGTGGACTGGAGCGGCGACTGTCGACCCTCCGGGAAATAAGAGAACACGAAGAGTTCTTGGACAGAATGGGGGAACTACAGCAGCAAAGTGAAGAACAGAAGCTTGAAGAGCAACAGCAAGCTAAGGCAAATGAAGAAAATGCTGAGGTGAGGAAAAATGCAATAGAGGATATTCACTGAAAAAGGATGACAGTTAGGAGCAGAAGAACTAGACGCCACTCTGCACCAGTGGAAGCAGTGGAGCTGTGGAACCGATTCCAGGTACTTGCGGATGAGACTGGAGGACAGCCTGCAGAGGAAGAATCACAGGGGAACCTGCATGACAGCGAGCAAGAGGCTGAAGGTCAGTCAAGCAGAGGCGATGAAACCCAGGCCTACAACAACAAGAAGAGAAGAGTGGTAGTAGTGGGAGACTCCTTGCTGAGTGGAATCAAAACCCAAATATGTCGCAAAGACCCATGGACTCGTCAGGGATGCTGTCTCCCAGGAGGACAGATTAGAGACGTGACTGAAGGGTTGCCTGCACTCATAAAGCCCACTGACAGGTATCCTTTTCTTCTCATCCATGTGGGAACAAATGATACCGCCAAGCAGAGCTATGAAGAAATCACGTCAGACTTTGAAGCTTTGGGAAGGAACTTCAAGAACTTTGGGGCCCAGATAGTTTTCTCATCCATCCTTCCAGTAGTTAGAAGAGGGATAGAAAGGGAATGAAAAATACTCCACATGAATGACTGGCTATGAAGGTGGTGCTGACGAGAGAGATTTGGATTCTGGGACCATGGGCAATACTTCCTGGAAGATCATAGAATCATAGAATAGTAGGGTTGGAAGGGGCCTACAAGGCCATCGAGTCCAACCCCCTGCTCAATGCAGGAATCCAAGTCAGAGTATCCGTGACAAATGGCTGTCCAGCCTCGTCTTGAAGGCCTCCAGTGTGGGAGAGCCCACCACCTCCCCAGGTAATTGGTTCCATTGCCGTATTGCTCTGACACTCAGGAAGTTTTTCCTGATGTTCAGTCGGAATCTGGCTTCCTGTAACTTGAGCCCATTATTCCGTGTCCTGCACTCTGGGATGATCAAGAAGAGATCCTGGCCTTCTTCTCTGTGACAACCTTTCAAGTACTTGAAGAGTGCTATCATAGCTCCCCTCAGTCTTCTCTTCTCAAGGCTAAACATGCCCAGTTCTTTCAGTCTCTCTTCATAGGGCTTTGTTTCCAGTCCCCTGATCATCTTTGTTGCCCTCCTTTGAACCCTCTCCAGCTTGTCTGCATCCTTCTTAAAGTGTGGTGCCCAGAACTGGACACAGTACTCCAGATGAGGCCTAACCAGTGCTGAGTAGAGGGGAACTAGGACTTCCCGGGATTTGGAAGCGATGCTTCTATGAATGCAGCCCAAAATAGCATTTGCCTTTTTTGCAGCCACATCACATTGTTGGCTCATATTCAGCTTGTGATCGACAACAATTCCAAGATCCTTCTCGCTCGTAGTGTGGTTGAGCCACGTATCCCCCATCTTGTAACTGTGCATTTGGTTTCTTTTTCCTAGGTGCAGAACTTGGCATTTGTCCCTATTAAATGTCATTCTGTTGTTTTCTGCCCAGCACTCCAGTCTATCCAGATCACTTTGAATTTTGTTTCTGTCTTCCAAAGTATTAGCTATCCCTCCCAATTTTGTGTCATCTGCAAATTTGATCAGCATTCCCTGCACCTCCTCCTCCAAGTCATTAATAAAAATGTTGAAGAGCACTGGGCCCAGGACTGAGCCCTGCGGTACCCCACTCGTTACCTCTCCCCAGCTTGAGAAGGTCCCATTGATAAGCACTCTTTGAGTCCGATTCTGTAGCCAACTGTGGATCCACCGGATCGTTGTTTCATCTAGCCCACTTCGAGCAAGTTTGCTCATCAGGATATCATGGGGCACTTTGTCGAAAGCTTTGCTGAAGTCGAGGTATATGATGTCTACAGCATTCCCACGGTCTACAAGGGAGGTGACTTGATCAAAAAATGAGATCAGATTTGTCTGGCAGGACTTGTTTTTGACAAATCCATGTTGGCTTCGAGTAATCACGGCATTGTTGTCAAGGTGCTTCCAGATGGATTGCTTTATGATCTGCTCCAGAATTTTCCCAGGGATTGATGTCAGACTGACTGGTCTGTAGTTCCCAGGTTCCTCCTTTTTACCCTTTTTGAAGATAGGGACAACGTTAGCCCTCCTCCAGTCATCTGGCACTTCCCCGGTCCTCCATGATTTCTCAAAGAGAATAGACAGCGGTTCTGAGAGTTCTTCTGCCAGTTCCTTTATGACTCTAGGATGCAGTTCATCTGGCCCTGGAGATTTGAACTCATTCAAAGTAATGAGGTGTTCCTTGACCATATGCCTGTCGATCTCAAGCTGCAATCCTGCCCCTTCAGCCTGTACTTCGCCTTTGCCAGGGGGGTCATAGACCCTCTTTTGGGAGAAGACTGAGCCAAAGTAGGAATTGAGCACCTCTGCCTTTTCTTTGTCCTCTGTTATCATTTTGCCATCCTTATTTAATAGCTGAACAACCATTTCTTTCCTCTGCCTTTTACTATGCACGTAGCTGAAGAAAGCCTTTTTGTTGTTTTTAGCATCCCTCGCTAACCTCACCTCGTTCTCCGCTTTAGCCTTCCTGACGCCATCCCTGCAATTCTGTGCTACCTGCCTGTACTCTTCCTTTGTTACTTGGCCTTCTTTCCACTTCCTATATGTGTCCTTTTTTGTTTTCAGGTCATCCCTAAGCTTTTTGTGAAGCCACATTGGCTTCTTCTGTTGTCTTCCACCTTTTCTTCTTGTTGGAATTGTTTGTGATTGTGCCTTGAGAATTTCCTTTTTTAAAAGTTCCCACCCATCTTGGACTCCTTTTCTCGCTAGCATTGCTTGCCATGGGACCTTACTGATCATTGTTCTGAGTTTATTAAAATCAGCTTTCCTAAAATCCAGGGTACGCGTTTGAGTACACTCGGCTTTTGCTTCCCTTAGAACCAAGAACTCAAGTACAACATGGTCGCTTTCCCCCATTATTACCCCCAACTTTATGTCTCCCTCCCCCGTAGGATTCAGTTTAAAGCCCTCCTGATGAAGTTCTTCATGCTGGGGTTGGCTGTTGGCCCAACAGATGGGCTGTTGGCAAGGGACAGGTTGCACCTCACAAGGGCTGGGAAGAATGTGTTTGGCCCCAGCATGAAGAACTTCATCAGGAGGGCTTTAAACTGAATCCTACGGGGGAGGGAGACATAAAGTTGGGGGTAATAATGGATGAAGGCTCATGCACCGCAGTGGAGAGAACAGCTCTAATAGCGCCCAATAATAGTCTTCAGAAACATGTAGGAAGAAAGCCAGACTATGAAGCACATGGTCTTCACTGTCTATATACTAATGCCCAGAGTATGGGAAACAAACAGAACGAACATGAGCTCTTAATACAGGAGGGAAATTATGACTTGACAGGTGTAACTGAGACTTGGTGGGATGACTTTCATGACCGGAATACAGCAATTGAAGGATATAACTTGTTCAAAAAGAACAGGAGGGACAGAAAGGAAAGTGGGGTGTGAAAAATACCTATCTCTGCACAGAAATACAGGAGGATGAGCTTAGTAACCCCATCGAGAGCATCTCGGTTAAAATAAATGGAGCAAAGAATAAAAGGAACATGGTGGTCAGAGTCTACTACCGGCCAGCCAATCAAGGAGAAGACGAGGATGAAACTTTTGAAAAGCAAATAGCCAATGTTTCAAGGAAGCAGGATGTAGTAGTAATGGGGGACTTCAATTTCCCCGATATTTGTTGGGAGACAAATTCTGCAAAACATGGCCCCTCCAGGAAATTCCTGACTTGTATTGCGGATAACTTCCTCCTACCAAAAGTAGAAGGAACTAGAGGATTGGCTATTCTTGACTTGATCCTAACCAACAGAGATGACTTAGTGGGTAAAGTTTCAGTTACAAGAAGTCTGGGGGAAAGCGACCATGTTATACTTGAGTTCTTGGTTCTAAAGGTGAGGGTAGCCAAACGCGTACCCTGGATTTTAGGAAAGCCGATTTTAATAAACTCAGAACAATGATCAGAAAGGTCCCATGGCAAGCAACTCTATGAGAAAAGGAATCAAAGATGGGTGGGAGTTTTAAAAAAGGAAATTCTCAAGGCATAATTACAAACAATTCCAACAAGAAGAAAAGGTGGAAGACAACAGAAGAAGCCATTATGGCATCACAAAAAGCTTAGATATGACCTCAAATCAAAAAAGAACACATGCAGGAAGTGAAAGGGAGGCCAAGCTACAAGGAAGAGTACAGGCAGGTAGCACAGAATTGCAGGGATGGCGTCAGGAAGGCTAAAGCTGAGAATGAGCTGAGGTTAGCGAGGGATGCTAAAAACAACAAGAAGGCTTTCTTTGGATATGTGCATAGTCAAAGACAGAGGAAAGAAATGGTGGTCCAGCTATTCAATGAGGATGGCAAAACGATAACAGATGACAAAGAAAAGGCAGAGGTGCTCAATTCCTACTTTGGCTCAGTCTTCTCCTGAAAGAGGGTCTATGACCACCACCACCCCTGGCAAAAGTGAAGTGCAGGCTGAAGGGGCAGGATAGCAGCTTGAGATCAACAGGCATATGGTCAAGGAACACCAAATTACTATGAATGAGTTCAAATCTCCAGGCTCAGATGAACTGCATCCTAGAGTAATAAGAAACTGGCAGAAGAACTCTCAGAGCCACTGTCTATTCTCTTTGAGCAATTATGGAGGACGGGCGAAGTGCCAGATGACTGGAGGAGGGCTTATGTCATCCCTATCTTCAAAAAGGGAAAAAAGGAGGAACCTGGGAACTACAGACCAGTCAGTCTGACATCAATTCCTGGGAAATTCTGGAGCATTATAAAGCACTCAACCTTGAAAACAATGCAGTAGTGACTCGAAGCCAACACGGATTTGTCAAGAACAAATCCTGCCAGACGAATCTAATCTCATTCTTTGATCAGGTAGCCTCCCTTGTAGACTGTGGGAATGCTGTAGACATAATCTACCTCAACTTCAGCAAAGCTTTCGACAAAGTGCCCCATGTTATCCTGATGAGCAAACTAGCTCAAAGTGGGTGGGATGAAACAACGATCAGGTGGATCCACAGTTGGCTACAGAATTGGACTCAAAGATTGCTTATCAATGGGATATTCTCAAACTGGGGAGAAGTAATGAGCGGGGTACCGCAGGGCTCAGTCCTGAGCCCAGTACTCTTCAACATTTTTATTAATGAATTGGAGGAGGAGGTGCAGGGAATGCTTATCAGTTATGCAGATGACACAAAACTGGGCAGGATAGCTAATACCCTGGAAGATAGAAATCAAATTCAAAGCGATCTTGAGAGGCTGGAGCACTGGGCTGAAAACAACAGAGTGACATTTACTAGGGATAAATGCCAAGTTTTGCACCTAGCAAAAAGAAACCAAATGCACAGTTACAAGATGGGGGATACTTGGCTCAACAATACTACAAGCTGGAAGGATCTTGGAATTGTTGTAGATCACAAGCTGAATATGAGCCAACAAGGTGATGTGGCTGCAAAATGCTGTTTTGGGCTGCTTTAATAGAAGTACAGCTTCCAAATCCCGCAAAGTACTAGTTTCCCTCTACTCAGCACTGGTTAGACCTCATCTGGAGTACTGTGTCCAGTTCTGGGCACCATACTTTAAGAAGGATGCAGACAAACTGGAAAAGGTTCAGAGGAGGGCAATGAAGATGATCAGGGGACTGGAAACAAAACCTTATGAAGAGAGATTGAAAGAACTGGGCATGTTTAGGCTTGAGAAGAGAAGACTCAGGGGAGATAGGATAGTGCTCTTCAAGTACTTGGTGGTTTTCACAGGGAGGAAGACCAGGATCTTTTCTTGATCATCCCAGAATGCAGCACACAGAAGAATGGGCTCAAGTGACAGGAAGCCAGATTCTGGCTGAACATCAGGAAAAGCTTCCTGACTGTTAGAGCAGTATGACAATACGACAATGGAACCAATGACCTAGGGAGGTGGTGGGCTCTCCACACTGGAGGCATTCAAGATGAGGCTGGGCAGCCATCTGTCAGGGATGCTCTGACTTGGATTCCTGCACTGAGCAGGGGGTAGGACTCGATGGTCTTGTAGGCCCCTTCCAACCATACTATTCTATGATTCTATGAGTCTGAAATTAGCTAAAAATGTCCTTGGTGTCTAAACTGAGGATTGCTGTGTGTAGATGGCCAGGCTGCAGACATGTGTGGTAAGTCCAGGCCTAAAATGGGCTGGAGTGTGGTTCCAGGGAAGCCGTAGGAGTTGGGGCTAGGCAAACTGGGAGGGAGGACTTTTGGGAGAGAGAGAGAAAGAGAGAGAGAGAGAGAGAAGGAAGCAGGCTTGGGGAGAGAATGACTGCAAGAGGACAATGAGCTCACCGCAGTTTCTCTCTAGCTGAGGGCAGTGCGCAGTGGCTAGTCCTTGCACGAAGTCACCATGGCAAAAGGGCGAAAACTAATGGTTAGGGCATCTCAGTTCAGGGCACCCGCACCAATTCTCAGGGCCTTGTGCACCAACCCCTTCTTCTCCTTATTTCCTCTTCCAGATCTTTATTGTGAGCTGCTGGAGTCGCTAAGTCTCCAGACTCCATTTGCCCAACTCTTCTAGGGGACTTTGGCATGCCCAATGGGCACGAAGAGGAAATAAGGGCGGCAGTGGCGGGGGGGGGGGGATGGAGGAAAGGAAGCCTGGCCATGATCTTTCCCACTTGTCTACCTGGGCAGGGCTGCACCAAAGTGGCCCAACTTCCAGCTAAAAGGTGGTTCAAAGACAGACCGAATTCCTACACACGCTCACACGAGCATATGATAGAAACTGGGGAAAGAGATGGAGGCTACGATTTGTAGGGAAAGGACTTCTGGAAAACAGATCAGGATTGAAGGATACCTTGCCTGGGCTGCTGCTGGATTGTCCTGAGGACAGAGTGGGGCGGGGGCGGGGGGAGAATTCCTGCAAGGTCATAACTGCCCTGGGGAATTCCTCCTCAGAGGAAGAGCTAGAGCCCGATGTCTCAAAGGAACAGACTGCTTCAGAAGACCCCAGGGCTTCCCAAGCTAGTCCTGGGCCCTCAGAGGAGATGCCTTCAGGTCTGCCCCCCAAGGGGCAGAGAGCTCAGCTTCCGAGGCAGGGGGTGGGGTGCTGAGCAACCACATAGCCCCTGCAAACACAGGTGCCTCATGCTTCAGGCTAGGATGGTTGCCAGATGAAGGAGCACCCCTTGCTGAAGATGAGTCCTCAACAGTATGGTGCCAGAACCTTCAGGGGGCCAGCAGCACAGGGCATCAGAGTTTATAGCATTTTATATCATTTTACCAATGGGTACAAAAGGGACATCAGGAGAAACTTCCTGACTGTTAGAGCAATACGACAATGGAACCAATTCTCTAGGGAGGTGGCGGGCTCTCCCACACTGGAAGTATTCAAGATGAGGCTGGACAGCCATCTGTCAGGGATGCTCTGACTTGGATTCTTGCACTGAGCAGGGGGTTGGACTCGATGGCCTTGTAGGCCCCTTCCAACCCTACTTTTCTATGATTCTATAATTCTATGACACATGCTCTGGACCAACCTTTTATCCTGCTATGGAGATTGCTTACTCACAGAAGTTTGCGGGTCCTGTACACAATGCAGCCCCCCTCCAGGGCACCTCCCACCCTTTGTGAGCTCTATTGTGTTGCTTTCCCTGATGAGGAAAGTCTGGCATTTTCCCTCCTCCAGCCATGGAGTCGACATAAATGAGGGTGTACAGTTTAAAGTCACTTTTATGGCAAATAAAACAACAGTGCCACCTAGTGGTTTTGTAATGAAACACATAGATCTCATTGAGAAGTTAAGGGTTTTTTTCAATAGCCACGTGGAAAGGACCCGATCTAATCCCACAGAGATTCTGGTAGCAGAAGCCCTGGTAAACTGCTGGATGTGTAGTCTTGTGTGATGAAGCGCTAAATGTCTTAAAGTGACAGCATCAGGTGATACCAAATTCCGGGGCAAAGTGTCTGTCAGACTCTGCTGCTTGGCAACCTGAAAACAACTCTTGGGTTTCATTATTTCTGTGCTTGAGTTCTTTCCTCTTTCCTATCAGCCCAGCAAGGACAGATCCATGCAACTTGCAGCTTCTCCATCTCAACAACAAGGCTACACAGTGTTAATTTTTTTCTCACTGTAGGCTTACCGCAGGCTTCCACTTTGTCCATCATGGCTGCTGTGAGATTTGCTGAATCCAGTAGACCTTTGGGCCTAGGAGAGCTGGAGTAACCACAAGTTGGTTCTCCCCCAAAAGATCTTCAGTACCTTCCTGTGAGTGGAAAAAAGGGTGAGGCTTGCAATACATGAATGAAAAACTGTAAGGGAAAAACCATGAAAGAGCTCGTTCACACATCTGCACATACAATCTGCCTAAGCTTCAAACCTTAGTTGGGCCCTGTCTACATGGGGCTTTTACTCTGGTTCTACTCTACCCCCAAGTTGATAGTGTCAGGTGATGCATGCTGCTCTCCGTAGCTACCCCAGCATTTCTTGCCCTAAGTCCCGGGTTTTTTTCAAACTCATTTTGTGTTGTATTTTCCCATCACAGCAGCTTCTGTGCTGTTCAGGGGTCCCTGTGACCTCAGCTGGCTTTGGCGTGGGCTGGAGGAAGTGGCGCTGACTGGTGGAAAGGAAATGCATGGGGCGGTTTCCTCAAGAATCCCTCAGTTTCCAATGCTGTGGGCACCACCACAAAATGCGTAATCAGTGGGTTCCTGCTTTGGCATCTACCTGTCGCATCCATGGGTGTGTGGCTTTGTCTTATTCAGCAAAAGCTTTTGTTTCATGTCTGTTGGACACCACAACATCTCTTTAAGAAGAGAGTGTTTAATTCAGCTAACTGAATTAATACAATACAGCGAATGCTTCTTTTAAACATATGTTTTGGCAGTGTCCTGTAGTTGCTTCGTAGGGCGGGGGGGCGGGGGGGCAAGCTATTACACAGATACATTTTGTACTGGAACAGTCTTTAATATTCACACAGTCTTTTAAGTTATTTACCAGCTTCATGGAAATTGACAAATGGTCAGTGTAAATGACAGCTAAAAGACTGATATTACAACGCGGGAAGGATAGACACTCCCCTCCTCTAATGCAGTGGACTGGGGACCTTACTGCGCTTTCAGTATTTGAATGGGTGGCCTGCAGACTCCACCTTCGGCTGGATACTTATTTGGATCTTTGGTCCACTTTTGTTGAGGCCTATAATTGTCAGAAAATTGTATGCATTTCATACAAATCAATTTAAAAATTGGAAATAAATGAATAAAACATTTCAGAGAACCCTTTTGGAGGTGCTCATGAGCACCACATTAGGGACTTCTGCATTAGGCCATCCTGGGGCCACCCTTAGGGTGCACTCCTAACTAGATAGGCGACCGCCTATCCTAAACAAGGCAGGAGGGGCACGGGGGGATCGTTCCCTCCGCGCTTCTCCTGCCTTGCTCTTTTTCGCTAGACAGACGTTTTTAGCTGTCTCGCGGTGGGGACCCTGACCGGGAGAGGAAGGTGCCATACGACTCATAGGATGTGTCGTACGCGCAGCTCCGCTCTTCCTGCCCCAGAACACCCCCCAGCCGTGCCCCTTTTCAGTTGTTCTGGGCGCATCTTCCGAGCGCGGAGGACGGGGCTTCTCCACGCTGCCTCCGAGGCAGCATGGATGAGGGGGGAGATCAGATTTTCGGGAACTGACCTCGCAGTGCAGGATCCGAGGTCGGTTCCCAGAAAGGAACATATCCTATGGCCCTCTAGAAAGTGTCTAGTGGCCATAGGCTTGCTCCCTTAGTCACTCTGATTTTTATCTCTCTTCCTCGGCATCGTCCCTGGTGGTGTAGGGTGACTGAAGCAGGAAGCCAGACTTTCCCTGCTCATAAACAAGTGTTTTATTACGAAATTGCCCCTGTTGTCCTTTGGCCGCTGTGAGAAAATGATCGAACATAAGTATTCCTTGATCAGCCATTTCAAGTTCCATTCTGTTCCAGAGAGTGGTGCCTTTGTGAAGCAGTGCTTGTGCTCGCCCTTTGTCCCAGGAGATCAGAGGTCCACTGCGCTTGGTAGACACCCTGTGCCCAAGGCCACAGCACCATTTCCATTTGGTGCACCTTAGGCCGAGCGCTGCAGGCTTGTTCCTGAGCTTGGCTGCCTCTCCCAACTCTGGCCACATCTATCTGGGGACCGCTACCCCACAGCAAGCTGTGACAGAAGATGAAGGCAGCCGTGGCATTTCTCCTGGTCATATGTTTTGCCAACTCTGTCGCTGTGACAGGTGAGTGGTGGGGTAGGGTCAGCCTTTGGCTGTGTAGGCAGAACATTACCTGTGCTGAAAAGGGAGCAGCTCAGGAAGACTGAGCCCAGAGCATCTATGAAGTAATAAGAAAGAGCAGGGTGCCTTTGAGCATGTGCAGAATGATTTTCCTTTGCCACTGTGAGACCACAACTCCCCTAGTCACAAACTGGAGTTTGATGGGAAGGCTTCCCACACATCTCATCTTAAGGAGTAAGCATGGCTGTTGTCCTGTTCTCAGAGGATGGTGCTGCGGCCAGAATGGGTGTTTCTGCTGCAGCTGAGCTACTTTCGAGGCTTCTGGGCTGGAGGCTCAGGGCGTGGAGTGCTGGGAAGTTGGCCGGAAGAGTCTGCTGTTGCTCTGTGGCTTTAGAAGGAGCTAGATGGGGACATATAAACCCCAAACATCCTTGAGGATGATTTAAGAAGAAACACTTCTTGGAACCAAGGGAAATTAGTCCCCTTCATAAGACCACCAGATGGAGCATTCACCCACATTTTATTTTCCGTGTTTGCTCACAAGCTTCCAATTCACTGTGACGCCTGCCCTTCGCAGGGGCGGAGGACCTATCAGGAGGGTCCACCCTCAGGGACGGACGGATGCTTGACAGCTCAGGGGATTTTCCTGTCACCATGGCTACTGGTTCTTTCAGAGCTCTGGTCGGCTTCTGGGATGGGGGACATGGCCTGGGCGGTTGGCACAAATGCTCCTGGGCACTCTCCCCCGCTTGCTGGATTCAGCCGGCTCCCATATGAGAGCCAGCTCCGAGGCTGTGATGGCAGCAGAGAGACCTTGCTTTTCGGCCCCATTGCATCTGCACTGTGAAGCTCTTCCAAGTGGCGGGGGATCTGCTCCAGTCTGGCCCTCGAGATGGTGCTGAGGAGCCCTTGGGGGCCCACTGCGACAAGCGCCTTGCAGATAAAGTCACTCATCTCTGTTTCGCCTTGAACTCTGTTTGGAGAGTAGTTCTTGTGGACGTGCCATTGGCAATTGCTTGTCCTGGTGCTGTGGGCCAGAGGTGGGCTGGCTGGTGAGTTAGTGGCTGCTTCTCTGGAGGATGATGGTGTGGGGCCTTCTGCGTCAGAGGAAGCTGAGTCCAGGCCGCTGTGGAAAGGACCCTGGCTTGATCCCATCACGTTGATAAACTACCCAGTCATTTAAACGTCACATTTAAATTATTGGGCAAGAGCGGCTTGAGCGTGTGGGAGTGACCCGAGGCAAGAGATTCCAGGATGATACGGATTATCTTGATCCCTCTCGGGGTGGTTTTCCTCCTGGTTTGGGGCTGAGCCTGTTTTGGTTGTCCTGGCAGATTACCTATTGCAGTGACTGACTGGACATGGGGGGCTGATCCTGCTGGTTTCTCCGTGGCTTTAACGCCATCCGCCCTGGCATGCCTCTGGCTGGCACGGGGCTGAGTGGCGCAGAGGTGTGTTGGTTTTGGTCCTACCTAAGGTGGTGCTTGGTGATGACTGTTCAGCCCCAAGGCGTTTAGCCCATGGGATCCCTCAGGGTTCCGCCTGAATGCGTGCTGACAAAGGCCCCATACGGATGACCAGCTTACCATGGCTTGCTACCATGGATTTGCTAGGTCGTCTGTATTGGCAAAAGGGTTACTTATGGGTGCTTTTTTTCCTGTCACAGATTCTAACCTGTGCTAAAGGCTGGGGTCTCATCAAGTGGCAAGGTTTCCCCACATTCACAACTTGGTGAGCTGGTCATCTGTGTTAGGGCTGGTTTTTTTTTTTTCTTCCCCTTCAGTATTCACCCAGTTTGAGGGGCACTTCGGCAAATCCTGAAACAGGGAGAAAGAGAGCGGCCCAAATCACTCTGTGCCATTTCACAGGAGAACTGGTGGTTTAAAGTCAGCGTGGTGTAGGGGTTGGAGTGTTGGACTGGGGCTCAGGAGATCTGGGTTCGAGCCCCCACTCAGCCATGAAGCTCACTGGGCGACTTTCGGCCAGTCACTGACTCTCGGCCTAACCTACCTCATGGGGGTGTTGTGAGGATAAAGTGGAGAGGAGGAAGATCATGTGAGCTGCCTTGCAAGAGGAAAAAGGCGGGATGTACATGTAATAAATAAGAAAGACAACAATAAAAATAAATGAATGGCAGAGAAGGAGCCAGAGCTCCTCTCCTGCTGCTGCTTCTGCCACACCGCTGGCAGAACCAGTGGCGTTCATATGTCAAAGTGGGCAGGGAGGTAAGACGCCTCCCCCTGCTGCCATTTAAGTCTCCGTTCCTCCTCACAAGACCACCTCTGCTGGGGCGATGCATTGGGGTCAGCCAGTTCTCTTCAGCACCAGCTGTATTGGCCAGGTGATGCTGGTGGGGAAGGGACTCCACCAAGCGCCAGTGTCTCATTATAGAGTGGACTGTTAAGTATCAGCTAGGCTTCCTGCTTTTTTTCTCCATGCTTTTCAGATCTTAAATGTACAATTTCAGATTTCTGTTGTTGTTTATGTATTTGGGCAGAGTAATCATAGACGCGCGTTCTGTAGTCAGGGGAGGGAGATATACTGCAGCTCAAATGGTGTAACTGCAGCAAAAGATAGTGGGCTTCTTCACACCAAGCTTTTATCCTGGTATCAAAATTGGTTCCCCCTGGAACTTGGCGGGTCCTTTAGATGATGTCGTCAACCTCCAGGGTGTCTCCCGCACTAAATAATCTTTATTCCATTTTTGAAAGGGTCGGAGATAATGAGCTATCAAATTTCAGTGCTTGAGTTCTGCTTGAGTTACCTCGTGAAAAGAGGAAAAGCCGCGATAAGAGGAGCAAGAGCAATGAAACATACGGAAGTCTCAGCTAAGGGGGGAAGGGGTTGGGGAGGAAGCGCGTGTAAGTCGTGATCTGGCATTTAAAATGGAAGCAGAAAGCCCTGTTCTAAATGCGGGAGTTTAGGCTCGTGCAGAGATGCTCAGTGTCCTGACAGATTTAAATATTTGCAGTTAGCTGAAGTATTTTTAAACAATTCTTGTTTCCGTGTGTTTCGGAAGGTCTTTCCGTGTGGCAAAAGAGGTGGGTGGAGTGATTAATCCTGACGTCAAGGTTTAAATTGAACATTATTTCGGAGAGGGGGTTGCCTTAACTTGTTTTGTTCCAAATGTGACGTGAGCGCATGCGCACACTGACACCACCAGTACCTTTCAGTCATTGGTCGTAATAAGAACTGTGCTGGCTTTTTTTTCTGGCATTTTACATTGTTGCATTCATTTTGAGGATAAGTTTAAACGTCTAACTTTTTTTTAATCCCCTTTTGGTTGTACGAAGCACTTGCAGTTTCAAAGAATCTCTGCTTGCTCAGAGTAGCTGCTGCATTTAAAACAAAATAGACATGTTTAACTTATCCCATTGATTTAAAGTGATCTACTCTAAGCATGACTAAGTCTGTATCCAACCCAATATGGCTTATTTTCTCTCTCAATAGCTTGTGCTATTTTCCTTCTTGTTATTGGACTATTTAATCATTTTACATTTGAACGTAACATTTGCAATTTATTTATCTTAAGATTAAAATAACTGTCTACCCAACATTAAAATACAAAATTTTCAAGAGGAATTAGCTGAAAACCTATAATTTATTGGAAGAGACCCTTGCCTATTCAGGAGTAGCGTATGAAATGAACCTATTTTTTAAAAACTCTTTGTATGTTATTAGTAACTGGTTTAGGGCGCAATCCTATGGCTGCTGGACACAGTCTAGACACCCATAGATTTTCAGTTTCCGGGTAGCGAGCTTGGAGCCCGCGCTCTGAGTCGGTTCCCAGAAACCGCGCTCCCCTCCCCCTCCCCTGCCGCCTCATAGGAGGTGTGGGTTGACCCCTGGCTCCGCACTCGGAAGAGCAGCGCGGAGTGGGAGAAAAGGAGCGTTCCCGAGGGCGGGGTGGGGAGGAGACCTCGGAAGCGCTGGTACAATGCTTCCTGTGTGTCATCTGGCCTCTGACCCTCTACCCCGTTCCAAGGCACCCGGGCTAGACAGCCAAAATCGGCTGTCTAGCCACAGATGCAGGGCGGCCAGAGTGCAGAGGGGAAGATCCGAATCTTGGTACTGAAATCTGAAGCTTCGTGCCTCCCATTGACTATCATTGGAAACCAACGATCAATTATAACTTTTTGGCAGTGTGACAGAATTGGATGGAATTTGCAGGCATAGTGGCTCCATGGGAGGGAATGAAATCTATTCTACTTCAGGCAAATAGGCGCAACAGTTTTGTGCCTTTAATTAAAGAAAAATTAAAGGCAAACTGCCAATAACCTTTTCATTGCTTCACAGAATTTGATGAAATTTGCAGACATAGTTGTCTCTTTCTGAGGGGATCAAGCCTGCCAGGCTCCAGATGAATAGGTGCGGGGGTTTCTGTGCAAGAGCAGCCCTCACAGTTTGGGGATTTCCAAAAACGGATGTACTTATTCCCCTATGTTCTCTGCGGGCCATTTTTATGAATATATAATGCAGCATAGAGATAACCCTAGCTAAGAAATCTGAAAACATTTGGAAGTAGAGGTGCAGCACTTTTTCGGGAAGAGGAGTCTCCACGTTTTTGGTGTCTATGTGTGTGGAAGCGCTTAACCCTTTCCATACCCAGCTGTTGGTTGCTCTTGTTGTTTGGCAATTTGTATGAAAATGATATACACAGAAGTGTCGCTAGGAAAGAAACCTGCAAAGTAACAGAAGGACAGGTGCAGGGGTAGGGAGTTATGAAGAGAAAAGTTTAATGCTTCTCTGTTTTCTGCTCAATTGGCACCAAAACCACAGAACATGCAATAAGTCGGATGATGAAAGTAGAGCGTACAGTGGCAGAAGGACTTGAGCATCCAACACTGGAGAGCCAGTGTGGTGCAGTGGTTAGAGTGTTGGACTGGGACTGGGGAGAACTGGGTTCCAGTCCCCACTCGGCCATGGAAGGTTACTGGGTGATTTTGGGCCAGTGACAGACTCTCAGCCCAACCCACCTCACAGGGTTGTTATTGTGAGGATAAAGCGGTGAGGAGGATTATGCATGCCACTTTGGGTTACCTGGAGGAAAATAGGTGGGATATCAATGCAATAAATAAATAAATACATTTTCACACAGCCAGGTCCCACAGACTCCACAAAAGCTCTCTTACCATTCCTGCTCCTGGGAGAAAGACCAGACAAGGCACACTGAACACAGAAACCAGTCCTGCAATATATTGCTTCACCTTCCCTGCCCAAAAGCACTGGGAACGGAGAGCTCTGGTAAAACCATCCACTGCGATTAGAAGTTAGAGCTGTCAACCAGCAGCCTACACCGCCTGCTCTCCCTCGTCCCTCTCCCAACCCTGCTGTTTTACTCATAGGGAGAGCTTGCAGAGAAATGCATCAGCTTTTGCAGACATGCTGTCTGGGCCCCTCCAAATCCAAATAGCTAATGAAGCTTCAAGATGGGTCAGATTCAGTCTTCTCGAAAGGTGTCTTGTTTCCATTCGGACATATCCCAAGTATTTCTGAATCAGCCCAATTCCGTTCAGGAGTCTACTGATTCTGAGCACATCCCTGCAGCACAACTTTACGCTAAACCCCTCTGTGCTAAATGGGATGTTCTTCTGCTTGGACATGGATAGGCTTGCGCTGTGTGTCTCATACGAGGAGGTTTTTCAGGGAGGGTTCCTCGACTGCCATGTTGGTAGTGGAGAGGATATCAGTCCGCTTCTATGGGGTGAGGGGAGAGGATAGGAAGGAAAGGGAAATCCCACATTTTGAGATCTCAGAACGTCAACATTTCAACCCATCCTTAATTAATTTCACATGGTCAAATGGGTAAACACAGTCAGGGCCAGAAATATTGGAGCAAGGATAACTGTTTTGGCAGTTGGCCTCCGTACACCGCCACATTGAAGTCGAAAGGAAACACACCCAGATGGGGGCCAAGTCAGGACTTTCAGCTGTAATTCAAGGGGTTGGACAAAAGTGGGGCACTAACCACTCAGGAAGGACAGCCAGTGGCATACAGACACCCCCATCATTGGTGGCTCATAAGTAATGGAACGAATGGCTGACAAGCAGCTGCATGGCCAGGTGTGGCCTGTTTCCAGGGTGCCCCATGACCAATCAAGCAGATAAAAGGCCTGGAGGTGGTTCTGAGTGTTACATTTGCATTTGGTAGCTGTTCACTGGAGCTTCCAACATGAGGTCTAAAGAGGTGTCCATGCGAGTGAAGGAGGCCATCATTAGGCTGAGGAAACAACATAAACCCATCAGAGAGATAGCAAAAACAGTGGGGGTGTCCAGCACAATAGTTTGGAACATCCTGAAAAAGAAGGGATTAACTGGCAAGCTCAGCAACAGCAAAAGGTCTGGAAACCATGCAAGAGAACTAAAGTGGATGACCGCAGAATGCTGCTCTTGGTGAAGAGGAACCCTTTCACAATATCTAGCCAGGTCAAGAACGCTCTTGAGGAGGGAGGCATGTCATTGTCAACATCTACATCACGGGATGGCTTTATGAATGTAAATACAGAGGCTTCACAACAAAGTGCAAACCACTGGTAACGCTCAAGAACCGAAAGGCCAGATTAGCCTTTGCCAGCAAACACCTAAAAAAGCCTGCCCAGTTCTGGAAGAAGATTCACTGGACTGATGAAACCAAGACTAACTTGTACCAGAATGATGGGAAGAGAAAAGTATGGAGAAGGAAAGGAACAGCTCATGATCCAACGCATACCACATCATCTGTCAAACATGGTGGAGGCAGCGTTATGGCATGGGCATGTATGGCTGCCAATGGAGCCGGGTCACTGGTGTTTATTGATGACCTGTCCGTTGATAAAAGCAGCAGGATGAATTCTGAAGTGTATAGGGCTATACTTTCTGCTCAGATTCAGCCGAATACTGCCAAACTGATCGGACGCCACTTCATATTGCAGATGGATAATGACCCCAACCCCTTCATGGATCACTGCCTTGTTGTGGCAAAGGGGCTTGTGTAACTCAGTGAAGCCATAAGCTATGCCATGCAGGGCCACCCAAGATGGACAGGTCATGGTGGAGAGTTCTGTCAAAATGTGGTCCACTGGAGAAGGAAATGGCAACCCACTCCAGTATTCTTGCCAAGAAAACCCCATGGAACGTATGACAAGGCTAAAAGATATGATGCCATAAGATGAGCCCCTCAGGTCGGAAGGTGTCCAATATACTACTGGGGAAGAGCAGAGGGAATTTCTAAGTAGCGCCAGAAAGAGTGAAGCGGCTGGGGCAAAGCTGAAAGGACACTCAGCTGTGGATGTGTCTGGTGGTGAAAAGAAAGTCCGATGCTGTAAAGAACAATATTGTTTAGGAACCTGGAATGTAAGATCAATGAATCAAGGTAAGCTGGAGGTGGTCAAACATGAGATGGCAAGATTGAACATCGACATCTTGGGAATCAGCAAACTAAAATGGACAAGCATGGGCGAATTTAATTCAGGTGACCATCATATCTACTACTGTGGGCAAGAATCCCTTAGAAGAAATGGAGTAGCACTCATAGTCAACAAAAGGGTGGGAAAAGCAGTACTGGGGTACAATCTCAAAAACGATAGAATGATCTCAGTACAAATCCAAGCAAACCATTCAACATCACAGTAATTCAAATCTATGCCCCAAGCACTGAGGCCGAAGAAGCTCAGGTTGATCGGTTCTATGAAGATCTACAACACGTTCTAGAACTAACACCAACAAAAGATGTCCCCTTCATCATAGGGGATTGGAATGCTAAAGTAGGAAGTCAAGAAATCACCTTGGCATACAAAATGAAGCAGGACAAAGGCTAATAGAGTTTTGCCAAGAGAACACGCTGATCATAGCAAACACTCTTTTCCAACAGCACAACAGGCGACTCTACACATGGACATCGCCAGATGGTCAATATCAAAATAAGATTGATTATGTCCTTTGCAGCCAAAGATAGAGAAGCTCTATACAGTCAGTAAAAACAAGACCTGGAGCTGACTGTGGCTCAGATCATGAGCTGCTTCTTGCAAAATTTCGGCTTAAATTGAAGAACGTAGAGAAAACCACTAAACCATTCAGATATGACCTAAATCATATCCCTTATGAATATACAGTGGAGGTGAGGAATAGATTTAAGGGATTAGACCTGATAGACAGAGTGCCTGAGGAACTATGAACGGAGGTCCGTAACATTGTTCAGGAGGCAGCAACTCAATCCATCCCTAAGAAAAAGAAATGCAAGAAAGCAAAGTGGCTGTCTGATGAGGCTTTACAAGTAGCTGAGGAAAGAAGGGAAGCGAAAAGCAAGGGAGAAAGGGGAAGATATACCCAACTGAATGCAGAGTTCCAGAGAATAGCAAGGAGAGACAAGAAGGCCTTCTTAAATGAACAATGCAAAGAAATCGAGGAAAACAATAGAATGGGAAAGACTGGAGATCTTTTCAAGAAAATCGGAGATCTGAAGGGAATGTTTTGTCCAAAGACAGGCATGATCAAGGACAAAGAAGGCAGGGACCTAGCAGAAGCAGATGAGATTAAGAAGAGGTGGAAAGAATACACAGAAGAACTATACAGGAAAGTTCTTAATGTCCCCGATAGCCATGATAGTGCAGTCACTGAACTTGAGCTGGACATCCTAGAGAGTGAAATCAAGTGGGCCTTAGGAAGCATTACTAACAAGAAAGCTAGCGGAGATGACAGTATTCCAGCTGAGCTATTTAAAATCCTAAAGGATGATGCTGTTAAAGTGCTGCACTCAATATGCCAACCAATTTGGAACACCCAACAGTGGCCCAAAGACTGGAAAAGGTCAGTTTACATTCCAATTCCAAAGAAGGGCAACGCCAAAGAGTGTTCAAACTACCGTACAATTGCGCTCATTTCACATGCCAGCAAGGTTATGCTCAAAATCCTACAAAATCACCGATGCAATGAATATGAACTTGAGCACACTCCGGGAGAGAGCGGAGGACAGGAAGGCCTGGCGTGCTATGGTCCATGGGGTCATGAAGAGTCGGACATGACTGAACGACTGAACAACAACAACAATGACCCAAAACATACAGCAAAAGTTGCCCAAGAGTTTCTCCAGGCAAAGAAGTGGGATGTTCTTCAACGGCCAAGTCAAGTCGCCTGATCTCAACCCAATAGAGCATGCTTTTCACTTACTGAAGACAAGACTGAAGGCAGAAAGTCCCACAAACAAGCAGCAGCTGAAGGCAGCTGCAGTAAAGGCCTGGCAAAGCATCTCGAGGAAGGAAACTCAGCATTGGGTCATGTCCATGGGTTCCAGACTTCCGGCAGTCATTGACTGCCAAGGATTTTCCTCCAGGTATTAAAGGTGATCCTTAAGTTTGAAATGATGTTGGTTTGTTCCATTACTTATGAGCCACCAATGATGGGTGGGGTGGGGTGGGGTGGGGTGGATGCCACTGGCTGTCCTTCCTGAATGGTTAGTGCCCCACTTTTGTCCAACCCCTTGAATTACAGCTGAAAGTCCTGACTTGGCTCCCATCTGGGTGTGTTTCCTTTCAAATTCAATGTGCTGGTGTATGGAGGCCAACTGCCAAAACAGTTATCCTTGCTCCAATATTTCTGGCCCTGACTGTAAGTTGCTGACAGAAACATACTTCTGGGTGGGGTGGGGGGATTGGAAGTTAACATCATCAGACTGGCAGGGGTTGCTCAACCAATCAGAGAGGCTCCCCGCTCCAGGCTCTACTCCCCTTAATGGCAAGCTTGGGAACAAGCCTCATTGACCACAGTGGGAGTTACTTCTGAGTAGACTTCCTGGACCTATGACTGATTCCACCCATTTCTTCCCTTTCCCTCTAAATACCAGTATTTCTGGCCCTGAATGTAGAATCCATACTAATGCTTTCTAAGACCTTTCTTCTCTCTGCAGATGTCAGGAGGAGAGGCGAAGCAGAGGGAGCCTGGCAAAAAGGAGTTCAAAGTCCAAGCACCAAGCAGCCCCCAGCTCGAGAAATCAGCAAAAAGCGCAAGGAACTCCCCACCGTGGCTGGAGAGAGAAAGACCCAATGGGAAAACATGGCTGCAGGGATGGATGAGAAAATCGGAGGAATGACTAAAAGGGCAAACAAAACGGCTTTCATGGGAAGGAGCGCTGCGATGGCGACGCTCCCCGATGCTCCGGGGCCAGACTCCGATGCCAGCAACACCACCGTGCCAACCAATTTCCAAGGAGGGGAACACTCAGGCCGGGCAAGTGGTCAGAAGGAAAGCATTCCCGGCCCCAAGGCCGCCACACCATGCACTTCAGACCCCACAGCCCCCCCCACAAGCAAGCCTGGCACCACGGCCGCCCCTGCATGCACTCCAGGCCCCCCCACCCCCCCCACAAGCAAGCCTGGCACCACGGCCGCACCTGCATGCACTCCAGGCCCCACAGCCCCCCCCACAAGCACGCCTGGCACCACGGCCGCCCCTGCATGCACTCCAGGCCCCACAGCCCCCCCCACAAGCACGCCTGGCACCACGGCCGCCCCCACAGTCACGACTGGCACCACACCCGCCCCCACAAGCACGCCTGGCACCATGGCCGCCTCCGCAGGGACGCCTGGCAGCACGGCTACCCCCATAAGCATGTCTGGCACCACGGCCGCCCTGACAGGGATGCCTGGCACCACGGACGCCCCCAGAAGCATGCCTGGCACCACGGCTACACCCACAAGCAAGCCTGGCAGCACGGCCACCCCGACAACCACGCCTGGCACCACAGCCGTCCCCACAACCACGCCTGGCACCACGGCCGCCCCCACAACCACGCCTGGCACCACGGCCACCCCCACAACCACTCCTGGCACCACGGCCGCCCCCACAAGCAAGCCTGACACCACGGCCGCCCCAAAAAGCACGCCTGGTACCACGGCCGCCCCTGCATGCACTCCAGGCCCCACAGCCCCCCTCACAACCATGCCTGGCACCACGGCTGCCTCCACAGGGACGCCTGGCACCACGGCTACCCCCATAAGCATGTCCGGCACCATGGTCGCCCCCACAGTCACGCCTGGCACCGCGGCCGCCCCCACAGTCACGGCTGGCACCACGACCGCCCCCACTAGCACTCCTGGCACCACGGCCACCCCGACACGGACGTGTGGCACCACGGCTGCCCACACAAGCAAGCCTGACACCACGGCTGCGACCACAGGGATGCCTGGCACCACGGCCGCCCCCACAGGGACGCCTGGCACCACGGCCGCCCCCACAGTCACGACTGGCACCGTGGCCGCCCC
The DNA here is from genome assembly GCF_057233095.1 of Heloderma suspectum. NCBI lineage: Eukaryota > Metazoa > Chordata > Lepidosauria > Squamata > Helodermatidae > Heloderma > Heloderma suspectum. Next base: position 127,589,526 of record NC_139462.1, on the reverse strand, counting down.
CACAGTCACGGCTGGCACCACGACCGCCCCCACTAGCACTCCTGGCACCACGGCCACCCCGACACGGACGCGTGGCACCACGGCTGCCCACACAAGCAAGCCTGACACCACGGCTGCGACCACAGGGATGCCTGGCACCACGGCCGCCCCCACAGGGACGCCTGGCACCACGGCCGCCCCCACAGTCACGACTGGCACCATGACCACCCCCATAAGCACGCCTGGCACCACGAACGCCCCCACAAGCACGCCTGGCACCACGGCTGCCCCCACAACCACGCCTGGCACCACGGCCGCCCCCACAAGCGCGCCTGGCACCACGGCCACCTCCACGGGGTCGTCTGGCACCACGGCCATCCCCATAAGCACGCCTGGCACCACAGCCGCCCTCACAGTCACGACTGGCACCATGACCTCCCCCATTAGCACACCTGGCCCGACAGCCGCCACCACAAGCACGCCTGGCACCACGGCCGCCCCCACAGTCACGTCTGGCACCACGGCCGCCCCCACAGGGACGCCTGGCACCACGGCCACCTCCACAGTCACGCCTGGCACCACGGCCACCCCCACAAGCACGCCTGGCAACACAGCCACCCCCACAGTCACGCCTGGCACCACGGCCGCCCCCACAGGGACGCCTGGCACCATGGCTGCCCCGACAGTCAGGCCTCGCACCACAGCCTCCCCCACAGGCACGCCTGCCACCACGGCTGCCCCCACAGGCACGCCTGGGACCACAGCCACCCCAACAAGCACGCCTGGCACCACAGCCGCCCCCACAAGCACGCCTGGCAACACAGCCACTTCCACAAGCACGCCTGGCACCATGGCCACCCCTGCAGTGACACCTGGCACCACAGCCGCCCCCACAGTCACGCCTGGCACCATGGCCGCCCCCACAAGGATGCCTGGCACCACGGCCTCCCCCACAGGGACGCCTGGCACCACGGCCACCCCCACAGGGACGTCTGGCACCACGGCCACCGCCACAAGCACACCTGGCACCACAGCCGCCCCCACAGGCATGCCTGGCATCACAGGCACAACCACAAGCACGCCTGGCTCCACAGCCGCCCCTACAACCACGCCCGGCATCACAGCCACCCCCACACTGACGCCTGGCACCACGGTCGCCCACACAAGTATGCCTGGCACCACGGCCTCCCCCACAAAGATGCCTGGCACCACGGCCGCCCCCACAGTCACACCTGGCACGACAGCCGGCCCCACAAGGATGCCTCGCACCACAGCCGCCCCCACAGGCATGCCTGCCACCACGGCCGCCCCCACAGGCACGCCTGGGACCACAGCCGCCCCCACAAGCACGCCTGGCACCACGGCCGCCCCGATAAGCACAACATGCAGCATGGCCTCCCCCACAAGCCCCCCAGGCCCCACGGCCACACCCACAGGCACGCCTGGCACCACAGCCGCCTCCACAAGCACGCCTGGCACCACAGCCGCCTCCACAAGGACGCCTGGCAACACAGCCACCTCCACAAGCACGCCTGGCACCATGGCCACCCCTGCAGTGACACCTGGCACCACAGCCACCCCCACAGTCACGCCTGGCACCACGGCCGCCCCCACAAGGATGCCTGGCACCACGGCCTCCCCCACAGGGACGCCTGGCACCACGGCCGCCCCCACAGGGACGCCTGGCACCACGGCCGCCCGCACAAGCTCACCTGGCACCACGGCCGCCCACACAGGCACACCTGGCATCACAGCCGCCTCCACAGGCACGCCTGGCACCACGGCTGCCCCCACAGTCTTGCCTGGCACCACGGCCGCCCCCACAGGGACGCCTGGCACCACGGCCACCTCCACAGTCACGCCTGGCACCACGGCCACCCCCACAAGCACGCCTGGCAACACAGCCACCCCCACAGTCACGCCTGGCACCATGGCCGCCCCCACAGGGACGCCTGGCACCACGGCTGCCCCGACAGTCAGGCCTGGCACCACGGCCGCCCCCACAAGCACACCTGGCACCACAGTCATGCCTGGCACTACGGTCGCCCACACAAGCATGCCTGGCACCACGGCCTCCCCCACAGGGACGCCTGGCACCACGGCCGCCCCCACAGTCACGCCTGGCACCACGGCCACCCCCACAGGGACGCCTGGCACCACGGCCACCCCCACAGTCACACCTGGCACTACGGCCGCCCCCACAAGCACGCCTGGCACCACGGCTGCCCCAACAAGCACGCCTGGCACCACGGCCGCCCCCACAGTCTTGCCTGGCACCACAGCCACCCCCACAGGCACGCCTGGCATCACAGCCGTCTCCACAAGCACGCATGGCAACACAGCCGCCCCGACAAGCACGCCTGGCACCACGGCCACCCCCACAGTCACGCCTGGCACCACGGCTGCCCCCACAAGCACACCTGGCACCATGGCCACCCCCACAGTGACACCTGGCACCACAGCTGCCCCCACAGTCACGCCTGGCACCATGGCCACCCCCACAAGGATGCCTGGCACCACAGCCGACCCCAGAAGCATGCCTGGCACCACAGCCGCCCCCACAGTCACGCCTGGCACCACGGCCGCCCCCACAGGCACCCCTGGCATCACAGCCGCCTCCACAGGTACGCCTGGCACCACGGCCGCCCCCACAAACACGCCTGGCACCACAGCCGCCCCCACAGTCACGCCTGGCACCACGGCCGCCCCCACAGTCTTGCCTGGCACCACAGCCACCCCCACAGTCACGCCTGGCACTACGGTCGCCCACACAAGCATGCCTGGCACCACGGCCTCCCCCACAGGGACGCCTGGCACCACGGCCACCCCCACAGTCACACCTGGCACTACGGCCGCCCCCACAAGCACGCCTGGCACCACGGCTGCCCCAACAAGCACGCTTGGCACCACGGCCGCCCCCACAGTCTTGCCTGGCTCCATGACCGCCCCCACAAGCACGCCTGACACCACGGCCGCCCCCACAAGCACACCTTGCAGCATGGCCTCCCCCACAAGCCCCCCAGGCCCCACGGCCGCCCCCACAGGCACGCCTGGCACCACAGCCACCTCTACAAGCACGCCTGGCAACACAGCCACCTCCACAAGCACGCCTGGCACCATGGCCACCCCTGCAGTGACACCTGGCACCACAGCCGCCCCCACAGTCACGCCTGGCACCACGGCCGTCCCCACAAGGATGCCTCGCACCACGGCCTCCCCCACAGGGACGCCTGGCACCACGGCCGCCCCCACAAGCACACCTGGCACCACGGCCGCCCACACAGGCACGCCTGGCATCACAGCCGCCTCCACAGGCATGCCTGGCACCACGGCCGCGCCCACAGTCTTGCCTGGCACCACAGCCACCCCCACAGTCACGCCTGGCACTACGGTCGCCCACACAAGCATGCCTGGCACCACGGCCTCCCCCACAGGGACGCCTGGCACCACGGCCGTCCCCACAGTCACGCCTGGCACCACGGCCGCCCCCACAGGGATGCCTGGCACCACGGCCGCCCCCACACTCACACCTGGCACCACGGCCTCCCCCACAGGGACACCTGGCACCACGGCCGCCCCCACAGTCACGCCTGGCACCACGGCCGCCCCCACAAGCACACCTGGCACCACGGCCGCCCCCACAGGCACGCCTGGCATCACAGCCGCCTCCACAGGCACGCCTGGCACCACGGCCGCCCCCACAAGCACGCCTGGCTCCACGGCCGCCCCCACAAGCACGCCTGGCACCACAGCCGCCCCCACAGTCACGCCTGGCACCACGGCCGCCCCCACAAGCACGCCTGGCTCCACGGCCGCCCCCACAAGCACGCCCGGCACCACAGCCGCCCCCACACTCACGCCTGGCACCACGGTCACCCACACAAGCATGCCTGGCACCACGGCCTCCCCCACAGGGACGCCTGGCACCACGGCCGCCCCCACAGTCACGCCTGGCACCACGGCTGCCCCCACAGTCACGCCTGGCACCACAGCCGCCCCCACAGGGACGCCTAGCACCACGGCCGCCCCGACAAGCACGCCTGGCACCACGGCCGCCCCCACAGTGACGCCTGGCACCACGGCCGCCCCTATAAACACTCCTGGCACCATGGCCACCCCCACAGGCACGCCTGGCATCACAGCCGCCTCCACAGGCACGCCTGGCACCACGGCCGCCCCCACAGTCTTGCCTGGCACCACAGCCACCCCCACAGGGACGCCTGGCATCACAGCCGCCTCCACAAGCACGCTTGGCAACACTGCCGCCCCGACAAGAACGCCTGGCACCACGGCCACCCCCACTGTCACGCATGGCACCACGGCCGCCCCCACAAGCACACCTGGCACCATGGCCACCCCCACAGTGACACCTGGCACCACAGCCGCCCCCACAGTCACGCCTGGCACCACGGCCGCCCCCACAGGCACGCCTGGCACCACGGCCGCCCCCACAAACATGCCTGGCACCACAGCCGCCCCCACAGTCACGCCTGCCACCACGTTCACCCGCACAAGCATGCCCGGCACCACGGCCGCCCCCACAGGGACGCCTGGCACCACGGCCGCCCCCACAAGCACACCTGGCACCATGGCCGCCCCCACAGGCACTCCTGGCATCACAGCCGCCTCCACAGGCACGCTTGGCACCACGGCCGCCCCCACAGGCACGCCTGGCACCACGGCTGCCCCAACAAGCACGCCTGGCACCACGGCCGCCCCCACAGTGATGCCTGGCATCACGGCCGCCCCCATAAGCACGCCTGGCACCACGGCCGCCCCCACAAGCACACCTGGAACCACGGCCGCCCCCACAATCACGCCTGGCACCACGGCCGCCCCCACAGTCACGCCTGGCACCACAGCCACCTCCACAAGCACGCCTGGCAACACAGCCGCCCCGACAAGCACACCTGGCACCACGGCCACCCCCACAGTCACGCCTGGCACCACGGCCACCCCCAGAAGCACACCTGGCACCATGGCCACCCCCACAGTGACACCAGGCACCACAGCCGCCCCCACAGTCACGCCTGGCACCATGGCCACCCCCACAAGGATGCCTGGCACCACAGCCGCCCCCAGAAGCACGCCTGGCACCACAGCCGCCCCCACAGTCACGCCTGGCACCACGGCCGCCCCCACAGGCACGACTGGCATCACAGCCACCTCCACAGGCACGCCTGCCACCACGGTCGCCCGCACAAGCATGCCTGGCACCACGGCCTCCCCCACAGGGACGCCTGGCACCACGGCTGCCCCCACAAGCACGCCTGGCTCCACGGCCGCCCCCACAAGCACGCCCGGCACCACAGCCGCCCCCACAGTCACGCCTGGCACCACGGTCACGCACACAAGCATGCCTGGCACCACGGCCTCCCCCACAGGGACGCCTGGCACCACGGCCGCCCCCACAGTCACACCTGGCACTACCGCCGCCCCCACTAGCACGCCTGGCACCACGGCTGCCCCGACAAGCACGCCTGGCACCACGGCCGCCCCCACAGGCACGCCTGACACCACGGCCGCCCCCATAAGCACTCCTGGCACCACGACCACCCCCACAGGCATGCCTGGCATCACAGCCGCCTCCACAGGCACGCCTGGCACCACGGCCGCCCCCACAGTCTTGCCTGGCACCACAGCCACCCCCACAGGGACGCCTGGCATCACAGCCGCCTCCACAAGCACGCTTGGCAACACTGCCGCCCCGACAAGCACGCCTGGCACCACGGCCACCCCCACTGTCACGCATGGCACCACGGCCGCCCCCACAAGCACACCTGGCACCATGGCCACCCCCACAGTGACACCTGGCACCACAGCCGCCCCCACAGTCACGCCTGGCACCACGGCCGCCCCCACAGGCACCCCTGGCATCACAGCCGCCTCCACAGGCACGCCTGGCACCACGGCCGCCCCCACAAACATGCCTGGCACCACAGCCGCCCCCACAGTCACGCCTGCCACCACGGTCACCCGCACAAGCATGCCCGGCACCACGGCCGCCCCCACAGGGACGCCTGGCACCACGGCCGCCCCCACAAGCACACCTGGCACCACAGCCGCCCCCACAGGCACTCCTGGCATCACAGCCGCCTCCACAGGCACGCTTGGCACCACGGCCGCCCCCACAGGCACGCCTGGCACCACGGCTGCCCCAACAAGCACGCCTGGCACCACGGCCGCCCCCACAGTGATGCCTGGCATCACGGCCGCCCCCATAAGCACGCCTGGCACCACGGCCGCCCCCACAAGCACACCTGGAACCACGGCCGCCCCCACAATCACGCCTGGCACCACGGCCGCCCCCACAGTCACGCCTGGCACCACAGCCACCCCCACAGGGACGCCTGGCATCACAGCCGCCTCCACAAGCACGCTTGGCAACACTGCCGCCCCGACAAGCACGCCTGGCACCACGGCCACCCCCACTGTCACGCATGGCACCACGGCCGCCCCCACAAGCACACCTGGCACCATGGCCACCCCCACAGTGACACCTGGCACCACAGCCGCCCCCACAGTCACGCCTGGCACCACGGCCGCCCCCACAGTCACGCCTGGCACCACGGCCACCCCCACAGGCACGCCTGGCATCACAGCCGCCTCCACAAGCACGCCTGGCACCACGGCCGCCCCCACAAGCACGCCTTGCTTCACGGCCACCCCCACAAGCACGCCCGGCACCACAGCCGCCCCCACAGTCACGCCTGGCACCACGGTCACCAACACAAGCATGCCTGGCACCACGGCCTCCCCCACAGGGACGCCTGGCACCACGGCCGCCCCCACAGTCACCCCTGGCACCACGGCCGCCCCCACAGTCACGCCTGGCACCACGGCCGCCCCCACAGGGACGCCTGGCACCACGGCCGCCCCCACGATCACACCTGGCACTACGGCCGCCCCCACAAGCACGCCTGGCACCACGGCTGCCCCGACAAGCACGCCTGGCACCACGGCCGCCCCCACAGTGACGCCTGGCACCACGGCCGCCCCCACAGGCACGCCTGGCATCACAGCCGCCTCCACAGGCACGCCTGGCACCACGGCCGCCCCCACAGTCTTGCCTGGCACCACAGCCACCACCACAAGCACGCCTGGCTCCACGGCCGCCCCCACAAGCATGCCCGGCACCACAGCCGCCCCCACAGTCTTGCCTGGCACCACGGCCGCCACCACAAGCACGCCTGGCTCCACGGCCGCCCCCACAGTTTCGCCTGGCACCACGGCCGCCCCCACAAGCGCACCTGGCACCACGGCCGCCCCCACAAGCATGCCTGGCACTACGGCCGCCCCCACAAGCACGCCTGGCACCACAGCCACCCCCACAGGCACGCCTGGCACCACAGCCGCCCCCACAAGCATGCCTGGCACCATGTCCACCCCCACAGTGACACCTGGCACCACAGCCACCCTCACAGTCACGCCTGCCACCACGGCCGCCCCCACAGGCACGCCTGGCACCACAGCCGCCTCCACAAGCACGCCTGGCACCACAGCCGCCCCCACAGTCACGCCTGTCACCACGGCCACCCCCACAGGCACGCCTGGCACCACAGCCACCTCCACGGGCACGCCTGGCACCACAGCCGCCCCCACAGTCTTGCCTGGCACCACGGCCGCCACCACAAGCACGCCTGGCTCCACGGCCGCCCCCACAAGCATGCCTGGCACCACGGCCGCCCCCACAAGCACGCCTGGCACCATGGCCACCCCCACAGTGACACCTGGCACCACAGCCACCCTCACAGTCACGCCTGCCACCACGGCCGCCCCCACAGGCACGCCTGGCACCACAGCCGCCTCCACAAGCACGCCTGGCACCACAGCCGCCCCCACAGTCACGCCTGTCACCACGGCCACCCCCACAGGCACGCCTGGCACCACAGCCACCTCCACGGGCACGCCTGGCACCACAGCCGCCCCCACAGTCTTGCCTGGCACCACGGCCGCCACCACAAGCACGCCTGGCTCCACGGCCGCCCCCACAAGCATGCCTGGCACCACGGCCGCCCCCACAAGCACGCCTGGCACCATGGCCACCCCCACAGTGACACTTGGCACCACAGCCGCCCCCACAGTCACGCCTGGCACCACGGCCACCCCCACAAGGATGCCTGGCACCACAGCCGCCCCCAGAAGCACGCCTGGCACCACAGCCGCCCCCACAGTCACGCCTGGCACCACGGCCGCCCCCACAAGCACACCTGGCACCACGGCCGCCCCCACAGGCACGCCTGGCATCACAGCCGCCTCCACAGGCACGCCTGGCACCACGGCCGCCCCCACAGGCACGCCTGGCATCACAGCCGCCTCCACAAGCACGCCTGGCACCACGGCCGCCCCCACAAGCACGCCTGGCTCCACGGCCGCCCCCACAAGCACACCTGGCACCACGGATGCCCTCACAAGCACGCCTGGCACCACGGCCGCCCCCACAGTCACGCCTGGCACCACGGTCGCCCGCCCAAGCATGCCTGGCACCACGGCCTCCCCCACAGGGACGCCTGGCACCACGGTCGCCCCCACAAGCACGCCTGGCACCACGGCCACCCGCACAGTCTCAACTGGCACCATGGCCACTACCACAAGCACGCCTGGCACCACAGCCACCCTCACAGTCACGCCTGCCACCACGGCCGCCCCCACAGGCACGCCTGGCACCACAGCCGCCTCCACAAGCACGCCTGGCACCACAGCCGCCCCCACAGTCATGCCTGGCACCACGGCCACCCCCACAGGGACGCCTGGCACCACAGCCACCTCCACAGTCTTGCCTGGCACCACGGCCGCCACCACAAGCACGCCTGGCTCCACGGCCGCCCCCACAAGCACACCTGGCACCACGGACCCCCTCACAAGCACGCTTGGCACCACAGCCGCCCCCACAGTCACGCCTGGCACCACGGCCTCCCCCACAGTGACACCTGGCACCACCGCCGCCTCCACAGTCACGCCTGGCCCCACGGCTGCCCCCACAAGGATGTCTGGCACCACAGCCGCCCCCACAAGCATGCCTGGCACCACAGCTGCCCCCACAGTCACACCTGGCACCACGGCCGCCCCCACAGGGGCGTCTGGCACCACGGCCGCCCCCACAGGCACGCCTGGCACCATGGCCGCCACCACAACCACGCCTGGCTCCACGGCCGCCCCCACAAGCACACCTGGCACCACGGACGCCCTCACAAGCACGCCTGGCACCACAGCCGCCCCCACAGTCACGCCTGGCACCACGGTCGCCCGCCCAAGCATGCCTGGCACCACGGCCTCCCCCACAGGGACGCCTGGCACCACGGTCGCCCCCACAAGCACGCCTGGCACCACGGCCACCCGCACAGTCTCAACTGGCACCATGGCCACTACCACAAGCACGCCTGGCTCCACGGACTCCCCCACAAGCACACCTGGCACCACGGACGCCCTCACAAGCACGCCTGGCACCACGGCCCCCCCCACAAGCACGCCTGGCACCACGGCCGCCCCCACAGTGACTCCTGGCACCACGGCCGCCCCCACAAGCACTCCAGGCCCCACGTCTACCCCCACAAGCATACCTGGCCCCACGGCTGCCCCCACAACGCCCCCAGGCCCCACGGCCGCTCCCGCAAGTCCCCCAGGCCCCACGGCCACCCTCGCAAGCCCCCCAGGCCCCACAGCTGCCCCTGAAAGCACTCCAGGCCCCACGGCCGCCCCCGCATGCCCCCCAGACTCCACGGCCGCCCCCACAAGCACTCCAGGCCCCACGGCCGCCCCTGCAAACACTCCAGGCCCCACGGCCGCCACCACAAGCACTCCAGGCCTCACGGGCCCCCCCACAAGCATGCCTGGCACCACGGCCGCCCCCACAAGCCCCCCAGGCCCCACAGCCGCTCCCGCAAGCACTCCAGGCCCCACAGCCGCCCCTGCAAGCACCCCAGGCCCCATGGCCACCCCCGCAAGCCCCCCAGGCTCCACAGCCGCCCCCACAAGAACTCTAGGCCCCACGGCCGCCCCCGCAAGCACTCCAGGCCCCACGGCCGCCCCCACAAACACTCCAGGCCGCACGGCCGCCCCCGCAAGCACTCCAGGCACCTCCACGATCCCGTCAAGCACTCCAGGCACCACTGCAGCCCCGGCAAGCACTCCAACAGATGCCGCTGGACCCTCCATGGCAGGCACCTCTGTCAGGCCACTGCCCAGTACAGGACCACCTGCGCCTACTACCCGTTTGACCACCCAACGAACCACCACTAGGATTTCTCCAACAACTGCCGGTGAGCATGAGTTCTCTTCATGAATTGTTTGGCGAGGGCACTGTGATTCAGTGTACCAAACTGGAAGGAAGTCTGAATTCGGGGGCCCGAATTGGTAGGCAGGACTTCGGTGATGTGGGGTGAACCCAGCATGCATGGGTCTGACAGAAATCACCCTTCTGTCTCAGCTAGAGTGTGGCTCCCCTGTCTTTAATAAGGTGTCAGCTGAACAAGGAGAGTCCCCTGCGTTTTCGTCACTCGGAGATGTGTGGCTCTCAGCACTGAGACTTCCTTCTTCCTCTCCATGAGCTTTTTGGGTGGTCACCTGACAGTTATTCCTTCTCTGTCTTGACTTGCCAGCCTCCACTGAATGCTCTGTCTGGAACTGTGGATGCCTCGCTGGTGCGAGCATGCCATGAAGACCAGCTCCCTCACAGAAGTCCCCTTACCCCCCTTCCCTTTTCCATGCTGGACCCTTTTGCATGGGCTTCTGTTTTCTTCCTTCTCTTCCTTCCCTTGTCATCGCGGCCAGGGGGCTCAGCGGGGGGGCGAGGGGAGCCTGGCACTTCACAGTACAAGCAGATAAGAATTGACATGGGAGATGATCGATATTGCTTTTGGACACTGCACCTGGTGATTCTTGGCATGTTGCTGCCAGGAGATGGTCAACTTTCCATGGGGAAGGTCAACACTCTCCAAGTTCCAGAATTCACCGAAATGCGTGGCGCACTCAGGTGCCCAGTCTGGAGGGTCGAAGGGAGAGTGAGTCACAGAATCGTAGAATCGTAGGTTTGGAAGGGGCCTGCAAGACCAGCAAGTCCAGCCCCCTGCAAGTCAGAGCCTCCCTGACAGAGGGCTGCTCGTGGTCAGAACACTTCTGCAGAACCTCAAATGAGTACATTTCATTTTTCAATTTGCTGTTTGGGAAGCTGCTGTCTTTCCTCTTCACTCTTCTGGTAAACTTCCTCGGCTGGTGCTGCTTTGGAGCTCTAACACACAGAGGAGCACGTATTATTTGGGTGTGTTGGCCCAGTGAGCATGGGGGGGCAGTTTCACTTCTCTACAGTTCTTTTCCACATTCTCAAATGACTGGGGGGGGGGGCTTCTCTCTTCCAGCACTGTGCCAAAATGGAGGAACCCACGATGGAGTTAAATGTTTGTGTGATGACAGTTTGTTCATGGGACCGAAGTGTGAGTTCCCTTTGGGTGAGGTCCCTGTGGATGTTGGTAAGTGGCACTGGGGCAGCGGCATCCCAGAAATCCTCTTGCCTAGAAAGCAGGACAAGAATGTCCAGTGAATCAGGAGGTTCCCCCGTTGGCTGGCACAGAGAGACCTGTCCCTACCTGCTGAAAGGATTGGGCCGGATGGGCTCTTCTGACTGAGCCCCTCTGTAGCCTGGCTATGGAGGCCCCGAGGTGGGACCGGAAGATGCTGGCAGGGAACAGAGCTGCACTGAAGCTTCTCTAGCCCGCTCCCTCCTCAAAGAGGCCAGATTCAAACCAAGATATGTCTGCGGAGTTGTACTTTTGCAACCCATTCAGATCTCTAGCGGAAAGACTAGAATGGCAGCGTTAGAGCTCCAGCTCTGGAGGCTGCCTGCAAGGTGCCTGACCAGAACTAACACGGGAGGCCACATCTATGATCTGACCGACAAGCAGTTAGGGAGCATTTGAGCAACACACAGGTCTTCTTCAGATGTGGGTGCTCAGAACGAACATGAGAATGTTTAAAAACCCCAAAGATTTGGCCCGGACAGTCACATGATGATTGCCTCCAGATTCGGTAATCTTCCACTGGGTTGGGGGATGGCTGGTTTCAGCTAGTGTGGATGTCTCTCTCATGAGAATATAACGAAGTCCCTGCTGGGTCCCTACTAACAGCTATATTTCTGAGACCTTTTCAGACTTAAAAGAGGCACCTGACAAAGACGTCCTCTCTTCCCCTTGCTATGTCCTCTTGGAATAGAGCCATTAGCAACAGTCACCAGGAACAGCAAGGAAGTCTTCCAGGCCAAACTGCGGGTTGCGTTAAACGCACACATACACCCAAGCGCGCTTTAGCTTGTGGCTTTTAATCTGAAGAAGAAGCAGCCTCGGGGTCCTGGTCCAGATTGCCCTGCCGCCCCAGAGTGGGGCCCTGAGCCAGTTTCTTCCCCCCTCCCGCTGCTCCTTGCTGCCAGAGGGAGTGTCTTCTGCAAAGAGTGGAGGACTGGCTCGCTTCCCTGCCCCGTACAGCCATTCTGCGCGCACACGTCGCTGATCACTGTCGTTAGGGATGATCATTGTCAGTAAGGCTGAACCTGCTTTCCCAGCATGGCACCCTCCGTGGATTGCCTGCATCAGCCCTGGCCAACCTGGGTAAGTCTGGTGGCTGAACCACAAGGGATGCTGCACATCAGCTGGGCTTGCCTGGGCAGCATTGCTGCTTGTCGCCCCTTTCCGCCTGTCTGACCGGCCCAGCTCAGCTGCACCACACCAGGCAGAGTTGCTGCTGCCTTGCCGCTGTGCCGCTGCCTCCCCCGCCCCCCTTGTGCGAAGTGGCTCCCCGTTCCCCTTCCTGGCCTAACTACACCTGCAGTCTCGGCCCCTGTAGCCAAGCTGCTAGCAAGGGGAAGGGGGAGCGGGAGCTGAGCGGCAGAGGAAGGAGAGCCAGCCAGCCAGGCTGGAAGCAGTTGCTCTGCATGCGCTGCCCCCCAGCGAGGTATGACACAACCCCCCAAAACAGATAATCACATTTCATAGCTAATCAGTGGTGTGCATGTCCCCAAAATACACTAAGTGATATTGTTTGGTTTCTGGAAATCAGAAAGACTGGCCTTTACAATCCCTCCATCCAGCCGGTTTGCATGATTCCCCTCCCCCAACTTCTTTCAAGGTGTTAATCCAAAAACTGTGATTGCAAAGCAAAATAAAAGGAAGCATAGGTGTGTTGGAGCTAAAAGCTGGCTGGAGAAGGTACAAAGGGAATATATTGCAAAAGTGAACTTCATGAGGGTAGTGAAACAGCTACGGCATTGAGACTGGTTACTCAAGAAAGTTTGTGGGTCCTTTACATGACGTCGCCGACCTCCAGGGCATCCCCTGCGATAAATGACCTTTATCCCATTTTTTTAAAGGTCAGAAACAAGGAGCTATCAATTTACCGCCAGTTGAGTTTCCTCCTGAAAAGAGGAAGTCATGTAATAAGAGGAGCTAGACCACAGTGCCATCTACTGGTGATATAATGAAACACATAGAACACCCAGATAAGGGGAGGAGGGAAGGGGTGAAGGGAAGTACATGTAAAGGGAGCTCATCATGATTTAAAACGGAAGCAGAAAGCTGTGTTAAAGTTGCGGGATTTTAGCCTGGTGTAGAAATGCACTCTCTCTCCTGTAGAGTGCGTGTTATTGTCCCAAACCATCTTATCTGTTTGGGGTAGCTTGATACTGAGCATTTCTACATGATGCATTTGTGTGCACTCGTCATTCCCTACTCACAGTTGTTTATGGGTTCTTTAGACGATGTTGTGACCCTCCAGTTTTGCTTCCTTTTGTAAACAGCACTTTCCCTGAGTATTTTTACAGCAGGGAAAGTGGGGTATTATTTCTGATGAAGAAAGAATGTGCAACTCCCTTGTGTGTATTTGCACTATTCAGCTATGCCACAGTACCACCTGGAGGTTATGTAGCGAAAAGCAGGAAAGGCAACGCTCTCGTGTAGTGCTCAGATCTCAGTTCTGCAACAAAATTGAAAGTAGATGCAGCGGATTAGCAGCCTTGTGTGGAAAAGCCCATTGGCTCTACAAGCAATGCTTGTCTCCCAGAGACTTGTCAGAATTGCTCTCAGTCCCCAGAGATCACTGTCTCGCTGTGCCCAGAGCGGTGCGTTCCCCACATCCCTCTGTTCTCACCCCTTTCGCTAGGGAAGGCGCCTTCAGAAAGGGTGGGGCACATGCCAGGCCAGCCAGTCCTCCTGGAACTCGGCTTCTGTGCTGTGCTTCCAGTGCTTCCAGCAGAAGGAGGCCCTCTGCCCCCCACTTCAGGCGCCCCCACCTCCACCTCATCTATTCGGCCCCCAAGCAAGGCCCTGAGCCAGCTGTGCTCTAAAGCAAGCCGCGGGGCCCTGGCTGCTCCCTTACCACCCTGTGCCCGCCCAGGGGGAAGCCTCGCTGGGGCCCCCTGCAGAGTGGGTGCAAGAGGCACAGGGGGCGCTGGGCCTTGGGGATGGGACAGCGCGACTGGGTGGGACAAGGAGTGCTGGAGCACCCCATCTGGCCGGGCCAGGGCCAGCTCTCTGGGGGCTCGCACAGTGCCGAGAAGGTGCCTCAGGGGGTGCGCAGCTGTGCTGGTTTAGCCCACGGCCCCGAGCCTTGACGCCCTGCTCCGAGAGCGGGCCCTGCAAGCTGCGCTTCCGCCCCTGGTGGCGACCCTGCAGCCCCTTGAGCCCGTAGCGAACGCATTCCACGCAGACCGCCCATCCTCGCTTCACAGGCATGCACGGTCACCGGAAGCCATGTAGTGCAGCAATGAGAGGACTGGGGGGGGGGGGATTTCCCTTCTTTTAGAGCTACCCTGTTGCAAGTCTCCTCAGAACCGAGGGCGATTGCCATTAATGGGACTCTCGAGCTGGGAGTGGCCGCCAGCTATTCCTGTTTGTTAGAACAGTCCAGAAAGGCACCTCCACATCTCGGTCTGAGGTGGCTGCACAGCTGTCAGCCTGCAGCCCCTGTCCAGCCTCTGCTGGATGCCCAGGCCACCCTGCAAGCTGAGCCCTGTCACCCGGGGCCGCAGTTACTCACTGGCAAAGGGAAAGCACTCTGTGCAGGCTCAGAGGCATCAGGTCCAGCATCCTCTTCCCAACAGGATCAGCCAAATCTGTCAGGGAAGCCACAGCAGGGCCTGAAGGCTACAGCCCCCCCCCCCCATCTTAAACCCCACCGCCTGCAGCTGGTGTTCAGAGGTCTATCATCTCTGAGCCAGGAGGTTTAATTTAAGTATCATAAACAAGAGCCAGTAACACATCTGCCATCCGTGAGTTTGTCCAAGCCCAGTTTAAAGCCACCGAAGCCTGGGACCACCAGCCCATCTCGCGGCACTGCATTTCCTGAGTCGCGGTGTGTTGTGTGAAGGAGGCCTCTCTTCTGTTGCCCTGGATGTCCTGCTGATGGCTGCCATGGGCTGACCCTGAGTTCTGGCCTTACGAGAGAGGGAGAACAGCTTCTCTCTCCGCTTCCTCCACACGGTTTGTAAAGCCCTGTCTTGCACTCCCTTGGTTGTCTTTTTTCCCAAGCTAAAATGCCCCAAACTCTTTAGCCTTCTCTCTCAGGGAATGTGTTCCAACTTCCAGCCCCTTGACCACTGATCTCCCTCTGTTTTAGTAACCGTGCCCATGACAATTGAAGTCAAGGTGAAGGTCACGAACAGGAATTACACTGAAGAATACAGCAATCCCAGTTCAGTGGCGTATCAGGCTTTTGAGACTGAGTTCAAGCAGCAGGTATCAGTCACCGGATCACGCTCATGCACCCTCTGTTGTCACGGTCACTTCGGGCCACACTACACATGATGTTTCCTGCACAGCTGCAGCTGCAGCTCGGCTTCTCTTCAGTGAATGAGAGATGGGGCAGGGGCAGTTCCTGTGAGATAGGACTATACCCATTCCTGATTTCACCATGGACAAGAGAGCCGAGCTGGCCTATGGGAGTGGAGACTCACTTGAAGGGGGAGGTCGCCACGAGTCATTGGGTCGCCCTCCAGCACCCCCCTTTGCCAGATGGATTTCCCCCCTTTCTGTCTACCCTCCCTTCTGGATGGTTTCCGCATCGCTTATGAACACATTGTGCATTTTCCCTCACCTTTTAGATGAAAACTGTTTATAAAGGTGTTCCTGGATACCAAGATGTGGTGATCCTCAGCCTGAGGTGAGTGTCCAAGCAAGATACCAGCTTGAGATGCTTGGATATCAACTTCCTTCTTGTTCGCCAGTGTTCATGCATGTCCTACAGCAAACCCACTGGGCAGGTCTGGGGTCTCAACTCTCCTGTCATAAGCCTACTAGACCCCACTTTCCCAAAGGAGACCCGAGAGGCCGGCCCCTGGTTATCCAGGCTCCCAGCCACTCCCTTGTGCTATGCCACTCCCAGGCCCCACTTCACAGGAGTCTTTAGGCTGGTTCTTTCTGTCCTCACATTGCCAGAGGACTGCCCACCTAGAGGGGAGCCCAAGGTTTGTCCAAGGACTATGGAATGGCCTATTTATTGAAAACTATCCGCACAGTCCAGATCCGAAAGCAAGGCTGTTTCCATGAGTAAAGAGAGCTCAATTGTTATACCCTCATACTGACGAACCAGAAAGGGCTCTCCAACAGAAACACAACTTAGCCTGCCTGCAGCCATGTTCTCGCACAGCCATAAAGCCACACGCATTCCCCAGTTTCTCCATTTTCCCTGTCAACATCCCTCCTCCCCATATTCTTTGTTATAACAACATGGTGGTTCAGCAACTGAGACCTTGTACCCCTCCCTTCATTGTTATGGAAGCAAAGGCAGCATCATTGTGGATCACAAAGTCATCGTTGAACCCTCGATAAATAACGTGAGCAACATCAGTGCAACTCTTTACAACATGACGGAGTCCGTGCTGCAGAAATTGAACTCCACCGAGCAGAACTGTGCAGAGGACTCGGGTAAGTGCCAGGCGACCGTCTTCCACTGCAGTGAGGCATTTTAATATTGAAGTGTCCTGGCTAGAGAGGGTACGCACAAGGTGACATTCCAAGGAATTCCAGTAGTAACTGGGAGTCAGTAAGATGTACATGCCTGCTTTCCATGAGCCTATTTCTAATGCCTAATAGATGCCTTGAGTGCCATTTTCTTGGTAGAAAGGTGGAATACAAACAAACAAACAAACATGAGATCCCATCAGCGTGGGCTCCTTCACACTAGGCTTTTATCCTGCGATTGAGATTGCTCCTTCATGGAAGTTTGCGGGCTGTTTACATGAGGCCGTGACCCTGCTGTGACCCTCCTGCACTGAATGCCCTTTGTTCCCTTTTTAAATAGATTGCAGGTAATGAGCTCTCAAGTCACCCCCTTGTGTTCTGCTCAGTTTCCTCTATGAAAAGAGTAAAACGGGCAAGAAGAGCAGTGAGATCAATGAAAGGTCATGGAAGACGCAGATCCGGGGAGAAGGAGGGGGAGGGGGAAGGGGAGGGGGGAAAGGCAGTGCGTGTAAAGGGGGTCAGTTGTGACCCTGCATTTAAAACAGAAGCAGAAAGCCCCATTTTAAATGCAGGCTTTTAGGCTGGTGTAGAAATGCCCTGTGATTCACAACCTGTGCATGCATGAGCCTTCGAGAGATGCCAGGTGGTGAATCAGTTCAGTTTCAGGACCATCTAAGCTCACTGCCTCTGTTGCAACACAGTTGGGTAGTGAAGCATGAAGCTCCGTTTTCTGAATACAGCCTGACAACAGATCTGCTTCTAGTGATGGATTCCAGGACTGCCAAAATTGTAATGGCTTCTGCTGTTTGAAATTGATAATGTCCCACAATGTCAGAGCTTACTTTTCATACTTTGAGAAGGGCATTTATGACACTGTGCTTCCAGACAATACCAACAGTGTATGTAGATGGCAGATATATTAATATTCCACCAGAACAACATCTTTATGTCTGTGGTTAAAATACAGTATGAGACATAGTTCATTATGTTTTATATTGTCCATTATGTAAAGTTCCCAGGGAAGGATTTCATAGGAACTGGATTAGTAGCAATGTTTGGCTGCCTCGCTCTGGTAAGACCAGTTTTTTGTTGGCTGATATTTTTTTAATTCTATGCCATCCTGCAGTATAAATTTTCTCAGGGTGGCTTGCACAACAAAAATGAAACAGATATCAAAACAAAACAGTATATACACACACACACACACTCATGCTTTAAAAACTGGCAGCAATAAAATCATCACAATTTAACAGTAAAGACCATGAATAAATTAAAACAGCTTTTCCTGGTGCCAAAAAGATAGCAAAGTGGATAAAATGTATTTATTTATTGGACTTGTGCCCCACCTTTCTACCAAAAATGGCACTCAAGGCAGCTCAGAATCACTAATAAAACTCGATAACAACAGTAATAAAACAAATACATGAAACACAATGAAAAACACAACAATAACAGATTAAAAACAGCCTCCAACCCTAAAGGCCCACTTACACACCAAAGGCTCACTGGAATAAAGTGCTCTTTGCCTGCCAGTGGAAGGACAGCAGAGAAGGAGTGAACCTGGGAGCACCCCTGGGAGAGAATTCCTGAAATGGGGCACCACCACTGAGAAGGCCTACTCCTCAGTAATCACACGCAGTCGTTCTGATGGTGGGAACACTGAGCAGAGGGCCACTGATGACCATCTCAGCATATGGGCAGGCTGATGTGGAGGCAGGTTCCCTGGTGCCAAGCTGTGTAGGGCTTTTGCGCTGAGTGCCAGCATTTTGAATTGTGTCAGAGATGGATTGGTAAGTGGTGACCGAGGCAGATGTTGGAGAACAGGTGAGATATGTTCCCACCTAGTAGCACCATTCAAAAGCCCTGCAGCTGCATTGACGTTTCACAGTTCAGAAACTTCGGGGGGGGGGCGCGGCTGGCACACCAGCATGAGCAGGTGGAAGGCATTCCGAGCAGGGCTGGACTTGGGGGTGGGCGACCTGGGTGGTCCCCCGGGGCGCCAAGCTAAGCCCAGTACGAAGGAATTTCAAAGCCTGCGGATGTTCTGCATAGCAGTGACGACTTGCATTTCTACTTCGTACACATCTTCCAGGGGGGACGCCCACCCAGAAGATTGGCTGGGCAGGCTTACGATTGGCCCATGCCAAATAGCCCTGCAAAGCTGATCACGGCGGGGTTGGGTGCCAAAGGCACTCCTTGCTCAGGACGCTATTTCTCCTAGGGCCAGCCCTGATTCTGAGCCACTGACATCACTTGGACCTCCAGCGACACCGGTAAATCTAGGCGCATCCCTTGGACAGTACACCGATTCAGGGAAAGTAGAAATCTGACCATTGCAAACTGAACTCTACCTCCTTGGCTAGATGAACCACCTACCGGAAGTACCTCCATCACATCTGGATTGAGTTTTGGTTTGCTAGCCCTCATCCAGTCCATTACCAATTCCAGACACTGGTCTAGTACATCTGCTGCTTCCCCTGACTCAGATACCAAAGAGAAGTGGAGATGGATGCCACTGCATAGTGAGAACACCTCACTCCTCCAGCAGCTTCATGTAGCTCAAGGGTGGGCAACATGTGGCCCACAGGCCGCATGAGGCTCCCACAGCCCCCTGTTGCAGCTGCCAACTTCACGGGGTTTTAAAATTATTTGTCTTTACATATATATAATTTATATAATGGATGATCTCCCTTAGGGGACCAGCAGGGCTTGCTTCACACTAGTGTTTTGAAGACTGCACAAGAATATCCGAGGAAGGAAATATGGGTTAGGGTTATTCATGCAATCATCTCCTCCTTTTCCCAGCATTCTGTTTTTTGGCTCCGACTGTTCTCAACGCAACTGCAAATTTTTCGGCGGAAGGTGAGTCCCAGACTGGGGAAGAAGGAGGCCCTCCCGCTCTCCTTGTGCCCCTGCAGTCTGTCCTGGGAGAGCAAAATCAACCAGCCACTGTGAACACAGCTGTCCTCTGAACACATCGTGTGTGGAGACTCGGCCTGCACCCACAGGGGCCTGGTTGCCTGCATGCTCCAACTGCACCATGGCATGCTCAGCACCGCCAGTCCCCCTTGCTTCCCTTTCATGGTGGGACAGTTTGGCACGCCATGCGGCTGGATCTCACAGAGGCCAGGCACACTGCATGCTGGGAGCGCTGCCACAGGAAACCTTTCTAGGCAGTGGCCACAGGGTTAGCGGCCATCTGTGTTCAGCCGAAACAGCTGGGCAGCTCTCCTTTGGGGGATCAGGTTGCATTTTGGTGCTTCCAGTGGGGTGGCCGTTCAGGCCCATAGCCGGGGGCACAGTTGGCTGTCCTGCCCCTGCTGCCCACGTTTCACTGGATGGCAACTTCTCTTTCTTTCCCAGAGCATTGCAAAGCCCTCTTTGACCCCAAGTATGCGGACTATTATTACCCCAACACGACGACCGGCACCCTGCGCTGCCTAACCAACTGTGCCAAGGGCACCTCCCGGTCCCTCAACTGCAACTATGGAGATTGCCGCATCTCTGACAAAGGCCCCCGGTGCTAGTAAGTGGGCAGAGCTCCCAGATCCAGGCTCTTCAGCTAATCCTTCAGTTAACGGCTGAAATAGCTGCAGCTTCTAATATTATCAGTTCCTCAGAACCTTTGTGCCTTGTCTTCCCGCCTCAAATGGGGTTCCCAAGGCACCTTCCATGATGTAAACCGTCAATGAAACAGCAGTATAAAGCATTACAAATGGAAGCAGATGGGAGATGGCGGATAATGTAGCGACAAAGTAGCAGCAGGGAGCTGGACAGGAGAGGGATGTAAGTAGAGTATCCAGCAGGCCAAACTTCTCACAGCCACACTCTGTGCCAGATGAAGTTTCTGGACACTCCCCAAAGGCAGTCCCACGTAGTTCATGATGCATCAGTTACAACCTCATGCTCCATCCTCAACCCGTACTGAAGTCATGGTCCGTAGCATTTTTCCTTACCAGAATTCATGTTGAAAAAGCAATATTCTGCAAAGACCAAATTCAGAATAAGATATACGAATTAAGGGGATGTGTTCTGAGTGCCAAACTCTGGAGACTGGAATAAGGGGAAGGGAGGGGAGCTTAGTGTCATGGGTTACTTTGGACTTCCTCAGGGGGGTTGCCTAAGGTGCTGCCTCCACCATAAACTCAGCAATGGCAGCTGACTCCTTCTAGGACCGTACCACTTCAGAAAATGGGTGGGAAATGGCATGTTTTAATGCCCCCTCTCATCAAACCCCCCCCACACACACACACATGCTGCATAATGACAAGTTAGACATCAGGGAGATGGCTATACTAGAACATTTCTCCTTGAAATGCTACCTTTCTGAGACTCTCCAGTGCCTAAGGCAGAGGCCCCTTTCCCAGCCCTGCTACTTAAGATCCTTTAATTGAGGATTGTACCAAGCCACAGTTCCTTCGCTTCCTTCTCACACCTTCATGGGCATCTATCTTGCGTATCTCCCATCTTTCTCTGCCACTTCCCAACTGGGGTGGTGAGTAGTTGAGAAAGGAACCCATGCAAGCAGAAGGATCCTTCCCTGACATGTGCTCCTGTCCCGCCCCCCCAAAAAAAATCCAGTTGTGGACCAGGACAGAGAGATGTCAGTGGCTGCATGCGGGGGCTGTGGCAGGGTGCTGGGAAGGGGGAAGGAGCTCCTCCCCCACCTCTCACTTTCTCCCACAGCTGCAAAGAGTTGGACACATTTTGGTACGTGGGCGATTACTGCCAAGGACGCATCCGTAAGAACGATGTTGGCTTCGGCCTTGCGCTGGCTGCCCTCGCGGTGACCAGCACCATCCTAGCCATCTTCTTCTACAGGGCCAAACGGAAGAAGTCTGGATCTAGGTAAGAAGGGCGGAAGCCCAAGGGTAAGATGGGGGCAAGGATCACCTAGATCTCTGAACCTTCTGGATAGAGAGGCAGCCCTGATGGGGAAGAGATGTCCTGAGAGCTCTGAGAGGGATGTGTATCTGTGGGGAGGGAGGTAACAGGGTGAATTTCTGGATTTCTTAAGAGGTGAGGAGGTGCGAGCGTTCTTGCAGAGTCAAATAACTGGTTTCCTGAGGAGCAGCCAGTGTCGGGGGCGGTGGTGGCAAAATCATCCTTTTCTCTGCCTTTGCATCCCGGTAGTGACCTGTGTGTGTTGTTCTTGCAGCTGGTCTGACGATGCTGAGATCTGGTGTGGGGAGGATGAGGAGGAAGAGTGGATGCCCTCGGGGGGTCTGAGCATCATGAATGAAGCAGCAACCTCCATGGACAGTAAGGGCTCCTTATGTCGTGAGTGTTCTTTAAATTGAATTTGTTATTGGAAATTTCAATAGAAACAAATGCCATTCCTGCTTCAGACACCATGTGTCATATTTATTCACGAATAGTATTTATTAACATCAATGTGGGTCGATATACCCGATCAGCTTCAATACGTGTTTCCAGTAGCAAAGGTGACTCGGACTGTGAAAGCAGCAGAACCACTTATTATTATGATTTACATTTCTATACCGGCCCATAGCCAAAGCTCTCTGGGTGGTTTACAGAAGTTAAAACATTAAAATATAATATACAAACTTTAAAAGCCATTTACATAAAAGCATATGGACAATATGTAACTAAAACAACTTTGATCTAAAAACAATTTAACAAAAAATAAAAATAAAATTCCAACAATAAAACAGCTTAAAAACAGTATACAAGAGTCAGCAAAAGGAACAAGAGTTCTAAAAAGCCTGCCACAATAATAGAGTCTCTCATTCCTGCTTAAAAACCTTCAAGGAAGTCAGCAGGTGCATTTCAACCAGCAGGCCATTCCACGACTGAGGGGCGGCAAAGGAAAGGTCCTCCTCTTGTGTGTGGCTGCCAATCTCACATGAGCCCTCAGAGGACCTTAGGTGGCAGGCTGGGATGTAGGGGAGAAGGCGCTCCCTAAGGTACCTTGGGCCTAGACCACGTAAGGCTTTAAAGCTAAGAACCAGCACTTTATATTTTGCTCGGAAACAAATTGGCAGCTAGTGTAAAGATTTTAAAACCGGTGTAATATGGTCTCCAGGGGAGTCCCAGAGACTAGTCTGACTTCCATATTTTGTACCAGTTGAAGTTTCCAGACTAAATATACAGGCAGCCTCAAGTACAGAGCATTGCAGAAATCAAGCCTAGGGGTTACCAGTGCATGCACTGCCATTACCAGGTCCACATGTTCTAGGAACGGGCATAGCTGGCGTATCAGCCGAAGCTGATAACAGGCACTTCTCACCATTGCCTCCACCTTGGGGTGCCAGGAGTAGGGTTGGGTCAAGAAGCACCCCAACGTACAAACTTGCTCCTTCAGGGGGAGTGCAGCCCCATCCACAACTGGTTGACAGACCTCAATACCTGAATTAGGACCCTTCACGATGAGCACCTTGGTCTTGCCTGGATTCAGCTTCAGCTTGTTCTCCCTCATCCAGCCCATTACTGACTTCAGGCAGTCCTTCAGAGGAGTCATACCTTCCTTGGATAAAGATGTTAACGAGAAATAGTTTTGGGTGTCATCAGCATACTGATAACACCCAGCCCCAAACCTCCTGATGATCTCTCCCAGCGGTTTCATGTAGATATTAAACAGCAGAAGAGAGAGACTCCAGATGGGAAGATTCCCAAACTGACCAAGGTGGACAATCTAATCTAAGTTAGTTTTGGAAATTAAAATTTTGGAAATGACAAAAATGTAGTACTGGTCAGCAAATAAGCCCGATGATACATAGCAAGATCCAGAAAGCCAACCCCACTCTTTAAAATAGGGAGTTGCATCCTTTTCAAAGATAGTGGGAAAGACCCCCTGCCCCGGCGCATTATTTATTTATTTGTTTGTTTTTGCAAAACAAAGCATTCAGTTTTTGAAAATATTTGCCAGGCATCGGTAGAGGAATCCCACGCGTAACATCAACAATTTGATGTATGGTCTTTGTCTGAAGTGCATTAACCTTGCCCCACAAACTCAGCTTGAAAGATGCCCATCTATCTATATATCATGAAATCTTGGGAGGGGGCGGGAGGTGTGGTGGGAGGCCCTGCTGGCCCTGGCCATAGCTTGCTGTTCAGAGCTTAGGCCTGGAACCTCTTCACAGTGCCAGCAGGATCCCAGCATACCGAAGCACCCACATGCTCCCCACAGAGGAACTACAACTAGCCCCCATATCAGGGGGCAGGGCTTCTGATGCCCAGGCAAGCTAGAGCTGTGCCACAAACCGCATGCAGGTGTGTGCATGAACACGTGTATCTGTCTCAAGCTACCAGAACCCAGGAGTGCTCTCAGCTAGGCACGGCAGAACCAGGGAAGCTCGAGCTCCCTGAAATTCCCCAACCTTTACTTCAAGCCTGCTTCAGTTCCCTCTTGCTTGTGACCTGGTTTATCAGTTTGTTCAAACGGGAAAAGTGTGCATTTTTCAAACGTGTGCACTTTCCCGCCATTGACTACAGTGTGAAAATGCAAGTTTTTTAAAGCGAGCATTTTTTTTAATGTACACTTTTTAAAATGTGCACTTTAAACTGCATTTTTAAAAGTGCGCATTTTACAAAGTGCACATTAGGCAATGCAAATTTGGGAATTTGCAAACATTTTTGGAGAAGACGTGCTCCTATCTGCACTTGCGTTCGGGTTTGCCAGCGGGGCATTTTTGAGTGACCTGAGAGCTGAAATGAAATTCTCATCCATCCCCACTCTCAGCATCCCCGAGAATTTTTTTGTCTCCATTCTGCCTGGCGAGGAGTTCAGTCAAACTTGGAAGCTTGCACATCCCAACAGTACCTCTCTAAGCAGGCCTATGAAGAGAGCATAGCTGCTGCAGTCCAGTTGGAGTGTCGCCTCCTCCCCAGCAACAGCCGCACCTGTTCTTCACTAACAAGCTGCTCCTGAAGCTCATGGGAGTCTCAGTGCTCTGCTGCAGTGCGAGGCGCTGCCGTCGGAAGGAAGGAGCCCTGTGGGAGTGTCTCCAGGAAGGCCCCGCATGGGCGCTCTGGGCCATGGCCCATCATCCATTCTGACTGGAGGTCTTTTTCCTTCTCAGGGAGCGACGACAGAAGCAAGGGCTTCCAGCCTTCTCTTGATCTGGTTGACACCTCGATCCAGGTGCGTATGGCCAGGCATTCCACCCTGGCGGAGCTTCTTGGTAGGCACCCTCCGGGATCAGCAGTGGATGCAGAGCTTGCAGACTGGGGAAGGGGTGGATGGAGACCCGCGAAGGAACGTGCGGGAGCCGACCTTGGTGGCAGCAGTCAGCATGAGCTTTCCGGCTTCATCTGTCGGAGGTGTTAAAAGAAACCAGCAGCCAAACGGGCGGTTGATGACGACTAGCCCTGAGCATTCTCCCTGCACACGTTTTCCTAACCTGAAAGCACATCACGTGTGGAGTGTCTTTCGGCCTAAAGATTTAGGTCCTTTCTTTCTCACTGCTTATCATAGGAAATTTCCCCACAGTCACTACAGGGTGCTGGCCTCCCAAAGCCACCGGGGGGCAGGGTGGTGCATCCTCTTGATCTAGGCAGTTGGTTCATGATGATTTCCCACAGAAAGGGAAGGAACTGAGGTCCAACTGGACATGACAGTTGTTATGTAGATTACCCATGCGTCACTGCTTTCAAAAAAATGAATAGCCCAAGCAAGGGGGCCTCCAGCTGGATGAGACCACTGTGTGCGGAGAGGGGAGTTTCGCCCCTTTGCCTCCACCATGGTCCCAACTGGAAGCCACTCTCCTCTCCTCCACCCCACCCCATTTTCCCGTTTTTCCTTGACGCTCAGCATTCTATGGCTAGAGGCTACCAAGCATGTTCGGTCCTCATTGGGATGCACTTGCGGGGGGGGGGGGCTTAGGTTTTTTAAAAGGTGTGTGTGTACTTCTGCAAACCTGGGAGTTCTGCTTTGGGTCTGATTGGGGCTTTCAGCCTGCAACACCTGAGTTCATTATTAAAGGGAGGGATGAAGTTGCAGAGCTTGTGTTCAGACAGTTCACCAGTTCATTGTCTAACCAGCTGTATTAAACAGGACTGATCAACCATACAATAATTACTTTAAACAGGGCTCCATAACATTCCACTGGAATCTGAGTGTACATTTGCAATTGCCAGCTTCTTCTGGTTTCAAGTGAACCCTCGTTTTTTGTGGACTTCACAGAGTACCTAACTCTTCTCTTTGCAGCTGCAGTTCCAGAAACCAACAGTGTGGACCCAGTGTTGACCCTGCCCTGGAACCCAGGGATGGCTGAAGTGTATGAAGGACCCTGACTCGAAGGGACTAAAAAATAAAAATCCACCAACAGGCTGCCTGAGACACGAGCGGTGGCGCAGTATTCATATCAGAAATTGCCTAAGATTCTTCGGGGACCTGTTTGCTGGAGGAAGATTGCTCTGTTAACAAGAAGAACAGATGTATTGAAAATATATCAGTGTGGAAACCAGAGCCGGCCCTGCCATTAGGCAGATTGAGGCAATCTCCTCAGGCAGCAAGTGGTGGGGACAGCGGTGGCCTCCTTCTGGCTGTTCTTCCTACACTCCCCAGCTGTTCCCCTCTGTAGGTGGACAGAGCCATGTATGACACAGGATCTATTCTGAGCCCTGAACTAGCCTGCTGCTAGTTTCAGAGGTCATTCCTGCTGGCTTCTTCATGTGGAATAGAGAGGGGGCACCATCTCTGTTGCCTGTCTTGGGCAGCAAAAGGGCTTGGCTGGCCCTGAGGGAAACCAAACCAAGACCATTCAGGACAACTTACACAAATGCAAGTCCTGGTGGGCGGAAAAGTGATTTATCACTACTTTAAATAGAGATCCCATCACTGCTGCACTTTCATCAAGCTGTCCCTCCTCATCCTCAGTCAGGTCTCTTCTTATCACCCTCTCCTCTCCTCTCCTCTCCTCTCCTCTCCTCTCCTCTCCTTTCCTCTCCTCTCCTCTGCCTATCTGCCTTCTCATCATCTTTGCTCTGCCAGTAATTTCCTCTTGGCTAAATGTTGGTTTGATTCTTCTGCTTCATGCCTCCATCTTCTTCTATGATCGTTGGTTACCCCTTTTCTCTGGAGTCTGCTGCCTTCCAACATCTACAGTTCTTCCTTACACGTAGTTAAACGGCATTCTCCTGAGACGTTGACCACCCCTTCCTCTTCTGTCCTTTCCCCTTTTAGACTGTAAGCCTGAGGGCAGGTGGGCTCTCTTGAAGTGTGAATTTTGCACAGCACCTTGTTTTTTAAAGTGCAATGATAATGATGATGATGATGATGATGATGATGATGATGATGTATGTGTCATACACTCATCCTTGCCAATCAGGAAGAGGGTTGGGGCACTTCAAAATTCTGTGGAGGGGGCCTGCTTGAGTTATCAGGTTCCCTACAAAAACGATGCTTTAACCTCTCCGCACACTGCAGGACTCTGCAGAACCTTGGGAGTTTCAAGGGGTGGCTGGCTGCTTTGCATGTCTTTGGCACATGAAGGGGAATACTGTGTTCTCTGTAGTCAGACACACTCACTTACCAAATGGCAAAGAGCAAGCGCAGGGCCTGGAAGGAGATTTCGGGGTGTTTACGAACAAGCACTCCCCCCAGATGCATTCTCAGGTGATACAGTCCCAGGAGAAGACTGTCCCATGTCAGATTCTGAGCATTGTGAATTGCCACTCGGCGCGGGAGCTCTGCTGGCGGGAGGCTCATCTCCTGCCTGTGTTTTATGTGGCCCTGGGGGACATCTGCATGGGGCTTCTACACCGGTTTTACCGTGCCCCGAAGTTGATCAGGTTCAGGTCAGACGATGTCTGCCCTTCTCCGTAGCCAGCGCACTGTTTCTAGCTCTAAAATCCAGTGTTTTTTAAAGGCGGATTATCCCGTCACAGCACTTTCACGCAGATGACCCCCTGGTGTGACAAATATTTGCCCCAGAAGCCTTTGCATCTTGCAAGACTGCTGCCGCAAGCTGCATAATTGGCAACTTCGCAAATATGTGTCCAAAACATATGTGTCCAAAACCGACTTCGGAGGTGACCACCTATCCTAAGCAAGGCAGGAGAGGCATGGGGGGATTGTCCCCTCCATGCCTCTCCTGCCTTGCTCTTTTTCGCTAGACAGCCATTTTCGGCTGTCTAGCAGCGGGGGGGCCGACCGGGAGAGGAAGCTGCCGTACGACACGTAGGATGTGTCGTACATCCAGCTCCGCTCTCCCCGCCCCGGAACGCCCCCCAGCCCTGCCCCTTTTCAGTTGCTCCATGCTTGTCTTCCGAGCGTGGAGGACGGGGCTTCTCCACGCTGCCTCTGAGACAGCACGGATGAGGGGGGAGGTCAGATTTCCGGGAACCGACCTCAGAGCGCATGCTCCAAGGTCGGTTCCCAGAAAGGAGCATATTCGATGGCCCTTAGACAGTGTCTAGTGGCCATAAGCTTGCTCCCTTAGAGTCTCAGGCCACCATTCTCCAATTTATCCCAGTTCAATCCAATATTACTATTTTTGTGATAGAAATTCCTCATGATATGTAATCTGTTGACTTTTATAAACTGAAATCCTGAAAACTTGATCACACACAGTAACTTTAGAAACATTACATCTACAACTTTCAGTTGGCCCATAATCTGCAATGGAAATTCCCCAGTACACTTCTAGACACATAGGCCACCTTCATACCTTGGTTTTTTTAGCACGATTGTTCTTCTTTAATCACTGGTTTTCCCTGGAGCTTTAGACGACGCCAGTCGCCATTTCAGCCCTGTGTATTTCCCCTTTGGCGCTTTGTCCCGATTTGTGCGGGCATGTTCTGGGGGGTGTTGCTGGGCGGTGTTGAATAACACTGTCATGACAACAAATCGGGAGGGAGGGCAGGTCACTGACCACACTTCCAGTGACCCTTTCTGCCTCTCTCCCATTCCACCATGGGTACGTGAACTGTAAAGTGGTTATAGAATCATAGCATCATAGAATAGTAGGGCTGGAAGGGGCCTACAAGGCCATCGAGTCCAACCCCCTGCTCAGTGCAGGAATCCAAGTCAGAGCATCCTTGACAAATGGCTGTCCAGCCTCG
Source organism: Heloderma suspectum (assembly GCF_057233095.1). Lineage (NCBI taxonomy): Eukaryota > Metazoa > Chordata > Lepidosauria > Squamata > Helodermatidae > Heloderma > Heloderma suspectum. Next base: position 127,560,580 of record NC_139462.1, on the reverse strand, counting down.
TCTTGAAGGCCTCCAGCGTGGGAGAGCCCACCACCTCCCCAGGTAATTGGTTCCATTGTCGTATTGCTCTTACAGTCAGGAAGTTTTTCCTGATGTTCAGCCGGAATCTGGCTTCCTGTAACTTGAGCCCATTATTCCGTGTCCTGCACTCTGGGATGATCAAGAAGAGATCCTGGCCTTCTTCTCTGTGACAACCTTTCAAGTACTTGAAGAGTGCTATCATATCTCCCCTCAGCCTTCTCTTCTCAAGGCTAAACATGCCCAGTTCTTTCAGTCTCTCTTCATAGGGCTTTGTTTCCAGTCCCCTGATCATCTTTGTTGCCCTCCTCTGAACCGTCTCCAGTTTGTCTGCATCCTTCTTAAAGTGTGGTGCCCAGAACTGGACACAGTACTCCAGATGAGGCCTTACCAGTGCTGAGTAGAGGGGAACTAGTACTTCCCGGGATTTGGAAGCGATGCTTCTATGAATGCAGCCCAAAATAGCATTTGCCTTTTTTGCAGCCACATCACATTGTTGGCTCATATTCAGCTTGTGATCGACAACAATTCCAAGATCCTTCTCGCTTGTAGTGTGGTTGAGCCACGTATCCCCCATCTTGTAACTGTGCATTTGGTTTCTTTTTCCTAGGTGCAGAACTTGGCATTTATCCCTATTAAATGTCATTCTGTTGTTTTCTGCCCAGCGCTCCAGTCTATCCAGATCACTTTGAATTTTGTTTCTGTCTTCCAAAGTATTAGCTATCCCTCCCAATTTTGTGTCATCTGCAAATTTGATCAGCATTCCCTGCACCTCCTCCTCCAAGTCATTAATAAAAACGTTGAAGAGCACTGGGCCCAGGACTGAGCCCTGCGGTACCCCACTCGTTACCTCTCCCCAGTTTGAGAAGGTCCCATTGAGAAGCACTCTTTGAGTCCGATTCTGTAGCCAACTGTGGATCCATCGGATCGTTGTTTCATCTAGCCCACTTTGAGCTAGTTTGCTCATCAGGATATCATGGGGCACTTTGTCGAAAGCTTTGCTGAAGTCGAGGTATATGATGTCTACAGCATTCCCACGGTCTACAAGGTTAACCATCTCAAATGCTTCTCTAAGATCCCCCTGAACACAGCAATGCTTACTTCTGAGTAAACTCATTGGGTGTAAGGCTGTATCTATTTTTTAAAGGGCACAGGGACCTCTTGCGCCACAAACCTTGTGCTTTACTGCTACAACTCTCAAACTGTTTGGAGGCCAGTGTCAGTTCTGACTGCAACAGGTAGAACATCTACATTAAAAGATGGAGTTTTGCTGAACTGACTTGTAGATCGTATTGTGAAGTGGAACTCAGGCTGTGGCTTCATAAATATACCTGACCCTTTCCTCACCTGGGAGTAAGTGCCATTGAAATCTGTGTGGCTTGCTTCTGAGTAGGCATGCATAGGAGTGCATTGTAAGTCTACTTAGAGTAGCAGTCTTAAGGTCTCCCACCCCCTTCAACTTGGAACCTCCCCCTCCCATTGACTTCACTGACTGCTTATTCTCCCTTCTGCTCACCAGATTGATGGGCTCTTTTCCTCCCAGGGAGGATGGGGGAGTCTCCCTTCTCAGCCATGCAGGAGAAAGGCTTGACAGTTAGGATTTCAATTGGTATTAAAAGTGCCTTGTCTCCTCCTCTGAATAAATTCATCATGCAGAGCTTGGAATGGTAATTTTTAATGGTTTCGTTTTTGCATGTGGTGTTGTTTTAGATAAGGCAGTAATGCTGAGGTGGGTTTCCATAGTACTCCCTCCCACCTACAGCAAACCACTGCAATCACTGCCACAAGGCCTTCTGAGTGGCAACCATCTAGGACAGCACGGAAGAAGGAGGGGCAGACATCTGCACAGGGTTGGCATGTACATGCATACAGCCATTGATTGAAGTTGCACTTATGCCTGTGAAAACATTCGTATGACTAGGAAGCCAGCTAGCCACTATCTCTTCTTCTAACCCACCTTGCAGGGTTGTTGGGAAGCCAGAATAAGGGGAAAGAGCAACAACAGCGGGGGAGAAAACCAGCCACTATCTCTTCTCCTAGCCTACCTTGCAGAGTCATTGGGAAGCCAGTATAAGGGAGAAGGGCAACAATAGAACAGGTTGGTGGGGTAAGCCATGGAGAAGACTCTTCCTCCCTCGCCACAAAGTCGGAGAAGGAGAGGGGGCGGGCAGGGGACCAGCTCCCATAGCCCACTATCCAGGCTGCTAGAAGGGCTTCCGACTTCCCTCCTGCTGTGGAGGGATGGAGGGACGGGCGGAGCCATCACTCATGTTACAGGAACCAATGATCAGGGGAGGGGAGGGCGCATGGGGCCAGGATCCCCCTTCTGTCCTGATTCTTCCATGCAGCTCTGCCCAGCCATGAAAAGGTATAGAGCGGAGGGAAGCGCTATGAGAGATGCCGGCATACCAGGCCAGTCTAAATCCCGGAAAGGATCCGGAATCAAAAGGACCGGTTTGTAGTGGGATAAAATGCCAGGTGTGCAAAGAGCCTAAAGCTCTCTTTCCCACAACAAACCCATTACTGTCTCCTCAGAAGTAACTCCCATTATGGTCATTGAGGTCCTGCAGGTTAAAATGGGAGCTGGTTTCTGTCTTTGTGTTCTCCCTCCCCGCTTCCACTTTCCCAGCACAAGCATATGTGTGTCTACTCAGAAGTAACTCCCATTGTGCTCAATGAGGCTTGCTCCTGAAATGCAGGTGCATCTGGACTTTCAGGGGGAAGGAGAAAGGCGGGGGAAGCCTCTCTTTCTGGTTGAGCAGCCCCTGCCTGTCAGAGAACATTCACTTCAACCCTCACCCCACCAGCAAGTATGTTCTGTGAACTGATTTTTACTGCTGTGGAGAATCTGCTCGTAGAACCCTGCTCACAGCAAAGCCGGTTCCTTTTAAAAAATCTGGTACTCCTCCATTAGTGTCTCCTTCCATTGTCATGGAAACACGGCCCATGGCTCATTTAAGCCAAGATGATAATGTGAACCAGGCCAGTGTCTCAGCCCCACAGAAAAAATGGGGCTTTTGCATGCCTGTTTTGGTGGAGTGGGGGTCTTCTCCTGGGGTAGAAGTGACAGCTGCTCATAGGCAACCAAGGAAATATTCAGGCTGTTAGCATAGTTGTACCCAGCAGCAGTGTGTGCCCCTCCCCACAAACAACAAGTAGAAGGTAAAACAGACATGCAGACGTTTCCTACCTTAGGTCTGATTATTTAATGTAAAAAATGTAGATATTTTAAATGTTCTTAAAATGTTAAAAATTGTTCTGCCAATGAAAATGTAACTACAGTCCATCATTATTAGCAAAAAAGACTTCGGAGACTTTCAGCCATTGCATGCTAGAAGTGGGAAGTGCTGACAACAAACTGGTATAAGATCTCGGGCAACCCTTTTCATACTACCTGGTCTTTTTTTTTCCTAATCATGAAATTTTATTTTATTTTCAAACAAGGTTAACAAAACACAGGCAACAAAAAGAAAAAGAACGTGCATAATAATAAATCACAGTCACTAAAGAAACAAAGGAATTCGCTAATCATAAGTAGGAGCTCAATTTCTAATGAAAGTAAAAATCTAGGTTCTACAACATGAAAGCAGCACGTGCAGATGTATGCCATTTTGTGTGTTTGTGCATAGTAATCAGAAAAAATATAGGCAACTGTACTTTGTTGGAACTGGTTTTAACTGCTAATTGTTCTTATTGTTTTATTGCGTAGTATGGTTTTAAGTTTTGTTGTATGAAACCGTAGGAAGGCTCACCTTACACATTTTTAACTAAATAAACAAATAAAGACATGAATAGTTTGCGCCTCCAATTGTAAAAGGGTCTTCACAAATGCTGTAGTGGGAAGATACTGACGTGCACACCCCGCATCAGAATACATTCCCCGTTTCGAATTCTAAAGGGGTGCTCCCGTACAAAACATAGCTCAGGCTGCAGGAGAGGACAATCCGATCTATAACGCCCTTCACGCACCCCCGAAGCCCGAACTCAGCGACAGCACCCCAAGCCCGGAAACCAGGAAGAATGTGTGTTTCTACAGAGTCATAGATCTATGGCACACCGGGGGCCAGATTTTCTCGGAACCGTTACACGAGGCTCGCGGGAGGGGTGGAAGCATTTGCAGGTCGGACTCGAAGTCGGCGCTCGGCGGCGGAAGTTCCGTTCTGCCCCAGGAGCGATGATGAGTTTCGAGTGGCCCTGGCAGTACAGTTTCCCGCCCTTCTTCACGTGAGTCCCGGGACGCCCGCGACCCCCACGCTCTCTTGGGGCCGCGCCCAAGCAGACGGCCCCCTTCTCCGAGGCATGGGGTGGGTGCACACGCGAAAGGAGCCCCTCGGAACCCTGGGTTCTCCCGGAAGGACCTAGGAAGGCAGTCACGGCTTCCTTTGCTTCCTCCGCTTCCCTGCTTTTTTAGTCCAGCCATACTTGCCTTGGTTGGTCATGTACTGGCTGCTTACTCCAGCCTTCTCACGGTAGCAAAGTAACTGGCTTCTCTCTGGTGCGTGTTAGTGACTGCCGACAGTCCCCGCCGACAGTACTGAGATTGGGAATTGCAACTGAACTGCCAGGGGCGTTTGAGCCAGATCGTTTCTCTGGTGATGTCTGCATTTGTCTTTACCATTAAGGATGCCATGTTTAGACAGATAAAAGTCCTACAACTCCCAGCGTTCCCCAGCCAGCATTCCACTTGCTCGCTGGAAGTTGTAGGGCGTTTTTCCGTCTGAAGATGTATAGGGTTGTGCCCTAAATATGTGAACAAGGACAACAACTGGTTCACAGGATCCAAATTCTTCTTTGTGTGGTACATACTTGAAAACCATTGGGGACACATTTGCGTACAATATGTAACGTTGACCCAGCATGTCTGCGGTTGTTAATGCAGGTGTGCCTGAGTGAAACTAAGAGGAACTGAAACCACAATGTTAAAAGGTCAAGACAAAAACTACAAATTTCACTCAAAAGTATATACAACATGACAATAATTTGTGAACAAAAAAAAAGAAATGGAATATATACAAATTAACATGTATTTATTTATAAATAAATTTATATCCTGTCTTTTTTCCTCCCAAGGAAAAAATAATCCTCTCCATAACCCTCCTCTCCCTTTTATCCTCACAACACCAAACCTGTGAGGTAGGTTGGGCTGAGAGTTTGTGACTGGCCCAAAGTCACCCAGTGAGCTTCCATGGCTGAGTGGAGACTAGAACCTGGATCTCCTGACTCCCAGTCCAACACTCGCCACTGTGCCACACTGGCTTTCATCTGTCAATAGTCAAACATGGAGACAGACTAAATTCTAAATCCCATAGATCCATACAGTAAATACTGAAAGACAGAGATAACCTTTTATAAATAATCAACACTTTTGGTTCAAAAGAAGAATCTGTAGTGAGTGAAATACCGTTGATTGCCAAATATGTTTCAACTCTATAGTCTTCTAAAAGGATTCTTGAAGGGTACTAGGATTGTCAGTGATCTCTCTCTCTCTCTTTGAAGATTGTTGGATACTTGTATGGGGATGTATAATTGCTGCTCGGACATCTTGGTCAGAAGAGGTTTTACTCTTCTGTAAATCCTTCAAGTCTGATTAGAGGAGCTTTTCACAGTATTCCTTTTAACTATATGAGCATGTGCCCTGATATAAAGCAGCCTGGGTACTGCTGGATTCACTCTGAAGCAGCTGTTTTAGGTTCTCAGATGTGCAACGGAAGAAAACGAGTAGAAATGCATTTGGCAAGCAATATTGTCATTCACTAAGGAAGATTCTTGGGAACCAAAAGTGTTGATTGTTTATTACGGGGTTGTCATGTTATTTTTCTCTGTCTGTCAGTATTTACTGTATGTAACGATTGAGTTTAGAAGTAAATCTGTCTCCATGTTTGACAATTGGCATACATTTGTTTGTATCACGTGAATTTGTATATACTCCATTTTATTATTTTGTTCATAAACTATTGTCATTTTGTATGTAAGGTTATTGTTGTGTAAAATATATAGGGTTTTTTCCTGACCTCTGTATATTATCGGTTAATAGAGTGCCATCAGTGTACAGAGTTCCATAAAACAAAAAACCCACAAAAGCAGGTTCCTGCTTTCAGTAGTCTTTTGATTTCAAATAGACAATGTGTAAAACAAAGGGATGAAGAAAGAAACAAGAGTAGCAAAGGATGAATAAGGGACAGTGCAGTTAGATGTACTTAAGATTGCAGTTAGGAATGAGAATTAAAGGGTTATGCCAAAGGTTCTTCAGAAAAGATGTGTTTTAAGAAGTGATTTGAAGAGACAGGTGTCACCAAGTATACTTTCAGGGAGGGAATTCCAGGCACATGAGGCAGGGTGGGAGAATGGATGGAGCTGTGATAGAGAGCAAAGGACTGGCGGCTAAGGGAGATAGAGTTGGAGGAGCTGATGTTGTGGGAAGGGATATAATGGGAAATAGAGACTTAAAGATAAAGTGGGGTAAGATTATGGCAAGCTTTAAACATAAGGGCAAAGAGTCTAGAAATGGATAGGAAGACTAAAACATTTTGAAGGACATCGCATATTCTGAGTGACAGGAGTGGTGAATGTTTTTGGCAAAAGACTTTTAAATGCAGCTGTTTGAACTGAGGAGTAATAGGGGAACACCAGATAGAAGAAGGTTGCAGTAATCAAGGTAGGAGTTGGAGGCAATCAGAGCAAAAACTGGAATTTTAGCTGAGAGGCAGATATCCTCAATGTTGTGCAAGGAGAAGAGTTATAACTTGGCAACAGATTGAATATCTCCCCTGCTGTTATTTCCCCACCATCACCACCTGACAGAATAGAGGTGGGAAACATGTGGCTGTCCAGATAGTTTGGCCTACAACTCCCATCACCCCTAGCCAGCCTAGCCAAAGGCAAGAGATGATGGAGACTCCAGGGGTTGCTGGAATGGATATGGGACAGAGTGATGCAGTAGTGTCACTTGGCTAGATAAATAGCAGAGTGGAAGGAGAGCATGCATTTAAAGGGAGCAAAGTCAATCAAGTTGTCTGAGAGGCATTCAGCAGCCTGAATGGAGGGAAGAAGCACTGCCCTGGATTAGTGGGGTGAGCAACTTCATGGGTCAGTAGGATAAATGAATCGGAGCTGAGGCAAGGGAAGAGTTGAAGGTCGAAACTGTAGAGTCTGATGGAGGACATGAGACAAGCTGCTGTGTTGATAAGCTGCAAATCATGGATGGAGTGAGCAGAGGAATGAGAGAAGGTGCATGATGTTGGAAGATATATGGTGATGGTTGGAGACGGGGAATTCCAGTGTGTGGAGGTCTGATAGCGAACAGTTCTTAGATCAAGGAAGTGACTACAACAGTTAGTAGATGAGTTAGTCCAAAATCACTGGCCAAAGGAGCAGGTTAGCCAAAGAAGATGGGAAGCACCTGGGTCAGTGTGGTTATCAACATGAACATTAAAGTCATCAGGGAGAGAAGGAAAGAAAACCAACCATCAGGGTTATATAGGAAAGTTGAAAGGGGGTTATGGAGAGTAATATAACACAAGAATGCAAAGATATGAGAGGAAACAAACGTCAAAGCTTAAGAGGGAGGCATGATCTGGGACTGGAACGGACAGGATTTGTCAGGAGAAAGGCCAGCTCCATCACCACGGGTGTCAGAGTGGAATGCGTGAGAGAAGAGATCTTCAAATGAGAAGGCAGCAGCAATATTGGGCCAAGGTGATGGGAAGGGCAATATCCGGAGTCAAGCTTCAGTGATGGATATGAGTCGGACAGAAGGAGTGACTGTGTGACTGACTTCTGACAAAGAAAAGGGAATGAGGGAGGAGAAAGGGATGGATGGAAATGAAATTTGGAGAGGGGGTTTGTGTCACAATGCCAAAACAAACATTTAAAGGGTAAGACTGAGGTGATTGGAGGAGAACAAGAAGGGGTCCATAGAACAAAAAAGGACACAGAGCAAGAGAGGAAAAAACTGGTTAGAGAAGTGGGTGTCAACCAACCACGATTTTATTAGCATAATCTGATTTTAAATATTTTAATTTTTTATTTTGATCCTTTTTTCTTCCATTTTATTTCTCATTGCTTGGAAATCTTGTCAGATATAGAGTGGTATAGCAGTCCTGTAAATGAATAAATAACCCTGAACATTCTATTCCTCAATCTTGGTTTGGAGGAACATGGCATGGTTGGGTTTCTGAGATGAAGTAATCAATCTGTTGAGCTATATCTATCCCTGTGATTGTGTTTAGACTGCAGCCCAATGTGGACACAAGACAGAAACAGCTGACTGCCTGGTGTTCCTTAGTGCTCTCATACTGCCGCCGCAACAAGCTCTACACCATGACTGTTCCAGAGGCCCAAGAGAGCCCACTGTTCAACAACTGGAAATTGCAGCGTATCCTTCCTCCCCTAGTGTGGGGCTGTCTTTCCTGCCTTGGTGAGCTCATAAGGGTGGTTTGCTGTTCCTTAAGATGAAAGGGCTGGCTTCTCTCATGGGAGTACAATTCAGGCTGGAAGCAATTCTGGCTTGTAACAGTTGTTGGCTGGGCATGCCACTGTCCTGGCCATTATTGCACAAGCATGGAATGGAGAGAAGCATACAGAACAGATTTGCCTTTTAAAACAAGTGCTTTCCCTAGATCAGCAGCTCTGCCCTCCTCTTGGGCCAGAACAGCATGTATGTTACATTTAAGCATTTTTTAATACTTGCAGAACATAAGACAAGTTCTTGCTTCCCAAACTTGTTTTGTTGTTTTTAGTCTCTCTTTCAAATGTCATCTCTCTGCACTGCAGTCATTGTGGTTGTTGAAAGGATGTCCTAGAAAGGTTTGTTGCCCAATTAAAAACAAAGGATTGGTCCTATTAAAAACAAAGGGACTAAGATGACATTTGCTGTGGGTGAGATGGTATCAGCAACATTTTCCTAGCATAGAACACCTCTCCTCTTGAAGAAGAGTTCTGTGCACTCAAATTGCTGTCCTATCCTGCCAACTCACTTGGTCCTGTAATGTAACAGTTTTGAGTCTTATATACTAGAAAAGAAGGGTTTTTCTGCAATGGCATTTACCTATCTAAGGTTGCAATCCTATACACCCTTAGCTGGGAATAGATCCATGGGACTTACTTCCCAATAGATGTGCATAGGATTGCATTGTTTGGTTTTGTCCTCTCTGGGTGATGTTTTTTCTCATTGTAGACTTCTCTATTTTTTGAAGGAAGCAAATTTTGCAATGTGAATAGAAAGGAGAATCAACTTCTCTATGATTTTTCTTCCCCTTGCAGCATGGAGCTTAATTACTTGAATCATTTCAAGGTATTTGTTCTGCAAGTACCGTCTGTCTGCTTATGGGATAATATGTTCTGGACTGCGTCAGTGGCTCTATGAGAGGTTAGTGGACGGTCCTGCCTTTCAATCAGGGGCTGGAGTACATGTCCTTCTGGGCCCTCCCTGGGCCCAAGTAAGTTCTTATGAGTCGGGCTAGCTGCATGATAGGTTTGATGGAAGGGTTACAATTTCTGCTGTATCAGGAGCATGACGAGCCCATTTCCTTGACGATCTAGAATGCTGGCTTTAATATCCTGAATCTAAACCCCTACATTCCTTTATTTGTCTTGAGCTGAGTGATTTGTCCCAATTTGTGTTAATTTCTCTAAACCTTTTCCCCATCCTGTGCCCAGTGACTGTTTCCTTAACTGTGGGACAGGAAAGCTCCCATTGGAATTCATCCTTGTTGTGCTAGAGGAGCTCAGGAAAAAAGGTGGGTTGTGGTTTATGCTGATGTCAAGGTACCTTTGGACTTCAACAGAAGACACAGTTCTTATTTTAAAATACTTGCCAGGAACTTTTAGGTACTCGTGAAAACAAAAGCACCTTCCTTGTAGAAGTAGAGGCAAGTCAGGAAATTAAGTTTCTGCCTATGAAGCTATCTGAACTTTCTTTTGATCCTAATTGGGTAAAAAAAGCAACAGGTCATCACTGATCACAGGGATAAAATGACATATTTTAAAATGGCAACAAAAGTTCTGAGATCTCAAGGTTACCCTGCCATTTGGAAGTTTTCCTAACATCAGAAAATCTACACTTCTCTACAGATTTTTTTTTTAAGATACACAGCATTTTCTGGTGGGATCTTACTTTCCCTCTTTTCTGTTTGAAAGACTGCACAGAGCACAGTAATGCTGCTGTGCCAGATAGCTCTTTGGGCAGAAGATCATCCAAAATTGAGGGTATCATATGCAAATCCTAAATTTAGTTGGAGGTAATTTATTTCAGTGCAGTTTTCTTCCAAGTAAGTGTGACTAGGAAAGTAGACTTAAGGAGCAATCCTATGCGTGTTTAGACATTAGAAAAGCCTACAACTCCTAGCATCCCTCCAGCCAGTCATGCTGGCTGGGGCATGCTGGGAATTGTAGGACTTTTTTCTGTCTAAACATGCATAGGATTGTGCCTTCAATGTGTTTGTGTTCAGGCCCATATAACAAGTAAGCCAGGCTGCTGAGATGGATCAACTCCTTCCTTACACGAGTCAGATTCAGTGTGTGTTGTGTATGTCTGAGCAGGCCGTGATGTGAAACATGTTTTATGCTTCATTCCAGGGAATCTTGAATGGCTTGACAAGAACAAATCTAGCTTCCTGATCATGTGGCGACGTCCAGAAGAATGGGGCAAGCTCATCTATCAGTGGGTAAGAGCAGAGCAATGCAGAGCAACACTATAGAATTGGCTAATGATGCATAATAAATGTTGCTTCTGGAAGCCATTGGTTCAGGGTCATGGAAGTCTGTGGAAGCATTCTGGATCAGCTCCTTTCCCAGAATGTGAGGTTTCTCCAGGCATTATCACTAAGTTTTTGTCATATCTTCCCAGCCTCAAGGGCTAAAACATTCTATTATTTTTCAATGAGATTCTCAGATATTGAATTCCATACCTGATACCAAATTTTGAGCTTGTGCTGTACAATCATGGAAGTGCAAAGTACGTACAGGCCTGAGCATAAAAAGCAAGCAGAATCTGCCTACATTGACTCTCAGTGACTGGCTTTGCAGATCTTGAAAAGTGAGAGAGAAGTTCCCAGAAAGGGAGTCTTTGCATAGAGAATTCCACACAGGATATGTCCTCATTGTCTTCTTCATCATCTGATTTAATCCAGGCTTGTCAAGGTCTCAATTTCTTCTCTGGTTACTGGTTTGTTTTTGAACACAATTCAAAGTGCTTGTACTTATCTTTAAAGGCCTACATGGGTTGGGACCTAAGTACATGAAGGATTGCCTATCCCCACATGACCCTACCAGGACCCTGAGATTATCATCTGAGGCCCTTCCCCAGGTGCCCACTGCCTTTGGACATTCGGTGGATGGTGACTGGCCAGAGAGCCTTTTCTGTGGTGGTGCCCCAGTTCTAAAATATTCTCCTCAGGACAGCTTGCCTGGCTCCTATTCTTACATATTTCCATGCCAGGCAAATTAACCAAAGCCTTTTAAAACATGGCTTGAGTTGTTTTTCAACTCCTATTATGTCTTTATTGCCATGTTTTACTATCTGCTACTTAAATGTTTTTTATGATATAATTTTGTTTTCCCTCCGTTTTGTTTGTATTGTGTTATCTTGAGCTGTCCTGAGGGTGGAAACACCGAGGGGGCAGGATATAAATCCATGAATAAATAAAGGTTAGGTGTCTTACATTTCTCTCCAATTTCTCTCTCCGTCTCTTCCACACTTCTGTTCTCAGGTGTCGAAGAATGGGATGACCAACTCAGTTTTCACACTGTATGAGCTATCCAATGGAGAGGACACAGAGAATGAAGGTACCTTTGCAACTAGCAGGTTTCACTTTGCAGTGATGTATGGTGGCTGAGCAGTCCCTGCTCAATCCCATGCTAATACAGATTGTCTGCCCTTCCACAGACACCTTTTAGTCCCCTTTTGGCCAACTCTGTCTCTTTGTTAGTCAAGAGCATCTTCCATGTCATTCTAATTCTCTCCCTGTTGAAAGCTTTTCTAGTTGTTTTTAATCATTGCGTTTTAATAACATTTCAAATTGGATTCATCCACGGAACATATCCATCATATAATTTGATATTCAGCATAATATGCTGAACTTGTAGTTTCCAGAGAATTTGTTTAATATAGCCTGGAAAATGGCCACGTGCATGTTGTTAATTTAGCTACTTGGTTATATTCCAAATCTTTCATGACCATTCATTTTGATGGTTTGGATTGATGTATGCCATGGGAGAGGCATACCATGAAGTCCCCCATCTGGCCCACGAAGCCTCCTTGATTCCCTGCTGTTACCTCTGATTTCACATGATGTCCAGGGGGATGATGTGCACTGCACAAAGCCAGGGACTTGGCTAGCGCTGGGAGGAGCCCTTGCTCAAGCTGAGTCTCTCCATGTGGCACACACTGCCCCCATAGGGATGCCATGTGAAACCCAGGACTTGGCAGGCACTGGGAAGACGGCCATTTTTCCCAGCACCAGCCGAGTCTGTCAGTGTCCCGCCTGGGACTCAGACAGCGCCTGCTCTTCCCAGCACCAGCCAAGTCGCATTTTCCATGCTGGGAGAGGCATGAACCCCATCCCACTGTCAGCACAGAGAAAGGCGAAATTCAGCTCTTGAATTCAGTTCTTGGACGGTTCTAATTGCGAATGAAATGGTTTAGAAGACCATTAGAAAACCAGGAGATCAGATTTGAAAGTAGGAATCAAGTTCTAAAATCAGGAGTCTCCCACTCATGGTGGAAGAGTTGGTAGTTCTGCATAGTAGAACCAGGCCTATGACTTAACAGGGGAAAGAGGAGCTTTGCAAAGGACTTGGCCAGCTGTTGACCCTCTACTTCAGGGGTAGGCAGTGTGGTGCCTCTGGGAAGCAATGCACCCCTGGACACGTGCCCTAGGTCTCCCACTTTTAAAAAAAGTAACACATTTTCTTACTGGCAGCTGGGATTGCTGTGAAATAGGTGTCTGTTGGTGCAGAAAACTGGGTTCAAAACAGGTTTTTTTAGTGTGTTTGGGACTTGGACCTCACCTCTGCCTTGTACTTAATTATAAAGGTAGGAGAACTAAAACTAAGTTAATTGATAGGGGTAAATGGCTTCTGCTGGTCATAACGAGGGGCAAAGAGCTAGCTATGCAAGTCAGCGAAGCCTCATCCTTTGACCCCAGGAAATCCTTCTGGGCTCTGCCTGACAGTGTTCATACTATCAAGCCTTTCTTGGCAGTCTTGATGGTCAGCAACTTGCTTTATTTAAAGCAACAAAGCTGAGATTCTTATGATGTTGAATTCTACAACCCAGTACTGTACTGCATTTGGTGCACGCACAGTGCAAGTACAGAATCCTGGAGTACACACAGCCATATTTATGACTGTGCGAACATCACATAATCTTTTATGGATTCCATGCAAAGCCAGGTAAGCGGCCTCCAGCATTGGCTGCTGTCACTATGCAATGTCTTGTGCTATATTTGAGGGGGGAGGGGGGATTACAGAGGTTGCTGCTTCCCTCAACCAAGGCTGTTTCATCCTCTCCTAGAATTCCATGGTTTGGAAGAATCCATGCTACTCCGTGCCCTGCAGGCTTTACAGCAGGAACACAAGGCTGAAATCATCACCCTGGACGATGGGCGGGGCGTCAAGTTCTTCTAATGAGGATTCTGCTCTGGCTTTCTGGTCTGACTGACTAGGCAAAACTGTTCTCTGGTTTGAAGGGCTTCTCTATGCTGTGGTTTCCTTGCGTTGAAGGCAGAAAGAGCAAAATGTTGTTTTGATGGCTCAGCGTCTGGCTCTGTGTTTCTCTTCTCTGCTGCTTCTGTCCCTTTGAGGTCTTGAAGATTCTCCAACTAGATTTATGGGGGAACCGGAGTGTTTACTGGCCTCAGCTGATATGAATCAAATTTTGGCCTTCCAAGTATAGGACACACCACAGACCCTTGTTGCTTGGAGCTATGATCCACAGTTTTAGGATAAAAAATACAGTACTCCCCCTCCAGCAGGGCATGAGGGCTTGCAGACTGTGCTATCCACAGCAGGATGAAGCATAAGGACTTTGGGCAATTAAACCACAAATTATTTACAGGAATGATCTTGTGAGTTGGCACGTGTGTATGTTCATTCCATGGGGTATTTGAAGCCTTGATTCCTCCCCAGTCCCATATTACTTTTAGTCCCACACCCAAACAGGGGGAGTTCAGCCTCTTGCTGCTGCAGTTCAGCAATCCCTTCCTCTAGCATCAAGAGGAATCTTGCCCTCGCTGCAAGGAACCGAGTCCAGCTCACATTGTTTCTGCTCCTGATTCCTGGGAAGAAGAAGGTGCAATCCATGACCCAGGAGTAAGCTTGTGCCTTGTAATACAGAATGGTTTCATCTTTCAAAACCGCACACTCTGCCCTAATGGAGAACATGTGTTTTTCAGCAATATTTTGAGGATTAATGATGGATGACAATGTGATGCCTGTCTGAGATCCTACTTTAAAGAACTAAACTTTTTTTTGTCCCCAGGAATGCAGCAAAACAATAACCCTGAAAACACGCGTGCAACTCTCCTAAGGGCATAGGTTTTTTGCTACACATGCATACTAAAGAGCCATCAACTTAAGACACCTTCATTAGCAAATTTTCTGTGGTTAGGGGGAAAAAGCATTTTGAAAACTTGAAGTGTGCGTGCCACCTTCTGCTCCTAGTTGTTCTCCCTCCCAAGTATGTGGTAGGTAAGCAGGCAGCCATTTACATTATGTAGGCAAAAATAAAGGGGCACCCTTGGGGATGACACTGGAATAGAGGGAAAGCCTGCCCACTAACTCAACAAAATGAACCCAGCAACAGATGCAAGGGGAATATCTTGCTCCCATGTGAATCGTGTCTCAGCAGCCTGCTTGCTTTCACCAAGGTAGAACTTGGTGACTGGATTCTCACGATCACTGCAGCCCTGGTGGGTTGCGGCACGTGCTGGGTGACTTTTGAATATTCAAGCTGTGTCTGCAACTTGTTGGGTCTTTCACACCCAGCGAAGGTGGGTTGTGGCCATGGTTCACAAACCACCCAGAACCCATGTGCTGTTTTAGGGTTGTGGATGGCTTGTTGACTACGCCAACAACCCACCCTTGCCAGGTTCAAATGACACAACGAGCTGCAGTTGCGGCTTGAATATTTGAAGTGGCTCATGCGCCACAGCTTGACCATGTGGACTGGCCCCGTGACAGCCTGCTGAGTTCCGGGAGAGAAAGAAGACAGGTAGCGCTTTAGTTAGGGGATGAATCTGGCTCTGACATTGTAAATGGTCAGGGGCACGTTTGGCTCCCACTCCAGTGGTGCCCTCAGGTGCGTCTTTTTACTTTTTCTTGCCACTCAGTTTCATACAGAAGAAAACTAAGTGCTCCAGTGGGTGGTCAGCTATCTGCTTCTAGGGCCCAACTTGGGGTGGGCACGCTTTTGACAGGCACTTAGAATAATCTACCTCAGCTATGTCCATCATTGGTAGTGTAATTTTTCCTCCTGAGAGCACATATGGGAGACGGCTTCAGGTCCAGTTGCCAGTGCTTTCTCCTAACCTGATGACTGGTTCTTAAAAGTGAGAGAGAAAGACTACTTTTATTTTCTCGGAACCTATTGACTGTGATGCTTCCCTATATCTCTTGATTGGCTGGGTGACAGAACATTGGAGTAATTTCTTACTGCCCTGAAGCCCTTCTGTTAAAGATCTTTGGCTCTGAACTATGATACAGCGTTATATCTCCCTTTGCCTCCCTTTTTTCATGAAAAATAGATATAGCACTACAACACCATACCACTATAATGGTGATGTCTGTATTATAGTGCCAATAGCATTTCAGCAGTGACCAGAAAGGAGTTTTATGGATTTAAAAAAAAAGCCAGCATTATAACACTATACATCTTTTTCATTAAAAATTAAAGCCAGAAAACATTTTAGCAATAATTAAAAGATCTATTAAAAATCAAAAACGGGATAATAAAATGGCACCCGCCAAAAGGGTTATCATAGAGAGGAGCTGAGTTGCGATAAGTTCATTTTCCCAGTATGTCACACTGCTCACAGAAACGCTGCCTTTCAAAAACGATTGAAGAGCCGTGCCAGAGGCATCTCTGCTGGTGCTCATTGTGCTCCTTTTCTGGGGGTTTTGGGGGTGGGAGTCAAGTTTTCTGCAGTCCGAGAAAAGATGGAAGAACCACAGGATGACGATGACTGGGTGATTACAGTGTGTTGAAGCCCTGTAGAAACTGAGTGAACAAAGTGCGGTGATCGCACTCTCAAACCTCTAGCGTGGAAGCACCCTTGGCTGGTCACTCTGTGACCTGTAGGGGGAGCCAATGCACTCTTTGTAGCAATGTCTCTGGCAAGTCATATGGTGCAAGTCCTGAGAAATTACATGCACACAGGCATCCATACTCTGCGTGCAAACTTTTTTTCTCGCCTTGTGAGGCTTTGAGCTTTAGGACCAGCTCGTGTTCCTTCTTCACTTTTCATCCATTGTCTAATACCTTTTGCTGCCATTACCCCGTTATTATTTTTTACCAACTAAATTGCTTGGCAAGTGGAATTCTCATCTCTTTCCACTGGCTTTATTGATGCACTATTGTACTGACTAGGGTTGAAACCTGATTGAAACCCCTGACTCAGAAGTTCAAATGTTTCAGAACATGTCATAACATCACAGCAGTTCTGCCAATGGCTAGCTGGGGCTCACAAGGGACAAGCAATTGGCAGATTTTTGCTTATTACATAAAGAGTCGTGTCTTTGTAACTTTCAGTGTCCCAGGCTAGGTATACTCCGTTTTCCCACCAAAACGGTATTGTCCAATTTCCACAAAAACAACTTGCCATATTCTTGCACCTTCACTGGTATTTTTCTTGATGCTTACATACTTCACACATGCACTGTGTTCAGGCACTGTTAAGCAACTATGAGGTGCCTCTTCAAGTATAGTCTAGATGCTCGGTTCCCTCTCTTCTCTTGACCCTGCTGCAGATCTGCATTAAAACCCTGTTTATGAACCAATTATGTTACCAACAGAGGCCTGCATTTCATAGTCATGGTTCAACAGACTCACATGGTGGGATGGCTTTCATACAGCACGGTGTGCCTCTTACAGATTTTGAGCCTGGAAATATTGCAGAGAACTTGGTTAGATGGGAGAGCTGACTTCGTAGGATTAAAGTCAGTTATAATCTCCATGATTGCCCTCCAGATGGGTTGAAATACAGCATGGCCACTGGCTGGTGATGATGGGACTTGTAGTTCAACAAATCTGGAGGGTGCCAGTTTGGGGAAGGCTGCTCTGTGACCAACAAGGGCCTGTCTCAAATAATTTCTGGTTCTATGCATTCTGCAGGGCACACTTTGTTGTTTGCTGGATGGTGACATGTGGGTGGCATAGTTTGAAATAACAGCCTTGTCATGGGCAGATTGCTACCTGCTAGAGTTTAAATTCACTGGGGTTCCTAACCTCTGCAGCGGTGGCGGGTGTATTACGATATTTCAACACCAGGAACTGACAAATGGGTTCCTGACCAATCTAGGGGCTTTTCCTGCTGTCATGACTGGAGGTCCTGTTGAAGCCCTGGTCAACCTCTGGAATGGGGGGAAATGGCCCAGGCTCTTGACACAATTGCTCCTCAACATCCTCTCCTGCTTGCTAGACTCTACACTCCTTGGTTTTCTGAGAAGTTGGGGGTGGTAAAGCTTTCGGGTAGATGGTGGAGAAAAATGTGTGGCTCTAGCAGAGGCATTCCGAGTGGAGATGTTCCTATTACACTCTGGCCTCAAAGCAGGGAGGAGGCCTTCTCAATGGCATGCTGTGAACACTTCGCAGTGCATTTTGCTGATCAAGTTGCTCATATCTGTTCTGAGGTTGGGTGCTTTGATGGACGGCTCCTAGTGCTACCCATCAAAAGGCATTGTGGAGTCTTTTCCTTTTCCTCCTTAACATGTTTTTAAAGAACAAAGGCAGAAAAGTGGGGGGAAAGCATGGGAGGGATACAAATAGAAGATGACGTTTGTCCTCCCACCCCCTTGTAAAATTCCATGAATAAAGCAGGGTGCTTGCACAATAAAAAGCCTCGTCTGGAAGCGACACTCTACTCCATGTTAAGAGCAGGATCTGTGGTATGCTCCCTACAGGATATGATTCTGCTGGTTCAGTCTGAGGATGTGGGCAAGATGCTTGGAGAGCTGAGGTGACTATTTGCTCTCTTCATGACCCTTGCCCTTCCTCGCTGATGGAGGTAGTCAAAGGGGGACTGACAGTTTGGGTAGCGGAGGTTGTGAAAGTTTCCTTGATAGAGGGCAAACTACCATCAGCGTTGAAGGAAGCAGTTGTACGACCATTGCTGACAAAACCTTTCCTGGACCCTACCATGCTAGATAATTACTGCCCTGCCTCAAATGTGCCATTTTGGGGCAAGGTTTTAGTTCATGTGGTGGCAACTCAAATCCAGGTTTTCCTAGATGAAACTGATGACTGATCTGGATCCTTTCTAAGCTGGGTTCCTGATGGACTACCTATGCCAAGGAGCTATGCAGTGGGAGCCGGTTCTTGTTAGTTCTGCTGCACCTCTCAGCAGCATTCAATATATTCAACTACGATATCCTTTTGTGTCACATGGCTGGGAGCTACCACTTGCCCCTTTGGCCATCTTGTCCCCAGTCTGATTAACATCTACATTAAACTGCTGAGAGAGGCATCTGGGGGTTTGCAGTGAGGTTGATTTCTGGCGCCAGCAATCACAGATCAGTGTGCTGATGACACCCAAACCTCACTCTCCTGACCATCTGAGTCAGGGAAGCTATGGAGAGCCTGGACCATTGTTTGAGTACAGTGATAGACTGAATGTAGGCTAACAAGCTGAGACAATCCGGACATGACAGAGGCGCTGTTGGTCAGGACAGGTGATCCAGAGTTAGGTGTAAAACCGGTTCTAGATGGGCTTGCATTCCCTTTGAAGAACTTGATTTGCAATTGGGAGGTGCTCTTGGATCCAACTTTGCTCCTGGATGGCCTGGTAGCAACTGTGGCCAGCAGTGCCCATGCTCAGCTTTGGCTAGTGCAGCAACTGTACCCCTACCTAGGAAAAGTAAATCTGGCCACTGTCACACCTGCCTTGGGCAGGTCTAATTTAGATTACTACACTGCACTCTGCCTGAGGCTCCCTTAGAATCACAGAATTTGGGCTCCTTCACACTGAGCTTTTTATCCTGCGATTGAGATTGCTCCTTCATGGAAGTTTGCGGGCTCTTTACATGACGCAGTGATCATTCAAGGCGTCTCCTGTGCTAAATGCCCTTTGCTCCGTTTTTAAATAGATCGCAGATAATAAGCTCTCAAATTACCCCATTGTGTTCTGCTTGAGTTCCCTCCATGAAAAGAGGAAAAGCGGCAAGAAGAGGAGCGAGATCCGTGGAAGAATGGAAGACTCAGCTAAAGGGAGAAGGAGGGGGGAAGGGGGTGGGGGGAGAGGAAGTATGTGAAAAAGGGAGTCGTTGTGATCCTGCATTTAAAACGGAAGCAGAAAGCCCCATTTTAAATGCAGGATTTTAGGCTGGTGTAGAGATGCCCTTCGAAGGGGCCATTTAGCTGAGTGTAGGAATCCAGCTTGAAGCATCCCCTTAAAAACTGACCAAAAACTTCAGTTGGTGTAAAATGCAGAGGCCAGAATGCTGTGCATGGTCTACTTTTTGGAGTATATGTCTCCAATTTAATTCAATCTGCACAGGCTTCCAGTTCATTTCCAAGCACAGTTCAAAGTGCTGGTTATTACCCATAAAGCCCTCTTATAGGGCCAGAATGTTCTCGAGGTCTGCCTTCTGCCACATGAATCTGCCCACCAAGTGCAGTCACCACCTGACGCCTTGTGCCGTGCCTATTGCCACCTGAAGCTTGGTTGGCTGAAATGGGGGACAGGGCCTTTACAGCTGTGGCATCCAGTTTGTGGAACTCCTTCCTTGGGAGGCCTGACTGGCCCCTTCTGCTTGGGTATTTTGCAAACTGAAAACCTTTCTGTTCTGGGTGTGCCCTTGTCATGCACCAACTGGGCTTCGGCATCAATATCCCCCACTTCCCTGCCCCACTGATAGCACCTTCTCAGGGTGGGTGGACCGATTTACCCAGCAGCTAACCGCCTCCTCCGCCAGGAAGGCTGCTGCTGCAGCAGCAGCAGCAGCAGCAGCACTGGTGGCACAGTCATCTGGAAGGAGTTGCGCAGCAGTGTTTGTATTCCCCACAATGTCACGCTCAGAGTCAGGCATTCTGGGGCACAAAAGCAGCAGCTGCTCAGTTCCCAGTTCCAGCTGATCAGGCCATTGCAGCACCTGCTTGCCTGCCTGCCCGGAGGAGGTTGCCCACGGTTGCAGTTCCCACCATCGGTGGAGGCCAGGGGCTCTGACGTTAGTGGGCCTGTGAATCCATTCTGGGTTTCAGTCGGAACCAGCCAGAGCGCTAAAGGATCTGAGAAGGTTTTGAGCCCAATCCCACAAATAGGTTCAGCCCCTTGGACAGCTCCTCTAGGGGTCTGGCTGGCACTGACTGAAACCCGGAATGGGTTCACAGGCCCACTGACGTCGGAGCCCCTGGCCTCCACCAATGGTGGGAACTGCAACCGTGGGCAACCTCCTCCAGGCAGGCAGGCGAGCAGGTGCTGCAATGGCCTGATCAGCCGGAACTGGGAGCTGAGCAGCTGCTGCTTTTGTGCCCCAGAATGCCTGACTCTGCGCGTGACACTGTGGGGAATACAAACGCTGCTGGCCCCCGCGGCCCGTCATTGCTGGGTATGCCTGCCCACCCACCCGGCTGGCGTTGGGGTAGCCCCAGTGCCGGTGGCCTCACCTGAGAGCGGGCCGCCGGCAACTGCTCGAGGGTATCGGATGCCAGGCCTACGTTCTGCTGAGCTGTTGGTCTGACTTTACATTCTGTATCTTTGTTGTTGTGATTATGTTTTAACTGGCCCTAGTTCTAGTGCTCTCTATTGTTGTATAACATTTTTATTGCTGTAAGCTGCACTGGAGGCCCTTATGGGCAGAAGGCCAGGGAATCCGTGTTTTTATAGATAATAAATATGTGGTCTACAGCCCCCCTCCCCAAATGCTCATTTTCTCATATGCAGAGTGATCTGCAGACCATGCATGTCCTCAGAAGCAGGCAGGGAACAGCCAGATAGGCTGTTTGCGTTATTTGGATCTGCTGATGCAGCCTTAGAAGACGTGCCTTCATGCCAAGAAAAAATGGTCTATGGAAGAGAACAAAGCCTAACTGAAGCAACAGAGGAGTGAATAACCCAGTAGCAATTCTTGCTAGGAGATTGCGCCTTTGCTGGTAGGAACGATGTCCTCCCCAGTATGATGCTTAGGGGGTCAAACTCAGAAATAGCCCAAGAAGATGGATTAACTTGAGCCAGGGCTATCAAGGTAGCTAGAGCTCATGAGGCATCAGAAGAGCTTACAAAAGTACTGTGGCCACAGGGGTGCATAGTATAAAACAAAGACAAAGCTACAGCGTGCAAGGCAAGACAGATAAAATTATTTAGTCTGGAGCCAAGGAACAAGGACAGAAATTGACTGAATCAAAATATTCCATCATCGTTACACCTAAGCGAATATTTTTTCACTAACTTAAATTGTTCTTAGTTTTACACTTTAAAATGCATTTAGGTAATTGCTCTGCAGCAAATTAACTTATGTGCTATAAGCTTGACTACAACTTAATTTTGTAAAGAAATATTTTATTGAAATTTATCAGAAAATACATCAATACATTATCAGTATTATACTGACAATAGTAATATACAAAAAGAAAACGAACAAATCCAGTAAAAGTATAGTTATACGCATTTTATTTCTACCTACTGCAATCATGAATTTTCTATTACATGCTTCTCCTTTAAGAAATCCTTTGTATACTATAAAAAACTAGTATCTTAATTCTGTTTCATGAGAGTTAACTTCATACCATGACACTGATCCATATTTCAATATCTTTTTCAATGCCTCTGGAATGGAGACATTAGGATTCATCAGAGATAGCACTGTATCATCTGAAGGCCAAATATTTTCCTGTCTCATAACTGTTCTGCAGATCTAACATTATTTTGTAGTTATCCAGTTCTTTCAATACATCTTCATCTAATGTGCTTTTATTGCTTGTCTCTAAGTCTTTAGCTACCTTTCTCTTTTTATTACAGTGGGTCAAGATATTAACAAAAACATCTCATAGGCTTAACTTGACCCACTGTGTTACAGTATAAAAACAGCTAGTATAGCTCTCTTTTTAGGTGGTTCAATACTTGTCCTCCCTTAATGGAAAATCATTCCATAGCTACGTACCTCTATTATACTGACTGCTGCTCCTTTCCAGCTCAGAAAAATGGGTGTAGGATCTAATAAAGTATGCTGCCCAATTTTTATATTCTTAACATCCAGTAATAAAGTTGGAGAACTAAACAACATAACTATACATTAATAGCTTATTCAAAACTACTTATTTGTAATAACTACTAAATAATATTTAAACAGAGTAACCCAATTGCACTTTACCCTTAGCCTCCAATATAATTTTATAAAGGACTGAAATAACTACTAACATTTTATCTAAAAACCATGCTAATTGGGATTGATTGCAATTTAAACTTGATCTACATTAATAAAATACAATATAACCGTAATTGCCTTTTTCTACTAACCTAAAAGAATTGGTTAAACAAATTGCACTTACTGCTATCCAATTCCCCTATACTTAATTGCACTTTACCTCTAGCCTTAAATATCGTTGCTAATTGCACTTTGCCCTACCATAAAGACAATTATAACTTTTATATATAATCTCTAATGCTAGAAGGTATCAGTTCTGACAACAGACAATATAACCAGATTTTAGTTAGTAATTTTTCTAAGAATTTCCAAAATAGAACATTGTACTTGTCATAAAAATGAATCCCAAGATTCAATAAATAAAAGTAATCACTAAAGAACACTTATTAGAAATCATATAGGCAGGGAGTCCAAAACCTTTCACATAAACAGACAGGCCATGTTTCCATGAGAACGGAATGGTGAAGCAAATGAGGGAATACTGGATTATTAATGGAATTGGCTCCATGCAGGGTTCTACAAAGGACTGCACAGCACCATTATAAAGTCAGGGCCAGAAATATTGGAACAAGGATAACTGTTTTGGCAGTTGGCTTCTGTACACCAGCTCATCGAAGTTGAAAGGAAACACACCCAGATGGGAGCGAAGTCAGGACTTTCAGCTGTAATTCAAGGGGTTGGACAAAAGTGGGGCACTAACCATTCAGGAAGGACAGCCAGTGGCATCCACCCCACCCCACCCATCATTGGTGGCTCATAAGTAATGGAACAAACCAACATAATTTCAAACTTAAGGATCGCTTTTAATACCTGGATGAAAATCCTTTGCAGTCAATGACTGCCTGAAGTCTGGAACCCATGGACATGACCCACTGCTGAGTTTCCTCCCTCGAGATACTTTACCAGGCCTTTACTGTAGCTGCCTTCAGCTGCTGCTTGTTTGTGGGTCTTTCTGCCTTCAGTCTTGTCTTCAGTAAGTGAGAAGCATGCTCTATTGGGTTGAGATCAGGTGACTGACTTGGCCATTAAGGAACATCCCACTTCTTTGCCTGGAGAAACTCTTGGGTAGCTTTTGCTGTATGTTTTGGGTCATTATCCATCTGCAATATGAAGCGGCGTCGGATCAGTTTGGCAGCATTCGGCTTGAATCTGAGCAGAAAGTATAGCTCTATACACTTCAGAATTCATCCTGCTGCTTTTATCAGCAGTCAGGTCATCAATAAACACCAGTGACCCGGCTCCATTGGCAGCCATACATGCCCATGCCATAACACTGCCTCCACCATGTTTGACAGATGATGTGGTATGCTTTGGATCATGAGCTGTTCCTTTCCTTCTCCATACTTTTCTCTTCCCATCATTCTGGTACAAGTTAATCTTGGTTTCATCAGTCCAAAGAATCTTAGTCCAGAACTGAGCAGGCTTTTTTAGGTGTTTGCTGGCAAAGGCTAATCTGGCCTTTTGGTTCTTGAGCATTACCAGTGGTTTGCACCTTGTTGTGAAGCCTCTGTATTTACATTCATAAAGCCGTCCCTTGACTATAGATGTTGACAATGACATGCCTACCTCCGCAAGAGTGTTCTTGACCTGGCTAGATGTTGTGAAAGGGTTCCTCTTCACCATGAGCAGAATTCTGCAGTCATCCACTTTAGCTGTCTTCCACGGTCTTCCAGGCCTTTTGTTGTTGCTGAGCTTGCCAGTTAATTCCTTCTTTTTCAGGATGTTCCAAACTGTTGTACTGGCCACTCCCACTGTTTTTGCTATCTCTCTGATGGGTTTATTTTGTTTCCTCGGCCTAATGATTGCCTCCTTCACTCACATGTCACCTCTTTGGACCTCATGTTGGGGGTTCCAGTGAACAGCTACCAAATGCAAATGTAACACTCAGAACCACCTCCAGGCCTTTTATCCGCTTGATTCGTCATGGGGCACCCAGGAAACAGGCCACACCTGGCCATGCAGCTGCTTGTCAGCCATTCGTTCCATTACTTATGAGCCACCAACGATGGGGGTGTGTGTATGCCACTGGCTGTCCTTCCTGAATGGTTAGTGCCCCACTTTTGTCCAACCCTTTGAATTACAGCTGAAAGTCCTGAATTGGCTCCCATCTGGGTATGTTTCCTTTCAAATTCAATGTGCTGGTGTACGGAGGCCAACTGCCAAAACAGTTATCCTTGCTCCAATATTTCTGGCCCTGACTGTAAGTTGCTGACAGAAACATACTTCTGGGTGGGGTGGGGTGGGGGGATTGGAAGTTAACATCATCAGACTGGCAGGGGTTGCTCAACCAATCAGAGAGGCTCCAGGCTCTACTCTCCTTAATGGCAAGCTCGGGAACAAGCCTCATTGACCACAATGGGAGTTACTTCTGAGTAGACCTTTCTGGACCTATGACTGATTCCACCCATTTCTTCCCTTTCCCTCTAAATACCAGGCTTCCGCATTAGCAGGCACCCCTGACTAAATGTGCTATCGTGCGAAAGCCCAAACATGTGATAGTGCATTTTTAGGAACAAGCCTCATTGACTACAACAGGAGTTAGCAGGAACCCCTGAACTAATGAGCTATTGCATGATAGCGCAAATGTATGATAGTGCCATTTTGCGATTGAGTGACAGAGTGATAGCGAGATACTGACATAGAGGGTATGCGTATCGATGGAAGATCTGTGCAGTACTGTTATAATGAGATAGCGCCTTTAGCGTATAATATGAAAACTGTACTATGATGCTTGCGGCATCATTTCCCGGGTCCAAAGGACACAAAGGAGTATTAGCCGTGGATCCTCCCCACATGTAGTTCTGGGGAAGCAACCTGAGATAAACCTGATTTTCAGGCTGTAGTGGGAGTACTTGCTTGCCTGTGATAGCACGCTTGTACTCACTAGTGATCTAGTGCTTATTTTCAATGTTTTTTTTTAAAGTTGGTCCCTCGGCATCCTGCTCCAAAATGGCAGTTAAACTTCAGGAAAACAGGGAGGGAAAGGGTTGGGTCAGTGAGGTCACAGGCAGGTGGGTGACACACACCCCTGGGCAAGGCTACATGCCCCCATGGGCAGGACTATGATACTGATGTAAGTGCAGGTGATGGAACACACCCCAACAGGACTGTAACCAAGCCGAAGTAAGGAGCAGAAGTCGGTCTATAACCAGTCTCAGGAGAACCGGTTTTCCCATGATAAACCAGTAGCAATGGAATTCGCTATCACAGGATGTAGTGATGGCCACCAACTTGGTTGGCTTTAGAAGGGGGTTAGACAAATTCCTGGAGAAGTCTATCAATGGCCACTAGTCCTGATAGTTATGTGCTACCTCCAATACCCGAGATGGTATGCCTATGTACACCAGTTGCTGGGGAACATGGGCGGAAGGGTGCTGTTGTGCTTGTGTCCTGCTTGTGGGTTCCTGGTCAACAGCTGGTTGGCCACTGTGTGAACAGAATGCTGGACTAGATGGACCCTTGGCCCGATCCAGCAGGGCTCTTCTTATGTTCGTATCTAACACCGTTCAACTTTGTAGAAGTAAAGAGGAACAGGAGGGAGTAGGAGAAAGGAACTGATTAAGTTACAGGACGACAAGGGGGATGAACACGACCAGCAGCTGTTGATACAACACTTTCTCCATTTCCCCCATAGGGTCTGGAAGCATGCGGAGTTGTCCCTATTATTCAACACTCACTAGCCTCTTATGAGCCCTGGCTCCAGTGAAGGCCTGCTTTTCTTACAAGTTCTGTTCCTCCCCACCCCACACTGCCTAGGGCACTTCTTTGAGGTGGGTCTGCTTACCTTTCTACCCAAGCTGGGTTTTTCCCCTTCTGTGTCCTGGTGACCTTGAGCAGTAAATCTTTAACGGGCACTCAAGGAGCTTGTGTGTCTTTCCAGCATGCCCTGGCTCAGGCCTGCCTCCGGGCTTCACATTCCTGCCAAAATCACCTTCTCCATCTGCCCTTGCTCTCTCTGACTGAGACTCTGAGTCTTAATTAAACAGCCTGCCTCATGAGGAAATGGCTGATAGGGGATGAGATAAGGGGGCTGTCAACCATGTTTTCTTTCCATCCTGCCTCTGTCTCTCCCTCACCAAATTCCAGGCTTTCACAAGTTACCTTTCTTTTCACCACATGAATTCCTCAGCCTCCCAGTATGGATGGTATCCCTCCCTCCATCTTTGACCAGAAGATGCAATCCCTGGCACTCTTAATTAACATTCAGTAGACCTGCAGCCAAATATCTGGATGGTCATTCAACTTAACAGCCATGCCATTGCTCTTGCTGCTCCATTAATTTCTTCCCTGGCCTACTGTAAGACAGGCTTCAAAGCACCCCTTGTCTTCCTTCTGGCCAACAGCACACAAACCTTTCACTTTCCCTACAGACCAGCACTGTTTGTCAGAGAGAGAGAGAGAGAGAGAGAGAGAGAGAGAGAGAGACAGAGTTTACTCACATCCAGTAGCTAGGGGGAGTTTCCAGGCAGGTGTCAATTAGTCAATACCCAGTTATTAGCCTATTTTTTCATATGTATGTGATTGATATTCTGATATTTACTTATTTTGCTAACTCCTCCTTTAACCCACTTCAAAAGGGGGAGATAAAGTGAAGCATTTTCTTCGGGAAGCAGGTGTGATTCCTGCTGCAAGCCACATTTCTCCCTCTAGCCCTGTGAGGAAAGCCATCTCCATCAGGGTGGTGCTTTGGCAAAGGACCTGATGGCCCGTGGGGGAAGGCCGTTATTTCTCCGTTAAACCCTGTTTTGTTTCCTTCTCTACTCATTCTCCTTCCTAATACTTCTGAAGACTTGGCTGCACCCTTTTCCACCGAGGGGGCTGCAAAGCAGCAGAACAGGCCCCATCTAGTCTTTTGCCCTCTGAAGTCACCGCTGCAGCTGCAGTTGTTGATTCCATAGCAAGAGGAGTATGAAGGGGCCGGGGGGGGGGGGAGAGATAAACACTGTTATCAGGCAGATGCACACTCTGTTTAGGGAGGGGAGCAAGGAAAAGGCCACTTCGAAAGCCTCTTCAGTTCCACCCTGGGTCTGGCTGAATTTAAGACATTTCACCCATCCATTTGGAGTGTGTTTGCACCTTCCTAGAATTCCTTTCACCCCATAAGTGGAAACTGCTCCTGTGTGAAAGGCTCTGTTCTTGTTTGTAAGTCAGAAGCTACAAGAGTAGAAATATGGCAGCCGGGAGAACTAATTTAGAGCTGATTGCATTGAATTCTCTCTCACATACCAAATACGACATTACAGAAGAGCAGCCATGTTGGTGCAAGAGGACAAAGAAAGATCATGGCATTTCTGAGGTTCATTAGTGATGATGACATGAACTTTTAAGACCCAGCATCTGAAGAGGTTCATGAAACTCCTTCCTTAGTAATCCAGCCTAGAGTGCCATAGGTCTCTGACTTCAACAATTATGCATCTTTTTTGTTGCTCTATTCCTCCAGGACAGAGCATAATTATTGGATTTACTAAGCTATTTGGTAAGTTATTCGGAGGTGCTGCTCTCTTCCAGCATCTTGCATTTCACTTAGGGACATTTCATATGTTACACAATTCCTCCACAGAAGCCACTTCCATGTAAGAACTCTGGGTATATCATCATGTGGACCAATCACACACTTGGATTTTTGCCGTGTGTACATGCGAAGGAAAAATGGCATATGCAATACTTGACAATCTGCGTGCAGTTTTCATATTAATTCCTGCATGGAAGTGCCCTTTGTGTGTGTGTGTGTGTGGGGGGGTGTTGTATGGCTTGGATCCAGACTAGGGATGGATGAGAAAATTGTTCAGTCTAAATTTTTATATGAACTTACCCAGTTTCCACCTCCCAGGCCTATATGTAAACCAGAATGCACTTGCACACCAAACTCCATTCTTTTCAGAAGTTTGCAATTAAATTCACAACTTTAAAAAATGTGCCAAAAATGCATATATTAAGGAAAAGTGCACTAAAATACATTATATTGGGGTAAAATTGCTTGCAGAAAGTCCACACACTAGGTAAAGGGTATCAGCTACCATTGCCTCCCTCTTTCCGCCAGCAAGAGCATCCTGTTAGCAGAGTTCTGTTCATAGGAACTCTAGATCCATCCCAGTGAGTTTTAAGGCAGGTCTGCATAATTAATAGATGTGAAAATTAACTAAAGCTGTCATCCAGAACTAAAATCTGCACCCCCCCGCCACACACACACACACACACACACACACACAATGAGCTGGTTCCCCTTTTTTGGTCCTAGTTTTGGCTGAAAAAACCCAACCCAACCAACAAGCAGAACTATTTTAAAGGTGACTTTTTCCTTCCAGTGTGTGTTCAACGCTGGCAGAAAACTTGCTGTTTTGGATAACAATACTACAGCCTTTCCCACCTAATAACAAGATCCACAGCTGAAAATGTCATTATGTCTTTTAAAGCTAGTTCACTCCGAACACTGAAGGTCCTTGAACTTATTTTTTCAAGTACTGATTAATGTAGTACCGTAACAGAATATTTCCATGAATGTACTTATTAGTGTACAAACCAATTAGAGTGCTTTACTGTTGCACTGCTGTATCTCCATGGATTCCAGGTTTCCAATCACCACGTCAGTGTGGTGTTGGATAAGCAAATTCACTGGAAGCTGTGAGGTATGTCAGGATGCTGAGTCACCCAGGAAGAAGAGAAGCCCCGTTATGCAATAGTAACAACAATCAAGGGTGACATTACATTTGTTGCCAGCTCCACTGCAGTTGTAATTATTATCTTCTATGGCTGGCTAATACTTTCCTAACCATGCATGGCTTTCTGCATGGCTCTGGCATGAGTCTACATTGACAGATCTTGCTTTCTGGGGCCCATCTACACCCTCCAGGGCGGGTGCGAGTCGAGGTCCCTCATGACAGATGACACAGTCACGACTTCGCAGCCATCCATGGTTTTCACCTGGAAAATGTGGAGTTCCTAGGAGTTGTTTTGCTCCAATGTTTCTCATTTGCTACGGTTTCCCCACGCTTGTGAGCTGTCTGTCCCTTCCCCAAACCAACTTTGCATTTTGCAGTGGGCATGTTGTAGGTGTGCGTAGTGCCTGCATAATTCTGTGATGCCCCTTTACATCCCCCATCCCTTCGCAGCTGCGCAGTTACAGAGGCACAGAGGGGCGTCTTCATCTTTTTAATCACACTTGCTCACATTTTTGCAGCTTTGTATCCTCGCAACGGTTGCTTTTGGACTCAGTACCCAAGGGCTGGAGGGGAGGGGGCCTTGTGGGAGAACCAACATCGCTCCGGCCACCATTTCGAAGCGACGGCTAGGCACGTAGTGCTCATGCTTCTGAGTGTGAACCATCACGAGAGTCTCAGGCTGAGGAACTGACAAAAACTTATGGTGTGGAAATAAAAGAGCACAAAATACCGACTTTTTACCTAAAAAGGGACGGGAAGGCACAGCAGAGCCCCTCAAATACAAAACAGCCACTGAAGTGTCGCACCCCCACACTCATGGGACTGCATGGATGTACATTTCAGTATAATAGCTAAAAAAAAGGGCACGGCGAGTCTGTTAGGGAAGCATGCAGGACATCACGAGTGTATTGCAGGGCATGCTGATTCGAAGCTACATTGCTGCACAGTTGCGACGGGATGGTGGGTCAAAGCGGTGCCATATAGATGAGGCCCTGCTGAAAAGACACTGAATTCAGTGCCCCTGCCTGTGGCCTCATGCTAGGGTTCTTTAAAAAATCATTAACACACCAGCTTATCTCTGAGGACTTCAAGGTGGCTTACAACAAAATAATAGAATCGTAGAATTGTAGGGTTGGAAGGGGCCTTTAAGACCATTGAATCCAACCCCCTGCTCAATGCAGGAATCCAAGTCAGAGCATCCCTGACAGATGGCTATCCAGCTTCATCTTGAATGCCTCCAGTGTGGGAGAGCCCACTACCTCCCTAGGCAATTGGTTCCATTGTCGTGTTGCTCTAACAGTCAGGATGTTTTACCTGATGTTCAGCCAGAATCTGGCTTCCTGTAACTTGAGCCCATTCTTCCATGTCCTGCATTCTGGGGTGATCGAGAAGAGGTCCTGGCCTTCCTCTCAGTGACAACCTTTCAAGTACTTGAAGAGTGCTATCCTATCTCCCCTCAGTCTTCTCTTCTCAAGGCTAAACAGGCCCAGCTCTTTCAGTCTCTCTTCATAGGGCTTTGTTTCCTGATCATCCTTGTTGCCCTCCTCTGAACCTTCTCCAGCTTGTCTGCATCCTTCTTAAAGTGCGGTGCCCAGAACTGGACACAGTACTTGAGATGAGGCCGAACCAGTGCTGAGTAGAGGGGAACTAGTACTTCCTGGGATTTGAAAGCTATGCTTCTATTAATGCAGCCCAAAGTAGCATTTGCCTTTGTTGCAGCCACATCACATTGTTGGTTCATCTTCAGCTTGTGATCGACAACAATTCCAAGATCCTTCTCGCTTGTAGTGTGGTTGAGCCGTGTATCCCCCATCTTGTAACTGTGCATTTGGCTTCTTTTTCCTAGGTGCAGAACTTGGCATTTATCCCTATTAAAATTCATTCTGTTGTTTTCTGCCCAGCACTCTCATCTATCAAGATCACTTCGAATTTTGTTTCTGTCTTCCAAGGTATTAGCTATCCCGCCCAATTTTGTGTCATCTGCAAGTGTGATGAGCATTCCCTGCACCTCCTCCTCCAAGTCATTAATAAAAATGTTGAAGAGTTCTGGGCCCAGGACTGAGCCCTGCGGTACCCCGCTTGTTACCTCTCCTCAGTTTGAGAAGATCCCATTAATAAGCACTCTTTGAGTCCGATTCTGTAGCCAACCGTGGATCCACCTGATAGTTGTTTAATCTCGCCCACTTTGAGCTAGTTTACTAATCAGAATATCATGGGGCACTTTGTTGAAAGCTTTGCTGAAGTCACGGTATATTATGTCCACACCATATTATGTCATGATCAGCTGTTCTAGGGCACAGTTGTTAAAGGTATCTAGAATTTTTGCCTCTGTCATGACCAAAACACACATTGCTTTCCCCCAGAGGACTGGAAACAAAGCCCTATGAGGAGAGACTGAAAGAACTGGGCATGTTTAGCCTTGAGAAGAGAAGACTGAGGGGAGATAGGATAGCGCTCTTCAAGTACTTGAAAGGTTTTCACAGACAGGAAGGCCAGGATCTCTTCTCGATCATCCCAGAGTGCAGGACATGGAAGAAGGGGCTCAAGTTACAGGAAGCCAGATTCTGGCTGAACATCAGGAAAAACTCCCTGACCGTTAGAGCAATACGACAATGGAACCAATGACCTTGGGAGGTGGTGGGCTCTCCCACACTGGAGGCCTTCAAGATGAGGCTGGACAGCCATCTGTCAGGGATGCTCTGACTTGGATTCCTGCATTGAGCAGGGGGTTGAACTCTTATAGGCCCCTTCCAACCCTACTATTCTATGATTCTATGATCCCCAAGAGCCATCAGAAAACTGCTTGGATTCACCAGTCTCTTGAGGCTGGCCATCCTCATTCTATAAATCCCTTACCAGGATTTTGCCCCAGGAACTCTTTTTACTTCTGGGGCTCAGAGATGAAGTAATTGTTGGGGATTAAGTTTTGTCTGACTACACTTGAAACAGAAGACAACTGCAAGCTTTAAACAGGACCTTTAATATTAACAGGCATCTTCTTGTTGCAACTAAACCAGGCAAAGTAAGTAGGGAAAGGTGAAACCAAAACCAGCACCCCAACTCCCTACATGCGTTACTCATTGAGTGGCTTTTCAGCCAGTTATTTTCCTTTCCATACTGTGGGTTTAACTAATGGCTGTTGCTTATTCCAACAATAATTATACATGAAATTTTGTTGAGCTTGTGTGAAGTGCTCTTCTGTCACTACTGAGTAACTAGTATCTACAAACCAGCCCCTCACACTTGGATTAAGAGACTGGGCTTCGGAGCCAAAGCATGTCATCTCTGTTTTCAGAACTGAGTGCTACTAAGAAGCAGTGGGGAGGGAGAGCCTTTTGGTGTTCTAAAAACTGAGCAAAAACAAATAAGAGACAATTTTATAAAGAACAGTGGTACCCACACTCAAGTCTGCCTAAAACCCCTGGCCCTTAATACGGGATTTTTCTATGTGGGATTTTTCTGTCAGGGTATTTCTAAAAAGGTAAAGGTGTCCCCAACCAGTCGTGTCCGACTCTAGGGTGCAGTGCTCATCCCCGTTTCTAAGCCGAAGAGCCAGTGCTGTCCGAAGACGCTTCCGTGGTCATGTGGCCGGCATGACTAAACACCGAGGTGCACGTAACGCTGTTACCTTTCCCGCCAAGGCAGTACCTATTTATCTACTTGCAATTTCTTGCTTTCAAACTGCTAGGTTGGCAGGAGCTGGGACTGATGATGGGAGCTCACTCCATCACGCGGCACTCAGGTCTCGAACTGCTGTCCTGCCGACCTTCCGGTCTGCAGTTCAGCATCTTAACCACTAAGCCACCGCGGCCCCTATTTCTACACCAGCCTAAAATCCTGCATTTAAAACAGGGCTTTCTGCTTCCGTTTTAAATGCAGGATCATCACGGACTCCATTTACGTGTGCTTCCTTTCCCCACCCCGTTTCTCCCCGTATCTGAGTCTTCCATGATCTTTCACTGATCTCACTCCTCTTCTTCCCACGTTAACTCTTATCATGGAGGAAACTGAAGTGGAACACAACGGGAAATTCGATAGCTCATTATCTGCAATCTATTTAAAAATGGAACAAAGGGCATTTGGTGCAGGAAGGTCACAGCAGGGTCACGGCGTCATGTAAAGAGCCCGCAAACTTCCATGAAGGAGCAATCTCAATCACAGGATTAAAGCTCCATGTGATGAAGCCCTTAATCTGCTGCATTAATCTGGTTTTGTTGGAGAATTGAGATCCGAGCACTGCACGAGGAGCTTTTCCTTAACTGCTTTTGTGCTTCATGACCTCTAGGTGGCACTGTGGTATAGCGGAATAGCACAAATACACAAGAGGAAATTACGCTTTTTCCCCATGAGAAAGAATACCCCATTTTCCCTGCACTAAAAAAACTTGCGGAAAGTGCTTTTTACAAATAGAAGTGAAACTGGAGGATCATGATGTCATCTAAAGAACCCGTAACCAACCATGAGTAGGGAATGACGAGCACACAACAAATGCCTCATGTAGAAAAGCTCATGGAGATATAGAGATTAGTTGTGTTAATTTGCCTTGAAGGAAAGGTGCTCTTCATGGGCTCAGGTGCACCCTAGTCTTTACTGTGAGTTCACATCTTCCAAGATTGCACCCTCCTGTTAGAAACAAATTCCAGGACTGAGCTCAAATTAAGCGCAGGAAGTAGGTCCTTCAGCACGAGATACCCACCAGGTCTCCAGCACAAGAGATGGAACTATCAGTAGTGGTCCTCCTGCCTAACACTGTAGCTTCAGCCCCTTCTGACAGGCAAAGAGCCACTCTTATGGGAGAGGCTGTTTGCCTTCAAGCTGTCTCGGCACTACGTATCAACTCCTGTTCCATTTTGTGGTTTGATCACTCAAACAGCATCAGGAACAGTATAGACGGAACCTGTTTTTCTTCTGCCTGTGGGCTTCTGGCATCCTCTCCAGGAGAGAGAGAGAGAGAGAGAGGTGCAAGTGAGCATACAGAAATACAAAAATAGATTAAGGCAGTAATTCTTAAAGAAATCTTTTTGAAATTAACTTGGACTCTAAGTAGACAAGACATTGGAGATATTTGATCAGATCTTCTGTCTCTTTCCATTTTAACAAATAGCAACTGCAGGGGAGGCAGTTTGAATTGGGACTGTGTAACTGGGAGAGGAATGGCTCCATGTCTCCCCCAGCACCATTTTTCCTGCTGATAACTGCCCCCCACCCTCAGCTGCTATTTTCTTCATTACATTCCCCTAATGGGATAAATAGCATCTGGAGGGGAAGGCATTTTTCTTCGAGAAAGTGTTTGTGTATGAATTAGATATTTATTCACATATATTTTGGGCCTATAAATCCTGCCAACAGCACTGGCTTCCACTGTCCTTGGAATCAATGTCCCTGATTATTAGGGTGCATTGTTCTTCTTATCAATTGTCCCTACCTCCTGCCTATGCTCAAGGAATTCTGGGATTGATAAGTCTTGAGAGAACATGTCACATAGAGAAGCACAAATCTCCCTGTCTCTCAAACTAGAAATTGTAGTTTTAAACTGGACAGCCAAATGCCCTCTGTACAAGAGAAGGGCCTGGGCCAGCAACTCACTGTTTAGAACGTTACTTGTTCTGCTCTAACAATGCAGATTGGCGCCAGCAAATCTCACAAGATCTGCACAATAGGAACACAGATCTAGGAAATTATGTTTTCGGAAATATCCCAAAGCATGATCTACAATTTAGCCTCATTTTTTTTCCTCATGTCAAAGGGGTTGCAGTTCGGGCCAGGGAACCCTAAAGTGTACCCTTCCCTCCCACCCCATGCTGAGACCTTGCTCTCTCTCCCAGAACTATGGTCCAGTTCATATATGCCCCCTACAGCTGTTATTTGCTAAAATTTAAAGAGCAAAAAAAATCTGATCACAGATCTCCAGCATCTCATCAGGCTTTTATTCTGCTGTGCATAGCAGAGGATTCTGGGGCATATGATAGGGTACACACTCAGCTCCCACCTGTATCTCTCTGTGAACTGAAAATATTCCCTAGACCACACCCAGTACTCCTCTTCGGCACTGTAGTGGTGAGCAAGCTGTCTTTCAGGGATCTTCTCGTTGACCAACTCTCGAAAACCTTTTGAGGAACCTCAGGGTTCCCTAGATCACAATTCGAAAACTACTACATTGCGTGATCTTGTTGACTGGACTAACCTCTATCGGTGATATGAGGAGTAGTATGTGAGCTTTTGAACTACTCAGAATTTTTCACCCAGCTGTAGAGATAAACTTCTCAGCTAGAAAGGGGGAATGCTTAGTGAAACTGTTGTATGGGTGTGTGTTTTTTAATATATCTTTTAAAAAGGTGTTTATTTTTTAATGTTATTTTATTAAATACATAAATATGTACATTATATTAAAACATGAACAGAGACATTAAATGACATACATGTGTGTATTAAAGCATAGAAATAAGTTATTAATTATGCAATCGATACACTTTTTCCTGCCAATAATCTTAAATTAATATATTAAATTAATCTTAAAGAACTCATTCTTTTAAGATCTTTTGAAGTCATATCTTTAAACCTATTACATTTTAATAAATTGAACCACTGTTTTCTACAGTTGGGAGTTTCAGTGGAATAGAGGCCTGGCCCCCAGGTATTCAGAACTCCAAGTTCAACAGGGTGTTACATCCCATTGTAATGCCCCAAGAAGCCACGTGCTCTCCATTCCACCCATTGTCCATTGTCTTTTACTAAGCATATTTTAAGAGGTATTATATGCACTTATTTTCTTTTTCTTTCTTTTTTTCTTTAAGGTGATCTGAGAGAATAGAAGACAGCAATTTTGGACAAAATTCAGTGGTTAATTTTGATACAGAGAGGTATTGAAACTCAATCTGCCCAATAACTACAAGGAATCTTAAAGACTAACCAAGGTACCTAACAGACTAACTAATTTATTATGGCATAGTTTACATGGACTAGAGTCCGCTTCATCAGATGCATGAAGTGTTATGCTTAGTTACAAGTACATATACACATGGTTTGCAGGGAAGGGAATTGTAAACAGTGAGATCAGAGGAAAATGGAATGCAGAAAGTGCAGTCAGTGATACTTATCTTATTAATAGTGGCCATTCACAGAACAGTTGCTGGGTGATAACACAAGCATGCTTACAAGGATGAGCTAATTAACACATTTAGTATGGTCAAACAAACACCTTTATCCCTGTTCAAGGTACAGGAGGTAAGAGCTGAACCTCTTGATGAATTGTAGTTCAGCTGTTCCATGCTGCAATCTGTCCTTAAAGTTCTTTTGACCAAGAACAGCTACCTTCTTACCTGGAAGCTCATCTCCTAATCCATGATGGTTTTAAAAACTCATTGGTCGCTGGTGCCCCCCACCCCATGGTAGTGCCCCATCTAACCCACCTAGCTCTACTCACTCCTGTGTTCCACCCCACCTGTGGATTTTTCAAGATCACCCTTATTTTCAGCCATCCTGAAAAAGTCCTCCTTGAGCCACTACGTCTGTGGGCCAAACGCGATGTTTGTGTGGTTATTAAACATGTGCTTGCCAGTTTACCTATTAAGCAGAGGATCTACTTTTTATATCATAATGAGTGTGCGAGGAAAGGGAATGAAACCCACCTCTCCCCTACCTAACCTCACCACATTCAGCTGCTTAACCTTTTCCCCCTGCCTGGCCAACTTCCAGTATTGGAGCTGGACTGGAGAAAAAGCTTAAAGCATCTGAGTGTGGAGGGAGGGGGAGAGACAGGTTTTGTTCCCCACCCTTGTTTGCTCATTTTGATATTAAAAACAGACTCCAGGGCCAGCCCCCCAACCCCCAAGATACATAGTACCCAAAGCTGGTCATGTTATTTTTGCAGCAGTCACAGCAAATCCCACAAGTGCCTCTTTCCCTTTCTGGCAGTAAACATACAATAATTATACGTTAAATCACTAGCCATTTTCTGCCTTTTCATGACACCCAAAGTCAGCTGCCTGAAGGAGCCACCCCACTCTCCCTGGCCCTGGTAAACTCTCCCACCCGTTTTATAGGCCTGGCCCTGTGAATACATCGCAGAGCTGAAAGGGGGTAAATGCTAATTTAAGGAAGCTATTATTTATGCATGTGTTTATATGAAGAAAGTATTCAGAATAAATGGGTTCTGAACTTTAAAGAAGTTTTTCTAATTCAAGTTAAACATTTCTGAAGCTCTTTATAGAGCCTAAAATAAACTTGGGCTTGGCAAGAGCTTTGCTGGTTAGGGGGCCTCACTGATTGTCCATTCCTTTCTTTGAAGATCCACCTTCAACCTCACCTAGCAAAGGAATCACGCTAGGGGTACAAAGTTCTCTTTGCTGTTCTTCCACTCTTGCAAAGCCCTTGAGTTTCAAATCATTAGCTTTGCTGGAAACCTACAGCAAGTTAAGGGCGGAAGCAATGACTGCATTCTTTGAACAGGGGATTTTCTTCCACTGTTGAAGAATGCTCTTTCCCAAGAGTAGGAGAAGGGATCCTGAGAGAAACAATACTGACATTCAGGGGACAACACATTGCAAGCCCAGTAGATTCTAGTGCAAAGGTTTTCAGAAGTGACACAGACACTGACTGAAAATGCCTTTTAATCCAGCATGAGTAATCTGGGAGCACTGTTAATGTGGGGAAAAGTTTTTAAATCAAGCACATGTTACTGCTCACCACTGTACGAAAGTTTTCATTCAAATTTCAGGCATATGCCAAAAGTGCAAAAAACTGTGAAAATGACAACAATCTCTGACAGGAATCAACTCATCGTGAACAGGCAGCTGAATCAAAGTGGAGGAAACTGTGATGAGAAATGGGACACAATGGCCTGGAGCGGAAATTATTTTAGTGGGGAAATATCTCAATAATATAATTTGCTTGCTAAAAAAAAATATATATAGGTGTAAAATAATGATTTCTGAAATATATTTGTTTATGCGTTAAACCATTTTGGGAAATCTGGTTGAAAAGTGAGGCATAAATCCAAAACCAGTATATAAAAAAGTATTGGCTTAAAATGTTCATGAACAACATTTAAGATCACAGAATTTTTTTTTTTAGTGTCCCGCCAAGTGAACTTTGAAAATTTGAAATTTCAGGTTGACATTTTGCATCACTGCCAACATTATAATTCTGTATGAAATTCTGTGAACTCTCTGGAACAGAGACACCAAATATAACACCTTGTCCTGACATTGCAGTCAAAAGAAAGAGATAAAACCAGAAGGCCAAATGTCCAAATGTCTATGGATTGGGATCAGGGCTGAAAGACAAGACTGTCATTCCACTGTGTGCTTTTCAGTCTATGAGACTCACTTCTGTGTGCTTTGCCTTTCCCAAAGTAACACTCCTTACATGCATCCTGGTTGGCTATTTTCTTCCCTTGACCTGCCTGGTCACACTGTGAATGAGCATTCAGAGCAGATGAGAGCAAAAACAGCATACCTAAGGAAATAATCAGTGCAAGAAGTGGGTGGGTATGAACAAGAATGAAATTCCAACAAAATATTTCACTCTCATAAATTGCGAGAACCAGCAAAACGTAATGGAAATCCCAGAGAAACAGAACATACTTTTGTTGTGGCAGGCAATACCTTTGTTTGGGCCACCTAGTGCTTAAAGGGCATGATGTCAGTGCACAGGAGCGTTCTTCATGGCAAGGCCTGAGCACCGGCGTCGGCTCCCAGTCACTCAAGTGGAGCTCTCGGCTTCTCTTGCTCTTCCTTTGCAGTAGATCCTCCCTCTCAGCAGGGGCACTCTAGCTTTCGCGGCCTTGTTGTTTTCCTTTAGCAGTGGGACTGCTGCTGTGATCTGGGCTAATGGAGAGGGCTTCCGGGTGGAGCGTCAGGAGACCCGCTGCTCATCAGCTGTAAGGTGGTGGTGACGCTAGTGGGGAACTAATGCACGGGCAATAGCCAATTAGCTGTGGGGAGGGGGGCAGAGCCTGAGAGGCAAAGAGGGATGTCATTGGCTAGCTGCAGTAGTGCATTGTGCATGTGCTGGAGGTGGTGGGAAAGCTGAATGTGCAGGTGGGAGAGAGAGTGGCATGAACCTTGCAGCACTGCCTAAAGAAGAGCACTCTTTCAGTGGCAAGAAAAAGAAGTGAGCCAGCTGGAATTTGCCTGCCTGGTGACTTGGAGACTGACTGACCAAGCTTTGCTTGGCCAACATGGAGGGATGGGGAAGAGAGGCCCCAGACAGCCTCCAGCTGAGTCTAGCACAGGGTGCTGGTGCTTGACCAGTGGGGAAAAGGCCCCCCAAGTTGTCTTGGTGGTAGTGCCTGGAGCCAAAGTGGCTCCTGTTTGAAAATTATCGAAGATCACTGGTGTAGAGCTTTAGAAAAGTCAAGGTTTACATAAGCTTCTGAGTCATGCACGACTGTTCATCCAAAGCTTGCACCAGCATTTTAAATGCTAGTTGATTCAATAATGGTACTTTCCCACTCATTCGTGAAACCAATGCAGTTATAATTTTAACTGCACTTAAAATTATAGCAGAAGCCCAGACAGAGCTGAAAGCAAACAAAAGCAGACAGGGCTTTGTCACTGGATACTTCCCAGCCACTCACCCAATTTCAGTGGGATTTATTCAGGATATAATATGGGCAAGGGCTCTGAAGCAGAACCTGTTTTCAGCACAAAAGCTGAATCCTCAAACATGAGAAGAGAGATAAGGGTTCCCTTGAACATGAGCAGAGTGCAGTCCCGTACATGCTAAATAACAGCCAGCCTCACATGCATATGGGATCTCTGAGTGTGTCCCCCCACCCATTACGCACTCAGTTTACCTTGCATCATCTTTCCAGTGCCCATCAGCAAATGTGAAAGTGATGGTGCCTCCTGCCCTGACAGTGTCACTTTGGTGAGTTAGAACAGAGCAAACTGAGACTGCCTTCTTCATTTTTCCTATCTCTTATTGTGGAATAGAAACAGTTTGACCTTAGGGTAAAAGAACTTAATCTCAGCCGCAGTTGCTGTGTATTTTGTGTAAATAGCTCCATCAGGCAATTAAACACACTGAGAAAAGCTTACCAGGAAGACAAAAGCCTTGTGTTGCCTGCCCTCATGCCAACAGGCCTACTGTTTAGTTCTGAACATGCTGGGATTAGCTGCAGCCCTTCGAGGGATGCCACTCTTTTGTTTGGAGCCAGCAACGACTGTAGGCCACCAGAAGGGCTGGCGAACACCTGGAAGTGGGAGCTTCTGGGAAATGAACAGCACCTGCTGCCCCACAATATGTCTGATGCTCTTAAAGCTGATTATGAATGGTGTACATTGGCTATATATGCGTCATTCTTCTCCATGGTAAATGGCCCGAGTAAGTTGAAACAACACCAGATAACAGAGGTTGATAGGGCTTTGATTTGTTTTCCTTAATGATCATTAAGCATGATGTCTGAATACCTAAAGCACAGTTAAGGATTAACTGTAAACCCGGATGTGAAACCAGGGATGAAAATGGGTTTCTGAACCATGGTTTGTGTAAATCATGGTAAAAATCTGCATTGAGAATATATATGCGCATTCCCCTGCTTTCCCAGCCTCTCTGCTTGCAAAGGTGACAACAAGGTCTTGCCACCTGCCCTCCTCGGACAAGACCTTGTTTAGTAAGCAAAACTGAGGTTTCAGCTCTGTACATCTGGGATTTTGACCAGGATGAAGGGAACAAACCATGGCTAGTGTCTGCATTAGGCCTATGACCAGCTGGCTCTTCTTAAATGTTTTGCAAAGGATTTGCCCCTCAAACCCCATATAAGAAAGGTGGTTACGCAGTCAGTGCTTATTTTCCCAAATAAAAAGTGCTGATGATCACGTGTACTTGGAAGTCACATCCCTGGATCTAAAATGGATGCTATTCCAGGTAGTCTTGACCCACTGTTTTTCATCATCCATGAGGGGAAGGCCCTCTCCTTATTTAGTATTACTTCATGTCTTTCAGGCCTGAGCCCTGATACTGAAAACAGGTTCCCATGCTGAGCCATAACATCAGCAACAAGGAAAACATGACTATGACAGCAAGCAAATGACTCCACCGCCCACCAAAGGCAAAAGCTTGGCAGGGCTTGCTTTGGGGGAATCTACTGCCGAAATCCTCTGACTGGGGGTGGTGGGTGGAGAGTGAAGGGAGGCTGTTGCTGTTGTTGTTTTTGTTCAGTCGTTCAGTTGTGTCTGACTCTTCGTGACCACATGGACCATAGCACGCCAGGCCTTCCTGTCCTGCGCTCTCTCCCGGAGTGTGCTGAAGTCCATATTCATTGCATCGGTGATGCTATCTAGCCATCTCATCCCCTGCCGTCCCCTTCTCCTTTGGCCTTCAATCTTTCCCAGCATCAGGGTCTTTTCCAGGGAGTTTTCTCTTCGCATTAGGTGGCCAAAATATTTGAACTTCAGCTTCAGTATCTGTCCTTCCAATGAGCAGTCAGGGTTGATTTCCTTTAAAATTGACTGATTTGACCTCCTTGCAGTCCAGGGGACTCGTAAGGGTCTTCTCCAGCACCACAGTTCGAAAGCATCGATTCTTCGGCGCTCAGCTTTCCTTATAGTCCAGCTCTCACAGCCATATGTTGCTCCTGGGAAAACCATGGCTTTGATTAGACGAACCTTTGTCGGCAAGGTGATGTCTCTGCTTCTTACTATGCTGTCTAGGTTTGCCATAGCTTTCCGCCCAAGGAGCAAGCGTCTTTTAATTTCATAACTACAGTCACCGTCTGCGGTGATCTTGGAGCCCAAGAAAATAAAATGTGTCACTGCTTCCATTTCTTCCCCTTCTCTATGCCAGGAAGTGATGGGGGCAGATGCCATGATCTTCGTTTTTTTAATGTTGAGTTTCAAACCAGCTTTTGCACTCTCCACTTTCACCCTCAACAAGAGGCTCTTTAGATCCTCCTCACTTTCTGCCATTAGAGTGGTATCGTCTGCGTATCTGAGGTTGTTGATAATTCTCCCGGCAATCTTAATTCCGACCTGTGATTCATCCAACCTGGCGTTTCTCATTATGTACTCTGCATATAAATTAAATAAGCAGGGTGACAGTATACAGACTTGTCGTACTCCTTTCCCAATTTTGAACCAATCGGTTGTTCCATGTCTGGTTCTTACTGTTGCTTCTTGACCCTCGTACAGGTTTCTCAGGAGACAGGTAAGGTGGTCTGGTACTCCCATCACTTTAAGAATTTGCCACAGTTTGTTGTGATCCACACAATCAAAGGCTTTAGCGTAGTCAATGAAGCAGAAATAGACGTTTTTCTGGAATTCTCTTGTTTTCTCCAGGATCCAGCGAATGTTGGCGATTTGATCTCTAGTTCCTCTGCCTCTTCGAAACCCAGCTTGTACTTCCGGTAGTTCTCGGTTCGCATACTGCTGAAGCCTAGCTTGTAGGATTTTGAGCATCACCTTGCTGGCATGTGAAATGACTGCAATTGTACGGTAGTTTGAACACTCTTTGGCATTGCCCTTCTTTGGAACTGGAATGTAAACTGACCTTTTCCAGTCTTGCGGCCATTGTTGAGTGTTCCAAACTTGCTGGCATATTGAGTGCAGCACTTTTAACAGCATCATCTTTGGGGATCTGAAATAGCTCAGCTGGAATACTGTCACCTCCACTAGCTTTGTTGTTAGTAATGCTTCCTAAGGCCCACTTGACTTCACTCTCTGGGATGTCTGGCTCAAGTTCAGTGACTGCACTATCATGGCTATCAGGGACATTAAGAGCTTTCCTGTATAGTTCTGTGTATTCTTTCCACCTCTTCTTAATCTCATCTGCTTCTGTTAGGTCCCTTCCTTCTTTGTCCTTGATCATGCCCGTCTTTGCACAAAACATTCCCTTGAGATCTCCGATTTTCTTGAAGAGATCTCTAGTCTTTCCCATTCTGTTGTTTTCCTCGATTTCTTTGCATTGTTCATTTAAGAAGGCCTTCTTGTCTCTCCTTGCTATTCTCTGGAAATCTGCATTCAGTTGGGTATATCTTCCCCTTTCTCCCTTGCTTTTTGCTTCCCTTCTTTCCTCAGCTACTTGTAAAGCCTCATCAGACAGCCACTTTGCTTTCTTGCATTTCTTTTTCTTTGGGATGGATTTAGTTGCTGCCTCCTGAACAATGTTACAGACCTCTGTCCATAGTTCCTCAGGCGCTCTGTCTATCAGGTCTAATCCCTTAAATCTATTCCTCACCTCCACTGTATATTCATCAGGGATATGATTTAGGTCACACCTGAATGGTTTAGTGGTTTTCCCTACGTTCTTCAATTTAAGCCAAAATTTTGCGATAAGAAGCTCATGATCTGAGCCACAGTCAGCTCCAGGTCTTGTTTTTACTAACTGTATAGAGCTTCTCCATCTTTGGCTGCAAAGGACATAAACAATCTGATTTCGATATTGACCATCTGGTGATGTCCATGTGTAGAGTCGTCTCTTGTGCTGTTGGAAAAGAGTGTTTGCTATGATCAGCGTGTTCTCTTGGCAAAACTCTATTAGCCTTTGTCCTGCTTCTTTTTGTACACCAAGGCCATGCTTGCCTGTTATCCCGGTGATTTCTGGACTTCCTACTTTAGCATTCCAATCCCCTATGATGAAAAGGACATCTTTTGTTGGTGTTAGTTCTAGAACGTGTTGTAGGTCTTCATAGAACCGATCAACCTGAGCTTCTTCGGCCTCAGTGGTTGGGGCATAGATTTGAATTACTGTGATGTTGAATGGTTTGCCTTGGATTTGTACTGAGATCATTCTATCGTTTTCGAGATTGTACCCCAGTACTGCTTTTCCCACCCTTTTGTTGACTATGAGTGCTACTCCATTTCTTCTAAGGGATTCTTGCCCACAGTAGTAGATATAATGGTCACCTGAATTAAGTTCGCCCATGCTTGTCCATTTTAGTTCGCTGATTCCCAAGATGTTGATGTTCAATCTTGCCATCTCATGTTTGACCACCTCCAGCTTACCTTGATTCATTGATCTGACATTCCAGGTTCCTAAACAATATTGTTCTTTACAGCATCGGACTTTCTTTTCACCACCAGACACATCCACAGCTGAGTGTCCTTTCAGCTTTGGCCCAGCCGCTTCAATTTTTCTGGCGCTACTTGGAAATTCCCTCTGCTCTTCCCCAGTAGTATATTGGACACCTTCTGACCTGAGGGGCTCATCTTCCGGCGTCATCTCTTTTAGCCTTGTGATATGTTCCATGGGGTTTTCTTGGCAGGAATACTGGAGTGGGTTGCCATTTCCTTCTCCAGTGGACCACATTTTGTCAGAACTCTCCGCCATGACCTGTCCGTCTTGGGTGGCCCTGCACGGCATAGCTTATGGCTTCACTGAGTTACGCAAGCCCCTTCGCCACAACAAGGCAATGATCCATGAAGGGAGAAGG
Organism: Heloderma suspectum; assembly: GCF_057233095.1. NCBI lineage: Eukaryota > Metazoa > Chordata > Lepidosauria > Squamata > Helodermatidae > Heloderma > Heloderma suspectum. The sequence goes on along the minus strand of NC_139462.1, from coordinate 127,515,955 downwards.
GAGGCTACCCATAGGCAAATGTAACAACATCCTCCAGGAAATCCAAGTGGACAATATCCACAAAAGCTTATGTCAGAATAAATGTGTCAGTCTTTAAGGTGCCACAAGACTCTTTGTTGTTTCATCTAGACAGAGCTACCTGTTCTCCCATTCCACATTTTCCACAGACTGCACATGTAGTCCCCCATCAGGTACCAGACAATGTTGTCTACTTTCCCCATTGATATTCAATTTATGTTTGGAACCTCTGGCATGTGCTACTAGACAGAATACTAGTATTCATGGATTTGTCCATTTTGGTTTAGAATTTAAAATTAGCCTTTATGCTGATTATCTTTTGTTGTTTGTCTCGAGACTCCAGTCATACAATCATAGAATAGTAGGGTTGGAAGGAGCCTATAAGACCATTGAGTCCAACCCTACTCAATGCAGGAATCCAAGACAGAGCATCCCTGACAGATGGCTGTCCAGCCTCGTCTTGAATGCCTCCAGTGTGGAAGAGCCCACCACCTCCCTAGGTCATTGGTTCCATTGTCATATTGTCATACTGCTCTAACAGTCAGGATGTTTTTCCTGATGTTCAGCCAGAATCTGGCTTCCTGTAACTTGAGCCCATTATTCCGTGTCCTGCATTCTGGGATGACTGAGAAAGGATCCTGGCTTTCCTCTCTGTGACAACCTTTCAAGTACTTGAAGAGCGCTATCGTTATCTCCCCTCAGTCTTCTCTTCTCAAGGCTAAAGATGCCCAGTTCTTTCAGTCGCTCTTCATAGGGCTTTGTTTCCAGTCCCCTGATCATCCTTGTTGCCCTCCTCTGAACCCTCTCCAGCTTGACTGCATCCTTCTTAAAATGCCGTACCCAGAACTGAACACAGTACTTGAGATGAGGCCTATCCAGTGCTGAGTAGAAGGGAACTAGTACTTCCTGGGATTTGGAAGCTATGCTTCTATTAATGCAGCCCAAAATAGCATTTGCCTTTGTTGCAGCCACATCACATTGTTAGCTCATATTCAGCTTGTGATCGACAACAATTCCAAGATCCTTCTCACTTGTAGTGTTGTTGAGCCACGTATCCCCCATCTTGTAACTGTGCATTTGGCTTCTTTTTCCTAGGTGCAGAACTTGGCATTTATCCCTATTAAATTTTGTTCTGTTGTTTCCTGCCCAGCGCTCTAGTCTATCCAGATCACTTTGAATTTTGTTTCTGTCTTCCAGAGTATTAGCTATCCCACCCAATTTTGTGTCATCTGTAAATTTGATGAGCATTCCCTGCACCTCCTCCTCCAAATCATTAATAAAAATGTTGACTGAGCCCTGGGGTACCCCGCTCATTACCTCTCCCCAGTTTGAGATCCCACTGATAAGCACTCTTTGAGTCCGATTCTGTAGCCAACTGTGGATCCACCGGATCGTTGTTTCATCTAGCCCACTTTGAGCTAGTTTGCTCATCAGGATATCATGGGGCACTTTGTCAAAAGCTTTGCTGAAGTCTTGATGAAATTTATTAATACCTTTGGTGAACCGTCCAGCTATTCAATTAATTGGTCAATGTCAGAAATACTGCCGACTGGAGTTAGGGTATATTCTAGTGTATTAGCCAGTTGGCAATCTCAGCAGTGCCCAGAGTTCATTACTTACTTGGGAATAATTATCCGTAGAGATATCTCTCAGATGATTAGGTTAAATTTAAACAAGTTGATTAATGTTTCACAAGATATAGATGGGCATCTTTAAAGTTGAATTGATGGGGTAAGGCAAATTACACTTAAGATGAATACCATACCTCAAATTTATATGTGGGATCCGTATACTTATATCTGGCAAATATTTCAAAAAACTTAAATGCTTTGTTTCATAAATTCTTTTGGGGTTCCTTTCCACCAATAATATATTTAAAAAGGATGCAACTTCCAATTAATGGTGAGTTTGGTTTTCCAGATCCAGCTATGTACCGTTGGGCCTGTTTGCTGAGCTCTACTAACTTTAGGTCTTTTCCACTCAGATTTCCTGCCTTGGTCAGCATTGGAATCTTCTTGTCTGGACTCTGGAGCCTCTCTTTAAATGGATGGCTTTAGGTTCTTGGCATATCAAGGTAGGCAGAGCTCCTCCCGCAATTTTGGCAGTTAGAGAAGTTTGACGTATAATGTCACGTCAATTACAGTTTGACCCATTTTCCCATGCTAAACTGACTTTATGGGGAAATCCCGATTTAAGAATTAGCAAGAAAATGTTCTTATGGCAGACTTGGCCAGATAAAATTAACTTTACCCTAGATCAATTAGTGGGGGTTGATGATTTTTTTTGTTGTTTTCAACTTTTGAGATCATTTTGATTTGCCTGCTACAGCAGAATGGCAGTACTTGCAACTGGAACCTTTGTTTATATCTAGATTCAGTCCTGCTGCTTTTACTGCTTCAGAGTTTCCTTCGCTATTGGAAATATTTATTGAGGCTGATCAGACATATGGACCCACGATTCATGTTTATAAACATTTATTATCAATGAATAAATATGAGTGATTTATAGCAGGAATGGAACAGGCAATTGGAACATCCTATTTTGTTTAATCAGTGGACTGCCGTCTTGGTGTCTGTATCAGACATTTCAACGGATCTTCGGTTACGCCTTATTTGGCAAAAACTCGTTTCGCGTGTATTGGACACCACAATGTCTTTTTAATAAAGGTTTGTCAAATTCAGCTAATTGTTGGAGGTGTAATGCAGTCAATGCTTCCCTTATTCATATGTTTTGGAAATACTCAATGGTTGCCTCCTCTTGGGAGGAAGTTATTATATGGATAAATTTTGTATCAGAAAGCTGTTTAATATTTACTGATGTAAATGTTCTTTTAACTTACTTATCTGCTTCTTGGAATGTAACACATGGTCAGCGTAAATGGATTTTTCGCACCCTTTTGGTTGCTAAAAGACTGATAGTGGAAGGATAAAAGCTCACCGCCTATAACGCAATGGACTAACCTATTTTTTCTTCCTTGAATAAGGAAGAAATATTTTCTTTGTAATCTTTAAAACTGAGGATTTTAGAATACGTTGTTGCATTTTTATTTTATTTTTTTGTTAGGTTTTCTGTTTGTTTTGTTAAAATTCACAATAAAAAAATGGGGGGGGGAATGCAGTCCCCTATCACGCCACACTTGCCCATTCTCCATTCATGAATGTGGATCCCACAAATTGAAGAATTGGGAGCAGCAGTGATAGGAAGAACTTTGGATTAAAAGGACAAGGAATTTATCTGGAGGAAGGCAGAGATAGGATCCACCAAACACCAGCATTTGCTATTTCTTGCTGCTGTGGAGGTCTACACAGGAAATCTTTTGACCTATTCTCTCAGTGAAAATATGTTTCCTTTTCCTATGTAGTTATTCTCTCCCTCTCTCTCTTCCTCCTCTCTCCCCCTTTTCTCCCCTTCTCTGTGCCAGATGTATTCAGACCTCTCCTTCTCTCTGTTCTCACTTTTTAAACCCTCCCACATCTTTGATGTTCTTCTGTCCAGCCAAATCCCTGTGCCCCCCTTCCAAACTCTGTGTGCAGCTCTCCAGCTGAGGAGAGCTGACCAGTTCCCAGAAAGAGGTGGACTGTTGTGTTCTCTTGTTTTCTTATGCACCATAATTTTACCAAGATCATTTGTTGGATCAGTACATAGTTGAGCTGGAAATGACAGCCAAGTGTCTATGGTGAAACTAGACTTGGCTTCATTCACACAATTAGAAATTGCCTGAATGGTCACCCACCCGCCCCATACACACACTAAATAGCAGGTGCAGGACCCTGATCTGGATGGGGACCTGGGGGGCGGGGAGTAAGAGGACCAAGGAGGCTTTAACCCTTTGCCTCCTGCTGCAGTCGCAATCTGGATTTCCAGATTGAAGACTCTGCACCTGCTATTTGCTCCAGTTGACGGAAAGCGCCAGTTGAACCAATGAAATCTCTTCTTCCTACGCAAATAGGCATGGGCCAGTCCAGATCAGGATGGCAACAGGGAGCAAAGGGTTAGATTTCTGTTTCCCCCACGCCTTCCTGCCAGGGTTCCAATCTGGATTAGAGATCCCACTCCTGCTATTTTCTTTTTAAAAACATTCACAAAATTGCTAATTGCATGGATGGCATTGCGTCGCGTTTGGCCCTTTATCCCTCTGTCTCGTGCTAGACTGCTGATCGGCTTCTCTGCTTTTTGGGAGCCTGGGCTTTGGAGTCCAAACCATTCAGATGCTGGAAGGAATTCCAGTCTTCTTCCTCGACACAGCAGGCTCTCCAGCCCCACTGTTCAGATCAACAAAATGCAATCCAAAACACAGCGTGCCACAAGGAGACTGAAGTGCACTGCAGATAAGCAGTTGAGAACGGGGGGAAGGGAAGAACACCTCAGATAGAGTGGTCCCGAAGCTGGTGCTAGAAAGGAGTCATTTATGTTATGAAGAATGCCTAGCATGGTCTTCCATAGGTCTTACTCAGGGACACAAAAACAAACAGCATGTGTTTACAAATGTATATTGAAACAAATGCAGAGCGCTAAAACACATAATACATACCTGAACAAACAGAAAGCATAAATGTCATATTGTATAAACTTTTAAAAACGTTTAGTGGTCAATATTCATAGAATCAATAACACCCATATTTCAGAAACCTGGACGGATTAACAAGTATCAGCATTTTTTTTCAAAATATACACCATCCCAGTTATATCAGTGCAAGTTGGAGAAGACTTATGGGTCAAAATGCAATATTAGAAAAATAAATTACTACTTTCTAGCACCAGCTACAGACCCACTTCTTTCCTTTGCACTACAGAGCAAGTAGCCACAAATAACTCGGGCAAGCAAGCCAAACCACATGCTACAGAGGATGGCTAAAAACAACCATCTACGTTGGGAGAGAATTTCCTTCCTGACCCAAAATTCCTAACCCCAAGTATGACAACCCAGCAAAGGTTTTAGGAAATCTAGCTTGTATTGGCATAGCTTAAGATATTTTGCTGGTCAGAATTTTCATCAGAAGCCCAGGGGCAAAACTGGGTATCTCACTGGCAAGTCTCCCAATACGGTATTGCCACTGGGCTTCTGCTGATGAAAATTCGGACCAGCAAAATATCTTAAGCTATGCCAGTATGATTTCAAGTCCTACGCCTGTCTTTTCTGCTACACTTCTGTGCCACCCTCCCTTCAAAGAGCCTGGAGTGATGTTGTGCAGCCCAGGCCATGCATATTTGCTCAGGATTAAGTCCCACAGAGTTCAATGGGATTGCGATCTCGCGCATGCCATGAAGCTAGAAGGGGATGGCCACGGCGACGATCGCAGCACACGCCATTTGCCTCTGTCGGCGTTCTTCGTGCGGGCGACGATACACGTGTTTGGGATTTTAAGGCCTTTTTCATAGTCCGCTTCCTGCTTTTTAAAAGCAGACCAAGAACTTCTCCCAGCTAAAGGTGCAACAGAGGTCAGCAACGTATCCCGCTCACGCAGACCTCCCCCCCAACAAGCAACAGCGCACGCTTCGCCGCCCGTCGAAAAGAGGCGCGAGAAGAGGCCGGAGGCGGGGGGACGGGCCCCTCGGTCGCGTCTAGCGGCGGCGGCGGCTCGGGCACCTCACCGGGGCGCGGAGAGGCTACCCTGGGGCGGGAGAAGGCAGGAGCGGGAAGGCGGCTCGCGCACGCCTGGCCAGCGACGGAGGGGAGGGGACGGCCGCCGCAGGAGCCTGCCCGGAGGGGGCGGTGCCGCCGCGTCCCTGGGGCGCACGTAGCAGCCGCCCGACCCACGGGCTCAGCGAGCGGCGCCCGCGTTCGCTCTCGGCCGGCTTGTCTCGCTCGGCGGTCCGATGCTGATGTTGAGGGCGCCCGACGCGGGCGCCGGCGCGCTCCTGGGCCAGCCCGAGGGGGTGGACCCGGGCAGCTGCGGCATGGAGGAGGCGGCCGGCCAGGCGGCGTGTGCCCGGGCGCGCAGACCCTCCGGCCGCCGCGGGTCAACCTACAGGATCAGCCGCCGGAGCTCGGCCGAGCTGGGGCTGCGGGGCTTCGACGGCGGAGGCGGTGCCCCGGCTGCAGCCTCGGTGGCTCTGGAGGCGGCGGGGCCGCCTCCGGCTTTCGGGAGCGCTGCTCCTCCGGCCGGGGGATCCGCGGGCAGCGAAAGCGCTCCCGAGGCCGCCCCGTCGCAGCCGCTGCTCTCGCCCGCGGAGAGCCGCCACGATCGCGGCCACTGGGAGCGAGAGGAGAACGAAGAGGCGGAGACGCACGCCGTGGCCACGTCCCCCGACGGCCGCTTCCTCAAGTTTGACATCGAGATCGGCCGCGGCTCCTTCAAGACTGTGTACAAAGGGCTCGACACCGAGACCACCGTCGAGGTGGCTTGGTGCGAACTTCAGGTGGGTAACTGAGCCGGGGATCCGGTGGCGTCGCCCCCGCCCCGTCGAGCACCGATGAGGGAGAGCTCGCGGTGCGCCGAGGCTCAGCGCCGGCATGATTTCTCAGGAATAGAACAAGTTCCTTGGGGCACGTGGTGCTGGTTTAAGAAAGAAGGGTGCCTCTGATCACATGCAGAGTGAATTGCCCTCAGTGACTGTAACGTCACATGTAGGGAGTAAGAAGTGCTTTCGAGGCACGGGGAGCCCCTCAGCCCCAGTACCTGTCTTCGTGGGAATTGAACACTGGAGGACGATCCCCTGAGAGTGAGGTGGGGGCAGACGCGTGGCAAAGGGTGCAGCAAAGGCTGACACACGAGCCACCCCTGGGCTGCGGAGGTGCTTGAGGAAGGGGGGCAAAGAAGAGGTGCGGAAGTGTCTGGGGAGACGGTTTCCCGCAGGAATTGAAAGGGGGGGTTGAATGCTGGGGGGGGGGTCTGCGCGAGACACCCTTTGCTCTTAGGAAATGTGGACTCGGGCTGTATGTTCAGCAACAGAGTAAAAAAGGAAAAATGTTTCACAATCATTTTATTGACTGAAGTTTAAATTAAAGTTAGCTGCATTTACATCCTCCTCGTTTTCTTGACGCAATTTTGCTATTTATGAATTTCTCAAACCAGTGAATTTCTCGTTCATTTTCAGTCGCTTCTCCTGTATCTGATTGTTCTGGTTCTTTAATTTATAGGCATACACATGACCAGCCAGAAGGTGCCTTCTTTTTGAACGGCCTTCTTCTACGCCCTTTTAAAAGAAAAAAGGCACTCAGCTGTAGCTGTGTTTGGAAGTGGCCAGAGATCATTCCAGCAAGCATAATAGCAGGATTGGGTCACAATAAAATGTTTTCAACAGGACAATGATAAGTTGATCTCTGGAGGGGTGTTCAGAGATTGGAGGTGGGTGGGTTTGTGGGAGATCCCTGTGAGAGGCAGCCAAGAGCGGCCTGTCCGAAACCAAAGTGAGGCAATGTAGCGGGAGCTACTCATGGTTCAGAGAAGATTCAGACAAGGTGCTAGAGTGGAATGGGGGCAGCGGGTGCCTCTGCTCTGCCAGACCTGGGGAAGAAGGGCAGGGGAGACACAGAGTGGTCGCGTGCCTTCCTGACAGCAACTTCTTGGGCGGGGTTTAGTTAGGCATCTCGGAGGAGTCTGTGAACCTGCTCCTGTGTGTGTGTGTGTGTGTGGGGGTGTTTTAGGAAAGGAAAGGTTCCTCCTGTGCAAGCACCGAGTCACTGCTGACTCCTAGAGGGAGGCTGCTTTCGCTGGTGTTTTCATGGCAGACTATAGCGGGGTGGTTTGCCATTGCCTTCCCCAGCCATGACTACCTTCCCCCCAGCAAGCTGGGTACTCATTTTACCGACCTCAGAAGGATGGAGGGCTGAGTCTACCTGAGCCGGCTACCCGAGACCCGGCTGCTGCTGGGATCGAACTCAGGTCGTGGGGAGAGTTTCGGTTGCAATACTGCCGCCCACCACTCTGTGCGATTGCTGGGTTACCGCCTCTTGAGATGTAGCTGTCTCTCTGTGCTTTTTCTCTTTGGGGCTCTTCTGGAAGTATTATATAATTTTATATATACATATACAAGAAAAACTTCCTGACTGTAAGAGCAATACGACAATGGAACCAATTACCTGGGCAGGTGGTGGGCTCTCCCACACTGGAGGCCTTCAAGACGAGGCTGGACAGCCATTTGTCAGGGATGCTCTGACTTGGATTCCTGCATTGAGCAGGGGGTTGGACTCGATGGCCTTGTAGGCCCCGTCCAACCCTACTATTCTATGATTCTATGATTCTATATGGCCATGTTTTAGTGTTTTAATTGGTATTGGTTATTGTAAGCCACTCTCTGAGGGTAAATACCAACAGTGAGGTATTAAATCTGCTAAATAAACAATTAAGTACATAAAGTGGTACAGCAAGGAGCCATATTTTCCTATACCCTCCAGATATGATGAAGGGGAAGGAGAAGGGTGTTGTCCAAGTCAGAGGGAGCTGGAAATCTGCTGCTGTCTGTTGCATGGGGACAAGGTTGGTTGATCAGTGTTAAGGGAATGTACTCTGCACATGCTCTGAGGCACACTGCATAGTCACAATTTTCAGGACTGAGCCTAGGTTCAAAAGCCAGTTCCAAGGCTGTTGTGGCACAAACTGACTCCTCTTTGAGACCGACTGAGTTGCTGCTTTTCTGTGGTGGCAGGATGAATTTGAATAAGGGTGCTTCTTGGATTATCACCAATGGGCAGCACAAAGAGATGGCAATCGCCCCTGCTTTGCCACTATGTCATAGCTAGTCCCTACAAGACTGGGTGCTGGCATGGCAGGAGAGGGAAGGTACCAGGCTGGCAGCTGCTTTTCTGCTGGCCGTGTTTGCCACAGGCATTAAATTCAGCAGCGATCCATGTGACTTGCTTGGCACAGTGAGAACAGTCATGTGCTGTAAAGGTGTGTAAGGCAGACAGATTCCCATCTCTCTCAATCCTTGGGTTGTAGTCGGAACAGATGTGAGGAAGGGTTGGTGGATATGTGTGGTTGTAGTCGGAACAGATGTGAAGAAGGGTTGGTGGATATTTCTTGTGTTTTTGAAAATGGCAAAAACCTTCATTTTCAAAAAAAGAATGTTTAAGAGAATGTTATGAAATGTTTTCTCTGAGAACAAGGAGTAAAATACCTGTTAGAGACAGACTTGGAGCTAAAGAAATCCCAGGTTCTTGCTTGCCCAACCACTAGGCATTTTTATTTATTTGTTTCAACTCTGAATAGGGTTTGAGCCTAAGAATTTAAAATATTTTTTCACCCTAGTTTAAAGCAGTGTGTTCCTTTATTGAGTGTTTTGTAAATTTTGAGAGCTTGTGTACTTGGGCACCAACCTAAGTAATTTGAACAGAAGTTTTAAAAAATAATTTATATGTCCTACTAAGTCAGTAGAACAATTGAACTAAACATTGTGTCTTCCATCCTGCAGGTTTTCAGAGTGCTTTTAAAGAACTAAACATTATTTTAATCAGCCGTCCACAACCTGGTGCCCTATAGATGCATTAGACTACAGTTCCCAGCATTCCCAGCCAGCATGCTGGCCATGATGGGAGTTGTAGTCCAACACATCTGGAGAACTCCATGTTGGGGAAGGCTGATTAAAATAATGTTTTGCTCTTCAAAACATGCTGCTTTCCAAGTAGATTATATTTATTAAATATTCTAATTAGCTAGAGACCTGTGGCTAAAGATAAGGCTGGTGAGCACAAACCAGGGCATACGATTCCCCTCTCCTTTTCCCTCCCCCATTTCTGGCTGCTTTCTTAGCTCCCTGGCTCATATTCTCCTAAACTCCAAATTCTTGCCTGCCCCATTCTTGATAACAGAGCACTTCCTTCTGTCCTGAGATGAGTTTCTCCTCAGCTCCACCCCTCTGCCTCAGTTTTCCTCCCTGCCTCTTCAGTTTAGTTCCATGCTCCCTCTTTCCTTCAGACTTCTGTCTCCACCCATTCTTCCCCCAGGTTCCTGCTCCTCAGCTTTCTTAGCCAATCTGGACATCTTGCCCATTATCTCTCTATGTTCTAGGATGTCTTTCCACTCTACTGCTCAGTGTTCAGTCTTTCTGATTGCCCAGGACCACTTCCCTGCCTTCGTCTTAAAGAACACAGCCTCTCCTGTTTCCAGGTCCTCTGTCATTTTTGTCGCAAGCAAATTGACCTTTCCCTTCACTCACAGAAACTGTAATATTTGTCTACAAGCTTTTGCTGACATTGTTCCCTGCAGTAGATAGTATGTTTCTGAATATTCCATTCCAAAGAGCTGTAACAGTAGCACTGAGGGGTGGGGGGGCAGCAAGCTTGCAGGTGACAGATGATAAGCCACTTTTTAGGCTGTACGTGGGTGTGCTTGAAAATCTGAGGAAAGTATGGAAGAATAAATGAATTTGTTCCATTTTCAGCAAGTCTTTCTTTGCTTAAAGTCATGGTGAATGGTCAAATGTAAAAACTCTGTGATGGAGTGTAAATCAATGAGGCAAAACTTAGATTGACATTTCGAAAATATATCAGTAGCTGTATAAACTTTATTTTTCTGGTTCCGAGGGTGACTAGGGTTGATTGCAGTTCAGTGGGCTCTGGCAACTTCCCTTGGCTTTTCTGATATTGGTAACAACTGCAGTACTCATAGATTCATAGAGTTGGAAGGGGCCATTTAGGCCATCAAGCCCACTCCCTGCTCAGTGCAGGAACCCAGTTTAAAGCATCCCTGACTGATGGCTGCGCAATCTCTGCTTGAAGACCTCCAGTGGCAGAGAACCCACCACCTCCGTAGGCAGTTGCTTCCGTTGGCTGACTGCTCTGACTGTTACGAAGTTTTCCCTGATGTTCAACCGAAATCTGCCTTCCTGTAACTTAAGCACATTATTCCGTGTCCTACAGTCTTGGATGATAAAGAACAGATTGTGGCTCTCTTCTGTGTAACCATCCTTTAGGTCACTTGAAAAGTGCTATCCTATCCCGTCTTTTCTTCTCCAGGCTAAACATACCAAGTTCCTTCAAACTTTCCTCCTAGCACTTAGTTTCTAGTCTCCTGAACATCTTTGTTGCCCTTCTCTGAATTTGTTCCAACTTATCTGAATGCTTCTTAAAGTGTAATGTGCAGAACTGGACACAATATTCAAAGTGAGGTCTGACCAGTGGAGAATGCAGTGGAACAATTACTTCCTGTGATTTAGAAATTATACATCTGTTGATGCAACCTAAAATTGCATTTGCCTTCTTTGCAGCCACATCACACTGCTGACTCATATTCAGCTTATGATCGACTACAACTCCAAGATCTTTTCCATGTGTACTATTTCCAAGCCAGGTATCCCCCATCTTATATCTGTGCATTTGATGTCTCTTTTCTAAATGAAGAACTTTGCATTTGACTCTGTTCAATTTCATTCTGTTATTTTCTGCGCAGTTTCCCAACTTATCAAGATCATTTTTAATTTTGTTTCTGATGTCTAGACATTAGTTATCTCACCCAATTTTGTGTCATCTGCAAATCTAATAAGCATTTCCCCCATTTCTACTTCCAAGTCATTAATAAAAATGTTGAAAAGGAGAGGGCCAAGGACCAAAACCTGTGGCACTTTGCTCAATGGGCTTTTTGAGTAAACCCACCACTTTACCAAGTCTTCTGTTTCTGGATTCTTTGTGGGATTAAGAGCAGTCTCTTTATACATGATTTTGGGGGGGGGGGGTCTTTCTCTGCCTTTCTATATGTTCCACTACGCAACCACTAGGTGCCACTCTGATATAGAGGAATTGCACAAATACACCAAGGTTTCATGCCACCATTCACAGAAATACCAGACTTTCCTTGTTAGAAAAAAAACACATGCTATAATGGTTGCAAATAACGGGGGAAGGCCCTGGAGGATGATGAGGTCATGGAAAGCACCCACAAATTACTATGAGCGAAAAATCACAAGTGTACAATAAATGCTTTGTGTAGAAAGGCTCAGTACCTCGCTCCTGTTTCATGAAGAACCATTGACTAACATTTCTTGAGTATGGTTCTCCAGCCAGCTGTGGATCCACCTAGTAGTAGTGCCATCCAGCCCACGCTTAACTAGCTTGCTAATCAGCATATCATGGGGCACTTTGTTAAATGCCTTTCTTTAGTCAAGATATATTTTGTCCACAGCATTTCTTTGATCCTTCCGAACAAAAAATGAAATAAAATCAGTCTGGCAGGACTTGCTTTTGACTAATCCACGTGGCTTTCGGTGATCACTGCAGTAGCATCAAGGTGCCTACAGAATGAGCACTTTATAATCTGCTCTAGAGTCTTCCCAGGTATTGATGTCAGACTGACTGGTCAATAATTCCCTGGATCTTCTTTTTTGCCCTTTTTGAAGATACCAATATAATTTGCCCTCCTCCAGTCCTCCGGTCCTTCAGCCGTTCTCCGGGATTTCTCAAAGATGATAGAGATGCTGGGAGTCCACGGCAAGCTCCTTCAACACCCTAGGATGGAATTCTTCTGGATCTGGGGACTTGAATTCATTTAAGGTGCTTAGATATTCCCTGACCTTCTCTCTGTCAGCCTCAAGCTGCGCTCCTGCCCCTTCAGCCTGTTTGTCACATATGGCAGATGGGACACAGTTCTCTTTTGACAGAAGCCTGAGCCAAAACAGGAGTCGAGCAGTTCCGCCTCTTCTTTGCTACCTGTCAGCATTTTGCGATTTTCACTGCATATCTGATGTACCATGACTTTTGTCCTCCTTTACGTTTAACATATCTGAAGAAGCCCTTTTGGTTGTTCTTAGCATCCCTCTTAACCTCAGCTTATTCTGAGCTTCAGCCTTCCTGAAGTCATCTCTGCAATTCTGGGTATCTGTCTGTATACTTCCTTAGTGACCTGGCTCACCCCCCCCCCCCCATACGTGTCCTTTTGGGTTTTCAGATCATCGCTAAGCTTTTTGTGGAGCCACTTTGGCTTCTTCTGTTATCTTCCATTTTTTTCCTCATTGCGATTGTTTCTGATTGTGCCTTCAGTATCTCCTTGTTTTAGGAATGCCCATCCCTCTTGAACTCCTCTTCCTGTTAGGTTTTCCTGCCATGGAGTACTACTTATCATTGCTCGTTCCTTAAGATCAAATAATTATGTGAGTCAGGAATGTTGTATAATTGTATGTAGGCATTAGTTTCCTAGAAATTTTATGTCTACAAATGTATTTTGCAGAGACAAAGAAAGGCAACACAATTTTTATCTCCATTGTGACAAATTCCAGAGGGATGTTCATGTTGATCTGTTACAGCAAGCACACACATATGTGTGTGCACACATAAGTCTTGTATTAAAGACTAACAGATTTATTATGGCATGAGTTTTAAAAACATGTACTCAGCTTAATACAAGCACACCACTGATTGAATAGAATTACTGAATAGAATCACTTACTGATAAACGCTAGTTCAGCAATTCCATGCTGGAGCCTCCCTTTGAAGGGAGATTGTTTTGCTGAAGAACAGTGACTTCCAGCTCAACAGCACTGTGCTCTGGGAGACTGAAATGTTCCCCCACCAGCTTCAGAATGTTGCCATTTTTAGTGTGGTCATTTATTCTTTTGCATAGAGACTGTTTGTCCTGTGCAGATAGCATATAACTCAATGGAGGGTGAGTGAATGAGTAAGTGAGTGAATGAGCCCATGATGGTGTGACTCAGGGGTGTTGTTAAAAGAGGGTCCACCTGGGTACGGGCCCCGGATCTTTCAAGCTGTGCCTCGGATCTTTTGAGCTGTCCTAATCGCCATTTTTTTTACATTTTCCCATTGACTTGCATTGAAAACAAAAACGGCCATAACCTTTTTGGTTTGTATGATAAATACATGAAATTTGGAGGCTTGGTAGCCCCATGGAGCTGATTGAATATGCCAAATTTCAGGCAGTTAGGTCCAGTGGCTTTTGTGCTAGTCACAGGTAAAATTTGCTATTTTCAAGAAAACCTGTCAAAGCAAAGAAGTATAATTTTTTTGTGCTTCCACATGCATGCATGGAATTTGGGGACCTGGCAGCCCCCATAGAGCTCACTTAGCCTGCCAAATTTCAGATAGGTAGGCCTAGTGACTTTTGTGCTAGCCAGAGGTAACATTTTCTTTTTCCAAGAAAATCTGTCAAAGTAAAGAGCTGTAATTTTTTTGTTCTTCCACATAAGTGTATGGAATTTGGAAATCTGGCAGCTTCCATGGAGCTGATGGAACCTTCCAAATTTCAGGCAGTTATGTCTAGTGGCTTTTGCGTTAGCCATATGTAGAGTTTCCTTTTCTCAAAGTCTAAAACAAAAAGTAAAAACTGTCCAGTCACCCAGGGAATTAGAGATCCTAATGAGAAGGTGTTTCAGGTGACCATTAGGAGGTCACTATCCCTAATCTCTGGTGTAGGATTTTTTTGAGGTACAAAAAACTTCTCTCCCCCTACTTTTCTTTTCTGCTCTTACATGCCCACTGTTGGGAGCTTGCCTGCAATGAAATTTTGAAGAGGGAGAAGGAAGGGAAGAAAGAGCTCCATGTGAAATACTGGCATTTCACACAGCATCTGACTTTACTGCCCTGAACTGGAACCTTTAGCTTCTGCAGAAGTTTAGTAGCATCAGTATAGCAAAGGATCCAATCAGCCTCCAGAAACTTCTTTTTCCCCCTCCACTTTAATTTCTCCAAAATAGCTGTAGGATTCAAATAATCCCAAAGGGAGGCTTAGGGCTATGTGGCGTCATGATCGAGAAACTTCTGGGGCTTTTAAATAGGTTCTACAGTTTAAAAAAAAAACTAGAAAAAGCCCTCAGCCACCTCACCTCATAAAGTTCATTTAAGTACATGCAATCCTTGCAAACCCTGCACAGCCTCCTAAATTCCTCTGAAGTACTACCTCTCTGAAAGGAGCCACTTGGCTTAGGGAATTATCTCTGCCCCCCACCCCCGCGCACATTTCCAATCGCCATTCTTCTTGTCTTCTTCCCTCCCCTATCCTGTTCTTTCTTCCTTTCTCTTTTTTATTCTACCCAGAGCATATCTTGGGGAATACTTAAAGAGAATTCTCTTCTGTGGGCAAGAGAAGTTCTGAACTGTATTTGATTTTACAAACAGACAGGAGGGTTTGTTTTTCTCCTTCTCCTCCCTCAAGTCTTTGAGAAGAGTGGGTTCACATGGTTGCAGAGAAACAAATCTGGGGCTGTTTTGTCTGTCAGTTGCCATTGTCCAGCAATAGGAAGGGCTGCAGCTCAGTGGCAGAGCACCTGCTTGGCATGCAGAAGGTCCCAGGTTCAATCCCCAGCATCTCCAGGTGAGACTAGGAAAGAATCCTGCCTGAACCTTTGGAGAGCTGCTGCTGCCAGTCACTGTCAACAATTCTGGGCTAGATGGACCCAGGGCCTGACTCAGTATAAGGCAGCTTCCTATGTTCCTATGAACAGAAAGCTTTAATTAAAAAAATAGGAGTTTGGGGTTTGTTTTTTAATTGGAGGGGAGATAAATATTGCTAATTTATGCAATCCTATGTATGCCTACTCAGATGCCCCGTTATGTTTAATGAGTCTTACCCTCAGGAAAGTGTGCATAGGATTCCAGCACAAGTTACTTTTGCAGGGAGGTTTGCACCCTGATGTTCTGCATGTTTACTCAGAAATAAGTCCTGAGCTGGTACTGCAAGCTTAATACAGTACCTGCCCAATTCCATCTAATGAATTGACTACCATTTCAGCCCAGTCCTATGCATGTTTTGTCATTTGTGTGTGTGTTTTTCATTTTTCATGAACTGTAGCTTCAGTGGTGAGGGAAAGGCATTTAGTACATGCTCAGAGTTTCTCCATAACTTAGCCCTAGTTTTGAAAAGAGACTCATTGCCTGAATCCTGGTAAAGTCTTGGCACAAATGAAGTTATGGGGAGGAAGATACAACGAGAGCTTATGCATAACAAGGAGGAGGTAGAGAGGAGTTGCACAAAACAAGACATCTGTTTTGATGAAGAGTTGCTGGAGGATGGTAGGATGAGGGATGGTTGCACAGAGGGGAATAGAATTGGTAGGGGGAGAATGTAAGTGCTCAGTGGTGAAAGAAAAATATTCTGCACATGCTCAGAGGCACTCTATATTTAAGTACATAGGAAGAGCCATGCTGCATCAGACCAAGGTCCATCTAGTCCAGCATTCTGTTCACACAGTGGCCAACCAGATGCCCATAGGAAACCCACAAGCAGGACATGAGTGCAATAGCACCTTCCCACCTCCTGCTAACATTGGTGAAATTTAAATACATTCTAGTAATTCTAAATTTGCATGCATGTATATCCTTCAGAAACTTTGCAGGTTTCTTGCCTGGGGGACACTTCTAATGACCTGTGCATTTTCATACAAATTTATCCAAAAACTATTGGGGAAGGGGTGAATGGGAGGGAAAACAAATCACTCCCTCCCACAAATTGGAGAACTCCCCTTCCACATGAACTGCTGCATCTATCCTTCTGAAACTTTGCTGGTTTCTTTCTTAGGGACAACTGTAAGTTGACTGTAATTTTCAGAACCGTGGTCCACAAGGAACATAGGGAGATAAGTATGTCCTCTTTTGGAGACCTCAAAATGTCAAGGCCACCCTTGCACAAAAACCTTTGTGGCTATCATTCTGAAATTTGGCAGACATGATCTCCTCTGATGGGACAGTGAATCCTGAAATTTTTATCCAATTCTTCCAAGGAATAAAAATGCTATTGGAAGTTCCCTTTAAAAGAAAATCAAAATATAAACGCTGCACCTATTTTTCTGACATTGGGCAGGTGTAATCCCCTTCTAGGGGGCTACTATACCTGAAATTAGCATCCAGTTCTGACCAAGAGAAAAAAGTTAAATTTTTTTCTCTAATTTACCATGGTAGTCAACAGGAAGCATAAAGACTCATTTTTCCAAACCTTGACTCAGGTTTGGTGATGAGCTGAAGTGGTCCGACTATAAATTGGCCTAAGCAGAAGCGGGATGTTTTCCAAAATGCTAAATCAGGGTCTGAGTTGAAGCGGGGTGGGGGGTCAGTGCACACTTCTTATGTATGTATGTATGTAATCTATACACACACACACACACACACACACACATATATATATATATATATATATATATATATATATAATGTGCGCTTAGACTTGTGTGTGCGCGCAAATTTGTGTTATGGGCCTGTGTCTCGGATCTTTTAAGAACCTAGCAATGCCCCTGGTGTGACTGATGTCCAGAGAGAGAGGATACTTTAAAAGCCCAGGATTCTGGAGTCCTGTTGCTGATCCTGCTCCCTGCCCCTCTTCCATCACCTGTGGCTTCTTTCTGCCAAGCCCAAGAATAAGAAATGGGTCATCCCACGCACCCCGCCACCACAATTTCTTGTTGTAGTGGCCCAAAAGTGTGGCTGGCAATATTTGGTCTTTGCCTTCTGCTATCCCTAAATCTGCATTTTTAACCAAGGGGGTTGCAACCATGAAGTTTGGGGGCAGAGGGCAATGAGCCTTCCTCCACATCGTGGGGTTGGGATTCACTGCTGTCCAAAGTCCACCTCAACCCTCTGAGGTATATGGTCTCAGCGGGGTCCAAGTCCGTATGTGCACAAAGGGTATGTTCTCCTGCAGTTGCTGGAGTGGACACTGCCCTAGCTGGGTAGAGGACAGGATCTGAGCAAAGGTGACAGTTTGAGGAGTGGGGCTGCCTGTTTTCTGTGCCTGTATGCTGGGGCTGCTTGGAGCTTGAGGCCTGCCTCATATTCTATCCTTGCTGCTCCAGGCTGGTTAGTTACCTGTGTCCGAGGCTTTGATGTGTGCGTGAGGGAGGGGGACATAAAGCTTCATCTCTCTGCGACAGAGACTGGAATAATGAGAAAGCTCCTTGAGAAACTGCATCCTATGGGGCTTATATTCTCTGCCCCCCCCCCCCCGATATAGACAGGTAATGTTGGTCTCTGAGATTGGAAGGAGTTTTTGAAGGCAGCAGAAAGAAAGCTGTCTTTTGGGGAAGGCTTCAGGATGTGTGTGGGGGGTAGCACACCGTTTTCTTAAAAAAAAAAAAAGGATGGCGGGGGGGAAGGCAGGTACTGGGGCTGAACCCTGCCTGAAGGCTGCATACTGTGACCTTGAAACCTGTTCTTTTCCTCTGTCTCAAGACGTGTGTGTGGATGGTGGTTGAGGAAAAAGACACTCTGCATATACTCAGATGTTACAGTTGATGCCTCCTATGGCCCGGGGCTGAGCCCTAATGAGCACTTTGGGGTGGAGAATGGGAGGCTGATTCCTGGCCCCAGCGAGGCTTGCTGGCAAGGCCAGGCCAGGCACTCCTCCATCTGCCCTGCTCACCCCTTTCTCTCCTGCTTCTCTCCGCAGTGCCTGAAAGGGCTTGCGGGGGAAACATTTGAATCTACCTCCTGTGGTGCCAGACTGCTGGTCTGTGGAGCCCAGCATTGTCTCTTCTAAGGGCCAGTAGCTCTACTGACAGCTTGGGCAGAGGAGGCCTTTGCTAGCTGCTCCCTGAAATTCTTTTCACTGGACGTGCCAGGGATTGAATGTGAGACCTTTTGCGTGCAAAGCAATTGCTGCACCCCTGAGCCACAGGGAGAGGAGGATGGATGCTGGGCTCCAGAGAAGCTGGTGCGAGCATAGAGCACTTCTGTGCACACGTGGTAGTGGTGAGAGCAGGTTTTGCCATCTGGTGGCTGCTGACTTTCTGGGGCATGTGAGGGTCTACTACCGGGAGGGTGATGCTGAAAAGTCCCTGATTTCTAGTTTATCTATTTAGTGAATGAAGGAAGGAATTTTAGGCTGCCCTTCAGTGCAAGATTCTCAGGGTATCCAGGAGCTGGGAACTAGTGAAAAGCAATCATATAGAAAGAGTGACGCCCCAGGGTTACAATTCCCATGGTTTTTCTCCCATCTCCAGTGATGCTCTTCTATTTGCAGACACTTTTTGGGAGGCCAACTAAAAATAAGGAACATTTATCAAGCTTTCCAAAGTCTTTTTTAAGCAGTACTTGTGCTGGGGATAAGCCTCTTGCACAAACACAGGATTTTTTGGTCACTTGTTCTCTTTTTAAAAAATAGCTCTGCTCTAGCCTATTTTTCCCTGCAGTTGTTCATTATGTTGCTGTTTAAAACATCTGTGGTTAGCAAACCACAAACCTGAGCACAAACCAGCCTCCCCAACCAAAAAGTTCTGCCTGGGTCTATTTCTAGTTTCCAGAGGTGAGTTTCAAGCAACATCTTATGGATGGCCTTCTTTGCGGGGGTGGGCAGAGGTGGTGAGTATGATCTGGAGCCTATAAATATTTACTGAAGATGACTGTTTTTGTACAGGTATTGAAGGGCAGAGGAACTGGCAGAAGCTGGTTGCACCTTTGATGTCCCTAGAGAAAGGAGAACAGAGTCAAGACTCAGAGTTTGGGGCTCAGCATCGCCAGGGTTGAACAAATACTTCAAATTAATAAATAAAAGCATTAATAGTTTAGGTGCCACTCCCTTCACAAAAGTGCTGGAATTATTCCTAGGTGCCAGAATAAGCGTTCTAGACAGCAACTTTTTTCAGCCTTGCTGAACAGATCTATGATTGTATAATAAATTTGATTTATTGATAGATTTCAGTCCAGAGTATTGTGTGCTTTGATCAGGTGACCAGTTAGAGGACATTTTCTCAGCTAGTGCTATAGCATAGTGTTATTTAATTTAAGGTTATAAACTATACCTCACAGGCTTGGCTGGGACAGATAACATTAAAATATGGAAGAAATAATACTTATATCATATATATATAATGCCCCCCCCCTTAAGCCCAGTTACCAAATACCTCCCCAGGTAGATGTGCTTCTGCAAAATGCTCAGGCTTAGGAAGAAATCCTGGGAAATGGGAATTGCTACCAGGACTGGGTCTGTGTTTCCTTGACTTTGCAGTGAGGTTTGGGAGAGAGAATGAAAACATCAATGTATTATACAAAATTCCCCCCGCCCCCAATTTGGACTTGATGTGCCTAGCTGTTCTGGTTGCAGCTCCTGTCTTTAACACCAACCACTCTGAATGAGTTTTGCCTCAAGCTCAGTGATGGTATCTTCTCAACTGTGAGGCTCCCTGATTGTGTGGATGGGGTATAGGCAGTGGTTAATTGTAAAATGAGTGGTTCTGGGCCTACATTTGCCTGCACTTTGGGTCTAGTGACCTGGAAACCCTGCTTGCCCCAGGCCAGGCTTTTGTAGGAAGGGAGGAGATTCTGCACATGCGCAGTTTTGTATTTATTATTATCATCCAGTACTGAGCCCTAGCTTTCAGGATAGTCTTTGGGGTTGAGCCTTGGTGAATCTGGACTAAAACATAACCCATTAATAGATCCAAGTTAATCCCATTTATCCTCCTTTGAGTCTATTCTGGTCCTTCTTGCAAAAGCTACAACTGTACCTCGGCCTGCTAGAACCTGGCTGGGGTGGGGCCTGTATGTTTTCTGCGTGTGTGTATATGTGTGTATGTATTGAGGGTGTCATTCAAGGAAGGGAGTCTTTCTAGGCCTGGCGTTCTTCATCCTGTCTAAGCCTGATTGATCTTTCTCCCCTCCTCCCCTCCTCTTAGAACTTGGTATGTTATGTATCACATTACCCAAGGTTGCAGCAAAGGTCTTGGAACAGTGTCAGCTGAGTGTTGGCTCTCCAGGCAGCTGTTGTTTAAACCCAGTGCTCTAGCTGAACTGTTCTAAGATCTGTGGGGACATCCTGTGGTCTCTAACTCTAGAAGGAAGTTTGGGTGCTTCCAGATGAGGATTTTATTGTGCAATCACCCAGCCTTGTTCATGGAATTTATGTGGAATCCAGACATTGTTGCCTTACACTTGTAATCATCTCACTGCCTCTTCCGTCTTTTTTCTTTCCACAAAAGATCCATTGAGGAGAGAAAGGCGGAGTAGCTACACAATGTCATAAGAACATAAGAAGAGCCCTGCTGGATCAGACCAAGGGCCATCTAGTCCAGCATTCTGTTCACACAGTGGCCAACCAGCTGTCGACCAGGAACCCACAAGCAGGACACGAGTGCAACAGCACCCTCCCACCCATGTTCCCCAGCAACTGGTATACACAGGCCCACCACCTCTGATGCTGAAGGGAGCATAGAGCCATCAGGGCTAGTTTGACTATGTGCTGTGTGAAGAAGTCCTTCTCTTTATCTGTCCTGAATCTCCCACAAATCAGCTTCATGGGGTGACCCCATTGGGTTCTAGTATTATGAGAGAGGGAGAAAAAAGTCTCCCTATCCACATTCCTCACACCATGCATGTCTTTTGATTGGTAGTGTTAGGAGCAATCCATCTGGAAGCATCCTTAATATGTTGCTTGTCTTCCTGTCCTCTGAAGAAGGCGGGGAGTTTGCAAGGAAGAAGTATGGAAGAAGGGGCGGGGGAGTCACCGGAAGGTCAGTATGGTCCTGAGGATAGAGAACTGGGTTCAAGTTCTGCTGTGTCATGGACTCATTGCAGTAGCCTTTCTGAAGTCACATTTCTCAGCCTTGGTTCTGCCGCTTTGTAAAACAGAAGTAAGAGGGTCTTTTGACATAGCTGTCCTATGTCACGAATACATGATTCTGGCCATGTAGAACACTCTGTGAATTAAAAGCTCTGAGAAATGAGAAGTAGCAATAGTGCTAGTCCCCTGAGGTAGGGGAGGAGTGTAGGATGGCTACTGGGTCAGCAGCATGGATGGATGATTTCAGCCTAGTGGACACTGCCTCATTGGTGAGAGCTGCCAAAGCGTAGTGGCCAAGAGGCTGGGCTGTGAGTCAGGAAGTACCTCATTTGAATCTTACTTCTGCCATGATCTCAGTAGGTGACCTCAGGCAAGCCTCTCTCTCTCTTTCTCTCTCCTCAGTCCGCTCACCTGCAATATGGGGGATAATGCCACTCACCCTTTGGAGTTGTAAAGATTAC
This sequence comes from Heloderma suspectum, assembly GCF_057233095.1. NCBI lineage: Eukaryota > Metazoa > Chordata > Lepidosauria > Squamata > Helodermatidae > Heloderma > Heloderma suspectum. The sequence goes on along the minus strand of NC_139462.1, from coordinate 127,494,108 downwards.
GGCTAGGTAATCCATGTGAAGAGCTTTGAACAGTTGGAGGGTGCTGCACAGATGATAATTATTATTGTTGGAATGGGAATCCTGGAAGGGCCCAAACACCTCAGTGGTTCCATGCCAGTACTAACAGTTTCTACAGTTCTTAGGTGCTCTCTGGGCCTCAGCAACTTCAGGCAGCTTTGCAGAGGAATAACAGCTCAGTCAGAGAGTGCATGCATAAGTCTGGGTCATCCTTACTCAACCTAGCGCCCTCCATATATGTTGAACTACAACTCCCATCATCTACAGTTGGCATGGCCAATGACCATGCTGGCTGGAGATGATGGCAGTTATAGTCAACATGTCTGGAGGGTGCCAGGTTGAGGAAAGATGAGCTAGATTCAGTCCCCTTTACCTCCAGTTTATATTTTAGATAGCAAATTAGAGTAGACCCCTGCCTGAACCCCCAGAGAACCACAGCCAGTCACAGTAGACAACCCTGGGGCAGGTGGATGAGTGCTCTGACACTATAAGCCCAGCTTCATGTGTTCACCTTCTTGTTGATGCTTTGGGACTGGCAAATGTTAACTTTGGAAGCAGGACCCATGTGGCATCTTAGCTGGTGTGCGGTGGTGATGACGGTGTATGGCCTATGTGGGGCAGCAGGGAAGGGATGGGGAAGCCCCGCCAATGACACAGAGAACAGGCATAGTACATCAGGCTAGTTCCCTGAGCAAATACAAGATTGAAGAGCCTCGTGGGAAATGAGCCTTCACCACATTGGTTGCCACAGCAACGGGTGAGGAATATGGCTCATGGAAATCTGGCTTGAATACAAATGGGGCCATGGTAATGGTTTGGCGAGATAGGGCAGGCCTGCCACTGACTCACAGCACAGAGAAGGGAGCGCTCTGGTTGTGAACTGCAGCAAGCTCTGAACTCAGTGAGAGCCATTATACCCCCGCCTGTAGCTCTGTGTGGCCTGTGTCACAAATGTGGTGGGAGACTCCTAGAGAAGCACTGGGCTCCTTGAAGGTAAGGAATCTCCAGGGCTGCGGGACTTTTTGCTGCTGGCCCACTCTCCCTTCAAGGTAGGAGCCAGCTGGGGCTGGGCTGCTCCACACCTCCTCCCAGTGCTCAGGCTGCAGTGAGATAGGAGGAGTGTTGAGGCTTGTGGAGCACAAAGCTCAAGAACCAGAATGTCCTCATAAACCAGTGTGGTGTTCTCTTACAGAAGAGATCAGAATCTCTAATCCCCGGGTGGGCTTCTTATGGCCTCCAGATGCTTTGGCCCACAACTCCCATCTCCTCTAGCCAGTGGTGAGGGATGATGGGAGTTGTAGGCCAAAACCTCTTGAGAGCCACAAGTTGCCCACCCCTTCTCTAATTTAATGGATTCTGGCTAGTCTGTTTGGCCATGGGGTGCGGATTAATTTGCTTTCTTTCTTTTTCTTCTAAAAACCTATCGCTCTTCTTGCCTCTTAGATTAGGGGGCAGCGTTTCCAGGCTAGAGGGTTTTGTTTCCTGGCATTTCCTTTTCTAAAGCCTATTTGGAAGGCAAAATGCTGAGACATAAAGTGTCCTTAATCCGCATTGATGTGTGGATGCGGAATCAGACTTTGCCATAGCAAGCTGTGGCTCTGTGGCACCCCAGAGCCAATCCAGAAAACCTCTTTTGGAGGAACAAGGACCCTCTGTTTTATCATGGCAAGCATCCCTGGGCTCACATGGCAACTTTTCTATTGCGTGTTTGCTCCTGTACAGCTACCATGTCTCATGCAGCATGCAGGGGCTCTTTCTGCTCTAAATGTGCCTTCATTTATGAAGTTGTTTATTCCCCTTGCCTCGCCTGAGCTATGTACAATGAAGCTTTCACAGTGGCTGACAGCACACAGCTGCATGTGTAGCAAAACTTCATAAACATCCCAAAGTGTAAAAATATGATCCACCTCCAGCTCCACCACAGACGACCTGGCCAATGGGGAAGTGGGGAGGTTCCCACAGGCACATGGAGGCAGTGTGGCCTAACAGGTGGGCACTGGGCCACTGCAAACGCTGACTCCCTGGCAAAACTGCCACTTTTTAACACGTTTAGTCTGTTTTTCCTGCTGTTTCTTTTCCAACTGAGCTCACTTGGGATGTGGAGGAGGTCTGCTGTGTCTGTTTCTGTGATTTTCATTCTCTCTCTCTCTCTCTCACACACACACACACACACACACACACACACGGGAGTTTCTTTTCACAGTCAGCTCCTCCAAGCCAAATGGTCTCCTCTGTTCCAGCGGTGATTGGATGGAGCAGTGAACTTGGTGGCGGCAGCGGTTTTGGCACCCGTCCAGCTGGGGTCCAGTTCTAGCTTGGCAGGAGAGAGAACTGGATCCTTGCCATTGCCCTTCGCTGATAGCTGCCTCCCCACCCCCCTGTCACCCCCCCCACCGCCCGCACACCTATTTCAGAGAGAGGCCAGCAATACCACACGAGGCAGCAATTAGAACACGTTGTGTGAGCAAAGAGGGCTGTGCTGGTTGGTTAAGCAACCCCCCCCCCCTGCAACCCACGTCCTGCACAAGGCTGGTCTCTGGGGGGGCACTTCTTGTGCAACTGCAAAATGAACCCAGGAGTCCCAGCTTAGGAGCCCCTGCCCAACCCCCCTAGAACACAGCCCCTTTCCAAGAGCTGCGCAGTAAAGCCAATCATCCTGCCTTTCTGTGATTTCTTCCTTTCCCCCCATTCTACATCGCCTGGCCTTGATTCTCCTCTGTGGATCATTACTGAGAGTGGCCAGCACACCTTTGGGGGAGCTCCGTGCTGGCAGTCTATGCGTTCGTAGTAGTGGTGGAGGGGTTTAGGAAAGACTTTCCGTGGTTCTGTTTTGCTCTCTGGCTGTGAAAGGCTGCACTCATCCCTTTGGCCACTTTGTGCGTGGAGTCAAACTTTGAACAAGGTGAAGTCCCCCTCCAGCTTCCCTGCTCCACAACTGTGAACCTGGGCTAATTGCAGGTTCCAAGGGTGCTGGTGTAGAGACGATGACTAAAAGGCAGTGAAACATATGGTGATTGGCTCTGCTGGACAGTGCCTCTTTTCCTGGTTTTTAAATTTGGAGCAACCAGTGTTCCCTCAGGGACCAACCTGTGACTTGGAATTGGTGCTGATTCGGCCTGGGCAGTGCCAGAGCTGTGGCATAAGATTGCCATAATCTTGGTTTTTTTGAGGTTTAACTGCAACCCAGCTTTTGCACTTTCTTCTTTCACCTTCGTCATAAGGTTCCTCATCTCCTCCTCGCTTTCAGCCATCAAAGTGGTATCATCTGCATATCTGAGATTGTTAATGTTTCTTCCAGCGATTTTTATTCCAGCCTTGGCTTCATCTAGCCCAGCACATTGCATGATGTGTTCTGCGTACAGGTTGAATAGGTAGGGTGAGAGTATACAACCCTGCCGTACTCCTTTTCCAATCTTAAACCAGTCCGTTGTTCCGTGGTCTGTTCTTACCGTTGCTACTTGGTCATTATACAGATTCCTCAGGAGGCAGACAAGATGACTTGGTATCCCCATCCCACCAAGAACTTGCCACAATTTGTTATGCTCCACACAGTCAAAGGCTTTAGAATAGTCAATTTCCCACCTTAGCATAGCCCTCTACTCCTGTGTGCATGGGGTCCACCTCTTTACCACTGTGTTCCACCCCCGGTGCAAGTAATTTCCCGCCTTCTTCCCCATCCCCAATTCCTTTTTCCTTGTGTGTGGTGTCTGTTTAGATTATGAGCCTGTGGGCAGGGACCGTCTTTTATTGATTATTTGTAAATCACTCTGGGAACCTTTTTGGCTGAGGAGCAAAATAAAAATGCTCCAAATAAATAAGCATTCGATGTAAGAATCTATTTAATAAAAGAAAAACTAGGTGTAAGGTTTAGGAAGTTCGCTTTGTCTTAATTTGTATAAGCAATAAAAGCACCCCCCTAAATTACATTTTGAAATTAAAAGCGAGAATTTCAAAACGGAAAAGTCTGAATTCTAAGAACTCAGCTCGACTCCGTGGCTCTTATGCTTCTTCCTCCCTCCCTCCTTCTCAGACCCGAAAGCTGTCCAAGATGGAGCGGCAGCGCTTCAGCGAGGAAGTGGTGATGCTGAAGGGGCTCCAACACCCGAACATTGTCCGTTTCTATGACTCGTGGAAGTCTTCCATCAAAGGGCAGGTCTGCATTGTGCTGGTCACAGAGCTCATGACCTCGGGCACCCTCAAAACGTGAGCATGGAATGGAACCAATGACCTAGGGAGGTGGCGGGCTGACCCACACTGGAGGCATTCAAGACGAGGCCGGACAGCCATCTGTCAGGGATGCTCTGACTTGGATTCCTGCACTGAGCAGGGGGTTGGACTTGATGGCCTTGTAGGCCCCTTCCAACCCTACTGTTCTATGATTCTGATGGTGGGGAAGTTGCAGTGGAGGGTGGGGTGATGAGGGGCCTCTGAGGCTCTTTTGGAGGAGCGCTTCATTTGGCTTCTTCCACTGTCGTGCAGGAGGAAGCACCAAGCAACAATGAGGGCCAAACTACATTACGTTAATCACACTTCTTAAACGTGATGCTGAACGCCACCACTTTTATTGAGAAGGAAAGGCAGCCTCATCCGGTGAGCGCCACACTCCCTGACTGGATTGGGGCCCACAGTAGTTTCCAGCCGAAAACGTTCCCCATCAGCTGCTATTTCCCCTCAAAGGTGCAATAAATTAGTGTGGGCCCCCAATCCAGATCAGGAACACAGTGCTGTGTTGAGGCCCCATGGCTGCTTTTCTTTCAAAATAAGAGTGGCAGTGTGAAGCGTTGATTATCTCAAACCACTGGATCAAGATTTGATTTCTTTAAGACAGGCCTCACCAGAGCAGTGGAGACCACAGCGCCCGTCAAAGGGGAGTGGCCTACCTCTGCGGGCCACGCTCCCAACCCAGCTCTGGCAGATCTCGGTAGCCAGGATAGGCAAAGCTCAAGGGAACATGTGGTAGGCCTCAAGACTCCCACATGCTGGCAGAACAGCCACTGTGTCCTGTGTGTGCTCAGTCCAGGAGAGGAAGGGAGGAGAAGCACACCGCTTGGAAAGTCCCCAATGACAGAAAAACGGGAGGCACATCCCAGCACCCATAGAAACACTGCCAGCGTCCAAGTATCAGGGTCTCCGCCTGCAATGGCACCCACATGTCACCAATACATTCAGAGAACCAATGAACTTAGGTTAATGGGGACATGCCCCCAGGACACCTCTCTGCAGCATCACACACAGCATGGGAAATGGCGTTACCCAGTCCCCAGCCCCAGTGGGACAAGCAGCAACAACACTGCTACTGCCAGTCTCCAGATATCCGTACAGGCAGGGGTTCAAATCCCCTTATGCTGTTTTGAGGACAATGCACACAGGGAAGGAAGGAGGGCCCCCATAATCCCGCACCCACATAGCTCCTTATGCAGGAGGCTTCCAGAGAGCACACATAGCTCTTTCAGGGCAGGTGTTCAAGACCCATCGAGGAAGGGAAAGACTCTTTCGCCAAGGAGCTGGACTGGGCGGGGGCACACCACAGGGGAAGCCACACCCACGCTCTGACAGCAGCACCCTCCCCTGGCTCACTGCACAGGGTGGGGGTGCGCAATGCGTGGCCCACTGGCTGTATGTGGGGGGGTAAGGGGGGGCGCACCACCTCCACCGCATTTGCTGCTGCATCAGCAGCTTGTTCTAACGCTAAATTTGGCCTTTGTCGGCCACGGTTGCCGGTAGCTACAAAAACGTCACATCTGTCCAGCAACTGTTTTGCAACTGCTGCAGTTTGGTAGTGCGCAGTAGGGGTGCAGTCCCCCCCCCCCCAGGGAGGGTTTCCAGGGAGGCAAAATTGGCCACCAGAGCCCTTGAAGTTACCCACCTTTGGCCTAGGTTAGGGGTGGAAAACCTCCAGCCCCATTCCAGGCCATGGGGCCTCTTGGGGTTCCTCCAAGGGGCTGTTCTGGCTACATAAACCAGAACAGTACTGAACATCAGAGAAAGAGCAAACAAGTGGGACCTGCAGCAAAGTTTTGCCACGTGAAAGCACCTGTTCAGTTCTCAGGATGCTCCATCCCCTCTTTTCTCCCCTGGATGAACCCTCCCACACAGCAGCCTCTGAGCACGCTCAGTCCTTGCGGGGCTCGGGGAGGCCTCCCTCCTTGGGTTTCTCCCCCTCAAGATCTTTGTACCTCCGCAAATATCCGGGTTCCCACAGCCGGCTGATTCAGTGGATGGTGCTGTTTTGGCTACGTGAGGACCAATAGTTGGGGAATTGAGTTTGCTGCTGGAATATATGCTGATGGCACCTGCAGAGAGGCCTTGCTCAGAACGATATGGGAGCCATAGTCCAGTTATATCCTGTCCCTGAAGGGTGGAGCCCACATCCAGTTGTCATGAAGGGCTGGCCCTGAATCTGATGCCACCCTCTTTTAATAGGTACCTGAAGCGCTTCAAGGAGATGAAACTGAAGGTGCTTCAGCGCTGGAGCAGACAGATCCTGCGGGGGCTACATTTTCTGCACACACGATCCCCCCCGATCATCCATCGTGACTTGAAATGTGACAATGTCTTCATCACAGGTCCCACTGGCTCAGTCAAAATTGGGGACCTTGGCTTGGCCACACTCAAGCGTGCATCCTTTGCCAAGAGTGTCATAGGTACATCCTGGGTGGAGAGGGGGTGACAGAATGTGTGGACGGGCAGGAGGTGTCCCATCAGGCCAGTCTTTTCTATCCTTAAGGGCCGTGTTGGTCAACAGTAGTTAGAACAGTTGTATATACAGCAAAGGGATGAAAAGAAAGTAGAGGAAGGAACTAGAGGATCGGCTATCCTTGACTTGATCCTAACCAACAGAGATGACTTAGTGGATAAAGTAGCAGTTACAGGAACTCTGGGGGAAAGCAACCATGTTGCACTTGAGTTCTAGGTTCTAAGGGAAGCAAAAGCCGAGTGTAACCAAATGCGTACCCTGGATTTTAGGAAAGCTGATTTTAATAAACTCAGAACAATGATCAGGAAGGTCCCATGGCAAGCAACGCTAACGAGAAAAGGAGTCCAAGATGGGTGGGAGCTTTTAAAAAAGGAAATTCTCAAGGCACAATCACAAACAATTCCAACAAGAAGAAAAGGTGGAAGACAACAGAAGAAGCCAATGTGGCTTCACAAAAAGCTTAGGGATGACCTGAAAACAAAAAAGGACACATATAGGAAGTGGAAAGAAGGCCAAGTAACAAAGGAAGAGTACAGGCAGGTAGCACAGAATTGCAGGAATGGCATCAGGAAGGCTAAAGCTGAGAACGAGCTGAGGTTAGTGAGGGATGCTAAAAACAACAAAAAGGCTTTCTTCAGCTATGTGCATAGTAAAAGGCAGAGGAAAGAAATGGTTGTTCAGCTATTAAATAAGGATGGCAAAACGACAACAGATGACAAAGAAAAAGCAGAGGTACTCAATTCCTACTTTGGCTCAGTCTTCTCCCAGAAGAGGGTCTATGACCCCCATGGCAAAGGCGAAGTACAGGCTGAAGGGGCAGGATTGCAGCTTGAGATCGATAGGCATATGGTCAAGGAACACCTAATTACTTTGAATGAGTTCACATCTCCAGGGCCAGATGAACTGCACCCTAGAGTAATAAAGGAACTGGCAGAAGAACTCTCAGAACCGCTGTCTATTCTCTTTGAGAAATCATGGAGGACGGGTGACGTGCCAGATGACTGGAGGAGGGCTAATGTTGTCCCCATCTTCAAAAAGGGTAAAAAGGAGGAACCTGGGAACTACAGACCAGTCAGTCTGACATCAATCCCTGGGAAAATTCTGGAGCAGATGATAAAGCAATCCATCTGTAAGCACCTTGAAAACAATGCAGTGATTACTCGAAGCCAACATGGATTTGTCAAGAACAAATCCTGCCAGACGAATCTGATCTCATTTTTTGATCAAGTAACCTCCCTTGTGGACTGTGGGAATGCTGTAGACATCATATACCTCGACTTCAGCAAAGCTTTTGACAAAGTGCCCCATGATGTCCTGATGAGCAAACTAGCTCAAAATGGGCTAGATGAAACAACGACCTGGTGGATCCACAGTTGGCTATAGAATTGGACTCAAAGAGTGTTTATCAATGGGACCTTCTCAAACTGGGGAGAGGTAACGAGTGGGGTACCGCAGGGCTCAGTCCTGGGCCCAATGCTCTTCAGCATTTGTATTAATGACTTGGAGGAGGAGGTGCAGGGAATGCTGATCAAATTTGCAGATGACACAAAATGGGGCGGGATAGCTAATACTTTGGAAGACAGAAACAAAATTCAAAGTGATCTGGATAGACTGGAGCGCTGGGCAGAAAACAACAGAATGGCATTTAATAGGGATAAATGCCAAGTTCTGCACCTAGGAAAAAGAAACCAAATGCACAGTTACAAGATGGGGGATACGTGGCTCAACCACACTACAAGCAAGAAGGATCTTGGAATTGTTGTCTATCACAAGCTGAATATGAGCCAACAATGTGATGTGGCTGCAACAAAGGCAAATGCTCTTTTGGGCTGCATTAATAGAAGCATAGCTTCCAAATCCAGGGAAGCACTAGTTCCTAACTCAGCACTGATTAGGCCTCATCTGGAGTACTGTGTCCAGTTCTGGGCGCCACACTTTAAGAAGGATGCAGACAAGCTGGAGAGGGTTCAGAGTAGGGCAACAAAGATGACTGGGACTGGAAACAAAGCCCTATGAAGAGAGACGGAAAGAACTGGGCCTGTTTAGCCTTGAGAAGAGAAGACTGAGGGGAGATATGATAGCGCTCTTGAAGTACTTGAAAGGTTGTCACAGAGAGGAAGGCCAGGATCTCTTCTCGATCATCCCAGAGTGCAGGACACGGAGTAATGGGCTCAAGTTACAGGAAGCCAGATTCCGGCTGAACATCAGGAGAAACTTCCTCACTGTTAGAGCAATGTGACAATGGAACCAATTCCCTAGGGAGGTACTGGGCTTTCCCACACTGGAGGCCTTCCAAGACGAGACTGGACAGCCATCTGTCAGGGATGCTCTGACTTGGATTCCTGTATTGAGCAGGGGGTTGGACTCGATGGCCTTGTAGACCCCTTCCAACCTTACCATTCTATGATTCTATGATTCTAAAACTAGAAGGAAAAAGTGTGATGAACCAGCTGAAAGCCAGTTAAAATTAAGAACTCTTGCATCACAGCTGGAAGACGCTTCGAATTGCTGTGGGGCCTCTGAAGACTGGGAGCTGTGTAAGTGAGGAGCAGCCACCAAGAATGCCTCTTTATCTGATCTTCCTGCTTTTCTTCCCCTTGAATTGAGAAATGGTTGTGGAAGAGGCAGTCTTTTAGGCATGCTGTCCTCAAGGTATCTAGATCCTGATAGGTCAAAGCTGGTACTTGCAAGTGTGTCCTGGAGATCCTCAGAAGCCTGTCCAGATTCTCAGCCAGTTCACAAGATCGCTGGTGCTCACTGGGGTTTAAACAAGTCACGTCACATTAAGCTGTGGCAGCCGCCCATCACTGCATGAGTATTCACAACAGCAGCTGGCACATGCCACAACCCACCATGGCTTGTGCCGGCATGTCCCGGCTGCCATTGTGAATATTCAAGCTGCAATGGGTGGTTGCTACAGTTTATCATGAAGTGTGAACTCGGGCAAGGTGGCTTATTGCTGTGGTTAACAAACCATAGGTTCTGGGTGGCTTGTTACCCACAGCAAGAAGCCACCGTGCCCAGGTGCGCACATCACAATAAGGACTGAATATTCACAATGGCGGCCAGTATGCGGTACAACCGACCGTGGCTTATTTAATTATGTGGACAGGATCACTGTGTTATGGGGTGCTACCCATTGTGGTTAAAGGGTTCTCCTGGAGGACTTATATGGGATGTGTGTGGATCTAATGGTTGGGCGTGAGTGTATTTTGCCTGAGTCTCTGATAACACCCATTCCGTCCCCCTCTCCCAGGAACCCCAGAATTCATGGCTCCAGAGATGTACGAGGAGAAATATGATGAAGCCGTGGACGTGTATGCCTTTGGCATGTGCATGCTGGAGATGGCAACGTCAGAGTACCCCTACTCGGAATGCCAGAACGCTGCTCAGATCTATCGCAAGGTCACCTCGGTGAGAGCTCAGTGAGCCTGGGCTGAGCCTGCTCCCTTGTTGTGGGCTCCACGCTGTGCACTGTCCTTGGGGGTCCACAGGCTTTTGGGGACAGGTTTCCAAGGAACCTAGAACTGTTTGGTATTGCTTTAGGAGAGACAATATGGTGGGGGTGGGGAGTGGGGGAGCTTTAGGGCCAGTGAAGAGTAGCGGTGGGAAGGGGTCAGGCTGATGTTCAGGGCACTGACTACTGTCCACGTACAACTTCTGGGACAGAAGCACCCAGATTTCGCTTCTTACTGAATACTTTCCCTGAGGTTACAAACTGTTTGTACGCTGTAAGGCTGGATACTCACCCTTTCCCCTGCATTTGTCTCTAAAGGTTGTCTGCTATCAAAGAATCATTGTTATATTTAAAACCCTTTTTGCAGGCTGCCATTATGGGTGTTTTGGGGCATCTTGTACTCTGGCCTTTTGGCCCTTTTTTAATTTGTAAAAAGAGAGGTGTTGGGTGGACTCAAACCTACTTAGAAGGCATATTCTCCTGCTTGGAAGTCCTGCCCACTGTTGCCAGATGTTTGGGTCCTCTATGGTTACTCAGTAGCAGAAGTAAAGGGCCCATGTTCCTGGTATTCAGAACAGGTCTGGGTCTGAGCCTGGCTAAGAATAAGACCTGCTGATGAGCAGCAGAAAAAGATGTGGAGACCCAGCAAACATCTCTCCAGGGCTGGGATGCTGGGGTGTCTTATCTGTAGGCAGAACATTTCTGCTAGGAAGCCTCATGCTGCCCCCACTTCTTCCCACCCCCAGCTCCCTAGCCCTGTCTGAGCTGGTCCCTCTGTCACTTCTCATCACAGGGCATGAAGCCCAACAGTTTTTACAAGGTGAAGGTGCCTGAACTGAAGGAGATCATTGAGGGCTGCATCCGGATGAACAAGAATGAGAGGTAGGGAACAGCACAGCCATTGACATGGCCTGAGTTCTGCTATGCTTTCAATAAAGCAATATAGGTGATGGATTCTTTTCCCTGTATATAATAGATTCGGATTGCATTGTGTAAGTTCTTCTTTTGTAATATTCCACACTGTTTTGGCAAAGACACACACAAGCCTGGGTTGGTGCAGTGTAGGAACTAGGAGCATTGTGTGGAACAGGAGAAGGGAATTCAGAAGCCAGTCCTGACCCTTGGAAATCTCATCCCTGAGTCCTTACCTGATATATCAGGCTTCAGAAGAGGGCATGACACCTTTCACATGTTTCTTGTTTTGTTTTTGATTGCACATCAGAAGAATGTGCTGGATTAAATCAATGTTCCATTGAGTCCAGCCAACTGTTACTCACAGTGGCTAACCAGATGTCTCTGGGAAGCCCACAAGCCAGACATGAAGGCAATGACTCATTCTTGCTGTTGTTCCCCACCACCTGCTTTTCAGAAATACACTGCCTCTGAATCTGGAAGCTCCATACTGACTAGTGTCCATTCACAGACCTCTCCTCCAGTGGCCATTGACCAACCCCCTCTCCCCCTTCATACATCCCTCTAATCCCCTCTTAAAGCCATCTAAGCTCATGGCCATGATCGCATCTTGTGGCAGCGAGTTCCAACACATCAATTTAGTGAAAAACAGAAAAACAGCCACGCTGGTCCATGAGGACCCCCCCCCCCCCCCACACACACAGTTAGGCAATACCTTTATTAGCACTAACCAAATGCCACAAAAGAGTGTGCAAGCTTTTGAGTTCTTCAGAACTTTTCATTAGGCTAGATGGTACAAAAGGCAGGGGGTAGGAGAAAAAAAAAAGTCCTAAGATTAGGCCAGGTGCTGTGGCCGTGAGGTCTGCAGCTTAGGCTCAGTCTCAGGATGAAGTTTGTGGATGGGTGGGTGTTGCAGGTATCAGATTACACATAACATTCTGGGACAAAGAGCCTTTCTACACAAGGCATTTATTGTGTGCTTGTGATTCCTCAGTCATTGTAGTTTGCAGGTAATGTTGTCATCCTCCATGGCCTCTCCCTTTGTTTGCAACTATTTTTCCTTTTTTTTCCTAACGAGGAAAGTCTGGGATATCTGTGAATGGCAGCATGAAACCCTGGCGAATTTGCGCAATTCCGCTATGGGCAGAGAAAGAAAACCCCCAGAAAAAAATATGTGTAAAGGAGCTGAGCTTAATCCCACAAAGAATGCAGAAGCCTCGGTAAAGTGGTGGGTTAAAAGCCTCATGTAGAAAAGCCCAAAGAAGAAATGGCTGTCATTTATTTGCTGCAGCATAAGGCTTAGGGGAGTGCAACAAAGGCCACCAGTGCTATCCAGGCTGTAGGACGAGCTGGAAGGGGAAATGGGACAAAGATGTTGAATTCACTTTCCCTTCAGCTGTTGTGCCCATCAAACATTGTCATAACACCTCCTCCCAGTAAACATCTCCAGTGACCCCAACATCCCCACATCCTCCTACACACATGCTGGACTCTAAAAGACTCAACTTCCACTTAATAACTATTTCAGTTGCAATAAAGTCCACAATCCATTCTATCAAAAGAATTTAATCCCAGCCAGGAACAACCAACTAATACCATCCTGTCTCCCTCCTAGTCAGAGAGAGGTTCACCTGGCATCATCCCTGTGATCTTTTCAGTGCCAGGTGAAACCCTTTCTGGTCCCCCCATGCCTTTTAAATAGCTCCCATAGTCTGGATCTCTCTGTTTTTAAATCTGTGGGTTTTTTAAATTTAGGATTTGCTGTGAGTTTTGTTTCTTGTATTTTATGCTGGTTTTGATTTTATGTTCTATTTTGTAAATAACCTTATGTTATGGGGTGGCATACAAGTGTTGTAAATAAGGAAATCAATCAAAGGATCAATTCAAGGGTAAACCACTTTAATCAGAGCAGCCGCTCAACCCACGCTCCTTCATCGGCGGGCCACCCTGTTAACCACAACCATTCTGTAACCAAAGTCAGGCTGCAAATGGATGTTATTTACCTCAGGACAGGCCACTCATGGAGATGCTCTAGGTGTTGTCTCGCTAGTCCACTTGGCTGGCTAGATGGCTGATCGGCTATGTGTCTGTGATGGCAAAGGGGAAAGCCTAACGTGGAAAGTAGATACTCCAGTATGGTGGTTCTGGCTGTCGCCCCCCTTGAGCCTGTTTCCTTGTGTTCGATCTTAGTAGTCCACGCCTTGAGTAAAACTGACTACATTAGCTAGTTTTACTCAGGGCCTGGACTATTAAGATCTGCCAGAAGGAAAACAGACTCAAGAACCATCATATTGGCAGGCCCTGGTCTGTCAGAAGCTACAGGCCCTGTGTTGGAGGCAAAGAGCCATAGGGCTACAGTCACTCGTTGGCCAGTTTGTAGTAGTTACCTGGTGGCGCACGCAAACTGGGGCTGCCTTCCAGATCACCAGGCAGCCCTCCCGCTACCTACAGACAGTATTCCAAGTGTGGCCTCATCAAACATTTGTATAAGCATATTACGGTACTGGTAGTGGGGTTTTTTGGATCCCTTTTCCAATAACTCTAACGTGGAATTTGCCCTTTTCATTCCTGCTGCAGACTAGGTTGACATCACTGTGGATTGAGTTGTCCACCATGACCTCAAGATCTCTTTCCTGGTTAGCCACCATCAGTTCAGGCCCCATCAGTGTATATGAAGATTTTTTGCCCCTAATGTGAATCACTTAATACCTAACTTACATTGAACCGCATTTTCCATTTTGTTGTCGATTCACTCAGTTTGGAGTGTAGCTCTTTGTAATTTGCTATGATTTTCACCATCCTGAAGAATTTGGTGTCATCAGCAAACTTTGCCACCACATTGTTCACTCCTAACTTCATATCATTTATGAATTTGCTTAAAAGCACCAGTCGTGATACAGATCCCTGGAGGAACCCACTTCTTATCTCTCTCAGTTGTGAGAAATATCCATTTATTTCTACTCTCTTCATCTCACTTCTAGTACTTTTGCTTTTAAAAAGATAATTACATTTTTAAAAAAATTGTTTAAAAACATTTTGCTATCACCTGAGCTTCTAGAAACTTTGCAAGGGGGTAGGCGTAGTAAGCAAACTCTACAAAGGTGCAGTTTTAGTCCTTTTTTTTAAATGGCAATCTCATAGAAAATTTTGGAGAGCCAGTGTAGTGTAGTGGTGAGAGTGACGGACTGGGAGCCGGGAGATCCGGGTTCTAGTCCCCACTTGGCCATGGAAGCTCACTGGGTGACTTTGGGCCAGTCACAGACTCTCAGCCCAACCTACCTCACAGGGTTGTTGTTGTGAGGATACAACGGTGAGGAGGAGGATAATGTAAGCCGCCTTGAGTTCCTTGCGAGAGGGAGAAAGGCGGCGTATAAATGCAATAAATAAATAAATAAATAAAATTCCATGCATGAAATGTTCATGAAAATTTCAACATGCTGGTTATATCTGAAGAGGATTTTAAGCAAAACTTTATAAGCATACACACAAAATGGGAATAGATCTGTGCTCATGTACTAATCAGGACGCACCCCAGCCATTGTTCACGATACCCTGCAGATCTGAGCTCACTCTATGACTGCCCTCATCTTAATTCCACAGTCTAGTTTAAATCCATTTTGTCTCCGTTCCTTCCTTGCAGATACACCATCCAGGATCTTCTGGATCACTCCTTCTTCCAGGAGGACACAGGGGTCCATGTGGAGCTGGCTGAAGAGGATGATGGGGTGAAGTCGAACCTGAAGCTTTGGCTGCGGTTGGATGACACGAAAAAGCTGCATGGGAAATATAAGGACAACAATGCCCTGGAATTCCACTTCGAGCTGTATAAGGATGTGGCTGAGGAAGTTGCCCAGGAAATGGTACATCTTGGTGTGATTCACAGTGGTGGATGAGGAGGTTGATGTCATGTTCCTTCGTCCTCTCCCTTCACAGTCAACACACTCCAAGATACCAGGCGTCAGGCTCACTGCTTTATTAGTTAACGACCAGGTTCCTTATAAATGCAAATTCTAGAAAACTCTCAGGCTACAGAGGAAACAGCTACTCCACACAATTACAAATATCAATAGAGGAGCCAAAGTGGAAGTTAGAGAAGTTGCCTGCAGTTTGAACAAGAACTTCCTGGCCAGACTAGCTTAGGGGGGTGCCCCTCCCTTACAGTTGCTTCCTCTTAAGTAGGCTATCATACATAGCCAACCTGGAGGAGTGTCTGAGCTCCGCTTCTAACTTTTCCCACTTTGCTCTGCGACAGATCCTAGCATCCCTCAAGTCACACCCCTCACTCTCCTCCCCCAAGACCTGGGTTCTCATGGACAAAGGGGGGGGGCCTTCAGGTCGAGCCATCTGTATGCTAAGGTCTTGAGAAGAAGGCCTTGCCATATCTGAGCTCAGTAGGGAGAGAGCCTCCCCCTGTTCTGGCTGTTCCCATTCTGAGTCTGAGCTGCTAACTATCTCCACACACTCAGATTCATTCCTGACAGTTGATCCTGGCTGTGGGAAGTCTAGCAGTTTGGAATTGCTCATGGAGAAGGGGGTTGGAGGGAGAAGCACTGGGTGAACAGCAAAAAGGAGAGGTGCCGGAACTCAAGCATGCCTAGAAGTGACTGAAGGCCCTCACCTCAGGGCTTCTCCACACAGGGCTTTTATCCTGAGATTGAGACTGGTTACTCACGGAAGTTTGCGGGTCCTTTACATGACGTCATCAACTTCCAGGGCGTCTCCCACGCTAAATGACCTTTATCCTATTTTTTTAAAGATTGGAGATAATGAGCTATCAAATTACAGCGCGTTGAGTTCCCTTGTGAAAAGAGGAAATCCTGCAATCAGAGGAGCTAGACCTCAGCGCCATCTGGTGGCTGTATAATGAAACATATAGAACAATGCAGAAAATGGGGGGCAGGAAGCATGTGTAAAGGGAGCCTTTGTGATCCTTCATTTAAAATGGAAGCAGAAAGCTCTGGTAAAGTTGTGGGATTTTAGCCTGGTGCAGAAATGCTCTCAAACATGTAGAGGCTAGAGAGGCACCATGAACATTCCAGTGCATTCTCTTCAGTATTCCTTCAAATCTTAGGGATTAAGCTGTAGTACTGAACACAGGCTGCCTCTCGGCCAGCAGTAGCTCAACTCAAGAGCAGGACTGTTGTCCTGAGAATGGCATATTTCCTTAGAGGAAATCAAGTTTCTAGCTGTTGTGCCATGGAGATTTGTGTACTCCCAGGACTCTAGATAGCTTATGATAAAATATGAATAAAGCGCTCTAAACATGATTTATTAAAACCCACATTTTAAAATCACAGTAATTTTATATGGTCCTTTTTTCTTGTTTCACTGCTGGGTCATCAGGAACTGCCACGATCAGGGCGGAAGGTTGGGATAGTACTGAGATGCTCCAAATTCAGTGTTGGACTTATTTCCAAAAGCAGGCAGGGAGGGCGGTTAGAAGCTTTTACTTCTAAGGGAAAACCTTCAGAACCGACGTCACACTACAGAATGCGGGGGGGGGGGGCTTCTCACCCTTCCAGCAGCATTAAGAAGCCCGGCTCATCAGGAGGACTTTCCTGCAGCAGTCTTAACTAACTCTAAAAACTTGATGCAGCCCCTCCTGCTTCAGCTGCTTCCGCTATCCCCCCTTTTTGCCCCTTCCAAAGAATACTGACTTTAATCTTTTCTCCCTTTCCAAACTTGTCCCACCTGGCCCCTGGATCCAGAACCTCTCCACTCCTTCCCCTCTTTCCTTGCACACAAACAATGGCCAGCGATCTCACCGCCTTCTTGACAGATTCCGTAAGAAGCGCCTTCCCATTCGCTGCTTTGTCTAACCCCCACTAAAGCGGATGGCGCTGCTGCTGCTTGCTTTGCTCAGCATTTAAGTCCCGGCGGAAGGGGCAGAGGAGCACCGGGGGCCCACCAGCCTTGCAGGCCCCAGCCCTGCTCCCTTCCAGCTGGCCCTTGCTCAGCGTGGAGCAGAGGCAGGTGCGCGCCACACCCCCGCCGTCTGCATTCAGGCTCCCTTGCAAGGACACTTGGAATGGGTGTTTTCCAGCATTCAGGATCTGACTGAAAAGCATTTGGGGGGCTGGGAAGGGAGTGTCTCCCCCTTTGCTTCATAATCCTGGCTTGGGTCATCTACACCAGCCTAAAATCCTGCATTTAAAACGGGGTTTTCTGCTTCCGTTTTAAATACAGGATCACGGCGACTCCCTTTTTCACGCGCTTCCTTTTCCCCCTCCCCGTTCCCCCTCCTTCTCCCCATATCTGAGTCTTCCATGATCTTTCACTGATGTCGCTCCTCTTCTTGCCGCTTTTCCTCTTTTCACGAAGGGAACTCAAGCAGAACACAACGGGGTAATTTGAGAGCCCAGTATCTGCGATTATTTAAAATGGAGCGAAGGGCATAGGGCAGGAGGGTCATGGCAGGGTCATGGCGTCATGTAAAGAGCCTGCAAACTTCTGTGAAGGAGCCATCTCAATTGCAGGATAAAAGCTCTGTGTGAAGAAAGCCTTGGTTATCCCCTTCCGCAGGGCACGTACAACCGAGATTTGCTTTGCAAGCTTCTTTTGGCCAAGCAGCAGCACCCAGCATGTGGCAAACTGAGGTCTGGCTTCTGAGCTGATCTGGTTGGAGCGTTGAGGTGGAGAGTCCTGCCTCCAAGCAGGGTGTTGGTCTAGATCCGCCTTCCCCAGCCTAGTGCCCTCCCATGGGAGTTGTAGTCCAGCCCATTTGCAGGGCACCAGCTTGGGGAAGGCTGCTTCCAATGGCCTCTTGGTGCCTTCCAGTTCCGTCTGAGAAGCCCGTTAGTCCAGGCGCTTGTGTCAGGAGCAGCCGCATGTGACACGGAAGGCCTCCTTTGTGGTTCCCCAACGTCCTCCCGCGTGCTGAGGTGGGGACAGGGACCAAGCGCAGGGCTTGGGCTTCTGCCTCTCTGCGCCCAAGGGCTTGTTGCCTGGCCGGTGTTGTGGGTGACCAGACAAGGTGTGCAGACCCGACTTAAGACCCCCCCCGCCCCCTCTCTCTCCCTCTCCACACCTGTACCCCATCCCGCCCCACACAGGTGGTCCTGGGCTTTGTGTGCGAGGCAGACTACAAGCTGGTGGCCCGAGCCGTGCGCGAGCGCGTCCTCGCCATCAGGCGCCACCGGGAGAAGAGCCAGCGGGCTCCGGAGGAGCAGAAGCAGCAGGAGCAGGCGCCAGCAATACCTGACCTCCTGCGTTTGCTGGCGCGGGACTCCCCCCCACCCCTCGGCCCCGCCCCGCCCTCAGGACCTGCCACGCCTGGATCCGGGGACTCTGCGCTTGGCCCAGCCTTTCCCCCAGAGCCAGAGGAGCCGGAGGTTGACCAGCACCAGACCTTCCAGTGTCAGCATAGCTACTCTTCTGCCACCTGTGAGTACAGCTGGCTTGGTCCCCTGGGAGGCCTCCTGCCCCTCTACCCTTTTGTAGCAGTGATTATATACTTTGACTGGGCTGTGCATGTTCCGTTTCCACCATCACACCGCAAAGTCATGGGATTTGGGAGGGCTGTGGAGCGCAGCACCCTGAGAGCCTCTGCCTGCCACTTTTTAGAGCTGACCTCTGAAGAAAGTTCCCAGTTCTGCCAGGGAAATCTTGCCCTGGGCTCGGATGCCACTGGGACAAAGGTGCCGGTGAGCTGGGCAGCTTGTGCGGCCATCAAGTGAGGTGCCATCTGGCCTCCCATTTCACAGCCGCCCTTTTTCTTCCTTTCTCTCACAGCTGACTGTGAGACTGATGGATACCTGAGCTCCTCTGGATTTGTGGACCTGCCACAGAGCCTCTCCAGCCCAGCCACTGCCCCTGAGCACTCCTTCGCTTCGGTGAGTGGGAGCGCTGGCCCAGGTGGGGGTAGCCAGATGGGGAGAGGCTCCCATACATGAGCTTGGAGCTGGGGAGGGCTGGGACTGGCACCACAACTCCCCCTCAGTTCCTCTTTGTACCCATAGAGCATTGCGGTGAGCCTAAGCCCTGCCACCATCAGTGACTTCTCTTCCCCTGTGGACAGGTAAGAAGAAAGTTGGATGGCTGTGGCGGGCTTTGCCTCAGGGTGTAGCATGGACAATGTGAGGAGAGGAAGTCTTTCCGCATGTTCCCCATCCCAGTCCCTGCAGCAGATGGTGGGATGTTGAGCAGGCCTGCATTCAGACAAATAGAGGCAAACTGCAGGTGCAGGCTCTTTTTTCAATCTCTCTTGTCTCTCTGTCAGACTCTTCCTCCCAGCCTGCTTGTTTTTCCTCTTGTGTAGAATTGTGTTTGAGCTCTTGTGAGAATAGCCTAGAATTCCCTTCCTCCCGCCTCTCTCTGGTTTGCCCAGGCAGCCTGGGAAAGGCTGGGATGGACGAGAGGGTACCTCCCACTGTAAGCCGCTGTACAGTTTGTTGAACTGAAGCATTGTTTGCAGCCTGAGTTCAGGGGCAGAGAGGGGCTAGAGGGAAAGCAGAGGAGCGTTTTGGGGTGTGGCCAGAGTCGCTGCTTTGGCTAAAGTTTCGCTTCCTGCTTTGGTCACCTGCAAACAGCTACACGTCGGACGTAGCATCTGGCTTGAGCGATGGCTGTGAGGGTCTCTCTGCAGGCGAGTGCACAGCGAAGCCCCTGGCCAAGCGGGGCTCTGGAAGGCTGCTGCGTCGCCGTGCCCGATCTCGCTTGCGCATCACAAATGTGAGTGCGGTCTATGCTGCAGCAGCCTTGTGCACCATGGCCTAACTAGTGGGAGATTGACTGGTGTGCAATTCTGACCCATCTCCTGTATGCTGATATGCTGACTGTGGCTGTCAGATGATTAGGGTTCTTAGTTAACGGATTAATCAACTATATATATATGTGTTAGGTGAGGTCTCCCACACTAGAGGCATTCAAGATGAAGCTGGACAGCCACTTGTCAGGGGTGCTTTGACTTGGATTTCTGCACTGAGCAGGGGGTTGGACTCGATGGTCTTGTAGGCCCCTTCCAACCCTACTATTCTATGATTCTGTTATTCAAGGTGTGAGACAACCAAAGTGAGCAAGGTGTTCAAAACAGGGGTGCAAGCAAGCCAAATGAACTATTGGTGTGAGAAGGAAAGGCTACTATTCATATTTTCTTTTGCATCAAATCTGGAATATTGACTATGGAATGATCCCTATTAGAACAACATGACAGAGCTGAAAGGGCTCAAAAATGAATAAGTTCAAGACTCATTTGTACTGTGAAATGTCCAATAGACATATTGACAGAGATTTTAAATGAGCCTATCATTTAACAGTGATTCTTATTCTTAAACCAGAGCCACAATGCCCTCTGCTTGAAAGGCAAATGTTTTGGCTCATTTTGGATACAAACTGTGTTGGCTACAATATGAAATGAATAATATATTTGGCCTGTGACACTGCAGCCGCCATCAAGAATACACTTAGAATATAACTTCCAAGTGTTTTCTCATTCTTCCCTTCCATCTAGCAACCACATCTTCACTCAAGTAAAGAACCATTTATTGAACAATATACCAGAAACTTCCCTTAGTTTCTTAAATATTATTAAACAGCAACCAAACACTGCTGTATTTATGGTGGAATGCCTCTGTTGTGTATCTTCAGTACCAATTGCCCCTTTTGTCTGGCAAGTTTAGGGTCAAATTCAATGTGACACTTGTCATGTGGTTTGGCCTTGTGTGGCTGATTTTTTAAAAGCAACTTATAGCCAGTGTGGGAGAAGGGGAGCTAAGCTGGATTGGGACCATGGCATGGTGGGGAGGAGGGCTTTAACCCTTTGCTTTTACCACCAACCTGTTAGGAATCTGCCCCACCCCCCACCTACTCACAATGGGAGGAATTGCAAATAGCCATTGTGTGTGTGCGTGTGTGCGGGGGGCATTCCAGTCAAGACAGTGGTAGAAGCAAGGGGTTAAAGCCCCTCTCCTCCCACACCTTGGTCCCAACCTGCTTGCCTGGACCCCACACTGACTTCCAACCCATGTGACAAACATCACATCAAGTTTGGGCCTTAGCTTCTTGCCCTAGCTTTCCTCATCCAGTTCTCCCTAAACTGTGGCTAAATTCAATCCTGCTACACTATTTTAATTTTGGAATATGCTACATAGCCATACAAAAATCATCCAATGGAGCATCAGGGCTAACTGTAGCTGCTTCAAAGACTATTGAATTGGCAAATTAATATTATATCTCTCCCAGAAAATTATCCCCACAGACTATAATGGGAATTGGTGATATACTGTCCCCATCTACTGGATATTGAAAGAAGCATCAAGTTAAGAAATGATATTTGGCCACAAGACAATGAACAGCAGGGAGCGAGCCCTTCCAACCTCTTCCCAACCTTGGAATAATGAGGATTAAAAGTGCTCTTTCTGGAAAGTCCAGTGATAGGGCCATGCGCAACATTAGAGCCTTCCAACTTTTTCCATGGTCACAAGGATCAAGTGAGGGTAACTTGGGTTCTCTCAGAAATATTTTTTTTCTTTAAACTAAAAAATTAAATGTCCACTGTAAGATTTGCTACCTTTATGGGCTTTGATCCCCTGGAAATTCCCCTTTTGTAAATCCAGTAAGCTGGCCTGAGGGTGAATTAATATGTATAGTTTAAGGCTTAAAATTTAAGCAAATGATTCCAATAACTAAACCTGTCTAAAGGCCTTAGTTAAAAGTCTTCAGGGGCTGTGTTCAAATCGTGTTTTCTTGTTTTTGTAATGAGAATAAGTAACTGGTGTACTTAGAAGTTCAGAACCCAGGATTTTTGTAACTGTATGTCATTCTCATATTTAAGGAACAAAGTGCTTTTATGTATTTGTATTTGAAACCTGATAATAATTTGTTACCTTTATAAATCATACCTTTTGATGAGGCAAATTGTTATTGACTATTCAGAACCCTAGAGCCTGTTCTTAGGGGTGATCCCAGATGAGGCTTTTATTGTGCCATCTACCTTACTTCATTCACTGAATTGTATGTGCAGTCCAGATGTTGTCTTCCACTGGTAACCCTCCTATGTTTTCCCACTGCTTCTTCCATCTTTTTTCTTACTGTGGAAAATCCGTTAAGAAGAAAAAGATGGAACAGCTCCACTATGCCTTCTGATTGTTAGTGCTAAGCACCCTAAGAACAGACACCAAGATTCGGAATAATCAATAATGGTTTACTTT
The DNA here is from genome assembly GCF_057233095.1 of Heloderma suspectum. Taxonomy (NCBI): domain Eukaryota; kingdom Metazoa; phylum Chordata; class Lepidosauria; order Squamata; family Helodermatidae; genus Heloderma; species Heloderma suspectum. The sequence continues at coordinate 127,471,877 of NC_139462.1, read as the reverse complement.
CATCAAAAGTTATGCTTTACAATCAGAAGGCCTTGTGCAGCTGTTCCATCTTTTTCTTCTTAATGGATTTTCCACAGTAAGAAAAAAATATGGAAGAAGCAGTGGGAAAACACGGGAGGGCTAGGCATGGAAAGCAGCCACATCTGGGCGGCACAAAAATTTCAGCAAATGAGGTAGGGCAATCCTGTGATAAAAGCCTTGTCTGAAAGTATCCAATGACTGACTGATCATGAGCAGCAAAACTTCTTATGTAAATAGTAGAGCACACACCAGGATTCCTCAAATCTAGTATGTTTGTTTTTAAACATTTTAAAATACATTGGCACCCCAGACAAATGTAATCCTCCCTACATAACTGGCAACCTGGCAGACATAGTTCACCACCCAGTCTCCCCTTTCACCCCTTGAACTGGAGGGAAAGTCCGTCTTTAAGTCTGCTCATTCAGTGGACTCAGGGAAAAGGGCACCATCACATCTTTGTAGCCTGCAGGGTTTCAGGCCCATAGAGAGTCCTGGAATCTGTCTTGGCCCTACTGATTAATCTGCGTGTGCTTGTGCATTTATTTATTTATTTTAATTTATTTTAATTTAAATTGCAACCCTAATGCCAACCCCTAATGTGTACAGATGCCAGACCAGAATGACCGGGTGGTTGAGTGTCAACTGCAAACATATAATAACAAGATGGTGACCTTCAAGTTTGACCTGGACGGAGACAGCCCTGAGGAAATCGCAGCTGTCATGGTGAGGATGTAGGGTTTTGACTTCATGTGGAGGTGGGGGTCTGTGGCAGGATGTGACCTCTTAAGTACAGGTCCTGACTGCTTCCCCTCATTTTGTTCCTGGCCTCTCCAGGTCGCCAAAGAGTTTGTCCTGAAATCTGAGCAAGATGGATTTATCCGGCGAATCTGTGATATTATCCAACGCGTGGAGACCCTTCTGCGCAAAGATGGGCGGAACAAAGACCAGGGTTCTCTGGGCAATCCTGAGGTGCAGTGCCTGTCTGTTACTTTGGCTGCTGATGGACTCTCAGTGGGTGACAGATCTGTGGAAGTCAGGGGAATCTGGATAAAGAGCCGATGTAGCTCTCTGGGTGTTTCCACTCTGAATTTCTGTGGTTGCATTGAGCCTAGACTGAGGTTCAAAAAGCTTTTTAGGCTCACAGAAATGCTTTGTCAATTGTTGCTTGCTTAATGGACAGCAGATTTACATCCCCCTATTCCCTGGTGGCCACCTGCACACAGTGAGACACCTTCTAATGTAATCTACCTTCCCACAGCTTCCAGTGCCCCTTTCCTTCAGTCGCCATTCTCTTCCCATCCCTAAGCCCCAAAATGCTGCAGCCCTTTCCCTCATGCTGGCTGTTTTCCACAAAAAAGAGAGGGGCACGGCTCAAGCCTGCCTGGAAGTCACAACCTGAACAGGAATCCCTTCCTGTTAAATCCAAATGTACGGTGGTTGGTTATGGTCCTCACATGAAAAGGAATGGGAACTCTGCCTGTGGTCAGAAGTGTCCCTTTAAAATATTTAACATATTCCAGAGCTACAACCTGGCTTGAATGAAAACCTGCTGGCATACTCAGTCCTGTGTACCTTACAGGGTTTCCCCTTTTTCTTTTGTCCATGTGATGGTTTGGAAAAGGAAGAACAGTGGCCTGTCCTCCTCCCTTGCCCAAAGAAAAAAAATTTTTCTTTCTCGTTTCAGGGTGAGCTGCCGCTACAAGGCCTCTCACGTTCCATATCTTCATCTTCATCTCTTAGTGGTATGTAATCCAGTACCTGCCCTATGCCTGATTAGCATTCACACACCCTCATTTACGACAACACACAATGGCCCATTCTTACCAGGGCTGATATAGTAATGTTGCAGTCAAGTTGAATGGAATGGGGGAGAAGGGAAAAGAGTCCATATGTTGTCTGGGAATATAACACAAGTTTATATTACTCCTATTACTTCTGTCATACCCACACTTGGTGAATGTTTCTGGGATTCTAAACTCTGTTACGCCTGCTTTGCATATTCAAAGAATTACAGCCGCTCCTAGGATTCTTAGTGCTTTAGAACTCAGGCGGGCAGAAGGTGAATCTTTGAGTGATTTGCAGTAGATCAGCAAGGATTTTTAACTCCCAGTGGTTTAATAGTGGCAACAACAAAATGCCTCCCCTCGGCTCCTGCCTTAAATTATATGCTGAAATGTGGAAAGCTTGGGGTAACCAGGAGTAGATTTTTGCGTGGGAGGACTTTGAGCTCCGTTCCATTCTGGTACTCAGAGAAAATTCCTGGGCGCAGAATTGCATCAGGCTCCTCCTGACGGATCTCTGGATTCTAGTGAAAAACAAAGTAGATCCTACAATTTTGTTTTAGTGTACAGATGTGGGGGGTGGAGAAGGGTGTCACATGACTGAATGCTCTCCCACATCAAAACGAATGCATTAGCAAAAACGCCAGGCTGAAAAGGATGGAGGATCCACCCTTGTGGGGAATACATTACAGGGAAACTAATCTGCAGTCAAGGCTTGTGGAGGTGCCCCAAGACTGAACGTGGTACTTCTTCTTTTCAGATTTTGGCTGTTCTAGCCCTGGGCAGTCTCTGTCACCCCCTGCCCAAGCTTCATTGTTGGATGCCACCTGTGAGAATGAGTTCTCTGGCCCCGTGGTTCCCCCACTAAGCACCCAGAACTTTGGGCTGCCTCTGCTTTCAACAGCATCCACAGGTAAAACTCATCTGCTTCTAGCTCCTCCCAGGAACTTTTCTGTAGGACCTCTGTCCGGTGCACCTGAAATTCTGGATACAGGCTTGATATCTCAGTAGTAATACAGTTGGCAAGGAAATGCGATGCACAGTGCAAACAGATGGACTGGAGGAAGGGCGTGTGTGTATTCAGCGTATCAGCAGAATCTGAAATCCTACAACATCTGTGGCTTTTTTAAAATAGGTTTTTAGCTGTCCTGGGTTTGTAGAAACTTGTAGGCAGCCTGGTGAAATCTCAAAAGCCAGATGAGGTCAGGGCAGAGTTTCCATGGCTTAGGTGAGGTGGAGGGGACTACAGTGAATTGTATAGTTCCTTCTCCCTCTGCCCTCCCCATTCTATTCCATCCCCCCATTCCCCAATTCCTTTCTAAAAGTAATTTACATTCTTTGCAAGCCTGGAATTCCGTAAGCAGAATACATTATTCAGAATTTATGATGAATGGATGTATATGCAAATGTGCCCAATTTGCATGATCTCCTCACATATATTTTAGTCTTACTTGGAGCCAATCTTTATGGAAACGCACAGAGAAGCATTTTCAGCTTTTCTCCACTTTTTCCTGAAATTGGCTTTGGTCCGTCAGTGGCACACGAAGCATGAAGAGCTGAGTATACACTACCTAAAACCCAGCTTTTCTTGCTTTGTGTGCTGCTCGCGGGCCAAAGCAGATTTCATCATGAAAAATGTCATCAGCCCCATAGGTTCTGATTAGCGAATGAGAGAGTTGTTCCCCACCCATGTCCATGCTCCCTGCTCAGGGAAGTTTACTGGAAGCACTGAATTAAGCCCCTGCAGTTTACCCCACATGTCTCCCCTCTCATCCAGCACTGGGGTAAATCCCCATCCTGTAGCCTTGAGAAAAAGCAAATCATGGTTCATCCTTCCCAGTCCCAATCCTAAACATGATAGTTGCCCAGGAATAAGTTTCACTGTCCCCTGTAACATTTACTTCCAAGTAAACATCCATTGGGAAAGACAGGATCCATCAGAACTTTATAAATCCCCTGCTTAAGACTGCATGGGAGCAAGATTTATTTCTTACTATGGTGCGAAATTTACTTCCGAGTAAACATGCACAGAAAGTGGGGGGTGGCTTCACAGAGACTCTCAGAGACTTACTTACTGGGGGGAGTGAAACTTACTTCCAAATTGCCCAGGGCGCTTATGGACGTAGGCTTCCTTTCTCACTTTTTTTTCCCCTTCACCAGACCGCACTAGTTAGCCTTTTTAATTTATACATACTAGCCTCTGATTAAGTCATTTACAATCACATCCCCGGTTCCTTCATTCACAATCCTGCAATGGCGGTGTTTCACCCCTTTAACAGACTGCAGTAACCGTCTTCATTCAGTAATACCAGTGTCCCCAGTTCCTTCATTCACAACCGTGGTGTTTCGCCCCTTCGGCAGAGCACATTAACCTTCATCCAAAAATACTAGCCAGTTTCCCCTGTTGTGTGTGTGATTTTCCTGTTTGGGGAGTGGGGCGTGGGAGGAGGCCTTCCTGCAGAAACAAGAGTTTGGGGTAGGGGAGGCAGTGGCAGCAGCAGTATTGATGATGATGATGATGATAACAACAGCAACAGACACTGCTGTGGCAGCCCTCGAAGCCCGGGTGAAGTAAGGTTCAGTTCTCCCATCCATGCTTCCAAGTAAGCATGATTACTCAGCACTCAATGAATGAATATTTAAAGGGTGAGGCAGCGATTGAGCAGTTTTAAGAAAAAGGGCTGGCAGAGGAATCCTCCCAACCCCTCTGCTCCTGTAGGCAAAGTGCAAATGAGGGGAATGAATTACTTCCGGGTAGACATTTAGCCCTCTGCTCTCCCCACACCCTTGCCTCACGTGACTTTCCCTTCCACCAATCAGCACTGCTTCCACCAGTCTGCTGTGAAGCCAGCTGAGGTCACACAGACTGCCAAATTGCACTGAAGCTGCTATGATGGAAAAAACCATCACGAAACGAGCATGAAAAAACAGGTTTAGGGCAAGAAACACCACACTCACCATGCACATCATCTGCCACCATCGACTTGGGGATGGAGTAGAACCAGAGTAAAAGCCTCGTGCAGATACCCCCTTGTTGCAAAATGTGGAACTGGGTAAAGAGGCAGAGCAGAACTACACCCAGTGTTAATTTGGAGAAGGAGCCCGCAGGGGAGGAGAAGCAGCAGCAGCACACAGCCATGCTAACATGGAGGATGTATTTTACAAGATAGCCAGAGGGATGCACTTTACCTCCCTTCCCTTGCTTCCAGCTCCCACTCACCTGCCACTTGCCTTTCTCCTTACAGGTGTCCCCAGTATGCCTGTACAGACCTGGCCATCTTACCACATGGTGCCCATGACTCCTGCAACCCCTCCGCATCTTCTCCCCATTCCTCAGCCGATCACCCCATCTAGTCCCCTTCTGCCCCCGTTGTCCCTTGCCTCACCCACTGCCCCACCTGCTGCGCCTGCTCCACCTATCCCCCTCTGGACCCCCTCCACTTCCCCACTCTTCTCCCTCGCCAACGTCTTCTCACTGGCTGTGATGAGCATGGCCCAGTCACTTCTCCCGGCAGCATCCGTGGTGCCTGCCCAGACAGGGCCGCTCTATGCCTCGCCAATCCCACCGTCCCCGGTGGTCTGCCTGCCTAGCCCAACAGCTGCACGCTTTGTCTACCCTGAGGTGGTATCTCCCAGCAAGCCCACCCAGCTCACCAGCAAGATGCTGGGACCACTGGCATCTCCGGTCTGTCAGCCATCCCCAAGCGCCTCAGTCACTAGGAGGCCTGACAACAACATGGTGAGTTGGAGCATGATGTGAATGAAGTCGGGGGGCGGGGGGAGAGAGAGCAGCATTGGCTCCCCACTTTCCCAACTTCAGTGCTGTGTTGAAATCTATCATGTAATCATGTAAAGGGCAGCGCTGTTAAGCAGCAGGAAAGGGAAGGGGCATTAGATTGTCTCATGAGCCAGTCTTGTTGCTGGCTACGGGGATAAAGCATTGCACTTGGATTGAATTCACATCTTTCTTCATTCAAGAACTGCCTGGGTACTCGTGGAAAACTGGCCTTATGGCCTGAGCTCTCACATCTGTGCAATTGGAATTGCAATGATCAGGGCTCCTAGTTATCTACATCCTAAAAGTAAAGAAATTGGAATTTGATTTTTCTTGTTGTTCAGCTTTGTTCAAGGCTAGTGCCTAAAAACTGATGCTGCTGGACCCCCAGAATTTGAAATCTCTCCCCCCTGCCCATGTTTTTAACCTTGCAGGTTTGGATATGAGTACAAATGAGGTCATCATTACACAGCACTTTGGTTGTTAAGAGTGTATCTGTACATCTTAAGACAGAACAGTGAACATCCCCACTATACTACTGATCAGAAATTAGCGATCTGACACTAGAGTTGGTGTGATGCCCTTTTATAAATAATGAGCATTCCATTGAGACCCCACACCAACTCCATCGGATACTAGCACCTCTCTTAGGAGCTGGCTGAGAATTCCTGGCTGCCATAGCTTCCTTGTATGAGGGCCAGTCACATGACTTTGGTGCTGGGCAAGGTCTCTGCACAAGGTCCGTGCCAGTCCTGAGGCTCGGGGACCTGACCAACCACACCGCCATCTGCCACTAAGGGGAATAGGTGTCTTAGAGGGCACCAGGTGCAGGTGTGCAGGAGGCAAGTAACGAACATCAGACCCAGAGCTTAGCAAATGGGGTGGAAGTGGGGAGATTATGTACCGATCCATCATCCTCTCTCAGCAGGTGCCTCCTGCCTCCCCCTGGTCTGGATCACAGCTAATCGTGTCAGATTCGCCCACCTTGTCCCCAGCCCAGCTCTCAACCATCAGTGAAGGTGAGGAGGGTTTTGGAAGGACTGGAGGGTTTGAGGCCAGGGAATAAGTCTGTGTGGTTGTGGCAGTAGGATGCCCAGTTGGAACAACACCTGTACTCACCATTGAGTTCTGGCTCCAATCCTGCAAATGTTCTCTAGGCAAGTTCTCACGTCACACTAAGCCACCCTGAGAAGAAGCTGTGGCGGATGGATGGCTTGTCCCTTACTCCTGACAGGTGATTGCCCACACGGTGGCTTCCCGTGGCTCATTTCTCCCTCGTCTCTCTCAGTCCTCCAGCCCGCTGCCAGCATGTATCCCAGGTGGCTTTCCAGCAGAAATCCTCTTATCCTTGTTCCCTGTGTCAGCACGCTTTCTGCAGTTGGTCCACTGTGGTTGCCAGCTGATAAAGGAAACTCCCCCACCCACCCTAGGATTGCAAAAAAGAAATAATTTTCTGAGCCCTTATGAACACATTTGCAAACTGTTTTTTTGGTAGGGTCTTGCACTCTTGCGCAAGATCGCCTGTCTGCTGTAATGCTCAGCATAGCCAGATCACCCTCTTGCCAGTGTCCTTGTCAATTTCATCCTTAACTTTGGGGCTTCCTGAGCGAACACCCCCTCCACACACACACACACACACACACACACACACACACACACACCACATAGCAAAAAGGAAGTAATTTTCTGAGCCCATATGAATGCAGAATGCGTTTGCAATCTTTTTTTGGAGTCTTGCGCTCTTGCACAAGACTGCAAGAGCACTTGTCCCCTATTTAGCCAGCCATCCTCATATCCCCCTCTTGTCAATGTCCTCCACTTCAGTGCTTCCATTGCTAGTGAACACCTTTTGTTTTTAAAGGCTGCTTCACATTACACTGATGTAATAACACGCATCCCTAAAGCTTCTTCTCTCCTGCAGCTGCCAGCCCCTTTTAGCTACCCCTCCCCCCTTTGTGCAAATTTCAAGACAGAGCAGTAAAACTAAGGGACAAATTGTGCAAATCTCATGGCAGGGCAGTGAAAAGGGGGCATAGGGGAGTTGCACACTTTTCAAGGCAGAGCAGTACAGTGGAGGGGAAAATTGCACATATTTCATGGCAGAGCAGTAAAATGAAGGGGCAAATTATGAAAAATTCCTAGTGGTGGTTATTTGCTCCTGTGCAGGACCAAAAGTAAAATTAAAAAACAACTTGTGAACGTGTTCAGGATGCTCTCCAGTGTCCTTTTTTCAAGATCCCTACAAAAAAAATTAAGAATCAATATTGAGGCTGAGAAGGGATGGGGGAGAATGGTGGTGGCCCTAGTGAGGAGCAGCGGGGGGGGGGGGTGCTGCTCTTGCCAGGTGGCTGTCTAGCTGTTCCCAACAACCGATGGGAAAATTGCCCTCCCGGATTCGGATGTCACACTAAGCCACTCTGAGAACAAGCTACCCTAAACAACCCTACTACAAGTCATGGGTGGTTTGTTTGCGCAAAACTACCCACGACGGGAAAACTGCTCCAGGTTTGGATGTCACACTAAACCACTCTGTGACAACCCACAAAAACCACCCATCATGGCCTAGTGTGATGTGCAAACCTAGTCTCTGTGTGTGCCTTAGAAAATGCAAAGTAGCAATTGTTGGAAAATAGGACTCTCAGTAAGAGCCTTTTTCACCTCTTAGTAAATGCAACCACCAGACTTCACACATTTGGAATAAGGTGGATGGGTTCTCAGGCCACAGATTTCTGACTTCCAGGTACCTCACATTAAAGCTGATATAGACAGTTCAACTCAGTATACACCCAGAATGTATCCCAGGAGTGTTGGAGGTTTATCTTTAAATTAGTAGAAATGCAAGAAAAATATTGCTAAGAAATTGAGCATTGGTTCTCCTTTCTCCACAAATTCTCCTGTGGGAGGGCTCCCCCCCCCATCCCCACAATTAACCTGCCCATCTGCCCTTTTCTTGGCCAACAGAGCCCAAGCCACAGATCCTGGGCCGTTTCCAAGTGACACCAACCCGAGATGTGCCTCCTGAAGCCACCCCAAGGCGCAATGGACCCAGCAGTCCGAGCACTTCAGACTCTGACAGTGGGTCCCCAGCTGGAACACCAGTGCAGGAAGCCGAGGAGGGCACCACCCCCGTGGCAGAAGGGGAAGGGGAAGGGGAGGCCTCGCACAGCCCCTCCGTCTGGATGAATTACCTGTACAGCCCATCCTGCCCGAGCAGCGATGACTCGGACAGTGCTGAGGACGAGGAAGTCTGGGACGAGCTGCAGGCCTTGCGCCAGAAGTGAGCATGGTTATGTGCCAGAGAGTGGGAGAAAGGCCCTTCCCTCCCGTGACTGACCTCCCCTCTTTCGTCTCTCATTTCCTCCCAGGCATCTCTCTGAAGTACAAACTCTCCAGGCCCAGCAGAAGCAGGAGATAGAGGAACTCTACACCCGGCTGGGCAAGGTGCCACCTGCTGGAATTGTGTCACCTGCTGCCATGCTCTCCAGCCGCCAGCGTCGCCTCTCCAAAGGCAGCTTCAACCCCTTGCGGCGCAGTAGTCTGCAGCGCCCTGACTTGGCACTGCCCCAAGGTACGCTTGCTCCTCACCTCTGCCCTAGCCAAACTGAGGAGGAGTCTCAGTAGCTCTTGAGTGTAGCTGGTGAGCACCGTAAGGGCTGGGAGCAGCACTCTTTGGGCTTCACTTGACACCTTGATCTGGATTATTTTATACAGGTTGCAATAGCAGATTTTAGAAAGCCTGCCAGTGAAAGTCACTAGCCTGGCGGTGCTCCAGAGAGCCACCTTGCTTAGGCCAAGGAATATGGAGCTTGGGCAAAGAACAGCTCTGTCTGTCGCAGCCCCATCAGCTATTTGTAAAAAGGCCTTTGGCACTTCTGGCACTGTACACATATCTCTTGGCTCTGCCTGCAGGTGTGTTTTAAATGCATGACTGAAGAGAATTGGTTCCTCAAAATAATAAATCCCTGTCAGCATCTGTTATCTCACAAATTGTTCCTAATTTAAAAACGGGAAGAGGTCCAGAGTTGCCCATTGAGACACATTTGATGAAAATAGTAATAAAGGAAACAATTTGCCTTCCTTTATTACTATTACCTAGCTATATTGTGAATAGCTGCATTGAAGAAAATTTAAGTTTATTTGAAAGGAACTGTCTCTTTCATTAAGTGCCTTGCCTTTCTGTGCTATTTTTAGTTTCACACAAGGAGAAATAAAAGATATCATAGGGCCTCTTGTTTCTGCTTTTGGTTTGCACTTTTTGGTTTTCCTAGAGCAAACACCTTGACACCTCATTCTTATTGTCCTACAGAGGTGTTTGAGAAGGCCACTCTGGAAGTTCAAAGTCCTAATTCCGTCTGGCAACTACATCTTAAATCTGCAGAATCCTTGCAATCTTTATTGTTTTCCCATCCATAAAACCCTGTGAGTCACAGTAATTCCCATTTTACACACAGGGAACTGAAAATTGCACAATTATTTGTCAATTCTCATTTTCCTTAAATAACCTGAATATTCTTCATACTTTTTCCTGTGGGGCTTGTCATTGGGTGGCTTTGCATCCTGCTTTCACCCCCATTGTATCTATGCAGAGGTGCATGTAACTGAGATCATCTCATCTTTCCCTGTTTAGCCCTGCCTCCATTTCTCTCCACTTCCTGATTGTTTCCATGTGCCTATGTTTGGATTGTCAGTCCCTTGCAGTAGGGACTTGTCAGACCTGTTCTTTGTAATCCACCACGTACATAAATGGTGCTAAAGAAATCAATTAATAATAGAGTTGCCCTGTTCAATTAATAAGTGAGGTCTTGAAGAGCTCTGTCATTTCCTTACAGTTTTCCTTCTATAATTGTAATTATATCATGGTCTTGATCTGCTTTGCACTAGTCCCTCCACTCACGTGATTGTTGCCCTTGCAGGTATCATGAGGAGGAATTCTGTAAGTGGTGGTAGCAACGCCTCCCAGGAACAGCGACAAAGCAAGGGTGTGAAGTTTGCCAGTGATATTGGATGCATGGTGAGGCATGGGCTAGGCTGGGCAAGGGGGGACTGTGTGCCCTTGGCCAGAGATTAACTTGCCCATGTTGGGCAGGCAAGGCCAGCGCAGCCCTTCTGGCCTTACTTTTCTTGGGTGAAAAGGTGACATCTTCAGGCCCCAAAGAATGGTGGCAATACTGAGCGATATTCTAGTCCACACGTAGACTGATCAAGTTTGGGATGTCCAAAACCAGAAACCCTAGCTGAACTCCGAAGTAGGCCCACAACGGGCTTACACACAGCACCAATGGCCAGCTGGGAACGTCTGCCTCGACATCACTTGCCAAGTGCTGTGCAGCGACAAGGGTGTAGCCTGCTGTAACTGTGTCCTGAACCCAAACCACACCCAGCAGTAGACTTGGGGCTGGTGAATATATTACAAGTGCCTCGCTTGTAATATTGTATTACTCATGGACCTGCCAGTAGCCACTCCAGGGCACTTTGCAGAACACAATCAACGGCAGTCACTTAAAACATACTTTCAAGGAGACAAAGGGAGAAGGGGAGGGCGCACTAAAGGGCCAGCAGAAAGTGGATCACCTAAGAAGCTCCAAGAAAATATTGTTTTAAAATCTTCAGATGTTTATTTTAAAGAGAGGAGGGAAGAACAAACATCTGGAGGGATCAAGGCCCACATCTACAGAGAAGGGAGCAGGCCTTCTCTGTAGCGGCACCCACCCTCTGGAAAACCCTCCCCCATGCAGTTTGGGAGGCAGAAAATGTGGCATCTTTCAAGCACCTCCTTAAAATGCACCTTTTTACCCAGGCTTTCCCTGGGTTGCAACTGCTGTTGGGTTTTGGTTTCATATGCTACCTTTAAACTTTCAAAGTCTTGTATTATGTTTTACCATGTTGTATTTTATGAATTTAATTGTTGTGAACTGCCCAGAGAGCCCCGGCTGCTATATTTATATATAAATTATATGTAATTTATGTTACATATAAATATAATAAATAAATAATAGTAATAGTATCAAGGAGCCTGCCATGACAAAGGATGCTTAGATGAGGAGTGGTATCTAAGCACAGGGTGAGATTCGAGAAGCAGGTCTTGAATACAGTCAGAGTGTATATTGTTCAAGGACATAAGAATTGGGGTGCTTCCAGATGGAGGGATCCTAGCACTAACAACCAGAAGGCATTGTGCAGCTATTCAGTCATTTCTTAATTACTGGATTTTCTGCAGTAAGAAAAAAAATGGAAGAAGTGGTGTTAAAACATGGGAGGGTTACAAGTGGGAGATGTTGTCATCTGCCCTCCCCCTTGCCACCACTCAGACAATTCTGTGAAAGAGGGAGGGCAATGGCACTGTAACAGCTTCGTCTGGAAACACCCTTAGAAGCTCAACCTTCAATGTGTGTCTGCACGCCTTTGTTATGGCAAATGAAGTTTGATGGCCATCTCAGTGTTTCATTCCTAATGCTTGAAATGAGATTATGCACATTAATCATATTTGCAAATAGTTGCTCCAAAAGCACGGATACACTCACCCACCACTCTTAAGCACGGAAGCGGGTTTCTTGGCTGTGGAGTTCAGCCTGGAAATCCCAAGCACACAAAGCTACTTTAGGCTGTGTCAGACCACTGGTCCACGCAGTCCAGGGGAGCCGGACCTCCTGCCCATGGGCCTCTGGGAGTTCCTCCAGGGGGTAGGGCTTAGGCTGTAAGCCTCGCTTCTTGGAGGAATCCCCTCAGAGAGACACACACACACACCAGCTGTTAGATCAGAGATAACGGAGGGAATTCCCCTGCTGGAGCAACACTGTCAGGATTCCTTAGCCCCTTCACTTCATGCCCAGACATATGCAGACAAGAGGCTTCAGTCTGCAGCTTTTAACCCATTACTTCACAGGGTCATACAGATGCAAATTCTCAGAGACTCTCGTCTACAAGGAATGCCTCCAGGGGATCCAAATGGAATTTACGAGTTCTCGCTAGCCTTAAGAGGGGAGGTCGCTCTCTTCTCGTGAGGCCTCTAAGGACAGCTTTTCACGCATAGCCAATTAGGTAGACCCTCTTTAGTTCCGCCCCCACCTTCTCTCTCTTTGCTCTAGGCCTGGCATCTATTAGGTCATCCTCCTGTTTGCTGCCTCTCACCGGGGGGGGGGGTGAGGAGGGACCCTCAAGCTCAGCCATCTGTACATTTGTAACCTGAGAGACCGGCCTACTCATATCTGGACTAGCCTGGGAACATACCTCCCCCATGTCTGATGGTTCTCCTTCAGAATCTGAACAGCTATCCCACTCCCTGTGCTCTGAAACACCCCTGACACATACCAGCAGCTGGACTCCTGTTGTCTCTGACCTCCTGATATCTGAGATAACAGGAGGAAGGTAGGACTTGCCTGCACTGGGCAGAGTGGCTGCTCTCTTTGGCATGGGCCAAATCCCGCCACCCTGCATCCTCCCATCCCCACTCTTGACTCCAATTTGAGACTGGAGAGAATGGCAGGGATGGGGGTGTGGGGAAGCCTAACTGTTCCTTGCCCACCCCTGCTCCTCTGCACAATGGCAGGCGAAGCAGATGAGTCTCCCTCGTTCTTCCATCAGGGACTGGCCACTTCTGCCCCCCCGCACCACCTCCCTCCCCCCTTTGCAGGAAGGAGACAGAGCAGGCAAAGATGGGGCAGAGCCAACCCAGTCCTCACCAGTCCTCCATCAGAGGAGCGATGGGGACTGGGCTGGCTTGACTTAGGGCCTCATTAAGTGGGAAAGCCCACATGCAGAGAAGCCTGGCCCACAGGCCGGAGTGGGGGGGATCCACTCAGCCTATGGGCAAGAAGCCCATGTTGTCAGGTGGGCACAGGCATGGCCACTGAGGGCAGGGACATGGCCACACCCACCTGACATCACATGGCCTGTGCAGGGCTGCCTGGGGGGATCATCTGGCCCCCCACTCCAAGCTAGTTCAGCACTCCTGGTCTAGCTTAACCGGCAGTAGTTCTCCAGTGGCTTGGTCTCAGACTGAGATCTTTCCCAGCCTGCTCTTCAAGATTCTTTAACGGGGATTGAAGCTCAGACCTTCTGTGGGAAAAGCATGTGCTCTATGTCTGAACTGTACCCCCTTCGCCTGGTTTTGTGCCTCTCTCTCACACACATATATTCCCTCTGTTTCTGCAGTAGCCTGAGTGCCTGTGCACACGCGTGTGGACTACCTCAGCCTGTGACCCACAGTTGAAAGGATGAGAGCAGATGGCAAAGGGTCCTATGCAGCATCTGCTTTATACTCCCAGCTGTAAGGCCAACTACCATTACCCAACATGGCGAAGTTCTCCTGATGGAAGGGACAGAGCAACTGCCCACACCAAGTGAGCAAGGATGGTGACAGCCCAGCACTACAAGCCATGGCTTTTCTCTGCATAGGCGTTGGATCTGCAGAGAGAAGCCAAGCCCATTTGGGGATGTGTCTTGTGCAAATGCCTGGATGTGCATGGTTTTGCTGCTGTTTCTATCTCACAAAGGAGTGCTACAGTAACAGAAGCCCGACATCCCCTGGCCTATAGGACCCTGTGTGCAATAGAGTGAGGTTCTCATGCTTCAAGCCAGATTGACCCATGTGCCTGGGAGCGTCATGGCCTGGTCTGAGTAGATGTCATGCCCCTCTTGCCTTGCATGGGTTCATTCACAAAGCCACCCCAAGGCCAAAGCTCTCAGAAATCTTTAAGCAACTGCCTTAAGGAAGAAGCATTCAGAACTTGTGCTGCAGTATTAACAGGATTGGGGTCTCTCCTTCTTGCTTCAATCCCCAAGCTGCTCTTCCTCACTGCAATAGCACTATGCTAGATCTCCTCTTGCACTTTGTTTTTAACCTTGCCCTGATGGGGATATGAACTGCTTGGGGGCCACCCCTTTACTTGCATGGGAATCTGCACTTTGGAATGAAGCCTTGATGCTTTCACCCTTGTGTATGATGCTTTATTTTTATATAAAAACAGGCTTTGGAAGGAAAACAGACATTGCATCAGCATTTTTTGTGTGTGATCATATTTTATGTATTAATGTAGAACTCCCACCTAGAACTCCAAGAGATAAGGAAATAGAAATATATAAACACTCCACACTTGTCTGCTCTTGCCGCCATCAAAGGAAATTAGCAGATATACATTCTGCTGAGAATTTCCCAAATTCCCTGAGCTTTGCCCCCATGCCTAACTGAGCACCCACTGAGGGCTCAGTTCCAGAGAGCGGATGGCCAGCACTACAAATGAAAGCACATTGCGCAGCTATTCCATCCCTTCATCCTTAATGGTTTTGTGTTTTTTTTGTGGGCCAATGCAATTCATTTGAAGAACAGCATAGCAAAACGTCCTTCATGAATCCTCTTCAGCATCTCTGAAGAGGACTGTCACACCGTTACCCTGCCTCATTCAAGGAATTTCATGTGCGGTTTAGATATCATCGCCTGCTTGTAACCCTTGCATGTTTTCCCACTACTTCTTTCTGATAAGCGGGAAAAGATGAAATAGCTGCACAATGTCTTTTGACCGACAGCGTTAAGAGCCCTCCATCTGGAAGCACCTTTGTGCCCAGAAATGGACAGCTAGCAATACAACTGTCTTAGGCAGCTAGTGTTAATAGGTTAAGGTGCAACTGCTCTAAAATGTTCCAGTGGTGAAATTATTGTTGCATCCTTTGTGTAGAGGCTCTTAGTCTTGTGCTGTTGAAGCCTGAAGTGCAGACAGTGCAGGGCAGCTTTAGCTAAATGGAAAATTCCCTTCCTTCCCTTAAGCTTCTTAGTGAAGTCTGCATTCAACAAATGCCTCCTCTGGCTCCTGGCCAGCTACCACTTTAATGATTTACTTGGCCCAAATAGCACTTACGAGGGACAGTAACAGCAACAATACAGCTGTGAAAGCGGCACACATAAAAAATGATGCCCTGGAATTGAACTGGCCCATGTTTGCAAGAGTTCTTTCCCTTGTTATAGAACAAGTTCAGCTGATTATTCTGAAGCATCAGGATTCCTGCTGGAGGAGGCAGAGAGAACTTTGCCCAGTAACCAAAATCTCTTCCCCCTCTTAAGCAGGACAGGCTGGTCAAATGGACACAAAAAGCAGCACTGCGTCAAACTCACTTTTCCAACTCTCTGGAGCCTCACCCCTGCATTCTTGCCTCTGAAATAAGGGCTTTCAGGTCTTCCTCTACACGTCATTAAATCTGGTATCATTTGACACTTTAGAGCAGTTAGATGTGTATGTCACTTACAAAGCTAGCTGAAACTGATACGTGAGTGGAACATTTCTCACTTCTCAAAAGCTGGTGGTGAAATAAACCCAGAATCTTAACATGCCTTAAACTGCATCCTTCACCTTATGTAATAATAGTTCAAAAGAATGTTTCTACCTTTAATAGTGCAAATTATTAACTAATAATGCAATTGATAGCACAAAATATTGTATTTTTATAAAATTTCCCTTGACTTATTCTGATCATATCTTTGAAGCCTTCAAACCACAGAAATGTTTAAAGAAGCTTAGGACATCTATTCTGTCTTTCCCCTGCACTGTTCATGGTAGGATAAACTTAACTAACTTCCCCCTTTGCATTCCTTTCCACCCACCACCACACTAGCTCAAGCAGCTACCTTGAGGATCATTTTTCCAACCTGAAGCTAAATTTATTTTATTTATTTACAACATTTGTATAACCGCTCCACATCCAAACAGATTCTAGAGTGGTGATCAACAGGAGAAAAAGAACAATAGCTAAAAAGAAAGGAAAATGATACTAAAATTGTTCTTTAAAAACTCTGTACAAACATAAGTAAACTTGTAAGACCTGCTTCTTGGTCCGCAAGATGTAGTGAAGGCCACCAACTTGGGCAGCTTTAAAAGTGGATTTCAGCTTAAACTGAAGAACGCAGGGAAAACCACTAAACCATTCAGGTATGACCTAAATCATATCCCTTATGAATATACAGTGGAGGTGACAAATAGATTTAAGGGATTAGACCTGACAGAGTGCCTGAGGAACTATGGACGGAGGTCCATAACATTGTTCAGGAGGCAGCAACTAAATCCACCCCAAAGAAAAAGAAATGCAAGAAAGCAAAGTGGCTGTTTGATGAGGCTTTACAAGTAGCTGAGGAAAGAAGGGAAGCAAAAAGCAAGGGAGAAAGGGGAAGATATATCCAACTGAATGCAGATTTCCAGAGAACAGCAAGGAGAGATAAGAAGGCCTTCTTAAATGAACAATGCAAAGAAATCGAGGAAAACAATAGAATGGGAAAGACTGGAGATCTTTTCAAGAAAATCGGAGATCTCAAGGGAACGTTTTGTGCAAAGACGGGCATGATAAAGGACAAAGAAGGCAGGGACCTAACAGAAGCAGATGTGATTAAGAAGAGGTGGAAAGAATATACAGAAGAACTATACAGGAAAGATCTTAATGTCTCTGATAGCCATGAGAGTGCGGTCACTGAACTTGAGCCAGACATCCTAGAGAGTGAAGTCAAGTGGGCCTTAGGAAGCATTACTAACAACAAAGCTAGCAGAGATGACAGTATTCCAGCTGAGCTACTTAAAATCCTAAGAGATGATGCTGTTAAAGTGCTGCACTCAATCTGCCAACACATTTGGAACACTCAACAGTGGCCACAAGACTGGAAAAGGTCAGTTTACATTCCAATTCCAAAGAAGGGCAAAGCCAAAGAGTGTTCAAACTACCGTACAATTGCGCTCATTTCACATGCCAGCAAGGTTATGCTGAAAATCCTACAAGCTAGACTTCAGCAGCATGTGAACCGAGAAGTACCGGAAGTACAAGCTGGGTTTCGAAGAGGCAGAGGAACTAGAGATCAAATCGCCAACATTCGCTGGATCATGGAGAAAGCAAGAGAATTCCAGAAAAACATCTAAATCTGCTTCATTGACTACGCTAAAGCCTTTGATTGTGTGGATCACAACAAACTGTGGCAAATTCTGAAAGTGATGGGAGTACCAGACCACCTTACCTGTCTCCTGAGAAACCTGTACGAGGGTCAAGAAGCAACAGTAAGAACTGGACATGTAATAACCGATTGGTTCAAAATTGGGAAAGGAGTACGACAAGGCTGCATATTGTCGCCCTGCTTATTTAACTTATATGCAGAGTACATATAAGTACATATATGTACAGAGTACATATATTAGAAATGCCGGGTTGGAGGAATCACAGGTCGGAATTAAGATTGCCGGGAGAATTATCAACCTCAGATGCGCAGACGATACCACCCTAATGGCATAAAGTGAAGTGGATCTGAAGAGCCTCTTGTTGAGGGTGAAAGTGGAGAGTGCAAAAGCTGGTTTGAAACTCAACATTAAAAAAACATGGCTGGCTGGAGGATGCTGGGAGTTGGTAGTCCAGCACATCCGGTGGGCACTAGGTTAGGGAAGGCTGCCATAGAAGGGCAAGACCTGCTGAAAAAGAATCAACATGGTTTCTGCAAATATAAGTCCTGTCTCACTAACCTCTTAGAGTGTAGACAAGAATGCAGACAGAGGTGCTCCAGTAGAAACTATTTACTTTTCAAAAGACTTTTGACAAAGTCCCTTACCAAAACCTCTGGAGCAAACATGGCAGTAATGGGATAAAAAAGATCCTCTTACAGATCGGTAACCAGTTAAGGAACATGCAGAACAGAGTAGGAATAAACAGACAATTCTCTCAATGGAGGCGTGAAAACTGTGGGGTCCCACAACGACCTGTATCAGGGCTGGTGCTTTTTAACTTGTTCATAAATGACTTAAGAGATCTAGGTGAGCAGTGAGGTGGCCAAGTTTGCTAACACTACTGTGACAGGTTCCACCTTTTCCCCAGCCTCCACCTCTGAAACAGAACCAAACCCCTCAGGAATGCCTGCTTTCGCTTTGGGATAGCTGTACCCACAAGCTTCGACCCTTTTACTCTCTCTGGATTCCAGAGAAACTCAATAAGCTCAATTGGTTCTCTCAACCCACCACAGGAGAAGTCAGGAAGTAGATATAATAAAGGTAGTGTAAAATCAAACAACACACGGGAATGAGGATTTTAAAAAACAAAGATTGATTTAAAACATGAAAAGTTATGTTATTATTAATCAGTGCTTGTTCTGAACGTCCCTACCTACTCTACCCTCCTAAAATCCCATACACAAACCCCACTAGATGTTGCTTCTTCAGTCCCTAAACCCTATCTGACTTCTGTCAGTTCATCCTTTATATAATGTCAGGATCCTCACACACAGTCAGGCCCTTCCCACCTTTCACTCACCCTCTGGCATACTATTAACCCTATCTAACTTGGGTTAAATTTAACAATATAAAAACATGCATACCAAAACAGCCAGATGTTACAACGGCCAGGTTATTTAGGGAGGTTAAAACGAAGAGACAGTGAAGAGCACTGAAAGGATCTCTCCAAGTGGGGAAATGGGCATTAAAATTGCAAATGAAGTTCAGTTGAAGCAAGTGTAAAGTGAGTGACATATATTGGTGCAAAAAAATCCCAACTTCACATATACAGTGATGGGATCTGAGCTGGTCTTGACTGACCAAGGAAGTGAGTTTGGGGCTGCAATGAACAGCTCAATGAAAACATTGCCCCAGTGTGCACGTGCTGTGAAAAAGGTAAATCCCATGTTCGTTATAGTTTACAAAGGAATCAAAAATAACACTGCCAATATCATAATGCCTTCATACAAACGTATGGTGCAACTACCCTTGGAATTCTGTGTACAGTTCTGATCAACACACATCCAAAAGGATATTGTAGAGTTGCAAAAGCTGCAGAAAAGGGCAAGGAAAATGATCGTGGGGCTGGAGCAACTCTCCTAAGAGGGAAGGTTACAATGTTTAGGGCAGGGATGATGAACCTCCAGCTAGAGGCTTCCCATCCTGCCTGGATTCCCTCCACAGCTCCTCCCTTGGCCTGGAAGCTACAGGGGGCTTGGGGAGGAGGTGGGGAGAGGAATCACCTCATTATCCGCAGTTGGAGAGGATTCCCCGTACTTCATGTGATGCTCCCCTTCCTAATTGGGATGGGGAAACCCACTCTGGCACTCTGCCAGCGCTTGCAGGAGCTCTTGCAAGTGCCAGCCAAGTCTCCAGCTTTTGTGCACTGCCCCAATTGGAATGGCATGCGAAGAAGGTGCCCAACTTAGCTGCCATTTGGAGGAAACACTCCTCCAAACACCAGCCAAGTTGGTTTCTCAATACCGCTTTCTGCATGGAGAAAAGAAAAGCAGGTGGGGAGGGGGAGGATGAGGTTATGAGAGGGGGGCTCCATCCGCTTGATGTCATCGGGCCCAATTGGAACCAATTACCTAGGGAGGTGGTGGGCTCTCCCACACTGGAGGCATTCAAGACAAGGCTGGACAGTCACCTGTCAGGGATGCTTTGACTTGGGCTCCTGCATTGAGCAGGGGGTTGGACTCGATGGTCTTGTAGGCCCCTTCCAACCCTACTATTCTATGATTCTATGGATCTAAGAGGGAGAAGAGAACTGATTTTGTCTCTCTGCAGGAAACCACTAGACAACTGAGGGGGTGCAGGGATCTGTTGGAGTGGTAATGCTGTGGACCCTCATTTAAGCTCAGTATGAATAAACCTCATATGACAGAAATGCCACAAATCTCCAGTGTCCTCCTCCTCAGGAACCTGAAGTCTGAGTAACTGTTGGAATGCCTGAAATTTCAGAAGTGGGTTGCAAGAGAATAACAGTATGTTTAATAACCATAAAGCTTCCATTTTTGCAAAGGTTATCATTTAACAGCATCTCAACCTCTCCACCCCATGCCTGGCCCTAAAAAAGGCAAGGAAGCACAATTGTCCTCCACTGAGCTGGTTTATTGATCACATTAAATAGCTAGAATGATTAGTTTTTACACGTTAGCCATGGCAAAATGGCTTACCAATAAATGCAATGACCAGTTCTCTTGCATGAGGCACTGTGCCAACATGTCCTCAACAAGGGCCAGAGATGACATCCAGGGAAGACACAGTCCAATCCTAACCCTGTGCATCTACTGTGGTGGTCCATTTCTGTCAAGTGCTCTGTCAGCCTCAGTCTGCTGGGGTCTTCGCTGCCTGGGCCCGCACAACTTCAGCCTCCAGTTCCAACTCATCCAGGAAGCGCTCTTGGGAGACAGAATAAAAGGTGTAGCCATCTGTGTACAGGAGGCTAAGGAAAACAACCATGAAACTACTTGCCCCCAAAAGGGGCCCTTGGGTCATTCCCAGGGACAGCCAGAGGAGTTACTACACTGTTACCCTACTCTTGGACACCCAGCTTCCTTCCAGTCTTGAACTGGATGTAAAGGGCAAGGGGGGTGGGGGGAGATGAGAGATAGCGTTGCCTGCCCTTAAAATCCACCCCTCCTGAAAATGAGTCAAGGTGTATGTCAGAAGATGTGCATTCACAGCACAAGGCGAGGCTGGTCTCAGAGAGCAAAAGCAAAGAGCCAAGACTGTTTGGGGGGAGCCAGCCCCACTGGTACTAGCGCGGGTGTCCTGCATGCGCAGCTACTGGGGCAGGCGGGGGAGGGGTGCGCTCTGGAACGAAGTCACGCGTCAGGCTTGCGCCAGGTGACAGGAGAAGGGCGGACATGGGCTCAGCGGCCGCGCAGCTGAGGGTGCGTCTCCCGCGGCCCAATTCCCCACTCCCGATCCTTACTGGGAGCAGCCCCCCGCCCGAGGCCGCCCCTTCCGTGCCCTACAGCCCCCCCGAGGGCGGCGCGAAAGCAACCGCCCTCCTGCCTGGGACAAAAGCTTAATGTGGCGCGGGAATGGCGACGGGAGGGGAAATGTCCCCGTGGCGCCTCGCTCGGCCCCCTTCTCCCCACAGGGCGGAAGGCCCCCGCCCCGCCGCGCGCCCCGCATGGCGCCTCGTCTCGCCGAGGGCGAAGCGCCCGGCGCTCCGGGGTACCGCTGCGAGTCCGCGGCCCCAACGCCAAAGGCGAGCATCCAATGCCCACTCACCCGGGAGGAAGCCTCCCTGAACTCCGCGGGACTGACGCCCGAGCAGACGCGCCCAGGGCGGCACGGCAGGCTGCCATCTGCCGCGGCGCCTGGTTCTCCCGCGCTTCCTCCTCGGGAAAGCGCCGGGGCTTCTCCTCGGAGCGTGCCGAGCCGAGCCGAGCCCCCCAGAGCAGGCGCTGCGCACCCTCGCCATGCCCTCAAAAGAGCCGGGAGGCGCCGCCGCGCTCCCAGGGCCCGGGCCGCGCGACTCCGCGCTCGCCGTCGCCCTCCGCCCGGGCTCGGCCCCGCCAGCTCCTCCGCGCGACCCACGATGGAAAGGATACAAATGGCGGCGACGACAGCCCCGATGCCGAGGGCCGTGAGGGCGTTACGAACCCTCAGCCCCCGCCGGGCCGCCTCCACGCCGGGGCTCGACGCAAGCGCGGTGGGAGCCCCGGCCTGGGCCCTCTCCGCCCGGCGCCCGGCGCCCGCGGGCGGACCTCGCGGCGACTCTCCCCCGTCCGGCGCTGCCGTCGACATCTTCCCCGACAGCTTGGCCCAGCAAAGGCAGTGCCCCAAGCGTACGCCCCCCCGGGAGCGGTGCTGAGCTAGCGCGGCCATCTTTGGTGAGGGCTGGCCTGCGCGCCTGCCCAAGCGGCGGCCATCTCCGGAGAAACGGAGCGTTGCTGGTGATGTTCACAGTGCGCGTGTCAGTTTCGCCATCTTTGGCGAGGGCGGATACATAAAAAACCGGGGGCGGATATTTGTTTATTGAGCGCATAGATATGAACATCCATCCGTATAAACGTGTATGTGCACGCTGTAGTAGGTTACGCGTTGAATGCCTGTGGGCGCGCGTGTAAAAGGGCTTTTCGGGGATTGTTAGCCTCTAAGAAGTGACCGCGAATCTCTGAGTCCTGCAAACTGAAACGGAAATCAGCGGAAGAGATGTACTCAAGGCCGGAACGGGGGCGCGGAAGGCCGACCCGCTCCTGTCGGCCGGTGGCAGCCCCACGCCTGTTTACTCAGGCGGAAGGCCCGCTGTACCGCAAGGAAGTGGGACTGGAATTGAACACAGCAACTGAACCCAGTGGGACATTCTGAGTAAACATGCATAGCAGCGTGTTGTCGCTAATCTTCCATATGTATAGATTTCAAAGTATTTATAAGTGACATAAAAAGTACCATACTGGACCAGACCACAGGCCCATCTAGTTCATGGTCTGTTCCCACAGTGGCTAACCAGATGCCCATGGAAAGTCTACAAGCAGGTAATGAGCACAACAATATTTTCCTACTGATGTTCCTCAACAACTGGCATACAGAGACATGTTGTTCAGTCGTTAAGTCGTGTCCGACTCTTCGTGACCCCATGTACCATAGCACGCCAGGCTTTCCTGTCCTGCACTCTCTTCCCGGAGCGTGCTCAAGTCCATATTAATTGCATCAGTGATGCTATCTAGCCATCTCATCCTCTGCCGTCCCCTTCTCCTTTTGCCTTCAGTCTTTCCCAGCATCAGGGTCTTTTCCAGGGAGTTTTCTCTTCGCATTAGGTGGCCAAAATATTTGAGCTTCAGCTTCAGTATCTGTCCTTCCAATGAGCACTCAGGGTTGATTTCCTTTAGGACGGGCTCATTTGACCTCCTTACAAGAGTCTTCTCCAGCACCACAGTTCGAAAGCATCAATTCTTCGGCGCTCAGCCTTCCTTATAGTCCAGCTCTCACAGCCATACATTACTACTGGGAAAACCATAGCTTTGATTAGATGGACCTTTGTCAGCAAGGTCTCTGCTTCTTACTATGCTGTCTAGGTTTGCCATAGCTTTCCTCCCAAGGAGCAAGCGTCTTTTAATTTCATGGCTACAGTCACCGCCTGCAGTGATCTTGGAGCCCAAGAAAATAAAATCTGTCACTGCTTCCATCTCTTCCCCTTCCATATGCCAGGAAGTGATGGGGCCAGATACCATGATCGTTTTTTTAATGTTGAGTTTCAAACCAGCTTTTGCACTCTCCTCTTTCACCCTCAATAAGAGGCTCTTGAGATCCTCTTCGCTTTCTGCCATTAGGGTGGTATCATCTGCGTATCTGAGGTTGTTGATAATTCTCCCGGCAATCTTAATTCCGACCTGTGATTCATCCAACCCGGCATTCCTCATGATGTACTCTGCATATAAGTTAAATAAGTTAAATCCTAGCTTGTAGGATTTTGAGCATCACCTTGCTGGCATGTGAAATGACTGCAATTGTACAGTAGTTTAAATACTCTTCGGAATTGCCCTTCTTTGGAACTGGAATGTAAACTGACCTTTTCCAGTCTTGTGGCCATTGCTGAGTGTTCCAAATGTGTTGGCATATTGAGTGCAGCACTTTAACAGCATCATCTCTTAGGATTTTAAGTAGCTCAGCTGGAATACTGTCATCTCCGCTAGCTTTGTTGTTAGCAATGCTTAAGGCCCACTTGACTTCACTCTCGAGGATGTCCGGCTCAAGTTCAGTGACCGCACTCTCATGGCTATCAGGGACATTAAGATCTTTCCTTTATAGTTCTTCTGTGTATTCTTTCCACCTCTTCTTAATCTCATCTGCTTCTGTTAGGTTCCTGCCTTCTTTGTCCTTTATCATGCCCATCTTTGCACAAAACGTTCCCTTGATATCTCCGATTTTCTTGAAGAGATCTCTAGTCTTTCCAATTCTGTTGTTTTCCTCGATTTCTTTGCATTGTTCATTTAAGAAGGCCTTCTTGTCTCTCTTTGCTCTTCTCTGGAACTCTGCATTCAGTTGGATATATCTTCTCCTTTCTCCCTTGCTTTTCGCTTCCCTTCTTTCCTCACCTATTTGTAAAGCCTCATCAAACAGCCACTTTGCTTTCTTGCATTTCTTTTTCTTTGGGATGGATTGAGTTGCTGCCTCCTGAACAATGTTACAGACCTCCGTCCATAGTTCCTCAGGCACTCTATCAGGTTTAATCCCTGAAATCTATTCCTCACCTCCACTGTATATTCATAAGGGATATGATTTAGGTCATACCTGAATGGTTTAGTGGTTTTCCCTACGTTCTTCTATTTAAGCCGAAATTTTGCAAGAAGCAGCTCATGATCCAAGCCACAGTCATCTCCAGGTCTTGTTTTTACTGACTGTATAGAGCTTCTCCATCTTTGGCTGCAAAGGACATAATCAATCTGATTTTGACACTGACCATCTGGTGATGTCCATGTGTAGAGTCGCCTCTTGTGCTGTTGGAAAAGAGTCTTTGCTTTGATCAGCGTGTTCTCTTGGCAAAACTTTATTAGCCTTTGTCCTGCTTCATTTTGTACACCAAGGCCATGCTTGCCTGTTATCCCGGTGATTTCTTGACTTCCTACTTTAGCATTCCAATCCCCTATGATGAAGAGGACATCTTTTTTGGGTGTTAGTTCTAGAAGGTGTTGTAGGTCTTCATAGAACCAATCAACCTCAGCTTCTTCAGCATCAGTGGTTGGGGCATAGACAGTAACATCATTACTGCGATGTTGAATGGTTTGCCTTGGATTCGTACTGAGATCATTCTATCGTTTTTAAGATTGTACCCCAGTACTGCTTTTCCCACCCTTTTGTTGACTATGAATGCTACTCCATTTCTTCTAAGGGATTCTTGCCCATAGTTGTAGATAAGATGGTCACCTGAATTAAATTCGCCCATGCTTGTCCATTTTAGTTCGCTGATTCCCAAGATGTCGATGTTCAATCTTGCCATCTCATGTTTGACCACCTCCAGCTTACCTTGATTCATTGATCTTACATTCCAGGTTCCTAAACAATATTGTTCTTTACAGCATCGGATTTTCTTTTCACCACCAGACACATCCACAGCTGAATGTCCTTTCAGCTTTGGCCCGCCGCTTCACTCTTTCTGGCGCTACTTGGAAATACCCTCTGCTCTTCCCCAGTAATATATTGGACACCTTCCAACCTGAGGGGCTCATCTTCCGGCATCATCTCTTTTAGCCTTGTGATACGTTCCATGGGGTTTTCTTGGTAAGAATACTGGAGTGGGTTGCCATTTCCTTCTCCAGGGGACCACATTTTGTCAGAACTCTCCACCATGACCTGTCCGTCTTGGGTGGCCCTGCACGGCACAGCTTATGGCTTCACTGAGTTATGCAAGCCCCTTCCCCACAACAAGGCAGTGATCCATGAAGGGGATACAGAGACATACTACCTCTGAATCTGGAGGTAGTGTACAGCCATCCTGACTAGTAGGAACTACTGATAGCTCTATCCTCCATCCAAGATGGCCATTGGAATTTGCTTCCGAAATGTAGCATAGTTTAACTACGTGCTGTGTAAAGTACTTCCGTTTATATCTATCCTGCATCTCCCATCATTCAGCTTCACTGGGTGACTCCAGGTTCTAGTATTATGAGACCCCAGGTTCTAGTGAAACTTTCTCATACCATGCATAATTGTGTATGCCTCTATCATGTCTCCCTCCCCATGCTCACCTTTTTTTTAAGCTAAGTACCAAATATTGCAACCTTTCCTCATAGGGGAGTTGCTCCAGCCCCTTAATCATTTTGGTTGCCCTTTTCTGCATCTTTAGCAACTCTACAATATCCTTTTTGAGTTGCTGTGACCAGAACTGTAGACAATATTTGAACTGTGGTTGCATCATATAACAGCAGCTTGATACTGGCAATTCTATTTTTAGTTTCTTTTCTAGCCATGCCCAATAAGGAATTTGCCTTTTTTCACAGCTACCACATGCTGGAACATTTTCATCAAGCTGTCACCACAACCCCAAGATCTCTTTCTTGGTCAATCCCTGCCAGCATTGATCTTATCGGTGTATACATGAAGTTGGGATTTTTTACCCCAACGTGCATCACTTCACACTTTGCTTACATTGAACCACATTTGCCATTTTAATGCCCATTCCCCCAGTTTGGAGAGAGTTTTCTTTGCAGTCCTTTTTTTTTTTTTAGGTTGCAATCCTATGCATGTTTAGACAGTGAAAAGTTCTACAACTCCCAGCTTTCCCCAGCCAGCCTGGAAGTTGTAAGATTTGTCTATGCATACGATTGTGCCCTCAATTGCCCTTAATAATTTGGTGTCATCAACAAACTTGGCCATTTCACTGCTCACTCCTAATTTCAGATCATTTATGAATAAGTTTACAAGTACCAGTCCGTTGTGGGACCCCTCTGTTTTCATCCTTCCATTGCAAGAATCGACCAATTATTTCTACTCTTTGTTTTCTGTTGTTTAGTTACTGATCCATAAGAAGAGCCCTCCTCTTATCCCATGACTGCTCAGGAGTCTTTGGTGAGGGACTTTGATGAAGTCCAAGTAAACAATGTGAAGTGGATCACCCCTGTCCACAAGTTTATTGACACTCAAAGAACTCTAACAGGTTAATGAGACAGGACATACCATTGTGGAAGCCATGTTGATTCCTTTTCAGCAAGATTTGTCCTTCTATATGTTTATTTTATCATTAATAACTTTCTACCAGTTTACCCTGAACAGACGGAAAGTTAACCATCCTATAATTTTCTGGATCCCCACTGGATCCTTTTTAAAAAATTGTTACTATGTTGGTCACTCTCTGGTCCTCTTCTTGTACAGAGGGTAATCTTAGGGACACGTTACATATTTGTGCTAGAAGTTCAACAATTTCATATTGAGTTCTTTAAGAACTCTAGGATGGATGCCATCCATACCTGGTGATTTTGCGCTGTGTGAAAAAGTACTTCCGTTTATCTTTCCTGAATCTCCCAACGATCAACTTCATGGGATGACCCCACTGGGTTCTAGTATTGTGAGAGAAGGAGAAAAAATTCTCCCTATCCACATTCTCTACTCCATGCATAATTTTGTAGACCTCTATCATGTCTCCCCTTACCCTCCTTTTTCCAGCTGCTGTAACCTTCCCTCATATGGGAGATACTTCAGCCCCTTGATAGTTTCAGTTCCCGTTTTCTGCACTTTTTCCAGCTCTACAATATCTTTTTTTAGGTGCAGTGACAAAAACTATATATGGTATTATAAGTATGGTCACACCATGGATTTGTATAAAGACAGTTTGATATTAGCAGTTTTATTATCAATTCCTTTTCTAATTATGCCTAACATGGAGTTTTACTTTTTGTACAGTGGGTTGACATTTTCATCGAGCTGTCCACCACAACTCCCAGATCTCTTTCTTGTTTGGTCGCCACTAGCTCAGATCCCATCAGGTTATATTTGAAGTTGGGATTTTTTTCCCCAACGTGCATCAGTTTACACTTGCTTACATTGAACCGCATTTGCCATTTGGATGCCATTTGGATTTAATCCTAAATGGTGTTGGCCAGGACCTAATATGGGATATAAATGTTGTTGAACCAATTGGAAACAGTAATCACAGTGCTATCAGGTTTTATATTTAAGTGGAAAACTGCCCTGGAAGTCCAACACAGTCACATTTTACTTCAAAAGAGGAAATGTCTCTAAAATGAGGGAACTGGTGAAACGGAAGCTAAAAGTGGGAGTGAAGAGGATTAAATCCCTTCAAAATGCTTGGAGATTACTCAAAAACACAGTAATAGAAGTCCAGATAAAATGGATACCACAGGTTAGGAAAGGTAGCACCTAAGTTCAAGAGGTTGCCAGCATGGTTAATGAGCAGTGTTAAGGGAGCTATTAGAGAAAAGAGAGCTTCTTTCAGAAAATGGAAGTCTTGCCCAAGTGAAGAAAACGAAAAGGAGCACAAGCTTGCACAAAGACGATGCAAGCAGACAATAAGAGATGCAAAAAAACATTTTGAAGAGCATATCGCTAACAACATCAAGGCCAACAATAACGAATTCTTTAAACATATCAGAAGCAGAAAACCAGGGAGGCAGTTGGACCATTGGATGACAATGGAGTTACAGGAGTACTAAAGGAGGAGAAGGAGATGGCAGAGAAGCTGAATGAATTCTTTTCATCTGTCTTCACTGCAGAAGATATAGGATAGATACCTGTGCCTGAACTGATGTTTTCAGGAAGGGAGAATGAGCAGCTGAGGCAAATAGTGGTGACAAAAGATGAAGTTCTCAGCCTTATTGATAAATTAAAAGCAAATAAATCACCAAGCCCAGATGGTATCCATCCCAGAGTTCTCAAAAAACATGAAAATGAAATTGCTGATCTTCTAACCAAAATATGCAACATGTCCCTAAGATCAGCCTCTATACCAGAGGACTGGAAGATGGCCAATGTAACACCAATTTTCAAAAAGAGATCCAGGGGGGATCCGGGAAATTACAGGCTGGTTAGCTTAACGTCTGTTCCGGGTAAACTGGTTGAAGGCATTATTAAAGATAAAATTAGTAAGCATATAGAAGGACAAGCCCTGATGAAAAAGAATCAATATGGCTTCCACAAAAGGTAAGTCCTCTCTCACTAACCTTTTAGAGTTCTTTGAGAGTGTCAATAAACATGTAGACAGGAGTGATCCGGTAGACATTGTTTACTTGGATTTCCAAACGGCTTTTGACAAAGTCTCCCACCAAAGACTCCTGAGCAAACTTAGCAGTCATGTAATAAGGGGAGAGGTCCTGTTAGGGTTCAGTAACTGGTTGAAGAACAGAAAGCAGAGAGTAGGAATAAATGGTAAATACTCCCAATCGAGGGAAGGAAATAGTGGGGTCCCACAGGGATCTGTATTAGCACCAGTGCTTTTCAACCTGTTCATAAACGATCTGGAATTAGGAGCGAGCAGTAAAGTGGCCAAGTTTGCCGATGTCACCAAATTATTTAGGGTTGTTAAAACAAAAAGGGATTGTGAAGAGCTCCAAAAGGATCTCTCCAAACTGGGAGAATGGGCATCTAAATGGCAAGTGCAGTTCAATGTAAGCAAGTGTAAAGTGATGCATGTTCGGGCAAAAAATCCCATCTTCAAGTATAGTGTGATGGGATCCGAGCTAGCTGTGACCGACCAGGGAAGAGATCTCGGGGTTGTGGTGGACAGCTCAATGAAGATGTCAACCCAGTGTGTGGCCACTGTAAAAAAAGGCAAACTCCATGTAGGCATAATTTTAAAAGGAATTGAGAATAAAACTGCCAACATCATACTGCCCCTATACAAATCTATGGTGCGACCACACTTGGAACACTGTGTACAGTTCCGGTCACCACACCTAAAAA
Source organism: Heloderma suspectum (assembly GCF_057233095.1). Lineage (NCBI taxonomy): Eukaryota > Metazoa > Chordata > Lepidosauria > Squamata > Helodermatidae > Heloderma > Heloderma suspectum. The sequence continues at coordinate 127,442,208 of NC_139462.1, read as the reverse complement.
AAAGATATCGTAGAGCTGGAAAAAGTGCAGAAAAGGGCAACTAAAATGCACGAGGGGCTGGAGCATCTCCCCTATGAGAGAAGGTTACAACAGCTGGGACTGTTTCGCTTGGAAAAGAGGGTGAGGGGAGACATGAAAGAGGTGTACAAAATTATGCAAGGTGTGGAGAATGTGAATAGGGAGACTTTTTCCTCCCTCTCACATAATACTAGAACCTGGGGTCATCCTATGAAGGTGATTGGTGGGAGATTCAGGACAGATAAAAGGAAGCGCTTCTTCACATAGCACAAACTATGGAATTCACTACCGCAGGCTGTAGAGATGGCCACCAACTTGGATGGCTTTAAAAGGGAATTGGACAAATTCCCGGAGAAGGCTATCAATGGCTACTAGCCCTGATGGCTCTGTGCTACCTCCAGTACCTGAGGTGGTATGCCTATGTACACCGGTTGTTGGGGAACATGGGCAGGAGGGTGCTGTTGCACTCATGTCCTGCTTGTGGATTTCCCACAGGCAGTTGGCTGACCACTGTGTGAACAGAATGCTGGACAAGATGGACCATTGGTCTGATCAAGCATGGCTCTTCTTACGTTCTTATGCCCATTCTCCCAGTTTGGGGAGATCCTTTTGGAGCACTTCACAATTCCTTTTCGTTTTAACCACCCTAAATAATTTGGTGTCATTTGCAAATCTGGCAAACTTCACTGCTCACTCCTAATTCCAGATCATTAATGCACAAGTTGAAAAGCATTGATCCCAGTACAGTCACTGTGGGACCCCAGTATTTACATTCCTCCATTGGGAGAATTTACCATTTATTCCTACTCTGCTTTAATACTTAAATAAAAGTGGGTTCTATATTAACGGTAGACACGGTGTTGATAATTTTTCTTATTTTCAAAGTGTTGGCAGACCTCTTGAGATGGGCTCACCTGCACAGGTGGCAGCCAGGTACCAATCCTCAGAGCCTATTTTTGGCACAGTGGCCACCGGGATTATCCAAGATGCTTTGCTCCACATGGCCAGGGAGAATGAGCAGTATTTGAATGAGCTGTGTGGTGAAGCAGGCTGCTTTAAGGAGACTCGTATAGTGGGTAAGAATTGAGCCTGGCAAACTCTCTAGATTGACATGCTAAAAAAGCCTTCAGCTATGATTCTGATGGTTCCTTCTCTCTCTCTTGGGCAGAATTTGTGTTTCTTTTATCTGAGAAATGGAGCCTGAGTGAATCTGCAAGATACCAAGCAATAGAAATATTTGAAAGGTATTCCTTTTTTCTCTTTCCTTTGAGGGGTGATGACTTCAGGGGAGAACAGTTTGAACTATCCAGGCTTTCTTTAGGCTGCAATCCTGTGCCCATTTACCTAAGAGTAAGCCACATTTAACTCAATGGATGTACTTCCGAGTAGACAGAATAGGAATACACTGTTAATTACCTGCAATATACACCCTTTGTCACCCTTGAAATGTAACTCTATAGCAGCCAAATCATCAGCTCTTACTGAATAGCATGTAGACTTGGGGGTTTATATGCTCTCCTTTAAAAACTAAAACAAATTGGCTACAGGTCCTCTATGAGAGTCCTACTTTGAGCAGCAAGAGCCCAGAATCGCAGTGTGTGTTGATGAGGTAAGAGGAGAGTTGAACTGCTGTGGGATTTTAAATGTTATTTACTATTTATTTTAAGCATTTATGTATTGCCTCTTGCCCTATTCAGGTTTCAGGACAATATACAATTTAATGTTATTTCACAATAAAATAGCAAGTCAGCAATTAAATATCAAAACCCTTAAATCTAAAAACAATAGCATATTACAATGCCTTGGGAAAAAAGGAAAGTTTGTAACATAAATTGTAATTTAGGGGCACCTCAGCTGAGAAAGCCCTCTCCACTGTATTTGCATAATGAACCTCTGATACACAAGGGCACTCAAAGAAATTCCTCAGAAGACCGTAATACACGAGCAAGTTGATATGGAAGTAGATATGCCTTCAAATTCTTGAGCCCTGAGCCTTTAAAAATAGGTGCTAGCACCTTAAATTGGGCCCGGAAGGGGATAGGCAGCAAATTAAGTTCTTTTAAAATACATATAATGTGCATGAAACAAGATGTACCTGCCAGAAGCCTGGCTGCTGTATTCTGCACTAACTGAAGTCTTCAAGGGCAACCCCAAGTATAACACATTGCAGTAATCCAATCAGGAAGTTACCAGAGCATGGATCACAATGGCTGGACAGTGGTAGAAGGGAAGTAGAATTTGGAGAGTAGAGTAGAATTTAAAGATGCACATTTTTGCTTCCTACTAATGTACTGAGAAAAAAAAACCCTACTGATCCTTAACCAAGCACAAGCTAAATATAACAAAGCCAGTAAAAGATATGCAGGGAGAAGTGAAGCAGGTAGACAGGGGCTATCCAGAGATTTGAGGAGAGTACTACACATATGACTATCTGCCTACTACCAGCACTGGGCAGCTAGTGGTCCTCCAGAAGTTTTGGCCTACAACTCCCATCATCCCTCACCACTGACATGCTGGCTAAGGCCAACGGCTTGTAGACCAAAACATCTGGTGGGCCTCAAGTTGCCCATACCTGCCCTAGACAGGTTTGGGTGTGTGCTTGATGCAAAAAGCTGCAGATCCTCAGGAAACAAGGGTGCCAGGGTAGTTGAGCTGGTGGAAGGAAACAGACTTATTTAGATGAACAGTCAAAGACATTGCAAAGCATTGAAAAGTGCACTACCCATGCTGAGAGCTCCTGTGCTTTTGCAGAGATGAGGGTGTTAAGATACGAGGGCATCTCACGGAGTCCCTCAGAATGGACTTCTACAAAATCATGCACATTCCATATGATTGGATGCAGCTGAAACAGACTGTAAAGGTCCCTTTCTCTAAGTAAATGGCCATATAATTAACTTTAGTTTCTTCCATTAGTCAATAGGTCCACTATGAATGGCAAGTATTTTAGGACAATTGTAGCACATTACAGCCTTGTTCCTCTATATGCAGTGTGCTGGCGAGTTTCATCAAGCCTCTGAACCCTCTATTGCCTTTGCACAATTTTCTTTTCTGCTTGTGGTGGTTGCCAAGTTCTGGCTGCCATGTTTGGCATACACATAGGTTTATGCACCCAGTAGCATGAAGGACCATGAGGTCTGGAATCCCAAGAAAGAGCTTCCGATGGCTTCTGTGGCAGCAGGACAAAGTATAGAGGGACTGTAGTACCCTTATGACGATTTCACACAAAGGCTTCATCGGGGATCTTTATCAACTGAGCGCCTTGTGGTTTTCCTTTCATGGCTGCTTTTGCTCCCTAAAACTGATGCAGGCAGGCTGCTTTGATACTAGGTGCTGTAAGCAGGAAGCGGACTCCTTGTAGTTGTCACCAGCACCACTTGATTTTCTCTAGTCAGGCTCTTCATCCTTACGTCTTTTTAGGTTCATGCTCACGCTGACTGAAGATTTCTGCAATTCCACCAGAGCAAAGGTGGAAGACAGCAGCTGCGCCTCAGTGAAACAGCAAATCAAGGGCATATTTGTGTTGCGTCTAGTCTCTTCTATCCAGCTTGCCAGCAAACTCTCCTTCCACTACAGCGTAAGAACATTCAAGACTCGCCCTGAGCATATTACACACCATTAATGCAAAGTTTAGGCTGCAATCCTTTAAACACTTACCTGAGAGTAAGTCCACTGAGCTCAATGGGACTTACTTCAAAGTAGGTGTACATAGGATTGCACTGTTAGTCTCTTTATGCACCATGTTAGAGACACAGACCAGGTTCAGATGATAAGCAGGGCAAACAATGCGGTACAGGTTGTCTCCCCTGCCCCCGCACATGCTGGTCATGAAACCAGCATTTCCCTAATTACCTGTGCCATGTCACAGGTTGCCATGTCACAGGTTGCCATGTTGTCCAAACATGGCTTCTTCCCCACCTTGCAAGCCATGGCTTGCAGGAGAGGTTGTGGGGAGGGTTAGAAGCCACCCCCACTGCAACGTGGCATGGGCAACTAGGGAAATGCCAGTTGTGCGACTGGCACGCTCGGGGGCAGGTGAAACAGCCCATACAGCATTGTTTCCCCCACTGATTATCCAAACGCAGTAATTCTCTATGTGAATTCTCCAGTCAGGAACAGTTACTTTGGTTCCAAATGCACAAAAAATGTTCGGTCTCAGTAATTCTCTCTGTGAGAGAATTACTGGGGCCGAACATTTTTTGTGCATTTGGAACCAAAGTAACTGTTCCTGACTGGAGAATCTGGCCAAAAAATGAAAATAGGAATGACTGGTTACAAAGCAATGTCTTTTGAAAATAAGTTTTTTAAATGACTAGCCCTTTAATAGCATTATGGGATACATAGAGCTGGCTTTCACAACGACCAACTTGTAGCAAAAGGAGGAAAACCTTTAATTTGGGGGGCAACCTTCACAGTATAAGACATTATGTCACTGTCATGTAAGGTGTTGTGTTTTTTAATTTTAAACCATCAGACAATAGCATCTCTTTAACACTAGATCTTGGTAGATATGAAGGAAAAAAAGGCTGACATTTTGATAGTAACGTTCACATTTCTCTTAACACAGATAGTTAACAACAACATGGTTCTGAAGTTTCTGAAGTCTTTGGGTTTCTCCTATACCACAGAAGAACTCCTGGAATCAGAACTGGCTATTCTGAAGGCTCTGCATTTCCAAATCAACGTTCCAGCCCCTTTTGCTTATGTTGAAATGCTCCTGGAGGTTTTAGGTAAGTGCCAGAAATAAGATGTAATGTTGAGGAAACTTTAGCTTAGGGGTAAAAATTAGTCATGCCACTTTGTTGTTAATCCTTCTTGAGCAATGGGAAGCTTCATGCAACCTTTGCAGTGTCTTTTTTTGTTTGGGAATGAGTGACCATCTCTTTGTTCCCTATGCAATTGGGCGATTAGCTCCTTGTTTCAATAAAATGGCCACTTGATCAACTTGCATTGTTCTAATTATTCTGTTGGTCCCATTCAGAATAACATAACTTTTAAGGAGACACTGAATCAGAAAAAAACATAGTCTTGGTTTTTTGGCACTTCAGTCTTGTAGCACTTAAAGACTAACATTTATTATGACGTAAATTTTTGCTGCAGTGGGCTAAAACTCACCATCCCTCAGGAATTTGTCTAAATATAGCCTGACCTTCAGATTTCTTTTAAATCTGTATTTTACCTTCAGTTTATGTGTTGATCTTACCTTACACTCCCTTCTTCTTGTAAAGAAGATGTTTTGTTTTTAACTTTTTGTTAAAGACTATACCAAAATTAAGCTGCAGAAACTGGGGCAACAAATCCTACAGTAATTTGGGCGTGTAATAAAGATGAGAAACAAAAAACTCCTAGAAGGCATCTCAGATAGGTCAGTGATCTATTATAAATTGATTGACTAAGAGCGAAATGACCGAAAGGGTATCTAAAATATAGGTGGGTAGATTCTGGCTCCAAACAGAAACCTAGCTGACTTCCTTGCAGCAGCTTCTGATGCCCTCTGTTTCTTCCTCAATATTAGGATACAATGGCTATTTGCTTCCCACAAAAGAGCTGCATGAAACGTGCAGACATTTGCTGCGTTTAGCATACCTCTTTAGGAGCAGCATTTATGACACCTTGCTAAAGGCTTCAATTGAAAATTCATCACCAAGTGAGCTCCAGCTGTAAGTTCTGGAAAGTGACAAGCTAGAAATGAATGTATGCTGTAAGGAAAACAAATAGAGATATTTTTAAATATGTTCAGTGATATAGGGATAGGGTGTAGCACTTCCTGTACTTCCAGACCCTGGTATTTCTGTCAAAGCAGCAAGAAGTGAAGAAAGTACTTTACAGACCAAGAAAATCTGAGTCAATATTCCATGCAACACACCTTAACAGAGGCCTGTTTGTAAGCAATGCACTTGGGATAGAGCCTGGCTTCAGAGCTGAGCTGCACTGTGAAACATGAAACATTGGCACAACATGCACAGCTCCCAACTTAAGGTGTCCTTTTACTTGACTATGATGGTGGTGCAAATCCTGATAGTTTCTAAACTGGGATAAAACTGTTCAGACTGTTAATGTATCCAGATATTCCATAAATCAATTACTGTAGTAAGATTATTTGGAGGAGTTGTTGGGAGGGGACATAGTTCAGTTGTAGAGAACATTTTGGGGTTGCCTATTCTCATATTATTCGAACTAGCACAGGTGTGGGCATTCTGGTGCTCTCTAGATGTTTTGGACTACAACTCCAATAATCTGACCATTGGCCATGCTAGCAAGGGCTTATGGGAATTGTAGTCCCAAACATCTGGAGGGCACCAGGTCACCTATCCTTGAACTTGAGAAAGTTATTCACACATAACTATCACCCATGGGTTATTGGGGCTGCCTCCTGCCTGCTTGCCATTGCTAGTCGTGACGTCAACTTGACACTCTGGGTTGTTGAGGGTTAAACAACCTAGAGTTCGAACCTAGGGTTTGTGGTTAAAACTCTGAATTGTAACTCTCAACAACCCAGATGTCACAACTAACAACCCAGGAACAGGGTGTTTGAGTTGTTTAGCATAGTGGGTGCAAAGCAGGTGGGGAGGCTCCTGTGCTCCAGTGCAGCCCCACCAGTTCATGAGTCGTTTACTGGGCATTACCTGCGAAGCAAGTCAATGCCTTGTAAAATTACCACCTACAAGAAGTACAGGGAAAGTCAGTATTTCTTTCTTTACTGCTGTGGCTTACTTAAATTTTTCAGTGTTGCCCTTCGGTCTAAATATTGCCAGGGCAGCTCATACAATGAAAATAGTTGACATGCACCATGAGAAAACAAATGCCAGAGTCCCCAGTATTATACATGTCCTTTAGAACGGACAGATAAACAATACTATCAATTTTTCACAGGCTATTCTAAAGAATTTCACCCGAGCATGTTTTGAACTATTTTATATAATTAGTTTGAAAGCATCTTGCTAGGGAAACGTGGAGAGAAGGATAATGTACACCACCTTGGGTTCCTTAAGGAGGAAAAAAGGCGGGGTATAAATGTAATAAATACATAAATAAATAAAAATAAACACGTAACAATCCTCTGTTGCCGATTCAAACTACACGTTATGGGGGAGAACTCCATAAATTATTTTAGAGATATTGTCCTCTGGATCCTTTTATTTGCTCCTTTATACTTTGAAACTGCCCTTTTAGGCCCTTTTCTACATAATCAGATACAAATGTGATGCTGGTTGCACAAGATTTAAGTATCTTCCCTCATGTAAGCACTTCTGCTGCAAGGCTATTTTCACAGTAATTATAGCACTTTATAATGTTGCTGAAAAAAATACATCCCACCCGCCACTGCTAGAGGGGTCATTGGGGTTTAGTGTTATGGGCATCTATTGGATACTGCTTGTGACACAACTGACACAATGCCATTTTTGGACCTTTTGAAAACATTTCATTCTACATTTTTAGAAGTGAAGCACTTCCCCCTTGGAGCACTCATCTCTTTCTTAAAGAAGAGTCTGTGACAGCAGAAGAAAGATTATATATTCCCCCTACAGCAACACCTACTGTTTAATGGTTTATGTTTTAAAGGAGGATGTATGCTTCTTCTCTCCAGACCTGGTGCACTTCTCTCTGGTGGAGTGTCTGTGGGCTGGTTTGTTTACTGGGGAAAAACCCACCTGACAGGCTTATCCCTCCATTACATGTGGCCAGGGTATAGTATGTAATACTGCCACCAGTTCAGTCTAGGGCAGGGTCAGCATGAAGCCTCATTTTCTTTTACCTCGTGAATAGCCACCTGCACTTTTCATATGACAGCCATAAAAAGCTCCCCTGGGGCTACGCTGCTCCTCCTTTTCATTTGGGTTTGGACAGTTGACAGCGCCAGCTCCATAGGACAGCCTTCCCCATCCTGGTGCCCTTCAGAGAGGCTAGCCTGCAACTCCCATCTTCCCAGCCACCATAGCCATTGGAAGGCTTCTCTAGAACACACAGCTTTAAATAAATACATGGAAGGATGAGTCTGCAAGGAAAGGGAGCTTGGGATTTGGGAAAGACTGGTGTGGCCATGCTATGGGTGATTTTTCAACCACAAAAACAGATACATGAACTTGCCTATATCTTGGCATCTAGGTTATAGCCACTGATTCAGGATGCAATCCTATGCCCATTTACCTGGGAGTAAACCCCACTGAATTCAATGATTTATTTCTGAGTAGACTTTCACAAGATTATGCTGCTAGATTGTTTTGGTAATATGCCTTTGTGGCTGGTACAGGCATTCTAATGGCTAAGAGATGTTTACAAAATAAAACATTTATGATACTTAACAACCCAGATAATACAGTGTTAGGTAAGGATTAAAAAGTATTTATTTTCTGAATATCTGTAGGGGTAGGCTTTAAATGTACAGTAGGCTGTTGACTGCTGCTGGAATATAAAGCCAGCTCTTTTCTCACCTTGTCATTTCAATTGGATAGAGCCAAGTTTGTGTCCGTAAAGGAAGATCTCATGCTACTGGCTGTGGGAGTTATTGGAGGAAGTGCTTTCCTGCTGAACCCTGAGGGCTGGAATCAGGTATATACAGACCTTGTAGCTCAGCCCAGAGGCACTGAGTAGCAACAGGCTGCATTAATTCCAGTGTTCATTGAGTAGAATCCAGTACCTTTATCCCTGCAGGAACTCCCTACCCATAAGCATCCTAGTGCTATGTCTTAACCTCACCCTATTTCCTTTGAAAGCTTATGGAGTACCTCAGCGACACCACAGGAATTAGTCTGCAGAGCATCATTGAGGCAGTCTACGCAATTCTGAAGCATAGTGTTGGCAGTGCTGTGGATGATCACTGAATTCTCCCCTGCAGCTGAGGAAGCGGCCCTTCAAGCTGTGTGCTGCCATACTTCACGTGTGTACAGGACTCTCAAAGGGATGGTTACTTGTGTTCAAAAGAAACAAGATCCCCAATCATAGTTTAAATGTTAATGGGTTTCTCACTGGCTTTTGTTTTATCTTAAGAGGGGGCAAGGTAGATATTCTAAAGAAAGGCATCCATGCCGCTGGCTCCAGCCCACAGGAAGGGGCTCAGACCCCTTTACAATGCTCTCTTGCATAGTTACAGCACTGACAGAGAATTATGGCTGCTTGGGAAAACACTACATGCATGTACTGCTAGGATATGAGATGAGTTTATTCTGAAAGCCTTCTCTGATGTGGAAGTCTCAGTAGGGATCAATAAACTCATTTATAAGGGTAGAAGAAATACTAAATACTTCCATGGCTGTCAGCGATGAATAAGGATACTGTGTTCCTCTGGAATACAAACTGGTTTTATTTATTTTTGTGTTTCCTATTGCGTAGTAACCAATCTGCAAGCATGAATTACCTCATAGCTAAGTCAGTACCCATAACACATCTGAAAGTTGTTAGGGCAGAAAAAGGAGACCTAAGTGAGCCCATCCTACTGGCTAGTCCTCAGTCACATCTTTCTTCAATAGCAGCAGTGTGGTACATCTGACAGATATTCAACCATAAGATGAAGCAGTTTGCTTCACGTTTTAAGTTTTAAGATGACGTGTTTCGCAGACTTCTTTTCATCTCGTAAGGTGATGTACGGCTGTCCCAAGCCCAGTCCTGCTTTTAGCATCATTGAAACAAACTGCAGATGTATTACAGGACAGAGTTTTTCTCCATTAGCACAGTCATTTATTATAGAACTGGGAAGAGACCCAGGCTAGACCCCATTTCAGGTTTGTCAACATGAACTTGAGTGCTTTTGTCCACTGCTCCTCCGAGTTAAACTGAGTCTTAATGGAGTAAGACCCACCACTTCCACCTGTGTCTTCAATCTTGCCCTTCTCCACATCCATTCTGCATTGGAGAAACATATTCTGTCAGGCTTCCAAATTTAACTCCTGGCTGCTTGTCTTGGGACACCATCACATTCCCCTCTAGTTTATCAATAGAGCAAACTTCCCTTTTTTCTGTAATGCTCCTATTTATTAATTGTAAAATATAAGCGCTGTGTAAAGGTTCCTGCTCAGGCAATTGCCCTCTTCTCCCCACTTTAATATCTTCCTAATATCACCAAAGCAAACTTAGCTAGAAGGTAAAACTGGACAACACACTAGGGCACCTGCTCTTGCTCCAACAGTAGGGAACTCTGAAGAAAAGATGCGCTTGCTTTAATAAAAGTTCCACAATCTGGCAGACAACACTTGAATGATGCTGCAAGAGATGCAAATGCCCAATAAGGCACAGAGTAGACAGATTCAAAGCAGGACAGGAGAAGCAGAAGGGAGTACTTTAGTAGCTACTGCTTTCACCAGGAAGTTCAATGGCAGAAGAAACTGAATGAGCCAAAAGACTTTCTTATCAAACACAGGAACCTAGCTCACAGCTTGAGGGGCCTGCATGACTAAATGGTTATTATAGGTAGAAGGGTCAAGAGGGGCAGAGGTTCCTTTTACCAGAGTAAATGTTTTACTCTCTCTGGGTGCAGTCCTACTTGAGGGTGTGCAAAATTACTGGTCTGGGTAAAGCCGCAGAAACCCTGTGTACAGAATGAGCAGAAACCTAGGAAAGCAAGAAGGCAAGCAGTGTGCTATCCTGTTAGAGTCTTTTAAGATAACAAGTATTATGAGAACAGAGCAAAATACAATCTACTCCAGTAACGTTTTCAACAACTGCCAGTCAGATACTGAAGGCAACCTTGCAGCTATGCTGCCTCTAGTGGTTCTGTTGTGCACCTGTACACTGGTGCACCACAGTATTCTATTCAGTTTGTAACGCCATGGGATAAGGGACAATCACAAAACACCCAGTGTTCATGAAATGTGCCTACCATGAATACAAAAACACTTTTCTCTGTCCCATATCTCCCACTAGTCAGTAGCAGTGGATAACTATTGTTCAGAGAAAGGGGAAACCCTTTATTTCTACCCACTTTCCTGAACTAGTGCCTTTTTACCTGTAAGGCAAACAGAAGCGCGTCTCGCCCTTCTCCACTTCCTCTTTGAACTGTTGCACACAATCCAGGAAGGCCACCATGGCATGGTCAAACTTGTTATCCCAGAAGAATCGCAAGCCTCCTGAACAGTAGAGGGGCAGCTCCTTGAAGACACAAATGCCAATACCAGAAACAAAAGGGATTGCTCTGCAATTGCCCCAAGATTTTGGAGGTGCTGCTTTGTCTTTTTAGTGAATCAAGAGCACCCCTGCTCAGTTACACCATCCATACTGTGGGAGTATAAGTCAGCTTCAACCTTCTGCCCCTACTGTTCCCCCAAATGAAGTCCAGGGCAGCAGGAGTCAACAAGTTAGAGAAATGCTTTACTATAGTGGGGAGCAAGTGTTACCTTTTCCCTCAAAGTTTCAACTTTCAGAATATTCTTTTAGAGAAAAATGCTCTACTGTTGAAAAGCCATCTACGATAGGGGTGGGCAATTTGGGGGCCAAAACATCTGGAGGACCACAACTCCCATCATCCCTAACCATTGGCTATGCTGGCTAGAGCTGATGCAAGTTGTAGGCCAAAACTTCTGGAAGGCCACGAGTTGCCCACCCCTGATCTAGAATGCAGATAAATAGTAGAGCCTCAGGTGAGCCACACTCTGCAACTGGGAAAATAGAATTATGAAACAATTCAAGTTTTCACTCCTTTCCTACATATACTACATGGAAGTGCCATTAGATTGGCTGAGAACATCCTTTTAATTCAGGGATGGACAACATCCTTTTAATTCAGGGATGGGGAACTGCCAGCCCACACCCACCCTCATCTCTCTCATTCTCACCATGATCCAACCACAAGGAAGATGAGAGGGAGGTGAAGGCAGGCACACACGTGAAATCAAGAGGCCCAGCCATGGAATGCAGTGGCTAGAGTATCCTGCCAAAAGATGCTCTAGCTACCACACTCTGTTGTTGGGCTTCCAAGTTCACATGTATACTTGCCTGCTGCCTCTACTACTCTCCCTCTCCTTGCCACAAGCCAGCAGCCAGAGAGAGCAGGAGAAAGATGCCAAGAGGCATTTAAACCCCAACTGCAGTGGAGCACAGAGGCAGGACAGGAAGCAGGAGGGAGATGCAGCCTGGAGGAGGATGCAGGAGGGAAGGAAAAGCTCTTTATAGATTGGTTGGATGAAGGAGGGTGTGTGGGTGGGAGAAAGAGCGGCATGGTGATGATCTCAAGGTTATTATTAGCTTAAGAATCTTAGAAAGGGATGTGTGTGCAATGATCCTAAGGAAGGGTGGGGTGGCTCTGACCCCACATTGCTGGCATGCGGCCCCTGAAACATTACCCCCAAGGGAATGCAGATTTCAGCAGAAAAACAGTTCCCCACCAGTTTTAATTACTTCAAGAGTGCACAGAGAGACAACTCCTTACCAAAAGGAAAGATAAAAAGGACAGCAGGCTGCATTTTCCTTGAGACTTAACAGAATTTAAGTCAGTATTAAAAACCTTTGTAAAGCCTTTGTTTTCAGTACTATTTATTTATTTGATTTATACCCCGCCTTACTACCCAGAAATGGCATTCAAGGCAACTATGGCCTGGATCCAGATTTAGGGTGCAATCCTATGTATGTTTAGACAGAAATAAATTCTACAATTCTTAGCATTCTCCAGCCAGCATGGGAATATTGGGAACTGTAGGACTTTTTTCTGCCTAAACATGATTAGGACTGCACCTTTAGTCATACTTAGAAGTAAGTCCATTGAAATCAGTGGAACTCAAGTTAGTCATGACTTCAATTTAAATTATTCTACTGTTAAGTATGACTAAAGCTGGATCCAACCCTATGATTTATTCTAGACCAGTCGGATTCCTGGAAAAATGTGGAAGGTGAAAGCATTCTAGGGGAATTAGTGGCAATCACTTGCTTCCTCATCTAAAAAAGTGTGCTGAACTGAAGTGACAGCAGGAGCAAGCCACAGTAGAATGAGATAGAAGATCATAGATTACAATAATCACTATGTACAGAAACATGGAAGGATGGGGAAATCCTCTACCTATCACCACCTGATGAATTCTGGTAGGGAAAGAACTATGCACTTCTGCTTTTAAACTTCAGGAGCCCCCCGCCTATCTAAGAGATTAGAAAGAAGTGCCTTACCTTTCCCCTCAACTGCCTGTACTTGAACCACCCAGGTGCAATGAGTCAAGACAGGTATGTTATCCCCAGCCCCCTTAGATGGAGATTATTTGTTCATGCTTTATCCTGAGACTTGGGCAGATTCATCAACAGTGGGCTGGTTCACACAATTGAACAGCTCACTGTGGCTTATTTACGCCTCGGTGAGCTGTGGTGGGTGCCTCTGGCCACTGTGAATATTCATTGCCCAGCTGCAGCTTGTCATGCCTTGTGAACCTGGGTGGTGGGGATTGTGCAAGGGTCAAACCACCATCACATAACCCATGGCCTGCTCTAGGCTTAGCCATGGTGGCTATTTTGATCATGCAAACCGGGCCAATGTCTACAGGAGTGGAGAAAACCCTGGCAGTTTTAGAGGTAACACCCCTGGCAACAGTAACGGTGACATATTAAGACATCCAGAAACCTGCCAAAACAGAGGGCCAGATGAACTCTACCCTGCTGTTCATCCATTGTTACTCAAATACATTGCCCTTCTCTCTTGCAGAATGTCTGCTCAGACTCAGGACCAAATTATATATACTAAGAGGCTGCCAAAAAGCACATACCTACACAAGTGCTCCACACAGCTAAGGCCCCATCTAAAAAAATCTCCTGGCCCATGTGCCAGCCCACTGATGTACCCCAGATATCTGTACTCCAGCAGAGTGGCTAGGCCATTATATGGTCATTCAGAAGGCAGTCATGCCATTGCCATTCAGTACCAATTCCTTTTACATGGCTGGACCAGAGACTGGTTCTGTGCACGTGCAGCACATATTTGGGCTGATGCATGGGCTAACAGCTGTTTGAAAAAAATGCACTTGGGTTTCTGAAGAAATGTCTATTTCCCCTCCTCCATGTCCCTTTCTCCTCTGAGGGACTCAAGTTTCCCTCCTCTCCCCATACTCATCCATTCCATGCTATGGGAGCAGCCATGGAGAGGGAAGGAGAGATGCCCAGCTCTCTCTACAGCTCGTTCTCCTCCTGGGAAGCAAAGGGTGGGGCTGGGAGATAGCGGAAGAGTTCTAGCAAGCTTCCCATGCGAGATTGTGCATGGGGAACCCGGGCTCTTACCACCAACTGTTGTTCCCAAAGAAGAGAGCTGATGGCTGGGCAGCTAGATTCAAACTATCTCCACACAGCAGCAGCTGGGACCCACCCTCTCCTCATGTAGCCAAGCAAACAGACGGATGTCAGCACATCAGGGAGGGAGACACTGCCTCTGCCCAACTTCTTCTATCCCTCCTTGCTCAAAGTCTTTTTTCGCTTTCTCCTATCGGTGCCTCGGCTACTGTAAAGAGAACAGGCAAGACACACAGGAACAAAGAAGGAAGGAAACCAGCACAGAGGAGAACAACAGCCACAAGCCCCATGAGCAGCAGATCAAACGGCCTGTGGGGGCCTGGCTGAGGGAGGGCAGACGCCTGCCCCAAGGGCTGTAGGGTTGGCACCTCTACTAGACAGAACAGTCTAGAAGTCCAAAACAACAAGAGGTGCGTTGAAGACTGGGATTCTAGCAAGCCTAGACACAAGGAAGCCAGATTTCTTACCTTGGATTTGTCCATGAGAGACTCTAAGTAAGAGTGGTTTCCATATGGGATGAGACGGTACCTGCAAGAAACCAGATGAGCCACCTTGAGAATCGTTTGATTGACAGGTGGAGTACAAGTCTCTGAAATGGATAGAAAGGAAGGCCATTAATCTAAGAGCTCCCCTAGCCCAATGGCCAAGAAAGGGGGAGGTGGCCTGGGTCTCTGCTCTTGCCTTTGAAAGGTCAGGCCCATCTTGCTGGCGAGGGCATGGAGCAGCAGCACGGTCTGCCCCCAGGCTGCATTAATTTCATTCCATTCTACAGGGACGCTAGGGAGGCGCCCCAGGCGAAAGTTGTTTATTGTGCCAAACTGTCCGCTGTGCCTGTGCAAGAAGGAGAGGTCCAGTCAGCAAGCCCGTGGGGCAAGAAAGTCTCCGTGAGACTGCACAAGGCTTTTCCCAAGGCAGCTTGTTAAATGCACACAGTTATCGAGGAACAAAAAAAACCTCTGAAAAACAAGATCCACAGCTATCATTAACAGTCTATTTTACCCACAGAACACCCGGCTGTTGAGAGTCTCACTTGTCTCCTTCAACCCATGCTGTTCACAGCAGACTACCAACTCTTGAGCGTTTCAGTTCAATTAACACAAATGAACACAAACCGTGGCTTTAAGACAAAGACCATGGGCTCTTTGGCAAGGGTCAGATCTGGCTTGCTATTCAAGTACTACTAGCATTTTTTTTTAGCATGAAGAGTATACAACTTATGATACAAAAAAGGAGGGATGAGACCCTTGGTCACATGCCAGGTAACCCAGGGCTCCCCAGGAAGGGGTGCTATGGGGCAGAGGGGTATATGTGCCTAAGGGGAAAATGAGAGTTCCCAGCCTTGGTAATGGGCGGCCAAAGGGCGGCAGGGGAGAATGCCAAGAGCTGACATCCCCCCGCCAAAAGAGAGAGTAACAAGAGCAGGCCAGGGAGGACAGTCACCCAAAAAGGGGCCCCCTCCAAGCCTCCCCCATTCCCTTTGAAGCAGATGCGGAAAGCGAAGAGCGCAGAGTCCAGCTAACTGAGGCTGTGTAGAGCTTGCAGATGTAAGCACTCAGCAGGGAGCCCAAGGAGAACTGTCACCTTCTCTTTGCAATGCTGACCAGAGGGCCTTCAGGCACTCTCAGCGCTGGGGAGAAGTCTGCACGGCCAAGCAAGGCTGCTGCAGGAGTACAGGCACTTCAAGACATTCTCCTTACCCTGGTTCTGCTATAGATACTCCACCCCATCCTCCCCACCCCCACATCTAGCCAGCCGCCTTGCCTTACCAGATATGGAAGGTGGCATTAAACACGTTAGTTTTCTTTAGCTTGTCCAGCTGCATTTGGGCATAGCGCATTTGATTATCAACACTTTTCAGTTCATCATCCAGTTCCAGTTGTTGCCGCTTGAATTCACTGTACTCTTTCTGGTACCTCCAGGGAGACAAGGTTATCCATCCATGAGTCTGACCCAGGACACCATCCCTCCCCAAATACTATACAAAATGAACTGGGATCAGCAGCACACAAGGTGGTAGGTACAGAAAACCAAGACCTCTTTTATTAGAAGGGAGAAGAAAATAAGGTTTAATAAGGATGAGATGAGACAGAGATCAATATTTTAAGGACTGAGTTGTAGTACGGGCCCTGATGTGGACAAAGGGAGGCAATTACTGGCCAGTGCGCAACACAGACCCCACCTGGCCAAAGACAAAAAGAAAACAAAAAGGGCTCAGCTATCTGGGAACCATGTACTGCTTTTCTTCTTTTCAGGTATATCATGAGGCTATATACAATTTACTTGCACCTTACTAGCAAGGCCTCAATGGGAATGGAGTCAACTCATAGGTAGAAGCTATTGCAGAATGCAACAGAGACAGCATAAGGCCTGCGGGAGAGGGCTGAGAAAGAAGTAGTATAACAGAGAGGCAGTGAGGAATAGATAGGGAGCCAGTGCAGAGATTTAAGAAGAGGGGAAGATGCTTTTAGCATAGGAGAAGGGGCCTGGGGTGGGGGGATAAGGAAAGGCCAGCAAGGAGGAACTTGGAAGACAGTAGCCAAGAGGAGAACATGGATACGGGTTTAGCAACAGATTCAGCCAAGAAAAGACAAGTCCTGGCGATGCTGACAGTGCCAAGACTTGGTAAGAGCGTAGCACTCACTCAGCTTCCTCTTGATCCAGCCGCTCTGCCTCAGTCCTGACCTTCTCAAAGTCTTCAGCCATTGTCTTGCGCTTCTGCTCCACCTCCTCCAGCTCCTCAATCAGTCTCTCCTCCTCGAGAGCAAATTCCTTCAGCTCCAGCTGCAGCTTCTCCTTGTCATCTTCATTCATCTGCTCCAGGATTTCCAGGCATCTCCTACAGCCAACACCCAGGCATAAGTAATGTAGGGAGGGGCAAAAAGCTATGAGGTACACACTGTGGGCCTACCTCCTTCTCACCCACCTGTACTGAAATCCAGGCCACATCCAGTATCACACTTATCTCTATAATCATGAGTGCTAGAATTTTGCTTTATTTTAAAATGGAAGCTGTGTTCATGCAGCATAACTGTAAATGCGTGAGACACACATACTGCCTTCTTCAGTGGAAGTGATTTGGGGGAATAGAAGCAAAGGCTCTTTTCCTTTCCTCAGCCATGAGGCCATTTGTAGGCTGGCACTCTTGCAACATCCCTGAATTCTGCACTCACTCACTTGTAGTTCTGGCATTCATTCTCTGTGATGTTGAGCTGTGTGTCCAGCTGATCCAGAAGTGTGTCAGTGCATTCTTCACAGAGAGGATGATCTACATCTGTCTGGCCGGACATGATGTCAAACAGGTCCCCTGTAACCTGGAGGGAGAACAGAAATCATTTTTAGCAAGGAAAATGGAAGACACTCCTATACGGTGTAAAATGAGAGACCAAGTCCAGCAAAACTGTTACACTTTCAGTTTGGGCTTACTCAAAAAAATCAAATTCAAGGTAGCCAAGTTCTGTACTTCTAAAAGCTCAAATCTCTCCAAAGCCTCCCTGAAAGATGCACAGCACACTCAAAAATCAAGGACAACTTGCCTTGAGTCTTCTACTGAGGTTTTCCATGGTGCCTCCATCAGAGGCCTCTCCAATCAGAGTGAAGCTGTTGGCACTTTCTGTTGACATCATCCTGGAAAACAGTATGAGTTTCCTATGAAGGATATTCCTACAGACTTTTACCAAATGCTCAGAGATTACTGGTCACTGCAGTTCACCCTTTGCCCCACGTATGCCTCTAAAATTCCTAAATGAAGTCTTGCTTCCATAGCCAAGATCAGAAACAAGTGAGAAAATGTTTATCTTCCATCTACTTAGAGGAAGGCCTGCTGGGATTTGCTCAGCACATTGGGGCCTCAACCTGAAAGAGAGAAGATGGCCTAAGATATTAAGGACAGACCTTCATGGTTTAAAAGAATAAATATATTTGGATCCGACCCATACCCGATAATCCCTTAGATTTATTTTGAGGGTCTATTACAAAAATGTTTTCCCTTCATCAGTGTGCAGCTTGGCTACTTTATTCAAGTCATCTGAAGCACCTGCTCTGTAAGCAAGTTTTACAGTACACTTGCTCTCATCTAGTGGAAAACCATGGGCAGGATTGCATGTTTTCATCCTGGGGCAGAAGTGATTGAGGTTCGAGCTCACAGCAGTGGGAATCAGACACAAAATGGTCCTTTGATCCCTTCCAACCTCGGAGGCACAAGTCAAATTCCAAAGTTCCTTCTCAAGATATAAGTGGGCAGTCTGGGGCTGATGAAATATAGGAGCACATAGAAGGCCAGCTAAAAATGGTCAGTGCTTAAGAGAATATGAAGAGAATTTTAAAGAAAGGGAGCAGAGGCTGAAAAAGCAATTTCCTTTCAAGTCTTACAAACAGGGATTAGAATTCAGGTTTCTGTCACCACTTTTCCCATTTGTTGGAATATGTAGAACTCTTGCTCTGCTTCACAACTGGGTGTATATATATCCATGGGGACTCCACGGAAGATCTGAATGCAATAGTCCCAAGAGGCTTGGCAGACTCACAGTTTGGGCAGTAGCAAAATTTGCAACTTCTGAGAGGGGACATTTACTGCAAATGCATGGGGCAAGAAACAGAGCCCCTGGTCAATACCTGGCTGGGGGGATGAATCTTCGGGACACGCCATCCTGGCGGTTTTCAACAAACAATTCCTGAAAAGAAACTCAGCATCAGCTGAGGGTCTTCACCACCAGGAGAGCATCATCCAAATTCAAAACTCCTTGCTAGAGAGCTAGTCAACATGCCCTTAGTGCAGCCTTGCAAATAAGCTCACAAGCTTTCCAGATGTGTGCATGAAATCCATCAGCCCTTAAACAATTCTACAGCCCACCTATCTACATGTATTTATGCATCATAGGGCAAATTAAAACAACAGGGGTTAGATCCAGATTTAAGCATGTGCAATTGGGCTGGCAGAAGCAGACTTCCCACAGTAAATGCTACACAGAGGGTCAGGGGACCCTGCTGAATGGGTGAGCTGTGATGCAGGGGTGGGGAAGGGGGATCTCTGAACACTGGGCAGAGGCATCTTCCTTGAGTGGAGCCGTTCTGTCAATGGAAGGTTGATCCTGAATCCAACCCCAGGTCTGGCAAGTTATATGCCAAAAAAGAAACATCTCTTATTGTGGGCTAGTGGTAACTGCAAGGCTGCCTTAGCTTTATTGTAAGAGTAATACTCTAACGCTTTACCTCTGTCAAAGCAGTCTCTTCCTCCTGTACATCCCCCAGTTTTGCTGGAGCAGTAGTAAGCAGAGGAGCTAGACAAAAGATAATCAGTTACCAAAAGAAAACCCAGAGGATTACTTTACTAACATTTTGTGTTTCTGTGTGTGGAGACTAGTTGTGGCTCAGCAGCAACAGAAGGCTGTCTGCATCTGCACAGACATACTCTCTTTTTGAACTATTTCTTCCATATTCTTAAAAACAAAAATAGCAACACTGGCCCATCAGTATAAAATCCAAAACCCAGAATCAGGCAATACCTTTATTAGGACAAATTGAAATGCTACAGAAGATTGTGCAAGCTTTCAAGTTCTCCAGAACTGTTCATCAGGCTAAGTAGTAACACCAGCCAGTGACTCGTTCACTCTGCAATCACCACTTTGAAACCAATTCTATACTGCAGATCTTACAACCACAAGATCTGGTCTAATTTTTGAACTTTCCTGCTTCATCTCCCATCCCCTGTCTCTTATAACCTAGCCTGATGCAAAGCGGTTGGACCTAATCAAGCTATTGTCTAACTGTGGACTTCCCCTCCCCCACATCCAATTTTGGACTCCATATTTAAGGCAATGATGACGGGTTCTGGATCTCAGGCTTATGAGCACTGCCTCAGATTAAGTTCCGTTGACACCTTTCATGACAACCCTATATGCCACTTCCCTGGGATTCTCACCCTGGTTGACATCTGTCTCCACCCACTTGGACTGTGCACCATGTTGGCTTTTTTCCCTATTTTTTTTATACCTGTCAGTTCTTGGATAGTGACTTTGTCAAGGACCTTGAAAGATGTGTCCAGTTTAAGGGGTTGGCTGCAGCGCTGGCAAACAAAACTGACCTGCATGGTGCAGGCAGGTGACTTTAACCCATCCATATCTGTGGTGGAGAGAAAAGAGAACAAGGATCCTATAACCTGTGTATGCTGCTTCTAGCATTCTCTAGGTTGCTACATTTATAAAAGTCTACCTTATGGCTTAGATCTGACATTTCTGCTGTAACCCACCCCTGCCCCTGCCCCCCAGGTCACCAGGAAAAACAGTCAGAGCCCCCTCCCCAACCTTTTTGGGTTGGTGGACATATTTGGAATTTAAGTGTATCATAGGCACTCTCACAAAATGGCTGCCACCGTGGGCCTGGCTAGTCACAAAACAGTCATTTCCTAGAAAGCAAACTGATAAGAATATTTATTTAAATATATTAAGAGCCTCATTAAAAAAAATTCTATGCATCTTACAATTGCTCAAGTTGCTCAGATGTGATCATGTCACCCACCCAAGCCATCTCCATATTCTACACAGCTTCAACAGAAACACCAGTCATACCAGCTGGAAAATCCCGCAGAGCCCTCTGGAATCCATCAACCTCTGGATGGGACCATCCTTGTAGGCCCACCACCCTTGCAGAGGGAGACAGCCACTGCTAGCCTAAATCATAACAAGAAGTGCTGTGACCATGACAAGAAACAGCTTGTAATATCCCCCACCCTCAGACCCCGATCAACCTGCTCAGTAGAGAAAACCAGATCTAGAGCGTGTCTTGCTACATGAGCTGCTTGCTCCATATCTGGTGGCCTCAGCGTGAATGTTGAGATCCTCATGCCTATGCTCCGGAGGCTGAAAGAAAAGTAACCTATGCACAAGGCATAGGTCCAAGACACAAACCCACTCTTTTGAACCCAGTGTCCCAGTTAAAAAATGTTACTTAGAAAGCCTTAAGAAATAAAATAAAAAACAGGAGAGGCTAGCAGCCAGAAGCCTGGCAGGCACCAAGAGAGGTGCCTGCTGGCACACTGATGCCCACAGGCACTGGAGACCCCAGGAATTACGTATTAACCCCTTCGAAAACTGGAGCTGCCACTGCGGGCGGGCGGCCCTTAAAAAGAGACCCGCCCCAGCCAGCAGAACCACGAGCCAGGCGACAGCCGTGAAGTGGCGGGTTCCGCTCGGAGCCAGTGGCCAGACCGCGGCCCCGCTGAAGGCGGCGGGAGGGGCGGCGCTGCCGGCGGAGCGCAGCACCGGGGCCAGGAGCGCCCGCTTCACGCGTCGGCCGGGCAGGCCTGCGCCGCGCCTCCCCCTGAGCGCGGACTCACCCCGGGGCGCCACAGCGCTCGGCCACGGGCGCGCAGCTGCTCGGGGCGGGGGCGGCAGGGTCGCGCTGTTCCCGCCACGGCCCGGCGCTCCCTCCCGGGAGAAACGCCACCCTGACGGCGCCGGCAGGTCTGCCCCCGCGCGGGCGGCCCCGCTTCCTTCCCGCGCCAGGCGATTCCATCGCGCTGCCCCCGTATAGAGGGGGCCGGAAATGGCGGCCTGCAGCAGCCCTGCGTCGCCGCCCCCGCTCCCACAGTTTTAGATCAGTCACGAATGACGGGAATTTGAAAACTGAGGGCGCGCGGAAGGCTCCCGCGCTGCCTGGGAGGCGGGGGCACCGGAGGACTCCGAGCCACGGCACGCCGCTCGGGAGGCCGATCCAGCCCGCCGTTGCGGACGCTCCCTGGAGACGCTTCGGCACCCAGCCGTCATTACGCTGGTTATGCGCCCTGCCGACAGCCAGAACCGACGTGACCAGAACTTGGCATCTATGAGCGCGCAGCGGCAGAAATCTGGCTTCTGGCGCCCGCCCGCCCCCGAACCACCAGGAATCAGCCGACAGCGACGCACAGCAGCCCTCGCCTAAGGGGGCGCGCGAGCGGCCAGCTCGGCCTCCTAGGGGCGCTGCGACACGGCGGATCGAATCGCAACACAGACGCCTGGCGCGAGCCCGGATGAGCGGCGCCCCCGGTATCTCTCTCACCGGGGCAGCTGCGCGGGCCTCCGGGCGCCCGTCTGCAGGGCCGCGGGCGGGCGGTGTCCCCGTGTCACGGCAGCCCAGGCAGCTCCACAGCACCTTCACACGGGGTGGCGGGGCCCCCAGCCTGGCCGCCTTTCGTCGCATGGGGCCTCGGGCGCCCCCACACGGCCACCCGCAGGCGGCGGCGGAAGCCGGCCCCGCGAAGCCGCCGCCCAACGGAAGCGACACCTCGCTTTCCGTTCGCCGTCATCCGACGGCGCGCCGCTTTTTGCGCAACGCAAGGACCGCCCTCCCCGTCCACCGCCCATGCGCGTCGCTCCCGCCTTCCTGTTTCTATACTCGCTCCAACTTCTTCGCTCACGTGCCCCAAACTCCACCCACGTCGACAGGAAGTTGCTTCTCCGCGCGTGCGCACTGTAGCAGGTAAGGGGCGGACGACAAAGACACAAAGGGGAAATCACGTTAGCTGAGAACGCGTTCGGTGATTGGTCAGGGGAGCCCGGCGGCGGGGCGATATGTTGTCACTTCCGGCGGCGGCGAAGCCGGTGGTTTGCTTGGGTGGTCGCGCGCGCGGGACAGCAAGACACGGATCGGGCTAGGAACAGTGGCCGCCCCGCCATGGCCTCCCTGCTCAAGGTGGACCCGGAAGTGAAGATCAAGGTACGGGGGAGGGGGAGCGAGCCTGTCTGCCGCGGCCGTGCCTTGGAGCATGTGCAGAGTTTCGAGCCTGCTGCTAGAGAAGATCGGGCGTTTCCCTGGCAGAGTTCAGCCTGGGCACCTTTCTGTTCACGAGACGAACGTAGCAAGAGCACGCGGGTCGCTCCGTCGGACAAGACCGAATGCCCCTCTGGCCGAGTGCTCTTGCCAGTAGCGTCGAGCCCTCTGCCCTTGGGGAGTTTGCAAGCTGGGTAGCGTGGTGGCCGTGGCCTTCCCCTCCTGTTTGTCCCCAGCTGCTGATAATCGGAGTTAAACTGCCTCTGACCATGGAGGTTCCACTCTGGTATCTATTGTGCTTACTTTTATTTCGAGCTGTGGAGGCCAGTAGCCATCGTGGTGTTCCCTTGGCTGTGTCTTCTGTAGCCTGATTAGACATTGTGTGAGAAATTATTCATTTCTGCCTGTCATGCAAAGTGTGGCTTTAACTTGAATCAAGATGATTTAAACCACTGATAAAAAGGGCCAGTTTAAGACAAGTTTCTAATTTCTAATTCATATGTTTCCTGAACATGCATAATTCTTGGCTGATAAAATGTACTTGTGTTGCAATTAAACATACACTATCGAGAAACATATTTCAAAACATTTAGTCATGCACCAAACTTACCTTTTGCACTAGGTAGGTTTTATCAGAAATGGGGAGTAGAGATGTAAAATTTCCAAAAATTTTGAGGCCATGGGGGAAAAACATGTTTGGGTGTGTGTGTGGAAAAAACAGACAGCTTGAGAACAATACTTTTTTTTAGCGCTCTTTACAGATCTAAAGTCACTTGGTTGCTTTAAGACAGCCTTCCCTAACCTGGTGCCCTCCAGATATTTTGGACTTCAGCTCCCATCAGCCTCAGGCAGCATGGCCAATGGTCAGGAATGTTGGGCACTGTAGTCCAAAACATCTGAAGGGCACCAGGTTGGAGATTGCTGCTTAGGAACATAAAGCAGCCTTTCTGTTCCTAAAGTTATTTTATGTATGACTTAGTTTGCTCATTAAATTATCATATTTTAAAACTTTAAAATGTAAACTCAGTTAGTAAATGTGTAATTATTGTCTGAAAAGACTAGAACTAGATTAAATTACTGCTAAAGCATCAGAAACACAGGACTCTATAAAACAAAACCCAAACCGTCAAGAATGCATAGACCCTACTCATGTGTTGGGAAATTGAGCATAAATGTCTATCAGTAAAATATACTATAGATCAATAATTTTAGTAAGTAATGAAAGAAATAACTGTGCTGGGAGTCTTACAGAGAGGATTGGAAAAAAAAATTCCCCATTCTTCGTTATTTCCAGGCATTTTACATCTCTAGTCTTTCTATACAAGTTTTCTTATTACATAGTTTTTAGAAATCATTTTGAGTGCAGTAAAAGCTGGGTAACACTATTATAAGTACTTTTGTCTTAAATGCTAAAAGAAAATATTTCATAATCCGAAGTTGTTCAATATTTTGGGGCGGGGGGGAAACGGTCCTTGAAAAAAACGAGAAAAAAATATTTTCCCCCCAATTTTTTCTGGGTTTTTTTCTGGACTTTTACATCTCTAATGGGGAATAATTGTGAGGGTAAGGGCTCCTGTCTGGATTTTTCTATATTCATGTAGGGACATTAAGCAAGATAGTATACCGAGAGCTTTTCAGAAGCAATGGTTGGTAATTCCTGGGCAGAACAGTGTTTCCCCTTGTCATGGGGAGTAACAGCACAATCCTGTATAGGTCTACTGAGAAGTAAATCCCATTGAATTCAATGGGGCTTACTCCCAGGTAAGTGGGTCTAGGTTTGCACCTTAAATGTTGATGCCATTTCATAGTATGACTATTCCGTGTTTATTTATCTAATTTAGTTACTCTGTTTCTTAGCCACCTTTCAACCCATACTCTCTCCAAGGCAGCCTCCAGCATAACAGTAATACAACTCAACATCACAAACTGAATCACAAATCACATTAAATATAAACAATAGCTTTAAATAAACCAGTTGCAATAACATATAGTTTCAAAATACCTATCAACAGCAAGTACCCTTAAAACCTTCAGTTAAAGGCCATGGAGAACTGTCGAGTTTTTAACACCCTCATAAAACCATCCACAGATGGGGCAAGACATATATTTATCAGGAGGAATTCCCTAGGGGAGGGCCCGCTACTTTGCACAATTAATAGACACAATCCATGGTCTATTGTATAATATTTATAATATTTGACTCCATAAGTCATGTTATTGCCTTGGAGACAGATAAAATGAGCGAACTGATAGATGATCTTGGGATTCGGTTTTAAGAAATTATGTGTAGAGTTTGATATTTTATTCCACAGATATCATTTGAACAGCACAGGACAGAGAGAGGCCCTGTGAACATCTAAAGCAGGGCTGCACGGCCCTTGGCCACTCCCAGTGTGATCCTCGAAGTTGGCAGGACTCCTCCCACTTTCCCCCGCAGCCCAGATCAGCAGGAATGGGTGGGGGGAATGCTGTTCTGATGCTATTATTGGCAGCACCATGAAAGCACTCTCGTTGGAGGATGGGAAACCCCCAGTGACCACACTTCCAAGATCGCTGTTTTCCTCCCACCGTTAGTATCAGCAGAGAAAGCGCAAATTCAGTAGTGATTGCTGGAGATGAAAGAGGCTTTCACCTCCACCCCTACCCAGCCATCCCTAGATCTCAGTGGGTAGGGAGAGAGTCTAAACCTCCCCATCCCAGTCCACTGAGATATGTGTGGATGCATGCTGAATGCAGCACTTGGGCTGAAAGGGGTGTGTACCCCTGATCTATAGAAAGGGGCTTTAAAAAAGAAGGTGCAGAGACAAAGAGTAGCATGAGGGAGTGGAGCTTTAAATAAGATTAGCATTTAATGAGCAGAGAGACCGAGGAGGAAAATGGAGAGAAAGCAGTAAAGATAGTTAAAAGCAGCATGGCCATTGAGAGACTTGCAGTGCATTGTTATACATGTCTACTCAGAAGTAAGTCCGCTGAGTTCAGTGGGACCTGTTCTTAGGGAAATGTGTAGACTTGCAGCTGTAAAGGTTTAAGGAAGAAGTTTGAACTTGGTAAAAGCAATAGAGGAAGCGAGTGAAGAGAACCTTCTAGAGGTGTAACATAGTTAAAGCTTGAAGAGACAAAAATTAAACAAACAGAAGTGTTGAAAACAACTAATAGATTTAGCTAAGACGTATGAACACAGAGAAGCAAAACATTATAGTAAACCCAAGAGAGAATGAGAGTCTGAATAATGGTTTAAGTAGAATTGGTAAGTTATAAACAACAGATTTTAGAAATACTACAGAGAGAACTGACAGACCTTAGCTCAAGCAGTGGTGGGAGCTGAGAAAGAAAGAGAGGAATCAGAGGTGGCACATGAAAAGTTTGAAGAGTGGTATTGCCAATTAAAAAAGGGTGGGAAAAGCAGTACTGGGGTACAATCTCAAAAACGATAGAATGATCTCTGTACGAATCCAAGGCAAACCATTCAACATCACAGTAATCCAAGTCTATGCCCCAAGCACTGAGGCCGAAGAAGCTGAGGTAGATCGGTTCTATGAAGACCTACAACACCTTCTAGAACTAACACCAAAAAAAGATGTCCTCTTCATCATAGGGGATTGGAATGCTAAAGTAGGAAGTCAAGAAATAACCGGGATAAAAGGCAAGCATGGCCTTGGTGTACAAAATGAAGCAGGACAAAGGCTAATAGAGTTTTGCCAAGAGAACACGCTGATCATATCAAACACTCTTTTCCAACAGCACAAGAGGCGACTCCACACATGGACATCACCAAATGGTCAGTACTGAAATCAGATTGATTATGTACTTTGCAGCCAAAGATGGAGAAGCTCTATACAGTTAGTAAAAACAAGGCCTGGAGCTGACTGTGGCTCAGATCATGAGCTTCTTATCGCAAAATTTCGGCTTAAATTGAAGAATGTAGGGAAAACCACTAAACCATTCAGGTATGACCTAAATCATATCCCTTATGAATATACAGTGGAGGTGAGGAATAGATTTCAGGGATTAGACCTGATAGACAGAGCGCCTGAGGAACTATGGATGGAGGTCTGTAACATTGTTCAGGAGGCAGCAACTAAATCCATCCCAAAGAAAAAGAAATGCAAGAAAGCAAAGTGGCTGTCTGATGAGGCTTGACAAGTAGCTGAGGAAAGAAGGGAAGCAAAAAGCAAGGGAGAAAGGGGAAGATATATCCAAATGAATACAGAGTTCCAGAGAATAGCAAGGAGAGACAAGAAGGCCTTCTTAAATGAACAATGCAAAGAAATCGAGGAAAACAATAGAATGGAAAAGACTAGAGATCTTTTCAAGAAAATCAGAGATATCAAGGGAATGTTTTGTTTAAAGACGGGCATGATAAAGGACAAAGAAGGCAGAGACCTAACAGAAGCAGATGAGATTAAGAAAAGGTGGAAAGAATACACAGAAGAACTATACAGGAAAGATCTTAATGTCCCTGATAGCCATGATAGTGCAGTCACTGAACTTGAGCCAGACATCCCAGAGAGTGAAGTCAAGTGGGCCTTAGGAAGCATTAGTAACAACAAAGCTAGCGGAGATGACAGTATTCCAGCTGAGCTATTTAAAAGCCTAAGAGATGATGCTGTTAAAGTGCCGCACTCAATCTGCCAACAAATTTGGAACACTCAACAGTGGCCTCAAGACTGGAAAAGGTCAGTTTACATTCCAATTCCAAAGAAGGGCAATGCCAGAGAGTGTTCAAACTACTGTACAATTGCGCTCATTTCACATGCCAGCAAGGTTATGCTCAAAATCCTACAAGCTAGGCTTCAGCAGCCTGTGAACCGAGAAGTACCGGAAGTACAAGCTGGGTTTCAAAGAGGCAGAGGAACTAGAGATCAAATCGTCAACATTCGCTGGATCATGGAGAAAGCAAGAGAATTCCAGAAAAATGTCTAAATCTGCTTCATGGACTACGCTAAAACCTTTGATTGCATGGATCACAACAATCTGTGGCAAATTCTGAAAGAGATGGGAGTACCAGAGAGCTTCGGCTATTGGGTGGTATAGAAATAAATAAATAAATACCAGACCACCTTGCCTGTCTCCTGAGAAACCTGTACAAGGGTCAAGAAGCAACAGTAAGAACGAGACATAGAACAACCTATTGGTTCAGAATTGGGAAAGGAGTACGACAAGGCTGCATGCTGTCACCCTGCTTATTTAACTTATATGCAGAGTACATCATGAGAAACGCTGGGTTGGATGAATCACAGGTCAGAATTAAGATTGCCGGGAGAATTACCAACAACCTCAAATATGCAGATGATACCACCCTAATGGCAGAAAGCGAAGAGGATCTAAAGAGCCTCTTGTTGAGGGTGAAAGAGGAGAGTGCAAAAGCTGGTTTGAAACTCAACATTAAAAAAACTAAGATCATGGCATCTGGCCCCATCACTTCCTGGCATATGGAAGGGGAAGAAATGGAAGCAGTGACAGATTTTACTTTCTTGGGCTCCAAGATCACCGCAGACGGTGACTGTAGCCATTAAATTAAAAGACGCTTGCTCCTTGGGAGGAAAGCTATGGCAAACCTAGACAGCATAGTAAGAAGCAGAGACATCACCTTGCCGACAAAGGTCCGTCTAATCAAAGCTATGGTTTTCCCAGTAGTAACGTATGGCTGTGAGAGCTGGACTATAAGGAAGGCTGAGCGCTGAAGAATCGATGCTTTCGAACTGTGGTGCTGGAGAAGACTCTTATGAGTCCCCTGGACTGCAAAGAGGTCAAATCAATCAATCCTATTTATCAAATCCCCTCACTGCTCATTGGAAGGACAGATACTGAAACTGAAGCTCAAATATTTTGGCCACCAAATGCAAAGAGAAAACTCACTGGAAAAGACCCTGATGCTGGGAAAGACTGAAGGCAAAAGGAGAAGGGGACGGCAGAGGATGAGATGGCTAGATAGCATCCCCGATGCAATGAATATGAACTTGAGCACACTCCGGGAGAGAGCGGAGGACAGGAAGGCCTGGCGTGCTGTGGTCCATGGGGTCACGAAGTGTCGGACACGACTTAACTACTGAACAACAACTGCCAATTAAAAGTGAAGGTGGAAGTAAAGATTCAGGGGAAACACAATTACTACTGTGTTCTGCATATTGAGCTTGCAATCATGATCCTACATCCAAGCAGAAACAGCTGTAGGACAATTAGCCACTCCAGTAAAAGGACTGAACAGAAAGTATAACTGACATTGTAAGCCAAAAGAAGAAACCTGATTACCAAGGTTAAGCATATAAAGAGTGAAGAGAAGGGCTAAGAACTGAGTCCTGAGGGACCTTAGCCAAAAGAGAATACTAAGAAAAGGAGGTATTGACAGAATTTAAAAAGATAAATTCTAGACAAGAATAAAAAAGGCAGGCATTCCAGGAAAACAATGAGAACGAAGAAGTAGAGAGTGATCCACTGAATCAAACGCTGATGAAAGATTGAGAAGCATTTCTTATTTTTGTGTATAGAAGATTAGAAATTATTCTCATCTGAGATCCCTGTAAAGTACCTAGATCTATAGACTGTCAGATCCAATCTCAAATACTTTCTGTTGAACTCATCTTTTAGTCCATAACAAATCCCACAAGGCTGTTTACAGTCACAATAGAACATCAAGTTCATGCAGCCTTCCCCAATCTGGTGCCCTCCAGATGTTTTAGACCTCACCTTCTATCAGCCTTGCCCTATGGCCAATGGTCAGGAAGCCTGAGAGCTGTAGTCCAAAACATCTGGAGGTCACTAGGTGGGGGGAAAGCTATTATGGTGGCTAATTTTCTGAGCTGTGAATCAGAAAATCCTCATTTCAGATCTCACCTCTGTCATGAACGTACAATTTATTTATTTGGCTTATATCCCACCTTACTACCCAAAACTGGTGCTCAAGGCGGCCAACAATAATAAGAACAAGAATAAATTAAAGAAATCAAAACAAAACAAACCCCAAATAAATTAAACCCAGTTAAAATCCAACAATAAAAGCAATAAACAGCACCCAACCCATGGGACACCCTCCAGCCACAGACCAGCTTGCATGTCACAGGTCTGCCTGAATAAAAACATATTTGCCTGGCGGCTGCAGGACAACAGAGAGGGAGCCAGGCTAGCCCACTCACTGATCTTTGCTGCCTTGCTTTCAGTGAGATGCATATTCCAATCCATCTTCTAGATGTGCATCCAATGTATTGCAGGTATCCAGTGTCTTGCTGGCAAGACCGCATCTGCACTCAGATGCAAAGGAGCAATGTAACTGATGAAACTGGAGGAGCAAAATAAGCTGATTTTTTCACAGTCTTGATTTCTGTGAATAAGTTAGGTTGCTCATGTGAAGACAAACTGGGAACCTAACTTTGGGTGGGGGCAGAGTAGAAACACCTCTGCCCTAATACATGAAAAATACTAAAAAGCCATACTGAACAAAAAAGGGTTAACAGCCCACCTAAAACTAAACAAAGAGGGAGGCAGTCTAACCTATCTTAGGAAAGAGTTCCGCAGACAGAGGAAGGTCTTATCCTGTGTTCCCACCAGCCTCGCCTCTCTTGGTAGCGGAATGTGCAGAAGGGCATCTGAAGAAGATCTTAAACTACAGGCAGGTTCATATGGGAGGAGGCCGTCGTTCAGATATCCTGGCCCCGAGCCATTTAGAGCTTTATCGGTAAGCACCAGCACCTTGACTGGAGCCTGGAAACAGATTGGCAGCCAGTACAGTTGATATAAGACTGCTCTAATGTGGTCTACAAAGCGCACACCAGAAAGCATTTTGTGCTGGCTGCAAGTTCTGAACACGCTCCAAGGGCAGTCCCATGCAGAGTGCACTGCAAGCAGCATCAAATAACAAGGTGGGACGCAGGATAACTTAGGCGATTTAAGCCTGACAGTAACCTCTCTTCTGGGTGCAATCCCTTGCACCTCTCGTTTTACAAATCTTGGGTGGCAAGGATGGACTAGACCAGACGTGGGCAGTTCATGCCCCTCCAGATGTTTGGCCTAGAGCTCCCATTAGCCCTAGCTAGCACAGCCAGTGGTGAGAGATGATGGGAGGCAGGCAAAATCCTCTGGAGGGCCACAACTTGCCCACCCCTGGAATAGGTCTTTCTGTGCTTCGGAGGCTGCTGCCAGTTGGGCTAGATGGACCAATGGTCTGGCTCAGTGTGGGAGCTTCTTAGGTCTATGTGCTCATACACAAAACCTATTAACCTTTACGATTGCTGTGGCATTATGTGGTGGCAATCAACAGCAGTGCTGAATTTGGAAACAGCGTTAGAAATAGGTTCATGCAGGACAAGAAAAGAGATCATGAAGTCTGTAGAGACAGCATCAAACTTCTAGATGGGCCAGGCAATAAAGATTTTCCCAGCCCTGTGATCCATCAGTGGCCGTTAGTCAAGATCAGCAACATCTATCAAAACTTAGAAGATGGCTAAATAAATTTAAGATTGTTTTCTGGCTGTTTAGACTTTTCTTGATTTTTAAATCAGTTGCATTTCTCTGTGGCCAGTGATAGTTTATGTAATTGCATCATGTGTAGTGATGCATTACTCTGGTTGTGCATCAGTACACTTTATCAGAGGCAGTATGCCTGTGTACACCAGTTGCTGGAGAACATGGGCGGGAGGGTGCTGTTGCACTCATGTCCTGCCTGTGGGGTTCCCATGGGCAGCTGGTTGGCCACTCTGTGAGCAGAATGCTGGACTAGATGGACCCTGGTCTGATCCCGGAGGGCTCTTCTTATGTTCTAATGTGTGCTTGGGCCACTGCATCTTACGCAGCTCAAACTTGGTGCCCTAAGCTACTTCTCTTCTCTCCTGCAGGTAGACTCTTTCAGGGAGCGGATTACTGGTGAAGTAAGTGTCTGATTCATCCCCATCAACTTCAGCAAATGCTTAAGGGTACCAAAGGGGCTGGATGTTCTGTTGTTGGAAGATGTGGCTGGAGCCCCTCGCTGGCTTCCAAAATTGCTGCTAATCAACGAGAGAGTTTGCCTGTAGGTGTGTTCTCCTGGCACCAGCAGTACCTAGAACTTATGTCCCTTGCTTCTGGAAGCTGCCCAGATCCCAGAGGGGTCTGTCTCGTCTCTTTCTCTCTCGCATTTCTTCGGGTTCATACAGAGCCTTGGTCTCAGCCTCGCTTCTGTGGTGCCCGTGCATATATTTTTAACATTAATTCATGCGTCACAGATGGCTCTTCTTTCTCTTTCAGGCTGAAGATCTGGTGGCAAATTTTTTCCCGAAGAAGCTTTTAGAACTCGATGCGTTCCTTAAGGTAATTGCTGGGAGCCTGCTGCCTGTCACTGGGCTGCTGTGGATATCAGCTGTCGACGTCGTGTTGCATTCAGCTTTGGCTCTTGGGGAACATGTGGTGAACATTGGGCAGCTAATGTTCTGCTGTGACTGTTCTTCCCTAGGATCCTATTCTGAACATCCATGATCTCACCCAAATCCACTCAGATATGAACCTTCCTGTCCCGGACCCAATCCTGCTGACAAACAGTCATGATGGACTGGATGGGGTAAGATTGCTCACCTGAGTGAAACATTTAATTCTACTCCAAATAGCATAATCCTTACGCTTACTGACAGTGTCTGGAGAGGGGCGGGGGAAGCTTTCTGGGAACTGAGCACGGACAGTTGCCTTCTAAGGATCCTTGCCTCCCTGTCCCTCTCCATCCCCAAGTGTTGTGCATGCACTGAGAATTTCCTGCTTGTTTTTTCAGCCCAATATGAAAAAGAGAAAGCTGGAAGACTGTGAAGAGACCTTCCAGGGTAAGTTCCCAAACCTCTGTTGCTTCCTTCAAAGTGCCTTTGTGCTGTCTGTCAATACTAGCTTGTGAAGCTGGCTTAGTCTTGTGACGGTGTCTTGTGTCACATTTGAGGGGCGTCAGGAAATCCAGAACCCTGAAACTTTGATTCTGGTGCCAAAGAATTTATGTAAAAAAAAAATACTTAATTTGTAACTATCCTTTCAGTTTTAGTGCATATCCCCAAGGCAGCTGCTTGGAATTTGAAATGATCCCCTGACATGCTCCAGTTTTTCCCACCCCACCAAAAGACATGACTGGATCTCTGTGGGGCATGACGATCACTGCCATGCCATGGTGGTGGGAAAGCTTGCTCTGGGCCTTTGGCAGGGCTGGAAGCCCCTTGCGTTTCTTTGGGGAATCCAGAGATGCGTCACTTGTAGCCTCGCTCGTGTTTTCAGTCTTCTTTTTTCCCTTGCTGTGCATTAAGACACAGTGTGTTCCCAAGAAGAAAAACAGAACTTTCAGACCCAAGGATTGCAAGTGCGCTAAAACCCATTATTTTTGGAACTAACACAAGAAAGTGTTCTGCGCAAATAATAGCAAACCTTTGGAACTCACTCCTTTGGCATTATATGGCCAAAATCAATAGCAGCCGTGGTCAGACATTCCACAGTGGGGCAGGGGTCCCCAACACCGTGGCAATGGACACCATGGCACCCACAAAGCTCTTCACTCCCTGCTGCCTTCAAAAAAATTAAGAAAACCCTGAAACACCTTAGGGCATCAGGTTCTCCTTTCTTTTCCTGAACCTGCCGCTGATCAGCTGTTCAGCAGGCAGGAGGAGAAAGCAAGGCAAAGGGTGAGAGGGGAGGGAGAGAGCGAGGGTTGGAGCGGGGAGAAACAATGAGATAAAGAAGTGAAGGGGGAGAAGGAATGAGGCCAGGGGCTAGGAAGGGAGAGAAAGAAGAAAGCTAGGGATGGGGAAGGGGGAGAAATAGGGAGGAAAGGGGTTGGGGACAGAGAGAGAGAGAGAGTGAGGCTCGAGTCTGGGCATGGAGAGAGAAAGCGCGCAACGGGGACAGGTCAGTGTGGATGGAAGATGGCTGGGCGGGCCAGGAAGCAATGCTTCCCGTTTCCCCCTCCCTCCCAGCCTCCGGCCTCACTATTTCCCTTGCCGCCACCACCTCTTGACTAGCCAGGCCTCCACGGCAGCCATTATGTGACTGGCCACATCCTCCATGGAAGGCATTTTGTGGTGGTGTCCACAGTAGTTTCTGAAATTCCCAAACGTGTTCATGGATCCAGAAAGGTTGGGGACCCCTGCAGTAGGGGCTTCCGCAACTTTAATAGCTGTGCAGAAGAGTGAATTTTACTAGGTGCAGCTTTTCAGATCTCTGCAGCACTGCAGTATGACAAACTGAAATTCCCTCCTTCGCAAGTATTTCAAGATGTTGAACTCCTGATATGGAAAGGATGGCAACCCTTATATTACTGAGTTTAGAAGTTGGGATAGAAGTAGGAATAGGCCTGTCCAGGGTTGGGAAAGAGACTGAGGTGCCTGCATGAAAAAATGTGGGCAGTCTGCTGAATGGCAAGCAAACACTCACTAACTTCCTTCATGGGGGTAAGTGGCCAGTCTCTTCTCGTGGCCCCAGGTACCAAAGTCTTTGTCATGCCTAACGGGATGCTGAAGAGCAACCAGCAGCTGGTGGACATCATTGAGAAGGTGAAACCCGAGATCCGGCTGCTGATTGAGAAATGCAACACGGTGAGCGCTGGATCCCCCCCCCCCGCCCCCGCCCCCAGCTCTGTCTTACCTGGCATGGTTCTCTGAACGGTGGGGATAAAGTCAAATGTGCTTTTTGTCTGCAGTGGTTACAACTGTCAGCTGCTCAGCTAGAATGAGGTGACTAATCCTGCGCACCCGCCTCCATTTAGGGAGGGGCCACTCACGTTGCTGCACATCCGGACCTCTCCTTGCAGCAATCTGTTGCCAAACCTTGATCAGTCCACTGTGTTGCAGCAGACGGCTCTAGTGCTCGCTGAGGTGGTGAAGCTACATCTGGACTGAGCCTTGTCAGATGATACCTAAAGGGCCTCACATGACTGGCTGCTGCTTCTCCACACAAAAATGAATTGCCATCCAGAGACAGCGAGTATGCCAGGGGGAAAGCTAGGTTCCAGCGCGTCTCTCTGACCTGCGAGTTTTCTGTGCCTAGAGATTTTTGTTTGAAGGACCATTCAGTCATCATTGAAGGACCCCTTCAATGAGAGCCACTGTTGGGTTTGAATGCAGCTGACTAGGGTTGATATCCTTGTTCACTGCTGGTGTTTTCTGAGTGTTCTGGAAGAGGTTTGTCTCTCTCTCCACCTGACCTTCCTGCTTGGGAAGAACCAGATGCTGCATGCAGAGCAGCCTGCCAGGCATCCTCTGTCTAGCCACCCAGGTGGAAACACTTTTTAATGTGACATATTCTACCCTCCAGGTCAAAATGTGGGTGCAGCTGCTGATTCCCAGAATAGAGGATGGCAACAACTTTGGTGTTTCTATTCAGGTAAATCAACGGTTGAGGTGAGATTTCTGAGAAATTGTGCTTTTGCTGTGCTCCTCTGCGAGTTCCATGGGAAAGGGAGCAAAGGTTGGGTTCTGTCATTGCTTCTGCACACTGGAGGAGGGTAAGCCCTGTGGAACTCAGCTGCCTCTCAGGAAGTGGCTCCCCTGGTCCGTCTCTCGTTCCCCATCTTTCCACTCCTGCTCAGCACAGCCAATTGAGGGGCTGCCTTGCCTGTCTGGGGCTCAGATGTCTGGACCAAGGTGGAGACTCGTCAGCACGGCCTCTGCAATCACAGACCGCTGGCGTGCATCCAGATGCGAGTGGGCCTGGGCATTCTTCCCAACATTTTCTCACTGTCTCCCACCCTTGCAGGAAGAGACTGTGGCTGAGCTGCGAACTGTGGAGAGTGAGGCGGCTTCATACTTGGACCAGATCTCTAGGTGGGTGCCTTCTCGAGGTCCTATGCTTGTTGCAGAGCTCCCTCTGAAGCTAGCTTTCCTCTGGGAGAGGTGTATCTCTGCAAAGTGTGGCCTGTCACAGGTGTGGAGTGGGGATTTGCCATCTGTTGAGCCGCTTCTCTGCTTTCATTTCAGATACTACATCACACGAGCAAAGCTGGTTTCTAAAATAGCAAAATATCCCCACGTGGTAAGTGTAGAGTGCAGATATGTTAAGTTGGTAACTAAATTTAGAATTATGAACTTTTAAGAGCATTCAAAACTGCTAAATGGAATATTATCATGAAGTCTTAAGAAATCTTTAGAACAACATTGTGGACGAGAATCTTTGTCTTGGTTTCTCGGTTTTTGTGAGGTTTGCACAGGACTTATCTTTCAATAGTCAAAGTCCTTTTTGGGGAGTGGGGGAGGTATACTGATGCAGTGACCTAGGAGACCCTTAGAAGATGGCAGTTTTGCAGGCAACTCTTAGCTGGAGTGGGGGAGAGGGAGAGAGAGATCCCTCAGTCACAGCAAGTCCCTGTGGGGTCTAGTGGTGGCAAAGCCATTCTGGCTAAATAGCTGTCTTTGTAGGAGGATTACCGTCGTACAGTGACTGAGATGGATGAAAAGGAATACATCAGTCTGCGGCTCATCATTTCGGAGCTCAGAAATCAATACGTAAGTCAGCCGCCCAGGCTTCTTTTGAAGCCTCCCTGTCTGCCAGCCCCATCACTTGTCCTCCCTGGCTTGCTTGTTGGCATCCCCTTTTTCTCTGTGGCCTCCAGCTGGAAGAGGCAGCATGAGGTGGCCCTGGCTCATACTTGCTGCACGTTCCAACCTTGTCTTTTAAGGTCGAGAATGGCTGTTGCTGCTGAATTGCCATCAGCTCAGGCTGGGAGGAAAGGGTGAGCCCAGCATCCTCTGCTGGCTTGACAAAGCCCAGCAGGTGAAGCCAGGAACCCCCTATAATCCTCTTTTGGATTGGGAGAGTGAGGCAGGGCGCAGGTGCTTCTGCTTGTTTGATGGCCAGGAACAATTGCTACCTCTGAGATTTTGCTAAAAGAAAAAAGTTGGCATGTCCATTTGAAGAGGTAAATCATGCTTGCCACAGGCAAGCGGGTGAGTGGCAGATTGCATGGCTGCTGAAATACTTGCTGAAAGGGATTGGAACTATAAGCTGAGGAAAGACCTCATTGTTATACCAGCATGCAAGCCGATAGTGCTGTTGATCATGTGGATGCTGTCCATGTGAAATATAGTGATCAGTGTGGCCAGGTCTACTGAAATCTCAGTGGTTCTACTGAAATATATACTAAAAAAAAATCTGTAGGAATTTTCGCTGACTTGAGATGCGAATCCTGACAAAAAAAAAGAATGCATCCATCCATGAGTCAAAGGGAGAATTCAGGCATTATGTTTAGTATGATGAGAATGAGCCACAGCAAACCTTGGGTTTGCGCACTCTGTCCTCTCCTCTCTTCCCCTGATGCAGCCGTGAGGAGAGGTTTGGGAGCTTTTGCTTCCACTTTTGCTTCCCCATAGCATGCCAGTGATGTCCTCCCCACCCCTGTGTGTATGTGTGTCCCTGTGCGTGTAGATGTGCATCCTCTGGACATTCTCTCCCCGCGCTCCCCCCTCCCCCAAGCAAAACCAGATTTGGCCTTTGGGGCCAAAATGTTTGTGCATCTCTGGTTCAGGGTTTGTTAGCATCGTTCATATTAACCAAATTTCAGGGTTTGGACAAAATGCTAAACTGTGGTTAATAGAAAATAGAGGTGAAAGCTTCTGAACTCCTTGCAGTCGCATCAGAGAAGGAGAGGGGGTGCGGAGCTCCCAAGTCCAAGCCTCACTGCAGCTTGTTCTCATCATGCTAAACGACAACTGGAGGGAGGGCAGGAGCTTCATGGGAAGCCATACCTTCCCTGAGTGAGAAGTGATCATTCATCATCTCCTCTCCCACTAGGTGACTCTGCACGACATGATCCTAAAGAACATTGAGAAGATCAAGCGACCCCGGAGCAGCAATGCAGAGACCCTCTACTGAGCCGTCAACATTCTGAACTTATGAACTGTTCAGTGGGCTCCAAACAGTCTTTGGCTCGGTTTATGTGACTATCAAGATGGGGAAGCTGGCTGGAAACGGTCCTCACCACACTTTTAGTTAAAAGTCTAAAGAAACTCTCTCCTAGCTCTTTCTGGTTGGTTTTTATTTGGGTCTTGGGATTCCCCCCCCCCCCGCCCCCGTCTGTGACATCTGGAAGGCATGGGGCAGAGCTTCTCTTCCTGCGTAGGTGGGGACAGGGCAGTGGCCAGTCTGTTCCAGGCAAGAATCCCGATGCCAGCAGCCCTGGATGGCCCTGCCATCCTCTAGCAGCCCAGAGGAACTCTCCCCTCAGGGAATTGGTCCCTTGATTGGCCATCAGCAGTGTCCAGTCCTGCTGAGAGCGGATTCCTTTGGCCGTTGCCTCCCTCACTTCAGTCTTCCCATCGAAAATGCAGTTTGGGGAAGCGAGCGCCCCCTTTCATCTTGCATGGCTGCCCATCTCTCTCCCCACACCCTGTCCAGTCATGCAGACTTTAATGCCACTTTAAGTCTCTCCTCCCCACCCCGTGGATTCATTCTTTTCCCATTGGATTCATTCATGGCTCATAGTTCTAGATCCATGTTTATCTCCTCCAATGTTCTGCAAGTAGCTCTCCTTTTGATATGGCACTCCTTCCATCTGACAAGGAACCCTAGTGCAACATTTGTGTGCAGCGGGCATTCTCTGGATCTTGGGTTGGGGCAAGGCAGGCCTGCTTAGACCATCAGCCCAGCCAAATTGATTTGTCTAATAGCAGCATGACTGATCAAGCACTGAAGACCTAAATCCTCGTCTTACTTGTTTCCTTCTCCTGCCCTAATTAAGTGAGCCTAGCAGTTGTTTCTGGAGGGGCTCTGCCTGACCTTCAAGAGAGCCCCCTAGGCCTAAATGAGTTCTGCTAGGCTTCAGTTTTGCTCTTCTGTAGTCTTCAAGGAAGCAGGAAGGGGGCGCCAACTACCTGGGATGCTGCAGTTTCCCTTGAGATTTCCTCTTAATCCTTTTCCTCCTCTCGTGCCGTAGTCTTGTGAGTGGTGTTAGATTTGTAAAAGCAGTGGCAGGGTGAATTAAGTTTCTTGGCCCTTCTCCCTCTCAGCGGTGGTTCTTAAAAATCCTCTCTGCAGCTCTTAAGGGCACAGGAAGCACATCTTCCCTGGACTCTTTGCAGATGCCTTTGTGTCATTGTCATTTGTCGCTGGGCAAGCCGTGGTCTTCCCCAGAGTAAAGGCTCCCTAACAGCTGCTCTTACTGTAGCTGCCACCTGGAGAGCAGCCCCCCCCCCCCCCCCGGATGTTTCTTTGTATCAGCTGCTTTGTTGGATTGTTCATATATCCTTGCCACGTTGAACGTATGTACAACTTTTACTATGTCAACAAATTAAAAATAATAGGTACTTTGAATCCATCCTCAACAATCACTGTGTGTATGAGTGGGTTGGTGACCAAGGTCTTTGCCTGCTGCACAGTTACTCTTGGCCCGCTTGCCTGCACCTGTTTGGATTTTGCACAGTGCCCCCTGCAACGGGTTATAACATTGGGGCTCTGCTGACTGCAGCTCCCTCCTCTGAGCTTCCAGACTAGAGCTGTCTTGGGCACAGCCGTGAGGCAGGAAGATCAATCTCTGTCTGCGTTGGTCAAGGGGTGCGGGAGGCTACTTCCCCGTTTCTGTTCCTGACACTGTTAATACTTTGTACCACATCATGGCTCGATCTTTGCTGTTTCTGGCTCCCAAGATTCAAGAGACGCCACTGAAAACCTGCATGGTGCCTCAGTCCATTGTAGTACAGATTTCTGGACCCAACTGGCTTTAAGGCTGAAGGAATACTGACCAAATCAACATGGGGTGGTCTCTGCTCAGGATGGCTACCTCTGCTTAGTGTAGGAGGGCTGAGCAAAAATTCAGATATGTTATGGCCATTATAGACAGATGTGTATCTTAATTATCAGTGCCCGTTAGGTTTTGTGGAGAGCTCTTTTTAAATAAGGAAGTGTGTCTCTGTAGCATCAGTCCCTTCAATCACACTGTGCCACAGACATTGCTGGTTTGCCCGGGCTCATGTCGCAGAGGTGTCTTCTCTGCCTCTGCAGCTCTCGTGCTGCCCCTTCTGCTCCGTTTTCAGGAGTCAAGATTCTAGACGTACTACAATGAGTTGTGCTGGGGTGAACGTAACTACACAGTTTGGGGGGCTGTTAACTTCCTAACTTTTAATCTCCCTGCACAAAGTCAAGTCAGGACCAACACGACAGAGGTGTACAATATTAGGCATGGTGTGGATAAAATGGAGAAGGAGAAGTTATAATACAAGAACCCAGGGTCATCCAGTGAAGCTGAATGATGGTAAATTTCAGTCAGAAAAAGAAGTCCTTCACATAGCACATAGTTAAACTGTGGCATTTGCTACCGCAAGATGTAGTGATAGCCGCCAGTTTGGATGACTTGAAAAGGGGATTAGACAAATTCATGGAGGAGACGCTATCAATAGCTACTAATCACGATGCCTATACATAACCTCCAGTATCAGAGGCAATATGCCTCTGTATGCCAGTTGCTGGGGACCATGAGTGGGAGGGCACAGTTGCCCTCAGGTCCTGCTTGTGGGCTTCTTGTGGCCATCTGATTGGCCACTGTGGGCCTTTGGTCTGATCCAGCATGGCTCTTACAGTCTTGTGAGTTCTATGTGCCCTGTATTATTAAATCCTGATGTCATGTCGGGGTACCCAAACCTTTTTGGACCCAAGGGCACATTCTGTGGGCACGACCACGAAATGGCTCCCTTGGAGGATGTGGCTAGTTGCATAATGGCTGCCGTGGGGGCCTGGCTAGTCAACAGGTGATAGTGGGGAGAGAAATAATGAGGCTAGAGGCTGGGAGGAAGGGGGAAGTGGGAAGTGTTTCCTGGCCTTCTATCCACACAGACCTGTCCCCTTCGCACTTTCTTTCTGCTCCCAGAGTCTAGCCTCACTCTTTCCCCTTACCCCTTTATCTTGCTGTTTCTCTTCACTCCCAGCATCTAGCCTTGCTCTTTCCCTTCTGCCTGCTAAACAGCTGATCAGCAGCATGTTCAGGAAAAGGAAGAACCTGGCGCCCCAACATTTTTCAGATTTTTATTGGCGGGGGCAGGGAGTGAAGAGCTTTGGGTTCCATTGGAGGTGCCGGCAGCTGCCACATTGGGGACACCTGCCTTATGTTACCTGGACCCTGCCTCATATTAGCGTCCTGGGTCTGGGCAAAACACAGTATGTGCCATAGCCTATGCATGATTTCTTTACAATATTACCAGTGTGTCTGTCTCTGAAACCTATAGCAAACACTCATCCCTTTACTGCACTGTAAACTCTGGAATGTCTTGCCTTACACAATCAGCAGCTCGCCCTTATCCACAGCTAATCATCTTGAAAGAACTACCAAAGTCTCACCCTAGACTCAGCTGCTGCTGTCGCCATAATACCCATTTCCCATTTCTGGTTGCCCAAAGTGCCAGCTGGGTCTAGTGGTGGGGTAATTGAGTAAAGCCTCGCATGGGATGGGCGGGTTAGGGGACCTTGTCTGCATTTGGAGATCTACGTATTCAGCAGGGATGGGGAACATTTTGTGGGCCGAAATCGGGATTGGCCTTGGGCCACGATGGCAGGGGCCACATGCATGCAGCTGGCATGTCCCCAGACACATGTGCTTCCTCACGCTAAGCCAGCCTTGCTCCCCCAGGGAAGAGCAGCTTTATGCTGCTGGGAGCTCCTCAAAGTAGTGGCTCTCCAGTGAGCTGGCTTTGCCTAGCCCTCGCCTTTCCCACTGAGAAAGACGCAGGGCAAGCAAAGCCCCAAGGAGGCCAGAGGTTCCCCACCCCGATATACAGGCACGAGGCAATCAGCTGCTTCAGGCTGCTCTTGTGCCACAGGACCCAAATCCTGTGCTGTCCTGGATGTGGACTGAATGCCCAACGCGGCCATGAGAGCAGCAGGTCATTGTGAACAGACACCTTGAGCCTTTCCATGGGAACTCCCCCCCCCCCGCCCCCACTGCTGTCATGCTCTCTGCCACATGGGCAGGAAGTCCAAGTATCCCAGATGCTGTAAGGAGAGGTGGCCTGGACTGGAAGACATACAGTCAGGGCCAGAAATAATGGAACAAGGATAACTGTTTTGGCAGTTGGCCTCTGTACACCACCACACTGAAGTTGAAAGGAAACGCGCCCAGATGGGAGAGAAGTCAGGACTTTCAGCTGTAATCCATGGGGTTTGAGGGGCACTAACTGTTCAGGAAGGACAGCCAGTGGCATACACACACCCCCATTGTTGGTGGCTCATAGGTAAAGGAACAAACATCATTTCAAACTGAAGGATCGCCTTTAATACCTGAATTAAAATCCTTTGCAGTCAATGACTGCCTGAAGTCTGGAACCCATGGACATGACCAAATGCTGAGTTTCTTCCCTTGAGATGCTTTGCCAGGCCTTTACTGCAGCTGCCTTCAGCTGCTGCTTGTTTGTGGGTCTTTCTGCCTTCAGTCTTGTCTTCAGTAAGTGAAAAGCATGCTCTATTGGGTTGAGATCAGGCGACTTGACTTGGCCGTTGAAGAACATCCCACTTATTTGCCTTGAGAAACTCTTGGGTAGCTTTTGCTGTATGTTTTGGGTCATTTTATTGTTTATTCGTTCAGTCGCTTCCGACTCTTCGTGACTTCATGGACCAGCCCACGCCAGAGTTTCCTGTCGGCCGTCGCCACCCCCAGCTCCCCCAAGGTCGAGTCCGTCACCTCCAGAATATCATCCATCCATCTTGCCCTTGGTCAGCCCCTCTTCCTTTTGACTTCCACTTTCCCTAGCACCTTTGGGTCATTATCCATCTGCCATATGAAGTGGTGTCCTATCAGTTTGGCAGCATTCAGCTGAATCTGAGCAGAAAGTATAGCCCTATACACTTCAGAATTCATCCTGCTGCTTTTATCAGCAGTCAGGTCATCAATAAACACCAGTGACCCGGTTCCATTGGCAGCCATACATGCCCATGCCATAACACTGCCTCCGCCATGTTTGACAGATGATGTGGTATGCTTTGGATCATGAGCTGTTCCTTTCCTTCTCCATACTTTTCTCTTCCCATCATTCTGGTACAAGTTAATCTTGGTTTCATCAGTCCAGAGAATCTTCTTCCAGAACTGGGCAGGCTTTTTTAGGTGTTTGCTGGCAAAGGCTAATCTGGCCTTTCGGTTCTTGAGCGTTACCAGTGGTTTGCACCTTGTTCTGAAGCCTCTGTATTTACATTCATAAAGCCATCCCTTGACTGTAGATGTTGCCAATGACATGCCTCCCTCCTCAAGAGCGTTCTTGACCTGGCTAGATGTTGTGAAAGGGTTCCTCTTCACCATGAGCAGCATTCTGCAGTCATCCACTTTAGTTGTCTTCCATGGTCTTCCAGGCCTTTTGCTGTTGCTGAGTTTGCCAGTTAATTCCTTCTTTTCCAGGATGTTCCAAACTGTTGTGTTGGCCACTCCGCTGTTTTTGCTATCTCTCTGATGGGTTTATGTTGTTTCCTCAGCCTAATTATGGCCTCCTTCACTCACATGGACACCTCTTTGGACCTCATGTTGGGAGTTCCAGTGAACAGCTACCAAATGCAAATATAACACTCAGAATCACCTCCAGGACTTTTATCTCCTTGATTGGTCAAGGGGTACCCAGGAAACAGGCCACACCTGGCCATGCAGCTGCTTGTCAGCCATTCACTCCATTACTTATGAGCCACCAACTATGGGGGGGGGGGTGTATGCCACTGGCTGTACTTCCTGAATGGTTAGTGCCCCACTTTTGTCCAACCCCTTGCATTACAGCTGAAAGTCCTGTCTTTGCTCCCATCTGGGTGTGTTTCCTTTCAACTTCAATGTGGTGGTGTACAGAGGCCAACTGCCAAAACAGTTATCCTTGTTCCAATATTTCTGGCCCTGACTGTACATATCTTTACGCAAGTTAAAATACAATTATCATAAATGCAGAAACATAATAGCAGCATTAACGTTAACCCAACCTGAATCTGCTGTTGTGTGGCCCTCTTGTCTTGGCTGGACTCTGCTTCTTTTACAAAGAGGCTTTTACTCCTGATACACCATAATGAGCAGGCTGAGAAGCCATTAGTTCCTGCATTTCAGGTAATTCCTTCAGAGCCTGACCCCAGTCCATGAAGGCTTATGCTACAATACACTGGTACATCTTTAAGGTGCCGCAACGCTCTCCTGTGTTTGCTGCAGCAAACTAACACAGTTGCAGGTGCGAAATCAGTAACACCTAAACAGCTTTTTATACCCAACTTCCCGAACCTGCTGCCAGCCAGATTTGTTGGGCTTTGACTCCTATCATCCCCCAGC
Source organism: Heloderma suspectum (assembly GCF_057233095.1). Lineage (NCBI taxonomy): Eukaryota > Metazoa > Chordata > Lepidosauria > Squamata > Helodermatidae > Heloderma > Heloderma suspectum. Next base: position 127,398,071 of record NC_139462.1, on the reverse strand, counting down.
TACCATGGCCATTGGCCATCTGGGCTGGACATGATGGGAGTCATAGTCCAACACACCTTAAGGGCACCAGGTTAGGGAAGACTTTTGTAGGGAGGTAGCTTTGGTTGACTTCCACCATAATCACTTATAAGGCACGGTTAATGTTAACTGATGATTGGCAATGGATAGAAACTCAGAACTCAGGTTTGAACTTGGATTGCTATAAACAAATTAGTGCATAATTCCAATTCCCAAATCCAGGTCCCAAACTGGATTGCCGATTTATGCGTAATCTACAACCAGTAGAAAAGCACCGGATGTCTTCTCCGAATCAGTGCGTTACTTGTAAGCCGTAGTCTCCCTGCAGGTCCACCATATCGGGTCCTCACAGTGAGACCACAGCATTATCCTATTTCATAACTGTTTTGCCATTCAAAACTGCCTGCCTGCAATACTCCTAGGACCACCTTCCCTCTCAGAACTGCAGAGCTGATCTTTCAACTTCTTTAATCTGCTTTCTTATAACACTGATTATACCATTGTCTTGATGCTTACAATACGTTTCTGGTGAGGTGTCAGTATTAGCAGATGCGAGGTGTGGCATTTCTCAGCATGTGGGCTCACACTAAGATGACAAAGGGGCGGGGGGTTGAATGCCATCCTGACCCTCTTCTTAGTAGCGTTGCTCTGCTTTGGCATTTTCAAAAATGTTTCACAAATACAAAGCTTCCTCCTTGGCCAAAGTTGGTTTACTAGTCTGGTTAGATATCCAGAGCTAATCAATGTTGGTGAATAACTGCTCAGGGAACTTTGAGTAACACAGTTATATAACTGGGCTACACAGCCCTCTCTCCTTGCTTGCAGATCCCTGTTCCATTTTCTTCTAGTTCTCACTTTCTGTGTGAGAGCTTCCTTTCCTTCATATGATAGGCACTCTCTAAAACATGTCTGTACATAGGACACTGTTTCGCCTCCCTCCAAATAAATTCTTCTATATAACATAGCCTCTCAAGTACTTTGGAAGCTTCTCTCATCTTATGACTTCTCTGCTCATCACTTGTTCTCCATTGCCTGTTTGGTTGGATTGTTGAACATCTTCAAACTCTAGCAAGTGGTTCCTTGGTGACCTTGAAATGGGATGAATTTCTGGTAATTGCTTGGTCTCCTTTCTGTGCTGTCATCATGCTTATCTTCCATCACTGTCAGAACCTGCATTGAGAGAGTAGACCACTTTTCTGCCTTCTTTTGCTTTATTAAAACTAGGTCCCCTTGACTCTGGCACCTTTCTATCTGCATAGAGCATTGTATTTAACTTCATCTCATTATCCCTTTGTCTGATGCTGGAAGAGAGGATTCTGGTAACCAGGTGTGGATGCTTCTGTTGCTGCTGAAGCATGACCAGTTGTGTGTGGTGTGGCTCTCTAGGTAGAAATGTGTATGTTCCCTGTTTCCAGTAGCGGCCTTCAACTGCAGAGGGACACTAGAGATGCTTTAAAAAGATCAAAGTGTGGCACTGTATCTGCTAATTTGGCTTACATTTTGCATCTGCTAGTCATGCAGGGAAAAGAGAGCTATGAAGGCCTGTGTAAGTGCTGCTCAGCCTCCTTTCTCCCCACCTCCAATAGTCTCAGATTCTACCATGTGAGCACCCATCCAGTTTCAAGCCTACTTTTGCAGCTGATGTGGACAAAGATATGGAATTATTTGTCTAATAAATTTGTCCTTTTGTTTATATTCTAATATTCTATTGTACAACCCCAGATATCACTCAGCCTCTGCAGATATACTGCAGATATAGTGCAAATCAAAGCATATTTGCATATACCTACTTATTTTGCTTTATTTATTCCAGTTCCGAGAACCAGAGTTCCAAAGAGCTTGAAAACATTTTAGCAAGGACCGGAAGAAACGTATATAGTGTGGAAAGGCTGTAGCACCATAGGGGAGGGACAAGGAGGTGCACAGGACACCGTCATAGCTCATCTGCCACCCCCTCCCTCTTCTTCTGCTTCATTTTTCCAGGTTTCCCTTCCAGCCATAAGGAATAGAAACTTGCTTTTCTCCTAGCCTGCAGAAGCTCAAAATGCTAGGACGCTGAATTCTGCATACTAAACAGTCCTTGCACAGATGAAAGCCAGAGGTACTGAAAGCAGTATATTTTCAGTTCAGTCAGACAAAGGTCCACCAGGTTCAAAGTCTGCCAAATTATACTGTTACCAGAAAGCTGAGCAAAGGAAGCGCTTGTGTGAATGTGCTCTGAAAGCCAACACTTGACTATGACAGTGTACATCATGCCCTCGATGGTTCAGCTGGTGCGTTCTGTTTCCAAATGGGCACAAGACACTAGACACATGTTCCACGTCTACACAAACGTTAGCATGCCCTAAGCCTTCAGGGCTTGCTGGCGTTATATCCACCAGTAACAAAAGACCCGACGACGATGGCCTTTCTCTGGAGAGGGCTCTTTCACATTGCTTCAGGCCACGTTTTCTACCGTGTTCACACAGTATGAGCAAGCTCATGATTCAAAAGTAAAGAGTAAAAACCAGAACCATGGAGGGAGCAGGGGCTGCTGATGCAAAAGTGGGCTAGCGACCCCTTATGCAGGCAGGGCTTTGCTGGTACCAAGTACTGCTGTTCAGTGAAGGAGTTACTCTGAAGAGGAGCGGCTGTGGTCCAAGGTGGAACAGGTACACCTGGGGCCAGCTGAAGAGAAGGGTCCACCCTTGGAAGGACACAGAAAGGGCACATTCACTGCAGAAGAGAGGTTTCAGGAAACCAGAATGGGGGCAGGCTGGAAGCAGGAGTGGAAATTCCCACACAGAGCCTCTCCTGGCTGGCGGGTTTGTGGTTTCCTTTCCTCGGCTGGGCCAGGCACAAAGAGGCACCAATTGCCTGACACTGTCTTGCTGCTGTGGATTAGGATTCCAGTCCAGGGGCAGTAAGGGGGTGCTCCTTGCCTTCAAAAGGTGAGTGGAAAAATGTAAACCCTCTACATCAGAGAAAATCCCACCACCCAGTGAATCCTGCAGTGGGATGCTAGCTCCTCCCAGAGGAAAGTATAAAGCCATGGGAATGCAGGTGTGGCAGCCCAGCGGATTCCCTCACCATGCTGTCTTGACGCATTCTTCCCTTATGTAAAAGCAGGACACTGTGTGTCCCATCACAAAGTCTGGTACTCCTTGTGCCAAGCAGGATAAGGAAGTCCCAGTCGAGGCAAACTGGGCAGGGAGCTTGTCCTTCTAACATATGAATTAACTTGAGATTTTGTATCCTTTTTTTTTATGGGCTAAGTCCAAGGGTATTTAAACAAACCTGGTGTATCTTGCAGCGTCTTTACAGCAGCAGAAGACCCAATCAAGGGCAACTTTTATGTTGTTGATGGTTTTGATGATGCTATGTTTTAGCTAGCGTGGTTGGTATATTTGTGTTTCACTTCATTTAACTGCCTTGAATCTCTTAGGAGAGAGAGGTAGACAGGCTACATGTATTCAGTGAACAAATAAACGTTTACCTTGAGCACAAAGAAGCTACACTGAGGAATGGGGCAACTTCTCTAATCTACAAAAGAGCTGAGCTTGTCAGAGCTCCCAGGCCTGCCATCCACTGAATCACCCTGGCTTTGCAGACTCTCCAGGAAGGTGGCCAGCCCAAAGGAGCAGCCAAGAGCAAGTGCTGTGTGACTTGTGCCATGAGTCACTGCCTGCTCTGGCCTAGTGATGTGTCTGCCTGCCTCAACCCTGCCATGCAGAGAAAGCAGGGGCTGCCTGCCTTTGCTGACCCTCTGCAAGCCCCTCCCTCAGTCTTTCCTTCCCCCCTCGTCATCACTGCCTTTAATCCAGCTGGTCATAGTTCAAGGGAGCTGTTTGGAACAGAGACGCCACTGCCAGGCTCCTTCGTGCTCTCTCCTTCCACTGCTGCAAATATGAACCTGAAAGCTCTTCTCCTTGTGCTCCTTCTGGTCTTGGTGGCAGTTTTTGCCTTAGTTTGCATCTTGTTGACTACAGGTAAAGAACATGCAAGCTGTGATCACCAGCCGCATGCTTTTCCGGAGCATCTGCACAGTGAATGGAGCTGGCTGTTTGCTGATCTGACACAAGAGGAGATGGTTCGTGTGGTGCAGTACCTGAAGTCCAATCTTGGAGCAACCCTGGAAGATGCTTCTCGTGCAAGCCCTTCCGATAACTGCATTTATTCCATTGACTTGCACTTGCCACCCAAAGCCGAGTCTCTGTTGTTTCTGGATCATGGAGGAAGCCGCCCTCCTAGGCAGGCACTGACGGTTGTGTATTATGGAAACCAGCCAGATCCAAATGTCACTGAATACGTGGTGGGGCCCCTCCCAGAGCCAATGTATCACCGGGATGTGACAGTGCAGAAGTATGGAGGGGAGGTACCGTATCACCGCAGGCCCCCACTAGCTGCTGAATACAAGCAGATGGCGCACTTCCTGCGCAGCGCAGCATTCCCCACAGCCCCAAGCTTCATGCGGGAGGCCTTGAGTTATGATGGGACCAACCTAGCAGCAATGACCACATCTCCCCGGGGGCTGAAGTCTGGTGATCGTGCAACTTGGCTGGTCCTGTTTCAGAATGTAACTGGCTACTTCTTACACCCAATTGGGCTGGAGGTGCTGCTAGATCACAGCAGCCTGGATATCTCCCATTGGGCTGTGAAGGAAGTCTTTTACAATGGGCAGTACTACAGGGATTTGGCTCAACTGGAGAGAGAATTCACAGAGGGGCGTGTGCATGTGGAGAAGGTGCAGATGGTCCCAATCGATGGGGCTTTTTCCTCAATGAAGCCCAGGATGCAGCATGCTGAGCCAGGCCCTTTGAATTACGAGCCTTATGGGCCCCGTTACAGTGTGAGAAAGAACCAGGTCCACTCCTCATCCTGGAGTTTTGCTTTCCGGATGGATGTGAGCAGGGGCCCACATCTCTTTGATATCCGATTCAAAGGCCAAAGGGTAATCTACGAACTCAGCGTGCAGGACACCATGTCCGTCTATGGTTCCAGCAACCCTGGTGGGATGTCAACCCGGTTCATGGATGCGAGCTTTGGAATTGGGAGGTTCATGAACCCACTGGTGCGAGGGGTCGACTGCCCTTATTCCGCTACCTACCTCAATGTTCACTTTTTAGTTGAAGCAGAAAGGCCCATCATTACCCGAGATGCCATCTGTGTTTTTGAGCATGACATGGGGAGGCCACTTCGGCGTCATTACTCCAACCTGCAGTCTCTCTACTATGGGGGGCTGCCTGGCACTGCACTGGTCTTTCGCTCTATCACCACCATTGGCAACTATGACTATATCTGGGACTTCGTATTCTATCCCAACGGAGCCATTGAAAGCAAAGTCCGAGCCACAGGTTATATAAGTTCATCTTTCCTCTATGGTGATGGGCTAGATTATGGAAATAGGGTTGGAGATCACACCCTAGGAACCATCCACACCCACTTCATTGGCTACAAGGTGGACCTGGATGTTGGTGGTAAGTGTCCCATCTCCAGTGGGTAGATTCAAAATCCTGGTGGGGCTGCTGCTTTTCTCTTCATTTGAGCTTTGTAATGTCTTGTGTATAGTCCTTGTCTTTGAACCTTGAATGGACTGCAGTGTGTTCTATATATTGTTTGGGCCGGGTAGGTGGACACAGCGCCATTCTAGCATCCCTCGCTTTATGCTTAAGTTCTCCCTGTTGCCTGCCTATGGGCTCTCTGCCGTAGCTGGCACCTGCATCAATCTGTCGCTAATAGTCTGAATTCTGATAATGTATCCAGTGTCTTTGTCCCTTCCTCTGTGTGTGTGTGTGCGCGCGTGCACGCGCACGCTCATGCCAGGAGCACAGACTGTGAAACTAGCAGGGCATCTGTGTATTTTCCTCTTGGCCCAGTTATACACTGTGTCGAGGGCTCAGTCCTTCCCACAAACACTCAGGAAATCTGACAAAGGATACCTAAAACAGTGAGACTTCTTTATGGTAGCAAATCCCACAGCAAAAGCTTAACAGTTACACTCTCCAGAAATCTTACAGCTGGTGGTCAATAGCTATAAGATCTGTGTAATTCCAGAACATACTCAACCTATTAACTACAACCATGACAGAGATCTATACAACTGGGTTTCCTCATTGCCATCTCAACAGCTCTGAACACAGGGGAAGTGACTCAGGATTCCTGGCATAAATCTTCCCAGGCGATCTAGAACAAGAGTTTCAGGGGAGGGACTCGGGATTCTTATCATAAATCAATCCAGGCAATCCATACATGAGGTTTCAAACCCCAGACAAGAAACTGGAATGATTCCTGGCTTGATCCCTCCCGGGCAATCAAAAGGGTGGATTCTAAACAAGGCCTAAACAGAACTCCACATGCAGAGTTTGCCCAACTTTGAATCTTCCATACTCCATGCTTCGTGGACAAGGCCTATCAAATCCAAAAAGTAAACCCACAGAAGCAGAGAGTTCAACAACCATAGCTTTTGCCTTGGTAACTCCACGCTGCATGAATCCAGGCAGAGAAAAGTCAAAGAGGCTGCCGGCACTCTGGGCTGATGACAAGGAAGACACACAATCCACAGCAAATTAGAGTTTAAAGTCTATGAGAAGCATCATGGTACTTTTCCTGGAAAGTCCTTAGCAATCCAAACTTCCAGTTAGAAAGAGAGTCCATGTGCAGAGTGCCTCCAGAGGCTGAGATGGTGGTAGATCCAAACAGAGGGGTTTGGGCAATGAAGATGAGAATGTTCCTTGCAAAGGTTCCTCGCCTTTGCAACGGCTTAAAAGGGGAAAGTATGACTGTAAGGCACCTCCTCTAGACCACTTGATAGACAAGGGCTTTGAGGCTTTCAGCATGGCCTCTGTCCAAACAGGGTGTCTCTGTTGGGCCCTCCAGCATTGATGCTTCAACCTGGGTGACCCTTCTGCAAACCCTACCCCACTTCTGTCAGGTTCTGGACAGGACTGTCCAGTTTGGCCTATGTACATAGCAGAAGGGCATTTCTGACACATGATAGCATATGCCACGCCTGAGGATGTGTGGTTGTATGATCCCCTGATAGTGTGCCTGCAGCCATTGGGTCCGGTGACAGTGTCGACTGGGTAGTTGTGGGGGCAGAGCTGGCAGCAGTGTTTGCTGCAAGGCTGGGTTCCAGTGTGGTCTGTTTGGGGTGGTCGATTGTTGTATGTGAGCAGCTGTTTGCGATAAGCAGGTTGTCTGTATGCAAGTAAAGGCCTCCCACCTACTGCCTGTGAGAAGGGAGGATCATTTTCCAAAATGGGTTGAGAGCCCCTGATGATGTGTTGTAGTGGTTTAAACTGGGGGCTGTAAGTGACAAGTGGAGTTCTGTTGTTATCTCTCCTCGGCCCGTCCTGTAGTAGGTGGCTTCTGGGTACTTGTTCATCTATTTATTTACCACATCAGGTGGGTACTGTAATTTAAACATGCCTGCTGTAGATCTTGTAGGTGTGAGTCTCTGTCAGAGAAACAGGAACAAATGCAGTTGTATCGCAGGGCTTGGCTATATGTTGTGGCATGTAGGTATGTATGGAATGTTTGCTTTCTACCTGCCTATAACTGACTTTTCCATCTTGTTTCTATCCATTTCTGCATCTGACAAAGTGGGTTTAGCCCACAAAAGCTCATGCCTTAGCGATAAAACACAGTCAGTCTCTTGTGGTGGCACAGACTCCTTTTGTTTTCGTACCACAGACTAGCATGGCTGCCCCATTTGAATCTCTTGTTGGTGTCTCTTTCTTTTGTGAGACTAATAGTCCCAGTGGCTTGTTCTATTGATCCATCCATCATACTGCAACTTGGTCCCTGGAAGACAGCCCTTCTGTCCTCTGAAGCTGGCCACCTTATGAGCTACCCTGTCATCAGTGGAGGATGCAAACAGGCAGGGGTGTTTCTTTCACGTTGTAGGTGCTCCATCTAGCAGTGAAAGGGTAAGGCATCTTCTTGCAGTTTTATATGAGTGTGTGCATGCAGGGTTTGCTTTTGCGACAGAAGGTACCCTTCCGTATGATCGGACGACCCAAGAGCCAAGCTAGACATTACATGGGAGATGTGTTAGTCTCATAACTCCTAAAACTTCAAAGCAACCTCCTACGCCTATAATCAAAAAGAGAGGGCAGATGCTACTGAGCCTTCCCCCTTCCTGCCTTTTGTCTGCTATGCCCACCTCCCAAACCTGCTTTTCTCCTTGTGAGGGAAAATATGTGTCTTAAACTTGGGCCTGGTCCAGCCAGGACTCACACTAACCAGATTCAAGGATACCAATATGACTCAAGTCCACTTGTGTGAAAGAATTATAGAGTTTATTGATGGTAAATGGATGCAGAGAATAAAAACAAAGAAAGCTTACACGTCCTTAACTCTCAGTTCAGTCACACCGGTTTCCAGGGAGATGATGGACGCCATCCAATGGGGCAGGTTATCTGAGCAGGTGGCACACCTCCCCCCTCTCAGAGGAGGGCAGGTAACAAGCCAATATGCTCAGGATTTTATAGAGCAAGTCTCACTGAGTTAGAAAACTGCCAGGAAGTTCAACCACACTGTCCTCCCCTCTCCCCTTTACCAAGGCCTTTCCCTTGTGGAACAGAGAAAGGGGCGTCTTTATCAGTTGAGAAAGTACAGGCCATGCAGAGCTGTGCAAAGCAACTACTGTGCATTGTCTGTTAGTTTCTCTTAGTAGCAAAAAGCGTGGCCTTCACTGCTTGTGAATACGGCTATGAGAACCAACTCTAAAATCATGAAAATTGCCAACTGCTTTAGCAAATTAGTGTACCTATGCTGTTAATTACTGCAATAAGGGCACAATCCTAACTAGATAGGCGGCCGCCTCTGAGCTCAGAGGCAACTACCTATCCAAATCAGGGCAGGAGATGCACAGAGGGGATTGTTCCCTCTGCGCTTCTCCTGCCCTGCTTGTTCTGCTAGACAGCTGATTGCGGCTGTGTAGCTGCGGGAGCATGGAGCGGGGAAGGAGGCTGCTGTACACGCAGCTACGCTCTCCTCGCCCCGGAACACCCCCAGCTCCGCCCCTTTCTGGCTGCTCCATGCTCCTCTTGCAAGCACAGAGGATGGGGATGTTCCGCACTGCCTCTGAGGCAGCGCGGAAGTGGAGGGAGGTCGGTTCTCCGGGAACCAACCTCGGAGCACAGGGTCTGAGGTCGGTTCCCGGAAAACACTGTATCTTATGGCCATCTAGCCGTTGTCTAGCAGCCATAGGATTGCTCTCTAATTACTGTAGATCTCTGGGTAAATTCAACACCTGCCTTACCATCATTCTTCCAAAACCAAATTCAATCCAATATAGAACCTCAATAGGAAAGGAAAGGGTTAAAACACACTCACTTTATTTCTGTTCCTGATTACAGCCTCTGAGGCTGCTTTTTGTTGTTTTTTAAATAGGGGAAAGGTTCATTTGTATATAATGCAATGTCTAATTAATTAATTAGTTCTCAACTGCCTCCCTGGTAGTGTGCCAAAAGAACATACCTGGAAAGCACTGGGACTTTGCAAAAGCTCCAGCAAAACCCTGCTAAAGGGTAACAAAATATAAGAAACATGGCTGTGATCATTCTGAATTGGTTCATAGAATGATAGAATTTCTCCTAAGGGCAGGATATCCTGAACCTAAAGCATAAACAGATGTCTTTCCAGCCTCTTCTTGGAAAATCTCCAGCACAGCACATTCGACCATCTCCCTAATCAACTTGTTTCCATGCAGAAGTGTTCCTAAGAATGAGAGAGCTTTACCAAATGTTTCACTGAAATCCTTCTTCTAGTAATTCTGAACAATTTTGTTTTTACTTGTCTACAGTTGGAAGGCAATGGTTCTCTCCCACCGTTTTTCTGAGATACTTTAAAAAATACTTTATTTGATTTTATTTGTTGCCCTGCATTTCTACCAAGAAAAATGGCACTCAAGGTGGCTTACAATCATAAGTAAAATCATAAATATTGATTAAAACAATAAAATAAATGCATTGGAACAGAATTAAAATTGCAACAATAACAGAATAAAAACAGCACCCAACCCAACAAATCACACCAAAGGCCTACTTGAATAAAAAGGTCTTTGCCTTCCATGCTGTACAGGGCTTTATAACCAACACTGAATTCTGCCCAGAAACAAACCAGTAGCCAGTTAAGCTATTGTAATAAGGGAGTCATGTGCTTCCTGTAACCTGCACTGGTCAACAGTCTGGATGCAACTACCTAACTAGGAGCACCTCCGTCTTGACTGCATTAAGTTTCCATTTGTTTTCTCTTACCCAGTGGAACCCGGAGAAACACCACAGGCCTCAGCATCACACAGGAATCTCCCAGCACCACCTTCTGAGAGGTGCCACCATATAGCAGTGCCTCCCAGTCCCATCTTAGACGCCCCACAAGGATACTATGGTTGATGGTAATGAAAGCTGATGAGAGGTCCAGCAGAACTAACAGGGACACACTCCCCTGTCCAGTTCCTGGCATAGATCATCCACTAAGGTGGCCAAAGCAATCTCTGCCCCATAAGCAGACACATGGAAGATGGAAGTTCTCTGCCACAACTTCCATCTCCTCTTCCAGATCCTCAAGGGCTGTGCGGTAAGTAGACCAGTCTGTGTCAGGATCCCCAGCTCCATTTTCGCTAAAGGCGATGTGGCTATTTTCATAAGCACCCCACCATCCATGTCTTCAACAGGCTTCATTTCAGTGCTATCCATACTCCAATCGGCATGAAACTCGGTTTCAGGAAAAGTTCTGTGTTCCATGGGAAATACAGCTAAAGGTAAGCTCTCTGTTACAGCTGCTGTGACACCAGCTCCCTTCCCCGGTTTAATGTTTATGCCTCCAGGTGTCATATGTGCAGTTTCCATCTTTCTGGGCTGAATGCTCAAGGGTACCAGGAGATGAGTAAAACCCGAAGGTCCCTCAGTCACTCTTGGCCACTGCACGTTCTTTAGCCATTCCATGTTCTCTGTGCAGAAAACGTGTCTGGGCAACAAAAAAGGCTGCCTGGGCGGAATCTGACCGACCTTGCTTTGGATTGGTTGGTAGGAAAGGCTGTTTTTCTGGGGGTAAGGCTGTCCCTATTGGTCAGTGGGGTTGGGGGGGGCGTGACCATACAGGGCCACGTGGGGCATGATGGGCCGATCCGGAGTTCCTGCGCATGTCAGGGCTCTATACCCAATTCCTATTGGTCCACGTTAGCATGACAAGTTTGTAGAGGGGTCACATGACCCCGCCCAGCCAATCTGGGTGCGGCTTGGAAATGGCCCTGTGGACCATTTCTGCACCTGTACCCACTAGGGCTCTAAAACCAATTCCTATTGGTCCATGGCGGCATGACGAGTTCGTAGAGGGGTCACATGACCCCCACTGGGCCAATCCGGGCGCGGCTTGGAAATGGCCCTGTGGGCCATTTCCGCACCAGTGCCCTCTAGGGCTCTAAAACCAATTCCTCCTGGTTCATGGCGGCATGACAAGTTCGTAGAGGGGTCACATGACCCCCATCAGGTGACCCTGAAGGTCATATGACCAGGTCAGCTGATCGCATATGTGGGACTTCCAGCTAGGGCGGGACTTCCCATCTCAACAGGGGGCGGTGCAACTGTCACCTTCAAAAATGGGGCATGGTTTAGAGTTTGATGCAAACCCCCCTTCTTTGCTACTGCTGTCCTTGCTCTGCCTTGGCTTGATCTCATCAGTGCACCAGTTTTGCACAGACAGGAATCAACGTGGCAAGTGGTTCAAGATGAGCCATCTCAGTCTCTGAAGCAGAGCCAGGGTGTGGATGGCACTTCAGGTCCTCCTTGATTCCTGGCTGTTCCAGGCTCCATTCTGATAGCTGAGTGAGAGGGACATGCACACACCCTCCATCACAACTGAGGCAGAGGCTGGTTTCTAACATTGTAAAAGGTCTGACCCATTCATTTATATGGATAAGAGCATTTCAAAACTTGGAACTAGAATGAGCGATGTGGAAATAGGCCGAAGGATCTTTCTAGAATGGGTGAGACTGAGGCGCTCGGCCTGACGTTAGATTTCCTTCTAGTGATGCACAGTCTTTCCATAAAGGCGCCACATGAATGACTGCAGTTGTTATCAGAGTCCCCGAGTGGTTCTATCTGCAATGATGAGCCAGCAGCTCTTGCTGGGAAGGGTGTTCTTCTGTTTAACCCCAGCCATGAACTCCAAGCCTCCTCCTTTTGGCCTCTACCCAATCAAGTCACATTTCCTGGAGTAAGCAATGCATCCTGCTGTATAGCTCCAGCAACAGCCAAATGAACATACTGGGACTGACTTCGTGGAAACAGTCATCGGGGCTTCGTGGCACTTGCCTGCAGCAATGAACGCAAGAGCCCTCCTCGTCCTTCTGATGCTGGCTCTGTTCACTATTCTTGCCTTAGTGTGTGTGTTGCTGACCAGGAATGAGAGTTCTGCTCCGTGTGGTGCTGGGTCGCAGCCTTCCCTGAATGGAAGGCACAGCGACCGGAGTCTGGTATTTGCTGCCCTGTCAGCGGAAGAGATTGTTCTGGTCATGAAGTATCTGCAGTCCCACCTGAGATCGCCCTTGGTCGATGCTTATCATGCCAACTCTTCTGATAACTGCATTTACTACCTGGATGTGGAACTTCCCCACAAAGAAGAGGTGCTTAGATTCCTTGATCATGGTGGACCACAACCGCCTCGACAGGCACTGGCTGTGGTATACTTTGGAAACCAGCCAGATCCAAATATCACAGAGTATGTGGTGGGCCCCCTCCCAAAGCTGACATATCATCGGGATGTGACCACACAAAAGTACGGAAGGAAGTTATCCTACCATGGAAGAACTGTGATGGGCAATGAATATGAACAAATTTGGAAATTCCTAATGGAGAAGAAATTTCTTGAGGCACCCACTTTCCTGAATCAGGTGTTTGGACACAATGGAAGCAACTTCGCGGGCCTCACATCAGCCCCTCGGGGGCTCCAGTCTGGGGATCGTGCCACATGGTTTGCCTTGTTCCAGAGTGTAAAGGGCTACTTCCTGCATCCAGTGGGGATGGAGGTGCTGGTAAACCACAGCAGTCTGAACATCTCCAGCTGGAGTCTGCCAAAGGTGTTCTACAATGGCCAGTATTATAATGGCATGGCAGAGCTGGAAAGAGAATTCATAGAGAAGCGGGTGCCTGTGGCAAAATTCAAGACTGCCTCATCTGATGGAGGGTTTTCCTCACTAGATCAAAGGGTCTCCCCGCTGGGATCTGGTCCTTTGCACTATGAGCCTTGTGGGTTACGTTATAGTGTGAGAAACAACCAGGTTGTGTCCCCATCTTGGAGTTTTGCCTTCAGGATGGACGTACACAGAGGACCGCATATCTACAACATCATATTCAAGGACCAAAGGATTGTCTATGAACTCAGTGTGCAGGAAGCCATGTCTATCTATGGTTCTAATACACCTGCTGGGATGTCAACCCGATATATGGATGCGAGCTTTGGAATTGGGAGGTTCACTTACTCACTGGTCCGGGGAGTTGATTGCCCTTACTCCGCCACCTATCTTGATGCTGTTTATTTAATTGAAACCTTAGAACCAGAGGTGCAGAAGAACTCCATCTGTGTTTTCGAGCAGAATGTAGGGGGGCCCTTTCGGCGCCATTTCTCCAACCTTCAGTCCCTCTATTATGGGGGGCTGCCTGGCTCTGCACTTGTATTCCGTTCTGTGGCTACTCTGGGCAACTATGACTACGTCTGGGACTTTGTATTTCATCCAAATGGTGCCATTGAAAGCAAAGTCCGAGCCAGTGGTTACATAACCTCGTCTTTCCTCTATGGCAATGGCCTGGACTATGGCAACAGAGTTGCAGATGCCACCCTTGGCACAATCCATACTCATTTAGTCAACTACAAAGTGGACTTAGATGTGGGAGGTAAGTTCTTGTAAATGTCAGATAACTTTGATTACTGCAGTTTTGCACTATTTTCTGCTGTTGTTGGCAGCTCTGCTAAGCAGCACTGTTGCTCCTTGTCTCTCTCCTATTCCATCCCTACTGTGCATTTATCAATCCCTGAAAAAGTGCAAAGGGGGTGATTGTAATGAGATGGTCACTAGAAAGCATCAGGGAACTGAGTAGGTAGCTAACAGAGAAAGAGACAGCAGAAGTATGGGGCGATAAAGTTTTCTGCTACCCACTGGAATTCTTACCAGATAATGGCACGGCAGTATCATCAGCCTTCATTATAGTTTGTGTGTGTGTGTGCATGTGTGTGCATTTTATCTCTATCTGCTTGCCAGGCTGTGTTCTTCCTGCTCTTTCATTATCTCTTGCAATGTCATCCAAGCTACTGAAAGGTATAAGAGGCATAACATCAATCTCGGATTAGCAGCTCATGAGTGGACAAATCTCCGACCTACCACCAAGGACTGTGGGGAGGTCAGAGAGGCAACATTGGTCCCATTCCCTGAGCCAGGTACTCATTCATTCCTTGAATGGCATCTTCTTCCACCCTTCAAGCAGATATCTGCAACTGCAGTATTTGGATGCTTCCAGGTGGAGGGCTCTTAACGCTGTTGATCAGGAGGCCTTGTGCAGCTATTCTGTCTTTTCTTCCTTAATGGATTTTCTGTGGTAAGAAAAGAAAAGAAAAGAAAACAAGAAAAAGAAAACATGAGAAAACATGAGAGGGCTTTGAGTGGAAGACAGCATCTGAATGACCAAAGCAATGGCGCAATCAAAGCTTCATCTGGAAGCACCCATTGGTACTCAGTATATCAAACTCCAGAGCAAAGTATCTCTCCACCAGTCATGGGTACCATTATAGTGACCAAAATGCCATCCACATATCTTTCAGTATGTGGGAGAAATGTGATTGGTTAGTGTCAACTTGAAACAACAAATCACCAGTTTTAACGTTTTCAAAACATTTTTTCTTTTAATGGAGGAGCACGGGTGCGAGAAGGGGTTTGGGTTCCACAGGATATCACAATGTGGCAAAGGAGTCCCTAATGGGGAAATCCTACAGCCACTAGACACTGTCTAGAGGGCCATAGGATGTTTTGGTTTCTGTGATCTGAGGTAGGATCCAGGGGTCCAGCCTTGGAGCCCAGAAACCGCACTTCCCATCCCTGCCCCCTTGGAAATGGGGAAAAGAGCGTGGTCATGGGAGAGGGGAGGGGACAGCAGAAGCCGTGTTATGTAGCTTCCTATGTGCCATGCAGCCTCCTTCCCTCCCCCTCCCTGAAGCCGCAGCTGGACAGACAAAATCGGCTGTCTAGCCAAGAATGCAGGGTGGCCAGAGCGTGGAGACAAGGGTCACCTCCATGCTCTGGCAGCCCTGCATTGGGTGCTCAGCAGACCCAATGCAGGCTCTGCCGACTTTCTTCATAGGATTGCACCCTAAACCAAAAAAGGGTTGGAAACCACAGCTTAAAAGTAGTTGATCTCGCTCCTCTTCTTGCTGCTTTTCCTCTTTTCATGGAGGAAACTGAAGCAGGACACAATGGGGTAATTTGATAGCTCATTATCTGTGATCTATTTAAAAATGGAACAAAGGGCATGTAGTGCAGGAGACACCCTGGAGGGACATAGCATCATGTAAAGAGCCTGCAAACTTCCATGAAGGAGCAATCTCAATTGCAGGATAAACACTCTGTGTGAAGAAAGCCTCTAGGGACACCAGCGGAGGCCCTTGTCATCTGCCCATCGTCAAGGGCAGCTAGGCTGGTGAGTACAATGCAGAGGGCCTTTTCAGTGGTGGCCCTGCACCTCTGAATCAACTTCCATCAGGGGTTTATCAGGCCCCTTCTTTGTAGGTCTTCAGGAAAGCTCTGAAGACCCACTTGTTTTTGGTGGCCTTTTCATAATATGTGGGCTGCCGGTTTTATTGATGGTATCTGTTTTTATGGTGTTTTCATAGTATTTTATTGCATATGTATTTATTGCTTTCCTATTTGTTTTGTGTTGTTTTTATCTTGTACACCACCTTGAGAGGGTTCTACACTTAAAGGAAGCCTAAACATCATGTAAAAGGGGGGGTGGGGGGAAGGAAAGGAAATACATGAACTAGTTAGTCTAGGGGCATCGCTACATCTCCAGTTTATTGCAAATTCATGATTGGCCACTCACTGAATTGTGCGGGTCCATTACATGATGTCATCATTGTCCAGTCATTATCCTACCATTTCCACCCCCCTATCCCATGTTTCCCACAAATTGAAAAAATGTGGTATTTTTCCAAATATGCACAAATGGAGCGCCATGACCTCCCCATGTATTTCTCCCCTAGCGTAAATGAACCGCTGTGTGTTGGTGGCTGTCAGCAGTTGTTTTGGGTTGTTGGGGTGCGGCCATGATGGCGAAGGCGGTGATGACGGGCTGTGGGGCGTGTCGCCTTCCCATGCCTACACCACTTTGGGTCCTTGCCATTTTCGGCCTGCAGCGTTCTGAACAAGGCAGCAGGTCAGCAGAGTGGCAAGGCGGCAGAGCGGTGTGCTGGCCTTCAGACCTGCTGGGATGCCCCCCCTGCTGTGTATTCTCAGCAAGTAAACAGCTGAGTAAATGGCAGAGATTGTCAAAAACACTGAACGGGGGGGGGAGAACGGGGGGGCTGTCTGCGTGTCTAGGGATGTACGAAAGGGACTTACCTTGTCCCGCAGCTTGCTTCACGGTGGGGGGGAGGCGCTTTGCTTCTCCCCCTGAAGTTCAGGCGAAAATAAGGGAACGCTATTTGCGTTGCCCTTATTTTCGCCGTAGTCTACGTAAATCTTTACGTAGACTAGACGTGCCAAAATAAGGAACACAAATGGTGGCGCCCATGGGCTACCGCCATTTGCGTACGCGCTTTTTTTTTCTTCCCCAAAGTCACCCGTGATAGGCTACGTGACGATTAACGTAGCCTATCACGGCTGACTTTGGAAATCTAGCCGTGATAGGCTACGTAAATCGTCACGTAGCCTATCACAGGTGTGTGTTTTTTTGTTTTTTGTTTTTACTTTTTTATTTTGTAATGGCGGTGGCGGCAGCCGGTCGGGAGACCGGCCACTGCCCCCACCCCCGATGAAATGCCGCCGAACCACCGCCGGGACCCGCCACCGAGAGGGACATTCGGCCATGGTAAGTCTCATCCCAGGGGGGGGCGGGGGGCCGGCGGAGAATTTCCCCAACACTTTCGGGGGGCCGAATGCCTCGGCGCTCGGCCTCCTGAAGATTCGTGGAGAAATTCTCCGCCATCCCTATGCGTGTCAGTCCCCATCCACCAGTAATGCGCAAGGGGAAGGAAAGGGGCAGGAGCCAGGGAGGAGCTGCCACTACACCCCGAGCGCGTGTCATGCTTTTTTGCGAAAAGGTGGAGATGCCTCTGAGTGGCATCATGTGAGAAGCAAAGAAGCGAAAAATAATGCGACGGGGACAGCCATCTGAGAACACGACCCAGTCCTGCAATGATACCGGATGGGGAAAGAACCGGCATTGATGTGGAATTCTCCACCTGTGTGATGGAGCCCTAGGTTGCCGCAGGACTTCTTGCCTCAGAGTTTCACTTGCGAGACACCTGGTGGGTGCTTCCAAATGGACGATTCGTAGCACTCTCAGTTCAGAGGTATTGTGCAGCTCTTCTGTATTTCCTTTGTTTATGGTAAAAGTGGGAAAACACAGGAGGGCTACAAAGGGAAGACAGCACTGCCTGCACCCCCCGCACAATTCCGTCAACAAGGTTGGGCAATTGCACATAAAAGCCTCATCTGGAAGCAGGAGCATACTAGCATTTTTGCGGGGAGAGGGGTGATACCTATCTTTGTATTACTTCACTTTTTGTTGGTCTCACACTCATACTCCCCAAACTCTGATTCTCTAAATAGTGCTGTTATAGTTACCTAGTGTAAAAACGAGGCATGCTGCTGATGCTCAGAGGTTATATTTCTGTGACTTAAGCCATGGCATTCAAACCAGGTCCTGGTTGTTGTTATTATTTATTACATTTCTATACCACCCCATAGCTGAAGCTCTCTGGGCTGTTTACAAAAGTTAAAACATTAAAATACAATATACAGACTCTTAAAATGATTTACATAACAGCATACAGACAGTATATACAAACAACATATAACTAAAAACAATTTTGAACTGAAAACATTTTTTTAAAATCCAACAATAAAACAATGCAGCTTAAAAACAGTATGCAAAAGTCAGCAAAAGGAGCAAGAGTTCTACAAAGGGAAGGCCTGCCGGGATAATACAGTCTTTAACGCCTGCTTAAAACCTTCAAGGAAGTCAGCAGGCGGATTTCAACCGGCGGCAGGTCATTCCACGACTGAGGGGCGGGGCGGCAAAGGAGACGGTCCTCTTGCGTCTCACATTAGGCAGCCGCAGCAGAGAGCCCTCAGAGGGCCTTAGGCGGTGGACTGGGACGTGGGGGAGAAGGTGCTCCCTGAGGTACCTCGAGCCTGGGCCATGTAAGGCTTTAAAGGTAAGAACCAGCATGTTATATTTTGCTCGGAAACAAACTGGCAGCCAGTGTAAAGATTTTAAGACCGGTGTAATATGGTCTCCATGGGATGTCCCAGAGACCAACCTGGCTGCCATATTTTGCACCAGTTGAAGTTTCCGAACTAAATACATAGGCAGCCCCAAGTACAGCGCATCGCAGAAATCTTGCAGAAATCAAGCCTGGAGGTTACCAGCGCATGCACCACCATTACCAGGTCCTGGTTCGAATTAAGCCCTTATCTTGGCTTAGCTAAAAACACTGATAATAGAATCTGATAATTGCAGGCTTTTGTATCTCTAAGCTGGGATCCTCAGAGTACACTTACCTGGGAATATGCTTGACTGAAATCCATGGAAATTACTCTGAGGAGATATGCATAGGATCATAGAATCATAGGTTTGGAAGGGGCCTACAAGACCATCGAGCCCAACCCCCTGCTCAATGCAGGAATCCAAGTCAGAGCATCCCTGACAGATGGCTGTCCAGCCTCATCTTGAATGCCTCCAGCGTGGGAGAGCCCACCACCTCCCTAGGTCATTGGTTCCATTGTCGTGTTGCTCTAACAGTCAGGGAATTTTTCCTGATGTTCAGCCGGAATCTGGCTTCCTGTAACTTGAGCCCGTTATTCCATGTCCTGCATTCTGGGATGATGGAGAAGAGGTCCTGGCCTTCCTGTCTGTGACAACCTTTCAAGTACTTGAAGAGCACTATCATATCTCCCCTCAGTCTTCTCTTCTCAAGGCTAAACATGCCCAGTTCTTTGAGTCTCTCCTCATAGGGCCTTGTTTCCAGTCCCCTGATCGTCTTCGTTGCCCTCCTCTGAACCCTCTCCAGCTTGTCTGCATCCTTCTTAAAGTGTGGTGCCCAGAACTGGACAGAGTACTCCAGATGAGGCCTAACCAGTGCTGAGTAGAGGGGAACTAGTACTTCCCGGGATTTAGAAGCTATGCTTCTATTAATGCAGCCCAAAACAGCATATGCCTTTTTTGCAGCCACATCATATTGTTGGCTCATATTCAACTTGTGATTGACAACAATTCCAAGATCCTTCTCGCTTGTAGTGTTGTTGAGCACGTATCCCCCATCTTGTAAATGTGCATTTGGTTTCTTTTTCCTAGGTGCAGAACTTGGCATTGATCCCTAGTAAATGTCACTCTGTTGTTTTCTGCCCAGCGCTCCAGTCTATCAAGATCACTTTGAATTTTGTTTCTGTCTTCCAGGGTATTAGCTATCCCACCCAATTTTGTGTCATCTGCACATTTGATCAGCATTCCCTGCACCTCCTCCTCCAAGTCATTAATAAAAATGTTGAAAAGCACTGGGCCCAGGACTGAGCCCTGCGGTACCCTGCTCATTACTTCTCCCCAGTTTGAGAAGATCCCATTGATAAGCACTCTTTGAATCCAGTTCTGTAGCCAACTGTGGATCCACCTGATTGTTGTTTTATCTCGCCCACTTTGAGCTAGTTTGCTCATCAGGATATCATGGGGCACTTTGTCAAAAGCTTTGCTGAAGTTGAGCATACCTCAATAATTTGAGAGCTTTAGTACAAGTGTATATTTTATGATGTTCTTTATTGATATCTTATAGAACTGGCTTTGGAGATCTTCCTAACAAAAAGTTGAATAGAAACGTTTTAAATAAAAAAAATTTACCATTAAGGCAGGGTCCTTAATTAGTCTGCATTTGAAACAGACTGCAGGTTGGCCTAATTCTCTGCCATCCCCTAGAAACCTCTATTTCCCTCTTTTTAATTGCATC
Source organism: Heloderma suspectum (assembly GCF_057233095.1). Classification (NCBI taxonomy): domain Eukaryota; kingdom Metazoa; phylum Chordata; class Lepidosauria; order Squamata; family Helodermatidae; genus Heloderma; species Heloderma suspectum. The sequence goes on along the minus strand of NC_139462.1, from coordinate 127,377,863 downwards.
CAGTCTAAGAAGAGAGTTCTGTGTCTTAAGCTCATATGTGACATTGCAAACTTTCATCCTAATGAAGGTAGTTTACTGTCTTTTTTCTGTTCTTCAAACACGTAATGTTACACAGTTATTTACATCTTAATTATCCTTTTCAACTTATAGTTAAATAATGGTAAAAGCGGGGAGTGTTCGCTAATTCCAAATAGCAGTAGGGGGATGCTATTCTTTGAAGTGTGGTGGAGGGAACCAGTTGTGATGATTCAGTAGTGAGGGAAATGCATTCTGCATATAATTAGAGGCACTTTCCTGCCTGAAAGATCTGCAGGTCATGGTAATGCTGCTAGTGATTTGGTAAATATGATCCCTGACATGGGGTGGGGATGACAACAATTTATTTATGGGATAGAAAATATGTCCAAAGGCTTGCACAGGTACAAGAAAAATGCACAAGTGTACTGAAGCTGCACGCACTATGTGCATGAAAAATACAGGGCAAACATGTTCTTCCACTGCATCCCCACAAACTCCAAAATTCACCAGCAGTTTGTTTTGTAGCCTCAGACAGAACATTAAAAAAAACCTTATAAAACATGGAACATGCCTACAACCTGTCCCAAGCATAGAACAAATGGTTTTGGAATGAGCAATTTTGTGAATTTTAGTCTGTAGTGAAAAGTCATAAATGACTGAGTTTTTTATGATTAGCACAGGTTCAGGGTAATCTTTCTAAGGCATGTTCCATGTTTTATAAGTCTTTTAAAAATATGGTCTGTCTGATTATAACTAGCGACTATGTATATTACTTACAGTTTGTATGATTAATATTATTTATATTGCTTGAATTACTGATTGTTCTTTGCATACCCCTTAAATTAGCCTGTTAGAATCTTTGAGCTATAGTAAATCAAATATAAATCCGTACATGTGTATATACAGGGTCATCCCAATGTACGGCACGTGCGGGGGGGTGCAGTAGGTCCTTTGCTCCACCCTCTGAGCCACCATGTTGCATCTGACCTGCACCTCTCCCCCCGGCTTGTTTTGCTTCTGCTTCCAGGTGGTGGACCTACGGGTTCTAGTTTGTTTTTTAAGTAGAACTTGCAAGCTTGAAACCACCCTACACCTTCAGTAGTTTCTTGCCGTTCAGTGTTAAGCCCAAGTTTCTCCTTTTTTGTTCTTGCTGCACTCCTATACTCAGAATGGATACAGGTCGACGAGAAATTCAACACATTAAGTGTTCCTGTTTACTGCATCTCCCTGCCTGGGGTAGCTCCACCAGTATGGAAACATATTAACTAAGCATCACTCTCCCCACTCCCCACCCCACCCACCGACCCCTTTCTAGGTGTGAAAAATTCCTTGGTTGCCAATGACATGGCTTTCGAGACCGTGAAGGTCCCTTGGAGCCCAGACCGAGAAATCCTGCAAATGAAAATGGTGAAAAAACTCTTGGATACTGAGGACAAGGCTGCCTTCCGTCTTCATGACAACATGCCAAGATATGTATATTTTGCAGCAGATAGCACAAACAAATGGGGCCATAAACGTGGCTACCGGATCCAGTCAATCAGCTTTGCTGGGGACCACCTTCCAGAGTCAGATCCAATGGAGCGGGCTGTCAGTTGGGGCAGGTAAGTGAGTGCTTCCTAGGGACTGAAACCCACATTGGAGGTGTGAGACTTTGGCGTACCTTAAACATGGGTGTTGTGTCTTTGAATGGTATGGAGCAAACTTTCATAGTATTTTTTGGGCCTGTATATGCCCATCACTCTGGTTCTTCCCAGGTTCTTCCTCAGGTATGCCCATTGACTGAGATGAGTCTTGAGAAGGCTTTTCATAAGCTTGTATAATGTCTGAATATTTTTATTTAAATAAATAAATATATCCAAACATTATACAAGCAATTTATATACTATTGATTGATTACCTTTCAGACCAAACTGGGAGCTCAAGTTCACTAAGGGTGCAATCCTGTGGGTTGCACCCTGGGTACTTGTAAGTCCCTGAACTCAGAGGCTTATGAGCATCCTATGCTAGATGGGCATTTCACCCATCTAGTGGAGGCTTCGGGGAGAGGGAGGGAAGGAGGCTGGGGCAGCAATAGGAAAAGGCATAAGCCAGCTGCCCTGGCCTCCTCCCTGCCCCTCCCCACCCCCAAGAACACCCCCTTTCCCCTATCTCTGCACTCTGTTTTGTGACCACAGAGAGGGAGCTGGCTTCTCTGGTGGTTCACTGCTTCAGCTACAAGGGGAGGGGGCAGGGAGTGCATTTCCTGGCTACATGGTTGAGCCATATCTCCGATCTCGTATCCAGGAAACTGAGCAATCCTATGTCTCCCAGACGCTGTGTAGGGGACATAGGATTATTCCATCTGAATTAAAACTTAAAACAATTTTTAAGCTTTAAAAAAAATTAAAAACATCTTTAAAACTTGAAAAAACAATTTAAGAACAACTTTAAAACTTTAACATGTCAACCACAGCAGAATTAAGAGAGAATTCTAAAAACAGAATGCGGAGCTAATACATTTAAAATACTAAAAAGCCATACGGGACCCCAAAATACCCTGGCTAAAACTGAACAAGGAAAGAGCCAGTCCAGCCGCCCACAGACTCAGCAGTGCTGTGCTTGGGTTGCTTTTTGCCTTTCAGGTACAAGCTGGCCGTCACCAAGCGAAAAGAGGAAGAACCTGCCAGCACCAGCATCTATAACCAGAACGACCCATGGACACCTTCTGTTGCCTTTGCTGACTTCATAGACAATGAGACCATTGTCAATGAGGTGAGTTGTGATCTCTCTGGGGTGCTAGTGATCTTTATGAGCTGTCGCCCCAAACTCACACAGGGATTGGCCAGGGTGTGGACCCTAACCTGGAATTAGATACTAGACGCATCTATTTTTTCTTCTCCTTTTACATGGCCATTTGTTGAAATTAGTGTGATGTATGGGATGTAACCAGGAAAGAGATTCATGGAAAGAGATTCATGGAATGGTCTGCATATTTTAAGAGCATTTCTGCACCAGGCTAAAATCTGCACCCTTACCAGGGCTTCTGCTTCCAGATTCCTTGAGGGATTAAGATCAGCTCCTTTTCATGTGGTGTTTCTTTCTTTCTGGGCAAGTTCTATATGTTTCATTATACAGCCACTAGATGGTGCTGCAATATAGTGCGACTCCAGAATTTCACTGGAAAGCCATTGTGCTTTGAAGTCTCTTATCACGGTTTCCCCATAGAGAATTAAATTGCTATAATGGCCAGAAGCGACAGGAGGGGCCCTGGAGGTTGACAACGTTGTGGAAAGTGTCCGCAAAGAACTGTGAGTGACTAATCACGAGTGCACAATAAAAGCCCCATGTAGAAATGCTCTAAGAGGAGGAACAAACATTATGAGGCAAATCCAGAGGTTTCCAAACATGCCTTTACTGGCTAACATGAGTGGAGGGATGATTGGGGGCGGAGGGCATTTTCAGGAAACAATCAGTAGGTGGAAGGAGGTGCTTAAAACTTAGAAAGCTCCCATTTTTCTCCCGCAAATGTACCCTAGGCCATTTTAATCTGTTCCCGCCTACCTCCCACACAGCTTGATTCCAAGACTAGAAGTATGCCTGACTGGGGAAGCTGCCCTTGGGGAAAGGACAGTGGAGAATCAGCAAGTGTGGGAAGGGTAACACAGGCACATTCATCCTTCCTGCTCCTGCGTCTGTACAAATACCTCATTGCCCCCCATGTTTGGATTACTCTGGCAAACACATAAGGACTCAAGTCTGGTTTACAACATGGAATGAGAGACTTGTTAGGCTTGACCTCTTGGGTCTTCTGTGTAAAGAGAATTAAAGAGAACCCACTTTCATTACAAGAAATTCTATCTGATGTACATATGTCAGATTGTAATTATACATTGTTATAGGATTAAGGGTTGGAATTGATGACCTCCCAGGATGCCTTCCAACACCAATTTTTTGATTCCGAGATTGCAGGTTATACAGGAAAGGCTTAATGGGTCTAGGATGACTGCAAATGTTAAAGGGCAACGGGGCAGTTTGCCATGGGAACCCAACAGGCTCTTAATGGCCAGTGCCTAAAAATGGGGTGCCTCTCTTCCTCCCGCGAAGGACTGTTGTAATCCATGTGTCTGTGAAGGAAACAAGCCTGCCCTTTTGGGATGAGGCTGAGAATGAACAGAGCTGGTGTTGCAGAACTCAGAGTCAGAGAGACCACGGAGTGAAGGAAAAAGAGTTTTTCTTTATTTAACGCGCGGGCTTTATGGCTGGAATCACTTCCAAAGAGCAAAAAGCCCCGAGGCACATTAATACATTGCTTTTATAGACATTATGACACATATGAAACGGCTCCTCCTCTCCCTCCCATGTGGGGTTGCAGTCCTCAACATTTCTTCTCCTAGCACCATTGTTTATAATAAAAGAAATGGGTTATAGGGTAGCCATGATAAGCAAAGAACAGAAGAGAACAGCAGAGAACATGATATACAACTCTATGCTGACCTTAGCCTTTGTTGACAAGATAAGAGACTCCTGCGTCTCGTCAGCCTACAACAATATATTCAAGGGAGAAAGAGCTCAGCAAGAACATGAAGCATGAGACTGCATGAGGCTACTTAGTCTGACCCCCGATATGGCTGCTACACTGGAGCATCTCAGAGCATGGGCAGCTGCCCTGGAAGGTCTGGCTATGCTGGTTTTGGAGTGTTGACCTGTGAGCTGAGCCTGTGCACATTTATAAACAAGTGCAAATATTGGAAAATGCCCATAAGGGTGCTTCCAGATGAAGGGCGCCTAGCACCACCAGTCAGAAGGCACTGCGCAGCAATTCCATCTTTTTGTCCTCAATGGATTCTCTCTGATAAGGAAGAAAGATGGAAGAAGTGGTGGGAAAACATGGGAGAGTTCAGAGTGGAAGAAGATCTCATCTGGACCCTCTGTAAAATTCTGTGAATGAGACAGGGTGATGGCGCTATTAACGCCTCATCTGGAAGCACCTTACAGCTCTGGTGACCTCATTCCAAAGGAAGCCAAACCCCGGGCGAGGACCCCTGGAAATTCTCGCTGCTCGGAGAATTGGGGTGCACATAGTAATAATCAAATAAAGAACCAGAGCATTTAAGAATCTCCTCTGAAGTGGTGCGGTTCTGTTTCTCTAGCAAACATGGGTGGGATGGGGGGTAGGGGAGGCAAGAAAGCCCCTATCAGTACTCTCAGTGAATGGAAGGCCAGGCAGCTTTCCCTGCCCACAGCCTTCTCTGTGGGATTTGGGATGTGAGCCTAGTCTAGTGGAAGGAAGTGGGTGTGGATTCGAAGTCACAGTTACCCTCCTCTGGATGTGTTTACATTTTCAAAGCTGCCCTAATGGTGGAAAAACTGGCTACCGGGTGTGGGCCAAATCTTGCCTCCCTTCTAACTCTTCAAATGCATGATTTCTCCACTTTCAACCATTGTATGTATAAGCACAACGTGTTATCTTACTGGAGCATCTCCTTTCCCTTGGAAGTTCCTATGTTTTGGTTTTTTCTTGTGCATCTTGTGTCATTGCCTTCCATGCTTTGTTTCTCTTTCACCACTTCTGTCCCAACTACAGCCTCCTTGGTGGCTGGTAGCATAAAACTCCTCAGACTTCATTTTGGCAAATTGGGTCATTCTGGTGCCTTTGTATTTATGCACAAGTGTATGGGTTCAGCTGGTATTATAGGACTGCAGCAGCAAGCACACAGGTACAGTAAGCTGCTGAGCACTCTCACTTCAGCCCTCCCCGAATCCAACCCATTTCTCAAAAACTAGCTTGGCAATGTATGTCAATCCAGGGAAGTTCATTTTAAGTTCAGGTGCATGGCAGATGGTTTAGACTAGAAAAATTTTCTCCTGCTGTGGCCAATTGCCTGCCAAACAATTTGGGTTGTCTTCCCTCAACTACCGGTCTATCCTAAACCTCAGAAGGCGGCCTTTGAGCGAGTGTCATGCAGCACATGTTGAAGGCCTCCGGAGGTTTCGTATAGACTGAATCTGTCCCCTGAATCATTGTGGCATCTTTTTCTCTTTGCCAAGTGACATGCTGCTGTGCTCTCCCCTCACCAGGACCTGGTTGCCTGGATCACCACTGGTTTCCTGCATATTCCACATGCTGAGGACATCCCCAACACTGTGACACTTGGGAATTCTGTTGGCTTCCTTTTGAGACCGTACAACTATTTTGACGATGATCCCTCCATCTATTCTCCTGACAGTGTTTTCTTCACCAGTGAGCAGGACCCCACTTCCTGTGATGTCAACCACATGGCCTGCCTGCCAAAAACAGCTGCGTGCTTACCCAACCTCCCACCTTTCACTTATGAGGGCTTCCAAAATCTGACAAGGCTCTGATACTTTCTGGACTTTGGAGGTGGGGGAGGGGTGGAGACAGCTCAACATGAAATCTGTGTGTAACAAGGGCTGACCTCTCTTTGTGCAGTATTTTTTAACCCAAATCTGAAGCCTTGCTTGCCTCCATTGTTCATGTCTAGGAAATTGTATTCGCAGTATTTTTTCTCTCTGAACCAAGCAGATGGTTCAACCTTCTGCACCGCCCTGTTTCTCTTAAATGTGCATATTTCTCCTCCCTACTGGGGAGACCTTAATCTGCACTATTGACTGACAGTCATTCCCTCTCCAGTGAGAACTCTATGGACTGTAATTTCGTAAGGTGGACTGGGGATTTCTAACAAAAAATTCTCAGCAGCCTCACAAGCTACAATTCCTGAAATTCTTTGGGAGAAGGCATGACAGTTAAATGGGTATAAACCTAGTGTATGTTTCTGGTGATATTTGTTTGGTTTTTTGCAAACAACCTGAGAAGGCCCCTGAGTCAAAGGGTGATGGCAGACGAAGTATTGCAAGAGAAGCCAGAGTGCTCTTCGCTGGCCAGTGCTGCTGAGATGTCTGAGAAACTTTTAATGCAAGGTATAAAATGCCAAATGTGTTTTGATTTACACCTTCTTCAGGGACAAAATGATGTAACTTGATGGGGTATCATCTCGTGGTTTGCCTCTAAAGAAGGTGTAAACTGAAACACATTGAACCCTGTATGCCGTATGTTGACGTTTCCTGCACATTTCAGCACCATGTTGAGGCTTCGTCTCCTTTTTACTCACTTGTGGTTTAAGAACTGTGTTGGAACCAAAGTCATGCAGGCAGTGTGAAATAGTCACCTTAGGCTTCATCTGATGAGGCTGAACTGCTGACATGTTTTGACACCTCAACAGGATGAGATGGAGGAGGTCAGGTTGAAGGTCTCACTCTCGTCAGATACGGTGAACTAGAAAACTAGAATGGATTTTTGTACCTCTCTCTTCACCCCAAGCTCTGCCTTTCACTCTTTTTCTTTTATTAAGCAGAGGAACAAATAAACAAGCAAAAAGCCACGTTTTGAGCCTACGTCCAGAGTACTGTCCTGAGAAGCTCAAAACCTCTAGCGGACCCTAAAGGGGAAGTGGGGGGGGGCATTTAAGACATTCCAGACCTTTCTATACCTGCAGGTTTGGCTCTGCTTGAGCTCAGAACAGAGTGCCTGCCTGGGACATATCTGTGTGACTTGCCAACTGTGCTGTTTGTGTTCTGCAAGTGGTTTTAACAAGTTTTCAGAATCCAGGGGGGATCTTCACAACAACGGAACGAGAAGCTCATTGGAGTATTATCCAGATATTCATGGAATCGGCTTTGGTCCATGAGGGACCCACAAAGCAAGAAAAGCTGAGTGCACCATACCTTTAAAATCTGGTTTTCACCAGTCTCAGAGTGCTTGAAAGGATCATTCTTCTGGGCTGGATGGGGGGAATAGAACTGAATGTCATCAACCTGGCAGGGGCTGCTCAACCAGTGAGAGAGGCTTGTTTCCTGGCCCATGTCCAGGCTCCCCGTGCTACTACATTATTATGAATGGAAAGTAATTCACAATTCTCTAGAAACAACCCAATTATCCAGTACAGCTTCTGAAGGCTCCCTATGAGAGCACACACACACCATTTCTCCCCATTCCAGCAAACTGTTGCGGAGTTATTCCTCTCCCCACCTTTTCCCCTGTGTGTGCACTTTTGCCTGCCTGAAGAAGCCAAAATCCCTGATTCTTGAGTGCAGCATCCGAAGGCTCCCATTGAGAGCATGCACACACACACACCCTGCCAGTTTCGCCCCATTCTAGCAAACTGTTGCAGTTATAGCTTCCACACATTCACACACCCTTTCTCCTTCTCTGGGCATTTTCTCCTTGCTCGCAATGACAGGCTCCTGTCATCCTGAGACCTCACCAGATCGCTACTGTGATAAAGCTCTTACACAACATCAGAGAAGTGATTTTATACAACATTGGGGAAGTGAAGTAACACAAAGATCAAAGAAGTGCATAATCACTGAGGCTAATTACTCTCACTGGTGAAATGAGAGTGCAGGGCAATTCTGAAGGCTCAAACGAGTGCTCTAGGGCTTTGATGTGCTGGAAAGGTAGGCATATTACCTTAGTTACCTAGGTTACGGAGGGCACAGCCAGGTAAAAGACACACCCCTAGGAACGCCCCGATCATACCGAATTTAAAGCAGAGGGATGGGCACACAGTAGCTGAACCACAAGGGAGCCAAATTAAAGGAAAACAACAGAATAAAAGTACTCTGCAAAAATGCAGCTTCCCCATAGATAAACTCCCAGGTGGCTGCAGAGTAGCCATGACGTTATGTGTCCCTAAAGACTTTAAGCCACAACAGCAGCAAGAAAACCTCCCATGTAGACGGGCCCCAGGGGTGTGCAAATTGGACCTGAACAGAGATGGGTGAGGTGAAAATGTGCATTGGGTGTGTTAGGGACTCTGAAGCCTGAAAAGGAAACAGGGTCAAACCTAGGTGACAGGTTTGAGTTCTTTGATGTGGAGCATTTCTACACAAGGTTTTTATTGCACACTCATGATTTTGCACACTCATTGCACACTCATTATTGCACACTCATGGAAGTTTGCAGGTCCTTTACACAATGTTGTCAACCTCCAAGGCACATCCACCAGGTTTTTTTTTAACTTTATCCCGCTTTTTAAAAGTTCGGAGATAGTGCACTATTTAAACGTAAATCCACTTTAATGGCTGCTTGTAATAGTGCAGTTACGCTATAGCCACAGCCTGGGAAGAAGAAGCAAAGCGTACTGATTGGGGAGGAGCAGGAAAATCACAACTACCCCCCCCCCCCGCACCCAGCATGTCTGCCTGTTGGCCTGGGCTGGGAGGAGAGTTTTGTTGGCTGGGCTAGGAGAGACTCAAAGTGAGTCTGTAATCCTGCATAGGATCTGGAAGCAGAAGCCCTGGTAAATTTTGGAATAAAAAGCCTGGTGTGGTGAAGCCCTTGGACTGTGTGTGCTCATGCCTTAATCCCCCTTCAGGCACAGGAGGGAAATATGGGTGTGCAACATCTGTACCTGTAATTCGCAGGAGGCATAGCAACTCTGCTTTGGTGAGGTGCAGTGTATACACTAGGGACCACGCAACATGGTGGCCGTGGGCTCTAGTGTTTCCTCAAACAGCTTTCTTGGTGCCCTCCCCCTCCCCCCCTTTTCAAATAAAGTTTCTTACTGGCAGCTGGGATTGTGTCAAAGCAAAGTGAGGGCCTCTCGCAGCTCCATCTTCTTTTCCCATTAATGCCTCTGGGGCTCAGAAACAGTCTTAGAAAATGAAGACAGATGGTGGCTGCAGGCTGATGCCTTCATTTGCAGCTCGCCCATTTTGTGGTGGCACCCAGGACAGTTTCTCAAATTGTCAAATGTGCCCATGGGCCCCAAAATATTGTCTACCCCTGGGTCAGGCCTTCTGCAGTTTGCAAAGCCAACTGCCTGTGTTGCTTGTTTGCTTGCTTGTTTATTTGTTTGTTTATTTACAATCTTTATATACCGCTCCACATCAAAGAACTCAGAGCAGTGAACAGCAAGTTAAAAGAATAAAACCCCATAATTAAAACATTTTAAAAGAACAGATTCTGAACATAATAAACCGTGGCTGGTCACTCACGGAAGGCCTCTTGAAAAACGAAAGCAACACAACATTGGCGCCTGTCTGACCTCCAAAGGCAGGGAATTCCACAGGAAGGGGGCCACCATGCTGAAGGCTCTTTTCCTGGTGGACTCCAACTGGGCCATAGGTCCATGTGGAACCACCAGGATCAAGCCCTCTGATGACCTCAGTGACAGGGCAGGTTGGTAAAGAAGAAGGTTCTGTCTCGGGTATCCTGGTCCCAAGTTGTTTAGGGCTTTGTACACTAGTAATAATATCTTAAACCTAGCCCGGTAGCAAATAGGCAGCCAGTGCAGTTCCTTCAGCAGAGGAGTTACATGCTGGAAAGGGGCAGCTCCCGACAACAGCTGAGCTGCTGCATTCTGCATTCTGCATTAGCTCCAGGTTTTGGACCAGCCTCAAGGGCAGCCCCACATAGAGCACATTGCAGTAATCCAGTCTTGAGGTTACTAATGCCTGTACCACTGTGGGCAAGCTATCCCTGTCCAGGAGAGGTCGTAGCTGGCAGACTAGCCAAAGCTGGTCAAAGGCACTCCAAACCACAGCGGCCACTTGGGCCTCCAGTGACAATGATGGATCTAGGTTTACCCCTAGACTACGAACCTGATCTTTCAGAGAGAGTACAACCCCGTCCAGAACCGGCAATGCACCTATCTCTCGGACTCGGGAACCACTCACCCACAGGGCTTCTGTCTTGCCAGGATTAAGTTTCAGTTTATTGGCCCTCATCCAGCCCATTACTGAATTTAGACACTAAACCAGGACTTGCTCAGCATCACCTGAGTCAGATGTCACAGGGAGGTAGAGCTGCATGTCATCAGCATACTGATGGCACTTTGCGCCAAATCCCCTAATGACCACTCCCAGCAACTTCATATGGATGTTAAATAACATTGGGGACAAGATGGTACCCTGTGGAACCCAGTAGCTACATTGCCAAGGGGCCGAGGAATAGCCACCCAATGTTACTCTCTGAAATCGGCCCCGTAGGTAGGACTGGAACCACTGGAACATGGTGCCTCCAATAGCCATCTCATGGAGTCGATCCAGGAGGATACCATAGTCAATGGTATCAAAAGCCAATGAGAGATCGAGCAGAATTAACAGGGTTGCACTCCCCCTGTCTAGGGGTGTACGGATTCCCCATTGTCTGTTCCAGTGGGGAATCCGTGGCGGGGGGAGGCGATGTGTCCATAGGCTTATACGCAAGATTTATGGCTCTATTTGCATCTAAGTCTATGGGCACATCCTCCCGATCGCTTTTTTTTTTTTAAGAAAAGACATGGCAATCGGCAGGGACAGGGAGGAGGTGAACGGCTCTGGTTGGCAGGAGAGAAGGTAAGCAGCCCCCAAGCCGGTTCCCCCCCCCCAGAATCCTCGCGGAGCAGAGCCACTCTGGAGGATTCCGGGGGGGAGGAACGGATCGCCTTCCCCCCCATGGATTCCCCACCTGAACAGACGGTGGGGAATCCATACACCCCTACAAGGACCACACCTTCCCGCAGGGAAGCATTTACCACTACCTGAACCCACCCAGTCATACCTCAGCTAGCTTTTATTAGGCAAGAGGGGCAGGGATTGAGAGGGCACATGGTTGGTCGCATTGCTGCAAGGACCTTGTCCACATCATCAGCCCCCAGGAATTGGAACTGATCCCACAAAATTGGGCAGATGGTGGCATCAGACACCTTGACTGAAACTGTGATAACAACAGTGTCAAGTTTGCTGAGGAGACAAGCGATTTTGTCCTCAAAGTGCGATGCAAAAAGGTCACAGCAGCTCCTTGAGGGGACCAGGGCCCCATTTGCTGGGGAGGGTGGTAACAATCCCCGGACCACCTGGAAGAGTTCTGCTAGACAGCTACTCAAGCATGCAAGGGAGGCAGCAAAATAGTCCTTCTTTGCTTGCCCACACCACCACACAATAGGCATGATTATGTGCTCTAGAGCATGCTCATTCATCTTCATTTTGGGTCTTATGCCGTTTGCGGTCTAGCCGACGCCCAGCCTGTTTCATTGACTGCAGCTCCCCAGTGCTGGAAAGGGCGCTCAGGTGCAATCGAGTCGATGGCCCTCCGCATCTCACTGTTCCACAGTGAGAATAGGGCCTCAGCTGGATCACCGGCTCTCTTCCACTGGAAAATCCACAACAGCATTCAGAAATCCATTGGATTCCTTTAGTCTCCTGGGGCGGACCATCCGAATGGATCCCCACCTCATGCAGGAGGGAAGTTACACGGTGAGTTCAAACTACACCAGGAAATGGTCTGACCATGACAATGGGGTTACATTGACCCCCCCCCCCCAATCTTCAGACCACCCAACTCACAACTTGGAGCAAAAACAAATCAAGGGTATGCCCCACTTCATGTGTTGGGTCAATGACAAGCCAAGACAAACTGAAACAGCCCCATGGTTGTCACGGAGGCCATGAAGTCCCGAGCTGGAACTCCAGAGACAGCCTCAGCATGGAAGTTGTGTTCACCCAGAACCACCATCCTGGGTTCCTCCAACACCACACTCAAGATTGCCTCTGCCAACTCAGTCAGGGAGGCTGCTGGGCAGCAGGGGGGGTTGTACACCAGCAGCAGCCCCCATCTGTTGCTATGGCCCAACAGCAGGTGCAGCCCCTCAAGGCTGCTCCAAGGTGGAGTGGTTCCCCGGTGATAGAAATGGAAACTCTATGAACCACAGCGACTCCCCCTGCCCACCCTGGCCCTCCAACATATGCTAGTGCTGCACTGAGTACCCAGGTGGGCAGAGCTGAGTCAGGTCAACCCCACCCCACTCACCCACCCAAGTCTCAGTAATACACACCAGGCCGGCCTTCACATCCACGATTAAATTATGAAGGAGTGTGGTCTTACTGTGGACTGACCTGGCATTAAATGCACTTCAGGGTCCAGGGTCTAGCACTTCCAAGTTAGGGTTCCCAAGTTCTGGGGTCTACCTAAGAGTGCATATTCACGAGGTATAGCATTGGATGCAGCTACCCTTAGCCCTGATTAGCCCAGGAACGGGCAGCCTGAAAGAGGGACGTAGAGTTTGGACAAGTAGCCTTTTTGTGGCATCACCACCTTATGCAACGTGACCAGTCAATGATGACTAGGAATAGTAGATCTCCAGCACACATCACCTTTCAGGTGCCCCCAATTGTGATGGGCATATCTATTTTGAACCTAATACATAAAGCAGCTGCTTGTTATCTTTGCAATGTCCCCATCTTCAGCCCACGTTTCTCGTTCTTCTGACCTAGCCTGTAACTATGTGAAATAGGTACTTCCATAGTATTTCCCACAAAGTAACAGCAAGGTGTTTTTAAGTACTTCATGTTGCCCTCTATTTTCTTGTGAGTAGCACATGATGTTAGGAAATGGACATTTCAAAGCATTCTTCCTCCCCTGGCTTGGCATCCTAGCCCCATAAAGGGGTAGTTTATAGGGATGGCGGAGAATTCTGCCACGGATTTCAGTGAGGCCGAATGCACTGGCATTTGGCCCCCCGAAATCCGTGGCAGAACGGCCTGCTCCCCCGCCCCCCCGCGGATTCCCCCCGGGACGAGGCTTACCTGGGGCGGATGTTCCAGATGGCGGCAGCGGCGGCGGCTCCGGCAGCGGCGGCGGCTGGTCTTTCAACTGGCTGCCGTGGCCGCCATTGTCATCCTGGTCTTTGCCATGATAGGCTACGTACGTATTTACGTAGCCTATCATGGCAAGCCAATAATAATAATAAAAAAACCGCGTACGCAAATGGCGGCGGCTATGGCGGCCACCATTTGCATTCCCTATTTTTTGCCATTCTAGCCTACGTAATAAATATTTACATAGGCTATTACGGCGAAAAAAAGGGGGACACAAATAGCATAGTGGGCGCTATTTGCATTCCTTTATTATTATAAATAATATTCCTTAAATATTTACATAGGCTAGAATGTTGAAAAATTAGGGATGTACGAAAGTGACTTACCTTTCGCGGATTATGTTGATGGTGGGGGGGAGGCGTTCCGTCCCTCCCCCCGGAATCCTGGCCGGGGGGGGATGCGCGCCGTTCCTCCCCCCGGAATCCTCGAACAGCTGGCTGTGCTCCGCGGCAGCTCCGCGGAGCAGCCGGCCAGGCCTGGCCAGGCCAGAGCCGTCCGCAACCGGATTTCCGGCCTAGGGATGTCAGAGAATTCCACCACGGATCTCAGTGAGGCCGAATGCCAGTGCATTCGGCCCCCCGAACTCCGTGGTGGAACGGCCTGCCACCCCCCCGCCCCCCCGCAGATCCCCCCTGGGACGAGACTCACCTGGGGCGGATCTTCCGGGTGGCGGCTTCGGTGGCAGTGGCGGCCGGTCTTCCGACTGGCTGCCACCACTGCCATTTCCAGGCTTGTGTAAAAAAAAAAAAAGACGTGATAGGCTACGTAAAGATTTACATAGCCTATCATGGCTAGGTTTAAAAAAAAAAAGTGACAGGCTATGTAAATCTTTATGTAGCCTATCATGGTTGGGTGGATTTAAAAAAAAACGAAAACCGCGTACGCAAATGGCGGTGGCTACGGCCGCCGCTATTCGTGTTCCTTCTTTTTACCGTCTTAATCTACGTAAATATTTGTGCTACGCTATTACGCTAATCTACGTAAATATTTGTGCTACGCTATTTGCGTTCCCCTTGATTTTCGCCGTCATAGTCTACGTAAATATTTACGTAGATTAAGACGGTAAAAAGAAGGAACGCAAATGGCGGCTGCCGTAGCCGCCGCCATTTGCGTACGCGTTTTTGTTTTTTCGTAAACCCACCCCCAACCATGATAGGCTACGTAAAGATTAACGTAGCCTATCATGTCTTTTTTTTTTTTTCCCCACAAGCCTGGAAATGGCGGCGGTGGCAGCCGGTCAGAAGACCGGCCACCGCCGCCAGAGCCACCACCGGAGCTGCCGCCGCCTGGAAGATCCACCCCAGGTGAGTCTCGTCCCAGGGGGGATCCACAGGGGGGCGGGGGGGTGGCAGGCCGTTCTGCCACGGAGTTCAGGGGGCCGAATGCACTGGCATTTGGCTGCACCAAGATCCGTGGCGGAATTCTCTGACATCCCTATGAAAAATAAAGGAACGCAAATAGCGCCCACTACGCTATTTGCGTTCCCCTTTTTTTCTGCTGTTTTATCTTATGTAAATATTTACGTAAGATAAATCGGCGAAAAATAGGGAACGCAAATGGTGGCCGCCGTAGCTGCCGCCATTTGTGTACGCCGTTTTTTTTTTTCCTTCCGGAAGGAAGCGGAAAGGCGGCCGGATTTCCAACTGCAGGTGGCCCCGGCTGGTGGCTCTGCAGAATCTCCGTGGAGCGGAGCTGGCTGGAGGATTTCGGGGGGAGGTGCGGAGTGCCTCCCCCCCATCGTGAATTGCCTCGTCAAAAAAGTAAGTGACTTTCGTACATCCCTAGTAGTTTATAGGTAGTTGGGTATCCTTCAATGTACCCTTCTCTCAAATTTCCAAGCCCAAGGTTCAAGAGTTACCATGGCATAAGTGAACTGAACACAGATTCTCACAGAGTGAGAGCAAAGTTCAGTCTATATTTCTGAGAGTGAGGGAAGGGGTCATCAACAAAACAAGCTTTTGAACAGCCTGGGGGGCATCTTCACGGTCAATTTAGTGCAGTGTGGGAGCACTTTGAAGTCGTTCACATCACATGATGTCGTCTCCAATCTGCAGCCATCCAGCAGCGTCCATCCTGAAAAGCCACATTTTCAAAAACTTTTACTCCTTTTTTAACGTTAAAGCGGCTCCCAAGCAGCCCTACTGCTACGTGCCCCTGTTTCTCATTCATAAAAGCACAGTTGCACATTTCTGAGGAGCCAGAACAGCAAAGTAGCTGCTCCACTCTGCTGCTGGTGTTTCTCCTTCATAAAATCGGGCCATGGGAGGGGGGCAAGTCCCTCCTCTGCCAGCCAGCCATCAAGCGAGAGGCCGCGGGGATGGGAGTCAGGCTCAGGGAGCAGAGTATTGGCTCCGCTCTCTGCTGTTTCTCATAAATCAGCTGGGGGAGGAGGAAGTCGCCATCCCCTCCTCCTCCTACAGAAAGGCAAAGTCCCATTGAAGTCAACTGCCATTCTGACTGGGAGGAATAGCAGTTTGATGAATGGGCAAGGCAGGCGAGTTTCAGAACTGGTATTACTTGCTGCCTGGTTCATAAGAGCCAGGGGAGCTAGGGGTGGGAAATAAGCCTCTCTTGTCCGCTGAGCGGCACTTCTCAGGTTGATGACATTCAACTCCTGTCCAAGACTCCACCCACCCAACCCCGAAGTGTCAAACCCCCGCTGGATCTACATGACAACGGAATGAGAAGTGGGTATCATCCAGATTTTCATGAAATCAGCTTTGGTCCATCAGGGACTCATAAGGGAAAAAAAGCAGAGTATACCGCACCAAAAAAATGCTTTCCAGTCACACCAGGGCTGTTTGGGCTCCTCGAAAATGTGCAGCTGTGCTTTTATGAATGAGAAACGGGTGGCAGACAGTGGAGCGGCTATGGGGGCAACAAAATAGCCGCTCCATAGGAAAATGCGCTCCCCAACCCTGCCATCCCTGCTGCCTCTCAGTTGCTTGCTGGCTCGCTGGCTGGCATAGGAGGGACTTGCTGCCCTCCTGCAGGGCGGGGTGGGTGGGTTCGCGGCTTCCTCCTCCCACTCCCAATTGGATGCATGGAAAACATGGGCCACAGACGGTGAATGAGTGCAGCAACTGTTTCGGGAAGGCAGGCTGCTTGCTGTGAATGGGTGAAGGGCTACAGCAGGAAGTGGGAAAGGAAGCCTCCAAAAGCCCCTATTGCGAATGGGGGGGAAAGGGAATGGGGGGAAGGTGGCCCCATCGCTTGACCATGTCACTGCCAGGTCACAGCCACGTCACAGCTGTACGCCCGAGATTTAATGGGGGGGGGCAGACAGTAGCAGGACTGCTTGGGAGCTGCTTTTACTTAAAAAACTGGAGTAAAAGGAGTTTCCGAAAATGTGGGTTTTCAGGATGGAAGCTGCTGAATGGTTGCAGATTGGAGGTGTTGCCATGTGATGTGAACGATGTCAAAGTGCTCCCACTCCGCACTTTATTGACCGTGAAGATTCTCCACCCTGGTGTGACTGGAAAAGTGTTTTTTGGTGCTGTATACTCTGCTTTTCTTGCTTCGTGGGTACCTGACAGACGGACCAAAGCTGATTTCATGAAAAGCTGGATAATACCCCAATGCGCTTCTCATTCCATTGTCATGTAGATCCGGCCCTGGATAAAAGGTTGCTAGTGGGCAAGTGCTGCTACCTTCTCTGCTAGTGAGGGATCAAGTTGTGGCATTTAGCCAGAACTCTCCTCTGGCCCCATTTGCTGTCTGGGGATTCTGTCTTGCCCTAGCATTTCTCCCAAAGAATCCTTGGTCCGTCATCCTGGGCCAAGAGCAGCTTGCAGAGGCCTAGTGATGGAGCAGACACGTAGCAAGGCGGGGGGAGGGGGCGGAGAGAGAGGAGCCAAGAGAAAATCTGCCTTTTTATGGTTCCTTGTAAACCCCCAAGCATTCCTAGTTCAGTTCCCTCCTCTAACTCTGAACAGAGCGACGGCTTTTCTCCCTCCCACTCAGGCTGTTCCCTGCAAGAAAATAACCAGATTTTTTAGGGTGTGCTGCTGCCGCTGCTGCCTTTGCTGACACTGTCATGAACATGAAAGCAGTTGCTATTCTCCTAGTCTTGGCTCTGGCGACTATTTTTGCTTTAGTTTGTGTCTTGCTGACTAAAAAGGAAAAAAGCACCAGGTGTGTTCCCACAGAACTACAGCATTCCCCTGAAGGCAGAATCAGAGCTCAGAGCGAAATCTTCGCTGACCTGACCACAGATGAGATGGCCGAAGTGGTGAGATATCTCAAGGACACACTCGGTGTGCACCTGGACGATGCATCTCATGCAAAGCCGTCCGATAACTGCGTTTACTCTCTGGATATGCACCTCCCCACCAAAGCAGAAGTACTGGGCTTCCTCGACCGCGGAAGGGATCGGCCACCCCGGCAGGCCTTGGCCGTGGTTTACTTTGGAGATCAACCAGACCCAAATATCACGGAGTTCATAGTAGGCCCTCTCCCAGATCCAACCTACCATCGAGACATCACGCTGAGGAAATTTGGCAGGAAGGTGCCATATCACAGCAGGCCGGTGACTGCGAAGGAGTACAGGGATGTTGATGCACTCATTTTCCGCGAGCTCTTTGGCGCACCCAGTCTCCTCAAGGCATGTTGCGAGTATAATGGTAAGAACTTGGCTACCCTGACCACGGCCCCCCGAGGGTTTGTGTCTGGTGACAGAGCCACCTGGTTTGTCCTGTTCCAGGATGTGGTGGGCAGTGGGTACTACCTCCACCCTATTGGCTTGGAGGTGCTGGTGGACCACAGCAGCCTGAACAGCTCTGCGTGGAGGCTGCAGAAGGTGTTCTACAATGGCCAGTACTATCAGGACATGGCACAGCTGGAGAAGGAGTTCAAAGATGGGCGTGTGAAGGAGGTGAGAGTGACGTTAGCCCAGCGACGGAATGATTTTGCTTCCAGGGAGCCTTCTGGCCCTCATCCTCAACCAGGCCCATTTCAGTTTGAGCCCCATGGGAAGCGCTACAGTGTGACAGGCAGTCACATTGCCTACCAGTCATGGACATTTGCCTTTGGGATGAATGTGTACACGGGGCCACGTCTCTTCGACATCAGATTTGACAATGAAAGGATTGTCTATGAGCTAAGTCTGCAGGAAGCCCTTGCTGCTTATGGCTCCAACTGCCCAGGAGGGATGGTGACCAGGTACATGGATGGCAGCTTTGGCATTGGGAAGTTTGCTTACGAACTGGTTCGGGGTGTTGACTGCCCCTACATGGCTACCTACATGGACCAACACTACTTGATAGACTCTGACACCCCCAAACTGAACAAGAACTCCCTCTGCGTCTTCGAGCATGACATGGGCGTGCCTCTGCGTCGCCATTTTTCTGACTTAGGCTCCTTCTATTATGGGGGTTTAGCCAAATATGCCCTGGTCTTTAGGGCCATTTCCACCCTCATTAACTACGACTATGTCTGGGATTTTGTGTTCTACCCAAATGGTGCGATAGAAGTCAAGGTCCATGCCACAGGATACATCAGCTCTTCGTTCTTCATGGGTGGGGGTACTGCCTATGGAAATAGGGTAGGGGAGCACACGCTTGGAACCATGCACAGCCATCTCATAAACTACAAAGTCGACTTGGACATTGGAGGTAGGTCCTCATATGACCCCCAAATGCTACCATCTGCCACCCTAACAATGGAAGTCATGGCCACACACTGGCAGGAAGGAGCAATGGGACTGCCATGTCTGCCTGCTTCCTACTCGAAGTCTAGATCACCACCACCAAGGAATCCATATTCTATGTTTCAACTAAATGTTGGAATGTGTGTGAATTTGTTTTAGAGTTCAGACATCTGTAGGGTTTGCAATATCATAGCAAGACTGACCTTTCCCTGGTCAGGCTCATAACCAAGCTCACAAAACCAAACTATTTCACCAGACTTAGAAAATGACTTGGTTCTTTCTGAGTCCAATTTGGAGACAAATAAGCCCCCATAGCACCGCCAGTGATGTCATCAGGAGCACAAAGGAGCCTAATCCAAACATGGTTTGGAAGAAGGAGGGTGGGAGGAGGGAGGAGAGTTGGCCACGTCTTTGGCTTGGATTAAAACAGAAGCTAGAGAAGAACTCCAGGGGCTGTGATGCTTGCCTCGTATGGTGAGTATTACACCTCACCAGGTTTCAAGTTTCCAAGCCAGGGATTACAAGACTTGGCAACATCCACAGGTGAGGCAGGGAGAGAGGCTCAGTACTGTACAGGGGGCTGGGCATAAATTCTGGCTCCCCTCCCAAGCCTGCTTCCTCAATGTGCTGTTTAAGCTCTGCATAGGTGATCATTTTGAGAGCTGCTGTATCTGAAATGAGAAGGGAAATCATTGATATAAACAGGACTGCATGGTCTGAAAAAATCAAAAGCCCATTAAATCCTATCCACATCTTGAGGAAGAGAAGAGAGTAGATTACATGTATTTCCAGAATGGATATTTTGCTGATACTCTGTTCCTGTCTTTTCATGACCACTTTCATCCCTGCTCCCACAGATTGCCCCAGTTTGCTCTAAGCAGAGATCGGGAGCCAAAGAGATGCATTGCAGGGTGGAGCCTAAAGAACAGAAGTTCTAGATGGCTCAAGCAAGTGAGCCAAGCTACATGTTGCTGGGGAAGTCATAGGGCTTTGAGAACTGAAATAATAGGGGTATATGGCCTTTTAAAAAGAGCATTGAGTATTACTAGTAACAGACGTGACCCAAGAATTCAGCAGGAGGAAGTAACATTTTGCAAAGTCTGGGAGCTGAAAGAGCTCCCTTCCCATGGAAACAGATGATGATGGAGTAGCAGAGTTATTTAAATGGTCCTGTGTTTTGGATTAGCTTCCACAGCAACAGAAAAGTCTTGGCAGAGTCAGGAATTGCAGACACTTTACCTCTCCTAGTGGGTGTCTCCCCCACTTCCCACACCATGCTTGTAGCCCCACTCCATTCCCTTGCATGTGGAAATGAGGAGCTGAAGCGGCTGTGGGGTCATTTGCTGAAAGGTTGAGGAGCCACTCTGGGCCAGCAGGGTTGCCCCTTTGGGGGTTGCAACAGTGGGGGCCTGTCCCCCTCCTTGACAGGAGGGAGGGGGGCTGTTTGCCTCAGCGTGGCCGGCAGGACTCCCTGCACTAGAGGTGTGTTTTCTAAAGAAGGGGGGGAGGCGTTGGGAGCCAGGGAGCAGCCCTTACGGGTTCTACAGGGCAGAGGGAGATACGGAGAGGGGAGACAGTCACACTCTAAAGGCAGAGTGTATACCAATAGAGTGCTGACTGTCCCCAAATTGTCCCCCAACTCAAATACCCTGGATGGCCCTGGCAACAGACCCCCTGGGTTGAAGCTGCTGCTGCTGAATGCCAGGTTGGTGAATGGCAAAACAATGGCTATCCAGGACTTGATCCTGGATGAGCACATCGACCTGGCCTTTATTACAGAGACCTGGTTGAATGAAGATGGGGTGGGGGGTAATCTGTCTCAGCTCTGCCCTCTGGGGTTCTCTGTCCAGCAGCAGGCAAGGCCTGGGGGGTGGGGAGGTGGAGTGGCAGTGGTCTACTGGGATTTGATCCCCCCGTCCAGGTGCCCTATCCCACAGTCTGCTGGATTCAAATGTGTGCATTTGAAGGTGGGTGCCTGGGACAGAATAGGGATTCTGTTGGTGTACTGACCACGCCACTGCTCAACAGTCTCCCTTCCTGAACTAGCCAGGGTAGTGTCGGGGTTGGTGTTGGAGACCCCTCAGCTAGTCGTGCTGAGGCTGCCCTGTCGGGAGCGGCTCAGGACTTCATGTCCGCCATGATAGCTGTGGGTCTGTCCCAAAAGGTATCTGGTCACACCCATGCTGCTGGGCACACTCTGGACCTTGTTTTCTGTGCTGGATGGGGTGATGGTGATCTGAGAGCGGAGGAACTCTCTATCGTTCCGTTGTCATGGACATATCACTACCTGGTGGGGTTTAGATTTGCTGGCACTTGGAACCTCTGCAGGGGTGGAGGGCAGAAGATGGTTTGCCCCAGGAGGCTGATGGATCTGGATGGTTTCCTGGCAGCTCTTGGGGATTTTCCTGTTGCCTCGGCAGGCAATTCTGCCGAAGCCCTGGCTGATCTCTGGAATGGAGAAATAACCAGGGCTGTGGACACAATTGCTCCTGAGCGTCCTCTCTCACGAAGTGGAGCCACATGAGCACCCTGGTGTTTTACGGAGCTGGTGGCAATGAAGCGAGTGAGATGACGACCAGAGCGACTTTGGCAGAAAACTCAGAGTGAATCCAATCAGGAAAAAAATTTACTGCCACTGTTGCATCTGCAAAGAGCCGTCCAGCAGAGCTGTTTCAAGTAGTCAGGAATCTTTTACACACCAGCCTGCAAGAAGAGAATTTAAACCTCTCGACAGCCCGCTGTGAACAATTTGCTCAGCGCTTTGCAGACAAAATCACTCGTATCCGCTCTGACTGGGATGCTATAGTTGATACAGGCCCAGTGGATGTAACTTTGGCCCCTGCTTGTCTAGTGTTATTGGATACTTTTCAATTTGTACAGCCTGAGGATGTGGACAGGATCCTGGGAGAGGTGAGAGCCACCACGTGTGTTCTAGATCCTTGCCCTTCGTGGCTCATAAAAGCAGCCAGAGATGAACTGGCCGAGTGGGTAAGTGGAGTGGTTAATGCCTCCCTTGGTCAAGGCAGAGTTCCAGTCTGCCTGAAGGCGGCGGTGGTGAGACCTTTGTTAAAAAAGCCCTCCCTGAACCCCACCATACTGGATAATTATCGGCCAGTCTCCAGTATTCCATTTCTGGGCAAGATATTGGAGCATGTGGTGGCCTCCCAAGTCCAGGGATTCCTGGATAAGACAGATTATCTAGATCCATTTCAATCTGGCTTCAGACCCAGTTATGGGACAGAAACAGTTTTGGTCACCTTGGTGGATGACCTACGCTGGGAACTAGACAGGGGGAGTGTGTCTCTGTTGGTTTTGCTGGCCCTCTCGGCGGCTTTCGATACCATCGACCATGGTATCCTTCTGGGCCGCCTCGCTGGGATGGGACTTGGAGGCACTGTTTTATGTTGGCTGCATTCCTTCTTGGAGGGGCGGACCCAGAAGGTGGTGCTGGGGGACTTCTGTTCGACTCCCTGGCCACTGGCTTGTGGAGTTCCTCAGGGTTCTGTTTTGTCCCCCATGCTATTTAACACATATGAAACCACTGGGAGAGGTTGTCCAGAGTTTGGGGGTTCGGTGTCACCAGTACACTGATGACGCCCAACTCTACTTTTCCTTTCCATCTAATTCCAAGGAAGCTGTTGGGGTGCTGAACCGGTGTCTGTCAGCAGTAATGGACTGGATGAGGGCAAACAAATTGAAGCTTACTCCACACAAGACAGAGGTGCTCCTGGTCAGTCAAAAGGGAGATCAGGGAACAGGGATTCAGCTTGTGCTGGATGGGGTTACACGCCCCCTGAAGACACAGGTTTGCAGCTTGGGTGTACTCCTGGATTCAGCCCTGAGCCTGGATGCCCAGGTTTCAGCGGTGGCCAGGAGTGCATAGGCACAGTTCAAGCTAGTGCGCCAGCTGCACCCGTTCCTTGAGATGCCTGACTTGGCCACAGTGACACATGCCTTAGTGGCATCCCGCTTGGATTACTGCAGTGCACTCTACGTGGGGCTGCCTCTGAAGAGTGCTCAGAAACTTCAGCTGGTTCAAAGAGCTGCTGTCAGACTGTTGACTGGGGCTGGCTACAGGGAGCTATACAACTTCCCTGCTAAAACAGCTTCACTGGCTCCCAGTCTGTTTCCGGGCACAATTCAAAGTTCTAGTCATGCCCTATACAGCTTGGATCCAGGTTATCTGAAAGACCGTATTCTCCCCTATGAACCTACTCATGCCCTGAGATCTTCAGGGGAGGCCCTTCTCACGGTCTCGCCACCATCACAGTCCGGTGGGAACACAGGAGAGGGCCTTCTCGGTGGCTGCCCCAAGGCTCTGGAACTCCCTTCCCAGGGAGGCGAGAGTGGCACCCTCCTTGGAATGTTTCTGCAGGCAGGCAAAAACTTTTTTGTTCCAGCAGGCCTTTGGGGATAGATAGTCTGGACCTGTGAGAATATGATGGATTGATACTATTGTTTATATTGTTGCTGTCTTTTAAAATTTTGATATTTTATACAATTTTAATATTATTGATGATTTAATTATATTTTTAGCTTTTGTATATTTCTATTTGTATGTTTTAACTGTACAAGTTTTTAATGTTGTAAAGCTGCCTTGAGTCCCAGCATTGGGGAAAAGGTGGGATATAAATAAATATAATAACAATAACAACAATAACAATAACAATAACAATGAGGCCAGCAGGACATAGCAGGGAGCTCACCGTGGCAACCGAGATGCCATGCGGAAAAGAGAAGGTAGAGGTGTCGTTGCAAATTGTCACTATAGTATGATTCCCTAAACAAAGGGCATGATCATACCCAGCACACTTTATCCCAGGCAGGGGGAACCTTTTCAGCCCAAGCGCTGCATTCTCTTTTGGCTCCCCTCCTGTGAGAGGAGACGAAGTCAGCGTGACCCACTGGACAATTCTCAGATCTGGGAAATCTGGGCTCACTTTCCACCACTGCCTTTGACACGCGCAATCTTGGGTCTTCCTCCGCCCCCCCCCCCCGCCCCCCGGTCTCTCATATTCCTTAGTTCTTCATCTATGCACTG
This sequence comes from Heloderma suspectum, assembly GCF_057233095.1. Taxonomy (NCBI): domain Eukaryota; kingdom Metazoa; phylum Chordata; class Lepidosauria; order Squamata; family Helodermatidae; genus Heloderma; species Heloderma suspectum. The sequence goes on along the minus strand of NC_139462.1, from coordinate 127,353,519 downwards.
GGAATAGCTGTGACCTGCTCCAGGGATGGGCAGAGGTAGATCTCTGAATGATGCACTGCAGATGGCCAAGGATTTCTTCGCAACAACGAAGTGGCTTCCCCCACCTTCTAAGTCAGGTTGTTATACTCCCTGATCTATAGGTCTACACAGATGTAGATCCATGCATATGCAGGTCATCCTAGTGTGCTCACCGGTGCAGAAGGTGACGGGCTTCATCCGCTGAGCCAACACTGCATCCCCCAAGTTACCATTTTGCATCTGGCTCCCATTGCTGGGCCTCGAGCTTCTAGTAAAAAAAGAAAGAGACCCCTGCAAGCCTGAAGTCTCCCTGAGCTTGACCTACTCTACTGGGTTGTTAGGGAAGAAAACACAAACAGTAAAAAAAAAAATGAGATGACAGCTTGTTTCATGTGGTGACTGCAAGGCGCAGCAAATTAGGCAGTCCACAACCATGAGCAGACCAGGAGGCGTCTTCACGAGTGATTGACTGCAAAGCTAGAGCAGTGTGAGTTCCTTTGTGACACATGATGTCATCACCAATCTGCTGCCAACCAGCCACTTCCCTCTTGAGAAGCTGCATTTTCTGAAACTCCTTTGACTCTGACTTTTTTACTGAAAGCAGCTCCCAGGCAGTTTTGCCACAGTGTGCCATGCCCACCCCCTAAATCCTGGGTGTGCCTCTGTGACCTGGCAGTAACATGGTCAAGGAGGTGGGATGCCCCATTCCCTCTTGTTTCTCCAATCGAAGTAGTTTTTCCCATATCCCCCCTTCTGTGCACGTTTATTCAGAAGTAAGAAATCTGTGCATGTTTACCCATAAGTAAGAAATAAATCTTGCTCCCCTACAGTGAACCTTTAACATATTCCAATGCTGGATGGGGCTCTCTGTAAAGTATTCCCCTTCTGTGCATGTTTACTCAGAAGTAAGAAAGAAATCTTGCTCCTCTGCAGTGAATCTTTAACAGATCTAAGTGCATACTGAGCCAAGTATAGTTTCTCTGTTGTTATGTAAAGTTGCAGTAGATCATTCAAAATGATGGGAGCTTCTCATCTCACTGGGAGCAGGGAGAAGGAGAAAGGGGGGTTGGAAGCAATAATTCATAGAGTCATGGAATCATAGGATCATAGAATAGTAGGGTTGGAAGGGGCCTATAAGACCATGGAGTCCAACCCCCTGCTCAATGCAGGAATCCAAGTCAGAGCATCCCTGACAGATGGCTGTCCAGCCTCGTCTTGAATGCCTCCAGTGTGGGAGAGCCCACCACCTCCCTAGGTAACTGGTTCCATTGTCGTATTGCTCTAACAGTCAGGAAGTTTCTCCTGGTGTTCAGCCGGAATCTGGCTTCCTGTAACTTGAGCCCACTATTCCGTGTCCGGCATTCTGGGATGATTGAGAAGAGATCCTGGCCTTCCTCTCTGTGACAACCTTTCGAGTACTTGAAGAGTACTATCATATCTCCCCTCAGTCTTCTCTTCTCAAGGCTAAACATGCCCAGTTCTTTCAGTCTCTCCTCATAGGGCTTTGTTTCCAGTCCCCTGATCATCTTCGTTGCCCTCCTCTGAACCCTCTCCAGCTTATCTGCATCCTTCTTAAAGTGTGGTGCCCAGAACAGGACACAGTACTCCAGATGAGGTCTAACCAGTGCTGAATAGAGGGAAACTAGTATTTCCCAGGATTTGGAAGCTATGCGTCTATTAATGCAGCCCCAAATAGCATAGCATTCCCTGGCAGAGTGCTGGGATGGGGTGAAATTGAGAGGCTGGGCTGCTTTCATGGGAAGCCTTCAGATTCTGTACTCCAGAATTGGGGATTTTGACTTCTCAAGGCAGAAGTGCACACATTGGGGAAAGTGGGGGGGGGATAAGGTAGTTGCTGTGGGGAGCCTTCAGAATTGTGAATTAGTTGCTCTCCATTCATAATAACGTAGTAGCAAGGGGTAGCCTGGCCGGGGGGGGGGGGAACAAGCCTTTCTCATTGGTTGAGTAGCCCCTGCCAGTCTGATGATGTTCAGCGCTACCCACCCCCACAACTGGAAGAATGTTCCTTTCAAGTGCGGAAGTAAAAATTCAATTGAATTTTAAAGGTATGTTACGCTCAGCTTTTCTTGCTTCATGTGTCCCTGGTGGACCAAAGCCGATTCAATGAAAATCTGGGTAATACTCCAATGCACTTCTCATTCCATTCTTGCAAAGATCATCCCCAGAATAGTGAAATTCAGTGCAACAAAAGTTTAGAACTTGATATGCATTAAGAAGGTGGTGCTCTTGGTTGATCTTAAAATGTTGCTATGAAGCATAAGGAAGAAGGTGATCTCTAAGAAATGCAGGGGAAGATATTGCAACAGCCCTGTAAGTAAGTAGGCCACCATTATTCCCATCTGGCAGATGAAAAATGAGGCTGAGAGACGGTGAGTTGTGCACGGCCTGTGGAAGAGATGGAATTTGAACCCACATCTCCCACATCCTGTTCGCAGGCCCAGACTGGCTTTGGTGTTTATTCCAGTTAATATAAGTATCTACTTGCTTTGGTGCAGGTCTGTCCCCAGAAACCGGGAGAGGCAGGAGGTCAGGAATGCAAGTTCTTCTCTCAATCTCTGCTTTTCTTAGGAACCAAGAACTCCCTGGTGGCTGTTGACATGTCCTTTGAGTCTGTGCAGGCCCCCTGGAGCCCAGAGCACCAGATCCAGCGGCCAGTGCTCACACGCCAAATCCTGGACAAGGAAGAAAAAGCTGCCTTTCCACTTGATGGCAAAGTCCCTCGGTACCTGCACTTTGCCACCAGCCGTGAGAACCGGTGGAATCACCAGCGTGGCTACCGCATCCAGATCGTCAGCTTTGCAGGCGACCCCTTGCCACAGAGCAGTGCTATGGAGAGGTCCATCAGCTGGGGCAGGTAGAATCTGCCAGGATCTTGTGTTTGTCTTTTGGATCAATGCCACCCTCTTTGAATTAAAGCAGGGGTGGGCTAAACAAAGTCAGCAGTTAACCACTATGCAGAGGGAATACGGACAGTTTAGCCATTTGTTTTCAAGCTAAATTTGTCTGTTTTGGCCTTCTGTAGCAGTAACCGCCAGTCTTTTTTGCAGCCCCTGCTGCAGATTTTGGTGGTGCAGCAACAGGTGGTGGGTTGTGGTGGGGGTCACACTGGGGCAGGGGGTGCAGAAGCCACAGCCAGCCAGCCTGTGGGCCACAAGGTTGCACATCCCTGAATTAAAGGATGGTCCCTGGGGGAAGGGAGGAGTGGTGGGTAGCGGCTGTTGTGATGCCGGCCACTGCTACAGGCCGGCCACTCAGTTATGGTCGAAACAGAGGACAGCACCGACGCAGGAAATCTGGGGTCAGCCTTGCATTGCTTAGGAAGAGTGTAAATATCCTGCTTCTCTCTCCCCACAATCCTCCCTCCCATCTCCCCCATGATCGATGTTCTTCAGGTACAAGCTGGCTGTCACCAAGAGGAAACAGGAGGAGCTGAGCAGCACCTGCATCTATAATCAGAATGACCCTTGGGACCCACTGGTGGCCTTTGCTGACTTCATAGACAATGAGACCATCGTCAATGAGGTGAGTGCCAGATCCTCCTCCCCCCCCCCCCCGTTTAAATGGGGGAGACACAGGAGCAAAAACGGAATCACGATGGCCCAGCGCTTGGCCCACAGATCAGGTGACATAACTGAGGAAGGGACGCCTAGGGAAGGGACGCCTGGGGTGCCTGGCTGTTTGGGTGCCAAGCACAGAGCAAGGATGCCAGCCTTCCCTGAGTCCATTGAAGTGGTGGCTGGTGGCCGACAGAGGGGGGGATCAGAGGGTGGCCTGCATCGTCTCCGGGGAGGGAGGTGCAGGGAGAGAGCAAGGGCAGCAGCCTCAGCCAGGCTTCTCCAACCCGGTGCCTCCATATGTGTCAGGCTACAGCTCCCATCCCCAGCCAGTGTGGGGGGAGGTGGCCTAGGTGGTCTGAGCCCAGGGTGCCCCAAGGAGATGTTCCAGCCATGGGGCGGGGGGGGGGTCTTTTGTGCTGATGGGTTTTAATACTGCTGTCTGTGTAAAATTTAACCAGCAGATTGTGACAACTAGTTTCATTAGCGGTGATTGTTGCTGCTCTTGTAATCTGCCCTGGAAGCTCGATGGACAGAAGGCTGGAGTAGAAATATAGAGACAGGAGAGGACAAACCTGCATTCAGGGAGCAAGCCCTGTCTCTGCATCATCTGCTGTGGTGCCGATGTCTTTTGTAGCTTAGGCAGCAGGGATGATGCCCCTTTCTGAGGTGCCCATTTCCCAGGAGGCAAACTGGTGAGGCTGAAAGAAAAGTCACTTACCTAGAGACCTAAGTGCAAGGCAGAGGAGGGCCCCAAGCTCCAAAACACACCACCGCCCTTTTGAACCCACGATGTTATGGTCCAGCACCCATTTCACAGAAGGCAAACCAATGAAGCTCAGGGACAAGTAACTTGGCCAAGAAAATGAGTAGAAGGCAGAGGTGGGGTCTGAGCCCCAAATGCCAAATCACACAGCACAACAAAATACCCATTTCACAGAAGGCAAATTGGTGATTCCCGGAGAAACACACCCAGTCACACCACATACTGCCCCCCCCCACAAAAAAACCCACACACAGGCAGCCTATGATTCTATGAACTCTATAAAACACAGACACAAAGCCCAGGCAGAACACACACCTCACTGAAACATCACACAAACAAAAAGCCAGCTAGCACATACCACACAACACCCAAAACAAAACCAACAAAACACAGGCAACACACACATGGGGTCCAGAGACAGCACAGATGGTGCTTAGAAACAAAGTTGGGGCTGGAGGGTGGTGAGATGCTTGTTACACACCAGCCTCCCCGATTTTTAAAAATCAGCAGTGGGGGGGTGCGTGGTGAGCACCACATGAGGTGTCCGTGGGTGGAGTGTGCTCATGACACTGCCAGCATCACACCAATCCAGCCAGGAGATTACCAGAGCATGGACCGCTGTAGCCAGCTGCCCTTATCAGCTGGCAGTTCAGCTGAAGCTGGTAAGAGACGCTGCTGGCTGCTGAGGTCACCTGGGCCTCAAGTGGCAGAGCTGGATCAAGGAGTGCCCTCAAGGTATGCAGCTGCTCTTTCAGGGAGTGCAGCCCCATCTAGGAGAGGCTGCACGCCCAATTCCTGATCATGGGGGCCACCTGCCCACAGGGCCTCTGCCCTTCCTGGATTCAGTTTCCATGTATTGCTCACATGTCCTGCCCATCACTGAGTCCAGACCCAGGTTCAGCACCTACCATGAAGACAGCAATCCAAGGGCCGGCACTCACCTCAGTGGGCATCACCTGTTGACTGTGCTACTCTGTGCAGCTGAGCTGAGTTGCACACCTGATATAGCAGGGACCTAAAATGCGGTCGTAGACCATCTGAGCTGGTTGCGCATCATCTACATTTGCAGCCAGTTCTCTATCAACCCACCAGTTCCAACGGATGCGGTTCCAGTTCAAGCATACAGTGAACAAACTCTCATGCCCTCATGACTAAGCAGGGCTCTCTTTCACTCGGCGTCTGACAGGCCTCTTTCTCGTTCTTTCCCTGTTGCTCCCCCACTCTCCCCATTTCCTTCTAGGATCTTGTCGCCTGGATCTCAGTCGGCTTCTTGCACGTGCCACATGCTGAGGACGTTCCCACCACTGTGACGATCGGCAATGGGGTGGGCTTTTTACTTCGGCCTTACAACTACTTCGACGATGATCCCTCCATCAACTCCCCCGATGGTGTCTACTTCACAGCTGATCAAGATGCTGGCATGTGTGACATCAACCAGGCTGCCTGCTTGCAAAAGACAGCCTCATGTTCCCCCAGCTTGCCTCTTTACACTTACAGTGGCTTCCATAACTTGAGAGGTCCCTGACAAGAAAAAAGACTCTGCATTTTGTCCCTTCAGCTTGCCAAAACATGCCTCCGTTTTGTTGAGCCCAAACTATGCCTCACCTGAACACCCCCAGTTCTACCTATCTATTTTGTCTGCTCCCTTACCTGCTGCTTGCTCCCTCAGTGTTATTAGTTTGGGCCTGGGGAGGTTTTCCTCTTAGGCTAACTGGATGCAGAGTTTCTGCTTTCACCTAAGAGTCAATGGGATGCTTCGCACAACCATTTTTCGCGTAATGGTTATATGGTAAAGCCATTACATGTTGACTCTGTTAGGATGTTGTAGGCTGATCTTGTAAATGCTCCAGTATGTACAGAGGTTACCACCACTTGGAAAATTATTGGGAATGTGAGTTGAGCCAGGAGGTGGTCATGGTTTTGTTGCATATTAGAGAGAGGTTCCAACAGGGACATACTAAAATGAATGAGAGAGAATAGCTATTGGAATACATTAAACCAAGGGTAATTATTAGCCGATTACACAGCAGTCCTGTGCCAAACTCCCCCCACCCCACAGGAATTCTGTGAACTGGAGTGGGGGCTTACCATGATCACAGGAGACAGCAGAGGTTTTTGCAGTGTTTGCAGGTGGGCTGCTCACTGCAGCTCTGCCACTTCAAATGGCAGCAAATCTTTAATGTAAAAAAAGAAAAGAAACACTTCTGAGAATCCTCCACCTGCTTCCTATGACATCTGTAAGTCCACAGAGGATCCCCCCCCCAAAAAAACAGAGGCATTATTTGGCTGTCCTATTTGGAAACACCCCCACACCTGAAAGTGTTGGGGTGAAAGACTGAATGTTTCAGCCTGGCAGTATCACATAGTTTTTTGGGTGGGGGGGTGTCTTCAAACAGGGACGTTTGCCCTTCCAAGCGGCCATTGTGGTGCAATTCCATAATAGCACAAGACAGACGCAGTAGATCTCTTGGGACGGTGAGCGTAGCGTGGCAATAGCCATGACAGTAGTTTCAGCTGACAATAGCTGCTTCCAGGCAGGCAGCTTCTGGCACTGCTAATCAGCTGCAACTACATGTGGAATTCCAGTTGACTCCCCACATATCAGAGGTATTGAGCTTTTCCTGAGTGTACATCTTGCCACACTCCATCCACACCGGTGGGTGTGGCATTGCTGCTATGGTTAGGGAAGATCCAATTCACCGGAGTGGCCATTCTTTAAAAAATGGCAAGAAATCCTTTAAAACACACACACAATTATTTAATGAATGCCAAAGTGTGTATTCATTTCAGTCAGATTGCCTCAGGAAAAATGTTGTTAAAATGTCTCTATTGAGTTGCAGTATGTGTATGTAGGTGCAGCAGGGGGTTGGCGGGGGGAGGCTGCACCCTTGAAAATAGCTGTTGGGGAGCAAAGGCAAGATGAGCTCAGCTGGCCACAGGATGCCTTGGCATGACTACTCTATTGGTGCTAGGAATTTCAGCAGCACCTGCTGTCCTGATACATGCTTGTGAACTTTCCTTTGCTGTGAGCACATGGCTCGTGGTCTGTGAAGTGAAATAAATGGGTCGTGTGCTTTCAATTACACTGTGTACGGTAACTGATTGTGTATTTGCTTGATATGTATGGTTGAAATGGGACTATATATTTGCCCGTGCGTGGTAGATTACATATGAGTACGTGTAGGTTAGGTGAGTTTCTTGTGAGGTGCATTGGTGTGTGGTTTGTAACGACACATACAGGTACGATACATGGTTAGGTATATGCGGTGGAATTTGGCTTCAATATGATGCTTTGTGCCTGATGCAAGCAATTTGCATATGTGGATGGGGGCTTCCTGCAAGAGAATGCACCTGGTGGAGCACCACTGTAGGCCTCACTGTATACTGTATGTCTTGTGTCAGCAAACCAGGGGACCCTAGCTGGTGTGCAAAAGTCCCCAGTTCCATGGCAGGTTATGGGTGACTCAAAGTCAGAAAAGAAAGCAAGCAATTGCATGAAAAAAATAGGACATGCGTCCCATCACTTGTACGTGCGGATTAATGTCATCTCTGTAATGGATGTTATATAGGTCTGTCTCTTGCATATATACATAGTTCAGTTGTCTAGTAGTTATAATGAAGGAAAATACCACCAAAGGGTGTGTACTCAGAGTCTCACTCTTAACTGTTTCATACATTACTATTTAATTCACTATTGCAGTTTAGAGAAATAAATAAAGAAGTGCACCAGAAATCAAAGCATTTTTTCTCTGTGCATGGACAAGAGCAACGTATCATGCATTTGGAGAGTTCGAAATAGTTATCGGAAATTGACTGCAGACATCCATATGGCTAAGAGTTCCAAAACTGTACCTATCCACAGTTTGGGCAGGGGGGTCTTTGTGTGCCCGTGACTGGTTGTACAGCTATCTTTCCATGTTTTCATGCAGCATATTATATAGGAAAAGTAATACTGACCTACATACAAAGTTGTTTTAAAGTCCATTGAGATCATGTATGCCAATAAATATCAAAATGGTGACAGAGGGTTGTAGGAGTGGAGCTACAAGCATTCCAGGGACATCTGCTTATAGCAAAGGAAAATTTCCAATGTCCGTTTGTAAGAACAAAAGTTTTCTGTTTGGCCACCAGAAGACAGTCCCTAAAAATCACTGTTAAGCAACCAATCACTCTTAGTTTAATTAATTTGTGACTGGCCATGTATTCCTGTGGTCATTCAGAATAAAGCAATGCATCCATGCTGTTATGCTAAACCTCAGCTGCTGTCCACAATGGCTCACTCACCCACCCCACTTTTTTGGGGGGGGTATTAATGAATTCACACTGAAATCTCTTGTTGGTTTGCTACTAGGCATGCTGCTACTATTGTAGGAACTAGTGCTGTGCTGAAAAAAATCTTCCACATTTTGTTACCATTCTCATTAAATTTGATAGAAAAGAAATCTCTTTTGAAAAGGAATTGCAAGGAAAATAAAATTTCAGAGCCATTCTCATGGGTTGTGTTCAGAGTTCTTCTGCTTCCCTTACTAATGAGGTGGCCAAGGAGTGTGTGTAAGTGCCCTGCCTTTCATTATACAAGCATCTCTCCAGGAGAGCCCCCTTGGCCACCTCACAGAGACAAGGCAAGGTCAAAAACACTACAAAAAGAAATGTAAAATAAATTATAAAATGCCTCAAGGATGAGATGGAAATATGGAAGCCTCTTTCATGGAGGAAGAAAACTTTCAGGAAATTGTGCATATTTTGGCACAGCACTGGCTCCATCTCTTCCCTGAAGTTGGCACAACAGTGTCCACCCTCACACCTGCTACAGGGTTTTCAGGGAAGTAACTATTAGAGACAAAATGCATCCACAATCACATCTCAGAAATATACAGCTTTTCTACACATTTATCATGTGCTCGTCATTCCCTACTCATGGTTGTTTGCGAGTCCTAGATGACATTGTGACCCTCCAGTTTCTCTTCTGTGTCTAGCAAGCACTTTCGGCTGGGTTTTTTTAGAGCAAGGAAAATGCGGCATTTAATTGTGAAAGCAAAAGAAACTACTTTTTTTCACATGTATTTGCGCTATTCCTATACTACAGTGCCACCTAGAGGATATGTAACAGAAAAGGAAACACTCTTGTGTAGTGCTCAGATCTCAATTCCACAATGAAATCAAAAGAAGATACAGTGGATTAACAGCCTGTTAACAGTCTCATGCAGAAAAGCTCTTAACGGTTGGAAGACCCTGGGGAAAGTGCCAAACCTTGAAGAATGTCAACTATAGCTTAGCCAAAATTTCACAGAAGACATTTTACTCAGGACAGTTCTGAGATGTTTCCTTTCTTCACCCCCCCCTTAAAACAAATGGCCACTTTGCAGAATTTCCAACAAATTTTCTTCACATCCTTTCAGCTGGCCACTTTCCCAACCCCTCCCCACTCTGATACCCCAGAACGACATGAGGCATATGGGGCATTGTGGAGGATGCAAAATGGGGGCCAGACTGCCAACACAGCTGCTGCTGTTGCCACTTGCAGCAGCAGCAGCAGCACAAAAACCCTTCAGAAAAAAGGAAAATGCTGCATTATGACGGTGAGCCCAACCTGTGAGAAGCTGTTGGAGAATTTCTCCTCCCACAGAGAAATTCTGTGAAATTGTTTTTCCAATTTCTCTGCCCACAAATAGCATGGAGAATTTTGAGAGGCCATTTGCGCACAGCTCTAGCAGGAATCAGCTGTCAGTTGGTGTTAAATTATTGCTATACCTGTGGGGATGCTTGAAAGTGTGGATAATCCTAGAGAACAGCGTAACTAACTTTTGTCATGTAGGGAAGAAATAGATGAGCAGAGTGCCAATTTCAAAGATAGTGCACACCAGATTTCCTTACCTGGTGGGAAGGAATGTGGGGTAGTTGCTACTATACTTTTATTTTTAGTGCTAAGGAGGTAAACAAAGAGGAAACAGCATCAGTTTAAGCTCAGAGAACAGCACAGAAATTGAATACATCCACTTAGGTTGATGTGAGAAGAAACAGCTTATTTAACTACTTATTAACAGCACAATCCTATACATGTCTACACAGAAATAAGTCCTACTGAGTTCAGTGGGGCTTACTCCCAGATAAGTGAGCATATGATTGCTGCCTAAATTAGGCTTTTATCTTATTGTTGGTTGTCTTGAGCACATTCATGTGAAAAGGTGGGATATACATTAAATGAATGAATGAATGTCTGCAGTTTGATCTGTTAAACTCTATCCTGTGGTATACAGCATGGACTGCTGTCTACAATGTTTATGCTGATTGTAACATCACTGGAGTCTCTCCTTTTTTAGGTCAAATACCTGCAAGAGAAGGAAAAATAGAATACTCTACATGAAGTTTTTAACCCACACCTTTACTGAGGCTTCTGCTTCCAGATCTTTTGCGGGATTATCTCTTTTACATATGTTGTGCTTCAGGCTTTTTCTTTCTTTGCCTTTCTATTTGTTCCATTACAAAACCTTAAAAGCACCTTGAAAACAATGCAGTGATTCCTCAAAGCCAACATGGATTTGTCAAGAACAAATCCTGCCAGACTAATCTGATCTCATTCTTTGATCAGGTAACCTCTCTTGTGGACTGTGGGAATGCTGTGGACATAATATACCTCGAAGCTTTCAACAAAGTGCCCCATGATATCCTGATTAGCAAACTAGCTAAAAATGGGCGAGATGAAACAATTATCAGGTGGATCCACAGTTGGCCACAGGACTGGACTCAAAGCGTGCTTATCAATGGGACCTTCTCAAACTGGGGAGAGGTAACGAGTGGGGTACCGCAGGGCTCAGTCCTGGGCCCAGTGCTCCTCAACATTTTTATTAATGATTTGGAGGAGGAGGTGCAGGGAATGCTGAGCACATTTGCAGATGACACAAAATAGGGTGGGATAGCTAATACCCTGGAAGAAAGAAACAAAATTCAAAGTGATCTTGATAGACTGGAGCTCTGGGCAGAAAACAACAGAATGACATTTAATAGGGATAAATGCCAAGTTCTGCACCAAGGAAAAAGAAACCAAATGCATAGTTACAAGATGGGGAATACTTGGCTACAACAACAACAAAGATGGGAGAGGTTCTGGAGGATGATGACATCATGTAAAGGACCCACAAACTACCATGAGTAAGGAATCACAAGCACAAAATAAAGGCCTCGTGTAGCAGGACTGACAGCCAGGGGAAGAGTGGGAGGATGGAGAGACTATAGGAAAGGAGCAACGTACTGAGGGGCAATCCTCTCGTAATGATAACAAATAACAAAGAGGATCATCTTTCAACTTAGTTAGTCATCTCTCTGTGAAATGTTCTGTATTTCAGTTGCTTTTGATCCCTCTGTCTTTGGAAAATGAAGCCTGCCTGCCTCTCTGTGTAGCAAGCAACATACGACCTTAGGGGACAATGAATGCTTGAAGACAGGGAAAGCCATGTGCACAGGGATGTTTCTAGCCATCCCTGGTCCTTGTGGTAGACCTGCAGATGCTCTGTGAACTCAGTCTGCCACCGAAGGGGAGAAGTTGCAAGGTAAAAACAGCAGGGTTAATATGTAACAATCGTATCGAACGAAGGGTAGGAAGGTGAGTGAGGAGGGAGCAATTGCCCTTGGCTTCAGGAACCCCCTTGCTGCAACACTGGGCCTTCCTGGCACAGCCCCCCAGCTCCCTGTCAATGGCCAACAATAACCCTGATCCAAGTGAGGGCCAGAGGGTGCTGGCCTCTTAAGCTTCTGACGGAGGCCTCTGTGGCAAGCTGCTCCAAAGCTGGGACTGGCTTGTAAGAGAGGCCGGGGGGGAGGTCCAGTTGAGCCTCACTGCACCCTCAAACCAGGGCATGTGTGCTCCTAGTAAGTCCCTCTTCCCAGAACATAGACCTGAGCCATCCTGGCCTGCAGGTTCATGCCTCTCAGGCGGTTGTTACCAGCCTGGCCTCTCCTCACTGGGAGCACAATCCATATTTGCTGCCTACGCTGTAGAAACAGGAGCCCAAAGTTGAGCAGCTTTGCTTTAGTGCCCCACCCACCTGATAACAACATAACACTTTGGGCTGGATCCAAATTTAGTCATACTGTTATAGAAATTTCAGTTGTAATATGTCTGTTATCCCATGATTTTATAAGCTAGGCTATGTCTGTTTTACCTCAGTGTGAGACTGCCATGCTAAACCAAGACACAGCGCCTTATCAGAGACTCAAGAATGCCAAGAATGTGTTTACTGGAGTACAAGGCTACCTCTCTGCACTTGCCTAGATATGTCAAAGGTGCTGCCTGTCTTCTGTTTCCCTCTCAGCTAGACAAAGAGATTAGTACAGCGCAAGCGTAAGACAGCCCCAAAGGTCTTGCCTATATAAACTTTTGAATCACATCACTTGATTGTAACCTTTGATGGAGCGTTAGCCCCAAGGGTTGCCTTATTCTGCAGAATAAAATCGTGTTGGACCAGATCTCTGCCTCCTCTCGTTCTTGGTAAACGAATTGGAAAGTCTACCAGGGAAAAGAACACAATTTTTGTAACAATACAAGGCCCACTGAAATCAGCGGAGCTTAGGTTGGTCATGACTAAGTAGGTGAAGTTAGTCATGACTAATTTTAGTCCCATTGATTTCAGTGGGTCTAATCTAAGTATGACTAAATCTGCATCTAACCTTTTAAACCTACCCAGGTATAGTAAACCAAGGAAGATGTTTGTTAAGAATAGAGAAGAACAGGTGTCTAGGTGAGGAGAATTCGGAGCAAAGTTGCACAGCACAACAAATGATGCATACAGGTTCTAGCCTGTATTATTGCTCTGATGTCTGTAGTTGTTACCTTACAAACTGACCAATCCATGGTGGGGAGGGGAGATGAGTTACAAATGGATTGATGCAGCCCCTGCTTGTTATCCTTCTAAATTAATTATCACCCACCCCATATATATGCACACATATATATGCTGGGTTGACCATGTGGTGCCTTTTCTTTGCATTTCTTGGGAAATGCCATTGTCAAAATACCAAAGGCCTGGAAATCCTGCCCAGCACTCTATGCTGTGTATAGTCCTGAGCAAGATTTCTAGGTCTCTGGAATGTTGACAGTGGCATTTCCCTGTCAGAGTCTCAGCTCTGAGAACAGAGATAAGATTGAGCCCAAATTAAGCCCTGCAGATGATATACTACCAGAGATATCTTGTGACATATATCCATGCCAGTAATACCCTATCTCTTCCTGCCCCCCTATCCCCAGAATTTTAAGATTTACCCAGACACTTTCAAGCCTAACTTTGCAACCTTAAGGGTGGAAGTACTCCCTCCCCTTCTTCTTTTGTAATGAAATGTGTGACAGTAAGAATTCTGAGTTCTGCACCCAGTGTCAGTTTCTGCACGTGTGCAGCACAGTTGTGGAATACGCACTGCCTTGGATATACATACCGAGATTTCTCTGGCAGTGTATCATCTGCAGGGCTTCATTTGTGCTCGATCTCATCCCTGTTCTCAAGGGGTGAGACTCTGCTGGGGAGCACATAAGTTATGACCCAGCAGAAGAGCACTGGTAAGCAGTGTGCAGTGTGCATGTTACATTACAGACAGTCCCCACAGCCAGCCTCCGTGTACTGTTTATGGGCCAGGGTGCCTGCATCATGGGGGACGACTTCCAGGTAGGTTTTTTTGCCACTGTTAAAAATGGATTGTTACCAAACTGCTGAGTGGATCCCTGCACTTCTTTTTCTTTTGCTACAAGCCTCCATGTACTGTTGTATCTGGGCCATGGCTCTGCAGGGCAGGGGGAAGTTAATATTTTCCCCTTAACAGTTCCCCCAATCCAAATGCCCCCCCCCCAGTTGCTATTAGCTGTGGAGGGAAAAACATAGTATGATTTCCACGCCACAGTGAATAGCATTTGGGGGTTGGGGGAAGGGCATGTACTGGGGAATCAGAATGAGAAGAAGGGTTAACCCTCCATCTGCCAGCATCATGGCCTCAACCCAAATCAACTCCACACACACACACACACACACACACAGAGCGAGAGAGCAAGTGAGAGAGAGAGAGAGAGAGAGAGAGCGTGCATGTATGCGTGCGTGCGTGCACGCTTATTTTAGACAAAGAAAATGGTGTCAGGAGTTCTGCAGTTAGATCTGCTAAGCTTCTTACTAAAATCCCTGTTATTGGTTTACCTGCCCAACGGCTCCTTTTAGGAAAAGAAAAGGATTTGGGAGATCCAATCACAGATCTCTCATGTAACATGTAGCTTGGCCCTGAGTCACCGCTCTATGGTGAGGAATGGGTTTCTTAGGTTCCTTGGGAGTTCAGGGCCAGCTGCATGTGATGCCCAATGTGTCACTTGGAAGCATGTCGGAGTTTCAACCTGAAATAAGAGGCGTGGGCGTGGGGCTCATCGGGATTGGGAGCAGGGATGGAAGGGGATGCTGTGGTCCAAGAAGAATTACCTCCCTACTATTGAAAGCAAGCCTTACATGCGCCACAGTGACCTGCCAGGTGCCATCACGTGTTGTTTGGCCCTCAGCATATGCTTTGCTTGTGTGCAAAGCCATCCGGCCAGAACGCTGAGCAATGCAAGTGGGGCTTATGGCTACCACACCCTGCAGTCTTTCCCCCAGCTCCTTCATGCGAGGCCCTCCCCTTCCAGCTTCGCTATTTATGTAGTGTATGAACCAGGATGTTGTGCTGGATGTCATGAAGCTGAATGATTAGCAGAGAGGCCCTGGGAAAATCTGGGAACATACTGTTGTGGAGTGATGTAATCCAGCTGGTGGTGTTAGCGGAATAAAGGTTGGCCAACGAGAAGAACTGTGCATGATGAGGCTTGTGGCAGTTTGCATCCCTGTTTCCTAGGTCAGGTGGTGTATGAACAGCTCAAGAATGTCATAGCAAGAGGCTATGCCTCAACATGGCCTCTTGCTAGCTGTAGGGTTATGGGGACCACAGACTAGGAGAAAAAAATGGAAGAGGTAACCAATCGGATCCAGATCTTGAACATGAAACACAGAAGAAAACAAAAATAGGTTCCTTCTGAATGCAAGTAGCTGTGTCAAAAACAAGAGGTGTGGCAATCCTCTTGGGACCAGGAAGAAACCATCTAAAGAGGCCAGAAAAAAATAATTTACCTTTAGCTAATGCATTTCAAGCCACTGCTCTTTATCCATGCCAAAAACAATAAACAAAGAAGTCTACTCACATCTATGCCATCAATGTGTGAATCTTAATAAAAGAATTAAGGCAGAAGTAGAACAGGAATTTCTGCAGTATGAACATTTATTGGATGGCATGTGTTTGAATTCTGGGCTCCCATTTAAAAATTTCCAGCTGCTGAGCCCAACCTATATATGAAGCTAATGAATGAGTGTCCAAGCACAAACCCCGATGTTGCCATTCTTCTACTGGGGCAGGGTGGGTAGGTGGGAAGTAAGAGAAAGGGGGGCTGAACAACTATCACTCCTCTAGATCCAGTAGTCCAATGCCTACATTTTCCCAGGGGAGCAGATAGAAGGAGGGAGAGAGATCATCCTGCTGAGGATGCAGGAAAAGAGGGCTTTCCTGTGTTTGTCCCATTGACTGGGTTCACACAACATAATAACCCACACCCAAGGTTCAGTGTGGGTTGAGTGTGGATTTGTTGCTGGATTGTGAACTGTGGGTTGTTCATGGTTAACAAACCATGGTTTGTTAGCCCGGCTGGGTTCAGACAACACAACAACCCACTGTTCAACAACAACTCACGGTTCAACGACAACCCACACACAACCCATACTCAGTCTTGAGCGTGGGTTATCATGTTGTGCGAACTATCTTACTTTCTCATAGTGAAACATGGGGGGGGGGACTGAGCTCCCAGTGGGGACACCACACTGCATTATGGGTCTTTTCTTCTGCCAGCTTCATCTTTATCCCATGCAAGACGGGCAAAAGAAGACATGCTAAGCTGGTTGTACTCTGGGGGTCTTTGCTGGTGGTTCACATGGCAGGAAGGGTTGGAAGCATCCCTTGCCTCTGTTCCTGTCAAATGGCTACCAGGGGGGATCTTCATGACAACGGAATGAGAAGCGGGTTGGAATATTATCCAGATTTTCATGGAATCAGCTTTGGTCCATCAGGGACACAAAGCAAGAAAAAATGAGTGTACTGTACCTTTAAAATCTAGTTTTCATGGGTCACACAGCGCTTGAAAGAAACACACTTCTGGGTTAGGTGGGGGGAGTAGAACTGAATGTCATCAACGTGGCAGGGGCAGCTGAACCAATGAGAGAGGCTTGATTCCCACCCCCGTCCAGGCTCCCCCCATCTTTTGCATGAAGAAGCCAAAATCTCCGATTCTCCGGTACAGCATCTGAATGCTTCCTATGAGAGCAGCCTGCCCAACCCCTGAATAGATTCTGCAGGATCTATTTCTGGAAATACAGAGAGTCACCATTTGAAAAATGCCCCCCCCCCCCGAACAACAAAACGGCTGCTGGCGCACATCTCAAGGACCCAGGTAAGGAGCTGGGGCTGGGTGGCGGTGGCACGGCTGGGCTTCTGGATTGCGCCAAAGTGTGCCGAAGTGCTTTGGAGAGATCCGACCTGCTTCATGCCCCCTCCGCCTCACCTTGGATGCAGTGCGAAGTGGCCCAGTGCACCCCACTTCTACTCAGAGCTCAGGCTGAAGTGGTGCACAGTCCTAGTGCTCAGTTGTTACTGAGAGAGCGGTTGGGTAAGGGAGCTATCATCTAGGTGCTTTCCCATTCTGCAAGCTCCCCACACTCCCATGAGGTGGGCATTTACCCACCATTTCCCACTGATGCCTGTCTACATATGCAGCAGTGTTCATCTGCCAAGGGAGTTAATGTTGATACCAGGACAATACTCATCCACCCATCTATAGTGGGCGTTGCACGCATCTCCATCCTCTTTGTTCCTGTTTGTTCTGTCAGAGGTGAGCAGCTGGCCTGCAGCAGCAATAGCTGAGTGGAGTGTTTGGTGTTCACCCATAATTGCGGCTATGTTCCCATCCCCTTTCCAGTGCAAAGTGGGAGTTCAGTTTACCAGTACTTGGGGTTTAGTGGCCAAGAGGGCCCTTTGGTGTAAAAGGCACACTCCCCCTTTCTACTCCCCGCTGTTGAGTGAGGGTGGGCTGTCAAGCCAGCACGGTTGTTAGGGAAGTGCCTGGGAGCTTCCAGCTAGAGGGCTCCTGGCACGAACACTGAGACAGCGTTGTGCAGCTCATCTGGCTTTTCTTTCTTACCAGTTTTGTTTCTGATTAGAAGCAGTCAGAAAACCCACAAGCCCTCCACCCCTGTAAATGCCGTGAATGAGGCAGTGCGATTGCACAATAAATGCCTTGCCTGGAAGCACCCATGTCCTATTAATGATGGTGTTTGAGTGCTCTACACACTCGTCAGCTTTCTTGGGGGGGGGCATGATGGAGGAAGTGCAACAATCATGGTTAGGAACAGTGGGGACTGTTGCTGTTGTTTTGCGAGGGGGGGGGGGTTGGGATTTCCTGTGGGCGTTTGTACCTGAAGCAGAGTGCCTGTAAGGGTTCGGAGAGTTTTAATCATCTCCTCTTCCTATACCTGTTCTCAGCTTTTTGTTGCTTATGCAAAATGCGCTTTCACCAAAGTTCCCCATCACCGCAGTCCTCATTTTCGTGCACTATGTTTTCTTGAAAGGAGGGCAGAATGATGGCACTATGCTGCATGTCTGGGTATGAGATGGGTGTTCCCCCAATGGGATTCATGTCTACCAGGTGGTGTGCTGTGATTTGCTGCAGAGCTTGTTAGTTTCCTCCATTGTGGTTGCATGGGTGGAACAGCAGAAGGTGGAGGGGGGCTGATGTCTGTGACTCACAGACAGCTGTAGGCAACACTCCCTTCAGTGCAATTGCCAAGTTGCTGCAGAAGGAGATGGGAAGCAGGGCCATTCCAGCAGCTCTGCTGAAAGACCAACTCCGTCGGGCTCCTCCTCTCCCTGACCTGTTTCCATCTGGTCATTATAACAACCGCTATTTCAGTTTACGAATTGGCTCCTCCCTTTGCTTCCCCACCCCCCAATCCTTTTTTCCTTTTGGGCCATGTCTTTTGTAAACCAGGAGGCAGGGGCTGTCATATTTTGAATTGAATTTTGAAATACAGGCATCCAGAGCACCGTCCGGTACAGTCTTATTGGATGAGTTTCAGTTATTGAGGCCCGAGGATGCAGACAAGGCGCTTGGCCAAGTCCGGTCGACCACCTGTGTGCTCGACCCTTGTCCTTCATGGCTTATTACGTCAAACGAGGGGGGATGTCTGGCTGGGTCCAGGAGGTTGTAAATTCCTCCTTGAGAGAGGGAGTGGTGCCGGCCTCATTAAAAGAGGCAATAATCAGGCCACTCCTGAAAAGCCTAACCTGGACCCAGAGGATGTTAACAACTATTGGTGGGTGGCGAACATCCCCTTCCTGGGAAGGTGCTTGACCGGGTTGGTTGCAGGACAAGTCCAGGCACTCTTGAATGAAATGGATTATCTAGATCCATTTCAATCAGGCTTCAGGCCTGGTTTTGGAATGGAAACTGCCTTGGTCGCTCTGTGTGATGACCCTGTGGGAGAGGGACAGGGGGAGTGCGACCCTGTTGATTCTCCTGGACCTCTCAGCAGCTTTCAATACCATCGACTCTGGTATCCTTCTGGATAGGTTGTCTGGGTTGGGATCATAGAATCATAGAATAGTAGGGTTGGAAGGGACCTACAAGGCCATCGAGTCCAACCCCCTGCTCAATGCAGGAATCCAAGTCAGAGCATCCCTGACAGATGGCTGTCCAGCCTAGTCTTGAATGCCTCCAGTGTGGGAGAGCCCACCACCTCCCTAGGGAATTGGTTCCATTGTCGTATTGCTCTAATGGTCAGGAAGTTTTTCCTGATGTTCAGCCGGAATCTGGCTTCCTGTAACTTGAGCCCATTATTCCGTGCCCTGCACTCTGGGATGATCGAGAAGAGATCCTGGCCTTCTTCTCTGTGACAACCTTTCAAGTATTTGAAGAAAGTACTTGAATTTGGAGGTACTGCACTGCAGTGGTTCCACTCCTATCTGGATGGCCAATTCCAGAAGGTGGTGCAGGGGGATTATTGCTCTGTGCCTTGGCAATTATGCCATGGGGTTCCACGGGGCTCTGTTTTATCCCCTATGCTGTTCAACATCTACATGAAACTGCTGGGGGAGGTTACCCAGAGGTGTGGGCTGAGGTGCCATCAATATGCGGATGACACCCAGCTCTACCTCTCTTTTTCATCAAACCCAGGTGAGGCAGTGGCTGTTCTGAATCAGTGCCTGGGCATGGTAATGGACTGGATGAGGACCAATAAACTGAAACTCAATCCAGACAAAATGGAGGTACTGTTAGTATTAGTTCATCTGCCCAGCTAGGTGATGTTCAACTTGTTCTGGAGGGGGTTGCACTCCCCCCTAAAGGATCACTTTTGTAGTATGTGGTACTCTTGGACCCACAACTGTCACTTAGGGCACAGGTGAACTCAGTGGCATGGAGCACTTTTTATCAGCTTAGGCTGGTATACCAACTACGCCCTTATCTGGACAGTGATAGCCTAGCTACAGTTATCCATGCTCTGATAACTTCTCATCTGGATTACTGCAATGTGTTATATGTGGAGCTGCCTTTGAAAATGGTCCAGAAACTTCAGCTAGTGCAAAATAGGGCAGCAAGATTGTTAACAGGGACTGGCCAATGAGATCACATAATGCCAATACTATTCCAGCTGCACTGGCTGCCAGTCCATTTCTGGGACCGATTCAAAGTGCTGGTATTAACAGTCAGAGCCCTTAATGGCTTGGGGCCAGGTTACTTGAAGGATCGTCTCCTCCCATATGTGTCTGCACAGATACTGTGTCCAGATCTCGGCACCGCACTTTAAGAAAGATGCAGACAAGCTGGAGAGGGTTCAGAGGAGGGCAACAAAGGTGATCAGGGGACTGGAAACAAAGCCCTATGAAGAGAGACTGAAAGAACTGGGCATGTTTAGCCTTGAGAAGACTGAGGGGAGATATGACAGTGCTCTTCAAGTACTTGAAAAGTTGTCACAGAGAGGAAGGCCAGCATCTCTTCTCGATCATGCCAGAGTGCAGGACATGGAATAATGGGCTCAAGTTACAGGAAGCCAGATACTGGCTGAACATCAGGAGAAACTTCCTGACTGTTAGGGTAATACGACAATGGAACCAATTCTCTAGGGAGGTGGTGGGCTCTCCCACGCTGGGGGCATTCAAGATGAGGTTGGACAGCCATCTGTCGGGGATGCTCTGACTTGGATTCCTGCATTGAGCAGGGGGTTGCTCGATGGCCTTGTAGGCCCCTTCCAACCCTACTATTCTATGATTCTATGAACAGCTATCCCTGCGTGACACCTTCTGGAACTGTCCAGACAGAAAGGAACGGAACCACTGCAGAGCAGTGCCCCCAACCCCCAACTCCCTCAGGCGATCCAGAAGGATATCATGGTTGATGGTATCAAATGCTGCTGAGAGATCCAAAAGAATCAACAGGGATGCACTCCCCCTATCAATTCCCAGGCGAAGATCATCCACCAAGGTGACCATGGCAGTCTCAATTCTGTATCCCACTCTGAAGCCAGTTTGAAATGGGTCCAGATAATCAGTTTCATCCAAGACTGCTTGGAGTTGAATGGACACCACCTTCTCAATTATCTTGCCCCCAAATGGTAAATTACTTACAGGCCTATAATTATTGAAGTCTATGGGGTCAAGGGAAGGCTTCTTCAGAAGCAGTCTAACCATTGCTTCTTTTAGACATGATGGAAAATTACCATCCCTTAGGGAGGCATTAATAATATTCAGCAAATGTTGCTTTACCATCTCCCCTCCCTGGACTACAAGCCAGGATGGGCAAGGATCGAGAGGGCAAGTTGTCTTTCTGACCAAACCAAGCAGCTTGTTCACATCATCAGGAATCACAAGCTGAAAATTATCCAGTTTAATTGTGCAAGCAGAGTTGCTGGACACCCCACTGTTGATTTTTGTCCCCACAACAGTGTCCAAGTTGGCGTGTATCCGAAAGATTTTATGTGCAAAAAACTCATTAAAGGCATACAGCAAGCTACTGAAGGCTCTAAGATCAGATTCAGTGTATGTGTGTGTGTGTGTGTGTGGGGGGGGGCTGACTCAGATCTCTAGCCACCCTGAACAGCTCAGCTGGGCGTGAGTTTGCGGATGCAATACATGCAGAGTAGAAAGCTCTCTTCGCTGCACGTATCACCACCTCATAGGTCTTCAAATGATCCCTATGATGTGTCTTATCAGATTCAAGTTGAATTTTCCACCATCGGCACTCTAGTTGTTGTCCTTGCTGCATCAGCTCCCTCAGTTCTTCTGTAAACCCTGGAGCTTGTTTGGAAGCGGGTAGGAGAGGACATCTAGGAGTGACCATGTCAATAGCCCTGGTCAGATCTTCATTCCACATAGAGATCAGGGACTTGACAGGGTTGGTGGCGGCACCAGCCAAGAAACCCCCCAAGGCATTTTGGAATCGTAATGGATCCATCAGCCTTCTGGGGCGGACCATCTTAATTGGTCCTCCACCCCTGCGGAGGCAGGTAGTAGCCGTGATACCAGCCCTGACCAGACAGTAATCCGTCCAAGACAATGTGGAGACAGATAGAACCTCCACCCATGAATCATTCTCCTGATTGGAGAAGATCAAATAGAGCATGTGACCAGCTTCATGCATCAGCCCCTTGACCATCTGGGGCAGGCCCATGGTTGTCATGGTCGCCATGAACTCCTGAGCTACATTTGGCAAGCTGGACCTGAGGGGCATGTTGAAGTCCCGCAGAACGAAAAGCCTGGACAACTCCAACACCAGCTCCGAGACAGCACTGTGAGCTCAGTTAGGCAGTGGGGTGGCTGGTACCCTAATAGAATCCCCAATCTGTCCCTAGTCCTGAGGCCGAGGTATACACACTCGATGTGAGCCAGTTCCTTCACAGTGAGTCTGGTCAGGGGGATGTTATCTTTCTGGGCCACTGCTATGCCGCCTCCCCATCCACTTCTCCTTACCTGCTCTACCATGAAGTACCCATCCAGGAGAAGCTGTGTCCATACATGCCTGCTTATCTTCCCCAGCCAAGTCTCCGTAATGCATCCCAGGTCAGCCTTTTCATCCAAGATTAAATCATGGATGGTTGTGATCTTATTCTAGACTGACCTGGCATGGCAAAGGAGCAGGCAAAGATTCTGCGGGCGGCTTGGCCCGCTCCCCAAGGTACCTCGGCTGACAAGGCAACCAGAAGGCTAGATAGGTGTAAAGTATTACACCTCCTATTAATTTTATGCTTTAATATAAATACTGATGGCAGCTATATTTATGGTGGAACTTCACCCTTGTGGAAAATAGGGTCTGGACTAAGCTCATGCCTCTCTGCTGATCCTTATCCATCACAGTTCCAAGACTGCCTGTTTCCTCCCCCTCCTGTCTTGTAGCTGCATCGGATTTGCACTGATCTAACAGAATAATGACACCCATATGCCATCATACCTTCTCTATGCCATCATAAGTTGAGGGTAGGCTGGCAAAAGGGATTTAATACTGATCCTACCCTTATCCAGCCAGCATAATTAAAGAATAGCATTGCTCTGCTCATTCCTGTAGGTTGGTTAACAAAAATATAATATTTATCAGTCCCTCTCTGTTGTACTGAGGTCAGAGTTTATAGTTTTACCTAGACAAAAGCTATTGCATGAGCTTTTAAGGGGCCTGGACTTACAAAATGTTCTCCAAAGCATGACTGTTTGAAGAGCCTGTCATCTCTGTGCTGTGAAGTATCTCTTGAATAAACAGGAGATCAGATCAGTCTTTAAAATTAATATTAACATCTCCATCCTGTCTGGCTTCAGTTTGAACACCCTCATCTAGAAGAAATAGAGCTGTGCCATGAGCAACCTTATCCCCAGGAAACCCCTTCCAGTGATTTCATGTAGTTGTTAACAAATATGGGAAACAAGAGAGAAACCTGCAGCACTGCACAGGCAAATTGCATGGGCTGAAGCAGCAGTCCCCCAGCACTGTCCTCCATATTCAAGAGTCAAGGGCATCCATGTGCTCATCTGCACATGTGAGCACATTGGTTTCCTTCTGCATGGCCCATTAATTTCTCTAGGGCAGAGGGGGGCAGAAGGTAGATTGGGACCAACCAGTAGATCTCTGGGGGATTTTTACAGTAGATCCTCAAGTGGTCTGATTCCTTATGCTGGCTTTCTTCGCACGGAGCTTTTATCTTGCAATTGAGATGGCTCCTTCACAGAAGTTGCAGGCTCTTTACATGACCCCGTGTCCCTCCAGGGCAATTCCTGCACTAAATGCCCTTTGTTCTGTTTTTAAATAGATCGCAGATAATGAGCTCTCAAATTATCCCGTTGTGTGTGAAAAGAGGAAAAACAGCAAGAAGAGGAGCGCACCCAGGTTTCAGTAATACACACCAGATCTGCCTTCTCATCCATGATTCGGGGCCGATCTACATTGTGCCCGCCGCTGCAATGAAGTTGGGCTCCTGCCGGCTTAAACGCACCTGCATTAAAACTTGATTATCCACACTCACCCGTCTTCCCCGGTTCCAGTGCTTCCTCGAATGCGCTATGCCTGTTCACACTCCCCGCCGTGCTGTTTACCCGCTCTCCGTCAAGACGCCCGTCATTGGCTGAGCGGCAACTCCTCCCGCCTCAGCAAACACACGCCCCCTCCTCCCCCTCCCTCCGCATCTTTCTGCACTCGCTCAAGGCAAAACCCCACCACACCTGCGTCACTCCCCCCCATCGATTCTCTTCGCACACCTTCCAGGCATATTGTATCCCTCTTCGGAGCACAATTCTGCCAGAAGACATGCCTTGAGAAATGGCGACATATTACTGGCTGCTTTTTGTCTCCACGAATGCCCTTATGTGCGCTCTCAAGGCACTGATAGCTCTTGACCGTCTGGTGTCCCAGTGCAGGAAGTCCAGGGTCCAGATCCTGTGGTGGTATTGTCAGCGCCATCTGAACCTCGCTTCAAGGATGCTGCGAAATATGCTCACCCTCGCCCAGAACACGAGTTTCCTCCCATCCCTCGTGTTTTCCGGAGGTACTGGGTACGGCCGAGCAGCCAGGACTGGTGGGAGAGGCTTGTTCTGAAGGTATGGAACGATGAGAGATGGATTGAGCACTTCAGGATGTCTCGTCAAACCTTTTTCAAAGTTGTGGATGAGGTGTCCCCATTACTGAGGAGACATTCCACCCAGATGCTCGCAGCGATCCCAGTGGAGAAGAGGGTGGCCATCACAATTTGGAAGCTCGCAAATCCCTTATTGTACAAGTCTGCAGGGGAGCAGTTCGGTGTTGGGAAAGCCACTGTCGGGGAAATTTTTGTGGAGGTGTGCCTCGCTCTGGAACATGTTCTGCTACGGAGAACGGTGTGCCTAGGCAACATGGACGCGGTGAGCAGGGGCTTGGGGGGTGGGGGGAACGCAGCTTTTGGGCGGGAAGTTGGGATCTTCGAAGAATCGGATCTTCGGAGAAGCGATGTTCCGCAGTTCACTCTTGTGCCAAACTAGGCTTCCCTGTCATGATATGCTCTGCGTTGAGATTTGCGGAGGATAGTACAGGAATGATCATGGGTGTGCCCCTAGATGTGTGCGTGTGTGCTACCACATCCCTGGGCGGAGTAGGCGAGCATGGGAGGTCCTGTGGGATGCTACATGCTTGTCCGGGCTTGTCCGGGCAAGTGTGCACGGAAATGGAGCAGGCAACGAGCGGGGAGGATCATTCACTTGGTGAGGGGCTGTCATCCTTTCACTGCTCCCTACTAACTTGGCTCCCCCCTCTCTTTCCAGGCACTGCTTGGCTTCTCCCAGTTGGGCTTCCCGGGGGCCTTCGCAGCTTGCGACGGGACGCATTTGTCCATAGTCTCCCCGATCAGACAGGGCGGGGAATTTATTAATCGGAAGCAGTACTACTCCATGCTTCTGCAGGGCACGACAGACCATGCCAGACGTTTCATCAATGTGGAGATAGGATGGAGTGGCAGAAATCATGATGCCTGGCACAGGTCCCCGCCTAAAGGGCAATAGCGCCGATCAGCCAAATCGCGGCACTGGGCAGTGCAAGAACTGCCCAAGAAACCGAGATTCATGGGGTAGCGGGCACAGGGTGACCCTGGGTAAGCATTGCGAGCACCCAAGCCTCGACTGACCTCACACCTTTGCACCCTCCTGTGTAATCACACTCATGAGTCACCCCCCTGAAGCACATGCAGGTACCACAGTTCCCATTATGCGTGCTTGGAACAGTCCATGAGCAGGGAAGAATGCGGGATAGAACCTGCACCGAGAACCTGTAACGCATCCCGCAACTCACCGCTCCCCTCATTGGGCTGGTCCACCTCCTGTTCTGGGAATGGCCATTCCTCTTCCCGAACCATGCTGTCATCTCCTGTGAAAAGGTGGCAAACGTGTGACCTCATGCATATGTTAGACCTCAGCACCTCAAGCCCCCGATCCCACACACAAATACACCCAGGACATATTGCTAAACCACAGGGTGCCGATGTCATGGTGTGGGACAGAATGCAGGACACAGCGCTATCGAGGCCCATGCTAAGAGTAGGTCCATTCCAGGACACCTGTGAGGAAGGTCTGTGGCAATGCATGACTAGGATATCAAAGCACTGTGCCCAGCGTTGCGGATACTCACCCTGGCCGGGACACCCAGCAACCTCGCACTGACCCATGTCTAAGTGCTCCCCCTCTTCCGCTGATGCCCCCAGTGGCTCCAAGGAAGGTGCTCCAAGAGGGTCACATTCTGGAGATTCCGTGTGCGCACAGCCCCTGCGGATCTGCAGACTCCCCGCAACGTGCTTCGGGCAGACTGTGGCATCCCCACGAAGAATCCCATGCAGCTGAGCGGAATATGGGCAGGTCGCCGCACTGTTCCCAGATCGTGAGTTGTGATTCACCACCCACCTGTAGTCCTGGCGCATGGACTTGGTCTTGGACCTGCACTCTATTGCGCTACGCTGGTGGCCACATGTGGTCATCTCTCTGGAGACCTCCTCAAAGAAATCCAAGTTCCTGTGGCTGCTATGCAGCTGTTCTTGGATCTTCTGCTGCCCTCAAATGTCCAGCAAGTCCTCAATCTCTGCGCACCTCCAGGACACCCCTCTTCCCTTGCTGGAGGATGCCATTGTGGTTTTGCATTGGTGGGAGAAGGCAACTGAGTGGGTCTTCCCACCTGCTCTTCCACAGGTCAAAAAGGCTGCGCTGAAAGCCTGCCTTGATGGGGTCCACCGTGGAGGGCCCCTCTGCAGTCGGTGTTTGAGGACCCTGATCCTGGAAACAGGACAACAGAGGAACTCTGAGAAGGGAGGGCTACATTGCTGCTTGATGCTAGAGCCAATCCTCCCCTCTCCATGCACCACCACACAAGTCGGCGCACTTGGCCAGCATGCGCGGGGGTCCTGAGCAACGGGGGGGAAGGACACTCCCAGGCGCAGTGTGCCCTGATCTGGGCCATCTCATTTGAATCCCAAACGGAGATTCCACGTGGGAGCGTGGGAGCTCGGGCACCCCACGGCTCACCTCCGTTCCTTACTCGACCATGGGCATGCCTCAGCATGCGGCGTGACCAGAGAGACACGGCGCGGAGAGAACAACACCCATCATGAAAGCTATTCAGGAGGGGGAGCTTTCCTGGGGAAGTCATTCTAGGACCCTTGGGCACCGCACGCAACACATGGGTAAAGTCTCCCAAAAACACATTCCGTGTTCCATCGCAGCAAAAGCAACTCCCAGCCCTGAAATCCCCAGGCGGGTGGGGGGGAAGTACGCACGATGAAATTTTGCAGAGAGAGGGGGAGCCAAGGGGGCAGCAGGGTGCAAGCGGGTGTGTCATGAGGAAAGCAGTGTAGGGTTTGAATGGGGATACACACTGCCATTACAGCGTTCACTCGGGAAGAGGCGGGGTGGGTGAATGCGCATACAGTTTGAGCGCAGGGCACAGAGGAGCTATGGAGACCTTCTGAACTCCGATTCTTCGAAGATTCGGAGTTATTTGCAGCTAGAGGGAGAAAAAGAGGGATAGTGGGGTGGGAGGCCAGCGGTGTGTTCTGGAATGCAGGAGGGGGAGGTGGGGAGCGACGCTATTGGTTGGCCAGCATTCAGAAGGGGGACAGGTCAGGGAATGCACTTACCACTCAAGCACGGGAGAGGGAAGCTGCCGCGACACCTCCGTAGCTCCAGTTCTTCGAAGATTCGAAGTTACTCTCCGAAGGGAGGAAAAAAAGGGGACGGGGTGAGGGAGGGCAGAGGGTGGAACGCAGACTGGTGAGGAAGCAACGCTCTCGGCACCCGGAAGACGAGAGGGTGCCGTCGGGAGCTGTGATTGGACAGGGGGGAAATCCAAAATAGGCCAAATATGGGCAGGCGTGGGAGGGGCCTGAGACCACATTGGGTAACGAGCATGGGATCAGCACAGCACATTGATGGGAGATACCAGGATATTGGGGTGTTGGAAGCTGTACAGCGGAAGCAGGAAATCCCGATTCCAATACGAGGCGAGTGCTGTATAGTGTGAAAGACAGGCGCTGAAAGCTCTTTGGAGGTGCAAAAACCATGAATGTAGATCGGCCCTAGGTTGTGGATGAGTGCAGTCTTATTGCAGTCCGACTTGGCATTAAATAGCAGTACCACAAGACAGGAGGGCACAGTGGATGAGCCACCATGTACATGAGAGCTAGAGGAGGGGGGTAGAAGGGGAACAGCGCATTAACACCTGTGGCCCATTCTACTGTGATGTCCCAGCCCCGTCCTCCTACCATATCTCCTTCTGCCTCAAGTTGCTAGGATGGAGGCTCCATCTCCATGGAACCCTGCATTTTCTAAGCACATC
Source organism: Heloderma suspectum (assembly GCF_057233095.1). Taxonomy (NCBI): domain Eukaryota; kingdom Metazoa; phylum Chordata; class Lepidosauria; order Squamata; family Helodermatidae; genus Heloderma; species Heloderma suspectum. Next base: position 127,325,246 of record NC_139462.1, on the reverse strand, counting down.
CTTGCCACAGTGGAGCTTCCCACACACTCTTAACACACCACTCACAACTCAAACATACCCACAACCATTCTGAACTCACATACTCCATTCATCCAGTCAATCACCCGCAGCCAGCCTAACACAGTCACAGATAATAGTGGAAGTAACCAGCCACTGGTCACACAAAGGACATCAGGCTTGCCAACCCCCCAGCAAACTATTTCCCAGACATTCAGAGCTACTTCTGCAGGCTCATGCGCTCTCCATCTCTCACGGGGAGTGCTTTAGTCCCTTCTCCCCCTGTCTCTCACCCAGAGGGAGACCAGCTTCCAGCCACCACAGTCTCTCACCTTGGGCAGAGGAAGCAGTTCTGACACACAAGCTCCCTAGCCCTGTCTCTCACCCAGGGTGGCCACTGCTGAAGGTAGCTGCTATTACGGGAGACCGCTGCTCTCACCTGGGGAAACTCCCCCTACACACAACTGATACTAGACGGCACAAGCAGACACAGAGGTAAGGGACTACCCAAGCAGAACGTGGAGCACCCCCGCCCTCATGGCATCCCGAAGTTGCCCCCTTCGGTGGCGGCCTGCCATCGCACAGCGGGGGTCTCTCTCCCAGAGGCCTGGGGATGTCCAGTGGCTGAGAGAAAGTGTCCTGCCTCGGTGAGCAGCCTTCCCAGCAGGTGTCCCCACTCAGCACCCGCTAGGATGGCCGGAGGAGGGGGTGCACCGGTCAGCTGCAGAGCAAGATGCTAAGGCAGCAGAGTCCTTAAAGGCCACACAGCCAGTCCTCTCCCCCCAGTTCCAGCTCTCCTCACCAGTCACAAGCAGAGTGGCCAGTCCAGTGTAAATAACTGCAGCTAAACCCTTCAGCACTCCCCCAAACAAACGAGTCTTTGGTTTTCATCACACAGAGCTTTTATCCTGTGATTGAGATTGCTCCTTCACAGAAGTTTGCAGGCTCTTTGCATGACGTCATGACCCTCCAGAGCGTCTCCTGCACTAAATGCCCTTTGCTCCATTTTTAAATAGATCGCAGATAATGAGCTCTCAAATTACCCCGTTGTGTTCTGCTTGAGTTCCCGCCATGAAAAGAGGAAAAGCGGCAAGAAGAGGAGCGAGATCAATGAAACATCATGGAAGACTCAGATCTGGGGAGAGGGGAGAGGGGAAAGGAAGTGGGTGAAAAAGGGAGTCTTTGAGCATCTCTACACCAGCCTAAAATCCTGCATTTAAATCAGGGCTTTCTGCTTCCTTTTTAAATGCAGGATCACAACAACTCCCTCCCCCCCCCTTCTCCCTGTATCTGAGTCTTCCATTATCTTTCATTGATCTCTCTCCTCTTCTTGCCATTTTTCCTCTTTTTATGGAGGGAACTCAAGCAGAACACAAGGGGGACAATTTGACAGCTCATTACCTGTGATCAATTTAAAAATGGAACAAAGGGCATTTAGTGCATGAGATGCCTTGAACAATCACAGTGCCATGTAAAAAGCCTGCAAATTTCTGTGAAGGAGCAATCTCAATCCCGGGATAAAAGCTCCGTGTGAAGAAAGCCATTGTGATCCTGTATTTAAAATAGAAGCAGAAAGCCCCGTATAAATGCAGGATTTTATGCTGGTGTAGAGATGCCTATGGTTTAACAACAGCAACAACAAAATGGTCCCCCCCCCCCAAAAAAAATTAAGCTACTGCAATGGAGAAAGCCCAGTGGAAAACCAGGAGTGGATCTGTGTGTGAAAGGACTAGAAGCTCCATTCTGATATTTTAAAAATTGGGGGGCTGAGCAGAGGCACCTGTTTCCTTGACTCTAACGGCATGTCATTTGCTCCCCACAAGCCACTAGTTTCTACCTGGTGGAAGTCAGTTCTAGTGACAAGAACGAGTAGATCTAGGAAGCCTGAAGTATGCCCAGCCCTGGTCTATGGATTAGATATTCTCAGCCAAAACCACATTGGATTAAACGGAGATTAAGAGCCAAACAAGATGAGTCAGGGGAAATTTTCCCACAGGTTTTGTTTTTGAAATTAGCAGCCTGGGGATGCAGTGCTTTGGACAATGATGTTCAAGCCTTTCCTCCCGTGCCCCTTCCCTGATAAAAGGCAGACATCCCCAAAAGCTACTCTCTGCAGCAGGGGAAGGCAGGAACAGCACCTGTACCTCTTCTCTCTCTCCCCCCCCCCCCGCTCCCAACTATGGAACTAATAGGATAGGATGGGGAAAGGGCATAGGATGAGAATCCCTTGAATTATGCCTGGTCTGGCCCTAACATGAGGCCCTGTTGAAATTCGCTACAGTTTCTTTCCAGTCTTCTGAGGTACAGTGATGGTTTCTGCTTTTAGCTGCTGTATGTGTGGAGCTGTGTAGAGTAGAAAAGGTGAGGTCAGAGCGTGACTGAGTTTGGACCCTTCTGAATCCTAGTTCCACGTCTGCAGTGGCCTGGCCTTCAGGGACACGGCCACTGCCTGCGCAGAGTGCAGCAGGTCAAGGGCCCTGCGCCTGGACTTTCGTTGGTGAGTAGAGATAAACCAGGCATTTTCACTGGCTGGTCAGCAATCATTAACCCTGCACCTCCCAGCTGCACAGAGTGTGGACAACATCATGTTTTGGAAGAAAGGCATCCGTTCACAATGCCAACGTTTGCTGTGTGATCAGGGTTTCCAGGAACACAAGCAGAACAAACTGCACCAATGATAAACAGGAAACTGTGGCTGTTCTCAGCAAAGGGGCCTTAGGAAGATGGGATATATTGTGTGTTTTCTGGCCACAGAAGTTGGGTTTAGCATAAATTACATTTCTTTTTCATCACTTTGTCTGGAAGTTTGGGTTGCTTCCAGACAAAGCTGTTACTGTGCAATTGCCCTGCTGCCTGAAACACAAAATGATACAGTGTGTGTGTGTGTGTGTGTGTGTGTGTTGTAGTCCAGTCTATGTCATATTCCACTTGCAACAACCACTTCTTTTGTCTTTCCACACAAAAGATCTGTTAAGGAGGGAAAGACAGAGTAAGTGTCTTTTTATTGGTAGTGCGAGGAGCTATCTGTCTGGAGCTCCCTTGGCCCTAGATTCTATGTGTTTATTATACAGATTTATATCCTGCCCTTCAATACAAGCATTTCCAGGGCAGCTAATAGCCACAACTGGAATAAACCAATACAACCAATAAAACAAAACCAGATAAAAATAATACACAAATCTAAAACACACCCACTCACCCCATTCTGCCTTGTCCCATCACTTTTCATGGATGGCTTCCTATTCCCTTCACATACAGTTTCTTTCACTTGCACTTGCTGGTGACGAGAGGCCAAACGACAGAGACCTGTGCTTAATTTGGCTACTTGTATTTTGCAGAAAATCTTTTGAGGATTGGGGCAGCTCTAGAGAGATTGTCATTGATGGAAGCGCAGTCTTAAACTCCCTTTCTAGGTAGTATCCCATTGAACCGAATGGGACTTAATTCTGCATCTATTTAGGATCGTGCCTGTGTGGATGGGCAGTGCATAATTACTCTGGAGAATGTAACAGCATTATATTAAGTGGAAGTGATGTGTGGAAATACAGTGTTAATTCCATTTGCAGCTGGCTGCAGAAGGGGCAATTGCATGCTTCCAGATGGAGGGCTCCTAGCGGTATCAGTCAGAAGACGGTGTGCAGCTATTCTGTCTTTTTTTTCTTAACAGGTTTTCCAGGGTAGGACAAAAGATGGAAGAAGCAGTGGGAAAACATGGGAGGGTTATGAGTGGAAGATAATTATGTTTTGACCCCTGTAAAATTCCATGAATGAGGCTGGGTGGGGGTGTGATAAAAGCCTCGTCTGGAAGCACGCAATGTCTCAGCAGTGCTGGAGGGCCCTCGTAGTTTGGAGAGGCCAAACTCTTGAGAAACCTATATTATGGGGTACCTAGTGCACAGTGGCAGCTGATGCCCACCGAGGCTGGTGGGGTGGAGCCGTGGGGCCACCAGAAGTGGAGCAGCCTTTTGAATTCCAGCAGCCAGCAAACCATATTGCACAAAGGGAAAACTGAGGTGTATGAACTTTAAGATCATGAGTACAAAGCAGGGGGAGGGGGGATTCACACAACCACGGAAAAGCACTCCTTTGGACCCACATTCTCTTGTTCCAGGAACAATTCCCACTGCACAGAAAATCAAGTGACTAAACTCATGAGTCCAAAACAGTGACTGGGTTCAGACATCACGATAACCCACAATGGCTTAATTAACCCATCGTGGGTTGTGTCATCTGGTGGGAGTTTTTTTTAACCCACCATGGCTTATTTGGACAAAACAACCCTCTCTGATAACCCACAGTCTGCAGAGTGAGGTCTTTAACTCATCACGGGTTCTCGTGTCATCTGGCGGTAACCATGGAGTTTTTTGGCCAGCTGCAGAGCTGTGCAGGAAGAGCGATCAAAACCACTGCCACTCTGCTCTTCGCTGGCGTAGCACTTAGGAACAAGGTAAAGCAACCAAGCCAGCAGTGCAAATGGGAGGGAAATGAGGAGGATCAGGACCAAACCTGATAGCCAGCCTCCCCCAGTCAGGAGGCACCTGATCCACCATCAAAACCCTGTGCAATTACCCCAGGGGAGTGAAGATCCCAAGTGCAGAAAAAAGAGGGTGGTGGCTAGAAAACATTGGGAGTTTGCAGGAACAGGTCCAAATTCCACACACAGCCTCTCCTTGTTGGAAGGCACCCGATCTACCATCAAAACCCAGCACAATTACCCCAGGGGAGCAAAAATCCCAGGTGCACCAAAAAGGGGGAGATGCCTATAACACCATGGAGGTTTGCAGGATTGGGAGCAAACCTCATAGCCACCCTCAAAACCCAGTGCCCTGACATTGACAGCAGCAAAAATCCAAGATGGCTATAAAACCTTGGAGGTTTGCAGGATAAAGGCCAAGCTTCATAGAGATGTAATGCTCATTCTCTAAAGCACTAAAGAGAAATTCTCCCCATGGCCATTGCTGACTGAGGGTTTAACATCTTCCCAATATTGCAACTGCGAATTCGCACAATTGCAAATGTGCGCAGTTGCAGTATTGGGAAGACGTTAAAGCCTCTTTGCCATGTTAAAGCCTCTGCGCAATTACCTCACCTGGAGGTAATTACTGGGGATACTGGGGGAGGGTGCAGGGGAGGCAGGAAGTAGGGTCACTGCTCCAGTCATCCCTCATACTGGGCTATCCCTGACAGCACAGCACTAAGTGCTGTGGGAAAATATCGGTTATTTATTGCATTTCTATACCGCCCAGTAGCTGAAGCTTTCTGGGCAGTTCACAGAAATTACAAAGGTTCTGCATTGACCTTCTGCTTTGACAAAAATGTAATTTCAGTTTCTTGTTCCCTCCTCCACATGTGCACATACCCTCCCCCCATATGCTTTGTTAAAACTTATAGAAGGTATGCGGCATGTTTGTATATTTGTTGGTGGGAACACAATACCCAACACCTAAATGGCCCTTATCAAGTGGTTCGTGCTGATAATATTAGCTAAGAGGGTCAGAATTTGCCATTGCAATACATCAGGAACATACTGTGGTTGATGAAATTTCAAGCATTCAAATTGGTTTGAGTCAGCATTGGATCTTTGCCTTTGTGGCTGCTGAACATACTTTGAATGGGAGATAAGAAGGTCAATGCTGTTGCAAAAGAAAGGCAAAAGCCCACTTGAAAATATAAGAACCAGAAGTGTTCAAAGTGCAGCCCATAACAGGACTGCTCTAAGCCACACTGTCTTGCACCCTGTGGAATCAGTGTCTGCAGAGAAGGAGTGAGCAGATAAACTAGGAGAGTCTCAGGTTCTAAAGGAATGTGAAATTTTTTATGGCTGGAGTAGTGCTGCACTGAATTGACAAGGATTGTTGCTCAGCTGTTTTGGTTATATTTTGAGGAGTGAGGTGAAATTCAGAGTGTGGGGAGAACTGGAGCACCTACCATTCTGTTTTTCACTGAAAGCCCTGTTCTTGAATTGGGAAATTCAAAATGTCTGCTGCCATAAAAAATAGCTACCTCCTTTACCACTCACTGGAAGCTGCCATTATAGTATACAACAGTGGAATACCTGCAGGAGAAAAAGCACACGTGTACTGAGTAGGAGGATTATTCCTCCAGCAGGTCATTTTATTCGAGGGGTGCATTTAATACTTTCTTTCTCCAAAGAAAGGGCAGTGATTGTAACAAGCTTGTTAAAAAATATAAAGTCACAGTGCGCTGTTACATACAACCCTGTTTTTAAACCTGAACTACTAGGAAAACATTCTTTATGTTTGGATTTCTTTAAAAAAAGTTTTGCAAAAAGTCTCAATATTTTATTCTTTTTTCTTTCTCAGCACGGATGGGATTTAACAATATGAAAGAAGTAATGGATTCAGCCTGAGTGGGTTGTGCTTCCTGGGAGGAACCAGGATTTAGTTGAGGGCAACAGTCACTGCTTCTGGCCTGAGGAGAGAGAGGCCACAGCCTGACAGAGCTCAGTGGAAAGGCTTTGTTGAAATAAAACTTGTAAGTTTGTTTGGAAGGCAGTGTCTGTGGGGTTTAGTCCACCGAGTCTGAAACAGGGACATTATTTAAAACCAGTGCCAAAGGTTTAAAGCATGTCCTGTGCTGGGTTTCTTTTGGTGGGAGGGGGGAATCTGAGTTGAGCAGTGCAATCCTATATTTGTGTAAACAGAAGTAAAGCCTGCTGAGTTCAATGGGACTTGCTCTCAAGTAAGTGTGCTGAAGAACTGGTGAAACAATTTGGAGAAACAAAATTGGATAGTGGCCATTTCATAAACCCATTTCTCCTCAAATACTGCATAAATTTCACAACATTTTGATAGAATCATTGTTACTCTGTAGCCCTAGCCAGGAGGTGTGCAAAGAAAGGCCCAAGGTAATCTCACCTGTGCAGCTAGGCAATGTCAGATCTTGGCTTTAATGGTTTTACAGCCCCTCCCCCGCCCCCGCAATAGTCATGTGTATCACGAACAGTTGTGAAGCACACAAACAACATTTATCTTCTCTCCCCACTGCCACCAGCTGTGCATGCTTTACAACTATTTCTATACTCCTGATAGAGCAAGCAGTTTGTCAACCCTGATTAAAAAAAATACTCAAGCATGTGCAATTTTGCATTTTCAGCTCACTTACAGGAATAAGAGCTTGCTTCTGCTGTCCTGATGCTAAACGCATGTCCTTGGAAATTAGCATAAGTTTCTTGTAGAAGATAATATATATTCAAATAAAAATAATAAAATGAGCATCTGTAACTGTGTACCCTGACTATAAAATGTTTTTAAAAGAATTAGAAGAAAGGATGGTGCAGTAAGCAGCCCCAGTGGTACTGATGCCGGGCCTCTTTGCACCTGCCCCCCCCACCTGCTGCTCCTGGGGGGGGGGGGGGGGCTGGGACTCTGGACTTTCACCCCGAGGTAGAGCTGTAGCTGCACTAATAGATAATCTTAGGAAGAGACGATCAAGGTGGGATGTGATAGCAATTTTCAAACATTCAGAAAGTATTCAGTATCACTCAGCATAGCCACTTCAGAATTTATTTATTTATTTATTTCATTTCTATACCACCCAATAGCCGAAGCTCTCTGGGTAGTTCACAAAAATTAAATCCAAGCAACACACAATAAAACAATTTAAAATATATAGAACATTAAAACCACAATATAACAATACAACCACAATAAAACCTAGCAGCAGTGCAGGAGTTTAAAATACAGATTTAAAACAGCAAAGATTTAAAACTTCAGAAGAAGTAAGAAGAAGCAGAGTTCAGTTTCATTCATAGTTTACACTACCTACAAAAGATCACTCTATTCCTGTTCTAGAGTTTGCACTCCTAGGTACACCTACCTGGGAGTAAGTCTCATTAAACACAGTGAGCTTAACTTCTAAGTAAACTTGCATAGGGTTGGGCTGCAGCTAGCCTGAAATACCTACCACAGTCATGGTTCAATATTCCTCCTCTGCATCTTATAATCACAAATTAAAAGTTGGGGAGATATTTCTACTTATATTTATTACCTCTTAGCCACCATGATTGTGAGCACAAAAAGTAGTTTAAAGTGTGTTAAGGGGTAGCTAAAGTTTTATCACACAGAAGAAGGCCGTTGCCTGTTCTCTATCATCCAAGACTGTAGGACACAAAGGCTTAAGTTACAGGAAGGCAGATTTCAGTTGAATATTAGGAAAAACATGCTAATGGTCAGAGCAGTCAGACAATGGAAGCAACTGCCTACGGAGTTGGTGGGCTCTCTGCCACTGGAGATCTTCAAGCAAAGACCAGGCAGCCATCTGTCAGGGATGCTTTAAACTGGATTCCTGCACTGAGCAGGTTGGACTTGATGGCCTGAATGGCACCTCCCAACTCTATGATTCTTATGTGGGAATACCATATGTGTCTTATCTCTTACATTTTAATTATTTTTAAGACAGTTTAAATTGAATTGTTGCACTTATCTTTGAGTTTTGGGAGGACTGGGGGAATGTTAAGTGACCTTTAGGGGTACCCTCGGATAAGCTGTACTCAAATCTGGAAAGGTTCAACTTGGAGTCATACACACATGTAGCAAAATTCCTCTGTCAACTGAAAGTGCCTGTGTTATGCATGAACTAAAACCAGGGATGCTTGCTTTTATCCAGGGGCTATGGGACAGAATAAAGATGTAATGTTAGCATGAATGTAGCACTGGAAATAGTTAACACCTCTGCCATGATGATAACAGGCTGTTTTAGAGGGCCTGTTTGTCCCTCTTGCATAAGTTGCTCTGAACTTGTTTGTCCCAGGCTGGTGGGGGAAAGCACCTTTGCTCAGGAGCTGTTTTTGTGACCAAAGTGATTTTGGGTCCAAAGCTCAAGCTGCCACCCACAGGAGAGGATAAAAGGCAATGAAAACTGTGTAAGAGTGTAGTGCAGCCTCCGCACAGACCACATAGCTTGTCACTCAACCACTGATAGAATGGAAGCAGGCATGGACATTCTCCATCATTCAGGCATCCAAGCCACGCACTACCTCCAGACAAGCTACCTCAGCTCCCAGGACTGGTTCCTATTTGTCTCTTTTGCTGCTGACCTCCGAAACACCTTCTTTGTCCTCTTCCCCATCTGGTTCCACCTCTGTGAGGCAGTGGGGATCAAACTGGTCTGGGTGGCTGTGATTGGTGACTGGTTGAACCTTGTATTCAAGTGGTAAGTAGTCTATCTACTTTAAGCCTGTCATGTGAACTCAGGGTCTTCTTACTTTGCACTTAGCCCCAAAACATGTAATGTTGTTTGAAGGACAGTGTGCAAAGTGCTTTCCCTCACCAAGAACATCCACAGCTAGTGCCCATACATTTGGGATGAGAGAGGAGGATTGTCCAGTTCAAGAAGTATGGCTCTTGGCAAGTCTTGACCTTGGCAACACTCTTTTAAAGGAAGGAACCATTGCAGCTACAGCTTGATCATGTTGCCCATTCCAGCGAACGCTCTTTGAGCGTGCAGACCCTTCCATTAGGGTGGATCAAGGGTCCACACCCCTTTGTTTTCCCTTTTGCCTTCTCCTCCCTGCAAGTTCAGTCCCAGCCTGGTGAGCCTTTTTCTGGGACCATGGGATGGGGGAAAGGCTGTCAGTTGCCTCTAAATTACTCTGGAGAGTTGTGTGGGCTGTGGTTACCTTCAAAGCTAGCATTCAGGACAAATACCTATTTGTCAAGGGGAATAGGCCACCCCCAGTTCTGGTTCTTTCCTGCACCTGACTCCAGCACTCCATGAGAAAATGTGGCCCTCTGGCCAGGGGTGTCTTGATTGTGCACAATCCTAGATCTAGATGTTCACAAAACTGTGTGGGCATGTGGCTTTGTTTTGTTCTTTACTAGTTTTGTTGTGGAGAACAGCATCATAAGTTCGCAATGCCTGTAATATCCCCTTTCTCTGCAGGATCCTGTTTGGACAGAGGCCCTACTGGTGGGTACATGAGACCAGTTTCTACCAAAACACCTCAGCCCCTGCAATCCAACAGTTCCCAGTTACTTGTGAAACTGGCCCAGGTGAGATCCCAAAGAAAACAGAGCCAGAGGGGTGGCAGTTACTGCTGCTGCAGCAGCAGTGGGACAGGAAGCAGGGTATGGGGGCTGGCTAGAGAAGGAGGTCCCACTACAGTGAGTGTGGCAGTGTCATGTTTAGAGAAGCAGTCTGTCCTTCGGGCTTTGATGCTTTGAACAGGCTAGAGCCCAGCTTAGGCATCTAGGAAGAACGAATCTAAAGGAAAACTCATTCCTGAAGCTGCTTTAGACCATCAAACCTCCATCTATCCCAGTATTGTCTACTCTGACTGGAAGCAGCTCCCCAAGATCTCAGGTGAGGTTTTTCCCAGCCTTAGAGGTTGGGGTCCTATGCAACTTGACTTGGGTGAGTGGAGCCAAGTTGGACCATTTTATGCCCTGCCTCAGGCAGCAGAATGTCTTTGGATGGCCCTCGGCTTTGCTCTTGCGGTATCTTTCTGACAGGGCCTGAGGAGGATGTCTGGTTTTGAGAGCCAAGGCCTCTGATCTTTCTTCCCACTTTAGGGAGCCCCTCTGGCCATGCAATGGGTTCAGCCGGTGTGTACTATGTGATGGTTACAGCCATTCTTTCCATCATCCTGGGGAAGAAGCAGCCATCATGGAAACACCGGTAAGCAGCAGCATCTGAAGGACTAATAAACACTCTGGGCAAGGGTCAGTGACAGGAAATGCCTTGGGTTTCAAGGAGAATTCATGTCATGATGGGAAGCCAGGCTAGTCTTGCTCCAGGTACTTCCACTGCTGAAGGGAAAAGCAAAGACCTGGTATTTTTATGCCAGGACAGCCTTCAGTCGAGAATGGTTTAGCAGGGAAACAGCAACACCTAGCCCCAGTCGTGCAGGCCAGGACTGGGCTGGAGGGAGGAGGCCTTGACATCAGCTTCTCCCTACAGGTCTCGGCCTGAGAGGCCTCCAAAGGAGATACGGAGTCTCTAGGGCAACTTTCTCCAACCTGGCCCCCCAGCTCCCATCATCCCCAGCCAGCATGACCACTCTGGCTGGGGATGATGGGAGTTGTGGCCCAACACATCTGGAGGGTGCCAGGTTGCGGAAGGTGGCTCTAGGCACCCCATTCTTTCTTCCAGTCAGAGGTTTGCTGGTGACAGCAAAAAAAGAGACACCAAGGGTGAACAAAGATAGTTCCTGGATAAAAATTGTGTAGCTGCAGAAGTAAAGAAGTCTAACTGGGATCTGAATGAAGACAGATTTAACGTTTTTAGTACAGCACCACCGCACTGGAAACACCCTTGCTGTGATTAGTACGCCTGTACCTATTCCTCTCTAGGATCAAGCTTTGGAAAATACTTTTCTGCAGGTTTGAAATGGAAGCTGCCTGTGCATGGTACTGCTTAGCTGGCCCTGTGTGGTGTCACCAAGAAATTTCTTTCCCAACTTGTTTTTGAAGGAAGCTTCCATTTTCTTCTTTTTATTGGGCAATGAATTAACAGATGAACTCCTAAGCATTCATGCCAGTTTAAAAATAAAAAAGATGGACAACCTGCCTGAAATACGGGGGAAGGGAAAAGACTGATAGTGCTTGATTTTCTGGGATGCATATCTGCATTTCATTTGTGAAGCCAGGAGAAAGCCAGGGTCACCCTGCAGCTGAGTGACCTGTTGTGCGCTCTGCTTTCATACGGTATCTGTCTTCACCAGGTGTCTCAGAGGGACAGGGGCTGGGAATCACCTAAGGTAAAAATTGCACAGAAACCCACAGTCTGGATTTCCAGAACCCTGCACTTGTAGCTCTTGCATCTCCTCAGTGTGGGTGGTGGAGGTAGGAAAGGGGTTTCTGTCCTGCAAGTGAGCTCAGGAGATCCCTGACAAATCGGCTTGCTGTTTGGCTTGCCTGTGCTCACCCTTATTCTCTTGCCTGTCTCGTTTGCAGTTTCTTGCAGGCAGTGCTGTGGGCTGCTTTTTGGGCTGTCCAGGTTTGCGTCTGTCTCTCTCGGGTCTTCCTTGCTGCCCATTTTCCTCACCAAGTCATTGCTGGTGTCTTCTCAGGTCAGTGCAGTCCTTGTGCAGTTTACTCGCAATCTGTTACGTTGAGATGTATTGCAAGGTTGCAGCCATAGAGTACACTAGTATTTGCTGCCATGCACCCAACTGCAGAGTTCAGATTCTGCTTTCAGCTCCCACTGAACAAAATTGGAGTTGGCTCAAAATGAGGTCTTGGGGTGGTGAGATGCCTGTAGGGTATATCTCTGCATATCTTCTGGGGCATATGTGTGATTGCAGCCTACACTATTTTGCAAAGCATATTACAAAACGTTTTCCTAAAACACTCTCTCTGAATGTTTTTCAAATGGTGGAATCAATGTTCTGACATGCTCTGCCTCCTTTTCCCATTTCAGGCATGTTGGTTGCTAAGTCTTTCCGGCACATACACTCCATCTATGATGCTAGCCTGCGGAGGTATTTGGGCACCACGCTTTTCCTCTTTTCCTTTGCCCTGGGCTTCTACCTGCTGCTGAAGGTGCTCGGTGTGGACCTCCTATGGACTTTGGAGAAGGCCAAGAGGTGGTGTGAACATCCAGAGTGGGTCCACCTGGACACTACGCCTTTTGCTGGCCTCCTGCGCAACTTGGGTGTTCTCTTTGGACTGGGACTGGCCCTCAATTCCCCAATGTACACAGAGAGCTGCAAAGGCAAACAAGGGCAGCAGCTGGCCTTTCGACTGGGCTGCATTGGCGCTTCGCTCCTCATTCTGCACCTGTTTGATTCTTTCAAGCCTCCTGCCAAGGTGGAGCTGCTCTTCTACTTGCTCTCTTTTTGCAAGAGTGCTGCTGTGCCCCTGGCAGCCGTTGCCCTCATCCCCTACTGTGTTTCTCAGGTGCTCAGCCAGCAGGACAAGAAAACGGTATAGTGGGTTTTTATGAACTTAAGCAAGTGAAGAGATGAGATGCAAGACCTCAGGGGCCAAAGGACAGTGTTCTTGGTGACCCTCTTGCCAAGGTACGGCTGGGCTCTGTGGGCCCATGCTTTGGTCACAGGCCCTGCTGGATTCAGGGTGAGGTAGACCCATGTGCCCCCTAACATACCCCCAGCTCTTATTCCCATCCAGTACTGCCAACAGGGTATGATTCTTCCTGGCTCTCCATCAGGCAAGACGTGTCTCCGGAGAGGTACACCAGCACTCTTTTCCACCACCAGGAGCATCAGTCATCAACTTGCTGCCCTCTGCTGAGGGCTGGACCGCAGAGCCAAAGTCCAGGGCCCCCCAAATGGCCACCTGGAGAGCAGCAGGGGGTGGGGGCAGCAGGAACTGGGCCCGGTGCCAGCACCTGGGCTTGCATGGGTGTGCTGTGGCCCACAGGGGCAGATGCTGCTTCCCACAAGCACCTTTCTTTCTGCTCATTCTTAAAATAATCTGTAGTCAGGGACAGCAGGCCAGGTCCATACATGGTTACAGATGCTAATTTTATTGTTTAGTTTAAAAGTATATTATGCTTTTCTACAGCAAAACAGTGCTTATACCTAAGTAAATGTGTTTCGCATGAGGGCAGCAAAAGCAAGTTTCATTTTATTCCTGGATGGTGCTATAATTTAAGTGAGTTTAAAATGCAAAACTGCACATGCTCAGAGTTTTTCTTCTTCTTTTTTGTCAGCATTGGCAATTTGTTTTTGGTCTGTTTCAGTTTGATTGGTCTAACATATCAGGAATGTAGAAATAGTTGTAAAGGATGGACTGGTGGTGGCGGGACGTGGGGGGAGAAGATCAACATTAGTTGTGTGCTTCACGCACTTGGCTGTCAAAGAAAGTGAGGCCGTAAGACCATTAAGGCGAAGGTCTGAAATTACCTAGCTGCACCACTGATCCTGTCTTATGCTAGGATCGACAATGGGGAAGCAGGGAAGGGAATCCACCGACCCAATACCAAGCCACCCGTGAGACCTGCCAGCATTGTTCACACCTACCTAGTGCAAGTGGCTAGTGGGTTGAGGTAAAGTGATTGTTGGTGTATATCTTATGAGGTTTTGCCATCACTGAAGGATGGATGATACATTTTTGGATGGGGAGGAAGTGTCAGGAATGAATCTGAGTGTGTGGAGATATCTAGCAGCTCAGATTCAGAATGGGAACAGCCAGAACAGGGGGAGGCACCCTCCCTACTGAGCTCAGATATGTCAAGGCCTTCTTCTCAAGACCTTGGCATGCAGATGGCTCAGCCTGAACGCCCCCCCTTTCCTCCTCCATGAGAACCCAGGGTTCAGGGGAGGAGGAGAGTGCGGGGCATGACTTGAGGGATGCTAGGGTCCGTCGCAGGTTGAAGCAAGTAAAGTCAGACTCTCCACCAGGTTGGCTACGCATGAAAGCCCATGTAGGAGGGAGCCACCGTAAGGGAGGGGCACCCCCCCCCCCCAAGCTGGTCTGGCTGGGAAGTTTTTGTTCAAACTTCCAGGAACTTCTCTAACTGTCCACTTCAGCTCCTTTATTGGTATTCATAATTGTGTGGAGTAACTGTTTCCATTGTAGTCTGAGAGTTTCCTAGAATTTGCATTTGTAAGGAACCTGGTCATTAACTAATAAAGTCGTGAGCCTGAGGCCTGGTATCTTGGGGTGTGTTGACTGCGAAGGGGGAGGACAAAGGAATGTGACAGGAAGTAACGTTGGTGGCTCTACCCCTGGCCTACTGCAGGCAGCCTAGAAATGGCTGTTGTAAATATCTGCATGCCATATTTCTATATTTGTATCTAAATCCTTTTGTTATGAATAAAGCATGATGTCTGTTTCATTAGCAAATGAATGGCAAGTCCACTTACTTAATAAAAACATATAAAACATTTTAAAATTATTTTAAAGTTTCCCACATCAAGGTCATGTTTCCCTCCACCCCACCTATTAACCATAAGGGAACTCTTCCACCCTTTCTGTCAAAAGCTGTCTTCACTGACTCTGCCCAGAGATTATTTGTTCTCTGAGGCCTTGTGCACAATCTTTGCATTAGCGTACAAAACATTCATATAGCCATGTCCATGCTGCAACCTGCAACCTATTTGCATGGCGTGTGCATGAAAAGATTGGGCTGCCTTCTCATCTGAATGTCTACAAGCTTGGGGGGGGGGTGTTAAGTGGTGATGAAATGCAGGTTTCAGAACTCCCACAATTTTCAATACCAGACCTCTAAGCTTGGGGATTAATTTGGTTGAAATATTTTCTGCTATATCCCCCCCACCCCTGTGGCAAGCTCTACTTTAGCCTCTGCCTGCCCAATTGATCACTTTTAACTGCTGAAAAACTATTCACACATTCAGTGTTTACTTGGCAGGCAGTTACTCCATGCCCAAAATTTTGTCCCAGACTGATGGTGGTGTTTCTTCTCTCAATAAGTTGGAAGGGGACTCTTGCTTGCAGGGGTTAATTTATAAAAGAAGCTCGGGCCCTAACTTGTTCAGAGCACTGACTTCTCACCTAGAAGCATCAAGGCTAGGTACAGGCCACTTGTTTCACTCACTGGTGAAAGAAAGGCACTCTGTACATGGTCAGAGGCATCATCATCTCTTGCTATTTCACATATTTCAGAGCTGAGCCTGGTATTGAAAATACATTCCAGAGCTAAGCCCTGTTTGTTTGCCTGCCATGCTAAAAGTCAACTGCTCAACAGCTGTCAATTGTTAACTCATAAATTCCTAGGATTGAACAAAGACAGCAATGGGAAAGTTGAGGAAAAGGTTCAGAGGTGGCACACATGGGCAGCAAAGGTCAGATACAGAGTTAACTTGGGGTGGGGTGTGTTTTTTTTGCTTGTTGTGTAAACAGAAACAGCAAGAGTAATTATAGCTCAGTGACAGTGTACGTGGTTTACATTCATTTTTGTTTTTACGGTTTCGGATTCATTTCCAGATATTTTCCATTAAAGGACCTCAGGTAGCAAGGCTGGGTCAAGACCCATTGCCTTGGGGATCCATTGAGGACACAGTTACAAGGCTGATGAACCAACACTATAACTTAATATAAAGCCGCTCCTTAAAACATTTGATGAATTTCATAGCAGTGCAATTTGATCTATTCAGACACAACAAGCATCTTTACACCAGCCTAAAATACCTCATTTAAAATGGAGCTTTCTGCTTCCGTTTTAAATGCAGGATCACAACAGACTCCCTTTACATGTGCTCCCTTACCCTCTGCTTTTCCCCCTCCTTTCCCCCCTTATCTGAGTGTTCCATATGTTTCATTGTACAGCCATTAGATGGCGCTGTGGTCTAGCTCCTCTTATTGCAGCATTTCCTCTTTTCAGGAGGGAGCTCAAGCAGAACTGAAGTGCCATAATTTGGTAGCTCATTATCTCCAATCTTTTAAAAAATGGAATAAAGGTCATTTAGTGCGGGAGATGCCCTGGAAGTTGACCACACCATCTAAAGGGCCCACAAATGTCCGTGAGGAACCAGTCTCAATAGCAGCTTTTATCTCCATGTGAAGAAGCCCAACTTTCTATTGTAAATTCCCTGATGCCAGGGGCCAAGCAAGGGGGTAGGACGGTGGGTAATAAGTACACCAGGACCTAGGGACCTGGTGTCTGAGCCAAAAGTTTTTGGCTCATAATTTGGGAGTGTGGGGAGGGAAAATTCAGATAGCTGAACCGGTGGCAGGGGGCATTTCAAGTGGTGAATACACGTGTAAAGTTTGTGGAGCTTACCATTGTGGCAGCTGTGGCAATTATTCCTCTTTTTAAAATTTTACTTTATTTTTTATCACCACATCCAACTGTTTCTAATTGCTTGGAAGGCTATTGAGAAATTGTTAACCTACCTCTCTCAAAACAATATAAGATATCTCATTATAAAATGTCATGTGAAGAGCAACTGAAAATGCTTAATGATAAATAATGAACAATGTGAAAATGTAAGTAAAAAATAGTAATTGTATTATATGGCAGATACACAAAGGGTGCATCAGTGAGGCAATTACTGTGCCCGATTCACTCACATTTAACGGGGTATCCACTTGACATCGTCACCTTCCTATAAGGCTCCCCTAGTTTCTTAGTGTGTGTTCCGTTTTTTTCCTAACATGAAACTCCCATAAAATTCCATGGTTGAAGCAGGGCATTGGCACTATAAAAGCCTCGTCTGGATGTACTCAGAGCTTTTCATGAAACTGGAGGGTCATGACATCGTCTACAAAACCTGTAAGTAACTGTGAGTAGGGAATGACGAGCACACAATAAATGCCTCGTGTAGAAAAGCTCTGTCCCAGTGCTCTTCAACATTTTTATTAATGACTTGGAGGAGGAGGTGCAGGGAACGCTGATCAAATTTGCAGATGACACAAAATTGGGTGGGATAGCAACTACCCTGGAAGACAGAAACAGAATTCAAAGTGGTCTTGATAGGCTGGAGGGCTGGGCAGAAAACAACAGAATGAAATTTAATAGGGAGAAATGCCAAGTTCTGCATGTAGGAAAAAGAAACCAAATGCACAGTTACAAGATGGGGGATACTTGGCTCAACAACACTACAAGCGAGAAGGATCCTGGAATTGTGGTAGATCACAAGCAGAATATGAGCCAACAACGTGATGTAGCTGCAAAAAAGGCAAATGCTATTTTGGGGCTGTATTAATGGAAGCATCGCTTCCAAATCCTGGGAAGTACTAGTTCCCCTCTACTCAGCATTGGTTAGGACTCATGAGGAGTACTGTGTCCAGTTCTGGGCACAGCATTTTAAGAAGGATGCCGACAAGCTGGAGAGGGTTCAGAGGAGGGCAATGAAGATGATCAGGGGACTGGAGACAAAGCCCTATGAAGAGAGACTGAAAGAAATGGGCACGTTTAGCCTTGAGAAGAGAAGACTAAGGGGAGATAGGATAGCACTCTTCAAGTTGTCACAGAGAGGAAGGCCAGGATCCCTTCTTGATCATCCCAGAGTGCAGGAAGCAGAAGAATGGGTTCAAGTTACAGGAAGCCAGATTCCAGCTGAACATCAGGAAAAACTTCCTGACTGTTAGAGCAATACGACAATGGAACCAATGACCTAGGGAGGTGGTGGGCTCTCCCACACTGGAGGCATTCAAGATAAGGCTGGACAGCCATCTGTCAAGGATGCTTTGACTTGGATTCCTGCATTGAGCAGGGGGTTGGACTGGATGGTCATATAGGCCCCTTCCAACCCTACTATTCTATGATTCTGTGAAATTTGGGCTTTGCTGAGTGAATCCTTTGGTGGCCAGTTAACAATAGCTGATCAATACATTTCAAACTAAGGATACACAGAAATTGTTCTAAACAGGTTCAGTTTTAGTTTTGTACTAACAAGAATTAGTAAGGGAAAAATCTTTGGATCCATTTTTCATTTTTTTTCGAAGCATATTTCTTATAAGATCACACCAAAATACAATGCACATGATAAAAAATATTTATTATAACAGAGAGCATAGGTAAATATTTTACTATCTGAATAGCTTAACAGGAAATAGTATTTCCTAACTATTTCTAATTATCAAAGACTTCTGGTCCTAATAGTCTAAAGAAGAGGTCTCATCTAAGTACCAAGTTTCCAATTCAGCTCTGAATAGGCTGTTAAGCTGATAGATATGCAGGCCTGGTGAGCTTCTAGATCGGGGTGGGCAACACATGGCCCCTGCTGTCCCTCAAATTCAGTTTAAAAAAATTTTTAATTGAAAAAGAAAGGTGTTCATAGTGGGTACGGAGTGCCAAAAGGGTCAAAATTAGCTTACCCACCCCTGCTCTAGATGGTAAGGAACTATTCCAAAATCAAAGCATACTGGGAGAGCAATCCTATGGCCTCTAGACAATGTCTAGATAGCCCTAAGATTTTTCAGTTTCTGGGAACTAAGCTCGGAGCCAGAGCCAGGGCTCCAAGCTCAGATCCCAGAAACTGCGCTCCCTGCCCCCTCCCCACTGCGTCATAGGCGGTGTGGTTCTTCCCTGCCTCCACACTCATAAATGCAGCATGGAGCAAGTGAAAAGGAGGTGGGGAGGAGACCATGGAAGCATCATCACGACACTTCCTATATGCTGTCCAGCCTCTCCCGCCCCCACCCTGATTTCCCCAGGTAGACAGCCAAAATCAGCTGTCTAGCCACAAATGCAGGGTGGCCAGAGCACAGAGGAGAGGATCCCCTCTGTGTTCTGTCCGCCCTGCATTGGATAGTTGGCTGCCTCCGAGTTCAGAGGCGGCTGACTATCCCCACAGGATTGTGCCCTTACATAGTTCCTGTGTAGAAATTACCCAATAGCTAATATTATCTTTGTTGTTCAGTCGTTCAGTCGTGTCCGACTCTTCGTGACCCCATGGACCATAGCACGCCAGGCCTTAATGTCCTCCGCTCTCTCCCAGAGTGTGCTCAAATTCATATTCATTGCATCGGTGATGCTATCTAGCCATCTCATCCTCTGCCGTCCCCTTCTCCTTTTGCCTTCAATCTTTCCCAGCATCAGGGTCTTTTCCAGGGAGTTTTCTCTTCGCATTAGGTGGCCAAAATATTTCAGCTTCAGCTTCAGTATCTGTCCTTCCAATGAGTTTTTAAAAATATTTTTTAAAAAATATTTAATATGTTTTTTTAATACGATAAATTTTTAATATTTAATTTTTTTTTTTGATGACACAAAATTGGGTGGGATAGTTAATACTTTGGAAGACAGAAACAAAATTCAAAGTGAATCTGGATAGACTGGAGCGCTGGGCAGAAAACAACAGAATGACATTTAATAGGGATAAATGGCAAGTTCTGCACCTAGGAAAAAGAAACCAAATGCACAGTTACAAGATGTCGATCACAAGCTGAATATAAGCCAACAATGTGATGTGGCTGCAAAAAAGGCAAATGCTATTTTGGGCTGCATTAATAGAAGCATAGCTTCCAAATCCTGGGAAATACTAGTTCCCCTCTACTCCACACTGGTTAGGCCTCATCTGGAGTGCTGTGTCCAGTTCTGGGCACCACACTTGAAGAAGGATGAAGACAAACTGGAGAGGATTCAGAGGAGGGCAACAAAGATGATCAGGGGACTGGAAACAAAGCCCTATGAAAAGAGACTGAAAGAACTGGGCATGTTTAGCCTTGAGAAGACTGAGGGGAGATATGATAGCGCTCTTCAAGTACTTGAAAGGTTGTCACAGAGAGGAAGGCCAGGATCTCTTCTTGATCATCCCAGAGTGCAGGACACGGAATAATGGGCTTAAGTTACAGGAAGCCAGATTCCGACTAGTTTCATGTCTGTTTTTAAAGAGCACTTCTGGTGTGTTTTTTTTAGATGAGGGAAAATGCATTATCATTTAAAGAAAGTTAAAGGAAAATGCTCTTTTCCACTTGCGCTATTCCACCATATCACAGTGCCACCTAGAGGTTATGTAGCAGAAAAGCAAGAAAATAAATGCTCTTCATATTGTGCTCGAATCTCAATACTGCAATGAATCTGAAAGTAGATACATGCATTAACAGCTTTGTGAAGAAAAGCTCTCAGGGAGGGAAAGAGTGGAATAGTAGCACAATTATTTTGCAGGTGTGGATAGGAAAATGTGTGATGAAGGCATGGTGAGAGGAATTGTCCCTGGAGAAGGTGAATGTGAGCCAATTTATGGGAGGCTTTTTGTTTTACTATAATTTGAGTTGCATTTCCAGTTGCAGAGCCATTTTGTGTCTTGCTCAGCAAATCTTTCTCACTTAACAACATTTGATTTTGCCTCCTTTAAACTTTGTTCATCCTTTGCTCAGAAAATGTATATGAATGCATTTGGCATGATGCTTCTAGCTCTGCGGCCTCTAATGTGGTGTCTGTGGACCCCACAGCACTCAGACACTTCCCTCAGTTCCCACCAAGGTGCCCTGCCCCTCCCCCCTTTTTAAAGAGTTGGTTTTTGTTTGTTTTCACCTTGGACAGTTGCAAAGTGAAGCACCTGTGAAGCAGCCACTCGCCCCCCTCATTTTTTTTTCCAGAATTCCTCTGGGCCCCACATAGGCTCAGAGACTGTGAAATTAGTTTTTTCTGATTGGCTGCACCTACCATGGCAGCCACATTGTGAATGGATCCGCCAGACATATGACATCCGTTCTCCATGGCGCAGCTATTCTGTGTTAATTGTCAAGAGCACTGGGCCCCGGACTGAGCCCTGTGGTACCCCGCTCATTACCTCTCCCCAGTTTGAGAGGATACCATTGATCAGCACTCTTTGAGTCCAATTCTGTAGCCAACTGTGGATCCACCTGATTGTATAGAATGGGGGTGGGGAAACTTTTTTTCTGTCGAGGACCAAATGCCCCTGGGGATAATCTATTGGGGCCCACATGTCGGCAGGGCCGAACCAGCACTGGACAGTGCCAGAGCCAACAGTGAGTGAGCCATCAGCCCTTTCCGCTTTCTCCCTCTCTCACCCCCTCTTCCATCCCACTCGGCAAGCTGCCAGAGGGCCGAACTGATTATTTATAGAGAGCTTTTGAAATGTAGCCAAGGTAGGGATGTCGGAGAAAACTGCAACGTGAAAGAACATGAAGTTGTGTCTTTGCAGGTACTTTTTATTTGGAAGGGGATCACTGTGCCCAATTACAGCTAACATCCTGGAGTTTTCTATTTTTCCCACAGGCAGCTGTCTCTTCTGCCCCATGGGAGATTTTACAAAATGCATCAGGAGGCAAGGCAAATGCCATAACAATCTGGGACACTGCATTCCCAGGGATGGTGGAAGCCAATGCTGCTGATAGGATTTCCAGGCCTCAGAACAGATGTGAGTAAATGACTTGGGCTTCTGGTCTCCAGATAGCACAGAACGGACACTAAATTCCACAAACAAGGAAGACTTTCTAAATGACATTTACCACTTGTGTACAGTTGATATGCATACACGATGCCACACCGTCATGTCCGGCTCTACATATGGAGCAGGTAGCCCGAAATGTAAGGAGCTTATAAAAGGGATGTGAAGAAGCAGAAGGCCACCGATCCTCCTAGTTCTCAAATGCACAAGGCGTTTCTTGGCAATTTTGTGAAACAAACGAGATCTGGGTGGGGGTGGAGCAGCTGCTATGCTACAACGATGTGCTGGGCCTCCCTGAGCACTCCCTCCCTCCCGCAGATCAGGATTCTACAAGTCATCAGCTGGTTAAATCTACTCAGCACTAATGTCAACAAGTCCAGCGAACTCCTGACCTTCAAGGATGGAAAGGACTCCGCCTTCCTAGAGCGTTTTGAATGGTTACACATGGGTTTCTCCTCTTGCAGCAAAGGTGGTAGCAAAGCTGCTACTTCACTATAGGAGCAAAAAACAGGCCCAGCAGCCTGGCTACTAGCCTGCTGGCTTCTGATCTGGCTTATCAAAGGCCAAGAATGCAAAATGCTGTGCTGCTGGGCCTTTTCCAGCTGCTTTCCGAGAAACCTCTTCTTCTTGGAAGTGGTAATACTCAGAAGCGTCATAGATCAGCTGGTCAAATGCCTAAACAGGATGCTGGCACAGGCTCCATCCCAGGTCCTCAGGCAGAGCATCACTTTGCTTGGAGGCTCGTTCCCAGTGAACACACTCTGGCAGGGAGAAGGGTTGCACTTGGCAGGGTGCCAAATTAGAGTGACTTCATGTGCCCATGAATAGGCACATTTTATATTTTATATATAAAATAAATAATAATTTATTTATGTAAATAAATTATGTATTTATGTAATTTGTTACATAAATAGCAGTGGGAACGTGTAGCGGCCTCAACATCATGGCAGGAGCGGAGGGGGAGTTTAACTCTTTCTCTCCCTGCCATGCCCCCCCCCCAATTTCCTCTCAGAAGCTGCTGTTTGCATTGGGAGGGAATTCCCACCTAGTGCCAAAGGAGGCTTCCTTTGAAATGCAGACAGCAGCTCCTGATACAGGATTGTAGTTTGGGTGGGATTATGTCAGGGAGAGAAAGAATTCAACTTCTCTCCCGCACATCCCCACATCCCGACTTCCCCACAGCTGCTATTTACATAACAAAAGCCATGCACTTTAACGGCATTCTCACCATTAAAACCACATCTAGGGTGGGTCTGGACTCTCAACACAGCCTGAGCCAATTTCTCCGCTCCAGCAGCCCTCCTCAGGGCCGGCCCAAGACATTTTGCTGTGTGAGGCAAAGAGCATGATTCTGCTCCACTCTGCCAAGCTGACTGGACTGGCAGTTGACAGTTAACACAGGCAATGGATCCGCACCCTCTACTGCTCCTGGGGCAGCAACTAGCTTAGGGAGTACAGAGCAGGCCACATGGTACACACTCCTCAGCCTTCCAGCACTTTACCACCACTACCCTCCCCAGAGCCCACTGCTGCCTGAGGCAGCCATCTTGCTCTGCCTAATGGTAGGGCTGGCCCTGGTCCTAAATGGAGTCACATGCTCCTGCTCAATCCACTTAGTACTGTAGGCCAGGAGTTTAAAAAAATGGGAAAAACGGAGTTAAAAACAAATTCTCCTAACTCAATTTTCTTTGCCAAATTCTGATTTAATATTCCATTACCTACTGAGTGTGGGTTTTGTTTATAATACACCCAGGTTAGATTTAGCTTTGTTTGGTTTTTCTTTGTTAAAGGAAAAGGTAGGTAAAGCATAGAGTACTATATAGAAAGTTAATACTTAACTCTTACTATCATAAACTTTTGGCCACTTAATCAACTTCAGCCACTCCCATTAATCAATTATGCTCCCGTTAATAATTGCATCATGGATGGAAGTGAAGCAGACTTGCATTTATTTATGCAACGTTTGATTTTTCCCTCCTACCTGGGTGATGGTTCTAGGTACGTGTTGTGTGCGACTGTAACCACCTCTCCTACTGAGGAGGGACATGTTATGTAATCCAGGCCTAACCTGTCTAGATGGGTTGTGGGCCTGTCAGATGGAGGCTAGAATTTCTTGTATGGCTAAACAAGGAGAAAAAGGCTGCCTCCAGTAATGCTCTTGCTGAAAATATTCACCTTCTTTCCTAGTAACTCAGCAGCAGTTACTAGAGATGTTTATTGGGAAGAATGTTTCTCAGTAATAGAGCTGAGTTTTCCTACAGACCCTGTACAAGCTGGGCTTTCCCTTGGACAAAGATTCATTCCTTTGGGGCGACAATGCCCCTGTAAGGAGAAGATGCTTTTGCAAAGAAAGTGAAAGGAAGAAGGCCACCCTCACACATTGGCTTTTTAGAAGGTCGTTCTTTAACCACTGGTTTTCACGGGAGCTTTAAACAATGTCGCTGCTCTCCTGCTGCTATCTCACAACTTCCCCTCCCTCTTCCCGTGTTATCTGAGAATGGGGAAAACCTGACATTTTCTGTGCTTGTGATTGAAATTGCCATTTCCCCCCTGTGTATTTCCCCTTTAGCGCTTTGTCCCGCTTTGTGTGGGCATCTTCTGGGGGGTGTTGCTGGGCGGTGTTGAATAACATTGTCATGACAGCAAATTGAGGGGGGCAGGCCACTGACCACACTTCCAGTGACCCTTTCTGCCTCTCCTATTCCACTATGGGTGCTTGAACTGTAAAGTAGAACTGTAAAGCATCTCAAATGCTTCTCCGAGATCCCTCTGAACACAACAATGCTTACTTCTGAGTAAATTCATTGGCTGTAAGGCTTTCCTTTCCTGGGAGTAAGTGGCATTGAAATCTGTGTGGCTTGCTTCTGAGTAGGCATACATAGGCATGCACTGTAAGTCTACTTAGAGTAGCAGTCTTAAGGTCTCCCATCACCTTCAATGCATGTACTTGGAATTTCCCCCTCCCATTGACTTCACTGACAGCTTCTTCTCCCTTTTGCTCACCAGTTTGATGAGCTTTTTTCATACAGCCATTGAATGGACTTGCACTCATGCCTGTGAAAACATCGGTATGATTGGGAAGCCAGCCAATCACTACCTCTTCTCCTAGCCTACCTTACAGGGTCATTGGAAAGACAGAATAAAGGGGAAGAGCAACAGTGGGGCGGAGGGAGGGAAAGCCAGCCACTATCTCTTCTTCTAGCCCATCTTACAGGGTCATTAGAAAGACAGAATAAGGGGGAAGAGCAACAACAGCATGGGGTTGGGAAGCCAGCTGGGTCTAATGAAGAAGGTGTCCCCGTGAAGCAGTCGCCTGGGTGGGGGCGGGCTGCTAGGAATGGCTTGGCACATTATATACAAGTCTGTTTGTGGATTTCTTACTTCTGTAGCTGGGAACCCAGAAATCGGTATACCCTTCAAACTCAGTAGTACAAGCAATGTACTGCATTTAATTCCATCACACACTGACATATTTAGCAGAGAAGGACTAGCAGTACCAGCAATCTTGGGGTAAGCCATGGAGAAGACTCTCTCTCCCTCGCCACAAAGTCGGAGGAAGGAGAGGGGGGCAGGGGACCAGCTCCCATAGTCCACTATCCAGGGTGCTAGAAGGGCTTCTGACTTCCCTCCTGCTGTGGAGGGATGGAGGGATGGGCGGAGCCATCAATCACATTATAGGAACCAATGATCAGGAGAGGGGAGGGCGCATGGGGCCAGCAGCCCCCTTCTGTCCTGATTGTTCCATGCAGCTCTGCCCAGCCATGAAAAGGTATAGAGCGGAGGGACGCACTATGAGAGATGCCGGCATGCAGGGCCAGTCTAAATCCCGGAAAGGATCCGGAATCAAAAGGACCGGTTTGTAGTGGGATAAAATGCCAGGTGTGAAGACAGCCTAAGACAAGGTAGAATGGAAGCCACATCTGTGCCTTTACAGGGAACAGCCCTGTGACCTCTTCAAAAGCTCAGTGGGAATGAGCAGTGAGAAGAAACCTGTTGTTGCTGGAATGGAATGGATCAGATGGTTTGTATGTTGTTTATAGAAACCTTTCTATCCTGCCTTTCAGCCCTTAAAAAAGTTCTCAAGGCATCTTACAAATATATAAAATGCAAATGTAATTAATAGTAAACACAGAGGGCATTTAAAACAGAGCTATTAAAAGTTTGAAACATCATTACCAGCAGGATATTTAAAAACCGAGCCATTAAAACACAACCAGGCAGCAAAAGGTACTCGAGCTAAACCAAATGGCCATCAAAAAAATAAGCATGTTATTTGTTTGTTTGTTAAATTTCTTAATTTTGCCCATCTGGCCGGTCACCCAGCCACTCTGGGCGATGTACAATGGTACAATTTAAAACAGTAAAATTATACATTAAAACATTATTTTAAAATACCCTAAAATTTCTGCTGTTTGCTGAAAAGCCAAAAGAGAAAGGGCCATCCAAAACTGCTTAGGGAGGAAGGGCCATGACCAAAAAGGCCCTGTCCGTATCTCAGCAAGCCATATCTCCGCTAGTAACAGGTTGTGGAGCAAGACTTTCCCAATACATCCTTGCTGCCACTTACTTTGCCACTAATGCTGTAATGTTGGCATTGGGGTTACACCAGTAAACGCTATGTTGGCGCAACCCTGACAACAGCAACATCGCTGGTGCAGAGGAATTTCTGCACAATCCTATCCTGTGCTGGCTGGAATGCTTTAGGATGCCAACAGTGCAGTCCTGTGAAAGATCTGCCAGCTGGAGTGGGTTACAATGAGGTAGATCCCACCCCTGCTAGCAGAAAGCGCCCCACCACTGGGCTATGCCCCTCCCAGCAAATCCTCTGCCCGCCAACCCAGCACTCGGCTAGCAGATCCATTCTACCAGGGAAGACCTGCCAGTGGAGGGGCCAAAAAAAGGGTTGGGCTTGGGCAGAAAACATGCCTCTCATCCAAACCCCCTCCTTCTAAGGACACATCCCTTTTGAAAACATAAAGTTACACCAGGTCAAGGACAGTGTAACTAAATTCCTTCCCGTTGAACTCAAAGAGCAAATTAGGAGAAGCGGCCCCCCTCGGCCATGTTCACACTGGAACGGCTGAGCTCAGGATGTGGTATAAACCAATACCCAGTCACAGCACACTACTCCACCACCCCTTTATCATCCCCACACAAGCAGACCATAACTCAAGATGATAGGTCACACAGCATGAGGCAATGGCCTGGTTCACACCTAATGGCAATTCCTGGGTTATTTAACCCAGGAATTGCTGTGGCTGAGCGGGAGTGAGCCAGTGCATTGTTTCCTGTGCACTTGTCACCTCCACTTTCAATCAACACCCCAAGAATGCCCCATTTCTGGGTTGTTAACATGACATTGGAACTGAGGAACTCTGGGTTGTTTAGGGGACAAACAACTGAGAGTTAACCGATCAGCCATGGATTGTTGTTGGGTTAACTCTGGGTTGTTTAACAACTGAGAGCTTTTGCATTCGGATATCACAGCCCAGAAATGAGGCATTCCTGGATTGCTGAGTGAAAGCAGAAGCAGTAAGTATGCAGGAGGCTTGATGTTTCACCCTCTGCCTGCCTACTTCCCTTTCTTGCTCTTCTGGGCCCCAGTCTCCACTCACCTCTCAGGGGGATCTTCATGACAACAGAATGAGAAGCTCATTGGAGTATTATCCGGATTTTCATGAAATCAGCTTTGGTCTGTCAGGGGGACACAAACCAAGAAAAGCCGAGCATACCATACCTTTAAAATCTGGTTTTCAGGGGTCACACAGCACTTGAAAGGGCCATACTTCCAGGTTGGGTGGGGGGAGTAGAACAGAACTTTATCAACCTGGAGGGGCTGCTCAGCCAGTGAGAGAGTCTTGTTTCCAGGCCCATGTCCAGGCTCCCCCCTGCTACTAATTCACAATTCTGATAGCTAGCAACAACCCAATTATCCAGTACAGCATCTGAAGGCTCCTTATGAGAGCATCCCCCCACCCAATTTTGCCCCATTCCAGCAAACTGTCATGGAATTATTGCTCCCATCCCATTTTCCCCCAATGTGCGCAGATTTCCCTGAAAAAAAAAAAGATCCACAATTATCCAGTGCAGTATCTGAAGGCTCCCCATGAGAGCATCCCCCTCCCCATGTTGCCCCATTCCAGCACTGTCATGGTGTTATTGCTTCCAACCCCACTTTCTCCCTGCTCACAATGGCAGGGCTTCTCAGCAACCATGTTCCCCAGACCTCACTAGATCACTTATATTCATATAAGGGCTTATGTCCTGAAGCCCTTACTGCAAGCATAGAAGTGAAGTTATGAGACATCAGAGAAGTGACTTCACACAACATCAGAGAAGCTAAGTAATGTAAATCATCAACAGAGGCTACTCTGGCAAAAAGGAAGTGCAGAAGGCTCAAAAGAGTGTTCTAGGGCTTTGATGTGCTGGAAAGGCAGGCGAGTTACTCTAGTTACCTAGGTTACCAAGGGCACAGCCAGGTGAAAGGCACACCCCTAGGACCACCCTGATCCTACCAAATTTAAAGTGGAGGGATGGGCACACAGCAGCTGAATCACAGGGGAGCCGAATTAAAGAAAAACAACAGATTAAAAGTACTCTGCAAAAATGCAGCTTCCCCACAGGTAAACTCTGGGGTGGCTGCAGAGTGGCCATGATGTCATGTATCCTTAATGACTTTACATCACAGCAGCATCAGAGAAAACTCCCATGTAGATGGGCCCCTGAGCAGCAATTGTGTTACTGCCAGGTTGTCTGCAATTCAACTGCTTGTATGTTTACTGGGGTAGCCTCTTTCATGCCTCACAATAAACACAAGAACTTTTGCACTGCCTGATAATGTATTGCGTGGCTCTCTGTGTGTTCCCTGAGGGGCCATGCTTGCGGGTGTTTGCGAGCTGTTTTAGTTTTTTAAGGGTCTTGCGGATGATGAGTGTAACAGTATGAAATAATAGCTAGATTTAGCCTGGAAGGTGTGTACTTCCTAGGTACAAGGAAGCAGTTGAGGGCAAAACCAACCCTTCCGGCCTGAGGAAAGAGAAGCCAAGCCTTAGAGAGCTAAAGCAGAGTCTGTTTGGTTCTGTGGGGTACAATCCAATTAGCAAAATAGTCTCCATGGGGTTTTTGAACTAGCAGTGCTCCAGAACTGTGTCTGCATTACAAGAGTGTCCCAATGGGGCGTCTGGGCAGCTCGCTATGTGTGTACCTCTTTATCTGCTCATTTAGGCTGTGTGTCTGTTGGTGTCCGTGAGTGTGCAGTGGGTGTATCCAAAAATATAGTAAAATCCAACAAGTTTGTTTGTTTGTTTACAATATTTGTATTTGTATATAGCTCCATATCTACAACAGATTTGTAGCAGTGAACACAAGAGATAAAACAGTAAAAGGATAAAAAGATCAAAACACCAGATTAAAATTATGCTATTTTAAAAAGACAGAATGCCAGTAGAAACGGTGGCTGGTCAATTAAGGCATGCCTCCTGGAAGAGTGCTGTTTTCAGGAGGCACTGGAAACAGCACAGTGTTGGTGCCTGCCTGTCCTCCAGGGGCAGGGAGTTCCAAAGGAAGGGGGCTGCCATGCTGAAGGCTCTTCTCTGGGTGGACTCCAACTGGGCCACAGGTCCATGCAGAACCACCAGGAGCAAGCCCTCCACTGACCTCAGCGTCCAGGCAGGTTGGTAAGGGAGAGGGCGCTCTCTCAGGTATCCTGGTCCCATGTTGTTCAGGCCTTTGTACACTAGTACCAAAACCTTAAACCTGGCCCGGTAGCAGATAGGCAGCCAGTGCAGTTCTCTCAGCAAGGGACTTGCATGCTGAAAGGGGCAGCTCCTGACAACAGCCGAGCTGCTGCATTCTGCACTAGCTCCAGCTTCTGGAGCAGCCTCAAGGGCAGTCCCACATAGAGTGCATTGCAGTAATCCAGCCTTGAGGTTATTAGCACCTGTAGCACTGTGGCCAAGCTATCCCTGTCCGGGAGAGGATGTAGTTGGTGAACCAGCCAAAGCTGGTAAAAGACACTCCAAGCTGCCATGGCCACTTGGGCCTCTAGCAACAGTGATGGATCTAGGCAAACCACCAAACTATGGATCTAATCTTTCAGAGGGAGTGGAACCCCATCCAGAACAGGCAATGAGCCTATCCCTCAGACTTGGGAACCACTCACCCACAGGGCTTCCGATTTGCCAGGATTCAGTTTTAGTGTATTGGCCCTCATACAGCCCATTACTGAGTCAGGCAATGGTCCAGGACTTGCACAGCCTGATTCAGATGTCACAAGGAGATAGAGCTGTGTGTCATCAGCATACTGATGGCACTTGGCTTCAAATCCCCTAGTGACCACTTCCAGCAGCTTCATATAGATGTTAAATAACACTGGGGACAAGATGGTACCCTGCAGAACCCAATAGCTAAATTGCCAAGGGGCCAAGGAATGGTCACCCAATATTATTCTCTGAAATTGGCCCCGCAGGTAGGACTGGAACCACTGTAACAGTGCCTTCAATAGCCATCCCATGGAGTCGATCCAGGAGGGTACCACGGTCGATGGTATCAAAGGCCCATGAAAGATAAAACAGAATTAACAGGGTTGCACTCCCCTTGTTCCCTCTCTCTCCATCAGGGCGACCAAGGCTGATTCAGTCCCGTAACCAGATCGAAACCAAGACTGGAATGGGTCTAGATAATCAGTATCCTCTAAGAGTGCCTGCAGTTGCTCCACCACAACCATCTCAAGTACCTTCCCTAGGAAAGGAGTATTTGCAACTGTGCAGTAGGTGTTTAATACTGTTGGATCCAGAGTGGGCTTCTTCAGGAGTGGCCACACTACTGCCTCCTTAAGGACAGCAGGGACCACCCCTTCCCTTTGTTTGTTCAGTTGTTCAGTTGTGTCCGACTCTTCGTGACCCCATGTACCATAGCACACCAGGCCTTCCTGTCCTGCGCTCTCTCCCGGAGCGTGCTCAAGTTCATATTCATTGCATCAGTGATGCTATCTAGCCATCTCATCCTCTGCTGTCCCCTTCTCCTTTTGCCTTCAGTCTTTCTCAGCATCAGGGTCTTTTCCAGAGAGTTTTCTCTTCGCATTAGGTGGCCAAAATATTTGAGCTTCAGCTTCAGTATCTGTCCTTCCAATGAGCACTCAGGGTTGATTTCCTTTAGGATGGACTGGTTTGACCTCTTTGCAGTCCAGGGGACTCGTAAGAGTCTTCTCCAGGACCACAGTTCGAAAGCATCAATTCTTTGGCGCTCAGCCTTCCTTATAGTCCAGCTCTCACAGCCATACATTACTACTGGGAAAACCATAGCTTTGATTAGACGGACCTTTGTCGGCAAGGTGATGTCTCTGCTTCTTACTATGCTGTCTAGGTTTGCCATAGCTTTCCTCCCAAGGAGCAAGCGTCTTTTAATTTCATGGCTACAGTCACCGTCTGCGGTGATCTTGGAGCCCAAGAAAATAAAATCTGTCACTGCTTCCATTTCTTCCCCTTCCATATGCCAGGAAGTGATGGGGCCAGATGCCATGATCTTAGTTTTTTTAATGTTGAGTTTCAAACCAGCTTTTGCACTCTCCTCTTTCACCCTCAACAAGAGGCTCTTGAGATCCTCTTTGCTTTCTGCCATTAGGGTGGTATCGTCTGCATATCTGAGGTTGTTGATAATTCTCCCAGCGGTCTTAATTCCGACCTGTGATTCATCCAAGCCGGCATTTCTCATGATGTACTCTGCATATAAGTTAAATAAGCAGGGCGACAATATGCAGCCCTGTCGTACTCCTTTCCCAATTTTGAACCACTCGGTTGTTCCATGTCTGGTTCTTACTGTTGCTTCTTGACCCTCGTACAGGTTTCTCAGGAGACAGGTAAGGTGGTCTGGTACCCCCATCTCTTTCAGAATTTGCCACAGTTTGTTGTGATCCACACAATCAAAGGCTTTAGCGTAGTCAATGAAGCAGAAATAGACGTTTTTCTGGAATTCTCTTGCTTTCTCCATGATCCAGCGAAAGTTGGCGATTTGATCTCTAGTTCCTCTGCCTCTTCGAAACCCAGCTTGTACTTCCAGTAGTTCTCGGTTCGCATACTGCTGAAGCCTAGCTTGTAGGATTTTGAGCATAACCTTGCTGGCATGTGAAATGAGCACAATTGTACGGTGGTTTGAACACTCTTTGGCATTGCCCTTCTTTGGAATTGGAATGTAAACTGACCTTTTCCAGTCTTGTGGCCACTGTTGAGTGTTCCAAATGTGTTGGCATACTGAGTGCAGCACTTTAACAGCATCATCTTTTAGGATCTTAAATATCTCAGCTGGAAGACTGTCATCTCCGCTAGCTTTGTTGTTAGTAATGCTTCCTAAGGCCCACTTGACTTCACTCTCGAGGATGTCCGGCTCAAGTTCAGTGACCACACTATCATGGCTATCAGGGACATTCAGATCTTTCCTGTATAGTTCTTCTGTGTATTCTTTCCACCTCTTCTTAATCTCATCTGCTTTTGTTAGGTCCCTGCCTTCTTTGTCGCTTTATCATGCCCGTCTTTGCACAAAACGTTCCCTTGAGATCTCCGATTTTCTTGAAGAGATCTCTAGTCTTTCCCATTCTGTTGTTTTCCTCAATTTCTTTGCATTGTTCATGAAGGG
This sequence comes from Heloderma suspectum, assembly GCF_057233095.1. Lineage (NCBI taxonomy): Eukaryota > Metazoa > Chordata > Lepidosauria > Squamata > Helodermatidae > Heloderma > Heloderma suspectum. The sequence continues at coordinate 127,292,875 of NC_139462.1, read as the reverse complement.
GACCCCTTCCCTTAGGGAAGCATTTATCACTCCCTAAACCCACCCAGTTATACCTCCTCAGCTAGTTTGTGTTAGCCAGGAGGGGCAGGGATCAAGAGGTCACGTGGTCGGTCGCATTGCTGCAAGCACCTTGTCTATGTCACCAGGCCGCAACAACTGAAACTGATCCCACAAAATCGGGCAGATGGTGGCTTCAGACACCTCAACTGGAAATGCGCTAACAACAGCATCGGGTTCATTGTAAAGACAAGCAATTTTGTCCTCAAAGTGTGATGCAAAATGGTCACAGCAACTCCTTGAGGGGACAAGGGCCCCATTTCCTGGGGAGGGTGTTAACAACCCCCGGACCACCTGGAAGAGTTCCGCTGGAAAGCTACTTGAGGATGCAATGGAGGCAGCAAAACAGGCCTTCTTTGCTGCCCGCACCACTACTCAATAGGCATGATTATGTGCTCCAGAGTGTGCTCGGTCATCTCCGCTTCGAGACTTGTGCCATTTGTGCTCTAGCCAACGTCCAGCCTGTTTCATTGCCTGTAGCTCCTCAATATACTAGGGAGCAGAACAGGCTCCACAGCACTGGAGAGGGCACTCCGGAGCAATCCAGTTAATGGCCCTCTGCATCTCACTGTTCCACAGTGAGAGTAGGGCCTCGGCTGGATCACCAGTTTTCTCCATTGGAAAATCTCAAAAAGCATTCAGAAATCCATTGGATGCCATTAGTCTTCTGTGGTGGACCATCCAAATGGATCCCCCACCCCTGCAGGACTGAAGTAACGTCATGAGTTCAAATGTCACCAGGAAATGATCTGACCATGACAATGGGGTTACTTGGACCCCCCCCCCCGCCCAATTTTCAAATTACTCATTTCACAGCTTGGAGCAAAAACCAAATCAAGGGTATGCCCCACTTCATTTGTTGGGCCGATGACAAAATGAGACAGCTCCATGGTTGTCACGGAGGCCATGAATTCCCAAGCTGGAGCTTCAGAGACAGCCTCAGCATGGAAGTTGTGTTCACCCAGAACCACCATCCTGGGTTCCTCCAACACCACACTCGAGATTGCCTCTGCCAACTCAGTCAGGGAGGCTGCTGGGCAGCAGGGGGGGCAGTACACCAGTAGCACCCCACATCTGACTTTATGGCCCAACACCAGGTGTAGCCCTCCAAGGCTGCTCCAAGGTGGGGTGGTTTCCTGGTGATAGAAATGGAGGTTCTATGAACCGCGGTGATTCCCCCTGCCCTGCCCTCCAACCTATATTGGTGCTCCACTGAGTAACCAGCTGGGCAGAGCTGAGTCAGGTCAACCCCACCCAGCTCACCTACCCAGGTTTCAGTAATACACACCAGATCTGCCTTCTCATCCATGATTAGGTTGTGGATGAGTGCAGTCTTATTGCAGTCCGACTTGGCATTAAATAGCAGTACCACAAGACAGGAGGGCACAGTGGATGAGCCACCATGTACATGAGAGCTAGAGGAGGGGGGTAGAAGGGGAACAGCGCATGAACACCTGTGGCCCATTCTACTGTGATGTCCCAGCCCCGTCCTCCTACCATATCTCCTTCTGCCCCAAGTCGCTAGGATGGAGGCTCCATCTTCATGGAACCCTGCATTTTCTAAGCACATCCTTGCCACAGTGGAGCTTCCCACACACTCTTAACACACCACTCACAACTCAAACATACCCACAACCATTCTGAACTCACATACTCCATTCATCCAGTCAATCACCCACAGCCAGCCTAACACAGTCACAGATAATAGTGGAAATAACCAGCCACTGGTTACACGAAGGACATCAGGCTTGCCAACCCCCCAGCAAACTATTTCCCAGTCATTCAGAGCTACTTCTGCAGGCTCATGTGCTCTCCATCTCTCACCGGGAGTGCTTTAGTCCCTTCTCCCCCTGTCTCTCACCCAGAGGGAGACCAGCTTCCAGCCACCACAGTCTCTCACCCTGGGCAGAGGAAGCAGTTCTGACACACAAGCTCCCTAGCCCTGTCTCTCACCCAGGGGGCCACCACTACTTCTGTGGCGGCCCCCACTCTGTGGAACTCCCTCCCTAGGGAACTCCGTCATGCCCCCTCTTTAATGAGCTTCCGTCGTGCATTAAAAACGTGGTTGTTCAGGCAGGCATTTGGGGTGGGTTAGGGTATTTTAGAAAATGTTTTTATTGTAGAATTGTATTGTTTTAAACTGTTTTATTGTATGCTGTACATCCCCCAGAGTGGCTGGGTGACCAGCCAGATGGGTGATTAATAAATTTAATAATAAATAAATAAATAAATAAATAAAAAGGGTGGCCACTGCTGAAGGTAGCTGCTATTACGGGAGACCGCTGCTCTCACCTGGGGAAACTCCCCCCCCCCACACACAACTGATACTAGACGGCACAAGCAGACACAGAGGTAAGGGACTACCCAAGCAGAACGTGGGGCACCCCTGCCCTCGTGGCATCCCGAAGTTGCCCCCTTCGGTGGCGGCCTGCCATCGCACAGCGGGGCTCTCTCTCCCAGAGGCCTGGGGATGTCCAGTGGCTGAGAGAAAGTGTCCTGCCTCGGTGAGCAGCCTTCCCAGCAGGTGTCCCCACTCAGCACCCGCTAGGATGGCTGGAGGAGGGGGTGCACCGGTCAGCTGCAGAGCAAGATGCTAAGGCAGCAGAGTCCTTAAAGGCCACACAGCCAGTCCTCTCCCCCCAGTTCCAGCTCTCCTCACCAGTCACAAGCAGAGTGGCCAGTCCAGTGTAAATAACTGCAGCTAAACCCTTCAGCACTCCCCCAAACAAACGAGTCTTTGGTTTTCATCACACAGAGCTTTTATCCTGTGATTGAGATTGCTCCTTCACAGAAGTTTGCAGGCTCTTTGCATGACGTCATGACCCTCCAGAGCGTCTCCTGCACTAAATGCCCTTTGCTCCATTTTTAAATAGATCGCAGATAATGAGCTCTCAAATTACCCCGTTGTGTTCTGCTTGAGTTCCCGCCATGAAAAGAGGAAAAGCGGCAAGAAGAGGAGCGAGATCAATGAAAGATCATGGAAGACTCAGATCCGGGGAAAAGGGAGGGGGAAAGGGGAAAAGGGAAAGGAAGCAGGTGAAAAAGGGAGTCGTCATGATCCTGCATTTAAAACTGAAGCAGAAAGCCCCATTTTAAATGAAGGATTTTAGGCTGATGTAGCGATGCCTTTAAGTCTTTTCTAAAAGCTATAATGGTGGGACCTGATGCACGCCAGCTGGCAATGTATTCCACAAATGTGGGATCACTGCAGCAAAAATCCTGTCTGGAACAGAAGCCCCCTAGCACCACCTTCTGTGACTGCTCTGCCAGGAAGAATCACTGTAGCACCTGACTGCTAAGACCAACTGTGATTATGCATTTATTTATTTCATTTCTATACTACCCAATAGCTGAAGCTCTCTGGGCAGTTCACAAAAATTAAGACCACAAAGTACAACATAAAACAATATACAATCTGAAAATTTAAAACCACAATATAACAGTACAACCAGAATAAAACCTAGCAGCAATGCAGAGATTTAAAATACAATCTGGATAAACAATCCAGAAGCATACTATGGTTGATGGTATCAAAAGCTGCTGAGAGGTCTAGGGGAACTGAGAGGGTTGCACTCCCCTATCCACTTCCTGGTGTAAGTTATCCACCTGGGCGACCAAGGTTGTTTCCGTCCCAAAGCCAGGCCATTGGGTAGGAATGGATCTAAGCAATCAGTCTCATCCAGCCTGGATGAGACTGATTACTCATCTCAACCTGGAGCTGAGAAGACAGCAGAGACTTCAACACCTTGCCTAAGAATAGCAAAAACGGGTGGCATTGGGGGCCTGTGGGGGGAAAGCGGAGTTTCCTCAGATTCCCCAGCTCCTCACAGTCCTTACAACAGCGTGACATTAAACTGGCAAAAGAGATGGCATAAGTCAGAACACATATCCTGAGCCCCCAAAATGAAAAACCTGCTCCCACCTCCTCCAGGTCTGCCCACACAGTTGTGAGGATAAAATGGAGAGGAGGAGGAGAATGTCAGCTGCCTTGGGTTCCTTGCAAGAGGAAAAAAGGTGGGGTATAAATGCAATAAATAAATAAAATAAAAACTGTAGCTTCCCATTTAGCATTCAGTTTTGGGTCACTGCTAGTGCATCATGCAAAAGACAAAAAGGAGGACCTGATATTTTTCAGCATTCTTGAAATCCCAAATTTCAAAATTCTTACCAAACCTTTTCTGATAAGACACAAAGACCAACAAAATGGACACTTGGCAACCAAGAACAAGATATTTCCCAAGTTAGAGCAATGGCTAGTGACATGATTAAGGATCACCTTTTGAACCAAACTGTACGTTTCGTTAATTGTGCCTTTTTAAAAGCTCAGTTAACGCTGTGACATTTATTTTGAAGGAAAGGCAACCAGTGGGCCCCTGAAATGGAATGGTGGTCTTGATCCCAATTAGGGGCTGTGCTGATTTCCTGTTCAAAATCCCACACACACAGTGCTGTTTGTCTGGGGGTTCTGCTATTTGGTCTTGGGGTCCTGGATGCTGAGGGGGTAGATTTCGCCTGCATGAGGTTCAAGGCTAGAGATCATAGCCCTCTGCAAAGCAGAACACTCTGTTCTCCAGCTGGGAGGACAAAGGTGAGCAGGGCAGGCCGGCGGGAGGTGGGGAGTTCAAACTCTGCCCCTCTTGCTTATCTGCCATCTCTCCCCTCCCACCCCCGCTCCACCTTTCCCAGGAGGGCCAACCTTGACCCCAGCATGTCTGTGCTGCCGTCATTCAGTGATCCCATCTTGCCAACTATTGACCTGTTTTCCCATTCTCTGGGATTGTTGGGATGGCCACATACTCAAAAGCCCACCCGGCCCTTCTAGGAGAGTTTTGGTTACCTCTCACCACCACCACCTTGCTTTTTCCTCTGTAGAGCTGATTTCCCTTTGTGCCCATTAATAATTTGCTTTTAGCATGTAATTTGGAAAGGTGTACTTCAGACCTTGTTCACTTTGCTGCTGTATGCCTTTCTGCTTGGTATTTATCTCCATTTATGCTGGAACATGCCCTTTCAGTCTTAATTAATTAATCACCCTGGAAAAATTACTCATCAGATCCTATTCCCCAGTTTCTGGCTTGCAACTAAAGATATTCTAGGGCTTTAGAGATAGAATTAGATGTGCATACTCTGGGCTTTAAATAAATAAAACTAGACATTTTGCACCAAAGGAACCCAAATTCTGCTTGAAAAAAAAGCTGAATTCATCTATATAACATATGTAAAGTAAATGTGCTTCATTATGTCTATTTGACATAATTTATTCTGCTTTGAATTGCCCTCACTTTGAATTCTTTGTTTGCCCTCAGTGATTTTGTCACAATGCCAAATCTGACAGGCTATTTGGTCTTGTAATGTTGTCACATTGATTTTCTGGGATTGTGTTGTGAAGACCCGATAGAAAACAAACATGACACCAAGGAGATGATTTAAAACTGAGGCTGATTCGACAAAAAGATGTTTCATGTATATTGGACACCACAGAGGCTTGCTAAGAAGAAACTGGCTAGCTCTGCTAGATGCTGGCAATGTAATGAGGACAATGCCTCTTTGAGGCATATGATGTGGGCATGTCCTGCAGTGGCTTTGTTTTGGTTGGAAGTCATTGGTCCTATAAATTTTGTTCTTGAAAAAGCTGTGAAAATACCAGATGTCCATGTGGTTTTAAATTACATCCCTGTGATGTGGGGATTAACAGATGGATGGCAAAAGTGGATACTGAGAGCCCCTACAGTTGGAAAGAGACTTCTACTTCAAGCTTGGAAGGATAAACACCCACCACCTATCTTTCAGCAGACTGAAGATCTCACTGCATTTGCTACATTTGAACATATCTCTTACAGCTGTCGATTTTATATAGATGCTTATTTATATATAGTCTGCTTAATATTTGAAATTGAAGCGTTAAATCCTTTCCCTCTTTTTCTCTCTCCCCCCCCCCCCGCTTTTGCTTTTCTGTTGCTGTTGTGGTTTTTTGCAAATAATTTTTTAAAAAACCATATAGGGAATAGCAGGCAAACAGGCACAAATAGTAACCTTTTGAGCATCTTTTGAAAAAAATTCTCCCCCCATATTCCACTTTTGTGCCAGAAATGTCCACCCAATAATATATGGTGCAGATGTAGTACAGACACAAACAAAGAGAACATTGGGCCTACCTGCAGTACATACTTATTTTGATTTTATATTTTAATTGCATCTCTTGGAGGTAGCTGATGGCTTTGACCCATGGACTGTGCAGAAGGTACCTGCCAGTGGGTCAAATTAAGCAGAAATTGTCTTCTCCCACCTCCCTGCTAGTTTCCCCACCTGCTGAGGTATTATCATATTTAGCTGACATAGCTTCTTCCAAAGAATCCTGGGAATTGTAGTTTCATGAGTGTACAGCAAATTCAGTTAAGCCTACTGCTCCCCTGCCCAAAACTTAGGGTTCTGTGGGAAAGAGGAATGACATTTAAAATAGCTTTGAGTGGGTGATGTACATGATCTTCTGAAAAGGGAGGTACTGACTGGTGTACACACACACACACACACACACACACACTTTGCTTCATGCCGCAGCCTCTGTCAATATTGTTTTGGACAGGAGAGGCAGTTAAGGATCAAAGATCAGGGGACTGGGATGTGATAAAGGCTCACTGACTGGGAAAGCTAGGAAGAGCCAAGGCGGGAGAAGACAATTCCTGCTGAAGTTGCACCATGGACCTTCTGCACAGTGCAGGGGTCCAGGCCACCAGCTACCTCCAGGAAAACTTCATGGACTTCCAAGACTGGTTTGTCTTCATCTCCACTGCTGCCGACCTCAGAACAACCTTCTTTGTCTTCTTCCCCATCTGGTTCCAGGTGAAGGGAGCTGTGGGAATCCGGCTCATCTGGGTGGCAGTGATCGGTGACTGGTTCAACCTTGTGTTCAAGTGGTGAGCATGGATTCCAAGTACTGCTGACCACCATACTTGGTGTCAGGAACAAATTCTCTCAGTCATGTTGCCCAGAGACCAAAGTGTTCTTTTTTCTACCCCTTTCCTTGCTGTGGAACATGCAAGGTAGTAATATAGGCATGGTCCAGACATACTGCCAAACCATGGCTTGATTCTATGAGAACAACCCTGGAAGGAACTTAAAACTTAAAAGCGTAGAAGAAATAAATACAATAAAACTAGGAAATAAAAATGGCAGCAAGGTAAATTAAATGTGAAGAGGCTATTAAGACTGTAGGTGCATTACAGGGGAAGAGGAGACATGGCTGGTTGGGAGCAGTTCTGAGTCCAAAATATTCACCTCAGTCTGTTCCTGTTTCTGATGCCTTTAGCCATGGGACCAGTATTGCTGTCTGAGGAAAGACATTAAAATATTATCTTTATTTAAAGATGGATGTGCATAGAATTAGCAGTGTCTATTTCTTGCCTCATGACCTCTAATACCTCTCTCCTGGTTCCTGGGGTCACAGTCACCACTCTTCATTCTTCTTACAGGATCCTGTTTGGAGAGAGACCCTACTGGTGGGTGCATGAGACGGACTTCTATGGCGTCACAACGCCCCCTGTGATCCAGCAGTTTCCCATCACCTGTGAGACTGGTCCAGGTGAGGTTGCAACTGCCCTCTTCCCCCACTTCTCTGGGTGCTTTAAGTCACTGTAGCATGCCCTCCCCCCGACTTGTCTCTCTTCCCTCCAGGTAGCCCTTCTGGTCATGCCATGGGGTCTGCTGGGGTCTACTACGTCATGGTGACAGCATTGCTATCACACCTATTGCCACAGCAGCAAAACACTGTCAGGTGAGGCCCACATCCCTATGCTGTGTGTGACAGCTGGGGCCTTACTTTGAGTGATGGTGGTTGACATAGTGCTCCTCCTGGGATTCTCTTTTCTCCACCCTCCCAAGTTAATATTACAATTCACCATTCCAACTTGCCTTTGGGGAGATGTGAGCATATTGCACCCACTGACTAGAGAAGTGAACTATTCTCAGAAGGCCTTTCCTTGGGATAATTAACTCTCCCATTTTCAATTTATTTTTGATATGGTGGCTGCCACATGAATTGGACATAGTATTGACAAGTTGACATTTAAGATCATTGCCATAAACTTTTATGCAACATGACACAGGTGTAATGACAAAGGTGGAAGTACTAGTTCCCCTCTACTCAGCACTGCTTAGGCCTCAGCTGGAGTACTGTGTCCAGTTCTGGGCACCACACTTTAAGAAGGATGCAGACAAGCTGGAGAGGGTTCAGAGGAGGACAACAAAGATGATCAGGGGACTGGAAACAAAGCCCTATGAGGAGAGACTGAAAGAACTGGGCATGTTTAGCCTTGAGAAGACTGGGGGGGAGATATGATAGCGCTCTTCAAGTATTTGAAAGGTTGTCACATAGAAGAAGGCCAGGACCTCTTCTCGATCATCCCAGAATGCAGGACATGGAAGAATGGGCTCAAGTTACAGGAAGCCAGATTCCAGCTGAACATCAGGAGGAACTTCCTGGCTGTTAGAGCAATACGACAATGGAACCAATTACCTGGGGAGGTGGTGGGCTCTCCCACACTGGAGGCATTCAAGACAAGGCTGGACAGCCATCTGTCAGGGACGCTCTGACTTGGATTCCTGCACTGAGCAGGGGGTTGGACTCGATGGCCTTGTAGACCCCTTCCAACCCTACTATTCTATGATTCTGTGTAATTTTTTAAAAACTTTGGTTCAAAGATGACTTTTAAAAATTTGTGAAATTGACATTTCAGATTCAAATATCATGGTTCTGAGCAATGTTAATTTGTGGAAATTTTAATTTCATCTAGTTTTGACTTGCTAGTATTCTTGTTCAATTCTCTTTTGGGACACTTATGAGGAGTGTGTTGAGTGGGAGATCTTGAAGCCATCATCTGCTTGGGTGGTCTGCAGAGAGGGAGAGCAGGGTGCGGGTTTAGATCATGGGTGAACCTTTTTTGGCCTGGGGGCTGAATTCCAATTTGGGAAGCCTCTTGGGGGCTGCATTTCAGCATGGGGTGGGGCAAAGAACAGAGACAGCAAAGTGGGCAGGACGGGACATAATTATCAATTTAAACATTTTCCCACCAAGCATACAAAGCACTGCTCAATCTATGCACATCTACTGAGGAATAAACCACAGTGCAACAGCTTTCATGCCTGCAAAGGATAGCTCAAGTGCCATTAAATACCCACTTATGTCCGATTACAGCTGCAGAAAAAGCTTATTTAGTGGATTTAAGAATTGCTGCCTTTGCTCTGCTCTGAACAAGTCCTCCTCACCCCCAGATGTCTGCGTGGCCTCCTCTGGACAGGATTCTGGACTGTGCAGGTTTGTGTCTGCTTATCCCGAGTCTTCCTTGCTGCACATTTCCCACACCAGGTGATCTCAGGTGTTATCTCAGGTGAGTTAGTCCCCTAAGTTTCAATTTTAAGTACACAGTGGAGTTTCTGTGCATAAAATAAGCGACCAACTTTATGTTCAGTGGAAGATGTACAGAAAGGTGCACGCATGTGTGTACTGGCTATGTCACATGCATACCGAGAAGGCTGGGTTTGAGAGGGCATAGACTGGCAACTGTGGCACATGCCCAGGGCCTGGCTGGTCTCTGCATTTGGAGTCAGGAAGGAAGGGATTTTGCTCAAGGTCAGATAGGCTGCTGATGCCATTTTGTGGGTGATTTGTATTTTTACTTCCTTCTTGTGTGTGCACAGCTTGGCTTGGTTGTAGGAGTCATCTGGAACTACTACTGTGTATTGCTTGAGATATTGCCTCTAGCAGTGCAACTGCTCACCTGTCTGGTACTGTGTCTACCTTGTGGGAGTTTCCTGATATAGGGGGCAAGCAGGTGGGCAGTCCTGCCTTATGGCAGGAGCTTAGGTTAAAGCCTGCCATCTCAAAGTTTGTATGAAGAGGGATCTCCATTATCTTCTACACAGTACTGGGATGCTCAGGCTAAAGGGATAGCTTGCCGTAGCCTTAGTGAGCCCTGACATAAAACACATTATCGGCTGGTGGCTTGGAAGCGAGCTGCTAGGTCAGGGAGGCAGTGCTGCCTCAGCGTGTGGGCAGAAGAGATAAAGTTAAGAGGATGGCAGTATGACAAGGTGTTTCATTGATCATCTCTGCTTATATGACCTGAAGAGGGAGAACTGTACATCTTGGCACCTCATATCTGGGTTCAAGGACAGCAGGAGGGGGGAGGCCTAGAATTTGATCACTTATGTTTTGATGTATTAAATAGTTGCCTGTTTATCCAGTGAAGTCAGCCTCCCAAGCCACTCACCTGGGCCCGAGGAGAACTACACTGAGGGAGAGGAATGCGTATAGGCATTATGCCACTCCAGCTAAATCAATGATTTACCCACTCCACAGGGATGTTGGTGGCACAGGTATTTGAGCATGTCCACTCCATCTACAATGCTAGCCTGTGGCGATATGTGGGCACCACCTGCTTCCTCTTTGGCTTTGCCCTGGGCTTCTACCTGCTGCTCAAGCTGCTGGGTGTGGACCTCCTGTGGACACTGGAAAAGGCCCACAAGTGGTGCGAACGGCCAGAGTGGGTCCATATTGACACCACACCCTTTGCCAGCCTGCTCCGCAACCTGGGTGTCCTGTTTGGGCTGGGGCTGGGCCTCAACTCCCCAATGTATGTGGAAAGCTGCAAAGGGAAGCAACGCCAACAGCTGACCTTCCGCCTCGGCTGCATCGTTTCCTCACTGTTCATCCTGCACCTGTTTGATTCCTTTGTACTGCCTACTGACAAGGAAATCCTCTTCTACATCCTCTCCTTCTGCAAGAGCACCTGTGCCCACCTTTGTGCTGTGGCACTGATCCCTTATTGCATCTCCTGGCTCCTTCAGCAGACAGAGAAGAAGGATGTGTAGGGAACAGAAATCTTGGAATACAGCTACCCTGGACATGGTTCTTCAGCCCTCAGGACTCATGCCTAAAGGTTTATAAACCAAGGACTATTGTTGAATCTTTTGTGGGAGATCAAACAGAGCCCCCCAACACACTAATACCAACTCTTCCAAATTAGGGTCAGGAGCATTCTAGAACCCTAGGAGGAAAGGCATGAGTGCCTTAGCCAGGAAGGGGGAAGGTGACTGGCCCTTGGATGTGTCAAGAAAAAACCAGGGTAGTCCAAGATGGAATAGAGGGTGGTTGAAGTACATTTTGTTAAGTCTTAAAGCAAGCTGGACCCACCTTTGCAGTGCATCTTGTGTATTCAACACTGGCCTATGGGAATTATTATTTTTTTCTGCTCTGCCTGCTTTTTTATCTCCATTCTCTAGCGTCCGTATGTCCTTCTCGAAGTTCCTGTCCCTCTGGTTTGGATGTGTGTGCACATGCATCTCCTTGCCTCTATCCCTCTCTCAGCCACCATTCTTTTTTTGCCTTTTGTCCCTGCACTTTGGTCTTGGGTATTCATGTTTCACCCTATTTATCATCTGTCCAGGTTCTGTGTTTGAGGCTTAGTGTATAATTTCTCCTAATATACCATCCATTGTAATTGTGTGTTTGGCACAATGTAGGTGCAACAGCTGTGCAAACATTAATCTACCTGGTGCAGGGGTGTGGGGTGTGAGTGTTGCTTTCTTATGTAAAGCACAAGGCACCCCATTATGTTTTACTAGGGCTACAATCCTAAACACTTTCCAGGAAGTGAATCGGAAACACAACACACTGTGAGAGACAAACTCACGTGTTCAGTAACTTGTACATGAGCCAGGGAACTCTGGCCAAGAGTAGCAAATTACACTGAACACACTTGTCTCCCTCATACATGCTTTTCATTCAGATGCTACTTGTAATGTATGGGGCAGCCCTCTGAGAGACCCAACTCTGCAGTAAGCACATTTAAGCATTTTCTGCCTTTCAGGCACCTCAGCTGAGGGGCACCATACTTGACATACCATGTTGCTTGGACTTCATTAAAGCATGGGAGAACTGGGTCCAGTGATTTTCTGATCTTGAGGCGCAATACGAGGGGTTAGACTGAATGCCCTTTAAGCCCCAACCCAAATGGTACACTGGAGACAGGCTGCAGGGGTACAGCTGAACCAGTCAGAGAGAGAGACACTAGCAACCCCTGCAGTGTTTAGTTTGGGACACCGCCCAAGTCAGAGACATGCAATAACACAGAGAGTGCCTCTGAGCGCCTGTAGGGTCTTTCTGCCAACACTGAGAAACTGCTTGGGCTGAGAGGGAAATTGCTTCCTGAGGAGACAGCATGGCTTCCAAGCATACTTCCTTTGTACCCCACACTTCATTCTTACAAATGTTTATCCTTGAGAGAACTCTGACTTCCAGCGCTAGTTCTCTTTGCCAAATCAGACCAGTGACCACCTTTTCCGTTGGTACCGATATGCACAAAGCCAGAACACAAAGGAGATTTTGATTGTATTACTTTACAGTTTTATGGAGTACTGTGGCTGAACGCCCCCTCCATTGTCTTTATCATACCATTTGTCTGGTTATCCATCCAAGTCACTGCTCTGTTTACTGGTAAACTCCTGTAACAGGGCCTCTACTTCTGTCCGCCGGCTCATCCGTGTGGCTTTGCCCTGGTAGCGGCCACGCTTCCCTGCCCCTTTTCCTTCCAGCATTTCAGCAACCCTTGTGGAAAGAACAACAACGAGATCTGAACTGGTGAGTTCAGGCAGACTAGCTGTTCTTTACTCCACAGTTGCTGCGTTTGCCAGTGGCCTCCCATAGAATATACTTTAGGCTATGTTCTGGCTGATTTGCTCTTAGCCCTACAAATGCCAGATGGATATTTGCTTCTCTCTCGTTTTCAAAGAACCCAATAACTTGTGAATCTTCTGTGGGTGACTGACAAAAACAGACCATCCCCTCCCACAACATGCACACTAACCCAGGACCTTGATTTAATTCCTCCAGCTGGTGTTAAGTGAGGAGTAACTCACCTAGGGCCCAGTTTCTCCACTGTTTCTGGAGGCCCTGCGAGCAGAAAAAGCCCAGCTGCTTTTTCATCTCCCACAGACAGGAAAAGGAGGGTTTCCTGTTGAAAAGACAGAGTTTCAGAACTGCCACTGCTGCTACACCACTCCTTAAGCAGTATTAAAGTATTTCTCAAGTACATTACTACTACTACTACCACTACTACTTTTTGACACAAAATACAACAGGATTTGGTGAGTTGAGTGTTTTTTTGGTTCATCACCACAAACTGCATTGTGTCTGCATTCTACTAGTTCTGGTTGCACTTGGCAGCCATTTCAGTCTTCAGATCAGTTGTGCTCTATGGCTGTGGCTTAACTCACATGGCAGGATGGTCTGAGATGCAGTGATTACTGCTTAGAAAGGAGCTCAGATCACCTTGGCCACTGGAGGACCTGCTTCCACTTTGGTGTTCCCTTATCTAACTCACCCTGTCTGTTCTGACAATACATTGGGTAACTGTATTGCAAATTAAAACACCACCTTTGTCTACATTAGGACCAGGTGCAATTCGAATACCTGAGTTAAGCCTCAGGACATAGCGGTGAATCAAAGAATGTACACCACTGAACTAATGTAAAGGCATTTTAACCTTTGGGTTAAGGTTGTTAGTATGGATTGACGCTACGACGTAATCCAGCAAAACATACCAAGTTCGGCTTATTTAGGGCAGTGAGGGTAGTTTCACATTATAAACTCTGAATAATCAGTTTGTGGGTTTGGCCTATAAAGGCTGACCAGAACAATGAATGGCACATGCTCTTGGACCTTGACAAAAATGACCACTCATAGACATCCTGGTAACTATTAGTAACTTTGACCAAAATAGCAAGAATCTTACTTTGGCTGAAATCCTATGCACACTTTTATGGGAGTGAGCCCCACTGAATTCAGTGGGCCTTACTTCTGAACAAACATGCATAGGTTTGCACTGTAAATCTCTTAAATTCAGCTGGAAGCCTCTTTTGCTGTAACTGTTTTATTTTTAATTGGCATTTGGTAGTATCACATTAATGAGACTATCTAATTATTTGATTTGTGTTTAGATTACTGATATACTGGAAGTGCAAACATACTTTCAACTTCAAGCAGAAAATTTTTAGCACCTCCACAACACTACATCTGAGGTAAAACATCAGAGAAAGAAGAAAACAGGGACTCACCTCAGTGCCAATCTCATTTGCAATGATGTTCATGAATTCAGAATTACCATCTTTCCTGCAGAGAGTGGGATATGTTCCAAGATCCCATGAGAAATTTTTGCCCATCCCAAAATCTGGGAGAGATGAGCCCCAAATTCCATCTTTAGCATACCTATCCCCACATGAAGGAAACCAATAATGCCTAGGTTGGCTTGAGGATAACGTAAGGAATTTCAACTATTCAAAATTTAGCTGTGTTGACCCACAAAGTTAAAAAAATCAAATATAAATAATTATTTTTTATTTAAAATTATTTTTAGGCCCCCTTTAAGGGTAGAAATCTGTCAAGGTGGCACACAAGATAAAATACAAAAATATGCAAACACCAATAGTACAGTAATATCAATAAAACCTTATAAAAACACTTAAAACAGATAACACCAATAAACCCTGCTGCCCACAGATTGGGGATAGTAAAACAAGTAAAACAAGAAAGTCTTCAGAGCCATCCTGAAGTCCTGCAAAGAAGGGGCCTGGCTAACCCCTGATGGAAGCTGATTCCAGAGGTGGGGGCCACCACTGAAAAGGCCCTCTCCCTTACACTCACCAGCCTAACTGTCCTTGGCAGCAGGCAGGTGAGAAGGGCCTCTGCTGATGACATCAAAGTATGAGCAAGCTGGTACAGGAGAAGGTGGTCCTTCATGTAACTTGGGCCCAATCCAAAACCAGCTCTTTAAATTGGGCTCAGAACACACTGGCAACCAATGCAGCTGGCACAGTATGAGCAAACCACCCAGCCCCTACCAATATTTGGGTGGCTGCATTTTGCACCAGCTGAAGTTTCTGAACTGTCTTTAAAGGCAGCCCCAAGTAAAGAGTATTACAGTAGTCCAGCCTGGATGTCACCAGAGCATAAATAACAAAGGCAAGATCCTCCCTCACAGTTGGCATAGTAGACGAAGCTGGGAAAAAGGACTCCTGGCCACCATTGCCACTGGAGGTTCCCTAGTTACTGCCAAGTCCAGGAGCGCCCCCAAGTTGTGCACTTGGTCCTTCTAAGGGCATGCAACCCTATCTAAGACCAGATATATTCCTCTACTGAGATGGGAGGTTTCCCTATCCACAATACCTCCATCTTAGCTTGTTTGCCATCATCCATCCCAAAAGTTCAGCCATTCAACAGCCTCCCTAGGATCATTAAATGAAAACAAGGAGCTGAGTGCTATCCGCATATTGATGGCACTTCAGCCCAAACCTCCGAATAACTTCCCCGAGCAGTTTCATGTAGATGTTGAAAAACATAGGGCACAAGATGGAACCTTGTGGCACCCCATAGGTCAATGGCCATGAGGTGGAGCAGAGATCTCTTAGCACCACTTTCATTCAGGAAGAACCAGAACTACCATAACAGTGTGCCTCCTAAGCCCAACGCAGATAAACAATCTACAAGGACACCATGGTCAATGGTATTGAAAGCTGCTGAGAGGTCCAGGAGAACCAACTAGGCTGCACTCTCCCCACATCCCTACATAACACACATTTCACTTTGTTGGGTTCCAAAAAAAACCTTTACAGAAAACAAATTACAGTCCCCAAAATTAATGTTTTCCAGTTGTTAAAATCAGCAGTATCTTGTGTGTGGGGTAGGGTGGGAGTCCAAGGCATCCAGAATGTTCCCTTCTTTCAGGCTTCTGAAAGTCGATTCTCCCATATTCACCTCATGCAAACATAACATTGAGCTACTTTGTCCCTCACCTGTGTAACACAAATACTGGTTCCTGAGCCGGGTTACTTTTGAGACTCTGAGCAGTAAGGACAGCCAAATCTCTCAGTAGGTTCAAGTTGTTCTGAAAAAGAAGTAGATGATAGGATGCAAGACACCATCAGCCTATTCGCATATTTAATCAAGATTGAGCAGGCAGGGAAACCCCAGAAAGGTTAAGACTGACGTTTCTCTTTAAGGGACACAGCCAGAATGCAGCAAATACTAGCATCTGCAGGTGCTGGTGGCATATTGCCTGTCAGGATTATAATTCCCATGGTACTACATCCAGGGTAGTTTGGGAGGCAGAGTCCTTTACCTATTAACCTGTCTGAAAGGCCAGGAGGATAGGATTCCCTCTCTGGCTACTGTTTTACAGGCAACCCTAGCTCTGCTTGGCTGGTCTTCCAATTGGCTGGAAACCGCACAAGTCCTAGTCCACCCTGACTACTATTTGCAGCCGTGACCAGCAAGCCAGACCTGCTCCTAGCTGTCTTCCTCAACCCTGGTTTCCATTTTCTTCTCCTGACTACTGCATTCCTGTAGGCTGCTTATTGGGATTTGACCTCAGCTGCTTCAGCAAGACCTCCAAGTTAAAAGTTGGCTGTGGATCTCTGGGAAGGCAGACTCTGAACTCTTCATGAGGGAATATCGAGCGCTAGCCATCTGTACCTTCTGAAGCTGCTTTGCAGAGTTCTGCAGCCTCTTCACAGCTTCCACATGCTCTTCCGGGCCATTCCTAAAATGACAGATGCAACCAAGGGCCTTCAGGGAGGATTGCTACAACCTCTAATGGTGGCAAGGGGGAGATGAGGCAAGTGAAACAACTTGTGTTAAATGGCAACACAAAACTCAGCAGCGATAGAAACAATTGAATTATTTGGGAACAGTAGTCTTTGCATTTAATGTGCAACTATGGCAAAGCTTGTGTTATCTGTCCTGAGCCTTAAGATCGAGGCAGGCCATATATAATACAATTTATCTAAAGAAAAATTAACATAAACAGCTCATTATTTCTTGCCTTGAGAAAACCCCCAAGCACGCAGATGCTTTTCCTTTGACAGTTTATATGAAATACTCAGGCCAATGGGATTTAAACAGTCCTTCTGAGACTGTGTAGACTTTTTCATTCTCTGGGGAAGAGGAATACTTGCTTAAGCAACGATGTCATGGCCCTCTCAGTGGCATAGCTTCGCTCCAGAGCTTTCAGCACTCGGTTCCCAGCGAGGAAAACTAAGTTGGTCTTGTTCTTTTTCCCCTTTTCGGTGCCCAAGAGCTTAATAACCTTCAGAACAAACACACGTTATTCTAAGTGGGATATTTAGACACTGTAAGGTAGGATGGTGTTATGTTACTTCTGCAATTATCTTGTCCCATCTATTCACAGGGAAGAGGCATGTGCCACAAATGGGCAGAACTTGCTCTTGCACAAATGTAGATTGCACAGTATGCCTGTGCCTCAGATCTGAGGGGATTCAATCTGCAAAGGCTTCAAACCTGGGGCGGCAAGCCCACCCCCCCACCTCACCTGTAGGTCACTGAGGTTGGAGACATGTGTGCCACAACACATATTAGCATCAATGCCCTCAATGCTAATTATCCGAACTGGACCGCTGTGATCATCTGTCAAGCCACGGCTCCGCACCTGCAATACAGTGCCTGGCTAGAGAAGAGTCCATGGCAGCTCCTGCCCTCTCTGCCTCAGCCCAGACGCTACTCACCATCTCGGCTTCAGGGTCACCCACCATCAGCTCTCGCACCACCACAGGGACTTGGGCTCGGATTCTGTCATTCACGCTCTGCTCAAGGGCTGCCACCTGATCTGCTGTCACTGAGGAGGTGTCCAGTTCAATAGTGCTTCGCTGGCGACCCAGCTCCCTGCAGAGGGTGGGAGAGGCTAAAGGCACAATTCCCCTGTCCCTAGAAAGAGCCCTTTTGACCACCCCAATGTTGTCCTTTGACTATGGGCTACTGCACAGAAACTAGGCTAGAACTGCAATCCTGCGCACGCTTACCTGGTCACCCATTGAACATATCTTGTCAGACTCTACATTTTGTTATGGTTACACGGTTGCTTATTTTTGACCTTAGGTTCTGAGTTAACGTGAAAACAAAATATTCCTTATTAATTAACATTTAGTCACTAGATTTGCTGATGAATTAACCTTTGTTTTGATCTTAGCAGGTGATGCAGGAAATTGAGAGAAATTCAGAAAGGAATTCCTCCATAGAATTTTATGTGAAAGGAATTACTTCTCTCTCCTTGTAAATACCATTTGGGAATGCTAAGTTACAAATGCATGCTGCCCATTTACTTCTTCCAGTGGCTTCAGGAGTTTTAGAAAGATACTGCCTTGAGGTTATCTTGCACTGCTGATGAGTCCGGAACAGTTTTTTCACTACTGATTAATAATGTGGTTATTTGATATTGTTAATAAATACCCCAATGGTGATCTGTGCAGCCTCTTGCTAACCTGAGTATCCCTGCTTTCTCTTGAAGCCTCTGGTATTCTGTCCCATTCGTGTATTCAGAACACACACAAGCAAGGAGAAAGGGACTATGCAGAGTTGCGTCCTGCTTACCATGATGTTGTCTTGAATCCAAACATCTGATCTGCAAGAGCTGTGATAAGATGTTGCCCTGAAAGAGACAATTATAAAGCAACTCGGTTTCCCCTCTCCTTCCAATAGGGAGAGTTTTAAACTTTCTGTGATGCTCCACTCAAACTAATGAGTGTCACATTCACCAGTATCTCACCCGAATGCTGCTGCATGTGGTCAAACCGCCGATCCCAATCCAGCACTAGCTGCACCTTGCTCCCTGGCTCAAGGGCTGTCTGGATGAAGTGTAGAGCATCTGGGCCTTGTCGAGTGACTCTGAGCACTGGGATGTCATTAATGAGTCCCCGGTCATCGGGCTGGAAAGAAGAAATTAAAGTCACTGCCCCAGCTTCTTGAGAATACTGTCCGGTTATAACACACAAACATGTAAAATATTAGTTCACATGAACCTTGTCAATGGTCATGGGCTCTTAGACAAAGTATGTTGATCAGTGCCACTTCTCCAATGAACACCCCAAACCAAATTCTATTAATGCAAGAAAGTGCTGTGCAAGACTGGACAAATAATGGGGGTTCCCTGAATCACCACTGCAATATTAGTTAGCCGCAGGAAGAATTTTAATTATTATTAATTACATACACCAGATTTCAGGTAGATCTAAACTGCCACCCCAGAACACCTAAAATATATTACCAACTTTTACCACGCATACAGTGCAATTCTATGCATGATTTTATTATATTTAGCAGTATATAAATGCCACAAATAAATAAGGTATATTTGGAAGTAAGACCCACTATATTCAACTGTTTATGACTACAACCGAAAATAAAAGTAGCACAGGCAACATTTGGATTTAAGAGCAAACAGGAAATCATATACTCCTAACAGCTACATGGAGCAATTAGAGCCCAATCCTATGCATGTTTAGACAGAAATAAGTCTTACAACTCCTAGTATTCCCCAGCCAGCCATGTAGGACCTTTTCTGTCTAAACATGTCTCGTTCATGGAATTTTACATGGGTTTCAGACATCATAGTCTTCCATTTGTAACCCTCCTGTGTTTTCCAAATGCACCGTCCATCTTTTTTCTTACCACAAAAAAAAATGCGAAGGAGGGAAAGATGGAACAGGTGAACAATGCACTATAGTTAAGAAACCCATATCTGGAAGTGCTCCTAATTTTAAAGAAGAATGCAAAAGTAAATCCCAACCAACGTATTAAGAAATATACTATATGTTACAGTCCCTAAAACAGATTCTGTTCTGATTCTGACTAAGAATAGCTGCTGGTACCTGCCCTCCACCCTCTGGGAAAAGAATTGTGTCTTCCAGGGTGACATGGAATCCATGCAGAGTCTGCTTCTTTCCTCCAATTTCTGTAGACAATTCTGAAGGGCAGCAGGAAACCACTTGTGTGGTAAACTGGGGAAGAAAAAGAAAGGGGATCATCTAGTAAAGATCTGGAGGCCTTCGGAACACACAGAAAGAAGAGATCAAAGATAAGAGACCAAACATATGGGGTGGAAGCCAAGGTACTTCAGCATGACAAAACCGAACATGTTTTTCCCAACAGTGTTCAGAACAAATTCTTGGGCTTTTGCATGAGTTTTGTCACCTTTAGGGTGCAATCCTATGTGTGTTTAGACAGAAAAAAGTCCTGCAATTCCCAGCATTCCCCAGCCATTCCCCTAAATACGCATAGGATTGCACCCGTAAGAGTTGTATCCAATGTTAGTTCTAGTTAGACTGGGCCCATTAAAATGAATGGGACTTACAGTAGACTAACGTTGCAAAGAACCCTTAAAAACCACAGAAATAGAATCTATTTACTTAATAGTATCCCACATGTTAACATATGTTCACCAAGCAACTTACACACAATAAAACATTAATACATATACATTTTGAATAAAACAATTAAAAAACAAAGCAACAGTTAGTCTACTTTCAGTTAAATCCCAAATGCCCGGCAGTATAACAATATTCTCATTTGCCCTCAATGGAAGGACATGGATGGGCTTCTTGGGTGATTCTGCTCCACACGTGAAACAGCTCTGCTCTTAATAGAAGTATTTTTCTTCCTACTCCATCCCCCCTTCTAAATCCTTTAAACTTCAACAGAAAGGTACCCATGAGTGGCAAGGCAACCCCCCCCAACCCATCGCCCCATTCTCGCTTCCTCTGCCTTTTCTCTTGACATAATGTGCGCTTCCATGTGTTTTGCGGCCTTGCGCAAAGAGCGGTAAGCAGAGCTACCCTGCTGCGCTGGATTCGCCGGCGGCTGCCAGACCCGCGGCGACGGGCAGCGACCGCTCGAGCAGGGGGCGCTGCGCCGGGGACGCGCGTCCATCTGCAGCGGCGCCTCCGCGCGTCGCCCCGCGACCCGCGCAGCGCAGAACACAGAGCCGGCGCGGCTCCGGCCCGGGGGCGATCCGGCGGGCTGCTGTTCCCGGCAGAGGAGGGCAGCAGGAGAGCGCCTGCGCCTGCCTCCTCGGCTCGGGTGGGCGGCGGGCCTCGGCGGAGCGGCGCCACCGCCCTGCCGCGACGCGCAGCCTCTCGCAAGCGCAACCTGCGCGCCCTCCCCTCACCTGCCGGACCCAGCTGTCCCGCTGGCACGCGTGCGCCATGAAGCGGCCAGCCGCCGCCGCCCGAACAGCAGGAGAGCCTCGCTCGGCTCGCGAGAGCAACGGCGAGCACCCGACGCGATTGGCCGCTTCCGCCCGGCCTAAGGCGAGCGGCGAAGGCCGAAATGCCCCGCCGCTGTTCGTCCGCGTCTCCCGCTGCGCGCCGGTGGGGGGAGGCTCGGGCCGCCTGGTCTGGGCCGCGCCTGCCCGGCTTCTGTGGCGCCTCGCCGCGCCTGGAGCCGGGCTAGCGTGTTTTGGCGTAGGAAGTTTCGTGGGGCTAGAGGCCGCTTTGTCACAAGGCTCGCAAAAGCGTCTGCCGCAAAAGTCTTAGTTGTTTTAACCCAGTAAAGGTGCACTGTTGCTGTTCAGTCGTGTCCGACTCTTCGTGACCCCATGACCCACAGCACGCCAGGCCTTCCTGTCCTGCGCTCTCTCCCGGAGCGTGCTCAAGTTCATATTCATTGCATTGGTGAAGCTATCTAGCCATCTCATCCTCTGCCGTCCCCTTCTCCTTTTGCCTTCAGTCTTTCCCAGCATCAGGGTCTTTTCCAAAGAGTTTTCTCTTCGCATTAGGTGGCCAAAATATTGGAGCTTCAGCTTCAGTATCTGTCCTTCCAGTGAGCACTCAGGGTTGATTTCCTTTAGGATGGACTCATTTGACCTCCTTGCAGTCCAGGGGACTCGTAAGAGTCTTCTCCAGCACCACAGTTCGAAAGCATCAATTCTTCGGCACTCAGCCTTCCTTATAGCCCAGCTCTCACAGCCATACATTACTACTGGGAAAACCATAGCTTTGATTAGACGGACCTTTGTCGGCAAGGTGATGTCTCTGCTTCTTACTATGCTGTCTAGGTTTGCCATAGCTTTCCTCCCAAGGAGCAAGCGTCTTTTAATTTCATGGCTACAGTCACCGTCTGCGGTGATCTTGGAGCCCAAGAAAGTAAAATCTGTCACTGCTTCCATTTCTTCCCCTTCTATATGCCAGGAAGTGATGGGGCCAGATGCCATGATCTTAGTTTTTTTAATGTTGAGTTTCAAACCAGCTTTTGCACTCTCCTCTTTCACCCTCAACTAGAGGCTCTTTAGATCCTCTTCGCTTTCAGAAAACCGACACTTTGTACTTCCTGTTGGCTATCATGGGAAGTTTTAAAAAACACTAACTTTTTTCTCTTGGTCAGAGTTGGATGGCAGTTGCAAAGTGGCCCCTTAAGAGATTACACCTGCCCAATGTCAGAAAAATAGGTGCAGAGGGTTTTGTGCTGTATGCCTGTATATTTTGATTTCCTTTTAAAATGAACTAACATTTTTATTTCTTGACAGAATTACATGAAAAATTTAGGATCACTTGCCCTGAGGGGATCATGGCTGTCAAATTGCAGAAAGATAGCCACGAGCGTGTGTGCACGGGCGTGCATGAACAGCCTTGACATTTTGAGGATCTCCAAAAGATGACATACTTCTCTGCCTATGTTCCTTGTGGGCCATTGTTCTGAAAATTATAGATAGCCTAGATGTGTCCCTAAGGAAGAAACTAGCAAAATTTCAGAAGGAAAGGTGCAGAGGTTCACGTAGAAGGGGTGTTCTCTAATTTGCCAGGGCAGGGGGTGATTTGCTTCCCCTTTCCTTCACACATCCGCCATGCTATTTTGGTAAATTTGTACGAAAATGGCACAGGTCATAGAGGTGTCCCCAGGCAAGAAACCTGCAAAGTTTCAGAAGGATAGGACATGGAATTATGGTGCTTGAAATACAGTTTAAGGCTTTTTCAGAGTGAAGAGTTGTGGCATTGGAAGAACGGCCATCTGGAGGGTGTGTGAGGATTGCACATACTTAAATTAACTTTATGAGGTATCAGATTTCAGAATTTTCCTTGTATTTGTAGTGTGTCACTGCGATAGAAAGCTGGTTTCTGAAAATCTCCCTGACGCTGAACTGCAGGTTGTCTCCTCGGTGGACCTGGTGTGAGCTCTGCAATGCTTGGTTTATGCATGTTTGGTTGCTGGGCCTGTATTTGGAAGGGTCTGCCTTATATTTTCCATCATTTGATGTGATGAGGAATTTGGCAGCCACAGCAGCTTGTAACAGTCTAGATTTACAGGTAATAAGAGCAAACCACAACTAGCCTTACTAGCCTTTTTATCTAATTGTTTTGCCAGTCAGGGAGAACACATCTTCCCTTCTGAGCCAGCACCAATCAGGCCTACTCAAATTCACTCTCCACTGCAGAGATAGATGACACTGACAGCCAACAAAGAGTCATAGTATTTATTGGCAGTGTTTGAATAACTTCCTACCTTTATGCACAATGTTCCTAAGGAACAAGAAACCCTACAGAAAGAAACTGGGGACATGGGGAGGGAGGGAAGGAAGGAAGGAAGGAAGGAAGGAAGGAAGGAAAGAAAATAGATAAGAGGATGGGGAGGAAAGGAAAAGCGGAACAGGCTCAGGCAGCAGCAAACCGCAGGCCCAGTTTTCATTCCTATAAGTAGGAGGAAGGAGGTACGGCCACTACATTGGTCATCCAGCAATGTGAGAGGAGAGACTCCCAGTCTAAGGTCAGCACTAGCACCCCTCATATTATGTCTTGGACCAAAATTGTGAAGCATGAAGATCTCTGGGGATGGCACTTGCTCCGCTTTCTTTCTCTCTCATCTTTTGCTTCAGTCCCAGTGGTGCTTTTGTACCTGGTCAGGAGAAAGAAAAACAATTGCAGAAGTCACAGTGCCTCACTAATGGAATGAAGGCAAAGAGGGAATGGTGTTCAGAAACCATCGGGACAGGCTATTCATTGCTGGCTCCACTTCCAGTTATTCAGGGCTGGAGTTTGTTTTTTTTACTGTGAAATGGTACCCACATGTGAGCAAAGGGTTGTTTGTTATGCAAGGTGGTCCAGTGAGATTCTGCTTTGACTATTGATTGGCTTGGAAACTCAAATGCAACCAAAACCTTAGTTACTTGCTACACTTTTGCAATAGCCATTTCAGAATTGCCAACTCCAGTTGGTGTGTCTGCTTCTGTGCTCCATTCCTTGGGCAATGCGTTTCCAGGCCCCATGGCCAGCTGCTTATGTGCCTACCCCTTCAAAGATGGGGAGCACTGGATGGAGCTGCACAATGTTTGATGAAGATTACCTCTGGGAATGGATTGCAGCAACTTTTCAGATGTCATCCTAGAAGAGAATATAAAAACAGACAAGGAGCGATCAATAGCTTTGTGGAAAGAGCACCATGTCTCACCAAATGCTGTAAGGGGGCTGTGAACGAGCAAAAGCTCCTGCGCAAACGAAGATGCAAAAGCCTCCTGAACTGCATATACAGACCTCTCCAAGTTCTGGAGAAGTGCCAAAGTAACTGTTTAACTTTACTGTTAAAGTAACAGCTGGGCACAAAGCACAGCCCATCCCATGCCAACTGTCTGGCCTCATTAGCTTGTAAATGGGCAGCATATGGCAAGAAAGAGCCAGTTTGGGGGCAGACTGACAGAGCCAGAAGGTTAGAAGCAGTTAAACATGAGATCATGGGGATCTCCCTCAACTGTCACCTCCTCAGTACTTACATCAAGGTCATCCATGGCAGGGAGCGGACCTTTCGTGGAGACCTTCTGCATGAGCTGGATGGGAACAGAAAGTAGCAATGTAAGGACTGCAGCCCTGCTACCCAGACCAAGGTACCTCTAGGGCTGGGGAATGGGAATGGGCTTGGCTTTGTGTTCTTGACTTGTTTATCCCTATGTTGGCTTCCTGTACAATGGAACAGGCACCATCTCAGCCTCGGAGAGAAACTTAGGCGTGCTTCCACAGCGGTTATGAACCACAGACTGCTCAACTGTCAGAAGACCCATACCCCAGTGCTTTAACTGGAGTGCTGACAACTTTTTACATGAGCAAGAAAGGAAGAAAGAAACCTACTGGGATTCCTGTGGACCAGTGAATAAAGAGGTGTAATCTGGCTATCTAGAGACTTCAAGCACCCTCCTTATCTGTAATACGCACTGGGGGGCTTTGGCTGAGGGCTGTGTGTGTTTTGTAAACATACAGTACAAGCACTGGAAACAGGATTGAGTTCAGAATTTAGCATCAGAAATAGCTTTGCTTCCATAGAAAAATAAAACCCCCAAAATTTATTCTATTTTGCCCTTAAAGCAAAAAAATACATTTTAAAGTAACGTGGGCAATGACTGGTGAAATCTCAAGAAACCAGAGGCAAGGTAAGCATGGTTTCCAGTGGTTAGGAGTGGGGATCCAGTACTTTGTATAGCTCCTTGCCTCTTTCCATGACAAGAAATGGCAGAATAAGGTATGCAAAATACATTTATGCATATTTGAGCAATATATACGGGTTACGGAAAATGTTTTGTTGCACAGAATTTTGGTATACCTTTTAATGCAGATTACACACAGCCTTTTCTTTTAGTCTAATCAACATCTTGGGGATTAATGTGAGGATAAATAAGCATTGTGAAACACTACATTCACTGAAAAGGGAGGACTTATAAATGACACATACGTAATCCTTTCTGGCATGCACAGTCATAGCATAATTTGGCCTGTTGGTGGAGGGAGGTGGTTACTGCTGCTATTTAATAACATTCCCAGCCACATGCCTGTCTGGGTGAACGGCTCTGGCTGTTCCTGCTGTCATTGTACTTGCTCTGGTTTCCTTGACCAACACTCACAGGGCACAGCAGGCTGTTGCCTCCCTCAAACTTCAGCACTGCTAATTCAGGCTGGGAGACAGCTCAAGACTCTGCCCTGGCCCCATGGTTGGACTCACCTCGGCATACTGCTCAGCCATGGCTGCCTCCACCTCCTCATCTCCTTCCCAGTCCCGCCAGTTATCAAAGTCCACCGAGAGCCATGCTGGCTGCAAGTAAGATAAACAATTACATGCCACTGTCTCCTCCCCCTTGCTGCTTCACCCCACTGGCAGAGTAGCAGTAGGGGAACAGATCATGACTGACCAAATGGGCCCCTCCCAGCATGTCCTTCACCCTTCCCCTGCATCGCTACTCCCCCACCCTTCCACACAGAGGGCTTCCTAGTGCCACCAGTCAAAAGACATCGTGCAGCGATTCTGTGTTTCTGTGGAAAGAAAAAGGTGGAAGGAAGATGGTGTCCCATCTCAGTGGCGGAGCCCCTGCTTGGCATGCAGAAGGTCCCCAGTTCAATCCCCGGCATTGCCAGATGGGGCTGGAAAAACTCCTGCCAGAAGCCCTGGAGAGCCACGGCTGCCAGTCAGTGTCAGCAATACTGGGCTAGAGGGACCCAGGGTCTGACTCAGCATAAGGTGGCTTCCTGCATAAGTGGCGGTGAAACACAGGAGGATTACGAATGGAAGAAAACATTGTTTGGACTCCCATAAAATGCTATGAATGAGGCAGGGGGATGGCACAATAAAACCCTCATCTGGAAGCACCCCTTATGTTGTGAAAGCACTACAGAGCCAAGTAGGACGAGGAACAGAGAATTCTGGTTTATCTGGCCCATTTCCAGCAACTCTGCATCCGACAACATCTTGGGGGACTCTTGTTCATCCTTTTTGACTAAAATAAATAAAAATGACAACTTCTCCATTAACCCTTTTGGGCAAGGGGCAAATGCATCTCTGCCTTACTGATATCCCTGGGTGCTTCCAGACAGAGGGCCCTAGCATTAACCATCAGAAGGCAGTGTGCAGCTATTCCATCTTTTCTTCCTTAACGGATTCTCCACTGTAAGAAAGAAGATGGAAGAAGTAGTGGGAAATCATGGGAGGATGACATCTAGGTGTAAAATTCTGTGAACAGCAGGGTGGAGGTGTGATAAAAGCCTCATCTGGAAGCCACCCCACTCTTTAACACTGAGACTGAAGTGAGCAGAACATCTTCCCCTGCATGGCATTTTCCTCAAAAGTTCAGGGGAAAGAGCAAGCAAAGGGCCCCACCTTGAACTCCTCCTTGGTGAGACGTGGCCAAGGCACCTTATCCTTCCACTTGCGCACAAAGAGGGTGATGGACCTGCCAGAGTGCTTGTGCTGAGAATCCTGAAAAAGATTGTTTGGCAGAAAAATATCAGGCAGGGTGTGTGCCTATGGTAAGGTATACTCGGGGCAGTCAGGGCAGCAAAGAAACATTTCACTGCCTCCATTCAATCTTCCATATGCCGCCAGTAGAGCTTTTCAGGGTTGTCTGTGACCTATGACATGCTGGCCCTAAGGACACTCTAGACCCATCTGAGGCCTGCTGTAATTTGTTCGCTAGGCACTTCCAGGATAAAATCTCTTGCATCCACCAGGACTCGGAATCCAGCAGGTGAATCTGGTGAGGTGTCCAGAGCACAGCCTGGTCGCTTTCTTGGATGAGAGTGAAGGGAGGGGAAGGGGGTTGCCCAACTCCCTGAAGTGTAGACAAGGGCAAACAGTTGCCGGTAAACTATCACCACCCTTTACATCCACCTCAGCCTGGCCCAGGGGACTCTCAGACCTTTAAGAGTTCAAACCCACACCCTCTGTTTCAAGGCCCAAGCCTAAAACTCTAAACAGTAGCAATTCCAAACAGATGGCTCTGAATAAACACACACAAACCTGGAAACAGATCTTAGGTTTATTTACAATAAGGGCAGAAAAAAGGATAAAAATGTAGAGAAATCAAAGAAACCAGACAAATCCTTTGGAACAATGCTGCAGGCAAATATAACAAATCGCCACCTAACCTTATCCTATACTTTTCTTAATTAAGGGTCTTCCAATAGGACAGGGCCCAGTTCAGGTTCCAAGAGCTCACAGGCCCAAAAGCTAGTTAGCACAGGCAGACCAAGCCTGAAGATCAGAATGAAAATGAAGACCAGAATGAAGACCAAATGGCAACAGTAGCTCCCCTTGACAAATGTGAGGTGAGCCTCCTTAGCCAATCCCTGTCTGGCTGGATAGTTTCCTCAGAGACAAGCCGCCTCAGGCAATCACTAATAGGCTGAATAACCTTCAGCTTTCAGGAGGGGGGCAACGGTGAAAGGCTCTCACCATAGCCCAGCTGAGAACATTCAGTCTAATTTAGCAAGAGTTCCAGTCTGGCCTTAAAGGCCAGAGACTAGATCAACATCAAATAACATGCAGGTGGTTTAATTAGTGCATGCAGGCCCATCTTCATGAAATGGAGCTTCCTTCCAAGCAGCTAAATCTTAACAAGACAATGGATTTCTTGACAATGAGTTTCAGTTGGTATAGCCTGAGGATGTTGACAAGGTGTTTGGACAGGTTTGTGCAACCACTTAGCTACTGGATCCTTACCCTTCTAGGCTTTAAAAAATTGGCAGAGAGAGAACAGCCAGCTGGGCCACCAGGGAGGTGATTAATACCTCCTTGCAAGAGGGAGTGGTTCCAAGCTGCCTGAAAGAGGAGGTGGTGAGACCACCCTGAAGAAATCCTTTGACCTGGAAAATCTAGTAATTTCAGGCCAATTGCAAATGTTCCATTCCTGGGCAAGATCTTTTAAGCGGGTGGTTGCCAACCAGCTCCAGACACTCTTGGATGAGACTGATTATTGGATCCATTTCAGTCAGGGTTCAGTCCAGGTTTTGGCACAGAAACAGCCTTGGTTGCCTTGTATGATGACCCATGTTGGGACAAAGACAAGGGGAGTGTGACTTTGTTGACTCTCCTTGATCTCTCAGTGGCTTTTGATACCATCGATCACAGTATCCTTCTGGGACAGCTCTCTGAGTTGGGAGCGGAGGCACTGCATTGCAGTGGTTTAGCTCCTACTTGGAGGGTCGGCTCCAGAAGGTGGTGCTTGGAGAACATTGCTTAGCCCGGTGGATTCTCCAGTAAGGGGTTCCACAGGGGTCAGTTTTGTCCCCGATGCTATTCAGCATCTACATGAAACCGTTGACTGGGGTCATCTGGAGTTTTGGAGTGCATTGCCATCAGTATGCTGATGACACACAGCTCTAACTTCTCCTTTTCATCTTCATCAGGTGAGACTGTGGATGTACTAGATCGGTGCCTGGCTGCGACAATGGACTGGATGACGGCTAATAAACTGAAGCTCAATCCAGACAAGACTGAGATGCTGTTGGTGGGTGGTTCTGCTGACCGGATGGAAGGTGCTCAACCTGTTCTGGATGGGGTTGCACTCCCCCTGAAGGAGCAGGTCTGTAGCTTGGGGGTTCTCCTGGAGCCATCTTTGTCATTTGAGGCTCAGGTGGCCTCAGTGGCACTGAGTGCCTTCTACCAACTTTGGTTGGTGGACGAGCCATGCCCCAATCTGGACAGGGATAACCTAGCTTCAATTTTCTATGTGCTGGTAACCTCCAAGTTAGATTATTGTAATGCGCTCGATGTGGGGCTGCCTTTGAAGATGGTTCAGAAACTGCAGCTCATGCAAAATGCAGCGGTCAGATTGATAACAGGGACAAGAAGTTCCGAACCTGTAACACCGATTCTCACCTGTTTGCACTGGCCACCTGTATCTTTCCAAGCCCAATTCAAGGAGCTAGTTTTAACCTATAAAGCCTTATTTATTAGATTTATTAGCTGCCCATCTGGCCAGCTACCCAGCCCTTCTAGGCGGCGTACAATACAAATAACCACACAAAATACAACAAATTTACAGAATCAACTGAACAAAACAACATTGCTTAAAAAACCCTAACCCACGCCCACCTGAACAGCCAGGTTTTCAAAGCCTGGCAGAAGCTCATCAAAGAGGGGGCATGACAGAGGTCACTAGGGAGGGAATTCCACAGAGTGGGGCCACCACAGGAAAGGCCCCCTCCCCAGTCCTCACCGGCCTAGCTGTCCTGGCTGAAGGGACAGACAGAAGGCCTTCCAAGGCTGATCTCATTGAGCGGCATCCTTGGGTGTTGTTGGTTGGAGGCGCCCCTTAAGGTAGACTGGGCCAGAACCATATAGGGTTTTAAAGGTCAGCTTACACAGCTCAGGACTGCAATACCTGGCACAGCGCCTCTCCTGGCATGAACCTACCCTTACACTAGGTTTATCATATAAGGCCTTCCTCCAGATGCCTCTTCCAAGGGAGGCTTGGAAGGCAGCAATAAGGGAGAGGGCCTTCTTGGTGGTGGCCCCCCAATTTTGGAACAATCTCACTGACAAAGTCTGGCTGGCACCAACATTGTTATCTTTTTGGAGCCAGGTTAAGGCCTTCCTCTTCTCTCAGGCATTTGGCAGCATATGATGAGGTTTTCATCTACTGTTGATTGTTTAACATGTTTAGATATGTGTGTTTATGTGTGCTATCTGCTTCTATGTTTGTATGTAAATGGCTTTTACACTATATATAATGTATTTTAATGGTTTTTAATCTTTGTAAACTACCCATAGAGCTTCGGATATTGGGTGGTCTAGAAATGTAATAAATAAAAAAGAAAATGAACACTTTTCATTATTACAGCCTGATTCAGCTTCTATTCCTGCTAGTGCAGGTGCATTACTCTTAGTAAGTAGATCCATGACAAGAAGCAAATGTTGAGGCCAGAATAATGCAGTTTGGGCCCTGGCAGTTTCACTGTCCTGGGATGCTTCCAGACTGTGTCTCCTAGCACTGAAGGCATGGTGCAGTTATTCCATCTTTTCCTTCTTAATGGATTTTCTGTGGTAAGGAAAAAGACGGAAGAAGTAGTGGGGAAAGATGGAAGGGTTACGAGTGGAAGACAACATCATCTCCCTAAAATTCTATGAAGGAGGCAGGGTGATGGCATCATGAAAGCCTTGACTGGAAGCACCCCTTGTTACAAGACAGCCCACTCAGAAAGAGTTCAGGAGTCTTCCTGCTGTGCTCCACTCACTTTCCAAGATTTTTCACCAAAGAAAAATGAATGTCTTCCCTCCGGTTGTGCCTGCAAAAAAGCTGGTCCTCTTTTAGTTGAGCTACTCACCTTGGAATTCACACGGGCATAAAGCTGAATCTCATTGTACATCTCCATGCCATCAGCATTCCTACAGCTGCAGAAAGACAAAGAGGACACACTCGACTGACATTCTCTCTTTTCATAGATACTGACTGAGGAATTCCTTTCCGAATAATTGACCTGACTGTTGGATCATTATACTGCTTAAATACATGGGGTCTTCACGCAAGGAGGGAGAGGAGGGACAAGCATGCAGGCTTTGCCCCCCCGCCCCCCATCACTGTTCTCGGTGCCCTGCCCATGGAAAATCGGAGTTCAAAATTGCACTGACAGCCCCCATAGGTAGTGGAGGGCAATGAGAATGGTGACGGGAACAGAGCTCACACGCCTATTCCCTTTCTCCTCATGTGTAGGGACGCTACAAACTTATAGAATATCTGAACAAGCCTCCCGGTGTTAAGGAGTCCACATCTCAATGGCAGACGTTTCCGTTTAGCCGCAAAGGTTGCATTCTATGCAGAGTTAGATTAACTTAAGTCCATTGATTACAAGTATATTATTATTATTACTACTATTATTATTACTATTATTATCTGCACTGATAATAAAAGCAGTTTGTGCAGCATGCAAGGACATGCTGCACAATTTGTGCAGCATGTCCTTTGCAGGTTTACTCAGATGTACATTCTTCCAATATTTGGTGGGACATGCTCCCCAGTATGTAAGCTTAGGATTGGTGGTCAACAAGTATTTATTCACCCCCACTATGGATCAATAAAATGAGTACTAAGGTCTACCCAAGTTCCAATATATAGAGATAGAGGTAAATAATTTTAGAAGTCAACAAGCAGCTAGGATACTTTATATATGGAAAGTACACAAGCAACGTATATAACAATCTGATGGCATTTTTACTGGGTAAGTTCCACTGCGTTTAGTGGGGGTTAGTAGGGTATTTTATACATGGAAAAGCAGAAGAAAGCAAAGTTTTTCTTTACACATATATTAAGACCAACATGGATTGCTTGACTGACCATCCTGTACGGTCTGAATTAGCAAGACAGCCCCTTACCTGAACATGACCTTGTAATCATCAAGGTCCACTTTCACATCCATGCTGTCCTCTACACAGAACTCCAGGAACACATAACATGGACGATCATACCACAAGGTCTTCGCTGGTTGCCTTAGGAACCACAGGAAGAACACCTATTAGAATGATCATGATGGCAAGAGTGCAAATGCCTTTGCCAGGGAAAATATGGAGCTGAAGCTATCACACGTCACAATGTGGGCCCATCCGATCGACACATTTTAAACAGGTTCAGAACTGTGGCTTCCTACTGAGCAAGCATCTAGAATGGTATGTGTGGATTTTCCCACTCCTTCAGTGCAGGTTTATGTGTGCAGGGTACTGTGAAGCACCTCAGGGTACTTAGCACCTCCGAGTATCAAACCACGACATGGGAGTTATTAGTGAATGCAGTTTGAAGTGATGTGATTTTAGAGGCTAAACAAAATCTTCCCTGCTTCAGATGTATGGGGTGTGTGTGCATTCTTCCTATTAAAATGTATGTGTTGCTTCTCATCACAAAAAACAGTCTCTAAGCAACTTGCACACACAAATACAGAAATCCCTAATTAATATAACAGAAAAAACCAAAACCAGTATAAACTGTGTCCCATCATATGTGATGAACAGGCTGGAGGCATATAGGATTGCAGCTTGAAGTTGATGGAGAGATTGTCAGGAAATACCTAAGCACCTTAAATGAGTTTAAGTCTCCAGGTCCAAATGAATTGCATCCTAGGATGTTGGAGGAATTAGCAGTGGGCTCCCAGAACCTCTCTCTATTATATTTGAAAAGTCCTGGAGAACAGGTGAAGGACCAGAGGACTGGAGAGCAAATGTTGTCCCTATCCGCAAAAAGAAAATCTGGGGAATTATTGACCAGCCAGTCTGACATCAATAGCTGAGAAGATTCTACAGCAGATTATAAAGTGATCAATCTGTAGGCACCTTGACACTAATGCAGTGATCACTGGAAAGGAGCTAGCATGGATTTGTCAAGAACAAGTCCTGCCAGACTAATCTTATTTCATATTCCAATCAGATAACTTCCCTAGTAGATTGTGGAAATGCTGTGGATATCTTGACCTCAGCAAGGCATTTGACAAAGTGCCCCATGATATCCTAATCAGCAAGCAAGTTAAGTGTGGGCTGGATGGCACTACTACTAGGTGGATCCACAGGTGGCTGGAGAACTGTACTCAAAGAGTGCTCATCAATATCAAACTGGGGTATTGAGTGAGGTGCTACAGGATTTGGTACCCTGTACTCTTCAACATTTTTGTTAATGACTTGGAGGAAGAGGTTGCAGATGACACAAGCTTGCAGATGACACAAAATTGAGTGGGATAGCTAACAATTTCGAAGATACAAATAAAATTCAAAATGATCTTGATAGGTTAGGAAACTGGGCAGAAAATAACAGAATGAAATTTAACAGAGACAAGTGCAAAGTTCTTCATTTAGGAAAAAGAAATCAAATGCACAAGTATAAGATGCAGAATGGATGACCTGGCTTGACAGTTGTATGTGTGAAAAGGATCTTGGAGTTGTAATTGATTACAAACAGAATATGACTCAGCAATGTGATGTGTGTCAGGATTCCCGATCCCTCAAACACAGGAAATCTCACAGCCAAAGCTTAATATGGTTATACTCTTTTGAAATCATATAGCTGATGGTCAGTAGCTACAGGCTATTAGTAATTCCAGAACAGTCAAAAGCTAAACACTACCACCGTGACAGAGATCCTTATCAACGTGGTTTCCCCATTGCCATCTCCACGACTCTGAACACAAGGGACGGGATTCAGGGTTCCTGGCATATCCAACCCAGGCAATCCATACAAAGGGTTCCAAACCCCAGACAAGGAATGGGAATGATTCATGGAATGATCCCTCCCAGGCAATCAAAAGGGTAGATTCTAGAAAGGCCTAAACAAAACCACACCCACAGGAAGTTAGTCAGCCCTCCAGCGACGCTTCAACCTGGGCGACCCTTCTGCAAACCCCACCCCACCTCTGTCACATTCTCTCAGACAGCTTCCAGCCTCCCTGTCTGCCAAGGCCAGACCAGCAGGCGGACAGGGAGCTGGGTGACTCCCCCTAGCCCTGCTCTGGGAACACTGACAGAGAGAAGCTCACACAGATTCTGGCATTCCAGAGACTGAATAGGCCCAAGCCCTTCCAGGCTACTTCTAATCAAATCCCGCCTATAACCTACAAGGCCCACTGCAGTGCTGAAGCTGGGCCCTGACAACATGGCTGCAAAAATGGCAAATGCAATTTTAGGTTGCATCAATAGAAGCATAGTTTCCCCTCCAAGGATAAAATGAACACCACAAAAGCAGCCTACAACAATTGGCCCATAACTCATGTCCAAGTGCCTGGGAAAATAAGTACATCTTTGCCCAGCACTGAAAAGATGTCAGCATTAGCGCCAGGTGAGCCTCTTTGCAGGGAGCGTTTCATAAACACAGGGCAATCCCAGGAAAGGCTTGTTCCCAAAGTGTCACCACTTCTCTCGCAGGGGGCACACAGTGGAGGGTCTCTGAAACTGACCTCAGGGACTGAGTAGGTCCTTGAAGAACTGGGGTCCTGAGCCATATAGGGCTTTATATGTTAAAACCAGCCCTTTGAATTCATCCTAGAAACAAATTGGCAACCAGTGCAAAGGAGCCAGGCCTGAATATATATGTTCACATCACCTAGTCCTGGTCAACAACCTGGCTGCTGAATTCTGCACTAGCTGCAGTTTTCAGAGGCAGCCCAATGTACATTGCATTGCAGTAGTCTAACCTAGAGGTTGCAGAGCACAGACCAGTGATGCCAGGCTATCCCCTTCTAGATAGGGTCGCAGTTGGGCTACCATCCAAAGCTGGTAGAAGGCACTCCATGCCACAGAGGTTACGTGAGCCTCCTGTGACAGTGATCCAGGAATATCCCTGAGCTGCGCACCTGCTCCTTCAGAGGTGTGTGACCCCATCCAGAGCTGGTTACACTTCCCCCACCTGGACAGAGGAATCACCCACCAGCAGAGCCTCAGTCTTGTCTGGATTGAGCCTCAGCTTATTGGCTCTCATCCAATCCATTGCTGAGGCCAAATACAAGCACTGTGTCTTTGCCTAAAGGCTACACTCCATGGGGCACTGTATATTTCTTTAATGTGTGGATTCCTCTCAGATCAGCTGTATTTCAATCTCCATCTTGAGGAGATGGCCACAACACTGAGTCTACTCTTTGCATTCCCCACACACAGCATGCATTTTGCACTGATGAAGTAGACTTTGTAGCCTGATGAAGAGTTCTGAAGCACTCAAAAGCATGCACCTCTTTTACGGCATTTTGGTTGGTCCTAATAAAGGAACTTCATTGGAAGGACAGATACTGAAGCTCAAATATTTTGGCCACCTAATGCGAAGAGAAAACTCTTTGGAAAAGATCCTGATGCTGGGAAAGACTGAAGGCAAAAGGAGAAGGGGACGGCAGAGGATGAGATGGCTAGATAGCATCACCGATGCAATGAATATGAACTTGAGCACTCTCCGGGAGAGAGCGCAGGACAGGAAGGCCTGGCGTGCTATGGTCCATGGGGTCACGAAGAGTCAGACACGACTGAACAACAACAACAATAAAGGAACTGCCCAACTGGATTTCGGATAGTTTTTCTCTTGGACCAGAACAGCCATCCTGGTTTTGCGCATATTTTGGACAGACCTCTTGGGTCAAGATGGAGAAAGGGGATTCCTGAGACTCGAGGCCAAGGGAACGAAGGGCTGTGCTAACTTCCTGAAAAGGAAGTGCTGGACTGAGCCAAGCTGCTCTGGAAGCCACCATCCTTTGGCTAGGAAGCCTGCCCCCATTCCCAAATGCATGAGAGCTATTTGTGGTCACTCAAGAGGGAGTACCATCGCCGGGGCTCTCCTGCCCCAGAATACGCCCCAGCGTCACATACAACATGGTGCCTTTTCTGGGGCAGCAAAGCCCTGGCGATGAAAACAGCTTTGGGGCTCGAGCTCTAGCGAAAAGTCGGAACTCTTGCTTCTGCGGCGAAGGGGTTTCTGATCCAGGGAGGCCGGGAACTCTGGACCACAGAACATTTCATTCTGTTCTGCAGGAACCCTCAGATAGTTCAGAGGATCCTACCCGCCAGGAGAGCGACCCCGACTGCTTGAAGGGAGGCCCGCTGCTGGCACTCACCTTGCCATGGCTGCCGCAGCCGAGCACGCCTCGCACACCCTCGGCGCTCCCGGCCCGGGCAGACGAGCAGGCTTATTTCGAGACCCCTCCGGCCAGGCGGAGCCAAGCGCAGAGCCGCCGCCGCCCCGGCTGCTGCTGCCCCGCCCCTTCCCAAGAGGCCCGCGCGCAGGACGCTTCAGAGGCGCCCCACGAGAACATTCGAAACAGCCACGGAACGCTACAGGGGGGATCCATTTCCATGGCTAATTCACTTTGGTGCGGGCACCGCGCTGCTGCGAAAGGGCGCTTACTCGGATCTTCTTGGGATCCGAGAGAAGTCCTGGCGAGGCAGCGGAGCAACGACTCTGGCGGCGGCGGCGCCGCCGCCGTGAAGAGCACTGCGGGGAGCGCTTCCGTGGGTGGCGGCCTGCGGTCGGGAGCCCCTGCCCTCCTCAGCGCCGCCGCCGTTTTCCGCGGGAGCGAGGCCGTGGGGGGACCAGCCTCGCCAGCTGGGGCCCTGCAGCCCGGGCCGCCTCGGCGCGATGCGCCGCATCTTCTCGCCGAGGCCCTCGGGACTTTCGTGGGCCCCGCTCGAACCCTCTCTCCCGGGCCCTGGCGCCGCGCCCAACCCCGGAGCCCCCGCGCTTGCCAGCGACGGGCCGCCCCCCCCCCCCGACTTATTAAGGGTTAGCTAGGCGGACAGGCACCACCCGGCCTCCGGGTTGCCCTCAGCGGCGCACGCGGCTGGTCGTGACTTGCTCCGCGATGCAGCCGGACAGAGCCGAGCCTGGGCGGGGGGCTCGCCACAGCCTGCAATCCCGCGTTGTTGCCCCGTATTGAGGGAGGGGATTCTACACAGCAGCCCCGCCGTAGCGTGCAGTGCTACTGTTCAGTCTCCCGGCAACGCCTAAGTCTAAAGACCACGGGGGCGGGCCGAGGCGTTGATCGCAGCGGTGGCTCCGCAGGCGCAGGCGGTCGGTTGTGTAGGTTTAGGTTCACGTGACGGTTTTCCGGTGTCGCGCGTCGTACCGGAAGAGACGCCTCGTTCTCGCCGGCACGGTCCTGACAGGACCTTCCGGTTTGGCGTTTTTTGCCGGCGGCGGCGGCAATAACGATGGAGGCGGTGGCAGGCCCCGGGGAGCGCTGGGCGCCGGTGGGGGCAGTGGCCGAGGCCCAAGCCGGGGAGGACGACGCAGGAGCAGAGGAGGCCGAGGCTGAGCCGGCATCTCCGCGGTCGCTGAGGGCCGAGCGACGTCGTCTCCACTCGGCGCTCCTGGCTTTGGCCTCGCACTTCGCCCAGGTCCAGTTCCGGCTCCGGCAAGTGGCCCGCGCCGGCCCAGCCCAGCAGCAGCGCCTCCTCCGCGAGCTCGAGGAGTTCGCTTTCCGCGGCTGCCCCGGCTCTGGCCTCGGCTTTACGGCGTCGGTGGACGGAGTTGGGGGCGGCATCAAGGTGAGAACGAGCCAGCGGGCGCCGTCCTTAGTGTTCCCCGCGCGACGTGGCGGGCAGACACTCGGGGACCGGCACTAAGGCTGAGCTGCACGTAGCCAGTTTGGATGCCGCCTCGGCCGTGATCTTAACGGCCGGGTCTTATGCAAGCAGCCGCCTTGGCCTGGGCCCTTCCCCCGTGTGTGCCGTGGGCGTAAGCATTCCGATCCACTTTACACGGCGTTGTAAGGGTTGCTGAGATAATGTATGCAAAACTTTTTGAGTAGAAAGTACTGTACAAATGCACTGAAGGCTGCAGGTGTTAGACTTCTTGTCAGGCAGATTAGAAAGAGACAAGGTGGAGGAGATGCCTGTGACCCACCTTTCTAGTAGACTTGTTATCGAACAAGAGCTATGTGGATAGAAAAACACAGGGGCAATTGCTCTTCGTTTGTGAAGTGGTCCTTGTTGAAATACAGCGGATGATCAAATGGAGAACAAGGAAGTTATGTTTCATCGGGTTGCTGGAAGGGACTGGCGGGGAGAAGAATGTGATGTGCATATAGGCAAGTACTTTGTACTCCTGAATGCCTTTGTTAATGCTGATGCTTGCTGTTGCACCTAATCAGTCCTTAACTGTTTTGATCAGGTGGTGCTCCTGTGGGTTACCTGGGACTGGATACAAGTCACATTATAGGGAAGTGATAATGGGCTGCCTCTCATGGCCAAATTGTCATCATGTTAGTTCCTTGAGGTTGATCCTTGTTGCTTAGCGCTAAATGCCTTCCATGCATCCATAATATAAAAATGTTGCCACCAGCTTCTTCAAGTTAAATACAATTGATTGCATGGAAGCAACATTTAATGCTTCCTGATACAAATCTATTGGATGTAAACTGTAATTCTATGCCTGCTTAACCCAGGAGTAAGCTCCACTGAATTCAGAGGAACCTACTTCAGAATCAACTTTAATTGAATAGGCTTAGGCTATGTGAGATAGATGGAAAAGAATATCAAATTCTTGATATTCAAACAAATCAACATCAACAAGACCTAAGCCTTATTTGGAGATATCCTTTAAGCAAATTCTGTACTTGAAATGTTCAGATAGAAGTTTCAAATATTTATGACTATACTTGTATAAAATCTTGTTTCAGGTCTAAACTTTCATTCCCATTTACAGCTAACACTGTAGAGTAGTGAGGATGGTTTGCAGAGGGAAGGGTCAATTGGATACAGGCCATGATGTTCAGAAACATGTCTTTCACATTCGGGAAAAATTTTATCTCTTGACAAAGAGCTTCTGAAGATCACCAGCAGGGGAAAGACATAATTATGATGCTGCGCTTGTGAGCCTCCCTGAAACATCTGGTTGGTTGCCTGCTGTCAGAAAACTGAATTTTGGTGGTGCTAATAAGTAATGACCTGGAATTGTGCTAGTTCCTGCTTCTTCCAGGCATTTGGCAGCATATGATAAGTTTAATCGATCCTGAATTGTCTTATGGTTATGGTTGTTTGCTTGAGATTGCTTGTTTGAAGTCATTTTAGATACATATTTTCTTGTGTATATTGTCTGTTTGTGTTTTTTTGTGTAAATGGCTTTTAATTCTCTGTTGTTAAGGAAATGTCCAAGGCAGGTTAGGTTGAACAGTCAGGGATTTATTAAAGCACATCACAGCTGTAGAAGAGACAGTTGACCCTATGTCTCACCAAAAAAGAAAAAAAAAAGAAACAGGATGCATTTATACAGACTGAAAGTTGGAGAACAAAGGAAATACAGTATACATGCTCAAGAGCTAATTTAGCTCAGCAACAGTCTTATTGGCACAGCTGCCTTATCTTTAGGGATGAACTTGGTGGATAGGAATTTCTTGCTTATAATGAGCAAGTTACAATTACCTTGTCATAATCACACACATACACATTCTCTCAATCCCAGTAGGCACCTCGCCTGAACCAAACTACTTATAAGGCCTAGTCAGGCCTACTTTTACAATCCACCCTTTGAGCCTATTAGGCTCACCATCTATACTTGGATGGTTATCAGTTGTTCAATCTTTATCTCTCTCTCCCTCTTCTTTTCACATTTCTCTTTACATCCTACTGACCATCAGGTGCAGTTCAGCTTTATGTATAGTTTTAGAAGGAATTTGATGCAACATTTAATCAAAGCAATGGTTACTTGGCACACAACAACACAAACAACAATTATGCTTATTACATTGTATATCTTGCTAGGTGGCTGTTTCTGGTAGATCTAGGTAATAGGGTTTAGTCATTTCAGTCTCATTTGATGGAATTGGAATAATTGGTATGGCTCCATGAGCATGGACTGGCACATGGCTGCAAATCTAGCAGTTGGATATTTGAGTCTGGTTCACCACTTTCAGGAAAGTGTTCTCTGCTTTCAGGCAACAAAAGATTTCAAGCAGGAGCAAGATGCAGGTGGGCCACATCATGAGAATGCACCTGTGGTAGATGCTAAGACAACTCTTTCTTCACTAACAGCTGCTAGGCTCACTGCTAGGGTTATGCTCACCTTGCCAGCAAGTACTTGGCTCACTACTGGTTTCTTAGAGATGGCTATTCTGTAATGCAGAGGAGGCCAAAGTGCCAAAAGTCTAAGAAGATCTCACATGATAGCAGGAAAAAGGGAACAAGCCAGTACCACAGTGGCAACCAGAGATATTCTTCTCTTTCGGATCCAAAATGACCCAAAGGGCTGATGAACTCTGTATTAGGGCACATCCAATGTTGTCTGGTTTTGGGGCATGTTGTCTCAGGGGGCAACACGTTCTTGCTGTGGGATGCAGGGATCCAGGTAGGCTGTCTTTGCAGCTTCATGGAGGTGTGGGTGGTCAACCACACCTGATGGGGTCTTTTCTGGTGAGGCTGAAGGGAAGACTTCTTCTGATGAAATTTGATGTAGACTCAGACACTATCATACAAATGTCTAGAAGTGCTTTTTAACTTGTAAATGGAAAGCCTTCACACACTTCATTAATGCTATGACCATACAGACAATCCTCAGCCAATGCTCTCTCAGTTGCCAGTCACACAGTCATTGTATTTTGATTTTTACACGGGAAAGGCTGCTGCTATTGTAGCTTTCAGGTGACATATAGGACCCAAAGGTCAGGCATTTAATGACTAAGAGGAATAAAAAGCTCACACTCACATATGGCAGGAGCAATAGGCACACATACTCATATAAAGACATTTTCTGTAAAAGCAAAAGCAAAAAGGGAGTTACTGAGTACATTAAACACATTCATATTTATGCAACTTGCTTGATCCACATCATTGCGGCATCCCCTTAGGGGATTGACTCAATTGATTCTACCCTTATCTGCTACTACAAGGTGGGGAAGAAGGACCATGGGCGCTACCAGGTGGCTGTCGGGGGAGCGCCACAAATGGTCAGTGTACTGAGAACAACCAGCTCCACTTTAAACATTTGGGCCTGATTTTGGAGTTGTGCAACATCTTCAAAAGTTACCATGTGAGACTGATTTATTTATGAAAGGAATAAGGCAGTAGCTGTCAAGGGCTCCTTGGAGGCCTCTCTCAGTCTAATCCAGTAGCCAAGTCCAGACACAGACAAAGGGATTCCTTTCAAAGCTTTCTTCTTTAACAACTTAACAACTCTACTGGTAGCAACTAGGTCTGAGCAGCAGAGTACCTATGCCCTAAGTTGGAACAGTTGGTCCCTGTTTGAAAGGGAATTACTGGCAAACCCCTGAACT
This sequence comes from Heloderma suspectum, assembly GCF_057233095.1. NCBI lineage: Eukaryota > Metazoa > Chordata > Lepidosauria > Squamata > Helodermatidae > Heloderma > Heloderma suspectum. The sequence goes on along the minus strand of NC_139462.1, from coordinate 127,251,517 downwards.
CAAGGACTAGGGAGAGTCCCTCCCCTTTTCCCTTGGATCCTCTGGGCGCAGCTGTTGTTTGCGTGGCAACCGGGCACTACGCCTCCTTTCTGCGCCCTCCATTTGGCGCCGCTCTCTGCCTCTGCGTCGCGCATCCACCAAGTCTGCTATCCGCGCTCGGTCACTCCCTGGACTGCTATCTAATCTAGGAATGCTGGTGGGAGGAATCTCCGTCAGCTGTGGGCCCTGGGAAAGAGGAGCGCACTCCTCTCCCAGGAGTGACTGCTCTTCCTCAGAATCAGAACTACTCTGGGATTCTATGGGCTCAGTGTCCACCCTGACAGTAGCCCTAGAGAGGGCAAAAAGTTCTGCCACTTAAGCAGAAGTACAGTTAGGCAAGTACAGATAGCACATCTCTTCAACATTTCTTTGACAAGGCCCATCTACAAAATATATACAATCTACATTAGTCAGTGGCTCATCTGACAAGTCCAGATGTGGCTTTGTTAAGTGTTCAACTACTTCTAAGCAATCATAAGGGATACTTTCAGAAGGATCAGGCAGCAAAAAAGCAGGATTTAGAATGGAACAATGTTGCACTGTAATATGACTGCTAGAGAAAAGCAAAATTTCATACCTGAAGAGGTGTGCTTGAGATAGGTGCTGAGTCTTTGTTTTAAGTAGAAGAGCTGCCACTGAGTGAGGTACACAAAGAGTTAAAGGAGAACTTAACCCAATATTTTCAGAGGCTTGAACAAGGAAGGCAGTGGCTACAGAATCAAGGAAAGTACTGTAATATGTTACTGGTCAGTTCTTCTTTCCTTGCTTATAGGCAAGCACACTAAGAGAACAAGAATTTTTTTTCCATAACAGAAGAGAGTGAACGGATCAGGAAGCCCAAGTTATTTTAGAACAGTGCTTGTTTTGGAGCAGTGGAAGCAGATTCAGCTTTGGAAGACCAGGGGAGTAGCTCAGGAATATCTAAATATACTCTCTCAGGGAGCAAAGATGGTGCAACTAGGTTTACACAAAAGGCCTCTGGTCATTAGAAAGAAATGGGCATTGATGAAGTTACAAACCTTTCAGCTGTCTTAGAGGTTCTGAGGAGGAGGGGGAAGCGGCTGGAATGTGTGAAGTGTTTTTAAAAATGTCTTTAGATGATTCATATAGTCTGCTTTAGTCTCACTTTTGTTTACAATTGATTATTTTTTTAGCCTAATCAGTTTTCTGCAGACAAATTTCAGGGATTGTTCCTAGGAGTTTGATGTGCGCTTGGTCTAAAGTATTAAGATCAGCTGGTTCTTGATTTGGCCAGTTTGCTTGTTCCTTTAATCTAGTGCGTACTTCTTGGGGCAAATAACTCGCATGAGTTGGTTCATGCTAGCCCAATTAGGATTTTAACAAGTGACCACTGTTTGATGTTCTTCTCTAAATTTCTGTGGCTTTTCTCTGATGGCTCAAAATTTGACCTGATCTGCAGTTTTTCTTGGTAGTCCTGAAGACTCTGCTTCCCAGGACTTAAGTGACCTTTTTGACATCTCAGCGTATCAAAGAATGCATTCTCATTGACCCTATGCCAGCTTGGACCCTGAGATTCCAAGGCTCCCTTTAAATGTACAGTTCTGTCCCAATCAAAGGTCACAACCAAGGGAAATTGTCAAGTTGTCCAAAACGTGCAAGTCTAGGTCCGTAATTCCTGTACATGTCCATTGAAGGTGTCCCTTTTGGGGCTGCAGAATTTCTTTGGAAGAATCTGACCCTATCCTCAATTCACACAGGAGCACACAGGAAAACAATCAGGAGGTCTCCACAGGTTGTGAGTGTTTTGTGCAGCAGGTGGACGCTTGCTTGCTGTGCAGTCTTTGTATCTTTGAGCCTTACTCTCATTTCCAAAGAGGTGTGAGATGAGATGTGTTCTCCTTACAGAGTGAACGTGAGAAGCAGGAACAGCTAGAAGCACAGAAGGAGAAGCAGCGGGAGCTCATCCTGCAGCTGAAGGCACAGCTGGATGACTTGGAAACATTTGCCTATCAGGAAGGCAGCTATGATGCACTGCCCCAGTCCATGGTCATGGAAAGACAGCGGGTAAGCCACAGCCAAATCTAATCTGGTCTGCCTTACCAGCTTAGCTAACAGTCCATGTTTAGCCCTTTCTGGAGGGTGGGGATGACCCCTGAGAAAGGGGGAATAACTCCCAACTTGTTTCCTCTGTGGTTTTGCAGGTGATTATTGAGGAGCTGATCAAGAAACTGGACATGAACTTGAGTGAGGACATCGCCTCGCTGTCCCCAGAGGAGTTGCGTCAGCAGGTGGATGCTGCTGTGGCACAGATTGTCAACCCGGCGCGTGTGAAGGAACAGCTGGTTGAGCAGTTGAAAACCCAGATCCGGGACCTTGAGATGTTTATCAATTTCATCCAGGGTCAGTAGCCACACATGTCTTCTATAGGGGGGCAATGCATGGGGGAGATAGGATCCCGGGGAATGAAAGTTTATATGGACTGAGGGTGTGGGCTAGTGATGGGACCATTATGCTAACTTCACATAAGCATAAGGTCCTGTAATAGTATTGTCAGCCTCTACTCTACGCAAATTAATTAACGGACACAAATCTGACATCAGAAAGGGCAATATTTAGAAATCAGTAAGAGACTATTTCAGTCTCCCAGGACACTGTCACTGACCTTAACATTACAATTCTTGAACAAAGGAACTGCAAAGGGAGACTCCATGTAAATGTATTAATCTTTGTCCTCTTTAAGAAGAACATTACTGGATTGCTGGTTCATATGGCCATTACTATAGTAGGGCTTGCTGCACCCCTTCTCATAGTGCTTCTGTCTACCATAGAGAGCAAGAGTGGACCCTCTCTAGAAAGCAAACTAGAGGAGAACTATGGGATATCCTCCCATGGTTTCACAGAACTTGGAGGTCCTTTGGTGTGAGAGCGTGCAAGTAAACTACAGAACGAGGCATGTCTATACCTAGAGCTATTTGTTTTCATGTTTGTGAAGACAGCATGAGCACAGCTAAGGAGGAAGTATTATTGTTAGGATGGAGCTAGGTGTTCAGAGTATTTGCATGTGGATGTGAATCAAAGCTGCCCTAGGTCTTATAATGAAATCTTCTCCTTCTGACTTTGCAGAAGAAGTCAGCAGCCCCAGCAAACCAGAGGATGGGCAGTGTGAGTGTTCAGGTGGAAAAGATGGAAGTAGCACCTGCAAGCCAAACACCCAGCAGCCCCATAGAAGCAACAGAGGTGGGCATATGGGCAGGTTTCAGGGGCTCATGTGGCTTTGCTCTTGGACATCAAATGTCCTTCTTAAAAGTTTTGAAAATTATTTTATTTAAAGTCATTATATATTACCCGTTATCAAAAATTGATTCCATGGTGGTTCACAATAATACAAAAACAAATAATTATACAACACCAATAAGGGCTTACAAGATATATCATACTTTAAAAGCCTGGGTGTGAATAAAAAGGTTTTCACATAGTGCTTTTTACCTGCCACTTGGGAACTAATGTGCCATTGAAGGATGAGAACTTGAAAGAGTCTGGGAAGAAAGAGAGCTGGATCATCCAGTCCTCTTCCATCAATTGCTTACTTGCCCAAACCCCTGCTATTTCCTCTTAGATCTCTGGGATATTGGCAGGAGCTTTTGTGCGTGAAGACTGGTACTGGTACTTCTAGCCACATCCCACTGTGTATGTTGCAAGACACCCGCAGGAGAGCATGTGGGCTTTTGCCTCCTCTTCATTGTCTTTTTTCTGCCGGCCCCACAGAGTTTGGCTGGATTATATGGTTCCTTTACCAACATCACCCATCAATTGGCATCTGTACCAGTGCCAGCTGTTCCCATTCTCTGACACTTCTCTCCCCAAAACTAACGGGAGGAACTGTAGTTCAGTAGTAGAGCACCTGCTTTGCACACAGAAGATCCCAGGTTCAATCCCTGGCAACTCCTGATAGGGCTAGGAAAGACTCCTGCTTGTAACCCTGGAGAGCCACTGTCAGTCAGTGTTGACAATACTGGGCTAAATGGACCAGTGGTCTGATGAGAGGCAGATTCCTATGTTTCTATGTTCCTAACACTATGCATGTAAGATGAGGCTAAAGTGAGTCCCATCCAATCACTGCAACCCTTGCTGACTTCCTTTCCACTGTATGTCTCTACCCCAGACAGTGCAAGTGACACCAGTCCCCCCATAAGAAGGATCCTCAGTCCTTCCCCACACAGGAACCTGAGCAAGGGGCAAGTTTTGAAACTCCCTCTCTCCAATCCCTGCATTAACGGTGAATCCCATTGATCAGAGCTCCTAGGACACTGAGGTTATTATGCTTCCATAATGTAATTGGGGAGGAGTACTGCTAAAATCTTTAATATCCCTTCCTCAGGTCTACAGTTTTACATGCAGATTCAGTCAAATGCATGAAGGGACCTGTACCTCACAGATAATTTGTGCTCCTTGCAGGAGTGGATAGAAAGTAAAAGGAAATCTAAAAGATGCCCACAGTTCAAAATGTTTTTATGCAACTAAATAGAGGTAGGAGTGAGCTTTGTGTGATTGCCAGTCCAGACCACAGCAAATATCCCCTTAATGGAATGAGAACCATTCCAGTCGGTCTGTTTCTCTAAGGACTATACTCTTTTCTCTCTGTGCAGTGAACCCTGAAGATGCCCAGAGGATGCGGGAGACAGGCCTACATCTCATGCGCCGAATGCTTGCTGTACTCCAGATTTTTGCTATGAGCCAGTTTGGCTGTGCAACTGGACAAATCCCGCACCATTTGTGGCAGAAGGACCAGTCTGACAGGGACTTCTCACCCCTAGTGAAAAAGTTAGAGGTGGCTGTAGCACATGTCAGGCAGCTGGCCCAGAAGTACCAATTGCAAGAGCCAGAACATGTCATCAGCTTCTCAGGTTTCCAGAATATCCTAGGAGGACGGGATGAGCTAACTCTGGCTGTGCGTAAAGAGCTGACAACTGCTGTGCGGGACCTGCTGGCCCATGGTCTCTACACCCCATCCCCTGGGATGAGCTTGGTTCTAGCCCCCATTGCCTGCTTGCTGCCTGTGTTGAGCTCTTCTCCTCAGGCCATGCATCCATGGGGGCTTTTTGTGAAGTATTACAATTCAAAGAATGGCCGTGCCTTTGTAGAATCACCAGCTCGTAAACTCTCTCAGTCTTTTGCCCTCCCAATGATGGGTGGTGTACCTGCCACACCAAAACAAAGCCTACTATCAGCTATCCACACAGTCTTGTCAGAACACGACCCATTCAAGCGTAGTGCGGACTCAGAACTGAAGGCTCTGGTGTGCCTGGCACTCAATGAGCAGCGCCTAGTCTCCTGGCTCAACCTCATCTGCAAGTCAGGGGCACTGATCCAAGTCCACTACCAGCCCTGGAGTTACATGGCCCAGACAGGTTTTGAGGGGGCCCTCAATCTCCTCAGCCGCCTCAGTAACCTACGATTCAGCCTCCCTGTGGACCTGGCTGTGCGGCAGCTGAAGAACATCAAGGATGCCTTTTGAGCGGCTGGGGGGAGTAGAGGCCTGTTCCAGCCCCTTTGAGTTGGGGGAGTGCTTGTTGCTTACTCCAAAAGGCTACTTGTGTGTGTTCACATGGGGGGAAATGCTGCTAGTTGGTGGTGGTCTTCTGTTGTTGAGCTGCAGCTGGCTGCCTCTGTTGCATGTACCAGACCACATGGAGCTCTGCTAATAGACAGGGTCTCTGTATGGAGGAGGCCTGTGGGTACAGTTGTCAGCCACTAAGGATGGCTTACTTCCCTTGTAGTGGAACCAATAGACAGGCTTGACAGCAGAGCAGGAGGGCATCTCTCCTGCCAACGGGAATTTCTGAGGGGCTGCTAGGAAGCTATTTCTGCCCTGAATCTCATGGAGTTAGGCTGAAATGAAAACAGTATAGGCAATATGTTGGTCTCATCACAGGAGACTCTCTCCCCTGAGGTATGTGCCAGATACGCTACTCCAGGTTTGTAGTGTCATATCAAAATGCACTGACTCAATTCCCAAATCTGAGCAGGGGCCTTCCTTGTGCTGATGGCCTTAAAGCTATTTGACCTTCATGCTGCACGACCAGTCAGTGGCAGAGAGGTTTTTCTAGTCAAGCTGTTAAATGCTGGAATAGGATCCTGCATGTGCTTATATGTTAGCAAATGACCACAGCATATGCCCAGTATTCATACCTAGCAAGTTAGTGTGATGGACAAACAGACTCTGCAGCTTAGGCTCCAGCAAAACATGATAGGGGGAGAGAATTCCCTACTAAACATTAAGTGTTGAAAGGAGAGACTTTGGGGGTGGGGGAGGGGAATGCCTTTGATTACAGGAGGAGGGTTTGGAATCTAATGAAATACATCTCAGTCTGTCACGGGGGGATGGGTGGAGGTTTTCCTATCCATAATGGAAAAGATGTTGAACTTGCTTGTTTGAATTGCAGTTATCAGAACTCCCTCCTTGGGGCAACAAGCAATTTGGTCCTAGCTGGATGCCTCTGTACTGGCACACAAAGTAAACTTCTCTGACTAGCCTTAAGCTGCTATTTTGGGAATTAGAACTACATGACCTTGAACCTATTGATTCTCATGCCAGAGCTGTGGAAGTAGCAGGGCTTGGCTGAAATACTCTTCTTTTGAGCTCTTTTTCTTCAGTGGAGTAGTATGGTTGTGAAAGATGCATCTGAAGACACTGAGACCAGGGGAGCCACTTCAGCTTGTGGCTTACTTGTCCCTTTGTATGTGTCCTGCTAACAGTCTCCAAAAAGGTTGTGCACGCATGGTCTCTGAAAGATTCTAGATCCAGATATGCAGCATCTTTAACTACACAGGATCTCTGAAACATCCTGTATCTATGAGATCGGAGGATGAAGGCAAACTGTGCTGTCTTCAAAGCCAGGACTGACAACACCCTCCTCAGAGAGCATGCAAAGGAGGCTGGATGGCAAGCAGCATTATTTTGTGCTACCTTAAGTCTGTATTTCTGCAAATTAGTTGGCCTGTATGTATGTATGTGTAAATTGTCCTGCTGAAAATTCCCCGTTTAATGTAGATGCTCTACTATTTCCACCCCTTGTTGGTTTGTGTTGATGCGCTTTAGAAAGATGTCCTTGTCCCTTAGGTATCTTCAGTTAAGTGTGTGTGTTTTGTTTTGACTTCAGTTCAATGCAATATAAGGAATGTATTGATGGAGGATTGTGTCCATTGCTGGTAATAAATTCAGTCTGATGTCTCTTATTTTTGTTTTCTGTTTTTAAAAAATTAGCTTTTCTGCCTGTTGTACCACCAAGTTCTGACTGTAATATCTCTTTCACACAAAATGCAATTAACTTACAGCATATCTTTCCTGTGGATTACTGAAAAGCTACACAAGTACCTTGTAAGCAAAGGTATTAGTTTTCTGTGAAGGAATTTTTTGGAATGCCTTTATCGTGACAATGTTCCATACAGGATGTGTCACATGCAGCAGGAACCACCAGCAGACTGAGTGCCGGAGGCTGTGTGAAAATGGCTGCAGTTACAAAACTGAAAATTATTAATCAGATGCCAAGAGAAAGAAAACAGGCTTCAAAAAGCTGTATAGGTTCTCCACAAGAGACCAGAGGGACCTTGGAAATGAGTGTGATTACTGTGTCTACCATGATAGTAAATTGGGTGTAGGCAGAGGCTGCTATTATGCTATACTGTTATGTTACGCTGACAGTGATCTCAGTTCTCACTTCACAGGAGTATAGCATTGGAGGAACCCAAACATTTGCAGTAGTGCAAAAATGTTAGGGAAAAACCCATAAGGGGGCAGGATGTCCCCCTAAATAACCCAACAAGCATGCTTGATGGTCACAGAATGTTAAAGGGAAGTAGCTGCATGGTTTTGCCACTAGGTGAGCAAAGGAGTGAGTGACCAAAAATACCCCCCTTGCTACTCCATTTTTCCATTTCACTGCCCTTTTGGGGGGTGGGGGAGAAATGGGGTCAGGGTACACTAGTGTGAGGGACACTGACAGGTCTTCCTGGTAGTCACTTTTCCTGTAGCCACTTAGAAACAATGTGGCGTCATTCCCAGATGATGGAGGGCAGAGATGGAATGGTGGCCACCAGAAAGAGCTCTTATTGCTACTGGCAACAGTAAGGCCCTGTTGAACTTCTTGCACTACAAAAATGGCCCTGTGTATATAGGGCTGAACGTACACTAGCCCAATGGCAACCCATTCTCCTGCATAGGCAAGAAAAAGTGTGAGGCCATTGGATCAGAAATAAACATTACTTTCATGATAATGACACATCAGACACTGGGAGACAATGAAAGTAGTAATCTGGGGTAAATGTATTAGTGAATGGAAGTTATATTAAGAACTTACATTCCCCCAAATTACAGTGTATGTTATAAAGAACTAGAGACCCTACATAAGAGAATGGGCTATGAAGTCAGTAAAACTGTCTGCCTTAAGAATTGAAACTTTAGAAGTAAACAAGATAACAAATGATCTCCAATATACAAAACAAAGGTTTTATGAATTTGGCAGTAGAAATATTAAATTAGCTAACAAAGTCATCTGAAATTCCATCAACCTTGTAAAAAAATCAACACAGGAAGAGGATTTTTAATTCAAAAGTGATAAACCAAATTTTTGCATCCTTTTACAAGGATTTATATACCTCTAGACACCCAAATTTAGACCAAATAGACAAAAGTATTGACTCAAGCAAAATTAGGGGAAATAGAGACCACCAAATCTGTTTGAATCAGGACATAACAAAAGACAAGGTACAAAAAGTCCTCAAAATGATCAAAGCACAAAAAACCCCAGGGACAGATAGATTTTTGGGAGCTTTCTATAAAATTTATGCTGACCATTTAGTTCCATATATGGTAAAACTAATACAATAATGGTGCAATCCTCCAATCCTGGCAAATGTCCTGCATCATAGTAATACAGAAACCTGATAAGGACCCTGAATTAGCAGAAATGTACAGTCCAGTCACAGGATTAAATCAGGATTAAAAATATTAGCATTTTGGATGAAAGGCTTGGTGGCATAGCCCTGTATTATATATGCTCTGACTTTTGATTCCTGCATTGAGCAGGGGGTTAGACTCAATGGTCTTATAGGCCCTTCTAACCCTACTATTCTATGATATAGCTTCAGAACAGTTTGGTTTTATTAGAAGATGCAATATTGCAGATTCAATTTGGTGATTATTAAATATAATTTATCATCGTAAGAACAAAAGCAATATCCCATATACCGTAACATCAATGGATGCTGCCAAGGCCTTCAATATGTTAGAATGGAGTTATATTTTCAAATTAAGAAAATATTGCTGGGGGAATTTATTAACTGCTTAAATCAATTACACTCCCCAAATCAGGCAATAGTTAGGATGAAAGGCTTGGCTCCCCACCAATGCAAATCACCAGGGGCAGCAAGCAAGGATGCCCATTATCACCTTTATTGTTTATCCTTTCAGCTGAACCCCTGGCCAACTTGATCTGAAATTCCTCAGTGGTAGAAGGTGTTGTGGTTAGTTCACAAATAAACAAGATCAATATGTTTGCGGATGAAATAGTTTTGATACTGGCTAAACCAATGGCCAGTTTAGAAATGGCAATGCAACTGGTGAAGGAATATGGAAGGGCAGCAGGATGCAGATCAATTATAAGAAGTCAACTAGACCATGTGTAAAGATAGATATTGCCCAATTCTCAGCCCTGGAGGAAAGTTTGGGGATTCCTACTGGTATTTCAGAACTAAAATATTTTGGAGTTACCATCCCTACAGATATGTCCAAACGAATAAAATTAAATTACAACCCAGCAGTGGGCCAAATTAAATATGAGGTGGATGGAAAAAATAACATCAGTTATGATGTTGTTACCTAAACTTTCCTTCCTTTTTCAAACATAAGCAGTTGCCATACATGAGCAGAGATTAAATACTACAATATTTGGGAGTTACCATCCCTAAGATATGTCCAAACGAATAAAATTAAATTACAACCCATTAACCATCAACAATGGCAAACTTTACTTTTGAATTTCATTTTCAATAATAAAAAGCCCAGATTCAATACTAACTTTCTCTACGCAGAAGGCAAGAGAAGGGGGTTGGGTATCCCCAATCTGTCTAGATACCAGGATGAATATCAGAGCAATTAATATGTATCATCCATGATGACCAAATAAAATCATGGATTAATATGGACATTTTTGGTGAAAAGAATTAATACAGGGACTGCCATTTTAAAAGAAAACTTCCAAATCAGCACTGGCAGTAGTGAACGTTACCTTACAAAACACAATTCAAACATGGCAAAAATGGAGTAAGAAATTAATGCCTTCTTCTTGTGTCATCCTCAGTTTTATAGTGCCAATAATTTCAACATACATCAAATTCTCCATTTCATAGAATAGTAGGGTTGGAAGGGGCCTATAAGACCATCGAGTCCAACCCCCTGCTCAATGCAGGAATTACCTAGGGAGGTAGCGGGCTTTCCCATACTGAAGGCATTCAAGACGAGGATGGACAGCTATCTGTCGGGGATAGATTCCTGCACTAAGCAGGGGGTTGGACTCAATGGCCTTGTAGGCCCCTTCCAACCCCACTATTCTATGATGTAAGTCAAAGCATCCCAGACAGATGGCTGTCCAGCTTCATCTTAAGTGCCTCCAGTGTGGGAGAGCCCACCACCTCCCTAGGTCATTGGTTCCATTGTCATATTGCTCTAACAGGACGTTTTTCCTCATATTCAGCCAGAATCTGGCTTCCTGTAACTTGAGCCCGTTATTCCATGTCCTGCACTCTGGGATGATCGACAAGAGATCCTGGCCTTCCTCTCTGTGACAACCTTTCAAGTACTTGAACAGCGCTATCATATCCCCCGTCTTCTCTTCTCAAGGCTAAAACATGCCCAGTTCTTTCAGTCTCTCCTCATAGGGCTTTGTTTCCAGTCCCCTGATCATCTTTGTTGCCCTCCTCTGAACCCTCTCCAGTTTGTCTGCATCCTTCTCAAAGTGTGGTGCCCAGAACTGCTGGACACAGTACTCCAGATGAGGCCTAACCAGTGTTGAGTAGAGGGGAACTAGTACTTCCCGGGATTTGGAAGCTATGCTTCTATTAATGCAGCCCAAAATCGCATTTGCCTTTTTTTCCAGCCATATCACATTGTTGGCTCATTCACCTTGTGATCAACAACAATTCCAAGATCCTTCTCACTTGTAGTGTTGTTGAGTGAAGTATCCCCCATCTTGCAACTGTGTATTTGGTTTCTTTTTCCTAGATGCAGAACTTGACATTTATCCCTATTAAATGTCATTGTTTTTTCTGCCCAGCGCTCCAGCCCATCAAGATCGCTTTGAATTCTGTTTCTGTCTTCCAGGGTTATTAGCTATCCCGCCCAATTTTGTGTCATCTGCAAATTTGATCAGCATTCCCTGCACCTCCTCCTCCAAGTCATTAATAAAAATGTTGAAGAGTACTGGGCCCAGACTGAGCCCTGTGGTACCCCACTCATTTCCTCCGCCCAGTTTGAGAAGATCCCATTGATAAGCACCCTTTGAGTCCAGTCCTGTAGCCACCTGTGGATCCACCTGATGGTTGTTTCATCTAGCCCACTTTTAGCTAGTTTGCTCATCAGGATATCATGGGGCACTTTGTCGAAAGCTTTGCTGAAGTCGAGGTATATTATGTCCACAGCATTCCCACAGTCCACAAGGGAGCGTACCTGATCAAAAAATGAGATCAGATAGTGTGAGCACCAGTGGTCTGCCAACTTAATGAATTTGAAAAATTAAAATCCACTGCAACTTCTGAAGTAAACAGTTTGGCCTCCAGTCTTTATAAACTATTAAATTCAGTTAGTGTACGTCAGACTGAAGGAGCTAAAATGTAATTGGAAAGGGACTTAAATGCTACTATTAGCATAGAATAATGGCTCTCATCATGCAATAAAGTTCCTATGAAGTCAATTTCTTACAGGGTGAGGGGAAATGTTGTAAAGATGATAGGCTCACCACTGATGATGGTCATGCCACTGAATTTAAGCTATATCAACTATGCTTTGAACTCTTTGTTACCCATGTGATGAATCGAAAGAAGCTTATAAACATAGGTAGTGGGATCGCCCCCCCCCCCGACATTTTGGGAACAAATATTCACCTATGCTATTGATGTGACTCAGCAAAGCACAGAGCTCTCTGCAGCTACCAGGTTAATATTATACCTTGGGACAAATGCAAAATTAAAACAAAGAACGCCTTTATTTGGACTGCGGCCAGGCTAGAAACAGTGGCAAAGTGGAGGTCCAATGTCGAACTGCCTATTATCAGATGGAAGCAAAAGCTATGAGACTACACTCTTATGGGGAAAAAAAATCACAAAACAACTCAAGTTCCAAAGTGATCAAGCAATATCAATTTTTATGAGACTTGGCAGTCAGTCATTTATTGAATCAGCAAATATGAAGACAGCTTCCCTACACCTGCCAGCTTCCCATGGTCAATTTTGGAGAGACCTTCTAGGCTGAAAGACACATTACACCACATGAACGGCCCAACATGTTCCCGCTTGTTGGATCATTAAATATAGGACCAATACCAAATGAAGAATGTTAAAACAATTGGTGCGTGATGTATTTAACTGTGTTTATTACAAAATATTTTTTTAAGAAAATAAATTACTTAGAAGGATGGTTCCACATCCCTTAATGGGATTTGACTACCATGACAGAGTAACTGGGGAAGTAAGGCCAGTTGGCTATTGTAAAAAAGGGATTAATTTTTTTTAAAGTTCGGAGGGAGCACTCCTATGAGGTTAGGCGACCGCCTGTCCAATGCCAGGTGAGCGGAGCGAGGAGGGGATGTTCTTCCCCGCTCTCCAGCTGCCCAACACTCGCGGTTAGACGGCCGATTTTGGCCGTCTAGCCACGCTGCGCTGAAGCGGGGGCCGGGTGACGCACAGGAAGTGCTGTGCCCGAGAACGCGCCCCTTTGCCCCGCTCTTCTGAGCGCGGAGCCCGGGTCAAGCCGCACCACCCACGAGGCGGCGGGGAGGTGGTTCTCCGGGAACCGACCACTCCTCGCGCCCACAGGATTGCGCCCTAAATTGTAAATGGCGGGCGGGGGGGCCTTTCTACGGCAAAAAGCAACTCAGACATCACTTTACGAACAAGTAGACGCGCGTGTACAGGGCCGCGCCGGCTCTCCCGCTCCAGGCTCAGCGTCGGCGTCCTGGGGCCCATTGCAACGGCACGACCCAGGGGCTCTAACGCCAGATGAAGCGAAGAGGAGCCCGGCTGAGGCTGAGGCGGGCCTCGACGCCCATCGACCAGCCCGCGCCCAACATGCGCCTGGGCGGGCGCCCCGCCCCCCCCTCCCTCCCTCCTTCCTTCCTTCCTTCCTTCCCAGCGCTCCGTCGCGGGCGAGCCTCGCGCCCCACGGGTCGGCCGCCTGCCCGCCACGCGTCGCACCTCGAGCGGGTTAGGCGCTCCAGCGGCAGCCGCGGCCCGCGTGCAAAGCAAGACCTGGCAGAGCAGCAGCGGAGGCGGGAAGCGCTGCCCAGTCACCCGGGTTTCTTACTTCAGGCCTTTCAGCGCTCCGGGAAAGAAAAGGGGGCTAGGGGAGTCGGAAGCGCCTGTATGAACTTCCGTCTTACAAGTCTCTTCTATTTAACCTTTATGGCCCATTAGCACGCATGCGCAGCCCAATCCGCCAGGCCGGGTGAGAGGCTGGCGGTGAGAGGCTGGCGGAAGTGCCTGGTCGTTCCTCTTCCGGTCTGGCTGCCATCGGCGATACGGCTTCGGTAGGTTTGAGAGGAGCGGGGATCTCGCGCTATCGGTCGCAATCCTCTCAAGCCGACGGGAAAGCCGGGTGGACGCGGGGGTCGGGATGTAGGTGCATCTCGGCTTCGCTCGAGTGGGAGGTTTGGGGCGGCGCGGGGCTCGGCGCGAATGGCGGATTTCGTTTTTCTTGGACGGGGCGCTGCTGCCCGAGAGGGAGAAAGAAAGGGCCCCTTTCCTGGGCCCTGGAGTTTCCGGCCTCCTTTTAAGTCCGGGGGAAGTGGAGGGACCCCCGCCCGTGGTCTTCCGCCTGTATAGCTAATGCATATGTACCCGAAGATCACGTGCCGCCTCCTCTTGCCCCCTTCCCCCCCTGGGCTTGTTGAGTGGGACTGGAATAAGGTGTGTTTGAGACTACTGGTGAGTAAACCCCTTCACCACCACGTCATGGCTAAGTGTGCAAAGATTGGTTTCCTTATCGAGCCCTTCCTTGCCCCATGCTTCTAGATTAAAGGTGGGTGGGATATACCAATCTACATTCCCTGGTGTACAGGAGCCGATTTGTTGAAAGTGGAGGAATGCTAAATTTTTCTGGACGTGAATTAATAGGTGTGTGCTTGATTTCTTTTACTTTCTTTTTTAAAATTACCTTTTTTTACAGAGATGGGCAAATTTATGAAACCTGGGAAGGTGGTGCTTGTGCTGGCTGGACGTTATTCTGGACGTAAAGCTGTTATCGTTAAGGTAAGGTTGGACCTTATAGAAAAGGTACTTCATGAGCAGATGGGCAAGAAGATCCTGGGAGGTGTTGGAAAAGGGTCTTAATCTCTGCAGAATGCCACGATTGCTAATACAGTAATTTGCTGTGTAGCTTTCAGTCCAGAATAGTGGATAATGTTTGGCGTTACCTTCTGTATTGTGATGTCTTTATTTAAAGTGCTTATTAAGTACTCTTAGCCAAAGCACTTAGAGCAGTTTATAAGATCAAACAAAAATAATACAATTGTCAGTAGAACAATGAGATCACAAAACAAACAACACAGCAGAGTAGTGTTAAAATACCAGCATAAAACTTCATGTGCATATTGGAAAACTTTTTAAAGTCTGGGGAAATAAAAGGGTTTTCCCCTGGCACCAAAAAGAAAACAAAGAAGACACCAGGCAAAGTTCATAGAATAGTAGGGTTGGAAGGGGCCTACAAGGCCATCGAGTCCAACCCCCTGGTCAATGCAGGAATCCAAGTCAGAGCATCCCTGACAGATGGCTGTCCAGCCTCGTCTTGAATGCCTCCAGTGTGGGAGAGCCTACCATCTCCCTAGGTCATTGGTTCCATTGTTGTGTTGCTCTTAACAGTCAGGACATTTTTCCTGATGTTCAGCCGGAATCTGGCTTCCTGTAACTTGAGCCCATTATTCCGTGTCCTGCACTCTGGGATGATGGAGAAGAGATCCTGGCCTTCCTTTTTCAAGTACTTGAAGAGCACTATCCTATGTCCCCTCTGTCTTCTCTTCTCAAGCCTAAACATGCCCAGTTCTTTCAGTCTCTCTTCATAGGGCTTTGTTTCCAGTCCCCTGATCATCTTTGTTGCCCTCCTCTGAACCCTCTCCAGCTTGTCTGCATCCTTCTTAAAGTGTGGTGCCCAGAACTGGACACAGTACTCCAGATGAGGCCCAACCAGTGCTGAGTAGAGGGGAATTAGTTCTTCCCAGGATTTGGAAGCGATGCTTCTATTAATGCAGCCCAAAAGAGCATTTGCCTTTTTTGCAACCACATCACATTGTTGGCTCATTCACCTTGTGATTGACAACAATTCCAAGATCCTTCTCGCTTGTAGTGTTGTTGAGCCACATATCCCCCATCTTGTAACTGTGCATTTGGCTTCTTTTTCCTAGGTGCAGAACTTGGCATTTCTCCCTATTAAATGTCATTCTGTTTTCTGCCCAGCGCTCCAGTCTATCAAGATCCCTTTGAATTTTGTTTCTGTCTTCCAGAGTATTAGCTATCCCGCCCAATTTTGTGCCATCTGCACATTTGATCAGCATTGCCTGCACCACCTCCTCCAAGTCATTAATAAAAATGTTGAAGAGCACTGGGCCCAGGACTGAGCTACCCCGCTCATTACATCTCCCCAGTTTGAGAAGATCCCATTGATAAGCACTCTTTGAGTCCGATTCTGTAGCCAACTGTGGATCCACCTGATGGTTGTTTCATCTAGCCCACTTTGGGCTAGTTTGCTCATCAGGATATCATGGGGCAGTTGTTCTTTATAAAGCTGGCTGGGGCTTTATACGTAAAAAAAAATAACAGTACTTTGAATTGTGCGTGGAAATGGACCAGGAGCCAGTGAATGATGCCAGACCTTTATTGATTTGGATCTAGACCTAGTCACACTTAGGGTCTTTCCAGATGGGTTCTTCCTAGCATTATCAATTAGAAGGTATTGTACAGCTATTCTGTCATCGTCTTAACAAATTTTCTGCTGTGAGGAAAAAAAGAGGGAAGAAACAGTGGGAAAACACAGGGGGGTTACAAGTGGAAGACCATGGTATCTGGACCCCCATAAAATTCCATGAATGAAGCAGGGCAATGGCAGAGTAAATCTTACTTGGAAGCATCCTTTGAATAGATCCACTGAAATCAATGGGACTTTAGTTATGACTAAAGTCCCATTGATTTAAATGGGTCTACTCTATGACTAAGTCTAGATTCAACAGATTGATTTTTGTAACTTATTGTGGTGGTCCTCAATTCAAATTTTTATCTTATATTCCCAGTGGTCAGATTGCCAATATGAAGCCACCTTTGGTTATACTTCATTCATGCTGTCATCCTCCTCCCCTTCCTAAGTCACAACTCCATGGTTAATGCTGACAAAGACGAAGTCAATACAGGGACATTGAAGGGAGATATTGGCATGCTCAGGAGAAATCCTGAGGTTTGCAGAAGTACAAAACAAACTAGGCAAAGAACCAGTGAGGATTGAGCTTGCTCAGGAACCATGTAATGTTGATTGTTAGTTGGAAAAGAAAAAAAGAAACCAGTGAACTGTGGAAAGTAGAATGCCCTGCTTTGGAGGGAATGGCTAGCTGGAACTTTGAACAGAACTGCTTCAATTAGGAAAGAGGATATGTTGCAACATGTTGCAGGTTGCCTTTGTATATGAATAATCCTATTTTTCTGGATGCATCTGTCTGTTAGCATGAATAGCCACCAGTATTTTTCTTAAAAGGTCATGATTCCGTGCTGGCTGTGGTGCCTTATCCTTCTCATGAACCTCTGTTACAGAACATTGATGATGGTACTTCGGACCGCCCATACAGCCATGCCCTGGTGGCTGGCATCGATCGCTACCCACGCAAAGTGACAGCTAGCATGGGCAAGAAGAAGATTGCCAAACGATCCAAGATAAAGTCCTTTGTGAAAGTTTACAATTACAACCACCTGATGCCAACCAGGTGTGTGAGGAACTTATTAAGTGGGAGGGAAGGAAAATGGAGAGCTGCCTCCCTCCCTTTGGTAAAGAGAGCAGCAGTTTTTCTGGATCCTTTTCTCCTGCACTTTTAGTTACAAGTGTAACTAAATGTCTAGGGAAGCCAGGCAACAGGGCAGAAGTGCACCCAGGGTTGTAACTTGCCTTTCCCCATTGTGTCTTTGTCCAGGTATTCTGTTGATATTCCCCTCGACAAAACTGTTGTCAACAAGGATGTATTTAGGGACCCTGCACTGAAACGTAAAGCACGGCGAGAGGCCAAGGTGAAATTTGAGGAAAGGTGAGTCTTGAGAAAGCTTCACCTATGATGGAGGTTCCTGAATTTTGCCTTTGTGTTCAAGTGAGGATAGCGGGGCATGCTAACCTGTGTGGTAGGTTGGGCTGTGACGGGAACCTTAGTCCTTGATTTTCCCCCATCTAAGCCCAGCCATCTGACCAACCCTGGCTGGTGGGGGGCTTTTGTTTTTAGGTGGTGCCATCCCTCTTTCACGCAGGCCACACTTGATGCAGGTAGCGACCCCTTGGGCTGGTGCTGATGTGTTTGCTGCAAAACTCTTTTAACAGGAGATCTTGTTCTCTCTCTTTCAGATACAAGACAGGCAAGAACAAGTGGTTTTTCCAGAAGCTCAGATTCTGAATTCTGTGTAGCTGCGCCAATAAACGTTCTTGAAAAGCCCCTTTCTCTGACTCTGTATGGGAAACTTCCTCTCTTGTGGATGAGTTGGAGGCGGGGGAGGCAGTCAAGAGGGGTGAAATATCATGGGATACTTGCTTTGGTGAAAATCTTGTTCTTGACATAACAGCCCAGGAGAGGGATTTTTAGGAGGTTGAGTGAAAGAATAAAGTTTGTTTGAAGGAGTGTTACTTAAGTCAAGCGAGGGCCACCATGGAATTGGTGTTCAAGGTCCTAAAATATGGAAAGTATACGAAGTAAATGGGAAGTGCATATACTACAGTAACTGCAACTTGCTCCCCATTGCTTCTCAGGCAGCGTGACTGACCTACAAGTGGGTGTTTCATTGACTTGTACTTCCAATAAAAATTGCTCGGGCCTTAAGATGGATAAAATGTTAGGCTGTGACAATTGGGTTTTCCAGGTAGATGTGAGGTCTGAGGAAATTAATAGGGTCTTCCATACTCTTGTTTCCCTGTTCCTTTATAGAAAATCTCTGGTGTTACAAAGCCAGAGGGAAATTAAATTGCAACTGTGAATCTTGGAGATGGGAGAGGGTAACATAGTACTCTCCCAACTGTGGAGGCACAACAGTGCCACACTGCTACATATAGGGCGCAATCCTATGCATGTTTAGACAGAAAAGACCTACAACTCCTAGCATTCCCCAGCCAGCCGTGGGGCTGGTGTGTGCTGGGAATTGTAGGCATTTTTCTGTCTAAAATTACATAGCATTGTGCCTTTAGTCAGAAAGGTTTAATGAAGAAAATATCTTAACGTATTGTAAAATGTCTGGGCTTGGGGATGCTCGGGGCTTAAGTTACAAAAGTTAAAGAAATAGACACAGATGGCAGTTTACCATTTGTTATGTAATGTTCCACAAGGTTAGCTAGGGGAAGAACTATATGAAACTGGGTCAGGTCCTGTGACATGCATTCTACCTACTTTGGGATCAATTAAAAGCAGGATCGCTGGCTACTTATTGCAAGGAATTTAACTGTGAGCACTTGGGGCTCCCGATGCTCCAATCAGATTTACATCATTTGACTGGGGCTTTATTTTTTCTTGAACAGAGTGTCGTGGGATTTGGACAGGGCTGAGATCAAGGCTGGGCATGGTTGAGCAGCTGCTGAGGACCTGTGGACCCACTGGAGCTGCTCCTTCCCCTTGCCTCTTGCTCTGGCCCAGACTGGTGGTGGGGAGAAGGAGGAACTGGAGATGCTGCTGGCTCTGCCTGTCAAGCAAACAAGTCTAAGCAATGAGAAAGCAGATGGAGAGAGCGAGTGGGTAGTGGTGAATGGATCCACTAAGGGATGGCGGGGGTCTTGCCCAAGGGCCCTCAAGCCCTGCAACCAGCACTGGGTTTGGATGCAACCTCTCTGAAATGACGGAAGCGTGGCGATGGGTGTGTGGCGGGTCTTGGGTGCGCTCTGCTGTTACTGTGCCCTCCTGGTTCTTTCCTGCCTTTAAATTTGGGGCCTGTGCTTTGGTGGGCAGGACAAAAGGGAGCACTTGCCAGAAGCAGGTCTTGCTTCCATTTCTCCGGCGCCGAGTAGCACACCTAAGCACGAGCGAAGCGCGCTCCCCCGCTTTGAGTAAACCAAGAGCCCCCATCTGTGTTACCCAGAAAGCAGTGGGCGGGCGCGAGTTTCCTCCCTCCGCGCTGCGCCCTTAATTGCGCGTTTGTTGCGGCTGGCGAGATCGGCGGGCGCGGGCGCCCTGCGCATGCTCGTTGCGGCCGGAGCGCCTCAAGGCCGACGCCCTGGGGCTGCGGCGCTACGCTGAGGCCCTGCTCTGGCTGTCGCGGGGGCGACGAGGAAAGGGCCTCGCAGAGGGAGGCGGGCCCGGCCCTGTCCTGGGAGCCGCAGGGGCAGCTCGGGCGCCGAGGGGGCGTGGCTGAGCCGGGCAGCCCGGGCCCTCCCAAGCCGTCCTTCGCGCCAAGCTCCTCGAAGCCGGCGCTTGCCCGGCCCTTGCCCGGCCCACGCCCACGCCAGGCGCGCCCCAGCCGCGCCCGCCGTCTTCCCGGGCGCCGGGGCGGGGCCACGTGGGCCGGGAAGCGAAAGTGGAAGTGAGCCGGCGGGGCCAGCTGGCGCAAAGCTGGGAGGTGAGGCGGCGCGGATGCGCGGCTTGGCCCCGTTCTTTCCCCGGACGGCTGCGTTGCCCGCGCGGAGGACCGCGAGCCCGTCAGTAGCGGGGCTGCTTTCAGGGGCGACCCGTCGCGCTTCCCTCGCGGCCGCCTTCCGCGGGGAGGGGGCTGCTCGCCTCCCTGCCTCCTTTCCTCGGGCGCCCGTCTCTGTGCCAGAGTGACCGGCGGGCCGCGGGGGGACACGCGGCATTCCCAGCAGCTGCCCGGCCGCCCGCAGCCCTGGTTCCCCGGTGATGGGCCGAGTCGAGGGCAGGAGACAGGGGCATCTCAGGCACCTTTCTGTGCTGGCCTCTTGAGCGCAGGCCTGACCTGGATCGGTCTCTGCTCTAGACCCACGCGGTTTGCGCTGGGTCTGACTGCGCTTGTTTTGCCCCACCAGGCCCTCTTTCCATAAGTCTAACGGCGAGGTGGTTTGAAACAAATTAAGTCGGGAAGGGCTCTGGGCGGGGTGGCGGGGCTCTGCTAGGCTGCAAATGGACCACGGAAGCCCAGCATTTGGTGCTGGGCTCTGAGGTCAGTAAACTGACAGTCTTCACTTTTCTTAAAGCAGGTTTTATGGGTGGGCAGTATAGCAACTGAACAAGCAGGCCAGGGCCATAGGCTGGGGTTTCAGTGACCAGCGTAAGCTCTTCTTCCATATAGTCAGTCACCTGAAGCAGGATATATCATGCAAATCAAATGAGAAGTTGCGCTATATACATATTTATACACTGCAGAATTAATTAGGGAGTTTTTTCTATGTGGAATTTGGGTTACTTTGATTTGTATTAAGTGTATTCCTTTGTATTTCTTTTCTAGGTGCATCAGCATGACAGATTCAGATGAGGTAAGCACTAGATGGACAAATCCTGCCTCTGTGTGGCATCTGCTAGGGTGGAAGAGGGAGGGTAGGTAGCTCTAGATAAACCTATCCTGTGCCCATCCAGATCAGGGGCAGGCAGCCTGTTGTGGTCCGTGGGATGGGTTGCCCACCCATGGACCAAGCTGGCAGATGTCAAGTGGGTGGGGCCTTTTTCAAATCTCCTCTCCCTCCCATGGTATAATCCACCTCCACCCACTTTACCCCTCTGTGCAGAGAAGCATAGAGCTCCCTGCTTCTCTCTGCACAAAGAAAGGGACGTGGTCGAGTCAGGCATCTCCTTTCCACACTTTCCAGCTAGGGTGTAAGCTCTGCGGGAAGGGACTTGCAGGAGCTGGTCCTGCAAGCTTTGCTCTCTCTGATTAGAGACAGGACATAACATGGAGGCTCCTCTCCCCTGATTCCCCCCCAAATCTCCAGGGCAGGGCAGGGCCTGCAGAGGGTGCCCAACCCTCTGGGACCCAGTTGGGCGCCTCCATGGGTCAGATTGGGCCTGTGGCCTGGAGATGGCCCTCTCCTGCTCCGGATGTTGGCGGCTACCATTCCCACCAGCCTCAGCTAGCATGGCCAGTGATCAGGGATGATGAGAGCTATAGGCTAAAGCATCTGGAAGGACCCAGCTTTGGGAAGGCTGCTCTAGAGTCAGCCCATGTGTATTATATTAACATAAGAAGAGCCCCGCTGACTCAGGCCAAAGGTCCACCTCTGGGCTGAACATCCTGTTCCTCACGGTGGCCAGCCAGATATTTCTAGATGTTTCCACCAGCAGGGCATAAAGGCAGCACCCCTATCCTGCTGATGCTTCCATCCCTCAGCAAGTTGTATGCAGTGGGGCCAAACACTTCTGAGCCTGGGGTTTAACTACCGTGGCCAATAGCTGCTGATATACCTCCCTTCCTCCATGAGTTTGAATATCCCCTCTTAAAGCCACCTAAAGCAGTGGCCCTTTCCACATCTTTTGGCAGCTTATTTCACAAGCTGCTTTTAAGTTGTGTGAGCAAACACCTTCTTTTGTGTGTCCTGAATCTATTGCTCATCACTTTCATTAAATGCTTCTGGGCTTTGGTCTTGAGAGAGGGAGAGAAGTGTGTGTCTATCCACTGTCTCTACACCATTCATCGCTTTATAAATCTCTATGATGTTGTTCCTTCCCCCTCCAGTCATGTTCCTTCTGAACTAAAAAGCCCCAAACGCTTTTGAGATGTGGCAACTAGAAGACAGTATTTCAAACATGGTCACAGCATAAAGTTACATAGAAGCATTATGATACTGTTTGTTTTATTTTCTGTCCCTTTCCTAATCATCCCGAGCACAGAATTTGCCTTTTTTTTAAACTGTGGGCACACATTGGGTGTTCACTGAGCCATCCACCGTCACTGCAAGACCTTTTTTTTCTGGTTAAGTCACTGCCAGTTCAGGCCCCATCAGTTTATATGAGAAGCCATGATATTTTTTGTCCCCTGGTTCATCACTTTACATTTATTTACAGTGACTGCATTTGCCATTTAGCTGCCCATTCACCGTTTGGAGAGATCTTCATTGAGCTCTTCACAGTCTGCTTGTGTCATCTGCGGACTTGGCCACCTCGCTGCTTACCACTGACTCAAGATCATTTATGAATGTTAAATAGCGCCAACTTGAAACCATGGTAGACACCCGCAGCGTGTCCACAAAAGGGTTGGAGGTCGAAACATGCCTGGACACTTCTTCCTGCCACCGTGGGTGGGGGCAGTCCTCCCTTTCTCTTATTAACCAGTGGTTGTTTTGGAGGGAAAGGCTCAGTTTTCCCGGCAGTTCACTCATACACACTGAATTTAATTGGGTCCCCGCACATTAATGGACAAAAACAGTGACAAAAAAAAGATTTGGATGAAAGAAAGTGACATTTTAAAAATGTGCATATATTTTACAAATTGATATATACATGTGATATATAGGGTTTCCCCACCCTTTTCTTAAGAAGATGTAGCAATCCACCAAGATGGGTTGCAGTGTTCCTTTATCCTTGGCTCCTCCCTCCATGCACCTGTGGGACGGGGGCTCTGGACTCTGAACAGCCTTTTGCTCTACAGGAATCTTTCATCCATCTGCCCAGTGAGAGCATTTCCACAAGTGGGTCTTGGGAGACGATGACAGAACAAACCTCGTGGGAAATTAAGAAGTGCCAGGTACTCCTCCTTGGGAACAGTGACTGCCTTTAATGTTTAAAAAGAGAGGTGCTGGTGCCCAGTCTCCCTCAAGGCGCTCTCTCCTAACACAAATGGGGCCTGGTTTGGGTTGCTCAGTAATGATTGAGGTGCACTCTGAACATGCCCCAAGGCACTTCAGTGTTGATTCTTGCTATTCCAAACAGGTTCATCTGGCTTTCAGCCCTAATGAACTCTGTCTCAAATGAAGCCCTGGGAGAGGGGTCTGATGGGCCTATGATTGTCTCTTCTCCCACAGGACACATGCAAGGCTTTGGAGATGGACTGGTTGTCATTGGAAGCAGGCAAAGGGGGAAGTGAGCAAGACACATTCAGACTCCAAGGAGAGGTTGAGTTTCTCTCTAGAAGACTCCAGGAATGTGAAGACAAGACCCTGACACAGGAAGGAGCTTACCAGGTGTGAACTTTTTAAACTAGAGTTGTGTATATGCTTCCTTTAAAACAAAGCAAAACAATTTTCTTCAATGTGGCTACCCAAATTCTGCCCTGAAAAAAGCTGAGTTCTGTGACATGTATAAATTATGCTGTTCCTTCAGAATGCATCTTTGTTCTTATTTTGCATCATTTATTTTGTTTCTACAAGCTATTGTGAAGTGTGTGACTTACTTAGGCTGCTGAAGCACTGGTCCTCTGACCTCTAGGAATCCTTCTCAGCACCTCACCCCACATTCTGGTATTGCCCCAGTTGTTCCAATACAAATTTAAGTTTTCATTTGGTGTCATGTGGGCTAAGTCCTGAAAGCTAAACCAGGTACCCTGCACCATTGTCAGCACTTGCACAGCCCAATTGCAGAAGGTCAGAAGATGCACAGCCCTATCTTGAGGCAGATACTTCTTGGGCTGGAACATAGCCTCCAGCTCAGCAGCAGGGCGCATCTGCAAGGGCCCCTCTTGTCACTGTTTGGTTGTCTAATGGCTGAAGACGTTAATAAGAGAGTTTGCAAAATCTCCAGCATCTGAGAATCTCTCCCTGCATGTTCTTTTTCATTCTTCAGTCTCTTGGGCTAAGCCCCCAGGGTTGCACGCTGGAGCACTGGTGAGTCCCAGCTCCAATGAAGCCTTCCCTGCTCTGAAGCTGGTAGCTTGCAATCCCTCCAAGGATTCACCGCCTGCTAGGAGGGGGCTGGGGTGTAAGGCTCCTTAGTCTAAACTAAAAAATGTGCAGGTCTGGGCTCCTGAGGAAGGGTGGTTCTGCAGGTTTTCTGCAACTGCAGGGTCCTTCTTGCTCCCTCTTAATGATGCCCCTTTTCCCCTGAAGAGAGCACTTAAGTTGATGGTGGAGGAAAGAGACCAATTGCTACAAGAAAAGCAGGTGCTGGAAAGCGAATTGGAACAGCTGGAGAGGCTCCAAATTGCCCAAGAAGAGCTTCACAAGGTATTGGGAGCATGTTGTTTATGGCCCCTCTTCCTATACAGCATGGGTGGGCAACTGCAGGAGGGCCATCCCCCCCCCCCCCGCCCTGGACACACACAGCCCTGTGGGCCACACTAGGTGAAAGAATAAAATTAAGGATAATAAAAATAAATCACTGGTTTGCTGCCAAAATTTAGTGGTAAACTGCTCCATTGAACTTGGTAGCACTAAGAGGGTTAAATTTAGCTTGTTTATAAGCTAAATTTGACCCTCTTTGCGTTCTGTTGCTGCACCGGAGCAGCATTTTGCTTATGTGTGCACACACATATATGCACAAACTTGGGGGTGGCATGTTGCCCACTCCTGCTATACAGCATTAGGCTGTCTTACCTGAATCCATGCACAAAAGCTTTTGCCTGGCCCCTTCAGGAGCCACTGAAAACATAGAGCCTTGCTGAATCAGACCAAAGGCCTGTCTAAACTGGCATTCTGCTCCCTCAGTGTACAATCAGGTGGCCCCAATGGGAAACCCACAAGCAGGACATGAGTGCAGTTGCGGCCCCCTGCTTGCGTTTACCAGCAGCTTCCTGCCTCTGATACTGGAGGTAGCATATGGCCATGAGGACTGGTAGCCATTGGCAGCCTTTTCCTCCATGAATTTTGTTTAACCTTCTTTTCAAGCCATCCAAGTTGGTGGCCATCCCTTCGTCTTCTGGTGGCAAATTCCCTAGGCATACAGAAGTGCTCAGGCTTGAGCCTACCTGTCAATTATACTTTCTGCCCTAAAAACCAGTGATGGAGACAGGTGGTGGTCACCCAGTGGCAAGGCAAAAGTATTTTGCATGTGCCTAGAAGCACGTTGTCATTCCATGGTACTTCATGTGTTCTGTGCTGAGTCCTGACCTTGAAAAGCAGTTGTGGGGGCTGAGCTCTGACTCAGATGGCACTCTGGAGTTTTGTGGGGAGGCTCTTTGCATGGGCATCTTGGGTTTTTAGGTTCAGTTTCTGAGACCTGGCAGGAGCCATCCTTTCTCTGCCAACCTTGCCCTTCCCTGTCCAGGTGCCAGCCACCCTTCCTGAGAGGGGGGTGGTGTTTAAAGGCCAAGTGAAAAAGAAGAAAGAGGAGACGTCGCCCGATATGCTGGCAGTCCTGCCACAGATCCGGTGCCCCATGGCTGGAGGATCGGCTCTCATCACTTTCGAGAATCCTGAGGGTAGGAGCAGCCATTCCCAACTGGCATCCTGATGCCTGACAGGCCCCACAGTGGTGGCTGTCAGTTGCGAAACATAGTTGGGGGCAAATGCAGAAGAGTAGAAAAGCACTGGGAGAATCTTAAAGGCTGTCAAAGCTGAAAAAAGGCAAATTCTCTTAGTGGATAGAATTGCCCTCCACTCTGTCCAGATACAGGTCAGTTCCCACCTCTGCCGTAGACTCTTTGGTCTTAGGTGAGTTATGCTCTCTTAGCCTCAGTCCCTTCGTTTGTAAAATAGGGATAATTATTTATCACTGGTCACTAATGGGTGGACGTGAGAGGCACACTGTGAAATGCTTTGCAAATTAGAAATGCTCTAGAATGGAGCGTGAGTAGCAGGTATGCTGGATTTGGGGTCTAGAATTAGACAGAATAGGAAGGCGAAAGCCAGCCCCTGAAAGGACTTTCTGTACTCTTCCCACTCTGCCTGCACACATGTGGACTTCAGGTATATACGTTCCAGGCAGTGGGTATATGTCAAGGGCTCCATGGAGGCCTCTCTCAGTCTAATCCTGTAGCCAAGTCCAGACACAGACAAAGGGATTCCTTTCAAAGCTTTATTCTTCTTTTACAACTTAACAACTATACCGTTTGCAACTCGATCTGAGCAGCACAGTACCTATGCCCTAAGTTGGAACAGTTGGTCCCCGTTTGAAAGGGAATTACTGGCAGACCCCTGAATTTAAGGACTAGGGAGAGTCCCTCCCCTTTTCCCTTGGATCCTCTGGGCGCAGCCGTTGTTTGCGCGCCAACCGGGCACTACGCCTCCTTTCTGCGCCCTCCATCCGGCGCCGCTCTCTGCGTCTGCGTCGCACGTCCACCAAGTCTGCTATCCATGCTCTGTTACTCCATGGACTGCTATCTAAGCTAGGAATGTTGGTGGGAGGAATCTCCATCAGCTGTTGGCCCTGGGAAAGAGGAGCGCGCTCCCCTCCCAGGAGCGACTGCTCTTCCTCAGAATCAGAACTACCCTGGGATTCTATGGGCTCAGTGTCCACCCTGACAGTATAGTTCATGGAGAGGCTTGAGACCTCCAGCTCTCCCCCGGCCCCCTCTCAGGCTTATGGTGGTCCATCTTGAGTCTGGGCTGTTCCCCTTCAGTCCCACATGAGCGAATGATCCTCCATACCAGGGGCGGGGAACCAGATTGGGCCCTGGGGCCTCCTGGGCCCCCTCCAGAGGTCTGGATGACATCAAGGGAAAAGGCACTCTCCCAAAGCCTTGCCCCGCAATGCCCCCAGCGTACGGAGGCGGGAGGCATGGAAATGTGCTGCTCCCTGCACAGAGAAAGGCATCCAGCCAGTGCCTGGGGAGGGGCGCGCGGAGTTGTGTTCCAGCTTCACCCACTACTCACCGTCCTGCTTGGGATGCAAGCACTAGGTGCGGAGGCCTGGCAGGTGACGAGAGGAGCGGCTCTTCCAAGGGCACAGGTCCTTTGTCCTTGAACAGCAGGCCAAGGAGCTGCTCCTCCAGGCGCTAGCTGAGGCCCAGGCCAGCTTGGCTTCTCCCATCTCTCCCCCAATAGGGGAATGGGCAGGAGGAGCGAAGCCAATTGAGCTGCCGCTCTGCTGCCCTCCTGCCCCCGCTCCCTCCTCTGAGGTGCTGGAGCTTCTGGGAGGGGCGCAGGAACATTCCCAGAGTGGGAAGAGTGCAGGCTGGGTGGGCTTCCCATCCCTGTTCCATACAAGTCCCCAAATCTCTACCCATAGAAAGAGAGGCGCTGGGGTGAATGCTCGTCCAGCCTTTTCCTGGACAATTGGTTTTCTGTGTGGAGGGAGTGTTTTGTATGGAGGAACATTAAGACTTGTGGGCCCTCAGCTCAGGCCCAGGTGTGTCTCCTGAGCAAGAACTAGGCCTGAGTGTAGGCAGAGGCGGCAAGAGGGGGAGGTATGCAAGGGCAGGGATGGGCGTTACGCAGCTGCAGCACAGAGCATCCCCCAGGCCCAGCATTATTCAGGGGATAGGTAACGGGGCTCTGGGGGTGATCTAATCCATCCTCCTGCCAGCTGTAGGAACCCTGTTTGTTCGTTTGTTTAAAGTATGTGACCCTGCTCTTCAGTCAGACAGGCTTCCAGAGCAGCTTACGTACTGTCAGTGAAAACGACTGCCTGCAGACCAGAAGCTAAATGCCGTGACGCACAAGGAAAAGGAGATGGGGAGGGAGGAAGAAAAAAGCAAACTCGAACGCCGATTCTTAAAGTTCAGGGAGAGGAGGAGCCTGGTGAAGCTGGTCTTTCAGCAGAGCTGGTGGAGCAGCCCTGCTTCCCACCTCCCTCTGCACAGCCATTGTGAGGTGGTCGGTGAGAGAGGAGCCTGATGGAGCCAGGGCCTTCCCTTTAGCGTAGGAAGGAACCGTCCAGCCGCAGATCTTAGTTTCCCAGGCTAATTCAGCCAAAGGTTTTTTCAACTCTGTTCTGCAAGGCTTCCATTGGTGACGATTCCAGAACCCCCGACCACTGGAGGACAGAGGCCACGCTCAGAACACACTCTCCCTCTTAAAGAAGGGCGGCAGTCTGAGTTGAGAAGCCAAGTCTGAGTTGCTCAACAGACTCGAGAGCTGGGGGTGGAGGAGGGCTGCTAGGAATTCATTTGGTCTGTTTCCACCCCTGTCAGTTGCCTGCAGGATCCTCGCAGTGGGACAGCATCGGGTTCAGCTGGATGACTGGAGCTGTGTGCATGTGAAGGCCGAGCCTCTGGCAGTGCTCTTGCCCTCATCCCTGGAGGTGGGTTCTGCAGCCTTCAGCTGGACTTTGAGGAACGTGTACCTTTGGGGGGTGGAATGGGGCTGACACTCCTGTTCACTGAAAGCGTTATCATATATCCCCATAGGCTGAAGAAGAAAAAAACAAATTGTGCATCGAATCTGCTCAACTTTGAGACTAGGAAACCCAAATGAGCCTCTATTTGCTCATTTTGCCCCTGTTGTGCTGCACCGATCCTTCACTTCTGGCCTTTGGCAAGTCCTGCTTGGCCCTCCCTGCCTCTGACTTCTGAGATTTCGTGAGGCTCTGACCATACGAAATGCTGAATTCTGCAGCCTGCATAAATGATGGCAGTTTTGCATGATTCCTCTTATATTCTGCATAACTAAATTTGGATTCTAATTTTTCACCATTTATCCTCTCTAATTTAGTCATGGAGAAAGGTTAAGGGCTATACAGAGCAATGAATCCCTAGTCCCAACTGCTGGAAATCTAATCCTGCCACCCTTCTGGCATCTGAGGTTTCAGCAGGCAGTGCCCACACAATTTCAAGCATTTGTTGTTGTTCAGTCGTGTCCGACTCCTCGTGACCCCATGGACCATAGCACGCCAGGCCTTCCTGTCCTGCGCTCTCTCCCGGAGTGTGCTCAAGTCCATATTCATTGCATCAGTGATGCTATCTAGCCATCTCATCCTCAATTTCAAGCATATCTGCAGCCATGAGAGATAGAAACTTGCTTTCTCTCTTTAAATGTAAGCTGAGACTCCCAGGAAGCTGAACTCTGTGCTCAACACCACGCTCTGTGCATTTTCTCAACTCCTGCAGAATTGCAGCCTTGGCAGTGCTGGAGCCCTAATGATTAGCTGTGCAAAAGTGCTGGACTGGGGAATGGAGGATGGTAGGCACCATACTCTCCCCCCACCCATTCTGATGTGGCCATCTGGTTCTCTTTCCCATGGCTTCTTCTCCCCTCCCCCCTCCCAATCTGCAGATCTCTTTGGAACAGAGTCCACGACAGGTCCTGCTGTCTGGATTGCCGGTCCTGTCCCTGCCTGAGGAGCAGCTGCTTGACAAGCTAGAGCTGTTTTTCAGCAAACGGCAGAACAAGGGTGGTGAGATGGAGCGTGTGGAGCGGCTGAGTACTTCTGGCCATATGGCTCTCACTTTTGTGGATGATGAAGGTATGGAGAGATGCAGAGGGAATGGGGAGGGTGGTTGCTCCTCCCTCATGCTGGTGGGGGAAGCATTAGGGGAGCCCCATTGTGTGGCACTCTGACTTTGTCAGTGGTCCACCTGTCTCAGGGTTCTGCTTACTAAGACACCCCCAGAGAAGCCCATGAAGGCAGGGCGGGAAGGGTGATAGCCATCATCTGACGTCTGTTTCTGAATGTGAGCATGGCGCTTGTGGTTTTTGAGCTCGGTGTCATCAACAGACTGATCCTGTGCATATGTCTCAGACCCTGTTGTACAACCATTTGTACTGCAGCCATTGGATTATCCACAGCAAAAAGTTCCTCAGGCAAATTGTGTTTAGAAGCTTCCCTTTTGTTCACCTTAAATCTGCTTCCTTATGTTTTCAGTAGGTGATCCCAAGTTCTTGTGTTTTGTGAGTTTATTTTTCCCACTTTACTTTTTTCCACTCAAGGTTTTAAAAATTTCCCTCACAATGTCACTTGGTCTTTCTCTTAGGAGGCTGTAAAAGTCCTATTGGTAAATATTTTCTTCAAGAGTGGAAATCATTTTAACTGCCATTTCCTGAACCATCTCCAGTTCATGTACTATTTCTTAAGAATTTTTAACCACAACATGTTTGTTTGAGCTAACATTCCATTAAGAAACATGGTTAAATAAGCATGTAGTTTAATCATTCTTTTTCATTTTTGTATGATTCCCCTCCCCTTGTTCTCTTCCCCCCCCCCCCCAACTGTTGCCTTCTCGGGGAGAGGTGGGTGAGAAACTGAAATAAATGTTGGTTGCAGAACACAAAAGCAATGCAGGCACTTCCCAGATGCTCTCTATTACACTCCACCTTGTGTAGGGCCTAGAATTGCACAGTCTTTTAAGGCAGGCAGAGATATTAAATGCCCACACCCAGGAGACATGTCTCAGTCACAGATTTCAAGCATGGTCCTTTTTCCTTTCCCCACCCATCTTCTCTAGTGGCTGAACGGCTTGTCCGGATGAGTCCATTTCAGGTGCCCATTGGAAAGGAGACCCACGAGGTCAAGCTATCGCACTACGTAGGTGGGGAAATAACAGATCTGCAGGTGAGGGGAAAGTGCCACACCCAGACACCCATTGCACTCCTCTCTCACCAAGCACAGCCATGTCCTGCTCCTGATCTGAGGGAAATTTTTCTTCCCAACTCTAAACATGGGGCATAATCAGATCCAGAGCGTGATCACGTAAAACTCATACACTGAATCATGTAAAGTGAATATGAATGGGGTGCACCTCTATCTTGTCAGGGGCTGAAGGATTTATGGTAGATACCATGGGATTTCTTTTCACATGATTTAATTTGTAGCCAACTGGGGTCAGAAAGGGCACCCCACCATGCTCATACACCCCCCCCCCTCAGATCCTTGCTACCTCAGGAAACCAAAGCATACAGCAGCACCAGAGGACATTTTGGAATTGTTGTAGATCACAAGCTGAATATGAGCCAACAATGTGATGTGGCTGCAAAAAAGGCAAATGCTGTTTTGTGCTGCATTAATAGACGTATAGCTTCCAAATCCAAATGTGCTGGGGGCACTGTTTTACAGTGGTTTTGCTCCTAAGAGAATAGCACTGGGGGGACTGAGCCATGCAGTGGTAGCCTTGAGACTGGTCTACCGTAGCACTGGTAAAGCTTCATCTTTATTTATTTATTTATTTATTATTACATTTATATCCCACCTTTTTTCCTCTTTGAGGAACCCAAGGTGGCGTACATAATCCTCCTCCTCCTCCATTTTATCCTCACAACAAGAACCCTGTGAGGTGGGTTGGGCTGAGAGTGTGTGACTGGCCCAAAGTCACCCAGTGAGCTTCCGTGGCCAAGTGGGGACTAGAACCCGGATCTCCTGACTCCCAGTCCAACACTCTCACCACTACTGTGTCCAGTTCTGGGCCCCACACTTTAATAGGGATGCAGACAAACTGGAGAAGGTTCAGAGGAGTGCAGTGAAGATGATCAGGGGACTGGATACAAAGCCCTACAAGGAGAGACTGAAAGAACTGGGCCTGCTTACCCTTGGGAAGAGAAGACTGAGGGGAGATAGGGTAGCGCTCTTCAAGTACTTGAAAGGTTGTCACAGGGAGGAAGGCCAGGATCTCTTCTCCATCATCCCAGAGTGCAGGACATGGAATAATGGGCTCAAGTTACAGGAAGCCAGATTCCGGCTGAACATCAGGAAAAACTTCCTGACTGTCAGAGCAATATGACAATGGAACCAATGACCTAGGGAGGTGGTGGGCTCTCCCACACTGAAGGCATCCAATTCGAGGCTGGACAGCCATCTGTCAGGGATGCTCTGACTTGGATTCCTGCATTGAGCAGGGGGTTGGACTCGATGGTCTATAGGCCTCTCCCATCCCTGTTATTCTATGATTCTGTGACATTGTTTGCCCTATACCAGCTGGCAGAAGTGTGATTGTAAAGATATTGAATCTTGCTAATATTTTAAAGCTGAGTTTGCATTTATGTGAGTCTTTGGTTGGGTGTTCATTCACCACCCTTTTGTCTCCCCATTCCAGTTGCGTTCTTCAGTCTGTGCTCGGACCGTCCTGCTTTCAGGGATTCCAGATGTCTTGGATGAAGAGTTGATGCGTGAAGCCCTGGAGATTCATTTCCAGAAGCCCAGCAAGGGTGGGGGAGAAGTGGAAGCCATTGTTTATGTCCCAGCTGGACGCTGTGCAGTAACTGTCTTTGAGGGGGAGGAGGACTGAGTAGCTCTGCTTTCCAGAGCCAGAGAAAATGTCTTCTCAGTCACTGCACAAGGGGCTATTAAAATCCACCAGGCAAGAAGCCCTGAGAAGACTGCAAACTTTGAAGTTCTGGGGAAGGGAAGGAGAAAGTTTTGATGGGTGGATTTGTAAATCAGTGTATCAAGATGGACACTAACAGGCAAATATCACTGAAGTGTAAAAATAAAAAAGATTTCATTGTGGGCCTAACCCAGAGAGTGGGATGGGGGCTTTACCCAGAGAGTGGGATGGGGGCTTTACCCAGAGAGTGGGATGGGGGCTTTACCCAGAGAGTGGGATGGGGGCTTTGTTCTTGTACTTCGGGTTATAAAGAAAGACTCTCTCTGGTACAGTGGTGCCTCTCTTCTCTTGACATCAGAACTGTGTCTTTATTATTTGGAGTGCTTTGATTTGTGTTTTTTTCCTAGTTTGCGGTTTCTTCTTGGTAACTCCATTGCTTGGCTTTAGGATGATTCTGGTTCCCTAAGATTTTTCTTTCACCCAGATGGGAGGGGGAAACCTCAGAGAAGCAGAATAAAGAGAATGGCAGAATCACATTCATGCTCTTCACAAATAATTCAGTGTGTGTGTTCATTACTCAGACAGATAAAAAGGGAGCAAGGACAACCATTGTGTTTGGTCCTTGGAAGTAAAATTTTCTCCTGGTTCCTGTGATTCATCAGTTTTGTAAGATATACAGAGAGCTCTTGAGACTGGTGTTTTGGAGAAAATTAGTCCAGACTTGGGGTACCATGTAATAGATGGCTTAGGGAACACATGATTCATGGAAGGGTCCTCGGCCTCTGTAGGAAAGAGAATTGTATGTGTGTGATTTGCAAATCATCTGCAACTGCTCACAGATTTTATTCATTTATCTTCCACCTCTTCTCCAAGAAGCGTAAGGCATGTTTCTCTTTCCCCCATACATACATTTTATCTCACAACAACCTTGTGAGGCAGGCTAGGCTGAGATCTAGTAATTGACTCAAGGTCACCCAGTGAGCTTTATGACTGAACAGGGATTTGAACCCGGGTCTAACTGCAACACCACATTGGAGTTCATAGAATCATAGAATAGTAGGGTTGGAAGGGGCCTACAAGGCTATTGAGTCTAACCCCCTGCTCAATGCAGGAATCCAAGTCAGAGCGTCCCTGACAGATGGCTGCCCAGACTCGTCTTGAATGCCTCCAGTGTGGGAGAGCCCACCACCTCCCCAGGTCATTGGTTCCATTGTTGTATTGCTCTAACAGGATGTTTTTCTTGATGTTCAGCCGGAACCTGGCTCTTTGTCACTTGAGCCCATTATTCTGTGTCCTGCACTCTGGAATGATGGAGAAGAGATCCTGGGCTTCCTGTCTGTGACAACCTTTCAAGTATTTGAAGAGTGCTATCATATCTCCCCTCAGTCTTTTCAAGGCTAAACATGCCCAGCTCTTTCAGTCTCTCTTCATAGGGCTTTGTTTCCAGTCCCCTGTTCATCTTTGTTGCCCTCCTCTGAACCCTCTCCAGTTTGTCTGCATCCTTCTTAAAGTGTGGTGCCCAGAACTGGACACAGTACTCCAGATGAGGCCTAACCAGTGCTGAGTAGAGGGGAACTAGTAATTCCTGGGATTTGGAAGTGATGCTTCTATTAATGCAGCCCAAAACAGCATATGCCTTTTTTGAGCCACATCACATTGTTGGCTCATATTCAGCTTGTGATCGACAGTTCCAAGATCCCTCTCACTTGTACTGTTGCTGAGCCACGTATCCCCCATCTTGTAACTGTGCATTTGGTTTCTTTTTCCTATGTGCAGAACTTGGCATTTATCCCTATGAAATGTCATTCTGTTGTTTTCTGCCCAGCGCTCCAGTCTATCCAGATCACTTTGAATTTTGTTTTTGTCTTCCAAAGTATTAGCTATCCCGCCCCATTTTGTGTCATCTGCAAATGTGATCAGCATACCCTGCACCTCCTCCAAGTCATTAATAAAAATGTTGAAGAGCACTGGGCCCAGGACTGAGCCCTGCGGTACCCCACTCGTTACCTCTCCCCAGTTTGAGAAGGTCCCATTGATAAGCACTCTTTGAGTCCGATTCTGTAGCCAACTGTGGACCCGCCGGATCGTTGTTTCATCTAGCCCACTTTGAGCTAGTTTGCTCATCAGGAGATCATGGGGCACTTTGTCGAAAGCTTTGCTTAAGTCAAGGTATATGATGTCTACAGCATTCCCACGGTCTACAAGGGAGGTTACCTGATCAAAAAATGAGATCAGATTCGTCTGGCAGGACTTGTTGACAAATCCATGTTGGTGTCGAGTAGTCACTGTATTGTTTTCAAGGTGCTTACAGATGGATTGCTTTATCATCTGCTCCAGAATTTTCCCAGGGATTGATGTCAGATTGACTGGTCTGTAGTTCCCAGATTCCTCCTTTTTACCCTTTTTGAAGAAAGGGGCAACATTAGCCCTCCAGTCATCTGGCACTTCCCCTGTCCTCTGTGATTTCACAAAGACAGTGGTTCTGAGAGTTCTTCTGCCATTTCCTTTATTACTCTAGGGTGCAGTTCATCTGGCCCAGGAGATCTGAACTCATTCAAAGTAATTAGGTGTTCCTTTACCATATGCCTATCAATCTCAAGCTGCAATCCCGCCCCCTCAGCCTGTACCTCGCCTTTGCCAGGGGGGTCACAGACCCTCTTTGGGGAGAAGACTGAGCCAAAGCAGGAATTGAGCACCTCTGCCTTTTCTTTGTCATCTGTTATCGTTTTGCCACCCTTGTTTAATAGCTGAACCACCATTTCTTTCCTCTGCCTTTTACTATGCATGTAGCTGAAGAAAGCCTTTTTGTTATCTCTAAGTTATCTCTGTTGGTTAGGATCAAGTCAAGGATAGCCGATCCTATCCCCCACACAAGTCAGGAAGTTCCTGGAGGGGCCATGGTTTGCAGAATTTGTCTCCCAACAAATATCGGGGAAATTGAAGTCCCCCATTATTACTACATCATGCTTCCTTAAAACATTGGCTATTTGCTTTTCAAGAGTTGACAATGTGGGAAGGTGCACAGGGGCTCCAAATGTCTGCCACTTGTATAACCTAAGTAGCTCAGTAAGGCCAAAGCCATAGGCAACAGGGCCTAAAGTGGCCTGAGAGGGCAGAATTGGGGAAGATGTCCCTTGAGGCAACTTGGTCCTGGTTGTGTAAGGCTTTGTATAGCAACACCTTAAACCTAGCTTGGTAGCAGAGTGGTAGTCAGTGAAGGTCCTTCAGCACTGGTGTATGTGCACAGTGAACCCCACTGTTCTGAGTCTAGGAAACATCCGCGTCAGCAACACAGTTGCCGCATCCTGCCCTGGCTGCAGAGTCTGAAGCAGCCCCAAGGGTGGCCTTGCATGGGGTGTGTTACGGTAGACCAGTCTCAAGGCTACCACTGCGTGGCTCAGTCCCCCCAGTGCTATTCTCTTAGGAGCAAAACCACTGTAAAACAGAGCCCCCAGCACATTACTGATCCTGTGCTTCATGGAGCAAGTTTGATGTAAAAACATGAATCCATAACAATCACACTAGGATGCTTCACAGAACCACTATGGCATAAAAACATGGATTGGGGGCATGGGTTCTATGGACTGTTTTTTGGGTTTGTTTTTTTTTTTTTACAGAAGATGCCACCAAAATAACCAGGTAATCACAGATCATTTCTGCATCCACGGATTGTATTATGAAAATCATGGATCCACTGATTGGCCTGTGCCCATGAGCGGCGGGCAGATCCCATGATTTTTCTGGTTCAGGCCATGGAGGCAGATGTGCTCTGTGATACGATGGTGGTTTGGGGTATCTTTCTTGTAAAAGTCATGAGGATCTCTGCCTCAGATCCATGTTTTTGCACCATGGCTGTGCCCACGAGTGGTGGATCCATGGTTTTTCTGATTCAGTCCATGGAGGCAGATGTGATCTGTGATTAAATTGTGGTTTGGGGGATTTGCTCTGTAAAAATAATGTGAAATCACAAGGATCCCTTCCTTGAATCCATGTTTTTGCACCATGGCTGAGGCTGCGAGTGATGGATCTGTGATTTGTCTGGGTTAGTCCCTGGAGACAAATGTGCTCTGTGGTATGATGATGTTTGGGGGTATGTTTCTTCATGAGGAGTCTCATTTTGGGGCTGTGGCTGCACCCACGAGTGGCAGATCCGTGATTTTTCTGGTTCTGTCCGTGGAGGCACATGGGCTCTGATATGATGGTGTTTGAGGTATACGTTTCTTGTAAAAATCATGAGGATCCTTGGGGATTCCTGTTTTTGGGCCATGGCTGCACCCACGAGTGGCAGATCCATGACTTTTCTGGTTCATTCTGTGGAGGCAGATATGAGCTGTGATATGTTGTTGGTCTGGGGGATTTTCTGTGTAAAAATCATATGAAATCAGGATTCCTGCCTCTGATCCCTGATTTTGTGTTGGGGCTGCGCCCACAAATGATGGATGTGATCTTTTCGGTTCATTCCATGGAGGCAGATGTACTCTGTGATTGGATGGTGGTGTGGGGGGGGTCTCCCCTTTGAAAATCATATGGAATCATGAGCGTCCCTGTTTGATTTCATGGCTCCTTGTTCTACTTTCTTCCTAATTTTTATAAGGTTGATGACGGAAGGTATGCTTTCCCTAAAGGTTGGTAGGAACCGCCGTGCTCTTCTCCGTGGCTCCTGCAATCCATTTAAGAACCCCATCAGAAGCTGAAGGGCCTTCAGTAAAGCAATGGGCACCGCGGCCTTCCAGGGCCAAAGCCCGCTCGAGCTCGGTTTCTGTTAGGAGGGAACCATCCCCCTGCTGGATCGGCCCAAGGCCCATCTAGCCCAGCACTGTTGCCAACAGGCGGAAGCCGGGGGCCCGCGGGGAGGCGCGGCCGCGCCCTAACTGCTGCTGCGAGGGCCCGTTAACTCGGACCCGGCGCGGGCGGCGGGGGCCCTCGGGCTGCGAGAGGCGCGGGCACCCTTCCGGCCTTTCCTTTCGCGAAGAGGGCGGTTCTGGGCGGGGGTTTCGCTTTCCTTTCTCCGCTGTCGCTGTTGTTGCCATTGCCGACCCTATTGCAGGTACGTGCTTCTGCCCCCCCCGCCCCGGCCGCCCCCCTCGGAATCGCTCGCCCCCCTTCTCGGGCTGCCCCCCCGCCCCCAGAATTCTACCGATCTTCAGCGCGCTGAAATCTTCGCCACCGCTCCAGGCGCGGCTCCTCCCCTCTCGTCTGCTTCCTGCACCCCCAGATTAGAGGGGGGGCTCTTCTTCGGCAAGCCAGGCTCTGACCCTTGTAAGCCAAAGCGCTTTGATGCCCTCACCACCCGGCCCCTACGCATCGGGGTAGCTGCAAATGCAGTGCGATGCTTGCAAGCTTGCAATGCGTGATGCGTGGGACATGCCCTACACGTTAAGAAGCGCGGGGGGGGGGGCATTTGTGAGGTCTGTAGCAATGGCTTCAAGCACCGCTGATCTTCACCTGATGTCCCGTCTCCCCCTTTTAACACCTTCACGTTGCTGTTGAAGCGGAGACGCCCGCCCGGCCTCCCCGCTGACGGCCTTCTTTAAACCGGCGGCGGCGGCGGCGGCGGCGGCGGCAACGCGTATGGTGCAGTGTTTTCAAGTGTTCATTTGCATGATCGAGTTTTAATCCTTAAAAGAATCCTGTGCAGTATTATTATTACTACTAATTAATAATAAATAATTATTAATAATTATAAATTATTATTATTGTGGGCATTATTAACTCCCACATTGTGGATGGGGGCACCGAGGCTGATAGAAAGTGGCTTGCCTAAAGCGACCCAGTGAGCTCATGGCAGAGCCCTAACTGTATGAGGAAAAACAAATAGGGAACTCCAAAACAGACAAGCAAAAATGGGAAAAAGAAACAATGGGGTAAATGAGAGAAGAGCAGGGGTAGGCAAGTTGTGGCCCTCCAGATTGTTTGGCCTACAGCTCCCATCAGCCCTCATCATTCCATATGCTTGTTAGGGCTGGTGGGAGTTGTGGGACAAAACAGCTGGTGGGCCACAGCTTGCCCCCTTCTGTATGTAGCGCAATATGTTTTGAATCCTACTGGTTTGGGTCCAAGATGTATCAGTCTAAAATAAATATGTACCTCCCCCCTTTCTTTTGTCCATTGTTTCTTTTCCCCTTTGTCGCCACCCTAATTGCATGAAAAGGTGGCGAAAGGAAAGGCTGCTCCAATCTGCTCTAAGGCTCCTGGGGAAACTATGTTAGGTACATTCCTGTGCTTCATGAATGCATTGCTGAAATTTCACAGTTCTCTCTAAAACATTGCTGTTTGTGATTTTTCTATTGTTACAATTTTCTCCCAGAGCAGTTACAGTGTTCATGAACATGACTTCACAGCAACTCATCCAACGACAAAGTTGGAGCTCAGTGGTATTTAAGTTGCTCAGTTTTTATTTTTAAGTAAAATATGTATTGAGTAAACTAAAAAGAGTAGGCTAGCACCCCATTTCATTTCATATGAGAGCTTCAGCTATTGGGCGGTATAGAAATGTAGTAAATATGCGGGGGCC
Organism: Heloderma suspectum; assembly: GCF_057233095.1. NCBI lineage: Eukaryota > Metazoa > Chordata > Lepidosauria > Squamata > Helodermatidae > Heloderma > Heloderma suspectum. The sequence continues at coordinate 127,212,573 of NC_139462.1, read as the reverse complement.
CAAATTTAAAGGACTTGCTTTGTAGTTGCTATTCTTACAGGGCCCCTTGTTGCGCTGTTGGCTGTCTCCAAACCTTCTGACGATGAGTTCTGCAGGCAAGTTGTGGAGTGCATGTGAAGCCAGAGCACCCATGGTGAATGAAGCTGTTGCGGCCCCATCTTGCAAAACTGGCTCGAACGCTTTACTCTCGCTTCATTTAGCCTTGCTTTGAAATCTTGTCCCAGAACTGGGTCTCCAGGGTGGTGCTGTGGTACTGTGAAGGTTCACATAATTGGGAAAAGAGGTTTGGAGACTTAACTAAAAGATGAAGGACAGGTCACTCCTGTCCTTCCAGAAAAACAGTGCCTTTTCCCCGCTTGTTCCTTAACACCAGTCCTTGCCACCCTCCAGTTCCCCTGACCTTGCCTGTTCCAGCATTTCCCAGGAGTGTGTGAGCATGTGTGCGTGCACTTGTACACTCATGTCCCCTTCCTCCAATTTCATTACATTTCTCCTAGGCTTAATGAGACTTTTTTTAAGCCCTGGGGCTTCATGAATATTCATAGCATGCACAAGTACCTCTTTGCATGTTAATTTGATCTCTAGTGAATAATTCAAGAGCAGAGAGTCAGTCCCAGCACTGTGCTGGGATAGCAAGGCTTTTGAGGGAGTTGATGGAATGGCCCCTCACCCACATTATGCAGGGCAAGGTCTTCACTGCTGCATTATTCATGTGGGTGGGGGAGTCAGCCCAACAGATGGGGTGGGCTGGCTCTGGGAGCTCATTTGTTGGCTTCCCCTGAGACACACAGGGAGAATGTGAGGAGGCCTGGCCAGAAGAGAAGCTGCCCGGGGGGAGGGGGAGCACGTGGAGGGGATGGGGAACGAATGTGGCCTTTACAGCCTGGTGAGTCGAAATTTGAAATTTCATTTCCGAAAAAAGTTGAAAAGAAACTGTGCTGAGAAATACTATCTCTTATGCAACAAGGATTTAAATATATTAATTTCCCAGCTGCGAATCTTTACACAAGTCATGATTTTTTTTCACTGGTGTGATAATGTGGTACAAGAAATCCATAGTATGTATTATGTTTGCGCCTCAAGTATATCGAACTTTTGAGTATGGCTAGTTAAGAAAATGTTCCAAATACTTCCATTTTCTCAAATTACCTGTTTGTTTCCCAACATAAAGAAATAGGTAATCTGAGAATATCTCGAGGAAATACTATGATCCAGCAGAAACCATTGGTCCAGAGTTTTAGGTAGATGGGAGTGGGCCGTTCACATGTGCAATAGGAACAGAAGTTCTTCCTGTAGTTGGGAGCTGATAATTTGTGGGTCGCTTGCAAAGATGTTAGACCTTCTCTTCATGCAAAGACTTCCCTTCCAGATTTGACAGTATGTCCACCTGCTGTACTGTTTGTGTCCGCGGATACCCCGCAGACTTGCCACCAGAGCGGGTGGCCGACAAGCTGACGATCCATTTTCTGCGAGCGCGCAATGGTGGTGGAGAAATTGTCAACATTGAATTTGCACCAGAGTCCCCAGACTATGCTGTGATCACCTTTGAGGATGCAACAGGTCATTAGACAAGCAGCAAAGTTATTTGGTGTCACGGTGATGGTGTGTGCATGTGAGGGGAGTGGGAGCTCATGGCTGCAGAGAGAAGGGAATCTATGCTTGTACTGATTGTCAGTAGCGGTATCTACCTATTCCATTTGGGGACTGGAATAAACATTGCTGCCCCCGCCCCCCACAATGCCATAGATCAGGGTGGGCAACTTTTGGCCCTCCAGACATTTTGGCCTACAACTTTCATCAGACCTAGCCAACATAGCCAGTGGTTGAGGGATGATGGGCGTTGTAGGCCGAATGATCTGGAGGGCCACAAGTTGCCTACTCTTGCCATAGAAAGAGCTCATTATTTTTTTCACAGTTCAGGTTTTGCAATGTGAAAATTCTATTCCATATTAGAAAATTTGGAATGTATTGTTTCCCCTCTAAAATTGAAACTCCTTGCTGGAATATTACTGGAGGTTTTGAGAAATTTACAACCCAAATCATTAAATGGCTTTACTTTTCTTAACAACAAAAAGGGGATTGAAAGTTGCCATGAATACAGGGAATATTTGGTGTTAAGAGTACAGAGAAAGTTGATACTAATTCCCAAGCCTACTTGTTGGGGGCCTGAAATTCAAGTCTTTTTGTTCAAACCAGAGCAATTTGCTCTTTTTCCTCTCTTACCAATAACATACCTGCAAGCTAAAATCTGCTCCAGAAATGAAAAATTTGCACAAACTCAAATATTACATTTCTCAATCAGAATGTTGAAATGTGAGTTTTGAGTTGAGAATTCTGGTAAGCCAAGAATTTGAGTGAGAATCCAAATACTGAAAGGACCGTGTAGAGAGAAGCTGTGACAAGATTTTGTTCTGCTTCCAACATCTTTAAGAGTGGGGTTTGCTGCTGACGCCTCTTGATTGCTTTTTTTTCTCAGTCAGTCAATTGCTTGTTTTTTTCTTCTCATTCAGTGGTTCAACAGGTACTGACGGCCGAAAAGCATGTCTTGTCTGTCAATGGGAAAAACTACCCTTTGGAAGTGACTGCGTACCCAACTGAATTGAACCCCAATGAGGTAACAGGTAGAATGGCATGCTACTAGGATTTGGGGGAACTGGACCTGTTAGATGGATCCTTATGTATACATGGCACAAAAGAAAACTGAAGTTGTGCATTAAGAACCCACCCCAAACCTCCTGTTGCAAGGAAATCCATTTTCTGTCACTACAGATGCTATACTGTGAGCTTAGGAAAAAGATAGCCCCTTGCCTTACACTGCCCAACCATTTCAGAAATATTGTGAACAGTACTGTTATGATTATGATTGGACTTGCACTCCCACACTTTGCAAAGCTGGTGCTGAAGTGTAACAGCTGTGGAAGAGGACCAGCAGAAGAGGAGCTCTTGCAGCGACAAGTGCCTTTTTCTCTGGGCTTGGCTTGCTGAATTAGTTATCATTATTTATGCTGAAATCCTGTGCCCATTTACTGGGAAGAAAGCCCCACTGATCCCAATGGGACTTCCTTTTGAGTAGGTATGTATAGGATTGCACTAACATCTAATGTCAGATATGCCGTTTGGGGTTAGGGAGCAAGGGCAGTTTTGACAGGGTCAGTTGTGAGACTTTGGCTGAGCAATGAATTACTTTCAGTTATGGGGTATAAATGTGCAAAAAGAACACAGTTAATAATGGGTCTGGCAACTTAAAAAAAATATCTGCACACAGTGTGGAGGCCCTTGCAGCATTTGAAGTGGACACAGAACTGCCTTCCTCACATTTTTAGGATCTAAGTGGGAAGAACTTGGGGCTGAGCCTCTCTCCAGCCGGTTGTGTGCATATGTGATTATTGTTAATATGAGATAGAAAGCAGAACAACAACTTTTTAAAGCAAATGTATATTCTGGGCACTGTAGATTTCATATTTGCATTACAGGCATGGGATATGCACAATGTGTTTTTAATGCCATGTGTGAAATGGCTTTAAAAAGTGTCAGCAGCCAGACCTGTCAGTTAGAGTGCCAGTGTCGAATTGACCACGGACTATGGAGACCTGGATTTTAATCCCTGCTGAGCCATGAAGCTAACTGGATGCCCTGCCTTGGCCCAGTCATGATATCTCTGCCTAATCTGCCTCACAGGGTCTTTTCTGAGGTTAAAATGGGACACCCTCCTGTAAACTACCCTGAGCTTCTTGCAGGACGGTCAGGACACAAATGTTATGGATTATAAATAACTTGAACAATTGTATTCATCTTTAAGAATGCACAGGTGAATGTAGCCTGCTGTAAGCAGCTCTAGCCACAGAGTGGCAAGAAAACATCACTTTCACAAGTATATTATCTTCATGATTGAAAATACTGTCACTTGCAGTGCGTCTAAGCACAGGCAGAGGACATTTCCAGTGCTGCTGTGTAACTGCAGTTGGGTCCTACGCATCCAGGATTATGGAGAAGAGCTTCTAGTTCTGAGGATCTGCTATGCTAGCTGGCCTGTGCCCTTGAATGCTGTTTTGGAGGGACAGGTTTGTGTTTACATTTTCTGCCAGCTGAGGAGCTCAATGTTAGCTTGGAGACTCTGTCCATTTTTACAGAAAGAAGGCTCCTAGCACTGCCAGTGAGAAGGCATTGTGCACTATGATGTCTTTGCTCCTTCCTGGATTTTCTGTGGTAAGAAAAAGGGTGGAAGAAGTGGTGGAAAAACATGGGACGGTAATGAGTAGAAGAAGACAACATCTTGACCCTCGGTAAAATTGTGTGAATGAAGCAGGGCAATGGTGCAATAAAAGCCTTGTCTGGAAGCACTCCAGCGTCATAGGACTTTGTAGGAAGTCACTCAATGCATTCTGAACATGATCACATATGCTCTGCACAATGGGAAGGTAGATCATACCGAGATCTTTTAATGCATGAATATTGATGCATAAATCGTGCCGCACGCGCACACACACACGTATGTTCTGAAGAGGGGGCCAGTGGATGCTTTTTCTTCAACTTAAAAGTGGTCAGTTGAAGCATACATTTAAAAAATCCTGAATAATGTAACGTGTTGTTTGGCCCTAGAGTAAGGTAGCGTGAAGATACTAGCTGGGCTCTGGAATTCATTCCAGTGAATTTTATGAATTGGGTTTTAAGTCTGAAATGTGTACATTGTGAAGGAAAAGACATTTTCTTAACAGCGACATAATGTGTTTGGTTGAATCCATTTAGTGTGAACAGGGAGTGACAGAAACCCCTGATTCTAGCTTCTGTATACTTTTACTATGGAAACCATACTCAGAATCATATACCCTCAAGGGTTACACTGCTGGATTCCTGTTTAGTGGCTACATAATTGCAGGTTAACTTCCACCACCACCACCCATCTGTTGGTCCTGAGTTTCAGCCACAACAAGGCATGGAAAGCAAGGAATTTAATTTCCCTCTAAAATCATAGAATAGTAGGGTTGGAAGGGGCCTACAAGACCATCACGTCCAACCGCTGCTCAATGAAAGAATCCAAGTCAAAGCATCCCTGACAGATGGCCGTCCAGCCTCGTCGTGAATACCTCCAGTGTGGGAGAGCCCACCACCTCCCTAGGTCATTTGTTCCATTGTCACATTGCTTTAACAGTGAGGGAGTTTTTCCTGATCTTCAGCTGGAATCTGGCTTCCTGGCGCTTGAGCCCATTATTCCGTGTGCTGCACTCTGGGATGATGGAGAAGAGATCCTGGCCTTCCTCTCTGTGACAACCTTTCAAGTACTTGAAGAGTGCTATCCTATCTCCCCTCAGTCTTCTCTTCTCAAGCCTAAACATGCCCAGTAGTTTCAGTCTCTCTTCATAGGGCTTTGTTTCCAGTCCCCTGATCATCCTTGTTGCCCTCCTCTGAACCCTCTCCAGTTTGTCTGCATCCTTCTTAAAATGTGGTACCCAGAACTGGACACAGTTCTCCAGATGAGGCCTAATCAACGCTGAGTAGAGGGGAATTAGTTCTTCCTAGGATTTGGAAGCTATTAATGCAGCCCAAAAGAGCGTTTGCCTTTTTTCCAGCCACATCACGTTGTTGGCTCATACTCAGCTTGTGGTTGACAACAATTCCAGGATCCTTCTCGCTTGTAGTGTTGTTGAGCCACATATCCCCCATCTTGTAACTGTGCATTTGGTTTCTTTTTCCTAGGTGTGGAATGGCATTTATCCCTATTAAATGTCATTCTGTTGTTTTCTGCCCAGCACTCCAGTCTATCCAGATCACTTTGAATTTTGTTTCTGTCTTCCAAAGTATTAGCTATCCCGCCCAATTTTGTGTCATCTGCAAATATGATCAGCATTCCCTGCACCTCCTCCTCCAAGTCATTAATAAAAATGTGGAAGAGCACTGGGCCCGGGACTGTTTGGTGTGGTACGCCGCTCATTACCTCTCCCCAGTTTGAGAAGATCCCATTGATAAGCACTCTTTGAGTCCGATTCTGTAGCCAACTGTGGATCCACCGGATCGTTTTTTCATCTAGCCACTTTGAGCTAGTTTGCTCATCAGGAGATCATGGGGCACTTTGTCGAAAGCTTTGCTGAAGTTGAGGTATATTATGTCTGCAGCATTCCCACAGTCCACAAGGGAGGTGACCTGATCAAAAATTGTCTGGCAGGATTTGTTCTTGACAAATCCATGTTGGCTTCGAGTTATCACTGCCTTGTTTTCATTATGCCTATAGATGGATTAAGGGCTGCGGTGGCTTAGTGGTTAAGACGCTGAACTGCAGACTGGAAGGTTGGCAGGTCAGCAGTTCGAGACCCGAGTGCTGCGTGATGGAGTGAGCTCCCGTCTTCAGTCCCAGCTTCTGCCAACCTAGCAGTTCGAAAGCAAGAAATTGCAAGTAGATAAATAGGTACCGCCTCGGCGGGAAAGGTAACAGCATTCTGTGCACCTCGGTGTTCAGTCATGCCGGCCACATGACCACGGAAGCGTCTTCGGACAGCGCTGGCTCTTCGGCTTAGAAACGGGGAAGAGCACCGCACCCTAGAGTCGGACACGACTGGTTGGGGACACCTTTACCTTTTTATAGTTGGATTGCTTTATAATCTGCTCCAGAATTTTCCCAGGGATTGATGACTGGTCTGTAGTTCCCAGGTTCCTCCTTTTTACCCTTTTTGAAGATAGGGACAAGATTAGCCCTGCTCCAGTCATCTGGCATTTCCTCCATGATTTCTCAAAGAGAATAGACAGTGGTTCTGAGAGTTCTTCTGCCAGTTCCTTTCTTACTCTAAGATGCAGTTCATCTGGCCCTGGAGATCTGAACTAATTCAAAGTAATTAGGTGTTCCTTGACCATATGCCTATCGATCTCAAGCTGCAATCCTGCCCCTTCAGCCTGTACTTCGCCTTTGCCAGGGGGGTCATAGACCCTCTTTTGGGAGAAGACTGAGCCAAAGTAGGAATTGAGCACTTCTGCCTTTTTTTTTGTCATCTGTTATCATTTTGCCATCCTTATTTAATAGCTGAACCACCATTTCTTTCCTCCGTCTTTTACTATGCATGTAGCTGAAGAAAGCCTTTTTGTTGCTTTTAGCCTCTCTCACTAACCTCAGCTCGTTCTCAGCTTTAGCCTTCCTGACACCATCCCTGCAATTCTGTGCTACATGCCTGTAATCTTCCTTTGTAGCTTGTCCTTCCTTCCCCTTCCTATATGTGTCTTTTTTGTTTTCAGGTCATCTCTAAGCTTTTTGTGAAGCCACATTGGCTTCTTCTGTTGCCTTCCACCTTTTCTTCTTGTTGGAATTGTTTGTAATTGTGCTGTGAGAATTTCCTTTTTTAAAAGCTCCCACCCATCTTGGACTCCTTTTCTCGTTAGCATCGCTTGCCATGGGACCTTCCTGATCATTGTTCTGAGTTTATTAAAATCAGCTTTCCTAAAATCCAAGGTACACGTTTGGCTACACTCAGCTTTTGCTTCCCTTAGAACCATGAACTCAAGTACAACATGGTCGCTTTCCCCCAGAGTTCCTGTAACTGCTACTTGATCCACTAAGTCATCTTTGTTTGTTAGGATCAAGTCAAGGATAGCCGAACCTCTAGTTCCTTCCTCTACTTTCTGTAGGAGGAAATTATCGACCACACAAGTCAGGAATTTCTTGGAGAGGCCATGATTTGCAGAATTTGTCTCCCAGCAAATATCGGGGAAATTGAAGTCCCCCATTACTACTACATCATGCTTCCTTGAAACATTGGCTATTTGCTTTTCAAAAGTTTCATCCTCATCTTCTCCTGGATTGGGTGGCCGGTAGTAGATTCCGACCACCAGGTTCCTTTTATTCTTTGCTCCATTTTATTCTTTTGCACCCAGATGCTCTCGATGGGGCTACAAAGCTCATCCTCCTGTATTTCTGTGCAGAGATATGTATTTTTCAAATATAGTGCAACGCCACCTCCCTTTCTGTTCTTCCTGTTCTTTTTGAACAAGTTATATCCTTCAATTGCTGTATTTGAGTCATGGGAGTCATCCCACGAAGTTTCAGTTACACCTATCAAGTCATAATTTCCCTCTTGTATTAAGAGTTCAGGTTCGTTCTGTTTGTTTCCCATACTCTGGGCATTAATATATAGACATCGAAGAACATGTGCTTCATAGTCTGGCTTTCTTCCTACATGTGTCTGAAGACTATGATTGGGTGCTATTAGAGCTGTTCTCTCCATTGCGGTGCATGAGCCTTCATCCGTTGTTACCCCCAACATTACATCTCCCTTCCCCGTAGGATTCATTTTAAAGCCCTCCTGATGAAGTTCTTCATGCTGTGGCCAAACACATTCTTCGCATCCTTTGTGAGATGCAACCTGTCCCTTGCCAACAGTCCATCTTCCAGGAAGTATAGTCCGTGGTCCCAGAATCCAAATCTCTCTTGTCAGCACCACCTTCACAGCCAGTCGTTCACCCGGAGTATTTTTCTTTCCCTTTCTATCCCTCTTCTAACTACTGGAAGGGTGGATGAGAAAACTATCTGGGCCCCAAAGTTCTTGAGGTTCCTTCCCAAAGCTTCAAAGTCTGACATGATTTCTTTGTAGCTCCACTTGGCGGTATCATTTGTTCCCACATGGATGAGAAGAAAGGGATACCTGTCAGTGGGCTTTATGAGTGCAGGCAACCTCTCAGTCACGTCTCTAATCTGTCCTCCCGGGAGACAACACACCTGGCGAGTCCACGGGTCTTCGTGACATACTTGGATTTCAATCCCACGCAGCAAGGCGTTTCCTCTACTTCTACTCTTCTTCTTGTTGTAGGCCTGGGTTTCTTCGCCTCTGCCTAGCTGACCTTCAGCCCCTTGCTCACTCTCATGCAGGTTCCCCTGTGATTCTTCCTCTGCAGGCTGTCCTCCAGTCTCATCCTCAAGTACCTGGAATCGGTTCCATAGCTCCACTGCTTCCACTGGTGCAGAGTGGGGTCTAGTACTTCCGCTACTAACTGTCACCCTTTTCCAAGGAGTATCCTCTACGTCATTTTTCCTCACCTCAGCATTTTCTTCTTCTGCCTCAGCTTGCTGTTGCTCTTTAAGCTTCTGGTCTTCACTTTGCTGCTGTAGTTCCACCATTCTGTCCAAGAACGCTTCGTGTACTCTTATTCCCCGGAGGGTCAACAGTTGCCGCTCCAGTCCTCTTACTTTTTCTTCCAGCAGCATGGTCAACTTGCACTTGTTGCAGGTGTAGGCCATGTTGTTCTCAGGCAAGAAAACAAGCATTGCACACACCTTGCAGGTCACCACCACTGGAGAGTCTTGTCCTTCCATAGCCTCTTTTCCCTTTTTGTGTCGAGCTTTGTGATTGTTCTAGACTAGCATGTGCTTGGTCCTCTGCTCACTCAAGGTTAAAAGCAGAGTTCCACTGGTGTGCAAGTGTGTGTTACAAGAAAAATAATTAAAAAAAAATGTTAGGGGCCTCCCCCTTGACGTCCCCTGCCGAACTCCCCTGGCCAACTCCTGTTTGCTCCCCCTGTTCACTCACTCTGGTCGCTCGCTGTCTGGGAGCTTGCTTGCTTCTGTAGTCCCTGGACCAGCTGGAGCAGCTTCCTCTGCTCTGCTCTGCTCAGCTGGAAGGCAGGAAACAGACTCCCTCGATCATCTTCTTTGCCCTCCTCTGAACCCTCTCCAATTTGTCTGCATCCCTCTTAAAGTGTGGTGCCCACAACTGGACACAGTACTCGAGATGAGGCCTAACCAGTGCTGAGTAGAGGGGAACTAGTACTTCATGGGATTTAGAAGCTATACTTCTATTAATGTAGCCCCAAATAGCATTTGCCTTTTTTGCAGCCACATCGCATTGTTGGCTCAGCTTGTGATCTACAACAATTCCAAGATCCTTCTCATTTGTAGTATTCTTCAGCCAAGTATCCCCTGTCTTGTAACTGCATTTGGTTTCTTTTTTCTAGGTGCAGAACTTGGCATTGATCCCTATTAAATGTCATTCTGTTGTTTTCTGCCCAGCACTCCAGCCTATCAAGATCATTTTGTTTCTGTCTTCCAGGGTATTAGCTATCCCACCCATTTTTGTGTCATCTGCAAATGGGATCAGCATTCCCTGCACCTCCTCCTCCAAGTCATTAATAAAAATGTTGAAGAGCACTGGGCCCGGGACTGAGCCCTGCGGTACCCCACTCGTTACCTCTCCCCAATCTGAGAAGGTCCCACTGATAAGCACTCTTTGAGTCCGATTCTGTAGCCCACTGTGGATCCACCGGATTGTTGTTTCATCTAGCCCACTTTGAGCTGGTTTCCTCATCAGGAGATCATGGGGCACTTTGTCGCTACTTCCTTTGCAAAAATTCCTCCTTGTGGGAAGTTTCTAAGCTGTTTTGCTGATGGCTCTCGTAGCTCTAAGCAGAAACTTGAGGGATAAAGTGTAACATTGGTGAGTTCAAATTCCAGCCAAGTGATCTGCATGCTGTGCTGTTCTGTAAAAACTGCTTGGCGCAGACGCTTTTAGGTTTATCATGTGGTTTGGTTTTTTGTTTTCCTTGTGGGTTGGGGCAGCGTATTAACACTTGAGTTCTTAACACAGGCAAGTGCTTTAAGTTCCTGTGTCACGTATGGGGTGTGGTTGGAGTCTGAGCTCCCAGCATCACAGGCCTGTAGTTTTCTGCTGTCCCCTGGTATAGCCCAACAGGTGGGCCTTGGAATTGCAGGTTGAAAGCCTCGGTTGCTTCTCTTCGTCCAGGCTCCTCAACTCATCCAGAGGTGAGGAACCTGTGGCCCTCCAGATATTGTTGGATGCAAACTCCTATCAACCTCAGCCAGTACAGCCAATGGCCAGGGATGATGGGAGTTGTGTTCCAACAACATCTGAAGGGACACAGGTTCACCACCCCAGTATAATCCCTTTAGGCTATTTGTCTTGCAAGCTTTCCTGGAACTGTTTGGAACTTATTTTTAATGAAAAGCATGTTAAGGGAAGATAGAAAATAGATAATCCTGAATAGCTTCTTTAACATGATCTCTACCGGGGGTGAGGATGGACCTCCTGGTGTGTCATGGCACATACTAAGCACAGGGCCCTCCCTCTGAGAAAGATTTGCTTTAAATAAGTATTTGAAACAGTGACAACTCCCTTTTCCCCCAGCCCTGCTTTGATACCAGAAGTCAGGGCGGGAGAAATGTGTCTTGGGGCAAGAGACTGCAGGGAAGGAAGGCAAGGGGAAAGAGTCACCCACACACTCCTTTTGATGTAAAAATTAGACCCTCTCTGTCCCCGTAGCCCTACCATCTCCATCTGTCTCCATACCATCTGGTTTGGTCCCTCTGCCAAAACGTCTTTATGGGTCTTTTCACAGGTGATGCTTCCGTTAGTGTCCCTGGACACAGATCCATTCTAGATGTACCTCACAAGGTCTTACTCTGTCTCCTCAGATCTTTGTACGCGCCTACATGAAGATTAATTATGGATGCTTCCCCAATGGGAAGGATATCCTGTGCACTTTGCACAAGCAGTATGGGGACATACACTTCAACTTTAATTCCCAGGAGCTGACCTGCTCTGTCAAAGGGTCCTTCACGGAGTTGCAGGCCTTCAGTTCCGAGCTGCTGAGCTGCGTCAGGAGCAAGCAAAGGGGAAGCATCTCTGCAGCAAATAGAGGGAGCTCTGCCGGAGATGGGGCCTCACGCCAGGAGAAGACTCAGGAGGAGGAAGAGGGGACTGCTGGGGGCTCATCACCAATCAGAAACTCTGGGCAGAGCCACCTGGAGCCACTGGAAGACTTCTCCTTGGTGATAGACTCTGACATTTATCTTTATCTGCAAACATTCTGCTCTGAGGAATTCAGCAACATTTTGCACCGGCACCAGGTGGATGTGGTGGATGTCAGCAACGATGATGTCACCACTCTGTATTTGCGAGCAGCATCCGATGAGGCTGCGGGGGTGAGTGCCTTGGTGTCTGCTCACTTGGCCATCTCTCAGCTTTCTCAGCAGTTGGAAAGCACACTGCGGAAGGAGAAGATCAACAAGAGAGATTTGGGGGCTGGTGGTGGCAGAGGGCTTCTAGGGGAGCTGCGGAGCCTCTACCCGCAGCTGCTGTGTCACGAGGACGATGGGCATTTCTATCTCATTGGGAACTTGGTGGAGATTTCACAAGCCAAAGAACATGTCCAAGACTTCATTGCTGCAAGGGGAGTGGTGCAGGATCATCAGAAACCAGAGGTCCCCCAGCCTGCATACTTGCCACCTAGCCATGGTCAGAGCACTTTTCCAGCCCAGCTCGAGTTCCCTGGAAAATCTGTGCCAAGGAAAGTGAGCTTATCAAGATCCAACAGCAAAACCGAACACAAACTGGCTGCCAGGTTCAACTCAAATGCCTTTTCAAGTCAGGATATCCCATCAACAGGGAAACTCCCTGGGGGCTTGTTTCAAAAAGTTGATCACCTGACTCTAGACAGTGGGCTTCAGGTTTTGGCTGCTGTCACCAAATTGGAGAGCCAGGATAGGCAACCCATGGAGTTCCGGAAAGCACCACAAGCGTTGCAGGCAGATCCCTCCATGGCCATGTCTGGAGCCACGGTGCCAAATGAGGGATGGAGAAACCTTGATCTTAAGAAGTCTTTAGCTCTTCATGTTGCCTCAAGCACCTTCAGTTCCATGAACCTGTTCGACACCACGGGGGCTGTGGACCACAGCCGTTCAGGACCAAGACCTTTCCACAGACGGTCCAGCAGTTTTTTGTTGCATAAGCCTCAGAGCAGCAGTGAGTCCATGGATGAGCCACTACTGGAGGCCAAGGTCAGTGTGGACCATTTGCAGCAGGAGGCTCAAGAAGAAATCCACCATACTGTGCAGAAGGAGATCAGCAAGGAAGGGTCAGCCCAGATGGGGAGAGGTTGGGAAGTGGAGCCTCAGAACAGCAAACAAGGAATCTTGAGCTCCACTTTGTTTACATCCCAAAGGGATGCCGGGGGACCTTCAGGCACGCAAAAGGCGGAGACCTTCACCCTGCATCCTGATTATGTCAGTGACAGCTTCAGCTACTCTGAGCTAGCCATGGAAGGACCTGAGGATGAGGCTCTGACTGATCTGTGTAACTACCTGAAAGATTGCCATGAGCACATCATTGTCAGACGAGACAAGTACAGGCTGGGCCTTGCCTACCCCCGCGAGGTGGAGTTGCGGGTGCTGAAAGTGTTCCGCTTCTTTTCTGCCCAGAGGGGGGCTTCCCTGCCTGAGCGGCTGCTTTCTCATAATGTGCAGCAAGGGGAAGTTCAGGATGAGATGTCAAGCACGAAGATCCAGAGGAGCCCCCAGCAGTGGAAGGAAAGCAGCAGAGCCCTACTGCTGGACAGCCCACTTTGCCTAGACGGCTTTGCTGGAGAGAAATCATCTTCCGCAGTTCAGAGTTTGCTAGATGCCAGTGGTTTCCAGCCTGCACAAATTGTGCACAATTTCCCAAGTGATCGAAAAGCATGGCAAAGCAAGAACCTTGGCACAACCCCAGACACCAGCAAGCAGAGCCGTCCACGAAAACCACTTGCAGAGGTCAGGCAGGGGCTGCCGGACAGGTTCCATTTTGCAAGAGACTGTGGCAAGGAGGGATGCAGCCATGACGCAGAGAGAGCCCCACGGCCCTTGCCTCTTCTGCCACTGGACATTTCCATCCCAATACAATTGCAGGTGGCAGGCAAGCACTTCCCCCCAGCTGCAGGAGGCGCTTCAGATCTGAATCGAAGAGCTTCCAACCCAGGGAGGGAGTCCACAGCTGGGACACGTGAGCTGTGCCAAAGCACCCATGTGGCCACATGCCATGCCCCCAGCAGCCATAGCCTTTGCAGGAGACGCTTCTCCACAGGTAGCATTTCCCAACCCGATGGCTGCGCCTCCCCTGTCATCGCTGGAACTTTTGCAGCTGCAACCTTATCACAGAGCCTCCCTGGGTATTCCCGAGATCCGACACTCAAACTGACATATGACATTCCTGATGGGGTGCAGCAAGTGAGTGCCCAGGTGTCCACTCTCTGAACTCCATCCTGTCCACAAATTTGCAGGCTGGAATTCTCCCATAATTTTGTGATAGGTTAGCTAGATTCTGCAACAGCTGCTTACTGGTGCCTCTTGCAGAAACTATGAGCCCTGCCAGGAGCTCCATTTGCTTTTAGCTGTTCTGTGCTTTGACCCCCTGCTTTGGAGATGGGCCTTGCTCACAGTCCCTCTTTCTCAGCAAGGGACCAGGCAATTTCAGGAAAAACAGAGATAATGGAAAGGGTCCCTTATATCCACGACTTTGCAGATTCTGCCCAAACAGAATTCAGATATTACACCAAAAATAGCAGAATGTTTCGGCATGAATAAATTAAACAGTTGCTTATTTAGCATAATTTATTCTACTACTTCTGTGGGAAGGACCACGCAAGGAGTTGTGTGGGGCCATCTTATCAGCACTCCGTGGCACCTTTATCCCCACCTGATTTCATCAGACATCTCTCATAGCCTGTGAGGCACACATTTGCAGCTTTAAGAACTTGAAATTGTAATGTGAACCACTTAAGGATGTTAACATAGTAAGCAGTATAAAAGTATTATCAATAAATAAATATATTTGATTTTTTGAAAATAGTGATTCTCCGGTGTCAAACACTGTGCCTCTCTATTTTTTAAAAGATTCCCAGTATCTAGATCTCATAGTTCTTGCTTTTTTGCTTATTGTTTTTATAGCACTCTTTAGTGTAGAGTATTTTACAATTGCGCAGAAAAACCTGGAAATGATATAGGTTCAGAAGGCAGAATGGGGCTGGGCAGAGTTTCTGATGGTCAGTACATATGACTTTATTACCTTACACAGCTATCTCTCCATCCCCATAGCTGCTGTACCTTGTCCTAATCCAGAATGGTGTGTGTTTTGCAGATCAAACTGCCTTTCAGCCTGCAAAAATATATTTGAGATTGTCTGGGCAATAAAGCAGAAACCAAAAGCAAGGCTGAGCAGGGTTTCCTGGGTCTGAGCTTTGAGGGGCTGCATAGCTTTTTCTTCCTTCCCTTGACTAGGATAAGCAGAATAAATTATGCAATATACACATTTGCTTATTTGCATAATGCTTTGCAAAACTTTACAGAATCCAACTTTTCCTCATGTAAAATTTTGATATTTCGTTCAGCACAAATATTTCCCTGAACTTCACCCCATCTGACCTCCTTATCTTCTTTGCCTTCTATTTCCTCCCCACCCCCAGTTCAAAATTCTTAGTTCCTTGAAAACATTATACTTGCAGACAGAATGAGAGGAGGCAGAATAATTGAATATACATGCAAACTTGCCTGATTTGAAGAATTCATTTTGTCCCTCGAATGTCCTGGGATGATGGTCAGCTCTCTGGAGTTCCCATTCTAATCGACCTGCTTCCAGTCCCTCCCTTTCCCCTCCCCCCCACCTCCTGACCTGTTCATTGCCTTGCAGCTGGTGTCTCCTACTCAGGTGTTTAAAAGCCCTCTTCCTTCCAAAGGCTGGGCATCCTCGCCCAGGGCGTCCTTATCGAGGAGGTCACTTTGAGGCCTTCCTCCCCAGCAACCCAGAAGGACGGCGGTTGGTGGTGCTCCTGCATGAGGCCTTTGGGCGCGGTCTGGTCTTCCAAATCCAACCCGATGGCTCTGAGGAGAAGGTGACTTGGGGATCCATCCCCCACAAGACCTCCATGGAGGGGGGCAAGGTCAGGTAGGTGCCCCAACCTCAGTACAGTGCTGGGCTGCCCAGTGTGGCGCTCGCAAGTGTCCCTGAATGTCCACACACCGCTTTTGGGGCCCTGCCCCTCCTAATTAAAAACAACATTAAAATAAATTAAAACTTGGGCCAGCCTTCCCCAATTTGGGGCTGTTCAGATGTTTTGGCCTTCAGTTCCATTCAGCGCCAGCTACTTTGTCTGTTGCTTTGTGTTATCTGTGTTGGTTGGAGGGGGACTTGATGGCGGGGGGGCAGTGTTTGTGCCAGTGTGTTGCCTGAGGGGGTTGGGCATGTTTGTATGGGATGTTAAAGGGGTTTTCTTGTGAGGGGGCATTGCCTGGTATGTGTACTGTTTGAGGGTTTTTTCTGCATGTGTTTTCCTTACAGTGTATATGCCTTCATTCTGTGAGATTGTAGAAAAAGCACAGAAAGGGGTAGTGGAGGAGAAGGCGCCTTTGCCTTCATATTGGAAAAAAGGCTTCTATCCCTTATGGCTGCAAAGATATGGTTGATAGCGTGTAGGCAATGGGCTGCTTTACATGTCATGATAAGCTGCCGTGGGTTAATTCACCTGCAGGGCTCCAAGATGCGTGCTGTCATTTTTAATATGCAAGCCATGGTGGGGGCATGCCACGGCTTGTCATGTTGCGAGAACGTGGGAGTTGTGGGTTATTTGACGGTTAACCCTCAGATAACTCTAGAACAACCCATGGGTTCTTTGACCTTCAAATAATCCACAACGCCCACACTTGCACAACATGGCAAGCCATGGTATGCCCCCATTGCAGCTTGTGTATTCAAAATGGCAGCCAGCACACATTTCAGAGCCCTGCAGGCAAATTAACTCATGGGGGCTTATCACAGCATGCGAACCAGCCCAGTGCTTCCTGAAATCTGAGAAGCCAGGGTAGCGGCTGAACAAGATTTTCTGTAGTAGAGTGGGAGAAGTAGGGCTTCAGTGTCCTTTCCTTCCCCTGACCAACACTAGAATAAATTATGCAGATTTGCTTAATTTACATAATGCATACTGGCCAGAGAATTTTGATTGCCTTACTGCAAAGTTTAAAAAAAAAAATCTGGGGCACCAAAATCTTGTTCTGTTCAAGCAGGATGTTGGCAGGTAAGCTGTTGCTAAAGCAATTTTGTTGTGTTTTTTCATTGTGATTTCAATCTATTTGTTTTTTATGGTTGTTTGAACTAAGTTTAGTTTATTCTTGGTTTTTATTAGTTAGCCACTTTGAGCGGCATTTTGTGTGGAGAACAGCAGGGTACAAATCACATAAGTAAATATGAGAAATGTTGGTTATTTCCCTATGTTCCATTCCACAGAATAAAAATCATAAAGCTTTATGGGACAGGCACCTTAACTCCCCTTGCACCTTGCACAAAGATCAGCAGCTTCTCCAACAAGTAGCCCTTCATGTCATTGTAGAGAAACACTTGTCACTTGTCATGTCCCCGATTTCTAGGAGTTTTGCCCCAATGGGTATCTGCGCCTCATTTTAAATCAGCTTCAGTTCAGGAAACCGTGAGAAAGTTGCATTTGCATTGTTTCACCTGTGGGTAAATGAGTCCTAGTCCTGATTAGAGTTCCTTGTAGTTCCTTGTGGGGTAATCCAGTCGGACTACACATGCAGCAGCAGCAGCACAATCTTTTGTGGTTCAGATCAAACCATTACCCTGGATTGCGTAATTCTTCCTTTCTTGTTTACAGAAATGGCTATCCGGATGCCCAGTACCTCCGGCGCATCAGCCTGAAGCTAAGAGAACTCGGCATTGACTGAGGGGAAGCCCTGCCCTCCAAGCCTCTGGGGAGCCAAGCAGCCCCCCACCCTGCCAAGCCCCAGTGTCATCACCTTCCCTGCTTGGCATTACAGGCATTTGGAGAGCCCTTCTTTCCTCTGGGACAAGAAGACATTCTCTAGTCTCATGGGCCCTCAAGCTAGCCATTAGTACAACACACAGCGTATTCAGCCCCACCACATGGCCAAATTTGGTGTGGCAAGAAAAAACAGGTGTTTTTAGCAGTCTGTCATATTAAGAGTCACACCAGCTAAATTTAATCCTTTTAGTGCTGTGGAATGTTTTGCCACTGATTTTTTAAAAATGGGGATGCCCTGCAGAGTGTGGCCCATGAAGTATGAAAATGCCCCCCCCCACCTCCCAGGTTGCCCACCCCTGTATTATCAGATGCCCCCCCCCCCTTCAGCCACCCTGCCTTCGGGGCTCTCTTCCTGTGTCTCCCTGCATGTGCAGCTCTTCCATTTCTGTTCTCTCAGCTTCTTGCTACATCAAGAGCACTTAGAGGCACTTATGTGACCAGCCCCTTGGGAAAAATCTTCCGTAGGGTCAGCGGGCCTGTCAGGGAGGTTGCTTCCCAAGCTAAGAGATTTTGACACGCAGACTCTTTTACAGAAGCTACCTTCCCACACACACACCCCATGTGGGTTCTGGAGTGGGAAGAGTCGCATGAGAGGACTGTAGCGCTTGCGTGGCTGGAGCTGCTTTGATGGCATCTTGTGACGTTTGGTTATCTAGTCCATCACATTGCTCATAACGTTCAAAAAGATTCTAAGGGAGTTTCCCCACGTGGTATTTTTTTGTTTGCTTTAATTAACATCCCCCTCTAGGGTACTTCAGACACTGGGCTGAAGTAGCAGGAGGGTGTAGATGTAAGTAAGACTCACACAAAGGGGGGAAGTAGTAATTCTCGTTCCCTGTGAGATGCCGGACTCCCCCATTCAGAAATCATCCTGCAAGTGTGAAAAGCAGATGGGTGAGTCATTTGAGCATCTGACCCTGTGTCATGCCTGAAGTCACACACTGTGAGGGAGGTGGTCTCATGGCCTTCCACATGTTGGGGCTGTGACACCTCTCCCAGTCTTGGGGCGAGAACTGTTCTCCCCTGGGAGAGAGGGGAAGAGAGCAAGCACATAAGGGACAGCCCTTTTCTCCATTTCTCTTCCCACTTTGTGTCTTGCTCTGCAGCTTGTGCTTTGGGGAAGCTGTAAATAAATTTGCCTTGGTGATTTTGCTCACTTTGCTGCTTTATTCAAAACTGGGCTGTCCAGAGTCTGTTCTATTTCAAAGACCAAGTTCCAGGTTACAGTGCAGGTTTTTTGTTTTTTTCTTTTAATCTGGCCTTAAACCCTGGTTTAAACCAAGAGGCCAAATGTGTACTGTTAGAAAACTGGAATGTCTTCTGAATGCAAGGGCAGAGCCCTAGAAATGGTGAAATTATAATAAAGAAAAGGCTATCCTTTTCTCATCTCCACCCACAGTTTCATAATCCCCTCTTTTCTGTAGGGCCTTTTTAAAATCACACATCCACACCCACCCCCCAACACTTTAAGCTTTTCTTTACAAATAGATGGTGCAGTACCATTATTGTTTTACTTGCCCTTTTTTCACACAACTGGCAGAGAAGATGACTTCCAAGCCAGTGCGCCCCCCCCCCCCCCCGTCTCTGGAAAGTTCCCAGAAAACAGAAATAATAAAAGGACCACTTCCATTATGCCAGAGCGCACGCTTTTATAATTTTTGTTATGCTTTTAATGAACACCCAGAAAAACACATAAGGCATATGGTAACATTAGGCAGACTAGCATTCCATGTCTGAATCTGTGTAAACAGCATTGGCACATTTGCTTTCTTGACAGATGCACGCACGTGCACGCGCACACACACACACACATGCGGAAGCAAAAGAGGGCTAGCTTCTTTTCAAACACCATAAAGAGATTTAAGGAAGCATCTTGAACCATAAGAACACACAAATTGCTCATGAACTACCCAAAGAGGAGTTGACAGGACACATGCCACAACCTGCTGCGAGGGAACTGTGCGGCATGCTCCAGCCTCCAGATGCTAATTGCCCTTACCCTATCAGCAGTACTCCAGGCTTTAAGGATATGGCTCCACAACTACTAACCTTATTTAATGCCTGGATGCCCATCACTTGTCATTCAAAACTACACCACACAAAACAAACATGCAAATAAAATTTCTTACCTTGACAAAGGCAGGGATCCCCTGCCTTTGGCATTGCCCTGGCCACCTTTGCTCTAGCTTTCCCTTCTACCATCTCTCCCAGTGGTCCTTGTATAAATATTCCTTTTTGTTTTTTGTGAGCCAAGCTCAACACAATCCAAAATAGGGTTTAGAACATTTTTGAAATGCCAGCAACACAGTGATGACAAATGAGAGAAACGTTCCTTTTCTAACTATTTTGGATTACAAACCTGGTTAGAACAGTCAGGTGAAAAATCAAT
Source organism: Heloderma suspectum (assembly GCF_057233095.1). Lineage (NCBI taxonomy): Eukaryota > Metazoa > Chordata > Lepidosauria > Squamata > Helodermatidae > Heloderma > Heloderma suspectum. The sequence continues at coordinate 127,192,613 of NC_139462.1, read as the reverse complement.
AGAAGAGTAACAAACATTCACACAGATATCAGGTTTAATGAAATTCTGAAACTTGAACAGTTCAAATTTTGAAGGACACTTGAACTAAATCTTATGCTATCTCAATCTGTTTGAGGATAATGCTGTTTATTAACTTTATAAATTGAGTACTTCTACACCCCGTGTCCCTTCTCTTTTTCTCTCCCCACCCCATATTCCTAAATTCTACACTATCTACAATTGGGAATATTGTTAAAATCTGCATTAGGCAATGATACATTTTAATTTTTGTAAGGCCACACTTGGGAATGTTTTCTTGAGATTTTCTCTCCTTAAATTGTTTTACCTCCAGCAACTGAGGTCCAATTCAGATGTTAACTTTGGCACAACTGTGAAAAAAAAACACCCTTAGGCAGTTTTGCCATATCTCTCATACACTTGTTTTTTGAATGGGTCCTTAGGTTGTGGGAGCTGGTATTGGCTGTGCCAAATCAAATGACTGTATACAGTACTTTGTGCACAAGGGTAGCTATTAGCTCATGCCACCTAAGGACACCCTTCAACCCATGAAACTGAGGTAGTAAAATTGTTTCATGGTAGCCTCATCACATTCAGAAGTAGTTTCTCTTTTGGGCCTCAAGTGGTGTTAAGGGTATCCTCTATTTGAAAACCCATCAAGTTGTTCAAACCTTTGGCCCTTCATATCAGCCACAGACATCATCCTAGATGGCACCACTTTTGCGTTCAAATGCCACTTCAGCTATCTTGAAATATTCTGGCAAAATCCATAAAGAAAGGATTCTTGTTTTGTCATCATGCTTTGTATTTCAGAAGATTCAAGCACACTTGGATGACATCTTAACTTTTTCCTGTTTTGGTCCTTGAAGTTAAGCACATGCAGTTTTAACAAGTTAAAACCATTTTAGAAAACAGGTCAAGGGGCTTTATTTAATGCTAATGGCCCATAAAACCGTTGTCTGAAACACACACGTAGTCAAGTTACAAAATAAAGGGGCTATTATAAAAGTCAAGACTACAATATTAGTCAGCAAGGCAACAAAAGCCAAGTTACAGTGCTTTAAAACGTGATGTCTTCTGCAGAAAAGGGCTTCAGCTACTGAGTAGCAATAAGACAAGTTAGTTTTAATTCTCTAGCACAAAGGGAAAAGCCTTTTCTGTTCAGGAGGAGCGATTCAACTTGAACTCATACTTCAAGGTAAGAAAAAGGGTTTTGCAGAGAGGGAAGTAGGCATCACTTGCTGCTACTACATGTGAAGAATTCCGGAGGTTTTTTTCTCCCCAAGTCCATCTGTACATGGGTGAGAAGGCATTTGCCCCATCTCTTCCCAGTGTGCATTGCAGGGAGAGGCCCATCTCTCCATCCAGTGGGCACTTTCAGAAATGATATTTAAGAACAAAATGCCCATTCTCCATATTGGCAATGCAAAAGAGGTACATTGAGCTAGATGTACATTGGTTTTAAAATTAGCTTCCTGTAGCCCATTAGATTAAAAACCTTTTAAGCACAACTGTGAAAATGTCGAATGGCTCCCTGCATGTGGGGTTCTGGGGGGAGCTCATGTTCTTAGGGAGTGGCATGGAGACACATGGCGCTTGTGCAGAGATGCATCATGCTGAGCAGGCTCCTCAATGCTTGTGTGAAATGCAGGCCATAAATACTGTGTTTCACACTAGTTCCACGGGGTGGGGCACTCTTTTAAACATGTCAGGTTTGGCAAAGGCTTCTGGAGTTAGACCTTACTGGAACAAGGCACTGGTAAAATGGAGAGTAACAATGCAGCATAAGAGTTCTAAAGGCAAGGCTGTTCCTTGCAATATTAAAAGGGTGAGGTTATAAATGTTTTGGAATGCCATCCAGAATAAGGCACCAAGCAGCATCAAGAAGGCAGGCAAAAGAAAAAAGGATTCATGAAGTGTTGCATCACTTCCCCTCGCCCCTTTTGTAGAAGCCTGGAGTTCCACAGTAGGGCATGCATGTCTGAGAGCTATTTTTCTGTTGTGCGTAACACAAGGCAGAATTGGGAACTCCAGATTGCTTGCCTGCCTAGTCAAGCAGACCTGAGTCTGCAAACATCTATAGGCCTAAGAACACTGAAGATGGGAAAGTAGAATTCTGTGTCTTGGCAAAAGCAGGGTGAGTGAGTCTTGGAAGCCTAGCTCAGTGGGAGCAGATGGCAGGAACACAGGGGCAGAAAGTAGCCAGAGGCTACTACAACAAAAGAACAGGTATTGGAGCAGACAAAAGTGTTATGCTGGACACACTGTATCACAGCCTCAGGTTGGGTTAGTCACCTGGATCTATTAGATCTTCAGTATACCAGCTGGTATAGCTGTAGCCCATGGTGACTTGGTTTGCATTAGACTGATCTGTGGGTAAGTGGCTGGCCAGCCAGATGTACCTAACCTATGAACATATCTGAAGCTGTCAGAGCATTGAGTAGCTGTGGCAGTGCTCAGGCAGAAGTCTTGTCCTGCCCTGGTACCTGGTATCTTATAAACAGAGTGCCTGGAATGAACTTGGGATCATCTGCATACAAGCTATGTGCCACTGAGCAGGCGCCCTTTTGGTCCCTGCCAGCTCTAGGATCCTATGAGCTGATCTGGAACGCATAATACCTTTCATAAGAGCATGACAAGGCAGGTTAGAGGAGGCCAAGAGGTGAATGATCTAGAAAAGATGGGCGCCAGAATCCAACAGCTTCAAGATCTAAAGCAGGAGTGGGCAACTTGCAAGTCAAAACAGCTGGAGGACCACAACTCCCATCAGCCTTGGGCAGCTTAGCCAGTGGTAAGGAATGATGCGAGTTATAGGCCAACACATCTGAAGGGCCACAAGTTGCCCACCCCTAATCTACAGAATGACAAACCATCCTGGGGTAGAAGGAATGAGGCACAGCAGGAAGAATGGGTGCCAGAATTTACTCTTTCCATCTTTTGCCTGCAACAGTCCTCTGGATTTTTGCTCTTCAAGCCCAAGACACCTCTATGTTGACTGCTTAAGTTCCTTAGTAGTGACCTGTTCGTTATAAATGTGGGTAGCACAGAAGATGCCTTAAAACATCTAGACTACCAATTGTTTCAACAGTTGGCTGATTTGGAAGGAAGGAACACTCTGTTTACAGCTAGAGCACTTGCATTTTCAAAGTGTGACGCCTCCATCCCCTGTCCAATGCCAAGGAAAGAGACTGGGGAAACGACCTTGCCTCCTTTGACACTTTGTGTGGACCCCTGCTACTTGCTGGAATGTGGAGAAAGGCCACAGCTGGGCCCAAGATGGATTTGGCAACATCTGGGTCAAAGCAAGAACTTCAGAGCTGGGCACAATTTAAGGACCATCTACCCTGGTGTTTAAGTATAGAGAGATGCTCTGTGGATCAAGGACCTAAGCAAGATTTACTGAGGGCAGAAAGAGAAAAAAGAGGGCTCTGCATTTTCAACAAAGCGATCAGAGTCTATAGAAATGGTGAATGGATTGGACAGAACCAGTTATAGGCAGGCTGCCTAACACAGCACAGGATGCCTGCAGCACAGGCAGGCGGCATACCTCCTCCAAGTGGCCAGCTCATTTTCCGTGCCAAGACAAGATGCTTTCCATTAACCAAAAGAGATAGTTTCTGCCTCCTGTCCTCTCCACTTCTTGCAGAGAATTGCTAATACACACACCTCTCCATAAAGGCAATATTTAGCCACTGCTGAGTCCCAAACACGAACTGTGTTCCTGTTGGATATATCTTGGAAATGGAGTATATGAACATCCAAGTACTTTCGGTCTCAAAGTAAAATGGCAAGAGTGGTAGGAGGGAATGACTTAGTATCCCTTCTTCCAACCAGCTCTGATCCAAGAACTTTTCTTGTCTTAAAACTGAGAATGTATTTATGGTTTCCACAACAAAACATCAGACCAGCCCCTCATCATTACATGCCATCAACATTACAAAAGAGCTGATTTTGCAAGCAATTGCATGATTTTGAGATTACAGGCTAGTCAGCTGTTTGGCACCATTAATTATGTATATAAACTCATTAGAACTGAAAAAGTCAAGGATTCCCCAAAATAAACTCAGGGGGTAATAGTTTTGGCTCCTGGAGATTCGTTTGTTGGCAGTTTCACGTAACTGCAGTTCCCATGGCAAGTTTTTAAGTGGTTTAGGTGTGTTAGGTTTGCCTATGTTGCATGTGGCTCTTGCATGCTGCAGGAGGCGGCAGGGTCAAGGGCCTTACTGCATCAAGAGACGTGGGTGAAAGAGACACAATTCCCTCCCCAACCTCCCATTTTTTTCTGTCACAGCCAAGCTGCAAAAATGTCTGGTGCATTCCACTTATTAAATGTGCCCACTGGAACTGGCAGGTTTGAGACTTCGTTTCTATAGAAACTGTCAATAGTTACTGTAACAATGGGAGTTTTATATACTCTAAAGTTATTAGTCATCAAGCATTGAGAGGAAGGCCGGGGATAGAGTTGGGTGAGAAGAGAAGAGGTGAGAAGAGGTGAGGTCTCGGAGACAAATAACCCAGGCAGAAATTTTGTGGAGTTGTGGGTGGGTTAGAAATAAAGGAAATGGAAGGTTCCAGAAATCAGAGAAAATTCCAGTGGACACACCTGCCTCATTCACCCCCACTTTCAAATGATGCTTTAAGAAAGCAAAGTGTTGATATTACAAAAGTAGAGATGCAGGATCAATGTGGTATCTTCTTCTTTTTACCTACATCAGCCAATGCTTTTATAGAGATGGTACAATCATTTGAGTTTCACCCAACGAAGGGTTTGTGAAACGCAGAAGCTTGCATCATCTTTAAAACAGCCAGCTGACTACAATACAAAACATTTGTCTCTTCAATCTTTGGGCCACTTACTCCATTAACAACAGTTAATGAGATCTGTTCATTCCTACTTCCCTCAAAGGGTGAGGTGGGGTGGGGGCTAAAAAAAACCACAGCAACCCAAAAAACCAACAGGGGGATCTGAGGTCAAACAATCCACCCATGCCTTTTGCTTTAGTTCTCTGCTTTCTTGCTTTCATCCTTCAGTGCTGCTTCAGGGATCAACACAACTTTCCCAACATTTTTCTTCTCTTGCATCTGCTTCATGGCATCTACCACCTGCAGCAGAGAAGGAAAAGCAGATTAATTCCCTTCCTTAAGGGTAAGGTCTTCCAGTTGGCACTGGTCTCCCCTTGGTCCTTTCACGTGCCAGGCTCAATTGTGGAATCTATTAAGACTGACCCTGTTGGGATCAAGCCAAAGATCCATTTAGCACAGCACTTTCATCCTCTACATTGGGCAATAAGATGCAAGGCATGATAGAGATTAGCTCTCCCCTGTTTGTCTCTGACATTTGATAATCAGAAATATCCAAGAATGGAATATCCATGTTCAGAGGCAGGATAATACCAATTAACAAACTCCTATTTTGAGAAGTTGTCTAATCCTTTTAATGCCATATATACCACTGGCTACTGGAACATCCACTGGCAATGAACTCAGTGTATGAAAGAGGATGGTTCCTTTGACCATCACAGACTTACTGCCAACCATCATCCCAGCAACAGAAAGAAATGGCTATACATCTCTTTGCCTCCTTCCCAGAACCCTCAAATTTTGTTATTCCTAAACAATCTTGGTTGGTTTGTTACTTCTTTCTTTCCTTTTTTAAAACCTCATTTCAAGGAGTCTGGCTTTTCACAGCTCAGGTGCAGTAAACAACAGCTTTTCACCATACAGATTCTCTGCTTAGTTAAAAGTTGCTGGAATCCATGGCTGAGTCTGCTTTGTGTCATCAAGGGTGAAAATGCATGGAACTGCCACAGCACAGCAGCAGCCACACAATTTTGCTCTCAAGGTTAGGGTGCTTCCAGACAAGGTTTCTATTGCACCATCAGTCTGCCTCATTCACAGAATTTTACAGGGGATTCAGACTTCATCAGCGTCCACTCAGAAACTTCCCATGTTTTCCCACTTCTTTTTCCATCTTTTTTCTTACCAGAAAACAATCAGTTAAGGAAGATGGAATGGCTGCACAATGCCTTCTGACTGTTAGCCTTCCATCTGGGAGCACCCTGAGTTCCCCAAATTTCTTTTCATTGTCAGGTCTGAGCTTGGGAAGATATGAAGCAATACGGGTGGAGGAGCTCCTGAGGGCTCACATGATGGAGGAATATATTTGAACCAGAATTCGGCCGAGGAGCTGCTTTCAGTGCTAAGGCTCAGCCCCAGAATAGGCAGAATCATGATCCAGGAGAGCTGCGTTCGAGCATTCGTGGAGCGTGCTTTCCTCACGCTCACCACTCACCAAAGCCCAGCACTTCAGTGGATTTGCTGGGTTTTTGTTCCCTCTGCCTTGAAAGGAGCTGCAACAGCCCATGGGAGTGGAGGATGATCAAATGACTCAGCCACTTACTCATTTTCTTCCTCTGGAATTGCTCTTTAAAAGCTGTTGTGTGCATAATCCTCATTTTCTAAAAACAGCGTGCTGGGTCTCAAGCCTACCTGGATGTGGGTTTTCTGGGGGAGAAACTAAAACCAGCCAGCACATTTGCAGAGCGTAGCAAAAGAAGTGAGAAGAACTAGTTGAAATGACAGGGGTGCTCACCTGCTCAAAGGACCAAACGGAGTCCACCTTTGGCTTGATTTTGCCTTGATTGTAAAGGGCAAGTAGCCTGGCCACCACGCCACTTATGAGCTCAACTTCCTCATCCAGGTAACCCAGATGATAGCCACAAACAGCCTTGTTGACATGAAGCAGCTGCAAGGCACTGATGCTGAATTGGTTCCACCAGGTCTTTGCCATGGCCATCAGATTCTTCCTCTGCCCTGTTAGCAAGTTGGCTACACCTGGCAAGTTGAAGTGCAAAAAATTAGCATCCATCAGTGTGCTAGGTGTTATGCAGTTCCCAGCACTGACACCATCCTTGGATTTATTCTCCCCTGTACAGGCAGCAGGCTTAATTTCTTGGAAGATGCTGCTGGGCAGAAACAGGCTAAAGCCTCAAAAGCCACATCCTCTCATCTGGAAGTCATGGGGATGGCTGAGGTTATGCAGTAGCAAGTGATAAAGTACTCTGCACATGCACAGACACACCCCAAGGCCACTGGACCACATTGGCAATCTTTGGCTCATTGTTATGAGAGAACAGTTTCTTCTACATCTTTCCAGACAAAGTTCAAATGTGGGGGAAAATGCCTGGCCATAGGTGAGAAAGCTGCAGGCGGGAGACAAGTTCCCCCAAATTTCCCCTTTGCCTCCATGCCAGATTCTTTGATCTTTATCACAGATGCTGGGAAAAGCTGTTACTGTCTAGTTAACTGCCCTGGTCTTTGAGACAAGAAAGATTTGAGTGGTCACCACGTTTGGGTCAAGACATTTTTTTCACCCAACTCAGATTGCTGAGCATGATCCTGGGTTGCTTTCTCCTCAGAGGAGGCCTTTCCTTGCAGCACACTGTTTACTCACCCACTTGCGCCCTCTCAACTACTTGTTATAAAGGCAATTTACAGTTAAAACCACACACAATAAAAGCAGCAAAGTAACAACAAAGTCATAGTGTGACACCACAGCAGAGAAGGCTCTCTCCCAGGGTGCCCCTTGCTTCACTTCAGCACCCAGATAAGGGCCTCTGAAGATGACCTCAGTGCCCAGACAGGTTTACGTGGAAGCAGTCAGGCCCCAAGCCATGTAATGAATTCCAAGAGAAGCACCAATATCTTGAGTTGGGCTTGGAAACAGACCAGCCCCAGCAGAACTGTTCAAGCACAGGTGAGACAAGATCCCAATGACCAGCCCAGTTAGCAACCCAGCAGCTAGCTGCATTTTGTACCAACTGTGGCTTCTGGGCCATCTTCAAAAACAGACCCAAAGACAACATTGTGACCATGCTCAGATGAATAAGCTGAGATATGAATGAGTCTTTTAGCCATACATACAGCCCTTTTACATGAGTTGGCAAACAACACAGGATGTCTTCTATTAACCACAGTTTCTGGGTTTGGACAAAATGGGAAACTATAGTTAATACCTTCAGAACAAGCCAGGATATTAAGCCAACTTCAAACCATGGCTTAAATCCTGGCTTGCTCCAAAGTCTGTATCCCGCCTCCCAGCTGAGCAGAGCAGAGGACGCTGCTCCAGCTGGTCTAGAGACTACAGAAGCAAGCAAGCTCCCAGAGAGCGAGCAAACAGGGGGAGCAAACAGGAGTTGACTAGGGGAGCTGCAGTGGCAGAAGAGACAAAGGAGACAAGGGCAAAGAGGTAAGTGGGCTGGCGGAAGCCCAGGGGGCTGTCCATTTCCTGCTGAGTGGCTGTGAGCTCACCAGGTGCCCCTGAGAGCTTCAATTAATTGGGGGGGGGTGGCCTGAGTACTCCCAGCAGCTGTGTGGGCAGGAAGCTTCCATCTGTTTCCTGCCTCCCAGCTGAGCAGAGCAGAGGAAGCTGCTCCAGCTGGTCTAGGGACTACAGAAGCAAGGAAGCAAGCTCCCAGAGAGCGAGTGAACAGGGGGAGCAAACGGGGGTTGGCCAGGGGACCTGCAGTGGCGGAAGAGACAAAGGAGGCAAAGGCAAAGAGTGAGTAGAGGACCAGGCACAGGCTACTCTAGAACAACCAGGAAGCTAGACACAAAAAAGGAAAGGAGTCTATAGAAGGGCAAGAATCTCCAGTGGTGGTGACCTGCAAGGTGTATGCCATGTTTGTTTTCTTGCCTGAGAACAACATGGCCTACACACGCAACAAGTGCAAGTTGATCACGCCGCTGGAAGAAAAAGTAAGAGGACTGGAGCGGCAAGTGTTGACCCTCCAGGGAATAAGAGAACACGAAGAGTACTTGGACAGAATGGTGGAACTACAGCAGCAAAGTGAAGAACAGACACTAGAAGAGCAACAGCAAGCTGAGGCAGAAGAAGAAAATGCTGAGGTGAGGAAAAATGACGTAGAGGATACTTCTTGGAAAAGGGTGACAGGAGCAGAAGAACTAGACGCCACTCCGCACCAGTGGAAGCAGTGGAACTAGGGAACTGTTTCCAGGTACTTGAGGATGAGAATGGAGGACAGCCTGCAGAGGAAGAATTACAGGGGAACCTGCATGACAGCAAGTAAGAGGCTGAAGGTCAGCCAAGCAGAGGCGATTAAACTAAGGCCTACAGCTACAAGAAGAGTAGTAGTAGTGGGAGACTCCTTGCTGTGTGGGATCGAAACCCAAGTATGTCGCAAAGACCTGTGGACTCGCCAGGTATGCTGTCTCCTGGGAGGACGGATTAGAGATGTGACTGAAGGGTTGCCTGCACTCATGAAGCCCACAGACAGGTATCCCTTTCTTCTCAACCATGTGGGAACAAATGATACCGCCAAGTGGAGCTACAAAGAAATCACGTCAGACTTTGAAGCTTTGGGAAGGAACCTCAAGAACTTTGGGGCCCAGATAGTTTTCTCATCCACCCTTCCAGTAGTTAGAAGAGGGATAGAAAGGGAAAGAAAAATACTCCGCGTGAATGACTGGCTATGAAGGTGGTGCTGACAAGAGAGATTTGGATTCTGGGACCACGGACTATACTTCCTGGAAGATGGACTGTTGGCAAGGGACAGGTTGCATCTCACAAAGGATGCGAAGAATGTGTTTGGCCACAGCATGAAGAACTTCATCAGGAGGGCTTTAAAATGAATCCTACGGGGAAGGGAGATGTAAAGTTGGGGGTAACAACAGACGAACGCTCATGCACCGCAATGGAGAGAACAGCTCTAATAGTACCCAATCATAGTCTTCAGAAACATGTAAGAAGAAAGCCAGACTATGAAGCACATGTTCTTCTATGTCTATATATTAATGCCCAGAGTATGGGAAACAAACAGAACGAACCTGAACTCTTAATACAAGAGGGAAATTATGACTTGATAGGTGTAACTGAGACTTGGTGGGATGACTCTCATGACCGGAATACAGCAATTGAAGGATATAACTTGTTCAAAAAGAACAGGAGGAACAGAAAGGGAGGTGGCATTGCACTATATTTGAAAAATACATATCTCTGCACAGAAATACAGGAGGATGAGCTTGGTAGCCCCATCGAGATCATCTGGGTTAAAATAAATGGAGCAAAGAATAAAAGGAACCTGGTGGTTGGAGTCTACTACCGGCCACCCAATCCAGGAGAAGAGGAGGATGAAACTTTTGAAAAGCAAAAAGCCAGTGTTTCAAGAAGCATGATGTAGTCGTAATGGGGGACTTCAATTTCCCCGATATTTGTTGGGAGACAAATTCTGCAAAACATGGCCCCTCCAGGAACTTCCTGACTTGTGTGGCAGATAACTTCCTCCTACAGAAAGTAGAGGTAGGAACTAGAGGATCTGCTATCCTTGACTTGATCCAAACTAACAGAGATGACTTGGTGGGTAAAGTCGCAGTTATAGGAACTCTGGGGGAAAGCGGCCATGTTATACTTGAGTTCATGGTTCTAAAGAAAGCACAAGCCAAGTGTAGCCAAACGCATACCCTGGATTTTAGAAAAGCTGATTTTAATAAACTCAGAACAATGATCAGTAAGGTCCCATGGCAAGTGACTCTAACAAGAGAAGGAGTCCAAGATGGGTGGGAGTTTTTAAAAAAGGAAATTCTCACAGCACAATTACAAACAATTCCAACAAGAAAGAAAGGTGGAAGACAACAGAAAAAGCCAATGTGGCTTCACAAAAAGCTAAGAGATGACCTGAAAACAAAAAAGTACACATATAAGAAGGGGAAAGAAGGCCAAGCAACAAAGGAAGAGTACAGGCAGGTAGTACAGAATTGCAGGGATGGCGTCAGGAAGGCTAAAGCTGAGAATGAGCTGAGGTTAGTGAGGGATGCTAAAAGCAACAAAAAAGCTTTCTTCAGCTACATGCAAAGTAAAAGACCGAGGAAAGAAATTGAGGTTCAGCTATTAAATATTAAATAAGGATGGCAAAATGGTAACAGATGACAAAGAAAAGGCAGAAGTGCTCAATTCCTACTTTGGCTCAGTCTTCTCCCAAAAGAGGGTCTATGACCCCCCTGGCAAAGGCAAAGTACAGGCTGAAGGGGCAGGATTGCAGCTTGAGATCAATAGGCATATGGTCAAGGAACACCAAATTACTTTGAATGAGTTCAGATCTCCAGGGCCAGATGAACTGCACCCTAGAGTAATAAAGGAACTGGCAGAAGAACTCTCAGAACCGCTGTCTATACTCTTTGAGAAATCATGGAGGATGGGGGAAATGCCAGATGACTGGAGGAGGGCTAATGTTGTCCCTATCTTCAAAAAGGGCAAAAAGGAGGAACCTGGGAACTACAGACCAGTCAGTCTGACATCAATCCCTGGGAAAATTCTGGAGCAGATGATAAAGCAATCCATCTGTAAGCACCTTGAAAACAATGCAGTGATAACTCGAAGCCAGCATGGATTTGTCAAGAACAAATCCTGCCAGACGAATCTGATCTCATTCTTTGATCAGGTAACCTCCCTTGTGGACTGTGGGAATGCTGTGGACATAATATACCTCGACTTCAGCAAAGCTTTCAACAAAGTGCCCCATGATATCCTGATGAGCAAACTAGCTCAAAGTGGGCTAGATGAAACAATGATCTGGTGGATCCACAGTTGGCTAGAAAATCGGACTCAAAGAGTGCTTATCAATAGGATCTTCTCAAACTGAGGAGAGCGGGGTACTGCACCAAACAGTCCTGGGCCCAGTGCTTTTCCACATTTTTATTAATGACTTGGAGGAGGAGGTGCAGGGAATGCTGATCAAATTTGCAGATGACATAAAATTGGGAGGGATAGCTAATACTTTGGAAGACAGAAACAAAATTCAAAGTGACCTTGATAGACTGGAGCGCTGGGCAGAAAACTACAGAATGACATTTAATAGGGATAAATGCCAAGTTCCGCACCTAGGAAAAAGAAACCAAATGCACAGTTACAAGATGGGGGATATGTGGCTCAACAACACTACAAGCGAGCAGGATCTTGGAATTGTGGTAGAGTCAACAATGTGATGTGGCTGCAAAAAAGGCAAATGCTATTTTGGGCTGCATTAATAGAAGCATCGCTTCCAAATCCTGGGAAGAACTAATTCCCCTCTACTCAGCACTGGTTAGGCCTCATCTGGAATACTGTGTCCTGTTCTGGGCACCAATTTTAAGAAGCATGCAGACAAACTGGAGAGGGTTCAGAGGAGGGCAACAGCGATGATCAGGGGACTGGAAACAAAGCCCTATGAAGACAGACTGAAACTACTGGGCATGTTTAGCCTTGAGAAGAGAAGACTGAGGGGAGATAGGATAGCGCTCTTCAAGTACTTGAAAGGTTGTCACAGAGAGGAAGGCCAGGATCTCTTCTCCATCATCCCAGAGTGCAGGACACGGAAGAATGGGCTCAAGTGCCAGGAAGCCAGATTCTGGCTGAACATCAGGAAAGACTTCCTGACTGTTAGAGCAATATGACAATGGAACCAATGACCTAGGGAGGTGGTGGGCTCTCCCACACTGGAGTTGTTCAAGACAAGGCTGGACAGCCATCTGTCAGGGATACTCTGACTTGGATTCCTGCATTGAGCAGGGGGTTGGACTTGATGGCCTTGTAGGCCCCTTCCAACCCTCCTATTCTATGATTCCATGATAGCACTCCTAACTCCCAACCCAAACAGCCTATCCAGAAGAACACCATGTTTCAGCAGCCTTCCCCAACCTGAGCCCTGCAAATGTGGACAAGGTGCTTGGCCAAGTCTGGTTGGCAACCTGTGTGCATGACCTTACCCTTCTTGGTTATCATATCTAACATAGAAGAGATGACTGGCTGTGTCCAGGAGGCTGTACATTTCTCCTTGAGAGAGGGGGTGGTACTGGCCTCTTTAACGGAAGTGGTGATTAAGCCACTCCTGAAGAAGCGTAACCTGGACCCAGAAGAACTGAACAACTACAGGATGGTTGCTTACATCCCCTTCTTGGGCAAGGTGCTTGATCGGGCAGTTGCTAGTCAACTCTAAACACTCTTGATTATCTGGATCCCTTTCAATCAGGCTTCAAAGTGGTTTTGGACCAGAAACTGCCTTGGTTGCCCTGTGCAATGACCTTTGCTGAGCAAAGGATGGGGGGACTGCGACCCTGTCGATTCTCTTGGATCTCTCAGTGGCTTTCAGTACCATCAACCATGGTATCCTTCTGGATAGGCTGTCTGGGTTGGGAGTTGGATGTACTGCTTTGCAGTGCTTCTGCTCCAAAAGGTGGTGCTGGGGAATTATTGTTCTGCCCCATGGCAATTGTCTGTGGGGTTCCACTGCGCCCTCTTATCCCCCATGCTGTTTAACATCTACATGAATCTGCTGGGGAGGATTATCTGGAGATGTGGCGGAGGTGTCACCAATATGTAGATGACACCCAGCTTTCTCTCTCTCCTTTTCATCAAACCCAGGTGAGGCAGTGGCTGATCTGAATCAGTGCCTGGGCACGGTCATGGACTAGATGAGGGCCAATAAACTGACTCAATCCAGACAAGACAGAGAAACTGTGAGCTCTCTGCCTGGCTAAGTAATGTTCACACTGTTCTGGAGGGGGTTGCACTTCCCCTAAAGGTTCAGCCATGCTGACTGGGGGGTAATGGGAGTTGTAGTCTAACACAACTAGAAGGTGCTGGGTCAGGGAAGGCTGTTCCAGAGGCTAAGGTCTGACATTGCAAACTGGCTCCAGGGCTGAGCTTTGTTACACTGAAGCACAGTAGTCTGCACATGCACAAAGGCATTTTCTTATTCTCAAGTTCCAGGTTTGAGCTTTGGGATTAAAAAGAAACTGGGGCTGGACCTTGATGGATCCTAACAAACAACACCCTAGATGGGATGCATGTTTTTTACTCACCATAGGTGACTAGTTTGCCCATTGGCTTAAGGAGGTTGAAGCCTTTTGTAGTATCTGAGCCCCCCAAAGGGTCCAAGACAACATCTACACCTAGAAAGTGGGAGAGAGAAAATTGCCATCATAACAGGTTTACCAAGACCCTCTGATAGAAAGCAAACAAAATATAAAATTCCACACCTGACATTTTAGACAAGTTGTAACGTTTATAATTTCAAAGGGTATTTTAAAACTACAATATTAAGTCTTGATAAAAATAAAATTAAGGGTATAATGTGAAGTGTTGGCCTCACCAAATTTATCAGCATACAACCAGCCTTAAACCTTTATGGTCAATATAAAAATGAGTATGTTTCTCTTTACTCTTGTTCTCTGCCTACTAAGGAACCTCTGTGTTTCACCTAAAGTTGGAGACAAATCCAAGTAACAACTGGATTTTGTATTTTAAAAATGGGAGAATCACACATGCGTTTGTCCCAACAGTCCTAGGGGCAACTTGAACCCTGTATGCCACCTAGCAGAATCTACACCAAGGGTGGGCAACATGAAGCCCATGGGCCGCATGCAGTCTCCGTCATCCTCTGGTGTGTGACCCCCACTGAAATTCGTGGCTGAAATTTGTGCAGCAGCAGCAAAAAAACCCCACCAAAAGCATTAAAAGGGACAACTTTAGCTTGAAAACATGCTACATTTGTTCCTTTTAACATTCTGTAGCAACGTGCTACCAAAATCTGGTGGCAAACCACTATTTTTTTTGCCACTGCCGAATTTTGCAGTGCAGCAGTGTGGCCCGTGGGGCAGGTCTGGAGTGGGGTCAAACATGGCCTCTATGCCCCCAAGCTGCCCACCCCGGTCTAACCATTTAAGACTGCACCTCCTCCTCCACTCCATCTTAAGACTCTGATCATAAAGACTTCAGTACTTCAACATCAAAAGCCAGTGTCCCCACCACCACTCTCCTCTCCACCCGCCCCACTTGGTTGCCTGATGACGAGACCTGGAGTTCTCGAAAGTTTGCCCACAATTCTATGCATATTTGGTTGGCCCTAATAAAGGTATTTCCTGACTGTGGATTGTGGGGTTAAGTCCATCTTTGGGCATGCTGGGGGAAAAAAAAAATAAAGATCAGTAGGGCTGTAAGGCCATCCATCTAGATGTATTGATTTTAAAAAGTGAACCCTGACAAAACCAGACGGCAGTTTTTTAAAAATACAAGTACTTATGAAAACCATGAATGGCAGAGCCCATTTGAGAAGAGTCCTCTCCTAAAGTGCCTGCTGTGACAGTTACGTGCATCTTCTTCTAACTCAGACTCTCCCATGCCTGATGCTGGTTGGGGCTAGTCCAACACATCTGGAGGGCACCAGAAGGGGGAAGGCTGCCTAACCAAAGGAAAAGGGGCCTTTCTTTCAAGAATTATTGTTTGCATTTAATCTGCACATTTATGCAGATTTAATTGCTTAATTTTAAATTCATATGATCAATCAACTAAGACACCCTAATTGGTTGAAAGCCCTAGAAATTAGAATATATAAAACCTTTTTTGCAAATAAATTAAAGTTAGCTCAATTTGCTTGGGAGTTCACCCACCTTTATTTCAGGTATATATTAACCCTATGTCACAAGCAGAAAGCCAGACCGCATGCAAACAGCGTTTCAGATACATCCTGCCCCCAGCTCCCTCCCTGCAGTCCCTCTTACTTACCTTTGGGTGAGATTTTTCGGACCTCCACCACATAATCAGCTGCCCGGTAGTCAATGGGGTGAGTGACCCCGTTCTCCTTGAGGGCGTCGTGCTTGGAAGCAGAAGCTGTGCCAAAAATGGTGACATTTTCCACAGTTTTGCAGAGCTGGACTGCTGCAGTTCCTACTCCACCTGGAAAAGCGGGGAAAAGAGTGCCCAGTGAATAGGAGAACATGATGCAGAGGATGTGGAGGCATTGGCAACGGACAGCTGCGTGCAGTGCTTTGTGCTGCCATCCCACTTCATCCGAAGGTGGGGGGATTTGTCTCCCTGCTCCAGAGAAAGTTCACTGTCAAGTTCTGAGAGAGCTGCTCTCCTGGCCCACAGCACAGGAAGTACAAGATAGGCTGATGAGCCAAAGAAAGCAAGCTTCTGGAGTCTCGCAGACGTTCACCAGGACTCATAACTTCTATGCCTGAACTTGGATATTTCTGCTCAGGCCTAAATTAGATCAATAAGAGATGTTATGGCCGGTACCGTGAAATGAGCAAGGCCGCAAAACTATATAAATACTATACATTTAAACACCGGGTTGAAACTGCTTCACAGGCTTGACACCCCATCCCCCACCCTCCTCAGCCACCACAAAGAACCCCAGGAGATGAGTTTTTGTGAGTGACAAGAATTCTTTAGCGCAGGGATGGGCAGCCTGTGGATCTCTAGATGTTACTGGACTACAACCCCCACCATCCCTTATCACTGGCCATGCTGGCTGGCCTGATGGGAATTGGAGTCCAAAAGCTTCTGGAGGTTCACAGGTTCCCCAGGTTTGCATTAGAGAAACTTCAGTCTCTTTACGGTATTACAATTCACAAAAAAGAAGCCATGACAATTAAACAGATTCAACATTGATTAGAATGTCACACTCCAATATACAATGTGGTGTAGTGTCAGAATATGACTGTGGAGACCCAGGTACAAAACCCTACCCCCACCCCAGCTCACTGTCAGTCACTATTTCTCAGTCTAACCTATTCACTGTGAAGATAAATGAGCGGGATCCACATATGCCACCTCAAGCTCCTTGGAAGAAAGGTGGGATCTATAATAAATGTAATAAATATGTTAGAATAATAGAGTTGGAAGGAACCTTGGAGATCTAGTTCACCTCCTGCTTTGCAATGCAGGATGCAGCTATAGCATCTCTGACAGATGGCGGTCCAGCTGATGTTCCAATACCTCCAGCAAAGGAGAACCCACCACCTCCTGAGGCAGCCTGTTCCATTGGCTAACAGCCTTCACAGTTAGAAAGTTTCTCCTAGTGTTTAGCTGAAATCTGCTTCCCTGCAATTTCCATCCATTGGTTCTAGCCCTGCCCTCCGGAGCAACAGAGAGTAACTCTGCTCCATCTTCTTCAAGACAGCCTTTTAGTTATTTGAAGATGCTTTCGTGTCTCCAGCTAATCTTTTAGTAGTGCAGGAAGAAATAGTTCTCGTCCTAGAGCCACTTTGGGAGTTACTCCTCTTGCTTTGAGCAGTATAGCTATACCTCACTAGCATAGAAGGGGCCATTCTTGTTACCTGCTGCCATGTGGACAAGGACGCTCTGGTTGGGCCGCAGGTTGCCGAAGTCAAAGAGGACCATGTAGGCTGTGATGTAATTGACCAGAAAGGCAGCGGCTTCCTCAAAGCTCATCCCTTCTGGCATGGGAAAGGTCTGATTGGCTGGGACGGTCACAATTTCTTGCCAGAGACCCGATCTGGCCATCACCATCACCTTATCACCTACCTGGCACAAGAGGAGAGAAGAGGACTGTTAGGGCTGACAGAGCCAAGTCCACAGCACACCCAGTGCTGAAAATAGGAGCCTTCCCACCAGACAACAGGGGTCTCTCCTTTTTGGTGCAATCTGTGCAGTTATTTCAGAGATTCAGGCAAATTTTGCCAAAGCAGCATTTGTCTCGTGGATTCTGCATTCTTCACTGAGATTTCCAAGTGAACAGCAGGTCACCTTCTCAATTGAGAATCAGTTGTGGATGGTGGCCATGCAACAGGTGTATGCTTGTGAACCAGAAGGAAGTTGTTAGCAACCATGCTTTGCAGTGTCTACATAGTGTAAGCACTACCTATATGTTAAGATAAATAGTGTAGAGCTCCTGTAACTTAGTTTGAGCTGTGACACTCACCAGGGTCTAGTTCCAGCCTGTGTCTCACACAGAGGAGATGTAAACTTAAAAGGAATTTGGTATGCTTAGGCTACAGCAGCCTTCCCCAACCAGATGTGTTCAACTACAGCTCCCATCATCCTCAACCAGCATGGGGATGATGGGAGTTGTAGTTCAGTGCGCCTGGAGAGCACCAGGTTGGGGAAGTCTGGGCTAGAGAAAAGGATATTAAGATGGAGTACATGAAAATGTGCTAGTACCTAAAAGGACATGAGAAAGGACAGAAGGGAGAACAAGACTTCCCTTGTTCTCTGAGGACCCCCATGTAGAAAGCTCACAAAGGGGAAGACACAGTCAAGGATGAATGTCAGTCTGTTCTCACCAGTTGCTCTTAGCAGGCTTGGAAAAGATGGTCATGTGAAAAGTTCACATCTGGGAAGGAAGAGGTTTGGTTTGCATGGAAGCTGGTGGGGGAAAGGGTCCAGCTTCTGGTTGTTTATTGCCTCAAGGCACTGCTTTTGCAGGAACTCTGTGCTACCCAAAGGGGCATATGATGTTTGGGATAAGCATCACCTAACCCATCGTCAAGACTACCTGCCCATTAAAACAGCCAGCTATCCCATCCTGGGCTTTGAGGTGGTACAGAGGCTGGCCTACATAGTACTTTTTTTTTTAAAGGTACCAGGACACAAATCTGCCCAGAAGCTCACCTTTCTAACCTGGAAACCCCTCCGCCTTGCTGCCAGATGTGTGTGGGGGGCAGTAGCCACATAGTGGACAGGGAAAGGCACTCCCTATGCTCTGAGGCACATGTACAGCTTCACATGTTCTGAGGCCGAGTCCTGGCATTCAAATAAGTTCCAGGAGCAAGCATCAGGCCAGATTAAACCCTGCTTGCCTAGAAGATTTGTCACAGAGTAATCCCACTTACAAAAGGAAGTCCCGGGTGAATACTTTGTGGCACTAATGTGGAATATCCATGAGCAGAGGCAACATACCTCTGCATACCAAATGCAGATGCAGGGGAGAAACAAGACTATCTCCACCATTCAGCATATGGGTTTCCTGGAGGCATCTAGCTGGCTACCAATAGAAACAGGATGCTGGCCTAATGGGCCTTTGGTCCAGTTCACCTGTGCTGCTCTTCTGCAAGGAGCTTGCGAGATGGACAAAGGCATGCTGGAGGCTCTGACGCACATGGAAGAGGTCAGGGAAGGGGGCAGGGAGATGAGTGGGGCAGTGCTTTTAAGAATGAAGCAAGAGGTGTCAGGGATCTTGCCTCATCCCAGATGTGTATAAAGTGTTCAGTTCTTAGCAGTGAGAAGAAAACGCTCTGGCCGTGCCCAGTGTCACTTCATAAGTTCCATAGCTGACCTTGTAATTGTGGGTGTGGGGGGAGGAGAGGAAGAAAGGCACAACTGTGGAGGGAAGTTGCAACATACTTTGCCAAAGCTGAGTGTGCGGGTTTCGCAATAAAAGTGTGTGCAAACAAGCAAAACATTTCGCCACAGGCAGAAGGACATAGGTGGAAGCTACTCAGTACCAAGTACTGTTCCCTCTCCCCGGTGCTTCAGAAATTCAGTCAGTTGCATTATTCTGAAGGAAAAAGGACAGACTTCAGGCACAATGAAATACTGCTTTTAAAATAATGCATAACTTATCGGTAGAACTCAACACCGCATGCCACTGAGATGTTTGCTAAGTTAATGTATTCTAAGGGAGGGTTAGAAGAGTCTTTGGAAAGCAGGAGCAAGGGCCCCCAGCAAGTCCTGAGAGCCAGCTGCATGGTCACCATGATCAGAAGCAGCTGACTTCCACAGCTGCAGAGTGCCAACGGGGGCAGAGCGTGGTCATGCCTGCCTCAAAAATCTGTGGCACATATGGCTGGCCCCCATCATCAGATGGGCCCCTCTTTCTCCAAGCAGTGTCCCCAGGAACCCTGGGCCTCCCCAGTGAGAAGATCAGCAAGAAGCTTCCCTGAAAAAAGGCAACTTACTGTGCAATCCTATGCATGTTTAGACAGAAAAAAGTCCTACAACTCCCAGCATGCTCCAGCCAGCATGGCTGGCTGGGGCATGCTGAAAGTTGTAGGATTTTTTTTCTGTCTAAGCATGCATAAGATTGCACTCTTAATGTTTATAGTCTTCGCCTCCAATAAGCAGCTGGAGGAGAGGACTGTGTTCTCATTCATTCATTCATTTATTATATTTCTATACCGCCCCATAGCCGAAGCTCTCTGCGCAGTTCACAAAAATAAAAAAACATTAAAATACATTATATAAAATATAAAACCATTCACATAACATAGAACAAATAACACACACAACAACATACATCTAAAACAAAAATCAGCCAAAGACAATCAAGAGACTCATCATAGCTGCCAAATGCCTGAGAGAAGAGGGCAGTTTTAACCTGGCACCGAAAAGATGACAATGTTGGTGCCAGGCGGGCCTCATCAGGGAGATTATTCCATAAACAGGGAGCCACCACTGAGAAGGCCCTCTCCCTTGTTGCTGCCCTCAGAGCCTCCCTCAGAAGAGGCTGCCGGAGGAGGACCTTAGATGCAGCGCACACTGTGCGGGTCGGTTCGTGTAGGGAAAGGCGTTCCATCAAGTACTGTGCTCCCGAGCCATGTAGGGCTTTATAGGTCAAAATCAGCACACTGAATTGGGCTCGGAAGCATATAGGCAGCCAGTGCAAGCGGGCCAGAATTGGTTCTATATGTTCAGACCTTCTGGTCCCTGTTATCAGTCTGGCTGCCACATTTTGCACAAGCTGCAGCTTCCTAACTGTCTTCAAAGGCAGCCCCACATAGACGGCATTGCCGTAATCTAAATTCTGAGTCATCCTCTCAGTGTATGCAGGGCAATGGTGAAATCCAACACACCCAGGCAAGGAAGCGTTCACCTGGCTGGGACGTCTCCTAGAACCCTCTGCAGGTTCTGTGGCAGATGCACAAGGACTCCTCAGCAGATCAGTCCATTTACAGTTGTCTCAAGAAAAAGCCTTAAAACGAATCAAGCACCTAATCGACCTAGCATGGAAATGGCTGCACTAAGGGGACCAATAATAAGATCTTTGCATCTCATACACACACGCTACATTATAGTGGTTGGGTGTGTGGGCTCCTGGAGGTGCTGTGGAAACAATAGATCCCTCTGGCACCACGCCCAGATTTCCGTCTGCCAGCCATGCATCTCTCCTGCTGAAAGAAAACACAACCATTTCCTCTGCAGAGGGGAAATCCTGTGTTTATTTGGCTCTAATATCAGGAAAACAGCATAATTGTGGCCCAGCATCCTTCACCTTCTGCATGAACTTCCCTCTCCAGTACAGCCATGAACACTTTGGGCATGTTGTTTAAGGCCAAACGGCAAACTTCACGCTCAGTTGTCCAAATTAACAAAAAGAAGAAAGATTCCAGTGCTGCATAAGTTCTATTGAGCAATTCACCCCCACAGGATTAGAATCACCCACACTGTTGCATCTTTGTCACCTGTCCACACAGCCTGTCACACACTGGGGCTGGGCATATGCGGCTGGGGGGAGGGGGCGCTTCGCTTCTTGTGTAGGCTCCCTGTTCGGTTGAGAACCCCCATTTGCCAAGGTTCTAAATGGCACAAGGAGCCTACACAACTAGAGTCTAGCCCCCAAAGCATGACAGGCTGCAGGGACGGCCAATGAGGATTTGGAGGGGACACATTCAATGCACTTGTCCCTGCTCCCCCCGCACACACGATTCTAATTGGGTGGGGAGCAGGCTTTTGAACAGGGCTAGAGCAACTGGAAGACAGTTAAAGGTAAGACGACAACAACTAGGAGAGTCCCATCCACTGCGTGGGCAACTACAATCTTGGGCGCGCCAGGCTCAAATCGCATCTCAGCCATGGCCCTGCTGGAGGGGGAGGTCCTTCTCTCTCTCAGCATCTATGTGGAATTCAGTTGAACAATGCACCCTCTCACTCAAGTCTCAGGCTGCTAGAGGGCGGGCCTGCCATACGGAGGCAAGGCTCCAGTCCAAAACACACTTAATAAGGAGTGAAGACTTGTGAATTCTGTGGGACGTGCTTCCCAATAAATATGGATGGAATAGAAGAGTTGCGGATGAAGAGCAATTTTGTAAACAAGGATGAAAATGCAGCTATGCACCATAAACCTTAAGGGTGGAGAAGGGTCTGAAGCCTGTTACAATGCAATAGCTGTGCACATGACCCCATTTGTCACTAATGGAATCATACAGTGGAAAAGTGGGGGGAGGGGGAGGAAACACCGCTACATTGTTTTTGGACATCCTATCTCGGTAGCTCCCACTTGTCTGTGTGGTATGTTACTTTCCCAGCAGCATAACTGGCAAATGTGAACTGAGCTGTCTAAAAGTCAAACAACCCAAGGTCAAGTTAACAGCATCTTTATGAATTAAGAAGACTGCACTGACTCTGTTGCTATTGAGTAGCTCATGTCCGAGGAATCTTTTTGTTACAGCCTTCTTCAGGTAGTTTCTAACTCTTTGTATTGGCCATCCACGTCCCCACATGTTCCCACGTTGCTACGGACAGATTGTCCAATACATACAAAGGGGCTAAAAATGCAAATAGATGCATCACCTAATCCTAGTGTAGAATGTAGCCCTGGCCTGCCGACATGTGGTGGCTGGTTCAGAATATAGAGAACTTCACCTTTTGGTGTAGATAAGAGCTTAAAGACATCATGGCTGGGGGATGATGAGAAGTGTAGCCCAACACATCTCAGAGATGCCAGGTTGTGGAAGACTCTAAGAGTGCACACACATACTGCTAACCACATTAGCAGTTTGTTCAGATCTATAGAATCTGACTTCAAATTGCAAAACTTTAGTGCAAAAATTAAAACCCTTGTGCACAGAGAGAAATAGTGTGTGTAAAAGCTGGCTCTTCCCCAATCAGCTGTCTGTAAGCTCTCCCAGTCACTGGATAAGCTACAGTGATATTATAGAAAATTAAACATTTTAACTGCTCAGGGAGAACAGAACACTGAGAAGCACTGCAGCTGAAATTCACATATTCATTGGAAATAACCTACCAAATCTTTGTCTGCAGATACCATTATATTGTAAGTTCCCCCTTGCCCCCCCCCCTCCTGACACATGGTGCCTATGAGATGCTGACATTGTTGGGATGGGGAGAGGAAGAAGACAAGGACTATGTTAGTATGTATCCCCCTCGCTTAAAAAAAAAATTGCTCATGCTATCTATACCATGCCAGTGGCCCAGGCTCCCTACATGCACAAATCTGGAACCCTGGGAAGAACTCTGAAGTATGGCCACAACTTGGGGTTGGATCCATCTAATGTTGGTCATCTGCTAAGAGAACAGAAACCACTAGCAGATTCCCCCAATGCCCCCCAAATCTGCTCAGTAGGGTTGGAGGACACACTGAAGCAGATTTGGAGCACTTGTGTGGGGCTGTAGTGTGGGGAAGAGAGGCCAAGGAAGTCTGTTGCACCAGTGGAAGTCACAACCGTTGGATCCAATCCTTGGAGCAGAGAAACAGAAGGCGATGAAAGCGTTAAGCCCAAGCACACACACTGTGCTGCTGCTCCCTTGCAAATCCCCCCCCAAAAAAACTAGTTTTCATGGTTGCTCCTTACAAGCTCTTATAAAATCATAGTAAAACTACCACCAGATGTTTCACTGGAACAAGTTACAGGGCCTGCACCGTGCGCTTGCTCATTTTGTCATAGATGAAGCAGCCCTTAATGCAGCATTCAGGGAGAAAAGATGAACAGCGTCTATCTAAAGGTTGCTTCGGACAGAGCAGTAGCTCCACACTCCCAGCTGTGCATGGGGCAGGCCAGGGGGCAGAACCTCCTCCCACCCCAAGGCTATCAATCTTGGAGAAGCTGCAGGTGGAGTGGGGGGAGCACATTCCAATGATGGGTGGGGCCAAAGGGGCAGGTCCACAACACCAGCCTCTTTTAGCTTAAGCTTAAAGCTCTTACAGCCAGCAGCTGAGCCCTGGCAGAGGCATTTCAGTCTCTTAGAAGCGGGAGGGGGGATGCAAAAGCCAGGGCACCTTCAAATAGCCAGGGGCTGGAGGAAATGGGGTGGGTCCAGAGGAATGGGGTGAGGCAATCTGAGGGCCTCAGAGGGGACAGACTGGGACCCCAGCGGGGGCTGAGGTGCTGCACCCTGGGCTAAGTGGTGTTCATAGTCAAAGAATGCAACAGGCTGAGGAGGCCAAGCTCCACTTCCAGGAGGTGGGAAAGAAATCAGTTTCTCAGTAAAGCTTCCAATAACCCCTCACAGATGTTGGTAGCAAGGAGGAGTCAGTCAGTATCACATACTCTCGGCCCTTGCATAGCACAGAGCTGGTGCAGTCCTCAACGCAGGGGGCTGGCCTCTGTAAGTAGTTACACACAGGCGTGGACTATGTGCATGAATAGTGCAGCTTCCAAGACAGAGACATACATAAGACTGCTGCACTATGAACACAAAAGACCACAGCAGCTTCTTCCACGACTAGGGGGAAAAGTGATTTTTCTAGACACCAAAGCAGTTACTGCAATTTTCTATCTGTCCTGCTTCAGGTGTTAATTTCCACATTAAAAACAACTTTCAAACCATAGCAACAGCAACCTCACTACAGCTAGAAGGTTTTTAAGTGTTCAGCACCCCATTTGTTGGACAAGTGCTTTAAAGCAGTGGTCCCCAAAGTGGGGTGTGCAAGGCGATCCACTGGGGTGCACAAGCCGCCTAATAACTGAGCAGCCTCCTGATGCCCTGACGAGCTGCCATTGTGTGTAATGATGGCGGTGGCAAGGGAGCAGGAAGGGGCAGGAGCAGAGAGGGAAGCTCCATGGCATTTCTCCCTCGGCTCCAGTCCTATTCTGCCTCTGCCGCAGCCACCAAAAGCAACTGTGCCGGTCTCTGCCAGACACGACAGAAGAAGGTGCGGTTGCTTGCTCAGCCGTGGCACTGGAGCAGCTGCCATCCTGTCGAAGGACAGCAAATTTGCTCACCTTTTCTGTGATGACAAGTGGTGGTCAGTAGTATGCTACCTAGCCGATATTTTTGAAAACATAAACAAGGATTGATGTAATAAATCTACAGATGGCAATTTTTGTGAACCACCCAGAGAGCTTCGGCTATTGGGAAGGATAGAAACAAAATAAATAAATAAATCACAGAGCAGTACAAGCCACTGCAACAGAACTGGCATTCTTCTTCAAGCAGCAAAGTCATGCTGAGGTAAACATTGGGGGTTCTATCCAGTTGTATCATTCCACTAGTGTAAAGCTTCTACCACTTGCAGAAGGCCTATTTTCATTCTTGCCAAAGTGTTAAATCCATCATCATCATCATTATATTTATATCCCACCTTTTCCCCAATACTGGGACTCAAGGCGGCTTTACAACATTAAAACTTGTACAATTAAAACCTATAAATAGAAATATAAATACAAGTGTACAAAAGTTACAAATATAATTAAATCATCAGTATTAAAATTGTAAAAATATCAAAACATTAAAAGACAAGAAAAATAGTATCCATCCATCATATTTTCACAGGTCCAGAGTAGTTATCCCCAAAGGCCTGCTGGAACAAAGAAGTTTTTACATGCTTATGAAAGCGTATCAAGGAGGGTGCCACTCTCGCCTCCCTGGGAAGGGAGTTCCAGAGCCTTGGGGCAGCCACCGAGGCGGCCCACGTTCCCACCAGACATGCCTGTGATGGTGGCGGGACGGCAAGAAGGGCTTCCCCTGAGGATCTCAGAGCATGAGTAGGCGCAATACTTTCATTCCACTTGCACAAAACGCTCCACAACTCATTACAACTCCATTAAGCTACATGTTGCTTGCGCTGGTTGTGCTGCAGCCACTAGCAGAACAACATCAACTCTTGACATTTTTCTGCTAGCATAATGTTGAATATAACCCAGGTTGAACACACTTCAACCAATAGAGGTAACCCTGAGTATTGTCCATGAGCTTGGCACACCAAATACAGTGGTTAGAGACAGGGCACTGGTAACGACAACACTTTTGCACTATTAAATTGTGCTTCCAGTTGATGAGGCATTGTGCTGTACGCTCATGTAACTCTGGATTCTCCAGTGCTGTGGAGGCTGGTGACTCCAATGTCAGTGGGGAAGTGCATCTGCTCCAGGTTTCAGTCAGAACGCTGAAGGAGCCATCCACGGTGCTGACCCCAATCCCTAAAATAGGTCCAGCACCTTGGAGAGCTCCTTCAGAGTTCTGACTGGTTCTGGCTGACACCCAGAGCAGATTCATAGCCCCTCTGACATCGAAGCTTCCAGCCCCCAACACGGCGCCCACAGACCCCCGCCTTGGCCACGGCCGGGCTCCCTGCCCCTCCTGACTGCCATGCTTAATTTGTTTAGATTTTTTAAATTTTAAACAAACAGTTTTTAACTGGGAGGCTGACATACTGTGAAGGGGGTGTCCTGTGGGCCCCAGAACCATTCTGTGAAAATAAAAATTGTGGGTGGCTGCAGTCCAGCTTGCTCAGTTACCCAGAAAAAAAAAGAAGGTAAACTAGAGGGTGGTAGGGAGCAGGGAAGGGGGAGTGAAGGGCTGCTTGCCTGTGCGCGCGCACGTGCATACGCGTGGTGTGTTACTTTTTGGTGTGAGTGGGTGTTTTGCCTGCGTGTGTTTCTCTGAGCATCACCAGTTGCCCTTCTGTGAACTGAGTATTCTGTTGCGTCACATGGGGGTGTACTGTGATTTGGCAGTTGAGGCTCAGATCCAATCTTTGCCTTGTACTCAGTTTCTTGGTCAAGTTACTTGTCTCTGAGCCTCATCAGTTTGCCTTTTGTGAAATGGGTGATGGAGCAGAAAACTGGTTTCAAAAGTGTGGTTTTGGATTTTGGAGTTTAGACCCCACTCCTGTCTTATACTTAGGTTTTGGGGCAAATTCTTTTAAGTCTCACCAGTCTTTTAGTCTTGATTCTTTTAGTCTCAGCAGTTTGCCTTCTAGAGAATGGGTGTTTTGAGAATGGGCCACGCCCCCCATGGCTGCCATTTTGTAAGCATGCCCACATCACTTGCAAAACTCCAAATGTGCCTACCGATCCCAAAAGGCTGGGGTTCCCTGATGTAGCTAAAGTGTACAAAGGAAGAATACCAAGATTTTCTCTTTTTTCTCCTTTAAAATTTTGAATTAATTTAGCTGGAATGCCAAATATTTTTGACAGGGATTTTTATTTTGAAATGTCATTAAAATAGAGGAATCAAAACACATAACAAAACAACTAATGTACTAATTACGGTGAAAAGAAAACTAATTGATTACAGTCCTTACTATATCATGTCTAAGCTTGTGAGACAATTAAAGTAAAACTGCCTAAAGAGAAGCTTATTAACTACTGAGAGAGTTTGAATTACACCCCACCGTCTCCTCTGCATCTAAGATATGGGGAGTGCCTTTTCATTGGTGGCCTCTCAGTTGTCAAATTAGAGAAACTCACCTCACAGCTATTTTACTGTCCTGACACTATTTTCCCAGGCCTTTTAGGATCATTAGGCCATTTAAACAGGATCTTAATATCTGCAGTTCACAAGTGCATTGTTTCTTTTTTTAGCTCAATAATGATGATTTTATGGCTCTCCCTTTATTATTAGATTATGATTGAAATTATCTTAATCTCAGCTCTTCAACATTTTTATTAATGACTTGGAGGAGGAGGTGCAGGGAATGCTGATCAAATTTGCAGATGACACAAAATTGGGAGGGATAGCTAATACTTTGGAAGACAGAAACAGAATTCAAAGTGATCTGGATAGACTGGAGCGCTGGACAGAAAACAACAGAATGACATTTAATAGGGACAAATGCCAAGTTCTGCACCTAGGAAAAAGAAACCAAAGGCACAGTTACAAGATGGGGGATATGTGGCTCAACCACACTACAAGCGAGAAGGATCTTGGAATTGTTGTCGATCACAAGCTGAATATGAGCCAACAATGTGATGTGGCTGCAAAAAAGGCAAATGCTCTTTTGGGCTGCATTCATAGAAGCATCGCTTCCAAATCCCAGGAAGTACTAGTTCCCCTCTACTCAGCACTGGTTAGGCCTCATCTGGAGTACTCTGTCCAGTTCTGGGCACCACACTTTAAGAAGGATGCAGACAAACTGGAGAGGGTTCAGAGGAGGGCAACAAAGATGATCAGTGGACTGGAAACAAAGCCCTATGAAGAGAGACTGAAAGAACTGGGCATGTTTAGCCTTGAGAAGAGAAGTCTGAGGGGAGATATGATAGCACTCTTCAAGTACTTGAAAGGTTGTCACAGAGAAGGCCAGGATCTCTTCTTGATCATCCCAGAGTGCAGGACACGGAATAATGGGCTCAAGTTACAGGAAGTCAGATTCCGGCTGAACATCAGGAAAAACGTCCTGACTGTAAGAGCAATACGACAATGGAACCAATTACCTGGGGAGGTGGTGGGCTCTCCCACACTGGCAGCCTTCAAGACGAGGCTGGACAGCCACTTGTCAGGGATGCTCTGACTTGGATTCCTGCATTGAGCAGGGGGTTGGACTCAATGGCCTTGTAGGCCCCTTCCAACCCTACTATTCTATGATTCATTTTTTTGTTTTAGGATTTTTGTGTTGTTGTTAATGGATTGTTTTGTTGGATCTGCAATTTTAAATGGTTTAATTGTTCATTGTCCTGAGAACTCTGGTTATGGGGCCACTAAATAAATATGTAAGCCAAGGGTATGCAACTGGCACCCACGGGCACCAATGCGCCCTCAGACACCTTCCTTGGTGCTCACCAAGACACCCTAATTTTCATTTTAAAAATATTTTATGTGCGCTTACTGGCAGCTGGGATTGCTTCAAAGCTAAATGGGCTGGGATCTTAATTTTCCATGAATGTTTCTCGGCAGGTGACTTGAACTTTGTGACTACCCAGGCCCATCCATAGCAGCCATTTTATGGTTGTGCCCGGGGCAGTTTCTCAAATTTCCAAATGTGCCCACAGGCCCAAAAGGCTGCCCACCCCTGATGTAAGATACGTAGGCAGATCATAGTCAGCAAAAACAATATGAATCTGTACTTGATTTCAAACTTAACTGTGTATTATGTTTTCCTGATCATCAGGCTTATAGGTCTGCATGTACCCTGCAACATTCTAAAAGTGGCAGGGGAACATGTCTAGTCTCCTGGAGGGATGCAGTGAAAGCAAAATGCTGGAGCCTAGATCAAAATACCCATGAACCCCTCTGCAAAGAGAATGCATAAGATGACCTACAGAGCATCACCATCCTAGTGGTGGCCTGGCTCACTTTTCTGTCTCTGACAGCAATTCTCTTTTGGTGTACCGTATGAAGTTATGAATTTTCCTAAGAATTAAATAATCACGTTTATTAGAATGAAAAAAAACAAAATTATGAGCAAGACAGTATCTAAATGGTTTGCTGTAAGGGCAGTATTCAAATGTGGTGCTAGTCTTTTTGTAGTGCCCATTTTGTTTTTCCATATAATACCTTACATACATGATACAGATTTGGAATGTTTCTTATGGCCAACACGGCTGTCTTTGCATTTTGTTTTTCTAGGTTGTAGAAGCTTATGAACTATGGATAAACCTTGGCAGGCATCAACAATGAATCCAGCACCCCCAGATTCCTGAGAAGCAGCTATTCATCTATTTTGATTCAAGAATGCACAATGCATGTTAGATTTTCTCAGAATGTCATGATATATACTCAGTGTGATCTCAATTATCTGAGTGCCAGCCCTTTCGTAGCAAAACAATGCTATGCACACAGAAGAGGTAGGCAAGAGTAGGCTTGCGAGAACCCAAAGGTTTGCAGAAGTACAAAATAATAAACAGGGAAAACCCCAAACCAACTGAATGAGGACTGAGTGTGTTCTGTGGTCATGGAATGCTGGCTGGCTGATGGGGAAGGCAGAAAGAGAGAAACAGAAAACCTGGGGTGGGGGAGGAATAGTGTAGCTGGAAACCTGAACAGCAGTACTCCACGCGGTCTGCAACATCTTGTAGCTGGTCCCACTTGTCACAGCACTGTTTGTAATTTGTCTTCTCTATTATCTGCTTTTTTCTTCTGTTTTGTACTAGATTGGGAGAAAATGATGGGTGCGTGGGTGAGCCAGCAGTGACTGTATTGGCATCATAATCTGATCAGTTTGGGCCTGTAACCTCTGCAGAGGTGGGGGACCCATGTTTGATGGTCTGTCCCCGGAGGCTGAGGAATCCAGATGGATTTCTGAAGTCTCTTGGGGATTTTCCTGCAGGCTTAGCTGGCAGTCCTGCCAAGGCCCTGGTCTCTGCTTGGAATGAGAGGATGACTCAGACTATTGATACCATCACTGCCAAATGTCCTCAACCCAGCCACAGAACCGTGTCATTAAGTTGGTATTGGAGGAGCTGAGGGTGCTGAAACAACGGTGTTAATGATTAGAATGCAAATGATGGAAAACTTGTAATGAATACAATCAAACAATAGTAAGAATCTATTTGCGATCTTATTCTGTGGCAATGATAGTGGCAAAGAAATCTTACTTCTCCACCACCATCGTATCTGTTCAGTGCCATCTGGCAGGGCTTTTTCAGGTGGTAAAAGGCCGCTTGGATGTAGGCTCTAGAATATAACAGCTCAAACCCTAAAAGGTCTATTGTGAGCAATTTGCTGGACATTTTGTAGATATCCATGCCAACTTGAATACCATGATTTTGACAGAGTCTGAGGTGAACAGGGCTACTGCATCATCTAGTCATGCTATGGATACCTTTCAGCTTCCACAACCTGCGAACACAAACAGCTTGGAGGACCAAGGCCTCTACTACCTGCTCTTTGGAACACTGGCTATCCTTGGCTTGTGAAATCTGCTAGAGCTGGGCTGGGTATCTGGACATTTGAGGTAGTTGACGGCTCCTTGAGGGATGGTGAGGTCCCTAAAGCTTTGAAGGAAAAAGCGGTGAGGCCTTCGTTGATGAAACCAAATGTAATACCTGTGGTTTCGGGTAACTGCTGCCCAGTGTCAAATTTGCCATTCTTGGGCAAGGTGCTGGAGCGTTGGGCAAGGTGTGGTGACCTCAGAACTCCAAGCAATGTTGGATGATACTGATTATTTAGATCCATTCCAATCAGGTTTCAGACCTGGTTATGAGACAGAAACCACCTTGGTCACCTTGGCTGATGACTTACGCCAAGGAGTACAACTCTCTTAGTTCTTCTAGACCTCTCAGTGACTTTCAATATGATCAATCATGGTATCCTTCTGGACTGTTTATCTGGGCTGGGCTTAGGAGGCATGGTGTTAAAAGTGGCTCCAGTCCTTTCTGAAGGAGCAGTCTCAGACAGTGATGCTGAGGACTTCCGTTCCACTCCATGGCCATTGGACTGAGCATGCTGCAAGGCTCCATTCTGTCCCCCATGCTTTTTAACATCTACATGAAACCACTGGGGGATGTTATCCAGAGGTTTGGGTTGGAGCGTCATCAGTATGCCGATGATGCTCAGCTCTACCTCTCTTTTCAATGCCGATGATACTCAGCTCTACCACTCTTTTCAATCCGCACATCCAAAGGAAGCTGTGGAACTCTTGAACAAGTGCCTGGAGGCTGTTTTTGGGTGGATGAGGGTGAACAAGCTGACACTTAATTCTGACAAGACAGAGGTACTGTGGGTTGGGAAACCAACTACTTTAGGTGGAGGTTTACAACTGATCTTAGATGGGGTTTCATTCCCCCTAAAAGACCAAGTGCGTAGTCTGGGAGTCCTCATGGACTCTGCGCTAACTCAGAAGCTCAGGAGACTGAGGTTTCCAGGAGTGTGCTTTACCAGCTTAGGCTGGTATGCCAGTCATGGCCCTATCTAAACCTTGGCTTGGTTATCCATACACTAGTAACATCCAGGCTAGAGTACTGTGATGTGCTGTATGTGGGGCTGCCTTGGAAGACCGTCTGGAAACTTCAGCTGGTGCAGAACGTGGCTGCCCAAATGTTGGTGCAGCACAGGCATCAGATCATATGATGCCTATACTGTGACAGCTTCTCTGGTTACCAGTGCATTTCTGAGCCCAGTTCAAAGTGCTGGTTTTTACTTTTATAGTCTTAAATGGTTTGGGAATAAGTTACTTGACAGACTGCCTTCACCCATATCAGTTTGCCCACACTTAAAGATCAGGAACAGAGACCCTTCTCATTTGCCCACCTTTGAGGGCAGCCAGGTGAGCAAGTATACAAGAGGAGCCTTTTCTGCAGTAGCCCCACATCTCTCGAATGCATTGCTATCAGGGGTCCGTCAGGCCCCATCACTGCAGGCTTTACTCTAGCCTTGTTTTACTGGACTGTTCTGGTTTGTAGCTGCAATTGTGTAGTAGGTTTTTAGTGCTGTCTAGGCCAGTATTTTATTGTTGGTGTTTTATTATTTTTTGCTATTTTATCACTCTGTCAGTTTTTATTATATGGGATTTTGTTGTTGTAAGCTGCCTTGGGAGGACTCCTGCCCTGAAGGCAGTCTAGAAATATTTTAAATAAAGTAAATAAATAATAAATGGTTAGGGGGAATGTGAACTGGTTCAGAGATCAATAAAAGCACTTGCAGCTTAAGGCCATGATTTATAGCCCGTGTAGGAACAGAACAGCAAAACTGAACTTTCCCTTCCTCCTGGTGGACTAAGACAATGCTCCATTCCCTGTTCACCCAGCTAACAGGTAAAGAGGTAGAAATAATTACAGAACACCAGGGGACATTGTCTGGGAGCTGCTGCTGGCCTATGTTTTCCCAGCATGATGCCCATTTGCATAGCAAAAAAGCCAGCTGTTGTCTCTTGTCAAAATGATAGTTCCTGCCAGGTTCTCTAATGCTAACAGCTCAGCCAAGGCTTTTGCCCCTCCTCTTGTGGGGACTACAAAACGCAGACAAACAAACCACACACCACTGAACTCAACTGAGTCCTCTGCTAGGCAGATGGCATGTTGGGGGCTTCCAGACAAGGCTTTTCTTGTGCAATCACCCTGTCTCATTCATGCAATTTTAGGAGGGGGGTCCCAACCCCCTCCTAAATGCCTTCCATTTGTAACTTTCCCATGCTTTCCCACTGCTTCTTCTATCTTTTTTCTTACGACAGAAAATCCATTAAGAATAGCTGAAGTTATTATATAAAATTCACTCGGGCTAGGGGGCATTTGTCTAGAAGCATCTGTTGTTTGTCCAGGTCCCATCAAAGAAGCATGCAAACACATCGGTTTCATGACTCTCAGAAGGTTACGTTGCATTAAAAAAAAAAACTAAAGTGAAGCATAGATTAGCATTAGACGAATGAGCTTAGGCTAGCCTCGGGCTCACATGCTCTCCCAATCCTCTCTTCCTTCACCGCTGCTGCAAGGAGGAAAACAGAAGTTTCCACTTCAATAAACTATGGTTTAGAATTGACCCGATTTGCATATAGCAGCGACAAATCATGGGTTAAATAGCCTAATGACTGGTTTGTTGCATGCCACTTGTGTGTTACTTCCACTTTCATTAATCATCTTCCAATCAGCCTGATTGTAGGCTGACACAGTGTTTGCACATCACTGTGTGATGTGCAAACCCAGACACATTGGGTTGGTTGTGGGCTAAACAATCCAAAGTTAACCTACTATTAGTTCTTAGGTTAATTTGGGGATGTTTAACCCACAAACAACCCAAAGACCTTGTTTGCATATAACAGTGGTATTCAGTGTCAAAGTATGGGATATCATAGAAACACAGAATAGTAGGGTTGGAAGGGTCTATCAGATCATTGAGTCCACCCCCTTGTTCAATGCAGGAATCCAAGTCAAAGCATCCCTGACAGATGGCTGTCCAGCCTCGTCTTGAATGCCTCCAGTGAGGGACAGCCCACCACCTCCCTAGGTCATTGGTTCCGTTGTCGTACTGCTCTAACAATCAGGACGTTTTTCCTGATCTTCAGCCAGAATCTGGCTTCCTGTAACTTGAGCCCATTATTCCGTGTTCTGCACCCTGGGATGATCGACAAGAGATCCTGGCCTTCCTCTCTGTGACAACCTTTCAAGTACTTGAAGAGGGCTATCCTATCTCCCCTCAGTCTTCTCTTCTCAAAGCTAAACATGCCCAGTTCTTTCAGTCTCTTTTTATAGGGCTTTGTTTCCAGTCCCCTGATCATCTTTGTTGCCCTCCTCTGAACCCTCTCCAGCTTGTCTACATCCTTCTTAAAAGTGTGGGGCCCAGAACTGGACACAGTACTCCAGATGAGGCCTAACCAGTGCTGAGTAGAGGGGAACTAGTACTTCCCTGGATTTGGAAGCTATACTTCTATTAATGCAGTCCAAAACAGCATTTGCCTTTTTTGCAGCCACATCACGTTGTTGGCTCATATTCACCTTGTGATCTACAACAATTTCAAGATTATTCTCACTTGTAGTACTGTTGAGTCAAGTATTCCCCATCTTGTAATTGTGCACTTGGTTTATTTTTCCTAGGTGCAGAACTTGGCATTTATCCCTAACGAGTTTCATTCTGTTGTTTTTAGCCCAGCTCTCCAGCCTATCAAGATCATTTTGAATTCTGTTTCTGTCTTCCAGGGTATTAGCTATCCCACACAATGTTGTGTCCTCTGCAAATTTGATCAGCATTCCCTGCACCTCCTCCTCCAAGTCATTAATATAAATGTTGAAGAGCATTGGACCCAGGACTGAGCCCTGCGGTACCCCACTCGTTACCTCTCCCCAGTTTGAGAGGATCCTATTGATAAGCACTCTTTGAGTCCAATTCTGTAGCCAACTGTGGATCCATCTGATAGTTGTTTCCACCTGTAGATCCACCTGATAGTTGTTTCCACCTGATAGTTGTTTCATCTCGCCCACTTTGCCCTAGTTTGCTAATCAGGCTATCATGGGGCACTTCGTCGAAAGCTTTGCTGAAGTCAAGATATATTATGTCCACAGCATTCCCACAGTCTACAAGGGAGGTTACCTGATCAAAAAATGAGGATTTGTTCTTGACAAATCCATGTTGGCTTTGAGTAATCGCTGCATTGTTTTCAAGGTGCTTACAGATTGATCACTTTATAATCTGCTCCAGAATGTTCCGAGGGATTGATGTCAGACTGACTGGTCTGTAGTTCCCTGGTTCCTCATTTTTGAAGACAGGGACAACATTATCCCTCCTCCAGCTGGCACTTCACCCACCCTCCATGATTTCTGAAAGATAATAGACAGTGATTCTGGGAGTTCATCTGCCAGTTCCTTTATTACTCTAGGATGTAATTCATCTGGCCCTGGAGATTTGAACTCATTCAAAGTAATTAGTTATTCCTTGAACTATCCATCTCAAGCTGCAATCCTACCCCTTCAGCCTGTACTTTGCCTTTGCCGGGTGTGTGTGTGTGTGTGTGATAGACCCTCTTTCGGGCGAAGACTGAGCCAAAGTAGGAATTGAGCACTTCTGCCTTTTCTTTGTCATCTGTTATAATTTTGCCATCCTTATTTAATAGCTGAACCACCATTTCTTTCCTCTGTCTTTTACTATGCACGTAGCTGAAGAAAGACTTTTTGTTGCTTTTAGCCTCCCTTGCTTACCGCTCCCTCAGCTCGTTCTCAGCTTTAGCCTCCCTGACGCCATCTCTGCAATTCTCTGCTACCTGCCTGTACTCTTCGTTTGGCCTTCCTTCCACTTCCTGTATGTGTCCTTTTTTTTGTTTTCAGGTAATCTCTAAGCTTTTTGTGAAGCCACATTGGCTTCTTCTGTTGTCTTCTACCTTTCTTTCTTGTTGGAATTATTTGTAATTGTGCCTTGAGAATTTCCTTTTTTAAAAACTCCCACCCATCTTGGACTCCTTTTCTCGTGAGAGTTGCTTGCCATGGGACCTTACTTATCATTGTTCTGAGTTTATTAAAATTGGCTTTCCTAAAATCCAGGATACGCGTTTGGCTACACTTGGCTTTTGCTTCCTTTAGAACCA
Organism: Heloderma suspectum; assembly: GCF_057233095.1. Taxonomy (NCBI): domain Eukaryota; kingdom Metazoa; phylum Chordata; class Lepidosauria; order Squamata; family Helodermatidae; genus Heloderma; species Heloderma suspectum. Next base: position 127,156,974 of record NC_139462.1, on the reverse strand, counting down.
AGAACTCCAGTATACTTTCCCCTAGGGGTCACTTTCCCCTAGAGTTCCTGTAACTGCTACTTGATCCACTAAGTCATCTCTGTTGGTTAGGATCAAGTCAAGGATAGCCAATCCTCTAGTTCTTTCCTCTGCTTTCTGTAGGAGGAAGTTATCAGCAACACAAGTCTGGAATTTCTTGGAGGGGCCGTGTTTTGCAGAATTTGTCTCCAAACAGGTAACAGGGAAATTGAAGTTCCTCATTGCTACTACTACATCATGCTTCCTTGAAACGCTGGCAATTTGCTTTTCAAAAGTTTCATCCTCATCTTCTCCTGGATTGGTAGTAGATTCCAACCACCATGTTCCTTTTATTCTTTGCTCCATTTATTTTAACCCAGATGCTCTCGACGGGGCTACCAAGCTCATCCTCCTGTATTTCTGTGCAGAGATATGTATTTTCCACGTATAGTGCGACTCCACCTCCCTTTCTCTTCCTTGTGTTCTTTTTGAACAAGTTATCCTTCAATTGCTGTATTCGAGTCATGGGAGTCATCCCACCAAGTTTCAGTTACACCTATCAAGTCGTAATTTCCCTCCTGTACTAAGAGTTCAAGTTCGTTCTGTTGGTTTCCCATAATCTCAGCATTAGTATATAGACATTGAAGACCATAGACTTCATAGACTGGCTTTCTTCCTACATGTTTTTGAAGACTATTTTTGGGCGCTATTATAGCTGTTCTCTCCATTGTGGGGCATAAGCCTTCATCCATTGTTCTCTTGAACTTTACATCTCCCTCCCCTGTAGGATTCAGTTTAAAGCCCTCCTGATGAAGTTCTTCATGCTGTGACCAAACACATTCTTCCCAGCCCTTGTGAGGTGCAACCCATCCCTTGCCAGCAGTCCATCTTCCAGGAAGTATAGCCCATGGTCCCTGAATCCAAACCTCTCACACTGGCACCACCTTCATAGCCAGTCATTCACCCAGAGTATTTTCCTTTCCCTTTCTGTCCCTCTTCTAACTACTGGAAAGAAGCAAGGAGTCTCCCACTACTACTATTCTTCTCTTCTTGTTGTAGGCCTTGGTGTCATCGCCTGTGCTTGACTGACCGTCAGCCTCTTGCTTGCTCTCATGCAGGTTCCCCTGTAATTCTTCCTCTGCAGGCTGTCCTCCAGTCTCATCCTCAAGTACCTGGAAATGGTTCCATAGCTCCACTGCTTCCACTGGTGCAGAGTGGCTTCTAGTTCTTCTGCTCCTGTCACCCTTTTCCAGGGAGTATCCACTACTTCACTTTTCCTCACCTCAGCCTTTCCCTCTTCTGCCTCAGCTTGCTGTTGCTCTTCTAGCTCCTGTACTTCGCTTTGCTGCTGTAGCTCCACCATTCTGTCCAAGAACTCATCTTCTCTTATTCCCTGGAGGGTCGACACTCACAGTTCCAGTCCTCTTACTTTTTCTTCCAACAGTGTAATCAACTTGCACTTGTAGGCCATTTTGATCTCAGGCAAGAAAACAAACATTGCATGTACCTTGCAGGTCACCACCACTGGAGAGTCTTTTCCTTCCATAGTCTCTATTCCCGTTTTTTTACTAGCTTTCTGATTGTGCTGGAATAGCCTGTGCTTTGTCCTCTGTTCACTGGAGGTTAACAGAGTCCCACTGGTATGGAAGCGTATGTTACAAGAAAATATTTTTTTTAATTGTTAGGCACCTCCTCCTTGACCTCCTCTGCCAAACTCCTGTTTGCTCTCCATTTGTTCGCTCTGATCACTCACTCTGACAGCATGCTTGCTTGTATAGCCCCTAGACCATCTGGAGCAGCTTCCTCTGCTCTGCCCAGTTAGGAGTCAGGTTAATTAACCCATGACCCATTTCAGGTGTCCGGTAACAACCTATGAATGCTGCATCCATAGGTTGTTACCTTGATGTCTGAAGCCAGGCACTTTGGCTTGTTCATGGGATGAACAAGCCAAAGTTAACCCATGGTTTGTTCTAATCTTAATTGTTCTAACTACTGATTTTGTCGTTTTGAGTTTCTCTGAAAAATCCTGTTTGATCTCTTACTAGCCCCTCCGCAGGACAATAGAACATAGGGAGTATAATCTCCAGATTCCTTTGGAGATCCGCCAGTTAAACAGGTTTGGAATTGACAGAACATTTGAAGTGTAGATCCAAATCCTGCACTTTAAGACCCTAAACAAAAACCAGTATGGCAGGGGTCCTCAACTTTTCTGAACCCATGGGCGCATTTGGGAACTGCTGTGGGCACCACCACAAAATGCCTAATCAGTGGGTTGCCGCTTTGGCATCTACCTTTCATGTCTATGGATCTTAGGGTACGTTTTATTCAGCAAAAACTTGTGCTTCGTATCTATTGGACACCACAGCATCTCTTTAATAAGCGATTGTCTAATTCAGGTAATTGCTGGCAGTGCAATACAGCTAACACTTCTTTTAAACATATGTTTTGTCAATGTCCAGTAGTTGCTTCTTTTTGTGGGGAGGTTATTACACAGAAAAACTTTTCTCTGCACCCTTTTTGTCAGCTAAAAGACTAATATGACATTGAAAGGATAAGCACTCACCTCCTATAATGCAATCGACTGAGGACCTTACAACACTTTCAATATTTGAAAGGGTGGCATATAGATGCCACCTTTAAATGGATACTTATTTGGATATCTGGTCCACTTTTGTTGCAGCCCATGTATAATTGCTAGAAAGTTGTATGCATTTCATACAAATCTATGTATATATATTTTTAATACGGGAAAAAAATTGGGTGCCTGTGGGCACCATGTTGGGGACCCCTGCAATATGGTTTTCATCTCAATTTTAGCTATTTTGAGGATCCAGGCTGATGACATACAGGTCTTAACTACCCCTTGACAAAGGGACCTTGAGAAAATGTTCATACATCAAGTTTACCACTGAATGGTTGGTGCCTATTTAACAAAGCTGCCTTGAGGTTATCATTCTGAATTTGAGAAGAAACCCATTAATATAAGAACATAAGACGAGCCATGCTGAATCAGATCAGGGGTCCATCTAGTCCAGCATTCTGTTCACACAGCGGCCAACCAGCTGACGACCAGGAACCCACAAGCAGGGCATGAGTGCAACAGCACCCTCCTACCCATGTTCCCCAGCAACTGGTACACATAGGCTCACTGCCTCTGGTACTGGAGGTAGCACACAGCCATCAAGACTAGCAGCTTATTAGACTAGTAGCCATTGGTAACCTTTTCCTCCAGGAATTTGTCCAACCCCTTTTAAAGCCATCCAAATTGGTAGCAAATTCCATAGTTTAACTGCACTGTGTGAAGTACTTTTTATCTGTCCTGAATATCTCTGACTCACAGAAAAAAATAGACATGACTGCAAAACCAGGCCTTGAAATAGCTTGTTTTGCCTTCAGTTTGGTTTTACTTTGGAAAAGTATACCAATAGATGCTGAGCAGGGGGTTGGACTCGATGGCCTTGTAGGCCCCTTCCAACCCTACTATTCCATGATTCTATTATTCTACGTCTGCACTGCTATGTTTTTATAGTTACGTCAAAGCCCTTACAAATTCTGCCTATAAAATTAGTGGAAGCAGGCCAATCTTTGTTCACTGAACCTGTGTTCAGACAAACATGCTTCATGCATTGTTTGGGGAGAAGAAGGGTTGTACCACACCTCACACCAGCTGCATGTTCAGCAAGCATGTGAACAGGCCCTACCTGTGTACCAGTGTGCATGCACAGAGCTCCTTCATGTGAGGGAAGATCCAGGGGCAGTCATAGTCCCTGCTTGAGGGGAGGTGGGGTTCTACACACATATATCAGTATGCACAGTCTTGCAACCCAGCCACCCCACACACACACACATTCTTTTAAGCATGAAAGGGTTCATCTAAGCACCCCTTAAAGGCTTCGGGATTGCCCTTGAGGTAAAGAGGAAGTGTGGGCTAGGTCTCCTTCCCTTTCCTCTCCTCACGCGCATTCTGAAGCACAGAGATAAGATATGCCTTCTTTTCTCTGCTGCCTTAAGCCTGTTTTACATCACATGATTCATTAACTGATTGAGGTAGGTGATACGCTTAACACATGCACAGCACCTCAACATAATGACTGTGTATTCCAGGAAAAAAAAGAAGAGCGCAGCATGGCTAAAATTCTAAAATGAGAGGTATTGATGCTCAGGCATACATGCAACCCTGGTGCCTTACTCCAAGTGTATGCGCGGGGGGGGGGGGGACACCGGGATGACAGGGAGAAGCTTACACAGCGGAGAGGATAATGTTTAAGAACACTTAAAAAAAAACCTCCTGCATGTCAAGATTAGACTGTGGTGCTGAAAACCAGCCTGGAAGGTTAAATGCCTGGGAGGACATCATTATCCCTGCCTGTGTGGAGACGCTGACGGAAGGAAAGGATATGAATGGTGACCACCAGAAATACATGGTTCTAGACGCAAGGAATAAAAATCCTGCATCCTGTCCTCACTGACAGCCAGCTTCCAGTTCCCTGCCCAACTCCAAACCCACAGCACAGTGGGGAAGAGATCCCTGTAGGCAGGGGTCCCTAATTCCATCCCACACTCTCTCACAAGTGTGCCAGCCTACTTCCCACCCGTGGAGCAGGCTGGAGGGGAGATCATTGTAGCAGCTGTGCTTCAGATGTGTTCAGGGGCCTCTGATGGAAGCTCAGGACAACTGCTGCAAAGATCGCCCAGGAGGCCTGGGGGAGTGTGCCACTCTCACACTGCATTTCCCAGGTGCCCCAAATAATCTGGGAATGCCTGAAGGAACTACGCCTCTCCCCCCCCCCCCAAGCTGGAAGCAAAGCATGAGGTCAGGGACAAACCGCACCCTTTCGTGGAGGGGAGGGTCCAGATGGCCATATATGTTTGGCTGACTGCAAAGCCAGCCAAAATCGACCAATTCCCACCCCAATTTCCCTTCACTGGGTGGGTCCTAGGACTGAATCTGCTCCCCGAATCCTCCACGAGACAACAGCTGACGGAGGGGGGGAGGGGGTATCCCAGTCCTCCAAACCCAGATTATCCCATTGTCTTAACTGGAGAAAAATTATCAAGGCCACACCCACCTTTCTAACAGGGACAGTTATTGGGTGGGAGAAGGTCGCAACCATCTCGCTCCAGTCCCCACCAGCTCTGTCCCCGAAGGGGTGGGGCGCCCGGCCTCTCCCCGTGTCCTTCTGCTCGCCCTAGGGTTTCCGCCCCACAGCCTAAGGGGGCTTCCCCATTCCCCCCCATGCCCACCGTCCACCTTCCGCCCCCCGAATCCGCACTGATGGGTCTGGGCACCCGAGCTACCGGCCCCCCGCCTGCCCGTGTTCTGGCGCGCAGATCTCCCGGCCCCCTCCCGAGTTGCCCCCTCGGCCACGCCCCCAGCCATCTTCCTGCCGCCCAGCCGTCCCCGCTAGGCGCTCGCAGCCGGTTTCTTCCCCTGCAGGGGAGGAGCTGGCGCCCGCCGCCCCCATCCCGCGGGACCGGCGTGGCGTTGCACTGCAGCCCCCCTCCCCCGCGGGGCGCCTTACCCACCTTCGGGCGGGAAACGCCCTCGCCCACGGCCAGGACGGTTCCGGCCGCCTCCATGCCGGGGCTGACGGGCGGCGGGGGCAGCCTCTCGTAGAGCCCCTGGCGGGCCAGCAGGTCAGCGAAGTTGAGCCCGCAGGCCCGGACCTGCACGCTGACTTGGCCAGGGGCCGGGCCGGGCTCGGCGTGCGGCAGCTGCCGCGTCTGCACCTTCACCTTCTCGTAGCCCCCGAAGCCGGTCAGCACCAGTGCCCGGTACTGGCGGCCGGCAGGGGCGGCGCCGGCCGCCGCTCCCTCCGAGGCCCCCCCGGCAGCCTTGTTTTCCTCCCCAGGCGCTGCGGCCGGAGCCGCTTCTGGCGGCGGCGGCGGCTCTGCAGGCGGAACAGCGGTGCCTGCTTGCGGGGCGCCCGCATCGCCCCCGGCCGCTTCTTCCCCGGACATGGGAGCCTGGTCGGTGACAGCGGAGGCGCGGATAGTCCTGGCGCTGCTACTGCGCGAGAGGCGAAGGCGCGGCTGGCCAGATGCGCAAAACAGCTGGAGAGGGAGGACGCCCACAAGACCCGGAGCTGGACCTGCGCGCGGGCCGGGCCGGACCTACAGCGTGGAGGAAGAAAACCCGGAGCAGAAAGAGGAGCCAAATGCCTCCATCTAGCAAGGCCTCCCTCCGTCAGCAAGCCCAGGACGCCCACTCGCTCCTCGTTCACGCCAGGAAGCGAGGCGGGACCGGGCAAGGTTGGGTGTGCCTTCCCTGCGCACAGTGCAGCCCGTTGCTACGCGTGTGCCCCCGCCCGGAAGTCTCGCGAAGAGGCTTACTCCCAAGGAATCGCGCCCCTGCCGTCGCAGCCTCACCACCCTACCGAATGCGTGTTCACTTAGAAGTCTCGCAGTTAAATGGGGAAATAACATGTATGTACACTTGGATATAATGCAAAGAAATCGAGGAAAACAATAGAATGGGAAAGACTACAGATCTTTTCAAGAAAATCGGAGATCTCAAGGGAACGTTTTGTGCAAAGACGGGCATGATAAAGGACAAAGAAGGCAGGGACCTAACAGAAGCAGATGAGATTAAGAAGAGGTGGCAAGAATACACAGAAGAACTATACAGGAAAGATCTTAATGTCCCTGATAGCCATGATAGTGCGGTCACTGAACTTGAGCCGGACTTCCTAGAGAGTGAAGTTAAGCGGGCCTTAGGAAGCATTAGTAACAACAAAGCTAGCTGAGATGACAGTCTTCCAGCTGAGCTATTTAAGATCCTAAAAGATGATGCTGTTAAAGTGCTGCACTTAATATGCCATCACATTTGGAACACTCAACAGTGGCCACAAGACTGGAAAAGGTCAGTTTACGTTCCAGTTCCAAAGAAGGGCAATGCCAGAGTGTTCAAACTACTGTACAATAGCGCTCATTTCACGTGCCAGCAAGATGATGCTCAAAATCCTACAAGCTAGGCTTCAGCAGCCTGTGAACCGAGAACTACCGGAAGTACAAGCTGGGTTTCGAAGAGGCAGAGGAACTAGAGATCAAATCGCCAACATTTGCTGGATCATGGAGAAAGCAAGAGAATTCCAGAAAAACATCTATTTCTGCTTCATTGACTACGCTAAAGCCTTTGATTGTGTGGATCACAACAAACTGTGGCAAATTCTGAAAGAGATGGGAGTACCAGACCATCTTACCTGTCTCCTGAGAAACCTGTACGAGGGACAAGAAGCAACAGTAAGAACCGGACATGGAACAACCGATTGGTTCAAAATTGGGAAAGGAGTACGACAAGGCTGTATATTGTCACCCTGCTTATTTAATTTATATGCAGAGTACATCATGAGAAACGCCGGGTTGGATGACTCACAGGTCGGAATTAAGCTTGCCGGGAGAATTATCAACAACCTCAGATACGCAGACGATACCACCCTAATGGCAGAAAGCGAAGAGGATCTAAAGAGCCTCTTGTTGAGGGTGAAAGTGGAGAGTGCAAAAGCTGGTTTGAAACTCAGCATTAAAAAAACGAAGATCATGGCATCTGGCCCCATCACTTCCTGGCATAGAGAAGGGGAAGAAATGGAAGCAGTGACACATTTTATTTTCTTGGTCTCCAAGATCACCGCAGACGGTGACTGTAGCCATGAAATTAAAAAACGCTTGCTCCTTGGGAGGAAAGCTATGGCAAACCTAGACAGCATAGTAAGAAGCAGAGACATCACCTTGCCGACAAAGATTCGTATAATCAAAGCTATGGTTTTCCCAGTAGCAACGTATGGCTGTGAGAGCTGGACTATAAGGAAGGCTGAGCGCCGAAGAATTGATGCCTTCAAACTGTGGTGCTGGAGAAGACTCTTATGAGTCCCTTGGACTGCAAGGAGGTCAAATCAGCCCATCCTAAAGGAAATCAACCCTGACTGCTCATTGGAAGGACAGATACCGAAGCTGAAGCTCAAATATTTTGGCCACCTAATGCGAAGAGAAAACTCACTGGAAAAGACTGTGATGCTGGGAAAGATTGAAGGCAAAAGGAGAAGGGGACGGCAGAGGATGAGATGGCTAGATAGCATCCCCGATGCAATGAATATGAACTTGAGCATGCTCCAGGAGAGAGCGGAGGACAGGAAGGCCTGGCGTGCTCTGGTCCATGGGGTCACAAAGAGTCGGACACGACTTAACGACTGAACAACAACAACACTTGGATATTGCAAAGATGGACAGATTACTTCGATGCGGTTTCACGATGTTTAGTTAGTTTGTATGATGAATTGTTTTAATTTAAATTTTTAATTAAAATATATATTTAAAACAGTTTCACTGTATTGTTGAGTGGGGCTTCCTCATAAACCAGTGTCCATGCATTTCATAGGATTACAACACTGCATAGGATTGCAGCAATGCAGCCCTGGACTGGTCTCTTTGAAAGTAAGCCTGGCTAACTTCAGTGGCCCCTTACTCCTAAGTAAGTGTGCTTAGGCATAAAAGAGACCGTATCCCTTTTAAGCCTTAATAGACTTCTCTATCAGCATCGTATTAAACTGGTGCTTATCAACATTTTTTTCTAACCCCTATTATTGTAATATTCACACCAACTTCTTCCTCTTGCTCTTCAACTCTCAGCACTTTTCTAGTCTAAACTCATTATGCTATTCATAATTTCTTTCTTACGTTGTCGTTCCATCCTTCTCACATTTAATCTTATTTCTCAAAGACTCAATATTTTCTCAATATCTGGTTTCTTGGCCTGTGCAGTCAGCCACTCCTTGCACCTCACAAAGACTGGGAAAAACATTTTTGGCGGGAGTCTTGCAAGATGGAACAAGAGGGATTTAAACTTGGCGGGGGGGATGTTAGAGGAAAAAGCCCAGAACTAAGCACTGAGCCAAATACTATGGCCAAGTCCCATTTATCTGAATAAATCTGCTACAAGTATGATTAAGTCTGGATCTAACCCCACAATGTTGTTATTCTCTCTCTGCCTGCCTATTAAAATTAATAAATATTGAACACAGTGGGACTTGCTTCTTAATAGATACACTTAGGATTGCACTGCATACAAATGTGAGCTAAGTGTCTGGTTTGAATCTCGCCTCTGTCACAAACTCAAAAAGGTAGCAAGCTTCTGTTTCAGGTGTCCCCAACTTAGCACTCTCCAGAAGGAAGGCACTCTACTCAGTCACCCCTCCACACTGTAGTCCGTACATTATTTCCTAGTATTGTGGGGATAATAGTACTGACTACTTTTATGGGGCAGTTGTAAGGATGATGGTGGTAAAGTATGTGAAGTTCTTTGTATATTCTGTTAGTACTAAATTAACACTCACTGGAAAAGACCCTGATGCTGGGAAAGACTGAAGGCAAAGGGAGAAGGGGACGGCAGAGGATGAGATGGCTAGATAGCATTACCGATGCAATGAATATGGACTTGAGCACGCTCCGGGAGAGAGCGCAGGACAGGAAGGCCTGGCGTGCTGTGGGCCATGGGGTCCCGAAGAGTCGGACACGACTGAACGACTAAATTAACAGTTACATACCATAGCGGCTAAGAGGCTGAACTAGACCAGGCTCTTGCCTCTGCCATGGATTCTAACAGAAAGAGAAGAAGCGCCCCGCTGGATTAGGCCAACAGTTTAGTTCAGATCCTGCTTCCCATAGCTGTATCCAGTGGCCTCCTCACTGCTCACCCCTAACTCCAGAGGTCATATGAACGAGTTTAAAAGCACTAGGTCCGCTACTGGGCATTTGCTTCTTCAGGACGAATAGGGAAATGGGACCCTTTCACCATGAGCCAAACACCACAGATAGCAAGACTACCAAATTAGCATCTATTAATTCAGCCCCCTTTGTGCCTGTTCTCGATTTCTGCTCTCCTAGCCTGCACTACAGCAAGGCAAGGATAGGCTTCAGTTCCTCCTAGCCAGGGTGCAGGAGGATGCAGTTAGGTATGATGGACGTGTGAGGAGAAGGAAAGGATAGGGGGAAAGTCACATTTAACTCTTGAAGACTGGAGCTGTAGTGTCCAGCAACCTGATAAATCTCCTTACCCCCATCTGCCCACCTGCTGTCTTACTGCCTCCTTGCCTGCCTCACTCAGGCAGGGGCTTTTCCCAATGGCATCTCAAGGGAGCGGTAGAAGCACTCATGCCACTTCCACTGTCCATAACACATTCAGAGAAGGGAAAAGAGACAGAGAGTCCAAGCCACAAAATATCATGCATGGGAAATGGATTACTTGGCCACTGGGTGGGGGTGGGGGTGGGGGAGGGGCTCTGGAGGAACAGGGGGGCTGTGGCTGTTGTCACCTCCCAGCATCTGCATCTCAGGCAATGGCTTCACCCTGGCTCATGGCAGGGCAGGCCCTGCAACACATATGTATGTTAATTATACACCAGTAGGAAATGCCCTTTCAACTTCCCTGTTACTGAGATCTAGCATCAGTTCTTCTTTGCACTCCAAAGACCAGAGGCCTAACTCAGTGACTCCCATCTATTCTAGGGTTGGAAAATCCTATCAACAAAACAATACTAGAATCATAGAATAGTAGGGTTGGAAGGGGCCTATAAGACCATTGAGTCCAACCCCCTGCTCAATGCAGGAATCCAAGTCAGAGCATCCCTGATAGATGGCTGTCCAGCTTTATCTTGAATGCCTCCAGTGTGGGAGAGCCCACCACCTCCCTAGGTCATTGGTTCCATTGTCGTATTGCTCTAACAGTCGGGAAGTTTTTCCTGATGTTCAGCCGGACTTCCTGTAACTTGAGCCCATTCTTCTGTGTCCTGCACTCTGGGATGATTGAGAAGAGATGCTGGCCTTCCTCTCTGTGACAACCTTTCAAGTACTTGAAGAGCGCTATCATATCTCCCCTTAGTCCTCTCTTCTCAAGCCTAAACATGCCCATTCTTTCAGTCTCTCATCATAGGGCTTTGTTTCTAGTCCCCTGATTATCTTCGTTGCCTTCCTCTGAACCCAATGGGGTCATCCCATGAAGCTGATTGGTGAGAAATTCAGGACCGATAAAAGGAAGTCCTTCTTCACATGGTACATGGTTGAACATTGGAACTCACTACCACAAGATGTAGTGATGGCTACCAGTTTGGATGGCTTTAAAAGGTGGTTAGACAGATTGATGGAGGAAAAGGCTATCAGTGGCTACTAGTCCTGATGGCCATGTGGTATCTCCACTATCAGAGGCAGTATGCCTGTGTACACCAGTTACTAGGGAACATGAGCGAGAGAGTGCTCTTGCACTTGTGTCCTACTTGTGGATTTCCCACAGGCAGCTTGTTGGCCACTGTGTGAACAGAATGCTGGACTAGATGGACCTTTGGTCTGAACCAGCATGGTTCTTACATTTTTATGTAAATCTCACAATAATCTTACAAGTTCTGGACATCCCATATAAATACAGGGAAATACTTTTGGATAAACATCCCCATGCATTATTTACAATTTAGGCTCAATTTCTTTCTCATAGTAATGGGCTTGTAGCTCAGGTTGGGCTCTTTAGACCTCCAGGCCCAAGTAAAGTGTCTCTTTCCCTACCTCACATTTTGCCAGTGAGGGAAATAAGGACTGGACTTCAGTCAATAAAGCTTTTTCAGAGTATGGTGTCACTCCAGTCCGCTTCAGGTCTGCTGCTCTTGGCTTCCAAGCTGCTTTTAGATCCTAGTGCAACTGTCCATACCCCTGTCTCAAATAAAGCACTGTCTCACCCAAGCCACTAACATCCTGCAGGTTGCATACATGTGAAGACACAGCACAGCACCTTCCGCCATCCCTCATCCGTGCAGAAAACACAAGTTGGCCTTTTTCACAAACAGCTCTTCTAAAACAAATGTCAGAGAAAGAGAGAGAGATTTGTTTGCAAATGCTGCATGCTGTAGCCATGGGGAGCTTGCAGAATTTATGGGTTCATTTATTAAATACCTCTCTCAGGCTGCAGATGGAGATATCTGTGGTGATAAACCAGGCATGGAAAATGTAGAGTGCAATCCACTAGGAATGATTAGCTTGACTAGGCCAGGCTCCAAGGAGGTGCTGTTTGTAGGACTGCCCTCCTGAACTGACCGCCTGGTGCCTAATGCTGCTCCCAGGGAACAGTCACATCATTAGTCCTTATGACTGACTGAAGCTGGGCTCCTCCCAGGGTTACTTCAGCTAGAAGAAAAACTACCATCTGATTGCATTATCAGTTAAGCAGCACCTATATTGTGCAAATTCACAGGCAGCAAAGAGAATGATAAAGTTCTGATGATCAGCGCAGTTTCTTCCCTGTTCTTTCCAGACTAATTCCTCACCCAATGCAAATCTTGTTTAAAAGTTTTCCAAACGGGATCAGCGAGGTGGTTTGCATATGCAAAAAAACAGTGCTAGATTTAGTAGCATGGGGGCTGAGAGCCACATTCTGGCTCTTCAACCCTCTTGGAATCCTCAAATCTGTCTTTTACAGTTCTGAAACAAGCGCCATTGGGCTCCAGTGGGGTTGCAAAGGAAGAGACAAGCAAAGGGAAGCATTCTGCATGGCAGCAAATGGAACAGTTGTTATGCCTAGTACTTCTGAGTCACAAAAAGAAAGGCTTGTGGCACGTTCAAGACTAATAAATGTATTTATGCCTAAGCTATTTATTTATTTATTTATTTATGTATTTATGGCATTTATATACTGCTGAATATAATAAAATCTCTCAGCGGTTCACAATGTTAAAATACAACATTAAAAGCACATGCGAAACACTTCAAACTACAGTACAAAAAATCAAGGAGCAGTAAAATGGAGCAGCATCATTCATTTACTTCCAGCCCAGGGAAAGCCTGGGTGAAAAGGTGTGTTTTCAGGGAAGGCCCACCGTCTGGGTGTTTGACGGCAACATTCCGTTCGTTTTGGAATGACCAGCGAGACTTCCTCTGCTGATCTTAAAGACTGCCTTGGTTTGTATAAGGGAAGGCCGCCTGCTAGGTATCCTGATCCCAAGTTGTTTAGGGCTTTGTTATGACAATAACATCACCTTTTGTGGACTATAGTTCACTTCATTAGATGCATGAAGTGTTATCCTGAGTTACACATGTGTGGCATGCATGTTTGGGGGTAGGGGGATTGTAAACAGTGCAGAGGTGTAGCAACCAGGGGGGCAAATGAGGGCATTGCCCCCCCAAATGATAATTCTGCATCCCCTGAAAATTTCCTTCAGTCCCCAAATTTCTAGCATTGCAGTAACATAAAACTTCGCTAGGGCTTTTACAGTTTAGGTATCCGAAGAGAGGTGGCAGGGCAAAGTTACCAAGGGAATGCAAACACAGCATACCAGTATCAGATGGTCTTTAGTTACAACACCGTATAATGAGAATTACATGTAAGTAACTGTAAAATGAAGTAGGAATATGTATGTTCAGAGAAATAAGATTAATCCATGCAGCCAAAGTTGGGGCAGAAAAACGAACTGGAAAATTACTACAGAAAGACAGCAGGGGATGAAGAGATGAGATTAGAATGAATTTGGCCCATTCAGATGAACAGGTGTGAACACAAATCTTGATGGATGGGAATTTGCAATGGGAGGAAAGAAAGGTGGGAAGGACAGTATTGTTATGCACTACAGAGTATCTCCCCCTCCCCTGCTGTGCTCAGCCAGCCTCTGTACATGGTGGATGTTATTAACACATCTGGTGGGTGAGCCAAGGCGTTTGGGCCTACACTGTGCAGCAGCGTAGCCTAGTCCAGGGCAGGACCTGAGAAGAGGCAGAGAGGTGAGTGAGCCCAGGAAGCCTAATGAGAACCTTACTAACTTAGACCAGGCAATGGGGAGCTGGAATACTGTGTGTGCATGTCTGGGGGGGGGGGGGGATTTCTTCCCTAGCTAATTTAAAAAGTTGAAAAATATATCCTTTCAAGCTGGTTCCATTTCAAAATGGTTTTGAAGAGTATAATGTGGCTAGAGCCTTAGTTGCAACAGGTTTAGACCTCCACCTAACTGCGGAAAACATAATTCATTTTACTTAACTTTTCTCATACAAACTTATGTACTACCAAAATAGAGTGTGTGAGATTTGCTGGCTGAGCCATCAGAAGCAGTGTTAGCTGGCTGGCCCAGGGCCTTTCTGCAGAACAAAGATTGCATGCTTGTACAGTCAATTCTAGCACCTGTAGTTCGGAGGGACGTATAGTTTCTATGTGACATGCTGTCAAGCATTTCCTTATTAAAAGTGATGTTTATCAAAAGTGATGGAAGGAATGATCCGCTGCATAGGAATTAAATAAATTTTTAAAATGAAACTTCTTAACTTTTCCTGGCATGGCAAAGGACCAGGGTGGTTAGTTCTGGGAAGCAGCGGCCCCCCAGAGAACTGAACTCACAGTTGTGGGGCAGTTGAGGCCTAGCAGAAAACAGCCGGAATGTGCGTTGCTCACAAATTCCACCTTACAGAGGCAGATTGCTGCATGTGCTGCACTTGCACTGGAGGCAACAGAATACAGGATTATATGGAATGATCCTGTGGGCTGTTCCTTTTTAAAACTAAAAATGAAATTAAATTTGATTAAAATTGTTAAACTGTTAAAATTGATTCAGCCAGCTATTCTGCAGTCATTTTCAGTGGATATTTCCCAAGACCCCTGATGTCATAGCAGCAGCTTCAGAAGAAATGGCATCACTGCAAAATGATGGCAGTTTTCAAAGCATTCTTAAAGAAACAAGACTGAACACTACAGATGAAGGAAACCAATCAGATCATGCAAATGACATAAGACCAATGCCAAAGAGGGATTGTAAATCTAGCTGTTGCCTACAAAATATGCTGATGTACGAGGGCAAACGATGTCCAGGCTGTGAACAAGAATGGTTCCGCAGATGAGAGACTTTTAAGAGAATATAGTTCAGTGCAATTGATACAGTGAAGTGAAATGGCAGCTCGATTTTGTGAAAGGAATATGCACATCTCAGCTGCCATACAAGCTCTAAAGAATATAGACACACATAACTTTCTTGACCCAAGCAAGCTTACACCACTGTGTGAACTTTCCAGATGCACCCCAGAAATTGAGGAACTTGAAATGTATCTCCTGAGGAAGTACAAGGATATGGCAGAATCCTGCAAAACCCCAACACTTCAAGCTTACTAAAACGTACCTGTAAAACGAAGCCTTTCCATGCATGTACACTTTGTATGCTGCAGGACTCACCTTTGGTGCATCTACAGCTGTGTGTGAAAATTCATTCTCAACTTTGACACATGTTCTGACACCATACTGGCGTTCAATGCTTCTTCAGAGAAAAGCAAACGTCGTAATCTTGGCTTTTGGAAGTAACATATTTGAAGGCATTCCAAGTGAACTGTTCCTCTGCAAGTCTGCAGAGAAATCATGGTGCATTAGACTTCATTAACAGTTCAGATCATTACGGTAAGATGACTTGCACAATATAAATTTACTTCCCACTCACTGTTATTTAGTTTACACTACTATTTTGTATGTGGAAAATGTTGTATTTTAAATTATTTCCTTTTTTGTAAACTTCACAAGTCATAGTTCCTAATTACAGTGCATAAAATGGGGGTTTATTTTTGTCATTACCTATGAAAACTTTTTTCTCCAGAAACCCCTTTTATAGTGACTGCTGCTCCAATCCTTTTGCCCCCCGCAATTTTTGTCTCTGCCCACCCAATGAAAATTGTCACGCTACACCCCTGAAACAGTGAGTTCAGAGGGAAATTAAATGCAGAAAGAACAGACAGTGACAATCCCATTATTAACAACAGCTAGTAACAAAATAGCTGTTGCTGATAATGCAAACATCCTGGCATTGGGTAAGCCAAGTAGCACTTGTAATGTGATTCTTGTTTAAAATTCTTTATCCCAATTTAAGATGCAGGATATAAAATTGAACCTATTAATGAATTGTAACTCAGCGGTCTCCGGTTTTAATCTCCCTTTGATGTTTTTTGTTCCAGAATGGCCACTTTAAAGTCAGTGACAGAGTGTCATGGGAGGCGGAGGTGTTTGTTTGTTTATTTATTTATTTCATTTCTATACCACCCAATAGCGGAAGCTCTCTGGGCAGTTCACAAAAATTAAAACCAAACAGCACACAATAAAACAATTTAAAATATATAGAACATTAAAACCACAATATAACAATACAACCACAATAAAACCTAGCAGTAGTGCAGGAGTTTAAAATACAGATTTAAAACAACAAAGCGAAAAGTCTAGAAAGCTAAAATGCTAAAATGCCTGGGAAAATAAAACGGTCTTCACCTGGCACCGAAAGGAATACAATGTATGTGCCAGGTGAACCTCACTAGGGAGCTCATTCCAGAGCCGGGGTGCCACAGCAGAAAAAGCCCTCCTCCTAGTAGCCACCCGCCTCACTTCCTTTGGCAGAGGCTCACAGAGAAGGGCCGCTGATGATGATCTTAAGGTCCAGGCAGGCACATATGGGAGGAGGCGATCCCTCAGATAACCTGGCCCCAAGCCATTAAGGGCTTTAAATGTTAATGCCAGCACTTTGAATCGGTCCCGGAAATGGACTGGCAGCCAGTGCAGCTGAAAAAGTACTGATGTACTATGAGCTCGCAGGCCAGTTCCTGTTAACAATCTTGCTGCCCTATTTTGGACCAGCTGAAGTTTCCGGACTGTTTTCAAAGGCAGCCCCATGTATAACGCATTGCAGTAATCCAGACGAGAAGTTATCAGGGCATGGATAACTGTAGCTAGGCTATCTCTGTCCAGATAAGGGCGTAGTTGGTATACCAGCCTAAGCTGATAAAAAGTGCTCCGTGCCACTGAGTCCACCTGTGCCTCAAGTGACAGTTCTGGATCCAAGAGCACCCCCAAACTATGAACGTGATCCTTTAGGGGGAGTGCAACCCCCTCCAGAACAGGTTGAATATCACCTAGCCAGGCAGACAAACCACCCACTAACAGTACCTCCGTCTTGTCTGGATTGAGTTTCAGTTTATTGGCCCTCATCCAGTCCATTACCATGCCCAGGCCCTGATTCAGAACAGTCACTGCCTCACCTGGGTTTTGATGAAAAAGATATTTTATTGTGTCATCTGCATATTGATGGCACCTCAGCCCACACCTCCGGATAACCTCCCCCAGCGGTTTCAAGTAGATGTTAAACAGCATAGGGGATAAAATAGAGCCCTGTGGAACCCCATGGCACAATTGCCATGGCACAGAGCAATAATCCCCCAGCACCACCTTCTGGAATCGGCCATCCAAGTAGGAGCGGAACCACTGCAGTGCAGTGCCCCTGACTCCCAACCCAGACAACCTATCCAGAAGGCTACCAGAGTCGATGGTATCGAAAGCTGCTGAGAGGTCCAGGACAATCAACAGGGTCGCACTCCCCCTGTCCCTCTCCCAGCAGAGGTCATCCCACAGGGCAACCAAGGCAGTTTCCATTCCAAAACCAGGCCTGAAGCCCGATTGAAATGGATCTAGATAATCCGTTTAATTCAACAGTGCCTGGAGCTGTCCTACAACCACTCGTTCAAGCACCTTGCCCAGGAAGGGGATGTTGGCCACTGGCCTATAATTGTTAACATCCTCTGGGTCCAGAGGCTTTTTAGGAGTGGTCTAATTACCACCTCTTTTAAAACGGCCAGCACCACTCCCTCTCTCAAGGAGGAATTTACAACCTCCTGGACCCAGCCGGACATCCCCTCCTTGTTTGATTTAATAAGCCATGAAGGGCAAGGGTCAAGCACACAAGTGGTCGATCGGACTTGGCCAAGCACCTTGTCCGCATCCTCAGGCCTCAGTAACTGAAACTCATCCAATAAAACTGGTTCAGACGGTGCTCTGAACACCTCTACAAATGGAACTGCATTAATCGTGGTGTCCAATTCATGACGAATCTGAGCGACTTTATCTTCAAAGTGCCTTGCAAACTTATCACAGCGTGCCACCGAGGGTTCCACTGTCTCTCTCCCTGGCCCAAAATGTAACAGGCCGCAAACCACTTGGAAAATCTCCGTTGGATGACACTGTGTTCTGTCACTGTGTGTGTGTGTATACGCACACGCACGTTTCTGATGTTAGATTTGTCTCCATTTATTGCTTTACATACAAACTGGCCTGTTGCCCTTTGTAGAATGTAGAAGGGCATTGCTGGCTGATGATGGTGCATGTTGCATTGGAAGATGAGCAGGTGAATGAACACCTGATGTTGTAGGTGACATTATTAGATCCTGTAATAGTGCTGCTGGAGTAGATATGGGGACAGGGTTTGTTGTGGGGTCTGGTCCCTGTGTCTGAATCATTGTTATGGGGCCTGCTGTTGCTAGTGAGTAGCTGTTTTAGGTGGAGGGTAGAGGCCTATCACCCAAGGCCTGTGTGAGGGAAGTGTCGTTGTCTAGGATGGGCTGTAGCTCATTGAGGATTTGTTTTAGTGATTTTAGCTGGGAGGTATAGGTGAGAACAAGTGATGTCATCAAATGATGATGTCATCATTTTCTCTTCTAGGTCTGTCCTGTACTACGTTTCTCCTGGGTATCAGTCTGGCTTTGATCAGTTTTTTCAGTTCATTGTGTGGGTATTGTGTCTGGGATATGCCAGATATAGGGTGCAATCCTATCTGGATGCCAGTCAGCCTCTGAACGCAGAGGCTGATGGGCATCCTATGCAGAATGAGAGTAGTGTGGAGGCAATCTTTGCTGGAGGATTCCTTGTAAACCGGCCTCCCCAGTCCCCTCCCCACCCATGGGAATGCCCCCTTTCCCTCCTCTCTGAGGTTGCTTTTGAGACCTCAGAGAGACAGCCAGTGAGGTTCTCTCCCTGCTGGCGGGGAGGGGTAGGGGTAGGGGTGGGGAACTCAGACTCCTGGGTCTGAGTTGGAGCACTGTCTCATAAATCCTTAAGTTCTTAGGAGTGCTGTCTTAAATCTTAAGTACTGGGTCTCTGTCCGATGAGTCTGTATCATAGGGCTTGGTTGTAGACAATGGGTTTTGTGATGTATTGAGTGGAAGCTGGAAGTATGTGTAGTGGTCAGTAGATTTCCAATATAAGATAGTGCCTATATATCCATATCTTTTTAAAGTAGCTATGTTCTTGGGCCTTTAACAGCAGTCTCACATGCAAAAATCTAGGGAGTGAAGCTTTTCCCGTTATTCAATTTCCATGCCAGGAAAATCTTCACCTGCCAAATTTCTACATGTCATCAGGAATTGTTAAAGGCACATATGCAGGGTTAGTTCAAAGGTAAATGCAATCAAATCTGTTAGTTTCAGGTGTCAAAAGATTTCTCACAGCTCAGAAGTCCCAAACATGAAGGGTTACAGGCAGTAAATGATGGACAATAAAAGATGAACAGTAAGGATGATGTTCCCCACAAAGGCTCCCAGCCTGGGCAACAATTTAAACGCAATGGGTGGGGCTGCAATAACATACCTCCTAATGATCTAATTGACCAGGGATTTTAGCTCATCAACGAGCCCTATGCCAAACAGGGTGTTTTTATTCTGGCCTCTTGAGTTGACATATCAACCTGTGTGACACCTCTAAAACCTCTGCCCCTTCTGCTTGTTTCTTATGGAGGGGCTGCTAGCTTTCTTAACTATAAGCATGACATTCAAAGTCGGAAGCTAGCAGCTGGACAGGAGTGACTCAACTCCCCCCTGCTTTCCTCTGAGAAAACTGACAGAGATAAACTCACATTTATTCTGACCTTCCACAGGCTGATTAGGAGAGCCAGCGCGGTGTAGTGGCGAGAGTGCTGGACTGGGAGCCAGGAGATCTGGATTCTAGTCCCCACTCAGCCATGGAAGCTCACTGGGTGACTCTGGGCCAGTCACAGACTCTCAGCCCAGCCCTTTGAAATCAGAGAGGAGCGGACTTGGTTGTAACAGTTACGGGTGGCCCATCTGGCAGCAGACCCTGTAAGAAGACTGATCAGAAACCCCACCCTGATCTTGTCATCTGGAAAGTCCTCAGGACACAGTTCCATATACAGTACACACTGGCCCAGGAAGATTGGGAACTGCTCAGGTGAGCCATCAAATTTTTCTGGGGGAGCCACAGGGCATTTCTGTCTATGAGGCATAAGTGGTGGCTGCTGCACTGACTAAGGAATTGGTGCTGTGGCCCACCCAAAATCATACACCCCCAAGTGCGGGAGAGTGTCGTCTCCTAGATGGCACTGAGTTACGTCCAGCCCAAACTTTCTGTATACATGGGGCACTGTGAAGCACATGAATAATAGTCAAAATACATAGAAAAAAAGAATATGAAATTTAAACATATTGCCTGTAAATGACTTTTTTAAGAAATGGGCCAGTACAAGCACACAGTAAGTTTGAATGGTTGATCACGGACAACCAGGTTAAAAGTGTGATAGGACAATGGTATAGGTTGACTGCAGATTTTGGGCACTGTAGTCATCAGTCCCCATTCAGAATGGGATCATGATTTGAGGAAAGCTGTCCCAGAAGAAGTGTGGGCCTGGATTTCAAGAGCAATGACACCGGTAGCTGTATGCATGAACCTAAAAGGAAGTCTGTATAAAATCTCTTTTATATGTTATTTGACATGTTACAGAATCAGTAGAATATATCCAGGAATGGATTGTCAGTGATGTGGCTCCAGTAGATTAGACATTACTAGATCAGACATCTATCACATGTTTTGGTCTTGCCCTAAGGCTGACAAATTTTGGAGGCAAAATACATAGAAAAGGAGGTGGAACTGGGGCTGTGCACTGCACAATAAACTTTAGACCACACCAAATTATACACCCACAGATCCAAGAGGGCATCCTCTACCAGATGGCATCGTGTCGTGTCTGCCCCAAAGCTTTCTCTATGCACCATGCGATGCTATTATTGGGTGCACAAATTTGAGAGTGCCCTGTGCGTATGAAAGCTTTGGGGTTGACATGACTCAACACCATCTTGTAGGGGAACCACTCCTGATGGGCCAAATCATACCGTGGGGTGCAGAGGACCAGTTCCTTATTATTTTCCACCTATTTGGCCTATTATTCGCATGGTGTGCCATGCTTGACAGTGCCCTGCGTGTATAAAAAAAACATTGGGCCAGACACAACATAATACTGTCTGGTCTAGGACACTCTCCTGGATATGTGGGTTTATGATCTGGGGTGGTCCAAATGCTCATTCTGGGGTGCACAACCCCAGTTCCTTATACTATTAGATTGGTGGGTGGATGATTTGGGGTGGCTCAAAGCTTATTGTGGGATTCATAGCACCAGTTACTTATTTTCCACCTATTTGGGGGTATAATTGACATGGTGCACCATGCTTGAGAGTCTCCTGCATGTACAGAAAGCTGAGGACTGGATGTGATTCAAAGCCATTGCACAGAGGACACTCTCCTGGGTGTATCAAGAGGCTGTATCCCGGAGATATATGATGTAGGGTAGACCTAAGCTTAGCTCGGGGTGCAGAGCCATTTAAACATGAGGCTCTTATTTGCTTTATTGGTTGAGCTCCCTTACGAAGTTTTGCCAAATAAGGAACTGAGAACTAGTAACCAACTTCAGCATCAATTCAGGTACACTTTCCAATAGCTGAGTTTGCCAGTGCTTAATAGGACAATTATCTGCAAGTTGACTAGGCAAGCCCTGCAAAACCTGAACTTCTTTTGTTGGATACTGAGTTGGAGAGGCCCTGGAGTTTAAAAATTTGTAGAGGGCTAGCTGTGTCTATTGCAGCAAAAACAACACAGAGCAATCCGCCCACTTGCACCACAATGTGTCTGTGTGCATGTGCATACCCATAATACACACACACACCTCCCAAGTGAGGACATGCATCAGATGAAGTGGACTGCAGACAGTCCAGGAAAGCTTATGCAATCATAAATATATTAGTCTTTAAGAGTATAAGGATTATAATATTACAAAAGGTATACATACTTCATTTTGTGGCTGTCGGTTGTTTTTATAGGATCATTGCCTGCTGTGGGAAGAGAGCAAAGCTCTACAGAGTGAGACTGCTTAAGTCCCAAGTACTTCAATGGGACTTAAGCAGCTTCACTCTGTGTAGG
This sequence comes from Heloderma suspectum, assembly GCF_057233095.1. Lineage (NCBI taxonomy): Eukaryota > Metazoa > Chordata > Lepidosauria > Squamata > Helodermatidae > Heloderma > Heloderma suspectum. The sequence continues at coordinate 127,134,965 of NC_139462.1, read as the reverse complement.
ACTGCAGCCCAGGACTGTGCATCCGCACACACAGTGCACCAGTGAAGGCGCACTACTTGCATTACTCTGACTGGGACCCTGCCTGACGATAGAAGTAGCTCTTGACAATTCTGATATGCTGTTTCCATGATTTTTTTTTAGAGAAAACGATTTCTCCATGGAAAATTATGTTATTGTCATAATTTATCCAGTGCTGGGTGAATTCCAGTTCTGCCTCTTGTTTGGACGAGAGAATCAAGCAAAGTGTCTGGCTGGATCTAAAAGGCTGCTGGAACGCATTCCAAGGTTCTGGACGCCTGCCCGTTGAGGGCCTCAGAACATGCAGCTGGGGACAGGGCTGCAGGGCGTTTCATGGTGACTGGCAAGGCTGTGGAAGGGGAACAGATGCCCACAGGGACTGAAAAAGGGTGGAGTTGTTCCAGAAGAGAACCATGTTGGTCCAGCCTGTTCAGTGCAAAACAGAAACCAAGGATTTGCAATCATAGGAGTTTTGAGCTGGGAAGGGAGTGGTATTCCAGCTGGAGAGTAAGTCAACCAAGGAGTGGGGAAGAATACCTCATTTCTAAACTAAGAGATGCTGGGGCTCAGACCTGCTTACAAGTCACACCACCTAACCTGAAAGCCTGGTGGAGGCTGTGTTGGGGTTATTTGCTGGTGACACAAGTACGCTTGGCCTATGACCATGAGATCTATCTGTGTGTGGTATGGTTTTCTACATAGCAGGACCAAGCTCTGATTTAAGCCTTCAGTAGTTTTCAAACAGTTCCAGGGAATTCTAGGCTTACTCAGGAGTTTATCTGAGGGTTCTCAGTTAAAGATCAAGTATCTGATCTTGCAGGTTCTCCTGGGAGGTAGCCTGTCCACCACGAACAATATTCCCTTGCAACGTACAGCTGCAGGGGCGTTTGTGGTGTGTTCCAAGCCAGTGCACTCCCAAATCACAGCACCCTGTGTGGACTGAGGATGCCTCCAGGAATACGCCCCAGAGCCCTCTGCAGTGGAGTGAGAGGGGAGAGGCTGTATCTCTGTCGCAGGGCGTGTGCAGAGCACACAGAAGTCCCAGGGTTCAGTCCCTGGCACCTCCAGCTCAAAGGATCTGGTGGCAGATGCTGGGAAAGAGCCTTCTCTGCCTGAAGTGCCGCTGCCACTCAGAACAGACAACACTGGGCGAGATGGGCAAATAATCGGACCTGGTGTAAAGCAGCTTCCTGTGGAAAAGGCTCCCTGAAGATAAAAAAAGTGTACATGGGGGTGGGGGGGTCAGCCAAGAAATTTATTACCTCTGTACCAACACTTTGGGGGGAGAGAATGAGCCCACAATGTTAAAAACCAGCCTAAGCCACACACTCTGGGAAGGTGGAAAAAGGTTCACACTCACTGGCCAATCTGCTGATCACATTTGCAGATGACACAAAATTGGGCAGGATAGCTAATACTTTGGAAGACAGAAACAAAATTCAAACTGATCCTGATAGACTGGAGCGCTGGGCAGAAAAAAGAATGACATTTAATAGGGATAAATGCCAAGTTCCGCACCTAGGAAAAAGAAACCAAATGCACAGTTACAAGATGGGGGATATGTGGCTCAACAACACTACAAGCGAGAAGGATCCTGGAATTGTTGTCAACCACAAGCTGAATATGAGCCAACAATGTGATGTGGCTGCAAAAAAGGCAAATGCAATTTTGGGCTGCATTAATAGAAGCATAGCTTCCAAATCCCAGGAAGTACTAGTTCCCCTCTACTCAGCACTGGCTAGGCCTCATCTGGAGTACTGTGTCCAGTTCTGAACTGGGCACTGCACTTTAAGAAGGATGCAGACAAGCTGGAGGAGAGGGTTCAGAGGAGGACAACAAAGATGATGAGGGGACTGTAAACAAAGTTCTATGAAGAGAGACTGAAAGAACTGGGCATGTTTAGCCTTGAGAAGATTGAGGGGAGATATGATAGCTCTCTTCAAGTACTTGAAAGGTTGTCACAGAGAGGAAGGCCAAGATCTCTTCTTGATCATCCCAGAGTGCAGGACACGGAAGAATGGGCTCAAGTTACAGGAAGCCAGATTCCGGCTGAACATCAGGAAAAATTTCCTGACTGTTAGAGCAATACGACAATGGAACCAATGACCTAGGGAGGTGGTGGGCTCTCCCACACTGGAGGCATTCAAGATGAGGCTGGACAGACATCTGTCAGGGATGCTCTGACTTGAATTCCTGCATTGAGCAGGGGGTTGGACTTGATGGTCTTATAGGCCCCTTCCAACCCTACTATTCTATGATCTGGCTGGAGGGAATAGCCCTGCCTGACCTAACCTCAGTGTGGCAATGTCAGAGCCCAGAGTGAGGCTAGAGGTGGTCATTCCCTGCAGGGAGTGGCTTGGCTCAGTTGGTTGAGTAATCTGGAGCTGCTTGCTCTGCAGGCACCTTTCTGCAGCGTTCCTCCTCTCTGCTTGTAACATACTGTGGTGAAGACCACATAGGTTGTTCTTCGAGAAAGAAGAATTGCTCTCTGGACTTGTGTTTGTGCAGGTGGATTACTAAATAGCCTCCTTTGAGATCTGTGACACTCACGGGCGTCGTTAAGAAGGCCATCTGGGCACGGGCCCCCAGAGCTTTTTGAGCTGTGCCCGGATCTTTTGAGCTATCCTAATTGCCTTTTTTTTTTTTTTACTTGTTCCCATTGACTTGCTTTGGAAAACAAAAACGGTCATAACTTTTTGGGTTTGCATGATAAATACATGAACCTTGGGGGCTTCGTAGCCCCCATGCAGCTGAGTGAATATGCCAAATTTCAGGCACTTAGGTCCAGTGAGTTATGTGCTAATCAAAGGTAAAACTTGCTATTTTCAAGAAAATGTGTCAAAGCACGAGCTTTTTTTTTGTGCTTCCACATACGTGCATGGAATTTGGGGACCTGACAGGCCCTATGGAGCTGGCTGAACCTACCAAATTTCAGACAACTAGGTCCCGTGGTTTTTGTGCTAGCCATGCGTAAAGATTTCTTTTCTCAAAGTCTAAAATAAAAAGTAAAAACTGTCAAGCCACCCAGGGGATTAGAGACCCTAATCAGAAGGTGTTTAACATTACCATTAGGAGGTCACTATCCCTAATCTCTGGTGTAGGGTGTTGTTGTTGTTTTGAGGTGCAAAAAAACCTCTCTTCTCCTACTTTTCTGCTCTTACATGCCCACTGTTGGGAGCTTTCCTGCAATGGAATTTTGAAGAGGGAGAAGGAAGGGAAGAAAGAACTCCATGTGAAATACTGGTATTTCACACCACATCTGATTTTACTGCCCCAAACTGGAACCCTTGGCTTCGACAGAAGTTTAGTAGCTTCAGTACAGCAAAAGATCCAATCAGCCTCCAGAAACTTCTTTCTCCCCCTCCACTTTAATTTCTCCTAAATAGCTGTAGGACTCAAATAATCCCAAAGGGAGGGTTAGGGCTATGTGGCGTTATGATCAAGAAACTGCTGAGGCTTTTAAATAGGTTCCACAGTTTTAAAAAAGCTAGAAAAAGGCCTCAGCCACCTCACCTCATAAAGTTAATTTCAGTACATGCAATCCTTACAAACCCTCCACAACCTCCTAAATTCCTCTGAAGTACTTCCTCTCTGAAAGGAGCCACTTGGCTTAGGGAATTCTCTCTGCCCCCCACCCCCGCGCACATTTCCAATCGCCATTCTTCTTTTCTTCTTCCCTCCCCTATCCTGTTCTTTCTTCCTTTCTCTTTTTTATTCCACCCAGAGTATATCTTGGGGAATTCTTAAAGAGAATTCTCTTTGGCAGGCAAGAGAAGTTCTGAACTGTATTTGACTTTATACAAACAAACAAGAGGGTTGGTTTTTCTCTTCCTCCCTCAAGTCTTTGAGAAGAGTGGGTTCACATGGTTGCAGAGAAACAAATCTGGGGCTGTTTTGTCTGTCAGTTGCCATTATCCAGCAATAGGAAGGGCTGCAGCTCAGTGGAAGAGCACCTGCTTGGCATGCAGAAGGTCCCGGGCTCAATCCCCAGCATCTCCAGGTGGGGCTACGAAAGAATCCTGCCTGAAACTCTGGAGAGCCGCTGCTGCCAGTCAGTGTCAGCAATACTGGGCTAGATGGACCCAGGGTCTGACTCAGTATAAGGCAGCTTCCTATGTTCCTATGACCAGAAAGCTTTAATTTAAAAAATAGGAGTTTTTGGTTTGTTTTGTGTGTGGAAGGGAAATAAATATTGCTAATTTATGCAATCCTCTGTATGCCTACTGAGAAGTCCCATTATGTTTAATGAGTCTTACCCTCAGGAAAGTGTGCATAGGATTCCAGCACAAGTTAATTTTGCAGGGAAGTTTGCCTTGATGTTCTGCATGTTTACTCAGAAATATGTTCTGAGCATGTACACATGCTTAATACAGTGCCTACCCAATTCCGTCTAATGAATTAACTACCCTTTCAGCTCAGTCTTATGCACGTTTTGTCATTTGTGGGTTTGGGGTTTTTTTTGCATGAACTCTAGCTTCAGTGGTGAGGGAAAGGCACTTAGTACATGCTCAGAGTTTCTCCATAACTTAGCCCTAGTTTTGAAAACAGACTCATTGGCTGAATCCTGGTGAAGTCTTGGCACAAATGAAGTTATGGGGAAGAAGATACAATGAGAGCTTGTGCATAACGAGGAGGTAGGGAGGAGTTGCACAAAACAGACATCAGTTTCGATGAAGAGTTGCTGGAGGATGGTAGGATGAGGAGGGATGGTTGCATGGAGGGGAATAGAATTCGTAGGGGGAGAATGTAAGTGCTCAGTGGTGAAAGAAAAACATTCTGCACACGCTCAGAGGCACTCTATACTTAAGAAAATAAGAAGAACCGTGCTGTATCAGACCAAGGTCCATCTAGTCCAGCATTCTGTTCACACAGTGGCCAACCAGCAGGACATGAGTGCAATAGCACCTTCCCACCCATGTTCCCCTGCTGCTAACATTGGTGAAATGTAAATAAATTCTAGTAATTCTAAATTTGCATGCATGTATATCCTTCAGAAACTTTGCAGGTTTCTTGCCTGGGGGACACCTCTAATGACCTGTGCATTTTCATACAAATTAACCCAAAAAGTGTTGGGGAAGGGATGAATGGAAGGGAAAGCAAATCACTCCCTCCCCCAAATTGGAGAACTCCCCTTCCACATGAAGTGCTGCACCTATCCTTCTGAAACTTTGCTGGTTTCTTACTTAGGGAGAACTCTAGGCTGACTGTAATTTTCAGAACAATGGTCTACAAGGAACATAGGAAGATAAGTATGTCCTCTTTTGGAGACCTCAAAATGTCAAGGGCAGCCTTCCACAAAAACTCTTGTGGCTATCATTCTGAAATTTGGCAGACATGATCTCCTCTGATGGGGCAATGAATCCTGAAATGTTTATCCACTTCTTCCAAGTAATAAAAATGTTATTGGCAGTTCCCTTTAAAAGAAAATCAAAATATAAACCCTGCACCTTTTTCTTTTTTTTACATTGGGCAGGCATAATCTCCTTCTAGGGGGCTACTATGCCTGAAATTAGCATCCAGTTCTGACCAAGAGAAAAAATTTAACAGTTTTTTTTCTAATTTCCCATGGTAGTCAACAGGACGCATGTTGACTCAGGTTTGGTGCTGAGCCGAGGTGTTCTGACTACAAATTGGCCCGAGCAGAAGCGGGATGTTTCCCAAAATGTTAAATCGGGGCCTGAGTTGAAGTGTGGGGGGGTCAGTGCACACTTCTTATATATGTATGTATGTAATCTATACACACACACAAGCACACCGCATGCACCCCCACACACACACACCCATTAGACATGCGCTTAGACTGGGATATATATATATATGCGCGCAAATTTTTGTTATGGGCCTGCACCCCAGATCTTTTAAGAACCTAGCAACGCCCCTAGTGACACTACATTAATACATTTGTGCTCAGAATCACCTGCCAGTCAGAGCTGCCTTCCCCATTGCTATTCTCATTGTATAGCGGGGCCAGCCTAAGGTATTTTGCTGCCTGAGGCAAAGAACAAGGTCCCACCCCATTCTATGTACAAAAGCCAACCGGACCAGCAGTGGAACCTTCCTTCAACACTGGTGATGGGACAGTGTCCTCCACTGCACCTGAAGGCATCAGGCCCGCTGAGAGAACAGAAGGCAGCCCACCCGGCACACCGCTCTCTCCTCCAACAGTTCGCTGCCATCTCCCAGCGTTAGCTGCCTGAGGCAACTGCCTCACTCCACCTAGTAGTGGGGCTGACCTTGCTGTATAGACAACAGAAACAAGAATGATGACCTATGTCAATTGAATCTTACAAACGTACCCCCACTTTCCATACATACTTAATCAAGGCAGAACTGACAACTACACCAGTTTCTTTCCACTACTAGACATGATGCTGTCATGTTTTCTACAGCAGAGGATAAATTGGTTTAATGCAAATTAAGGGCTGTGATTTCATGCCGATTAGTTAATGCACAATTTAAAATCCAAATTAAGTACCTCTGTCCAAAATACACCTTTAAGCAGGCAAGTCTAAGGCTTGTGGGCTATGCCCTTTGGATATACTAATAGTATATTCAATTCTAGTCGTTATGTAGCCAAAACAGCACCATCCATACATAAGAGGGATATATCAGCAGGCTTGGGGGAATCCCAAGATTTTCAGAAGGAGAAAAAAGTATTGTTACGCTCCTGCTCCCCGGTCCTGAGAGAGGTGAACTTGCCAGGGCTTCAGCACTTGCTCAGGCTTCAGTTTCTTAGGAGGGCCCTGGGGACTCCTGGTGTTTCTTTTATAAAATATTTATTTTCACTTTCCTAGGGATGAAGGCCCACAACGTCACAACTCCAAGCAAAACCCTGCTTCCTCTCTACTGCTCAGGAATCTCCATCTGCAAGACAAAAGCTGTTCTCCCTTTGTCGAAGGGCTTGATCACACGGAGCTTTTATCCTGCGATTGAGATGGCTCCTTCACAGAAGTTTGCGGGCTCTTTACATGTAGGCTGACCATATGTACCGTCTTAAACTGGACAGTACCGTTTTTTTCATATTTCCCGACTGTCCCGTCGTTTTAAAATACATGTCAATTTTGTCCCGTTTTTAATTTGTTGTAAAAAACTGAACGCGCTTATCATAAGGGTCTATGCTAATCAATGCGTGCAGTAAAACTACTAGTGCGATGAAAGAGGGAGTTCCATTTACGTTAGAGTTCCACGTACGTTATCCAGCCAGGGCCAGGCTTCTTGAGCTAGCGACGATCAGACGCCACCCCCTGGCTTGCCTGCAGTGGGGGGAATTCAAGAGGCGGCCGCTAAGCCCCATTCAGCGTGTGGGAGCCAGGAGGGCAAGTCTTACTGTTATTTCTACCATCATTCCGCCCATAGAGATTCTTTCTGCCCTACATTCAGTTTGATTCGGACTTTTCAGACTCATATTTCAGTTCAACAAGCTGCTAGCTATTTTTTTATTACAGCGGAACTCTCCGGTGGGACATTAGCATATACCGGCTTGTGATAGCAGTTGGGGTGTTCATTCCTTTTTTTTTCCTTTTGGTGTATGTTTATGATTTTTTGCAGACTGGCCACTGCAGTCCTGCATTAGAGTGTTCAATGTGGTATGCCATACAGATTTGTTTACTGTTCATGTGATACTTTATAAGTATTTTATATATGTATATTCATGAGTGTTTTTTTGTGTATATGCAATAAATTAGTGTTATTCATTTGCGCCCCTTTCCATGTTCTTTTGCAGTGAGTTTAGGTTGTTTTTCATGAATACGGAATATTACATAACCCCGTCCCATTTTTGTCATCCCAATATCGCGTTTTTGTCTCAAGGAAATATGGTCAGCCTATTACATGACTCTGTGACCCTCTTGCACTAAATGCCCTTTTTTAAATAGATTGCAGATAAGGAGCTATCAAATTACTCCCGTTGTGTTCCGCTTCAGTTTCCTCTGTGAAAAGAGTTAAAGCGGCAAGAAGAGGCGTGAGATCAATGAAAGACAACGGAAGACTCAGATATGGGGAGAAGGAAGGGGGAAGGGAAAGGGAAAGGAAGCGCGTGTAAAGGGAGTCAGTTGTGATCCTGCATTTGAAACAGAAGCAGAAAGCCCCATTTTAAATGCAGGATTTGAGGCTGGTGTAGAAATGCCCTAAGATTCAGTCTTCCCCCAGATTCATTTCCTGCTATCCCCTCAGGCCATGTAGGACAAAGGTTACCAATTCAAGAGTCAGAGTTGTTGGGGGGAAATCCTCAGTCTCTTTGTACTCAGCAACATTGAATTGTAAGGGAACCCTGGAGGTAATTTAGACTGACCCCAAACATAACAATATTTAGAAAAAATACTGATGAAGTGTGGGACACTAGTCCAAAGTGGACCAAGTATTTTCAGTGCCCACAGAATGCTGGCTGAATGTTGGAGAAAAAACTAGGTGGGAGGGTGAATGGAATATCCTGGAAGAGGGCATGGCTGACTGGAACAGTGAAAAGGAGTACTCCACGCTGCAACATTTTGTTGCAATAAGTCCTATTTGTGCTAAAATATCTGTAAGTTGAATTACTATAGAAGGTTGTTTAGCTACCTAAATAATTACATTTTATAATGAACAACTACACTTTATCATTAGGCACACTGCATTATATTCAATATTATTTATAAGTATAAGGTCCATCTTTTAAGGGTTTTATGCAATAGATTTATCTGTGCAATGGATTTACCTGATAAAAAGGATTGGATCTTGCAGTCCTATATTCCAATTATGCCAGGAGTACAGAGTCACCACTGCTATGCCAGCACATCTGCCATTTCCTATTCTCACCAGCACAGAGCAAGGGAAGAAAACACATTGCTCCAAAAAGCACAGAATGGAGCAACAGCCACACTCCCAGCATCTGTGGCAACACCACCAGTGCCCCTCCCCCCAAGGCCAATACAGCAGTGCTGTAATGACATGGTAACATCCCCATGTCAGCCAGACTTAGAAGGAACCTATGCGCTCAAGGCACTTTCCCAGCCCACCCACAATTAGGCAACTGCATCCTTCACTGCATGAGCTGCTGTGGCATAAGAAACAAGACACTGTTGCTGCTACTGCAAGTCCCCAAGAATTCTTGCAGGCAGAGGTTCAAATCCCTTTGTAGCACACGTGCACAGTCCTTACAAAAGCCTTTCACTTCACAACACAAAGAGAACGAAGCAGCACAACACCCAAATAGCTCCCTTTCGTAGAAGCCTGCAGAAAGAGTGCCAAAGCCTCCGTGGGATAAGGATACACCAGAGGAGGAAAGGATCCTTCTGCTAAGCAGAGAAAGGGAGGGACCAAGAACAATCAAGAAGTGCCAATATTACCACTTCAGAAGTGACCTGAGCTGCTGCTGTTACTTCAACAGCAATTCAACACAGAATGAAAATTTATATAGGAGCTGGAGGCTCCATCCCTTCCTAGCATTCAGCCAGGTCCTGATTCAGGCAGGTGCGTGCACATGCTTCTCCTCCTCTTGAGTAGATGCACATGCAGCTAGCTGGGCACTTCGGAAGCCCTGAAGCTCATTCATGGCTCACTGTCTGAGAACTGGCCAGGAATCTAGGCAACCAGTATGCAAACATCCAATCCTGAGGTAGGGATATCTAGTAGTGGCAATGGGGGGGGGGTCTGCTGGAGGGTCCAGCTCTCCCCGTCTCCTCTCAGGAGCCCCTAGGTTCCAGGTCTTGGCAAGTCCACCCCTAACAGGAAACTATCACTCCACCACCAGCCTCCAGTAGCTCACAGCATAGGGCATTGGGTTGGGAAACAGGAAGTGTGAGTTCCAGCCAACTATGGAGAATGCGAAGAAGCACCATTAACTTTTTGCATATGGCCAGCAACCGTCATGTTTCAGAGGCAAAAGAGAGTCCCAAGTCTTAAAACCACACTGCACTCTCCTCCAAGCAATGATGACACCATCAGCCACAGCAATAGGCAGAATCCAGAAACATCATGGGGCACTTGTCATCCCAGGCCCCCGTCAAATACATCAGGACTGCACCGTTGCATCAGGAGCCCCAGCACTGTACAACAGCTCAGCGCTCACATGAGGTCCCAGTCCAGGATGTTATGGCCTTGTGGGAGGGGTCCCACACACACAGTGTGGCATCTGAACCAATCAGGGCAGTCTTGCATGAGTCAAGTAGCCATTTTGGCTCACTCCTCCCACCCACATCCCATGATGTGACCAATCTGCCCCCTGCCCATTACTTTGCTTGTGTCCTCCTCTATCCCTCTTGCCCTTGCCAACAGACTGACTCATTTACCGTGGCAGCTGTGCCCACCCTGCTTGTGCATCGTAAAAGGCCTTCCCCCTTTCACTCCACAGAGCTGACCGAACCGAAAGTAGAAGAGCCTTTAATCATATCCTGGGCTCTTGCAGCAACAGCCTTCCCTTTCACCCCATGCCCAGTCAAAGTCATCCTGAGGCCAGGTTGGACTACAGCAGCCTTCTGCAACCTGGTGCCCTCCAGATGTGCTGGACTACAACTCCCATGATCCTTAGTCAGGGTGGGGGGAAGAGATCTGTATCTGCCAATCTCCAAGCAACAAAGAAACAACATTAGAGCCTTTATTAACAGCACAAGGAAGGGGTCGAGTTCTGAAAGTAAAAAAGACACATGTATGGGATTGTTGTCAACCAGTTATCTAAGCAGAGCTCTTGTGCCTCTGACAGTTGCTTGACAGACAGTAGAGTAGCAGGTATAGTGTCCCTTATGGCTTCATCTCCATGTTAGGTACACTGTCACCTGCTGCATAACAATAGAAATCCAAAAAGCCTTTTCAGAGAAATGTTGTAAGTTTGAACTTAAACTTACTCTGAAATTTGAAACACCAAAGGGGAATTAGATTTTTTTTTAAATAACTAAGATAGAGAAAAGATTACAAGTCTTCAAGAAGAAATACGAATTAATTGTATAAAATGTAATTGAACTTGAGGAGTCAAAAATAATCAGAAATAGAAGAAAATATGAACCTATGCTGAAATCTACTCTCCCTTTTTACTCTTAATATTTTTCTTAATTGTATAATTTTGTATTATGATTATACATTTCTTTAATCTGACATATTTTAATCATTTACTATTTGATAATTTAAAACCCCATGATACAGTTTTCTTGAAAAAACCATGACTGGAGCTCAAATCTGGCCAAAACCACAGCTAGCCCCCTTGTGTCTGCAGTTGGCAATTGTTTTAGCCCAGCCTGTGGAAACACCTGCCCTGCTCGAGTTGACAGAGAGTGCAAGAAGCCTTTCCAAATGGCTTCAGTTAGACAGTGAGCAATTCAGCCTTGCAAATAAACCCACAAAAGTTACTAGCTGGAAAAAAAAAATGTTTACTAGCCTGTCAGGGCCGGTAGAGGGCAGCTGATTTTGGGTGTCATGAAAAGGCAGCAAAGACTTATTTATGTATTCATTCATTCATTCATTCATTCATTTTTTTCATTTAATTTCTATACTGCCCAATAGCTGAAGCTGTCTGGGCAGTTCACAAAAATTAAAACCACAAAGTACAACATAAAACAATATAAAATATGAAAGCTTAAAACTACAATATAAAACTACAGTCAGAATAAAACCTAGCAGCAGCAGAGATTTAAAATACAAATTTTAAATGTATGCTTACTTAATCTTAAATGTATAGGCTCACTATGTACAACTGGTTTACCAGTTGCTGGGGAACATGGGCGAGGGCGTGGTGTTGCGCTCGTGTCTTACTTCTGGGTTCCTGGTCGACAGCTGGTTGGCCACTGTGTGAACGGAATGCTGGACTAGATGGACCCTTGGCCTGATCCATCACGACTCTTCTTATGTTCTTAAATTTAAAACACTGAAAGGAGTACAATGTAGGTGCCAGGTGAACTTCTCCAGGGAGCTCATTTCACAGCCAGGGTGCCATAGCAGAAGAGGCCCAATTCCTGGTAGCTATCCGCCTCACTTCCTTTGGCAGAGGCTCATGGAGAAGGGCCCCTGAAGATGATCTTGGGGGCTGGGCAGGTACATATGGAAGGGGGCAATCCTTCAGATAACCTGGCCTCAAGCCATTTAGGGCTTTGAATGTTAATACCAGCACTTTGAATCGGGCCCAGATATGGACTGGCAGCCAGTGCAGATGGAAAAGTACTAGTGTAATGTGATCTCGTTGGCCAGTCCCCATTAACAATCTCGCTGCCCTGCTTTGGACCAGCTGAAGTTTCCAAACTGTTTTCAAAGGCAGCCCCACATATAACACATTGCAGTAATCCAGACAAGAGGTTATCAGAGCATGGATAACTGTAGCTAGGCTATCTCTGTCCAGATAAGGACATAGTTGGTGTATCAGCCAGAGCTGATAAAAGGTGCTCCATGCCACCAAGTCCACCTGTGCCTCAAGTGACAGTTCTTGGTCCAAGAGCACCCCCAAACTATGAACTTGATCCCTTAGGGGGAGTGCACCCCCCTCCAGAATAGGTTGACCGTCACCTAGCCGGGCAGACAAAACATCCACTAACAGTACTTCCGTCCTGTCTGGATTGAGTCTCAGTTTGTTGGCCCTCATCCAGTCCATTACTGTGCCCAGACACTGATTCAGAACAGCCACCTCTCCCGGATTTGATGACAAAGAGAGGTAGAGCTGGGTGTCATCTGCATATTGATGACACCTCAGCCCATGCCTCCGGATAACCTCCCCAAGAGGTTTCATGTAGATGTTGAACAGCATAGGGGATAAAATAGAGCCCTGTGGAATCCCATAGTGTAGTTGCCTAGGCACAGAGCGCTAATCCCCCAGCACCACCTTCTGGAATCGGCCATCCAAGTAGGAGCAGAACCACTGCAGTGCAGTGCCTCCAACTCCCAACCCAGACAACCTACACAGAAGGGTACCAGAGTCGAAGGTATCGAAAGCTGCTGAGAGGTCCAGGAGAATCAACAGGGTCGCACTCTCCCTGTCCCTCTCCTGGCAAAAGTCATCCCACAGGGCGACCAAGGCAGTTTCCATCCCAAAACCAGGCCTGATGGCCAGCTGAAATAGATCTAGATAGCTAGTTTCATGGAAGAGTGCCTGGAGCTGCCCTGCAACCACACTGCAAAGTAATAACAGTACAATAATATTGTTGTATTATTATTACTGCCAGGAGAGGGGGAGATGCACTGGTGCGGTTTTCTGCCTCAGGTGCCAAAATAACCCTGGATCTCTCAGCGGCCTTCATACTGTCAACCATGGCATTCTTTTGAGTTGCCTAGCTGGGGTATGGTACAGTGATGTGGTGTCTCCAGCCCTTTCTGGAGGCATGTACCCAGAAGGTGATGCTGGGGGACACCTGTACTGCCCATTGGCCTTTGGGGTGCCTCTGGCTACCAGGTTAGTGCTTAAATACAAGGCTGGATTAATTTCCAAAAAGACAGGTACTGGGGCTCCTGCCTTTGCCCCAACTCCAGATGAAAGGGGCAGGTAGTGACTACTCCATGCTGAGACAAATACACTTTGTACTGGATTAGGGTCACTCTAGCCAAAGTTACAAACGTATAAAATGTTATATGGCTTGCACTGAGCTTTCCCAGTTTTCCGGACTGCTCCCTGCCCCCCATCCCACCTCATACACGTAAGGCTCCACATATCAAAGGGAGGTCACTCTGGCAAAAACACTCTTTTTCTATACATCACCTGTAATGCATTGAGTGTCTTTACACCAGTGCCGCGCTGGCATGGAGAAGTTGCACATGTTTCAGTCATGGCAAAAAGCGTTAAAGTGTTTTGCACATCACATAGAGCACCATCATGGGAAAGCAATTTTCAGAAGCCTTCTCTTCATGGCTGTAATGTTGAAATCATCCCCAGTAGCCTCCTTGGTATGCCAAACACAGAACAAATGAGACAATAACCTATATTTGGATTTAATTTGTGCTAGTAGAAAGCTTTTGAGTCAAGCTTGAAACCTGACAGCAGTAAGAGAAGGAGGGGGGTATTATGAGTGCTGTTGGTCTTAAAGTCATACCCCTTGTTGTTGTTGCTGTTGTTTATGAACAATATTTATTTACTGCTTCTCATTTAAGACAAATTGAGATTTACAAAAGGTTAAAAACAAACAAAAAAGACCACACAAAATAATATTGTGAGGCTGGTACAAAGTTAGCTCATCGCTGGGGAAACACCAAAGTAAGCAGGCATGTCTTCAGTAAATGCCTAAAATATGCCAGCGTTGAGGCCTGGCATGCTTCATTGGGCACCGCTGAAGAGAAGGCCCATCTCCGTGTCATCACCAAAGGGAAATCTGTGGGCCGGAGCTCAAACAACAGGGCCTCCCCTGAAGACCGTAGTGGCCTGGGAGGAGATGTTCCTAACCTGGCCCTGAGCTGGACAGGGCTTTGTATACAAGTAGTACCAACACCTTAAACCTAACTTGGTAGCAGACTGGCAGCTAGCGTAGGTCCTTTAGCCGAGGCATAATATCTGTGCAATGAAGCAGCCATCAGTAATGGAGCTGCTGCATTCGCATGAGCTGCAGCTTCCAAACCAGCCTTGAGAGCAGCCCCATGTGAAGAGCATTACAGTAATCCATTCTCAAGGTTACCAGTGCGCAGACTACAGAGGCCAGGCTCTCCCTGCTCAGGAACGGATGCAGTTGGCATACCAACCCTATGCTTGTAGTAGGTGCTTCAAAGCCATGGAGGTCACTTGGGCCTCCAATGACAGCGATGGATCCAGGAGCACCCCCAAACTGTGACCCTGTTCCTCCAGGGGGAGTACAGTCCCTGGTAATTCCCCTAATACCTGGACATGGGAACCCACAGTGCTTTTGTCTTATTGGAATTCAGCTTATTGGCCCCCACCCAGCCCATGACTGCATCCAAGCACTATTCTAGGCTGTGCATGGCCTCTCCTGGTTCAGATGCAATGGAGAAATAGAGTTGGGTGTCATCAGCATCCTGATGGCACCTCACCCCAAATCCCCTAATGACTGTACTCAACAGCTTCATATGGATATTAAATAGCACTGGAGACAAGATGGTACCCCCTGTCCTGCCGGGGGGCTGACATACAGTCCTAATACTATTCTCTGGAACTTGTCCTGTAGATAGGAGCAAAACCACCACAAAACAGTGGCCCCAACCCCCAGTCCACAGAGGTGATCCAGGAGGAGGCCATGACCAATCATATCAAAAGCTACGGTGAGGTCAAGTAATAGTAGCAGAGTCACACCCCCTCTGTCCCTGTCCCGATAAAGGCCATCCATCAGGGCTACCAAGGCCAATTTCATTCTATAACCAGGCTGGAACCTAGACTGAAATGTATCTAGACAATTAGTACCCTCCAAGAACACCTGTAGCTGACCACCCTCTCAAGCAACTTGCTGCACTGCCAGGTGGTAGTTATTATAAACCTCTGCATCCAAGGAGGAAGTAATGACGTAAAACAGGAAGTAATGTATAATATATAAAAGTCTCAGCATGAGCAGAACGTTTTCCCCTCACAACTACAGCCTGTCCCCACAGACTTTCCTCCTAAGGCCTTCCTTCTGGGATACATGGTAAACTGTCCCTTGACTCAGTAGACTTGGGAAATTATAGGCCAGACCCAAACGTACCATTTTTGGCCACAGGAATTGAGAAGGTGGTAGCCTTGAAACTCCAGACACATCTGGATGATACTGATTATATGGAGCCATTTCAATTGGACAGGATATGAGGTATCTTGGGTCACCTTGGTTGATTACCTATTCCAGAATCGGGGTGGGATGAGGGGAGTGCACCTCTCTTACTTCTCCTGGACTTGACAGTGACTTTTGATACCATCGACAATGGTGGCCTTCTGGACCAGACTGGGTTGGGACCCGGGGGTACTGTACTGCAGTGGTTCCAGTCCTTTCTGTAGGGTTGTGTCCAGAAGCTGGTGCTGGAGGACTACCATTTGACACCATGGCCTTTGGCCTATGGTGTCTCGGAGAACTCCATCTTAGACCTTATGTTATTTAGTATCTCCACAAAGAGACTGGGAGAGGTCTGATGTCCTCAGGTAAGGTGGAGGATGCTGTCCCATCACCAGTGTTAAGATTCAACAGCCACTTTGGTCAACTTTTTGTAGGTAGTTTGGAGGGGGCACCATCCTGCCCTTCGCTTGAAGCATCAAAATGCCTTGGGCCAGCCCTGCCCCCTCCCACACCCCATTTAGCCCCAGTTAATTTTCATGTAGTTGTATATAATAAAGATTATGAGTGACAATCATTCAATCCATTATCATGTCCACCTCTTTATTGTTGCTATATCTCCTTCCAGCCAGAAAAACACTAACATTTATTCATGAAAGATTAACCTGTTTTGGGAAATAAGGAACTGGATCTGTCAGCTCATCCATTAATAAATGTCCCAATGGAGCTGCCAAAAATATTTTAATCTCTACTCCATCAACATCGCTCTTATGTGTGTATATGTGTTTCATCCCATCCTTGACAAATTAAGATTTTCCATTATAGTAAAACTCAGTTCTTTGTCTTTTGCTCCATGACTCAGCCTACTAGATATTAGCTCAGAGCTGACCCTCCCATCCCTCTTTTAATAAATAAATAACTCTACTAATTAAAATTGTGAAATGTCACTTACAGGCTGTTACGAAGTACCCCCAAATTCTGCTGATCTGGGAAAATGTGGCCTGTATCTGGACAGTTTTTTTGGTCTTGGAGAAGGGCAGAAAAACAGGTCCCATAGGATGTTAGGCCTTGTACAACCCAAGAGGAGATGCAGACTTCTTGCATAAACTTTCTGGCCAGCCGCTGTGCTCTGATTGCCTTAATTCCTCAGTCAACACTTGCAGATTTCAGATCTTGCCTCAGGACAACAACTACAGAAGCCCCCACCATGAAAATATTTTATGCTGATTTCTAACCTTCCTGTTTAAGCCAAATAGAAAGAAAAATAAAGAATCCAATGCCTTTTAAAGCTGTAAGAAACCCAATATTGTGTAAGCAAGCATGCCTGGAAGGAAAGGAAAGGTTCCTCCTGTGCAAGCACTGGGTCATTACTGACCCCTAGAGGGATGCTGCTTGCGCTAGCATTTTCATGGCAGACTAGCGGGGTGGTTTGCCATTGCCTTCCACAGTCGTGACTACCTTTCTCCCAGCAAGGTGGGTACTCATTTTACCAACCTCGGAAGGATGGAGGGCTGAGTTGACCTGAGCTGGCTACCCGAGACCCAGCTTCTGCTGGGATTGGACTCAGGTCATGGGGAGAGTTTCAGTTGCAGTACTGCCGCCTACCACTCTGCGCCACACGAGGCTCGAGCATGCCTACACGACTCTTTTGTCACCTTTGCTTAAGACCATCACCAAAATCCCCCTGGCTATCTTGCTCACCTGGACCGGTGAAAGCCAGAAATATGCACCCATCAACTCCCATCCTTTCCTCACATCAAGAAAGAAAGAGAATCCCATTGTCTTCTTTCTTCCCTTAATGTATGACACCTAAAAATCCATTTTCCAGCATCCTTGAGTAATCTTGAAAGAAAGACTTGTTTTATTCAGATTACTACATCCTGAGAGAAAAAGGATAAAAACAGCAACCCGAATTCATAGAACAACAGTGAGGGAAAGAAGGAAAGAGGACTCCTTCCATCCTTTCTGCTCAGAAGAGCAACCCCCCCTTTCCCTTCCTTCCTTCTTAAAAATGCTTATCTTTAACCTCCTGAGCATTAATGTATGATTCTAATTCCCCAAATGTATGTATAGTTCTAATTCCCCTGATGTGTGATTTTAATTCATTTTAAATTCTTCTTTAATAAATCAAAGAATTGCTTTCAAAGACCTTGTTGTGGTCTCTGGCTCTCTCAACTTTTGGGGGGTATCAAGTTTTCCTAAGCGCCCAGATCAACGCCAAAAGATCCCTCAGGTATGTTTATGGTGTATATGTATGTGATATGCATGTCCATGTAAATTAAAGCATACTTTGTAACAAGGCCAATCCCAAACGTTTTTGGCCATGGTGACTGAGAAGGTGGTGAGTGCATTTGAGCAGGAGGGCCAGCATTCTCATGCAGTGGCAGGAAGCCTTTCCTTTTGGGTAGGAGTGGTAGAAGCCAGAGAAGGTGTTCTGCCATTTAGAAGAGAGATTTTGATTGTTGGCTTTAAGTGGAAGTAAGGCAAAACAGCATCCTGGATCTCTGTCCTGCTGACAATTATGTGCAGGGGCTCTGAGGACCTTTAGCCATGTGCACAGATCTATGCACCCACCCTCATGATCTGGAATTACAAGGCAGCAGTTCTAGCTCGGAGGCTGTGACTTAGGCCAGCACCTTGCATTCTGTAAATGGGCTGTGCTTTCTGAGAAGGAAAGAGGGTTGTTTTTCAGTCGTTCAGTCGTGTCCGACTCTTCGTGACCCCATGGACCATAGCACGCCAGGCCTTCCTGTCCTGCGCTCTCTCCCGGAACGTGCTCAGGTCCATATTCATTGCATCAGTGATGCTATCTAGCCATCTCATCCTCTGCCGTCCCCTTCTCCTTTTGCCTTCAGTCTTTCCCAGCATCAGGGTCTTTTCCAGAGAGTTTTCTCTTCGCATTAGGTGGCCAAAATATTTGAGTTTCAGCTTCAGTATCTGTCCTTCCAATGAGCAGTCAGGGTTGATTTCCTTTAGGGCTGACTGATTTGACCTCCTGGAAGTCCAGGGGACTCGTAAGAGTCTTCTCCAGCACCACAGTTCGAAAGCATCAATTCTTCGGCGCTCAGCCTTCCTTATAGTCCAGCTCTCACAGCCATACATTACTACTGGGAAAACCATAGCTTTGATTAGACGGACCTTTGTCGGCAAGGTGATGTCTCTGCTTCTTACTATGCTGTCTAGGTTTGCCATAGCTTTCCTCCCAAGGAGCAAGCGTCTTTTAATTTCATGGCTGCAGTCACCGTCTGTGGTGATCTTGGAGCCCAAGAAAATAAAATCTGTCACAGCTTCCATTTCTTCCCCTTCTATATGCCAAGAAGTGATAGGGCCAGATGCCATGATCTTAGTTTTTTTAATGTTGAGTTTCAAACCAGCTGCTGGTTGCCTAGTACAGTGTATAAGACATTCTGCACATATTCAAAGGCATGCTTTAAAAAAAAAAATCAATAGCTACTTTATGAGTTCCAGGGGCTATGTCCCAGAACCTGAAATGGATTCTGCAGCTAAAATCTGGTTTCAAGGAAGCCAAGTCCAAACTAGATACGTTTTTAAAAAAATACATAGCAGCTGAGTCCCATCCCGTCCTACCCCCCCAAAAAAATCTGGTTCAGGACTCTGACTGGTGTGTGTGTGTGTGTGTGTGTGTGTGTGAAACAGGGACTTTAACACTTTGTCCCTCAATGCAGTCCCAATCTGGATTACCCCCACTACTTACACTGGAAGAAAAACTCCCATTCATGCCAGTGTAAGCTTTTCTTCCAATGCAAATAGCAGTCATGGCCCAGATCAGAACCACAGCAGGAGCAAAGGGTTAAAGCCCCCTACCCCCTCACTGGGGTCCCAACAGAAATGAGGCTCCACACCTGCTATTTACTCTTTACAACCCACTTTGGCCCGTAAAGTTAAGCTACCCTGCTGAAGCTAAGCCGGTTAGAGCTGGCCAGTACCTGGACGGGAGGCTGCCTGGGAACCCCATTTATGCCACCATAAGTTCCATGATGGAGGAAAAGCGGAAAATAAATATACTAAATAAATACATGAAAATAATAAAACAAGGCCTCCTAGCACAAGGCCGTTGTATGAGTGAAGACAACTGATAGTGTGAAGCAATCTGACATTAAAAAGTGTTGGATAAATGAAATGAAATTAATGGTAAGAGAACCTGTTTCCTCCCCTCTTCCTCCTCCACATATTCCAGTGGGATTTGCTATTTGCCTCAGATAAAAAGGCAATTCTTAAGCATTCATAATGCATCCGGGCTGCACTTAGAATGCTTTTAAGCAGCATGATTAGCAATAAATACTGCAGTTCCCTAATAAACATCATTACAAGGCACTAAAATAGGACCAATCCTGGCAGGCATTTGGACTGGATTCTGCTGGGGAATTGCCCCTTTTGACTTCTGTGCAGTGGGCTAAATCAGGGGTGAGTGCTTTGGGCAATAAAGGCAGACTACATGAATAATGGAGACTTGCTGAGGGGTTCAGAGGCATCCTGGCACACTTGCTGAGGGGCTAGGGGAGACACTGTGGAAGAATCCGTGTGGGGCAAGACTCTGCTTGCTATTTGTCATTTGGGGATAAGTGCTCTCCCGATGATTCTAAGCATATGTAGAATACTGGGACTTTTAAAAGTGAAGCGAGACCTTTGTTCTGGAATTTGTTTGAATATTGGGAATATGCCCAGTTTCTGAGCTACTACACTCTCTTGGCTTTTGTGAATTCTTGGAATTGTTGGGCTAAAGATAAAGCTGGACACCAAGGAAGCGAGCCCTCCCTTAGGCCAAGAATCAGGTGAAATCGCTTTGGGGCAGAGAGGCTGGGATTGTGACATTCTCACCCACCCCGCCCCCTTTCTTTTGAGAATATTGAGCAGACTGGGTGGGCAACTGATGGCCTTCCAGTTGCTGCTGGACTGCAACTCTCGGCACCCCTCCCTATGGACTACACTGTCCAGGGCTGATGGGAGTTGCAATCTAACGCCGTCTGGAGGGTCACATGCTTCTCACACCTGCTTTAGACTCCTACTAAAGCATCACAATGAGGGCTAAAAATTTAATTGCAAGAAAGAAAGAAAGAAAGAAAGAAAGAAAGAAGAAAATACAGTGCACATTTACTGCCAATAGCCATAGGCCATTTCAAACAATCCAAAAGAAGTAAACATTTCTGAAGCAAAGACAAAGATGAACAAGTTTTCCCATTCTCATTTAACATGAACATCATAGCTAATTTTTAAAATCCAGTAATTACTTTTGACTTGGCTTACTCAGATTAGTGAATCACCTTGGCAATCTACTGACTTTTTTTTTTTAATTCCAAATTTGGTGCCAAAGAAAAGTGGAGCGGGGTGGGGGTGGGGGTGCGAAGCCAGTTCTGCCTCTCTGGCCGTGTGTGAATTACTCGTTTCAGCGAAGCATCTTGAGGAAATTAATTCCAGGACTAGAATACAGGATTTCAAAAGTGAGATTTGAACAACAAAAAAGTGAGGCTTTTAGCAGGAAGTGCTCACATTCCCCGAACTCTGATGGGGAAAATAGAAAGTGTGTGTGCGCGCGCGTGCGCGCCTAGGAGGGTGAACTTCTGTCTCTCTGGAAGCGGCGGCTCCTGGCTTTACAAAGGCCGGTGAAGGGAGAGACGTCAGCTCAGGTCTGGAGAGACGCGTCTTCCTGCGTGGGAGGGGAGCCTCCGCCGTCTAGTTTCTCGGCGGAGGGGCCGGTGCTGGCCCCAGCCCTCGGCTGCCAGCGGTTCGGCGGCGGCGATCCTTCCGCAGGGCCGAGGCCCTTTCGGCGCTGGCCGGGATCGTCCACTCAGCAGCGCCCCCCCCGGCGACGGGGCGC
The DNA here is from genome assembly GCF_057233095.1 of Heloderma suspectum. Classification (NCBI taxonomy): domain Eukaryota; kingdom Metazoa; phylum Chordata; class Lepidosauria; order Squamata; family Helodermatidae; genus Heloderma; species Heloderma suspectum. Next base: position 127,113,485 of record NC_139462.1, on the reverse strand, counting down.
ACTGCCGGGCGCGCCAGGACCACTGGCGAGGGGGCTCCGGCGGGCGGAGCGGGGGTGCGGCATCGGAGCCGGGAAGCGGCGCCGGAGCCGGGCCAGGGCGGGCGGGGGATGGTGTCGCGTCGGAGCTGGTAGGCAGCGCGCCGCGCCCGTCGCTTAATCCGCCGCGAGGGCGCCATGGAGAGCCAGCTGGCTCGCTGCAAGATCGTGGTGGTCGGAGACAGCCAGTGCGGCAAGACGGCGCTGCTGCACGTCTTCGCCAAGGACAGCTACCCCGAGGTGCGGGGGGCTCGGGCAGCCGGAGAAAGTCGCGGCAGCCGCGCGGCGGCAGGCAGCCCTGCCTTGGACAGCGCGGGCGGCTGGACGGAGGGCTCGAGGCGCCGGAGGAGGGTCGAGGGCTGCCCGGGCGCGAGAAGCCGGGGCGCAGCCAGGGCGCCGGCGGAGCCAGTCGGGGCTGGGAAGGGCACGCTGTAGATCGGGGAGGGGGTCCTACAGCGGACAGCGGCTGAACCCGGGCGGGAGGCCGTCGAGGTGCGCAGGCAGCCCCTGGCGTGGGAAGGGGGCTGCTGCAGTGGGAGGCGGAGAGGGCGCGCGCGAGCCGTGGACGGGGTCCGGGCGTGCAGGCGAGCGGTGGGGCTGAGCAGAGGAGGGATGTGGGGCGCAGGCAAGTCTGGGGCGGCTTCCGAGGGGATGGCCTGCTTTAGGGGTGCAGCCGGAGACTGGGGAGCGGGGGTCCAGGAGGAGTGCGCTTCATGTGCCTCTTTCGAGACCCAGACTCGGGGTGGGCGCAGCCTCCAAAGCCGCACTGTGGGATGGGGGGGGCACAGGAAAGGGAGGGAGAGTGGGGCGCTTGGAGAGGCGGGCTGCGCATGGAGCTGGGGGCAAAGGGGGCAGCCCTGGAAGGGATTTCTTGTGCAGTGGTGAGGTTCGAGGGGACTTTATGGTTAGAGTAACAGCATGGAGGGGGTAGACTTAGGAGGGAATTTGAGACCGGTGGGGAAGGACTAGGAGCTTGAAGTGATGATTTAGGGAGCCGGATTCAGGTAGGGGAAAACTGGAAGGAGACTCCAGGGGCGTGCAGGCCAGCCCTGGAACTGGGGAGCTGGTGGAGGAGTCAAGATATCAGGAACAGGAAGCAGGGGGGGATGCCCTGCCTGCCCGCCCGCCCGCCGTTGAGGAATGAAAATCACCACAGAGGGACTAATGGGTTTTTCAAGGCCCCAGAACTTATTATTAATGCCTGGGCTCAGTCCTTGGACAAGTGCTTCTACGCATGTGCAGAGGGCCTCTTGTTTGCTATTAAGTAAACACAGCCAGGGCCAACATATCTCAAATTAGGAGGAAATGTATCCCAGGAAAATTTGAGCACCAGAAATGCTCATTTTAATTAACTGAGAATATTTCCTTCCCAATGAATAGTACATCTCACTCTGGTTTCATGCATTATATTGTCTCCCACTGCTCCTCCTCTGCAGAACTATGTCCCCACTGTATTTGAGAACTACACTGCCAGTTTTGAGATTGACAAGCAGCGCATTGAACTTAACATGTGGGACACTTCAGGTAAGTGGGGAGAAACAGAGAGCTTGCCCTTGGTAGGATCTAGTCTTAAACTCCAGTTTAGCCCTATGGCTCCTGTCAGGGGAAGATACTGGAACTTGCATTTGTGTGAATTCTGCCTGCCCCAGTTGAGGGGTTGTTGCTTTTTTGCTGTGTTTCTGTTCATTCAAATGTATGCACCCTCACTTTGCAGGAGAGGGGGAGAGCTGAGTGATTCAAGAAGCCTTGACTACCATTCCCAAGATATTGATCTTTTAAAAATGGCTGTGTTTAAGCATACTTGGAAGCCATACACTTTTCCCTAACAGTTTTTCTCACTGATTAGAATTACCTGGTTAGGAAAAAATGCTCTTTGCATGTGTTCAGAGATACTTCCCTTTCTTTATAGTTATAACAGCACATTAGCTAAATGATTGTCAAGACTTTTCATCTTGCCTCCACTGCCACAAAGGATTTTTAGATCCCCTTTTCCTCTTAGCCCCAGAAATTGCAATCTGTAGTTACACTATTATGTTTTCCAGCATTCTCTTTGCATCAGTTGTTGGATTTTCTCACCTCAAGCCTGTCCAGAGATCATGCCCTGTGCTCTGGAAACACTTTTCTCCCTAATTTCAAATGCAGTAACAGAAAGACATTCTGCTTGTGCTCTTTCTTATGACTTCATTTGTTTCAGAGTTAAGGCCCGGCACTTTAATTCTGGCGTTGAACTATTGTAACCCTGGTGCAAATCAAACCATTTATTTTAGGAACTCCTTGTAAGTAGTTGGCACTGAGGGAAAGATTTTCTGCATACTTTCAAAGTACACTTGTTCCAGAGCCTTGCTGAGTTCTGGTGCTGAACCTGGCCTCAAATCCCATCTTATATAAAACTGTTTATCTTTACTAGAATGCCGCAAATAAATCTCTCTGGGTTCCACCCTGAAACAGTGTTTGAATTACAGGGGCAGGTGGACCCCTTAACATTTTTTGTCAATCCCCTTATGTACCAGTGTTTTAGAAGGCTAAAAGGAGCATGATTTTGCAGAAATTTCATTAAGGCCTCCGGACCTCCCCCCTCCCCCATAATTCAAACACTGCCTTGATATCTTCTCTAGTCTGTGCCTTTGTGTGTTTCCTGCTACCACCTGATTAAAACTACCATTGAGAGGGCACAGAATGCATTCTGGGATTCTGAGAGAGGCCAGGAAAGAACAAAGCAGAAAAGTGAGCCACCGAAGCAGAAAAGTGAGCCATGGGAGGCGTGTGAGGGAGGAAGGCCCAATTTACTATTTCCTTACATGCAAAAAGAAACTATTTACTTTGTGCCAAGGACTTGTAGGCAGCTCTCTTAAGGCCGTTCTTGGGCTCATCCTCGTTGCCTTTTCACATTTTGCCTTCTATGTTTAAAACTCCCAAGCCTTTCTTTCTGGTTTTCCATATGTTGGAAAAACCTGCTGCGCTTGGGCCTGGATGCTACAGAGCAGTAGCAGCAGCTGCAGTGCTTAACCACAATGATGTGTGGGATAAATGTTGCTGGTTCTGAGGGTAGGAGAAGGATCATCTGAACTGCCGGTGCTCCCTTGCTCTGTCTCGGCTTCAGCTTTGCATTTATTACAGCATCGTGATTGGCATAGTCAAACCCTTCCCTTGGCACAGTGTCTTTCATCTGCTTTGTTGGATTGTGCAAAGGGCTCTGTTGTGTGCAGTGCAGCTGTGGCAAAATTACTGGTGGCTTCTTGGGAGGCTGCAGAAAGACTCTTCTGTCTGGGTAGAGAAAAGAACGTCTCTTCCTTTGGCTGTGGGAGGAGGAAGCAAGCAAACAGGTCTCCTGCCGTGGGAGGCCAGAGTGGTGATAACAAAGCTTCAGCATCTTCTAGCATTGAACAGAAACACAAGCATTGTCCAAAGCTGGGAAACATTCAGTGGCTAATATAGCTCAGCTAGTGAGCTGCAGTCAAAGACTTGGCAGTCTGGCCAAGTAAAAAGTGCTATAGAAATGCTTAGTAATGATAGTGGACTCAGCTAGGCTTGCAACACATTCCTGGAGGGTGGGTCTAGCAGTGTCTGTTAGCCATATGTGCTGATGACTGAAAACTGTGCTTAGAGATAAGGATAGTTCTGTTTACCAGATGTTGGGAATGAGCAACTGAGCCCTGTGCGTGAGCTTCACTGGAGGCATCTGGCAGACCAACACGAGGCAGGACTGGGATCCAAAGAGTGGCTCCAGCTCATGCAAGGGCTTGTGCTAGTCTAGTGGAAAGGTTGACTTTGAACACCAATATACACATACCGCCTGGTGAGGTGCCTTTGAAATCATCCTCCCTTTCAAATGCAGCCTGCCCTGCAGCCAGGAAGGGGCTGCTAGTAGTAAAACAATGTCAAAGCCTCCTACCCCATCCCAACTCGGAAACTAATTCCAGAGCTCTAGGGTAGAAGATCTTTCAGTCTGGCCCAGCAAGGTAGCTGTAATGCTCTTGGCTTGCTTGGCATAGATGACCCCTGTAATTTGAATTTTGCTTTGTTTTGTTTTTGGTAATCTGACCAAAGTAACTGAATGGGAGCATTTCTGAACACAGAAACTACAAGGAAGTATAGGAATTATTGATGTTACCACTTAACTGATTTCCCCGCAGGTACTGTAGCCTGGAATGGGGAAGCAATGTTTGGGCTTCCTGCTTTTGGATTTGCAGTTGCTATTCTGTTTCTCTATTTTAAAGGATTCTCAAATGCTTTACTGCTGTTATCTTGCAACTGTCCTAAAGCTAGCAGCAAGAGTGAAACAGGTGTAATGGTGGAAATAAATAAATAGAACCAAAACGTGTTGGTCCATGAGGGAACCCCCCCCCCCCAAAAAAAAATCCACAGTTGGGTAATACCATAATTCAGAGGCCTGCAGTATAGATAGACGCAGTCTCAAAATGGAGATTTGCAGTCTAAAGAATTAGTCAGGGGCTCAGTGTTGCAGGTATCGGATTACACCTAACAATGCACTTTGGAAAGCAGAAGCAATGGCTGTTCTCCTTTTCTGAAAACACAAAGGGTGGCTGTAACTCTGATCTGTTTCTTGCCTTGGGCGAAACACACAGGTTCCTGAGGCAGCATGTAGCAGAAGTGCAGACAAATACAGTGTAAATACAGTGCATCTTAGAGTTAGGTTGTTACCCTTCGCTGCAAGTGCTTTTTTTCAGAAATGTTCTGTCTTTTAATTTCTAGGATGGGCTGGATTGCCAGCCTGCCCCGAAGTTGAATTCATGATCCCTGATAGCGGCAGGGGGGGGTTGGCTGCTGTTGGTCAGGGAAGCCCTCTGTTCATGCTCCCTCTTCTGTTATTACTTCACATATTCTTGATAAATTCAGTTACATTTCAGGGCTCATCTCAAAATTAGCACTCTCACATTTGTTTCCTAAGAATTTGATCCAGAGACAGACAGAAAACAAAGGGCAAACTGAGGAAAGTTTTCAGAACGAAGCCCAGATATGAGCCCTGTCTCAAATGAAGCCCCTCTAAGCTTGGTCTTCACAAACACTGCCCAGCCCGGCCCCAGCCCTTAAAGTATAACTTCCCCACTATTCCTGTAAATAAGCGTTGGTTGCTTCTTCCCTTCCCTGGAAACATACACCCCTATGTCCTGTGGCTTTTGTATGACTGTATTTCAGGTTGAGGAAGGAAACAGTCAGTCACGTCTTAGCTAAAATCTCCCAGCATCTTGCAACTTTTAACTTCTAAGTCTAGCTCTTTTGTCTGAAGTATCATGCAGTAGTTTCTCTCTTTCTGCCCCCATTCGCCTTATACCATATGAAATACTAATGAGTACCTCTGAGCATACACTTTTTTCTTCCATCAGCAGTCTATACTGTTGTGCTCTTTGATTTTCTGATAGTGCCTTCGTGGCCCTCTGTCTCTCGAGACATTTGTAAGCAGAAGCCCTTTGGGAGGCTGGAGTTTCACGATGGCTGCTGACTGCACTGGTGGGCCTGCAAAGGGTTACAGGGTCTAAGTGCCAGTGCAGTTCCCCTCTCTAGGGCAGGGGTGGGCAACTTGTGGCCTCCAGATGTTTTGTTCCACAACTCCCAGCAGCCCTAGCCAGTATAGCCAATGGTGAGGGACGATGAGAGTTGTAGGCCAAAATGTCTGGAGGGCCACACGTTGGCCACACCTGCTCTAGCTCCTAATTCCCAGTTGCCCCTTTCTGACTCTATACACTGTCAGAGCCAGCTCTACTGTTAGGCAAAGTGAAGTGGCCACCTCAGGCAGCTGATATTGGGGTGTCATGAAAGGGCAGCAAATGGTTTAATTATTTAATTTATGATTCTTGTATTTTTACTGTCGTGGAGTGGGAGATATGCTTGTGGGAACTCCTGCCTCAGGTGTCAAAATAACTTGGCTGGCCTTTGGTACTATGCATCTTGACATATGTGTGTGCATTGGGGGGGGGTCATTTGCTGCTCTGCCTCAGGCAGCAAAATTCCTTGGACTGGTCTTGTACCCTGTTCAATGCACAACCAATGTAAGGGCCTGGAAAGTTTGCACCTTGAACTAAGCCTTGGGCCATCCCCACCACCAGCAGAGCACTGTCCCCTACAGGACTCTGTAACATCACATCCAGCCCAGTGCTTTGGTTTGGATCAAACCACTCTCAAGCATGCTACTCCTACACTAGTAATTGCTAAAATACATATACATGAATAAGGGCCTGGTGTGAGCCCCCAAATAGGTTTAGAAATTAGGGATGTCAGAGAATTCTGCCACGGATTCCAGTGAGGCTGGATTCTTTAGAATCTGGCCCCCCGGAATCTCTGGCGGAACGGCCCCCCGCCACCCCACGGAATCCCCCGGGGACGGAACTTACCTGGGACGGAACTTACCTGGGACGGATGCAGCGGCTCCGGCTGGTCTCCCTGCCGGCGGCGGCTGGGCTGCTGCGGCTGCCGTTTGCACTCTTGCAGCCGTGATAGGCTACATAAGTATTTACGTAGCCTATCATGGCAAAGAGCAGGGACGCAAATGGCTGCCACTGCGCCATTTGTGCCCCTGCTCTTTGCCATGATAGGCTACGTAAGTATTTACATAGCCTATCACGGTAAAGGCAGCCATGCAAATGGAGTAGTGGCCGCCATTTGCATCCCTGCTCTTTGCCATGCTAGGCTACGTAAATATTTATGTAGCCTATCACCGCTGCTTGCAAGGATGCAAATGGTGGCCGCTACGACGGCTGCCATTTGCGGCCGCAGCAGCCCAGCCGCGGCTGGAACTCCGGCTGCGGCCGGCCCTGGCCAGCGGCTCCACAGAGCCGCCGCAGAGCAGAGCCGGCTGGGGAGGATTCCGAGGGGAGGGACAGAGCGCCTCCCCCACCACTGCGGATGGCCAGTGCGGAGCCGGGTAAGGGATTTGTACATCCCTATTAGAAATATAGAATAGTAGGGTTGAAAGGGGCCTACAAGACCACTGAGTCGAACCCCCTGCTCAATACAGGAATCCAAGTCAGAGCATCCCTGACAAATGGCTGTCCAGCCTCATCTTGAAGGCCTCCAGTGTGGGAGAGCCCACTACCTCCCTAGGTCATTGGTTTCATTGTCGTATTGCTCTGACAGCCAGGACGTTTTTCCTGATGTTCAGCTGGAATCTGGCTTCCTGTAACTTGAGCCCATTATTCTGTGTGCTGCACTCTGGGATGATAGAGAGGAAGGCCAGGATCTCTTCTCAGTGACAACCTTTCAAGTACTTGAAGAGTGCTATCCTATCTCCCCTCAGTCTTCTCAAGCCTAAACATGCCCATTTCTTTCAGTCTCTCCTCATAGGGCTTTGTTTCCAGTCCACTGATCATCTTCATTGCCCCCCTCTGAACCCTCTCCAGTTTGTCGGCATCCTTCTTAAAGTGTGGTGCCCAGGACTGAACACAGTACTCCAGCTGAGGCCTAACCAGTGCTGAGTAGAGGGGAACTAGTACTTCATGGTATTTGGAAGCTATATATTAATGCAGCCCCAAATAGCATTTGCCTTTTTTGCAGCCACATCACGTTGTTGGCTCATATTCAGCTTGTGATCGACAACAATTCCAAGATCCTTCTCACTTGACAAATCTGTGTTGGCTTCGAGTAATCACTGCATTGTTTGCTTAAAGGTGCTTACAGATGGATTGCTTTATAATCTGCTACAGAATGTTCCCAGGGATTGATGTCAGACTGACTGGTCTGTCCCTGGCTCCTCCTTTTTGCCCTTTTTGAAGATAGGGACAACATTAGCCTTCCTCCTGCACTTCACCCGTCCTCCATGATTTCTGAAAGATAATAGACAGTGGTTCTGAGAGTTCTCCTGCCAGTTCCTTTATTACTATAGGATGCAATTCATCTGGCCCTGGAGATTTGAACTCATTCAGAGTAATTAGGTGTTCCTTGACCATATGCCTATCGATCTCAAGCTGCAATCCTGTCCCTTCAGCCTGTACTTCGCCTTTGCCACGGGGGTCATAGACCCTCTTTTGGGAGAAGACCGAGCCAAAGTAGGAATTGAGCACTTCTGCCTTTTCTTTGTCATCTGTTATCATTTTGCCATCCTCATTGAATAGTTGAAGCACCCTTTCTTTCCTCTGTCTTTTACTATGCACGTAGCTGAAGAAAACCTTTGGTTGCTTTTAGCATCCCTCGCTAACCTCTGCTCGTTCTCAGCTTTAGCCTTCCTGACGCCATCCCTGTAATTCTGTGCTACCTGCCTGTACTCTTCCTTTGTCGCCTGGCCTTCCTTCCAATATGTCCTTTTTTGTTTTCAGGTAATCTCTAAGCTTTTTGTGAAGCCACATTGGCTTCTTCTGTTGTCTTCCACCTTTTCTTCTTGTTGGAATTGTTTGTAATTGTGCCTTGAGAATTTCCTTTTTTAAAAACTCCCACCCATCTTGGACTCCTTTTCTTGTTAGAGTCGCTCACCATGGGACCTTACTTATCATTGTTCTGACTTTATTAAAATCAGCTTTCCTAAAATCCAGAGTACACATTTGGCTACGCTCTGCTTGTGCTTCCTTTAGAACCAAGAACTCAAGTATAACATGGTCGCTTTCCCCCAGAGTTCCTGTAACTGCTACTTTATCCACTAAGTCATCTCTCTTGGTTAGGATCAAGTCAAGGATAGTGGATCCTCTAGTTCCTTCCTCTACTTTCTGTAAGAGGAAGTTATCCGCAACACAAGTCTGGAATTTCTTGGAGGGGCCATGTTTTGCAGAATTTGTCTCCCAACAAATATCGGGGAAATTGAAGTCCCCCATTACTACTACAGCATGCTTCCTTGAAATATTGGCAATTTGCTTTTCAAAAGTTTCATCTTTGTCTTCTCTTTGAATAGGTGATCACTAGTAGACTCCGACCACCATGTTCCTTTTATTCTTTGCTCCATTTATTTTAACCCAGATGCTCTCGATGGGGCTACCAAGCTCATCCTCCTGTATTTCTGTGCAGAGATATGTATTTTTAACATATAGTGCAACTCCACCTCCCTTTCTGTTCTTTTTGAACAAGTTATATCCTTCAATTGTTGCATTCCAGTCATGGGAGTCATCCCACCAAGTATCAGTTTCACCCATCAAGTCATAAGCTTTGAGCTATCTCAAATCATGCTGTCCTGTATGAGATGCCCTGGTAGCCTGTCTGGCCCAAGCTTCACTTCCATGAAATTTGCTCCTAAGGGTGCAATCCTATGCACGTTTAGACAGAAAAAGGTCCTACACCTCCCAGCATGCCCCAGTCAGCCATGCCAGCTGAGGAATGCTGGGAGTTGTAAGATATCTTCTATCTGAACATGCATAGGATTGCACCCAGATTCAAAATTCCATTGCAGACAAGCTCCCAACAGTGGGCATGTAAGAGCAGAAAAGTAGGGGGAGAGAGGTTTTTTGCACCTCAAAAAAACCCTATAGCAGCGATTAGGGATAGTGACCTCCTAATGGTCACGTTAAACACCTTCTGATTAGGATCTCTAATCCCCTGGGTGGCTTGACAGTTTTTACTTTTTGTTTTAGACTTTGAGAAAAGGAAACTTTATGCATGGCTAGTGCAAAAGCCGTTGGACATAACTCTCTGAAATTTGGTAGGTTCAGTCAGCTTGGCCAGGTCCCAAAATTCCATGAATTTATGTGGAAGCACAAAAAAATTATAGCTCTTTACTTTGACAGATTTTCTTGAAAATAGCAAATCTCACCTGTGACTAGCACAAAAGCCACTGGACCCAACTGCCTGAAATTTGGCATATTCAATCAGCCCCATGGGGGCTACCAAGCCTCCAAATTTCATGTATTTCTCCTACGCACTAGAAAAGGTATGGCCGTTTTTGTTTTCCAATGCAAGTCTATGGGAAAATGTAAAAAAAAATGGCAATTAGGACAGTGCAAAAGATCCTGGGCACAGCTCAAAAAACATCCAGGGCCCGTGCCCAGGTGAGCGAGTTCTAACAATGCCCCTGCTATGAAGTATCACAAAACACTTCTTCAGGTGTGAATTGATAATGCTGTTTCATATTTCCATTGTTCTGTGCTGTTCTCTCTCTCTCTGTCTCTCTCCCCCCCCCCCCCTGCTAGTTTGTGGAGGGCACAGGGAAAAAATGGTGTCAGTATTTGCATTTTTGAAGTATTTTGCATTCTGTCAGCCAAAGAGTTCTTGTGACACTTAAAGTATCCATATCCTGAACCAACTCACTGGTCCAATATCTTGCACCCAATTTATTTTCTTCAGGTTTTTTAAAGCAGTCTGCAAGCTGCTGGCTTGGTAAGAGAGAAAAATTGCTGGGCTTTGTTTTTCTTGGTGCCCTTCAGAGATTGGTGAAGAAATACAGGCAGGGAGAACAGCTTATTGATTCCCCCGCCCTTCTTCTTTGGTCCCCAGAGAATGTATATGGCAGCTGAAAATGCTTAGATAAGATTTGTGCTGATGGATGGATGCAAATCATGGTGTGCTGAGAGCGGAAGGGAGGGGCACCATTCCTCTTGGAAGGAGCAGTATTCCTGAAAAGGACTTCACTGGGTTAGAGCAGGAGAAGAGCGTGTCATAAAAAGATAGCAAGCACGCTGGGAGAACTCTGCATCCAAAAGCCTCAATGACGGCTTTGAGCTGCTACAAACCTGTTTTGCATCTGAGACTGGAAATATGTGAAGTGATAATAATGGAGAGTGTGTCTGAGGAGGCTACCTTGTCACGATGTGAGACCAACAACCAGTCTCCAAAGTCACCTGGCATTAGCAAAGCAGCCTGTCAGGCTGTGAAGTATTACTTTCAGGTTCAGCATCTGATGTGTTAGAAAGTGCTGGTCCAATGAGAAAATTAACCCAAACATTGGGGCTTTAAAAGGAGGTGCAGATTTTAAATGATGGAATGAAATTACCTGCAGCCAGTAAAATCACCTAATGCTTTTTGGAAGATTGTGAGACTGAATGAAATGAGAACTTGCAGGAGCCTAGTGATATATAAAGGCTTGTCTGGGCTATTCATGGTGAGGGTAACTCACTTTGCACGTAGAGGCATCCTATCACTACTTCCATCATTATTTTATTTATTTATTACGTTTCTGTCCCATCAAGAGCTCAGGGCTGTACACCCGATTCTCTCCTTAATGCTCACAACAACCCTGTGAGGTAGGTTAAGCTGAGCAGTGACTGAGTTAAGGTGAGCTTCAGGGCTGAGCAGTGACTTAAACCTAGGTCTACCCAGCCATAGTGCTACTCCCGAGCTATTACACCACTCTAGCTGTTTACAGCTGAGTGCTAGCACTGAAAACTTTGTCAGGGTTGCGCTTAACTTGGATTGAGGATGCTAAAGCGCTGCCTTTCCCGAGAGCTGGTTCAAATAGGGGAGGCAGGAAGGTAAAATGAGTCTACTAACTGACTGGGCAGGCAGAAGTCAACAGTGTATTTCTGTTTGGGGAACCTTCACTTGGGTAAAGATGGTGCTTGCTTAGTTCATCTTTGTTCCAGGCACTGTTTTTTGTTTTCTTTTTTTAATGTGACCTTTCAGACCCAGATCATGTGAACTAGTAATGGGAATAGAAGAAGACTGTAGAGAATGTGCAGAGTGCTTTCCCCCCTCACCACTGATTAACTACAGTCAACTTGTACATGTAGGATTTGGTGAAGGCAGGTCAGAAACATGGTTCCCAGACAGGCTTGAACCCCAGGACCTCTCTCCCATGAAATTAAGCACAGGCCAAAGTATCTTTATTTAGAAATGCATTTTGTGTCTTTTAAAAAAAAAAATCCAAACATGGCAAAAAAGCTTTGACTCTGGAATTCTTTCTTGCTGTTTAGCCCTCCCTCTTTATAGCAAGCATTTTAACTGGACAGGAGTGTGGGAATCTGCAGCTTCTGGTAAAGCATCCCCCACTTTTGGAGAGGGGGGCATAAAGAATGTGAAGGAACGTTGATCTTAAAGATACAAATAGACAGTTGCAGAGGGGGAGTAGGGGGTGTGCCTGTGTTGTTGCTCACTCCCCAGTTTTCAGAGCTAGGGACTAGACTAGGGTGGCAGGACCACCACTATTCTGGGAAGGAGAGATGGAGAAGGGCTATGCTCTATTACATGCCAGGTGCTGTGCAGAGCATCACTGTGCTGTGGTGATCCTGCTCAGAGAGTGTGCAATCTGCATACCATGTCTGAGGTTTTGGACCTCCAGTTACTACCACTTGCATGAGTAAAAAAGGGAGCCAGGCACACACATGCCCCATCTGTTTCTTGATTCTTGTCACATCAGCTCTTGGTTTGCATTGGCTGTAACATGGGAATAACTATGTCTTGGTGGTTGACGGAGATGCTGTTAGCAAGCAGTATTGAAGCAGGATATAAAAATGAAGTGCATGTGAAGAGATGCAGCTTTTGCAGTGAGCTTTAATTCTGGGGAGGAGATAGTTATCAGGAGATAAATGGAAGTCCTCACTACTAGAAACTTGCATGTGATGTTGCCATGACATCACTAGCCGAACCTGGGAATCGTTGTTGGAGCACTAGCCGGTGGGAAAACAATTGATTCTGCCACAATGCATCCTGTGTGGAGGCTGCAGGGGCCCTATATGCATCCTCCCTTTCTTTTCTGTTCTTTCTTTTGTGGGGGGGCGGAGGAAATCTGGTAGGGTTGCCACCTTTTCAGTAGACTGGGGCTTTGTGCCTTTAGCAGCTGTGTTACTGGCAGATACCAGCACGTGAAATTTTCCCACCACTACATCTCAATGCTGGGAAAATCTTACCTGTTGATTTCTGCCTGTTAAAGGCACAGAGTTCCTGTCTGTAAAAAAAAAAAAAAAGTAGCAACCTTCAATAGGAGTTTGGGTGCTTATGGCTCCTTTTCCCCTCAGTTCTTTGCTCCCCCCAGCTCTCAAAGTAGCTGCTAAAATTGCAGCCTGATTAAGCCACAGCCTAAAGATGGGAGCCTCTTTCCCCACCTCTCTTGCTGATAGCCAGTTCAATTACAGCTGTGTGTATACTTTGCTTCCAGAATCATAGTTTCTAAGGTAGCAGGTGCTGCACTCCACAGCCTGGAAATCTTATATTTTGCGGTTTGGGAAACAGTCAGTTTCTAGCCCTTGTGGCTGCACAGAAGAGCTGGAAAGCATGTGGACAATGCCTAGTGAAAACAGAGGCAGGGAGCCCTAAGAAGGGCTCGCTGGGTTAGGGGAGCGGCAGGTTCATTGCTCCTCACCTCTCTACATGGGTAGCGGAAGAATACTTTATGCAAAATATATACTTGATTTCACTTATGTATTCAGGTTGTGTAACTTGGCTTTTTGTGGGGCAGAATTTCGATGTTTTTATCCAGTTACTTTTTTTAGCAGAGAGTATACTACACCCAGTTTGAGATACTATTGAATTTGTTGCCTGATAAGTGAAGCTTTCGTCTGATGATGCTGAGATGAGGAATTCTTCTAAATATAGTACCTTTATAAGAGAATTGTCCTGCAACAGTGTCTCATAGGACGAAGACTATCCTTGGGGTGGGTGCAGGATTTGGGATAGCCCAAAGCTTATTTTAGGGTGCATATCCCCAGATCCTTATTAATTTATACCCATAATAGCATGGGGGTGGGCAGCACACTTGACAGCAACTTTTGCAAGCACAGAGCATTGGACCTTATTTTAATGTAAAATCCTCAGTTCCTTGTTTGTGGGTGGGCTTGGGGTCTGGGACATCCTATGTTAAACTGTTTTGTGCAAAACCTATGCATTTGACCAAAGAGAGTGCTTGTGCCACTCAAAGGGAGTGGTCTTCAAGTCATGAGGATGTATGATACGGCATAGTGTAAAACGTATGTTGGGATACACAGCATATAAACATCAGTTTCATTCTTAGTCCATCCATGCAGATTTGTATCAAATGAGGAGTTTGGAACCAACTGTAGCATCCTGGAAGGAACGAGGAGCGAGTTGTTGGGAGTTTATGAGCTGTTGACTTCCTAACTCCTAGTTCTCTCATGGATTTGTCAGCCTGACTGATTTTGTACTTCCTGAAGTCATGTCAGTCCATGGAAGAGACTCTGGCGGGGATCTTGGTAAGAATTGAGGGGAGCAAATTGAGCAGTGGGGAAAAGCTGTCTGTTCAGAGGACTTTGGTTACCTTGAAATGATGCAGCTTTAAGGTGCAGCTTCAGGATGGAGCAGTCCACACCTTCTTTCTCGAGGTTTAGGTTTACCCAAGTTCACAATAAGTCACGTACTGGCAATGGAGCAGCTCCACTTGTGAAAGCTACTTCTGCCAGGGATTTATTTTTGGGTGGCGAATAGAGGCCTGTGTAGAGGGAAAACCAAAATTAGACCATTCTGAAATCTGATACTGCCTTCCCATGAAATTTGGAATTTGAGTGAGATTCCATTCTTAACTCTTCACCTCCAGAGCAGTTGCATGGCCAGCGTGATGCTGTTTCTGCACAGTCATAATCTCTTGCTGTCCATTGTGCAAAGAAGGGCATTTTGTACCTTGTGAACTATTTATTATTACTAAACCACTGTTCATCCAGTGGATCTCAGTGCAGTGTACAAGAGCCATAGGCACATGCAACCTTCCTCCCCGCAACAGCCCCTCTAGACACATCCTGAAAACACTACTCAGTGGGTCAGGGGAAGCTGAATGGGGTAGGCTGTGGAATAGGGGACTGAGGGAGAAGGGAGGGATCCCCCCAAATTGGGCGGAGGCAGCTTTTGGCTTTCTGTGCAGTATTTTCAGTGGACTGGAGTGGCTGCCCTGGGGAGGAGGGGCCAGGAAAGTCCTTTCCACCAGCCCTGCTGCATACACCTAAATCTGGATCCAACCCATGCACAAATTATTTAAGCAAATACAATAAAACAATATCCTTCATAACAATTACAGACTAACGGGCAGCAAAAAATGATAAAAACCACAAGGAGATTAAGACCACATAACCCTTTAAAATGCCTGGGTAAACAGAAAGCTCTTAACCACCCTGCACTGGAGAGATTGTAGTGTCAGCACCAGTCTCTGAGGAGGGCATCCCAGAATGCAGACCTCCAACAACAATCTGGCGCTGACACAGTTCCAAGCAGACTCCAGTGAAGTGTGCTTACCAATTACTTATTGGCTCTCCTGTTTGGAGTTACGGCTTGGTTGTGCGTTGTTACACAACTGATAGCCCACTAGCACATTAGCAGAAAAGCCCTAATCCAGAGTTTCTCATAGTGACCACAGAGGCTCTGGTTTGCTCCATTGAAGCAAATGTACAGATGTACTCTGGCCTCATCTGGAGCCACAGCTAAAGACCAATTTGAGTTGAGCTGCATTAGTGACTGAGTACAGATTTTGATGAGCGGTGGTGATTATTCTGGCTAAGTGGTGCCTGCAAACATTGGTGGAAACCTCATTCTCTATTCCTGGTAAATTGCGCACTGCTTTGTCCCAATGTTGCCTGCCCTGCCCCCTGCCCCGTCCCCCACCACCAGAGCTGCAATGGTGGAAGGTCTCCTCATGAATATGCAGCTCTGGATCCATTTTTTTCTGGTTCAGTTGAGATCTGTTTGCTATTTGGTAATGCAAGTAGCTTATGGACTGTAAAGGAGATGATCCATTATAGACCTTTTGTGTGCCACACACAAACTCATTCAGTAAGATGCATAAGCTGCTGCTCCTTTCATAGTCCCTCCATTTTTGCAAGTGTACTCTGTTCCTGCTTTAATTTTTCTCCTTCATACCTCTGTGACTCAGGTTACTATTAGTGTACAGATCAGGTAGCTCAGGCTACATGGATCTGATTTGGGAGGGGTTCCTTTCGGGCCTAGCTGCAGTGAGCTCTCCAGTGACTGCTTCTTGGTGAACCAGCCAGAACTTTGCAGAAGCTTCAGTTGGACTTGAGGGGTTCTCTCTTGACACAGCCCACCCTGGTTGCTTCTAGGAAATCCAGGCTGACTACATTTCTCACATAATGGAGCGGGGGCCGGGGGGGCTTTCTTTCTCAAGCTTGTGGCGGGGAGAAGTCCAGATTTTGTTGCCTTTGGGAAAGCTGTCATGTCCACATGTGATATTGTGGGTTTAGATCTTTACACTGCTGCTGGCTATTGCTCTGGCTTTTACTTGTTTTTTTTTATTTCTGTTTTAAACATTTAAAGGTTTTAGATGGTTTTATCATGTTGTATTTTAGGGCTTTAATTTTTGTGAGCTGTCCAGAGAGCTTTGGCTCCTGGACAGTATAGAAGTGTAATAGATGAATAAATATGATCCTTTTCATTCACTGATGGCTCTTCAGCCTCATTTAAAAACAGCAACAACCCTTTGAAAAAGCCTGCTGCTTTTATTTTCACCTTGGCAAATGCTTGTGTGGGGAACAATAGCTTGGCCCTTTCCTGCTGCTCTGCGTTTTGCGGGTGGGGGCGTTGAGGGTAATCTTGCAACAGGATGGTGCCTCCCCTTCCACCTGAGGGTGGAATGCTGAAGACTAAGGAAGGAGGACTGAAGAAGATCTGGGTGTGTGCTGTCAATTTTGAAATGGTGCAGTGTGGCACAGTGGTTAGATTGTGGGATTTTGATAGGGTTTCGGGGAGGGGAACTCAATTCAGTGCTATCCCTTAAATTTGTTTTTAGTGGTAGGTCTGTCCTCTTAAAATATGTGAAACAACAGTGTGGCTGAGCGTGTTGCCAGACAGGGCTGTTATCATGCCATCGCCTGGCCTCATTCACAGAACTATACAGGGAGTCTAGGGGCTGTTGTCATAGCCCTCCTGTGTTTTCCCACTGCTTCTGCCATCTTTTTTTCTTACTGTGGGAAATCTGTTAAGGAAGAAAAGGCAGGGTAGATGCACAGTGCCTTCTGACTGGTAGTGCTAGGAGCCCGCTGTCTAGAAGCACCCTGGATGTGTGCAGTGCCTTTCCCTTGGCCTAACAAAGAGCAGCCGCCACACATGGCAGGAGGGAGGCCTTCCAAGAGCTCCGTGTTGAAGCAAGTGTGAGTCATGACACCCCTCTTTCCCCTAGCTAGGAAGTGAAGTGCTATATTGGCTCAAATCACAGGTCTGTTTCTTGTAGCTCATACCAAGTGCCTGTGGGCATGTCATTCTCTGTCAGCCTAACTCTCTGTTGTGGGGGTAAAATATAAGAATTGTGATGTGCCATTGAAATGAGAATTAGTAGGCAGCAGTAGGACTGGTGGTTGAGGGGGCGGGATCCAATTCTTTGGAGCCAGCTACATGTTTTAGGAGCTCAGGTGCTTGAGGGTGGATCAGCAAGGAGCCTTGGTTTTGACATGGGTTATGGCCTCCATTTTGATGGAACCGAGTCCTCATGGTTTTAGAGCAGTTGACTTTCTGGTAAGATCCAGCTCGAGGGCTGTGCTCTAGTAGAAAGAGCAGTCCAGCTGGAGGAAGAGTGGCGTGGTGGTTTTTGGCTGCTACATGCCAGCTTTTCTTTACCTTCCATGTTCTTTTGTTTGTGCTAGGATGAGAGTGGAGGAACCAATGAGGCCAGATAGGAAGCTGCTATAGGGAGACAGTATGAGCACTAGGCTGTTCTGTTCTGGAGGGGCTAATGTGGTGGAAGGCCTACAGGCCTCCCTGCAGGCATCCTCTCCATCTTGCAGTAGATGTCTTGAGTTCTCCCCTTCACTAGGAGAAGCTGCAGCGCCACCCTGCAAGCAGTGGATGGCCTTTTGAGTCTGGCACCACTTGCCTCCTTCTGAGGGATGAGGGAGACAGTTGGGGCCAGCCAGATAAATAATAGTGCCCTGCTGGTGACGCTTCAGTCATTGTGCACTGCACTGTAGAGGTGAGCCACTGCAAGAGCAACTGGGGTATCTTTCTGTATCAGCCTCGCATTGTGCGTTTGCGGGTGGGTATCAGGCCTGTGCTCAACAGGGCTGCGCTGCTTGCTTTGACACTAAGCCTCACTCTTGCCCCCATCACCCATCCACACGTCTTCAAGCCTTGGGCTCTGCCAGGATTCAGGTTCGAACATGAAAAATGAAAGAAAGCGATGGATGTGGCGATCCCTTGAGAGGCACAACCCACTTGCTGGTGGCATGCTGAGATCTGGATTGAGTTGTGTGGGGCTGATTCTGCCGTGCCGCAGGGGATTTGTCAGAATAGGTGGCTTCTTGAGTCCCGCCCTCTCCTCTGTGATCTTGGATTTTGTGAACTTGGCAGGCTGCAGTGTGTATCTCAGCTAATCTGGCACCTTTGCCGCTGTGGTCAGGTTGTGGCATAGCTAATTGCTGCAAGGTGCCAAGAGTGGGTGTGGGCATCCAAGGCAGGATCCAGCAGTGCCTTACCACTGCTGGTCAGCGCTGCCAATTCCCGCCAGCCGCAGCAATGTAGTGCTTCCAGGGGCAAGCCCCCAGACAATTGGAAATGCTCATTTCTGGAAGGTGCGACCTGCCCCTTCCAGAGACGTGTGATTCTGGTCATTTGGCAGTAGGTGCTGGCCGCACGTGCACTGGGAACCAGCAGTGCTGGCCGCAAGCAGTAGAGCACCATTGCATTCTACCTGTAATTTCCGCCTCTCTGAACTGGACTAAGCCATTGTCCCTGTGTAAGGAACTGTACTATTTCCTAGAAAAGAGGGGGGATTGCCTCTATTTTGGGTGGAAAGGGCTTCTGTCATTTATTGAGGGCCTTGGCCTAGCAGGAAGGCAATGATTTGGCTGAGCTGGAACACTGGCATGGCAGCCAGTTTTGGGAGAGCACTGCCTAATTTTTGTATCAGCAGAACGAGACATTACGATGAACACACAGTTGTTCCCCTAAACAGCAGCCACTTGTTGACTCCCCCCTGCCCTGTTTGTAATATCAAGGACAGCTGACCCGTACCCTAATGCCATAACATTCTGCATTCAGCCACCCCTGTCAGTGGCAGCCAGTGAGGAGGAGTGGGGTGGGGAAATGCCAAACAGTGTCGCAAGGCAGGACACAGGCAAGTCGCACTGCACGTTATGGGGTGGGAGGGAATTTCATGCCCCAAATTGAAACATTGAGAGGTCAAAACACTTCATGCTCCCATCTGCATTGGAGAAGAATGTCTAATGTGTGTCACTGCTGGATCCAACTGGGCAGAATCTATCATTGCAGCCTGTTAATCAATGGCCTCTGCATTGCATGCTGGCACCTCTTCCATGTGCTGAAAAGAAGGTGGGTGGATCTGCTCCAGGCTGCCTGCCATCATTCTAGACAGAAGGGCTGTTCTTCCCCTGTCTTCCAGTCTATGGCTACTATGAATGACTTACCTAGTATGTTGAATGTGGTGCAAAGCATTATTCAATCATTGTTATAATTGTTTTTGCAACCCTGTAAGACCAATTCTTGTTCCCATTTACAGATGGGGAGTCAGTAACTTGCTCAAGGCCATCCACTATGTCTGTTGTATAGGTGGGACTTGGAACTAGGGAGAGGGGCAAAAGATCTTTCAAAATGTAGGATTTGTGAGCCCCCCCCCCCCCCATTCCCAAATGTGGGGCTGACGGTAGCAAAAAAGGCAGTCTGGACACTCTCACAACTACTGTTCTTTCTTTATATCTTCCAGGACTTTGGGGAACCTAGGCAGGAAGGAAATTGTGACTAGCTTTCACTGTTCATGTGGGTGTGTAATTCTGATTCTTGGCTTATTCCTGAACTGTTTTGGCAGGACAGGTGCAGGTGACTAGGCCCATATTTTAAAACACGAATGGTGTTAGGGTAGCTGAACTCTCGTAACACCTTAGTTCATCCAGATACAAGGTCAACTGCACCACATTGCCTCCGGTTCTTGCTGCTTCAGAGCAAATAGTTTGTACCTTGGTGCATGACATCTGCAACTACACTGAATTAGGACTTGGCTTGGTAGCCTCACCTAAAAGAGATGAAATTAATTGGAAGGGGAAATACTCAAGCAAATTTACAGGCAAAAGAATTAAATTTTATTTAATTAAATAAATAAAGGGATTACTCTCTCCCAGCTGTGCCCTCCTGGGTACTCGGTGGAGCACCAACACCGACTCAAGGGTCAGGGAGGGGGAGCGACCATGTTCTATAGGAATTCCAGCTCCCTCTCTAGGCTTCCTGTTCATTCGAGTGCAGATCTTGAGTGTCTGTACCTTGTGTTGGGTACCTGGGGCAGATTAAGGATTCCGTTGGTGTACCGCCCACCCTGCTGCCCATCAGACTCCCTGCCTGAGCTGACAGAGGTGATCTCGGACTTGGTGTTGAGGACCCCTAGGATGATGGTCCTGGGGGCTCTCAACTTCCATACTGAGGCTGCTGTATCCAGGGCAGCTCAGGACTTCATGGCCACCATGACAACCATGGTGCTGGCTGTCCCAACATGTCATTGACCCAACACATGTAAAAGGACACGCTTGATCTGGCCTTCTTGACTGGGCAGGAGGATGGTGATCTCAGAGTGGGGGAATTAACATCTGTCCCCTTGTCCTGGTCAGATCACTTCCTACTGAGGTTTAGACTCTCAGCAGCCTTTCCCCTCTGTGAGGGTGGAGGACCTATTAAAATGGTCTGCTCCAGAGCCGAATGGATTCTAGAGGGCTCTGGGGGATTTTCCTGCTGGTGTGGCTGATGCCCCTGTCGAAGCCCAGATCGCTGTGTGGAAAGTAGAGATGACTCGGGTAGTTGACATGATCACACCCAAGCGCCCTCTCCCCCTGAGCAGAGTGCAGCCAGCTCCTTGGTGTACACTCGAGCTGAGGGCAATGAAGCAAGAGGGGAGACGGCTAGAACACAGGTGGAGGGAAACTTGTGCTGAGTCTAACCGAACACAGGTTAGAGCTCATTATCGAGCCTACTCTGGCAGTGAGTGTTCTCCACCATCATTACATCTTCTCAGTGTTATCCAGCGGAGCTTTTCCAAGTGGTTCATAGCCTGCAACATTCTGGGCCAGGGAGATTGTGGAACCCTTGGTAGCATGCTGTGATGAGTTTGCATGGCACTTTGAAGATTAAGTCACTCAGATTTGTCATGAATTGGACACCACATTTAATGCAGTTCCAATAGTAGAGGCATCCAGAGCACCATCTGGTCCAGTCTTATTAGATGAGTTTCAAGTTATTGAGGCCTGAGGATGCGAACAAGGTGCTTGGCCAAGTCCGGTCGACCACCTATTATTATGTCAAACAAGGAGGGGATATCTGGCTGGGTCCAGGAGGTTGTAAATTCCTCCTTGAGAGAGGGAGTGGTGCCAGCCTCATTAAAAGAGGCAATAATCAGGCCACTCCTGAAAAAGCCTAACCTGGACCCAGAGGATGTTAACAGCTATTGGTGGGTGGCCAACATCCCCTTCCTGGGTAGTTGCTTGAGTGGGTTGGTTGCAGGACAAGTCCAGGCACTCTTGAATGAAACGGATTATCTAGATCCATTACAATCAGGCTTCAGGCCTGGTTTTGGAATGGAAACTGCCTTGGTTGCCCTGTGTGATGACCCTGTGGGAGAGGGACAGGAGGAGTGCGACCCTGTTGATTCTCCTGGACCTCTCAGCAGCTTTCAATATCATCGACTCTGGTATCCTTCTGGATAGGTTGTCTGGGTTGGGATTTGGAAGTACTGCACTGCAGTGGTTCCACTCCTGTCTGGATGGCCAATTCCAGAAAGTGGTGCTGGGGGATTATTGCTCTGTGACTTGGCAATTATGCCATGGGGTTCCACGGGGCTCTGTTTTATCCCCTGCACTGTTCAACATCTACATGAAACTGCTGGGGGAGGTTATCCGGAGGTGTGGGCTGAGGTGCCATCAATATGTGGATGACACCCAGCTCTACCTCTCTTTTTCATCAAACCCAGGTGAGGCAGTGGCTGTTCTGAATCAGTGCCTGGGCACAGTAATGGACTGGATGAGAGCCAATAAACTGAAACTCAATCCAGACAAAATGGAGGTACTGTTAGTGGGTGGTTCATCTGCCTGGCTAGGTGATATTCAACCTGTTCTGGAGGGTAGTGCACTCCCCCTAAAGGATCAGGTTCGTAGTTTGGGGTTGCTCTTGGACCCAGAACTGTCACTTGAGGCACAGGTGGACTCAGTGGCACAGAACACTTTTTATCAGCTTAGGCTGATACACCAACTACACCCTTATCTGGACAGTGATAGCCTAGCTACAGTTATCCATGCTCTGATAACTTCTCCTCTGGATTACTGCAATGTGTTATATGTGGAGCTGCCTTTGAAAATGGTCCGGAAACTTCAGCTGGTCCAAAATAGGGCAGCAAGATTGTTAACAGGGACTGGCCTGCGAGCTCATATTACGCCAGTACTTTTCCATCTGCACTGGCTGTCAGTCCATTTCCAGGCCTGATTCGAAGTGCTAGTATTAACATTCAAAGCCCTTAGCGGGTTGAGGCCAGGTTATCTGAAGGATCGCCTCCTCCCATATGTGCCTGCCCAGACCCTAAGATCATCCTCAGCAGTCCTTCTCTGTGAGTCCCTGTCAAAGGAAGTGAGGTGGGTGGCTACCAGGAAAAGGGCCTTTTCTGCTGTGGCACCCTGGCTGTGGAATTAGCTCCCTAGAAAGATTCACCTGGTGCCTATGTTGTATTCCTTCGGGTTCCAGGTGAAGCCCTTTTTATTCTCCCAGTATTTTAGGATTTTAGCTTCCTTTTCGCTTTGTTGTTTTAAATCTGTATTTTAACTCTCTGCATTGCTGCTAGGTTTTATTCAGTTTATTCTGTTGTACTGTTATATTTTGGTCTTAAGCTTTCATATTTTATATTATTTTATGCAGCACTTTGTGGTGTTAGTTTTTGTGAATTGCCTAGAGAGCTACGGCTGTTGGGTGGTATAGAGATGAAATAAATTAAATAAATACATACATTTAAATATTCTCTGAATTTGATATACATCTCTTAAATTAGTAAAGCTTTCTCATTCATGTTGGATTTAGAAGTTTTTAAAACTATCCAATCCAAAACAAGATATAGACACATTAATGCTTATCATTTACTGGTAACATTTATCAACAAGATTTTAAGATTTAGTTCTTTAAAATCAAATTTAAAAATTCAGAATCTCCAGATATTAATTTTAAAAATTTGTCAACTTTGTGTGAGCTCCTAAGGTGTAAGTTCATCTGTTTGGAATTACCTTTGCATATCTGAATAATGCAGAAGTAATTCTGAGTTAAAGGTTAAATGCCATGTTTCGTTCCAAGACAAAGCTAAGGTATGTGTCTTCCTCATGCAGGCTCAACGTACTATGACAACGTGCGCCCCCTTGCCTATCCTGATTCAGACGCTGTTCTCATCTGTTTCGACATTAGCCGTCCTGAGACCCTGGATAGTGTCCTTAAAAAGGTGAGCTAGCTAAAATGTGTTTGTGAGGTTGGGAGTATTCTGATATAGTGTCATTTGTGGAACTTGTATTCCTGGGAATTTCGGCTTGTGGTGGTTCAAAGCGGAACATCTCTAGTCCTCATGCTTGTGTTTGACAACTTGCAGGCAAATGCTGTTATCTAGAGGATGCCATCCACATGCAAAAACAAGCAACTGCAAACAGAACTGTGACACCATGTGCAATTTGCTGCTTGGCAGGAATAAGAGGCCTAGTTCTTGCACACTATGCTTTACACAACTTTCTGTGGGATATTTTGCGCCAGCTGTAGATCATGCCGCGCATAGTCAAAAGGGCCCAAAGCACCTGGCAAGATGGAAGGTTTAGCTTCCCATTTTTTAGATCAGAATGGCTGCTGCCAAAAGTGTTTGTGTTTATGACTGCGTGAGTGGTGCTTAACTTTTTTTTTTTTAAGAAAGAAAAGTGGTGCTGGGACTTGAGCTTGCCTTTGGGCTTGGAACCCCTTCCCCCGAATACCCACCTCATCCCCGCTCAGTGACCTTGTGTAGATTCCTGGCCTTGTAGAAATCTAAGCAGTGCTTTAAAGTCGGCGTGCCGTCATGTTTGTTCCAGCAAATAGTTTGTCATCATCTTTGCTCCGTGCTGTTCACCTCCAGCGTGGCTCAGCTGCAGCCCACCCTGAGGCTTCTGTGGAAATGTGTGAGTTTTTTGATGCAGTGCTTAAGACAAATGGTGTCCTCCAGGACTTCTCTTCTGAGCCATCTCACGCTTTCCTCCAGGGCACATTTCATAGGCTTGTATGGCAAGAAAGGTTCCTCTGGCACTGTGAAGTAGAAACCAGGATTTAGCTTTTTGATACTGAAATAAATATGAGTGGTTTTCAAGGCTGTGTTTGCCCCGCAGGCTGAGATGTGGATACATGAGGGTGGGGAATTCTCGTAACTGCTGCCTGCAAAATTTGAACTGGCTTTTGATTTCCACAGAGCTTTGGATTCACACAGTTTGTAAGGCCAGAGGGGAGGAGAAATCACTTGAGACTCTGAATAAACAGTGTCATATAAACTTGCTTTCTACTGAGCTCATGGAAGCCACCAAGGTGACCCGAATTCTGTGCCAAGAAAGCTGAATTCTGGAATCTAGAAGTGGAGCTGTCTTTTGAATCACTGTGTCACAGAAAGGGGAAGCTGAAGCACGTGAACCTTTAAGATCATAAATGCAAAGAAGGGGAGGCCACACAAAAGCACTTGTTTAAACCTAAATCCCATTGAACTAAGAATCAAGTGACTTTAAGATTGTAACTGCAAAACAGTGAGGAGGGGGAGGATCCACACAGGGAAATGCTCATCATCATCATTAATTGTTTTTAAAAACTAATGATCCATTGCAACCTATTGTAAAAGGGGCACTGAGAGAGCATGCATGCAGAAGTTGAATTTAAGGGTGGGGGGTGGGATAATAATATCCTCAGAGCCACGCAGAAAATCAGTCTTTGGAACCCAGCAGCAAGTTCTGAGAGCATCCAAAATCCACCCCTTTTGGCATAAGCGTCCCCACTGCAACCCCTCCCCAACCTACTCAGACACTCCGTACACATGCACACACCAGCCATGCACAAACATGCATGCAGTCGTGCACACATGCACAAATGATACACATGCATACATGCACACATACCATGCATGCACCCCCCAAATCATATACATATGCACAAACCATACACACACTATTCACACGCAGACACCATTCACACAGACAACACACCATAAACGCATACCCCTGACACATACCCCATACACCCCCCATAAATGCACCCAGTATGCACCACACACACACAAACAGTACACACAGTAACCATACACAGAAACAAGCCATACATACAGCAACCACACACCAACCGTGCACACACACATCTTGCCCATACAGAAGACACCACGCGCACACATCATATATACAAACCATACACACACTCCATACACACAGTGTACACCCATACATGCAGAACATACACATACCCCATTCACACAGAAGGCATTCACGTGCGCGCACTCACCCGCCCTGTTCACACAGTCCCATTCAGAGCACCACATCTACGCATAACACCCCCCACACAGGCAGCCGCAGCCCACACTGGCCTTGCCCTCCCCCCGACCTGTGCCGTCTGTCTCGCCACCTGTCCCCCTGGTTGCTTCCTGCTCTTGCTGTGCTCTGGGCTGAACAGACCCTGGGAGGGCGCTTCTGGGCCTGCGCAACAGGAGGCTTTTCTCTCTCGAAGTGGAGCTCTTTCCATTGGCTACAGGTGCCTCAGCAGATGCCCAGTTCCCAACATTACTTTTGGCTCCTGCAGAGGAGACTCAAATGCTGCCGTACACGACAGTGGGCAGGAAAGCGTTCCTGCCAGTGCCCTGCCCCCTCTGCTGCCTTCCAGGGATCTCTGCTGCTGGGGGAATGCTCTGAGCCTGTGCAGCCATCATGCACGCCCAGTATCCCCCCTAGTGGGAAAGAAGAAGCAGGGAGAGAGAGTGTGACGCACTGATGTGTCACCCCACTTTAATTTTCTTCAGCAGATTAAGGTTTGGGGGAGGTAAGAGGTGAATAGTGGGTCATCACACTCATGACCTCTTATTGCTCCCCCGCCCACCCCGCCACTACTAGGAAAGGAAAGATAATAACTCTGCAGTGTCTTTTGACTGGAAGCTGTAGGAACCATCTGCCTGGAAGCACCCTGAGAATATTTTCTCTTTTCTTTGCCTCATCATATAAATGGCTATTTATCTGTTACTGTTCTCCTTTGTTTGCTTATGGGTTTTATGTCAATGCCATTTCTTGTTTGTATCTCGCTTTGGGATTATTTTATAATGAGAAGCGGGTAAGAGATTTCTGAAATAAATAAATAATCTGCAAATTAATCAGTCATCATCACTGAGCAACAGAAACTATCCTCCACTGATGTCTTATTTAACTGCCTAAGCAACTAGGTGCTATACAATTCTTTAAAGGAGTAACATATCCCTGCCTGAAATCTTCCAATCTGAATTTTGTAACGCATAGCACCTGATGTTTATGCACTACGTATCAGCAAGCATTGCGTCCCTCTTGTCTGGAATGCTGGTTTTCTCCTTTGCTGCTGATGGCATCAGATAGAAAACATTACCAACTTGGTACCTTGTTGCTCTTTTATAAACAAGATGCAGCAGAAAGCAGCTTTAAAAAGATGAATGGGGAAAGTCATGGTGTGATGGGGCGGGGAGTGTGCAGAGGCTGGGGCTGACCAAGCCAGTCCCCTTGTCAACTGTCTTAACTGTTTCCTTTATTTTCTCATTCTTTCCTCTTATAGTGGCAGGGGGAGACACAGGAGTTCTGCCCCAGTGCCAAGGTGGTTCTAGTGGGTTGCAAACTGGATATGCGCACTGATCTGAACACTTTACGGGAACTCTCCAAGCAGCGCCTTATCCCCGTCACACATGAGCAGGTCTTTTCTTTTGTTTTTAATCAGAGCTTGGACTTGCCATGTTTAAGCCATGGGCCCTATTGTCAGTGTTGGGGTTTGATTCCAAGATAAATGTTTAATAAAGAAGAGTGTCGTTCAGCAGGTGCAGAGTGCACAGTCTGTTTCTAGGACCAAATTAAAGTGCTGATTAAAGCCCTAAACAGCTTGGGACCAGGTTATTTGAAGGACCGCCTGTATGAATCTGATTGACCACCAAGGGCCCTGCTCACATACCTACCAGTAAGATCTATCAGGTTGGCGGGCACAGGAGACAGGGCCTTTTCTGCGGTGGCCCCATCCTTATGGAATGCCCTGCTATGGGAAATACTGCCAGCTGCCTCCCTCACTATTTTTAAATGAGCCTTAAAGACTTGGATGTTTCAGTCTGCTTTTAATTGATGCTGGTTTATATTCCATATTTTATTTATGTATTTGTTACATTTATATCCTGCCTTTCCTCCAAGGAGCCCAATGGTACTCCTCCTCTCCATTTTATCCTACATTTTATGGTATTAACCGTCACTGATATTTTTATTTTTTATATGTTTTGGAATGGTATTTCAATGTTGCTGTTTTCATTTACATGTAATTATTATTTAATTTGGGGGGGGGGGTAAACTGCCTTGAGAAGGTCTCTTATTTTTAAAGTTAGTATGAGCTTATTTGACATAAATAATAAATAGACTTTGAATTAACGGGAAGGTCCTTAGTGTTGAAGGCTGTAGATCTGAGCAGACTTGATGACTCCCAGCATTGACCCATTTAAAAACTAATCACCAGCCAGGGAAGAGATATGGGTTTGGGTTCAAGGATGTGAAGTTGTGTAGATTCTGACGTTTGCATACACCTGCGCTGCCACAAATGACAAGTGTCCAGTGCATGTAAATCATGTCCTGTCATAACACATGACAATCTACAGATAACGTGCCAGTGTGTATATGTGTATGTTTAACTTCCCACCGCACCATAACCACTGAAGTGCTTCCCAGCAGGATGTAAGTGCAAGGCAGTAAAAAGGTCCACAGAGCAGATCACTACAGGCGATGCATGCAAATGAGACAGTCCACGTATTTCTGAAAATCTGAATCTGAAAACAGGAAGAGTCCATCTCAAACAGGAATCTGAAACAGGAAGAATCCATCTCAACCCATATAGGTTATATGGCTTCAGTTTTATATGAGTTTGTTGTTTGCTGTAGATGGTACTTTTTAGAATTATTCTTTCTGTTATTTAAAGATGTACTGCAATCCAGCCTATGGCCAAGGAAACAACCAGGACAGCATCCTAGATGGACAAAGATCCAAACTTGTACATTCAAAGGCAGATACCTCAAAGTACCAGATGCAGGGCAGAAGCTCTCTGCATTGCTCTGCTTGTGCTTCTCGGGGGACAGCTTAAATTGCTGGGCTTAATACGTTTTTGGTGCCAGTCTAGCAGTTCATACATCATGGATGTCAAGATGCAAAACAAACACCAGTGTTCTTCTCACCCTTCCTCTTACGTGCCAGCCCCCCTCACTCAGTTTTTTTAAAAGTGTTTCTTCTGTCTCCACCTTCTAGCTAACAAAGAAGCTAAAATTAACTGCTGGCTGTGATGTAAAAAGAAACACACTGGGTAGCGGTGTCTGGGGAAGGTGGTAGCTGGCGAGCATCTCACAGGGAATGATGGCTCGGTATTGGGGTAGTGCTGTGACAATGACGCGATATTTCTAGAGAGAGGAGTGCTTTGGCAGAATGGAGGGGAGGAGAAGAGATCACAAATAAATGCTTATGAGAACCAGGGAAGAAAGCAAAAGGTTCTGGGGTGAATTCTGGCCTGATGTGTCGACACATTGTCCCCACACAGGGCGGCATGCTGGCCCGGCAGTTGGGTGCTGCGGCGTATGTGGAGTGTTCTTCCAAGGTGTCCGAGAACAGCGTGCGGGACGTTTTCCATGTGACCACACTGGCGTCCATCAACCGTGTTCACAAACACCTCAAGCGCAGCAACTCAAAGCGAGGGCTGAAGCGGGTTGCACCTGGACGGACGGACTTGTTGACTGACTCTGAGATCCGCAAAGACCGGGCCAAGAGCTGCTTGGTGATGTGAGAGAGGAGGAGACCCCAGAGGGGCTGAAGTATAGCACTGCCTGTCTTGTTCATATCTCTTTGTACAGTAACTGGTAATGGGGAGGTCTCTGCACTGTTGGCCACATTCCTCAGGATGTAGGTCTGAAAAAACTAAGCCCTCCATGGAAATCAGTGGGTGAGCAAGAAGGGATCTGCCTGAAGTTACAAATGCTATGAATATAGTGAAAACCTCTGGATGGGGCTAGTGTTGCACAGGACACAGAAACGCTCAGGTAGCAGGAAACCTCCAGAGAAAGGAGTACATCACTTCGTGTGACACGGATGGGGAAAAATCCTTCAAATCCTCTTAAGAGTAATTATTTTGGAGCTAGTTTCAAATGTGTAGGGGTCCAGGCATCTGGTATTTCTGTGTGTTTTTGTGAAATGGACACACTGGTGAGGTGCAGGGCTGGTGCTCATGCTTGAGGCCAGTCATGGAAGGGTTGGAGGAGCGAGAGATCTTTTGAGAAGAAAAATGGGGGGGGGGGTCAGTTTGGCAGAGTGGGAGGATGATATTGGGCCGCTAGGAAAGTTGAAGGGTTTTGTAGGGGGACTGTAAACAGAAATGCCCTTGGGACCCTGAGGTGATTGGACTGGGCCATTTCCCTGCCTTGTAAACACCATCGATGAGACAGTGCCAGGGCAATGGGTGCCATGAAAGTAATTCACCTCTTTTTGGACCCCAGCCCCAGCCCACCCACAGCCATTCTCCCATTTATGCTCTGTCGCCTTAGGTTTTGTTGCATGGCACAATATGCGTCTTATTTCCTAGGAAGCAAAAAGGACCCAAATAGCCTGTTCCACCCACTTCATTGCCATGGCAGGAGGCTAGTTTTTCCCTGACCCCCATTGCCTCACCTTCACCCCTCTTAAATACAGAGGAAGTGAGGCAGAAGTACTAGGTGGCTTCCCTAAAGAGGGAAGAAAACAATAGTTTCACTTCCAGTGCCCCACAGGTAGTAAATTAACTATGAAATTGCAAATCAGGAAGGTTTTGCAATTTATGCCTGTTTTTCAATCCACGGTACTGTTTTTGTCTGTTTTGTGCCAAAGAAAACTCACTTTGGGACGTGGAAAATGTGTCCTTTGCATCTGAAGTTTTCTCTCCACCAGTATCTGGGTCAGGGACCAGGGCACAATCATTAAGAAGTATGGAATTGCAGCTAAGTAAGTTTCTCTTGAAATGACTTTGGGAAATGTGTTCGATGGGCAGTTGCACAATATTTTGTGCACGTGTGTCAGAGGCCCTGGAGTAACAAGTCACATTAGCATTCATTAAACACCCCAGCAGACCACTGAGATCAAACCATTAATTGCTGCCAATGGACAGATCTGTGATGAGTGGAGGAGGGCACCTGGAAAGGCAGAGTTGTGATGGGGGAGGGAGCAGTCTAGCAGTCCTTGATGACTAAAATGCATTTTTCCTAAAACAGGAACCGGTTAACTTCCACCACTGCAGTTAATCTTCTCTGCCATCTTGGTGTTATCTAAGGACTTCCCCATGAGGCACATGCGTCTGGTAAAGCTCCAAGAGGTGTGGTTCTGGGGCCCCAGCCTGTCTCGAAGTTGTGATTTCTGAACTGGAATCCTCCATCTCCGAGCCACCTTTGGTTCTCCAGTAGTGGGGGAATGCCCTCTGCCTAGGCTCATTTCTGCTACAGCTGTTCCAGGGCCTAGGCCTTGCATTAAGAAGAGATTCTGGAGTGGAGACTGGCTCCTGTTAAGCGCTGAGCAGATGAAGGGGAGCAATGAGATCTTGGTGATGGAGGCCTCCGGGCTGGGTAGATAGAGGATGTCTTGTGTGCTTGACCTTGGTGGGTGCTATTGCAGCAGGTCTTTGTTTGAGGCAGGACTCAGGCACAGCCCAGACTGATCAGCACAAGCATTCTACCTCGCCTCCCATGTAACCCAGTTGGCCCCCACACATCTGGATTTAGGGATCAGAGATTGTGGCTCCTGCTGCCTCTCTTTAGGAATGGACCTTTATTGATGGTGTCCCTCTTTCAGGAAGGCCTAGGGGAGCCGTCCATGTGCAGCATTGCAGAGGCGCACCGTTCGCCCTGCCTGCCTGCCCAAAATGGCCCAGTTGTTCATATGCTGCCCTTGAGCATAGCAGCTCCATTGCACTGGCTTGTGAGCCAGAGCTGAGGAGCAGTTGGTGTTCTGGCATTCCTCTTTTCGGCCTGAGCTGGGTCTGGGATTCTGACACGGGTTATCTAGGGCCATGGTCGACCACAGCCTGGCTGTGGAGAGGCTTGAGCTGCACATCCCAGCCTTTGTTTGCACAAATCGAGAGGGGTGTGCGTGCTTATGCGTGCAAGCCTACCTGGAAGCCTCTGACATGGAATCCTTTATCCCCTAAGGAAGAAAGGACCTACTGGAGGGGAGCTTCAAGAATTGCTGAAAGAGCTTTGTGTTTGATTGTACAAATATGGAAAACTCACTGAGAGCTCAGAGAATTTGCCCCCTCCCCAGTTGTAGAGCACAATATTAATGCTAATTTGGCCGGGTGTTGGCCGTTGTAAGGTTTTGCTGTGTGTGAGGGAGAAAAGCAGTTCAGTCACTTGACATGACTTTTCTGCTAAGACAAATAATTTCTCTGACCTTAGGTATCTTGTCTTCGGCTTTCTATTATTATTAGGCTTCTAATACATGAATTACCTCCCCTGATGAGATAAAAACCTTATTAAGAGAACAATTCTCTCTTACAGAGTTGTGTTTTCCTTTCCTATCTCCTTGATAGCTCCTTACGCTGTTTTGTATTCAGTCTGCACTCTGAAGCCAGGTGGTGTTGAGAGTGAAGGAGCTGCAAGTTTGCTGAATCTTTTTTTTGTCTCTAGATGTCTGGATGCATCCCTCTGTCCAGTGTGTTAAATCAGCTGTCTGTTCCAAACTGGTTTTGTAATGCCAGAATATATGCTGGGGCTGGGAACCTTTTTTCTGTCGAGGGCCACATCCCCTCCGGTGGGGGTGGGGGTAATCTGTCAGTGACTGCATGCTGTCAGTGGGTGGGGCCAGAGGCAAAAGGGGGCGGGTCGCTCCACCCTCTTCCTCTTTCTCTCTCTGCCACCTCCCATTTATTTATTTATTTATTTCTCTCTCCTGCTTTCTCCACTCCCCCCCCCCCAGTCCATTTGGGATTTAGGGGAACAGCCAGTCGCTCTTGTCCAAGGCCTGAACTGATGGCTTTTGAAATTAGATGAAGGGTTGCATCCAGGTTGCAGAAATGGGTACCTTCGAGCAAGGGCGAGTGTACCTGGGATGGTGTGACAAGAAGTCTGGGGGTCCAAAGGCACCTCTCTTGAAGGAAAAATAATTCCACCTCTGAAAACAGTCTGTTCTACTGTCAAACAGCTCTTACTGCTGGGAAGTTTCTTTTAATGTTTAACCAAAATCTGCTTCCCTGCAATTTCCACCCATTGGTTCTAGTACTGTCTACTGGAGCAGTGGAAAAGTCTGCTCCAACTTCTGCATGACAGCTCTTCAGATATTTGAAGACTGCTGTCATACGTCCCCTTAAATGTCTTTTCTGTAGGTTAAATTCTTTCAACCATTCCTCATAGGACTTGGTTTCCAAACCCCTCACCATCTGGACACATTTCAGTTTGTCATTGTCCTTAAAATGTAATGTCCTCCGAATGTGGCCTGACCAACACAGAATAGAGCAAAGCTTTTACTCCCCCTGCCCCCGGTGAGGTGCTTGAAGCCTGTTAGAAATCCTGTCCTTGAATCCTAAACTGTGTGAGACTTGGTGGTTGTAACTGCTGGTAAAGTGAAGGAACAATGCACAAGTTCTGTGGTATTCTCTGCAAGTAACAACACCTGTCACTGTGAAAAGAGCCTCAAATAAAGTACCAGAGTTGAAGAGATAACCGATCTTATTTATGAGTCCTTGCTTTCTCGGGGTTTGTTGCTACTTGAATGATACATTACATTCCACTCCTGGCTTTATCAGCCTGTTGTTGCCAGGCTTTGTCACAAGGGATAGAAGAACTTCACTGTGGATGAGATGGCAACTTCAACCCTGCTCTACAACCCACAACAGGCAAGTGCTTTTGGACCAGATTTATAGACTTAAAGCTGGAAGGGATTGAAAGGTAGTCCAGTCCTTTGCTACTGCACCTACAAAGGCCACAAGAAAAGGTGGTGATAGCTCCAGAATAAGTCGTATTGGAGTTGCAAGGATTAATTGCTTACCTGAACAAAAATAAGCTGACATCATTCCCAAGTAGAATTTCTACCTCCGCAGTTGCAGTGGAATCTGAGCTGGCTTCTTATACAAGGGGGTGGAGCTTGTGAAGAACAGATGTATTTCCTGCGTATTGATGAAGATAGGACCATGCGAAACAAAAATGGTTTTACCCTTTGCAGTAGTTTCCTACTTGGCCTTTACATCAACACAATCACAAAGGTGCCAGTGCTTGAGAATGGTTCACCAAAAGTAGCAACTTGTAGTTGCAGCTGTTATTATTTTCTTCAAGGATCAAACAAAAATGAAATGAGAAACCTGCAGTCTGAGATCTGATAGCTGAATTTCTCATTCTGATTTGAATGAGCCTATGACTGGGTTCAGACGCCACAATAACCCACGATGGCTTAAGTAACCCATTGTGGGTTATTGTGTCATCTGGTGGGAGGTGTTTTTTTTTTAACCCACAATGGCTTATTTGGCCAAAATAACCCACTCTAATAACCCACAGTCTGCAGAGTGGGTTATTTAACCCATCATGGGTTATTGTGTCATCTGGCGGTCACTGGGTTGTTTAGATTGGTTACAGAGCTGTGCGGGAAGAGCAGTCAAAATGCTGCCACTGTGCTCTTTGCTGGCTTAGTACTTAGGGGCATGTTCAAGTGACCAAGCCAGCAGTGTAAGGGGGGGTGCAATGAACAGGATTGGGACCAAACCTCAGAGCCAGCCTCCCCTATGCAGGAGGCACCTGATGCATCAAAACCAGCGCTCTGACAGCAAAAATCCAAGGTGGCTAGAAAACCTTGGGGGTTTGCAGGATCTGGACAAAACTTCATACACAGCCTCCCCCAGTCAGGAGCCACCGATCCACCATCAAAACCCAGCACAATCGCTCGCCAACCAGCGAAAATCCCGAGTGCAGCAAAAAAGGGAGAGATGCCTATAACACCATGGGGGTTTGCGGGATTGGGACCAAGCCTCATAGCCAGCCTCCCCTACTCAGGAGGCACCTGATGCACCCTCAAACCCCAGCATGCTGAAAATCCAAGGCTCACCCAGGAAGGATTTGGTAGAATAAGGAAAATCCATAGTTTCCTCCCAGTCTCACAGGTTTCCTGCATGTAACCCTAACTTGGTGCCCAATTCAGGCTGTCGGCCCTTAAACTTTACACTCTTAAAGCTATCTTTTTGGTTGCCATTACTTCAGCCAGATGGACATCTATCTACTAGTCCACAGCTGTGTGTTTCTCACCAGGATAAAGTGGTACTTCAGGCGAACCTGGCCTTTATCCCCACTGTGATCAGAGCCGTTCATAGTTTGGAATAAACAACCCTGCCATCATTCTATCTGAACTCAGTGTATCCCCAAGAGAGAGGGTGGCATGAGCCTGATGTGTGCAGGCCTCTCTGTTTTCATTTAGGCAGGACTGTTGCACCCAGAGAGACTAGAGCCTTTTTCCTTTTATGGCAAATGCCTATGGAAAGGTGTCTGCATCCACTGTTCCATGCTGGCTGGGAGAATGGTTTTTACTAAACTCTTTGGAAGGCGCTTCATTTGGGGATTACTACACACTCTCCATGGGAGAAATTTATGGAGCAGCTACATGGGTCTCTACATACATTCACTGAAGATGATCAAATTGGTGATATCATCTCTGGATACAGTCTTTGGTAGAAGGGCTCTGCAGAGAGTTCATATCCAATAATCCTGGCCCATTTAGAAGCCTGTCTACTCATATAACCCAAAGGTTCTGGAATGCCATCCAGGAAGCCACAGGAGAAATGGAAGCTGCTTGTCCTGAATGTGTATTTGGGTCTCCTAAAGAGCATTCTGCCCACCCCTGTGTACGCCAGGATCTATTTTCTTTAGGCTTATGCCTTGCTGTACATGTGAGGGCCTTCCTTTTGTCCTGTCCCATTTAATTTGCTCAGAAATTGTGTTTTTTATGCAAGGCTGGGACCTGCTGCAACTTGTGTCATGTTTATTAGAATTGGGGATGGGGGGTTGCTCTTCCAGTCTGCTGTGGGAGGGCAAGATAGCCCCCCCCACCCCCCGGTGTTTGGATGTGTGATCCAAAAGGCTCTAAAATATCCACTGGAAGACATAGAGAATAGGTATAAGAAATAAACTTCCCTTTTCTGGTGTTATGCAAGACAGCCACGCTCAGATGTCACGATAACCCATGGTGGCTCAATAAGCTACTCACAGTAGCTTATTTTTTAAATAGTCCGCTACTATGAGTAGCTTATTAAGCTACTGTGCATAAACTGAGTCATCCCCCCACCCCCTGTCCTGCTGCAGTCCTCCAGCCCAGTAGTGGTGCTGTTTCACCTCTAAAGCACTGGAAGTTCACAGGATCCTGACAAAACCTCATACACAGCCTCCCCCAGCCAGGAGCCACTGATCCACCATCAAAACCAGGCGCAAGCACTTGCCAAGCAGCAAAAATCCCGAGTGCAGCAAAAAAGGAGTGGTGGCTAGAAAGCCTTGGGGGTTTGCAGGATAGGGAGCAAACCTCATAGCCAGCCTCCCCTACGCAGGAGGCACCCGATGTGCCCTCAAAACCAAATTAGCAATTGCAGTATTGGGAAGACGTTAAAGCCTAGTAGCCAAGTGTAAAATGTGAGGTGGGGCAATCTAAGTTGGCCAAAAGCCAAGTGAGCATAATGTCATGGTAGCATTAACATGTCCAGATTCTCTTTGTCTACCCACTTGCCCATGTTCAAACACAAACGAAAATGTAGACACTAAGTACCCAGACTTACAAATGCATATGATCTCTTTGCTTTCAGCTGTTGTATGATGACACTACAAACTGTTTGGAATTTTTACTACAACGACTATTCCCCCTACAGTTAATTTGCAAAAAAAAAATGCTGGAAGGGTTTGTGGCAGCTTGGCCATCATGGCTTCATGGTCTGAAGCCATGGTCTCTAATCTCAGTTGCCTGGGTGTGGGCTGTGGTTACTTGGTTGTTAAGGGACCCCTGCATACTCATGTTCCAGGGTTGAACTCCGGCCCTGAAAGTAGATTCTAGAGCCAAATTCTCTGGCTCCAAGAGCAACTCTAGTTCCTATTAAACTGCAGCTAGGATGGGCTCTATCCCTCACATAGGGATGGGCAGATTCTCTACCTGTTCCTCCGCTGGGGAATCCGCCTGCGGGGGGAGGCGATCCCTCCCTCCCCCCAGAATCCTTGCTGGCCGGCTCTGCTCTGGAGCGCCAGCAATATGGCCGCCATTGCCGCATCGCTGGCTGGGCTGACTGACTCCGGACACAAATGGTGTAGCAGACACCATTTGCGGCCAGAAAGCAATTAGATTAAGCTAAATGCAGCCGTAAATGGCAGGTACTGGAGGTGGCACATAGCCATCAGGGCTAGTAGCCATTGATAGCCTTCTCCTCCAGGAATTTGTCCAATTCCCTTTTAAAGCTATCCAAGTTGGTGGCCATACAGCCTGCGGTAGCGAATTCCATAGTTTAACTATGCACTGTGTGAAGACGTACTTCCTTTTATCTGTCCCGAATCTCCCACCAATCAGCTTCATGAGATGACCCCAGGTTCTAGCATCATGTGAGAGGGAGGAAAAGGTCTCTCTATTCACATTCTCCACACCTTGCATAATTTTGTACACCTCCTTCATGTCTCCCCTCACCCTCCTTTTTTCCAAGCGAAACAGTCCCAGCTGTTGTACTCTTCCCTCATAGGGGAGATGCCCCAGCCCCTTGATCATTGTAGTTGCCCGTTCCTGCACATTTTTTTTGCCCAACGTGCATCATTTTATACTTGCTTACACTGAACCACATTCGCCATTTGGATGCCCGTTCTCCCAGTGTGGAGAGATCCTTTTGGAGCTCTTCACAATCTCTTTTTTTCACCACCCTAAATAATTTGGTGCCATTGACTCTAGAAAGTCCTTTGTTCCATCCCTGGCATCTCCATTCAAACTTTAAATGTAAAAGCAGGCATGGGACACACACCCCTCCCGAGGGCAGCATGCGGAGCTTCCCTTCAATGCAAGTGGCAGGCATGGGAGCCCCGATCCTGATTGGGACTGCAGCTGGAGACAAGGGGTTGGAGCCTCCCTGCCAGGATCCTGATCTGGACTGGGCTGTACACCTGCAACCTGCTGCTTCCTTGCTGGTTCCTTGAGGAGCAAGGGAAATTCCTGCCTCCCCAGCCAACATGGAAGCTGAGCGCTACACACCCTGGAGACCAGTGGGGAGCTTTCTAGGGCCCCAGGTTTTTCATCCCAGATTTAAAGGGATTGCGGGTGCAGGAGTGGTTGAGACAAGCGCCCAGTTGCAGCACTCAGGACTGGGCCAGATGGACCAACGGTGTGTGGTTTAGTAGGTAGACCTTACTGAGCCCAACAGAACAGCCACCTGAATTCCAGTGATGTCAAGAAACTTTAGCTATTTTCCATTCATAAGAGCTAAAAATAAGACCTTGAAGAGTTTCATTTGCTTTCTGGTTTGTGATGAAACATCAGAACCGGCCATCTGGCCAGTCATGAGGGCTAGCTTGGTATTCGGAGTGCTGGCCATTTTGTGGGAGTTGCCACCTTTCCCCCCCTGTGCCTTGAACAGCAGCATGACAGAAATCCATCAGGCACAGCTCCCTCCCCCCTCCCCTCCCAGCACCCCCATGGCTGTGCCACACATGAAAGTAATTGATTGATGGTGAAGATGCCGAGAGATGAACTCACCCCCAGCAGGAGCAGAACAAGAGGCTGAAGGAATTAAGGGTGTCTTCAGCTGGCATAACTATCTGGGTGAACATGCTTCAGTCAAGTCCACCCCTCCCCTCTGCAGTTGTTGAAGCCGAACCGGCACACACACTCCTGCCTCCCAACCATTCAGTCAGCTTCTGCCGCTGTATTACAGGGTGACGTAATGTGGAACAAGTGGAGCTAACCAGGCTCCGCATATGACAGCCACCTGCATTGCGCCGTTTCCCCAACCCTCACTACTGCAAGCCTAACATTTCCTGGAGAGGGTGCGCACGAGCACATTTATTTAGTGCGCTGAGTTCCTTAGCAGCTGTGGCTGAGAGCCCAGAATGGCACAGCAGCACCACTCATACACACTGAGCTATTTCCCTGTGATCTGCTGCTGGTGTCTTCATGGCTCGTTGCAGAACACTCCTGCTGAGCCGTTTTCTCAGTACAAACTACCTCAGTGCTTAATTAAGAGCACTAGAAATCCTGGGGCTCAAGTCTGCCTGGATGCCCTTTCTCACACTTCACACACATGCACATGTTACATAAGCAAGAGAGGGAAGCCAAGTTCAAAATATGCATGAATCTCCCTCAAGCGTGAAAGAGGCCAATTTTCAAATACTTGGCAGTGGAGGCTAGGAAAGGTTTGGGTTCTTACTGCTAGGCTGAACGCTGCGCTAGAAATAAAGGTAAATTCCAGGTGATTCCAACTCGCTGAGCCAAGGGTCTTATGTTAGCTCTTGTATCGTCCTCCACACAGATTAGAGGGATATAAAAGGTATAAAAGAGGAATAGCAGCTCTGCATTTTCTGATGCTGACAGACCTAATATGGGACAAAAGTTATCTGCATGGTAGGATGAGGAGGAAGATGTATAGCTCAGTGGGTTTTTATTTGTTAGTTCATTAATTCATTTGGAAAATGCAGTATTCTGCCCTTTCATCAGAGGGGACTTCAGAGGATCTTATATTAATTAAATATTAATGAAATAAAATATTAAAATTCTAATTTTTAAGAATTAAAATAATTTTAAAAACAATGGCACCACAGAGCAACTAAAATCCCAGTTGTTGTTGCCTTCACTTGGAAACAAAAAGAGAACAAAGACAACCAAATCGGGGGGGGGGGTCCAAAACCAGAGTGCCCCAAGTGCAAAGGTGCCATGTCTCATGACTATCTGCTTCACCTCTGATGGTGGGAGGCGTTGAGGGCCCTCGGGCAGGACACCCTACAGCAGAGAGTTTATCTTCACGCCACCATCATCACCAGCTGCCCTTGCGCCTCCTCCTCGTTCTGATCATTGCTCTCAAGTGCTTGCTTGACTTGCAGAGAGCCAGGGAACAGGCAGGCAGGGGCCTCTCCTGCTCCTCCTCACCACCACCACTATCGTCTGGACTATAGTGAGAGGCAGGGATATAAGGAGGCTGCAGTGGTGAAAAGGAAGAGCAACTCCAGGGGGCTCTTGTCAGTGGGCCCCTGCCAGGGTGTGCGCCATCAACAGGTGCCCAACCAGGCCTACCTTGGATGCCAGGACTCAAAGAAGGGTATTAGAGGACAATCTAACACCTAGCCAGGCTCATGCAGGGCATGGTGGTCCATTAAGGTAAACCTAGTACTTGGGATTGTGCTCAGAAATAGACCAACAGCCAGTGTAACTGTTTCAAACCAGTTATCAACCTGCATGCTGCATTTTTTATGAAAAGTTCTGAACAGCTTTCAAATGCCATCACGTGTAAAATACATTGCAGTAATCTGTTAACAGATCATGGATAATTGGGAAAGGTACGTCATGATACAGAGGCCACATCCCCCCCTCCCCAAGACAAGAAGGGTGGCCATGTGTACTACATGAGAGAGGACAGCTCTCCATTTGAAGGGCTGCCTGGGCCAAGTCTGGGTTAAAGATCAAGAACCATCAGAAGGCAGAGCAGCAGAAACCCAGAGGCTGTCTAGGGAGCACCTGGGCAGGGTGCAGAATTTCTTCCAGCCTGTGGTGAGATGCACTGCATTTCTATTTCAAGTATAGTGATTCTTTTCCAAAGTTGCATAACTGTATTTTATGCAAATTCATGTCCTCTTTTGTCCTCTCGTTTGGTAATCCATACCAGCCGCCTACAGTCAAGGTCAGATCTCAGTGCATCCCAAGACTGTGAACGTGATCCTTCAGAGGGAGTACAAAAGAGCCCAATGCCACCTCCCAGGTCAGGCAAACCACGTATTAATGATCTTGCCTGGATGGAGCGTTGGTTCGTTGGCTCATCCAGTCCACTCAGCGGTACAGCTAGGTAATTTGATACCCCAGACCTAATGTCCTTCTGCAGGGGCATTGCTAGATCCTTAAAAGATCCAGGGCACAGGCACAAATTTGCATATAGCTAATACTTTGGAAGACAGAAACAAAATTCAAAGTGATCTTGATAGGCTGGAGCTCTGGGCAGAAAACAACAGAATGACATTTAATAGGGATACATGCCAAGTTCTGCACCTAGCAAAAAGAAACCAAATGCACAGTTACAAGATGGGGGATATGTGGCTCAACAGCACTACAAGCGAGAAGGATCCTGGAATTGTTGTCGATCACAAGCTGAATATGAGCCAACAATGTGATGTGGCTGCAAAAAAGGCAAATGCTATTTGGGGCTGCATTAATAGAAGCATAGCTTCCAGATCCCGGGAAGTACTAGTTCCCCTCTACTCAGCACTGGTTAGGCCTCATCTGGAGCACTGTGTCCAGTTCTGGGCACCGCACTTGAAGAAGGATGCAGACAAGCTGGAGAGGGTTCAGAGGAGGGCAACAAAGATGATCAGGGGACTGGAAACAAGGCCCTATGAGGAGAGACTGAAAGAACTGGGCATGTTTAGCCTTGAGAAGAGAAGACTGAGAGGAGATAGGATAGCGCTCTTCAAGTACTTGAAAGGTTGTCACAGAGAGGAAGGACAGCATCTCTTCAAGATCATCCTGGAGTGCAGGACACGGAAGAATGGGCTCAAGCGACAGGAAGCCAGATTCCGGCTGAACTTCAGGAGAAACTTCCTGACTGTTAGAGCAATATGACAATGGAACCAATGACCTAGGGAGGTGGTGGGCTCTCCCACACTGGAGGCATTCAAGATAAAGCTGGACAGCCATCTGTCAGGGATGCTCTGATTTGGATTCCTGCATTGAGAGGGGGTTGGACTCAATGGTATTTTAGGCCCCTTCTAACCCTACTATTCTATCATTCTATACACACGCGCACACACACACATACAGGTTTAAGCGCACCTCAAATAAATAAATAAATATGAGAGAGAGGGAGAGAGAGAGAGAGCGCACCACACTTCTTATGTATGTATGTAATCTATACACACACACCTAACACCCCAATTCAGTGTTTTGGAAAACAACCCGCTTCTGCTTGGGCCAATTTATAGTCAGATCATTTCAGCTCAGCACCAAACCTGAGCCAAGGTTTGGAAAAATTAGTTTTTATGCTTCCTGCTGACTACCATGGGAAATGAGAAAAAAACTGTAACTTTTTTCTCTTGATCAGAACTGGATGATTTTTTCAGGCATAGTACCCCCTAGAAGGAGGTTACACCTGCCCAATGTCAAAAAAATAGGTGTAGGGTTATATTTTGATTTTCTTTTAAAGGGCATTGCCTATACCATTGTTATTACTTGGAAGAATTGGATAAAATTTTTAGAATTCATTGCCCTATCAGAGGAGATAATGTCTGCCAAATTTCAGAATGATAGCCACAGGGGTTTTTGTGCAACAGGGGCCTTGACATTTTGAGGTCTCCAAAAGGGGAAATACTTATCTTCCTATGTTCCTTGTGGACCAATGTTCTGAAAATTACAGTCAGCCTAGAGTTCTCCCTAAGTAAGAAACAAGCAAAGTTCAGAAGGATAGGTACAGCAGTTCATGTGAAAGGGGAGTTCTCCAATTTGGGGGAGTGATTTGCTTTTCTTCCCTTCACACCCTGAATAGTTTTTGGGTAAGCTTGTATGAAAATACACATGTCGTTAGAGGTGTCCCCCAGGCAAGAAACCTGCAAAGTTTCTGAAGGATATACATGCATGCAAATATAGAATTACTA
The DNA here is from genome assembly GCF_057233095.1 of Heloderma suspectum. Lineage (NCBI taxonomy): Eukaryota > Metazoa > Chordata > Lepidosauria > Squamata > Helodermatidae > Heloderma > Heloderma suspectum. Next base: position 127,071,643 of record NC_139462.1, on the reverse strand, counting down.
GAATTTATTTACATTTCACCAATGTTAGCAGCAGGGGAACATGGGTGGGAAGGTGCTATTGCACTCATGTCCTGCTGGTTGGCCACTGTGTGAACAGAATGCTGGTCTAGATGGACCTTGGTCTGATGCAGCATGGTTCTTCTTATTTTCTTAAGTATAGAGTGCCTCTGAGCGTGTGCAGAATGTTTTTCTTTCACCACCAAGCACTTACATTCCCCCCCTACCAATTCTATTCCCCTCCATGCAACCATCCCTCCTCATCCTACCATCCTCCAGCAACTCTTCATCAAAACAGATGTCTTGTTTGTGCAACTCCTCTCTACCTCCTCCTTGTTATGCACAAGCTCTCATTGTATCTTCCTCCCCATAACTTCATTTGTGCCAAGACTTCACCAGGATTCAGCCAATGAGTCTGTTTTCAAAACTAGGGCTAAGTTATGGAGAAACTCTGAGCATGCACTAAGTGCCTTTCCCTCACCACTGAAGCTAGAGTTCATGCAAAATAAAAAAACACACACCCACAAATGCTGAAACATGCATAGGACTGAGCTGAAAGGGTGGTCAGTTCATTAGACTAGATAGAACTGGGTAGGCACTGTATTAAGCCTGCAGTACCATGCTGACCCCCTTCATGGATCACTGCCTTGTTGTGGCGAAGGGGCTTGCGTAACTCAGTGAAGCCATAAGCTATGCCGTGCAGGGCCACCCAAGACGGACAGGTCATGGCAGAGAGTTCTGACAAAATGTGGTCCACTGGAGAAGGAAATGGCAACCCACTCCAGTATTCTTGCCAAGAAAACCCCATGGAACGTATCACAAGGCTAAAAGAGATGACGCCGGAAGATGAGCCCCTCAGGTCGGAAGGTGTCCAATATGCTACTGGGGAAGAGCAGAGGGTATTTCCAAGTAGCGCCAGAAAGAGTGAAGCGGCTGGGCCAAAGCCGAAAGGACACTCAGCTGTGGATGTGTCTGGTGGTGAAAAGAAAATCCGATGCTGTAAAGAACAATATTGTTTAGGAACCTGGAATGTCAGATCAATGAATCAAGGTAAGCTGGAGGTGGTCAAACAGGAGATGGCAAGACTGAACATCGACATCTTGGGAATCAGCGAACTAAAATGGACAGGCATGGGCGAATTTAATTCAGGTGACCATCATATCTACTATTGTGGGCAAGAATCCCTTAGAAGAAATGGAGTAGCGCTCATAGTCAACAAAAGGGTGGGAAAAGCAGTACTGGGGTACAATCTTAAAAATGATAGAATGATCTCAGTACGAATCCAAGGCAAACCATTCAACATCACAGTAATTCAAGTCTATGCCCCAACCACTGAGGCCGAAGAAGCTGAGGTTGATCGGTTCTATGAAGACCTACAACACCTTCTAGAACTAACACCAAAAAAAGATGTCCTCTTCATCATAGGGGATTGGAATGCTAAAGTAGGAAGTCAAGAAATCACCGGGATAACAGGCAGGCATGGCCTTGGTGTACAAAATGAAGCAGGACAAAAGCTAATAGAGTTTTGCCAAGAGAACATGCTGATCATAGCAAACACTCTTTTCCAACAGCACAAGAGGCGACTCTACACATGGACGTCACCAGATGGTCAATATCGAAATCAGATTGATTATGTCCTTTGCAGCCAAAGATGGAGAAGCTCCATACAGTCAGTAAAAACAAGACCTGGAGCTGACTGTGGCTCAGATCATGAGCTGCTTCTTGCAAAATTTTGGCTGAAATTGAAGAACGTGGGGAAAACCACTAAACCATTCAGGTATGACCTAAATCATATCCCTGATGAATATACAGTGGAGGTGAGGAATAGATTTCAGGGATTAGACCTGATAGACAGAGTGCCTGAGGAACTATGGACGGAGGTCCGTAACATTGTTCAGGAGGCAGCAACGAAATCCGTCCCAAAGAAAAAGAAATGCAAGAAAGCCAAGTGGCTGTCTGATGAGGCTTTACAAGTAGCTGAGGAAAGAAGGGAAGCGAAAAGCAAGGGAGAAAGGGGAAGATATACCCAACTGAATGCAGAGTTCCAGAGAATAGCAAGGAGAGACAAGAAGGCCTTCTTAAATGAACAATGCAAAGAAATCGAGGAAAACAACAGAATGGGAAAGACTAGAGATCTCTTCAAGAAAATTGGAGATCTCAAGGGAACGTTTTGTGCAAAGACGGGCATGATAAAGGACAAAGAAGGCAGGGACCTAACAGAAGCAGATGAGATTAAGAAGAGGTGGCAAGAATACACAGAAGAACTATACAGGAAAGATCTGAATGTCCCTGATAGCCATGATAGTGCGGTCACTGAACTTGAGCCGGACATCCTCGAGAGTGAAGTCAAGTGGGCCTTAGGAAGCATTAGTAACAACAAAGCTAGCGGAGATGACAGTATTCCAGCTGAGCTATTTAAAATCCTAAAAGATGATGCTGTTAAAGTGCTGCATTCAATATGCCAACAAATCTGGAACACTCAACAGTGGCCACAAGACTGGAAAAGGTCAGTTTACATTCCAATTCCAAAGAAGGGCAACACCAAAGAGTGTTCAAACTACCGCACAATTGCGCTCATTTCACATGCCAGCAAGGTGATGCTCAAAATCCTACAAGCTAGGCTTCAGCAGTATGCGAACCGAGAACTACCAGAAGTACAAGCTGGGTTTCGAAGAGGCAGAGGAACTAGAGATCAAATCGCCAACATTCGCTGCATCATGGAGAAAGCAAGAGAATTCCAGAAAAATGTCTATTTCTGCTTCATTGACTACGCTAAAGCCTTTGATTGTGTGGATCACAACAAACTGTGGCAAATTCTTAAAGTGATGGGAGTACCAGACCACCTTACCTGTCTGCTGAGAAACCTGTACGAGGGTCAAGAAGCAACAGTAAGAACCAGACATGGAACAACCGATTGGTTCAAAATTGGGAAAGGAGTACGACAAGGCTGCATATTGTTGCCCTGCTTATTTAACTTATATGCAGAGTACATCATGAGAAATGCCGGGTTGGATGAATCAGAGGTCGGAATTAAGATTGCCGGGAGAATTATCAACAACCTCCGATATGCAGACGATACCACCCTAATGGCAGAAAGCGAAGAGGATCTCAAGAGCTTCTTGTTGAGGGTGAAAGAGGAGAGTGCAAAAGCTGGTTTGAAACTCAACATTAAAAAAACTAAGATCATGGCATCTGGCCCTATCACTTCCTGGCATATAGAAGGGGAAGAAATGGAAGCAGTGACAGATTTTACTTTCTTGGGCTGCAAGATCACCGCAGACGGTGACTGTAGCCATGAAATTAAAAGACGCTTGCTCCTTGGGAGGAAAGCTATGGCAAACCTAGACAGCATAGTAAGAAGCAGAGACATCACCTTGCCGACAAAGGTCCGTCTAATCAAAGCTATGGTTTTCCCAGTAGTTATGTATGGCTGTGAGAGCTGGACTATAAGGAAGGCTGAGCGCCGAAGAATTGATGCTTTCGAACTGTGGTGCTGGAGAAGACTCTTACGAGTCCCCTGGACTGCAAGGAGGTCAAATCAGTCCATCCTAAAGGAAATCAACCCTGAGTGCTCATTGGAAGGACAGATAATGAAGCTGAAGCTCCAATATTTTGGCCACCTAATGCGAAGAGAAAACTCCCTGGAAAAGACCCTGATGCTGGGAAAGACTGAAGGCAAAAGGAGAAGGGGACGGCAGAGGATGAGATGGCTAGATAGCATCACGGATGCAATGAATATGAACTTGAGCACGCTCCGGGAGAGAGCGCAGGACAGGAAGGCCTGGCGTGCTATGGTCCATGGGGTCACGAAGAGTCGGACACGACTGAATGACTGAACAACAACAACCATGCTGACAACTCAGGACTTATTTCTGAGTAAACATGCAGAACCAAGGTGCAAACCTCCTTGCAAAATTAACTTGTGTTGGAATACTATGCATGCTTTCCTGGAGGTAAATCTCATCAAACATAATGGGGCTTCTGAGTAGGCATATGTATAATTGTATAAATGAGCAGTATTTATCTCCCCTCCACTTAAAAAACAAACCCCAAACTCCTATTGTTATTGAAGCTTTCTGTTCATAGAAACATAGGAAGCTGCCTTATGCTGAGTCACACCCTGGATCCATCTAGCGCAGTATTGCTGACACTGACTGGCAGCAGCGGCTCTCCAAAGGTTCAGGCAGGATTCTTTCGTAGCCCCACCCAGAGATGCTGAGGATTGAGCCCGGGACCTTCTGCATGCCAAGCAGGTGCTCTGCCACTGAGCTGCAGCCCTTCCTATTGCTGGACAATGGCAACTGACAAACAAAACAGCCCCAGCTTTGTTTCTCCGCAACCACGTGAACCCACGTTTCTCAAAGACTTGAGTGAGAAGAAGGAGAAAAAAAATCCTCTTGTCTGTTTGTATAAAGTCAAATACAGTTCAGAATTTATCTTGCCCACTGAAGAGAATTCTCTTTAAGAATTCCCTAAGATATGCTCTGGGTGGAATAAAGAAGAGAAAGAAAGAACAGGGGAGGGAAGAAGAAGAATTGTGATTGGAAATGCGCATGGGGCAGGGGCGGTGGTGGAGAGAGTTCCCTAAGCCAAGAGGCTCCTTTCACAGAGGTAGTACTTCAGAGGAATTTAGGAGGCTGTGCAGGGTTTGCAAGGATTGCACGTACTTAAATTAACTTTATGAGGTGAGGTGGCTGAGGGCTTTTTCTAGCTTTTTTTATACTGTAGAACCTATTTAAAAGTCTCAGCAGTTCCTCGGTCATGACACCACATAGTCCTAAGCCTCCTTTTGGAATAATTTGAGTCCTACAGCTATTTAGGAGAAATTAAAGTGGAGGGGGAGAAAGAAGTTTGTGGAGGCTGACTGGACCCTTTGCTGTACTAAGGAAGCAATCCTATGGCCACTAGACACTGTCTAGAGGGCCATATGATATGCTGTTTTCTGGGAACCAACCTCGAAGCCCACGCTCCAAGGTCAGTCCCTGGAAAACTGACCTCCCCCCACATTTGCGCTGCCTCGGAGGCAGCGTGGGGAAGCCCCATCCTCCATGCTCAAAAGAGGAGCACAGAGCAACTGAAAACAGCCGGGGCTGGGGGCATTCTGGGGCAGAGAGAGCGGAACTGCATGTACAACACTTCCTATGTGTCGTACATGCAGCCGCCTCTCCCGGTCGGCCCCCTGTGGCTAGACAGCCGAAAACAGCTGTCTAGCAGAAAATAGCAGGGCAGGAGAGGTGCGGAGGGAATGATTCCCCGGTGCCTCTCCTGCCTTGCTTTGGATAGGCAGTCGCTTCCGAGTTCAGAGATGCGTGTCTTGATAGGATTGCGCCCTAAAGCTGCTAAACTAGGGATGGACGAAAGTCCCTTACCTGATCCCGCAGCTTGCTTCGCGGTAGGGGGAGGCACTCCGTCCCTCCCCCTGAAATTCTGGCCAGGGGGGAGGCGCCCCATCCCTCCAGCCGAAATTCTGGCTGGAGGAGAGGCACCCCGTCCCTCCGACCGTGAAACCTCTTCTCCTGCCGCGACGCAAATGGCGGCGGCCATAGCCGCCGCCGTTTGTGTCCCTGCAGTCAGCCATGATAGGCTACATAAATGTTTACGTAGCCTATCACGGCTGACTTTGGGGGGGGGGGGAAAGCGTGTACGCAAATGGCGGCGCCCATGGGCGCCACCATTTGCATTCCTTATTTGGGCACGTGTAGTCTACGTAAACATTTACGTAGACTACGGCGAAAATAAGGGCAATGCAAATAGCGTTGCCCTTATTTTTGCCGTAGTCTACGTAAATGTTTACGTAGACTACACGTGCCCAAATAAGGAACGCAAATGGCAGCGCCCATGGGCACCGCCATTTACATACGCGCTTTCCCCCCCCCCAAAGTCAGCCGTGATAGGCTACGTAAACATTTACGTAGCCTATCACAGTGTTTTTTGAAAATCTAGCCGTGATAGGCTACGTAAATCTTTACATAGCCTATCACGTTTGTTGTTGTTTTTTTACATGGAAATGGCGGCAGTGGCAGCCGGTTGGAAGACCGGCCGCCGAACCGCCGCCGGGAGCCGCCGCTGCCAGGGACATTCGCACAAGGTAAGTCCCATCCCGGGGGGGGGGGCAGGGGGGCGGACTGTTTCTCCACCAATTTCGGGGGGCCGAATGCATTGGCATTCGGCCTCCCGGAGATTCGTGGAGAAATTCTCCGACATCCCTATAACATCTGCAGAAGCCAAAGGTTCTAGTTTGGGGCAGTAAAATCAGATGCTGTGTGAAATACTAGTATTTCACATGGAGCTCTTTCTTCCCTTCCTTCTCCCTCTTCACAATTTCATTGCAAGCAAGCTCCCAAGAGTGGGCATGTAAGAGCAGAAAAGTAGGGGGAAAGAGGTTTTTTGCACCTCAAAAAAAACCCTACACCAGAGATTAGGGGTAGTGACCTCCTAATGGTCACCTTAAACACCTTCTGATTAGGATCTGTAATCTCCTGTGTGGCTTTTGTTTTAGTCTTTGAAAAAAGGAAACTTTATGCATGGCTAGCACAAAAGCCACTGGTCCTGTCTGGAATTTGGCAGGTTCCATAGGGGCTGCCAGGTTCCATAGTCAATTCCATAGGGGCTGCCAGGTCCCCCAATTCCATGAATTTATATGGAACCACAAAAATTTATAGCTCTTTACATACAGTTTTTCTTGTAAAAAGCAAATTTTACCTGTGGCTAGCACAAAAGCCACTGGACCTAACTGTCTGAACCTTGGCAGGTTCAGTCAGCTCCAGAGGGGCTGCTAGGTCCATAAATTCCATGCACATATGTGGGAGCACAAAAAAAAAAAATATAGCTCTTTGCTTTGACAGATTGTCCTGTAAATAGCAAATTTTACCTGTGACTAGCACAAAAGCCACTGGACCAAGCTGCCTGAACTTTGGCAGGTTCAATCAGCTCCATGGGGGCTGTCAATTCCCCAGATTCCATGCACTTATGTGGAAGAATGAAAAAATTACAGCTCTTTGACAGATTTTCTTGGAAATAGCAAATTTTACCTGTGACTAGCACAAAAGCCACTGGACCTAACTGACTGAAATTGGGCAGGTTCAATCACATCCATGGGCACTACAAGGACTCCAAATTTCATGTATTTATCATACGAACTAAAAACGTTATGGCTGTTTCTGTTTTCCAATGCACGTCAATGGGAAAATGTTTTTAAAAAGGCAATTAGGACAGCTCAAAAGATCCAGGGCACAGCTCAAAGATCTGGGGCCTGTGCCCAGGTGGGCTCCTCCTACCGATGCCCCTGTCCTTCTGTCCCCTACTTTTAGACAGCCATGTGTATTACTTCAGTAGTGAAGCACGCAACTTACATTTCTGTTCTTCCCTTTCTGCCATTCTGTGCTTCACAATTGCTTCTCCATTCTTCATACATTGGAGAGAAAAATTGTTTCCCAACCCTGATTAAAAAAAGAAGTTGTTGTTGTTCAGTCGTTCAGTCGTGTCCAACTCTTCGTGACCCCATGGACCACAGCACGCCAGGCCTTCCTGTCCTGCGCTCTCTCCCGGAGCGTGCTCAAGTCCATATTCATTGCATCCGTGATGCTATCTAGCCATCTCATCCTCTGCCGTCCCCTTCTCCTTTTGCCTTCAATCTTTCCCAGCATCACGGTCTTTTCCAGTGAGCTTTCTCTTCGCGTTAGGTGGCCAAAATATTGGAGCTTCAGCTTCAGTATCTGTCCTTCCAATGAGCACTCAGGGTTGATTTCCTTTAGGATGGACTGATTTGACCTCCTGGCAGTCCAGGGGACTCGTAAGAGTCTTCTCCAGCACCACAGTTCGAAAGCATCGATTCTTCGGCGCTCAGCCTTCCTTATAGTCCAGCTCTCACAGCCATACATTACTACTGGGAAAACCATAGCTTTGATTATACGAACCTTTGTCGGCAAGGTGATGTCTCTGCTTCTGACTATGCTGTCTAGGTTTGCCATAGCTTTCCTCCCAAGGAGCAAGCGTCTTTTAATTTCATGGCTACAGTCACCGTCTGCGGTGATCTTGCAGCCCAAGAAAATAAAATCTGTCACTGCTTCCATTTCTTCCCCTTCCATATGCCAGGAAGTGATGGGGCCAGATGCCATGATCTTCGTTTTTTTAATGTTGAGTTTCAAACCAGCTTTTGCACTCTCCTCTTTCACCCTCAACAAGAGGCTCTTTAGATCCTCTTCGCTTTCTGCCATTAGGGTGGTATCATCTGCGTATCTGAGGTTGTTGATAATTCTCCTGGCAATCTTAATTCCGACCTATGATTCATCCAACCCAGCGTTTCTCATGATGTACTCTGCATATAAGTTAAATAAGCAGGGCGACAATATGCAGCCTTGTCGTACTCCTTTCCCAATTTTGAACCACTCGGTTGTTCCATGTCCGGTTCTTACTGTTGCTTCTTGTCCCTCGTACAGGTTTCTCAGGAGACAGGTAAGGTGGTCTGGTACTCCCATCTCTTTCAGAATTTGCCACAGTTTGTTGTGATCCACACAATCAAAGGCTTTAGCGTAGTCAATGAAGCAGAAATAGATGTTTTTCTGGAATTCTCTTGCTTTCTCCATGATCCAGCAAAGTTGGCGATTTGATCTCTAGTTCCTCTGCCTCTTCGAAACCCTATACATTTTTTCATTTTGAACTTGCTTAATTCATAGCACCATCATGACTATGGGAATAAAATGGAGTTTGCTGGTGCTGCTGTGATGCTAAACACATTTACTTGGGAATAAGCAATATTTTGTTGTAGGAAAGGATAATATATTTTAAGGTTTTACTTTAAATAAAATGAGCATAATAAAATGAGCATCTGTAACCATGCGTGGGCCCAGTCAGCTGCCCCCTAACTCTACCATGTTTTTAAAAATAAGAAGAAAGGATGCTGGGATCAGCAACAGCCATGGTAGGCCCCAAGATGACCTGTTTGCCGCTACCCCATCACCTGCCACTCTCCAGATGGTCATTTGCAGGGGGGCGAGGATGTGTCCACCACCACGACCACCACCATCATCATCATAATTATTATTAATTGCATTTCTATACCGCCCCATAGCTGAAGCTCTCTGGGCTGTTTACATAAGTTAAAACATTAAATACAAGATGAAAAGTTTACATAAAAGCACATAGAGAATATACACAAACAACATATAACTAAAAACAACTTTGAACTGTCAGTCATAACTGAAGACATAATCAGGACTGATTAAAACTCATCATGTGCTGCCAACAGAGATCAGTCTTAACCAGGCGCCAAAAAGATAATAATGTTGGCGCCAGGCAGACTGCATCAGGGAGCTTGTTCCACAGATAGGGGGCCACCACTGAGAAGGCCCTCTCCCTCATTGCTGTCTTTGAGCTTCCCTTGGAGGAGGCACTCAGAGGAGGACCTTAGATGCTGAACGTAGCATACAGGTAAGTTAATTTCGGGAGAGGTGTGCCATCAGGTATTGTAATCCCAAGCTGTGTAGATCTTTATAGGTTAAAGCTAGCACCTTGAACTGAGCTCAGAAGCATGCAGGCAGCCAGTGAAAGAGGGCCAGAGTCGGTCTAATATGTTTGGACCTTCTAGTTCCTGTTATTAATCTGGCCACTACATTTTGCATGAGCTGCAGCTTCTGAACTGTCTTCAACGGTAGAGTGTGTTGCCGTAATCTAACTTGGAGGTTATCAGAGCATACACAACTGAAGCCAGGTTATCGCTGTCCAGAGAGGGGCATAGCTGGGCCACCAACTGAAGTTGGAAGAAGGCAGTCCATGCCACTGAGGCCACCTGAGCCTCAGGTGACAAAGATGGTTCCAGGAGGGCCCCCAAGCTATGGACCTGCTCCTTCAGGGGGAGTGCAACCCCATCCAGAACAGGTAGAACACCCTCCATCCAGTCAGCAGAACCACCCACCAACAGCATCTCAGTCTTGTCTGGATTGAGCTTCAATTTATTAGCCCTCATCCAGTCCATTGTTGCAGACAGGCACTGATTCAACACATAGAGCTGTGTGTCATCAGCATACAGATGACAACTCACTCCAAAACTCTGGATGACCGCACTCAGCGGTTTCATGTAGATGTTGAACAGCATGGGAGACAAAACTGACCCCTATGGAACCCCTTACTAGGGAATACATGGGGCCGAGCAGTGTTCCCCAAGCACCACCTTCTGGAGCCGACCCTCCAAGTAGGAGCTAAACCACTGCAATGCAGTGCCTCCGCTCCCAACTCAGAGAGCTGTCCCAGAAGGATACTGTGGTCGATGGTATTGAAAGCCGTGGAGAGATCAAGGAGAATCAACAAGGTCACACTCCCCTTGTCTTTCTCCCAACATAGGTCATCATACAGGGCGACCAAGGCTGTTTCTGTGCCAAAACCTGGACTGAACCCTGACTGAAATGGATCCAGATAATTGCTCTTATCCAAGAGGGTTTGGAGCTGGCTCTCAACCACCAGATCGGCGAGGGCCACCACACTTGGCTGGCTGCACCTGCAGCCCTCGTGTGGGGTTTAAAAGTTCTTTAAGCACATGTTTTAAGTTGCAGCAATTTGAACTAAGCAGACAGTACCTTGCAGGAGGACAGACTAGGCCAACGGGGGCACAGGAGTGACATACAGCCTGCCTCCTTTTAAGATGGGGTGCTGCAGGGCCTGCAGGCTTGGCCATGGTGCGCACCTTTCGGCTGGGTGGCAGGGGAGGAGGATGTTATAAAGAGAAGATGAATATAACAATGTAGAAATATTGGTATGCTCCAAAATATTTGGTCACAGCAGCCCACGTCTGTACACGTTGCTCAGCCTGTCAAACATACAACATGAAAAAAGTTGTTAAGGTTGAACCAGGTTACAGAGGCCTCCCAGAAGGACCCTTCCTGCATTTGCAAATAGACTTCGTTCAGATGCCAAAGCAGGTTGGCTATAAATACATTTTAGCAATGGTTTGTTTGTTTTCTGGTTAAATAGAAGTTCAACAAATGTTGAAAGAGTAAATGGAGTGTTGAAAAATAAAAATTACAAAACTAGGTTCAGATACAAGACTAAGATGGATCAAAATTCTTCCAGTAGCTTTAATGGCCATGAGAGCCACCCCAAGCAGAGAACATGGACTGAGTCCTTACGAAATCATTACAGGAAACCCAATAAGAACACTCACTGCACTGCCCACTGTACCTGATTTAAAACTGGCCCAAGGTGAAACAGTCAAATATTGTCAGGTATTGATGTATGCTGTCAGTAATTTTCATTCACAGATTAAGAACGCATACCTGTCTGAACCAGTAAACGAACAGTGTTACCCACTTCAGGCCAGAGACTGGATCTACATAAAGAAGCACCAAAGAAAATCCATTTTAGAACCATGGTGAGAAAGTCCATACCAGATGCTGCTGGTCTCCCACACTGCAGTCAAGCTAGCAGGAATCAACTCCTGGATACACGTTTCCCAGCGTTAACCCGCACCAAGTCCGGCGCCAGCTGATCCAGCCCCCCCGAGATGACCTCAAGAGACAGCATTCTCAAATGGAGTGACGCAAGGCTCTCCAGCCAGAAGCAGATGAAATTGCTGATCCGACTGGAGATTTCAGGATCCAGATCCACAGGGCAGGTACCAGCAATCCTACCCCTGAAGCAGACGAAAGCAAGATGCTGACAGCTAATCCCAAGACTGTCAGATAAAGTGGAGACTCAGAAGACTTAGGAGAGTTTATGCTTTTCAGTGGATTGATGCCTGAAGGTTACACAACGGAAGAAATTTGCAATAATGCACTAATTGAACAGGGCAAAAATTAGTCCAGATAATGTGCTCCCTCATCCAGCAGTACCATGAGACTTTGTATGATGGACTCTGAAAAGGAGGGAGACAGTTTTGCTTGGTTTTGTTTTGTCATCATGTCCCAATATATACTAGAAGAAGTTTGGACTTCACCTGTTCGGACTTCTCCTTGTTTGCACCCCAGTAGCTACTTGGTAGTTCACTGATGCCATCAAAGGGCCATACAAATGCCCTGCCACTCCGAAAGACCAGCAAAGTTCCGCCCTTCTGGCAGGGTTGGCAAAGTTCAGCAGCAAGCCTAGCGCCAGCTGGCAGAAGACAAAGAAAAGTCAAAGATGTGGACCAAGTGGACAGACTTGATTGTTATGGGTCGCATAACAACAAAATGTGTAAGCTACAAAATAAGTGTAGCTTAAGCTCAACTTTGTATGTTTCCCAGAAAGACAGATGTCTTTGAAAAAGTGAATGCAAGTAAAACTGAATGTTTGTTGAAAAATGATGTATCTGCTAAAATGATTATGATGAAAATGAGATTTTTTAAAATAATTAAAGGAAGTGTAAGCTTTTGTTGAAGACTCAACATGGAAAAGTGTAGCGGCCCCAGGTTAGAAAAAGCTAAAGTAGAGGCTTGTGGAAAAGTACCAGAAAGTGTACTGAAGATTGTCAAAACCAGAGTATGATAAAATAAATGTTGCAAAGCATGGTGAACTAATGTGAGAGTTGCACAAAGTGAAAAAGAGTTGCTTTGTGTGTAGAACTGAGAACCATAAATTGTTTATAGGTCAAGATGTACCCTAAACTAGAAAGTTTCCAGAGGGCAATGAATGATGTCTCATTAAGTACCCATATTGAAGCTATTTGTAACATCAGCTGTGAGGCCCAAACTCCTACCTCCGGGGGATAGTTTGATCGGCTAGAGAATTTATTTCCTGACTTATCTCCCCCATTTAAACATTTGTCATCAAAACTTTTAATAGTTTTGCTTGCTGCTGTTATATTAATTGTATTAAGAGGTATACTTTTTAAAGTTTTAATGTGCTTTTTAGAATTATGTTTTAGTTGTGTGATGTTTAAAGTTGCATTATGCCTTATAGAAATGTGTCTAAAGTATCGTTTACATCCTCCAAATATCACTGCTCCCAAAGAAAATATGACACTGTTAGCTTTAAGAGTAGAGTGAGAAGAAGGAGATGGAGCAAGTATATTAGCAGAAGAAGAAAGTGACAGGTTAGCAAAAATTGAAATCAACTGATTTTGTCAAGGATCAAAGGGGGGAATTGAGAGAGAAAAACGGTAGTTTTGTTCAGGTTGCAGCCGAAAAGATAGGCCTCCCTCTGAGTGTTCTAAAATGTTGCCACGGGTGGGAACGTGGAAATGCATTGTAAGCAGATAAAGAGGATGTGCCGGGATGTTATAAAAGCTGGAATGTTGTGAGTAGATAAGAAAACTGTGCTGGAAGGTTTTGGTCCCTGTACGTACGTGCTTCAACTGCAGTAGCCCCCACTAGCTTGTTAGTATCTGACTGGCTGAGTGCTGTGGCGCAGCAAGAAATTGTAAAGTATATAAGTTACTGCTTATCTGTGCCAAGGTGTGGTCTTCCTGTCTGTGTGTGACCCACCCATACTAGTATGCTCTGCTCAGAATCTGCTTTAAAAAGGCTTATAGCGTCAGAAGACCCCCAGCCTGCTGTGTTCCTTGGGAAGGTCTGAAAGATTTCCTCCTCACATGGGGCTCCTGAGAGCTTCTCCAAAATGGGATGTGGCCCTCGGGCTGGGAGAGGCCCTGGCCCCTTCTGTGCAGGTATTTGGGGAAACTGTAAAGACATTTCTGTATAAAGCTGCCTTCAGCTGAATTTGCAATGCTGCTTTGGCCACTCAGTATTCTGTACACTTGCTACTGTGACTGTTATGTCCTGTATCTGAATGTGTGTTTGTTCGTATGCTGCTTTCTAGCCCTGAAAAGTTGGGGGGAAACCTTCCCCAGCCTGGTGCCCTCCAGATGTGTGGATATGGGATGCGGGGAGTTGTAGTCCAGCACATTTGGACAGCACCATGCTGGGGAAGGTTGTTTTAAACCAGGGGCTAGCAACTTGTGACCCTTCAGATGTTTTGGCCTGCAACACCCATCAGCCCTAGGCAGCATAGCCAATGGTGAGTTACAGGCTAACACGTCTGGAGGGCCAAAAGTTGCCCATCCCAGCTTTAAATAAGCAAGCCAATAATGGAGGCAGCTCATCGGTGGTGCTTGGGCTTGCGAAGCAGAGGGCCTCTGTCCATGTGCAACTTGCCTTTCCTGTCACACCAAATAGCCACGCTTAGCTCCACCTAATCAAAGGCAAGGCCAGTGTAACTTCTATACACCTTTGATGTAGACTCAGTGTCTGGCCTTGGACATGTCTGTTTTGCAGAGACAGAGTTTCCCATCTGCATGATGGGAAGGGGCCTACTTCACAAGAGTCTTGTTAGGGAAAACAGAAGCAATTGGCCATTGTTGATGGGCAAATTTTTTCAGAAAAGTAGCAGTCTTATTAATCTCCACAAGGTAAATTATAATGCCAGTTTTGCAGTTGGGAGAACTGAGGTTCAGAATATGAGCAACCAACACCAGGCCAAACCAATATGAGCAACCAAGACCACTTGATAGCCAAACTGACATTTGAACACACATCCATCCCTAGTTTTCTGTCCCCTGGATCTAGCAGATTCCCAGCCACATTCCCTACTGGGAATGCTACTAATGACCACCAACACCACTGGGTGCTTCCAGATGGGGGGCTCCTGACACTAACAGTCAGAAGGTGCCGTGCAGCTGTTCCATCTTTTTCTCAACAGATTTTCTTCATAAAGGAAAAAGATGGAAGAAGTGGTAAGAAAACACAGGATGGTCATGAGTACAAGACGACATCATCTGGACACCCTGTAAACGTCTGTGAAGGAGGCAGGAAATGGCTCCATAAAAGCCTTGACTGGAAGCACCCACTGTTAAAATAAACTTCGTACTTTTCACACTGAATTGTGTCTTGCCTCTGCATTGTTTCAACATCAGACATGCAACACAGCCACCTTGGAATCTTTTTATAAGAGCTAAGCCCTCAGCTGGTTCACCTTGCCACCACAAGCTTTGTGTTCTGTACAGCTCCTATCACACACTGTTAAGTCAGTGTTTGCTACTAGCAGCAATCAGTCCTAATTCCACTTGGTTCAGGAGTCCTGATTCCACTTGGCCAATTCATTTTCCCACACTGCTCTTCGCTACCCAATCTTTAATTTTATTTATGAATTGAATGTGTGTCCCACCTTTCCACTACAAAAGTGGTCAAGGCGGCCAAAAATAATAATAAAATACAAGATAGAATACAAGATTATAATTAAAGCATAAAGCAAATCAATTAAAAACACTTCCATAAAAAATAAACACACAGCACTCACCAGTTAAAACCTACTTCAACAAACAAGGCAGCTTAAAAGACAAAAGCCTGTATGAATTAAATGGTGTTAGAAAAAGAGACTCCATAACCGTTGGCGCCTCAGTCACCTAGGAGCCCGAGTGGCGGGAAAAATGTGGGCGGAGCAAAAAGGAGAACCATAATGACGCGCTCATGACTAACGGCTTGGTAAGCTGATACTGACTGTTTATTGGCTATTGGCTTGGTAAGCTAATGTACTGACTGTTTCATTGGTTGCTGGCAAGAACAATAGAGGTGATAAGGTATAAAAGGCTTTTGCACACGTGTCTCGGGGTCCAGACTGCTCTGCACCCGCTTTGCAAAACGTTCAATAAAATAGTGCTGGATCCACTGCTGCCTGCCTGGCATCCTTTTCTTCTAAACCGAAAGCAATAACTTTTTATCTAACAATTTGGTGCCATGACTCAGATCCTGCTTCAGGGTGCATCCCCTTCGCGCTGAGCCAAGGGGCCGAGGAGGAGAAGTGGCCACAGGCGGTTGTTTTACACTGCCTTCTCCTCACGTCGTCGTCGTCGGAGGCGCTTGGGGACCAACGCCAGAGGGAGAGGGAGACGTGATCACGCCTTTTTGGCACCGGCAGTGGATCAATAGGCAGCTGGACGTGGCTGTGGGCGGGAGAGAGGAGGCCTCAGAGTAAGTGAAACAGCTTACTTTAGGGGATACACGCGGGACGGTGGTGTGTTTGTGATTGTGTGAGACGCCTACAGGCGAAGCGAGTGAGGAGCCCTGATCTGCATTTCCCTGTCTCGGAGACGGGCTGGGTCAGAGGAAGGCGAAGCGTGAGATTTGTTGAGTGAAATCCCACCGTCATGGGCGGGTCCCAATCCAGGCTCACGGAAGAGTCCCATATGCCCTTGGAGTGTTGTTTGCGCAACTGGTCACATTTTAAGCAGGATTATGGAACTAAGATGACGAAGGATCGACTTGTCCTTCTTTGTGCCCGGGAATGGCCGGTATTAGAACCCAAATGGCCACCCGAGGGGTCTTTTGACCCAACCCTGGTATCTGCTGTGCACATAATAGTAACGCAGAGGGGAAGTTGGGATCAGTTCCCCTATATTGATTCATGGGCAACTTGTGTACCCCTCGGCGGCAGGCCCGCCCCGTGGGTAGTTAAATGTATGTCCTGGCCCTCCCTGTGATAACTGGAAAAAAATTGACGAGGAAGGGAACACCTAGGGTGGTAGCGACGGCCCCTGAGGATCCGTTGCTTCCTCCTCCCTACGGGACAGCTGTCGCGGGGAGACTACGCCCGCCCCAGCCCCCAGCCCCCCCAAGGGAGCCTGCCCAAGAGTTGCAACCGTTAAAAATTCCTGAGATTGGGTCTATGACTGAGTTCGAGGACACTTGCCAAGATCATTTGGACACCCTCGAGAAAAATTTCAAAGAGATGAAGGGTGCTTGGGGGCCTCGAACCCAGGAGAAGGTGCCTGATAAAGAGGGGGAAACCAAAGGAGGACCTAATTACAATTTATGAAAGGACCCTCAACCACTAGTAAAATTGACCTTCCCTATTAGAGAGGTCCCCGATCCTCCAGGTACTTGCGGATGAGACTGGAGGACAGCCTGCAGAGGAAGAATCACAGGGGAACCTGCATGAGAGTGAGCAAGAGGCTGAAGGTCAGTCAAACAGAGGCGATGAAACCCAGGCCTACAAGAAGAAGAAGAGAAGAGTGGTAGTAGTGGGAGACTCCTTGCAGCGTAGGATCGAGACCAAAGTATGTCGCGAAGACCCATGGACTCACCAGGTATGTTGTCTCCTGGGAGGACAGATTAGAGACGTGACTGAAAGGTTGCCTGCACTCACAAAGCCCACTGACAGGTATCCCTTTCTTCTCATCCATGTGGGAACAAATGATACCGCCAAGCGGAGCTACGAAGAGATCATGTCAGACTTTGAAGCTTTGGGAAGGAAACTCAAGAACTTTGGGGCCCAGATAGTTTTCTCATCCATCCTTCCAGTAGTTAGAAGAGGGATAGAAAGGGAACGAAAAATACTCCGGGTGAATGACTGGCTACAAAGGTGGTGCCGACGAGAGAGATTTGGATTCTGGGACCACGGGCTATACTTCCTGGAAGATGGGCTGTTGGCTAGGGATGGGTTGCACCTCACAAAGGCTGGGAAGAATGTGTTTGGCCACAGCATGAAGAACTTCATCAGGAGGGCTTTAAACTGAATCCTACGGGGAAGAGAGATGTAATGTTGGGGGTAACAATGGACATAGGCGCATGCACTGCAATGGAGAGAACAGCTCTGATAGTGCCCAATAATAGTCTTCAGACACATGTAGGAAGAAAGCCAGACTATGAAGCACATGGTCTTTGATGTCTATATACTAATGCCCAGAGTATGGGAAACAAACAGAACGAACTTGAACTCTTAATACAAGAGGGAAATTATGACCTGATAGGTATAACTGAGACTTGGTGGGATGACTCTCATGACTGGAATACAGCACTTGAAGGATATAACTTGTTCAAAAAGAACAGGAGGAACAGAAAGGGAGGTGGGGTTGCACTGTATGTGAAAAATACATATCTCTGCACAGAAATACAGAAGGAGGAGCTTGGTAGCCCCATCGAGAGCATCTGGGTTGAAATAAATGGAGCAAAGAATAAAAGGAACCTGGTGGTCGGAGTCTACTACCGGCCACCCAATCAAGGAGAAGACAAGGATGAAACTTTTGAAAAGCAAATAGCCAATGTTTTAAGGAAGCAGGATGTAGTAGTAATGGGGGACTTCAATTTCCCCGATATTTGTTGGGAGACAAATTCTGCAAAACATGGCCCCTCCAGGAAATTCCTGACTTGTGTGGCGGATAACTTCCTCCTACAGAAAGTAGAGGAAGGAACTAGAAGATCGGCTATCCTTGACTTGATCCTAACCAACAGAGATGACTTAGTGGATAAAGTAGCAGTTACAGGAACTCTGGGGGAAAGCGACCATGTTGTACTTGAGTTCTTGGTTCTAAGGGAAGCAAAAGCCGAGTGTAGTCAAACGCGTACCCTAGATTTTAGGAAAGCTGATTTTCATAAACTCAGAACAACGATCAGTAAGGTCCCATGGTAAGCGACGCTAGCGAGAAAAGGAGTCCAAGATGGGTGGGAGCTTTTAAAAAAGGAAATTCTCAAGGCACAATTACAAACAATTCCAACAAGAAGAAAAGGTGGAAGACAACAGAAGAAGCCAATGTGGCTTCCCAAAAAGCTTAGGGATGACCTGAAAACAAAAAAGGACACCTATAGGAAGTGGAAAGAAGGCCAAGTAACAAAGGAAGAGTACAGGCAGATAGCACAGAATTGCAGGGATGGCGTCAGGAAGGCTAAAGCAATCCATCTGGAAGCACCTTGACAACAATGCCATGATTACTCAAAGCTAACATGGATTTGTCAAAAACAAGTCCTGCCAGACAAATCTGATCTCATTTTTTGATCAAGTCACCTCCCTTGTAGACCGTGGGAATGCTGTAGACATCATATACCTCGACTTCAGCAAAGCTTTCGACAAAGTGCCCCATGATCTCCTGATGAGAAAACTAGCTCAAAGTGGGCTAGATGAAACAACAATCCGGTGGATCCACAGTTGGCTACAGAATCGGACTTAAAGAGTGCTTATCAATGGGACCTTCTCAAACTGGAGGTGAGGTAACGAGTAGGGTACTGCAGGGCTCAGTCCTGGGCCCAGTGCTCTTCAACATTTTTATTAATGACTTGGAGGAGGAGGTGCAGGGAATGCTGATCAAATTTGCAGATGACACAAAATTGGGAGGGATAGCTAATACTTTGGAAGACAGAAAGAAAATTCAAAGTGATCTGGATAGACTGGAGCGCTGGGCAGAAAACAACAGAATGACATTTAATAGGGACAAATGCCAAGTTCTGCACCTAGCAAAAAGAAACCAAATGCACAGTTACAAGATGGGGGATACGTGGCTCAACCACACTACAAGCAAGAAGGATCTTGGAATTGTTGTCGATCACAAGCTGAATATGAGCCAACAATGTGATGTGGCTGCAAAAAAGGCAAATGCTCTTTTGGGCTGCATTCATAGAAGCATCGCTTCCAAATCCCGGGAAGTACTAGTTCCCCTCTACTCAGCACTGGTTAGGCCTCATCTGGAGTACTGTGTCCAGTTCTGGGCACCACACTTTAAGAAGGATGCAGACAACCTGGAGAGGGTTCAGAGGAGGGCCACAAAGATGATCAGGGGACTGGAAACAAAGCCCTATGAGGAGAGGCTGAAAGAACTGGGCATGTTTAGCCTTGAGAAGAGAAGACTGAGGGGAGATATGATAGCACTCTTCAAGTACTTGAAAGGTTGTCACAGAGAAGAAGGCCAGGATCTCTTCTTGATCATCCCAGAGTGCAGGACACGGAATAATGGGCTCAAGTTACAGGAAGCCAGATTCCGGCTGAACATCAGGAAAAAATTCCTGACTGTAAGAGCAATACGACAATGGAACCAATTACCTGGGGAGTCGGTGGGCTCTCCCACACTGGAGGCCTTCAAGACGAGGCTGGACAGCCATTTGTCAGGGATGCTCTGACTTGGATTCCTGCATTGAGCAGGGGGTCGGACTCGATGGCCTTGTAGGCCCCTTCCAACCCTACTATTCTATGATTCTATGATTCTCTGATCCTACCTCCCAAAACCCACAGGGGACAATGTTTGTTTACGTTCCCTTTATGACATCTGATTTGTACAATTGGAAACAGTTCAATCCTCCCTTTGAAGAGGACCCTGGTCCACTGTTGTCCTTAATGGAAAATGTGAGGCTTACACACTATCCTACCTGGGATGACACACAGATGTTGTTAAACACTTGCTTCCTTAGTCAAAAACCAACTATTCTTGCGGAGGCACGAACTAGATTTAGAGAAGAGAACCCCCAGGCGACTGAGGAGCAAATGGCAGAGGTTTTGCCTATTGGGAGGCCTGACTGGGGAGTGGCCACGGCAGCGCAAAGGCAATTACATTCGGCTTGTTTTAGCGGGCATGAAACAGGCCACTCGAAGCGCCCCCAATCTGCAAAAGGTCTTGACGTTAAAACAGGACAAAAGCGAGCCCCCCGCTGTCTTCCTCCAAAGGCTGAGAGAAGCCTTTGCTAAATATACTGACATCGACCTGAATGACCCAAATAACCTACGAATTCTCACAACGCAGTTTGAAAATATACTTTTTGGCAGGAAATAGCTGCCAAGATATTAGAAAGAAGTTACAAAAAGTCGAAGGAGGACTGGCGGCTGATTTGGGAGTCCTGGCTGAGGTAGCCCAGAAGGTCTATGAAAGACGAGAGGAAGAAGAAGAAAAAGAAAAAGATAAAACGCAGGCAAAACTACTTGCTGCCGTTCTCAAGCCAGACAAAGGAGGGACTAAGAAGGGTGGAAAGGGGAACAGAAAAGGGCCTCCCTTAGGAAAGGATCAGTGCGCTTTCTGTAGAAAGATTGGGCATTGGAAGCAAGACTGTGAAGCCCTGAAACAGAAAGAGAAAGAAAGCAGGGGGGAAGAACAAAGAGTGTTGTATGAACAAGAAAGAGATTAGGACAGACCGGGGCCCGGACCCCTCTTGGCCGTTTCCGAGGCAAGACGGGACCCCATGGTCAAAATTAAAGTTGGGGGTCGCTCCTATGATGCCCTTGTGGATACAGGGGCTGCCTTGTCCATACTCCCCCTTAACAAGCCACCAACGGGAAGTGGGGGAACTACCACCATAATGGGGGTCGAGGGAAGGGCAACGCAAGTGCCCCTTTCTCGTCCTTTGTTTACTAAAATTAAAAACACACACCTAGAACACGCATTTGTCTGTACCCCCTCCTGTCCGGTGGCATTGTTAGGGAGGGACTTATTGACTAAGCTCCAAACTGAGATCACTTTCACCCCTGATGGAAGAATGGAAGTACGACTTCCCAAGCAACAGAGCAGCAACTATCAAATGGCCCTTTTTAAAGCCATGGAGGAACCCACCTCAGAGGCAAATGAAGACTGGTGCTTAATAGAAAACAGAGTCAACCCACTGGCTTGGGCTGGGGTTGGAGGGGCCTCTCGTGCCAAATCGGCAGCACCATACAAAATTCCTGTCAAGGAAGGGGCGAAACCAGTTCATATGAAACAATACCCCCTTTCCCGCCAAGGGAAGCTGGGTCTACAACCAGTAATAACGAAGCTCCGAGAGGAAGGCCGACTCATCGAGATAATGTCCCTCTACAACACGCCCATTATCGCTGTGTCAAAAGGGGGGGGCAAAGGGTTTCGCCTTGTGCAAGACCTCCGCCTCATTAACCAGCAAATCGAGGCCCCCCACCCTGTGGTCCCTAACCCACACACCCTTCTCATAAGAATTCCAGAAGATCATGCATGGTTTACTGTCACAGACCTAAAAGATGCTTTCTTTAGCATCCCACTCCACCCTGATTCGAGGCCTTTGTTCGCCTTTGAGTGGGAAAGCCCAGAGGGTGAGTCAAAGGTTCAATTAACATGGACAGTGATCCCTCAGGGGCTCAATATTTCACCGGTCGTTTTTGGTCAGCAACTTCAAAAGGACCTCGAGCCTTGGGTCCATCAGCACCTTGAGGTGCATCTCCTCCAATATTGTGACGACCTCCTGATCTCAGCCAAAGCTAAGGATATGTGCCTAAATGGGACAATTTCCCTCCTTAATCATCTAGCAGAGAGAGGCTATAAAGAGTCAAGGGAGAAGGTGCAGCTAGTCCGACCAACTGTAAAATTCTTAGATTACCACTTAGCCAAGGGGACCCGAAGCTTGGGATCAGAAAGAGTCGAAGTCATTCATGACACTCCTGTCCCTACATCCCCCCGTGAGCTAAGGGCTTACCTGGGATTGACTGGATTCTGTCGGCTGTGGATAGCTGACTATGGGGAAATAGCACAACCACTATATGAGGCACTGCAAAAGGATAAATTAGACAAATGGAAATGGACTAAAGAAATGAATAAGTCTTTCCTCAGCCTTAAAGCTGCCCTTGTGTCACCACTGGCCCTCGCCATGCCAAATCCCAGTCGATCGTTTAGACTCTATGTGCATGAGAATAAGGGCGTAGCCTTGGGGGTACTCTGCCAATGGACAGGCCCTTCCTGGAGGCCAGTGGGTTACTACTCCAAAGTCCTTGATGTTGTAGCACGAGGATGGCCGAGCTGCTTGAGAGCGGTAGCAGCGACAGCCTTAATCTGCACTGAAGCTGAAAAAATGACAATGGGAGGGACCATCGAGGTCTGGGTGCCACATGGGGTGCCGCAAATCCTAGGGTCAGGGGGAGGAAGCAAATTCCTCAACCCGGCTCGGCACTCCCGATATGAAATAGGCTTGTTAACGAACGAAAGCCTCACTTTCAAAGCCTGCTCTAGCTTCAACATTGCCACCCTGTTACCGGCAATACAGGCCACACGTGGGCCGTGGCTCCCAGATCATGATTGTCTTGAAGTACTAGACTTGGACACCAAGGGTCGGCCAGATCTTGAAGATGAACCGTTGGAGGGGGCCGAAGATTTGTTTGTGGACGGGTCCAGTTGTATGCTAGACAGGAAGCGTTACACGGGGCGGCTATCGTCACACATAGCGAGAGTGTCCATGAAGAACGACTGCCTCCTCATTTCTCCACCCAATCCGCTGAACTGGTGGCCCTGACAAGAGCTTTGCAGACAGGCAAAGGAAGGCAGGTAAATATTTACACTGACAGTAAGAATGCTTTTGCCGTTGTGCACTCTCACGGACAGTTATGGAAAGAGAGGGGATTCCTTACAGCAAATGGATCCCCAGTTGCCAATGGCGGCTTAATCGTAGACCTCTTGGATGCCCTCCAGTTACCCTTACAAGTGGCAGTTATCCACGTCCGAGCCCATGGAAGGGAAAAAGAGGAAAAGTGGAGGCAAGGAAATCAAAGAGCTGATGCGGCCGCAAAGAGAGCAGCCAGGGAAGGAATCCAAGGAACATTCCTTGTCTTACCCAGAAGGGGGGAGTGCCCCACATACTCCCCCTCTGAGTTGCAAATGGCACAAGAACACAAAGTGAGTCCTCACGACGATGGATGGATCCAGATGACGGATGGAAGACTGCTTCTTCCACAGACCCTGCAGCGAGCTATCCTGGAACAAGTGCATCACTCTCTTGGACACCCTGGGGCATCAGCCATGATTGACTATTGCAAGAGGCTATTTGTCTCCCCTGGCCTAACTGTACGCGCCCATCGACTAGCCACAACCTGCGAGGTCTGTCAGAAAACTAATTCCCCCAGAGCCCCCCCTCCACCAAAAGGAGGGCGACCATGGGCGTACTATCCCTTCCAGAGGGTACAGATCGATTTTGCTGAAATGCCACCGTGTAGGGGTTACAGGTATTTGCTTGTAATAGTGTGTCAAATGACGGGGTGGGTAGAAGCGTTCCCATGCAGGAACTGTCAAGCAAAAACTGTAGTTGCTAAATTGTTACAGGAGCTGGTGCCCAGGTTCTCCTTGCCTGAAGTTATAGAATCCGACCAGGGCTCACATTTCACTTCAGCTGTTACACAAGGGTTGGCACGAGCTCTGGGGGTAGAGTGGCACTTACACTGCCCCTGGAGACCCCAGGCGAGTGGGCAAGTTGAAAGAACCAATCGGAGTCTCAAGGAGACTCTAACCAAGCTCCAGCAAGGAGTAAGACTCATTTGGGTTGAGGCTCTGCCAATAGCTTTGACAAAGCTTCGAAAAATGCCAAGAAAAGACATAAAGCTGTCCCCCTTTGAACTAATGTTTGGATTCCTGCCTAGGGTACACTGAGGAAGGAGGGAGGAGGTCAAATGGGAAATAGGAGATCAGATGTTAAGGGGCCAGTTGATTTCTCTACAGTCTGTTCTTTCACAGCTACGAGCCTACTCTGTCCCATTCCAGAGATTGCCACTAGATGCTCCCATCCATCTCTTCCAACCGGGAGATGAAGTACTGCTGAAAAAGTGGAATAAAGAAGCTTTAAAGGAAGGGTGGGAAGGACCCTACCTAGTGGGACCAACTAGCCATTCATGTGTAAAACTTGTAGGTTCTAGCAAATGGACACACTGCAGCCGGTTGAAGCCATTTAGACGACCCCTGCCTCCTCCTGTCACCTGGAGAGAACAGGAGGACATGGGCAACGGTCCTCTGCTCCCTGGCACCCCTCAGGAAGCTGCCAGGGACACAGGCGAAGAAGCCATCCAGGAGCCACAATCGCCTCTTGTCTATAAATCCCAGCACCTAGGAAAGGCCAAGATCAGACTTAATCGGGCTTGATAGAATAGCTACTCTTGCTAAAATGAAGTGGCTGTGGATCCTAACATTGCTTACCTATGGAGTAATGGGATCAAAACAATCTTGTTGCCAAGAAGGGGGAAACACAGTCTTCAGAACTTCTCTAGGGACAGAATACTACAAATCCATGAAGTCTATCACTTGCTTAGGAAGAAAGGTTTTCGAGATACAATTAACCAAACCCTACACCTATTATACTGGTACTCGGAAAAGCCAATTACCACTAAGGGCCAAAGTTTGCCTCACTAAGGGAGGGCAGTGGGAATTAGATCGATGGAGCCCGCCGCGGGTCCATCAGACCATTAAGCAAGTTGTGCAGCAAGCCAGGCTAACCCCTGCAGCCCCATGTCCGCCCCCCTTAATAAAGATCCCAGAGATAGAGAAGCGCCCCTGGAAAGCCAGATTAGGGGTCCCAATAACAGAAGAAACTGATAATGTGTGGCTAGTATGGGTAAAGTACACCGCCAAGTCCTTAAATAAGTCTGACTGTTTTATTTGTGCTGCAGGAAGATCGGTAGCAAGGGTACTGCCTTTTCCTCTGGGATGGGACACTCCCTCCCTCCTCACCTGTGTGATCCGTTTGTTCCAGCACCCTAACGCATGGGGAGAGGAGGAGTGCCAGACTCTCAATAAGTTGTACCCTCCCCTCAAATTAGAAAATCGTGTTATACCCCCTGTAGCTTTTGAGCAACAAAGAAACCATACTGGATGTATATACCAAAATCTTATAGGGGGAGGGGAGCCTGTAGGGAACCTGACAAACAAATGGAGATGTGTTAATTCCACTAGCTTTAAAAATGATTCCCTCCCAATCCCACGGGCTGATCTCTGGTGGTATTGCGGGGGTCTAGAGTTGTATGAAGTATTGCCCTTCAATTGGTCAGGAGTTTGTGGACTGGTCCAGTTGGCAGTCCCCTTTTCAATCGCATTTCATCCAACAAGGGAGACTAGCCAACCCCGACAGAAACGGTTGGTAACCCCTTTTGATAATCGAATATACATTGACTCTATAGGGGTGCCAAGGGGAGTGCCAGATGAGTTCAAAGGGAGAAATCAAATCGCTGCAGGATTTGAGTCTACCCTGTTTTGGTAGGCGACCATTAACAAAAATGTAAATTGGATCAATTACATTTATTATAATCAACAAGATTTATAAATTATACCCGTGATGCTGTAAAAGGATTGGCTGAACAGCTAGATGCCACTAGCCAAATGGCCTGGGAAAACTGGCGTGTTCTTGATATGATGTTAGCAGAAAAAGGAGGCGTATGCGTTATGTTAGGTGGGCGGTGCTGCACCTTCATCCCTAACAACACTGCCCCAGACGGCACAGTAACAAAAGCATTACAAGGTCTCACCACCTTATCTGAGGAGTTAGCCGAGAATTCAGGGATTAACAACCCCCTGACTGCCTGGCTAGAAAAGTGGTTTGGAAAATGGAAACACCTAGCAGCCTCAATCCTTATCGCGCTTGTAGTGGTGGTAGGAGTTCTGGTATTATTTGGTTGCTGCATTACCCCTGTGTCAGAGGCTTATTCCAGCGATTAATCGAAACAGCTCTGTCAAAACAGATGCTCTTGCTTTATTGTACCAATAAAGAGGCTCCGTTTTAAACGCTTTAAGATGTGAATAAAGACTTAAAGGAGGGAATTGTTAGAAAAAGAGACTCCATAACTGTTGGCGCCTCAGTCACGTAGGAGCCTGAGTGGCGGGAAAAATGTGGGCGGAGCAAAAAGGAGAACCATAATGATGCGCTCATGACTAACGGCTTGGTAAGCTGATACTGACTGTTTATTGGCTATTGGCTTGGTAAGCTAATGTACTGACTGTTTCATTGGTTACTGGCAAGAACAATAGAGGTGATAAGGTATAAAAGGCTTTTGCACACGTGTCTCGGGGTCCAGACTGCTCTGCACCCGTTTTGCAAAACGTTCAATAAAATAGTGCTGGATCCACTGCTGCCTGCCTGGCATCCTTTTCTTCTAAACCGAAAGCAAGAACTTTTTATCTAACAGTGGCAACCTCCTGGAAATTCCTGAGGCACATCCAAGCCTCAGGAGCTGGCAGTGGCAAAGGCAGCAGTGGACAAGGCAGGAGCAGCGAAGGTGGCGGCGGCGGCAAAGGCAGTGACAGAGGCGGTGGCGGAGAAAGCGGCTCAGGTCAGGACCTGGAGGCGCCGGGGGGGGGCCTGGGCCGGGTGCCGAAGCTCCGAAGCACACTGAATGCTTCAGTGAGCCCCCAACCCTCTCCGGGTCGCTTCGTGCCCCCTCTGCTTCGCCTCTGAAGGGGCACAAAGTGACCTGAAGCAGCCTGCTTCAACTCAGGGTTCAGGCCTTGGGCCAAAGCGCTGCACAGCCCTAATAATTTTAATATGGTGTTTTAATCTTTTTATCCTTTTACTGTTTTATCTTTTGCGTTCACCACTCTGAAATCTGTTTTAGGTATGGAGCAGTATACAGATATAGTAAGTAAGTAAGTAAGTAAGTAAGTAAGTAAGTAAATAAATAAATATTCATATTTATATAAACATAAGTCAATTCAAGGAAACATACGTTTGCCCATAAAAAATTATGGGATAAAGGGTGGGCAACTTGTGTCTTCCAGACGTTTTGGCCTACAACTCTGTTGTTTTAATTACTGTATCTTTTTATTATTAATTTTGTGATATGCATGTTATTGTTGTACACCGCCTTGGGATGGCCCCTGCTCTGAATGGTGGCCTATAAATATTGTAAATAAATAAATAAACGTCCACCATTGCCTATGCTGACTAGAAGTGATAGAAGTGATAGAAGTTGTAGGCTGAAACATCTGGAGGGCCACAAGTTGCCCACCCCTGGGCTGGAGAATATCATGACGTCCAGGAAGCTACCAATCTACCCAAGATCAGAATTGTTTGAAGGCAGCCACCCCCTCCCAAGTCCACATGACATCCCACCCCGCCTGTTGGCTGGAAAATGGGGATGTATCTGCAGTCGTCTGGGTACTTACGCCTCCCCCCACTTTGCATGTGTGATTGGGCTAGGGTTGCCCAGGCGGCAGTCATTTATGCACATTTCTGCCAGTTTGGTGCATGCACATTATTTATTTATTACATTTCTATACTGCCCAATAGATGAAGATCTCTGGGAAGTTCACAAAAATTAAAACCACAAGTACAGCATAAAATATAAAAGCATTAAAACTGCAGTATAAAAGTACAACAAGCCTAAAACCTAGCAGCAATGCAGAAATTTAAAATACAGTAACAAATTTTAAAAAGTGGAGCTAAAAGACTAGAATGCTAAAATGCTAAAATTCCTGGGAAAATAAAAAGGTCTTCACCTGATGCAGGAAGGAGTACAACATAGGTGCCAGGCAAACCTCTCTAGGGAGCTCATTCCAAAGTTGGGGTGCCACAGCACAAAAAGCCCTCTTCCTGGTAGCCACCCGCCTCACTTCCTTTGGCAGGGGCTCACGGAGAAGGACTGCTGAACATTATTTTACGGTCCAGGCAGGCATATATGGGAGGAGGCCCTTCCTTCAGGTAACCTGGCCCCAAGCTGCTAAGGGCTTTGAGTGTTAATGGCAGCACTTTGAGCCAGACATGGACTGGCAGCCAGTGCAACTGGAAAAGTACTGACATAATATGATCTCATTGGCCAGCCCTTGTTGACAATCCCGCTGCCCTGATTTGAACCAGCTGAAGTTTCTGGACCATTTTCAAAGGCAGATCCATGTATAACGCATTGCAGTAATCCAGACGAGAGGTTATCAGAGCATGGATAACTGTAGCTAGGCTATCTCTGTCCAGATAAGGGCGAAGTTGATATATCAGCAGAAGCTGATAAAAGGTGCTCCCTGCGACTGAGTCCACCTGTGCCTCAAGTGACAGTTCTGGGTCCTGGAGAACCACAAACCACAAACCTGATGCAATCCACCCAGAACAGGTTGAATATCACCTAGCCAGGCAGGCAAACCACCCACAAACAGTACCTCCGTCCTGTCTGGATTGAGTCTCAGTTTGTTGGCCCTCATTCAGTCCATTACTGTGCCCAGGCACTGATTCAGAACAGCCACCTCTCCCGGATTTGATGACAAAGAGAGGTAGAGCTGGGTGTCATCCACATATTGATGACATCTCAGTCCATGCCTCCGGATAACCTCCCCCAGAGGTTTCATGTAGATGTTGAACAGCGTAGGGGATAAAATAGAGCCCTGTGGAATCCCATAGCACAGTTGCCTAGGCACAGAGCACTAATCACCCAGCACCACCTTCTGGAATCGGCCATCCAAGTAGGAGCAGAACCACTGCAGTGCAGGGCCTCCAGCTCCCAACTCAGACAACCTACATAGAAGGGTACCAGAGTCGATGGTATCGAAAGCTGCTGAGAGGTCCAGGAGAATCAACAGGGCTGCACTCCCCCTGTTCCTCTCCTGGCAGAGGTCATCCCATAGGGCGACCAAGGCAGTTTCCAATCCCAAACCAGGCTGAAGCCCAGTTGAAATGGATCTAGAGAATCCATTTCATTCAAGAGTGCCTGGACTTGTCCTGCAATCACCTGCTCAAGCACCTTGCCCAGGAAGGGGATGTTGGCCACTGGCCAACTGGGTCCAGGTTAGGCTTTTTTTAGGAGTGGCCTGATTACTGCCTCTTTTACAGAGGCCAGCACCACTCCCTCTCTCAAAGAGGAATTTGCAACCTCCTGGACCCAGCCAGACATCCCCTCCTTGTTTGAAGCTGTTTTCTAGATTAATTTTTGTACTACTCTTGCCATTCATTCCTAATACCCTTTGAGGATCAGGCAGAAGTTAGTTACTAACTCTCTGTTCCTTATTTGAGAGTTGAAACAGCTGCATGAGCAGCTTCACTGGGGAAGTGAGGTTCCTGTACTGCAAAAATAAGCTTTGGGATAGCTTATATCACATCTCTCAATGACCAGGAGACTCTCTTCTCCTTTATGGAGCACACATGTATTCTCTGGTCAAAGATTTGTTTTGTTTTTGCACAGTGTACTTTAATGCACCCCTTCATGGATCACTGCCTTGTTGTGGCGAAGGGGCTTGCGTAACTCAGTGAAGCCATAAGCTATGCCGTGCAGGGCCACCCAAGATGGACAGGTCATGGCAGAGAGTTCTGACAAAATGTGGTCCACTGGAGAAGGAAATGGCAACCCACTCCAGTATTCTTGCCAAGAAAACCCCATGGAATGTATCACAAGGCTAAAAGATATGATGCCGGAAGATGAGCCCCTCAGGTCGGAAGGTGTCCAATATACTACTGGGGAAGAGCAGAGGGAATTTCCAAGTAGCTCCAGAAAGAGTGAAGTGGCTGGGCCAAAGCCGAAAGGACACTCAGCTGTGGATGTGTCTGGTGGTGAAAAGAAAGTCCGATGCTGTAAAGAACAATATTGTTTAGGAACCTGGAATGTTAGATCAATGAATCAAGGTAAGCTGGAGGTGGTCAAACATGAGATGGCAAGATTGAACATCGACATCTTGGGAATCAGCAAACTAAAATGGACAAGCATGAGCAAATTTAATTCAAGTGACCATCATATCTACTACTGTGGGCAAGAATCCCTTAGAAGAAATGGAGTAGCACCCATAGTCAATAAAAGGGTGGGAAAAGCAGTACTGGGGTACAATCTCAAAAATGATAGAATGATCTCAGTACGAACCCAAGGCAAACCATTCAACATCACAGTAATTCAAGTCTATGCTCCAACCACTGAGGCCGAAGAAGCTGAGGTTGATCGGTTATATGAAGACTTACAGCACCTTCTAGAACTAACACCAAAAAAAGATGTCCTTTTCATCATAGGGGATTGGAATGCTAAAGTAGGAAGTCAAGAAATCACCGGGATAACAGGCAAGCATGGCCTTGGTGTACAAAAAGAAGCAGGACAAAGGCTAATAGAGTTTTGCCAAGAGAACACGCTGATCATAGCAAACACTCTTTTCCAACAGCACAAGAGGTGACTCTACACATGGACACCACCAGATGGTCAATATCGAAATCAGATTGATTATGTCCTTTGCAGCCAAAGATGGAGAAGCTCTATACGATCAGTAAAAACAAGACCTGAAGCTGACTGTGGCTCAGATCATGAGCTTCTTGTTGCAAAATTTCGGCTTAAATTAAAGAACGTAGGGAAAACCACTAAACCATTCAGGTATGACCTAAATCATATCCCTCATGAATATACAGTGGAGGTGAGGAATAGATTTCAGGGATTAGACCTGATAGACAGAGTGCCTGAGGAACTATGGACGGAGGTCCGTAACATTGTTCAGCAGGCAGCAGCTAAATCCATCCCAAAGAAAAAGAAATGCAAGAAAGCAAAGTGGCTGTCTGAGGAGGCTTTACAAGTAGCTGAGGAAAGAAGGGAAGCGAAAAGCAAGGGAGAAAGGGGAAGATATATCCAACTGAATGCAGATTTCCAGAGAATAGCAAGGAGAGACGAGAAGGCCTTTTCAAATGAACAATGCAAAGAAATCAAATAAAACAACAGAATGGGAAAGACTAGAGATCTCGTCAAGAAAATTGGAGATCTCAAGGGAACATTTTGTTTAAAGATGGGCATGATAAAGGACAAAGAAGGCAGGGACCTAACAGAAGCAGATGAGATTAAGAAGAGGTGGAAAGAATACACAGAAGAACTACACAGGAAAGATCTTAATGTCCCTGATAGCCATGATAGTGCGCTCACTGAACTTTAGCTGGACATCCTCGAGAGTGAAGTCAAGTGGGCCTTAGGAAGCATTAGTAACAACAAAGCTAGCGGAGATGACAGTATTCCAGCCAAGCTATTTAAAATCCTAAAAGATGATGCTGTTAAAGTGCTGCACTCAATATGCCTGCACATTTGGAACACTCAACAGTGGCCACCAGACTGGAAAAGGTCAGTTTACATTCCAATTCCAAAGAAGGGCAACGCCAAAGAGTGTTCAAACTACCGTACAACTGCGCTCATTTCACATGCCAGCAAGGTGATGCTCAAAATCCTACAAGCCAGGCTTCAGCAGTATGCGAACCAAGAACTACCGGAAGTACAAGCTGGGTTTCGAAGAGGCAGAGGAACTAGAGATCAAATTGCCAATATTCGCTGGATCATGGAGAAAGCAAGAGAATTCCAGAAAAACGTCTATTTCTGCTTCATTGACTACGCCTTTGATTGTGTGGATCACAACAAACTGTGGCAAATTCTGAAAGAGATGGGAGTACCAGACCACCTTACCTGTCTCCTGAGAAACCTGTATGAGGGTCAAGAAGCAACAGTAAGAACCGGACGTGGAACAACCAATTGGTTCAAAATTGGGAAAGGAGTACGACAAGGCTGCATATTGTCGCCCTGCTTATTTAACTTATATGAAGAGTACATCATGAGAAACGCTGGGTTGGATGAATCACAGGTTGGAATTAAGATTGCCAGGAGAATTATCAACAACCTCAGATACGCAGATGATACCACCCTAATGGCAGAAAGCGAAGAGGATCTATAGAGCCTCTTGTTGAGGGTGAAAGAGGAGAGTGCAAAAGCTGGTTTGAAACTCAACATTAAAAAAATGAAGATCATGGCATCTGGCCCCATCACTTCCTGGCATAGAGAAGGGGAAGAAATGGAAGCAGTGACAGATTTTATTTTCTTGGGCTCCAAGATCACCGCAGACGGTGACTGTAGCCATGAAATTAAAAGACGCTTGCTCCTTGGGAGGAAAGCTATGGCCAACCTAGACAGCATAGTAAGAAGCAGAGACATCACCTTGACGACAAAGGTCCGTCTAATCAAAGCTATGGTTTTCCCAGTAGTAATGTATGGCTGTGAGAACTGGACTATAAGGAAGGCTGAGCACCAAAGAATTGATGCTTTCGAACTGTGGCGCTGGAGAAGACTCTTACGAGTCCCCTGGACTGCAAGGAGTTCAAATCGGTCAAGCCTAAAGGAAATCAACCCTGAGTGCTCATTGGAAGGACAGATAGTGAAGCTGAAGCTCAAATATTTTGGCCACCTAATGCGAAGAGAAAACTCTCTGGAAAAGACTGAAGGCAAAAGGGGAAGGGGACGGCAGAGGATGAGATGGCTAGATAGCATCACCAATGCAATGAATATGGACTTGAGCACGCTCCGGGAGAGAGCGCAGGACAGGAAGGCCTGGCATGCTCTGGTCCATGGGGTCACAAAGAGTTGGACACGACTGAATGACTGAACAACAACAACAACTTTAATGCGGGGGTGAGATCAGGATTTACTGGTAGATCTCTCAGCGATTTGAAGTAGACTGGCAAGAAGTAGGTCTGTCTTCCAGTTATTTAACAATGCCAGCAACATGGTACCCATGCCCTTCAATGATACTTCTGAAACAAAGGAAGGTGGAGTAGTGATGTGACCAGTAGATTTCTGTGTGAAGAACTTTAAGCTCAGTTCTGTTCATGTATTCAAGAATTCTCAAGTGTACATATTTTGCACCAGCCTCTGGTTGGAGGATCTGATGATTCTGGAAAAATACAAAATAGACCCTGCAAGTCTGTCAACTCCTGTTTTAATGTATGATGACCTTTGTTGAGCCAAACTGGATGTGGATCTTTCAAATGGGATGGCCCATAGCTTCTTCTGACCTCATCCATCAGCCAGGGGACCAAGGGCCATTGGGGAAGCTGCACCCCTGCCTCCCCAGGAATCATAGAAACCTAGAACAGCAGGGTTGGAAGGGGCCATCAAGTCCAACCCCCTGCTCAATGCAGGAATCCAAGGCAAATCATCCCTGACAGATGGCTGTCCAGCCTCGTCTTGAACGCCTCCAGTGTGGGAGAGCCCACCACCTCTCTAGGACATTGGTTCCATTCTCATATTGCTCTAACAGTCAGGAAGTTTTTCTTGTTCAGCTGGAATCTGGCTTCCTGTAACTTGAGCCCATTATTCCGTGTCTTGCACTCTGGGATGATCGAGAAGAGATCCTGGCCTTCCTCTCTGTGACAACCTTTCAAGTACTTGAAGAGCGCTATCCTATCTCTCCCCAGTCTTCTCTTCTCAAGGCTAAACATGCCCAGTGTTTTCAGTCTCTCCTCATAGGGCTTTGCTTCCAGTCCCCTGATCATCTTCGTTGCCCTCCTCTGAACCCTCTCCAGGTTGTCTGCATCCTTCTTATCTTAAAGTGTGGTGCCCAGAACTGGACACAGAACATTATGGCCAGGGGCAGACCACTCTAGCTCCTTACATCAGCCAGGGAAGGTGTGCTGCCCCAGTGCTTGCTTTCCGGTTCCCTCTCCTTTCATGACTATTTGATTGTGAGCCTATGGGCAAGGACTTTCTTATCTCTGTAGGTGCTTTATGAGTGAATAACACCAGTATTTTCTGGCAAAAATCCACAGTTCCTTATTTGTAGACATGTCCCTTGGTTAAAAAGGTAAGGTAAAGGTGTCCCCAACCAGTCGTGTCCGACTCTAGGGTGCGGTGCTCATCCCCGTTTCTAAGCCGAAGAGCCAGCACTGTCCGAAGACACTTCCGTGGTCACGTGGCCGGCATGACTGAACACCGAGGCGCATGGAACGCTGTTACCTTTCCCGCCGAGGCGGTACCTATTTATCTACTTGCGATTTCTTGCTTTCAAACTGCTAGGTTGGCAGAAGCTGGGACTGAAGACGGGAGCTCACTCCGTCACGCAGCACTCGGGTCTCGAACTGCCGACCTTCCAGTCTGCTTGGAAATGGAACCAGTCCCTTGGTTATCATGCATTAAAGTGTTTGGTGCAAAAACAACACTTTTGCCCAGAGAATTCTCACACTCCTTGAACTGGAGAGTCTCCCGGTCATCAGAGATGTATGATAAATGGGGTATCCGAAAGATCATTTTGGTGGGCATGGGGAGAAACGTTAGTTCCTTATTCAGGTTGCTCATGCAGCTTTGTTTCAAACTTTCAAATACAAAACTAGGAGGAATCAAGAATCAACTTCAGCCTCATCTTGTGAGGAAAATTCAGATCACAGCCCTATTCAGGCATTATGTATCTGTGGTTAATAAACACATGAGAAGGAGCATGCTAGCCCTGTCCTGCCTCCTCCATCATCGCATTCATTGCCCTTGACTCATGGAGGGTGACTTTCAGGGGAGGAGGGCCTCCTGAACCCATGGGGGATCTCCACACAATCTTGAATGGTGATTTTCCAGCCTTCTCAGTCACGTGGAGAGCCTCCATGGAGACAGGAGGCCCTCCTCTTCAGAAAGTAGAGGATGACATGAGTAGAGGATGACAAATGTGATGGGCTGAGCTAGTGTGCTCCCTTTCCTTGCCTGTTTATTAACCCCAGATATAGAATGCCTGAATGGGGCTCATACGAATCATGATACAGTCTGTCTAAGCCAAGAACTTATTTCCTAAAATGATCAGGCAGATGGTGCTGGAAGCTTACAAGTAGGACATGGAGGTGATGGCTTTCTCCTTTTTAATTTGTCCCCACCATCCATGAATCCACGCTGTACTGCCTCTCTGAACTCATTCATACCCAGTCCAGTAGATAATCAAGCAGATTGTTCATTCCATTCAAAATGTTAAGTCTAGAAAAAAAACCAATTGGAAGAGCCCAAAGGCAATTCAATTTACCAGCCTAAATTCAGAACTGTTTCCCCTGACACCACAGAGTAACATTTGTGGGCCTGCTTTTACTCAGGTGCTCAAAAATTCAGTGGAAGTAACTCAAATTCTTCCAGAAAGAATGGCAACCATTCCTTCCAAGCTGTGGGAGTTAGGGCTCCACTTTGGGAATTCTACTTTCTCTAGGATGTGCGCCTGGTTAGTGAGGCAATTCAGGCATTTAGTAGTGACAGTCCCTGCCTCCCAGTTCTTAATTTGTAAGAAAAAATGTGCTGGGATTCAAGTGTGCCTGAAGGCATACCGTCGGGGGCTGAAATCTTTGTTCTCCTATCTCAAATGTGTGAAAATAGGCCATGATTTCCAAGCTGAAAAGGAAAAAAAGGGTGCTGTGCATACTCAGTGGCCCACTTCATTACTGCTTCAGACCTTCCAGAAATGGTTTCTGGCATTGCAAACAGGTATGGGGGCCAGGCCCTGGCTCAGATTAAGCCTCCTTTCAGTACGGGCCTTGGGCAAAAGACATACATACAAACATCTTAACAATTTGCTCTTTTGGGGGGTTGTCCACATTCCCTTCAGGATATATAAGGACAGTACAAACTGGCTGGCCCAGGCTTCATTAAGATAACCTGTTCCTAAACTTGCTTTTCCTTTCCTTGAATGTCCAAGATAGGTATTCCACAACCTTGCCCTCCATGGAAAGCTGGCAGGCTTGTTTGGAGACATCCCTTGAGCCCCGCTGAGCTCTCTGAAGGGAGCATTGGGCTAGATGCAATTGTATGCTGTCATGTAGAGGACTCTCTTCTGAAAGTGTCAGTGTCTGTCACACCTTGTGATGGCTTATTGCGGGGTACACACCCTCAATCCTTTATTCATTTTTTCACACTTTCCCTATTATTGGCATGGGGGCACCATGCTTGACACTGTCTTGAGCCAAAATAAAGCCACAATTCTATGCCAACTTGAATTCTCCTGGACATTTTGGAGTATGTTTTGGGATGGCCTAAAGCTTATTTTGGGCTGCACACCCCTAGTTCCGTATTTTTGTTGTCCTCTGGGGCCATCATGTATTGAAGAGTGTCACACAAAAACACTGGAGGATTCCAAAGAGGCCAGTCCCCCTGCCCCCCGGCCATGGAGATATGTGGCAATGGGAAGGCCAAGACAGGTCGTGAGCTGGGGTGGCATAAACTCTGCTTCCTTATTACATTTACTGGTTGAGCTCTGCTTGGAACTTATGCGTGAATAAGGAACTGGAAATAGTATCCAACTTCAGCATCACAATGCTGCACATGCCTTCTCAGAAGTAAGCCCCACTGAGTTCAGTTAGACTTATTTACAGGCGTGTTTGGGGTTGCACCCTCAGTCTTCCTTGGATGGGAGTCAGAACATTTAGCATTTAAACCAGTTTCAAACTTGCTCAAATATACAAATGCCATGAAGATTGTGCACTAAAAGTAAATGCTGTTTAAGACTCTTGGACAAGGCTTCCCTGAATCTAGCCTAAACCTTTAATCACAGGCCTATTCTCTCTTTCATTAGGAGCCAATGTTAAATTAGTTAAGTTAAAGCAAATTCTCCCCCCCAGACACCCCTCCCTGAGGTAGTTAAAGCGGCAATCTGACAACTTTAGAGTTCCAACCCCGTCTCTCTCGTCACCACTCCCCACTTTCCAAGATGCTGATGCTCTTTTAAAAATGCTGTCAGAACCACCAAGCAAGGGAGGGATGCTGGGTGGGCTACCCACAGCAGGCAGTTGTCTCAATAGAGGAGAAAACTGGAAAAAGAATAGATATAAAATGGATTATGTGACTGACAGAGAGATATAGTAGGAGACCAGGAGCTGCTCACAATAGAAAAGTCTGGAAGAAAGGTTACTTACCTGAAACTGTAGTTCTTTGAGTGGTCATCTGTGCATTCACACATATGGGCTCTGTGCCTGCACGGACACTCAATTGTGAACCTTCTCTAGCTGAGAAATGTTTGGCAGGAACCCTTCCTGTCCCCAGTCTGTATGTTTGTAGGAGGTTCTCACTTATTCCCTCCATTCTCTTGAGACCACCAAAGCAGCCTTGGAATTGAGGGAACCCTCGGTATCAACATCATCACCAAAATGGGGAAGGTGGGTGGGTTGTGTGAATGCACAGATGACCACTCAAAGAACTACAGTTATAAGGAAGGAATCTGTCTTTGTTCTTCATGGTCTCTGTGCATCTTACGAGTTTGCTTAATCACCCATTAAGCAAACT
Organism: Heloderma suspectum; assembly: GCF_057233095.1. Classification (NCBI taxonomy): domain Eukaryota; kingdom Metazoa; phylum Chordata; class Lepidosauria; order Squamata; family Helodermatidae; genus Heloderma; species Heloderma suspectum. The sequence goes on along the minus strand of NC_139462.1, from coordinate 127,034,311 downwards.
GACTTACTGGAGGTGGATTTGGTGTCCTATTGTAGAATGGCCAACAGAACAGCATGATCAAACGAGCGATCAGCTCTAGCCCAGACATCCAGCCTGTAGTGGCTGATGAATGTCAATGGCCTAGACCACATAGCTGCCTGGCATAGGTCTGGAAGAAGAACCCCTTTGATAAACACCACCAATGTAGCCACTGCTCAAGTGGAATGAACTCGAACAGAGTTTTGAGAGCAGGAGTTCTGCCAGCTTGTAAGCCAGCTAAATGGTGCTCATCACCCAGGAGGGAAGTCTCCTTGTTGACAAGCCCTGTTGCCTGTTTCCATAACGTAGGAATAGTTGCTGTGACTTGCAAAAACCCAGTCTGGGATTTGTTAAAGACCAGAGCACACCATACATCCAAAGTATCAAGAGTGGATTCAATTAACACTGAGGGCGGTGGAAAGAATGCTGACAAAACAATGTCTTGGTTCAGATGAAAATCAGAGGCAACTTTAGGTAGAAAGATGAGGTTGGGACAGAGCACCACCCTGTCATGACAAAACGATAGATAAGGTGGATAAACTTGCAAAGTGCAAAATTCATTGGACCTCCACACCAAAGTAATTGCCATTAGGAATACCGTCTTCCAGGAAAGTAGTCGCAGGTCTACTGTAGCTAGTGTTTCAAATGGCTTGGTAGTCAAAGCCTATAGAATGACAGAAAGACTCCATGCTGGAGCTGGACATCAGATCAGTGGGGTGAGATTACGCACTTCTCAGAGAAACCTCTTCACCAGAGGGTGTGAGAAGACTGACACTGGGCCTGTAAGGATTTTCTTGGGCCTTAAAATTTACATTTGGGTACAATACGGGGTATGGGGAGTTCAGAGCTGAAGGGGTAAGAGATGGTGCTTATATGGGGGTTAACACTAATGTGTAACGGGGCAAGTAGGGGAGCAAAATCTACAGTATAAATTGATAAGAACAGTTGGAAGGTTATCAACTGTTGCTTCCTTATAAGGAAACTGGGTAAAAGGTAAGGGGTCATAGAAAAGAGCACATTGTGGCTTGGGATTCCCCTGTCCCCTGTCTGGAAATAAAGGGAAGAAAAAGGAGCTGTTGACCACATGAAAGCAGAACTAAGTCACGAACAACTTGAGTCAGAAATAGGGGAGAGAACTTTGGGAAAAGGTTGGACTACCTGGGAATAGGATGACCCATAATGTAACATGGACCAATAGATGCAAATATTTTAGAATATGTAATAAGTAGGTCACCAAGTTTGGAAGAGTATTTAAGTCCATGCATAATGGGACAGGAGGGTCTTTCTCCTGGTTACAGGGCCTCCATGGGGGGTCCTGTATTGTAATGAAAATTCCAAATCTTTGCCAGAAAAAGGAGGATCCCCTTGCTGGTAATGTACAGGTGTGAGTGGTAAGCATACAGCTGCAGGATGTGTGAGCAGGTTTTGGCTTGGCTGAGGGTTTGTGTGTTTATTAAACCTTCTTTTCTTTCTTTAATAAATGCATTTGGTTTATGTCTTTGCTTTAGTCCTTATTTGTAGAATTTAAGTAAATCTGAGTGAATGTGAACATTATTCCCCAAAGGAACCTCACCTACAACATCAGGGCCAAGCTGAGTCTGTTTAAAGTAAGCGTGCCTGGGTATCCAATACCAGGGACCCTGACATTTTAGCCTCCAGTTTTTCCCTTACACACCCTGATGAAAAGCAGAAATTGCTGCTAAATAAACCCTTAGAGAAGGCAATGATAACCCTTTCTCATGAAGGAATAACTTAAAACTGTAGAACTTGGTGTAATGGGCACTGAAATGCATCAAACCCACGGAGGTTCGCAAAGTCACAGAAAGATGCCCATTTACAGGTGTACGACCTCCTTACATTTGGCTTTTGTGCTGCATCAAGGTTGCGCTGAACTGCCCCCAGAACAACTTCATGAGAGTCTGTCAGTGGATTCTCCATGCTGTCAGGTGGAGCATGTGCAGATCCAGATGGTAGATTTTGCCTTGGTCCTGTGTCAGGAAGTTCAGGATTGATGGGAGGTGAATGTACTCTGAGTGGTAGATGAAGAAGGGTTAACCAAGGTTGCCTTGGCCACTATGGGGTGAGGAGGATGCAGTTTGACTTTTTTGTTCTGACTTTTGCCATGACCCTGATGAGGAGAGGGAAATGTGGAAAGAGGTTCAGAAATGGACCCATCCACGGGTACAGACGCAGATCCCCTAACGATCCTGAATCCATTCCTGCCCTACTGCAGAAATGCCTGCACTTGCTGTTCCTTGCTCTTGCGAACAGATCTATGTCCGGAGTGTGCCACCTGTGGAAGAGAACTGAGATGACCCATGAAGCTACTTCTGCTTGCGAGACACGGCATAATGTCTGCTGAGGCTGTCTGTGAGGCAGTTGTCTATGCCTGCTACGTGTACCACTACCAGTTTGATACAACAAGGGGTGCACCATTGAAAAATGCAGAGTGGGAGTTTGAGGAAGGAGCAGGACTTTGTTTCACCTTATTTGGCCAGATAGTAAGTGGTTGTGGTATTTTCAGATACTGTCTGAACCAAGTGCCCTTGCAGTTCCATCTTGAACAATCGCGGGACCGTCTCAACAGCCAAGAGTTCTAAGAGGTTGATATGGAGGTTAGCCCCTGACTTGGTCCATTTGCCACAGTGTGTGTCCCATCCCAGTAGGGTGTCCATTATCAACATCCAAGAAGGGGAAGGTAGAGAGAAAGGGATGCCCTGGAGAAGATTGTAGGCATCTGTCCACCAAGCCAGCGTTGCAGCCACCTCCTTGGGGAAATATAGGCATGTTCAACATGCATCCCAGGTCAGGTTGAACATGCAGATGAACCAGTTTTGTAAAGTTCTCATCCGTAATTGTTCTCATCTGTAATTGTGCCAATGCCGCTACTATAGTCATGGCTGCCATCATGCCCAGCAGTCTCTGTAGCTGCAAAGCAATGACAACAGCCTGAGTGGACAAGTCCCCTGCAACATATATCCCCCTACTCCTGGGGGAAGAAAGGCTCAGCCCTGAGTGGAGTTCAGTACTGCTCTGCTGAACTGGATATGTTACATTGGTGACAACTGGGATTATTCCACATTGATGTAGAGACTGAGATCTTGCAGAAGACGGCAGGTGATGGACATATCTCTGAGGATCCCCAGTCTTGTAGACACCACCAATAACCAATCATGTATATAGGGGTACACTGACATCACCTGGATGTGAAGGTGCACCGTGACCATGGTCATAGACTTGGGAGAAAACCCTCAGCACCATAACAAGACAGAAGGGCAACACTTGGAACTGGTATGCCTTGGTGCCAATTGCAAACCGAAGGAGGTATTGCTGACTCTTGCTGATAAAGGCCTCAGTCTTGTTTTGGGGTGAAATAACAGGAGTAGAACCTGCTATGAAGTAATTGCTTTGGGACTTTATCACTCCCTTCATCAGAAGGGTGTTCATTTCTGTGAGTAACACTGCAGAAGGAGTGGTGGTCTTGATAGTACTGCTTAGAAGGAGGCTGGAAAACTCAACTCTGTAGTCCTTCTGAACAATAGAGAGGACTCGAGTTATCTGCTTCGATATGGGAAGGTAGTGCAAGAGATGAGTGCCAAAGACAGGATGACAGCCAGAACGAAACCAAAAGAGGGAATAGTCAAAGGCGACATTTGCTGCTGGTGTCCTGTTTCTATGGCTGTTGCAGAATTTAGTGGACTGGAACTGATGTCTCAGGGCTTGTGTCAACTGTTGGTGAAACGCTTCTCCAGCACGTGAGTGGGACTGTTTGTAGGATGGTTGCCAAAACCACTTTCTCTGGTGATAGAACTGTTGGCCAATACCCATTTTCTGTGTCATATTCTTGGCCTTCTGTACCAAATTAATAGCTTCATTTGTCTTGGCATTGAATAAACCTCAAAAGGGAGGTCTTTGATCCAGAGCAAGCTTCTTGTGACAGGCCCACAGATCTAAGCCATCCAGGTCTCCTCAGAGGCAACCATTGCCTTCCCATCACAGTCACCCATGTGTCTGGATGTGTTTATCTTCTGGCAAGAGAGGTGCATTGCCTCACCTTGACAAACACAGGTGAAACCCACTTATCCCCTGGAAGATGATCAAACAGCGATCCTACTTTCTCCCATAAGAAAAGCTGGTAGTAGGACATTGCAGCGTTATAGTTCTCTACCCTCAGTCCCAGTGCAGTAGAGGAGTAAATACGACATCCCATCAAATCCAGCCATCTACCCTCCTTATCTACAGGTGAGGAATGAATTTTCTTTGACTTGCTCTGTTACATTTTCACAATAATGGAATTCAGTGTAGGGTGTTGGAAAGACAGGTTGCTACCTGTAACTGTAGTTCTTCAAGTGGTCATCTATGCATTCACACATATGGCCTTTGCGCCTGTGTGGAACCTCGATTTGGGAAGCTTCTATAGCTGAGAAATTTTGATGGGAACCCCTCCCATACTGTCTCAGTGGGTTCCTGCTTATTCTCTCAGTTCCTTGAGACCGACATTGTGGCCTCATAACAGAGAGAAATTTACACAAAAAATACCTTTGGTACTCAACATTGAACATGGATACGACACCAAAGAGGGTACAGCAGGTGGGTTGTGCAAATGCATAGATGACCACTTGAAGAACTAAAGTTACAGGTAGCAAACTGTCTTTCTTCTTCATGGTCTTTATGCATCACATATATGGGCGAACAGCAAGTGTGGAGGAATTTAAAACATGACCCTCTGATTGTCTCTCAAGGTCTGGTTTATTCCCCAAACCACACAGCTTCATGGTGGTCACAATCCTGGGCAAGAGAATACACCCCATTGCCACCTTTCATGAGGTTATATACTTTTCTTTACATAGCATACATGCATCTGCGCATGCTCAGAGAGTAAGACTGCACAACAACGGCATAAAAAATCTAAGTACTTTGGTATGCATTTGGGCTCTTCCTGTTAGGCCTTATCTTAAACAAAGCAACTCCAACTGTCTCCTGCTAACTCAGCAAGAATGCTATTGACTTTAATACTTCTTGGTCTGGACCTTTGTTATTCCTAAATACTGCTTACTGATAGTTGCTTATCTTGTTTTGACTTAAGACCTTAGTTCCTGTTTCCTATCACATATGGCCTTCTTAGTGTTTTTCCTTCTCAGGTATTTTTCCATACTCAGACACAAGCTAACTTACAACGGAGGTGGGTCGGTGTCCTACTACAATACAGAGGACGGCACAACCAAAAGTACAGCCAGCTCTAGCCCGAACGTCCAGTCTGTAATGTCTTACAAAGGTGGACGGTATCGACCAGGTTGCAGCGCAGCACAGTCCAGGGATGGCAACCCCCCTGTCGAACGTGACTGGTGTTGCTACCGCATGAGTAGAGTGAGCTCAGACCGGGGCGGACAGGTCAAGCCCAGCCAGCTCAAAAGTCTGAACGACCCAAGCTGTGAAGCGCTGAGTCGAGAGAGGCTGGCCCTTGCGCTTGCCACTATAGCAGACAGAAAGGCGGGGTAGCAGTCGAAACTGTTCAGCCCTCAGCTTATAAAGGCCAGGGCACGACGGACGTTGAGCTTATGCAGAGTCAACTCCAAAGGTGTAGAAGGAGAGGCAAAGAAAGCAGGCAAAACAATGTCCTGACTTAAATGAAACTCAGACACAACTTTAGGTTAAAAGGCAGGGTCAGGTCTGAGCACCACTTTATCTCAGTGAAAAGTGAGATATGGCTGGTCTACTCTGAGTGCACAGAGTTCATTGGCATGGCGTGCAGATGTAGTGGCCACCAGAAATGCCACCTTCCATGATAAGAGGCATTGGTCTATAGTTGCCAGTGGTTCAGAAGGCTTTGATAAAAGTAGCTCAAGCACTGCAGAAAGGCTCCAGCTCAGTACTGTAGTCTTTGCTGTTGGATGCAAGAACATGGTGCAGTGAGTTTGATAATAAGCAAAAAAGTGGACTACACAGAGTTCTTGGATGCTGTTGATAGAACTGTGAAATTTGGCTTAACCTCCAGTTTTATGGTCAAGTAAGCAGGCCTTTTACACCAGGCCTTAATTGGTTCCAAGCAAGTACAGCTCCATATGTACATTGCTAACCTTTGTCCAATTATCTCATGAAGTAAAAGAGATAAGGATGCTTTGCCTTGATTCTCATCCAGCCTTGAGCTGGAAAGTTGGGGCCTCTCTCCTTAAGCTCAGGAGCAATTCATTTCCCAGGCCAGGATACTTCAAGTGGGGGAGGCCCCACTTCTCCTAAATGTGTGTGTGCCGGCCTGCCTGTCAGCTCCTGAGCTGGAGGTGGGCATCTAGTAGAAAAGCTTATAAGATCCAATCCACAGGCTTTGAGCTTTGGCCTTGCTTCAGGGGGCAATGTGCACTGCTGGCCTGGAGAGACTTTTGTGGCTCTAGGAATGGCTTCTGTCTGTCGAGGCCCCCCCATAGATATCAGGATTGATTCTGAGTGCAGGGAGATAGTTAGCAGCTCAGATACAGAAGAGGAACAGCCAGAACCAGGGGATGCATTTTCCCAAGCCAGTTCAGATATGGGTAGGTGTGCTTCTCAGGTTACTAACGACCAGACGGCCGGGCCTGAAGCCCCCGCTTGCCCCCCTCTGTGAGAAGCCGGGAGGAGGAGGAGGAGAGTGGGGGCTGTGACCTAAGAGATGCTAGAGGGAAACGTCAGGGGCAGAGCTCAGATGGTTGACCTGGTTGGCGATGCATGAGAGTCGACGTAGGGAAGCACATCCCTCCCTAAGTTAGTCTAGCCAGCAAGCCTCACTTCAAACTGCAGGCAATGTTGGTGTTCCCATTTGAATCCCCTGGAGGCATTCCTTTGTAGCCTGAGAGTCTTTGAGGATTTGCATCTGTAATGAACCTGTTGATAATGAATTAAAGGCCTGAGACTGAAGCCTCTCTATTTGTGTGTGTGAGTGCATCAGGAAAGAGGGGGCCCCAGGGAAACGTGACAATAGATACTCAGCTATGGCAGCCTGATCAGCTGGAAAGAGGTGTGAGCTTTCTTTGCATATATATTCTGCATCTATTTTCTTTTTTTGCATAAGTGGCTTTGTTTCATCTTGGTTATCAAAAACATCTATTTTGGCTGGGACCTGACAGAATCAGGACCCCAGATCAATACACAAGGAAAATCCCATAACAGGAGGGTGAAACGCAGAGACAGTGGAGAGGTAAACTCTGAGAGATGACAATTTGAGTATTTTCTCAAAAAGGGACAGGAGAAACTGGAGAATCTGGTGCAAAGAGCACCGGCGTGGCTGAAACCCCTGCTCATGAGCAAAGGCAGAAGCAGCAGTCCGCTGTCTTGAGTAAGAACGCTGTGAAGGCAGCTTACGGGCAGCATCAGGGATCCTCTGGATCGCCGCCAGAGCGGTGTCGGCCACCCAGTCTTCCACGCTGTCATGTGGAGAGTTGTCAGGTCTGGGTGTCAGATTCGGCCCTCCTCTCTCATGAGGAGAGACAGGTGCGAAGAGAATCATTGGTACTGACCCTTTGCCAGCCCGAGTAGCAGGGCAATCCAAGGCTGCTGCGGCCACCACAGTGTCACAATGATGCACTCTGTGCCATCTGTCGCAACCTTTGCCAGGACGCTGGTCATCAGAGGAAATGGGGCGAACAGGTAGAACAACGTCCCTGTCCACTGAAATACAAAGGCATCGCCTATCGAACCTGGACTTTGGCCTGCTTTGCTGCAGAATGCTGTGCAAACTGCATTCTCCCTTGCAGCAAAAGGTTGATTTCTAGCATCCTCCAAGCTGGAAGAGGCTGTTCAGAACCGTTCTGTCCATCTCTCACTCATGGGAGTCCAGCTGCATGGGAGTCCACAGCATGGTCCAGCTGAGCTGATCGGCCATGACATTGTTGATACCAACCACATGTATTGCCACGAATCCAATTTGATGGGCTATGCACCAGTCAAAGATCTGGAGTGTAAAGGTGATCAATGGGAGAGATGTGCACCTCCCTGTTTGTTCAAATACATGAAGACAGTTGTGTTGTCCAAAGTGACCTGGACCAGTCTGCCCACCAGGCCCAGTTTGAATGTACAAAGCGCTTTGTCCAATGCTCTTAACTCCAGAAGGTTGATGTGGTGTTGATGGACTGTGAGCTCCCCATCCAGAGAGTGACACATCCATAACCACAACCCTGGATGGTGAGGGCTGGAAGAATGGCGTGCCCTGGGTTAGAGTACTCAGTGCTGACCATCATCAGAGAGAGTCTCTGGTGTCTGGGAGCAGAGGGGCATCCCGATAGGTATTGAAGTCATGTATGAGCCAGTTTTGGAGTTGTCTCATACGCAGCCAAGTATAGTAAATGGCAGCCATCATCACAGCCATGAAACCCAGGAGACATTGGAACTTTACCGCCACAGTAGATCTGCTGATTTGCAGTTCTGATGCCAGGGAAGTGAGCACTTCTACCCTGGTGTTGGGTAAGAAGGCATGGCCCAGTTGGGACTCCAACAACACCCTGATGAATTGGATCCGCTGTGTTGGTACAAGGTGTGATTTCTCTGCATTGATATAAAGTCCAAGCTCCTGAAGGAGATTGCAGGCAATCTCTATTGACTGAAGAAGCTGATGTTTTGTTGATGCCACCAACAGCCAATCGTCTATGTATGGATAGACCTCTATGCTTTGCAGTTGCAGGTGGGAGCAAACCACTACCATGCACTTGGTGAATACCCTCGCGGCAGTGGCAAGTCCAAAGGGTAGCACCCATAACTGATAGGTATTGGTATTGATGGCAAAACGGAGGTAGCTCTGGTGTGATCCGTCTATGGCAATGTGGAAGTAGGCATCCTTCAAGTCAATAGAGGCTAACCAATCTCCTTGAGAAAGGAGAGGCAGGATGGATGCCAGAAAAACCACGCTGAACTTCCTGGGTGAGTTGAACCGGTTCAGCTGTTGAAGGTCCATGATCAGCTGAAGCCTTCCATCCTTTTTTGGTACTGTGAAGTGCCTTGAGTAAAACCCATCCTGAAGTTGAGTTTGAGGGACAGGCTTGATTGTCCCTTTCTCAAGGAGGGTCTGAACTTCGGTACAGAGGACTGGGGATGGAACAGTCACCAACACAGTACCAATCGAAGGAAGGGTATCAATCTCAATCCGGTAACCCCTCCAGACTATGGCAAGGACCCAGGAGTCTGATGTGATATTGCACCAAGCCAGATGGTAAGTGGACAGATGCATTCCAAAAATGGGTGCTTGGGTCACTAGGCAAGGGAGGACGGCAGGGAGCGAGTAAAAGATGCCACTTACTCCTGCTATAAAGTTTTCTGTGATAATTGTGGAATTTTGAAGTTAGGAACCATTTCCCTGACTGTTCTGCCTCTGACCATTGTTGCTGATGTTGTAGTGGTGGCCAATTAGGTTGGTGCTCAGTGGCCGATGACTGGAACCAGTGTTGGTGCCTAGGAAGTTGTTGGGACATAAGCCCCATATGATGAGCCGTCGTACCATCCTCCTGTACCAAATCAAGTGCATCATTAGTTTTTGTATTGAACAAGCCTTGCCCATTGAAGGCTAAATCCTCGATATAGTTCCTGGTTTTCTGTGGGAGACCTGATGACCTGAACCAGGCGTGGCAACATAAGGCTTTGGATCCCACCAGCACCTTCATGTCACAATCAACTTGGTAGCATGATGTATTTATTTGCTGCCTGGACAGCTTCAGAACCTCCAATTGGAAGAGGTGACCTAACGCCTTCTTGTCATCTGGAAGATGCTCAAGAAGACGGCCAACTTTGTCCCATAGCAGGAGCTGGTACCTGGACATTGCTACCTGGTTGTTCAATGTTTTAAGGCCCATCGCTGCAGAGGAATACAACCTCCTTCAAAGCAATCAAGGCGTCTGCCCTCCTTGTCAGTTGGAGAGGCGCAAGTCCTGCAGGCTTTGCCCTGTGCAGCTTCAAGGACCATTGAATCTGAGGCAGGGTGTTTGAAAAGGTAATCATTCTTAGCCTCTTCCAGGCAGTACATACCCTCCAAACGTTTGGACATTAGTGGCACGGTGGAAGGGGTTTTCCAAGCCTGCTAATAATGTGGGCAATAGAGGAATGGCTACTGACCTAAATGATTCAGCATTTACCACATCAAAGACTGGATCCTATGCTGTGGAAGGTACCTGCTCAGTCTCTACGCCCAAAGCCTGTATCATTCTGAGGTTTCATTGGAGCCAACAATCGCGTCTGGCAAAGAGATGGAAAGAGGGCAGGACAACTGCGATGTAGTGTCTGACTGATAACCCCCATTCCAGACATTGGAGACTCCCCCACAGGGACCTGGTGTGGTAAGCGCTTCCCCCTTACTTCTATGGGGAGTGACTGAGCGCCATCTGCATCAAGCTGTGCACCAAAAGGTAGTGCAGATAACGGCAGAGTAGCCAGCAGAGCAGCCTGCAATTGCGCAGACTGTGGATACATTAAAGCTGGCATGACAGTCTGTTGTTGAGTCACCTGTACTTGCTGGACAGATGGCAAAACCACTTGAATCACCTGCTGAGCTGTTGGTGGCTGCTGAACAGGCAGTACTAATGGTGCCGGAGGGCAAGGATTGCCTGGTTGATCTGGAGGTCTCGAAACCATAGCTGATGGATGTCGATGGTATCGACTTTCTCCCCAACAGGAAGGATCAGGATGGCGAGGGCGGTACTGGTCGTATGGCTTGGTACAGTAATCAACCCAATCCTGGGGTCTCCTGTACTGCACAACCAATGTTGAATACCTATCCCATTCAGAGAATGGTGATCTGGACCTTCCCTGATACTGGCTTCACTTGTAAAAACTGCAGGCATGACCTCTGGTAGTGGAGGCAATGAACCACACCAGTGAACGTGGACACCAATCGTGGCCTGTGCTCCAGCCCTCCATCCGTAATGATGAGGTAGATGAAAGACTGGTTCTGTCAGAGACAGATCTCAGATCTCACCTTCCGACATAGATGTTAACAGTATGGATTCCCCTTGCTGTGTAGGATTCACCATCGGAATGGGTGAAAATAACATTGGCGGAGCAGTGGGTAAGGCTGCCTGTATAGGTGACTGGATTTGAGCGGCAGGCGCTGGTGGAGCAGTGGGAGACACAGCCATCTCAATTGTGAGATGCCTGCACCAAAATGAGCAGAATGGCCGGCTCTTTATCTCAAGTTGGAGTGCCATCTGACATCGCTTGCATGGACCGATCCTGGTTACAAGGCACTCATGCAGAGTCAGAAAGGCCCAAGGGTCCAGGTGCTTGATCCTGAGCAGAATGATGTGACTCTTTAGAAGTCTTTTTCTTCTTCTTTGAGTGGGAAGCAGACTAGCCTGCTTAGAGACTTTCGTCTTTGTTTATAGTCTTTTTGCCAGTGTAAGTGCCAAAGATTGGCCTGGAGTGGGGGGATCTTGTGTACTCAGTGGAGCATGATGCTGAGGGGATGACAACCCCAACACTGCAGCAGGCTCCTGCACAGTGGGTGGATTGTGTGAGGGTGACTCTGGCAGGTGTGCCATATCTTTTGGCTCCTCAACTGATTCCAATGCCAGCTTCCAAAGCATGGCTTTTAGACAATCTGATTGGTTTCTTCTCACTTGCTTCAAGAAAGCTCTACAGTGAGGGCAAGCCTTGAGGATGCACCCTTCACCAAGGCAGAACAGGCAGAGAGAGTGTCATCTGAGGGCAGCAGTTTTGCCCCACAGTGGATGCAGTTTCGAAAGGCTTGGAGGGCCATACACCCGTGAGCGCAATCGTGAAAAGTAAAATAAATTAAATAAGGAGACAGCGAGAAAAATGTTGATACAAGAAAGAAAAAAACTCAGCTTTCTTCAGAAAAAATGCTCTGAAACAGCAAAATGACGAGAGCTTTCCCTACAAGGCTCATGCAGCGGCAGTTGAAAAAGAACTGAGGGGATAAGTGGGCACCTGCTAGGGACATGCATGCCAGGATGGCAGGGGAGGGGTTCTTGTAAAAATGCCTCAGCTATAGAAGCTTCCTGAATCAAGGTTCTGCACAGGTGCGGAGCCCATATGTGTGACACATAGAGACTACAAAGAACAGAAACCAGACATCCATCTCCAGAACCTTGTACATCTACTTGAACTGCTTTGATGTGGCTGGTACTGAGGGGTTTTCCCAAGATTGCTGGATAGTCTACAGAAGCGCCAAAAGCAGAGGAATTGCCACTGGGGTAGAAACTTCTGACTGCACCACACTGAAAACTGGGTCTTTAGTCTTAACCACCAGCTGTTGGGTCTCCACTCTGGGAGATTGTGCCATATGAAGTATCTGCTCTGAAAGAGGCCAAAATCTTCAGATGGGGATGGAGGGTCCTGATTCCCTACTGCAGTATCTAGGATGGTATGGATGGAGCCATGGAGGAATGGAGAGTGTTGAATCCAACTGGCTGTTATCCCCTGGAGAAGTCCTCCTTAGAAGAAGAGCTAGAAGCCCCAGAAGCCCAGGGCATCCCAGACCAGGGACTACCCCAGACCCACAGGGGCCTGAGCCCTTAGGGGAGATGGTTGCAGGGCCATCCCTATCAGGAGAAGGGGACTCTGTCTCAGAGGCTGAGCCAGGCCTGACCCCCAGGACCATCACATCAAGCAACAGGCTAGTTGGGCTCCTGTGCGAAGGAGTGATCACCTCCATAAAAGGTCTCCTCAGGAGAAAGTGACTCCTCAGGAGGAAGGCTCTGGAAAGGGAGCTTTGATTAGTGCAGCTGAGCTCTGGGTGGGGTCCAGCAGGCTTTGGGCTTAAAAGCCTTCACTGGAAACCCAGCCAGCATTGGAACAACATTGTCCATCCAGCCTCTGTGCCATGTACCTTGCTTCCTCAACTGTGTCCTGTGGCTGATGCTCTGTTCTCTGACCTTGTGGACTGCCTAACAACTCTGTTTCTGGACTGCATGATGTACCTCACTGATTTACTTTGACCTCTTGCTTGTTATCTGGACCACTCTTGCTCTTGGATCCTCTTTGTCTGCCTGACTTCTTCCTGGATTGAGACAACCTCTGTCGTAGCTTGAACCCCACTGGGTAACCACCTGTAGGCTTGAATGTTTGCTGACTTCACTGCAGTTAGAGTTTGCTACAGTTAAAGCAGGACACTGGCACTCCTCTTCTCCTGACTGTGGAGACACTCCTTGCTGTTGGGAGGGACGCGACCCCCAAGACTGGAAATGGGCTCTGCCTTTGGATTGGGTGGTTCAAGAGGCTGTAGGGCATGTAGCGTGGTGAGTGGTACTACAAGAGACTTGCGAAGTGTTCCATTTGTGGTGCCATGGGAACAACCATCACTGCTACACCTGGCCCTTGCATTGGTGGCACTGTGGGCATCATAGATGTTGAAGGAAGCACTGGTGGAGGGAACAGGAATGTTTCCTGGGTTGGATGTGGCCTCAGTACTGTAGCCAATGGAGTGTGCATAAATTCCTGCCAGCATCCATGTTACACCTCCAATGAGGGTGGTTGACATAGTATCAGTGCTGAGGGCAGGGGGTCCCAGTGAGATTGAGATTGGTTATCCCAATCAGAGAAGGGGGAGCATGATTGATACGAGGTTTTCTACGCCTTTTGGAAAACCAACCTCTGCAGCTGGAATAAAAGTAGCCTGAAACAGCTGAATTAGGAGACTCCCGTTGAGACAAAGGGTAGCACCCATAATGTGAAGGCAACCAACTTCCCCATGAATCTGTCCCTTGTTGAGGGATCAGGAGCAGAGATACCGCTCTCATCTTGCCTTCCGATATATAGGCTGCGACGAGAGGATCCTCAATAGGTTCATCTCTTTGCACCTGTTCCCGATGTTGGTCAACACACTGCTATTGGTGAATTAAGTAGCAGCGGAGGTCCTAGCTTCAGCAGCGGCACCATAGGTACCAATACTGTCAGGATGGGAACTGGAGCCGTGGGCAACTTAGTTGAGGACAATTTTTTTGTCTCCTTCTCTGGCCCTGACTGAGGCTTATGTGCTCTCACCTTTTAGATATCCTTTTGGCCACAGCAGTATTTAGCAACTGGCCTGATCTTGGTGGGTCAGTACGCCCGATGTCAGAAGTGGTTGAAGGTGAGGGGTACCTTGATCACAGAGCCACTGAACAGTCCCCAGATAGGTGGGGTAGGGTCTTTGATGCCCCAAGGGGGGTGGTCTTTTCAATACCTTGGACATTCTAGTGGATGTTAACTCTGCTGGCTCTATTGCCTGTAAGGCTTTTTCCTATAGCATGGTTTGAAGTCTCACGGATCAATTGCGCCTCACTTGCTTTAAGGCTTGACAAAAAACTTATTACCTTCTCCCAAACAGAAAAAGCAGGAAGAGTGTCTGTCTGTTGGAAGGAGTTTATTGCCACAGCAGGTGCATTTATGAAAAGGGTCCCAAAGGGCCATACGTCCTCAGGATCACAAGCAAAAATAAAAACACAAAATCAAACGCCATAGTTGGAAAACAAGATAGAAAGGAGAGAAAGAAAATCATTATTAAATCTCAGCAAGTTCTAATTTTCCGTTGGGAAAAAGTGAACCAGAGAAGATTATCTACGAGGCTGCCACAATGGCAGTTGAAAGAGAACTAGGAGAGTAGGTGGGAACCCACTATGGACATGCACGGTAGGGCAGTGGGGGAGGATTCCTGCCAAAACTTTCTCAGCTAGAGAAGGTTCCTGATCATCACCCCACACAGGCGCAGAGCCCATATGTGTGATGCACAGAGCACGAAGAATTAGTACTTCTAGAGCAAAATAAAACATTGTTAGCAGAGAAGAAAATGGAGACAGAGGAAAGAATGTAAACCGTAACTGTAAAGTGATCCTAGAAGAGAATAATCAAAGATGCGTGAGGGAAAAGACAAGATACATCTTAGAATTCAGGGGCTTTTAGCAGAGACTACAGAGATGAAAAGTGCTTTCCCCCATGCTCTTACAACTACTGGGTACTCCCATTATTCATGGTCTGCAAGACAGCTCTGGGATGAGAGGTAACCTATTCAACAACTGGCTGTATGAGCAGGAAACACAGGACTGGAGTATCAGCACCGCAGTCACCAAAAACATTACAGAAGAACAAATGTTTGGAGCCCCATATACCAAGAAATAGGGTGGAGAAGGGCAGGGGCTTCATTCTAAGGAGAAAAAGTAGCAAGGTCCTCTTAAAGCTGGTGGAAATTGGTAACAGCATGACTGTAGAAAAGCCGAGACCTAACTTCCAAGTGCCATGTAAGGATCTTCTATGCTTTTGCCTGCAGTCTTGGCTGCAGCTACCTTTCTAAAGGCTTACCTCCCATCTATGCTCACCTCCCAAACTGAGATTAATAGCAGCAGCAATGGGACCATGTTGGCAGTTTCTTCATATTACTTGGGTAATGTTTTGCCAGATAACTATAATCTCCTGAAAGGCAGATAACAGAAGCCAAGGTGGACTTTGTAGATAAGCAAGCTGTCAGAAGGTGAGGTTGACTTGACTGTTAAAAAATGTTGATGGAAACAAAACTCTTGGCAGTTTTGGGGATAATCTTGATGCAACCAGGCCATGGATTCTGCCGCTTGCTAATCAGCCCCCATTAGACAGTTATCTGCCTTTATTACACAGGCTTCTAACATGCAATGATGCATCTACTTCTCATTCCAAGGGACCCAGCAGACAAAACCATCACAGAAAGTGCCATTTTACATATATGAAATTGCCATTTTGGGAACAATGTTACTTGCATCTTGAAGCCTAGCGTAGAACAGTTTCTAGGAAGTAGGAGTGGTAGCTACATGGCTCTGCCTTTGGGGAGTTGGTAACTTTTCAGTTCTTTTAAATTCTGCGATTCAACGGGCTCTCTGTGGCTCAAAGATTGAAGAAAACACACAAGCACCCTACATGAGCTTTTGCACAGTAAGTGCGTACAATTTATCACCCAATTTAAGAAATCTTCTGTATTGAATGCCACCTCCCTCTTTGTTCTTGTCTTGGATTTGGGGAAGTAGTAGTCATAAGTATGCATCTACACTTACAGAACACTTTCAAAAGTTATAAACCTGCTCTATCTAGACCAAGCTTGTATAAAACAGAATGGTGGTAAAAGGTACTTCAAAACATTTAAAATATTCAACACAGTAAAATGTGCTTTTAAGGCCCATGCTTAGCCCTGGAGTGAATGAATATGGAGCAGCAAGCAAGCCCCTACCGGGCATGTCATCATGCTTCACCTTCATGTCATCTTCTGGGGAGGGGGGCTGAACTTTCATCCCACTTGGGCCTCGTCCCCATTTAGCCCGTATCTTCTCCCAGGGGTGTTACTGTTGTTGTTGAGTCATTCAGTCGTGTCCGACTCTTCGTGACCCCATGGACCACAGCATGCCAGGCCTTCCTGTCCTCTGCTCTCTCCTGGAGCGTGCTCAAGTTCATATTCATTGCATCGGTGATGCTGTCTAGCCATCTCATCCTCTGCCGTCCCCTTCTCCTTTTGCCTTCAATCTTTCCCAACATCAGGGTCTTTTCCAGAGTTTTCTCTTCGCATTAGGTGGCCAAAATATTTGAGCTTCAGCTTCAGTATCTGTACTCCGGGTTTATTGCAGAACTTCTTGTGTCTTTTACCCAACTCATTAAGATCTCAGACCTGCAAGTAGATTTTACATGGCCGATAAAATCTGTGCACAAATAGGATGGCATGGCCTTTTCATCGCAATAGCTCTACTCCCAAGAAATTTATTTCCATTGGAATGTGGAACTTTTTTTTTTTGCTGTGTTAGGTGGTCTTGGTATTTATGGGTATATTGGTGTTTTATAGTACCCTGCGCAAAGAATAGTTTTAGTGTTTTGTAGTATTTGTTTAATCCATTTTTGGGCTCATCTGTAAGGGTGGGGAATACAAATTCCAAAACCAGAAATTCTAGTCTTATGACAGAACTCTCCCTCTCACACACACAGAACTGTGCAAGTGGGAAACCTGTTAAGAATTACAACACATTGAGATTGCTCTTCACTTATTATATAAATGTTTCAGAGTGGGGCTGAGCCTTCTTATACAGGATTTTGTATGAAATATAAACTTCTTCAAAGCTAAGTTAGCTTTTTCAAAGCTTTCTTTACAAAAGAAAAGAAATTTTTAGAAATAGAATGTTTTTAATCTTTCTTTTGGCCATGAGCAGACAGCAATCATTTATGAAGTTCAATTGCTTGACAACATGAAGTGGTAAATATTCTACTGTCTCAAAGATACTTCCCTGTTCTTGCAGTATCTGAGCCAGAAAGGGATGTTTTATCTAATGGTATATTGGAAGAGTGGGTGCATCATGTACTCCTCCCAATCTAAAAATAATGGCTGAGTCCTACCTGGGATTATGTATGTAATTATCAGAACTGGTTTGCTAGAAAGATACTGAGCTTATTTGGGGAGCCCACTGATTGGTGATTCCTTATCAGGTCTGGACCAAGACACTGTGCTGCCTAAGGCGCAGCAGCCCCCCCCCCCCCGCCCCCAAACTCAAGATGGATAATACCCAAGGCAAGTCAAGAATTTCTGGCACCTGAGAGCTCTCTCACACCCCCCCCCCATCCTTGGTAGTAAAAGTAAATAATTAAAAAACGTATATATATTTAAAAAGGAATACGTCTAATTCTGTAACTTAATTATGTGTTGTGTGAAGAAACACTTTATTTTCTTTGTACTTCCAACATTTCTCCAATTCCAAGTTGAAGTCATGTGTAGAAAAATACCCATGAAACGGCTGCACATACAGCTGTATAACATGGCAATGGTCAAAAAGGATTGTGGGAGCTTTGTGAAGCATGTGTTTCATTCACATTTGACCACATGCTCTCACTCTTAAAAGCTAGGTGTCTGTGGCCATTTTTTAAAACTAAATATTTATTCAGTATTAATATCTTTCTGGAAATGAGTAAGGAAATATGACTTCAGAATGAAGCATCAGGCGCACACATACCAATGTCATTTAAAAACGTGAAAAATGGCACTTTCAAGGGAAGTGTCTCTAAACCCCCTTCCCCTAGTGATAGAAATTCTCAACTGTGGTGCTGCAACAGATGAACTTGACCCCAGACTGCCTCCTCGCTTCGGTGGGCTTCATTAAATACTCAAACCAGGGCTAACCTCAGGGCTAGAATACAGATGGTCAAATTTGAAGTGCATGGCTCTTGGCGAGGGTATCAAAAGCCCCGTTGAGTCCTATTAGAATGGGGTGCTGTCTGGCTGTGCATGGGTCTATTAAATGGCACAAAAGTAGTACCCCAGCTCTGTCACCAAGAGGAGGCTGAGACTTCCCTAGGATGCACCAAGATGTGGAAACTTCACAACTCCAAGCATTGCAGAACAGGTTATCCAGAAACAGCCAACCAGCTGCTGGGGGCTACTGTAACAGGCTCCCTCACCTGCATTTGAGTAGAAAGGAGGCATGCCTCCTTGCTCACCCACCCACAGTACATCTATGCAGGCCTGGTGACCCCCAAGCAGTGTAGCCCAACACTTCTCTTCAATGCAGTTGGGCACTGTTCGTGTGCGGCAAGGTGGGGTAATGCTGCTGGACACGCCTCTGAGAGCCGAAAAGATCCATAGAGTGGCAGTGAGTGACTGGATTGCGAAGACGCATGCGAAGACCCTGTCTCTATCCTTGAGACAACCGCAGCCTCCTTTGTGCCCTCTGCCCCCTGGTCTCCTGACTGAGGCAGGACCAGGGCTTCTGTTTTGAGAGCTTCAGGACTCCTTTAGCCCAGATGCCAGGGGGCCAAAGCCCCACTGCTGTGCTGAGGCAGGCAAGCTGGGGGCAAGCAGATCCAGCAGGCATAACATCCTGACCCAGCAAAGCATGATGGCAAGCAAGCGGAAGTGGACAGGGGCAACCTAAGCAAGCTAAGAGGCTGACTGTGGCCAGAAGGTCAGGGCGATAGCCACAACCCACCACTTGAATCGTTTGCCTCAGTCAGCCTCATGAGCGGAGTGGCCCTGTCCACACATGCCACCTCCTGCCATAAGGGCCCTCTGCAGTGGCTTCTTGTGCAGTTTCTAAGCAACACTTCTGCTTAGCACAGGATGTCATGTCAGTGATCCAGCAGACATGCATCTTTGTATGCAAACACCCTCCCGTGAAACAAGCAAATAAGCTGCTACTATCCAGCTGCATTAACTGAAGCTCTCAACTCCATATAACTCTTCCAAATGATGGCCTCTCCAAGAGGAAAGAAAGAAGTTTCTCAAACAAGGTAGCAGCTGGATAGTAAATAATACATTAGCACATTATTTCACTCACTGCAAGAACTGTGCTGAAAATTTTACAGTTTTAGTTCTCCCTTTGGAGAGACAGTGCATTTTTGTGCAAACTGAAATATTAATCTTGCACGGATAAGGGCGTTTTTCACAAAAGTGCTACAGAAATCCTGTTCTGAAGATTCTGCACAGGTGAGTAATTCCACTGGGCCGCCCCATCACACCTGCTGTACAATGTATTCATCAAATGGCTGGCGTTGGTAGCGTGCAATACTGTCCAGCACCCACTCCCGTGAGACTATAGTAGCATCGCACTGTGGTGGGAAACCTGCAACACAAGACCAATTGTGAGACATTTAATGACCATGCTGTCTTCCTCCCTTCCCCACAACACTCACAGGGTTCAAGAGTGCACTTCCTTTAAAAACATCTTTGTTCAATGACCTTTCAAAATGCCATGACACACAGACAGGAGTTGACAACAGGCAGGTCTTGTCAGCTGGTTTGCATTGTTGCTGTAACATTCTTTTACATCTCTGGTTGGAAATTAATTTTGCCAGAAAACAACTTTGAGTGATAGTGTGTGTATGTAAGGGTTGGCTGAGCCTACCTTCTCTCTTCAAACAAGTCACTATCCCTCATCCCATGCTATCCATGTTGGGGTAAGAGGCAGGCAATGTTTGAGGGATTGTTTCCTGTCTCCCCCTCTGATTCTCCCAAGCCATTTTGGGAGGCAAAATGGGAAAGCAGAGAAATGGCAACTGGAAGGCCAGGCGGCACCACCACTTAGAAATGATCATTTCTGCTAAACACAAATGAGAACAAAAAGGAGATCTGCAACTGCCTCCAGCAGGTTCTCACAAATACACTTAGCAGCTCTCTGGAGCAAATAACTCTGGCTCTCAGGGGAACAGGATGCCAGTAGAACACAGATCCCTTCTTAGAGCTCTCATTTGGATTGTGGTTTGGAGAGAGTGAGGAACTACATGCATCTCTTGCAGTTTCTTACCTTCTCCATAATCTAGTGCAAATGAGGGAAGATGCTACCAGTCTCCCAGAGGGCTCCCAGTAGGTGAAGAGTTGGCGGTAATGACCAATAATACTTGACGAGTAAAGACAAGCCCACAGCACAGTAGGTCTCATTCTGTTTCCTCTAGACAGTTTTCTGCCATGGCTGGCATTTATTGTCCCAAACCAGCAGATAACTAGACACTTTGTAACATATGTTATCTTGGGAGACATGAGCACCACTATAACCTCACCTTGGCCGGACGTCTCTTCCACCCACGCATCGGGCTGAACAACCACCACAGCAGCGGAATTCTAAGGGGTTGCAAGATAAAAGACCAGAATGAAGAGGACAGTGGCTCAGGTGAGCTAGACAGGACCAATTTCTCTTGCCAGTCTGCAGCCAGAGATAGCATCAGGGCAGACTGCTCTTCGCTTTGCTACAGCACTCACACCAACCAGGTTGGGCCTTGAGGAGGAAAGAAAATGCCAAAGAGGGGGGCAAAATGGGATTGAAGTGAAAAGCAGTAGCGCAGGAGAGAAGACCAGCGGGGTGTAGTAGCTGGAGTGCTGGACTGGGAGCCCGGAGATCTGGGTTCTAATCCCCACTCGGCCATGGAAGCTCACTGGGTGATTTTGGGCTAGTCACAGTCTCTCAGCTCAACCCATCTCACAGAGTTGGTGTTGTGAAGATAAAAGGGAGGATGGGGTGTATGTATACTGCCTTGGGTTGCTTAAGGAGGAAAAAAGGCGGGATATAAATGTAATACATACATACATACATAAGATGACACTGCTGGAGAAGTCAGGCCTGGTGCTAAAGCAGGGGTGCACAATCCTCCGCTGCCCTCTCTGTGGCCCACCAAGCCTGCAAGTGCCCCACCCCATTTCTCCCGCGATTCAGCTGATCAGCGGGGATGCAGGGAAAAGACTGCTCTTCCATGATGCATTCACAATCAGGGTCACTGGGGAGTGGGCTGAAGCCTCCTCCCCCAGCAACCCTGAAGGTGCTGGAATCACTGTTTTACTGCTGCCATTAGTGGTGACCCTGGCACTGCCCATCCTGTGTGTGTGTGTGTGTGTGTGTGTGTGTGCGCGCGAGAGAGAGAGAGAGAGAGGGGGGGGGTATGTAGGTTTGCTTTGTATGCATGATGTCTCAAGTAAGAAGATTTCTAGGCAGTATTGGGTTAGTTGAACTATTTCTCTGACTCTATATGCAATAAGTACCATACATACCCTTACTCAGCACAGGCCATGGGAGGCAGGATGGACCAAAAGCAAGCCAAGCCAAATTCATTGTGCTTTTGAGGAATTAATAGAATAAATGGAAATTATCTCAATTTCTCCCACTTGCCTGTATCCACAACATTTAACACACACTTACTGTTGCATGTGCAAATAAGTGAGGTTGCTTCACAAGGGATGCGCCACACTGCTCTACCATCCATTCCAGTTGTTCTGAACAATTCCCAATGGAAGACAGAGACAGAACATTAAACTACAATGACAGAGTACTTCACCCCCCACCCCCTCGCCCTACACACACACTTAGCCCAAGCAGGCCAGTCACATCTGTTAGGATATATGTTGGTATTTCCTTTTTAACAGAATCTGAGAGTTTGGGGAGTTGTTCTCTAAAGACTAGGGCTGTGCACCGCTTTGGATCTGGAGCCAAATTCCGAGCTGAAGGGGGGTGCTTCGGGCTGTTCCAGAAGCAGGTCAGGATTGGCCCGAAGCAACCTGAAGTGGATCAGTTTGCTCCAAAGCATTCTGGCATGCTTTGGAGCAATCCATAAGCCCTGCCACCCAGCCACATACCCTGCTCCCCAGGCATGCGAGCCCCCTGCACCTTTCTTGGACCCTCGGGATGCGCGTCAGCAGCATCAGCCTCTTCGAGGGAGTTGCCATTGCAACTTCCTGTTTCTGAAAATTGAATCCTGTGCAAATGGCGGCCATAAGGCCATCATCTACAGGCATTTACGCCTGTAACGTTACATAGATGATAGCCTTATGGCCACCATTTGCACAAGATTCAACTTCCAGAAACAGAGAAAGTCGCAGTGGCAACTCCCTCGAAGAGGCCAACAGCATGCATCCCAAGGGTCCAAGAAAGGCACAGGGGGCTTGTGTGGCACATCAGGGCGGAGGATAGCCTGCTTCGGCCACCCATATCTCTCTTTGGCCCTGGAACGGGTCGGGTTGGACCCAATGCAGCTGAAGCAGGTTGTGCCTGCCTTGGAAACCCTGAAGCAGACTCCAAGGTGGGTCAGGGGGTCCCTGCACAGCCCTACTAAAGATATGACTCTATTCTATTGTTTTGGATACTGAATTATGAAAGCACAGAATTTGGTACTGGGCACAGAATTCAGCATCCCCTTTACTGACAATATCAGAAAATGTCATTGGTGACTGAACCCTACCAAATCCTGCTGATGTTTGCATGATCCTTTGCCTTTGAATAAAGAAGGGGGAGTTAAGAGCCCCTGAGGTGTCAACTAAATCTAGATTCCTTTCAGCTTATGTGAACTTTTCTCAACTCACTTCAAATGTCCCAAACTACTTACCTGGGAGCATATCAGTGAATGGCCCATAACAGCATATTTTCAAGCCTTGAAAAAGCTGGGAAGGAAAGTGTGTGTTAGTCAGAGAATCAACACCTCAGCATAGGAACTTGGGAATTTCTATCAATGTGAACTAAGCTATAGGGTTCTGCCCTGGCCTGAATTGTCTATCTAATCTGATCTGAGGAGAATAAAAAAGGAACACATTCAGACATGAAGCTAAAATGCATTTTGAGCAATTAACAATGGCTCCCTGTCACTTGTACCTCAACTTCACTTCTAGTCCTTCCTTGAAAACTCCCTACCTCTGACCGTCCCCTTCCTCTATGCACATTCATGCCCTCTCCATTCTGCACAACCTCATCCACTACCAACTACCTGCCTTCTTCCCTTGCTCTCCTTACCTTCAGGCTTGCTGATTCCCATGCCTGCGGAGACCTATTCACTGGAAAGCTAATTGAAAGTGGTAGTATTTCTTTACTGGATCACACTGCCCCTAAGTCTTAAAATTTCCTATAACCTATGCGTACTTGGCTCTCAGTTATCTTCTCTCCCTGAATTGATATACCTTTCCTGAACAACAGAATATGGTTCACATAACATTTGGGAACATCCTGACCATAAAAGGGAAACAGTCTGTCACAGAAGGTTGATACTGACTAGGTTTGCATGTCCTGGCAACCCACAGTGGGCAGCCAGCCATGGTGGGTTGTCATGTTGTCCGAACCAGGCACGTTTTCCACAGGGTGGCTTAATTTTCTTGAACAAGCCACCCTGAGCCTTCTTGGAGGGTTGATCCTACCTATGGTGGGTTGTCGTGTTGTCTGAAGCCAGTAGAATGATTTTATTGTGGGTTGCTGGGATCAGCTACAGGGTCGCCTGGCAAAAAAGCCTGTGCCACTGTTTGAGATCTCGCCAGTGACTGCCCCTCCACCGATACCCCTCCCTGCTCTTTCTCAAGTGTGCATGAGTGCATTCTTGCCTGTCTGATATGCGTAGTCTTGCCTTGTCAATGTCCATGTATGTTGCAGCTGTCAGTGGGAGTGCTGAAATGGAGTAGGTAACATATAAGGGAACTGACAAAGTGAGAGGGCAGACAGACTAATTTGCACACAGTTGACAAGGATTGCAGGGGATAATACTACGGGACAGACCATTGAGAAGGCAAGACTACACATATTGGACAGGCGAAAGTGCGCTCTTGCACATTTGTGAAAGAATGAGAAAATAATAATAATTTAAAAATTACAAACACATTTGAGTACTCCCAAAGCACCGAAAAAGGTGGCGCCTTGGATACATGCCAAAGCTGGCTGGAGGACTGAGGGGGAAGGAGGGAGAGAACAGGCCACGGCAAGCTGACTGTCTGTCAGGCATACTGCGGGCTGTTCAGCAAACAACCAACCAACCAACCAACCAACCACGGCTTTATTCTCAGGATGGCTTAGGGTGACATGTGAACCCGCCTAATAAGTGCAGTTGCTGAGGAAGCAGTTTAGTTGAGACTGTAGATACTGATATAGAGCTTAGTGTCAGATGAGTTTATGTTGCTGATTGGAAGAAGCCAGAGAGAAAATTTGCCTCCTCCAAGATAGTACTGTAGTTCAGGAATGGGGCTGGAGTAGGTAATGGCTATGGAGCAAGGACCTTGGGAAATAAGGAACCTAGAATGCAGGGAGATGAATAGGGAGAAAACATCACATTGGGCCTAAGGACAGGAGCGATGCTGTAGATGGTAAGAGAATCAGATTGTACAGGAACTTTCAGCCCACTCCACATCTGCTGTTATGAGAAACATAGGAAACAAGATACTATCCAGAATAAATCTTCATACAATGCTCTAGAAGATGCCCCCACAAGTTGTTTCCCTCTGGCTGGTAGGAAGCAAGCAACGTTAGGTACTGGAAAGAGGTAGAACTCACTGCTGGCGAGCTTCAAGCTTCTGTTTACCCAGATGGGAAGTACCCTATGAGTCAGTTCAATAGGAGCGTGCAGCCAAACAATTCGTCAATTTCACCTTCCTTGCTTTCTATCAACCTGTCTAGCTCCAGATAAATCTTCCATCTGAGCATGAGAGTGAGTGTAACTGGCTCAGGAAAAGTTCTGCTGAGCTACCGAAATAGTTGGGAAAGAGAAAGGGGCTTTTAGAAAAACACACCACCGAAGGTGCAGCCTCTCTCTTCCTATCTCCAACCAGCATACCAGCATCAATCTTTATGTCACCAACAATGCAATGTGAAAGCCCAAAGAATGGAAGCCCAACCAGAAGGCCTCTGTATCTTCAGATTGCTGGGGGCAGGGAGGCAAAATAAATTAATTGGATTAACACAGCATGATTGAAGCTTTGCAGCATCCTGAACACTATTTGCACTAATTCCCAGTTATGACTCCTAAATATAAACCCCCTCATTCCGTCTTTGAAGAACTAGCTATTAGTTTCCCTCTATAGCAACAGGACAACATACCATTTGGCGTTCTGCTAGTCTCTTTCCGTATGATTTTTTAACAGTTAAAAGGCTGTTAAGTGCTCAGAATACAAATATTTTCTAAAAGAAAGAAGAGCCAGCTTACATCTGCACACTTTTTTAGCACTGGCATTTTAATTACAGAAATTCAAACACTTCGTGTGTACACATACAGCGGCTAGCAGCAATCAGTATTGCTGCAGGGGTTATTAAGGAGGACAAACATTACCTGTTTGAACACATTTTATGTATGGGGTTACATTCTTCACATTTCTTTCCCATAAGAATCATTACATTCAATGAAGTCACAGGAGCAACACCCAGGATTCTCCTCTGTGATAATAACTATTTCCTATAAACAGTGAAGGGCTATTTCCTATGATGGACAGAACCATGCTGGGAGGAGCAGAAGGGAGCCATACTTCGGGGACATTCCTATGAATGTATGGAGCGGGAGTGGCACATACTGCCTCCTATTTTTAACTTCTCTTGCAGAGACAGTGGTTAAAGCATACATACCTTTCCAGCAAGAGATTCCCTTGCTCTTTTGGGCCCTTGATGGCTTCTCCCATTGATTACATCTCCTCTCACTTCGAAGTCCTCCTGGAAGACAACATCAAAGTAACCTGATGCCAATGAAACAAAGGTTGGGCCACTTCTATGTGGCTGAAGCAGGAATGGAATGCTGGCTTTTGAGAAGCTGGGAGCCTCTCAGTCAAAACTGAGGCAGAAGAAGGGGTTGGGGTTGAAGGGACAACTGCTCTCATCCCACAGCTTATATCAAGATTTATTTATTTCTAAAGAATGAGAAATGCATTGAAATATTAAACCACAAACATGCATTACTTAGTTAAGCAACCACCCCACAGCAATAAGAATAGAAGCTTCAGTGAAGACGCAGGAGCTCAGTCAATGGCAGGGTAGGATGGGGCTTGCACACAAGCAAAAGGCAGGGTTGTTTTTGCCTATGACATATTTTGGATATACTGAGCAACCAAGATGTCGTAGCACAAAATCTCTTAACTCAATTTACAAAAAATAAATCCTTCAAAAGTCTAATTTCTAGATCTTCATTTAACAATCGCTCTTTGAGGGGAGAGCAGATAGTATTGGGAAAGGCCCCTTCTCTGGAGCTGGGACAGCTGTATCCAAACTTCAGTTCTTCCCACATGCCTGCAGTGAAGGCAGGGAGTTATCTGGGGAGACAGGCTCCAGAAGGGCCTATCCCCACCCCCCAAGGCTCAACCAACTCACCCACCCAACGAGTGATAGTGTCAGAAATGTCAGAGAGGGATAGTGAAGTTATCCAGTCACTCCAGTTGTCATTTAGAGAGACAGAGGAAGGGGAAGGAGTCATCACAGATCTCTCCTGCAGATACATAGCAGATCCTGGAAGTCTACTTGCTTCTGCAGCCACTCTAGATTGCATGCAAGATAGTCTCCAATACAGGGCCTTCAGACACCTGAGCTTACAGAGGAATCCCAGGCACCCACCGTGTTCCAGAAGAATAACATCTACAGTGCCCATAAATTATCCCTCCACCCCAGGAAAGTAAAATTCCAAGAAGCCTCATAAAATCTTATCTGAGGCTGACTTCAGGACAGCATTTGCAGGGGGGCTAAAATTCCCAGAAAGGACACCTATTTAGATCCCATCCTTAATGATTTGGTTCAGATCTCTGTCCCATGGCAAGTCTGTGAACTGTTCTTCTGGTCAGCAGGCAGTGGAGTCAGCAGCAAGGGTTAACTTCTCTTCTGGTAGGCAGGGCCAAAAAGAAAAAACAACACCCTTCCCAGACAGGAGGACCCTCCCAGGTGCAGGACTTGACTCCAGTGTGGAACATCATACTAGAAAAAACCTGTCCTAACGATATCCCAATGGGGATAGAACAAGTAATTAAAGCCATGCACGACTCTTTCCTGAGCTCTGTGGAAGTCTGAGCTCCTTTGTGTGACTGAGAGTCTCCAACTGTCCATGAATGTAGATGCTAAGAGACAAGCACTTTGGCAGAGCCAGAGCCAACCTACACAGGGCCTTTGGGCCTTTGTGCTGGCTCTCATGGTGGTTGAAGGCTCTACTGAGAGGGACAGAGGCAGGCGTGTGCACACCAGACGCGTGTGTTACTTTCCTGGAGCATAGATTCGTGATGTGACGGAGAGGCTACCAAGATTCATCAAACCAACAAATTACTATCCTCTCTGCTGATCCATGCGGGAACAGAAGATAGAGCCAGAGGAAATACTGTGTGGCCCTCTAAAGAATATGAGGCTCTGGGTAGGGCAGTGAAGGATTTGGGGGCACAAGTGGTGTTTTCATCAATCCTTCTTGTCAAAGATCAGGGCACTGGTAGGGTATGGATCATAAAAATAACAAGAAGAGGTTCTTTGGCTATGCTAGGAGCAAGAAAAGGAGCTAAGAAGGGACAGGTCTGTTGCTTAGGGAAGGTAGTGAAGTGTTAACAGGTTACGGAGAAAAGGTGGATCTATTCACCTGCTACTTTGCTTCAGTCTTCTCCCATGAGGGGAGTTGTGCTCAACCTGGGACAGGTAAAACAAATGATACAAGGACCCAAAGAGATTACGAGAGAACACTTAGCCACTTTAAATGAATTCAGGTCTTCAGAACCAAATGAATTACATTCCTGGGTGCTGAAGGAGCTTGCGGATGTTATTTCAGAGCCACTGTCTGTAATCTTTGAGAACTCCTGGAGAACAGGTGAGGTGCTGGAAGACTGGAGAGGGGCAAATTTTGTCCCCATCCAGGACAAAAGTGAATCCAGGAAACTAAAGACCAGTCAGCCTGATGTCAATACCTGGCAAAATGCTAGGACAGATTGTTAAGCACTCTGTCTGTGAGCACATCGAAAATAATGCACAGATTAGTACGAGCCAACATGGGTTTGTCAGGGATACATCATTGCTAGTTTTGTAGACTGTAGGAATGCTGTGGACATAGTATTTCACCAAAGCATTTGGCAAGGTTTCCCATGATATCAAGTTGGTAAAATGTAGGTTGGATGCTACTACTGTTAGGTGGATCAATAGCTGGTTCAATAATCATACTTAATGAGCGCTCATTAATGGTTCAGCATCCTCCTGGAGGAAGGTTTTGAGTGGAGTACTGCAGGGCTCTCTTCTAGGCCCTGGGCTGCTCAATGTTTTTATAAAATACCTGGGTGAGGATGTAGAGGGGTGGTTTACCAAATCTGCAGATGACACAAACCTAGGAGGGATAACTAATGCTGTCAAGTCCCTTGGTTCTCTCCCTTCGCAATCAGCACTCTAAGATACCAGGCTTCAGCCTCACTAATTTATTAGCCTTATTACCAGGCTCTTTACAAATGCAAATCCTCGGAGACTCTCAGGCTACAAAGGAAAACAGCTACTCCACACAATTACAAATATCAAAAGAGGAGCCAAGTAGGAATCAGAGATGCTGGGGCAGTTTGAAACAAGAACTTGCAGGCCAGAATAACTTAGGAGGGGATGTCCCTCCCTTACAGTGGCTCCCTCCTACGCACAGCCAACCGGGTGGAATGTCTGAGCTCCGCCTCTAACTTTTGCTGCTTTGCTCTGTGTCAGACTCTAGCATCCTTCAGGTCACACCCCACACTCTCCTCCTCCTTCGAGACCTGAGTTCTCACAGGGGAGAAAAGGGTGGGGCCTTCAGGTCGAGCCATCTATGTGCCAAGTTCCTGAGAAGAATGTCTGTCTATATCTGAGCTCACTAGGGAGGAAACCTCCCCTGGTTCTGGCTGTTCCCATTCTGAGTCTGAGCTGCTAACTATCTCCATATGCTCAAAATCATTCCTGACAAACACCACAGAAGACAGAACCAAGATTCAAAAGAATTTCAACAGGCTGGAACACTGGGATGAAACTAGCAAGATGAAATTAAACAGATAAAGTCTGGCATTTAGGTACCCAAAAAATCAAAGGCACAAGTATAGGATGGGGGAAACCTGGCTTGGTAGCGGTACATGTGAAACTGATTTAGGTGTCTTACTGGATCACAAGCTGAATATGAGCCCGTAGCACAACGCGATGGCTAAAAACGTTAATGCAATGTTAGGCTGGATTAACAGATGCTTAGTGTCCAGGTCATAGGAAGTAATCGTTCTTCTCCATGTGGGGCCTAGATTGTTGAAAACCTAGACCTTGCTGGTCTTATAGGCCCCTTCCAACCCTACTATTCTATGACTTTCTATGAAAATAAAGATGGCACTGGAGGCCAGCATTTTGCAGCGTGCCAGCCACCCAGTTAAAAAAAAATCAGGAGGGGCTGGGAGCCTGGCGGACACCAAGAGAGGTGATTGTCAGCACACTGGTACCCACTGGCACCATGCTGGAGACCCCAGCACTAGATGTGCTCCAAGGTCCCTTCCAACTCTATGATTCTAAGCTCCTCCCCTCCAGTTGAAACTTGGAGACTGTCTTTCCAGTCTCAGAGAAGCAGCCTTCCCAAATGTTAGCTGCCCTCCTTCCCTTAAGAAAAAGAGAAATTCACAGATAAATTCAGACTCCCCCTCCCCCACACACATGTATCCTATTCTCATTCACAACTATTAACTTGGCATTTAAATGAACATGAAATAAAGGGTCACAGTATGTATGCAGTGGCCCAGCTTCAATCTTACTCCCTCCCCGCCCCTGTTCTAGGGACTCTGCAAATTGCTCACAAATGAGCACAAAACCCCACAAATGCAGATATCAGATGTACCTCGTGAAGGACTCTTCCTCTCTTAAGCGACTGTTCAATCCCTAGGACAGATAAAGAAGGAATTATTCTTCTTCTTAAAACAACAAACGGCCCTTTTTATCATCTGCAACATTTTTTTTAGTTTCTACCTCAAGATACAAAAGAAAGCTGCATCAATGTGGTGCAAACAAGCAAGTCCATGTTTAAATACTACAGCTGGCTGGTTGTATTACTGCACACTGCTGGGAACCTCTTCCTCCCCACTTGTTACAGATTTCAAATCCATTTTCTTTAAGAATACTAATGCTGTACTAACGGAAACAGTTTATGGCTAACTTTCAGAGATAAAATGCTGGTCCTTCTAAGGGCAACTACATTAAAGATGCATTTAAAAACCGCTTTCAATGATGCATTAAAAATCCAAATCAAGGAGAAACACGAATCCAATGAACAGAATAAATTATACAAAATAAAATGAGCCGCACATCTATTTGCCTGCTTCCCTTAATTTAGTCTTCTTCTGAACAAGGAATTATACGGAACACTGAAACCCTAACTTCCCAACCACAGGAAGACTTGCTCATTTCTCCTTCTTGCCCCCATGACTTCACCAAACAGTACCCACATTCTCCAGCTCTATGGGCTAAAGTGGAAGTTCTCAGGATGCTGAATTCTTTGCCTGATGCCAAACTCCACACTTGATAGTACAATTGTGGGGTATGAAATGCAAAGCCTAGACTGCACATTACTTAGAGACCAAAAAAAACCCTAAAAGGAAACTGTGTTAGGGCCAAGCTAGATAAAATACTGGGAAATCCAAGATCAGATCTCTTGCAGTTTTGTCTAGTTCAAAGCAGCCAGGGAGGGCGTGTGTGCACGCGCCCAAATTTGACTGGGACAAGAGCACTGGATTCCTGGTCTAAATTGCCATAGCTACATTGAACTGAAAAAAGAGTAGGAGATCTGATAATATATTTCTCATCTATTTTGGACCTTTGTCTATACAGGCAAACACAACAGAGTCCTGCAGCAACCTAAACCCTAACTTCTCCATGGTGATGCCCAGGCTGTGGAACTCCCTGCCTCAGGAGATGTGGTTGGCTCACACTGCAACATTTGTTGCTTGCTGAAGACTATTTTATTTAGAGAAGCTTCTAATTTTGGCTGGTTGACAATATTTGGACTATGGGATTTTGTATTTTTTCCTGGTGCCTCTGTATTTCTACGACGTTTTAAACATTTACTGGATAATATGGTCTGGTGGATTGTTTTTACATTGTTTCTTGTTAATTACCATGAGGTGGAAAGGTGGGATATACATTTGTATATCAAGTAAATGAATGTTTATTATGGCATGAGCTTTCATAGGTCTGTTTCCTTTGCCCTGAATGCTGCATGTGCAAGGGGAGAGTGGAAGGAGATTTCAATGAGTGTTCACACTTACACTGGTAGCTCACCACCCATTTCTGTGTAGCAATACCTAGGAAGTATTTCAGTGTCCGCTCGCAGACCAGATCCTCATCTGAAGATTAAGCAGAAAGATTTCAAGTAGTGCTCAGTGCTAATACTAAAAGTAAGGGACTGGATCCAAAAATATATTTTAGGCGTACAAAAGGGCTTCAGCACGTCTAAAAAATTTTTCTTGTAGTGTTTATCTTTCCACATCGGACCCTCACACCATATCACGAACTGCTTTCAAATGTACACTTAGTTTCAAAAGCAGCTTGCTGGGTCGCAGGGCATGTTCAGGAATAAAAGGTGCAGAATGAGGTGAAGTTTTTTCAATCCTGGCAAAGGGTCTGATATGAAAGCAACCCTTAGGAAGATCTGCCAGGCACTTTTTAGTATATTGAATAGTTTCATGGGTTGCATCAAGAAGGTCAGAGTCCCCTTCCCACTGTTTATGCATTCAAGGTATTCTTAGCACTCACATCCTCTTTTAAGAACTGAAATACTTTTTGGAAGGGGAAAAGGAAAGGCAAGTTCTTTTTTTTTGGACTTCCAAGAATTATCTGATGAATCCATCACCTTCTCAGTAGTGATACAAATCCAAATTCTGTGCCAAGGGAATTTAGCACTGGCAACCTCAAATATTATTCAAGTAAAAATATGGCATATAATTTGCCTGTGAGACATAATTTATTTTGCTTTTAGTAGCCATGGATATAGACACGGATCTATACTAGTAGAAATCCTACTCAGGTAATCCCCCCCCACCGAGTTTTCCCACACGTTACCAACTTTTTCAGTTCATCACTGCAGCTGTAAGGGCTAGAAACTTGCACTTTTAAAAAACAAAAAGCTTAAGAGCTGAATATGAGAATCTTGAATTCTGCACTTGCATGGTTTGTCTCATGTCCCCTGGTTCTGAAGCACTACATTACTCATAAGAACATAAGAGCCATGCTCGATCAGGCCAAGGGTCCATCTAGTCCAGCATTCTGTTCACACAGTGGCCAACCAGCTGTTAACCAAGAACCCTGAAGCAGGGCATGAGTGCAACAGCGCCCTCCCACCCATTTTCCCCAGCAACTGGGGTACATAGGCTCACAGCCTCTGGTACTATAGGTAGCACATAGCCATCAAGACTAGTGGCCATTGATAGCCTTTTCCTCCAGGAATTTGTCTAACCCCCTTTTAAAGCCATCCAAATTGGTGGCCATCACTACATCTTGAGGTAGTGAATTCCATAGTTTAACTATGCGCTGTGTGAAGAAGCACTTCCTTTTATCTGTCCTGAATCTCTCACCAATCAGCTTCATGGGATGATCCTGGGGATGCAGTATTATGAGTGAGGGGAAAAATGTCTCCCTATCCACATTCTCCACCCCATGCATAATGTCTCCCCTTACTCGCCTTTTTTTTCCAAGCTAAACAATCCCAGCTGTTGTAACACAGTCTTCCATGTCAACTTAGCTGGAAGTAGACCCAAGACAGGATTAGGCAGGTTTGGATTTTTACTCAGAATCTCCAAAGCCCCCTTAAAACATCGTAAAAATTGCTTTGCTAGCTCAGATTAAGGAGCATCTAGGTCCACATTCTTTGCCTAGCAGTGGCTGGCCAGAGATGCCTCAGAGAAGCTCATAAGCAGAGTATGATGGCAATGCCTATTCTGTGTTAATGATAATATCCAGCACTTGATAATCAGAATAAAACACCTCTGAACGTGGAGGTTCCAATGAGCTATCACAGCAATTGACAGATCTCTGTGAAAGTATCTGGAAGAGGCAAGATTCTCCAGTCATTAAAATGAACTCCGACAGTCCTGCAAGACATATGTGCCTACTCACTCATCCAATCAATATGGCAATGCAGATGGCAGGCTCTCCTCTGTGCTCCCAGCTCACCTGTTTTCATTACTACGTGGGTTGTTTCTGCAGTAATTTTATTAGACCAAATGCTCTCAGTTTTCCTGGCAAACTTCTGTATTAGCCGCTAAAAGCAAAGTAAATACTGCATTAGAAATAATTAATTTTATTAGCACATAAGGTATGGTTGGCTCCTCAATGGAGCCTTTAACATTTTTATCAGAAGAATGTATATCCTGCTTTTCCATATAAATGTCTAACATTAGATTTGGTTAACATTAACATGAATAACTACATAAACAATCATTAAAAATAAAGAGAGGGAGGGAGGAGAGAACATCTCTAAGATTAAAAGGTGTGAAGGATTAAGAAGCTAACCATTTGAAGAGCCTAGCAAAGAAGAAACATCTTCACACAGCAACAGAAGGCCATTAGAGAGGAGGCGAGGCAGGGTTCCCTACTAAAAGGTTCTCTCCAGCATCCAGCCAAATGCAACTCAAATGTCGGCAGGACACATACGAGAGCCTGTATAGAAGATTTCAATGAACAAGCAGGCTCATGCCGAAGATGGTGTTCCTTTATGTCTCCCAATTTTTAAGGTCATAACCAACACACTGAACTGGGTCCGTAAACAGGCCAGGAGCCTGTTAACTCACTGTTAACAAAGGAGTCACATGTTGTCAATAAGTGGCCTGGTCAACAGTCTAGCAGCCACATTCTGGGCTGGCTGAAACTTCCAAACACTCTTCAAAGGCATCCCCAAGTAGAGTGCATTGCAGCAGTCCACATGCGATGAAACCAAGTCATGTGTTACACCACAACTAAAGCTACATTTTCAAGAATGGACACAGCTGGCGCATGAGTCTAAAGTGGGCAAAAAGCATCCACAGCCACAGCTACCATCTGAGAGTCCAGGTTCAAGGCCAGATCTCTGGACTGTGAACCTAAGTCAGATTGCACACCTGACAAACCTTGCAAACCAACACAGACTGAACTCCTATTCCTACGGACCAGGGATACCTCTGTATTTTCTTGATTAAGTTTCTCTTTGTTCATGTTCATCCAGTCAATTACTGACTTCAGGCAATGGTTAAGAACAGGGGTGGGCAACTAGTGGCCCTCCAATTGTTTTGGCCTACAACTCCCATGATCCTTCACCATTGACTATGCTGGTTGGGGCTGATGGGATTTCTAGGCCAAAACATCTGGAGGGCCACAAGTGATCCAACTCTGGTTTAGACCATCTCCCTGGGATGTGATGGAAAGGAGAGAGAGCTCAGTGTCATCCTCATATTGGTGACACCACATCCAAAACTCTAGACAAATTCCCCGAGGCTTTGTGCAGATGTTAAATAGCATGGTGGACAAAGTGAAACCATAAAGTCAGATTGAAATAGATCTATACCATATTATTCAGAAAACCTGGAGTTGAGACACCATCATAGGCCTGAGTATCTTGCCCAGAAATGGAACATAAGAGACAAGCCAGAAATGATCTAATACACTACCTTCACAAACTAAAATCCAATTTTCCTGTATCTTTCAAGGTAACAACCCAATTCAAAGTGCTGTTTTTAAATTTTAAATCTCTTAACAGCTAGGGTCTAGCTTACCTGAAAGATCACCTTCTTCTGAATATACCTACTCAAAGAACTGTTTTAGATGCCCTGGACTGTGTGCTCCCATTAAGGGAACAGAGGCAGGTAGCTACTAGGGCGAGAGCCCCCTCAGCAGTGGCACCCTGGCTGTGGAACAGCCTCTACAGAGAGGCTCACTTGATGCCTTCTAAATACTGTTTCTGGAACCAGGCAAAGACCTTTTTATTCACCCAGGACTTTTAACCAATTGCAGTTTAAACAAACAAAATGTGGACTCCCTGTGTAAGCTGTGTTCGGTAATTTGAGCAGTGAAGTGATTATTCTCTGCTGGGGAGGAAAGTTTTCTGTTGCATTTCACCAAGTTTAAAAAAATGTTTTCAATTTTTATTTTGTATTTGAATATTGTATATAACATTATTTTTTTTGTAAGCAGCCAAGGGAACAAGTGTTAATGGCCATATAAATCCAACAATTAAAAATAATAATACCCATAACCACAAGGATTATTATCTCACTTCCAGCCCTAAAGGCCCCTCTGTCACCAGACCCCGTAAAACTCCACAAATGGGGAGGTGCCCATTTGAACTGGCTCCACAAAGGGCCAATCCACCTTGGTGCTGTACCACCACCGGACCACAACATATAATAAGCCTGACCCCAGTAGGCCAATAGAGTAGCTAGAAGTTCTACAGCTCGTAATGCAGAGCTAGCTCTGAGCCTTACGCTGCTCACCCTAGTGCAGCAGAAACAAATGCCTGGAGAGCTATATGGTTCACATACACTCAGCTGCTACCTCTGTGTACTGCTGCATTCAGTTTAGTGGCAGCCCCCCAAAGATAATTCCCAAAGATAAGGACACTAGAGTGGAAAATATACAACAGCACCTCACGGGCTGAGGTCACCTTGGGGCTGACATTTTTGCCTCGTGTTTTTTCCTGGCACAGCAGCAACAAATTCATGGGGGGCGTGGGTGACCTAGAAGGTTTACGTCTCACAGCAACATCTCCTGTGGCAAAACAACAGTCCCAGTGCCACACCATATTTGCAAGTAGATGCAGTCAATAGAGGTAAAAAGTTCTGTCTTGCCCAGCACAGGATTTAGGTTACTTTGCTCATGCACAACATTGGGGTGGTTTGTTTTTTTTTAGCATATTGCCCTGATAATTTCACATCTCTGATACTATGTGGACTTGGGCACTTCACCGAGCCTTAAACTCTCTTCAGTATGGAATACTGATGCCCTTCCACAGCAAGCCCACTATAAGTAAAAGCAATTAAGCTTCTGAAGCACTTTGCAAAGAGAAGGAGCAATTATTAAGCCTGCGAAGTGCCTCCTCCATTCTACAGTCATGTGAAAAAGAAAGTACACCCTCTTTGAGTTCTATGGTTTAAGTATCAGGACATAATAAAAAATCATCTTGTCCTTAGCAGGTCTTAAAAGTAGGTAAATACAATCTCAGATGAACACCAACACATGACATATTACACCTTGTCATTATTTATTTTACAGAAATAAAGCCAAAATGGAGAAGCCATGTGTGAAAAACTAAGTACACCCTTACTGCTTCCATAGGGATGAAGAAGCTAAGTAGCAGCCAGGTGCTGCTAATCAAATGCCCTTGATTAAGTGATCATCAGCAAGTGTGACCACCTCTATAAAAGCTGAAGTCTCAGGAGTTTGCTGGTCTTGAGCATTCAGGTGTGTGTTAACACAGTGCCAAAGAGTAAAGACATCAGCAATGACCTTAGAGAAGCAATTGTCGCTGCCCATCAATCTGGGAAGGGTTATAAGGCCATTTCCAAACAATTTAAAGTCCATCATTCTACAGTGAGGAAGATTATTCACAAGTGGAAAACATTCAAGACAGTTGCCAATCTTCCCAGGAGTGGACGCCCCAGCAAATTCACCCCAAGGGCAGACCGTGCAATGCTCAGAGAAATTGCAAAACATCCAAGAGTTACATCTCAGACTCTACAGGCCTCAGTTAGCATGTTAAATGTACAGTACAATTAGAAAAAGACTGAACAAGTATGGTTTGTTTGGAAGGGTTGCCAGGAGAAAGCCTCTTCTCTCTAAAAAGAACATGGCAGCACGGCTTAGGTTTGCACAGTTGCATCTGAACAAATCACAAGACTTCTGGAACAATGTCCTTTGGACAGACGATACCAAAGTGGAGATGTTTGGCCATAATGCACAGTGCCACGTTTGGCGAAAACCAGACACAGCATATCAGCACAAACATCTCATACCAACTGTCAAGCACGGTGGTGGAGGGGTGATGATTTGGGCATGTTTTGCAGCCACAGGACCTGGGCACCTTGCAGTCATTGAGTCGACCATGACCTCCTCTGTATACCAAAGTATTCTAGAGTCAAATGTGAGGCCATCTGTCCGACAGCTGAAGCTTGGCCGAAATTGGGTCATGCAACAGGACAATGATCCCAAGCACACCAGCAAATCTACAACAGAATGGCTGAAAAAGAAAAGGATCAAGGTGTTGCAATGGCCCAGTCAAAGTTCAGACCTCAACCCGATTGAAATGCTGTGGTGGGACCTTAAGAGAGCTGTGCATAAACAAATGCCCGCAAACCTCAATGAACTGAAGCAATGTTGTAAAGAAGAGTGGGCCAAAATTCCTCCACGATGATGTGAGAGACTGATAAAGTAATACAGAAAACGATTACTTCAAGTTATTGCTGCTAAAGGTGGTTCTACAAGCTATTGAATCATAAGGTGTACTTAAGTTTTTCACACATGGCTTCTTCATTTTGGCTTTATTTCTGTAAAATAAATAATGACACGGTGTAATATGTCATGTGTTGTTGTTCATCTGAGGTTATATTTACCTAATTTTAAGACCTGCTAAGGACCAGATGATTTTTATGTCCTGATACGTAAAACCATAGAACTCGAAGAGGGTGTACTTTCTTTTTCACATGACTGTATCTTAACAGATTTTTCCATCACACCCACCAACATTTTCTGCTCCCTCCCCCCATTTTTTGCTTATTGCTACTATTTTGCAGACTGAAGAAGATGTCTGGTGAACTCTAAAGTTGGCTCACTACTTTGCAATGCTTCTGTTACCCTGGTGTTACACTGTAAAAGTAGTGGCAACTCATTTCCCCAAAACAAGGAAAGAAAACTGAAGTGCCCAGAACTGTTATGTAGATATTTTACATAACTAAGTTTCAAATATTTCTCCAGCTCTGGTCAAAAACTAGAGTGGGTTGAGAGTTTGTCAGCAACATTTCTCAAAGCAGGCTGCATGCTCTATTAGCACCAATTACTTCTAGATCCTAGACATGAAGCCAAATTAGTATGTGCCATGGTTTTACTAGCTGTTTAAAGAGAAACATAGAAAGGACTTGATTTGAACTGCAGTCCCTGACCCTTGGTCTACAGACCTTTTTTTTTTCCTTAGCATTGACTGGGCAAGCTGTGAAGGGATTACAAGCATATGAGTATGTGCTTACCAACTCGCCTTGGTTTAGACCCGATGCCACCAGAGACATATTCCTCTTGCTGGTCAGAAGCGGACACTTTGAATTCCCTTTTCCGGCACTACGGTGTGCGGTGGGTGACAAGGGAGAGACTGGCCTTCCCTGTGCCTGGTGTCTTGGTGCACCTGGTCTACCTGTATCAGGTGTGGAAGCAGGAGAACCCCTTGCTGTCTCTTTGGCCAAACAGCTGGAAATTTGCTCTTCAGGCTTTGAGGAAGAGGTGGAATACCTGCCTGGAGTCTGATGCATGCTTTCGACAGTGGGGGAGAAGGTACCCAGATGGCTTTGTTTGCTTTCAGACCTCAACTTTGCTTTACTTCCTAGAAGAGGAGAAAAAATCTCCATCACTAATGCATTTCATTATATCACCTATATTTGTAACAGACAAAAGATACATCACAAAAGATAGTCACAGGGTTGTTGTGAGGAACAGAAGATGCCTGGTCTATAAACTTACACTTATTGTATGGCTTTAAGAACATGAAATATATAATGTAGAATTAGTTAACAATTTATACAGTTTGGGTAGCTAAGAAATGTTGAAGTATAAAGTTTGATCAAACAATAATTGCAAATATATTCAGTGTTATAGGCAGAGCTGTAAGAGGCTGCCCTGGAAGGAACCCAAGTATAACACAGTTTTTTCCAGATGGGAAAATGGGAACAGCAACAAAAGAAAAGCTGTGTGATACGACATGATCACTGCTGAGCACCCTCTCCAGCACTGTGGAGCCCATGTTGCTGCTTAGGATTTAGGGGAGCATGATGAAAACAGGCTGGGAGATCACTAGACCTCCCAGGTTTTTCAAGTGGTTTGGGGCTGTAAACATCTACCCTAGGTGCTCACATCCTTAGAAGACCTTAGAAGACATACTGAGAATAAAACTGCTCACCACTGTGCTGATTTAGATGCCAAATTTTGTACAGACACAAGATCTCCCAACCTGAGGGATGGTCAGTTTCAACTGTTGAGGCCTAAGGATGTGGACAAGGCAGTTGCAGCTCTTAGGGTGACCACCTCCCCCCTCTATCCTTTTCCATCTTGGCTGATTCAAAGTTGCTGGGCGGCAGTGGAGTGTGTGTGTGGTTGACTGAATGGATCTAGAACGGGTGAATACATCCTTGTGTGAGGGAGTGGTACCAACCATCCTTAAGATGGCAGTTGTGCAACCACTCCTGAAGACAACCACACTGGACCTAGAGATGTTAGACAAGTACCGCCTAGTTGCTAATACTGCCTTTTGGAGCAAGGTGCTTGGGAGTGTGGTAGAGACCCACCTCCAGGCACCCTTGGAAGACATCATATATCTAGATCCATTTCAGTCTGGGTTCAAAGCCTGGTTTTGGAAGTGTGGCACAGAACCAGCTATGCCCTGATCTGTGAGTGGAAGGGAGACCAGGCCAGATAGAGTGCCCCTCTCCTGTTTGCTCTCCCCTTCCTGGTGCTTTTCCACTGCCACTAGGTGGAAATCTTTCCTTTCCCCAGCGACCTCCACTAAACAACATTAAAACCTTCTAGGTCTCTTGTAAATATCTCTTCTTTTTATCTTTTGTTCATATTATCTTCGGTTACTCACCACTCTGGAATCTATTTAGATGTGGAGCAGTATACAAATGTTTCAAATAAATAAAAAAATAAATAGGTTTGGGGTTTGGCTTTTAGGCATGGCATTCGTAATACAACAAGAAAGAAGACCACAAGGTTTAAGAAACAACATTTTAAACATTTACTGAAAACGTATTATTATGAGAAACAAGGTTTTAAAATCTGAATGGTTATAATACACACACACACACACACACACAACCATAAGAGGAAAAGGGTAAGAAAATAACCAGGTAAACACATCCTGCTAATTCCTAACTAGACTGCATCCCTATTTTCCAAGTTTTTCTCAACAATATCTTAAGAGTTCTTAGCTTTCCCAAGCATACAGCTTTTTCCCAAAGCAGCTCTCCACTTTTCTTTCTCTTTCTAATTGTTCTTTCTTTCCAGCACTCCCCCTGAAAGAGCAGGTCTGTAGTCTGGGGGTGCGCCCAGATCCATCATTGTCACTGGAGGCCCAAGTGACTGCAGTAACAAGGAGTGCTTCTTACAAGTTTCAGCTGGTATACTAGCTATGGCAGTTCCAGATAGACTGGCTACAATGACCCACACACTGGTAATCTCGCATCTTGATTATTGTAATGCACTCTATGAGGATCTACCCTTATGCTTGTTCTGGAGGCTATAGCTAGTTCAGAATGTGGTGACCAGGCTGCTGACTAGCATGCCTCGCCACAAACATGTAACACCTTTGTGGAAAGATCTGCATCTTTGTTGGGAGATCTGCACTGGCTGCCAATTTGCTACTGGGCCAGGTTTAAGGTTTTGATATTGACTTTTAAAGACCTAAACAGCTTGGCACTAGGGTACCTGAGAGAAAGAGGGAAGTTTTATCGTGAATTCCTGTTCTCAGTATCTTCTGGAGGGCAGTCCACATAATCGGGTTAGCCCCAAAGTCTGGATGGCAGGCAGGGTCCAATCAAGATGATCCCCTCCAGGGTGAGAGGCCACCCTTTCCTCCCAGACCAGAACTGGAGGAGCTAAAGTAACCCCTCAACCTCTAATTCTAGGAATTCTTAGTCCTTTAACAACAGTAAACTTTAAACCTGGAATCATTTAACATTAAAATTAAACAATAAACAAATAAACAGGATGGGGAGGAACTACCCCATCATGTATAAGGTGAAGGGAAAAACTCCTAAGGCCAGGTTTGCACAATCACAGGGGAAATAACACAGTGTGGGTTGTTTCCCCCGCCCCTGCGGCTCGCACCGCATCAGGGGTTGCCATATCACCCGAACGCGGTGCGGGTGGCTTGTAACCCGCTCCACAACCCATGACTTGTTGTAGTGGTTGTGGGATGGGTTAGAAGCCACCCTTGCTGTGCTATGCACCAGGTTCAGGAGACATGGCAACCCCCAATGCAGCACAGGTAATTAGGTAAATGCCAGTTGCACGTGCAGGGGCAACAATCCATGCTGTGTTGTTTCCCCCACTGATCGTGCAAACCCAGCCTAAGAGAGGATCGCAATGCAGGAAAACGGATGGGTGGAATGCCCTCCAGAAAATACTGAGAACAGGAATTCATGGTAAGAAGCTTCCCTTTCTCCTGTATCTTCCCTGGAGGGCATTCCACATCACTGGGATGTAGAAAAGCAGTCCTATGGAAGGTCACTATGCAGTGACCACATCTGCTAAAAAAGAACCCTCTGCAGAACCCTTCTACCAAAGGCCGCATCTGCAGAAGCAGAGACATTAATCTCATAATGCCTGGAAAATGTATGCAGGGAAGCCTATGTTGCAGCTGTGCATGTTTCTTCCATAGAAATATTAGCCCTAAAGGTTGCTGTAGCAGCCACACACCTAAGAGAATGTGCCATAATCCCTGGAGGAGGTGACTTCCCCAGGACAGGTAGGCCAAGCCAAAGCAGTCCCTCAGCCTTCTAGAAATAATGGAGACTTTCTTTCCTAGAAAAGACTCTTGATGAGACACAAACAAGACATCAGTCTTCCTAATGTAAGCTCTCCTATCCAAATAGAACCTGAGCGCTCTCCTAGCATCTAATTTATGCCAAGCCTTTGCCTGTGGATGCACTGGCTTAGGGAAGAAGGAATGCAACACTATGTCTTGGGACCTACGGAACACTGACCTGACCCTAGGTAAAAAAAACAACAACAGCCAGATCAGTTTGCAAAACCACTTTATCCTGGTGAAGGAGACACAGTCGGTGCTCTGCTGACAGGGCCCTAACTCTTTGTGCTGTTTTGCTTGTTTATGTAAGCTTTTGTGGACATGTTGTCGATTTGAATCAGCATGTGGCATCCTATAATTCTGGCCTTGGAGACTTTGAGAGACAACTTCATGGCTCTCTGCTCCAGCAGATGGATGCTCTGTTGAGACACCCACAGTGACCAAGTCCCTCAACTGTCTGCTCTTCCCAATGAACCCTCAACCCAACAGACTGGCATCTGTGGTGACTATGGTTCTCTCTGGAATCTCCAGACTCACTCCCTTGGACAATCTTCCTGGAGTGAGCCACCAGGCCCATGAAGTCTTCAAAGACTGGGGAAGTGATATCCACTTCTGTGATTTCATTGCAATTGTATCCTGGATGAGTAGGAACAACTTTTGAAGACTGCTGGAGTGGAGATGGGACCGTTCCACAAGATCCTGATAGGAAACCACCAGGCCCAAGAAATGGGCTAGAAGCATGAGATCTGCTCCCTTTGTCACTGTCACCGAATGGATTGAATTCAGGATCTTGACATACCTCTCTGCTGTCAGGAACATGTGGAACCAGCACGTGCCCAGTGTCACCATCAGCTGCTCCAGTCTCTCAGATGGCTGTTCATATTCACTGTGAACCTACGTACTTCCAAACACTGTAGAGTTGCCCAGAAATATTCTTTCTCCTGCTCTTTGGATGGGGAACTGATGAAGATGTCATCCAAGTAAGGATAGGGAGAGACAGCATGCTACCTCAAGTGAGCCACCAGAGCCACCAGAACCCTGGTGAACACCCTTGGGGCTGATATCAATCTGAATGGCAGAACTTTGTACTGGAAGATGACAGTAAATGAATCTCAGAAATTGCCTGTGGTTGGCTTCGACTGCCACATATAAGTAACTTTCTGAGAGGTCCAACAATGCAATAAAACTGTTCTGCTGGATGGTCTCTACAATACAGTGCAGATTCTCCATGCTGAAATGCTTCTGAAGAAGAAATGTTGAGCCACTTTTGATGCAGAATGGCTTGAATGTCTCCATTCTTCTTGGACATTAAGAAAAACATAGAATAGACCCCAAAACACCATTAAACTGAGGGAACAGGCTCTATGGCTCTGATGTCTAACAGGTATTTGATGGCTTTCAGCATGGCTACTTGCTTTGCTGAATTGTGCGACCTCGTGGAAGGAATTAGCCTGTCTTGAGGCTTCCTGAAAGAAATCTTGGAGAGTGGGAAAGGGTAAAGGATCCTTTCCTTCCTGAGGAACCATCCCAGTATAGTGCAGGGAAGGAAGCTTTTTAACCTCATAACATGCATCACCTCAACCTTAATCCTCTCTTCAGGTTGAAGCTATTAGGGGTTGAAGCAGGCCAGTTAACTCTTTTCTCCCCCACGCACCCATTTCTATTTTTTCCCTCAGCTGCCCCTTCAACATTCTGTACATCCTGGAAGCTCACAAGAAAAAATCTTCTTCTTTTATGAACTTGCATACTTCTTAATCCACAGAGTATACAGAAAGCACCTTACATTTGGGTGGCCCCATTTCACTTCCAATGTTATAGATACTCAACCCCCTATGTTCACTATTAGAGGGAATAATATTGCTATTGAGTTGTACCCAATGCAGTCTTCCTGGGATGCCTTGGGTGTAAAGTTTTGCTTGGCTGCTTAACATCCTGCCCTGCTTGCGGCAGTTCCTATCTTCAAGTTACCCCTTTCATTTAAGACATGAATTTTTATGCAATATGAAGACCTGGGAGTTTAGTACACCTCTTCGATTTGATCAACTGGTTGTAAGGACAGGCCTGCATAACCTCTGACGCATCAAACTGAACACAGCTTATCAACCACATATATCAGTCCCCCATGGTTCAATAACCTTATTTTTTTGTTGCTTGCCTGTGACTGGAAAAACAGTGAGTGCTGTCAACCACCTGGTAGGTCACAATATATAGCGGTGGGCTGCATTCAGGTTGGTGAGTCACACAAAAGACTGTTGTAGGGCAATTCAAAATAACCAGGGCACTTGGTAAGAATGGGAATGAAGGAGCATGGAAAGTCTATGAAGAAGTATTGCTCTCTGAAGATATATACATCCTATGAGTTGAGTTCATAAACCTTCAGGAAATTTGAGGATCTCTCAATGGATTAGAAATGTTTATTTTGGTTGGGCTTATTGATCCCTGACTAAAGAT
This sequence comes from Heloderma suspectum, assembly GCF_057233095.1. Taxonomy (NCBI): domain Eukaryota; kingdom Metazoa; phylum Chordata; class Lepidosauria; order Squamata; family Helodermatidae; genus Heloderma; species Heloderma suspectum. The sequence continues at coordinate 126,990,004 of NC_139462.1, read as the reverse complement.
GTTATATTCATTCAAGTTCATGCATCACTAGAAATTTAATTATTTTTGTACTACAATATATTGGCCGATTAACTTCATAGGATCAGACGTTAGGTAACATTTTGTATTGGTGTGTGAATCAACATCATCATTATCATGATGCACTGGAATTCCTGTCAAGGTCTTTTGAGAAGTCAGATGAGGTTAACTCAACAATCACTCATGAAAAATTGTTACACACCATAACCAAATTTGAAAGGTGCCACAATGGCAACTTTGTCCTTTGTGCCAGCAGGAATATTAGAAACACAGCGATGAGCACACTCTCTGAAATCACTGGCTCTGAATTCCTATGGTGGGGTAGGCAAGGTTTTTAGGGCCGTGTCCAATTTGAGAAACTGTCCTGGGCACCAACCACAAAATTGCTGCCATGGGAGGCATGGTTAGTCACAAAGGACCAATAACTGGCCCAAAAGACTGAGTACAAGGCAGAGCCCCAACATACTAAACAACTCTTTTGAACCTACACTTTTCACCACCAACAAAAACCTATTTCACAGCAATCCAAACTGCTGGTAAGAAAATGTGTTAATTAAAAAAACAAGTGGGAGGCCTAGGGCATGTTGGTGGGTGCCAAAAAAGGTGTTCAGGGCACATACATTATCTACTCGTTGTATGGGATCCCAGTCCCCTTTGGCAGTCAGCTCATTAAGGTGACAGTCACTCTGAAATTCCTGAAAGGTTTTGGCTGCCTGAAAACTGTGGGCCATCTTGCCCACTTGACATGACTCCTTTCTCCCTCATAGAGGCAGCTTTATATTGTTCTGCTGGTGTTTTACAACTGGTTCCCCTGCAGGAATCCCAGGAGTACCTTTAACCTGAAACCTGGTGGAGATCAGAATTGCTCTGTTCCCCTTGTCCACCCTTCTCCAGATGGCTCTAATGATGCTTACTAGCCACATCCCTTGTCTGCTATGTTATCAAAAGATGTAAGCACTTGGGATCATGCTACAGCAAAGTATTGTAATGTTGTTTCAAGAAAGGGACTTGTTTCTGTGGTTGATATGGTAACTAAGCTGATCTTGCCTGCCCAGAGACACAGTTTGAGCAAGCTGAAAAGAAAAGTCTTGCATGAGTCTCACTTCTGAGGGTAGCATTTATAAGCACACCTGGTTACAATATCAAAAGAACAGCACCCCCTGCAAGGCTAAGGTTGCTTCTTGGCTTTATCTAGCTTGAAAAAAAAGTTAATCTGATACAGTGTCACAACAATGCAGTGACTGAAATGCATTTTAAAACCACTGCCATAGCAACAGAGCTCAAGCTTAATATGCACAAATTCCACTGCAACAATGCAAAATTAATTCAGTAACTCATTAGTGGTGGAATGTACAGCATAGCATTATCGTGCACAGGTTTGTTTTTAGATTGAAATTATGAGGATAAAAAGACCAGAAGAGGAAAAGAAAATTGGCTTGTTCCTCATCAGTGAATAGTGGGTACCTTAGAGTAGGTTACTCATCCCACCTGCTCCAGAAGCAAGACTAAGAAAATATTTTAAATGCTGTCTCTTCTGGTGAGAAGACCCCACACACCCCACACCCCGTTTCAGTTCATATTACAGCCCAGACAGTAAAACATGCAGACAGACAGACACACACACACACACATACACACGGACCATGAGAAGAAGACACAGTAAATCATTCCTATAATAAAAAAAGGAAGGGGAGAGGGTAGAACAGCAAGTCACCTACAGAACTCAAACTGAACCTAACTCAATGCTTTGCGAGCCAGAACAAGTCACTCCTAATCTATCCTATGAGCAGCAAACACATTTGAAGGGGGGGAGCTGGATATGCTTCCACCCAGTGTTGGGAGAGGTAGCCCTCAGTAATCTGCAGATGCACGGGTGAGTGCCCAACAAGTTTGAACCTGGGCCACCAAAATGCTCCTCTCATGCAGCCTCCCACCCTCGAGTCATTACCTAACAGAAGCTCACTTTCTGCTCCCTCAACGGCATCTAGTAACTCTGTATGTGTACTCGTGTGGTTCAGCATCTCTGCTGGGCTTCAGTAGCTTATGAATTTTAGAATGAAAATAACATAATATTTTATAATAGAAAATAGGCACAGGATTACTTCAAGTTATTTGTTTACAGGTGGGAAAGGATTCTGGATTTTCAGCTAGCCTTCTTGGGAAAAATTTAAAAGCACTGCCCTCCTCACCCTTTGCTGATCTTGTCTGTCCTCCAGTGAAATCAACTTCCTTTCCAGGTACTGGACATGCTTCAGGAGCAACACTCTGGTTTCCCTGCTTGAGAACTGCTTCAAGAATAGCCATCTTCTGCTGGAGCTTCTTTAAGTTGTTTTGCATGGCATCTCTTTGCTGCACATAGAAGAAAATGGAACACGGGATTTGCGTGTGAACACTGAACAGAGTATCACTGCATGTCATGTGTGGTTAGACAGGTGGCTAGAGGGAACAAGGCCTTTTAAGCTGTGGCACTCTTTCTCTCTCCAGGGAGGTTTGCCGGGGAACTATGCTGCATTTCCTTAGTTATTGTAAACCACCAGGGAAATTTTGAATTGAATAGAAATGGCTAACGGGCTTAAAAAGGGTTACTCCTCCCTAGCTCCAGCAGGCAGGACAATTCTAATTATGCTTACTTGATCCTCTCAAGTGGAAAGAGCTTCTCACACAGCCAAGAAAAATCTCAGAAGACAATAAAACCACGCAACTCTACTCATAACTGTGGCTGACAATGCAGAGCTATAAAAAACAGTACAGGGAAGGATGACGGGGCGGATAGAAGGTTATCCTCAGCACTCAAATTATTCTGACTCACAGCCCTAGGAGTCAGAGGACTCTCCCAGCCTGACCACAAGCAATGAGATATCCATATCTGGGTGGGTAGGATGCGCTCCACCCCCTGAAGTGAACTAATGCATTGTAAGTTCAACATTTCTTTCTCCTTCAGCGGAGGTGGATATCCTAGCATCAGATGTCCAGAAACATTATCATCCCTGAACAGGTAACCTGCTGCCTCTGAAATCAAGTTTGAACTACCTGTTGAAGTACCTGCTTCTCCACAGAGGGAGAGGTGTCCAACTTGTAATGGCAAGACAAAGGTAGACACAGAAGACCATCTGTGTGTGTCAGCTAAAGGTACAATAGAAACTGAACTCAGGTGCTCAAAGGGTGGCCTAGTAGTGCCTGCAGTGGAGATCCCAAGTACCTCGTTGAGATCCAAGTGGTGGTTGGTGGAAACCTTCTTGGAGGCAAATAAAGAATCCACCACCCTTCCCTTGTAGCCTAGGTACTGAAAGACTTGCTCAGCCTCCAGACAAAGAAGTGCAATGCAGATCTGAATGGAATACTGGTTCCTGGTTCAACGGATCAGATGTGATATGAAGATGCCATGGTTGTCCCTGTGACAGGCTTTCAGATTAAAAAAACAGGCCCGTTGAGGCCAATTGGGTACCACTAGAAGTGTGGGGGGTACTTGTGGCCCTCCAGATGTTTTGGTTTACCACTCACAAGCTGGCACAGCCAACAATGAGGGGAGCTGTAGGTCAAAACATCTGGAGAGTCGCACATTGCCTACCCCACACAAATTACCTCTTCTACACTAATTGTTCTGACAACCCTGGCAAGGAAAGCAGTCTGTGGAAACACATATAGAAGTTGCCTCAACCAAGATGGCAGAAGGGGGTCCCTGGCTTATGCCACCTCAGACTGGAATCTGCTCACTGTGAAACTGACTGAAGAAGCAAACACATCCACTACAGTAACCCACAAGACTAATCAGTTCAGGTTTCATTCTCGCTTATCTACATCCTGCTGACTCAGCCAGCCAGCCTTGGTGTTTAAGACCTCCCACACACGGTCTGCCAACAGGGATCTTAGATTTCCCTTTGCCTAAAGAGAAGAACTGCTTCCAGCAGGAGCAAAACAGACCTTGTGGCCTTCCATCAATTCATGTGGGCCTTTACTGTATGTTATCCATCTGGTCTTGCACATCCTTCCCTCTGCAAGAAGCTTTGACGAGCCAACTGGATTGCCTAGAGTTCCAACCAACTGATGAGACTGGCTTTGGTCCTGGATCATTTAACCTGCTCTGGAAGCCCCTTGCAGCACACTCAACTTAGAATCATAAAATAGTAGGGTTGGAAGGGGCCTATATGACCATCGAGTCCAACCTCCTGCTCAGTGCAGGAATCTAAGTCAAAGCATCCCTGCCAGATGCCCAGTTTCATCTTGAACGCCTCCAGTGTGGGAGAGCCCACTACTTTCCTAGGTAATTGGTTCCATTGTCGTATTGTTCTAACAGTCAGGACGTTTTTCCTGACGTTCAGCCAGAATCTGGCTTCCTGTCACTTGAGCCCATTCTTCCGTGTCCTGCACTCTGAGATGATCAAGAAGAGATCCTGGCCTTCCTCTCTGTGATAACCTTTCAAGTACTTGAAGAGCGCTATCCTATCTCCCCTCAGTCTTCTCTTCTCAAGGCTAAACATGCCCAGTTCTTTCAGTCTCTCCTCATACGGCTCTGTTTCCAGTCCCCTGATCATCTTTGTTGCCCTCCTCTGAACCCTCTCCAGCTTGTCTGCATCCTTCTCAAAGTGTGGTGCCCAGAACTGGACACAGTACTCAAGACGAGGCTTAACCAGTGCTGAGTAGAGGGAAACTAGTACTTCATGTGATTTGGAAGCTATGATTCTATTAATGCAACCCAAAATAGCATTTGCCTTTTTTGCAGCAACATCACATTGTTGGGTCATATTTAGCTTGCAATTGACAACAATTCCAAGATCCTTCTCGTTTGTAGTATTGTTGAGCCAAGTATCCCCCATTTTGTGCATTTGGTTTCTTTTTCCTAGGTGCAGAACTTGGCATTTATCCCTGTTAAAATTCATTTGGTTGTTTTCTGCCCAGCGCTCCAGCCTATCAAGATGACTTTGAATTTTGTTTCTGTCTTCCAGGGTATTAGTTATCCTGCCTAATTTTGTGTCATCTGCAAATCTGATAAGCATTCCCTGCACCTCCTCCTCCAAGTAATTAATAAAAATGTTGAAGAGCACTGGGCCCAGGACAGAGCCCTGCGGTACCCCACTTATCAAACTTGTATTTGTGGTGACCTGATGAACTGATTTAGGGCCTTCAAGTTCAGTACAGCTCTGCCATTCCTGTTCTGTTTTGGGGGAACCTAGAGGAGCAAGCAGGTACTGTAGCAATGTTCTTGCAATGATACTAATCTTATGGCTTGGATGTCCAGCATATGCTGGATGGCCTAAAGGACCATGATGTTTGCTGGCTTTCTGTGACCTTGGGGGTGTAAGAAATTTGTCTAGATCAGATAAAAATTTCTCATGACAATAATCCTCTCTACTTATCTGATGTACCCATTCAACTGTGGAAGAGTACTTCCATGCTTGATAAAACAGCTGAAGCCTCCCTCCCACAAGTTGGATAGCTCAATCAAAATGTGGACACAGTGTGCAGCAGCTGTGAAAAGCAGAATTCTATGCTAGGAATCATTAGGAAAGAGAATGAAAATAAAACTGCCTATTCTGTAATATCTTTATACAAATCTGCAGTGCCCTGAGGTTTAATTAGCCCATGGTGGGTTGTCATGTCATCCAATGTCATGTCAGAGTCCATCTTATCCAGCTGCTCCTTTTCTACATCATGGATTGTGTTTACCTTACTAATCCAATCTGCTCTAAAAGTGACAAAGGGTTACAGTTCAACAATGCTCCCGGTAAGGCAGCTTGTTCCAGTCTTCTACTGGCCTTCCAAAAAGTCTCCTCTCTCCAGATCCTAATTTCCCTTGCTGAAGGTTGTCTGCATTAGTCCTTCACAGCCACATCTGAAAGTGCAGAATTTCATACCTGTGTAGTAAGGATCTCACTCTGGGAGGATAATCCTGATGAATCCCCCAGGTGGCTAGCTTCGCTGTCGTAGCCTAGGGTTTCTTCACCTTCAAAAGACCAAAAACATTTCACATACAGTAAATTGGAGAGCACAGAGAGACAATTCCCAAGTGGAGCCCATGCCCAACACACCCCAGGAAGAAATGTGGAAAGCTTTGCTGAAAGAGCAACAAGAAAGGATGGGGAAGGTTATGAAACTACAGAGCCCCAACCTTTCCTGCAAAATAAAAACTTGGACTAATTGGATAAGCCATGAAAACTGCAGAAATATTCCCAATTTCTACATGCCAGGAATGAATGTTCAGATAACTGGGAATATTCAATGCTAGGCAATGACAACAAGGCCAAGCAAAGTATGAAAATATATTGGCAGTAAAATCTCAGAAGGTAGGGGACTGCACAACTTCAAAAATAGAAGAAATGACTCTTCAATTCTCTCTCTGGTGGTAGAAAAATTAAGCAAACTTGCTTCATTTGCATATTTTATTTAGATCTTAAGAATCTGTTCTCCCTAGAAAATATATGTATTTCCTTATGAGCAGCTTGAACCACTGAGGGCTTCATTTTACTAAACAGTCACCTCTTGAGAAACTACCACCTGCTTTAGAAAGACTGTTTCAGCAGGGACTCAGAGAACCAGTTGTTCCCACTGTTACCATGGAGTTTTTATCTCAACCTCTAAGTAATGGCAACCTAAGCATCAATAGGTCTAAATCCTTTTTAAAGCCACTGGTCAACACTATATCTGATAGCAATGAATTTCACTGCTTATATTATGTACTGTGTTTATATACAAGTCCATAAACTAAATCCATCAACATTCCTCAGTAGAAACTGCGGGTATATACTTGCTCATTTGAGTAATATATAACCTCTAAGAAAAGGATATGTTGCACTCTTGCTATAGGCTATTTTAGAGCTAATTCATGCTTTATGCAGCATTACAAGTAAATTGGTGTCTGCTGCAGTAAATATGCAAAATATTTGGGGATGTGCATCCTCCCACTATAGTCAGGAAACACAGAGGGTATACGCAATAGCTCAGGGTACACCTACTCTCAGAGGAAAAAAACGAACATCTCCTTTTCATTTAGCATTTGAAATGCAAGAGGAAAGCTTTCAAGGGAGACAGGACTCTTCCTGGACATTCAAAAAAGTTAGCATCCTTAGGTATTTCTGTGTCTGGGCATGCAGATGTAGGCTTTCTCATAAAACATACTGCACCATAGAAACATCTTTACCCTAACTAAGCTGGTGAGGCAAAAGAGAGAGATTTCAAGTTGCAGATAAGTGTTTTAAAATAAAATAAAATCATAACAGCAATCACAGCTTTGTACCTAAATTGGATTCTGAATTCATATATTCTTGCTGTTCATCTTGCAAATGACCAACATCTCTGGAGACACTACCCATGGGTTGAGGGTCTTTTTTATTCCTGCTGAGACTTGCCAGCTTTTCTCTGGAACTAAGAGCTAAAGTTAAGTGTCTTGAGTCATGAGGTTTGCTGCTAGAGTCCCCAGATGCATGTGACTGGGAGGAAAACAAATTTACAGAGCACTCCGATTCCTGGCTTGGAGAGACATCCCCAACCTTGCATTTGAGGTTACTTATGCTGCTACTCTTCCATGCTAGCATCTCTGTTGATGGATCCTTTTCTTTCATTGGTTGTGATGGTGTGCTTGCTGATTTACCACATATCAGTGCCTGAAAGCACGGCAACTCTTCATCTTCACTGGAATCTTCCTCTTCTGAAGATGGCAGCTTCCGCACCACTTTCTGGCATGCTGAAAAATGGCCTTTACTCTTCAATGTGGAACTGCTTCTGTTGTTGCTGTCCAGATCTCTCCCAAGGAGGGGCTGTTTATCTGCTTCAGCAGACATGGCTAAGGTATCTTTCCTGTCCATTTCCCAAAGGTTAGGCGAGCCCTCTTTGTTTTTGATGGAAGGGCCCAGCAAGCCCTCTGGTGTCTCCGATAACAGCTCAAAACCACAGGACTCCTCCTCAGTGAACTGTTCCGCATTCTCTCCAGGAACCAGGCACTTAGGAGCACCTGGGCTGGAGAGATCCATTGCTTTTCCTATGCCACTATTCAGTTGCTTTTGTTCCATGCTGCTTTTATTTTCATTACGGACATAGCTAAATTCAGGAAGTGGTGACTGACAAATTACAGGACTTGTCTGCATCAGTTCTGGCTTAGAGTGTAACACCAGCCCTTTGTTTTCAGTGCCTTCCAGTCCTGCTTGTTGAAAGTTGCATGCACTGGAACTTGTCTTATTAACGAAGGTTAAACTGGTGTCTTGGAAGCTGCTATTTCTCCCAACACCTGGCATGCTACTACTGCTGCCGACATTTGGGCTTGCAGTTCCCCCCTCTATTTGTGGAGATTCTCTTTTTTCAACTGGTGGCTCTTGACTTTGCACCTGACTTACATCCTCTACATTCTTGGTGGCTGACTGCACTAGCATGGATGGCTGATCTGGGGATGGAACTTGTGAGGAAAGCTGAAGATGCTCAGTTCTATCCTTATGCTCAGGGAAATGGGAGGAGCCAGATGCCAGTCTTTGGACAGAGATTACTTTATTCACCTCGCAGACAATAGCTTCTCTCCTCTTCTCACAAATCCCGTCCATGTTTTGACTTGATTTCTTCAAACAGTCAACCTTGCTGTTTTCCATCCTGCCAACACTCAACTCCCGTTGAATTTCTGCAGCAGATTCCTTCCCTGGTCGTTGATGCAGCAAAAATGACTGGCGTTTGCAGCATCTGAATATCTTCCGCATGAAGCCTGTATCTAGTTCACTATCATCAGTTTCTGGGTTCAACTCCAAAGTCCCTGTAGCTTTATTATCTGTTTCAGGGTGCGTACAGATTTCTGTCACAACATCTGTGCAAAATGCATCACCCTCTGATGTCAGGGTACACAATGCATTCTTCTCAGGTTGATGTGCTACTAGAAACTGCTTGTCCTCAGAATTGGTTTGCTCCACCTCTGTAGGATGAAACTTCAGGAGTGAACAAGTGTTTTGGGAGTTTACATTGGGAACAACGCAACAAGGACTGTGCCCCTGTGAGGTTTGTTCAATCCTCAGAAGATTTTTTACAATTCCCATCCCACAAGGAGAGGTTGCTGGGTTGATACAAGCCTTACTTGCATCACCTTCCATGCCCATCAGGCTGGTATCTGACAACGAAATGCCCTTTTGCAGCCCGCCCTGCAACACATTGGGCTCATCTTCTTCTATGAAGGGAGATGGCACATTCCCTACTCGAGACCACCTTCGCTTCTTTTCTCCCTCATCCTCTCGTTTCCTTTCTCTCTTTGCTGGTTCACTTCTCCTCCAGGCTTCTTCTGTGAGCAACTGAAGCCTCCTGCTCTGCCTGACTTGCATCTGGCCTGTTCCCAGTTCCCTTGGCTCCTTGTCATCTACCTTTATCTTGGGATCCTCAGGGAACCTGGAACATCTCTCTCTCACCATCTGCAGTGCACCAAGTGGCCTGTTTAATAGTTTACTTCTCTTGCTCAAGGAGTTACCTTTCTTCTTCAGATTTTTCAGGTTTGATTCTGGAAATTCATGGCACCTGCTCTGAGGTTGCTCACTTGCATCAGCTTTCAAAACGGACACCCCTTCCATGACAAGTACCGCTGACAACTCAGCTTCTTTTTGATCTGCTACAGGTCTGTCATCTATAAGAGCAAGGGCTTGGTTGCATGCTTCCAAAGGAGAATTTTCATCTCCACCAGGCCTCTTAGTACTTTCTGTCACATCCTGCCCTCTGACGAAGTCATTGGCCTTCCTCTTTCTCGTTAAGGTTTTTCTTATGTGTGTATCACAGGATTTTGTATTCAAAGCAATGCCTTCCTCTGCTTGGAATTGGATTGTTTCCCTCTCATTCCAAAGGAGGTTTGACTTGCGTTCCCTCTTGTATGTTCTCCCAAATATTTTATCTTCAATTTTCGAGGCAACTGGTTTGGACAAAAGTCTGTCTCCTTCACACCCCACTGTGAGTTCCCATTGGTCTTCCATCTGCTCAGTCTTCTGGGAGACACAAGAATCTGCATCTGACAAATATGGGTCCAGATCCTGATTCACCTCCTCAGTGAGAACATCCTGCAGGGAGCCAGGGGAAAGGACCTCCTTGCTTTTAGAAAACCACTCATTGACTTTCTGGATGCTCCGCTTCAGTCTCTTCTTAGGGACTTGACTCAAAGGACTGTCAGGTGTAGTCTGGGAATGCAGCAGCTGTTCCTCATCTTCACACAGGTTTTGTGCACTTTCAACAGGCAATACAATGCCAGCCCTTTCTGTGCCATTACCTGCCTGTTGATCTGCAGAGGGCTTTGTAGCTTCACCAACAAGCTGCAACATACTGAGTAAAGAGCAAGAATCATCCTCACGTATGGAACTGGAGTCAGGTTTCCTGGCATGTTTAGCCATGAAAAGATCTGGAAAAGACAAACTCTGACTCCTCTCCACAGCCACATTCTCAACGGCTTCAGCGTTCTCAGGGCTGGCTCGAGTGCCTTCTGGGCTTCCTAGTCCTTCTTCCAAGTAACCATATGCACCTGAAAAGAGAAGACCTTAAAAATGAGATTGGCTTATCTCTAGTTTTTCCTTCCTTTCCTGCTTGTTTCCCAGAAATTCTATTCACAGTTGCCCTACCCTAACCCAAAGAGGTTTCTTTGACAAGTAAGCTGTGATCAGGGGATGGTGCTTCTAAGCATGCTTATAAGTGAGCAGCTCTAGAATAATTCTACCGGCTAAGAGTACTGTTGGCTCCACAGTATTCAGTTCACAAATAGCAGTCCTTGGCACCAGAGCCCTTTATTCTTTTCCTCTTTTTTTTTTTTGGCTGTTCAAGTATACATCCCCCACTTTAATGTAAGTCCTTTACTATACCAGCAGGCTGGTTCAGAAACCAAAAATTCCTGGGGAGAGCAATCCTATGGCCCCTAGACAGAGTCTGGGGGCCATAGGATATTTCAGATTCCTGAATCCAAGGCCAGAAACAGTGCTCCAACCTCAGATGCAAGGAGTCTGAGCTCCCCGCTCCCTTGCAGCAGGCGCAGAGAGAACTGCACCAGCTGCCTCTACGAGCTCGCAAACGTGAGCTTGGAAAGGATGGAAAGGATGGAAAGGGGGAGGGTTTGTGGGCAGGGAGGGGAGGAGAGCTGGGCAGCTGGCTTACAAAGAACGCTCCAGCTGCAGCAGCCTCCTTCCCTCCCTCTCCGCAGAGCCCCAGCTAGATGAGCGAAATCATCTGTCTAGTGAAAATGCAGGGCGAGAGGAGCGCAAAGGTGACGATCACCTCTGTGCTCCTCCTGCCCTGCATATGATGCCCATTAGCCCCTGAGTTTGGAGGCTGACAAACATCCCCACAGGCTTGCACCCTAAGTCAAATAAAGATTAATGGAAATGTATAAAGCACTTTTCTGAATGGTATGGAGTGCTTTAGAACTGGAAAAAAGCAGTATCTGCTACCACGGGCATAATTATGGAAAGATAGGTCTAGCATTACACTCTTACTCTTTTAAAATCTCTGCGTTGCTGCTAGGTTTTATGCTAGTTGTACTTTTATACTGCAGTATTAATGTTTTTATATTTTATATTGTTTTTATGCTGTACTTGTGATTTTAACTTTTGTGAATTGCCCAGGGAGCTTTGGCTATTGGGTGGGATAGAAATGTAATAAATGAATACACACATACATTAACACTGTCCACATGGATATAGGTATAAAAGCTTAGAAATCAAATAGGGCTTAAGTGGCGTTTTCAAGACTAAAATTTTATTTAGTGGTAGGTTCTACTGCCATTAAACAATTTTCCCCCTTCAAATGCTGACTAAGAAAAAGGAGAGAATATAAATAATCATATTCCATATATTTTCAATCAGAGTATCTGGTATGAATGGTCAAAGTACATATAACATTAAACACACTATTTTATTTTAAAAAGGTAGACTTATACTGACCACATTTTGAAGGAAAAAGCTGCTGTGTGGGGCCTTGATCTGGGCCTCCTGCCAGTTTCCTAACAAAAATTCCCCCTCCCAGTGGTTGTTTGCCCTCGAAGGTACTATTACTGCAAACAGCATTTTCAGGGGCAAATAGCAGCCGGGGGGGGGGGGGGTTATCTGGTGGGAAACTGCTGTGAAGCCCCAGTCAGGATCAAAGTCTAGATAAGGGTCCCACATACCTGCTTTTCCTTCAAAATAAAAAAGGCCAGCTTAAGCACCCTTTTAGGGAAAAAATGCTTAAAATAACATGCTGTTTGGCCCTAAAATTTACACATCATAAAACAGAACAACTCTTGAGGCCCATTTTATGATAGGTAGAAATTAGAACTGCAGGCTTTACTTGATGTGATGAATTGATTTAACCAATTTTTAAAAGCAGGTAGCAAATCCTTTTCCAAAGCAACAAGCACCCATGTTTAAAATTGTTGTTCAGTCGTTAAGTCGTGTCCGACTCTTCGTGACCCCATGGACGCCAGGCCTTCCTGTCCTCCGCTCTCTCCCGGAGTGTGCTCAAGTTCATATTCATTGCATCCTCTGCCATCCCCTTCTCCTTTTGCCTTCAGTCTTTCCCAGCATCACGGTCTTTTCCAATGAGTTCTCTCTTCGCATTAGGTGGCCAAAATATTTGAGCTTCAGCTTCAGTATCTGTCCTTCCAATGAGCACTCAGGGTTGATTTCCTTTACGATTGACTGATTTGACCTCCTTGCAGTCCAGGAGACTCGTAAGAGTCTTCTCCAGCACCACAGTTTGAAAGCATCAATTCGTTGGTGCTCAGCCTTCCTTATAGTCCAGCTCTCACAGCCATACATTACTACTGGGAAAACCATAGCTTTGATTATACGAACCCTTGTCAGCAAGGTGATGTCTCTGCTTACTATGCTGTCTAGGTTTGCCATAGCTTTCCTCCCAAGGAGCAAGCGTCTTTTAATTTCATGGCTACAGTCACCGTCTGTGGTGATCTTGGAGCCCAAGAAAATAAAATCTGTCACAGCTTCCATTTCTTCCCCTTCTATATGCCAGGAAATGATGGGGACAGATGCCATGATCTTAGTTTTTTTAATGTTGAGTTTCAAACCAGCTTTTGCACTCTCCACTTTCACCCTCAACAAGAGGCTCTTTCGATCTTCTTCGCTTTCTGCCATTAGGGTGGTATTGTCTACATATCTGAGGTTGTTGATAATTCTCCCGGCAATCTTAATTCCGACCTCTGATTCATCCAACCCGGCGTTTCTCATGATGTACTCTGCATATAAATTAAATAAGCAGGGCGACCACATACAGCCTTGTCGTACTCCTTTCCCAATTTTGAACCAATTGGTTGTTCCATGTCTGGTTCTTACTGTTGCTTCTTGACCCTCGTACAGGTTTCTCAGGAGACAGGTAAGGTGGTCTGGTACTCCCATCACTTTAAGAATTTGCCACAGTTTGTTGTGATCCACACAATCAAAGGCTTTAGCGTAGTCAATGAAGCAGAAATAGACGTTTTTCTGGAATTCTCTTGCTTTCTCCATGATCCAGAGAATGTTGGCAATTTGATCTCTAGTTCCTTTGCCCCTTTGAAACCCAGCTTGTACTTCCGGTAGTTCTTGGTTCGCATACTGCTGAAACGTAGCTTGTAGGATTTTGAGCATAAACTTGCTGGCATGTGAAATGAGCACAATTGTACGGTAGTTTGAACGCTCTTTGGCATTGCCCTTCTTTGGAATTGGAATGTAAACTGACCTTTTCCAGTCTTGAGGCCACTGCTGAGTGTTCCAAATTTGTTGGCATATTGAGTGCAGCACTTTAACAGCATCATCTTTTAGGATTTTAAATAACTCAGCTGGAATACTGTCACCTCCACTAGCTTTGTTGTTAGTAATGCTTCCTAAGGCCCACTTGACTTCACTCTCTAGGATGTTCAGCTCAGGTTCAGTGAATGCACTATCATGGCTATCAGGGACATTCAGATCTTTCCTGTATAGTTCTTCTGTGTATTCTTTCCACCTCTTCTTAATCTCATCTGCTTCTGTTAGGTCCCTGCCTTCTTTGTCCTTTATCATGCCAGTCTTTGCACAAAACATTCCCTTGATATCTCCGATTTTCTTGAAAAGATCTCTAATCTTTCCCATTCTATTGTTTTCCTCGATTTCTTTGCATTGTTCATTTAAGAAGGCCTTCTTGTCTCTCCTTGCTATTCTCTGGAAATCTGCATTCAGTTGGATAGATCTTCCCCTTTCTCCCTTGCTTTTCGCTTCCCTTCTTTCCTCAGCTACTTGTAAAGCCTCCTCAGACAGCCACTTGGCTTTCTTGCATTTCTTTTTCTTTGGGATGGATTTCGTTGCTGCCTCCTGAACAATGTTACGGACCTCCACCCATAGTTCCTCAGGCACTCTGTCTATCAGGTCTAATCCCTTAGATCTATTCATCACCTCCACTGTATATTCATGAGGGATATGATTTAGGTCATACCTGAACGGCTTAGTGGTTTTCCCTACGTTCTTCTATTTAAGCTGAAATTTTGCAACAAGAAGCTCCTGATCTGAGCCACAGTCAGCTCCAGGTCTTGTTTTTACTGACTGTATAGAGCTTCTCCATCTTTGGCTGCAAAGGACATAATCAATCTGATTTCGATATTGACCATCTGGTGATGTCCATGTGTAGAGTCGCCTCTTGTGCTGTTGGAAAAGAGTGTTTGCTATGATCAGCGTGTTCTCTTGGCAAAACTCTATTAGCCTTTGTCCTGCTTCATTTTGCACACCAAGGCCATGCTTGCCTGTTATCCAGGTGATTTCTTGACTTCCTACTTTAGCATTCCAATCCCCTATGATGAAGAGGACATCTTTTTTTGGTGTTAGTTCTAGAAGGTGTTGTAGGTCTTTATAGAACCGATCAACCTCAGCTTCTTCGGCCTGAGTGGTTGAAGACTTGAATTCATAAACTTGAATTACTGTGATGTTGAATGGTTTGCCTTGGATTCGTACTGAGATCATTCTATCGTTTTTGAGATTGTACCCCAGTACTGCTTTTCCCACCCTTTTGTTGACTATGGGTGCTACTCCATTTCTTCTCAGGGATTCTTGCCCACAGTAGTAGATATAATGGTCACCTGAATTAAATTCGCCCATGCTTGTCCATTTTAGTTCGTTGATTCCCAAGATGTCGATGTTCAATCTTGCCATCTCATGTTTGACCACCTCCAGCTTACCTTGATTCATTGAACTGACATTCCAGGTTCCTAAACAATATTGTTCTTTACAGCATCGGGCTTTCTTTTCACCATCAGACAAATCCACAGCTGTGTCCTTTCGGCTTTGGCCCAGCCACTTCACTCTTTCTGGTGCTACTTGGAAATTCCCTCTGCTCTTCCCCAGTAGTATATTGGACACCTTTCGACCTGAGGGGCTCATCTTCCAGCATCATATCTTTTAGCCTTGTGATACGTTCCATGGGGTTTTCTTGGCAAGAATACTGGAATGGGTTGCCATTTCCTTCTCCAGTGGACCACATTTTGTCAGAACTCTCCGCCATGACCTGTCCGTCTTGGGTGGCCCTGCATGGCATGGCTTCACTGAGTTACGCAAGCCCCTTCGCCACAACAAGGCACTGATATCAAAGGCAAACTGCCACCTTTGTTAAAGATGCTCCAAAAACGCATCTCTTCAAACACTTGTAATATAATTGATCAACTAACAGGAGTGGGCAAGTTGTGGCTTTCCAGGTGTTTTAGCCTACAACTCCCATCAGTCCTAGCCAGCATAGCAAATGTGAGGGATGATGGGAGTTATAGGCCAAAACATCTGGAAGGCCTTCAGTTGCCCACCCCTAAACTAAAAGATCATATGACAAGAATCTAATGAACCATATGATTAGTTCCTAAAGATGGGGGAGAAATAATTTGGTTTGTATTTTAACACGAACCAACTTAATTTGCACTTCCCAAACTAATAAAAGTACTGAAACGCAATTATCCTTTGGTTTTCTCACTTCTCTGAATTTTGCAACACAGTTCTCTGATAAAAAAACGTGTACAAAAATGCATACACTAGGGGGAAATGCATATATTTGGGGAAAGCATTCACAAAAAATAATATATTAGAGGAAATTGCATATAAAAATGCATATGAATTTTGTGTGGATTTTAGAAAAAACAAAGCTCATAGAAAATGAAACAGACAGATTCATCCACCCTACTAATTCCATATGCCCAAAGAGGCTTTCAGCATATGTGTTCAAAACAGAAGCCACCTCTCCTATTCACTCTATGCATCATGGCAACAGATTTTGAAACTGAGGGGATTCCATTTACAATGAACTGGGCTGGAATAAGGGTTTGCTGATCAAGTATACCTAAATAGCTTTTTGTATTTGATCCTTCATCAGCTGGCACCCCTATTAATAAGCGTGGATCTAAAAAAGTAACAGACTAGCAAAATTTGCTTTACGTCAGTAATGAACTTATCCACCCACCCAAGACTGTAACACTGTTCAGTGCTTCAACATATCATAAAAAATAGACCTAGGAAAAGTGTGTTAGCCCAGTTCCAAAAGATCCAAGTGAACTAACTAGCTAGAGTTGTGAACAAGCCTGGTTAATACCAGGGTGTTTGGATTCCTGTATTAAGTGTCCCATCGTCCCAACTTCCATCTGGAGAGAAATCCTCATACCTAAGATATTTAATGATGCCCAGTCTTCAGCACTTGACTCAGGAAGTTCCATATGACAAGGGTTTAGGCTTTGATTCTTGGCACACCCTTCACCAACTTGAGACAAAGAATTACTTCCAAAACCCGCACTGTGGAGAAGAGTGAAACAAGGTGATTCAGGTGATCAAAGGATTAACTATCTGTCAGCCTCTTAAAATCAGGCTCAACACTGAATCCTACTCAGAAGACTAAATGAAACCAGAGACGTTCCTGGAGTATTGGTATATCACTTCCATCTATTGCTGGGAACTATAGCACACATATAGGAAGTGGAAGGCCACGCAACAAAGGAAGAGTACAGGCAGGTAGCACAGAATTGCAGGGATGGCGTCAGGAAGGCTAAAGTTGAGAACGAGCTGAGGTTAGCGAGGGATGCTAAAAGCAACAAAAAGGCTTTCTTCAGATATGTGCACAGTAAAATACAGAGGAAAGAAATGGTGGTTCAGCTATTCAATGAGGATGGCAAAATGATAACAGATGACAAAGAAAAGGCAGAAGTGCTCAATTCCTGCTTCGGCTCAGTCCTCTCCCAAAAGAGGGTCTATGACCCCCCTGGCAAAGGCGAAGTACAGGCTGAAGGGGCAGGACTACAGCTTGAGATCGACAGGCACATGGTCAAGGAATACCTAATTATTTTGAATGAGTTCAAATCCCAGGGCTAGATGAACTGCATTCTTGAGCAGGGGTCCCCAACCCTCGGATCGGTACCAGTCCGTGGCCTGTCAGCAACTGGGCCGCAGAGGTGTGTGAAACCCCCTCAGCTTGGGTCTGTGGGGGGGGGAGGCGATCCGTCCCCCCTCGCCGGACCCGGCCGGGTCCCCTCCGCAGCGAGTCCGCAGAGCTGCCAGCTGGCCGCTGGCAGACTCCCGGCTGCTGGTAAATCTACATAAATCTTTACGTAGCTGATTAATGCAAAGAATAGGGATGCAAATGGAGTCTGCTAGCGGACGCCATTTGTGTCCCAGTGGCCAGAAGTCCGCCAGCGGAACCCCCCACCCCAGTCCATGGAAAAATTGGACCGGTCCCTGGCGCCAAAAAGGCTGGGGACCGCTCTTCTAGAGTAATAAAGGAACTGGCAGAACAACTCTCAGAACCACTGTCTATTCTCTTGCAGAAATCATGGAGGACGGGTGAAGTGCCAGATGACTGGAGGAGGGCTAATGCTGTCCCTATCTTCAAAAAGGGGAAAAAGGAGGAACCTGGGAACTACAGACCAGTCAGTCTGACATCAGTCCCTGGGAACATTCTGGAGCAGAGTATAAAGCAATGCATCTGTAAGCCCCTTGAGAACAATGCAGTGATTACTCGAAGCCAACATGGATTTGTCAAGAACAAATGCTGCCAGACAAATCTGATCTCGTTTTTTGATCAGGTAACATCCCTTGTGGGCTGTGGGAATACTGTGGACATAATATACCTCGACTTCAGCAAAGCTTTCGACAAAGTGCCCCATGACATCCTGATTACCAAACTAGCTAAAATTGGGTGAGATTAAACAACTATCAGGTGGATCCACAGTTGGCTACAGAATCAGACTCAAAGACTGCTTATCAATTGGATCATCTCAAACTGGGGAGAGGTAACGAGCGGGGTACCGCAAGGCTCAGTCCTGGGCCCAGTGCTCTTCAACATTTTTAATGACTTGGAGGAGGTGGTGCTGGACATGCTGATCAAAATTGCAGATGACACAAAGTTGAGTGGGATAGGTAATACCCTGGAAGGCAGAAACAAAATTCAAAGTGATCTTGATAGGCTGGAGCGCTGGGCAGAAAACAACAGAATGACATTTAACAGGGATAAATGCCAAGTTCTGCACCTAGGAAAAAGAAACCAAATGCAGTTATAAGATGGGGGCTACTCGGCTCAACAATACTACAAGCGAGAAGGATCTTGGAATTGTTGATCACAAGCTGAATATGAGCCAACAATGTGATGTGGCTGCAAAAAAGGCAAATGCTATTTTCGGCTGCATTAATAGAAGTATAGCTTCCAAATCCTGTTAAGTACTAGTTCCCCTCTACTCAGCACTGGTTAGGCCTCATCTGGACTACTGTGTCCAGTTCTGGGCACCACACTTTAAGAAGGATGCAGACAAACTGGAGAGGGTTCAGAGGAGGGCAAAGAAGATGATCAGGGGAATGGAAACAAAGCCATATGAGGAGAGACTGAAAGAAATGGGCAAGTTTAGCCTTGAGAAGAGAAGACTCTTCAAGTATTTGAAAGGTTGTCACAGAGAGGAAGGCCAGGATCTTTTCCCCATCATCCCAGAGTGCAGGACACGGAAGAATGGGCTCAAGTTACAGGAAGCCAGATTCCGGCTGAACATCAGGAAAAATGTCCTGACTGTTAGAGCAATACGACAATGGAACCAATGAGCTAGGGTGGTGGTGGGCTCTCCCACACTGGAGGCATTCAAGATGAAGCTGGACAGCCACCTGTCAGGGATACTTTGATTTGGATTCCTGCATTGAGAGGGGGTTGGACTCGATGGTCTTATAGGCCCCTTCCAACCCTCCTATTCTGTGATTCTTTGATCCTTTATATTTTGCCTTCCCTTTCCCACAATGACTGTAAAGAGCTCTTCAAGAGACAAGCAGCTGATGGCAAAGCATACAACTCTGCACACTTGGTCCTCCTTCACTGTATTAGCAGCCCTAAATACATGTCCATTTGTGGTCTTTTTTTTTTCACCATAAATCATGTTGGAGATGATACTATCTGTAGAACACTTAGTCTAATAAGGCCACATAATGTGTCACAAGAGCCTTACTCCAGAGTATTCCTGTACCGATGCAGGAAAAAAAACAGAGTGCTGAAATCCCTTGGTTTACGGGAAATCTCAGGAAAACCTAACTCAGTGATTATGGCATGAACTTTCATAAGTGATAGACTGATTCACTGGAAATTTCGAGAGGACAAGTAGTACAGTGTCATACTCCAGGGCTCTAAACTGAATTGGAAACTCTGAATAAGTATATAGATAAACAGATCATAGATATCTGCTTTGCTTACCATATCACACTGATTACTTTTAAGTCAAGAGTACACACAGTCCTACCTATGTCCTACCCTGATCTCTAAGATTGACCGAAGAAGCCCCCTGTTGAGGACATCACCTACGCACCAATTTAATTTTGGTTAAATCTTGTAAAAATCCTCAAGGACAGATAGACCTGATTGAAATATAAACTGTGTTGTTGTTACAAGCATGAGCCTCAGGCTGATGCACAATTTGTTAACAAGTCAGTATATCGAACCAGGACAATATCCCATCTTGTTAACTATGATTTAAGTAAGCTACCATTTCCCAACTTCTGATGCAGCAATAAACTGTGGTTTATTTCTAAACAGGAATGGAAACTTTAAATCTTTCATACATGAATTCACAGTTCATGCACATAACAACAACCCATGCTTGCTTGTTATTTGTGAAGTATCCCCAGTAGTTGTTCCACTTCAATGAAACTCAGCTCCACTGAACTGGAGATTCAGTAGAGGCAGTTTAAAATCTATTGAACAAGCAGCTGGTTATTAAGCAGCAGTGATGGCTATCTTTATTTTTTGCCATTTATAATTAACATAGTGTTATCTTCTCTGACCCTCAGATATGAAAGCAGATGAAAACTAGCAAATTCATTAATAGTCCATTTCAAAGGTTCTGGGGCTGTGCTCCACAGAGCCTAGCAGCTGGTGGCCCTAGGCTGAATCAAGCTCCCTAAGCGATACCACCCCACACCTCTTCTTCCTATTCCTTCCCTTCCACATTTTCACAAACAGCTCAGGAGGTGGAGGAGCACTGAACATTCCCTACGAAGAACCTAAGCACTCAACAAGCAGGAGCCTAAGCAGCCGCCACTCTTTCTTATCCAGAATGCTTCTCTTCAGAGGATGTTAACGGGAACAACTTTTTACAAGGCATGAATTTTTTCCCTCTCATCTGCACTGCACAGATGCAATTCACTGATCCTGAGGGCCAGAAGTACTACAGCACCTTCTCCAGAGTGAGATAGTACCTAATCTCCCTGGAGATACAGCAGAGGAAATGATAAATGCTGAAAACCAAGGAGATGCTGACAACACAAAGTGAAGGCTCTACTCACCACCTGACAGCCCCCGCCTTCTTAAAGACATCTTCAGAGGAGTCTGAACCTTAAAATTATGAAAAGGGAATTCAATCAGCATTGCTGGCTAGAGTTCCAGCAGGATCACAACCACTCTTTGTATTCAGACCCTAGTGCTTTTCCTCAAATATCCCATAAAACTCAGGTTGCCCAATTCAGCAACTGTGTTCAGAAGCATTTAAATCAAAGGTATCTGCTGGCAGAGATCTTATAGGAATATGAATAGTGTATCTGTATCATGGGCCCAAAAAAGTTAAGTTGGGGCAGGAACTGGACTAAGCCAAGTAGACCAGGGTCCCCAAAGTGGTGCCCATGGGCACCCAATTATTTTTTAATCTATTTTTTGCATTTTTTAATGAACACATATAAATTTGTATGAAATACATACAACTTTCTAGCAATGATACATGGGTTTCAATAAAAGGGGACCAAATATCCAAATAAGTATCCATTTGAAGGTGGCATCTATATGCCACCCATTCAAATACTGAAAGCATCGTAAGGTCCTCAGTCCATTGCATAATAGGAGGATTATAGGACTGCATTATTGCAGTGTTGCAATATCAGTCTTTTAGCTGTCAAAAGGGTATAGAGAATCAATTTAAACTAACAATTTGTTAATTTCCATTAAGCAGGTAAATAATTTATGTTCAGTTACTATATTGGAAAAGTTTAAAAGAAGCATTAGCTGCACTGCACCACTAGACAATCCCTTATTAAAAAGATATTGCAGTGCCCAATAGTCACAAAATGAAAGTTTTTGCTGAATAAGGTGCGGCCTAAGATCCATAGACGTGACAGGTAGACACCAAAGTGGCGATCCACTGATCAGGCATTTTGTGGTAGTGCCCACAGTGTGGTCTCAAATTCCCAAAGGTGCCCACAGGTCCAAAAAGTTGGGGACTGCTGAAGTAGAAAACCTGGGGTGAGGTGAGGGGCAGGAAAACAAACGGGATTGGGTGGAAATTCAGGGCACATCATAGGCTCAGGTAATAGCTCATAGAAAGATCACAGAAGGCAAGGTAGCCAGTGCAGTGTAATGGCTAGCATGCTGGTTTGGGCATGGCAAACCCAAGTTCAAATCCCCACCCAACCACATCCACCAAGTAGTCCTGGGCCAGTTAGGGCAGTAAAACAATGCTTCTATTAGGATCAACCAAGATTGCTCGTCCCCTTATTGCCTAAGTGGTGACTTGTGGCCCTCCAGATGTTGTTGGACTCCAACATGGCAAATGGTATGAGATGATGGGAGCTGGAGTCCAACAACACCTGGAGGGCTGCAGGTTCCCCACCCTTGGCCTGACTGTAACCTACCTCAGAAGACTGCGGTGAGGCTAAAGGTTAAACGACTGGAAAAGGGGACAAGACAGAAAGCAGGTTTAGGAATACAGAGACGCTACTGCCTGGAAGAGTCTTTATCAGCAGAAGATACATGATTAGTGTATTATTACTGCTGCTATTCTGATTGACCCAATTTTACTGAAATCCTTACCAATTTCAAAGACAGCTTTACTAGAATTACTTTTCTTTCTCAGGGAGTACCTTGTGACAGTTCTGTTGCATAGCGGAAAACTGGAGCTCTCGCCCTGTCAAGGGAAGCATAGAAGATGTGGCTACAGGCCTAGAAATAGTAGAATAGAATCTAGTTCTCCTTTTAGGACCCTGAATTCATAAAGCTGGTTCTTTTGCCAAGTAAATTTGTTCTTGCAGAATCCCCCCACACACACACACTACACCATCGGTGAAGAACCTCAGGTCTGGGGACCAAATCCAGCCCACCTGGGGCTCCAGATGGCCCCACTCACTTTCTCCACAACCACTGATTGTTTGGTGGGTTTCCTGGCTTTTGTGCAGTTTTTCATCCTGTTCTAGAAGACTGAAATGCTTCTCCTAAGGCTGAGTCATTGGCTGTAAGAGCTTTACGAGAAAAAATGCTGGTACGTTTGGCCTCGCCCCTTTGCCGTTGGCCCTTTCGCCTTCAGCCCACTCACCACTGGAATGCGGCCCCAACAGCTTCTTTGAAATGGAATTTGGCCCTTGGGCTGAAGGAGGGGCAACTCCCCTGCACTACACTGACACAAGTTCAGTAACGCTGTAAAAGAGGATCTTGCGTGAGGATATTTCATCTGGAACCTCAGTGTTGGCCTCTTTGAGGGTGTGAGAATGACCATTCAAAAAGAAACATTTTCCGTAATCCAATTCATGCTAAGGCTATTTACTACATGCGAATTACCAAGCCTCTAGATGAGGCCTCTGAAATAGCATTTACCTAGATGACTCCAGCTGGCTTAATCAGTCTAGGTCTGGGGTTGGCAGGGTGAGGTGGAAAAGTTGAATAGATCAGCAAAGACAGCTTGATCTTGATGAAGCGCCCTAGCATGGGGAACACTCTAACCTGAATTACGTGGATGGGCAGTCTGTATATAGAAGATCATGCAAGGTGTTTTTCTTCCTTCCTGTCACATTCTAGTAAAAACCCAGGCCTCCACAAAAAATGGGGGTCAGGGCAACAAGGACATGGCTGCAGAGGGTGCACTGTATAGTAAATGCTCTTTGTGCACAACGTGCTAAAAAGCCTTTGTCATCACATCAGGGCTTGCACGGAGATGAACATCTGCTGACATGATGATTATATACATACATATATAGACACACACACACACTGCTTATGGCAGTTCTGGAGTACATAATCTCTGAAAAAGTAAAACAAGACATTACTAAGGTGTTAGAAATGGCTTAAGAACTAAATATAACTTGTCACAGGACTTGGAACTTTTGTGAAGTCATTGATTAAGATTCATACATTGTTCTGCTGAACTTACTGTTTGCCAACATCACTATATTGTGTGGATTACTTCAGTATTGTAGGATGGCGTAGGGAGTGGCTTGCATCTCTGTAAACTAGTTGTACTGAAAACAGTTATAAAAGTTGGGGTAGGGGAGCAAGGAAGAAAATAACTATCTAACACAATTAGCTCCAATTGTGTTAAGATCTTTGGACTTTGAAGAAGACTTACTGGTCCAAAGACTCCAAGATGGGTCTGCCTGTTCCATCATCGAACCCTGCCAGAGGGAGGCAACTTGTGACCCTCCAGATGTTGAGGGATGATGATAGGTGTAGTTCAACAATATCTGGAGATCCACAAGTTGCCCTTCCTTACTGAATTGTACTTCTTCCCTTTTGTGGTCTGGATTTCTGTTCCTGAGCACATGGTCTGCATGACACTGGTAAATACTTATCAGCGCAAACACTAGCATCCAAAGAGTCAAAACAAAATTAGTACCACTCAACCATTATTCGATAGGGAAGCTAGAAACTGTTAGAACCCTCATCACCTTTCTAAGCACCTGTATTTATTCCTTAGGCCAGCCTTCTGAAGCTCACATACAAGCTCTCTTCCCCTAGATACCACACTGATGACCAGCTATTCACCTGAGCATTTCTCTCTTGACCTGACAGACTAGTCTAACTTTGTTTTCTTCACCTTCAATATCTGTCACCCTTGGCCCTATGCCAGTCTCTCCCAATCTGGTGTCCCCCAGATGTGGGCTTATGGGAGCTGACGTCCAACACGTCTGGTTGGGCATCAGGTTTGGGAAGACTGATACGGAGCAAAGGACATGTTCTTATTTTGACAAAGTCTGCTATTTGTTTCAGACCCATGCTGGCTGAGTTCTTCTCCTTTAACTGAGCTCTGACACATTAAGGCAATGGCAGACAACTGGCCCATAGTTAGCCACCAACAACAGCCAGCAACAAATGGTAATTGCAGTGAGCAGAGCTGTTTTGTTTACCAGTTTCTTCAAGATTACTGCAACACCAAGGCTATTTAGTTTGAACAGACCAATGGTTTATTCTGCGTGTCCCTTTTTAACTGTTATTCACTGAAGTTTCCTTGCTATACATTAGTAGAGAAAAACATCGCTCACAATAGTAATTTCAATGGCAATCAAATAGGAATAAAAAGAATTTTCATTCAGACATTTCTTAAAAATAAGTAGCTATTCAAAAGGGAAATGCTATGCTTTTCCATAGCCCAGGAGTCCAGCTCAAGTGCTTACACAATTAAAATCAAAGTGAATTTATTATTGAAGGGGGGGCGCAATGTGACATATCAGGCGGGTAAGAAACAGAAGGAAAGAAAAATGCTGTTACCAAGGTTGTGTTTCCCTTTGTGCCTTCCTTCACTCTTTTTAGTCTGTCTCTGTAGCCTTTACTGTCAATTACTGGCTGTTCCTTCCATGGAACTGAAGCAGAAGCAGTTTCTATGGCTTCCTTGGGGAAACAATGATCAACTGAAATGGAGAAGAAAAATATAGGGAAGTAAAAAGTCTTCAACTCACCCTGCTGCATAATTATAATGCTAGTTAAAAGATTTCATAGGCTATGCTGGTCTAGCAGAAAGAATTTCTAAAAGATCTTGATCCTGCAGACTTATACAGCCTATAAGACAGAAACTCCACCTTATAAGAGTTCTTACCATCTAAAGCCGCCTCCCTCAACCTGGTACCCTCCAGATATGTTCAGATTAAAACGCCCTTTACCCCCAGCCAGCATGGTTATTCTGGAGGGCACCAGGTTGTGGAAGGCTGATCCAAAGTAAGTGCTGACATCATATACATACGCACATTAAACTTCATGCATTTATAAGTGAATGCGGATCTTACCAAATGGCTTCAAATTAACTAAAAACCTGGGTTGAAATGACAAATGCTGGGTGCGTTTGCCTAACATGCTAACCCACAATGCAAACAATCCACAGTGTGTGGTTGGTGCGTCCGAAAGACAATCAGGCGCACCACCCATAGTGTGTAGCTTGTTTCCCCCCTTGGTCCTTCAGCCAGCTCTGTGACAAAGAAGAGCCTTTTCCTCGCAGATCCACACATTTCCCCCCTTTCCACTGGTTGAGCTGGAATTTGACAGCTCCTTTGACAGTTGTAAAACTCCTGCGTGGCTAATAGAAAAGGAGCAAAAAAGGGGGTGGGATGCACTTTTCTATGAAAACATGATCCTGACAACTCAGGATGGGGTGGACGGGGAGGGCACCCCAATGGTCGGGGCAAGACTTTAAAAGAGGCCAGCTTTCTAGCACAGATCAAGCCAAGCTGAGACAGAATGCTGGCGTGCAAGAGTGCTGTTGCCTATTTGATCTGGGGGAAGGGGGCACTTCCAGTGGTAGCAACCAAGATATATCCATATTTGTAGAATGCAAGCTTAATTTACCATAAACAAACTCTAGAGAGACTCTGACTTCTAAAATATTGTAAAGTCTTAATGCTTGCTCATTCCCAGGTATCAAACACTTGCCCAAAAGTGTCTTACGTTGCCTCTGGAACATACCCAGGCTCAGTCTTTGTTCAACCTCAAGAGAAAAGAAGATCCAGAGTTGTAGACAGGTGGGCAACTTGTGGCGTTCCAGATGTTTTGGGCTACAACTTCCATCAGCCCTAGCCAGCGTAGCCAATGGTAAGGGACGATGGGAATTGTAGGTCAAACATCGGGGGGGGGGGGCTGTTGTACAGCAATCCCCAACCCCATGTTTTTCTGTTCAGCTGTATTGTTTGAACCAGATATATGGAAGAAGGACTTCAGAGGGTATTGTTGGCTATCTTAGAGCAGCCTTCCCTAACCTGGTGCCCCCCAGATGTTTTGGACTCCAACTATCATGATCCCTGACCATCAGCTGACTGGGGCTGATGGGAATTGCTGTCTAAAACATCTGGAAGGCACCAGGTTGCAGAAGACTGCCCTAGACCCTTGTAGGTCAAAATCAAGATCTGAGAGTCAAACTTAGAAGGCAGGAGATCATTTGTGGTGTTCTGCATCTCAAGAGATTGGGTAAGAAATTCTGACTCAACCTGCCTTGCCCTATTCAAACAACCCTTGGTAGAATTCATGGAAAGATGCAATACCTACACTTGAGCCCTGTATCATGCTCATAAGCATGGATGGTTTCCAGCACCACTTTGATTACTTGCTTAAATCGGACATCTTCCCTTAGACTTCTGAAATAAACAATCAAGCCAACAAGAGATGTATGGTCAAAAGGATGAAATGGAACATTTTCTTAACAGTTCCCTAAGAGAATGAGCTCAGGCATGGGGAATCCTAAGAATCATTTCCAACGAGCAGAAGCTAGAATTTCTAAGGTGCTACACCCTTTTGTTTAATTAAAGAATTATTTACCTCAGAATAACCTGAAACAGAGTAGGCATTACATTTGCTGTTTCAGATCCATTTACACTAATAGGGCTTTAGCACTGAAACAGCAGGTGATTTTAAAACAGTGCTCCTGGTGGGTTTTTTTTTTAATTTATGGGACACCCATTTCTCAAAGGGCAGTAATAGTTAGACAATGGTCACAACACTGATCTTGCTACTTCATTGGTCCCTCCTTTCACTGCTTCTTTTACCATATATTAACTCTTGGCACAGGGGAAGTATTCCTCATAAGCCTCCATCCTGTCTGTAAGCTACTGAAATGCCTTCTACATCCCACTCCCTTAGCTATGTCTCACTTCAGGCATTAGAATCATTCAGCAGGTATGTCCCCATTAGAGGGATTGTCTTTCTCCTTCTGACTGTGCTACACATTGGACAAGGTTGCTTCATCCTGTCAGTCCCTTGCTATTGGAATTAAACCCAGCCATGCAGAATGTACCTTTTGGTGACTTTAGCGTTGCAAAGTGGACACTGTGTCACACCTTTCTTCTGTTTAAGAAGCTTAAATGTACAGAACCTAGGAAAGAAGAGAAACACGTCTTACTGTGAAGTACTCTGACTGAAATACCTGTCTTTACCTTGCAAAATCCTCTACAGGGGATCCCCCTAAAATATCCACAAATCCCGCTAAAATATCCATAGACAAGCCATCGCTTCTACCAGAGCTGTAAAAATGTTGCCCCTCCCCCAGAGTGATTTCTTAGGTTTTGCTTCTCCAGAGTCCCTCCGTCAAAAAGGAGAACAGATACTCTGATCTTGTGGGTCCCTGCTTCATCCTTTTCCTAATGTTTTTATTGCATGTTTTTAACAGTAAAGAGGTTCCCAAAGTTTTTGGGTTGGTGAACATATTTGGAACTGTGCCATGGGTGCTCTCACAAAATAGCTGCTATGGGGGACTTGCCCATTCACAAAATGGTGGGCATGGCTGGTCAGAAAACACTAATTTCCCAGAAGGTAAATTAGTGAGAGTAAAAGAAAAGTAATCTGACCAAGAACCAAAGCCCAAGGCAGTGGTGGATTCTGAGCTCCAAAACACAAACTGTTCTCTGCTCCAGCACCCATTTCACAGTAGGCAAACTGATGAGGCTCAGATGCAAGTAACTTCACCAAGAAACTGAGTAAAAGGCAGAGGTGGGATCTGAGTCCCAAATGCTAAATCACATATTTGCCCTCTCAAAGCACAACAAAATTCTCATTTTGCAGAAGGCAAACTGGTGATTCTCAGAAAAATACGAACAGGGAAAACACACACACAAATGCAAAATGCAAACACAACACACTAAACCCAGGCAAAACAGACACTACACAAACATACCAAAAGAAGCAAAGGCAAAACATCCTTTCTTCCTTTCTGCTGCCTCTAGCCTCCAAGGACCCTTTCTACTATCTTGAGCTTTTTAAATTTTTTTCCCCCCTGGGTGGCTGTGCATGGTGGGCTGCAGCAACCCATCATGGAATGCCTCTGGGGCCCCATTCATCTTGTAGCATGCCAGCCTTCCAGTTAAAAAGCATGTTAAAAATTAAAATACCTAAAAAATACAGTAAAAATCAGGAGGAGCTGGGGACCTGGTGGGTACCACAAGAGGTTCCATGGACACCATGTTGGAGACCTGAGCATAAACATAATGGGATTGCAAGAGGTCACCATGAACAAGAGTTAGCAATGAATCAGAAATCACAGTAAGAACTTTTCCAGTATAGTAACTGAACATAAGAAAACAAGCTTACTAAACCCAGGTCATTCCAAAACCATTTGTGGAAGGGAGGTGATTGCAGAGGGGAGGAATCTCCACTGATATAAGAGATGAAAGAATGCCACACAAGTAAAAGGAATCTGGTTTCACCAAGCCCTTAGATAGACGTGCCAGAGTTAATTTTTCTAACATGTTAGTACCAAGTATACTACATAGTTCTGGAAATTTTCCAGTAATAGGATATTTCCCTACAAGCAGCAACATTCTGGAAAGTAACCATGTTCTTTGCGTACCACATCTTTCTTATCATTCTCAAAGATACTAAAAAAAAGAAGAGGAAGTCTGGAATCAGGAGATATTTCTTGATTTCTAATTTCAGATAGTTCTGAACAGACATGTTTCCCAATTTGGGCAACCATCTCATTTAACTTTACTATATATGTGAGAGAGAACCCTTTACTTACATCCAGTCCAGCACCAAGGACAGAGTGTCTTAATAGTTACAATAGAGCAGGCATGGGGAATCTCTGGCCCACAGAGACTTCCTCTGTGACCCATCAGCTCCTTCCCCAGGCCTTCACTCTCAGGTCACACCCACCCTCCAGGAAGGGAAAAGCTCCTCTGTCCGAATGGCTAACATAAGACCTTTTTCAAAGAATCATAGAATAGTAGGGTTGGAAGGGGCCTACAAGGCCATCGAGTCCAACCCCCTGCTCAGTGCAGGAATCCAAGTCAGAGCATCCCTGACAGATGGCTGTCCAGCCTCGTCTTGAACACCTCCAGTGTGGGAGAACCCACTACCTCCCTAGGTAACTGGTTCCATTGTCACATTGCTCTAACAGTCAGGAAGTTTTTCCTGATGTTCAGCTGGAATCTGGCTTCCTGTCACTTGAGCCCATTCTTCCGTGTCCTGCAGTCTGGGATGATCATGAAGAGATCCTGCCCTTCCTCTTGAAGACAACCTCTCAAGTACTTGGTGAGCGCTATCATATCTCCCCTCAGTCTTCTCTTCTCAAGGCTAAACATGCCCAGTTCTTTCAGACTCTCTTCATAGGGCTTTGTTTCCAGTCCCCTGATCATCTTTGTTGCCCTCCTCTGAACCCTCTCCAGTTTGTCTGCATCCTTCTTCAAGTGTAGTGACCAGAACTGGACACAGTACTCCAGATGAGACCTAACCAGTGCTGAGTAGAGGGGAACTAGTACTTCCCGGGATTTGGAAGCGATGCTTCTATTAATGCAGCCCAAAAGAACATTTGCCTTTTTTGCAGCCACATCACATTGTTGGCTCATCTTCAGCTTGTGATCGACAACAATTCCAAGATCCTTCTCGTTTGTCGTGTTGTTGAGCCACGTATCCCCCATCTTATAACTGTGCATTTGGTTTCTTTTTCC
The DNA here is from genome assembly GCF_057233095.1 of Heloderma suspectum. NCBI lineage: Eukaryota > Metazoa > Chordata > Lepidosauria > Squamata > Helodermatidae > Heloderma > Heloderma suspectum. Next base: position 126,959,957 of record NC_139462.1, on the reverse strand, counting down.
TAGGTGCAGAACCTGGCATTTATCCCTATTAAATGTCATTCTGTGGTTTTCTGCCCAATGCTCCAGCCTATCAAGATCACTTTGAATTGTTTCTGTCTTCCAAAGTATTAGCTATCCTGCCCAATTTTGTGGCATCTGCAAATTTGATCAGCATTCCCTGCACCTCCTCCTCCAAGTCATTAATAAAAAAGTTGAAGAGCACTGGGCCCTGCGCTACCCCGCTTGTTACCTCTCCCCAGTTTGAGAAGGTCCGATTGATAAGCACTCTTTGAGTCCGATTCTGTACTCAACTGTGGATCCACCGGATCGTTGTTTCATCTAGCCCACTTTGAGCTAGTTTGCTCATCAGGATATCATGGGGCACTTTGTCGAAAGCCATGCTGAAGTCGAGGTATATTATGTCTACAGCATTCCCATGGTCCACAAGGGAGGTGACTTGATCAAAAAATGAGATTAGATTCGTCTGGCGGGATTTGTTGTTGACAAATCCATGTTAGCTTTGAGTCATCACTGCATTGTTGTCAAGGAGGTTACAGAAGGCTTGCTTTATAATCTGCTCCAGAATTTTCCCAGGGACTGATGTCAGACTGACTGGTCTGTAGTTCCCAGGTTCCTCCTTTTTACCTTTTTTGAAGATAGGGACAACATTAGCCCTCCTCCAGTCATCTGGCACTTCACCCGTCCTCCATGATTTCTCAAAGAGAATAGACAGCGGTTCTGAGAGTTCTTCTGCCAGTTCCTTTATGACTCTAGGATGCAGTTCATCTGGCCCTGGAGATTTGAACTCATTCAAAGTAATTAGGTGTTCCTTGACCATATGCCTATCGATCTCAAGCTGCAATCCTGCCCCTTCAGCCTGTACTACGCCTTTGCCAAGGGGATCATAGACCTGGCTACGAAGGTGGTGCAAACGAGAGAGATTTGGATTCTGGGACCACGGGCTATACTTCCTGGAAGATGGGCTGTTGGCTAGGGACGGATTGCACCTCACAAAGGATGGGAAGAATGTGTTTGGCCACAGCATGAAGAACTTCATCAGGAGGGCTTTAAACTGAATCCTACGGGGAAGGGAGTTGTAAAGTTGGGGGTAACAATGGATGAAGGCTCATGCACTGCAACGGAGAGAACAGCTCTAATAAAGCCCAATAATAGTCTTCAGACACATGTAGGAAGGAAGCCAGACTATGAAGCACATGGTCTTCGATGTCTATATACTAATGCCCAGAGTATGGGAAACAAACAAAACGAACCTGAACTCTTAATACAAGAGCGACATTATGCCTTGATAGGTATAACTGAGACTTGGTGGGATGACTCTCATGACTGGAATACAGCAATTCAAGGATATAACTTGTTCAAATAGAACAGGAGGAACAGAAAGGGAGGTGGGGTTGCACTATATGTGAAAAATACATATCTCTGCACAGAAATACAGGAGGAGGAGCTTGGTAGCCCTTTCGAGAGCATCTGGATCAAAATAAATGGAGCAAAGAATAAAAGGAACCTGATGGTCGGAGTCTACTACCGTCCACCCAATCAAGGAGAAGATGAGGATGAAACTTTTGAAAAGCAAATAGTCAATGTTTCAAGGAAGCAGGATGTAGTAGTAATGGGGGACTTCAATTTCCCCGATATTTGTTGGGAGACAAATTCTGCAAAACCCAGCCCCTCCAGGAAATTCCTGACTTGCGTTGTGGATAACATCCCTCTACAGAACGTAGAGGAAGGAACTAGAGGACTGGCTATCCTTGACTTGATCCTAACCAGCAGAGATGACTTAGTGGATAAAGTAGCAGTTACAGGAACTCTGGGGGAAAGCGACCATGTTGTACTTGAGTTCTTCGTTCTAATGGAAGCAAAAGCCGAATGTAGCCAAATGCGTACCCTGGATTTTAAGAAAGCCGATTTTAATAAACTCAGAACAATGATCAGGAAGGTCCCATGGCAAGTGACACTAACGAGAAAAGGAGTCCAAGATGGGTGGGAGCTTTTAAAAAAGGAAATTCTCAAGGCACAATCACAAACAATTCCAACAAGAAGAAAAGGTGGAAGGCAACAGAAGAAGCCAATGTGGCTTCACAAAAAGCTTAAAAAAGGCCATGAAAACACAAAAGCACACATATAGGAAGTGAAAAGAAGGCCAAGCAACAAAGGAAGAGTACAGGCAGGTAGCACAGAATTGCAGGGATGGCATCAGGAAGGCTAAAGCTGAGAACGAGCTGAGGTTAGCGAAGGATGCTCAGTGGTGAGAAAAGGAGCCTTTCTCAGTGCTGAATAGGGAAAATCTCCCCTCAGCTGGTTTCCATGTAGCAGCTGAGGAGGTGGGGCTGGGAAGGGTGTGCGTGTACAAATAGTATATGCATGCGTGCACACACACGCTTGTGTGCATATTAATAGTGTGAGGTGGCCACAGCCATTTAGGGTTCTGACATCCACTGCTGGAGTGCAGCCTCCCCCCGGAAGTTACCCAGCTGGCAATCCAACCCTCTGGCCAAAAAAGGTTCCATCACCTGCAATACAACTTGAGTAGTAATAGGTGCCAACACTGAAATTCATTCTAAGTGCTCTCCCTCATTTAAGATCTATTTCCTCTGAGTGGTGACTTATACCATACCAGGACCAAGATTCACCGGTACAGAACGACTAACATCTGCCTCCCATATGAAATGTAGGCCATCCATTTTAGAAAGCAAGATGTTATAATCTTAGATGTGGACAATAATAATCAGTCTTTCAAGGTTGCTTCTCCTTTTTAAAGCACAATCCTATGCATATTTAGACAGAAACGAGTCTTACAACTCCCAGCATTCCCCAGGTGGGAGTTGTACGAATTTTTTTCTGTTTAAACATGCATAAGGTTGTGCCCTAAGTCAGGGGTCCCCAACCCCCGGGCCATGGACTGGTACCGGTCCGGGGCCTGTTAGGAACTGGGCCATAGCAGGGGTGTGTGAAACCCCCTTCCCTTGGGTCTGCTGCGGGGAGGGGGGGGGTGATCTGTCCCTCCCCCCCGGAATCCTCGCTGGTCCCAGCCGGCTCCGCTCCGCGGCAAGTCCGCAGAGCTGCTGATCGGCTCCGGCCGCTGGCGGACTTCTGGCCGCTGGGATGCAAATGGCGTCCACTACTGTTCTTCAATTAATAGGCTACATAAATCTTTATGTAGCCTATTACTGCAAAGAACAGGGATGCAAATGGCATCCGCTACGCGGACGCTATTTGCATCCCAGCGGCTGGAAGTCCGCCAGTGAAACCATCCTCCCCGGTCCGTGGATAAATTGTCTTCCACGAAAACAAAAAGTTTGGGGACTGCTGCCCTAAGTAACTGCCTTATGGTTACACTAATGGTCCACCTAGCCTACCTATACTGGCTGTGGCTGCCCAGTATCTCAGGCAGAAATCTTTCTATGTGAAATAAATGGAAATGCTGGGGACTGACACTGATTTTCTATACACAAGGTGATACTTTACCCCACCACTAATGGGCATGTATCCAAGTCCTGAGAAACTGAAGAGGAGGCTTACCTGCAGAATATGTGGGCACAATTTGTTGAGACTGGCTCCTTCATCACCTCCAGGCTAGAAGAAATCAATAAAAAATCAAAGTCATTTCAAATAAGGCACCCAACTCCAGAGAAGTAGTCATTTTGGTATGTTACACCAGAAGATTTTCCTTCAATTTTTCCAGTAAAAAATGCATGCTTACATGGAAATAAACTCCACTAAACAATGTGGGTCTTACTTCTGAGTAAACATGCATAGGATTGCTCTGTAAGTTTCATAAATATGCCAAATAGTACAATCTTATATGCTGTTAAAACAGTAAAAGAAGTTTAGGTTTAAAAGGAAATAAGTATGGCATATATTTCCACTTTCCCCCAAATTTTCCTTCTCTTACCCACAGCTTCAAAATTTGGGGAACATGTACATCTCTACCTGTGATCCCCAGTATAAGTCAAAGCAAAAATGGGAAGATCCTGATACCACTTTAAGATTAAAAAGGTTATCACCTGCTGAGTCTCTGCACCTGTTTTATGTCTTTAAAACCAGAGATACCAGCCTTCCTTTTGGGAAGTCTTTGCACATAAAGGAAACAAAATTACACCATGAAGCATAAAATTACAGGTTTGGCTTCTTTTTGTAGTGTAACCCTGGCTGATAGCTTTGATTTTGGTGCCACCAAGTGTTTACTGCCGTGACAACAAACACAGGAATAACAGCAATATAGGAATGTTGGGTGGGAGAGTATCATAGAAGACCCAGGCAGCATTCTACAACACAAACATAGCAAATCTGGGACTTTTAGCTACAAACATTACTAGGGACATATATTTTATCTGTATTTTACCATGGTTTTATATTCCATAGCATATCTACACTACAAATGTAAATTATTTTCAAGGCTACTTAATTGCTACAATTCCCAACTTGGCTAAAGTTGAAAGGCATAAGCTCAGTTCAGACATAAAAGGAAACCATGGTGTTCTACTAGGAGAATGAGACCCAGCAAGCCTTGAACTCACATGCTCCCACTTTCCCTCTCTTATTTTGTGACCACAAGGAAATTGGAAGCTTACTTTCAATTTTAAGCTAGTCACATGACGTGCAAACTTAGGGAACTGTAGTTTGTTCAAGCTATAGTTAGTGAGACCAAGACAGCATCAAACTGTGGTTTCAAATCCTGGCTTCTTTGCACTATGATATATTATCCATTCAGTCGTGTCCAACTTTTGGCGATTCTATGGATCATCTCTCTCCATGTATCCCAATCTTGTACTATTTCTTTGAGCTGTTCCATGCTCTGGTTGGTATCAATTTTGATGGTATCTAGCCATCTTGTTCTTTGGTGGCCAGGTTTCCTTTTGCCACTAACCAATCCGAGCATAATCGCTTTTTCTAGTGCGTTCCTCCGCATAACATGGCCAAAATAAGTCAATCGCAGTTTCATGATTTTTCCATCCAAATACATATCTGGGTTTATACGTTCCAATACTTGCTTATTTGTTATCTTAGCTGTCCAAGGAATGCGCAGGAGCCTTCTCCAACACCACAGCTCGAATACGTCAATTCTCTTTCTGTCTTGTTTCTTCGTTGTCCAACTTCCGCATCCGTAAGTAACTATGGGAAACACGGTGGTACAAACTAATCTGCATTTAGTTGTCAAGCTGATGTCCTTGTTTTTCCATATTTGGTTCATCATTGTGGGGACCGAGCGCAATTCGACGTTTTATTTCTGGGCTGCATTCACCGCTATGATTGATCTGCGATCCTAAGAAAATAAATTCTTCTACACATTCAAACTCTTCACCATCAACTACTATGCTGATATTTCTGCTCTTCGCAGTGGACATGAGCTTGGTCTTTTTGATGTTTAAGGAGAGGCCAAACTTCTCACTCTCTTCTTTCATTTTCTTGATCATATATTCCAGACCTTCTTTGGTTTCTGAGAGGAGAACTGTGTCATCAGCATAACGAAGATTATTTATAATCCTTCTGCCAACCTTTACTCTGATTTCTGTTTCTTCGAGCTCTAACTTCCTCATGATCATTTCAGCATAGAGGTTAAAAAGAAAAGGTGAAAGAATGCAGCTTTGCCATACTCCTTTCTCTATTTTAAACCAATCAGTATCTCCATATGATGTTTGAACAGTGGCTTCCTGATTTGTGTACAATGATTGTACTAACTTGACCAAATGTGCTGGTACCCCCAGATCTTGTAGTGCTCTCCACAACTTGTCATGCTCAACACAGTCAAAAGCTTTCTTGTAATCAATAAAGCATAAGTAGATGACCTTTTGATATTCATGAGATTTTTCCATGGTCCCCCGCAGATTTGCTATATGGTCACGCCTACCACCTCCCTCTTGGAAGCCAGCTTGAATGTCTGGTAATTCCCTTTCAATGGTTGGTGCCAAGTGCTTTTGTATAATCTTAAGCAAAATTTTGCTAATATGAGTTATGAGAGCAATTGTGCGGTAACTGGAACAATCTTTGGAGTCTCCCTTTTTTGGTAGTGGAATAAACACTGAATGTTTCCAGTCCCGTGGCCATTCATTGTTTTCCCAGACTTTCTGACACAAAACTTTGATAATTTTGGATGGTACAGGCCTCTACAGGGAAGTTGTCAATGCCTGGGGCCTTGTTGTTTGGTAGTTGTCTCATAGCCCACACAATCTCTTCCTCAAGAATGGATGGTTCTTTTTCCACTTCACAATCCTCAGCATCCAGCAGCAGTGCGCCTTTGCTACCAGTATGCAGCTCTTCAGTATATTCTCACCATCTGTTCTTGACATCTAGTTGGTTGGATAATACTTTCCCTTGTTTGTTTTTAATAGTACCTTTGCGAGCAGTAAATGATGTTCAAATCTTTTTAACTTGCATAAATGCATTCTTGATTTGGCCCCTCATGTAGTCCTCTTCTAACTGTTTGCAGCGCTCGCCCCAATAGACTTCATTATCATTCCTTGCTGCCCTCTGGAAATCTGCAGTCTTCTTGCGACTTCCCATTTTCCTTTTGCTTTGGCTATTTTTCTCTGCTCTGCTATTTTGATAGTTTCACTCAAGAGCCACTTACACTTTTTCTCTGGCTTCCTATATGGTATATGCTCAACTGCTATTTCAGTGATCGTCTTATAAATTTCCTGCCACAGTTCATCAGGCATTTTTTCCACTGTATCCAGCAGTTTCAGCCTATTTTTCACTTCACTTAAGTAAGTAGAAGGAATTTTGGTGACGTCAAACTTCCGTGGTGGTGCAGTCTTTTTAATGTTACATAATTTAACTCTGATTTTTGCCACCAACAGATTATGATCTGAACCACAGTCGGCGCCTGGATATGTTTTGACCGCAAGTACTGAGCTGGTCCATCTATAATTGCATGGGACATAGTCAATCTGATTACGATAAAGTCTGTTTGGTGATGTCCAAGTGTATAAGCAATGTTTGTGCTGTCTGAACCATGTATTCATGATTCAAAATCGATTTTCATGACAAAATTGTACCAAACGGTCGCCTGCATCGTTCCTTTCCCCTAGACCAAATCTACCTGTGATGCCTGTCTCTACTTGGGTGCCAACTTTTGCATTAAAATCACCCAGTATATAAACAATGTCTTTCTTGGGTACTGATTTCAAGGTTTCTTGTATGGTGGCGTAACAACTTTCTATTTCAAGTTCTGTTGCGTCAGTCGTTGGGGCATAGGCCTGGACAACTGTGATGTTGAGGGGCTTGGCACGAATACGAATGGTCATAATTCGATTGTTGACCGTCGAAAAACTTTCCACTGCTCGAGCAAATGTCTTGTTTGCAATAAACGCCACTCATGTCCTGAATAATAAACAGTAAAGCCCTCAGATTGAAAAAAGCCACTGTCAGTCCAGTGTAGCTCGCTGACTCCAAGAAGGTAAATTTTTAGTCTCTCCATTTCTTGTTTAACAATATCCAATTGCCCAGACTCATTCCTCTGACATTCCATGTTGCTATTCGATGGATCTCTGTACAGCGCAGACCCCTACTAACTATAGCAGACCCCTTTGCACTAACTATAGCTTAAACAAACCACAGCTCTCCAAGTTTTAATGTCACATGGAACAGTGGTTAGTCTAAAAATTTTAAGCTTGCCCTCCTCATGAGGCTTGGCACAGCTTACTTTCATAGCAGAAAGCCATGGTTTCCCATTATGTCAGAACAAAGCCCCAAACGTATGTACTATCTTTCTTCCATGGGAGAGGAAAGTGGCAAGAAATTTGTGGGGAGGCAACATTCTACAACTTTCAGTGTTGTCAGTCTAGCCATTTCTTCTCCTTCCAAAATGAGTTATGGAGAGGCTGGCTAGCCTTCTCTCCACCACTCACCACCCAAAGATGAGTAGTAGGACCAGGGCCGCCCCTAGAAAAAAATGGTGCTCCAAGCAAGGAGCATCCCTAGCAACTCCCTCCATTTGTCCAACTTTTAAATACCTCATTTTAAAAAATTATTGTGATGATTCTTGTCATAAAAAATGATACATTTGCCTGTGTAAATCTGTATTAATGTTGTATGAACTGTTTTTACTATTTGTTTTAGCTGTTGAGTGGATAGTTGAAAGGCACTGCATGCCTTCTCAATCCACCCCCAGCTCACGACAGGCCACCCCCTGAGCCCAGAACATACACCGAGGAAGTAAGCTGCCCCTAAATTCAACTTCAAGTAGGATACTGTAGGCGGTCATCTGCTGGACAGATTTGGGTCTCAGACCTCAGTCCATTTGTCTGACCCTTAGCATTTGAATAGAAGCAAAATGAGAAATAGCTTCTATTAGGAAAGGTTCCTCCTGTGCAAGCACTGAGTCATTGCTGACTCCTAGAGGGATGCCGCTTTCGCTGGCGTTTTCATGGCAGACTATAGCGGGGTGGTTTGCCATTGCCTTCCCCAGTCATGACTACCTTTCCCCCAGCAAGCTGGGTACTCATTTTACTGACCTCGGAAGGATGGAAGGCTGAGTCGACCTGAGCTGGCTACCTGGGACCCAGCTTCTGCTGGGATCGAACTCAGGTCGTGGGGAGAGTTACGGTTGCAATACTGCCACCTACCACTCTGTGCCACATGAGGCTCTAGCTTCTATTAAGCCAATGTTAACTGCTTCTTGATTAAATACATCTGTAAGGCTACACTGCATTATTATTTTATTGTCCCACCCACTTTGACCTTGCAAATAGTGCAGGCATAACCTGGATGCACATTTTCACATATATACAGTATTGCAGAGTCTACTTCTATCCAGAATCCTCCTTAGGGTGGTGTTAGTGACGCAGGTGAAAAGACCCTGTTTTTTCATTAATTTTAGCACCATCAAAGCGTAGTGCTCAATCAATAAAGATATGTTTGTGGCACCTGGCCTTTAAACCTCCTTCCCTAAGGAAGTATGTTTAGGAGCTTCATTACTGCCTTTTAAGCACTAAGGGAAAATGACACAATTTTTCTGAACTTTTACTTGACATCATGGCTTTTACATCCTTTTATGAGCTGTTAGTTGTATTTGGTGCTGCTGTCTTGATCTCTTAGGGCGCAATCCTAAGGACTGTGCAAGCCCCTGAACTCAGAAGCTTCCAAGATTCCTATGCCCTGCCGGGCCAAACTCAACAAAGCGGGAGGAGAGGTGGAAGTGATCTTTGCCTCCCCACCCTTCAATTTCCTAAAATTTTGCTAGATGGGCTTTTTAGCCCGTCTAGCAAGTGCACTTTGGAGTGGGAGGGAAGGAGGCTTGGATAAATCATATCCTGGCCTCTCCTGTCTCCTGGCCTCTCCTGTCGCAGGTAATTATGCAAATGGCAGACATGTGTGCGGGCAGGGGGAGAAGCCACAATGGCTTCTTTTACCCATGTGATCATCCGAACACCCTCATAGAGTCCACAATGTAGTTTGCAATAAAATTATAAGAAAAATACGCAATGACAGCAAAAATGAAAAATATACTAAGAGAGCACTCTTATGGCACCTGGGTGAGCATCCCATGATCCATAGGAAGGCTTGGAAAACCCCTTCGGAGGTTGGAGACAGTGCTCCAACCTCAGAAGGGGGAGTCAGAGATCAGACCCTCTCCCAGCTGGCATGGAGAGAACCATGCTAGCTACCTCTCCAAGGCTGGAAAATCGTCCTTGGAGAGGGGGAGCATTCTAGTGGGTGGGGAGGCCAGGAGTGTAAAAAAGGCTCTTTAAACTAGAATAATCTCTTCTGCAGTGGGAACCATTCAAAAAAGCTCTAGCTGAAAAACATGGCTATATAGCTCCTCCTAAAGCTAGCAAGGGGAACCTCTGGCTCGTGGACCAGATTAGGCCATATCGAGACCACCATGGCCCTTCCCTGAAGCTTTGCCACTCCAAGAAAGAAGAGTGGTCTGGTTGTGGAAGAAGAGACTGGGTATCTTCCTCCAGGGCCAGATTGTTCCTTTTCTCTCTGAATGGCGAAGCAGGCAGTTCCTTTCTCTACGCAGAGAAAAAGTAGAGAGATGTAGTCACGGGGTGGGTGAGTGAATGGGGTGTACTATAAAAGTTTTTTTGAGACATACAGTATGTTATCTAAAATCATGTTTAACAATTAGTGCTCAAACGTTTTGTAAAAAAAAACAGAACCTCAAATTATTGAGGACACAGTACATCTTGAACTGTACATAAATTCAGTGTATTATATATTATTTGAGGTGCTTTCAGATGGCTTAATTATTACAAGAGACACTAACTGGGTTTGCACGTCACAATAACTCATGATGGTTTATAAGCTACACACAGTAGCTCATTAAACACCATAGCTTATTGTGTCGTCTGTGAGAGGCTTTCTCCTGCCAGGGTGGCTTATTAAGCCATGGTCTGCAGTGAGGTTTATTTAAACCATCGTGGCTTATCGTGTTGTCTGGTGCTCCACAGCAGCTTAAAGAGTGGTTTAAAGATTGCCTACAGAGTCACTTGGCAAGAGCAGTCAAAATCGCTGCCGCTACTCTGCTCCAGCCAGCAAATCTCTGTTTCTGAGATCTGCCTAGCAGCCAGGTACAGACAGCCAATGAGAAAAGCTTGAAACCACTCCTGAAACACCTAAAGAGCAACACTGCGCTACCTCAACATAGCGGAAAGTAAAAATAAGGAGCAGCATCATATAGCGTCAATTGCCCTATATCTAAAGTGTGCAACTGCAAAGTCATGAATGGGTGAAACAGCGCAAATAGCGCTACTGCGACATAGTGCGCAGTGGGAAAAGAAGCCAGTGTCAAAAGCATGCTACTGCCAGTGGGGGAAACTAAAGGAATGGGGGAGGGGATGAAGGGTTTTGATGGAGCATCGGGTACCTCCCTACTAGGGGAAACTGTGTATGAAGCTTTGTCCTGATCCTGCAAACTTCCAAGGGTTTACAGATACCACCCCCTTTTTGGTGCACAAAGGGTTTTTACTCCTTTGGGCGACTTGGAGAGAGGAATGCAAGCTGTGGCGCGAGGATGGGAGTGGTATCCAGAACAAAAGAAGCTGAGATACCATCCTGGCCGAGCGGAAGGACTATAAAGGGATGAGGGGTGAAGGTGGGGAAAATAAGCTACACACAGTAGCTTATTTGTCTGATCTTGTGGGAGATGCAGTAGCTTATAAGCTACCGTAACTTATAAACCACCATGGCTTAAACTTATGTGCAAACCTGCCCACTGAATTGCATATAGAAGTGAAAAAAGCAGGAATGGCACATAAAATGGGCACTGAAGAGTTACCAGGAAACAATGTGGGGAGACTTTTAATATGTAATATACCAAAATGATCAGGGAGATACGCGCTAATAAAGTATTTTATTATAATTTGTTTGAGGTTAATTTTTTTCAGAATCATATTGTCTAGGCTACAGGGGAAAGAAGTTTTTAAAAATATGTTTATTGTTGCCTGTACCCTATGAGGGTCTGTAACTCCACTTTAGAAACCAGTATTTTCACTTCAAACTCCTGCCAAACTAAGGACAGTATTTTAGAACCTGTGTATTTTGAATCAGAATCTGACATCCCAGTTTTTTTCATACCATATTGGGCATTCCAAGTTCTTCTGCAAAGCCAGCAGCATCCCATGAACCTCAGTAATGGCTGGAATGGAGGAATCCATAATTTCTTCTACACCTTCAAAATGACAAGGCTTCATGTCAATTTTGTCTGGCTTTCTGGACCTGAAACACACTTCTAACCCTAGGATTCTATTAAATAGGTAGCCCAGGCAGACTTGGAAGTAAGCCCCATTCTGTTTGTTCAGTGGGATTTTACACTCAAGCCTACACATAAATCAGCTGAATTTCACCACCACAAATTTTCTGGAGAACGACGAAACATGATTATTTAAAGATTCCACAAACTTAGTAACAGTTCAGTTCTAACCAGTGATGAATTACTTTTTTTTTTTTTTTTACGGTAATGGGGTTAAAGCATCCTTGTATTTAAGCACTAGCCTGGTACATAGGCTACAAGGAATTATATGAAGGTGAGTGTACAGAATTCAACGTAGGCAAGCAAGCGAGCTAGTGGAGGACCCCTCTGCATCCAACATAGAAACCAAATGGACTGCTGCAAGAGGGACAGACCTCTTGCAGGGAAGTAAGATTTTTGTAGTCTAGTCACTCTTGTGGGCTTAATTACAAGGCTAACCTAAGGCCTGGACACTTACAGACACATTCAATATTACTTGAGTTTCTCCAAATCTAATAGCACCTAATCCCAGGTAAATATGCACAGGACTGCAGCCTTACATCCCAATCATATGCATGTTTACTCATAGTGCAATCTTATACAGGTCTACTCGGAAGCCAGGCCCACTGACCTCAACAAGACTTACTACCAAGTAAGTGTGTATAGGATTGCAGCACCGCTAAGGTCAGTGGGAATGATTTTGTGAGTACATTTGCCACCTCTAGTATATAGCTAGAGATATGGTGACCGGGGGGAAAAACAGAAACATTAGAAGGAAGGGGTTCTTTTCATTCTCCACTCAAAGTCGTTTGTGGGAGAACATAAAAAAAGGTTTTCTAAGAGATGAAATAGTTTACAACAATGAGTGAAATGCTTTTAAGGTGAGGTTTTAAAATACTGCCTTAGACTCCAATCCTGTACCCACTTACGTAAGAGTAATCCCACTGAACTTACTTCTGAGTAGACACATATAGGATTGCGTTGCACACTGCCCTTTTCTAATAACCATATGAGAATTTACATGTTACGATTCTACAGCCTTCTTCCCTGTTTACAGTTCTTCCATCTTCTGCAGCATGTGAAAAAAATAATCTATATTTAGGAATATGTTGTTGTTGTTGCTGTTCAGTTGTTAAGTCGTGTCCGACTCTTCGTGACCCCATGGACCATAGCACGCCAGGCCTTCTTGTCCTCCGCTCTCTCCTGGAGTGTGCTCAAGTTCATATTCATATACATGGCCAAATTAATGAACAAGCTAATATGTGGAAGAGTAGAAAATCTTGTTTGAATCTATGCAAACCTTTGAAGTCCATAGAGAATTTTAAAAATATTAGGATTCAAAGTCATTTATCTTTACAGAACGATTATAATTAGAGAAAAAAACTTGAAATGGTAACATTATCAGCAATATTAGTCATTATTTAAATGGCATGGGTTCCATGTGGTTAATTCTGTCCAGTAATTATGACAATTAGGGCACAATCCTGCAATCCTATGGAGATAGTAGTCAGCCTCCAACTCAGAGGCTGACAACTATCCAATGCAGGGTGGCCAGAGCACAGAGGCGATTCTTGCCTCCGTGCTCCAGCCGCCTTGCATTTTTGGCTAGACAGACGATTTTACCTGTTTAGCAAGGGAGCTTTGGAGCAGGAGAGGGCGAGGCTGTGCAGCATACAGGAAGCTGCGTAATGCAGCTTCTGAGATCTCCTTCCCTACCCGTGCCCCCTTTTCATCATTACTGCGCTCCATTTCCAAGTGCGGAGCCAGCACAGAGAGAACCATGCCCGGCTACGAGGGGGTGCGCAGGGCAGGGGAGTACAGTTTCTGGGAACCGTTTACCTAGCATGGAGAGGTGGTTCTTTCCGTGCCAGCTACAAAGGTGAGAGAGTGTGGTTTCCTGGATGAATCCAGGGAACCAAAGAATCCTATGTCCCATGACGCTGTCTTGGGGGCATAGGATTGCTCTCCCCATGTATATAATGGCAGAGTTTGATATTATTATGAAATTTACCTCAATACCTATAAAGCATAATAAAAATGCTTTAAAGAAATAAATGAAATCCAGATTTATTGATAGTCCTTAATACTTTGATCTGTTAAGACTGGAAGCAAACACTACTAGTTGTCTCTTCCCTTTGCTCCCCCCGCCCCAATGAATTAGAAGCAGTTAGAAACAGGGATAGTTGCTTGTGGCATACAGTCACCCCACTGTTGTATCTGTTAAACAAGTGTTGCGGGGGTTTGTATTGTTTCTTCTATTCCTAGATAAATGCTAACTCTATGGAGAGGAGACTGAAAAGTCTATATATACATAACGCAGAGATGAGAAACCTTTCAGCCAGAGGGTCAAATTCAATTCCGGAGAAGTTCTCAGAGGCCAGATTTCAGTGGGCCAAAAACACCAGGGTACTGTAGCTTAAAGTTCTTACGCCCAGTAACTAAGCCTTAGGAGGGGCATTTCAATCTTTTAGAATGGGGGGGGGGTTAGAAAATTCAGATAACCACCAAACAATCAGTGGGGGGTGGGGGCATGGCCTTTTGGGGAACCCTGGAGAGCTGGATTTGGGCCATGGGCCTGAGCTTCCCCATCCCTATGCCCTATGAGACAAAAGGCAACCATACATTTATAAATAAAATACTGCCAAATATACACTTATTTATTGGTTACTTTGATACCTTCCTTTATCTTTATAAATAGCTGGAGGGGACAGTGACCTTGGCCGAGGAAACCCTGAAGCAGCCCATATTGCAGCTGACAGTCGCAGGGCAATCAATCCCACAAGTATCAATATTGCCCAGAAAAAAGATCCCCTCTCTAAGATCTGACTGATCGGGGCAAACACTACGCTACCCCACAGCTAAAGGGGAAATGACCGCCTAATTTAAGCAATACACTGCTTAATCGATCGATTGGGTTCATACTGCTGGATGACGGGTGTCGCCGCTTTCCCCAGCATGAAGCAGCACTGCGCCCCAAGTGCCAACGCTCTGGAAGAGGCGGGTTTCAAGCCAAGCCGGACGCTGCCGCTGCCCCACCAACCTGAGGCTCCCGCACCGGACGAGGCAAAGCGCTCCCGGCCCGCGGCGGCTCACGCCCTCAGGCGGCGCCTCCCCGTCGCCCTTCGCCGCGCCAGGGCCGCCCCCGAGTCTTTTCGCGCCTTCCTCGGAGTCATCTCCCAGGCGACCGCTTGCCGACCAATCGTCTCATCGCTTCCGGTTCCGTCAGCGCGACGTGCCTCAAAGCGGAGGCCTCCAATTGGCAAAGCGAGGGACGACGCCAGGGAGCTGCGCGGCTGGCGATCCCCGCGGCTTCCTGCACGCGACGCTGAGTAGCGTTTGAGCGGTTGCCGTGTTTAGCGTCCCGCTAAGCCCACAGCCTCTGCACGCAAAACCAGCGACAGCTGAGCAGCCGCAGTATACCTAAGAAACGGGAGTAGGAAGCCGCCGCCGCCGGACAGTACTGAGGAAAGAGCATCCTGGGAATTGTAGTCACTTTCAAGAAACCGGAAGCATCTCCGTGCGCCGGATGTAACTGGTTGTTTGTCTCACAGTCTTCGGAAACAAACCACAACGAATTTTCAAGGGGGGAAATTCAGACGAAATAAGACTTGCACGAGAAAGATCACGAATTCCTGTTTTTGCAGGCACTTTTTGTTTGGGAGAAGACACGCCGGTGCCTCATCGCGGCTACGTTAAGATTCTGGATCTCTCCTCTGGACCTGGAAATCCCTGTCCGGGCAACGAGAAGCGTCATTCCCGTGGCTTGTTGTTGTGCTTCGCAGGACCTTGCCCCCCGCCCCATCCAATGGAACGTAGCGACAGGATGATCGGCAGTTAATGTGGCCCAATCCTATGCTAGCGGGCGGGGTTGCGACGGTAGGCGTGGCGAAGCTGCCATGTTCGTACGTCACAGCAGGGGCGGGGACCGGCGGCCGGCGCCCTTCGTTCCCGACGCGGCGGCGGGCGCGCTTCGCCCTCTTCAGCTCCAGGACCGGCTGGGCGCGAGCACGGTGAGGCCCGCCCGGGTTGCCCGCGGCCATTACACGGCAGTATCCGAGCCTCTTCGGAGGGCTGCGCCGGCACCGGGGGGGGCGGATTCCCTCGCGCGGCCGCCCCCGTTTCCTTCGCCCTGTACGTGCCCCGGCCGCGCTCTCCGGTCGGTCTGGCAGCACTGCAGCCTTGGGCTGGCTCCTTTCCCATGTCCGTGGCGAGTGGAATGAACCTTTCTGAGGAAAAGCAGGTTATCTCTTTGAAAGAGATACCGTCATTATTTTACAGTTGGTCGGCTTTTCCCGGTATTCCAGCGCCTGGTACAACGTTGCCAGCTGCTTTCAAATGTGGCGGTCCAGATTTAAACAAACAGAAGCCGAACTAGCTGTGCTAGAAAATAACCCAGATTCCCCATTCGGTTGTGTGAGATACGCAAGTTTACGCCAAACAGTCGCCACTGACCTCGGGGGGACTTGCTTCCATGCAAGCGTACGAATAGTTACGGCAGCGCTCATAGGAAGCCCTGGGAGTCAGTGTGGGTGCGCTCGGACTGTCGCTGGCCTTGAGGACGAGCTACCACAGAAATCTTTCGCCAACGCAGCAAGTAGGTCAGCTAGGTGGTGAATTTCCGGTGTGCGCCTATAAGATGCAATTTCCTGTACCCAGGAATTTGTAAGATGGTGCCTCTCGGGAGTGTTTGTGGACTTAACAATGTAGGTAAAAACATGTTTGAATTGGATCAGTTTTAAATTACTGTAGGAGTATGCAAGTTTTCAGGTGTCACGGAACCTCCTTTTTAAAACTGCTGTGGGTGGTTTAACACATTGGTCTTCAGTCTGTGGGTCGTGACCTACAATTGGGCTATATCTGAACTTAATGGGGGTGGGGAAGGAGAGATGTAGATAGATGCCGTAGATTTAATAAAGGAGAAAATAACAGCAAGAATCAAACACAATCTAGACATGCTTAAGCTACTAAAATCAGATGTAAGGAGACATTAAAAGTGCATTACAGGTTGGAGTAAAAGGTGTTCCTGGCCTGGGAAACTGTGAAAATGACTGGCACAACACATAGTATTTTACAAAATATTCAGTATTGTTAATCCAGTTCTAATGACCTGGGAATCCCCAATCTTGATGTGAACTATTGTCTTTAGTTTAAGGGTTTTTAATTCCTTTAATACATTTATTTTATAAGATAACGTTTTGGGTGAACAAGATTACATGAGAGAGACAAGTGTTGCTGAGTGGGGCTTGGGTAAACATGTGTCCTAATTAATTTATGATAAGAAAATTAGAGTCAGGTTGGAAGCATCAAATAGTCATGCAAAAAACCCAAACAAACCCTTGAGTAGGGATTATCTAAATAGGACACAGACATCTGGGTGTAGCATGTAAAAAAGAAAATGAACCATGTGAAAAATAACTTGTCATAAAACCAGCTTTGTCAGTTGGTAGCTGTGCTTGAGATAAAATAGAGTGTTTTATTATTTTACAATATTTATATACTGCTTTTCAAAATATATTTACAATTAAATTGGTCTAGATCTTATTTTCAGTGTCAAAGTTTAGTCTTGGAACTTCCTTGTAATAATAAAGACAAAGATGAGAGAACTTGTGAGTAGATGCAGAGTGTTTTCCCTCACCACTGGGAGTCACAGTTCTAGGCTTGAGGAGAAAGGCTTCCAGAGCAGTGAGGGCAACATGTGGGCAGGCCTGAGCCACAGCACTTTTTTTACTGCCAATGTTCATTCTCAGAGTTGCAGTTTTGCTTCGATCAAAGAGGAATTAGCTTCAAAGAATTTGAACAGTTTGTTTTTTGATCTGGCATTTGCATCTTCTTTCTGTAGTCCTGCAGCATGGATCCACAGGTAAACCTCAGCGTGACCTTCCAAGGTGACACCCAGAGCTTCCTTGTATCAGATTCATCTAATACCACATGGGCTGATGTGGAAGCTATGGTGAGTTGGATATTTTCTGGTTGAGATTCACTGGCCAGTACAGGAGAAAAGGAAATAAAGAAATCAGGCTTCTGTTTCCTTGCCATGACACATGCGCTGCTGCCTTCTGATGAGTGTGGTGAGCCCCAGCCTTCCTCCCAGCCTTGATCTGTAGAACTGGGTGGGTATTGTCCCTGCAGTTGTGCAGCAATCCCCATTCTCTCACTGGTTGGGAAGACATCTGAGGGCTGTTTGGCTACTGCAGTGCTGGCATGCCTGGAGTGCTTCAGCTGCATGATGGCTCACCACCCTTGGAGGAGAGGATTGCGTTGTGCAGAGGTACAATGCAAAGTCAGTGACAAGGGAAGGGTCCTGTTAAACATAATTTTACCAAGGTGATGATAACCAGAAATATAAACCTGTTCCCCTGTGGCTCACACTTAACTTTCTGGATGTTCTTTGTGTGCTCTAGGCCCCATAGTGCTTGGAGTAAATGAATGATGGCTGGTGCTCAGAATTTTTGTAGGAACTTCATAATCATCTTGATTCATAGCAGGAGACAGATTGAGCTAAAATCCTCTGAGGACCCAGCAAGATGGATCTTTCTACCCTTCAGTTTTTCTGGTGGGGGAGGCTGCAGGGAGAGGGCCTGGGTTTGTTCTCAGATCTGCTTCAGATAGATGAGCAACTAGTATTAAAGGTGAAGGGAAATGTACAAACTTCTATGGTTCTAATAGTAATGCTACTGAAAGCAAACCTTGGTTGAATATAAAACCAGTATGGTTGTCCGACTACAAAGAGGCATTGATACGTATTTTTCCTGAAAGATGGCTTGGCTGGGCTTTATCATGAGCTTCCCTTGTACACAGGTGTTTATTTTGCTTATGCACTCACAGGCTTGCATTAGCCTGTCATTTTGCTTAGAGAGACTGGCAAATATTTTTGGAATCTTAGTTGCAGTCTTCACATTCTCTGGAATTTGGTGCTTGGTGCAGAATTTAGCATACTGGGAATTGTTTCTTGTTTTTGTTTATTTCTAGCCCTGATAGCTGCAGAGATAGGCATGAAACATGTGGGTGATATCTGATGAAAACTTAGATGTAGGGGAGGGGCTGCTGAGCTCCAGGGCTTTGCTGAGCTCTTTGCTGCTCTTTATGTCCAATGGACAAAATCCATTATGCAAAATAAACAAACTTGCACGATGTAAGCAGGTTACAGAATTCCATATTCTTGGTGCAGAATTTTAATTCTTTAAGCAGAAAGCACACGCAGCCCAGATTGTAGTGTGGGGAGGTGGAATCCTTCCTGGCCCCATTGAACATGCCTGAGGCACTAGAAAAAAGAGGGGTGGGTCTTTCCTGGGATATGAGCCCTCCTGTTTCTCTGGCTGTAATAAAGAGCATGGCAGCCCAGTTTACAGAAAATCAATTCTCTTGCAGGTAAAAGTCTCATTTGAACTGAACAATATCCAGATCAAATACCTAGATGAGGATCATGATGAGGTATTACACTTCTACAGTTCCTGTGAAGAGCCTGCTTTAAGAGTGGCCACTTTGGGAAACATGTGTACTTGCACATTTGGAAGGGCATGAAATCTTTCAGAGCACCTATAAAGCTTCTTTATAAGTTTCCATCTCCTTACAAAATACACTCTGTTCTCTGTCAGCAAATATTTGGCCTGTATTGAGTAACATTTGGTTTGGGGATTTTCTCTGTTGTGTGTCTCTCTTGAAGCCTGTTTACATAATCAGGATTCAAAGAATGATATCTCAGGATAGTTATCCTGAAACAATGACCTCTGTCCACAAGTTCATTTCTGCCATTTACTGGTTATATTGGATAACTCACAGGTCTGTGAGCTCCACCCTTTGGTGAAAGCAATCCTGGTCTGCATGTCCCAGGATAAGAGAGGTGAAGTCTCGATTTTTACCTGAAGTTGCCTCTCTTTCAAGACTTTTCTCAGAAGCTGCTGCCTCTCTTTCAAATCTCTTCAGGCACCGAATCCTGCCCCCCCCCCCCATCCTGGAATGTGAAACTAAATGAGAGGTTGAGTGTTCAAGGGTTGTTCCCTGATAACTGATTGTATAAACAGGCCCTTGATTTAGAGCAGGGGTGGGCAGCATGCACCCTGGAGGTCACCTGTGTGGCTCCCTACAGGTGCTCTGCCCCCCAAGCACTCAGTTTTCCTCCTGTGCATCCTGCTGCCCCTGCTGCACAGGGTGCGTGAGGAGAGTCTTCCCCATGCACACTGTGTAGCAGCAAAATTGGGCTCCTGCCAGCCCACCAATCAGCTGTTTGGCAGCCTGGCAGGTGCCTGATTCTCCTGGGAAACAGGTGTGCAAGATAGATTCTCCTCACACACATGTTTTCCAGCAAAACTGATTTTGCTGGCAAACAGGATGTGCAGGGATGACTCTCCCCACATGCCCGACTCCAAAGGAGAATCAGATCCCACATCAGCACGCCACATAGCTCTTTGGCAGGCTGGTGGGAGCAGATTCTGCTGGGTAATTGGCGTGCAATTAGAGGGATCCCTGTGCACCCATTTCCCAGCAGAATCAGCTAGTTCTATTGGAATTGGGTGCATGAGGACAACTCTCCTTGCATATCTGTTTCCCAGCAGAATCCGCTCATGCTGGAAAAGAGGATGTGCAAGGAGAGTTATCCATGTGCTCCTTTCCCAGCATAGTTCCTGGGAAGAGTGCGAGGGTAAAGCCTTTCACTTCTCCCAACAATCATGCGAGGGATGCGGGGGGTGGGGGGGCTTTAATTTTGTTTCCCCCCGTCTAGTCCCAGCAACTTGCATCATGATCACTGGGAGGATATGAGGTTAAAACATCTTTCTTCTCCCAGAGATCATGATCCGAGTAGCTGGGATTGGAGGCTCAGGCTTAAAGCCTCCACTCCCAATTGCAGCAGTTTGGATCATGATAGCTGGGAAGAGGCTTTAAGCTTGACTTCCTCCCAGTGATCATGATCCAAGTTGCTGGGATGGGTAGCGTGTAGCAGAGGAAATGTGTGTGTTTATCTGTGTGTGGGTGGGTGCACTTGCATGTGTGGCAGTGGTGGTGGAGCTTCTGGGGGGCTGAAATTGGCCCCTTCAGCTCCTGTAGTTGCTCATCCCTGAGTTAGAGGTTTAAATAAGCAGGAAGACACATACCCCCCCCTGCAGTCACTGCCAGTGATTGATATGTGCAGGATGCAAGCTTTTGAGTCACACTGGACTTGCTTGAGTTATTTCTGTGCTGGGGTATGGTGTCTTCAGAATGCAGAGAGGAAGATGTGAGGGACACCAGATTGGGTTTAGTGTTACAGTACAAATCAGTGCTTTAGGAATCTACATTCCTTCTGAAAAGATACAAAATGAGTAGTAAAGTATCTGTCTCTCTTCAGGCCCCAAAGATGAAAGATATACTCAGTTAATAGTTGGCCAAAGTCACATTGGGAGGAGAGTATCATTTGGCATTTTCACTAACATCTACAACGAGGGCTGTGTATGTGCATCTTTTTCCACGTTTGCCCATGATCGAGAAATAGCACATTAGAATTCACAGTGAGAAAATTGTGTTGGTTGAGTGGGGGCTGGCTTTCTTACCATAACTTACTAGTTGCTGGCCAGTCAGTGGCACTGCTGTTGGTGTCTACCAACCTTCTGCAACCTAGTGCCCTCTAGATGTTTTGGGCTACCTTGGCTGGGGATGATGGGTATAGCCCAACACATCTGGAGGGCACCAAGGTCAGGGTGGCGAGTGTAGAACTTCACAACTGAAACCGGCGACAATGCCACACAAGAAGAGAGAGGCTGCTGGAGAGATGCCTGTGTGTAGGGGTGAACTTGGGGGCTGCCCTGGTTATGGAACTTGGGTAAAGTCTGACCAGCATGTATTTCTCTAAGAGGCTCTTGGTGCAATCCCCTGTAACTCTGGAAGAATGGATGGAGTTATGGAACTGGGCAGTGCCTTGAAGTGTGGATCTCCCTTGTGGGAAAATGGGGTGGAGAAAGCAGCTCTTTTCTTTATTAAAGAGGTTGCAAGCAAGATGGGATGGAGTGGCTGCAAATGAACGTGAGTATAGATAGAAGTCAGGTAGCAGCTTTGAAATCCTGCATGAGAAATCTCCTTTAATTTTAGGGTGGTGAATGTGACCAGCAGCAGGGAAGAGGCTATCATTTATTCTTGGTTTCTTTTCACAGGTTTCTGTAAATACTGCAGGTATGTTGCCTTTGCCTTGCTCATGATATCTGACGAGTGTTGGCTATATTGCTGTGAATAAAGGCAGGATAGGAAGTAGGCTTTCTGTCTACAGTGCTTTTGGGTTCCATTTATGGTACTATACTAGCGACTGGCTGCAGCCAAGGATTGGGCTGGTTCATTTAAATCAGGGATGGGCTGCATGTGGCCCTCCATCCCTTGGCCTTTTTTTTGTGGCGTCCAAGCACACCCCACTGCAAAACATGCAGCCAAAATTTGGTGGTGCAGCAACAGTGGCCAAAAAAAGCAGCAATTTTGCTTTAAAACAAGGTGCGCAGGCAGCACACACCTTGTTTTCAAGCAAAATCGCTGCAGGGAGGTGGGGTTGTTGGTGCTGTACTGCGGAATTTCGAATTTCTCATGCAGGAAATTTGGCAGTGTGGGGCAGCAGTACAGCCCTAGGGGGCAATGTAGCCCCTCACCTCCCAGATATTGCCCACCCCTGATTTAAATCAATATGCCTGGTGGACAGGAAAGCGATGTATATATACTTCTAATTAATTAACATCTTAGTCCCTGCCCTGCTGCTTAGGGCTCTTATGTAAGTTTTGTTTACAGCCTTATTTCAATGCCTCCTCTGCCTGTTTTTTTTCCCCACCCATCCCAGCATATCACACTTTCTTGCCTACTTTGCATTTCTGCCTCTCTTGTTCTTCCTGATGTGAATACAGAGCCCCTCCTGCCTCTAAGCCCTGTGAAAGATCTTTCCAAGCCCAAGTAACATTTCACTCCCCTTACAGAAGTGGTCACATTCCTTTTCAACAGTTAGAATATCTATGACTGTTTCATGATGTCATAGCTGCACAACAGAGAGCTTCAGCTATTGGGTGGTATAGAAATGAAATGAATAAATAAATAAAAACTAATGGCAAACGGGAGTGGGGCTTACAGGCAACAGGTGTTGCCAGGTTTTTTTAGCCAGTTAGGGCGCAATCCTATGGGGATAGGTGGCCACCTCCAGGTCTATCCAGTGCAGGGCAGGAGAATCACGGAGGGGATTGTCCCCTCCTCACTTCAGCTACCCTGCATTTGTGGCTAGACAAATTTGTGGCTAGATTTTGGCTGTCTAGCTGCAGGAAGGTGGAGTGGGGGAGGAGGCTGCCGGACAACACATAGGATGTGTTGTACTGGCATTTCTGCCTTCCCCACCCCAGAATGCCCCATTTTCGCTGCTTCGTATTCCTCTTCCAAGCACAGAGCATGGGGCCATTCTGAGCTGCCTGCAAGGCAGCATGGGAAGGGGGAAGGTCAGTTCTCCGGGAACCGACCTTGGAGCACAGGCTCCAAGTTTGGTTCCCAGAAACCCACATATCCTATGGCCATCTAGCTACTGACTAGCAACCATAGGATTGCTTCCATAGTATCCTATCAATTGTTATGCTCCACTTGCTGCTGCCCAAGTGTTTACCAACTTGCTCATGGGGTTTTAAAACTGAAATAATTTAAAAACTGATAGAAGGCTGAAATGTGTGTTTTCACAGTCCAAGATATGTTGGCGTTTTTGTTTTGTTTTAAGAGGTGAAGCATCTTTACATCCAACAGCTGAAACTCATGGCATGGACTGTACGTCATAATAACATCCAGTACAGAACAAGCCAATCCATGCAGGAGAAGAGTTCAGGCATGAAGGAATTTCCCCTTCACAAGCTTGAGCAATCCTTAGATTGGGGGAAGGGGGATCTCACATGGCAGCCAGCAATGAGAAGGTGCCCTGAAAAATTAGTAGGCTATACGTACATTTAGGGAGCGTAGGGTTAATTTATCTGGCCCTAAATGCAGACTATAAAATGTGCTAACATGATTTTCTGTGCACTTCTGGATAAGGCAGTGTTCACAGTGTATGTCTGTCTCTCTTTTCAGAGGAATATGAAGAAGCTCTGAAGGTAACTGATTTGACCAGCTTTTCTGGCTGTTTTTGCAACAGTACAGCTCCAAAATGATGGAGATTCCTTGGCGTGATGTGGGAAGAACCTGTGAAACTCTTCTCCATGTTTCTCAGGCTTGTCAATTTTTGTTGACGTTCCTCTTGGGGTGGCATCAGCATTTCTTTATAAAGGCTGCAGGGTCATTGATTTTATGTGAATATTATTTCTGAAACAGCATGGGAGGGAGACAGAGTGGGAATACCTGGTTCACCAGCATGTCTGTTTGTGACATGCAGTTGCTGCTGGTGTTCCTGCTGGTGTGTGTCATGAGGCGCCCTAGCAGCCTCTTTCAGTAGACTCCAATGGCCAACTCAAGACACAGGATTCTTTTCAAGGCTTTAATCCTTTTACAGCTTAATGACTCTTTCAGATGCTAATCACCAGTGACTAAGCAAGGAACAGCAGAGTGGCCTATGCGCCGAGTAGGCAGTTGATCCCCGTTTGAAGGAGAGTCACTTGAAGACGCTGAACTTATGGGCTAGGGAGAGATCCTCCTTCTTTCCCTTGGGTCCACGGGAGGCGGCTGTTGCTTGCACGCCAAACGGGTGCTACGCCTCCTTTCCACGCCCTCCATCGCTCGTCGCTCTTTGCGTCTGCATCGAGCGTCTAGCAAGCCCCGTTCCCGCACTTTCTCTCTGCTAGGATCACTATCTATCTCAGGAATGCCGGCAGGAGGAATCTCTGCCAGCTGCTGTGCCTGTGAGGGATGAGCTGGCTCCCCTCCCATGGATTGCTGATCCTCCTCAGAATCAGAACTGCTCTGGGGTTCTATCGGCTCAGTTTCCACCCTGACATCATCCCCGCTCCCATGAGCCCCCCCCCTCGTGCTCTTCCCCTAGATCCTCCCTCTTTCCCTTGGGTCCACAGGAGGAGGCCATTGCTTGCGCGCAAAATGGGCACTACGCCTCCTTTCCGCACCCTCCATCGCTCGTCGCTCTTTGCGTCTGCGTCAAGTGTCTAGCAAGCCCCGTTCCCGCACTTTCTCACTGCTAGGATCACTGTCTATCTCAGGAATGCCGGCAGGAGGAATCTCTGCCAGCTGCTGTGCCTGTGAGGGATGAGCTGGCTCCTCTCCCATGGATTGCTGATCTTCCTCAGAATCAGAACTGCTCTGGGGTTCTATCGGCTCAGTTTCCACCCTGACAGTGTGCCCTCTCACAGGGGTAGGCAAGCTGGTGCTCTCCAGATGGTTTAGGCTACAGCTTCGGTAGCCCCTGACCATTGGCCATGCTGGCTGGGGCTGATGGGGTCTTTAGACTGCCTCCCCCTGCCCTATCAAAACCATTTGCACATTCTTCTAGGCATAGTTTAATGTGATGCCAGCAGGCTGCCTTGTGTAAAATCCATAATAAGCGTGGAAACAGAAAGCTCCCACTATATTCTAAATCCAAATTTCTAAGCCAAGATATTCCTCTGATGGGCTGTTACTGTAATATTAAGCATACTTAAGAAGGTAGCACTTGAGTCACACTGTTAATTGTACTTCAGCGTAGGTAAAGCTGAGTACACTAACATACACTGATGCCTTCTAGGATAATGTAAAGTATTTGTGAATCAACACGATGCTCCTTTTGATGCTTCTCCATGCGCTAGTAACCTCCTGTCTGAACTGCTATAACTTCCTACCTGCCTTATCTTTCCTCTTCATTTGGTTCAGAACGCGCCTGCTAAGCTCTGTTTCTCATCTCACCTTTTCCCACATTTTTATGTTGGCTCCCTGTCATGCTCTGTGTCAGCTTTATGGTTCTAGTCCTATCTCTTCCTGTAAAGCTGTGGACATTGGTTATTGGGCAAGTTAAAAAATAATTAATTCATAACAATAAAAAATGCAGCAAGAAGGGAAAACTTTGTTCTAGTAAAGACAGTATAAAACAATTAGCTCAGACCGAAGGTTATACAAAAATAGCAGGAGCCCAAGGATTGTCTAAAAGGCCTGGGTGAATAAAACGGGTCTTCACTTGGCGCCAAAAAAAGCACAAAAAGGGGCAACAAGAAAGCTACTCTGGGAGGCTATTCTATAATCCAGGTGCCACCACCAAAAAGGCTAATTCCTTGGTAGTCATCTACCTCATTTTGCTTGGTGGGGGCATATGGAGCAGGGCCTCCAAAGTGAATCTTTGTTCAGGTAGGTATATATGTGAGAAGGCAATCCTTCAGATAAGCTGGTCTCAAGTCATTTAGGACTTGTAAAGTTAAAACTAGCACGTTAAATCAAACCTGGAAACAGACTGGGAGCCAGTGCAGCTGGGAAAGCACTGACATAATATGATCAAAACACCCAGTCTCAGTTAAATCTCATGGCTCTGTTTAGAACCAACAGCAGTTCTTCAACTGGTCTTGAAGGAGCCCAACGTACCACACATTGCAATAGTCTAAATGGGAGGTTACCAAAGTGAGAGTGACTGGCTAAGCTGTCTCCATCCAAGTATGATCTCAGTTGGCACATTGGCCACAGCTGACAAAAGGTGTTTCAAACTACAGTGGCTACTTGAAATTCTAATGACAATATTGGATCTAAAAGCATCCCCAAACTGCCAATTTGAACTTTGGGGGGGTGCAACATCTTCCAGAACATGTTACATACCATTCACCGGTTGGGTGAACTACCCACCAACAGTATCTCCATCTTATCTGGATCGAGTCTCAGTTTGTTTGTTCTTATCCAGTCCATTACTGTGCTCAAGTCCTTGATTCACAATGTACACAACTTCACCTGCTTGTGATTGAGAAGAGAGGGGGAGTGTGGTGACATCTGCATGCTGGCTGTGGTGTTTTTTTCATTCTAACTCCAGCAGTTGTCTATGTGTTTTAAAGAATAAGATTGACTGGTTCAGCATGACTCGCACTTTTGGCTTTGCCTCTGTAAGAAAGCGTTGCACACAACTCATGAGGGTGTATGTGCATGTATAAAGGTATCTTTATTGCAAGCTCTTTCTTTAGATTGCAGCGAAACAAGGCAATCGGCTACAGATGAATGTTTATGAATTAAGTGCTCCTCCAGGCATGCCTTCACAAGAAACCTCCAAGACGTCTGAGAAACTTCTCATTCCCAAGGATGGGAGGAAGTCCCTTTCTCACTATTCTATGCTTGCTCGGGCCTTGGTACAGGACAAAGCTACTGAAAGAGAGAATGAGAGGCAGCAGGTAGGACCAAAAAATGTCCTTCAGGCACCTGGAGCTGTCCTGCTTGCCAGATGCTTTGTACTTGCACCATGCTTTGCTTGTAGAGCAGCCTTGCCCAACCTGGTGCCCTCCAGATATTTTTGACTACAACTCCTAGAATCCCTGACCATTGGCCATTCTGGCTTGGGATGATGGAGGCTGAAGTTCAAAAGGATGTCATCTGGAAGGTACCAGGTTGGGGGAGGCTGTTCTAAAATATGTGCTTCCAATAGACAGGTATTATCTGAAAATTTTGGATACTCTGATAACTGGAAATATTAGATAAATGGGATTGCTGCTTATGTAGGATTAGAACTATATGGGAATTGCCTCAAATTCTCTTGCTTCTAATCAACTGGGATCTTCAAATTCAAGTCACAGGATCTGTGGCAGCTCATCTGTGTCTCAATTTCATGTAGATTTCCTCCTGAGACCACATGCTTGAGCATGCTGGACAGAGCTAACCATTCAAAAGCAACATAACTTGGGTGGAGATCTCAGGGACTTTTTTCTTTTTTTGTACAATGGTCAGTGCTACTAGGTGTTTTTATAAATAATAAGCTTAATGAGAATTATGAGACATTATCCCAAGCTGGCACTCTCTTGCCCTACATTTTATTAATCTGGAGCAAATATGCACTTGTTTTTCTCATTCTGTTTTTGCTAACTGTTACTATTAAGCAGAGGTACTATTTACAAAACCTGATTTAGTTATTTTAAAGCTGTAATATCAAATGTCAGATCATCAAATTTACCACTTTTACTCCTTGGTGTTTTTTTTCTAAAATTCCTACATCAAACAGCATCCACAGTTGCAAATACTGGGGTGGGTGTGGGAATGTCTCGGGGGCAAGGGGGAGGACATACAAATTCAAATTCGAAGAATTTGCTTGAGAATTTCCCCCCCAAATTAATTTCATTATAGCTATCACTAATCTGGATTATATTCCCCACTCCTTATTTCAGGACTTGAAGTATTCAAGTTTGTTTTTTACAGGTTACTTACTCCTACTGACAATTCCCCCTCCCCCATGTGTGCACAGCTTTATTCCACAGTTTCCTGTCTTCTGAGTTTATCTTTTTACCCCACCCCCCTAGATGGCCTTTAGTGTTTTATGAATTCCTAAACCCTATCCTATCCTAAACCCATCAGCGAAAGGTTAGGTTCAAAACATAGGATCAAAATGTTCAGTTGAGTTTGTTTAGCCATATGGTTTAATAGAATATATCACAAGCCTAACGATATATAGATATGATTGTGATTTCAGTCTTTCAGTTGTAGATAATATTGAAGCAGACAGTTTAATTATCTAGGTACTAATCTGTCACATGATTCCCGAAAGACTTCATGCTGTTGGACTAATGCTATAGCAACTGTACTGCATGTTGCATTACCCTCTTACCTGCATTAGCAAACAGATGTTACATGTTCTCTAGATTTCTCACTCACTGAGATGTAGTCAGAGGTGCTTTCTTTGGGTTTTCTCAAACTAGGAACTGAATACATGTGTCAAATTTTCAGGTAGCCATCTCCACAAATACGAAGGCACACTTATATTCTGCTCTGTCAGAAGAATGAAATTCTTGCTTGTCGCAGGAATTCCCCTCATTTTTTGGTAGGAAAAACAATGTGGCCAAGATTGAAGAGTGTAAGTTTGCTGAGTCTTTCAAGTAGAATATGAATGGGTAAACCAAAGGTGTGTTAAGTTGTGCAACTGCTTTTTAAAAAATTTTCCCAGAGTGGCTACAATTCCAGCAAGGTCCCTCCTGAGTGGTTCACAAGCTACTTGGAAAAGGTGAGTACTCCTAGGTTTGTGTTTGTCCTTTTGGTCCTTTTGTGCAACAGACTTTGGGAAGGGGACATTGGAGGTGGCTCCATCAGACCATGAGAATGACGTTCACCATTTGTGCTTTCTCAAACATAGATGGAGCTCGGTGCACAAGTTGAAATTTGATGTAAACCATACCAAATTCCAAACTAGATAAATACAAATAATGCATGAACTGGCATTGTTAGGAAGACGCTTTGTCAGTCTTAAAAATTGCAGTGGGGTCAAGGAATGGAGGAGGCTTTGTGGGAATCCTTATGTCCTGGATTCTATAGCAATATATGTGTTGTGTGCAAAATTACCTTTTTTGTTGTCATGAACCTGCTTACTGCCTGTCAGTTTTCGTGTATAAGTGCATGTACCATTCCTGGGATTGTGGAGCAGAGTGGGAACTGAAGAAAAGCTTTTGGAGAAAAGATGGGAGACCTTGCTCAGGGTGCACCTCTTCCCCCCCCCCCTCCAGTTCCGGGAGCAAGTGGTTCAAGAGACGGTTGAAATGCTCGAGCAGAAGTTGAGTGAGAAGTGCCTCCTTTCCAGCCAGCTCCCCAGCTCCTTGAGCAGCTCCACACACCATGCCCCTGCAAGCTCCTTGGAGCAAGGCAATCCCTTTGACTGGCTACTCTCCTGCAGTAACTGTCAGGCCCCCATTGTGGGCATTCGCTACCAGTGCAGGTAGGACATGAGCAGAAGGGTGAAAGTGCAAACCTGTGCAGCTCTGTTTGTTTCTTATGCCCAAGATGTCAGATTTTGACATCCTGAAATTCCCAGGGTATGTTATATGTTGGTATGCAAATAAGCAGGTTTCTAGTTCTTATGGGCAAAATTAAGTCTGAGAACAAGGGATGAATCTTGGGAGCCAAAGGCAAACTGGGTAACAATACTTCCAGGTGGGCTGAAAGGCAAACTCCAGTGACTTTCAGATCCTCTTCTTGCTGATGGTTTTGTCTGTCTTCCATTTGCTTTCCTTAGCAAGAAGGCAGAATAAACTATGCTAGCAAACAGAGGAATTCTTTTATCACTGATGTTCTCTGGTCTGTTCCTTCCTGATGTTTCCCTATTTGGGGGACCATAAAAAGGAGGTAAAAGTGATACCTGGGTTTGTCTTCCAAACTTTTCTAAGAGGAATGCTCTGCTGTTCACCATACATGCCCACACAAAATGGTCTGCTGGTGAAACTAGTTGTCAGCTAGGGGCCTAGTGTCCCCTTTCCTTCAATGTTTGGGTCCCCTCTCCACTCACTTTCCCAGTCATCTTCCAATCCAAATTTATCTTTCACTTGCCTTACAGAACCTGTACTCTTCTTAGAATTCTCTTCCTGTCATCTTAGAATGTTTGAGCAGTTAGAATATTTATGAACTTTGCATGACATCTTAACAGTTCAGCCAACGGGCTTCGCACAAAACAACAACCCATCATGGGTTAATTTACCCACGAGGAGCTGCAGCATGTGCTGTGCACCATTATGAATGTGCAAGCCCCAGCTGGGGGTTGCTGTGGCTTGTCATGTCATGTGGATCCAGATGGTGAAAGTTATTTGTAGGTTAAACAATCCTTGCATAACCCTAAAACAGACCATGGGTTATGCAAGCGTTGTTTAACCCTCAAATTACCCCTGCTGCCCAAGTTTGCATGACACAACAAGCCACAGCAACCCCCTGCCAGGGCTTGCATATTCATAATGGCATGCGGCATGCGCCCTGATGGTTAGTTAGCCATGGAGGGCTGTCATGTCATCCAAACCAAGTTGCTGTTGGGTGGGAATAGGGGTTGTTCACAGGCAGGCAACAATTATATGAGTAAAATCTTTTTTGGAGTTTGTAGTTTTTTAGCTCCATATATGTGAATATGTTTTGGTCTAGCTTGAATATAGCTTGAATATTATATTGGGGTTTGTTTTTCAGAGTATGTTAATTGTGTATTTTAAATTGGTTTTTACAGACATTCTTTGGGTAAGAAATAAGTTTGGGGGAAGGGGAAACCTTTTAGCTTATGTACTAAAAAAAGCAACATTACTTTTCTTTTGCTCTATCCCTTGTTTGGTCACTGCATCTAAACACAATTTAACCAATCAATTGGTGAAAATCAAAAAGCTGTCCAGGAACCCATAGCCTTTCCTTTCCTCTCCTCACAGTGTATGCTCATCCTATAGCATCTGTGAATTGTGTGAAGCAGGGATATATACACATGACCCTAACCACGTGCTTTTGAAGCTGCGGAGGCCTGTTTTGTGCCTCTCTGAGACATATAACCTTGGTCAGTTTTCACCTCGCCTTGCCACTGTGGAACATGTCAGGTAAACAACCAAACTTCCTTAGTGTACTCTGTGGTCAGTGTGAGCCAGCTTGGATATGCATGCAGTTTTGTGGTCTGTGTTGTAGTGAATAAACACAGAATGTAGAAAATTAGAGGAAGGATATCTAGAGGCATGCAGTCAGGGATGTGGTTAAGTTCAAATCAGTGAGCTGGTTCACACATAATAGCAATTCATGGTTTGTTCAGTTTTTGTGAATTGCCCGGAGGACTTTGGCTATTGAGCTGCATAGAAATGAAATGAATTGCCAGGGTACAGTGGGAACAAGCAAATGTGCTGCTTCCCATGTGCTCATCGCTCTGCTTTATATCTGGCTTGGTAAACAGCCCAGAAACATCCCTTTCCTGGTTTATTGTGATGTGCGAACCTGGCACTCGGATTGGTTTGAGTTAAACAACCCCGAGTTTTAACCCAACAACAAACCATGCGTGATCGTTGGGTTAAAACTGTGGCTTGTTTAACCCTAAACAATCCAGAGTGCGGTGTTTGCAGTTCATGACAACAACCCAGGAACTGGACATCCCTGCACTGTTTACAAAGCTGGATGTGAAATGGAAGAGATGAGCATGTGGGAGGCAGTGCAGTTGCTCACTGCAGTGCAGCCTTGGCTAACTGGATTGCTTAACCCATAGTTAGTCATGACATGCAAACCGGGTCAATATGAAATTAGCCTCTATTCTGACCCCTGGGTTCTTGGTCTTCTGCCTCCAAACCTCTCCTGCATACCCATGTCCTTCCTTCCTAGCCTGTAGGTACTGTGCAGTGTGTCTCCCCCCACCCAAGTTTCAAGCTCTTCTGCCTAATTGGCCAGGACTCCCATCACAAAAGTGTTGCTGGTTTGAGAAGGCAGAAACTTGAGAAACCTGACTCAGCTGCACATCCAGCAGTTCACTATGTAGTGTTCACATCCCCATTTACCATCTGCTGCTCACTGTTGGGATGCCCAAGGGAGGTAATGCTCAGCCCAGCTGGAGAAATGGCATCAGCACCCACCACCTATTCCTTCTAGTGCTAAGACTCTTGGGGTAAACAAGGGGACAAAAGGCACATGAATAGTTTCAGCTCCACAACCCTTCTGATCGTAGAGATTAACTTTGTTGCCAATAGTGGCCAGATCCAGCTTTGGTTGTGCAGAGTCTCTCTTAAGCAGAATTAATGTCGTCTTTCAATCTGTGCAGGCTCCAGAAACAGATGGACAAGCGTTTCCTGAAGGCAGAGAAGCAGCGCTTGCGAGCAGAGAAGAAGCAACGCAAAGCTGAGGTGCGGGAGCTCAAGAAGCAGCTGAAGTTGCACCGGAAGATCCACCTGTGGAACTCTGTCCATGCGGTAGACAAGGCTGGCTTGACAGCTGCCAAATCTGAGAGTCTGCAACCCAATACACTTCTGTAAGCAATCGTGGGACTGGGCCCCAAGGGGGAGATTGCACCTCCAGGCCTGGATTTTGGTGACCTCTGAGCACCTCAGGGGGATGCTGTGCCCTAGCCAAAGGACAGGCTGTGTATGTTCCTCTCCTTGCCTTCCAGCATGTGTAGCTTCTTTGACTCTCTCCCCTCTAATGCTGGGGAAGATAGTTTTGAAAGGCTGCCAAGGATTATTTTTTCAAGATCCCTGGTCCTTTCCTATGACTAGTTTCCAGGGAACCTTGGTTGGGTGAGCCGTCGTGGTTTGTGGTATAGAGCTGCTCTTAAATTCAAGCTTCTTTGGATCTGTCTCACATAAGGGGAGGGGATGAACATCCTTACGTTGAGCTTGAGCTGAGTAACGTTAGGCTGCCCCCTCTACTTTGCAGTCCCCTGCAGGGCTGCCCTGTCATTGTTCCCACCCTGAGCGCTGCCTTTATGGATGAGAATCTGCCAGATGGAACTCGCCTCCAGCCAAGAACAACCTTCATCAAACATTGGCGCATGAGGAACACTGGCAACATGGAGTGGAGCTCTGAAACGAAGGTGCTTTCCAATGCTTAAGTTGTAATTGGTGCTAGAGATCAGAGCTGCCTGCAAGTCATGCCCTCTTCACATACCCCACCCACTTTAGCTTGGATAATGTAAGTGCTTTTCTGTGAGCTCAGTGGTGATGGAAAGGCACTCTGCACAAGTGCAACAATACTTTTCCCTTACTTCACATGTTTCAGGACTGAGTTCTGGTGCCATTTCTTTTTTACTATTTCCTGCAAAGAGAGGGGTCCTGCTTATTTGGGTGAGAGCTTGTTTTTGATTCCCAGCCACCCAACAAATGATCTGGAGCCTTGGCCAGCCTGTTAAAGCTGGAAGGCAGAAATTCCCCCCTAAGTTGCACGCTCTCTATCTTGCTGCTGAACAATGGGAAGCTGAAGGATTCATTTCAGAGAACAGTAGTAAATAACTGATTTTCGTGCGAGGTATGGTGGGGGAGGTCACAGGCAGATACTGTTACTGAACACGTTCCAAAGTTATCTGCCATGGATTGGAACGCCAGAACTTTAAAAGATGCCTGCATCCAAACATATAGTGGGTTAATGCCAATCAATATGTGAGCTGCCTCCTTAGCTGTTCTGCTCCCTTGGTTCACTGGCCCATAGTTCCTTGCCTCCAAAGCTGTCCTTCTAACAGCCCCAGGGACTTTGGGTCAAAGAGCTGGGGGCTGGTTGGGTATTCAGCCCAAAACCCTAGTTATAGGATTCTGCTGTTTTCTCCACAATAGTCTCTCTCTGTAGGTGAGGTAAGACAGTGCCCATGGCCCACCCAATGAAGCTCAGACCTGCATGGGGGTTTGAACCTGGGTCTTC
The DNA here is from genome assembly GCF_057233095.1 of Heloderma suspectum. Lineage (NCBI taxonomy): Eukaryota > Metazoa > Chordata > Lepidosauria > Squamata > Helodermatidae > Heloderma > Heloderma suspectum. Next base: position 126,926,113 of record NC_139462.1, on the reverse strand, counting down.
CAATCTGACATGCTATACTGAAAACATCCCATTGGTGACCAGTCCCTAAAATGCACAAGTACTCCCTCCAGGCCCTTGGCTGAAATGAGAAGGAAGTAATGGCCTTTTGTTCTGTGTTTTTCACTATTCTTCAGCTAAAATTCATGTGGGGGAACTTAACTCTGGTGTCCTCGGAGAAGAAGGATGTGAGTGTGCCCACTCTGCTACCTGGGCAAGTGGGGGTTGTCTCTGTGGAGTTTGTAGCCCCCTCAGTGGAAGGAACCTACACATCTCACTGGCGGCTATCACACCGAGGGGAGCAATTTGGACCCCGAATCTGGTGCAGCATTGTGGTTGAGCCCTCTTCATCCAACACTGGCTGCCCAGAGAATGGCAAATGGATGTCCAGTGTCTGCCAGAAGGGCAGGTCCCCTTATAAGGAAGAGGTGAGCCCCTCATGTTTCTGAGCCTATGTAAGGTTTTTCTTCTCCAGCCCTGCTTTCTCTATACCCCTCTCCTCCACTTTATGCCTCCTTTTTACACCTCTTTCCCTCAGGCCTCTGGCTCCTTCAGCCATCCTTCCCTTGGGCCCCTGTTTCCTTTCTTGCTGTGTATTCTTTTCTCCCTTCAACTACAAGGTTTATTTAGGTTCTTGAGCTCAATTAGCTGTCTAATTGACCTGTCACTCGAGGGTATGTAATTCCTTTGCTCTTTTGATGATAAGGAGTCTACCTATGGTGGGCTCAAAATCTAACTGAAGAACCAGGGAGCTACAATAAAATTTATGGCATGTTACTTTCTTGGCAAGTGGAAAGCTGTATTTTACTACATCAATAGTATTCAATCGTATTTCTGTCAGTGGGAAAGACCCCAACTCAGTGGACAGAGCACATGTACATGCAAAAGGTCCCATCTTCAGGTAGGGCTGAGAGAGAGGCTCTTGTCTGAAACCCTTGAAAGCTGCTGCTAGTCAGTATAGACCAGATATGTAGTCCAACACATCTGGAGGGCACCAACTTGGGGAAGGCTGGTGTATACAATACCAAGCTAGATGGGGTGATGGTCTCGCTGTGTAAGGCAATTTCCAATCTTCCTAAGTAAAGTATGCATGCAATTGAACTGATGTGGAAGTTGTACCTGTTCCTGGAGAGAAAACAAACACTCTTTAGCCTCCTTTTAAATGGCATTGACCCAATGAACAGGATTCTGCAAGATCCTGAAAACTTTATATTCAGTCTGCCAAATAGCATCCACTCTGTGTACCTTGGAATAACAGACAAAGAGTACTCTATCAGTCTCTCAGACCAACAGAAGACGAAAAGAAATTCCAGGCTCTCCATATCCTCTGTTCCTAAATTTTCACTACGCTATTTCTGACAGACACCTAGACCTACAAAATGGAACTCTAGTGAACAAGATAATGCCATATATATATTGATGGCACAGTATAAAAGGTGGAGTGCATTGCTTGTGCCAAAGTAGGATGAAGTTGGCTACCTCAAGGGTCGTCTCTGTGCTCCTGTTAGTATTACTTTTGCCTCCTGCAGGAAAGGCCCTCAAAGTTCGGAGTGGACGTTCTGCAGACTGCTAATAGTGCCATCCAGGGAAGTTTGGCCAGCCGGTCTGCTCCACCAAAGGTGAAGAACATACTCAGTGCTAGAGAGTTCTACATCCCATCAGTCGACCTTCTCACAGCTCAGGTGGCATTTCAGGCGCAAGCCAAACTTGGGGGCAGGGGGGCTGGCAGAAAATTCTGTATGCTTTTACTCTGCCCTTAAATTCTTTGGTTTCCCTCCATTAGGATTTACTCTCCTTTGAATTGCTGGACATTAACATAGTGCAAGAGCTGGAGCAGGTCCCTCGCAACACTACTGCTGGTAAGCATCCTCACCACCCCAGAAGGCATTTCAATGAAAGTACATCCTCCCTCCACTTCCATAAGAAGAAGTGGATGGGGGAATGTCCAGCATTCCATCCAGGACGTGGGATCACTGGCTGCCAGCTAAGGCCCGCACTCTGGTAAGGGGGCCTGCTGCCAGTCCCTGGAGTCCTGTGTTCCTGCTGTTACAGCTCCTTGCAGTTGCTACCTCTCACCTGTCCTCTCAGGTGAGCAGTGAGGAACAGGAGCAGCAGCAGCCTCTGCATGCTTAGTCCCCCCTGCCCCCATCTCTCTGGAAGTTAGTGTCAATTGGACCCAGAGCAGAAGACAAGCAAATGGGCAGTGGCAGTAGGAGGAAGAGGAAGATGATCTTGCCAACTGGCCCCCCAAAACCTGGAGCTGGCTTTGTCTCTTCTGTATAACAGGACAGATTGCTCTGGCAATACTCCCTTGCATACCTTGGGTGCTTCTGAGCTCTGCTCTGCTGCTCTCTTGCAGCTAGGACTACCAGTCGCGATGAGTACCCCTGTCTGTGGTCTGGTACAGTATCTGCTTGCCCTGGGGACTCTTGCGGCTCTGCCTGAGCAAATGCTGTTTAGGGTTTATATAGTTCTCTAGCAATCTCCAGCAGTGGCAGCTGATCAAATGATGATGGGCAGGGCACCTGAAGATGATGAATTTGTAAGCCTTTCAGGCTTAATGAGAGCTATGTTGCCCTATCGAGTATGTGCAGAGTGCATTTCCCTCACCTACAGAAAATCCCTTACCCTTCCTGCCTCGTTACGTTTTGAGTCCCTACCCACCTATCCTTTTGTTTCCTTTTACAAATGAAGTGCTGAGAATCTTAAGAGCAGTTCTTCCTGGTGGCATCATCTGTTGCCTTGCTGTTCCAGATATGACTCCATACCTTCCAGCCCTGCCCCATGACAGCCCCCTGCTGGAGAAGGCAGGCTTGGACCAGAAACAGGAGGAAAGCGAGGGAAGCACATGTGAACCACTGCCTGGTAAGCAGTGAGGAGCATTGAGATGGTCCTAAAACGTCCCCTGTTCCTCTGGGCTTGGCTAGCAAGTAAAAGCCACCAGCCTCTCCTATCAACTGAGTTACCAGCCACCTTGGTTGGCTTTTTATTACTGGAAACCAGCTTTGCCCCAAAGCTGCTACTTCTAGAATCTGGGGATCTTGCCTGATAGTTTAGTGACCCTGACATATGATTGCAAGGCTATGTATACTCTGGAGAAGTAAACTGCATTCTGTTCCATGAGAAGATAAATTGACTTGAGCAACCAAAATAAATTATGCAAATGTGCATGTATTTAGCTTTGATAGTGTTCTCCTATACCTTAGCAAGTCTTTTTTTCCCACCAGTGGGAGAGCTACTGACTGATAACTGAGGGAAAGGCTGAGTTTTGGCATGGAAACAGTCACCTATGTCAGGAGAGAGAGGGGAATGTGACCCTGTTGATTCTTCTTGATCTTTCAGCAGCTTTGGATTCCGTCAGCCATAGTATCCGTCTGGGTTACTGTCTGAGCTGGGAACAGGAGGTACTGCATTGCAGTACTTTCACTTGCTTTTGGGTGGTTGGTTCCAGAAGGTGGTACTTGCAGGATATTGTTTGGCCCCATGGATTCATAGAATCATAGAGGTGGAAGGGGCCATCATGTCCAACCCCCTGTTCAGTGCAGGAATCCAGTTTAAAGCATCCCTGAAAGATGGCTGTCCAATCTGTTTGAATACCTCCAGCAACAGAATCCCATCACCTCCCTAGCTAGTTGGTTCCATTGTCTGACTGCCTTGACCATTAGGAAGTTTTTCCTGATCTGCCTTCCTGTAACGTAAGCCTTTTATTTCATGTCCTTGCAGTCTTGGATGATAGAGAACAGGCTGTGGCCCTCTTCTCTGTGACAACCCTAATTTAACTTGTTTCTTGATACATAGCTTGTACCATGAAAATGGTAACAGATAAGGTAATTATTACAATTAGTTACTTGTAAGAGAATTCATTAGCTTCCCAACACAGTTTTAAAATTTTAAATTGGATACTTGGTTCACATGTTACAGCGTAAATTAGAAAAGTTAGAAAAAGATGGCTTCAGCCACCTTGATGATATCATAAAAAGCTTAAGCAACCAGTCAGAGCAGGCTATCACATGAAAATACAGTCAAGAGACATACATCTTTCAGAAAATCATAATGAAGTTTTGCCACCTTACTTGATACCAGTATGTCAATTTTCAGCTCTTGGCCCAGACTAATCAAAATCATTTTGAGTTTTGTTTCTGTCTTCTATACTATTAGCCATCCCACCCGATTTTGTGTCATCTGCAAATCTGACAAACATGCCCCCCACCTCTTCCTCCAGGTCATTAATAAAAAGGCTGAAGAGTCTAGGGCCCAGGATCGAACCCTATGGCACCCCATTCAATACCTCTCTCCAGTTTAATAAGATACCATTGATGAGCACTCTTTGAATGGATCCACTAGGTGGATCAGCTGTGGATCCACCTAGTAGTAGCACCATCCAGCCCATACTTAACTAGCTTGCTAATCAGAATATCAAATGCCTTGCTGAAGTCGAGGTATATTGTGTCCACAGCATGTCTGTGACCTTCTGTGAGGTTACCTGATCAAAAAATGAAATAAGGTTAGTCTGGCAGGACTTGTTCTTGACAAATCCATGCTGGCTTCCAGTGATCGCTGTATTAGTGTCAAGGTGCCTACAGATTGAATGCTTTATAATCTGCTCTACAATCTTCACAGCTATTGATGTTAGATTGGTCTAAAATTCTCCAGATCTTCCTTTTTGAAGATAGGGACAACATTTGTCCTCCTGTAGTACTTCACCCATTCTCTAGGATTTCTCAAAGATAATAGAGAGAGGTTCTGAGAGTCCACTGCTAGTTCCTTCAACACCCTAGGATGGAATTCATCTGGTCTTGTGGACTTGAATTCATTTAAGATGCTTAGATACTCCCTGACGATCTCTCCATCCACCTCAAGCTGCACTCCTACCCCTTCAGCCTGTTTGTCACATACGCAAGACAGGACAAAGATCTGCTTTGGGGAGGACTGAGCCAAAATAGGAGTTGAGCAGTTGTACCTTTTCTTTGTCACCTGTTAGCATTTTGCCGTCTTTGCCCAGCAGCTGTCCTGCCATTAGTTTTGTCCTCCTTTTACTATGAATGTATCTGAAGAAGCCTTTTTTGTTATTCTTAGCATTCCTTGCCAACTTCAACTCCTTTTATGCTTTGGCCTTCCTGACACCATATCTGCAACTCTGGACTATCTGCCTGTAACTATCTTAGTAACCTGTCCCTCCTTCTACCTCCTGTATGTGTCCTTTTTGATTTGCAGATCATCATTAAATTTCTTGTTTTCTTTCATTTTTTGTTCCTCATTGGGATTGTTTTTGATTCCACTTTTAGTATCTCCTTTTTCAGGAACTACCATCCCTCTTGAACCCCTCTTCCTGGTAGGTTTTCCTGCCATGGAATTCTACTTAGCATTGTTCTGAGCTTATTAAAATCGGCTTTCCTGAAGTCCAAGGTATATGTTCGACTACGCTTAGTTTTCCTTAGAATCAGGAACTCGAGTGTTAGAAGGTCACTTTCCCCCAAAGTTCCTGCTACTTTCACCTGATCAACTAACTCTTCCCAGTTGGTCAGAATCAAGTCAAAGATGGCTGATCCCCTCATTCCTTCATCCACCCTTTGAAGAAGAAATCTGGCAGCAAGGCAAGTCAGGAATTTCCTGGAGAGAACTTGCTTCAGCAGAGTTTATCTCCCAACAAATATCAGGGTAATTAAAGACCATTACTACTACTATATGCGTCCTTGACATATCTGCAATTTGCTTTTGGAAAGCATCATCCATATCTTGGTGGGGTGGTCAGTGGTAATTCCAACCACAGTATTGTTTTTATTCCTTCCTCCATTTATTTTAACCCAGATGCTTACAACAAGGCCACCATGTTCATTTTCTTAGATTTCTGTGCCAATGTGTACATTTCTAATATAGTGCAACTCCTCCCCACTTTCTATGGCTTCTGTTCTTTTTAAACAATTTATATCCTTTAATTGGGAAAAATACCAAGTTTCAGTTATACCTATCTGAATCAAGAATTCAGACTTGTCCTGTTTATTTTCCATACCCTCAGCTTTAATATAAAGACATCAAAAGCCATGAACGTTTGTGAAGGGAGTAATTTGTTGTGCTTTATGGGAGCAAATATGTGGCTTGGCATTTGGTGCTCAGACCCCATCTCTGCCTTTTAATCCATTTCTTTGTGAAGTTACATGTCTCTGAGCCTCATCAATGTGCCTTCTGTGAAATCTGTGCTGGAGCAGAGAACTGATGGTTCATAAGAGTGGTTTTGTGTTTTGGAGCACAGAGCTCACTTCTGCCTTGTACTTAGGTTCTTGGCCAGGTTACTTCTTTTAGTCTCATCAGTTTACTTTCTGGGAAATGAGTGAAACAGCCATGCCCACCATTTTGTAAAAGGACAAATCCCCCATAGCAGCCATTTTGTGGGAGCGTCTGACAAACTCTCAAAATTCCAACTGTGCCCACTGACCCAAAAAGGTTGGGGACCCATGGATTAGGGAAATGGCACTGGTTTCCCCTACTTTAGGGAGACTTTGGTGTTTTTGTGATAGCAGTGATTACTTCAGTCCTCACCCTCTTCTCAGATCTATTTGCATACAGTCAACCAATCCACTTTGCACTGAGGAAAGGGGCAAAAACAGCCATGTTTAACAGGTGTGGGAACAAAAAACCAAGAGTAAATGTGGGTGAACAGAAATAATGAGAAATCAGATGCACAGCTATTGCCTGGACAGGCAACAGAATGAGAGTCTATCCCTGAGGAGTCAGGGGCACATTCTCCAGGTTTGTGGGCAACCAGCAGCAAGAAAAGCCCAATTTGTGTTAAGAAAAGCCCTCTCTTTTCAGTACATATTCTCATCATCTGGTTGGCATCTCTAATTCTGCATATAGCGGGTTGGATTCAGACTTAGTCATACCTAGAGTAGACCTATTGAAATCAATGGGACTTCGATTAGTCATGACCCCATAGTCATGACTTAAGGCCCATTGATTTCAGGGGATCTTCTCTAAGTTTGACTAAGTCTGGTCTCACCATCTCTTGCTGATAGCTATGGGGAGGGATAAGGAGCTATGCTTTATCCCCTGACAATTAGAAGGCCTAGAAATGTGGATGTTTCCTTTTTCTCCTTTTCACTTTTTATAAAAGCTGAGATTTTTAGGATGCTGACATCTGCACCCAGTGCCACATTGTGCTCTTGCTCAGTGCAACCAGTTATTTTGCAATATGCACTTTTCTGATGATCATGTGGCCTGAATTGTCAGGCTTCCCCTTGAGCTATCCCATTGTTTCAAATCTCTGGATTGGCTGAAAATGGTCACCAAGAGTGAGGGTCAAGCCCCTAGCCCCTAGGTATGTTATGTTCCTTGTCTACATGACTTCTGAAATTTGTGGTAAGTGCTGATGAGAACATCTCATACCACAGATGCTCATGTGGGGAAAGGGAAGACTGAAAATCTAGCAAACCAAGACGAAGGGGAGGAAGACATGAGTGGGACCCAGTTTGTGTGTGAAACAGTAATTCGCTCTCTGACCTTGGATGCTGCACCTGACCATAGGCCCCCGCAGAGGAAGAATTCTTGGCAGAGTGAGTCTTTTAAATTGTTCTGTTAAAAATATGTGTACAGAAGAAGCCCCTGGGATTTTGATTTTCTCCTCTTATTTTTGTTGGTTAAGGTTCTCTGCAAGCACTACAGGATACCATCCACTATAGCCCAAAGTACAAGGACCCCATTAGTCCTATTTCCACACCACAGGAACCAGAGTCTAGGCATCAAGGCATGGAGATGCCCAAAGAACCTGAGTTTGGTAAGGAGAAGTGGCTAGAGCTTGCCTCTCTGAAGAGAACGTAGACCTGAAGGTAGGAGAACCTGTCTGCGCCCTGGGAATGATGATACTAGATCCCATATATGCGTTATAGGGATGAACTCAAATTGGAACAAGTGCAAAGAGCAGCAGCATCAGAATGGTGAGACCCACCTTAGAGGTAGAGATTAAGACATCTTCCACTGTATTGCTCCAGTTTCTGTTTATGGTATGCTGCCTTGCATTATGTAGGCTGATTTTTTGGAGGTGAGGTGTAGGTGATAGAAGATTAAGGGTGCAATCCTTAATCTTCAGTCGGAGGCTTACGAGCACCCAGTGTAGAGTGGGAGGTGCATTGCGCCGCCGCCTCTGCGTTTTAGCTAGGCAGGCATTTTTGCCTGTCTAAAAGATGCTTTGGGGAGGGGGAGGGAAGGAGGCTGGGGACGGCTATGGATAACTTGTATCCCCATGTCACCAGTCTCCTCCCCTTCCCACCCACCAGCATGCCCCCTTTTACCCTTCTATGAGCTCACGGTTGCAAGCTTGTAGCAGCAGCCAGTGCGGTTCTTTGCGCCGATTGCGACGGGGCAGGGAGTGGGTTTTCCTGGCTTCGAGGTCAGAGCCCTGTCTTCAACCTCAGGGCTAGGAAATCGAACAATCCTATGTGCCCCAGCCACTGTCTAGGGTGCCATAGGATTGCTCTCTAAATGTGATTGCTTTTTGCAGTTTTCCAACCCTATGGGTGCGCCAGTGGGAGGCAGGTCCTACCTTATGTTGGCTACAGGTTGGGGAAACCAATGAAAGTGAGACTGGTAGAAGCCCAGTGAAAGGGACTGCATTAATCTTTGTAGTGAAACTGTGTTCTTTGTGTTCTAGTAGAGAACCTTCTGGTGCAAGATGGTGAGGAATCAAGGGATGTGGAAGCTGAGGATGATGCTACGGATGAAATCTGCAGCCAGGCCTCCTCTGCTTCCTCTGAGGATTACATCATCATTCTCCCAGAGTGCTTTGACACCAGCCGTCCTATGGGCGAGTCTATGTACAGTTCTGCTCTCTCTCAGCAAAGTTTGGAGAAAGTGGCAGAGGCCCCAGCAAGTCCTAAAGAACAGAGCTGCCCCCCAGCACCTAGTATCAGTGATATCCTGACCACCTCACAGACCCTGGATGAGGTGCCACTGACTCCTCTAATTGTGGAACCACAGCTGGCAAGGTACTAAGTTGACTAAGAGCAAAGTAGAACTAAGTTAAGACTTCATTGCCTCCTGTAGTCATAATCGGTCTCCAGAGGAGAGGAAGTGTAGGCTGCTGAGTTTGAGCCCAGGCTGAGCAACACACAAAAAGCCAAGATGGGACAAAAGCCAAGTGGGATATTTTTACGAGGAAACTGGCTTGAATGTTTAGTGTAGACCTATATCCTCAGATTTAGTAAGTGTGTTTCCAGTTCTCTGAGGTTTGTGCTGTTGGAAGAACAGACACTATGCTTTTTTCTTCTTCTGTAGCTCTTATATCTTCACAAATAATCTGTTTTTATTTGTTTGTAACAGATTTCAGGTCCTTTCCCAAAATAACAGTACCCAAGAAACTCATTCTTCCAGTAGAGAAGAATCCCCTTTGGTTCCTGAACAAATGAGAGAAGGTATTATGTTTTATGGGTGATGTATGAAGAGCAATTGCTAATCACTGGAGGGAGCAATCCTATGCAGATAGGCGGCCGCCTCCGAACTCGGAGGCGACCATCTATCCAATGCAGCGTGGGTGGCGCGCGGAAGGGATCTTTTCCACACTCTGGCCACCCTGCATTACTGGCTGGAGGACTGATTTCGGCCCGGAGCAGTTCGGGGATGGGGTGGAAGGATGGATGGTGCATAGGATGCCTCTTAAAGTCGCTTCCACTGTCCCTGCCCCCAGGAACGTCCCCTTTTGCCCCCTTCCGTGCTGCTGTTCCGAGGCTGGAGATAATCCACACTGTCTGCAAGGCAGTGGGGGAGAGGCAGGGAAGTGGTTCTCCAGGAACCGACCAATCCTGTGGCTATCTAGCGGCTGTCTAGCAGCAATAGGATTGCGTCATTCATTTTATAGCCTGCCTTTTTCCGGAAGCTCATGCCAGATAATGGCAGTTTAACTCACACCAACATGCATGCGCACACACATACAGCGCTGCTTTCATTAAATAAGAGCAGTGAATTTTACATTTTCAATAAGGACAATGCTATTCCCCATGAAATCTTTCCAGTAATCACAACTTCTAGAATCAGCTTTCATCACGCCCCGTCTTTGCAGTTCTTTAGGAAAGCTCTGCATGCCCATCTGTTTTCACTGCCCTTGGTAATGTCTGTTTTTATTTCTTTTTATTGAATATGTATTTATTGATTTTTATTGTATCCACTTTGTATGGTTTTTATTTTATATACTGCCACGAGAGGGTTGCACTCTTACAGGTGGCCTAATTTTTTTTTAATTAAGTAAATAAACTTGGTTGTTTTCTTTCTGTTCTTGCTCATTCTCCTTTTTTTCTCTCTAGACATCCAAGGAAGAGATGTTCCTGGACTTTCATCTGCGGGACTTGTAAATAACATGCCAACGTGTCCAGAATTCTATAGGTAATAAAAACTGGGTCAGGCTGGGGTTTTATTCTGATCCAGCTGTCAAATGGTATCCTATTTCTCACCAAGAGTATCAGTTTCCCATACAATGATTTGAGATCTTCTTCCACTCCCTTCCTTTTCCAAAAATGTCCGTTTACTTTTACAATTGTACAAATTAAATTGGTCTGGGTCCTGTGCATGTTCCATGCATTAGAAATCACACTGTAGAAATATGGAAGTGGGTACATAGCAGGAATTCAGCAACCTGAAAATACCGGTTTTCTTAAGGAAGTTTCTAGCCACTAAGGCTGCAAAGGTAGACTTGAACATGTGTGGGAAATGCCTTGTGACATCTTAGAAGGTAGTAGGGATTACTGTTCATTTTCATTTATATTCCATTCCCAGGCAGCCTTCCTTTCAGACACTGTCCAGACCCAGACCTGCTTTCCTTCAGCAAGGTTGCTTTATCATGTGCCTTCAGCCCATACCCTCAGACAAATGAATGTTCAGGCATTAAGTATATAGCTTTCATGCCCTGCAAAACCCCTCCCCTTCCCATGGCAAGCGGAATACATTATACTGGCAGAAGAAGGCAATGCATGCAAATATATTTAATTGCCACAACTTATTTCAGGAGGGCCCATAGCTCACTAGTGGAGCATGTTGTTTGCATGCAGAAAGTCCCAGTCTCAATCCTTGGCATCTCCAGTAGCAGAGTTGGAGAGCTGCTTCCAGTTGAAGTAAATTATACTGGGCTAGATGCACCAATAGTCAGACTTGCTGTAAGGCACTTCCATACATTCATATGTTGTTCAAGTCACAGGATCCTGGTTTTCTTGTTGCAGAATGGATTTTTCAAAGAATACACAGGTGTAGGAGACAGAACCCAACTTTTAGTCATTCCTTTCTGAAGAATTGTCCAAGCAGCATATCCTCTCTTTTTTCCCTCCTGTTACAAGAAATATGAGCGAAACCCCACTGTGTGCTCTGTTAAGGGGAATCTGCCTGGTTCATTTCTGTTATCTCCTGATGCCCTTTAACGTTCTCTGCAGACACACGCAGGGTAACAGCCTTGCTGGGGGTCTGGTGAAGGGGGCCTGGTCAGTGGCTGCCTCGGCCTACAAGGCGTTGTTTGCTGGACCACCCTCCATGGAACAGGTAAGTAGCTTGTGTTCATAGTGCTCCCTGTGGGCAGGGCAAGGAGGAGCTTAGAGCAGGAATGTTTATATTCTGTGTTTCCATGAGCATACTGTACAAATGCAGAAAATGTGGTATTAGGTTACCATTCCTTGCTTTTGTGGCAGCAAAGATAAATCTGAAAGCTATGTGGCATCAGAAATTACTGCAACCAGGAATAGGAACGTAATCCCTTTTACGTTTTGCTGGGGATGGCTTGTGTTTTGGTTGATGGGCATATTTTGGAATCGGGAAGGAATCTGTCCCCCTACTCAGACTGGCCATTGGCTGCTGTGTGTGGTGTGGTTGGCGAAGCTGGTTGGTTTTTTCAGCAGGCTTCCTCCTGCACTGCACCCACTCTCTTTGTTGTGTCATGCTGTGGGCTGGCTAGTATAGCCAAGTCTGTGGGGCGGGGTCCTTGGCCAGTAAATCTGTGGCCTGACCTTGTGCCAGGTGGCTGATCTGCATGGCCTCATTTTTAGACCTTGCTTTATACTGCCCCTCATCGTTAGATTTCAGGATTTTAGTCCCTTCTAACTCTAATTCTAAAATGTAAATGTTTTAAGATTCGTAGAATTGATTCCTGTTTCAGAAATAAGAACATTTATTGCAAAGGTTTCTTCTCAGTGTGCTAGGTATATCCTGATACGGGTTAATACCCTCCCACTTACTCCAGAGACAGGACCATATCGGTCATCAAAGGTTTTCACCCTTCTGGTGGTGGGAGTCCCCCGTCAGTTTCAGAATGTGATCAATCACAGGCTAATGAGCCTGCTTTTCAAAAAAGACAGCAGTTGGGTTTTCCTGTAGTTTGACAGAAAAGGAAGGGACAGGACAGAAGGTCATCCCCAAGACACTTAATTATTCTGAATAGAAAATCCGGAGAGCTCCTATCCAACAACCCCTAATATTGACTCCCAGTTGGGCCATGATACCCTCTGTCCACTGAGGAGAAGAAACCCGAGGGTTTTCTCTAAGCTGTTGATTTCCATGGTCACCCATCTCTGTCTTCAGGGCATCCATCTGTATCCATATTTGGATGACCTATTCCTCAGGTCCTCCTTGCTAGTCACAGCCAAGAAGGACCTCAGCATCACCCTGTCACACCTAGCGTAGCATAGTTTTCTCATCTATACCAAAATTCCACATCTATACCACCTATCTCCATCCGGGAAGGGCAGAGTCCATTCCATATTGGCCCAGTATATTGGAGAGACTCTCAGTGGTCTGCTTATATTGGGCGGGTTTGCACAATCATTTTCAGCCTCCTTGGCTTAAGCCACCATGGTTTGTGGCACATGCCAGGCGCCTTTTAACAAACCACCCAGAAACCATGGGCTGTTTTAGAGTTGCAGGTGGTTTGCCAACAACCCACCCTAACCAGGTTTGGACAATGCTACAACTTAAGAGTGGGGTTTGAGGTACAGAATGGATGCCCATGGGTGCCTGGCAAATGCCACAAGTCATGGTGGCTTATTTAAGCCATTGTGGCTGAAACTGTGCATTTTTTAGATATGGTAAGTGGTGTATAAATTGATTAAATAAATAAATGTCACATCAGACCTTTTCAGACGACAACAGACTGACCCACGGAAGTGGAGTCTGGACTTTCAGGTCTTTGTGCAAATCCAGAACAACCTCTGTATGTCAATAGATCTATTTGCCTTGCTAAAGAATCGCAAACTCCAGCACTATTTCTCTAGGTCTCTAGCAAACACAATGATAGTATAAGACATCCTCAACACTCTGTGGCCTATAGGCCTTCTTGTTTGCCTTTCCACCAACTCTCCTGCTTTCCAGGGACTTGAAGAAAACTGACTTTCAAGTACTCAGTTGGTCCTAGGCTCCTCCCTGCCAATTTGTCCTTGCTTTTCATCCAGGAAAAAGCTATTTCTCATGACTTTTTAAAAAAGAAGCTACTTCTATTATTACTATCATTTTTCTGGCTATAAAAAGTTTATTTTCTTACCTGGCACATATTGGATGTACGCAGCGGAATAAAAATCTGCCTTAAACGTATCCAGTCCTTTAGACAATCCAATTATTTATTCATATCCTTTCACTCCTGAGTTGGTATGTGGAAGGCATCCCAGCTATACGCTTATTTTTCACTGAGTCTATGCATACATAATTCTACAGCAAGTGACCGCTATGCCCTCAAGCTGGTCCTTCTCCTGTGGGACTCTAGTTAGTTATTCTTTCAGATGTGATAAGTGTCTTAACATTAATCTGCATGGCCTTGTGGTCCTTCTTATGACTGCTTCTGGGAGTTTCTGCTTTTCTGTTTCTGAGCTATAGCCATGGATGGAACTGGCAAGGAGTCGCCTGGGACCAACAGAGTACTTGAAAATTTGTCACATGGTCCCTGCTTTTCCCTGGGGAGTTAACCCTTTCTGGGATGCCTTCTGTACGTCAATCTAGAAAAAACGTTCTTGGCAAGTACCAGTGTTCCATTCGCTGGACAGCAGCCTTGAGACATACTGACTCCTTGTTTACTTTAATCCAATCTCCTTTGAGAAAAAGGCATCGGGTACAATAATCACCGATAGCATCACCGATGCAATGAATATGAACTTGAGCACAGTCCGGGAGAGAGCGGAGGACAGGAAGGCCTAGCGTGCTGTGGTCCATGGGGTCACGAAGAGTCGGACACGACTTAACGACTGAACAGCAACAACAATAATCACCAAGTGGCTCAAAGCAACTTTATCTGTAGCCTATGAGACCCAACATTGTCTGTGCCCCTTGCACTTTACGGCTCTTTCTGTGAGAGAGATGGCCATGTCAGCAGCCTTTTCCACGAACCCCCCTCCCTCCCTCCCTCCCTGAGACCTACAGGGTGGCCATCTGGTCCACTCCAAGCACATTTACATGTCATTACAAATTGAACACATTTGCATCTGTTGAAATGGCCTTTGAGAGACAGATACTCAGGCACATTGACCTGTAGTTTAATAATAAAGGGCAGTATATAAATGCTTTAAATAAATAGTTGCTACTGTTCCATTGAATATTGGCCCACTGAACCGCAAATAAGGGTAACTGTGAATGCTCTCAAGGCAAACCTGGGCAGCCAGGGAGCTCATGGCTTTGAAGAAGGTACTCTGAGCCTGGAGTCTCCAGTGGGTGCCCACAGGTTCCCCCTTGGTGCCCACTAGGCTCCTGCAACTCCTGATCTTAAAAATGGGGCGGCTGCCATGCTGCAAAGTGAACTTTTAACAACCAGTGCCATCTATATTTACAAGAACACCTCTGGGCCCTGCATGGGCCCCAGAAGCATTCTTAGAAAATGAAAAGGGAGCACATAATTTTGAAGTGTGCCCAGCTGCCAAGAAAAAAGTAAGCTGGATGTGGTGGGGAACATCCTGCGGTGGTACAGGAGGTGGCATGGAGCAAGGGGATGTTTTGCCCCTCCTGTGAGTTAGCTGGTTTGTTTGGTGGTGGGCATGTGTTTTGTCAGGGGAGAGGGTGTGTTGCCTGGGTTTGGGTGGTAGGGTTGGAGTGGAGTGTGCTTTGCCTGAGGGGGGGGGTGGCTGTGTGATGTGTGTGTGTTTCTCTGAGCATCAGCAGTTTGCCTTTGTGAAATGAGTATTTTGTGGGGGGCAATATGTGGGGGCAAATATGAGATTCAGCATTTGCGGCTCAGCCCCCGCCTCTGTCTTGTACTCAGTTTGTTGGCCAGATGACTTATCTATGAGCCTCATTCATTTGCCTTCTGTTAAATGGTGCTGGAACAGAAAACTGGGTTCAAGGGAGGGGTTTTGTGTTTTGGCAGCTCAGAACCCACCTCTGGCTTGGACTTAGGTTCTTGGCTAAGTTACTTTTCTTTTAGCCTCCCCAAGTTGCCTTCAGGGAAATTTGTGTTTTGTCATTGATCATGGGCCACAGCAGACACTCAAAACTTCAGATGTGCCCACCAGATGAAGATGTTCTTGTGAGGGTCCTGCAGAGGCTAAAACATCATACTGATTGTGTAGGCCATTGTACACAACCCTGAGGATTCTTGTGTACAGGGGATGGGTTGGCACAGAGATAAACCTCCAGCAGCCTACAAGAGGCCTAAGTAGCCCCCTGATTAATGGTTCTCCATTCAGAACTTGTGTTTCCTGAAAGCTTGTTCACATGTGATCCAGGAACACTGCAACCATCACCCTGTTTTGTCACTATAAAAAAAGATGGAATGAACACTGAGAACTGTTGACACAATGGAATATGTTCCTTCACCTAAATATCTGATAGCCTGAAGGACCCACAGATGCTTTTCCCATGAGAGAGATCTTGGAGATCAAGGGAAACTGTTAAGAGTTCTATTCTGTAGCCCTCCTATTCTGTAGCCCAAAGGAGCTCTATTCTGTAGCCCTCCTGAATGGTCTGTGTCACCCACTTCACTATGGATGAGAGGATCCAGGCCTTGCTGAACTCCTGAAACTTCCCATTCACCTGTGGGTACTGGGCATCACACTTGCTGCAATTGCTGGGCTGCCTAGATCCTCTGGAAGACTAAGGGTTGGGGGCATAGGAGCTTGGGCATAGTTGTTTGGGGCCCTGGGCTGGAACCTATGTTTTCCAGATTAAAAGTCCCTGGTTTGAAGGAACAAAAGGAATTGTCAATAAACTTAGGCCTGTGTTCATTCCTTTTGGGCTGTGATAGCATGACCTTTTTCTTCTCCTTTCTCTACACCAGGACGTCTTGAAGCATTGCATCTCAAAGCTTACTCTTACAAAGGACAACAGTAGAAAGGTTAGATTTGTGCAGCATTTGTGTTCCAGTGCTTCAGGCCACACATTGTGCCTAACTGACATCTGCTGCGGTTGCATGGGCAGAAAATAAGAACAGGTCAAGACTAGCATCTGCCATGAAGATAGCTGCTTTTGTTACCTTAAGAGTCTTGTGGAGCCTAGATTGAGTCAAACTTGACTCCTGATGAAATTCAGTAACCCACAAAATGCATGTTCTGGCAAAGATAGATGCAGTGCATACCACCTGTTTGCTAGGGCTGACATTTCATGAGCCTTGTGCAGAACCATATTCTTCTTCTTACCTCCCTGTCCTCTCAAGGAATTTTTGCTATCCTTGGACTACAGCCACTGCATCCACTAACAATACCTTAAGAGCTGCCATGGCTGCTTTGGGATATCAGGGAGTAATCTCTTTTGGCAATGGTAATAACTCTTTTACGATGCCCACTCATTGCATATCACCTGTTGCATAGATTTTGGGAAAGGATGCTCACGGGGTGGTGTGTAAGGTTTGCGGAAAATGTCTTCAACCACATTATCTGACTTCCCTACAACTGGAAGGATTTGGGCTCATGTTCTTGTTCTGAATAGGGAACAGCTAAGGCCTCGAAAGAAGGTGGGTGCAACAGCTGAAATGAGGAGAGTTTACTTCTCTCCAAAACCATTCACCCTTATTTTTTTTCTGAAGAAGCTGAGAACCTGTCAGAATCTTCCCAAGCATCTATATCCCCAAAAGGTTCCCTTTCCCCAGGCACGGAACATATCTGAGTGGATTTCCTCCATGCTCTCCTTAGAGCTCTCTGGGTATTGGGGTGGGGAAACCTCCCTTGTGTGTTTGGAGTTGCGGTGTTTGTTTTGCTACCAGTGTAAGGGGGGGGAGTAAGAATTTCTTGGCTCACAGAACAACTCAGCCCCAGTTGAGATTGGCAGCTTAGTTCTGGGCAGAAAAAAGCAGGAATCCACTGTTACTACCACCATGTTGCAGGGATGCTGCAAGTACTTAGAAGGGCCGCTGTGTCTTCTAGTGGTGGTGAGGTGGTCCCATGAAGCCTGTATTTGATGAGGGAGGAAGAGCTCCTGCTGGGGCAGCTAGAGTTTGGGGAGGCCTCCCATGCTTGCTTCCACTGAAAGTGTAAAGCAGCTGGAACAGCTGCCTCCTGCATCTCCATAGATCTTTTCTGTACTTCAGACCCAGACTGGGCAATTACTCTCCCCTTGAGCAACAATTGAGGAGAAGTTAAAAATTAAAACATAAAAGAGAATTTTTATAAGATGATGTATAGATGGTATATGTCACCATTTAAATTGTCTAAAATGTATAAAGGTGTTTCTGGAAAATGTTGGAAATGTGAGGACCAAGGGGGAACGTTTTATCATTTATGGTGATAACGTTAATATAAAATGATATAACGTTATTATACGTATAGTACATATAGAATAACTTTAATATAACATTAATATAAAATAACGTTTTATCATTTTTGACATCAATTCCTGGGAAAATTCTGGAGCAGATTATAAAGCAATCCATCTGGAAGCACCTTGAAAACAATAAAAACAAAACCTGGCGTGCTATGGTCCATGGGGTCACAAAGAGTCGGACACGACTGAACGACTGAACAACAACATTGTTGTTGTGTTTCTGTTGTTGTGTTTTTCTTTTTTTAAAAAATGGGCAGAGGATTTTTTTTTTTTTTTTAATAAATGGGTAGTGAAAGGGGCAAGCAGTGTGGGTAAAAACCAATGGTTCACACAGGGGAGGAATGGAAGATAGAAAATGGCCAGGACTTGTGAGCACAAAAAAATGAACTGGCAGCTGTGCTCCAGAAACTCCGTTACTGCAGAGCAGGCAGACCCAAAACTTGTTGTGGGTGGGCCTTCCCACCAGACGATTGAAAGCCTTCCGTTACTGACAAGGCCCTGTCTGTGAAGTGAGTGGGATACCAGGATACATTGCTGTCCTGAGAGAGGAAGGAATTTCTTGGGTTCAGAAGTGGAGAAGCATTTGCAAAGAATCCTGGATGTACAAATATGCTTGCTTGTACGCACCTTCATGCACATGTACATATATGTTTCCTTGTTTTGATAGCTCTGTCTCTTTTGTCCTTCAAGACTCTTCCTGTGACCACCAATGATCATATGGCCACTTTCCTGGCCAACCTGAGCGAGATGGGCTTCTGTGACCGGCACCTTAACCTCCGGCTGCTGCGGAAACACAACTGTGACGTGGCCCAAGTTGTTACAGAGTTGCTACAACTGAGTCATGGTGATTGGGATGAGAACTGATACTGAACCTCGTTCATCTTGCTCATTAAAAACCTGAGCAGCAAACAACACCAGCGGCTTCCAGCTTCCTTCTGTTCCAGTAGAGCAGAGATGGCTTGGATTCCATTTTTCAACACATCACAGTTCACCACCACCAGGGCTCAGACACTAGGATCTCTTTTATCTCTGAAACACTAGATTTTTCAACCTGGCATAATGCCAGATTCAGTAGGGTAGAAAAGGTGAATGTGCACAAGATATATAAGTGAGCTGTGTCTCTTAAGAATTTTCTGGCTGTCACATATGTGCTGCAAGCAAGCAAGAACCAAAGACTTGAGGGACCATCCTGCATTGTCTCTGTCCATCTGGTCTTCTCTTGCTATTGAAGGCCAGGGATGGTGGTGGACACATCTTGCTGAAGGCCCCTCCTCCAAATTCTGCCATCCCAAGAAGGGGGTGACTGACCTGTATGTCCTCTAGTTTGCTTTAGAACTCTCCTGTATCTTGTAAAAGCAATAATTCCACCACCATTTTCATGTGTGTATTGCAGGGCACTGACACTACCTAACAAAACATTAATCATACTCTAGTTATTGCTTCCTCCTAGCAAATCCCACTATACCTTAAATGCTGCTGTTTACTGCTTAATTACTGAGGATGAAATACTGTGAAAGGAGCAAACTTGGTAGCAGGACTGAGCAGGTGGCTTGCCATAAAAATATCAAAACAAAGAGCAGTTGTTCCTACTACATAAATCTTCAGAGGTATTATTAATAGTTATTCTTGCATAAAGTATTTGAAGGGCAGATGGTCAGGACACACTTGAGTGTTTTAAAAGCTATTTTTGTAGATCAGTTTTTACCACTCAAGAGTTTCAGGAGAATAGACTCTCAAATTCACTATTCCTGATCCTTTCTGCCCAGGTGTTGGACCAATTTGTGATATATAAAGTGCATCATCACTTTTAGCAACTCTTGATGCAGGTTGAATATATTAATAATGCCTTCCAGACATTTCTTGTATGGTGTAGAGCAGAAAAGAACATGGAGGACAATGCTGGATGAGAGATACTTTAAAGCAGGGTAAATTCCCCTGCCTCGTCAGTTAAAAGATGTGGGATGTGAGGAATTTCTCCCCAAACCCTCTTAAAATAAATAGGATTTGTATCCATTCCCACTGGATTGTGTCCTTTTACTTTACTCTCAGATGTTCCTTTGACTTTTCAAATAATAAAAAAATGGATACTGTCTTTTCATACAACGTGATGATGGGGTGAACCCAGGTCTGGCTTTTCTTTGACTTCTGGGGGAAGTGGTTAATATAGATAGCAGAATCCAGAAATGGAAGTGAGAAAAGTCCCTTTTTGCTTAAGAGGCTAAGAAATCGAGGGAAACCCTACTTTTGCAGTTGTTGCTCTTTAAAAACTGCATGGAAAGTAGAAAATCTGTGAATTGGAGACTTTCAAATGTGGGACTTATCTCTTGAGGTACTGGGGGGAAATCTTGGTATAACCAGATAAATGCTTACTGTAGTCTCTTGAATTTATTGCTACCAGTTCAATCAGTGAACTTTGTTAGCCCTGGTAGCTTTCTTTCGGTTTCATAAAAGCTGAAATTTTCTTCTGTTGGCTTTGTATATTTTATAGAGGTTGCATGGATAATAACTTAAACAGTGCAAATATTACAATCTTTGTATATTATTTAGAATAAGCACTTTAAAGTCTTTGGGTGTGACAAACATTAAAGTATACATTAAATAAGTCACCTTGTCTTTGTGAGAATAAAACTTGCTGTTCACCAAACTTTGCTTGCTGGGTGTGGATTAAAGGATGGGGGAACCTGCAGCCCTAAGCAAGCTGTTTTGAAATAAACTACCACTGAATGCAAAGCCATTACACGAAGTATGTGTAATCTGGAGTGACAGCCCTTGTACAGGGAAGTGCACCTATTACACTTAATGACAGCTCCTTGTACATCCAAGGATTCCCTTCCAAGAAAATGTCATTACGTCCTCTCTCTGCACCCAGGGGTGATGAGGCTAACAAAGTGCTGCAAATGTATGGCACTGCACTTTCGCACAAGTCCAGCACCCCTGCATCCAGAGCCATAAACCTGTGGGAGCTGTGAAAGCCTGGGGGGGGGGGGGGCAGTGCATGCACTCCCGCTTCTCTGTGGAAACCACACTAGGTATATTTCACGAGTTATACAGCGTTGGGCAGTCTCATTTTTCGAGAAGCTGAGCTATCTTTAAAAAACAAAGTAGTTTGCTAGATGCGTATTCCAGGGTTGAAGGGGGAGTCCAGAATGTTCAATGAACTAAGCAAACTACGTCAGCCATCAAGAGCAAAGTAGGGCATTTTTCTAATCTCATATGCATGCTAAGATTATATCCTGCTTCCAACTAGCTGTGTGCCTCTGGAACCTCATAATCATGGCATGATGGTGTTTACCACCCCGTTTGCCCCAGTATCTCTTGTTCCGGCGGGACGGGAGCGAAACGGAGCAAACTAGGACCGCTCCACGAGAGGAGGGAATTCAAACTGGTTGAAATAAGTCGTTTAAAAACAGCGAAGGGCTGGATCCGGATGTGGTCATACTTCGAGTAGACCTATTGGGATCAATAGGACTTCCGTTAGTCATGATCCAGAAATGAAAGGTCTTTCTTCACCCCCATTAGGGACTAAGAATACCAGCCAGTCAGGATGAGACATGCAGAGTTCCAATTGCGAGGAAGGCTCTTCGAGACAACCCATTTATTTTACTTAGGTCGACTAGTCCGTGTTCAAACCACGCGCGGCAGGGAAGCGTCCTCGTCGGAAAGAGCCCCTCGCCGGCTTTCCGCGCGCGGGTCCCTCGGGCGAGAAGAGCGGCGCTCCTGGGCGGCCCCACGGCGCGACCTTATTTGGAACTAAGCGCCGCTGAACTTAGGGGACTTGCTGTCTAGCACACACGCAGAGGATCGGGGGCTGCAAGGCTCCAATCCCACGGACGCTTACGCAGGAGTAAATCCAGTGACCTCAATGGAGTTCAGTCCCGAATGGATACGCCTATTAGGTTCGCGTGGCTTCCAGGCGGGCTTGAGCTGGGCCCCCGCCTTTCTTTTAAAGAAATTACGCGCCGAGGAAAGAAATCCCCGGCTAGCGCAGGAGCGCTGCATTATCGTTACGAGGGGCGAAAACCCCGACTTCCAGGAAGGGAAGCGGCTGCTGGGGGCGGAGCTGTTGGTTCCCCACCTCTAGCTGGAGGGAGGGAGAGCGAGCGGGGCACCTTCGGTTTTCCTTTCGGCTGCGTGTTGTTCCTCGGTTGGTGAGTCCTAAGCTACAGCACCGTCCCCTCCCCGCCCTCCGCGGGGGGATGCGGTGAGCAGGTGCCCCCTTTAGTCTCCTCCAGAGCTGTCCTTCTTAGCCGAGTATGGCCTCCCCCTGTAAGCAGCCCCGCAAAAACAGGACCGTCCCCGCCCCCCCCCCCAGTCTTGTATCAGCCTCCTTTATTTCCATTTTTACTTTCTCCTGTCGCATTTCACTGCTCTCTATTTGCTGTTTATTTGCATCTTCGGTTTTCTTATTTTTCTTCTCTACTTATACAAACGAAGCCTAAAACTGCCTGTCTGACCATCGTGTTTTTTCAAAAGTATCTCTCTCCCACCCTACATTCAGCTCCCCGCTCCCATCTAAGGCAACTGGGGAGCATCTATGGGGTGACTGGCTTGAAAATCAACACAGAATAACTAAGGGAACACCTGTATGTTGTCCTCCTTCCATAAGAAGGCCCCCAATGGATTTTGCCTTGGACTTCCATTGGAAGAGGGAGTACCAGGAAGAGGTGTGGTGTCTTTCATAGCAAACTGGTGAATTTACAAAATGTTCAGGTTGAGTAGTTGGGAAGCCAGCAGAAAGGCAAAGTACCACCAGACAACTACCACCCATCAACCCCATCCCAGAATATCCTAGAAATGACTTCGACCAGCCAGAACTTCTTAGCAACCTTATCTAAGCAAACCTGGTCTTTTCTTGTTGCTTTTCTGCCCATAGTTAACTTATGCACCGCTTTTTCCCCTCCCTCTTTTGGCACACATCTTCCCAAATAGGGTTCCCATTTAACTAACCTGGAACTTTTACAGCAGCTTGATTGAGAGAAATGGGCAGTTGAAGCTTTTCACAGCAGTGGGAATAAGTACGATCATCAGCTAATGTCTTTATGTTACTCTGTTTATTAAAGGCATAGCTACAGAGACTGGTTGAAAAACTGGCAGCACTGCTCCCATGCAGAATACAGCTTTCAGCTCCCATCCTGTCAGGTAGGTGTGTGACCTACACTCCTCAGTGGCCTTGAGTACCCACTTTTGAGTATTTATGGTGGCCAAGCCAGACCCAAAGGGATCTTTTGAATAGCAGGACAGCATGGCCCATTGCAACATAAATCAAGTAAGAAAAACCTATTCCAAGTCTGAGTGATGCTTGCATCATTTTCAATAACTGATCTGTTGCTCTTTTGCTGTGGTCAGTTTATAAAAGTGCTGGATTTCAAGTTCACCTGGAATTTCTTTTCCTCTAATCCTGGATATGTAGGGCTGGTTGTAGCAACTCGGGAAGACCCGAATCCCTACTCCCAGCTAGGCTGATATGTAAGAATCTATATTGCTTTCCATTAGAGTTTGATAAGCACAAGCTTGAGATTTGGGAAAGTGTTTTGCCTACATAGAGAGATTCTTTAGGACATGTGAGCTATGGCTCAAATGTAATCTTGGGTTTATTTATGTAATTGTTGTTGTTGTTCATAGAACAAAGGAAGAGAAGGCTAACTAAAGAAGGCACAGATGTTCAAATAGGGCTTTCTCTTGTCCTGCCCCGTAGGGAGCACCCAGCTCTTTTTCTCATTGGGTGTGGTGGTGTGAAAGTTCACCCTCCTTTTGCTTAATTTTTGAAAGCTCTGAGGGAGGGGAGGTCTTTAAGATCTTTAATCTTGTCAATTAATGTTAAAGGTACTGCAGTATTCACTTAGCCAAGGTCAATACTTGTCGCTCAGATCCCCCATCAAGTAGCGGCCACAACTGGGAATGCTGAAAGTGTTTGATTCAATAGAATATGAATTCATTTTTTGCAGGTAACTTTGAATTAGGAGGAGAGCTTGCTGGAAATATTTTTCCCTCTCAGTTTCATTTCTGCTCTATTGAACAACTCTCCATTTCTTTAAGTATTGTTACCCCTGAAATCTGAGATTCCTCTCCAAAGGGTTGTGGAGGTAGGTAAACAATACTGTTTGCAACCCAATAATGATCTCCTCTTTCTCCCCTCCTAATTTGCCCCCCTAGACATGCTACATGGCACTTAAGGTGACTTCCTTAGGAGAAATGTGAACGTCTGACACTGGTTGGGGCCTATGTTTGTGGGAAGTGCTGGAAATCTCCTTGTGCCCCCCTCTGATGCTTAGCCTGAGTGGGAACCTTTGAGAGTGGTTCTCTGCTGGCTCCTGTCTTCCCCATCTGTCAGGTGAGCGCTGTGGCCACCTCAGGCTCCTTCCGAGTTACTTCAAAGAGGTGGATCTCTGTCCTTTTGCACAACTGCTGTTTGTTGAGTGTTTTACAAATCTTTATTGGGTTTGTTTATTTATTATAATATTGAATACCTTGCGCATTTAATCTCAAGGTAACTTTCAAGGTGGCTTTAAAACAATATACAAGTGCTTAAACACAATACATCATAACCTATGAAATCTAGCAGCATCAAAAGACAGCACTGCAGTAAAATAAAAACTACAGCTGAAGAGCAGATGCAGGCCAGGGTTTTTGCTTCAGTATCACTCTCCATTCTCTCATTTTTCCATCACTACCCAAGTATGTGTAACAGATATGAGATCATGGAAGCAGCTGACTTGAGAGAGAACAGAAGTTCTTAGGGTTAGATGGAAAAGTGAGAGGGCTCCCCAGGTATGATGACAATCAGGGAACCATCTCTTGTGCCTAGGATTATTTATAAAATGCCTAAAGTAACGAGGCCCTGTGCACAACATAAAATAATGGACACAGGCCCCACTCTCAGGCTTACAATCTAAGGCTGGAGACAAACAGTAGCTTTTAAGGGAATTGAAGATGGTTTGGGGGAGGCTTCATTTCCCGTGGTGTACACACATTACTTCCTGCTACTACATCTGCTGAAACACGCTCTGCATGTTTGTGAAACAATAACTTTTTACAAAAATCAGTGAGAAGCCATGAGCAGTGCTGGGAAAGACTCCTGCCTACACCCCTGAAGCCCCACTGCTGTTCAGTGCAAGCAGTTCTGTGTTAGACTGCCCAGGGGGTTGAGTTGGCTTAAGGCAGCTTCCTACGTTCAGGAAGGAAGGAAGGACTGAAGGAGGTGTACACAGGAAACAAAGGGGCCAAGCACATTTTTGGATATAAAGAACCCCAGTGGTACGGGAGCCGTAAGGGAGAAAGGGTGTTCCTGGGCATGTAATTCAGTGGTGCCAGCTGTGCCTTCCAAGTACACCTGAGTTCCAGAAACTCCCATTTAAGAAGTTAAGCAGCGCCTTTGGGGATTCAGGAGCCCCTTGAATGTCAGCTTGTTGAAGTTTCTTTGTTGCTTGCTCAGCTACACTGCCTCGTGGGTGCAATGGACAAGGCTGTCTCGTGGGTCAGGAACCTGCTCACTGGGGAAGAGGCAGAAGAAAGTAAATCGATTCTGCAGAGGAGTTCATGTGTTGAGAGGGAAGCATCCTGCTATGCCAGCATCAATGGTGGGGATGCTGCGGAGGTCTCCTGCATGCCTTGTGCTGGCATCAGCAGCCGGGGTTCTGTCACCTGTCCTACTTGCCAGGGCACCGGGAGGATCCCCCGAGGTAGGTGCCACCTTGGAGCATGGCTTTGCTCGGGCTCTGTCCTCTGGAGCTAACCAAAGGAGAGCCTTGTTGCTTCAAAGCCAGGGGCCATCTTGTCCAGTACCCAATTTCCCAAAGCAGCAAACCAAATACTGCTGGGAAGGCCACAAGCAGGGCTTGGGGGCGTCAACCTGTATAGCTGCTTTGGATCTGTTTAAAATATGGCTGCTTTAAAAAAAAAAGGAAGTGTTTACAGGCATTGCTGTATCCTCTTTCAGGCAGGAGTGGCTAGAACTACACACACCATTCTGCATGTATGCCTTTATTAAATGGACCACGCCAGTGCTCTCCCGTCTCTGAGCCATGACATTCCTGGGGGTCTGGTTTTCCAGGCCCTTCCCTAGCTTTTGTTCTTTTTCCTTCTTAAATGTGTATTCTTTTTTCAAACACTTTGCTGATTTTCACTCCTCCTGCCTCCCGTTCCAGAGCAAGAGCGGCAGCTGGTGGCCCTCATTCCATATGGAGACCAGCGGCTGAAGCCCAGACGAACGTAAGCCTGTTTCTGTACTGGTGCTGTTCTCTCACCTTCTTTCTGCTGCCTCATTCCTGCCTTTATCCCCACTTCCTGGGAGCGGCTTGTCACTAATGACTTGCAGAGGGCTCTGCTACCGCTGATCTTCACACAATCTGTTTCCGCAGAAAGCTGTACGTATCTCTCACGGTGGCCATTTGCCTGCTGATGACGTGTCTCATGATGTACTTCCTGTTCCCACGCTCCATCCTGGTGCTTCCCTCTGGACTCAATGGCTCCTCCATCTCTTTTGACAATTCTTCTTACAGCATTACCCTCAATATGACTGTGAGTTCCTTGGGGATGGGTGGGGGAGAGGGAGAGAGAGACTGGATCATATTTGTGTCTTTAATCCCTCTTAATCCCCCCCACCTTATGTTGAGATTGTACGGCAGGGGTGCAAAACCTCAGCTCCAGGGGCCCCCAGGGATCCCAATCTAGCCCTTCAGGGGTCCCTAAAAGTCCACACCCGCCCCGATCATTGGGTGGTATCCTGGCTTTTGTGCAGTTTTTTTCTCCATTCTAGGTGGTTGAAATACTTCTCCTAAGGCTTCTTTACTGGCAGGAAGAACTTTAAGCTACAATAGGCTGGAATTGTGCCCCCCCCAGTCCCTTTTGCCTTTGGCCCCAACCACCAATGACATGTGAGAGCCTATCAAAGGGAATTTTGCCCTCAGGCTAAAGGAGGCTCTGCACCGCTGTTGTAGGTATGTAATGTAATGCACACTTTTGCTTTAAAAAAAAAAAAAGGAAAGAAAATAAAATAAAATTGCTGGGCTCAAATATGCCTGGAAGAGATGTCCTTAGTGATCTGGAAGTCCCTCTAATTCCAGATTTCTACAACTTGGTGGCAGCTGCTCATTGTTCAGGGGAAAGCACTATGTGTATGCTTAGGGTCACCCTTGTCACAGCACGTGTTCCAAGGCTGAGCATTGGCATTCAAAACAGGTTGTGGTGCTGAACTTTGCCCAGAATGTAAGGTTTGATCTTTGGAACAAAGGAGCAAATGACTAAAAAAGCCCAAGGTAAATAAGATTAGGAAGAACTGGGGCTGCTTTTTGTCCAGTCCCTACTCCCAGTAGGGCTGGCATGAGGATGGTTCCACTTCCTTTTCACTAAAAACAGAAGTCTCTGAGAAATCAATACCAACCAGGGATGTGACCATGTGTATCCATGTGTAACCCCCATTAGGCTGCACTCTCTCTATTTAAACAAACAAACAAGCAAACAAACTGCTTCTTTTACCATCCCTTTGGACTTCAAAATGTTGTGTGGTTCAAGAAGAGGCATTGCATGGAAGCAAAGCTGCTAACGTCTGTGTCCCTCGATCTCACTGTGAACCAGCTCTTTGTGCATTATGCTGTTTATTCTTGATACCATTCTGGGGGTCAGGGCTTTACGGTTTGCCTACTGCTTTGCATGGCAAAACTAAGACAGGGCTCGTGGTTGATAACCCAAGAAAGAGTTGCTTGCTACTTGGAAGGGCTAGGACCATGTACAGAAAACTCAGATTTATTTGCTCAGACCATAACAATTACCCTTACGATAAAAACTCCAAATGTCCTTTTTCAGCCACAGTCCTCTTCAAACTGGAGACCACTGAAGCTCAGAACACTGCAAGGGCAGGGGCCATGTAGGTGCACACCGACCCTCTCTACCCCTATACGCTTTCATTTGAGTTAAAAGGAGCTACAACACATGATAGGAATGATAGGTGGTGGCATGAGGGAGGGGAGGGGGATGGATGGTAGATGGAGCATGCAGAGGAGGACCTAAGACTGGAGTTAGATAGGCATTGGAGCTCTCTGTATCACAAGTCGGCAGAAGAAAGGAGGTGGTGAGCCCTGCATTTATGCGTAAACATGCACAGGACTGGCCTCCATAAGGTGCTAGCTCTGTTTGAAATTAATTACATCTTTAGAATGTATAAGCAGAGCAAATCTGTAAGTCTGATGTTCCAGTAAGCTTGAATAGTTACTTTGCTTGCTTTATTTTTGGGTAGACTTGTGTAAGATGCCATGCTGCAGCTTACGATAAGCTATGCAAGAGGTTGATTATCAGAACACAGAGTGAGAATTTAAAAGCACATATATTATTACAGTTTGACATAATGCTAACACACACATTTCAGTGTTCTCCAATTCGCAGAGGAAAAGGATTGGGACTGAAAAATCAAGGGGAAAGTGTAGATGCATGGAGGCTAAGCTGCAAGCCAGCACACACGACATGTAAAACGGTAGAATGTGTTTACTGTTTACCTGGTATGGAAGCGAAGGCTGGGGGCTTTAGCTTGCAATTTCCATGCTTTTTGGCACCTGAATAAATCTGTAAGCAGCTCTTCCCTTAAACCTGGGATGGGAAGCTTTCGGTCCGCCAGCAGGCCTCAAATCAGGCCCCTCCCCCAAGCCCCAGCCCTTCAGAAGGGTGAGGAGAAGAAGAACAAGGGAACCTCGGCCTTGGGCCTACAGCCCAGTCGGCTTTTCTCCCACCACTGCTCCCTTTCCCCAAGGGCAGTGGGAGCAAAGCCAGCTCCGGACTCAGCTGTAGCCTCAGGGAGCACTCCTCGCGGCTGTGGCTGAGGCTAAGAACATCAGAGGAGCCATGATGTGGGCGCAGGCCCAGGGTTCATCTAGTCCAGCACACAGTGGCTGACCAGCTGTCGACCAGGAAGCCACAAGCTTTGCTTCTGCTGCTTTGCTTCTCCCTCGTCTTCCCCAATCAGGGAAGATGCAGGAGGGGCAAATCCAGTATAAAAGTCAGCCAGCGCCTGGAAGAGTGGTTCCTCCAAGCACTGGCCAAGTGCCTTTCCCCATGGAGAGGGAGAGAGCAAACTGGGCCAGAAGATGAGTGGGAGGGGCTATGACAGAGGAGGAGCTCTGCAGATTGGCCCCCTGGGGGGCAGATTGCCCCCTGACCACTCCTGTTCCCCACCCCTATTTTAAACAGAAGATTTTTCTAATTCAGTGGATGTTCTTGTCCCTTGAAAAGGAAATTCATTGAATTACGTTCACCCTCTTTTGGGAGGGGAGTGGAATTGAACTTGACGGTCAGTCTATAATAGCATTTATACTGGGCTTTAAAATATTGTAAATGATTCACACATTCACCGTAATATTTCTAGCAGTTCTGTATAGTTGGCTATTTTAATTATCAGCATATTATTCCTGTTTTCATGGTTGGTCCAATAGTTCAAAATGTGTGAGCATGGTAGGAATACAATATATACCTCATTTTTCTTTAGTTCTTGTGGTGTATGTGCGTGCACCTGCTAAAGCTGAGGCTATGATGTGGTTTGCACATAACACTAACCAATGGTTTATTTAACTCATAGTTAACCCATAGTTTATTGCCCTATCCAGGGTTTTTCCAGCAGACGATTGAACAAACCACAGTTTGTTTTCTCAATCCCTGGGTTGTTTGTTTTCCTCCTCCTTTGCCCAGTCCCTCCCTGTATCCCAAATGTCTTTGTGGTGCTGTAGTACTGGCATCTAGAGTGGCTGAGTTTGTTTGTTTTTTTACCACTGTTGTCAGCCACCTCTGTAGCCTGGGGAAACAACTCATGAACAACCCACGGTTCTGGGTTCACACATAATGACAGCCCATGGTTTAAACAACCCAGAGTTCACAACTCAATAAGAAACTATTTATTTATTTATGAAACTATGAGTTCTCTTTCTACGTTGTTCATGGTTAACAAAAGTGGTTTGTTGTCATGATGTGCGAATCCAGCCACACTAATCCAGAATTCAACAATCCATGGCTTAAATAAACAATGGGGTAGCATTAGGTGTGAACTAGGTCAGTGGCTTTTGACAACCCTGTAATGTAGTCCACTGTTGCTTATCACATACTGCGAATCAAATAAATATAACCTATATTAAAAGAAAAGTAGAGTGGAATGCTAAAGGAAATGATGAGCCAAGGCAGAGAAGACTGCATATCAAGTGAAATCAGGGCCACACACACACAGCAGCTGCACATCACACATGTATGTTGCAGCTCAGGAGCACACCACATGCAAACATGGGCAGCAGCATATCACACACAGATAAATGCAATAAGGTGCATACACCTTATTGCATTTATACAATACAGCAGCATGTAACATGCAAAGACAGAGGAGCACGCCATACAAATAGAGGCAGAGTCCAGAAGCATGCCACGTGCAAACATATTTTCTATCTCTTGTTTGTTTATACAAAGGGAGTGAAATTGATTAGACCAGAAGCTATTCCGGAGCTAGTCTTGTCAATTTAATCACCTTATCCACTTGTGCTGAGCCTAAAGAAAACTCTAGGGAATGGACAGATCTTTTCCCATTGTTCTGTACAGTTGCCGACGCTCCACAAGCTAGATTAGAGCTAGTGCCACAGTTCCACTCAAGAGGAGCCTTCCATTGCTCTGCATACCAGGAACCATGCTGATTTCATGATCTGTACAGAGCCTTGCACTCCTGTGGAGCTGGCTCCTGTTTGTCTCAAGGAGCCGGAGGGATTGTACTGGTGGATCACCTGATGTTCAGCATGTTCCTTCTCAACATACCCAAGATGCTTTCTGTAATTGTTGTAAAAAACAAAACCCACCCTACTTTGGTCACCTCTCATCCAGATTGCTGTAACACACCCTCTCTCCTGGCCTTTCTTCCCCCACCCACCAGTACATTTAGATTACCATCTAACGTACAGATTGGGAACTCTTCTGGGCAGGGAGCATTACCGTTTCCATGTTTTGGATGGCATCTTGCACTTAGTGTAGGAGTAGCAGCAGCACAGAGGGGCTCTATGTCATGGGAAGGTAGTAGCTGGACGGAAGGGCAGCTATACCACAGAGTCAACTTATTCCCTCCTCCCATATGTCATTCTCACCACTGGTTTCTCTCTAGAATATGCTGAACGTGACAAACCGCAACTTTTACACTGTGCACGTGGCTCAGCTCGCTGTTGAGGTCTTGCACAAGGCACTGGTGATCGGGAAGAACGCTGTGATGACTCAGCTGGACATCAGACCCCTGCAGGGGGCTCAGGTGAGGGCGGGTGGCAGCATGTTCACACGTCTGTGGCATACAAGCTGCGGATGAACAGACTGCACTAACTCTCCTTGATTTCTTTGTAGATACTTTACAGCATCTCCAGTAGAATCCTGGATAATAACACTTAGTAAGTATTAATGTGAGAGTTATTCCTGCATTTGGGAGATGCTAATTTTTTTTATAGTGAATGCTGTCCACTGACTAAAGTTGTCATCTGCTACGTTACTGTGTCAGGCATTTAACCAACAATAAGTGTGAAACAACCTGTTATTTAATAAGCAAAAAACCTTCATCTTAGTAGGAAAGATCATCATTATTATTATTTTTTCTTAATATTTTATATTATTGAATTGGGGGGTTGGACTCGATGGCCTTATAGGCTCCTTCCAACCCTACTGTTCTATGATTCTGTGATTACAGTAATGTTAAAGAAACGCAGCACAGCCAAAATGGCTTCAAATATAAGCAAGTTCAAGGCCCATCGGAGTCATCTAAGATCCCGGACAAGTTAAAGCTGCTTGATTTAAAACAGAGTACTGTCTGTTTTGGTTGCCTGCGGGGCTTCTTCATTTTTACTGTTAGACAGCAAATGGCTGTGTATTCACGTTGAATGCACATATTGTGAGGGATTTATTTTTCATCAGAATTGTATAGAGGAGTGAGCTGCTGCACGTGTGCCTGCTCAGCAGGATGCCAGTCCATTCCAAAGTCCCAAACCTTGGAGCTTTGTTCGCCAGCCTCACCGCTTGATCGGATATTAAAGGTGGATAGGGCAATCCAATGATCCTGCAGTGCCCAACTGCTACAGCAGTGGGCCTGATGTAGTCATGATTCTGTGCTTAGCCAGCAGCTCAATAATTACCCAAGATCAGACTGATCAGATTTCAGATGAATTAACAGTGGCAGTAATTGCCACCATTCCCAGCTTCGTGCTTATATACAAAATTATACTGAGTCCACCAAGCCCAGCGCTGACAGACCGCATCTCTTCAAGGTCTTGGGCAGAGGGTCCCTCCAGTCCTGCTTCCCAAGGTCCTTTATCACAGGAGATGCTGAGGACTGAACCTGTGAACCGCTGCGTGCAAAATAGGTGCTCTACCACTGAGCGATGGGCCCACCTGGCTTGTGATTGCTAGCATGGAGGGGGTGTTCAGATGATTGCAGGGGGGAAAGAAGCCATTGTGACTTCTCCCCATGCCATGCTGTTGACATAATTACCTGTGCTGCAGCGCGGGTTGGCCTGTCATCCAAACCCAGTGCAGACAGGGGTGGCTTCATATCCACCCTACAACCCCTACTACAAGTTGTGAATTGTAGGGTGGGTGCAAAGCCACCCCTAGCTGCACTGCATCCGGATGACATGCCAACCTGCGCTGCAGTGCTAGTCACTATGTAAAGGATGGGTGCACATGCGAGGGCTGGGGGAGAAGCCATCATGGCTTCTCCCCCACCCCCGATCATCCGAGCCCAGACGGAGTGTACCTGCTTCATCCACAAACGATGGGGAAACCCATCCCAATTCATCTCAGAGTATAAAGGGTGGCTGAAGTTTATTAAGTAGTACCTAAACTCTGACCTTTCATATGCAGCCTAAAACAGCTTCCTCCCTTCTCTCTTTCTGTGTGTGTGTGTGTGTGTGTCTTCCAGCAAAATTTGCACATGGTCCAGAATAAAAGTTCACAACGTTCTCCTGCACATACAGTAAGTGTACTTCCCTCGGAAATGGCTGACTAGTTTGTGCTCTCCCTCCTACAACCAGCTCCCCCGTTCCTCGTCGCATCCCCAGCATTTCCAGCCAGAGAACAGCCCATGATCATAGGATCATAGAATAGTCGGGTTGGAAAGGGCCTACAAGGCCATCGAGTCCAACCCCCTGCTCAATGCAGGAATCCAAGTCAGAGCATCCCCGACAGATGGCTGTCCAGCCTCGTCTTGAAGGCCTCCAGTGTGGGAGAGCCCACCACCTCCCTAGGTCATTGGTTCCATTGTCGTATTGCTCTAATAGGAAGTTTTTCCTGACGTTCAGCCGGAATCTGGCTTCCTGTAACTTGAGCCCATTATTCTGTGATGGTCCCCTCTTAGTTCAGGCACTGTCCCCTTCCCCTCACTTGGCCCTTTCTTCCTGCCACGAGTCCGTTCACAAAGCCTCCGCTGAGCTCCCCTTTTTCCCTTTCAATGCCAGGATGTCACTCATCTCCAGAAGTCCTTGCACTGGTTCTCCTGGCCATGAAGTCCTTAACGTTCTCCTCCTCAGCACCCTATCTCTTCCCTCTCACTACCCACAAACTCCAGCTGTTTGCCTATTTGGTCTGAGTTAGTTTATTATTAAAATGATTATACCATGCCATTTGGCCCTATAGGGTCTCCAACAACCCAACTGGCAGAACAGAGGATCAGTAACATAATACCACAGAGAGGGGAAAAAAATCACACCAACCCCAAAACATGGTGAAACAAAATTAACCAGCTTCCAAAAAGCCAATTAAGAGGGGGCCATGCAAGCCTCCCAGGGTAAGGAATTCTACAGCATGGATGCTGCTGCTACGAGAAAGACCCCCTTTACTTTCTTGTCTTCCTTTCTCTACTCCCCACTCCTCCCTCCTCAAGACTGGCTTGGTTAGCAAGCCTTTCCAGAATTAACCAAGCTGCTCCTTGCTTGCTCCTAAGTAGCAACCTGGCTCTCCCCTCCCACAACTTCATTGCTCACTGTCAGTCATTTCTTGCATCTGGCTCACCATCTCTTCCTTGCTCATTGAATATCAGTTCTAAGCCTTCAGGGCAAGGACTTGAATCACTTCTGTATTCTGTACAGCAGGGGTGGACAGACAGTCGTTCTCCCTCCCAGAAGCCCCTGCCAGCATAGACAATGGTGAGGATTGCTGGGAGATGAAGTCCAAAACATCTGGAGATCTGTCTGCCCACCTTTGCTGTTCAGCACCTAACCCTTGGCTTGGTAAGCTCTTCAGACAGTTGTTTCTATTGTGTTGCTCATGGCATGTCATTCCTGGTGAGGTCAAGTGAGACCAGAGACTGGAAGCAGTGTTAATTCCTAAACGGAAAGGTGCTGGGGCCTGCCTGGAAGTCCTTAATCTCAGATTGAGGTTGAGGGTTAGCTGTGGTCGGCAGCAAGGAAACAAACCGCCTCTGTGCCTGTTCAGAAGCACACTTATACAGAGGTACCAGGGCTCAGCCTTGCAATCTGCATAAACTCTCATTTCATAGCTGAACCTTGACACTAAAACAAGTCCTGGGGCTGAACCCTGGACTCGAATTAAGCCATGGTTGAAAGGAGGGTGGTGGTGGTGAAGAGGGACAGCTTTGTGCATGTTTGGTGGGTCATAACCACCAACCATAGGTTGGGAACTATGCATGGGAAAGAAATGGTGGCTACAGTTGGGAAGTGGTTCACATTTGCAAGGTTTTTTTCTTTTGAAGTCTTATTTTTGTCTCTCACCAGAGGTACTCTGACTTGCTCCTATCTCTCTCACTTGGAGCAGCTGTCCTTTGAAAACTACCAGTATGTGGACTGCAGAGGTAATGCCATTCTCCCCAGCATGTCCTGATTCCACACTTCCCTGTGGCTGCCCTGAACTCCTGGAGGGGCTCCCGAAGGCTTCGTTTTCTGTTCTCATCAGTTAAATCGCATCAGCACTATTTTCATCTCTCCTGTGAACCAGGTGTGTGTTTTGCAGCTTCGATTCAGTATTGCCAATTCTGCTGCAAAACAAGAGGGCAGCTGTGGCAGGACATTTTCTCTTGTCAAGAGATCTGAGGCTGTTTTTTGACAGTGTGTGTCTTGAGGGAGCAGCATAAATGCATCCAATGGTGGAAAAGAGAATGCAGACAAACCACGCTGAAACTGGAGGTTTTTGTGGTGGAATTTGCATAGATGGGGCATGTGGAACATTGGCTGGCTGCTCAGATCACATTGACCTTCTATAAATGTTTCCTGGAGGCTGCTGGCCACGGGTTGGGATTTGGGGCAATGAACCTTGCTGTGTAGGTTTTATGGAGACCTGGGAGCTGACTTTGGAGGCCTTCTTTGTTCAGAACTACCTTCCCCTAGGCAGTGGGGAGGAACCTTGGACTTTGCAAGCACTGCTTCTCAGTGAGTCTGTGTTTGTATTCCTTTCCTTTCCCACAAGCTTCCTCCCTGGTCATTATATTAGCTGTTTGCAACATGGAGGAGGGGGGAAAGAGTACACCGCATTGAAATGCCTTAGAAAGCCACAAATATCTCCATGTTCAAATGCTGCCTTACGACAACTATCCCCCCCTGCCCTCAAATCTTCTTTTGGGCATTATTGGGAAAACAGTCATGTTGACATCAAGTTCTCCATAATAAAACAGTCTCATGCATTGTTATCACCGGTGGTGTGCTGTGTTTCTTTGCGCTTACACAGTGTAACAAAAGAGACGTGTGACTCTAGGTGGGCTGGGAGCATGTGTGCAGTGCTGCCTAGTAGCCCATTGGAATTACTGGATGAAAAACACTGGCAACAAGTAAGGCGCTTTGGGCACTGAGAAAGGCCGCTCCTTGACTCTTACGGTTGCTTCCCTACTAGCCCTTTTTTCTGGAATTGCCATTCCTTGTTCACTCACTTTTCACAGAGAATCCAGATAATGCCTTCTTAGAATTGCCACAGTTCACTGTTTCCTGGGCTTTTTTCAGACCTAATTTGTAGCAAATTTTATTTCTTTATTGCAGTGAAGGGCAAGTGCAGCAATATCCAGTATGGGCTAGGAAACAGCTATTGGGGCTTTTCAAGACCCTTGTGCCATTTAATGGAACGCTTACAGTGTGCAGGTGTTGCCCATTTCTATTGCTTTCTTGTTGTAGCAGCTGGGGGATTAGTTATGAACAGCCTTTTGATTGCCCCAATGTCAGTTTCTTTTCCAGGAAAAAGGGGGGGGGGTGATTTTATTATTGATTTCTTCTCATTTTGATTATCTTACAGCAAAATGATGCTATTTAAAATATGAAAGGGGGGGGGAAATGAGGAGAAAGTCATCAAAGCCTTCCTTCCTCTGGGAGCTGAAACTGTCATTGAGCAAATTTAAGAGATTATTCATCACTAATCCCCCCAGCCTTGATCAACCAGAAACAGTAAATCAGACAGAACAGGGAACCTCTGCTTTTTTGTGTGACTAAACATTATAGAAAAATCTTTGCCATGGGGAAGGGCACTGCTGGATACCATAGCACTACGTTAAGGGCTGTGTGGAACCTCTGCTTTCAATTTCACTTCCAGCTATTACAGAAAAACAATGCCTCAGCAGTACTTAGATGACTCTAGTGTGGAAGTAACCTAAATCCTGTCCTAAGTTAGGACATCCATAATAAGAGAGAAGAAATAAGGAACGTACCATTCCATAAAATAGGGAAAATTAATATAGCTTTCCTTCTGGGTAATCCCCTCTTGACTGCTACATTGGAGGCATGGAAAAAATGGGGGCTGAAATTAATACCATATTCTTCACCCCTGATGCCCTTCCTGAGTTGTCATTTATTTTTTAATGTTTATAAATGTACTCCGTTTCAGGACTGTGTGACTCAGGGCTTGCGCACAGTGGAAGATCTGTTCAATTACCTCAAACCAAAAAGTGGACCTCAATTAAAAGAACAATTACAGGAAATTAAAACCAACTGGTTCCAATTGGCCCAAATTACACATTTTACCTAGATTCCTCAAGTGAAAACACAGGTGGTACCACCTCTAACCAAGTTTGAACTCCTACTGAAATTAATCCCAACTCAAAAGGTCTGGTCTTACAAATATACAAAATGCTTATATAAATTTCAGTGGGAGATACTAATGGTGTAAGGCAGGTATGGGAAAAAGATTTAAGTATCACCACTGAAGGTCAGTGGAACTCCTTGTGGGCTCTATCCCTGTACTAACCAATTTCATCTAAGCTGAAGGAAAATGCAATTAAAACAATATATAGATGGCATCTCACACCTGTAAAAATCAGTTATATTTACAAGGGGAGCAGCCCCCAATGCTGGAGAGGCTGCACTCAGGGACCTTTAAACACATGTGGTGGGATTGCAAAGTCATAGAGAGGTTCTGGGTAGACAGATTTCATTTGGCAAGAAAAGTTATAGAAATCAGGGCATATGTAACCAGCAGAACTGGGATTACTATCCCTCTTCGTGGGGGACAAGCACCTACTGCATAAGGATTTACTAACATTCTTTTGGAATGCAGCAAGAATGGAAATCGTGTCAGTCTGGAAATCTACAAGTGGACCGTCAATTGAAAACTGGGAAAGGAACCTTTGGATAATGCTTTACTAGAAACATTAACCAAAGAGCTAAGGGCCATGTGTAATAATGCACCTGACCATGCCTTTTACACATGCTGACAACCCTGGATTTCTTTAGCCACCCAGAGTGGTGGGGGGGTTGACACCTCCACAATCATGTGATCATCTGGAAAAACCTAATTAATACTCCCTAACTAAATCTAGATTGATAGACCTTCAGGAGGACGTTTAGACCTACAGTTTTATATATGCAGATCATTAAATCAATATATGGAGGCCACTGTCGATAGGTTATTTCAGGCTCGGTGTCAGTTGTGTTTTCATGTTGTATTGTTCACTGACAAAATAATAATAATAAACGAAGTTAGGACATCCATCCTCTACCAAAAGCATCTCCACCAGATTCCTGTCCAATCCTTTCTTCAAACATCCCCCAGGAAAGTTTGTTCTGCTGCTCGTTTCCAGCTAACATTTCCTTCTAAATGTCACCAAAGAGGTGTCCAGTCCTAACAACTCACTACAGTGGTACCTGTCCTTCTGTTTTTCCAATGTAATGTTGCGTACCGGCTCTATGTGGTGGGAAGTTTCAAGGACCCAAAGAGGGAGGGAAGCGTTATGCCCGATTTCAAACACAGGAGCATGCTTTGGGTCTGTGACTGGAGAGCCTTTATTGTATGGTAGAGAGGGCTCCCTGTGTGTGGAACCATTGACTCTTGATGGTTTACTCTGGCAGGTGCACAGGCATTGGCAACATTTTGCCCTCTAGCACAGAGTTGCAGAAGAGGATCTCTTCCAGCTACTGCAGGTGCTCAGTTGTTACCACTGTTGTGTATACTCTGTAGTCTGGAAGAAAAAAGAGAGGCCATTGGTACCAAAGCTAATCGAACAAAAAAAGGCCCCACAATTTTTCAGAATGTCTCCCCTCATTCTGACTAGGGTAAATTGTCAGTGAAGGATTGCATTGCTTCTTTGTTGATGTTAAAACAGCTTAGAAGGGAAAATCTGAAGATGTGACGGGGGGCAGGTTTGAATGGGGGTGGCTATTCACGGCACAGGGAAGGGCACAAATCTTAGAGAGAGGAAGAAGAACAAACTTTACTGGGGAGAACTTGATGGCTTCATAGCTGGCTGCATTGGAACAGGGCGTCCTGACCAAATATCACAGCCAAGAAAACTCCACTGTCCCCAGCTTTCCTTTCTGACTTACCGAGTATCTCTTCAGCAGTTTACCACTGTGTTTCTGCACGTGGTTTGTGTTGCATGGGCAAGGATCTTCCTTGACCTCTGCAAGAAATTGTAAGTTGAGAGCCAAGCTAAGTACACTTTGTGGAATATATTTTGAGGTGGTGGCCTTTCTGCAGAGTACCAGTCTCTCTTGACTGAGTAACCACAACAGGTCTGCTGGCTGTTGGGCCTGGGGAAGGATTGGGGCTTCAGCACTTCTCTTAGAAAGGATGACCGAGTGATTACCTTAGCTAGCAGAACTAGTTTCCAGAGGTATGCATCTCCTCCTTCACTTCTATCTGCTACATGGTGATAATGACACTAGCCTACCTCACAGAGCTGTTCTACAGATGACTAAGATAATGACTCCATGAAGCATTCTGAACACCTGAAAACTACAAATGCTAAGCACAGAAGGCACCATAGACCAGACTTACCTTTCAACAACCCAGGATTTAAGGACGTCCCACACAAAGATTCCTAGACCTCGGGTGGGGAACGTGTGGCCCTCCAGATGTAGTTGGAGTGCAACTCCCATCAGCCCTAGCAAGCACAGCCAATGGTAAAGGATGATGGGAGTTGCAGTCCAACATCTGGAGGGCTACATGTGCCCCATCCCTGCTGTACTTGATGGAGTTTGGTGTGACTCAAAGGGCTGGATCCAAGTAAGTTGGACTAGACTTACTAGGGGATTGGACTTGATGGTCTTATAGGCCCCTTCCAACCCTACTAGTCTATGAAGTTGGTTCCACTTAGGTCCCACTGAAATCAATGGGCCAAGTTAGTTATGACTTAAATTAAGTCCTGTTGATGGGTAAATGCAACTAACTCAGTCTGGATGCAACCCCTAGGGCTTAAAACTAATACCAAATACCAAGACAACATGGTTCCAATGTAAAATATAATCTAACTCATTTTGATATCTTGTTTTAGCTATGAAAAATAGCATGGTTTTCAGGGATTTCCCAAGGATATTTTTCAGTTTCACTTTGCGATACATCAAGATGCAGAAGAATTTACCACTAATAATCTACAAGTACCACACCCAGATATTTGTGCCACTAATGCAGCTTGATTAAGTTCCCCCATCCCTGGGGAGCCTTTTATCTGCTTGATTGGTCAATGGGTGCCCAGGAAACAGGCCACACCTGGCCATGCAGCTGCTTGTCAGCCATTCGTTCCATTACTTATGAGCCCCCAACAGGTGTGTGTGTGTGTGTGTGTGTGTGTATATGTGTATATGTGTATGTATGTGTATGCCACTGGCTGTCCTTCTTGAATGGTTAGTGCCCCACTTTTGTCAAACCCCTTGAATTACAGCTGAAAGTCCTGACTTGGCTCCCATCTGGGTGTGTTTCCTTTCAACTTCAATGTGGTGGTGTACAGAGGCCAACTGCCAAAACAGTTATCCTTGTTCCAATATTTCTGGCCATGACTCAGTATGTTATACTGAATAGCTATCAATAATGTTGAATAATTCTCTCCTCCGATAAATTGTTGATGTACACCCACCCCAAATGAATCTTAATTAATTTTCTACATTATTACAAACATAACAAAGTATATGAAATAAACAAGTTGCTTTCTGACTTCACTTTGCTACCAGCTCACATTTGACCACATTATAAGAATCATATTTTTTCCTATTTGTGTTATAATGTACTGAAAATGGATCTAGTTACAAGGTGGAGTAGGCTTATGATTACTATACCCTACAGCAATCTGAAATACTTTTTAAATTCACCCACATGTGGGCTGAATTTTTGGGTGGCATAGACTGGTCCTTGTAAGCAGTAGAATGCACCTCAGACCATTCATGTCTAATGATTAATTCTAAAAATGAAAGGGGCTGTTGCTCAAGCCTGCCTGGAATCTTAAAAGCATGAGGGTTGAACTAGTTGTAGGTACTCAGTTGTAAAATATCCTCTGTTCCTGCACAGATGGATCTTCTTCACTGATAATCTATTCCAAACCTGCATAATTTGGGAAAACAGGTCCTAGGGCTATGTCCCGGCTCAAATTCAGTCACCTTAATTTCTACATAAATGCAAACTCCTCAGAATCCCTGTAAATCCAGTCTCAGGTGATTATATGATCTGTGTTCACTTTGACCAGTAGCTAGCAAACCCCTCATGAAGACCATCTTGAGCAGTCAGGCTGGGGAGAGAGAAATTGCTTGTTGGATTCTTGGACATTCCCAAGGCTCATGGGGTATGGGGAGCAACATATGCAGGGTGTACAGCAGCAAACACCTTCTCTTATATGCACCTCTGAATACTCCCTGCCCTTCTGGATACTCCCTGCCACTTCCCAGGCCTAGCTCCCAACTTACCGTGTGGTGATGGACTCTGGGGCATCATGTTGGGGGGCAGCGGGATGTATTGCTTTTCTTTATTCTCCCCTGTAATTTGCTGCAGCTGCCTGCCTTCAGAGGCTCCTCTGCTGTCCTGTTTAACACACAAAGGTAAGGGCTGGTGAAAATGGCGAGGCTGCCTTTTCCTGGCCAATGCTTGTTCATCTTGGTCCAGGTATTCATTCCCCACTCCACTCCGTGCCTGCCATATCCTTCCCAGCCTGCCCTTTTGGTCCCTCCCTTTCCATCATCTGGAAGTGACCTGTTCTCCTGTCCTCCATCACTGCTCTGAGCCAATGGGTAGCTCATTCTGCTTCACCATTTATGCAGCAATAATAGATGGCTAAAATCCTTCTTGTCAGTCGTTCTGAATTTCTCCCCTCTTCTTCCTGACCTCTGCTCCTTCCTCTTTGCCCCATGCCCCCTTTCTCATCTTCTACCCAACCATTTGCTCATTATTCCTTTCCACTGGTGCCTGGCATTTCCCTTTTCTGTCAGTCCCCCTTGGCCTCAGGGTGAGCAAATGAGGTTGCTTCATACCAAGTCAGAATCTTGTCTACTCATTGACTGGCAGCAGCAGCTCCCCAGGGCTTCAGGCAGGGGCCTTTCCCAGCCCTGCCTGGGGGCTCCAGGGATTGAACCTTGAACCTTCTGCAGGCAAAGCATGCCACTGCCCTTCCCATCTTTCCCTAGCACCACAGGCAGAGCCACTTTCAAACACTTTGCATGCATAAAGTCTCCAATTCAGTTCCTGGCGAGTGAAAAACTCTCTTCCTGAGACCAGTCAGAGGCAACGGTACTGAGCTAGATGAACCAATAGTCTAACTTGGGCTAAGCTAGAGGGGCAGCTGTGTTAGTCTAGTGCAGCAAAAACAACAAAGTCTCGCAGCTAAAGGCGAACAAATTGTGGCATCTGCTTTTGTGGACTAGAGTCCAGATCATCAGATAAGCTACAGGTATACATCTGCGTTGGAGGGATCCTTAAGTGGTGCTTTCAGACAAGGCTTATATGGCACCATCACCCTGTCTTGGTCATGGAATGTTATGGGGGTCCAGACTATGTTGTCTTCAACTCATAACCCTCCTGTGTTTTCCATTGTGTCCCATCTTTTCTCTTACTGCAGATATTCTGTTAAAAAAGAAAAGACTGAATAGTTGCACAATGCCTTCTCATTGGTAGCACTAGGAGCCCTCTATCTGGAAACCCTCTAAGACAGGCAGGGGGCGAGATCGCCTCCCTGCATCTTAAAATACCTGGTCTGACTGCTTTACATGGGGCCAATGCAAAATCAGATCATTTAATGTAAGGGTCATAACAATTTCCACTGTATTAAGTAATGCATAGCAGGCATTAACATCACAGCTCGACATGTATTGGCACTTCAGCTTTTGGGGCTTACTGTGGAAAGGAGCTAAGATTGCTAGTGGATAATGCCATTAACAGGTGCCTGCTGGAGACACACAACATTGTTTTCCCAAGATGTTGTGAATGTTGTAACACTCGGGCACATGAAGCCATCAAAACATCTCCAACGTAGTGCTGCAATGAAAACTACCACTGAAAATATGAAGGCTCTTGATATTCTTAATCGATCTTGGGCACAGTGTCACCTACAACTGTGTTGAAGAAATAGGGACTGAATTAACATTTGCATCACCTGATGAGCAGTGGAACCCCATAGAAGCAATGAAATTATCTCCACCATTAATAACAGGAGTTGCCTGGAATACAATGCATATGTCAACACTATTGATGGAAAGGGGACTGTCCATGACACAGTTGGGATGTTTTCAAAATGTTGTATGGGAACCCCGAGGAGAAGAAACAAATGACATTTTACTAGAGCCCTCAATAGCAAAAAGGAAGAAAAAACCTCTAACAGTGTCTGGTTTGGAGCTAGAACCATAAAGGAAGACGCCAAGGGTGCTTCTAGACAGAACTCCTAGCACTGCCAATCAAAAGACATTGCGCAGCTCTTCCACCTTTTCCTCCTTAACAGATTTCCCACAGAAAGGAAAACGATGGAAGAAGTGATGGGAAAACACAAGAGACGGTTCCAAACAGAAAATAACAACACCTGAACCCCCTGTAAAAGCTCAATAATGAGGCAGGGTTATTACAAATGTATCTTTGCTTCTGAAGGAGCAACACTTAAGAAGAAGAAAGATGGTAGAAAAGTAGTTGAAGCCAAGGTGGAAAGAGATTTAATGGGATGATCTCTGTACCTAATACTACCACACAAGAGAGAGAGAGAGAGAGAGATGCTGGGAGTACTGTCATATCCCTTTGCCCCAGTCCCTCTTACTTTGTGTCAACATAGATGCAATTGTGCTTCCAATGTATAGTTCAGTTCTCATGAAGGCACTTAAAAACAGAACTGAAGGTCAGGAACTATCTTCCATAGACTGCACACTGGCTGATGGAATGTTCCTTCATTCCTCCAACATCTGGAGGCATCTCAAGATACATTCTTGTAAAACTGTATAACATGAGTGGCGGTGATGTGCAAATTCTTTTTGTCAGGACAGTTATTCCATCAGTAAAAACCCATGAATGAGTCAAGATTAGCTGCTGTTACCAGCAGCAAGCAATTTTTGGAGCAGAAATGAGACAATCTTCTGCTTTTGTTGGAGCACTGAGGAATGATAACTTCAAAGAGGCTCTGGTGCCATTTCTAGGGAAAGCATGGAAGTTTGATGCTTACAAAATTCTTGGTTTCAGGGTGCATGGAACCCTGAAATAAAAGTGTTGGTTTTTGCGTACTGTGAATGATAGTATGCAATGCAGAGTTCCTTCGAATGCACCCATGAAGAGACAGATTCCCAACTAATTTACCGCCTTGCGACAACATGTACCTCACCAAATAACGTTGTCATACACCACAATAAATTGGTCATTCTTCTGGGAAACATTTCACTCTCAAATGATGAAGTAAAATTTTGGATGGAAGTAGGCCTGCAATCAAAGGCCAGTTTGAGGTACACAGGTGTGAGACTCACTGGAAACATCAGTGTGCTAATCCCTACCTGGATTTCATTGCAGTGATGTGACTACACAGCCTTTTCGAGAAAGGGGAAGATTTGGCCTTTTAACATTCTGAAAAGAAATGAGAATGGACAAGGTGCTTTTTCTTATTTAGGGCTCTGGAGCTGGAGTGGGGGGTGGGATAGAGAATTTGTGTTGGGGTTTTCTAGGGGTTACATGTTAATTGTTCTCAATGTTTATGTAATTGAAATAAATGCAAATGTATTCCTGTAGCCAAAAAACCCCCTTTGACTTTATTGCTTAGCTAGTTCATTTGAGAAC
Source organism: Heloderma suspectum (assembly GCF_057233095.1). Taxonomy (NCBI): domain Eukaryota; kingdom Metazoa; phylum Chordata; class Lepidosauria; order Squamata; family Helodermatidae; genus Heloderma; species Heloderma suspectum. The sequence goes on along the minus strand of NC_139462.1, from coordinate 126,882,013 downwards.
GGATGTGCATATTTCCATTTCAGTACAGTGGAAATTATTATGCCTCCAACCATACTAAATGGTGGGACTGCGTAAAACAAAGATCCATGAAATCAAAAAGGGATCCTCACGATTTCATAAGATTTTTAAAGAGGAGACCCACAAAACCACCATCATATCACAGGGTACACCTGCCTCTGTGGACTGAACCAGAAAAATCATGGCTCGGCCACTCGTGGGCACAGCCACGGCACAAAAGCAGGGATCCTTGATAGGGATTCTCTTGACTTCATATGATTTTTACAGAGCAAATCTCCCAAACTACCATCATATCACAGGGCACACCTGCTTCGACTGACTAAACCAGAAAAATCATGGGTCTGCCACTCATGGGCATAGCCAGGGCCCAAAAACAGGGATTAGAGTCAGGGATCCTCATCATTTTTACAGGGAAAGGCCCCCCAAACACCTTCATATTGCAGAACACATCCATGCCCAGGGAATGAGTTACAAATAACATAGATTTGAGGCTTCATAACACCGTCATGTTGATTAAACCGTGGATAAGACATGCAATTCAATACGGATCCTCTGAATTTTTACAATGAGTCCCCCCCACCCACAGAACTCATCTTTGTTCAAGTATGCACACTAAGAATCCCAAATCTGCTGCTTCACCTCAAATGATGTGAACCATTTACGCGAGGCATGGTTCCTGATGTATCATCTGGATCTTATATGTAGGGCATTCAAAATCATAGCTGAATCACAAAGCAAATCCATGTCAGCAGCATGGATCCTATATTTCTCAGATCCAGCATGGCAAGAAAAAAGATTAAAGATGTAGTTCATCATGGGTCCTCTGGATTTTAATATAGTGTCCCCACAAATGCATCATTTCATCACAGATCACATCCATGGCCACAGAGCAAAGTATTAAAATTATTGATCCTGTACTTCATGGAGTGTGATGTAAAAACATGAATCCGTAATCACACTCCCATGCTTCACAGAACCATCATGGCATAAAAACATGGATTTGGGGACATGGATCCTATGGATTTTTTTAACAGACAGTGCCACCAAAATTACCAGCAAATCACAAATCATTTCTGTGTCCATGGACTTCATTATGAAAATCATGGATCCACAGATTTGAGGTGCTGTCATGCCGGAAAACATCGATCTGAGGCATGGATACTCATGATTCCCCTGGATTTTTATGGGGATGCCTCCAAAATCACCATCAAATCACAGATCATGTCTGTGTTCAGGAACTGAACCATACGTAGCACTGATCCAGAACTTCATAGTATAACTATCGTGAAAAGTTTGGGACTGGTAGGGAAGAACAGATAACCTTTCAAAACGTGCCAGTCAACCCCTCCCTTCAGGATGTTCTAAGTCACAAAGGGCAAGGGTGCTTGGGCTAACTTAAACAGGCACCTTGTCCACATCCTTGGGGGCAGGTGTGCTCTCTGATATGGTGGTGGTTTGGGGGATTTACTTTGTAAAAATCATATGAAATCAAGAGGATCCCTGCCAAGGATCCCTGTTTTGCACCTTGGCTTTGCCCACGAGTGGCTGATCCATGATTTTTCTGGTTCAGTTTGTGGAGGCAAATGTGCTCTGTAATTTGATTGTGGCTTGGTGGATTTGCTTTGTAAAAAATCATATGAAATCAAGAGGATCCTTGCCTTGGATCCATGCTTTTGCCCTTTGGCTGTGCCCATGAGTGCAAGAGCCATGAATTTTCTGGTTCAGTCCACGAAGGCAGATGTGCTATGATGGTGTTTGGGGGTATCTTTCTTGTAAAAATCGTGATGATCCCTGAGGATCTCTGCCTCAGATCCATGCTATTGCACCATGGCTGCGCCTGTGAGTGGCCAATCCATGGTTTTTCTAGTTCAGTCCATGGGGGCAGATGTGCTCTGTGATTTGATGGCGGTTTGAGGGATTTGCTCTGTAAAAATCATATGGAATCAGGAAGATCCCTGCCTTGGATCCAAAGTTTTTGCACCATGGCTGTGCCCACGAATGTCGGATCTGTGATTTTTCTGGTTCAGTCCGTGGGGGCAGATGTGCTCTGTGATATGATGGTGTTTGGGGGTATCTTTCTTGTTAAAATACTGGGGATCCCTGAGGATCCCTGTTTTTGTGCAGTGGCTGTGCCCATGAGTGATGGATCCGTGATTTTTCTGTTTCAGTTCATGAAGCAGATGCGCTCTGTGATATGGTGGTGTTTGGGGATATCTTTCTTCTAAAAATCATGAGGATCCCTGTTTTTGCACCATGGCCGTACCCCTGAGTGGCAGTTCCATGATTTTTCTGGTTTAGTCCATGGGGGCAGATGTGCTCTGTGATATGATGGTGGCTTTGGGGGTCTCCCTTTTAAAAATCATATAAAATCATGAGGATCTCTGATTTCATGGAACCTTGTTTTACTTTCTTCCCTAAATGGTCTGATTTTGGATTGGCCGCATGTAAATCAGTGAGTGTGGGTACTTTAAGGTGTAGGAAGGGGATCTCTACCAGGTGGTACAGTTTCAGCCACGCCCCTTATAATGTAATGAATGGTCCCCGTTACACCTTTTTGGAGGGGGCTGAAAGGGGGTACAGGCCACTGGAGGGAGCAATCCTATAGCCACCAGGCACTGTCTAGAGGGCCATAGGATTTTTCAGTTTCTAGGAACCGAGTGGCAGGGCTCCGACCCGTGCCAGGGCTCCGACCTCAGTTCCCAGCGTGCACACTCCTCGCCCCTCGTACCCGGCACGGTTCTCTCCGCGCCGGGAGACGGCGCGCGGGGAGGGCGAAGAGACCACAGAGGCCGCTTTACGAGGCTGCGCGCACCCGCGCGGCCTCCAGCTCCCGCGCCCAAGTCCCCGGCTAGGCGCGCGAAATCGCGTGTCCGCCCGAAGCGGCCGGGCAGGAGCCTCCGAGTTCGGGGACTGGCGTCCGCCCCGCGGGGCCGCGCTCTCAGTCCGCCGGACCGGACACTCGGGAGCCCTGTGCGCCAACGGAGACTGCCCGTTTCACCCATGTCCCTGACGATGTACTCATTGACCCCAGAATGGGCCCGCGGGGCTGCCACCTCTCCAGCGCCCCGGCAGTCACCCGCACGACTGCAAGCTTTGCGAGCGCCAGCGCCTGTCGCGAGCCCCCCGCCCGCGACTCAGCGGCGCCCTCCGGCCGGCTTCTGAGGACGGGCAAACCCGGCACCGCTCAACGCTCCTTTGGCCCCGCCCGCGCAGCCTTTGGCCCCGCCCACAAGCGGCGCCGCCCGAGACTCCCCCCGCGGAGCCGCTGGGCTGAGGGGCCGGCCGGGCCCGCGCCACGGGGCTCCGCGGGAGAGCGGCAGGCGCCCTCCAGGTGGCGCACGCTCCCCCGCGCCCCTTGCGCGCCCGGCGGCGCCCCTCCGTTCTCCCGCTCCGGCCACCGCTGCGCCGTTCCGCCCACGCATTCCCCGCCCGCCCGCTATCCCCGCTGGGCCTCGACTGCCCCTTGGCCCTCCGGGCTCTCCCCGGCCGGCCGCCGCCGCCGCCACCTGCATCAGCCGCAGCCGGCGGTCCGCCAGCATCTGCCTGCGCCGCGCTTCCCAGTGGTAGCCGGCCATCGTCCCGCCCCTGGGTCGGCCGCGAGGAGCCGCGGCTGCGCCGTCGCCGGGGCTCACAATGCGGCGGCGCTGGGCAACGGGCGCGACGCCGGAGGCCCTGCTGCGCGTGGCGCCCTCGGCCGCCGGGGGGCCGCGGCCGCTCTTCCGAGGGCTCGTGGTCGGCGCGCCGGGAAGGCCTTCGGAGGCCTGCCGGGCAGCGCGCTGAGAACGTTCCCCGCACGTTGTAACCCGCACGATCAATACCCAAATTGAATGGGGATAAATGCCAAGTTCTGCACCTAGCAAAAAGAAACCACATGCACAGTTACAAGATGGGAGATACGTGGCTCAACAACACTACAAGCGAGAAAGATCTTGGAATTGTTGAAGATCACAAGCGGAATATGAGCCAACAATGTGATGTGGCTGCAAAAAAGGCAAATGCTCTTTTGGGCTGCATTCATAGAAGCATCGCTTCCAAATCCTGGGAAGTACTAGTTCCCCCCTCTACTCAACACTGGTTAGGCCTCGTCTGGAGTACTGTGTCCATTTCTGGGCACCACACTTTAAGAAGGATGCAGACAAACTGGAGAGGGTTCAGAGGAGGGCAACAAAGATGATCAGGGGACTGGAAACAAAGCCCTATGAAGAGAGACTGAAAGAACTGGGCCTGTTTAGCCTTGAGAAGAGAAGACTGAGGGGAGATATGATAGCACTCTTCAAGTGCTTGAAATTTTGTCACAGAGAAGGCGGCCAGGATCTCTTGATCATCCCAGAGTGCAGGACACAGAATAATGGGCTCACGTGACAGGAAGCCAGATTCCGGCTGAACATCAGGAAAAACTTCCTGACTGTAAGAGCAATACGACAATGGAACCAATTACCTAGGGAGGTTGTGGGCTCGCCCACACTAGAAGCGTTCAAGATGAGGCTGGACAGCCATCTGTCAGGGATGCTCTGACTTGGATTCCTGCATTGAGCAGGGGGTTGGACTCGATGGCCTTGTAGGCCCCTTCTAACCCTACTATTCTATGATTCTATGACAACAATTCCAAGATCCTTCTCGCTTGTAGTGTTGTTGAGCCACGTATCCCCCATCTTGTAACTGTGCATTTGGTTTCTTTTTCCTGGGTGTGAAACTTGGCATTTCTCCCCATTCAATTTCATTCTGTTGTTTTCTGCCCAGCTCTCCAGTCTATCCAGATCACTTTGAATTTTGTTTCTGTCTTCCAAGGTATTAGCTATCCCGCCCAATTTTGTGTCATCTGCAAATTTGATCAGCATTCCCTGCACCTCCTCCTCCAAGTCATTAATGAAAATGTTGAAGAGCACTGGGCCCAGGACTGAGCCCTGCACTACCCCGCTTGTTACATCTCCCCAGTTTGAGAAGGTCCCATTGATAAGCACTCTTTGAGTCCAATTCTGTAGCCAAATGTGGATCCACCTGATAGTTCTTTCATCTAGCCCACTTTGAGCTAGTTTGCTCATCAGGAGATCATCGGCACTTAGTCCAAAGCCTTGCTGAAGTCAAGGTATATTAGGTCTACAGCATTCCCACAGACCACAAGGGAGGTTACCTGATCAAAAAATGAGATCAGATTCATTCAGATGATTACTCGAAGCCAACATGGATTTGTCAAAAACAAGTCCTGCCAGACAAATCTGATCTCATTTTTTGATCAAGTCACCTCCCTTGTAGACCGTGGGAATGCTGTAGACATCATATACCTCGACTTCAGCAAAGCCTTCGACAAAGTGCCCCATGATATCCTGATGAGCAAACTAGCTCAAAGTGCGCTAGATGAAACAACAATCCGGTGGATCCACATTTGGCTACAGAATCGGACTCAAAGAGTGCTTATCAATGGGACCTTCTCAAACTGGGGAGAGGTAACGAGTGGGGTACCGCAGGGCTCAGTCCTGGGCCCAGTGCTCTTCAACATTTTTATTAATGACTTGGAGGAGGAGGTGCAGGGAATGCTGATCAAATTTGCAGATGACACAAAATTGGGAGGTATAGCTAATACTTTGGAAGACAGAAACAAAATTCAAAGTGATCTGGATAGACTGGAGCGCTGGGCAGAAAACAACAGAATGGCATTTAATAGGGACAAATGCCAAGTTCTGCACCTAGGAAAAAGAAACCAAATGCACAGTTCAAGATGGGGGATACATGGCTCAACCACACTACAAGCGAGAAGGATCTTGGAATTGTTGTCGATCACAAGCTGAATATGAGCCAACAATGTGATGTGGCTGCAAAAAAGGCAAATGCTATTTTGGGCTGCATTCATAGAAGCATAGCTTCCAAATCCCGGGAAGTACTAGTTCCCTTCTACTCAGCACTGGTTAGGCCTCATCTGGAGTACTGTGTCCAGTTCTGGGCACTAAGAAGGATGCAGACAAACTGGAGAGGGTTCAGAGGAGGGCAACAAAGATGATCAGGGGACTGGAAACAAAGCCCTATGAAGACAGACTGAAAGAACTGGGCATGTTTAGCCTTGAGAAGAGAAGACAGGGGAGATATGATAGCACTCTTCAAGTACTTGAAAGGTTGTCACAGAGAAGAAGGAAAGGATCTCTTCTTGATCATCCCAGAGTGCAGGACACGGAACAATGGGCTCAAGTTACAGGAAGCCAGATTCCAGCTGAACATCAGGAAAAACTTCCTGACTGTAAGAGCAATACGACAATGGAACCAATTACCTGGGGAGGTGGTGGGCTCCTCCACACTGGAGGCCTTCAAGACGAGGCTGGACAGCCATTTGTCAGGGATGCTCTGACTTGGATTCCTGCATTGAGCAGGGGGTTTGTACTCGATGGCCTTGTAGGCCCCTTCCAACCCTACTATTCTATGATTCTATGATTCTATGAAACTGAAATCATAGCAGGGTATAGACTAACATTGGATCTGTGATAAGCTGCTAACAATAATGCCTCTCAGAGATGTTTTCGTCTCTCTCTGTTTTTCAAGAGCTAAATACCTTCCCAGCTAGGCACCAAAGATAGCTGGCTCATCATAGAGGCTAATGTGGGAAAGGTATTCCCCAGTCCAATTAGTGTCCCCAACAGAAAACCTGCCTGTATGTTGCATATCTTCACAAATGGCTCATCAACCCCCCCCCCCCATTCTTACATCTTGCCGGTTCTTCCTTTGGCTCATTAACCACAGCTGACAGGCAGCTCTCACCTCCTCTGGATGTGCTTTAATAGTTTCAGGTGGTACAGCGAGGCTAACCAAGCTTTCATCCCTACCTGGCTTCTCACAGGATCCAATAGTTATTCTCTTTGGTTATGTAATAGAAATTGTTCTGTCTGCTGACATAGAGATGATAGTGCATTTATTGACAACCACTAGAAAGTTAATGTCTGCAAATTTCAAAAAAAACAAAGCAACCACAATTGATGACTGGATTTATATATTATGTGAAATAATATATATGGTTAAGTTAACTAATATTGTAAGGGTTAGGGGGGAAACACTGCCAAGTAACAGATTTATAGAAAAGCGGTCTTTACCTACAATGTATTGCTATAATAACAATCAGAAGAATGAGCAACCTTTTGTGTTGCTGAGATCCTTGTGATATTTCTTGGCTTGGGTTATAAATTTGTTTATATTGTAAAATTGTTGATAATATTTTGATCCAATTATGTGTTTGTATAGTTTTGTCAGCACTGCAAATAAAATAATAACTGCAAAAAGAAAAGATATGAAGGGAAGACATGGAAAAGCAGACAGTGTTGGTCAAACTGTGGGTTGGGACCCACCAGTGGGTACCAGCCCACTCCCAGGTGGGTCCCATTGCTGCAGCCTGGTGAGAACCTCTTTCTTTGGCTGCCCTTTGCCAGGGCTGCACCACAGCTTTTCGTAAGACCACTGCAGCAGGAGCTCCCCACATGCACAGGGCATAGGTACTTGTGGGAGTGGGCGATGGTTAGAGAGCAAAGCTAGAGCATTAAAGGTTAGAAAGTATGGGAAGAAGGGAATTGAAAACTTACTTGTTAATTGTATTTCATATTTGTATTTTATAATTTTATTTTGTAAACTGCCTTGAGGAGGCTTTGCCCCGAAAGGTGGTATAAAACTATGTTAAATATGTAACATAAAAGGGCAGAAAGGGTGAGGTACAGGAAAAGGAGTTCTAATACTTTATTTACCTTTTCTCTGAAATTCTTCTGTATCTATTTTTAACAGAGAAATACTTAAAAAGTTACTATTGTCCTAACTTTTAATAACACCTCCCATTCTGTAGCACTGCTTGTCGTACCTTGAGTTGGTGTTTTTAGTACGTTGCCCCTGTATCCCTCCGTTGCCCTTGTATCTCTCCATGAGAGCAGTGCATGAACGTCTGCATGTACACCACGACGACATATCTTTATGGATTGCATCGTTCGCAAGGGTAGTACTCTGGCAATGGAGCCACTTTCTGGGCCAGACATGTCCAGATATGCCCATCGTACGTACGTAGCCGATTACTTGAAGAACAGGGACGCAAATGGCGTCCGCGCGGACACCATTTCCGTCCCAGCGGCCGGAAGTCCACCAGCGGCCGGAGCTGGCCAGCCAGCAGCTCCACAGACTCGGAGCAGAGCCGGCCAGGATTCTGGGGGGGGGGAGGGTGGAACGCCCCCCCCGTGGACCGCCTCCCCCCCCGTGGACCCAAAGTAAGGGGGGTTCCCACACCCCTGCTGCGGCCCAGTCCCATCCCCCCGCCCCTGGTCTGTGGAAAAATTGTTTTCCACGGGACCGGTCCGTGGGCCCAAAAAGGTTGGGGACCGCTGCCTTAACTGGTACTGACAAATGAAATTTGAAATTGCTTCATCAATAATTTCATCTAGCAGCCATTTTCTAGGATGTAATGATTCCTTTAGTACAGCTGATAGCTTTCTCATGTATTTTTGGTCTTCCTCACTTGCTGTGGTGTTCCATGGCTTCCCATGTGCTGTGCCTTGGTGTTGTTTCATGGCCTTCTTTTTTGGTGTTGACTGTTTTGGCAACACAGCTCCCTGTGTTGCCTCTCTACAATCTGCTCCAGTAATTTCTGAAATATTGAGGATTGTGTCCATGATCTTGGGGTTTCTTGGAAGAGGATGTTCAAGGTCTGACATACAATGGAATCAGGAGCTGGGTTTATGCTGTAGTCAAAGTCACCAGATCTCGTTTTTTTTCCTTCCAGCTTTACTTGATCTACCTCTTTTTCTTTTCATTAGTGTTTATCAACTCTTTCTGTGCAACAAATTGACATTTGGGCTGCATTAATAGAAGCATAGCTTCCAAATCCCGGGAAGTCGTAGTTCCCCTCTAATCAGCACTGGTTAGGCCTCATCTGTTCTAAAGCCTTTGACTGTGTGGATCATAACAAATTGGTGGTATGGGGATACCAAGTCGTCTTGTCTGCCTCCTGAGGAATCTGTATAACGACCAAGTAGCAACGGTAAGAACAGACCATGGAACAACGGACTGTTTAAGAAAGGAGTACGGCAGGGCTGTATACTCTCACCCTACCTATTCAACCTGTACGCAGAACACATCATGCGACATGCTGGGCTTGATGAAGCCAAGGCTGGAGTTAAAATCGCTGGAAGAAACATTAACAATCTCAGATATGCAGATGATACCACTTTGATGGCTGAAAGTGAGGAGGAGATGAGGAACCTCATGACGAAGGTGAAAGAAGAAAGTGCAAAAGCTGGGTTGCAGTTAAACCTAAAAAAACCACAAGATTATGGCAACCAGCTTGATTGATAACTGGCAAATAAAAAAAGTACCACAGGTACTTAAGGCGGGGCTGCCAGAGGCTGCTCGGGAAGGAGCCTGGGGAAGGAGGACCAGCCAGCAGCTGCACCGGGTGGATCCTGAGCCTGAGCCTGCTTCTGCCCCTGCCCACAGGTACTTAAGGCGGGGCTGCCAGAGGCAGCGCCTCGGCGTCGCGCCAAGTGCGATGCTAAGTGCGCACTTAGCGTCGCACTTGGAGTCGCATAGGATCTGAGGACCCACCCACCTGCCTCTCCAGAGACACCAGCAGCCACAATACCAGCAGCAAATAGCAGCAGCAGAGGGCAGCAGCTTTAAAGACAAGGGGAAAGGGGCAAACGTGGACTTTATCTGCTCCTTCTTAGCTGCTGTTCTCTTTTATCTCTTTTATCTTTTATATTCTTTTAAACTGTTGAGCATTTTATATCCTAACATTTTAATATGTGCCTGGGAGGACTATTGGGCAACTCAGGGGGTCGGGGAGGTGCCACCATAACTGTGGTCACGGGCAGGGGGAGGTATGGCGTTGGGGGATTAACAGGCCAGCTGAGGAGAAGAGGGGCTAGACACCTTACAGCTGTCCCCTCTTCTGGTTCTTCCCCCAACCTGATGGTTCCTGGCAGCCTTACCAGTCTACCCTCGGGTCTGGTGGTGCTGCTGCTGAATGCCAGGTCGGCCCAAAATAAAATCTCCCTCATCCATGATTTGATTGTGGATGAGGGGGCTGACCTGGCATGTATTACTGAGACCTGGGTGGGGGAACTGGGAGGGGTCACTCTCTCCCAGCTGTGCCCTCCTGGGTACTCGGTGCAGCACCAACACCGACTTGAGGGTCGGGGAGGGGGGGTTGCCGTGGTCTATAGGAATTCAATCTCCCTCTCCAGGCTTCCTGCTCATTCAAGTGCAGATCTTGAGTGTTTGTACCTTGTGTTGGGTACCCAGGACAGATTAGGGATTCTGTTGGTGTACCGCCCACCCCACTGCCCATCAGACTCCCTGCCTGAGCTGACGGAGGTGGTCTCGGACTTGGTGTTGAGGACCCCTAGGATGATGGTCCTGGGGGATCTCAACTTCCATGCCGAGGCCGCTGTATCCAGGGCGGCTCAGGACTTCATGGCTGCCATGACAACCATGGGGCTGTCCCAACATGTCATCGGCCCAACGCATATAAAAGGGCACATGCTTGATCTGGTTTTCTCGACTGGGCAGGAGGATGGTGATCTGAAAGTGGAGGAATTAACATCTGTCCCTTTGTCATGGTCAGATCACTTCCTGCTGAGGTTTAGACTTCTGGCGGCCTTTCTCCTCTGCAAGGGTGGGGGACCTATTAAAATGGTCTGCCCCCGGAGATTAATGGATTCCGATGGATTCCAGAGGGCTCTGGGGGATTTTCCTGCTGGTATGGCTGGTGCTCCTGTCGAAGCCCAGGTTGCTCTGTGGAATGCAGAGATGACTCGGGCGGTTGACACAATCGCGCCCAAGCGCCCTCTCCCTCTGAGCAGAGCCTGGCCAGCTCCTTGGTATACACCTGAGCTGAGGGCAATGAAGCAAGAGGGGAGACGGCTAGAACGCAGGTGGAGGAAAACTCGTGCTGAGTCTGACCGAACACAGGTAAGAGCCCACTATCGAGCCTACTCTGTGGCGGTGAGGGTGACAAAGAGACAGTTCTTTTCCACCAGCATTGCATCTTCTCAGTGTCGTCCAGCAGAGCTTTTCCGAGTGGTTCGCGGCCTGTTACATTCTGGGCCAGGGAGAGAGACGGTGGAACCCTCGGTAGCACGCTGTGACAAGTTTGCACGGCACTTTGAGGATAAAGTCGCTCAGATTTGTCATGAATTGGACACCACCATTAATGCAGTTCCATTGGTAGAGGCGTTCAGAGCACCGTCTGGTCCAGTTTTATTGGATGAGTTTCAGTTACTGAGGCCTGAGGATGCGGACAAGATGCTTGGCCAAGACCGATCGACCACTTGTGTGCTTGACCCTTGCCCTTCATGGCTTATTAAATCAAACAAGGAGGGGTTGTCCGGCTGGGTCCAGGAGGTTGTAAATTCCTCCTTGAGAGAGGGAGTGGTGCCTGCCGCTTTAAAAGAGGCGGTAATTAGACCACTCCTGAAAAAGCCTAACCTGGACCCAGAGGATGTTAACAATTATAGGCCAGTGGCCAACATCCCCTTCCTGGGCAAGGTGCTTGAGCGGGTGGTTGTAGGACAGCTCCAGGCACTGTTGAATGAAACGGATTATCTAGATCCATTTCAATCGGGCTTCAGGCCTGGTTTTGGAACGGAAACTGCCTTGGTCGCCCTGTGGGATGACCTCTGCCGGGAGAGGGACAGGGGGAGTGCGACCCTGTTGATTCTTCTGGACCTCTCAGCGGCTTTCGATACCATCGACCATGGTATTCTTCTGGATAGGTTGTCTGGGTTAGGAGTTGGAGGCACTGCACTACAGTGGTTCCGCTCCTACTTGGATGGCCGATTCCAGAAGGTGGTGCTGGGGGATTATTGCTGTGTGCCATGGCAATTGTGCCATGGGGTTCCACAGGGCTCTATTTTATCCCCCATGCTGTTTAACATCTACATGAAACCGCATGGGGAGGTTATCCGGAGGTGTGGGCTGAGGTGCCATCAATATGCAGATGACACCCAGCTCTACCTCTCTTTCTCATCAAAACCAGGTGAGGCAGTGGCTGTTCTGAATCAGTGCCTGGGCACGGTAATGGACTGGATGAGGGCCAATAAACTGAAACTCAATCCAGACAAGACGGAGGTACTGTTAGTGGGTGGTTCGTCTGCCCGGCTAGGTGATATTCAACCTGTTCTGGAGGGGGTTGCGCTCCCCCTAAAGGATCAGGTTCGTAGTTTGGGGGTGCTCTTGGATCCAGAACTGTCACTTGAGGCACAGGTGAACTCAGTGGCATGGAGCACTTTTTATCAGCTTAGGCTGGTATACCAACTACGCCCTTATCTGGACAGAGATAGCCTAGCTACAGTTATCCATGCTCTCATAACTTCTCCTCTGGATTACTGCAATGTGTTATACGTGGGGCTGCTTTTGAAAACGGTCCGGAAACTTCAGCTGGTCCAAAACAGGGCAGCAAGATTGTTAACAGGGACTGGCCTGCGAGCTCATATTACGCCAGTACTTTTCCAGCTGCACTGGCTGCCAGTCCATTTCTAGGCCCGATTCAAAGTGCTGGTGTTAACATTCAAAGCCCTTAATGGCTTGGGGCCAGGTTACCTGAAGGATCGCCTCCTCTCATATGTGCCTGCCCGGACCTTAAGATCATCATCAGCGGCCCTTCTCCATGAGCCCCTGCCAAAGGAAGTGAGGCGGGTGGCTACTAGGAGGAGGGCTTTTTCTGCTGTGGCACCCCGGCTCTGGAATGAGCTCCCTAGTGAGGTTCGCCTGGCGCCTACATTGTATTCCTTTCGGCGCCAGGTTAAGACCTTTTTATTTTCCCAGGCATTTTAGCTTTCTAAATTTTTATCTTTGCTGTTTTAAATCTGTATTTTAAACTCCTGCACTGCTGCTAGATTTTATTGTGGTTGTATTGTTATATTGTGGTTTTAATCTATATATTTTAAATTGTTTTATTGTGTGTTTGGTTTTAATTTTTGTGAACCGCCCAGAGAGCTTCGGCTATTGGGCGGTATAGAAATTAAATAAAAATAAATAAATAAATAAAGGGAGAAAACGTGGAGGCAGTGACAGACTTTGTCTTACTAGGCGCAAAGATTACTGCAGACGCTGACTGCAGCCAGGAAATCAGAAGACGTTTACTTCTTGGGGGGACAGCAATGACAAATCTTGATAAAATAGTGAAGAGCAGAGACATCACACTGACAACAAAGGTCTGCATAGTTAAAGCAATGGTATTCCCCGTAGTAACCTATGGCTGCGAGAGCTGGACCATAAGGAAGGCTGAGTGAAGGAAGATAGATGCTTTTGAACTGTGGTGCTGGAGGAAAATTCTGAGAGTGCCTTGGACTGCAAGAAGATCAAACCAGTCCACACTCCAGGAAATAAAGCCAGACTGCTCACTTGAGGGAATGATATTAAAGGCAAAACAGAAGTACTTTGGCCACATAATGAGAAGACAGGATACCCTGGAGAAGATGCTGATGCTAGGGAAAGTGGAAGGCAAAAGGAAGAGGGGCTGACCAAGGGCAAGATGGATGGATGATATTCTGGAGGTGACGGACTCGACCTTGGGGGAGCTGGGGGTGGTGACGGCCGGCAGGAAGCTCTGGCGTGGGCTGGTCTATGAAGTCACGAAGAGTCAGAAGCGACTGATCGAATAAATAACAAAAAAAGGCCTCATCTGGAGTACTGTGTCCAGTTCTGGGCACTACACTTTAAGAAGGATGCAGACAAGCTGGAGAGGGTTCAGAGGAGGGCAACAAAGATGATCAGGGGACTGGAAACAAAGCCCTATGAAGACAGACTGAAAGAACTGGGCATGTTTAGCCTTGAGAAGAGAAGACTGAGGGGAGATATGATATGTGCTCTTCAAGTACTTGAAAGGTTGTCACAGAGAGGAAGGCCAGGATCTCTTCTCAATCCTCCCAGAATGCAGGACACGGAAGACTGGGCTCAAGTTACAGGAAGCCAGATTCTGGCTGAACATCAGGAAAAACTTCCTGACTGTTACAGCAACATGACAATGGAACCAATGACCTAGGGAGGTAGTGGGCTCCCCCACACTGGAGGCATTCAAGATGAGGCTGGACAGCCATCTGTCAGGGATGCTTTGACTTGGATTCCTGCATTGAGCAGGGAGTTGGACTGAATGGTCTTACAGGCCCCTTCCAACCCTACTATTCTATGATTCTATGATTTGAGCTGCAGTAATGTGATAACATTGCCCTGTACTGCCACAGGAACACTATGCAGGTTGTGGGTAAAGTGTAACTGCCTACATTTTACCACTGTATACATCACAGATGTTGGAAGGTGCCTGACTGGCAGCAAAGACTGACTCCTCCAGACTCCTTGCTAAGTTTAGCCAGAGATGTTTGACTCATTACGATAAGTCTTTGCTTTTTCCACACCTGTCCTGCTAGGGTTCTGATCATGGATGGATGTTATATTTTCAATAATTTTTTCTAGAGGATAAAATGGAGGGAATTCTACCTTCATGGATGACTTCTGTAGGTGTGAAAATTGCTCTTTTAGAGACTAGTTTCCCAGACCACAATATGCTTGTTTGAACTTATACAAAAAATATGTTTGCATATAGTACATTGTGAGTGCCACAATGTCAACTGGCATTTCTTTCCACTCCATATCATCCTTAATTATCTTGTTCATGCTCTCGCTGATGTTATTGGTTGCAGTTACATCATTTCTGAATGCAGCAAATGTCTGAGTGTGGAATTTTGCTGCATATTTGGGAATGCAATCATTCAATTCTTTATCAAAATATTCTTTAAATGGCTGACTCCACAGCACACTATATTCCCTATATCTCTCCTTATATTGTTTCTTAGATGATGAATTTAGCAATTGTGTCACAGTGTCTTTTCAAACTATCAGATCATCTTTTCTCCCATCATGGCCCTTCACCCACATCCTCACATCTCCAAGAATATGATTTCTGCAATATACCTGTGGAATCTGGGGGAATTTCTCTTGCAAAGGCTGAACAATACCCCTTTCTCAGTCAGTTACAGATGGTATTTTTTCCATGTTTTCTCTTCCAAGTTTTGAAAGTATCTCACACAAGAAATCTTGATGGTACGCCATGAATCTTTTGGTATGTATGAGAAATGCAACTGGGAGTATTGGGTTGCCTTCTAAAATGATGTTTCTCATTACTGTGGGAGATAAATAGAAATCTCTGAGTTTGAACGTGGTGTCATAGGACACAAGTTGTGGCAAGGATGCATTTTTCCTTGAGAAAGACAGGAGAGCACGTCCCTCAGCAATTATACTGGGATGTGCAAATGAAACACTGAGATCGGGCAGAAAGGTAAATTTAGTGATAAAATTTTCAGGATGGTGTGAGAGTTGCACCAGGTTGAAATATTTCATCATTGCCAATTCTTTTTTTGTTCTGTTTATATTATACATTTTGTACCTGTTTGAGATTCTGTGGACGATCAATGGCCATACGTCTATGAGAACTGTCCATTTATGCAATTGTTTGTAAATATTTATAGGCCTTCAATTTTGTGTGTGTGACTCCAATGCAATTTCCATTTTTTCAAAAACCAGCTTCATAGTGCCAGCAAAAGGCTTCTTAGAATCCTTCCTGTTGCCATGACTGGAAGCTTGGTGCAATGTTTCATCACCTAAATAGTGGATGATGTACAACTTTCTAGGATCTATGCACTCCCTGAGGCAGAATACATATTTCTTGAAACCATGCAGTGAATCTTTCCAGGGCCCATTGGGGTCCTTTAGATGGTAGTACCTTTTCAGCACAGCTGGGGGGTGCAAAAATTTTTGATGGAAATTTGACCCCTTTGATACCCATCTGTACTGGTCAAAATGATAATCATGCTCCTGCTCAGGAACAGGGGAGGGGGAACAGTACACACACCTCCCCTCCCTTTGGCAGCACAGGGGGTAATGAAATAATTTTACTTTCATCTAGGTTTTCTCTCCTGAGAATTGCTAGTACTTCTTCCATTGGAAGAACACTTCTTCGACCAGTCATATATGGTTTGTTGGATGAATCCATACCTGTATAATGACAATCTCTCATCTCTAATCTGGTTGGCCTGATCTCCCACAGGGGAAGCACCAAGAAAAGAAATCAGGGTGGTAACAGAAGGGACAAAGTATATTTCTATGTGGGTGAGCTGTGTCCCATATGTGAAGATCTCTGAAAGAAAAATAACAGTACCTTTCACACTAAAACTGCCCTCCTAAATGTATTTCTTCTGGGGGAAAAAATGGAACAGGTTACTATGGGCCAACCACCCAGAGGGGGAAATTAATTTTAATTTTGAAAAATATTACTTTGTGGGTAGGTTTCTTTTTTACTCTGAGTCATCCCATATATTAAATAAAAAGTAAGTTCAAGAAGGCTGGCAATAAGCAACATTAGCAAGAAGCAACTGGATTACTTTTTGGTGAAAGGGCCCTTAAATATATTCAGGGTGCTGCTCTTTAGTTATTCACACAATATTTTCAATGAAAAATACTGTTGCCAATGGAAAAGGCACAGACAGTCCAGAGGTCAGAAAAGTTGGATCTAGGAGCATGTAATATGTGTGAAGTTTTCAGAAATAGAAGCAAGCACATTTGATCACAATTGGGGAGTTCTTACTTGGAAATGCACTGTCTAGTCCATAAAGTAGTAGGGAAAAAGATTTCCCCTAAAACTTACAAACCAGATGTGGCCAGGGTGTGTACTCCAGTGAGACACTAACAGCAGCTTTCTGTGAAAGCACATTGACCCCTACCTCTTCTGTTAGAGGCCTAATTATCCAGTTTCAAAGATGTGGCATCCCTGTGTCATTGCGAAGACACACATCTCTATAACCCTGTTGAGCCCTCCCACCAAGAGAGGGGCATGATCCCCTTCCCCACACAACCACCCCCAACTTCTCAATCCCCACAGAAGAAAGAGAAATTCCTTTTGTGATGGTTACTGTGACTCAGTGATGAGGTAGAAACACTTTGCACATTCTCAGAGACACTTCTACATATCACCTCAGAGACCAAGTTCCAAGCTGCAGCTAATATTGAGCCTTCCACAAGTGGAATCCCAACACCCAGCTATACCTAACACACACGTTACAACCTACCTCAAAACACAATGTCAACAAGAGAAATATAAAAATTAGGTATTTTTAATCCTTTGATTAAAAATTCTTTGATTAAAATCCTTTGAGAACGTGCTTATTCAGTGCCATAAGTATGCTTTAATTTACATGAATGTGTGTATCACATACATGTAAACCAAACAAAATCATGAGGGATCTTTGGGCATTGAACTCTGGACAATAATGAGAACCTGATACCCACAAAACCAGAGAGAGTCAGAGACCACAAGAAGGTATTTGATAGGAAGTCTTTGTTTTATTACATAAGAATTTGAATTGAATCAGAATCACTCATCAGGGGAATTAGAATCAGACATTAACACCAAGAAGGTTAAAAATAATAATGCACTTAAAGTAAATAGTGATGGTGGTTACACTGGGATTTGTAGAAAAGTGTCTGTGTGTGTTCAAAAGAAAGTTTGTTGAAAGTGCAGCACCTCCAAGAGAATCCAATCAAGGTGTGTGTGTAGCTGATCATGAAGTAAGGGGGAGAAAGTGGGGGATGGGAGAGAAGTTTCAACTGGGGATAAGTTGAATGGGGGGAGAAACAGACTGTTTTGGGGAATTGTGAGAGACTTTGGAGAAAGAGGTTAGAACAAATGCAGGGGGTTTTGAAGCAAGTGGATGGAGAGGTGTAAAAAAAACAACAACACTGACAGCTCCAAAGCAAAGGGGTTGATGAGTTTGGAATGGGATGGAATATTAAGAGCCAGGGAGGAATCCAGAATAATTTGTGCATGGAACACTTAGAAGGAAAGCCGAAGATAATTCAAAGCTTTATCTACTTATATCTGCTGAATTTGGAAGTGAGAGGAAACTATGTTGAGCTTCTTCTGTGGAAAAGAAGGGGAAACTGGAGAAAAGGTGGGGTGCTCTTCTGAGCAGAAAGGACAGAAGGAATCCTCTTACTGTCTCTCCCGCCCAATTTCGTTTGATCTTGGTGTTTTCTGTTTTTCTCGGTCTTCTCTCAGGATTTAGTAATAAAAAAAAAAAAAGTATTTCCTCTAACATGGCTCATGGATGTGTGGAAATGGATTTTTAGGTGGCAGACATTAAGGGAAGAAAGAAGACAATGTGCTCCTCTTTCTTTCCTGATGTGAAGAAAGCAGGGGAGTTGATGAGTGCTCTGGCTATCATAGGTCCAGGTGAGTGAGATAGCGGGGAGGGAGGGATTGTCCTAAACTTTGGTGACCAAAGAGTCATGTAGGCATGCCTGCTTATGCTATAATGGGTTTTCAGGGTCTCACAGCTTAAGAAGACATTGAATTCATTATTTTCCTTCTATTTAAACAAGGTTTGAAATCAGTGTAAAATATGTCATGGGCTTTTGTGGTTGTTGCCTTTGGGCAAGATCTGACATTTTCAGGTATTAACACCAACGAATTAAGGCAATCAGAGCACAATGGCTGGCCAGAAACTGGTATGCAGCAATTTGTACTTCCACTCAAGATGTGCAAGGCCTCAATATGCAATTGGTCCTGCTTTTATGCTCTTTTCCCACACCCAGAGAACCATAGTTCCCTTCCTATCCAAACCAGCAATATTGCAGGTGCTTCTTAACAAATTCTAGACTTTGTGTATGCTCAGAGGCACAATGGGTTTTATAACTACAATGCTGGCTCAAGAGAATATAGGCTCTGGGGCTCACATTGTTCAGAGTAACATCTGCGGGGGTGGCGGTGGGGGGAGTACTCCCAAAGAGACCAGTTCATGAGCTCCAAATAACAATCCAGTCTTTCCTCCAGCAGTAAATTCCATTCTAGTTGCAGTGTAGCCGGGACAGGTAAAAGAAAGGCACTCTGTACTTGATCTGAGGCATATTATGCTTCTAAGCAAGTTCCAAGGCTCAAGTTCAAAAGGATGAAAGTTCTAATAGAGCTACCTCCAGATAAAGAGAAATCAGATTGTACCCTCCCTGCTGCAAATATATCCCCCTCCCCGAAGGAGGGACAGGTCATAAGAATGTAGCTACATACTGTTTGCAGGCAAGAAGCATCAACTCAAATAAATTCAACCCTGTAGGGCTTCACTGCTCAGTCACAGGTACATCCCCCCCTTCCGCTGAAAGCGAAAACAGGCTCATTGGAGCTGCATTCAGGGTTTCCATGGTGGGGATGATACAGCTCATACTACTAAGAATGTCATGTTTCCATATGGGAGGTATTGTTTCCCTATGGGCAAGTACTGTCCCACGTTTCCCTATGGTCATGTATGGTTTCCCAATGGCAATTCAGGATCATCCTATGGTCAGTGAGAATCCTGTGTTTCCCTATAGGCATTCAGGATCTTCCTGTGGTCAGTGAGAAGCCTACGTTCCCCTATGGGCATTCAGAATCCTCCTGTGGTCAGTAAGAAGCCTTTGTTTCGCTATGGGCATTCAGGATCCTGCTATGGTCAGTGAGAATCCTGTGTTTCCCTATGGACATTCATACTTTCCTTAATGGCATTCATGGTTTCCCTATGGGCAAGTACTGTCATTTGTTTTCGTATGTCCCCTCTGCACATGGTTCAAGACATGCTCTTCAAGGCATGCCCAGGTCTGAGGCGTGGGACTGATAACTAACTCTGAGGCTGAAAACTTAAACCGTGCACTCTGCACACACACTGAGTAGTGTCTTTCTTCGTGCCATTTGCAAACATGTTCTGGGGTTCGTATTGACGCCCCATTGGGGGGGGGGGGGCTTGCCAGGACCAGCCATGAGCAGTGTATGGTAGCACTCAGTCGGACTCAAAGAGTGCTTATCAATGAGATCTTCTCAAACTGGGGAGATGTAACGAGCAGGGTACCTAGGGCTCATTCCTGGGCCCAGTGCTCTTCAACATTGCAGATGACACAAAATTGGGCGGGATAGCTAATACCTTGGAAGACCGAAACAAAATTCAAAGTGATCTTGATAGCCTGGAGCGCTGGGCAGAAAACAACAGAATAACATTTAATAGGGATAAATGCCAAGTTCTGCACCTAGCAAAAAGAAACCAAATGCACAGTTACAAGATGGGGGATAGGTGGCTCAACAGCACTACAAGCAAGAAGGATCTTGGAATTGTTGAAGATCACAAGCTGAATATGAGCCAACAATGTGATGTGGCTGCAAAAAAGGCCAATGCTATTGTGAGCTGCATTAATAGAAGCATAGCTTCCAAATCCCAGGAAGTACTAGTTCCCCTCTACTCAGCACTGGTTAGGCCTCATCTGGAGTACTGTGTCCAGCAGTTCTGGGCACTGCACTTTAAGAGGGATGCAGACAAGCTGGAGAGGGTTCAGAGGAGGGCAACAAAGATGATCAGGGGACTGGAAACAAAGCCCTATGAAGAGAGACTGAAAGAACTGCGCAAGTTCAGCCTTGAGAAGACTGAGGGGAGATATGATATGTGCTCTATGAGCACTTGAAAGGAAGGTTGTCACACAAAGGAAGGCCAGGAAGGATGGGCTCAAGTGACAGGAAGCCAGTTTCCGGCTGAACGTCAGGAAAAACTCCCTGACTGTTAGAGGAATACGACAATGGAACCAATGACCCAGGGAGGCGGTGGGCTCTCCCACAGTGGCGGCCTTCAAGACGAGGCTGGACAGCCATCTGCCAGGGATGCTCTGACTTGGATTCCTGCAATGAGCAGGGGGTTGGACTCGATGGCCTTGCAGGCCCCTTCCAACTCTCCTATTCTATGATTCTATGATCACTCTGTGCGCAAGCGCCCCCGCGAGCTTGTGCTTGGTCCTCCTGGGGAGAGGCTTCGGCGCCCTGCTCCCACCCCGTGGCAGCCAGAGAGCGCTGATTGGCTCTGGCAGCAGCGAAGCCCCGAGCAGGCCTCGCCCCGCCTGCCAGCCGCAGGGTCTCGGGCCGAGCTTGGCGTGGGGCGGGCACGCGGAGCTGCGAGATCGCTGGGAGGAAGGTGCGGCCGCGCCGCCCCGTGAACGGGCTGTTGCGTGGTTGGAGCCCCGACGGAGGTAACTTCGGGTGTTGTAACCTCGCCCGTTCGCTCTAGGCCTGCAGGCCCGGCGTAGTTTTCTCGGGGCATCTCGTTTCAGTGCTGGAGACGGAAGATATGAAGGGACCTCTGAGCGCGCGCAGAGCAACTTATTCCTCCCTATGGAGTCGCTACAGAGGATTCCAGCTTTGCAAAGGAGAGCCGATTTCTAGACCACAGCATGGTGTTTCTAGACGGATCTGAGCCCCGCTGTCTTCTGCAGATCGAGCACTGACTGTAAGGGAAGTTGGCAGCCCGGAGGCGAATAGCCCCCGCTTGCCTGGCGCTCTGCGCACCGCGCCTCGCGCCTGATACAATCGGCATTGCCATTGAGCAGCCTTTGCCAACTTTGGGTCCCTAGACGATGTTGGACTACAACTCCCATCATTCCCGGCCAGCTCAGCCTATGGTCGGGGTGGGAGTTGTAGTCTGATAATAACTGGGACCCAAGGATGGGAAAGGCTGCTATAGTGGGACCTCATCGCCTGCTGGTCTGAGCAGGTATAGTTCTGACTTCGTCGCTTACTCCACATATACCCTTGGGGGAAAGAGCCCAATGCAAGGGGTTAAATCTAAGCCCGAGGGCATTGGGACTGTGCCACTAAATTTGGTTAACATGTCCAGGTCTAGGCTGGGCTCTAATGGAGGAAGGAAAAGAGAAATTCAAGAGGCTTCTGATAATGTGAAAACACCCTTTCCCTCTGTAACAGCTGGGGTCATCTGGCAAGAAGCAGAAGGTCCAACTCGCAGCTCGGCTTGAGTGCCAGCATCTCTCCTCTTTAGAAATAGAGCACCATTTGTGCATGTTTTTCTGTAAACATTAAGTGGATATTAATATTTTGGGAAACCGTTCTCCCTGAGATAGACATCTGCCTTCAAGGAGTCTTTGGCTGGGCCCCTTGCTGTTCCCGAGAGGGGGACTGTGACCAGCCACAGGGCCTTGTTGTTGTTGTTCAGTCGTTCAGTCGTGTCCGACTCTTCGTGACCCCATGGACCATAGCACGCCAGGCCTTCCTGTCCTGCGCTCTCTCCCGGAGCATGCTCAAGTTCATATTCATTGCATCGGTGATGCTATCTAGCCATCTCATCCTCTGCCGTCCCCTTCTCCTTTTGCCTTCAGTCTTTCCCAGCATCAGGGTCTTTTCCAGAAAGTTTTCGCTTCGCATTAGGTGGCCAAAATATTTGAGCTTCAGCTTCAGTATCTGTCCTTCCAATGAGCACTCTGGGTTGATTTCCTTTAGGATTGACTGATTTGACCTCCTTGCAGTCCAGGGGACTCGTAAGAGTCTTCTCCAGCACCACAGTTCGAAAGCATCAATTCTTTGGTGCTCAGCCTTCCTTATAGTCCAGCTCTCACAGCCATACATTACTACTGGGAAAACCATAGCTTTGATTAGACGGACCTTTGTCGGCAAGGTGATGTCTCTGCTTCTTACTATGCTGTCTAGGTTTGCCATAGCTTTCCTCCCAAGGAGCAAGCGTCTTTTAATTTCTTGGCTACAGTCACCGTCTGCGGTGATCTTGGAGCCCAAGGAAGTAAAATCTGTCACTGCTTCCATTTCTTCCCCTTCTATGTGCCAGGAAGTGATAGGGCCAGATGCCATGATCTTAGTTTTTTTAATGTTGAGTTTCAAACCAGCTTTTGCACTCTCCTCTTTCACCCTCAACAAGAGGCTCTTTAGATCCTCTTCGCTTTCTGCCATTAGGGTGGTATCGTCTGCATATCGGAGGTTGTTGATAATTCTCCCAGCAATCTTAATTCCGACCTCTGATTCATCCAACCCGGCATTTCTCATGATGTACTCTGCATATAAGTTAAATAAGCAGGGTGACAATATGCAGCCTTGTCGTACTCCTTTCCCAATTTTGAACCAATCGGTTGTTCCATGTCTGGTTCTTACTGTTGCTTCTTGACCCTCGTACAGGTTTCTCAGGAGACAGGTAAGGTGGTCTGGTACTCCCATCACTTTAAGAATTTGCCACAGTTTGTTATGATCCACACAATCAAAGGCTTTAGCGTAGTCAGTGAAGCAGAAATAGACGTTTTTCAGGAATTCTCTTGCTTTCTCCATGATGCAGCGAATGTTGGCGATTTGATCTCTAGTTCCTCTGCCTCTTCGAAACCCAGCTTGTACTTCCGGTAGTTCTCGGTTCGCATACTGCTGAAGCCTAGCTTGTAGGATTTTGAGCATCACCTTGCTGGCATGTGAAATGAGTGCAACTGTGCGGTAGTTTAAGCACTTTTTGGCGTTGCCCTTCTTTGGAATTGGAATGTAAACTGACCTTTTCCAGTCTGGTGGCCATTGTTGAGTGTTCCAAATTTGTTGGCATATTGAATGCAGCACTTTAACAGCATCATCTTTTAGGATTTTAAATATCTCAGCTGGAAGACTGTCATCTCCGCTAGCTTTGTTGTTACTAATGCTTCCTAAGGCCCACTTGACTTCACTCTCGAGGATGTCTGGCTCAAGTTCAGTGACCGCACTATCATGGCTATCAGGGACATTCAGATCTTTCCTGTATAGTTCTTCTGTGTATTCTTGCCACCTCTTCTTAATCTCATCTGCTTCTGTTAGGTCCCTGCCTTCTTTGTCCTTTATCATGCCCGTCTTTGCACAAAACATTCCCTTGAGATCTCCGATTTTCTTGAAGAGATCTCTAGTCTTTCCCATTCTGTTGTTTTCCTCGATTTCTTTGCATTGTTCATTTAAGAAGGCCTTCTTGTCTCTCCTTGCTATTCTCTGGAACTCTGCATTCAGTTGGATATATCTTCCCCTTTCTCCCTTGCTTTTCGCTTCCCTTCTTTCCTCAGCTACTTGTAAAGCCTCCTCAGACAGCCACTTTGCTTTCTTGCATTTCTTTTTCTTTGGGATGGATTTAGTTGCTGCCTCCTGAACAATGTTACAGACCTCCGTCCCTCAGGCACTCTGTCTATCAGGTCTAATCCCTTAAATCTATTCCTCACCTCCACTGTATATTCATGAGGGATATGATTGAGGTCATACCTGAATGGTTTAGTGGTTTTCCCTACGTTCTTCAATTGAAGCCGAAATTTTGCAACAAGAAGCTCATGATCTGAGCCACAGTCAGCTCCAGCTCTTGTTTTGACTGACTGTATGGAGCTTCTCCATCTTTGGCTGCAAAGGACATAATCAATCTGATTTCGATACTGACCATCTGGTGATGTCCATGTGTAGAGTCGTCTCTTGTGCTGTTGGAAAAGAGTGTTTGCTATGATCAGCGTGTTCTCTTGGCAAAACTCTATTAGCCTTTGTCCTTCTTCATTTTGTACCCCAAGGCCATGCTTGCCTGTTATCCCGGTGATTTCTTGACTTCCTACTTTAGCATTCCAATCCCCTATGATGAAGAGGACATTTTTGGGGGGTGTTAGTTCTAGAAGGTGTTGTAGATCTTCATAGAACCGATCAACCTCAGCTTCTTCAGCATCAGTGGTTGGGGCATAGACTTGAATTACTGTGATGTTGAATAGTTTGCCTTGGATTCGTACTGAGATCATTCTGTCATTTTTAAGATTGTACCCCAGTACTGCTTTTCCCACCCTTTTGTTGACTATGAGTGCTACTCCATTTCTTCTAAGGGATTCTTGCCCACAATATTAGATATGATGGTCACCTGAATTAAATTCACCCATGCCTGTCCATTTTAGTTTGCTGATTCCCAAGATGTCGATGTTCAGTCTTGCCATCTCATGTTTGACCACCTCCAGCTTACCTTGATTCATTGATCTGACATTCCAGGTTCCTAAACAATATTGTTCTTTACAGCATCAGATTTTCTTTTCACCACCAGACACATCCACAGCTGAGTGTCCTTTCGGCTTTGGCCCAGCCGCTTCACTCTTTCTGGTGCTACTTGAAAATACCCTCTGCTATTCCCCAGTAGTATATTGGACACCTTCCGACCTGAGGGGCTCATCTTCCGGCGTCATATCTTTTAGCCTTGTGATACATTCCATGGGGTTTTCTTGGTAAGAATACAGGAGTGGGTTGCCATTTCCTTCTCCAGTGGACCACATTTTGTCAGAACTCTCTGCCATGACCTGTCCGTCTTGGGTGGCCCTGCGCGGCATAGCTTATGGTTTCACTGAGTTACGCAAGCCCCTTCGCCACAACAAGGCAGTGATAGGCCACAGGGCCTATTAATCTTTTACCCTTGCTAGTGATCTAAAGAAAGAGGGGGGACAACTTGGACATTTTTAGCATTTTAGCATTCCAGTTTTTTAGCTCTGCTGTCTTAAATCTGTTATTGTGTTTTAAATATCTGCACTACTGCTAGGTTTTACTCTGGTTGTATTTTAATTCTGTAGTTTTAATCTATTATATTTTATATTGTATTTGCTGTTGTATTTTTGTGGTTTTAATTTTGTGAACCGCCCAGAGAGCTTTGGCTATTGGGCGGTATAAAAATGAAATAGATAAATAATAAATAAATTCCATCTTATAAGGGGGCTAGGAAGACATTCTTGTCTGTAGTGGCCCCAGTATTGTGGAACTCTCTACCAAGAGAGATCTTACTGCCTTCTCCCTTGTTGTTGTTGTTCAGTCGTGTCCGACTCTTCGTGACCCCATGGACCACAGCACGCCAGGCCTTCCTGTCCTGCGCTCTCTCCCGGAGTGTGCTCCAGTCCATATTCATTGCGTCGGTGATGCTATCTAGCCATCTCATCCTCTGCCGTCCCCTTCTCCTTTTGCCTTCAGTCTTTCCCAGCATCAGGGTCTTTTCCAGGGAGTTTTCTCTTCGCATTAGGTGGCCAAAATATTTGAGCTTCTGCTTCAGTATCCGTCCTTCCAATGAGCACTCTGGGTTGATTTCCTTTAGGATTGACTGATTTGACCTCCTTGCAGTACAGGGGACATAAGAGTCTTCTCCAGCACCACAGTTCGAAAGTATCCATTCTTCAGCACTCAGCCTTCCGTATAGTCCAGCTCTCACAGCCATACGTTACTACTGGGAAAACCATAGCTTTGTTTAGATGGACCTTTGTCGGCAAGGTGATGTCTCTGCACTAATTTTTTTAAAATGTGCAAACCCTTTAAAGGTGCAATCCTATGCATGTTTAGACAGAAAAAAAGGCCTACAACTCCCAGCATGCCCCAGCCAAAATGGCTGGGAATTGTAGGCCTTTTTTCTGTCTAAACATGTGTAGGATTGTGCCTTCAAAAACATTTTGTTGGCCTTTGAAAAATAACCACTTTCTTTTCTGGTGCTTATATGGATTTCAGCATTGTGCTGTTGCTTGCTACTTTCTGGTTGTTTGTGTTTGGGTTATTTTAATTGTATTGTTTTATGGATGAGTTATTGGATATTTTTTAGTTTGTGAACTGGTTTTAAAATTAACATGAAAAAGTGGTATGTGAACATTTTAAAATAAATACATGGAAAAGAAACTGCCCTGTTAACTGAGATCTGAATATAGGCACAGTCCAGAAAATATGCTGCTCGTTGGAATCAATGAGATGTTCGCATCCTTCCTTTTCACTGGTTTATGCCCTGTATGAATTCCCCAACAGCTTTTTTGTAAATTGGTAACAATTTCCAGAGGGGTAGCTGTGTTATCTATTGCAGCAAAAACAACCAAGAGTCTTGTGGCGCCTTGAAGATTAACAAATTTATTCTGGCATCATAAGCTTTTGTGTAGTAGAGTCCACTTCATCAAGTACATGATGGGTTTTTTGAGTTTCAGCTATATATACAGTTCCCCCTGACCTCATTGTTCATGATACTGCACCGCCCCCCAACGTGTGAAATGCTCTATAGGGATATTAACTGTATCCCTGTGTCTTGTTGTCACAGGTTTGCAGCTGCTCTGAGCAGTGATAATCCAGCCACCAGCATTCTTTAAGGTTTGGTGCTAAGACAGTGCACTATGGGGAACCAACTGGCACCAGTGCCTCCTTTCCTGCCCCACTTGCAAGCGCTGCATGTGGTGGTGGTCGGTCTGGATGCGGCTGGCAAAACATCCCTGCTGTACCGCCTGAAGGTCCAGGAGTTTGTTAAGAGTGCACCTACCAGAGGCTTCAGTATGGAGAAGATCCGGGTGCCACTGGGTGGCTCCCGCACCATCACTTTCCAAGTGTGGGATGTGGGTGGCCAGGAGAAGCTGCGCCCACTCTGGAAGCCCTACATGCGCCGTGCAGATGGGGTCATTTTGTGGTGGACTCAGTGGAAGTGGGACGTCTGGAGGAGGCCCGCATGGAGTTGCTCAGAATTGTCCGCTCCTCAGACAACCAGGGGGCCCCTGTGCTGGTGCTGGCCAGCAAGCAGGATGTGGCCCAGGCCCTCTCTGTAGCCGCAGTGGAGAAACGTCTTGGCTTGCGTGAACTGTGCACCTCTGCCTTGAGCCACATCCAGGGCTGCAGTGCGGTCAGTGGGCTGGGCCTTCAGCAAGGCCCGGAGAAGCTCTATGAAATGATTCTCGGGCGCAAGAAGCTCCTTCGCAACAGCAAGCAGCAGCCCGGAGCAGGTGGGGGAGGAGGCACTGAGGGAAATCAGCCGCCGTGGCATTTTGCAGCTGGGCAAAAGTGTGTTGCCATCCCAAGCCGCGGGCCAATGTATGGACCAGCCCTGGGCAGGCTTCAGGTTCCTATTTGGCAAACACTAGTTTCTGGACTTGCGGATTGGTGAGCACCTGCATGCCATGGACTGAGAGAGGGCAGCCTGCCCTGGCATGGAGGAGAGTGGGGTTCCCCAGGAGCCTGTCAGTATGGGGAGGGAGGGTGGTCTTCCCAAGGGCTGGACATTGAGAAGGGGGCCTCTTCTAGCAGCACCTTCGCTTTGACCATAATGTATTTATATCCTTTTTGCAAGTCGCCAAGGGGCCCTTTTATGGGCTCTTGTTTTTTTTAGAAAACAAACGTTAAATTATTAAACACACAGTCTGCAAGGTGTTTTTGTAAGCTTTTGTGCACAGGGTGCTGGTGCTGATGTAGGGGGGACGATTCCAACTTGCTTGGGAATGAGCCATAAGATAAAACAAGGGAAGAGGTATGAAAAGGCAGAATTCCTTGCAGGAGGGTTGTAAAGGCAGCCTTTGCTGAAGAAGTGGAGGGTGCAAAGAGGTGCTGGCACTCAGTGCAGTGGTCCTCTCCCTTTGCCTTGGGGGGCCATCACACAAACCTCCAGACCCGTGCCCATGCCCTGTGGTTGCCCAGTAGTGAAAGACCAACTTCCCCAAGCTGGTGCCAGCCAGATGTGTGGATCTACAACCCCAGTCATGCTGGTTGCTGCTGATAAGGCTTGTAGTCTAACACATCTGGAGGGTGCCAGGTTCGGAAAGGCTGCCTGCAAGAAAATAACTCCTCTTGATGCCTTCACACGTTCCAGTGATGATCATCTTTGAACCTGTGCTTTTTCCTTCCACAGC
Organism: Heloderma suspectum; assembly: GCF_057233095.1. Classification (NCBI taxonomy): domain Eukaryota; kingdom Metazoa; phylum Chordata; class Lepidosauria; order Squamata; family Helodermatidae; genus Heloderma; species Heloderma suspectum. Next base: position 126,853,555 of record NC_139462.1, on the reverse strand, counting down.
CAGCCCCACAGATTCTGAGATGGGGGAACACAGCTTACGACTGGGCATAGTTCATTTTAGAAATGTCATACTGGTTGCAGCTCTTCCAGTTTTCCTCTCTGCTGGAGCAGAACAGGTCTGCTTTGAATTCCAGACTCAGAGGGAGGGGTGCATGTGACAGGAGGGGCTTTAAGTTGCTGTACAATTCCGTCAGCTGACTGTTCCCCCTCCGCCAGCCAACAGTCCTTGGCTCATGCTCTGTGCAGGGCTTGAAGCAAGGCACAGCCCCCAGACCAATTTTCAACACCAGGGTTTGGCCTTTCCCCACAAAGGGTGCCTCTGGACATGGAAATTATTTATTTGGTAAAAAACAACCCACGGATATCTATTTTGTCTATGTAGATAATCAATAGAATGTTGCCAGTACAATGTCACAATATGTCTATAAAAAACAAGAAACCATTTCCTAATGACCCTCTCTGAATCCTCCGAGCATCTATAGCAACATTTACCTCTGAACATGGGCTTATTGTGCTTTTCCTGCCATCTAGTCATCCCAACCCAGACCCCACATGTCTAGGCAGAGGGGTGTAGAGAGAATGGCATTTAGGCAAACCGGTGCTTCAGCAATTCTGTCCTCCAGTGGTTCAAACCCCCACCAACGTGATCAAATCAGTTGTATGTTATGGCAACAGCTGTTGTATTTGGGGAGGGGGCGGTGATGGTGTTGACAGCTTGGCATTGGCTCTGGCACAGCCTTGAAACTAAAAGGAGTGTAACTTTGTTTGGCTTTGCAAATGTACTTGGCAAAAACACCATCTTTCCAGATGGCCTAGTACCCTAACATCTCTCTCTCTCTCTCTCTCTCTCTATATATATATATATATATATACACACACACACACACACACACATATACACATAAACGCACACGCACACACAGAGACCGAGGATGTATTCATTTCTTATTTTATATGAGAGCCCTGCTCATGAGTCAAAGGCAGTGGGCAATTATTCAGCTATAACATGTATTTTCAGATTTAGGCCAACTTTCTGGATGGAATTAATGAGCCTGCATTTACTGAGATAACAAGAATATGGGGAGGGAGAATTTCTAGGGGAAAGAGAAAACCTACCTTTTCCCATGCCTGCCCATTCTCTCCTACCTTAAATGTTTCTCACATTCTAGTCCATTTTTCCTTCATCTAAGATTTAGGTTTTGGAAAGTGGAGAGAAAAATAGTCTGCAGGCATTTGCAGGAGAATTGGTGTGTGGTGGGCTACTCATCTGCCTCTGCTAATTTGTCCTTGCAAACATTCCCCCCAGCTCCCACATTCATGTTAAAGGAAAACTAAAGGATTGGGAACCCTGTATTTTCCTCTTGACTTATTTCTGCCCTCTGAAATTGTTCATCTGCTTCTCCATTTGGAAACATGGAATCAGGAATATGAGTGAGATTTCTCAAACCAATGCTGGAAATGAGTTTTTGAGGTGGCTAGAGCTGATGGGAGTTGGTCCAACAGCATCTGGAGGGCCACAGTTTCCCTACCTATTTTAAATCTACAGTGGTTAACTTCCGGAATGAAATGGCATTGTTCATGGCCTTAGAAGCCATGGCCTGTAACCCAGAACCCTTGCATAGGATTAGGGCTAAAGTACAGGTCACATGGGAGATTTTTGGTAGCATCTGCTGATGAAAATGGCAGTGAATGGCTGCAAACTTTGCTCACAGCAACATTTTATGTGTTTAACCTTTCCTCACACCATGCTGCTTTCCTGCTTAAAATCATTTCCCAACCTGTTGTTTGCCCTGCAAAGAGAAAACATAAAAATACAGGTATCTGTATTCTGTCTGCCCCCATGTTGCCCCCTCCCCTAGCATTACTGCCCCACGCAAATGCAAAGCCCCCCCACGCACACATGCACGCACTTGTTGAAAAGGGGGGGAAAGTGTCAGGAGAACCAACAGCAGATCTGCTATGTAATGTGTAGTTTGACCCTTAGTCCCAGTTGAGGGTGGGGAGCTGTGATTATTTGGTGCTGAAAGTTGGTTTTCCCCTGCTCCTTTCTTTTGCACTTTTTCATGCCCAAGGCTTTGTAAAGCCCTGGCTGAAATCAAGCCCTCCGCGCAGGCAATTTCCTGGCCTGCTAAATGGGGGTTATAGCCTAGTGTGATTTTTATGCCTCTGCATTTCCTGGTTCTTTAGGAGGAAGGCATAGCAGCAGAACTGGCTGGGAACTGGTTTTAGGTTTGCAATTTACACATAGCCCAAAGCAATTATTGTGCTTGAATGACTCCTAAACTGAGAGGAATTGGAGCTCAGGTCTTGCATAGACGTCATGTCATAGACGTCGTGTCCTTTCACATGGAAGTTTGCACCACCCACGCCACCCCAGTGTGTGTGTGTGTGTGTGTAGGCTATGAAGCTTCTGCCCAGGTTTATACACTTCCCCTGCTGTTACTTCACATGTTCCTGCAGATGCTGAGCCCCAATGTGGTCTGCCTCAAATAAATGGCTGGTCAGGTGCTTGGTCCTAGGCACTGGGAGCGTACATACAAGCATGTGGAAGTTTGGTTTGGGGTTGTGAGTCAGGCTTTCGGGGATTTGCCTGGCCAGGCACTGGCCATGCGTGGCTGTAGTAGTTGGCCGAAGTGAGGTTCTGGAGGACAAGCAACTGCTTTCCTAGCTGGGAGCAGGCCTAGGCACTCATACCCTCTTATGTAAGAGAACTGAGGGCAGCAGGTTTAAATCTCTGTTGGAACTGTTATATAAAGGGCTTTCCAAATCTGGCTTCCTCTCATGTACCTGCACCACTCCCAGGATTAGTTGTGCTGACTCAATATCATCTTTTTCAGAAGCTCAGGCCCTTGTAAGCAATCGGTTCAATTTGGAGGTATCCTCTTTGCTTGCTTTAGTTTACAAGGTCAGAGAATGAGCCCTGTCTTTGAAAATGGGCTTGGGAGCTGACACTGGCAACACAGGAAGGTAGCCTGGGGTGCGGGGAGTCACCCTATATTCCCTAGCTAATCTCACCAGGCCCGAACCTTGATTCCTAAAATTAGAGGTGGCTGGCAGGCCTGGTTCCTGGTCTCGGAGCAGGTCTTCTCATCCCTGGTGGGGCAGCAGGAGGGAGATGGCTATGGTTACTCAGCAGTATGGCAGGGCATTCTGCATATGCTCCACTGTGCTCTCTTGTTCACTTTATTACTTTGCATGTCCCCTTACTATTTGCTCTGGCATGAAAAACAGGTTTGGGGGCTGAATGTAAAACCCTAGGTGTCTTTTGTATGCCTCTCTGCTAGGCAGGAATGCTGACTCCAGCTGGGTGGAGAGCGGGTTGACTGCAAAATAGTTTCTTAATTAAGCTCTTGGTCTGGGATGATCTTAAAACAGGTGTCTCCCATCCTTTACCGCCACTCACATTTCTTTCCTAGGGCCCATTTCAATATCCACTATGATGAGAAAGGAGGTGCCAACGCAGCTTCTAACCCATTGGTGTGCTGGCAAAGGCTGAGTTTACCCTACAGGTGAAGCTGCATCCAGTAGAAGCTTTGCTAGAAACCTAATCACCACCCCACTACAGATGATACAAATTATAAACAAGTATCTGCACTTAAGACTGCAGGTGAAGGCACAAATGATTGACCTCCCCGTAAAATAAACCACAGCTCCCAAACCAGCACCATTCCATGAGGGACACACAGATTAGCACATCAAAAAGAGAGACTAGAATGGAACCCTTCACCTTGATTTACTAGTCTTCTGCATGGAGAGAGAAACATTCCGTCATGTGAGCTCACACCTCTCTGCAGTTTGAAATGGTACAGTCCAGACACAAGTTTACCATCTTCTATTGGTGAGAACTAGGTATAAGTCCTGAGATGCAGGAAAATCAAATTATTCTATTTCAAAAATCCAACCTGTACATATTAAAAACTATAATCTTTGAGGATAATTTGTACAAATATGTATGTAAACCTAAAGCAAAATATAAAACATTTGTATCATAATACAAATTATCTTCCCCCTCAAGACTTAAAAGAAAATATGTGAAACATGTTTAATAGTACATTAAAAATTTGTTTCACTGGGAAGATGTTCATTCACCAGGTGGAAGAAGCCTTCCTGGGCAGGTGAGGTCAAACTCTGTGTGTGCTGTACACTAGACTCTTTCAGCTGAAATTGTAAGCCCTGTTGAGTTGTGGTTGTTTGGAACAATTCAGCCACACAGGACAAAAAGAAAGAATTTCTGGAGCATTTGCAGTTTTCCCTTCCTATCTGCTCACACAAAGAACAATTGCCTTCTCTTTCATCCAGTCTGAATAAACAAGTCCATTTTTGAAAAAGGGATAATAATTTGACCAGACTGGTGAGACAAGCCAAATGAAATGAGGACTGAGGGCGTACAGGCAGTGGAGGGCTTGTCATTTTCTGCAACAAATGTGTGGTGGGAGGAATGATGGGGTTGCTTTGTTTGTGCTCCCCCTCTCTGGGTCACAGATGTGTAGAATGTGTGTCTCCCAACGTTGAGCATCCCAACTACAGATAAACAGGCCATGGCCTGTGACTGCTGCATCTGTGCAACCCCTGACTGCTGTACATATACATCTACACACACACACCCTACCTACCTCCCTACCTACCTGCAGGCACCTGTGCACGTGATCATATTCAGACACCTTTTTCCAAAACAGGCCCTGCTTTTGTGTGCACTTGAATGTGTAAAGCCAGTGGATTAAAACAACCACAACAGAGGGGCAGAGCTAGGGGAGGGATGCTATTTCAGAACAGGTAATGGTGGAGAGGGACAGCACTGTAGAACGAGCAATGATGAAGGAGCAGACAGGTAAGTAATGGAAAGAGATGAGGGCAGATGCACTGTCCCCAAGCACATCACAAGCCACATGGCACAAACCAAACTGAGACAATAGTGCTACACTGCTTCAGACATAAAATGATTGTACCATAATTGTGACAAGCTCTGAAAATCAGCAGCTGCAAAAAGTGAGTAGGTGATTGAAAAAGGCTGGGAGTGCCAGCCATGGAAATTGCTTTGGCTAATTTTCAGGAAGAAATAAGAGTGTGAATGGTACTGCTACTATTGGGAAGCAGGTGTGGAGGAGAGATGGATTCATGAAGAAGCCTTTCATCAGTGGTGAAGTGAGTCTGTGGCAGTTTCTAGGCAGGGACTGTGGTACCCTATTTAGTACTGCACCAAGCTCGGGGATTTAACTACTGGCAACATAACCTGCATGAAATAAAGAGAATGCCTTTGAGCACCTCACCAGGTAATAAGTGCAATTGGCCACAGACATGCATCACCTTGGGTTAATGAGAAGAGCAGGGCTTCCTGTTGAGAGGCTGGTAATTTCCTGGCGAACTTCAGCTTTTCTTATATCAGATTCAGTTCTACTCTCTGTGTGTGTTTGTGGCCGGCTGGCTTGAACTTGTACCATGCTATGAGGAGTGGGTGCTGCAACCACAGCATGCAGATCACATCTCCAAGGGCAGGTTTGGGTTCACATAGCATCCGGCATGAACCCAAAGCTACTCGTAGCTCTAGCCAGCTAGCCACACGCACACCCTGAGTAGACGAGAGACTGATAAAAGAACAGCTAAGAGAAGTAGGGAGGGTCCGATACCCTTTGCCAATGGTGCCTGATCCTTTTCAGAAGTCGAGATATACATCAGGCCTCGCTCATCCCATGCTGACTCATCAAGAGTGCAGAGCTGCATCCAGTGCAGGCTCCAGCATGAGGAACATTGGATCTTCTCCCAAGCCTTCCAGCAGGAGGAATTAACAGCTGCCATGGAGCATTCTGCCACTGCCCACGACATCATCCTGCCCTACTTCTGGGGAGGAGGGATCTCATTTGTCCAGAGATGGAGGAAAGGTGAGCGCGAATGCAAGATGGAGGAATGCAGCAGCAAGTGGCTATTACTGGGTGGGACTCAGTAGCAGTTTCAGCTGCTGCCGCCACCAGATGCCCTCCCGCTTGTGCTGTGAAGCTCCAGAAAGGGAGCCACTGGCCACAGATGTGGTCCACCTGAGAGTGGACTTGCTCCTGAAGCATTGTGCTGCCAGGGCTCTGGCCTGGGACAGGTGACATAATCCTACAGGAGGCAGTCCTGTGACCATGCCCAGAACGCCATTTCCCTCAACTGCAAACAGCCCAGGCACGACTGGGATCATTTGGAAGGCCTTCCCAGGTCAGAGGAAAATACTCCCAGGGGTGGGTCTGAGCTGGGATAACTCTCCTTCTAGAAATGAAGTACTGTCTCCTCAGTCAATGAACCCTGAATATTTTTGATTAGTGAAACAGTAGCAGAAGGATGGAGTCCCAATACAGCTAGAAATCAGTGTGCGCTACGTTGCCGTATTGCACCCAAGTCCCCAAGTGGACCGCGGTGGCTTAGTGGTTAAGACGCTGAACTGCAGACTGGAAGGTCGGCAGGTCAGCAGTTCGAGACCCAAGTGCTGCGTGACGGAGTGAGCTCCCGTCTTCAGTCCCAGCTTCTGCCAACCTAGCAGTTCAAAAGCAAGAAATTGCAAGTAGATAAATAGGTACTGCCTCGGCGGGAAAGGTAACAGCGTTCCGTGCACCTCGGTGTTCAGTCATGCCAGCCACATGACCACGGAAGCGTCTTCGGACAGCGCTGGCTCTTCAGCTTAGAAACAGGGATGAGCACCGCACCCTAGAGTCGGACACGACTGGTTGGGGACACCTTTACTTTTTACCCCAAGTGGTACCTCCCCAGCTGCATTGATACCAAGCTAATCCAGAATGCAACAAAACCTCGGTGTCGGATGTCTCCCTGGGCCTGCCCTGCTGGTACAAAACACCTTTCCAGCATCCCCCCTGTTGTGAAACAAGCCCTGGAGCCCTCGCCTGGCCAGTGTGTTTGAAATGGCCCAAGCAGATGCAAAGGAGGGAGACTGACAAGGCGGCTTAAAAGTCCTGCCTGAAGCAAACAGGCAGAACTTGCTGGGCCACTTGGTCGCCTGAACTGGGCCTTGGAAAGCTCTGTGGCAAGGCTGTCCCGCTCTTGTGGGATGTACTAGAATCCCTGACAAAGTGACCTGAGTGGAATGAATGAATGCAGGTGCCTGGGCAGGTGCGAGTGGTCCCCAGCAGGCACAGGGTGTGGAGCCTAGAGGGGCCTTCCCTAACCTGGTGCCAGACTGCAACTCCCATGGCCGCAACTGCAGCTTGTGAGTGCAACTTTTGCCATCAAGTGCAGAATTTAGCATCCTGAAAAATGCGGTTTTTCTTCCTGTAGAGAAAAATGGTCAGTCTTTGAGGAATTTGTTGAGATACGTGTCATTAGCTTCTAGGACTCTATTATTATTATTATTTCTACACAAAGCCTCAAAATTAGTCAATTTACTCAAAGTTGCTGTTGCCAGGGTGCAAATCTGCCCGGAGCTAGAATAATCCCACCCCATCTGCCTCCCCATCATTCACGGATGAAAACAGCAGCAATCTTCAGTGCATTTAGAAGTTCAACACACCCTATATAAACTCCAAAACTTTTCCTGTCCAGGAGCAAACCTTTCTCTCCAAACAGCATGTGACATTCTCCTGGAGATCAAACAGGGGAGCTGGGGAATAATGGGTGGAAAAGGATTTATAGAGACAGATTTCCTAAACAGTCATGCACACATACAAGCAAGCTTCAGATAGAGGTAAGTCAGATTTCAGCTTCTTTTACACCAGAAGATGCTAATGTTTTCATCAAAGAAATACAGAGTCTTAGATATAGATCATGGAAGAATGGGATTACTAACATTTCCGCCAGCTTCAGCAGCTGTGCCTTGAACACTGACTTGATCAACAAACGTTAGCAGGTGATAACATTGATTTCCATGCCCTGTGTAGTTGCCACTATTGATTTCTGCAGATCAATCTGCTGTTAAAAAGACAAGAGCTTGTAGTTTTCCTGTATCTCTCTCCTTTGCAAGTTAATGTCTCCTTATTTTTAAACCTGTTTGTAACGTGAACTTGCATTTTTATCATAACAACAACACTAATCATAATAATTGGGGTTTGTATGGAATTTGAATGGTGGTGGGTTGTGTTTTTTTATTATAAAGAATTGGGTTGAACAAAGAAGAGAAAGAAGCTATGGGCATGACTCACCCAAACGCAGTGCACAAGCAGCAAGGAGCCTGAAGACCACTCCCTTTGGATCACAACTTCATAGGGTCACAACATGTCTTGGGCTGGCCCTATCTGTTTTATTAATGTAAAGCACTTGCAAGATCTCTCATTTAGTTCTAACTGTGCTCTCTCCATGTTTGGCCTTAACAACTGCAGTAAGGCAGTGGTGCCTCTCTGAGACTTCCCAAGACATCCCATTCCTCTCTTCAACTGCATCCCTCTAAGGTATCTCTCCACTTGAGGCACTTTCACCACACTAGGAAAATGGGGGAGGAGGAGTGGGGTCCATCCTGCAAGAAGAAGCTGAAGGAGATGGAACCACTCAAAGAGTGAAATGCAAAGGATCAGAAGCCCAGCTGTGGAGGTGGCATGCAGCAGTGGCTTCCCTGTAGCTGACCTGGGAAGAGGGGAACGGGGCAAGCTCCCAGAGAGCGAGTGAACAGAGCGAGCGAACAGGGGGAGCAAACAGGAGCTGGCAAGGGGAGTTGCAGTGGTTGAAGAGACAAAGGAGACAAAGGAGACAGAGGCTAAGAGGTTAGTGGGCTGCAGGAAGCCCAGGGGGCTGCCCTTTATCCTTCTGATTGGCTGTGAGCTCACCAGGTGCTTCTGAGAGCTCCAACTGAATTGGAGGGGTGTGGCCTGAGTACTCCCAGCAGCTGACTGGGCGGGAAGCTTCAGTCTGTTTCCCGCCTCCCAGCTGAGCAGAGCAGAGCAAGCTGGTCCAGGGACTACAGAAGCAGGCAAACTCCCAGAGAGCGAGCGACCAGAGCGAGTGAACAGGGGGAGCAAACAGGAGTTGGCCAGGGGAGATCGGCAGGGGAGGTCAAGGGGGAGGCCCCTAACATTTTTTTTATTATTATTATTATTATTTATTTTTTTAACTAATTTTTTTCCATTTATTTGTCTTGTAACACACACTTTCACACCAGTGGGACTCTGCTTTTAACCTCTACCGAGTAGAGGAGCAGGCACAGGCTACTCTAGAACAATCACAAAGCCAGACACAAAAAGGGAAAAGAGGCTATGGAAGGACAAGACTCTCCAGTAGTGGTGACCTGCAAGGTGTATGCAATGTTTGTTTTCTTGCCTGAGAACAACATGGCCTACACCTGCAACAAGTGCAAGTTGATCACAATGCTGGAAGAAAAAGTAAGTGGACTGGAGCGGCGACTGTCGACCCTCCGGGGAATAAGAGAACATGAAGAGTTCTTGGACAGAATGGGGGAACTACAGCAGCAAAGGGCAGACCAGAAGCTTGAACAGCAACAGCAAGATGAGGCAGTGGGAAATGCTGAGGTGAAGAAAAATGGAGTAGAGGATACTCCTTGGAAAAGGGTGACAGTTAGGAGAAGAACAACTAGACGCCACTCTGCACCAGTGGAAGCAGTGGAGCTGTGGAACCGATTCCAGGTACTTGCGGATGAGACTAGAGGACAGCCTGCAGAGGAAGAATCACAGGGGAACCTGCATGAGTGTGAGCAAGAGGCTGAAGGTCAGTCAAACAGAGGTGATGAAACCCAGGCCTACAAGAAGAAGAAGAGAAGAGTGGTAGTAGTGGGAGACTCCTTGCTGCGTGGGATCGAGACCCAAGTATGTCGTGAAGACCCGTGGACTCGCCAGATATGTTGTCTCCCGGGAGGACAGATTAGAGACATGACTGAAAGGTTGCCTGCACTCATAAAGCCCACTGACAGGTATCCCTTTCTTCTCATCCATGTGAGAACAAATGATACCGCCAAGCGGAGCTACGAAGAGATCACGTCAGACTTTGAAGCTTTGGGAAGGAAACTCAAGAACTTTGGGGCCCAGATAGTTTTCTCACCCATCCTTCCAGTAGTTAGAAGAGGGATAGAAAGGGAATGAAAAATACTCCGGGTGATCGACTGGCTACGAAGGTGGTGCTGACGAGAGAGATTTGGATTCTGGGACCACGGCCTATACTTCCTGGAAGATGGGCTGTTGGCTAGGGACGGATTGCACCTCACAAAGGCTGGGAAGAATGTGTTTGGCCACAGAATGAAGAACTTCATCAGGAGGGCTTTAAACTGAATCCTACGGGGAAGGGAGATGTAATGTTGGGGGTAACAATGGACGTAGGCGCATGCACTGTAATGGAGAGAACAGCTCTGATAGCGCCCAATAATAGTCTTCAGACACATGTAGGACAAAAGCCAGACTATGAAGCACATGGTCTTCAATGTCTATATACTAATGCTCAGAGTATGGGAAACAAACAGAATGAACCTGAACTCTTAATACAAGAGGGAAATTATGACCTGATAGGTATAACTGAGACTTGGTGGGATGACTCTCATGACTGGAATACAGCAATTGAAGGATATAACTTGTTCAAAAAGAACAGGAGGAACAGAAAGGGAGGTGGGGTTGCACTGTATGTGAAAAATACATATCTCTGCACAGAAATACAGGAGGAGGAGCTTGGTTGCCCCATCGAGAGCATCTGGGTTGAAATAAATGGAGCAAAGAATAAAAGGAACCTGGTGGTCGGAGTCTACTACTGGCCACCCAATCAAGGAGAAGACGAGGATGAAACTTTTGAAAAGCAAATAGTCAATGGTTCAAGGAAGCAGGATGTATTAGTAATGGGGGACTTCAATTTCCCCGATATTTGTTGGGAAACAAATTCTGCAAAACATGGCCCCTCCAGGAAATTCCTGACTTGTGTGGCAGATAACTTCCTCCTACAGAAAGTAGAGGAAGGAACTAGAGGATCAAGTAGCAGTTACAGGAACTCTGGGGGAAAGCGACCATGTTGTACTTGAGTTCTTGGTTCTAAGGGAAGCAAAAGCCGAGTGTAGTCAAACGCGTACCCTGGATTTTAGGAAAGCTGATTTTAATAAACTCAGAACAATGATCAGGAAGGTCCGATGGCAAGCAACGCTAGCGAGAAAAGGAGTCCAAGATGGGTGGGAGCTTTTAAAAAAGGAAATTCTCAAGGCACAATCACAAACAATTCCAACAAGAAGAAAAGGTGGAAGACAACAGAAGAAGCCAATATGGCTTCACAAAAAGCTTAGGGATGACCTGAAAACAAAAAAGGACACATATAGGAAGTGGAAAGAAGGCCAAGTAACAGAGGAAGAGTACAGGCAGATAGCACAGAATTGCAGGGATGGTGTCAGGAAGGCTAAAGCTGAGAATGAGCTGAGGTTAGCAAGGGATGCTAAAAACAACAAAAAGGCTTTCTTCAGCTACATGCATAGTAAAAGGCAGAGGAAAGAAATGGTGGTTCAGCTATTAAATAAGGATGGCAAAACAATAACAGATGACAAAAGAAAAGGCAGAGGTGCTCAATTCCTACTTTGGCTCAGTCTTCTCCCCAAAAAGGGTCTATGACCCCCCTGGCAAAGACGAAGTACAGGCTGAAGGGGCAGGATTGCAGCTTGAGATCGATAGGCATATGGTCAAGGAACACCTAATTACTTTGAATGAGTTCAAATCTCCAGGGCCAGATGAACTGCATCCTAGAGTCATAAAGGAACTGGCAGAAGAACTCTCAGAACCGCTGTCTATTCTCTTTGAGAAATCATGGAGGACGGGGGAAGTGCCAGATGACTGGAGGAGGGCTAATGTTGTCCCTATCTTCAAAAAGGGTAAAAAGGAGGAACCTGGGAACTACAGACCAGTCAGTCTGACATCAATCCCTGGGAAAATTCTGGAGCAGATCATAAAGCAATCCATCTGGAAGCACCTTGACAACAATGCCGTGATTACTCGAAGCCAACATGGATTTGTCAAAAACAAGTCCTGCCAGACAAATCTGATCTCATGTTTTGATCAAGTCATCTCCCTTGTAGACCGTGGGAATGCTGTAGACATCATATACCTCGACTTCAGCAAAGCTTTCGACAAAGTGCCCCATGATCTCCTGATGAGCAAACTAGCTCAAAGTGCGCTAGATGAAACAACGATCCGGTGTAGTTGGCTACAGAATCGGACTCAAAGAGTGCTTATGAATGGGACCTTCTCAAACTGGGGAGAGGTAACGAGTGGGGTACTGCAGGGCTCAGTCCTGGGCCCACTGCTCTTCAACATTGTATTAATGACTTGGAGGAAGAGGTGCAGGGAATGCTGATCAAATTTGCAGATGACACAAAATGGGGCGGGATAGCTAATACTTTGGAAGACAGAAACAAAATTCAAAGTGATCTGGATAGACTGGAGCGCTGGGCAGAAAACAAGAGAATGACATTTACTAGGGATAAATGCCAAGTTCTGCACCTAGGAAAAAGAAACCAAATGCACAGTTACAAGATGGGGGATACGTGGCTCAACCACACTACAAGCGAGAAGGATCTTGGAATTGTTGTCGATCACAAGCTGAATATGAGCCAACAATGTGATGTGGCTGCAAAAAAGGCAAATGCTCTTTTGGGCTGCATTCATAGAAGCATCGCTTCCAAATCCCGGGAAGTACTAGTTCCCCTCTACTCAGCACTGGTTAGGCCTCATCTGGAGTACTGTGTCCAGTTCTGGGCACCACACTTTAAGAAGGATGCATACAACCTGGAGAGGGTTCAGAGGAGGGCAACAAAGATGATCAGGGGCCTGGAATCAAAGCCCTATGAAGAGAGACTGAAAGAACTGGGCATGTTTAGCCTTGAGAAGAGAAGACTGAGGGGAGATATGATAGCACTCTTCAAGTACTTGAAAGGTTGTCACAGAGAAGAAGGCCAGGATCTCTTCTCGATCATCCCAGAGTGCAGGACACGGAATAATGCCTCCAGGGAGGTGGGCTCTCCCACACTGGAGGCATTCAAGACGAGGCTGGACAGCCATCTGTCAGGGATGCTCTGACTTGGATTCCTGCATTGAGCAGGGGGTTGGACTCGATGGCCTTGTAGGCCCCTTCCAACCCTACTATTCTATGATTCTATGATTCTATCCATGCACCCAGCTGGATTGAACCCCCCCACACACACACACAGTGGTGTAGTGGTAAATTTGGAAATGCAGGAGCTCATTGTGACAGTCTCCAAGGGCAGTGCAAAAATTTCAGGCAGCTGTGTCGATCCATATCAACAAACCAGTTCTAGGAGTTGTCACCTCCAGCAGGTGCACGTCTTTGGTAAAAAGAATAGGGCTTAATTCCCCATTCCAGACCAAGGCATCCCAAACACTTTGCATTCCAACATGGAACAATATATTATTGCTTGGAAAATTCATTCCCCCCACAGCTACAGTGAGGATTGCAGCTAAGCTCAGAGGGAACAGGGAATTCTGAGAGGGGTGGCAGATGACATCAGAGTCCCTGCTAATGAAAAAGTTCTGGGGCTGCATCCCTGTGAGCCCTGCCTCCAGTATACCATGGGTGAATACACATGCAGAGATGCTGCCCTCGTTCCCCTGCTCCAGGGCTGATCCCTTGCTAAGTAATCTGCTGGTCCTTTTTTTTTTTAGTAGCTCATTGCATTGATAGCCTGCTGCCTCCTGAAAACACAAAGCCCTAGTTTGAAACTACCTAGCAATCTGTTAATATATTTTAAAGAAAGAAAAAAGACATATGCAGGAATAGGAAAATCCCAAGCACCGGGTCTCCTGGGTTCCTAATAACATGAGCAACCCATGACGTTAACCCGTTACATGTATCCCTTTAAAAACTGCAAAGCGCCAGCTTTGAGGGTGGGGTGCTCCGAATCAGGACTGTGACAGGCAGAGGTGTGGTGGTTGACCCTACTGCGGTCCTGACAAGGTCATTCCTCCAAAGTGGCTGCTTGCATTGCCAGGAAGCCTCCCATGGGCTTCAAGAGATTTCTTTTTTCAAACTAACTAATTACATAAACCCAACCAAAACACCATTCTCACTCACTGTGAGTAACATTCTCACACACCTCTCACTCTGCTCAGTTTACTCTATGTGCCTCAAAGTTTTTAGTCTGAACCTTTGGGCAAAAGAACATGCAGCCAGTATGGCCTGACAGCTCCCCGGGTCTGCCTCATTCTTACTTTGGAAGTTTTAATTGGAAGTGTCACTTATATTAGGCAGCTTTCAGCCGAGGGATCAGCCATAATCATTTCCATCACCACCCCGTTGCCCCTGCCTTGCCTGGCCCCTCTTCTCTCCCATGCACCTCCCCCCTTATGCCTTCCCAGCTGTCTGTCTGAAGAGGTTGCCAACATAATAGCCAATAGCAAAAGGGCAGAAACAAAAGGTCTGTGCTCCTTCTGTGGTTCTGCCTGGGTCAGGGAGAGAGGGGAGAAGCCACTCTTGACAGTGGCTGTTGTGTGTCTGGGGGACTCTAGCTTTCTCTCTCTCCCTCTGTTCTCACATCAGGAAATGTAGTGCTTGGTGGAGAAAGAACAGAATTCTTAGCCGAGAAGGTTTCTTTCCATAGGAAGAAAAGAAAGCTTGATGCCTGCTTTAAAATGTCATCATACCCAGGTCACTTTTCTGAAGCAGGGTTTGGCTGTGGGAAGTATAACCTCTCCATTTAGGGAGTGGGAGCTCAAGTTCAACCATGTTGGGAAAATACTGCTAGGGTGCCTTCCCAACTGTAGACTTGTAGGTATGTAATTTCCAAACTGTTATGTATCCCGGGGGGGATGGGGCTTAGTTATTTTTTTTTTAACCTTGGCAGCTCCTGTAGAATTCGGAGCAGCAACAGTGGGTGGAGTTTCTGCTAAGTCCTTCACTTCTGTGTGTGCTGAACAGTTGTGTTTGAGGCCTGCTGATTCTTGCAGTCATTCCTCCTACCTATACAACATTCCGTGGTGATGAGGATGGGATCCTGAGAGCTATACAGGCAGCAAGGACTGTGAATCCAATGAATACAGCTAACTGGGAAGCAGTCAGCTAAGCCCACTTAAGAACTTGAGCAACTCCTGTTTTTTCCCCTCTTAAGATTTAAAATCAAAATGGCTGCTTTTGGACATATTGAAGAGTTTGATGTGAGTCAACCTGCTTCCTGGGATTCTTATGCAGAACAGCTTTCATTCTATTTTGAAGCAAACAGGTGGTAGAGCCATTTGAGCAAATTGTGTGGCTGTAATATGATTAAATCGCACAATTTGTGCCCAAAGTTTGCGCAAATTGCAGGAGTAATTTGTGTAAAATGAAGCCTATTACCACTGCAATTTGCTCAAATTAAGGTTGTAATTTGCATAAATTATGCAAATTGCACATGCAACTTAGATAAATTGTGTTTTTTTTTAAATCCGAGAAAGTTCCTGGACAGTGACAGCAGTGACAGATTTATTTTCTTGGGCTCCGTCACTGCTTCCATTTCTTCCCGTTCTCTATGCCAGGAAGTGATAGGGCCAGATGCCATGATCTTTGTTTTTTTAATGTTGAGTTTCAAACCAGCTTTTGCACTGTCCACTTTCACCCTCAGCAAGAGGCTCTTTAGATCCGCTTCGCTTTCTGCCATTAGGGTGGTATCATCTGTGTATTTGAGGTTGTTGATAATTCTCCCGGCAATCTTAATTCTGACCTGTGATTCATCCAACTGGTGTTTCTCATGATGTACTCTGCATATAAGTTAAATAAGCAGGGCAACAATATACAGCCTTGTCATACTCCTTTCCCAATTTTGAACCAATCGGTTGTTCCATGTCTGGTTCTTACTGTTGCTTCTTGACCCTCGTACAGGTTTCTCAGGAGACAGGTAAGGTGGTCTGGTACTCCCATCTCTTTCAGAATTTGCCACAGTTCGTTGTGATCCACACGATCAAAGGTTTTAGCATAGTCAATGAAGCAGAAATAGACTTTTTCTGGAATTCTCTTGCTTTCGCCACGATCCAGCGAATGTTGGCGATTTGATCTCTAGTTCCTCTGCCTCTTCGATACCCAGCTTGTACTTCCGGTAGTTTTCGGTTCACATACTGCTGAAGCCGAGCTTGTAGGATTTTGAGCATAACCTTGCTGGCATGTGAAAAGAGCACAATTGTACGGTAGTTTGAACACTCTTTGGCGTTGCCCTTCTTTGGAATTGGAATGTAAACTGACCTTTTCCAGTCTTGTGGCCACTGTTGAGTGTTCCAAATTTGTTGGCATATTGAGTGCAGCACTTTAACAGCATCATCTTTTAGGATTTTAAATAGCTCAGCTGGAATACTGTCATCTCCACTAGCTTTGTTGTTAGTAATGCTTCCTAAGGCCCACTTGACTTCACTCTCGAGGATGTCTGGCTCAAGTTCAGTGACCGCACTATCATGGCTATCAGGGACATTAAGATCTTTCCTGTATTTTTAATAATAGCAGTGATATTGGCACATGGGAACACTCCTTAAAATGAAGAAGACCAGAGATGTGTGCCTTTGGAATGCATACCTAGTTCCATGTCATTGTTTATAACAACAATCACTCAGTGCGTGGAAGTCGTGGACAGCCTGAGATTTTGGTGCTCCTGAGAAATACTCTCAAATGCGGCTGAAACACAGGAATGTTCCTGTGCTCCATTTCTCCTTCACAAAGGCACGAACCTTGTGGCTTCTCTAGAAGGCATATTCTGTGAGCTGAAAGCTGTTCTTCTCTAATGCCAGAGATGTGGGGTCATGGGTGTAGTTTACCCATGAGAATGAAACTTTGCACATGCTAAGGTGCACTCTCTTTCACTGTTAATATAAGCCAGGGCTGGTATCGAGAGATCAGGTATTCAAAACAGGTTTCAGGGCTGATCCTTCGCACACCTTAAGCCAAAGAAAGCAAATTATTTCTATAGCTGAAGTCTAAAACATCTGGAGGTCACCAGGTTGCCTGCCCTTATTATAGCCTAGTCAATGACAGAATTTTTGATAATTCGCTATTGACGAAGTTAGATGCATTCAAAGGTGGTGTTCTGCTGCCACCATGTGGCCACAGTTGGCTACTGTTATTGCATCCCTTCGTACTGGTATTCCAAAAAGCTGAATTTAGTTTTCCAAGTTGACCCGCCTCTCGGCTGAAATTTTCAAAGAGCTTGACACCTTGATCCTAAATGCTATGGTTCTACCCTGCATGATCTTCGGAAAGCCACTCTGTGTCCAGCACAACATGCATCTACAGGAATGTAGCGTGATAAGAGTCAGACCAGGGGTGTTCAATTGGCATCTTGATATCAAATTTCTCTGTTCAAAAACAATGTGCTGTCCAGAGTCTGAGGGCAAGCCAGAGGGTCACCCCTATCCATGCTGTGCAACTGCTTGCAGTCCCTCTTCCTTCCCCATCAGTCTTTCCCCACCTCCTCTCCCCTAACTTGGCCTGTAGTTGGCGTTGGTGCTGGCATTACTTAAACTGGATGTCAAGAAGACGGATGAGTGAGCAGAGCCCAGGGAGAGCAACTAACAAGGGCTGCCAAGTGGTGCCATTGCTCCCTTCTGCCATGGCCATGCCTGAACAGGCAAATGCTAGGGTCTCGCATCCTCCTGCACTTTTAATATTTTTGGTGCAACAACGATGTGATCCAGCTGCTGTACACAGTCAAGATGTCTTCTCTTGCGGCTGCACCGCTATTGCAGGGACACTGCCTTTTCACCTTATCTGCAGGCATTATATGGTGCAGCTGGGACATTGATTCCTGCCCCACAGAATGAGTGCCTCCCTTG
This sequence comes from Heloderma suspectum, assembly GCF_057233095.1. NCBI lineage: Eukaryota > Metazoa > Chordata > Lepidosauria > Squamata > Helodermatidae > Heloderma > Heloderma suspectum. Next base: position 126,835,869 of record NC_139462.1, on the reverse strand, counting down.
CTGTTCCAACTGCCCACATGGAATGTGGCTGTATAACCATCATAAGGCGCCAGGTGGATGCCCATTACATTATTGATGTCACACAGCCCCTTGCCCCAGTCTTGCACTCTTCAGTGGCCACATCAGCAGCTAGAAGACTACAAGAGGATTTCTTCAACCATCTCCCCCCAGGGCCCACTTGAGAGAACTGAAAATGGCTGAGGCCTGCCAGCTACAGAATGGCAGTGCAGGAGCAGAGCCAGACACAAAACAGCAGCAGATGGAAGCAGAGCTTGCATAATCAGCTGGCAATTACCAATATCCTTTTCTATTGAAATCTCATCCTTCTTCGGACATTTCTACATTCTTTGCCACAGCAATTTCCTTGGGGCAGAGCATCCCACAGTTCCACTTCCCTTATATCAGGGTTGGAGCCTCTGTGCCGGAGAAGCTCTCAGGGGGCCCATTCCAGTGGTGGGTGGGGCCGGAGGCAAAGGGGCGGACTAAAAAGCCCCCAAACGCCCCCTTGAAGGCCCAGCCCTGCATTGAGACAGGGAAGAGGCCGACACCACCCAGCCTTCCCCAGCCAGCTGACATGCGCAGGATCATGCCCTAAGGCTCTTGTTGCCTTGGGAGAGGCATTTCAGCCCTTTCGAATGGGACAACAAACTGCACAGGAGCCAAGAAACAGCACCTCATGGCTGAGGAAAAGTGGCTGAACTGGGGCTCGTGGAAGGCCAGATTGGGCCCCCAGGCTTGAGGTTCCCCACCTTGGCCTCACATTAAGGGCAGACACTGGATCTGGAGGCATCGTGACTCTGGGCAGAACTGCTGATCCAGGAGCTCTACGTCACTCTTCCCCAACCTGGTGCCCTCCCAACGTTTTGGACGCCAACTCCCCTCAGCATGGCTAATGTTTGGGAATCCTGGGAACTGTAGTCCAAAACATCTGGAGGGCACCAGGTTGGGGAATGCTGTGCTTTGATGGAGTTGACTCTCAAAAGTATTTTTGCTCCTGTCCTGCCATTATTCACTTACCTTGTACCTTATCTCCCCTGACCAAATTTCCACTTTTTCATCCCTCCCTCCTGCTGCTTCACTTCCTCCTATAACAGCTTCCTTCTCCTAATCGCCTTCTTTTCAGTTCTATGATGATGATAACCTTTTATCAAATGTCCTTCAAAGCCCCTTCTGGCCATATTCACTTGGAGGGATACTCACTCCCCTCCCCCAGTCACCATCTCCCAGCCACCCTACCTCAATTCTACCGTCTTGCCACCCTCCTCCATTGGGAATGTTGCAACCTCGTGTAAGTTACTGGAAGGGGGCAGTGTTGCAGCTAGTTAATTCATGGGAATTTTGACCCCAGCTAGCTTTAGGATCTCTATAGCCTACAGTATGGTTTCCTGTGATTTCTTCCTTTTGCTCCCCCCCAATCCCAATTTCCTCTGTTACTGGGAGCAGTTGTTTGCTCTCTCACTCTTGCCAGTGTAATAAAACACAAAATGAACTGAACAAACTCTTTTGACACTCTTATGCTGTACTTGCATTGTATCTGCAAGAATATCTGTAAGACTGTTTTCTTCACTTAAGAAAGGTGTGGTCTCCTTTAATTGCGCTAAAATAGCCTGTATGCATGTGGGACTGGTAAACACTCAACTCTGTTTTGCCTTTTTATTTTTTCTGCGCTGATTGCCTTTCTAACAGGAGGCAAATAATTACTAAATAATCCCATCACCCCTGTCCACCTGCACAGGCAGGTACACACACACTTTCTCCACCTTCTGGCGCCACTGCCCAAGACCAGGTTGTTCTTCTAGGTCATTGCCACAACCGGAAGGCACAGCAGCAGCCCCCGGTGCTTCTCCTTTCTCTCTCCATCTCTCCTTTTCAGCTCCCATCTTCACTTTCTTTAGCTTCCTTCCCCCATACTGGCCACTTTGTCTGCTGTCCGTTTCCTCTTCCTTTCCCCCCCAAGTTTGCATGGTACTGCCCTGTTTTCTAACCAACTCTCATTCCCATGGCATATGTGGTTGTATTGTTATATTGTGGTTTTAATGTTCTATATATTTTAAATTGTTTTATTGTGTGCTGCTTGGTTTTAATTTTTGTGAACCGCCCAGAGAGCTTCGGCTATTGGGTGGTATAGAAATGAAAGAAAGGAAGGAAGGAAGGAAGATGTAGGGATCTGCTGCTGGTTTCATTGGTCCAACCAAAAGGCTGTGGTGCAGGCAAGTGAGGAGGCACTGGGCAGACTGCAGTATGGGTGTGTAGACAAATAGCCATACTGAAATCTCAAGAAGACTGCAAAGAGCTAAATCTTGCAAGTGCAATGTGATGCAGACTGTGTAAAAACAAACCCCAAAACACACTGTCACATACACACAGGGCTGTGTTTATGGTGAGATTCCACAAGAGTGCAAAAAAGGAAAGAACATGGAATAGGATTAAAAATTCATCTTCCTGCTAATCTGTTTTCATTTTAAAAAGACATGTTTCTAGGCCTCATAGCTGTGAAGAAAGGCTTGAAATTGGGCAATGCCTGCTGAAATCTCAGAAGCCAGAGAGGTTGCTGAATAAGTGGTTGGGGTGGGGCTTTGATGTCCTTGGCTCACCCTGCCCCCCAGGACAAAGAAAGCTTGAATAATGCAAAAGGATACATTATGCAAATTTGCAGAATGTATACTGGTCATAATTCAGATTTTCTTAAAAAGCAGAATTTTTAGTTTGTTCAGTGCCAAGTACACAGGCCTGCATGGCTGCTGAGAGAGTTAAACCTGAAAGAGGTTCCTAGCATGGGGAGTCCTTGGGAAGGGTGCCATGTTAAATGTTTCTTTACGTTCAATGGCCACCTTTCCCAAAAATGCAAATAGAAGCTACTGGAAAGGAAGATGGATTATTATCAGGATTGCAGCAGGAAGGAACGGGGGTGGGATTTAGCCCTTTCCTCCCCTGCAGAAATCCTGAGGGAAAACTCCTCTGAAGCTGCCATTTGCACTGGGGGGAATGTTCCCATTGATGCCAATGGAAGTTTTCCTCCCACTCAAAGGGTTAAACATCCCCCTCCCCACCTGCTGCAATCCAGATCAGTATCACCACACAGTTGCTATTTGCATTAAAAAAAAAACCCTGCACATTAAATGCAAAGATGTGTTTATCATGTCTAGGTTGGCCCTCATTGGAAACATCAACCTAATGTGAGTTCTGTGGTGGAAAAAAGGGTAAATGGAAGTGTCAGAGATGATTAGGAAAGGGCTAGAAAATAACCTAATGTGATAAGCAAGTTGCAGAATCATTGCATATACCCCCACGCACCGGATGCCGCAAGGGATACGCTGTGCTCTGCCGCCAAGCCCAGCGCAGGCTCCTGTAGCTGGTTGCCTTCCGACCCAGTCGCAGGGCCCTGCTTCTCTTTGGGCACAGCAGTGTGGGTCCCTGTTGCACAACTGGGAATGGGGGGCGGGGGGGGCTGCAGGGCACAGCAAGCCCAACTGAGCATCCCACATGCCAGAGCTGAAGGACAAAGTTGCAGCATTTATTACCATTTACAAACGGTATCGATACAAATGTTTTAACCAATAACAATATATGAATATCAGAATATATTACAGCACATTAAAACATCATACAGTTTTGCAAACATACAGAGCGATTTGGCTTGTACCATATTTTTAAAAATGTACAAAAAGGTGGAAGGAAGAGGAGAAAAACATGAGGCTCTTTAGTCGCCTTGGTCAGTTTACTCGATATGTACAAGATAATGAGCAGACAGGAAAACTTTTCAGATTTTCAAAGTCCAGCAAATCTTAAGCATGGCTTAAGGCCATCAGCAAGGTCAAAAGGTCAGTCTCAGCCAACAGAAGAAGAGGAGAAACGTTCCTGGTCAACAGAACGAGTGTTTAGGATCTCCCTACTACTCCCTCTAGGCCTTCTAAAGCTCCATGTGATTGAAACACCCATCACCCTCCGCGTCAGCAAGTAGAGGGCCCAGAACCAAGTCCATTCCACTGGGAGGCTACTGCCGACTTAGAGGCAAGAGATGGGGATAAAGTGGTATCGCCAGCAATCATTTGCTCGCTTTAGGAGAGCACTGGAAGGTTCCTTGCTTTCTAAAGGGCTATAGTTGGTGACTAGGGCTGGGGGGGGGGGGGAGGGCAGTCTGCACGCAGGATTCACTTCCCCCAGGTGCTACGGCCCTGTGCAGCTGGTCTTGTGTACTAGCCAGCTCTATATGCATGGAGGAGGGGTGCAGATGAGTGTGCTCTCTCCGCCCCCTCCCGTGCCATTCTTCTCTGCCGAGGAGAGTCTCTTCTGTGCATGGAGGCTCTCCCCAAGGCTGCATAACCCCAATCCTCCACAATGGTAAAACCCCGGGGGGAGCCGCCATGGACAGGGGTGGCTCTCCTCTGCAGACAGTGGCTCTCCATTTGTAGAGGGGAACGAGAGCGGGACGGATGGAGGTGGAACTAGCATGCTCCCTCATGTGTAGAGCTGACACGCAAGCAGAACACCTGCACAGGGCTTGTCTGGGCACTGCAACTTCCACAGCAACCTAGGGTATCAAGCTGGGTGGTGGAATGGTGGTGATGAGGCTTCCCCCCTACTCACACCCCTGACGTTATGGCACTACCACAAATGCTGCAGAAAGCACAGCATGATAAAGTCTCTTCTTAAGATGAAGATTATTTAAAATAACTACAGGAAAAATAATGGGGGTGGGGAGAGCGAGCTAATGCTGTCCTGGCCGGTACACTGAAGACAGGACAAATGGCTCAGAGAGGGAAATTAAGGGATCAGGAGAGAGTCCCCCTAACGCAGTGGATGCTTCCAGGCAGAGGGCTCCTAGCACCACCAGCCAAAAGGCGCAGCTATTCCACCTTTCCCTCACTAACAGATTTCTTCTGGTAAGGAACAAGATGAAACAAGTGGTGGGAAAACGTGGGAGAGCTACACATGGATGAGGACAGCATCTAGGCCCCCCATAAACATTGTGAAGGAGGCAGAGTGATGACACAATGGAAGCCTCATCTGGAAGCGCTCTGAGAGTAGCTCAGCAATGGACCAAGGTACTTCTGGGTGGTCAGGGTTGTCAGGGAAGGCTGGCCATGCGCCAGGTATACAGGATGGGGGTCTTCCAGCATCTACTAGCCTCAACGGCCAAGCTATCCAGAGGCAGTGTCCTTCTCGCTACTAGATGTTGTGGACAACAGGCAACAGCTGTCCAAAGAACTGTGTGCTCATTTGTTTTCCTAACATCAGCCTGCCATGCAGGAAGGCAAAATGATTTTGAAACCAAGGGGGGAAACCTCCGAAGTGATTTGTGACCCGGCATGTGAAGAGGGGAATAGTGGCGTCAGCTGTTTAGAGAAAATACAGTCCAAAATTCCTCTTGGCTAGTATAAGCAACTCTTTAGGTTGCAGCCAGAGTGCTGGGTGGGCAGCTGAACCTTTGGTCTGATCCCATAAGGCAACTCTCTGTTCTTGCCTCTGGGAAGCTGAGTGGATGAAAGGAACTGGGGCAGGGGGTGTCCTTCCTTCTCTTCACTCCAAATACAATACAGAAAAGGTAGGAGCAAGATACACTGTTCTTCCAACGTCATGTTGTGCAAGGTCCAAATGCTGCTAGAATAGCTTCCTATTCTAATCAATTCCATCTGGTGCTCAGCAGTCCTGATATGTGCAAGTCTGCTGCCGCCGCCAGACTCCTCTCTATCTGATTGTGCTGGCAGATGACCTAGTTCACAAGTTCCAGTCATGTGAGGTAAGGCCAAGCTGCTAAACATGGATCCCCTCACACCTTCTTGCCCCCAAGCACACCTACCTGTGCAACAGATCCACCTGCAAAAACCTATTTTCAGACATGGATTCCCACTGTGGAATCAACTGCTCTCAAGAGCTAAACAGAGAAAAACACCAGTAAAGGTTCCTGGGGGATATAAAATGTGCTTGCATCAAGTTAGCCCTTCCAACTCTACAAAAAAATGGGGAAGGGAGAGGATCACTCTGGATTGCTTTTCCTCTGTAAGGAGAAGGCGAGAAGATTCAAGCCGATGGAAGAATAAAACTCTTCTCACTGGAAGTTGTGCGTTTCTACCTGGCAGTTTTGAAACACGAGCTAGCAAAATAAATCTCCACCCACCTCCCCTGCCCAAGTTAAACCACAAACAGCTGTCTATCGCCTCAACACATTAACAAATAACATTTCCTTTTCAAAGGCACTGTATTTAACTTTTTGAAATTCAATTTACAAGAAGGATAAACAAGAAAAGGTCTAAAAATGCTGAACTAGATCCTAAAATGGCTACAAACATTTCACATCCCAAGGATTGGGATGAGTTGACTGGCCATTCCGAGCATGTACCTGCATAACTATAACATGGCAAGTGGACACACATGGATCTTGGCTGCAGCAGGTTCCCTGAATTCAAGGTGCACTTTTCCCTAATATCCAAGGTGGTGGAAATTGTCATGTCCAAGATTTATGGACTCCTCATGTACACGTTACACTTACTCTCAGAAGCACCCAGTTGGGGCAGATACGCACTTCAAATTTAAACCACTTTCAGTTGTCATAGCTCCCGGCCAAGGAACCCTAAGGAGTGTAAGTTGCTTTTCTAAAGACCAAAAGGCCCACCTAGCCTAGCAAAATCTGTCTCTGACAGTGGTCAGCCCAGTGTACCTGGGAAGATCACAGCCAGGGCATGGAGGTGGTCAACTTTCCCTGGTTGTTTGGCCTCAGCCTCTGGCACTCAGAGGTCCGCTGCCTCTGAACATGGAGGGTTCCACTTCTAGCTTCTATCATGACTAAGCCCTGGGAGAGCAGGGTCAGTAAATGGCCAAGAGATCTAAGAAACCCTCACCATTTCAGCACCCTCAGCTTTCCCAGGTCCATTGGTAGGGCAGTATGGCAGCTGAAGTGCTTTAAAACTGAAGTGAAGATGAGCCCTGAGAGACAGACAGCGACATGGTATACAAATGAGAGAAAGAAAGTAAAAACAGTAAAATGTGAGGCCCAAAGACACGCTGCTCCACCAAATAAGTGCTTAGCAGTAGGTACCCTGTCCGCCATACCAGTGTCCATTCATGCACCTGCCTGGGTTGGTGACATTATCCCAGTAGAAGCTGCTGACCCCCATCAGATGCACCACTACACTGTTGTGGGCACAGACATGGGTGGATAAGGAGACTGAACCACTCATTACCCCAAGGACATCTGAGATACTGGGGAGGCAGGTATGCAGCCCATACCTAGGGCCTGATACACGGCAGGAATAAGCAGCATTGGAACCGAAAGAGCAACACATCCCAGCAGGACAGAGCGGCCTGTGCTTGCACTGCTCACAGTGCGCTGCAATGGTAGCCGTGGTCCCTGTGTCTGGGAGAATACATACTGCACAAGAAGGCCTGTTTCCTTAAATGATGGCACAGGACCGCATCTGGGCCTCGTGAGCCGTTGCCTCCTGCCCTTACCCCTTCCTTTGCTGCTTATAGTGGCTGCTGCCTCTCCACTCCTGGCTGCCATATTTTGCCATGGCATAGTGCATACCTGCAGCGGCTATCAACATTCATATCATGGAGAAGGGGAGAGAAGTGTCACCCCTTTCCACGCACGCAGATGACTGGATTTCCTCCCTCCCCTACAGGGAGTCGAAATGCAGGCCAGGAGAGGCAGACACTGGTAAGTGGCCGGAAGGGCAGTGTGCGTGGCCTGGGGAAGTGTGCTGTAAACATGAGGGATGGGGCTACAGTTATTTGACAAAAAGAGCACAAGAAAGTCAGCTGTGCTTCTAAGAAAGAAAGCCTGACTGATTTGGGACTGTGCGTTTCTCCCTCTGGGCCTGTGCATTAAGTCTCACTATAAATCAAGGACACACATAAAAAAATAATTATTAACAAGAAAGGGCTTCAGCTTTTACAGATGCCATCATGCAGTTACATGAGCACATTTTTGCTTTTTAAAAATTAAAAACGGGGGAGAACACATGGGATTGTTTGTCTCTTTTTGCATTATTTTTTCTTAAATTAAATCGTCAATCGATAGAAAATAAGTATGTATAATTTCCCCACCCCACCCACCATTGCCCTTATCTACACATAATATACTTATTCATAAAACTCAGGATCTGGCCCCCCAAGGCATCCCTTTAAGTCAAAGCCGACATCGCTGGACCACCATTTACCATTGCTTTGCGTCCCCTGCTGGCCAAGGGCTGCATCTGGTGGCAGTTCGAGGTGCCGTTGAGCATGGCGCCAGAAGCAGGGTTGGCGGGAATGCTCACAGTGGTGGTGTTAGAGCTCGGGGAGCCATGGGACGGCGTGGCAGGGCTCGGCAGCGAGGAGGAGGTAGTGGCGGGCAAGGTGGCGGGGCTGTTGGCCTTGTCGCTGACAGATTCACACTCCGAAGCACCGCTGGTGTTGGTGCATTCCGAGTTGGGAGGCTGGGAGGAGAGTTCTAGCCTCTTGCAAGCCGGCTGGACACGGTACTTCAAGGGGAGAGGGCCGTTCTGCAGAGGGAGAGCGACAGTGAGTGGCAGATATCTGGCAGCGTGCCGCTTTTACAGTCCAGGGCCTGTCGGCCCATACGCTTAATACAAATTGCTGAATGTTCGTAACAGGCTAGCGTTCTATACCCATTTCTGAATGTCATTTTTCCTCTCCCATTCCAGGTTCAACCTCTCAACGAAGAGGCCAAAATGAAGCTCATATCCAGTTCTCTAAGCATCGTAATAAAAATACTGAACTCCTTTCCCATCTACTCACAACATGCTCTTTTCCTTTCTCGTAATCTCCTAAATCCCTAGTGCTAGTTTTACGTTCTTTTAAAATGGAAGGCAGCAAATCTTCATTTCCAAATAAGCTCTCTTGGGCATTGAGGTCTTGGAACACAAGGCAGTTTTCCAATGCTTTGATTTCCCTCTTCGCTTTTCCTGTTGGTAGAAACAGCCCAGGCTTCTTTCCTCCTGTAACCGCGACCTCCCGCACTTTATGGCATCTAACATACTTACCACGGGCCACAGAGTTCTCCATTTCCCTGCTTCTCCTCTGCACCACTTTTCTGTCCCGTCATTAGCACCATCTCGTTCAGTTTAGGGTTATTCTGAGCTGGACCTTAGCATTAAAAATGGGTCTTCCCCACCGCTACACACACGCACACTACAAGTTCTTCACAGATACATCAACCAGCCACTGGGCAGCCCTTCTGGCCCTCAGGAGGTCTCCCCTCTGGCCAACGGGTGCCCCAGCTGCCTGCCCTCTCATTCCCCTCCCCACACTTGTCCCACTACTATTTATTTCCTTTGGGCCCTAAAATGGACATTTGCCACTCTAGCCCACTGAGCTTTGCGGTTCCTCTCTCAAGATTAACAGGGAAAACAGTATATAGAGGGCTACAGCATCTATAGCTGTTCTAGCCTGCTACACTCCATGGCTTTTCTCAAGTACAACGTTCTCGAGAAATGATGGAATACAGCCAGCTAGCTAGAATGGCAGATGACACCCTAGCCCTCCATACTCGGTGCTTCCCTTCTTAATAATGCTATTCTTGAGAGAGAAGCCACAGAGTTTCGCAGGTTAGAGCAGCCATCTCTCCTTTCCTGGAGGGACAGGAAAGCCTTTCCTGCCCAGAGTGAGGAGGGGTATGATCCTGAGGAAGATCCTTCTGTGGAGGGGAGGTAAGGGGAGTGTCTCTTTACGTGTGGGTCTGTTTGGCGGGTGGAGAGAGAGAGAGAGAGAGAGAGAGAAAGGGAGGAGTGTGGGTGGGACTGAGGTTGGAAGGTGGTATTATATGATTATTATTTACATTTCTATATTGCCCCATAGACAAAGCTCTCTGCAGCCATTATGCGTCTGCATGTACATGTACTTCTGTGGCAGGAAGAGAAGGGGAAGCCCTGCTACCCCACCCACTGCAGGCTCCGCTACACCCACTGACTGATGGGACACTGGAGTACTGTGTCCCGTTCTGGGCACTTTAATCACTTTAAGAAGGATGCAGACAAGCGGGAGAGGCTTCAGAGGAGGGCAACAAAGATGATCAGGGGACTGGAAACAAAGCCCTATGAGGAGAGACTGAAAGAACTGGGCATGTTTAGCCTTGAGAAGAGTTGTGTTTTTAATTTGTTTTTTGCTATATTGTAATCACAATTCTGTTTTTAATCAAAGGTGACAGTGTTCAGAAAGAGACATCCCCACTTCTGATGGTCTATTGATGGCCATCAGATTGATCAGTGCTGGGAATTTAAATATCTTGGCATTCATTTTACAGAAAATCTTTCCTGGAAAACTCATGTAGAAGCAACTAAAGTAACAGCCCTAAGAACTATCGGAGCCATTCTTAAATTTCATCTTACTGCAGGGGGAGGTTTAGTTGATCCAGCTCTGAACATTTTCCAGAGTAAGGTAATTGCCCACATTTTATACAGGGCTACAGTTTGGGGTTGGGATGATTCTAATGGTTAAATTGGAGGCCCTTCAAAATAGATTTCTCAGAAAACCTTTAATTTTGCCTCCTGACACTCCCACTGCCTTAGTCTGGGGCTGGGCAGAGGTTGGTTTTCCCTCCATTACAGCTCGTGTCCACTGCGCCTTGATTAATTATTGGAGAGTTTTGAAAGAATCCTCTGTTAGGGTCTTGCCTAAATTATGTTATGAACAACTGCTGAATTGTAAATTCTGAATCTCAAGATACTGTAAGTTACTTCAATCCTATTTTACCTCAGCTGACGTATTTTCTACTCTGAACTCAAAGGACAGGGTTTGTGAATGTATTTTTGGTCAGTGTATTTCTGGACAGACAGGCTATTAACAATCTGAAATTTTCAAAATGGTACAGGCTCTACAAATTTGATCACCAAAGAGCCGCCTATTAGACAAAGCTTACATTTCCAAAACTTAGCCAAGTTTTTATGGCTCTTTGTTTTCAAACTGTGCCAACAGCTATGATTGACAGCAGTTATTCCCAAATTCCTCTGGCTCAATATTTATGTATTTGTGATGCTCCAGAGATTGAAGACTTGCCCCATTATTTGCTGTCCTGCCCTTTATATTTTGAACCAAGGTCTAAATTTTTGGGTTTTATTTTATCTTACCTTTATTTTAATACTGTTCCAGAGAAGATTTTTTAAAATCTTTTGTCTGATACAGATTCCACTGTAACTCACAAGGACTCTCTCTTTGCTTTGGCAGCATCAAGAATTTGTGCAGAATTTATCTTTGATAATGTAGTTGACTGTTCTGGGGATGCCTTGATTTAATGTTTTTTTTAGTTGTCTTAACTCTCTGATTATAATTATCCATATGGAAGCAATGTAATTTAAATTAATTTAAACTAATTTTAAATAATGTATCGTGAATCTATTTTAATTTTAACCTTTTCAGATTTTGATTTTATGCTGTAGTTGTCCTAATTTTTTCTAGCTGCTTTGTGTATGTGAACAGCCTATGGCCCACACAAGAATAAAATCTGAAATCTGAACAAATTTGTGCTGGAAGTGCAGGAACAGTATTGCTGCCTAGTCAGGAGATATTGAAATGTGATTGTAAGCAATATTAAAAAAAATATTGCGGGCTTTGAACTACAGCTAAATCCGGTCACTATACTTTGGGGGGACATGAAATACCAGTTGCCTAGAGATTATATGGTTATGGTAGCATATATGGCTGCATAAGGTTTACAAGTTTTTAAATTAAATGATTTGGGGGCCATGTTCCCCACATGCAAACATCCCTCTACAAATAATTGTATGAAACACTACTATACTCTATCATACTATACTAGTGCTAAAAATTACAACTTATGGATAAGTACAAAACCTTGCATGTTGACAATATATTTTATTAGCTGGCCTGCCACATCGTACATTAACCTCAGTGTGGCAGGACAGCCTGAGCAGTGGGTATGGTTAAGGGAATCACAAGCCACATCACACTTGCCAGCCCTCTCCAACAGGATCACTGAGCCTTTACTTCCTTCTCCTCTCATTGTCTTATCCTTTTCTCTGTTGCATGTACATATTTTAATAAAATCTCAGGTTTCATTAAAAAAAAAAAAAGAGTAAAGTTTCTAGCCTTCATGGTGGCAGGCCAAAGTTTGGAAATCTATAGCAGTGCCTTCTCGTTGGCTTGGAAACTAGATTTCATTAGGATGACCAGTACATGAGGCATTTCCACAAGGCAGACTTCTTCAAAGAGAGTATTTCTCTCCTCACTCACCCTTCGCCAAGGATAGATGTAAGTTATATCCATGAGGGTGTAATATTCCTTCAGAGGTTCATCTTCATAGAGAACTTCCACCTAATAGATAACATTATACAATTAAAGGTGAAATTGTGAATCACACGGCATAAGCACAGATAAAACGCAACCCTTTGTGTAACATCGAACTGTGAGGCAAGGCTTGCCAGGGATTAGCCTAGGGCCTATTTCCCATGTCTGGGCTTGAGCCTGGGATGTATGCTGCAAAAACAGAGCAGAGCAGGCGTAAAGCGCTATTCTCTCCTTGCTGCGGGAACAACCAACAAGGTACCATACATCTGTGACGCCTGGGGTAACAGGCTTCCAGCGCTTCCCATTTAGTAACACAGCTGCTCCTCATGAATAAAGTGTTCATCTGTCCTGGGTAACTCAGTAACCTGTAATACTAGATCACCCTCTGTTGGTAAAAGAGTAAATAGGCCTTCAGGTTGAAATCAGTTCTTTGGCAGGCAGAAATCATGAAAATTTAAACACGGATGCATCTGCATATTTTGTTGTTTGTATACTTTGTATTGACTCCTGAACTGGAGCTTCCTTGGCGTGCAAACAGTTCTAATCATGCACAAGGCCAGCAGCAAACTTGGCTGAGAAAAGATTGGGGCCACAACTTCGACTCACTTTGTATTTGCTGGGAACATCCATCTTGTTGCGAAGGAACTTGGCCAGGTGCATGATAGTCATGGCAGCAGGACAACGGAGGAACCTCATGCTGTTCTTCTGAGGAAGGAGAGAGATGGCTTTAGCAGGAGGGGGAAGTGCTGCTGGGGCAGGGGCTGGCATTGAAAGATGAACTGAAGCACCTGTGAATCTGCCAAAGGGAAAGGAAAGCAGGGCGAGGGGAGGAGTCCAGGGAGGCGCATCGGTCACAGGCAAAGGGTACCGGTGCAATCTATATAGCACTGTTGTGGGGGGTAAAGAAAAAGGATGAAAATTTGGGGTGGACAGTGGGGAGACATAATCTGAAGCATGAGAGAGGGAAAAGAAAGGCAAAGAAAGGAGGAAAAAGAGAAAGTGAAAGCAAAACTGAGGGGAAAGGCAGGGGGGAGTGAGAGTTGACAATGCAGCCATTAGAGAAGGCCCGTGGATAGTCCACTGGGGAGCCGATGCGGGGCAGGTAAAGCTGCCATGACCGAGCTGGCAGAGGAGCGCTCCTCCAGCCACCAGCTCAGTCATGGCAGCTTCCCCTGCCTGCCCACATGCCCCCTCCCACTCACAGGCCAGATGTGGAATCTCCACAGGCTGGAGGTTCCCCTTCCCTCATGAAAGTAAGTATGCCACTGGGCACGTGCAAAAAGTAACCACAACAAGTGCCCAAACATCAAAATATTAAGGGAAAGGGCTTCCCAGTGAGAGGATGGCAAGCTCAAGCGCCTGCATATCTCATGAGATAACCACCATGACACAAGTCTGGGATTCCAGCTCAGAGGACACAGTTTCAGGTCAGCCCTACATCTTTTGTTTGATAAATTAAACATTGCTGTCTTAGCATCCAGATAATGGGTCTGTGTGTGTATATGCGTGCAGGAGACGAAATAATTTAAAAAGATATAGCTGCTCAGAAGTTATTCAAGAAGCTATACTGTGGCATAACTCACCTTGTCTTTCTCCAGATTTCCATTTTCAACTGTCCCTTTGTTTTCTTCTCTGAGAGAGAAGTAAGAGCGGAAATCAATGAAACACCCCCACACACATAGTACAAGGAACTCAGTCTGTTCTGCTTATTGAAAAGCATAGCTTATGGTTGAACTCACCAAGGGAAATACGAGAACCCAGATCTGCATAGCTTCAGAAATGGGGGGGGGGGGTACAAGTTTTAGCCAAACAGATCACAGTCAAATCACAGCACTCACAGTGCCCTAGTAAAGGCATGTTCTCTAAAGGGGAGATACTTTTGCCAGCGATTGTACTTTTAGAGACCCTGAGGAGGAGGCTGAAAGTGAAGAATAGCACTTCACACCTTTTTCTTAATGACACCTCAGATCACTCCAAAGGGCCCTCCCAGTAGGCAGAAGGGGGTGGCTGCCTCTGACAGAAAGTGTCATGAAAGTGCAGTAAACTGTTCCTTATTTTAAAATGTACTGTCATAGTTTTACACCCAGAGTAAGGTGCTTGTGGGATTTTCTGCATCAGGTGTGGAAATAACTTGGCCAGACTTGGTTACTATGCATCTTGTCTTGGGGCAGGGGGGATTTCCTGTTCCACCTTAGGATGCGAAATGTCTTGGTTTGGCCCAAACTAGAACACGGTTTTATCCAGAAGCACTGCTGGAAAATACAGACTGTCCCTGGAAAAGAGAACCAATGGAGCATACGCTCTGGGTGACCCACTTCACCAAGACGTGAGCCACTGTGTTCCATACCAGCTACTGCCTCTGAATATTATTCACAGCCAACCAGCCAGCAGTCTGGCCTCAGGGTTGCACAGACGCACAGCACGAATTACCAACTGCTGGGCCGCAGTCTGGAGGGGAAGCATTGCCATCTTCCAGACTACATGTTGTGAAGGGGAAGCAAGCACTGCTGGCTCCCAAATAGGTAGAGTTAAGAGGCACACAATACGTCTCAAGAAGAGCACCAGGAATGCACTGAGAAGGGATACAGCTTCGTTTCCAGGTAAGTGTAAAGGTCGTCTGATGAAAGGGTTTCAGGAGCATTTGATGTTGGAGTCTGACAAGCATATTCAAAGGAAGGCTCAAATAATTTCCCCCCGTTTGTGAAGTGGGTGCCCCACGTGTAGCCACATTAGGGACAAAAATGCAGGCACCTTCAAATTCAGAAAAATCCTCCTTGAAAACATTAAAAAGCCCTCCCGTCATTATGCATTAAAAAGCCCTCCCGTCATTATGCACGTCCTCATGCTGCCCGTGAACGCTGGTAGCAGGACAGCACATAGGGGCAAACACTCCGCAACCAGAGAGGGGCCTGCCATTTGCCCCCATTCATCGCCAAAAGGGATGGGGGAATTATGCCCCCAGAGACACACCCTCTGAGCCCAATTTCTCCTGTCTCAAAGGATCCCTCGAAGTGTGAGAAGCACTGCCCCCTTTGTCATTTAAAATTGTGGAGGGGAGAAATAATTTCCTACATGTGCTCTCCAAGCCTCCCCTCTCCCACTAAGGCCCATGAGGGGACTAAGACCCCCCTCACTGTGGGGAGAACCAGAAGCGTGCCCCCACTGGGATGCACAGTTGGATCTGACCCCAGGTGTGCGTCCTACTGAAAGAATGTGCCACTGACAGCAATATAGTGCAGACAGACACACTATACTGTGTGGCACACATAGTGGGACATAGATCTGATTTAGGGGTGTGGATTCCTGATTGTGCCAGGGTCACAGAAAACATCCTCATGTGCATGTGGATCTCCTTAGCTGGATGGGATGCGGGGAGGCAGTGGCACCACCAGGGGAGGACTATGGGGCAGGTGTTCGGGGCTTCACTCAGTAGAATATGCAGGAGGGCCCCCACATAACCATCCAAAGAGCCCCGCACATACACCCAGACCATTAAATCCAGAGCCTAACATTACTCAAGGGCACAATCCTATGCACATTTAGACAGGAAAAAAATCCTACCATTTCCCAGCCAGGGAGTTGCCAGGACTTTCCCTGTCTAACCACGCATAGGATGGCACCCTAATTGTACCACTGAGCATGGGCGGGGGGTGGGGGAGAGCAGAGATAGAAGATAAAAAGATAACTTGCCCAGACCTTCCTTCTCTTCCTTTCTATGATGTAACAAACCAAACCAAAGAAGGAGCACAAAGACAAACTGTGAAAAATGTTTACAGCCCTGCACTTGTTTATTAGAATCATAGAATAGTAGGGTTGGAAGGGGCCTACAAGGCCATCGAGTCCAACCCCCTGCTCAATGCAGGAATCCAAGTCAGAGCATCCCTGACAGATGGCTGTCCAACCTCATCTTGAACGCCTCCAGTGCGGGAGAGCCCACCACCTCCCTAGGTCATTGGGTCCTCTGTCGTATTGCTCTGTTATGAAACTGTACGTATCTATCACATTTTCTTAAGAATGCACAAGGTGGCATACAACCAAAAATGATTTTACAATAACAATACAATTAAAATATATAAAATCACTTCTAAAATAAAAAACAGACAAAACCATTCCAAAGTAACAGTGGAAAGTTATCAGGATCAAAAGCCAGAGCAGATAAAGAAAATAGTCAAATCAACTGAAATGAGTAGGCCAGCATTCCTGTTGTATTTCCTGTATTACCTGATTCCTTCATAGAACTCTATGGATAAGCTGACAATTTCATCATCTGTCAAGTTCCCTTTCTCTTGTTCTGAAACTTCGCCCCGGTCTTCATTAGATCCATTGGGAACTAGACAAACAAGAGAGAGAGAAAGAATGAAAACCACACCTGCTTTTTAAAACATGAATCACTGTTGACATGTAAGAAAAAACATGTCAAACACCATACCATCCGCCAGAGGGTATGCTGCATAGAAATCACGCCGTCTCTTCATTTCATCTGCAAGGGAAAGAAAATGGTTAATTAATTTATCAGTGATCTTATCTTTAACTCATTCTCCAGGTGGGATTACACATCACAACAAACCATTTATATTTTGAAGAACCTAACATATAATAGAATCATAGAATCATTATAAGATTACTGACAAACACATCCAAGAAGAATTGGGACTACCTTTGAATTTGGACCAAAGGTATATGGCTATATTTTCAAAGTCATTTTATATTACCTAAAATGATTTTGATATTATCTTCCATTAGATAATATTGTATTTGAAACCTGGCCATCACTACTCTATTCTTTATTATTTATCAACCCAACATCGGAACCAAACAGTTTCCTTTTCTTATGGCATGCAAGTCAACAAAAGCAAATTTTATCCCAATATTTACCCCATAACATAAAAAGAAATTCAAAAAACCGCACCATCCTCGAATTTATGGTTGCTGCCAGCCACACGTTCATACCTTTGAAGAGCCCTGGGACCAGCTTGTACACAATATCTTGCAGGGTTTTATCAGATCTGAAATGTGAGGAGAAAGACTGTATTAGCACAGACCAATTGGGGGTAAAGATTTAAAAATCCTCATTTAAATTCCCTCCAAAAGGAAAATGAGGATGGAGATTCAAGGGCCGTTTTGCTTTTGACAATAGCAGAAAAATAGAACAAGCCTCCCCAACTCCATCCCCCCTCCTCCCTCCCTCCCTCCCTCCCTCCCTCCCTCCCTCTCTCTCTCTCACACACACACACACACACACACACACACTACAGAGTTGTTAAAATGAATCACCACCACCTAGGGTAATTGCTTCTGTAAACTTAGTAGGTGGCATGTTAGGTTGTGGCAGGAAGAAGAGCTGTGTATTTCATGGCACAATGCTGACTATCTCGGTGGCTTCATTTGAGATATGATGTCCCAAAGCTTAGCCCAAGAACCTGTTTCCAGTGTCCAGAAAGAGCAGTGGGGCTCTAGAGAGAAGGAGAGCCAGGCGGGCTCAGGTCCAAGGCCCATCTAGCCCAGCATCCTGTTTCCCACAGCAGCCAACCCGATGCTTCTGGGAAGCCCATAAGCAGGACATGAGGGCACAAGCCCTCTCCTGTCGTTGCTATGCAGCCCTCACGGCTAGCGGCACATATGCAGAATGCGGCTGCCTCACCACTGAGTAATCGCAGTCACCCCTGGCATCTCACTTTAGGAAACAAGCCTGAGCCCTAATTGACCCCTCATTTCGAAAATTCAGCACCGACACATATCAATTAATATAATGTATCATTTTAATTGCTTAGGAGAAAGACTATCAACAAAAGGTATTGTAAGCCAAGGCTACATGTGTTCCAAAATGCTATGATGGTACCATGCAGCTGAACATGCTGAAAACCTCAACTCCCACTGTCTGAAAAAGACAATTTCTACCTCTTAAAGAAAGTTTAGGCCATGTGTGACTAAGTTCATGTGCAATCTCGGAAATCGGAGGGGAAGTTGGTCTGGGTTTCTGTTGGCCAGGGGCAGTGCCCAGGTAGCATTTCTCTGGGCTTGGTACAAACGTTTCATGTTACATCCCCCTCAATCCATTATCCGTTTTGTAAAATTAACCAAAAAAAAGGTTTTGCTTGTTTTGAACAAATGGAGGATTAACAAGGGTCTTTAAGGTTCTTTAGGTCTCTCTATTTCTGGTTGCTTAATTTGTACTTATTGCCAGACAGAGCACCAGGGCTGGTGTAAGACATTTTGCTGCCTGAGGCAGAAAGGCAAATGACGCCCGCCCTCTCCACCCCAGGGAAGGGGCACTGCACCCAAGGCTGGCAACCTGGAGCAGCAACTCTTGTAGGTGCCCCTCCCCCTCTCTGGCAGTCAATCAGTAAACGATCAAATCGCTAAAAATGTGCTGCCCTTTTATGACACCCCAAACTGCCTGAAGCAGCACCTCATTCTGCCTGCGGCAGGGCGGCCCTGCTCACAAGGAACGGGCAGGTTGTCATCTAAGCATGCGAGTATTGGCAGTATCTGCTGCAAATCCAGCCTTCTGCGGGCTCATAAACAAGAGGAAAACATTGCCAAAGGCCTTACATTTAATTTTTGTTAAATTTATACCCCACCTTTCCATACAAATGCCCAACACACACCAGTTTGTGTTAAGGAAGAGTGGCATAAAATTTTCTAAATAAAAATGTAAAAATAAGTTGAGCCTGGGCTCAGCCTAACTAAGTTTAGAACCATTTTCAGTGCCTCACCACTCTAAGCTCATTACTTGCTGCTATTTAATACTATCATTTGTGGATTTTTTGTCTACTTATTAATTTATTGCCAATATCATACACTGTTCTGTATAAAATAAACAGCAAATCACTGAAACATGAAGTTCTAATACAGATGAGGGTGCCTTGATAATGCGCAGAGCACCTTTCTTGAACTGTTGATGAACCACAGCCAATTTTCACACATCTTTGGGATAAGCTCTAAGATTTAACTTTGCCAGGCAAGCTAGCACCTATCTGTTTTTTCTATTCTTTTTAATTTAGTAAAGGGGGGCAGGGGGTAGGGGAGGAACACACCCAATCTGCTATACAACCATTGCACCTAAATCATCATTCCAGTACAACACACATACCCCTGCCTGAATTCTTTAAAAAGTCCCCCACTCCTGACAGGAGCACCGGCTCAGGCACTGGGAAAGAGCAGCAGGATGTGTGCCGCCTGACTCCTCTCCCTGCCAGATTCCCAGTTCCCACCAGTACAGCACTCTCTGCCTATATTGTTTAATGGAGAGACTTCCGCCTGAGGCTACAATCAGTGGGGCTTACTGCTGAGTAGACTGCATGCACAGGACTGCATGGAAAAGCCTCTCCGCTTAACTGGAGAGCGCCACGCCGGCACCTGCTGAGGGTCGGAGGAGCCCATCCTGCAAGCAAGAGGCGCTCCCCCCTCCCCGGAAACTTGCTGCAGCTGCTGCTGTGAGAGCTCAGTGCGGCAATCATTATGGGCTGCAGCAGCAGCTGAAACTTGACGGGGCTCTGCCTTCGCTTGGATGGAAGAGCGCTGTGCTTCCACCCAGTTGGGACAAATGCAGCCACTGACTCCCCAACCTCCACAGCCACCTCAGAAGGCTCCCGACAGCTGACGTCCTCTTGTGCAGGCTGGGGCGGCAGCAACCAGGTGGGAGAGTGGGTGGCGTGGAAGCAATGAGCAGCTGAGCGGGGGGGCTGGCAGCAGCAGCAGGCAGCACGTGGGTGAGGCACGGGGTTGGGGGGAGGGCACTCAATCTGCTGCCTGAGCAAAGGATCCACTTTGCCTAATGATAGGGCCAGCCTTACACAGCACTATTATACGAATAGTTATTCACTGCAGTGGTGGTAGCAGCTGTAGTAGTACTGTTGTATTGTTTAGCTTTAAGCCATAAGAAAACAGAAAGAGCATTCATTGCTGAGCAACAAATATAGCTCTCAGTGTCTTGGCCACCAGCACAAATAAGAAAACAAGGTAGCATATTTTCCATTATCAAACAACAGAAAACACAGTTTTAGAAAACACACACCAAACTGCTCCAATGTTAATTTCTTCCAACAGCCTTCTAAGAAAGCAGAAGGCAGAACATCGAATCTGCTGTATTCATCGCACATAAGTAGCAAAAGCCTATGAAACACTGCTCCCCATCACTGGATTCGGTGTCAATGCTAGAGACCGGATGGGTTGCCCCATAAGTACAGCCATGCTGGATCAGACCAAGGGTCCATCTAGTCCAGCATTCTGTTCACAACCAGCTGTTGACCAGGGACCCACAAGCAGGGCATAAGCACAATAGCACCCTTCCACCCATGTTCCCCAGCAACTGGTGTACATAGGCTCACTGCTTCTGGTACTGGAGGCAGCACATAGCCATCAAGACTAGTAGCCACTGATAGCCTTTTCCTCCAGGAATTTGTCTAACCCCCTTTTAAAGCCAACCAAACTGGTGGCCATCACCACTTCCTGTGGCAGCGAATTCCATAGTCCAACTACGCGCTGTGTGAAGAAGTACTTCCTTTTATTTGTCCTGAATCTCCCACCAATCAGCTTCACAGGATGACCCCGGGTTCTGGTATTTTGAGAGAGGGAGAAAAATGTCTCCCTATCTACATTCTCCACACCATGCATAATTTTGTAGACCTCTATCATGTCTCCCCTCACCCATAGGGCAACCTTCCCCAACTGATACCATCCAGATGTGTTAGACTACAACTCCCAGTGTCTGTAGTCAGCAAAGGCACATTGGCTAGGGATGAGGGGTTCTGTACTCCAACACATCTGGAGGTTGCCAGATTACAGTAGGCTCTTTGAGAGCTGTTCAGCACTGGCTCCCATAGGCTGTGGGACCTCAAAGTCTCCAACCATATGGAACTTGTCCCTCCCTCCTGCTGCCAGTCAGCTGCCACACCTGTTGGTTCCCCCAAATTCTGATAGTTGTAGTTCTTGACAGAGCATATAACAAAGGAAGGTGGGTGCATCCTGGACTCTCCAACTATATCCTAGAGTTTCCTTTAAAATCTCTCCTCTCTCCCCGCTCAAAATTGCATGGAAAGAGAGAATGGGACCATGGCAGCTGGCACTGCTCCTGGGTCCCCTGCCAGCCCAAGCCCCTTCATTCACACAGTGGGGCTGAAGCTGGGAGCCTCCTCTAAGCAGAGAGACTCCCCACATGATTTAGAATTCTAACCAAGCAGGATTCTAAAACATGCGGGCTCCCAGATTCAGATCTGCAGCCTCAACTGGAGGAAGGTGGGGCCACAGGGGTCACGCCAGCGAGGGGCAGAGCCACTGAATGCGGCCCCACTCTTTCTCACACACAACTGTAATCATATGAGGGGAGAACGACTAAAGGCACCTTCCCTCTCTTTTCTTGAGGAGGGCCCTGAACCAGCAAGCTCATGGTTGAGAATGTGCCTTGTTTTGTTCCAGCACTTGTGACTGTTTCATTCCAGCACATCTCAGACTATCTGAACATCCTATACACATCTAGAGAAATAAGTCTGCATAGATATCCTCAAGCATGACCTACAATTGAGCCACAATTCTTCCCTGGGTAGCAGAACTGCAGCCCACCCGCTGCCCCTCTATTGTTGCAGTACCCCATTTCTGAGCTATACTCATAGGCCCCAGTTAGAGAGATTCGGTTTGCTCCTCCGCACAGTAGCAAAAAATGGAATAATGAAAAATAAGCAGATATTCGCAGATTTGTTTAAGATGAATAATTGCTAGAGGTGGAAGAGTTCAGGCTTTTCTTGCCACAAAGTTCTGATTTCTTTTAATGCACCATTCCACAGGATGCAACACTAATACCGTTTCTCTATCTATTGACAAACAATGTAAAAGTGTCAAAACCCTACTAAATTTAAATTTATTGAGGGGAGGGAAGCACACACAATTATTTCTGTGTTGAACAGCATTCACTGTGATTCAAAAGGCTTTAGAATCTTTTTCTCATTTTTCATTTAGTTCAGCTGTACTCCTTTTCATCAACAATATCATGATATTAGCACTATTCCCCCGCATCCAATTTTGTAATGTTATTTATTACACATACATAGTGACTTTGTTTTTAATATTTTATGACACATTAAGGAAAACAGCTTTGCCAAGGGCTGCATGACTGGCATCTAGGTTAGAGGAAAGGCCATTACAATAACAAACATAACGCACTCTACAGCAGAGTGTCCAGGACACACAGTTATTCCTGCGGTGTTGCAAAGGGCAACAAATCACCTCTCCTAAGCAGAGGTCTTAAGCCATCTGCTGTAACTAAGAGCACTGGTAGCTCCCAATGTTTTGAAGTTCTAAAATGAAGTGTTACTGAATGTGCTTCCTCTAGACATGTGTACAAATTTGTGCACGTTCTCAGGAGCAGTATTCATTAAGGGACCTTTAGACCTTGGCAACGGTGTGTCTTTGGCAAAGCAGAATGTGGTAATGTACACACAAGCTTCTTCAAACAGTGGGGAATTTATTAAACACAAGCAAGAATTTAAAATGTACACTCATTACTTTGGGGAAAATAACTTGACAGAGCAATTGTAGTTCAAATACAAGCATATACTTCTGTTAGAAACTTCAGGGCCTGTGAAGAGAACTAGTTTATGAGGAGATTAGCTAAATTCTCCTGGAGGCTGAATCTGAGGATCCCAGAGCTTGACGGCTTAAGCCATTGATGCGCTCTGTCTGATCAGCCTGCTGCTTGTCAGTGTGAGGGGGCGAAGAGGTGGGGAATAAGTATATTGGAGTCCCTAACACTTTTGGAAGCAGAAAAGAAAGGTTTGGGGTGAACCTTGAGAGTGGGGAGAAGGAAAAGTGTTTGAGGGAGGTTTCATAGAATCACAGAGTTGGGAGGAGCCATTCAGGCCATCGAGTCCAACTCCCTGCTCAGTGCAGGAACCCAGTTTAAAGCATCCCTGACAGATGGCTGTGCAGTCTCTGCTTGAGGACCTCTGGCGACAGAGAGCCCACCACCTCCCTGGACTGTTGGTTCAAGTGTCTGACTGCTCTGACCATTATAAAGTTTTCCCTGATGTTCAACCGAAATCTGTCTTCCTGTAACTTAAGCACATTATTCTGTGTCCTACAGTCTCGGGCACCAGAGAACAGGTTGTGGCCCTCTGCTGTGTAATAACCCTTTAGGTACTTGAAAAGTGCTCTTATATCCCCCTCAGTCTTCTTTCCTCAAGGCTAAACATATCCAGTTCTTTCCATCTCTCCCTGTAGGACTTAGTTTCTAGTCCCATGAACATCTTTGCTGCTCTTCTCTGAACTTGTTCCAACTTATCTGAATCCCTCTTAAAGTGTGCTGTCTATAACTGGACACACTATTCAAGGTGAGATCTGATTACAGTAGAATGATTATTTACTGTGGATTTAGAAACTATACATCTACTGATGCAACCTAAAATTGCATTTGCTTTTTTTGCAGCTGCATCACACTGCTGACTCATATTCAGCTTGTGATCAACTACAACTCCAAGATCCTTTTCACATGTACTGTTGTCAAGCCAGGTATCCCCCATCTTATACCTTTGTTTTTGATTTCTCTTCCCTAAATGAAGACAACCTGTGTCTCCAGTTCTTTGAGTGGTCATCTGCACATTCACACATATGGGCTCTGCACCTGCACAGAGCCTCAGTTTGGGAAACTTCTATAGCTGAGGAGTTTGGGCGGGAACCCTTCCTCCACCATCCCAGTGCGCATGTCCCTAGTGGGTTCCCACTTATTCCCTCAGTTCCTCGAGACCAACATTGTAGCCTTAGAACCGAGAAAACCTTTGATACCCAACATCGAACTCGAGTATGACACCAAAGAGGGGAAGGTGGGTGGGTTGTGTGAATGCACAAATGACCACTCAAAGAACTACAGTTACAGGTAGCAACCTATCTTTCTTCTTTATGATCTCTGTGCATCACACATATGGGCGAATAGCAAGCTAACTTACAAGGTGGTGGGTTGGTGTCCTATTGCAATACAGAAGAAAGGATGGCATGACCAAAAGTACAGTCACCTCTAGCCCAAACATCCAATCTGTAGTGTCTAACAAAAGTGGACAGTGTTGATCAGGCTGCCGCAAGGCACAGCTCGGTAATGGCAACTCTTTAGTTGAATGCGACTGATGTCGCTACCACACAAGTAGAATGACCTCGGACTGGGGCTGACAGTTCATATCCAGCCAGCTCATACGATAGTGCAATAGTCTTGATGCCCCAGGAGGCAAAACCCTGCGTCGAGAGAGGGTGGCCTTTACACTTTCCACCATAGCATATGAAGAGACGAGGTGAAAGTCGAAACTCTTCAGTCCTTGACTTGTAAAAGGCCAACGTGTGTTGAACATCGAGCATGTGCGACATCTACTCCAGCAGTGTAGATGGAGAAGCCAAAAAGCAGGCAAAACTATATCCTGATTCAGATGGAAATCCAACACAATTTTTGGTAGGAAAGTAGAATCAGGTCTGAGCACCACTTTATCCTGGTGAAAGGTGAGATAAGGCTGGTCTACTCTGAGCGCACAGAGTTCACTGGCACATCATGTGGATGTAATGGCCACTAAAAATGCCACCTTCCAAGAGACAACGTGCAAGTCTGTAGCTGCCAGTGGCTCGAAGGGCTTGGATGAAAGCACCTTCAGCACCACAGAAAGGCTCCAGCTTGGTACCGTGGAACGGACTGATGGCACCAGGTTCCTAATCTGTTTTAGAAAACTCTTTGCTGTCAGGTGCTAGAAGACTGAAAAGCCCTCAACAGGAGGGTGAAAAGCAAAGACAGCAGACAGATAAACTCTTAAAGACGATGAGTCCTTTTTCAAAGAGGGAGAGGAGAAACTGGAGTATTTGGTGCACAGAGCACTGGAGTGGGTGTAGCTCTGAGCATGAGCAAATGCGGAAAAAGCAGTCCATTTCCTTGTGTATGAGCACTGTGTAGAGGGCACTGAGGATTTTCTGTACAGATGCTGGGATTGGTTCAGTCTCTTATCACCTGATCTTCCATGCAGTCAGGCGGAGAGTCACTAGGTCTGGGTGTTGGGTCCGACCATCCTCCCTGGTGAGAAGGGACAGATGCAACGGAATACGATGGTACCAACCTTGTGCCATCCTGAGCAGTGGGCCGGACCATGATTGGTGGGGCCTTATGAGGATGCATTTGGTATTGTCTGTCCCAATTTTTGCTAGAACCCTGGTGAACAGTGGGAACAAGAAGAAAAGTAGAACATTCCCATCCATTTGAGAACGAAAGCGTCCCCCATGAACCTGCACTGTAACCTGCTCGGCTGCTGAAATTCTGCCACACAGCATTGCCTGGAGTGGTGAATAGGTCCATGTGTGGTGTGCCCCAGCTCAGGACTGATCTGTCCAACTCCCACTTGTGAGAGGTAAGGCTGGTCCAGCTGAGTTGGTCTGCCAAAACATTGTTCACACTGGCAACATGAGTGGCGACCAGTCCGATCAGACGAGGTGAATACCAGCAAAAAATCTCCAGTATTAGAGCAAGGAGCAGAAGTGATCTTGTACCCCTTCTTTGTTCAGATACACGATGACTGTTGTATTGCCCAAGGTGGCCCGGACCAGTCTGCCCACTAGGTCCAGCTCAAATACCTGAAGGGCCTTTTTCACGACCCTGAGGTCTAAGAGGTTGATGTGTTGACTCATCTCTGTAGCTGACCACTGTCTGTGGACTATGAGGCCCAAGCAATGAGCGCCCCATCCCGAGGACAATGCATCTATAGTTACTACTCGGGATGGCAAGGGTTGAAGGCCATCCAGCCAACACTTAACTAGCTTGTTAATCAGAGTATCATGGGGCACTTTGTCAAATGCCTTGCTGAAGTAGATATATTATCTGCACAGCATTTCCACAATGTACTAAGCAAGTTATCAAATCAAAAAATGAATTCAGAGTAGCGTGGCACGACTCGACCTTGACAAATCCATGCTGGCTTCTAGTGATTGCTGCATTAGCGTCAAGTTGCCAACAGATTGAGTACTTCATAATTTGCCCTAGAATCTTCCCAGGTATTGATGTCAGACTGACTGGTCTATAATTCCCCGGATCTTCTTTTTTGCCCTTTTTGAAGATAGCGATATCATTTGTCCTCCTCTGGTCCTTCACCCGTTCTCCAGGATTTCTCAAAGATGATACAGAGAGGTTCTGAGAGTCCACTGCTAGCTCCTTCAAAACCCTAAGATGGAATTCTTCTGGATCTGGGGACTTGAATTAATTTAAGGTGCTTAAATATTCCTTGACCTTCTCTCTGTTAACCTCAAGCTGCGCTCCTGCCCCTTCAGCCTGTATGTCACATATGCCAGATGGGACACAATTCCTCTTTTGGGAGAAGACTGAGCCAAAATAGTTCAGCACTTCTGCCTTTCTTTGCGACCTGTCAGCATTTTGCAATCTTCCCTGCACAGCTGGTTTACCATTACTTATGTTCTCCTTTTACTTTTAACATATCTGAAGAAGCCCTTTTGGTTGTTCTTAGCATCCTTCACCAACCCCAACTCATTCTGAGATTTAGCCTTCCTGACGCCATCTTTGCAATTCCAGGCTATCTGTCTGCATAATTCCTTAGCGACCTGGCTCTCCTCCCCACTTCTATATGACTGGTTTTGGATGACACAATAACCCACGATGGGTTAAATAAGCCACCACGGCTTATTTAACCCATCATTGGTTATTGTGTCCTCTGTTGGGAATTTTTAAATCCAGCATGGTTTAGGTGGCCAAAATAAGCCACTCTGATAACCAAGGTTTTCAGTAAGGGTTGTTTAACCCATGCTGTGGGTTAGCAGGTCGTCTGGCACTTACTGTGGCTTATTCCGATCACCTATAGAGTTGGCTGGCAAAAGCAGCCAAAACAGCTGCCATCACTCTGCTCCAGCCCGCATAGCTGTTTTTCCAATATCTGACAAGCAGCCGAGGGACAACCGCAGACAAATACAGCCTTCCCTGATGCCATGCTAGTTACAAAATGACAGCTTTCCCTAGTACAATGACAGCCTCGCGCTATCACACTACCCCCCCCACACACACACACACAGCAAAATTACAATGACAGGCTTCCCTGATGGCTATTTTGAAACTGCACAATGTGGGAAATAGGGGAAAATAGAGAAAGAACTGCTCACTTTTCCAAGAAGAAGCACAGTTCCGCAATAGTCCACCACAGCATCTGGAGGCTCCCCATGAAGGCACCCCACCTGTGCAATTTTGCCCCATTCCAGCAAACTTGTCAATGAGTTATAGCTCCCACTCCCTTTTTCCTTCTCTGATCACTTTTCCATGAAGAAGCAAAATGGCTATGGGAGGGGGTAATGCACAATTGCACTTCTGTGAAATTGTGCCTTTGCGCAATTCCACTTTAGCGCTAAAGCACTATAGCAAACAAAAGCAGCTCTGCCACCAATGGGAGGGGTGAAATGTGCAACTCCACTGTATCGCTAAAGCGCTGTAGCGATTTTGAGACAATAAAGGCTTCATGCCAGCAACTGGTATGGGGGGGGGGGGCTTTTGTGCAATTTCACTTTAGAGCTAAAGCACTATAGCAAACAGAAGTGGCTCTGCCAGCTATGTCTGGGAAGGGGGGGTGAAACGTGCAGCTCCACTTTATTGTTGTAAATTTTGGATGATAAAGGCATCTATGCCAGCAATGGCTATGGGGGGAAATGCGCAACTGAGGGTTTTGTCCCGATCCTACAAAACCCCAAGCGTTTATTTGTGCCACCCCCTTTTGGTTGCACCCAGGATTTTCCCTCCTCTGGGGTAACTGGAAAGGGGTTTGATGATGTATGGGGTGCCTCCTGACAAGGATTAGCTGTGTGTGAAGTTTGGTCCTGATCCTGCAAACCTCCAAAGTTTTATAGCTGCCACCCCCTTTGTGGTGCACATGGGATTTCTGCCCCTTTGTGAGTAATCACACAGGTTTTTGATGGTGCGTCAGGTGCCTCCTGACTAGGAGAGGCTATGTGTTAATTTTGGTCTTGATCCTGCAAACTTGCAGTGCTTTAGAGTCACCACCCCTTTGTTGGGGTGATGCTGGAAGCTGAATTAAGCCCCTGTACTTTACCCCACACCTCTCCCCTCTCATTGGGATATTGTGGAAGGCTAAAACAGGCTGCTGCAATGTTGTCAGTGGGTGAAACAGAGCCACTGCTGGGGTGGGAGGACTGCAGCGGGGCAGGGGGTGGGGGCATGACTCAATTTACACACAATAGCTTAATAAGCTACTCACATTAGCTTATCAGCCCAGTCGCGTGGCAGGGCATCATGGACAATGTCAAAATAAGCTGCTGTGAGTAGCTAATTGAGCCACCATGGCTTAAATGATGTCTGGACGTAGCCAGTGTGTCCTTTTTGATTTTCAGATCATTGCTAAACTTTTTGTGGAGCCACATTGGCTTCTTCTGTTATCTTCCATTTTCTTCTTCATTGGCTTGTTTCTGATTGTGCCTTGAGTATCACCTTTTTGTAGGCATGCCCATCCCTCTTCCTGTTCGGTTTTCTTGCCATGGAATCCCGTGTACCATTGCTCTGGGTTTATTAATTAAAGACAGTGTGATCAGGCTAACCCTGATGCACTGGGGATGGGGGACGCAGGTTATCGAAAGCTCAAAAAGCTCCGATTCCCATTTGCAGTAGTCTGTGTGCCTCCTCTTCTAGAAATGTACTGTGAAGAACGAGGCTCGAAACACAGCGAGTGTCAAGGCAAGGTCTCCAGGAGAATTTGTCTTGACAGTAGTGGAATGAAGCAGGAGCAAGGGGTGTGCCTGATCCCAGAAAACAAGAGTCCTGGCTGGGAGCCTGCCACAGGACCACAAGGGCAGGCTGCACAAAGTGGCCGGGGCTCCAACCAGTTCAAAATTAGACCACACCGGAGCATCCTGCCCCCCTCCCCAGACAAGGGGATGTCGGGCAGAGGCTACGCTTTGTTGAAAGACTCTGAAAACAGGAAAGGGTTTAAAGATACCTTTCCCTGGGTCAGTCTGACCCACTCCTGAAGCTGAAGATTAGGGTGCAATGAAACTCCTAAGTCTCAGCAGCAAAATAAAAAGGAGTCAGTATTAGAAAGAGGCTTTTGCAGCCCCTCCACCACAGAAGGGGGAGGCCATTAGCGGCCAGACCAGGCTCAGCTTGGGCACAAGATGCAGCAGGCAAGTGGCAGAACTGCAGTGCCAAGCACCACTCTGGGCCTGTCTGCGGGTGGCAGGATTTCATCTCATTTCATTTATTACACGTCTATTCTGCCCAGTGACCAAACTCTCTGGGTGCTTTACAAGGGTTAAATCCCTAAAAATACATTATAACAATGCCTCCCTCCAGGAGAGAGTGGCTGGAACTACTGCCAAAAATGTGGGCTGCCAAAAGTCCAAAATGTCCAGCGGTGAGCACTCAGATGTTACTGGTCTGTCAGCTACATTTGGAACCAACCGATCACAAGCTGGCACACTGAGTGTGCAAAACCAGAGGAAACGCTGACCTCATGTCTATCAGCAACAAGCACAAACCTTTGCAGTAAGATTCTTAAGTACTGAGAATGACAGTTCCTGACTGAAAACAATGAGGTTGATCACCCTATTTATTATCAGAGCCATCAATAAACACAAAAGAGGGTCTTCTAGAGAAGAGGAACTCAAGTCAAGAGAAGCTGTTTCCCAACCATGCAAAGTTGTGAAACCTTTGCGAACTATAGGTTCCTCCATCTTACACCTTGAGGATGTATTCTTCTAATGAGGAGTGCAAAATTAGTTTAGGACCAGTTACTTGCATGTTTGATTCATTTTACTTCTTGTAAAGTAAAGCCTTGACGCTTTTTACCTACATGCAGCTTCATTTGACTTGGCCGTGCCAGACCTCAGCCTTGCCTATGTGACCTGAAACTTCTAAGTAGGCTCCTTTGTTACACCAAAGTCTCCCATCTTGACTCCAGCCCAACTTTCTGAAAGGCACAATGTGCATCGCCACCAATATCAGGGAGGGTGCAGGGCTGAAGTCCTCCCCAAATTGTCAGACATGCTAAAAAATGATGCGCTGCAGTGGGGAATGGAGAACAAAAAATTAGGAGTTCTTTTCAGCAGCCAGCCCTGAACCACTAGGCCAGTGCATTCTGCCATACTACTGCCTACACCTGAGCCAACTCTCCCAAACCCATTCTGTTCTTCAAGAAAAAGCCCTCTCCTCCTTTCAATATCTGCACTCAACAAACATGTCCACCAAAATCATCTTAGCCTCTCCTTTTCTGCTCTCTTCCAGTTCTCTTTCCTCTTGTCCTCACTGGTTATTTGACAATGACTGCATTCAGATGACTAGGAATGAGCAGTGTTGAGCCCCAGGTTCACATCCTCCCTCCTCCACTTCTCCTGAATATGTAAGGACAGAAGATTCCAGTCAGCAGCAAGCCACAGTTTGTCCTCCAACCAAGACCCCAAATCATGTTTTGATCCTGGTTTAGGATCCCGGTTTGAGGGCAAATTGTGGGTTGTCACATTCACACAAAAATGTAAACTATGGTTTGCTGTGAACTTGAAGCAGAAGCTTCTAATTTCCTCTCTTTGGGTGGAGGGAGTACATAAGCCAAAAACTTGCTGCTACTTATTCTCTATTAAGCCAACATCTGATCTCTTTCCCTTGACAAAATCTTGTCTAACATAGATTGTAACCCCTGTGGTTTGTCACATTCACACAAAAATGTAAACTACGGTTTGCTGTGAACTAGAAGCAGAAGCTTCTAACTTCCTGTCTTTGGGTGGAGGGAGTACCTGTGTAATGCCACTGCTAGGTTCTGTACAGCACTTAGTACACTTTCACCATTTACTACGAAGTGACCATTGAACTCAGTGGAGCTTACTTCTGATCAGTTATTTCAGTAAATTAAACAATCTTTTAATCAAATAAAAGGTGGCTAGATTAGTTGGCCATCAGATTTTTTAATGTAGATCTTATTTTTAATTCAAATAGTTATAGAAACTGCAGATGGCAATCACCTGCTCTCACAAACAGGAGGAATATGCCTCTTTGAACATGATGATGCTGCAACACATGTATCCATCATATAGAAACAAAGACAGTGGGCTTGATCCAAATTTAGTCAGTGTAGATCCACTGAAATCAACAAGACTTTAGTTTGTAATGATTAACTGCTCTTATTGGGTTTACACTAAGTATGAGGTGCAAGATGCTGAATCCCACAAAGGAACTGCTTCACCACCGGATGGAAGAATATGGGAAAACCTTCCACATGGAGATGAGAAGCTGAGATAGCTGCAAGGTTCACCCTAACAGAAGACAGCTTCAAACCCCTTTGAAAGACAGGATGCAGAAAACGAAGAACTTGGTGCAGGGGCACCAAACAGGGCCAAGGCCACCAACCCTGGCAAAAGAACAGAAGGCCGCCCGTTTCCAGGCATAAGCAAGTCCCGTGGTCAGCTTATGAGCGGCAATGGGGATACGCTGTACAGAGTCAGGGATGGCATCAGTGGTACCAATCACTAGATCTTCCATGCTGTCATGTGGAGGGTGTGACGATCCGGGTGTTGCACTTTGCCTTGCTCCTGAGAAAGAAGATGTAGAACTGCTGCCAGTGGGATGTACTTGCCCTTCGCTAGGTGGAGAAGGGGGCAAACCAGGGGTGCCTCGGCCACCACAGCATGATCAAGATGCAATTCATGCCATCTGCTCCAACCTTCGCTAGAACCTTGGTTATAAGTGAGAAAGGAAGGAAAAGAGAACAGGACTCCCTTCCAGGTGAAGACGAAGGCATCCAGCTGACTCTTTCCTGCCTCCCAGCTGACTGTTTCCTGCCTCCCAGCTGAGCATAGCAGAGCAGAGCAGAGCAAGCTGCTCCAGCTGGTCCAGGGACTACAGAAGCAGGCAAGCTCCCAGAGAGCAAGCAAACAGAGCGAGCGAACAGGGGGAGCAAACAGGAGTTGGCCAGGGGAGTTGCAGTGGTTGAAGAGACAAAGGAGACAAAGGAGACAGAGGCTAAGAGGTTAGTGGGCTGCAGGAAGCCCAGGGGGCTGCCCTTTATCCTTCTGATTGGCTGTGAGCTCACCAGGTGCTTCTGAGAGCTCCAACTGAATTGGAGGGGTGTGGCCTGAGTACTCCCAGCAGCTGACTGGGCGGGAAGCTTCAGTCTGTTTCCTGCCTCCCAGCTGAGCAGAGCAGAGCAAGCTGCTCCAGCTGGTCCAGGGACTACAGAAGCAGGCAAGCTCCCAGAGAGCGAGCGAACAGGGAGAGCAAACAGGGGGAGCAAACAGGAGCTGGCCAGGGGAGTTGCAGTGGTTGAAGAGAAAGGAGACAAAGGAGACAGAGGGTAAGAGGTAAGTGGGCTGCAGGAAGCCCAGGGGGCTGCCCTTTATCCTTCTGATTGGCTGTGAGCTCACCAGGTGCTTCTGAGAGCTCCAACTGAATTGGAGGGGTGTGGCCTGAGTACTCCCAGCAGCTGACTGGGCGGGAAGCTTCAGTCTGTTTCCCACCTCCCAGCTGAACAGAGCAGAGCAGAGCACAGCAAGCTGGTCCAGGGACTACAGAAGCAGGCAAGCTCCAGAGAGTGAGCGACCAGAGTGAGTGAACAGGGGGAGCAAACAGGAGTTGGCCAGGGGAGTTCGGCAGGGGAAGGCAAGGGGGAGGCCCCTAACATTTTTTTTATTTTTTTAACTAACTTTTTTCCATTTATTTGTCTTGTAACACACACTTTCACACCAGTGGGACTCTGCTTTTAACCTCTACCGAGTAGAGGAGCAGGCACAGGCTACTCTAGAACAATCACAAAGCCAGACACAAAAAGGGAAAAGAGGCTATGGAAGGACAAGACTCTCCAGTAGTGGTGACCTGCAAGGTGTATGCAATGTTTGTTTTCTTGCCTGAGAACAACATGGCCTACACCTGCAACAAGTGCAAGTTGATCACAATGCTGGAAGAAAAAGTAAGTGGACTGGAGCGGCGACTGTCGACCCTCCGGGGAATAAGAGAACATGAAGAGTTCTTGGACAGAATGGGGGAACTACAGCAGCAAAGGGAAGACCAGAAGCTTGAAGAGCAACAGCAAGATGAGGCAGTGGAAAATGCTGAGGTGAAGAAAAATGGAGGAGAGGATACTCCTTGGAAAAGGGTGACAGTTAGGAGAAGAAGAACTAGACGCCGCTCTGCACCAGTGGAAGCAGTGGAGCTGTGGAACCGATTCCAGGTACTTGCGGATGAGACTGGAGGACAGCCTGCAGAGGAAGAATCACAGGGGAACCTGCATGAGAGTGAGCAAGAGGCTGAAGGTCAGTCAAACAGAGGCGATGAAACCCAGGCCTACAAGAAGAAGAAGAGAAGAGTGGTAGTAGTGGGAGACTCCTTGCTGCGTGGGATCGAGACCCAAGTATGTCGCGAAGACCCGTGGACTCGCCAGGTATGTTGTCTCCTGGGAGGACAGATTAGAGACGTGACTGAAAGGTTGCCTGCACTCATAAAGCCCACTGACAGGTATCCCTTTCTTCTCATCCATGTGGGAACAAATGATACCACCAAGCGGAGCTACGAAGAGATCACGTCAGACTTTGAAGCTTTGGGAAGGAAACTCAAGAACTTTAGGGCCCAGATTGTTTTCTCATCCATCCTTCCAGTAGTTAGAAGAGGGATAGAAAGGGAATGAAAAATACTCCGGGTGAATGACTGGCTACGAAGGTGGTGCCGACGAGAGAGATTTGGATTCTGGGACCACGGCCTATACTTCCTGGAAGATGGGCTGTTGGCTAGGGACAGGTTGCACCTAACAAAGGATGGGAAGAATGTGTTTGGCCACAGCATGAAGAACTTCACCAGGAGGGCTTTAAACCTAATCCTACAGGGAAGGGAGATGTAATGTTGGGGGTAACAATGGACGTAGGCGCATGCACTGCAACGGAGAGAACAGCTCTGATAGCGCCCAATAATAGTCTTCAGACACATGTAGGAGGGAAGCCAGACTATGAAGCACATGGTCTTCGATGTCTATATACTAATGCCCAGAGTATGGGAAACAAACAGAACGAACTTGAACTCTTAATACAAGAGAGAAATTATGACTTGATAGGTATAACTGAGACTTGGTGGGATGACTCTCATGACTGGAATACAGCAATTGAAGGATATAACTTGTTCAAAAAGAACAGGAGGAACAGAAAGGGAGGTGGGTTGCATTGTATGTGAAAAATACTTATCTCTGCACAGAAATATAGGAGGAGGAGCTTGGTTGCCCCATCGAGAGCATCTGGGTTAAAATATATGGAGCAAAGAATAAAAGGAACCTGGTGGTCGGAGTCTACTACCGGCCACCCAATCAAGGAGAAGACAAGGATGAAACTTTTGAAAAGCAAATAGCCAATGTTTTAAGGAAGCATGATGTAGTAGTAATGGGGGACTTCAATTTCCCCGGTATTTGTTGGGAGACAAATTCTGCAAAACATGGCCCCTCCAGGAAATTCCTGACTTGTGTGGCGGATAACTTCCTCCTACAGAAAGTAGAGAAAGGAACTAGAGGATCAGCTATCCTTGACTTGATCCTAACCAACAGAGATGACTTAGTGGATCAAGTAGCAATTACAGGAACTCTGGGGGAAAGCGATCATGTTGTACTTGTGTTCTTGGTTCTAAGGGAAGCAAAAGCCGAGTGTAGTCAAACGCGTACCCTGGATTTTAGGAAAGCTGATTTTAATAAACTCAGAACAATGATCAGGAAGGTCCCATGGCAAGCAACACTAACGAGAAAAGGAGTCCAAGATGGGTGGGAGCTTTTAAAAAAGGAAATTCTCAAGGCACAATCACAAACAATTCCAACAAGAAGAAAAGGTGGAAGACAACAGAAGAAGCCAATATGGCTTCACAAAAAGCTTAGGGATGACCTGAAAACAAAAAAGGACACATATAGGAAGTGGAAAGAAG
The DNA here is from genome assembly GCF_057233095.1 of Heloderma suspectum. Classification (NCBI taxonomy): domain Eukaryota; kingdom Metazoa; phylum Chordata; class Lepidosauria; order Squamata; family Helodermatidae; genus Heloderma; species Heloderma suspectum. The sequence goes on along the minus strand of NC_139462.1, from coordinate 126,800,735 downwards.
GCCAAGTAACAAAGGAAGAGTACAGGCAGATAGCACAGAATTGCAGGGATGGCGTCAGGAAGGCTAAAGCTGAGAATGAGCTGAGGTTAGCAAGGGATGCTAAAAGCAACAAAAAGGCTTTCTTCAGCTACGTGCATAGTAAAAGGCAGAGGAAAGAAATGGTGGTTCAGCTATTAAATAAGGATGGCAAAATGATAACAGATGACAAAGAAAAGGCAGAGGTGCTCAATTCCTACTTTGGCTCAGTCTTCTCCCAAAAAAGGGTCTATGACCCCCCTGGCAAAGGCGAAGTACAGGCTGAAGGGGCAGGATTGCAGCTTGAGATCGATAGGCATATGGTCAAGGAACACCTCATTACTTTGAATGAGTTCAAATCTCCAGGGCCAGATGAACTGCATCCTAGAGTCATAAAGGAACTGGTAGAAAAACTCTCAGAACCGCTGTCTATTCTCTTTGAGAAATCATGGAGGACGGGGGAAGTGCCAGATGACTGGAGGAGGGCTAACATTGTCCCTATCTTCAAAAAGGGTAAAAAGGAGGAACCTGGGAACTACAGACCCGTCAGTCTGACATCAATCCCTGGGAAAATTCTGGAGCAGTTCATAAAGCAATCCATCTGGAAGCACCTTGACAACAATGCCGTGATTACTCGAAGCCAACATGGATTTGTCAAAAACAAGTCCTGCCAGACAAATCTGATCTCATGTTTTGATCACGTCACCTCCCTTGTAGACCGTGGGAATGCTGTAGACATCATATACCTCGACTTCAGCAAAGCTTTCGACAAAGTGCCCCATGATATCCTGATGAGCAAACTAGCTCGAAGTGGGCTAGATGAAACAACGATCCAGTGGATCCACAGTTGGCTATAGAATCGGACTCAAACAGTGCTTATCAATGGGACCTTCTCAAACTGGGGAGAGGTAACGAGTGGGGTACCGCAGGGCTCAGTCCTGGGCCCAGTGCTCTTCAACATTTGTATTAATGACTTGGAAGAGGAGGTGCAGGGAATGCTGATCAAATTTGCAGATGACACAAAATGGGGCGGGATAGCTAATACTTTGGAAGACAGAAACAAAATTCAAAGTGATCTGGATAAACTGGAGCACTGGGCAGAAAACAACAGAATGACATTTAATAGGGATCAATGCCAAGTTCTGCACCTAGCAAAAAGAAACCAAATGCACAGTTACAAGATGGGGGATACGTGGCTCAACCACACTACAAGCGAGAAGGATCTTGGAATTGTTGTCGATCACAAGCTGAATATGAGCCAACAATGTGATGTGGCTGCAACAAAGGCAAATGCTCTTTTGGGCTGAATTCATAGAAGCATCGCTTCCAAATCCCGGGAAGTACTAGTTCCCCTCTGCTCAGCACTGGTTAGGCCTCATCTGGAGTACTGTGTCCAGTTCTGGGCACCACACTTTAAGAAGGATGCAGACAAACTAGACAGGGTTCAGAGGAGGGCAACAAAGATGATCAGGGGACTGGAAACAAAGCACTATGAAGACAGATGGAAAGAACTGGGCATGTTTAGCCTTGAGAAGACTGAGGGGAGATATGATAGCACTCTTCAAGTACTTGAAAGGTTGTCACAGAGAAGAAGGCCAGGATCTCTTCTTGATCATCCCAGAGTGCAGGACATGGAATAATGGGCTCAAGTTACAGGAAGCCAGATTCCGGCTGAACATCAGGAAAAAATTCCTGACTGTAAGAGCAATACGACAATGGAACCAATTACCTGGGGAGGTGGTGGGCTCTCCCACACTGGAGGCCTTCAAGACGAGGCTGGACAGCCATTTGTCAGGGATGCTCTGACTTGGATTCCTGCATTGAGCAGGGGGTTGGACTCGATGGCCTTGTAGGCCCCTTCCAACCCTACTATTCTATGATTCTATGATCCCACATGGATTCTGGATCCCGCCATACTGTGCCACAGAACACCGGGCAGGCTGCATTTTCCCTCCAGGCAAATAAATCCACTGTCAGCATGCCCCACCGACAAAACAGGTCTGCTAGTACCGCTCATCCTAGCATCCACTCTTGGAATGTCCAACTGAGCCAGCTGGCAATAACATTGTCCTTACCAGCCACATGGATCACCACCAGTCCAATCCGACAGGGTTCACACCAACGACAGATGCAAAGAGTTAAGTCGAGAAGGGGAAGGAATGGTGTCCCTCGCTGCTTCTTCAGGTAAGTGATGGCAGTAGTGTCATTTGAAACTATCTGAACAAACCAGCCTGTTAAGTCTGGCTTGAAAGCTCTGAGAGCCTTGTCGATGGCCATCAACTCCAGGAGGCTGATGTGTTCAGTGGCTTCCTCAGACAACCACTGGCCCTTCACAGTCAAATTCCCACAGTGAGCACCCCATCCCAAGGGAGATGCAGCTGTTGTCAGTACACAGGATGGAGAAGTTTGCGGGAATGGCGTGCCCTGCAACAAGTTGGTGCTGTTGGCCCATCAGCCCTATGTGCCTTCCATCCTCTGAGGAAGGTGAAGGAGAGTATGTCTCATATTCTGCTTGGGATCGAAAGCTCAGATAAACCAATTTTGCAGTGTCCTCAGGTGAAGACAGGAGTACTGCACAACTGATGTCATCATGGTAATCAATCCCGGGAAACAGACGTTCAAAACCATAGTATCATCCTTCAAATTAAGCTTAGAATAGACAGAATGGACACGAAGGGAGATAACACAGTTTGCATGTGAGCAGTACGAAAGGTGTACTTTCCCCCAGTTCAGTTAATGTATCTTACCACCATTCACAAATTATGCCTTTTCCAGTTGAAATGTCATCACACATACCTCCAGCTAGTGCAGGAGAAGGGACAGCCCTATTGCCTATCTCAGATGCTGACTCATAGTGCCCAATGTCTAGACTCGAACGCAGGCCCATAATTAAGAGTGTAATCCAACCTTTCTGTATTATCTGCACATCCACCATTCTCCCAACAAAGAAACTGGCTTGTACACAAGGCACATATATATCCCTATCAGTTTCAATACCTTGTCAGTTTCTTTTAAAAAAGTACAATATTACTATGTATTATTACAAAATTACTAAGTAATTTTCAGCATTGGGGCACACACATGGCCTTTTAAGGAAAACAAAACATCAAATTAAATGCTTGGAGATGGAGGGCACTGAATGAGGTTGCAGAGGAAATGACAATTAATGAATAGGTTTCCAGCTACATGATTAGAGGCACAGATGAAAACAAGGTGTGCATTTCTAATTTAGAAAAAAAATATAATTTTTAAAATATGATGATCAAGGGAAGAGACGTTTGTTTTTAAAGCTATTCCCAAATTTGTGCAATTGCATGGGGAAATAATAGGTGGAGAACTAAATGTCTAATTCAGAGAGAACATTTTTCTGTTCAGAAGAGACACACACACACACACACACACACACACAAAACTCACAGGAAGGTTGAAATGTGATTGTAAATCCACTTTCCTGCATGGCCACCAATTGCTTTAAAAGCTGCTACATGTACACTGAAAAATGCATTTCTTTCTACCACACATATGTACCAACAGTGAGAGCAAAGGGGTTCAACAGTGCTCTATGAGGCACCTGTGAAATCAGGGGATTTTTTTTGGCTTAATCACTAAACCCCAGTGACATTTTGCTACACTTTTAACCTGCTTAGAGAGTTGTTTTCCCTTGCACACTCCTTTGTATTGGCATCTCATGATGTGTGGGGGGTATTTGTGTCTGGGCAGGCTGATGTTGGGGGGGGGGTCTGAGGAGAGATCAGTGCGAGCGAGGCTTGTAAATATTTTGCAGAGAGACTAAAGTGTTGCTAAATAAATTAATTTTCACAGAGCAGGAGCTAAAAATAAACCCAGGGATGCATCTGTGGCAGACCGCCTTCTGAGTTTCAGCGCCAGCCATCTGCAGAGTTCATTAAGGGGCATCTGGCTTCCCCCAAAATTCAGACTAATAGGGAAGCAGCAAGATTATTACTTCAAAGCCAAAGAGGGTGGGGGAGAAGTATTGCAGGGTTGGTTTAATTTTTGTACACATGGAAAAAGATGGCCCATCAAAAAAAGCAGACCCACAGCAACATAGTTGTTCTCAAAGCAACCAGAGTCAAGAACTGCATTACTGCCTGCATTCAGGGAGCTGAGAATCTCAGCTTTTGTTTAACCCCCAAAGGTCTCTAGTCCTTATGGCTTCAGAGATAAATTTGGAAGTACTTGAGGTGTGCCAGATAAAATGTCAGAAACTGCAGGCTGGGCAAACCTCTAGTGGTTGTGGTGGGGTCTCAGTGCTTTGTATAGCCCATTACCCCTCCCTAAGAATGAAAAAAGACTGGCAAACAAAATTAATAAATGTATGCAAATATTCTGGATTTTTCATAATGTATTCAGACTTCAGAACTGGGGTTTTCTTGGTGCAAAGTGCAGTTTGAACTAGTGTTGAATTACGACTCCCATGCATGCCCCTGGCAGGAGGTTAATACAAAAGTTCCAAGACAAATGGATCAATACACTATAAACCACAATCGTACTCAGGTTAAATAGTTCTTGTTGCTTTTCCTAAAAGGCTGCTGGTCTCTGGTTCAAAGACTGCTTGAAGGAGTGTGTCTGGGCTGTCATTCACAGCACTTTAATTAGCACTGCATCTTTACTTTAGGATAGGGAGGCCACCACCTGCCACAGGAACATAGCCACACTGTGCCAGTGCCTCCCACCATCCCCACCTTCACCTGAAGCATTTGCATGGATTTTGCATGAAAACAAGATTGCAGATCTGAAGTCTTGTCCCCTGACCTGATGCAGGACTTATGATGCTGCAGCAAGTGAAGAGGTGGTACCCCAAAACATGGCAATCTTCTGACTGCATTTGCTAGTTAAAGAACAGAGGGAGGGAGATCCTGATTCCATTTGAGGCAGGGCTCACTGGGCCTTGGCCTTTGACACAAGGGCTTATTCCTGGAACCACTGAGGGAAAGGTTGCCCAGCCCTGCCATACAGTAGGGTGAAGCGAACTGCCTCAGGTGGCACTAGGAGGAGCAACAGACAAAGGCAGGAACTGGTGTCTGAATAGTGCAGCAAGACTTTGTAGAGTGGCAACATTGGAATGGGGAGACCATTTGGACTCCGCATCAGGCAGCAAAACGTCTTGGGCTGACAATGTACTGTGAACATATGCAGAATGTCTCTGAATCACCTCTGAGGGAACCCAGCCAGCTCCCACTCACTTGCTTGGGATCAGGGAAAAGGAATTCCAGGCCACATGGCATGAATCCTAGGCAGCTTCAGCCGTCTTTGAGAAACGGGACACTTGGAAATAAAAGACGCTTTGGGTTGTAGCAACACTTCCCTCCCATTTCAGGTGTTTCTGGTTAGAAAAAGTGCAGCCATATGAGTAATAGGTGTTCAAGACAAACAGGAGAGTAAGGCTATCACCTTCATAACCTGTTTGAGAGCATCTGTCTGGAATAGAACACAGAGCCAAATGGACCTTGGTCTGATCCAGCATGGCAAGGTGTATGTGGCAGGGGGAAGGGGACAGCCAGTCAACTCTGTCCATCCGGCTGAGCCTTGTGCTATCAGCCTGCTCCTACACAGCTCCTCAGGAACCCGGGGAAGTGGATGGGTGGCAGCACTGGACATGTGGTGTCCACACCATGTGTGGTGGTCCCAGGCAACTGTCCCTCCACAGAGAGACACAGGCCATGGTGTATGCTTTTAACCTGTTACTATGCAGCTTTCCCCCACTCCCCCACACCTCTGAACCCATCTTTGGCAAGGTTAAAGTATCAATCAATCAATGAATGTTAAATACCTGATACTGAGGAGAGGCCTCGTTTTATGCACTTGAACGTCACACATCGGGCAGTATTTGTTGGTCTCCAGATAACGGACAATGCAGGTTTTACAAACTAAAAGGGAAAAAAAACAAGGATGGGAGGAGGAAGTCACCAGAAGGAAAGATATTCAAGCCTATGAAATCAAGATGATGCTCAACCTTGATTCTGGGCTGGCCCTATTGTGAGGCAAAGTGATGGTCACCAAGACCAGCCCTACTAAACTAGGCAACCTTCTTGGCAGGCCAAAATTCCAGGGTTGCCTGCCTCAGCTATGGCAGTGTTGGGGGAGGGGGAGAGGCACTGTCTCCATTTTTTGAGAAAATGTGTAGCAGCAACTTAGGAGCTTGTCAGCTGGGGTCCCCCTCAGCATTCTAGGGGGCAAGATTCAGAGACTTCTGACCTCCATCAAATGCTCAGGGCACAGATACAGTTGTAAAGTGATGCAAGTGAAGACCGGAGAGGCAACAACAATGAAATGGAGAAAATATCCTGGGAAACTCTAGTGTTCTGCATATAAGACAAGACACAACAATGGGGATTAGCGAAAAGCCTTGGGCCAATCTGGGTGGCAGATTTTGGGATGCCATGCCAAAGAGACAAACTGTCAGTTATTTGACTGATTTATAACTATATAAAACATCACTGTGTGGAGGGGTACAATTTGCATTTTCTGCTCGAGATGACAAGATGACATGGGACAGTCCAAAGGGCCACTGCCTTGCGGCTAATGACTGGAACATCCCCTCCTTTGTACCTCCCAAGTGACCAGTGTGCCTGACCTCTCATAGGCTCCCTTTCTAAAAGTACAAGACATCATATGAAACATTTTCTAAAGATCTGAATTATAAAATGGTGTCCCTGTGGCAGAGTATAAGGGAGCGAATTCCACACCTCAAGAGTGTTTGCTAGTGTTTTTAGCATAGCACCTTCCACTTCCACCTCTGGACACTTACACAAATTGAGGTGGTCTACACACCTCTCCCCATACTGTTTAAAAGGGCTCAGGCTCACCATACTTGTTTTCATGCCTGGGCTCTGTGTCAAACACATTCAGTAGCAGTAAAGAAGCAAGTGTCCCTGAGAGTAGTTTGAGAGGGTTTGAGTAGCTCATTTCTCACCCCACGTATGGGTGATTAAAGGCCAAGTAGTTTTAACCTGTTAAGATGAGAGCTGTCAGGGCTCAAGCCCTAAGCCTTGCCTCTTAATTCTAAGTATGTGTGTCTTGGGAGAAAGTGGGAGGTCACCTGACCAACAGTAAGGGAAAGGCACCCTTCATATGTTCAATAGGCATTATGATTATTCTGCATATTCTGTGGCTGCCCCAGCACAGCAAAGAGAGCCCAGAGATGTGATGGGTCTCAAATTAAGCTCCAGGAGTTTCCAGATTTGGTTTGAAACTTACAAGAGTGTAAGCATTCCACAATGGTTGTGGCATCTATAAAGTAGCCTCCACACAAGGCGCACATCAAATGGGGGTTCAGCTCTGTGATTTTTATCCTGGTGGTCCTGTGCATTTTGGATCCTAAGGAGCTCAGCAGGTCCTCTCTGGAAAGAAAAATACAAACAGATCCAAAGTAAATAAAACAGTCCCCAGCATTCTGGAAAGATGATGGCAGGAGCCACACTTTTCAAGCCAGAGTCCCACAACAGCAACCATGCAACTTGCAAAGGAGATCTCCCATAGGTAAGAACAGGTATCATCTCTACTCTTTTAATATGTGTGTACGCACACATGTGCGCGTGCATGCGTGAGCATGCGTGTGCAGACACACACTAAGAGAAGCAGAATTATATAACCTATACAAGCTACACAAATGAAGTTTATTTCTTCATAACTATTTAGCTTGTCCTAGAGAAGAATAAAGAGGTATGCAGGTTACAGAAGCTCTGGCCACAGAAAATCATGCTCAACCCTTCACCAGGTGTTGCTCACACACTTTCAAACCCTTAAGGGTACGATACGATACTTTATTGCTTAAAGCCATAGGCCACCACAATGTACATTAAAAAGAGAGAGAGAGAGAAAGAAAGAAAAAAAAAAAAACCAGTACAGTCACATATTTGTATATACATAAATTCATACATCCAACAGAATCATCCCTAGTAGGCTGTTTGGGCTTTGGCACGTATTTTCCTTGCTGCAAAGGCAAATTTTGCTACCTGGGCAGAGGTAAACGCATCAGTGCCAGAAAGAAGGACACAAGGCCTCATCTGGAGTACTGTGTCCAGTTCTGGGCACCACACTTGAAGAAGAATGCAGACAAACTGGAGAGAGTTCGAAGGAGGGCAATGAAGATGATCAGGGGACTGGAAACAAAGCCCTGCGAGGAGAGACTGAAAGAACTGGGCATGTTTAGCCTTGAGAAGAGAAGACTGAGGGGAGATAGGAGAGCGCTCTTCAAGTACTTGAAAGGTTGTCACAGAGAAGAAGGCCAGGATCTCTTCTCGATCATCCCAGAGTACAGGACACGGAATAATGGGCTCAAGTGACAGGAAGCCAGATTCTGGCTGAACATCAGGAAAAACGTCCTGACTGTTAGAGCAACATGACAATGGAACCAATGACCGAGGGAGGTGGTGGGCTCTCCCACACTGGAGGCATTCAAGATGAGGCTGGACAGCCATCTGTCAGGGATGCTCTGACTTGGATTCCTGCATTGAGCAGGAGGTTGGACTCGATGGCCTTGTAGGCCCCTTCCAACCCTACTATTCAATGGTTCTATGATTCTATATCTGTTCTAAATGTGTTCTATTTAGGAGGCTCTGGGAAATAATGGCAAAAAATTTATGCCTAGGATGGCCACAGAGAGGGCATCTTAGTAAGTAATGAGAGACGTCCTCAACCTCCCCAGACCCACAGATACAGAGTCTCTGATGGACTAGGGTATTGTCAAATCTTCCCTCCAAGAAGGCAGAGGGCATGCATTGTAGACACAATGCTGTAAATGATTTCCGTAAGTGAGGCACAGTCAGAGTTGTAAAGTAACTCTCCAGACCAAATGATGTCTTATATAACGGGTACCAGCAAGAATAAGGCATTTGTGAGAGTGTAACCAAATCCATCCACTTAGAATAAAGATAAATTTAAAGATACATTTTTTCTTTAAGCCTCTGCTTTACTCTATCAGAAGGAATAGAAGGAAAGGACTCAATATCAATTCCATACTCTTGCAACATAAGTTTGGTCAGGTTTACCCAAGACTTTTGGGATGGGGTCCGAAGTTGCTCTTGAAAGCATTTTTTTGGAAGGCGGGAATCGCTCTTAAGGGTAAGGAGCTTCCTTCTCTCTTAAATTGTTGGGGTGTGGAATTCTGCCCCTATGCTTACGGTGTGCCACTACAGAATATACATAGATCTTTGTATATGCACACAGATGTGACCGTGGCCCTTCCACACTGGCCAGTGCCACCAGACACAAGATGGAAGGGGCACAGCCACTCCCATGAGGTAGATGGCATGCAGTCCCCAGACATCACTCCTTAGAGGGCATGCGGTCCCCCAAGGGCATGCAGAAGGTTTGTGTGTATTTCCTATGATGGTACCATACCAAGTCCAGGTTTTTTTTAAAAGATCCCATGTTCCTTTCCAAAAATGGAAACCGAAGGCAGCTAACAAAATCCAAAAAGGCAAAAATGTAAAAAGGCATAGTGTACATTCCTTACAGATTTTTGACCGTTGGAACATTATTCTGAAGCTCTGTATACACAACACACTGAAATATATCCTATTTTATTTATCTTAACTATATGTATATCCCACCTTTCCATAAAATAGGCCTCTTGCTTGGTAGGGAGTTCCAGAGACTGGGTGCAGGCACTGAGAAGGCCCTTTCTCAAGTTCCTGCCAAATGCACATCAGATGTTGGTGAGACAGAAGCCCTATGCAGGCATTCACCTGTTTGCATTTAGGGCTAAAGCGAGGAGGGGTGTGTGGGTGCACATATAAGCCCTGACTCCTGCATTCTCAGTACCCAATTAGACCCTTGCATGTTAAGCGCAAAGGTCTGATGAATACCTTTGCCAGTGTATTCAGGGTTTCTGATTGCACTCAGTACTCTAACTGGGTATGGTGTGGGATACTGGGGGCAGAGCTTACATGTGCATCGACTTCCCCCTCCACACTTTAGCCCTACACGCGAGCAGGTGAACACTTGCATGAGGTTATTGAGAAGGGCCTCTCCAGAAGTTCTCAACACGTGGTTTTGTTCATACAGGATATGGTGACCCTTCAGGTAAACTGGTCCAAAGTTGTTTAGGGTTTTAATCAGTCTTAACCAGCACTTTGAACAGTGCCTAGAAATAGACCAGCTGCCAGGATTGCTGTTACAACCCTAGGAATCACATGCTCTCAATAACTGGGCCCCGGTCAGCAACCTGAACCAGATGATGTTTCCAAACAGCCTTCAAAGGCAGTTCCTCAGAGAGCACGTTGTGGTAATCCAAATGAGATGTAACTAAGGCATGTGTCACCATGGCCAGGTCAGAAACCTCAAGCAACAGGTATAGTTGGGACACCAGAATGAGCTGAGCAAAAGCACTCCATCCTGACCTGCAGCAAGTAAAAAATGACTCCAGGTAAGTGGTGAATTACCACTTATGCGTAATTAAGTATGCACTGACCCCAAGATTCAGTTTGGACCCCAATTTGGCAATTCGGAAAACAGCCTGATTCAGCTTCGATTGCTTCAGAGGCCATCCTGCTTTGACTTGGGTCCGAATTTGAATATCGATTCAGAAATCCAAATATTTATGCCTCCCACTGACTATCATTGGAAATCAACAAATGGCTATAACTGTTTTTGTCAGAATTGGATGAAATTTGCAGGCATAGTAATCCCTTATGACAGGATTATGTCTGTCAAATTTCAGACGAATATGTGCAGGGGCTTTTGTGCTACATGCCCTTTAACACTGATTTTTTTTAAAAAGGGAACTGCCAATAACATTTTTATTTCTTAGCTGAATTTGATGAAATTTGCAGGGATAGTTGGCCCTTGTGATGGGATCAAGCCTGTGATGTTTGAAATGAATATATACAGGGAGCTTTATGCAAGAACAGCACCTACACCTTAGGAGTTTCTCTATACTTTTTGTGGGCAATTGTTATGAAAATGACATACAACATAGAGGTTGCCCTATTTAAGAATTTTGCAAAATTTCAGAATGACAGGTGTAAATGTTTCTGTGGAAGGGGTGTTCAAATTTGGGGAGGGGGTTAGTGAAGTTAGTAATTTACCTTCATCACCCTCCATGGATTTTGGGACAATTTGTAGGAAAATGGCATGTGTTACAGAGGTGTCCCTTAGCAAGAAACCTGCAAAATTTCAGAAGGATAGGTGCAGGGGCTAGAGAGTTATAAAGAATGAAAAACAGTCTAAGACTTTTTCTGTCTTTTGCTCAATTGGCTCCAAAGTCACAGAAAGAGCAACAGGACCAGGGCGGATGATGGAGTTGGAGCATACAGTGGCAGATGTAGAAGAACTTGCAAATCTAGCATTTTCCAAGCAAGCACCCAATGCTACACATTTCCAGGTACCACAGACTCCACCAAACCTCTTTTAATGGTCCTGTTCCTGGAAGAGAGAACCAGTGAAGAGCACTGAACACTGGAACAGTCCTGTGATACATTACTTCAGCATTCCTCCCACAAATTGAAAAGCCCCGATAAAACCATTCACTGTTATTAGAAGGTAGAGCTATTAGTCACAAAACTACACCCTCTGTCCTTCCCTCCCCTGGTGTTTTCCTATATGAAGAGCTTAGGGAGAAATGTATCAAATTTTGGAGACATACTCTGTGCACTTCCAAATTCTGAATCTTCAGGAGTGTTCAGCTTTGGTCTGCTTCAGAGGAGTCCCACTCGATTTGAACATCTCCCAAATCTGTACAAACCAGCCCAATATGATTAGGGATTTGGCCAAATCCAAAACACACCCCTACTAATTACAAGCCTGAGAAACACTTTTGGTGTTGAAACAGCAGGACTCAAGACATGCATGTTCTTTTCTTATTATATGGCCTCACTCCTTCCCAGTCACCAGTGAATAATCCACTGTCTCACCCTGCAATCCAGGAAGGAAATGGGGTGGAGGAAATCAGATAGCAGCATAACTGGATATTTGGATGCAATTCCTTTAAAGCACCATGGAGAAAAAACAGTAAATGACCAAAAGTTGCAGGGGAGGGGGGCACAACTGAGAAATCTGGAGTACTGTGTCCAGTTCTGGGCACCACACTTTAAGAAGGATGCAGACAAACTAGACAGGGTTCAGAGGAGGGCAACAAAGATGATCAGGGGACTGGAAACAAAGCTGTATGAGGAGAGACTGAAAGAACTGGGCAAGTTTAGCCCTGAGAAAAGAAGACCGAGGGGAGATAGGATAGCGCTCTTCAAGTACTTGAAAGGTTGTCACAGAGAGGAAGGCCAGGATCTCTTCATGATCATCCTGGAGTGCAGGACACGGAAGAATGGGCTCAAGTTACTGGAAGCCAGATTCCGGCTGAACATCAGGAAAAACGTCCTGACTGTTAGGGCAATGTGACAATGGAACCAATGACCTAGGGAGGTGGTGGGCTCTCCCACACTGGAGGCATTCAAGATGAGGCTGGACAGCCATCTGTCAGGGATGCTCTGACTTGGATTCCTGCACTGAGCAGGGGGTTGGACTCAATGGTCTTATAGGCCCCTTCCAACCCTACTATTCTATGAGTCTATGAAATATTAGGTGGACTAAAGATCTGCTGACCATAACTTTAAATGTTGCCTCCAGTATTGCTAGAACTGTGTACATATAGGGGAGAAGGGAAAAAAAACACCTAAGTTACTGGAGAGGAAACCTTAAGATTTATCAGTTCCAGAGATGTATTCTTTCCTGGTGGGAAAATACGTAGTCCAGTAATTCATCAGATATTTCTGATTCAACCAGTATGTACAGAGGGTTCAGCAATTAGAAGCCCTTCAGCATAATCTGATCCCTGAAAGGTATGCAGTAACCTGATTGACTGGAATCCTTTACTTAAATTCTAGGTGGAATTGCACCTAGATTTTCAGGATTACTGCTCTTCTGTCTCTTATGCCTTTTAGTGTTTTCTAGATGTCTCTAGGATTACTTGGAATTAACGAACTATACTAGAGTATTGTAGGTGGCAGTATACACAAGCTGACACAACATTCATTACAGCTACCAATAATCTTAATCTGATAAATCATTATCGTGTTTATTGGGTGTACTCTAGGACTTGGCCCTGAACCTGGATGCCCAGGTCATGGTGGTGGCCAGGCGTGCATGTGCACAGCTGAGGCTAGTGCACCAACTGAACCCATTCCTAGAGATGTCTGGTCTGGCCACAATCACAGATGTGATTGTTATATTCCATTTGAACTACTGTAACACACTCTACATGGGGCTGCCTTCAAGACCTGTTCATAAACTTCAGCTAGTCCAAAATGCTGCAGCCAGACTGATGACTAGGGCTGACTACAAGGAGCACATACTTCCCTTGTTACAATAGCGTGACTGTTTCCAGACAGAATTAGTGCCCTAGGTGACTTGAGATCAGGCAACCAGAAAGACCACCTTCTCCCATATGAGCCTGTCTGGCTCTTAAGATCTCCTGGAGGGGCCCTTCTTTCCAGAGCACTGCCTTCAGAGGTGTATTTGGTGGAAACCTCAGAGAGGGCCTTCCTGGTGGCCGCTCCCAGGCTGTGGCACTCCTTCCCAAGGGAGGCTAGGTTCACTCTTGCTCGGCTGTCCTTCTGCTGGCAGGCAAAGACTGATTTATTCAAGAAGGCCGTTGCCCTATCAGTGGGTCTGTTGGGTTGGGTGCTGTTTTTTATTTTATTTTAAATTTTATTTTCAAAATCTATAGTTATATTTTTATTGTATTTGAATGTATTGTTTTAATCAATTTTATTTGTGCCTGTAAGCCACCTTGAGTGACATTTTGGGGGCAAAAAGGCAGGGCACAAATCAAACAAACAAACAAACAAACAAACAAATATTGCATAAATTATAGTTGCTCTTTGGCCTGTTTGATGGATTGAGACAATGCCTGCCTTGCCCATTGCCATAATTAAAATCCATGTCTTGTGTATTCATGGCCTCCCATAGAAACCAGTGTTGTGGTGTTCTTTTTAAAATGAGCACTGCCTCCACTTCTGTTGCAAGTCGCAAGTCACAAGCAAACTATATTCATTCTGTTCCCCCTCCACAAAACAATCCAATCCTGGTTTTTCCTCCTCCAGCAACTATCCACAAAAACAGGTGTGTGTGTACGTGCATAATCCCCTTTCCCCTTTCTTGTTACAAGCAAGTTTCTTTGCCTTGCCCACCCCCACTTAATTTGTGCCTACACTTCACCAGAATTCAGGGTATGTTTTCAATAGCAAGCCAGAATACTTTAATATGGGAAGACAAGAGCCAGTGGGCATGTGCAGTGTGTCTTTCCCTCACCTGCAGGGAAAGTAACTCTTTCCTGCTTGCCCCACACACTTTGAATTGCCTCTGAGCAGGATTTTCAATAAAATCAGGATTTTAGGCAGGATTTTCAATAAAAGAGCTGAGAACTGTAAACAATTCTCCCCCCGCCCCCACACACAAAACTCCTCCTTTCCACATTCCCTTGTTCCAATGGCCAAAACTGATATTTTATCAGCAGACAAGCATAAGGCATTTTTCATTGTTTAAATATTCAGCTTTATGTTTTATTAATATGTTAGAGTGTATATGTATGTGTGTGGGGGGGGGGGGCTAACCCCCCTGCCTTCCTCTTCAGCTTTTGTTGCAGGTCCCAGCAGTGGGCAGAGAGCAGACTAAGGGATCAAACTTGCGTGCAACTTCTACATGATTTTAATTGGAGAAATCAGCAAATGCATTTAAAACAATGTGAGTGTTTGATTGCCGACTGTATGATTATTAACCTATGATTTGTTGTTGGGTTAACCCCTAAACATCCCATAGTGCCCAGCTTCAGACATCATCAGAGCAACCTACGTTCAGGGTGCTTGTAGGGTGTAAATGAAAGTGGAAGCAAAGAGTGTGCAGAGGCAGCTGCCTAGCTCACTCCCACTCTTGCCTGGCAAATCATGCGTTAATTAATTAACTAACCCATGATTTGTTTTTATGTGCGAACAGCCCCACTACCTACCGCAGCATCCTTTCTTCTTTAAAAAAAAAATCAGGAAAACCAAATATAGCCAGGAAGGTGGCCAGCCAGGGTACATGGGTACAGATGCTAATTTTATTAGTTTTACTTTAAAAATAAATGATCCCCAAATGGTGCTTATTCCCAAGTAAATGTGTTTAGCAGCAGGGTAGCAGAAGCAACCCCCTTTTTATTCCTATAGTCATGATGGTGCTATTATTGGAGGGAGCGATCCTATAGCCACTACTCAGTGGTTAGACAGCCATAGGATATCTTGTTTTCCAGGAACTGACCTTTCCCCCCCTTCTGCACTTGCAGGCAGCACGGAGAAGCCCCATGCTCTGCGCTCACAAGAGAAGCATGGAGCAGCTGAAATGGGGCATTCCGGGGCAGGGAAGGCCGAAAGTGGCTGTCTAGCCGAAAATGCAGGGCAGGAGGAGCGCGGAGGGAACGATCCCCTCCGTGCTTCTCCTGCCCTGCATTGGATAGGCAGTCGCCTCCAAGTTTGGAGGTGGCTGCCTATCTGCACAGGATTGTGCCCTAAGTGAGTTTAAAGTGTAAAACTGCACATGCTTGGAGCATTTCTTTTTTTTAACATTTCCTTTTTTTTGTTAAACAAATTTTTTGTTTTCTTTCTATTTGAGCATAGCAGGAATGTAGAAGCAGTTCTAAATAGAGATGTGAAGGCCTGGAAAAAACTGGGAAAATTCAGGAAAAAAAGAAGTGTTCCCCCTGTTTTTTCCAAGGACTTTTTCCCGAAAAGTTGAACAGCTTTGGATTATGAAATATTTTCTTTTAGAATTTACGACAAAGTATTTATATATTGTTACTCAGCCTTTACTCCTCCCAAATGATTTCTAAAACCTATGTAATAAGAACACATTTATAGAAAGACTAGTGATGTAAAATGTCTGGAAATAATGAAGCCATGAGGAAAAATGTTCTTTCAATCCTCTCTGTAAGATTCCCAGTATAGTTATTTATTTAATTCCTTATTAAAATTATTGATCTGTAGTATATTTTACTGACAGACATTTATGCCGAGTTTCCCAACATGTGAGTAGAGTCACTATTACGCATTCTTGACAGTAAATGTGCAGTCTTGGCAGTTTGGGTTTTGTTCTATAAAGTCCTGTGTTTCTGATGCAGTAGCAGTCATTTAATGTAGCCATCTATCCAGACAATAATTATGAATTTACTGAGTTTACTTTTAAAAGTTTTAACACATAATGATAATTTTATGAGCAAACTAAGGCTTACATAAAATAACCTTAGGAACAGAAAGGCTGCTTTATGTTCCTAAAGCAGCCCTCCCCAACCTGGTGCCTCCGGATATTTTGGACTACAGTGCCCACATTCCTGACCATTGGCTATGCTGCCTGAGGCTAATAGGAGCTGAAATCCACAATATCTGGAGGGCACCAGGTTGGGGAGGGCTGTCTTAAAACAACAAAGTGACTTTAGACTTGTAAAGAGCACTAACAAAAATAAGTATTGCTTATTTTTCCAAAATCTTCATTTTTTTCACTGAAAAACCCAGTTTTTTCCCATGACCTCAAAATTTTACATGTCTAGTTCTAAAATATGGAATGGCAGGGTGGGGGTAAAGTAAGGTACATGGCGTTCCATCCAGGGTCTAAAATTGCCTAGTTGCACCACTGCTTGTGGGAGGCAGGCCTATCTGCTGAAATCTGACTTGAGGCACACTTTACACTTGTGGCTGAAAAAGTTTGCTTTAAAAGTGGGTAAGAGTCACCAGCCCCCAGAGGAGCCCACTGAAAGCCTTCTGCTGTTCCTGTAGATTTTCTGGAGATCATCTTGTCCCCCATGCTATTTAACATATACATGAAGCCGCTGGAAGAGGCTGTACAGCAGCGTGCTGATGACACCCAGTGCCATCTCCCCTTTTCCATCTAAATCCAAGGAAGCAGTTCTAGGTCTACATCAGTGTCTGATGTCAGCAACGGAGTGGATGAGGGTGAACAGAGTGAAACTTAATCCAGACCAGATGGAGGTGCTCCTGGTTAGTTGAAAAGCAGATTAAGGAACAGGGGTTCAATCTGGGCTGGATGGGGTCTCACTCCCCCGGAAGGCTCAAGCTCATTGCATGGGTGTCCTCCTGGATTCAGCCCCGAACGTGAATGCCCAGGTTTCAACCATTGCCAGGAGTGCATGTGCACTGCTGAGGCTGGTCGTCAACTGTGCCTGTTCCTAGAGATGTCTGATCTGGCCATGGTCATGCATGCCTTACTTATGTCCCATTTGGGCTACTGTAACACACTCTACCTGAGGTTGCCTTTGAACACTCTTTGGAAACTTCAGCTGGACCAGAAGGCTGACAGTCATTGTAACTTCTTGCAACTGCTTCATTGGCTACCAGGCTCTTTCCAGGGACAATTCAGAGTGTTTATGACCTGTAAAACCCGACAAGCCTTGGGACCAGGTTACCTGAAAGACCACATTCTCCCACACAAGCCGCTCCAGATTTTAAGATTTTCTGGGGAACATAAAAACATAAGGAGAGCCCTGCTGGATTAGGCCAATGGTCCATCTAGGGTTTATGTTCAAATGAATTTCGGGCCATGTTCCCCACATGCAAACATCCCTCCAAAAATAATTGTATGAAATACTACTACACTCTGTCATACTGTATTACTGCTAAAAATTACAACTTATGGATAAGTACAAAACCTTGCATGTTGACAATACACTTTATCGGCCAGCCGGCCACATGCTACGTAACCTCAGTGTAACAGGGTAGTCTGAGCAGTGTGTATGGCTAAGGGAATCACAACCCACTTCATACTTGCTAGTCCTCTCCAACAGGGTTTACTAGTCCTCCCAACAGCCTTTACTTCCTTCTCTTCTCATTGACTCACCCTTATTGTCTCTTTCCGTCCAAGTCCAAGGAAGGTGATCTAATTCTAAATCAGTGCCTGATGTCAGTAATGGACTGGATGAGGGTGAACAAAGTGAATCTTAATTCAGACCAGTCAGAGGTGCTCCTGGTTAGCTAAAAGGCCAGTCAGAGAATAGGGATTCAACTTGTGCTGGATGGGGTACCCCCCCACCAAAGACTCAGCTGGAGTGTACTCCTGCATTCATCCGTTAACCTGAATGCCCAGGTTTTGGCAGTGGACACTAGTGTTTTTGTGCACCTCAGGCTAATGTACCAACTGTACCCATTCCTAGAGAAGTCTGATCTGGCCATAGTGTCACATGCCTTAGTTACATTCTGTTAGGACTAGTGTTAACACCCTCTGTATGATGAGCTTCCGCCAGGCTTTAAAAACCTGGTTGTTCAGGCAGGCATTTGGGGTGGGTTAGGGTTTTTTTTAGAGCGGTGCTGTTTTGTTATGTTGTTTTGTTCAGCTGATTATGTAAATTCATTGTATTTTGTGTTATTAGTATTGTATGCCGCCTAGAGTGGCTGAGTAGCCGGCCAGATGGGCAGCTAATAAATCTAATAAACAAACAAATAAATAAGGGCTTCCTAGGGGTTAAGACCCTGAACTGCAGACTGGAAGGTCGGCCGGACAGCAGTTCGAGACCCGAGTGCCGCGTGACAGAGTGAGCTCCCGTCTTCAGTCCCAGCTCCTGCCAACCTAGCAGTTCGAAAGCAAGAAATTGCAAGTAGAAAAATAGGTACCGCCTCGGCAGGGAAGGTAACAGCGTTCCGTGCACCTCGGTGTTCAGTCATGCCGGCCACATGACCACGGAAGTGTCTTCGGACAGCACTGGCTCTTCGGCTTAGAAACGGGGATGAGCACCGCACCCTAGAGTCGGACACGACTGGTTGGGGACACCTTTACCTTTTTTTTTTTTTTTTTTAGGGCCCTGCCTCTGTGCTGCTGCAAACTCTCCCACTGCCTGAGGCAGGAAAGCACACACACACTGCTGCAGCAGTCCAATCTCCAGGGACACCCCCTCCCACAAGGCCTGGCTCTGAGGAAGGACCCCCTCAAAGCTAGGCATTTGGGCCTGGCTGGCTCTCTGACTGGTCATTTTTCCTTCAGAGAGCCCACTGCTAGCTCGCTCTGAGACAATCCACATAGCAAGCAAGAGGGTGGGTGGCAGCTCTGGAGAATGCCGCCAGCAAAAAGAGCGAGGCCAGTGGGGCTCTCTGAAGCACCTGCTGTAGTGCTGCCTCAAGGCAGCAGCAGATCCTCCTAGCGGTGGTGAGGCATGTAATTTATCGCTCTGCCGCCTGACCCTGTGTCTCTGGAAAGTGTTTGATTGGCCCCAATCTACAGCCTGCGGCCAGACTGTTGATTAGGGCTAGTTAAGGGAGTACATGGATCTCTTGTTATAACAGCTTTACTGGCTACTAGTCTGTTTCCAGGCACAATTCAAAGTGATGGTTATGACCTATAAAGCCCTATATATCTTGGGACCAGGCTATCTCAAACACCAAATTATATCATTACAAGTGTGCCCGGGTTTTAAGATCTTCCAAGGAGGCCCTTCTGTTGGCCCTACTGCCATCGGAGGCATGCTTGGTGGGGATGCAAGACAGGGCCTTCTTGGTGGCTGCTCCCAAGCTCTGGAACTCCCTGCTAAGGGAGGCTAGCTTGTTCCCTCTGTTGTCCTTCTGCTGGCAGGCAATGTCATTTTTTATTCAGGCAGGCCTTTGGCATGTAAGCTAGTCGGCTGTTGAAGGCAGTTTAACTGGTTGGATGCTGGTTATGTCTTCTATTGTTGTGTTTTTATGTATTGTAGTGTTTTTAATTGATTTGTTTGTTATGTATTTTATTGTTAGCCACCTTGCGTGCTATTCTTGGCAGAAAGGTGGGATATACATGTAATTAAATCCATCCATCCATCATGCAGGAGTGAGCATCCTTTTTTCTGTGAAGAGCCACATTCCCCACAGGTAATCTGTTGGAGGCTGCATGTCAAGTGGGCTGGACAAAAGTGGTTGGGTGACCCTTTCCTTGCTCTCCCTCTTCCTTCTGACCCAGTGGGCAGCCAAGGAAGGAACAGATTGCTTTGGCCACAGGTTTGAACTGATCGCATGCAGGGGGCTTCTGAAAGTGGGCTGAGGACCGCACGACATTAGGCCGAGTGCCACAGGATACCCTTCCCTGCTATAGTGATTCTGAAAAGAGAACCCGAATGCTTGCCCATGCAGAGAAATTGTAATTAGAAATACACACCAAGAGCTGTGTTTAAAAAAAGGTAAAGGTGTCCCCAACCAGTTGTGTCCGACTCTAGGGTGCAGTGCTCATCCCCGTTTCTAAGCCAAAGAGCCAGCGCTGTCCGAAGACGCTTCCGTGGTCATGTGGCCGGCATGACTGAACACCGAGGTGCACGGAATGCTGTTACCTTTCCCGCCGAGGCGGAACCTATTTATCTACTTGCAATTTCTTGCTTTCGAACTGCTAGGTTGGCAGAAGCTGGGACTGTGCCCTAAAATACGTACCACAATTCTGGACTGAGGAAAGCTGAATTCTGTGACTTTTAGATACTATGCAGACTTGCATATAGTTGCCTGTTCTGCATGATTTAATCTTCTTCTACTGGCCATGGGGAGGGGCAAACTGCCAGGCACAGTACTCCAGTCCAGCACTACTGAAAATGCTGCTCAACACACACTTCTGACATTTAACCAGACCTTGTTCACCCACTCTCAAGCCCACCTCTGCACCTAGACGGACAAAGAGTTGCACTCCAGCAGCCTCCGCAATGTTACAGGACAGAGCAGGTGCATCTCTGGGTTGGTTTGCATTCAATTCCCTCATCCACTTATGGATGGTGACCGAGTGCCACCCCTAAAAATAGGCAGCCTCAAGCCGCCGTTTGCTACACTTGTATGTTAGACACAGCATCTATCACACAGCCTTCAATTGCTCATGAGAGTCTCAGGATTCAGACCAATACACAGATTCCCCCACGCCAGCAGTTTCTATTATTTTTTCTACCTCAGTTTATTTATCTTATATCCCACCTTTATGCCAAAGAATGGAACAACTCTCCCCATATTTTTCCTTCCACATGCTTTAATGCATGGGGTGGTGGGGAGGGAGAGTCACAGCTTTGTTCATATTTAAAAAAAAGAAGATCCACAGTTCTCAAAGTAGTTATATCCAAATCCAAACAACACTCTCTGTATGGAAACAAATCGGTGCTTGCAGACTCACTGCACCGGAGGGACAAAGCCTGCTGGTTGGGGGGAAAACCCCATAAGGCACATGCAGCCCTAGATGAAAAGCCTGACGGTAGTGGGGTCTTTCCTTTCCCCCACCTGGTAATCTTCCAGTTGTATTATAGGCACCTTGATAACAGTCCCATGGGCGACCCCCCCCCCGAACCCCATGTGGCCCAGTTAGGCACTGTTTCTCCAGAGGTGCAGTGAACAGGAGTAACAGCTTCCCTGATTCAAGGGCACTGGCTTAAAGGCGGAAGGACAGGCAGGGAACATGGGGCTGGAAACACTTCTGAATATGATAATGTAAAGAGGAAAAGAGAAGTTATACCCCCACCAACATGACTGATAAAGAAATTTCGCAGGATGTTAGTTGTTTCCAAGGCAGGTGTGGGGAAGAGGTCTCCCTTTCCTCCCCACATTTGTTTCTTCTGGGAAATGCAGCCCCATCTGATGCATTCCAATGTAGGATGGGGTGTGTGTGGAATCCAGTAATTCCCCCCCCACACACACACACACTATATTACGCCTGGATATATACAATAGGAGACATTAGGAGCCACAACCCTGCCTGGCTCACTCACACAACTTTACAGTTTCCATAGTAACTCCTTTACTTGGCAAGAGGCCAGATTATTATTGAAACTAACCAAGGTAGAGGTGGGAAAGAGAGAAAAGGAGGGGGGAGATGAGGAAAGTGGGTGAAAAAACACCATACTTTGGCATTGGCAAATTAGTTTGAGATTTACATCATTCCTGGGGCTGGGTGATTCCTACACCACCACATATACACACAGACACAAAGCTAAACCCTAGGAAAAAGCGGTGTAGGAGTACCCCCATTATTGTCTTTTGTTAAACATGCATGGAGTTTGATTTATTATTTTTGTTGATAAAAAACAAAAATCTTGGGGCAGGAATGGTGATGGGGAATTAAGAGGGACCTCCCTCTATGCAGAGGTGGCAAATCTCAAAGATAAACTGGTTTGGAGGAAACCAGCCCTATTGGAGCTGAGGAAGAATTATTTTGGTTTTCTTGTTCTGACAGCAAATCTCTGGACCTGACGTTTGTCTCCCAGTTTATTTTATTTTTATTTATTTATCAAGGAAACAAGCTGCTTCTTCAGACAAGGCCAAGTTTTTGGTTTCTTTAAACTGGCAGTAACGAGCCAACATTGATACAAACATGCACCCACATGTTAATATGAGGACAGAGGTTGGAAATGGAGGGTGGATGGATGTTTTGATTCACATAGACATTGCTTTGTTTCATGATGGTACATGTCACATCTTGCATTAACATTTTTATTAATTTACCTCCTCCAACATCATTTCCCCCCAGAATTTTCTTGGTGCATATATAGGACCTCGTCTCCAGACGCCATTCCCTCTTTTTAGATGTCTTGCTTGCAATTCTTTCATTCCCATGCATTTGTCTTAGTGAAAGCAATATAACTGTCCCTTCTAGGGCTGGTTTCAGAGGGTGGTGAAGATGTGCAGTGGGATCAGCAAAAGGGCCCACTGCCCCAACATCACCACCATTTTCATTTCAGATGGACTACCTAGAAGAAGCAATGCCAGAGAACTCTCCATTTGCATCTCCCACCTCTTCCAGGTTAAGTGGATTTACCCAGGGTACCTTACCCAAGGGCCACAAAAATCCAGGAGCTGGCACTGGTCTTTCAGAAAGTCCTTTGGCTTTTAAAGAGGTTCTACAGCAGATGGATAGAGGGGTGACATTTTGATTAGACATGTCCAAGATTCTGCTCTTCCCACATACTCACCCCTTTTTTGGAATTTTTCCCTTTGGAAATAAGGGCCAGGTTAAGAAAGCTTGTAGGTCTTCAGAGTAAATTGAGGAGGGGGCAGGTATAAACTGAACCCCAACAACCATGTGAAATAGGGGTCCTGTTTTTTTAAAGCTTGTCAACTTTCTCAGGGCCTGCCCAAGATATTTTGCTGCCTGAGGCAGAGCAGCAAATGGTGCCCCACAGCAAGTGCCAACTTGTTTTGGCACCTGAAGCAGAAAATCCCACAAGTGTATCTCCCTCTCCTTGCCAGTAAAAATACAATAATAATACTTTAAATAAGACACCCAAGATCAGCTGCCTGAAGCAGCCATCTCACTCTGCTTAATGGCACAGCCAGCCTTGAGCAGGATGGACTCCATCAAAGAACAAAAAGGCAAAAAGATTACCAGCAGCAACAAAAGCATGGCTGAAACATGGTAAAGCAACTGAGACTAAATCTAGCACTTGAATTAGGAGGGAAAATATAGGGGGACCTCAATGAAATCTACAAGCCCCTTCCTCTGCCCCCTTCATTTTAGCCAAACCACGGTCCCCAGTAGCATTCTAAAGACAGTAGTTAAGGGGTCTGCCATGCAGGCATAGGTGTCCTGCTCTGCACTTCTGCCCTGTAATGTAAGCACTGGCCAATTCCCTTGCTTAAGTCTGGAAAAAAGGAGGGGTGATTTGTGTGAAAAGTTAGCAAAGAATGGTGTATGCACACTTCCCTCCACCATCACATCCATCAAGGTTTACAAGGAGTGCGTATTGTGGAAGGATGTATGTACACACGTTTTCATCCTTCCTCTCATTCTCTCCCCACTCCAAGGCCTAGCTTACTTTTTTTTCATTAAAAAAATATATAGGAACAAGACAATTACCAAAAAAGTCTCATTTTCAAGGGGAGAGGGCGAGACATGTAGTAAATAAAGTGTTTCTGGAGTTAATTCCATTTAGTTTCTTAAGGACTTATCATTCACAAACACACATCTCCCTTACATCCCCAACTTTAAAAAAAAGGTTATTTACCACACACCCTTTTCATTCTGCAATTTCTTTGACGGCAGAGACATAGTCACGCCTGAGCTCTTCCCCCTCTCACCATCTTGCAATTATCCCCACCTTTCCCTAATGTCCCTTAATAGGCAAACACCAGAGTGAAGCGAACGGCTGGGCTCCTCTCCCCTTCCCCCCTCTATAGCATCAACAAAACAGCTCTCCCTATTGCACTCTCAGGTGACGTTACACTTCCTGATTGGTGTAAGAAGGTGAACCAGTTTCTATAGTTACATGCCTGATCCAGATGGCCCGATGCCAAAACCAGAAGAGAAACCAGTGGACTGAACGATTACATTTCATCTTTGTGATCCTGAAACTCAGCCTCCTTCTGGTACCTTCAACACCTCCCTACTCCCCAGATTATGGGGGAATCCCCATTGCCCCAATGTTTATTTCTAGATGTCTCCTCTTGCAATCTATTTCCTTTGTCAGGGCAAGAGTTTCACTGTCTTCAGCTGCAAATGTTGTCAAATGTAGCAGACATAGAAATGGGTGGGGGAGGGGGTGTTGCCAAGGGTTTAATGTAAGTAAGGGCTCATTAGTTCTTGGAATATTTAATGCATCAGGTCTAAGACACATAATGTGTGATTAAAACTTGTACACTTTAAATGAAAAAGTGTATCTGAACATGTGCAGAATGCCCCTCTCCCACTACTGAATAAACTCAACTAGCCCTGCGCATCTGGGATGAGGAACACATAGGTATATGTATGAGCTAATCCTTCGTCCTGAGAGTTATTACTACCACCAGGGTTTATATTCTATATATCATAGGGGGGTGGGAAGGGTCATGCAGGCTGCCAGCTATGTCATGGGAGAGAGGGCTTGAATTTGCAGGGTACTTTTTCTCAGCCCTCACATATCTGTAATTAGGGGCAGGATTTCCAGCTCAGAGTATATGGCTAGAGCACTGATATTCCCCCACCTTTCCCTTTTTACAAAACAGAACTTGAGCACTGGAAACAAGCCAACTCAACCAACTTGCCTGTGCAAGCTGGTGTCAATAAAATCCTGATGCTGAACTCAGGATCTCATTCATGACACATGAAAGGTGCCTATTAGTTTCTCCCTCTAGAAGTCATCGAACAATGTAACATTAACTGCTCTTAGTATTTCCCTGCGCATATGCGCACACACAAAATAATGTCTACCAGTCTTTCCCAAAACTATTCCATCCCCAAGCATCTTTTCACCCTAATAAAAACTACATCCATTTGTGCCCACTGAAAAAATTAAATAAAAACAAAACTCTCTTCAAATACATTTTCCCTCTGATTTGAAGTCCAATCACCTATTTCATTATGCACATGCACTATATGTTGAAGTGGAATCTTACATTAATTTGAGCTGAGCTCACACCTAGAATTTGTTCTCAGTCCCAAGGCTCAGCTCTAAAATATTTCAAAAGAATTTAAAATTAAAAAGACAAGAGAACCTCCAAATATAGGCAGAATTAATTCTCTACACCAATGAGGCACAAGCCATCCCCACAAGTCTGGGATTTCTGGAGACACAACATCCTTGTCAGAGAGTATCAAATTTCCACAAAGGCTTGAACTTCAGCACTTCTCTCTTTATCAGGGCAGCAAATTTTAACTGTACAATAATAAACTGAAGTTTTAATTATAGGGTTTTTTAAAAAAACTGATTAATCAGCAAGACCAAAAGACAAACCATTGAACAAGTACCTTGGCTTCTTTCATCCTATGTCACATTTGATGAAAATACACTTTAAAGTGGTCAGTCTGAATACAAAGTTAGCAAATATTTTGCAGTGCAGGGAAAAACTATTGTAGCTTTCCCTCTGCCAGTAAGAACCACAGGCAACTGAAGCTGATAGTTCTCATCTTGAATTAAGATTAACTTTAAATCTGGAGCTTCCACAATATTGATTGGTCTTTTTTTTTTTTTTTTTTAAGCCATTTTTGGCTCTGTGCTCTAATTGGAGATATTCTATTTCCCAAAATTCTATTTTCCAACAAAGAAAAAATTAAAGATGGGCTTTTCCTCTAGCAATGAGTGGTAGCTTTTATTTATAACAGTATAAGTCATCTCACCTTTTCAGGAAAGCACCAAATTTACATCAGTGGTGGACTAATACGTGTTGATTATTTTCAGATATGGAGATGTGTGATATTGCATACGTATGCACATGTGCAGCAGATTGTGCATGGTATAAAACACAGTGAATCATATGGCAATTGTGCACTTTTTCATAAAGGCACCAAACTTACACCACTGGTCGAGTAATAAATGGTGAGAATTTTCAGAGATTGGGGCATGTGTTATTTCACATGAATGCACATGCACACCCAATTGAGCGTGGTACAACACATAGTGAGTCATAACAATTGGGAGGTGAGGTGCAGGGAATGCTGATCCCATTTGCAGATGACACAAAATTGGGTGGGATAGCTGATACTTTGGAAGACAGAAACAAAAGTCAAAGTGATCTTGATAGCCTGGAGCGCTGGGCAGAAAACAAGACATTTAATAGGGATAAATGCCAAGTTCTGCACCTAGCAAAAAGAAACCAAATGCACAGTTACAAGATGGGGGATACGTGGCTCAGCAACACTACAGGCCAAAAGGATCTTGGAATTGTGGTAGATCACAAGCTAAATATGAGCCAACAATGTGATGTGGCTGCAAAAAAGGCCAATGCTCTTTTGGGCTGTATTAATAGAAGCATAGCTTCCAAATCCCGGGAAGTACTAGTTCCCCTCTACTCAGCACTGGTTAGGCCTCATCTGGAGTACTGTGTCCAGTTCTGGGCACCGTGCTTTATGAATGATGCAGACAAGCTGGAGAGGGTTCAGAGGAGGGCAACAAAGATGATCAGGGGACTGGAAACAAAGCCATATGAAGAGAGACTGAAAGAACTGGGCATGTTTAGCCTTGAGAAGAGAAGACTGGGGGGAGATATGATAGCGCTCACCAAGTACTTGAAAGGATGTCACAGAGAGGAAGGCCAGCATCTCTTCTCGATCATCCCGGAGTGCAGGCCACGGAAGAATAGGCTCAAGTTACTGGAAGCCAGATTCCAGATGAACATCAGGAAAAATGTCCTGACTTTTAGAGCAACATGACAATGGAACCAATGACCTAGGGAGATGGTGGGCTCTCCCACGAGGCATTCAAGATGAAGCTGGACAGCCATCTGTCAGGGATGCTCTGACTTAGATTCCTGCATTGAGCAGGGGGTTGGATTCGATGGTCTTATAGGTCCCTTTCAACCCTACTATTCTATGATTCCAGGATTCTATGATTCTATGAACTGTATGCTTTTTCATAAAAGCATCACATTTACACCATTTGACATATATTAATATTGCTGAGCATGGTTTAACACACGATTTCTTGTGGCTGCACAAAAGCATGTCAGAGCTGCCACAAATGCAAAAAGACTAACGTTCCATGTTGATTTGTGTGCAGTTGCTCCAGCAGAAAATCAATGAATTCAAAGTCAATAATATCTTTTTAACAACATATGTCCAAATTTCTACTCGATTTCTATGAACCTGTGCAATATTACATGTGGTTAGCATAGACATAGTATTTCATAGTATTTGTGAATGTGCACATGTGTATTATGTCACATTTCTT
Organism: Heloderma suspectum; assembly: GCF_057233095.1. Lineage (NCBI taxonomy): Eukaryota > Metazoa > Chordata > Lepidosauria > Squamata > Helodermatidae > Heloderma > Heloderma suspectum. The sequence continues at coordinate 126,773,164 of NC_139462.1, read as the reverse complement.
AAAATTACAATTATTAAGATTGTTCAAAGCTATCCTGGCATTTTTTTATTATTATATGAACTGTAGTCATATCGTCTTATTTCATATATAAGTCACTACATTATGCTATCATTAAATAGAAACATTATTTAAATTGGTTGTGCATGCCACACATGTGCAATACCACATGTCCTGCTATTTAAAAATGATCAGTGCATATTAGTCCACAAATGATGTACATTTGGTGCTTTTCTTTTAAAAAAATATGTGCCTCTGGGTTTTATACCATGCTCAATAGGCTGTGCATGCACACACATCTGCAGAATCACATGCCTCTATAAATGAAAATTATCACCATGTATTAGTCCACAACTGTGGTAAATTTGGTACTTTTCTGAAAAAGTGCACAGTTGGTCAGCTCTGCAAGTTCCCTCAAGAAGGCACTTACCTTTGGTAATATGCTTATTGCTTAAAATTGGGCGCTGGAGGCACTGTGTTACAGGAGTTCCGATCTTACTTGCGGGGTCAATTTCAGAGATTAACATTGGGTGACATTACTTGGCCCCTTGGCAATTGAGCTATCAGGTTCCGCAGGGTACCATCCTGCCCCCGGTGTTGCTTAATATCTATATGAAGGTGCTGGGAGGGGTCATAGGGGATTTGGAGCCAAGTGCCATCAGTATGCTGATGACAAGCAGCTCCATCTTCCTGTGACATCTGAATCAGGTGAGGCTGTGCAAGTCCTGGATCAGGGCCTAGATGTAGAAATGGGCTGGATGAGGGCCAAAAACTGAAACTGAATCCTGCCAAGTTGGAAGCCCTGTGAGTGAGTGGTTCCTGGGTCCAGGAGACAGGTCCTTGGAAACCCAAGTGGCCATGGCGGCTCGGGGTGCCTTTTACCAGCTTCAGCTGGTTCGCCATCTATGGCCTCCCCTGGACAGGGATAGCTTGGCCAAAGTGATACAGGTGCTAGTAACCTCAAGACCGGATTACTGCAATGTGCTCTATGTGGGGCTGCCCTTGAGGCTGCTCCGGAAGCTGAAGCTAGTGCAGAACGCAGCAGCTCAGCTGTTATCAGGACCTGCCTCTTTTCAGCGTGCAACTCCTTTGCTGAGGGAACTGCACTGGCTGCCTATCTGCTACCGGGCCAGGTTTAAGGTTTTGGTACTAGTGTACAAAGCCCTGAACAACATGGGACCAGGATATCCGAGAAAGCACCTTCTCCCTTATCAACCTGCCTGGTCACTGAGGTCAGTGGTGGGCATGCTCCTGGTGGTTCCACATGGACCCACAGCCTAGCCGGAGTCCACATGGAGAAGAGCCTTCAGCGTGGTGGCCCCCTTTCCTGTGGAACTCCCTCCCTCTGGCAGTCAGAGGCACCAACGCTGGGTTGTTTTCGGCGCCTCCTGAAAACAGCTCTTTTGCAGGAAGCCTTCCTTGGTTGACCAGCCTCAGTTTTATTGGCACTCAGTTTTTTAAAGAATAATCTTAATATCATGTTTCCTTCTCCTCCTCTGTTCATTTTAGCTCTTGTTGCTCACCACTCTGGAATGTGTTTAGATGTGGAGTAGTATGCAAATGTTGTAAACAAACAAACAAAAAGAAAGACAGATTTGATTGCCTTTGGAACAAGCTGCCATCAGAGGTCCGCCATGCTCCATCATTGCAGCCTTTTCAGAAGGCCTTGAGAACATATTATTTTACCTTGGCCTTCTATTCTCGTGATATGACTGCTATTGTTGCTGGTACTGCTGTCAACATCGTTGCTGGTTTTATTGTTGGCTTTTATTGTTTTTACATTTTTATCACTTTTAATATTAACTGTTTTTATGTATTTTATTGTTGTAAGCCGCCTTGGGGCGGCTTCTGCCCTGAAAGGTGGCCAAGAAATATTTTAAATAAATAAAATTGCCTTTTTCCTCCAGATTTAATCCTATGAACCAGGGGTAGGCAACTTGCAGCTCACCAGATGTTTTGGCCTACAACTCCCATCAACCCTAGCCAGCATAGGCAAGCACAGATCAGGGGAGTTGTAGGCCAAAGATCTGTAGGGCCACCAGCTGCCCAGCACAGCTGTAAAGGAAATCAATTATTGCAGAAACGGATATCTAATTAGTAGATATGAGGGATTTTGGAGAGAATTCTTTCAACTTCACTCATCTTTTATTATTATACAGTGGCTTAAAACCAGAGATGCCTATCACTTAAACTCCATCACAGAAACAAATCCACTTTTTACTGATTTAATTTTGGTAGTGCTTTTCATTTGCGAAAGTGCTCTGTCACCCAATTATTCCCATTTTGCAGCTGAGGGCCTGAGTGAGGGGAGCCACCCAAAGCCACATCATGTCCTCAGCAGAAGTACTGTTTGAACCCACTGCTCCAGGCCCAAGTCCATCCAGCACTGAATCACACTGTGCCTTTACTAATTCTTTCCTGCTTGACATATTAGAAAAGATGTATCCATAGCACAGATATTGCAGAAATCTGTCCTTGCTATTTTTGCATAGCAGTTAGTCTTTAAAGACCCCCAGTTGGAAAACAGGTTGAACAGTTTTCACTTTCCAAATTATTATTATTATTATTATTATTATTATTATTATTATTCAGTGGCTTAAAATCAGACATTTCTGGGTCACTACAACTGTAACTGCTAACTTATTTGTAAAAACATAATGATGTGTAATATGTTCTTTCATCAACAATACCAATGCTGTCTTTCACTTAGAAGTTTCAGATATTATCAACATATGCCAACATTAGCAACTTTGCAAATAACTCATGAGTAGCAATGTGAGAATTTTTCCCACAAGTCTTTTATAAGCTATCTGGGTATATATTTTCTTTATTTAGGCTGCAATCCCATACATACATACCTGAGAGTAAGTCTCACTGAACTCAGTGGGACTTACTTCTGAGTAGACATGCACAGGATTGCACTGTTAATTTATTTATTACATTTATAACCCATCTTTCCTTCTAGTAGCTCAAGACAACATACATGGCTGCCTCCCCCCATTTTATCAACACAATAACTGTCTGAGGTAGTGGTTAGGCTGAGAGAGAGCAACAGGCCCAAGGACACCCAGTCAGCTTCATAGTTGAGCAGGGATTTGAACTTGGGTCTCACCAGTCTAGTCCAAGACTCTGACTACTACACCACATTGGCTCTCTTAAAGGTTTGCTAATATTCCAGTCTTCTTAAGAGTTCTGTGAAACTAGAAAGCTTGCATATTTCACCAACCTAACCTGCGCCAGTGAAATATTATAATTTAACCTGCTTCGTATCTCCTGAACTAGAGGGACCGGTTTAGGAAATTTTAACCTACAATATTTAGGAAAGAAAAGGAAGGGGAATATCCCTTTTGTAGCCTGCCTACCCAATGAAGGCTAAGTGGAAATGGTTGTATTAACTCAGCACAACCATGGAATCCACCTGCTCCTGCCCACCACACAAATCCAGCAGAGCATTTTGGTCCTCCACACTCCCCCTTCTTGCTCACAGACCATCTTCTTCTATGCGTTCAGGTGGCTACTTCCTTTCACTTACATCTCAGCTGGTGTTTCACTTCTGTCTAGGTCAAGAAAAGACAGACAAGCTTTTAGGGCTGCTCTCATTCCAAGCAATGTCAGGAGCAAAAAGCTGGGAGATCTCCTGGGTCCTCCCCAGTGCGCATCATTAGGGGAGCGTGGAAGTGGATTTATTTCCTCAGACACACCCATAAAGATTCGGACCTTATACTGATGGCCAGGCAGGCTGGGGGCGGCAGTCCAATGCATCTGGGGAGCATCAGGGTGGGGAAAGCGAGATCACCTCCCACCTTGTCAAGTCAGACTGGATTACTTGACCTAAAGAAACAGGGATGGATCCAGACTTCATCATAATTAATCCAGACTTCAATCCAGACTTCATCATAATAACTCACTGATATCAGTGGGACACGAGTTAGTCATGACTTTAATTAAGTATGACTAAGCCAGGATCCAGTGCAGAGAATGATGGGTGGATAGACAACTCCAGCTAATTGATTAGACAGACAACTACAGCATAGATGAGGGTAGGCAAACCCTTTGAGACAGCACAGCTGAAGAGACTGGGGCTTCCTCCCCCTCCCACGGGGCACACATTCTAAAATAAAGAGACCCCCCCCCCAACTCAGGCTTCCAGTTTTAGATGGTCCTCAGATATGCTTCAGCCAACACGACCTTCCAGCCTGGAGTTGGAGAGATCAAACCTCCCATTCCTGCTCCTCCAAACCCACCCCCGAAGTTTTACTCTCAGTGCAACAGATTCCCCTCCACTTGCCCAACTTGCTTAGAAACCAGGAAAAATATTTGCACAGATATGTAGCCAAAACCTCCATGATAGTTTCTCTGTTTTTTGCACAACTCCAAGTGGTGATGTCGCTTTAAAGCTCCAGTTCTGCAAGACATGCTTCCTTGGGAGCCAGCCCCCCTGTGCTCCATGGGGCTGACTACCCAGGAGAGCTGCCTGGCCTTGCTGTGAGAACCCACATCCCAAGCAGCCCTGGCATCTGTACCCCAGTTGCCCTCCAGTGTTTTATGTTCAACGGTGGTCCCAAATGTTTCTTAGAGCATCTCTTCTTTGAAAGAAAGAAACCAAAGTAGCAGGATGGCTTACAACACAAAGGATGGCACTGTGGTGGGAGACGTGGAAAGCTGGAGAGGGTAGGGTGGATCCAGATTTAGTCACACATAGAGGAGATCCATGGAAATCAATAGGACTTAAATGAATCCTAACTTAAGTCGCAATAGATTTCAGTGGGTCTCCTCTAAGTATGACGAAGTCTGGAGCCAACCTGATGTCTCACTTGTTTCATTTACAATCCTATACTGGTCTACTCAGAAGTAAGCTCCACTGACTTTCAGGTAAGTGCCTATCGGATTGCAACCATCTATTTTTGGCATTTTTAAGTAAAATATCTGCTAAGAAAAGAGAGAGGCTCACCAGCAGCTGACGTCGAAATCTGAGGGCGCCCTTCCTTCTTTCTCGGGGAAGAAGCGTTGCTGGATTCCTCCGGAGTCTCGCTCCGATCCGCAGCCAGCACGGTTAACTTCGCCGCGGGCGAGGCAGCCCAGGGCATAGCCCTGAGCAGGCCTCCCAGGAAGGGCACCTGGCGCTCGCTCCCGAAGCCTAGGAGGAGAGGCGCGCAGCGCGGACGCCTCTCCCCGGGGCAGCAAGCGGAGGTGAGGGGCTCCCGCGCCGGCTGCACCCCGGGCACCGCGAAACGGCCGCTTCTGCCCCGCCTGGCGGGGGCGCCGGAGCTCTCGAGGGCAGGCGCTGCCGCGGCAGAGACGGGAAGCGCTTCCTGACACGTGTTTCTCTTACGCAGCTGCGGAAACCGCGCGAGACCCATCAAGGGGGAAGAGGCATCGCTGCAGCTCTAAGCCCAACCCGCCCGAGGAAGAGCTCTGCGAAGCTCGGAAGCTTGCAAGATCTTACAACCGCCTCAGCTGGTCGGATGACAGATATCTGGGGCCATCCCGCCAGAGTTCTCACCTGAGCGGAAGCCCTACTGAATTCAGAGGCGAATTTCTGACTAAATATGCCTAGGATTGCGCTTTACGTCCCAGCTCACGGGGACCTACTTCGGAGTGAAGTAGGATTGAGCTCTGTCGTTGAAATTAATGGGACGTCGAAGTCCACTTTGGCTGCCTTGTGCCCACCGCTTTTATGCAGTAAGATGCCCCATCTCCAACAAGAAAAGCAAAACGTCTCCACCTTCTAAGCAAAGTTTGGTTTTATCAGGAATTTTTTTAATGTAGTTGGATAATTATAATGGCTTTGCATGTATGTGTGGTGATGAACCTCTTTTAATTATATTTCTAATTTTAAAAACCTCAGATTAGATTGGGGGGGTAGAGGTTAAGAGAGCAGTTTTGTATTATTTATGTGTGTGCATGCATGCCACACATACATGCACAAGGTTTTACTTTCAGTAATGCATATTTACTCAGAAGAACTCCCATTGTGTTCAATGGGGCTTGCAATCCTATGTCTGCTGACCTGGAGTAAGCCCTATTGAACTCAGTGGGACTTACTTCAGAGGAGGCATGCAGAGTTTCATTGTTGCGTTTTAACAGGGCAGAAGCTACAGACTTCTTGTCTAACTTTCTTATACATTTTTGTGAACAGGATAATAGAAAACATTATACCCTCATGAGGGGAAGGAACCTTTAGGAACTGCATGTGGAGGCAAGGCAGTGAGGAAATGATGTTGGGGATGGGGGGCACAGAAAGGACAAAATGAATTGGATGAGTAGCTTTGTCCTAAACGTTCAATTTTGAAAGAGGCATTGAGGCTCCCTTCCTAAACATATTTATGCTGAAGTAAGCCCTGTTTGATTTTGTTGGGAGCTTCCAATAAGCATGCTTCCGCTTGCAGCCTTATTTTAATTTCCAGTTGATCAGTTATAATGTTCCTTTGAACAATACCTTTCTTTCCTGTATCCAGAGGGATCCAGCAACCGTAAAATATTAGATTATAATGCTGATTTGATAAAGGAATGGACTATGCACTTGATATAGTATACATACTACACCAAGGTATAGACAGAGGGTTCTCATCTTTCCGTCTGCAGCAGCTAAACAGATGTGGGTGCGGTGAGTGCATAGATAGGAGGCTGCCTGGGAACCTATGCTGCCTTGAACTCCCTGGAGTGAGAATCCTGGGATATAAATGAAATGAAAAAATAAGCACACAGACAGTAACCACCACCAGGAGATGTACCCTTCTCTAGTCAAAAGAGGGTAACTGGATGGTGCTAATCTCCCCATCCCATTTAAGTCTTGTTTTAATTTTTAAAATCCTTTTTTTTGAATATCCAGCCCAAAGGGGCTTTTTTTTCTGTTTTTCAAAAGTGTTGTGCGCACACGTTGCAGATGTGTGGGCACAACACCCTTTCATTTGCTCAGTCCCACTTAAGCCAGTCAGATGGGCTTCCAAGTAAATGAGCTTGGTTAGGGTCAAGCAGTCAAAGCAGTGCTTGGGGGCGGGGGGTTCCCTTGAGGAAAAAGTTGCCAGGGCTCCCGCTTCCCCAGAAGGCCAGTTCTTAGCTTGAGCAGCTCTTCTCTCTAATCCCAGAGAAGGTTGTGGATACTCACTGGAGATGGAAGCACACTCTGCTGTACTGAGCCTGGGCGTGTGTGTCTCCTCAGAAGGAAGTAGAACTGAGTTCAATGGGAGTTACTCCCAGGGAAAGGAAGGCCTGTGAGTTCACTGGGGCTTACTGCTGAGTAGACGCGGATAGGATTGCTCTGTAGATGAAATAACTAGGACTTGCCAACCCTGAAGCCTCAGGCTGGCTAATACTGCCTTCAACCCCTGCCCATACTCAGACAAGCCTTCAGAAGTCTGAAGATTATTTTACCTCCTTTTTATGCAGATATAAACTCCACTGGCCACACCAGCTGGGGATGTTGGGAGTCCTAGTCCAATGCACCTGGGGGCACCAGGTTGAGGAAGGATATGGATGGGGAAAGGGAGCTTACAGGTTATTGATTAATGCCTCCTGCTTGTTGCCTACTTGCTTGGTTGTTGGTCTCTAATTTTAAAAAAGGGCCAAGTTTTGAGACTGCTCAGCATTTTGATTTGGAATAGTGGCACTTTTTACAGCTATTACTTCATATGCTCAGAGATCTAGGCCCAGTTTCAAAGCTAGCACAAACAGTATACTTCATATTTCACCAGGCAAGTGCAAAAACAGGTTTTCCCCCACAGAGGAAAATGTTTCTTGGGATTGCGTTTAGAATCCAACTTGGAACTGCGGAAATGCAATCTAGAATCCTCACATTCTAAAGTTCTGCGTTCTACACGACACAAGTTCTACCCCTACATACTTCATCTATGTTTTCTTCTAAAATTTAGGTCAGGAAGAGGCCGGTTTTCAATGTAGCCTTTTAAATTCAAATAAGACCCCCCCCCCCATATTATTCACTTCTAGGCTTCAAGGAAGAGAAAAGGGGGAGTTCATTACCCAGTGTCTAGATTAATTGCTTCGTTTGTGCACTCCACATCCAACTCCTTTTCTTGAGCTCCAGATTTTGTCTTCCAAGCTCAAAACTTGGATCCTGTGAAGTGATAATCTATCAGTCTAGAGCAAAAAGTCATCCCCTCAGCCCTGAATAATACCTACCAAGGTGGATGCTTTTGACCCAGACATATCTAAGGCCATCAGCCTGCCATTCTGACCAGGCTGCCTCTCTGACCAGCTTCACCCAAGCTACTACTACTGCTAGTTTCAAGTGCCAGTCTTCCACTGGGAATTGATCACCACAAGAGGATGTGCAGTGCAATCTGATGCATGCCTATTCAGAAGTAAGCCCCAGAGAGTCCAGTGGAGGTTACTCATAAGCAAATGGGTGTAGGATTGAACCTTAAGGGCTGCTGGGTTGTGTACGTGGAAGCTTACTTCTCTGTTACTGCAGCCTATGCTAAGCCACCCTGCCAGTCACTTGATTAAAAGACCAGAAATCTTCAAAAGAAATCAACAAAATAAATGAATGTACACCATTGAAGTTAATTAGATTTTTTTTAAAACGCTTAACTTTGGCTAGATTTGGACCTAAATTTTTATGGCTAAAAGAGAAACCTGAAATGCTTCTAGACACACTGGAATAATTGTTAAAACAGAATAGGAGACTCCAGCATCACAATCAGAACATATTTACCTGGAATTCAGCATAATTTAAAACCAATGGGATTGGGGGGGAATACATGTGGTGTTCCCTGCCCCCCCCTCCCAGTTGTGGGGGGACAGAGAAGGGCTGCAATGCTAGCTTTCCTGCAGCAGGATCCAGTCCCAGGCATATTTTCTCAGAAGTAACTTCCCTTGAGGCCAATGGGCTGTCCTCCCTAGTGAGTGAGTGTGTGTGTGTGTGGGGGGGGGGGGACAGACCTCTCTCAGCCCCTGCCATGATCGCAGCACATAACTCGCTCTGCAGACTCAGTAAAGTCTGAGAGACCCCCTCCCCCAAGAAGCAGGAGGTCTCCCTTTGAACTGCAGCCCTCAAGAGGCCCGCACCAATTGCCAAGGTAACCCCCACGCAGACACTCAGAGGTTGGTCCCACCGTGTGGGCTGGGGCAGAGCCTTCAAGACCTGGCCGCCCAAAGTTCTCCTGCACCTCCACGGAAAACGGAAGGCTCTCTGCAAGAAGACTCTGCGGCAGCGGCTCTTCCCCCACTTGGTGCCTCCATCTGAACACCCGGATCATCCTCGGCTGCGACTCTTCGCAAGAGCCCAAATGCACCTTGCTAGAATGCGACGTCCACATAGAAACCCGCCCAGCGGGTTTCTGAAATTTCTGAAATGCCGCCCCTCGAAGGTCTTGAACAAGGAAGTGCCTGCAGCGGAAAGCATGCGAGGGCACCCCAGGCTCATCAGAGCTGCATCCAGGCGGGGATGCTGCGCTTCCTCCACCTCACCACAGCCCTGCTGGCTGGAGATGATGGGAGTTGTAGTCCAAAGACATTGCCAGGTGGAGGAAGGCCGCATAGGGTTTTTCATACAACAGAAGGCAGCAATAAAAGCTTTGCACAACTCCCCATCCGTCCACCCCTCTACTGTCATTTTCCATTGTGGGGAGATGGAGAAACAACAACAAACTCTCTACTAAGTTACATGGCTGCAACATCAGTGCAAGAACGCTTATGGAATTACTTTGTTCCAGGACAGGAAAAATAGAACAAAGGAAGAGCCCCCCCATACATACAAATAGACACCAAATGGCCCTCCTCCTAGTCTCCCCAATTTTCAAGGAGGAGTTGAAACAACGCAATCCTATCCACAATGACCCCATTGCTCTAGAGTAAATAGGCATGGCAAGCAAGTAAACAGGCAAGCAAAAGGGGGGAAATTAAGACACATTTTTGACTAGCATTAAATGCAGAAAAAAGACATACAGATGAAGAAGGCTGGGGGGGATCTCCCCTTTACGCTTTGAAAGAGCCTTGGGGGTGGTGTTAAGGTGCAATAAACTGAGCACTTTTAACTGTTGTTAAAGGAGTGCATAACTGTCTGGACAGAGCCCTAATTTATTCGTGTCTAGATTCTGGAGCCTATAGAAGCACTGGGCTCTTCCTTGTTGTTCAGCTCTCTAGGTATTGCTCTTTTCTCGCTGAGTTCTAGAGGGGCCGCACCAGGAGGGCTTGGAATAGAATCCGCCCTTTAAACTCTGAAGCAGAATATTTGGATATCAACCACCCATTTTCTTCTGAAATTTCTAGAAGCACTTGTACTCATTCCTTCTTCCCGTTTTAGGAATAGGCAATGAACTTCCCGGGGTTTTGTTCCTAGAATTTAGAAGCGAATAATTGACTACGGAAAAGGCGGGAGGGAGCTCATTTCTTCTTTTACTTCTAAAGGACTCATACTCTTTTCCTGCCCTACATTCTAGAGGAAAATGCAAAAACCATACCAATCCTTCTTCCTTACATTCTAGAAGCGAATAGGGGATATATATGTCAGGTGTTGGCTTTTGCTTGAATTCTAGAAAAGCCTTTTTCTTACCTGAACTCTAGAAAATGCAGACATTTTTATTATATTCTGGAGAAGACTAGGGTGCTCCTTCCTTCCTTGAATTTTGAAGGTACGTTTACAGGAAAGAGGTTCTGGGGATTACTTCCTTGCCTTATAAAGAAGAAATAACAACTTTGGAAGGAAATATATAGAAATTTGATCAGGAGACATTGAAGAGGGGTTTTTTTTTGTAGTGAGGAGAGGGAATGGACAAGCAACCATGACAAATTGAGAGTAGATGAGAAGATACTTTTATGTACACACACACACACACACACACACACCCTGGGTCTGTTTTGCTGTTACATCTATTATTTATCAGAGAATGAAAAGCAGACAGATTAAATGTATAAGGTGCCCTTTAAAAAGAACAATGAGGAAAAAGGCAGTGATGGGAGGGCGGAAGAAAGGAAGGGATGTGATAAAGGTTTATTGATTGAGCAATAGAGAGAAAAATGCGTAGCTATCAGGCTTTTCCGTTACATCTGTTCTTCCATTCATATTATACCTGGTGTCGCTGCCCCACGTCTTCCTTTCTGTACTACGCTAATTCGCCAAACAGCGCGACCGTAAAATCCAAATATTGCTCCGGCTTCTCTCGCCTCTTTTCAAGCTCCTCCGCATGAACTTCCTTCGGAGCTCCCCGGGTCCGCCGCTCCGCTCCGCTCCCCTCCCCTGCCGATTTAGAGGCGAAGGCGGCGGAGCGCCCCCCCGGCCCTAACGCAGATTCCCGCGTGGCTTGGGGGATGACAGAAGCACGTCCCGCGCTCGCTCTGGGTTTCCCGGAGCAGACTTTTAACCCCCTCCGGTCGGGGACGAAACAAAGAGCGGCGGGAATCGTTCCGCCACAACACGAGGCAAGAGAGAGGTCCTCGTCTCCCCGCCGCCGAATTTTCTGCCCGTCCAGCGCACCAGGCGCGACGCCTGCCCTCCCGCCTCCAGCCCTTCCGGAGGGACGGCTTGGCCCCCGCGGCCCTCGGCCTGCGCGTCCGAGGGCCGGCGCCTGACGCGGGGCTCCCTCGAGCCCCGCGGGGCGGCGGCCTAGCCAGCCAGTCCTGCTGGGGCGCAGCCGCCAAGGGGCGGCCTGTCAAAGCTTCGGCCCGCGTCCCCCTCCGACGCGCCGCCCTCCCGAGCGAGGAGAAAGGCGGCCGCTCGAGCGGAGCTGAACGCGGCGGCGGCGGCCCGCGGGGAAGGGCGCTGGGCGCGCTCGCCGCCCGCCTCTCCAGCTGCGGGGCGCTGCTGAGGAGATGGCGGGGTGTGGAGAGCCTCGCGGGGCCGGGACAGCCGGAGAGGCCCGGCCCCCTCCCAGCAGAACACGACGACGACCACAGAGCCGGACGGAGAGCTGCGGCGGCCTCGCCAGCCCAGCCCAGCCCAGCCGCGCGCGCCCACAGCGAGCGCGAGCGAGGAGAGCGGCCATCTTGAAAGCGGTGCGCGGGGGAGGTGGAGAGGGAAGCCGGGGGCGGGGGGACAAAGGGGCGCAGGGCTGCCGGAGCAGGAGCGGCGCTGCCCCGGGGGGGGCGCACGCCCTACCTGATCCCGGATCCTCTCTGGGGGCGCCGACGCAGCGAAATAGGGGACGGAAACAAAGCGCCCCACGCCTTCCGCCCCACGTACGCCGGCCGAGCTCCGATGGAAGGAGATGCATGTACAGATGGGCAGAGACCCTCCGAGCGGCGGTCCCGCCTCTCGCTGCTGGGCTACAGGAGGGGGAGGGAGGGAAGGAAGGCGGCGGAGGGGCCCTCCCCCTCTCCTCCGGACGGAGAGCCCCGCCCCTTTGGGGGGCCTCACGTGACTTCATTCCTTGAGGGTGTTTGCAAAGGAGCCAAGACCCTGGGAAAAAAAGGCGGCGGGGTGGAAGAGGGGACGCGCAGTCTAGGGTCTTCTCCGCCTCGGTCTTGAGGCAGACAAACTTCGCATCCAGACAGTACGGAAACAGCCCCCCACCCCTGACAGCCAGACTGCAAACACGCCGAGTTGCTCTCAGCCGGAGCCAGACGAAATTTGGAAGGGCAGCGACCTCCTTCGGCTGTGTGGGGATGCTGATGCTAGGAACAAAAGCGACGGCGTTGCGCCCCCACGGCCCGGGCCTGGCCCTTTGCTGGAGGAAAAAGGTACAGGGCGAAGTGGTGAAGGAAGGGAAGGGGGAGTAGACACCCGTATTATTTGTCGCCCCTCGTTAAACAAAACCCAGCTGTTTAGTCTATGGATTACACAAAAGGACGACAGTACAGACGTGTTTTCGGTTCTGATACAAGGTGTGAGGGTTTTTAAAAAATATGTTACTGTCTGGATCCTCCTCGTTAATTAACTTCCAATTCAGCCCCCACCGTTTTTACATGCACTTCCAAGAAGGCGTGGTTTGGTTGAAGGTTGAACAATTGTCACGTGAATAAAGATTCAATGAATTCTAAATACAACTTAACTACAATTCCGCGGTACAACTCAACGCAGCCATTAAAAGTGACAGGAAGGAATTAGGAAGGACTTAAAAGAAAGCGAGAACACAGACAAACGAAAAACAACACCCACCTTCTCCCAGGTGTCGGTATTTTTATAAAGGCACCTATGGACACCAAGGAGGGGTACATACTCTCACTCCCATAGTAAAAGGTTTACTAAAAGTCCGACCTCATCAAACGCAACCTTTATAACCTCTCATTTCTTAACGAATCCACAATCATAAAAGAAACCAATAAGACATCTTGCAAAGCCGGAATGGAAATAAAGCTGGGAAACTGCAGATTATGGTTTTTTTGCAGTGAGAAATGACCCACTTTTAGGGCGTGTAGATTAAAATTACGATCTTAAAACACAGCTGGGCACCATTCCAGATGTGTGCTCTAATCAGCCGACTTTAAAATATAGACCGCTTAGCACCTACCAAGGCAATGTGAATACTATATGAACGTTATATCAAGTCCACAGCATAACACTTCCTTTCACTCTGAAACACTGCGAACGATGGGATTTACTCCCAAGTGAATGTTTGTGGGTGTAAACATCCCATTGATGATTTAGAAAATATACTATCTGTGTTAGGGAATCGATTGTAAGCCCCAGCTGTTTTAATTTGCTTCGCATGAGTAGATTTCTCTGAGAGATGGCAGGGTTTATTTGAACCTTCGTTTCCCCGCTCCACTTTCTAATCGTTTCCCAGGGGAGAATGGAATTATGCTGGAGAAGGAGTCAGTTTTGCGCAAGAATCCGTAGTCCAAAGTAAAATCCTTGCTCCTTTATTGCTCTGGTTCCAAAGGTCCAGAGGGCTAGCCCCTCTTAGTCTGTAGCGGCAAAAACAACAGAGTCTCGTGACACCGTAAAGACTAACCAATTCATTATGGCATCGTAAGCTTTTCGAGGAGTCCACTTTTCTGACGAAGTGGACTAGTCCACCATAGGTTATGACGCCATAATAAAACCCACTATTCGTGAATGTTCTCGTGTAGTTGCAGTTATTAGAGACATCATGGACATCAAAAAACCAGCTGTGTTGGCGGGAACTCGAGATTATTTAAAACAGCCACGTCTCGCTCTTGAGTAGTACTATAAAGGCCGATCGCTTCTCTCCCCACGTTTTTCATGCACATTTATGTGTGGACAAGAGATTAGAGTCCTCACGAATTATGAATGCGAGGTGATTGGCATGTGCGGATTCTCCAGTTCGCGCTAGTGATTATGATTTCAGACCCAGGTGGTGATAGCTACTGCGGAATTAATCCTGAATAAAGGACTACTGTGAATTGGTGTGGACTAATTCTGATATGGAATCTGGCTAATTGCCGTCAGTTCGGAACTAAGGAAGCTGATCCCGAATTAATGCAGGGTGTTTTTTTCCTTTTGTGCGTGCGTGTGTGATTTAGTATAAATTAACCACTTTGGCTGAGTGTCGCATTTCCCCCTCCACATTTCCCCTCCATTGGGGTTTATGAAGTTGCCGTCACCATCCTTGAAGCAGTGGCAACGGTCGGAGGCGACCAAAGCCAAGGGACATGCGGCTGGATTCTGTAGTGATCTTCATTGGACCATTGAAGTAAATGTGCGCCTATACCTGGATTGGATCGAGTCATTTGAATGAAGGCTGGGATTTCGCCGGGCGGTGTTGATGGTTCAGTGGTCAGTGGCAGCACTAGAAAAAACTATTGGAGGGGGGGCATAGAAGGGGCAAAATGCCTTTGGCAGGGAGGTGAGTTTGTGAAAAGTGCATTTCTTTCAAGTAAGTACAGGGGTCCACCAGCAACGGGAGACGAGCCACTTGTCCGTGTGCGTAGGGGGGGGGGGCTCGCCCTTCCCCCTCTGGTGCCGCCTACATCAGTGGAACAGTCTCCCCGCTGGCCATGAGAACCCCGAAGGCGCGTCTGTCTTTCTGTCTACTCTAGGTCTGAAGAAAGTGGGGAGCAGCCATACCTCGGTGGGTAATGTTTTTTGGGGGGGTGGAGGTCCTGTGGTCTTATGAATCCCACTTCTTACGCACGTAGTTTTGAAAGGAAGAAAGACCAGAACGGTGAATGGGGATACACAAACAAATGTGAAGGAAATGGATCGAGGGAGGCGGCCGGAAGACAGGATGCTGGGGCAGGACGAACAAGTCCTGATGCTTCGGAATGGCGCGGGCGGTCCTTGAAGACCGAGAAGACGGGAGAACAATGGGCGGGCGGGCGGGCCCGGCGGCGTAAGGTAGACCGAGCCGTGGCGGAGAGGACAGCGGCCCGGAGGAGGGGACGGACGGGCCTGTTTGTTCACAAGGGGACAGTCCCACCTGCCGTCTCCAAGGAGGCAGCCTCCAGCTGTGTTCTGGCTGGGGATTATGGGAGTTGTGATCCCACACTGGTTGGGGAAGGGCGAGAGATCTGCTTCGATCCTTCGACTCGCGACTTCTCTTCCCATCCCCGTTTCTGGTCTCAGTTCCGCTCCAAGAGCCACCCGCGCAGACTCCGCAGCCCTCAGCCACAGCGCCCGGCTCGCCTTCTGAGGGAAGCCTCGCTCTCCGCTTGCCGCTTCTCTGGCTATCAAAAGATGGGCGGCGGCGAGAGGGGTCAGCAGGGCGTTGCCAGTGGCGCAATTGGGCCATCTTAGACTCCGGACTTAACGGTCGTACAGCCCCTCTGCCCCCTTCAAACGGAAGCGTCGGTGGCTAAACTGAAGTGTGGCAAACCAGCCCGTCCGGGTCGGCCCCTGCTGCTCACGCTGCTGCGGGAGGCCTGGAGTCCTGCCCCGGTCCCTTGTGCTTTGCCTTCCTCCGGCCGTCGCCGGTGCGCCACAAGACCCCTGCGTGGGGCCGAAGGGAGGACCGTGGCAGCCGCTGCGGGAGTGCAGGCAGGATTCGGACCGAAGCGCCAGGACGCCGGATGCGCGGGATTGCCCCCGACCCCGGCTTCCGTGCTCCCTCTGCGCCGAACTGCAGCCCTCGCGGGAGCTCCGGAGAAGCGGATTGCCCCTGCAACAAGAGATGGCGGTGCGCGGCCCCGCTCGTGCTGCGCGTCTTTGCGGGCGGCTTGGTCTTGAATGGGCACCGAAGACCCCGTAGATGCACGACGCGACCCGCGCCTTGCGGAGGTGAAAGCTGCGAGAACCGGGTTCTCGGTCTGGATGACCTTCCGGGCTCTCCGGGGGGCGTGGCTCCGGGGACTGTCAGGATGAGGTTTCAGTTGTCCCGACACCCCTGGGCCACTCCAGAGCTCTGCCTCTAGTGACAGCAGATATCGGGATTCAAAGGAAGCCCTGGTAATTCTGAAGAATGTTGGAAATGGGTTGCAATAAAATCACAGCCAGTCCTCCACTTAGTCCAAAAATGACTTCAGTTTCCCTGCTCTAGGAAGAAAGTTCTGAGACCAGTCGGTCTGACCTCTTTGGGACGGTGATGTAACAGTGTGATTCT
Source organism: Heloderma suspectum (assembly GCF_057233095.1). Taxonomy (NCBI): domain Eukaryota; kingdom Metazoa; phylum Chordata; class Lepidosauria; order Squamata; family Helodermatidae; genus Heloderma; species Heloderma suspectum. The sequence goes on along the minus strand of NC_139462.1, from coordinate 126,756,770 downwards.
ACAAAATGCTGACTCCGAAGTTAGCTAGCCGAGTCTGTGGTACTACTCTGGAGTAGACGTGGTGTTGACTGCAGCCTTGAAGGCTGGCTTATCTCCCAGTATTGTTGTTGTTGTTCAGTCGTTCAGTCGTGTCCGACTCTTCGTGACCCCATGGACCATAGCACGCCAGGCCTTCCTGTCCTGCGCTCTCTCCCGGAGCGTGCTCAGGTTCATATTCATTGCATCCGTGATGCTATCTAGCCATCTCATCCTCTGCCGTCCCCTTCTCCTTTTGCCTTCAGTCTTTCCCAGCATCAGGGTCTTTTCCAGGGAGTTTTCTCTTCGCATTAGGTGGCCAAAATATTGGAGCTTCAGCTTCATTATCTGTCCTTCCAGTGAGCACTCAGGGTTGATTTCCTTTAGGATGGACTCATTTGACCTCCTTGCAGTCCAGGGCACTCTTCTTCTCCAGTATAGTACTGGAGTCTTCTCCAGTATAGTATCTCCCAGTATAGCGTCCTCTTATCCCCACCACCTTCTCAGGGCCATCCACTAACATGCGTTAACAGTAAAACCCTATAGGTGTGTTCTCAGAATTAAGTCCCATAGAGTTCACTGGTACACACTGGTTAAGTGTGTATAGGATTGTAGCCTTAGTCCCAGTCGGAAGCTAGTGCCTCAGTGGTTTCCCTTTTTAGGCACCCCCTTTCTAGTCTGAATCTTTCTAGAAAAAGAATCTTTTTGATCTGCTCTCTTTCCTGGGGCGAGGAAGAGAGAGGGTGGGAGGAGTTTGAACAGGAGCAAGCAATATTGCGAAATACAAATTTTAAAGTTGGATTCTATAGAGGCATAATTACCAATCACATCTTAAATGCCTTAATGTTCTGTTGAGTAGAATGAAAAAAATAATTCTGCATAAATTGAGAGTGTTCATATGGACTGGCTTTCCCCAGCATGGTGGCAGGGCACCAGACTGGTCTGTAAACTTGTAGAAGTTACCAGGGGATCGTCACCACCCGATGAAGAATGCTGCCTAACTCCAAAGTTCGGTTACTTACAAGACAACATGCAGCACAATCCTATTCAGATTTATTCAGGAGTACATTTCAAAGGGGCTTACTCCCAAATAAGTGAGCATAAGATTATAGCAGTAGCCCTCTCCTATCTTTTGTTTCTCTCAGGCCAAGAACATGTAAATTGAAAGCACAGGGTTTTTCTTTTCTTTTTGTTCAGCAAAGAGCAGCTTATACACTCAACAGAACCAAATGGCAAAACTTTTTCTAGTCTGGACCTCCACAAATGTTCTCACTGACAAAATTCCGCACAGAGAGAAAGCTAGTATATTTAGAAATACAAAGACAAATGAAGAACACCGAAAGTGTGACCCCCCTGCCTCCTTCTTATTTATGTATACAATCTGAAATGTCACTCAGCTACACAGACTAAAAGTTGGTCTGAAAGTTCTTGGGTGTTTGATCCTGATCACACGCAAGCGGCTATGTAGGTCAGTGAAGCATCGTTAAGGATGCTTCACAGACCGCCTGAGGATCGGGTCCACCTCCACGACGACGACGAGTACCTTCCTGTTTTAAGGACCGCAGAGGGAAATCTATAATTCTCAATTACACCCTTGGTTAGCAGATAATTCTGTTTTGGCTGAAGGCACGAAGTTCTCTGGGGAAAGGGGCCGACACTTTCGACACACATGCCCCTCATCCTCCAAACGCTGGGGAGAGGCTCCGGGCCGCGCAACCCGACGCACGTTTACTCGGAGGCGCGTTCCTGCGTGGAGCTTGTTTCCGAGGAAGTGTGGCTAGGATTGCAGACAGAATGGGATTCCATTGAGCGGACCTTTCCTTCCGTAAGGGTACAATCCTATGCATGTTTAGAGAGACAAAAGTCCTACAACTCCCAGCATGTCCCAGCCAGCATGGCTGGTTGGGGCATGCTGGGGGCTGACAAAATATGCATAGGATTGCACTCTAAACCGGCTTTCCTGAGGGCTGGATTCCGTTCATTCCACCCCGCGCAGAATCCTTGACAGGTGGAGCGTCTGGGGCGAACCTTTTGTTTCGTGGGCAAAGATGCATCTGTGAAAACGTCCATCTTTGGAGGCTCGGTAAAGGCCGGGGCTGGCCGTGTGACCAGGGCCTAACTTTGGAGAGCGGCGCGGGGGAGCCCTCGCAGGCCGAGGGCAGATCCGACACCGGGGCTGTGGTCGGGGCACCTCCCAGCGGGGGGCGGGGCCAGGGCTGCGGCAGCATGGGGGCTCACAGCCTTCTCGCCAGGACCTGGGCCTTCGCAGAGGCTCATCGCGACGCTTCAGAATGGGGAAAGACCTGCACAAAAGCTAGGAGGCCGCCGAGCGATCCGTGGCTGGAGAACGAGAGGGGGCCGGAGTGGAGGTTCCCCACCCCTATTGCGGAAAGGCTCTCTTTTGCCTCCCCACCGGCCCACCCCAAAGATGCCACCGAGGGTTATTCGCTCCGTGGCGCCATTGTCCTCGCCGCGCCTTCCAGAGATGCGCCCGCGTCACCTGGGTTCTTCTCGCTCGCTGCACATCAGCCAAACTCCCCCAGTGAGTCGGGACCGGTTTGTACTTTCGGCGGAATCACGCCGTCAAGTTTTCCACTTGTAGAAACTTTCCACTCTGGGCTACGAGGGGGGAAGCGCGCAGCCTCGCCCTCAAGGCTATTTTCCTAAGCGGGGGGAGCCGTCGTCGTAGGAAGAGTCATCCAAATAGGCGACCCTCTCCCACCCGCATCCCGAAATGGGACAGTCCGAGCAAGGCTCCGCGCTGTACTCCGCCGAATGCGCGAGGTCGCCGCGGTTGCTCTGCTGCCGCTGTGCGCCCCCCCCCCCGACTCCGCGCCCCGAAGGGCTGGGCAACGCGCACAAGTGCCTCTTCCACAGCAGGGAACGGCGCACCGCTGGACGGTGACGGCCCCTGACTGTGGGAAGCGAAGAACCACCTCCGCCTCCATAGCCACACCCCCGAAGCCCTCACTACCTTCATTAGTCAACCCACCGCCCATCGAAGTCGCGGGAGCAACGCGAGGCCGCCCGCCGAGGCCGCGATCAAAAGGCCGCCTTGGCCGGAGCCGTGTGGCCGGCCGCTCCCCCAGTAACGCGGCGCAGAATCGCTCTTCACTCCGCACCCCCGCGTGGGTGAGAGAGAGGGGACGCGCCGGCTGGGGCGGCCCTTCTCCGCCTGCGCTTCTGCCCGACCGAGGGCTCTGCAGTGACCGTGCAGTGCATTCTCCTTGGGCCAAAGGAGGGCTGGCTCCAAGAAGAGACCTGCCTGGCCATGAAACGCGAGATAAAGCCGCCACGCCTGGAACCCGGAGCGCAGCAGCACAGCGGCCGCTCGCGCAGGCCCTGGAACAGAAGCCCAGGGCGGGCGGCTGGGCCCCAGACCCGCTCGCGCCGGGAGCAGGCCCGCTGCAGCCGATGGGATAAGCCAGGCACGGCTGCCGTCCCGCTGACTTCAGCGAGTCTCTTCTAAGGACGGCTAAATCTGGATCCCACCCAGCAGCGTCGTTGTGCGGGAGGGGCCGGCAGGGACCGCGACGGCGCGATCCCCGCTCGAGCAGAGGCGCCGCAGCCGTGGAGGGGCGCCGCCCAGCGGGCTCGAGCGAGGCAGCTTCAGGGCGAGTGGCGAAGCCCCCGGCCGCGGCTGGCGGCGGAGGAGCCGTGCCGGGCTGCTCCGCTCCCGCGCCGGGCCCCACCCTGGCGCTGGGTCTCCCGCGCGAGCGTTTGCGCCGCCCTCGCCGAGGAAGGCGGCGGCGAGACGCCCGTCGCGAGCGCCACAGACGCGGTGCCGCAGCGGCATTCGGGCGGAGGCGCGCTCCGCCCCGCCGCCCTAATGGGAAGGCGCCGAGAGCCGCCTCTCCGCGGCCGGACACGGCCTCCTTCAGGGCCGCCAGCCAGAAGGGCCCGCGCAGGGAAGGAGAGGCCGGGAAAGTTGCCGGAGCAGAGCCGAGGGGAGACGCCCGGCTCGCCCGCCACGCGCCGCTGCTCCCTCACAGCTGCCCATTGCTGACGCACCTGTGGGTCGTGTTCCGCGCTCTCCCGGGCCACCCCGCGGCCTTGCTCCCTGCGCCGTTTCCAGAGGACGCGCACTGAAGCATGTCAAGCTTGCTATCTGTGGCAAGCACCGTAGGCTTGCTAGTCGGTCTCTGTGGCGCAATCGGTTAGCGCGTTCGGCTGTTAACCGAAAGGTTGGTGGTTCGAGCCCACCCAGGGACGGCATTGTTCCTTTTAACCTGCATTTAATTTCTCAACCGGGTTTGCATTTTCATATCGATGCACAATATGTACACAGTCATATGATTGAGCTCTCATATTGATTCTATGGTATATATACTTATTCTACCTAGATTATACATAATTTTATTTTTAAATTCTTGGTTCCATCCCTCCTAAAGTAGGAAAAGGGGAAAAAGGCAGTTTCATCATTCAGAAACACCCCTCTCCAACTTCCTCCAGCTCTGTTCTGACAGCCCATAAACATAAGAACATAAGAAGAGCCCTGCTGGATCAGGCCAACTGTCCATGTAGTTCAGCATTCTCTTCACACAGTGGCCAACCAGCTGCCCACGGGACACCCACAAGCAGGACCCAAGTGCAACAGCACCCTCCCACCCATGTTCCCCAGCAACTGGTGTGCGTAGGCTCACTGCCCCTGGTACTGGAGGTAGGACACAACCATCAGGACTAGTAGCCATTGATAGCCAAGGATTTATCTAACCCCCTTTTAAAGCCATCCAAATTGGTGGCCATCCCTACATCTTGGGGTAGCGAATTCCATAGTTTAACTATGCACCGTGTGAAGAAGCCCTTCCTTTTATCTGTCCTGAGACAATGATGAAGCAGGCTTCTCTTCTAGTGGACAAAATAACTTTTGCGTAGGAATGAAGAACTAAATCAAACAGAAAAGGCAAGACATGAAGTTCTAGGACTACTTGACAAATTAAAAATTAACAAGTCACTGGATGGATACACCTGAGAGGTCTTAAACAACTCAAGCGTGAAACTGTTGATCACCTGATAACAATATGGAACTTGTTGCTAAAATGCCAAAATGCTTTTAAACATCCACATTGGCAGTTCTCAAGCTTTTTCTTTTTGAGGATCACCTGAAAAATCGCTGGAACCTTGGCAGAGCACTTGATAAGCTTTCTCTTTGTTCTACAAATCATATCACATATATCACCCATATTTTCATAACATATTTTCTTCGATGCCAGCATCATTGCCAGAACCGGTGCCATATTAAGAACACAGGTTCCTAGGCGAGGCTACTGAGAAGGCCCCATTTATTATGAAAATCACAGGCCCTGGATCAGTTTTGTTAAACTGTTATCCAGCCAAACTGTTGCAGGTACAGATATTGTGACCAAACCCCAAATAAGGAGGCAAGACACAGAAAGGCTGGGTAAACTTGGGCCACAATGTTGTTATATGTTGTTGTTCAGTCGTTCAGTCGTGTCCGACTCTTCGTGACCCCATGGACCATAGCACGCCAGGCCTTCCTGTCCTGCGCTCTCTCCCGGAGCGTGCTCAAGTTCATATTCATTGCATCCGTGATGCTATCTAGCCATCTCATCCTCTGCCATCCCCTTCTCCTTTTGCCTTCAGTCTTTCCCAGCATCAGGGTCTTTTCCAGAGAGTTTTCTCTTCGCATTAGGTGGCCAAAATATTGGAGCTTCAGCTTCATTATCTGTCCTTCCAATGAGCACTCAGGGTTGATTTCCTTTAGGATGGACTGATTTGACCTCCTTGCAGTCCAGGGGACTCGTAAGAGTCTTCTCCAGCACCACAGTTCGAAAGCATCAATTCTTCGGCGCTCAGCCTTCCTTATAGTCCAGCTCTCACAGCCATACATTACTACTGGGAAAACCATAGCTTTGATTATACGAACCTTTGTCGGCAAGGTGATGTCTCTGCTTCTGACTATGCTGTCTAGGTTGGCCATAGCTTTCCTCCCAAGGAGCAAGCGTCTTTTAATTTCATGGCTACAGTCACCGTCTGCAGTGATCTTGGAGCCCAAGAAAGTAAAATCTGTCACTGCTTCCATTTCTTCCCCTTCTATATGCCAGGAAGTGATGGGGCCAGATGCCATGATCTTCGTTTTTTTCATGTTGAGTTTCAAACCAGCTTTTGCACTCTCCTCTTTCACCCTCAACAAGAGGCTCTTGAGATCCTCTTCGCTTTCTGCCATTAGGGTGGTATCGTCTGCATATCGGAGGTTGTTGATAATTCTCCCAGCAATCTTAATTCCGACCTCTGATTCATCCAACCCGGCATTTCTCATGATGTACTCTGCATATAAGTTAAATAAGCAGGGTGACAATATGCAGCCTTGTCGTACTCCTTTCCCAATTTTTAACCAATCGGTTGTTCCATGTCTGGTTCTTACTGTTGCTTCTTGACCCTCGTACAGGTTTCTCAGGAGACAGGTAAGGTGGTCTGGTACTCCCATCTCTTTCAGAATTTGCCACAGTTTGTTGTGATCCACACAATCAAAGGCTTTAGCGTAGTCAATGAAGCAGAAATAGACGTTTTTCTGGAATTCTCTTGCTTTCTCCATGATGCAGCGAATGTTGGCGATTTGATCTCTAGTTCCTCTGCCTCTTCTAAACCCAGCTTGTACTTCCGGTAGTTCTTGGTTCGCATACTGCTGAAGCCTAGCTTGTAGGATTTTGAGCATCACCTTGCTGGCATGTGAAATGAGCGCAATTGTGCGGTAGTTTGAACACTCTTTGGCGTTGCCCTTCTTTGGAATTGGAATGTAAACTGACCTTTTCCAGTCTTGTGGCCACTGTTGAGTGTTCCAGATTTGTTGGCATATTGAATGCAGCACTTTAACAGCATCATCTTTTAGGATTTTAAATAGCTCGGCTGGAATACTGTCATCTCCGCTAGCTTTGTTGTTACTAATGCTTCCTAAGGCCCACTTGACTTCACTCTCTAGGATGTCCGGCTCAAGTTCAGTGACCGCACTATCATGGCTATCAGGGACATTCAGATCTTTCCTGTATAGTTCTTCTGTGTATTCTTGCCACCTCTTCTTAATCTCATCTGCTTCTGTTAGGTCCCTGCCTTCTTTGTCCTTTATCATGCCCGTCTTTGCACAAAACATTCCCTTGAGATCTCCGATTTTCTTGAAGAGATCTCTAGTCTTTCCCATTCTGTTGTTTTCCTCGATTTCTTTGCATTGTTCATTTAAGAAGGCCTTCTTGTCTCTCCTTGCTATTCTCTGGAACTCTGCATTCAGTTGGCTATATCTTCCCCTTTCTCCCTTGCTTTTCGCTTCCCTTCTTTCGTGAGCTACTTGTAAAGCCTCCTCAGACAGCCACTTTGCTTTCTTGCATTTCTTTTTCTTTGGGATGGATTGAGTTGCTGCCTCCTGAACAATGTTACGGACCTCCGTCCATAGTTCCTCAGGCACTCTGTCTATCAGGTCTAATCCCTGAAATCTATTCCTCACCTCCACTGTATATTCATCAGGGATATGATTTAGGTCATACCTGAACAGTTTAGTGGTTTTCCCTACGTTCTTCAATTTAAGCCGAAATTTTGCAAGAAGCAGCTCATGATCTGAGCCACAGTCAGCTCCAGGTCTTGTTTTTACTGACTGTATGGAGCTTCTCCATCTTTGGCTGCAAAGGACATAATCAATGTGATTTCGATATTGACCATCTGGTGACGTCCATGTGTAGAGTCGCCTCTTGTGCTGTTGGAAAAGAGTGTTTGCTATGATCAGCATGTTCTCTTGGCAAAACTCTATTAGCTTTTGTCCTGCTTCATTTTGTACACCAAGGCCATGCCTGCCTGTTATCCCGGTGATTTCTTGACTTCCTACTTTAGCATTCCAATCCCCTATGATGAAGAGGACATCTTTTTTTGGTGTTAGTTCTAGAAGGTGTTGTAGGTCTTCATAGAACTGATCAACCTCAGCTTCTTTGGCCTCAGTGGTTGGGGCATAGACTTGAATTACTGTGATGTTGAATGGTTTGCCTTGGATTCGTACTGAGATCATTCTATCATTTTTAAGATTGTACCCCAGTACTGCTTTTCCCACCCTTTTGTTGACTATGAGTGCTACTCCATTTCTTCTAAGGGATTCTTGCCCACAATAGTAGATATGATGGTCACCTGAATTAAATTCGCCCATGCCTGTCCATTTTAGTTTGCTGATTCCCAAGATGTCGATGTTCAATCTTGCCATCTCATGTTTGACCACCTCCAGCTTACCTTGATTCATTGATCTGACATTCCAGGTTCCTAAACAATATTGTTCATTACAGCATCGGATTTTCTTTTCACCACCACACACATCCACAGCTGAGTGTCCTTTCGGCTTTGGCCCAGCCGCTTCACTCTTTCTGGCGCTACTTGGAAATACCCTCTGCTCTTCCCCAGTAGTATATTGGACACCTTCCGACCTGAGGGGCTCATCTTCCGGCGTCATCTCTTTTAGCCTTGTGATACGTTCCATGGGGTTTTCTTGGCAAGAATACAGGAGTGGGTTGCCATTTCCTTCTCCAGTGGACCACATTTTGTCAGAACTCTCCGCCATGACCTGTCCGTCTTGGGTGGCCCTGCACGGCATAGCTTATGGCTTCACTGAGTTACGCAAGCCCCTTCGCCACAGCAAGGCAGTGATCCATGAAGGGGGTTATTATATACATAAAGTCAATGAATGATTTATAATGGTGAAGACTGGGGGGATCCTGCTCTCTTAAAGGGCAAGTGTCCCCCACTCTAGGCCAGAGGCAGCAGATCCGCTGCCCCTGCCCCAGCACATGTCAAGATGTTGAGGGGTGACCCCGAGTCACCATCCCCTGAATTCTAGGTGAGTGGCTCACTTGAGCCCCAAGGGGGAGTCCTTCCCCCCTGCGAGTCCCAGGACCCTAGGTGGCAAGTACCAGGCGCCCCCTTTTCAAAAATGCAAGAGGACAGGAAAAGGCATGGAGCTGGCTTGTAAGCCTGCCCCCAGCACCCTCCACGTGGGACACTGGGGCTGTGTGCGCAGCCCCGCACCCCACACCTGTTTCCCTTGAGGGCAGCTGCAAACGCCGCCCTGCCTGCGACCGCTGTGCAGGTACAGTCGAGTACCGGGCTTCTTGACCGTTCTGCAGTATTTCTGGGGACTACCTCGCAGTGCTGGCTAGTGGTCAATGTGACTGGTGGGGCAGAGAGCAGGTCAGCAGAGGCAGAGCCAACAACACCAGTTTTGCTGCACAAAAGCAACAGGGCATCCATTACTTTTCCTCCATATAACCACAAACCCAACTAAATAGTAAAAACAAGGAATATCCACTGCTTTTCCTCCATGGGGGAAATGAATTGTTTTGGCCAGCTCTTCCCAGCTGGGCAGAAAAAAGTAGAAGAAAAAGAACTTTGCTAACCAAAACAGCACACGTACACACATTCTCTGTCACTCACTAACACCCAGAATCATTCACACAAAATTATTTTTTGAATTTAATATAAAATTAATCCTCTGAGGAATGGGGAAGACAAGCATCCGGTCTATAGTGTGAACTCAACAAAGTGAAACAAATAATGAAAAAGTCACTCCACACAACCATTTCTACAGCAATTTCCATTGGCTGGCTGGCCCTGAACAATTCTAAGTGGCCCAGCAGCATGCATTCTACTGCTCCCCCCACGCCCTAAGTTTGTTCTGATTGGCTAGGAGGCTGCTGGCAATGTAGCTTCCTCTCTTCTTTTTTTATAAACTTCCTGCAGGGGAGGGGGGTGTTGGTAAGGTCACCCCAGGCAGGCCTTCCCTGTGCCTTTTCCTAATGTCTTTCATGGGGAGGTCGTTCTGTGCTTGCATGCCATGTGTGTACACATGTGCAAACAAAGGCAATGAAGGGAGAAAATATTCCGCAGCAGCAGCCAGCAAGTCATGCTGTTGCCATGCATGGAGAAGGGTGGACATGCCATGAGGTTTGAGTTGTGTCAAGGAGAAAGGGAAGGAGGATCCCCACTGCAGGGACCGGCCCCAACCTCCCTGTGAGGGAGGACTGCCCAGCACCCAAGCCTGGGGTCCCCTTCCCAAAAACAGGTCTAGCCAAACCCAGCCTTTCAGTCCCCCCAAATACCCAGTCGCCACCCTCATAAGCCAAGAGGCACTGAAATTAGCACTAAGGTTATGCAGAGAGATCACACCAACTAACGGTTGGATAAAGGTTTATTAAGATTGATAAAAAGGGGTAGAGGGAAAGGGAAGAATGGAAGTAGCAAGTTACACAGAGGGTACAAAGCTAAATCACTTAACTATATACAGAGAGCTTCATGAACGCACACCCAAGCCAAAATAATAAATCTACCTGGCCTATCCTTGCATACCTAAACATGGATCTCCCTGGATAGCAACCAGCCGTCTGCAGGTCCAGGACCACCAGGATGCAGGGAGACCCCTTGCCTCAACCTCAGCCCACTTTTAAAGCCCAGCCCTGGCAACCCAGGGCAGATTTTGCTTCAGCCAATCACTGGCTCAGTCCCTGGGTGGCCCACCGTGGCCTCCAAAAGGCTGGAACTCCCCACCAGCTCCAGCTGTTGGCATTTTCCAATTAGCAGGGGCTGCAGCCTCTGGCCATGGGCAAAGGGCTGAGGAGCCTCTAGATTACAAACAATTCCAGGTGGTTACATTGGATGTGATAGTCTGAAAGCAGGCAGTTATCTTTGACACCCTCCCATTTGGGAAGATGAAATCTTGGGATGTGTACCCCAGATTTTCCATCTTCATCTAAATAAGATCAACCCTAAAACTTAAACCAATTAAAACTAATAAAACAATAAAACAACAATAAAAATGAAAAACATGTACAAGGCATATACCAATCACTAACATTACAGTTTTTCATGAACCCACTAGTTAAAATCATCCCCTTCTAATTCAATAAAAAATATTTTATTTCTTTAACCAACATAAGGGGAAGGGGAAAAAACCTATTATAACTAAAACTCTCCCTTGGTAGAGTTTCTCTGGATTAAAAAAAACATTTTACTCTAACACGCAACAAAAAGACATTTACTGGCCAAAATAAAAATCAAACCAAAAGATCCTCACTCAGACCCGAATGCTGAGCCAAGGAGGCTAGCTCAGGCCCAAAAAAGGGCACAGCATGATGGTCCTTAGCCAATTCCCCTAGCTGGCACAGCTGAGTGAATGACAGTGACGAAAGCATATCTGTGCATTCACACATATGGGCTCTGCGCCTGTGCAGAGCCTCATTTGGGAAACTTCTATAGTTGAGGAATGTTTTTGGTGGGAACTCTCCCCCACCATCCCACTGTGCATGACCGAGTGGGTTCCCGCCTATCTCCTCAGTTCCTTGAGACTGCAAAAAAACAAAAACAAGTCTCGGTTCCAAGGATCCCTCGGTATCAAGATCAGGATGATATCGACACTGAAGAGGGGAGGGTGCATGGGTTGTGTGAATGTACAGATGACCACTCAAAGAACTATAGTTACAGGTAAGCCACCTGCCTTTCTTCTTCGTCGTCTCTGTGCATCACACATATGGGCAATTGACAAACCAACTTACTGGAGGAGGGTAGGTGTCCTACTGTAAAACGGATGAAAGAACCGCTCTCCCAAATGTGCAATCTGACTTTGCATGCATGTCCAATTTACAATGCTTTATAAAAGTTGAAGGGGTAGACCACATTGCGGCCTTGCATAGGTTTAAAGTCACCCCTCTCGCAAAAGCAGCCGATGTTGCAATAGCCGTCATTGAATGCGCCTTGATTTGGTGAGGAGGCACTTGACTGACTGGTATGCCAATTTGATAGTCTGAAGTATTCAAGCAGCCAGCCTCTGGGATGACACCGGTAAGCCCTTGTTCAGACCAGCGTAACATACGAACAACCTTTTTGATTTCTGAAATGATTCAGTTCTTGCCTTGTAAAACACTAAGGCCCTTTGTACATCAAGACTGTGGGGAAGAAGGAGCGAGGGAGCAGACAAAGGGAACATCAGGGCCTGCTCCAGTTGGAGTCCCTCTGCCCTCACAAGGCTAACTGACACCCATGGCCCTGTGGGGAAGCAGAAGGAGCGAGGGAGCAGGCAAAGGGAACATCAGGGCCTGCTCCTGTTGGATTGCCCCTCCTTTGGGAGATGAGAGGGGGGAAGAGGGCCATCCCACCAGCCCTGCTGACAGTCTACCTAATTCTTTTTTCTCCCCTCCCCATTGCCTTTTCCTTGTGTGTCATGTCTTTTTTAGATTGTAAGCCTGCAAGCAGGGACTGTCTTCTTTGTTCATTGATTGTAAGCCGCTCCGGGAGCCTTTTTTGGCTGAGGAGCGGGATAAAAATACAATAAATAAATAAATTAAATCTCTCCATCTCTGAAGAAGGTGAAGGAAAAAAGGCTGGGAGCACAATAGATTGATTGATATGAAACTCCAATACCACCTTAGGAAGAAATGTGAGGTTGGGACAAAGGACAACTTTGTCTTTATGAAATGCCGTAAATGGAGTATCAATATGAAGGACATCAAGTTCACATGCCCTTCTCGATGATGTGATTACTACTAAGGACACCACCTTCCAAGACAGTAAATAGATATCAATCGTAGCCATTGGTTCAAAAGGTTTTGTCATAATCTTGCCGCACCAATGAAAGATTCCACTGTGGGGTCAGATCCCTCACTGGAGGAACCAAATTCTGTAACCCACATAGGAATTGCTTGGTGAGATGGTGAGTGACGACTGTATATCCCTGTATCTGTCCTCTCAGAACTGAGACAGCTGCAGTGTAGACTCTAATAGAGGAGAACTTAAGACCCTTCTCAAACAAGTGATGAAGGAAAGAAAGAATATCTGAAATTGAAATTTTGTCAAAGTAGGACAAAACCCTTAGGAACTGCAAAACTCTCAAACATCGTCCATTTATTCTGGTACGACCTTTGGGTGGACAGTTTTCTTGCAGCATCCAATACCTGTTGTACCTGAAGCAACATGGAACTTCGAGCCCCTTCTATCGAATTCTCCATACAGTCAGCTTCAGAGTGTCCTGATCCAGATGCTGGATCCCTCCTCGATCCCATGAGATTAGATCCTTTTGAAGAGGAAGATGAAGAAAATTTCCATTGGCCATGCCAGATAGGATCGTGAAGCACGGTTGTCTCAGCCGCCACGGTGTGATCAACAGACAGTTGGTCTTCTCCTCCTTGACCTTCGCAATCACTCTTCGTAGCAGAGGAAACGGAGGAAAGAGATAGAACAATGCTCCATTCCATTGAAGGAGAAAAGTGTCTCCCAATGACACTCGACTGATTTCTGCTCTTGAGCAGAACATTTTGCAAACCATAGTGCGCAGACTACAGAGGCCTGCCCAGGAATGGGTGCAGTTGGTGTACCAGCCCTATGCTTGTAGTAGGCGCTCCAAGCCACGGAGGTCACTTGGGCCTCCAATGACAGCGATGGATCCAGGAGCACCCCCAAACTGTGAACTTGTTCCTCCAGGGGGAGTACAATCCCTTGGTAATTCCCCTAATTCCTGGACATGGGAACCCACTGTCTTTGTCTTATAGGAATTCAGCTTCAGCTTATTGGCCCCCACCCAGCCCACGACTGCGTCCAAGCACCGATCTAGGCAGTGCATGGCCTCTCCTGGTTCAGGTGCAATGGAGAAATAGAGTTGGGTGTCATCCTGATGGCACCTCACCCCAAATCCCCTAATGACTACACCCAGCAGCTTCATATGGATATTAAATAGCACTGGAGACAAGATGGTACCCCCTGTCCTGCCAGGGGGCTGACATACAGTCCTAATACTATTCTCTGGAACCTGTCCTGTAGATAGGAGCAGAACCACCACAAAACAGTGACCCCAATCCACAGAGGTGATCCAGGAGGAGGCCATGATCAATGGTATCAAAAGCCATTGATCATGGTCGAATAATAGTAGCAGAGTCACACTCCCTCTGTCCTTGTCCCGATAAAGGTCATCCATCAGGGCTACCAAGGCCAATTCCATTCTATAACCAGGCTGTAACCTAGACTGAAATGGATCTAGACAATCAGTACCCTCCAAGACTGCCTGTAACTGACCACCCTCTCAAGCAACTTGCCACACCGCCAGGTGATAGTTATTATAAACTACCAAGGAGTTCCCCCTGGATCCAGGGAGGGTTTTTTCAGGAGTGCTCATACCACCACCTCCTTAAGGAAAGCAGGGATCACTTCCTCAAGGAATGATGCATTCACTACTCCTTGGATCCATCCAGTCAACCCCCCTCCGCTAGCTCAAATAAGCCATGATGGAAAAGATTCAATAATACATGTCGTGGGTCAAACTGCCATGTCCTCATGCTGCAGAAGCTGAAATCGATCCCACAAAACTGGATAAGATGGTGCATTGGACACCTCATTAGGACGTGTTACAACAGCAGTGTTAAGATCATTATGAAGGTGAGTAATTAGTTCTCAAAATGCCTTGCAAAATTGTCACAGCAGGCCTCCGAGGGCAGATGTCACATTGTTGGGGCAGATGTTAAGAATCGCTGTACCACCCAGAAAGCTCTGCTGGATGGCTATTCAAGGCAGTGAAGTAAGCCTTCTTTGCAGCCCTCACTGCCACACAGGAGGTGTGATTATGTGCGTTAATGCATGTTCTGTTGGCTTCACATGGAGTCTTATGCCACCTGCATTCTAGCCGTTGTCCAACCTGTTTTGTCACTCGAAGCTCTCTAGAGAATCAGGGAGCAACCCAGGCTCTGCATTGTCAGAAAGGGCACTCAGGAGCAATCATGTTGATGGCCTGCCCCATCTTGCCATTCCACAGTGAGACCAGGGCTTTGGCAGGATTGCCTGCTCTAGCTACTGGAAAATCCCCCGGAGCATTCAGGAATCCACTGGATTTCACAAGTCTCTGAAGGCAAAACCAAGATTTACCTGGAAGTGATCTGACCATGCCAAAAGAGTCACCACAACATCTCCTTTATCTAAACCACCCCTCCAACCCCTGAAACAAAGACCAAATTGAGGGTATGGGCTATGCCAATGGCTGACAACCCTATAGTTGTCATGGAGGCCATGAAATCCCAGGGTGGCCCACTCATTGTGTCCTTGGCATGAATGTTGAAGTCACCCAGAATAATTGTCTTGGGGTTGGCCAACACCACACTCGAGGCTACTTCAGCCAGCTCAGTCAGGGATGCTGTTAGGTAGCAGGGTGAGTGGTGCACCAACTGCAGCCCCAGTCTCTTTAGCCCAGCTGGAGGTACAAGAGCCCACCCCAAGGGAAACAGGTGTCCTCATAAGGAAGATTGTATCTCTATGGATTACAGTCACTCCCCACCCCCACTGTCTGGCCAACTAAGCTACAATCCTATGGCCACTTATGTACCTGAGAGTAAGCCCCATGGAATTCAGTGGGGCTTACTTCTGAGTAGACATGTATAGGATGGCACTGCTATTGTGGCATAAGGTTCTGTGCATTAGAATCTATTTCAGCACATACAATAAAACTGCAATCTTATACACACTTACCTGGGACTTACTTCCCAGTAGCCATGTATAGGATTGCACTGTCAATCTGCCTTTAAGGTGCAAAAGACTCTTTGCTGTTTTTGTAGCAACAAAATAATATGGCTACCCTAGGAAAGTTTATTGTGGAAGGTTTCTTCATGCAACTGAGTGCTGGAGTTGGCCTGCAAAGAAGGCCTGAAGGACAATTTAGGGTGCAGTCCTATGCATGTTTAGATAGGAAGAAAAATTCCTATAACTTCCAGCATGCCCTGGCCAGCAATGCTGGCCAGGGCATGGAAGAATAGTAGGCCTTTTTTCTGTCTAAATATGCATAGGACTGCACCCTTAAGTAGACAGATGGGCTTTTGCTGCAATCCGAGGTGGATGTTGCGGTGGTGATGGGATTTTCTGACTGAAAATCTAAATCATTCTGAGCCACACCTCTAACTTGTAATGTTAACAGAGGAACACATAGCATGGCATTGACAGGCAATTTTTTAAACCTTTAAAACATTACTTTGTTCAGACGAAATAAGATCGGAAGCCCTTGATTTCTTCCGTTACTTTCAGCACCCATCCCTCATTTCCACGCGATGGGGGGGGGGGGGGGAGAGGGAGACACTAAAAATGGCGTTCAGAAGTGAACCCGGAAGTTACATCTCCAGGCAATAACATGAGTTACTCTTCTATTTTATCTCTATGGGAAAAAAACATGACTCTTCACTTCCTCTGCTGACAACCGCTCGGATAGGCAGAGCCTTGATTGGCAGTTACTGGCTGCCCAGTCGCATCTTCTCCTGGTAGGGGAGAGAAGCCGGGGCTTAGCAGCCGCCGCCGCAAAACGAAAGAAGGAAGCCGCGGGAAGGCGGAGGAGCTGCGTGCGCCACGGCAGGTCCCGTCCAGTCCAGTCGCCGCCATGGTGGGTTCCCAGGGGCGGAGCGGGGCTACGGCGGGGTCGCTGGCTGCGCGCCGCCTGCCGAGGCGGAGGCCTCCCTGGGCGCCGGCGGAGGGCGCCGGGCCGTCACGGCCACTTGTGGGCCTCCGGGGCCTAGGCGGGCCGGCAGGCCGACCGGCATTCTCATGGGGGCAGGGCTGAACGTGGCCTTGGGCAGAGCGGCGGCGGCGGTAGTAGTAGGAATAAGCCTGCATGTGTATAATGCTTTTGAGTATTAAAAGAGGTTCGCGTATATTACCTTGTTGCAACCCTTAGAAGAAGTACAATACGCCAGTATTGTCTGCGTTGTTACCTGGAGGTCTATATCGCTTTACGAAATGTAGAAAATTATATTTCAACCCATCCTGTCTTCATCCAGCAGCGCAGGAGTTTAGCTTGTGCCCTCTTCTCTCTCCCCCTCAGAACACTGGCGAAGCAGATGAAAGCCAGGCTGTCTCCAGATCTTGCACTCCCGCTCTAATTTATTTACTCTAAAGCCCTCCATGGATAGGCCAAATAGCTGAAAAAAGTGGGAGCCTTGTTAGAGTTTATCCACACTAATCTCATCCATGTCCAGTTTGCCTTCATACTAGAGAAGCTCGTGTTGTACTCTTAGTTTGAAAAATCTCCAACCTAGTGAGCACAGCAAAAACTGTTTCCTGACTGTATCAATTAACCAGTCTTTCTCCTTTCACAGTCTATTATGTCCTATAATGGGGGGGCTGTAATGGCCATGAAGGGGAAAAACTGTGTGGCCATTGCTGCTGACCAGAGGTTTGGCATTCAAGCTCAGATGGTTACTACAGACTTCCAGAAAATTTTCCCAATGGGAGACAGACTATTCATTGGTTTGGCTGGACTTGCCACAGATGTACAGACAGTGTAAGTATTTGCATTGGAGCAGGTATAAGCAAGAAAACTGGTGTGGTCCAGTGGTAGTGAGTGGGAGACTGCCGCTGGGATGCTACCACTGACTTGCAACTAGTTTTTCCCAGTTGTTTTCCAGCTTGTGATACCAACTCTGTAAAGTGGGAAGAATGGCACACTTGGCAAGTTTGCTGGGAAGCTGCAGATGATAGTCGAGGTATATGACATCATATACCTCGACTTCAGCAAAGCTTTAGACAAAGTGCCCCATGATATCCTGATGAGCAAACTAGCTCAAAGTGGGCTAGATGAAACAACGATCCAGTGGATCCACAGTTGGCTACAGAATCGGACTCAAAGAGTGCTTATCAATGGGACCTTCTCAAACTGGGGAGAGGTAACGAGTGGCGTACCACAGGGCTCAGTCCTGGGCCCAGTGCTCTTCAACATTTGTATTAATGACTTGGAGGAGGAGGTGCAGGGAATGCTGATCAAATTTGCAGATGACACAAAATGGGGCGGCATAGCTAATACTCTGGAAGACAGAAACAAAATTCAAAGTGATCTGGATAGACTGGAGCACTGGGCAGAAAACAACAGAATGACATTTAATAGGGATCAATGCCAAGTTCTGCACCTAGGAAAAAGAAACCAAATGCACAGTTACAAGATGGGGGATACGTGGCTCAACCACACTACAAGCGAGAAGGATCTTGGAATTGTTGTCGATCACAAGCTGAATGTGAGCCAACAATGTGATGTGGCTGCAAAAAAGGCCAATGCTCTTTTGGGCTGCATTCATAGAAGCATAGCTTCCAAATCCCAGGAAGTACTAGTTCCCCTCTACTCAGCACTGGTTAGGCCTCATCTGGAGTACTGTGTCCAGTTCTGGGCACCACATTTTAAGAAGGATGCAGACAAACTGGAGAGGGTTCAGAGGAGGGCAACAAAGATGATCAGGGGACTGGAAACAAAGCCCTATGAAGAGAGACTGAAAGAACTGGGCATGTTTAGCCTTGAGAAGAGAAGACTGGGGGGAGATATGATAGCGCTCTTCAAGTACTTGAAAGGTTGTCACAGAGAAGAAGGCCAGGATCTCTTCTTGATCATCCCAGAGTGCAGGACACGGAATAATGGGCTCAAGTTACAGGAAGCCAGATTCCGGCTGAACATCAGGAAAAACGTCCTGACTGTAAGAGCAATACGACAATGGAACCAATTACCTGGGGAGGTGGTGGGCTCTCCCACACTGGAGGCCTTCAAGACGAGGCTGGACAGCCATTTGTCAGGGATGCTCTGACTTGGATTCCTGCATTGAGCAGGGGGTTGGACTTGATGGCCTTGTAGGCCCCTTCCAACCCTACTATTCTATGATAAGAAAATGGCATGGTTAACTCCAGTTATGCCGTTTTACCCATCAGTTATGTTGATGGGTGGGGAGAGCATAGAGCAGCCTTCCCCTGGTGCCTCCAGATATTTTGGACTCCCATCATCCCCAACCAGTATTGCCAATCGTCAGGAATGCTGGGAGTTGTAGTCCCAAACATCTTGGAGGCACCGGATTGTGGAAGGCTGGCATAGGGACAGAAGTTTCCTGTGCCTGAGTAGTCAAGTAGGAGTGCAGTAAAAAAAGGCAGATGGAATGTGCAAGTTGTAGATCAGGGCTGGGCAGAAGGTAGATTGGGATCTACCAGTAGATCTCTGGGTGATTTGCAAGAAATTGGCAAGGGTTTCTGATTCCCAAGTGATTGTTTAACACTAGCAACAGCAAAATCACTCTTCTCCTCCACACACTCTTGAGTTGTATACTAAAATATGCAGAATCCTTGGTTTCATTTTCTAAACCGCCCCCCCCCAAGTTCCCACTATTATTTTGTTTCTTCTAGAACAATGGAAATTTGTATTGTCATTCAAATCAGATATATACAAACATGGTTTAGGAAGACTTTGTTGAATGTCACGCCTAATCTTTTTTTTAAAAAAAAGTTGGGCTGAAGAGCCATAACAGCGGCATTTGCATTAAATAATGATTTTCCAAATAATGGAGGCAACAGGGAGAAAGTTCTAAACTTGAGCTAATTTAAAATTTTAAGTAGTACAGAAGCCTAGTTGCCTAGCCATTGGAAGTTCCACACAGGTCCCTTACTAGTTTCTGAATTACCACTTGCATGTTTTTCAGCTGTATCCTGCAACAACTAGGACTGTGAACTTGGTCTTTTAAACAAAATAAAAAAGCATGAAGCAACTATCTTGGAATTGCTCATGATAGTCCTGGATTTTACAGTAAACGGCTGTGTATGCCATGCCATGGAGCTGTTATTGCATAGAATAAGCTAAGATTCTGGAGAATCCTGGCTTCTTGTGAACAAGCTGCATGCTGGTGCTCCTCCCTGCATAAATGTCTGCTAAACAAACAAGGATTTGCTTAAATGTGTCACCCAATCCTGGGATCCTGGCTTTTGTTGCTCCTCTTACAAGCCAGAATCATAAACCAGGGTTTGTTCTTTGTTTACAATTCCTGGTTTCTTTGGGAGCAACAAGCCAGGAGCCCTGGTTTGGATGACATGCTGTAAGCAAATATTTCATTGTTTGTTTATCTGTCACAGTATTAGGCCTGATCAGGCTGCATGCACCAGCGCAATAAGATTCTTGGGAACATAGCCAGTATGTTTTGAAATATGTGTATGAGCCACCTCAATCACACGAATTAGAGGGGAGGATGGGACTGATGCCTTAAAATAGATTTGATACCAATTCTTATCTTTTCTTACAGTGCCCAAAGGCTCAAGTTCCGGCTGAATCTCTATGAACTGAAAGAAGGCAGGCAAATCAAACCGCAGACTCTGATGAGTATGGTGTCCAACCTCCTGTATGAGAGACGGTAAAGGATCAAGCATCTGAGATTCTTGGGTGCAGTCAGCTAGTGTCTAAAAGAATTGCATTTCAGCTAAAAAAGTTAATGACATAGGGAATTCTTCATGTACCCCACTCCTAGATGTTTTGCTACTCAGGATTGAATTGAAGATGAATCCTGGTTACATTGCAATCTCTGCATGGTAGCTGGCTCTACTCATCTACTTTTGGGGAGTTACAGAATCCCTGATTTGGGGCATGGTGAGAAAATTATGTCCTGCTCCCAAATACTAAGCATAAACTCTACATATTCAAAGGGAAATATGATTGGATGTATTTTCCTATCATCCAGCATCTTTTCTCCCCCCCTTTTTTTTTTCCAAAGTTGTGTTTACAATTTTTTTTTAATATAGTTATCATATTTATGTGTCATTTGGTGGAGAATGTATTAAATCAATACTAGCCTTTTCTTGGTGTTTCCAGGTTTGGACCTTACTACACAGAACCAGTGATAGCTGGGTTGGACCCTGTCACGTATGAACCCTTTGTCTGCTCCTTAGACTTGATCGGCTGTCCAATGACAACAGATGACTTTGTGGTCAGTGGGACCTGTGCGGAGCAGATGTATGGCATGTGTGAGTCCCTCTGGGAACCTGATATGGTAAGAGGAATGGCCATGAGTGCACCAGCACTGAGCTCTTGTAGGTTTCATTTGTGCTTTCAGAACCTCAAGGCTAGATTTTGAGAGACTACCTTTGATTAAAAAAAAAAACTTCAGATGGTACAGAATGCCTATTAATGTTCATAGAGGACACGTGAATAGGGCTGCAGGGCTGTGTGCACAAACCCTACCCCAACATCCTCTTTCCAGATAGAGACCTTCATTTGTTCAGTGCGAAGGTTTGAAGCATGATTCTAAGTGCGTTGAGGTGAATGTGCTTAGAAAGCACAGGATTCCTGATCACGGAGAGGATTCTAAGCACATTCACCTGCATGTACCAAGAATCCCACTTCAGATGGGACAGGAATCTTAGGGGCAGGGCTTGCATGTGCAGCTACAGCCCTATTCACATTCTCTATAAATCCCTCAGTAGGGCTGGGGTGTGCTGTAATTCCCCACTCTCCCATTATGAAATTGCAAACCTTCAGGACCTTTCAAAGAGGCAACTCGATTTAATCCCCTTCAGGCAAGGCTTATTCTGGACACAACATATCCCTGCCTGTTTGAATCAGCCCTAAAAAGGAAGTCAACTATAAGACTCGGGTTTCTCTTTTTCTCTTTGAATGTAGGAACCAGATCACCTCTTTGAAACCATAGGCCAAGCCATGCTCAATGCGGTGGACAGAGATGCAGTGTCTGGCATGGGTGTAATAGTCCATGTGATGTAAGTAGTTTGAGTGGCGGTGGATGGGCGTCTTTAATATGTCAACTCCCCAAAACATCTTTGTGGGTTGAACTCCATGGCTTAGCTGCAGGGAGAGTAGCTGTCCCCTTACCAACAGCATGGTTGAATCAGTGGAACTACTCATGCAGAAGGCACATCATTAATTTGACCTCGCCTCCCTCCCTCCTGGATGCTTGTCCATTTAGAGAGCAGTGGGAACCAATGAGTAAATGATAACTGTGGTTGTAGGGGAAGAAAGGAGAGATGGACTAATCTAGTCAGGCTTCCCTCCTTTTTCCTGAGCTGGTGATGCTTGTTGGGGCTTCTCAAAGAGGTACAATGAAAGTGTCCGCTGTTTGACAATAGTGTGACAATATTTCTCCCCTTCTTATTCCTTCATCAGTGAGAAAGACAAGATAACTACCCGAACACTGAAAGCTCGCATGGACTAAGTCATGGTTGTTTTGGAATGCTCAACATTGGTGGCTGGAATGCTGGTCCTGTTATAACTTTGTAGTCAAAGAGAGCTCCTTGAAAGTAAAATGTATTGTTGGTAGAATAAAGAGTTTTACTAAGTTCTATTATTCATTTATAATATGTTCAGACTTACATCTGAAAATTGTAGGCTATAGCCATAGAGGGAAAGTCAGTGTTTTGTCAGTGTTTGAAGTATATCAATGTACTGCCTCATAGAGGCATTAGAGGTTCACATAGAGGTTATATTTATCTGGCTAATAGCCATTTAGGTTGCAATCCTATGCATGTTTAGACAGAAAAAGTCCTACAACTCCCAGCATCCCCCAGCCAGCATGCTCATGGCAACCACCATAAACTGGTGGTAGGAAAGCTCATAAGTTGACTGCTGTGTAAAGGACTACTTCATCCTGTACACACAGTCATGTGAAAAAGAAAGTACACCCTCTTTGAGTTCTATGGTTTTACGTATCAGGACATAATAAAAATCATCTGGTCCTTAGCAGGTCTTAAAAGTAGGTAAATACAACCTCAGATGAACACCAACACATGACATATTACACCTTGTCATTATTTATTTTACAGAAATAAAGCCAAAATGGAGAAGCCATGTGTGAAAAACTAAGTACACTTTTACTGCTTCCATAGGTATGAAGAGGCTAAGTAGCAGCCAGGTGCTGCTAATCAAATGCCCTTGATTAATTGATCATCAGCAAGTGTGACCACCTCTGTAAAAGCCAAAGTCTCAGGAGTTTGCTGGTCTTGAGCATTCAGGTGTGTGTTAACACAGTGCCAAAGAGTGAAGACATCAGCAATGATCTTAGAGAAGCAATTGTTGCTGCCCATCAATCTGGGAAGGGTTATAAGGCCATTTCCAAACAATTTAAAGTCCATCATTCTACAGTGAGGAAGATTATTCACAAGTGGAAAACATTCAAGACAGTTGCCAATCTTCCCAGGAGTGGACGTCCCAGCAAATTCACCCCAAGGGCAGACTGTGCAATGCTCAAGAGAAATTGCAAAACATTCAAGAGTTACATCTCGGACTCTACAGGCCTCAGTTAGCATGTTAAATGTACAGTACAATTAGAAAAAGACTGAACAAGTATGGTTTGTTTGGAAGGGTTGCCAGGAGAAAGCCTCTTCTCTCTAAAAAGAACATGGCAGCATGGCTTAGGTTTGCAAAGTTGCATCCGAACAAATCACAAGACTTCTGGAACAATGTCCTTTGGACAGCCGAGACCAAAGTGGAGATGTTTGGCGATGCACAGCGCCACATTTGGCGAAAACCAAACAGCATATCAGCACAAACATACCCACCGTCAAGCATGGTGGTTGGAGGGGTGATTACTTGGGCTTGTTTTGCAGCCACAGGACCTGGGCACCTTGCAGTCATTGAGTCGACCATGACCTCCTCTGTATTCCAAAGTATTCTAGAGTCAAATGTGAGGCCATCTGTCCGACAGCTGAAGCTTGGCCGAAATTGGGTCATGCAACAGGACAATGATTCCAAGCACACCAGCAAATCTACAACAGAATGGCTGAAAAAGAAAAGGTGTTGCAGTGGCCCAGTCAGAGTCCAGACCTCAACCCAATTGAAATGCTGTGGCGGGACCTTACGAGAGCTGTGCATAAACTAATGCCCACAAACCTCAATGTACTGAAGCTCTGCTGTAAAGAAGAGCGGGCCAAAATTCCTCCACAACGATGTGAGAGACTGATAAAGTCATACAGAAAACGCTTACTTCAACTTATTGCTGCTAAAGGTGGCTCTGCAAGCTATTGATTCGTAGGGTGTACTTAGTTTTTCACACATCGCTTCTCCATTTTGGCTTTATTTCACTAAAATAAATAATGACAAGGTGTAATATGTCATGTGTTGTTGTTCATCTTAGGTTGTATTTACCTACTTTTAAGACCTGCTAATGACCAGATGATTTTAACTGTATCTGGGTGCAGGTCCCACTGAACTCAAATGAGGATTATGTTGAGTAGACATGGAGAGGATCGCATTATTAAGAGTGCACCCAAAAATGGATAGTGGCCAAGGTGGTGCTTCTTAAGTGGAGTCTTGAGGACAAATCCACATAGTTTAAGGGCAGTAAATAGTTGGGTTGGCAATTGATGAATCTTTGTTTCATTAGTCTGGCTGTTTACCTTTAAATCATGGGTGGCCAAGATGTGGCCCATAGGCCACATGCATCCCCACTGCCCCCCCCTCCCGGATTTTTTTTTTAAATTTAACTTGTAAACTAGCTAAGTGTAAATGTGCTATGGAGTGGTGTGCTGCCAAATTCTGGCAGCAAACCGGTGGTTTCACTTTTTTTCTTTGTCAAGGGCCCTGTGGACGCAAGGAGGGTCCAGGGGGCAAAAATTTATCCTGGTCCTCCTGAAGTTGCCCATCCCTGCCTGAAATAGTTTAAATTTCAGTACATTTACATATTAAAAACCTTCAGTTAAAATGTCATTTTGAAAATCCCTAAAAGCTTCTTGTAAGAAGATAGCTTGCACTTAATAAAAACTGCCATTTTTAAGGATATCTTTGTCAATTGGGAAGTCTCGGATACTCCTTTATTATAGTTACTACTAGAGCCAGAAGTGGCTAAAAACAGTTGAAGTCCTATCCATACCTACAAAAGACTCATAGATGGTGCCATTGCACAGCTTGGATTAATCTCTGTGGGCGTTGTGCAGAACTTCCTCCTGGATTGGTCCATTGATTTCAAGTGAATGCTGTCTTTGGTTGCCTGTGGTTCGTAGTGCCAGAAGGAAGTTATAGGGAGTTCCCTTGGAAGGGCAAAATTACTGCTAGCTTCTGATAAAAGCCAAGTGTATTTTTTTCATTATCTTGCTCTGAAGGAAGAAGCAAGCATCTGCGGGGAGGTGGATTTTAATGGAATTAACAGATTAGACTAACCAAAGGCGCAGTCCTGTGCATAGTTAGACAGAAAAAAAAGTCTACAACTCCCAGCATTCCCCAGCCAGCCATGGTGGCTTGGGAATGCTGGGAGTTGTAGGACTCTTTCTGTCTAAATGTGCTTAGGATTGCACCTTAAAGCTACAATGTAACTAGTTAACTCAAACAGACGGATATGCTGTAGTTAGGATTTTTAGGGTGAAGGTCCTCAAGACCCGAAGTGATTTTTGGAATCTGATTAAAAGGAAACCTTTTCTACATTTCCAGTACATTTTGGGCCTTACAAAGTATGTGGAAGGCAAAAAATGGATAAGCCAAAATCCAGTTGTTACTAAATTGGCATATTGCTGGTTATTTTGAATCCGTGTGGAATTCAGTAATCTTCCACACTGAGCCCACCTTTCCCTCCCATATTTTTCGATCTTGGAAAGACACATTTAATAGAAAGTTTTACACAAAGTTTTAATTTTATTTTGTTCACCCCAGCTGGGATATTTCACCTTGTTAATACGCATGCATTTCAACACACTTAAGTGTCTCATACCACTAGCAAACATAAGAACATTGGACTTTCAATTCCTTTTTTTAAGTACTTGTGAAAATCTAAACAGGTGCATTTTTCCTAGTTTTAAGATTCAGTTTTTTGTCATCAGTTACATCCCTACTTGAACCTTTGTAATACATTTAAACACCTTTGAATCCATTGCATATGCTATGCAGGCATAAGATAAGGAGGTGACTGATGAAAACCGAAGCTACTGAATTTAAAATGTAGACAGAATTGGCTCATATTCCTTCACCCTAGCTAGTAACACAAGGGCTGCTTTCACAGTTCATACAATTTTTTAAAATTGCCTGGGATGGTACTGCACAGATGGTCACCAAGGTTCTCATAGGGTTTAAGGAGCCAGGACAGCAGTAGCCCATGTGTTTGGCCCATTCACCTACAAAAGGGGATGTGTGTTTAACATCAACAGGAGCAGCTGAATTAGGGGAGTTGAACCCTTCCCCATCTGAATTTTTCCCAGGCAGGTGGGATGTGTGAAAAGTGCCAGAAGCAACTGAGCACAGGATGGTAAGAGAGTTCAGCTCTCCACGTGCTGTGCTTCTCAATATCATTAGATTCTACCACCAGCTCCTCCTCTACATTTGAACACGGAAGATACGATTAAACATAGTTGTCAGCATCATGTTCAGTTTGACCCTTAGAAATGTGACATCCGTGTCTCTTTCTGGTGCAGGGGGTTCCAGGCCAAGTGCCTCAGTATGGTCACCTATATGAAGTCACAGTAAATTAGCAATATAGGGTGTAGGGATGGATGTGGATGACAGCAGCCAAACTCAAGGTGCACAGAATCACATTATCTCAAGATTTCCTCCCCCAAACATGCACATTTAGGTCATAAGGACATATATTACCTCAGAACATGGAACATCCATTTAGCTAGTTAATAGATTCCTTCACAAATTAGTCTAATCCTTTAGGGTTGAATCTTCACTGTAGAGCACCTGCCAGAAAGCAAGGGGGAGACCTGGCAAGACAGCTGTCCCCACCATAAAGAAATGCCATTTTACTCTTCAGCTGGATATGATCCAACTGGGAAGAAGTCTAATCACCAGACACCTCATAAGGAAGCAAAATTGCATTGCCAATGCGATCACCTTAGGTTATTCAGAAAAACTTCTAATGTACAACTACACCAGCTTCTTTAGTTATAGGGTTGCATTTAATGATATGGTGACACTAGGGAAAGTCTGGAGAGATCAATATCAGAAGAAGGGCAATAAGTTTTGGGGGTGAGCTCAAAAGAAAAAGCAAAGATTGATCAGCAGCTGCCACTGCAACTATAGCTGTCAGCACTGCCAACTACTCTGAAGGGAGAGCACATGCCCCCCCCCTCCACAGCACCACAGCCAAGCAACCCCCTTGATTAGATTGTCCCTTGAACACAATTCATTTGTACTGAATTGTCAGGTTCATTTCACTTTTCACAGGAGAAAAACATCTTAATGCTGTACCACAGAAACACAAAGGGGCTGTTCGCATAACATGGCCGTGGGGCATGTGCAGCCACCATTTTGAGTATGTAAACTCAGTTTGTGTCAGGCGAACCTGGGGAGCATGGGTTATGTAAGGGTTAAACAATCCTCACACAACCTGTGGTGGCCTGGTTCACATGATCAAATTGTCCCACAGTGGCTTAAATAAGGCAATGTGGTTAGCAGGTGCCCATTCTGGAAACCAATCCCCCCCCATAGCTTGTTGTGTTGTGTGAACCTGGCGAGGGTGGGTTGTTGGTATGGTCAACAAACAACCCATTAGCTCTATAAGGGTTGTGTGTGGTTTGTTAATCACACCAACAACCCATCCTCACCGGGTTCAGATAACATGACAGGCTACAAGGCAGGGATTGGTTTCCAGAATGTGTGCCTGCAACCCATGGTGGCTTATTTAAGCCATTGCAGGGCGATTTAATTGTGCAAACCAGGCTGGTCTGTTTCAGCATTGAGGGTTGTTTAACCCTCACATACACCACGCTCGCCTGATTCATTCCGCACGACAGCCCCTGAGTGGGGGTTGCGTGTGCAAATTGGTACCTGTGGGTGCTGCAGCTTGTCATGGGTTTGAATAACCCATGGCGTATCATCTGGACCCAGTCAAAGTCTACCATTAACAATAAAGATTCAGCAATTCTAAAAGCAACTCCACATTTCTGTTTATTCCATATAATTTATTATACTTCTAAGATGCAGCTTAAAGAATTTGGAAGTGTGTGAGGCATCTTCAGAGGCATGAAAGATGAGATAGGAATGAAAACAGTAGGTAGACTTCTAGGGCTGGGCAAAGAGAAGATAACAGTAATGGGTGCTAAAGTCCTCGTCATCCTCCCTGCCCTGGCTTCACACACACATTTTGAAGATTTCATACTACTTCTTTAAGTAAAAGGTTGAAAAAACCAAACTCAGGCCTTTGGGGAGGCAGATCTAAAGGAAAAGAGGGCAGACATCTACAGTCCAGGCCAGAAATATTGGAACAAGGATAATTTTGGCAGTTGGCCTCTGTACACCACCACATTGAAGGTGAAAGGAAACACACCCAGATGGGAGCCAAGTCAGGACTTTCAGCTGTAATTCAAGGGGTTGGACAAAAGTGGGGCACTAACCATTCAGGAAGGACAGCCAGTGGCATACAGACACCCCCATCATTGGTGGCTCATAAGTAATGGAACGAATGGCTGACAAGCAGCTGCATGGCCAGGTGTGGCCTGTTTCCTGGGTGCTCCATGACCAATCAAGCAGAGAAAAGGCCTGGAGGTGGTTCTGAGTGTTACATTTGCATTTGGTAGCTGTTCACTGGAACCCCCAACATGAGGTCCAAAGAGGTGTCCATGCGAGTGAAGGAGGCCATCATTAGGCTGAGGAAACAACATAAACCCATCAGAGAGATAGCAAAAGCATTGGGAGCGGCCAACACAACAGTTTGGAACATCCTGAAAAAGGAGGAATTAACTGGCAAGCTCAGCAGCAGCAAAAGGCCTGGAAGACCACGGAAGACAACTACAGTGGATGACTGCAGAATGCTGCTCATGGTGAAGAGGAACCCTTTCACAACATCTAGCCAGGTCAAGAACACTCTTGAGGAGGTAGGCATGTCATTGTCAACATCTACGGTCAAGAGATGGCTTTATGAATGTAAATACAGAGGCTTTACAACAAGGTGCAAACCACTGGTAAAACTCAAGGACAGGCCAGATTAGCCTTTGCCAGCAAACACCTAAAAAAGCCTGCCCAGTTCTGGAATAAGATTCTTTGGACTGATGAAACCAAGATTTACTTGTACCAGAATGATGGGAAGAGAAAATATGGAGAAGGAACAGTTCATGATCCAAAGCAGACCACATCATCTGTCAAACATGGTGGAGGCAGTGTTATGCATGGGCATGTATGGCTGCCTATGGAGCCGGGTCACTGGTGTTTATTGATGACCTGACTGCTGATAAAAGCAGCAGAAAGTATATAGGGCTATACTTTCTGCTCGGATTCAGCCGAATGCTGCCAAACCGATAGGACGCCGCTTCATATTGCAGATGGATAATGACCCAAAACAGACAGCAAAAGGTACCCAAGAGTTTCTCAAGGCAAAGAAGTGGGATGTTCTTCAGTGGCCAAGTCAGTCACCTGATCTCAACCCAATAGAGCATGCTTTCACTTACTGAAGATAAGACTGAAGGCAGAAAGACCCACAAACAAGCAGCAGCTGACGGCAGCTGCAGTAAAGGCCTGGCAAAGCATCTCGAGGGAGGAAATTCAGCATTGGGTCATGTCCATGGGTTCCAGACTTCAGGCAGTCATTGACTGCCAAGGATTTTCCTCCCGGTATTAAAGGCAATCCTTAAGTTTGAAATGATGTTGGTTTGTTCCATTACTTATGAGCCCCCGACGATGGAGGTGTCCGTATGCCACTGGCTGTACTTCCTGAATGGTTAGTGCCCCACTTTTGTCAACCCCCTTGAATTACAGCTGAAAGTCCTGACTTGGCCCCCATCTGGGTGTGTTTCCTTTCAACTTCAGTGTGGCGGTGTACAGAGGCCAACTGCAAAACAGTTATCCTTGCTCCAATATTTCTGGCCCTGACTGCAAGTGACCCTTCAGCAGGCTCCTGTATGGAAAGGAACCTGAATGCCATTGACCTGTCAGTCAAAACCAATATTACAGGGACAGAGGGGAGAGAAGATAGGCCAGCCACACAACTGCCCAGTTGAGCCCAAAAAAGTAGGTCACCCAGAAAGATTCTGGATTAACCCCATGGCATTCTAGAGGCTGTATCGAAGTGTTGCAGACCCTGTCCAGATTGTTATTGACATTCAGTGGTTGGAGCGGAGCTCAGAGACTGAATAACTGGTGTAGGTTAAGGGGGAAAAGTTGGTAAGATTGGACAAGGGTGAATCAGGACAAGCTTTACTTAAGTTGGGCCTTGAGAGGGTCTTGGAGAAGAGCAAAGTAGCTCCAGATCCAGAGGGCAGCATAGCAGAAGGTACATTTAGATATGGTAAAGGGAGTAGACAGGATGTACTGATGGAGCATGAGGAGTGGCGCACGGAGAGAGAAGGTGTATAGGCAAGGGCAAAGTTTTAACAATAAGGACTAGAAGTTTGATGGCAGGATATGATAGGAAGCCAAAATCAAGGATGGGGCTATTAGTGATGGGAGCTGAAGATGACTTTAGGAAAAGTGTTCTGTATCAACTTGAGGTACGATGCAGCAAGAGGCAGGTTATCAGCCTAAACAAGAGCGGTGCAGCACATGGCAAGTGCATTAGAGCGGAGGAACTTGAAAAACCATCTAGTGCCTATTCATGCCTCCACATGGGGAACCCTGGGCTTAACACTTCTCAGGCTTCAGTAGGTTGGCTTTTGCCGAGATGCATTACTGGATACACTTGTGGGCCCAAATTTGAGGAACAGCTCACACTGTTTTGCCTATAAATGACAGTGTTTAGCTGCATGCAGGCTGCCGTAGCGGGGATTCCAATGGGGCAGATTGTGTGGCTAGATATGCTTTATGGGGTTATTGGTTGTCACAGAGTTTTAAAGGTAAGAGCTTAATCTGTGTGATTTAGTTCCTGGATTGTGTTTGCTCGAGTGGGAAAAGCATTTTTCCATGGTCTTTTCAACGGTGTAGTAGCAAACTCCTAAAACAAACACTTCAGGTATTTTGCAGGTATTTTGGCATTGTGGTAAAAAAAAAGAAAAAAAAAGAAGAAAGATCTGATGTAAAGTCTTACCTATTTCTAGTTATAACTTACAGAAGGTATGGTGAAATTATTTTTAAAAGTAAAAAAGAAAAACCCCGCATAACAAATGCAGCTAGGAGTGGAAAACCTTACCAGGCTAAAGTCAGACTATATCTTCTATTTTGCAACAGACTTCAAGTGCACACTTTAAGAGGAAAAGAGTAAATTTCTGGTATTAAAACATTTACAGCCTGTCAACATATCCATTCCCACTTTTAAAAATATGTTCACATATTCACACTTAATTTATGGTATAGTCAGCTGGACCCCTAAACACTGCAAACAGTGGCTTCTGACATAAAAATAATAATTCTGCCTTGAAGTCACAGGTAAACAGAAAGGGGACTTTCATATCCCATTCCTAATAAATGGGTTAATTTAGGCTTTTAAGAAACCTTACACTATTTACAGCATACTCTATGATCTTCAAACTTTGCAAACCTTTTTGTGCCTTTGAAACTGTGGAGTAATTTTTTTAAAGCAGAGGTGGGGAGATCCCATCTCAGGAGGAGCATATATATACTACAGGGGAAGGAAGAAAAAAAACATTCACCACACTCTCATCAGGACAAAATCCACAAAGCAAAAAATGTACTACAGACACAAACATCCAAACAGCCACATTCAGAAGAAGAAAGGCATGTGTAAGAAACTTTCAAGGCAGAGTAAGCAAAGTATCTTGATTACAAGGTGATGGTTCAAAAACTGCTAAATCTGTATCTTTTTTTAAAAAAAAAGAATCCCTCCCCAAATAATAATTAAACATAGAATTAATGCATAGCATTCAAAATCTTCAGCTGTTTCGACAAGCGAGGCTGTGAAATCCGAGGTTACAGTCTGCAGATGTACGAAAAAAGTTGGAATTCAAATGGGACGAGAGTTTGAATTCTTTAAGAAAAGTGATCTAGCACAAGTTATTCCAATAGCATGTCCTAGCAGGACAGTCTGTCCTAGTGGTTACAGAGCAGTCAGTTGCATCAATTTATTATTTTTTCCAAAGTTCTGGGTTTGGATTCCTCCCAAGGTGGAATCACCAAGAACTCCAGGGAGACAGATTTCTAACACACTGATTCACAACACAATACGTTGTTTTAAAAAGTGGTAGCTTTTTTTATGACAAACATCATCTTGTGGGTATGCAACCAGCTCAAAGTTTAAAAGGCTGACTGAATCTTGATTAAATTAACACTGGTAAGAGTTATGTTACAGAGGCAATTTATGTCAGTTGTTGCAAGACAAATGTATTTGTGGCCCATCAGAGATTGATTTCATATTGCTACATATTCTTCTATATCATATCTTGGTAGGTGTATGAATTCTTCTTATAACTGTTTTTCTTCTTGATTTCCATCAAATTTTAAGCAGCCTTCTTGTCATGATATTCCCCCCGCCCATTTGTTTTGAAATGACAATCGGTGCAAAAAAAATTGTAATACCAAAATAAGGTAAGGAAGTCTTTGCTTCAATTTACTTAAAATGGCTTTTCCACATCACTGTAACAGTTTGCCCTCAAAATGGCGTGCTATTTCCTGTCCAATTCTTAGAGCAACAAGCAACAAAGGGGGTTGCTCCGAGTGAAGAACAGCAGTCCAGTCGAAGGAACTATCTGTTTGTAGAGTTACCCTCTGTGATTTATTCGCATTCGCATCTGACCATCTGGAGACTGTGATGCTCTTCAACGATAAAGAAGTGTAGATCTTTACAGTACTTAATTCCTCAGGTTTATGTTTGGATATTTTAGCAAACAAAATAAGAGAGAGAGAGAAAAAAAATTCACACTTTTCCATTAGGTCAAGTGGAGTACTTGGAGATCTACATCTAGAAGTTAGTTTCTGCTAGGTCACACCGTTATCAAACACTCACAGAACATCACACCCCAGCAGAGTGGACTGTATTCCTGCTGCTTTAGAAATAGAACCCCTCTTTCCCTCTTTCTCTTCTCTTCTCCCTCCAAGTTTTTGCCAAGGATGGGAAGACAATTATGTCAGGATATTAGACATAAATTCATTGAAGCGCTTCGAATACTGCTCTGGATTAACAGTGGAAATCTCTGCTCCAGCCTGTAAGACAAAAAGAACAGCTGAAAGAAGTACAACTCCATTCAAGCATGAGGACCACAGTAAGTAAATTCTATATCTAGGTTTCCCCAAGCATACAACCTAGTTTAGAAGAGTAGAAAACAGTTCTACCCACTCTGCCCACTGGGGAAGGAAAAGCTTCATCTTGCAAGGATCCTAAGAGGGTGGAATCTCAGCACCACTTTCCTCCTCCCCCCACACCCTCTCTCTTACACATACACACACTCACTTTCACACACAATCTTTTACACCCCCCTCTCTCACACATCCCCCCCCTCTCTCACACACAGGCGCTCTCTCTCTCTCTCTCTCTCTCACCCCACCTCTCTCTCTCACACACACACAGGCTCTCTCTCTCTCTCTCACCCCACCTCTCACACACACACAATCTCCCTCCCTCCCTCCCTCCCTCCCTCCCTCCCTCCCTCCCACACACACACAGGACATGCTGCTTACTTGTCACTGAAGTTGTTTGAGTTGTCATCTGAGCAGTTACATATATGGGAAAGGCTGCACCTTCTTTGGAACATTCTCCAGGTAGAATCTAGACTTTTCAGGTGGCGGGATACATCCCAAGGTCCAGTGCACATGCTCAA
The DNA here is from genome assembly GCF_057233095.1 of Heloderma suspectum. Taxonomy (NCBI): domain Eukaryota; kingdom Metazoa; phylum Chordata; class Lepidosauria; order Squamata; family Helodermatidae; genus Heloderma; species Heloderma suspectum. Next base: position 126,723,398 of record NC_139462.1, on the reverse strand, counting down.
AGGGGCCTTTCACGCAGTTCAAGGACTGCCATGGCCAAAAATAATACTGACCTGTAGCAGTGAGGTGGGAGAATCGGAAATTTGGACTTACTGTGAAATACCCTTCTGGTCAGCAAGGAGCAGGGGAGTAGGGAAGAGCTAACTCTCTCTTCTGGTGAACGTAGGGACAAGCAAACAAGATCTCATTCATCTGGAAGGGGAGGAACCCCTTCAGTCACAAGACTTGCAGAAAGCTAAAAGAATAAACTGAATAACCCAAGAAACATATTTTTACAAACATCTTTTAGCCATTATAACCTTGGGATCCCTGCAAAAGAAAACATAACAAAGAGAACAGAGAGGTGTCACTGGAGTTCCTAACAAGCGATTAGGGGTACTGCACAAATGCAATATACACCCTTCCCCCATGCAGGAGAGGAACTGGCCTGGTCAGAAGGGTCTACCTGCTTCACCCCTTGCTGACCAGAAGGATATTTCATGGTAGGTCCAAGCTTCCATTCTCAGTCAGCAAGCAGGTGAAGCAGGTAGGAAAGAGATTCCAAAGCAGTGTCTTTGGTGTCATTTGCAGGACTTTCTGCCCAAATGACACCTCCACTGAGGCAAACTTGTCTCGTTTGTAATGTCGAATCAAGGTGGATGGATTCACCCAAGTAGCTGCTCTACAGCCATCTTTGAGCAGCATTCCTATAAACAGCACCACCGAAGCTGCAGAGCTATGTAGTGGATGTGCAGTGATACCACAAGGTGGGTCTCTGGCCTGTGACATGTATGCTAGCCCAATACATTCTCTGACCTACCTACGAATGGTGGACTATGATACCTTCTTCCTCTTGTCCCCCCTTTTATAGGTCACAAAGAGGGCATCTGAGCACCTTGATCACTGGGAATGCCTGACATAAACTGTCAATGCTTTATATGCATCTAGCTTGTGCCACCTATGGTATTTTAGGTGAGTTGGATTAGGACAAAAATTAGGGAGAACCACCTCATTGGAAGACTGAGTTACCTTAGGCATAAAACTGGGATTGGCCCTAAGCATCACCCGATCTGGAAGAAAGGTAGGTAGAAGGCTCTTCCTTCACTGACAATGCTCCCAACTCTCTCACTCTACACATTAAAGTCAGTGCAACAAGGCTTTCCATGCAAGTTCCTTCATGGGAATCAACTGGATGGGTTCGAAAGGGGCTGCTGTCTAGGTTCATTCAACCATGGATCCCAAGACAGGAACCTGTGGATCACTGGTGCCAAGATCAACACAGCCCCTCACAAGAACCACTTAACCTGGGGATGTCAGGCTACAGAACTTGACCCACCTGTGTTCAATATGCTCCCAATAGCTACAACTTGCCTGAGGGTGCTTGTCGCCAGGACCTTCTTCAGGCCCAGCTGCAGAAAAGTGAGAACCTTGGGACTCTGAGCCTTCTACACTATGACCCCATGACTCCTACACCACCTCTGGAACACCTTCCATGTCATTTTGTAGATCTTATTAGTGAAAGAGTGCCAGGAGGCCAACATAGTGTTCACTACCTCTGACGTAAGACCTGACTTCAGTAATTGCCTCCATTCATCTTCCAGATGCCGAGTAGTAACCAGCCTGGGTAAAGGACTGGACCCTGGATTAGAACATCCAGCCTCTTCAGAATCCTCCATGGCTGATCCACACTGGGATCCACAAGATTAGACAACCATAGCCTCCTGGCCAGTATACTGGTGCCACCAGGAGAAACAATGCCTTGCGGGCTCTGACTTTGCGTCATGTCCTTGCGATGATGGGAAATGGAGGAAAAGCATATAGGAGATCCTGAGGCCGCTCAGATAACAAAGCGTCTATGGCTTTGGTGTGTCAATCAAGGTATGAACCTCCTGACCTTCCTGATGGCCCCTGTCACAAACAGATCTATCGTTGGAAGACCCCAATGGTTCATCACCTCCTGGAACACCTTCAGATTCAAAGGCCACTCTGTGTAGTCTATAGTTGTCCTGTTCAACCAGCCTGCCTGAATATACTGGATCCCCTGAACATACTCCGATGACACCAAGGCCAGATTGGCTTCTGCCTGTGATAATAGGAGATTGGCTTCTCTCTGCAACCCACTGGACCCCCAGCATCCCCGATGGTTGATAGGGGCCTCTTAAACGCCATCGGTGCGAAGCTGATTGCTCTGAGTTCCAGCCAGTTTATTGGGTGGGTTGCCTTCTCTACTGACCTGATGCCTTGTACCACTTCTTCCCGCAGTGGGCCCCCCACCCTGTCACACTGGTGTCTGTGGTTACCTGAACCCAAAGAGGCTCCCACAGAGACCCCATGAACTGGCGTGGACAGAGTAGCTTCGCTGGCTGCCCTTCCTGGTGCATGCCTGCTGAGCAGCTTCACACACGGGGGCACTGGGAGCTGCTCAATACTGGGGACTCAGTCCATGCCAAGAGGAGATAACAGCTGAGATGCCCTCCAGCGAGGAATCCCAGGAGGCTCTGCAGGTTGAATTGTGGAGCCCGGTAGGCAAGATGTTCTGCAGCCCTGCTGTAAGGAGTCAATAGAGGAATCTCCCATGATGCTGCTGCCTGGCTAACTTGTTTAGCTCCTCTGAGGTGCTTCACTCCAGCTGGAGTGTCTTGGAGCTGGGCACATGCTCACATAATAAATGTTGTAGCAATGATGGAGTTGGCTGCAGCTGCTCTGATTGATAAGGTAGCAGCCTCATGTGGGCGATGAAGGGCCACGGTGCTCTTCCACTCCTCTGAGTCTAGAAGTGACCCCCAAACTTCTCACAGCAGCACTGCCTTGGAGAGCACAGCTACAGGGACTTCAAGTGAATCCATGATAGAACCCAGCAGATTGTATAACTTACTGTGAAAGTTATGGGCAGTTTTGCTCAGATTTTTCCACTCGTTCTGCAAAACCTCAGAAGACAACTTTGGGAAAGGCAATACGGGCACTGGATGGCCAGAGCACGGAAACACTTCTGATGCTCCCAGAAACTCTTGCACTTCTGCAACTGTGGGGCTGGCTGTGGGAGTGGGTACCGAAAGCTTTGATGTCCTTATAGGCTTGTTTAAAATGACAGGGAAAGCATCCATGCCGAACAGCCTATAGCGAGAAGCTGTTTAGGCTTCCTTGTCTGAGAACTCCCCCTCTGATCTGTCATCGGGACCCTTATCTTGGCCTGAGACTGATCCCGCCACATCAGCTATGCTGCTCAGGGGACACCCCAGCTGTGCTCCATCCAATGCTGGGGCTGCCGCCTGGTCTGGTCACATTGTCACAGAAGCCTTGGAGGTCCCTCATGAGGGGCATAAACAAGTAGATAGCGGCTCCCCTGACCTTTAGCCTTGGAACTTTTCAACCTGGCACAGTTGTGGCAGTGCTGTTCTTTTTTGTGCCTTGAGTGGGCTTGGAGGGGGTGTGAGGAGAAGGATGATGAAGATGGGGAGGAGGAGGACGGACGAATCCCTAGCAAGGAAGCATTCTTCTTCTCTGTTGTGCTTATGAGATCAACAAGCGATCTCTCTGGCCAGGGAGGCTGCAATTTACTTGATGACTTGGTTCAAACAACTAAGGATGTCAGGTTGAGATATATCCCCCAACCCCACCTGGAAACCATACCCCACTGCTTATTCACAGGGTCCACTTACCCCCTCCATGGCAATAGCCGAGATAGTAGGAGCAGTGTCATCTGGTGACACCATGGACTGTACTCCTGCAATGGCAGTGGACTGTGCAAGTGGGGAGGTGTTTCCTATGCAAGAGCTCTTACTCGTTCTCTACTAATGGACATCATAGCCCCAAGCTGAAAAGACAATGTCCACTCACCCATACAGATCCTGCCAGTCTTCCCTCCCTGGGGCGAGATGCCTGGCAAGTCATGGCTGTGTTGCTCCCCCGCCCCAATTGCCAGATAGCACTGCGACACTTGGGAGACCCCTGGCTGGCCTGCTGCCTGCAATGCAACCACGCGGTGCAGCTGGGCTTCACTAGGAGAAGCAGTACATCCTTCCCCAAGTTCTTTTTTTTAAAGCAATGGTTGGGACTCCAACATGGGGAGAGCAAGAGGAGTCTCCTCACTACCCTTGCAAACAGCTGTGGTTCCTCCCCTTTAGATGAACAAGATTTCATTTGTTTGGCCCTGCCTTCACCAGAAGAGGGCGTTAAACCTTTTCTGTCTGCTCCACCCCTTGCTGACCAAGAATGTGTGGCTCCACAGATGCCCACAAGGAACTTCAGTTACAGGTAAGCAAGACATGCTCCTCCTTTGTGGTCAAGGCACACATACAGAAGACTAATAAGGTCACTTCTGTGGAAGGTAGGGTAGACCACCCTAGAAAAATAAAGACTGCCAATCTGCCCTCCCAAGTGTGGCACTAGCATAAGCTCAAACATCCAAGGTATCAGATGAAGGTCAAGGGCTGAGACCAGAGAATAGTCCAAAAGAAGTCAGGGATCAACATCCCTTGGCAAAAACTCTCAAAAAGCCAAATGAATGTTCCTCTTGATACTACTGCTGTGGCGGGCAAAGAACTGATTGGAAAGGCATGTGGTCTGCCCCTTTTGCATGTGCGCTGAAACGGGGTGGGGGGATAGCCTGTGACCAAAAGTCTAGATTCTAGCTCTAGAATGTTCCAGAGATGCTCTGTGCAGGTTTTCCAATGTGTGTGCCTGCACAAAGACCATGAAAAAGAATTGGGGAGAACCCAACAGCTGAACTGGAGTCCTGCCACTGACTACAAGGGAAAGGAGGATCAGGAGAGAAAAAGGAAAACGCATCCTGGCAGGTCCTCAAAAGAATAGACCACCTTTGTGTTCTAGGACACCACAAAGTAACACTAATTGAGTTGCCCCTGAAAAATGAGGTTTAATTCAAGATGCATTAGGCTACAGCATTGTGTGTGTGCATGTGCCTATAAAATCAACTAATTCCCATCACCTTTCTTCTTCTCTCCTCTCCCAAATAGCATAGAACATCAATCCTATGCCTCTGCCCTCAGAACACGCAAACCATTGTTCCAGAACTGCAAGTGCAAACTGTGATAGAGTTCACTGACATTTCATATATATGTCAACAGTTTAACCTTGATAGTCCAGCAACTCCTGTGGCTTGGAAAATCCTAACTTTGTATATACTGTAATTCAGCCCTCCCCAACCTGGCACCCTCCAGATGTTTTGGACTTCAATTCCTATCAGCTCTAGCCAGCAAGGCCAATGCTCAGAAATGCTGGGTAGTTGTGATCTAAAACATCTGGGGAGGGGCACCAGGTTGGGGATAGTTTCCCTAATTAACAGAGTCTTAGCTGGCCACAACTACTTGAGGAAGAGCTCTTGGGGCCCTAGCAGAACATTCACTGAGCTGTGGCAGTGAAAAGGCAAATGTGGTGTTAGGAATTATTAGGAAAGTGTGTAGCAATAGAACAAGTATCAGAACGCCATTAAGTCAGTCCACAGTGCAGCCATGTTGAAATATTGCATTAAGTGCTGGTAGTCCTGTCTCAGAACAGATAGTATAGAGCTGGGGAATGTGCAGAAAAGGGCAACTAAAATGAGCAGAGGGATAAAGATAATGACAGCACTTCCTTAAGTGATGAACAAAATGGAGATGGAGAGAAATGCTTCCCCATTCCTTTCTGGCAGCAGAACTTGGCGACATCCAGTGAAGCTCTTTGGGCGCAGGCTTAGGACAAAGAAAAGGAACAGCTTCTTCTTACCCCATGTTTCACAGTTTTAGCAGCATGTGCTGCTTTCTTCTTTGTGTCGTATGGCGTGAGGATATCTATAATGGCCATGAAATACACCTCCTTCTTAGGGGCACCTGATCAAAACAAGAGAGACACTTGTTCAGACAGACACACAGAGGGTCGCCTCTAGGGCTTGCTGTCCTCTTTGAACGGCAAGCACAGCATTCCACATGCTTACCAAGCTGGATATGCGAGTTGAGAGCCACATTTGCAACCCAGCAAATACCTTGAGGCAGCACCTATAATATCCCAGTGAAAATATTAATTTGGTGGAGCGCTTCAAGAGAGAAGAGGCTGTCCTGAGCTTATGAGGAGCACCTCTCTCATCAGTAATGTTATGTATGACTGGCAATTTTTTTTTTAATAAAAAATGTAACAGGATCTTCTCACCCGCAGTGCAGGTGTTATGGAGACCTGGCTAGACGAGGCCACTACTCCCACTCCTGTGGCCATTTGCCCAGCTGGATTTTCGTATGTGCAGCAGCAGAGGGCTGGGGGCGGGGAGTGGCTGTTATCTACCAGGAGTCCTTGGTCCTCACCAGACTCCCCCTCTGGGAGACCAGGGTTGCTGACTGCATGTACTGGAGGTTGGGCCCAAAGGGCAGTCTGGGGATTCTGCTCATGTACCGTCCACCTGCTGCATGGCAGACTCCCTGGCCAAGGTGCTTGAGGTGGTCTCTGATGTGCGTGTGCAGTTCCCTAACTTGTTGGTGTTGGGGAACTTCAATGTACATTTGGAGGCCATGAAGCCTCGGGACTTCATGGAGACCATGACTTCCTGGGACCTGCACCCTATTGCAACTGGGCCCACCCATGTAACAGGTCCTAAGTCAGATCTTGTGTATGTTTCCAGAGAGGTGGGGAGCAACCTGGAAATCGGGGTATATCCACCACCCCCTTGTCATGGTCAGATCACTATCTGGTGGGGTTGGACTTCTTGGTTCCACAACCCCTCTGCAGGGGTGGAGGACCCATTAAGATGGTCCGACCCAGGCATCTTTTGGATCCAAATGGATTCCTGACTGCACTTGAGGATTCTTTGGAGCTGCTTGGTCGAGGCCCTGGTGGGTGGCTGGAATGCTGCGATCACCGGCGCATTAGACTGGGTGGCTCCAAAACGCCCTCTCCCCCTGAACAGAGCTCAGACTGCACCATGGTTCACCCCATGGTTGCAAGCTCTGAAGCAGGAGGTGAGACGGCTAAAGCGCCGGTGGAGGAAATCTCACTCCGAAGACGATCGGACACAGGTTAGAGCTGCAGCTTCTGCAACCTGCAGCCTACCATGTGGCGATAACAGCAGCAAAAAATAATGTTTATTTATTTTTATTTCTAGCCGAGTGCTGTCCCAGGAGGCTGTTCCAAGTGATCCGGAACCTGGTCAGTCCAGTTGTTCTGGAACCAATGGAGCATTCTAAGGCCTCCTGTGATGAGTTTGCAAGTACTTTGCAGATAAAATAGGCTGGATCAATAGTGCTATTCTGTGCACTGTGGATACAGTTAGTGCATGAGGGGTGGCCAGTGGCAGACTGGTTGTGTGGGATTGGTTCCAGCTTCTTCCTTCTGAGGAAGTGGACAAGGTGCTTTCATCTTTAAGGCCAACCACTTGCTTACTCGATCCTTGCCCATCTTGGCTCATTATGAGCTGCAGGGAAAGACTCAGGGAGGGGATCAAGGCAGTGGTGAATGCCTCCTTCGAGAAGGGAGTGATGCCATCAGCCCTCAAGGAAGTGGTGATAAGACCATGGTTAAGGAAGCCCTCCTTAGATCCCCAAGACTTTAACAACTTTTGCCCGGTCTCGAATCTGCCATTTTGGGGCAAGTTAGTTGAGTGGGTGGTGGCGTTTTGCAGTTGCAGGCACACTTGGAAGAAGCCGATTATCTAGATCCATTTCATTCGGGCTTCAGGCCTGGGCATGGGACAGAAATGGCCTTGGTCACCTTGGTAGATGATATGGGAAGGGCTCTGGATAGGGGAAAATGCTCCTTCCTTGTTCTCCTCCATCTCTCAGCGGCTTTTGATACCGTTGACCACTGTATCCTCCTGGACCGCCTGGAGGGGTTGGGCATAGGGGACACCCTATTAGCCAGGACAGGTAGGCTGGTGAGGACTAGGGAGAGGGCCTTTTCTGTGGTGGCCCCCACTCTGTGGAATTCCCTCCCTAGTGACCTCCGCCATACCCTCTTTGATGAGCTTCTGCTGGGCTTTGAAAACCTAGCTGTTCAGGTGGGCATTTGGGGTGGGTTAGCGTTTTTTTAGAGCAATGTTGTTTTGTTCAGTTGATTATGTAAATTTGTTGTATTTTGTGTTGTTATTTGTACTGTACGCTACCTAGAGTGGCCGGGTAGCCGGCCAGATGGGCGGCTAATAAATCATTCACACAGCGCATCATACCTCTTTAGTATTCGAAAGGTCCACAGTTATTTATTTTTTAAAAGGAATTGCTATTCACACATATGCACAGACATAGCAAAGGTCTGGATAAAGCTGCTGAATAGCAAGGGTACCTCCTGGGTACCCATGTGTTAGACCAGTGATTTTCCAACTCTCTACTTTCAGGGAATCCTTACCAAACTGACTTATCTGCCACAGTAACCCTGTGTGTTGCAAAGGATTCTGGGGCATTTTCCAGGGCACACTGTCAGTTTATACAGGGCACAGGCCAGAACTGCTGGGCCTCACGATTGCTCTGTGTGAACAGCAAGTGTGCCCAAAAAGAGACACAGCCCTCCCCTATGGCTACACATTGCAGAGAAAGACCAGGAGTGGTGGGCAAGCTGTCATCCGTTTGAAGGGAAGAAGAAGATAGGCGAGGGAGCTTTGGTGACCAGGTAACCATGGGTCAGGAAGCCAGGAGGTCTTCTGATATCAAATAGACCAAGGGTGGTGGGGTGGGCTAAATGTTTTTATTGTTTCCAATTAACCAGCTATGTGTTTTTACTACATGCCTGCAGTCAGAGGACCTTTTAACACATCACCCCGCCTCCCAACCAGAGAACTTAGCCTCCCATCTCCTCACCCCGCCCCCCTACAGCCCCATCACTCACTTTCATGGCTTTTCATAGCGTAGACGTCCACTGATGGATCAAACTCCCCAGGCCCAAAAAAACGTGGGAAGTTGAGGAGGTTACCAGGACTATCAGGTGGAGTCCCATAAGAACCAATGGGGTTCCCACCAAGGCCATCATTCTCACATTCTTCATCTTCTGCCCGGTCCTCAACATCCATCTCCTCCTGCTCTGCACGGTCTACATCATGTATCCCGACCAGCAAGCTGTAATCCATGATCTTCAGCTGAGCGAGAAACTGGAAGCCAAGAGAAAGACACTCTCTGCCTCCTGTTGCTATGGTCTTGCCACCCACCTGCTCAGATGAAGGCTGACCCCCTGTGTCACCTTCAAGACTCTGGTCACCTTTCATCTCAACTACCATGACTTCACTCTTCGGCTGACTTCCCTTTCTGTTCTGGCTTCCCTCTCCACTCAGTTCAGACCATCCCCACTATGTCCCCTGCTTTTGCATCAGTCGGTGTTTCCCTAGCCTTCCAATAATGGAGGCAAACTTTTCTTTCTGAATTAAAATTGGGGGCACACCTCACTCTTACACTACTAAATAGGTACTTTTATTTAGACTATGTAAATTAGTCACCCAGTCATCCTGCCACCATCCATCCATTCATCCAAGGTACTTGACTGCCTTTGGGCCTGACACATGGAGAGACATAGCAAACAGCGTTCTGTGTGTGGGTGGGCACTTTGGGCTCACCTGAAACTCTAAATCATTTATTTCTGATGGCACAGAATTTGGAAATTATCACCTTACATCCCCTCCACGCATGCTCTGCATTAACGTCTGGTTCTTTTCCCCACTTCTCTTCCTTCCTATCTCTTGCCTTCTCTAACTCCCCACAAATTCATCTCCTTTTGCTCCACCCCCCCCTCCCATTTCTGTGCTTCTGCCATGCTGGTCTCCATGGCTGCTGCAGCCTTTCCTTCCTTCTGCAGCCTTTCCTTATATACGTACTTATCAACTGAAATTATATATTGTTTTTCATCATCAACAGATTTCAAAGAATGGTAATTAACATTCTAACTGCTTGGGGTGAAGGTGTCAGCAATAAACCAACAATCTGGACCTGAAACAAAATGTTACAGTGGATTCCCTGGTGCTTGTGTAAAAGTCTTGCTCAGCTTTTGAGCAACGTCCTCTCCCACACCCCTGCTCTGTATGTGAGCACAGGCATACAGTCTACTTTCCCTATTTGGAGTGGGATGGGGTGGCTCCTTCTTCTTTAAAGAAAAGTGTATTTCTGCAAACCTTGGGGTTCCCCCGAGCATACAGAGATCTCCCTCATGTATATGTGGGGTGGGGGGTGCCATTCCTGCTACACAGGAGCAGCACACATCCCTGAACATCACTAATAGAAGAAATGATAAGCAAACCAGTTTCAGCGAAGGGAGCAAGTGGTCAGGTGATCTAGAAGAAAAACCCACATGAGCTATGTGGGGACAGAAGGGCTTGTGCGCTGGTGCTACTTCAGGAAAATAATGGACAGACAAGGTAAGGGCGCTTTCATGGGTGGGAGACTGGGAATAAGATGGGGTGTATGATAGGCAGGGAGGGTGAGAACCAGGAAGGTGACTGGAGACTGGATCCAGAACATAAGGAAATTGAAGGATGGGAAGCCCAAAGCACAGCTGAATGAAACAGAAAGCACAGAAAATGCCTCCCCTTCCTTTTTCTAACAGTTCTTATCAGCCTCCCTTCCTTGACATTTGCTTTAGAATATGAGGACTGACTTCATCATATCTATGTGCAGCATTGAGCAATTTCAAGTGTTTGAATAACAATAATGACAAAAATGGAAGCTGAAAAGTTGGCATTTGAGGGAAGGGTGAGTGAAGGACTCACAGGCCTGAGGACAAGGAGGGCAGAGGAGATGGGACACAGAGAAAAGGAGGAACTATGGGAAATAACCTGACACTTGGCCAAGGCTACTGTTGGCAGGCAGGGACTGCAAGAGCTTGAGGGCTCTGGAGTTTAGAAGACTGCAGGGCTAGCTCTGGAGCAGGGCAGATCACCCAGAGCTCCACGCAGGGAAAGGAAAAGCGGTCCTTTAGGGTCCTTTCCAGATTTGTGGATCTAAAATCATCACACTTCTTAGCTCACCCATGTTCTCACCAGCAGCTCAGTACACTCTACCTCAACATCTCGCTTCAACTTCTCCAAAAAGTTCTTTTTGCATTCCTCTCCGACATGGAGCTTTTGGCCTTCATTCAGAAAATCGTTGTCTTTAAATGTCGGTAGATCCTTAGCCTAGAAAGGATTGAATTGGAATGAGTGGAAAAAAACCCCTTAATTTCACATATGCACAGATGGAACCCAAGCGGTTGCACCTATCCAGGAAAAAGGTCTTGGTCACGATAGGGGGTTTACAGAAAAACAATTGGCTCAGTGTGCTGCCTGCTGAGCTTGCAGGAAAGGTAAATTTGGTGCTATGTATTTTTAGGAAGGGAATTAAAAATAGAACAAGAATGATCCAACAGGAGCTGCTGCAGTAAAAGCTGAAAAATCCAGATCTCTGTGGTAAGCCTATTGGGGTTGTGGAATGAAAACTTCCCTGGGCTATGATGTCCTCTGAAACTCTAAGATGACTCCACCCACTTGGGAACGCCTTGGTTTCCCTTGACTTGATAGGGCTTGTCAAAGCTTCTAGGTCTGGCTTTGACTTAGCCTGGGCAAGTCAGCCTTGCCCTCATCTGCCAGGCTACTAACCCTATTTCTTGCTCTTGAGAGTGCTTGTTCTCCTGCCTGCAAGATGCTCATCAAGCTCCTATCTAAGGGACTTGTGCCATTTGCTGGCTCTCTGGGCTGCCTACAGCCCTGCATCACAATATATAGTGCTGCTATGTTTAGAATCCTATGCTCCATCCTATGCACCTGGTTGCTCCATCTCAAGAATGATATTGCAGAGTTGTAGGTGGGCAACTAAAATTATGAAGGGTTTGAAGCACCTTCCCTACAAAAAAGAAAAGGGTAAGAAATTGGTGCTTTTATTGGGGGCGGGAGGGAAGGTTGTATAAGGGTGGGGAGACATAATAGAAGTTTGTGTGTTATGGAGAGAGAGATTTTGGAGATTTCGAAACCGTATCTATCTGTTTGGTTGATCCTTATAAAGGTATTGCCTGACTGTACAGTTTGGAATATTTCCTATGGCTTACTTTGTTTTATATGTGACTTGGGAAACACCCAATTTAGCTTTGCAGGAGCAGGATTCTACAAGTGAAAGATGGGACTTTACTCTGAGGGTTTCCTTCTCTCCAACTACTAGGTAACACCACCCAATTTGGCTTTTCTTGACTTTTTAAAACTAGTGCACAACCCAAAAGTAATCTGCAGCTTTGCCAATATAAACATTGTTGCGTTTCTCTTTACTTTTGTTCTCTGCCTACCAAGAAACCTGGGTGTTTCACCTAAGGTTGGAGTCAAATCTGAGTAACTACTGGATTTTGTATTTTCAAAAATGGGAGACTTAGTCATTATGTTGTTCATTTGTCCAACAGTCCTAGATGTAACCTGAAACCTGCATGCTACCTAGTAGGGTCTAATCCATTTAAGCCTGCACCTTCTCCTCTGCTCCATCTTATGACATGCATCATGACTTCAACATCATGACTTCAACATCAAGTCAGCCCTTTTTCTCCCTCCTCCCTACTTCCGAAATCTGCTTTTTGTAACAACTTACCTGATGAAAAGACCTGAAGCTCTTGAAAACTTGCCCACAATTGAGTGCATATTTGGCTGGTCCTAATAAAGTTATCACCAGACTGTGCATTTTGGAATCTCTCTCTCAAAACACTCAAATTCAGGGTCTTCCAATGAAATTAACTGACAGCAGGTTCAGAACTAAGACACATTTCATAACTAATCTGTGCAATCCTCATGTTGTGGCAATGCCTACAGATAGCTTTATAGAAGTTAGAGAAGTTCTTGGAAGAAATGTCTATCAGTGGCTGCCAGCAATGGTAGCTAACCTCCGTAATCAGAGGCAAGATCTTAGATTACCAGAGACAAGCAAAAGGAGATAGCTACCACCATCATGGTTTGATCATAAGCTTCCTTGTGGCTTCTGTCAACTCACCCAATGACCAGATACTGGGGACATACTTACAGTGGACAGCTGTTCAGAATACATAGGTCAAAGTATGCACACAAAATGCAATATTGAAGTCTTCTGTTGAGCCTTAAGATGTAGCATCTTAATCGACTTTAGCACAGATTTAGGAATATGATCTGATTAAATGTGAATATTAGATCTACTATGGCTAAAGTCCTGGCAACAAGATCGGGAAAGAAGCAGAGATCTATATTTTCAGAAATCAGCAGGCAGACCATTACACTAATAATTGTAGCCAAATGAACTTTTGTAACTTTTTATGTTCTACAATTTCCTTGTGTTACAGTGAAAAATACTTCTTCTATTCCCTCTATGCAATTGCTGGGTTTTTTTTTTTGCTGTTACTCATTACCCTGCTTATTTGACAGAATTCAATACCACTTCAACACCCTGCAACCACAGAAGTTTGCTTTTTGAAAACCAACCAATCAAGGTCCACAAGACCTCATGGATACTTAGGTGTTCCTTGGATGTATTAGAATCCAAGCTGAAAGTCATCATCTCACCAGAGAAGAAAAGCCCATACATTGTTTTGGGTACAACCCTCAAGGGCTTTGATGTGCAGTTTGAAAGCTTCATAATTCTATCAGGTTAAAAAAATTAATCTGAATATTTAAGCAACTGGCTGTCCTTAAAATAGAAGGAAAGCCATCTGGCTTTTCCGGATTAAAATGAAAAAAAAAGGACAGAATGAGGGAGGAGAATTAAAATGCTTTCTTAAATAACCAAATGGAAAAATAAAACATTATGTTGTTTGTTTTAAATTGCATTTCAGGCACTTGATCAGATCTTGGTTTCTACAGGAAGAAAGCACTTTAGCAGTTTTAAGGATTCCCCATGCTCATTGCAGGAAGACACTGGTATCTCTCTCTCTACTACAATTTGTGAGGGGAAGGGAAGGGCTGGGAATTATGTTTGTTTGTAATTATAATGAAGAATAATCCTGGATGAGATACAGACATACACAGGTTAGCAACCAGCTGCCCATGGACTATATCTGACCAATGAAAACTTACAATTGGTTCATTGCTAACTTACAACCCACCCCAGGCCTATCTAATGGCTAAAAGAATCCTCCTAGCTTCAGCCAAACTGGATCACATCTCCTGGTTTCACAAGGGAAAAGCAACTTTCTAGAAACACACAAGCAACACTGCCCACATGTCTCCAGCAATCTTAATTCCCCCTCCCAGGAAAGTCATAGTAGGACCTTCCTTTCTTTTAAAATCACTTACAGTGCAACCCAATGTGTGTCTGCATTGTCAATCTCACTTTTGAGCCTTAATGGCCTCAAAACCCAAACAAATGTGCCCTTTTCTCTGCCACCAATTAAGACTGACCCTCACTGATGATTAACTAAAGCATTAGTTTACTAGTCTACTGATTAAAAGCATGCAACTCTAGTACAAATGATCTACCAGAGGATGGGCAGCTAGGAGTGATGTCATCTAAAGCTAAGAGGGAGAGGGAAGTGCAGGCCCAAAGCATAAGTCTATGTTCACTCAGAACACCTGTGGGGAACCTGCAGCCTGCATGAGGACCGCAATGGTCCTTCAATCATCACACCAATTCTATAGCCGCCCCCATTCCCTCTGCCACCAATTTTACTGCAGATCTCACCACTTTTTTCTGCCAGAATAAAAAGCTCTAAAAAAAGCCCCTTTCCATACAATTGATAGGTTATCAAGGCTCCTGCTGCTGCCATTTTTACCACTGCAAATAAACTTTCCCTGCTTCCTATATCTGCTGCTTCCCCTTTTAATGTTGCCCTCTGAGTGCAGATACCAAAGCAGTATATGGCTGAGCATTCAGCTGCTGATGCTGCACTCCATGGGCGGAACTAACAGGAACTACATCCAAACAATGAAAGTGGGCTGGCTGCACGTCACCCAAGGAGGAGGTAGAGGACTGTGTCTGTGTGTATGTGTGCGTGTGTGTGTGTGTCAGGGTGGGTGGGTGTTGAACAAAAATAAATGAACATTGCTTTTGAGTGCCTGTCTACTTTATCTGGGGAGAAGGAACAAAGGAAAAACAGCACACTTTAAACTGTGTGCAGTTCATGCTTGCTGTGCCTGCCTTGCTGTCCTCTCAATGGGACTCCCTTCTGAGTAAGCACGTGATGAGGGATCCTGGAGGGAGCCAATCTGGCTGGCTGGATGGCAGGTTGCGTGTGTGTGTAAAAACCACAGCGGGTGCCTCTCTACATGAACTTATGTGTGTTTGTGTGCGCATGTGCATGAGAGAGAGAGAATGGATGAATGGAGAGCAAGACAGACAGAAGAAACATGTCCCTTGTCTGCTTTTGGCAGAGGCTCCCCCATCACTACCAGCAGGCATCCCCCAACCATTTTCCCCTGGGTTGCCCACCCCAGCCTTGGAACAAAAACTCGGCTCCCAAACAAGGACGTTCTTCACCCACAGACACTCTCATCAAAACTGAAGAAACCAATAGATGTTTGTTTTGGTTTTTGTTGTTGTTGTTCAGTCCTTAAGTCATGTCCGACTCTTCGTGACCCCATGGTTTGTTTTGGTAAGCACCAATAAATGAATAGTTTTTAATTATTTTTGATATTATCCCGGGCTGCTATTGTTATTGATAATGCTCTTGTTTTTACTGTTTTATAGTCGTTTATGGAATGTTGATATGTTTTGATTCTGATGATGCACTGTGTTTTATATAATGGAAGCTGCCTTGTGAGGGCATGGCCTCACAAGGCAGCCTAAAAATTTCTTAAGTAGACAAACATTTTATTTAGAAATCAACAGAATGAAACATTAGGAGAGATAGGGAACACTATTACTACCTGCTCTCTCTAACCTTACCAATTAATGTAGTGAGTGAGAGTTATGTAGCTGCAGCAATTCAGCCCCAAATCACACATTTCTCTCTAATCCTACTACAATTACACCTATAGCAGCAATGTTTGTAGCTTTACTCAGAATGCCAAGGATCTTTTTTGCTTTTTAAAGGTCTCCCCAACAGTTGCTCTTACCTTTTCCTTGTCGCTGGCTTCCCTTGCTACCGTTGAACCCTGGAAGGAAAGTAAAGGGGGATGGAAAAAGGAGACCTAGTTTAATGCCAAGCAGCTCAGTCATTCAAATAAAAATCCAGCATGGAGCCTTGATTAACTAAGGGCCTTTCTGCAAAGTCAATATGCATGTGTTTGTTGTTCTCTCTTGCGCCCCCCCCCCCATCATATTACATTTTCCAACAGTTTAAAACATACTTGTTTTCTGAGAAAATGTGACATTCACCACAAGCAAAACAAGTTTATGGAATCTTTGGATTTTGCAGAAGTTCAGTAGCTTCAGCACAGC
Source organism: Heloderma suspectum (assembly GCF_057233095.1). Classification (NCBI taxonomy): domain Eukaryota; kingdom Metazoa; phylum Chordata; class Lepidosauria; order Squamata; family Helodermatidae; genus Heloderma; species Heloderma suspectum. The sequence goes on along the minus strand of NC_139462.1, from coordinate 126,707,174 downwards.
AAATGATTCAATCAGCCTCCACAAACTGCTTTCTCCCTCTCCACTTTAATTCCTCCTAAATAGCTGCAGGCCTCAGATTATACCAAATGGAGGGTTAGGACTAAGTGATGTCACGATCTGGGAAGTGCTGGGGCCTTTAAATAGATTTTACAGTTTTAAAAAAGTAAGAAAAAGGCCTCAGCCACATCACCTCATAAAGTAAATTTAAGTATGTGCAATCCTTACATACCCGCCACAGCCTCCTAAACTCCTCTGAAGTGCTACCTCTCTGAAAGGTAAATTTAAATTTACTTTAGGAGGCTTGGTGAATTCTCTATCTCCCCCCTCCATTTCCAGTCACCATTCTTCTTTTCCCCTTCCCTTTCTTTCTCTTCTTCATTCCACCCAGAGCATATCGGGGGGGGGGGGGGATTTTTTAAAGAGAATTCTCTTTGGTGGGCAAGAGAAGTTTTGAACTGTATTTGACTTTATATAAACAGACAAGAGGGTTTGTTTTTCTCCTCCTCACCCAGGTCTTTGAGAAAAGTGGGTCCACATGGTTGCAGAGGAATGATTGGGGCTGTTTTGTGAGTTGCCATTATCCAGCAACAGGAAGGGCTGTAGCTCAGTTGTTGAGCCAATACTTGGCATGCAGAAGGCCTCAGGTTCAGTCCCTGCTATCTCCAGGTAGGGATGGGAAAGAATCCTCCTTCAAACCCTGGAGAGCCACTGCCAGTCAGTGTCAGCAATACTGGGCTAGATGGACCCAGGGTCTGACTCCGTATAAGGCAGCTTCCTCTGTTCCTATGAACAGAAAGCTTTAATAAAAATAGGAGTCATGGGGGGCTTTTTTAAGTGGAGGGGAGATAAATACTGCTCACTGATACAAGCCTATTCAGACGTAAGCCCCCTTATGTTTAATGGGGCTTACTCCCAGGAAAGTGCATACAGGATTCCAGTACAAGTTACTTTTGCAGGGAGGGTTGCAGCCTGATCCTCTGCATGTTTACTCAGAAATAAGTCCTGAGTTGTGAGCTGGGTAACTGCAAGCTTAATACGCTGCCCCCCTGATTCCAGTCCAATGAAGTGACTACCCTTTCAGCCCAGCCCTATGCATGTTTTGTCATTTGTGTCAGGTTTTTTGTTTTTTGCATAAACTCTAGCTTCAGTGGCGAGGGAAAGGCACTTAGTACATGCTCAGAGTTTCTCCAAAACTTAGCCTAGTTTTGAAAACAGACTCCTTGGCTGTAGTCTGGTGAAGTCTTGGCTCAAATGAAGTTATGGGGAGGAAGATACAATGAGGGCTTGTGCATAGGAAGGAGGTGGTACAGGAGAGCTGCACAAAACAAAACATCTGTTTTTATGAAGAATTGCTGGAGGATGGGAGAATGAGGGGGGATTGTCGTATAGAGGGGAATGGGTGGGGAGACTGTAAGTGCTCAGTGGTGAAAGAAAAGCATTCTGCATATGCTCAGAGGCACTCTATATTTAAGAACATAAGAAGAGCTGCGCTGCATCTGACTAAGGTCCATCTAATCCAGCATTCTGTTCACACAGTGGCCAACCAGCTGCCCATGGGAAACCCACAAGCAGGACATTAGTACAACAGTACCTTCCCACCCATGTTCCCCTGCTGCTAATATTGGTGCAATGTAAATAAATTCCAGTAATTCTAAATTTGTTTGCAGGATGTGCATTGAATTTGGACCAAGTTTGAAGCTGAACCAGAATTGGGCAGTCTCTATGTCTCAAAATAACATATTTTGGTTTAGTTTTGCCTTCTAATCCTAGGACACATTTTTACCATGAGCTCCCATCACTGTACTTTGGGGGAGGGCAGGATGGGACCATGAGATGGACATTCATCCAATGCTAGCACACTTCACTATGAGAAAGTCTTAAACTGGATTTTAAGCATCATAACTCGCTAGCCCCTGCTCCTGTTCTTTTGAAACTTTGCAGGTTTCTTGCCTGAGGACACTCTATGTCCTGTGCATTTTCATACAAACTGGGGGTGGGGGTGAAGTGAAGGGAAAGTGAATCAATCCCTCCCCTAAATTGGAGAGCTCCCCTTCCACATCAACTGCTGCACCTATCCTTCTGAAACTTTGCTGGTTTCTTACATAGAGTCACCTCTAGGCTGTCTGTAATTTTCAGAATGATGGTCCACAAGGAATATAGGGAGATAAGTATGTCCTCTTTAGGAGACCCTCAATGTCAAGGCTACCCTTGCACAACCCCCACCCCCACGCCACATGGCTATCTTTCTGCAATTTGCAGACATGATCCCCTCTGATGGAGCAACGTATTGTGAGATTTTTATCCAATTCTTCCAAGGAATAAAAAAAAATCACTGGCAGTTACCTTTAAAAGAAAATCAAAATATAATGGCACATAGCACAAAAAACCCTACACCTATTTTTCTGACACTGAGCAGGTGTTATCCCCTCTTAGGGGTAACTATGCCTGCAATTATCATCTAATTCTGACAAAGAGAAAACAGTTAGTATTTTTTTTTAAATTTCCCATGATAGTCAACAGGAAGCTCAAAGCCTCAGTTTTCCAAATCTTGACTTGGGTTTGGTACTGAGTTGAAGGGGACTGACTCCAAATTGGTTCGATCAGGAGCAGGATGTTTTCCAACCCACTGAACTGGGGTCTGAGTTGAAGTGGGGGTCAGTGCACACCTCTAATGTACGTGTGTGTGTATGCACGCACGCGCGCGCACACATACATACACACACACACACACACACACGCTAAAGGTGTGCACTGACTCCCTGCTTCAACTCAGATCACATGCACATTTGTGCTGTGGGCCTGTGCCCCAGATCTTTTAAGAACCTATCAACGCCCTGCCCCTACCTAATACATCTGGCTGACCTCTATTGGAGACACAGTGCTGGGCTAGATGGTCGACTTTAGTTTGCTTCAGCAAGGAAAGTCAGAGAGTGTATCTATTGCTATTGTGATTGCTGTGTGAAATATGGTTGCATGAGAACCATAGGCACTTACAGTGCAAGAACTTAGCACAAAAATATATCACTTCCAATTACAAGCTATACATTGTGGGTAGACATTCTATGTATATGGAAGTCTGCAAATCACCTGGGAGACGCTCTCTCACACAGCGCAGAGGGAGTAAATGGGATACAAATGGGACAAAATGGCTCCAGAAAGCTAGTGTGGAAGTCTTTAAGAAAGCCAGAAAGCAGCCTTCCCCAACCTGGTGTCCTCTTGGTGTGTTGGACTATAACTCCCATCAACCCCAGCCAGCATGGCCAACCTAAATGCTGCTATTCAGGATAAAATATTCTATTATCCCAAAGTGGCCCCTAATAATTTTTAATACAGATTTTTGTCAAATTTGGCCTTCTACATTGGTAAGCCATTGGTATTCCAGAACATTGTTTCTGATGTAATTACAATGTAAGTGATGTAAATGAACCATAACATAAGTTCACCAAGCACACTCCACTTCATTTGGCAGTATTGTGAACCTTATTTTTCATGTTAATCCTTTGCTGGCAGTTTTCTTCCCCCACTGTAGAACGCCCGCCTATGGGTTTCCATCTAATAACATGGGTTTGAAAAAGAGGGTGGCCAATCAGCATTGAGCCAGTCACAGACTCTCAGCCCAACCCACCTCACAGGGTTGTTGTTGTGAGGATGAAATGGAGAGGAGGAGGATAATGTAAGCCGCCTTGGGTTCCTTGCAAGAGGAAAAAAGGCGGGGTATAAATGCAATAAAATAAATAAATAAATAAATAAATAAATAGAGCCTAAACACCAGCCCTTCTCTTACTCTAGTATCACTTGAAGCAGGAGCTTATTGCACACTGGATTTGACCATGCAGAAGAGCCCTGCAGTCATTTTCAAGATGCCACATTCCCATGATGGGAGACAGAATCCACATGTGCCCAGTCAACCTGGGGAGGCAGCATTTCTCCTGCTCCCTGACTCCCCTTGGAACCACGAGGCTCAATGATCTGCCTAGGAAGGGACATGTGCCAGTTGTTCCACTGTCCACGACAGGTGAGGAGTAAGGCTTCCATGACACGGAGGCCCTAAAGAGACCATAAGTATCAGTAGCCCTCACCTTGAGATCGTACTTCCGATGCACTGTCAACTGGTGACTAAACACATTCCTGGTAACTACCATGTAGGTTTCCACACCATCTACAGTAAGCCTGTACATGCCAAGGAACTGTGGGAGAAGTGTATTCCCATGACATTCCACAATGAACTACAGGGGATTGGGAAGAGAGAGAGAGGAAGATGAAATAAGTCAATGTGAGGCTAAAGATGTCCCACACAGCTTAAGCAGAAGGATGGCTACAAGGCTGCTCCAGATTTTGCAAGTACCTTCGAGACACTTAAAAAAAAATGAACTCTGGATAATTTCTAAGAAGTAAAAGCAACATGACACAAACTCTCATAACTTGAAGGGTGGCTGTGGTGGTGGTGGAGAAAGGAGTGAAATTCCTGAAATAGTGTATGCAAAGCACTTTTGAGCATTTAAGCTAAGTATTATATACATATAATTATAGGACCTATGTGAACAGTACTCTTATGAGACTCCTCCAGAAAGGTTCAAAGCAGTTTGCCCTTTTTTGTGTATCCATGTGCAGTTAAAACTGAAGAGGTTTCTGCCTAGGCAATGTTTTTTGGGGGGGAAGTCAGATCTGCTTCTCCAGAGCAGACCATGACAGGATTTGGCAACCGCTTGCACAGCATCTGGACTTGGAAACCATTTGCAGAGCATCAGTGTTCAGATATAGGAAACTATGGGGCCAGTTTATACCATCCCAGTAACAATGTCAGTGAGGGATTCTTGGTCTGCATTTTTAACAAGACTTTTCCTGCCCTTTCCAGTTGAATACCTCAGGAAAGGGGCTCATGGTGGTGACAGTGGTGATTCAGCCCTGCCTGCTAATGCTGGGGAGGCACCTACTGTCTCTCTCCATGGATCTTGCAAGCTGCAACATCACCTGGCAGACTGGTAAGCATGCAACACAGGGAGGGAATGGGACATGGCCTACTCTGGGAGCAGCTGAGCCACAGGTCACCACGGCAGGCAGAGAGTAGTGAAGTTGATGGAGCACAAGAAATTGAAAGAAAAAAACCTAGAGAATGACACGCAGCTTGAACTGTGGGGTTTTACACTGAGAGTTGCCATTGGCTGTGATTCCCTACAGACATGGAGTGACACCACTCTATCCCTGGCATCTCTATGGTGAAGGCCTTATATTGGAAATCTGAGTGGGAAGTAATTCAATTTAGTACTAGAAATGCCAGTAAGACTGCAATGGGCTTGTACCTTCTGATGGCTGAGGACAACCCATCCAAACCCCAGGAATCCAGGAGAGTAGACTGGCTGAAAGACTAGAACCAACACAGGTGAATCTCTCCTGTCGCCCAAAGCTGGCGGGGCAGGGAACTCCCTGCAGAGGTGCCCCAACCACCATAGCTTGAGGGCACCTCTCCAGGGAGTTCCCTGTCCTCCCAGCCAAATTGAAACAGTCCTTCCCCACCCTGCTAGCTATTCTGGGTCACAGGTTGGTGCTTATTATGCCCTTTCCACATCCCCTACTTGGTGGTACTTCTTTAGTATGTTGTGCATCTCTGCAACGTCTTCACTTGACACCGCCTTGATGACAAACCGCCGGTCATAGGTGGTGAGGAAACGAACCCCGCACCGGCCGTGGCTGTCGCTGTACACCGGAGCACTCCGTGTCACCGAATTCTACAAAGAGGCAACAGAAGAACAAGTAGGAGATGCACCAACTGCATCTTCAGATGAGCCTTGTAAGCCAGGTGAACTTCAGCTGATGCAGGAACTTCCCCAACCACTAGTGCCTTTTCTCCTTGGCCCTTCTGTCTAAAATCCTGCATCTGTGTGATGTAGTGAACAGAGTGTCAGACTAGGGCTGGGGAGGCCCAGGCTCAAATCCCCACTCAGCCACGAAGCCACTAGGTGACCCTTCTCTCAGCCTAACCTACCTCACAGGACTGTTGTTAGGATAGAATGGAGGAACCATGTATACCACCGTGAGCTCCTTGGAGGAAAGGTGAGATATAAATGTAATCAATACAACACATAGTTCTGTCTTGCTTCTGGTGATTGTTCCTATTCCTGTAAGGACTTTCACACAGGCCTCACCATGCCAACAAGGGTCAACCTGCAATTCACTCAGCAAGTACAGAAATACTGCCTGACTCCAACATATTGCAATCTTTTATTTTTACACACCTGGGTGAGATGCTACCACCTTGCTCCATACCTGATAATCTTGATCGTCAATCCCAAACCTTTCCCGAAGATTTCGGAACACCAGTGGACAGTACTCCTTAAATTTGAAGCGACTTGGCAGGTTCTCCCTGAAAGCAGGTGCAGAGAATTTGTTTTTCAGCATTAAGATGTAACTAGGTTTTAAATACATATTAGACTGAAAAGCCATTTCATACATTACATTTTTGTCATACATCTAAGATATTTTAAAAGGCATATCTAAAACATGAATGCGACACGTACATCATACAGGTGCTCTAATCAGACTTCTGGGATTGGCTTCTGATACCTGTTGAGCATGCACTCAGTGATGAAGCTGGTATATTTATATAGTACCTAAAATTTCTAGTGCTGCATGACAATTTAAAAAAAATACAGACCCTGCCCTTCAGGCTTACAGTCTAAGAATAAAGACAAGACACATGAGGAAAAAGGAAAAAAAAAAAAAAAGGAGACGGATGTGTACCTTGTACAGATGCTTCAGGCAGAAATTAATCAGATGCAACTATAGCAAGTGTTTAGGAAAACTCAATCCCAGTGTCGAGCTGAAAGACCTAGCCAATGTTTCTGTGCCTGGAGCCTAATGTGTAAGTGAGTATAATACGTATGACTGCTTGCACTCACACAGCAAGGAAATTATGGTGCGTACCTTAACTTACAATTTCCATGCCTTTTGGAATATGAGTGAAAATTGTAATTGTACCCTCATCTTAAACTGAAGGCTGCTTTATAAATATCAAATTATTACACCTGCCCCTTCAGGAGCAGTCTTGTGATCTCCCCTTTGCAAGATGTTACCCATGTTAACCTCTTTCAGGAGAGGATTAGATCCTGTTAATATGATCTTGAGTAACGGGCAGTCACTGCTCTTTCAGGATTGCTGTACCTTGATCCAAACCTGCTCACAAATGAGTTATATGAGGTGGGTAAGTACAACTTTGAGGTTTGCAAAGTTAGCCTCCAATATTTACTGGCTTGATATCCTGAGCAAGTTTGTGTGAGTGGGGCAAATACAAGGAAGACTGCACATTCTGCCAGTATCCTAACAATGTAAGCTATTAATCTGTGAATCCTATATTGTACCTTGTGATGGTCAAGTGATAATCACAAGGACAGCACATCCATTACTAACTTGTGAATGTAATAATGTTCAAGCTGAGTATTCAAGTTTTTTTTTGTAATGCCAACTTTGTCACTGCAGTCTTCAGATCATCAATGTCATCAAATAATGACGTTAGTACTAGTTGCAATCAACATTCTTGAGGTCCATCTCATGTGTCGTCACAGAACACATAGCCCCAGAGTAAATTAGATTGGTGTTAAAGCATGAAGCAACCCTAACCTTCATATATTTCTTAACTCTTTGGATGGTTATTATTTTTCTAGTTAGAGGTTCTTTCGAAGCCTTCAAGCCAGCTACTTTCATAATGTTGCATCTCTCCCCGCCCCGCCCCGTATTACCACTGCAACATCTGTTTACCTTTTACTTTGCAGATATTCTTGAAGATGATGTTTACTATGAAACCAGGGGGATATAGATTAGGATTGATGGGATCACATTCCGGTTGGAGATGGCGTTGTGATCGGCTCTTCGCTGTGTCTCTCCTGAGTTTCAGCTTTAAAGTTACCTCTTTGAGGCTGTCATGTTATCTGGGTATTTGCAATTAAACTTGCTTAAGCTTTTGTTTTCTGTTTCCACACTTATATTTGCTTGTTGTGCTTTCGAAAGTGAGTGGAGGATGGCAACATTGAGGGGGAAGAAAGGCTTGGGAATGCTGCCTACCCCCCCCAACTGTCCCCCAGCAAAGGTTTCTAAAGATGAGGGAGAGGGAGCGGAGTTGCTTGTTTTGATAAAAAATATGTCCTCACAGTTATCAGTGCAGTCAAAGAAGCTTGAAACAATTCAGGATTCCATCACTACCCTTCAAGGCTCTGTGGACTCAGTGAATATTTGTCTTCAAAAGATGGAGTCGAAAGTTAACGCACTTGAAGACCGGGTTACTGCTCACGAAACTGCTATGGTTGCCTCTCATAATATTCTGTCTGCTCGAATTTCTCTCCTTTGCTCAGAGAGCTAACCTCTGTATTCTTGATTTAAAGATCTGGCTACAGATCTCCGTCTTGCTGAGTTCATGGATAAATTTCTGCGTGAGTTATTGGCTCTGCCTTCTGATTTTCCACTTGATATTGAGTGTGCTTATCGTGTTCTGGGTTCTACACGAGGAGTCAGAGCGAGACCTGTTATCGTTCAATTTTTACGTGCCTCCATGAAAGATTATCTTATGTGTTTAGCAAGAGAGCAGGGTGAGCTTCGGTGGGGGCCAGCAAACAAGATTATGCTCTTTCCTGATTATACTAAAGAAATCGCTGACAGAAGAAGACAATTTACCCAGGCGAGAAATCTGGCAAAGCAAATTAACTTTCAAATATTCATATCAAATATCCTGCCACTTTTTGCATTTTTACTGAAGGCCAGATGAAGAAGTTTTTAAGTTCTGATGCTGCAGAATCATTTCTCAATGGCATTAAAATCAAAACGAGGGATCCGACTTCTTCAGCTTCTTGAGTTGGAATCCAGCCATTTTTAATCTTTTTTTTTTACTGTTCCTCTGGCAGTATTCACGGTCAAGCTTTGTTTGGGTTATAGTTGATAAGAAGTCTGGGTGGCATGCCAGATCAAATGGACTGTATACTACTGCTTCCCCCCCTTCTCTTTTTTTTTCTTTTCTTCTTTTCCTCTTGTATACATATACCATATACATAATTCCTGTTTTTGAGTTAATTTACACATTTTGAGCAAATGGAGGGTTATATGTAACTACTACATTAAATTTAGCTTAATAAGGTTATATAGGTACATAAATGTCTGTGTATGTGTGTGTATGTATATGTATACACATGTGTGTGTGTGTATGTACACATATGAATACATCTCCAGATATAATATTAGTTAAAATATCCAATTGGCTTTTTAATTCTATTATTATTATTACCACCATTTCTTGTTGGTTAAATTTGTAATGTTTGTAACTTTGCTCAGTGTATGTATTTAATATGTGGGAGGGGCCAAGCTGAGCATTGAGGTTACATGTCGGTCCAAACAGAAGGCAAAAGTTTTTATTTTTTATTTTTGTTAAGTTCTTTTTGTTTTGTTAGGGGTATTTTTTTGGCACTTTTTTATGGTAGGCGGACACAAATTGATTGATTGATTGATTGATTGCATTTCTATCCCGCCTTTTTTCCTCCAAGAACCCAAGGTGGTGTATATAATCCTCCTCCTCTCCATTTTACCCTCACAACAACAACACTGTCAGGTAGGTTGGGCTGAGAGTCTGTGACTGGCCCAAAGTCACCCAGTGAGCTTCCATGGCCGAGTGAGGACTAGAACCCGGATCTCCTGACTCCCAGTCCAACACTCTCGCCACTACACCACACTGGCTTATAGTTGTTTTTACCCTTCTCTTAAATTCCTTTTACTTTTTTTAAAAATTATCATTAATATTAGTATTACTATCATTATTATGGGATTATGATTATGATTATTTTTTTGTTGGTTAAACTTTTAATGTTTACTAACATGTGTTAATGGAATGGTAATATATGGTTAATGGAAATGTACTGTGTGCTCCAGTTTATTTGCTATAAGACTGAGGTTATAACATTGAAAGACAAGGCTCATCGTTTATGGAGCAGCGGACTGAAGATTTAATAATACCTGCAATGTCTTGAAGAGTGCTGTATAGGTATAATTTGCAATTGGATTTATATTTGGATATTTGATTTGCTTTCATTGAAGCTTAGATACAATCTTTTCTCTCTCTCTCTCTTTTTCTTTTGCTTTCCTCCTTCCCCCCCTTTCTTCCCCAAATACTGTAATGTTTGAAACTGAAGATTTTGACTATGTTGTTGGTATTGTTTATTTCACTTATAAAAATAAATACAGATTCAAAAAAACAAAACCAAAGTCACCCAGTGAGCTTCCATGGCTGTGTGGGGACTAGAACCCAGATCTCCCAACTCCCAGTCTAGCGCTACACCACGCTGGCCAATTGGTTTATTTGAGTTTTATTTTTATTTTGGTTTTTTTATTTTCAATTTCTGTACATATTTTGGAATAATTTTAAAATTTTTCTGTTTCTACGTATCAAGAATTATTTTGATGAAGTCTGAAATAGTCCTAAATGTAAATTAAGGATGTATTTGTTATACCAATTATGATATATAAATTTAGTCTTTGTTTGTAAATCTAGAAAGATTTTTTGGGTGGAGGGGCAAACAATTTGCTTTCGTTTTTTCAATGTTTAACGTGACTTCATGGAATGTCAAGGGGCTGAGAAATGTCAACAAACAGAAAAGAGTTCTTACCAAGTTAAAAGAGCTTAACGTTGACAAGGCCTTCTTACAATAAACTCATTTGATGGCTGCAGATCGGCAGATGTTGCAAAAGGATTGGGTTGGGGAGGCCTATGTCACAGACACTTCAACACAGTGTAGAGGGGTGGCGATTTTAATCCATAAGCGACATTCTATCTCAGTTCAACAGGTGATTTTTTATAATGAGGGGCGTTTTTTGATCTTGGTAGGAAGGTATATGGGCAAATTAATTGTTATGATCAATGTATGTGGGCCAAATACTGATTCTCTGGCAATCTGATTGTGGGTGGGGACTTTAACGAGGTCTTAGATCCTTTGTTAGATAGGAGTACACCTTCTCCCAAGACTCAATCTGTGGTGAGACTGGCACTTCAGGCTTATATGATGGAATATGGTTTCACTGATGCTTGGAGAATTTTACATCCTGCTGACAGACAGTATACTTTTATTTCACCAGTTCACCCTAATTGCTTTAGATCAGACTACTTTTTGCTTTCTACAACTTTAGTATGTCAAATCTAGACAGCCATCTGTCAGGGACCCTCTGACTTGGATTCCTTCATTGAGCAGAGGGTTGGACTCGATGGCCTTGTAGGCCCCTTCCAACACTAGTATTCTATGATTCTATGAAATGAAAGACTGCAAGACTGATACATTGGTAGTGTCAGATCATACCCCAGTATGTTTGGAACTGCAATTCTCTGATACTCCTCGGTCCCCTGGTCTTTGGCATTTTAATGTTTCACTTCTTAATGATGAGAAGTTTAAAACCCACATGTTAGCTGAACTAACAGAGTATTTCAGTACTAATGAGGGTACAGCAGGTTTGTGCGCCACTGAATGGGAGGCTAGTAAAGCTTTTATAAGGGGCTGAATTATCTCTTATGCTTCCTATCAAAAAAAGGTTTAAAAAACTCAACAGATGCACTTAAATAAGAAGCTGAAATCTCACATAACTCAGTTTGCCACTTCCCCCACAGCACAACTTTATCAAGAGCTAAAGAATACTAAGTGTGAGTTGAATAATATCCTTTCACAACAGGCGGAATTTGCTCTGACATGTCTACGACAGAAATATTGGGAAAATGGTGAACGTCCTAGTAAGATTCTTGCACATTGTCTTAAACAGCACCAACATCAAAATGTTATTTCAGCTATTAAAGATGAGAGTGGAAAAGTATATACTTCTCCCACAGACATAAACTCACAATTTTTAAAGTTTTATGCTGATCTGTATAGTACCAGTAATAAGATATCAGTGCAAGATATGGACGCTTTTTTTCTCGGATTCATCTTCCACGTTTCAATTCTTCACAACAGCTCCTTTTAGCTCCTCTGCATTTAGAGGAAATCATGAATGCGATAATGAAAATGAATACTGGGAAATCACCCAGACCGGATGGATTCCCAACTGAATGGTATAAAACATTTTCTAGCTTTTTAGCCCCAAAGTTGTATCGCCTCTATAACCATATTTTTGAAGTGGGCTCCCTTTCTTCATCGTTAAATGATGCTTACATTACTGTGATTCCTAAGCCAGGCAAGGACCATACCTATTGCGCAAACTATCGACCTATATCATTAATTAATGTAGATATCAAAATAGTAACAGCAATCTTGGCAGATAGATTACAACAGGTCATGGCTGTATTGGTTAGACTAGACCAGGTGGGATTTATTAAAAATAGACAGGGCGCTGATAACCTTAGATTAGTTGTTGATCTGGTTGCTTTAAACTCCAAAAGAACTGATCAGGTAGCCATCATTTCCTTGGATGCAGAAAAGGCCTTCCACAAAATTCACTGGAAATTTATTTTTACTACATTGACTAATTTTGGTTCTCCTATAGAATTTCTGAAATGGGTTAAAATTTTATACACTGCTCCTAGAACGAGAGTAATGACCAAAGGTTTATTCTCAGCTTTTTCTTTTTTTTTACTAGGGTGGGGCACTAGAAAAGGTTGCCCACTTTCCTCATTGATATTCAATGTATGTTTGGAACCCCTGACGTATGCCATTAGACAAAATAAATGTATTCATGGATTTGCCCATTTTGGATTAGAATTTAAAATTAGTCTTTATGCTGATGATCCTTTGTTGTTTATCTCGAGACTCCAGTCATCAGTTCCAGCTTTGATTAAATTGATTAATACCTTTGGCTATTCAATTAATTGGTCAAAGTTGGAAATAATGGCAACTGGACATATAGGATATACTCTAGTGTATTAGTCAATTGGCAATTTCAATGGTGCCCAGAGTTTATTACATATTTGGGAATCATTATTCCTAGAGATATATCTCAAATGATTAGTTTGATTTAATTTAAACAAGTTGATTAATGATATTTCATGAGATATAGATAGATGGGCATCTTTAAAGTTGTGTTTATGGGGTAAGGTGAATACACTTAAGATGAATACCATACCCCAAATTATTTATGTTATACGAGGGATCCCTATACTTATACCTGGCAAATATTTTCAAAAACTCAATGTTTTGTTTTGTAAATTCTTTTGGGGTTCCCCTCCACCAAGAATGTCTTTAAAAAGGATGCAACTTCCAATTAATGAAGGCAGGTTCGGTTTTCTGGATCTAGCTATGTACCATTGGGCCTATTTGCCCAATGGTACATCCTTTCTGCCCTCTACTAAATTTTGGTTTTTTCCACTCAAATTAGATTTTCCTCTGTGGTCAGTATTGGAATCTTCTTGTCTGGAGCCTCTCTTTAAATGGATGGCATTAGGTTTTCTGCATATTAAGATAGACAGAGCTCCTCCCACAATTTTGGCAGTTAGGGAAGTCTGGCATATACTGTAATGTCACGTCAATTACAGTTCAGATACATTTTCCCATGCTAAATTGACTTCATGGGGAAATCTAGATTTAAGAATTGGCAAGAAAATGTTTTTATGGTTGGACCTAGACAGATAAGATGATCTTTACTTTAGATAAATTAGTGGGGGTTGATGACGAGTTTTTGGTATTTTCAGTTTTGTGAAGTCAATTTGATCTGCCATCTTCAGTGGAATGGCAGTATTTGCAGCTGAAACATTTGTTGGTATCTAGATTCGGTTCTGCTGCTTTTACTGCCTCGGCGTTTCCTTCGCTATTGGAAAAACTTATTGAAGCTGATCAGATGTATCGATCTACGATTCATGTTTATAAACATTTATTATCAATGAATAAATATGACACAAATGGTTTACAACAGGAATGGAACAGGGAATTGGAACGTCTTATTTTGTTTAATCAATGGACTGCCGTTTTGGGTCTGTATTGGACATTTCAATGGACCTTTGGTTACTCCTTCAGCAAAAGCTCTTGTTTTGGGTCTACTGGACACCACAACGTACTTTAGTAAAAAAAGACTTTTTTTTGGTCAAATTCGGCTAATTGTTGGAGGTGTAATGCAATCAATGCTTCTTTTATTCATATGTTTTGAAAATGCCCAATGGCTTCCTTTTGGGAGGAAGCTATTGAACGGATAAATTTTGTATTGGAAAGCTCTTTAATATTTACTGATGTAAATGTTCTTTTAAATTACTTACCTGCTTCTTGGAACATAACACATGGTCAGCGTAAATGGATTTTTCGAGCCCTTTCAGTTGCTAAAAGACTGATACTACGATATTGGAAGGATAAAAGCTCACCGCCTATAACACAATGGACTGAAGACTTAATAACGCTAGCAACATTTGAAAGAGCGGTATATAGGCGTAATTGCAAATGGACTTATATGCAGATATTTGGTCTGCTTTTACTGAAGTTGATGTGTAACCTTTCCCCCCGCTTTTTTTTTTGAATATTGTTAATGTTAGAAACTGAGTATTTTGAATAAGTTGTTTTATTTTTATTTCATTCTTTTTTATTTTCTTTTTTAAGTTTTGTAATGTTTTCAGTCTGTTTTGTTTTGTAAAAATTCACTATAAGAGATTAATAAAAAAAAGATTGATGGGATCAATAGATAATATTCAGTCTCTTCCTGATTTTTAGCCCCCTGTTGATCGAATCAGATGGAATACAAGTGTGTGATTTCCCCTGTGAGCATGAGTCTTGTTAGGACTTGCATTTTCATCCTGCTTGATAGATACATGGACAGATATTATCCATATCTGTGGAGACTCAACCCCCACTTTTCAGAACACATTGACTTAATGTTAGGCCAGCCAGCTGCTTAGGACTATGCCCATACCATGTACTATCCATTTTGCCAACATATGTTCTCCCACATATGTTAGGAGGCTGCACAAATGGGCTCCCTGCACCCCAAATCTGACATTTAGAAAGAAATAATTATTGTCCTCTCTCTTGTAAGAAGGTATTAGGCTCTTTTCCTATGGTAGATGCCATTTGGAAGATAACAATCTCCTAAATGGTGATAAAGGTGGCATCAGATTCTGATTAAGTATGGTCAAATATACAAAACTGCTGAAAAGCACTATATACCAAAAATGACAAGGAAACTGCCAAAAGGTGGCTTTGGCTGCTGGACTAAATGAATAGCGTAGCCACAACTGCACAATCTTAAAAAAAAAAAATCAGTATATTGTTTAAAACAACATGAGCTACAGAAAGGAGTTCTCTAGTTCTATACTAGCTGTCCAGAGGCAGGGAAGGAAAGACTGTTGGCAAGCTCATCTTGAGCCAAAGAGATAAGCCCTCCTTCCATTTGCAACCCAAGACACTTCTGCATACAAACCCTCCCTCCCCGCCCCAGTCTTTCTCTCTGTTAAGTCAGACAGATTTAAATTAGCGAATGCTGGAGAACATTCGAAACGCAACCCTGAAGTTTCTCCCAATTCAGAGACCTAAATCCCACTCTGGGGGCTGGGGCAAAATTTATCTGTTGTAAGTGCGCATGTGCGCACACACACATTATGTGTGTTCACATAATGCATTCATAGGGTACGTTTATCCTCCCCCTCCCCAACTAAAAATTCAGTCTTTGGATTCTATTATTGCTACCTAAACTATAAATATGCCAGCATTCATCTTCCTAACTTGTGTGGAAGGTGATAGCATGAGAGAATGAGAAAAATCTGATGTAGACTGAAGTAGCATCTTCAAAGGGGTAAATGGGAGAGGCAAAGAAGGGGGAAGAAGGAGGACTCCCCTTCCCAGCAACGTTGCAATTAAGTCCACAAGAGTTACTAGCTGCCCCCAGAAAAAAAATGCTTTGATACCCTGCCTACCCAAGCATGTTTATCGTTTGTGGTATGCTAATGGCATAAATGAGAAAAAAAGAATCAACAGACTTCCAATTAATAAAAGGTTGCCTACCTGGTCACCTAAAAGAAATTCTGACTTGCCACAGGAGACCATGAAAGTGCCTATTTACAAGTCTGTTTTACAAGTCAGCCTTTGGAGTTTGCCACCTTTGCTTTGAATGTCTATGCCCTTCCCCATGTTCAGAACCAGTGCCAGTGATCAGCATGACTGGGCACTTGCCAAGGCCCATGGATCTCTCAGCCCAACGTCTCCAACTTCAGTCATTCTCAGCTAGAGTTCTAACTTTCCTCCTTTTCTGCCACTAGCTCCAAATTCTCAGGCTTCTGAAGACATACATTTTTTTCCGAAGACATAAAAGTTTACTCAGCATTTCTAGACTGCTTCTCGGCCACCCAAAGCATTACCCAAAGCAGCAAAAAAACCAAGATTAAAAAATGTCAGAAGGGGAAAGCAATCCCATAGCCCCTAGACAGTGCCTCAGAATAGCTCAGGTTCCTGGATCCGAGGTCAGAGTCAGTGCCCCAACCTCAGATCCAGGAGTCTGAGCTCCTTGCCCCCTCCCCCTCCAGCTGCCTCTCCAAGCCCACAAAAGCAACCTTGGAGGGAAGGTAATGGGGGTGTTCCCATGAGCGGGGAAGGGAGGGGACCAGGCAGGACAGCTTATGAAGAATCCTCCAGCGTCCTGACCTCCTTCCCTCCCCAGTGCCTCAGCTAGATGGGTGCAAAAGCCTGTCTAGCTGAACTGCAGAGAAGGAGGAGCGCAGAGGCAAAGATTGCCTCCAATGCTCATCCTACTCTGCACTGGATGGCAATAAGCCTCCAAGTTTGGAGGCTTACGGCCATCCCCATAGGACTGCGCTCTAAGTGGATTAAAACACATCTCAGAAATACATGGAAAAAAACAAAAAGTCCCAAAAGGCGTTGTAAAATCATAATGCCCAGAAATAACATGAAGGAAAAAACCAAAGCCCTCCAAAGTATAGTAAAAACCTCAGAATAAAATTAACATAAAAAAAGCCAGTTTTAAAAGCCTTTCTGAACAGTCAACTTTTAACCAGCTGCCAAAATGCCAAGAAGAAACTGGCCAGGCACACCTCAAGAAGAAGAGCATTAAAGAGCATGGATGCCAACACAGGAGGAGGCCTTGCAACTCTTCTTCTTCTTAGATGTCGGAGTGGGGGGCACATAGAAAAGGAGGTGCTCCTTAAGGTATGCAAACTATGGAAGCCAGTAAAGTTCATCAGCGTGTTGAATTAGGCCTGAAAGAATATAAGTAGCCAATGTAGTTGGGCAAAACAGGAGGGAGATTGTTCCCTGTGCCCTGTCCCAGTTACAAAGTGAGTTACATCTTCCAAGCTATATCTACATATGGGCAGGGTTTAGAGTGCAGACAGACAGATGCGTGGGAAATTGTGTATTGGAGCTGCTCTTTTACAACACGCACATCTCTTTTGTTTCACTTCCACATCACACTGACTCCTGTGAAATTATGGTTCATATCATTGTATGTAAGTAAAAAGTAGTTGTCTGTATACTAAAGTTCTACCCAAAGCAGGCAAGGACTTTTTAAATCAAAAGCTGTGCTCATCACTTACTTGTTGAAAAGATGATTGTCCACCTTAATCTTGCTGTACGCCTTAAAGTCATCTGGCATTAGCATAACTGGGACAGGGACATTGCTCAACTCATTAATCTGAAAAAGAAACACACAGTCTACATGAGCAGAGGGGAAAAGGAGACACCTGTGCTGCTAGCATTTGTGACTGCAGAACCAATAAACCCCATTAAACTCTCATTGGAAGTTTCAGGATTAAGTGGATGATCTGCTGTATGAGTTGTATAGCCCAGAAATAAATTTTATATTCAACCACATGGTGAGTACATTGCCACACAGAAGTCCACTCTGCATTTATTGAGAGAAGTAATCCTGAGGGAGCTGGGATCAAGTCCAAACTCTGTCTCATGGACTCACTGGGGTCTTGGGTGTCAGTCTTTCACGGATGTGAACAGTAAGCACTACAAAAAATAAAACTGCTGTACCCAGGCAATCGGAATTCAGTGTCAAGAAAAGCTACAACTTGTATAAATTATGCAATGGTATAATGTCTCTCTATCTTTTTTGGCACAATTTATTCTCATTGCACTAGTTTTGGGGAAAGACAAGGGGCACCAAAGGCTTGACCCTGGCCACTGGAAATTTTATTCAGCTTATTACGTTTCTGTAGGCATTGCCCACACACTTTCAAGCATATCTTTGCAACCATAAGTGCACCGAAGCTTGCTCTTATTTTTAAAAGAAATTTGTGCTTTTCCCAGGCTCACATAGAACTGCGTATTCTGTCACTGACCTGCTAGGAGGGCAATTCAGCAAACACAGGTTGCAAAAGGCTTAGGAGCCAGTGTGGTGTGGTGGTTGGAGTTTTGGACTAGGACTCAGGAGACCTAGTTTCAAGTCTGCACTAGACCATGAAGCTCGCTGGGTGACTTTGGGCCAGGCACTGATTCTCAGCCTAACCTAGTTCACAGGGCTGTTGTGAGGATAAAATGGAGCAGAGGATTATGTGCGCCACCTTGGGCTCCTTGGAGGAAAGGCAGGATATAAACCTAACAAACAAACAAACAAAAGATTATTTTTTAAAAACTGAAATTGCTATATAAGCAAATTATATAAAGCGGGGTGGTGGTGGTGGTGGGAAGATAACCAGCTATTTGTTGGAGAAAATACAAATGGAGTTGCTTCTTATCGCTGCTGCAACGTTTCCAAAATTTTGAATACTGGGGAAGGAAAAGGGGAGGAAAGAGCACTGTTTTTTTCTGGATTAAAATTGGAACTACATTTCCTTGTGTGGGGGCTGAGCACCAGTGATGTGGGTTTTCCAGAAAATTTTGAATTGCAAAAATTTCCAGAAAAAATTCCAATACCAATTACGTTAACTTGCACAGGAAAAATTTCAGTCTGCATCAGAAAATCTTCTGATGATGCCCTAGAACAGGGGTGGGCAACTTGTGGCCCTCCAGATGTTTTGGCCTGCAACTCCCATCATCTCTCACCATTAGCTATGCTACTTGGAGCTGATGGGAGCTGTAGGCCAAAACATCAGGAGGGTCACAAGTTGCCCACCCCTGCCCTAGAAAGAGCTAAGTTAGCATGTTTATTTTACTTGTATTTAGTAAATAACAAACCTAAAAAAATTACTCTGCGTTAATTTTTTGTCCCAATACACCACAACTATTTGAACTGAAATATCTGGAGGGAAAAAAATTAAAGCACACTTAACGTGATTAAAACAAAAGAAGTCTATACAGTTTGTTTACTGAGATGAGCCAAATGACTGAGAAGCCAAACTGAGTCTCCATGAATTGCCAGCTCGGGATCCCACTGAAGAATCATGCAGCACTCCATCCCTGACAATGGCCACCCAGCAGCTACATGCCGCAGCTCTCCACTGTCGTTGGCCCTCAGAGTCTGGCAATCAGAGGTATCCTGCCCCTGTTTGTGGAGGTTCCATTTAGCTGGTGTGGCTAATAGCTACTGATGAACCTATTCCCCATAAATATACCAAATTATTTTAAAGCCGTTTCTGCTGGTGACTGTGGCAAGAATCTCCTGTGGAAAAAAATCCCATTGTTTAATTCTGTGATCCTTTCATCTATCCCAACCCTACCCCAAACAATTTTGCTGGATTATTCCACGTTATTTACTCACTGTACTTGTCCGACACCTTTCCTAAAACGTCAAGGCAACATAGCAAAATAAATACAATTTAAGACATTAAAACAAATATCACAAAGTTCCTGATTGGCTGCAGCAGCTAAAAGCATTAATTTAAAAAACAGAGTGAATAATTTCATTCCATACAGTTTCTTTACTCAGTTCATAAATCTTCATATAGAAATACCTGGTCTTCCTTGCCCTCCAAAGTTGTCTGCCAAAGAGGTACTGCCAAAGCTGGCATTCCTTCAGCCAACTTCCTACCTTATTTCTAGGCTGGGGGAGTGGGGCCAGACAAAATATCTAGTAAGTTGAAAAGAAGATGCGGTTTTACAAAGCTTGAGAAACACTGCAGGGCCACATTGCCACGTTTGCCACAGAGTCTGACAGTTTGAGTGGAAGGAGACAATTTGCACTTTTGTTACACATGGTGCAAATATTCACCACTGACTCTTGTACAGCCCATCCTGCTGCAGTCTCACGTAGCATAAGCCACATGTGCACATAACACACACCGGGTTTTAAAGATTCCTGCATGAAGAGAACTCTGCCCCACTCCACAGGAGGGGGCTGCTGCTATTCACAGAAATGTCTCCTCCAAGTTCTGAGGGGCCATCTCAGCAACTAGAGCTAATGAAATTTGCTAAAGATGATCATGAATGCTTGCAGGGGATGTCATGCTTTCCTCAAGAGCTTTTAAATTTATTTCTATAACTGTGATCAGGATCCATGCGTATGGATATGTGAGTGCGTACATGATTCATTATTAATTACAGTAGTTCATAAATATTTATGTAGCATTTATATAGCTGCTGCATATTTAAAATTTTACCATCTTCTCTCCTCTTCTCCCAACAACTCTGTGAGGTAATATTACCATTTTACATAGGTGGAGAGGCATGTGCTCAAGGCAACTAAACCCAGGATGAACTGGGATTTAAACCCAAAGAAGGAGTTTGAATAAGGTTTGACAAAATCCCAGTTGTCTAGTCATCCAAGTACCTATAATGGCCTGTCAGAAATCTGACATATTGTTCAAATCTCATCAATTTTCTGTATCTATTCAAACATATTCATGATGTGTGTGTGCTTTTAAGTCATAAATTACTAAACCCAAGAAATCCAAATTCATCATAGGAAAATAATTTATGTATGTATGTATAAACAGATTTATTGTGTCTAGCTGTAGCTTTCTCCAACTGACATACAGGAGCTGATACTGAACTAGAATCTGTTGGTAAGGATTTAATTTAGGCTGCATCCTATACACGCTTTCCTGGGAGTAAGTTCCACTGAACTTAAGGGAAGTTATTTCTGTGTAGACATGTATAGCATTGCACTGCAAATTACTGAGGGGGCTGACACCTTTTGTCTCTTCCTCCCATAAGAGCAATTGAGTAGGTTCAGCAGGGAAAGCATCCCCCATCAACTGGAGAGGTGAAATTATCCCTGCTTATTAGAATGAAGTCCCCACAACCATGCATGAAAGACAAAAGTATGCAGAAGGGCCACCCTAGAGGTACATCTTTAATGAAGTTCATTTGAAACAGAACTATTGCCCTTCACACAGGTTTTAATGCACCTCTCCATACGCTTTCAGATGATTTCAAAAGATGGCTGTCCCCTTCATTTTTCCCATTACACGTTTTCATGCAGAATATGGATTCTAACCCATGCTACTAATAGAACCTGCAGGGATTGGTTCTTCTGAGTTTAGCCATCCACAGATATGATGCTACGTATCTGCCACAAGAACAAGGGTTCCTGGAGAACAGAAATGGTCAACGGGAGGAGGGTCACCTCCCAGCAGAGATGGAGAGCTGCCACATTCCATGTTTTCTGCCAATACCGGGAGGTGGGAGAGGGGTGCAGTCTACACTAGCACATCTCTTGCTCACCGTGTGGTTGACTCCCCACATGAGGACACTCAGAAGCGGCTCTGAGGCTCGGAAGAGCTTCACTTTCTGGCAGACGAAGTGCTTCTTCTTTGTCTTTGTCTTGGAAGCGCTGAGCACAGCGCCTACAGCCGCAGCAGCGCTTGCAGCCGCGGTGCCCCCAGTACAGTTTGAAGCCATGGCAAGGAGGATCCTCTGGGCTCCCTGCTTCGGAAAATCCCCGCCTCTAACAGCAGCGCCTTCGCATGCTGCCCCCGGACCCCTCCGACCTGTGGAACGGCCCCTCCTCAGGCGCCCATGTCAGCGCTCCTTCGCCTCGCCTCGCCTCGCCGCGCCGCCCCGCCCCCACCGCCAGCCCCCGTATCAGTGCTCCCGGTCGAAACGAGGGTCCCCCACGCAGCCCAGGTGCCAGAGTCGCCCGGCGCCTCCGCGCATGGCCCCGCCAGACCCAGCGCTCTCGCTCAGGGGAGCCACCCAAGGGTTACCCCCACGCCTCCGCAGCGGCACCCCCTTCCCCGTCGAATGCAGTGGTATCACCCGTAACGAAGCCTCCGGAGGGACCTCACAGCTTCCTCCCCACCCGCTCACCATGGGCCTAGGCTAAAATATTGAACTCTCCCTGGGCACCCCCACCCCAAATGGTACTATCCGGCCCCTCCCCCTTGTGCCTACAACGGCACCATTCCAGTCAAGTCAGTGGTACCCCCTGAAAACACTCCCAATGGTACAATCTACACGCCACCCGCCTCTATTTTGCGTGACGTGACGTCCCGTCCTCGCATCTACTCCGCGGTACCGCCTGAATATCAACGCGCGCGCGCATCAGACACAACGGCAACACCCCCATGCCCGCCCCCCCCCCCGTGCAAGCCCTGGTTCAGCTCACAAAAGCGGGCACCGCGTTATCACCCTCTTTCGCAAATGGTTGTGTCCGAGCCCACCCCCTGTCAGCTGCCAAACAGTATAGCCTTCCTTCCTCCCGAATTGAACCTAACCTCGCTCCCCCTTTACAGCAAGCAGAGGATAGTTTCGCCCGCTGCCAATACGTCGCCTCTCTCCGCCTATCCCTGCACTTTCTTCTCGGTGGTTTGCTCCACCGCGGAACGAGCTCTGCGCTCGGCTCCTGCGCAAAGGAGATGTCAAGATGGCGGCGATCGCAGGGAGGGGGCGGAACAGGGCATACCATTCCTGCTTGAGCAACAGGAGAAAGCACCTAAAGAACCGCTAATGGCAGAGACGCGGATATTCGTCTTGTGCGGAAAAAATCGATTCGGGCTGGCCTGAAAGAAAAAACAGCCAGGGAAGCCAGCAATTATTCCCTCCTCCCCTTCTTTTCGTAATGGTACATTCCTGTCAGACGTCGCACAGAAAACTGCTCCTCTCCGTTTTACAGGCGCAGTAACCAATCAGCGCCGAGGCACCTGGAATTATGAATGAGGGATTACGGTACGTCACCGAGACTTTCTATTTCAGATAGCGCCACCTCTGGCTGGAGTAGACTTTCGAGCTAGGATAAGGGTAGCAATTATTTTTAAAGTGCATCTGACCTCGTACAAAGCATTTCCATCCATAGCTCAGTAGTTTATTTGCTAGACCCCCGCGATTTCCTAACTTAGGAGGGCTGCCCAACAAAAATGTGTGACATTTTAGTGAATTTGTGCTCCTTTTCTTATTTTAGAATTTAAGCATTATTCCCCTTTGCTTCCAGCCCAAGTAGGCTAGAAAAAACCTTCCATACAATGTGGCCTGCAGGGAAGGGATGACTACCTCTAGTGCCAATAATAAGCCCAACCCCCAATATACATATATAATTATACACAAGGAATTATACTTTTACCGTACAATTGCGCTCATTTCACATGCCAGCAAGGTGATGCTCAAAATCCTACAAGCTAGGCTTCAGCAGTATGCAAACCGAGAACTACCAGAAGTACAAGCTGGGTTTCGAAGAGGCAGAGGAACTAGAGATCAAATCGCCAACTTTCGCTGGATCATGGAGAAAGCAAGAGAATTCCTGAAAAACGTCTATTTCTGCTTCATTGACTACGCTAAAGCCTTTGATTGTGTGGATCACAACAAACTGTGGCAAATTCTGAAAGAGATGGGGGTACCAGACCACCTTACCTGTCTCCTGAGAAACCTGTATGAGGGTCAAGAAGCAACAGTAAGAACCGGACATGGAACAACCGATTGGTTCAAAATTGGGAAAGGAGTACGACAAGGCTGAATATTGTTGCGCTGCTTATTTAACTTATATGCAGAGTACATCATGAGAAACGCCGGGTTGGATGAATCACAGATCGGAATTAAGATTGCCGGGAGAATTATCAACAACCTCAGATACGCAGACGATACCACCCTAATGGCAGAAAGCGAAGAGGATCTAAAGAGCCTCTTGTTGAGGGTGAAAGAGGAGAGTGCAAAAGCTGGTTTGAAACTCAACATTAAAAAAACTAAGATCATGGCATCTGGCCCCATCACTTCCTGGCATATGAAAGGGGAAGAAATGGAAGCAGTGACAGATTTTATTTTGTTGGGCTCCAAGATCACCGCAGACGGTGACTGTAGCCATGAAATTAAAAGACGCTTGCTCCTTGGGAGGAAAGCTATGGCAAACCTAGACAGCATAGTAAGAAGCAGAGACATCACCTTGCTGACAAAGGTCCGTCTAATCAAAGGTATGGTTTTCCCAGTAGTAACGTATGGCTGTGAGAGCTGGACTATAAGGAAGGCTAGGCGCCGAAGAATTGATGCTTTCGAACTGTGGTGCTGGAGAAGACTCTTACGAGTCCCCTGGACTGCAAGGAGGTCAAATCAGTCAATCCTAAAGGAAATCAACCCTGAATGCTCATTGGAAGGACAGATACTGAAGCTGAAGCTCCAATAGTTTGGCCACCTAATGCGAAGAGAAAACTCTCTGGAAAAGACCCTGATGCTGGGAAAGACTGAAGGCAAAAGGAGAAGGGGATGGCAGAGGATGAGATGGCTAGATAGCATCACTGATGCAATGAATAAGGACTTGAGCACGCTCCAGGAGAGAGCGGAGGACAGGAAGGCCTGGCATGCTGTGGTCCATGGGGTCACGAAGAGTCGGACACGACTGAACAACAATTATACTTAAGTATGTTGCCCACTGGAAGAAAGAGAAGTGTATTGCACATGTTATGTACTGATTATGTATCAATCCTAAACATTATGTACTAATTAGGATATAGAACCATTAAAAACATCTAGCTTTATCCAGTTATGTACAGTTTAAATATGAAGGGGATATTATCATTCAATATTGCCATTCAAGTACTTCCATGAGATCAAGGACAGCAGCTATTTGAAGTGTTAATAACAATTATATTGACAAACTGCAAAGACAGAATATAACCACAAAGTTGTATTTTGTTAGGATGTAGTCTACATAATAATGTAAAACCTCATAAACTGGTCCGTATTTCCCATTACACAAACTAAAGAGCAGTTCAGATAGGGAAAAACTATATACAGGGCAAAGGCCTAGAAACATTTGTGTCGTGTTAATAGAGGAGGCGACAGTGGTAGTATGTAGGCAGGAAGGATGGTATGGTAGTTTAAAAGCAGGAGGTGGGGGGGAGGGAATAGCCAGACACTTCAGAATCAGGGTTTTCAGGAAAGCCTGGTGATCAGAGACAGGGATTTAAGGAAAGAAGAGGCTACAGTGAAATCTTATATAGGGCTGAGGAACAGGAGGGGTTCCTATCAGATATAAAGTGGACATGTGAATTTTGAAGGCCACTGCCAAAGTATCAGGCCTTCACTTCTGTTTATACATTAATAGTGTCATCATTTTAAGGAGAACCCTTTCACCATTAAAAATATAATTACATGAAAACAATCAAGTAGCTTCTGCATATTTCTCCCCAATTTAAATGGAAACATTTGTAGCACGTTAACAAATACATGTTAAAAACCATCTTCCAATATTTAGTAGAAATATGCTGGAGCAACACTGTTAAGATGTATCTTTACAAAAACATGGGAATTCCAAAGCTCCAGTTCTGATGGCAGTTTAGAGCAGGACCAATAGCCCCTGTCCTAAACTGCAATCTCCATGGCTCTCCCTCACCTCCACAGTTCCTAAAGTGTCTTGGGAAGGGGGCGGCAGAGACATAGGCCTCCCCCTCCTCTTGCATACCTCCAGAGCTGTTTCAGAGAGCACTGGAGTGGGGATAGCGGCTGTCCTTGCAAACAGGGTGGTTTGGGGACAGGCCTGTCACAACCCCCTTCCCCACTCCAAAAAGGCTCACTTCCACAACTAGTTGCTACTGAATGGGAAGCTTTAACATGTTTTTGCAGCTGCTGCACATTTTTCTCTAGTTTCACATAAATTGCACAATATATTTAATGGCCTGCAACACAACGAGCTTATTCAGGGGGAAAAACCCCACCACACACATTTTAGGCAGCTGTTTAAAAAAAATTAAATGCAAGCCAGATATACCAAGTTCAACATTTACATGTCACCAAGGAATAACATACAGAAGACTGCTGTATTAAAGTTCCATTTGGTCAGGCATTACTTTATGTCTCTTCCCCAGGAAAGTAAGCTTGCCCACTTCAGAAGTGGTTTTGTGCACATGCACAAAAGTGTGCATGTCACCAATAAAAAACATTAATAAAATAAACTCTCCTTTTAGGAAAAGAACTCAGCCCCTATAGCAGGGATGGGCAACATGTGGCTCTCCAGATGTTTCGGACTACAACTCCCATTATCCTTCACCATCGGCTATGCTGGATAGAGCTGATGAGAGTTGTGGGACAAAACATCTGGAGGGCCAGAAGTTCCCCATCCCTGCCCTATAGTATTAGCTGTGTGGTGCAAAGTCTTGTTTAAAAGTAACAAATCGTGACTGGGCTCAAGAGAACAGCACAGTCTGGGAGAGGGGGAAGAAAAAACAAAATACAATTCTAAGCCCCAGTATTCTTCACTGGGCCTCACTATAGTTTGGACCTAACCAGAGTCCAAGTGTTGAACAACCTGAGAAGGAGCAAAAGCTGTAACAGCCAAGGAAAAGACAGTGCTTTTGGTAGCCCTACTCCTTATTAGAAGACATGACCCCATCAGAAGAAAAACAGTCTCTTCTGCTTCTTACCTGTCATGGCCACTGTGGATGTGAACTTATGTGCTTTTCCACTACCTGGTGTCCCTTACCTAAATCTTATAGCCCTTCCACACTGCTGTGAAATTATGAAGCATCAAATAAATGGCAGTGCTTATTGTCAAAATGGCTTGCAAATATCCTAATTCAGCAGGGGGGGGGGACACCACCCTGTTTGTAGCAAAGCATCACAGTGAACTCCCTCATGGTGTTCAGACACAGGCCTCTCACACAGGGAGAGGAAACATGGCACAAGCTGTGAAGGTTTCACGAGGGTTACCCGGCGTGGTCATTCTCCTGTTGCCCCCATCCCCTCAAAGGGGAAAAAGCACCCCAAATATGCAAGTCCTCGGCACTCCAGTGAAGGAAGACAAAACAATCTCATCTGTGCATAAAGTTTTTTTCCAGGGCTGCTGCCGTCCTTTGGATAGAGTGAATATTCCTCTTGACCCTGTCTTCAAGGGAGGAGGTGGACGCACTCTCCAGTTTTATGTGGCTACAGGATAAGAAAGAAATAGATGTGATAAAATAGGAAAGGTACCCCTTTACCCTACATGGCATTTCTGTTTCTCACCAGAAGGAAATGGGGTGAAGTGAAGTGAGCCTAAGGTAAGGAGGAATGGTGGTTAGCTGCTAAGACCCTACCCCCTTAATATGTGGGGGAGAAAGACAAACACATGGAACATCTTAGTGTAAGAAGGAAGGAACCATCTGCCATCACCCCCCCCCCCGCCCCTCCTCACCACTCTTTTCGCCAGGTTTTCATTTCTGTGCCTTGTCCCATCCCACTCCTTATGTCTGGAACAGCTCTCCCCTTTCCTGTTCATCAAGCCAATTTTCACCACTCCTGGAGTTCCTTCTCAGCATTTACTTCTTTTGTTCATCCTTGTCTGAATAATTAGAATACTATAAATAACCTTACTTGCTGCTCCACTACCATTTCATTTTCTCCATGACATTTATCAATCCCACCTTTTGCCTATCTAAGGTAGACATTATTCCTTTGGCCATGGCCTAGGCTGTCCCTTAAACCTAACACATATCTAATAGGAAAAAGTTCTGAAAGCAACTGGTGTACAAACTGTTTAGCTCCCCTCCTCCAACTGCCTCCCCTCAGAGGAAAAGATAAGGATCTTGGAGGGGAGGAGAAAGCTCAGCAGGACTCCAAGTGTGTCCACCTCCCACTTGTCTGTCACCATGCCGAGGCAATGCAAAATGATATCACAATTCCTATCACAATCATATGCCTTGGCTCTCATTCATACACTGGAAGGTTGGCCCATAAATAGGTTTGGAAATAACATCTGGAGAGTTGCAAGCAGAAGCCATGACAAAGAACACTTTTGAAGCATACTGTCTGCTTAACCTCCATTCCTAGGAAGCTATGGTTTCAATTACCTGGTATGCATGACACGGTTAGTTTACCTGAGGGGGCTGTTGCATCGTGCAGGGTGCCATTTTTGCATGGCCCTTGTGGGTGTCTGGTTTGCCATGTTGTGTGGCAGGGGTTGAGGGTTAGACAACCCTCATGGGTTATTTGAGGATTGTCTAACCCACAAACAACCCTTCTTGCTCCCTGGGTTCGCACAACACAAGCCACAGCACGTCAGGTGCCATGCAAAAATGGTGCCCATAGGCACCTGGCACAACATGACAGTCCCATGGGTAAATTAAGTCATGGTGAGTTGTCGTGTCATGCAAATCAGGCCAATAAGTATTAATAGGAGGAAGAGAAGTAGCCAAGTTTAGGGCAGTCCTGACAAGTTTAGTAATAGGAGGCGCCATTCAGACCTATCTTTAGATTTTGAACTGAGATTTTCTAGCAACATATGAAGCTGTTTTATACCATCTAGCCCAGTGCCATCTACTCTGACTGGCAGAGTTCTCAAGGTCTCAAGCATGGGTCTTTCACATCACTTGCTCCTTTAATGGGAGATGCTGGGACCTTCTAGATGCAAAGCATACACTCTACCAATGAATTATGGCTCCTCCCAATTTTAGAAGATAGGATAAGCAGGACACTTAACTGTATGAACTTCCCATCACGATGGCCAAGCTTCTCCAGGGCTCGCTCTCGGTCCTCTTCTTTTTTATGTTTGTTCACATTGTTCATCCTTTGCTCTTCCCGCCACTTGGCATTCTCCATCATTTCTCGCCGTTTTTTCTCAAGCTCTTCTGCCGAGAGTTTTCTACTTAAAGCAGATAAATATGATTTTAGTCACCCAGGATTTCAAAGCTGGAAACATAATCAAGTGTTGAAGCAGATTTTATTTTATTTATTTATTTATTTCATTTCTATACCGCCCAATAGCCGAAGCTCTCTAGACAGCTGACAAAAATTATCTAAAAACAATGATAGACCAAGTGCCATTGAAATAGTAATAATGTTAAGAATTTGGGCTCAATTGGAGCCAGGATGTACCCTGGGACCTATCTGCAGCACTGGGGCTCATTCCTGCAAAATGTGAAGTTGTAATAACATGTCTCTGGTTATATGTAGTACTAAGCAGTTTAGGATTTTCTAAATCAAACAGGCACATTGCATTTGCCTGGAAACTAATAGAAATCCCGTGTAGAGGCTGAAGCCTTATCATTAGTGTATTCTTGGTGATTTAGATCTCCCATCTACTCAAATCTTCTGATTTTAACCAAGGTCGATCAGGTATATTGGACCTATGAAACTTGGAAATTTAATTTGGCAAGGCATGGATGATGAAACTGCTTTGGAAGCCTTGAGGGGAAACCTCTGTAAGTGGGGGCAAAGTATCCTAAGACAAACTCTGCTAATTCAAAGAAATACTAGCATCTTCAGCATCCAGGAAAGTGGTCTTGAAGAAGTATGACTGGCACCTACAGTTAAAACACTGAAGCAAAGTATTTTAACTGGCTTTCTCATTCAGTTTTCAAGCTTCCAGCATGAGTTGTGCATCTTTCTAGAACTATGTCCCCCGCCGCCCCTTTTCACTTAAGACACAGCCCACTGGTACGGTACCCGCTCAGCATACCTTGAAGTCTGTTGTCTTCTGTAGCCTTCCTTAGGTGAAGGATGCCTGCCTCCTGCTTTTGCCTTCTGCTCCTTGCTGTTGTGCCTACAATTCAGGGAGAATTTTCTTTCCACCATGAAAATCACCATTTGTTCCCAATGAGCCTTGGACCTAGTCCACTCTTCTGCCCCCTCCCCATCTTGTATTATAAAATTCAATATATGCTGGGGCCAGGATGATCTCCCTCCAAGTACACTCAGGCTCCGTTATGCTTTATGATAACAATCCACCACATGCCAATGACACCACACTAGGAGTAAATTATCTGGATTCCAGAGCAGTCACACCAGGTACCCAATTAAAAAAAAAAGAGAAGCAGCTGCCTTGTCTTTGCTTACTGTTTATTGTGTCTAGGTGATCTTGACCTCCTGTGACTGCTCAACTCCACTTGATATGTGCTCTCCTTGCCACAATGCTGCTCTGGCAATAGGTACCGACTCTTTGACCTAGAACTCTGTTG
The DNA here is from genome assembly GCF_057233095.1 of Heloderma suspectum. NCBI lineage: Eukaryota > Metazoa > Chordata > Lepidosauria > Squamata > Helodermatidae > Heloderma > Heloderma suspectum. Next base: position 126,677,059 of record NC_139462.1, on the reverse strand, counting down.
GAGCTTGTGGGAAAATGTCCTTTCATGACCAGTATCTCGAACCTACAATTAGAAAGAGATGCCACTGCTGAAAGTGCTGGAGCCTGGGAAGCACGGTGCTGTCTAAGAGAGCAAGCATGTAAGAATATATGCAATTCTCTTCCAATGCTTGGTTGCATGCAGATTTGTGTAGGAGCAATTGTGGTGTCAATGGCAACCACAGCACTAAGAGGCTTAACCCCTTCATTCCCACCCACTATAAATAGGGATGAGCAACTGCAGAAAGTCTGGGGGCCATTTTCGCCCCCCCCTTCCCCACGGGCCACACTCCTGCTGCCACCACCCCACAGATTTCTCTAAGGTGTTGGCAGCGGCAGCAGAAAAATTCAGCAGCAAACCACTATGGAACACCACACCGGCCAAATTTAGCTTGAAAACAAGCTAAATTGGCCAGCGTAGCATTCTGCAGTGGTTTGCTGCTAATATTCAGCGGAAAATTGGCAGGATTTTGCTGCTGTAAATTTTGTTGGTGGGGCAGTGGTGGCAGAGGGCACCCATGGGGACAGGTGCATGCAGCCCAAATATTGCTCACCTTTGCTGTAAATGGTACTCCATGGGTAATGTATAGACAGCTATACATACCTGCAAGCCATATCCTGGCATTTTTGGATGAAGAGGCTCCAAAGAACTGTCCATTTTCTCCTGTGACCTAAAGCAAAAATAAATCCAAACCACTTGGTTAGCCTGATAGTTACTGAGCCTCTCCAGATGGCTCCAGGTTCTCCAATTATTACACAGGGCACCCTAATTTTAAACTCCCACAGGTCCTGTAGAACCAAAGTTTCTGGGCTAATTAATGGAGAAGGAGTAAAAACAGGGCAAGTAACTCACAGCCTGGAGGCAGGAGGTGCAGATCAGGACATATTTAGGGATGTGATGAGTTGCCTGAGGCAAGACAGAGATGTACACATATGTGGTTCCACTAAGGAATATAGATTCCAAGGGAATGTGCAAAGGGCATCATTTAGTCTGCCTGTCCTCACTTTAGCAGCTACTCAGTATTAGAGAACCACTCTTGCACCAGTAGAATTGCTGAATCTGGATTCAAGTCCTACCCCTGCAGCTGTTGGCACTCTCTCCCAGAGTCCTTTACCAATCTCTAAAAATAGGAATGACAGAGCTCTACTGCACAAGGTGAACATAATTAAGACTACTAGGGTGCAACCCTATGCATGCTGATGCTGGAAGTTGTAGGACTTATTTCTGTCTAGACATGCATAGGATTGTGCCTTTAAGTACTTTGCAAATTAAAGAGTGTGAAGTATATGTTAAGTAATGTTGTAACATGTTGTGTATAAACATACGTGGCTTTAATCTGTTCATTTTCACTGCTGCTAGGGCTATGGTGCCTGTGTTTTTTGTGCTTCTTTTTCTTCTCTTTTTCTTTCTTCTTCTTCTTCTTCTTCTCCTCCTCCAAACTGCTTTGCAACTAGAACATTTAAGAAGAGAGATTTCATCTCAACGATCACTATGGTTTAGAGCAAGGGTGGGGAACCTCAGGCTCACGGGGCAAATACAGCCTTCCAGGTTCCCCGAATAGCCGCATCTGCTTCCCCTAACTGCTGACTGTTCGGTGGTTTTCCAGGTTTTGCAAAGTTTTTCCCCCATCCTAAAAGATTGAGATGGCCCTCCGAAGGCTGAGTAACTGGCATGAAGAGCTGGAAGCTACCATACACTGGTATGTTTGGTGCTTTTGGCCCTGCCCCTTTTGCCTTCAGCCCTGCCCACCACTGGAATGTGGCCCCTGAGAGCTTCTCCAAAACTGAATTTGGCCCTTGGGCTGAAAGAGATTTCCCACCCCTGGTTTAAAGTGATTTATAATCCAGTTATGTCCCAATAACCTAGTACAAGCTGTGCTGGATCAGACCAAACACCTGTTAGTCCAGTATTCTGTTCCCACAGCGGGCAACCAAATGCCTATGGGAAGCCCACAAGCAGGAAATGAGAACAACACTGCCCTCCTATAGGTATTCAGAGGCATACTGCCAATGATGAAGAAGGTATTATGCAGTCATCATGACTAGGAGCCATTGATAAGCCTTATCCTCACTAAATCTGTCTAATCTCCTTTTGAAGCTGTTCAAGTTCATGGCCATCATTACATCTTGTGGTAGAGAATTCCACAGAATGCACAGTGTGAAGTACTTCCTTTTCTCTTGAATTTCCCACCAGTTCAGCTTCATTGGACAACCCTAGGTTCTAGTATTATGAGAGACAGGAGGAAAGCCTATCTGCTTTCTCCATTCTATGCATAATTTTATACCCCTCTAAAATGTTACCCCTTACTCACCTTTTTCCCCCAAGGTAAAAAGCCCCAAACATTGTAATGTTTCCTCATGAGGGAGCTGTTCCAACCCTTTAATCATTTTGGTTGTCCTTTTCTAGTTGTACAATAGATTGTGAGGTGTGGTAACAAGAACTGTACAAACTATTCCAAGTGTGGTTGCACCATAGATTTGTATAAAAGGCATGACATTGGCAACTTTATTGCTGATCCCTTTTCTAATATATCTCAACATGGAATTTGCCTTTTTCATAGCAATCACACACTGGGTTAACATTTTCATTGAGCTTTTCACCACATCCCCAAGATCTCTTTCTTGGTCAGTCACCACCAGCTCATATCCCATCAGTGTGTATGTGAAGATAGGATTTTTCACCCCAATGTGCATCACTTTACACTTGCTTACACTGAACTGCATTTGCCATTTGAAATGCCCATTCACCCAATTTGGAGAAATATGTTTTGGAGATCTTAGCTGACCTTTTTGGTTTTAACCACTCTAAATAACTGATCCTATCAACAAATGTGGCCACCTCACTGCTCATCTGTAACTCTAGATCATTTGTCAAAGACTGTTGTGATAAAGGCCCCTTTCTACAGTATTCCATTGTTGTACTCTGCATTAGTTTTCATTTGGAATAACTACCTCCCCTTAATTCCATACCCACTGTCACTAGTGCTGATTAGAATACCTACTCCAACCGTAATTTATGCATTGTAATGGTGGGGAAAAACCATTTCCTCTTACCAATCCTTAACCACCCTGGTTCCAAGCACAATGATTAGAAGACATCAATGTTGTGTTGTGACCATTTAGGGCAGAATCCTATGGGAATAGTTGGCCGCCTCCGAACTCGAAGGCAGCTGACTATCCAATGCAGGGCGGGTGGAGCGTGGAGAGGATCTTCTCCTCCATGCTCCAGCCACCCTGCATTTGCGGATAGACAGCTGATTTCAGCTAACTAGCCACAGCGCCTTGCAGTGGTGTGGAGGGAGGCTGGACAGCGCACAGGAAGTGTCGTAACAGCACTCCCACTGTCCCCTTCCCGCCCCCAGGAATGCCCCCTTTCCCCATCGCTCTGTGCTGCTCTTATGAGCACAGAGCCGGGGATGAACCACACCGCCTACAAGGGGGAGGGGAGGTGGTTTTCTGGGAACCAACCTCAGAGTGCTGGCTCCAAGCTCTGTTCCCAGAAAACAAAAAATCCTACGGCCGTCTAGCCACTGTCTAGCAGCCATAGGATTGCGTCCTTAATGGGGTAATGAATCCCCATCTATTATTCTTCCTCCCAATAAACTAGAGGACATCATCAAAGAGAAAATGCCAGGCTCCACATTGCCCTATGCAACTAAACATTTCAAGCTGAATTAAAACATTCCCCCACCTCAACAAAAGAGGATATCTAAAATTTAATCCTTGCTGTAAGAATTTGATATAGACAACTAACTGCACAATCCTAAGCATGTTTACTGGGAAGAAAGTTCCACTGAATCTCAGGTAAGTGTACATAGGAGGCAGCCTTAGAATTTAGTTTCATGCTATTCTTGTCTTATTCCTTCTCAATGCATTCAACATTAACACACCAATTCTTTGATCTTCTTCATTTTTACAGGATTATTCAGAACTTCACGCTTCTTCTCTTCCTCCCTCTTCCTAAACAAACAAAAAAGGTGGAGATTTAAATAATGTTCTGCTGAAATTCCCATACACAACGTAAAAAAGAATAACATAGTTCAAACCTAACTTGGTAATGAAATCTAACTACAGGATTGGCATTTCTGCTAGATTCTTGGATGTGACACCACATCTTAGGGTGGAGCACTGATGCTCATGAAAAATTAAGGTTTTTCTGCATGTTCACACCAAAGAGCCCTCAACTTCTTTGTACTTCATAAGGCATCCTGAGCATCAATGGGCTCCCATATAAAGCTATTCATTATTGTTACCTTATCATAAAAAGTGGATCTTCTCTAATTTTGCTGGCCATATCCAAGGCAGAGTTGGCACCTGTGGAGGCAAAGATAGAGCCTCGCAGAAGGCCAGTCTCAGAAGAGCAGCCTGCTTCCTTGTCCTCCATTGTCTCAAAGACATACTTGTCAACTGGACGGCCCATAAGGTATTCATCTCTGTTCACCATGCCTCCTGGTCCTTGGTACATCCATTCCAACTTTTCATCTTTTTTCCTAATTTGTTTGGGGAAAAAAGAAATTAAATAAAAATTTCAGACCAAGGCAGGGGAGAAAATAGGTGGGAGTTGAAAAAATGAACAAAATTGTAAAACAAAGGGTGATTACTAAGAGGGGTTTCTAAAACTGCTGTAGTGAACAGAATCCAGAAAACAATTGAACCTCTTCATGAGTAACTGACTTGAGGTAAAGATGATACAGAGACGTTTTAAATTGTTTAAAATATGCATTTAATTGGACTTTGTATTTTGGTAGATTTTATCTGTACGCCACCCTGAGATCTTAAGGATATAGGGCAGGATATAAATGTTTAAATAAATAAAATAAAAATAGTTGTGCTGACTTGCATTTTTAAAATACTATTAGCTGCCCTTCATCTAAAAATGGAAGAAGTTAGAAATAGAAAGAAAATAAAGACACAAGAGCACAAGTAGCTATAAGTGTAACTTCCACCCCAAGCTTTCCCCAAAGAAACTGTCATCTTGAGAGGTCAAAGTAACCGTTCCTCAATGGCAATCCAGGCCTAAAGAGTTATGTTTGATCTCCTCTACCAGTGTTTGTAACTCGACTAATACAGAGGAGTTTGAATATTACACCTGATATGTGGCTCACCAGCAGGGAACAAAGGCATCAACAACCACAGAATGGCAAATATGCTCAAACTGGTCCTCCCAGCATAAAAAAGGAGGAGGTTTGGCTAGAGCTTTCAAGTATTCAGTCTCCCACTTGCATCCTGAAATTGTACAGTCTTGGAAGGGTTGTACCATATGATTATTCTGAACAGTAGGTCAGCTCTTAGACTTGGGTTCAAGTCCCCCTTCTGCCATGGACTCATTGTGTGGGCTTGAATAAATCAACCCACAGCTTCAGTTCCCTTGTCTGAAAATAAGAGCAACCCCCATACAACAGAGAGAATTTTAAAAAAAAACAGCTGGAGAGAAAGTCAGGGACAAAAAAAGCACAAACAGAACTAGTTCCCAACATGTTTTCAGAAAACTCTTTATCAAGGAAAATTTAATGCTTCTTGGTAAAACTGCTTGGGTAAATTTTTCTCCTAAGTGAGCTGAAGAAGAAAAGTTGTCTCAAGCAATTTTATGAGGAAGCATCACATTTCCCTTGATAAAATATATACTCAAAATGCATTGGGAATCAATTGTATTTGTGCATCTGTCTTTTTTGTTCCTGAATAACAGCATCCCACCAAATGGCGTCACTATGGGATCAAATGCTATCAAAGCTATAAACCACTTTCAAAATTAAAAGGGCTATGTAAAAGGATAATAAGGACAGTGTTTAATCTCCAAAGTAAGAAGTGATTAAGGCTGAAGCTTGGTTGAAGTTGCACTCTTTTCCCATTCCTAAACCCGCATGTGTGGGGACTGTTTGTGTTACTTGGTGGTGAGGAAAATGCACTCTACACATGCACAGCTGCACCATCTTTGATTACTTTGCATATTCCAGGACTGAGCCCTGGCACTGAAAAGAGGATCTGTGTGAAGGGCATTTCCAGACAGGATTCTGTGAGTGCTGAGCATCCAGTACCTACAAGCTGCATGAAGATAGTAGAAGTTCTCATGATGGATGAGGAGGGCCATCAGCAGAGGTGAGCAGTGACTAGCTTGAAAGAAATTGAAAGTGACCATAATTTCTTCCAGGCACTCCTAAACTTAAGCTCAATTTAAGTCCTAAATAAGGCTGCCCCCCCAATAAAAGCATGCCCAACATACTTGACAGCGCCCACATCCTCTGCATAACGCTGCATTTCCTCTCGTGCTCGCTCCTCATGCAGCTCCCGCTGCAGCTCTTCAATTTTCTTCCGTTCAGCTTCATGTTTTTGTTCCGCCTTCCAAACTTTTTCCACATTACGCAGAGTTTGTGGATGCCAGCTTTTCTTCAGGTTCTACAAAGATAAGCACTTCAATTAATATAAGACAGGTAATAGGGATCCCCTACAAATGCTGCACCAAAAAGTAAACACTACCAAGAAAAACCAATGGAAAGAAAGTCTCATTGTAACAAAACTGAATGCATTTGGAGCAGGGGGGGGGGGTACTGCTTCATAATCCTACCATCCCAGCAATCTCATGGTTGATCCATCCTCCAAGCAGGAGGGAGCTGCAGACCCTCCTCCTCTACACACACACCTTGTCCCAACAAACGACCTTGTATCCTTGATTTAGGGCACAATCCTATGCAGATAGGTGGCTGCCTCCAAACTCAAGAGGCGACTGCCTATCCAATGCAGGGCAGGACTAGCATGGAGGGGATCGTTCCCTCCGCGCTTCTCCTGCCCTACATTTTGAGCTAGACAGTGTGTGCGGAGGAGGAGGCTGCGTAGGACACATTGGATGTGAGCGTGTCGTACAGACATTTCCACCCTCCCCGCCCTGGAATGCCCCATTTTGGACGCTCCGCACTCCTCTTGCAAGCGCAGAGCACAGGGCTCAGTGCGGAAGTAGGGGGAAGGTCGGTTCCAGAAAAACCAGATATCTCTAGCCGCTGACTCGTGGCCATAGGATTGCTCCCTCGGCAACCTAATTAGAAGCTCTAGGACAACGTTAAAGGTTTTCGGGTGGAACTATCCAACCTCCTCCCCACTCCCAGAAAACAACGCTACCACCAGCTGCCTACTCGCACACGAAGAGCACGATCTGGGGCCCCATAATTACTTGCGTGAGCAAGATCCTGTCCCCCTACAACTCCCCCTTCGGCGGGAGGAGGCGTGCAGACCCCTGACCCCATCCGACTGAGGGGTGTTGGTGAGAGAGAAGTTCCGAAGCCCTCGTGGTCCCCCCTCAAGGTCATGCCCCCCATTATTTCAGCTCCCCCAGGGATTCCATGCGCGTCCTGGGGCGGGGGGGAAGCAACCAACGACTCGCAGCTCTGTGCCAGCGAGAGAGGGGCTGCGCCCGCGCCCGCCTCTCCTCACCAGGTCGCCGCCCCCCATGTCGACGGCAGAGGCCCGGCCGGCGGCGTCTCCGCCAGCGTCCTCCCCTTCGGCTGTCGCGCTCAGGCGGGCGCGGAGTGAGGGCGTCACCCTCTCCCCGCCCCCAAGGGCCGGCGGGAGCCGAGCCGCCGCGGAAGCTGCTCCGCTGGCAGGCCCGAGCGCCTTCGGTGGATGGGCGCGCGCGCGCGCAACCAGCCCCCGCTCGCGCAGCTCTGCGTGCTCGCTGCGGCGTATCTGGCCCGCCTTGGGCCGCGCCCAAGGGGGCTCCTGCCTCGGGCCCCGCCCGCTGCCTCCATCCCAGCTCGTCGCTGTAAAGACGGCCGCCGCCGCCCGATGATGTTAGACGACAACTCGCATCACCACCAACCAGTGGCTGTGGCGGCTGGGGATGATGGGAGCTGCCGTCCAGCCTCGGGGGACCAAAGGTTGAGAAAGGCGGCATAAGAACAGAAGTGCTGGGCCGCTGGCCAGCCGAGCATCCTGTTTCCAACCGTTGCCCTCCCCGATGCTTCCCCTCGCCCCCTTCCTGTTTATTCATAGATACACTGCCTTCGAACATGGAGGCTACCCATAGCTATCACGGCTAATCAGTCATGGTCTCGCCACGCCAGCAAGTCACTTACTCCACCACACCCTAGTCTGGTAACGCTCCCAGCACAAAAGCGGGGGTCATCAGCTGGCAATGCCTTCAGCCTCACTGCAGCTGCTCTTCACTGACTGAGGGTGGGGTGGGGTAGTGGTGGCTGGGACCTTGGTGCTTCCAGGACTCCATGGTCAGTGACCCATCCCCTCTCTGCCCACTCAGGCTCTGGGGGTGGGAAGGGGCAGGCCCCTCACAGTGCACAAGTGGGGTGGCCCAAGCTGTGGTGATATCTGAGGCAGCTGGTGGGGGGGATAGGCAACGCGGTCCATCAAGCTGCTAACCAACAGTACTGGCTACTGAAACAAAACACTATCAGGGTGGCTGGGGGTGGATTTGCCACACAGGGAGTGGGGATGAGCCAAAAAGCCATGTCATTCTCCCACACAGTGTTCCCAGTCACTATACTCTCCCAGGGTGGGGGTGTGCTCAGCCTCTTCCACCTGGAGACCACACCCAGAATTTGAACCTAGGGCTTCTTGCCTGTGGAACCTAAGCTGTTCCACAGGGCTAGAGCTCTTTATGGTCCTGATGTATATGGTCTCTGGGCTGACAGCTGGGGGGGCGTTGACAAATGTCCCATTTTGTCTCTGGTTCCTGGCTGCTGCTACAGCTTGGTGGGTAGAGAGCTGCTCTGTGGAGAGTGCACAGTGGGTTTGAGTTCTGGCAGCTCCTTTTCTTTTGCCTCTGACATGACTGCTGTTAGCCAGGAAAGCAAGTTGAGCTGGCTCTTGGTCCTACTATTCCCCATGGTGGGGCTTGAGATCCCATCCCTGGATTCCCAGCCTGACGTTAGGATTGATTCTGAGCGTATGGAGATAGCAGTTCAGATTCAGATGGGGAACAGCCAGAACCGGGGGAAGCATCCTCCCAAGCGAGTTCAGATATGGATAGGCATGCTTCTCAGGATGCTAACACCCAGATGGCTGGGCCTGAAGCCCCCCACCCCATGAGAATCCAGGAGGAGGAGGAGGAGGAGGAGGAGGCGAGTGCGGGGTGTGATCTGAGGGATGCTAGACTGCAGTGCAGAGCAAAGCCGGAAAAATTAAGAGGTGGAGCTCAGACAGTCGACCCAGTTGGCAATGCATGAGGGTCGACATAGGAGAGCATCACTGGAAGGGAGGGGTTTTCCTCCCTAAGTTATTCTAGCCAGCAAGTCCTTGTTCATACTGCTGGCAACATCGTAGCTCCCATTTAGACCCCATTTGGGGTCCAAGGGAACGTGAGACCCAATGCCGCAAACTAACAGTGGAGGCTGCCTGCGTGTTGGGGAGGGTGTATGGCTGGTTCCCCTTGTTACCTATCAAAGTTGGTTTCCTTGCCTGGCAAAAAAGGTACTCCTTGGCTGGGTTTTGAACCCTTGTCCCAAAGAGTGTTCTCTATGCAAGACACAACCAACGGTTGCTATTCAGATGCTGAATTGCAATGTCTGTCCATCCTTCCTTTTTGCTGTGCAGCCAACAGGGTTGGCTTAGACCTATTTTCTGGGGCCTGGTGCACTGGGAAAAGGAAGAAGACCACTTGAGCCTGAGCCAAAAGTGTGGTTCAAACTTCATGATGATTTTGTTTTGTTTTCTCTGTCTTACCTTGCAACAAAGAGCTAAGAATGGTTGTCCTTAGACCCTAGGAATGCCACAGAGACAGACTGATAGGCTTCTTCTGCTATAAAATATGGAGACAGTGTAAAAACAACAAGGCCATATCATCCCTCTAGCCTGGGCACCTGCAGTCTCCGGCCTGTGTTGTCCATCATCATCATCATCATCATCATCATCATCATCATCATCATATTGCACCCTCCTCCTAGCAGGCAGAGTGTTCACCCTGCAGTAATTCCCCTCTCACTAAAATACATGTCTAAGAAAATCTGTCTCTGAGAAGCTGTGCTTTATGCTGCAAAAGCTTGCTTGCCTAGCTGTGCAATAATACAGCATTCATTTCTAATTGCCCGGTGAACAAGTGGGGAGAAAGAAATCAAATGGGAAAGCAGGAAAGTTTGGGGTGCCATAAGTTATAATGTAAGAAAGAACTAACAGAGGGAGACACAACTTCTTTTACACTGCACTTTTCCCCATCATCTTCTTTCTTTTAGCTTTTCTTTCTCACAGGACATTAGTTTTTCTGTTTTCTTGAGCCAGGTCTTTTTGGTGCCTTGGCTCAGGTTTGCTTTTGAATCTCTTTTTTATTTCTAAGCTTCCCTCACTCTCTTTTTTAATTTCCAGAGGTAGATGTCCAGGAGCAATCCTTTGTGGATCGGCAGTCGCCTCCGAGCCCAGGGGCGACCGCCAATCCAGTGCAGGGCGGGAGAAGTGGTGAGGAGCGGATCTCCTCCTCTCTCCCCCAGCCCTGCTTTCGTGCCTAGACAGTCTAGCTGTGGGACCTCGGGGCGTGGGAAGCGGCAGCTGGACAACACACAGGATGTGTCATACTGACATTTCTAACTGCCCCGGCCCACCCCAGGAACTGCTCCGTGCTGCTCTTTTCACTGCTCCATATTACAAGTGCAGAGCCAATCCACACTGCCTACGAGGTGGCACGGGAGGGAGGGAAGGTTGGTTCTCTGGGAACCGACCTATCCTATGGCTGTCTAGCCACTGACTAGCAGCCATAGGATTGCACCTTAGTCTCTTGCAGCACATATACCTTATGTGCTCATGGTACCTTAGATTAACAAATTTAGGGTGCAATCCAATGCATTTTAGACAGAAAAAAGTCCTACAATACGATGCTGACTGGGGAATGCTGGGAGTTGTAGGACTTTTTTTCTGTCTAAGCATGCATAGGATTGCGCCCTGTTTCTGGAATAAGCTTCAGACAAAAGATTATGCCAGAATAAATTTGTTAATCTTCAAGGTGCCACAAGATTCATGGTTATTCCTGCTTTTAAATTTCTTGTAATTTTGCACTAAGTTAGATTTCTTAGGAGATTTCCTCCTCTCTTGTGTTTATGGCTATATCTTTTATTACTTGCTTCTTTATATTTTTGTCTTTTTAACATTCTGTTCTGGTTATTCCTTTAAATGTATTTTTAGTATTTTGAGACCTTATACTTTTATTATTTTAGATTTTTGCTGTTTTTCAACAGAGGATTATTTTCTGGTTTTGATCTTTTATCTTTTTGATCCGTAGACTTCTCATCTTCACTGATAAGTATATATTCATTTCCCTTGATTTTTATTATATACTAAACTTTTATGTTGAGGACAGCTGGACAATAAAATAATACTTTTAATTAACTGGACAGGAGGGAATTAGGCAATATAGAGATTGATATAATTTAAAGTAGCTCTTTGGGGAGGGCAGTTTAGAGACTGCAATAGTATTTCAGTTGTTATTATATAATTTTGAAAGTGCTCCTGTTTTACTGTTTTGTTTTTTACATTAATGTAATCATTGAGTGTAATCTTATGCTTCAATCATTGTGCAGTTTTCTTCATTTATATAATGTTACAATAGATTCTGTTTTATTTACATATTTTATTTTATTTGGGGGGTATGCTTCCATTACTTTTATGATCCTATGCATACTCATTGCTTGTTGCTGCAATTTTAATAGAATGTTCAAATTTGTTTTACTTTTCATGTGACTCTGATTCTGTGATTTCTCTCTCACTTCTGCCCACTGGGACAAAAACAGATGAACTAAGAACAACAATTACAAAAAGAGGGCTCATGAACAGACTCTGAGGGGTAGGGAGGGGGTATGGGGATTTGAACCCATATGCAGGGATTCCTGGGAGCTCATAGGTGGTGGCTTCTTCTTGTCTATACCACAGTAGTTCATGCAATGGAAAATACTGTGGTGGTGGTGTGCCTGGTTGGTCGTGTGAGGCACAGGGTAGGGAGACATCCCAAGAGCATCTCCCAGTCACGGTGAGTGGTATGGCTCCATCCATGGCTGTTTCTAATGGGGGAAAGGGAGGCTTAGCAGGCTGCCCTGGGATTGGTGGGAGTCAGTGATATTACCAAGGATCCTGGAGGTATGGCTGGCAGATTTCCTTTGCTCTATGCTTTTGGGAGTGGTGCTTTCCCCCCTCAACATTTGTGCTATGAGCATAAAGGTTACAGACTATGGGGATTTCTACACCGGCCTAAAATCCTGCATTTAAAATGGGGCTTTCCACCTCCGTTTTACATGCAGGATCACAACTGATTCCCTTTACACACGTTTCCTTCTCTGTAGATGGCCATTCCCATAGCATTATGTTTCCATGAAGAGGCATTATACACGCTCCAGGTTTGGCGATACTTGTTCCTGGGTTCCTGCCCCTTTCCCTCTCCTTGCACATTACTGGTGGATGGGGACTGATACGCAGACAGCCCCTCCACCGATCTCCCCGGGCCTCACTTCCCTCTCCTGTGCTTTTGGCCAGTCCCTGCCACTCAGCCCCTCTGCTGCTCCTCTGCTCTGCCCCCCCCCCCGCCACTCTGCCAATCTGTTTTGAACAGACAGGCTGGAATTGGCGAGAAGCTACGGGAGCGGGAAGGCTGAGCACCCATCAGACCTTCGTCACCACCATCAACATCATGACCACGCCCCCACCAACCACACTCAGCGCTTCATTCATGCTAGGGGAGAAATACATGAGGAGGACAGGTGCTCCATTTGCCCATATCTGGAAAAATACCCAATTTTTTCCATTTGAGGAAAACACGGGATAGGTGGGAGGAAATAGTGGAATAATGACTGGACAACGACTACGTCATGTAATGGACCTGCACAATTCAGTGAGTGAGCAACCGTGAATGCACAATAAACTTGAGGTGTAGAGATATGTTACACTGATGTTACTTCAGTGTGAAGTGGCCCACCAACATAGAATCATAGAATCATAGAATAGTAGGGCTGGAAGAGGCCTACAAGGCCATCAAGTCCAACCCCCTGCTCAATGCAGGAATCCACGTCAGAGCATCCCTGACAAATGGCTGTCCAGCCTCGTCTTGAAGGCCTCCAGTGTGGGAGAGCCCACCACCTCCCCAGGTAATTGGTTCCATTGTCGTATTGCTCTTACAGTCAGGAAGTTTTTCCTGATGTTCAGCCGGAATCTGGCTTCCTGTAACTTGAGCCCATTATTCCGTGTCCTGCACTCTGGGATGATCAAGAAGAGATCCTGGCCTTCTTCTCTGTGACAACTCTTCAAGTACTTGAAGAGTGCTATCATATCTCCCCTCAGTCTTCTCTTCTCAAGGCTAAACATGCCCAGTTCTTTCAGTCTCTCTTCATAGGGCTTTGTTTCCAGTCCCCCGATCATCTTTGTTGCCCTCCTCTGAACGCTCTCCAGTTTGTCTGCATCCTTCTTAAAGTGTGGTGCCCAGAACTGGACACAGTACTCCAGATGAGGCCTAACCAGTGCTGAGTAGAGGGGAACTAGTACTTCCCGGGATTTGGAAGCGATGCTTCTATGAATGCAGCCCAAAATAGCATTGGCCTTTTTTGCAGCCACATCACATTGTTGGCTCATATTCAGCTTGTGATCTACAACAATTTCAAGATCCTTCTCGCTTGTAGTGTGGTTGAGCCATGTATCCCCCATCTTGTAACTGTGCATTTGGTTTCTTTTTCCTAGGTGCAGAACTTGGCATTTATCATGTTTCATAGGACTCATTTCCAAGCTTGCATGCTTGGTTCCTACCCTTACAGCTTGATCTTTTGTTCTCAGTGACCAGGTTCGGACAATCACAGGGTGAAAGAACCTATCGTGGGTTCTTCCCCTGCCCCCATGCATGCTGGTCATGGGACCGCGATTTACATAATTACCTACAATGCAGCCTGGGTTGCTGTGTTGTCTGAAGCCGGCACACTGCACAGCAGGGGTAGCTTCTTACCCCATCCTACAACCCACAACTTGCAGTAGGGGTTGCAGGGTGGGTGAGAAGCCACCCCCACCATGCCACACACTGGGTTGGACAACAGGGCAACCCCACACTGCATTGCAGGTAATAATGCAAATTGTGGTCATGCAACTGGCATGCATGGGGGCAAGGAAAGAACCCATGATGGGTTCTTTTGCCCCTGCAGTTGTCCATACACAGCCAGTGACTGGGTTTGCATGATACAACAGCCCTTTGTGGGTAACTTGCCATGGTGGTTTGTCATGTTATCTGAACCTAGACCGCTTCCAGCAGAGTGGCTTATTTTGGGGCAACAAGCCACCCTGACAACCCATGGCTTGTTCTAGGGATTGTTCAACCCACGATGGGTTGGCGTGCCATCCGAACCCAGCCAAGCCAACCCATCATGGGTTGTAGTGATTGGGCACAGAGCCACTTGGTAAGAGCAGCAACCCCCCTGGCCACTCTTCCCAAATGCAGCTACCTGTGCCGCCTCAATCCTCCCCCACCAGTGATTGCCCCTCCAACAATGCCCAAATGGTACTTTGGAGGGGCTGTCACTTGGTTGCCAACCCCTTTTTTAAATGATTTTTTCGACCCCAGAAATATGCACAAATGAGGCCGTAATTTATTTTATTGTTACCAATTTTTTGTCGGTTTTTCGGAGGTGTGCAAGTGGTCACTTACAGCTTTCCAATATGTATAAACAAAGTTGCAAAAGTGGGAGAACATCCAAAATAGATCCAAAAATAGAAGAGAAATATTTCAGGGTGCTGAAACAAAGATTTTATTTGTAAAAAAGTCTGTGTTTTGTCCTATTAGTATTTTAAAGCCGCCTTCAGGGTGGCTGTAAAATAATACAAGACAATACATTACTAAAATAGCATAGAATTGTTAGCATTAAGAATCATATAGAACATTCCACAGTGCAGATAGGCCTGTACATACTTCTAAAACAGCTGCAGAAATTCTTGTAATAAATATCTCCTACTAAAATTCACTGGTGACTCAGAAAAGTGTTCTGAAGGCTGTAGTTTATACTCTGTCTGTTAGAGTTTTTAAATAACGTTTTGCAAGTGTTCCCAAGATACATCCTGAGATGTTTCTCATCTATGTGTGTGTCCAATATGTGTAGCCTTGCTTTGGCAATGCCCTTGTATAGAGTGGCCCAAAAGTAGGTATGCAGTATAGTTTATTTGCATTTTATTACATTGTTTATTACATTTACATTTGTTTAACACTGTTTAATCTCATAAGTGCTCGAAATGTATTCCATCAACGTTGCAACATTCCTTGAACCTGTCCAGAACGCTGTGACACACAGTACGGCACAAATTCTGCTCCGCATCAATGTCCATAAATGCTTCAGTTGAGATGTGAGGATTTTCATCTGCCCAATACACACAGTTATGCCTGTTCACGTGGCCTGACAACTTGAAAGAAGCCTCATCTGACCAGATGATCTTATCAAGAAGGTCTGGTTCATTAGAGATTTGGTTACGCATCATCTCACAGGATTGCAACCGACGGTCTGGGTCATCCCCCAAAAGACCATGTAACAGTCTTGGACGGTACGGCTTCAGTTTCAATTTATGCATTAAGCATTGCGAGGATGTTCTAGGTATGGATAGCTGCTTAGAGGCATGTCGTGTGGACTTTTTCGGACTGTTCACGAATGTCAGAGCGACTCTCATCTCATTTTCCTCTGTCATAGACATCCTAGGACGTCCAGATTTCAGTGCATTAGCCACTGCACCTTTTGCTTCAAATTTATCTCTAAGACGATAAATTGTCAGATGTGTTGGTGGAGGAGTGTGAGATGCTTCTTGCCACGCCGTGCGCACCCGCTCGGCATTTTCAGTCTTCCAGTACTGCTTTAGAATCCACTTTCTTTGTTCTTGGCTCAAGTTTGCTGCCATCATTCACAATATCAGTAAAAAACAAAACAAAAAATAACAACTAAACAACTGTATACCTACTTAGGGGCCTCACTCCCTTCACTCTCTACACTTAACTGATTTAACTGTCACCCCCTGTCACTTCCTCTTCCCAACTGTCATTCTGACTCCACTCACACATCTTCTCCTCACACATTCTCTCCCCCTCCCATCAACATTCTAAACAACTGTATACCTACTTTTGGGCCACCTGGTATGTTTCAGCTGTCAAAGGGAAGGAAGTGCAGTAGGAAATGTACAAGGAAATTGACTAGAGAAGACTGCATAGGCTTATTTGTGCACCATTGACAGTGACAGGTTTGGAAAAGGGGGAAAGATCTGGAGAAGTAAGTGCACCAAAAATGGGGTGAGGACAGTATCAACCATTTAGCAAGGTGCTCCTCAGGGTGTAAAGTGTTGAACTGACACTTGTCAGTGACTTGCTTCTATTCAACACTTCCCCAGGTTTCCAGCTGCTCCAGAAAAATGTGATCTGGGTGTCCCACCACTTTCGTGGCTTCCATTAAGAGCAGTTACTGCTGCAGTTACCGTGAAAGGGAGCTGTGAAAAGGTGGCGGGGGGAGCCTAAATCTTCCCTTTCTCCAGTGCGCAATAGTGCACAACTTAGCCTGTACATCGGCTCCTCTTGTCAATTTCCTTGCATTGCTTCCAGCTGCATTGTTCCCTTTGACAGCTGAAACATACAAGGATATTGACAAGGCAAGGCTATACATATTGGACAGCCATAAGTGGGGACTTTTGCATCTCCAAAATATCGACAAAATAATAATAATAAAAATTATGGCCCCATTTGTGCACATTTCTGGGGCTGAATTTTTGTTTTTAAAGATGGAGAATGAAATCGGGTCACAATCCAAGTGGGGAGGGGGACAGGATGGGAAGACAAGACGGCTTCTGCCACAAATGACAATGGGATACTGGCTGGAGGTCGGAGTGGGAAGGAGGGGAAGAATAACCCATGGAGAGCCCTATTGTCTGTCAGGCGCACTGTGGGTTGCTCCAAAAATAACCCATATTGTGTAGCTTATTCGCAGGGTGGGTTGTCGTGCCCAGTGAGACTTACCCCAAAGTAAATATGCATAGGGTTGCACACATAGGTATAGCACCCCCCAATCAATCACACCATAACGGATCACTTGTCCTCTATGCCTGCTGCTCTTGGGTGGCTGTTCGTAGCCCATGGCAGACTAAATGTTTTCATGCCATAGCACATGAGCAAAGAGCAGGGACAACAGGGAAAAAGCTTAGAGGGCTGATTAAATAGGCCCAGTGTCAGGGCCCAGCTTCAGAACTGCAGTGGGCCTTGGAGGTTATAAGCAGGATTTTATTAGAAGTAGCCTGGAAGAGCTTGGGCCTATTCAGTCTCTGGGATGACAGAATCTATGTGAGCTTCTCTCTGTCAGTGTTTCCAGGGCAGAGCCAGGGGGAGTCACTCAACTCCCTGTCTGCCTGCTGGTCTGGCCTTGGCAGGCAGGGAAGCTGTCCATGAGAACGTAGCAGAGGTGGGGTGAGGTTTGCAGAAGTGTTGCCCAGGTTGAAGTGTTGGTGCTGGAGGGCTGAGCAGTGACGCCCTGTCCAAAAGCCCTTCTCTGCAAGGGGTCCACAGAGGGGGTGTCTTACCGCCTTCCCCTTTTAAGCTGATGCAAAGGCAAAGAGCCTTTGCTAGGAACATCTTGTCTTCATTGCCTGAAGCCTCCTCTGTTTGGATCCATCATCATCTGAGATTTGGAAGCACTCTGCACGTGGACTCTCCCTTAATTGGAGCTTTGGATTGCTAAAGGCTTGCCATGAAAAGTACTGTGAGGCTTTTCATAGACTTGTTTGCTGTGGATTGTGTGTGTTTGTCATTAGCTCAGTATACTGGTCTGGCCAGTTTGATCTACAGGCTGGGTTTGATCTACAATTTTTGGACTTTCCTCTGCCAGGACTCATGCGGCGTGGAGTTACCAATGCGAAAGTGGTGGCATGGAATCCTTGCATGCATAGGTTTACCCTTCCTTTGGTCTTGATAGGCCTCGACCATGTAGCCTGGGGTTATCAACAAAAGATTCAAGGACTAAGGCTGTCTTCACACCTGGCATTTTATCCCCCTCCAAACTGGTCCTTTTGATTCCGGATCCTTTCTGGGATTTAGACTGGCCCTGTATGCAGGGGCATTGCTACGTTCTTAAAAGATCCGGGGCACAGGCCCATAACACAAATTTGCATATATACATATATTATATTATATATATCCAAGTCTAAGCGCGCACCATATATATATATACACACACACACACACACGTGTGTGTGTGTGTGTGAGTGTGTGTGTGTGGTGTGCATGTGGTGTGCTTGCGTGTGTTTATATATTACATACATACATACATACATACATAAGAAGTGAGCACTGACCCCCCCACCCCACTTCAACTCAGACCCAATTCAGCATTTTGGAAAACATCCCGCTTCTGCTCTGGCCAATTTGTTGTCGGACCACTTCAGCTCAGCACCAAACCTGAGTCAAGGTTTGGAAAAATGAGTGTTTATGCTTCCTGTTGACTACCATGGGAAATTAGAAAAAAAACAACCCTGTAACTTTTTCTCTTGGTCAGAACTGGATGATAATTTCAGGCATAGTAGCCCCCTAGAAGGGGATCACACCTGCCCAATGTCAGAAAAAGAGGTGCAGGGTTTAAATTTGGATTTTCTTTTAAAGGGAATTGCCAATAACATTTTTATTACTTGAAAGAATTGGATAAACATTTCAGGGTTGATTGCCCCATTAGAGGAGAACATGTCTGCCACATTTCAGAATGCTAGCCACAAGGGTTTTTGTGCAAGGGTGGCCTTGACAGTTTGAGGTCTCCAAAAGAGGACATACTTATCTCCTTGTTTTCCTTGTGGACCATTGTTCTGAAAATTACAGACAGCCTAGAGTTGTCCCTAAGTAAGAAACCAGCAAGGTTTCAGAAGAATAGGTGCAGCAGTTCATGTGGAAGGGGAGTTCTCCAATTTGGGGGAGGGACAGATTTTCTTTCCCTTCCCTTTACCCCTTCCCCAATAGTTTTTTAATAAATTTGTATGAAAATGCACAGGTCATCAGAGGTGTCCCCCAGGCAAGAAACCTGCAGTTTCTGAAGGATATACATGCATGCAAATTTAGAATTACTAGAATTTATTTACATTTCACCAATGTTAACACCAGGGGAACATGGGTGGGAAGGTGCTATTGCACTCATGTCCTGCTTGTGGGTTTCCTGTGGGCATCTGGTTGGCCACTGTGTGAACAGAATGCTGGACTAGATGGACCTTAGTCTGATGCATGGCTCTTCTTATGTTCTTAAATATAGAGTGCCTCTGAGCATGTGCAGAATGCTTTTCTTTTACCACTGAGCACTTACACTCTCCCCTACCAATTCTATTCCCCTCCATGCAACCATCCCTCCTCATCCTACCATCCTCTAGCAACTCTTCTTCAAAACAGATGTCTTGTTTTGTGCAACTCCTCTCTACCTCCGCCTTGTTATGCACAAGCTCTCATTGTATCTTCCTCCCCATAACTTCATTTGTGCCAAGACTTCACCAGGATTCAGCCAAGGAGTCTCTTTTCACTGAAGCTAGAGTTCATGCAAAAAAACAACCAACCCACAAATGGCAAAACATGCCTAGGACTGAGCTGAAAGGGTGGTCAGTTCATTAGACAGAATTGGGTAGGCACTGTATTAACCTTGATGTACCATGCTCACAACTCAGGTCTTATTTCTGAGTAAACTTGCAGAACATCAAAGTGCAAACCTCCCTGCAAAAGTAACTTGTGCTGGAATCCTATGCACACTTTCCTAAGGGTAAGACTCATTAAACATCATGGGACTTCTCAGTAGGCATACACAGGATTGCATAAATTAGCAATATTTATCTCCCCTCCACTTAAAAAACAACCCCCCCAAAAAAACAATATTTATCTCCCCTCCACTTAAAAAACAAACTACGCCATTTGCGTTCCCTTTTTTTTTTTTGCTGTAATAGGCTACATAAATATTTACGTAGCCTATCATGGCAAAATGCAGGGACGCAAATGGCAGCGGCTATGGCAGCCACCATTTGCGTCCCTGCAGGCTGCCCAGTGGCTGGATGTCCCCAGCAGCTGGGCGGCCCCAGCCAGCGGCTCTGCGGAAACTCCGCGGAGCAGAGCCAGCCGGAGAGAATTTCGGGGGACGCCCCCCCCCCACGAATGTCACCCTTCGAAAAGGTAAGTGACTTTCGTACATCCCTAGAATGGTGATGGGAAATGCGTGTGTGGGGGTGGGGGTGTAGAGAGAATTCCCTAAGCCAAGTGGCTCCTTTCAGAGAAGTAGTACTTCAGTTTAGGAGGCTGTGAAGGGTTTGTAAGGATTGCATGTACTTTTATGAGGTGAGGTGGCTGAGGGCTTTTTCTAGCTTAAAAAAAACCCCTGTATAACCTTTTCAAAAGCCACAGCGGTTTCTCGATCATGACGCCACATAGTCCTAACCCTCCCTTTGGAATAATTTTGAGTTCTCCAGCTATTTAGGAGAAATTAAAGTGGAGGGGAAGAAAGAAGTTTGTGGAGGCTGATTAGATCATTTTCTATAACTGAAGCTACTAAATTTCTGCAGAAGCCAAAAGTTCCAGTTTGGGTCAGTAAAATCAGATGTTGTATGAAATACCAGTATTTCACATGGAGCTCTTTCTTCCCTTCCTTCTCCCTCTTCAAAATTTCATTGTAGGCAAGCTCCCAACAGTGGGCATGTAACAGCAAAGAAGGGGGAGAGAGGTTTTTTGCACCTCAGAAAAAAACTACACCAGAGATTAGGGACAGTGACCTCCTAATGGTCACCTTAAACACCTTCTGATCAGGATCTCTAATCCTCTGTGTGGCTTGACAGTTTTTACTTTTTGTTTTAGTCTTTGAGAAAAGGAAACTTTACCCATGGATAGCACAAAAGCCACTGGACCTAACTTCCTGAAATTTTGCAGGTTCAGTCAGCTCTATAGGGGCTGCCAGGTCCCCAAATTCCAAGAATTTATGTGGAAGCACAAAAAAATATATAGCTCTTTGCTTTGACACATTTTCTTGAAAAAGCAAACTTTACCTGTGACTAGCACAAAAATCACTGGACCTAACTGCCTGAAATTGAGCAGGTTCAATTGGCTCCATGGGGGCTACCCGGTCGCCAAATGTCATGTATCTATCATACAAACTAAAAAGGTTATGGCCGTTTCTGCTTTCCAATGCAAGTCAATGGGAATATGTAAAAAAAATGGCAAATAGAACAGCACAAAAGATCCAGAGTACAGCTCAAAAGAGATCTGGGGCCCATGCCCAGGTGAGCCCTCCGCTAATGATGCCCCTGCCTGTATGCCAGCATCTGTGTCCCTCCACTCTATACTTTTTCATGGTTGGGCGGAGCTGCACAGAAAATCAGGACAGAAGGGGGCTGCTGGCCCCTTGCTCCCTCCCCTCCCCTGGTCATTGGTTCCTGTAACATGATTGATGGCTCCGCCCATCCCTCCACTCCTCCAGAGCAGGAGGGAAAGTCGGAAGCCCTTCTAGTGACCGGGATAGTGGGCTATGGGAGCTGGTCCCCTCCTTCCTCTGGGGGAGAGTCTTCTCGGTGGCTCACCCTGAGGTTGCTGGCACTGCTAGTCCTTCTGTGCTGAATATGTCAGTTGTGTGATGGAATTAAATGCAGTACATTGCTTGCACTGCTGAGTTTGAAGGGTATACCGATTTCCGGGTTCCCAACCACAGAAGTAAGAAATCCACAAACAGACTTGTATACAGTCAATGCACCAAGCGATCCCTAGCAGCCCCCCCCCCCCCACAACTGCTTCATGGGGACACCTTCTTCATTAGGCCTGGCTTGCTTCCCCCCCCCCCCAGTAAATTTGCACAAGGGAATCCCGAGTCTCTTCCCTTGTGTTCAGAGCCGTGGAGATGGCAACGGGGAAACCACATTGATGAGGATCTCAGTCACGGTAGTAGTGTTTAGCTTTGAATTGTTCTAGAATTACATAGAGCCTATAGCTACTGAACATCAGCTATATGATTTCTCATATAGGGATTTACGCAGAAGTAAGCATTACTGTGTTCACGGGAATTTTGGAGAAGCATTTGGCCCCCACCCTCCCTCCAATTTGTTGTGACAATGTTATTCAACACTGCCCAGCAACACCCCCTAGCACACTCCCACACAAAGTGGGACAAAGTGCTAAAGGGGAAATGGCAATTTCAATGGCAAGCACAGAAAATGCTGGGTTTTCCAGTTCTCAGATAACACGGGAAGAGGGGGGGAAGTTGTAAGATAGCAGCAGGAGAGTAGCAGCATCATTTAAAGCTCCCACGAAAACCAATGATCAAAGAAGAACTAAAAGTGCTAAAAAAACAACAACACCAAGGTGTGAAGACAGCCTAACTCTCTGTGGGTGTGATTTTGTTTAGGCCTTTCAAGAATTTACCCCTTGATTGCCTGAGGGATCATTCCAGGAATCTTTCCCATTCTTTGTCTGGGGGTTTGGAACCCCATGTATGGATTGCCTGGGTTGGATATGCCAGTACCATGTCTCCATGACAACAGAAGGAGAAGCTAATGGAAGAGTACCAGATTTTTAAAAAGGAATCAGCTTTGCTGCGATTTGGTCCATGCAGGGCTCCATGAGGGAGTGCTCTGCATCAGTAAAAATTGCTTCACAGAACATACTTCCTGGTGGGGGTTGGAGTGAACATCATCTGACTGGCAGGGGCTGCTCAACCAATGAGAGAGGCTTCCCCTCCCCCCCTTTTTCCTTTCCCCTAAAAGTTCAGATGCACCTGCATTTCAGGAGCAAGCCTCATTGAGCACAATGGGAGTTACTTCCAAGTAGACATACATATGCTTCTGCTGGGAAGTGGGGGGGAGAACACAAAGTTGGAAACCAGCCCCCATTTTAACCCGCAGGCTCATTGACCACAATGGGAGGTACTTCTGAGGAGACAGTAATGGGTTTGTTGTGGGAAAGACAGCAGTAAACACAAAAACAGAAACCAGCCCCCATTGTAACCCACAGGATATCTATAATGAAGCTGTGAAGTACTTACTTCCTAAGGCTTAATCACGCTTAAGGAATTGGGCTTTAAAATGTGCCATTTCAATTGAGGGGGAATCTTTGTAAGTTCTGATGTGGGCATTCAAAGGCAAGCCTCATTGACCACAATGGGAGTTACTTCTGAGGAGACACTAATGGGTTTGTTGTAGGAAAGAGATGGAAACCAGCCCCCATTTTAACACACAGGATCTCTATAAAGAAGTTGTGAAGGAGTTACATCGTAAGGCAATGAAATGGAGCCTTGAGATTGCGCTTAATCACACTTATGGAATTGGGCTTTAAAATGTGCCTTGTCAGTTGAGGGGGATCTCTGTAATTTCTATGGGCATTCAGAGGGCAAGCCTCATTCCGCACAATGGGAGGAAACACCCCTTGACTGGGGTCATGATAAAAGGCACACCCCTGGGCAGGGCTAGCATACCAGAGGTAAATGCGGGGTTTGGGGCAGACAGCAACTATACCGGGGAGAACCCGACTTACAGAAAAGAATCGGACTTCAAGCAGTCTCAGGAAATCCAGTTTTTCCCTGATAAGCTCCAGGGTGGCTGCTGGACGGCCACCACGTCATGTATCCCTAACAACCTCAACACGAGCCAGCTCGGAGTAAATCGCTGGTGGAAACACCCCCCAGGAATCCCGAGTCCCTTCCCTTGTGTTCAGAGCTGTGGAGATGGCAACGGGGAAACCACATTGATGAGGATCTCAGTCACGGTAGTAGTGTTTAGCTTTGGACTGTTCTAGAATTACATAGAGCCTATAGCTACTGGGCATCAGCTATGATTTCTGAAGAGTATAACCATTAAGCTTTTGCTGTGGGATTTCCTGCAATAAAGAAATCGCACTCATCTAGGTGTCCGGTGTCAGATTTCCTGAGCGTGTGCACTGGGGGATCAGGAAACCTGACACCCAGCAGTGGGCTGCTTATTGAGGAGTAGGGCTGTATACAGACACACATTCAAAGTGTCATTGGTCTGAACACATGTTATCTGCCCTGAAAACAAGTCGCTCAGAATGCAGCGGTGTGTGTGGTTAAACTACCTTCACCATATGCAAGATGTCTGTCTGCCTCTTCACCCTAAGATAACCCCCTGCCATCTTATTCCCCACCAGCAGCAAACTGTTTATGTAAGAAAATTAAGAGTATTTTATTATTTTGGAAAAATCAAGAACAAAAGAAAATAAGGATCTCCTTAGAGGAAGGCACAGAGGGTATAATTTACTGTTCTTCAGTGGAGGGGGAGCCATGTGACTTCACCAAAGCAAGAGGAGCGTGTGCGGAGGTCAGGCGTGTTGCGACGATAACCGTATTGGCCATTGTACCCTTTTACAGGCTTTGCATCCATCAAGTACAAATGGTGACCGGCCACTTGCTGTGGAGAATGGCCTGTACAGAAAGAAAAACCAGCTACTATCTATATTTTACATAAAAAGTCAGAAAGGTGTAAAATTTAAGTGTAGATTCTGGATTCTCTCTTATTTCTTAGAACTCGAAAGAAAGAAAAAACCTAGTAGCTGTGCTGAGGGGCAGATAAAGTTGCTGACTGGACACTCACTGGACATCCATGGCAGAGATCACAGGTCACAGCAAATTCACACAGACAATGCTAACAAAATAAAAGCAAGCAGGCAGGCGACTGTCACTTGATGCAGTTCATAGATAAATGACATCATGCTGGCTGGGCATGATGGGAGTTGTAGTCACAACACAATCTGGAGGGCACCAGGATGGGGAAGGCTGATTAGAGTGAGACAACTGCCCTGGTAATTCACATCACATGAGCACTTTCCATCACATGATCTACTGTGATACAAGCAGGAAGAAGGCAGCACCTGAGAGCTCCCAGGAACCCTTGCACATGGGTTCAAAGCCTGTTCATAAGCCCTCTTTTCATAATTTTTGTTCTTCATTCATGCTGAATCAGAACAAAGGTCCATCTGGTCCAGTACCCTGTTTCCCACAATGGCCAACCAGAGGCCCCTGGGAAGCCCACAAGTAGGGCATGAGTGCAAGAGCTCCCTCCCACTCATGTTCCCCAGCAACTGGCATACATAGGCATATGCCTCTGATGCTGAAGGTAATATATCCCCAACATGACTAGCAGCCATTGATACTCTTATCCTCCATGAATTTGTCTAATCCCCTTTTAAATCCATACAAGTTTGTGGCCATCACTAGACCTTGCAAATTTCAGAGTTTAACAATGATCAGGACCATTGTAGCCAGATAGGGGAGGATTAAACCTTCCCCCACAGCCACTTCCCACCCCAGTTTACCCCCCCCCCCGCCCTGCACACTCACAAGCTAAAAATAGGAAAAACCCTCCATTGGCACTAATGGAATCCCTTCCCCCTTTTTAGCCCTCGCATGAGGGGGCACATTTAGGGAGGGGAAGGGGCTGGATGGGAAGGTTTAAACCCCCCTATTCATGCTTGGTTCTCCCAGTACAGATCAGTGCCCTACACACTTACTCTAAGATTACAAAAAAGAAAGCGAGGATCAACTACACACTGTAGTTAATGCGATGTGTAGCTTAGCCTTGAGTTTGTAATTCATATATCCGAGGTCATTCCTGCAGCATCGAACAAGAAGAGCTCCTTGTTGTTGTTGTTCAGTCGTTAAGTCGTGTCTGACTCTTCGTGACCCCATGGACCAGAGCACGCCAGGCCTTCCTGTCCTCCGCTCTCTCCTGGAGAGTGCTCAAGTTCATGAGGAGCTCCTAGCTCACCCTGAAGCAGGGGTGGGCAACACACAGCTCTTCACACAACTCCCACATGCTTTGTTCCAGCCACTGCTGCTCCCAGATGGCTGCTGCTATGTCATTGCATGTTGGTGACGCCCAGCAGCAGCAAAAAAAAGTCACATTTTTGCTATACCACCCCCCATTGGGGCTTTGGGAGCATGATTTTCCATTAAAACAAGGCATGCGGTGATGGCAAAAATGCAGTTTTTCTTGCCACTCATCTGGATTTGGCAACAGCAATTGTGGCAGGGGTGGGGAGTGACTCTGGGTGGGATTTGGTGTGGGGGGAGACAAAAATTGATCCCTGGATCCTCCAAAGTTGCCCACCCCTGCTCCAAGGGATTATGGGGCAACTGCTCCCAGGACGAAAACAACTGCAGGTGAAATTAAACATCAGAAAAAGTTCAACGGAGCATGGTGCCCACCTGCTCCTGCCCAGTTCCTCCTGTTCAAGTATCTCTGCCCTGGCCCATAGATATGGAAATAATCCACTATCCAGCCATCCCTAGAGGTCCCTCCACGGGTCTGAAACAAGAAAGACAAATCCAATTAATTCAGCTAAACCTTTCAGCACCATCAATATGCAGGTACTCAGTTCTTAATTTCCTCTCATTAACAAAGACAACAAAGAGTCTTGTGGTACCTGAAAAACTAATAAATGTGTGATCCAGCACGTTCCAGTAGACCAGAGTCTACTTCATCAGATGCATGAAGCGTCACCCTAAAAGGCAGGCATTTATATGTGCATGGTAGTGAGAATGGAGAGGAATGAGGTCAGAGAAAAATAAAATGCACAATGGATAGTGATAATTACTTGCAAGCAACATAGCCAACATAACTGTCACTATAACTACAGTCAGGGTGAGAAATATTGGAGCAAGGATAACTGTTTTGGCATTTGGCCTTTGTACACCACCACACTGAAGATGAAAGGAAACACACCCAGATGGGAGCGAAGTCAGGACTTTCAGCTCTAATTCAAGGGGTTTGACAAAAGTGAGGCACCAACCATTCAGGTAGTACAGCCAGTGGCATACACCCCACCCCCCATCGTTGGTGGCTCATAAGTAATGGAACAAACCAACATCATTTCAAACTTAAGGATCGCCTTTAATACCTGGAGGAAAATCCTTGGCAGTCAATGACTGCCTGAAGTCTGCAACCCATGGACATGACCAAATGTTGAGTTTCTTCCCTTGAGATGCTTTGCCAGGCCTTTACTGCAGCTGCCTTCAGCTGCTGCTTGTTTGTGGGTCTTTCTGCCTTCAGTCTTGTCTTCAGGAAGTGAAAAGCATGCTCTATTGGGTGGAGATCAGGTGACTGACTTGGCCATTGAAGAACATCCCACTTCTTTGCCTTGAGAAACTCTTGGGTACCTTTTGCTGTCTGTTTTGGGTCATTATCCACCTGCAATATGAAGCAGCGTCCTATCAGTTTGGCAGCATTCGGCTGAATCTGAGCAGAAAGTATAGCCCTATACTCTTCAGAATTCATCCCACTGCTTTTATCAGCAGTCAGGTCATCAGTAAACACCAGTGACCCACTTCCATTGGCAGCCATACATGCCCATGCCATAACACTGCTTCCACCATGTTTGACAGATGATGTAGTATTTGGATCATGAGCTGTTCCTTTCCTTCTCCATATTTTCTCTTCCCATCATTCTGGTACAAGTTAATCTTGGTTTCATCAGTCCAAAGACTGGGCAGGCTTTTTTAGGTGTTTGCTGGCAAAGGCTAATGTGGCCTTTCAGTTCTTGAGTTTTACCAGTGGTTTGAACCTTGTTGTGAAGCCTCTGTATTTACATTCATAAAGCCATCTCTTGACTGTAGATGTTGACAATGATATGCCTACCTGTTGACAATGACATGCCTCAATAGCGTTCCTGACCTGGCTAGATGTTGTGAAAGGGTTCCTCTTCACCATGAGCAGCATTCTGCAGTCATCCACTGTAGTTGTCTTCCGTGTTCTTCCAGGCCTTTTGCTGTTGCTGAGCTTGCCAGTTAATTCCTTCTTTTTCAGGATGTTCCAAACCGTTGTGTTGGCCACTCCCAATGCTTTTGCTATCTCTCTGATGGGTTTATTTTGTTTCCTCAGCCTAATGATGGCCTCCTTCACTCGCATGGACACCTCTTTGGACCTCATGTTGGGGGTTCCAGTGAACAGCTACCAAATGCAAATGTAACACTCAGAACCACCTCCAGGCCTTTTCTCTGCTTGATTGGTCATGGGGCACCCAGGAAACAGGCCACACCTGGCCATGTAGCTGCTTGTCAGCCATTCACTCCATTACTTATGAGCCACCAATGATGGGGGGGTATGCCACTGGCTGTCCTTCCTGAATGGTTGGTGCCCCACTTTTGTCACACCCCTTGAATTACAGCTGAAAGTCCTGTCTTGGCTCCCATCTGGGTGTGTTTCCTTTCACCTTCAATGTGGTGGTGTACAGAGGCCAACTGCCAAAACAGTTATCCTTGCTCCAATATTTCTGGCCCCAACTATATTTTGCTCTTACATAATTAACACTGACGGTTCTTTTTGCATTTAGTTCCCTTCTGATCTCACTCTTATGCACCCCCACCCCCACGATATATGCCTGCACATTTAGGATGATACTTTATGCATCTGATAAAGTGTGTGCTGCTCTGTGACAGTGTATGCCCAATAAATTTGTTAGTCTTTAAGGTACCACAAAATATATAAAAAAACACATTTTCAGTTGTATTCAAACTAGAAATGTGTGTGGGAGAGAGGGGTTCTTTCCCTTTTCTGAAAAATCTTCTAGGTAATTGGATTGATGTAATGGGTGGTATGTACAGTGAGGTCATAGAGACAGCTGTGACATCGAGCAGCACAAACCAAAACATTCCAAGAAAAGGAAGAACACCTGAATATTAAAGGCAAAAATGTGTTTACATTCAAGTAGCATCTTAGAATTTGTGAGTATGAACTATTACCAGCTTGGGCCCAACCCACATAACATTCCATCAGGATGTCCCAAGATTTCACACACCCCTTCTGAGCATCCATGTGTCATGTTCATACATCTTTTGGAAAGATTATAAGGACATAATTGAGCCACATTTTGGTGGTTGACTGTGATTTGTAGTTAATCATATCTCTCCCCCCCCCCCATTTACTTTGAATTTTTATACATTCTGAATGAATTGGACTCTGGCCACACTATGAGGACATGTAGGTTAGAAATGTAAATACAGTCAACATTTGGAAGGATGTTTTTTACTTGGAAAAAAGACACACACTGTATTTTCTTTTACTAATAGAAAAGCTACTTTTAATGCCCCCTGAACACCTATAAATTCAGAATTAAAACAGAACCAGCTGGCTTTACTAGCCCAGTTCCTAAGACAGAACCTCTATAGCTAAGCACTTCAGATGCTTATTCGTCCTTCTAAAAGCTCCGAGGGCAATTTCACCACACACATTGCTGAGCATCATCCTGTAAATGTGAGTTGAATTACAAGACATGCCAACTCATCCCACAGCTGCAGTATCATGCACCTGCTGCTCACGGTGCTACCAGTACAATTGTTTCCCCAGCACGGCAGATAGAACTGAGGCAGCGTCACTGACAATACACAGCCAAGAAACGTGTAGTAACTACGAGAGGAAGAAGTTGGCCTGGTTGGAAAAGTTCAGTGGGCCTCAGGCAGTTCATGGACTGCAAACTAAGAACGAACTAAGAACACCTTGCAGGAGTACAAGCCAGCAGATTCCACTCTAGTCCCTGTGATGATCTGGAGGTTGTGATGGAAACCAGTGGAGCAGATGTGATTACCTGTTCTGTCCTTTTCAACACTGACTTGACCACTGGGGATGAAAAGTAGCTGGCGGCATGGATGTCCAGCTGAGCATTATAAGGAGGCAATGCAGACCACAGCTTGGGCAGGATGTTGCTAGAGTTACTAGCTATGGTGTCCACTGCCACACCATCAAGGATGAATTCCTTCTGTCTCTGTAGGCACCTTCGTGTAACACAAGTCATGTTTGGCAGAGGCAAGTGAAAAAATCACCAACGGCACCAGCCTCCTTTTCCCACCATCTCCCTAGCAACACTGATTATTGCCTTACTACACAGCCACTGTGATGCTATCAGCAGACAGTTGCTCCATAACAACCAAGAGGGGTTGCCATACAGTAAATCTTTGTTCACATGGATTTTGGCAGATGGATCTTTCTTTGGCATGGTTTACCTGGGGGGGGGGGGGGAAGGAGAATGTCCCACTGTGACGAAAAAACCTCTACTTTTCAGTCATTATCATTAATGAACCTATAAAAACAAAAAAAGGCAGAGTTGAAGGCTTTCATCTAGACTTTATAAAAAAATTCAAGTTGGAGTAATATTCCCATGCTTTTAAAAAAGAGCTTCTCCATGTCACTTCTCTTTCCGCTTAGCTCCTTTCTTCAGTCCTGATCCCCTTGCCATTTCTTATGCAAGTATAGCAACACAAGATTTAAAAAATTATGTCATGACATACGCGGAACACACAAAAGTAGACTAGACATAACATTCTGAACTTCCAAAAAAAACAAAGGTAGCCGTGTTGACCATAAGAAAATTCCCAAAATCTGTGTTGCTGTCATTACGCCAACCAAAAAAACACAAAGAAATTGTGCAAGCTTTCGAAAGCCCCAGATCTCTTTTATCAGGCAAGAGGTTATAAAAGGCAGGTTGGGGTGGGGAATGGGGAAGTGACTATATGGTGAAGTCATTGGGTGAGTTCACATGTCATGGTAAGACACCCTGAAAATAAGCCACAGTGAGTTGGTTACTAACTCATGTTACTCCTGACAGGTTCTGCGGCTTGTTTCCCCTTAGTCCTCCCACCTACATCCCATGGTTCTTTGCAGCACCTCAGCAGCCTACTCCGCTACTCCACTAATGAGTGCAAATGCACTCATCAGTAGACATTATTTTGCAGATTTTTTTCCGCCTTCATGGAGATTTCTGCCAATTTAATGTTTTTTTTCACCTTCAGGGAGATTTGCACATGCTCGTTATTCTCCTTAACTTTAGGGGATATTTTCCACAGGGTGGGTTAGCATGTTGCCTGAACGCAACCAGGGTGGCTTCTTAACCATGCAGGGTGGCTTAAACACCCTGAACAACCTAACCATGGGTTCTCTACATGTCTTATTCAATAAGCCACACTGCACGGTTAACAAGCCACCCTGGCTGCATTCAGACAAGATGCTAACCCACAGTTCGACCAACACCCCACACTCAACCAGTGAGATCAGGTTAGCATGTTGTGTGAACAACATCAGTGTCTGCAAGGTCAGACTTGTCCCAAAGTGTGGTGCGGGAGAAGTCTGCAGGTCAAAAGGGCATGTGCTGGTTGCAGGAGGGCCCTGCTGCTCCCGGTTACACTGGGAAAGCATGCATGCGCCGAATGTTGGAGCTGCCATTTAGGGTAATATGAAGTCCAGCTATTCTCTGAAGTGGTTTCCAACCTAGTTGAAGCACATGGGTCGCTGGACTATATATTCCCCGTAATAATAATATTTATTACATTTCCATACCACCCAATAGCTGGAGCTCTCTGGGCAGTTTACAAAGATTTAAAACATTACAAATACAATATACAGAGATCACAGAGAATCTATTTTGGAAATTCTGAACTTAGTTCACTGTGACATTTTTGCCCCAAGACCCCCACAGAAATCAAACCAAAGAACTGCTATTCTCTCACGGTTCTACTGAACAGGATTCTCCTTGTGAATAATGTACTCAGCAGCGCGTGAACAGTACATACAAAAAAGTACATCCTACTGAATAATTGCTACAAGATTACCTGAAACAGCCAGCCTTTATGTGAAGCTTATTTGCGGGCTGAAAAACTTTTGCCAAAGGCTAAAGTAGCCAGAGGACTATGCATATCTATCACTCACACCACACATGTACAGGCATTAACACATCACCAAGGATTCAGAGTTAAGTCTGAAATCATGTTGACAGCACCTAGTGAACTCATAAAGGCCAATGGCCAAAGGTTAGGATTTTACTATCTGGCACTGGCTACCTCCTTTTCCATACTTTAGAAAGATTGTATTATGGGGGCATGCATACATACAAGCTTCCTTCATTTGCATACTTTTTTAGGTTCTAGAATTTTTAATGCAGAGTATCAATCAGGGTGGGGAACCTGAGGCCTCCAGATGTTGTTGGACTGGAACTCCCATCATCCCTAGCATGGCCAGCATAGCCAATGGCGAAGGCTGATGGGAGCTGCAATCCAACATAATCCAGAGGGCCACAAGTTGCCCACTCCTGCTATAAATAGTTCAGAAATATTAAGAGGCAATCACAAATAAGAGCAGTATCATTCAAACTTTGTTCCAAAGAACCCTATATAACACAAGAATATTGCTTAACAGACAAACTGCTTGAGCCAGCTTGTTCAACACTTACCAACACTCCCTTGGAATGGGCAGAGACAAGAGAGAACTGGGCATGTTGGAGTGGCGCAATGGCTAGGGCCAGCCAGCACTGCTGATGCTTGCACAAGCTGGGAACGTGCCTAGAACAAGTCTCCAACTGGGCCACAGCCTGACCTACGGTGGGCCACACCAATGGTGCTACCACCATCATACACAGATATGGTAAGAAAAGCTGCCTGAGGGTGCAACTCCACTAGGGATGTACTGTATAGCAGGCAAGCAAAATATCCACGAGGGATGAGCTCAATATTGGGCAACTGCAAAGCAAATCTTCCCCACCACTCAGAAAATCTGAGAAAATCTGTCCCTGCAGAGATTTGACTTTATTACATTAATATCCCATCTTTCCTTCAAGCAGCTCGAGACAGCATACATGGTTCTCCATTCCCCATTTTATCCTCACAGCAACCCTGTGAAGTAGGCTAGGTTGAGAGGTAAGTGACTGGCTTAAGGTCACCTGGTAAGCTTAATAACGGAGTAGGGATTTGAACCAAGTTCTTACACCAATATTCTTAAATCTTATGGCTTGCTGACAATCCTTTTCACCTAGTGGTCTGATGTCATCAGGAGCCAAGAAGCTAATTCACATACTACTCTCCCCTCTGCGAATGGAAAACTGTCACATTCAGTTGCAATATGAGTCAGCAGGTTTCGTACAACCACTTTTATTAGATTTTTACAAAGAGCACAAAATGGGCCTATGCAATGCTGCCAGCGTTGGAGGCGATCCTGGGCCACAGATCTGCACATTCCTTGGCTACGGGGCCTGTGATAGCAGAACCTGGGGGGGTGGAAATGGCAAAAGTGATTAAGAAATTGATCCATGAAACTTGCAACGTAGACTTCATCTGAAAGGCTAATAATGAAATTTAACAATATGGAATAAGTTTTTACTATTTTCTTTACTGGCCCATCTCAGCATCCATACCTTTCATTTCTCCTTTGTTATTTACTATCACCCCTGCATTGTCTTCAAAGTAAAGGAACACACCATCTTTTCTTCTGTATGATTTCCGCTGACGAATCACTACTGCTGGATGCACTGTGGGAAGGAAAACTCCGCATCAGAGCCAAAGGATAAGAAGCAAAGGTACACATACCCTTGGGCTTGAAATCAAAGATTTAAACACACCTCAGGGCTCCAAAATAGAAAGGATATTGCAGCTTCAAATGTTTGGTTCTAACCCAGTCAGGAAGCTACCTGAATGCATTCCACAATTTCAGCACAGAATTGGAGAGCTGCAATTCTCAGAATGCTACACACACAAACATCTATCAGTCATCTCCATCCAGTGTTAAGCACTGTTGAGTCCCACAGATCTTAGTAGCAGAGCGAAGCATGCATTTAAGCCTGCCATGTAATTAAACGGGACTGAAAGGCGCTCAGCGCTGGTTGCTTTTGAGTGCACAACACATGCAGCTATGGGGACAGGGTCCATCACAAGCACAAGGAGCCAGAGGACCTCTGTGGGCCTTGACACACAGGAAGAAAAATACCGTTACCCTAAGGCTGCAAAAATCCTGGTGTCCACGTGCCACTGGCCCCCAACAAACTGACGCTGGCACCTGGGCTGCTAGGGAGGGCTTTTCCCCAGGGCTTGTGTGCAAGCGCCTGGTTGCTTCTCACTGAACGAAGGTCACCCAAGCTGTGGGCTATTGTTTCCAGTTGGCCGAGGCTGCCACCTCGCAAGCAAGCACTGCCTGGAAGGCATAGGAGAAGGAGAAGACCAGGACACACCAGCCAGAACAGGGTCACTCCTCCGGTGGCAAACTGATGTTACCCTCCTTCCAAGCTGACTCCTAAGTTCTGCCAAAATGAATGCACTCCTGCTTTAACCACTGCTTTATTACCAATACATACTTTATCTTATTTATTTCCACTTGTGGAAATCAGCGTATTCCAGTACATCTCATTCAGATTCCATCGTATGGGGAGCCTAGGGTAGCTTCCATCAGGAACAAGGCTTTCTGAGGAGCAGCTCCAGTGCTTCCTCCCTACTATCCTTCTAAAGATTAATAAAAGCTTGTTTTGAAGGCTTTAGGAAGTGATGATGACCAACAGCCGGTTCTGGCTCTTCCTTCTGTTTATGCTCTGCTTTATAGTTGAGTACTTCTTGCTGTTTTGGTTTGTTTATTGATCATTTTTTATTGTTCAACTGGTATATTCTGTACACCACTATTTATATACATGATCAGTTTATAAATGCTTTTAAATAACACAAACTTGGGAGACACATGTTGAGAAACTTTTCACTGATGCCACTAATAGAGTGCTACCAAGCTCTATTAGTGGGGTCTCACTCTTGGTAATCTAGACAGAAGCGGTTCTACAACTGATTGGTTATTGCACCTCTGCCTCACTTTTACCCAAGTGGTGGAAGGGGATAGCAAAAAGCTCCAAAGCCTGGAGAATGCTCTTGAGAAGGAGAGGACTGTAAAACAAATGCATCATGGATAACACTGGAGAGGTGTCAGCAACACAACTTATGACACAACAGTGCAGTTCTGTGAGGGAAACCAAGATGTCTTATTTGGCCAAGAGAAAACCTCAGGCTGTCTGAAGGACTGAATCAGAACAAGATGGGCTGAGAGGGGCTGGTGAGAAGGGAGCAGAAGATGTATGAGGATAGAGGCCAGGAAGGTAAAGGACCTCAGTTCAGACCAGTTTGAAATGATCAATCACTTGTCAAGTTGGTCTCCAAATCGGGGCAGATGAAAAAATATTTTTTTAAATAAAAGATTTCAGAGCTTCTGCGTCCCTTAAAATAACTTGGCTTAAAAAGTTATCTGAGTGCAACACACATATCTGAGCCTACAGCCAGCTCTTAAAATTGAATGACTCTCTACCAAACACATTTAGCAAGTCTACTTTTCTAAGTAAACCAGGGTTGAGCAACTTCCAGGGGCTGGGGGGCTGAATTGCTCCTCCAAACCCACTGGGGCCACTCCTGCCAAATTTGCTGCTGTGGCACCGACGGCAGCAACACTCAAACTAATTTGGCTTCTGGGAGTTCAAAGGCAGCTCTATGGTGTAGGAGGGGGATAGAGCATCATCCTCCACAACAGAGGCACGAGACAGATACCTGCCAGAGTGTCTCTCACAGGAACACAAGAAGCCATGAGGAAGTGACTGCTACTCCTTCACCACCACACTAGGTTTTGTGGGGAGGGAGTGACAGGGACAGGAGAGGGGTTTCTTTGCAGGGGCTAGGGCAGCAGTGGAACCCAGACACTTTATCTTTATGGCACAATTTTGTGGAAAAGAACCACAGCTGCCAGAGATGCTGATGGAGGGGAGGAGCGGGTCTTTCAGGGGCTGCAACTGCAACAGCTGTGGGAGGACAACACTGCCAGGAGATGCTGCCATGTACTTTTTGAACTGCTTCTGGCAGTGCTGCCAGTCGCCACCACAGTAACAGGGAACATGGCTGGACACTGCCACAAAGCTGTTGGAACTGCTAGGAGATGCTGCCACTTTCTCTACACATCCACTTTTGGCAGCGACAGCAGTAGGGAACATGGTGGGGACCACAAGATTTGCTGGGGGGGCACGTTGCCCACAGCTTTCGACAAAGTGCCCCAGATATCCTGGATTAGAAAACTAGCTAAAAGTGGGCAAGATGAAACAACGATCAGGTGGATCCACAGTTGGCAACAGGATTGGACTCAAAGACTGCTTATCAGTGGGATCTTCTCAAACGGGGCGAGAGGTAATGAGCGGGGTACTGCAGGGCTCAGTCCTGGGCCCAGTGCTCTTCAACATTTTTATCAATGACTTGGAAGAGGAGGTGCAGGGAATGCTGATCAAATTTGCAGATGACACAAAATTGGGCAGGACAGCTAATACCCTGGAAGACAGAAATAGAATTCAAAGTGATCTCGATAGACTGGAGCGCTGGGCAGAAAACAACAGAATGACATTTAATAGGGATAAATGCCATGTTCTGCACCTAGGAAAAAGAAACCAAATGCACAGTTTACAAGATGGGGGATACGTGGCTCAGCAACGCTACAAGCAAGAAGGATCTTGGAATTGTTGTAGATCACAATGTGATGTGGCTGCAAAAAAGGCAAATGGAAGCCATTACCAAGGGAGGTGGTGGGCTCTCCCACACTGGAGACTTTCCAGATGAAGCTGGACAGCCATCTGTCAGAGATGCTTTGACTTAGATTCCTGAATTGAGCGGGGGGTTGGACTTGATGGTCTTATAGGCCCGTTCCAACCCTACTATTCTATGATTCTATGTTGCCCACCCCTGATGTAAACGAACAAACCTTGGGAGCAAAAACATGCAACTTGTGGTCAAGTATTACTAATGCGACACAACAGACAAGCATCAACAATTCTGCTTGCTTGAGAGGGGCAAATGCCTCTTTCCCCCTGGTGAGAAGCCACGACAGTCTAAGGCAGACACTCATTTGCACACAAGTTTGGATAGGTGCAGCAGGTATTTCTCCTGCTGTTTCTGTCCTTACCCAAGCCTCTACAGAAATGAAGCAAGACCCCACCTCTCCCCCAAGCCCTCCGTCCTTGCTAGAGTGCTGGAGGGAGCGGTGGGGTCTCAACTGCCGCCAAGTCCCACTGATTTCAGTGGATCTACTTTATAGGATGACTAAACCTGGATTCAATCTCCTGTCTCTAATCAATAAAATTTTAACAAAGGTCATGACAACAATCTCCTTTATGACCAGTTACTTTTCCACTATTCATAGTCCTAAAGCAATCGACACAAGAAAAGGATTGCAAATCCACGAATCCAGTTTCTTTGATCACTCACCCTTCTTCCTGAGCTCTGGCTTGCCTTTCTTGACAGTAGCCATTACCATGTCCCCCACGCCAGCAGCTGGTAGCCTGTTCAGGCGCCCCTTAATCCCTTTTACAGAGATGATGTACAGATTTTTGGCCCCTATGAAATAAGGCAATCCTCATTCTAGTAATCTTTCAGGCCAGGGTTATTTATTTATTTATTACATTTATATACTGCCTTTTTTCCTCCTTAAGGGTTAGAGAGACTTCCTCTTGAGACTTTCTGTGTCACCACTGATTGAGGCACAACAGCACAAGCTGTCACCTCACCCAAGAGTAGTGCCATTGCTGTGCCCTTCCACGACAACTCCCTGGGCCATGGGAAAACAGACCCAACAAGTGCTTTTCAGAAGGGAAAGCCCACTGCTTCTAGACACAGTTACTTGTTCCTGTAGGATTGCTGTTGATACTCAAAACTGAATTTATGAGGGCTGATCCTTTTAGTAGAATTGAAAGCAATGATATTCACCCTCACCCCTCCCTTCCCAGTTAGCATCAGCAGCCCACAGATCACCCTTCACAGAATCCAGACCACAGCAGATCACCATTCTAATAAAGGTTCTGTGAAAACTAAAAAACTCTGCAAACTCCTACAACAATCTAAGAAGAATAGTAAGTACATGTTGATCCAGAGCACTTGAGCAAAAGCCAGCACCCGGTCACTAACCAATGGGACTTGGGGAAACCTCTTCCGAGTATATGCATGTCCAAACCATTTCTCACCCTCCAAAATATTACATGGTGAACAAAGAGGGTTCCCCCAACTCCCCAAACATCTTCTAATGCAATCCTAAATGCATTCCAGCAAGCTTGTTCACACCGCCCCAACCAAATCTTGCAACTATCCCAAAATGTGAATTACCTACCAATCTAGTGCTTAGAAGGTGCTTTTCTTTCCTTGGAAGAACACAAGAAGCTGCAGTATGCAGTCAGATCCCCGGTCCATCTATCTCAGTACTGGGTAACTATGTACACTTACAGGGGTACTCAGACAGAGGTCTCTCCCAACCCCACCTGGAGATGCCAGGGATTAACCCCAAGACCTTTTGCATGCAAAGTAGGTGCTTTACCACTGAGTTACAGTCCTTCTCCCAAGGGAAATATTTCTCTGCCTTTTCAGTTGCAAGATGGACAACGGGGCCATTAACACAACACTCAAGTGGTTGAGTGTGGGTTCTTTGTTGAACTGCGGGTTAGCATGTTGTCTAAACATAGAACATTTTCCACAGGGTGGCTTATTAACCACCCTGAACAACCCAACAACAAACCATCGGTTCCCAAGGTGGCTTGAGAAAAATAAGCCACACTGCGTGGTTAACAAACCACCCTGAGGAAAATGTCCTGGGTTCAGACAACATGTTAACCCATCAACAACTCACACTCAACGACTGGATGTGGGTAAGTCTGCTATGCGAACCTAGTCAAAAGCACTGTCTCCACATGGCAGAGAAAGGTACACCACCTTAACATTTCCTGTTATGTAGCTGATAAAAGGATACAATTCCCACCACAGGCAAAAACATGGTGGCCCTAGCCAACTCCTGGAACTTTGAGCTTGGTGCCCAGAAAGTGGAGTTATTTTTTCAAGCCTGTTCAAATTGTACCTGTATTATCTGCACAGTTGATGACAGCTCCCACAGGGAGACCGAGCGAGATGCGGAATTTCGCACCAGAGGAACCACCACGCCCTGTTACAGTAGACAAAAGACATATAGTTAGCTAAGGCTATCCAGCTATGCAGTGTCTGCCACTTTTGACTGTATTTCTGGTTGCTGTCAAAATACACAGCTTCCCCCATCCACTATTCTACACGTAACTTACTTTTCACCTCCACTGACTTTACTGATTACGGCACTGAGTTATTAAAATGAATGAGTTTAAACAAGGTGTGCACGAAACCTAAGTGGTCTCCCCACATTTTTGCTATTTCCAAAAACAGTTTTATATCTGCTACATATCCCACAGCACCAGACGGGCAAGGCAAGGAAATCCACCTCCAGTCGAGGTGCAGCGCTTCTGGCCGAATCCAGCCCACCGGGCACCCCAATCTAGCCAGCGGGGTCCTCCAGGAGGACGGTCTTAGAGCCTAGGCCCCATCCCCTGGGAGAATCCCCTCAGAGCACCCCCACTCTTGGTGTGCGCCAGCAACAGAAACCCTGCAGAGGCCAAAGTCCCACGGGGAAGCAAGCAGAAGGCGTCGTCCCGAGACGGCGACGCTGCTGCGCAGAAGCTGCGCCGGGCACGCCGGCTCCGCTCCGCTCCCTCCGCCCCGCCCCGCCCCGCGGAACTAAGCTGAAGCCCGCGTGGCTGCGCGGAGACCCCCTCCCCCCGC
This sequence comes from Heloderma suspectum, assembly GCF_057233095.1. Taxonomy (NCBI): domain Eukaryota; kingdom Metazoa; phylum Chordata; class Lepidosauria; order Squamata; family Helodermatidae; genus Heloderma; species Heloderma suspectum. Next base: position 126,637,746 of record NC_139462.1, on the reverse strand, counting down.
GCCCCGGGCAGCCGGCGCCACCACCCCTCCGCTGAGCCGCCGCCTGGCTGCAGCGGAGGGAGCGGCGGACCCCCGCTCCAGCGGCGAAGCAGAGACGGGGCGAAGCCGCCCAGAGCGGGCCGCCCGCGCTCTGCCGCGAGTCCCCGCCACGAGGCGCCCCGGCTCCTCGCCAGGCTGGCGGGATGGCCGCGGATCCCGCGCGCCGCCAGGCCTCACCTCGCTTGGACATCTTGCACGGGCGGCGCAGAAGGGAGGCGCGAGGGCTGCCGGGACGGCTGATATCGCCCGGGCACCGCGTCACGTGAGGCAGCTCTCGCGTGGCGCCGGAAGCCGCCCGCAAAGCGCCGCCTAGCGATCCGGCGGCGCCCGGCGCCTGCGCTCTTCCGCGATGTGCCCCTCGCTCTTCCCGAGGGAGCTCTTCCGGGCTTACGCGGGAGGCAGCCCTGCGGCCGAGGCGGGCGCCCGCCCGTCTGGGTCGGCGGGGGGTGAAACAGCTCGCTGTGCAGCCCGAAGTGGGCCGCAAGCAGCGCTCGGCCTTTGCGGTCAGCGCCGGCCCCCAGCACGCGCCGGGCGCCGTTCCGCGGCCCCGGAATCATCTTGTCAGGGCTTAAGGAGTTGCCTCTGAGCAAAGGGATCTTTTCCGTCGCCGCCGAGCAGAATCAGCCTCGACTGCGTGTGGCGCTAGAGACGGACGGGGCTCCCGGGCAGAACGGCGACCGCCGAGTCTTCGGGCAAACCCCGCGGGCTTTGCTTCCGGATGCGCGTGCATAGGTGGCGCTGCTCAGCCCCCGCATCGCTCGTTGCAAAAAATCACCTTACACAACCTTCAGTTAGTATTACGTTGTAAAATAAGTGCTCCCCAAAAACTCCATCCAGTTATGAGAAAGTGACCAACTAGCCAGCTGTTGTGCGATATTTAAGACTTTTATTTTCATTGAATTAACGTTTAATTAAATTTGTCCGACATCCGTGCAAACAAAGGATCGCGTGGCATGTGCTGGTCGAACTGACCAGGCGCTGAGAGCTAAGCGTCTCTGATCGCTGCCCGTACGGAGACTGGGGTTTCTGGTTTCTTGAAATGACAGTGTGACAAGCTCTCTACCGGAAGCGGGGGTATAGCTCAGTGGTAGAGCATTTGACTGCAGATCAAGAGGTCCCTGGTTCAAATCCGGGTGCCCCCTAGATTTTTTTTTTTTTTAAGCCATGTTAAACATTTAGAGAAGGAACAATAACGTTAGGTACGCTACATAATGTGCACGTTGCCTAGTACGAATCAGTACTGTGCAGTGCTGCCTGTGCTGTCATTGGGCGTGGCCACAACCACAGAATTCCCGCGTGGCTTCACCCATAAGCCCTGCAGACAATACTTTTAAGTCCTGCGCTCGCCACCTTTATTTCTTTGAAAGGCACATTTGACTTTAAACATCTGGGTGATCTAAAGAAATCCATCCAGCAAGTGAATGTTTCCCAGGGCCACATCTCCATGGAGGGACAGGCTGTGTCAGCCTGTCTTGCAGCTTTACGAGTTCTCGAAGCCCTGCGGCTACGGGATGCAGGACGGGACGGGGTTGGGGTGATACCTTTTTCAGACCAGATTGATAAGTACAACAGGGTCAGCGGGAGTGAAGCACTCTCAAGAGCTGCGAGTCTGTGTTTGCAGTCTTTCGCATCTTGACAGCGCAATCCTATGTGTGCGAGTAAGGACTATTGAGTTCAATGGGACCTACAGGTAAGTGTGTGTGTATATAGGGCTGCAGCCTAAGGTTGCGATCCTATGCATGTTTACACAGAAAAAGTCCTACAACCCTTGGCGTTCCCCAGCCAGCCTGTAGGACATTTTTCTGTCTAAACATGCATAGGATTGACCCCTAAGTTATTGAACGGCTGCTGGGGGCTCAGGACGCTCTGGATACTTTCCACTAACAACTTTTATATGCTCATGGGAAACTGTTTTTACAGCAGTGACCCTGATAACTGAGGGGTGTGTCTATTGGTGCAGGTACCAGTTATTTATGGATATATAATTGGGGTGCTTCAAAGCTTATTTCAGGGGCACAGAGTTTTAGAATCACCATTTCTAGTTTAGGCTGCATATGTCTCAGAACTGAATACGGAACCTGGAACCAACTTCAGCCCCATGGTGGTTATAAATGGCTGATTTCCACCCACACCACAAACACCATGTCCAGGACACAAAGCCAGTAGGGTGGGATTACCTTTGTAGGCATTTTCCTAAAGACGACATAGCCTATAATGCACATTTCAAAATCCATGGCCAGTCCACAATCCACATTTCAACATACCTTTATTAGTGACCCACCGTAGGTCAGGCTGTGGCCCACTTGGAGACTTGTTCTAGTCACATTCCCAGCTTGTGCAAGCATCAGCAGTCCTGGCTGGCCCTAGCCATTGCGCCACTCGAACATGCCCAATTGCACAAAAGTGTGGGCAAGGCTTTGAGATCTCCAGATCATCAGGCAAGATGTTTAAGCAGGAGAGGGTGGGGGGAGGATGAGGGGAAAAGGCTGACTTGATGTTGAAGTCATGATGTCTATATGGTTAGAGTCTTAAAATGGAGTGGTGGAGCAGAGGCAGACTTAAATGGCTTAAACTTAACACAGCTGACCATGCTTGCATACAGAAAGATCCCAGCCTAAAACAGCTACTTACCAGCAAGAACAGACTACATAACAGAGATACCAGCACAGGAACCAGACCCTGTGGTAGACCCATATACCAACTCTGTTCCCATATTTAGTCTGGCACCAGTACAAGACCTAATAATGCCATTCATAAGATCAGGGGTTCATACACCTGCTCATCTTCCAATGTGATATATGCCATTATTTGCTAGCAACGCCCTGCTGTTTTCTACAAAGAACAAACAGGCCAGTCTCTATGGAAAAGAATAAATGGACACATTTATCTGACATCAGAAATAGCAATATTAAAAAATCAGTGGGGGAACTGATTTTCCAAGACTGGACAGCCATCTGACAGATACTTTAAACTAGATTCTTGCACTGAGCAGGGGTTGAACTCATTGGTCTAAATGGCCCCTTAAGTCTATGAAAAATATCAATGCAAAATTGCTGGAAAAGATTCAACTCTATTTCCTGTGGTTTGAGAACAAGGACAAAATCTGTTGTTTTTATCAGCTGACCAATGCAATGATGTCTGTGTAATCTCCCAACAACATTTCATGATGACAACTCTTAAGGTATTTATTGCTGTCTGCAGTTTTTGCATTTCAGCTGTTTTGCATTTCACTGTTTACAGTCTCCAGCTCTAGACACTCTTGGATGAGAACGATTATCTAGATCTATTTCAGTCGGGGTTCAGGCCAGGTTTTGGCACAGAAACAGCCTTGCTCGCCGTGTATGATGACCTATGTCGGGGGAGAGATGGGGGGAGTGTGACCCTTGTTGATTCTCCTTGATCTCTCAGGGGCTTTCGATACCATCAACCATGGTATCCTTCAGGGATGATTGTCTGAGCTGGGAGTGGCAGGCACTGCATTGCAGTGGTTTCACTCCTACTTGGATGGTCGGCTCCAGAAGGTGGTGCTTGGGGAATATTGCTCGGCCCTGTGGATTCTCCAGTATGGAGTGCCACAGGGGTACGTTCTGTCCCCCATGCTATTTAACATCTACATGAAACTGTTGAGTGCGGTCATCCGGAGTTTTGGGGTGTGTTGTCATCAGTATGCTGATGACACGCAGCTCTATTTCTCCTTTTCATCTTCTTCAGGTGAGGCTGTGGATGTGCTAAATCAGTGGCTGGCTGCGACAATGGACTGGATGAGGGCTAATAAACTGAAACTCTATCCAGACAAGTGGTTGGGTGGTTCTTCTGACCGGATGGAGGGTGCTCAACCTATTCTGGATGGAGCTGCACTCCCCCTGAAGGAGCAGGTTCGTAGCTTGGGGATTCTCCTTGAGCCGTCTTTGTCACTTGAGGCTCAGGTGGCCTCAGTGGCATGGACTGCCTTCTACCAACTTCGGTTGGTGGCCCAGCTATGCCCCTATCTGGAAGGGATAACCTGGCTTCAGTTGTGTATGCTCTGGTAATCTCCAGGTTAGATTACTGCAATGCACTCTACATGGGGCTGCTTTTGAAGACGGTTCAGAAACTGCAGCTCATGCGAAATGTGGCGGCCAGCTTGATAACTGGGACCAGAAGGTCCAAACATATAAGACCGACTCTGGCCCGCTTGCACTGGCTGCCTGTATGTTTCCGAGCCTGATTCAAGGTGCTGGTTTTAACCTATAAAGCCTTATATGGCTTGGGACCACAATACCTGATGGAGTGCTTCTCCCAACACAAACCTACCCATGTACTATGTTCAACATCTAAGGCCCGCCTCCTGCTGCCTACACCGAGGGAAGCTTGGAAAACAGCAACAAGGGAGAGGGCCTTTTTGGTGGCGGCCCCCAAATTATGGACTGATCTCCCCGATGAGGCCCGCCTGGTGCCAACATGGTTATCTTTTCAGTGCCAGGTTAAGACCTTTCTCTTCTCCCAGGCATTCAGCAGTATTTGATAAGTGTTTAATCAACCCTGGAATGTCTTATGGTTATTTATTTATTACATTTATATCCTGCCTTTTTTCCTCTTTAAGGAACCCGAGGCGGTGTACATAATCCTCCTCCTCTCCATTTTATCCTCACAACAACAACCCTGTGAGGTAGGTTGGGCTGAGAGGCAGTGACTGGCCCAAAGTCACCCAGTGAGCTTTCATGGCTGAGTGGGGACTAGAACCTGGATCTCCCAACTCCTAGTCCACCACTCTAGCCACTACACCACACTGGCTTATAGTTGTTTGTTCTTGAGATTGTTTGTCTGAAGTTGTTTTAGATATATGTTTCTTTTGTGTATATTGTCTGTTCATGTGCTTTTTATGTAAATGGTTTTTAATCTCTGTATATTGTATTTTTAATGTTTTTAATCTTTGTAAACCACCCAGAGAGCTCCAGCTATTGAGCGGTGTAGAAATGCAATAAATTATAATGTAATAATAATAATAATACAATCCCACTCTACCCTTCAGCATGTGTATATAAATCTGCCAACCTGAGGTTAACGCTTCATGCATCTGATGAAGTGGACAGTGTCCACAAAAGCTTATGTTTCAGCTGAGTATGGCAAATGGAGGCTTGTAAGCTACAAGACTTCACCTCCCAACCAAGATATGAACTTTCTCAGAAAGCTCACACAGTTCTTAGAGAAGGAGGGGAAGATCATTCTTGATATGGAAAGGCTGTTGCAGCCTAAGATGGCAGTTGCCACAGAAGCTCCTACTTCCATTATTGCCATGAAAGAAACTACGGGGAAAATCTTACGGAAAGTCTTACAGCCCCACCCTGAAGCTGTCATGATGGTTGATCTTCAAGTGAGTGTAAAGGCATATTTAGATGCTTTGGAGCATATGTTTAGGAATATGGAGAGGGCTGAGGACCACTTGTGTAAATTTCGCGCTACTGTGCAGAAGGAGAGAAAGAAGCTGTCTATGTGCAGCAAATGTGCAGCTATGTGGAGCAAATCCTGCAGCAGTTGGTCCAAAAGGGAGGTGTGATACCAGAACAGATGAATGCAGAGAGAGTTGCCCAAGTACTGAAGGTAACTCTGTATGAGTGAACTGCTGATCATGCTCTGTATGATGATACTTGTGAGAGCAACAAGAAAGGCCTCCAAAAAAATTTCAGTTAATGAAGGAAATTCAAGATGAGGAGCAAAAGCAGGCTGTTGAAGAGCTTTACAGAAAACAGAGACTCAACAGATTTGTATTTTTTTCTCTCCAGCAGCTTCAAATGAACCCTCTCCTAAGCCTGATGAGTTGGTCACTATGTCCAAGGTGTGGGAACAAACAGGAAGTTGAAGGTCCAGAAAGGAACCAAAAGGGAGGCAGTGAGGAGACCAGGAGCAGCCCCTTCTGCTTCACCTAGGAGAGGAGAAAAAAGGGAGCCTTTTCTGACACAAGCGTGGAAACTATGGCCATGGATCCCTCAGGTGTTGAGCACCATCACTGGTACTACAGAAACACCGTGGTACCTGGGAAAATCGGAAACGACAAGTAGGCTTGATGAAGGAACTACTCAGGCCTTAGGAAATGTGTGGTTCTAACGCCAAGGGCAAAAGAAACAGCCCTCTCATTACTTAGCCTGTTCTTTCAGCTGGATTGGTAAGAGATCAATCCATTCAGAGATCCAGGTGAAAACTGAAGACAAAACCAGTAAAGCTGTGATTGGCAGTGGGTTGCAACTTGCAAGTCATCATCCTTTTCATGCCGTCATAGCTCTATGTTGGGGACAAATGGGGCAATGTCCACTGCCTCTCCCCCCCCCCCCCCGTTTACACCCCACTTGTATAGAATCATAGAATAGTAGGGTTGGAAGGAGCCTACAAGGCCATCGAGTCCAACCCCCTGCTCAATGCAGGAATCTAAGTCAGAATATCTCTGACAGATGGCTGTCCAGCCTCGTCTTGAACATCTCCAGTGTGGGAGAGGCGCCCCCCCCCCCCCGGTCATTGGTTCCATTGTCGTATTGCTCTAACAGTCAGGACGTTTTTTCTGATGTTCAGCCGGAATCTGGCTTCCTGTAGCTTGAGCCCATTATTCTGTCTCCTCCATTCTGGGATGATGGCGAAGAGATCCTGGCCTTCCTATCTGTGACAACCTTTCAAGTACTTGAACATTAGCCCTCCTCCTGTCATCTGGCACTTCACCCGTCCTCCGTGATTTCTCAAAGGTAATAGACAGTGACTCTGAGAGCTCTTCTGCCAGTTCCTTTATTAATCTAGGGTGCAGTTCATCTGGGCCTGGAGATTTGAACTCATTCAAAGTAATTAGGTGTTCCTTGACCATATGCCTATTGATCTCAAGCTGCAATCCTGCCCCTTCAGCCTGTACTTTGCCATTGCCAGGGGACTCATAGACCCTCTTTTGGGAGAAGACTGAGCCAAAATAGGAATTGAGTACTTCTGCCTTTTCTTGGTGATCTGTTATTATTTTGCCATCCTTATTTAATTGCTGAACCACAATTTCTTTCCTCTGTCTTTTACTATGCACGTAGCTGAACAAAGTTTTTTTGTTGCTTTTCACATCCCTCGCTAACCTCAGCTCGTTCTCAGCTTTAGCCTTCCTGATGCCATCCCTGCAATTCTGTGCTACCTGCCTGTACTCCTCTCGTGTTGCTTGGCCTTCTCTCCACTTCCTTTATATGTACTTTTTTTTGTTTTCAGCTCATCCCTAAGCTTTTTGTGAAGCCACATTGGCTTCTTCTGTTGTCTTCCACCTTCTTTTCTTGTTGGAATTGTTTAATTGTGCCTTTAGAATTTCCTTTTTTAAAAATGCCCACCCATCTTGGACTCCTTTTCTCATTAGAGTCGCTTGCCATGGGACCTTGCTTATCATTGTTCTGAGTTTATTAAAATCAGCTTTCCTAAAATCTTAAGTTTGCTTCCTTTAGAACCAAGAACTCAACTATAACATGGTCGCTTTCCCTTGTAACTGCTACTTTATCCACTAAATCATCTCTGTTGAGAGATGACTTTGCTGCAACACATGGCCCACCTACTGCCAAATGGCATGCTTGCTATTGATTTTCTCCTTTCTGTCCTCCTCTGGCCATCTCTTAGACTGCGTATTAATGGGCTGATTCAGTATGAGGTAGCTTCCTACATACCCAGACATCCAAACTGGGGTCCTAGGTTTACCTGGGTGGTGTCTCAAACAAGAACAGATTAATCTTTGTAGAGAATGTTTGAATTCACAAGTCAAAAAATAGACAGTAAAGCAACATCTTTCCTGGGAAATGTGGAGAGCTTGATCAACAATAGCAACCTGTATATAGCTTGATCTTAGCTGAAAGGCAGGAAAAAAAGGAAATCTTATCGAAATGCTGAGCCCTTGGGTGCGGATCCAAGACTTACAGGAGGAAACCACTTCTCCCCCTTTTTAAAATGTTCATCTTGATGTTTTCCCATTCATTAGTGTGAAAGAGTGAAAAAAAGCCTTACCCACTTACCCAAAACTTCTCCTGCACTTAATCTCTCTACTCCAAAATTCCATTGTAGCTTTCAACAGTGCACTTGGGAGAAATGGAGAGAGCTGGCCAATAATAAAGCATGTAACATTAAGGCCTTTAGGAGGGAAGTTCAGTGAGGAAATCCAGCAAATGGATGTAAAAAAACTTTTAAGAATAAGTTTTATTTTCCCCATGTCACAGAACAAGTTTATGCAGCAATTATAGTTTTTGTCACCATCATAATTTGGGTATCCAAAATAAGACTATACATACAACCTTAACTAGATTTGATTTGTGGTACTTATGCTGGGCATTAGCTTTAGTTCCCACAGGTATGTATAATACTTTTTTTTTTTTAGGCGGGGTGAATGGGATTGTTCGAGGCTAAGAATAATGACAGAACTGTGGTTGTTGATGTTGCTTGAGAACAGATGTATTTAAGTTAATCCGACACAAGTTCACTATGTTGTTACATCCAGATGACATGTGTAGTGCAACATTGGATTTAGCTTCAGATATGGGTAAGGATAGTTTGGGACAATGTTCTTTGCAATATTGTAGAGAACTGTTGCTCAACCCTGAGTGCTCATTGGAAGGACAGATAATGAAGCTGAAGCTCCAATATTTTGGCCACCTAATACGAAGAGAAAACTCCCTGGAAAAGACCCTGATGCTGGGAAAGACTGAAGGCCAAAGGAGAAGGGGACGGCAGAGGATGAGATGGCTAGATAGCATCACGGATGCAATGAATATGAACTTGAGCACGCTCCGGGAGAGAGCGCAGGACAGGAAGGCCTGGCGTGCTATGGTCCATGGGGTCACGAAGAGTCGGACACGACTGAACGACTGAACAACAACAACAGAGAACTGTTGCATTTTTTATTGTACTAAAATAGCTCTTAAACAAATTACATAGCATTATCAACTTCAATGAATGGTGCTGATCCACCTTTTGACAATTTTTCTTGGGTGAACTTACCTAAGAACTCATTACATATGGCTAGATTCAACACACTAACATTATGTGAGAACAGTATCTAAAAGAGCAAACCTATGCATGTTCACTTTGAAGTAAGTTCTACTGTGTTCAGTGGAGCTTACTTCCAGGTAAGTGTGCATAGGACTGCAGCCTACATGGTTTACCATAATAATATGCAGATATGGTGCTAATCTAGTTTTTCTAATGGCTTTTTAAAGTTTAAGCAGCCTGACAGACACCAAAAATGATCAGTACCCCAAATATCCGCATATTTTAGCCTAAAGCTGTGACTGCCAGGAGCTGTTGCTGCCTTAGGAACGGCAGCACAACATTTCAGAATGGGGAAAACCAGCACAAAAGCTAGGAAACCACCAGACTGGGAGTGGTAGGAGGAATAGGAGCCCACAGGGCTGGATTGGGATCCCAGGCAGGGCTGCTGTGACCCCTGGGCCTGCGGTTCCACACTCTTGCTTCCACCTCTCCTTTTAGAATCAGGCATGGACAGGGCTGGGGGGTGGAATTCCAGAGCCAGCTGTGTTATTAGCCAATGTGGGGTGGCCACTTCAGGTGGCTGATTTTGGGTGTCAGCAAAGGACAGCAAATGGTTACTTATTCCATTATTTTTCCTTTTTACTCCCAGGAAGTGGTACTTGAGGGATGTTCTGCCTCGTGCCAAAACAACTTGGCCAGCCTTGGGTACTATACACCTTGTGGGTGGGGAGAGGAGCCATCATTTATTGTTTCACCTCAGGCATCAAAATATCTTGGCCTGGCTCTGGGATTAAGCCAAGATATTTTTTTTAAAGGACTGGAAATAGCTTTAAGCACGGATAGAAGGAGAAGACATTGGAGGGGGGGAGAATCGGCTGAAGGGCCGTCAGTCTAAAGCTGCCTTCCCCAAGCTGGCGCCCTCCAGTTTTTTGGACTACAACTCTCATAGTCCCCAACAATTGAGAATAATGGATGGGCTAATGGAAGTTGTAGCCCAAAATCTGAGGATATCAGGTTGAGGAAGGCTCATCTGAAGTTCTGTAGACCAGGGGTCCCCAACCCCCGGGCCGCGGACCAGTACCAGTCCGTGGCCTGTTAGCAACCAGGCCGCAGGGGTGTGCAAAACCTCCTCGCCTTGGGTCCGCGAGGATGAGGCGATCCGTCCCTTCCCCCCCCCGGAGTCCTCGCCAGCCCCGGCCAGCTCTGCGGTGAGTCCAGGGAGCTGCCGGCTGGCTGCTGGCGGACTTCTGGCCACTGGGACACAAATGGCATCCACACAGCGGATGCCATTTGCGTTCCTGTTCTTCATATAATAGGCTATGTAAATTTTTACGTAGCCGATTGCTGCAAAGAATAGGGACGCAAATGGCATCCGCTATGCAGACGCCATTTGCGTCTCAGCGGCCGGAAGTCTGCCAGCGAACACCCCCTCTCGGTCCGTGGAAAAATTGTCTTCCACGAGACTGGTCCCTGGTGCCAAAAAGGTTGGGGACCGCTGCTGTAGACGACATCCTAAAGTGAAAAAATGCTGACAGCAGTTTTACATGTGAGCAAAAATCTCTTGCAATTTATATAGGGATGGCAGAGAATTCTGCCATGGATCTCAGTGAGGCCGAATGCCAGTGCATTCGGCCCCCTGAAATCTGTGGCGGAACAGCCTGCCCCCCCACCGATCCCCCCCGGGACGAGACTTACCTGGGGCAGATCTTCTGGGTGGTGGCGGCTCCGGCGGCGGCTCCAGCTGGTCTTCCGACCAGCTGCTACCAATGCCATTTGCAGTTTTTTTTGGTTTGTTTTTACAGAGACGTGATAGGCTATGTAAGTTTTTACGTACCCTAAAACGTCTGGGTAAAAAAAAAAAATAAGGCGTACACAAATGGCGGCAGCTACGGCCGCCGCCATTTGCGTACGCATTTGTTTGGTTTTTTTACCCAGACGTTTTAGGCTATGTAAAAACTTACGTAGCCTAAAACGACTGGGTAAAAAAAAAAAAAGTGTACGCAAATGGCGGTGGCTACAGCCGCCGCCATTTGCGTTCCTTATTTTGGGCCGTCTTAGTCTACGTAAATATTTACGTAGATTAAGATGGCAAAAATAAGGAACGCAAATGGTGGCGGTCATAGCCGCCGCCATTTGCGTACGCGTCCCCCCCGCCGAGCCATCTGCGGCTGGAAATCCGGCTGCGGACAGCTTTGGCCTGGCTGGGCCTGGCTGGCTGCTCCGCGGAGCTGCCGCGGAGCACAGCTGTCTGCAGAGGATTCTGGGGGGGAGGAATGGAGCGCCTCCCCCCCGTCGAGGATTCCGGGGGGAGGGACGGAACACCTCCCCCCCCACCACTAACATAATCCGCGAAAGGTAAGTGACTTTCGTACATCCCTAAATTTATATAAAACCAATTTGGAGTGAGATTGGGCAAAATTAGCTGCTTATGTTTAAACACTGAAAAACCATTTCAAATTCAAGCTGGTACTGTGCACACTTTACTGGAACAGACAGTCCCTCTACAATCTTAAGTTTAGACTGTAGGTGGGTCAAAATATATAAATAAAATATTCGGGTCACAGACCAGAATCAAAAGAACTACATACCTAGTTCTGCATTCCATGCATCCAAGGATACTTTCAAAAGCTTGTGATAATAGCATGGCTGTGTGCTATTAAGTAAACAAGTCCATGGTTTACTTGGACTTCTATCCAATTTGGATGGCTTTAAAAGGGGGTTAGACAAATTCTTGGAGGGACAGACTATCAAGGTCTACTAGTCTTGATGGCTATGTGCTACCTCCAATACCAGAGGCAGTGAGCCTATGTACACCAGTTGCTGGTGGGAGGGTGCTGTTGCACTCATGCCCTGCTTGTGGGTTCCTGGTTGGCAGCTGGTCAGCCACTGTGTGAACAAAATGCTGGACTAGATGGACCCTTGGTCTGATCCAGCAGGGCTCTTCTTACATTCTTATGCGATATAGAGCCAAAAATCCCACTAGGTACCTGTTCACCCTTGGACATACCTAGAGATGGAGGAGAAATTCACTCAGTTCACATTTTAATGCGAATTGATCTAATTTGCACTTCCTGAACCAATATGCAAACCAAATGCATCTATCCTTTGGAATTTGCATCTCTCTGAATTTTGTGAAGCAGTTCTCCAAACAAAAAATTGTTATTTATTTTATTTACCATACTTTATTTACCATAATAACCGAAGTTCTGTACAATTGGGTACAAAATGTGTACATACATACAGATATTAGGGAAGTGTGCACAAAAATGTGTATATTAGTGAAAATGCACAAAAATCCATTATTAGAGAAAAAAGTTTGCAAAAACACATATATTAGTACAAATGTAGACTTTTAAATAAATCCATGAACTCATACAGAAAAGGGATGGAATGGACTTACATTTGGAAAAATGAGGAACAAGAAATGGAAAGATTCATATATCTCTAACCTGAAGTCGCTCTTACCTATGCATATGATTTTCAGAATTCAATACAACCCCTTTTTCTGGCTTTATTTATATAACAATTCCCACAACTAAATTATTATCATTACGAAGAAACGGCTCCAACAGCACTGCAGCGGTCTCTGTGTCACGGCTCCACATGCCAGAGAGCGGAACAAAGCGGCAACAGAGTGGAGATCCCCGCCTGGGATGCTCACCGTTCAGCCAAACTGCTCTGCAGCAGGCTTTGCATTTACGTCAGTGGTGATAGGTGAGGGTGGGTCAGATGAGCGCCAGGCCTCACATTTCTCTCTCAAATTGCAGACTGCTCCTGCTGGGAGCTCTCAGTGCTGGGTGCAGCACGCTCCGGCTCAGAGGCAAGGGCCGCCTCGCGCAGTACAGCCATGTGCTCCTCTGCTGCGGACAGCGATTGGTCAATCCAGTCCATGCGGCCGGGAGAGTGGCAGGCATTTCGGGTAATCAAGACCAAATGGCTCACAGACAGCAGCAATGCTGTGGTCCTAGAAAGGAATGGGGGTGGTAAAATGGGGGTAAAGCTGGGCCCCTCCCATCCAATCTTCTCACCTTCAGATGTCAGCTGATGAGCTCATTTATTAAGGCCACATTTGCACAAACTAATTACAGGGCAATTATGCCAATTAGAGTAGGGTCACAGGCGGCCTCCCCTAGAACATGCTCTGTTTCTCGAACCCCTTGCATGTCCCCAACACTGTAGGAGTGCCTCTAGGAGAAACTTCCACAGCACAACAGAGATGACAGAATGTGAGCACGCCCACGAGAATGAGATCCGAGTGAAAAGGGGCCACATGTACATACTCTCCTGAGAGGAAGGCGAACTGTCTTAAGTGTCAACGCTGGGGAGATGGGGCAACGGAGACGGAATAAGCCAGCAGAAGAGAAGAGGGAGGAGAGATCTTGTCTGCCTGCCCATACCCTGGGGTCATCATCTGAGGCCCTGCTGCATGTCCCACCTCCTACAGAGGAGCGGTTGGTAGGCACACAAAAGCGGGCCTTTGGCACAGAAGTATCCTGGTTGCGAAATCCCCTCCCCAGGGAGCAGAACGGCCACCCCAGGTGCCCCCGGGGCACTGTGGTAGTCTGGCTGCTCCTTGTTTCTGGTCCCCGGTGTTGTTCTGTTTTGTGCTGGCGGTGGCACCCAACTGCCCACCTGCTGGCTCGTTGCAGCTGCCCTTACCAGCTTGTCTGCCTTGGTCGTAGCTGACAAAATGTGGGATGACAGGACCAGGTCTCTCCTCCTCTCCCTCACCTCATTAAGAAATGGCATATTTTTTCCTTGTCGGAGCAACTTCTTCTCCCCCCTCACCCCGGTCTGTGATTGCTCTTGTGCCTGGGGCCACTATGTAGCCAAACTGCAGTACGGCCGAGCAGCCAGCAGAGAAGAGAGACTCTGGAAGGAGCCCGGTTGCAGGCTGCAGGAGCTGCTGCTGTCGCACAGTATGACAAACAAGATCAAACAGAAATCAAATGGCAAGGAATGACAAGGCAATGTTCAAACAAACAGACTCACCCACTGCTGTTAGATAATGTTTGAATATGTTAACTTTTGTCTGCATAATCTCACTTGCCCCTGCTGGGTTTTCCATGATCCCACGCCCCTGCTTTTGTAATTCAGGGTTTCCATTATTATTTCTCTCCCTCCCCTTTTGCAACCCATCATCTATAGTGGGGGTGAGCGCCATGCAGCTCATGGGCTGCAGGCACCCCTGGCTTTTGGGCAGCCTCCACTGCTGCAGTTTGGTGGTGCTAGGGCAAAAACACAATTGTGCTTTGAAACAAGGCATGCGGGGAGCTCACAACCTGTTCTAAAGGAAAATCACCCCTTTTCTATTGCTACTGCCACACTGCTAAATTTCAGGGGTAAAATTGGCTGTCTTGGCAGCAGTGGGGAGGGGTACGGCTCTCAATGGGTTCCAGCGTTGGGAATTTGCCCCCAGATCCACCCAACTTGTCCATCCCTGATCTATAATGTCTATATTTCTGCTAGGTTTTCCAACATTATTTCTTTCCTGCCTCCCTTTTGTAATTCATGATCTATAGTTGGGACATTCCTGCTGGGTTTCCATGATTCCTCCTCACCTTTTTTGCAGTTCATACTCTGCACAGTCCTGCTAAATTTTCATGTTTCTTTTACTCCCACCCGTTGCAATTCATAATATGTGCAGTGAGGTTGGGGTGCTTGTGTGGCTGAGATGGCATTGCTGTGTGATGCACGCTAATATTGCAGGTTGGAGGTCAGGCTGAGGCTCAGATAAAGTTGTTTACAGCAACAATCATGCAATGTGGTCCAGTGTTATTATATCCCTATTGTAGGATGGGGGTTAGGCTGGAGCTAGCATACAGCAGCCCTGTAATGTAGTCCAAGTGCTGATGTCCCTACATTGCAGGTTGGGAATCAGACTGAACCCTGGTGATTAGATACAACAGCGGTATAGTCCAGTGATGTTATCCCAACACTGCAGGTAAGGAGTAAGGCTGAAGCTGAACAAGACGCCTGGAACAAGCCTGCAGTGCAAACCAGTGCTACTTCCCCTTTGTTGTGGGTTGGATTGAGGCTGGTTTGGATTTCCAGCCAAAATTCTCCCAATCAAAACATCCCTCTCAGGTTTCAATCATGATCATTCCAGTTAAATTGTCCCCTCAGCGCCCCCTGCCCAGTCAAATCCACTGCTCAGTACAATAACACTGATGAATGTTAAAGAAATTAAAAACAGAAAACATCAGTATCCCAGGAAACGTGTGGTTGACCCTGCCATGCATTTCATGCTGCGTAGGAGCAGGCAGCGGCGCAAAGCAAGGCGAGGCTCTGTCCCTACTGTCCTTCAGACGGCTGATTAAGACAACTTTGTCCAACCCAGCCTTTAATTCACAGTTAATGCCACTCGTTAGTTTTTAATGATCCTTGATTTCATTGTATTGATTGCCTGTTTCATTTTTGTAGATTTGTATTTTATTCTTTTATTGTTTTTAATTGTACATCGCCTTGAGCAAAGAGGTGATGTAAAAATACACTTAATAATGTTTCTAAGTGGTTTTCATGCACGTTTTACAAGAGAAAGGCTCTCTATGCCTAAGATTGTCTCTCTCTACCACAGAGAATGGTGGAGTAAACAAAAGAAGAGAATACTGTAGTACAGCCATCTTCAACCTGGTACCTAGACTACAACTCCCATCAACTCCTGCCAGCATGAGCAAGGGTCAGAGATGATGAGAGCTGCCTTCCACATGTTTTGGACTGTACCAGGCTGGGGAAGGCTGCTGTAGTAGATCTTCATGCCCCCACTGGATGTGATAATGCCTTGTAAAGAACAACTGGGAATTATACACTAAGCATGTGGGAATAACAAAGTAGTAAGGCATGAGCCTCTGCAGAAGTATCTACACTACATTCAGAAGAAAACAGTATTAGGTACTTTGTTTAAGGCTGAGCTCTGTTTCACCTTTGTTCATGAGAATGCCTTCCTGTGAGTTGCGCCAGCAAAAAGATCTGTGTTAGGATGGAGTTACAGGAACAAGGCAAATGACGTTAAGTCCTTCTGTAGGGTGTTTCAGGAGCAAGCACTTGAGCTTAGTGCAGATCACACACATTTTGCATGCACACTCATTCCCCACTTTTCTCCTGCAAGGCATTCAGTGAAGCTCTACAACAGTCAGCCAATGAACGCTCTGCTTTCTAGAGAAGATCCCTGGAACATCAAGGGAGTCGTTATTCTATTCACTTTCTCATGAATCAACAGTTCAGGAATAACTGTATTGTTCATGTGTTTGGGTTCAGTCTAAGTGACCTCCCAGGGGTCCCTTTCAACCCAGTACTTCTGATTGCAAAGATATCCAGGATCCCACCCACTAACTCTGTAGTTCTTGATTCTAGAGCTATCATCAGTACAGATGCCTGAGGCAACCCCTCTCAAAGACTGGACTATAGGCAGTTGATAGGCAGTAACTGTTCTGTTGATGTTTTAATGGGAGCTGGGATGGGACAAGATTAGGCGATGGGGGTTGATGACTCCTCCTTTTGTCCTACTAAGCTCAGGGGAGGGGGGAGATAAGATCTTTGTGAATAGCAGGAGATCAGTCTGTGCTGAAACTGGGGCCTCATCACACGGAGTTTTTATCCTGCTCAGGTCTCCTTCCCTGCAACCCTGCTCCCATCCTCAATGCCTTTGTCATCTTAACCACGCCCCCAACAACTGAAAACAAATGTCCACAGCAGGCAGACACAGCGGTTTCTTCTGCTATTGGAGAATTCCATGGGGAGGTTATGGCGCTCCTGCTGTTGAGATGGCTCTCTCTTGGAAGTTTGCAGGCTCTTTACATGACGCTGTTACCGTCCAAGGCACCTCCCGCAATTTCCCCCAGCCTATCTTGTGTTTTCCCCAAATGCAAAAAATGTGGTATATTTTCCAGCCCGCAGAACAGGAGCTCCATAAAGTCCCTGTGAAATTCTCCAGTAGCAGAAGAAACCGCTGTGTCTGCCTGCTGTGGGCATTTGTTTTCAGTTGTTGGGGGCGTGGTCAGGATGACAAAGGCATTGAGGATGGGAGCGGGGTTGCATGGAAGGAGACCTGAGCAGATTTGACAGGCATCAGGGCAAGAATTGCCTGCTGATTGTGACTCCTGCATCTGCATTTCTGAATTGGAGGGAGAAGAGGGTCAAATGCCACACTGCAATGATGCCTCCTCACCAAGCTCAGAAGCAATGTCCCCTGTTGCTTCAGAGCACCCTATTAAGTTCAGTGGGGCTTACTCCCAAGTAAATGTGCCGAGGGTTGCAGACTTACAGGGTGATCTTATGTCTACTCAGAAGTAAGTCCCACTGAGTTCAACGGGGCTTACTCCCACATAAGCGTGCCAAGGGTTGCAGACATACAGTACAATCTTACATTTTATGTCTACTCAGAAGTAAGTCAGAGGTTTCCTGGGGGCTGTGATAAAACAGTACAGCAGAACTTAAGCTACGAAAACAAGACTCCCCCGCCCTCCTCTGCACACATGCCACGGAGGGAGGGAGGGAGGGAGGGAGGCAGTCCCTCAGTTCAAACCATGTGGCTGCTGTGTTCAAACCATGTGGCTGCTGTGTAAAGAAGCCCCTCCTAATTCCACAAAGAAACCGAAAGCAGGAAACTCCGGAAAGGATTTTTTCACGGGTTTTTTTTCTTAATGTAGACACCCTGGATCTGAAAAGGAGGCAAAGAGTTGGCTTGCTCTCTGCAAGAAATCCTACGGGGGCTCTGGGTTGCCTAAACAGCTGATGGGGAGCAGGTATCTGTGGAAGTGTTAAAACTACCAGCGCTTATCTTAAGCTCAGCCTGCATATATTTGCAAATAAACCTTACATAATGGCAACGCCAGGTGTCTCCAGTGATCTCCTTCGAAGGAAATGGAACCATGAGTAAGCGCAGGAACCCCAGAAGTGGAGTGCACAATGTATAACAGCATGTAGCCCTTTTCAATGAGGAAAACACACTCCTCTCCCCTCCTTGCTTTAGCTCCTCTCTTATTAAAAACAGAATTAGAGTTTAAAAGTGTTCTACACTGAAGTAACTGTTGGAATGAATACGGCACTAGAAGGCCTGGATGTACAACCACTGCTGGGAGTCCTGCAATTCGCATTATCCGCTAGGGCCGTGTGGGAGCAGCCCAGCTCCCCAAACGTAGCCTACTCACCTGGCATCCAAAAGTTTGGGGTCCAATGGTGGGTACATGGATCGGACCACATCATCCACCCTGAAAGGAAAAACATAATAGGGGGAAGAGATGGCTCTTGCTAATTTAAGTGGCATGTGAATAAAGGCCTAGGGGCAAATTAAGAAAGCCGGGGAGGGCGTGTGGGAAGAGAGAGGCTGGCCAGGCTTGCTCAACATCACGTGGGCTGTTGGGGACAAGAGGGACAGGGGGCCCGCTGCCTGCAGCACGCACCCCGTTTCTGCTTTTACTGAGCAACCCACAACTGGCTCCTTTGTAAGTTGCTGAGCACGTTGTCCAAACCTGGGTTAGAGGTTAAACAACCCAGCAGTTAACCCATGGTTTGTCCAGGTTTGGACAACACACTCAGCAACTCATGAAGGAGCTGATCATGGGTTGCTGAGTAAAAGTGGAAGTGGCAGGTGCACTGCAGGCAGAGCATCCGCTCCCTCCCACTTATCCCTGACAGCCCGGGGGTTGTTTACCTCATGGGCTGTCGTGTTGCGTGAGCTGGCTCACTGTCTATGACCCAGTTTGTATGCTAATTAACCCACAATTTGCCAGTTCACATGCTGTTGTCTCTTTAAATATGCAACTTCCACTTGGTCTGACTGTAGGTTGCTCCATGACATGTGAACCCAAGCACTATGGGTTATTCATGGGTTAAACAACCCCAAATTAAACGATAATTAGTTGCCTACATCAAATTGTGATTCTCTTGTGTTTCCTTTATTCTGCTTTTTTCCCCCACACTGCAGAAAAACTGACTTTTGGGGGAAGAACAGTGTAATAGCACAATCTACACAGGGGTAGCTCACCTAGCACTATTTCATTTTTTTTAAGGCATGGTTTTGATGTGTACAGCGATCCAACAGGTGGGTGAGGCTATCACCATACAGTGACACTTTGGGAAACTTTCATGATTACCTTTCTTGTCAGCACCATCTTACCGGTGTGCTATTTTTTCAATGAATCTTTTAATTTATGCCTATACACACACACACGTATTTATTTGGCATGTGCACAGATTCCACATCCCCCCACTGATCTTGGCTTAGGCCCTGCTTTGGAAAACAGCCTGCTTCTGCTTGGACCAATTCAGAGTCAGTCTGCTTCGACTCAATACTGAACCTGAGCAGAGGTTGGAAAATCTGATGCTTTGTGCTTCCCATTGACTACCATGGGAAATCCACATAACTTTTTTCTCTTGGTCAGAACTAGATGATATCTGCAGGAATAGTTGCTCCTCAGGAGGGGATTACACCTGCCAAATGTCAGAAAAATAGGTGCAGTGGAGGACACTATCCCATCCTCAGTTATGAAGTAACAATTACTGCCAGTCTGGGAGGGACCTTACCCTTCACCTCAGGCAGCAACATGGTGCCAGTGCTGCATGTTCTTATTCACAATTGCTTATGTGATACATGCAGAAGCTTTCACCCTGACCTGGGCAGTCACCCAACTCAACACGGTCCCTTTCCTCAGACCCTCCTTGGATGCCAGAGCCATTGCCTAGCCCACCCTTGAATCCAGACTTCCCCAACCTGGGGCTTTCCAGATGTGTTGGGCCACACCCAACTGCCATCAATGGCCATGCTGACTGAGGATGATGAGAATTCTTATTTAACACATCAGGAGGGCTCCAGGTTGGGGAAGGCTGCTCTCATCCCTTCCACCAACTTGGCATTGGCCCCTGACAACTCTCACCTGGGGCTGATTCGCTTGGCAACCACAATGATGTCGCTCAGGCTTGCGGGAGACTTCATCTGGGCTCCTGAACCCATTGTCATGGCAACAAGCTTCTCTGTGAGAGTGTGGCAGATCTGTCCAAAGAATGATGCAAGTCAGTGCACCTGTTCAGACGTCACACTAAGTCATGACAGTTAGGGAATTTGCATAGATCAGGGAGGCTTAGCATGTCGTGGGGGAGGGGGAGAAAAGCCCACTAACCATGGTTCCAAAACCACCCAGCTAACCACTCCCTGCAGCAGGGTTAAGGGGCCCTAGGGTGCCTTACCATTACATGTGTTGTCTCCCCAGTGGTTAAAATGGGCACCGGTTGGTGTACAGGCCACAACCATAGAGATGATGGCCTAGAGCGCCCCATATTTCTGGCAACACTCTAGCCAGCATGGACTTTCTCTATGGTCGCTGGCACTTCGCGACAGCTGGAGTGGCTGGCATGTGTGTTTTTTGCAGTGTGAGGGCTGCTGGGATCACTGATGGCAGCAGCAGGAGGGTGGTTAGGGTAACTACGGAGGGGGTGTTTACGGGAGCCACACAGCGCTGCATGGTTCCCAGTCATGTGACAGGCACACATGTCATGGTTACACTCTCCCCGCATCCCCGTAGTTACCATCCCCCCATGAGCGCCTGAACAGGCCCAGTGTTGCTTGCTGTACGAGCTCAGTAACTGCTCGCTTAACCATGCTTTTCTTATATACAGCTTCCTGCTCCTCCCAGGAAACATGACCCCTCTTTGGGGTTGACATGCTCACATTGGGATTTCTAAAAACTAAGGATTTACCTTTAGGATAGCAATGCAGTGGGATACCAGGCCCCTGAGAGAGAAAGAAAAAGGGCAGCAGCAAGTTAGGGAAATGATGTGGCATTTTAGCAGATACTACTTGAAAGACCTATCCATGCCTTCCCTGTTGCAACACTCCTCCACTTTTGCAGTCAATTTATACTCACTTGCATTTGGACTCTCTTCCCATGACTCTGCTTCCCAGCCTTCGACCTCCTTGCCCAAAGCACACAGGTCCAACTTTCCCTAGAGCCCTGCATGACATTTTGTTCCCAGCCAAATTGATTGCTTCCTTCCCTCCCCTCACACAAGTAGCACTGTTTTCCAGCACCTCATTGCTGACATTTTCCTGTGAAAAGTAAAAATGTAAATGAACATTCCATGATACCACAGCAGCTTAGCCTATGGCTTGAGTCGGCGACAACACACAAGACAGAGAACGGGCAATGTGCATGTCCCATGCTATAAAGAACTGAAGAAGGGTCATCCTAATAAGGCCCAGAAGCCTTCTCAGTCCCTTGGGTTCCCATTGCAACCTACAGCACTCATACAATTGCACTCTGCACAGATTACTGAATCAGCCTCAGAATTGGGATTGACTTCTTTAGCATCATCTTATTTACCATTCCATTTAAATTAGTAGCGATTAAGGGGATTGTGGCATACTAGGAGTGGAGTAGTGGCACGCTGGGGCTGGATGACAAGGGGTATTCTTAGAAGCTAATTACTCATCCTACTACTCATTTTTCTCGATCAAAACCAGTTATTTTTTGGTGAAAAACTAAGGTTGTGGCCCTGGGACATTTGCCAAGAGGAGAGTTCAGTCTACCAGCCCATTTGTGTTTGATACCCCAACACTAAGCACTTAAAGGATGGACAGTGTTACAGAAGGGCTCACCTAGGCATGGTTTCCCAGATTTTTTGAACAGTGACCCGCATCTTTAGAACTTTCCCAATTGCCATCATCTTCCTTAATACAAGCCTGCTTTTTCCCTCTGAATTCAGTAGCCTTACTAGGAGACCCTTAGCACATTAATAGGGAGTGTAGCATGAAGGCATCAGTCTTAGAGGGGAGATTGACACCTTTCCTTCCACAGACTGCTCATTATTTTCATTAAGCTCAGAGTCCAAAATTGCCTAACAGCCTCAC
Organism: Heloderma suspectum; assembly: GCF_057233095.1. Taxonomy (NCBI): domain Eukaryota; kingdom Metazoa; phylum Chordata; class Lepidosauria; order Squamata; family Helodermatidae; genus Heloderma; species Heloderma suspectum. Next base: position 126,615,905 of record NC_139462.1, on the reverse strand, counting down.
CGTCACTCGGCTTTCCCAGAGTATGCCTGACTCTGCAGAGACCTACCCAGCCAATCGCTACTGGGCAACTTGAGTGTGTCTGGAACTCCTTGGCTCTGCAATCATCTTTATGGGGTGCACAACTTCTTGCATGATCCATGTGGCCAGATTCTTGTGGGTGCCTGGTCCTCATTGGCATCTGCAGTTTGCACTAGGCTAGAGAAAGGTGTGGGAGCGGGATAGGAGCTTTTTGCTGTTTTGTGTTCAAAAGCCACAATGCTTTGTGGCATCTTAAAGACTCACAGATTCCACTATACAGAAAGTTATTTTGAAAGATGTTGCTTTTCATGTAACTGGAGAAAAATGGCACTTGCTGAAAGAAAGGGGACCATTTCTGTTGCATTTGACCCCCCTGGGTCATCTGGCTTTTTGCTGACATATACTTCTTTCATGCTGCCTCCTTTGAATCTTTCTGCCTAAAGGTTTTTTTTCTGAAATCAAATGCCCTCCTTTCCTCTGTCCATATATCCCTTTTTACAAATAGGGGTGTCCTTGGGAGACAGGGTCCTTTAAAGACACACACACACACACACACACACACACACACACACTTTAGAGCATGAGGGAGCTGCCTCAGATAGTTGATTTGGGATGTCATGAAAAAGCAACAAATTATTCATTATTTATTTAATTATTAAATTTTCACTGCCAGGGAAGGGGAGAGATGCTTGTAGGATTTTTTTTGCCTCAGGGGCAGAAACAACTTCACTGGCTCTGCATACTACTATGTGCCTGGACTGAGGGGGAAGGTGCCATTTGCTGCTCTCTGCCTCAGGCAGCAAAATGTTTTGGGGCCAGCCTCGGACATGGCTACAGAGACCTGTGGGGTGGTAAAAGGTAGCTGAGGTGGGACAGGAAATTATATGGGGTAGGGAAACAACTGGGGGTACAGAGAGTTCTGAGGATGGGGAAATTTACTGTGTAATCTAAACATGTTTACTCAGAAGTAAGTTGTACTGAGTTCAATGGGATATACTCTCAGGTAAGTATATGTGGGATTGGAGTCTTACTCCTTAGTAAATGTGCTCAGAGCTGCAACTTGCCTTATCCACCCTGAAGATAATTCCAATATCTGAATCAAGAGAGAAACTTGGGGATTGATAACTTTGGTAATTTAAAAAACAAACAACCAAAAACAAAGGTAGCCATGCTAGTCCATGAGAAATAAAAACCTAAAATGCACAGTTGAGCAATACCTTTATTAGGAATTTTGGTTGGTCCTAATAAAGGTATCCAACTACACATTTTGGCACTTTAAGAGTTGTATGACGATGAGGTTGCTAGAAACTTAATATTGCAACATTTGGTCTAGATTTTAGGATTACCAGAAATTAGAACTCAAGAACTGTTTTAAAAAAGTGTTCTAGAATCCCAGAAACTACCAAAATAAAGCACTGAAAATAAAACGAGGAGCCATATTTGGTGGTGGCTCTCTTTGCCTCCTCACCTGGTCCAGGGACCAGAAGCAGCAGAGCAACGCCCTCCAGTCCTGAGGTCTCTGTCTGGTGCTGTTGTGCTTGTTGGTGATGGGGTGGCAGTGGCGGGAGCGCAAGTGAGGATTTGCTCAGAAGTAAATGCCACTATATTTAATGGAGGTTACTCCCTAGTAATTATGTAAGTTTGCAATTAAAAGCTACAATACATTCCCACCCTCTCCCTTGCCAGTGTGCCGTGTTCAGTTTGCAATTAATTGGTAAATGTTTAAGGTGCCAAGCAGCTCTTTGCTGGTCCTAGGCACTCCATCCTACCCATCTGGATTTGGGCCTGAAAGACCAAGGAAAAGTGTGGGCAAATAGAGGGTATGATTTAACCAAGCACAATTGGGGATATTGCACAGTTCTGTCCTGAAAACAAGCAAAAGGTTAATTAATTTGCCTTCTATAAAATGTAAATTATAGAAATTTAGCATATGCAGATCTGTGCACCTCTTTTGTCCTATGGGCCTAAACCCCAGATCTTGTCAGTACCTAGCACCACCCCTGACTCAAAGCATGTTTGTGGTGCTTAAAGCTCGCGGCACTGGCAGCAGGAAGATAAGAAGGCCGTTCTGCATTATGGCTTGAAGGAGGCATCATGACACAACTTACGAAGCATCTTCAATCCAGTCTTCGTTCTCCAAGATCGCTTCAATATGTGGGTTCGTTATCACCACGTCATCCAGTTCTAGTTCTGATGGTTCTGACTGCGTCTCCATGGTGCCGATCAGGTCAACGATAGGCCTGAGGGGGGGAATGCAAAAGGGGTCCACGGCCAGGGTCAGCATTTTTTGCCACGATAGGCCTACTTGGGCCCTCCTTTCGCAATAGGCTTGGTAGGCATGGCTAAGGCAAATCCAGTACAAGTGCCTGCTGATTAGGAAGAAGCATGTCCCAGCCAACTCTTGTGCCATTCACAACTCCATCTACAGGAATCCGGAAGGGAAGCTTTATTGGGACAGAAGCACCATCGCTTGCTATGAGCGAGCGGCATATCAATCTGCTTTTAAAGGGACAGCAGCAGGGCCCGGCAAAAGAAAAAAAGACTGACAATTCTAAAATTTCAAAGTCAGAAGCCATGATGACTTTGCTTAATTTATTACAACTTCTTAAGAACATAAGGAGAGCCCTGCTGGATCAGACCAAGGGTCCATGTAATCCAGCATCCTGTTTCCCACAGTAGCCAAGCAGAGGCCTCTGCAAAGCTGACAGGCTGAGTACGAAGGCGGCGGCAGCCTCCCACTTGTGTTCCCAGGCAACGTACACAGAGGCACACTGCCTCCCTTACTGGAGGTGGCACATCCAGCCTTCACAACTAGGAGCCACTGACTGCCTTCTCCTCCATCCTCCCCGTTATGGTCCAGGTTTTCCTGATTTACAGGGTTATTGCTCTTCTTTTGTTGTTTTTTAGAAGTCCGCTTTCCCTCTCCTCCTATTTCTCTGCAAAAGTATAGTGAGCTAATCTCCTGGGCATTCCCACAGAATAAGCGATTTCATTGTAATTAATCTGGGCCATAGCTCCAGAACCTGTTTTTAATGCCAGCTCTGGGATCCATACGAACACTTCATAAAAAAGATAGTAATTTCTATATCTGTTTAACGTATGTGCCAAGTGCTGTGCAGCCCTCTGAAGATGGAAGGAGAGGATGCCTCTGAGAGGCCTTCAGCCACCAGCCAGGCTTAGCTGGTTTTGAGGCCAAGGCTTAATTGCAGAACATTTGACTAACTGTCTTTTATTAATTATTATTCATAAAAATCACTGGTTCCCTACAGCTTTATATGCAGATCTTATATACAAGATATTTATATACAATCTTTCTCTGAAGAGCCTCTGGGCATATGCAGCATCCATTTGCTTACCACCGCCGCTGATTTCCGGAAGCCATTTTCTATATCAAGTTTCAGTTCTGTCATATGGGCAACAACTGTAAAAATGCACAGAGTTCCTTTACCTTCCTACAATGTATTTTGGATGGGAAGCTTCCAGGCAGTTGAGTGTGTCACCTGAATCATAAGAAATATTTTTCTAAAAGTCAATGACCCTGCTCACCTGGTATCATAATGGCTCAAGAAGTCCTTAGGCCGGCAGTAACGCTGCCTACACACAACGACCAGGGCCACAAAAGAAGCCAGGAAGATGGTCGCTAACACCCCAATGGCCACCATCACAACGGTCTCCATCGATGGCCCGCTGCGCCCTCGTGTCAGAGGACAGCTCACGTTGGGTCACTTCCAAAGCAGCCCCACCTAGAATGAAACTGAGCAAAATGAGGTCCAGGAGGTGCCTCACACTGGGGGCAGGAAGACTTTAGGCTTGAGGGATGTATTTTGCCATTTACTAGAATCCGGAGGTCCTCCAACCAGAGCCAGGTATAAAATAGTGGCTGAGTAGCCAGATACAAAATGATGATTCAGGGGGTAGAGCAAATTACCTACTCTACCCCAACCACGAGCCTGCAAAAATAGTTACAAATCTACATCTGAGTTACTACAGATCAGGGATTATAACACAAAACTTTAGAACTGGATAGCAAGCAACTTATACGCATATTTTGCAGATGAGGAATGCTGAGGGTGAGAGAGAAGTGATTAGTGGAAGGTCAGCCCTGACATATATATAAAAAAATACTTGCAGTTTTACTTACAATTTTTAAACTATTGGGAATCAGAAACCTTTGGAGATTTAATAGCGGTGCAACCTAAAATTGCATTTGCCTTTTTTGCAGCCACATTACACCGCTGACTTATATTCAGCTTGTGATCAACTACAACTCCAAGATCCTTTTCACATACTATTGCCAAGCCAGGTATCCCCCATCTTATACCTGTGTATGTTATTTCTCTTTCCTAAATAAATAACTTTATGCTTATCTGTTAAATTTCATCCTGTTATTTTCTGCTCAGTGTTTTTAACTTATCAAGACCATTTTGAATTTTGTTTCTGTTTTCTAAGGTATTAGCTGTCCCACCCAGTTTTATGTCATCTGCAACCAAAAGGTGCTAGGTGGTTCACTAATTATTATAGAAGACTCAGTCGGTGGATTGCATGATACCCACTGCTGGATGCATGGGCCAAGATTTTGCTGCCCTCCAACTATCCCATCCTTCAAATTGTATCCAACATCATCCCCCAAGGAGTACTGCTGCAAAGAAGCCTATGCATGGCACCGATTGGGAGATGGAATATGTGAGGAGACGGGACTTCAGCTGGTCCAGAATGCTGTGGCCATACTATTGACCGGGCCAGTTACAGGGAATACATGGCTCCCGTGTTACCACAGCTTCACTGGCTAGTGCTCTGTTTCCAGGCACAATTGAAAATGTTAGTTAAGTTAGTTATAACCCCCTTTTGAAAATGTTAGTTATAAACCCATTTTAAAGATTTTCTGGGAATGCCCTTCTCTTCGTCCCACTGCCATGAGGCATGTTTGGTGGGGATGCGAGAGAGGGCCTTTCTCAGTGGCTGCTCCTAGGCTGAGGGAGGCTAGACAGGCTCTCTCTCTGATGCCCTTCCACCAGCAGGCAAAGACGATATTCAAGCAGGCCTTGGGCATAGAAACTGGTCTGTTGCTGAAAGGTTGAGTGCTGTTTGTTGTGTTTATTGTGGTATTTCTATTGTGCTTTTATTTGTTCTTATGATTGTTTTATTAACTTTTTGTTTTATTGATTTTATTACATGCTAGCACCATTTTTTGGTGAAAAGGTGTGCTATAAATCAAATAATAGCAGAAGACGTTCAGCTGTCCCCACTTATGAAATGAGAAGGGTGCACGCATGTGTATAAACACAAGAGACTCTCTGTCCTCAAGAGTTAAACACATTTCATATGGAAGTGGTTGCATGGACAGATTCATGCAACCACTTCCATTTTGGATCCTTGCACCTCTTGGCTGATAAAAAACAGCAGGGAGGGAACAGCCCGCTGGGCCAGGGGGGTGATTAATGCGTCCTTGTGAGAAGAAGTGGTCCTGGACTGCCTGAAAGAGGCAGTGGTGAGACCAGTCCTGAAGAAATCTTCCCTAGACCCGGAAAATCTTGCTAATGATAAGCTGGTGGCTGTTCCATTCCTGGGCAAGGTCCTTGAGCAGGTGGTTGCAAGCCAGCCCCAGACACTCTTGGATGAGAGTGATTATCTGGATCCATTTCAGGCAGGGTTCAGGCCGGGTTTGGGCACAGAAACAGCCTCGGTCACCCCGTATGATGACCTACAGTCAGGGCCAGAAATATTGGAACAAGGATAACTGTTTTGGCAGTTGGCCTCTGTACACTACCACATTGAAGGTGAAAGGAAACACACCCAGATGGGAGCCAAGTCAGGACTTTCAGCTGTAATTCAAGGGGTTGGACAAAAGTGGGGCACTAACCATTCAGGAAGGACAGCCAGTGGCATACAGACACCCCCATCATTGGTGGCTCATAAGTAATGGAACGAATGGCTGACAAGCAGCTGCATGGCCAGGTGTGGCCTGTTTCCTGGGTGCTCCATGACCAATCAAGCAGAGAAAAGGCCTGGAGGTGGTTCTGAGTGTTACATTTGCATTTGGTAGCTGTTCACTGGAACTCCCAACATGAGGCCCAAAGAGGTGTCCATGCGAGTGAAGGAGGCCATCATTAGGCTGAGGAAACAACATAAATCCCTCAGAGAGATAGCAGAAACAGTGGGAGTGGCCAACACAACGGTTTGGAACATCCTGAAAAAGAAGGAATTAACTGGCAGGCTCAGCAGCAGCAAAAGGCCTGGAAGACCACGGAAGACAACTACAGTGGATGACTGCAGAATGCTGCTCATGGTGAAGAGGAACCCTTTCACAACATCTAGCCAGGTCAAGAACGCTCTTGAGGAGGTAGGCATGTCATTGTCAACATCTGCAGTCGAGAGACGGCTTTATGAATGTAAATACAGAGGCTTTACAACAAGGTGCAAACCACTGGTAATGCTCAAGAACAGACAGGCCAGATTAGCCTTTGCCAGCAAACACCTAAAAAAGCCTGCCCAGTCTTTGGACTGATGAAACCAAGATTAACTTGTACCAGAATGATGGGAAGAGAAAAGTATGGAGAAGGAAAGGAACAGCTCATGATCCAAAGCAGACCACATCATCTGTCAAACATGGTGGAGGCAGTGTTATGGCATGGGCATGTATGGCTGCCAATGGAACTGGGTCACTGGTGCTTATTGATGACCTGACTGCTGATCAAAGCAGCAGGATGAATTCTGAAGTGTATAGGGCTATACTTTCTGCTCAGATTCAGCCGAATGCTGCCAAACCGATAGGATGCCGCTTCATATTGCAGATGGATAATAACCCAAAACATACAGCAAAAGCTACCCAAGAGTTTCTCAAGGCAAAGAAGTGGGATGTTCTTCAATGGCCAAGTCAGTCACCTGATCTGCACCCAATAGAGCATGCTTTTCACTTCCTGAAGACAAGACTGAAGGCAGAAAGACCCACAAACAAGCAGCAGCTGAAGGCAGCTGCAGTAAAGGCCTCGCAAAGCATCTCGAGGGAGGAAACTCAGCATTGGGTCATATCCATGGGTTCCAGACTTCAGGCAGTCATTGACTGCAAAGGATTTTCCTCCAGGTATTAAAGGCGATCCTTAAGTTTGAAATGATGTTGGTTTGTTCCATTACTTATGAGCCAGCAACGATGGGTGTGTTTGTATGCCACTGGCTGTCCTTCCCGAATGGTTAGTGCCCCACTTTTGTCAAACCCCTTGCATTACAGCTGTAAGTCCTGACTTCGCTCCCATCTGGGTGTGTTTCCTTTCAACTTCAATGTGGTGGTGTACAGAGGCCAACTGCCAAAACAGTTATCCTTGTTCCAATATTTCTGGCCCTGACTGTTTGTTGGGTGTGTTGGGTGAAAGACAAGGGGAGTGTGACCCTGTTGATTCTCCTTGATTTCTTGGTGGCTTTCAATGCCATCAACCACGGTATCCATCTGGGACAGCTCTCTGAGCTAGGAGTGGAGGCACTGCTTTGCAGTGGTTTAGCTCCTACTTGGAGGGTCGGCTCCAGAAGGTGGTGCTTGGGGAACATTGCTTGGCCCCATGGATTCTCCAGTATGGGGTTCCACATGGGTCAGTTTTGTCCTCCATGCTATTCAGCATCTACATGAAACCACTGGGTGGGGTCATCCGGAGTTCTGGAGTGTGTTGCCATCAGTAAGCTGATGACATGCAGGTCTAGTTCTCCATTTCATCTTCATCAGATGAGGCTGTGGATGTGCTAGATCTGTGCCTGGCTGCAACAATGGACTGGATGAGGACTGATAAACTGAAGCTCAATCCAGACAAGACTGGAGACGCTCTTAGTAGGTGGTTTTTCTGACCGGATGGAGGGTGTTCAACCTGTTCTGGATGGGGTCATAGCTTGGGGGTTCTTCTGGAGCCATCTTTGTCACTTGTGGCTCAGGTGGCCTCAGTGGCATGGACTGCCTTCTACCAACTTCGGTTGGTGGCCCAGCTACGCCCCTGTCTGAACAAGGATAACCTGGCTTCAGTTGTCTATGCTGTGGGAACCTCCAAGTTAGATTATTGCAATGTGCTCTACATGGGGCTGCCTTTGAAGACAGTTCAGAAGCTGCAGCTTGTGCAAAATGCAGCAGCCAGATTAATAACAGGGACTAGAAGGTCCGAACATATTAGACCGACTCTGGCCCACTTGCACTGGCTGCCCGTATGCTTCAGAGCTCGATTCAACGTGCTGGTTTTGACCTATAAAGCCCTACATGGCTTGGGACTGCAATACCTGACGGAGCACCTCTCCTGACATGAACCTACCTGTAGTCTATGCTCACCATCCAATGTCCTCCTCCAGGTGCCTCCTCTGAGGGATGCTCGGAAGGTGGCAACAAGAGAGAGGGCCTTCTCAGTGGTGGCCTCCAACTGTGGAATGATCTCCCTGACGAGGTCCGCCTGGTGCCAACACTGTTATCTTTCTGGCACCAGGCGGGCCTCTGTCACTTTTCTCTGACATTTGGCGGCATATGATGAGTTTTTAATTAGTCCTGGATTTCCCTTATGGTTATGACTGATTGTTCGATGTAGCTTTTAGATACATGTTGTCTTTGTGTGTTTTATGTAAATGGTTTTAAACTTGTATACTGTATCTTTTAATGTTTTTTATTGGAATTTAATGTTTGATTTTTTAATCTTTGTAAATCACCCAGAGAGCCTCAGCTATGGGGCGGTATAGAAATGTAATAAATAATAATTTATCACATGCCATTTTGAATAGGGTTAGGACACAGGCTTTAGTGCCAACAAGGGAGTGCCTAGTCCGGCACCATCATCCGCAACCCTGCCTAGCAGCAATTCTCCAGTCCAGGGGTTCAGTCATTTTCTGCGCTGTCATCCAGTTTAACTGGAGATGTCAAGAGTTGAAACTGTGACCTTTTTTTACAAACACTGAGCTGCTCTTCAGCACGCTAATTGGCTTGCATTTTGCAGCATCGCCCCACAAGTCTGCCATCGGCTTGCAAAGCTGACCAACCTGTTGCCATGGCTTTCATTTAGCAAACTAGGCACTTGTTGGGAGAACTTAAAGAAATGTTGCAGAACTTAAACTTTTAGGTCAAAACTTGAGCAGATCTCAGCAATGCAGCACTTGGACCCAAGGTCTTGCAAGCAGGGCTTGCCCAAGAGGCCTAGGTCCAAATCTACAAACAGCATGGCATAATAAAGACTTACTTTGTCCTTAAAGCACATCAGCCGGAAGGATCACAATTTCTACCCCCGCCCCCAGCCTAATATTTGAATTAGGGATTCTCAAATTTTGAAAGAGTCCAAGTAGCAGTGCTTTTAACAGTAGCTAAAGCAGGAGTGGGGCAAAAAGTAGATCTCCAGAAGTTTTGGACTTCAATTCCCAGCGTTCCTGACCAATGGTTGGGCCTGCAGGAGCTTCTTGGAGTTGAAGTGCAAAACGTCCAGACTCCAGAGGCCTTCCTTCTGCCCAGCCCTTCGCTGAAGGCTCAAGAACAGGGTCGGCCAGTTTTTATATTCATAGACCACCTACAGTAACTAGGTAGTGCACGGGTCAAAATACATGCTGTGCACCTCGGCTTAACCGCCTAAAAGGGTGGACCCTACAGTGAAAGGGGGACAACTTGTGGCCCTCTAGATGTTTTGGCTAATAATTCCCATCATTCCTCACCATTGGCCATGCTGGCTAGGGCTGATGGGAATTGTAGGCCAAAACATCTGGAGGGCCACACGTTCCCCTCCCCTGCCTGATCTGAATGAATGCAAATAGTTTCCCTCCCTTTTATGGATTGAGTAGTACGGGCAGGTGGTGAAACTGAAATCTCATTTCTTTGGGGGACTTAAAAAGATGGTCAGATTTGCAAATGGGCTACTAAATGTCAGCTGGATTTCAGTTAATGCCACACGTGAACCCAAACACTGACGACTCACACCAAGGGGCTCAGATTCTGAGCTGCTAAGAAGCAGCCAGCCCGTGGGGGCTCCACTTTCTGTAGTTTATACAATGCACAGGGAACAGAACCAGGTGGGGGTCATCAAGTGAATCAAGTAAACCCAACAGGGAAATTATTTGTTCATAGCAAAATGACAAAGTCTCACCTCGCATCTGAGGAATACGGCCACCGCCACCGCCAGAACTTCCGTGGAATGAAAGCAGCAGAGCCGCTTGGCGCTGGTGACCTTTGCCCTTGTCATCCCAACCCAAAACAAACAGTGCAAGGAGCACGGTCTGTGAGAGTCACTTCCTTGAGTCACTTCTGGCCTCGCTGAGACCAGGCAGCTACTGGGCTTCCAGCGGCGCGTGGGCACGCGTGCGCAGGAGCATTCTGGGGAGGGGGAGGTTACAGTGCCAAACCGGGAGGGCAGGGAGAATCCTTCATGCGTGCTCATAAGGTATTTGTTTGACCCGTAACATCCAGATCTGAATGTATTCTGCACACACAGAAATGCTGAACCAGGAAAAAGCGAACTGTTCTCCTTGTATAAAACTTGGACACATTAAACAAATAGTGACAGATTTCCTTATTTTGCACAATTTATTCTGCATATAATAGAAAGGGGGTAAGGAACCCTGCTGTTTGAAATCCTACTCACCTACACCTTGTGTGTCTTCACGGCTTTAATTAACAGTTATAAATTTACGTTCCTTCCCCAACATGAAATAGACAAAATTTTCAGCATGCTCAGTTCTCCAGCTGATGAAAAGTTCCAAGTCTGCAGAGTCTAACTGAGGAATCCGCTGCTATTTTCTTCTTCCTCAATCTCTTTTCTTTGCTTTCAAAATGAATCTCTTTTGCTCATCTTTGCTTGTGGGTACAGCAGCTCCACCAAGAACAGAAAAAGAAAAGCATCCAAGAGAGGTACCAAAGCCAGTAAAACCCACCATCAAGAAACCCTTCTCCAAAGACCCTAAAGAAAAAAAAGTGAAGTGTGGAAGGAGAGCAGGCTTTCTCAGTTGCTGCCGCCGCTGCCTCCTCCTCCTCCTCGCTTAGGAATGTTGCCTTAGCAAGAGCTCCCTCATAGCAAATAGTGGCCTCCTTAGAATCGCCTGAGGAATGTCTGGGTCTTTAAGAGGATTAATACTGAATTCTGGCAGTTTCTCTCCCAAAATGAAAAAAACAAACAAATTGACTACCACTTTCCAGCAGATCTTTAACAAAATGGAATAGAAATGCACTCTAATGTACATGAAGAACCACACCAAGCAAACCAGAAATGCTTAGCGGCAGCAGTAAGGAGTACTAAAAAGATTTCTTCTCTTCGCATTTACCTGGGAATTGTCACGAGTCCACCAAGCAAGTTTCTTTCACTGAAGCAAAGATGGGCCTCTGGTTTGCCAACGCCAGCCCTTTTAGCCTTCGTGTGAGCTAGGTCCTGCCTGCATTCCTGAGCAGGATAAAACTGAACAGATGCTAGATGGACAGGGAAGAGATTAGAAAGTGGGCTGGCCAAGCCAGGAGGATTTGGGGTGGGGGCACGTTCAGCTGGAATGCAGAGCTCACGCTTCCTTCCAGGAAGAAGTGTCTGAAGCATATCACAGAGGCAACTCTACCATTTCTGCTGCAACCCAACACCACAAGCAAATTCCGCACCAATGGGAATTTATTTTGCAACTGAAGTATTGATTGTGCACCCTGGTCCTGTGCATGTTTATTCAGAGGCAAGTTCCATTTTGTTCAATACAGGACTGCAGCCTTAATTCACTGCAAGAAATACTCTATAAAATAGAAAACAAAACTGAAGACAGAAGGTATTTGCAAAGAGTGCTTAACTTCTAATGTCATGCTGCATCTCCCATCCCAAACAAACACACACTTGTTTTATTGAAGGCTTATTATTTATTTAAAAATCTGTCGTCATGAATAGCCTTCCAGCAAAATATTTCCTTCAGGTCCAACCACAGTTGGCTGAGCAGCTTCCTAATATATCTCCATTTTAAAAATCAACACCTGTTTAATACAGGAGGTAAGACTAATACACCCCTTCATGGATCACTGCCTTGTTGTGGCGAAGGGGCTTGCGTAACTCAGTGAAGCCATAAGCTATGCTGTGCAGGGCCACCCAAGACGGACAGGTCATGGCGGAGAGTTCTGACAAAATGTGGTCCACTGGAGAAGGAAATGGCAACCCACTCCAGTATTCTTGCCAAGAAAACCCCATGGAACGTATCACAAGGCTAAAAGATATGACGCCGGCAGATGAGCCCCTCAGGTCGGAAGGTGTCCAATATACTACTGGGGAAGAGCAAAGGGTATTTCCAAGTAGCGCCAGAAAGAGTGAAGCGGCTGGGCCAAAGCCGAAAGGACACTCAGCTGTGGATGTGTCTGGTGGTGAAAAGAAAATCCGATGCTGTAAAGAACAATATTGTTTAGGAACCTGGAATGTTAGATCAATGAATCAAGGTAAGCTGGAGGTTGTCAAACATGAGATGGCAAGATTGAACATCGACATCTTGGGAATCAGCGAACTAAAATGGACAGGAATGGGCGAATTTAATTCAGGTGACCATCATATCTACTATTGTGGCCAAGAATCCCTTAGAAGAAATGGAGTAGCACTCATAGTCAACAAAAGGGTGGGAAAAGCAGTACTGGGGTACAATCTTAAAAATGATAGAATGATCTCAGTACGAATCCAAGGCAAACCATTCAACATCACAGTAATTCAAGTCTATGCCCCAACCACTGATTCTGAAGAAGCTGAGGTTGATCGGTTCTATGAAGACCTCCAACACCTTCTAGAACTAACACCAAAAAAAGATGTCCTCTTCATCATAGGGGACTGGAATGCTAAAGTAGGAAGTCAAGAAATCACCGGGATAACAGGCAGGCATGGCCTTGGTGTACAAAATGAAGCAGGACAAAAGCTAATAGAGTTTTGCCAAGAGAACACGCTGATCATAGCAAACAATCTTTTCCAACAGCACAAGAGACGACTCTACACATGGACATCACCAGATGGTCAATATCGAAATCAGATTGATTATGTCCTTTGCAGCCAAAGATGGAGAAGCTCCATACAGTCAGTCAAAACAAGACCTGGAGCTGACTGTGGCTCAGATCATGAGCTGCTTCTTGCAAAATTTCGGCTGAAATTGAAGAACGTAGGGAAAACCACTAAACCATTCAGGTATGACCTAAATCATATCCCTTATACAGTGGAGGTGAGGAATAGATTTCAGGGATTAGACCTGATAGACAGAGTGCCTGAGGAACTATGGACGGAGGTCCGTAACATTGTTCAGGAGGCAGCAACTCAATCCATCACAAAGAAAAAGAAATGCAAGAAAGCCAAGTAGCTGTCTGATGAGGCTTTACAAGTAGCTGAGGAAAGAAGGGAAGCGAAAAGCAAGGGAGAAAGGGGAAGATATATCCAACTGAATGCAGAGTTCCAGAGAATAGCAAGGAGAGACAAGAAGGCCTTCTTAAATGAACAATGCAAGGAAATCGAGGAAAACAACAGAATGGGAAAGACTAGAGATCTCTTCAAGAAAATTGGAGATCTCAAGGGAACGTTTTGTGCAAAGACGGGCATGATAAAGGACAAAGAAGGCAGGGACCTCACAGAAGCAGATGAGATTAAGAAGAGGTGGAAAGAATACACAGAAGAACTATACAGGAAAGATCTTAATGTCCTTGATAGCCATGATAGTAATGTCCTTGATAGCCATGATAGTGCATTCACTGAACTTGAGCCAGACATCCTCGAGAGTGAAGTCAAGTGGGCCTTAGGAAGCATTAGTAACAACAAAGCTAGCGGAGATGACAGTCTTCCAGCTGAGATATTTAAAATCCTAAAAGATGATGCTGTTAAAGTGCTGCACTCAATATGCCAACAAATTTGGAACACTCAGCAATGGCCGCAAGACTGGAAAAGGTCAGTTTACATTCCAATTCCAAAGAAGGGCAACGCCAAAGAGTGTTCAAACTACCGCACAATTGCGCTCATTTCACATGCCAGCAAGGTAATGCACAAAATCCTACAAGCTAGGCTTCAGCAGTATGCGAACCGAGAACTACCAGAAGTACAAGCTGGGTTTCGAAGAGGCAGAGGAACTAGAGATCAAATCGCCAACATTCGCTGCATCATGGAGAAAGCAAGAGAATTCCAGAAAAACGTCTATTTCTGCTTCATTGACTACGCTAAAGCTTTTGATTGTATGGATCACAACAAACTGTGGCAAATTCTTAAAGTGATGGGAGTACCAGACCACCTTACCTGTCTCCTGAGAAACCTGTACGAGGGTCAAGAAGCAACAGTAAGAACCAGACATGGAACAACCGAGTGGTTCAAAATTGGGAAAGAAGTACGACAAGGCTGCATATTGTCACCCTGCTTATTTAACTTATATGCAGAGTACATCATGAGAAATGCCGGGTTGGATGAATCAGAGGTCGGAATTAAGATTGCTGGGAGAATTATCAACAACCTCCGATATGCAGACGATACCACCCTAATGGCAGAAAGTGAAGAGGATCTAAAGAGCCTCTTGTTGAGGGTGAAAGAGGAGAGTGCAAAAGCTGGTTTGAAACTCAACATTAAAAAAACTAAGATCATGGCATCTGGCCCTATCACTTCCTGGCATATAGAAGGGGAAGAAATGGAAGCAGTGACAGATTTTACTTTCTTGGGCTCCAAGATCACCGCAGACGGTGACTGTAGCCATGAAATTAAAAGACGCTTGCTCCTTGGGAGGAAAGCTATGGCAAACCTAGACAGCATAGTAAGAAGCAGAGACATCACCTTGCCAACAAAGGTCCGTCTAATCAAAGCTATGGTTTTCCCAGTAGTAATGTATGGCTGTGAGAGCTGGGCTATAAGGAAGGCTGAGTGCCGAAGAATTGATGCTTTCGAACTGTGGTGCTGGAGAAGACTCTTACGAGTCCCCTGGACTGCAAGGAGGTCAAATCAGTCCATCCTAAAGGAAATCAACCCTGAGTGCTCATTGGAAGGACAGATACTGAAGCTGAAGCTCAAATATTTTGGCCACCTAATGCGAAGAGAAAACTCTCTGGAAAAGACCCTGATGCTGAGAAAGACTGAAGGCAAAAGGAGAAGGGGACGGCAGAGGATGAGATGGCTAGATAGCATCACGGATGCAATGAATATGAACCTGAGCACACTCCGGGACAGTGCGCAGGACAGGAAGGACCTGGCATGCTATGGTCCATGGGGTCACGAAGAGTCGGACACGACTGAACGACTGAACAACAAAAGACTAATACAGGAGGTAAGACTAAGGAGCAGGAGTTGGATCACTTTGTATTTCCTCAAAACCCATACCACAATGGATATTTGCTAATCTTCAATAACCAAATGAAAGCATTGCATTTCTGTTGCAGCAACTGACATCCCCCCCCCCCTCAAATCCTTTGCAGGAGGGAGAAATATCTTGGGCTGGAGCGGTATATTTAATTTTCTCAACTATTGTTTATCAGAGGCATAGTTGTCTGCACTTACCTTCGTATTTTAAATATATATGATCCCACCCCTGCAAAGGATTCATAACAGCATTACTTCCCCACTAGCCCAGAGCCCAATGGAAACAGAACAGCAAGACAGGGCTAAAAAGAGGAGCAGAATCCAGCTGTCCTCCAAGGACATGTTCACAGTGTTCACAGCTGTCTCAGGACAGGAGGCAAATAGTGGCAGGGTTGTATACTACAACAGTATAGCTATAACAGTAGCCATACTGACTTCTCAAGTCTCTCGCCTTCTATGAAAGGTTGTAGGGCAGCTACGGCTGCCTGGCAGAGATCCTGAATCTCAGGCAACCCAGCAAAGTGCAAAGAAAGCTGACAGCTCCTATTGTGTTAGACTGCGGGCAAAGGCACAGAGGAAGTACCCAGCTAGGTGAGAGAGCGTGATGGGCCTTCCGTTTTCTTTGCTCACTGAAGTCCTAGATGCAACAGCCCTCCCCGGGAGGGAGGGAGGGAGGAAGCAGGCCTTTTCTAAGAAGGGTGCAGATGCCTATGGCTTTGTGGGGGGACTTAGAGGCACTTGATTCCACACATCTCAGCCATGCATATTTAATGCCTTCAAGCCTCATATAGCCAGAGCATCAGCAGGCAAGCAGAGATCTAGCACAAGCAACAGACACAAAATGGTACATTCATATACAGTATGATAAATGCCATTTTTTAAAAGTGCTCCCCTATACTGATTCCTGAACTTTGGATTTAGCAATAGGCCCAAACTGGAAGAGCGAGGTGCTTCTATACCCCCACCCCCATTCTTCAGTAGAATGCTGACTGGTCTCAGTCCAGCCACTCTCAGCACTTGGTCATACCACAGGATGGACATCACATCTTCACCACACAGAAGTACTTCTCTGCAGAATACAGTCCACGAAATCCAATCTTTTCCCATGAGAATGCAACTGCAAAAGCCTCACAGCTTGCTGGGCTTTTCAGTCTATCCAGACATTCGATTTTGAGAAGGGGTGGAGTTATTCCTGTATCATTACACATGGGGGGTAACAGGCTGTGAGCAAAGGCAAACACAGCTCAGTACGCCCAAAGCTTCGCGTAGCTTCTAAACCCAGGCTGAATTTCACTGAATTTATAACAAAGTAGATATTGTTACCAATGGCTAAGGGTAAGAATAATGGACAAGATACACAAGGAAATTAAATACAAGCCTACTAATCTCAAGTGGAGCAGCAAGTTACCCTCACCTCATCTAAATCACTCACACACACTGGAGCGAGCAGCCAATGCATAGTTGTTCATAATGCACATCTGAATCCTCTGTTACGATATCATAACACCACAGCGGACAGGTATTGGTATCTTGCCATTTTTTTTTCTGTTGGGCAGAGACAGGTGGTGTGTGGTAGGTGGAGTAGGGCCACGAGGACTTGTTGACTGACTGGATGTCTGGTCCTGTTCAAGCCCACCACTTCTACACACATTCAACAGTGCCTAGTTCACTCAAAAGAGCAGAAGGATCACAGGACACTCACAACACTACAGTTCCCAGAATTCCTTAGCAAAAAGCCATGACACTTGAAAAAATTATGGAGTTGACTTAGCTCCAAAGCTTCCCCCATTCCCACAGCTTTCTTCCATACCAGGTCACATCATTCCACAGCAAAATCATACTCCAGATTGGAGCTGAAGTTTGCTAACCCAGAGTACTTTGTTGAACAATTAGCCTTTTTCCTGTCCAACAGAGTTTTCATGTCCCTTGCCCACAACACTGGGGAACATTTTGAATCCAACACTGATCGTTTTGTTGCTTGTACTTTCTTGTTCCCCAGCATCATTCTCTCTGCCCAGCATCGCCCCCTTTCCTGTAGTGATAGGATCTGTCCTTGCGTCAAAGCCGTTCCTTTATTCAACCAGGCTCTTGTGCTCTGCTGGGAGGGTTTAGCTTTCTGGGAATATGTAGCTGAAATGGCTAAGAATTTGCTCCACGATCTGGTTCTGGAAAACCATGTGCATAGTCATATTCCCTTCTTCTGCCTCTGGCTTCAGTAATGTTGGCCCAAACACGATTGCGACGCTTTGCACTGACATGCGGTTCTCCTCCCGGAACTCTATAACCCTGTGGGGGGAGAGAGGAAGGATTTTATGAAGAGAGACCCTGGGAAGATGCCAGAAGTGGTATCCTCCAGATATTTTGGACTACAACACTCATCATCCCTGAACATTGGCCCAGCTTGCTTGGGCTGATGGGAGTTGTAGTCCCAACACATCTGGAGAGCGCAACATAGGGGCAGGCCAGTGTATTAGTCTAGATACGGGAAACCTTGAGTTAAAATCCTTGTTTGGTTATTGCAATCCCCCATCATAAAGAATGTACTTACACAAAGGCTAAAATCAAGTTGTGACCCCCATCTGCATGTTCCTCTTCCACCCACACACCATTTGGGCAGCTGGGATAAGAGTCGTCCACAGAATGTGGCAGACCAGTGCAGCAGCTGTGCAGCAAGCAGAAGGGTGGTCTGGCTGGGCGGGAACAGGCGGAGTCTGCTTCCAAGCAAGATCCTAGTCTGGAGCTGGGCAACTTGTGGCCCTCCAGTTGTTCTGCCTGTAACTCCCATCATGCCTCACTGCTGGCTAAGGCAGATGGGAGTTGTAGGCCAAAATATCTGGAGGGCCACAAGTTGTCCCGCTCTGGCCCAGAAACAGGAGAGCTGGCATGCTATTGAAGGAGTGGAGGGGGGAGGCAAAAAGGCAGAGTAACATTAAGACAAAGGTTGAGAATGGCTGGGGGGAGAATAGAGAAATTGCCTCACAGGGTCTGGAGCCACAAGGGGCCATGTGCTGTAGACCCATGGCAGCTCGGAGCTCTGGGAGATGCAGCTCCTCACCTGCAGAGGTGCTTGAAAAGTACTCTCATGGTATCGTGGTTAGCAGGAGGTAGAGAAGTCACCAGCTCACGTAAGCGATGGCTTCGCTTTGTCGGCTCTGTAACTTCTGCAGTCCCCAAAAAGAGGAAGAAGACATCTCACTCGTTTATTCTTTTATACAGAAATAAATAAATAATGTAGAAGTCAGTGCTGCCACTAGACTTCTCCCCTTCTTTTAAAATCCATGCCATTGCAAGACTACGGGGAAAGACATTGCAGCCTTTCAGGAAAAGGGGGAGTGGAGGCAAATCATGGGAGAAATGTGCAAATGATCATTGCTCACTCAAATTTAACAAACAAGATGGTGGTATATACGCACACATGTGAAACTGGGTCACACCAGATGCTGCAAGATATAAATATCCCAAGCTTGTGCATGTGCGTGTGCACACATATGTTTCCAGTTCATAGCTAGACATTACAGTGCATGCAAGCTTGCTGCTGAAAACATGCCTGCCTCCTCCTCCTTTCATTGCAACATCTAGTACAGGAAAAGCATGGCAATATACAGTGGAGGCTGGTGGCTGCTATGCCAGTGGGGCAGTAAATCAACTCTGGGCTTCAGTCAGGACTCTAGAGGAGCTATCCAAGGTGCTAAACTCATTTTGGGGATAGGGTTCAGCACTTGGATAGCTCCTTTAGAATTCTGACTGGTTCTGGTTAAGACCCAGAGTAGATTCACTGCCCCACTGACATCGGAGCCACCAGCCTCCACTGACAATATATCATGTCATTCCTTTCCTTGCCACCTCACCCCACTGCAGCAGTCTAGAGGGTGGTGTGGAATGCATGATGCCAAGGCACACATTTCTCTAATTAGATGTTACAAAGACATTGGGAAGAGTGCTGCTGCTTTTCAGCAGCAAGCATGCTTTTACTGCTGTGCCTAGTGTGCGTGTCAGATGCGCTCGCTGCCTTCTCCAATTTCTAGAAAACAGCCTGTTTTAGCTACAGGCCACTGTGACTTAGGGGCAGGGGTGAGGCAGAGAGCAGTTTAGGTGGTGCTGTGGAGTCCTAGCTCTGATTCCAAAACAAAATTCTGAATGTGTCCCCACCTCCACATCCTGACAGGGGCAGGCTCTTTCACAAAGAAGGACAACGCACACTTTGACTTCTCTTCCTTCAGAGTTTCCTTCTCTCTCTTCTTTAAAGCGCTGAGTAAACCCACATATACCTTTATGTCAGCCTCCCCCAACCTGTTCCCCTCCAGATGTGTTGGATTATGACTCCCACTACTCCTAGCCATTAGCCATACTGGCTGGGGATGGTGGGAGATGTGGTCCAACACATCTGGAGGGGAACAGGTTGGGGAAGGCTGCAAAGTAAGCTACAGGACATCAGTCCATTCAGCCAAAGTTGCCAAGGCTTTGACACGTGCACTCAGGCCATCCCCCAAACATCTCGCAAAAGCAACATCCCTTACTCATGGCAGCAATGAATTTGCCAAAATGGCTGAAGGGGAAGAGTGGCTCTGGCAACTCGCGGAAGAAGAGCTTGAGCGCCCCGGTGATGACATGAACGTCGTCCCAACGGCCATCGTCGAGGTCCAAGCGCTCATCTGCAAAAGCGAGGACAGGGCATCATGCCAGAGAACTCCTCCCAGCATCCCCTGGCAACAAATGACAAGGCAACGCTCCTGTGGTGGGAGCGGCCCCACCTGACCTCTGCTCACAATCTGTGGACAGAAGGCAGCACAGCAAAGGCTGCACCTGCAACAACAGAAGAGAGTCGAGAACGTGGCTCCTGGCATAGGCAACCTGGTGCCCTCCAGAAGTTTTGGACTACAACACCCATCATTCCTCACTATTGGTCATGCTGGCCAGGGCTGATGGGAGCTGTAGTCCAAAACATCTAAAGGGCACCAGGTTGCTGAGCCCTTAACTATCAGCCAGAAATTCAACTTCAGGTCCACCCCTTCGGCAACTTGCATTGGCTGCAAACATGGAGGGTGGGGCTAGCTGTTGTCTAACAAAGCTCTGTGGAGCCAGCAGCTGGAGTGATCAGCCAGGTAGGTGAGCTTGTTAGATCCCAAAAGAAGCTCCTTCCCCTGCTCTAGGCCTGCCCAAGCATGTATAGTGCTGACAAGAGAAAAAATAGCACAGCTACCAATTCAGAGGCTGGGCAACAGAGAAGTTCCAGCTATTCTTTGAGTGTTAGGTAAGAGAACCTGGATAATAACCCCAGGCAGAACTCGGCAAGATCATCTTTAGGCCTCCACAGGCCACAAGAACCAAAATTAAATGTGGCCGGGGGGTGGGGGTGGTGGGGAGTTGCCAACTAAATTGTTCTAAATTCGCTTTCAAAATTGTGTATTTTCAACGTACAAATTCACAGTCTTCTCAATTATGGATGCAGCTGAATTTAGAAGTTTTTGGAAAGTACCCGTAGAATACTGAAATTGATACTTAAGACTGGGCTAGCCAGAATTGCCATGAATTCACCAGTACAAGTCACAGAAACATTAGACAATTGCTTTCTAGATCAGACCAAAAGGTTTATCTACTCCACCATTCCATTTCCAACAATGGCCAGCCAGGAGCCCCTGGAAAGCTTAAAAAAAGGGGATGATGGTGACAGCTATCCCCTGGAATTCGTCACAAGCACCTGGAAACTTGCATTTGAATGTGGAGGTTCTATTTAGCTGCCATGGCTAATAGAGGCCAACAGATGTATCCTCCCTGAATTTGTCTAGCGCCTTTTTAAAGGCACCTAACTAGTGGCCATCTCCCCATGTCCTGTGGCAGTGAACTCCACAAGTTGCATGACATACTATGGGTCATCTTGCAACTTTAATCCCAGGATTTATGGTTTCTATCCCTTCTACCAAACATTCTACCAAACTCATATACCAGACATTGTAATTCCTATTTCATTTTTTCTCTACCTGGGTGCTACTCACACTAAGCAGCGATGGCTCACCAGAGCCACTCCCTATTCAAGAGACTCTTCCAAGCTGACCAAAAGGGTGAATTTGCAATCTTCTACATGCAAAGGGTGTGTTGTACCACTAAGCTATGGTCCCTACCAATTCACGACCAGTCCTTTACCATGATCAACCTTGTAGCGCAGTTTTTGTATCGTAGCCAGATTCCCACTTATCCGGTAGAGTCCATCAATATCCAAGCCTGGGGAAGAAGAAATGACAGCTATTTATCTATAGCCCCAAAGAGCAATGGTATAGCCATTTATACTATAGGGTAAACAAATTCTGAGCCCGAAAAAGTCTCAGAAAAACTGGATTCTCTGGCTTTGCTAGTATAAAGACTGTATTATTTCTCTTTACTTCTGCTCTCTGCCTACCTAGGAACCTATGTGTTTTGGCCAAGGCAAGTGACAGATCTGACTTACAGCTGGCCTTAATGTTTTCAGAAATGGGGCTCAGCCATTGCTTCTTTACTGAGGAATGCTAGGTGTAATCTGATACCTGCAACACCTGCCAGTGACTAATTCAGTCTGTGATCTCTATTTTGAGACCAAGTCTAAGCTGCAGAGCTCATGGCTACAACATCTGGCCTCATTTTTTGACTCCCTGCCCCCCCCCGGCCACCCTTCTCCCTGCTTTTTGTACCATCTGGCCAGATGAAGAGTTCTGGAGAACATGAAAGCCTGCACACTCTTTTGTGGCATTTTAGTTGGTCCTAATAAAAGTATTGCCCAGTTGTGAGTTTTGGATTTTATTCTCATACAGCAGCATGACTATCTTTGTTTTTTTTTTAATGAGAAAATCATGCAAATGAAGGACATTTACATATACATTTTATTTACTTTGCATAATCTATTTTTCTTCAGTAGGAAGGGGCAAGGACTTAAGCAGATATTAAAGCACCTCTGGAAGTTCTACTCAGCTCCTTTCTGAGATTTCATCTGGTCCACATGTCTTGAAACTTATCTTGACAACCATAAAGATTAGAAGGTTTAAAAATAGATTCAGTAGGCAATTCTCAGAACTTCCCATGATTCACAAAACCAGAATGAATGTCACAAAATAGTAGAAGTTATGCAAACCCTGTTCAATTTGCATAATGCATACAAGTAACAAAATTCAGAATGTGGATTGCCTGGGCACAGAGGGTTGGATCTAATCATGTCATTCTGCCAGCAGAAGGGAAACTGCTGATGGAACAGACTTCCCTTCCTCCTGCAGCCCCTGCATGCCTGGGGACCTTCCAGAGCAGATGGGGGTGCACAGGGGGCTGTAGTTGAGAGGACAGGATGGGAAGCTCACACTGGGCAAGCAAACGTCAGTTCATGACACGTCAGAACGTTAATTGAGTGGGGCATAGAGTATGGCGCACCTCTCTTCTCCACGGCGCAGATGCACTGCCGAACGAACTGAGGCACTGTGCTCTTCTCACGGTCACACAGAACTTGCAGAGCACATCCAAACACCTGATCTGGATTAGAAAAGCCCCAAACCATGTCAAATCAGGTTAGAAACATGATCACACCATTTTCTAAGTTAATATCCTTCAGTTCTAGACCTCACTACCATCCTGAAAATTTGTAGCAAGTAACAGAACTATAAACAAATTAAACTAGATATCATCAATGAACACAAAAGCTAGAACATCCAAGAAATGAACTAAACGGACAGAGGAACCCTCCCTATGCAATTTTTCAAACAGCTTGGAGTCTTGTCTCCAAGCACTATACCTTTGATGTAGCCTCGCTCCCGCAAGGACTGAAGTGTTGGCCGCCTCTGCAGAAACTTTCGGAGCTTGTTGCGGACTTTGCTGGAATCACTGTCTGAGCTGAGGGAGCTGGATGATTGCCAAGAGGCTATGGTGGGGGAAAGATTGGCATTTTAGTACAGGGATGGTAAGAAGGCAAATCTCTCTTTCAAGACAATTTTGGGGCCTTTTCACACATGCTGAGTCCTTGCCTAGAGCCTTTGAGTGGGATATCCAATTGCTATTAACTGGAATGTAAAGTCAATTCAGAAATGGCTCTCTGCTGTTTTCTATCCTACATAAACAACATTCACAAGTCTGCACAAATAGCACAAGAGAAGCTGTAAAGGTGCTTCCGTGGTTATGTGTGAAAAGTCCTTTAACAGCAGCTTTGGGCACCACATGTATCCAGATTCATTGGATACTCTGGGGTGGGGGAAGGGGTGTCCCTATTTCTGTGGCCACAGGTGCGGGCAGGTATGGCGCTGGGGGACTAGCAGGCTAGTTGTAGAGAAGAGGGGCTGGACACCTTATGCCTGTCCCCTCTTCTGGTTCTTCCCCCAAACAGATGGTTCCTCGCTGCCTTACCAGCTTGCCCTCGGGTCCGGTGCTGCTGCTGAATGCCAGGTCAGTCCAAAACAAAATCTCCCTCATCCATAATTTGATTGGGGGTGTATGTATTACTGAGACCTTGGTGGGGGAACTGGGAGGGGTTAGTCTCTCCCAGCTGTGTCCTCCTGGGTACTTGGTGCAACACCAACACCAACTCGAGGGGCAGGGCAAGGGGGGGAGGTTGCTGTGGTCTATAGGAATTCTATCTTCCTCTCCAGGCTTCATGTGCATTTGAGTGTGGATCTTGAGTGCTTGTACCTTGTGTTGGGTACCCAGGACAGATTAGAGATTCTGCTAGTGACAGACGTAGTCTTGGATTTGGTGGTGGGGACCCCTAGAATGGTGGTTCTGCGGGATCTCAACTTTCATGCCGAGACTGCTTTATCTGGGGTGGCTCAGGACTTCATGGCTCCCATGACAACCATGGGGCTGTCTCAACATGTCATCAGCCCAACACATGTAGGAGGACACACGCTTGAATCCCAGGAAGTACTAGTTCCCCTCTACTCAGCACTGGTTAGGCCTCATCTGGAGTATGTGTCCAGTTCTGGGCACCGCACTTGAAGAAGGATGCAGACAAGCTGGAGAAGGTTCAGAGGAGGGCAACAAAGATGATCAGGGGACTGGAAACAAAGCCCTATGAGAGAGACTGAAAGAACTGGGCAAGTTTAGCCCTGAGAAGAGAAGAATGAGGGGAGATAGGATAGCGCTCTTCAAGTACTTGAAAGGTTGTCACAGAGAGGAAGGCCAGGATCTCTTCTCGATCATCCCAGAGTGCAGGACATGGAAGAATGGGCTCAAGTGACAGGAAGCCAGATTCCGGCTGAACATCAGGAAAAACTTCCTGGCTGTTAGAGCAATATGACAATGGAACCAATGACCTAGGGAGGTGGTGGGCTCTCCCACACTGGAGGCATTCAAGATGAAGCTGGATGCTCTGACTTGGATTCCTGCACTGAGCAGGGGGGTGGACTAGATGGTCTTATAGGCCTCTTCCAACCTACTATTCTATGATTCTATGATTTAGTTTTCTTGACTGGGCAGGGGGATGGTGATCTGAAAGTGGGGGAATTAACATCTATCCCATTGTCATTGTTGGATCACTTCCTATTGAGGTTTAGACTCTCAGTGGCCTTTCCTCTCTACAAAGGTAGGGGACCTATTAAAATGGTCCACCCATGGAGGCTAAGGGATTGCAGTGGATTCCAGAGAGCTCTGCTGGTATGGCTGGTGCTCCTGTTGAAGCCCAGGTCACTCTGTGGAATGCAGATGGACAGCTGACACGATCACACCCAAATGCCTTCTCCCTCAAAGCAGAGACTGGCCAGCTTCTTGGTATATACCTGAGCGAAGCAAGAGGGAAGACAGCTAGAATGCAGGTGGAGGAAAGCTCCTGCTGAGTCTGACTGAACACAGGTGTCATGTTCCTTTGTCCTCTCCCTTCACAATCAACATACTCCAAGAAACAAAACTTCAGGCCAACACTACTTTATTAGTAAACACACAAGTGCAGATTCTAGGAAACTCTCAGATTGCATAGAACCAGCTAATCCACACATCTATGAATATCAATAGGGGAGATGAAGTGGAAGTTAAGAGAAATTGCCAGCAGTCTGGGCATGAAGTTCTCAGCCAGACTTGCTTCGCAGGGATGCCCCGCCCTTAGGGTGGCTCCCTCCTACATTGGCTTCCACGAGTGGCCAACCTGGCAGAGTGTCTGAGCCCTGCCCCTAACTTTTCTTGCTTTGCCCTGCGACAGACCCTAGCATCCCTCAAGTCATGCCCCTCGCCTTCCTCCTCCTCCTCCGAAATTAGAGATTTCATGGTGGACGAATGAGGGAGCAGTTCAGCCTGGTCCATCTGTGTGTCAAGCTCTTGGGAAGAAAGTCTCGCCATAT
This sequence comes from Heloderma suspectum, assembly GCF_057233095.1. Taxonomy (NCBI): domain Eukaryota; kingdom Metazoa; phylum Chordata; class Lepidosauria; order Squamata; family Helodermatidae; genus Heloderma; species Heloderma suspectum. The sequence continues at coordinate 126,590,368 of NC_139462.1, read as the reverse complement.
CTGGGCTCACTAGGAAGGATGCCTCCCTCTGTTCTTGCTGTTCCCATTCTGATTCTGAATCTGAGCTGCCAGACATCTCCACACGCTCAGATTCATTCCTGTTAGAGCTCATTATTGAGCCTACTCCATGTGGTGATGGTGGCAAAAAGGCAGTTCTTTTCAACCGCCATTGCATCTGCTCAGTGTCATCCAGCAGAGCTTTTGAGAATAAAACTGCCAATATTATACTGCCCTTATACAATTCTATGGTGTGACCACAACTGGAATACTGTCTCCAGTTCTGGGCACCACACCTAAAAAAAGATATTGTAGAGCTGGAAACAGTGCAGGAAAGGGCAACCAAAATGATCGAGGGGCTGGAGCATCTCCCCTATGAGAGAAGGTTACAACAGCTGGGATGGTTTAGCTTGGAAAAAAGGAGGGTAAGGGGAGACATGATTGAGGTCTACAAAATTATGCACGGTGTGGAGAATGTGGATAGGGAGACATTTTTCTCCCTCTCTCAAAATACTAGAAGGTCATAGGTCATCCTATGAAGCTAAGTGGTGGGAGATTCAGAACAGATAAAAGGAAGTCCTTCTTCACTGATAACTGATAACCTCTCATCTGGATTACTGCAATGCATTATACGTGGGGCTACCTTTGAAAACGGTTCAGAAACTTCAGCTAGTCCAAAATAGGGCAGCAAGATTGTTACTAGGGACTGGCCAACATGATCATATTAGGCCAGTACTTTTCCAGCTGCACTGGCTGCCAGTCCATGTCTGGGCCTGATTCAAAGTGCTGGATTAACATCCAAAGCCCTAAATGGTTTGGGGCCAGGTTATCTGAAGGATCGCCTCCTCCCATACGTGCCTGCCTAAGGTCATCCTCATCCTCCCTAAGGTCATCCTCAGCAGTCTTTTTCCGGGAGCCACTGCCAAAGGAAGTGAGGCCACTAAGGGTGGCCAGTAAGGCCTTTCTGCTGTGGCGCTCCAGTTGTGGAACGAGCTCCTCAGAGAGGCTTGCTCGGTGCTATGTTGTGCTCTTCCCAGTGCCAGATGAAGACCTTCTTATTTTCCCAGGCATTCTAGTCTTTTCATTTCTGTTTTGAATCTGTTACTGTATTTTTAATTTCAGCATTGCTGCTAGGATGTATTTTGGTTTTTATTTTTATTTTATACTGTAGTTTTAAACTTTTACATTGTATCTTATGTCGTATTTTATGGTTATAATTGCTGTGAACAGCACAGAGATCTTCAGCTATTCGGCAGTATGGAAATATAATAAATAAATAAATCATGGTGAGGATCTTCATCTCCAGAGTTTCTCCTTTTCTGATTTCTTCATCAGGAATCTTCTAAAGCTGAAAAGTTTAGCCCAGAAAGCTGCCCTGCCCTTCTGCATGCCTTCAAGGAGCATGGCTCCTGCCTTCCCTCTCAGCTTCCTAAGGCCATCAGAACATCCCCAAACATAAACAGACCAAGAGCACCCGAAGGGATGGAGAGCGGGTTGTGTGACTGCACAGATGACTACTCAAAAAACTAGGGATGGCAGAGAATTCCGCCACGGATCTCGGTGAGGCCGAATGCCAGTGCATTCAGCCTCCCAAAATCTGTGGCGGAAAGGCCTGCCCCCTGCCCCCCCGCGGATCCCCCCCGGGATGAGACTTACCTGTGGAGGATCTTCCAGGCGGCAGCAGCTCTGGCGGCAGCTTTGGTGGCAGCGGCAGCAGCTGGTCTTCCAACTGGCTGCCGCCACCGCCATTTGCAGCTGTTTTTGTTTTGTTTTTTACAGAGACGTGATAGTAAAAACTTACGTAGCCTAAAATGCCTGGGCAAAAAAGAAAAAGAAAAAGGCGTACGCAAATGGCGGTGGCTACGGCCGCCGCCATTTGCGTTCCTTATTTTGGGCCGTCTTAAGTCTACGTAAATATTTACGTAGACTAAGACGGCAAAAATAAGGGGAATGCAAATAGCATCCGTTATGTTATTTGCGTTCCCCTTATTTTCGCTGTCTTAGTCTACATAAATATTTACGTAGATTAAGACGGCAAAAATAAGGAATGCAAATGGCGGTGGCCATAGCCGCCATTTTCATACGCAGGTTTTTTTGTTGTTTTTTTCCCAGAGCCCTCCACGGCCAGAAATCCGGCTGCGGATGGCTCTGGCCTTGCTGGGCCTGGCCGGCTGCTCCACGGAGCTGCCGCGGAGCACAGCTGCCCGCGGAGGATTCCGGGGGGGAGGAACGGAGCGCCTCCCCCCCCATTGAGGATTCCGGGGGGAGGGACAGAACGCCCCCCCCCCATCAACATAATCCGCAAAAGGTAAGTGACTTTTGTACATCCCTACAAAAAACTAGTTACAGGTAAGCAAGCTGTTCTTCTTTGTGATCTCTGCGCATCACACATATGGGTGAAATAGCAAGTTATCATACCACAGATGGTGCAGCAGGTGATTACGGCAGTAAAAATAACAGCACTTCCCGACTAAATTAGACATCCTCCATTGCTCACGGCCACATGGCAACTTTGCGGAGTTCATGGAACAGGAAGGCCTGTTGGAATGCCATCAGAGATGACATAGCTCTAGTGCAGGAGCAGGCAACCTTTTTGGGCTGTGAGCACATTCGGCAGAAATACTGTCCTGGGCACTACTACAAGATGGCTGCCATGGGAGGCGTGGCAAAGGACAAGTAACCTGTCCCAAAGACAGTGCAAGTCAGAGGTGGGGTCTGAGCCCCAACACACAACCTTTGAACCCACAGTTTTCAGAATGAACAGAAACTTATTTCTCAGCAATCCCAGCTGTCTGTAAGAAAATGTGTTAATTTTGTAAAACCAAAGTTGGAGGGATAGGGCATCTTGGTGGATGCCAAGAAAGATGTCTGTGGGCGCCACACTGCCTATCCCTGCACTAGTGACTGGTCTAGGCAAATGTGCCTCGACTACACGAGGCACAGGACATTGTGCTAACTCATAGCACAGTTTCAGTTTCCAATACCACAACGTAAGCACTGGGAGGAGACATGCCACCCTTCCTTGTGATCACTGTAGCATGCAAACAGGGGTTGGGTCTACCTAAAGGGTGCTGTTCTGTCTACATTAAAGGACAGTGGGCTACACATGTCCAGAGGGTGTAGACCTGACTCTAAGCAACCTGCTGGATTAGGAAAGAAACCAGGGAGTGTGATGTCCTGGTTCAGGTGTAAACAGCCTCGGGGAGGAACGTAGCATCCATTCTTAACACTTGTCAAAAGAGCACTCAGCCCAGTAGCTTGGCATACCAAGATAATGGCCACCTTGAAGGTGCGTAGGCTGAGGTAGGGATGTACAAAAGTGACTTACTTTTCGCGGATTATGTTGATGGTGGGGGGGGGGGAGGCATTCCGTTCCTGCCCCCCGGAATCCTCGAATGGCCGGCTGTGCTCCACGGCAGCTCCGCGGAGCAGCCGGCCAGGCCCAGCCCAGCCCAGCCCAGCCCCATCCACAGCCAGATTTCCAGCCGGGGGGGGGGAACTGTGTACGCAAATGGTGGCAGCTATGGCTGCCGCCATTTGCGTTCCTTATTTTTGGCCGTCTTAGTCTACGTAAATATTTACGTAGACTATGACGGCGAAAATAAAGGTGAACGCAAATAGCGTAGTGGGCACTATTTGAGTCCCATTTTGATTCACCGTTTTAGCCTACGTAAATATTTACGTAGGCTAAAACGGCGAATCAAAAAGGGACGCAAATAGCGCCCGCTACGCTATTTGCATTCCCCTTTATTTTCGCCGTCATAGTCTACGTAAATATTTACGTAGACTAAGACGGCCAAAAATAAGGAATGCAAATGGCGGCGGCCGTAGCTGCCGCCATTTGCGTACGCGGTTTTTTTTTTAAACCCACTCAGCCATGATAGGCTACGTAAAGATTTATGTAGCCTATCACGTCGTGTTTTTTTTTTTAAACCCACCCAGCCATGATAGGCTACGTAAATCTTTACGTAGCCTATCACGTCTTTTTTTTTTTAAAACAAGACTGGAAATGGCAGCAGCGGCGGCCGGTCAGAAGACCAGCCGCTGCCGCCGAAGCCACCGCCAGAGCTACCGCTGGAGCTGCTGCCGGAGCTGCCGCCGCCCAGAAGATCCGCCCCAGGTAAGTCTCATCCTGGGGAGGGTCCGCAGGGGCGGTGGGGGTGGCAGGCCGTTCCGCCACGGAGTTCGGGGGGCCGAAGGCACTGGCATTCAGCCTCACCGAGATCCGTGGCGGTATTTTCTGCCATCCCTAGGCTGAGGTCACAGGTGGCAAGTGGTTTGAATACTTGAACCATAAGTGCAGACAGAACTACAGACTATGTAGGGTCTAATATCCTCTGTTGGTGAGTCTGAGGTTTGATCCCCAAGTTGGTCAGGCAAAGACAAAGGTGGACCCACTGATGCAGAATTTGAGAAATACCCCTCCTGATCCAGAAACAGAATTTAAGAAATACATCTCCTCATCCAAAGACAGTTGAATACAGGTGGCACATTCACTGCTATCATAACCCCAATGGAAGGCTGGACAATGTTTGTCATGACTGATATCATGACTGAAGTAGTAGCCTCCCCAGTGGAGAAGGAGGAAGTTACTGGGCGCACAGGGTGATCAGGAGTCACTGGCAACAAAAGCGCCCAGAGTTCTGGAACTGCTGGCATGGCCAGGAACAGTGTCGGAACAGGATGGTCCAGGCTCCTGATCAAGGCCAACATCGCGGAACTGAGGGCAGGTGGCACAGAGGAGGGGATGGGAAGAACTGCCACGGCTGGAGCCAATGGAAGGACATGCACAACAGTTTTGACGGCAGAATCTAACACAGGCGCCTTACACAGCGTCGCCGTGACCATGGAGACGCCTGCTGATGTGCTGCATCTTGGCAACAGTGGTGTGTGATGGTGGGAAAAAGCAATCCTACTCTTTATGGGGGAAAGGCCCCAGCTCCCTCAGCTGTCACCACCAGCAGCCATTCCAGCAGGCTGAGCTGAGGGAGATGAGGAGAGCAGGGTCATTCCACCAGCCCTGATAATAGAATTAATTTTTCCCTCTTCCCTCCCCATTCCTTTTCCTTGTGTGTCATGTTTTTTGAGATTGTGAGCTTGAGAGCAGGGGCTGTCTTGTTTAACTGATATGTAAGCCGCTCTGGCAGGCTTTTTGGCTGAGGAGCGGCATAAAAATACGTCAAATAAATTAACAGGGGTAGGAATACCATGGCACTTCATGGTAGGTATGCCTTGAGGACCCACAGTTCCAAGGTCTAGGCCCAGAAGAGGAGGGAGAGTGGAAGATTCTAGGGGATCTTTGATCCCAAGATTGAGATAGAGACCTGGAGTACTGATAGTGGTCTGGTTCTCACGATGCAGAGCCCCAGTCTCTTCTGTCCAAATAAAAATCTGAGTAATGAGAATAGCTTGAGAATAACAGGTGGCAAGTAGCTAATTTCTCCACTGGATGCAGATTGTCTGACACTGCAGGATCTGGGGCTCTGCCCAACTTCTCTAAGACTGGTATACGGGAGGAGAGCACAGGAGGGGGCAACGGTATCGGTTGTGGAACCAAGGCCTCCCACACCAAAGACACAAGAAGAGCTGGAACGGGTTGTTCAGGACCAGGGGCAGCATTGGGGCATTCCAATTTAGTCAGACTACTTCTGTATCAGTTCCTCTTCCGGAACAGAAGGAGACAGGGGCTTAGACTTGGCCTTTTGAACTACAGCACTCAAGAGCTGAATGGATTGGACAGGAGCTGGCAGCAGTGGAGAATCAGACTCTGAAGGTCCTAATGATCCATGAGCTCTGGTGCCAACTACCTTGAATTTGATGGCCTGGGTATCACAGCAGGATCCATACATGCCTGTTCCATCGGGATGGGAGTAGCAAGCATCAGCAAGTCCAAGGTGGCATAGAACAGATAGTGAGCATAGATGAGTCGGCGCACTTAACCGAATCCACCACTCAAAGAGCTCGCTCCCAAAGAGTAGGCCTCAAACATGAGGAGCGATTATCTTTAGTGCCAACCATGACAATGCGGGCAGATTTCAATGACCCACCCTTTGCTGAGACACAGGAAGCAAAGGGCGTGCCCATCTGTGGGCAGCAGCTTGCTCCTGCAGTCCGCATGCTTTCTGAAGGGGGCCTGCAAGGCCCCAGGGCTGACGAGTGCTATGCTGAGGCGACAACAAATGCAGAACATGATGGAACCACAAAACATACGAGAGATAAAAACAGAAATAAAGGAAGAAAGAAGGAATGAAACTGTTCAGCACAATCCTCTCAGAGTGAGGAGACAGGGAAGGTTCTCAACGATGCTGCTGTGTGGTCAAAGAGAAGCTGATGGGGAAGACAAGAGACGTACCCTTTACGCATGTACAGCAGGCTGGGGGTGGGACAGGCTTTCCTGCCTAAATTTTTCAGCTTTAGAAAGTTCCTGACAAAGGCTCTGCACATATGTGTGGTGCACAGAGTCAATAAAGAAGAGCTGAAACTAGGGCGGGGGGCAGGGGGAGATTTTCAACTAAACTAGTCAAAACCCAGTCTCATATTCTCTTGATGACAATGTTATCTTTAGGGGATTTATGTAAAAAAAAAGTATAAAGAAATCTTGAATTTGGGAAGTTTACCTCTCTCTCAAAATTGTATATTTGTGGACAAATATAAATCGAATTAGAACTTTTGCCAAGCTTCATATGTGTATGGCATTTCCATTTCAGCTCTCCTTAAAAGCAAACACATTTTGGGGGGATCAATTTCAAACCAAGCAAGCAATTAAACATTTACACTGAACATTAAGACTGACCTGGACACTTCTTCTCACCCTCTTTTTCCTTATTGCTTCCTATTTGCTCCTTGGATCTGAAGTCTGATGAACTTTCTTCATTGTCTTCACTACGGAAATCCATGGGCTGAGAGAAATACAGAGTACCCTTTGTCACACCACACACACAAGACAGGTTACCTTTGCCTTTCTGAAGTGACAGGGGGAGCTTCCAGACAGATGGCTGCTAAGCGCTACCCATGGCTGCTAAGTGCTACCAGTCAAAAGGCACCGGCTATTCCACCTCGCCCTCCTTAACAGGAGAGTGAAGAAAAAAAGAGGGAAGCTGTGGGGAATCATGGGAGGGTTACAAATTAAAGACATTGTTGGCTGGGCCCCCTGGTAAATTCCATGAATGAGGCAAGGCTGGAAGCACCCTCCACATATGGTCCCTCATTTGTCTAGGTCACAAAATAAAACTCTTCATGAACAGGCTGTCGCGCTGAGTTTAAGTGAAGACCAAAACAAGTTAAAGATTGTAAAGGCCTTTGCATATGTATATACCCACACAATTGTAATAATAATAATGCAAAACTCAAAAGGGTGAGATTTACAACAACAAATAGAAGCTGACCAAGACTAAAGATATTGAACCCCAAAAATGTTGGCCCTCGTTTGCAGAATTCATGTTCAGGGTTGGCTCATGATGTTTTAGCACCTAGAAAACCCAAAAAGCAGGAAATAAAATACTAACCTAACTGAACGTTTACTGCCCTTTAATTAGCAACATGGTCTGAAAAATTTTCTGCAATGGAAACATTGCCATAGGTATTTGAAAAAATCCTTTTCTAAAAATGTGTTTCACAGATTTTATTAGCAACTTAATGAACAGCTTTAATATCAAATTGGAAGCTTCAAATAGTAATTCCCTTTCCCCCCTTTTCAAATGACCATGATATATGAAGCACATACTGTATATCATGCACAGTTCTTTGGATGTGCTCAAAATAAGAATGTTTGACAGTTTTCAGGTGTTCGTTATTAGTCTCATTTTTTTTTCTTTATATTTAAGCAAAACTAAAGGACGTGTATGCTATCAAGTTATCATATCTTAAAGTATTTACAGGTATTCCAATAAAAACAATTTTCAAGTAAAGAAGTAAAGCTTTGAATGTGTTGAATATAACATGGTGAGAAGCCGTGTAGGGGTGGGAGTTTGGCTAGCCACACCACCCTGCCTGAAAGTAATCACAGCACGCCCAGAGGAGGTGCAGCTAGCTGGCTGCCAGGTGCAGCTGATAAACAAAAGCAACATCAGGCAAGATATAAGAGCAGAGGAGGGCGTGGGGGGGAGAGGCCTGTTTGGGAAGTCAGACAACATATAGGCACGTTTTCTGTTGGGGACGCTAATTGGGATGGGGAACACGTTTGAAAAAACCTTAGCCTCTACAATGAGCCAGCTATCTCCTGTTTAGTGCCTAGCTGGAAAACTACTTAGCTTTCTTGAAGAACAGAGAGAGACTAAACATCTCTGAGAGGCATTATTGTTAGCAGCTTATCACAGACATTTAAACCACATTAAGGCATCATTCCTAAATACACTGGAGAGTAAGTCTCATTGAACTTAGAGGAGATTACTTTGGAATAAACGTGAGAACATAAGAAGAGCCCTGCTCAGACCAAGGGTCCATCTTGTCCAGCATTCTGTTCACACAGTGGCCAGCCAGCTGTCGACCAGGAACCCACAAGCAGGGCATGAGCGCAACAGCACCCTCCTGTCCATGTTCCTCAGCAACTGGTGCACATAGGCATTCTGCCTCTGGTACTGGAGGTAGCACGTAGCCATCAGGGCTAGTAGCCATTGATAGCCTTCTCCTCCAGGAATTTGTCCAATCCCCTTTTAAAGCCATCCAAGTTGGTGGCCGTCGCTACAGCCTGCGGTAGCGAATTCTGTAGTTTAACTATGCACTGCGTGAAGAAGTCCTTCCTGTTATCTGTCCTGAATCTCCCACCAATCAGCTTCATGGGGTGACCCGGGGTGAGAGAGGGAGAAAAATGTCTCCCTACCCACTTTCTCCACATACTTTGGGTTGCACTGCAAGTGTGCTTTATTTTATTTTTTCCCTAGTCAAGTTCAAAAATATTTGTTCGAAAAATTTTAGACGTACATATACAACATGTTAAAGTAATGTACTGCTTACTAAATATGTCTAATACACATGCTACAAAACTGTTCTTCCTTGCCCCACCTCTTCTGCAGCATCTATACTTCCCTTCTACCAATAATTCCTTGTTTCCCCCTTACAGTAGGTGTGTCATAGGCTCAACTGCCAGGGAATTCACCTGGGTGTTTCTGCTGATAAGAAACAATAGGATGTCAGCACAGGGCAAGCCCCCACTCCCAACCCACCAGACTACTGATGCTGTTAGCAATTGCCTTCTGCCATGTGCCAATAATAGTCTCTGAATCATGCTGGATCAGGTACTCGGAGCCTTCCTGTGTCTTCAGCTAGAACAGAACAGAAGTTTGTAAATGACACCCAGACAGAAGATGCTCCCCACAACCCCAAGCATTCAGAGAAGTGTCCCTAGATTTAATACAATTCACAAGAACTTCTACAGTCCCAACTATTACGCAGGACATTCCAGTACCTTGAGATTTCTAAGGTGAGAGGTGCCAGACCTCAAGCCACCCTATAACCTCACCTTCTGGCTTGACAACTTTGCCATATAATCCTAGATTTGTTCCCCCATCCCCAAATCCAGATATAGCAATGGAAAAGCATTCTATACATGCTGAAATGCACTCTTCTGATCATTCTTTCATAGAGAGAGCCATCATGTGTGTGTGTGTATATTTATTTATTTATGTGTTTATTTACGTATTTATTTAAAGGTTTTGGGGATAGGCCCAACCAAAATTAAGTTCTGGAATTTGTAATTTCCTCCTAAGGTTGATCTTGTTAGCATATAATTTGTTTGATGGTTGTCTTTTTGTATCATATACACTTCCTGTTGACTTTTTCTGTTAAATGCCTGTTCCCATAAAACGTCCAGGTCCTGCAGCAAACATCTAGTATAGGTGCTGTCCCATCTCCCTTCTGCATTTGGTGCTGTCACAAAGGTTGTTTCTGCACTAGTCCTTCGCTCTAGAATTACCATCCTTTGTTTGCTCCCTTTCCATGGGGAATCCACACATTGTTCCTGCTGTATTTATTCAAACTGGATGATTTGAGATTTTTTTTTTTTGTTAAAAATCCAAATTGTAATACCAGCCTATCCAATATGGACAGGAGAAGTGCTACCGAGGCTTAGGGTAACTGTCCCTTTAAATGGAAAACTTCCAGTCTGCACAGTCAGCCCATTTTATTGCTTTCTTACTCAGCATGGCTGGGGGATTAGTGATTAATTGCCCTTATTTGACCACCATTTGATCCCTGGGGTGGAGGATGTATTAAATGAAATTGCCCCTTGTGTAGTCAGCTTTTGTCCCACACAGGGCAAGGGGAATGTTACATGAATGGCTTCTTTCCATTATTACCCCATCACCCTTTTCTTTCCATTATAATAATAACATGAAATTTGGCTATAATAGAAAGAATCCAGTAACGTAACATTCCACTCACCCTGCATGAAACAAAAGCTGACTAAACAAGGGGCAATAATGACTAATCTGCCAGCCAGAAAGCAATAAAACAGGTGAACCTGCAAAACAGGAAGCTTTCAATTTACATTACAAAAGACTTTTTCCAGAATGGAATGTACTTGTGTGTAGACATTTCAGAAGATACTGGCACACGGGGAAGGACATTACTGGATATTAAGTGACTGTGCAGAACCTCTGTTTTAATTCCATTTCCAGCTAATTGTGGATAAACAATACCTCAGCAGTGCTAAAGGGACCTAGTGTAAAAACAATGAAGTACTGGCAACGGAGTCAAGAGAGCCCCAGGTAACATGCTGCACTAAAGGATGCATCTCATAGTGCTATGGTTGCACAGTGTGGCTTGAAATGTGCTTGGCAGTTCCTGAGGCAGGCTTTCTCTAGGAGAACACTGCACAGGTTTCTCTGCTACCCACCACCTGGAATTAGGATGCAGTATACACATGTTGACATTTGATACTTTTTAAAAACTCCTGCTGCACTCCCTCCATAACACTCATTTTTTTAAAAGCCACCCATATTTCAGAAGAGATAGAGTTCACTTTTAAAAAGAGGTTCAGCCTTCATAGAGGAGGATCCTTGCAGCCAAGAAGCATGCACAAATGTGATGGCATTCTCAGCATTAGAGGCTGCCTATTATGTCTTTGGTTTTTGAAAAATGTTCACTTTTCTCCAAGGCAGGGGAATTGATCTTCACAGAAACAGAAACAGCAACCCTCCCTTACTTCCAAGACATTCTTTTTGCTTGACTTGTCTTTGGTGGCCCAAGAAAGTGTTGCTCCATGAAGATCCACAGTGTGCTCTGGGCTACTCAAGACCGAAGGATGTTTCTAAGGGTGAAGTGAAGGAAAGAGACAGAAATCCTAGTTGTGTGACTGTTCACAACTACAGAGAAACAAGAATCCCATCCTCATTTATCCAGCAAATCATATCCTGTTCTATTCCCATGACTAGTTGTATTTTGCCTTCCTAGATGCCCAATTCCTTGCCAAGTCCATGCCAATTATAAGAGTTAGTTATGCACACATTTTCCCAAGTGAAAAGCTCTTTCTTCTATATGGAGCCAAAGATAAAGATAAATGAAACTGTGAGTTTTTTCAACATTAAGGACAGACGTTATTCTTAGATATGAAGGCCCTTAAAGTCTATAAGGCATCAATTTGATAAAAAAGAAACCACGGCACTGACACCCCTTGGTGGGCGATTTATTCATTAAAAGTAGTTTACCCCACCTTCCCTTCAAAGTCACCCAAGGCAGAACACAAAAAATTAAGAAAAAGCAAAAACAGACAACACAAGAGATAAAAGGTGACAGACAAATTTCAGAAGCTAATCAGTCCAGGAGTTAACACTAATAACCTGGAAGGCCAAATGCCGACCAGAAAAGAAAAAAAAGTTTCCACATGATGATGGAAGGCAAAATGTGCTTCTCAAGGGAGGGGTTCCAAAGCCTCGGTGTGGCCTCTCCCCTGCATCCCAAACAAATGTAGCTCTGATCTTAAAGAGCAGGCAGCTTCATATGAGGGAAGTTGGTCCATTAGGTTGGATTCATTAGATTCATTAGGTTGGATTCATTGGATTCACTCCCCAGCCTCTGCACCACTGGAATATCAACTGGTCTGCCCTTAAATCAGGGGAGCCAGCCAAGGCTGAGGACTTACCACACTGCCAGAAGCTGAATGCTTTGAGTCTTTGAAAAATGTTAAGACACCTCCTTCCAAGACTGTCCACGAAGAACTCCAATTCTTCCTAAGAGAAGACAAAAGAAAGGACGCCCCATACACAGGGCAGTGCTAAGTGGGTGACATGAAATGGAGAGGAGGGCAGGATTCCAGCTCAGAGAGAAAGGCCTGGCTGCCCTCAGCCAGCTGCCCAGCTTCAGTAGTCCCTATTTCCCACCATTTTTCAGCCACCAACTCTGTGTTAGGAGACATTTGCACACTCCTCCCTGGATTATTAAATGCTTGTCTCATGCCATGCACCTCTGTGCTGGATCAAGGCCTCCAATGATGGTGATGATGATTTATTACATTTATATACTGCTCAATAGCCAAAGCTCTCTGGGCGGTTTACAAAGATTAAAAACATTAAAAATACAATATACAGTGATTAAAAACCATTTACATTAAAAAAAAAACCTGAACAGACAAAACACACCAAAGAAAAATATATCTAAAATAACTTCAAACAAACAATCTCAAAAGCAAACAACCGTAACCATAAGACATTCCAGGATCGATTAAAACTTATCGTATGCTGCCGAATGCCTGGGAGAAAAGAAAGGTCTTAACCTGGCACCGAAAAGATAACAATGTTGGTGCCAGGCGGGCCTCATCGGGGAGATCAGTCCATAATTTGGGGGCCACCACTGAAAAGGCCCTCTCCCTTGTTGCCGTCTTCCGAGCTTCCCTTGGTGTAAGCAGCTGGAGGAGGGCCTTAGATGTTGAGCGTAGTATACAGGTAGATTCGTGTCAGGAGAGGTGCTCTGCCAGGTATTGTGGTCCCAAGCCGTGTAAGGCTTTATAGGTTAAAATCAGCACCTTGAATTGGGCTCGGAAACATACAGGCAGCCAGTGCAAGTGGGCCAGAGTCGGTCTTATATGTTCGGACCTTCTGGTCCCCATTATCAATCTGGCCGCCTCATTTTGCATGAGCTACAGCTTCTGAACCATCTTCAAAGGCAGCCCCACATAGAGTGCACTGCAGTTATCTAACTTGGAGATTACCAGAGGATAGACAAATGAAGCCAGGTTATCCCTGTCCAGATAGGGGTGAAGCTGGGCCACCGACCAAAGTTGGTAGAAGGTACTCCGTGCCACTGAGGCAACCTGAGCCACAATAACTTGCATGTGTGAAACAGAATAGCACCAGTTCAGTGAGTTACTTCCTCTTTAGCACAAATTTGCCAGTTTGACTGTAACAGTAAACAGTAAAATGGCTTATGCTAAAATTCCAAAATCCACGGTCAGGCAATACCTTTATTAAAGGTAAAGGTGTCCCCAACCAGTCGTGTCCGACTCTAGGGTGCGGTGCTCATCCCCGTTTCTAAGCCGAAGAGCCAGCACTGTCCGAAGACGCTTCCGTGGTCATGTGGCCGGCATGACTGAACACCGAGGTGCACGGAACGCTGTTACCTTTCCCGCCGAGGCGGTACCTATTTATCTACTTGCCATTTCTTGCTTTCGAACTGCTAGGTTGGCAGGAGCTGGGACTGAAGACAGGAGCTCACTCTGTCATGCAGCACTCGGGTCTCGAACTGCTGACCTGCCGACCTTCCAGTCTGCAGTTCAGCGTCTTAACCACTAAGCCACCGCGGCCCCCAATACCTTTATTAGGACCTCCCAAATATGCACAAAATTGTGGCCAAGCTTTCAAGATGTCCAGATCTCTTCAGCAGGCAAGATGTTTCAGAAAGCAGGTTGGGATGGGATAAGAGGAGAAGTGGGTGGGGGACTGACAATGTTTAAGTAATGGAGTCTGCATGGTGGAAGACTTCATGACTTCAACATCAAGTTAGACTCTCCCCCCTTTCTTCTCCCTCAAACCTACTTTTTCTTACAACTTGCCTGATGAAGAGATCTGGAGATCTTTAAACTGCTGACAATTTTATGAATATTTGGTTACCTCTAATAAATGTATTTCTAATAAATGTAAATCTATAATTTAGCTACGTCTGGCTGGATTCCAGAAATGTGATTGCTGCCCTAGGTATATTGGGAGATTAAAAAAAGAGGGGCCATTGAAACTGAAACAGTTACTAGACTAACTAAACCCCAAAATATTTCAGAGGGGTAGTTGGGTCAGTCTGTCACAACAAAAACAACAGAAGCTTGTGGCACCTTAAAAGACCAACGGCTTTATTGTAGCATAAACATTCACGCACCAGAGCTGCCTCCATCAGCTTCCACAGAAGTTTATGCTACAATAAATCTATTACAAGTCGGGATGAACGGACTCACCTCTGTCTGGGTTTATTGGTGGCTTGCCGAGCTGCCTCCCCGTAGCGAGCCAAGCCGTGATTATGTGCAAAATGGCGGGGAAGAGGGGGAAATGGGGGAAGAGGGGAAGAGCTGCTCACTTTTAATGAAGAAGCTAAAATCCACAATTATCCAGCACCTGAAAGCTCCCTATGGCAGCACCCCACCACCTCAGTTTCGCCACATTCCAGCAAACTGTCAGGGAATTATAGCTCCCACCCCGTTTTTTCTGTTATGTGCACTTTTCATTGAGGCTAAAATCCACAATTATCCAGTACAGCATCTGAAGGATCCCCGTGAGAGCACCCCACCTTCACAATTTTGCCCCATTCCACTAAACTGTCAGGGAGTTATAACTCCCACCCCCTTTTCCCCTTTATGCACACTTTTCAAGCTGAGAAGTAACACAAGCATCAGAGAAGGATCACAATTCCCTGATCGCGCAGCCCGGATACAACGAAGTTACACATGCACCAGAGAAGCTCCAAAGTAATACATGCATCAGAGAAGGATTGTGATTCTCTGATCACATGGCCCCGATACAACGAAGTTACACAAGCATCAGAGAAGCAGTGAAGTTACACAAGCAAAGATGACATGATCGGCCACCATTTCCGTAAAAGAAGCCTTATGCAGAACAGGGAACAGCTGCCATTTCACACATAATCACGTCTCTGTGGAGATTGGCAGCTCTGCAATGCTCGTCGGCCACTCACCAAACCCTCCAGCAGCTTGTGTGGTGCAGTGAGTGGGGACAGGAGAAGGAGGCGGCCCAGAGAATGGGGTCCAGAGGGGTGACTAGGGCAGAGTCTGTTGGACTCCACCCCCTTCCAGGACATCTGCATCATCCCTAGTCACAAGGTTCTGCTGTTGTTTTTACCAAAAAGGTTCCCTTCCGACTTGTAGTGGTGCACTGCAAATTGAGCTCTAATTTTAGTAAGGAAAAATAGTGCAGGAAAAGGAAAAGTATCTTCCCGGAGGTCTAGTTACTTAAGACTTCTACCTGTTTGCAATTTTCCTCACAATTTTCCTGGGGCATATCTGTCATATTACCACACAGCCCATTAAGTGACACATTCAATAATACATGTGTGAATCAGCTGTAAATGTAAGGTACACCTGCCCCCCTTCCCAGAATTAAGTGCTTCCCTGAAAAGCCCACCCAACCCCCACTTCCAAATGTTATTTCCTCAATAGTTTTACCATTTCAGAAGCCTAAAGAAAAGATTCTGGTTATTTTCCATCTCTAGCTCACACTCCTTCTAACTTGTTCACATAGAAGGTTTAACAGTGGATCCAGCAGTATGTGTACAGACGTGCGTGCACACACAAGTGTTACTGTTTCTCCTGCCACTAACATTTGCCCCCCCCACACCCGATATCCATTTTTATGCTAACGCACTTAACCAGAAAAAGTTTCCACATGTAGCAACCTCAGTACTTCTAAGAAGTAGTTATATCTAATATCCAGATACAAAGAATCATTTCAAGCAGCTTGCTGTTTAGACAGAGTTTGGAATTATTTATTATTATTTAAATGACAATTTATACAAATTAGAGCTGTCACCTGATTAAAGAAATCTTACTCAACTGTATGAGCTTTAGTAGGTTAAAGTGGGATATGATTTTAAAACCACAGTTCTGAAGACAAAACACTTTGCTTTTAGATTATGGATGTACATGTCACTATAAACACTGTCTTAGGATCAAGCTACACGCAACAGGTGAGTAAAACTCTTAGGGTGCAATCCTGTGGCCATTAGACAGTGGCTAGATGGCCATAGGATATCTGTTTTTCCGGGAACCAACTTCAGAGCCCGTGCTCCGAGGTCAGTTCCTGGAAAACCGACCTCCTCCTACTTCCGCACTGCCTCCGAGGCAGCACGGAACAGCCCTGTCCTCTGTGCTTGCAAGAGGAGAGCGGAGCGGCTGAAAAGGGGTGTTCCGGGGGGCATTCTGGGACGGGGAGGGCGGAAATGCCTGTATGACACATCCAATGTGTCGTACCGCAGCCTCCTTCCCTGTTCCGTCCTCCCGCAGCTAGACAGCTGCAATCGGCTGTGTAGCTGAAAATGCAGGGCAGGAGAAGCGCGGAGGGAACGATCCACTCCATGCTTCTCCCGCCCTGCATTGGATAGGCAGTCACCTCCAAGTTCAGAGGTGGCCACCTATCTGAATAGGATTGCGCCCTTAGAGAGCAATCCTACGGCCACTAGACACTGTCTAGACACCCATAGGATTTTTCAGTTTCTGGGAACCAAGGTAATCTGACCTTGGTTTCCAGAAACCATGTTCCTTGCCCCCTCGTAGCCAGAGCAGCTCTTTCTGCACCACCACCATCTCTGTGGTCCTGCAGTGGGGAGGAGACTGCGGAAACTGCTTTGGACAGTTTCCTATTGGTTCGCCGTGCCTCTTCCCTCCCTCTCCCTGAAGCCGTGGCTCCACAAGTGCAGGGGGCTGCAGCATGGAGGAAAGGATCCCCTCCGTGCTCTGCCTGCCCTGCATTGGATCGGTGTCGGCCTCCAACTTCAGAGGCTAATGTCTCTCTCCACAGAACTGTGCCCTTCATGTCTTTTGCTATTACAAAAAGCAGCTGTGGAGAGGTGGCCAGGGTGGTTGGGGTGAGTCATCTAGCCCTTTTCCCCAAGCCCCCAGAAGTGGCTACTAGCAGAGGGGAAGCCGTATGTGCTTAAAAAACAGCAGCTCGGGAGGGGGATGGAACTGGATCGGGGCTATGGTGTGGGTGCAAATAATTAGGCCCCCCCAATCCCAAATCCACAATTGCCCACACACTTTTATTTAAATAGAATGAGGTGTCAGGAGTTCCAGTCATGAAACCCCCATATAATTTGTCTTTTCCATGATGACACCTATCACCCTCTATTTTTTTTTTAAGTCCTTCTTGATTAACAGGGACATCTTTTAAAGAAAACAGAAGATATATATGAATATGATTGATTAAATATCTAGTAGGAATAAGGAAGAACAGATGATTCCACAATTCCTTTTGTAATCCACCTTTATATCCCATATGGAAATGAGGTTTAAGTAGGCGCAACGATTCCCAAGTTTATGCAGCAGGATGGGCTGAGGTGTGCCTCAAAAAATTAAGCCACCATGTGGCTTAACTAGGGACGGACAAATCTGTTTTGGTTTCTATAACTTTTTCATTTGTTAAAACACAACCTTGTTCCATCCTACTTCCACATCAGTTTGTTCACATTTTTAAAACTCTGCATGAAAATTCATATGCATTTTTATATGCAATTTTACCTAGCACAATGCATTTTGCAAGCACGTTTCCCTAATATATGACTTTTTGTATACAATTTCCTCTAAAGTACACATTTTTGTTTGGAGAACTGCAATGAAAAATCTGGAGGAGTGCGAGAACCAAATGCTAATTGTGTTCCAGTTTGCAAATGATGTTGTGAAGTACAAATTAGATCAGTTCATATTAAAATGCAAACCAAATGAATGTTGGCACCTTCCCTAGATATGTCCACCTCTCTATCCCCATTCAACTAGGAAGGACCCATCCTCCTCTCTGCCAATGCACGGGGAGTGACATCATCCAGAGGGAGGAAGTAAACATGCACCAGGATTCCAGGGTGTAGTCTGTGCTACTGCTGACTGGCCTGGGGTAATCCCACAAGCACCATCAGTGACCAGAAAGCAGGGCCCCATCTCTAGGCCCTGACTGACCGGACAAAGGAGATAGCAGGGCATCAGGAGGCAATATCAATTGCTCTATCCCACTGTTGGAAAGAAGATGATGCCCATTGTTCAAGAAAACACTTACGTATCCCTTTAGACTTTAAGAGTGAAGTGTGCCTCCCGTTTTAAGACAGGAAAAAAACCAATGGCCCCTCCATGCTTCCCTCCTTATCAAAAGCTCAAGAAATGTTGAAATAGGTGTGTGTGTGTGTGTGTATATTGTTGTTGTTCAGTCGTTAAGTCGTTAAGTTGTGTCCAACTCTTCATGACCCGATGGACCATAGCACGCCAGGCCTTCCTGTCCTCCGCTCTCTTCCAGAGCGTACTCAAGTTCATATTCATTGCATCGGTGATGTTATCTAGCCATCTCATCCTCTGCTGTCCCCTTCTCCTTTTGCCTTCACTCTTTCCCAGCATCAGGGTCTTTTCCAGTGAGTCTTCTCCTCACATTAGGTGGCCAAAATATTTGAGCATCAGCTTCAGTATCTGTCCTTCCAGTGAGCAGTCAGGGTTGATTTCCTTTAGGATTGACTGATTTGACCTCCTTGCAGTCCAGGGACTTGTAAGAGTCTTCTCCAGCACCACAGTTCAAAAGCATAAATTCTTTGGTGCTCAGCCTTCCTTATAGTCCAGCTCTCACAGCCATACATTATTACTGGGAAAACCATAGCTATGATTAGACGGACCTTTGTTGGCAAGGTGATGTCTCTGCTTCTTACTCTGCTGTCTAGGTTTGCCATAGCTTTCCTCCCAAGGAGCAAGCGTCTTTTAATTTCATGGCTACAGTCACCGTCTGCGGTGATCTTGGAGCCCAAGAAAATAAAATCTGTCACTGCTTCCATTTCTTCCCCTTCTATATGCCAGGAAATGATGGGGCCAGATGCATGATCTTAGTTTTTTTTAACGTTGAGTTTCAAACCAGCTTTTGCACTCTCCTCTTTCACCCTCAACAAGAGGCTCTTTAGATCCTCTTCGCTTTCTGCCATTAGGGTGGTATCATCTGCGTATCTGAGGTTGTTGATAATTCTCCCGGCAATCTTAATTCCGACCTGTGATTCATCCAACCTGGCGTTTCTCATGATGTACTCTGCATATAAGTTAAATAAGCAGCGCGACAATATGCAGCCTTATCGTACTCCTTTCCCAATTTTGAACCAATCGGTTGTTCCATGTCCGGTTCTTACTGTTGCTTCTTGTCCCTCATACAGGTTCCTCAGGAGACAGGTAAGGTGGTCTGGTACTCCCATCTCTTTCAGAATTTGCCACAGTTTGTTGTGATCCACACAATCAAAGGCTTTAGCGTAGTCAATGAAACAGAAATAGACGTTTTTCTGGAATTCTCTTGCTTTCTCCATGATCCAGTGAATGTTAGCGATTTGATCTCTAGTTCCTCTGCCTCTTCGAAACCCAGCTTGTACTTCTGGTAGTTCTCGGTTCACATACTGCTGAAGCCTAGCTTGTAGGATTTTGAGCATCACCTTGCTGGCATGTGAAATGAGCGCAATTGTACGGTAGTTTGAACACTCTTTGGCATTGCCCTTCTTTGGAATTGGAATGTAAACTGACCTTTTCCAGTCTTGCGGCCACTGTTGAGTGTTCCAAATTTGTTGGCATATTGAGTGCAGCACTTTAACAGCATCATCTTTTAGGATTTTAAATAACTCAGCTGGAATAGTGTCATCTCCACTAGCTTTGTTGTTAGTAATGCTTCCTAAGACCCACTTGACTTCACTCTCTAGGATGTCCGGCTCAAGTTCAGTGACTGCACTATCATGGCTATCAGGGACATTAAGATCTTTCCTGTATAGTTCTTCTGTGTATTCTTTCCACCTCTTCTTAATCTTATCTGCTTCTGTGAGGTCCCTGCCTTCTTTGTCCTTTATCATGCCCGTCTTTGCACAGAATGTTCCCTTGAGATCTCCGATTTTCTGGAAAAGATCTCTAGTCTTTCCCATTCTGTTGTTTTCCTCGATTTCTTTGCATTGTTCTTTTAAGAAGGCCTTCTTGTCTCTCCTTGTTATTCTCTGGAAATCTGCATTCAGTTGGATATATCTTCCCCTTTCTACTTTTGCTTTTCGCTTCCCTTCTTTCCTCAGCTACTTGTAAAGCCTCATCAGACAGCCACTTGGCTTTCTTGCATTTCTTTTTCTTTGGGATGGATTTCGTTGCTGCCTGCTGAACAATGTTACGGACCTCGGTCCATAGTTCCTCAGGCACTCTGTCTATCAGGTCTAATCCCTGAAATCTATTCCTCACCTCCACTGTATATTCATAAGGGATATGATTTAGGTCATACCTGAACGGTTTAGTGGTTTTCCCTACGTTCTTCAATTTAAGCTGAAATTTTGCAAGAAGCAGCTCATGATCTGAGCCACAGCCAGCTCCAGGTCTTATTTTGACTGACTGTATAGAGCTTCTCCATCTTTGGCTGCAAAGTACATAATCAATCTGATTTCAATATTGACCATCTGGTGATGTCCATGTGTAGAGTCGCCTCTTGTGCTGTGTGTGTGTGTGTGTGTGTGTGTGTGTGTATATATATATATATATATATATATAGCATTGTGGTTGTTTTTAGATTACTGTACCAAATCCAGATCAAAACATTTATATTTGATTCTTAATGTGGCCTCAACCTCCTTGCACCCCGTCTGGTTTTGAAATGAGTCTTTTTGATTTTGTTTCTTTTCATTAAATTCAGTTTTAATTAGGTTTTTACATACCTATACTTAATAGAGAACTGTGGGGGGGGGGTAGCAGAAATTCTCAAGACACACTAGCAAGTCATTCTTACCTCAAGCGTTTTCCTTTATCAGCAGTTTTTGTCCGATGGAGCATCCCAGCCTTTTCAAGCGTTTGGAACTGGGGAGGAGAAAAAGGCTGTAGTTTAAGCCTGCCCTGGTTGTTGTGGGATCTATCTCTTCCAACTTTCCCATTCCTTCCCTGCTAAGGGAAGCATTTCAGCCTCTCTCACACTACTTATGTGAATGTCTGTGATGTGGAAGAGAGAGCACAGGAAAGGTATTTGTACTAAAAATGAAAAGGTTTTACATTTGCATCACAAAGCTGGTTGAAACAAGAGAGCCCCTTTTCACCTTCACCTGGGAGTGGAAACACTTTTATGATTCCTTCTCTGCTCTGAAATGCTCCCAGCTTTGTCTTGGTTCTAGAAATGTTCCCTATACGTAATCTTTTAGCTCAACCTTTTGGTCCTCACCCCAGAAACTAAACCCACAGAAGCAGCTGTGTTGGTGTGTATTCTTCCAGTTTACTTTTGGCTCCCTTCTTCCTCCCCTTGTTGTCTCCTCCTCCATCCATGTTTAGGGGACATATTAAAAGAAGAGAAATGTTAGGAGCTGTGGGTACAGGAGCTGGCAGCTTGGGGAATGAGGGGAAATTTGGGCCTTGGCTCATCATCCTGCGCTAGAGCTGGGCATTTCCTGGGGGCCATTTTCACACACAAAGCCCATGAGCACTCTGTGGGACTCCCCCCAGAAAGAAACAAACCAAATTGCCAGCAAACCGCTCCATAGCGCTACAATGGTTAAATGTAGCTTGCTTCCAAGCTAAATTAAATCCTTTTGATGCTCCATAACAGCTACAGAAGCCAATCTTTTTTTGGTAAAAGAAAAAAAAAAACACCAATTTCATGGGCAGTGGAAGGGAGCATTTGGGGTGGGGGGAGCAGCAGAGGACACATGCGACCAGTGGACCACATGTCGTCCACCGCTGCCTTGCACCATCTCTTCACCAGCCACCTTTCCAAGGATGGTCCCAGCGGCTCCAAGTGCACAAGGGACCAGAACATTTGCTTATCTTCCTGTTGTGGTGGGATATGGAAGTCCCACTTCACATTTGCCACCACCAGTTTCCTTACCTGCTCCCCCTTTGAACTAGGGAAAGCCAACAGATTGGGTGACCAATTCCCGAATGGACTGCTGTCCAGACTGGACCCGCTGCTGGTACTGTGGTGATGGCTGGACAGGGTTACCTGAGCGATATAATTTAATTAGCAGAATCCGCATGAAACACAACTGAGGCATCCCACAGGCTAAATGATCCCCAGGGCCCTGGCCCCATTCACCTTTCCATTTATTCATGTTGATGAGCTCACTCTATCCCAAGAGGAGAGTCTTACATCAAATAGATGGGCCTACATCACCCTTAAAGAGGTCTCAAATCCAGTAAAAAAAACCAAGACAAAATGTTAACTTCTTAAAAATATAGTTTTCCTCAAGAATTAAAATCTCAAGACCAGCAGCAAGAAGGATCTCCACCTTGAATTTCTGCCTCCTGCCCAATTATTAAATAGGAGAAGGACCCAGCCAGGTCAAAAGAGTAGGAAGTGTATTTTCACAGGGCAGCTGGTTTTATTTACCATTTTAAGTAATCTACTGTATACTTGATCGCTTGCTAATACTCAGTGATAATCAATTTATGTTTCCTGAATGGGAATTAATGGCTTGGAGAGGCCTTTTCAATGGCTTATGAAAATTGTTGGCTATTAGCCAGAACACACCTCCCAGCTAGACTTGCGTTCCCAGTTTGCGTGTGTGGCAGAAGGAGAAATAGAGTTTGGGAAGCTGGAACGTAGCCAGCAAGGAGAAACAGGGCTGAGTTTTGCAGCTGGTTTGCAAAAGTAGCCTTTGGGGCTACCAGCGAATGTAGCTGGCTTCTGAGATAACAGAGTAGGCCTTAAAGCAGCCTCCCCAACCTGGTGTCCTCCAGATGTGTTGGACTACAATTCCCATCATGGCCATTGGCCATGCTGGCTGGAGATGAGAGCTGCAGTCCAAAACATCTGGAGGACACCAGGTTGGGGAGGGGGTTTCACAGACGAGCACCGTCTCCGAGGGCTTGCCTCCCCCCGCATGTTAGGTAGCTGTGCGCAGACCTCACTAAGGCAAGGTCACATCTCACAAATCAGATGTGGTGATATTCACCCAACTGGCAGCTGAGCGGTTATGTTTTGTTTAGTAAGTAGCAGATGGGGGCGAAAACTTGAGTGGAACCCCTTCCTCTGCATGCTTAAACAACTGAAATAGCTATCCATTTGCTGCCATCTCATGGTGCCCTGCGTACTGCCCCAGAGTGCCCCTCCCCTCCTCGTGGAAAAGCAGCATTGCCCTTGTCATGCCCTGCCCCACAGCCTTTCCAAACCCTTCTTACCACGTCCGAGACATAATGGCCGCTATCAGACACCAGCCCCTCCTGGCTGCCGTAGGAGGCCCAGCCTTGGCATGCTGAGGGAACACAGGGATAGCCCAGCTGCTTGTAGGAGCCAACTGGAGAATAATCTTCTTCAGGGTAGTGTTCAAGTTCATCAGGAGAAAGATTGGGGTAGTCAGTTTCTGGAGTTGGTGGCTAAATAAAATTCCAGACCGAGGTCAGCAACACACACGCAGCATATCCCTCCACGGTTAACTATTCAGGGGGCTGCAATCTCTTCAGAGACCCCTCACCCCCCGCCCCACCCCTTGCCAGAGGATGGGACCAGCCATTGCACAACTTTGGGCAAACACCAAATCAAGGGCATGTTCTGCTCCGTGCTGGGCTGGTGACAACATGCAGCCCCAGGCCAGTCCACCTGCCGCAGATTTGGCATGAACAGTGAACATGAACACTGACGTCCCGCCAGATCACTGTCCTGGGCCCTCCACCCTCAAGCCTGGGAGGCAGGCCAGCAGCATCCCCAGTCTGTCTCATTAGCCCAGCACCAGTGGCAATCCCTCCAGGCCAGCCCCAAGAGGGAGGGGTTTCCTGGTCAGGGAAATGGAATTCGTACGGACCATAGCAACCCCTTACCCCAGCCCCCTCTAGCCTGTCCTGATGCTACACCCAGTACTCAGAGCTGGGTCAGATGGACTCCCTCCACCCACCCACCCAAGTCTCAGTAATGCATGCCAGGCCAGCTCCTTCATCCACAACTAACGCATGGATGAGCATGATCTTATTATGATCATGGCATTAAGCAACAGCACTCCCAGGCTAAAGGGCATTGCAGAAGAGTCACTGGTACCTGGGAGTTGGAAGAGGGACAAGAGGGGAAACAGCAAGTAAGCATCTGCTTCCCCATCTCCTATGATGTCCCCCCTCCCCATATCTTCCTCTACCCATGATCACTTCAGTAGAGACACCTCCTTCTGAGCCCCCAGGGGTATCACCACTGTTAGGCTACGCTGCCTCAGCTCTAAAATCTTTAACCACTACCATCAAAATAAACCCTCTATACCTAAAAGAAACTTAGTAGCCTGGTTCCTACAGTGTAGCCATGGGACTGACACCGTCGCTAGAGACAACCTTTCAAAAACAACAAAATTTAAGACATTTATTAAGGGGAAATATTTACAAAAGGGAATACAATGTCACTCTATAATAAGTTGAGATTGCTGAAAGAAGGGGTGCAGAACATTTGGGTGCTAGGCTCCCTCATTCAGCCTGCATCACCTCCTGGGGTTCCCCGCCCTCTGGAGGAACCCACATAGGCATCCCCAGTGTTATCTCCAATCTGAAACTGGAAATAACAGCAGGGAATCTCCTGTGCGCTGGCTGGGGATGTGGGGATGCAGGCAGCAGGGATTTGTCCCACATCAGGAAGGGCAGCTGCTATTCCTGGTGCGGGCCAAGTAACTTCATGTGGCACCAGGGTGTCCACAGGGGCACCAGGAGCTGCTCTAAGACAGGGGCCATGTCCATGGGGGCACCAGATACAGCATGAGGCCAAGGAGTGGGCTCTCCCAGCACCAGCAGAATCCCTTTCTCTGTGCTGGGAGGAATGTAAACAGGGGACAGGGCGATGATGTCGACAGATGGGACCATGCCCACAATGACGTCAGGCAGCCTACAGTGGGCCTGGTGGGGGGCAATCTGGCCCTCCACCCCGAAAACACTTCTGCACCCCTGGGCTAAAGGTTCCTAAATTAAATATACTTGGTTAAAATTTCTAGTAGGTAAGAGCCAGCATGGCTCTTCATATGTTTTTAGAGTTTTCCTCAGCCAAATAAGTTCTTAATAGCTTTTCCTTCAGAGAGCAGGTTTCCCTAAACTCCACCCCAACCAATTCCTCAAAAAAAGGAATAGATGCTGTACATCTTCCTCTTCTTCCAGCTTCTTCTGCCTTCTAGCATGATTCAGATGCTTCAGGGACTACCTGCTGGCATTCCCTCTGGTTGTGCATAAAATAAGAACCTAAAGTGTTTATGTATAATTTGGTTTTCTCATAAATTATTAAATTTAAAAGTATAGGTTATTCAGACAATAATCACAAAGTTATTGTTTACTTTTAAATGTTTTTAATTTCAGTGATAATGTTATGAGCAAACCAAGCTGTACGTAAAACATTTTATGTTCCTAAAGTGACTTTAGATATGTAAAAACACAGTATTCCCTATTTTTCAATTTCCCCCAATTCCCATTTTTTCCCTAGGGAAAATTCGCTCAGGACCCCTGGCCCCCAGTTCAAAATCACAGGACGTTTTATATCTCTACTCTGAATGTGAGTCACCCTTGATCCCCACTGACTGGACTAGCCCTTAATGGACCATCCATCCAATCCATCAAGATTTCCCTCCTCATCCCAATACTACATAACCCCCTTAATTTACCCTCTGATCCACAGGGCTGTAGGGAGCAAATACAGGCTGCATCTCTGGGTAGCCGAGCGCTTCGTTTGCGTGGGGTGCATCCCACGATGTCTCGCCTGTT
Organism: Heloderma suspectum; assembly: GCF_057233095.1. NCBI lineage: Eukaryota > Metazoa > Chordata > Lepidosauria > Squamata > Helodermatidae > Heloderma > Heloderma suspectum. Next base: position 126,564,558 of record NC_139462.1, on the reverse strand, counting down.
GTTGTGTTATAGAAGAACACCTGCCCACTGGCCTCGTCTACATATTGGTCCCACTCGGCAGGTGTGGCAGGGCTCAGGGCCAGTGAGTGGGAGCGAGAGTTGGCAGGACTTGCACTATTCGCGGGAGCGTCAAAGGGAGACTCCCATGTCGTTTGGCCCGTCACGGGGTTGTAATAGAACAGATGACCGCTATCTGTGTCCGTGTGGGTCTCCCAGTGGTTCAGGGGGCTCCTGAGCTGCGCCTGGAGCGTGGCTTCAGCACTGCCGGCGGTGGTAGCACTCTGTTCCAACTGAAGCTCCTGCAGATTCACATACACGGGATCTGTGGCCACTGCCTCACATGGCTGCAGGACCAATAAAGAGAAGTCATCCAACTGCATCATCATACAGCAGCTTTCCCCAGCCTGGTGCCCTTCAGTTGTTTTGGACGACAAGTCCTCGGATTCCTGGCCATTGGCCATGCTGACTAGGGCTCAGAGGAGCCGAAGTCCACGACATTTGGAGGGCACCAGCCTGGGAAAAAGTCATACAACATGATACATAGATGCCGAACTACATAAGCCTCCTATGACAATACCTGGCTGGATCCCTACAGTTTGGTCAGCTTAACCTGACCAGCTCTATCTTTTTAAAAGTCCCAAACCTCCCTCCTTCCACCATTAGCTGCTCACTTCCTTTTGTAAGTTTTATTTTCTTTGTGGCAGAAGCATCAAATCCTCCCCCCCCCCGCTTCATCCTGCTAGATAAATAATGCTAACTCAACTTTTAACATCCTATGCGTGCATTTCATTTAGAGAAATGTCCTCATTCTTGCCACACTCTTCTGTGGGTGTTTTAACTGAGCCAATGGCTGCATTTGCACATAATAAGGCAGGAGTCTTGGCTTGATAAACCATGATGTGAACAAGCTGCATGCTGGTCCACAAAGCCCTCTCACTTTGTTCCTCCCTTCACGCAAGTGGGGAAACTAGCCAAGGAGGGATAGGTTAGCATTACATCCAAACCTCGGATTATGGTTTATTGTGCCCAAACAAGTCAGGATTCATAAACCAACCACAAACCCTCGTTTAAAGCTGGCTTACAATCCTGGCTTGCTTGGGCACAATAAACCCTTTCCCTGCCTGGTTTCTTTACCCACTCACAGGAGTGAATTGGCTGGGTTCACAAGCACATCATTCATTCTTATTATAGTTTAGTAAGTCATGATTACTGGCTTAAAGTGATGTGTGAACATGGCAATGGCTTTCCTCACCTTTTAAATTAACAGTTCAACACTTAAGAAGTCTTAGTTCAGATTTCCCCACTTTGCTTAGAGTGGAGCTTTCTCTGGATGGTTGTTACAAGTCTAGCTCTGCATAGTTGTGTCCAACACAAATTGGCCCAGTCCCTTTCCCTTAACAGAATGCTTCTGTCAATTAAAGGGTATGTCTGGAAAATTAAAAGAGCTCTGTTAGGAAGGGTAGTCCATTACTTTCTATAAACCTACCTGAATGCAGTTCACAGCTACCTGAGGCACCCAAAAACTCAGGCAACATGTGGCCAACTACTTTGAAATGGCTGGAAACAAAGGGGTTTAGGAAACTTTGTACATTTGGAGTGAAATTCTGCTGGCCATAACAGTTAGTAAACTTCTTTAGAAGCTGAGAGTCAGGATAGAAATCTTTAAAAGAAATTATAGAATACCTATATCCAGGGCCATGCAGTGTAGAAAAGGGTTTTTTTTGCCCTAGGAATCCTGCCTGTTTCTACCTTTTGCCAGTTCTGAAGCATTACTTCCTTTTTTCTTTAAATTAAGTTCCATTTTTACTTTTTATTTGCATGCTGTGCCTTGGGGTTTTCATCACTGCTTACTCCACATTACTGCTCTTGCTTGCAGTGTATACCAGGCTGATCGCCAAATAATACTGGGATTATTTTCATACGAGGATTTTATTACGGAACCAGCTGGAACAGCTAGACAGTGACAATCTGCTGAATTATAAAACAAACAAGTTTTGTCTTTTTGGAGTCAAAAGGGGTCAAGTGGCACCCAGGACGGGTTGAGGGGGAAAATCTCTCTGCACCACTGGCCTGTTGCACATCCCTACCCATGAAGATCAGCTGTGCAGACCTTGCTTAAAAAAACCCTATCCCCCAATGTCAGAAGAAAGCTAGATAAGTGTACTTGAGAAGTAGAACTGCAACCCCCTTCCCTCACCCCTGCTCCTATGCCTTTTAACAGCCATGCTGCTCCTTGCCTCCCCAGCTTATTTCTGCAAATCAAGCTACTGTGAAAGGCCCAGGAGCAGCTAAGGCCAGTTTTTCTGGTTGGTTGTCATCAGCCCCTATTGAAAAACCACAATGACAAAATAAAGCTTGAGTAAATATTAGGTAAAAATATGTAGAACAGATCACAATGCTAAGATTCATTTCAGTGGCCAGAAGTTTATGTAGATGTTTTCGGAATCTGGAGCTGAAAGACAGAACAGCATTTGGAATCTAAAGTAAAGAGCAACGGTTGGATTAAAGAGGCTTTTCTCTGGGCTCCACCTTTTTTCTTCAATTCCCCCTTTAAAAAAAAATAAAAATTTCAGCTTTCTTTAGCTAAATGTAAAAAAAGTGAGACAGAGAAGAAAAGCTAGGAATTTAGTTGAAGTATATTTTTGGTGCCGACTGCCACAGTTGCTCTGTGGTGCAGTGGTTAGAGACTAGACCCACGGCCAAGAAACTGTCTGGGTGATCTTGGATCAGTCAGCATCTCTCAGCCTGACCTACCTTACAGGGCTGTGGTAAGGATAATATGGGAGGGGAATTCTTTGGAGGAAAGGTGAGATGTAAATGAAATAAATAAAAATATAGGCGTATATTTGCCTTTACTATGCTATGCGACTAAATCTGTAAGTAAAGCAAACATTACAAAGATACCGTGGAATCTCCCATGTTCTCTCCTATCCAAAGGAAACAGCTGTAATGTTTCCCTTAGGACTTCTCACCACTCAGAAGTTGGAAGCACTTCACTGGATATGGTGGAGGGGTGGCAGGGGTTGTTTTGTTGCTTTTTAAGGGCACAACCCTATGGTCCCTGGGGAGCCATCTCAGGGCCATAGGATATAGCAGTTCTTCCACTCTGCAGGTGGAGAGGGATGTCTGCCCTTGGATGTTTCCCCATGGTGATGGCAGAAAAATCCTCTGCCACTGGTGCTCAATGGTGAAGATCGCAAAAAAGTGTTCCAGGGGGATGTCAGGGGAAGCTTTGGATCTGCACTACTGGTCCAAAAAAACAGAAATCGGACCCTGCTCGAAGACTTACTATAGAGGCAAAGGCAAGGCACATAAGGGAAGAAAAAACAGTCTCCAGCAGAACAGAAAGACACAGTGGTGGTGATCATGGGGAATCAAGGGTAATGAGGGACAAGGTGACAGCTTCAAAAATCAGTCAAAATCAAGGACAATGGAGAAGTATGGTTCAGAAAGGGGCAATATGGAAGGTGAATTCAGAGGTCATCAGAGCATGAATGAAGTTCAGCAGTTCAGTCACAGATTCTGCTTGAGCAGGATTTACATAATTAGCATGAGGACACTGTACACAGAGTAACATGTTAAGAGGTTACATCAGAGACATCCATACAGACAGAATCATTGGTTGAAGTTTGAATGGGGAAATGGTTGCTTTATTCTTGGGCATGCAGCTACTGAGGCCTGAAGAAACAAATAGACCCCAGGTTGCACAATCCAATCAAGTGAAGTAGTGCCACCAAGGCAGAGAGCCTGCCAGAGGCACTTATCAGTCAGAGAAGAGCAGGATGGTGGACTACATGGCTCTGGGGGTCTTCGTGCTTCTGTGACTCACCCCATGCAACAGAAAAGAGTGTTGGGGGCTAAACCATAGAGGCTAAGCCGGAGTGAAAAAACCCTTTCCTGGCAAGGTCCATAGAACCTTGCTCAAATCTTGTTGGAGTCCATATTCCAGCAATGGGCAGAGCCAGAGCCAGAAGTGGGTGAGTCAGAGATGTGACTGTTTGTTCAATATGCAACAGCAACAAAATTTTCATCCAAGCCTTCGCCTTCCCATCTTGTGTAAGGTTTCCTCCATCGGCTCTGTAGTCTGGGGACAGAGCAGGGAGGATCATTAATAACCTGGAGTGAAGACAGAGAAGGGACGTGACCCGGGGAGAGTTCAGGAGTCCAGGTTGAGAGGCCTGGAGGTCCACATTTGGGCCAGGTGTTCCCCCATCCTGAGCTAAAGTGTCTCTTGGCCAAAACTTTTCTTGGCCATGAACTCAGGAGGTAGAGTCACTCCTTCATGTCCACCAGAGCTGAGCGCTACCACTGAAAAATTTTTTAGAGCTGTGCCCTGGAAAGTCCTCACATTAAGGAAAGATGCAGGGGCATCTGATTTCACACACAGCAGCACTTGTGGGAAGAAGGGAAACCTGTTCTGTGCTCTCTTCAGGCACCAATCACCAGGCCCAGTTTTAAGTCACCAAAGCCAATGGGAATTTTTCCAGCCCATAAGCACTACAATCCTGAATCAGACTAAAGATTTACCTCGACCAGCATCCTGCCTCCAACAGTGGCCAGCCAAATGCCTCTGGGAAGCCCATGAACAGGGCATGAAGCCAGCAGGCCACCACCACTTGCTGACCTGCAGAATCTAGCGTTCAGGAGACTGCCTCTGAATACTGAAATCCCATTTGCCTATTGTAGCGAATTACACTGGCTGCCTATGTTACAGGTCTGTTTTAAAATTCACTAAAGATCTGCATGAAACACTTTGAACACAGAAAACACATTATTTAAAGTATTATATCTAGCCAGTTAAAGTAAACTTGACCACTGAGGCAAATTGGCAAATGAAGACTTCTGTGCAACTCCAGCAGTGCAACCCTATTTATGTCTACTCAGAAGGCACGCATTCTACGAGGCTACTCCCCAGTGGTTGTGCACAGAAATGCAGCTGAAGAGACTGGCCTGTAACTTCCCTCCCGTCCCATACATCACGCTGTCACGTGCCAATCCTCCAAGCCATGGCCCGGAGTGTGCTCCCCTTTTCCCTCTTGCATGTCAACTCCCTCCTCCCTTTCTTGGCTTTCCCCAGTTACTTGACCAGGCAGGTTATGCTTGCCATGATCAAGCAGATTATGGCTAGCGGTTACCAGAACTGCCTTTAAACCATAGTTTAAACATCTATTTTAAATCATGGTTTCAAAGCTTGGAGACAAGCACAAACCATAGTTTACCCAGTTTCGACATCATAGCAAGCTATAGTTAGAAGAAACTAACTATTCAAGATGAATTCAAGATGAAGCTGGATTGCCACTTGTCAGGGATGCTTTGACTTGGATTCCTGCACTTAGCAAGGGGTTGGACTCAATGGTTTTGTAGGCACCTTCCAGCCCTACTATTCTATGATTCTATGAAACCAGGAAAAGGGGATCATAAAACAGTAGAATAGTAGGGTTGGAAGGGGCCTATAAGACCATTGAGTCCAACCCCATCGAGGGAATCTGCATGCAAGAAAGGAAGAAAGAGCACGCTCCAGTCCATGGCTTGGGGGACTGGAATACAATGGTCTGAAACAGGCCTGAATTCATAATATTCAGCCCATGAAAAGTATAGCTAAAACTTTCCATATTCTTTGGAACATGCATATACTACAACAAAACCATACCTGTTCTAGAGCAGAGCAAAAATGTATTCTCAAAATTCTCCATCATATTTGCAAGCAACGAAATTGAGGGTACCAAATATTCTCCAGAGACAGCAGCAACTGTGTTGGCAGCCTGGCCACCATTTTGCATGGGGGTGGGTGGGATGGCAACCCCTATTAAAAATGTGGTGGAGAATATTCAGAGAATACTCTTTTTCAGGAAGGGGGGGGAATTAAGTTCTCAGAATTTCTCAGAAAAATATCTTCTGAGACATTTCAGATCAGCTGTATTGGTTCTCAACTTACATATCCTTGACTAAATATAGGTCCTTACTGTTTACTTCCTCTTCCTGCTCCAGCCATGCTGAGATGGGGAGGAGGAAGATACACTAACCATTTAAAAAAAGAAGCTCTAAACCCTGCAAGGGTGGCTCAGATCCTGAAAGGGCTCTTCTACATTTATGTGTAGCACAGAAGACAGAATGTCAGGAGACGGGCCCTTTTTACCTCACAGTGCTGCAGTGATTAAAAAAAACATACATGGTGAATCTCTCATTTCTATGCAACACAGAGGACCTCTTTCAGGGTCCAGGCCTGGCAGCCCTTCCTGCTGTGGGCTGTGCCAGGATCTCCCACCTGTGAACAGTTTCGAAAGCCTCCTCCCTCCAATATATAGCACACTGAGGTTTAGAAGCAGACCACTGTTTAAAATCAATTGGGGCGGGGTGTGGGGGAACAGTATATTTGCTTGCATACAGACCACACATCTTTCATCTACACATAGCTTCTGTTGTAGGGATATTTGTATTTCTACAGATTCAAAAAGACAGAGTGCACATAATTAATGTATGCAGCTTGCTGTCACAGGATATAATGATGCCCATCAGCTTAGATGGTTTTAAGGGGGGACTAGACAAGTTCATGTAGGGATATATGAGAATTCCATTTCAGGGGGTGAAAACTCAATGGGTTTTTCCAGTTTGGCCCTGCACATTTCATTCCGTTTTCCTCTGCTGGCATTGTCTTGATCTGTAGTGAGTCAAGCTAATATGCAGATTCCTTTTTTGTTTTTTAATGGTGGCAATTTGTGCAAATTGGGGGAGGTGTTGGATCCTGAAATTTGTGCAAATGGTTTTTTGTAAAAAAATAATTGGCGATCTTGCGCAAGTACACACGATTGCAAGTCTGCCTGTCTGCTATGCAGCTCAGCAGAGACATATTCCCCTCCTGTCAATATCCTTGTCAGTTTTATCCTCTCCACATACTACTCCTCTGCACGCACTCCACATGATCTTCAATGTCTATATACTAATACCCAGAGTATGGGAAACAAACAGAACGAACTTGAACTCTTAATATAGGAGGGAAATTATGACTTGCTAGGTGTAACTGAAACTTGGTGGGTTGGCTCCCATGACTGGAATACAGCAACTGAAGGACATAACTTGTTCAGAAAAGAACAGAAGGAACAGAAAGGGAGGTGGAATTGCACTATATGTTAAAAATACTTATCTCCGCACAGAAATACAGGAGGATGAGCTTGGTAGCCCCATCGAGAACATCTGGGTTAAAATAAATGGAGCAAAGAATAAAAGGAACCTGGTGGTTGGAGTCTACTACTGGCCACCCAATCAAGGAGAAGACGAGGATGACACTGTTGAAAAGCAAATAGCCAATGTTTTAAGGAAGCATGATGTAGTAGTAATGGGGGACTTCAATTTCCCCGATATTTGTTGGGAGACAAATTCTGCAAAACATGGCCCCTCCAGGAGCTTCTGGCTGGAGCCATGTCATCTTGGCAGTGACCTGTGGAGCTCCGCAAGTTGCTTATCTCAAAATGAAAAGGTTGAGAAACCTTTTTAAATTCCCCTGGAATTAAAAGGGGAACCTTACAGTACCATCTGGTTGAAATCTTAGAAGAACAGCTGGGGCTGCAATCTAAGATCAGTGGCCGGAGTATCATCTACTGAATGCTGTTTGAAACTCCTAGCAATTAGGAGACTACAAGACTGACGAGTTCCAAAAAATATTTATGAACTTAAACTACCAGCAGTATCTGGGGACTGGTACTTAAATCTAATTAAACATTTGTTTTTTCTGTTTCTGCAATTATACTTGCTTGTTGTGCTTCTGGAAGTGGAGGATGGCAGTATTAAAGGGAAAAACAAAAGGTCTAAGAATGCCACCTCCCCCTCCCCAATTGCTCCCCAGCAAAGGTTTCTAGAAATGCCGGAGGTGAAGAGGAGCTGCTTGCTTTGATAAAAAATATGACTTCTCAGCTATCAGTGCAGTCAAAGAAGCTTGAAACAATCCAGGACTCAATCACTGCCCTTCAAGGGGCTGTGGATTTAATTAATATCTCTCTTCAAAAGATAGAAACGAAGGTTAATGTGCTCGAAGATCGAGTTATTGCTCAGGAAACTGCTATGCAAGCTTCTCACAATACTTTGTCTGCTCGAATCTCTCAATTGGAGGCTTTCACACTCAGAGCGAACCTTCATATTCTTGGTATTAAAGACTTGGCTGCTGATGTATGTTTGGCGGAATTTATGGATAAATTTTTGCATGAGTTATTGGTTTTGCCACCTGATTTTCTTCTGGATATTGAGCATGCATATCATGTTCCTGGCTCAATACGTGGCACTAAAGGGACTCCTTAGACTGTTGTTGTTCAGTTTCACGAGTTTCTACAAAAAATTATCTTCTGCATCTGGCAAGAGAAAGAGGTGAGCTATGGTGGGGATCAGCAAATGACAAGATTATGCTCTTTCCTGATTATATCAAAGAAATTGCTGACAGAAGAAGGCAATTCACCAAAGCGAGAAGTTTGGCAAAGCAAAATAACCTGCCATATCATATTAAATATCCTGCTACATATTGCGTTCTTTTTGAAGGCCAGATGAAAAAGTTTTTAAATCCTGACGCGGCTGAATCATTTCTCATTGGTGTTAACATTAAAACAAGGGAGCCAACTTTCTCAGCCTCCTGAGTTGGAATTTAGCCATTTTTACTGTCCCTTCTGAAGTCTTGTTTGGGGTTTAGCTGATAGGATTTCTGGGACGTTTGCCAGAGTAATTGTTTGCATATTTTTCTTTTCTTTCTCCTTTGTGTGTTATATTGTATGTGTGTATGTGGGTGTACACATAGAAATACATTTTTAGATATGATAATACTTAAAATAAATGGTTTGTTTTTATTTTTTATCCTTTTCTTAAATTTCTGCTTTTCTCTCCTTTTTTTCTTAATTATCATCATTATTATTAAGGGATTATGATCATGATTATTTCTTGTTAGTTAAACTTTTAATGTTTACTAAGATTTGTCAATGGAATAGTAATATATGGTGAATGGAAATGGATTGTTTGCTCCCGTTTATTTGCTATAAGACTGAGGTTATTACATTGAAAGACAAGGCTTACAGTTTATGGAGCAGCGAAGTGAAGATTTAATAATGCCTGCAATGTTTGGAAGAGTGCTGTATAGGTATAATTTGCAATTGGACTTATATTTGGATATTTGGTTTGCTTTCATTGAAGCTTAGATATCATCTCCCCCTTCTTTCTTTCTTTCTTTCTTTCTTGCTTGCTTGCTTGCTTGCTTGCTTTTTTCTCTCTCCTTCTTTTGCTTTCCTCCTTTTTTCTTTTCCCCCCTCCCAGAATACTGTAATGTTGGAAACTGAAAATTTTGACTATGTTGTTGGTATTATTTATTTCACTTATAAAAAATAAAAAAAATATAGATTAAAAAAAAAACATGCCCCATCCAGGAAATTCCTGACTTGTGTGGCGGATAACTTCCTCCTACAGAAAGTGGAGGAGGAAACTAGCGAATCGACTTGATCCTAATCAACAGAGATGACTTAGTGGATAAAGTAGCAGTTACGGGAACTCTGGGGGAAAAGTGACCATGTTATACTTGAGTTCTTTGTTCTAAAAGAAGCAAAAGCCAAGGGTAGCCAAATGCGTACCCTGGATTTTAGGAAAGCCAATTTTAATAAACTCAGTCAGAACAATGATAAGTAAGGTCCCATGGCAAGCGACTCTAATGAGAAAAGGTGTCCAAGATGGGTGGGAGTTAAAAAAAAAAAAGGAAATTCTAAAGGCACAATTACAAACAATTCCAACAAGAAAAAAAGGTGGAAGACAACAGAAGAAGCCAATATGGCTTCACAAAAGCTTAGGGATGACCTGAAAACAAAAAAGGACACATATAGGAAGTGGAAAGAAGGCCAAGTAACAAAGGAAGAGTACAGGCAGATAGGACAGAATTGCAGGGATGGCGTCAGGAAGGCTAAAGCTGAGAATGAGCTGAGGTTAGCAAGGGATGCTAAAAACAACTAAAAGGCTTTCTTCAGCTACGTGCATAGTAAAAGGCAGAGGAAAGAAGTGGTGGTTCAACTATTAAATAAGGATGGCAAAATAATAACAGATGACAAAAGAAAAGGCAGAGGTGCTCAATTCCTACTTTGGCTCAGTCTTCTCCCAAAAGAGGGTCTATGACCCCCCTGGCAAAGGCGAAGTACAGGCTGAAGGGGCAGGATTGCAGCTGAGATTGATAGGCACATGGTCAAGGAACACCTAATTACTTTAAATGAATTCAAATCTCCAGAGCCAGATGAACTGCATCCTAGAGTAATAAAGGAACTGGCAGAAGAGCTCTCAGAACCACTGTCTATTCTCTTTGAGAAATCATGGAGGACGGGTGAAGTGCCAGATGACTGGAGGAGGGCTAATGTTGTCCCTATCTTCAAAAAGGAGGAACCTGGGAACTACAGACCAGTCAGTCTGACATCAATCCCTGGGAACATTCTGGAGCAGATTATAAAGCAATCCATCTGTAAGCACCTTGACAACAGTGCAGTGATTACTCGAAGCCAACATGGATTTGTCAAGAACAAATCCTGCCAGACAAATCTGATCTCATTTTTTGATCAAGTAACCTCCCTTGTGGACTGTGGGAATGCTGTAGACATAATATATCTCGACTTCAGCAAAGCTCTCGACAAAGTGCCCCATGTTGTCCTGATGAGCAAACTAGCTCAAAGTGGGCTAGATGAAACAACGATCAGGTGGATCCACAGTTGGCTACAGAATCGGACTCAAAGAATTCTTATCAATGGGATCTTCTCAAACCGGGGAGAAGTAACGAGCGGGGTACCGCAGGGTTCAGTCCTGGACCCAGTGCTCCACATTTTTATTAATGACTTGGAGGAGGAGGTGCAGGGAATGCTGATCAAATTTGCAGATGCAGGATAGCTAATACCCTGGAAGACAGAAACAAAATTCAAAGTGATCTTGATAGGTTGGAGCGTTGGCCAGAAAACAACAGAAGGACATTTAATAGGGATAAATGCCAAGTTCTGCACCTAGGAAAAAGAAACCAAATGCACAGTTACCAGATGGGGCATACTTGGCTCAACAATACTACAAGTGAGAAGGATCTTGGAATTGTTGTCGATCACAAGCTGAATATGAGCCAATAATGTGATGTGGCTGCAAAAAAGGCAAATGCTATTTTGGGCTTCATTAATAGAAGCACAACCTCCAAATCCTGGGAAGTACTAGTTCTCCTCTACTCAGCACTGGTTAGGCCTCATCTGGAGTACTGTGTCCAGTTCTGGGCGCCACACTTCAAGAAGGATGCAGACAAACTGGAGAGGGTTCAGAGGAGGGCAAAGAAGATGATCTGGGGACTGGAAACAAAGCCCTATGAGGAGAGACTGAAAGAACTGGGCATATTTAGCCTTGAGAAGAGAAGACTGAGGGGATGCAGACAAACTGGACAGGGTTCAGAGGAGGGCAAAGAAGATGATCTGGGGACTGGAAACAAAGCCCTATGAGGAGAGACTGAAAGAACTGGGCATATTTAGCCTTGAGAAGAGAAGACTGAGGGGAGATAGGATAGCGCTCTTTAAGTACTTGAAAGGTTGTCACAGAGAGGAAGGCCAGCATCTCTTCTCCATCATCCCAGAGTGCAGGACACGGAATAATGGGCTCAAGTGACAGGAAGCCAGATTCCAGCTGAACATCAGGAAAAATTTCCTGACTGTTAGAGCAATATGACAATGGAACCAATTCCCTAGGGAGGTGATGGGCTCTCCCACGCTGGAGACATTCAAGATGAAGCTGGACAGCCACCTGTCAGGGATGCTTTGACTTGGATTCCTGCATTGAGCAGGGAGATGGACTTGATGGTCTTATAGGCCCCTTCCAACCCTACTGTTCTATGATTTTACTTAATTTAGCCCAGCAGAGCCATATTCTTTCTGTACTTGTCAAAGAACATGTCATTCCCCACCCCCACCCCCTTTGCTCGGGAGGTACCGAATTATGCCTATATGGAAACTCCATGTTCCAAAGCACTGAATATAGCACCAAATATTAGGTGCTAGGGAACATGGGTGGGAGGGTGCTGCTGTCTTCATGCCTTATCACCTTCGCTGGGGCCTCTGGTTGACCACTGTGGGAAACAGGATGCTGGACTACATGGACGTTTTTCTGATCCAGCAGGGCTCTTATGGTCAAAGCACAGTATTTTGTACTTATCACCACCTAGTACATTAATTGGTGCATGGAATATTCGATGTAGTCAAGAATTTTTTTTTTGTTTTGCTTTCTAAACTCCTAGCTATAGGGCTAATTTGGGGAGAGAGAGTGATGGGGAGCGCTGTACTTACTGATTTTCTGCTTATCGTGGCATAGGACAGAGGAGACCTGTTGGGGAACTTAAATGGTGGCAAGCCTTACAAATTTCCTGCTAAGCTCTTGCACCTTGGAAAAACAAAGCAGTGTCTTTTAACTGACTTTTTGGCACCCCTCCCCCATGCTCAGAGATTAATTTGTAAAAATAGTTCATGACAGATCAAGTTTACCTAGAAGCCATGTACCCTTAATTCCATATATCTGACCATCTGCAGTTATTCAGCACAGAGAGAGAGAGAGAGAGAGAAAGAACACTCTGTACATGTCCAGAGGCCCTAACCTATTCACATAGGTTTCTGGCCTGAGCCCTGGCATTCAAGTCAGATATTTTACTCCCTCAAAGTAAGATCCGGCAGCACTCTGACCCAGTAAGCAATATTTCACCTTTCCCATATCCATACCTTGGAAAAGTTAGAAGTACGAAGCGATTTATGCCCGAAAAATGATTTGGGAACCCAGTCGCCCATTGCCAGCACGATTCAAGAAGTTCTGTCACAGAACCTAGATGAAGTGCCTTAACGGAAGGGAAATGGTTGAGTGGGGGGGGGGGAGGTTCACTTTCTCAACCACAGGCCAATCAAGAGACGGGGAGCAACGCAACACAGTGTGCAAAACAAGAACCTGGCACTTCGCCTTTTGCACACTTCCTGTTGGGGTTTGTGGGACAGAATCATTGCTATAGCAACAAGGGTGTCAAGTCCTACCTAATGTCTCTTTTGATAGTTTCATACTAATGCACTAAGATATCCTCCTGTACTTTAATGGGACATGCTCAGATCCAAAATAGAGACAAGTCAGGGCTCCAACCTGCCTAAAAATCCTACACTCTTTGGCCTGGGAGCCCTTTGCCTATAACTTAGCTGTGTGAAGCCTGACTGCAATGGCTTACTGATGTGGGAAATGCACCCCACACATACCCAGAGATGCTCTTTATTACTTTCTCACTTCAAAAACAGAGCGGAAGGGGATATCCCAGAGTGGCGCGGAAGGGGAACAGCAGAAGGTCCAGCGATAGAAGTGTGGAATCCTTATGATGTGGGTGAGTTTTAATGCATCGGTGATGCCAGACCTGGACCCAAAGAGAGCTCATCAAGGTTTAGGAATCGCATAGAAGAGAGACTTTTATTCATGTATTTATTACATTTCTATACCGCCCAATAGCAGAAGCTTTCTATCGCCAGATGCTGTTTTCTTTTCATTGTAGCAGTGTGATAAGAAAAGCTGCACTGTGTATATTTTTACCTTGTGTGCGAATCGTAAAAGACAGAAGAGCCCCCACCGCCTTACCAGTGCTGGAGTTGGCAAGCCCAGGACTAGAATGCTTCGTGCATGATGATGGACTGCCATGAAGCCAGCCCTGCCCAACCTGGTTGCCCTCCAGGCGTGTTGGGCTACAACTTCCTCCCATCATCCCCAGCCAGCACAGCAATGGATATAATACGAATTGTAGCCCAACACATCTGGAGGCAACCAACACAATGTAAGCAAGAAGACATTCTAGCATTGAAAGGAGAGGGGAAAAGGACACACAGCCTTTCAGGGGAGGCACTTTGTAGCAACCCACAGTACAACACACACACACACACACACACACAAAGAAAGCAAAATAAAACCTTTATTGAGCATCCCAAGAACTGGATCCACTTTCCTTACAGTTACTCTGAACTTGAGCTGGTTTCAGACACCCCATGATGTGTTAGATCACACTGGTGTAGATTGTGACGCAGTATGTGCAAGAAATGGAAGCATGAAAAGAAATCAACAAAAACCCTCAGCATCAAGTACAAGTCTGAAGTTTAACAGTGCTAGAGGCACTTCACTGGGGGCTCAACAGAAACCAAACTGGCTGGACAAACTAAGTGGGAATCCCCAATCCCCCATACATCCAGCTCATCAGTGCTGAAAGGCATGTCAGTACAGACAAAGAGCCCAACTCTTCCCTGCCCAAAGCATTCTGTATTTAAAGCATCTAGGGAAGATGCCTTCCCACCTCAACAACTTCCTTTACTCCAGTGTCAAGCAGCTGTCATGACTGAATCTCATGTCTTCATAGCCCACTTCACATATTAGGCTATTGCCTACGAAAGCTCACACTGCAAAGGCCAGGCACCACGCAGTACCTTACCAAAACAGAGAGCGCAAACAATTAGATGCTCTTAACATCATTTCCAAAAACACAGTAACTCCGGTACACACTGGAAACAGTCCTGCTTGCTATACATACTGTATGGTGTGCAGAAGACCCAAGCCCCCTCTTCATTATGAGGATTTGCTACTTTGGTGTGGGATTCTCTTGTTACACTTCTGACAAGTATTTAAAGTTCACAGTGATTATACAAGATATTACTTACCCAAGGAAAAGAACAAGCTGCCTGAGGCCTTCACCCCTGATCATCTCACCTAGCTGGATTTTCCAGCAAACAGCCCCACCTCGCCCTTGTGCTTTCCCCGCCTCCTGGGACAGGTAAAGCAAATGAATCATTTGCATAAGGAAAGGCAGGGTTGAGACCTTGTGCTTTTAACCCTCTCATTGCCTCCACCACTACATCGGCTCCTCCTTTGCCCCTAAGTCACCTCTAAGAACCTGTGGCTGGGAGGCTCAGCCTCCACTGGGAAGGATGTGGTTTCCCAATAGGCATGAGTTGTGATCCTTCCCTGGAAGCCAAAAATAAGCCTGAGGACATTGCTTCTAATACTAGGGCTTGGGCTTTCAAGATATGAAGCCATAAGAGTGGCTCTGAGCTTATGCCATGTCTTTCCTTTACCACTGAGTAAGCATCAGCAGACAGCCACATATCTTGGAATAGGGGAACAGCTATTCCAAATCTGGTGCTGCAACTTACAGCTAGGCTTGATCCCCAGAAATCTTTCATTTGAAAATATTGCAAAATAAAGTTTGAAAGAAAGACAGGATGAAAGACCAAAACATGCCTAGATGATTTGTCCTCTCACAGCCAGTCTCTTATCTTCCTCTGAGAAAATATGGCTGCTGCAAGAAGTTTGCACACCGCTTTGCCCAGTCCAGCAAAAACTGCACCCACTGGACTGGGGGCGTAGAAGCTCTTACAGCAACCTTCCCTGCCATCCTCTACTTTGCAACACATCTCCAGTGTTCAAAACATTCATGAGAACAAAAGAGTGCCATCCTGGCTAAGACCAATAACTCATAACTTTCATACATGGATACAGATATATTAGTATCCCATCTACTCATAGTGGCCTGCCACATGAATCAAGGAATCTCATGAGCAGCAGCAACATTCAGCCACTACTGTTAAACCCTCAGCATCTGATAGCCAAGTCTAGACTCAGCACATCATACCCCCCCAGCACAAGCCATAGGAGCTGTGCTGTGCATTCAGCTTCTTTCAGAGTCCACCAGGCTCTGCCCCTGGTTTGCAGGGTTGCTAACCAGACAGAAAAATATAGCCTAGCTTTCTCCTGTGTGCCTTTAACAGCAGCCTGATCTAAAAGAATTGAAGTGTGTGTGAAGCTTTTCATAGCATGGAAATAAATATTATCATTGCTAATATCTGCAGATCAAGCTGCTGTTAAAGACACAGGAGCAAGAGCTAGTAACAAAAGTTGGCAACTCTGCTGACCTGTCTCGGTCTCTGCCCAGGTATCAAATTTTTGAAATCAAAAGTTGGCAATTGGGATGTGTCTGTGTATTTGAAACTAATAACATCCACCCTGGCACTAAAATTGAGCCCCGTCTTCCCATGAGGAAAGTGTACTGGAAAAGGATCTAGTACTTCACCCAATAAATCTAGTGTTCTTATTGCTCTAAGAGTGGGTGGGCAGAAATTAGATCAGGGTTTACTGGTAGATTCTAGGTAATTTGCAGTGGATCAGCAAGGGTTTCCAACTTCCAATGGTATAACAACAGTGACAACAAAAAGCCTTTCCCCCCTCTTAAATTAGGCAGCAGATATCAAGACAATTTGGAGGGAAATAGGAGGAAGTTTGTATATGAAAGGATGTGTATGGAAGCTCCAGTTCTGTTACTGGGCTGAGAATGTGCTCAGAGAAACCATGTTCTGCAATTCTGTGACCACCTTCCTGAGGCACTATTTTGCCCCTGGATCCCGTTGTTGGACCTTGAGGTTCCAGTGCAAAACCAAGTAGATCCCATCTAGAGTCTGGGATCTACTTGGTAGAGCCTAAAGTAGGCTCTAGGTTCTACCAGGTCTAGTGTCTGCCTGTGTCTTTACAGCAGCTTGATCTGCAGATATCAGCAATAATAATATTTATTTCTGTGCTATGAAAAGCTACACACACACACACCAATTCTTTTAGATCAGGCTGCTGTTAAAGGCGCACAGGTGAAAGCTAGTCTATATTTTTCTGCTCGGTTAGCAACCCTGCAAACCAGGGGCAGAGCCTGGTGGACTCTGACAGAAGCTGAATGCACAGCACAGCTCTTGTGGCTTGTGCTGGGGAGTATGGTGTGCTGAGTCTAGACTTGGCTTCTAATGCAAGGTGAAGAAGTTGCAAAGGGAAGTGGGTGTAAAAACAGTTCTCATAGTTGCCATTGCCAAGTTGCCACATTGCTCTGTCACCACACTAGTTCAATAGAACCTGTGGGGGAGTGTCTACGGAAAAAGTACAAACATGCATCCTGCAGCCTGTCACACTGCAGTATGTGGTGTGCTGGAACTGAGCTTGATAACATAACTCCTCTTTACTGCACATGTGCGGGATACACAGTTCAAGCAGGGGCACTATGTGGACATGTTGCTGCTGACTTGACTCAGGAAATTCCAGCTTTACTAAAATAAGCATGTCGTTCCCAGCCATAAATTCTGGCTTTTTCACACACACACGCCCACACACCCCTCTCACTCTCTCTCTGGACTGTTGTTGATGTCTTTACTCCTGCTTAGTCAGCAATCCTACCAATAAAGCACCACCAATTTTTCTGTAAGCTCTTCAGCAACCACTGAAACACTGATACTTTTTCTGTTTTAAAAAGCTGGCCAGGAATGGTCATGATCCATTTCTAGTCTGGAAACTAGTTTTTGTGAGTGGGATATATGGTCATGCTTAGGAGTATAGCTTTTTCTTACCTCCTGCTTCAGGCAGCAGGTTTTCTATCATCAGAAAGGGTACCAGCATCCCCTTGCCCCATTTTTAGAGTACTGCATAAGCTGTTCAGCTGGTTTTAAAAATTGTATTTGTTTAATTTTTATGGTAATTCATCAAGAATCTTTGGTATGGGGTGGGTTACAAGTTTAAACAAGCAAGAACAGAACTGGTATTTATCAGTTGGGACGACCCCACCCAAAAGACTCTCCCCAAATTAACTATGGTCATTCATCTGCTAAAGGAATACGACCTGTTCCCCAAAAGTGGTGGATGCCCTTCATTGCTGTTTTGGCTGCCCTGCTGAGGAGGTCCACAAGCATCTGGGGCCCCTCTCACAGGGACAGGCACCTGGAAGGAGCTTAGCTTGGGTGTTGCAAATTGCCAGCTCAGCCACTGACAATGGCCCAGGGTGCAGCCTCTGACATGCACAATTCCCCACCCTCACCCACTATTCACAGTTCCCCTGCAGAGTTATGTAGGCCAAAGCGATGGTGCAGATCCGTGGCAAAATGATTAGTGTGTGAGAACTTAAGCCTCCCTGGCTTGTTTTTCGCAGGACGTCTGTGCCTTTTTACAAACCACATCACAGACAGAAAAAAACCCGTTCAAGAGGTGCAGCCTTTCCTCTGGCATCTCCATGACAGGAAATACTTTCCCTTTGTTTGCCTAGCACCCCACTGAGAAAGGCACAGGGGCCCTGCTACAGAAGAAGGGGTCCGCTAGGGTTGAGGGGCGGAAGTAGCACCCTCTGCTCTGGAAGACCCCACCTCTGGACCCAGGCGGGCGGCTCGTTGGGGTTACCAGCAGATATGTGCTGGAGCTGCAGCACCCCCCGCCCCCGCCCCCGCCCCCGCCCGAGCCCAGCAAGCCCGGCTCGCAGTTCATCCAGCGAAGTCAGGCCGGGTGGCCGCCTCCGTCGTCAGCCGCGGGGGTGGGGAGCCTCTTCCAGCCCGGGGGCCAATTCCGTACTGGAGGAGCCCTCAGGAAACGTATCCTAGGGGAGGGCCAAGCCACGGAAAGACACACGCAGGTCGGAGCGCAGAACTCTTCCTGCAGGGGACTCAGCTCCGGGAGGGGAGTGTCTTGCAGAAGATGGGGCGCATGCGCAAAAGCCGGCAGGCCCCCAAACAGGCAGTGGCCGGGGAGAGAATGGCCGCCGCGGCCCGGATCCCCCCCCACGGGCCTGCTGGGGGCCCCGTCGCCCCCGCTTTGTGCTGGGACCTTGCCCTGCTTGCGTCAGCTATTGCATCCCGACTTGACCGTCCTGCCTGCAGCGGAACCACGGACCGGCCGCGCGAGGCGCGCCAAGGAGCAGCGCCCCCGCCCGCGCTCCTTCGACGCCTGCAGCAGAGTGAGACGCTATGGTGGACTCCACCACTTCACAAGGCAGATGGGGGTCACGTCTTTTAAATATGCCCCTAAGTTAAACAGCCATCCCAAATAGAAAAAAAGCATAGCGAACGTCTAGGCCACAGCTTTGGTATCTGCTATGTTAGGTGTTTTATTTTCTGGGAGGTTGTTTAAAAAAAAAAGTGGAGGAGCATTCAAAAATGGTGCGCCCCAGCTGCAGTCTTCTTAAACGGCTCCTAGCATTGGGTTCCTCGGCATGGGGAGGCAAAGTTTTTGGGAGGTGCTGCCACCTGCTGAGGCCTGTGAGTTTGCAGCGGAAAAGACTCCATTTCGAGCGCTGAACCCCATGTTCCCCAGCTTTCTAGAGTTATCGCTTTTGTTTCTCTCTAAACATAGTGACTCTTTGGAGCCGTTTGACAAGCAAAAATTCAGCAGAGGGCTCAGGATGCACCTGCTGCATTTCTGCCTGCTAGGCAGGGTGTGTATAAAATTTGTCTCGTGCTCCTTTAAGATACAGAGCTTCCTTATTCGAATGGGAAACGGTGGTCATCCCGGTGTGAGTTCTGCATGCTTCACCAAAAAGCAGCAACAAAGGATAGAAAATAAAAATGAGCAAGAAGTACTCAGACTGGCAGTTTGGATCAGAGATGGAAGGATTTGAAAGGAGGGGGAACACATCACCTCCTTAACAAATTTTATATAAAGTGAAGAAGTTCTGTCTGGAGACCATCTATAATGAGATCTTGTAATGTTTAAAAACCTGATGTCAGTGGGCCAATTGACACTTTAAATGTTGTTGTTGTTGCTCAGTCGTTCAGTCGTGTCCGACTCTTCGTGACCCCATGGACCATAGCACGCCAGGCCTTCCTGTCCTGCGCTCTCTCCCGGAGCATGCGCAAGTCCATATTCATTGCATCGGTGATGCTATCTAGCCATCTCATCCTCTGCCGTCCCCTTCTCCTTTTGCCTTCAATCTTTCCCAGCAACAGGGTCTTTTCCAGTGAGGTTTCTCTTCGCATTAGGTGGCCAAAATATTTGAGCTTCAGCTTCAGTATCTGACACTTTAAATACCCTAACACAAAATACATGTACCTCTTATCAGTAACAATAGTTCTTCTTTGTGGTCTCTGTGCATGGGCTCTGCGCCTGTGTGGAGCCTCAATTCAGGAAATTTCTGTGGCTGAGGCATTTTCAGGAACCACCCTCACCATCCTAGTGCGCATGTCTCTAGTGGGTTCCCACCTATTCCCTCAGTTCTTCGTCAAATGCCATTGTGGCAGCCTCGTGCGGGATGTCTCTCATCGCTAACCAGTGCCTTTCAAGCTTGCTGAGGTTTTATTCTGTCTTTATCTTTTTCTGCTGTCATTATTCTATCTTTGATATTAGTTTTTTCTTGGTTTATTTTACTTCACAATCTCAGTGATCGCTGATCGCCCAAGGATGTATGGCCCTGAAAGTGCCATTCAGAAAGCGCATGTGCTGTGACAGCACAGCAGGCCCTCACCAACAGATGGGCACTCCCCCTACCTTTTTTGTTTGGGTGAGGCACATATTGTAGAGACATGCCCTCACTGCCAATCGTTTGCCAAACAAGCCTGCTGTAATTGTTCCGATAGGCTGAGAATGGTCTTGTGGAAAAAGGCCATAGAGGTGGTGGAAACACCAAAGGCACCTATGGTGTCTACCCAACCACAGTGGCGAGGGAGCAGTCACAACCTGGTACTTCTAAGGAGGTCCAACCAGTGGCCCCTACTTCACCCACTGTTCTGGCTCTAAACACGGGCTGTACAAACCCACCAACTTCAGGCTGATCCCTGGCATTCACGATGGCGAAAAAGCTTTTGAAAAATGCATATACGCCAAAGTCTTCTGAGTCCCAGAAGAAAAAGAAAAGGAAGGATTGGACAACCCAGTAGCAAAGCCACATTGGCATATATCTACTCCCCTGCCAATGATGGATTTCCCCATTATGATGCAGCGCCGTCGATGCCAATGATGGAGCCACCAGTGGCATCCCTGTCTGAGGGAAAGATAAGGGACCCTAATCCCAGCCGTGACTTGCGCACCAAGATGTTCCAGTCCAATCTCCAAGACTGTGGTCAGGACTAGTCCCTGGATTTGCTGGTGTCTGACTGTTTCCGCTATGATCAGAGAGATATGGACTGTCGGTTCCGTGTGTCAGGGTGGACACTGAGCCCATAGAATCCCAGAGTAGTTCTAATTCGGAGGAAGAGCAGTCGCTCCTGGGAGAGGAGCGTGCCCCTTTTTCCCAGGGCCCGCAGCTGACAGAGTTTCCTCCCACCCACATTCCTAGATTAGAAAGCAGTCCAGGGAGTGACCGAGCACCGATAGCAGACTGGTTGGATGCGCGGCGCAAACGCAGAGAGCGGCGCCAAATGGAGAGCGCGGAAAGGAGGTGTAGTGCCCGGTTGGCGCTCAAAGAATGGTTGCGCCCAGAGGATCCAAGGGAAAAGGGGAGGGATTCTCCCTAGTCCTTATATTCAGGGGTCTGCCAGTAATTGCTTTTCAAACGGGGACCAACTGTTCTAACTTAGGGCATAGGGATGCTGCTGCTCAGATCTAGTTGCTACCTGTAGAGCTATTAAGTTATAAAAGAAAAATAAAGCTTTGAAAAGAATCCCTTTGTCTGTGTCTGGACTTGGCTACTAGATTAGACTGAGAGCCCTCCAAGGAGCCCTTGACACTGTGCACCTCAGGACCAATCAAGATCTCCCCATTCAGATTGGGACCAAAGGTCAGGGTGGTCTTTGCCTCCCAGGCGACAGCATTATGGGGAAGACTGGCATAGCCATTGAACCCAAGAGGACTGGTATGACAGTTGTGACTATCCTGGAGCCTCCTTGAGATATAGATCTGCCCCTTCAGCATCGCTGTCTCAGCTACCTGTTAAAGAAAATCTGTTGTCTCTGCTACTACCGTCGGTATTGAGGTTGATTCCACCTTTCGCCCAAAGTATGTTGCCAACAGCACCAGCTCCACATGGAGTCCTGAGAGCTT
The DNA here is from genome assembly GCF_057233095.1 of Heloderma suspectum. NCBI lineage: Eukaryota > Metazoa > Chordata > Lepidosauria > Squamata > Helodermatidae > Heloderma > Heloderma suspectum. Next base: position 126,542,772 of record NC_139462.1, on the reverse strand, counting down.
CTACACCATCTCTTCTAATACTGTCTTCTTCAGTCCCCTCCATCTCCTCAAAGGCAGCACCTGCATAAGACCAGACAGTCTGTTGTATCCCCATGTTCTGATTCGGCCTCTTTCTCTTCCATGGCTCCTTCCATCTCTTCCCTGGATGGGGCAGTAGGATCGCAGGACCTGGCATCCCCTTCCAAGGATATGGGGCACTTCTCTGAGCAGATCTTATGAATAGGCCAGTCACTCAGACTAGAGGCCCAGCAACCGGTACAGAGTGTTAAGGATCTGGTACTTGATGCAGTTCACTTGGAATCATCTGTACCTGTCGCAATCCCATTCCTGCCAACATTCCTGCAAACGGTTCACCAGTCACAGAAGGCACCTTCATCAAAATGTTTGGAAAAGATGTACAGGATCCAGGAGAAGGATGCGGGGTTCCTGTTTACCCATGCTTATTCCGCTGGACTCAGTCATAGTAAAGTCCCCCCAGGGCAGATTGCAATGGGTGCATTCATCTCCAGTGGATAAGGAGGGCTGGCAGCTTGATTTAATGGGACATGGGATCTACTCATCCACTGCTTTGGGATTGAGGGTCGCTAATTATCAGGAGATCATGTTGTGATACCAACTGTATTTGTGGGAGAAGATTGGCTCCCTGTGTGACTATCTGCTGGAGGATCAGAGAGAGTATGTGAGGGTATTCCAATCTGAGGCAACATGGCTCGCTCGGCAGTAGAACAACATGGCTAGACAGCAAGCTGATTGTGATGCCAAGGCGATGGTGGGTGCATTGGCACTTAGAAGGCATGCCTGTCTACGACCGGCGGGACTCTCACAAGGAGGCACACTGTCACATAGAGGATATCATCTATTTCTTTCAAATTCTGTTGAAAACTACTGATGTACTTTATTCAGGTTTGTTGAGGAGATGTACCTTTCACTGGGTTGGTGTAGTTCTGAGCAGCAGTTCAATAGTTATTAAGGTTCTTTTGCCCCATGAAAACCTATGGCAGCAATTGCTGGCAAAGTTATGTCGGGCATGCTCAGTTTTACTCTGAAGCTAGAACGCTGCCAGTATTCCAAGGTAGAATTCAATTACTCCGGGCTTCAACATTCAAGGCCAGTCCTTTTAGTTATGGAATGTGACACCAAATGGTGAAACATGTTGCTACATGGATTGGGACCCTAGCTTGGGTGGTAGGAAGACTCCCCCGCCCCCATGGCCCCAATGAGGATCAGACCCCTGGTGCCTAGGGATGTCAGAGAAATCTGCAACTGATTCAAATGACATCAGATTTCTGTGAACCTGGCCTATGGATTGTGCAGCATACCAGCTTTTTCCAGGTCAGATGGCTTCCAAGGACTTGCGGACCAGTCTTTCACCAGGGAGCATTTGTGCAAATGCACACTTGCACAAGTGTGCTAATGCGCATTGGTGAATGAAATTTGCATACAAAAAATCCAATTCTGTCAATGGGTGGACAACGGAAAAAAAGACATCTGACAATCTGCAAAACAGACAGAATGGATTTAACAAAATCCGTACATCCCCACCCATGCCTCCAATTTACGTTGCTGAAAAGGCATCCAGCTGCAATATAAACTGGAGGCAGAGAGTAAAACCCACTGCGCACCACTCTAGAGTCTTGATCCATGTGAGGTCCCATGAGCTTACTTTTGAGTTAAAAGGGGGGGGACTAGGGCTGTGCACGGACCCCCCAACCTGTTTCAGACCCTGATTCAGGGCTTCCAAATTGGCCACGATCTGCCTTGGCCCAATTCGGACCCAGGCCGACTCGCTTCAGACTCCAGGTCCAAAGCGAGATTCGGACATCCAAACTGTCCTGCCAACTGCACAAGCCCCCTGCTCCGTACCTGGACCTGTGCTAAGCGCCCGCAGCCATTGGACTCTTCAAGGGAGTTGCCATTTTCTTTTAAAATGGCACCTTGTCTATTTCTCTGTCTCAAATGTTGTGGAAATGGTGGCCGTAAGGCAGTTGCTTATGCAACATTGCAGGCATAAATAAGCCATTTACACCTTTAATGTAACATGAAGTTTGACCCTCAGATAATTTGAGAGGCATGGGGATGGAATGCATCCATGGGGCTAGCGGAAGGATCAGGGTCTCACATATTTCTGAAAGCAGAAATGCAGTATAAGGGCCTGATCCTTGCTCTTACTTTCTGTGTTGTGGGAAAAGGACGTGCAAGGATCATGTCTCAGACGACATTCACATGTTATGCTGAACTTGCATTCGCGCTCTATGTATGCTTATTAGGATGGTTGTCAGAATCTAGCCCTGTTAATTCATTTTCATCATGTGTAAGCTCTGCACATGAGGAAGGGAAGCACGGATGAGCTCACAAACTCCACACCTCCCTTGCTGTTCTCATTGCTTTCTACTCGGAGGGTTACTGTCTGCGTAGGACAGCCTCCTCTCTCCATGGAAGTTCTCCTCGAGATGTAAGAATCCTCATTCTTGAAGTGAAATCATGATTACCATTAGTTAAGTATTAATAATCCAATTTATCTTGTAGGTAAACTTGCAAGAAAGCAAATTCAAATCCATTGGGGAGAAGGTAATCAAATATTTCCTTTTCTAAAACCAAGGAAATTCAATGCTCTCATCTCATGTTAGCGCTAGCTCAGCAAAGCCAGGAAACTGGAAGCTAAGGCTGATAATACCTTAACTGACATGGCGGTTGCACAACATTATCACTGATCACAGGAGATGTCAGTTAAGGCTTTAGCTTCCAATTTCCTGACTCAAGCTTGAGCCAAGGTGAGATAGCCTTAACTCTGGTCTTAAATGAACAGGTTTTTAAATCACTGAATATAACCTATGCTGGTTTTACAACAGATAAATTTAAATTTATGATGTCATATGTTACTTAGTATTGCTAAGAGTTAAAGGCACGCTACAATAAAGAAAAGGGGTGACGTCAGGGGCCAGGGCCACACCCCTTGTTGTCATCCAGCCCATGGGGTGCAGGGCAATCTGGCCCCCCACCCCAAAACAGTTCTGCATTCAGGGTTGGCCCAATATATTTTGTTCTCTGAGGTAAAATGCAAGATCTCTACCCCCGCCTCTCCATGTACAGAAGCCAACTGACCTAGCAGCTGAATCTTACCTCAACACCATCAATAGGACAGAAACCTCTGCCACGCCTGAGAGCAGCAATCTTAAGGGGCACAATGGAAGCTACTACCACACACTGCTCTACTCTCCAACACCTTGCTGCTTCTCCCTATCCCCTGGTATCCACCGCTTCAGGTGGCCACCTCACTCTGAGCAATGGTAAGGCCAGCCCTAGTTAAATTGGTGTACGTTTCTAAGACAAATATGCCCTATCCGACCCATGCAACACAACCCAGATCCTTTCACTGTATTGTGGTTTCCCCAAGGAACTCTTGGCAATTCTAGTGGTATTATGTACTGAGAATTATCTGTAAGAGTTCCTTTACAGAGTTCCTTTACCATTCCAGGGGGTCCATTAAAGACAGGGTCTGATGGCTTTCCTGCATCCTACAAGGCCCTCTAGTTTCAAGTTGTAGGACAGATGTATCCAAAGGAACTGGGACTCTCAGACTGCAACTGGGATTGCTGGCTCTACAGAAAAAGAGCAACAACAACCTGGCCTGTTCTTGTGCCTTTAAACAGCAGAAATCAACAGATCAGGCATTGCACAGCATGGTGATCAGCATTCTCATCTGGAAATGTCTGTAGATCATGACGCTGTTAAAAGCATGGGAGCAAGGGCAGTTTGTGTTTGTTTTTTTAAGTGCCAATCCTCTTTGCAGCCTGCATGGATTTTTATTTGAAGTAATGTATTGTTATCTCTGTCATGTACACCTGAACTGCTCTGCTCACTTCTCTCTTCTGCTGTAGAGATTAGAACCTGAAACAGGTCTGCCTTTTTCCTATTTGTTTGCTTGTCTCCCTATAGAAAATGGGAATTGAAAGTACTTCAAATCTCAGTCACAAGACTCCTAACCATGAGAACAAGCAGCTTTGCAATCATCAGATGCTTGCTCTACTTTCTGTATTTACTTGAAATGTGCTGGTATATGGGGAAATCTTTGACTCTTTTGCCTGACAAGTTTTTACAGTCCCTGAAAAAAGCGCTCTCATTTGTCCTTATTTCCGAGGCTGCCAAAGCTGTTTTTGGCAGCATCCTCTGCCTTGCAATGCTGCATAAAATGGAAAGATTCAACCCACCATGGAGACATGGAGACAGAGAAAGCTGCACTTGCTATATGCGCAGGAACTTGTATCTGGTAAGAAGTTGGCAACTCTACTCACCACTGCAGGCAGTTTGCATACAACATGAGGGTAGTTGAGCTCTAATTTAGGACTGAGCTATATGTGCACAGCAATCACATAATGTTGCTTTTCTAAAGCTATGCCACTTCAGACATCAAGCATTGTGTCACACTACTTCCCAATATACTGTACTGTGCAAAAATCTTAGGCCACCACCAGCTTTGTTGTTTTAGCAAAGTTTTAATGACCATCCATAATTATTTTTCGGTCTCTGTATTAAGATACAAACAGAAAATACAGGAAATATGTACAGGCAAAAGTCAGTATTTAGTGTGACCTCCCTTGGCTCTAAGAACATCTTGAACTCTTTTGGGGAGACTGTCCTGAAGTTTTCTGAAGGAATCTTCTGGTATATTATACCAGGTTTGTTTTAGCACTTCCCAAAGTTCTTCTTTAGGTGCAGGTTGTCTTTTATTTCTTTCTCTGTCCAGGTGATCCCATACTGCCTCTATAATATTCAGGTCTAGACTCTGTGGAGGCAAGTCCATGACTGTCAGTGTTTTATCAGCTGTTTTCCTCGCTAAATATGATTTCACTGCATTAGCAGTGTGCTTGGGATCGTTATCATGCTGAAAAATGAAACCATTCCCAATCAGGCGCTTTCCAAAAGGAATGGCATGATGAATTAAAACCAGTCTGTACTTTTCAGCATTCATGATCCCATCAATACGGATAAGATTGCCAACACCACAGGCAGAAATGCAGCCCCAAACCAGGACAGACCCTCCACCATGTTTCACTGCAGGCCGCAAGCACTCATTCGTCCATCTCTCTCCAACTCTTCTTCTCACATATTATCGATGATTGGACCTCAAAATTTAGGGATGTACGAAAGTCACCTTTTCAACGGGGTGATTCGCGGTGAGGGGGAGGCACTCCGCACCTCTCCCCGAAATCCTGATCTGGCTGGCTCCGCTCCGCAGAGATTCCGCAGAGCCACCGGCCGGGGCCGCCCGCAGCCAGATACGTGGCTGCTGGGCAGACTTCTGAGAAAAAAAAACCGCGTACGCAAGTGGCAGCGGCTCCGGTGGCTGCCATTTGCATTCCCTTTTTTTCGCTGTTTTAGCCTACGTAAATATTTACGTGAGCTATTATGGTGAAAAAAAGGGGAACGCAAATAGCGTAGTGGGCGCCATTCGCATTCCTTTTTTTCCTGCCGTTTTAGCCTACGTAAATATTTACGTAAGCTATTACGGCAGAAAAAAAGGAATGCAAATAGCGCCCACTACGCTATTTGCGTTCCCCTTTTTTTCACCGTAATAGCTTACGTAAATATTTACGTAGGCTAAAACAGCGAAAAAAAGGGAACGCAAATGGCGGCCGCTGTAGGCGCCGCCATTTGCGTACGCAGTTGTTTTTTTCTTGCCATGATAGGCTACGTAAGTATTTATGTAGCCTATCACAGCAAAAGCAGCTACGCAAATGGCGCGGTGGCCACCATTTGAGTCTGCAGCAGCCGGCCAAGAGACCAGCTGCCGGAGCCGCCACTGGAGCTGGAGCCGCCGCTGGAGCTGCCACCGCCGGAACATCCGCCCCAGGTAAGCTTTGGCCCCGGGGGGGATTCGGTGGGGGGTGGGAGGCCGTTCCGCCATGGGTTTCGGGGGGCCGAATGCCAGTGCATTCGGCCTCACTGAAATCCGTGGCGGAATTCTCCGCCATCCCTACCAAAATTTCAAACTTGGATTCATCACTCCATAATACTCTTTTCCACAGATCCTCATTCCAGTCTTTGTGAGCTTTAGCATATCTTATCCTTTTCACCCTGTTCCCCTTCTGCAAAAGTGGTTTCTTGGCTGCTACCCTTCCACGAAGACCATTCCTGGCCAGGCGGCTGCTGTTACTCTAGTGTAAGGGGAGGTCACACTAAATACTTGCCACTTTAGCCTTTGGAAGCTGTTTTTTCTGATTTTTTTTTCTGTTCTTGAATACTGCATACAAATTTCCTGTATTTTCTGGTTGTATTCTAATGAAGAGACTGAGAAATAATTATATATGGTCATTATACCATTGCTAAAACAAAAAATCTAATGGTGGCCTAAGACTTTTGCACAGTACTGTATATATTTTAAAAAATCAATCCCTGTTCATAGAAAAGTCACATGTCAGAGAGGAGGATTCTAGCCACCTTCTCTCTAACATGGTACTTTCCAGTGTTCAGGCTGTTTGTTTTTAACCTGGGAAGCATTCCAACACAAGACCTCCCACCTACGGTCTGAAATGGTGCCGTCCTAGGAAGGCTGTACTACAATATTTTTCTGCACGTGTACTGTATCAACCATATGTTACTGCCGGAAGAATCAGAAAACTCAGGGTTATTCGCACCAAAGAAGGAGTGCAGATGGCAGGGTTAACAGGAGTTCGGGTGCGGTCCCAGAATCTCTTCTGATGCCATGGGTTAGTAAGGAAAGCATGGCTCTCAGCATGTGCAGAATGCCCCCCCCCCCATCAATAAACAAATCCAGGGATTTCCGATATTTTTAAATTCTTACCAGGAACCCTACTGAAGCCTCAAAATCTGCTAAGGAATCCAGAGAAACAGGTAGATAGTGGTGCTATCAGTTGGCCCAACACAAGGTCAGAAACTACAAATGAGCACATCTCCGCATGCCATAGGGTGATTTTTAAGCAACTACCATCCCTCTTCCCCTTCACCTGAGATAAGAAACTGATACTGTACCTGTCTGGCATAGTGCTCCTGTGTGTCCCGCTTAACCCTATCCTCTTCCATTGGCTTGTGAACATTTTCAGAGCTGCTCTCCAGGAGTGGGTGAGGGTGATCCCATGTGGCAGCTTTGCACAATCCTGAGTTCTCAGCGCCTGCCTGGCAGTGTGATGTGAACCTTTCCAAGTCATCCAGAGACACTGTAGGCCTCATGTGTTCAGCGGAGTAGCCACAGTCCAGCAGGGGGCAAGCAGGACCTGTTGTGTAGGGAGGCTTAAGAGGACCATGTGATGCACTGAGGGTGGAAAGAGTGGCTCTTGTTGCTCCAGAAACGGGGAGCAGTGCCTTCCCACCAGGGTCAGTGGCGTTTGTCATTCCCGCCCCTGAGGCGATGCAGTGGTGCTGGGAGGAACCTGCCTCAGGCTCTTGAACAGCATTCACAAACCGATACTCATACTCCGGCAGCTGCTCCCTACCAACCGCGATGGAGGCCCCTGTGCTGGTGTTCTCCAGCAGGGTTGTAGTGAGAAGATTCTCAGAAGAAGACACAGTCTGGGTCATGGGTCCCAGCTCTTTGACATATTTAGCCGGGATGTAGAAAGGCTGGGCTTCTTTGCTCTTTTTAACATGCCACCAGTGGTCATTCGTTCTCCTCAAAAGCATGTATCTCTCATTGGGTTTGATTGAAATAAATCGCCCATCCTTGGAAGTGTACTCAAAGGCATACTCCACCAAGACGTACGTCTCTTCCTCTCTGTCCTGTGGCTCCATTCTAGTGTCCAAAAGTAGCTTCCTGTGAACAATTTCTTCTCTCTGAAAGACAGGGGGGGGGGGTAACTATAGAAAGGGACTTAGGTCTTTGTATTTATAGCAGGTTTTTTTTAAAGGAGAACATTCATTCTGTAATAAGGAGAATTCTGCAGCCCACATAACAGGCAAATGTAAGATACATTCATTTATTTTTGCATCATGATTCTGTATCTGCTAGACAAGGATCTATGCATTTTCTTTGGGTACCATCCTATCCATGGCTGGCCGGCATGCTGGGAATTGTATGACTTTTTTCTGTCTAAATATGCACAGGTTTGCTCTGCTAATGTATTATTTTTAGACAATGTATGCAGTCTGGAGCAGATTTTCATCATATTTTGTGGCAATGTGCCAAAATTAAAATACTCTGGAAGATAAGTTCCGTGATAAGTATGCAGTTCCATTAAATGCATTGGCAATGACACTGGGTTACATTAGAGACTCAGCGCTTCAGGAGCATCAGGAGTTTATCTGGAATTTGTTAACAGCTGCAAAAAATACTTACAGCTACCAAATGGAGAGTCAAAGCGGCTCCTTCATGCAAGATGTGGTTGTGAAAAATATGGCAGATTGCCAGATGGTAAAATGGACTGAATATATTGATGGTGGAAAGGTGAAAAGAGATTTGTTTAATGAAAGCTGGGTTCCTTGTATACATTATATGAAAGTTAGATATAAGTTAGATATTAATTAATTAATGTAATTTATTTAAGGTTGAATTATTATATGATGGAGCATTAATAGTATTTATTGTTTATTTGCTTATTTGATAGATTGTATAAAAGATAAATTATTATTGATACTGTACGAGCAGGTAGGCATCTATTTATAGTAACAACATGTTTGAGTAAAGATAATGACTATTATACAGTTACAGAGATCAGGTTTAAGTAACTGTGGATATATAATAACATGAATGTTTGCACATTATACTTTTGAAATATTATAATTAATAATGTATTGTGCACAATACACACACTCACACACACTAATTCCTAATTGGTTCCTTTGAGTAGCAAGCTAAATAGAGCATGCCTGGATAGTGAACACCTTTCAGCCTTAAAGCATGCTGACTGTACAGGGGGAATACATATCTGGTGAATGCAGGAAGGGGGGCTGGCTTGAACTGAGTAATTTGAACCTTACTGTTAAACATATGAAGCTGCCTCATACTGGTGTGGTCCAGATGCTAATGTGAGGGAGGCATCTAGGCCACACCAGTAGAAGGCATCATTTGGTGCCTCCCTCTCCCATCCCTTGTTAATGTTCCCTATGATGTAGCATTATGTCTGTACTGGAATAACTATAATTGCCACTAACCATAGAAACTGTAACCACTGTTAGAACCTGGCTGGCTTCAATCTCTGGTTTATGAACATATGAACGGCCATGCTGGCTCTGGTCCCACAGTGGCCAGCCAGGTGCCCATGGGAAGGCCACAAGCAGGACATGGCCACACCACAGCAACCACCCACTTGTATTCGCCCAGCACATTCAGAAGCATGCTGCCTCCAACACTTGAGCTAATATAGAATCATAATTAGAGGCCATGGATAACCTTATCTTCCATGAATTTGTCCATTTTTTAAAGACACAGGCCATTTGCTAGCCTAGGGATATAGTCTAAGAGAGCGTAAGCATCTTTAACAAACAATGATAATTGTAAAGCCATATTAACAATCCTGTGAATTTCAGGCCAAAATGAAATAACAGCACAGCAGTCCCCAATCTTTTTGGGCTGGGGGGCACATTTGGAATTTTGAAAGTCTTGTGAATGCTCTCACAAAATGGCTCCTATGGTGGAGGCTTGCCTATTCACAAAAAGGCATGGCCAGTCACAAAACACCCATTTCCCACAAAGCAAACTGGTGAGGTTAAAAGAAAAATAACTTGCCCAAGAACCTAAGTACAAGGCAGAGGTGGGGGTCTGCGTTCCAAAACGCAACGCCACTCTTTCGAAACCACAGTTTTCTGGTCCGACACCAATCACAGAAGGCAAATTGGTGAGGTTCAGAGACAAATAACTTGGCCAAGAAACCGAGTACAAGGCAGAGGCAGGGGCTGAGCCCCAAATACTAAATCATATATTTCCCCCTACAAAGTACAACAAAATACCCATTTCACAGAAGGCAAACTGGTATTGCTCAAAGAAAGAATTGTACACTGTGAAAAATGAAATTGTTTCCCTCTAATATTCCCTTTCCTTCTGTAACTGTTTTCCTGTTTATTGTAGGTGGTAATTGTATTGCTAATTGTACTCAAGTCCTTGAAGTTGAGGTTGCTATTGAAAGGTGAAACCTTTGATCGTCTTTTGTTTGATGCTTGCTTAGAGATGTGGATTCTTACCTAGAGGCCTGAGAAACTGCATTTGGTTTGTTTTTCAGCCACTGTGGAGTTACTAATGGTCTCTGTGTTAAATCCCCGTGTGCAGGAGTCTATTCCTGTTTTCCATAAGCTGACTGTGTACTCTAAATGGCTAATAAGTAGGGAAGGTGAGAATGGGTGTCTGTCTGGCTGCTTCTTTCCTGGCGCATAAGGTCAAAGACAGGGAACAAAGGGCGCTGACCTTGCAAAAGTGACAAGGAGGCAACTGGAGCTGTGCGATGCCAGAGGCAGCAAATCTCCAGAACCAGTTTCAGCTGGCCGCAAGTTAGCTACATTCAAAGAACTGGGTGAAATCCCTTGAGGAGACAGCCCATGCCATCCCCAAAGCGCCTAATAACCCTGGAACAAAGGAAGCAAGTTGGAGGTACAGCAGACCCAAAGGACAGCGTGCACATGTGCTAGACTCCCATTCAACATCCCTGCGCTATGCCCTGGCCTGGCCAGCTTGGGTTGTACGTGTGCGTAAGTATGAATGAATGGTTAAGTTCACCTACTGAATTTCCCTTCTGGTTATGGGTAGCATTCCCACACCACCTGCTGTCTTGGTAATAAAGCGTTAGAACTGGAAACTTGTGTTCTTCACCTCTGTTTCTGTAAGGTCCTCAGAATTTCAGCCTGATCAGGCAAGATTTCTGCTTTAAATAGTTAAAGCCTTTAACAATTTGTGCCCAGAGAATTTCAGTAATTGGGTGGTTTAAATGAACAGTAAATAAAGGACAGAAATAACCAAAGGACCTCCAACCAAACTTGGGAAAAACACACCACAAACAAAGGAGTGAACAAACACAGACATATCACACACACACCCAAAGCCCAGACAGCAGGCTACACACGTGCACACAGGCAGAATATCCCCCTCACTACCACCTACCCCTCTAGCGAACCAGAATGCTCCCTGCCAGCCCTCTAGGCCACCGGGACCACCCCCAGCTTCCTTTTAACTTTTTTTCTGGGTGCACTTCAGAACAAAATGCTGAGCTGCAGCCCCCTGCCATTTTCATTACTAAGAACACCTCTGGGGCCCACATAAGACGCAGAGGCACTCCTGGAAATAAAGATGGCACTGGAGGCCAGTACTTCACTTTGCAGCATGCCAGTCTTCCAGTTGAAACGTTGATATTATTTTAAATATGAGAACCAGAAAAGGCAAAGATCCTGGCAGGCACCAAGAGAGGTGTCTGTGGGCACAGGGGTGCTCATGGGCACAATGTCGGGGACCCCAGAAATAGTAGGACAACCCAGACCATATCACTAAGTATTCCAACACCTGAATTACATTGCCAGCAACTAGGGGTCCATAAGCAACTAACGTTCAATAACATTCTCTGAGGTGTCCAATAGACAGGATACATTTTCATGTTGTGTTAGCCTACTTTTAAAATCAAAAACTACTTGCTTTTGATGTAAAAGACTAGGACACTGAAGGTCGTTATTCCAAAGATCTCTAAAAAATTGATATCAATCTTACCCTCATCTTAAAAGTTTCTGATGAAGATATTGATTACTTGTTGCACTCCCCTGTCCCTCTCCAGGCACAGGGCATCCCACAGGATCTAGAAAATCAGTTTAATCCAAGAGAGCCTGGAACTAATCAGCAACCATTAGTTCAAGTACTTCGCTCACAAAGGGGATGTTAGCAATTGGTCTATAGTTGTTTTCACTTCTGGGTCCAGGATAGGTTTCTTAAGGAGTGGCCTGATTACTGCCTATTTTAAAGTGGCTTGTACCACCCACCAAGAGGAATTTATAACCTGAACACAGCCAAGAAGGAAAAGGGTCAAGCATACAAGTAGTTGGCCAAAAATGACCAAACACCCTGTCCACATCCTCAGGCCTCCGCAACTGAAACGCATCCAACACAATTGGACTAGATGGAGTTCTAGACACCTCTGCTGTTGGGACTGTGGAGTCCACATCATGATGGATGTGAGCGATTTTATCTTCAAAGGGTTGCACAAGCTTGTTACAGTGTAGAGGGTAGAACCAGCTCTCTGTCTGGGCCAGATTACAACAGGCTTCTCACCACCCAGAAAAGCTCCGTTGGGCGACACTGTGAAGATGCAACGGAGGTGGGAAAGAAATGCTTCTTTGCCATTCTCACCACACAAAATAGGCTGGATAATGGGCCGTAAGCTGTGTTCAATCACATTCAACTCAAGTTTTCCTCCACCTGTGTTCTAGCTGTCATCCAAGTTGCTTCATTGCCCTCAGCTCAGATGTATACCAGTGTGTTGCCTGGGCCCTGCAATGAGGGAGAAGGTGATTAAGTGCAATCATGTCAACCATCTCAGTCACTTCCATATCCCACAGAGTGACCAGGGGATTGACAGGAGCACCAGCCTGTTGTTCTTTTGTATTTGGTTCTTTCTTTCTTTCTTTCTTTCTTTCTTTCTTTCTTTCTTTCTTTCTTCCTTCCTTCCTTCCTTCCTTCCTTTCTCTCTCTCTCTCTCTCTCTCTCTCGCCCCCAAATTCTCTCTTCCCTACTAGAGCTTCCACCTCAGCCGAGCTTCTAAAATTTATGGACAGATCATGAATCAGGCCTATTATTTCTGCTTCCACAGGAATCGATACTGATTTCTCTCCATTTGAGGTTGTGGACATTCCCTAAACCTCCTATCATGCAGAGTTTCTCTGACTTTTGTGTAGGGTGCCAAATGTCCTACTTTATCATCCTCTATTTTAAAGGCTTTCCAGTTCAATCTGGTTGAAAGATCAAGAACCCTAAGAAGACAGAGAAGAAGCCTTGAAGTTGTCCATGAGCAGTTGGCCACGATGCCACGTATCCTTAACGACCTCCAAATGCGGCCAGCTTGGAGGAAATCGCCCATGGAGAAACACCCCCCCGCCAGCAGGCTGAGCAGGCACACAGGCAGGACTGGCAGCAGCAGTTGGGGTAGCTGCCCACACCTTCAAAGAGGCCCACTGCTGCCTGACCACCACCCCGACCTGCTGGTAGCCCTCCTTCAGCTAGCCTTTGAGAATGAGGTGCCAGGACTCTGCTGGGGAAAGCCCCCCTCCTCCCAGGAACTGTCGCTCTCACTGCTCAAAAACCGAGAGGGGCTCAGGAGAAGATGCCTGGGCAGGAGGAGGCGTGGCCAGCTGAGAGAGACCCAGGAGGCTTCAAAATGCTGCTGGTCAGCTGAGAGAGACCCAGAGGAACTGAGGAGGTAGAAGGGCTAGTTTCAGATTAGGCTCAGGCTTTAGGCCTTAAAGAGCAGTTCACTAAACAGAGCAAGTTTAAGGGCTCAGCATATCATTTAAGTTTTAAAACACACACAGGAAAAGGATCCAGACCTTGCAAGACACAGCCTTCCCAAATCACCTACCCTTTGTTTGCTGTCCCCTCCAATCACCTATTGAATAGAGAATCTCCCCTCAATAGCTCTCCCATTCACTGTGGTTAAGAGTCCTCCTTCCTGAATAGGACTCACCATTCCCTGGGGGACCAACTGACCTACCTCCCCAGCCACTGAAAGCCAGTGCTCATCAGGAGTTCATACACAGCCACCCTTGCTTTTCAAACAAAGTGCTCCAATCAGATTCGTTGCAGCAGCTGTTGGGCCTACCTATACAAGGAGGCATGCTTGCAAGGGAGCCAGCTCTCTGAGCGTGGGGAGCTCCAGGGACCAAGTGTCTCAGCCCCAGTGATAAGGCATCAGCAAACAAGTGAGTTTAACAATGGGCGAGGAAGCCAGGGCGGTGAACTTACTCTGTACTCACAGTGAATAATTCTAAATAAATAATTTCTCCACCTTCTCGTAGTAAACAACTACGTTTTCCAGGGAAAACACACCCAAATAAAAGAACAGTTATGAAGGCAGAAAGCAAGCAGGGGGGCAGGGGCTATCCCGTGTATTGCACTGAGTGCCACACGTACGGCTATCTGCCCACAGGACGGAAATTGTGGATGTGTGCTTGGTGTAATGAGCTCCTGGCTCTCAGGGAACAAGTGTGTTCCCTTGAGGCCAAGGTTGCTGTCCTGGAGAAGCTAAGAGAGGCAGAGAGGTTGGTGGATGAGACCTTCAGGGGCTCTTTAGCTGTGTCCTACTCCCAGGGTGACAGTGTCTCTGTTGTCATGGAGAATGTGGGTCTCGGGGAAGGAGGGCGTCATTCTGAGGAAGAGGGAAATGATCTCTTAGAAGGGACCCATTCCTCAGAAGACGAACAAATATCCTCCCGTGCCGAGGATGTGCCTCTGGGGCGAAGGGGGCTTGTGGTAGTGGGAGATACGATCATTAGACACAAAGACAGCTGGGTTTGTGATGGGTGTGTAGACCGTATGGTGTGAAAGCTGTGGCTATCACGCACCGTCTAGATAGCCTAGTAGATAGTGCCGGGGTGGAGTCAGTGGTCGTGGTCCATGTTGGTACCAACGATGTGGGGAAATGTAGCCATGAGGTCCTGGAAGCCAAATTTAAGTTGCTAGGTAGGAGGTTGAAATCCAGGACCACCAAGGTGGCTTTCTTGGAAATGCTACCTGTTCCATGCGCAGGGCCAGCTAGATGGGCAAAGCTGAGGAGTCTCAATGCGTGGATGAGACGGTGGTGCCAGGAGGAGGGGTTCAGATTTGTTAGGCACTGGGGAATGATTTGGCAGAAGCTGGGCCTGTACAAGAGGGACGGGCTCCACTTGAACCAAAATGGAATTTTGTATTCAATTTTGTATTCAAAATGGAAAAGTGTATTCAATACTATCCCGTGTATTGCACTGAGTGCCACACGTACGGCTATCTGCCCACAGGATGGAAATTGTGGATGTGTGCTTGGTGTAATGAGCTCCTGGCTCTCAGGTAACAAGCGTATTCCCTTGAGGCCAAGGTTGCTGACCTGGAGAAGCTAAGAGAGACAGAGAGGTTGGTGGATGAGACCTTCAGGGGCTCTTTAGCTGTGTCCTACTCCCAGGGTGACAGTGTCTCTGTTGTCATGGAGAATGTGGGTCTCGGGGAAGGAGGGCGTCATTCTGAGGAAGAGGGAAATGATCTCTTAGAAGGGACCCATTCCTCAGAAGATGAACAAATATCCTCCCGTGCCGAGGATGTGCCTCTGGGGCGAAGGGGGCTTGTGGTAGTGGGAGATACAATTATTAGACACAAAGACAGCTGGGCGTATAGACCGCATGGTGAATTGCCTGCCTGATGTGAAGGCTGCAGCTATCACACGCCGCCTAGATAGCCTAGAGGATAGTGCCGGGGTGGAGTCAGTGGTTGTGGTCTATTTTGGTACCAACGATGTGGGGAAATGTAGCCATGAGGTCCTGGAAGCCAAATTTAAGTTGCTAGGTAGGAGGTTGAAATCCAGGACCACCAAGGTGGCTTTCTCGGAAATGCTACCTGTTCCATGCACAGGGCCAGCTAGACGGGCAAAGCTGAGGAGTCTCAATGCGTGGATGAGACGGTGGTGCCAGGAGGAGGGGTTCAGATCTGTTAGGCACTGGGGAACGATTTGGCACAAGCCGGGCTCCACTTGAACCAAAATGGAACCAGACTGCTGGCGCTAAACATAAAGAAGGTGGCAGAGCAGCTTTTAAATGAAACCCTGGGGGAAAGCCGACAGGAGCTGGGAAGCATCTGGTTCGGGTGAAATAATCCCAAAGGGATGAAAATGAAAATGTTTTTGATTGCCCAAATGTAGGAGGGGAGGAAATAGGCCAGGAGCACATGGTAGAACATAACAACCAATGAAAGGGGCCAACATCCCATAGCAAAAGATGCACATGCCAGAGGCATCTGGGGAAGGCTACTGTGTAGAGGTGTTCCTATGCAAATGCTAGAAGCCTCCACACCAAAATGGGAGAGTTGGAGTGCTTGATTTTAAAGGAAAGCCTGGATATAGTGGGCGTTACAGAAACCTGGTAGAGTGGAGAGAACCAGTGGGATACGGTCATCTCTGGATATAAACTCTACAGGAAGGACAGAGGAGGGCGTACTGGGGGAGGTGTTGCTCTGTACGTCAAAGAGGGCATAGTATGGAGCGGACTAGAACACGTAAAAGGGGTAGGTTCTTCCACAGAAGCGCTGTGGGTGACAATACCAGGCTCCAAAACTAATTTAGTGTTAGGAACGTGCTATCGTCCCCCAGACCAGAATGCTCAAGAGTGACCTTGAGATGGAAAACGAAATCAGGGAGGCCTCCAAACAAGGTGTTGTTGTAATAATGTGTGACTCCAATTACGCCTACATTTAACGGAAAAATGCATGTTCCAGTCATGACAAAGAAGTTACATTTCTTGATGCCCTAAACGATTGTGCCCTAGAACAGTTGGTCATGGAACTGACCAGAGGGGAGGTGGCCTTGGATTTAATCCTAAGTGGTGTCGCCCAGGACCCAGTATGAGATGTAAATGTTGTTGAACCAGTTGGAAACAGTGACCACAGTGCTATCAGATTTTGTATATATTTAAGTGGAAAATTGCCCAGGAACTCCAGCATAGTCACATTTGATTTCAAAAAAGAAAACTTCTCCAAAATCAGGGAACTGGTGAAAAGGAAGTTGAAAGGGGAGTCAGGAGGGTTAAATCCCTTCAAAATGCCTGGAGATTACTCAAAATCACAATAATAGAAGCCCAGCTAAAATGTATACCACAGGTCAGGAAAGGTAGCATCAAGTCCAAGCAGTTGCCAGCATGGTAAATGAGCAGCATCAAGGAAGCTATTAGAGAAAAGGGAGCTTCCTTTAGAAAATGGAAGTCTTGCCCTAGCGAGGAAAACAAAAGGGAGCACAAGCTTGCACAAAGGTAATGCAAGCAGATAATGAGATGCAAAAAAGCATTTTAAACAGCATATTGCTAGCACTATCAAGGCGAACAATGAAGAATTCTTTAAATATATCAGAAGCAGAAAACCACTCCGGGAGGCAGTTGGACCACTGGATGACAATGGAGTTAAAGGAGTACTGAAGGAGGACAAGGAGATTGCAGAGAAGCTGAATGAATTAATTCTTTTCATCTGTCTTCACTGCAGAAGATATAGGACAGATACTTGTGCCTGAACTGATGTTTTCAGGAAGGGAGTCTGAGGAACTGAGGCAAAGAGTGGTGACAAAAGATGAAGTTCTCAACCTTATTGATAAATTGAAAGCAAATCAATAACCGGGCCCAGATAGTATGCATCCTAGAGTTCTCAAAGAACTCAGTTATGAAATTGCTGCTCTTCTAACTAAAATATGCAACATGTCTCTACCAGAGGACTGGAAGATGGCCAATGTCACACCAATTTTCAAAAAGGGATCTAGGGGGGATCCGTGAAATTACAGGCCAGTTAGCTTAACATCTGTTTTGGGTAAATTGGCTGAAGGCATTATTAAAGATAAAATTAGGCAGCATATAGAAGGATAAGCCCTGCTGAAAAAGAATCAACACGGCTTCTGCAAAGGTAAGTCCTGTCTCACTAACCTTGTAGAGTTCTTTGAGAGTGTCAATAAACATGTAGACAGGGGTGATCCGGTAGACATTGTTTACTTGGACTTTCAAAAGGCTTTTGACAAAGTCCCTCACCAAAAACTCCTGAGAAAACTTAACAGTCATGGAATAAGAGGACAGGTCCTCTTATGGATCAGTACCTGGTTAAAGAACAGAACGCAGAGAGTAGGAATAAATGGTAAATTCTCCCAATGGAGGGAAATAAATAGTGGGGTCCCACAGGGATCTGCATTAGGACCAATGCTTTTCAACCTGTTCATAAACGATCTGGAATTAGGAGTGAGCAGTGAAGTGGACAAGTTTAAGGATGACACCAAACTATTTACGGTGGTTAAACCAAAAGGGATTGTGAAGAGCTCCAAAAGGATCTCTCCAAACTGGGAGAATGGGCATCTAAATGGCAAATGCGGTTCGAGGTAAGCAAGTGTAAAATGATGCAAATGATTTTTGGGGGCAAAAAATCCCAACTTCAAGTATAGCCTGAAGGGATCTGAGCTGACTGACGAGGAAAGAGATGTTGGTGTTGTGGTGGACAGCTCAATGAAGACGTCAACCCAGTGTGCAGCTGCTATAAAAAAGGCAAACTCCATGTTAGGCATAATTAGAAGAGGGATTGAGAATAAAACTGCCAACATCATACTGCCCCTATACAAATCTATGGTGCGACCACACTTGGAATACTGTGTACAGTTCTGGTCATCACACCTAAAAAAGATTTTGTAGAGCTGGAAAAGGTGCAAAAAGGGCAATTAAAATGATCAAGGGGCTGAAGCATCTCCCCTATGAGAGAAGTATACAACAGCTGGGCTTGTTTAGTTTGGGAAAGAGGAGGGTAAGGGGAGACATGATAGATTCCTGCATTGAGCAGGGGGTTGGACTTGATGGCCTTGTAGGCCCCTTCCAACCCTACTATTCTATGATTCTATTCTATGAGGTCTGCAAAATCATGCATGGTGTGGAGAATGTGTGGAGAATTTCTCCCTCTCTCATAATACCAGAACCTGGGGTCATCCCATGAAGGTGATTGGTGGGAGATTCAAGACAGATAAAAGGAAGTCCTTTTTCACACAGTACATAGTTAAACTATGGAATTCTTTACCACAGGAAGTAGTGATGGCCACCAGTTTGTATGGCTTTAAAAGGGGGTTAGAGAAATTCCTGGAGGAAAAGGCTATCAATGGCTACTAGTCTTTATTTATTTATTTAATTTCTTAATCACCCATCTGGCCTGTCACCCAGCCACTCTGGGTGACGTACAACAGAACAGTACAATTTAAAACCGTAACATTACACATTAAAACATCGTTTAAACATACCCTAACCCACCCCAAATGCCTGCCTGAACAACCAAGTTTTCAATGCATTGTGGAAGCTCATTTTGAGGAGGCATGGCAGAGTTCCCTAGGGAGTGAGTCCCACAGAGTGGGGGCCACCACAGAGAAGGCCCTCTCCCTCGTCCTCACCAGCCTAGCTGTCCTGGCTGATGGAACAGAGAGAAGGCCATCTGAGGCTGATCTTGTTGAGCGGCCTGTCTGTTGCTGGAGGCACTCCTTCAGATAGACTGGGCCAGAATTGTACAGGGTTTAAAGGTCAAAATTAACACCTTGAATTTGGCCCGGAAAACAACTGGTAACCAGTGCAACTCCTTCAGCACTGGAGTGATGTGGTCTTGCTGACGGCTGCCTTTAATCAGGCGAGCCGCCGCATTCTGCACCAGCTGCAGCTTCCAAACCGTCTTCAAGGGTAACCCCACGTAGAGTGCCTTACACTAGTCTAGACGAGAGGAGACCAGGGCATGTACTACCGATGGGAGCAGATGGTCGGGAAGGTAGGGGCATAGCCGCTGTATCAGATGGAGTTGGTACAGTGCTGTCTGGCTCACAGCTGACACCTGAGCCTCCATGGACAGCTGGGAGTCCAAAATGACCCCCAGGTCACAGACCTGGTCTTTCAAGGGTAGCCGTACCCCATTCAACACCAGGGCAACATCTCCCAACCTCTTCTTGTCTCCCACCAAAAGTACCTTGGTCTTGTCAGGGTTCAGCTTCAGCTTATTCCTCCCCATCCAGCCACTCACCGTTTCCAGACATTTGGACAGGGATTCTACAGCCAACCTTGGTGAGGATTTGAACGAGAGGTAGAGCTGCATGTCATCCACATATTGATGACACCACACCCCAAACCTTCTGATGATAGCCCCCAGTGGAATTGTTTGTAATTGTGCCTTGACAATTTCCTTTTTTAAAAACGCCCACCCATCTTGGACACCTTTTCTCATTAGAGTCGCTTGCCATGGGACCTTACTTATCATTGTTCTGAGTTTATTAAAATCAGTTTTCCTAAAATCCAGGGTACGCATTTGCCTACACTCGGCTTTTGCTTCCCTTAGAACCAAGAACTCAAATACAACATGGTCGCTTTCCCCCAGAGTTCCTGTAACTGCTACTTTATCCACTAAGTCATCTCTGTTGGTCAGGGATCAAGTCAAGGATAGCCAGTCCTCTAGTTCCTTGTAGGTATGTACGAAACTCACTTACCTTTTCGCGGAATCTTTCGCGGTGGGGGGGGAGGCGCTCCATCCCTCCCCCTGGAATCCTTGACGGGGGGGAGGCGATCCGGTGCTCCCCCCTGGAATCCTCGATGGCCGGCGGATTTGGCGGCGGCGGTTCCAGCGGCGGCAGCGGCTGGTCTGGCCGGCTGCGGCCGGGCTGCTGCCGCCGCCATTGCCATCCTTGCAGCCATGATAGGCTACGTAAGAATTTATGTAGCCTATCACGGCTAACCAACCCCCCCCCAAAAAAAACCCAGCTTACGCAAATGGCGGTGCCTACGGCGGCTGCCATTTGCATTCCCTATTTTTCGCCGATTTATCTTACATAAATATTTACGTAAGATAAATCAGCGAAAAATAGGGAACGCAAATGGCGGCCGCCATAGCCGCCGCCATTTGTGTACACTGGGTTTTTTTTGGGGGGGGTTTAGCCGTGATAGGCTATGTAAATTCTTACGTAGCCTATCATGGCTGCAAGAATGGCAATGGTGGCGGCGGCAGCCCGGCCGCGGCCGGCCAGGAGACCAGCCACCGCCGCCAGAGCCGCCGCTGCCGAATCCGCCTCATCCGCCCCAGGTAAGTGCCATCCTGGGGGGATTCTGCGGGGGGGGGATGGGGGGGCAGGAGGCCGTTCCGCCCCAGATTCTGGGGAGCCGGATTCTAAAGAATCCGGCCTCACTGGAATCCATGGCGGAATTCTCTGCCATCCCTAGTTCCTTCCTCTACTTTCTGTAGGAGGAAGTTATCCGCCACACAAGTCAGGAATTTCCTGGAGGGATTCATGTTTTGCAGAATGTGTCTCCCAACTAATATCAGGGAAATTGAAGTCCCCCATTACTACTACATCCTGCTTCCTTGAAACAGTGGCTATTTGCTTTTCAGAAGTTGGAGGTAGTCAGCAGCAGCTGGCTCAGTACCTGGGGGCCGGGTCCCGCAGATAATGGCGGTCTATGATGGCCATGTGCTACTTCCCGTACCAGAGGCAGTGAGCCTACGTACACCACTTGCTGGGGAACATGGGTGCAATGGTGCTGCTGTGCTCATGCCCTGCTTGTGGGTTCCTGGTCAACAGCTGGTTGGCGACTGTGTGAACAGAATGGTGGACTAGATGGACCCTTGGTCTGATCCCGCAGGGCTCTTCTTACGTTCTTAGGTTCTTAAGGGTAGGTTGCTGAAGAGTAGCTGCGTTTTTTTCTTTTGGAGGACATGAGGTTCCCCTTCTGGGTTGGGAGTTACTGCTTGACAGAAGTGAGGGGTGTAAAATTATCCCTTGAAGGGAATATGGGTCCTGCTGCCTCTTTCTCTGTCTCCTTTGGGAGCTTTCAGGACTTAGTGTGGCTGAGGGACTGATGGCGCAAAGGAGAACGGAGGAAGACACACATAAAATGCTGAGTGACCCATCTCATTGTCTAGTAGGTCACTTTTTGGTTCAAATCCAGGAACTATTTTTAAATGTCCCATCAAGCAAAAGTAAGAGCTACCCTTAGAACAAAATGCAGAAATCCAAGATTTTAATGTGACTGTGACTGGGCACCCGCTTGTCCATTCGCAAACAAAAGTTAGCGAAGACAGAAGTTCCTGCATTTTCCAACTCCAGTCTTATCTAGTGTGAAATATTTTTTCAGCTTTTAAAAAATTTTAAATTTTTTAAAATTTAAAAAATTTGCCCTGCCACTGCAAATTCCAAGGTAAATGTGGTTCAATCTTGGAAACTAAGCAGGGTCAGCCCTGGTTAGGACTTGGATGGGAGACTGCCTGGGAATCAGGCTTCCTGCACTGAGCAGGGGTTGGACTCGATGGTCTTGTAGGCCCCTTTCAACCCCCATGATTCTATGAATATCTGCATATTGCAAGTTGGAAGGGACTATTGCTGGGAGAGAGTGGCTTATGACAGTCCTGCAGTGTCGTTCATGCTGGCTGAGACAATGGTTTAAAACCACTAAGCAGTGTTGTCCAGTGGTATTATGCTCCTGTTGCAGATTGGGGGGTTGTACTAAGAGTCCACAATTTACAGCAGCCCTGCAATGTAGTCCACTGTTAGCACTGAAGGCTGAAGTTGGCACTGAGGGTGGGCTGGATTCCCAGCAAAAAATCCCCCATATAAAACATCCCTCAGGTTGCAGCAAAGGTCCATCCTCTTAAATTCCTCCCCCAGATTGCCTCTCAGGCCAAATTTAGCACTCGCTTCCATGCAAGAAGCCTCATGCGCCAATAACTTGCATGCAGACAGGTCGTGCTCTGAAATGCTCAACACTCCAGTTAAATTTTGCACACCAAGAAATAGCTGAGTTAGAAAGAGCAGGAAATCCTGCCTTTGCTGCTATCTTTTCTTTCCTGAGTGCTGTCCAGTCACAGATACAGTAAAATCTTGGCTTTCTCCATTGATTTCCATTGAGCTGGGTGGGGAGAGTAAAGAGGTCTATTGAAATCAGAAATTCAAGGATATGTTGTGTCTTTGCTCTTTATATCTCTATAGGAAGACAGGGGTTAATAGTGCCACCTAGAGCATCTGGTCAGTTGGCACCCTGCTGGCAAAATGAATAGTTTTATCTAGCCTTATCTCACTTCTTTGTTCTGCACCTTAATCCCTTTTCTTGAATAGGTTGACTGGTTCCAACCACCTTGGGCTTTTGAGTTGGAAGTTACTGTTGTTAAGAAGGTGGGTCCAGATACTAGGTAATTTTCTGATTGACTGGCTAGACCACGTGAAAGACCACATGAAAGACCACATGGTTACAAAGCTATCGCTTGTGTGTTAGGATTTTTAGAAGAGGTTTGGAGAATTCTCGGTTTTTGGGCTTTGGGAAAGAAAGGCCAAAGTAGCTTTCTCTTTCTTCTTTCCTAGGCCTGGGCTGCAGGGAGGGGTCCTTGACAGTAAGTAGGGCTCAGAAACTCCCCAAGCAGCTGGACAGACTAGGGTGTGTCTGCAGGTTCATCCTACTGGTGGGAGCCTATCAGAAATTCTTTTCCTGGGGAACTCACGTAAAGAAGGAGTCCACCAGGAGGAACAGTTATCGCCCCTCCCGGTCTTGTAACAAATTGGCTGGCAGTGTGGCGGGATCCATTTTGAAGAGTTTTAAGAAATTCCCAATGAGGAAACCTTCTAAAGCAAATACCTAAAAGGGTTTTCTGAAATTGGAAGTGCAAACACACACACATGGGATTTTTTTTGTTTTTTGTTTTCTTTCTGTTGGTAAAACCAACAGGGCTAGGAAATAGCAAAGATGGAAGTGGAGAATGGATTTATTGTGGTCCAACTTCCAGAATCAGAAGGGGAGCAGAACTCTGCTCAGGAATCCAGTTGTGAGAGTAAAAATGAAGAAGCAAGGGAAAGAGAGGCAAGAGAGGAAAGAAAGGAGTGAGATGTCGCAAGATATGGTGCTTGAACTGCAAGTTGAACTTGCCAGAGTAAACCTCCAGACACCCAACAGTGGAGGCAAAACCCAGATATCTTCCCAAGTTCACAAGAGACAGTGATACTGCGGCTTTTTTAATCTCGTATGAAGGTGACTGAAAGGACTTTGGAAAACCGAAGGAAGAGCCCATGAAATACATATGCTCTCAGATCACTGGTGGACTGGAAGAGGCATACAAAGATATAGCAAATTCAGAAGATAATGACTATGATCTTTTAAAATGCAGAGTCAGAACACATTTTGGATTAACAGCTGAACAGAGCCGGAGAAACGTCAGATCTCTGAAAAAAGTGCCTCTGAGTTTTTCTCTCAGATGTGGGGGGTGTTGGAACAGCTTTTAATACAATGGTGGCAAGGTGAAGGGGCCTCATTTGTCAGTGCTGAGGGCTAGAAACTTTATCAGCTTATAGGAGTGGAACAATTGCTTTTATCCTGCTGTCCAGAGCTTTATGAGGAAGTAGCCAAGCAGAGCCCACAAACAGTTGCCAAAGCAGCAGAAATAGCTGGCCAAGTGACACTTCAGTGAGAAGCCCAAGTAAGAAAACTTTGGGAGGAGACAAAAGCCTCAAAAAGCAGTGGAAGCCAACCTGGCATTCTGAAAGAGCACCCTACCACTTGGACTATAGATCCCAAGAGCCCAGGGCCATAGTTCCTGCCAGCAGACCAGGAGCACAGATGGGTGAGATTATTTGTTTCCACTGTGGGGAGAAGGGACATTATAAAACTGGTCACCTGGTCACATTCTTCCCCACTATGGTGAGTTGCCTTGTATTTCTATTTACATTGTACTATTTATTTCTAAAGTGACATCTATACATATAAATTAGCATATGTACATTTTATGCAAATCTATTTCCTCTTTTGTCCTTTTTTGTTGTTGTTGATATGTTTCCTCTTTTTCCACAAGTGGCCACCCTATTTTTGTGACTTGTTGAGGAAAGATCCCCAGCACAGGTTAGTAATATGTAGATGGATTCCCACACTAACCTGAAATACTTCAATGTTTTTCCTTTTAGCAGCATGCATTGAGCAATTGCCCATATTTAAAACATCTTCCTTCATTTTCTTCATCTTAATCAGGCATTAAGCAGTAGGGTCCCAGTTGGTAAGCAGTTTGCACAAGCTCTACTTGAAAACAAACTGGAGGGCTCCCCCTCCTTTCAGTGCTCGCAGAGCACCTCACAGTGCACAACTCTTGCTCCTTGTGTCTTCCCCCGGATTGGCTGCAGGAGCCACCAGCTGCTGTCCTCCCACAACAGAGATAAGTTTGGGGATGCCAAGGTGGTGGTGAGGCAGTCTCCGTCTGCAGCCCTGTGCACACTTCCCTGACAGTAAGCCGCACTGAGCCCTGTGACCTCTTCCTGCATAAACATGCATAAGATTGTTCTGCAAAGCTCCCTTTTTTGGAATTTAGGGAAGCTGCTGTCATGCCAGCCTGGTTCCTATAATACAGCATGGTAGTGGTGGTTTTGCTAAACTTGTGTAAAACAGTATACCCTGGTCAGCAGTACACCCTTAACCAGTTCTGTTAAAATATAATGTGTCTATGCTAATTAAGCAGCCCCATGTTAAGGCTTCTCCCTGTTTAAGCATGTTTAAGGTAAAATTTGCAAAGACTGATACGTTAAAGCAAGAAGACGATGGTGCGGTAACCAGAAGAAAGTTGGTATTGTCCTCTGGAGCCAAAATTGTGTTTGGCTGTTCTGCCCAGACTGCTCTCCTTCTAGGCTATTCCTGGAGTCGACCTCAAATGCAGCACAGCATTTGTGCCTCAAGGCTCCCCCACTGGGAAATCTGCATTCCACTAGCTGTCTTTGTTTTCATTTTCATTTCATGAATTATATTTTTATACTGTCCCATAGCTGAAGCTCTCTGGGTTCTCAAAAACTAACAATTTTCCTGCCTCTGCTTATTTTTGCTGGGAGGATGCTCACAAATGGGGCCAGCCACTACATTGCTTTGTAGGTGGATGATGCCCTGTGTCAAAATTACCCACAAACCCAGGCAGTAGAGAAAGAATCATCCGCACCTCAGTTTTGCACTCTCAGCTACAAATCTGTTTTCCCATATGAAGCTGCCTTATAATAAGGGGAATGCACTGGAACCCTCTCACCTACTGAAAGAAAACACAAGAGAGTCTCAAGGTCATGGTGCAGTCTGGGTTTAGGCCTGGGTATCCGATGCTGTAAAGAACAATATTGTTTAGGAACCTGGAATGTCAGATCAATGAATCAAGGTAAGCTGGAGGTGGTCAAACATGAGATGGCAAGATTGAACATCGACATCTTGGGAATCAGCGAACTCAAATGGACAGGCATGGGCGAATTTAATTCAGGTGACCATCATATCTACTATTGTGGGCAAGAATCCCTTAGAAGAAATGGAGTAGCACTCATAGTCAACAAAAGGGTGGGAAAAGCAGTACTGGGGTACAATCTTAAAAATGATAGAATGATCTCAGTACGAATCCAAGGCAAACCATTCAACATCACAGTAATTCAAGTCTATGCCCCAACCACTGAGGCCGAAGAAGCTGAGGTTGATGGGTTCTATGAAGACCTACAACACCTTCTAGAACTAACACCCAAAAAAGATGTCCTCTTCATCATAGGGGATTGGAATGCTAAAGTAGGAAGTCAAGAAATCACCGGGATAACAGGCAAGCATGGCCTTGGTGTACAAAATGAAGCAGGACAAAGGCTAATAGAGTTTTGCCAAGAGAACACGCTGATCATAGCAAACACTCTTTTCCAACAGCACAAGAGACGACTCTACACATGGACATCACCAGATGGTCAATATCGAAATCAGATTGATTATGTCCTTTGCAGCCAAAGATGGAGAAGCTCTATACAGTCAGTCAAAACAAGACCTGGAGCTGACTGTGGCTCAGATCATGAGCTTCTTGTTGCAAAATTTCGTCTTAAATTGAAGAACGTAGGGAAAACCACTAAACCATTCAGGGATGACCTAAATCATATCCCTCATGAATATACAGTGGAGGTGAGGAATAGATTTCAGGGATTAGACCTGATAGACAGAGTGCCTGAGGAACTATGGATGGAGGTCCGTAACATTGTTCAGGAGGCAGCAACTCAATCCATCCCAAAGAAAAAGAAATGCAAGAAAGCCAAGTAGCTGTCTGAGGAGGCTTTACAAGTAGCTGAGGAAAGAAGGGAAGTGAAAAGCAAGGGAGAAAGGGGAAGATATATCCAACTGAATGCAGAGTTCCAGAGAATAGCAAGGAGAGACAAGAAGGCCTTCTTAAATGAACAATGCAAAGAAATCGAGGAAAACAATAGAATGAGAAAGACTAGAGATCTCTTCAAGAAAATCGGAGATCTCAAGGGAACGTTTTGTGCAAAGACAGGCATGATAAAGGACAAAGAAGGCAGGGACCTAACAGAAGCAGATGAGATTAAGAAGAGGTGGCAAGAATACACAGAAGAACTATACAGGAAAGATCTGAATGTCCCTGATAGCCATGATAGTGCGGTCACTGAACTTGAGCCGGACATCCTAGAGAGTGAAGTCAAGTGGGCCTTAGGAAGCATTACTAACAACAAAGCTAGTGGAGATGACAGTATTCCAGCTGAGCTATTTAAAATCCTAAAAGATGATGCTGTTAAAGTGCTGCATTCAATATGCCAACAAATTTGGAACACTCAACAATGGCCGCAAGACTGGAAAAGGTCAGTTTACATTCCAATTCCAAAGAAGGGCAACGCCAAAGAGTGTTCAAACTACCGTACAATTGCGCTCATTTCACATGCCAGCAAGGTGATGCTCAAAATCCTACAAGCTAGGCTTCAGCAGTATGCGAACCGAGAACTACCGGAAGTACAAGCGGGGTTTCGAAGAGGCAGAGGAACTAGAGATCAAATCGCCAACATTCGCTGGATCATGGAGAAAGCAAGAAAATTCCAGAAAAACGTCTATTTCTGCTTCATTGACTACGCTAAAGCCTTTGATTGTGTGGATCACAACAAACTGTGGCAAATTCTTAAAGTGATGGGAGTACCAGACCACCTTACCTGTCTCCTGAGAAACCTGTACGAGGGTCAAGAAGCAACAGTAAGAACCGGACATGGAACAACCGAGTGGTTCAAAATTGGGAAAGGAGTACGACAAGGCTGCATATTGTCACCCTGCTTATTTAACTTATATGCAGAGTACATCATGAGAAATGCCGGGTTGGATGAATCAGAGGTCGGAATTAAGATTGCTGGGAGAATTATCAACAACCTCCGATATGCAGACGATACCACCCTAATGGCAGAAAGCGAAGAGGATCTAAAGAGCCTCTTGTTGAGGGTGAAAGAGGAGAGTGCAAAAGCTGGTTTGAAACTCAACATTAAAAAAACTAAGATCATGGCATCTGGCCCTATCACTTCCTGTCATATAGAAGGAGAAGAAATGGAAGCAGTGACAGATTTTACTTCCTTGGGCTCCAAGATCACCGCAGATGGTGATTGTAGCCATGAAATTAAAAGACGCTTGCTCCTTGGGAGGAAAGCTATGGCCAACCTAGACAGCATAGTAAGAAGCAGAGACATCACCTTGCCGACAAAGGTCCGTCTAATCAAAGCTATGGTTTTCCCAGTAGTAATGTATGGCTTTGAGAGCTGGACTATAAGGAAGGCTGAGCGCTGAAGAATTGATGCTTTCGAACTGTGGTGCTGGAGAAGACTCTTACGAGTCCCCTGGACTGCAAGGAGGTCAAATCAGTCAATCCTAAAGGAAATCAACCCTGAGTGCTCATTGGAAGGACAGATACTGAAGCTGAAGCTCAAATATTTTGGCCACCTAATGCGAAGAGAAAACTCTCTGGAAAAGACCCTGATGCTGGGAAAGACTGAAGGCCAAAGGAGAAGGGGACGGAAGAGGATGAGATGGCTAGATAGCATCACCGATGCAATGAATATGAACTTGAGCACGCTCCGGGAGAGAGCGCAGGACAGGAAGGCCTGGCGTGCTATGGTCCATGGGGTCACGAAGAGTCGGACACGACTGAACAACAAATGGGACCGAATCATTCTTGGTCGCCCTAATGGATGACCTTTATTGAGGGAGGGACGGGGGAGTGCAACCCTGTTAATTCTGCTCGATCTCTCATTGGCTTTTGATACCATCGACCATGGTATCCTCCTGGATCGACTCTGTTGGATGAGTACCAGAGGCGCTGTGTTACAATGGTTCCAGTCCTACCTACGGGACTGATTTCAGAGAGTAACATTGGGTGATTATTTTTTGGCCCCTTGGCAACTGAGCTATGGGGTGCTGCAGGGTACAATCTTGTCCCTAATGTTGTTTAACATCTATATGAAGCTTCTGGGAGTGGTCATTAGGGGATTTGGAGCTAAATGCTATCAGTATCAGCTCTATGTCCCTGTGACTTCTGAATCAGGAGAGGCTGTGCAAATCCTGGATCAGTGCCTAGACTCAGTAATGGGCTGGATGAGGGCCAATAAACTGAAGTGGAATCCTGGCAAGACAGAAGCTCTGTGGGTGAGTGGTTCCTGGGCCCGGGGGATAGTCTCATTGCCTGTTCTGGATGGGGTTGTACTCCCTCTGAAAGATCAGGTCCATAGTCTGGGGGTACTCCTAGATCCATCATTGTTGCTGGAGGTCCGAGTGGCTGCTGCAGCTCAGAGTGCCTTTTACCAGCTTCGGCTGGTTCACCAGCTACAGCCTCTCCTGGACAGGGATAATTTAGCCACAGTGGTACAGGCATTAGTAACCTCAAGGCTGGATTACTGCAGTGTGCTCTATGTGGGGCTGCCCTTGAGGCTGGTCCGGAAGCTGGAGCTAGTGCAGAATGCAGCAGTTCGGCTGTTTCGGGACTGCCCCTTTTCAGCATGCAACTCCTTTGCTGAGGGAACTGCACTGGCTGCCTATTTGCTAACAGGCCAAGTTTAGGGTATTAGTCCTAGTGTACAAAGCCCTAAACAAATTGGGACCAGGATACCTGAGAGAGTGCCTTCTCCCTTACCAACCTGCCTGATCACTGGGGTAATGAGAGGGCAATAATATCCATGTAAAGGATCTTGGAGTTGTACAATAATATCCATGTAAAGGATCTTGGAGTTGTAGTCAATCACAAGCTGAATATGAGTCAGCAGTGTGATGTGGCTGCAAAAAAAGCAAAGGCAATTTTAGGTTGCATCAATAGAAGTATAGTTTCTAAATCATGGGAATAAATAGTTCTGCTCTACTCTGTGCTGGTCAGGCCTTGCCTTGAATACTGTGTCCAGTTCTGCACACCATACTTTAAGAAGGATTCAGATAAATTGGAATGAGTTCAGAGAAGGGCAACAAGATGACCAGAGGACTAAGAACTATGTCCTACGAGAAAAGATTGAAGGAACTGGGTATGTTTAGACTTGAGAAATGAAGATTGAGGGGAAATATGATAGCACTTTTCAAGTTCCTAAAGGGTTGTCACACAGAAGAAGGCCACAACCTGTTCTCTATCATCCAAGACAGTGGGACAGGAAATAATAACAGGCGTAAGTTACAGGAAGGCAGATTTGGGTTGAATTTCAGGGAAAACTTTGTAACAGTCAGAGCAGTCTGACAATGGAACCACTGGCTAGGGAGGTGGTGGGCTCTCTGTCGCTGGAGGTCTTCAAGCGGAGACTGCACAGCCACCTGTCAGAGATGCTTTAAACTGGGTTCCTGCACTGAGCAGACGGTTGGACTCAAGGGGCTTAAGGGCCCCTTCCGACTCTAGGATTCTATGATAAGGGGCCTTATGCACATATAGACGCACATGCACAGAACTCCTCTACACAAAGGGGTGATATTGACTGGCCCAGGAGAAACTGTACATATGTATGTTTTTACGTACACAGGGCCCCTTTACATGGCGAATGCACAGCCAACAGGGTGTGTGATCAGCAGGTATACTGGTGGCAAGGGACAGGGTTATGCAGTGTGACCCCTGCAGTCCCCCTCTTGCATTTTTTTCAATGCATGACTGGGTTCTAGTGAATCTCTGTACTGAGTCACATTATTGGTCCATCTAGCCTGACACACGTTACCAAGACTATACTTTTTTGCATTTCCTTGCCATTTAACTACACCTTTTAGAATGCCCCCCTACACCCTGTTATATATACTTGCCAATTGAGCATAAGACTTCATGCATCAGGGACTCTAGTCCACGAACCTGATGCTGGAATAAATCTGTTAGTCTTTAAGGTGCCCAAGAACATAACAATGTAAGAGGAGCCCTGCTGGATCAGACCAGGGTCCATCTAGTCCAGCATTCTGCTCACACAGTGGCCAACCAGCTGCCCAGGGGAAACCCACAAACAGGACATGAGTGCAACAACACTTCTTGTTATTTTTGCATGGCTAACCCTCTGAAAAATGTTACTAAGTGTGGTGCTGCCCTCTGAGAAAAAGTGTGTGTGTTCAAACCACTTCCATCACACTTGGAATGTCTGTCTGTTTTCACCCGTAAAGAACTATTGCCTGTCCCCTCTCGCCTCCCTCACTTTATTCCCCTTCCTGCTCTTTCTGCCTGTTTTGTTTGTTTCCTTTTCTCACTCTTGTGCTTGTCCCATCTTCTGCCATGCCAGTTCTGATATGGAGAACAGCCCCCACCTTCTCTGTTCCATCTCCTCTGATAATGCCCCCTTGTAACTCATGTATTTTTATTTTTTTAAGTTTAAGATATTTTAAGACTACCTTACAAGACAATGTCCTCTCTAGTTGGCTTACAAGCATATAACAAATAAAAGCACAATTTCAATAGTATAATATACTCTCAAACACAAATTACAACAGCAAAAATATAAAATGACAGCAAGCACTAGCTACAGGAGCGACAATGTCTTCTGCACAGATGTTCTGCTTCCTGGCCATTACACTCTGCAATAGTTGGTATCACTTTCTCTCAGAAAGCCCTTCCATCAGCAACCAGGAGCTACCACCTCTCATGCAGGCCATGCTGAGACCCCTCTGGGCTCATGCGCAAGAACAGAACAAAGGCCCATCAGACCAACTCAGAAGTTTGTTTCCAACACTAGCCAACCAGATGTCCCTGGAAGCTCACTATCTGGGCATCAAGGCCAGCCCTTATTCATTAAGGGTGCAATCCTAAGCAGATAGGCGGCCGCCGCCAACCTCAGAGGCAACCGCCTATCCAAAGCAAGCCAGGAGAGGCACAGGGGGATCATTCCCTCTGCCCCTCTCCTGCCTTGCTCTTTTTCGCTAGGCAGCTGTTTTCAGCTGTCTGGCGGTGGAGGGGCGACCAGGAGAGGAAGCTGCCATACGACACATAGGATGTGTTGTACGCGCAACTCTGCTCTCCCTGCCCCGGAATGCCCCCAGCCCCACGCCTTTTCAGTTGCTCCGCGCTCGTCTTCCAAGCACAGAGGATGGGGCTTCTCCGTGCTGCCTCTGAGGTGGGGAGGTCGGATTTCCAGGAACCGACCTTGGAGACAGTGTCTAGTGGCCATAGGATTTCTCCCTCCATGTATTATAAAAGTTCAGCCCTTGAGGTAACAAAGCTACCCCTGATGTACTTTGTGTTGCAGAATTTACACAGAAGTAGATATAAAACATTCTCCGTCTGGACATTGTCACCTGCACAGTAGTAATGAATGTTCCCAGAGTCCAGCCACTTACCGTTTACAGCAGGGGTGCAGAACCTCTTTCAGCCTGAGGGCTGAATTTCGTTTTGGAGAAGCTTTCAGGGGCTGCATTCCAGTGATGGGCGGGGCTCAAGGCAAAAAGAAGGAGGCCGAAAAACAGAAAATACTTGCATGTTTTAGTTTACAGCTCGCGATGCCAGGAACTGGGCCCTTGGAGGGGCATTTTAGAATGGGGAAAAAGCTGCACAAAAGCCAGAAAACCACGAAACACCAGGTGGCTGAGGGCAAGGGGGTCGGGCCTTCTGGAGAGCTGGAATGGGACCCATAGAGGGTCAGGTTGAGCCTCAGGCTCTGCACTCCTGATTTACAGGGTTTTTTCCCCCTGAAAGCAAAAAAGTTCCCAGGACATGAAATATCCCAGAAAACTCTTGCTTTTTTGCACTGGAATGTTTTTTGCCTCAGCTAATGGGGTGTTTTGGGGCGTTGAGGTAAAAAGTTTCCAACAAATAGTTTCCCTGATTCAGGGAAGCAGATGGCTATTTTACTATCATACTTAACTTCAATATTCTGTGAAGCAGCTTGAACACAATGTGTTTGTGGAAAATGCAGTACTTACATAAATGGCCTATGACTAACTACTGCACAAACCTCTTAAAGTACTATAACCAGTCCCAGCAGGGAAAGATTATATGTAGAGGAAACTACCTTCCCTGCAGAGCTTTGTCAGTTTCAGCAAGCAGGGAAGTGAAATTGACTAAGATACAGATAGAAAGGACATCACTTCACTGACATTTTTAAAAAGGAACAGATCCATGAAATTGTGGATTTTAGGGCCAAACTGCACACCCAGACCTATACGTGGTTGGCTTATTTACCTCAGTATAAGCACATATGGTCCCAAGTCAGAAAAATGTTTTTGTGGCAGACATGGAAAGATAAGGTGATTTTTACTTTTGATCAACAACTGGTGGGTGCTGATGATGAATGAGTTCTTGTGGTTTTCTATTCTACGTGCCAAATATGACTTGTCAGCTATAGCTGCATTCTTGCATTTGCAGAATTTGTTAGTATGTAGGTTTAGTCCAGCTGCTTTTACAGCATCAGAGTTTCCCATTAGTGGAAGCACTTATTGAGGCTGTAAAATGACCCATGATCCATGTCTATAAATACTTGTTATTGGTGAATAAATATGTTATGCAGGGTTTTAAGCAGGAATGGAAGAGGGAATTGGATAGTCCCATTCTGCATAATCAGTGGCTCACCGCTTTGGCATCTATGGATCTTAGGCTGTATATTATTCAGCAAAACTTTTGTTTCATGTCTATTGGATGCTGTAACATCTCTTTAATAAGGGATTGTCTAATTAGGTTAATTGCTAGTGGTGCAATGTAGCTAATGCCTCTTTTAAACATATATTTTGGCAATGTCCAGTAGTTGCTTCTTTCTGGGAGGAGGTCACTATATGGATAAATTTTGTACTGGAACAGTCTTTAATATTAACTGACATACATGCGCTGTTAAATTACTTACCTGCTTCATGGAAATTAATGAATGGTCAGCTTAAATGGATTCTCCATGCCCTTCTGACAGCTAAAAGACTGATATTGCAACATTGGATAAACACTCTCCTCCTATAATGCATATTGCACAATTTAGAATCAGATTAAAGAGAATAGGGAAGACCCACAGATCAGTTAGATATGAGCTCACTAATATTCCTAATGAATATGCAGTGGAGGTGAAGAATAGATTTAAGGGACTAGATTTAGTAGATAGGGTCCCGGAAGAACTATGGACAGAAGTTCGCAACATTGTTCAGGAGGCGACAACAAAAAACGTCCGAAAGAAAAAGAAAACCAAGAAGGCAAGATGGCTGTCTGCTGAGACACTGGAAGCAGCCCAAGAAAGATGGAAAGCAAAAGGCAACAGTGATCGGGGGAGATATGCCCAATTAAATGCAAAATTCCAGAGGTTAGCCACAAGGGATAAGGAATTATTTTTAAACAGGCAATGCACAGAAGCGGAAGAAGATAATAGAATAGGAAGGACAAGAGACCTCTTCCAGAAAATTAGAAACATTGGAGGTAAATTCCAGGCAAAAATGGGTATGTTCAAAAACAAAGATGGCAAGGACCTAACAGAAGCAGAAGAGATCAAGAAAAGGTGGCAAGAATATATGGAAGATCTGTATAGGAAGGATAATAATATTGGGGATAGATTTGACGGTGTGGTCAGTGAGCTAGAGCCAGACATCCTGAAGAGCGAGGTGGAATGGGCCTTAAGAAGCATTGCTAATAACAAGGCAGCAGGAGATGACGGTATCCCAGCTGAACTGTTTAAAATCTTGCAAGATGATGCTGTCAAGGTGATGCATGCCATATGCCAGCAAATTTGGAAAACACAAGAATGGCCAACAGATTGGAAAAAATCAACTTATATCCTCATACCAAAAAAGGGAAGCACCAAAGAATGTTCCAACTATCGAACAGTGGCACTTATTTCACATGCCAGTAAGGTAATGCTCAAGATCTTGCAAGGTAGACTCCAGCAATTCATGGAACGAGAATTGCCAGATGTACAAGCTGGGTTTAGAAAAGGCAGAGGAACTAGAGACCAAATTGCCAATATCCGCTGGATAATGGAGAAAGCCAGGGAGTTTCAGAAAAACATCTATTTCTGTTTTATTGACTGTTCTAAAGCCTTGGACTGTGTGGATCATAACAAATTGTGGCAAGTTCTTGGTGGTATGGGGATACCAAGTCATCTTGTCTGCCTCCTGAGGAATCTGTATAACGACCAAGTAGCAACGGTAAGAACAGAGCACGGAACAACGGACTGATTTAAGATTGGGAAAGGAGTATGGCAGGGTTGTATACTCTCACCCTACCTATTCAACCTGTATGCAGAACACATCATGCGACATGCTGGGCTTGATGAAGCCAAGGCTGGAGTTAAAATTGCTGGAAGAAACACTAACAATCTCCGATATGCAGATGATACCAGTTTGATGGCTGAAAGCAAGGAGGAGCTGAGGAACCTCATGACGAGGGTGAAAGAAGAAAGTGCAAAAGCTGGGTTGCAGTTAAACCTCAAAAAAGCCAAGATTATGGCAACCAGCTTGATTGATAACTGGCAAATAGAGGGAGAAAACGTGGAGGCAGTGACAGACTTTGTCTTTCTAGGCGCAAAGATTACTGCAGACGCTGACTGAAGCCAGGAAATCAGAAGACGTTTACTTCTTGGGAGGAGAGCAATGACAAATCTTGATAAAATAGTGAAGAGCAGAGACATCACACTGACAACAAAGGTCTGCATAGTTAAAGCAATGGTATTCCCTGTAGTAACCTATGGCTGCGAGAGCTGGACCATAAGGAAAGCTGAGCGAAGGAAGATAG
This sequence comes from Heloderma suspectum, assembly GCF_057233095.1. Classification (NCBI taxonomy): domain Eukaryota; kingdom Metazoa; phylum Chordata; class Lepidosauria; order Squamata; family Helodermatidae; genus Heloderma; species Heloderma suspectum. The sequence continues at coordinate 126,507,221 of NC_139462.1, read as the reverse complement.
ATGCTTTTGAACTGTGGTGCTGGAGGAAAATTCTGAGAGTGCCTTGGACTGCAAGAAGATCAAACCAGTCCATACTCCAGGAAATAAAGCCAGACTGCTCACTTGAGAGAAGGATATTAAAGGCAAAACTGAAGTACTTTGGCCACATAATGAGAAGACAGGATACCCTGGAGAAGGTGCTGATGCTAGGGAAAGTGGAAGGCAAAAGGAAGAGGGGCCGACCGAGGGCAAGATGGATGGATGATATTCTGGACTCGACCTTGGGGGAGCTGGGGGTGGCAACGGCCAACAGGAAGCTCTGGCGTGGGCTGGTCCATGAAGTCATGAAGAATCGGAAGCGACTGAACGAATAAACAACAAAAACCTATAATGCAATGGATCGAAGACCTTACAATCCCTTCAACATTTGTACCAGTGGCATATAGATGCCACCTTCAAATGGATACTTATTTGGATGTCTGGTCTGCTTTTGTTGAAGCCTATGTATAATAGCTAGAAAGTTGTATTTTCATATATATATGTCATGCCTACACTGGAGGAGTCCTCCTCAGAGGAAGAACTAGAGGCCCTAGAAGCCCAAGACACCCCTGACGAGGGACTGCCACCAAACCCACAGGAGCCTGAGCCCTCAAGGGAGGTGGTTGCAGGGCCATTGGTATCTGCCTCTGAGGCAGAGGCTAAGCCACCCCTAACTCCTGGGAGCATCATCAGGCTAGTAGGGTTCCTGTGTGAAGGAGTGCTTGCCTCCAGAAAATGTCTCCTTGGGAGAAAGTGACTCCTCAGGAGTAGGATTCTGGAAAGGGAGCTTTGATTACTCCAGTTGAGCTCTGGGTGGGGTCCAGCAAGCTCTAAGTTTAAAAGCCTTCACTGGAAACCCAGCCAGTGCTGGCACATCATCTATCCAGCCTCTGTGCCATGTATCTTGCCTCCTCAACCGTGCCCTGTGACTGATGCTCTGTTTTCTGACCTTGTGGAATGCCTAACAACCCTGTTTCTGGACTGCATGATGTACCTGAGTGATTTACTTTGTTTGACCTCTTGCTTGTTATCTGGACCACTCCTGCTGTTGCCTGATCCTCTTTGACTGCCTGCCTGCCTGCCTGTGTGCTGACTTCTGCCTAGATTTAGACCACCGCTGTTGTAGCCTGAACCCCACTGGATAACCACACATAGGTTTGAGTGTTTGCTAACTCCACTGCATTTAGAGTTGTTACATCCAAAGCAGGACAATATATGTATTAATTGCTATGGATATATACAAATTAATTTATGTATATTAAGCAAAAACAAAAACAGCAGCAGTAGTAGCAACAGGCTGTGATTTCACCATGCTTAAAAGAGGTGGAGGTAAGACTTAAGTTTAAAAATCTTCCCTGAACCACACCATGTTGGATAATTTCCAACCAGTCTCCAATATTCCATTCTTGGGCAAGGTGCTGGAGCTTGTGGTGACATCTCAGCTCTGGATATTTCTTGATGAAGTATTTTATCTAGCTCACTGGTGGGCAACATGCAGCCCAGGGTTCGCTTCTCCCCCCCACCCCAATGCATCTATTTTAAGTAGAAAAAAAATTGTTAAAGTCATGGTTTGCTACCAAAACCATTTGGCACCAAACCACTATGGAGGCTTAGAATGGACAAATTTAGCTTGTTCTGGTGGCAAACTGTTACTTTTTAACCCCACCCCCTTTCAGAGGTGATTGGGAGAGTTCAACCCATGTCAGCCCTGGGGGGCAGAAATTGCCCCCTGGACTGCCAGAAGTTGCCTGCCCCTGATCTAGATCTATTTCAGTCTGGCTTCAGGCTTGCTTATGGGACAGAAACAGCTTTGATTACTGTGGTGGCAACTGGACTCGGGGAGTGTCTGCCTTTCATTCTGCTGGAGCTCTCAGTGGCTTTTGATATCATTGACCAGAGGAGGGCATACCAGAGAAGGGCAATGAAGATGATCAGGGGACTGGAAACAAAGCCCTGTGAGGAGAGACTGAAGGAACTGGGCATGTTTAGCCTTGAGAAGAGAAGACTGAGGGGAAATAGGATAGCACTCTTCAAGTACTTGAAAGGTTGTCACAGAGAGGAAGGCCAGGATCTCTTCTCGGTCATCCCACAGTGCAGGACACGGAATACTGGGCTCAAGTGCCAGGAAGCCAGATTCCGGCTGAACATCAGGAAAAACTTCCTGACTGTTGGAGCAACACGACAATGGAACCAATGACCTAGGGAGGTGGTGGGCTCTCCCACACCGCAGGCATTTAAGACGAGGCTGGACAGCCATCTGTCAGGGATGCTCTGACTTGGATTCCTGCATTGAGCATGGAGTTGGACTCGATGGTCTTATAGGCCCCCTCCATCCCTACTATTCTATGATTCTATGACCATGGTATCTTTCTGGACTGCCTGGCTCTGATGGGATTTGGAGGCACCCTTTTATAGTGGTCCAAGGAAGATGTTCAAGTTCTAAATCAGTGCCTGCTGTCGGTAATGGACTGGATGACTGCAAAGAAATTAAACGTGAACTCAGACAGGACAGAGGTGCTCCTGGTCAGCTGAAAGGCAGATCAGGGAATGGTGGATCAACCTGTATTGGATTGTGTTACAACTCCCGATGAAGACTCAAGTTTGCAGTTTGGGGGTACCCCCAGGTTCTCAGCAGGTGCTCTGCAGAGCAATTGGTTGCACATCTCAGGCAAGTAAGCCAAACTACATGGTAAAAGGGAAGGCCAAATAGCACCCAGGGCAGGGAGCCCCATTTCTGAGGTGACTGAGGTTTGATGCTCAGGAATATGTTTTCCCCGTCATGACAGAAAACATAATAACTTATAGAATTAATAGCCACTGGCTATTGCCCTTTCCATGAGCATAGATATATTTTTATGAACAAGTAGTCAAATTAATGGAGGGGAGATCTGTCAGTGGCTACTAGCCACTAGGGCTGGGAAAAAGTCTAACATTTTTCGAAGGAAAGATGTCTCTTCCAGAGTCTGGGGAAAACTCAGAGGGGAAGATCTCTGTTTTCCTGCCCTGCTCAGATCTGGCTGGCTGCTGTTACAGTGCTGAGTTCGATGGACTTTGATCTGATCCAAGAAGGTGCCTTAATTTTATTTAGTGCTTCCCAAAAAACAGATAGCATGTAATTGTTTATCATGTTTTCACTGTGCAGCAGGGGCAGCATTACTCCCATTGTACAGATGGAGAAAACTGAAGCTCACCAAGACTGCTTGCAGGCGACCACTAACAATGAGAAGGCGCTGTGCAGCTATTCCATCTTTTCTCCTTAACAGATTTTCAGCATTAAGGAAAAAAGATGGAAGAAGCAGTAAGAAAATACAGGAGGATCATGAGTAGAAAACAACATCTTCTGGATGCCCTCATCTGGAAGTACTTCAAATCTCTCAAGGCTATTACACAAGCCCATGTCTAGCTGGGATTTGAACCCTGATCCCACCTCTTCCCTCCATTGTGTAACCCACAGCCACCCCTCACCCCTCAGGGGCTATACTGGCCAGGGTTTCCAGACCAAAGAGATACAGAATTGAGACCGGTACCTCCATCCCCCCACAGCTTGTCAACTGAATGAGTTGTGAGGCATTTTGAGAGGCCTTTACAACAGCAAAGATCGGAAGTCAAATTAATCCTGTTTCGTGCCTTTAACTCTGAGCCAGGGGTGCTGGCAGGATTCCATTTCTCTAACCTGCAACAAGCAATGCCTGCCCAGGCACAGACACAAGCCCCACTGGAATCGATCATTCAGTGGCCTGACCAAGAAATTCCACTCATGCTCTGAACTACCAGCTGCCAGAGCAACATTTGGAAATGTTTTCATTGTGAGCAGTTTTCCATGCTGTCCCGTCTCAGACACAGCAGGCCTCTCTGGACCTGCACCCACATGACCCCACCTATTTCCCTGGTTTACCTGTTGGATCACATCTTGCTGGTTTTCTCTGCGCTCTTCAGCCCCTCGTTGCCTGTCTCTCAGTCCTGCGTCTTCAAGCACGTCCTGGCTCTTCCTTGTTCATCGTGTCAGGAGTTGCATCGACCTGTCTGGGCCTGTGCATTTGGGCTGAACCTGCCCTGGTCCTCCCCTGCTTTAAGTTATCTCAAGAACAGGGGGTGGGGGCGAAATATCACAGAGACAATATTTCCGTTGGCTTCCTCACACGAAGGAGATTTACAAGTGAAGAAAACAGCAGCAGGAAAAAGCCTTGAGCAGGAAGCTCTTCCCAAATATCTTCACCATGGCAAAGAACCCCAGTTCTGCTGTGTAAGTCCCTGACATGCAGGATTACCTGCAGGATCAAAAGTAGCCCATCCTGAAGTGAACTGACACACCAGACCCCCAGAGAAGCATCCAGCAAATCCAGTGTGATTACAGCATGAGAACAAGTCAAAGAGATACCGCTGGGGGTGGGGTGGGGGGAACACAGCTCACCACACCCTGTCAGCTTCTGGCTGCCTGTTTCATCCAGGTCACATCCAGCAGAACACAGGTGTTTGCATTCGCATCAGTCAAGAACCCCTTGCAGCCACCCAAACCTAGTCAGTGACCTCCTTTCCAACTCCTCATCTGTGCCTCCTAAACTCGTGCGGAGTTTGAACGTGCAAGTGAGGCAGACAGAATGATTTGGGTGTTCCCATCAGCCTGAGCTGGATGGAGGAAGGAAGCTCCCTCACTCAGAGGAAGCCTCCCCAGGCCAGCGAGGTGGGGGAAGGGTGCTGCTCAATGCGGAATGACTCACACACCAAGAGCGTCTGTCTGTTTGTACACGCTCTCCACACCAGTATCAATATTTCACCTTCTTTAGCCCACCCTCCTTGACTTGTGATTATTTAATGAAATTGATAGTATTTGGGCTGCTTAGTATTACCAGTCCCAGAAAGATGTGTGGATTTATTTAGCAAGATGTAACAGAGGGCAACTGGCTCCCAGACACCTCTGTTGTCACAGGAACAGCCCACCTATGTCTTAAAAAGAAGAGCATGTGCAGGGCTAATCATTAGGGAAGTGGCAGTCTCATTTGGACCACCAATCCCAGAGGAGGTAGCCATTTTCCAGTCTTCATTTTCTGAGCTGGATTAGTGTAATGGCAATGATTGTGAGCTGGGCCATTTTATATTTGTTTGTTTGTTTAGTATATGTTTGGATTGCCCCGCCACCCAGTGAGTGCTTGAGGCTATGTACAAATAAAAACAATAAAAACAGTAAAATGCAGAATCTACAAAAAGTTAAACAAGGCAATCTGGGGGAAAAAATTGTTGTTGTTCAGTCGTTCAGTCGTGTCCGACTCTTCGTGACCCCATGGACCATAGCACGCCAGGCCTTCCTGTCCTGCGCTCTCTCCCGGAGTGTGCTCAAGTTCATATTCATTGCATCGGTGATGCTATCTAGCCATCTCATTCTCTGCCGTCCCCTTCTCCTTTTGCCTTCAGTCTTTCCCAGCATCAGGGTCTTTTCCAGAGAGTTTTCTTAGTGGAACAATGCTGTCTTTGCCAGCCACCTCAAGGACAATAAAGCGAAGGGTAGCCGAACCACCCTGGGGAGGGAGTTCCCAACAAGGGTGCTGCCACACAAAAGGCCCTGCCTCAAGTACCCACCAACCACTCCTCTCCTCACCTGTAACTGGGCTTCAAACTGCACAGGCTCATACTAGAGGAAATGGTTTTTCCGCTACCCTGGTCAAAAGCTGTTTAGAGCTTTATAGCAGACATGGGGAAACATATGTGATCCAGAGGGCGGATTGACCCCCCCCCCCGGTATCTAATGATGCCAGGGCCGCCCGTGACATCAGGGGCAGGGGCACAGCCCCAGACAGCATGGGGTCCCCGGCCAAAGTGCTGGCTGAAGCTCTCCTATCTGGAATTTCACCTGGGGAGCTGGCTTCCCCCCTCCCTCACGAGCACAGTGCACTGGGCCAGCACTTCCAGGAGCGGCTGAGCCCTGACCACAGGCCAGCTGGCTTCACTGCTCCCTTGCCTTTCCTGCACAGGGAAGCCAAGTGCCGTTTGTGGCCACTTCCGGGAGCCTGCTGAGTCCAGCTCCTGGAGTGGCCAGCTGAGCACTCCATCACTCCCCCTCCCCATCTCACTTCTGAGGGGCCAGGGCTTTGGGGAGGGGCCTTGCCTGAGACCTTGTGAGAGCCCCTGGCGGGCCAAATTTGGCCGTGGGGCTGAAGGATCTCCATCCCTGCCTTGTAAGCAAGAATCAGCACCTTGATTTGGGCTCAGAAACAAACCAGAAGCCAGTACAGCAGTCTGTAAAATGCACACCAGATAACAATGTTTTGTTATCTAGCTGTGCATGTTTTGCACTAGCTGAAGTTTCTAGACACTTTTCAAGGGCAGCGCCACACAGAGCACATTACAGTAATCGAAACATGAGGTGATTACGGCATGGTGATTGTGGCCAGATCCCGGTTCAAATCTCACTGCAGGGACAAACTGAATAGGTGGTCCAGGGCAAGCGACTATTCTCTCAACCTCAGCCTCCCGCCAGCCCCTAATCTAGGGATAGATCTGACTGTTCCCAACGTTCTGTCTCTGCCATGCTCGGGGTAGGTCAAAGAAGCAAAAAGTGGCAGGGAGAGGCATGTGTGCGGGCAAGTTGATACTGCCAAAGAGCCCTATGAATTTTGAGTCCTTGTGGAGACTATGCCACATTGCTAGTAAACACTTCTGGATTTATGCCACACCTGTGGAAGTCTCTTCTTTTAGAAAGCCCACATAACCAAGTCTCTTGTGATATTGAAGAGAACAAAAATCAAACTAAACAAATACAAATATACAATAAAGAAGCAGCAGGATAAAAGTAGCAACTGAAACAGTTCCAACACAGATTAAGGGTGCTTCTGGATGAGGCTTTCATTGTGCAATCGCCTTGCCTTATTCAAAGAATTCGATGGGGAGTCCAGACGATGTCGTTTTCCATTTTTAACCCTGCTGTGTTTTCCAGCTACTTTTTCTGTCAAAAGTTAGTGCCAGGTGAACCTACCTGGGGAAATTTCCATAATTACCTCACAAGCAGGGTGCCACTGTTGAAAAGGCCCTGCATCTCATGGCCATCGTCCTCATCTCAGAGGGTGGGGGCACTTGGAGGGCCTCCAAAGATGATTTGGGCAGGCTAATATATTCGACCAGTTGGTGATTCTTCAGCTACCCAGGTCTCAAGTGTGTAGTGTGACTGGGAGCTAGTGCAGTTGTTTCAGCACTAGTGAGATGTGTTCTCACCTCCTAGTCTTACAGCCAAGCAGCTGCATTTTGACTACCTGCAGTTTCCAAACTCTTTTCAAAAGCAGCCCAATATACAATGCATTACAGTGCTACAATGCATTACAGTATGACAATGCAGTGCAATCTGAAGGTTACCAGAGCACAGGCCACCATGGCCAAGTTATCACTGTGCAGAGGTTGCCAGAGGTGCACCAGCCTTAGCTGATGGAAAGCACTCTATCACCTGAACCTCCAGTGACAAACCTGGATCTAGGAGCATGCCCAGACTGAAAACCTGCTCTTACGGGGAGTGAAACCTCATCCAGAACATGTTAAATACAAACCCCCCCCCCCCGCCCAACAGATAAACCACCCACTAGTCTTTATCTGGAATGAGCTCCAGTTTATTGGGCCATATACCATCTATAACTGATGCCAGGTACTAATCTCGTCTGTCTACCACCTCGCCTGAATCGGATGTAAAGGAGAAGTAGACTTGGGTGTCAACATATTGATGACACCACACCCCAGATCACCAGATGACTTCTCTCAGTGGCTACATGAAGATCTTGCAAACCTTGGGAACATGATGGAAACTTGTGGGACCCCATAGCACACTATACCATAGCATAAATGAGACCGGGCTGAGCAGTAGTTCCCCACCACCAGAATCTTCTAGAATTGGCCCTTTTTCTTTCCTGGGTCAGGATGACACTAGAATGGGACGCAGTGTTCATTCAGGTGGGAAATTGTTCCCTTTGCTACAGGTAATTTAGGTAGGAACAGAACCACTAAAGTGCAGTGACCCCAAGCCAAAGAGCCTATGCAGAGGGATACCATGGCTGATGGTACAGAAAGTTCCTGAGAAGTCCAGAACAAACAGGGTCACGCTCCTGTCCAGCATAGGTCACCCATCATGGTAACCAAAGCAAAACCAGGTTGTAATGGATGCAAATAATTAATCTCATCCCAAAGTGTCTAGAGTTACACAGCAACCCCTGGATCAAGCATCTTACTTGGGGGGGGGGGGGTTGTTACAAGATGGTTCAAGGAGGGCTTTTTATGAAGTGGTCTCTCACTACAGCTTCCTTCAAGGTGTCCAGGGCTGCTCCCTTCTCTCAAGGAGACACTTGCTACCTCCTGAACTCAGTTCTTCTCTGCTCAGTGTTAAGACCTAAGAAGGGGAAGGTTCAAGCTCATGTTAGGCCGCAACTCTAAGTAATTTATCCACATCTTCAGGCTGCAACAATTGAAATTCATCCAAAGAATAAAACAAGACTAGATGGTGTCCCATATTCAAGGAGAAAAGTGGGAATCAAAGGAAAAAAAAAGTCATACCAATGGAAATGAAGGGATTGTTCTCTTGCTGGTCTAGCTTTCATTTTTCTTCCCTGCGACAGGGTGACACTAGAATGGGATGCAGCCTTGGCTCAGAAGCTGCTCCGCCTTTGCCACAAATCTCAATAGTTTTCAAAAGAGCATCAGAAAGAACTAGTGTGCATACGAGAACAACTTATCCTACTCCACCACTGAGGGTAAGATAAAAAGCAAGGCTTTTATGTTCCAGGCTGAACTTCCTAAACTGTAGGAAGTCCCCAAGGTGTTCAAATTCCATGCAAATAAAACTTATGTCATAAAAACTTGTAACATAAAGGGGCAAATGTTTGAAGAATATCTTCTCTCCTCTGATGCCCTGGCCGTGTTTCCCCCACCACTCAATATACCTTTATAGCTTTGTACTTTTGCACATATTCCCTCCAATCCTCACTGCACAACAGGACAAACGGATGTTGGGTGCCTGGTGTGAACTGCCCAGTAAAGCTGCCCTTGGGGTTATTTAGTGGATGGGTTTTGCTTGTACTCAGGGCCCTCGTAGCTGCCATGTTTAGACTCCATGAGGACAGTTCCTTTAGAATGACACTTTGCTTGGACTCTGCACAACGTGGCTGGGACTACTTTGTGACGCCCTTTTTGCAGCACACTTGTACTCTGTGGTGCATAGCAACTCTGTGGATTGACCTGGGGCAGAGTGGAGATGGCTTCCTTCCAACTGTGGGATTCAACTCATACGCCGTTTATCAATGTGGCATCTAAAAGCCCCACCCCGCGCCTGTAGGCATTTCCTTCTGAGAACACATGCAGACGTCACTTCTTGCCCACGTTCACTGTGCAGGTGTTTCCACTAAAACCACCATCTTCCCATCTAGTTAATGTTATATTAATATAAACACTTGTTACCATTTCACAGATGCTTAACATTCTTTAATTCCCTTTCTGCCATTCATAAGAGTTGACTTGAGTTAGTGGCCGGTGAACAAACCCCTCTTTAAAGAAGACAGCTACACCTCTACTCCTGCATCACTTGCACATAAGCAGGGGGTGACTAGACCGTGTGTGCAAAACTCTTTTGAGTTGACAGTGAGATCATGTGCTCTATGATTTATTTATCCTCCACAGAGCTCAAGGTAGTGTATATAGTTCTCCTCCCTCAAGAACAGAAGAAGCGCCCTGCTGGATCAGACCAAGGGTCCATCTAGTCCAGCATTCTGTTCACACAGTGGCCAACCAGCTGTCAACCAGGAACCCACAAGCAACTTCACAACAACCCTGTGAGGTAAGTTAGACTGGGAGGCAGCCCAAGCTCCCCGAATGAGCTTCATGGCTGAGTGGGAATTTGAACTGGCGTCTCCCCAGTCTTGGTCCACAACTCTATCACGCTGCTCTAACCATCCATGTTCTTTTTAAGCGTTAATATCGTGCTTTGTGATGAATCTTCCTGAATAAAGCCCATGTTATTTCCCTTTGTTTGTGTGAACACAGCCCAAAAGAAAGCAAAAGTCCTTTTGCAAATAAACTTTTGTAAGGAAACAGAAGTCACCTGAGTTAGTTCCTTATTAAATAAACTTTAATTATCTGCATAGAAGGGTAAAGGGAAATAAAAATGCATATCTGGAATTCATTGGCTTAATACATGTTTTTAAAAAGGAGCAGAGGAATGGTTTATTATTGAGAAGAAGGTCACTTTGCTTACGGAGGATGCCAAGAATGGGAAGAATGGAATGTGTTCCCAGAGGATTCAGCAGCCATTTGGCACGTGGCATTTCAGGGGCAGTCTTTAAAGTGCAGAAGGCACGAGAACTCTGCTACAAAGTGCATTAATTAAGAACGAAACAAAATTACTCTTGTGGTTTGAATCAGTATCTGTCCACTGAGGGTTCATCTCCCTGGGAGTCCTTGTTCCACACACCTTATATATATCCAATACTCACTTGCACACAAGACAAGCATGTGTTTGTCTAGAAAGGCAAGAGAACGAAGGCTGGGGAAAGAGGCGGCAGCTGCAGATCAGAATAAGGAAGTCACCCTTGTCCTTCTCACATGTTCTCTGTGTGGCCCTTCTCCACAGCCCATGTTACCCAAACCCATGCAGGGCCACACAATCGCTGCTGGGAGAAGGAGATGCGTGGCTGGCAGTGGACTTCCCTTTGCTCCCAAGCCCCTTTCTGCCCTTTCCCCAATTGTCCTCTGGACTGCCTTGTTACTGTGGCCAACCCCTCTTCAAGGAGTGGTACATCCTGAGGTCATTTCCAAAGGGATGCTTACAGCTTCTGCTGGTATTTCTGCCGGCGGATGCAGCGAGGGCAGAAACTGGCGTTGACTTGACAGCTGCTATGGAAGACAGTTTTACACTCACTACACCTGTGAGGAAAAAAAGGCGGGTCAATCACTAACATATTAGTGGGGGGGGGGCCTTGAGAGCTGACATCCCAGTTTGGCAGCCTTCCCCAACCACACCCATCATCCCCAGCCAGCATGGCCAATGGCACCAGGATGGGGAAGGCTGCCTTATGGTCTCCTGACCACTTCAAGAGCTACCATGTTGGCCCAGCCCAGTTTTAAATCACCTTTATGGTTAGTGCAATCCGTTTAGTTCAGCAAATTTCCAGATGTCGGCTTTCCTAGTTGCCGAGTCTGGATTTTGGAAGCCAATGCCCGTTTCTAACTAGCAATTAACACATGCCTTGGACTTTTCTCTGTTTCTTAGACATGCACAGCTCTGCTAAGAGAGACTGGTAACTTCGTGCACCCCAAGGCTGACCAGGTGTGCAAGAGGAAATGACTCCAGGCTGCCACCTGTACAGGACAATGATTCAGGAAATCCCTGCCGCCGCTGCGAGAATAAAAGTGCTCCAGGCACGTCCTGTCACGTGGGGTAAATAGCCTGATTCAGGCACCAGGAAGCTGTGTCATCCCAGCAAGGAGGTACACTTCCTGCTTTGATACACAATCAAGAAAGACAGGCCGACAAATTTCAGTGAACCATGTTCATCAGCTGCTACCCAACTATGTTGTTTCATTACTACAGCTTTGTGAGACAAGTCAGGATGCAGGAAAGGGAAATCACAATATTCAAAAGCTACTTTAAAAGAAGCTGATGCCTGAATTCCTTTCAGCATCCTGATCATCTTTGTACCATGGCAATGAAGCACTCGTTCCTCCTCATTCGCTTCCACTGATTTCTGAAAGTGCTATCCCTCCTACAGTCAGAGAAATGGAAGTGACACCATGGGACTCCATATGCCTTAAGACAAGACACCTAATGCCTCCCACCCCTCTAATAGATGCCTTGCCATTAATTATTAGATTCTTCTCCTCACTTGCCTGGTAAGCTCCAAGACATGTTGAATACATATGGGGAGGCATTGCATGTCCCCACTGCCCCACATCTGGTAAAAATGAATTCCTGTTTCTTTGAAAACCTGAATATAAAGCTGGGGGGGGGGGGGGGAGAATAATGCTCACCTGGTAGTTGTGTCAAATTCAAAGGGAAAGATGATGTCATTGTTGTTACAAATCTGGCAGATGAAACCCCTCTGGGTACAAAGTTCACAACTGTAGACATGGTGGGAGGCAAACTGAATCAGAGACTGGAGGAATACCTCAAACACACCATCTGCAATCTAAGAATGGAGAAGGGCTATTAGTAGGGGGGTAGGGTAAAAAGGGGAATTGCTGGCACTTTTTGTTTTTGTCATTCACAAAACACAGGGCATATATTTGTTTTTAAATCGTGCCTTTCAGCTTAAAACATCCAACACACCTGAGACACTATGATGCCAGAGGACTAGCTTATACCAGCCTTCTAGATGTATTGGTCTACAATTCCCATCATTCCCACCTAGCATGATCAACGCTGTTCAGGGATGGTGGGAGTTGAAGTCCAACACATCTGGAGGGGCCCAGGTTGGGGAAGGCTCACACCTGTCCACCTGAAGATCCAACAGAGATAATAAAGCACTTGCAATGCATCACAGAGGGAGAAAACTGGCAAATCAACCATGTATCAGGAAGAGCACCAGTGGGGGCTCAATTTGAGTCAGGGTTCACAAAGAGAGCTTAGCCCCAAACCCCATTTTCAAAGGTCTCTGGGAAGTGCACAGTAATAAAGGGAAAGAGTGCTTCTGAGCACACACAGACCAGTTTTCAACAGCTTATTGACTTCTGCTCTCTACCTGTGATTGCCCATTACGGTTTAGAACGTGTAGGGGTTTGCTGGCTTGAGTTTGTTGGGAATCCTGTTGGGGGGGAAGGGGGGAGACGCTTTTCTTGAGGAACACCTCTGCCTGCCTCTAGTTCAAGGAGCTTCCTCCTTCCAAATCTCATACCTGCCTCAGGTCAGCCATGCTGTATTTATGGGGACATTCCAGGAGGTAGTGCCGGTGATCAAGCCTTTGAAAAAGGATACAGAAGATGAGGAGTATCAATATCTGTTTATTAAGAGTGTTTGCCATGTTCTCCACGGAGTGCCAAGAGTCGTGCAGAACACAGAAATGATATAATACCTGTGCCAGAAGGAGGACTTATAAGTGGCGTGCAAGGGCAGGGGGTCAGGGAAGGGGGCACTCTTTGCTCCCCCCCCCCCGATTCTGCACAGGTTGGTCTACTGTCAGCCTTCTTTGGCTGTTTTCCTAATTCTCATCTCTCCCCTCCATTTGCCAAGCCACTGTCCTCTCAAGACACATCTGACCTGAGCCACACTTCCTAGCGTCATTTAACTTGCTCCTCCCACCATCAGTATATGCTCCTCTATCCTTTTCTCATTGCCGGCCTCTATCCACTTCTCATATATCATAGTCTGCAAAGCTCCTTGCACACAGATGATGCTAAGCCAGTAAAAGGTTAGGTTACCACAGCCAAATGTAGTTACTGACACATGAGATTTTTATTTTATTTTCCGGCAGCACTTTTGCACTGAGGGAATCCAAATTTTATGCACAACTGATTGCCTGAGTTGGGGCTGGGCAAATCTGGATGGTGGTGGGGGGGGGGGGGAGGCATTTTCACATCCTGGACCTGGCTGTGGGCTGCAGTCTGCAGGCAGGGGAAATTGGAAAAAAATCAAACTGTGATGGACTGCCAGAAGAATCATATGCAGCTTATTCTCAAGCTACATTTCACCCTTTTAGTGCTACAGAGTGCTAAAGGGGTAAAATACACCTAGAGAACAAGTTGCATTTGTCCTTTTAAGTGCTCTGTAGTGTTTTGCTGCAAGGATGGGTTTGCTGCCACTAAATTTGGTGGCATGATGGCAGCACTGGAGGGCAGCAGGGGCAGTGTGTTGACCACCCCTGGTGTAGGTTGGAGAACCATGTCTCCCAATGACAACCTTTAGGCAGAGATCAAGAGAGCCACTTGCTGCTTGTGAGGCTTGGGGCTCTCTCAGTCATTTCATTTGAGCTAAGCTGGAGAAAGTGGGTGGGGTGATGAAGATGGGTAGGAAGAGGACCCATTTTGGCAGGTGCAAATGAAGACAAGGAGTGGGATGGGGGAAGGACTCTTCCTGATGATGGAGCCTGCTGCAGGCACTGATCACAGTCCATAGTTCAAGGAGCTATGGTTAAGGCACATGAGCACAGACTTAAAAATCGGTTTCTAGGGCTCTGAGCATTTCGTGATTACACTGTTTTAAATTGTGTAAAAATAGACTTAATTTAAATACTTACATTTTTTAAAAAGTTCCTAGGCCTCATGAATTTACTTTCAGTATTTAAGTTGTAAAACGTTTCTAGGCCTCATGGCTCCAAAGGTAGGCGTTGTATAATGCAGGATTCTTCACTGAAAGGCCCGATAGCTCCCAATCACCTTAAATATGGCTCTCCGCGTCTCTCTCATTCATTCACTCTTTCTGTCTCTGTGCAACAGCTGCTCATTCTCTCTGTTTGCCTGGGGGTTTGCTTTAGTGGTGGGCTGGCTGCTGTGATCTGAGCTGCTGGAGGAGGCTTTGTGGGTGGGGAGTCAGGCGATCTGCCACTCATCAGCTATGAAGTGGCTGAGGGCGGAGAGCAGACGAACATAGGGACAATCAGCCAATTAACTGTGGTGGGGAGGAGCCCAAACAGCAAAGAGCAATGTGACTGTCTCGCTGCAGTGGTGTACAGTGCAGGCACTGGAGGTGGAGGAGAAATTGGATGTGTGGGTGAGAGGGAAGACAACATGGACTGACAGAGATTCTGCAGCACTGAGTAGAGCAGAGGACTCTCTCAGTGACGAGACAAAGGTCCTTCCCAATCCAAGGACCACGTGAGCCTGTCAGAATTTGCCTGCCTGGTGACTGACTGACAAGGCCTTGCTTGGACGACACGGGGGCAGAATGGGGAAGAGGCCAGACAGCCCTCCAGCTGCGTTCTGTGCACTACATCACTGCTTGACCACTGGGGGAAGAGGAGAGGCCTCCCACTGCCCAAGGAAGGCCCCCCAAGCAGCAGTGGTGTCTGGAGCCAAAGTGGCTCCTGTCTGGAAAACAATGAGGATCACTGGCATAAGGTATAGATCAGCAATCCCCAAATCATGTGCCTGTACACAGTGGTGTGCTGCAAGAAATACACCTCAAAAATACCTCCGAGAATTAAAGCAGCCCCATTGAATGCATCCACCACTCTTTGCCCACTGCAGTAGGGTGACCCTACGCCACCGCACTGATCTCCCTCCTCTCTCTGCCAACCCACAGGAAATTACATCATCACCAGGGAAAGAGTGAGGATCCCCTACAACTCCCTGATGCAGCCTGTACTCCTGCTGACAGGCCTGGGGGAATCTCAGAAGCATCACCATATTGCCCAGGAAGCAGGGTTCCATCCCTGAGCCCTGAACAAAGAGCAAGAGGAAGGAAAGACATCAGGAGGCGTATCCAACCACTGCAAGGAAGGTGCCTGCCCTTTGTTCTGGGAGCTCATCAAGAATATACATGTAACTTTTTTTTTAGTGTGAGAGTAAAGTATGCTTCCACTGGCATAGGAAAAAAACCCTGATGCAGTTATGAAACATTTGGTAAACAACGGAATTGAGATTGCAGAATTTAGCTTTTTCCTTGGGGAATTTTTTTTAAGAAGGACACGTACAGCCCTGTTTATTTCCTGAACCACAAAAGTGACAAACACGTTTTCCTCCTCAAGCACACACCTAAAAACTATGCACATCCAAGGAGTACCTCTCCCTGCATGACCCCAGCACAGGAGGTCCTGTCCAAAATCCTATCCCTTCTTTGTAAGCCAGCTGGAGGTTTTATGACTAAAGTATGGTAAAAAAAATGTTCTATGCAATGAAAGAAGTGAAAGGCAAAATGCTCAGGGACAGACATGCTGCATGAGGTGACATTTCCTTGCCCAGTTAGGAGCGTGGACAAGAGAGAGAGGGAGGGAGTGGATTTGGGGCCTCACTGATTAGAGGGAGGAGGTGGGCTTGGATGCAGTGAAGACTCGCCTCTTGCCAATCTCCTGCAGGGCTCCACTGCGGCAAAGGACAAGGTAGTCCCCAAGGAGCTTCAGCTGCTCTCGGCTCCTGAAGATGCGGCTCATGAGGTCCACATGGTCGTAGAGGGTCTCATTCACCAGCTTCAAATCAATCAAGGGCTGGCTGTGAATTTGGGTCAGGAACGTCAGAGCTTGGTGACAGACCTAAGGGACATGGTTGGAGATGTGAGAACGCCCTGAAAAGGACCCTGGGTGACCATCTAGGGAGGTCAGCTGGAGGGGCCATTATGTGGGCTGGTAGGGTTACCACTTCAGGCACCACCCCCACCTCTGATTGGAAGACCAGGCTCTATAATTCTCACTTATTCCCTTCCAAGCAAGGTTATCTGCCATCAGTTCTGCCAGACATACAGAGGACTCTTTACAGTGTTTGCAAATAACAGTATTTTGGGGGAGGGGCTCGCCTTTTCTTCCAGTGCCATTTTTCCCAACAAAAATCCCCACCCCACTTATTGCAGGTAACCATATCATGCAAGAGAAGAAACTGCTACTAAGCACGGAAGTCACCACACTGAGAATCTCAGCTGTCATTTTAGAAAAGTGAAGTTCCAGCTCCAATGGGCTGCAAACTGTGAAATCTCAGAAGCTGGAAAGGGAGCAGATCAAATGCTCAGGGGCAATATGCTGCAGAGCTCTTTGCGCTTTTCCATGACTCCCAAATAGATGGCAGCATTTGCAAATGTGCTCTATTTACACAACGCATGCAAGCCACAGGGCTTACTTCATGAAGAGCTACAATGAATGCACAGAGTCAACGCTAGGGATGTCAGAGACTTTCACCACGAATCTCAGGGAGGCCGAATGCCAGCACATTCGGCCCCCCCGAAATCGGTGGCGAAATGGTCTGCCCCCCCCCCGGGACGGGATTTACCTTGGGCAAATCTCCCTGGTGGCAGCGGCTGTGGCAGCGGTTCGGCGGCATTTCCAAGTTAAAAGAAATCAACGTGATAGGCTACGTAAAGATTTACGTAGCCTATCACGGCTAGATTTTAAAAAAATACCATGATAGGCTACGTAAATGTTTACGTAGCCTATCACAGCTGAGTGGGGGGAAAAAAACCCCCGCGCATATGCAAATGGCGGCACCCATGGGCACCGCCATTTGCGTTCCTTATTTTGGCACGTCTAGTCTACATAAACATTTACGTAGACTACGGTGAAAATAAGGGGAACACAAATAGCGTAGCGTCTATGCTATTTGCGTTCCCCTTATTTTCGCTGTAGTCTATGTAAATGTTTACGTAGACTAGACGTGCCAAAATAAGGAACGCAGATGGCGGCGCCCATGGGCGCCGCCATTTGCGTACGCGCAGTTTTTTGTTTTTTTTTTCACTCAGCTGTGATAGGCTACGTAAACATTTACGTAGCCTATCACGGCTGACTGCAGGGACGCAAACGGCGGTGGCTACGGCCGCCGCCATTTGCAGTCCTGGCCGGCCAGAATTTCTGGAGGGGAGGGATGGAGTGCCTCCCCCCACCATGAATCAAATTTCGTCACAGGTAAGTGACTTTCGTACATCCCTAGTCAATGCAGCCCTGATCACCGTTCTAGGATGAGCAGGGACTGTGTGGCTTCTTTGACCTGCCTAGCACTAGCACAGGAGGACTAAATCAACGCTGATTAATACTCTTAAGTTATTTAGATTTTCTTAGAATCTGAAGGTTGCTTTACTTCCACATTTGACCTCCAGTACAAAAAGGCAGCTGCGGGTAGAAGGTGAGTTTGTGAGGGAGGGACCAGAGGCGGGACTGAAAGCAGAGCCTACTGCAAGTTGCACCTAGACCCCCAGGAAGTTACATTAAAAGTGCCTGTGTTCTCAGGCTTTTGCTGTTACAATGTTTGAGAAACAGACTAGATTCAGCAGTTTTGTGACCGCAGCAGTGCAGTAGGTCTTCATGCTGGGTTCTGATGCAAGGATGATACACCAGGCACATCTGAAAGGAGTGTGCCAGTGCACCCCACAACCTTCCTCCCTCAAGTTGCCCAGACCTACCGGACGCTTGGTGAGATCCCAGTTATGAATCAGGCGTGAAGGAATCACTGACTCTTCATCCCAGTGGCAGCTGTCGCAGTAATAGAGGCCTGTGAATGAACACAGCTTGGGCTTCACAAAGGAAAAGCCAATCTGTCTGGAGCAGCCTGAAAAAGAAAGTGCAAACTGTAGGGACTTCTAAGGATGCCCCAGACAGTCCCTGGGCTATCTGGAAGTGTCCCATTGAGGTCCCAAGCCAACCCCCTCCTCTTTCTAATGCTACTCTTGCATGTCTACCTGTGTTGACAACCTGAGACCAAGGATGTCCTTTGAACACATGATTAGTATGATGGTACCCTGACTTTCAGCTAGCACCATCCCCAGCGAGCCTATGGATGGAAAGCAGGATTGATCTCTTCAGAAATCAAGGATCAAGGTCAGACTTACCATTAAGGGGCCCTAAATTATCAGTTATTTAATTTTATTATCAATTTGACCACCAGTGGTGTGCCATTTGCATTCTCTGTCTCAGGCACCTGAGTGTCTTGGGCCGCCTCTGTTAAGGAGCAGTACAATGACTCCGTTTCAGTGGTCAGAAGGCATGGAAATTTATTTATTCATTCTTCCATTCCATTCCATTCCATTCCATTCCATTCCATTCCATTCCATTCCTTTACTGCCCAACAGCCGAAGCTCTCTGGGTGGTTCACAAAGGAAATATCCCTAAAAGCCTGCATAGCATCACAGAGCTGGAGAGAGGCTTGTCCCAGGCTTTAAGCTCTCTACCGAAGGAACCTGTGAC
This sequence comes from Heloderma suspectum, assembly GCF_057233095.1. Classification (NCBI taxonomy): domain Eukaryota; kingdom Metazoa; phylum Chordata; class Lepidosauria; order Squamata; family Helodermatidae; genus Heloderma; species Heloderma suspectum. Next base: position 126,488,433 of record NC_139462.1, on the reverse strand, counting down.
ACATGCCCATTCAGAGTATTTAGCTTTTCTAATTTATTCCAGTTGCAACAGCTGGATATTTGCTGAATTTGAATAAAATAAAGCAGAAAATGAGAAATGGTGGAGAGGACAATGCATATGTAGAAGAAGGGAAAACAACAAGCCATGATGCATGTGCAGAAAGAGTAAGACCCGAACAGCAATGGGGTCAATCCGTGGGCCATTTAGAGGAGGCAACGGAGGTTATGGGCAAGAGAGCGATGGGCAGAGGCCTGCTTCTCAGCAGCCTGCCTTCTCTCAGGGCCCTTTCCCCCGCCCCAGCATCTCCCCACCCCTTCTTCCGAGTACGTGGTTTCTGCACAAGGAGCATAACCTTTGGATTGCAACCGGTAGGCTTTTCATTGGGCCAAATTTGGTGCAGAGAAAAATTGGTGCTAATTACAAACCCCAATGAAACCCCCATCAGATGTTCCACACATGTTCCTTAAAGGCTTGTTAGGATTCATCAGACAAAATGTGCATATATTTTGATACGATGATGACGTCCTTTTGTAAATCACCCTGGAAACAAAAGGTGTTGTAGAAATCTATAAAATAAATACGCACATACATAATCAAGAGGAACAGAATTGTGCTTTTTAAATGACAACCTGAAAGAGTTCCTTGCAGCTTCTATGGGTTAGATCCAGACATCCATATACTCAGAGTAGGCTCACTAAAATCAATGTGCCATTGATTTTGATGGGACTACTCTAAGTACAACTAAATCTGGATCCAATCCTGCATTAGAAATAGCACTGTCAGAACATGGAGATTTCTTGATGCTCTCCCACCAGCCCTCCTGTCCCCATGTAACACAACTTGGCACACCTACAGCTAAAGCAGCAGATCAAGCTGCTTTTCACAGCTGGGTGTTTCTGCTGCAGCTGTTCCTGCTTTATCTTGCTGTTTAATTACTTTGTGGATTATTCTTATTTTTGTTTTGAAGTGATGCCAGCGCCTTGAGCACTGTTTTGACAGTGGAAGGGATATCCATTGTTTTCAAAGTCTGAGCCCAATTATTTATTTGCAACCCGGTCGCCACTCTCCTACCTGCACAAATGAAGCTCTGGCAGTCCAGGCCCTTCTCTGTGGGGATGGCAACCAGATACTGCAGAAGGAATCCATTCTCCTTGACTGTGCTCTTCAGGGCTGCCTGTGAGTCCCCATCCAGATTGCCCCCGAGGGTCAGTGCCTCCTCAGCAGTCTCCAGGTGGGACATAAGCACTCGGCGGACTAGGTCTCTCCACTCAGCTGCCTCCTCTGTGCTCTCTGCTCTCAGCTTCAGCACCGCTTTTGAGGTTATGACTTTGAAGAAGGCAGGACCTCCCAGGTTCACATCAGGCAGGATGTCCTGAATGGTCTCGACACCAAAGCTGTTGCTCAGTGTTTTTTCGCCATTCCTGGCTTTGAAGCACCTCAAGGCTTCTAAGGACAAGGAGAACACAAAAGGGGCCCACGTTCTTTCAGCCTCCAGGTACAGAACAGATTCTTTGATTGCATCTAACTCGGGTGCCAAGACACACGTCCAGTCCAGTTCAGTCCAGCCAGTTCCACTGTGTTGAAAGGGGACAGGCAGGTCACTGGGTGGTCCAGCAGCAGCGTTTGCTTCGGGGCCCTCCACTGCCTCAGGGCACTCCAGAGTCTCCCAGTCCTCATCTTGTTGGGGCCTAAACTCCTGAAGGGCCTCGTGCAGCCGGTCTAGCCAGTCCTCTGCCTCGCCCTGAGAGGGAGCCCGAAGGCACAGCCGCTTGCCAGAGAAGACCAGATCGAAGCGGCCATCGCTATGAGCCAGCCCCAGCGACTCGCACCTCAGCAGGGAGCAGCTTTCCACACACACCCGCTCCTCGCTGTCCACAAAGAGACGCAGTTCCAATGGGGAGAGCTCACAGAACAGCTTTTTCCAGATGCCCATGCCCCCTCGCCGCTCCAGGGTCCCCAGCTTCAAGAGGCCACGGAAGGGATTGGAGAGGCCTGCAGTTGGGAAGAGAAGAGTAATATTGGCCCATGAAGACGCGGGCTAGGGCACCTCCAGCAGAAGTGATTTGTAAGTAATCAATGACAATGGTACTCCAGCTACTACAAACATTGCAAACCACCAGACTGTTTTGCCCATTTCCTCCCACATCCCTTCATTATTTTCTTAGCAGAAAGACAGTTTACCCATTTGCCTCCGGTGAACAACACAAAAGCCCTTCAGTTCCCTCTCAGGGGACGGTTTGGGTTTGCTGGTCTCCGACAAGGATGCATGAAGCCTGCCCTGATCCAGGGCACTGTTTGGTATTGATGGCTGGCCGGCAACAGGCCTCTCTGGCAAGGGAAGATGTGACTGGGAGAGGCCTTCTCCTGCCTTCTCAGGAGGAGGATGAAGGTCAAAATCATCCTCAGTGATCCAGCTTGTTTTCTGTTGGGGAACAAAAATAAAAGAAATGCATTATTGGAGCTGTTGCCACCTGGATATTATATTGAATTCAATATGCTGATGCAGGAGAACAAAGTGCCCTCAGCACACAACGCTTTTACAGAAGTGGTGCAGTCTCTGCCTAGGGAGCTTATGTTTGATGGACAAGAATGGGGTGGGAGAGGGCAGAAGGCGTGTCAAATGAGTCCTGGGGGCAGAGCAGGGGAGTGAGGATCCTTCGCTCAGTTTTGAACAGTGTTAGAATTCAGGAAAAGATAACGGAGCCTCCGTGATCAAGAGCAAGACACCTCTGATTACTGGAGACATCCTAGGCAGGATGACATTACGTCTTGCTGAGTGTGACATAGAATGGCTGACAGCCAAGCATGAGAAAGACTTCCTCTGGAGGCACTCTGAGGCCAGGGGAAATGAAACCAAGGAGAAGAATTTCCAGTTTAGCTGCAAGGAAAAGCATTTCCCAACCTGAAAAATCACTGCTTCATCACTGCCAAGGACCTAATTCATGAGCAAGGGGGATTCTGCCAGTTCTCATATCTATATATATATGAGGACGTGGACAGGATCCTTGGAGAAGTGTAGCCAATGATCTGTCTGTTTGACCCTTGTCGGATAGTCAGCCTGGCCACATATGAACACCTGGGTTAGTGAAATGATTAATGCATCTTTGAGAGGGGTCTGTGTTCCATGTGTGCATTGGAGGTGGTAGTGGCTGTCCTTGAATAAAAAAATCATCTTTAGATCCTTCAGATTTGAACATCTATCAAACATTCCATTTTGGCAAGGTGTTTTGAGTGGTACATCCTTTCCATTCAGGTATTTGGTCTCATCTGGGGACTGAAAATTCCTTGGTCGCCCTAGTGCAGCCTTCCCCAATCTAGTGCCTTCCATGTGTGCTGGACTACAACTCCCATTGGCCCCAGCCAGCATGTTCCTGGGCCATGCTGGCTGGGGTCAATGGGAGTTGCAGTCCAGCACACATGGGGGATACTAGATTGGGGAAGGCTGTACCAGTGGATGACGTGCAGGGTTCTATTCTCCCCCCCGCCCCCTGCCCAATGCTTTTTGACATCTATGTGAAACTGCTGGGTGAGGACCTCTGGAGATTCAGGCAATGGAGTCATTAATAAGCAGATGATGGCTGGCCGGCCCTCAGTCTCGTGTCTCTAAATCCAGGAAAATTCTGGACCATTGTTTGATGGCTGCGAAGGACTGAATGGGACATAACAAGCCGAAACTCAGATAAGATGGAAGAACTGTAGTGGTGGCCAATGGGGTTACACCTCTTTGTAGGGGCAGTGGAACCCCATCCATATCAGAGTCATAGCTTCAAGATGCTCCTTGATCTGGCATCCCTTCTTGACGTGCAGGTGGCATCAGTGACGAGGAGAGCTTGTGACCAGCTTTGTCTGGTATGCCAGATATGACCCTTCAGGACAAAGCTGGACCCTGCCACTACCATTCATGCTCATCGCCCTTAAAAAGCATTTGGAAACTTCAATTAGTGAAAAATGCTGCTGTCAGACTGTTGAATGGGATTAGGTGATTGGAATGTAATAGCGGAACAGAATGACCTAGTTTGCATATAATAACAAAACATGGTTCAATTAGCCATGGTTTCATTAACCATGGTTTGTTGAATCACGAGTTGTTGTTATATGTGGACCCGGAACTATGGATTAACTATGGGTTGTTAACCAGAAACAGCCCACGAAGAGAGCCCATGGTTTGTTGGTGAATTGTGAACCATGGTTGTTTAAACCATGGGTTCTAGTTATGTATGAACCCAGAATTGTGGGTTGTTCATAAATTATTTTGCCAGGCTATAGAGGCAGCAGGCAAGAGCAATAAAACCCCCCAGCCTCTTTACATACCAGTACTGCAGTGCTGCAAAGGCATTTGGGATACAAGGAGGGAGAGGGCAAAGGAGGAGGGAAACAACCCAGGGACAGAGAAAACAAACTGTGGTTTGTTTGATCATCTGCCAGACAAACCCCGGGTAGGGCAACAAATCATGGTTTAAATAAAGCATGTGCTACCGAACCAGGCCAATACTTGCTTGATTTCTACTAGTTACCCATTTCTTTCCAGGTCCAGTTTAAGGTGTTAGTTTTTGCTTTAAAAGTTTGAACGGGTTAGGTCTGTCTGCTTTTGTATGTGCCCCTGCTCCATATGTTCCTTTACACATCAGAGGCCATGCTTTGGGTGCCATGGCTGAATGAGGCTCAATGGGAATGGCGCACACTTTGCAGACTGCCCCCTCTAAGGAGGTCTGCAAGGCCCCAGCACTCTAGTCGTTTATGCTAAACATTGCTGTTTCAGGAAGTGCTTCATTGAGATGGAGCAATTTTTTTTTACCTTGTTTAGTGTTGCTGCTCTCTGCAAGTGTTTTTTGTACATTGTTGTGGGGCGGGGGTGTTAATTGGAATTTTTACATTGGACTTTTAAGGTATTATATGATGTGTTATTGTTTTATGATGGAGTCTGCTTTGAGTTTAGATTTATAAAGAAAAGCTTATAAATTAAAATAAAAATAAATTAAAATTTAACATTAAAAAATCTGTTTAGCTTTTATCTCACTAAATGGGCTTATTAGGCAAGCCTCTATGCTGGGGCCTATCTCTGTAAGGAGGCATGCTTGCGAGGGAGTCAGCTCTCCAAGTGCGAGGAACCTCAGGGATGAAGTGTCTCAGCCCCATGGACAAAACATCAGCAAACAAGCGAGTTAAGCAACTGTATGAGTTTAGCAACAGGGCAAGGAAGCCAGGGCAGTGAACTCTTCCCCCCCTACTCATAGTAAGTAACTGTAAATAAATAACTATAATTTCTTCACCTTCTCGTAGTAAACAATTACGTTTTCCAGGGAAAACACACCCAAATAAAAGAATAGTTATGAAGGTAGAAAGCAAGCAGGGGGGTGGGGGCTATCCCGTGTATTGCACTGAGTGCCACACGTACGGCTATCTGCCCACAGGATGGAAATTGTGGATGTGTGCTTGGTGTAATGAGCTCCTGGCTCTCAGGTAACAAGCGTATTCCCTTGAGGCCAAGGTTGCTGACCTGGAGAAGCTAAGAGAGACAAAGAGGTTGGTGGATGAGACCTTCAGGGGCTCTTTAGCTGTGTCCTACTCCCAGGGTGACAGTGTCTCTGTTGTCATGGAGAATGTGGGTCTCGGGGAAGGAGGGCGTCATTCTGAGGAAGAGGGAAATGATCTCTTAGAAGGGACCCATTCCTCAGAAGATGAACAAATATCCTCCCGTGCCGAGGATGTGCCTCTGGGGCGAAGGGGGCTTGTGGTAGTGGGAGATACAATTATTAGACACAAAGACAGCTGGGCGTATAGACCGCATGGTGAATTGCCTGCCTGATGTGAAGGCTGCAGCTATCACACGCCGCCTAGATAGCCTAGTGGATAGTGCCGGGGTGGAGTCAGTGGTTGTGGTCTATTTTGGTACCAACGATGTGGGGAAATGTAGCCATGAGGTCCTGGAAGCCAAATTTAAGTTGCTAGGTAGGAGGTTGAAATCCAGGACAACCAAGGTGGCTTTCTCGGAAATGCTACCTGTTCCATGCACAGGGCCAGCTAGACGGGCAAAGCTGAGGAGTCTCAATGCGTGGATGAGACGGTGGTGCCAGGAGGAGGGGTTCAGATCTGTTAGGCACTGGGGAACGATTTGGCACAAGCCGGGCTCCACTTGAACCAAAATGGAACCAGACTGCTGGCGCTAAACATAAAAAAGGTGGCAGAGCAGCTTTTAAATGAAACCCTGGGGGAAAGCCGACAGGAGCTGGGAAGCATCTGGTTCGGGTGAAATCATCCCAAAGGGATGAAAATGAAAATGTTTTTGATTGCCCAAATGTAGGAGGGGAGGAAATAGGCCAGGAGCACATGGTAGAACATAACAACCAATGAAAGGGGCCAACATCCCATAGCAAAAGATGCACATGCCAGAGGCATCTGGGGAAGGATACTGTGTAGAGGTGTTCCTATGCAAATGCTAGAAGCCTCCACACCAAAATGGGAGAGTTGGAGTGCTTGATTTTAAAGGAAAACCTGGATATAGTGGGCGTTACAGAAACCTGGTAGAGTGGAGAGAACCAGTGGGATACGGTCATCTCTGGATATAAACTCTACAGGAAGGACAGAGGAGGGCGTACTGGGGGAGGTGTTGCTCTGTACGTCAAAGAGGGCATAGTATGGAGCGGACTAGAACACGTAAAAGGGGTAGGTTCTTCCACAGAAGCGCTGTGGGTGACAATACCAGGCTCCAAAACTAATTTAGTGTTAGGAACGTGCTATCGTCCCCCAGACCAGAATGCTCAAGAGTGACCTTGAGATGGAAAACGAAATCAGGGAGGCCTCCAAACAAGGTGTTGTTGTAATAATGTGTGACTCCAATTACGCCTACATTTAACGGAAAAATGCATGTTCCAGTCATGACAAAGAGGTTACATTTCTTGATGCCCTAAACGATTGTGCCCTAGAACAGTTGGTCATGGAACTGACCAGAGGGGAGGTGGCCTTGAATTTAATCCTAAGTGGTGTCGCCCAGGACCCAGTATGAGATGTAAATGTTGTTGAACCAGTTGGAAACAGTGACCACAGTGCTATCAGATTTTGTATATATTTAAGTGGAAAATTGCCCAGGAACTCCAGCATAGTCACATTTGATTTCAAAAAAGAAAACTTCTCCAAAATCAGGGAACTGGTGAAAAGGAAGTTGAAAGGGGAGTCAGGAGGGTTAAATCCCTTCAAAATGCCTGGAGATTACTCAAAATCACAATAATAGAAGCCCAGCTAAAATGTATACCACAGGTCAGGAAAGGTAGCATCAAGTCCAAGCAGTTGCCAGCATGGTAAATGAGCAGCATCAAGGAAGCTATTAGAGAAAAGGGAGCTTCCTTTAGAAAATGGAAGTCTTGCCCTAGCGAGAAAAACAAAAGGGAGCACAAGCTTGCACAAAGGTAATGCAAGCAGATAATGAGATGCAAAAAAGCATTTTAAACAGCATATTGCTAGCACTATCAAGGCGAACAATGAAGAATTCTTTAAATATATCAGAAGCAGAAAACCACTCCGGGAGGCAGTTGGACCACTGGATGACGATGGAGTTAAAGGAGTACTGAAGGAGGACAAGGAGATTGCAGAGAAGCTGAATGAATTAATTCTTTTCATCTGTCTTCACTGCAGAAGATATAGGACAGATACTTGTGCCTGAACTGATGTTTTCAGGAAGGGAGTCTGAGGAACTGAGGCAAAGAGTGGTGACAAAAGATGAAGTTCTCAACCTTATTGATAAATTGAAAGCAAATCAATAACCGGGCCCAGATAGTATGCATCCTAGAGTTCTCAAAGAACTCAGTTATGAAATTGCTGCTCTTCTAACTAAAATATGCAACATGTCTCTACCAGAGGACTGGAAGATGGCCAATGTCACACCAATTTTCAAAAAGGGATCTAGGGGGGATCCGTGAAATTACAGGCCAGTTAGCTTAACATCTGTTTTGGGTAAATTGGCTGAAGGCATTATTAAAGATAAAATTAGGCAGCATATAGAAGGATAAGCCCTGCTGAAAAAGAATCAACACGGCTTCTGCAAAGGTAAGTCCTGTCTCACTAACCTTGTAGAGTTCTTTGAGAGTGTCAATAAACATGTAGACAGGGGTGATCCGGTAGACATTGTTTACTTGGACTTTCAAAAGGCTTTTGACAAAGTCCCTCACCAAAAACTCCTGAGAAAACTTAACAGTCATGGAATAAGAGGACAGGTCCTCTTATGGATCAGTACCTGGTTAAAGAACAGAACGCAGAGAGTAGGAATAAATGGTAAATTCTCCCAATGGAGGGAAATAAATAGTGGGGTCCCACAGGGATCTGCATTAGGACCAATGCTTTTCAACCTGTTCATAAACGATCTGGAATTAGGAGTGAGCAGTGAAGTGGACAAGTTTAAGGATGACACCAAACTATTTACGGTGGTTAAACCAAAAGGGATTGTGAAGAGCTCCAAAAGGATCTCTCCAAACTGGGAGAATGGGCATCTAAATGGCAAATGTGGTTCGAGGTAAGCAAGTGTAAAATGATGCAAATGATTTTTGGGGGCAAAAAATCCCAACTTCAAGTATAGCCTGAAGGGATCTGAGCTAGTGGTGACTGACGAGGAAAGAGATGTTGGTGTTGTGGTGGACAGCTCAATGAAGACGTCAACGCAGTGTGCAGCTGCTGTAAAAAAGGCAAACTCCATGTTAGGCATAATTAGAAGAGGGACTGAGAATAAAACTGCCAACATCATACTGCCCCTATACAAATCTATGGTGCGACCACACTTGGAATACTGTGTACAGTTCTGGTCACCACACCTAAAAAACAATATTGTAGAGCTGGAAAAGGTGCAAAAAGGACAATTAAAATGATCAAGGGGCTGAAGCATCTCCCCTATGAGAGAAGTATACAACAGCTGGGCTTGTTTAGTTTGGGAAAAAGGAGGGTAAGGGGAGACATGATGGAAGTGTACAAAATTATGCATGGTGTGGAGAATGTGGACAGGGAGACCTTTTTCTCCCTCTCTCATAATACTAGAACCTAGGGACATCCCATGAAGCTGATTGGTGGGAGATTCAGGACAGATAAAAGGAAGTGCCTCTTCACAAAGCAAATAGATAAACTATAGAATTTGCTACCCGAAGATGTAGTGATAGCCACCAACTTGGATGGCTTTAAAAGGGGGTTACACAAATTCCTGGAGAAGTCTATCAATGGCTACTAATCTTGATGGCTATATACTATCTCCCGTACCAGTGGGCCTATGTACACCAGTTGCTGGGGAACAAGGGTGGGAGGATGCTGCTGCGCTCATGCCCTGCTTGTGGTTTCCCGGTCGATAGCTGGTTGGTCACTGTGTGAACAGAATGCTGGACTAGATGGACCCCTGGTCTGATCCAGCACAGCTCTTATGTCCTTAACCCCACCACATCTGTAATACAGTGAAAATGACTTACATGGTTATTATAAGGATGACCAGGAACATGAGCAAACCCACTCAGGTTAGGCTAATGCTCTGGCAGACAACATCCCATTTCACTATTCAAAATCCCTTAAAATCACATGATGACCTCAGAAAATTCTAAGGTTGGCCAAGAAGTCACGAAAACCACACACAATAGCCCCCACTCCCCCAACATGCATGCACAACCAATGAGTGGTTGGGCTTCTAGTTTTTCTTAATTTTTGAGCAAAGGTTTTGTGTTTTTACAATTGTCACCATAGTTATATTTGTGAAATGTGCTAAAAGACTTGGTTCTTTTTGCTGTAACAGACTAACATTGCTACCCTTCTGGAAATTATACCTATATGGAAGTTCAATTTTCAATTTAAAAAAGCAAACCAGTGGAATAGTTAATATTTTAACAAAACCTTGTAGGACTTTATGAAATCTTTGAGGAGGCAAGATCATATTAGCTAAAGGTCATATTAATTTGGCTGAATTTCTGACCTGTCCTGTCTCAAGGGCTACAGCACGTGTAATGCTTATTACAGCTCATTTCAGAATAAACCAGTTGTTTTATAGCATCTGTCATCTTTAATTCCCCAAACCTTTTCGCACCTGAATATATCTACAGAAATGTAAATATAAGGAAAACGAGTAAGACCTGCAACAGAATGATGGTTTGGAGTGCTGCTGTGCAGCCTTCCAGTCAGTCAACCATGCCCTCCTCTGTGACACTTCCTTCACTTCCCACTCCCACCCAGTTCTCCACCCACCCTGCAAGCGATTATGTGGTCACTGAGCATGCTCAGTCCTTATTGGGCTGTTATTGGATTCCCTCCTGGATGTTTTTGTACTTTTCTACTCGGGGTTCCCCCAAGCCTACTGATACCTCCTCCTTGAGCTGGGTGGTGCCATGTTTGGCTACATGAACCACCAGCACTCAGGGAACTGAGAGTGCTCTTAGTGTATTATCAGGGGTGGGTGTGGCCCTCCAAATGTTTTGGCCTACGACCCCTATGAGCCTTAGCCAACACAGCCAATGGTGAGGGATGATAATATGAGCTGTAGATGAAAGCACCTGGAAGACCATAAGCTGCCCACCGCCAGTATGTATAATGATAAAGGCAACTCCTACCAGACAGGCCACTGGGGAGAGAAGTTGTTCTGTCTCTGGATGGCTTCCCTCATGGCCATTGACTTGGTTGATCCCATCTTTAGCTCCTCTCTTGATATGATGAGTTTGGGACATATCCACAACTCCTTTGGCGACGTGCATTATGACTGGCACAGATGTCTGCTGTATCTTGGTACAAACAGCCACTTCTCCAGTTTTAAGTGGGTTGCCTGGATTCAGAAACTGCAGATTTGCAGTGGTAGGAGGCGGCTTGATGTCAACAAGGCATTCAGCTGTTACAGCACAAGGAAGATGTGCAGTGCAGACACTGGTGGCAGGAAAGGTGTGCCATGATGAGGAAGAGTCAGATACGATGTGAACTTGCTTAACTCCTATAGATTCTGACTTTCTCTGTGCTCTGCTGAATTCTGCCAGCACCCTTGACAGAAAAATAATAGGTTAAACAAAATTCAAGAGAGAGGGAAAAGCATGCCTCTAGTGATCACGTCTCCCACTATACTATGTGGATTCAAAAGGTAAGGCGCTCAAAAACCCTGGAACCATCACCTTGCCTCCAGTCGCACATAGCTTAATGTCCTAGCATAACAATTCTTTTGCACCAAACCCAGCCTAAAATAAGGCATTTTAATACAGCCAATTTAACATGTATAAAAATGTGTTAGTTCTTCATGATTTTATTTGGCATAGTCCAGAACTTCCTTTTGGGAGTGACATCTGTAGTCACACATTGGGCTGTAGAGTAGGTGATATGTTGCAACTTGGAAATGAGTTCAAATTCCTCCTTAGCCATGAACTTATTGAATAAGTCAGTCACACTCAGTCACAGTTTGCTCAGCCTGTAAAAATGGAAACAGTGTCCTACCACAAAAGGTTAGTTATTGTGAAATTGGTCAACTCTGAATGCTCAATCTGGTAAGTACATAACAGGTTCAAAACCAGGCATCACCTGCCAACTACAGGTAAGCCTCTTGGCCACTTGCTATAATGGCATGAACATTCCAAATGGAAAGCTGTAAATCAGAACAACTGCTGTGAGGGAAGTGGAAGGTCTGTTTAACTGAAGGAACACCTCACACAGAGCTAAAAAGGCAGAAACATCTCACAAAAAGATCTAATGGCAGGCAGGGCAACATTCTTTGGAGGATGGGGAAGAGGAGAATGCAGAAAAAATTATATTGATCCAGCCAGCCAGTATGGTTGGAAGGGGCCTATAACACCATCAAGCCCAGCTATCAGGCTTCCAGGAAGTATTACTTTAATAACATGCTGCTATTCATCTAGAGCCTCCCGGGTTCATCTAGAGGAAGATGAGGACAAAATAAAACCATTACAACGCTTAGATATAATAAGGCCCATATTGCTCACCCGCATACTTACTCTTGGAGGGACTGGTCCAAGTCTTTTGCTGTTGCCCTGCCAAGTTTAGAGTCATCCAAGGTGGGCTCCTCACCTTTGTCAGGGCTCTGGGTACAGGTGGAGGTCCCAGGTAGAAGGCTGTCGGAGCTGAGGCTTGAAGAGAGCTGGGAGGAACCTGCTGTGCTGATGCTCAGGTTGGAGGCTGTGAGTTTATCTGCCTGCTGGCTTTTAGTGACAGGCAACATGGCTGGGTGTGCTTCAACTTCATCAGAGCCAGAAGACTGCGAGAGGGAGCCCAGCGACTCCTTCCTCCGGGGCTCCAACTCCACAAGGGGCTCCAGCAGCTCTGAGGCTGGGCAAAGGCCTGACAGGGATAACGGTGTGACAGTCCATTCATTCAGCACTGCTGACTTGTAGGAGAGGGCAAAGGCCAGGGAGGACAAGCCCTGCAAGTAACTGAGGAGGAATTCAACCTCCTCGGTGTCCAGAAGCAGAGCTGGTGAACAGTAATACTCAGAGAGGTGGGCCTTTTCATGGAGCAAGAGTTTCAGGTAGCACTCCATGAGGCCGTCATTCAGTGCCAGCCTCAGCCATGCACGGCAGCGGCCCACATCTGTGTTGATGAAGTCCAAGTGTTCCAGCTCAGAAATGATGTTTCTGGAGAGGGAGAAGCAAAAAAAGAGGGAGAGTGCCCAAAGCCTGTTAAAGCTGCAGCTCCAAAGAGCAGAAGAAAGCGAGGAGGGCTTTGAGCCGCCTGTAGATGTGGCTCATCAGAGAAGGCCAGGTGCAACACACTCCCAAGGGATTTGATGGAGGGTGGAATGAAAAGAAGAAAACACCAAGGGATTGCGAGGTGAGTGAGGATGGAGAACTGCACCACTTGGTTATTGTCTGTATCTACTGAAACCCTTGCAAGGCTTCTGAGAACAGGAGTCCCTTTATTAGCCATATCCCTTTACATTAAACAACTTTGCTCATTCTTTGCATCCAGAAATCTCACCCCGGCATCACCCACCCCCCACCCCAAAGCAATGTCAATCAATAATTTATTGTTATGGTCAATGACCAGCATAGCAAATAAAAATACAGCCCAAAGTGATGTTAAACACACATAGTTAGTAAATTTTAGTGATGGAAGTAATCTCATCCCACAAAATAGCAGGCTCCCCTACCTCACCTGTGTGTAATAGATTTCAGCAGGGCCCAGAACACTGGCTGGGGAAGGGGCAGACGCCCCCCAAGTTTTCTCCCTTTTGCTCCGACTTCTGCTTTGATGTGCTTGGCCTTCAAACCATGCACAAACACTGCCTCTAGTGCACAGCAGAGGGTGTTGGCGTCCCCATCATCACTGGTTACAAGTGCATCAGAGGTCACATAATGTTTCTGCAGGGCCTTGATAGAGTTCACCAGCTGCTTCTTGATCAACTAGAGTAACAGAGAACACAGGCTGTATTGGGTTGGGTCAAGATTAGATAAATCACCTCACTCCAAGATCATTGCCAACAGTGCTGCAGACAGTGGCGAGGCCCAGCAGCTCAAGAAAGATGTTGGAAAGGATATGGAAGAGAATTAGAAAGCTAAAGTCCATACAGACAAGGCATTACTTATGTACTATTTGAGACTGAGTCATGTACCCAGCTTCAAGCTGCCTAATCTGTGTCTGTTTGAACATCCAATACCGTGTATCTCGGGTAATAAATCCAGCACTCTTTCTTCATATTAGGAATTACCTGTTTAAGCTCTCAACACGCTTGATATGACAGTCAAGAAGAGGCTGATTAAAGAGACGTCACAACTTGGCAATGCAATTATCTCTAACTCTTAGTTTTCCTTGTGGTATTGGTATTGTCATCTTAAGGTCGATTATACCCAACAGCAATACTCACAAGATCTACCCTTTCAAACTGTGCCCACCTGCCTTTCTTGAAGGGCAGTTTTCAAAAGCTCATACGAACACATGGTCAGAGGATGACAGAGGACTGTGAATATTATTTATCGAAAGACAACCCTAGACTCAGATTTCTATCTAAGATGTTGGAGGGGGGTTTTTTGGTTTTTTTTTTATAAGTTTTCAGATTTTGTAAAGTTGTGCTTCTCATTATCAGATCAAGGTGCCCAAAGGTGTGCCTTTCACCCTGACCCTGGCCAAGGGATGTTTCCTGACCCTGTGTTTCCCATCCCTGTATTTCCCAGCACAAACCAATTAGTGTCTACTCAGAAGTAACTCCCATTGTGGTCAATGAGGCTTGTCCCCTGAATGCGCACTTCAGAATTTACAGAGATCCCCCTCAATCGAAATAGCACACAGAATAGTCATAGAATCATAGAATAGTAGGGTTGGAAGGGGCCTATAAAACCATTGAGTCCAACCCCATTTTAAAGCACTAATTCCCTAATGGCTGTAAAGCACTATGTTGAAGCTGCAATTCTCCGTTGTTTGGTTTATTGCCATTCAGAAGTAACTAATTCACACCTTTGACCCTGTGCTGCATCGGGTTAGAAAGGGGGCTGGTTTCCTTCCCTGTGTTTCCCAGCACAAACACATGCGTGCCTACTAAGAAGTAACTCCCACTGTGGTCAATAAGGCTTGTTCCCGAAATGTGTACTCCAGAAGTTACCGAGATTTCCATGCATTGAAATAACGCATTTCGGAGCCTTAATGTCAAAGCCGCATATCTTTGATGTTTGCCTCCTTGCTTTTCAGAAGTAACTCATTTGCAGCTTCGATCCTTTGCAGCATTGGGAGCTTCAGCAGAAAGGGGATTAGAAAGGGGGCTGGTTGGAGCCACGGTGCTTCAAGTATTTAGAGGGTTAACTCTCCTAAAGGCTGTGAAGCGCTATGTCGAAGCTGCTTTCTCAGCTGTAAGGGAGTAATTAATACGAAACTTCGATTGTTTGCAGCATCAGGAGCTTCACCAGAGAAAGAAGGCTGCACCTGTGTTTAATGTTTGCTTTGGAGTAATTAATGTGAAGCTTTGATCGCTCACAGCTTTGTCAGCTGTAAAGAAGGATGGGGGAAGTCTCTCACATTGTGGGGGGGAAGCTTCTCACATTGGTTGATCAGCCCCTGTCAGTTTGCTGCCAAACTTCATTGGGAAACCAGTGGGGGGGTTTTTTGCCACTGACAGGAGTGCGGCCTGCAGGGGGATCCAGGGGATGGAAAGTGGTCCTGGACCCCCCAAAGTTGCCCACCTAGTTCACTAGAAAACTGAATGAAGGTATTGGGTAAGCTTCTATAAGACAAAAATTAGGGGAAGGGGAGAGAGAAATGCTGACAACTATCAATATTGTTTGGAAATTTGGGAGCTGTGCCAACGTGCTCTGTCCAGAATGAGTCCCACAGCAAGTTTCAAACTAGTTTTTGGTATGCATTCAATTCAAGTGCCACCATCCATGTTTGACAGAAGTAGTAGTATCTTTCCTCCACTGAACCCCAATAGGATGGAAAGGAGTCATATGAAAACTATCCATGTGTGTTATGACCAATTCCACTTACACTCAGTCCCTTCCTCTAGAAAGCCCTGGAAACTGTTTCTCAGCCACTGGATATCCCTACGGCCAATGCAGCCTCATCTCCATAGAGCAGCTCAGCAAACAGTACTTACCTGGGTAACTTCCTGCGACTGGCACCCATTCTCAGCTGTGTGGCTGGAATGCATGTTTACCTCGGCTTCTGCCCAGCTCTGGAATTACATGATAATCTGAAGAAAGGCAAGCAGAAAGGAGGGTAGCTGACTACCACATAAGCAAGATCACGACTGTGAACTCTGCATTATTTAGTCCGGAATACCTACCACCTCCTGATTTAGGTAATGACAAGCACACATAAGTGGAGTTTGGGACTGGAGACACACTGTAGCAGGGGTGGGGACTGGAGACACACTGTAGCAGGGGTGGGGACTGGAGACACACTGTAGCAGGGGTGGGGACTGGAGACACACTGTAGCAGGGGTGGGGACTGGAGACACACTGTAGCAGGGGTGGGGACTGGAGACACACTGTAGCAGGGGTGGGGACTGGAGACACACTGTAGCAGGGGTGGGAACTGGTGGCCTGTGGGACCTCCCAATGTGACCCACAAACCCCCTTCCTTAGCGTCCCCCGAGCAGTTAGGCTTGAAAAAATCCTCCCAGCAGCTCCAATAGGCGGAATGGTGTGGGTTTCCCCCCCGCCCCGAAGGTTACCCATGAAGGAATGTGGCTCTCGGGATGAAATATGTTCCCCATTCCTACACCAGAATAATAGACTAGGATGTAACCAAAAGGCCATCTAATCACAGCCCGTGATAGGGAATACCACCATCCACCCAAAGACCCCAAAAGATCAGTCTACACAATCCAGAGTCCAGAACAGGACAAGCAGAGAGCAAGTGAACTACAGAAATGTATTCACAGAACAGCTCCAGGTGACTCAGGCAAGTGAGCCAAACCATATGTAGCCCATCCCCAACACACCACACTGGGTCACCGGCCAATCTGACCAATGACAAAATTCCTTCAAAACCCCAAACATGATCATCTGGCAGGGCCCAAGCATGAGTAACTCCTGTCCACTGAGCCTTCACATGAGAAACTTCACCGGAGCGCTCAACAATCTGTCAGCTGCTGTGCTACTCTCCAATTCCCCAGAGGAAGGCTGTGAAGCACCCAATATCAGATTACTAGTCTCCCTCTCCTCCTGTTTCCTAGTAAGCCAATTCACCAGTCATGACAGTCAAGAGTGCCAGGATGTAAACAGCTGCTCTTCACCTCTAGTCAAACCCACAGACTATAGACACACAAACACCAACCTGCGCTGTTGGGAGCAGGGGGATGGGGGGGGGCACAGAGTTCAAGCAGCAGACAAACTAGACAGCCTCTGGCAAAAGCCACCTGGGGAGAAAGGACAGGGAGGGGAAGAGAATCAGCCCCGTGCCTCCAGGCTGGGCTTGTCACAAGACTTCCTGAACTCTGAATGCTGCAATCTTAAAAGCTGAGCGCAGCAACCACAAGCGGCACTTCTCCTAAACTGACCTCCTGTCCAGAGGGACAGGAACAAGCCCTCCCTTCCATAGAAAACAGAGAGGTGGTATATAACAGTGGTTAAACCTCTGCCCCCTCAGAGTCCCAAGTTCAAATACCACTCCTGGCGCAAATTCACTGAGTGGCCTTATAGGAGTCATACTCCCTTCAGCCTAAAAATGAACATACTGGAAGAATGCAGCAAATTCTTAGGAAGCCAAGAGTTTTTTAGAGTTGCGAGAAGAGTTGGGACCATAGTGCAGTGGGATCAAAACACATCTTTGCATCCAGAGGGGTCCAGGCTCAATGTACAGAATCTCCAGTAGCAGGGCTTATCTTGGGTAGTGGGGCCATGAAAGCCCGAGTGAAAACTTGGAAATCCACTGCTAGTCATTTTAGACTAGACTACCAATGGTTTGCCTAGCCCAGTCCTGTTAGTGTGTTGAGTATATGATAGGACGGCTCCATAACCTATTTTCAGTGCCAGGGCTCAACTTTAGTATGAGAAATCATACCACAAGTGTGCTTCTAAACATGCACAAAGTGCTTTCCTCTCCCTCCACTGGCGATTATATATATATATATATATATGAGTGTGTGTGTGCGCGCGTGTGTGTGTATATATATATATATATATATATATATATATAGAAAAGAGACAGCAGCTGGGTTCGCACGTCACTTGAAGCCATGATGGTTTATAAGCTACAGTATCCCCCACACGACTGGACAAATAAGCTACTGTGCGTAGCTTATTTTCTCTGCCCTTGCCCTGCCCCCCCATAGTCCTCCCGCTCGACCAGGATGGTATCCCACCTTACTTTGCATAGGAAACCAAATCCTGGCGTCCCCTGTGCTGCCGCTAAGTCACCTGCATCTCTCTGATTGGCTGTCTCATGCTAGGTGGGTGTTCTTCTGTCTCTGCTGGATCCCCGCCATTATTAGCGCACTGCCAAGTGTTAGCTGCTTTTCTGCTCCCCTGCTGCCCCACCCAACCAGCAGCGCCCCAATCCTCACAGTGTTCCTTCCTGCTCCCTCCTCCCACCCACTTCCCAGCTGGTTTTCAAAGCTGTTCCCTGATCCCCGCCCATGTGCACCAAAAGGGGGGTGCGGGCTCTAACTCCTTGACAGTTTGCTGGAATGGGGTGAACTTTTATATGTGCTTTTACAATCCTCATGGGGAGCCTCTAAATGCTGTACTGGATAACTATGCAACTTCCCTTTTTCACAGAAAACTGACCAGAAACCACCTGCTTGCTACCCTTTCATTCCCTTAATTCTCCCCCACCCCTCCCCTCCCCTCCCCTTCACCTTCCCTTCCCAGAGCACAATCTGTTGCTAGGCAGATCTCAGAAACTGAGATCTGCCAGCTGGATCACAATGGTGTTAGCGGTTCTGACTGCTCTTGCCAAGCAACTCTGTAGGCCATCTTTAAACCACTCTTTAAGCCACTGTGGAGCGCCAGACAACAAGATAAGCCATGATGATTTAAATAAACCTCACTGCAGACCATGGCTTATCAGGGTGGCTTATTCTGGCTTAATAAGTCACCGTGGTTGGGAAAAACCACTCGCAGACGACATGATAAACCATGGTGGTTTATAAGCTACTGTGAGTAGCTTATAAACCACAGTGGCTTAAAGTGATGTGCAAACCCAGCCAGAGAGAGAGAGGGGGGCAGGTGTAAAGCAGCACAACAGCAAAGCAACAAGGAGGCTCTGGATCCACTATGGATGCAGTCAGTCTTAAGACTAACAACAGAGTATTAAAAAATATATTTTAAGCTAAACGTTTCAGCTTCCGCCCTCATCAGTAGCTGCATGGTTAAATGGGCATCAGGAGTGGCAGTCTGGAATGTCTGGAGATTTAAGTTTCTTAGGAGAAAAAACAGAGGTATGAGTGGTATAAAACTTATGAATTGTCCTCCAGATTAAGGCCATTTGGACTAAGAGTTCTGAGTCTACTGATCCAGAAATTCTTCCTTTGTCAAGCATATTAGGGTCATTTGTTCATTCTATTGGAACCAACTGTAAATCCAAGAGACTATGTGCAGGAGAGTTGAAATGTCTTGCAACAGGCTGCTCCAGTTTTTTGGTATGTTACCCTATTACAACCTATTGTGCTCGTTTAACAGAAGCCATTAATTCTCCACCATATATTGCATTCAGAAAATCACCTGATCTGTGTATATTGTTAGTTAAAGCTGCACCTAAACAAGATATTAGCAACCCAGAATCATACCATTGTAAATCAAAGCATTGTTACCTGCAGTTACTTCCAAGAAGCCACTTCTTTCAGGAGCACAATTACCAACAAAAGTAATTGCATTAGACAATCGTTAACATGCACTTCTACTTATGTAGTTTAAGTGAATGTTAAAAAAAATTGATGTTATATGCAATATGTAGGGAAAACTCCAACAGACCTAAGAACACAATTCCATAACCACAAATCTGCAATTCTTACCAAAACATTGGAGCACCCTGTTGAAAGACATTTCAACTCTCCTGCACGTAGTCTCTTGGATTTACAGTTGGTTCCAACAGAATAAACAAAAGACCCTAATATGCTTGACAAAAGGGAAAATTTCTGGATCTACAGACTCAGAACTCTTAGTCCAGATGGCTTTAATCTGGAGGACAATCCATAAGCGTTATTCCAATCATACCTCTGCTTTTTCTCCTAAGGAACTTTCATTGTCAGGCATTCCAAACTGCCACCCCTGTTACACATTTAACAGCACAACTCTGATGAAGGCAGAAGCCGAAACGTTTCACTTAAAATATATTTTTTAGTATTCCGTTGTTAGTTTTTCTATCTTTTTTATACATTTAACCTCAAGACAGATTGCATCCACAGTGAATCCAGAGCCTCCTTGTTGCTTTGCTGCTGCGCCGCTTTACACCTCTCTCTCTCCTTAAGCCCCATGGCTTGTTCTTTTGCTGTTCTCAAGGGCTTAAAATTGAGGGCTTGTTTAATCCTATAGCCCATTCTAGCCACACTGACCCACAGCAAGTCAGCACAGCTCCTACAAAAACAATTAAAGCATTAAATGTAAGATTGGAATCCAAACACATTTACTTGGAAGTAAATCTTATGAGTTAGGTATAAAACCACACAGAAAGCCTGTTCTGAATGCATCTAGCCCTTGAGCACATGAAGTAATGAAAATGTTTATGGTTTTTCCTCATTATTAAATAACCATCATCATACTCTATGAGTTTGTGTTTCAGAATGGGTCTGGGACCCACTGTCTTACACCAAAACCATGTGGGGCGTTCTCAGATACTAGTGATTTCACTATAAGAGACCAAACAGAAGACATTGGCAGGATCCCACAACAACTTGCTCTTTGCAACTTCAGTTACTGACAAACCTGGAATCAATTAACATTGCCTTGGCACTTCCCATAATAGAAAGTTGGGCTGCTGCTGACAAGGAATGTTTTCCCTGCTGAAAAACACCAGGTTGAGTGCCAAGGTGAGCAAAGGCTCCAAGGTGCAGTTCCTAAAAGTCTCTTCACAAACAAACACTGGCAGGAAATGTGGGGTAGAGGGAGACCTTCCTGGGAGACAGCATTTCACAAACCGGGCAGTACAAAGCTAACTGAGGCTCACTTATGGCACCACAATTCTCTGGGATGCTTATAACAAATATGTTTCAAAACACAGGGGCCACCACCCCTTGGTTCAATCCTTACACATTTATACTAGAAGAGCTGGAATAAACATTAGAATCAGAGGGCACAAAAATGCCCGTAGGATCCCCTGGTCCAAAAGCAGAATTCTTCATGTACAAAAACATCTCATTCAAGCAGTTTTAAAAATATATATGTTTGTATATGTACATGGCATGCAAAAGAATACAAAGTTGTTCAAGCATATATTTTAGTGCAGTCACAGATCTAGGCAGCATCAGTCCACCCACTCACCTTGATGTTATCGATGACGCAGCCACACAGATATTAAAGCAGGAGACTAATCTCTGGGGTTAGCTGGCTACTAGTCCTTTAAAACTCAGAACTTAGTCCTTTAAAACTCAGAAGTAGTCAAATTCCTCCTTCCTTGGATTATCATTTCTAAGGAAAAGGAAGCAGTAAGCAGATGACAGGCACCAAGTCATGATCTTGGGACAGAAGGTTAAAAGCAACAATAGCTCAGTCACACAGTGACTAAGTCTTAAAACTTAAAAGCCATTCATCTCTCAGACATGAACACTTCATTCCACACAACATGAATAAAGAGGCTGTTCTTCACCACCTGACTGATGCTGTGATCCTTCATTTAAGATCTATCTGGGATACTCTCAAGTGAAACTTGTCAGATGTATATGTATAGATGCAAATTTAGAAATAACTGTAATTTAGAGTGCAGTCCTATGCATGTCTACTCAGAAGTAAGCCTCATTGAGTTTAATGGGGCTTACTCCCAAGTTTGTGTGTACAGGACTGCAACATTAAATAGAAATACATCTCACCAGGGTGGGGAAGACTGTGGGCAGGTGACCTGGGCGCCCGCTCAGTCTGCTGTCCAGGTGCTAAGCGTGGACGGTAAATTTCAGGGCGCTGCTGCTCTGCCTCCTTACGGTTCTTGCCCTTCAGCCCAGACTTAGGTTGGACAGCCCTTCAAACAGGGGAGTCTTTCAAGTACAGGACTGTCCTCAGTGAAGCAAGGCACATGGCCAGCCTACTTCCCTTTCTTTTTAAAAAAGCCTAAAGCTCCCTCAAAGCGCACCCTTCCTCAACCTAGAGTCTTCCAGATGTGTTGGACTAGTCATCATCAGCTGTGCTGGCTGGGGACGATAAGATGTGTTGGCTCTCACATCTGGAGAGTGCCAGGTTGGAGAAAGCTGCAAATATTGTGCAAGAGGATGTTGGACAGCCCACAGCTCAGGTTCAGAACACAAGAGTAAGTCTCTGAGGCCCCAGGTTCAATTTCAATCCCCAGCAACTCCAACAGGATGACCTCGTGTAGCAAGATCTCTGCCTGAGTTCGTGGAGTTCTGCTGCTGGCCTAATAATAATAGTTGAGTAAAATAACTGTACTGTGGTGGTGGTGTGGGGGGCAATTAAAAAGGCTGACTCTTTGACACAGAAAATTATATACATTTCAGGAAGAACTTCCTAACGATTAGCAGTTCAGGTTTAACAGGTTGGGCAGGGAAACTAAGTCATCTTCTCTCCCAAAGGTTTTCAGTAAAGCATTCAGCAACGCATGTCAAGAGACACTTGTTAGATTTACAGTAACTAAATCAAGGGATCACTATTCTTCAGCTTAACTGGAACCCCATCCATCCCCCAAAGCCCACCCACACTCTTTGGGAAAGAATTTTCCCCACAGCTGCTCCCTTCAGGCCTCAACCCCCACAAGAAATGCATCACTACAAGAAAAATAAGAGAGCTGGCACTAAAATATTATTTCAAGAAGTACCTGCTACCCAAGATACCTTTGTGATTACTTTCTGCTGCTGGGGGATCATGGTGGGAACTACAATCCACAGTGGATAAGAACCTTCCAGCTGTTGCTCATCGGTTCGCATTCTGGGTTCTTTTGATCACCCCAAACAAATCAGTGTGACGAGTATTCTAATAATGCTTGTGAATGAGGAACACCTCATTCTCCATCACCTGTCAAGCGAGATTATGAAATGAACAAGATTCCATCACCATAAGCCAATAGCTGAGAAGGAAATATTTCAAAGATCAAAGGGAGGCCAGTGTAAGACGTCAACACGGCAGCTTTCTGTACCAAAAACTTCCCCGCTGTTGTTGGTTTACGGGACTTGCGCTAATTTTGGATGAAACTCTGCTTTCTTCACTGCTGCTGCAAAACAACTATCCACCTATACATTTGTGTGCATGCAGTGTGTGTGGGGGCGGAATGCCCCCTCCCCCGAAATTGGCTTTACACTGCTGCCATGACATACTCTCCAGAAATATTCAAAGCCTTTCCCCTCAGAATGCTCCACTTGCATCACTCCTGCACAGTGAACACAAGAGTCCTGAGGCTGGATTGGTTAAAGGCCTCTCTAGTCCAGCATTCTGTTCCCACAGTAGCCAACCAGATGCCTCTGGGGAGCACAGAAGCAGGACATGAGTGGGATAACTCCCTCCCTCCAGCATGTGTTCCCCAGCAAGAGGCATTCAGAGGCATCTCTTGTCATAGAAAATGCAGAGGGGGGAGCTGATCCCAGGCAAGCTCTAGATGCATAAAGCATCTGGTGTGGGTATGGAGGCATGGCAGTGAGGCATGAATAGAGACTACAGATTTCATACATTTGAACCCACCCACCCACCTCCTTCCTACTGCTTCTTCCATCTTTTTTTTTTTTTTTTACCAGAAAAATTAGTCAACGAGAAAAAAACCAAAAACCAGCACATTGCCTTTTGATTGGTACTGCTAGGAATCTTTTGTCTAGAAGTAGAGGGCTCTGTTCAGTGGCAGAGCCCCTGCTTTGCATGCAGAAGACCCCAAGTTCAATCTCTGGCACCTCCAGGCAGGGCTGGGAAAGACTCCTGATGAAAACCTGGAGAGCCACTGCTGCCAGTCAGTGTTGACAATACTGGACTAGATGCACCAATGGTCTGACTCTACATACTGCAGCTTCCTATGTTCCTAAGCACCCTTAGCCTGTTTTTGGTGTCAGTAGGGACCCCTAGCATCAACCATGGCTGTTCTTTTTCCTATAGCAGCCTAATAACTGTACTTGGAAAAGTTGCTGTTTGTACTAAAGCTGCCTCGTTGACTTTGGTCTTCGTACTTCCCAAGGCCCTTACTCAAACATTCAGAAAAAATAAGTAAGGGCAGGTGATGGAAAGGGAGGGGAGAGCCATTTGTAATAGTTTTGCACATTTTGAGGTGCCATGCTCTCTTTGGGATGAGAAGCTACTCTCCCCCACACACACAAAATTATTAGTGGCATGGAATATGTATCCATGATGGTGTGAGAAGGTCAGAAAGAGCAAGGCTAGGGACTGGGGGGAGGGGTATGTAGTGAGAGAAAGAGCAAGGCTATAGGTTAGGAGCGGGGAGAAACAGCGAGATAAAGAAATGGGGGAGAAAGAGTGAGGCTAGAGGCTGGGTGGAAGGCGGAAATAGCAAGGAGAGGGGAGAGAAAGAGCAATGCTGGGGAGGGGAGAGAAACAGTGACTACCAAACTAGACATGACATTTGCCCTTGAGTTGTTTTGTCTTTCACAAATAGCCATTGCAGGGGAGGGGAATTGGGGAGGGGAACTGGGGAGAGGGGACTTTAACCCTTATCCCTGCCAAATTGGAATTTGAAGTCCCCACTGGAATCACCTCCCCCACAACATCTCCTATTTGCAATTAGAAGAAAGCTGCCAGTGGTGCCAATGAGAGCTTCCCCCTACTAAAAATAGCAGGTGTGAGGGCCAATTCTGATTAGGATCACAGGAAGGCAAAGGTGTAAAGCCTCCACCCCTGCACAGTCTTGATCTAGCTCACCCTCCCTCCTCACACCAGCTATTTGTGAAAGAAAAAACTATGTTAAGTCACCCTAGAGTGTGTTTGAATGTTAGTTGCACACACACTTTATATATGCATCATACTAGAGCTGGAACGTTTACAGTGAAATCCTATGCACATCTATTCAGAATAGGAGTGCTGCAGGTTGGGTTTTTTTTAAACTACTATTTCAAATTATTTCTAAAATCTGCAGTTGGCAAGCACCATCTTAAAAGAGGCCTTCCCTCTGTGGAAAAAAAGAGGGAATGTCTCTTCTAGGTAACACCTGCTGTGACATGTGTGCATCATCTAAAAGCAAAGTATGTTTTTCTCCTTCGGAACGATTGTTTCTCATAAGTAAATTTATGAAGAAATCAACCAAGCAATCAAATAAATTTAATACAATTTAGGCGACAACCCAAACATATGTGCATACACACGTACACAGGACATAGCCTAGTTAAATGATCATCAGTGTGGTTGACGGTGGCCCTATGTATTATCAGCGCACCTGGAGTACAGTGCAATGTGTCTGTGTGTCCTGTCCACACCCTCCTGTAGGATCCCTTTCAGTGGCAGCCTGGCCACCGAGCCTCACGGCTGGGGAACAGGTGCTACCCTCATGGCCAGCATCCCCCCAAACAGAGCTTTACTCTTCCCCATAGCAACTATTCACGGGCATGGGACGCCACTGTTCCTTGCCCCCCGGTGACCGCAACCACGGACAATTTAGTTTGCTTCTATCTACGAACACAGGAATCTGCCCTATACCCAGTCAGAGCGGGGCCCCTCTGGCCCAGTCCTGTCCACGCTGACTGGAGGCAACGCTCACCAGGGTTTCCGGCAGGAGTTTCCGCAGACCTGCCGGGGTGGGGGGCTGGTGGGGGGCCCTCCGCCTGCAAGGCCGGGCTCTGCCCCTGCGCCGCCCCGCCCCGCCGGGCCTCTGCTTCTGGTCACACAGAAGGGCGAAGGACGCCGGCTGACGGGGACGCCGGGACCTCAGAGGCGCCCCCCGGCCGCCGCCGCCGCCTTCGCGCTGCGCCCCCCGCTTCCCCGCCCCTTCCCTTCCCATGCGCTCCCGGGCCCTCCCCTTGTCTCGCCCCCTTCAGATGCAAGCCCCTTCCCTACAACTGCCGCCTCCCGCTTCCGCACACCGCCCCATCTCACCCCCGGGGGAGGGCGGGGCTTGGAGGGTGGACCGAGCCTCACCCGCTCAGCAGCGCGGCCCGGCGGAGCTCGACTGGAGAACCCGGAAGCCCGGCGAGCCAGCGCCTCCTGACGTCATCCCGCCGCGCGGAGCCGCGGAGGCGGAGAATGGGCCGGGCGCCGCGTGCGGGCCGGGCTCGGCTGTGATCGCGGCGCGACGCAGTCTCCCTCCCCCCGCTGCAGAAGGCTCCTCCTAAGCCAGGCCTCCTTTCCTTTAATTGCTTTAAAAAAAACTTTTTAAACACTTAAAAGTGCAACCCGTCTATATGCAAGCAAGTCGGAACGGCCGCTTTCTGCTTTAAAAATCCATGCCCAAAATAGTGGCGTGTGTTAGAAACACGTGAGAGCAATATTTTAGGTCTAGAACCCTTGCAATCTTATTAACCCCATAATGCCCAGAACAGAACATACAGGACGGAATGCCCCAGAACGGCCACTTCCAAAGAAGCGAGATCGACCAAACTCACCAGTCACACACAACTCCATGGCAGGGATGCGATAAGCCACAAAAAGTCCACAGAAACCACATTCCGATGCCTGTTTTGGGCCATAGTCTGTATTCTGCAAAACAGGCTGGAACAGCAACGTCCAAGTGAGCCAAATCAAACTCTCCAGTCACACCAGACTAGATGGGATTGATGTAATAAGCCACAAAACATCCACAGAAACCACATTTCATGATTCACTGCATCAGTTCCACCTACTGAAACTTCCGTAAACCACCCAGAGAGCTTTGGCTAAGGGGTAGTATAGAAATGTAATTAATAATAAAAATAAAATGACAGTGGTGTATTTGGGTAGTTTCAGTCACTCAGAAGTTGCCATTCTGGGCTACTTCCCCACAACAGTTTGTGGCTCATCTTGCTCACTTGGAAGTTGACTTTTTGGCCTGTTGGGGCAATATGGCCTGGAACAGCTATTGAAGTGTGGTTTCTGTGGTTTTGGGGCTTACTATATCTGTCCCTTCTAGTAACATGTGACTGGTGAGTTTGGTTGATTCGACTCACTTGGAAGTTGTTGTCCGGGCCGTTTTGTGGCATATGGACTAATGTGTGGAAGGGGTATCAGAACATGGTTTCTGTGGATGTTTTGTGGCCCACTGCATCTCCACCATGGAGTTACGTGTGACTGGCGAGTTTGGTTGGTTTTGCTCAATCGGAAGTGGCTGTTCCGGGCTGTTCTGTTCCGGATGTGTTTTCAGGGCATTATGGGGTTAATAGTATAAGATTGCAAGAGTTTTAGTCTTAAAATATTGTTCTCAAGTGTTTCTAACACATGCCACTATTTTTGGCATGGTTTTTTAATATAAAGTGGCCATTCTGGCCTGTTCCATTTTGCTCTGTTCTGGCTTTTACACCATCCCATCTACATGCAACGGAATGCTGGAATCTTAGGGTGGCCGCTTGTGCCTTGTCAAGACAGAGGACACCGATTTGTGTTAAATGTGTATGTTTATATATGTAGGAGAGGGTAATTTCCAGCACAATTCTACATGTAGTTGCTCAGTAGTAAATCTGCCTCACTGTGGTCAGTGGTGCTTGCTCCCAGGTATGTCTGCCTATGGGATTGCAGATGTCAATAAATGGACCTAAGCGGCCTGAGGAGTGTGTTGGGGGGGTGGATTTGGGGCTGGATCTCAGCCTCAGCCCCACTTCTGACATTGCAGGATTGTTGTATGCTGTTTTCCTGGTCTCCGTCCAACCCGCATTGAAACCTGGAGATGATAGCAGCGGAATATGTTGCAGGATTATTGTATGCAACTCTGTTGGCCTCAGGCAGATTCCTAGCCTACAACAGATGTAACACTATATGGCAGCCCATGGCTCTTGCAAACCACCATTTCAGTCCAATATACAATATGGGGAGAACAGGCAATATACATTTGCATTGGGATTTATATTGGCGGGAGGACTTTTGTTTTAGTCTTTAAAACCTAAAAAAAAACAACACATTTTTTTTTTTGCACGCAATAGGAGCCAAATTAGGCAGAGCAGGAGTACCCACCTTGGCGGGTCCCTTTTATTTTGGGCCTGGGAGGGGGAATTATGCTGATCCCTCAGTTGTCCCTAGGGTCTGATCCCGAATCCCTCCATGGACCTCTCCCATGGGGAAAACGTTAACATGGCTTCTCAATGTGAACTCTGAGGCTGTGTTTCCACCAGTGATTTACTCCAACCTGCCTGCGCCGTGGGGTCTCAGTGGTTCCATGACGTCGTGGCCATTCAGTTCCAGTGTCGCATTTTATCACTGAAAGACCGCTTCTTTTGAGACTGCTTACAGTCTGACTTTTCCTGGTTATGGCGGCTCCGTTGCTGACCTGTTTCCACAACCGCGCAGGGTTCAGTATCATAGTCCTGCCCATGGGACGTGTAGCCTGGCCTCTGTGGGTGTGTTTCTCTGACCTCAGTGACCCAACCCTTTCCCTCCCTGTTTTCCAGAAGTTTCATTGCTGTTTTGGAGCAGGATGCCAGGGACCAACTTTTAAAACATCATTGAAAATAAGCACTAGAACACAGCCCATGACCCCAGTCAAGGGGTGTTTTCTCCCATTGTGCTGAATGAGGCTTGCCCTCTCAGTGACCACAGAAATGGCAGAGAAGCCCCTCAATTGACAGGGCACATATCAAAGCCCTCAGTTATTGAAATGCGATTAAGCGTGATCTCGAGGCTTCGGTCCATTGCCTTAGGACCTAACTCCTTCACAGCTTCCAAATAGAGATCCTGTGCGTTAAAATGGGGGCTGGTTTCGGTCTCTTTCCCACAACTAACCCATTAGTGTCTCAGAAGTAACTCCCATTGCTGAGGATGAGGCTAAGGGGATATCTACACCTCAAGTTTATTGCACGTTCATGGTTGCTCACTCTCTGAATTGTGTGGGTCCGTTACATGATGTTGTCGTTGTCCAGTCATTACTCCACTATTTCCTCCCACCTATCCCGTGTTTTCCTCAAACGGAAAAAATGAGGCATTTTTCCAGATATGCGCAAATGGAGCGCCATGTCCTCCCTGTGTATTTCTCCCCTAGTGTGAATGAAGCGCTGAGTGTGGTTGTTGGGGGCGTGGTCATGATGTTGAAGGTGGTGACGAAGGTCTGATGGGCGCTCAGCCATCTTGGCTCCTCACCATTTTCATCCTGCCCGTTCAAAACAGAGTGGCAGAGCAGCAGTAATGTGCAATGGGAGGGAAAGGGTCAGGAACCCAGGAGTAAGTATTGCAGAACCTGGAGCGTGTGTAATGCCTCTTCACGGAAACATAATGCTATGGGAAGAAAGCATGTGTAAAGGGAATCAGCTGTGATCATAGAATCATAGAATAGTAGGGTTGGAAGGGGCCTACAAGGCCATCGAGTCCAACCCCCTGCTCAATGCAGGAATCCAAGTCAGAGCATCCCTGACAAATGGCTGTCCAGCCTCATCTTGAAGGCCTCCAGTGTGGGAGAGCCCACCACCTCCCCAGGTAATTGGTTCCATTGTCGTATTGCTCTTACAGTCAGGAAGTTTTTCCTGATGTTCAGCCAGAATCTGGCTTCCTGTAACTTGAGCCCATTATTCCGTGTCCTGCACCCTGGGATGATCAAGAAGAGATCCTGGCCTTCCTCTCTGTGACAACCTTTCAAGTACTTGAAGAGTGCTATCAAATTCCCCTCAGTCTTCTCTTCTCAAGGTGAAACATGCCCAGTTATTTCAATCTCTCTTCATAGGGCTTTGTTTCCAGTCCCCTGATCATCGTTGTTGCCCTCCTCTGAACCCTCTCCAGTTTGTCTGCATCCTTCTTAAAGTGTGGTGCCCAGAACTGGACACAGTACTCCAGATGAGGCCTAACCAGTGCTGAGTAGAGGGGAACTAGTACTTCCCAGGATTTGGAAGCGATGCTTCTATGAATGCAGCCCAAAATAGCATTTGCCTTTTTTGCAGCCACATCACATTGTTGGCTCATATTCAGCTTGTGATCGACAACAATTCCAAGATCCTTCTCGCTTGTAGTGTGGTTGAGCCACGTATCCACCGTCTTGTAACTGTGCATTTGGTTTCTTTTTCCTAGGTGCAGAACTTGGCATTTATCCCTATTAAATGGCATTCTGTTGTTTTCTGCCCAGCGCTCCAGTCTATCCAGATCACTTTGAATTTTGTTTCTGTCTTCCAGAGTATTAGCTATCCCGCCCAATTTTGTGTCATCTGCAAATTTGATCAGCATTCCCTGCACCTCCTCCTCCAAGTCATTAATAAAAACGTTGAAGAGCACTGGGCCCAGGACTGAGCCCTGCGGTACCCCACTCGTTACCTCTCCCCAGTTTGAGAAGGTCTCATTGATAAGCACTCTTTGAGTCCGATTCTGTAGCCAACTGTGGATCCACTGGATCGTTGTTTCGTCTAGCCCACTTTGAGCTAGTTTGCTCATCAGGAGATCATGGGGCACTTTGCCGAAAGCTTTGCTGAAGTCGAGGTATATGATGTCTACAGCATTCCCACGGTCTACAAGGGAGGTGACTTGATCAAAAAATGAGATCAGATTTGTCTGGCAGGACTTGTTTTTGACAAATCCATGTTGGCTTCGAGTAATCACGGCATTGTTGTCAAGGTGCTTCCAGATGGATTCCTTTATCACCTGCTCCAGAATGTTCCCAGGGATTGATGTCAGACTGACTGGTCTGTAGTTCCCAGGTTCCTCCTTTTTACCCTTTTTGAAGATAGGGACAATGTTAGCCCTCCTCCAGTCATCTGGGACTTCCCCCGTCCTCCATGATTTCTCAAAGAGAATAGACAGCGGTTCTGAGAGTTCTTCTGCCAGTTCCTTTATGACTCTAGGATGCAGTTCATCTGGCCCTGGAGATTTGAACTCATTCAAAGTAATTAGGTGTTCCTTGACCATATGCCTATCGATCTCAAGCTGCAATCCTGCCCCTTCAGCCTGTACTTTGCCTTTGCTAGGGGGCTCATAGACCCTCTTTTGGGAGAAGACTGAGCCAAAGTAGGAATTGAGCACCTCTGCCTTTTCTTTGTCATCTGTTATCGTTTTGCTATCCTTATTTAATAGCTGAACCACCATTTCTTTCCTCTGCCTTTTACTATGCATGTAGCTGAATAAAGCCTTTTTGTTGTTTTTAACATCCCTTGCTAACCTCAGCTCATTCTCAGCTTTAGCCTTCCTGACGCCATCCCTGCAATTCTGTGCTATCTGCCTGTACTCTTCCTTTGTTGCTTGGCCTTCTTTCCACTTCCTATATGTGTCCTTTTTTGTTTTCAGGTCATCCCTAAGCTTTTTGTGAAGCCACATTGGCTTCTTCTGTTGTCTTCCACCTTTTCTTCTTGTTGGAATTGCTTGTGATTATGCCTTGAGAATTTCCTTTTTTAAAAGCTCCCACCCATCTTGGACTCCTTTTCACGTTAGCGTCGCTTGCCATGGGACCTTCCTGATCATTGTTCTGAGTTTATGAAAATCAGCTTTCCTAAAATCCAGGGTACGCGTTTGACTACACTCAGACTACGCTTTTGCTTCCCTTAGAACCAAGAACTCAAGTACAACATGGTCGCTTTCCCCCAGAGTTCCTATAACTACTACTTTATCCACTAAGCCATCTCTGTTGATTAGGATCAAGTCAAGGATAGCCGATCCTCTAGGTCCTTCCTCTACTTTCTGTAGGAGGAAGTTATCCGCCACACAAGTCAGGAATTTCCTGGAGTGGGAAATTATCCTGCATCTAAAATGGAAGCGGAACCCCCCGTTTTAAATACTGGATTTTAGGCTGGTGTAGAAATCCCCTGAGATTCCCCCTTAATCGAAATGGCACACATTCAAGCCCAATTGCTTAAATGCATTGAAGTGACCAAGTGAGGCTGCAATGAATTGCCTTAGGATGAAAGTACTTAGCAGCTTCATTATAGCTATCCTGCAGGTTACAATGGGGGCTGGATTCTGTCTTTGTCTTTACTACTCTCTTCCCCACAACAAACCCATTAGTGCCTCCTCAGAAGTAACTCCCATTGTGCTGAATGAGGCTTGCCTTTGAATGCCTACATCAGAACTTACTGAGATTCCCCCTCAATTGAAATGGCACACTTTTAAGCCCAATTCCTTAAATGCGATTAAGTGAGATCTCGAGGCGGTCCATTGCCTTAGAACGTAACTCCTCCACAGCTTCCAAATAGAGATCCTGTGTGTTAAAATGGGGGCTGGTTTTGCTCTCTTTCCCACAACAAACCCATTACTGTCTTGTCAGAAGTAACTCCCACTGTGGGCAATGAGGACCTCTGGGTTAAAATGGGGGCTAGTTTCCCTCTTTGTGTTCTCCCCCCCCCACTCTTTCCTAGCACAAGCATGTGTGTGTCTACTCAGAAGTAACTCCCATTGTGCTCAATGAGGCTTGCTCCTGAAATGCAGGTGCATCTGGACTTTCAAGGGAAAGGAGAAAGTGGGGCGGGGGGGGGGGAGCTTCTCTTCACAGCAAAGTTGATTCCTTTTTAAAAATCCGGCACTCCTCCATTAGCGTCTCCTTCCGTTTTCCGGGAAACAGGGTTGATTGAGGAGGCAGGAGCACTGAAGTTGTGTGAAGGAGAGGGGAAGATGATCCTGGAGGGAGCAGTCAGGCAGAGATGAAAAGATGCACACATAAGCACCCATTTTAGGGGCAACAAGGAAGGTTTAAAGGGGGGGGGATGCTCCAGACACAGTGCTTCGATTTTTCACCACTTCATTAATGCACAACTGTGCTTTAAATCCCCGTTTTAGGGGCAAGAAAGAAAGTTTAAAGGGGGGGGGGGTGTTCCAGACACAGCGCTTTGATTTTTCGCTCCTTCTCTAAAGGAAAACAAAAGGGCTGGGAAGGCAAGGAGGAGACTGGCCAGAGTGGGGAAACTTCAGTGGAGCAGAGGGGGCGAGGGAGGGGGGAATCGGAAACAGGAGGAGGCGGGAAAACAGATGGGGTAAGCAGACCCAACCCACTCTAAGAAGGCTCCACCCAGCCATTAAGATAATAACTTGATTAGGGCTCCGTGGAAACAGTGCAGCCCACCAGGGTACAACGATGATAGACTGGGTCCTTTTGGGACATGGAAACATGTGTGAGAGGAAATGTGCTTGGGGAAGCAGCGCAACAAAGTTGGAAAAGAAGTGAAAACAATAGTGTGGAAACACCCCCTCCCCCGAGTCGTATCAGAAGCAATGAGGTGTGAGGCTCCATTTTCCTATCTCTGCACTTAGAGCAAATAATGGGAGGGGCAAAGGATGCTCTGATAGGGCAGGGGCTGAAAAGGGGCGGGCCTTTCGCGTGGTCCGCTTTTACTTCCCCTCTAAACCCTTCACTTCCCATTGGCTTCCCGGCCTGCCTACCGTTCCTCCTCTCCGCCTACTTCTGCGGCTCATGGCTGGCAGTCGGGCTTGGCTGGGGTGCGACAGCCAGCGGGACCTGGGGCTCCCTGCCCCCTGCCTTGAAAGGCGGGCTCAGCCACTGGCAGGGGGCCGGGGTGTGCAAACAGGCCTGCCCTTGAGCCGGGCGCTCACTGCACAGCCAGCAGCGTACCTGTATTGCCAAAGTGATTTGGTTCTTGATTTTATCCAACATAAGGCAGATCAAGGCAGGCAGCTGTCATAAGGCTTTATCGGCCAACATAAATATTACAAAATAGGCCCACTGGGTTTTACCCATGCCATATATGACCACCAGCAATTCATTCAACTGGTCCCCAATTATGGTGTGTCCCCCGGGCAAAGGCATGATACCTTCTTTCCCTTGGTGGACTGGGTCTCTTTCCAGGTTGTAGTCATAGCACCGCTCCTGGTTCCATGGTCTGGAATCCCAGAGGCAAGGAGGAGAGAGGCGGCAGTGACGCCAGCAGCTTGTGGTGGCGGACTCTCCTGCCAGGCACCCGCTGGCACCCTCCCTCGCTGCTCCTCCAGCTGTCTTTTATGGGCCAGAGCAGGGCCTCGCAGCAGTCTGTCCCTAGGCTTAGTCCATCCCACCTGTGCTGACTGCCGACACTTGTGGGAAATGCAGCATCGCCACCCAGTCCTAGCAGTCTCTGCTTAAAGGGATATTCCCATGGTTGCTCATAGCAAGCAGCCCTATAGCTTGGCAGCTTGAAGGAGCTGCTGTGTCAAAGCTTTTTCCTCAGGAGGAAAGGCATGAAGGGAAGCAGTGACAGGTCACACCTGACTCCTCAAAGTGCAATTCATCTTCTGGTTGGTTCCCAATACACTGCCGCCTTCAGCAGGGAGAATGTGACCTGGGCGAGCGGCGCTGGTGGGCGTGGGCGCAGAAGGCCGGGCAGGCCGCCTGCCCTACCCCAAGGCTCAGCTTGAGAAGGGGCGCTTCTCAGTAGAGGTCAGTGGAAATGGGGAGAGGTCCTTTGGCCATGTGCAGAGCACAGGGCTCTATTTCAGCTACGGCTCTCCTGCGTGCAACTCCAAAACTAGCTCTAACTTTATGACCTGGTTCACACGTCACAGCAGCAAATTATGGGTTATTTAAGCCAAGGTTTGCCAGAGATGCACAGAGCATGTGAGCCGTTTCTGGTTTCAAAAACAGTTTACAGACCTAACCTACGATTTGTTTTACGGTTAACACTGGGTTGTTTAACATGGTTTGCATGTCACATAACAACCTACAAATGGGGCATTCATAGGTTGTTTTTCAAACTGGAGCCAGCTTGCCTGTGGTTCGCGCACTCCACATGTACCCAGCAAATTATGGATTAACCCACAATTTGCCGCCATGAAGTACAAACACCCCCTCCCCTCCTGAGTGCAATCCTGGAACATACAATTAAACAAGGAAGAATAGCCATCCAGTGAGTGCCTTCCCTTCACCATTCATCACTGTCCTAGGCTTACAGATCAAAAAGAGTAAGTTCTAGAGAGACCTTTTCTTTTTGAGATTAGCATGTTTGGCATCTTGCTCACTTTAGTTGAATTATAACCAATTAAATTTAACACTTAAATTTAAACATAGTGTTATTGGGAGAAAAAGTGGTAGATGCTCTAAACAGTGGATGCTCTAAAAGCAGTTTAGTCGTGCACGAATCATAACTGCAAGCCTTCCTTATATTTTGGCTCAGTTCTGCTAGAAATGGACAAATGTAAAACTTACTATGGAACTACAGGGTTGTCATCTTTTCTTTCCCTAGAAGTGCCCCTGTACCTTTAAGACACGTGTGCACAACCTGTGGACCCCAAGGCCTTAACTGTGCCCCATTCACCACCACCAAATTCCCTCCTCCAGCTTTCCTCATACAGATTGGCTGGCAGCCCCTCACCCAGTATCACATGTTGCCCTCACGGCCAAAAAGGTTGTGTATCTCTGCATTAAGACGTGGATGCTGGGCAGAAATTCAACATGTGCAGTGAGAGGAAAAGGTGTGTCTTGTGCTTGTCATGCATGTTTTTAAAACATAGCCTTACCAGAAGAGAACACTGACAACTTAAAAAAATCAATTAATCAAAAATCCTATTCTAAAGATATGCATCTGTTCTAAGACTAAACTATATCATCTGTCTGCTGCATATTCAGGTTTGTTAAATTTGCAAATAGCAATCCTGCCTCCCCCCACAAGTGGCTCTATGCCAAAGAGCTGTGGAAAAAGCAAAACAATATATAAAAAAACAAGGTACAGCTTTCCTTGTCATTCCATCTTCATGGGTTGTGTCCACTGTTAGTCCTATTTAGAGTAGACCCACTGAAATGAATGGGAATTAAGTTGGTCATTTCAGTGGGTCTGCTCTCAAGTTTTGCTCCTAGAGTTTTCCAGTTAGTTTTCTCTTCTGGTGACACACAAGTGTAAACTTCAGATAAGTTAATGTCACCTATTGTGGTTTGAATAGATTTCAGGGATTAGACCTGATAGACAGAGTGCCTGAAGAACTATGGACGGAGGTCCGTAACATTGTTCAGGAGGCAGCAACGAAATCCATCCCAAAGAAAAAGAAATGCAAGAAAGCAAAGTGGCTGTCTGAGGAGGCTTTACAAGTAGCTCACGAAAGAAGGGAAGTGAAAAGCAAGGGAGAAAGGGGAAGATATACCCAACTGAACGCAGAGTTCCAGAGAATAGCAAGGAGAGACAAGAAGGCCTTCTTAAATGAACAATGCAAAGAAATCGAGGAAAACAACAGAATGGGAAAGACTAGAGATCTCTTCAAGAAAATTGGAGATCTCAAGGGAACGTTTTGTGCAAAGACAGGCATGATAAAGGACAAAGAAGGCAGGGACCTAACAGAAGCAGATGAGATTAAGAAGAGGTGGCAAGAATACACAGAAGAACTATACAGGAAAGATCTGAATGTCCCTGATAGCCATGATAGTGCGGTCACTGAACTTGAGCCGGACATCCTCGAGAGTGAAGTCAAGTGGGCCTTAGGAAGCATTAGTAACAACAAAGCTAGCGGAGATGACAGTATTCCAGCCGAACTATATAAAATCCTAAAAGATGATGCTGTTAAAGTGCTGCATTCAATATGTCAACATATCTGGAACACTCAACAGTGGCCACAAGACTGGAAAAGGTCAGTTTACATTCCAATTCCAAAGAAGGGCAACGCCAAAGAGTGTTCAAACTACCGCACAATTGCGCTCATTTCACATGCCAGCAAGGTGATGCTCAAAATCCTACAAGCTAGGCTTCAGCAGTATGCGAACCGAGAACTACCGGAAGTACAAGCTGGGTTTCGAAGAGGCAGAGGAACTAGAGATCAAATCGCCAACATTCGCTGCATCATGGAGAAAGCAAGAGAATTCCAGAAAAACGTCTATTTCTGCTTCATTGACTACGCTAAAACCTTTGATTGTGTGGATCACAACAAACTGTGGCAAATTCTTAAAGTGATGGGAGTACCAGACCACCTTACCTGTCTCCTGAGAAACCTGTACGAGGGTCAAGAAGCAACAGTAAGAACCAGACATGGAACAACCGATTGGTTCAAAATTGGGAAAGGAGTACGACAAGGCTGCATATTGTCACCCTGCTTATTTAACTTATATGCAGAGTACATCATGAGAAATGCCGGGTTGGATGAATCAGAGGTCGGAATTAAGATTGCTGGGAGAATTATCAACAACCTCCGATATGCAGACGATACCACCCTAATGGCAGAAAGCGAAGAGGATCTCAAGAGCCTCTTGTTGAGGGTGAAAGAGGAGAGTGCAAAAGCTGGTTTGAAACTCAACATTAAAAAAACTAAGATCATGGCATCTGGCCCCATCACTTCCTGGCATATAGAAGGGGAAGAAATGGAAGCAGTGACAGATTTTACTTTCTTGGGCTCCAAGATCACCGCAGATGGTGACTGTAGCCATGAAATTAAAAGACGCTTGCTCCTGGGGAGGAAAGCTATGGCCAACCTAGACAGCATAGTAAGAAGCAGAGACATCACCTTGCTGACAAAGGTCCGTCTAATCAAAGCTATGGTTTTCCCAGTAGTAATGTATGGCTGTGAGAGCTGGACTATAAGGAAGGCTGAGCGCAGAAGAATTGATGCTTTCGAACTGTGGTGCTGGAGAAGACTCTTACGAGTCCCCTGGACTGCAAGGAGGTCAAATCAGTCCATCCTAAAGGAAATCAACCCTGAGTGCTCATTGGAAGGACAGATAATGAAGCTGAAGCTCCAATATTTTGGCCACCTAATGCGAAGAGAAAACTCCCTGGAAAAGACCCTGATGCTGGGAAAGACTGAAGGCCAAAGGAGAAGGGGACGGCAGAGGATGAGATGGCTAGATAGCATCACGGATGCAATGAATATGAACTTGAGCACGCTCCGGGAGAGAGCGCAGGACAGGAAGGCCTGGCGTGCTATGGTCCATGGGGTCACGAAGAGTCGGACACGACTGAACGACTGAACAACAACAACATTGTGGTTTGTATGCACTGTAGTTTGGAAGTGGAATGCAAAGCAGCGGCCTGAATTGCCTTATCAGCTCTATTGTTCCCACATGAAATTGGGTCAGTGTCTTTGGAGTGGCCTTTGCAATGCATGATGGAAATGGCTTCGGGACACCAGGCTGGGACACTGCTCATGATTGGGTGCAATGGATGTGCTTCTTCAAACTGAATGAAACTTCTTCACACGTTTCATTCATTTCTTACAATAGTCCATGGTCAATGAACGAGCGTAGGCAGAGTCCTCATATTCGGGAGGTGAGGACATCAATTTCATTGGCCTGTTGGTGATAATTTCATACGGAGACATGTGGTGTTTTCTGTTTGGGGCGGCCCTCATAGACATTTTGCTCTTCAGTATCCCATTTGTTCTCTCTACATTTCCCAAACTTTGGGAAGTGATAAGGATGGTGAAAGTGTTGGGTAATGTTCATCACTTTGTTTCAAGTAGGAGTTACAAAGTTCAAAAATTTCTTAGTGACTGTGGTAGCATCTGCCCTCCTGCTAGGGGATGCCTTTACCTCCATCCAGAAAACAGGCACACAATTTCTAACACATATTCAAAATATATGAATATAAGCTGCACGTTTAATAATAGCAATGGAAGATGGCAGGAGAACTGCTTCTAACAAATCTGAAATGTATTTCTATGTTAATGGGGGTTCCTGCAGAAGCCATGAACCCTCTCTCTTTCTCATAATTGACCAAGATCATGAACTACTCTAAAAGCATATTGTGAATCAGTGGAAATATTTACAGTTAACTCTTCAGATAATAGACATGCTTTAGTCAGGGCTATGAGTTCTATTTGAGCTGAAGCAACTGTGGGTAGTGGGCTGCTTTCAATGAGCTCAAAAGGTGTCACAATATTGTACCCAGCAACAAAATTACCAGTTTGGTCATGCATACAGGACTCATCAATAAAGAGTTCTCAATCAGAGTTTTGAAATGGAATGTCAGATAAGTCAGGACGGCACAAAGTTTCAAGTTGAATTAGGGATGTACGAATCTCTTACCTGCCTCCGTTCTGGGGATCCGCCGTGGTGGGGAGGCGATCCGTCCCTTCCCCCCCGGAATCCTCCCTGGCTGGCTCTGTTCTGCGGCGAGTCCACAGAGCTGCCAGCTGGGGCCACCCGCAGCCAGTCCTCCATCAGCTGCCGGGCTGCGGCCGCAAATGGCGGCTGCCGTAGCGGCCCTCATTTGCGTCCCTGCGTTGCTGTGATAGGTTATGTATATATTTATGTAGCCTATCACGGCAATGAGCAGGGATGCAAATAGAGTCTGCTATGCCATTTGCATCCCTGCTCTTTTCGTGATAGGCTACATAAATATATACGTAACCTATCACGGCAACGCAGGGACGCAAATGGCGTAGCGGCTGCCATTTGCATCCCTGCGTTAGCCGTGATAGGTTACGTATATATTTACGTAGCCTATCACAAAAACAGCAGGGAAGCAAATGGCATAGCGGACGCTATTTGCGTCCCTGCTCTTTGCCGTGATAGGCTACGTAAATACTTACG
Source organism: Heloderma suspectum (assembly GCF_057233095.1). Lineage (NCBI taxonomy): Eukaryota > Metazoa > Chordata > Lepidosauria > Squamata > Helodermatidae > Heloderma > Heloderma suspectum. Next base: position 126,449,460 of record NC_139462.1, on the reverse strand, counting down.
TAGCCTATCATGGCTAACGGAGCGAGGGAAATGGCGGCCGCAGACTGGGGCCGCCATTTGCACCTGCAGATGAGGGCAGAGGACAGCCGACAAAAGGTAGGGTCCGTCCCGGGGAGGTTTCGCAGGGTGGTGGTGGGGATTGCTCCGTTCTGCCATGGACTCCAGGGGGCTGGATTCTAAAGAATCCGGCCTCACCGGAGTCCGTGGCGGAATTCTCTAACATCCCTAAGTTGAACAGCTTGCAAGCGTGGGCAAGGAACTCCCTTCTCAGACGAGAGTCAGCACAGACATCAACAGTTTCTGACCCCAGAGCAACGAGTTCATCCACCCGAGCGGAGAGGCCAGCTGACTCAAAGCACTCACAAGGAGCCACAACAGCACAGTCAGAAATACATCTGCACATGCTCAGAGACCAAACTATACAGCAACAGCACAAACCAAAGGAGCAATTCAGTATACACTTCCCACATCAATGGAACAAAGCACACATTCCGAAGCAACCCACCAACTTGAACCTTCCAGTTTTGGTACATCCTAACCCATCAACGATTTGTGGTTATCAGTTCTATACACAAAGCAACTCCTCTCACTCCCTGTGCAACTCTTGCCTGACCTTCATTAGTTCACTATGCTTTGCAACATTTCTATTACACTCTGGTTTTCTACAATCCTCTACTCCAGCTTTCCCCAACCTGGTGCCACTTTCTGTGTACTTCTTACCGGTGACTTTCAGCAAAAGTTTACACTCACTTTGACTATATAAAAATCCCATTTTTATCACAACAATTTCAGCACATATAGTATCTCTCCACAAACATTCAGTTTTACTTGCAATTCTTTTGTTCAAAAATATCTTCTTTTCTGGTAAACACACAAGTTGAGCCTAAGCTACAATTTTGCCTTTCTCATACTGTATGGTATATGCTAATTTGTAACACGTTTTTACAATAGCACAATTCAGCACACGCTCTTGGCAAAGCCTGTGCTTGGGCTTCTTTTAAGCCTGACTAAACTGAAATAACATGAGATTGTCTTCATCTCTAAAATTCTAAAGGACTTTATTTTTCTGTATTAAGTTCATTTATTTTTTCTTCTTCAAGAATCTTTCTAGGATGCTAGCTGGGAATCAGTCTTTCCTTTGGAGGCCTCCTTTAACCAGTTAAACATGCAGATCACCAGCTATGAGGTGTTCTGCTGCCGCGGCTTCTTAAGGCTCCTCTGAGATGGACAATTTTGTCCTTATCAAAGGTTCCTTCAGTTGGAAACTGTTTACTGAGATTGTCTCTTGCAAGTTCACTTCTGATACTGTGTGCACATAAAACATGCTGAGGTGCCTTTTGGGAGGAACAGAAACAGGGTGCGCCTTTGAACCAACAGACCCCATGGAATGTGAACAGAGAGACATACAGTCCTCGGCAGGATGCCCGTCCGAGACCACAGGCTCACCAGGACGTACCCAGTTTTGCCACCAGACATAATCACACAACAGTGGACACTTTCTTTTCTATACACCAAGCTTTAACCCTTCACTTGTCTTTTCTGGAAATTAGGCTGTGAAGTCACTTAGCCTTCTTGCTATACTTCTTTTTAAAGCTGCTTTCTAACAGCTGGATTGGCAGCCATCCCTTAGCCTGCACCCCTTCATCTTAAGACACACACTTAACACTTAGGGATTGAACATTCATTCTTCTCAAACCTTTATCATTCACACACCACAGCACTGGTTTGATTTTCACACATTCTGGAATTTTGTTTTGAATTCTCTGTCTCAATATATCTAGCACACTTCTTTGCTTTGCCTGTTTCTGACGTGTTATTTCAGCAAAGCTAGAAGGTGATCAGCCAAAGGGGCTGCTTTGTCTGTTTCAAATGGATCGAGCTTGCAAGTCAATGACGTGATATTCCACCAGGCCTAGTGGAATTTCTCCAATGACTTAACACGTTAAATTCAGACAATCTTATTTTTCTTTTCTTTTCTTTTCTTTTCTTTTCTTTTCTTTTCTCTCATTCTTCCAGTTGTACAATGTTTGGTTTTTGAGATCTCTAGCATTTTCGAAAGTATAATAATAATCTATTTGTTCGGGTTTTGAGTCCTCAAGGATTTTTCTGAGATTGGACAACTTGTCCAGGGCGAAATAGGGATGTCAGAGAATTCTGCCCAGATTTTAAATGGCATCGAATTCTGACAAATCCGGTCTGTAGAATCCTCCTCGGAACGGGGCGGCCAGGTCGACCCAGACCAGAGCTCATGTGGACCCAATTTTTTTTCTCCGCCAAAGGGCGGATTTTTTGAAAATAATTACGAAAATAAAAACGTAAATTGGAAATGGAGGAAGAAAGACTGTGAACGTCTTTACCCTTTTTACGAGGCATTTTCCGGAGGCTTTCTTTTGCTGGGGCTGAGTCATCCACGGAAATCCTCCATCTTTTCTGTTTATTGTCTGTGGAGGTGAGGTGAGGTGAGGTCCGGTGAGGTGAGGTGAGGTCAAGTCAGGACAGCTCCAGTGAGGTCAGCTGAGGTGAGGTCAGGTGAGGAGGTTAGGACAGCTCAGGTGAGGTCAGGTGACCAGAAGTTACGTGGGGAATCCCTGCGAAGGGCTTTACTCTTACGGAGACCAAGGGCGCGTGGAAATAATTTTTCAGCAGGAATTACAAAAGTATTTATATAAGTTCCGGAGCCGGAAAAAAAACCGGGGGGGGGGAATCCAGGGCAGGTGGACGGTGGAACAGGGCGGCCCTCGGCTCTCCGGAATGGATGGTGGGGAATCCGTACACCCCTAGGGCGAAAGAGCCCTCTGGGGCTACTGCACAGTTTCAGGCGAACCTGAAGTATATGACGGCCAGGTGGTCTGGCACAGGCTTTGTGCCACTGATTTGCTAAATCCTGCCGTTCCTCCCTTGCGTCCCCAATTCTTCAGATTACATTCTAGAGGAGTCAAAGCCTTTTTACTATTTCCTGAGCCCATTTTGGCTCTCATCTTTTCCCTTCCTTTCTCACAAGTTTCTTGTAGGTTTCGCTCCTTTCACCCCTACGCAATGAGAGAGTCAGTGGTTGCCTCTGGTATGTGTCCCCAGGACCAACCTTCAGTTTGGAAAGACCACCTCTGCTCTGCTTTGTTAAAGTACCTTTAGCTCAGCTTTTTAGATTATTCTGGGTTGGCGCTCTATGAGCCCTTAACTGCCAAGTGAGCGGCCCAGTGATTCAGAAGTGGTGGTTCCTAGAGGCAACCTGGTAAAAGACCCACAGTGTACACTTAACACAAAACACAGACAACAGTCCTCACGTGGAAGGTTCTATCGCACGGCCAGCCGATTGGAGAAAGATCAAATGTTTGTCTCTTCGGTCTGTCCACAGGAGTCTCCACTGATCATCCCGCTGGCCCACCGGCACAAGACCCACAGGCAACACTGACTGTGTGCATACGCTGGTGTTGTCTGAGTCTGGGCAGCGTGGCGATGATTGACCTGGAAGACTCCTGACTAGCTTGCCACAACTGTTGTGGGAAACTTTCTTTAGTTTCCTCTGGCCGACACCCAGGTGGGAGTAAGATAAAAACAAGACCGAAGGAAAACAAAGGCAGAAGAAAAACAAAGACCGAAGGAAAACACCCAGTAGGGTGTTCTTTGGATTCCAAGCTAATTCAAGGCAAAGATAAAAAGAAGGCAAGGAATGTTTCTGTGTCGCAGCACAGAGCTTTTATACAATCAAGCATTGCATCAGAAACATTCTCATTGATAAACTTTTCCCACCTTATCAGGGGTAAGCTCATTGGCTATATCACTTGAATGAAATGCGCTGTGCTGACTCATCTGCGGTGTACATGATGCGTCTGCTTTAAGATAATGGTGTTGTCTAACTCACTCAATCATTGTGAGATCAAGGCAGCCATAAAAAATTTAGGTCAAGCAAGCCATTTTCTCATCAGTTGGAATTCCAGATCTCAAAGAATTTATCTTACAGGATTTGCTTTCCTGGGGAAGGGCTTCCATGAACCAGAGGTGCTGAACCTCAGGTGTTCAAGCCCCATCCCTCCAGGGTTCCCCAGATGGCCATGCCATGGCCCCCATGGCACCAGGCCCTTCCTGCTCCTCCCTGCCCTGTCCACCCTGACAGTTTGGGGGTCTCCCGGCTTTTGCACATTTCCCACATTCTCAAAGGTTGAGGTGCCCCTTCGAAGGCCGAGTGGCTGGCAGGAAAAGCTGGAAGCTGCCATATGTTGATATTTTGGCCCCACTCCTTTTGCCTTTGGCCCCACCCACCACTGGAATCCCTCCCCCTTCACCAACATTGGATTTGGCCTTCAGGCTGAAAGAGGTTCAGCACCTCTGATCTGATGGATGGCACACTAGCTCAGAAGATCAGCAAATGGACTCTTCAGCCAGGTTACTCAGAAAGGGAGAGAGATGCAGATAAAGGTGTCCCTGTACTTGATGGCTATTAATGCCTGTAGCTCAGCAATCGGAGGCAGAGACACTCAACATTTTACGAGTTTCCCTTCTGGGGCTCTCCCTGGCCAATCAGATCAGGTATCCCTTGGATTTGGTAGGCAGCATCTGGCATGAGGCAGACAGGAAGGCAGTTGCATTTTTTCAGGACTTATGAGTCATCCTGACTCCACTAGTGCCCTGTAGTGCAGGGTGGGCAGAGGCAGATCTCCAGATGTTTTGGACTTCAAGTCCCAGATGCTCCTGCTAGCATGGCCATGGTCAGGAATGAATCATAGAATCATAGAATAGTAGGGTTGGAAGGGGCCTACAAGGCCATTGAGTCCAACCCCCTGCTCAATGTAGGAATCCAAGTCAGAGCATCCCTGACAAATGGCTGTCCAGCCTCGTCTTGAAGGCCTCCAGTGTGGGAGAGCCCACCACCTCCCCAGGTAATTGGTTCCATTGTCGTATTGCTCTTACAGTCAGGAAGTTTTTCCTGATGTTCAGCCGGAATCTGGCTTCCTGGCACTTGAGCCCATTATTCCGTGTCCTGCACTCTGGGATGATCAAGAAGAGATCCTGGCCTTCTTCTCTGTGACAACCTTTCAAGTACTTGAAGAGTGCTATCAAATTCCCCTCAGTCTTCTCTTCTCAAGGTGAAACATGCCCAGTTCTTTCAGTCTCTCTTCATAGGGCTTTGTTTCCAGTCCCCTGATCATCATTGTTGCCCTCCTCTGAACCCTCTCCAGTTTGTCTGCATCCTTCTTAAAGTGTGGTGCCCAGAACTGGACACAGTACTCCAGATGAGGCCTAACCAGTGCTGAGTAGAGGGGAACTAGTACTTCCCAGGATTTGGAAGCGATGCTTCTATGAATGCAGCCCAAAATAGCATTTGCCTTTTTTGCAGCCACATCACATTGTTGGCTCATATTCAGCTTGTGATCGACAGCAATTCCAAGATCCTTCTCGCTTGTAGTGTGGTTGAGCCACGTATCCCCCATCTTGTAACTGTGCATTTGGTTTCTTTTTCCTAGGTGCAGAACTTGGCATTTATCCCTATTAAATGGCATTCTGTTGTCTTCTGCCCAGCGCTCCAGTCTATCCAGATCACTTTGAATTTTGTTTCTGTCTTCCAGAGTATTAGCTATCCCGCCCAATTTTGTGTCATCTGCAAATTTGATCAGCATTCCCTGCACCTCCTCCTCCAAGTCATTAATAAAAATGTTGAAGAGCACTGGGCCCAGGACTGAGCCCTGCGGTACCCCACTCATTACCTCTCCCCAGTTTGAGAAGGTCCCATTGATAAGGACTCTTTGAGTCCGATTCTATAGCCAACTGTGGATCCACCGGATCGTTGTTTCATCTAGCCCACTTTGAGCTAGTTTGCTCATCAGGATATCATGGGGCACTTTGTCGAAAGCTTTGCTGAAGTCGAGGTATATGATGTCTACAGCATTCCCACGGTCTACAAGGGAGGTTACTTGATCAAAAAATGAGATCAGATTTGTCTGGCAGGACTTGTTTTTGACAAATCCATGCTGGGAGTTGAAGCCCAAAACATCTGGAGATTTACTTTCTGGCCACCTGTGCTGCAGTGTACTCATCCTGTCCTATGCGCAGATGCTGGAGAAAATCAGAGTAGAGTTGACTGGGCCTATCACACGAGCCTGGCCCTAGGGAAATCCAGAGGGGCTTGAGCAACTCTCAGCCCTTGCTGTCTGGCAACAGAAAACTGCCAGCAAGGGAAGACTTGCCTCCATCACAGTCATACAGGTCCTCAGTGGGAGCAGCTGCCTAGTAGCTGGTGGCCGAAAGCACTAAAGAAGACCAAAATCGAAGGCAAGAAGTAGCTGACGATTTTCATCCGACCAGACCAGTTGTGGTTTTAGAAACTATCTGGTTGTGCATGGTGGCCTTTAGATTAAAGTTAGTGGCTGAATCAGTTTAGCTGCTTTCTCTGTTTGTAGGACATGGTCTCTGTAACTGGTGGTTTTAATAATGTGCCTGGGTGATTCAGTACTGAACTTGGGGAGGGATGGGGGTACCCCTATAGGGTCAGACAAGCCAAGTGAGGGAAAGCACAATTAGACACTATGTGCCTGTTTCCTTTTCTAGCCATTCCCTTAATGGGAAGGTTCCTGGCTGATTTACCAGCTTGCCCTCTAGTCTGTTGGTGCTGTTGCTGAATACCAGTCCAATCCAAAATAGAATCTCTTACTCACACTTTAGTCGTGCAAGAGGGAGCTGACCTGGCTTGTATCACCAAGACCTGGGTGGCAGAACTGGGTATTTAGCACAGCACCAGCATAGGCTAGAGTTTGGGAAGGGGGTGGTGTCACCTATAGAAATTTTACCTCCCTCTCCAAGCCTTCCAGTGTTGAATTTTTGTACCTCGTGGAGCTCTCAGGACTGATTTGGAATTCTGCTGGTTTATCATCCACTCTACTGCCCAGCAGTCTCCCTGCCTGAGCTGACAGAGGTGGTCTGAGATTTGGCGGAGGGGACTATCATCCCCTTCCTGGGCAAGGTGCTTGAGAGAGTGGATGCCACCCAATCCAAGTTGGGTGTTGGAGGTACTGCTTGGTGGAAGTTCTGCTCCTTCTTGACTAGTTCATTCCAGAGAATGGTGCTGTGGGACTGTTGCTCAACCCTTTGGCAGTTATGTTTTGGGGTCCCAGAAGTTTCTGTTCTTTCACGCATGCTATGTAACAGTTACATGAAGCCACTGTGAGAGATCATCTGGAGAGCTGGTTTGAAGTGTCATCAATATGCAGAGAAACCAGCTTTATCCCTCTTCCTCAGCAAATTCAGGTGAGGCTGTGGGTGTCCTGAATCCATGCCTGGGCGCAGTAATGGACTGGTTGTGGGCCAATAAACTGAAACTCAATCAAGACAAGATGGAGATACTGTTGGTGTGGTGGTTTGTCCGCCCAGATGATTGGTGTTCTGGAATGGGGCACACTCCCTAAGGATCAGGTCTGCAGTTTGGGGGTGATTATTGTTCCAGCTTTGTCACTAGGGGCTGAAGTGACCATGTGGCTCAAAGTGCCTTTCATCCACTTTGGTTGGCATGACAAGTGCAACTCTGCCTAGAGACAGCCTGTTACAGTTTCCTATGCTTTGGTAACCTCCCATTTAGATTACTGCAATGTGTTGTATGTTGAGCTGCCTTTGAAAACAATCCTGAAACTGCAGTTGGTCCAAAATAGGAATTGTTAACTGGGACTAGGCAATTCGATTATATTATGGTGGTGCGTTATCAGCTGCACTGATTATATTATACCAGTGCGTTATCAGCTGCACTGACTTCCATTCTGTTTCTTGAAAGTCTTGGTTTTGATCTTTAAAGCCCTCAACAGTTTGGGATAAGGGTACCCAAAAGATTGCTGTCTCCCACTTACACCTATTCAAGCCCTGAGATCCTTTTCAGAGGCCCTATTCTGAGCACTCCTGCCAACCAAGTGAAGTTAGGTAGAGAGCCTTCTCAGTGGTGGCACCGCAGCGGTGGAATGCCCTGCCCAGAGAGGCCACATATATGGTCATTTTGGCACCAAGTGAAACTGTTTTTTTATTCTCCCAGGCCTTTTAAAATCTGTGATCTTAACATTTTGAATGGTAACTGTTGTGTATTTTTCATCATCCTGTGAAACTGCCTTTATTTCTTTCCCTGTTGATAACTTTTATGTTGCAATTTGTTGTGTTATTGTGGTATTGGAATTTGATATTGTATTATTTTATGCTTGAGAGTCACCCAAAGAACAATGGTACTGGGTGGCCTATATAATGCAGGTCCGGCGGCAGGGATCGGCATGGTGGGGTGGCTGCTAAGGGCAAATGGGCTCAGAAGGGCCCATCCTTGACCATGCCAATCACTAATCCCAGTGGGGTGGGCAGGCAGCAGCATCCTGAAGGGGAGCCAAGATGGTGCATAGCTCTACTTCGTGCCTGTCCCTTGCCTTCCTCCTCCTCTTGCACCACCATTTTACCCACCACATCTTCCTCCTCCAGCATTTCACATGGCCGGCCTTCCAGCCTGCCTGCCTCTTCTGCTACTGCTGGTGCTGCCTCCTCCTCCCCACTCCCTACAAGGGGGGAGGGGCATTGGCAGCACCATGCTTGAGAGCACCCTGAACTCTGCTGCCAGGCCTGTATAAATGCCATAAATCAATACCTGAATAAACCTGGCACTACAGGGACACCATGTTATTTCTGTTCCTGATACCATAATATTATTACCAAGATCTTTTGTAAGCCACTTTGAGAGCATCATGAGGCTATAAACAGGATATAATTATAAATGTGAAGTGCTTTGAACTCTAATGTATTAAATATTTGGGTAAGGATAACAACAAAAGGGGTGCCTTTCAGAGGAATGTATTTAATAATATTCAGTGTAAACAACAATAGAACTTTGTACAGTGCTCTAGATAATGTACAGCAGCATTCATGAAAAAACAATGGTCATTCATCCTCTTCTTCTCCTTCCTCCCCTGAGCTACTGCAGATGTAAAGTGAAGAAAGAATTACATTAAAATGCATCCACTTAACTGGATTTCCTCCCAGTGAATCTGGCAAACTTTTCTTCAGTGACATTACTATAGCAGACTGGAAACTGTAACCCAGCATCTCTGTTCTGGTCTCCAGGCTTCTTTCAATGGAGAATCCAAGAGAACTAGCAGTGAGCTCACCTGAGCATGTTGTCAACACAAGGATTATTCTGAGTCTTGGCAAGAGCCAAAAGCCATGTGACATCCATGCTGAATTGTCACTATTTTCTTTCCTGTCAGGGCCCCCTCTGTACCTTTTAGTGGCTGAATGACATGCAGAAATTTAATGCACATTGAATTTCTGTCTGAAAGGCAGCTATTAAAAGTTGTAGGAGCCTTGCCAGAAAAAGGTGGCAACCTGAGAAATTCATGCAGAGTGGTGCACATGGAAAAGAGAGTTGAAACGTAAACATGAATATGCTGCTAAAAACAAATGGCTCCTTTGCACAATTTGTACTGAAATGTTTGATATTTCAGCACTTGAAGGACAAAAACCTTCCTACAAAATAGAATAATCTAAAATCTATTGTGAGGTAGGCAACATAGTGCCAAGGGCACAAATACACCTCTGGACACCTTTCTTGGTGCCTGTCAAAGTGCCCGACCCTCCCACTTTTTTTTTTTTTAATTAACACATTTTCTTACTGTGAGCTTGGTTTGCTGTGAAACAGGTTTCTTTTGGTGCTGAAAACTATGGATTCAAAGGAATGGTTTAGTGTATTGGGGCTCAGACCCTACTTCTGCCTTTTACTCAGTCCTTTGGGCATGTTACTTGTTCTTTGCCATGCCTCCCATGGCAACCGTTTTGTGGTAGTGCTCATTGCAGTTTCTCAAATTGCCAAATGTGCCCACAATCCAAAAAGATTGCCTGCAGCTGATCTAAATCCCTGATTTAGTTTTTAACAAGTAAATAAATATATTACAAAAATCCTTTGCAAAATTCAGTGTCTTCTTAAGATGGTAAATCTGCAGATGCATTCCAGAACACCTCTAAACAAGGAGTTTGAGGGTGCAGCCCTATAAATCCTTGCTGGCTGGGGAATGCTGGGATTTGTAGACTTTTTCTCTGCCTAAACATGCCTAGGATAGCGCCCTAAAAGAAACTCAGGGTTGGACACCATTACTTACGGTTTCTTTGAAGCACCTTCAGTTCCTTCCTCTTCCTCTTCTGCACCTGAAGACCTGATGACAAAGAGTGAAAAGCAGACATTAAGGAGAGCTGCTGTCACTGCAGCTGTTCAATAGATTTCGCCCCTTATCACCTGTACAGACTGCTCTAGATCTTTCCTTTCCCATGGTGTATCCCTCCTCCCTAGCAATTGCCTCTATCACTGTAGCCCTTTTCTTCCTAAAGAGCATTATCTTTACATCTGCTTTCCCCCACCCCTAAATTGCAGGCGCAGAACAAAACTGCAGAGAATGGGGAGCCCTTCACCCAATGCCCTGCTGCCTTCCATCCCTCCTCTGCAGCTAGTAACTTTTATTTTAGTAACTTTTGTCACTTTTACAAGGCTGCAAAAAGGGTGCTGCTTGGCCAGGTCCAGACCCACCACTAGGCAAAGTGAGTAGGCCACCTCAGGCAGCTGATTTTGGGTGTCATGAAAGGACAACAAATGGTTAGTTATTTAGGGCACAATACTATCTAGATAGGTGTCCACCTCCAAACTCGGAGGCGACTGCCTATCCAAAGCAGGGCAGGAGAAGCATGGAGGGGATCGTCCCCTCCGTGCTCCTCCTGCCCTGCTTTTTCTGCTAGACAGCCGATTGCAGCTGTCTAGCCACAGGAGTAGGGATGGCAGAGAAATCTGCCACAGACTCCAATGAGGCCCTGAAGTCTTTAGAATCCGGCCCCCCGGAGTCCGTGGCGGAATGGACTACTCCCCCTCCCAATCCTCCCCGGACGGACCCTATCTGCTGCTCACCAGCCCGGGTCAATCCGCTGCTGCTGTCCGTCCACTGCCCCGGACTGCGGCCACAAATGGCATCCGGCAGAAGGGACGCCATTTGTGTCCCTGCTCTTTGCCATGAGAGGCTACGTGAATATTTATGTAGCCTATCACCGAAAAGAGCAGGGACGCAAATGGCGTCCCTACGCCGGACACCATTTGCGGCCGCAGCCTGGCAGCAGATGGAAGTCCAGCTGCGAATGGGCCCGGCCGGCAGCTCCATGGACTTGCCGTGGAGCGGAGCCGGCCAGGCAGGATTCCGGGGGGAGGGACGGATCGCCTCCCCACACCCTGCGGATGCCTGGACTGGAACAGTGAGTGGGTTTGGGACACCCCTACACAGGAGCACAGAGCGGGGAAGGAGGTTGCTGTATGACACATTGGATGTGTCATAAAGGCAACTACGCTCTCCCCACCCTGGAACACCCCCAGCCACGCCCCTTTCCGGCCGCTCCGCACTCCTCTTGCGAGCACAGAGGACGGGGCTGTTCTGCACTGCCTCCGAGGCAGCATGGAAGCGGGGGGAAGTCGGTTCTCCGGGAACTGACCTCAAAGCGCGGGCTCCGAGGTCAGTTCCCAGATAACAGCATATTCTATGGCTGTCTGGCTGCTGTCTAGCAGCCATAGGATTGCTCCCTTAATTGATTATTATTGGACTTTTACTGCCAAGGCGAGGGAAAGGTGCTTGTGTGACCCCCTGGCTCAGGTGCCAAAACAACTTGGCCAGCCTTGGGTCCTCCTGGGGGAGGGGGATGTTCTGCTCTGCCTCAGGACATGCTGTCTTCAGCCAGCCCCGTTACAGAGCACCATTTGGATTCCAATGGTCTGGAAGTAGAATTGCTATTCTCTTGCAGCTTGAAGCCGATGGAGTGCTGCCAAGTCACCCATACCTGGAAGCATCCTCAAGCTCATCTCATTTCAGAATGCTCTTTAAAACAGAAGACTGTTCAGTTGTACTGGATTGGAATGGAGCCTGGATTTTCACTACCACTGAGACATCCCATCAGAGAGACCTGGGTTGCGGGACTCAAAGCACACTTCCCAGGCCCATCTTACCTAACTAGGGTTGCCTTGCCACTCATTTTCTGCTGATGTCTTGTAGGGAATAGATCCACTTTTTTAAAAAGGGGAAATAAGCGTGGTGCAGAGCATCCTACATTAAGTTTGTCTTGGGGTGTGTGTAATATAGGACATGTTAATTTGCATTTGCTGTGAAAATTAGTGGTCTTTAAAATAGTATAGTGATCTGGCAATCATACCCTAGTTGGTTGCCATATTTGTTGTTGTTTATTCGGTCAGTCGCTTCTGACTCTTCGTGACTTCATGGACCAGCCCACACCAGAGCTTCCTGTTGGCCGTCGACACCCCCAGCTCCCCCAAGGTCAAGACTATCACCTCCAGAATATCATCCATCCATCTTGCCCTTGGTCGGCCCCTCTTTCTTTTGCCTTCCCCTTTCCCTAGCATCAGCATCTTCTCCAGGGTATCCTGTCTTCTCACGATGTGGCCAAAGTACTTCAGTTTTGCCTTTAATATCATTCCCTCAAGTGAGCAGTCTAGCTTTATTTCCTGGACTATGGACTGGTTTGATCTTCTTGCAATCCAAGGCACTCTCAGAATTTTCCTCCAGCACCACAGTTCAAAAGCATCTATCTTCCTTCGCTCAGCCTTCCTTATGGTCCAGCTCTCGCAGCCATAGGTTACTACGGGGAATACCATTGCTTTAACTATGCGGACCTTTGTTGTGTGATGTCTCTGCTCTTCACTATTTTATCAAGATTTGTCATTGCTCGCCTCCCAAGAAGTAAACGTCTTCTGATTTCCTGGCTGCAGTCAGCATCTGCAGTACTCTTTGCGCCTAGAAAGGCAAAGTCTGTCACTGCCTCCACATTTTCTCCCTCTATTTGCCAGTTATCAATCAAGCTGGTTGCCATAATCTTGGTTTTTTTGAGGGTGAACTGCAACCCAGCTTTTGCACTTTCTTCTTTCACCTTCATCACGAGGTTCCTCAGCTCCTCCTCGCTTTCAGCCATCAAAGTGGTATCATCTGCATATCGGAGATCGTTAATGTTTCTTCCAGCAATTTTAACTCCAGCCTTGGCTTCATCAAGCCCAGCACGTCGCATGATGTGTTCTGCATACAGGTTGAATAGGTAGGGTGAGAGTATACAACCCTGCTGTACTCCTTTCCCAATCTTAAACCAGTCCGTTGTTCCGTGGTCTGTTCTTACCGTTGCTACTTGGTCATTATACAGATTCCTCAGGAGGCAGACAAGATGACTTGGTATCCCCATACCACCAAGAACTTGCCACAGTTTGTTATGATCCACACAGTCCAAGGCTTTAGAATAGTCAATAAAACAGAAATAGATGTTTTTCTGAAACTCCCTGGCTTTCTCCATTATCCAGCGGATATTGGCAATTTGGTCTCTAGTTCCTCTGCCTTTTCTAAACCCAGCTTGTACATCTGGCAATTGTCGTTCCATGAATTGCTGGAGTCTACCTTGCAAGATCTTGAGCATTACCTTACTGGCATGTGAAATAAGTGCCACTGTTCAATAGTTGGAACATTCTTTGGTGCTTCCCTTTTTTGGTATGGGGATATAAGTTGATTTTTTCCAATCTGTTGGTCATTGTTGTGTTTTCCAAATTTGCTGGCATATGGCATGCATCACCTTGACAGCATCATCTTGCAAGATTTTAAACACTTCAGCTGGCATACCGTCATCTCCTGCTGCCTTGTTATTAGCAATGCTTCTTAAGGCCCATTCAACCTCACTCTTCAGGATGTCTGGCTCTAGATCAGCTGTAAAATGGCCAGGTTAAAGAGAAGGAAAAACAGCCCCATATTTGCTACTGGTACTCACTCTATCTTTGGACTGGAGGCTTCGGTAGTAGCCTCTTCTTTCTCTACCACTGGAACCCTGATGAAGAGTGAAAAGCAGAAGTTAAGGAGTGTCTGCTGCATCTTCCCCAATCTCGATAACTTGTTTTCAGTGCTCTTGAAAGCAGATGGAGGCTTCAGCTAATGCAGAGCCCTAACTAGCCATGTACACTTTTGCCCCAAATATCCTGTGCTTCGTCAGACACTTCAAGGGAACATTCACCGTGAGGCTGCAGTACAGCAGTGTGCCACATATAAATGAAGAACTGAGTATGTGTACCCCAAAATAAGCTTTGGGTCAACCCAAATGACAACCCCCCAGCCATACCAGGAGATTGCTCCATACAAAATAGGCTAGCATCATGCACAGTACATGTTTTGTTTGCTACTGACAATTATTGGTACAAGGGCAGCACACTCGAGAGTGACTTGTAGAAATAACGCTTTGGGCTAGACACAATGCTAAGACAGTTTTGTAATGGACAGCCTCCTAGGTGAATCATTTGGGGTGGCTCAAGCTTATTTTAGGATGCACATCTCCAGTTCCTCATCCATTTATTTGTATATTGGCAAAAATTGATGGAGGGGCAGCATGCTTGAGAATGACTTGCACCAAAAATGAAACATTGGGTCAAGCATGGCATGGGGCACCCTGTAGCAGGCAGTCTCTTGGTGCTGTGGGTGTGTCATTTGTGGCAGCCCAAGGCTTACTTGAAGTGCAAAACCATCAGTTCCTTATTCGTCTATAAAGTATACAAGCCCTTGGTTCCCTATGAACACAGTTCGTGGAGAAAAAACAAATCTAATGGATCTGCCATCTCCAGTGGGTGTTCTGGAGAGCTCTGCCAGCTGCTTCCCCGCCGTGGCATTTGCCACAGTGGGAGAGGCGAACTGGACGGTCTCTCTGGAGCACCAACCCACTCAGTGATGCTAGCGGCTACTCCGGAGAGCCCCGCTAGTCCCCCTCTCCCACTGTGGCAAATCCCGTAGTGAGAGAGTGGCCAGCAGGTCTCCCTGGAGCAGTTGCCCACCCTCTGTGCTCTCAGCCACCTGCCCTCTGGCTCGCACCGAGAATCTTGTCAGTGTGAGCCATGGGGCGGGTGGGCTGTCTGTAGGGTTGTGTTGGCCAGAGAAAGCAGCCAGCATGGCTCTTCAGAGAGCCGGTGTCAGGGTCGCCTCTGATCATATGGAGTGTCAGGGTAGCTCAGATTCTGAGGAAGAGCTGCAACATATGGGGGAGGAACTTTCCCAGGCTTCAGGCACAGCTGCATGGAGAGCCCCCCCCCCCCACATCCCTGGGAGTGATGGTGAACAGGGGGAGGCGAGGGAAGAACCACCTAAACTTTTAGACGCAAGACGCAGATGCAGGCACAAGCGGGAAGTTGCAAGGGCAGAACTTCGGCGCTCTGCCCAATTGGCTCGGCATCAACAGCTGCGCTCGGACGTGTCACGGGAGAGGGAGAGATCTTCCCCTCCCACCCCTTAAGTTAAGAGAGCTTGCTGCCTTTTTCCCTAATGGAGATCAACTTTCGTAGTTTCCCTTTGAACTCCCTGAAGGCTGTTTCTTTTGTGTTCTGTGAGTCTCTAGCAATTTGCATCTGTATGCCTCATTAGGGTAAATGGAATTAAAGCCTTGGAAATGCAGCCTCTGGTCTGAGTATTGATTTGGCTCTTGGAGTTCTCAGCCAGGCAAAAAGGGAATCCTGAAAGCTGGCCAGGCCCAGATACCGGGCTCTGAAGAGGTCCTTCCGCAGAGCCAGGCATTGTAGGAAGGGATGTATCAGGAGACCACCTGTACAAGACACCCTGGGACATCTCCGCGGACACCCCCTTCCACAATGCCTGGCTCTGATAAAGGACCTCCTCAGACCCAAGCACTTCAGTCTCTCTGAAGAGCTGTGCCAGCTGCATTTTACAGCCAGTGTTGCTCTTCAGAGAGCAGTAGCAGTGGTGGTGATGGAAATGGATGGGTAAGGGAGGATGTGGTGAGGGGGTGGGGAGTGAGACGTAGTGGGGATGGGGGGATATGTGGCAGGGAGCTGGGTCTTCACAGAAAAAATGGGTTTTGAGGAGGGTTTTGAGGTGGCCTCACAGAAGCATTCTGAGAGGCAGTTCCAGGGAGTAAGGGAGAAAGGCTGGAGTCATTGGAGAGAGCAGAAGACCTTTGGATGACTTTGGGTAATGGAACTGGATGAGTGAAGATCACAGGCAGGATGTGTTCGGATATTTGAGCAGAGAAATAAGGCAGAGCAAGACCATAGAGGGCGTTGAAGGTTAGGATGAGGACTGGACAGGGAGCCAGTGCAGGGCTTTAAGGAGGGGCATCACATCATCAGAGCAACAAGAAAAGTGAATAATTTTGATAGCAGAATGCTGGATAGATGTGAGAGGAGCAAGCTAAGACAACAGAAGAGAGAAAAGAGAAAACTCCAGTAGTGAAAGATGACAGACCAGAGTTTTTTTTTTCTAAGGGGACTGAGAGGTGGGGACATATTTTTGCAAAGGGAGAGGTAACATGACTTGGCAACAGACTGAATATGGGGGCAAAGGAGAGAAAAGGCTCAAAGAGTAAACTGCGGTTTCATGCCTATGAAAGAAGATGGCTGCTGTTGTCAGAGGATGAGAGGATGAGGAGAGGAGGGCTTGGGAAGAAAAACAAGGTGGTCGGTCTACTTCTGAATAGCAGCTGTTAATGACAAACACTGGGGGAAGGTGGTTCCCTTCACACCCTCCAAGTGGCCTTCCTGTAGGCATCTGCCGAGGCATGAGATGGACCTTTGGGGCTTGACCCAGCAGCACTTATATCTTTACCCAAATTGGAGTTGCTGCCCCCGCCCCTTTTGGACAGGCTTCTGTGCCTTTTCCTTTCATGAAATCATCATGTCTACTACCAGTGAACTCAATGCCACTCCATAGAGCCAAAATGGCACCACCCACACACAGGAGGGAGGAATCAGCAAGCTTGAGGGGAAACCAAGATTTGCAGAAGTAAAGAAAACAAAACCCGAAGTGGTGGGGATGGAGGGGGGAATTCCAAAACTGCCATATGAGGACTATTGGGGGGACATGGAATGGAAAATCAGGAAGGAAGGAGGGAAGGGGAATGGAAGGAGAAGCAAATGGAGGAGTACCGGATTTTTTAAAAAAGAAATCAGCTTTGCTGTGCTCTGGTCCATGAAGGGCTCCATGAGCAGGTTCTCTGCACCAATAAAAATCGCTTCACAGAACATACTTCCTGGTGGGAGTGGGGGTTGGAGTGAACATCATCTGACTGGCAGGGGCTGCTCAACCAATAAGAGAGGCTTCCCCCCCTCTACCCCCTTTCTCCTTACCCCTGAAAGTCCAGATGCACCTGCATTTCAGGAGCAAGCCTCATTGAGCACAATGGGAGTTACTTCCAAGTAGACACACATATGCTTGTGCTGGGAAAGAGAGGGGGAAAGAACACAAAGACAGGAAACCAGCCCCCATTTTAACCCGCAGGATCTCTATAACGAAGGGTTGAAGGAGTTACTTCCTAAGGCAATAAACCAATCAAAGGAGAATTGGAGGCTTGAGATCACGCTTTACCGCACTTAGGGAACTGGGCTTTAAACTTTGCCATGCCAATTGAGGGGGATCTCTGTAAATTCCGATGTGGGCATTCAGAGGGCATTCAGAGGGCATTCACATCACTGGTGGAAACACCCTCAGAGTAGCTACAAACCTAGGGGGCGTTTCCACTAGCAATTTACTCTGAGCCAGCTGCATGTGGAGGTTGTTTGGGATACATGACGTCGTGGCCATCCAGCAGCCACCCCGGAGCTTATCAGGGAAAAACTAGATTTCTTGAGACTGTTTAAAGCCTGATTCTTTTCCTTAAGTTGGGTTCTCCCAGGTATAGCTGTTGTATGCCCAAACCCCTGGCATTTAGCTGGGGTATGCTAGCCCTGCCCAGGGGTGTGTCTTTCACCGTGACCCCAGTCAAGGGGTTTTTCCTCCCATTGTGCTGAATGAGGCTTGCCCTCTCAATGACCACAGAAACAACAGCGATCCCCCTCAACTGACAAGACACATTTTAAAGCCCAATTCCTTAAGTGCAATTAAGCACAATCTCAAGGCTCTGATTCATTGCCTTAGGACGTAACTCCTTCACAACTTCCTTATAGAGATCCTGTGCGTTAAAATGGGGGCTGGTTTCTGTTTTTGTCTTTACTGCTCTCTTTCCCACAACAAACTCATTACCGTCTCCTCAGAAGTACCTCCCATTGTGGTCAATGAGGTCCTGCGGGTTAAAATGGGTGCTGGTTTCCAACTTTGTGTTCTCTTCCACATTCTTTCCCAGCACAAGTATATGTGTGTCTACCTGGAAGTAACTCCCATTGTGCTCAATGAGGTTTGCTCCTGAAATGCAGGTGCATCTGGATTTTCAGGGGAAAGGGGAAAGGAGAAAGGGGGGGGAGGGGATGCCTCTCTCATTGGTTGAGCAGCCCCTGCCAGCCAGGTGATGTTCACTCTAGCCCCCACCCCCATCAGGAAGTTCTGTGAAGTGATTTTTACTAGTCTGGAGAATCTGGTCGTGGAGCCCTGCTCACAGCAAAGCCGATTCCTTTTAAAAAATCCAGTACTCCTCCATTAGCTTCTCCTTCCGTTGTTGTGGAAACATGGCCCTAAACAGGAGCACTCCAAATTGCAATATTTTGTTGCAGGTCCCCCTTGTAGATCTCTTCTTATTAAAGATAGACCAAACATTAATTCTACAGGGATGCAGATGATCCTACATTCAGTGGTTGGGTTGGGGGCCATGGACATAGGGCGCAACTAACTTGCATAAATAGGATTCATATGCTGAGCCAGTCAGGTGTCCAGTTGGTGGATCTGACAAAATGCTGAAGTAGGTTGTTGCAAAGACTAGTCCCAAATGCCTAGTTGCAATGGAATAAGTAACAGCCAGGCTTGTGATGCTTCAGTTACTCACAGTTTCTTTGAACTGGCCTTTTTAGTAGGGGGCTCTGCAGCTGGCTCTCTGTTGAGGTAAGAAAAACAGAAGTTAAGGAAAGTTACAGCATTCAAGGCTGCTCTCTTCTGTTCCCTCAGGTGGTCATGGCATCTCAAGTTCTCTTCAAAATTAGCCACTGTTTTGAAGTCACTCATGAACAATCCTAGATAGCTGTGCTGCAAAACTGGACAGTGTGCGTGCGCGCGCATCGTGTGTGCCTTAGTTTCATGTTCCATGGCTTTCAGATCTTGCCTTGCTGAAAACTCAAGCAAGTCTCTCTTTCCTTTTCTAATACGTTCTAGGTATTTCATTCTTATTTCTTATTCTTGTGTATTCTTCTTCTGTTTGTGCCCATTTATACACAGATCAGTCTTTTGTGCTGCCAGTAAAACTCAGAGGTGAACTGAAGGATGGTATATTTCCCATGGATCAGTGTTCCTCAAACATAGAGTAGCTGAAGGACACTACTTTTCTGAACTACCACTGGAGGCACACTTCACTCCCACATCTCAAAAGATTTACTTTAAAAGAGCAACCTATGGGGAGGGGGAGAAAGTATCCATGACAGAGGAATTGCCACTTTCTAGGACCTGCTGGGCTCACGGTGGCCAGGGCAGAAGGTTTGTGTGTGTAGGGTCCTTTGCCCCCATTTTTCCTGCTGGATTGTTCCCTCCCCCACTGGTTTGAATGGGAGGGGAAATAACTACACCAGCTCCAGCTAGTACAACTTACAGGGAGAAAAAGCCCTCCCAAGGCACCTTACATAAAAATAGAGAACTACAGGACACAATTTTAATAAAATACCGTAATTGAAAACAGCATTTAGAAAGATCTCAAAGTCCAGGCAAATAATGTCTGCTCAGTAGCTGAATTATCTTTGGAATTCATAGCATAAGAATTTCTCTAATTGTCCCTTGTTTTGTGAACCAACACATGCACAACTTTCCTCTTCAACAGGCTGCATCGTAGACAAACCCTAATTTATAAACCAAAGGGCATAACTAACAGCCCAGCTTTGTATCACATGGGTTTACTTACAATTTTGCTGAACTGGGCTTTTCCATTGGGGGTTCAGGTACCTCCGGTGGTCTGATAAAAAGAGAAGAAGTTACGTGGAGTTTGCTACACATCTATTGGGTCTCAGGTGTCTTATAGCTTGGCACCATGTACCCCCTGAAGGAGCAGCTTAGTAGCTTGAGGGGTCTCCTGGAGTCATCTTTGCCTCTGGAGGCTCAGGTGGCTTCAGTGGCCCAGAATGCCTTCTACTAGTTTCAGTTGGTGGCCCAGTTATCCCCCTATCTGGACAGGGATAACCTGGCCTCAGTAGTCTATGCTCTGGTAACTTCCAAGTTATATTACTGCAATGTGCTCTACATGCGGCTGCCCTTGAAAATGGTTTGAAAGCTGCAGCTTCTGCAAAATGAGGCAGCCAGAATGAAATCAGGGACAAGAAAGTCTGAACATATAACACCAATTCTGTCCTACTTGCACTGTCTGCCTGTACATTTCTGAGCTCAATTCAAGGTGCTGCTTTTGACTTATAAAGCCTTACATGGCTTGGGACAGAAATACCTGGTGGAGCCCCTCTCCCGGTATGGACCTGCCTATACACTACAATGGTCATTTGAGGTCCTCGTCTGAGGGAGGTTCAGAGGGTGGCAACAAGGGAGAGGGCCTTTTTGGTAGCGGCCACCCAATTATGGAATTCCCCATAGTGAGGTCTGCCTGGCACCAAAGTTGTCATCCTTTTGGCACTAGGTTAAACATTTCCTCAACTGCCAGGCATATGATAAGGTTTTAACTGGTCCCAGGATTTTTATTTTTGATTGCTTTTAGTTATTTCTGTATGTAAATGATTTTTATGTTATGTTTTATATTATATTTCTAAGGTTTTAATCTTTTGCAAACTGCCCAGAGAGCTGTAGCTATTCAACGGTATAGAAATGTAATAAATAAATAATAGTGTGGCCACTTAAGAATCACCAAATAAGAGGAAATGGATCACCAAAAAAGAGGACAAAAGAGGACAGTGACTTGCATGATATTTGCATATCCTAATTTATATGTATGTATGCAACTTTATAAATAATTATTTTAATGTAAAAAGGAATACAGTCCATCTCACCATACTGTGGGAGATGATGACCAGGTGATCTGTGTGCCTGGCTGCTCAGCCAGCTGTCCAGGGGCTCAGTCATGATGGGCAAACGTTGCTACAGTTATCTTCAAACTGGAATTAGACAGGACAGTCCTTCAAACAGAGGACTGCCCTCTGTAAAAGAGGACACCTGGCCAACCTAATCTCAAAGCAGTACTGCATGAATTTACCTTGCAGTGACTTACATCATGGCCGAGATTTTGTTAGCAGTGTAAAGGGGGTAGCCATTGCCATTAATAATTACTATCCAAAATTCCAGATTTTGTTGTCAGAGAGGCAAATCCTGAAGCAGGAATACTTTACGCAAAAGCAGCGGTTTGGCATGTGATTACTTCTTGCACACATTTCCTGTTGCTTTTGCTAGCCAAAGGGAGGAGACAAGGGTCTGTGCTGAAGCCCCACCTCTTGACTAGATTTGCCTGTTTCTCAGGCAGGGCTCTGGGCCTCTACCAACTGTGCAACAGACAAAAAATTCAGAAGAGGAAGCACCACATCTTCAACCTGAGAAAAGCTGCATCTGTTGAATTTCTCCCAGTTACACAGCTGTAAGACATAAGAGCCCTGCAATGAAAAAAGGTGACAACCATCCCATGACCCCTGGATGTTTTGGCCAGCCCCACTGTAGCTCCTGTGATTTCACCAGGAATATTCCATCCATTTTCCAGATTTTGTTTGCAGCCAAAAGAGCTAGAAATGTGTGTGTTCAAAAGGAAGGCAGGTAGGAAGGCTATACAACTCACACAGGTCTGGTAATAGCCCTTTCATTAATACCTTGCATTGGCCCAGTTGAATATATCATCCTCTTCTGAGGACTCTTCATCGTGCAACTTATCAACCATGTTCTTTTTCCGTATTTCATCCAGAGGCTGATACATGTCTTTGAGCCAAAGAGGCTTATCAAGTGAAGAAGCTGAGGAAGTCTGAGCAGAAGGAAGGGGTGTGAGCAGGGGTCACAAACCAGTCAACAGCTTCAGGTTTAGGACTGCCATAATTCCTTTACTAAGATACAAAAGCCAGTTCCCATCCATCATTCATTCAACCTCTAGAGCAGGGCTGGGCAATCTGTAGCCCTCCAGATGTTGTTGGACTGAAAATTCCATCAGCATTAGCAGCATAGCCAATGGTAAGGGATGATGGGAGTTGCAGTCCAACAACATCTGGAAGGCCACAAGTTGCCCAACCCTGCTCTAGAGCAACTAAAGAACAGAAACCAGAATGGAAGCATGCAGATGAAGGGTGTGGCTATGCAGATAGAAGCAAGATTGGTTCTTAACTGCTGAGGCCACCCTTGGGGTAGGGAGCAGGTTTAGCTATACCATCACCTATTGTAACAGAATCTCTGATGCATCCTTGCACTTTCTCCCATCAAAGTGAATGGACAGCCATTTCTTCTGTTAGATTCCTAAGAAGAAAAGCAAAGTGGCCGCACACATGTAGAACTGGTATGGTGAGAGCAAACGCTGTCCTCCAGTCCTGACACTGGGTGGCCCAGTCCTCCCTGACAAGGGTAAGAGCTTTGCAAAAGATAAGCCTTCTTGCTGTGTAGATGCTCCGGACTGTATTAAGGGGTGCATCACTGTATGGTCATATTTAGAATGAGTGTGCAAGAGTTGGAGAAGATTTAGAAAAGGGCCACTGCATATACTTCCAGATATCACCTTTTTCCACGTGGTGTGGTGGGTATTGAGGCCAATTTACAGTGCCAGTCACCCAGATGTCATGCAGGGAAAGGGGGGAGCAATCTCTACTCTGGTCTGGCAGGATCAGTTTGGAAGAGGAGGGCTCTTGTAGCGCTGAAATAATTATAGTCATTCAAAACACCCACAACAGGAAGTGCCCCTTGAACAGGGACTGTCTTCCTGTTGCCTTCACTTCTAGCAGAAATTTTAAGTCGTGACCCCAAATGATTAGCTGGGTTGAAATCTTCCTTATGAAGGAAGGCTTACAAGTTTGAATCTTTTAGTTTAGATGACAGATGGACATAATAGAGATTTATAAAATTATGAAGGCAGAAAATTAATATTCTCTCCCTTTTCTCAGAGCATTAGATCTTGGAGTCAGCTAATGAAATTGATGAGCTCCAGGTTCAAGACATAGGGGATCTCTACACCTCAAGTTTATTGCACGTTCATGGTTGCTCACTCACTGAATTGTGCAGGTCCATTACATGACGTTGTCATTGTCCAGTCATTATTCCACTATTTCCTCCCACCTATCCCACCTATGCTCATGGAAGCATAATGCTATGCGAGTGGGCATCTACAGAGAAGGAAGTGTGTATAAAGGGAATTAGTTGTGATCCTGCATGTAAAACGGAAGTGGAAAGCCCCATTTTAAATGCAGGATTTTAGGCTGGTGTAGAAATCCACATACTAAGGAAGTAATTCTTCATGCACATGCTGAATAGACAGAACGCACTGCCACAGAATGCAGTGATACCCATTAGCTTAGATCAGCGGCGGGGAGACATCTGACTTGTGGAATCTACTTTGGTTTTTGCTACATCCCCAAGGTCACCAACTGGACCCAGACTCCAAATGGTGGCTCAGAGGGCGGAGCCAACCACTTCCTGCACCCCATGAACCATAGGTCTAGGATGATCTGCACATACATGTACTAATCTACATCTGAGTCACTGCAGATCAGGAATTTTAACATAACACTCTAAAACTAGCCAGCAGAGTTGCAGAAGGACCTGGTCAAAGGCAACCAATTAATACTCATATTTTACAGGTGAGAACACTGAGGGTGAGAAAGAAGCAATTAGTACAAGGTCAGTCATTTTGTTACTTGCCATTTTTCTTGTTATTGTTATTGTTATTGTTATTGGATGTCAGAGATCTACCAGTAGATCCTGATCTACTTTCTGCCCACCCCTGGCTTAGACTGTTTCAAAAGGTTAGATAGATGCAGTGAAACTACATTGCCATGAATGGCTAACAATTTCTACATAACAAACTTGCAGCCGAATCCTAAGGCATATGTACGCAGAAATCAGTCTCACTGAGTTCAATAGGGCTCCCAAAGAAGTATGCACAGGATCGCAAGCCTTAATTTCCTAATAAAGACTCGGCAACTGCAGCTTCTCCCCACCCCCTCGCTGACCTGCTGCTGCGGTGGTGGCGGCATTGCCAGCCCTTCTACCTTTTGTTTTTCATGGCTACTAGTCAAGATACATGTGAATGGAACTTCCATGTCCAGAGGCAGCATAACTGATTATCAGACTCTGGGGACAGACAAGAACAGATTGCTGTCTCCATCATCCCTGGAGGCCACCCAGCTGGTCATTGTCAGAGAGATGATAGACCAGAGAGATCTTCAGTATGATCTAGCAAGGCAAGTTCAGTGGTAATTGGTATTCCCAGTTTTTTATTCATGGGAAATCAAGGCTTGCCAAGACTGTACAATTTGCCTGTAGTACGGATGGGAACATGGGCCCTCATCTCTCAGATCCAAAGGATCATGAGACCACCATCAGGTACCTCCTTAGGGGTGGGGAGCCTGTGGCCCTTCAGATATTGTTGGACTCTAGGTCCCATCAGCCTCAGCCAGTCAAGGGTGATGGGAGCTGTAGTCCAACAACATCTGGATGGCTACAGGTTCTCCACCCATACTTTATGTGATTACTTACCTGCTTTTCTGGTGCACCTTTCTTCTTTCTGCCCAGAAAAGTCCTTTAGGGAGGAATTAAAAAGGAGAAATAAAATGTTTGATAGGAGGGTGCTGAACATCCTTTGATGGTGTGCAAATACTTCAGGAACCAGAAATGACAGATTTTAGGGCTGGGGGGAATACACACATTCTCATATTCAAATCTTAATGCAATGTTTTATATTTCAGGCTTTGAATTTTGAAATCTGGATTTTATGTCTGGTATTTTCAGATATTGTTTACGTAGAAAACTATTTTAATAGTCTGCATTGTTTCAACTGAATATATTAATTCCTTTCTTTTTGGTTTCAGGTTTGGGTTACCAGGTTTCCCAATCTTGTAGTACTAACTAAACTCCTCAATCCGCTCAAAGTAGGTATAAACAATGCAAAGTGCTGTTTAATTCAGACCAGGCAATGTTAAATATTATTTTCCAGAATTCACATAATGCTTATGAATCAACAACTAAAAATGGCCACTGGCACAGATGGCCTTAAAGGAGATTTAGACAAATGCATGGAGGAGGGGCCTACTGTCTGCAGATACCTCCCCCTGTGCCCATGAAGCGCTCTGCTGATTTTTTTATTGAATTAAAAGAATGAGCGGCAGACATCTGCCATTTTTATTCGCCTGAATGTTTATGGGCCCAGAGATATTCCTAGGAAGTGAAGCTGGCATGCGGCTGGAGGCCAGTGCTTTCTTTCAATGCTGTGAATTATGGTACTGAGCATCTGCAAGGCCAGGAAGAGGCTTCCTGGATTTTCGCTCATCACGCTTGTCATGAGCACTGCGCCACCACCTTCTGATGAGCAGGATGGGAGACCAGCCTTCCTTTGAACTTGGGAGTTGCAGGGGCTGGTGGGGATTGTCCCAGCATAGTATTGCAATCCCTGCCCCGTCCCCAGCTTCAACATGGGGTGGGTGGGGGTCGTTTGTCTACTGCATTGCCAAAGCACCCAGAACACGTCAGGCTCAGAGCAGTTAAACTAGCAAACTTCCTGCCACTCTTTCCTGCAGGGAAAGTGTGTGTGTGTGTGGGGGGGGGAGACTTCCTTGGCAGCTGCAGGCTGAGGTCCCCAGACCACCTTGGCTGCACAAGGCCAAACCAGATTCTGGTGATCACCATTTTTGGCTTGGTTAGTAAGGGCAGCCAAAAATTGTGGACCCTGACCATAAATTAAGTATGTATTTAAAGATGCTGTGGACTCAGTGACTAACTGATGGGGTACTGACATTGTCAGGGTACTCTCAGATGAGCTAGAGCCCTGGCATGCCCAAATTACCTTCAAATTACCTCCAAAGTTCCCAAATAACCTCCAAAATCTGAAAGTGAGACATTTGTTCATTTCTTCCATAAATGGTTCAGGTACTTTCTCATTAGTGAGAGAATCATTTGGGTAGATTGAATTAAAAGACATCACAGCTACTGGAAAAATCTGAAAACAGGACATTTCTCTCGCTTTTAAGAGAGGCAAATCATTCTGAGGGCTCTTCTCTGTGCATTCACAATTCAGGGGAGGGAGTTGGCTCTGCCCCCCCCCCGCCCCATTGACACATGCACCTGCAGCAGGTCTCCCTGCACGCAAGGGTATGCGGACAGGCAGGACTCCAGCTCGGCTTCCTGGCTGCACTGAGCTCTGCATACCCTGCCCAGCACCTGCATGCCATTGTACTGGTGGAGAAGAGCCCTTGTCACTGAACACAGCCCAAGGATAACTCCTAACAGTTCAGGCACTTGAGCGAGATGGACATTGGTACATAATGGGGTCCAAATTCTGCAACTGGAGTATTTTTGTACATGTGATTGTCAAGAACTGGGAAGGCCAGGTGATGAGAAGAGAAGCATGTTTGGTGCACAAGGTTTATATGGGTAGTTGAGGAACGTGGCAGGAGGCCAATGCAATATGGAGAAGCTCTGCCAGCTGAGCACCGGAGGATTGATCAAGTGTTCTCTGTATGCTTCTAACCTTCACATCCCCTACCTTGTGGGCGAATTTATTTATTATTTAAAGTGAAAAGAATCGATTTCCTAGAACCTAATTCCTGACACTGGTCCCTGCATGCAGAATTCTGAGAGTGGAGAATCACAAAGGACTGCGCATCCTGGGCAAGGATTACCGTTTCTCTTGAGGGGTGCCTTCCCTTGATTTAGCTGCAGAACGCTGAGAGCAGATCTGTTTAACAAGAAGAGAGAGGAACAATTGTGAGTGACAAATTATCTACGATTTCTCACAGCTGGGTTGAATCACTGACTGATATGGTTAAACAAGAGATTGGTTTGTCAGCATTCCCAGCAAAATAATTCTTTTGAAAAATAAATGTGTTGGAGCTTAAAGCTGCTTGGATAGCTCCCAACTCCAACAGTTGGGAGGACGTCGCCTGAGATCACGCAGTAGGGAGGGAAAGCCGCTCTGGACAGAGGCCCTCTCCTCTTTGCCTGTTCCAGCTCCAAGCCTCCGCATCAGAAACAGGAGGTCCACCAGGGGGCTGAGGCGGAATGAGCCATGGCTCAAATTCAGGTGCACTATGAGAGATATGAGTAGCCCTTTCACAGCAGCAGAATGGGCTTCACCACACGAGGCTAAAATCCCGCATCCTCACTGGGGCTTCTGCTTCCGGGTTCTTTGCAGGATTAAGATCAGTTCTTTTACACAGGCTGACATGTGCTGTTTTTATTTCTTTGCAAGTTCTATATGCTTCATTTCACAGCCAATAGATGGGGCTGCTGTTATAATGCCATTATAGAAGTACACCCAGCAAGTAAAGTGCTTCATAGCTCTTCCTAGAGAAAAAGCAGACTTTCCCCACATTTTACAAAGGTGGGAAAAGGTCATAAACCACGGGAGGGGCCCTGGAGATTTATGGCAACGTGTAAAGGACCTGCAAACTTCTATGAGTAACCAATCTTGATTGCACTATATAAGCCCCATGTGGAGAAGCCCTATATCATGCCTTTGGGGGCATTCACTCCCTTTTCCAGGCTTTTGGGATATGTTAGTTTAATACATTAAGATAAAAGAGCTTAAAATGCATTTTTGGCTTACCTCAATCAGACAAATTACTGCAATGATAATCATTATCACTGCTGTCACTGAAATAGCCAACAACAGCTTGTTGCCATACCCGTATTCTGGAATTCCCTGCCTTGCTATCTGCAAGATTGGACAAAGAGAAGGAAAATGGAAGATGGGCCTTCCTGTGTTTCTACCTTTTCTCCATCCTGAATCAAAACACCAACTGAGGGCAGTTTGCTTTCATGTGAACATATTCAGCTGCCTCATACTGAGTCAGACCGTGGTTCATCTAGCCCAGGAGTGTGTACTCCATCTGGCAACTGCTCTCCAGGTCTTTTCCCAGCCTCACCCCTGGAGATATTTTACACTTAAGATGCCAGAGATTAAACCTTGGATCTTCTGCATTCTAGACCTGTGCTCTGCCACAAACGTCAGGCCACAATCAGATGCAGCCATGGAATTTCTGCAAGCCCTTCTCGATAATGAACCTTTTGCCTGTTCTTTCTCCCTTATTCAATGCCACATCATATAATTAAGAATCTTCCTAAACACTATGCAACACTACAGCTTACAAAATGCGTCTGAACTCCCCTGTTGCATTTAACATTGTTTTTAGTGTTATTGTTTCTTTTTAATTTGTCCCTCTTCATCTCCAGTTTGATCTTCTGCTGCTTTCGACGCTTTTGCAAAAATGGGTGTACAAAAAATGCTTACAATTTACATTCTTTCCGAAAATATTCCTCTAAGTCAAATCTGAAAACCAAAATCTAATTCAGCAATTCATGCAAGGTAGAGACAGATGGTAATCTTTGTCTCCTCCACCTGCCCCCCTGTGGTGTGGAAAGTGATATGACTGAGCCATTCTTGCTCATGGTATGTACACACAGTTTTTAATGGCACACTATCATCTTTGATTAAACAGATATTGCAGACTCTTAAAGTTCTTCAAAAACCTGTAAAACCTAACTCTCTCCCCAAAATCAATAGGGTTGGATCCTGATTTAGTCTTATTTGGAGAAGAACCATGGAAATCAATCGGACTTGTCATGACAAATTAAGTCCCATTGATTTCAGTAGGTCTGCTGTAAGTATGATTAAATCTATAGGATCCAACCCTATGGTGTGTGTGTGTGTGTGTGTGTGTGTGTGTGAGAAAGAGAGAGAGAGAGAGAACAAGCATACATCACAGGCAATGAGAGCTCTATCATTCCACCTTAAATTTAAAAGCAGGTGATCAGATTTGAAATTTGAGTGAAACTTTATTTCCTACTTTGTTCCTTTCTACTCTGGTCAGCCTCACTCTGCCTCTCTTTGCCTTTGACTCCTGTGCTCCTTTGCCTGCTTTTGCCATTTGCTGCAGGTCACATCCCCAGATGCAGATCCCCCACTCCCCTACAACCCAACACCAGCTTACCAGAAATTGATGCCCAGTGAATTCCCATTGACCTGCTTCAGTAAAAAAAGGCTTGGGGCCACACCAGGAAGCTGAGCGTTGGCCAAACTCCTGACAGCCCACTCATAGGCTTGGCTAGGTTTGTGCCATACCTCATCAGAAGGCTTCCCCATTTTTCTTGGGCTTGCTGTGGTCATGTTGGCTGCATTCTTGGCAGACCAAAAGTATGACTTCCACAGAGAGGAGGTCTCCTGGAGGTTTTCTCTTTCACTGAAGAGTTTCATAAGAAGGCCTGTCCTGGAAATGAGCTTAGCACAAGCCATCTGGATGGTGGGTTCTGTGCAGTCCATTTTCAGGATACGAATGACATGGGAGATGAGATTCCTCACTGGCACGTTTGGGATGAGGGATGCCAACCGCTTGTTCAGCTCAGCTTCAAAGAGGTCACCCTGGAACAAAAAGTCATCCGGAGGTGGCAAGAGGTTCAGTGGGGGGGAAGCAGAGGGCCTCTGTTCATGGTGCTCCCAGTGTGTCTCGTGGGACAGTGTTATGTCAGGTGAGAGCTCATTCAAGGTCTCTGAGTCGTCGGCTGGGATTTTGGACTTGCCCCCTCCATTCATTAACTGGTTGAGCAGTTCTTCCTTCCTCAACATCTGAGACTCAAGACTGTTTCCCAAAAGGTTCTCTGAGTTTCCTCCACTAGGGTAATTTTGGGAGGGGCCAGGATGACTATCAGAAGGAGAATTCTGACCAGCGCCTTCTTCATCCTGTTCTCTGACAGGAGCTTGCTTTATATAGTTGGGCTTCCCTGATCTGTTGGAGTGTTTCAGAATAATAACTACTTTGCCTGTCAAATCGCTGGCATTGTCATCCACCACTATGGAAGCGGTCAAGGTGGGGGCCTGAGTTGGGGACTGTGAAATGGAGCGTTTCCAAGAGGACCAAAATGCTGCTCGATGAGGCCTGAGAAGAGAAGCAACACTTTGAGGCACAAACCCCTTTGCTAGCTTCCTCCAGCTTGGAGCCCTCATCTGCGAATCTACATTGTCTGGCTGTTCTGCATGTCGCACAGCGGCCTTTGCAAATTCTCTTCTATCTCTGCCCAATCTGAGAAATGACTCTTTTTTTCTTGAATTTTTTCTGAGCCAGTTTTCACTCTTTACTTTTTTCAGATGTCTTTTCTTCCTAAGGGTGGCATCTGCAGATTCTTCTGAAATGTGCACAGATGTTTCCTTTTGGACCTCTGTCTCTTGGCTCATCCTTTCATCTTTGGCGATTTTTTCTTTGAGTGCCATCTTTAGCAAATTGGCCAGCATGTACAGCTTTTTCAGCTCACTTTTGTCAGCCCACTTCATGTCCAGAAAGTCTTCGGCATTCAGCTCACTTAATTGCTTGACTGATTTTAAAAGGTGTGGGGCGAGTTTGTGAAAATGGATGCCTAAATGAGAGTGGTCCTGGGTTACTGAGAGTGCCAGAGTCACATTGTCATGTAATGGTTTCTCAGGCACAATACTGAGTGTGCTGCTGGCGTTCAGTTTTCTGGTTTCTAACACCTTCATTACTTCATCTTGCATCCTATTCAAAGGCTCCTCTGTCTCTGCTCAGAAACAACAGCAAGAAGGAAAAAAAGGAATCATGCAGTGTCTACTGGCAATGAGTTGCAAGGATGGAACTTTGAACTCGACAAATACATGATTATGAGTCATCCTGCCCAATTAATGTCGGATGTGGCTTAGGCTGCAATCCTATACCCATTTATCTGGAATAAGCCCCACTGAACTCAATGGAACTTACTTCTGAACAGACTCAGACTGCACTGTTAGTCACTAACAATGTATGTTAAATAATGAGCAACCAGTGTGGCAGGTCACCTTGGGATGGTCAGCTGGCACCTGCCTGCAGGGGTGGAAGGACCTCTGAGACGGGTTCACCTGGCCTGTGGGAGGAGTCTAGGGACACGTTGAGCTTGAAAGAAACATTGAACTATGCAGCTTCCAGAGGTGGAATTCTAACTCAAGGAGGTAGCCCCCCCCACACGTGATGTGAGACCTCCACTGTTGGTACACCATAACTACATGAATATAGTGTGCCACAAGCATAAAGAAGAACTAGAAATTTGTGCAGAGCCAATAATTCAGGCACATGACCTCAGCCACTGACTACACTATATAACTTTTTGATTAAAATAAAAAAGTAAAAACCTGAACTTTAATTTTCTAAATATTTCTATTGTTTCCTGTTAGCCTAATCTAATACTGAGACCCAGAGATAATAACTAGGTATGCTGGGCCCACTCTTTAGCTAAGTAGGCTGGGCCTGCCCTGAATTCCACCCTTGCAGCTAGCTGCCTTATTGTAAACAAGACTATTGGTCCACCAAGCCCGACACTCTCCTTTCCAGCTAGCAGCAGCTCTGTGCAGTCTCAAGCAGACGGTGGTCCTTTCTCAGACCGACCATCTGAGATCCTTTCAGGTGGAGGCAGCAGGCACCCAGCCAGGGCCCTTCTGTAGGCAAAGCAGGCGTCCCACTCACTGAGCTGTTGCCTTCCCCAGTCCTTGAAGTTTGGAGCTGGCTAGCAGAAATGCTCAGAGGATTCTGGAGAAAAGCACCTTCTGGTTTCAGGGGTGATGCTGTTTGGGGGGCAATTTTACTGTGCATCTAGTACTGCCTGCACGTTTGCACTTGATTTGTGTTCCATTTGTGCTTGCTTCTGCAGCCTTGTATTTTTGGGTGGAAAGGCGGAATATAAAATATATAAATACGTATTTTGTTCACTGTCACTTGTGGTGTTATTTGTTAATGTTTTCTGCTGATTAGCTCATTTTGCAATGTTTTTCTTCCTTAGAGTGGATAGACAGATGGTAGGTAGGTAGGTAGATAGATAGATAGATAGATAGATAGATAGATAGATAGATAGATAGATAGATAGATGATAGAAAAAATACAGCAAGCCTACCGCACAGAGTTGTATTTGCTGCACACGTGTCAGAGCAATCCAACTTGACTGTCTCACACAAAACTTCAATGTCATCCTGAATACGGCAAAGACAGCAGGACATCTTCTTGGGCAAGATGCTGCAGATGAAAAAGGACAAACACCTTACAACTTCTTCTAATTCCCTAGAGATCAGTAACTAGGAGCCTCCAAGCTCAATCTAGCCCTTTCAATGAGGTGCCAATTCACACCTTAGGGGAGGGCCTTTTCAGAAACAGTCTTTTTCTTGAGAGGGAAATATGTTTATCTCAATGCTTTACAAGGGCTAGCTGAAGGGGGTGGCTTTAGCTCTGCTGTGAGGGAAATGTTTGATGTATGTTAAATTCTTACTTGTAGAAGATCATATTCTTTCTTTTATTAAATTTATTTATTACATTTCTAATTAGCCAAAGCTCTTTGGGTGGTTCACAAAACAAACTTAAAATCATAAAATACAATAACATAGTAAAACATCATATAACCCCTAAGTTTACAACAGAATAAAACCAGAGTAAGAACCACAATAAAAGCCAGTAGCAGTGCAAAGATCTAAAAATGCACTAACACAATTTTAAAACCAAGGGCTAAAAAGCCTGGCAAAAAACCCAGGGGGCCATCTTCACGAACAATTTAGTGTGAAGTTAAGAGCAGTATGAATTCCTTTGTGACAGATGATGTTGTCACCAATCCTCTGCCAACCTGCTGCTTCCCTCTTTAAAAGCCACATTTTCTGAATCTCCTTTTATTCTGACTTTTTTTTACTGAAAGTGGCTCCCTGGTGGTTTTGCCACACTGTGCCATGTCCCCCGTGCATTATATCCTGGGTGTGCCTCTGTGACATGGCAGTGATGTGATCAAGAGGGTGGGACGCCCCATTCCCTCTTCTTTCCACAATGGAAGTAGTTTTTCCCATTGAGAAAATCCCCAGGAGCGCAGCAGTGACCCCTCACATTATCACAGTAGTGGGGACACTCATTCACCTTAGCTAGCCTGCTTTTAATCTTTAACAGATCCCCCCATTCTGTGCATGTTTACTGTGCATGTTTACTAAAGGCTAACTTTAGTAACTTGCCCTAAAGCACTCTTTCGCTTTACCAGGGCTCTCTTAAATCGCTATTTTAATGCTGTGCTTCTTTCTGTAGTTTCAAGTTGTTTATCTCTTGTTATGTAAAGGTCCGTTCTCCATGTTTGGGTTTATGGAGCCTGGAGCTTGATTCTCATTGCGAGCAGGGAGAAGGAGAAAGCAAGAAAGGGGGTGTTGGAAGCAATAAGTATGGGACAAGAGTGCTGGAATGGGGCAAAATTGAGAGGCTGAGCTGCTCCCAGGGGGGGCATTCAGATGCTGCACTGGAGAATCAGGGATTTTGGCTTCTCAAGGCAAAAGTGTGCACATAGGGAAAAATGGGGTGGGAGCAATAACTCTGTGGCAGATTGCTGGAATAGGGTGAAATTGGGGTGGGAGAAGCTCTCAGGGGGAGCCATCTGGTGCTGCTCTGGAGAACTGGAGATTTTGGCTTCTTCAGGGAAATCTGCACACATGGAGAAAATTAGTTGCTCTCCATTCATAATAATGTAGTAGTGGAGGGAACCTGGTCAGAGGCAGAAAACAAGCATCTGTCATTGGTTGAGCCAGTCTGATGACGTTCTGTTCTACCCCCCTCCCCTCACGCGGCAGTATGGTCCTTTCAAGTGCTGTGTGACCCCTAAAAACCAGATTTTAAACGTACGCTATACTCAGCTTATCTTTTTTATTTTTTTTATTACATTTATATCCCACCATTTTTCCTCTTTAAGAAACCCAAGACGGCGTATCCTCCTCCTCTCCATTTTATCCTCACAACAACAACCCTGTGAGGTAGGTTGGGCTGCATCCCTGACAGACCAAAGCCGATTCCATGAAAATCCAGATAACACTCCAACACGCTTCTCATTCCGTTGTTGCGAAGATCCCCTCACCCCAGTGCTGAAAAGACCGCAATGTAGGCACCAGGCAAGCCTCTCTGGGGAGGGTGTTCCAGAACCAGAGTGCCACCACTGAAAACGCCCTCCCCTTGGTAGCCACCCTTTGGTACCCAGAGAAGGGCCTCTGTGGATGATCTTAGGGGGTTCTGGCAGCAGGCATATATGGAAGGAGATGACCAGGGAACCTGGTCCCAAGCTGTTTAGGGCTTTATAGGTTAATAGCAGCACTTTGAATTGGGCCTGGAAATGGACTGCCATCCAGTGCAGATCATAAAGCACTGGCGTAATATGATCACCTTGGGCAGCCCCTGTGAACAATCTCGCTGCCCTATTTTGGACCAGCTGGAGTTTCCATACCATTGTCAAAGGCAGCCCCACATATAACGCTTTGCAGTAATCCAGACAAAGCTACCCTGTGTTGCATCTGTTGGGCTTCAGTGTGGCCAGACTCCAGGCCATCCGGTTCTGAGTCACGGGTAGCGCTTTGGGTACTGGTAAATAGTCCCCATGGAAACAACTGCATCTGGTGTGGCTCCAAACTGTCTGTCCAAGTGACCCAGAAATGGATGATGGACCAAAGCAGGCAGGAGTCAAGGTCCAGAGCAGCAGGCCAGGATCAGAGGGGCTCCAACTGTAAGCAAAGGCAGGCAGAGGCCAAGATCCAAGACAGCAATGGAGGATCAAGAGGGCCAGAAGCACATCAATCATCAGAGGCCGTCAGAGGCCAAGACCCAAGGCAGTGATCAGGGAAATGGAGCAGGAGCCTGGCACACGAGACAAGTTGCTCAGATAGTTCCAAGGCCAAGGCTTCACAGGGCCTGATGTGCTGGAACTGCCCCTTGGTGTTGCTGACTGGAGGCTCAGGCAGGCTGGTACTGTAGCCTAGGTGGTTCTGTTAAAGCCCACAGTTCAGCCTATGGGTCTTGCCAGAGAAACAGGATGCTGGTAAGGTAAGGTGAAGCTGGAAGCCTGTCTGCTGGAAACTCTGGCTTAAGACTGACCACTAGTCTAATTTCTTCTGCTTTCTATGTTCCTAGGGGCTCATGACTACCACCAGGGTTTTCAAACTTATTACCATCAGGGAATTCTTTCCACATCAACTTGTTTCCTCCAGACCCCCTGCACATCTGCCAGGAAGCCAAAGGATATTGCAGAAGATTCTGGGGAGTGCTTTAGGACCCCCTCCACTCTCACAGGGTGCTTGCCAGGCTCTGGTGCCCTCACCATTGTTCTGCATGAACTGAGAGTGCACATCACAAGGAGAAGATTGGCAGTGATGCACCAGGATTGACAGTGGTATGCAAGCTGTTTTTCAAGGAAGCTTTGTCTGCCTTTTCTGATCCTTTCATTGAGGAACCTTTGGTAGGTTTCTGAGGAATCCCAAAGTTCTCTGGAACACAGTGTGGAAAGGAAACCAGTGCACTGGAACAACTGCCTCCCCAAAGCAAAACATTCATGATAGCTGAGCTTGCTGAGCAGGAAATTCAACTTACCAGCAGCTCAAGGTACTGGTAAATAGTCCCCATGGAAAATATTTCTACATCTGGAGAGGCTCCAACCTGCCTACCCAGAGGCTTGAGGGTGGGGAGGAGGAAGAGATGGGGGTGATATCTTTTCCAGTTGTCCCCTTCCTCCTCTCTCTTTTTGGAACCTAGCAACAGAAAAAGGTCACACAGAACTTACAGAGTTTTCAGCTGCAGGGAGGTCTTGAGCAGGTCCACCAGTATCTTTGGGGTCATTTCTGTGGCACCAAGGTCCCTGGAAAAAGGACAGAGAATCTTGCCATAAGACCTCAAGTATAAAAGGGGTAAAACTAGGATAAAACAATCTTCTAATCACTAATAAATTCCTTTTATAAATTATTAAACTCTCAGGTGACCAAACTTCGATAAAACTGGCATATAAAAGCAACTTGTTTCAGATTCACCAGATTAGTAATTTTATTGCAAGCCATTTAGCCTTTAACAGAATTTGTTTGAATTTTGAGCAATTAATCCTAATCCAAAGGTTTGGTATCCAATATTTGTAACATGTCACATACGAGACTAAGCAGGTAATACTGATGGTATTTCAGACTGATTTTACGCTTGTTTCTGATGGTTTTGTGTTGGTTGTATTGATACTGTTTTTAATATAAGTTTTGATGTTATGTTAAAATAACATCAAAACTTATATTAAAAACAGTATCAATACAACCAACACAAAACCATCAGAAACAAGCATAAAATCAGTCTGAAATACCATCAGTCAAAATGTTTGTATTTTATTGATAACTTTTGTAAACCACCCAGAGGACTTTGGTAATGGGTTGTATGAAAATGTCATAAATAGACAAATAGATACCAGGTACCAAGAGATACAAAAGAGAGGGAGGGAGAGACAGCCTGTGTAGCAGATACAGTGTCAGGGAGATCCAGTTTCATGAACCTAACTGGGTCAATGGTCCCTCAGCCTAGCCTACCTGACAGGTTTGTTGTGAGGATAAAATGGGATAAATATATCTGCTGCTCTAAAGTCTTTAGAGAAAGAATGGGATCCAAATGTGATAAATAACGGCAACGTTTCAAAAGAAATAAGGTGGTAGTTTTCATTTGGTCAGCTTCTACAGGGGAAAGAGTTTGCTGTTTTTGAAGAAGACACAACTCCACATCCTGCAGAATGGAAAAAGAAGAGGTCGTTGTGGCTTAGCCCAGGCGTCTGCCAGGGGCTCAGTCCTGCCATGTGTCAAGCAATACTAAAGTAAAGAGTGTCTCAAAGCACATCTAGAGGGCATTTCTCTCACCACCAAGTGACCACAGCCTGTCCCTATGCAGCTGGTATTGGCAGGGTGTGGAGAGGAAAGCTTCCAGATCAAGATGGCAACTTCAAAGCAGGCTCGTGCCCTGACTTCCCTTATTTTAAATAATTAAATACAAGATTCAGCCTACATTGATGTCATGCCTCTGGATGAGATTTTGGACTCCTGGTACTAAATACATTGGACTGATCCAGGTGACTCGGTGGTGGCAGAAAAGTAACCCAAGCATATGGTCAATGGAACATTCACTCCTATGTTCCAGCCTAGGCAAGAAAAACAGTTAAAGTATCAATACAAAACAGACTTTGGAGCTGAGGTCTGGCAGGCAATGCCCAGCACTATGACAGTTACTGGTGGGTACTTCCAGGTGCAGGGCTCCTAGCACCACCAATCAAAAGGCCTTATGCAGTAATTCCATCTTTTTCCCTTAGCAGATTTCCTTGCGGTAAGGAAAAAGATGGAAGATGTGGTGAGAAAACACGAGAGGGCGACACGTGGAAGACAACATTACCTGGCCCCTGCCACTGTGGCATTCTGTGAATGAGGCAGGGCAATGGAACCCCAGAAGCCTCGCCTGGAAGCACGCGATAAGCCAGGGGTGCAGAACCTCAGGCCCAGGGACCAAATCCAGCCTTCCAGGGGTCTCCCCAGAAGGCCAGGCCCCTACCCCTGGCCCCACCCCCTTTACCCCACCAACCAATCTTTGGGTGGTTTCTTGGTTTTTGTGCAGTTTCCCCCCCACTCTAAAAGGTTGAAACGCCTCTCCTAAGGCCGAGTTACTGGCAGGAAGAGCTTGAAGTGGAAATAGGCTGGTATGTTTGGGATTTAAGCCCTGCCCCTTTTGCCACCACTGGAATGCAGCCCCCAAAAGCTTCTCTGAGGTGGAATTTGGCCCTCAGACTGAAAGAGGTTCTGCACCCCTGTGGTAAGAAGTGTTATTTATTTAATTTTATTAGTTAGATGTCCATCTTGCCTTTCTTCCAAGGAGTTCAAGGAGGCATACATGATTCCCCTTCCCCGCCATTTTATCCTCACAACAACCCTTTGAGGTAGGTTAGGCTGAGAGATAGTGACTGGTGTAAGGTTATGCAGGGAGCTTCATAGTTCAGTAGGATTTGAACCAGGGGGGAGGCTACAGGCTTTCCCCAGAGTAACAGTAACCCTGCACAGCAGTATCTGTCCAAGTACAGAAAAATCCACAATGAAGGCAAAAGCAAATTCCTTTCAGGTACTTACAGGAACTTCAGTGAAGGCAGTTTGTAAAAACAGGCATCCTCAATGACTGTCAGTGGATTATGGTTGAGAACCCTGCAGGGCAAAGTGGAAGAAATTAAAGGACCTGGTTACCAGCATAGGGAATGGTGGATCAACACAAAACAGGAAGGCACTCAAGGAGCTTACAAGCAGCAGACCAGCCCAAGACCGTTTATTGCCCCCAGTAGACGAAAGGCTGTGTCACAGTGTCCTTAGAGCAGGTGTGGGCAGCCTTCTTGCCTCTAAGGGCCACACGCAATGGTGGGCAGTGATTC
Source organism: Heloderma suspectum (assembly GCF_057233095.1). Taxonomy (NCBI): domain Eukaryota; kingdom Metazoa; phylum Chordata; class Lepidosauria; order Squamata; family Helodermatidae; genus Heloderma; species Heloderma suspectum. The sequence goes on along the minus strand of NC_139462.1, from coordinate 126,411,199 downwards.
AAGGACCCCAGGCTGGGGCTTGATATGGCCCCCTCGGACACACACATGCACACACACATGCTCACACATGCATGCAGCCTTCCCAGTGGCAGAAGGCCCCAGGTTTGATCCCTGGCAGCATCTTCAGGCAGGGCTAGGAAAGAATCCTGCCTGAAACCCTGAAGAGCAGTTGCTGCCAGTTCATGTTGACAGTCCTGGGCTGGATGGGCCCACGGTCAGACTGGGTATAGGGCAGGTTCCCACAGGGAGGGTTAACCCTCTCATCCCTGTGCACCATGCCCCCCCTCATACACATTAATGGGGAGGAGCAGCCCACGGGAAGGGCCATAGCTATGTGCCATTCTCCCCATGTAAACGGCACCTCCACAAGCCCACCGAACAGCTGAGAGGCAGGTGTGGGGAACACGACGTGCAGGAGAATTTGGTGGAGGTGGTGGCAAAACGTGGTGGAATCCAGTGGCCTCTTGGGCACGCATGTGGACTGCAAGAAAGGCTTCCAAGGGCCTCAGGTTGCCCACAGATGCCTCAGAGACACTGCCAGCTCTTAACTTCTAAAAGGAAAGTAATGATGGGGCTCAACTCTGTCTGAAAATGTGGAAGCTCTTTCCCCTAAACCTTCATGTGTGGGGACTGTCTGTACGATTCCCTCCTTGGTGAGGGAAACGCACTTATACCTGCTCAGGGACATTGCTATCTACTCATACTTCATGCATCCTAAGGCTGAGTGCTGGCACTGGAGACAGATGTGGAGGCTGAGCCCTGGCACACATTTTTTGCAGAGGGTCCTGGGATGCCCCTGTGCTGCTTCCCTGGTGCTCCAATAGTCACTGGGCTCAGCAACTGCTTGGGTTCCTCCTTGTACAATCTGGCTCAGACTTCCTCAACTTGGTGCCCTCCAGATGTGTTGGACCACAACTCCCATCATCTTCAGCCAGCAAGGCCATTTGTTGGGAAAGGCTGGTCTGGCCAATTTTTATGAACAGTGTTGAATCCAGATCTGTGAAATCTTGTTTTTATGTTTGTGATTTGTATTTGTTTATTATTACATTTACATCCCAAATTCTTTCCTCCTGCAAGGAACCCAAGGAGGCTTACATGGTCCTCCTCCTCTCCGTTTTATTCTCACAACAACCCTGTGAGGTAGGTTGGGCTGAGAGTCTGTCACTGGCCCAAAGTCACCCAGTGAGCTTCCATGGCTGAGTGGGGACTAGAACCTGGATCTCCTGAGTCCCAGTCCAACACTCTAACCGCTGTACCACACTGGCTCTCTATTTGTATTTTTTGTCTCCTGTTTTGAATTATTTCAGAAGGAAAAAAGCTAATAATGAAAACGTTCCAGAGGACTCAAAGGGTATTTTCCTGTGCTATCTGAATGGATGGGTATAAATGTGATACAGGTTTGAATCAGCAGGAAATGGATTTACGTTTGCATTCTAATCTCTGGACAGTTTTGCTGTCATCTGTGAAGAGATGTGCCTTGCCCAAGCTTGTACAAAGGCACTTGCTTGGACACCTGTGGGGAGCAAGAATTGCTGCTAGGCAGGGGCGTAGCTAGGCCTGGATCTATTCCTTCGAGCCCCGAGTATCCATTGATACCAGTGGAAGATTTTATTTTAAGCTTGGGGTGGGGGCAATTTTCCCCACCCCCCTACCCCAGGAGGGAAAGAGAGAGAGAAGTAGGAAGGGGAGAGAGAAGTGGGGATGGGACATGAGAGATTGCAGATTGCCCAAATTCATGTCTATAAATACTACTTATTAGTGAATAAATATGTTATACAGGTTTTTAAGCGAGACTGGAATAGGGAACTAGATTGTCCCATTTTGCCTAATCAGTGGATTGCTGCTTTGGCATCTGTGCCTGTCATGTCTGTGGATCTTAGGCTGTGTTTAATTCAGCAAAACCTTTTGTTTTGTATCTATTGGAGGCTGCAATGTCTCCTTAATAAGGGCTTGTCTAATTCGGCTAATTGCTGGTGGTGCAATGCAGCCAATGCTTCCTTTAAACATATGTTTTGGCAATATCCTGTAGTTGCTTCTTTTGTGGAGGAGATTATTATATGGATAAATTTTGTTCTGGAACAGTCTTTAATATTTGCTGATGTACATGCTCTTTTTAAACTGTCTACCTGCTTCTTGGAAATTAATGGTCAGTGTAAACTGCTGTTTTCTGCTGGGGGAAAAAAAAGTGCAGAAAAGAGCAACTAAAATGATCAAGGGGCTGGTGCATCTCCCCTATGTGGGAAGGTTACAACAGCTGGGATTGTTTAGCTTGGAAAAAAAGAGGGTAAGGGGAGACATGCTAGAGGTGTACAAAATTATGCATAGTGTGGAGAATGTGGATAGCGAGATTTTTTTTCTCCCTCTCACATAATACTAGAACCTGAGGTCATCCCATGAAGCTGATTGGTGGGAGATTCAGGACAGATAAAAGGAATTACTTCTTCACACAGCGCATAGTTAAACTGTGGAATTTGCTACCACAAGATGTAGTGATGGCCACCAACTTGGATGGCTTTAAAAGGGGGTTAGACACATTCCTGGAGGAAAAGCTATCAGTGGCTACTAGTCTTTATGGCTATGTGCTACCTCCCATACCAGAGAGAATGAGCCTATGTACACCAGTTGCTGAGGTACATGGTCGGGAGGGTGCTGTTGCACTCATGCCCTGCTTGTGGTTTCCTAGTCAACAGCTGGTTGGCCGCTGTGTGAACAGAATGCTGGACTAGATGGACCCTTGGTCTGATCCACCATGCCTCTTCTTATGTGTTCTTATGATATTGCAACATTGGAAGGTTAAATGTTCAGCTCCTATAATGCACTGGATTGAGGACCTTACAATGCTTTCAATATTTGAACAGGTGTTGAATGGATACTTATTTGGATATCTGGTCCATTTTTGTTGAAGCATATGTATAAATGCAAGAAAGTTGTATTTTTGTATGCATTCATTGCTATGATATAAAAATCTATGTATGTATATTGAAAAAAAAGGTGTGTATGGGGGGAACCATAGGTAGCACTGATAAGAAATCAGATAAATATGAGAGGCAAAATACAGGAACTTGAGAACCAAACATCATTCCTCATAGGAGGCTACAGCTGTCCTTGAGAGGACAATGGCATTGGGTCGTCATGTTGACTTCTCAGCTCCATTTTGCTACAAGTTCAGTAATGCCATGTGGGTGAGGTATTTTATTACTTTAAAACCAATGCTCCTAGAACTAAACTTAAAATTCTTTAAAACGTGTTTTATTTGTAACAATGATGTATTTTTTGTATTTGTTCAATGCTCTTATTTCAAATGTGAATCATGTAGTAACTGCTTGAGATTTTAAAGTAAAAGATGAAAAGACACACCTGATCTCAGACTCTTCTTAAAAAAAAAAAAAAGCTCTGTGTGTTAATACTAGGAATAATGTAAACTTACAGTTCCTTGATGACACTTTGTATCTGGAATATGGCATGGAGTATGTTACCTGCTGATCCATGACCAGCTAAATACAAAAATCCCATTTCATAATACCCCTAGTTAAGGACAAGTCTGTCACAGTACGTTTGGGGGGTTGGTGTATCCTTATGGGGTCCCTTCTGACTCAGTGATTCTTCATTGTAAGGGTGATTCCAGATTAGGCTTTTATTGCGCCATCACCCTGCCTCATTCACAGAATTGTATGGGGGGGGGGGCAGACAACGTTGTCTTCCACTCATAACCCTCTCATATTTTTCTATCACTTCTTCTATTGTTTTGCTTACCACAGAAAATGTTAGGACTCCTCCAACTGGAAGCACTCTAAGATTTCTGTGAATGGCTTTACTTTCAATGTAGGCTGCCTGAGGCATATTTGGACAGTGCCTTGGATTTACTAATAATCCTGGCAAAGTACCCATTACTTTCCTTTTGTTAAGGAGATTAATTAGTTTTCAAAAAGACCAAGGAAATGTTCAGAGACTCCTTCCAGAAGGGGGCTGTGAAAGTTTGAGGCCTGCAGAAGCAAAAGGAAAAAAGGTCATAGAATCATAGAATAGTAGGGTTGAAAGGGGCCTACACGGCCATCGAGTCCAACCCCCTGCTCAATGCAGGAATCCAAGTCAGAGCATCCCTGACAGATGGCTGTCCAGCCTCATCTTGAAGGCCTCCAGTGTGGGAGAGCCCACCACCTCCCTAGGTCATTGGTTCCATTGTCGTAATGCTCTAACAGTCAGGAAGTTTTACCTGATGTTCAGCTGGAATCTGGCTTCCTGGCACTTGAGCTCATTCTTCTGTGTCCTGCACTCTGGCATGATCGAGAAGAGATCCTGGCCTTCCTCTCTGTGACAACCTTTCAAGTACTTCAAGAGCGCTATCATATCTCCCCTCAGTCTTCTCTTCTCAAGGCTAAACATGCCCAGTTCTTTCAGTCTCTCTTCATAGGGCTTTGTTTCCAGTCCCCTGATCATCTTTGTTGCCCTCCCCTGAACCCTCTCCAGTTTGTCTGCATCCTTCTTAAAGTGTGGTGCCCAGAACTGGACACAGTACTCCAGTTGAGGTCTAACCAGTGCTAAGTAGAGGGGAACTAGTACTTCCCAGGATTTGGAAGCTATGCTTCTATTAATGCAGCCCAAAATAGCATTTGCCTTTTTTGCAGCCACATCACATTATTGGCTCATATTCAGCTTGTGGTCGACAACAATTCCAAGATCCTTCTCGCTTGTAGTGTTGTTGAGCTACGTATTCCCCATCTTGTAACTGTGCATTTGGTTTCTTGTTCTAGGTGCAGAACTTGGCATTTATCCCTATTAAATGACATTCTGTTGTTTTCTGCCCAGCACTCCAGTCTATCCAGATCACTTTGAATTTTGTTTCTGTCTTCCAAAGTATTAGCTATCCCGTCCAATTTTGTGTCATCTGCAAATTTGATCAGCGTTCCCTGCACCTCCTCCTCCAAATCATTAATAAAAATGTTGAAGAGAACTGGGCCCAGGAATGAGCCCTGTGGTACCCCACTCGTTACCTCCCCAGTTTGAGAAGGTCCCATTGATAATTTATTTTATATATTTCATTTCTATACCGCCCAATAGTCAAAGCTCTCTTTGTTTAGATAAAGCTCTCTTAATCAAAGATAAGCACTCTTTGAGTCCAATTCTGTAGCCAACTGTGGATCCACTGGATCGTTGTTTCATCTAGCCCACTTTGAGCTAGTTTGCTCATTAGGATATCATGGGGCACTTTGTCGAAAGCTTTGCTGAAGTCGAGGTATATTATGTCTACAGCATTCCCACGGTCCACAAGGGAGGTGACTTGATCAAAAAATGAGATTAGATTCGTCCGGCAGGATTTGTTCTTGACAAATCCATGTTGGCTTTGAATCATCACTGCATTGTTTTCAAGGTGCTTACAGATGGATTGCTTTATAATCTGCTCCAGAACGTTCCCAGGGATTAATGTCAGACTGACTGGTCTGTAGTTCCCAGGTTCCTCCTTTTTACCCTTTTTGAAGATAGGGATAACATAAGCCCTCCTCTAATCATCTGGCACTTCACCCATCCTCCATGATTGCTCAAAGAGAATAGACAGTGGTTCTGAGAGTTCTTCTGCCAGTTCCTTTATGACTCTAGGATGCAGTTCATCTAGCCCTGGGGATCTGAACTCATTCAAAGTAATTCGGTGTTCCTTGACCATATGCCTATTGATCTCAAGCTGCAATCCTGCCCCTTCAGCCTGTACTTCGCCTTTGCTAGGGGGCTCATAGACCCTCTTTTGGGAGAAGTCTGAGTCAAAGTAGGAATTGAGCACCTCTGTAAGGCTTAGAGGCCGGGGTTTTTTTTTGGGGGGGGGATATCCCTGATAGTTGAGTTTCATTTTCATTTCCCCAGCTAAGTTTCATTTCTTCAGATTTGAAGCAGCACTTTCAGTTTTGGGGGAGGAGGGTTTAAAAAGGGGGCGTCAGAAAGACCAGGGTGGTAAAAGCAGAGTCAGGAGACCACAGCCTGAAGAGGGAGCAGGAAGAAGCAGCCTAGAGGAGTCTATGTACAGCTAAGGTAAAGGAACTTGTGTTTTGCAACTTTTATTTTAAGGCCTTTTGTATCACTCAGCTCTGCTTGCTTTAAATTTACTAGTAAACTGTTGTGGTTTAACCCCAAGTGTCTGGTGTGTCAATCACCCCACGTCTACAGCCTAAACCCTACATTATTGGGAAGGGGAAGTTAAAAAAAAAAAAAAGTGGGACTCGTAAGGAGGCAAGAGATCCTTAAGGAGTTGCTCAGGGGGTCCAGGTCATAAGGGGAAATCTGACAGGGGCATTTCTTTCTTCCTCCACCTTCTCTTCCCTCCCTTCTTTGGGCATGAGATCACCAGGCTGTGACTCAGTGAAGAAGCTGGCAGGTTTGGGGAAACGATTCAGGGACAGGGCTAAACTCCATGCCACATTAAGTACGTAGTTATCGTGCAGCTGATCCTCACTTTTTAACCTCAAAGTAAGCACACAAGGTGCCAATCTGGATCTGGACCACTGGGCATGGGCAGGGAAGGTTTAAACTTTCCCACCCAGGCACTTCCCTCCTAAATGCACCTAAATTCTCTTTAAAATGTTACAAAAAAACTCAATTGGTGCCAATTTAGTTTTTCTTCTTTTAGCTCCTCTGTGTGTGTGTGTGCATGTGTGCACGCGTGTGTGAAACTGGGGGGCAAGGAGTGGCTGAGTGGGAAGGTTTAAACCTGCCCTACCAGCGTGTAGTGGCCCTGATCCAAATTGGGGCCCTGCAAACTTACTTCGAGGTACAAAAAGTGAGGATCAGTTGCATGGTCTATATTTAAGATATAGGGTTTTAGCCCTTAGACACAGTCAGGGGGCTGAGTAGGAGCTCTGTAACTGCATGTTGCGGCGGGGTGGTGGTGGTGGTTAGTTTCTCCAGGGATCTGATGCAATGAACTTTGGACATCTGTTGGGGTGTCAATGCTGTGAATCCCCATCTATGCTCAGCCTGTATATATGTGTAAATACACCATATATCACAGAATACCTGTCAGTCTCCAGTGACCTCATTTTAAGGAAACCAAGCCCTGAATAAAGCACCCCCGATCCCCGAAGTTCTCACCACTTGGAGAACTGGGCTGTGAGCTCATAATGATGCTTTATAAAAACAGAGAAGTCTTAGGGTAAGCCTGCTACAGAGCTGTTGCTTCTGACTTAAAAGCCCTTTCCATTAACCCCAGATATGTCCTTGTGGGCTGTGGTTACTGAGTGACAGGAGAGCTGTTCTCTGTACATGCTCACAGACCATTATATGCTACATCTTCCAGGTCTGAGGGTGCCATTCAAAACAATAACACTGTTTGAACCCTAGGTCAAACAAGCCCTTTAATCTCCCATAGGCATTAGCTAATACAGCTTTTGCCTCTGTGCTAGAGGCTGGCTGCTCTTATTCACTAGCTTGAGAAGTTTTGCTTTCACTTACAGCTTGAGCAAAAACTGCATTCCATGCCAAGCCCGAAATGCCCCCTGAGTTATCCGCTCAATAACGTTGCCACTGAGATTTCTGTGAAGAGAAACAGAAACAAGAATTGTGTATAGTATTTTACATTGTACAAAATAAGCTTTAAACACATGCACACCCAAGGTAGGCAAAGAACGGAGATCTTTCTTTCCTATCCCTGCTGGATAGTGCATGTGAAATTGCCACATACAGTCACAGCATCAAAATATGAGGGTGATTTCCCCCTTTCTCTGATGGAGCAGCAGGTCTCTTTGACTCTTCTCCCCAGTATCCACTCCTGACTCCCTCAGTTATCACTGCCAACCAAGTCCTCTGCTGACTGTAGCTCTGGTGCATATTTCTGAGGGGGGCCATAGTTTAAGCCTACCTCAAAGCGACACACTCTTAACTGATTATTTTGGACTCACAGTAAGTCCTATACCTGTCACTTTTCCCTTAGCCCCGCACTTCCCTTCAAATGCCCAGACATACACAGACGAGAGGTTTCAGTCTGCCGCTTTTAATCCATTACTTCACAGGGTCATACAGATGCAAATTCTCAGAGAACCTCTACAAGGAATGCTTTAAGGGGATTCAAATGGAATTTACACGAGTTGCCCGCCATGTGAAGAGGGAGGTGGTCTCGCTAGCCTAACTTAAGGGGGGGAGGTCCCTCTCTTCGCGTGAGGCCTCTAAATGCAGCTTCTCACGCAAGGCCAATTGGGTAGACCGTCTAAGTTCCGCCCCTGCCTTCTCTCTCTTTACTCTGCGCCTGCACCTGGCATCTATTAGGTCAACCTCCTGTTCGCTGCCTCCCCCGGGCGGGGTGGGTGAGGAGGGACCCTCAAGCTCAGCCATCTGTACGTTTGTGACCTGAGAAGCAGGCCTACTCATATCTGGACTAGCCTGGGAACACACCTCCCCCATGTCTGATGGTTCTCCTTTAGAATCTGAACTGCTATCCCGCTCCCTGTGCTCAGAAACACCCCTGACAATACCTCTGCAGATGCTCAGAGGCACTTTGGTGATTTCCCATTTCCCAGGGCTGTGCTCTGGCTCTGAGAGTCAGATTCTAGGACCGATTCTAAGACTGAGCCCTGACTCAGCCTTGGTACCTGAGACTTCAAGCACATGCAGAGTGCATTTTCCCCCTCAGCAATGAGTCATCCCATCCCATCTGAGATTATGGAGCAAGGCTTCCACAGTGAGTGGAAGCAAGCTTGAACCCCAGCTCCCCAATGCTTTAAGAAATGATGAGGGAAGGGAAGCCACTTCTAGGGTGAGGGCTTTGCAGATTGAGGACCATGGTGCTGAAAGCCATTCTGTCCCTGCTGCCCTTCTCCCAGCTTAAATCATTTTATGTTTATTGACTTACATAAACTGTAGGAATGGGACAGGTTCAAATGTGTTTCTCTCGATGATCTGGATTTTATTACATGACAAATCCCTGTGTAAAACAAAACACAGAGCTGATTCTATTAAAGAGATATCCAATCCCACCCCACCCCTCGTATCTGCTTTGCCTTTTTTCACTTGATGCTGTTGGCCTGCATCCCTCTGTGTTGATAAAGGACAGCAATCTGTGCACCCCAAATTAGCATATTGATCAGAGCTGCACTGAATTTCACACATGGCAAGTGTGCTTGTGTAGTTGTTCCTCCACGCATCCAGCTTGCCCCATGACCCATGTTTATGATACCACTGCGACACTATTAGCCATGAACAGCTTTTCAGTACTGACAAATGTTTACATCTACTGCAAAACCTTTGGATGTCAAATTCTGATGGGTAAATAGCACATACTTCCCCTGTCCTGAAAAGACTCTGCAGAATACCTTGCAGAGTAAATTTTTGAGGAGAATGTTGGGGGACAAATTGGTTTCAGCTCCAGAAATTTCCAAAGTTTAACTTGAAGGACCCATTAAAAACAAACACTGAGTCATGTAAATATTTTAAAGCAGCAATGTTAATATTAACTTGCTAAAGTCAATATTTTATACCAGGAGGTTTTTCTCTTTAAATTCCCTGAATCTGACAGGATGCATAAAGAATGTGGTAAAAACATAAATAAAGAATGTGGTAAAAACATATTTTCTTTGGTTATTTAATACATCACTCTTCACAGATTTGATTTCAGGACAGTTTATAAATTAAAGATATAAAAATACAAAGCATTAGCAGGGGACAGTCCTTTGTTTGAAGGTGTCCTCTATTTGATGGGCTGCCCAGTCCAAGTCTGGTTTGAGGGCAAAGAACCACAAGGAGGGAGAGCAGCACGGGCCTTGAAGTTTCCCATCCACTGTTAGCACCTGGGCAGCAGACTGAGCAGGCAGGCACACAGGTCACCTAGACAACAGTCTTCCACATTATGGTGAGATTAATTATATCTCTATTTAAAGCATAGTAATTATTTCCAAATTTGCATCTATACATGTACGTTAGTATTTGCAGGTTTTATGCAAATGTGTTATCTTTCAGTGCCATGTCCAGGTTTTTGAGAGCCCTTGGGCAAGACACCCTCAATGGGCCTCCTCCCTCAGTGGACCGGTTTGCACAATCACCACAGCCCACCATGGCTTATTTAAGCCATAGTGGGTTGCGGTGCATGCTGGCCGCCATTTGGAATATTCAAGCTGCAGTTGGCGGTCACTGTGGCTTACTGTGTCGTGCGAACCCAGCGAGGGTGGCTTATGCGAGGGCTGAACAACCCTCACATAACCCTAAAACAGCTCATGCTCAGTGAGTCTGCTTGCTCACCACCATTGCCACCAACTGCTGTGGCTCCTCATCCTCTTCCTAATCATTGCCACTGCTTGTTTGCTTGAGAGGCAGAGCAAGCAGCCAGTGGTGCCTACTGTTTCTCCTTCTCACCATCGCCATTGTCTGGGTCAGAGCAAGAGGCAGGTGAGCAAGCAAGTTGCAATGGTGACAAGGAGGACAAATTCCAGGGGGCTCTTGTCAGAGGGCCCCTGCTGGGGTGTGGGCCCTCAGCAGATGCCCAGCCATGCCTACCCTTGACACCAGCCGGGTCCTCTTTTCTCTTCTCTTTTTGGTATAACATTTCCTCTTTCTGGCGATGGGTAGGTGGGGGAAGGTGGAAGTGGATTTTGCTACACAAACTGATCCCATCATGAATGGTCAGATTCCATAATTAAGCTGGGGCCATCTAGTAGACAGGGTTCCCAGTTATGGCATGCGTGCAGTAGGTCTTAGTGACTAAGACATAGCTTTACACAGAAATATATGCAGTTATGTATTACATGCGTGTTACATCCAAACTCAAAGGGAAAGATCTAACAACAAAGTATGGAATATCTCTGTTTCCTGTAACTTGAAAATATTTTTCTTTTCTGGTAGCTCCAGCTCCTGGGCTACCACTACCAGCTAGTCATCTCTGGTCTAAACAAAGCCAGCCCTGGAGCCATTTTACCAGAAGGCTGAGGCATGGGCAAATAAGGTGCTGCTAGAAACAGGAACTTACAAGTGCGTCAGTGAAAGCAAGCCATCCAGAGAGGTGTTCTGCAGTCTGCTCAAGCTGTTGCTCTTGAGAACCCTGGAGCAGTGGAGGAAAGTTTGAGAACATCACACAGACAAGATCACAGCCTTGCCTTCTGCCTAAACTGACTGGCCATATCCACCACGCTGTCCTTCACTCAGAAATTCCAGTCCAGCTGCAGCCATGAGCAATTCACACATAACGACCAGTGGCTGCAAATGGAGATGCACATCCCCTGCTCACATAAAAATATATATCTAACTAGCTCAGTAATGCCCCAAATCCATTACATAAGGGAGATAGGAATGCATATCTGTTTCTAACTCAGTTACATTTATGGAAGCTTACACTTGGGGATTACCATGGCTGGTTTGGGGTAACATTATCTTTACAGCCTTTGCACATGACTCCGTTACTGCCTCAGCTATAACATGCCAGCCCCAAATGGAGATTTAGGCTTCTTTCCTTCATCCTGAAGTCCCCACTCCCTGCCCTATTTTAAAAACTGTATACAACTACAACCAGAATAGATATTGTTGGCTGGGGATTATGCGAGTTGTAGTCCAACACATCTGGAGGGCACCAGGTTGGGGAAGGCTGGTTTAAATATTTGTATTCTGATCACATTCTGAAATGTAAATCAGAAAGAAAAGTTAAGATGCTCCGTGTATGCTGCCAAGCTTTGAAAAAAATTATCATTCTACTTGGGAAACTTGGATATAGGAATCTCCTCAGCATTTTGGCAGAAGAAGCAATGTTGTTAGCTCTGAGGTATCTACCACTTCGGGTAATCAAATGTATCTTTATCAGTGGCAAAACCTATGGTGAATTGTGAGTTATGGTTGAACTGAACACACAAAAGCTGGAAAGTCGTTTTTCCAACCATAATGCCAGCCCCCTTTCAAACCACACTGTGCCTTGGGCAAAGGGACTGGCACATATGTGACAAATGACGAAGGGCAGGAGCCCACCGGGATGCACGCAGGACTGTGGAACCACAGGGCTCTGGGACCGATCGGTCAGCCACCCTTCTGCCGGGGCAGGACACAGCCCCTGTAATTCCCTCTCCCTACCTTGATTGCTTGACCTGGACCAAGCTGTTCTGCCTGGGCTCCAGAGGGGCCCTTTAACCCCGCTCCGCCTGCTGCATGCCACGGCCCAGCACCAGCATTCTGAAGGCTCCAAACGACCTCCCTCAATACAAACAAGTGGGGGTGGTTTTTTGGGGGGGGGCGGGAAGCTCATATCTCCCCCAATCCTTGACTGATCTTGTGGGATTTTGAACTCGCTGCTAGTTAACCCATTCTCTTCAAGCCTGGCAAATTTGGTGGCTTTCCATCCATTTTCATGAGATAGGCGGTTGGTCACGCCTTTTCACTCTTCGAATGTTCACACTCAAAAAAGATTTCTACCATATCCTATGCACTAGAAGAACTCCCCACAGACATATCTCAAAGGGTAGTGCTAACTTCTGTCCACGACGCCCTACATGAGGAGTGAATCATAACATCCCATAGTAAACTTTGCTATGCACCAAACCTGGGTAATCCACTGGAAAATTGCGTAGCTATCTATGTGCAAAACTTTGGGCAGATCGGACAAGGGAGGAACTTAGCTACGCCCCCAAAACTGACTTTTTGCCCCTATGGGAAAAACACGCAAAATGGTGTTCCCAACCATAACTATGGGTGGCCCAATTGGGCCACCCCAATTAACTCAAAAAGCTGCTGAGAGCTTATAAGAAACTTTCCCAACAATCCAAGTTTCAATTGACTTGGATTCCTGCATTGAGCAGGGAGTTGGACTCGAGGGTCTTAGGCCCCTTCCAACCCTACTATTCTATGATTCTGTGATTCTATGAATTAATTTCAACATAGCCTTGATCTGTCCAGCTCAGGTCTTGGACAGACTACCTTTACTGCCAGTAACATTCCCCCCCTCCACACACACAACTTCACCATGTCTGAGAAACTGGCCAAAACCAAGGCAAAATTTCAGTGAAAAGTCTGAATACGAGAGAATACTCACAAGTACTCAGCCCAAGGATAGGCCCTCCACACCTGTTTTCCAATGGAAGAAATTGCATTACCAGTGAAGTCCCTGAGAAAAAAGAGAAACATGGGGAAATGAAGTTCAATGGATACCAATGTGTAGGAGTGCCTCCAAGTAAACACCAAGCAAATCTCCAAAGCAAGCGGTTAATTTCTAGAGATTCCGCAGTTGACGCAACCCCCCTCCCCCAAACCCTGTCTTCTGAACCCGGAAGCCCTGCCAACACATAATTTCAGTTTTCTGAGGGCAAGCGGCAGTTATGTAGAAGAGAGGGACTCCACTCATGCTCAGAAGTATTCTCATCTTTTTTATTATCTAAGACAGCCGTCCCCAATGCTGGTGCCCTCCAGATGTGTTGAACTGCAGCTCCCATCATTTCTAGCCAACACAGCCATTGGCCCTGCTGGCGGGGAATGATGGCAGTTGCAGTCCAACCCATCTGGAGGCCCCAGCGTTGGGACAGCTGGTCTAAGAAATCAGATCTTAAGAAGGAGCTGGTGCTGTTAATCCAGACAGTCTCTGTTAAATGCCTTAGTCAGCAGGGGAAACTTCCTGGCCTGGTTTTGCAGTGGTAAAAAGAGCTGCACTGTGACATTGCTGCTCATTACACAGCTGTTAAGAAGCAGAGGAGTCCTGCCAGGAAAAAACATGGTAACCCTATGAAGGGAAGGTAGTGCAGGCCTGCTGTTCCAGGCTGGGTTCTTTTAAAACTACAGCCCCCTTGGCCAAAAGAGCTGCTGTCAATGGCTCCTCCTCAACAATCCCACTTCTTAACGTCCGGTTTATTTCTTTTAAGGTCTTCTCTGCTTTTCCTGGGTCTCTTATTCCTAATAAATCCAGTGGTGCAGCTATGGGTGGACCTCAGGCTGAGTGCTGTATGCCGTAGCCCGGCCCAGCCCCCGATGACCATCTGGATGATCAAGGCAGGTGCAGACAGGCCTGGTGTCAGCCTCTTCACTGTTTGCCACAGCATTCTTTCTTTCTTTTAATTTTTAATAACTTTTAATAATTAAGACATGAATGTACATGGTTATAGACAATCATTTTATTATTTTTACTTTTAAAATATAATAACCTTTTCTGCAACAAAATGATGTTGCAATAAATACTTTATGCTGTGATGGTGTAAAAGCCAGAACAGAATGGAACGGCCCAGAACGGTCCCTTTCTTTAAAAAAGAAAAAAGAAAAAAATAACACACCAAAAATAGTGGCATGCGTTAGAGACACTTGAGAACGATATTTTAGGACTAAACCCCTTGCAATATTATATTATTATTTATCCCATAATGCCAAAAACACATCTGGAACAGAACGGAATGGCCTGGAATGGCCACTTCCAAATGAGCTAAATCAACCAAATTCACCAGTCACACATAACTACAAGGGGCTGCTGCAATAAGCCACAAAACATCCACAGAAACCACATTCTGATACCTGTTCTGGTCAACCCCCAGTATTACAAAGAAAATGGCCCAGAACGGCAACTTCCAAGTGAGCCAAATCAACCAAACTTACCAGTCACACATGACTAGATGGGGTTGATATAACAAGCTACAAAACTTCCACAGAAACCACATTTCAGTATCTGTTCCGGATAATAGTCCATATCCCACAAAACAGGCTGGAATGACAACTTCCAAGTGAGCCAAGTCAACCACATTTACCAGGCACACATAGCTAGAGGGGAGGGGTGCAATGAGCCAGAAAATGTCCACATTAACCATATTTCTGTAACTGTTCCAGGCAATAGTCCACCTTCCAGAAAAATGGCCTGGAACGGCAACTTCTACGTGGTTTTCCTGGAAGTTTTGTAGCTTATTATATCAGTTCCATCTAGTCATGTGGTTGACTTGGCTCACTTGGAAGTTGCTGATCTGGGCCTTTTTGCAGAATATGGACAATTGCCTGGAATGGCTACAGAAATGTGGTTTCCGTGGAAGTTTTGCAGCTTATTTTATCAATCCCATCTAGTCTTGCGTGACTGGTGAGTCTGGTTGCCGGTTCACTTAGAAGTTGCTGTTTCAGGACATTTTTCTGCAAGGCAGATTATTGCCTGGAACAGCTACAGAAATGTGGTTACTGTGGACGTTTTATGGCTCATTGCACCCCTGCCATGCAGTTATGCGTGACTGGTGAGTTTTGTTGATTTGGCTCACTTGGAAGTTGCTGTTCCGGGCCTCTGTTCTTGAATACGGACTATTGTTTGGAATGGGTATCGGAATGTGGTTTCTGTGGATGTTCTGTGGCTTATTGCATCAGTCCCTTGTAGTTTATGTGTGACTGGTGAAATTGGTTGATTTAGCTCATTTGGAAGTGGCCATTCTGGGTCATTCTGTTCTGTTCTGGATGTGTTCTGGGCATTATGGGGTAAATAATAATATAATATTGCAAGGGGTTTAGTCCTAAAATATTGTGTTCAAGTGTCTCTAACACATGCCACTATTTTTGGCATTTTCCATTCGATTCCGTTCCAGCTTTTACATCATCCCCTTCATTCTCAAATAAATGTGTTAAGCATCAGGGTAAGATAAGAAACTTTTATTTTTATTCCTGTAATCACAGAGATACTATAATTTAAGTGAGTTTAAAATGGAAAACTGCACATGCTCAGAGTTTTTTTGCTTTTTGTTTTAAATCAGGATTGGCAAACAATTGGGTGTTTTTGTTCTAAGATATCAGGAATGTAAAAGCAGCTGAAAAGCATTGAATGGTGAGGTAGGGCAAGAAGAAAAATGTTGACCTGACTCAGCTTTGCTTGATACTTGATAGAGGACCGACCTAGACTGGACAGCCGGGGTGGGGATTGTTGTAGTCCATAGAAGTTCCATCTGGCTCACCAGGAAACCCCTCTGCCATGGAACGGGCTTTGAGTGCCTGCATCTGGTGGTAGGCCAGAGAGTTTAGTCTGCTGCCCAATAGCTTCCCTGCCCAAGCTAGCTGAGGTTGTTTTGGGGATAGTGCTGGAGACCCCCAGGACAATCATTCTGGGGGATTTCAACACCCATGCTGAGGCTGACTTGAGTGGTCTGGTTTGGGACTTCATGGCCTCCTTGGCAACCATGGAGCTGTCTCAATGTGTCATTGGCTCAATGGACAGGAAAAGACATACCTTTAATTTAGTCTTTGCCCCTGGGTGTGAGAGGGGTGATCAGATGGTGGTTGCAGGGGCATCATTAGATGAGGCCACCAGGGCTTGGGCCTCCGATCTTTTGAGCTGTCCTAATTGCCATTTTTTAAAACATTTTCTCATTGACTTTCATCGGAAAACAAAAACAGAAATAACTTTTTTTAGTTTGCATGATAAATATATGGAATTTGGAGACTTGGTAGCCCCCATGGAGCTGATTGAATATGCCAAATTTCAGGCATTTAGGTCCAGTGGCTTTTGTGCTAGTCACAGGTAAAATTTACTTTTACCAAGAAAATCTGTCAAAGTAAAGAGCTGTAATTTTTTTGTGCTTCCACATAAATTCATAGAATTTGGAAATCTGGCAGTCCCCATGGAACTGATAGAACCTGCCCAATTTCATACAGTTAGGTCCAGTGGCTTTTGCGCTAACCATGCGTAAAGTTTCCTTTTCTCAAAGTCTAAAACAAAAAGTAAAAACTGTCAAGCCACCCAGGGGATTAGAGATCCTAATCAGTAGGTGTTTAAGGTGACCATCAGGAAGACGTTGTCTCTAATCTCTGGTGTAGGGTTTTTTTTGAGGTGCAAAAAATCTCTCTCCCCCTACTTTACTGCTCTTACATGCCCACTGTTGGGAGCTTGCCTGCAATGAAATTTTGAAGACGGAGAAGGAAGGGAAGAAAGAGCTCCATGTGAAATACTGGCATTTCACACAGCATCTGACTTTACTGCCCCGAACTGGAACCTTTAGATTCTGCAGAAGTTTAGTAGCTTCAGTACAGCAAAGGATCCAATCAGCCTCCAGAAACTTCTTTCTCCCCCTCCACTTTAATTTCTCCTAAATAGCTGTAGGACTCAAATAATCCCAAAGGGAGGCTTAGGGCTATGTGGCGTCATGATCGAGAAACTGCTGGGGCTTTTCAACAGGTTCTACAGTTTTTAAAAAGCTAGAAAAAGCCCTCAGCCATCTCACCTCATAAGTACGTGCAGTCCTTGCAAACCCTGCACAGCCTCCTAAATTCCTCTGAAGTACTACCTCTCTGAATGGAGCCACTTGGCTTAGGGAATTCTCTCTGCCCCCCACCCCCGCGCACATTTCCAATCGCCATTCTTCTTTTCTTCTTCCCTCTCCTCTCCTCTCCTCTCCTTTATTCACCCAGAGAATATCTTGGGGAATTCTTAAAGAGAATTCTCTTTGGCAGGCAAGAGAAGTTCTGAATTGTATTTGACTTTATACAAGCAGACAAGAGGGTTGGTTTTTCTCCTTCTTCTCACTCAAGCCTTTGAGAAAAGTGGGTTCACAGGGGTGCAGAGAAACAAATCTGGGGGTGTTTTGTCTGTTAGTTGCCATTGTCCAGCAATAGGAAGGGCTGCAGCTCAGTGGCAGAGCACCTGCTTGGCAAGCAGAAGGTCCCGGGTTCAGTCCCCAGCATCTCCAGGTGGGGCTAGGAAAGAACCCTGCCTGAAACTCTGGAGAGCCGCTGCTGCCCATCAGTGTCAACAATTCTGGGCTAGATGGACCCATGTATATGAATTTGCCAGACACTTTGAGGACAAAATCACTTGTCTCTGTAGTGATCTGAATGCCGAGGTTGAGACAGGTCCAATGCACCATCTTATCCAGTTTTGTGGGATCCATTTCTGTTAATGTGGCCTGACTTTGTGGCCAAGACACTTGCAGGGATGTAGGCTACCATGTGCCCTCTCCAACCTTGCCCATTTTGGCTTATTAGGAGTAGCTGGGGAGGTTTGGCTGGGTGGGTCCACGGGGTGGCCAAGTGTCTTACTTTACAGAGGTCAGTCCTCTATTTTGGAGAGCTGGCAGAGGACAGTCCTCTATTTGAAGGTGTCCTCTATGTGATGGGCTGTCCAGTCCAAGTTTGGTTTAAGGGCAAAGAACCATAAGGAGGGAGAGCAGCACGGGCCTTGAAGTTTCCCATCCACAGTTAGCACCTGGGCAGCAGACTGAGCAGGCAGACAGGTCAGTCGACTTGACTATGGTGAGATGTACTGTATTTCCATTTAAATTATAGTTATTATTTCTAAATTTGCACCTATGCATATATATTTGCATATGCAAATGTTATATAAATCAGTCTCCTATTTTTTGGTGATGCAATTCCTCTTTTTGGCAAGGCTTAAGTGGCTACCCTACCACTCCTGAAAAAACTCTTTCTGTACCCAGAGGTTTAGGATAACTATCATCTGGTTACAAATACCCCCTTTTTGGCCAAGGTCCTGGGGGGGGGGGTGGCACAGCTGCAGATCCTCTTGGATGATATGGAGTATCTGGATCCATTCCAGTCTGGGTTCAGGCCTGGTTTTGGGACGGAATCAGCTTAGGTCACCCTGATGGACGTCCTTCATCAGGAGAGAGGCAGGGGAATGTGATCCTGTTTCTTTTCCTTGACCTCTCAGCAGCATTTTTTATACCATCTATTATGGTATCCTGGATCAGCTCTGTGAGGCTGGAGTAGGGGGCACTCTAATGCCGTTCTGTGGTCTCCGCTTCTACCTGCAAGGTCAATTCCAAAGAGTGGCATTGGAGGATTGTCTCTTGGTCCTTTGGCAACTGTGCTGTGGCCTGATCCTGTCACCAATGCTTTTTAATACCTATATGAAGCTGTTGAGTGTGGTCATTAAGGGATTTGGGGTGAGGTGTATGCAGATGACACCCAGCTCTACTTCTTTGTTACATCTAAGTCAGGTGTGGGTGTGCACAATCTGGACTGGTGCCTGGATGTACAGGTGGTCTGGATGAGGGCCAACCAACTGAAATTGAATCCAGGTAAGATGGAAGCTCTGGGAGTAGGCGGTTTCTGAGTCCAGGAGTTGGGTGATTTACCTGTCATGGATGGGGCTGTACTCCCCCACAAGGACAGGTAAGAAGTCTGGGGGTGCTCTTGGATTCACCTCTGCCAGTGGTGGCCCAAGTGGTCTTGGTGGCAAAGAGCACCTATTACCACCTTCAGCTGGTATGATAGCTACAACCATTGCTCAACAGGGATAGCCTGGCCACAGTGATCCATGCATTGGTAACCTCAAGACTGGACTACTGCAATGTGCATTAAGCGGGGCTGAGCTTGAGAGGGGTTTGGAAGCTGCAGCTAGCGCAGACCGTGGTGACTAGATAGCTCAGTGGAACTTCCTACTGTGCACGTATGACCCCTGTCCTGAAAGCTCTGCACTGGCTGCCGATTAGCTGCTGAGCTGTATTCAAAGTGTTACTGCTGGCTTATAAGGCCCTGAACAGCTCTGAGAGTGCTTCTCCCATATAGGCCACCTCAGACTCCATGTTCTTAGGGGGAGGCCTTGCCTACTAGACTTCTGATGTCTACTTGGTCATGGTTCAGAGGGCCTTCTCCATTGCGGCACCCACCGTGTGGAATGGTCTGTCTCCCCACTGAGATAACGAAGGCTCCTACTGGGGAGTGTTTCCATCAACAACTAAAAAGATACCTGTGCCCGGGCATTTTCCTGACTGCTAGCATTGCCAGCTACCCTTGGTTATTTTAATGCACTATTTTATTACTGGGGTACAGTTTTATTGATTGGTTTTATTGTATTTTATCATGATTTTATTTTGTGAACTGCAGTGGTATTTTAAAAAAAGAAAAATGATATAGATATTTTCTGAAATAAAATTAAAATAATTGTGCGCATCACAACTGAATGAGACATGGATGCCTAAAGTGGCCCATGTAAGACCATTAAGTCGGGTCTTATACACGGTCCACTGATAAACCTTCTTTGATTTTGAACTGAGGACTGAAATGAGTTTGTGAGAAACCTGAGGATTTGTTTTCCCTGCCAGCCTAAGCCATGTGGAGCTGTTCTTCCTACTTTTGCTTCAGGGAAGATGAAAACAAGCCATGCGTGACAGGAGGGTTCTAGCTGGTTGCTGCCTCTCCCAGTCCTGGAGCTCCAGACTGCCAGAGGGAAAGGGAGGGGATGGCAGAAACCTATGAACAGCATGGATGCATGCACAACTGGCCTCACTGGCAGGGCAGCTGCAGGCAGGTTTATCACAGGGTGCCTTGGCCATATAATAGTAGTTGTACAAATATTGCCTTGTTTCTCTGTGCTTGTTAGCACAGTGGGTGCAGGATACCTCAGGCTGTACACAGAGCCAGTTAGGTGGTTGGGTTTTTTTTGCCACCTTGAGCAAGGTGGGACATCTTGAGGTCACAGAGAATTATGGGGTATGTTCTCATTTTGTTGGGAAGCCAGCCATGCCAGAAGGCATACAAAAACCCCGTCTTCACATGGCTTGCCATGGCAGGCACTATTTGAACAGTGCTGCTGTAGGCAGTGTATGTGGTTGAGCTACCCCAGAGGAACATGCTGTTGGAAACCCCCATGCCATTGTGTCTACTTTTCCCTAGGCCTGCTCCCTGTGGTTGTGTTAAATTGGACAGGTACTTCCTAAGGACGCACCTTCACTATGAGTTTAAACAGATATAAAACTGATGTCTATCTAAGCATTGCTGCAGCTACCTGGGAATGAGAAATCCCTTGTTCCCATCTACCTCACCCCGAAAGGACTTAATAGCAACAGGCTCTTCCTAAAGGGGTTTTGTCCTCAAGAGTTCTGGAGTGGGCTAGTTGTCCCTGGGGTTCAGATACTTACAAGAAGAAGAAGACATGGGGATGACCAACTGGCTTGGGAAGAGGCACACGGTGGAGTCCAGGAGGGCTGGTGATCCTGCTGCAGTTGAGGATTTCCAAGGTGCAACGGCATGGGGTTGGGCAAGGCTCTACGGCTGCGTCCAACCTCATAAGGGACACCAGTACAATCACCAGGAAGAGATGGGCAACAGGGCCCATACTACAGAGCGGATTCCAGGCCCCGCTCCCCTCTTGCTCATTTGACCCCAGTAGAGGATGTCTTGGAAAATGGCAGCCAACACTGGTGGTGACTCCATGCGGTTACCAAGCAACCACAGCCACATGCCTCCCCATACTGGAGGCTGCACTGGCAAGGCTCTTGGACAAGGCCACCACATCACCACTCCATGTCTGTCTGTGCTTCCCTGATCGTTGACCTTTTCACAGTCAGCCTCTGTGTGTGCACATTCTAAGCATTCCACTTGGTTGTGACATCATTTTAGCATTACTCCTGGCATCATAGAATTGCCATAACCATGGCAACTATGTATGTAAGCCCACATTCATAGCTAAGGGGTTCATGTACTTGAGACACTTGGGCTTAATGTGATACTCCTAATTTTGGGTTGTGACAGACAGTGACCTGGATTGCATAGCTGGATCAGGGGATGGTGGGGGGTGGTTATGTCTTACAGTTGGGGGATCAGACTGGATGGCCTGGTTGTTTGACCTCTCCCAGCTCTGTGACAGTAGTCCAACCTCTTCGGCCATGTTAGCCACTGAGACACATCATCAGAACTTAGTTAAGGCTAGAAACAGCAGGAGGAGAGAGGAGAGCCGTTACCTTTTAAAAAATGCTTACACAATGCCATTTACAGCTGGGCCAATATGGAAATTAAGGCTCACATCTGTTTTAGTGAGATCAAAGTGCTGTCTTTTAATTAAAAAACTTTTTTAAAAAAGTAACAAATGTATTAAAAAAACAGAATAATCTGAAAAAATGACCCCCCCTCCATTAAACATAAGTACGCAATTATAGTTTTCTCTGAGAAGAGTTATACCACTGGTAAGTAGGTGTGTTTTCATAAAATGCTCACCCAAATCGACTGAAAACACTGGAACCAACTTCTGATTTGCTTAGAATGTGCTCAGAATGGGGCAGGCTGCCCTTCCAGAGCATGGAAAAGAAAACTGAATAGCTGTCATTGATGTCCGTTTAAATGTACTACAGTGGACACCAGATGCTATCCTCCATCCATGTTAAAATCAGACAAGGGCTGGATCTACATGGGGCTTTTACGCTGGTCCTACTGTGCCCCAAAGTTGATACAGTCAGGTGACGCGTGCCCTCCTCTGTAGCCAGCACGCTCTTTCTTGCTCTAAAATCCGGTGTTCCTGAAACTGCTTTTCTGACAGATTATCTTGTTGCGATGCCTTCATGGCATTCTTGGGGTCTGTGTGAGCTGAACTGCCCTCGCTGCGGGTGCAACGCTGATTGGCGGAAGGGAAAGTGGTGGGGGTGCGCGCAGGGAGAGCGGAGTCATGTCTACTTGGAAGTAACTTCAGATTGCACTTTGCCAAGCACAGGAGCAGGGGGGTGGGGAGAATTCCCCTGCCTGTCGTTATAATATTTTTTGAGCAGGGAGTGGGGAGGGGAGTGGCGGAGAGCAAGCCTCAGGCCTGCCCTTTTAAAACTACGCATCCCTGCTGGGAAGGAACTCGTCCTCTTTTGCAGTTCACTGCCCGCAGGGGTGGGGGTGGGGGAAAGAGTGGCAGAGAGCACGTCTCAAACAGTGGGAGAGGGAAGGAATGGAAGGAGTTAACCTTCGGCTTCTCCCTACTGGGGTGCTGGTGACTGGAAATGCAGTATCTCCCTATCTGCACACCTTCGAAGATGAAAGGGGTGGTTCTCTCCTTTCTCCCTTTTAATTTTTTGCCTCAAGTAGGGATGGCGGAGAATTCCGCCATGGACTCCAATGAGGCCGGATTCTTAGAATCCAGTCCCCCCCGAGTCCGTGGCGGAACGGACCACCCCACCCCGCCACCCCACGAAGTCTGACCTGGCCAGATCCTACCTGGCACCCCCGGGTCTGGGTTCGTCTGCTGCCCCTGTGCAGATACAAAATGGCGTCCAGCGTAGCGGACGCCATTTGCGCCCTTCCCTTTTGCCATGATAGGCTACGTAAATCTTTACATAGCCTATCACAGCAAAAGGGAAGGGCACAAATGGCGTCCGCTATGCCATTTGCGTGCCTCCCTTTTGCCGTGATAGGCTACGTAAAGATTTATGTAGCCTATCATGACCAAAGGGAGGCACGCAAATGGCGTCCGCTATGCTGGATGCCATTTGCGTCCGTAGACCAGCCGCAGCCAGAAGTCCGGCTGTGGTTGGAGGCTCTGCGGACTTGCCACAGAGTGGAGCCGGCCAGGGAGGATTCCAGGGGGAGGACTGGATCGCCTCCCCCCCCCGGACCTGCCAGCGGATGAAGGTGAGTGGGGTTCGTACACCCCTAGCCTCAAGGATAACCATGCCTACTCAGAAGTAAAACACATTTTTTCAATGAGGCGTATTCCTTAGAAAGTCAGCAGGTTGCTTTTGGGTTCCTGTTGTAAAAGGAAAAAAATCTCCATACAGCACTGTAGTTTTACACTCATTCCTGCAATGCCTTTCCCTCCCCCCCCCCATTCTCAGGTAGGCAGAGCTTTATTCATTTTATTTTATTTTATTGATTTATTGCATTTATATCCGACCTTTTTTCCTCTTGCAAGGAACCCAAGGGGGCTTACATTCTCCTCCTCCTCCTCTCCATTTTATCCTCACAACAACAACCTTGTGCGGTAGGTTGGTCTGAGAGTCTGTGACTGGCCCGAAGTCACCCAGCGAGCTTCCATGGCTGAGCGGGGACTAGAACCCGGATCTCCTGGTTCCCAGTGCAGCACTCTCGCCACTACACCACGCTGGCTCATTTTAAGAGCTGATGGCCCCCAAATGACCCCTAGTCCCACTAGGCCCAATATCATCATCATCATCATCATCATCGCTGCTGCTCAGTCATGCACAATATCGCTTTTCTGGAGGAGTGCTATTGTGCACCTTTGCATTATTTCACCCGGGCTTAGGGGCATCGGAGCCACTGGAGGGAGGGAGAGGGGTGGGAGGAGGTTGTTTGCATGTCTATTCGGAAGTAACTCCTCCACTGCACCCAAGCAAAGGGGGGAAAGCCTGTTGATTCAAAGCTATGGGGGGGGGAAGGATGTGAGGGGAAGTGTTCGCTAAACGTGCTTACTTGGAAGTAAGTCATGCATATCCATTGCATTTGACTGAGCAGGGAAAGGAGAACCGGGATGGAGGCAAGCCTCCACTCATTCACTGCCCCGAACCCATGCCATTCATGACGCCGTTGTACTCGCCCACTCAGCCCCAAACTAATGTGGCTTCAGGTGCCATTTGCCCAGTGCAAGCAGTTCTGCGTTGCTTTACTGGCTACCATGTGCGGTTGGAGAAGCAAACCCGAATGGATGACACTCCAGATTAAACTGGAAACAGATCATGAAGCGTTTCCATGTGGACGGGGCCACAGTCCCCTCTTCTACAGGCATGGGAATGACAATTTGGTTACCTGGGAAGAGAAAGGAGGGCTTGTTGGTCACTCTGCACAGTCTGGGTTGCTCAAGGTCCACACACAGAACAGTTTCAGCAACCCCAATCTCTGTGTGGGTGTTCTACACCCGTGTTGATTCCCTGCCCCAGAGGGTCCCCTCCCACACCCATGCCACGATCCCGCTCCATGCCCCTCTCACCAGCTGCCCTCTCTCCTGCCTATTCACAAGGAACTCTGGGATTGTTCGTTCCTGAGAAAACATGTCACAGAGGGAAATCCACATCTCGCCTCTCAAATGACAAGCCCTAGTTTAACAGCACAAGGGCACTCCTTTGTGTTCTAGAGAAGGTCAGCACCTCTGCTTGGTCTGCTCTAACTCTGCTTCTGATTGGCTCCAGCAAATCTCACAAGATCTGGACAATAGGTACATTGATACAGATACATTTCCATAAATATCCTCAAGCATGATCTCAGCCTCAGTTTTTTTCTCACAGTAGTTGGGGTTGTAGCCTCAGCATCTCATACTTGGCCCCAGTCCCAAAGTGGGCCATTCTAGATCAGGCTTACATGCGGGCAAGGAAGAGCTTAGTTCTTTTTGTATAGAGATCATATTTCCCTTGCTCCCCTTCTGCACCACATGCAACTATAAAGGAATTGGATCTGACAGGAGCTGCCCCATTGTCACCATCAGTGGCCAGCCAGATGCCCCCAAGAAGCTCAAGCAGAGCACGTTGATGACAGCTATCCCTGTTTATTTGCCTTCAGCATGTATCTCTCAGTGATATTTTGCCTCTGCACATGGTAGCTCCATTCTAATGGCTAATAGCTTATGTCTAAACTTTTAAAAATATTGGGATGGCCACAGACTTAACCAAACTTAGGAGTAGGCCCACTGAAATCAATGCTCTTAAGTTTGTCATGACTAACTTAAGTCTTGTAAATTTCAATGGATCTACTCCAAGTATGACTGAGTCTGGATCCAGCCCGTTATTTATGCTAGCAGCCTTCTTGGCATTCTTGGAAAATGAATGTCGAAAGTTAAGTTAGTCATTGCATTTAATAGCACTTGCTTTTGTTCTGAACTGTCAGGCACAGGGGGCATCAAGAGGGAGGCCTGTGGCTCAGACACTGGCTCCCTGGGCCTCCAGGGCTGCTGGTAAGGGGAGAAAACAACAGAACAATTTTAGCTGAGAATTTGCCACAGCAGCCCACAATCCCCCTGACCTGGGAAATCACATGATGCTGGCAGGCCAATCCGTCTGGTGCTTCTGAGGGATATAAAGACCTCCTGACTTCCCTCAGTATGGAGGATTTGTTACTGGCAAGAGGTCACCTGGTCCTCTTTTGCAATACCGCAGTCTGGTTTCCAGCACACTTGCTTCAAAGTACCTGCCTTTCCTTTCTTGAACCTGACAAGAACTCAGCATTAAACAATTCCATTAGGTTACCTAAAATTCTCTCTATTCACTCCCTCCAAAGCAACTTGAAGCAGTGTAAATTCATTAAATAATGTCTCACATTTTGTATATTGGTTCCCTCTTTCTTTTGGGATCCTATTTAAAATTGCCAATGCCTCCATTCTCTTCCTTCCCATTTGTCTGTGTTTTGCTGTTTCTCTTCATGCTGTCTTCACTCTTCTGGTATCTTAATCTCCAGAAACACAAAATGGCATCCACTGTTCCCTGGCTCTCAGTTGCTTGTTCTCTTCACACTAAACGTTGTGAGTGGCCATGAGAAACTCTGAAAGACAGAAGCCCAACAGAAGAACAGATTGATTCAAGATAAACTGGCGTGCCAGTCAGTTGTCAAAAATCTTTGAACCAATGATCAATCCTAACAGTTTGATTGTCTGGAGAATGCTATAACTTGGGCCTGAGAATCTAAAGAACTATCTAAAGCCAAAATGCTTCGCCAAATCTTGTCTACACTGCAGTTTGTTGTGCGGCGACAAGGTGCTGGCTCAGCAGGTTTGTACCAGTGTGGTGTTGTGGACACAGTGTCAGGTTTGGAGTAGGAAGGCCTGTGTTCAAATCCCCATTCAGCCATGTAACTCAGTGGGTGACTCAGATGTCATTCACCATCTCTTAGCTTAGCCTCCCTTCCAGGATGTTGTGAGGGTTAAAGGAGAAGGGCAGAAATCATGAGAACTACCTGGAGTTCTTTGGATGAAGTGCAGAATAAAAATATTTAAGCACTTTTCTATTCCACCTGTCCATCTAACAGATGTCCAAGGCACCTAACAATATAAATAAACAACATGTAAGACAATCAACACAATAAAATGCTCAATTAATACAGTTTAAAAAACCAGGCAGGATGGGAATATTAAAACCAAATCGGACTAACCTGATAAATAAAAAGTCTGCTGGAATAAATAAGTCTTAAGAAGACAGCAAAAGTGCATTCCCACCACATGTACCTCAGACGAGGATGGGACATGCAAAAGAGCTTTCTTGGCTGACCTCAGGGGGCAGCAGGTCCATCCAGGGTATCCTGATCCCAAACCATTTAGGGGTTTAAAGGTAATAACCAACACCCTGAACTGAGTCTGGAAATGGGTCAGTACCAGACCACCTAGCACAATAGAGAAGTCACATGTTCCAGAGGATTAGCCCTGGTCAAATCTCTAAGCCATTTTTAACCA
The DNA here is from genome assembly GCF_057233095.1 of Heloderma suspectum. Lineage (NCBI taxonomy): Eukaryota > Metazoa > Chordata > Lepidosauria > Squamata > Helodermatidae > Heloderma > Heloderma suspectum. The sequence goes on along the minus strand of NC_139462.1, from coordinate 126,384,216 downwards.
GCTGCAGCTTCTAAATGATTTTCAGTTGAGGGCAGCCCACTCCACACAGAGTGTGCTATGGCAGCCCAAAGGCATAAGGCATGTGTTAGCATGTGGGGTTTGCCTAAAAAGCAATATATATTAAAAACTTAAGGCACAACCCTAGGAAGACAGTCTCCAGCCTCCGAACTTGGAGGCAGCTGACTATCTGCAGGGCAGCTGAAGCACAGAGAGGATCCTTGCCTCCGTTCTCCGGCTCCCCTGCATTTTCAGCTAGACCCACAATTTTTTAGCCAGGGATGTTGGAGCAGGGTGGGGGGAGGCTGTGTGGTGCATAGGAAGCCTTGCAAAGAGGCTCCCGCGGTCTCCTCCCCTCCCTGTCCCTGGGACCGCCCCCTTTTACCTTCTCCACATTCCGTTCCCAAATGTGGAAAAGTTGCTGGCACAGAAAGAACCACGACAGCTATGAGGGGTTGGGAGAGCGGGAGGGAAGCGTGGTTTCTGGGAACCGAGCTCGGTCCTCAGAAACCAAAAAATCCTATGGCTCTCCAGACAGTGTCTACTGGCCACATAATTGCTCTAGTAAATATATACATCATAGCCAGATAGGCTTTCTTTAAGAATGGGCACCATTGGCACACCAGACAAGCTGGGCAAAGGCATTACTTCACAGCCCCAGGTCTAACAACATAATTGGATCAAGGATTAACTCCAAACTGTGATCTTGATTCTTTGGGGGGGGGGGGTGCAAACCCATCCAAGCAACAATCCTATTCCTGATCAGCATTCTTAATATCTACATAATAAATTGTAACACCATTTTTATGTTTCCCTGCCAATTTAATTTTAACACCCATCCATCTTCCCACCCCATGTTAACCTTGGCTGGAGGCTACATGAAGCTCAGCCACACCAACCTAGGGATAGCGGAGAATTTCTCCATGAATCTCCGGGAGGCCGAATGCCAACGCATTCGGCCCCCCGAAATTGGTGGTGAAATTCTCCGCCACTCCCCCGGGATGGGACTTACCTCCTTCGAATGTCCCTCTCGGCAGCAGGTCCCGGCGGCGTTTCGTAAGCGTTTCGGCGGAGGCGGGGGCGGTAGCTAGATTTTCAAAGTCAGCCGTGATAGGCTACGTAAATCTTTACGTAGCCTATCACGGGTGACTTTGGGGGAAAAAAAAAAGTGCGTACGCAAATGGTGGCACCCATGGGCGCCGCCATTTGCGTTCCTTATTTGGGCAGGGGTAGTCTACGTAAAGATTTACGTAGACTACGGCGAAAATAAGGGCAACGCAAATAGCGTTGCCCTTATTTTCGCCGTAGTCTATGTAAATCTTTACGTAGACTACCCCTGCCCAAATAAGGAATGCAAATGGTGGCGCCCATGGGCGCCGCCATTTGCATACGCACTTTCCCCCCCTTTTTTTTCAAAGTCACCCGTGATAGGCTACGTAAAGATTTACGTAGCCTATCATGGCTGACTTTGAAAATCTAGCTGTGATAGGCTACGTAAATCGTTACGTAGCCTATCACGTGTGTGTGTGTGTTTTTTACCTTACTTTTTTTATTTCATGGCCGGGGAGACGGGGCGCTCCCCCCTGGCCTGAATTTCGGCGGCGAGGGATGGGGCACCTCCCCCCCGCCAAGAACTTCGGGGGGAGAACCGAAGCGCCTTCCCTCCACCGCGAAGCAAGCTGCGGGACCAGGTAAGGGACTTTCGTCCATCCTTACACCAACCCCTCTGGTGCAAATTCCATACTGGGGAATGGTTAATTCTCAGACACATAGATATTTTGAATTCTGGCTTCTGGGCATAGTCTTTACTTTTCCTCTTCACTCTTGTCCTCTCCAAAACCAGATATATTCTGAAGCTGATTCAACAGAGAGTCCGGGTTCGGACGATCAGCAGTGGAAACAACACAGCGTCCGTTGTTTCCCCTTCCCCTGCGTGACTGGGATGACTCTGGGCCGATCTACATTGTGCCTGCCATTGCAATGAATTTGGTGTCCCGTCGGGTTAAATGCTCTTGCATTTGTTGTTGTTCAGTCGTTCAGTCGTGTCCGACTCTTCGTGACCCCATGGACCATAGCATGCCAGGCCTTCCTGTCCTCCGCTTTCTCCCGGAGTGTGCTCAAATCCATATTCATTGCAGCTCTTGCATTAAAACGTGATTACTCACACTCACCCATTTTCCCCGTTGCAGTGCTTCATCGAATGTGCGAGCTCGGTTCACACTCAAGCGCTGTGCTGTTTTCCTGCTGTTTTCCTGCATGCGCTTGTCTGATCTCGGATGCTAAGCGTGGTCAGCCCCGGTCAGTAATTGGATGGACGACCGCCTGGGAATCAGGCTTCCTGCATTGAGCAGGGGGTTGTTCTATCCCTTCAAATGAGACTAAGTTTTACCCCCTCCTATCCCCCACTCAGGAGGTTTTTTTTTTTAATTAAGGCGTTATCCTTGCAGAATCAAGGCTTCTCCAGGTTTTTTTTTTTTCTAATTCAGGCATGATCTTCGAAGCCTGGAAGTTGTGAAGCTTCACAGCTTCAAAGCTTCAAAGATCATGCCTCAATTAGGAAAAAAAACATCGCGGAGAAGCCCCGATTCTGCAAGGATAACGCCTGAATTTTTTTAAAAAAACATCTGGAGCGGGTGATAGAAGGGGGTAAACCTTAGTCTCATTTGAGGGGATACAACAACCCCCTGCTCAATGCAGGAAGCCTGATTCCCAGGCTATCGCCCATCCAACTACTGACCGGGGCAGACCCTGCTTAGCATCCGAGATCAGACAAGCGCGCACAGGTTCTCTCTTCTCTGGGGTGGGGCAGGGTACAGAAGCTGAGCTTCAAATTAATCCTGTTTAGAACCATGTAGGATGGAAACCACCACCCCACCGCTCCCCCGCCCAAATCTTCCTGTTTTCTTCCTCAGGTGAATACAAAGTGGATAAGGGATCTGAACTATCCATACTAAATTTTGTTATGGAACTTCCTTCCAGCCAATTTTTAAAAATAAAACAAAACTTTCAACTGTTTGATAGTCTAACTTTTTTTGCTTTACACAAACATCATTTAGAAGTCATGCTTAGGTCAATGGGTGTGTTTGTGTCTGTGAGTGAATGAATGAGAGGACCCTTTCCTTGTGTTTCACTGGCAAGGTAAGAATTGCTGCAGCAGAGCTCTTTCCCATGCCACTGGGCTGGGATAAAAGGATGGGGTAATGCATATGACCCATGCTAGTCATTCACACCACTCTCAGCATTGTGTGTGTGTGTGTGTCCTGATTCTGCGGGTGCACTGCGCAAATACAAAATCTAGTTTTTAATTCAACATCCTGAGACAATTTGCAAAAAACAGGTTTCTAGTCCTCAAGGCTGTGAAGATAGGCTTGAAAGTGTGTAGGCAGTACTAGCTGAAATTTCTGAAGTGGAGGAATGCTGAACATATGGTTAATAAAGTCGATTAAATTTTCTACAGAAGATCTTGGCTAACGTTAACAGATTTTCAAAATCAGAAAAAATAATTGCAGGAGATTTAAATTGGAATCTGCAGGGGGCAATACCAATGGGCAATATGAAACGAAGAACTGTGTTAAAGCAGGACAGAAGAGTATCCCAGTATATAGAGATTTTGGAAAAAAATATGATATTTACGATGCTTGGATCGAAATAAACTCTAATGACTATACTCATACATATTTTTCAGAAGTTTATAAAAGTTTCAGTAGGTTGGATACAATTTTAATGACAGACACTTTTTTACAAAGGCTTAAAAACATGGAAATTGGACAAATAAAAGTAATAGACCATGCCCCAATTAAAATGTATGTAGAGAGAGATCAAGAAATCGAAAGGGATTATATATGGAGACTGACTCCCATATTATTAACTAAGGAAGATATTAAAGCTAGGATAAAAAGGAATATAGAAAGATATTTTGAAGAAAAGAAAATGGGAAACAACAGAAACAATTACATGGGAAGCGGGTAAGGCAACAATAAAAGAGCTAAGTTTAATAAAGAAAAAGGAGAAGGAGACACTGGATTAAGAAATTAGCATATTAATGGAGCAGTACAAGTACACTGGTCAGACTAGAATCAGAAAAGAAATGGAAAAATTGAAGAAAGAAAGAGAGGTATTAGAAATAAATAAAAGAATGACAGACATGTTATATGTCAAGCAAAGGTATTATGAGCTTACAGGAAAAAGCTCAAAATTGTTGGCAAACAGAGTCCAGAAAAAGAGAATTAGGAATGGAATTTTAGCTTTGAATAAAAAAGAAAGAATTAAAACATATGATCAAAAGGAAATGGGGAAATTATTACAAAGTCATTATAAAGATCTTTATGAAAGGAAACAGAAATAAAGCAGATTCAGGAATATCAAGACAAAATAAAAATACCCCCACTAAAAGAAAGAACAGAAACAGTTATTAGAAGCTGAGATGGGAGAACAGGAGATTAAAGAAGCTATAAAATAATTAAAAATAATAAATCACTAGGCCGAGATGGGTTTATGGGTGAATTTTATAGAGCATTTGTGGATGTGTTGGTGCCACAGCTAAAGAAATTATATTGGGAAATACAAGAGGGGGCCCCACTCCTGAAAACATGGACACAAGCGATAATAACACTGATACCCAAATTAAACAAAGATAAATGTAACCTAGACTCCTACAGACCAATATCTCTACTGTGAGGATTATAAGATATTTACTAAAATATGGGCAAAATGCCTGAAAGAAGTTATTAATGACTGTATAGGTTCAGATCAATATGTGTGTGTTTTTTTAAAGATTTATTGCAGATCCAATTAGGAAATATTTGTAAGACAAGAAAGATCCCAGTTGTAATAATGATACTTGATCTTTACAAGGCATTCAATATAGTTTATCCAAAATTTATATTAAGTCTGCTAAATAAGTATAATATGGGGAATAAGTTTAAACATGTAATAGAGGCGACATAAATACAAACAACAGCAAAAATAAGGTACAATAGATTAGAGACAGAAGAAATAAGGCTTAATTCAGGAACAAGGCAGGGGTGCCCCCTTTCACCACTTTTGTTTACAATGGTAATTGAGTTTCTGGCTGACAGAATAAGGGGAAATAAAGACATTAAAGGGATATTCACAGGCGAGAGAGAATTTAAACTAAACCTATATGTGGACAACATTTCATTTACATTAGGAAATTCAGAAAAGGGAATAAAGGAATTTATAAGAGAATTAACATAATTTCAACAGGTGGCAGGACAAGGTAAATACAAAGAAATCTGATTTGATGTGCCTGGATATAGGACCACAGGAACAAACAGAAATTTCAAAAATGACAGATATTCCCTTAGTAACAAAAGCATTTAGATATTTAGGAGTCCCTAAAAGACAGAAGAATGTGCTGAAACTAAATTATGGGAAGCTATGGAAGGAAATAAAGAATGACATAGCCAGATCGGAAAAGATAAATTTAGCACTTTCTGAAAGGATTATGACTATAAAAATGATGGTATTACCAAAATTTACTTATCTTTTTAATGTGCTTCCAAACAAAAATCAATTTAAAAGGTTTAAAACATGGCAAAACAGCATAGGAAGTTTTATTTATAAGACTAAAAGGCCACAGACAGCAAAGGTGTACAGATACAGATCTATGCAAGAAGGAAGATGGGGTATGCCACACTGAGGGTGCAATCCTATGCATGTAGGCAGAGAAAAGGCCCACAACTCCCAGCATGCCCCAGCCAGCAATGCTGGCTGGGGCATGCTGGAGGTTGTAGACCTTTTCTCTGTCTAGAAATGCATAGGATTGCACCCTTAAAAACTTATTATGATGTGCACCAATTAAGACATATGTTAACAATAATGAAGGAAGGGGTGAGGGTAAATTGGATAGAAATAAAAGGGAACTGATGGGATTAAAGGAAGAGGAATTACAAAATATGTTTTATATTAAAAAGTATATAAAACAACAAATAAGAAATACTGGAAGTACAATAAGAGGATTATTAAAAATATGGAACTTCACGAAAGAGAAACTAATGCCAGGGGTTTCTCCATTAATACCAATTTGGGTGCACCCAGAGTTTGATATAAAAGGAAAAGCAGTGGGGAAAAATAAATGGAAAGAAATAAGAGTGAGCCAAATTCGAAATTTTTATGAATAGCAGAATCCTATAACATAAGAATTATGGAATAATCGTGTACAAAGTATGGGAATGTCATGGTTAATATGGATGCAAGTCAGTAAATTTATAAGAATTAGAAGGATAAGAAGGCAAAATACAAGAGATTTAACAGGATGGGGAAAATTTGTAGATAATTATCAGTTAGGACAAAAAGGGTATAGTAACCTAAATATATAAAATTTTGATAAAGCAGGAGATAGGGGGAAATGTAACAATAAAGCAGATATGCGAAAGAGATATTGATGAGGAGATAGAGGAAGAAGACTGGAAGCAAATTTTAGATAGAATTACCTTTCAAGCAATATCCACCAAAATAAAAGAAGGTGGATTAAAGTTGGTTCAGAAGTGGTATTTGACACCAGTGAAGCTAGCAAAAATGAATAAGAATCTATCATCTTTGTGTTGGAGAGGATGTGGAATTAACGGTACTCAAATACACATGTGGTGGGAATGTAGGAGGGTTAGAAAATTCTGGGACAAGATTTTTCAAGAAATAGAAAGAATTACTGTTCAAGAGATTTGTAAAACACCAGAATTAGCTTTATTGAAAATGTTTGTAAAACAAAATAGAGAGATTAGAGAAAAAAATTAATTGGTTTCTTGTTGACAGCTGCGAGGCAATTAATTGCAAGTAATTTTCCAATTACTTGCAATTAATTGCCTCGCAGCTGTCAACAAGACCAGTCCAGATGCTAACAATATGCAGAAAAAGAAAATCTGGGACATAGCAATAAATGAAAAGTTAACACAGAAACTAAATGTCCACAGAGAAAAGAGACACTTTCAAGAAGGACTGGCAAAAATATATAGACTGTATGAAAAAAGAGTTAAATGGAACAACCTTGGTGGAAGCCTATAGAAATCTATGGGATTCATGAAAATAAGATGACAATAAAGGAATGGAACAGGATGAATTAGGGCACAGTCCTGTCAGACCCGGAGGCGACCGCGTATCCAATGCAGGGCAGGAAAAGCATGGAGGGGATTGTCCCCTCTGCGCTTCAGCCACCCTGCATTTACAGCTAGACAGCCGATTTTGGCTGTCTAGCCATGGGACTTTGGAGCGCGAGAAGCAGCAGCTGGACAACATGTAGGATGTGTTGTACTGGCGTTTCCTGCCCCGACACGCCCCCAGGAACACCCCCGCTTTTGCTGCTCCGCGCTCCTCTTCCGAGTGCAGAGCATGGGGCTGTTCTGCGCTGCCTATGAGGCAGCATGGGAGGAGGCGGAGGTCGGTGCTCAGGGAACCAACCTCAGAGCGCGGGCTCTGAGGTTGGTTCCTGGAAACCGACCTCTCTTATGGCCATCTAGCCACTGACTAGCAGCCATATGATTGTGCCCTTAATATATTATCCTGGAACAGAAATAGAAAATAAAGAAAGAAGAAGAATCCTGAAACTGCTTTTGCTGGGGGGAGGGATTGGGGAGGGATTTTGAATTAATAAGAATGTGCGGAGGGGGGGTTGTGCATGCATAATTTCTTTTGGAAAAAATAAATATTTTTAAAAACCTACATGTGATGCGATGGTTCTGTGATTGGAACTCCCAACATCTTTTTACTTTACAAAAAACAGCCATGCAAGTCCCTACTAGTAATGCACCAGTGGCACAGGAGCATACACGCACACCCCAATTCAAATGTGCGTATCGGAGCCCTCCAGCTCTTTTTGTAAACAAAAAGTTGTCAGGAATGCAAATCACAGAACCCCTCACTTCCCTTGTAGTCTGACCGTTATATTTGAAGGTTGGGTTTTCGATCAACTCAATGTAACTTGGAATGTTAAGCCACCATGAGTACCCGCTGACATGGTGCAAATTATGAAGAGAAAGTTTTTATCCTTTTGGTAGCAACATAAACATTGCCTTGCTGAATCAGTTCATGAGTACATTTCGTTCAGCATTCTGTTTCCAGCCATAGCTAGCCAGATGCCACTGGAAGCCCACAAGCAGAGCACAAAGGCAGAAACTATCCTTGCCTGGTATTCAGAGCTATACTGCTCTTGAACATGATGGCTCCATTTAGCTATCATTACTTCTACCTCTTGATAGACCCGCCCCCTATGAACAGGTCTAATCGTTCCTTAAAACTGTCTGAAGTAGTGGCAATCACATGTTGTGGTAGTGAATTCCATAAATTAGTAAGAGTGGGGCCGCATCTACGCGGGGGATTTACTCCAGTTCTACTGTGCCTTAGTGGCAGATGATATCCCCTCCACTCTGCATCCAGCACATTTTTTCTTGCTGTGCAAAACTCATTTCTGCAAAGCCCTTCTGTGCTGGATTTTCTGCTTACTGCTACTTGCCTGTGTTTGGGGACTCGGTGTGTCATAAGCTAGCACTGCTACTCCAGGGGGAGTAGCTTCAGCCCTGCAAGGATGTCAGCTAAGGGTGGACCAGACAGGAATGAACGAAGTTAACCCTTCCTGTCCACCCTCATAGAATCATAGAATAGTAGGGTTCGAAAGGGCCTACAAGACCACCGAGTCCAACCCCCTGCTCAATGCAGGAATCTAAGTCAAAGCATCCCTGACAGATGGCTGTCCAGCTTCATCTTGAATGCCTCCAGAGTGAGAGAGCCCACCACCTCCCTAGGTCATTAGTTCCATTGTCATATTGTTCTAACAGTCAGGAAGTTTTTCCTGATGTTCAGCCAGAATCTGGCTTCCTGTAACTTGAGCCCATTATTCCATGTCCTGCACTCTGGGATGATCGAGAAGAGATCCTGGCCTTCCTCTCTGTGACAACCTTTCAAGTACTTGAAGAGCGCTCTCCTATCTCCCCTCAGTCTTCTCTTTTCCAGGCTAAACATGCCCAGTTCTTTCAGTCTCTCTCATAGGGCTTTGTTTACAGTCCCCTGATAATCTTCGTTGCCCTCCTCTGAACCTGTCAGGAAACTGAGCCAATAGAACCCCAGAGCAGTTCTGATTCTGAGGAGGAACAGCAATACGTGGGAGAGGAGCTCGCTCATCTCTCACAAGCACAGCAGCTGGCAGAGATTCCTCCTGCCAGCATTCCTGGGATAGATAGTGACCCTGGCAGTGAGAGAGTGCTGGAGGGGGGCTTGCTGGATGCTCGGTGCAGACACAGGGAGTGACAACAGATGGAGGACGCAGAAAGGAGGCGTAGCGCTCATTTGGCGCGCAAACAACGGTCACGTCCTGAGGACCCAAGGGAAAGAGGGAGGATCTCTCCCTAGCCCATAAGTTCAGGGTCTTTCTGTGATTCTCCTTCAGACGGGGACCAACTGCCTAACCTGGAGCTTAGGCTACTCTGCTATCTTTCCCCAGTGCTGTTCCTTGCTTTGTCACTAGTGATTAGTATTCTGAAAGAGTCATAAAGTAATAAAGGAATAAAGTCTCAGAAAGAATTCCTCATTGTCTGTGTCCTGAGTTGGCTATTGGTGGGGACTGCAAGAGGCAGCTAGGGCGCTCCTGACAGAACCCTCTCCAGTTTGTCTGCATCCTTCTTCAAGTGCGGTACCCAGAACTGGACACAGTACTCCAGATGAGGCCTAACCAGTGCTGAATAGAGGGGAACTAGTGCTTCACAGGATTTGGAAGCTATATTTCTATTAATGCAGCCCAAAATAGCATTTGCCTTTTTTGCAGCCACATCACATTGTTGGCTCATATTCAGCTTGTGATCGACAACAATTCCAAGATTCCTCTCGCCTGTAGTCTTGTTGAGCCACGTATCCCCCCCCCATCTTGTAACTGTGCAATTGTTTTCTTTTTTCTAGGTGCAGAACTTAGCATTTATCCCTATTAAATTTCATTCTGTTGTTTTCTGCTCAGCACTCCAGCCTATCAAGATCACTTTGAATTCTGTTTCTGTCTTCCAGGGTATTAGCTATCCTGCCCATTTTTGTGTCATATGCACATTTGATCAGCATTCCCTGCACCTCCTTATCCAAGTCATTAATAAAAATGTTGAAGAGCACTGGGCCCCAGACTGAGCCCTGTGGTACCCTGCTTATTACCAATCCCCAGTTTGAGCAGATCTCATTGATAAGCACTCTTTTGAGTCCGATTCTGTAGCCAACAGTGGATCCACCAGATCATTGTTTCATCTAGCCCACTTTGGGCTAGTTTGCTCATCAGGATATCATGGGGCACTTTGTCGAAAGCTTTGCTGAAGTCGAGGTATATTATGTCCACAGCATTCCCACAGTCCACAAGGGAGGTTACCTGATCAAAAAATGAGATCAGATTCGTCTGGCAGGATTTGTTATTGACAAATCCATGTTGGCTTCGAGTAATCGCTGCATTGTTTTCGAGGTGCTATCCACCTGCATGCATCTGGAATGAAGGGGTAAAAATTTCCAGCTCTGAGGGCTTGACTTCCAAGTGCAACTGCAGCACTTTCCTCTCACTCACTGTTATTCTCCCTGCCTCATGCTCCACAGAAATTGCATAGGTTTTTAAAAAGAGGGTTTGTACATTTTTGCATAATAACAAAGGAGGAGCCCTGCTGGATAAGAACAAGGATCTATCTAGTCTAGTCTTCCCCAAGCTGGTGCCCTCCAGATGCTTTGGACATCAACTCCCATCAGCCCCAGCTAGCATGGCCAATAGTCAGGAATGCTGCAAGTTGTAGTTCAAACCATCTGGAGGGCATCCGGTTGGGGAAGGCTGGGCTAAACCAGCAGTTTGTTTCCAGCAGTGACCAGCCAAGCATCTCATGCAAGTCTACAAGCTGGACATGAAGGCAGCAGCTCTACCCGGTTTGCCCCCAGTATCTGGTATTTCACGGTACACTGTCTATAGACTTGGAGGTTCCACTTAGCTATCATGGCCACTGATAGAACCATCCTCCCTGAATGTTTAGCCATAAGCTAATGGCTATCACTAGGCCTTGGGATATGGTGTGAAAAGCCAGAGTGGAGAGCTCTTCTCTGCCTTCACATGATGCAGTTAAAATGCAACTGTCTTCGGGTGTCATGCTTTCACTTGCAGCATTCTGTATTTGCAGTCATATAACTTCCACACAGGCTGGGCTTACAACATTTATTCAGAGACAAAATTGCATTTATTTTTACAAGTACAGAGCGGAGAGGGTCCTCGCAAACAGCAGAGCTATGAAATGCAGCAGGTGCTCTTGACTTGGCTCAGGTATGCAGGAGGTCACAGCAGAGGCATCAGCGGAAGGGTCATTCCACTAGGCCTTAGAAAATGGCAGCAAAAGTGGGCCGCCAGCTTTTTTTGCCCTCAGATGGTGCAGTTAACTTCCCCCAAACGCCGGCATTTCATAACTTTCAGATAGGTCTCCACCTTGTGCAGGTCCTTCTTGAAGCAAGACAGAAGACCATAGTTTTTCAGCAAAGAGCCTTCATTCCGGAGGTTGCCGTCAAATTTCTCATAGGTAGGTCTGAGGAGCTGAAGACCACGGGAGCTCCCATCCTCTAGCTCCTGTGAAAATACGTTGTTGCCAACGGTACATGTACCACAGAAGAGCTAAAATGAAATGTTGCTTAAAATCCCAAATGTGGCAGCTTTTGCTTCAGTACTGGTTACAGCTACCACTTCCTACCCATATCACACATGGATGGGGAGAGGCCCTTAGGGATGGGGGAAGTGAGGAGGCAGGCTGTGGCTTTGCCTGCCTCGTGCAGACCTGCCAATGGGAGCTGAGTATTGGCAAGCTATTTAAGACCTGCCTCCCTGGTATTAGCAAGATGCTTGGCACTGGAGCATGCATAGACAGCTCCCTCAGTATTTGGCAGAAAATGGTGTCTTCACTTTAGGAGACTCCACCTAGAACGGAGCAAGTCAAGGCCTGGAGACATTGCAGGACAACTGAGCAAGCAATCTTGCCATAGGGACAGCAGTACTGCATCACATAGTCAGGTCCAGATTGAGCAACACTACTGAATGTAGCGATACTTGAGTAACTGGCCCATGATTAGCTTGGGCACAGCAATCCAAAAAATAGATCAGCATGCACATCCCAGGCACAGCATGATTTCCCTCCAGGTGCGACTTAATAATCGCCAGGGAATTTCCAAATTTTTAGCACCACACTTTTGAGGCACAGTGCTGCCCTGAATAGATTGTGCCCATTCCGAGCTAAGCCCTTTCAGGACCGTTGATGGCTTTAGCAATAAGTCCTCTCAGTCTTGTTGGTAGTCTGAAACCACCATTCACGGCCTTGAGAGTATTCTTTTTTACAGTCATTTATAGTATTTTATTGAATATTTATTTGTCTGAATGTATAGTTTTGCTTGATTTATCCTGTATGCCACCTTGAGAGAGTTTTACCCTTAAAGGCAGCCAAAAAATGATCTTAAATGAATAAATAAAACTGTTTTGTTGCTATTGGACTCAGACTCTTTTGTCCCTTTTGTAGTCTTTGTTAAACCTGAGAAGACCCCTGGGCTTTGAGCTCTCAGCGTTCTGGTATCTCTGGCTGGTCCCACTTTGCTGCATAACTCACTTGGTTCCAGTAATCCATGCTGGTCCCCCTCCACTGAAGCCATTTGGTTTCCTGGCCATCCAAATGCAACATACAAGGCACCACTCTGCTCCTGAAATCGCTCTGGGTGCATGACAGGCCCAGTTCATCCTCATTGCATCTATTGGCTCTCACCCAGCTGAAATCACTAAGCCATGGAGCTTGGGTTCTGCCCAATCTTCGTCAGACACCCTTCTCTCTAAGCACGCGCTCTGTCTCCCAAAGGCCCTGCTTTAGCTGAAGCAGTGAGCTGTTTGCAGCCCCTTTTAATGACCCCTCTCCCCCCACAAAACCGCAGGAGCTTCACCGCGCCCCAGCTTCATCTGTGGGATGGATCTAATGAGAGACCAAGAAATGCATCTTTCAAGACCCCTCCTCTCGATGTCTTCCATCTACAAATTGTAGCCTCCACCTCTGTACCCTCTTTTCTCTTGTATGCTTGTGCTAGTCTGCGGCAATTTGCTCTGTTTCTGAACTAGCGTTTGGTCAGACACTCAGCTGCTTCAGTGCACCCTTATCCTGGTTGTCCAGTGGGAAGGAGCTTGCAGGCTCCCTTACTGATTTCCCCTGTGCTCCCCTCCAGCAGTGAGCCATTTCTATCTTATCAGAACTCCTGGAGTCTCTGTGACAGTTTGATAAGATACAAATGGTCCACAAGAAAAATTACTGAAGGGAGCAGAAAGGGAACTGTGCACAAGGCACTGGAAATTGGAGTGAGTGTGTGTACTAGGCATAGGTGATCCCACTCCTTCCCTCCCCTTTTGTTACAGTGACTGTGCGCAAGGTGCACTGCCAGCTACACACCTTTGTGAGCTCTTTTCTCCTTCCCGCTCTTGCAAGCTTGTTCCTGAACCATTCTCTTTCTCTTTGCAAACTCAGACACTCCACACATGTCTGCGGCCTACTCCTCCTCGTACCACCACCATTGGTCTAGCCACTGTGTGGACTTTAAAGCTAATTTCTCCTCCATTTGAACCTGGTGCATGGATATTTACATTCTCCAACTTGCCCTCTGTTACATTTACTTAATTTGTTTAGAATATGTGAACTGATGGAATCCATTTTGGAATTCTTATCAATACCTTTTGCAAACCAACTAATTCCCCAGAGCAGTCATTGTATATTTTTGATACTTGTGTGTCAAATAAAATTCCCTGTTCTTGAAGAGACCTGCGTGGGTCTGTGCATTATCGGGTCACCTGTGCCAAGATGCAATGTGGACAATGCCTTGCTGAAGCATAAGATGTATGCATGCCCTGTGGTGGCGTCTTTCTGTTTAGAAGTTGTTGCTCGCATAAATCTTGTTCTGTGATAATTGCAGATGTTTGTGGACTTTTGAATTATATTCCCATGATGTGGGGATTAACAGATGGACAGCAAAAGGGGACTTCGAGAGCCCTTTCAGTTGCAAAGAGACTCATACTTCAAGCCTGGAAGGAAAAACACCCACCACCTATCATCCAGTGTTCTTCAGATTTTTCTGCTCTTGCTGCATTTGAATGTATATCCTACAGTCATCAACTTCATTTGGATGCTTCTTTAGATATATGGATATATATTCAAATATATTTAAAATAAAAAGGAAAAAAAACTTCTACCAAGATGTACCACCTCCAGCGTTCAAAGGTGCCTTACATGGGTGTATCTCGGAATGTGTACATTTTTGTGCACAAGCCCAGAGAGGACCCCCTTCATGGATCACTGCCTTTTTGTGACGAAGGGGCTTGCGTAACTCAGTGAAGCCATAGGCTATGCCGTGCAGGGCCACCCAAGACGGACAGGTCATGGCGGAGAGTTCTGACAAAATGTGGTCCACTGGAGAAGGAAATGGCAACCCACTCCAGTATTCTTGCCAAGAAAACCCCATGGAACGTATCACAAGGCTAAAAGATATGACGCCGGAAGATGAGCCCCTCAGGTCGGAAGGTGTCCAATATACTACTGGGGAAGAGCAGAGGGTATTTCCAAGTAGCGCCAGAAAGAGTGAAGCGGCTGGGCCAAAGCCAAAAGGACACTCAGCTGCGGATGTGTCTGGTGGTGAAAAGAAAATCCGATGCTGTAAAGAACAATATTGTTTAGGAACCTGGAATGTCAGATCAATGAATCAAGGTAAGCTGGAGGTGGTCAAACATGAGATGGCAAGATTGAACATCGACATCTTGGGAATCAGCGAACTAAAATGGACAAGCATGGGCGAATTTAATTCAGGTGACCATCATAGCTACTATTGTGGGCAAGAATCCCTTAGAAGAAATGGAGTAGCACTCATAGTCAACAAAAGGGTGGGAAAAGCAGTACTGGGGTACAACCTTAAAAATGATAGAATGATCTCAGTACGAATCCAAGGCAAACCATTCAACATCACAGTAATTCAAGTCTATGCCCCAACCATTGATGCCGAAGAAGCTGAGGTTGATCGGTTCTATGAAGACCTACAACACCTTCTAGAACTAACACCAAAAAAAGATGTCCTCTTCATCATAGGGGATTGGAATGCTAAAGTAGGAAGTCAAGAAATCACCGGGATAACAGGCAGGCATGGCCTTGGTGTACAAAATGAAGCAGGACAAAGGCTAATAGAGTTTTGCCAAGAGAACACGCTGATCATAGCAAACACTCTTTTCCAACAGCACAAGAGACGACTCTACACATGGACATCACCAGATGGTCAATATCGAAATCAGATTGATTATGTCCTTTGCAGCCAAAGATGGAGAAGCTCCATACAGTCAGTCAAAACAAGACCTGGAGCTGACTGTGGCTCAGATCATGAGCTGCTTCTTGCAAAATTTCGGCTTAAATTGAAGAACGTAAGGAAAACCACTAAACCATTCAGGTATGACCTAAATCATATCCCTTATGAATATACAGTGGAGGTGAGGAATAGATTTCAGGGATTAGACCTGATAGAGTGCCTGAGGAACTATGGACGGAGGTCCGTAACATTGTTCAGGAGGCAGCAACGAAATCCATCCCAACGAAAAAGAAATGCAAGAAAGCCAAGTGGCTGTCTGATGAGGCTTTACAAGTAGCTGAGGAAAGAAGGGAAGCGAAAAGCAAGGGAGAAAGGGGAAGATATATCCAACTGAATGCAGAGTTCCAGAGAATAGCAAGGAGAGACAAGAAGGCCTTCTTAAATGAACAATGCAAAGAAATCGAGGAAAACAACAGAATGGGAAAGACTAGAGATTTCTTCAAGAAAATTGGAGATCTCAAGGGAACGTTTTGTGCAAAGACGGGCATGATTAAGGACAAAGAAGGCAGGGACCTAACAGAAGCAGATGAGATTAAGAAGAGGTGGCAAGAATACACAGAAGAACTATACAGGAAAGATCCCTGATAGCCATGATAGTGCGGTCACTGAACATGAGCCGGACATCCTCGAGAGTGAAGTCAAGTGGGCCTTAGGAAGATTGACTAACAACAAAGCTAGCGGAGATGACAGTCTTCCAGCTGAGCTATTTACAATCCTAAAAGATGATGCTGTTAAAGTGCTGCATTCAATATGCCAACAAATATGGAACACTCAACAATGGCCGCAAGACTGGAAAAGGTCAGTTTACATTCCAATTCCAAAGAAGGGCAACGCCAAAGAGTGTTCAAACTACCGCACAATTGCGCTCATTTCACATGCCAGCAAGGTGATGCTCAAAATCCTACAAGCTAGGCTTCAGCAGCATGCGAACTGAGAACTACTGGAAGTACAAGCGGGGTTTAGAAGAGGCAGAGGAACTAGAGATCAAATTGCCAACATTCGCTGCATCATGGAGAAAGCAAGAGAATTCCAGAAAAACATCTATTTCTGCTTCATTGACTATGCTAAAGCCTTTGATTGTGTGGATCACAACAAACTGTGGCAAATTCTGAAAGAGATGGGAGTACCAGACCACCTTACCTGTCTCCTGAGAAACCTGTACGAGGGTCAAGAAGCAACAGTAAGAACCGGACATGGAACAACCGAGTGGTTCAAAATTGGGAAAGGAGTACGACAAGGCTGCATATTGTCACCCCGCTTATTTAACTTATATGCAGAGTACATCATGAGAAATGCCGGGTTGGATGAATCAGAGGTCGGAATTAAGATTGCTGGGAGAATTATCAACAACCTCCGATATGCAGACGATACCACCCTAATGGCAGAAAGCGAAGAGGATCTAAAGAGCCTCTTGTTGAGGGTGAAAGAGGAGAGTGCAAAAGCTGGTTTGAAACTCAACATTAAAAAAACTAAGATCATGGCATCTGGCCCCATCACTTCCTGGCATATAGAACGGGAAGAAATGGAAGCAGTGACAGATTTTACTTTCTTGGGCTCCAAGATCACCACAGACGGTGACTGTAGCCATGAAATTAAAAGACGCTTGCTCCTTGGGAGGAAAGCTATGGCAAACCTAGACAGCATAGTAAGAAACAGAGACATCACCTTGCCGACAAAGGTCCGTCTAATCAAAGCTATGGTTTTCCCAGTAGTAATGTATGGCTGTGAGAGCTGGACTATAAGGAAGGCTGAGCGCCGAAGAATTGATGCTTTCGAACTGTGGTGCTGGAGAAGACTCTTACAAGTCCCCTGGATTGCAAGGAGGTCAAATCAGTCCATCCTAAAGGAAATCAACCCTGAGTGCTCAATGGAAGGACAGATACTGAAGCTGAAGCTCCAATATTTTGGCCACCTAATGCGAAGAGAAAACTCTCTGGAAAAGACCCTGATGCTGGGAAAGACTGAAGGCAAAAGGAGAAGGGGACGGCAGAGGATGAGATGGCTAGATAGTATCACCGATGCAATGAATATGAACTTGAGCACGCTCCGGGAGAGAGCGCAGGACAGGAAGGCCTGGCGTGCTATGGTCCATGGGGTCACGAAGAGTCAGACACGACTGAACGACTGAACAACAACAACAACCAGAGAGGACATATGGCAGTTCTCAAACTGACCGCAAGACAAGGCAAGTTAGGCCTATACAGGCCTTTGCAAGACAGCTCCACAGTGGGTGACTGAGGTGTGGCTGCAGTGCTGGGGCTGGGAGGCTGAACCAGTGATGCGGGACAGTGGTAGTCTCCCCCCCCGCCCCCCTGCTTCATGATACTTTTTTTTCATGTGGGAGGCCAGTACTGCAACGGTATTCAGACATAACGCTTTGGTTCTCACACCCATTCCCTTACGAAGGGAGTGCTTACCCTCATAAGAGCCTGAATACCTTCTTCCAAGTCTTGGAGTTTCTCATAGACTCTGTCTGAGGTCCCAAGGGCTAGACTGTTACTGAACATCCTGCTTAGGTACCGCACCGGACTTAGCCATGACTGAATGAGGGTCAGTGAAAACCTGAGCAGCTCCATGTCCTGGAATGGAAAATAAATGAAGAAACCAAAATGAAAAAAGAGAGCCATAATAAACCACTCCTATTTTCCACCATGATCTTTAAGACTAAGGACATTCTACACACCTGTGTGCCAAACCAGCTTTGCAAAAGCACACAGAGACATGTTCATGGTAGCTGCCCCACAACTTTGGGATTCTTTCCCTAGAGACTCAACTGTCCATCTTCTGGAAGTACTATGTTTTTATTCCAGCTGGCTCTTGCTGCCAAGGGATAGGAAGGGACTGAATGTAATAATTAGCACACTTATCTACTCCAAGCTCTTGGGGTGAGGTGGAGGGTCTGTCCAAACAAACAAGCAAACATTCATTGTAGCAATGAACTGACTTGAGGGGAAATGCTACAATAGAAACAAATTTCTGGAAAGAGCTCCTAACTTAATTTGGATGATGAATTCTGAGTTGGATTGTGCAACTGTATTTAGGCGGCATTTAAATCTGTCTGTTTGAGAGCCAGTGTGGTGCAGTGGTCGGAGCGTCAGGCTAGGACCAAGGAGTGTCAGGCTGAAACCCCCACTGAACCATGAAGCTTGCTGGGTGGCTGTGGGTTCCCGGGGGGCGGGGGTGACAGCGGAGTAAATGTGAACATTACAAAATGAAACGTTGGTTGCAAGACTTGCACTTTGATGATCACAGCATAGTTTAGAACTCAAATGCAAATGTAGGGAAATGGCGTCAAGCTGCAGGGGGCTCGCTCCACCCGTCCCTGCTAGAACACGCAGCTCCAACTGGCAGTTCCCTGGGACTGCAGAGCCTGGCCTCACCCATCGGCCGGAGAACCAAGGGCCACTGAGGGCTGCACCTCCTGCCTCCCAGGTAGAGCATCATCGCAGGGGGGAGACCGACCTAGCCCAGTACATCGGTCAGTGATACATTTGCTTTCCTTCCCCTCCTCCCTCCTCTCTCCCAATCCCTTTTCCTTTTGTGTTGTGTCTTTATCGTAAGCCCGAGGGCTGTCTTAATATTCATCTTTCTAGGCCACTCTGGGAGCCTTTTCAGCTGAAGAGTGGGGTAAAAATGCCCCAAACAAACAAACAAACAAACAAACAAGTGAAGTGATGGCCACCTTTTGCTTAACTTAATATGAGCTCCTGTGTGTACAACTAGACATTACACTGGGAAGCCTCTGATCGGGTAACAATGGGGGAGAGGAGGGGAGATGTTTAGCAAGAAAACTGCAGGAAAAGTGTTGGTTGAAAACAAAAAGAAAACCCCTCTCCCCAGCACCACAGTCCCAATCACATAGCTACTAAAACACTTTCTTAAAAATGGCAGGAGATCTGTCATTGGAGCCATGCTGCTTGGGGAATATGGGAACTTTAGTCCAATGTGTCTGGAGGGCACCACGTGGGAAGGCTCCTGTAAAATGCTTGAGTTCTGGCCTTTGTTACAGAGGAGCACCAAACATGCTGGCTCTTTGTTCACACGGACTTTGTGCCTTGGATTTATGGGACATTACCCTGACGCTTTGGCTCTGGAATCCATTTTGTTTTAGAAGGCAAGGCTAGCATAGCTGCCAGGAATTATAACTAGGCTCTGGAAAGCTGCACAGTGAAGAACCACCTTGAATGTGTGGTTGTGTCTTGTTTAAATTAAAGGGAGGGTCTCCCTGTGAGGGGGGGCAGGAAGTCTTGTGAATGCCTCCCCAGCTATCCTGCCATCCTTCAGCTGATTACCCATAACGATACCTTTGAATTGGCCAGTTAAATGCCCTGGTGGGAAAAATGACCCAATCTTGAAGTGTTTGCACCTCGCAGGTCAGCAAGGTCAAAGCTCAGGCTTTAGTCTAAGTGTCCTTAACTACTCCTTGCTCTAAGGACTGGGCTAAGCTATCTTGAATAGCTAGCCAGATGTCGATGTAATCAAGCAGCAGGGAGCCTCCCTGCACCTTCTCTTCAGGAGTCTCAACCTTTGACCACTGGATTCAAACCCAGCCTGACTCCAGCCCCTGAGCGACCAAGCCTGTGGATTCTTTGGGCAAATCAGTATAACTCCCTTGGAGTTTGGGTGGTCATGGTTCACTCTTCCATTTGGCTGTCTGCTTGGACCAATCCGATTAGGAGCCACTTAGGCCAGGGGTGTTGAACCTCAGTCCTGCGGGCCAAATCCAGCCCACCTGGGACCACAGCCCAGTCCCCTGGGGTTGCGCAGACAGCCATGCATGCTTCCCCAGCCCCTTTCCCCAGTTGTGTGGTGGTTTCCCAGGGTTTGTGCATGTTCTCCAGATTCTGGAAAGTTGAGGTGCCTCTCCGAAGGCTGAATTACTGGCAGGGAGAGCTGGAAGCTACAATATGCTGGTATGTTTGGTGTTTTTGCCCTGCCCAAATTGGATTTGGCCTTTGGGCTGAAAGAGGTTTGACACTCCTGAATTAGGCTGCCTGTATCGTTCCCTGAGACTCTTTTCTAGCATGCTTTCCTACTCTGGCATCAAGCCCACGGTTACCGGGCCAGTAGTCTGTTATCCTGTCATTCTGAACTGCCTTGTTGTCCCAGAGAGATCGCACACCAAGAGAGTGAGTGAGAGAGAAGGCATTACCCTCTGGTAAAGCACCCTCTGTATCCAAGGTTAGGTCCCATACACGGCACAGGGCCGCCTGTTCCATGAGCTTTCTCACTCAGTGTCTGGTGGAGGCTCATGTTCCATGCATGAGTCGCTGTTCTTGAGGCCCATGTATTCGAGAAGTGAGCTACCAAACAGTCTGAAAAAGTGCTCAGACTTTAATGTAATTGGGAATGCTCAGGAGCCCTCGCTTAGAAACTCTCTCCATCTCAATCTAGTTATGACCAAATTGTTGTGGGTCCTCTATTTGGTCTCCAAATCCTCAGTGTGAGACCTAGTTATCCTTGGATCACCACTGGATTCTGTCCGCTGGCATTTTCCAGATAACCTAGCCTCAGACCACTTGGTCACCCTTGAGAACAGACAGCCCCGTATTTCTGCACTTTGCGGGCAGCTAAGACACAGATCACAGAGGGTGGTCTGTGCTCACAGCATTTTCGTACAAACTTGGGCAACCCAATCCAGAAATGTGGTTCTCCAGGTCCCCTTCCTCTGGGGCAGGTACTTATAGCTATCTCATGCTTTATTTCTTTTTCATTCTAAATCTATCCATTTCTGCCCCTGCAATTCCCCATGTCATGTTCAGGCCTCCAGTCCCATCTCTGCCATTTCCCTAGTACTACCTCACCTCCGTATTCAGCAGATGTGAATTCCTCCAAATGGTGTCTTTTCTAGCCATTAGTTAGATCTGCTAGGAATAACTATCCTACCTCATGTGCTAGGAGGATGGCTGTACAGCAGCAGTCCCCAACCTTTTTGGCACCAGAGCCCGGTCTCATGGAAGAAGAATTTTTCCATGGACTGGGGGGGGGAATGGGACTGGGCCGCAGTAGGGGTGTGGGAACCTCCCTTACCTTGGGTCCGTGGGGGGGGGGAGGCGATCCCCCCCCCCCAGAATCCTTGCCAGCCCTGGCTGGCTCCGCTCCGTGGCGAGTCCACAGAGCTGCCGGCCAGCTCCGACCACTGGTGGACTTCCAGCCGCTGGGAAGCAAATGGCGTCCGAATAGCGGACACCATTTGCGTCCCTGTTCTTTGCAGTAATAGGCTATGTAAAGATTTACGTAGCCTATTACTTGAGGAATAGGGACGCAAATGGCTACATAAATCTTTACGTAGCCTATTACTGCAAAGAACAGGGATGCAAATGGCATCCGCTATGCAGACGCCATTTGTGTCCCAGTGGCTGGAAGTCCGCCAGCAGCTGGAGCCAGCCAGCAACTCTGTGGACTTGCTGCGGAGCGGAGCCGGCCAGGGCTAGCGAGGATTCCGGGGGGGGGGGGCAGATCGCCTCCCCCGCTCAGACCCAAGGTAAAGGGGGTTCCCACACCCCTACTGCGGCCTGGTCCCTAACAGGCCACAGACTGGTACCGGTCTGCGGCCCGGGGATTGGGGACCCCTGCTACACAGTATCAAGCCATTTTTCTCTGCTAGAATGTTTATGCATGCGTGTGTCTGAGAATAAGCCTTCAAAAATAAATCTTTTGCTTTTGAATGTGAACTAATCTCCCCAGATTAAGAGCATTTGAGCTAAATTCCCCAAATTTAGAAGCAGCTGTTCCCCATTTGAATAAAAGCTTAGTGCAAAAATCCACTGTGTGCATGCCACACTTTTGTCAAGGTCCCTTTTTGGTCCTACATTCCATGTACATGTGAAATTTGCGTGTCAGAGTTCACGTGTGGGTGAGGACATACAGCAACATTTATCCTGCAAATTTTCTAGAGGTATTGACAGTCCTGCTATGCTTCAGGCCAGAGAACAGGATTAGAATCCACAGCCCCAGTGGCTCCATTTGGGACAAAACACCACACTTATACAGAGAACCCCATCTAATAGGTTGCTAAAGAGCAGAGCAGTGATGGCCAGTTGATGATCCTAGAGTTGGCTGAGGACTTTTCTTCAATGGGCACTAATGGCTGGAAAATGTTTCTGCAATGGAAATTAGGTAGTTGGTAGATGGGAGGGACACACTCCTCATGCTCAGATGGGGGCTGGAGAGAAATGTGAGAGTTTGGATATGCTCAGCAAAGCAGACTGTTGGGTGCAGGGGAGTCTGCAAATACAAAATTGTGCGGAAATGGATGCTACTTTACAGGTCAGCACTGTATGTCTAGATCAGCCTTCCCCAACTTGGTGCAGTCCAGATGTGTTGGACTACAGTTGGCCATGCTGGCTGCAGCTGATGGGAGCTGGAGTCCAGCAATGTCTGTAGTTTGGGCTCTCCCCCAAAGTTCCAGGGAGTTGTTTTAGGAAGTGGGAAGCTGTACACACAAAACACAAGATTCCAGATGTTGGACATAAGTGCAGCTATTCCATGAAATAAGGCAGTGTGGGATACAACTTACTGTTTTTTGCTGGGCATCGTCCTTCCCTGTGGGTGCAGGGATGGTTTCAGAGTAACAGAATGCAGACTGAGAGTTCTTGTTGGAGTGCCGCTGGTCTTCTGGGATGTAGGAACGTTCCTGTACAAATTCCACAAAATGCCATGATAAATTGGTGTGTGTGTACGCGCACATGGTTAATTCAGACGGGGAAAGGATGGCAATGAGCAATATCTAAAGAAAGAGTGAGGTTCAAACCAGCCTGGACACATTCTTGTGCCTGAACAGACAATGGGACATGCTTCACTGGAAAGTTCTTGCACAAGCCTCTCTAAAATAAAATGGAGCTGCACAAGGGCACTTCAGTGCAGCTTCTATTTATTTCAACAGTGTTTGCATGGGATAACTTCCCAGTTGTTTGTCCCTGTGATTCAGATCTGTCTCCCTCCTGCTCTGTTGCCCTTAGTGGCACCCATAACATGTGGCTGCCTTAACTTGCTTCATGGTAAGGCTCCATCGGGCGAGGGGCGATTTTCACGACAACGGAATGAGAAGCACGTTGGAGTATTACCCGGATTTTCATGGAATTGGCTTTCGACCGTCAGGGATACATAAAGCAAGATAAGCTGAGTGTAGCATACCTTTAAAATCCGGTTTTCAGGGGTCACAGGTTGAAAGGAACATACTCCTGGGTG
Source organism: Heloderma suspectum (assembly GCF_057233095.1). Taxonomy (NCBI): domain Eukaryota; kingdom Metazoa; phylum Chordata; class Lepidosauria; order Squamata; family Helodermatidae; genus Heloderma; species Heloderma suspectum. The sequence goes on along the minus strand of NC_139462.1, from coordinate 126,360,660 downwards.
GGGTGGGGTGAGTAGAACTGAACATCTTCAAACTGGCAGGGGCCTGCTCGACCAGTGAGAGAGGCTTGTTTCCCTCCCCTGTCCAAGCTCCCCCTTGCTACTACATTATTATGAATGGAGAACAACTAATTTTCCTCACGTGTGCAGATTTCCCTGAAGAAGCCAAAATCCCTGGTTCTCAAGTGCAGCATCTGAAGGGTCCCCCTCAGAGCTTCCTTTCACCCCAATTTTGCCCCATTCCAGCACTCTGCTGTGGAGTTATTGTTCCCACCCCTCCTTTCTCCTTCTCCCTGCTCACAATGAGAAGCTCTGTAAACCCGAAAGATCATTACTGACAACAGAGAAATGACTTTACATCAGCACATCAAAGAAACTACAGAACATCAAAGAAGCACAACATCACAATTGTGTGATTTAAGAGAGCATTGGAGAAGTGAAAGAGCGCTTTAGGGCGAGTTAGCCTTTAACTCACTGCGGTGGAGCAAGATTTCTTTCTTACTTCTGAGTAAACATGCATGGGGGGGGATCTGTTAAAGATTAAAAGCAGGCTACCTAAGGTGAATGAGCGTCCCGACTACTGTGGTAATGCAAGGGGTCACTGCTGCACTCCTGGGGATTTTCTCAATGGGAAAAACTACTTCCATTGGGGAAACAAGAGAGAATGGGGCATCCCACCCCCTTAACTACATCACTGTCAGGTCACAGAGGCACACCCAGAATTTAATGTGTGTGTGTGGGGGACATGGCACACTGTGGCAAAACTGCCAGGGAGCTGCTTTCAGGAAAAAGACGTTGGAGTAAAAGGAGTTTCAGAAAATGCAGCTTTTCAAGAGAGAAGCGGATGATTGGCAGCGGATTGGTGACAATGTCATCTGTCGTGAAGGAATTCAGACTGCTCTTAGATCTCTTCCTCAGTTCAATATGTGCATGGTAACCCAGTGGCAAGGGGAGATGCACTCTGCACGTGGCGAAATGTACTTGCTTTTTTGCTATTTCACAGATTCCAGCTAAAATTTAGGAATAATATTTGAAAGGTCTTGTGTAATGAGAAATATGTACCCTGGGAGTGGGAGGTGCAATCCTACACCCAGTTTCTTGGAAGTAAACACCTTTGAACTCAACGGGACTTATTTTTGCATAGAGTAGACATTGCACTATAAATCACCCTCTATCTTTTTCAAAATCAGGGGTGTGAGAGATGCCCAAATTGCCCTTTATTAGATTTTCAAAAGTTGACACAGAAGGCTGTGTTGACTGTCACCATCCCCTTTGCATTAGCATCAGAGCCTCTGCTATTAGCTGTTGGAGCTAATAATTACGTTAAAGCTGTCTTGTCTCTGTATGACAGAAGCCAGTGAAGAAGATGCCTCACTATACAGGCAATATTATGCTCTCTTTGAAGGACCCCCTGCAACTGATAGTTCAACTTTTCGATGTAACTGAGTGTTATGGTGTACTGTCAGGTTAGCAAGGTTAATTAAGGTAATATATTTGAATGTACCACCAAACACATATTTTGAAACAATCAGGCCTGAAACAGCACAAGTTGCTTTGTTAGATACTTAGGTGTGGACTTTTGCATCAGCTTGTAAAACTAAATTATGGTACTTTCTTGAATAACATTAGGAGGTGTAGAAGAGTGTAGATCTGCCTGAATGGCCCAGGAGGACATTTCCGGATGAAGTATGGGACCAAGACCCAGAAAACGTTGGGTCCTTAGGAATTCAAAGGGGATCTGATGAACAGATTTGGCTGTACCCAAATTAACAATTTAAAAGACCAGGAATGGAAGTGGAGAGTGCCCATCACAGAATAGCAAACTGATAAGAAGCACAAAGATGGACTCTTTGAAGAACATACAGGATATGTGAGGGAGTTTGTCTGAAGCCACCTAATAATTCAGGTAAATATATTCAAGTATTGAAAGTGTGAGGTCCAAAATGCAGATATTTATCATGTTTGGTGGTCCTGTCCAAGGATCCAACATTTTTGGTTGCAGGAGACTTGGGGCCAATCAACATGGCTGATTTAATACGGTGGTAGAGCGCATTGGGGTCGTTTGTGACAGATGACGCTGTCGCCAGTCCACCACACATCCATCCTGAAAATGCACATTTTTGGAAAATCCTTTTACTCCATTGTTTTTCTCATATGTGGCTCTGGAGCCATTCTGCAGCAGTGTGCTCCATCCCCCCACATTAAATCCTGGATGAACCTCTGTGACCTGCCTGTGACCTGCAAGTGAGGTGGTCAAGGGGTGGGGCCGACCTCTCCCCTCTTTTTCCCCATTTGCAGTAGGGCTGCTTTCACAATAAGTAGCCTCCTTTTCCCATTTATAATAGCAGTAGCCCTGTTTCATTCACAATAGTGGAGTAGCCCATTTATATGTAGTGCACAATGAAGAATACACAGAGCCGAAGGAGAAAGGGCAGCCTGCAGCTGCGGTATTTCGCAGTCACATTACTGTGATACACCTACAACTTATCAGTGGCACAGTACACTTACAACTAAGGGATACCCAGAAGGGAAGGAGAGAGGGTGGCCAGTACAGCAAGGGAGCCTGGACAGGGCTGGGAACAAACCTTCTCAGTCACGGAATCGTGCTGGGTCGCCCCTTCAGAGTAACACAGCAGTTTGCTTTTTCCATTCACAGCTAGCAGCTGCTGATCCATTCCTGTCTCCCCTTCAGAACAGTCCCCTGTGTGTGTGATTTTGTGGGGGAGGAGGCTTAGTTTGGGTCGGGGAAGCGGAGGCAGCAGCAGCAGTAGCCCCCGCTGCCGACGCCGGAGCGCTAGCAGAGAGAGGCAATTCCAGCCCCTCCCCTCTGTGCAGGACCGGGGCGCCTCCTGTCTGCCCACCCGTCAGTCTGCCCCTGGACTTCAATATTGCTGGTTCGTAGTCGGTGGATATGAGGGAGAGAGGTGTAGGGTACACTATGCAACATTACTCATCTCTTCCGTTAAACTTCCCTGAGCTGTGGAGAATGGAGAGGGGTGGGAGCAAGCCTCTCTCATTGACTGAGAAGCATCTAGGGGGTTGATGACGTTCACTTCTACTAGTGGGACTCCACCCAACCAACCACAAAGTAAGGCAGACTAAAGTGCAGTTTGACCTGTGAAAAGCAGGTTTTAAGGTAGTGTTTACTCCACATTTTTTGCTTCTGTGCCTGGGACAGACCAAAAGCGATTTCATGAAAATCTGGATAATACCAGAAGCGCTTCTCATTCTATTTCCACATAGACTCCGCTTTGGTTAATCTATGATTGAAAGCAGCATCTCTGTACCTACCACAGTGAAATGGCTGTCAAAAGTTCTTGAAACTGCACAAACGTTTAAGCATGGTTCACTGGAGAAATAATACTGATTGAGTTTCCTAAAAATTACACATTTTATTGTTTATTGGAACTAATATGACATAAAAGATTCCTCTGTATTGTTGTACAATGCACCTTTTAATGAATGTAAAACTTTTAAAATCATATATGCAAGTGGGACCTGCAACAACATGTGTAATGTGCCCCCAGCTCCTGGAACAGGAGGCTTATAATGCTGTTCAATGTATGGGTGGGGTGGGGTGAGGTGGGATGAGGTCTTCCCAAGCTGTGCTAAATAGAGCTAGAGAGCTCAGATTTGGGTCATTTAGGGTGGAATCCTAGGGGTTGTGCCCTCACGAGACTGGAGCCAGCAAGGCAGGAAGAGCAGCAGGGGTGATCCCTGTCCCCGTCCACCAACGGTGTTTCGAAGGGAGAGGGAAAGAACCTGGAAGAGGCTCAGGATAGCTCGTATCCTGACCCCTCTGGTCTCGTCCCCAACCCTCTCACTGGAATGCTCCTTTCTCCCTCTCTGAGGTCGATCTTCCGACCTTGGAGGCCAGCTGGTGCAGTTCTTTCCACACTGGCTGAAAGCGGGAGGAGGGGAGGATCTCCAACTCCCCCTTCTGACCTGAGAGCAGGGAATCCCCACGATTCTATGGCCGCCAAACAATGTCTAGGGGTCATACGATTGCTCCCTTAATAAGAAAGCAAAATTAGTCCAGAGAATGGTGATGAAGATGCTAAATGATTTTTTCCCATTTAAATTTGAGCCTGGACCATTGCTTTGCCTACAGAACCATGTAAAAGCTGCTCTTCATTTGGAGAAGCAGCAGCTGGTCCTACACAGAACTGCAATTCCACGCATTTTATTTGTGAAAGGATGGCAGTGTAATCATAAACCTAGAACTGAATTAATTAAGAAAATGTGGGACAAATTTGAAATAGTTAAACTACTCTGTAGCATTCAGATTAAAACAAAAATACAAAGTGGTAATAGTAAGGTGGAAACTGAGGTTTCAATATGTTAAAAAGTGTAATAGATTTAAACGATGGGGATAATAGTTTTATGACTATGATATTTTAAAAGGATATGTCTTTAAAGGAGTATTTAACATTTTAAATTAAGATTATTGGCAGGAATTAGTGTACTGATTACATAATGCATATGTTATTTGTATGTTTTAATGTATTTATGTCTTTTCATGTGTCTGTGTCTTATATACAATGTATATATTTAGGTATTTAATGTAGAAATAAACAATTAAGGTCCCCCTTTTGTCTTTTCTTTGTCCTGAAGCATCCCTGTGTGGTGCATCCCGCCAACCCTAAATCCCCCCTCCGCCACCACCCCGGATACGTAGGGTCAAGATCTGGAGAAGGCCAGGCCCTGCTTCTTCTCACCCACCCCATACCTGCTTCCTCCTGCCCCCCGCCTCACCCTACCTGGCCCCCATTTCATACCTCTACATTCCATTCATCCTAGAGGCAAACAGGTATGTGTCAGGCCTTTGCAGGGTGGAGAAGATACATTTTTGTTTTAACTTTAAAAAGTATATTTTTCTGCATACGCAGGGAGTCCCTCAAGTATGTACAAACTACTCCCTTATTTTTGGCTGATCCTGCTCACTTCCACTCTGATAGACAGTTAACCAACCCAGTTCACTATTAGAAGGAATGATGACATAAATTAAAAGGGTGGCAGTCCCAAACAATGCACCATTACTTACAAACTCCTTGAAGGTGTCTGCTGCAAGAAGGTGAAGATGCTGGGCTCTTAGTACTGCATTAGAAAACAGGCTGGAGAGGGGCATTGTCGGAAAGGCTGTGGTTCCCTCTGGCCATTCGAGGGCCAAGATAAACAAAGCAAAGATAAACAGAGGAGAAGGCCTAGATCCTGCAAAGAAGATGAAGGTGGCGGAGCTTCTTAGATCAAAGCGGAGTCCTCTGCAGAGCCTGAGCTCTGAGGAAAGTCAGTTAACAGCACAATCCTGTTCATATCTACTCAGACATAAGTTCCATTGAGTTTTATGGGGCTTACAGGAAGTTATAGGTCTGTAGCTTAAAACAAGCAATGCAAGCAGCTAGCACTCCTTTGCAAATTCGTACACATTGCTAAAGCTGAGCTCCTAAGCCAGCCTTCCCCAATCAGATTTTGGACTACAACTCCCATAGCCCCTGCCAGCACAGTCATTACCTGGGCTGACTGGGGATGATGGGAGTTATAGTGCAACACATATGGAGGGCACCAGCTTCAGAAAGGCTGTCCTAGCCAGATCCCAAGTGAAGCCTTGAGCTTACCTCCAAAAGAATTCAGCTCCTTTTCAAGTGACCAAAGCTAAAGTTTACCAAATCTGAGCTGTTGTATTGTTCAGATTTAACATATACAGAAATCTGAATATACACACACACACACACTTCACACTTTAATCAAATATAATCAGTCCTTACAAGGCCTCAGTTCTTTAATGAAGCTAACTTTGCTTAACTTGAACTTTTTCTAGTAACTGGAGTTGTAGATAGTTCTGGTTATGTCACTGTGAGTTGCGTCACGACTGAGTCACACAACAACCTTTTTAATGCTCTTTGACTTTTTCCCAGATGCATTAAACCAGGGATGGAGAATGATTAAACCCTTAGAGACTTCATTCAGAGAATGCTCATGGCAGATAACCAGCCTTTGACTGAGTTTAACATATGTCCAGGTCCAAAGTTCATCTTACTTTTGGGGAAGATTTGGCAGAAGGACTCAGTAGCTGAATTATATCTCTCCAGATCACATCCATCTCCAATAAAAAGAACGTAGCTAGGGTTCTTAATGCAGGCATGAATGGGTGGTTTGGGGTTGTCTTTTCCTACTCAAACATTCTATGATTTAATTATTTTAAAACCTGTCCGTTTAAGACCAAAGTTAAGGCTATCTCATGTTGGTTCAAGCTCCACAAAGCAAGGAAATTGGAAGCTAATACCTTAACAGATATGCTGCATGATTAACGATGTTGTACAATATCACAAATTGAGCTTGCTTACAACCTATCATCCATGCACCTAAACCTTTCCTTGGTCTTTCAGGCCCAAATGCAGATATGGAGGGTGGAGTGCCTGGGACCAGAAAAGATTACCCATTAGTCCTGTCTTGCATTAGGAAGCATCTGAGCCTTACTGTATTGCTAGAGGAACCCTCATGTGAGTTGATTCATGCTTGTTTGCTTACATTAGTAGCTGGCAGGATGGGCTAAACCCTGGGAGAAGGGAATTTCCTCTGATGCAGTACTTGTGTGAGTGGTACTGCTGCTAACAGCAAACAGGCCTGGGTCAACTCACAGGAGGATTTCTCTAGCAATACAGTAAGCTGCTTCATAAGGCAATACAGGACCTAGACAATGTGGGGCACCTCTGCTGGTCTGAGGCACTCCATCCTCCCATCTGAATTTGGGCCTGAAAGATCAAGGAAAGGTGTAGGTATATGGAAGATAAGTTGTAAGCAAGCACAATTTGTCAAATTGCATAACATGATCACAGGGCACATCTGTTAATGTAATGTGTGAACATGTGTTTATCAATTCACACAAGAATGTGTGTCCATTCAACCCAAGTTCAACTGTATGCATCATCTTTACCCTGGATTAAGTAGACTTCTAGTACCTGTTTTCAAATTAGGTATGAATTTATGTGGATAGTAGCCTTATTCAGGTATTCAAAAATCTTAAGCATGGAGGAGAGATGGGGATGAGCACACCAATTCTGCACACCCCACCCCCTCATGTTGACTGGGAAGGACTGAAGAGAATCTGTAACTGTGTTTGATGTAATGCTGTTACAGTGCTCTACATGATTCAGTGCAGTGATGTGGGTTTTCCAAAAAAAATTGAGTTGGAAACTTTTCCTGTGCAAATTAGGGTAATTTGCATAGGGTAATTTGCATTGGATTTTGTTTTGTTTTGTCCCAATACACCACAAGTATTTGACCTTAAATTAAATTAAAGCATACATAATGTGATTTCAATGTTAACATCATATAGAAATTTTTGTTGGAATATTTGTAAAAATTTTAAGACAATAGCATGTACATCCCTTACACTGTTTAAATGTAAGAAAAAAAGCAAAGGTGATGAACACAGTTGACATACTAATTTGGCCTTCCCCAACCTAGCACCTTCCAGATGTGTTGGATTACAACTCCCAGCATCCCCCAGCCAGCTTTGGAGTTGTAGTCCAACACATCAGGAAGGCACCAAGTTAGGGAAGGCTGCAGTGGTTAATCTGAGCAACCCCGAGGACGGTTCATGATATGCTGACAACCACTCAGTGATTTTAACCAGTGCTGTGTTGACACCTAGCTGCCCTTTGGCAGCCTTGTCATTTCCCTGTGGAGGAGGCTGTCATTTTCCTGGCTCTTTTGCTGGGGTGTTGAGACTTTCGGAGAAATTTTCACCGTGCAGGGCTTCCGGGCTTCCCTTACTGTAAGGAGGTGGTTGGGGGTTTGTTGTGTGGTCTCTTTTTTTACCATCCCCCCCCATTTTACCCTTGCAGCCTCTCCAGCTGCTTGAGCTTCTTGGAAAGCCCCCTGGAGGATGTAGGCAGGACTTCCTCTCGTGGGGCTTCCCAGGGCTGCTGCTGCCTGTGGAATGCCCGAAAGCTGACAGAGGCATCTTTGGTTTTGCTCTGTTCTTATGAAAAGTCCTTTTAACAACAACAACAACAACCACAAGAGCAACAACTCCTCTCTTAGCTTTCAGGCACTCCACAGGCAGCAGCTGCACAAGGAAGCTCCATGGGAGGAAGTCCTGGCTACGTCCTCCAGGCGGCTTTCCAAGAAGCTCAAGCAGCTGGAGAGGCTGCAAAAGCAGAACGGGGTGGGGTGGAGGTAAAAGAAAGAGTGCCCCCACTCCCCTCTGCCACCTCCTTGCAGGAAAGTAACCACTGAAGCCCTGCAGCCTGAGAAATTTCTCTGAAATTCTCACCCCTTCCCACAACTTTTGGGAGGAGTTTATTTTCACCCCCCCCAAGAAATGGTAAAAAATAAATAGATCGAAGAATTTGGCACAGTGCTAATTTTAACATAGTTCGTCTTTCTTACAGTAAGGGCATTGGGGCACCTTCAGTTCCACTGTCACTACATATTAGTTCCATTTCACACTGAGACATGTATGTATTTCAGTGACATACATGTATTCTCCCACATACGTGCTAGGGATAATCACCTGAAAAACATAAATTGCAACTTTGAAACTGCTGAGCTTGTCTAATATGGTCTTTGCAATTAACATCTATTCATTGTTACTAGGGATGGCGCAGGAGTCCCAAGAGAGGGTGGAGTCAGATGGACTCCCCCTCATCCAGCTTCCCGGACCCCATGTGCCAAGCTGTGGGGTGCAGACAGACCCGGCCACCAAGTGCCCTGGCGCTCAGTGAGTGGCTGGGAGTGGCGCTGAGGACTTGTCCTGCCTGTGCAGGCTGTCAAGGAAGCCCTCGGGAGGAGGACAGGGCTAGAGCGCTTGGGGGGTGCGCCATGCCAAGGACTCCGGCAGTCAAGCCCTTGTGTGCATAAAGCACAATAGAGCGTAGAGAGGAGGGGCAGTTGGTGTGGCTCAGCAAGCAGGTGGGGCAAGCAGGGAGGCTCGCTGAGATGGGGGGCAGCTCCTCACGCTCCCCTGCACCCCGGACGGAGATGAGTCCGTCCATCCCTAATTGTCACTAATGAACATATAAAATGGAACAATTTTCAGCAAAAAAAGTAAGCACTGGGAAAATGTCAAAAAAAAAAAAGTTTGGGAAATTTTTCCACCCCACATCACTGATCCAGCAGCTCAAAGAACACATAGGAATGAGACATCATATTAGGGGTATCCACACAATACAATGAACTTCAGTTCAAACGCTATGTATGCTTATTTAGATCCTTGTGAGAATCTAGCCTTATTCAGTCATCCTTCTTGCATGTAAACTCTACACAGGAAGAGAAGGAGTGGGATGAGCATGCCAGCTCTAATCCCTCCCTTGCCATTCTCTTCACCTTGTGCTCTCGGAGGGTGATGGTCCACAGAGGAGAGCCTCCTGTATCCATGGAGGCTCTCCCCAAGGTTTTAGACTCCTGAAAAATGTCCTGATTCTAAATCTCAGGGAGAACTTCCATGGCTAGAAGAGGATCTCCTCTGCAAACAGTTGCCCTCCAAGTGTAGAGGGTGACAAGAATTATGAGGGAGGGGGAGGAGACAGCACACTCATCCCAGCTCCCCCCTTTATGTTCTTAATGAGCATACATAGAGTGTAAATGCACATTCAGTGTAACGTGTGAATAAACCCCTAGTATGTGAGACATGATTCTTGCATGTCCTTTTCTCATGACACAGAAAGGAAGACCAAGGACTAGGGCCTTTGTGCTGCATTTTTGCTTTTAGAAAGGCCCTGATCTTTCTGCTTCCCCCATCTGTACATCTCATACACACACACACACACACACAATTCCCTGAGGGTCAAACAACATGTTACTTGTACTGGTGAACATTTTCCCAGTGGGAAAAGCTGTACCCACTGAATTTCTGTGGGTCTTGCAGCCTTTATAGGTATAGAGTTTCCATCCATTCAAAAGGTGGCAGCCTTCCTCTTCTTAACACCCAAAGACATACCTGAATCCATGTCCTGTTGGCAAATCGCTGCGGTGCTTGCAGACAGTTTTCCTCCTCTCACCTGTGCTGCCCACTGTCCCCTTGGAGCTGTTTTTATACTCCAAACAAATCATGTTTATTGATTGTTTCACTGATGTATATATAAATAAGGTAAAGGGAATCCATGTCAATCAACATAGATTGCACAACCAAAGTGTCATCTGGAAGACAGCCTCATCTATTTGGTGGTATAGAAATTTAATAAATAAATACATAAATAAATAAAATAACCCCATCATCAAATTGTCCTCATGTGTTTTCTCTTCCATCTTTTTTCAGACCTCAGAATATCCAACTTTTGTGGAAAGAATGGAACTGTAGTGTAATTTCCAAAGGAGTGGATCACCTGAGCATTACTGCGTTTTTAAAAGAGGTGTGGTTTTGACATGTATAGCAGTGGGTGAGCTGTATCAGATGGGCGAACCTATTGCCACACCTTCACAATTACCTTGCCAGCTGGCACGATTTATCACTCTGGTCATTTTTAAACTGATGTTTTTATTAGTGCTAAAGCACTTTCCAGTTATATTTCTTTAAAAAACATTAACATTTTCATGCATTAGCACTTAAATAAAAGAGCTAATTATTAGCATTATAGTGCTAATTTTAAAAACAATATTAAAAAACCCTGCTCTTTAATGTTGCCGCCACTTTAGAAATATGTTTATTTTACCCCCAAGTCTGCAGATTTCCCCTAAAACGCTTTCTCCCCCTGCCAGCAATCTTATTTTTAAAAATAAAATAAAAATAGAACATATTATAAAGATTAAAAAACAGTGATACCCATCAAATACAATGATAAGACATTAGACATAACATTTGAACAGTGAGACACTACAATAAAGGAAATGGATTACCACTTATCACACTTTGCTTATCATTCCAAAACCTCCAAAATGGCTCCTATTCCTGTTCAAATTAATTTATATCTTTCCTGCTTAATCCAAAGGACCCAGGTAATGTTTTTTAGGATTGCCAAATCCCACATTTTAATATACCACTCTTTTAGTTGGTATTTCCTTTCTTTTCCAATATTTGGCATAAAGAAGACGTGCTGCCATGGTGGGCTGGTTGTTTGATCGGTAACCGCCGTTGCTCCCGACAGACAATCAGGCACTCTGTGGCTTGCCATGGTTTGTTTCCCCCTTAGTCCTCCTGCTGGCTCCTGGCACGTATCCCTGGGCCTTTTTGGCACACCCTCAGCAGCTTACTCCATTATTTTGCTAACAAATGCAAATGCGCTCATTAGCAGAGTAGAGGTTTTTTGTAGAATGTTTTTTTCACCTTTGGGGAGATTTGTGCAAATATAAGTGTTTTTTTTTTTACTTTTGGGGAGATTTGCACAAATTTGCTAAAGCTCAGTAGTTACTGTGAATAATCACAATAGTTCTTCTTTTTGGTCTCTATGCATCACACATACGGGCTCTGTGCCTGCACAGAGCCTCAATTTGTGACCCTTCTATAGCTGAGGAGATTTTGGTGGGAACCCCTCCCCCACCATCCAGTGGGTTCCCATTTATTCCCTCAGTTTTCGTTCTACTGCCATTGCGTGCACCTCGTAGGGAAAGCTCTCTTGTTGTTTCGCTGTTTCAAAGCGTTTTTTGACAAAAAGCTGAGGGTTTTTTTCTTTCTTTTCTTCTCGTATCAAAGTTTTTCTCACTGCTGATCGCAAGTGCCCATACACGTATACGCAAAATAGAGCCGTGAATCTTGCGTATAAGCCTATGGACACATAGACTTATACACAAGATTCATGACTCTATTTGCATATAAGTCTATAGGAATAAAGAAGTGTGTGTATAAGACACATCCTCCCGATTGCCTTTTTTTTTTTAAAGACATTTTTTTTAAAGGCAATCGGCAGGGACAGGGAGGAGGCAAACTGCTCTGGCTGGAAGAAGCAGTTCTGCCTCCAGTCCTCCTGGAGCAGAGGTAAGTGCTCCCAATCCGCTGCAGATTCCTGAGGCTGGATTTCAAAGAATCTGGCCTCATTTGAATCCGCAGCAGATTTCTCTGATATCCCTAGTACCAACAGCTTTACCTGCTGCTCCACCTATGTTATTTTCACCCATTTTGACAATGAACCCTAAGCAGGAGGGGGGACCAATCCCGATAACACCTATGTCAGAAGGCAAGATCCGGGACCTGTCTCCAACAGAACTGATCCCTCGAACACCTCGTCACGATGGGTTGGAATTCCATGGTACAGGCCATGATCGGTGCCCATGTTTGCCGGACTCAGTGTGGTCATTTGCCTCCACTACTAGAGGTCATGCCCCTAGATTTTACAAGTGAAGCCAGTATCAGGAGTGGTCCAGATAACTGTTCGCTGAATGGGACAGGCGTTCAACCTGTGACATGAGGTACAGGAGACCCCAAGATTGGGTTGATTATTGCTATGAGCCATATAGCCAGTATCATCCTCACCATCCTGAGGCTCCCTATTGGGAAGGAAGTTGGTATTGCTGGCACCTATCAGCTATGGTTTCAAGACCTCCAGACCAACTGGGTGACCTTTGTTCTAAATTATCTATTATCTGTCTCTAATTTCATGATACTAGTCCAAAATCCACATTAAACAATTTTCTTGAAAATAGCCCCTTAAATCTGGTAAAGAAAGGCCCCCTTTTTTCTATTGATAATGATTGCTTTAAATTTTATTCTCCCACACAAATTTATTAAACATACGTTGCCATGAGTACATTCTCAATTCTGTTATGACTATAGGAATATTTTGTAATAGGAAGTTTATGTTAGGGAGAATATTCATCTTTATTGCTTCTGTTCTTCCTAAAATAGATAGTTTAAGGTGTTCCCATCTATCCAATTCATCCTTTATTTTAGTTTCTAATGCATCATAATTTTGTACTTGTAATTGTTCAGTTGTGGTGGAAAACTCAATCTCCAAATATTTTGTTGATAACTTTAGTAACTGGAGGGAGCAATCCTACGGCTGCTAGACAGTGGCTAGATGGCCATAGGATATGGTGTTTTCTGGGAACCAACATCGGAGGAGTGCAGAGCGGCTGGAAGGGGGCATGGCTGGGGGCATTCCAGGGCAGGGAGAGCGTATCTGCCTGTACGACACATCCTATGTGTTGTACAGCACCCTCCTTCCCTGCTCTGTGCTGTCTAGGATTGCACCCTTAGTAGTGTAAAACCTGAAATATGTAGGGCCACTCTACCCTATCAAAAGCTTTCTTTATATCTACAAAAGTTATTGGAGCTTTATTCCCCCCCCCCCCCGCCCTGCCACCATTTATATAATCTATCAGGTTAATCATTTTATGTATATGATAATCCATTATCCTGTTTTTAATAAGCCCTTGCTGGTCAGTGTGAATTAATTTCTTCATAACTAAATCTAACCTGCCTGCTAAAACTGCAGTGAAAGATTTATAATCACAGTTTAGCAATAAAACGGTGTGATACAAGATTAGTAAATATAGGTCTTTACTCTGATTTTGGAATAATCACCATCTTTACTTCATTCCAGGCATTTGGTATATTTCCTATGTATAAAATAGCATTCGTTGCTATTTTGAGCTGAATCTGACTGACCACAAATAAGCTAAAGCTCATTTGGGAGCCTACCCTGTGTTGTCTGTCCAGTGGAAGCATTTTGAGCCTTCTTAATACAGGCTCCTAGGGGGATGAGTCCACTGTGTCATGTTTGCAAATTGCTTTGCTGATCAAAGCATTCTCATCCTATCCAGCTTGGGTGCTGCTTTGCAGGCAGTGCAAATACAGGATGTCACAGAAAAACCATTTTGTCACATTTGCTTGGATGAGTTTCAGTTATGACAATGTAAGGATGTGGACACGGTGCTTGGTGAGGTGCAGCCTATCATGCACCCACTCATTCCTTGTCCCTCTTGGTCAACATCTAACCTGGGAAGGATAACCAGTTGGATCCAGGAGAAAATGCCCTTTCCCCAGTCACCCTTTGGTTAAAAAGGTGGTTCTTAGTAATCCTGACCCAAAGTATCCAGCCCAGACATTTTTGGCATTTCAGGAGGAGTGGCAGAAATGCCAATGGGAGCAGCTTTCCCCCCCAAGAATATCCATGGGAATGACACTCTGTCATGATGTAGCATCATTCCTATGGGGCATTTTATCCCAAACAGTCCCAAATTGGAAGGGAACACTACGGGGGAAGGTTTTTCCCATCTGTAAACACACACACACACACACCCTCTGACACGTCATCTTGAAAGGTAAGCCCACCCCCACCAGAAAGTGCTGAGAATTCACACCCTGAAAGTTGCCAAAATTTCCACTTACACACCTTTGTAGCAGAACAAGTGGTCCTGTAAATCATAGAATCATAGAATCATAGAATAGTAGGGTTGGAAGGGGCCTACAAGGCCATCGAGTCCAACCCCCTGCTCAATGCAGGAATCCAAGTCAGTGTATGTGCTTGTGTATGTGGTTGTGTATGTGGTTGTGGTGGAGGGGTGATTGTGGTGGAGAGGTTGTTGTGGTGGAGGGGTGGGTGGGGGATTTTTGGCCTTGTCTTAGTTATAGGTTGCTCTTTCACAAAACCTCATTGGACCTAAACAATTGTAACAACTATTGGCCAGCCGACTTGCAAATCCTCTTACCCTTTTAGGTAAGAGCATGTTGTGTTGGTTCAACTCCAGACACTATTGGATGAAACTGATGATGTAGATCCATTTTATTCCAGTTTCATGCCCGGGTTTGGCTCTGTAACTGCCGTCGTTATCCTGGTGGATGACCTGTGAATGGAGAGAGATGGGGGAATGGAATTCTGTTGGTTCTCCTGGATCTCTTGGTTGCCTTGGGTTCCATCAAGAATGTTATTTTTCTGGATCACATGTCCAGGGTGGGGCTTAGTGTCTTTGGTGAGTCTGTCCCTATCTACCTGGCATGTAGATTCCAGAAGGTGGTGTTCAGGGGTTTGTAGTTTGTTGTTGTTGTTATTATTATTATTATTTACATTTCTATACCACCCCATAGCCAAAGATCTCTGGCGGTTTACAGAAGTTAAAACATTAAATACAATATAAAAAGTTTAAAAGCCATTTACATAAAAGCACACAGACAATATACACAAAATCATATAACTAAAAACAACTTTGAACTGTCAGACATAACTAAAGACACATCCAGGACCAATTAAGACTCCATGTTGCCATGGTACTTGCGCTAGTGTTTCTCACAGTTTCTATCTTGTACCCCATGTAATATCTACATGAAACTGCTGGGGGAGATTGCATGGGGTTTGGGGTTAGATGCTGTCAGTATGCTGATGACACTCAGTTCTACTACTTGTTTTAATCTGAACCAGGAAGGGGCAGAAGAAGTGGGGGACAGGTGCCTTGAATGGATGAGGCTAATAAACTGAAGCTCAGTCCAGACAAGACAGAGATGTCTTTAGTTGATGGTTCCATGGTTTGGGGGTGTGATATTCAGTTTACTTTGGGTGGGACAGTATTCTCCTTTAAAAGATCATTCCCCCTTGGGGATGCTGTTACATCTAATCCTTACATTGGATGCTCAAGTAGTGACCATGGCACAAAGTGCCTTTCACCAACTTAGGCTAGAGTGCCACTGGCAGCCCCTCCTAAACAGAAATAGCCTGGCTACATTTATCCACACTTTTGTAACATCCAGATTAGATTATTGCGATGTGTCAAGGCTGCCCTTGAAGACTGTTCAAAAATGTCAGCTGGTTCAGAATTCATCAACTAGACTGCTAATTGGGAGGGGCCTAACCCTATGTCACCTGTTTCAAAAGCGCTTCATTGGCTCCCAATGTTTCCAGGCACAATTGAAGGTGTTGGTATTGACCATCTTCTCAGTAATGGTACCCCACTTATGGAATATTCTCCTGAGGTAGATTTGGGAGGCAACAAAACTTTCGTTGCTTAGACGACAGGTTAAGACCTTCTTAGTCTCCAAGGCTGATGGTCTGTGGCTGCTGCTTTTATTGGCTTGTGTTGATATTACCTGATTTTAGGCTATGTCTCTTCTTGGTGATTAAGTTGTTTTTCTTGCACTTTATTTGTTTGTTTATTTATTTATTACATTTATATCCCGCCTTTTTTCCTCCATAAGGAACCCAAGGCGGCGTACATAGTCCTCCTCCTCCTCCATTTTATCCTCACAAAAACCACCCTGTGAGGTGGGTTGGGCTGAGAGTCTGTGACTGGCCCAAAGTCACCCAGTGAGCTTCCATGGCCGAGTCGGGGCTAGAACCCGGATCTCCCAACTCCCAGTCCAGCACTCTTGCCACTACACCACGCTGGCTCTCACACTTTCCCCTTGGGTTTTTCCTCTTGCATTTTTAATTGCTTGATATGATGCATTTTTAAAATTGTAAGTGTTTTTAAGAGAAAAGCGATATTTAAACATTACAAATGAATGAATGAACATGATTGTTGTACTGGATTCCTCTCTCCGGGGGGGAATTGCAGCTGTGGCTGAGGTAGGGATGTAAGAAACTCACTTACCTTTTCGTGGAATTTTTTTGCAGTGGGGGGGAGGAGCTCCGTCCCTCCCCCCGGCATCCTCGACGGGGGGGAGGCAATACGGTCCTCCCCCCTGGAATCCTGCCTGGCTGGCTCCGCTCTGCGGTGACTCCGCGGAGCAGCCGGCCAGGGCTGTCCGCAGCTGGATTTCCAGCTGTGGACGGGCTGCTGCGGACGCAAATGGCGGCCGCCATAGCGGCCGCCATTTGTGTCCAGCTAGGCTGCCGTGATAGGCTACGTAAGTATTTACATAGCCTATCACGGCAAGCCAATAATAATAATAACAAAACGGCGTATGCAAATGGCAGCGGCTACAGCAGCCGCCATTTGCATTCCCTATTTTTCGTTGTTTTAGTCTACATCAATATTTACAGAGGGTATTATGGCGAAAAAGAAGGGGAACGCAAATAGCGTAGTGTGCGCTATTTGCATTCCTTTTTTTCCCGCTGTAATAGCTTATGTAAATACTTATGTAGGCTAAAACAGCAAAAAATAGGGAACGCAAATGGCAGCCACCGTAGCCGCCACCATTTGTGTACGCCGTTTGTTTTTGGGGGGTTTGATTGGCTTGCCATGATAGGCTATGTAAATACTTACGTAGCCTATCACGGCAAAGACCAGGATGCAAATGGTGGCTGTGGCATCTGATCGAAAGACCAGCTGCCGGAGCCACCGCCGGAGCTGCTGCCGTCTGGAACATCTGCCCCAGGTAAGCCTCGTCCCAGGGGGAATCCATGGGGGGCGCGGGGGGGCAGGCCGTTCCGCCACGGATTTCAGGGGGCTGAATGCCAGTGCATTTGGCCTCACTGAAATCTGTGGCAGAATTCTCCGCCATCCCTAGGCTGAGGACCTCCCAAACATGGAGCTCCACCTGCTGGGTCGGACTCTGCACCTAGCAGAGGAGACAGGTGAAGCTCATGGCTGCAGCTCCCAGCCAGGGTTGGACTGAGGTCATGATGGGCCTGGGGCTTGCAGGCTGTAGGTAGCCCCCTGCTATGCCCCAAACACCAGATTCATGCATGGCCTGTGTGTGTGTGTGTGTGTTGTGCAGGGGGCACAGTCAACAAAAGTTATTTTATGTTCAACAACAATGCAGACACTCTAAAAAACGTCATATCTTAGTGGACATCATCTTTCGTGCTTCCCTGTCTCAGATACGACCACGACACAGGGCAGGAGTGAGAGAGAGAGAGAGAGAGAGAGACGGACGAGAGTGTCAGAGAGTGTCTGTCATAGACAGGACTGGCCAAAGACTTTTTGCTGCCTGAAGTGGACCAGCAAATGCCCCCACCCCCACCCATTCTTCACTGGATGACCTTGGCCCAGTCACTACCTCTCATTCTAACTTACCTCGCAGGGTTGTTGTGAGAATAAAAATGGGGAGAACTTTAGCTCCTGGAGGAAAGGCGGAATATAAGTGTAATCAAATAAAACTAACAAATATACTTGGATCACATCATTGTCTTACATTATATTATTAACAGTTCAAAATAAGCCTCCCCAGCATGTAAAATGGCCAGCTTTGCCTTACTGTGTATACACATTTATATGCATGCTCTCTAGAGATAAGATGAATCTAGTACCCCACTAGGAAATTTATCTTATAGAGACCCTGGGGAGGGAGCGAGATCCTGAAGATGGACACTTGCTCTTATAACTCACTAAAACAATCAAAGGGCTTCTCATTTGCCCTGTCCATATACTTCAATCCTCTGCATGAACATCAACACAAACTTTATTAATAGTGCAATCCTGTAGATATATACTCAGAAGTAAGTATCATTGAGTTAAATGGGGCTTACTCCCAGGCAGGTATGTATAGCAGGGGTCCCCAAAATGGCACCCATGAGCGCCATGGTGCCTGTGAGGCCTCAGTGTGGACCATGAGTCCCCGACGTGGACACCCAAATGTTTTAAATTTTAAAAATTTTCTGTTTTATTTTTCCCATTTTAAAAAATATACATACATGGATTTGTATGACATGTATACACATTTCTAGCAATAATACATGGGCTGCAAATATCCAAATAAGTATGCATTTAAATACTGAAAGTGTTGTAAGGTCCTCAGTCCATTGTATTATATGAGGTGAGTGTTTACCCTTTCCATGTTGTAATATTAGTCTTTTAGCTGTCAAAAGGGTGCAGAGAATCCATTTACACTGACCATTTGTTAATTTCCATGAAGCAGATAAATAATTTAAAAGAGCGTGTGTACATCAGTGAATATTAAAGACTGTTCCAGTACAAAATTTTTCTGTGTAATAACCTCCCCGCAAAAAGAAGCAACTACTGGACATTGCCAAAACATATGTTTAAAAGAAGCGTTAGCTGTATTGCACTGCCAGGAATTAGCTGAATTAGACAATCCCTTATTAAAGAGATGTAGATGTTGTGGTGTCCAGTAGATAAGAAGCAAAAGTTTTTGCTGAATAAGACGTAAGTTAAGATCCATAGATGTGAAAGGTAGACACCAAAGTGGTGACCCACTGATTAGGCATTTTGTGGTGGTGCCCACAGCAGTATCTCAAATTCCCAAATGTGCTCACAGGTCCAAAAAAGTTGGGGACCCCTGATATACAGGATTGCAGCCTTTCAACACAATCCTATGCATATCTACTTAGAAAAAGTTCCACTTAATCTTAATCTCAGGTAAGTGTGCATATCACTGCAGCCTAAATTTCTCCTCCCTCCCTGTTGTATAGCCCTTAACTTCACAGGTCCCCAACTATATTTCCTTAAAAACACCCCCAAACCAGCAGACTACATAGCAACAGTGGAGGGGTGCCACATACTACTCCTTCTTCTTCCCAGAAATATGGACATAACAATGCGCTACTTTGCAATGCAGATGTAACCCATGCTCAGTCACAGTGCCACACCCACCCCGCACAAGATGGGCATAATAATGGGCTTTATTTGTATTGGCAGGGTAATTTCTAAAACTCAGTAAAATTTACAAACTCTGTAACATTATTAAAAATGTCTATGAAATAGGACCTAACCTAGAAAAAAACATGAACTCCTGTCATTGCTGCTACCTGTTGTTTGGGGTTGGATACACTGCTGAAATTCTGGATTTCTCAATTGTTTTCTATTGGCAGTAATCACTGCTCCATGACGGTAGACTAAAAATGGGTTCAAAATGAATCAGGGAGTCCCTTCTGAAGACAATGGTCACTCTGCATTTATCTCTATAACCAACACTGCTTACAAATGGTTAATCATACCTTTGACTTTACTGACTAAATATACGGAAAGGTGGTAGCTGACTCGTTTCTCACAAAACAGTTGGTCTAAGTAGTGCCTCAGTGTTGTCTCATATATCTCGGGTTCTACAAGGGCTAGTGACGTGCCCTTTTCGATCTGAAAACGGGATCTGGGCCAGCTAGTAGGGCCCCTGACATGGTGAGCTGGGGGCTGCAGCCCCCTTAGTTGAATCTGGCCATGCTTCCACCTGCGAAGAGCACCAGGACTGGAAAGAGTGTGGCTGAGGGCTGAAGACGATGCAGATGCTCCTTTGGATACTGAGGAGGTGAGCTGTCATCCGGCCTGCAGATCAGTGGAAATAGCTCTGGGGCAGAGAGACTAGGAGTGAGAAATCCTGCGCCCTCTAAGGCTTTCTTCTGATAATATTGAGCAGACTGGGTGAAAACAAGATGAATTTTTAGGTCCCTAGCATATCACAATGAGGGCTAGAAATGTCCATGCTTTTGAAAAAAAGAACAGAAAGCTCAAAGTATAAGAATCTTCAGGATTTTTGTTCTCTGTGCTGTGATGTAGGCTATGCCTACTATAGACCCTAAGTGTGCTGTCTACAACTGATCATTTGTTGACATCTTGGTAACACACCCACAGGGGCTTATGCAACCCTGCTCAGAGATCTTCCCATCTGTGACATTTCGAGGAAAGGTTTGATGTCACTCTATTAATAAACAGGGATTTGGGGAGGGGAGTTGTGGGCCTCTTCTTAGAAGCCCCTCATGTGGGCATGGTGGAAACATGATGTAAAGGTCATCTCCTAGGAAAGCCATTGTGGGAGCGGGGAGAGAAAAGCACACCCCACCCAGGCTTGGTGTCCAGTAACCAAAGAGGCAGCAACATCTGGGTGTGTTTTTTCCCCTTTTCACTCTAGATGGTTTTCAGGTTCATCAGCATTTGCCAGATAATGCCCACATTTAGGATATCTTGTGAATTTCTGGTCACTCACACTTCAAAAAGGTGCACCAGAGCTGGAGAAGGTACTTTTTGAAAAGACAGCCCAAATGACTGGACTCAGAAGAAGTTGGTGTTATGAAGAAGTTGGGGTTATGCTTTATGAAACCATCACTGGTGTGAATAGAGCACACAGAGAAAGGTTATATTCTCTCTAAAAATACCAGGAAAAACAGGGCCATTGGCCCTGTTGACTCAGAGTAATCAAAAGGAATTTATTTTTCACCTAAGACAAATGTACATTACAGAATTCATTGTCATAAGATGTGGTTATGGCCACTAGCTTTACAAAGATATTCAATAAATTTGTGAAGGATTAGTCTATCAGTGACTAAATGGAATCACCATATTCAGAGGCAGTATACCTGAGTCCCAAGGCAGAGAGGGGAAATAACGGGATAGCTGCTTCCTTGGAGGCATTTGATTTGCTACTACTAGAGACAGAGTGCTGGGTCAGAAGTACCTTTCAGCTGATCCAGCAAGGCAATACTGATGCCGTTAGAAAAAACAACCACCACACCTTGTAAGTAGAGCTCCCTTTCAGCCCCAGCTCACCAAGGTTCAGCACTGGAACCCTTGGAACATGTGAAGTTATAAAATGAAATTCCTTTGAATCTGTCAAGAATGCAAACTCCAGTTTGCATGGTGGTATTGGAGGGGAGCCTAGTCTAAAAATGAAGGTTAGCCCTAGAGCATGGGAGAACTTAAGAACATAGGAAGAGCCATAGTAGATCAGACCAAAGGCCTGTCTTGTCCAGCACAGTGGCCAGCAACCGATGTGCATGGGAAGTAGGACACAACAGCACCCTCCCACTCAGGTTCCGCAGCAATTGGTGTACATTGGCATCCTGCCTCTGAGCCTGGAGGCAGCACAGAGCCATCAGGACTAGTAGCCTTGATAGCCTTCTCCTCCACAAATTTGCCTAATGGTCAGGTTTCCCGATTCCCCCAGCGCACATGCTCAGGCAATCTGACACCAGACACCCAAATCAGTGAGATTTCTTTATTGCAGGGAATCCCATGGCAAAAACTTAATGGTTACACTCTTCAGAAATCATACAGCCGATGGTCAGTAGCTATAGGCTCTATGTAATTCCAGAACAGTCCAAAGCTAAACACTACTACCGTGACTGAGATCCTCATCAATGTGGTTTCTCCATTGCCATATCCACGGTTCTGAACCCAAAGGAAGGACTCTGGATTCCTGGGTACATAACCCAGACAATCCTTTCATGGGGTTCCAACCCCGGACATGGAAAGGGAATGATTCCTGGAATGAACCCATCAGGCAATCAAGGGATAACTTCTTGAAAGGCCTAAACAACCCACACCCATAGAGAATCCAACTTTGAATCTTTTGTTGATAACTCCAGGCTACATGGTCGAGGCCCATCAAGATCAAGGGAAGGGCATACCCACAAATGCAAGGAGTTCCAGGCCACTGCTTTTGCAGTTGTTAGAAAAAGTTCTTGCTTCTGGTTAAATGAGAGGCCAGGCAGGCAACAGTGGAGCCGACAATGTTTTATTAATCATTTTGCAAAACGGGTACAGAGCAGTCTGGACCCAGAGCGTGGTGCGCCCAACCTTTTTATACCCACCCATAACAGCTCAGTACTTTTCCATCAGTTCTCTGCGCATGCTCTTGGCTTAAGTGACTCATTGGTCACGTGGCATGCCTACGTGACCGAGTCACTAGCTACTTATGGCGTCCTTTTTAGCTAACACTCCCCCTTTAAGGCTTTACTCATGTCTCACAGCTTGGTTTTGGTGGTCTGAGTGCTTATCTGGTTGTTTCGGCTGTGTCGTATAGTATGAGCATTTGTTTTGACAAAGCAGTTTCATTCAATCTTTGGGACAGAGCCATGGCACATGGGATGATGCAACAGCCAAACAGCACTAAGATTCCTACTACCATTACCAATGAGATAAGGACGGAAGCCGCCAAATGCTTCCATTTGCCAAACCATTTTTCTAGCCAAATGGTGTGAGGGGGTTGTTAATCCCGGAATTTTCGGCCAATTCCTCAGATAGGGTGGTGAGGCCTTGCAGTGCTTTTGCCACTGTGCCATCAGGAGCGGTGTTATTAGGGATGAAGGTGCAGCACCTTCCGCCCAACATCACACACACCCCTCCTTTTTCTGCCAACATCATATCAAGAACATGCCGATTTTCCCAGGCCATTTGGCTAGTGGCGTCTAATTGCTCAGCTAAACCTTTTACGGCATCTTGTGTATAGTTTATGAATCATTGTTGATTGTAATAGATGTAATTAATCCAATCCACGTTCTTATTTATGGTCGCCCACCAAAACAGGGTAGACTCAAATCCTGCGGCTATCTGGTTTCGTCCCTTGAATTCATCTGGGACCCCCCTTGGGACTCCTATTGAATCTATATATATTTGACTGTCAAAGGGGGTTGTGCTACGTCTTTGGCGGCGGTGAGTGGGTTGCTGGGATGGGTGGAAGGCGATGGAGAAGGGGACCGCAAGCTGGACCAGTCCACAAGTTCCAGACCAGTTTGAGGGAAGGGTCTCGAAGAGTCCTAAGCCTCCGCAATACCACCAGAGATCAGCACGGGGAATCGGCAGAGAGTCATTAGCGAACATGGTGATGTTGATACAGGTCGAGAGGTTTCCTAATGAAATACTATCTTCCTCAAGGGCCCGAGAGATGCACCCAGTATGGTTCCATCCCTCTATGGAAGACACGGGAGATACAATGCGGTCCTCCCTCTTGAGGGGGAGGGAAGTTTATTAAGGCTCTGGCAGCTTTTATCCCCCTAAGCATTGGAGTGCTGGAACAGACGGATCATACAAGTGAGGGGGGAGGGCTGGTCCCAGCCTAAAGGGAAGGGCAATACCTTGGTGACAGATCTCCCAGCTGCGCACACGAAACAATCAGATTTGTTCAAGAATTTAGCGGTGTACTTTACTCACTCTAACCATACATTGTCAGTATCTCTGGTCTGGTCATTTGAAGCCCAAGCTGGGCTTCCCAGTGGCGATCTTCCATCTCTGGGACCTTTATTAGGGGCGGCGGACGTGGGGCTTTTGTGGTTAACCCGGCTTGCTGCACAACTTGCTTGATGATCTGATGGACCCGCGGCAGGCTCCACTTATCTAATCCCCACTGCCCTCCATTGGTAGGGATGTCAGAGAATTCCGCCACGGATCTCGGGGAGGCCGAATGCCAGCACATTCGGCCCCCTGAAATCGGTGGCGGAATGGTCTGCCCCCCCACCCCCCTGGGATGAGACTTACCTGGGGTGGATCTTCCTGGTGGCGGCAGCTCCGGTGGCGGTTCGGCAGCGGCAGCAGCCGGTCTTCTGACTGGCTGCCGCCGCCGCCATTTCCAGTTAAAACAACAAAAAAAACAAAAAAAATGATAGGCTACGTAAAGATTTACGGAGCCTATCATGGCTAGATTTTAAAAAAACACCATGATAGGCTACGTAAATCTTTACGTAGCCTATCACGGTTGACTTAGAAAAAAACAAAACAAAACCGCGCGTACGCAAATGGCGGTGCCCATGGGTGCCGCCATTTGCGTTCCTTATTTTGGCACATCGTAGTCTACGTAAACATTTACGTAGACTAAGACGGCGAAAATAAGGGGAACGCAAATAGCGTAGATGCTACGCTATTTGCGTTCCCCTTTTTTTCACCGTCTTAGTCTACGTAAATGTTTACGTAGACTAAGACGTGCCAAAATAAGGAATGCAAATGGCGGCGCCCATGGGCATCGCCATTTGCGTATGCACGTGTGTGTTTTTTTCTTTTAAATCAGCCGTGATAGGCTACGTAAACATTTACGTAGCCTATCACGGCTGACTTTAGGGACGCAAACGGCGGCGGCTACGGCCGCCGCCGTTTGCGTCCCTGCTAGCCAGCGGCCGGATGTCCTGCAGCTGGCAGAGCCGGCCGGTGGCTCCGCAGAATTGCTGCGGAGCAAAGCTGGCCGGCCAGGATTTCGGGGGGGAGGGATGGAACGCCTCCCCCCGCACCATCAGCATAATCCCCGAAAGGTAAGTGATTTTCGTACATCCCTATCCCTTGGTGAGGCAAACTTTGGCCCCTAGGGATAATTGGCTTTTCTGACCACCAGTGTAATCGGTGTAGGGTTTGGTCAATTGTACCTCAAAAACCTTCTTTCCTAAGCAAGTGATAGACTTCATGAATTTATAGTAAACTGTCCCTAGAGAAGTTCTGAAGACTATTTCCCCCCCTTCTTGGCAACAAGATTGCTTTGATCCCATTACTCCATTGGTAAGCAATGCTAGGACCCACAGCCGCTCCATTTTCTTATTGATCTAACCGGGCCTTCAGCACTCCTCTCTTTCTGGCTGTTGAGGGCTTCCCTTATCTAAGGCAGGGTTGGGAGGCCGGATTTTATTCTAGTCTCCCATGAATGAAAGCAAAATGTCCTATTAGTGACCTGACCCAATCGCTTGTCAGGGTATAGGATTTTCTGCCTCTATTACACAAATTCCTTGATTGTCAATATGCAACCCCCCCCCCCCCATGAATCTCAAGCTCAGCTGAGTCAGACCTTGGCTTTCCCCAAGTGTTGGAATTTGTAAATTACAGGCGATTGTGGCTCCTGGGTGGTCTCTTTGCCTGTGTCCCTGGCAGCTTCCGGGTGAGTGCCAGGGAACAGAGGGCTGTTGTTTCTGCCCGTGTCCCCCTGTTCTTTCCAGGTAACAGGAAGAGACAGGGGCCTCTGGAAAGGTTTTATCCGACTGCAGTGGGTCCACTTACTTGATCCTACAAGTTTTACACATGAGTGACTAGTAGGTCCCACTAAGTAAGGCCCTTCCCACCCCTCCTTCAGAGCTTCTTTATTCCACTTTTTCAGCAGCACCTCGTTAGGGATGGCGGAGAATTTCTCCCCAAAACTTCAGGGGGCCGAGCGCCAACGCGTTCGGCCCCCCGAACAAGTTTCGGGGAGAAATCCTCCGCACCCCCCACCCCCGCACCCCCCCCGGGACGGGACTTACCTTTTGCGAATGTCCCTCCCGGTGGCTGGTCCAGCCGGCGGTTTGGCGGGTGTTCGAGCGAGGCGGGAGCGACAGCCGGTCTTTCGACCGGCTGCCGCCGCCGCCATTGTAATGAAAGAAAAAAACAACAACGCCCCCTGATAGGCTACGTGATGATTCACGTAGCCTATCACGGCTAGATTTGCAAAGTCAGCCGTGATAGGCTACATGAATCGTCACGTAGCCTATCACGGGGGACTTAAAAAAAAAAAAAAAAAGAGTGTACGGATAATGGCGGCCCCCATAGGGTGCCGCCATTCCCGTTCCTTATTTGGTGGCTGTAGTCTACGTAAATGTTTACGTAGACTACGGCGAAAATAAGGGCAACGCTATTTGCGTTGCCCTTATTTTCGCCGTAGTCTACGTAAACATTTACGTAGACTACAGCGACTAAATAAGGAACGCGAATGGCGGCTCCCTATGGGGGCCGCCATTCGCGTACGCGCTTTTTTTTTTAAAGTCCCCCGTGATAGGCTACGTGACAATTCACGTAGCCTATCACGGCTGACTTTGCAGATCTAGCCGTGATAGGCTACGTGAATCATCACGTAGCCTATCAGGGGGCGTTTTTTTTTTTTTTTAACTTTCGCGTTCGCGGCCGGGCGAGGCGAGGCGCCTCCTCCCCGGCCTGAATTTCGGCCAGGCGAGGTGGGAAGCCTCCCCCCCGGCCTGAATTTCGGCCGGGCGAGGCGGGAAGCCTCCCCCCCCCGGCCTGAACTTCGTGGGGGGAGCAGCGAAGCGCTCCCCCCCACCGCGAACGGCCTTTGAGGACAGGTAAGTGACTTTCGTCCACCCCTACACCTCGTCCCCTGGTTGGAATTGGTGGATTGGTGCATCGAACGGTAGCCTCTGGAACGGCACAGAGTAGGCTCGCAGCTGCGAGAGAACAGACTGCAAAGTAGTTAATTGCCCCCTCAACATCTGATCCCCCAGTTCCCATTTAACCTCTTCCCTTCTCCCACAATGCACCCGGGGGGGAAACCCAAACATTAATTCAAAGGGAGAACGTTTTATGCCCTTTCTGGGCATTCTTCGAACTTTTGTCAGGGCAACGGGCAGGGCTTCGACTCACGTGAAAACTCCTCTCTGGAGCTTAGTTAAAGTCTCTTTGAGGCTACGGTTGGCCCTTTCAACTTGGCCACTCGCTTGAGGTCTCCAGGGCAATGGAGATGCCAATCTATCTCCAGGGCTTGGGCCAGTCCTTGGGTAATGGTGGAAGTGAAGTGCAAACCCTGGTCTGACTCTATAGTTTTGGGCAAAGAAAACCGTGGTATTACCTCCTGCAATAATGTGGAGACTACAGTTTTTCCTGGCAGTTTTTACATGGGAATGCCTCTATCCATCCTGTCATTTGACACACAATGACAAGCAGATATCTGTAACCCCTGCAAGGTGGCATTTCAGCAAAATCAATCTGGACCCTTTGGAAGGGATAATATGCCCAAGGCCTTTCCCCCTTTGGGAGGAGGAGGCAGTTTTGCAGGGTTAGTTTTCTGGCAGATTTCACAAGTTGATGCTAGCTGATGGGCGCAGACTGTCAAACCTGGGGAAACAAACAGTTTTTTTCAGTACTCAATCATGGCTGAGGCTCCTGGATGTCCGAGGGAGTGATGTACCTGCTCCAAGACGGCCTTCTGCAGGGTCTGTGGTAGGAGTAACCTTTCATCTGTCATCTGGATCCACCCACTGGCCCGAGGATGTACTCCGTGTTCTCGCGCCATTTGCAGCTCAGAGGAGGAATATGTAGGTGGGTCCTCCTGCCCCGGTAGGACTAGAAATGCCCCTTGAGCTCCCTCTCAGGCTGCTCTCTTCGCCTCCTCATCTGCTTTTTGATTACCTCTCCTCCATTTGTCCTCCTTCTCTTTTCCGTGGGCTCGGACGTGGATGACGGCTACTTGCAGGGGCAGTTGAAGTGCATCAAGGAGATCTACTATTAGGCCCCCGTTGGCCACCGGGGACCCGTTAGCCGTGAGGAAGTCTCTTTCCTTCCATAACTGCCCATGGGCATGTACGACGGCAAAGGCATTTTGCTATCAGTGTAGATATTAATTCGTTTTCCTTTTCCAGCTTGAAGCACTCTCGTCAGGGCCACCAATTTGGCGGATTGGGCGGAGAAATGTGGCGGTAGCCGTTCTTCATGTATGCTCTTGTCTGGAATGACGACTGCCGCCCCTGTGTACCGCTTTCCGTTTAGCATGTAACTGGACCCGTCAGCAAACAAATCTTCGGCCCCTTCAATTGGCTCGTCCTCTAGGTCAGGTTGGCCTTTTGTATCTAAGTCCAGTATCTCAAGGCAATCATGATCGGGTGGTCCGGACTTATCTGGGCCCTCGAGTATTGGTAGTAGTGCGGCGATGTTAAAGCTGGAACAAGCCTTAAAAGTGAGGTTCTCATTCAGGAGTAGGCTTATCTCATATCTGGAGTGCCTGGCAGGGTTGAGGAATTTGCTTCCTCCTCCGGATCCCAGGATCTGCAGCACACCGTGGGGGACCCAAATTTCAATGGGTCCTTCCATTGTCATTTTTTCTGCCTCTGTGTTGATCAAGGCCGTGGCAGCCACAGCTCTAAGGCAGCTTGGCCAGCCCCTTGCTACAATGTCTAGGACCTTGGAATAGTATCCCACGGGCCTCCACGCCGGCCCTTTCTTCTGGCAGAGAACCGCTGAAGCTATCCCCTTATTTTTGTGTACATAGAGCCTAAAGGGTCGGTTGGGGTTCGGTATAGCCAGAGCGGGTGGATTTACAAGGGCAGCTTTGAGACTGAGAAAAGCCTTATTCATCCCTTTGGTCCATCTCCACTCCTTTAGTTTGTCTTTTTGCAGTGCTTCATATAATGGTCGCACTGTTTCTCCATACTCTGCGATCCATAATCGACAGAACCCAGTCAGTCCCAGGTAGGCCCGTAGTTCACAAGGAAAGGAGGGAGCGGGACAAGTGCAGATAACCTCGACCCTGTCTTGGCTCAAGCTTCGTGTTCCCTTCATTAGTTGATATCCGAGAAACTTCACGACTTGCTGGAAGTCTTGCTGGACTTCCACTTTGTCTCTGGATTAGGGATGTACGAAACTCCCCTTACCTGGCTTTGCCGGGTTCCGCTGGTTGGGGGAGGCGCTCCGTCCCTCCCCCCGGAATCCTGGCCGGCTGGCTCCGCTCTGCGGGGATTCTGCAGTCAGCTGTGATAGGCTACGTAAAGACTTACGTAGCCTATCACGTCTGGCTTAAATAAAAAACAAAAAAAAGCGCGTATGCAAATGGTGGCGGCTACAGCCGCCGCCATTTGCGATCCTTATTTTTGGCCATCTTAGTCTACGTAAATATTTACGTAGACTAAGACGGCGAAAATAAGGGGGAATGCAGATAGCGTCCGCTACGCTATTTGCGTTCCCCTTATTTTCGCCGTCTTTGTCTACGTAAATATTTACGTAGACTAAGACGGCCTAAAATAAGGAATGCAAATGGCGGCCATGGCGTACGCGTTTTTTTTTTTAAAGCCAGACGTGATAGGCTACGTAAGTCTTTATGTAGCCTATCACGTCTTGTAAAAAAAACAAAACAACCCAACAAGACTGCAAATGGCAGTGGCGGCGGCGGCAGCCGATCGGAAGACCAGTCGCCGCCGCCGCCGCTGGAGCTGCCGCCGCCCGGAAGATCTGCCCCAGGTAAGTCTCGTCCCAGGGGGGGATCCACGGGGCGGGTGGGGGGGTGGCAGGCCGTTCCACCACAGATTTTGGGGGGCCGAATGCACTGGCATTCGGCCTCACCGAGATCCGTGGCGGAATTCTCTGCCATCCCTACTCTGGATACCTTGTAGCCCCCTTCGGCCAGATGATTTAGAAGGGAGATCGACCCTCGGTACAGGACGAAATCAGGAGGTCATCACAATACTGCAAGAGATTTATCTCAGGGTGTTGATGAACCCATGGCCCTAAATCTTTCTGAAGCTGTTGGCCAAAGACGACAGGCAATAGGTTAAGTCCCTGGGGAATCACTGTCCATGTTAATTGAACCTTCGCCTCGTCTTTTGGGTCCTCCCATTGAAAGGCAAATAACGGCCTCGAGTCTGGGTGTAGTGGGATACTGAAGAAAGCATCTTTCAGGTCTATGACGGTAAACCACTCATGGCTTTGTGGAATTTTTGTCAAGAGAGTGTGTGGGTTTGGCACCACAGGATAGGGGGCTTCTATCTGCTGGTTAATGAGGCGGAGGTCTTGCACCAGTCGATATCCTTTCCCTTCCCCTTTGGGTACCGCGAGGATGGGGGTGTTGTAAGGGGACATTATCTTGATTAGGCGTCCCTCTTTTTGCAGTCTTGATATTACTGGCTGTAGTCCCATTCTTCCCTGTCGCGAGAGGGGGTACTGCTTCACATGAACTGGCCTGGCTCCTGTTTAAGGGGTACTCTGTAGGGTGCAGCTGTCTTGGCGTGAGCCGCCCCTCCTTTTCCAGCCCAAACCAGGGGATTAACTCGGTTTTCTATCTGTTTCCATTCTTCCCTCTCCTCTGCATGGGGTTCCAGCATGGTGTTTAAGAGTGCCATCTGATAATTACTACTTTGCTGTTTGGGGAGCTGCACCTCCATTTTCCCATCTGGGATGAATGCAATTTCGAGTTGGAGTTTAGCCAATAGGTCCCTCCCTAATAATGCCACTGGACAAGAGGAGGTGCAGATAAACACATGCTCTAAATGGGTGTTTCCAACCTTAGTGAGGAGTGGTTGGGACAAGGGCACCTGGACAGCTCTCCCTTCAATGCCCATTATGGTGGTAGTCCCTCCTGTTCCTCCTGGTGGTCGAGTAAGAGGAAGGACAGACAGGGCAGCCCCCGTGTCCATGAGGGCATCCGACAGCCCCCAACCTTAATTTTGACCATGGGGTCCCTCCTAGCCTCTGTTATGGCCAGGAGGGGGCCGGGCCCCGGTCCGTCCTAGTCCTCCCTAACATGGAGGACTCCTTGGGCTCCTCCCTCGGCGTTATCCCTCTCTTTTCATTTTAACGCTTCACATTCACATTTCCAATGTCCAGTTTTCTTGCAGAAGGCACCCTGGTCCTTCCCTTTCTCTTTCCTTTCCCTCTCCTCCCTTCCTCTTTCTTCTGTTCCCCCCCTTTAAACACAGCTGCAATAAGCTTTGCCTGTCACTTTTTGTGCACTTTCTCTTCTTCTTCTTCTTCTTCTTCTTCTTCTTCTTCTTCTTCTTCTTCTTCTTCACGTCTCTCATATACCTTTTGGGCCACTTCCACTAACACCCCCAGGTCCGCTGCCAGCCCTCCTTTGACTGTTTGCAAATTTTTCTAATGTCTTGGCAACTATTACCCACGAACTGAGTCGTGAGAATTCTCAAATTATTGGGGTCACTCAGGTCGATGTCTGTATATTTCCCAAAGGCTTCCCTCAACCTCTGAAGGAAGGCTGCGGGCGATTCGTTTTTATCTTGTTTTAATGTTAAAACCTTTTGTAAATTGGGGGCCTTTCGCGCAGCTTGTCTCATGCCCGCTAAAATGAGCCGAAAGTACTCGGCGTGCTGTTGCCTTTGGGCAGCGGTGGTTACTTCCCAATCGGGCTGCCCTAGGGGCAACACTGCTACTATTTCATCCTCAGTTGCTTGGGGGCATTTCTCCCTAAGCTTGGCATGCGCCCCTGGCTGAGAAAACTAGTATTCAATAACATTTGAGTATCGTCCCAGGTGGGGTTGTGAGTGAGTCTCACATTTTCCATTAAAGATAGGAGCGGTCCGGGATCCTCATCAAAAGGGGGGTTGAATTGTTTCCAATTGTACAAGTCAGATGTCGTAAAAGGGACATATATGAACATAGTCCCTTGGGGATGTTGACCAGTGGCATCCGGGACCTCTCTTATGGGGAGCATCAGCTTGGTTGGTGGTTGCGGATCCTTCCGCAAATTATAGGTGGAGCCTCCCTCTTCCCCTCTACTCTCTGGGCTATCCGCCTTTTGTAGGATGGGTCCCACTTCTTCCCCCATCGTCTTTAGGGCTCCCTCAAGTACCTCCACACACTGTTG
This sequence comes from Heloderma suspectum, assembly GCF_057233095.1. NCBI lineage: Eukaryota > Metazoa > Chordata > Lepidosauria > Squamata > Helodermatidae > Heloderma > Heloderma suspectum. The sequence goes on along the minus strand of NC_139462.1, from coordinate 126,328,922 downwards.
GAGGTGATGGCGGTCTTCCGTCACGAGATCACGATCTCCTACCACTTTACTGAGCAAGTTTTCCGCCGAGGGGGGAGGGGGGTCAACCAGGTGGGGTCACATGACGCCAGACGTGGCCGTTCCATAGGGCGGGGGAAGTAATGGTCATAGGGATGTCAGAGAATTTTGCCACGAATCTCGGGAAGGCCGAATGCCAGCGCATTTGGCCCCCCGAAATCGGTGCCAAAATGGTCTGCCCCCCCCCGGGACGGGACTTACCTTGGGAGGATCTTCCTGGCGCCAGCAGTTAGGCAGCAGCGGTGGCGGCCGGTCTTCCGACCGGCTGCTGCCGCCGCCATTTCCAGTTTAAAAAAAAAAAACGTGATAGGCTACGTAAAGATAGGCGCTGCCATTTGCGTACGCAAGTTTTTTTTCCTTTAAATCAGCCGTGATAGGCTACGTAAAGATTTACGTAGCCTATCACGGCTAGATTTTTAAAAAACACCTTTTTAAAAAGATTTACGTAGCCTATCACGGCTGATTTAAAGAAAAAAAAATGTGCGTATGCAAATGGCAGTGCCCATGGGCGCTGCCATTTGCGTTCCTTATTTTACACGTCTTAGTCTACGTAAACATTTACGTAGATTAAGATGGCGAAAATAAGGGGAACGCAAACAGCATAGACACTACGCTGTTTGCGTTCCCCTTATTTTCGCCATCTTAGTCTACGTAAATGTTTACATAGATTAAGACGTGCCAAAATAAGGAACGCAAATGGCGGCACCCATGGGCGCCGCCATTTGCGTAAGTGCATTTTTTTTCTTTTAAATCAGCCGTGATAGGCTACATAAACATTTACGTAGCCTACCACGGCTGACTGCAGGGACGCAAACGGCGGCGGCTATGGCCGCCGCCATTTGCATCCCTGCTAGCCAGTGGCCGGATGTCCGGCCGCTGGTGGAGCTGGCCGGCGGCTCTGCAGAATCCCTGCGGAGCGGAGCCGGCCGGCCAGAATTTTGGGGGGGAGGGACGGAGCGCCTCCCCCCCGGCCAGAATTTCGGGGGGAGGGACGGAGCGCCTCCCCCCCCCTCGAATCAATTTCGTTAAAAGGTAAGTGACTTTCGTACATCCCTAACTCTGGCACTGTGGGTAGGGCGGCCGGCGGCTTTTGTTTTTTGATAAGTCTAGTAGTTATTACGGGGAGGACCAGAGACGTGCATTTTACCACCCAAGTCACCGGTTTTCCTTCTAAGGGCACATTCATTGCCCAAGAGTCAATGTAGGGGAACTGGTCCCAATTTCCCTTTGGGTAACTATCACACACACAGCGGACACAATTTTTGGGTCGAAGGACCCCCCGGGCAGCCACCGCGGTTCCAATACCGGCCACTCCCGGGTACAAAGAAGGACGAGACCGTCCTTTGTCATTTTTGTTCCATAATCTTGCTTAAACTTATTCCAGTTGCGCAAACAACATCCCAAGGGTGTCTGAGACTTTTCTTCAGGCCTAGAGTGGGATGCGCCCATGACAGCAGTGGTTTCAGCCAACAATTCGTACGCTTCGCCCTCCTCTGACCCAGCCCGTCGCCGGGGTAGGGAAATGCAGATCGGGGCTCCTCACTTGCTTCGCCCTGAGGCGTCTCACACAAATCTCAACACACACACCACTGTCCCACGAATTCCCCGAATATAAGTTGTCACTTACACTGAAGTCTCAGTACTTCACCCGCAGCTGCGTCCAGCTGCCTCATGGATCCACTGTCGGTGCCTTAAGAGGGTGTTCTCGGTCTCCCTTACAATGGTGTTGGTCCCCGAGCATCTCCCCGCTGCCGGGGAGGGGAAGGCAGTATAAGTTAACCGCCTGTGGCCACTTCCCCACTGTGGCCCCTCGGCTCAACGCACGATGATGCGCCCCAGAAGGCACGATCCGAGTCACAGCACCAAATTGTTAGAAAAAGTTTTTGCTTCTGGTTAAATGAGAGGCCAGGCAGGCAACAGTGGAGCCAACAAAGTTTTATTAATCATTTTGCAAAACGGGTACAGAGCAGTCTGGACCCAGAGCGTGGCGCGCTTAACCTTTTTATACCCACCCATAACGGCTCAGTACTTTTCCATCAGCTCTCTGCGCATGCTCTCGGCTTAAGTGACTCATTGGTCACGTGGCATGCCTACATGACTGAGTCACTAGCTACTTATGGCGTCCTTTTTATCTAACACAGTCTTCTCCCAAAAGAGAGTGTATGACCCCCCTGGCAAAGGCGAAGTACAGGCTGAAGGGGCAGGATTGCAGCTTGAGATCGATAGGCATATGGTCAAGGAACACCTAATTACTTTGAATGAGTTCAAATCTCCAGGGCCAGATGAAATGCATCCCAGAATAATAAAGGAACTGGCAGAAGGACTCTCAGAACCAATGTCTATTATCTTTGGGATAGCTAATACCCTGGAAGACAGAAACAGAATCCAAAGTGACCTTGATAGACTGGAGCACTGGGCAGAAAACAACAGAATGACATTTAATAGGGATAAATGCCAAGTTCTGCAACTAGGAAAAAGAAACCAAATGCGGTTGTCGGCGTGCAAAACCGGCTCCCAGGCTGTCCGCAGTTGGAGCTGTGGGGTCTGGTCGCAAAGTAATCGGCAGTCCTGAGCAGACTGGTTGCATGAACAGAGGCCGAGAAGGACTGCACGCCAGTGGCTCTGGAAACTGCACTGAAATCTCTGCAGCTGGAAAAGTGGTCGGCTAAGGAGGTGCAGAGTGCAGGAACTCTGGCATGGCTGTTGCTGAGAGCATTGCAAACTGTCTGGCATAAGGAGTCAGAATGGAGAGAGAAAGCAGAAAAGCTCAAGGACGAGCTGGGGAAAGAACAAGATCTGAGGATGTTAATTAGAAAAACGTTGCAAGACAGCCTGGCCTTCAATGAGGTGTGGGAGCGTGAGGCTGAAGAAGTAGCCGTTAGGCTGATATGCCGAGCTCAGAAGAATTGCCCAAAGAGTGCCAGAGTGCGCAACATCATCACCTCGCCTGATTGGGATGAAATCCCTAGGAAGTGGAAACTGAAGATGAAGACCCAGAAGATGAAGACAAGGAACAAAGTAAAGGTGAAGTATCAGCACCCAGGGCATGGGCTAGACCCCTCTTAGAGTGGAAAGTGTGCCAGAGGATGGTCCCAAGGCAAAATGAAACAGAGCAACCACGTTGAAGATCTTAGTCATGGTAATATTGTTTAGCTTTGGACTGTTCTAGAATTTCATAGAGCCTATAGCTACTGACCTTCAGCTATATGATTGTTGAAGAGTGTAACCATTAAACTTTTGCCATGGGATTCCCTGCAATAAAGAAATCTCACTGATTTGAGTGTCCAGTGTCGGACTGCCTGAGCGTGTGCGCTGAAGAGATTGGGAAACCTCCTGACAGGGTGTTCCTAGCCAAGCCAAAAACGCTGCTACCATGCTCCTGCAAGCTGCAACCAACTGTGTAAGCTGGGAGACTGAACCTGACTGAGAAAAGAAGATATCATAGCAGCTGTCTCCAAAAACAGCGAGACCTGCATAGCCGGCTGGCTGATGTTGTGAAATATGTTACAACTGCAAACTAAGACTGTTTTCTTGTTTGAGACCCAGCAGAAAAAGGCTGACCTGAGTCATTTGTTGTCCCTGACAAAGCAAAGATTCGGTTGCCCGTTACCTCATCGTGTCTTGTTTCGAACCCAGGATTTACAAATACAAAGAAATTGTGAAGCTTTACTTTCAAGTCCTGCAAATCACCCTGCTGCCTCCCAAAGAAGATTGATGGCTGCATAAAGAATGCAAGTATAAAGCGACCCCCATCTCCCTGTGGCATCCTGAGTTTCGGCACTCTGCTTAAGTCTGTGTGCCAAGTGAGGGAGAAGGGGGGGGGGTCATGTTGTGAATCCCTGGCTAGCCTGTCTAGTGATTGATAGCCCCAAGAGTTTCCCTCACTCAAGCCTCAGTTTCCTTAGTCCTTGTTTCAGAAGAATTGAAAAGTACAATTGTTGTTCCCTTGCTAAGAGACAAGCAGTTCAAAACTGCCTGTAAGTTTACTTTTGCAAAGGGGAGGGGATCATAGCCAATTACAGTCTGTAAAGCCATGTGAACAGCTTTAAGAATGACAGCCCATGTAAATCTCTCCTTTTCTCCTTGCAAAAGGGATGGTTTTGTTGTTTTTAATGTGTTTGAAATAGCTTAGATTTAGATTTCCAAGTAGACCCATTGAAAGCTCAGAGGCACTGGCAATGTTTTTACAAGCTCCCTAGTTTAGACAGTCGCTTCCCCTCTGCAATCTCCGAGCAACCAAGCCAGAACAGTGTGAGGGGAGGGGAGAATTTTTTTTTAGAGTGAAGAGGAGTTATGGGAGCAAAAATAATGTCAAGGCCCAGCTTCAGTAATACAGTAGGCCTTGTAAGTTATAGCCAAGATTTACTTAGAAGTACCCTAGAAGGGCTTGGGCCTATTCAGTTTCTAAAATGTCAGAGTCTATGTGAGCTTGTCTCTGTCACAGATCTCAGAGCAGAGCTAGGGGGAGTTGCCCAACTCCCTGTCCTCCGCTGGTCTAGCCTTGTTGGGCAGGGAGGCTGGTAGACGTCTGTGAGAACCTGACAGAAGTGGAGTGGGATTTGCAGAAGGGTTGCCCAGGTTGAAGCGTCACTACTAGAAAGCTGAGCGGTGCCGCTCTGTTTAGACAGAAGCCTTCCTGAAAAGACTAAAGGCCCTTGTCTGTCGGGGGATCTAGAAGGGGTGTACAGCCACACCTTCCCCCTTAAGCTGATGCATAGACAGGGAGCCTTTGCTGGAAACATCTCATCTTCATTGCCCAAAGGCTTCTCTGTTTGGATCCATCATCGTCTGGGCTTTTGAGAGGCACTCTTCACATGGCCTGGAACTTTGGATTGCTAAAGACTTGACATGGAAAGTACTGTGAAGCTTTTCATAGACTTGATCATAACCGAGATGACTTAGTGGGTAAAATAGCAGTTACAGGAACTCTGGGGGAAAGCGACCATGTTATACTTGAGTTCATGGTTCTAAAGGAAGCAAAAGCCGAGTATAGCCAAACCCGTACCCTGGATTTTAGGAAAGCTGATTTTAATAAACTCAGAACAATGATAATTAAGGTCCCATGGAAAGCAACTCCAATGAGAAAAGGGCCCAATCTACATTGCGCCCGCTATCACAATGAATTCAGTGTCCCGTTGGGTTAAACACTCTGGCATTAAAACGTGATTATTCACACTCACCCATTTTCCCCGTCGCAGTGCTTCATCGAATGTGCGAGCTCGGTTCACACTCGAGCGCTGTGCTACTTTCCTGCTGTTTTCCTGCGCGCGTTTGTCTGATCTCGGATGCTAAGCAGGGTCGGCCCCAGTCAGTAGTTGGATGGGCAACCACCTGGGAATCAGGCTTCCTGCATTGAGCAGTGGGTTGTTCTATCCCTTCAAATGAGACTAAGTTTTACCCCCACCTATCCCCTGCTCCGGATGTTTTAAAAAAAATTCAGGCGTTATCCTCGCAGAATCGGGGCTTCTCTGCAATGTTTTTTTTTTCTAATTCAGGCATGATCTTTGAAGATTCGAAGTTGTGAAGCTTCACAGCTTCGAATCTTCCGAGATCATGCCTGAATTAGAAAAAAAACTTTGCGGAGAAGCCCCGATTCTGCAAGGATAACGCCTTAATTAAAAAAAAAAACATCTGGAGGTGGGGGATAGGAGGGGGTAAAACTTAATCTCATTTGAAGGGATAGAATAACCCCCTGCTCAGTGCAGGAAGCCTGATTCTCAGGCGGTTACCCATAGGGATGTCAGAAAATTTCTCCACGAATCTCCGGGGGGCCGAATGCCAACGCATTCGGCCCCCCGAAATTGGTGGAGAAACGGTCCACCACGCCCCCCGCCACCGCCCCAGGATGGGACTTACCTTCGGCGAATGTCCCTCGTGGCAGCAGCTCCCGGCGGCAGTTCGGCAGCGTTTCGGTGGCAGTGGCGGCCGGTCTTCCGACCGGCTGCCGCTGCCATTTCCAAGTGAAAAAAACAAACAAACCAAAAAAACGTGATAGGCTACGTAAAGATTTACGTAGCCTATGACGGCTAGATTTTCAAAAAACACCGTGATAGGCTATGTAAAAGTTTACGTAGCCTATCATGGCTGACTTTGAAAAAAAAAAAAGTGCCTACGCAAATGGCGGTGCCCATGGGCGCCACCATTTACGTTCCTTATTTGGGCATGTGTAGTCTACGTAAATATTTACGTAGACTACGGCGAAAATAAGGGCAACGCAAATAGCGTACGCGCTTTTTTTTTTTTTCAAAGTCAGCCGTGATAGGCTACGTAAACTTTTACATAGCCTATCACGGTGTTTTTCGAAAATCTAGCTGTGATAGGCTACATAAATCTTTACGTAGCCTATCACTTTTTTTTTTTTTTTACTTCTTCCCGGCAGAAGAACTTTCATGGCGGGAGAGGCGGGGCTATGCCCCCCGGCCAGAATTTCGGCGGGAAGGGATGGGGCACCTCCCCCCCGCCCAGAATATTGGGGGGAAGGATGGAGTGACTCCCCCCCACCACGAAGCAAGCATCGGGATCAGGTAGGTGACTTTCGTCCATCCCTAGTTACCCATCCAACTACTGACCAGGGCCGACCCTGCTTAGCATCCGAGATCAGACAAGCACACGCACATCCAGCCCTTTGCTTGTTGCTGAGGAAACAGGGGCTGCTGAGGAAGCTATGCGATCAGTAGCCAGAAGAAGACATGGGGCCGTTGAGAGCTGTGATTGGACAGGAGGAAAATACAAACACCGCTGTATATGGACAGACGGGGGAGGGGACTACGACTGGATATGGTAGCGAAGGCAGAAAATCAGAGCACATTAAGGGGAAATACCGGGATATTAGGGTATTGAAAGTGGCAGCACGGAAGTGGGAAATTCCAGTTCCAATTCGAGGCGGCTACTGTGTAGTCTAGGGATGTACGAAAGTCCCTTACCTGGTCCCGCAGCTTGCTTCGTGGTGGGGGGGAGGCGCTCCGTTCCTCCCCCCGAAATTCTTGGCAGGGGGGAGGCGCCCCATCCCTCCGGCCGTGAATCCTCCTTGCCGGCCAGGATGCAAATGGCGGCGGCTGTAGCCGCCGCCGTTTGCGTCCTTGCAGTCAGCCGTGATAGGCTACGTAAATCCTTACGTAGCCTATCACAGCTGACTTTGGGGGGGGGGAAAAGCATGTACGCAAATGGCGGTGCCCATGGGCGCCGCCATTTGCGTTCCTTATTTGGGCACGTGTAGTCTACGTAAACATTTACGTAGACTACGGCGAAAATAAGGGCAACGCTACTATGCTACATGCATAGTAAAAGACAGAGGAAAGTAATGGTGGATCACCTATTAAATAAGGATGGCAAAATGATAACAGATGACAAGGAACAGGCAGATGTGCTCAATTCCTACTTTGGCTCAGTCTTCTCCCAAAAGAGAGTGCATGACCCCCCTAGCAAAGGCGAAGTACAGGCTGAAGGGGCAGGATTGCAGCTTGGGATCAATAGGCATATGGTCAAGAAACACTTAATTACTTTGAATGAGTTCAAATCTCCAGGGCCAGATTAACTGCACCCTAGAGTAATAAAGGAACTGGCAGAAGAGCTCTCAGAACCACTGTCTATTATCTTTGAGAAATCATGGAGGATGGGTGAAGTGCCAGATGACTGGAGGAGGGCTAATGTGGTCCCTATCTTCAAAAAGGGCAAAAAGGAGGAACATGGGAACTACAGACCAGTCAGTCTGACATCAGTCCCTGGGAACATTCTGGAGTAGGGATGGCGGAGAATTTCTCCCCGAATCTTCGGGAGGCCGAGCGCCGATGCATTCGGCCCCCCGAAGTTGGTTGGGAAATTCTCCGCTGACCCCCCGCCCCCCCCGGGATGGGACTTACCTCCTGCAAATGTCCCTCTCGGCGGCGGGTCCCGGCGGCGGTTTGGCGGCGTTCCGTCGCGTGTGGGGGCGGCGGCTTGTCTCCCGACCGCCTGCCGCTGCCACCATTGCAAAAAAAAAAAAAACTAAAGTAAAAAAAACAAAAAACACCCGTGATAGGCTACGTAACGATTTACGTAGCCTATCACGGCTAGATTTCCAAAGTCAGCCATGATAGGCTACGTAAATTGTCACGTAGCCTATCACGGGTGACTTTGGGGAAAGAAAAAAAAAGCGCGTACACAAATGGCGGCGCCCATGGGGCTATTTGCGTTGCCCTTATTTTCGCTGTAGTCTACATAAATCTTTACGTAGACTAGACGTGCCAAAATAAGGAATGCAAATGGCGGCGCCCCATGGGCGCCGCCATTTGCATACGTGCTTTTTTTTCCTTTTTTTTTAAGTCACCCGTGATAGGCTACGTGACGATTTACGTAGCCTATCACGGCTGACTTTGGAAATCTCGCCGTGATAGGCTACGTAAATCGTCATGTAGCCTATCACGGGGTCTTTTTTTTTTTTTTTACTTTTTGTTTCGCAGCCGGGGAGACAGGGCGCTTCTCCCCGGCCTGAATTTCGGCCAGGCGAGGTGGGACGCCTCCCCCCCCTCGCCTGAACTTCGGGGGGAAAAGCGAAGCGCCTCCCCCCCACCGCGAAGCCAAGCTGCGAAAAGGTAAGTGACTTTCGTACATCCCTATTCTGGAGCAGAGCACCTTGACAACAATGCAGTGATTACTCGAAGACAACATGGATTTGTCAATAACAAATCCTGCCAGACGAATCTGATCTCATTTTTTGATCAAGTAAGCTCCCTTGTGGACTGTGGGAATGCTGTGGACATAATATACCTCGACTTCGGAAAAGCTTTCAACAAAGTGCCCCATGATCTCCTGATGAGCAAACTAGCTCAAAGTGGGCTAGATGAAACAACCATCAGGTGGATCCACAGTTGGCTACAGAATCGGACTCAAAGAGTGCTTATCAATGAGACCTTCTCAAACTGGAGAGAGGTAACGGGTGGGGTACCGCAGGGCTCAGTCCTCGGCCAGTGCTCTTCAACATTTTTATTAATGACTTGGATGAGGAGGTGCAGGGAATGCTGATCAGATTTGCAGATGACACAAAATTGGGTGGGATAGCTAATACCTTGGAAGACAGAAAAAAACTTCAAAGTGATCTTGATAGACTGGAGCGTTGGGCAGAAAACAACAGAATGCCATTTAATAGGGATAAATGCCAAGTTCTGCACCTAGGAAAAAGAAACCAAATGCACAGTTATAAGAAGGGGGATACGTGGCTCAACAACACTACAAGCGAGAAGGATCTTGGAATTGTTGTAAATCACAAGCTGAATATGAGCCAACAATGTGATGTGGCTGCAAAAAAGGCAAATGCTCTCTTGGGCTGCATTAATAGAAGCATGGCTTCCAAATCCCGGGAAGTACTAGTTCCCCTCTACTCAGCACTGGTTAGGCCTCATCTGGAGTACTGTGTCCAGTTCTGGGCACCACACTTGAAGAAGGATGCAGACAAGCTGGAGAGGGTTCAGAGAAGGGCAGCGAAGATGATCAGGGAACTGGAAACAAAGCCCTATGAAGACAGACTGAAAGAACTGGGCATGTTTAGCCTGGAGAAGAGAAGACTGAGGGGAGGTAGGAGAGCGCTCTTCAAGTACTTGAAATGTTGTCACAGAGAGGAAGGCCAGGATCTCTTCTTGATCATCCCGGAGTACAGGACACGGAATAATGGGCTCAAGTTACAGGAATCCAGATTCCCGCTGAACATCAGGAGAAACGTCCTGACTGTTTGAGGAATACGACAATGGAACCAATTACCTGGGGAGGTGGTGGGCTCTCCCACAATGGAGGCGTTCAAGACGAGGCTGGACAGCCATCTGTCTGGGATGCTCTGACTTTTTGCATGTGAGAGTATGCCCTTCCCTTGATCTTGATAGGCCCTGACCATGTAACTTGGAGGAGCAGTATGATTGCTGGATCTGCTCCGTCATGCCTCACCGTGCAAGAGGTATTTTCCGCTCACGATGTTAGATTTCAGTGAAAGGTTGTTGTGTGAATTTTATGATTTCTTAAATCTGCGATACCTGCAAATGTCTTTGATGTCAGTTACAACTCTGAAAGATACTGAGTGTGGTTCCCAATGGTCACTGCCACCTGGGACAGAGCCTTCAGAGTAAACACGCAGATGGCAAACAAAAACATGCAAATCAGAGAAGGATTTGAGCAATTACACAATGGGATAGGATGGCTTACCCCCTTAAAGGTGTATGCCCCACCATGGCCATTAGTGTGTTGGGAACAAGTGAGACACAATAGGGTAGCACCATGCTTTCAACAGCAAGTAAGGTTCAGTACCATTCAGTACCAGTACCACCTTCAGTAAGGTGCCAGACCATATGCACAAATTAGAAAGAGCGCCCTGGCATTAACTGAGCAGCCCCTAACAGTAGTTATTAAATCTGTAGAGAAAAAGCGTGGCTGTGGTTGCCCCCAGGGTAGATTGGAAGGTGCTCCCTGGGACTGTTCTAGGGTCCTCATAGGTTTGTGAATACCTTAGAGAGCCCTGCAGTAGGTAATTACAGGGCCTGGAAGGTGAAATGGCAATGAGACATCTTCAGTTCGGCTGATAACACTTGGAGTTTATTCCCTGGGGGTGGGGCGGCTACTATAATGCACAAGGTGAATATCTTTGCAAGAGCAATGGGCATGGCATTGAACACCACTGCTGAGGCACTAGAAGCCACTGGAATAGAATTGACAAGCATGAGAGCTGCTATTTTGCAGAACCACCTGGCCTTAGATATGAATACAGCAGTCCAAGACGGATTTTGTGCCATGTTGCAGCAGGAATGCTGCGTGTACATTCCTGTAGGGATGTACGAAAGTCACTTACCTTTTCGCAGGGGTGCTTCGCAGTGGGGGGGAGGCGCTTCGCTTCTCCCCCCAAAGTTCAGGCAGGGGGGGAGCCGTCCCGCCTTGCCTGGCTGAAATTCAGGCCGAGGGGGGAGGCTTTCCGCCTCGCCCGGCCGAAATTTAGGCCGGGGAGAAGCGCCCCGTCTTCCCAGCCGCGAAAGTGTAAAAAAACAAAACAAAACAAAAACCCGTGATAGGCTACGTAACGATTAACGTAGCCTATCACGGCTAGATCTCCAAAGTCAGCCGTGATAGGCTACGTAACGATTTACGTAGCCTATCACGGCTGACTTTGGAGATCTAGCTGTGATAGGCTACGTTAATCGTTACGTAGCCTATCACGGGTTTGTTTGTTTTTTTAACACTTTACCTTGTAATGGCGGTGGCGGCAGCCGGTCGGAAGACCGGATGCCGCCCCCGCCCCCGACGAAAGGCCGACAAACCGCCACCGGGAGGGACATTTGCCAAAGGTAAGTCCCATCCCGGGGGGTGGGGGGGGGTGGCGGAGAATTTCACCGCCGATTTCGGGGGGCCGAATGCGTTGGCGCTCGGCCCCCCGAAGATTCGGGGAGAAATTCTCCGCCATCCCTACATTCCTGGCAAGCAGAGTGTGATAAATCACAGTGTAAGGCCTTGGTATGAATACGGACTTGAGCACGCTCCGGGAGAGAGCGGAGGACAGGAAGGCCTGGCGTGCTATGGTCCATGGGGTCACAAAGAGTCGGACATGACTTAACGACTGAACAACAACAAGGCCTTTGTATGCGCAAAATGATAAAATACATCACCTAGAAGAGGGCCCTCTTCAGACCGATTTCAGGCTGGTTTCAAGGAATCGGGGGGGGGGTAGAAGCAAGTTGCTGCAATAAACGTGACTATCATAGGCAGTTGTATAGCTTTGTGTGCTTGGTCATATGGCTGTCGTATTTTAAAATATACAGTAAAGTAGTTATCAATCCCCTGGTGATCAAATGGCAGGGCAAAGAAGATCTGGCCCTCTGGGTAAGAAGAGATTGTGATGCGCAGACTGGTATCATCCTTTGATCATCTGGGGGTGGAGTGTAATGGCCCCAGGGGAGTAACTAAGTCACCTGTAGTTTTAGAGGGGCCTAGAGATCTATAATGCTTTGATTTAGTTCATTATAAGTGCAATTTCCTTGCTAGTAGGCCTGAGTCTGTGAGATGAGTCAAAGGTCGATATCGCTGCCTCAGCACATTCCATGCTAACGAGCTTCCGTTTATCTTATAAGGGCCTAGGATGCGCCTGAGAAGTGAGGCTCTGTTTGGGCTATGTTTACAGGTGTCTGCACTGGGAAAGTTCTGATTGTTTTCCCTCTGCACAAGTACTGTTAGTCTATGCTGGGAAAGTTGCAGGTGAACACTAATTATCGCTTGCTGCTGTCATGCTGCCTCACTGCTGACATGTATGGTATAAAACCCATTGTACCCCTTGGCTCTGGGTTCAGAGAAGCCGTCTGATCCAACCACTGAGTACGCCTGTGTGCTGTAAGTAGGGATGGGTGGATTCCCTACCTGCTGCTCCAGTGGGGAATCCGCCCTTGGGGGGAGGAGATCCGTTCTTCCCCCCTGAATCCTCGCTGACCAGCTCTACTCCACGGATTCCGTTTACAGCTGCATTTAGCTTAATCTAAGAGCTTTACGGCCACAGATGGAGTAGTGGATGCCATTTTTGTCTGGATCAGCCTCAGCTTGCAACCATCCAGCTTTAAATATTTAGGTATAATAATTCCACAGGACTTAAAACAACTGTGTCAAAGAAACTTTGATCCACTATATAAAAATCTTAAGGCAGATGTCAAATAATGGAAGCCATTGAACCTTTCCAGGCTCAGTAGAATGGCTGCCATCAAGATGATGTCTCTCCCTGGATTCTTATTTTTATTTCAGTTTGCCAGTTGAAATCACTCCTATACTCTTTAAAAAGTGGCAGAAAGTTATGGAAGCGTTAAGTTCTGGGGTTAAGAAATTACGCATAAGTAAAAATACACTGTACAGACATCAAGTGGAGGCTTTCATTTTCCTAATTTAAAACTTTATTATGATTCCTTTCAACTTAAACAGGTTATACCACAAATGCAAACAGGCGATATGTGCCATGAGTAGCCATAGAGCTTCCCCCCCAAAACCAAAATATTAGATCTATCCTTTTTTCATCTCTAAAGAAGAAAGTATTGGAAATGATTTAAAAAGCCCTTCTTAAAAAATAAATTGTGGGCCTTCTGGAACATTTCTGCTCCTGTTGTTGTTAGCATCATCACATCATCATCCCACACGCTGCACACTCAGTGCTGTTGCAGGCACGCTCTGTGTACATCCCCTTGTACAATGTCTTTTAGTGATGATGGTGATGATGATGATGTGTGGCTGTGTGAACCCACCCCCAGCCCATTTTGCACTCATAATCTTAAAGTCACTTGATTGTGCACTGGGAATTGTTGCTGGAACAGGAGAATGTGGGTCCAAAGGAGTCCTGTTGTGTGAATCCTCCCCACTTTTGCACTTGTGATTTTAAAGTTCACAGGCCTCAGTTTCCCCTTTCTGTGGTATGGGCTATTCAGAAGACTGATCCTCCTTTGCTGACCCCTTTGCTTTGCCTCTGCTGACCTGTCCTCTGCCCCACCAGCCACAGTGACCACCAGCCGCCACTGGAAGCAGGGGATGCAGCCTCCCCATGGCCCTTGGTTGCCAGGCTGATGGTAGAAGCCAGAGTGGGCTTCCCTTCCATTTAAACCTAAATAAATCCTTAGTCTGCTTTGGTAATTATAATTGATTTTTTATTTGCTGCCTTTGATTCCATTGTATTGTATTCTGTTTTCAGATGCTTTATTCTTCATATTGTGCACCACCCCAGGATCTTCTGTGATGAAGGGAGATATAGAAATGTTTTAGATAAATAAAACAAAACAAAGGTTCAGTTTGAACCAGGATGCAGCCATAGATCTTATTTTGAATGCTGAGTTCAGCCTGCTACTTGTGACATAGTAGGAAAAAAGTGTGCCTCTGAGCATGTACAGAGCATCTTTCAGACTGGTGACTTTCAGATCCTGGGCTGGTACCTTGGCTATTCCTGTCTGCCCATACAGTGTGTGTGTGCGTGTGTGTTGTATTGTATGTGGAGAAGGAGGAAGGGGGAGAGGAGAGGAGAATTGTGGGTACACCACAAACTCACTATCAGATCTTAGGAAAATGGTCCTTTTTCTCACCCACACTGATGTAGTGAAGCACCAAACGGAGAGTCTGGGAGGTCTCCAGGAAGATACTCAAACCAGCAAAACAACATTTTATGACAGCTCAAAAAAGTGCTACCTTTTGCTTTATTTATTACAATCATACCCCACCAATCAATATTTCTACTCCTTGTTGAAATGGACAGGAGCCCTGCACCTTTACTAGATACAGAACAAAAATTCAACAGGTGAACATTCCCCCACCCCCAGTTCTGAGATGCAGTGATGAGGAAAGCTGTTTCTGCATGCTATACAGCTATTTTAAAAGCCACAAAGACGCTTATTACTACTACTACAACTACTACTAAGAATAGAATTTATAACCCACCTTTCCATTCAAGGTTCTGCACAAGAAGAATTGAAGCCAAGGTGGCAGACAAAATAAGGTCAAATATAACAATAGAAGCCATCAGCAGAAATAAGAAAATCATAAAAGCAATACCAAGACGTTAAAAATAAAAAAATGGCAATATAACAAGATATATATGAAATATATTCCAGCTATCCTACAAGTGAAGAACAAGCAAAATCCTTTCCACACCTTGATTAAAACTTGGTAGGGTTACTGGAGACCAGATAATGCTGTTTCTGGGGTCTGTGTGCTACTCTTTGATTACATGTCACAATAAAAAGCTAAAATTTAGAATCTGTCAGGCCATCCAATATATTTCACAAAAGTCTGCTCAATTACTTGCAAAGAAATTGGGCATTACTTTTGTCTGTTTCTGCCACAAGGCACACCTAATTTCTATGCTTCACGATCTCTGGGTTCAAGCTTGCTCAGAAGCTACTGCTCCTGTCATGGAAACATCACTCCCAAACCATAGCAGTGTGAGGGCACTGGGTGTGGCTACATACTGGTGAGGGAAAGGCTCTCTGCATATGCACAGATACATTCTCATCTCGATTTCACATGTTCCAGGGCTAATCTCTGGCATTATTAACCAAGTAGCTAAGACCTCATCCTGCGCATGAGAAAATCTCCTTTTTATGATTGTGTCATATATACTGTAGTTTTGTATTTTATGATGTTTTAGTCTAGAGTTTTATATGTCATCCTGATACATTTTATTGAAGGATGGGATATAAATCTACAAATTCTCTCCCTATCTCCACTACTGAGCCCAGGCACTGAAAACTGGGGCCAGAGTTTGACCCTGGTGCGGTGAACTCTGTTTCCAGTTCAGCCCTCTTAGATCTACACCTCGTGTCATACCAATATGATCCCATCATGGTGACGTATATATCGCACATATATGCCTCGCAGCACACACAATGACATCTATTGCAGTATTTTGGATAATACAGAATAAAAAGTGGGAAATAACGCTAGAACAGCGGTATATGGAATGCGTCCAACAGTTATCAGTGTACTTCAATATCGATAAAAAGCACCAGTGTAGCTCTAGCCCTGGGGCTCCTTCACACTGAGCTTTTATCCTGCGATTGCGATGACTCCTTCAGGGAAGTTTGTGGGCTCTTTACATGATGCCGTGACCCCGCCATGACCCTCCAGGGCGTCTCCTGCACTAAGTGCCCTTTGTTCCATTTTTAAATAGATCGCAGATAATGAGCTATCAAATTGCCCCGTTGTGTTCCATGAAAAGAGCTAAACCGGCAGGAAGAGGAGCGAGATCAATGAAAGATAATGGAAGACTCTGATATGGGGAGAAGGAGGGGGAAGGGGGTGGGGGAAAGGAAGCATGTGTAAAGGGAGTCCGTTGTGATCCTGCATTTAAAATGGAAGCAGAAAGCCCTGTTTTAAGTGCAGGATTTTAGGCTGGTGTAGAGATGCCCCTGATCTCTAGCTGGAATGCTGCCCATTAGCAGAAGCAAATGCAATCCTACAAGTGCTGGGGATGGAAAGCCTTTTTTTTTTTAATGTGGCCTTTGCTGCCCACCTTACCACTGTGTGTGTGTGGGTGGGAGGAGGGTGAGTATCCATCTGCTTCCATGAATTTGTATCATATTATGGGCAAAAGGGGGTGGATAGGGTGGGTGAGATTTAATTTTCAGGGAGCAGGTAAATAGAGGGTGCATAAATACTCAGAAAACAACATGTAAATTCTCCCATGTGCAAAGCATTATGCAAAGCCACTTCCACATGCACCAGGCAATTGCAGCTGGGGGAAACCCAAGCTCACGTCCACCCACTGTGGTGGGGAGCAAACCCCGGGGAGCAAACCCTGGGGAAGACTCTTTCGTCATTGTCTGCCTGAGTGACAAGAAGGCCCCGTGGGCATCAGAAGGGTGTAATCCAAAGTGGTGAGCTCTCTGGGATCAGGGAATAGTACTGAGCATCAAGGGCTTCCTCTGAGCTTATAACAAGGATTTAGCCCCAGGAACCTACAGCTAAGCACTAGGCTGAGTGAGGTCATGACTCTGGGCATGTACGGGGCATCTGTCTAACCTCTTCATTGTGCCACCACAACTGGCCAGATCCATGTGCCCTTTGTAAATTGCTGAATAATGCATAGGATGCTCAAAAATCAGACAGAGCATAACAAAAATATTGTGGGTAGTGGGGAGAAGGGCACTCCTGAAATGCTTGGCAAGAGCTAAAGCACGAGAGGCTCTGGATACTTTTTCTAGCAGAGCTCCTGACTCTAACAGCTTTGTGGCAGGAAGAAATTCAACAGATGTTTTTCCCTCCCAGCATCAAGAGCTGTACATGTTGATTACTTTTTGCCATACAGGTGCTCAAAGCACAGGAGCCCTGCTGGGTAAAAAGGATGCAATTTGCATTTCAAAATTATATACCAGTACATGAAAACAGACATAACTGATATAGACATGTTGTCTAAAATGGTCTTTTGCTAGTGCAAGGGGGCTGAGGGTAGAAAGTTATATGTCTTTGGGAAAGCATCAGATTTACCATTAAGGGAGCAGTCCTATAGCCGCTAGTCAGTGGCTAGACGGTTGTAGGATACGTTGGTTTCTGGGAACTGACCTTCCCCCCATCCCACGCTGCCTTGCAGGCAGCTTGGAACGGCCCTGTGCTCTATGCTCGGAGGAGGAGTGTGGAGCAGCGAAAACGGGGCGTTCTGGGGTGGGGAGGGAGGAAATGCCGATACGACACATCCAACATGTCGTCTGGCAGCTGCTTCGCCCACTCCGCCTTCCCGCCTTCCCTCCACAAATGGAGGGTGGCTGAAGTGCAGAGGGGACAATCCCCTCCATGCTTCTCCTGCCCTGCATTGGATAGGCAGCCGCCTATCCCGGTAGGATTGCTCCCTAAAACATTTAAAAAATCCTTTCAGTGAAATTAATGTACCAGAGTGCATGTCGGATAATTGTTCATCATATTTTTAGATACATTTGTGAGCTTTATGAGGTACAGATTTTCAGTCACCCCACACCAGTTATGGACCTCTCATATTGCATTTATTTTTCTTATTTTGTTTTTCTCTTTGGGGGTTTTGGCTCATGGCACAGAGTTTCTGGAACGTGAGGAAAGCCCTGCGGGATCAGACCAAGGGCCTTTCCGAACCAGCATCCTCTTTCCCACAGTGCCAGCCAGAAGCCCACAGGCAGGATGTGAGCGCAGCAGCGCCCTTCCACTTGTGTGCCTCAGCAGCTGGCATTGGGAGGCCTCCTGCCTCTGATGCTGGAGGGAAGATGCGGCCATCTAGCGGAGAGTGGGGTGAGTCCAGGATCTGCCTTCCCTAAACAGAAGCCTCCGCCCCATTGTTGGGGCTCTCCCCTTCCTCCCTGCACCTCATTTCACCCCTGAACCAGGCTTCCCCAACCCACTGTGCAGCATTTCCAGGGGGTGGGGATGTGGTTGTTTGCTGCTGTGGGGAGGAGAGGTCCACTTCTGGCTAAATCTGGCTCCAACCCACTGATAGCCTTATCTTCCCTTGGTATCTGTCTGCAAGTTGCAGGTTTGCATATAACTGGTTCTGGGACATGACTGGCCCAGCTCAAGTTAAGCTCTTCTGAACTGGGGGGAATTTGGGTGAATTTTCATTTCAGCACTAAGAACTGATACATGTGCAATGGTGATATACAGTCATAGAATCATAGAATAGTAGGGTTGGAAGGGGCCTACAAGGCCATCGAGTCCAACCCCCTGCTCAATGCAGGAATCCAAAGATCAAGATTCTTGGAGCTGATATGACCTCATAGTTCAAGGAGGGACTCCAAGCCAGGGTAGATGTAGAGAGCTGGGGTGGGGCATGGCAGGCAGAACTGAAACTTGGTTATGAAAATTACCCTTTACACCCTCTGTCCTTCCCTAGGCATGTGGCTTCATTTCTCTACCTACAGCACCGATTTACCTGCTGCATATGAGGGAGGTATTTAGCTTTGCTTTATGAAATAACAGGTAAGAAATGGATCTGGTTCAGCGAATCACAGGAAAATAAGAGTAAAGTGTGTAAAGCACCACAACCTCCGGCACCAGTAAAAGACTGCTTGGGCCAACATTTTGGCATTCATAACATGTGTTTTCTATAGGGTGGTGTATGATTTTGGATGGCCACTGTATGGGGTCGGCCTTCCCATTAGGTAGAGTTAGGAGCTTGCCTGAAACAGCTAATTTTGGGTGTCATAAAAGGGCAACAAACAGTTGGTTATTTACCTGATTATGATTGTACACTTACTACCAGGGAGGGGGAGAGGTGCTTGTGGGTTTTTCTGCCCCAGGTGCCAAATAGCCTTTGGCTAGCCTTGGGTACTGTGCACCTTGACCGGAGGGGAGGGGGCTCCACCCCAGGCAGCCAAATGTCTTGGGCCAGCCCTGGGAAGCCCACTTCTAGAAAAGGGTCTTGCCACTAGGGATGGAGAAATCTGTCAGTTTTTCTTTCTCCTGCATTTGAATTTTATAAATCTCAAGTTCTTTCCATCCTGAATATGAATAAATTTGTGGATTATGTTAAATTCATGTCAAAAATAGACCAAAACAAATAGACCATCTGCACAGGCCAAATTCAATAGGTTAATTCCAGCATGGAGAGGACCATGCTGTACCTGCCTGGCCTATAGCCATTAGATGCACAGCCTGTCAGAAAAGAGAGCGGCTATCCTAACTCAGCACCACAGACATGACTGAACATGCAGGGAGTCAAACCCAGGCGAAGTACTCAAAGCCATCGGCCTGGATGGACAAATCTGTCAGTTTTCCCATGTTCATTAAAAAAAACCCTCAAGTTTTTTTGTTCCATTTTGAAGATATTTGCAAATTTTGATAAGTTTGGTAATAAAAAACGGAACTACACAAAATTCTCACCCACCCTGACTTCCCACCCAGCTGATCTGCTCCAGTTAATTGCTATAGCTCTTCCCACTGGTGGATGGATCGTTTTAGGAATAAGCCCCCCAGGCTTCCATATCAAACAGCAAGTAGGGTGATTGTTCACAACTAGTGATTCTGCTACCCTTTGCAGGTGTGGGTATGAGCTGTGCAGCCACAAAACAGGTGGCAGAACATTCCAGGCGGGAAAGCAAGTTGTATCTAACCGACTGAGATGCTCACACACCGTTTCCCCCATGCCCCCGTGGTTCTCTGTATCAATTAAACCCTTGCTAGAGCTGGAAGGAACACACACACACACACTCAAAATTCCAGGGGGGAAAGTCAGTAGTATAACTCTTTTTTTTAATTTTGAAGTTTCAAAGGTCACTTTTGAAATTCTTCTTGAAGGAGCACTCTAATTTTTTTTTTTAAACCCACTGAAGTTCTCTTGCACGAGCCTCACTGAAGCATGTTGCCCACCCCTGCTCTAATCTTAAGTCTTTGGGGAGAAAGTCAGAGTGATAATGGTAGGTATTGGTTTACCAAACTCAACACTTCTATATCCAATTTGCCTCAAAGCACACTAAACCCAACTGGGAATTAGAGGAGAAAACCCATTTGAATTAGGAGGATACAATTATTATTGTTTTTAAATGAACTCAAGTTAAAACTATATGTGTGAATCCATCCACGCCTGCTCTAATTTGTACCACTTTGATTTTTCCTCATTTTTTGATGGTGTACCCTGAATTGAGTCCCCCGCACTGCACCGCTCTTCTCCCAGGATTTGTGTGACTTGTATCAACACCTGCAAGGACTCTGGGGTATGTGAGTATTCCATTTTGTTTTAGCACTTCTGCTGATGATAGATATGCAAGCGAGAGATAGATCAAGAGTACTGGAGCAAATAAAATCCCCCAAAGTGGGATTTTCACACTGGCCACGGCAGGAGGCATTGCCCCGTTAGTCAGGTCAGGGGTAGCCCACCTTGCTGAGGATGCTGCAAAACCTTTCACTCCTCGCATGGATGTTCCCCCAAATCCCACTTCTCTGCTCTGTCCTGGTAAGTTCCAATATCTTCATATGTATCAGCTAATTCAACCATCAATCCCTGAAGAAGAAAAAAGTGGGATTGAAGCATAGGACGAAAGCATTACAGGACAAGAAAGCTCTGCCACTCTGAATGAAAGGGTGCTTCCAGGTGAGGCGTTTATGGTGCCACCACCTTGCCTCTCCCATGGATTTTACAGGGGGCTCAGACAATGGTATCTTCCACTTGTAGCCCTCCCATGTTTTCCACTGCAACCATTTTCTGCATGCAAACCATGTGCTCTACTGCTGAGCTGTGGCCCCAGTACCGTACCCTCGCTGCTGTTCCCCAGCAACCTGTACTCAGAAGCATGCTCCTCTAAGATTCTATTTGGCCATCATGACTACTAGTAGCCATTGATAGATGGATTCATGGAGAATAAGTCTAATTCCCGTTTATTTCATTATTATTATTATTATTTTTAAAGTCACCTAAGCTCTTGGCCATTGCCACATCTTGTGGCAGTTAATTCCATACATTCATTGTGTAGAAGAAGGTCTGTTCATCCAAAATCTACTGCCAATCCATTTTAGTGGATTACCCTGAATTCCAGTATTCTGAGTCAGGGAGAAAAAAACCCTCTCTACCCACTTCCTGTTATTGCTATTAAACTTCCATCCCACCTTTCTTCCATTGTGGAACTCAAGGTGGCTACATGTGGCTCCCAGGTGGTCTCCCCTCCAAGCACTGACCAGACCCAGACCTGCTTAGCTTAAGCAAGGTGGCTGCCTCGTGTGCCTTCAGACCATGCCTTGGGACTTCCTCTATATCTTGTATAATTTTATAAAGTTTTATCATGTCCTACATTCATTTTTTTTCTAAACTAAAAGCTGCAAATGCTCTAGCCTTTTTATTATAGAGATGTTCCAGCTGTGATCATTTTGGTTGTTGTTGTTGTTGTTATTATTATTATTATTATATCCCGTCTTTTCCCCAATACTGGGACTCAAGGCGGCTTCACAACATTAAAACTTGTACTGTTAAAACCTATAAATAGACGTATACAAAAGTTAAAAATATAATTAAATCATCAATAATATTAAATTTGTATAAAATATCAAAATGTTAAAAGATAAGAAATATAACCATAGTACCCATCCGTCATATTCTCACAGGTCCAGACTAGCTATCCCTAAAGGCCTGTCAGAACAGAAAAGTTTTTATATGCCTGCGAAAGCGTATCAAGGAGGGTGCCATTCTCACTTCCCTGGGAAGGGAGTTCCAGAGGCTTGGGGCAGCCACTGAGAAGGCCCTCTCCCGCGTTCCCACCAGACTGTGATGGTGGCGGGACCGCGAGAAGGGCCTACCATGAAGATCTCAGGGCACGAGTAGGCTCATAGGAGAGAATACAGTCTTTCAGTTAACCTGGACCTGAGCCATATAGGGCTTTATAGGACATGACCAGCACTTTGAATTGTGCCCAGAAACAGACTGGGAGTCTGTTTTAGCAAGGAAGTTGTATGCTCCCTGTAGCCAGCCGCAGTCAACAGTCTGGCAGCAGCTCTTTGAACCAGCTGAAGTTTCTGAGCACTCTTCAGAGGCAGCCCCAAATAGAGTGCACTGCAGTAATCCAAGCGGGATGCCACTAAGGCATGTGTCACTGTGGCCAAGTCAGGCATCTCAGGGAATGGGCGCAGCTGGCGCACTAGCTTGAACTGTGCCTATGCACTCATGGCCACCGCTGAAACCTGGGCATCCAGGCTCAGGGCTGAATCCAGGAGTACACCCAAGCTGCAAACCTGTGTCTTCAGGGGGCGTGTAACCCCATCCAGCACAAGCTGAATCCCTGTTCCCTGATCTACCTTTTGACTGAACAGGAGCACCTCTGTCTTGTCTCGATTAAGCTTCAATGTGTTTGCCCTCATCCAGATCCAGTCCATTACTGCTGACAGACACTGGTTTAGCACCTCAACAGCTTCCTTGGAATTAGATGGAAAGGAAAAATACAGTGGGTGTCATCAGAGTACTGGTGACACTGAACCCCCAAACTCCAGGCAACCTCTCCCAGTGGTTTCATATATGTGTTAAATAGCATGGGGGACAAAACAGAACCCTGAGGAACTCCACAAGCCAATGGCCAGGGAGTCGAACAGGAGTCCCCCAGCACCACCTTCTGGGTCCGCCCCTCCAAGAAGGAATGCAGCCAACATAAAACAGTGCCTCCAAGTCCCATCCCAGCGAGGTGGCCCAGAAGGATACCATGGTCGATGGTATCGAAAGCTGCCGAGAGGGCCAGCAGAACCAACAGAGACACACTCCCCCTGTCTAGTTCCCGGCGTAGGTCATCCACCAAGGTGACCAAAACTGTTTCTGTCCCATAACCGGGTCTGAAGCCAGATTGAAATGGATCTAGATAATCTGTCTCATCCAGGAATCCCTGGACTTGGGAGGCCACCACATGCTCCAATATCCTGCCCAGAAATGGAATATTGGAGACTGGCTGATAATTATCCAATATGGTGGGGTTCAGGGAGGGCTTTTTTTTTTATTTTTAACAAAGGTCTCACCATTGCCTCCTTCAGGCAGACTGGAACTCTGCCTTGACCAAGGGAGGCATTAACCATTCCACTTACCCACTCGGCCAGTCCATCTCTGTCTGCTTTTAAGAGCCACAAAGGATCTAGAACACACGTGGTGGCTCTCACCTCTCCCAGGATCCTGCATTCACACGCCATGCATTTACCTATTCACAGACTGTCTACAAACATTCTCATTTTCCCCATTCACATATGCCCTTCTCCTCCTCCTCCTCCTCCCCCCGTCTCATATTTGCATGCACAAACAGACAGTGACCTCCCCCCCCCCATGCACCAGTAGTTGATCACCATGGGAATAGTGCTGCCTCCTCCCTCCTCTGCACCCCCCTCTTACCAACAGCTTAGAGTCTTGCGGTATTTTGGCACTTTTTGCTCTCTTCCCCGTCAAGGAAGGATACACCCCTTTCCTGCTTTACCATTTTGAAAACACTTCACTGTGTTGCTCACCTCATAAGTATGATCCTCTGCAGATGCATCTTTGCTCTCACCCTAAAATGGAATAGAGGAACATAATCACTCTCCAACCGATTTATTCTCTGTTTGAAAAGAAACAGCCTGAGATCTGCTAGCCAAGCAGTCTTTGTCTTTTCTTTTTAATTCCTTCTGGCCCCATTTCAGTACACTGCTACCTTCATTTTCTTAAAACTATTGTGTTAAGAAAGTCCTAATCTCCGCAGATGGACAACATAAGAAATAGAAATATCTGTCTGATTGGAGTTGCTACTTTTCCAAAGAGCTGAAGATGGTTCGAAAGCAGGATCACTGCTTGTGTTCTCTATACTCATCCACGTTTGCTTCTTGTTTCATATTGTTTCAAAGACCTGCAAATAACAGTTGACCAGAGGCACTACAGGAAGCAAACATCTTTCAAACCACTTTCACTTTACTGTCTTGTCTCCAGCCTCGTAAATCTATTTTACAACACTTCTTACCCATCTTATTATTTATTTCATTTTTATACTGCCCAATAGCCGAAGCTCTCTGGGTGGTCTTCTCTCTTAAGGTTTGCCTAGGCACTTCTGACCAGGGGTATTTATTTTCCATTCTAACCAAGGAGGCCAGGCTGAATAATACAGTAATGCAGGACTGCATGGGTCATTCAAATTAATCACTATATCTCAGGGAAGGCACCTGAGCTTTCCTAAACCCATTCACTGCTTGATGCCTACCATGCCCTGCATTAAATATCTGTTATCAGTTCCTGATCTCTTGCCTGTAACACCAGTGCAATCAATGCAGTGCTATGCTAGACATAGGAAGAGGTCAGGGGAGTTCTGCACAGAAGCTGGGAAAAGTACAGAGCAGGGTCTCTTCTGTAGTAGCTCTGACTTTGTGGAACTGACGCCCCAGTGATAGTAGTCTTGGCCCTACTTTGCAATTGTTCAGGAAATAATGTTAAGACCTTCAAGTTCAATGAGGCTTCTGCTATTGGAGGCTGAATCTTAAAAAAATAGTTTGTCGTTTTTTACTGGGTTGTTATATTGGGTTATTTGTGTGTGTGTGTATTTTTCGGTTGTTTATCAAGAAAGCAGGGAATTACATAAGAAGAATGCAATAATCATAATGCTAGGCATACAACATTGTGTTGTAGCAGCAGTCAGAATATTCTATCCCAAGTTTCAGCTCTGTTAGAATTTGGCATCTTGGCAGGAGTGCCCAACACACTCACCTTCCCCAGAGTTAGGAGCAGAGGGATGCTCACAAACAGGACAAGAAGAATGGACTGAATCACGATAATAGCGTCTTTCAGTGTGTGCCGATTCCGCACTTGCTTAAAGGTGCTGATACCTTAGAGAGAGAAGACAGGTCAACCTCAGTTCTTTGCTCTGCTTGTGGTCTGACACCTGGTCATACCTAGGTGGTGAATACAATTACCCTGAGGCAATTGAACTTTCAGGTGCATCCAGATGTGATTACAGTTTTCCCTTGCATCTTTGAAATGGAATTGTTCTGTGTTATAATCTACAGTAGAATACAAATCCATGTTGCAGTGCAACTGTGAATACAGCATGCATGTGCATAAACATCAAGGGCTTGTATAATATTGCAGATATAGCATGGATGGCCCTTTAGATGGGATCATGGAAACCAATATGCCAGCTGGTATATTTTCCCTGAGAATGTGTGTTTGTGTGGCCAAGCAAAACAGGCTTTAAGGCAGGATTCTGCTTGCGGACAGTTCCCAGACCTACATACAGGACCTTGAAAATAGGAGAGGAGATTATTTAAGAGATTAATGACTCACCCATGACTTTGAGTTCAGTACCACAGTGCCGCTGCTGTATTTCCATCTTGTATGAATTGTTATGCTCACAGAAGTAGATACCACTATCGGTGTACTGGATTTTTTCGATCTTTACCATCACCACTGATTCATTTCTTGTCACCTTGACTCTGGAGTCGCTCATTAGGTGAGACTTGCCTGTCTCAGTCTCTTTGTACCAGTTTGCCATAGAGTTAGAAAAGCAGCTGAGGGTAACATTAGAACCCCGTCTTGCAGCAATGAAGCGTGAGTTTGTCCAAGTTACAGAAGCTGAAGAATAAAAGATGAAAACCACAAAACAGAGATGGAAAGGTGGGAGAAGGGAAGAGATCGACTCTCCAGTGATTTAATGTTCCACTTGAACAACATTTTGCACAAATTCCAACTTTGGGCACATTTTTGAAATTTGAGTTCAAAATTCATAGAATCCTAGAGTTGGTAGGGGCCACTGAGGCCATCATGTCCAACCCCCTGCTCAGTACAGGAACCCAGTGTAAAGCATCCCTGACAGATGGCTGTCCAGACTCCACTTGAAGACCTCCAGTGACAGAGAACCCACCATGTCCTTAGACAGCTGTTTCCATTCTCTGACTGCATTGACCAGTAGGATGTTTTTCCTGATGTTCAATAGAAATCTGCCTTCCTGTAACTGAAGCCTGTTATTTCATGTCCTACAGTCTTGGATGATAGAGAACAGGTTGTGGCCTTCTTCTGTGCGACAACCCTTTAGGAACTTGAAAAGTGCTATCATATCCCCACTCAATCTTCACTTCTCAAAGCTAAACATACCCAGTTCCCTCAATCTTTCCTCATAGGACTTAGGTTTTAGCCCCCTGATCATCTATTTTTTCCCTTTTTTGAACTTGTTCCAAATTATCTGTATCAGTCTTAAAGTATGGTGTCCAGAACTGAACACAGTATCTTAGGTAAGGTCTGAGCAGTGCAGTATAGAGTGGAACT
The DNA here is from genome assembly GCF_057233095.1 of Heloderma suspectum. Lineage (NCBI taxonomy): Eukaryota > Metazoa > Chordata > Lepidosauria > Squamata > Helodermatidae > Heloderma > Heloderma suspectum. The sequence continues at coordinate 126,302,704 of NC_139462.1, read as the reverse complement.
ATTACTTCCTGTGATTTAGAAACTATACATCTACTGATGCAACCTAAAATTGCCTTTGCCTTTTTTGCAGCCACATCACACAGCTGACTCATATTCAGCTTGTGATTGACTACAACTCCGGATTAGGAGTGTTGAGCGAGAGGTGGTCTGTGGCAAACCAGTTATGTGGGATCAGTTCCAGCTTCTTCCTTCTGATGAAGTGGACACGGTGCTTTCATCTGTAAAGCCGACCACCTGCTTACTTGATCCTTGCCCATCTTGGCTCATTATGAGCTGCAGGGAGAGGCTGGGTGAGGGGATCAGGGCGGTGGTGAACGCCTCCCTTGAGGAGGGAGTGATGCCATCAGCCCTCAAGGAGGCAGTGAGAAGACCACTCTTAAAGAAGCCCTCCTTGGATCCCCAAGTCCTGAACAACTTTCGCCCAGTTTCGAATCTGCCATTTCTGGGCAAGGTGATTGAGCGGGTGGTGGCGATGCAGTTGAAGGCACACTTGGAAGAAGCCAATTATCTAGATCCATTTCAATCGGGCTTCAGGCCTGGGCATAGGACAGAAACGGCCTTGATCGCCTTGGTGGATGATAGGGCTCAGTCCTGGGCCCAGTGCTCTTCAACATTTTTATTAATGCTTTGGATGAGGAGGTGCAGGGAATGCAGATCAAATTTGCAGATGACACAAAATGGGGTGGGATGGCTAATACTTTGGAAGACAGAAACAAAATTCAAAGTGATCTTGATAGACTGGAACACTGGGCAGAAAACAACAGAATGACATTTAATAGGGATAAATGCCAAGTTCTGCACCTAGGAAAAAGAAACCAAATGCACGGTTACAAGATGGGAGATATGTGGCTCAACAACACTACAAGCGAGAAGGATCTTGGAATTGTTGTCGATCACAAGCTGAAGATGAGCCAACAATGTGATGTGGCTGCAAAAAAGGCAAATGCTATTTGGGGCTGCATTAATAGAAGCATAGCTTCCAAATCCCGGGAAGTACTAGTTCCCCTCTACTCAGCACTGGTTGGGACTCATCTGGAGTACTATGTCCAGTTCTGGGCACCACACTTTAAGAAGGATGCAGACAAGCTGGAGAGGGTTCAGAGGAGGGCAACAAAGATGATTAGGGGACTGGAAACAAAGCCCTATGAAGAGAGACTGAAAGAACTCGGCGTGTTTAGCCTGGAGAAGACTGAGGGGAGATTGGAGAGCGCTCTTCAAGTACTTGAAAGGCTGCCACAGAGAGGAAGGCCAGGAACTCTTCTCCATCATCTCAGAGTGCAGGACACAGAATAATGGGCTCAAGTTACAGGAAGCCAGATACTGGCTGAACATCAGGAAAAACGTCCTGGCTGTTAGAGCAATACGACAATGGAACCAATGACCTAGGGAGGTGGTGGGCTCTCCCACACTGGAGGCATTCAAGACGAGGCTGGACAGCCATCTGTCAGGGATGCTCTGACTTGGATTCCTGCATTGAGCAGGTGGTTGGACTCGATGGCCTCGTAGGCCCCTTCCAACCCTACTATTCTATTATATGAGGAAGGCTTTGGATAGGGGTGAATGCTCCTTCCTTGTTCTCCTCGACCTCTCAGCAGCTTTTGATACTGTTGACCACAGTATTCACCTGGAGGGGTTGGGCATTGGAGACAACATATTACGGTGGTTTTGGTCCTTCCTCTCTGGCAAATACCAGAGGGTAGCACTGGGAGAGGAGGTTTCGGACCCGTGGCCGCTCACTTGTGGGGTGCCACAGGGTTCCATCCTCTCCCCGATGCTATTTAACATCTATGTGAAGCCACTGGGGGAGGTTTGGGGTGCGGTGTCATCAATATGCAGATGACACGCAGTTCTACCTCTCATTCAAATCTTCACCAAGGTTGGCCATAGAATCCCTGTCCAAATGTCTGGAGATGGTGAGTGGCTGGATGGGGAGGAATAAGCTGAAGCTTAACCCTGACAAGACCGAAGTACTTTTGGTGGGAGACAAGAGGAGGTTGGGGGATGTTGACCTGGTGTTGAATGGGGTACAGCTACCCTTGAAAGACCACGTCTGCAGCCTGGGGGTCATTTTGGACTCCCAGCTGTCCATGGAGGCTCAGGTGTCAGCTGTGAACTGGACAGCGCTGAATCAACTCCATCTGATATGGCGACTGTGTCCCTACCTTCCCGACCATCTGCTCCCATTGGTAGTACATGCCCTGGTCTCCTCTCATCTAGACTACTGTAGTGCGCTCTACGTGGGGTTATCTTTGAAGACGGTTTGGAAGCTGCAGCTGGTGCAGAACACAGTGGCTCGCCTGATTAAAGGCTGCTGCTGGGGTGATCACATCACTCCAGTGCTGAAGGAGTTGCACTGGTTACCAGTTGTTTTCTGGGCCAAATTCAAGGTGTTGGTTTTGACCTTTAAAATCCTATATGGTTCTGGCCCCGCCTATCTCAAGGAGCGCCTCCAGCAACACCAGACAGGCCGCTCAACAAGATCAGCCTCGGATGGCCTTCTCTCTGTCCCATCAACCAGGACAGCTAGGCTGGTGAGGTTGAGGGAGAGGGCCTTCTCTGTGGTGGCCCCCAATCTGTGGCACTCACTCCCTAGGGAACTCCACCATGCCCCCTCTTTAATGAGCTTCTGCCACACATTAAAAACGTGGTTGTTCAGGCAGGATTTGGGGTGGGTTAGGGTATTTTTAGAAATATGATGTTTTAATGTAAAATTTTATTGTTTTAAACTGTTGCATCGTTGTACATCACCCAGTGTGGCTGGGTGACCAGCCAGATGGGCGATTAAGAAATTTAATTTAATAAATAAAATAAAGGAACAAGCAAACTGGCCAAATCAAGAACCAGCTGATGGAAACATTTCACACATCCCAGCCGCTTCCCCTTCCTCCCCAGAACTTCTAAGACAGCTGAGAGGTTTGTAACTTCATCAACACCTGTTTCTTTCTATTGATAAGAGACCTTTTGTGTAAACTTGGTTGCACTATCTTTGCTCCCTGACAGAGTATATTTAGATATTCCTGAGCCACTTCCCTGGTCTTAAAAAAAAAAAACAAAAAACTTTTATTTTTATCTTTATAAATGAAATAAACAATACCAACAACCTGATCAATAACTACAATTTCCCAACAATACAATATTCTTAGGAGGACACCACAATAACAAAAAGGAGAAGAAAAGAAAAGAAAAGAAAAGAGAAAAGAAAAGAAAAGGATTTTTTTTCTTTTTTAAAGGGTTACATTTAAACTCCAATACACACAGGCTTCAGATCCCATTCTATTTTAAAAACTATACCTATAACATTAGCAATATTACAATTTAATAATCAACCTTACATTTCAATATCATATCATCAGTCTTATAGCAAGGAAGCAGGCCTACGATTCATTCCCAGTAACCATATATTTCCCTTAAGTTAAAATATAATAGTAATAATAAAGCTTAACAGTTTAACCAACCAAAAATCTTACCAAGTAGTCTTATAGTAGTAGTAGTAATAATATGAAATTATAATGTTATATAATAATAAAGCTTGGAAGCAACCTTACAACAATCAATGATATATTTTATGTTGTTGTTGTTGTTGTTCAGTCGTTCAGTCGTGTCCGACTCTTCGTGACCCCATGGACCATAGCACGCCAGGCCTTCCTGTCCTGCGCTCTCTCCCGGAGCGTGCTCAAGTTCATATTCATTGCATCCGTGATGCTATCTAGCCATCTCATCCTCTGCCGTCCCCTTCTCCTTTGGCCTTCAGTCTTTCCCAGCATCAGGGTCTTTTCCAGGGAGTTTTCTCTTCGCATTAGGTGGCCAAAATATTGGAGCTTCAGCTTCATTATCTGTCCTTCCAATGAGCACTCAGGGTTGATTTCCTTTAGGATTGACTGATTTGACCTCCTTGCAGTCCAGGGGACTTGTAAGAGTCTTCTCCAGCACCACAGTTCGAAAGCATCAATTCTTCGGCGCTCAGCCTTCCTTATAGTCCAGCTCTCACAGCCATACATTACTACTGGGAAAACCATAGCTTTGATTAGACGGACCTTTATCGGCAAGGTGATGTCTCTGCTTCTTACTATGCTGTCTAGGTTTGCCATAGCTTTCCTCCCAAGGAGCAAGTGTCTTTTAATTTCATGGCTACAGTCACCGTCTGCGGTGATCTTGGAGCCCAAGAAAGTAAAATCTGTCACTGCTTCCATTTCTTCCCCTTCTATATGCCAGGAAGTGATGGGGCCAGATGCCATGATCTTAGTTTTTTTAATGTTGAGTTTCAAACCAGCTTTTGCACTCTCCTCTTTCACCCTCAACAAGAGGCTCTTTAGATCCTCTTCGCTTTCTGCCATTAGGGTGGTATCGTCTGCATATCGGAGGTTGTTGATAATTCTCCCAGCAATCTTAATTCCGACCTCTGATTCATCCAACCCGGCATTTCTCATGATGTACTCTGCATATAAGTTAAATAAGCAGGGTGACAATATGCAGCCTTGTCGTACTCCTTTCCCAATTTTGAACCACTCGGTTGTTCCATGTCCGGTTCTTACTGTTGCTTCTTGACCCTCGTACAGGTTTCTCAGGAGACAGGTAAGGTGGTCTGGTACTCCCATCACTTTAAGAATTTGCCACAGTTTGTTGTGATCCACACATTATATTTTATACTAGATATATAAATGAGTGTGCACAATACACCCTCAAACAATATATTTGAATACAGCATATCATATCCATTTTAGGGAATGAGAATTTAAAGAAATATTAAAAAGAGAAAAAAAATACAAGAAAGCAAATGAATATATGTATAATCAGTTATCTTCTGGCCTATTTATTTTATTTATTTATTATTAAATTTATTAATCGCCCATCTGGCTGGTCACCCAGCCACTCTGGGTGATGTACAACATACAATAAAACAGTTTAAAACAATAAAATTCTACCATAAAAACATTTTCTAAAATACTCTAACCCACCCCAAATGCCTGCCTGAACAACCATGTTTTTAATGCACGACGGAAGCTCATTAAAGAGGGGGCATGACGGAGTTTCCTAGGGAGGGAGTTCCACAAAGTGGGGGCCACCACAGAAAAAGCCCTGTCCCTCGTCCCCACCAGTCTAGCTGTCCTGGCTGACGGGACAGAGAGAAGGCCATCCGAGGCTGATCTTGTTAAGCGGCCTGTCTGGTGCTGCTGGAGGCGCTCCTTAAGATAGGCTGAGCCGGAACCATATAGGGTTTTAAAGGTCAAAACCAACACCTTGAATTTGGCCCGGAAAACAACTGGTAACCAGTGCAACTCCTTCAGCACTGGAGTGATGTGATCTCGCCGGCGGCTGCCTTTAATCAGGCGAGCCGCCGCGTTCTGTACCAGCTACAGTTTCCGAACCGTCTTCAAGGGTAACCCCACGTAGAGCGCATGACAGTAGTCTAAACGAGAGGAGACCAGGGCATGTACTACCGATGGGAGCAGATGGTCGGGAAGGAAGGGGCGCAGCCGCCATATCAGATGGAGTTGATACAGCGCTGTCCGGCTCACAGCTGACACCTGAGCCTCCATGGACAGCTGGGAGTCCAAAGTGACCCCCAGGCTGTGGACCTGGTCTTTCAAGGGTAGCCGTACCCCATTCAACACCAGGTCAACATCTCCTAGCCTCCTCCTGTCTCCCACCAAAAGTACCTTGGTCTTGTCAGGGTTCAGCTTCAGCTTATTCCTCCCCATCCAGCCACTCACCGTCTCCAGACATTTGGACAGGGATTCTACGGCCAACCTTGGTGAAGATTTGAATGAGAGGTAGAGCTGCGTATCATCCGCATATTGATGACACTGCACCCCAAACCTCCTGATGATAGCCCCCAGCGGCTTCACATAGATGTTAAATAGCATCGAGGAGAGGATGGAACCCTGTGGCACCCCACAAGTAAGTGGCCACGGGTCCGAAACCTCCTCTCCCAGTGCTACCCTCTGGTACCTGCCGGAGAGGAAGGACCGGAACCACCGCAATATGGTGTCTCCAATGCCCAACCCCTCCAGGCGGTCCAGGAGGATACCGTGGTCAACGGTATCAAAAGCTGCTGAGAGGTCGAGGAGAACAAGGAAGGAGCATTCACCCCTATCCAGAGCCCTCCTCATATCAAGGCGACCAAGGCCGTTTCTGTCCCATGCCCAAGCCTGAAGCCCGACTGAAATGGGTCTAGATAATCAGTTTCTTCCAAGTGTGCCTTCAACTGCACCGCCACCACCCGCTCAATCACCTTGCCCAAAAATGGCAGATTTGAGACTGGGCGAAAGTTGTTCAGAACTTGAGGATCCAAGGAGGGCTTCTTTAAGAGCGGTCTTATCACTGCCTACTTGAGGGCTAATGGAATCACTCCCTCCTCAAGGGAGGCGTTCACCACCGCCCTGATCCCCTCACCCAGTCTCTCTCTGCAGCCCATAATGAGCCAAGATGGGCAAGGATCAAGTAAGCAGGTGGTCGGCCTGATGAACTGTATCCACAGTGTGCAGAGTAACACACCTAATCTGATCAATTTTATCTGCAAAGTGCCTTGCCAAGGCCTCACAGGAGGCCTTAGAATACTCCAGTGGTTCCAGAGCCATGGGACCAACCAGGCTCCGGACCACTGGGAACAGCCTCCTGGGACAGCACTCTGCAGACGCGATAGAGGCAGCATAATATTCCTTTTTTGCTGCCTTCACCACCACGTGATAGGCTGAAGATACAGCTCTAGCCCGTGTCTGATCGTCCTTGGAGCAAGACTTCCGCCACCGGCGCTCTAGCCGTCTCACCTCCTGTTTCAGAGCTCGTAACCATGGATTGAACCATGGTGCAGTCCGAGCCCTGTTCAGGGGGAGAGGGCGTTTCGGAGCCACCTGATCTAATGCCCCAGTGATTGCGGCATTCCAGCCACCCACCAGGGTCTCGACCGAGTGGCCATTGGCATGCCCCAGAGAATCCCCAAGCACGTTCAGGAATCCATTTGGATCCATAAGACACCTGGGGCGGACCATTTTAATGGGTCCTCCACCCCTGCGGAGGGGTTGTGGAACCGAGAAGTCCAACGTCACCAGATAGTGATCTGACCATGACAAGGGGGTGGTGGATATACCCCCGACTTCCAGATCACTCCCCACTTCTCCAGAAACAAACACAAGGTCTAGTGCATGACCTGCTACATGGGTGGGCCCAGTTAGAATATGGTGCAGCTCCCAGGAGGCCATGGTCTCCATGAAGTCCCGCGGTGCTCCTGTGAGGATGGCCTCCGAATGTACGTTGAAGTCCCCCAACACCAATAAGTTAGGGGACTGTACACGCACATCAGAGACCACCTCAAGCACCTCGGCCAGGGAGTCAGTCGTGCAGCGGGGTGGACGGTACACGAGCAGAATCCCCAGACTGCCCTTCGGGCCCAACCTCCAGTACATGCACTCAGCAACCTTGGTCTCCTGGAGAAGGGGTCTGGTGAAGACCAAGGACTCCTGGTAGATAACAGCCACTCCCCCTCCCCGATCCCCAGCCCTCGGCTGCTGTGCATACAAAAATCCAGCTGGACACATGGCTGCAAGGGTTGGAGCAGCAGCCTCAGCCAGCCAGGTCTCCATAATACATGCCAGGTCTGCACCCTCATCCAGGATCATGTCATGGATGAGGGAGGTTTTCTGGGTAACAGACCTGGCATTGCAGAGCAGCAAACGAAGGCCAGAAGATGGGGTCACGCCTCCCCCAGCCATCCTTTGGCTCTGGACAGGCCCGGAGCAGGGGACAGATACTACACATCTCTCCCTTGTTCCCCTTACCTGGCATGGCCTGCCCCTAGCGCTCCGCCAGTGCCTGCCGCCCAGCCTCGGTATGTTCTGGCCCCCAACACTCCCCCCACTACCTCCATCAGGTGGACACATGCCCCCTCGCTCCCGCCTATCAGGCAGGCTACCTACCCCTAAAAACACAACAAAATCCCCCAGAAAAAAAACAAAACAAACAAACAAACAAAAAATTACAAATCCCCTTAAAAATAATGCCAGGCAGGAGTACACAGGGAAGGCCTGGTGGCGGTGGTGGTGGCGGCGGCGGCGGCGGCGGCAGCAGCAGCAGCAGCAGCAGCAGCAGCAGGCCCAGCAGCAGCAGGCACGCCTCTTCCCCGGTGGTGGTGGTGGCTTCTCCTGCAGGCCCTGGCTCTCCCAGGCCACCTCAGCCAGCCAGCTTATGTAGCCCCTCCAGGGAGGGGCAGGTGGAGCAGCACAGCTGGCTCGGTACCTGGGGGCCTGGTCCTGCAGGGACTGGCGGTCTGCCAGGCAGAAGTCTACAGGGAAGGCCTGGTGGTGGTGGTGGTGGTGGTGGTGGTGGCGGCGGCGGCGGCGGCGGTGGCAGCAGCAGCAGCAGGCCCAGCAGCAGCAGGCACGTCTCTTCCCCGGTGGTGGTGGCTTCTCCTGCAGGCCCTGGCTCTCCAGGCCTAGCCTGGACCATGTAGACTAAACATGGACAGTTAACAAAACTTGTTTAAAGATTCCAGTTCATGGGGCTGGAACAGAAATCTCACGCATTTTTATGTTCAGCCATGCCTCCACCATTTCATGATTTAGAAACTTCTTCACCTGACCTTCAGAAACAATGCAAAATGTAGCAGGATATTTTAAGTGATATTGTAAGTTCATTTGTTTTGCCATATTTTTTGCCTTGATGAACTGCCTTCTTTTATCAGCCACCTCTTTGATGTAATCTGGAAATAACATAACTTTATCTTGTTTCCGAAGGCAAAAGGAAGAGGGGCCGACCAAGGGCAAGATGGATGGATGATATTCTGGAGGTGACGGACTCGACCTTGGGGAAGCTGGGGGTGGCGACAGCTGACAGGAAGCTCTGGCGTGGGCTGGTCCATGAAGTCATGAAGAGTTGGAAGTGACTGACAGAATAAACAACATCTTGTTTCCAAAAAAGATTTCTACCCTCTCTTGCCAAATGCAGGATATAATTCTTTGTGGAGATTCTTGCAAATTGGACTATAATCGTATAGTCAGTCCCTTTAGCATTTGGCACACGAAATGCCTGCTCAGTATCAAGTAAGTAATCAGATGGCACAGGGAGTATCTCATGCAAAAGCTTGTCTACATAGGTAGGCAAATTTACATCACTAGGCAAATTTTTAATACCAATAATGCGTACATTGGATCCGCGCATGAAGGCCTCCAGTTGGGAAATTCTGGCAGATAAATTTTTGAAAAAAGCTTGTGTCACAGTTTCATTCATTGTCAGCCTATCTTGTAGCTCGTTAATCTTCGCCTCCAATTTTTTCCAAGAAGTATAAATTAAATCCATAGCCCCTTGCAGGGCGGTGATGGAATTCTGAATGGAATCCAGCCTCTTGGCTTGCTCCGCAAATTGCAAAGATAAAGTTTTTATTAGAGTAAATAATTCCCCTATATCTTCTGTTCTCGGAGCTTTTGCCAAGGGAGGTACGGCGGGAGTGGGCGGTGATGCAGTTCCTTTCTTTCTCCTCGCTGTAGCTATGTTTCTCTTCAGACAAATCTTGCAGGTCCTCAAATATTCTCAAATATTGTTGATATTTCTTAAACCATCCCTCGGACGTTGTTGATATTTCTTAATCCATATATTACAATGGAACACGTCAGCCCTGTTTTCTCCTATTAAATAGGAGTTTCAAAACAGCTTTTTGCTATGGTTAAGCTTTGGGAGGGTAGTCTTGGAATCCAGCCCCCCCCCCCCTCGCTGCCTTGCGGAGAGTACTTTTCTCCAAGATCTTATCCAGATGCTGCCTTGCCCTCCCCTTTTAATTCCAGGGAGGAGATGAAAAGGTTTTTCAACCTTTTAAAAAGCTGTTTGAGATAGCATCCCGCAGAGGCTCCGCGGGATGCTGTGAGGGCGACATTGGTTCCATCCGGAAGTCCCAGCCACTTCTCTGGTCTTCTGAAGCTGAATCTGCTTCCACTGCTCTAAAACAAGCACTATTTTAAAAGAACTTGGGCTTCCTAATTATTCTGTTCACTCTCTTCGGTTATATATATAAAAATTATTGTGCTCTTAGGGTGCTCACCTAAAACCATAGAGATAAGAACTGACCAGTAACATATTACAGTACTTCCCTTGATTCTGCAGCTGCTGCCGTCCTTGTTCAAGCCTCTGAAAATAAAGAACATCTTACTAACTTGCATTTAAGTGATGAGACTGTGTTGGACTATTGCCAAGCATTAATGAAGTGTGTGAAGGCTTTCCATTCACAGGTTAAAAAGCACTTCCAGACGTTCCTACGATACAGTGTCACAACTTGAAGCCTAGAGATTTAAGTCTCCATTAAAGTCCATCAGAAGAAGTCTTCCCTTGAGCCTCACTGGAAAAGACCCCATCAGGTGCTGTTGACCACCCACACTGCTGTGAAGCTGCTAAGACAGCCTATCTGGATCCCTGGATCCCACTGCAAGAACGTGTTGCCCCCTGGAGATGATGTGCCCCAGAACCAGACAATGCTGGATGTGCCCTAACATCATCAGCCCTTTGGGTCATTTTGGACCCGAAACAGAAGAACATCTCTGGTTGCCATTGTAGTACTGGCTTGTTGCCTTTTTTCCTGCTATTGTGTGAGATCATCTTAGACTTCTGGCACTTTGGCCTCCTCTGGATTACAAAATAGCCACCTCTAAGAGGTAACAAGCGGGGTACCGCAGGGCTCAGTCCTGGGCCCAGTGCTCCTCAACATTTTTATTAATGACTTGGAGGAGGAGGTGCAGGGAATGCTGATCATATTTGCAGATGACACAAAATTGGGCAGGATAGCTAATACTTTGAAAGACAGAAACAAAATTCAAAGTGATCTTGATAGACTGGAGCGCTGGGCAGAAAACAACAGAATGACATTTAATAGGGATAAATGCCAAGTTCTGCACCTAGAAAAAAGAAACCAAATGCACAGTTACAAGATGGGGGATACGTGCTCAACAACACTACAAGCGAGAAGGATCTTGGAATTGTTGTTGATCACCAACTGAATATGAGCCAACAATGTGATGTGGCTGCAAAAAAGGCAAATGCTCTTTGGGGCTGCATTAATAGAAGCATAGCTTCCAAATCCCAGGAAGTACTAGTTCCCCTCTAGTCAGCACTGGTTAGGCCTCATCTGGAGTACTCTGTCCAGTTCTGGGTGCCACACTTGAAGGATGCAGACAAACTGGAGAGGGTTCAGAGGAGGGCAACGAAAATGATCAGGGGACTGGAAGCAAAGCCCTATGAAGAGAGACTGAAAGAACTGGGCATGTTTAGCCTTGAGAAGAGAAGACTGAGGGGAGATATGATAGCGCTCTTTAAGTACTTGAAAGGTTGTCACAGAGAGGAAGGCCAGCATCTCTTCTTGATCATCCCATGGAATAATGGGCTCAAGTGACAGGAAGCCAGGTTCCGGCTGAACATCAGGAAAAACTTTCTGACTGTTAGAGCAATACGACAATGGAACCAGTGACCTAGGGAGGTAGTGGGCTCTCCCACACTGGAGGCGTTCAAGACGAGGCTGGACAGCCATCTGCCAGGGATGCTCTGACTTGGATTCCTGCATTGAGCAGGGGGTTGGACTCGATGGCCTTGTAGGCCCCTCCCAACCCTACTATTCTATGATTCTATGAAACCAGTAGTGAGCCAAGCACTTGCTGGCAAGGTGACTATAAGCCTAGCAGTGAGCCTAGCAGCTGTTAGTGAAGAAAGAATTGGCTCAGCATCCACCAGAGGCGCATTCTCATGATGTGGCCCACCTGCATCCTGCTCGACATCTTTTGTTGCCTGAAAGCAGAGAACACTTTCCTGAAAGTGGTGAACCAGATTCAAGTGGACTTAAATGTATTCAGCCATGGGCCAGTCCATGCTCATGGAGACATACCAATGATCCCAATTCCGCCAAATGAGACTGAAATGACTAAGCCCTATTAGCTAGATCTACCAGAATCAGCCACCTAGCAAGATGTACAATGTAATAAGCATAATTGTTGTTTGTATTGTTTTGTTGCATGTGACCATTGCTTTGATTAAATGTTGTATCAAATTCCTTACTAAAAGAATACATAAAGCTGAACTGCACCAGATGGTCAGTAGAATGCAAAGAGACATATAAAAAGAAGAGAAGGAGAGACAGAAAGAGATTGAACAATTGATAACAATACAAGTATAGATAGCGAGCCTAATAGGCTCAAAGGGCGGATTGTGAAGGTAGGCCTGACTAGGCCTTGCGAGTAGTTTGGTTCAGGCAAGGCGCCTGATGGGATTGAGAGAATGTGTGTGTGTCTGACCATGAGAAGGTAATTGTAACTTGCACATTATAAGCAGGAAATTCCTATCCACCAAAGTAAGCTCATCCCTAAAGATAAGAAGGCAGCTGTGCTGATAAGACTGTTGCTGAGCTAAATTAGCTCTGGAGCCTGTGTAATGTATTTTCTTTGTTCTCCAACTTTCAGTCTGTATAAATGCATCCTGTTTCTTTGGGGGCGGGGGGGGGGGTAAGACACAGGGTCAATGGTCTCTCCCACAGCCATGATGTGCTTTAATATATTGCTGACTGTTCACCCTAACCTGCCTTGGATATTCCCTTAACAGGTGTTTTAAATCTGTATTTTAAATCTCTGCATTGCTGCTAGGTTTTATTCTGGATGTGCTGTTATATTGTGGTTTTAAGCTTTCATATTTTATATTGTTTTATGCTGCACTTTGTGATTTTAATATTTGTGAACCACCGAGATAGGGATGTACGAAAGGCACTTACCTTTCGTGGATTATGTTGAGGGGGGGGGAGGTGCTCCGTCCCACCCCCCGGAATCCTGGATGGGGGGGGAGGCGCTCCGTTCCTCCCCCCCTCGGAATCCTGGCCGGCCGGCTGTGCTCCGCAGGGATTCTGCGGAGCCGCCGGCTGGCTCCGCCAGCAGCCGGACATCCAGCCGCTGGCTAGCAGGGACGCAAATGGCGGCGGCCATAGCCGCCGCCGTTTGCATCCCTGCAGTCAGCTGTGATAGGCTACGTAAATTTTTACGTAGCCTATCATGGCTGACTTAAAAACAAACAAAAAAATGTACGTACGCAAATGGCGGCGGCCGTGGCTGCCGCCATTTGTGTACGCGCGTTGTTTGTTTGTTTGTTTTTAAGTCGGCCGTGATAGGCTATGTAAAGATTTATGTAGCCTATCACGGGTTTTTTTTAAACTTAGCCGTGATAGGCTATGTAAATCTTTACGTAGCCTATCACTTTTTTTTTTAACTGGAAATGGCGGCGGCGGCAGCTGGTCAGAAGACCGGCCGCTGCTGCCACCGAACCGCCGCCGGAGCCGCCGCCGCCAGGAAGATCCGCCCCAGGTAAGTCTCATCCCGGGGGGGTGCGGGGGGGGTGGCAGACCGTTCTGCCACCGATTTCGGGGGGCCGAATGTGCTGGCATTCGGCCTCCCCAAGATCCGTGGCGGAATTCTCTGACATCCCTACACCCAGAGAGCTTTAGCTATTGAGCAGTATAGAAATACGTAAGTAAGTAAGTAAGTAAGTAAATAAATGCAGGCTCCACCCGACACCTCGCCAGATCAGTACAGTGATAAAGCAGAGGACTAAACTTAGACAGCATCAGAGAAGTGACTTTACACAGCATCGGAGAAGTGATTTAACATAACACTGAAGAAGTGAAGTAATGCAAATTGAGGCTAATTGCTCCCACTGGGGAAAAGGAAGTGCAGGGCGATTCTGAATGCTCAAAAGAGCACTCTAGGACTTTGATGTGTGGGAAAGGCAGGCAAGTTTCTGTAATTATCTAGGTTATTGAGAGCATGGCCAAACCCCTAGGAACACCCCCATCATACTGAATGTAAAGCAGAGGGATGGGCACACAGCGGCTGAACCGCAGGGGAGCCGAATTAAAGAAAAACAACAGAGTAAAATACTCTGCAAAAATGCAGCTTCCCCACAGGTAAACTCCAGGGTGGTTGCAAAGGGGCCACAACATCATGTGACTGTAATAACTTTAAGCCACCGCAGCATCGGAGAAAGCCTCCCATGTAGATGGGCCCTATGACGCTCCTGACTGTTCTTCCATGGGGCTGTTGACCTGTTTGCTCCAGGCAAGCTCTTGTTCCCCAGCATGGTCCATAACACAGTTATGGAACAAGTGAAGGTGTTCCTAACATGGTATTGGTGCCATAAGAGATATCTTGCTGTCTGTTCTTGAGCCACTGTCCAAGGCAAAGGAGCCCTGGAGGACGGACTGGTTGGCAACCTTGCACACAACTCTTTCGTTTTCCCGCCTCCCAGCTGAGCAGAGCAGAGCAGAGCAAGCTGCTCCAGCTGGTCCAGGGACTACAGAAGCAGGCAAGCTCCCAGAGAGCGAGCGAACAGAGCGAGCGAACAGGGGGAGCAAACAGGAGTTGGCCAGGGGAGTTCGGCAGGGGAGGTCAAGGGGGAGGCCCCTAACATTTTTTTTTATTTTTTTTTTACTAACTTTTTTTCATTTATTTGTCTTGTAACACACACTTCCACACCAGTGGGACTCTGCTTTTAACCTCTACTGAGTAGAGGAGCAGGCACAGGCTAGTCTAGAACAATCACAAAGCTAGACACAAAAAGGGAAAAGAGGCTATGGAAGGACAAGACTCTCCAGTGGTGGTGACCTGCAAGGTGTGTGCAATGTTTGTTTTCTTGCCTGAGAACAACATGGCCTACACCTGCAACAAGTGCAAGTTGATCACGCTGCTGGAGGAAAAAGTAAGTGGACTGGAGCGGCGACTGTCAACCCTCCGGGGAATAAGAGAACACGAAGAGTTCTTGGACAGAATGGGGGAACTACAGCAGCAAAGGGCAGACCAGAAGCTTGAAGAGCAACAGCAAGATGAGGCAGTGGGAAATGCTGAGGTGAAGAAAAATGGAGTAGAGGATACTCCTTGGAAAACGGTGACAGTTAGGAGAAGAAGAACTAGACGCCACTCTGCACCAGTGGAAGCGGTGGAGCTGTGGAACCGATTCCAGGTACTTGCAGATGAGACTGGAGGACAGCCTGCAGAGGAAGAATCACAGGGGAACCTGCATGAGAGTGAGCAAGAGGCTAAAGGTCAGTCAAACAGAGGCGATGAAACCCAGGCCTACAAGAAGAAGAAGAGAAGAGTGGTAGTAGTGGGAGACTCCTTGCTGCGTGGGATCGAGACCCAAGTATGTCGCGAAGACCCGTGGACTCACCAGGTATGTTGTCTCCCGGGAGGACAGATTAGAGACGTGACTGAAAGGTTGCCTGCACTCATAAAG
The DNA here is from genome assembly GCF_057233095.1 of Heloderma suspectum. Lineage (NCBI taxonomy): Eukaryota > Metazoa > Chordata > Lepidosauria > Squamata > Helodermatidae > Heloderma > Heloderma suspectum. The sequence continues at coordinate 126,287,467 of NC_139462.1, read as the reverse complement.
CCCACTGACAGGTATCCCTTTCTTCTCATCCATGTGGGAACAAATGATACCGCCAAGCGGAGCTACGAAGAGATCACGTCAGACTTTGAAGCTTTGGGAAGGAAACTCAAGAACTTTGGGGCCCAGATAGTTTTCTCATCCATCCTTCCAGTAGTTAGAAGAGGGATAGAAAGGGAACGAAAAATACTCCGGGTGAATGACTGGCTACGAAGGTGGTGCCGACGAGAGAGATTTGGATTCTGGGACCACGGGCTATACTTCCTGGAAGATGGGCTGTTGGCTAGGGATGGGTTGCACCTCACAAAGGCTGGGAAGAATGTGTTTGGCCACAGCATGAAGAACTTCATCAGGAGGGCTTTAAACTGAATCCTACGGGGAAGGGAGATGTAATGTTGGGGGTAACAATGGACGTAGGCGCATGCACTGCAATGGAGAGAACAGCGCTGATAGCGCCCAATAATAGTCTTCAGACACATGTAGGAAGAAAGCCAGACTATGAAGCACATGGTCTTCAATGTCTATATACTAATGCCCAGAGTATGGGGAACAAACAGAACGAACTTGAACTCTTAATACAGGAGGGAAATTATGACTTGATAGGTATAACTGAGACTTGGTGGGATGACTCTCATGACTGGAATACAGCAGTTGAAGGATATAACTTGTTCAAAAAGAACAGGAGGAACAGAAAGGGAGGCGGGGTTGCACTGTATGTGAAAAATACATATCTCTGCACAGAAATACAGGAGGAGGAGCTTGGTAGCCCCATCGAAAGCATCTGGGTTGAAATAAATGGAGCAAAGAATAAAAGGAACCTGGTGGTCGGAGTCTACTACCGGCCACCCAATCAAGGAGAAGCCAAGGATGAAACTTTTGAAAAGCAAATAGCCAATGTTTTAAGGAAGCATGATGTAGTAGTAATGGGGGACTTCAATTTCCCCGATATTTGTTGGGAGACAAATTCTGCAAAACATGGCCCCTCCAGGAAATTCCTGACTTGTGTGGCGGATAACTTCCTCCTACAGAAAGTAGAGGAAGGAACTAGAGGATCGGCTATCCTTGACTTGATCCTAACCAACAGAGATGACTTAGTGGATAAAGTAGCAGTTACAGGAACTCTGGGGGAAAGCGACCATGTTGTACTTGAGTTCTTGGTTCTAAGGGAAGCAAAAGCCGAGTGTACTCAAACGCGTACCCTGAATTTTAGGAAAGCTGATTTTAATAAACTCAGAACAATGATCAGTAAGGTCCCATGGCAAACAATGCTAGCGAGAAAAGGAGTCCAAGATGGGTGGGAACTTTTAAAAAAGGAAATTCTCAAGGCACAATCACAAACAATTCCAACAAGAAGAAAAGGTGGAAGACAACAGAAGAAGCCAATGTGGCTTCACAAAAAGCTTAGGGATGACCTGAAAACAAAAAAGGACACATATAGGAAGTGGAAAGAAGGCCAAGTAACAAAGGAAGAGTACAGGCAGGTAGCACAGAATTGCAGGGATGGCGTCAGGAAGGCTAAAGCGGAGAACGAGGTGAGGTTAGCGAGGGATGCTAAAAACAACAAAAAGGCTTTCTTCAGCTACGTGCATAGTAAAAGGCAGAGGAAAGAAATGGTTGTTCAGCTATTAAATAAGGATGGCAAAATGATAACAGATGACAAAGAAAAGGCAGAGGTGCTCAATTCCTACTTTGGCTCAGTCTTCTCCCAAAAGAGGGTCTATGACCCCCCTGGCAAAGGCGAAGTACAGGCTGAAGGGGCAGGATTGCAGCTTGAGATCGACAGGCATATGGTCAAGGAACACCTCATTACTTTGAATGAGTTCAAATCTCCAGGGCCAGATGAACTGCATCCTAGAGTCATAAAGGAACTGGCAGAAGAGCTCTCAGAACCGCTGTCTATTCTCTTTGAGAAATCATGGAGGACCGGGGAAGTGCCAGATGACTGGAGGAGGGCTAACGTTGTCCCTATCTTCAAAAAGGGTAAAAAGGAGGAACCTGGGAACTACAGACCAGTCAGTCTGACATCAATCCCTGGGAAAATTCTGGAGCAGATCATAAAGCAATCCATCTGGAAGCACCTTGACAACAATGCAGTGATTACTCGAAGCCAACATGGATTTGTCAAAAACAAGTCCTGCCAGACAAATCTGATCTCATTTTTTGATCAAGTCACCTCCCTTGTAGACCGTGGGAATGCTGTAGACATCATATACCTCGACTTCAGCAAAGCTTTCGACAAAGTGCCCCATGATATCCTGATGAGCAAACTAGCTCGAAGTGGGCTAGATGAAACAACGATCCAGTGGATCCACAGTTGGCTACAGAATCGGACTCAAAGAGTGCTTATCAATGGGACCTTCTCAAGCTGGGGAGAGGTAACGAGTGGGGTACCGCAGGGCTCAGTCCTGGGCCCAGTGCTCTTCAATATTTTTATTAATGACTTGGAGGAGGAGGTGCAGGGAATGCTGATCAAATTTGCAGATGACACAAAATTGGGCGGGATAGCTAATACCTTGGAAGACAGAAACAAAATTCAAAGTGATCTGGATAGACTGGAGTGCTGGGCAGAAAACAACAGAATGGCATTTAATAGGGACAAATGCCAAGTTCTGCACCTAGGAAAAAGAAACCAAATGCACAGTTACAAGATGGGGGATACGTGGCTCAACCACACTACGAGCGAGAAGGATCTTGGAATTGTCGTCGATCACAAGCTGAATATGAGCCAACAATGTGATGTGGCTGCAAAAAAGGCAAATGCTATTTTGGGCTGCATTCATAGAAGCATCGCTTCCAAATCCCGGGAAGTACTAGTTCCCCTCTACTCAGCACTGGTTAGGCCTCATCTGGAGTACTGTGTCCAGTTCTGGGCACCACACTTTAAGAAGGATGCAGACAAGCTGGAGAGGGTTCAAAGGAGGGCAACAAAGATGATCAGGGGACTGGAAACAAAGCCCTATGAAGAGAGACTGAAAGAACTGGGCATGTTTAGCCTTGAGAAGAGAAGACTGAGGGGAGATATGATAGCGCTCTTCAAGTACTTGAAAGGTTGTCACAGAGAAGAAGGCCAGGATCTCTTCTTGATCATCCCAGAGTGCAGGACACGGAATAATGGGCTCAAGTTACAGGAAGCCAGATTCCGACTGAACATCAGGAAAAACTTCCTGAGTGTCAGAGCAATACGGCAATGGAACCAATTACCTGGGGAGGTGGTGGGCTCTCCCACACTGGAGGCCTTCAAGACGAGGCTGGACAGCCATTTGTCAGGGATGCTCTGACTTGGATTCCTGCATTGAGCAGGGGGTTGGACTCGATGGCCTTGTAGGCCCCTTCCAACCCTACTATTCTATGATTCTATGATTCTATGATTCTATGATTTGCAGGATCTCTTCTCTCTCAGATGCTGTTCAATAAAGGCTTTCACTTTGCCATGTGTGTTTTTTCTTTGTTGCTATGTAGTGGTAGACAGGGATTTCTTATCTACAACTTTGTATGATGTGGCTTCAACTGGCCTCAGGATGGAACCATAAAGTGGTGGTGGGGGGAGGGGGGCAGGGATGGGCTCAGGGCCAGTGCCTTCTCCTCTCTCTCTGTTCAAAGTTTATATATTTCTCATTAACATTTATATGCCACCTTATCTGCTAAAAAGCCACCAGGCTCCCTTGACTTAGGGGGGTGGGCAGGCCTTTCAGGGTGTTCAAGTAGGATAGGCAGTGCTGCTGGGGTGTATAAGGCAGTTGGGGGGGCATGATGGCTTCTGCTGAGATAGTCTCTAGCAGGGCTGGCCCATCAGGCAACAGGGAGAGCGGGGGGGGGCAGTGGGTTGAAATAGGGAGGGCTGGTTGGTCCATACAGGGGCTAGGAGTATAGGATTCCTCTGTACAACACATTGACCCCCCCGCCCAAATCTATCAAGAAATAAATTCCAAAGGTGAGATTACAACAAAATTGAGAGTAGGAATGGCAGAGAATTCCACCACGGATCTCGGGGAGACCGAATGCCAGTGCATTCGGCCCCCCGAAATCTGTGGCGGAACGGCCTGCCCCCCCCCACGGATCCCCCTGGGACGAGACTTACCTGGGGCGGATCTTCCAGGCGGCGGCGGCTCTGGCAGCAGCTGCGGCGGCTGGTCTTCCGACCAGCTGCCGCCGCTGCCATTTGCTTTTTTTTTTTTTACACACACGTGATAGGCTACGTAAGTTTTTACGTAGCCTAAAACGACTGGGTTAAAAAAAAAAAAAAAAGCCAATGGCAGCTGTGGCGGCTGGTCTTCCGACCAGCTGCCGCCGCTGCCATTTGCTTTTTTTTTTTTTTACACACACGTGATAGGCTACGTAAGTTTTTACGTAGCCTAAAACGACTGGGTTAAAAAAAAAAAAGGCATACGCAAATGGCGGCGGCTACAGCCGCCACCATTTCCGTTCCTTATTTTGGGCCGTCTTAGTCTACGTAAGTAATTACGTAGACTAAGACGGCGAAAATAAGGGGAACGCAAATAGCGTCCACTACGCTATTTGCGTTCCCCTTATTTTCACCGTCTTAGTCTACGTAATTATTTACGTAGATTAAGATGTCAAAAATAAGGAACGCAAATGGCAGCGGCTGTAGCCGCCGCCATTTGCGTATGCCTTTTTTTCCCCCCCAGAGCCCTCCGCGGCCGGAAATCTGGCTGCGGAAGGCTCTGGCCTGGCCGGCTGCTCTGCGGAGCTGCCGCGGAGCACAGCCGGCCGCGGAGGATTCCAGGGGGGAGGAACGGAGCGCCTCCCCCCCGTCCAGGATTCCGGGGGGAGGAATGGAGCGCCTCCCCCCCGACCATAAACATAATCCGCGAACCGGTAAGTGATTTTCGTACATCCCTAATTGAGAGGCGATTTCACAAGAGATGCCCAAGAAAGCCCTTCAGTCTGGACCCCATCCCTAGCAACTGTTCATGTAGAATAGAAAGCAGGAAAGAGCTAATCTGAAGCTGAATTTATTCTAACCAGCCATGATTTTGCAGGGGAATTTCGGAAGCAGAAAATGGAAGAAAACCACTTCAACATCAGTTGTGAAATTGGCCATAAAAAAGACATTCTCTTGAGAATGCCAATTTACTTGACTCCCAAAGGGTGTTGCTGCTTTTTGTGGTATTTATACCTGGAGGAAGAGAAGAGGCTCTCTGAAAAATGGGCCAATTGGGCCATTCAGCTAGAATTGAAGTATATTTTCAGTTTTTACATTATTTTAATATTTTGTTCATTCTTTTTGTACACCAGTTTGAAGGGTGACCAAAGAAAATATTTTAAATTAAAAAAGATCTCAAGTAACACTTGCCTCTCCAAAATTAACTGCTGTGAATTTTAATGGTAAATATTCTTTGAATATTCCTTGGGTATGCAAATGTTCAGTCAATTTGACATCCGAGAATTTTGTAGCTACAGTCAACACTCAACAGTATCTGACTAGGCTGTAGCAGCAATCAGTACAGGGCAGGATCAGTCAGCACCTAACAATATTTGAGTGCTGCTATAGATTTGCAATAGTCCTTTTACTTTCATTATTTCATTTAACCAAAACAGATTTTGAATTATTATGCTAATAATAATTTCTAAACTTTGTAAGCAAATTTTCAGATTAAAATCCAAAATAGAGAAATTTGAAACGTGTAAGAAGGGATGAAGGAGAAAGCTGAAATGGCTTGATGAACAGGGCCCTGGGGAAACTTGGCCAAGATTATGGAGCAGTAGAGGGCACAGAGTCAGGCCTGGTTGAGAAAGGGGGTGGAGGAAAGAGAGGACAGGGGATATAAGTACATAGTGTTGCCATGTGTGTTCCTCCCTGTTCAAGATTCCATTCCCCCTCCCCTCCTGGTTTCCTTCCCCCCTCCAACAGCTGGACAGAATTCTGTGGCTATTGATCATGATCAGCCCCCCTCCCCCCAGGCTTTTTCTCTAAAGGTTTTTTGTTCTTGTGCAAATCTCAGGGTTCTCACAAGTCTGCTTGTACCTCCCTCTTGAGCATGGGTGGTACTGTTTTGGCTCCATAAGGACCAGCACTCAAATAATTCAGATTGCAATTAGTGTATATAATAATGTTAATGAAATAACTCATGTGCCCCACCCCCCATCCTCATGGTGAGCATCAATGTACTCTAGCCCCTCATAAGGAGAAGCGAGTCGGAAAGGATTTCACAAAGACAGGTTTTATCCAGATTTAGTCATGCTTACAGTAGACTCATTAGAACATTTTTTTGTGAACCGCCCAGAGAGCTTCGGCTATTGGGCGGTATAGAAATGAAAGAAATAAAGAACATCAGAAGAGCCCTGCTGGATCAGGGTGACCAACCCGCTGTCAACCAAGAACCCACAAGCAGGACACAAGTGCAACAGCACCCTCCCACCCATGTTCCCCAGCAACTGATGCACATAGGCATACCGCCTCTGATACTGAAACCAATAGGATTTAAGTGAGTCATGACTAACTTAAGTCCCATTGATTTCAATGTGTCCAGACTAAATATGACTAAATATAGATCCAGCCTACTGCCTAGAAGCTTGAGGTGGGTGCGGAGAGGCAGCATAAAGATTTAAGGAGAAGGCTGACCAGTGGGTAATTATACACAGATACATTCCAAATCAACTGGGAAAGGGAGATAAAACAAAAGGGGAGCAGTGACAAGAAATGGCCAGACCATGAACAAAGGCTTTAGAAATAGAGACAGAGTAGAATTACTACCTTTTTTCTTGGCAGGGCTCCTCTGCTTTCTACTATGCTGACAAGCAGAAAGTTAACAGGTGAAGATTTTCCCTGTATGAACTTGCTATAATAGGAACCTGTTGAATGTCTGCTTGCCGTGCTCGTGTTAGAGGCACAGGAGCTCTGGCAGGACAAAAAGGCAGAAAAAAGCAAATAGCAAGATTTGGCCATCAGATGTCACCAAGCTCATGCTGGAGACCAGATCCTTCATGGATTCCCTCTGCAAGATTATGGCATGCATGTATAATCTTCCAGTGGGGAAACAGTTCCTATGAATTTGGATTTTAAAACTTTCACTGAAGCAGGATATTAGGCTTGGATTCATACACACTTCATCTGTAAACTGCCCAGATAGCTTCAGTTATGGGGCGGCATAGAAATGTAATAAAATAAATAAATCAGTACATCATGCCATCCATCCATCCATCCATCCATCCATCCATCCATCCACCCACCCACCATCATCATTTTGCTGATGAACAATCATTCATCATTTTGCTTTGATGAACACCATCAAAGGGGTTCCTTTGCCTGATGAAGAAGCCCATATGGTCTAGAAGTTTGCAACAGATGTTAAAGGAGTTGGATAAGTAAAAGCAAAGTTCTGTACATTTACCCACATTTGGGTGTGGGAAAACAGACAGAACTTCATTTACCCACATTTGGGTATCTGTAATATTTGCATATTGAGCAAGAACCCAGAGCCTGTCATGCTCAAGACTCTGAAAAATTCCTCTTTGTTTCCCTAATTTAATTTTTTATTCTTGGCTATTCTCCCAAAAGCATCATAACATTCAGGGTTGTGTGTCCCCCCCGCCCCATTATTTTTTTAAGGTTATTGTCTCTGATATTCACAATAGTGCAGGAGCACCATAATGAGAGAGAGAGAGAGAGAGAGAGAGAGAGAGACAACAATTTACAAGTAAGATTTGTAGAGAATTGAACTCTATTTGTACAACATTGCAATGTGAAATGCAATACTGTTCTGCCTTTTTCTTCTTGTTATTTGATGATGCTATTTGGCATGCATTTTGAGTATAATAGTGGAATATAGATACATTATATTTAGCCAACGCTCACAAAACAGAAATGCAAGGAGCCAGTACTGTGGTGGTTAGCGCACTAACCTTACAGCTCAACCCTATGCATGTCTGCTTGGAAGTAAGCTGCATTGAGTTTAACAGGGCCTACTCCTAGTTTAGTTGGGCACAGCCTTACAGTGCAATGCTAAGTATGTCTACTCAGAAGTAAGTCCCCTGGAATTCAATGAGACTTACTACCATGGAAGTATGTATAGGATTATAGCCTTCATCGACAAAACTTACATATGATCACGTCAAACTCTTTGGCGACAAAGTGAGAGAAAAATGTAATGAAAATTGTTCAGTCTTTTGATCTGGGTAGCCAGATGCAAAAGAGGACAGGGATCATTTGCAGGATCTCTTCTCTCGCAGATGCTGTTCAATAAAGGCTTTCACTTTTAGTATTTGTGTAGATGAGGGGATTTCAGCAGGGGCCGCTTGCATGACAGCCCACTGACCCACCTTCTGGAATTCCTTCTTCTTTATACACAACTACCATAGGTGCAGGAGCCGTGTTCCGTTTTGCCTCCGGCCACCCTGGCTGGGCTGAACAGGACTCAGCTCCACAATCTCCTTCCGTCCCTTACTTCAGCCCTAGAGAGAGCACCAGACCAGGTGCCTGCTGCTTCCCCTTCCCCAAGCAGCCTTGCCATAGGGCTGCTTCTTTTAGAAAGGAAGCCCTGACCTGACACGTCATCCCCGTATTCAAAGCAGGAGGGCAGGAAGTGCTGCACTCTTTGCTAATATACCTCACACAGCCCCTCCCTTTCCTGTTGCTGAGGTGTCATTCGGAACAGCTCGGGGGTGGGGAAGAGGAGCCCAACGCTGAGGCAGAAAGCCCCAGGTGCCATCCTAGGCATTCCAGCACAAGGAGGGAGGGCTGGGAAAGCCCTGCCCAAGACCCCAGCTAGCCTCCCCACCAACCAGAGGAGTCGACACTGGGCACTGTCTACATAGGGCAGATTCAAAGGCTCAGCCCTGTTTTCTAGGGCTTAATTTCTAGAATGAAAAGTGCCAGAGCTGAGCACACCTGCAGGAGGGCTCTCTCTCTCCCCCGCCCCGAAGGACTTCCCTTTTGACTCTCTTCTTGTGTTGCCCCCCCTCCAGCGTGTGGCTTGCCTCACTGAGTAACTGGCTCCATTTGCAGTTAAAGAACAGGAGCTTCCAGCTGGGGTTGAGACCCAGCACCTCTCTTTTTAGAAGTTAACCCCAAGCCCTGAGGTAAATTTGTAAACAAATTACAATCCCACTATGCATATAAACTTCAATTATTCAGTTGAAGGAACAGACAAGATGGAAGAAACCATACCTGTGTCTACAAGGAAGAGCCCCAGTGTGCCCCAGAACACCCTGCAGAGCTGGAGCAGAGAAAACGCCATTGCCAGTCAAAAGCAAACACTTGAGCGATGCACCTAAGCTGAGGCCCTTGTGAAAAAACAACCAGCCCACAATGCTGCCTTCTTTCTTTTGAAAAACTGAAAGTGCTCAGGCCTCTTGCTGTCAGCGTCTGTTTCCTGTCCATGTAAATGCAGTTGGGGGGCAGCCCCTTGGGTTTTGAACCAGGTGCAGTCTGTCATGTGAGCATGGCTGCCACAGCTGAGCAGTCTGACCAGAGGCACAAAATGGGGAAATGGTGATTTGAAGAGGCAGCCACCATTTCCCCTGGCAAGGCGGCTGTGTCTTTCATTGCTGCTTTACACTTTCTTAGTTAGAGCAGCCTTCCCCAACCTGGTGCCCTCCAGAAGTTTTGGACTACAACTCCCAGAATTCCTAACCATTGATCATGCTGGCTGGGGCTGATGGGGGTTGAAGTCCAAAACACCTGGAGGGGAGAGGTTGGGGAAGTCTGCATTAGAGGGCTGAACTAGTTCTGGGGAGGCCCAGGTTCAGATTTGCACTCAGCCATACAGCACATGGTGAATGGGATATGTCAACTTGTGTTCGGTGCCTGGGGCTGCACATGCCGGCCCTCCCCCATATGTCCCAGGGTGCATCGGGCCTACCCCCTCTGTCCGAGATCTGCAAGAGGGCTGCATTCACTTGGATGGGAGGAGAGCTCTCTGCGTGATTGGGGACCTGTGCAAGAACATGAGTTGACATATCCTGTTTAGGCTTAACGCTTGAACAGGGCATATCTCTCAGACCAGTCTACTTCACACGGTTACAGGGTCAGCCCTCCATGAGGCTGGCTGAACAACCTGCCTCAGGCAGTAGGGTGTCAAATTGTGTGCTCCTCACCTGCTGCCTCACTCCACTGACGCAGGACTATAGCGGGTGCTCCAGAGAGCCCCACTGGCCCTACTTTCCCATAGTACTAGGACAGTGGCGAGCAGGGCTCTCCAAAGCAGTCATCTGCCCTATGGCTCACTCTGAGAATGCTGTCAGAGTGAGCTGGCAGTACTGGCCATCTCCAGGAACACCTCTCCCACAATGTCTGGCTCAAAGGAAGGACCCTCTCGGAGCCAGGAATTTGGGCCTGGATGGCTCTCTCACATGCATCTTCAGAAAGCCCACCTGCCCACTGGTTCATTCTGAGAGAATCCTCAGGGTGGGTGGGCAGTGGCAATGGGGTGGGGAGACATGGCAATGGGGGGTGGGGAGATGCAATGGCAAGTATGACAATGGGGGGGGGTAAGACATGGCAGCAGCAATGGGGGGTAGATGTGGCAGCAATGGTTGCTGTCTCACCCCAGGCAACAGAAAAGCTTGTGGCGGCACTGCAGAGCTCGTGTGATAACATGAGTGGGGGGGGGGGGCACATATTCTACTTTGAGGTTCTTGGCAGAAAAGTGTGATGATGATGATGATACAAGCCCCAAATCAACAGGAGCAGTTTTTTTTCAACAGTGGGAAGCAAACTACCCCTGTTGAGCTACTTCCCATAAAAGACTTGCAAGGAAAAAATGCAACCATTCTGAGGGCCAGAGGAATGAAGAGTCCATCCTCTGTCTGTCCTGAAGCTACTGCTATCAGTTACATTAGATGGCTCCAAGTTCTAGCATTCTGAGAGAGGGAGAATAAAGCTGATTCACACTTTTACTAAGAGCATCTTCACAGGTTGTTTTTTTAGTACAATAGTTCTTCTTTGCTCTGGTTTAAACGATGTTGCTGCCCTCCTGTTGCTGTATTGCATCTTCCCCTCCTTCTCCCCATGTTATTTGAATACGGGGAAAAGCTAACATTTTCTGCACTTGCGATTGAAATCGCCATTTCTTCCCAGCCTTAGTGCTATGTCCCTCTTCGTGTGGGCATGTGTTGTTGGGCAGTGTTGCATAGCATTGTCATGACAACAAATTGGGGGGGGGGGCAGGTCACTGACCATGCTTCCAGTGACTGTTTCTGCCTCGCTCCCATTCCACTACCAGCGCTGCTGCAACGCTCATCTCTATTTACTTCAGAGGTGCACTATATAGGTCTTCTGGTCTATAGTACTAGCGCTACCCTGGTTCCCCTTGGCTGCACCCATGGGTGAGATGGTGGCTGCTGCTGCTGTTCCTTGGAACAGCTACAACAACACAGCAATGCTTAGTTCTGAGTAAACACATTGGCTGTGAGGCTGGTTTTTTTTTTTTTTTTTTAAGGGCACAGGGACATCTTCTCTTTCTCCACAAAACTTGTGCCTTACTGCTACACTTCTCAAAGCGTATAGAATCCAGTGTGAGTTCTAACTGCAACAGGAAGAAAATCTATATTAAAAGATGGAGTTTTGCTGAACTGACTTGTAGATTGTATTGTGAAGTGGAACTCAGGCTGTGGCTTCATAAATACACCTGACCCTTTCCTTTCCTGGGAGTCAGTGGCATTGAATTATGTGTGGCTTGCTCCTGAGTAGGCTTGCTTAGGAATGCACTGTAAGTCTGCTTAGAGTAGCAGTCTTAAGCCCCCGCCCCATGCATTTGCTTGGAAAAAAAACCCTTGACTTCAATGGAGTTATTTATGAGAGGAGGAGTGTCATCCTTAGCCCTGACTGCTGTTTCTCCCTTTTGCTCACCAGTTTGATGGGATTTCACTGGGTACTTAAAGTGCCCTTTCTACTTCCCTGAATAAATTAATCATGCGGAGCTTGGAATGGTAGTTTTTAGCAGGATTTTTTTTTTAAAGGGGTTGCTTTAGATGGGGCAGCAACGCTTGGGTGGGAAAGGCAGTCTCCATCACTTTCACATCGGAAGGACCTTGGGCCAATCTAAACAGAAACATTTTGTGAAGGGATTTGGTTAAAATCTGCATTTTCACAGCAGTAAATTAGGTCTTTCCATGGTGCATGCAGTGCTGTATTCCTCCACTTTTGCAGAGCAAACAGGAACTGAAGCCACATTAATTGGGGTGGGTTGGGCAAGTAGAAATGAACGTCATCAATTGCGTAGGTGTGGAGCAGCCAATGAGTGCAGGTTTGCTCCCCCTCCCTCGCGTGTTCAATGAAGTGCAATGGAGGACTTGCTTATGAGTAGACATTCACGACAAGCCCCTCTTACCCCCCCTCCACACACACATTTATGAGGCGGGCAGGCAGCTGCCACCACCCTGAGACTGAGCAGAATTAGCAGGAGGGCAAGAGGCGCTGAGGGCAGAGAGAGCGGAGCCGGTGAGGAGGGAGAGCAACTAGCACGTTGTCTTTGGTTAACTGCCCAATCCACAGGCTTCCCCCACTCCCACATGGGCTCAATGAAGTACTTCTGAGTACACGTTCATGAAAATTATCCGCCCTGGCATCCACCCTTTCTTAGGCACACAGCTGTGAATCAACAGGCATCCACCCTGTCTTAGCTGTGCTCCTTTGTAGCTGCACAGTTTCAAAACAGCAGGGCTGGCTCCCTTCCCCACTCCCGTGCTCAATCAATATTTAAAGTGAGAGGCAGCGACTCACTGAGCCCATGTTCGCAGCAGCACAGTTTCAAAGCAGCAGGGCTGCTCCTGTGCTCAGCAAAACAGTATTGAAGGGAATGAGTTACTTCTGGGTAGACATGTTTCCCCTCTGCTCTCCCCCAGCCCCTGCTGCATGCAACTTTCCCTTCCATCAATCAGTGCTGCTTCCACCAGCCCACACCGAAGCCAGCTGAGGTCACATGGGCTCCCAAATGGCACTGAAGCTGCTGTGATGGGAAAATTTGACACAAAATGAGTTTGGGGAGAAAAACGGATTTAGGGCAAGAAACGCTGGGCTAGCTATGAAAAGCGACATATGTTCGACTTGGAAGTGGAGTAGAACTGGAGTAAAAGCCCCATGTAGATGGGCCCCTTGAAGCCACTTTGCTTTCAATAGGTTTTCCCTCCCTCCCTTAAAAGAGGCAGGCACAGGCAAAGTCAAGGTCGAATGGAAGGGTGGACCTGAAAACGTGGACCGGATTAAACACATTCCTAATATCCCTATGGACCATGGAACTAAAGATACCTGACAAGCCAGGTCCACAGGGCCAGATGAACTGCATCCTAGAGTAATAAAGGAACTGGCAGAAGAACTCTCAGAACCGCTGTCTATTCTCTTTGAGAAATCATGGAGGACGGGGGAAGTGCCAGATGACTGGAGGAGGGCTAACATTGTCCCTATCTTCAAAAAGGGTAAAAAGGAGGAACCTGGGAACTACAGACCAATCAGTCTGACATCAATCCCTGGGAAAATTCTGGAGCAGATGATAAAGCAATCCATCTGGAAGCACCTTGACAACAATGCCGTGATTACTCGAAGCCAACATGGATTTGTCAAAAACAAGTCCTGCCAGACAAATCTGATCTCATTTTTTGATCAAGTCACCTCCCTTGTAGACCGTGGGAATGCCGTAGACATCATATACCTCGACTTCAGCAAAGCCTTCGACAAAGTGCCCCATGATATCCTGATGAGCAAACTAGCTCAAAGTGGGCTAGATGAAACAAATCCGGTGGATCCACAGTTGACTACAGGATCGGACTCAAAGAGTGCTTATCCATGGGACCTTCTCAAACTGGGGAGAGGTAACGAGCGGGGTACCGCAGGGCTCAGTCCTGGGCCCAGTGCTCTTCAACATTTGTATTAATGACTTGGAGGAGGAAGTGCAGGGAATGCTGATCAAATTAGCAGATGACACAAAATTGGGCAGGATACCTAATACCTTGGAAGACAGAAACAAAATTCAAAGTGATCTGGATAGACTGGAGCGCTGGGCAGAAAGCAACAGAATGACATTTAATAGGGATAAATGCCAAGTTCTGCACCTAGGAAAAAGAAACCAAATGCACAGTTACAAGATGGGGATACTTGGCCCAGCAACACTACAAGTGAGAAGGATCTTGGAATTGTTGTCGATCACCAGCTGAAGATGAGCCAACAATGTGATATGGCTGCAAAAAAGGCAAATGCTCTTTGGGGCTGCATTAATAGAAGCATAGCTTCCAAATCCCAGGATGTACTAGTTCCCCCCTACTCAGCGCTGGTTAGGCCTCATCTGGAGTATTGTGTCCAGTTCTCGGCACTGCACATTAAGAAGGATGCAGACAAGCTGGAGAGGGTTCAGAGGAGGGCAACAAAGATGATCAGGGGACTGGAAACAAAGCCCTATGAAGAGAGACTGAAAGAACTCGGCATGTTTAGCCTGGAGAAGAGAAGACTGAGGGGAGGTAGGAGAGCGCTCTTCAAATACTTGAAAGGTTGTCACAGAGAGGAAAGCCACGATCTCTTCTCCATCATCCCAGAGTGCAGCACACGGAATAATGGGCTCAAGTGACAGGAAGCCAGATTCCAGCTGAACATCAGGGACCTGACTGTTAGAGCAATACAACAATGGAACCACTGAGCTAGGGAGGTGGTGGGCTCTCCCACTCTGGAGGCATTCAAGATGAAGCTGGACAGCCATCTGTCAGGGATGCTTTGATTTGGATTCCTGCTCTGAGCAGGGGGTTGGACTCGATGGTCTTATAGGCCCCTTCCAACCCTACTATTCTATGATTCTATGAAGCCACAGGAAAAAGGCAAGAGAAGGGGGTTGGGGTGGTTGAAGCCTTACCTTTGGGCAGAGGGTTGGGGTGGGTGGGCGGTAGCATCGCAAGAACACTACACTGAAGGGCCAGAATGGTCTGACATTGTGGCAGTGGGGCGGGATCACAAGGTGGAGTCTTGGGTAGGGATGTACGAAAGTCACTTACCTTTCGTGGATTATGTTGATGGTGGGGGGGGAGGCGTTCCGTCCCTCCCCCCCAGAATCCTCGCTGGGGGGGAGGCGCTCCGTTCCTCCCCCCCCGGAATCCTCCGCGGCCAGCTGTGCTCCGCGGCAGCTCTGCAGAGCAGCCGGCCAGGCCCAGCCAGGCCAGAGCCGTCTGCAGCTGGATTTCTGGCTGCGGAGGCTCTGGGTAAAAAACACACAAAAAAACACAAAAAAAACCCTGCGTACGCAAATGGTGGTGGCTACAGCCGCCGCCATTTGCATTCCTTATTTTTGCCCTCTTAATGTACGTAAATATTTACGTAGACTATGACGGCGAAAATAAAGGGGAACGCAAATAGCGTAGCGGGCGCTATTTGCGTTCACCTTTATTTTTGCCGTTATAGTCTACGTAAATATTTACGTAGATTAAAAGGGCAAAAATAAGGAACACAAATGGCGGCGGCCATTTGCGTATGCGGGTTTTTTTTTTTTACCCAGTAAAAAAAACAAAAAAACCACGACGTGATAGGCTACGTAAATATTTACGTAGCCTATCACGTTGTTTTGTGTGTGTGTTTTTTTTACAAGACAAATGGCGGCGGCGGCAGCCAGTCGGAAGACCAGCCGCCGCCGCCGCCGGAGCCACCACCCGGAAGATCCGCCCCAGGTAAGTCTCGTCCCGGGGGGGATCCGCGGGGTGGTGGGGGGTGGCAGGCCGTTCTGCCACAGATTTCAGGGGGCCGAATGCACTGGCATTCGGCCTCACTGAGATCCGTGGCGGAATTCTCTGCCATCCGTAGTCTTGGGTGACCAAACGGGCTGGAATTAGGTGGAAGAGCATAAACAGCGCAGGGGGAGGAGGAGCAATATGCACACATCCTTGGGAGAAAGCACCCTTGAATGCACTTGCACTCCTTTCTGTGTAAACCAGCATAGGATTGGAATGCAAGGAGGAAGGCAGGCAGGCAGAAAGGACCATGGAGTGGAGGAACAGGCAGAGCTGTCCATCATGTTACAGGAACCAATGATCAGCGAGGGGAGGGACAAGTGGCAGGCAGCCACCAAAGAAACACCGCTAGCACACTCCAGTTGTAAATATAAATTGCACTTCTGTCCGACTTTTCCAACAAGCTCTGCCCAGCCATGAAAAAGAATACAGCCAAGGGACACGCTATGAGATATGCCTGTATACAAGGCAAGTCTAGATCCCGGAAAGGTGTGGAAGCAAAAGGAACGGTTTGTGGTGGGATAAAATGCCAGGGGTGAAGAGACCCTGAGTGCATGCTGGTTCTAGGAAAAGGGGTTTAAATTCCAGCATGTTAGGTAGCTCATTGCTTACTGCATAGAGGATTCGGCAAACAGCAAATCACTGCAAATATTTATTTTCTAGCCAATGCATGCTGAAATCTGAATCCTACATGAGACAGTGAGTGTACTCACCCACTCGCTAGGCATACCCAAGAAGGCCATGCATGGCCAGACATGTGAACAGCCCTGCTGAACGAGACAAAGCTCCATCTAATCCAGCATTTTGGTTCCAGCAGTAGCCAGCTAGATGCCTCTGAAAGCTCCCAAATGGGGCATGAAGGAAAAAAACCCATACCTGTTGCTTATGCCCAGCATCTGATATACTTCCCCTAAACATGGAGTCTCCATTTAGCTTCTAGCCCACGGATGGGCAACTTGTGACTCTCCAGATCTGGTTGGACTGCAGCTCCCATCATCCCTGCCCATTGGCTATGCTGGCAAGGGCTGATGGGAGTTGCAGTCCAACAACATACAGAGAACCACATGTTGCCCACTCCTGTTCTAGCCATTGATAGATCCATTCTCCATGCATTTGTCTAAATGTTTTATAAACCCATTTCAGTTACTAGTGGCTATCACCATATCCTGTCACAAAAGGATTCCATAAAATGAAAAAGTTCCACTTTCTCTTTTCGCTGTCTCCACATCAGTGGATCTTCAGCAGATCTTTCTCCAGCACAGCACAAAATCCACAGAACAGCAGCAGTGTGGGCCTCTCCCCTTCTGGATTCTACTTCGTCCCATCTTCATGACTCCTCGGTGAGGTTGGTATGTCGCACCAGGTCCTGCCCATAAAATGCTTATCAGGGCAACCTGTCTGTCTATAATGAAGTAAGGTTCTGTAAAATGCAATTGCATATAACCCATATACAAAGACTCAATAATAAAACAAAGGATAATCTTACTAAAGACAATATAGGATTGCCTTCAACCATTAGGGTTGCCATGCTTTCAGAAAGGGAAGAAGAAGAGGAAAGTTCCACTTCTGAGGTGGAGTCTGAGTGACCAGACCACCTAGCTGTTGAGAGCAGCGGTGATTCAAAAGACAGGCCAGAACCATCTCTGTGAGAAGTGGTCCCCAGATGCAGAGGAAGACTCCTCATGAGTAAAGGGCTTCTAATGAGTGGGGTCCTCCTAACGAGGAGGACTTCTTACAGAAGCTTCTGATGTTCTGCGACCAAGTCCTGGATCTGGGGATCTGGAAGTTCCAGCTTATAAGCCTCAATCCTCATCAGGAAGGGCTGATGGAACAATATCTTTACACCAGCTCTGGTCCCTGATCTTCTTGCCTTGACTCCCTAGCTCACCCTCTGCCAGACTGCCTGTGATCACCTTGTGACTTCATGTCCAGACTCTTCCTTGCCTGGTACTGTATTCTGTATTTGAACCTTGCTGGCCTCGACTTTTGACTGCTCTATGACTTTTGGGTTTGTTCTCACCCTTGCCTGGTACTGTGCTCTTTATGTGAACCCTACTGGATTGACCCTGTGACTCTTCACTAGAACCTCCCCCAGGCCCAGCTCTTGCATAATCCGGACAGTTTGTTCCTGCTGCCACATAAGTGTGGGATCATAGAATCATAGAATAGTAGGGTTGGAAGGGGCCTACAAGGCCATCGAGTCCAACCCCCTGCTCAATGCAGGAATCCAAGTCAGAGCATCCCTGACAAATGGCTGTCCAGCCTCGTCTTGAAGGCCTCCAGTGTGGGAGAGCCCACCACCTCCCCAGGTAATTGGTTCCATTGCCGTATTGCTCTGACACTCAGGAAGTTTTTCCTGATGTTCAGTCGGAATCTGGCTTCCTGTAACTTGAGCCCATTATTCCGTGTCCTGCACTCTGGGATGATCGAGAAGAGATCCTGGCCTTCTTCTCTGTGACAACCTTTCAAGTACTTGAAGAGCGCTATCATATCTCCCCTCAGTCTTCTCTTCTCAAGGCTAAACATGCCCAGTTCTTTCAGTCTCTCTTCATAGGGCTTTGTTTCCAGTCCCCTGATCATCTTTGTTGCCCTCCTTTGAACCCTCTCCAGCTTGTCTGCATCCTTCTTAAAGTGTGGTGCCCAGAACTGGACACAGTACTCCAGATGAGGCCTAACCAGTGCTGAGTAGAGGGGAACTAGTACTTCCCGGGATTTGGAAGCGATGCTTCTATGAATGCAGCCCAAAATAGCATTTGCCTTTTTTGCAGCCACATCACATTGTTGGCTCATATTCAGCTTGTGATCGACGACAATTCCAAGATCCTTCTCGCTCGTAGTGTGGTTGAGCCACGTATCCCCCATCTTGTAACTGTGCATTTGGTTTCTTTTTCCTAGGTGCAGAACTTGGCATTTGTCCCTATTAAATGCCATTCTGTTGTTTTCTGCCCAGCACTCCAGTCTATCCAGATCACTTTGAATTTTGTTTCTGTCTTCCAAAGTATTAGCTATCCCTCCCAATTTTGTGTCATCTGCAAATTTGATCAGCATTCCCTGCACCTCCTCCTCCAAGTCATTAATAAAAATATTGAAGAGCACTGGGCCCAGGACTGAGCCCTGCGGTACCCCACTCGTTACCTCTCCCCAGCTTGAGAAGGTCCCATTGATAAGCACTCTTTGGGTCCGATTCTGTAGCCAACTGTGGATCCACCGGATCGTTGTTTCATCTAGCCCACTTCGAGCTAGTTTGCTCATCAGGATATCATGGGGCACTTTGTCGAAAGCTTTGCTGAAGTCGAGGTATATGATGTCTACAGCATTCCCACGGTCTACAAGGGAGGTGACTTGATCAAAAAATGAGATCAGATTTGTCTGGCAGGACTTGTTTTTGACAAATCCATGTTGGCTTCGAGTAATCACTGCATTGTTGTCAAGGTGCTTCCAGATGGATTGCTTTATGATCTGCTCCAGAATTTTCCCAGGGATTGATGTCAGACTGACTGGTCTGTAGTCAGTCTGACATCCTACTGTAGTCTGTAGGATGGAAGCATTCAGGGCTGAACTTCAAGCCTTGATGCCTGAAAATCAGGCCTTGCAAGTGCAGGTGGCCCAACTCTCTGCAGACAACTTGCACCTGCAAAACCAGTTGCAGGCTGCCCAAATGCCAGCAGATGGGCCTGCTCCTGCACCCCTGCCCCCGATGTTTGAGGGGAAGCCAGGAATGTTTCCTAGTTTCTTGGCACAATGTGAAGTGTGCATGGAGCTATGACTGCAAGATTTTTCAACTGATTGAGTCTGTGTGTGTGTTTTTTAAAATCAGTCTGCTCAAAATCTCTGCAGCGAAGTGGACTATGCTGTATCTTCTTGAGCAGTCTCCACTCCTGAATGGCTATTCCACATTTCTTGCTAAGTTTCATTTCATTTCATTTATTACATTTCTGTACTGGCCAATAGCTGATGCTCTCTGGCTGATTTACACAGCTGAGGCAGACCGTTGAAGATCTTCAGAAAAAAGAAGCAGTAAATCATCAAATTCTGTGACTCTGTCAAGGAATGGGGTCTGTCTTGAGTTACACCAGTGCCTTCCTACTGTGTGCACAGGACATTGATGGAAATGAGGGGGCACTTGTGGATCAATTCCGGGAAGGACCCCATTTGAGATGAATTGCCCTGGCTGGACATTTCTGCAAGGTTATCTGATCTGATCAATTGGTGCCTTCGCATTAAGGGTCAGCTGGAGTCCTGAAGGGAGTCCAACAGATTGCCACTCCACACTTGGCCCTAGGACTTCAACCCATGCAGCTTAGAGGGACAAGGGCATGCTTTTCAGCTGAAGAGAAAGATCAGAGACAACAGTTCCACCTGTGCTTATACTGTGACCAACTGGGGCACTTTGCATCAGGATGTCCGGAGAAAACTCTGGGGACTCAGATGGCGGGTACCCCCTTGAACCTGCCATGATGGCCCCATAACAGTTAGGCTAGAGTCTGAGAGGTCTCCAGCCCTTAAGTGAAGGTCTAACTTTTGTCTACCAGTCAGTTTACATCTATCAGAAGGACACATTCTATAGGCCTTGGCCATGCTCGATTCTGAAGCATCGAGCTACTTCATTGATCAGAACTTTGTGAGGCAATTCAGTGCTCCAAGGCTACCCCTGTCTTGGTGGAAGTGACTGAGAGATCCCCACTAACATCAGGAACCATTCAACAGGAACCTGAGAAATTACAGTTCTGTCTGAACTGGACTCCCAAATCCCCAACAAGTATACTGATCTCTAGGATGTGTTCAGCCCCGTTGAAGTAGACAGCCTTCCCCTCCCCATCAACTGTATGACTGCACCATCAACCTTGTCCCAGGGGCTCATATTCATGTGGGCTTGCTGCATCCCCTGTTGGAACCAGAACTGGCAGCCCTCAGAGATTTCCTGAAGAAGAACCTAAAATGTGGGTTCATCTGACCCTCCACCTGCTGGGGTACTTGCTTTATTTGTCAAGAAGTAATGTGGGGAGTAAAGGTTGTGTAATGCCTATAGCATGTAACAAGATCACCATCTGGAACCAAAATCCTTTGCTCTTTACCTCTGAAATATTTGACAGGTTAAGAACTGCCACTATCTACACCAAATTGGACTTGGGGTTGTCAGGGTTCCCCTTATGACCAGGACCCCCTGAACAACTCCATAAGGATCTCTTGCCTCCTCAAGAATCATAGAATCATAGAATAGTAGGGTTGGAAGGGGCCTACAAGGCCATCGAGTCCAACCCCCTGCTCAGTGCAGGAATCCAAGTCAGAGCATCCCTGACAAATGGCTGTCCAGCCTCGTCTTGAAGGCCTCCAGTGTGGGAGAGCCCACCACCTCCCCAGGTAATTGGTTCCATTGCCGTATTGCTCTGACACTCAGGAAGTTTTTCCTGATGTTCAGTCGGAATCTGGCTTCCTGTAACTTGAGCCCATTATTCCGTGTCCTGCACTCTGGGATGATCAAGAAGAGATCCTGGCCTTCTTCTCTGTGACAACCTTTCAAGTACTTGAAGAGTGCTATCATATCTCCCCTCAGTCTTCTCTTCTCAAGGCTAAACATGCCCAGTTCTTTCAGTCTCTCTTCATAGGGCTTTGTTTCCAGTCCCCTGATCATCTTTGTTGCCCTCCTTTGAACCCTCTCCAGCTTGTCTGCATCCTTCTTAAAGTGTGGTGCCCAGAACTGGACACAGTACTCCAGATGAGGCCTAACCAGTGCTGAGTAGAGGGGAACTAGTACTTCCCGGGATTTGGAAGCGATGCTTCTATGAATGCAGCCCAAAATAGCATTTGCCTTTTTTGCAGCCACATCACACTGTTGGCTCATATTCAGCTTGTGATCGACGACAATTCCAAGATCCTTCTCGCTCGTAGTGTGGTTGAGCCACGTATCCCCCATCTTGTAACTGTGCATTTGGTTTCTTTTTCCTAGGTGCAGAACTTGGCATTTGTCCCTATTAAATGCCATTCTGTTGTTTTCTGCCCAGCACTCCAGTCTATCCAGATCACTTTGAATTTTGTTTCTGTCTTCCAAAGTATTAGCTATCCCTCCCAATTTTGTGTCATCTGCAAATTTGATCAGCATTCCCTGCACCTCCTCCTCCAAGTCATTAATAAAAATGTTGAAGAGCACTGGGCCCAGGACTGAGCCCTGCGGTACCCCACTCGTTACCTCTCCCCAGCTTGAGAAGGTCCCATTGATAAGCACTCTTTGAGTCCGATTCTGTAGCCAACTGTGGATCCACCGGATC
Source organism: Heloderma suspectum (assembly GCF_057233095.1). Classification (NCBI taxonomy): domain Eukaryota; kingdom Metazoa; phylum Chordata; class Lepidosauria; order Squamata; family Helodermatidae; genus Heloderma; species Heloderma suspectum. Next base: position 126,265,544 of record NC_139462.1, on the reverse strand, counting down.
GTTGTTTCATCTAGCCCACTTCGAGCTAGTTTGCTCATCAGGATATCATGGGGCACTTTGTCGAAAGCTTTGCTGAAGTCGAGGTATATGATGTCTACAGCATTCCCACGGTCTACAAGGGAGGTGACTTGATCAAAAAATGAGATCAGATTTGTCTGGCAGGACTTGTTTTTGACAAATCCATGTTGGCTTCGAGTAATCACGGCATTGTTGTCAAGGTGCTTCCAGATGGATTGCTTTATGATCTGCTCCAGAATTTTCCCAGGGATTGATGTCAGACTGACTGGTCTGTAGTTCCCAGGTTCCTCCTTTTTACCCTTTTTGAAGATAGGGACAACGTTAGCCCTCCTCCAGTCATCTGGCACTTCCCCTGTCCTCCATGATTTCTCAAAGAGAATAGACAGCGGTTCTGAGAGTTCTTCTGCCAGTTCCTTTATGACTCTAGGATGCAGTTCATCTGGCCCTGGAGATTTGAACTCATTCAAAGTAATGAGGTGTTCCTTGACCATATGCCTGTCGATCTCAAGCTGCAATCCTGCCCCTTCAGCCTGTACTTCGCCTTTGCCAGGGGGGTCATAGACCCTCTTTTGGGAGAAGACTGAGCCAAAGTAGGAATTGAGCACCTCTGCCTTTTCTTTGTCCTCTGTTATCATTTTGCCATCCTTATTTAATAGCTGAACAACCATTTCTTTCCTTTGCCTTTTACTATGCACGTAGCTGAAGAAAGCCTTTTTGTTGTTTTTAGCATCCCTCGCTAACCTCACCTCGTTCTCCGCTTTAGCCTTCCTGACGCCATCCCTGCAATTCTGTGCTACCTGCCTGTACTCTTCCTTTGTTACTTGGCCTTCTTTCCACTTCCTATATGTGTCCTTTTTTGTTTTCAGGTCATCCCTAAGCTTTTTGTGAAGCCACATTGGCTTCTTCTGTTGTCTTCCACCTTTTCTTCTTGTTGGAATTGTTTGTGATTGTGCATTGAGAATTTCCTTTTTTAAAAGTTCCCACCCATCTTGGACTCCTTTTCTCGCTAGCATTGCTTGCCATGGGACCTTACTGATCATTGTTCTGAGTTTATTAAAATCAGCTTTCCTAAAATCCAGGGTACGCGTTTGAGTACACTCGGCTTTTGCTTCCCTTAGAACCAAAAACTCAAGTACAACATGGTCGCTTTCCCCCAGAGTTCCTGTAACTGCTACTTTATCCACTAAGTCATCTCTGTTGGTTAGGATCAAGTCAAGGATAGCCGATCCTCTAGTTCCTTCCTCTACTTTCTGTAGGAGGAAGTTATCCGCCACACAAGTCAGGAATTTCCTGGAGGGGCCAGGAAGAGTCCCGCCTTCCTTCTTTTGCAAGAAAGGGGGGCTTTTGCAAGCCCCCCTTTCCAGTAACGTGGGGTTTAGGCTGTAGGCATGGGGTGATTGACACTCTAGACACAGGGTTTAACCACAACAGTTTACTGGTAAATTAAAGCAAGCAAATCACAACTGAAGGTACTTACACAATAGAGCTGAGTGATACAAAAGGCATTAAAAGAAACTAAAAGTTGCAAAATGCAAGTTTCTTTACCCTACCTGCACTTAGACTTTTCTAGGATGCTTCTTTCTGCTCTGGTCTTCCCAACTCTGACTCTTACTGGCTGTCTCACTCTCTTTTTATACCCTCTTCCCTCAAAACCAAAAGTACTGTTTCAAACCTGAAGAAATGAAACTTAACAGGGGAAATGAAACTGAAACATAACCAGGTAAATGAAACTAAGCCTCTCAGGGATACCCCCTCTGAACAGCAATAACAACAACAACAACAAATGCCAGGCCTCTAGGCCTAACATTTTTCCTTGCTCTGTAGGTCTCAGCCCTTCACAGGGCTACTCACAACCTGGTGCTCATTAAGGCAGGAGAAGAATGGAACACTGCTTTCCAAATGTGGTATGGGCACTTTGAATACCTGGTCATGCCCTTTGGCTTATGCAATACTTCCTCTGTATTCTAGTATTTCATGAATGACATTTTCCAGGTCATCCTGTATCATGATATCTTGATCTGTTTTGTGATATCTTGATATATTTTGCTACCCCGGACCTTCATATGCAGCATGTGTGTTTCATCCTTTGGGAAAACTGGCTTTATGCAAAATTGGAGAAGGAATTTAACTTGACCCAAGTTGAATTCCTAGGGCACATCATCATCTGCCACGGGGTTCAGATGGATCTAGATAAAATAGAAATGGCCCTCTCCAAAAATGGTGAAGGATGTGCAATATTTTTCAGGGTTTGCAAACTACTACCATTGTTTGTCCTCCACTTCTCCACCATACTCGCTCCACTGATGGATCTGTTTCAGAAACAGGTGGCCTTCAAGTAGACCTCTGAGACTCAGGCTGCCTTTGACCATCTTAAAACCCAATTTTCTATAGCCCCAATACTTGTGTACCTGGATCCAAGAAAACCAATGATCATGGAAGCTGATCCTTCAAATGTGGCCACTGGAGCAGTCTTATATCAACAGGAACAGAACTTCTATCCTTCCTGTCCATGTCCTTGTTTCTGCTCCAGAGCACAATTATACCATCTAGGAGAAAGAGCTACTAGCTGTAAAGGCTGCTTTTGAAATTTGTCAGCATTGTTTGGGAGGGCTGATGGTGCAAACTGACCACTGTAATCCCATGGTGGTGCAAACCGACCACTGTAATCTTGAACAACTTCAAATGGCCAAGAAATTGAATCAGCACCAAATCTGGTGGTTACTCTTTTTCACCTGGTTCGACTTTCAGATTGTGTATATTCCCAATAACCCAAACTGGCTGGCAGGTGCTCTTTCCTGTAAGCCTGAGTACTCACAGGACATGGGGCAGGCTCCCCAGATGTATCTCCTCCACCTGAGAAATTTTGTAGCCACTCTCCACGACCCTGATTTGCTCTGTCAACAGCAGCAAAAAGATGCATACCTACTAACAGAGATCCAACTGCTGGCAAAGGAGGACACCCCACCCAGTGGCAGTTATGTATCAGATGGGCTTTTGTGTTTGCACTCTTGCCTATACATCCCTGTGGTCTTAGCTCACAACCAGGTTCTTCATCTATGTCATGATGTCCCTCAAGCAGTCTGTTCAAAATGCTCAACCAGCTGTGCAGGGATTGCTGGTGACCCCATATGAGAGAAGTCACTTGATGGTGCCTTCTCTCATCAAGTGCTTTCCCTTGATGAGGGAAGGCACTTGAACTCCTGTGGAATGTGCTGATGGACAAAAAACCGCACAGGGAAATCAGAAGGCCTGCTACAACCCCTGCCTGCTCCCAAGGGACCTTGGAAAGCAGTAGCCATGGACTTCATTGTAAAGTTACTACCTTCACAGCAGTACCCCAGTATACTAGTCATTGTGGACACCTCCACCAAAGTGACACACTGCATAGCTTGTGCTGACCCCCCAATGGCAGGGGAGACAGCACACTTTTATCTTCATGAAGTTTCTGATTACCTGGGCTTCAAGGCCAGCCTTCTGACCAAGGTCCCCAATTCACGACACACTTCTGGAAAGCGTTGTTTCAGGCACTGGATGTTAGAATACATCTCTCTTCTGTTCTGCACTTCACCCTCAGACAGATGGGCAGACAGAACAAACGAATCAAACCCTAAAACAATACTCGTGATGTTATACCATATATGACCAAAAAAAGTTTGCTTACAATAACGCTGTACACACTTCCACACAGCCTACTCCCTTCCTCACAAAGTATGAGTTTCACCCTCAATATTTTCCTGACTCATTCCCATGTACTGATGTGCCAGCAATGGATGTTTTCCTAGAACAACTACATGCAGTACAGAAGGACCCAAAGGAACTGTTAAATCAAACAAAGCAGACATACAAAGCACAGGGGAATAAAAAGCATTGGCCAGGGACACATTTACAAGTAGGAAATAAGGTCTGGCTCTTCACCATACCCCTGAAGACTACATTTCCCTCTCAGAAACTGGATTCTCAATTTTTGAGACCTTTCCTCATAACTAAGACTATCAATCTCATTATTTTCCGGCTTTGACTCCCCGATTCCATGAAAATCCATCCTGTCTTTCACCGACCCACTTATTTATTTATTTATTTATTTATTTCTATACCACCCAATAGTTGAAGCTCTCCAGTCAGCACCTGATTCAGACCCTCCCCCATCCCCAACTCAACTAGGACACAAGGGGAGAAAACAATTATTGTATCAGATATTTGATCTGATTACAGCCAAAAATATATTTTTGTTCCGCTAATGGAATTCCCAAGTATCTCCCCTCAAGATATGCAGAAGGCATTGTCTGGAAACTAAATTCTGTGAAAGCCCTGCAAATCTGTGGGAAGGTCAGAGTCTCAAAATAATGTGCCTTTGAGTGGTTGATCTTAAACCACGCATACCAGGGTGAGAAGCACATATCAGTTATGGCCACTCTATCCTAATAGGCATTGTGATAGAAAATCCAATTCTTAAGGGCATGGCAATCAAAAGACAGATATTTCTCCATGAATAAATTATAGGCCTTCAACTTATCTTGACATCACTGTGCCCAGCCCTCCTTCCTTAACTGATCTAGCCAACATAACTTGGTGAAACTATTGTCCTCCAGTCCATTTGGAGTGCAACGCTAAAGGACTGGGGGTCTGGTGCTCAATAGACGGAGGGCTCTGATGATCTGATCTCAGAGACCTCTGTCTATCCAAAGCCCTGCCTGACAGGGCAGAAGGAATGACAGAGGCTTTTCGGCTTCCTGTTCCTTCCTAAACACTTTTTGAGCTAGATAGGCTCAGGGGCTCATCTAGCTCTCCTGCCTTCCTGGGAGCTGGGATGGGAATGGAGGGATCCTGCAAACCCACATCCTCTCCTGTCCCTGCCCACCAGCATGCCCTCTCTCCACCCTCCCTACCTGTTTCCAAGGTTGCAACAGTGATCTCAGAAGAGGAGCTGCTACTGAGCTTTCTGTGGCAGCTGGGAGAGGTGGGAGGGGTGTGTGGGAGGAAGAACCACCATTCTCCTCTGTGGCCATAGCTCTGTCTGCAGCCACAAAGGAGATCTGCAGCATCCTATGGCTCCCTAGGCTGTGCATGGCTCTCTACGTCTTCTCCAGTGTCTAACATCTAGTAGGTCGGTCTTGGCAGCAACTGATGGCAGCCCAAGTTCTGCTCTAAGATGGGCAGTTGGTGAACCTGGGGGAGGCCTCAAGAGTGGTTTTGTACATTTGTTTTGAAGAACCTCAAATTCCCTCAGGGTCAGTTTGACACATGGCCATTCCTATTCATCACGGAATCAGATTTCTCTCGAACATCTTTGGGACAACAAGCAGATATTGCATCAGTTCAAATATGGATCTGCCCCTCTTATTCCGTTGCCTGGAGCTGACATTCTAATGAGAAACATCCTGTACATTTGGAATTAATGTTCTACAGGGACACACTGTTCCCACAAGTGGGGAAAATAGTTAATCATGGAAGTGTTTGCAAAAACAAAAAACAAAACCTTACTAAGGAGAATAAGGACAGAACTGAATGTACATTTAAAGAGACCTCAACTTGCTAGTTCAAGAAGTAGTAGAGAACACAAAGCTGGTGCCAGAAGTTCGTATGGTTGGACTTTTGCCAGGGCCCAGACCCACTGAGTGTCCATTGACTATGGTTACTTCTACACTAGAGCTCCTTAGGCTGCCTTTACATTAAAGAAAACATCTGCAGTCCTACCATTGTGGAGCCTTTCCACCTTTACAGCGGGCTCCCAGATGGTGACCATGTGGTTGCTCAGAGGAGAGGTTTTTAATTTTCAAGGTTCCATAGAGCTCAATGAAACAGTGCCATCTAGTGGCTGTTTTAATAACACAACAATCCAATTTATTTTAATACTTCAGTATTTCCGGATCTATTTAACATAGAATAGCGAGAAAATACCTCTGGATGTGCCCTGGAAGATGATGACATAATGAAAAAGACCCGCAAACTTCCATGAGTGAGCAATCTCAATACCAGGATGAAACCTCCATGTGAAGAAGCCCTTAGTGCTGCTGAGGCATCACTCTTCTATTATCAGCTGTAGGTGGAATTAAAATGGAAGCTCTACACAGCACTTAATGTGGCGCTATCTTATTCAGCAATGCCTTTTACCATGGCCAATAAGATCCTCCTCTAATGTTTACTCAGAACTTTCCTGCTTACTCCTTTGCTGTTTCCTGTTGACTGGTTCTGCTGGGCAATTAGCCTGTTAATTGCCCCTTTAATAGCCTCCCTTAGATGCCCTTAAGTCAGTTTCTGTTCCTATAATGGGGGTGGGGGGAGGCTTTAATTACTGGCTTTTGTCCATTTTAAAAATAGTGAAATAGCCCTGCTTCAAGTGAGAGCATCCCTTTGAGATCCTTGTGATAGCATCGTTTACTCTGCTCAAGTCACTTTCCTTCATTACAGTTAACGGACTCTTCTAGGACATGTTTCTGAAAGACAGGCCCCCACAAACATGGAGCCAACCTCGACAGCATACTGGTGGTGCTCAAATGGCTTAAAATATATAATTCAGAGTATTTGCAACTGTAGATGCAGAGCCCAGGGGAAGGGAGAGCAGCTTCTTCTCTAGACTTAAAAGTACCACCACCGCCACCAGGATCAAGAGCAGCTAAACCTCTCAAAATTGTTATGCCATGGCTAAAAATACAGTTGGGATGCACAGTCTCCAATAAAGCACATATCCCTCTCCAGTTGTGTGTTGCAGTGGCTACCAAAGGAACGGAGATGGGAGGTCATCAAATGTAGGAATATGCAGAGGAGACATCAAAGGCACACAAAAGATGGTTTGTTGGCCCAATTCATTTCAAGTCTGTCAGGCATAACTTTTGAGAGCGTGTGGAAGATATTTTTTGAAAGAGCAAAATCAGTTTTTCTCGAGAGAGAGTCAATGGCATTGAAGTGTGTTGGGCCAATAAACCTGTGCATCTTTGAGGTCTTCTCTCCACATTTTTTTGCAGTGATGTGCAGGATACAGCCACCTGGAGAACTAAAGATGTTAGAAACTGGGCTTTGGATTTCTCTAAGACCACTGAAAGTCCCACCTTTCCAAGTTTTCTTTGGTTGCCCTTTGTTTCAGGCAATGATGAGAATAAAAGTGTATTTTATCATTATTACTGATACCATCTGAATACATTTCCTTGGAAATTACAACTGTTTTTGGTTGGTAGTAGTCCTGTCTTATTCATGCCAAACCAGATGTGAGGTTGAAAGAAAGGATGGACTACATCTAGGAGTGCTGGAGAAATTTGAGATGGATTAAAATGAGCTCGGATTTCATAGAATCATAAAATCATAGAATAGTAGGGTTGGAAGGGGCCCGCAAGACCATCGAGTCCAACCCCCTGCTCAATGCAGGAATCCAAGTAAGAGCATCCCCGACAGATGGCTGTCCAGATGGCCCTGACAGATGGCAGCAAGCTCCCAGAGAGCGAGCGACCAGAGTGAGCAAACAGAGGGAGCAAACAGGAGTTGGCCAGGGGAGTTGCAGTGGTAGAAGAGACAAAGGAGACAGAGGCTAAGAGGTAAGTGGACTGCAGGAAGCCTAGGGGGCTGCCCCTTATCCTTCTGAGTGGCTGTGAGCTCACCAGGTGCTTCTGAGAGCTCCAACTGAATTTGGGGTGTGTGGCCTGAGTACTCTTCAAGTACTTGAAAGGTTGTAATAGAGAAGAAGGCCAGGATCTCTTCTTGATCATCCCAGAGTGCAGAACACAGAATAATGGGCTCAAGTGCCAGGAAGCCAGATTCCGGCTGAACATCAGGAAAAACTTCCTGACTGTAAGAGCAATACGACAATGGAACCAATTACCTGGGGAGGTGGTGGGCTCTCCCACACTGGAGGCATTCAAGACGAGGCTGGACAGCCATTTGTCAGGGATGCTCTGACTTGGATTCCTGCATTGAGCAGGGGGTTGGACTCGATGGCCTTGTAGGCCCCTTCCAACCCTACTATTCTATGATTCTATGATTCTATGATTCTACTCCCAGCGGCTGAGTGGGCAGGAAGCTTCAGTCTGTTTCCCGCCTCCCAGCTGAGCAGAGCAGAGCAAGCTGCTCCAGCTGGTCCAGGGACTACAGAAGCAAGCAAGCTCCCAGAGAGCAAGTGACCAGAGCAAGTGAACAGGGGGAGCAAACAGGAGTTGGCCAGGGGAGTTGGGCAGGAGAGGTCAAGGGGGAGTTCCCTAACATTTTTTTTTCTTTTTTAACTAACTTTTTTTTTCATTCATTTGTCTTGTAACACTAGGGATGTACGAAAGTGACTTACCTTCTCACGAAATTGATTCGCGGTGGGGGGGAGGCGCTCCATCCCTCCCCCCGAAATTCTGGCCAGGGGGGGAGGTGCTCCGTCCCTCCCCCCAAAAATTCTGGCTGGGGGGGGTGCTCCGTCCCTCACCCCCAAAATTCTGGCCGGGGGGGAGGCGCTCCCCCCTCCCCCCCGAATCCTGGCTGGTCGGGTGCGCAAATGCAGTTTGCGTCCCTGCAGTCAGCCGTGATAGGCTACGTAAATGTTTACGTAGCCTATCATGGCTGAGTAAAAAACAAACAAACAAACCCGCGTGTACGCAAATGGCGGGGCCCATGGGCGCCGCCATTTGCATTCCTTATTTTGGCATGTGTAGTCTACGTAAACATTTACTTAGACTACGGCGAAAATAAGGGGAACACAAATAGCGTAGACGTTACGCTATTTGCGTTCCCCTTATTTTCGCCGTAGTCTACGTAAATGTTTGCGTAGACTACACGTGCCAAAATAAGGAACGCAAACGGCGGTGCCCATGGGCGCCGCCATTTGTGTATGCGCGGTTTTTTGTTTTTTGTTTACTCAGCTGTGATAGGCTACATAAACATTTACATAGCCTATCACGGTGTTTTTTAAAATTTAGCCGTGATAGGCTACGTAAATCTTTACGTAGCCTATCACGTGTTTTTTTTAAAAAAACTTGGAAATGGCGGTGGCAGCTGGTCAGAAGACCGGCCGCTGCAGCAGCCGCCGAACCACTGCTGCCAGGAGGATTCGCCCAATGTAAGTCCCATCCCGGGGGGGGCGGGGCGGGGGGGCAGACCGTTTCGCTACTGATTTCGGGGGGCCGAATGCGCTGGCATTTGGCCTCCCCGAGAGTCGTGGCGAAATTCTCTGACATCCCTATGTAACACACACTTCCACACCAGTGGGACTCTGCTTTTAACCTCTACTGAGTAGAGGAGCAGGCACAGTCTAGTCTAGATCAATCAGAAAGCTAGACACAAACAGGGAAAAGAGTCTATGGAAGGACAAGACTCTCCAGTGGTGGTGACCTGCAAGGTGTGTGCAATGTTTGTTTTCTTGCCTGAGAACAACATGGCCTACACCTGCAACAAGTCCAAGTTGTTCACGCTGCTGGAAGAAAAAGTAAGTGGACTGGAGCGGTGACTGTCGACCCTCCGGGGAATAAGAGAACACGAAGAGTTCTTGGACAGAATGGGGGAACTACAGCAGCAAAGGGAAGACCAGAAGCTTGAAGAGCAACAGCAAAATGAGGCAGAAGTGGGAAATGCTGAGGAGAAGAAAAATGGAGTAGAGGATACTCCTTGGAAAAGGGTGACAGTTAGGAGAAGAAGAACTAGACGCCACTCTGCACCAGTGGAAGCAGTGGAGCTGTGGAACCGATTCCAGGTACTTGCGGATGAGACTGGAGGACAGCCTGCAGAGGAAGAATCACAGGGGAACCTGTATGAGAGTGAGCAAGAGGCTGAAAGTCAGTCAAACAGAGGCGATGAAACCCAGGCCTACAACAAGAAGAAGAGAAGCATGGTAGTAGTGGGAGACTCCTTGCTGCGTGGGATCGAGACCCAAGTATGTCACGAAGACCCGTGGACTTGCCAGGTATGTTGTCTCCCAGGAGGATGGATTAGAGACGTGACTGAAAGGTTGCCTGCACTCATAAAGCCCACTGACATGTATCCCTTTCTTCTCATCCATGTGGGAACAAATGATACTGCCAAGTGGAGCTACAAAGAAATCACGTCAGACTTGGAAGCTTTGGGAAGGAAACTCAAGAACTTTGGGAACCAGATAGTTTTCTCATCCATCCTTCCAGTAGTTAGAAGAGGGAAAGGGAAAGAAAAATACTCCGGGTGAATAATTGGCTATGAAGGTGGTGCCGATGAGAGAGATTTGGATTCTGGGACCATGGGCTATACTTCCTGGAAGATGGGCTGCTGGCAAGGGATGGGTTGCACCTCACAAAGGCTGGGAAGAATGTGTTTGGTCACAGCATGAAGAACTCGATCAGGAGGGCTTTAAACTGAATCCTATGGGGAAGGGAGATGTAAAGTTGGGGGTAACAATGGACGTAGGCGCATGGACTGCAACGGAGAGAACAGCTCTGATAGTGCCCAATAATAGTCTTCAGACACATGTAGGAAGAAAGCCAGACTATGAAGCACATGGTCTTCGATGTCTATATACTAATGCCCAGAGTATGGGAAACAAACAGAACAAATTTGAACTCTTAATACAAGAGAGAAATTATGACTTGATAGGTATAACTGAGACTTGGTGGGATGACTCTCATGAATGGAATACAGCAACTGAAGGATATAACTTGTTCAAAAAGAACAGGAGGAACAGAAAGGGAGGTGGGGTTGCACTGTATGTGAAAAATACATATCTCTGCACAGAAATACAGGAGGATGAGCTTGGTAGCCCCATCGAGAGCATCTGAGTTAAAATAAATGGAGCAAAGAATAAAAGGAACCTGGTGGTAGGAGTCTACTACCAGCCACCCAATCAAGGAGAAGACGAGGATGAAACTTTTGAAAAGCAAATAGCCAATGTTTTAAGGAAGCATAATGTAGGAGTAAAGGGGGAGTTCAATTTCCCCGATATTTGTTGGAAGACAAATTCTGCAAAACATGGCCCCTCCAGGAAATTCCTGACTTGTGTGGCAGATAACTTACAGAAAGTGGAGGAAGGAACTAGAGGATTGGCTGTCCTTGACTTGATCCTAACCAACAGAGATGACTTGTGGATAAAGTAGCAGTTACAGGAACTCTAGGGGAAAGCGACCATGTTGTACTTGAGTTCTTGGTTCTAAGGGAAGCAAAAGCCAAGTGTAGTCAAACGTGTACCCTGGATTTTAGGAAAGCTGATTTTAATAAACTCAGAACAATGATCAGGAAGGTCCCATGGCAAGCGACGCTAACGAGAAAAGGAGTCCAAGATGGGTGGGAGCTTTTAAAAAAGGAAATTCTCAAGGCACAATTACAAACAAGTCCAACAAGAAGAAAAGGTAGAAGACAACAGAAGAAGCCAATGTGGCTTCACAAAAAGCTTAGAGAGGAGCTGAAAACAAAAAAGGACACATATAGGAAGTGGAAAGAAGGCCAAGTAACAAAGGAAGAGTACAAGCAGGTAGCACAGAATTGCAGGGATGGCGTCAGGAAGGCTAAAGCTGAGAACGAGCTGAGGTTAGTGAGGGATGCTAAAAACAACAAAAAGGCTTTCTTCAGCTACGTGCATAGTAAAAGACAGGGGAAATAAATGGTTGTTCAGCTATTAAATAAGGATGGCAAAACGATAACAGATGACAAAGAAAAGGCAGAGGTGCTCAATTCCTACATTGGCTCAGTCTTCTCCCAAAAGAGGGTCTATGACCCCCCTGGCAAAGGCAAAATACAGGCTGAAGGGGCAGGATTGCAGCTTGAGATCGATAGGCAGATGGTCAAGGAATACCTCATTACTTTGAATGAGTTCAAATCTCCGGGGCCAGATGAACTGCATCCTAGAGTAATAAAGGAACTGGCAGAAGAACTCTCAGAACCACTGTCTATTCTCTTTGAGAAATCATGGAGGATGGGTGAAGTGCCAGATGACTGGAGGAGGGCTAATGTTGTCCCTATCTTCAAAAAGGAGGAACCTGGGAACTACAGACCGGTCAGTCTGCCATCAATTCCTGGGAACATTCTGGAGCAGATGATAAAGCAATCCATCTGTAAGCACCTTGAAAACAATACAGTGATTACTTGAAGCCAACATGGATTTGTCAAGAACAAGTCCTGCCAGATGAATCTGATCTCATTTTTTGATCAAGTCACCTCCCTTGTGGACCATGGGAATGCTGTAGACATCATATACCTCGACTTCAGCAAAGCTTTCGACAAAGTGCCGCATGGTATCCTGATGAGCAAACTAGCTCAAAGTGGGCTAGATGAAACAATGATCCAGTGGATCCACAGTTGGCTAGAGAATCGGACTCAAAGAGTGGTTATCCATGGGACCTTCTCAAATTGGGGAGAGGTAACGAGCGGGGTACCGCAGGGCTCAGTCCTGGGCCCAGTGCTCTTCAACATTTTTATTAATGACTTGGAGGAGGAGGTGCAGGGAATGCTGATCATATTTGCAGATGACACAAAATTGGGCGGGATAGCTAATACTCTGGAAGACAGAAACAAAATTCAAAGTGATCTGGATAGACTGGAGCGCTGGGCAGAAAACAACAGAATGCCATTTAATAGGGATAAATGCCAAGTTCTGCACCTAGGAAAAAGAAACCAAATGCACAGTTACAAGACGGGGGATACGTGGCTCAGCCACACTACAAGCGAGAAGGATCTTGGAATTGTTGTCGATCACAAGCGGAAGATGAGCCAACAATGTGATGTGGCTGCAAAAAAGGCAAATGCTCTTTTGGGCTGCATTAATAGAAGCATAGCTTCCAAATCCTGGGAAGTACTAGTTCCCCTCTACTCAGCACTGGTTAGGCCTCATCTGGAGTACTGTGTCCAGTTCTGGGCACCACACATGAAGAAGGATGCAGGCAAACTGGAGAGGGTTCAGTGGCCTTGAGAAGAGAAGACTGAAGGGAGATTGGAGAGCTCTCTTCATGTACTTGAAAGGTTGCCACAGAGAGGAAGGCCAGGATCTCTCCTTGATCATCCCAGAGTGCAGGACACAGAATAATGGGCTCAAGTTACAGGAAGCCAGATTCTGGCTGAACATCAAGCTGTTCAGCCAGAACAGCTCTTTTGGGCTGCATTAATAGAAGCATAGCTTCCAAATCCTGGGAAGTACTAGTTCCCCTCTACTCAGCACTGGTTAGGCCTCATCTGGAGTACTGTGTCCAGTTCTGGGCACCACACTTTAAGAAGGATGCAGACAAGCTGGAGAGGGTTCAAAGGAGGGCAACAAAGATGATCAGGGGACTGGAAACAAAGCCCTATGAAGAGAGACTGAAAGAACTGGGCATGTTTAGCCTTGAGAAGAGAAGACTGAGGGGAGATATGATAGCACTCTTCAAGTACTTGAAAGGTTGTCACAGAGAAGAAGGCCAGGATCTCTTCTTGATCATCCCAGAGTGCAGGACACGGAATAATGGGCTCAAGTTACAGGAAGCCAGATTCCGGCTGAACATCAGGAAAAACTTCCTGAGTGTCAGAGCAATACGGCAATGGAACCAATTACCTGGGGAGGTGGTGGGCTCTCCCACACTGGAGGCCTTTAAGACGAGGCTGGACAGCCATTTGTCAGGGATGCTCTGACTTGGATTCCTGCATTGAGCAGGGGGTTGGACTCGATGGCCTTGTAGGCCCCTTCCAACCCTACTATTCTATGATTCTATGATTCTATCAGGAAAAATCTCCTGACTGTTAGAGCAACATGACAATGGAACCAATGACCTAGGAAGGTGGTGGGCTCTCCCACACTGGAGGCATTCAAGACGAGGCTGGACAGCCATCTGTCAGGGATGTTCTTACTTGGATTCCTGCACTGAGCAGCGGGTTGGACCCGATGGTCTTGTGGGCCCCTTCCAACCCTATTAGCGGTCGGAGCCCTAAAAAAAAAGAATTCCTGGCCCCATTTTGCACAAAAAAGGAAGAAGCCATGGGCCCTTGGGGCGACAGAATATTATATATGGATTCTGGATATCAGATATTAGTGTGGTCTTTTCGGAAACCAGTATTGTTACTATGTAGGCATGAAAATTGTTGGACTGCTAATTCATCGTTTTTTAAAAATTCTTTAAAAATTTTGTATAATTGTATTAAAATTTGTGATGCTGTGATATTTTTATTCTTAAAATTTTCCTTATACCTATTTTGTTTCACTGTGCAGTTAATGACAGAACCATTATTGGAAACTGTTGTTCACTTTAAGGTCAGCGACAACATGTCCTGGGAGACTGAAGTGTTCTTCAACTGTTTTTTGAATTTTGCCATTTCTGATATTCCATTTATTCTTTTCCATAGAAACTGGCCAATTTGCCTTATGTACGGTGCAGAAAGTTGTGTGTGACATTATTGGGACCTGTAATAGTGTTTCCAGAGTAGATATGGGGGCAGAGCTGGCATCTGGGTTTGTTACATGGTCTGGGTGGTCCCTGTGTTTGTTTGTATAGAGGGGTTGTCTATAAGCAAGTGCAGACCCATCACCCAAAACCTGTGAGAGGGAAATGTCATTGTCCAGGATAAGCTGTAGATAACTGATTATTGGTTTAAGTGGTTTGGGAACTAAACGTGCCAATACTTGCTGCTCTATCGTTTTGTCCTGTGGGTCTCTTGCTCCTGTATATGTGTCTCACTTTGTTTTCTCAGGGCTTTTCTACATGAGGCTCTTAATCTTCTGCACCTACTTCTGGTTTTGTCACAGAACTGAGATGCAAACATGACACGAGGAGCGTTTCCTTCCCTGCATTTCCACTGCATAACCTCTAGGTGGCACTGCTGTATAGCAGAATAGTTTCCCAAAACAGAAACAGCGGGGGGGTTTTGCCATCAGAAATAATACCCCATTTTGCCTGCTTTAAAGAAAACTTGCGGAAAGTGCTATTTACAAACAGAAGTGAAACTGGAGAGTCATGATGTTCTCTAAAGAACCTGTAAACAACTGTGAGCAGTGTCAAGCACACAATAAATGCCTCATGTAGAAAAGCTCTCACTTAAAACAGCTACTCTGAGGACACTCTTATCACAGACCTTCAAATCCATGAAAGCTTATGCCAGAATAAATTTGTTAGACTTTAAGGTGCCCCAAGACTAGTTGTTTTTGCTACAATAGACTAGCACGGCTACCCTCTTCATTTGTCTTCCAGGCAGATTTAAGCTCCAGCACCTCTTTTAAAAAAGGAGCACCAACTCAAGCACCAAGAGAAGAAGGCAGGAATAACAGAGGAGGGGAAAACACTAGTAACAACACAGGAGCATAGCTTTGAATGTATATACTTGCTCATTTACACAGTTTATTTTAAGAAATGTACGAAGAGAACATTGTGCTGTCTAATGGAGTTAAGCTTTTGCTCAGCACAGATGTTACATATGTACAAGCAACACAGTCCATTTGAAATAGAGCAGTCCTCCTTCCACAGCTGTTCACATGTAAACACAATTGGAAATGCTGTCTCAAATGACACATTTATGGGATGACATCCTGCCCCGGGGAGAAGTTGAAAACTGAGATTTTCTAACTGACAGCTGGAAACTCCCCAGCTTTGCCACATGCAAAGAGAAGCATCCCTATCAGTAGGATTTTGGCCAGCATCCCAACAACCTACCTCGAAAAAAGCCCCTAAAGAATTGTGATTTTTGGTTTTCAGAAATTGCCTTTAACTAGGAGAAATAGTATCTTAACTGTGTGCCAGTGTGAAAGCTGGTGTGGTGGTTACACAGTTGGCTTGGGACTGGGGAGACTGGGGTTTAAGTCCACATGTGGCCAGTCCCTGACTCTCAGCCTCACCTACCTCACAGGGTTGTTGTGAGGATAAAAATGGAGAAGAGGAGGATAGTGTATGCCACCTTGGGCTCCTTGGAGGAAAAGGTAGGCTATAAATATAACAAATCAATCAATACAAACAAATAAACTGGAACAATGAGACAGGATATCCATTAGCAGGGTGCTTTTCTCCTCCTCAAGGCATGTGCAAACCAGTTCTCTCCCAGACAAACCCAGCCACTTCTTGTGATAAGAAGCTGACACACTTCTCCATCACTGGAGGTCTACAAGCAAAGACTGGGCAGCCATCTGTCAGGGATGCTTTAAACTGGATTCGTGCACTGAGCAATGGGTGGCTTAAATGGCCCCTTCCAACTCTATGATTCAAGTAAATTTGGGGTTCCAAAACTTCCAAACTGCATTTGAATGTTTAAAGATTCAAATTAGAGGAATATCAATCTGAATTTTTGCAAGTAAATCCAACAGTATCAATAATTCAGAATATGGTTTAAACTTTAAACTATGGTTTTAAAGTTTAAACCATATTCCAGATTATGGATACAGTTGGATTTGAGGAGTTTTGGAAGGATTACGACTTCAGTCACATCTCAGCAGGGCCCAGAACCTAGTTGGTTCAGCCCTGGGGCACATCCAGCAAGAATAAATGAAATACCCAGGCTTTCTGATCTAGCAAATGCAATCTGTGTGCAAAAACAGTTTACTGAAGGGAGATCTCCTACACTGGGTGTTCACAAACCAGCTGCATGGGGCAATGGTGGGGAGCCCAGGTATATTAAACAGGTAGTGCAAGGATAAACCCATAAGCTCCATATGGCTGAGGGGAATCCTATAAAGATTCCATATATATCCCTGGCTTGGGCACAAGACACGGGGCACATGCAAACAGGAGTCTGTGGATCCCCACAGCCACGAGCTGGGGCAAGTTCAGATTCCTCTCTGCTCCATCTAGTGTTGGCTCTCCTTTTCTTTCACATTTCAGGCTCCTTGTAAATTTATTCGATTAAATGAATGCTCTGCACCATTCTCTATCTGTAGCTAAACCAGGGGTGCAGCTTGTGGCCCTCCAGATGTTTTAGCCTGCAACTCCCATCAGCCCTAGCCAGCATAGCCAATGGTGAGGGATGATGAGAGTTGTAGGACAAAATGTCTGGAGGATCACAAGTTGCCAATCAATTCTTTAAGGTTGAAAAATTGCTCTGGGGAAGGTGAAGAGGTGGCTTCACACTATCACAAGGGCCAGCCAGTCAGTGCACAGTTGACTTCCTGTGGAAACAAGCAGAATTGGGTTCTCCTGAGCTCAGACCTGCAAAAAGGGATGACAGATAATTTAAATATCAGTTTCTAATGCCCTCAGATTTTCCATCTCTGGGATGTTTTGCCACTTTCTGGTTCTAATTGAAATTGCTCAGGAAGTCTTCTCTAGGGGTGGGTGGGGAGTTATTTAATTTTCACAAATACTTTTGAACATACAACTACAGAGTGCTTGTGGGAACTGTATCTTCAAAGTCGCATAACTACAAGTGTGGGCCAATGATCCAGCTTGCCCAATATTCTGTTTCCAGCAGTGGTAGTAAGGGCTGCCTCACGGGTGGAGTGTGACAAACAGGGGAAGGAATCCAAAGGTATCTTGTTAGAATTAGGAGATGCAGGAAACTGAGAGGGGTGGGGAATCTATTTTTTTCTATTTTCTTTTTCTATTTTTAATATTTCATGTGTGTCCATCAAATTCCAGATGGTTGAGGGCACAAACTGCTGGGAACATCTTGCACAGATGCAGCTCAAATTAATGGAAGTTGTACAAGAATACCTTACTTTTGCAGATACAATTCAATTCAATGGGGCTGGTGTGGGAAACTTTCCTGTTCTGGATCTCCTGTTGGAATATCCAGATAGCAGGTTTCCACCTTTCAGATTTTGTGAAATGCACGCCATCATGGAAAATGTACGTTTTCCTCTGGGACACTCTTTTCTCATTGTGCACTGGAACTAACTATGTGGAGTCTAGGCTTAAAATGTATGCCCACTGTATCTTTGCCCACTGTATGTATGGACTGGGGAGGCAGCAATGAGAAAGGTGGTGAGAGAAGCACAATGTGCAGTTTCTCGACCCTGGGGGAAGCAGAATATAGCACAGATAGTACTCTAAACTAGAGCTGTGCAGATGTGCAGTAACATGGGAAATATAGAAAAAGTGCAGCTTATATTCCTAGGTGTTCTGTAGAGTTTGAGAATTAAAGTTTCAAAGCTGACAGTATACCATGAGAATAGATTACCACATTACTTTTGCTCTTTTTTTTAAAAAGGAAGTATATAATAGTGTACAAATGTTTAAGACTTAATTGCACTTTAAACAATTTCTAACAAAAGTATTTTAAGCATATTCAAATACCCAAAAGGAAAAAGCTGAACCAGGTTTTTAAGACATTGTAGATTTTTGTTCACAAAACTATCCCATTATTGAAATATTATTCCATTCTATTCACATTGCTTTCAGATGCTGGAAAGATTCTTAACCCAAAGGTGTATCAGTCTGTTACCAGGAAATACAATTAGTATTTTAAAAAAGTCAACCAGAGAGCCCTATCCAATTGTTAATGCATGAGAGCCAGTACAGATGGCAATTTTCACTATCAGTGTTTTCAAGACACAGAAAAGCAGAAAGAAAATTGCTGAAGACAGACATTTTCATAACATTCCAAAGCGTGCCTGACCAACACCACTGGTTAAGCCTGGGGATCTGTGTATTTTGCATTCCACGGTCATGTGCAATTTCTGCATAAAGGCAGAATTTGGCATTGGGCACTGAATTCAGCATCCTTAAAACCTCAGCTTTCATTGAAAAAGCAAGCACGTTTCTACTCCTTAAGGCTGCAAAGAAGGATTGAAAATGTGTCAGTAATGCTGATGAAACCTCAGAAGCCATGTGCAATATGCTCATGCTGTGGCACACAATTTCCAGTGATACAAAGGCAAGGTTTCATTGTCATATGAAGCTCATGTGACTAGCAGAGCAAATTATGCAAAATATGCAGCCACAGGAAAACCTGCATCATTGATTCAGGCCACAAAACTAAATTCTTCTTGGTACATTTTTTTTTTTAGTGTAGAGTATACACAATGCTGGTTAAGCTCCACAAAACTGATCTTCTATTTCCATGCGTAATTTGTACGTGACTGCACTGCAATTACAAAGATTTACATCTTTGGCCATTTCTTCCTCTTGTGCCTCTTTTTCCAACACTTCTTAAAAACTAGTAGAGAAGAAATAAAACCAGAACTGCTCTTAGAACATGCTACTTAGACCTGAACTAAGCTAAAATGCTTTTTCTTGTCACCTGCAGCAGAGATATTCACATTCACCTCATAAGAAAAAAAAAGTCTTTTGTACATTGTGGTGAATTTGAAAAACTAGCAACCAGAAGAGGCTCTGCTTCCAAAGTTAAGATACTGAGCTAGGTACTTGAGATCTGGTAAGAGAACATGGTTAGCCCACTATGGCACAAGATGTGGAAGAGCTCATCTGAGAAAGACACAAGAGAAGTCTTTTGGAACAAGGAACCAATACACTGTTGGCCAAAAGTGCTCTGCATTATACAAATGACTCTTTTACACCACGTTTGGTGGCCTCCCGCTCTTTAGTTCCACTGGGATCTTCTTCCCTTGTTTTGCCAGGATCCTCCTCCTTCTCTTTAGTTTCTCCAGGATCATGCATATTCTCTGGACTGGTGATTGGCTCATGGTCAAGAGGTGGAAATGTTTCTGGAGACATTTCAATTTCCACCTGTGTGTCTAAAGGCCCATACATTGCATTCATTTTGTTTGCAATCAACCCTTCTTTCTCTGGGGCTCCTTCTGCCAGTGTGTCCTCATCTTGGCTGTGCCTGTACATGTAAGAGGCCTGCTTCATTGATCGCCTTAAAAGATATTGTCGGAATGCCCGTTGGATTTTGATAGCACAAACTTCCTCATGCTTCCTTTTCAGAGTTGTGGTAATGGGTTCGTAGGACACTTTTGAGGGATTGGCAGCCATAAATTTCTCCTCCATTGATTCCTTCAGGGTATCCATTTCCCCAGAGTCTCCCAACACTTCTTTGGTAAGTGCAAAGAGGATGTCCAAGCAATGTATCTTATCCCCAGGAACCATGGGCAAGTCCATGGTGATCAATTTGATCTTGTTGGGTGTAGCAATTCGCAGCGGCTCTTGCAAGGTGTCCACAAATTCAGAGAGTGTGCTGTAAGCAATGAACTGTGTGGCATCAGGGTCAAACTTCTCCCATGTCTCATAGAACATTTCAAAGTCATCTTCACAGAGAGGTTCACTGCTCTCCTCTGTGGCTACATTGAAGTTCTCCAGGATAATAGCGATGTACATGTTGACCACAATCAAGAAGGAGATGATGATGTAGCTGCAAAAAAAGCAGATGCCAATGGAAGGGTTGCCACAGTCACCTTTCACATGACTGCCAGGGTTCTCCAGATGAGGATCACAGTCTGGGGGACCACTGTTCAGGACTGGATTCAGTAAGCCATCCCAACCAGCTGATGTAGTGATCTGGAAAAGGCAGATGATGCTGTTGCCAAAAGTCTCGAAGTTGAAGATGTCATCAATGCCAGATTCCTTCTTCACATAAGCAAAATTCGACATCCCAAAAATGGAATAAATGAACATAACCAGGAAGAGGAGGAGGCCAATGTTGAAAAGTGCTGGCAGGGACATCATCAAGGCAAAGAGGAGTGTCCGGATGCCCTTGGCTCCCCGGATTAGCCGAAGAACACGCCCAATTCTGGCCAAGCGGATGACTCTGAAAAGGGTGGGTGACACAAAGTATTTCTCAATGATATCCGAGAGGACAAGTCCTGAAAGACAATTAGGAAAGTGTTACATTTTTCCAGGGCCTCTTTTCCTTCATCAAAAAGATGCAGCTTAAATATATATATTATTAATAGTTTATTGTAACTCCACTATCATTCTACAAAAAGTAAAAATGTATCATTCCCTCTTATAGGGAACTGAAGTGGATGAGTGCCTATCATTCTGAAAGTGAAATGGACCCACCCAAAAATAAGGTGGTGGTTTTTACATACTTGGGAAATACCCTAGGTACAAAGAAAATACGAAAGAACTGCAAGAAAGTTACATAAAAAACCTTCACACACCAAACTGCCTGACAGTTGAGCTTATAATGTTGATGGTAACTGAACATATGGCAGGGTCTAAAGAAACCAGAAATCAGGCAGACTGTGTGAGTCTGTCCATGAAGTCTATGGACAGTTAAGCAGTTAATACTTAATGTTATTTTTTTAAAGTCCATGAATATTTTAAAGATAGATGCAGAACCACTCCAGAGGTTGTGGGGAAGATATGTTGGTCACATTATAGGTGCTAGCCAATTGATGCCACTGTCTCCTGGCTTTTCTGCATTGAAATGGAAAAGCTACAGAATCACCATGAGAGAGAGAGAGAGAAAGGTGCTTCTAGGTTGCTCCCATTACTCTGCAAATGTTTTGTCTGTCTTTACCTTACTATTTACAGTTGTGCATATTACTGCATTGAAGAATTTTTCTGAAACATGGAGTGTCAAGTGTTTAATTTATCACATTCGTGTTTTTCTCACCTATTATAGAGAGAATGACCACAACAAAATCAAAGATATTCCAGCCAATGGTGAAGAAGTAGTACCGCAGGGCAATCATCTTGAGGAAGCACTCAGCCGTGAAGATGACAATGAAGATCAGGTTGATTTGGAAGAGGATGTCGATCTTGGTTTGGCTTTGGTCGTCTGTTTCCACCATCATCGTCACCATGTTAAGACAAATGAGGATCATGATGACTATATCAAAGGCTTGCTTGGTCACAAAGTCAAAGATCATCCCTTGATATTTGTTCTTTAATAACATGGAAGGCATGCATGGGTGTGCGAGAGAAACACAGGAAAAGAACGAGACAAATTGACAAAGACAAACAAGGGAAAAAAAGAGAAGAGAAATGGAGAAAACCCATACATGAATGTTCAAGTGGGCAAAGAAATGGGTAGTACTGAATCATACTAAATCAACCAGAATCCAACCAAGTGGAATACAATCACTGGAGTTGTGTATTATGCCTTGAAAAGTGCTTGTGTGGTATAGTAGATAAGAGTGTATACTGGGAACACCTGGGTTCAAACCCCTGCCCAAACATGAACCTCGCTGGGTGACCTTGGGCAAGGAACCATCTCTCAGCCTAACCAATATCACAGGGTTGTTGTAACAATAACATAGAAACAAACTCATGTATGCTGCCTTGACCTCCTTGGAGGAACAAAATATAAAAATAAATAACCATTTTATAAAGAAGAAGCAAAATTTTGGGTCCTGTATCAAACACATTTTGTTTATCTTGTTCTAGCAATGAGAAAACACAAGACCTGCTGTAGTGTACTGAAATCTTATCCTCTGCTCAGACACCTGCCTTCTTTGACCTCTGAGATTTACTAAGGTATTGCCCAAACCTGTTTCTAATATATCTCTGAACCCATAAGGAATAGCAGGATACTCAGTTTTGCATCCAGTAACAAATTCCCTGACTGGCAACAAAGCATAATGGTGGCCACTTTTTTTGCAGCCTAGACAACCTCATGAGCAGATAAAAATGACACTATGGGAAAAAAATCAAATACTGGTATGAGAAAGCAATGGGGAATTATGAGGCTTTGATCTCAGCAGAAATTGAGGAGCAGAAGAGAGAGAGAGAGAGAGAGAGAGAGAGAGAGAGAGAGAGAGAGAAGGAAAAGCTGAGAGAAAAGGTGGCTTCAGGTAAGATGGCAGTAGTGGTGTGGGAGTGGGGCCAGGTCTTGGCCAGGTATGGATCCCAATTCTTTCCTTCCCTGCTCGCTCTCTTAATCCAAATGTATTGACAGAAATCCTCATAATGTCAGGGATACACACTGCCCAGACAGAGAGGTATCCACTCTTCTTACGAAGCCCAGAGCCCTGTTCTCCCTTGCTTCCTCTTGGGACTGGGGTTCAAAAGAATCTTGTCTTGCTCGCACTTGTATGTGTCTGGAGAGAAACTGCTGACCTCTGCAAACATAGGAATATTGTGCTTGCAACTTTGGCTTTGTGTCAGAATTCAAAATCTCTACATGAAATGGATAAAAGCCACTCAGTTGTAATGTGGCTGTATTTGCCATTCCTTCATGTTTGCAGCCCTCACATACATAGGCTCTGAACATGCAATTGTGGGTTGGGGTGCAGAGAATCCAGTCAACATGTGGAGGTCAGGGGCAAGCAGGCCTGATTCTGATCTTTCCCTCCGTGCATACATTTCTGCATATTTTGTCTGCCTGCACAGAGCTCTTATCACGGAATTTCAATTTATTTTCTAAGATCAGGGCATACCTAGTCCTCCTGGCCACTGGTGCCACAATGTAGTGAGGAAAAATCTGGATTAAGGGATAGATGGTTCCTTTGCCTGTGAACAGAGGCAAGATGTGTGAAGAAGTCTTCCCTATGAACACTGAACATGGACTTGGGCCTTGGAAACAGCATACCTGGGGCCTTGGGATCGGCTTCACGGGCTTTTTCGAGCCCAGCTTCTTCATGGCATTGTAGTATTTCTTTTGTTCCTCAGTCATGAAGATGTCCTTCCCTCCAAAGTAAAAAAGAGAATTGCCATCATTATTAGACAGGGGATGAACTCCTTAGTTGCAGCATCCAAGGCCCAAGCAAGGACTTCACAGTCCCTTCCTTCTTGCCTGGCAGCCCTCACCCCCCAGAGCTTAGTTTGGACACAGAGCCAGCTTTTTAATTTCTGAGGTTCACTTAGGATAATTGGCTGGATTTCTGAAGTTTTGTCAACTTAATTTGACTGCCCCCATCTCTTTTAAAACCCCCAAACTCCTCCACCCATTGTTAACAGCCTGTTGTCCTGTGTATGTGCTAGGTAATTTCCTTTGTGGATCAGGTCCTATCAACAGCAGAAGCCTCAACTCTGCACTTTCATCCTGTTAGATTAATGATGCTAACTCCATTTTTAATATCCTATGAGTGCTTTAGAGTTATAGGGATTTCCTAATTCTTCTAAACGACTCCATAAGGGTGTGAAGTAGCCCTGCAACAGGGGTGGGCAGCTTCCACCCCTGGACCCACTGCATCCCTCCCCAGTGCCACCAAAATTGCGACTGCCACACTACTGGTCTTGCCGTCAAATTTGCTGTGGTGGCAAAACAGGGTGTGCAGGGAATGGGAAGCTTCTGGGAGCACGACTCTGCTTCCCAGCAAGGCACACTCCCCATGCACCTTGGTTTAAAGGGAAATTGTATGTGTGTGTGTGGGGGGGGGGGGTTGCTGCCACCACAAATTCAGCAGCAGCAATAGTGGGGCCATGGCAGTAGGGGCTGCAAAAAAGGCCCAGCGTGTGTGTGCATGGAGCCCATGGGCCACGTGTTGCCCACTTCTACCTAATATTGTTCCTCAGTTTAGGGTCAAACTATACCCTTTAATCATGTGGTTTACCCTTGAGTTCAGGATTTGTCTTTCACAAATAGCTAGCGTGGGTGCCCCTATCTGGATTGAGATCCTGGTGGTGGGGAATGTGGGTTTTTTTAACCCTTTGTCTTCTGCTGTGGTTCTGATCCATATCAGGCCCTCTGCGCTGAATACGAGCATGGGAAATTTTAGCTTCAACAGGAGCTCTCCCGTGCCCCATGCAAATAGCAGTTCTGGATTGTTAATCTGGTACTGAAGGGGTTAAATAATTTTGTTAATGGAAGACTGTGAAGAGGCTACTTTGAGCAGCACATGACCAATTTGATCTGGAATGGTCTGAATGAGGGTTTGGGGGAGACCGACAAGTAGACCCTCTAAAAGACCCCAGACTCATATTCAAGAAGCCCCCGACTTATATTCTAGGCTCTTGACCCATGGACAAGAAGACCCTGGATTTGTGATTTTATACCAGTTGTACCATTGTAATATCTCTAACTCAGACTTCAGCCGCTTTCAAAACAAGCCTTTTGCAAATGGCTTTTTGCAAAAGCGAAAGTAGGGTCACACTGAGCTGTATTTTGCAGAGTGGAGGAAAGGAGAGCTGAGACACCACTCAAAAGGAAAAGCCTTTGGTATGCAGGTCATGTTCTGCACCTGCACTGATGAGGGATGCTGAGAATATCGTTGCTCAATGTCTGTTGGTTTGGGAAACAATAACACTAGTACAAACCATGGTTGGGAAGAGGTGTAGATGACTGAAAAGTTTTATTTTATTTATGTATTTATTTACAATATTTGTATACTGGTCCAGAACAGATTTCATAGAATCATAGTAGGGTTGAAAGGGGCCTACAAGACCATCGAGCCAACCCCCTGCTCAATGCAGGAATCCAAGTCAGAGCATCCCCGACAGATGGCTATCCAGCCTCATCTTGAATGCCTCCAGTGTGGGAGAGCCCACTACCTCCCTAGAGAATTGGTTCCATTGTCGTATTGCTCTAACAGTCAGGACCTTTTTACTGATGTTCAGCCAGAATCTGGCTTCCTGTAACTTGAGCCCATTATTCCATGTCCTGCACTCTGGGATGATCGAGAAGACATCCTGGCCTTCCTCTCCGTGACAGCCTTTCAAGTACTTGAAGAGCGCTATCATGTCTCCCTTCAGATGTCTCCCTCTTCTCAAGGCTAAACATGCCCAGTTCTTTCAGTCTGTCCTCATAGGGCTTTGTTTCCAGTCCGCTGATCATCTTTGTTGCCCTCCTCTGAACCCTCTCCAGCTTGTCTGCATTTTTCTTAAAGTGCAGCGCCCAGAACTGGACACAGTACTCCAGATGAGGCCTAACCAATGCTGAGTAGAGGGGAGCTAGTACTTCACATGATTTGGAAGCTATATTTCTACTAATGCAGCCCAAAAGAGCATTTGCCTTTTTTGCAGCCACATCACATTGTTGGCTCATATTCAGCTTGCGATCTACAACAATTCCAAGATCCTTCTTGCTTGTAGTATTGTTGAGCCAAGTATCCCACATCTTGTCACTGTGCATTTCGTTTCTTTAGGTGCAGAACTTACGGATGTACGAAAGTCACTTACCTTTTCGAAGGGTGACATTCGCGGTGGGGGGGAGGCGCTCCGTCCCTCCCCCTTGAAATGCTGGCGGTGGGGAGGCGCTCCGTCCCTCCCCCCCCGAATCCTGCTGGCTGGCTCCACAAATGGCGGCGGCCATAGCTGCCGCCATTTGCGTCCCTGCAGTCAGCCGTCATAAGATACGTAAATGTTTACGTAGCCTTTCACGGCTGATTTAAAAGAAAAAAAAAACACACATTCGGAAAAGGCGGCGCCCATGGGCGCCGCCATTTGCGTTCCTTATTTTGGCACATCTTAGTCTACGTAAACACTTACGTAGACTAAGACGGCGAAAATAAGGGGAACGCAAATAACGTAGCGTCTACGCTATTTGCATTCCCCTTATTTTCGCCGTCTTAGTCTACATAAATGTTTACGTAGACTAAGACGTGCCAAAATAAGGAACACAAATGGCGGCACCCATGGGCGCCGCCATTTGCGTACACGCTGGGTTTTTTTCCTTTTAAATCAGCCGTGATAGGCTACATAAACATTTACGTAGCCTATCATGGTGTTTTTTAAAAATCTAGCCATGATAGGCTACGTAAATCTTTACGTAGCCTATCACTTTTTTTTTTATTGGAAATGGTGGCGGCGGCAGCGGCCAGTCAGAAGACCGGCCGCCGCCACCACCACCACCACCGAACCGCCGCCGGAGCCGCCGCCACCAGGAAGATTCGCCGAAGGTAAGTCCCATCCCGGGGGGGTGGGGGGGCAGACCATTCCGCCACCGATTTCGGGGGGCCGAATGCGCTGGCATTCGGCCTCCCTGAGATTCGTGGTGAAATTCTCTGACATCTCTAGCAGAACTTGGCATTTATCCCTGGCCCCATCTACACCAGCATTTTAGTCTGGGGTGGCTGCGAGTCGAGGTCCCTCAGGATAGACGACGTAGTCACCACTTTGCAGCCATCCGTGATTTTCTCCCAGAAAATGCGGATTTCCAAGGAGGTATTTTGCTGCGATATATTTGTCATTTGCTGCAGGTTTCCCGCAGTTACAAGCCATCTGCCCCTTCCCCAAACTGACTTCGTACTTTGCAGTGGGTGTGTTGTAGGCATGCATAGTGCTTGCATCACTCTGTGATGCCCCTTTACTCCCCCCGTCCCTTTGCAGCTGTGCAGTTACAGAGGCACAGAGAGGCGTTTTCATTTATTTAATCACACTTTCGCACATTTTTGCAGCTTCGTATCTTCGCAATGGTTGTTTTGGACTCAGTGCCCAAGGGCTGGGGGGGTCTTGGGGGAGGACCAGCTTTGCTCCGGCCACAATTTCGGAGTGATGAGTAGGCACGTATCGCTCACCATTGCAAGAGTCTCAGGCTGGGGAACTGACAAACAGATGGCATGGAAATGAAGGGACACAGAACACCCACTTTTTACCTTAGGAGGGATGGACAGACAAAACAGAACCCATAAAATACAAAACAGACACTGCTGTGCTGCACCCTCATGCTCACGGGACTGCACAGCTGCGCATTAAGGTATAATGGCAAAAAAAAAAGGGGGCACACAGAGTCTGTTAGGGGAGCGTTAAAAGATAAAAAGATGAAAACACCAGATTAAAATTATTCTATTTTAAAAAACAGACCATAGGTTCAAGAAAATGACCATAGGTTCAAGATGATGTACCATGGAGGAACATGTCAATCTGGATAACATGCCCAAATCTTCAGTAAAGATTTTTTAATGTCTCAGAATAACCCATTAATGATAGTGCCAGAGATGTTCCCAGAACGGAGGGGCATAAAACATAAGATTGTTGGGGAACAGATAGATACCTTACTTCTGATTGGAGAATGTGTGGTCTCTCACCTCCCACGGGCCCCATTTTTGATTGGAAGACAGTTGTCTCAGCACCTATTGGGACCCCCACTTCTGGCCAGAACAAGTGTATAAAAGCTCAGGTAGCAAGAGCTCCACTCTACCCTCTCACTGTTTCATATCTGATCTTTGCTAGACCACTGGATCCAAGGATTTGGGTAACAATGGACCTTTTTAGACTCTTAGACTTTATACTTGGACTTCCAAATAATTTTAACCTTTTACTCTCTGAAGTAAGAACTTAGACTCTTTTTTGAACTTGAGACTTCGTCATTTCTGAAGATGAGACATGGAATCATTTCCACACTTGAAGCTAACTTAGAAGAACCAATCATGGTTAACCCTTCTAAGCCCAAATTAGAGACAAAGTTTATATTTAAGATTTGATAATTTGTGTAACAGTTCTAACACTAAGACCACCAGAATTAAACCCTTAAGTCCCAGAAACTATTTATTTAGACCACTTAATTTTAGACTTTGGTTTTTTGGCTCTAGCTTCTACGTTTAACTTTTCACATGTCTAGAGGAACAGTAATGCTTTACCTTAGCTTTTTACATTCAAGTAGAATGCAGGAGGATGTCAAGAGGAAATTAGCAGTTTTAGCATGTTCTAGTTTAGCTTTGAAATGCAAGAGTACAGGAGGATGCTGAGGAGAATCCAAACAACAATGCTAGAAGCTCAATTTGCTATCTTGCTCACCACATTTGTAGTGCCAGCTTTGTCAACTGCAATCCTTTTGGTTAATCTTAAATTTATGTTCTTCTCTTTCACTACTGATAATGTAATCCCAAGAAGTTTCCAAATTATGTTTATGAAGCCACCACGCTAATTTCCTTATTTTTTTGTAATTATCTTAAAGCGTTTAATGCATTTCAATTCCTTTTTGAGTCTGTGGTGATGTTTGCCTGTTTGGACTTGGCTTGGTTACCCACCAGGGTGTCTCAAACCCAACTGGTATAGGTTCTGTAGCTAAACAGGACCAAATTAACATGGATTGGGACCACAGTGAGGGGGGCAAAGGGTTAAAGCTCTCCTACCCCATAACAGGATCCTGATCCAGACTGATGCTAATGGAAGCTGTTCTCCATGCAAATAGCCAGCATGGGGGCCCTGATCTGGAGCAGGATTGCAGTGGGGGGCATAGGGTTAAAGTCACCCTACACTGCACACCCTACACTACACTTGATCCAGATCTCCCCCTGCCCCCTCCCCCCCCCACGGCCTATTTGTGAAAGAAAAATCCTGCACTCAAGGGCAAACCACAAAATTAACATAATGTGTAACTTGGTCTTCAGCTAATAGCCTAACACTTAAAAGAGTTCTCAGTTTAATGTCCCCAGTATTTCATGAAGAGATCTTAGAATAGTATCATCTTCCCTGATTGGCTGTTTCAAGCCTTGTGCTGCATAGCTGTGTGTGACACTGATTGGCCCAATTCCAAACATGGGATTGGCCAGCCCCTCCCTCTTCCCTACCACATCACGTCAGTCTAGGACAAAAAGCCAAAGGGTGGTCTTTCCAAGGGCACTCAGTCCCCCGCCCCCCAATACCTAGCCTACCTCCATGCAGCACAGAAGTGCCTGGGACTAACCAGAAGCTCAGGTAATTTGTGCCTGTCTATATTTTTGAAATGGCTTGAAAGAAAGGATTTTTGAAAACCATGTATATTTATGGGGAACACTGCTGTGTACAGAGGCTTATTAAACCATATATTTTTCTATATTCTGTGCTTTTTGCCATTTTTATAAGTTTTTCTTCCTTGCAAGTTGAGTACGGTTCTCAAGCAGCCAGGAGGTATGGCTCAACTTAAACCCTCTGCTCTGCACGTGCTCAACAGATATTGGGCGACACATCCTACAGCAGAGCCCTGCCATTCAGAATATGCTCTGGGGCTGAGTGCTGTGCTCAAAGCGAGGTGTGCTTCCATCTCAAAAAATGGCTGTGTGAATCGATCCTGAGGTTCCTCAGGTGCTGAGCAATGCACCAGATGCCCAAGCCTGCAGCTGCAGGCTGACAGAAGGCTCAGGGCCATCGGCGTGCCACTCCTGGACAGCCATGTGCTCCTCCCCCATGCACGTTGGGCCTGGGTGCCCTGAAGTGCAGCTGATCCTGTCGGGCATGCCGACGAACAGCGCCCCCTGGGACCAGGTCTGCATTCTCAGCAGGGGATGGTGACTCTTATGGTGGAAAGCCCTCATCGAGAGTCGCCCGGGATTCCAGAGCCGAAGGGAAGCTGGCCAGCAGGCCCCGGGCCCCTAGGAGGCTGCACCCCATGCCTCCCCAGAAGAACACCATGGCAGCAGGTGGCCCCTCCTGGCCCCGCCCATTGGCAAAGAAGGCGCGGCTGCGAGGAGCTGGCTTCCCCCCATCCCTGCCAGAAGGGATGTTGACCCATCTGCCAGATGCCCTGGGGCTGCAGGACCAAAGAGGAGCACAACCTGCCCTCGTTCATTGGCCCTGCTGGGTTGTTTGTATGTATGTGTGGGAGTTGGGAGTTTTGTATTGTTGCAATATGTTGCTGTAAGCCACCCTGAGAATCATTCCATATAAATCTTCTACGCAAATGAACAAAAAACAGAGACACTTATCTTTTTCTTCTGCTGGTTGAAATTGTCAATGATGACACCAATAAAAAGATTGAGAGTGAAGAAAGCCCCAAAGATTATAAAGATGACAAAATAGATATACATGTAGAGATTCACTTCATATTGAGGCTGTTCCTCTACCTGGGAGGGCAGAGAAGAGGTTGAGAAGAGAACCTATCTTGCAGTGAAGCCCCCTCCCCACCGTCCCGACCAGACCAGTTTGCTCTTACAACAGAGTTGCAGGGTAGGGAAATCAGATTTTCATGTCCAAATTACCTCACGAGAGTCGACAGCTGCGTACATGATGTCCATCCAGCCCTTAAAGGTTGCCTACAAGGAACAACACAGAAGGACAGAGTCATCATGGGGCCTGACAGAGGCTGGCCAGAAGCCTGGAAATGGACCCTGGCTCCATGAATACACCCATACACCAGGCAAGTTAGATACAGCTGAAAGCCTCATCCTTCAGACCAGCCGGGTAAAACTTAAGAAGAAAGGAGACATGGGTTGTGTTGGATAAGGAGGAATACTGGGAACTCAGGGCCAAACTAGATGTGATGGGGACAGCTATGCTTATTTAATCACACATCTGGCCCGATCATATATAAAGCAGAGGTGGGAGTCTGTTTCACTGAAAGGGGCATGCCGATGTGGGGAATGAACCCTCTGCTCTTCTCCACAGTCCTTCCACCAGGTCTGTCACCCAGTCTCCTCCCCCCACCCCCAGTCCCAGTACCACCTATGAACTAGGCTGGCAGAAAAGTGCCTGAAGCCACAGAGCACAAGGAGATAAAATGGAGGATTTAGCTCTCCTCACCTATGTGTCTCTTTCGACATTAAAATTAGAATCATCCTGTCCCCTGCTTTATATGTGCATTTGGCAGGCACATGAACAACAGACATGGCTGTCTCTGCCTGTCTAGCTTGGCTCTTGCTGAGAACAGGAGAGAGAGAGAGAGAGAGAGAGAAGAACAGAATGGAAGAACTACAGGGATTCCTCACATCATGGTGAAATTTGACAGAGCAACTCAAATGAAAACAATAATATAGAGAACATAAAAGCAGTAAAAGCATATTAAAACATAAAACATTAAAACAACATTCGAACCACTATTCACAGTTGAAAAGGCTGAATTAAAGAGATGTTTCTTGACTCCTTTCTGAAAAGCCGAGAGTGGGAGCCAATCTGATTTTTAATAATCACACCACAAGCTGGCTTTCCTCCATCACTGTCAGTTGGTGAATCTTTCTTCTGAATGTGCCCCTCGGGGATGAGACATGGGCTCTCTTCACACCTGAGTTTTTTAGCAGGATCATTCTTCTTTAATCACTGGTTTTCACAGCAGCTTTAAATGACACCGCTACTTATCTGCTGCTATCTCACAACTTCCCCTCCCTCTTCCCATGTTATCTGAGAACCAGTAAAACCCAGGATTTTCTGTGCTTGCAATTGACATCGCCGTTTCCTCCCTGTTGTTTATTTCCCCTTTAGCACCTTGTGTGGGCGTGTGCTAGGGAGTGTTGCTAGGCGGTGTTGAAGAACATTGCCATGACAACAAATTGGGGAGAAGGGGGGCAGGTCACCAACCAGGCTTCCAGTGACCGTTTCTGCCTCTCTCCCATTCCACTACGGGCTCCGAGATCCCCTTGAACACAGCAATGCTTACTTTTGAGTAAACTCATTGGCTGTAAGCCTTTCCTTTTCTGGGAGTATGGCTTGCTTCTGAGTAGGCATGCATAGGAGTACATCCCCTTCAGTGCATTTACTTGGAACCTCCCCCTTCCATTGACTTCACCGACGCCTTCTTCTCCCTTTTCTCACCAGATTGATGGACTTTTTACTCCTGGGGAGGATGGGGAAGTCTCTCTTCTCAGCCATGCAGGAGAAAGGCTTGACAGTTAGGATTTCAACAGGTATTAAAAGTGCCTTTTCTCCTCCCCTGAATAAATTCATCATGCAGAGCTTGAATGGTCATTTTTAATGGTTACGGGTTTGGGTGTGATGTTGTTTTAGATAAGGCACTAATGCTGAGGTGGTTTTCCATAGTACTCCCTCCCACCTAGCCAGCCACTACCTCTTCTCCTAGCCTACCTTGCAGGGTCATTGGGAAGCCAGAATAAGGAGGAAGAGCAACAACAGCGTGGGGGGGCGGGGAAACAAGCCGGGTCTAATGAGGAAGGTGTCCCCTGTGAAGCAGTCGCCTGGGGGCAGGGGGGCTGCTAGGGATGGCTTGGTGCACTGACTGTATACAAGTCCGTTTATGGATTTCTTACTTCTGTAGTTGAGAACCCAGAAATCGGTATACCCTTCAAACTCAGTAGCGCAAGCAATGTACTGCATTTAATTCCATCACACACTGACATAGTCAGCAGAGAAGGACTAGCAGCGCCAGCAACCTCCGGGTAAGCCACTGAGAAGACTCTCTCTCCCTTGGGGGAAGGAGGGGATCAGCTCCCATAGCCTGCTATCCAGATCACTAGAAGGGTTTCCAACTTCCCTCCTGCTGTGGAGGAGTGGAGGGACAGGCAGAGCCATCAATCATGTTACAGGAACCAATGATAAGGGGAGGGGAGGGCGCATGGGGCCTGCAGCCCCCTTCTGTCCTGATTGTTCCGTGCAGCTCTGCCCAGCCATGGAAAGGTGAAGGGACATGCTATGAGAGATGCTGGTATACAGGGCCAGTCTAAATCCAGGAAAGGATCCAGAATCAAAAGGACCAGTTTGTGGTGAAATAAAATGCCAGGTGTGAAGAGAGCCATGGTACTTACCATGCCCCAGTAAATTTAAATTTCAGTGTCCCAGTGGATAAATACCATACAAATCATGGGTGGGGTGCATTCTGAAGGAAGGTTCACCACATGGACATAGATGGGGAGAAGTTTTCCTTGCCCAAAAATATATGAGAAAAGTCCTCAGAGCAGGAGTTAAAGCATATTCAGGGGCCAGGGAGGGGGCTCCCTGCAGGTGGGTTGGCACACTTACCACCTGCAACAGGGAAAGATAGCCCAGGCCCACGTTGTCAAAATTGACCTTGACATTGACCCAGCGGACATCAGTGGCATTGTCAGTGTTGAGGAGGGTCATGCAGTCACTCTTGTTGTTCACTTCGCTGATGTCGAAGTATTCACCTGTGGTGGTATTGACACAACGATAATACTTCCCTGCAAAGAGGTTGACTCCCATAATGCTGAAGATGAGCCAGAATATCAGGCAGACTAAGAGGACATTCATGATGGATGGGATGGCCCCCAGAAGGGCATTCACGACCACCTGGCACCCGGAGAAAGAGACAGTTCAAGACTTAACAAAAAATGGAAATGTTCTTACTGTGAATTTCTGTTCTCAGAAACTTAGGGAGGGCATTCCATATACTGGGGATGGTGCCTCCCTCTGGAGGTTGCAGGCAGGACCAAGAAATTGCTTCTCATGGGGAGGGGTTCCCACATATCCCAGACCACAGTGGCAGAAATGAGCATCCTTCCATCCCATGCTGGGGTGGATAGGTAAGGGCCACATCCTAAGAATCCTACCTACCACCCTACATGGACAGCACAGGCAGAAGCCATACAATATCACCAAAACTCTGTGGCATTGAAACTTATAACGGTTGGCGGAATGACTGCCGGGAGTCTCTGAGAACAGAAATTAATGGTAAGAATATTTCCATTTTCTCCAGAGACTCCTGGAGGGTATTCCATATCCTCAGGACGTAGCAAAAGCAGAAAGAAAAAGAGTGGGTCACCAGAGTGCTCTATGGACCTACTACCTTCTGCAAAACCTTTCTCCCAAATGCTGCATTCACAGAGGATACTGTAATGCTTTGTAAAAGTGTGCAGACAAGCCCATGTAGCAAATTAAGAAAAGCCCACCAGAGGAAAAAACCCTTGAGTGCTGTGGACGTGCAGTCTGCCAAAGATAATACATCAGGATGCACACCATTAGGTGCCTAGAGTTAGTGGCCTTGGAGACCTTCTGCCCCAACTTTGCTGGATGAAAGGAAATGAAGAGCTGGGAACCCCGAGGTTCTGCCATGTGGTCCAACTAGGACTCCAGAGCCTTGTGCACATGTACTGTATGCCAGCTGTGCTCCCTGGCATTGATTGGTTTCAGACAAAATGAAGGGAGATACATCTCTATGCTCTGTGGAACATAGAATTAACCTTCAGAACAAAAGATGGATCAGTCCAAAGAACCACCTTGTCAATATGAAAAACACACAATTGGAAGTCCGCTGAGAGAACCCCAAGCTCCAGAACCCACCAGGTGGAAGTAATAGCCACTAAGAACAGAGTCTTTAGGGTCAGAAACATCAAGAAACACTTTGTCATGGGTTCAAAGGGACTACCCATGAATGCTGTCAATATCAAATTAAGATTCCATGTTGCAAAATGGTGAACAATTGGTGAGTTCAGCAATGCCACCCCTCTTAGAGAACACTGCAGATGTGGATGGACCCATCTTTCCATCACCCTCCCCCCCAATAATCAAGGCTGCTGCCTGTCTCTTGATGGTGTGTCATGCCCTCACTAGAGGAATCTTCCTCAGAGGAAGAACTAGAGCTTCCAGAAACCACACCAGATCAGTTGCTGGCACCAGACCAGGAGGAGCCTGGGCCTTCAGGGGAGACCGCTGCAGGTCCTTCCCTGTCTGTGGGAGGGGACTCTGACTCTGAAGCAGAGGCTGAGCAACCCCTTGACCTCCAGGAGTGTCATCGCCTCAAGCAACAAGCCAGTAGGCCTCCTGTAAGAAGGAGGGCTCGCTTGCAAAGATGGTCTACTGGGGAAAAAGCAACTCCTCTTGAGTAGGGTTCTGGCCAGAGAGCTCTATTGGACAGCAGCTGAGCCTGGATGGGGCTTAGCAGCCTTTGTGGGTAAAAGCCTTTAGTCAGAGCTTGCTAGTTGCTGGAAACAATGTCTCACTAGCTGCCTTGTCTCTTGGTTTCCTGACCCTGCCTTATAATTGGACCCTTGTGCTACAGACTTTGGGCTCCTGCTTGACTCTGCCACTGGACTGAGTCATGCATCTGCCTGCCTAACTCTGTTTGACTCTGTGCCTGTTTGACCACTCCCACTTTGCCTGAACTCCCTTGAACTGAGACCTGTCTGCTGGAATGTTGGACTGGTTTACTACTCAGCCTTGTGCTGAGACTGCTACAGCCAACGCAGGACATGGTGTTAGTACCTAACCCCTTATCCAAACTGGCTTGGAGAAATCCCAGAACCTCTTTTACTGCTTTAGATCTTGGTACCACTTTGGGGTCCTTACACCATGCTACGAAAGCTTTCCACATGTTGGTATACATCCTGTTGGTTAGCTTTCTTCTGGAAGACAGAAGCATCTCCAGCCCTTCCAGCATGTGGCCTAAATATGTGTTAGCCACCCTTTTTCAGCTTCCAGGCTGTCAGCCAGAAGATCTCTGGCTGTGGATGAAGAACAGGCCTCTGCAGCAGTAGATCTTTCCTGATCAGCAATCTTCAGGGTTCCTGCCTCCAGCACAGACAAGTTGATGAACCGCAGTTGATGTAGCCAGTGAAGAGCTACTAGAGTCACTTCTAAAGAGGAATGCCACTTTTGGCAATGGTGGAGGGCGTGGGAGTTTCCTGGGCAAAGTGGTTGCTAGAGCATTGGCCCCTATGGCTGCAGGGCAGGGGCATCTTGAGAAAACTCTTCCAACTTGAGCATTTTTTCTTGTGAAGAGCAGGCTGACCAAACCTCTCAATGCCTAGGTCGAACACTTGGGGTTTGAAGGGCCATTTGGATTCCTGTAGGGGGGAGTGACTCATTCAGTCTTCAATCACACTGGATATCTGAATGGGGTTCTCCGCCTTGATCAGTGAGTCTCTGACCAAGTGAGGAATGACACAGCTAGCTTGTGCAGGGACCGAGACTTTGTACCTCCTTGAAGAATCATGAAGGCTTTTGCTGTCCTGTTGTCCGTTTGGATCAATATGTTGGCTCCTTCCAACTCAAGAAGGGCTAGGTAGAAACCCTCAGTTCTAACTAGAGTATGCTTCTTAGTTTCGCTGATTCTGGTCATGTGCGCTGTGCCATGGCCTCTTCCTGATGGGCCCCTGCCAAACAGGCTGCTGTCTGTCATAACGAGCACCCGTTCTTTCAGAGAGACTCCATGTTCCACACTCATTGGCACCATCCACCACCTGACCTCTGACTTTGGTTGGGAGAATATTCACCATCATCTTTGTCCACATGGGTAGGGGAGAAGAAGATGCTGAAGTGATGTCTCTCCTCCTTTGTGGTGTCTCTCCTCTGTCAGGAGCATCCTGTACAGATCCGTGTCCATAATCACTCCTGGGCAGGTGAGGCATTGTGTCAGAATGAGGGCATTCTTCTCCCAGTTGATCACAAACCTGTGGTTCTTTAAGCAAGGCAAGATCATCTGAAGATCTTAGTTGCACTTTTCATGTTAATGCAGCCTTACCAGAATGTTGTCCAAATAGGACAACTTGTATCCTATTTGTCCAAATAGAACAAATTGTATCCTGTGGAAGGCTACGAGGGCTACTAAAATTTTGGTGACACCTGAGAGGCAAATGCAAGGCCAAATGGGAGTGCCCAATACAGGAAATGCTTGTTGTTGAAAAAGCAATGGAGGAACTTGCAGTGTTTTTGCCTGATGTGAACGTGGAGATATGCCTCCAAGAGATGGATGGAAGCCAGGAAGTCCTTCTCTGAGATGGCCTCCACTATAGCTTGTAAGGTCTCCATCTTGAAATGTTTCTTCTCCAGTCTTTTGTTAAACTATTTCATGTCCAGAATGGCCCAAGAGTCTCCGTTTCATTTCGGTACTAAGAAAAAAAATTGAATAAATCCCTGAGTGAAAATCTGGCAAGGAAACTGGTTCTATGGCTTTGATTTTCAATAGATGCTCTATCTTCTGTAAGAACGTCAAATGTTTTTCCTCTTGTCTCAGTCTTGGAGAGGCAACAATTTTGTTCCCGGGGTTGATTGCAAAGCCCAGGGCATAGCCCCGAAATTGGTCTCTCTCACCCAATGATCCATTTGCTCCCAAATGTGTGCAAAGTGAAGAAGTCCCCCAGCCCCCAATCTGGTGATGAGGGGGGATGAGAGTGGCATCAGACTGACTGGTGTTCATCCATGGAGCTGGATGGGAGAACATAGGAAGCAGAGGAGGCAGACTTGAACCTGGAAGAGGTTTAGCAGACTCTGAATGATGACTTGTTAGGACAAAATAAATACTTGGTCTTAGACTTAGGTTCCTTTCTCTTTGCAGTGGGAAGGGCCTTGGTCTTATCCTTAGTCTCCACCAGAACTTCCTCCAGTGGCTGGCTGAACAACTTGGTTTCGTCAAAGGAAGAGCTGGCCAGATGTGCCTGTGAACCAGGATCAACATCCCAGTGGCACAGCCAGATGTGTCCATGAGCCAGTGTGTTCAAGGCCAAGGTCCTGGAGTTCAACTGGATTGCATTCATGGTGGAGTGTACCACCAAGGCTGCTGTGAGTTCAGTCTTTTTCAGCCCGTTTTTCAGAGGTTTGGGCATGGAATCTGCTGCCACCACTTCCCTTGCCCAAAGGTAAATGGCTCTTGAGAAAAAGGAGTTAGTTGTAGATACCCTAAACCCCACACCTGCTGAATCGAACTCTTTGCAGAGAGCTGCCTCTGCCTCCTTATCATGTGGATTTTGGGGCTCTCCTTCCCCTTCTGAAGGTGTGGCAGCAGAGGAGGCTAGAGCTGTCACCAGGATGTCAACCACAGATACTTTAAGTCCATGGCCTTAGGAGAAAGAGTGTACGGCTTTTTATCTAGCATATATATGGCTTTGTTTTTGAAAGGTTGGCCCACTCTGATTTCCAAATCCTGTCAAAGGCATCTGGGAGGGAGAAAGACATTGGTTTAGGGAGCTGTTAGGTGAAAGCTGATTTTGCTCCTTATGTGGCCATGTCCTGGTCCCAGTTCTTCTCTCTAAGCTGCAGTTTCCTGCAAGCTTTTGCCTGCATGACCAGGAATAATTCTGGAGAAAAGTGCCTCCCCTGACTGGAGGAATGTCTAGTTCCTCTTCAGGTAGTTCTCCCTGCTCCTTGTCACTAAAGTTCAACAAGGGGCCACCGTGCCCACTTGCATTTTACTCTTGGATGGGGGGGGCTCTCCTTTGGGTGAACTGAGATTGCGCTTCCTCCCCTTATCCTTATCCTGACAGACGAGCTGTGGATACTGGAGGGTGGGATGCTTTCGTGCCTCAGCAGTCTACTCCTTGTCTCCCCTGTCGTCCCTGACTAAGCTGTGTCAGTTGCAGGGAGAGGGGAGGTAGAGGATGAAGGAAAACTAGAATAAAAATGGAAAAAGAGCAAAATAGAGTTAAGCTCTCTGGACTTCCTGACTGTTAGAGCAATACGTCAATGGAACCAATTACCTAGGGAAGTGATGGGCTCTCCCACACTGGAGGCCTTCAAGACGAGGCTGGACAGCCATCTGTCAGGGATGCTTTGACTTGGATTCCTGCACTGAGCAGGGGGTTGGACTCGATGGCCTTGTAGGCCCCTTCCAACCCTACTATTCTATGATTCTATGAACTCAACCTGATCTGCTGGCTCCTTAGGCTGGGCCAGTTTGGGAGATGTGGGTGCCCCCCCCCCGCCCCCACAAGAGCAATTTCTTCACCTACCCGTGACCTCCAGAGAGAGGAGCCACCTCGAGGATAAGGAATGCCCTCTGGAGAAGTAATTCTGAAATGGATTTTTTCACAAATTAAAACTACAGCCAGTTAAAAAAAAATCTAAAAACTAAATTTAAAATTTAATTACAAATGTGGGGATTTTCAAATTAGATTGTTTTTCATTTTAAAAGGCAAAAGGTATAGATAATTCAGAGGTACCAGAAGTCTATGGGGTTTAGTCTGAAGGAGGGATCACCAGGGCTGAGACACATAACCTATTTTCAGTTCCATATGGGGGAGAGAGATTCTGCTGTACAGCTGTGTACAATGGCATGGCCTTCACCAGTGAGTAACTGCATCCAACTGAGATTACAGGAGCCGGGGTGGCCTTTGACTGGGAAGACCAGGTTTCTCATGCCCACTCGGCCATAAAGCTCTAAATTTCCCCTCTACTCAGCACTGGTTAGGCCTCATTTGGAGTACTGTGTCCAGTTCTGGGCACCACACTTGAAGAAGGATGCAGACAAACTGGAGAGGGTTCAGAGGCGGGCAACGAAGATGATCAGGCGACTGGAAACAAAGCCCTATGAGGAGAGACTGAAAGAACTGGGCATGTTTAGCCTTGAGAAGAGAAGACTGAGGGGAGTTATGATAGCGCTGTTCAAATACTTGAAAGGTTGTCACAGAGAGGAAGGCCAGGATCTCTTCCCAATCATCCCAGCGTGCACCACACGGAATAATGGGCTCAAGTGACAGGAAGCCAGATTCCGGCTGAACATCAGGAAAAACTTCCTGACTGTTAGAGCAATACGACAATGGAACCAATGACCTAGGGAGGTAGCCAGCTCTCCCACACTGGAGGCATTCAAGATGAAGCTGGACAGCCACTTGTCAGGGATTCCTTGACTTGGATTCCTGCATTGAGCAGGTGGTTGGACTTGATGGTCTTGTAGGCCACTTCCAGCCCTACTATTCTATGATTCTGTGGGTGACCATGAGCTAGCCAATCTCAGCCTGGCCTCCTTGGAGGAAGGGGGGAATATAAATGTTGTAAGTAAATAAACTAGGCAGCAGTGATTCCTAGTCCATGGACATACCTTTGAGGCAGGCTTCAGCTCCGCAGCCTCTTTCTAAAGAAATTTCTGAAACCTCCACCATTAAGGGGAAAAAGTAGGGGCTGAAACCTTGGAATGTCATGTTAAACCCATTTATTTATTTTTAAAATTTATAAACCACCCATCATCCACAAAGGTGTACGAAATGGTCTATAAAGCACAAATAAAATAAAATTACAATAAAATTACAAAATAAGAGGCATAAACACTATTCAACCAGCAAACAAACAAATCAATCAATAAAAAATATTTAAAATGTAAAGCGCCTGGGCAAAAAGAAGTGTACTGTTCAGTGCCAAAACGAGCCTACCCTCATGCCTTCAAATCTGGACAAAGCCCGAAGAGGCCTCAGTGCTCGGAGTGTCCTTAGGGATTTGATAGGTCCTAGTTCTGAATAGCCCATCCAGTTTGCTGTCAGGCTGATGAGGGAGACCTGGTAGGGAAAGCAGAGCATTTAGTAACAAATCTGACAAAGATGACAGGAGGTTCCTTACCCTCCCTGGAGAAAGCGGCTACTCATCTGCCTCCCAACTCCTCATTTGGTTCCCAGATTCTTGTCAAGAGTTCTTAAGCATCCACCAGAAAGAACTTGTTTTTTTCATTTACCTGGTCCACATTCTGGAATCAGTCTTTGAGATGGATGCATATAACATCTGCTGACAGAATCACATGGTCAGCCAGCTTTTAGTGCAACACCAAAAGGGGCTCCCCTCCAGAACAACTTGCTCCCCAAAGCCACAACTTACATCAACAATGAGGAAATCCAGCCAGCACCAGGCATTGGTGAAGTAGACCTTGAACCCGTAGGCCACCCATTTGAGCAGCATCTCAATAACAAACACGTATGAGAAGACCTTATCAGCGTACTCCAAGATGGTGCGAATTGTCGGCCGCCTCTCTATGTAGATGTCTTCAAAAGCCTGGAAGGGAAGGAGAGGCGGAGTCAGCAGAGGAATGTCCTCCCCACACACAAAGACACCATGCAGCAGGCAGGTAAGTGGACATTTGAAGAGAGAAAACCAGCCATGGGACCATGGGGCTCACTGCCATGTGTATGTGTGCATATTACTGAGCATGGTGGAGTAGTGAGCAGTGGTCAGTCTCCAGAAAGGACATGGAGGACAATTTTCAAAGATAGGTTTGAAAGTATGTGGAGAATGTCTGCTCACAGTTTAGCACCCTGAGAATCTCATCTTTCATATTTAAAAAAAACACAAAAAACTTTCTAGCCATTAAGACTGAAAAACTGAAAACATGTGGCCAGTAGATTTGCTTTCAGAAGCCAAGGTGGGACTGGACAATATTTCTGGTGTTGGAGGGTTGGGCATGGAGGGAGATTCAGTGCCTTGTGGCTCTGGCCCATTCCCTTGATGGAGGACACTGAGGTGTAATCTCCTGTCCTCTAGAAATCCTGTTTAGCCCATGGAGCTAGAAAAAGGCTAAGTTACACACACACACACACATTGAATTTCTGATAGTAACCAAAAACTCCCATTAAGCATTATGTTCAATGGAATGGAAGCTGCTTAAGGTATTGCTTTATCTCTTCATCACTATCATGAAAACCCTATTTAGCTTAGAAAAAAGGGAAGGGGAGACATGATAGAAGTCATGATATAAAATTATGCATAGTATGGAGAAAATTGATAAGGATAAGTTTTTCTCCCTCTTTCATTATACTAGAACCCAATGAGGTCATCCCATGAAGGTTTCACAGAAGGCGAATTCTTTGGGCAGGTTCATACGTCACTTTAAGCCACGGTGACATATAAGCTATGCACAGTAGCTTATTTTAAAAACAGACCATGATGCCCCTTCACACAATTGGGTAAATAAGCTACTGTGTGTAGCTTATTCCCCCCACTCGCTTGCCCCTCAGCCCTCCAGCCTGCATCCCAGGGAACTGGTGGCAGACCTGTCTTGTCTGCCACCAAGTCCCCCTTCCTGATGGTGATCGGGGTTGAGTCCACCCATTTTTTAAAATTTCCCCAGCCCCTTTTTGTGCACAACGGGACTGGGGAAATAAAGACAAATATGAAAATCAGCAGTGGGGGGCCAAATCTAACCCCCCCAGTGCAAGAACTGTGTTACCTCCGTGGTCTTTGGCGGGGGTTGGATTTCACCCACTCCACCCTGATTCTTGGCTTTTAAAATTTTTCCCCAGCCCTGTTAGGTGCAAAAAGGAAAATCCGAAAATCAGGGGTGGGGGCGGGCAAATCCAATGCCCTGCCAAGGACTGTGTTGCCCCCCCAGTCCTTGGGTGGCCCTTTGATTCCCCCCCCCCCGATTTTCCACACAGGGCACCCTTAAATCCCTAATGCAAGTCAATGGAGATCACCTCCATTGACTTGCATTGGGGATTTGAAGTGGGGCTCTTCTTATTGTTTTTCCCTTCAGTTTCCTGATGCTGCACTGGAGCAGTGATCTCCATTGACTTGCACTGGGGATTTAAAAGGCTACTCTTTTTATTTTTAATTTTCTTTTGTTTTCCGATGCTGCGCTAGAGCTCAGCAATGGGAAGCTGAGGGATACTGTCTTCCCCCCCTTGCACCCAACATGTTTGGGCAACATGCAGGGGTGCAAGGGGGGGGGAGCCAGTATACAT
This sequence comes from Heloderma suspectum, assembly GCF_057233095.1. Taxonomy (NCBI): domain Eukaryota; kingdom Metazoa; phylum Chordata; class Lepidosauria; order Squamata; family Helodermatidae; genus Heloderma; species Heloderma suspectum. The sequence goes on along the minus strand of NC_139462.1, from coordinate 126,222,961 downwards.
CAGTTTTGTGCTGCTACATACCTACACAGGACCAAGAACCCAAACCAAACAAAAAGTACCGTGTCCCTATGTGCACAAATGGGAAGCCCCAGGTATGCACATGGGAAGAATTACAGGCAAGGTTGCTGGCCCTGTTTTCATGCAAAATGGGACTGCAAACATAAAAAAGATGGGACCCAACTGTGAACATGATCAGAGCCAGGAAGTGGGTATGGGCAGTGACTTGGGTGCCATCACAAATGGTGGTCATGCCCTGCTGGGCAAGAGTGGCAGGGGTTTCTGCCACTCCTGCCAGGCGGCTTGCTGGCAGATGCCCTTTAACCACGCTGGAGCACCAGACAACACAATAAACCAGGGTGGCTAAAATGAACCAAACTGCAGACTGTGGCTTATCAGGGTGGCTTATTCTGGGTAAATAAACCACCATGGTTGGGGAAAACCGCACGCAGAGGACGCGATAAGCCATCGTGGTTTTTTTCTAAAAATAAACCATCCTGGCTTATTGTGTTGTACAACCCGCATCTTTTCCTCTCCCTGCACCCTCCACGCCCGCCAGCCACTCATTTCCCCCCTTCTCTTTCCCTCTCTCATTCTGGATTACCACCCATAGAAATCATGAAAATAACTGTGCAATACTGATGAAATGAATAAGCACTTGAATACAAGTAAAGTAACTTATTTTTTAAAAGATTGATAAAAAGTGATATTAAACATAGCTGTTCAGGAAAACTGTACCTTCCTCACCCATGTGTCTGTGTCATGCCCACTATGGACAGAACAGTGTGGCCAGAACAGAGTGGGATGTACATAACAAAAAAAAGTGTTAACCTTGCCCACAAGTGAAGTGCGGAAAGTCAAGTGCAATTCCACTTGTAGTTTACTGTGGAAGAGCAATTATTTGTAGCACTAAGAGCCATCCATCTGGAAGTTCCCCTAATGACTCTCTGAGGTCACAGAGCATAACTGACTAACAACATCTCTAGCAAACTGTTGAATTCCAAGTGAGCTCCTTTTTTGATTCTTTAGCTGGGATAGGTGGGAGACACACCTGGAAGGATTGTGCCTATGGTGACCAACAGAAGCCTCTATTTTTAGAGCAATATAAAATTACTGTTGCTCTCCCCAAACGCCTGACAGAAAACACATCAAGGTGGAGTAGCATTTACCAGAGCTCCACTGCTAAGGAGAATCATGAAGATGATAAAGGTCTCAAACCAATTGTGCTCCACAATCTTGAAGCACGCTTTCCGAAGGTTCCACCACTTCTTCCCCTTTTCCGTTTTGACATCAATGCTCAGGCAAGGGCACCTCCGGACACAGCCTGTGATGGAGAAAGAGAGAGGCCGACAGTAAGCCCGCCGCTGCAGTAGTGCCTGCTTGGGATCTACGCCAGCTGATTAGAAAACACGGCCCCCTAGTCCTAGATGGAGATGCAAGCTACATGCTCAGGTGAGCCGTGCCAGTGAGGGCAAAGCATTGCGCACAAGCACAGAGCACTCTCTTCTTCACATGTTCTGCAGCAGCGTATATGGGGAGCTCTGGCTCCACGCAAGACCTTATGGCAAGGGCTGGTCATGCTACCTTCAGTGAAGCATTCCTCTGGCTCATCATTCTCCACAGCCTCCTCAGCTGCTGCTTCCTCCTCTGCAGGGTCTGGGGGCTTGTAATCCACAGTGCTGCATATGGACGACTCCGTCCCATCTGATAGCGGCTTCTGAGGAGAGCAGAAGAAGTAACAAATGGAACCTCATGTTCATTTCAGGAAGTAAGAACAACTCAGCAAAAAAACATCCAGCCTACAATTCCTGGGCTGATTCAGTGCTAGTCAAGTATAATCAAGATATAATTCAGCATTTGCTGAATGTCTGATAGCAGAAGCCCACTTTTTCTGGGGGCTAGGGGGACAACACTACACCCTTAAATCCCCCAATGTTCTATTTTAATGCATGAGAGTCTATGAATTACCCTCCTTGCAGGAGCCAGCTAGGAAACAATTTGTTTCCTGTCTCCTAGCTGAGCAGAGCAGAGGATGCTGCTCCAGCTGGTCTAGGGGCTGTATAAGCAAGCAAGCTCCCGGTGAGCGAGCAATCAGGGTGAGCGAACAGGGCGAGCAAACAGGAGTTGGCCAGGGGAGCTGCAGTGGAAGAGGAGACAAAGGCAAAGCGGTGAGTGGGCTAGAGTAAGTCCAGGGGACTTTCCATTCTGAGTCACCATGTGCTCACCATGTGCTCCTGAGAGCTCCAACTGAATTGAAGGGGCGTGGCCTGAGGACTCCCAGAAGCTGTGTGGGCAGGAAGCTGCAGTCTGTTTCCTGTCTCCTCGCTGAGCAGAGCAGAGCAGAGGAAGCTGGTCCAGCTGGTCTAGGGACTATAGAAGGAAGCAAGCTCCCAGAGAGCGAGCGACCAGAGAGAACAAATGGGAGTTTGCCAGGGGAGTTCGGCAGGGGAGGTCAAGGGGGAGGCCCCTAACGGTATTTCCCCATTTTTTCAAAATTTCTTTTTCTTGTAACACACACTTCCATACCAGTGGGACCTTGTTTTTAACCTCCACTGAATAGAGGACAAAGCACAGGCTGCTCCAGTACAATCAGAAAGCTAGAAACATAAAGGGAATAGAGACTATGGAAGGAAAAGACTCTCCAGGGGTGGTGACCTGCAAGGTGTGTGCCATGTTTGTTTTCTTGCCTGAGATCAACATGGCCTACACGTGCAACAAGTGCAAGTTGATCACACTGTTGGATGAAAACGTAAGAGGACTTGAGCGGCGAGTGTCGACCCTCCAGGAAATAAGAGAACATGAAGAGTTCTTGGACAGTAAGGTGGAAATACAGCAGCAAAGTGAAAAACAGAAGCTAGAAGAGCAACAGCAAGCTGAGGCAGAAGAGTAAAATGCTGAGGTGAAGAAAAATGGAGTAGAGGATACTCCTTGGAAAAGGGTGACAGGAGCAGAAGAACTATAAGCCACTCTATACCATTGAAAGCATTGGAACTGTGGAACCATTTCCAGGTACTTGAGGATGAGACTGGAGGGCAGCTTGCAGAGGAAGAATTACAGGGGAACCTGCATGAGAGCGAGCAAGAGGCTGAAGGTCAGTCAAGCAGAGGTGATGAAAGCAAGGCCTACAACAACACAAAAGAGAAGAGTAGTAGTAGTGGGAGACTCCTTGCTGCGTGGGATCAAAACCCAAGTATGTCGCAAAATGGACTCGCCAGGTATGCTGTCTCCCAGGAAGACGGATTAGAGACGTGACTGAAGAGTTGCCTACACTCATAAAGCCCACTGACAGGTATCCTTTTCTTCTCATCCATGTGGGAACAAATGATACTGCCAAGCGGATCTACAAAGAAATCACATCAGACTTTGAAGCTTTGGGAAGGAAACTCAAGAACTTTGGGGCCCGGCTAGTTTTCTCATCCATCCTTCCAGTAGTTAGAGGAGGGATAGAAAGGGAAATAAAAACACTCCGTGTGAATTACTGGCTATGAAGGTGGTGCCGGTGTGAAAGATTTGGATTCTGGGACCACGGGCTATACTTCCTGGAAGATGGACTGTTGGCAAGGGATGGGTGGCACCTCACAAAGGCTGGGAAGAATGTGTTTGGCCACAGCATGAAGAACTTCATCAGGAGGGCTTTAAACTGAATCCTATGGGGGAGGGAGATGTAAGGTTGGGGTAACAATGGATGAAGGCTCATGCACCGCAACGGAGAGAACAGCTCCAATAGCACCCAATTATAGTCTTCAGAAACATGTAGGAAGAAAGCCAGACTATGAAGCACATGGTCTTCGATGTCTATATACTAATGCCCAGTGTATGGGAAACAAACAGAACAAACTTGAACTCTTAATACAGGAGGGAAATTATGACTCTAGGTGTAACTGAAACTTGTGGGATGACTCCCATGACTGGAATACAGCAATTGAAGGATATAACTTGTTCAAAAAGAACAGGAGGAACAGAAGGGGAGGTGGAGTTGCACTATATGTTAAAAATACATATCTCTGCACAGAAATACAGGAGGATGAGCTTGGTAGCCCTATTGAGAGCATCTGGGTTAAAATAAATGGAGCAAAGAATAAAAGGAACCTGGTGGTCAGAGTCTACTACTAGCCACCCAATCAAGGACAAGATGAGCATGGAACTTTTGAAAAGCAAATAGCCAGTGTTTCAAGGAATCATGATGTAGTAGACTAGTAGTAATGGGGGAGTTCAATTTCCCCAATATTTGTTGGGAGACAAATTCTGCAAAACATGGCCCCTCCAAGAAATTCCTGACTTGTGTTGCTGATAATTTCTTCCTACAGAAAGTAGAAGGAACTAGAGGATGGGCTATCCTTGACTTGATCCTAACCAACAGAGGTGACTTAGTGGATCAAGTAGCAGTTATGGGAACTCTGGGGGAAAGTGACCATTTTATACTTGAGTGATTCCTTTGTTATTTCTTTGGTTCTAAAGGAAGCAAAAGCCGACTGTGGCCAAATGCATACCCTGGATTTTAGGAAAGCCAATTTTAATCATAGAATCATAGAATAGTATAGCCTCAGTCCTGGGCCCAGTGCTCTTCAACATTTTTATTAATGACTTGGAGGAGGAGGTGCAGGGAATGCTGATCACATCTGTAGATGACACAAAATTGGGCGGGATAGCTAATAAAAAAAAAAAACAAATGCACAGTTACAAGATGGGCGATACTTGGCTCAACAATACTACAAGCGAGAAGGATCCTGGATTTGTTGCAGATCACAAGCTTAATATGAGCCAACAATGTGATTTGACTGAAAAAAAGCAAATGCTATTTTGGGCTGCATTAATAGAAGTCTAGCTTCCAAATCACGTGAAGTACTAGTTCCCCTCTACTCAGCACTGGTTAGGCCTCATCTGGAGTACTGTGTTGTCTAGTTCTGGGCGTCACACTTTAAGAAGGATGCAGACAAACTGGAGAGAGTTCAGAGGAGGGCAACAAAGATGACCAGGGGACTGGAAACAAAGCCCTATGAGGACAGACTGAAAGAACTGGGCATGTTTAGCCTTGAAAAGAGAGGACTGAGGGGAGATATGATAGCGCTCTTTAAGTACTTGAAAGGTTGTCACAGAGAGGAAGGCCAGCATCTCTTCTTGATCATCCCAGAGTGCGGGACACAGAATAATGGGCTGAAGTTACAGGAAGCCAGATTCCGGCTGAACATCAGGAAAAACCTCCTGACTGTTAGAGCAATACGACAATGGAACCAGTGACCTAGGGAGGTAGTGGGCTCTCCGACACTGGAGGCATTCAAGATGAAGCTGGTCAGCCATCTGTTAGGGATGCTTTGACTTGGATTCCTGCATTGAGCAGGGGGTTGGACTTGATGGTCTATAGGCCCCTTCCAACCCTAGTATTTTATGATTCTATGAGCCCATCCTTTGGATTCTGCATGGGTCATTGTTTTGAGTATGGCTTCTGCTTGGACAGGGGCAAGCCCATTGGCTTATACAGCCTCTCCTGTGATCCTGGGCAGGTAATTCTGTTGCATCTCTGAATGGGAAGGGATAATATGCTTTAATCACACCCAGGGCCAAGAAGTCGCATAGTTCCCTACCCCAGTGGCGGGTGAGGGGAAGGGGCAGAGCTGGAACAGTGACTCATGTAGAGCGGCAGAGGACAGCTTCCTCTTTGGATAGGTGTTTTGAGCTCAGAAGAGACTTCCTTTATTTCATTAATTTATCTACTGTGGCACACTGCTGTGCCTTAGGCATCATTTGAAAACTACTTGTTAGCAACCAATACTAGCAACTGTAGGGTCTTGTCAAAGTCACTTAATCACACTCCCTCCCTCCTCATACAGCAGTTAGAGAAACTAAACAAAAATATGTTATTTTGAGACATAAAGTCTCTCTCTCTAATTGCAAATTTAGAATGAGTAAAATTTATTTACCAGTGTTAGCAGTGAAATAAAGTGTACCTCTAAGCATATGCAGAATGCTTTTCTCTCACCACTGAGCACTTATAGTCCCCGCTCCCCACTCGGTTCATTCCATATGACAATCCTTCCTCATTCTCCTGTCCAGTAGCAACTCTTCATAAAAGCAGATGCGCCTCTACCTCCTCGTTATGAGAAAGCTCCCATTGTCTCCTCCTTCCCATCATTTAATTTGTGTCAGTACTTCACCAGGATGCAGCCAAGGAACCTGCTCTGTTTCTTTGGAGAAACTCTGAGCATGTACGAAATACCTTTCCCTCAGCACTGAGGCTAGAGTCCATGCAAAATGGAAAAAAAACAACAACCCAAGAATGACAAAACATGAATAGGATTGGGCTGAAAAGGTAGTCAATTCAGTGGATTGGAATGGGGTGGGCAGTTTATTAAGACTGCAGTACCATGCTCACAAGTCAGGACTTATTTCTGAGTAAACACACAGAAGATCAAGCTGCAATCCTCCTTGCAAAAGTAACTTGTGCTGGAATCTTATGTACACTTTTCTGGGAGTAAGCTCCATTGAACATAATGGGATTTACTTCTGAATAGACATACATAAGATTGTATAACTGAGCAGTATTTATCTCCCCTTCACCTCCCAAATTTTAACTCCTATTTTTATTAAAGCTCTCCATTCACAGGAATATATGAAGCTGCTTTATAATGAGTGAGATCCTTGGTCCATCTAGCCCACTACTGTCAACACTGACTGGCAGTGGCTCTCCAGGGTTTCAAACAGGATTCCTTCCTAGCCCTACCCAGTGATGCTGGGGTTGAACCTGGGACTTTCTGCATGCCAAGCATGTGCTCTACCACTGAGCTATGGCCCTCCCTATAGCTTGATAATGGCAACTGACAAACAAAACAGCCCCAGATTCCTTCCTCTGCAGCCATGTGAACCCACTTTTCTCAAAGGCCTGGGCACGGAGAAGGAGAAAAACAAATCCCCTTGTCTGTTTGTATATAGTCAAATACAGTTCGGAACTACTCTTGTTCACCACTCTCCTTCTTGAGAATTCCCCAAGATATGCTCTAGATGGAATAAAGCAGAGAAAGACCAGGATAGGGGAGGGAAAAAAGAAAAAAGAAGAATGGTGACTGGAAGGGAGAAAGAGAGAGAATTCCCTAAGCCAGGTGGCTCTTTTCAGAAAGGTAACAATTCAGAGGAATTTAGGACGTTATGAGGAGCGAGTGTGTGTGTGTGAGGGTTGCACATACTTTAAGTTTATGAGGTGAGGTGGCTCAGGGCTTTTTCTTGCTTTTTTAAAACTGTAAAACCTATTTGAAAGTCCAGCACTTCCTGGATCATAACATCACATAGGCATAACCCTCTTTTTGGTATAATCTGCTCCCTGCAGCTAAATAGGAGAAATTAAAGTGGAGGGGGAAGAAGAAGTTTGTGGAGGCTGATTAAATTCTTTGTTGCGTTGAAGCTACTGAACCTCTGCAGAAGCCAAAGGTTCCAGTTTGGGGCAGTAAAATCAGATGCTGTATGAAATACCAGAATTTCACAGGGAAGTCTTCCTGTCCTTTCCCCACGCTCTTCAAAATGTCATTGTAGGCAAGCTCCCAGCAGTGGGCATGAAAGAGCAGAAAAACAGGGAAAGAGAAAAAATGAGCAGACTGTGGAAAGAAAGGTGGCAGTCTCCCCTTTAGTTTAAAAGTCATCTGCCTTCTTGCTACATTCCCTACTGGTCTGCTAAGGGAGTGAGTCCTAAGATATCCTAGTAACTGCAAGGCTACTGAGCTCAGAGGGAAGAAGCAGGCTTGTATTAAGGGAGATGATGGCATTAGGTTCTAATGCCAACTAAAGTTCTGGGACACAGTTTAGAAGATCTGGGGCACATGCCCAGGTGTGCCTTTCTATAACAAAGCACATGGCTGTGGCAAACGACCTGAGTTATAATTACTATGGTTGAATTAGGTTCTCTCAGATATCTATGGCTTGGCTTATGCTGAAGAGCTTTTAGGTCAAAGTTTATCCCAGTTCAGAAACTGGGTTGCAGATCCTGTTCACCAAATCTTGTCGCCCATGCAACCCCATAACATCTGCTTCCCCCGCCCCCATCCCAAGAAAGCAAGGTCAAGGAGTTGCACTGGCCAGCTCAGGGTTTTCCAAAAAATCAAGTCACCTTAATTTAAGAATAAAATCAAAGTCTTGGAGTGGATCCTGATTTAGGAGCATGCAACTGGGCTGGTGGATACAGACCTCACTAGAGCAGCTCTCCAGCCCCCTGAAAATGCTGCACAGAAGGTTGGAGAACGCTGCAGAATGAAGTGAGTTGTGGTGCATGGGGATCCCCCCAAATCAGGCAGAGGCACCTTCCATGAGCAGAGCCCTTCCATTGACGGAAGGCAGATCCTGGAACCAGCCCCTTGAGAACCAGCGAAACAGAGTGTAGGAAAGGATCCAGAAGGTTATTTTGCTCCTGCTTAATCTAAAAGAAATGTAAGATCTTTTAAATTCATGCATGCATTTCATACACGGAAACATAAATAGCACCTTCTTTTGACGGTGTACACTAGCTTTACTGAACCTGATCCTCTCCAGGACTGTTGGACTGGAACCCCCTTCAGTCCTATTTCTTATTGCTGAAAATCCATTAATGAGGCAAAGATGGAATAGCTACGCAATGTCTTTTGACTGATAGCGCTGGGATAATTAAGGAATTAAGGTGCTTACAAATACCCTCATGGTTCAAGATGTGCTAAGCATGTAATATACTTGATTGTTGCTGTCCTCGTATCGCTCAGAGGCAGTGATGGGGGTGGGGAGGTGAGGCAGAGTGACAGTCCGCTGTTGTAGAAATCAAGTGAATTCATGGCAGAAAACTCAGGCACGTGCAATTTGTGACTTATCACAATTTTATTGTGAGAAATTGCTAACCAACCTCTCTCAAAGCAATATAAGGTAAAATGCCAAGTGAAGAACCATTAAAAATGTTTAATGATACATAATTAAGAATTTGGAGATGTAAACAAGTAAGAATAGAGATTGTATTAAAGAGAAGTTACACAAATACACAAGCAGAATGAATTCTGGATAACTGATATCAAAAACTAATTGGCAAAGTAGTCTGGATATCTAAGGAAGAATGCAGAATTAATACCCATCATGCAAGGCTAAAGGTTATTTGAGGAATGTAGAGTGTTAGGTGGTAAAACATCATTACTTTATTACTCAAGGTCAAAGGTGTGCTTAGAGTTCACGTATCAGTTAACGGTTGATAATAAATGGTCAATAAATATTGTACAAGGTACACACAATCAAATCTGAAATATTGATGTTTCGGAAAGGTTATACAATTACATTTTAAGAAGTAAATTTTAAGATGGGAGTTGTTTTCTCAAAGACAGAATGTAGAATCAGTTTTGTCTAGCCTAAAAGATATATGTTAACCTTTTTGTGTTTTAATCATTTGAATTTTTGAGCAGTTAAGACTGAGCTCATATATATGAGATAATAACCAGTCAAGTAATCTTGTAAAAAGTGAATGAATATACTCTGATGTTTCAGCACGTCAGCTTCTTATCATTCAGAAGCTAAGCGATGCTGGTGTGAAAGCCAGATCAGGCTCTGGCACCCATCTAGCACAAGTAACTGTTACCAAGACAGAGTCTTCCAAGTAAGTTCCCTAAGGGGAATTTACCTATAGGTTCAAAGGGGTGGTGGGGTGGTTAAAGTATTTAGGACTGAGTTAAGGTTCCAATTAGGGAAATGATGTACCACAGGGGGATCAAGGAGATCTATTCCCTTACGAAACATACACACGATGATGAGAGGAGAAACTTCCTTTGCCTCCTAATCCCAAAAGTGATATTGAGTAGTGCTACTTTCCTCTTTCCCCTTCATGGATCACTGCCTTGTTGTGGCGAAGGGGCTTGTATAACTCAGTGAAGCCATAAGCTATGCCGTGCAGGGCCACCCAAGATGGACAGGTCATGGCAGAGAGTTCTGACAAAATGTGGTCCACTGGAGAAGGAAATGGCAACCCACTCCAGTATTCTTGCCAAGAAAACCCCATGGAACGTAACACAAGGCTAAAAGAGATGACGCCGGAAGATGAGCCCCTCAGGTCGGAAGGTGTCCAATATACTACTGGGGAAGAGCAGAGGGTATTTCCAAGTAGCGCCAGAAAGAGTGAAGCGGCTGGGCCAAAGCCGAAAGGACAGTCAGCTGTGGATGTGTCTGGTGGTGAAAAGAAAATCCGATGCTGTAAAGAACAATATTGTTTAGGAACCTGGAATGTCAGATCAATGAATCAAGGTAAGCTGGAGGTGGTCAAACATGAGATGGCAAGATTGAACATCGACATCTTGGGAATCAGCGAACTAAAATGGACAAGCATGGGCGAATTTAATTCAGGTGACCATCGTATCTACTACTGTGGGCAAGAATCCCTTAGAAGAAATGGAGTAGCACTCATAGTCAACAAAAGGGTGGGAAAAGCAGTACTGGGGTACAATCTTAAAAACGATAGAATGATTTCAGTACGAATCCAAGGCAAACCATTCAACATCACAGTAATTCAAGTCTACGCCCCAACCACTGATGCCGAAGAAGCTGAGGTTGATCGGTTCTATGAAGTCCTACAACACCTTCTAGAACTAACACCAAAAAAAGATGTCCTCTTCATCATAGGGGATTGGAATGCTAAAGTAGGAAGTCAAGAAATCACCGGGATAACAGGCAAGCATGGCCTTGGTGTACAAATGAAGCAGGACAAAGGCTAATAGAGTTTTGCCAAGAGAACACGCTGATCATAGCAAACACTCTTTTCCAACAGCACAAGAGGCGACTCTACACATGGACATCACCAGATGGTCAATATCGAAATCAGATTGATTATGTCCTTTGCAGCCAAAGATGGAGAAGCTCTATACAGTCAGTAGAAACAAGACCTGGAGCTGACTGTGGCTCAGATCATGAGCTTCTTCTTGCAAAATTTCAGCTTACATTGAAGAACGTAGGGAAAACCACTAAACCATTCAGGTATGGCCTAAATCATATCCCTTATGAATATACAGTGGAGGTGAGGAATAGATTTCAGGGATTAGACCTGATAGACAGAGTGCCTGAGGAACTATGGATGGAGGTCGGTAACACTGTTCAGGAGGGAGCAACGAAATCCATCCCAAAGAAAAAGAAATGCAAGAAAGCAAAGTGGCTGTCTGATGAGGCTCTATAAGTAGCCGAGGAAAGAAGGGAAGCAAAAAGCAAGGGAGAAAGGGGAGGATATATCCAACTGAATGCAGAGTTCCAGATAATAGCAAGGAGAGTCAAGAAGGTCTTCTTAAATGAACAATGCAAAGAAATCGAAGAAAACAATAGAATGGGAAAGACTAGAGATCTTTTCCAGAAAATCGGAGATCTCAAGGGAACGTTTTGTGCAAAGACAGGCATGATAAAGGACAAAGAAGGCAGGGACCTAACAGAAGCAGATGAGATTAAGAAGAGGTGGAAAGAATACACAGAAAAACTATACAGGAAAAATCTTAATGTCCCTGATAGCCATGATAGTGTGGTCACTGAACTTGAGCTGGACATCCTAGAGAGTGAAGTCAAGTGGGCCTTAGGAAGCATTACTAACAACAAAGCTAGTGGAGATGACAGTATTCCAGCTGAGCTATTTAAAATCCTAAAAGATGATGCTGTTAAAGTGCTGCACTCAATATGCCAACAAATTTGGAACACTCAACAGTGGCCACAAGACTGGAAAAGGTCAGTTAACATTCCAATTCCAAAGAAGGGCAATGCCAAAGAGCGTTCAGTGTTGTTACTGTTCAGTCGTTAAGTTGTGTCTGACTCTTCGTGACCCCATGGACCATAGCACGCCAGGCCTTCCTGTTCTCGACTCTTTCCTGGAGTGTGCTCAAGTTCATATTCATTGCATCGGTGATGCTATCTAGCCATCTCATCCTCTGCCGTCCCCTTCTCCTTTTGCCTTCAATCTTTCCCAGCATCAGGGTCTTTTCCAGTTCAAACGACCGTACAATTGTGCTGATTTCACATGCCAGCAAGGTTATCCTCAAAATCCTACAAGCTAGGCTTCAGCAGTATGTGAACCGAGAATTACCAGAAGTACAAGCTGGGTTTCGAAGAGGCAGAGGAGCTAGAGATCAAATCACCAACATTGTCTGGATCATGGAGAAAGCAAGAGAATTTCAGAAAGACGTCTATTTCTGCTTCATTGACTACGCTAAAGCCTTTGATTGTGTGGATCACAACAAACTGTGGCAAATTCTGAAAGAGATGGGACTACCACACCACCTTACCCGTCTCCTGAGAAACCTGTACGAGGGTCAAGAAGCAACAGTAAAAACCGGACATGGAACAACCAATTGGTTCAAAATTGGGAAAGGAGTACGACAAGGCTGTATATGGTCACCCTGCTTATTTAACTTGTATGCAGAGTACATCATGAGAAACGCTGGGCTGGATGAATCACAGGTTGGAATTAAGATTGCTGGGAGAATAATCAACAACCTCAGATATGCAGACGATACCACCCTAATGGCAGAAAGCGAAGAGGATCTGAAGAGCTTCTTGTTGAGGGTGAAAGTGGAGAGTGCAAAAGCTGGTTTGAAACTCAACATTAAAAAAACTAAGATCATGGCATCTGGCCCCATCACTTCCTGGCATATAGAAGGGGAAGAAATGGAAGCAGTGACAGATTTTATTTTCTTGGGCTCCAAGATCACCGCAGACGGTGACTGTAGCCATGAAATTAAAAGACGCTTGCTCCTTGGGAGGAAAGCTATGGCAAACCTAGACAGCATAGTAAGAAGCAGAGACATCACCTTGCCGACAAAGGTTCATATAATCAAAGCTATGGTTTTCCCACTAGTAACGTGTGGCTGTGAGAGCTGGACTATAGGGAAGGCTGAGGCCGAAGAATTGATGCTTTCGAACTGTGGTGCTGGAGAAGACTCTTACAAGTCCCCTGGACTGCAAGGAAGTCAAACCAGTCAATCCTAAAGGAAATCAACCCTGAGTGCTCATTGGAAGGACAGATAATGGAGCTGAAGCTCAAATATTATTTTGGCCACCTAATGCAAAGAGAAAAGTCACTGGAAAAGACCCTGATGCTGGGAAAGATTGAAGGCAAAAGGAGAAAGGGACAGCAGAGGATGGGATGGCTAGATAGCATCACCAATGCAATGCATATGAACTTGAGCAACCACCAGGAGAGAGTGGGGGACAGGAAGGCCTGGCGTGCTATGGTCCATGGGGTCACCAAGAGTCAGACACGACTTAATGACTGAACAACAAGAAATGCCCATGTTATCACCTTCCCTTCTGCCCACCCTTTCTCAGCAAGAAGAGGGCTCCTTTGGATGCAAACACCTTTTAAACTCATGTCACTTATACGTATATTCGCTGGTCTGGACATTGAAAAGGAGTAGGCAAAGAGATTCTCACAACCCCTCCGCTCACGCTTGGTAAAGAGCATTGCAGGGAATGAGTTACTTCCATGTAGACACGTTTGGGGCAATCCTCTCCTCGTGCCAACCCTTTCATGATGCCACTCCTCCTTCCGCCAATCAGTGCTGGTCTCCCCCAGCCCATACTGAAGGCAGCTCAGGGCACACAGACTCCCAAACCACACTAAAACCACTGCAATGGGACAATCTGCCACAAAATGAGTTCACAATAATGCGATTTTTATGGTACAAAAAAACATGCTTGCAACAGAGAGGGGTGTGTGTCATCTGCCATAATCATTTGGGGGGCACAGTAGGACTGGAGTAAATGCCCCATGTAGATTGGCCCTAAGTCCCATTGAGTTCATTGGGTCTTACTCCAAGGTAAGTCTCCAAAATAGCAAACTCACAGCTGGATTTCACACTTTTGAATAATTTCTACACCATCTCCCAAATTATGTATATATTACATTTATTAAAAATAATTGTTATCCTGAATCAAATCAGATAGTTAATAATTTACAGAGCAGCCCAAGTGGGTTGGGGGGCAGGGAGTGAAGTGGTGGACTTACTCTCAAGGAAGTGTACATATGATTACAACCTGAATGGTACCCTTATACTTGCCAGCTGTTTCCTTTGAAGCTTGGGAACACCTTTTGTTTTCAGAATGACCTCCCCTGCAAATGAAAGAAGCTTTGTCTGGCCAATTTAGCTTTTATTGCCTCCTGCACACTGATGCTATGATTCACACCAATTGGCATACCTTTGCGTTTGCAGGTACTCCTGGATTCTCTCCTAGGCCTGTTTGGATTACCACAACATACTTTACATGGGACTACCCTGAAGACTGTTTGGAAACTTCAGCTCAGCTGGTTCAGAATGCTGCCTCTTCATTGCTGATCTTCCACCAACAGGTAAACCCCTTTTTATTTAAAACGGCATTTGGCCTACTGCGCTGACCTGTTTTATTTCGCGCTGATGCTCTGTGGTTTAGGGCACAATCCTATCCTGATGCTTGTAAGCCTCCAAACTCAGAAGCTGACGGGCATCCAATGCAGAGCAGGAGAAGCAGCGGAAGTGATCTTCACCTCTGCACTCCTTCCGCTCTGCATTTTGCTAGATGGGCTTTTTCGCCCGCCTAGCTAGGACGCTGCAGAGGGGGAGGAAAGGAGGCTGGGGAGGCCAGGGGGTGCTTTGTAAGCTAGCCTCTCCAGTCCTCTCCCCTCCCTACCCACAGAAACGCCCCCTTTACCTCCTTTCCGAGGTCGCTTTTGCAACCTCGGAAAAGAAGCCCATGGGGTTCTCCCTGTGCTGGCTGTGAGGGGGCGGGGGAGGGGACAAGAAGCAGGTATTGGTGGGATATCCAAAATACCCTGTGGCCCCCCAGACGCTGTCTAGGGGCCATAGGATTGTTCCCTCCATCTGTATTTCTAATTTCATTATGTTTTTAACTGGCTGCCATTTTAACTGGCTGCTCTTATCCGATTTTATTGTGGTATTACTTGTTTGTGGATTATTTTTTTATTTTGGATTTTATTGTGATTAGTCACTTTGGGCATTTTTTAGAGAAAGGTGTTACAAATAAATGTAACAAATGTATATGTAACAAATAAACAAACAAACAGGAGGCAGGCATCGACACTGTAGGATAAAAGGGGCTGCATACAAATATCTAGATGGGCTACAATAAGTAAAACAACTGACAGAATAGAACAGTAGTTGTCAAACATTCTGAACTTAGGAAACATTTTCCATAGTGATTTATCTGCCCAGGAACATTGTTCTCTTCTGCCACTGAACACTGAAAAATGTGGAAAGGATTCTGGGATACAGTTTAGGATACATACCTTTCATTGGGCAGTAGGCCTTTCAAGCCCCATGTGAATGAGTGAGCTCCCAAGAGTGCATCCCAGAATCCGCTTCAACATACTCTGGGGCTGTTCACACAACATGACAGCCCACCATGGGTTATTTAACCCACAGTGAGGCTGTGGTGTGTGCAGGGTGTGTGCGGCCGCCATTTTGAATATGCAATCCCTGCTTGGAGGCTGTCATGTTGTGCGAACCCAGCAAGAATGGGTTATGCGAGGGTTAAAACAACCCTCGCATAACCCATGATCTGTTTTACAGTTATGCATGAAATAACCCACAATGAGCCACGGTGCATCACTTGAACATGGTCATGACAAGGGACGACTGGCAATGATGGAGAAGCTTCTCCACCAAGTTTCTCATCCAAGAATCTTGAACATGTTTCCAAGAACCACATTCCCAGGAACACAGAGAACACCCTGAAACAGGCCAGTTCCAGCTCCACACCTGTTGCCTTTGAGATCTGAGACTCACCTTGGTGTCTTCAGCAGTCTCTTCACCTGTGTCAGTTTCATCATAAAGGTCAGACTCCTCAGAGGCTATTGGGACATGTATGGTCAGGTTAGGATTGTTAATGAAGTTCATTTGATTCAGTTCATCAGTGAGAGACTCTTTTTTGGCTATCTTATCCATGTATTCTGGCTTGAAGTCCTGGCCCTCTTTTTTAGCTATCCCATCCAGGTATTCTGATTTGAAGTCCTGACTCGCGTCCACATGGTTGAGGACAAAGTTCTCCTTCTTGCTGTCCTCCTGCTCCTCAGAAGGTAGCTCTGTCTTCTCCTTCCATTCCCTGTGAAGTAGCAGGAGGACATGCTTCTTTACAAAGTCAGTCCCCCGGGTGATTCTGCCAATTGCAATCTGCAAATTGTTCATCTCACCATCATCATCAGAGGCTGCCAGGCTATCAGCGCTGAAGGAGCTTAGCAGCAAAGCTAAGAACAGGTTGAGGACCTGAGGAGACAAAAGCAAATACCACCGCAAAGTTCAGCAGGATGCTTTCAGCAGCTCTGAAATGGGAACTCCCTGCCCCTAAGGTCTTGGGACTACCAGCCCATACAGAGAAGCCACCAATGAAAGTGCCATCCAGTTTGTAGGAATAATTTAAACGAACAGGTGGCAATGGACAGAAGCTGCCACCAAGACAGGGGGCGAGTGAGCAGTGGGGGTTGCTGCTCTATACCGTCTTACCACTTGCTTGCAGCGGTGGCTGGTGGCAGCAGCAGCCAGTGCCACTGCTGAGCGGAGGAAGGCAAGTACGTGATCAGCGGCTGCTCCACGAACTGCAGTGCTGGCTCCAGGTTTTTGAGGGTCCTTGGGCAAGCCACCCTCGATGCCCACCCCCTCCCAGTGAGCCCGCCTTCTCACCACCATCGTCACCAGCTGCTCTTGCTCCTCCTCCTCTTTCTCAGCTCTGCTAGCACCTGCTTGCTTGGCAGGCAGAGAGCCAGGGAGCAAGCAGGCTGTGGCATCTCCTGCTCCCCCTTCTCACCACCACTGTTGCCTGGGTCAGAGCGAGAGGCAAGGGAACTAGCAGGCTGTCATGATGAAGAGGAGGAGCAAGCCCAGGGGGTTCCTGTCAGTGGGCCTCTGCTAGGGTGTGGGCCCTCGGCAGGTGCCCAGTCATGCCCACCATTGACTTCCTCGTGCACCACCCTGGGCAAATGAGCCAAAGGCAGTGGTGCCTAGCAGTAGCAGAAGCCACTTGCTCATCTGCCCTCCCCCCCCCCCACAGTAGCTCTTGCTCCTAGCAGCCATTGCTACTCACACCCTGGCAACAGAGCAAGCGTTGGCAGTGGCTACTGTAAGAGAGCCTATCGAGCAGGCAAGTCTGCCACACATCTGCTGTCCACTTACTGCCATCACCCCTCTATCCAGCCCCAGATTTGGAGCTAGGAGAAGCCTAGAATCTTTTTCTTGGGAGGGATCAACTACCAGTCACTGGCACTGCTGGGCAAGTTCAGCCTGTTTATTATTTGCCTCCTTTTAGTAGAAGCGTGTAGCCTGGACAAGTGATCTGACACGCAAGGGGATGATTCTTGGGTGTTTGCAAGTATACAGTTAAAACCCAGGCTCTAAATTAATACATTTTATTACGTTTAGGGATAATTGACAGGGACGTTACTAGGCACATAAAAGATTCAGGGCCCAGGCCCATAGGACACAAATCTGCTTAAAATCTGCATATGCTAACTTATATTCATATATATGTAAATTTAGAAATAATTCCTTGGATTTATTTAAATTTCACAGGAGGCAAAGCCAGCCATTTAGGTTCTCATCCAAATAATCTCAAATGAAATAAATTCTTCAGTTTGGACCTTCCAAAGCAGCCCCACTTCACTTCGGACTGATTTGGAGCCCATCCACTTTGCTTAGGATCCGAAGCGAGATTCAGATATCCAAATCATTTTGATATGACATTTTCCCATTGATTTGCATTGGAAAATAGAAACGGCCATAACTTTTTCAGTTTTCAAGATAAATAAATGAAATTTGGGGATCTGTCAGCCCCCATGGAGGGGATTCCACCAGCCAAATTTCATACAGTTTGTCCCATTAATTATTGTGGTAGGTGGAGTTAAATTTTTATTTTTTCAACAAAAACTCTGAAAGCAAAGAGGTACAACATGTCACAGTTTCCACAGAACTGCATGAAAGTTGGAGACCTCTCAGCCCCATGGAGGGGATCCCACCTGCCAAATTTCAGACAGTTTGGCCCAGTAGTTTTTGTGGTAGGAACAGGTAAAAAGTGCTGTTTTCAGAAACTCAAACCAAAGGTCATAAAGCGATAATCAGAGAAGTTAGGTGTTTAAGTGGTGATTACAAGGAGGTCACTATCCTTAATCTCTGCTGTAGGTTTCTTTGAAGTGCAATACCCCTCTCCCCTTTCCCATTCAGCTTCATAGTGGATGACCTCAGGCTCTCTTTGGCTGAATTTGGAATATGCATTAGCTGGGGAAACAAGCTGGAGTAGTTGTTGTGCTAATGTGCTTTTTTTTAATCACACACAAAATGAATTTTTATTTTATTTTATATCTTAATTAAAAAAATAGCCACACCACCCCTGCCAAATTTCAGACAGTTTTTAATTTTAAAAATTAAAAAAACAAGCAAGCAAACCTAAAGAATTGGGCGTGCACTTCATTATCCATCATTATCTTTACATATGCAGTTGGTGATCTGGTCAGGTCCTGGAAACCTCCACCTTGTGGACCCATACTTCCCCCACCCCATCTTCTCCATGGTGGCCTGCCTAAGCCTTTTGGGGGTGAGAGACGGAGAGCTTGCAGGAATTCTGGCACTACCAGCCTTCTGCTTGCCCCTGCTGCCTGCCTGCTGGGATGCGGGGGCCTCTTCCCCAAGCAAGTCAGATTGGTGCTGCCTCCTTAAGTGAACTACTGGTGGTGCAGTGCCCTGGCTGTTTTCCCCCTGCTCAGAGACGCCTTGCAGTGGTGGCAGACGGCAGTGCTGGGATCCTCAAAGTGGTCCCACACAATGCTGCCCCGACATTTCTGTGGAGACACAGACTGCTAGCCTTGAGTCTCAGGGGTCGCCACATGAGCAGGGGGGACAATGGAAGAGGGGCCAGGTGCAGGAGCCTCTGCCTGCTGCTCGTCCTCGCTCACACCCTGGAGGATCTCTTGACCCTCCACCACACTGAGGACATCAGACACCTCTGAGGTAACATCCATCAGCGGGCTCCCCTCTTCCACCACAGAAGGAGATGCTGCTCCTTTGGCGAGAGTGCTGCTGCTGCTGCCTGCACCAGCTTCCTCAAACAGTGACCTCCGGGCACTGCGACTTGCCTCTGCACTCTGCTGCTCCACACTCTGCACCAGGATGCACTATCCGGACTGGGGGGGAGCCAGCTTTCTTACCAGTGCTGCTAGTCCCAGCAGCACCTTGCCCACCTCTGCCAACAACACCCTAAAGATGCCTCATGTTGGGCTGGCTTGCTTTGTCACATGTTGTAGTATTATATTATTTAAATATTTATTTATTTATGTCATTTTGATACCGCCCAATAGCCGAAGCTCTCTATTGTAGTAGCCATATCGGGGGTCAGACTAAGTAGCCTCATGCAGTCTCGTGCTTCATGTTCTTGCTGAGCTCTTGCTCTCATAGTGCAAGATATGTATGTCATAGTGATATGTATATCATGTTCTCTGCTGTTCTCTGCTTATCATGGCTACCCTATAACCCATTTCTTGTATTATAAACAATGGTGCTAGGAGAAGAAATGTTGAGGACTGCAACCCCACACGGGAGGGAGAGGAGGAGCCGTTTCCTATGTGTCACAATATCTATAAAAACAATGTGCTGATATAAATCGGGGCTTTTGGCTCTTTGGAAGTGATTCCAGCCATAAAGCCCGCGCGTTAAATACAGAAAAACTCTTTTTCCTTCACTCCGTGGTCTCTCTGACTCTGAGTTCTGCAACACTATAATAATAATAATAGCTCTTGATGTGTGTGTAGTGCTTTGCCCACTGTTTTTTGAAATGTGGACTGTGTACTGCTTTGCCACACGCTGTTTGCTTGTCCACACAGCACAAGCATGCATGCGCACGCGCACACACACACACAAGCAAAAGAAAAGCAAACACTGAACTACCTACAAGAAAAGGAATGTGTGTGTGTGGGGGAGACTAAGTATAATCCTAACAGAAGAGAAAAGGGTTTTATTTTTTTTTTATTGGTGGTGGGGAAGAGATAAAAAATGGGAAGGCCCCTCACCATCTTTGTTGCCCTCCTCTGGATATGTTCCAGTTCGGTGATATTCTTCTTAAACTGCATTGCCCAGAGTTGGACATGGTACTCCAGGTAGTATTTTACCAAGGCAGAATAGAGTGGTACCACTACGTCCCACTATGTGAACACTATGCTTCTGTTGGCGCAGCTAGAATTGCATTAGCTGTTTTAGCTGCTACCTTGCATTGCTGACTCATGTTTAGTTTGTGGTCTACTAAAATCCCCAGATCCTTTTCAAAGTCCTGCTAGCAAGCCAGGGGTCTTCCATCTTATATTTGTGCATCTTATTTTTCCTGCCTAAATGCAGACCTTTATGTTTATCCCTGTTGAAATTCATTTTAGTAGTTTTGGCCCACTTCTCCATCCTGTCAATATAATCTTGAATCCTGTTTCTGTCTTCTAAGGTATTAGGTATCCAACCCAGTTTGGTTTCATCTGCAAATCTGATGAGCATCCTCTCTGCTCCTTCATCCAAGTCATTTATAAAGATGCTAAACAAAACTGGGCCCAGAATAGCACCCCACTTGCCTCCAGATGATGAGGAGCCATTGATGAGCACTCTCTGGGCATGGTCCATGAACCAGCTACAAATCCATCTAACAGCAGCATCATCTAGCCCACATTATACCAGCTTGTCAACAAGAATATAATGAGGGACCTTGTTGAATGCCTTGCTGAAATCAAAATATAATACATCTATAGTATTCCCCTGATCCATAAGACTAGTAACTCTAAAAGGAGATAAGGTAGTCTGGCACATTCTTGAGAAACCCATGCTAGCTCTTTGTGATCACATTTTTTTTCTTAAATACTCACAGATCTAGGGATGGCAGAGAATTCCACCACGGATCTCGGGGAGGCCGAATGCCAGCGCATTCGGCCCCCCGAAATCTGTGGCGGAACGGCCTGCCACCCCCCCGCCCCCCCTGCGGATCCCCCCGGGATGAGACTTACCTGGGGCGGATCTTCCAGTTGGCGGCGGCTCCGGTGGTGGCTCCGGCGGCGGTTCGGAGGCGGCGGCCAGTCTTCCGACCGGCTGCCGCCGCCGCCATTTCCCGTGTAAAAAAAAATAAAGACGTGATAGGCTACATAAAGATTTATGTAGCCTATCACGGCTAGGTTAAAAAAAAAACGTGATAGGCTACGTAAATCTTTACGTAGCCTATCACGTCTGACTTAAAAAAACCAAACAAACGCGCATACACAGCCGCCATTTGCGTTCTTTATTTTGGCCCGTCTTAGTCTATGTAAATATTTACGTAGACTAAGACAGCGAAAATAAGGGGAACGCAAATAGCGTCCCCTGTGCTATTTGCGTTCCCCTTATTTTCGCCGTCTTAGTCTACATAAATATTTACGTAGACTAAGATGGGCCAAAATAAGGAACGCAAATGGCGGTGGCCGTAGCCACTGCCATTTGCGTACGCGCGTTTTGTTTTTTTTTTAAGTCAGACATGATAGGCTACATAAAGATTTACGTAGCCTATCACGGCTGACTACAAGGACGCAAACGGCGGCAGCTACGGCTGCCGCCATTTGCGTCCCTGCTAGCCAGCAGCCGGATGTCCGGCTGCTGGCGGAGTCGGCCGGCGGCTCTGCAGAATCCCTGAGGAGCACAGCCGGCTGGCCAGGATTCTGGGGGGAGGGACAGAGCGCCTCCCCCCCCAGAGGAACCCGGCGGAGCCAGGTAAGGCCAATTTCATACATCCCTACACAGGTTGGTTGCTTAATGGTCTGTCCTAGAACCTTTCCTGATATTGACGTCAAGCTGATCGCTCAGTAATTGCCTGGATCCTTTCTAGGGTTGTCAGAGAAATCCGCCACGCACTCAAATGATGCTGGATTCTTTGGAATCTGGCCTCGGGAATCTGCAGCGGATTGGGACCACTTACCTCCACCTCTGGCCAGCCAGAGCCGTTTGCCTCCTCCTTGCCCCTGCTGATCGCTATGTCTTTTCTTTAACCCCCCCCCACATAGACTTAGACGCAAGATTCATGGCTCTATTTTGCGTATAAGTCTATGGGCACATCCTTTTTTTTTTTTAAGAAAAGACATGGCAATCGGCAGGGACAGGGAGAAGGTGAATGGCTCTGGCTGGCAGGAGGGAAGGTAAGTGGCCCCCAAGCGGCCCCCCCCAAATCCTTGCAGAGTGGAGGATTCCGGGGGGGGGAACGGATTGCCTCCCCCCCCATGGATTCCCCACTGGAACAGATGGTATGGAATCCATACACCCCTAATCCTTTCCCACCAATCCCTGCTTTTTGAAGATGGGAATAAAATGTGTCTACCTCCAGTTTCATGGCACTTCACCTACTCTCTAAGAATTTTCAAAAATTATACATGGAGTCTCTGAGATTACGTCTGCAAATTCCTCTGGTACCCTAAGATGCAATTTGTCTGGCCCTGATACACATACAAGATACACATACAAGATACACATACACCAAAGAAGTGGGCATTGGTGGGACAGCCTGATAAAAAGAGACAACAGAAAGAGATACATTTCTTCGTCTCTCACTAGGCCTCAGGGTCACCAAAGAAAACTGATGGGCAGTAGATACAGAACAGACAAGAGAAAGTCTTTCTTCATCACACAAGCCACCATTAACTTACGGAATTTATTGCCACAAAATGGGGTGGTGGCTATGGACTTAGGTGGCTTTAAGATGGGATTAGACAAATTTATGGTCAGTCAGCTGCTATTAGCCATGACATATAAGTGGAACCTCCATGTTCAGAGGCAGCATTCCACTCAATACCAGTTATGAGGCAGCAAACAGCAGGGATGCCTATTGCCTTCATGGCTTCCTTCCTAGAGGCATCTTGCTGGCTGCTTTTGGAAACAGGATGCTGATCTGCTCCAGGAAAGCAATTATTAGGAGGCTGGAGGAGGCCAAAAGCAGGCTCCCAGTCCAGTCCAAAACAAAAGCCCTTCCTGGTCGCTCCCACATCCCTCTCATCATAGGCACCGGTAGCACTGGCACGCACAGCAACATCAGCAAGGAAGTGGAATGTGTTTGCTGTGAAAAGAGGGCCTCCTGCCCACTCACAGCTGTTGGTGTTTGTGCCTCTTCCTTGCCAGGAGCACATTTGAGAAGAGACTCTGCTGGTATTCAAGGTCATGGCTATTTGCACATGGCTCATGCCGCATGACTTAACTAGGACCTTTATATAAACCCCTTCAGTTTCCTTGATGCTCTCGGATACTTCTCTTAAGCACTAATTACAGCCAAGAGCTGCGGCTGCCGCTCATAACCCTAAATATGGCTGAAGTCAGTGACTTCCTCCATGCAGTGGCTTCAGCTCTTTTTCTCATAATAACTTGCAACAGAAATGCCGAAAGCGGCATGAATAGAAAAAGTGTGGCCAGCTCAGGCAACAGCTGGTATTAAGGCCAGACCGCCACATTCTAAAAGTGAGAGGAGCTTGGGCTGGGAAGGATGGGGGACCATGACAGGGCAGGGCTGAAGACAAGCTGGAAGTCACACCTGCTGACCTGGAAACACTTCTCCTAATCCCAGCTGTGTGGAACTGTGATTATTTAGTGGTGCTGGAGAGGCATTCTGCACATGCTTAGCGGCACTCTACTGTTACACAGGGAACATGCTCATCAGGTCAACGGGCTGCATTAGGGAGGCTGTGCTGTGCTAGGGAAGGAGGTCCTCTCCTTGTCCCAGCACAGCTTGGCCTGACCTTTGGCAGGGTTGTCAACAGTTCTGCTGACAGGCACCTTGGGGGAGGAGGAGCCCAGAGGTGTCTGTGTGTTCCACATGGGCATGCCTTGCCCCCCTTAGGTCTCGGGTGGAATGTGCCTGCTGGTATGCATATACCACCTAAAGAACAGGAGGGTGGGTGTACAGCATTGAAAGCGGGCTCTGGGGCTAAAACCCTGCAGCCAGGCTGCTCATATAGGCTCCTGGCCCACACTCCAAAAACAAAAAGGAGAACAGAATGAATTGAATGAGAGGCCTTGAAGGGAAGAGAAGGCCCTTCTGTTTGCTCTTTACCTGAAAAGTCCACATATCAGGTCCTCCCCAGATCTCTCCATATCACCTTCCCCCTGTTCTCAATAAACGTTCATGAAGCCACTGCCCCCAGGAAATCTGCCAAAGTTTGAGCCTGAATGTTTTCTGAAATAGTGTTTTGGGGGTTGTCTTGTAATCTATGGGTTTAAAGAGACACTATAGTATACAGCCAAGGTCAGCTCCAGCTTTCAGGGGCCTGGGCAAAGTGCCCTCTAGCCTCAATGGGCCCCTCAGGCTTATGTAACAGTTTTTTTAGCAGCCATGGAGGAGCCCCAGGGAAGAAGGGAGGGAGAAAGGAGTTATTTTAACCCTTTCCCCTCTCACAGCTTCTTCATTAAACATGAAGCTCTCCAAGCTACTTTTTCTCCCTTGGGGGAAAAGGACAGGTTGCTACCTGTGTCTTTAGTTCTTTGAGTGGTCATCTGTGCATCACACGTATGGGCTCTGTGCCTGCACCAAGCCTCAATATGGGAAACTTCTTTAGCTCAGGATTTTTGGCAGGAACCCTTCCCCCACCATCCCAGTGCACATGTCCCTAGTGGGTTCCTGTTTATTCCTTCAGTTCCTTGAGACCGTCATTGTAACTTTGGAACTGAGAAGAAACATCGTTGTTACCCAACATCGAACTTGAGTATGACACTGAAGAGGGGACAGCGGGTGGGTTGTGTGAATGCACGGATGACCACTTGAAGAACTACAGTTACAGATAGCAACTTGTCTTTCTCCTTCGTGGTCTCTGTGCATCAGATATATGGACAAGTAGCAAGCTAGCTTACCAGAGGTGGGTCAGTGTCCTACTGTAGAACAGAAGACAGGACTGTACCACCAAAGTTGTCAGCTCTAGCACGAACATCTAGCCCGTAGGGTCAAATGAAGGTGGAAGGCTTCGAACAGATTGCAGCATGGCACAGGTCAGGGATGGCGACTCCACTGTCGAATGTGACCAGTGGCACTACCGCATGAGTAGAGTGAGCTCAGACTGGGTCAGACAGTTCAAGTCTAGTCAGCTCATTCGCTAGCTCGATTGTCTTGACAATCCATGAAACGAGGTGCTGCAATGAGAGAGGTCCCTTGCACTTGCTGCCATAGCAGACAAAGAGGTGGAGTGACCATCTAAATTGCTCACTACTTGACATATAGAACACCAATGCTTGGCACACATCGAGAGCGTGTAGGGGTCAATTCCAGAGGAGCAGAAGGCAAAGGGAAAAAGCTGGCAAGAAAACATCTTCATTCAAGTGGAAATGAGAAACCACCTTGGGGAAAAAAGCAGGATCAGGTTGCAAGACTACCGTGACCATGGGCGCAGAACTCACTGGCACATTGTGCCGAAGTAACAGCCACAAGAATGGCCATCTTTCAAGACCAGAGTCGCAAAACTGCAGTTACCAGGGGTTCGAAAGGCTTGGATGACAATGCCTTCAAGAAGACTCCAGCTCAGTACCATGGCATGGATTGGAGGCACAAGATTTCTGATCCCCAGAAGGAATCTCTTTGCTGTTGGTTGCAAAAAGACTGAAATACTGTCAAGAGGGGAGTGGAAGGTGGAGACTGCAGAAAGGTAGCCTCATAAAGACAAAAGCTTTAAACCTCTGTTGAAGAACAGCAGAATCTAGTGCAACAAGCACATGTAAGGATCAAACCCCTGGGTGTGGGTGAAAGAAGAAAAAGGAGCCCATTTCCTAGCATAGGAATGCTCCGTTGAAAGCTTACGAGCTGCATAGAGGATCCTCTGGATTGAAGTAGGAATGCCCTCGGCATCAATCATTGGATCTTCCACACTGTCAAGTGGAATGACAACAAGTCTGGGTGACAAATCCAGCCCTGCTCCCTAATGAGAAGGTGCGGTACCGATGACATTTGAATGTACTCTCCCCATGCCATCCAGAGAAGTGGATCAAACCATGGCTGGTAAGGCCACCACAGAGTGATCAAGATGCACTGTGTGCCATCTGTCCCAGTCTTTCCCAGGACCTTTGTGATTAGTGGGACTGGGGGAAAGATGTAAAAAAGAGTCTGCATCTACTGGAACACAAAAGCGTTGTCCCTCCAACCTGGATCACAAGTTTGCAGAACACTGGACAAACTGTATTGTCCTTGCAGGCAAAAAGATCAACCTCGCCCACAGCAGCAAAAAAGGGTGGCTAGGACCATCCTGTCCTGAGCCTGTCAGCCAGCACATATCCATACCAGCTACATGGATTGCCACCAGTTCGATCCGATGGGACACGCACGACTCAAAGATCTGGAAAGTCAGGTCAAGCAAGGGAAGGGACCTGTACCTCCCTATTTGTTCAGGTATACAATGACAGTGGTGTTGTCTGAGGTAATCTGAACCAGTTTGCCCACCAGGTCCAGCTCAAATGCCCTGAGTGTCTTGTCGACTGCCCATAACTCCAATAAGTTCTTATGTTCTGTGGCTTCATTTGGGGACCACCAAGCACCAACTGGGCACTGTGAGTCCCGAGCAGAGGGCTCCCCATCAAACAGGTGCGACTTCTCCCAACTGACATAGAGGCCCAAGTCCTCAAGGAGACTGCAAGTCACCTCTATTGACCAAAGAAGCTGACACCTGTTTGATGCTGCTCATAGGGATGGCGGAGAATTTCTCCACGAATCTCGGGAGAACCTCCGAAATTAGCGGTGAAATTCTCTGCCCCCCCGCCCCCCCCCGGGATGGGACTTACCTCCTGCGAATGTCCCTCTTGGCGGCAGGTCCCGGCGGCGGTTCGGCAGCGGTTCGGCGGGGGCGGGGGCCGGTCTTCCAACTGGCTGCCGCCGCCACCGCCATTACAAAGTAAATGTAACCCCCCACACACACACGTGATAGGCTACGTAACGATTTACGTAGCCTATCACGGCTAGATTTCCAAAGTCAGCCGTGATAGGCTACGTAAATCGTTATGTAGCCTATCACAGGTGACTTTGGGGGGGGGGAAGCGCGAACACAAATGGTGGCGCCCATGGGTACTTTGCGTATGCGCTTTCCCCCCCCCCCCAAAGTCACCCGTGATAGGCTACGTAACGATTTACGTAGCCTATCACGGCTGACTTTGGAAATCTAGCCGTGATAGGCTATGTAAATCATTACATAGCCTATCACGTGTGTGGGGTTTTTTTTTTTACATTTACTTTGTAATGGCGGCGGCGGCCCATGGGCGCCGCCATTTGCGTACGCTCCCCCCCCCCCAAAGTCACCCGTGATAGGCTACGTAACGATTTACGTAGCCTATCACGGCTGACTTTGGAAATCTAGCCATGATAGGCTACGTAAATCGTTACGTAGCCTATCACGTGTGTGTGTTGTTGTTTTTTTACATTTACTTTTTTATTTCGCAGCCGGGGAGACGGGGCACTTCTCCCCGGCCTGAATTTCGGCCGGGTGAGATGGGGCGCCTCCCCTGCCGGCCTGAACTTCGGGGGGAGAACCGAAGCGCCTCCCCCCCACCGCGAAGCAAGCTGCGGGACCAGCTAAGGGACTTTCGTCCATCCTTAGCTGCTCACCGCCAGTCGTCTACCTCTGTTCATGAATCAGAGGTAACGTTGATGTGGCTTTGCTATTGCGATGTGGAGGTAAGCATCCTTCAGGTCGACTGAGGTGAACCAATCACCCCAGGAGAGTAGTGGAAGAATGGACGATAAAGAGACCATGTGGAACTTCCTGGATGTGATGTACATGTTCACGTCTCACAAGTCCAGGATTGGACAAAGCCCTCCATCCTTCTCTGGTACCATGAAGCACCTTGAATAGAAACTGTCACATAAGTGACAACATGGAACTGGTTGAATGGCGCCCTTCTGGAGGAGTGCCTGTACCTCTTGGTGGAGAACTGGCAATGGAGCTGTTACTCACACAGCTCAGAGCAGAAGGAGGGCATCCAATTCAATAGCCCCTCTGGATGATGGAGAAGACCCAGGAGTCTGACATGATGTTGATCCAGGCAGGAAGGAAAGAAGATAGAAGAGTGCCAAAGATGGGTGATCAAGCGTGGGACAAAGAAAGAGAGGGGAATAAGTCAAAGGCAACATTTGTTGCCCGTCACCCTTGTCGCAAAAACTGCAGAACTTTGAAGAGGAATATTGTTTCCTCAGTACTGAGGGCTGTTGATGCTGCTGCGGTGAGGCATAGTAGAGGGGGCCTTCCATGACTCTTTGACCATGTCCTACAAGGCAGGGAGAAGAGCGATTGCCACTGGCCGAGAAACCTTGGTGTTGACCACTTTGAAAACAGGGTCCTGAACTGTAGATGCCGCCTGCTGTGTTGCCAGCCCCAGAGACTGAGCCATCCTCAGAACTTGCTCTGAAAATTGACAGATCTTCTGACAGTGAAATGGCTTCATCAGACCCCACCGTTGCATCTGGAGAAGAAAGAGAAGGATGGCAAGACAATTGAGAAGTGCAGTCTGATTGACAGCCCTCGGTATTGGAGAGCAGGGATTCACCTGGGAGTATTCCTGTTTTACATTACTGGTCCCTCTCCCCTGTAGGGAGGGAAAGGACAGATAGAGCTGAAGGGGCTTCAGTCACGCGATGGGCCGGTGGAGGGCAAGAAGCCTCTTCTTGGGCTGAAGGGCCCAACAGCTGTAGAAGCAACATCACTGTAGGAGGGGACTGGGAAGTTAGACGTGGATAGGGTGGGAGCAAAGTTGACACCTGCTGTTTCGAGGCCAATGGCAGCGTCTGAGTAGCCAGCAGTGGTTGGAAGTCCCAGGTGGTTCCTGGATGAGGAATGAGAAATGTGCCCTCATCATCAGGCAGCCTTGACATTGAAGCGGAAGGCTGACGGCAGTACCTACAGGCTTCCTGATCGTAGGAGTCTGCATGCCAGTAATAGTAATGGTGACCGTAAGAATGGAGATGGTCCCCAGCTCAGTCTTGAAATCTCCTGTATGGGATGTCCTAGTCTGAGTGTCTGCCCCAATCTGAGGCTGGATAGCACGATCAGCACTGAGCCTGCTCGTATGGTCTAGATGCATGACTCTTCCACGTTGAAACCACGGAGAAAACTGAGTTCACTGAATCATGGTCTCTGTCCCAGTATCTGTCATAATGTTCTGACCTGTGTGGACGAGGTGGCAAAGCAAGTGGTTCTACTAGGGAAGTATCATGAATTTCACCATCCAAGGTCAATGTAATTGGAATTACAAGGAATTCCAGGCTGCCTCAAGCACCTTCCTCCACTAACAGCCTTCAGGTGATCTGAATGATTCGTCCTCCCCTATTTCGTAAATCCCTGGTAATGTGGGCAAGATTCAACATGCCCCTCTCTGAGACAGAAAAGTAGTGGAAGTAGTGGGATATGTTCTCTTTACTTTTCAGGGTCTCTCTACATATCACATGAATGGCAGCGTTCTTCAATGAGTATACCCATATATGTATTTTCAAACACATGTTTCTCTTACCCACATGTTAAAGATTGCAGCTGGTTGAGCATACAAGCCTACAGTTTGTAGAGTTTACTTTAAGTATCCTTCACTCATGCTTAGCACTCTCTTCTTAAGGGTTGTTTGACACATTACAAAGAGACTGATAAAGATTAGTCAAGGATGGGTCAAACAAACTCCGGTTGTGGATTTATGTACTGAGTCAAGTACAACTTCCAGCCTGAGGCCAGAACTGCACATTACAGAGAAAATGTGGGGCCTGCAAAAAGATGCTGCAATGTGGAGATCTCCTGTTCAGGATTCTAGCCAGGTACCAGCCATGCCCTTTTCCAGGATATCCCACTCCATTCTCTGTCCTCCGTCAAGTTTTCTGTTTGCCCACCACCATTAGCCAGTCAGCAGTGTGTGCCCACTGAGCATGCTCCCTTCTCATCGAGCTGATTTGGCATGGCGGTTCTCTAATTAGGGGGCCTGCTGATATCTTCCTCTTGTGCATGGAGAGTTTCATTTGGTGACATGAAGCCACACTCAGAGAATGGCTTTGCTGTTAGTGGGGGGAGGGGGGGCAAAGTGGTGCCTGCCGGCTCCAGTGTGCTCCTGGACACTTCTTGTCACCTGCCAACCCAACTGCCCCTCCAACTTCTTAATTTTTATAAACATGTTGGCCCAGTTCATACAACATGAGGGTGGTTAGCAAGCAACTATGGCTTGTTAACCCCACACGTGCTAGTCGTGAGCTGGCTCATTTCCCTCATTACTCTCGCTGGGTGCAGGTTGTCGTGTCATCTGAACCTGGCGAGGGTGGGTTGTTGGGGTGGTTTTGTTAGCCACCCCAACAAGCTACCCTCACCAGGTTCAGACAACATGAGAAGCTGTGGTAGGGGCATGAATTGGCAACCTGGCGCAGGCTACAACTCACCATAGCTTAAATAAGCCACGACGGGCTGTGGAGATCATATCATGTGGAGATCAGATCATTTTCTTACTGGCAGCTGGGATCGCTTCGAAGCCGAGGGCCTCCAGCCACTGCCACATTCGTTTCCCATTAATGTCTCTGGGCCACATGTGGGCCTGGGAGCAACGTGGGGATTGGGGAGAGGGTTATGTGCTTGTATGTCTGAATGGATGGACACTGCATGTGTGTGAGAAAGAGGGAGGGAGACAGAAAGGGTTTAGAGGGGATTTTGGAGGGATCCTGAACCTGAAAAAGAGGGACTGCATTTTTTGTGCATTTGCTTGCATTCAGGAGAAGGGAGGGATGTGTGTGTATTCATGTACAGTATGTACGTATGTATGTATGTACATATGCATGACTGACTGAATGATACATGGGGTGCTTGTGTGTAAATGGAGGATGGATGGGGGGATATGTTGTGTGAGTGAGAGGATTCAAAGGAATTGTTAAGTGTGTTGGGGCTCAGACCCCACTTCTGCCTTGTATTCAGTCTCTTGGGCAGGTTGCGTGTCCTTTGTGTCTAGCCACACTTTGCATGGCAGCCATTTTGTGGTGGCAATTTGAGGACAGTTTCTCAAATTGCCAAATAGGCTCATGGTCCCAAAAAGATGGAATACCCCTGGGGTATAGGATGGCTTGGCTCCTAGGTTTCCTTCAGTAAACAGAACAGAGTTCACAGTCAAAGAACAGGGCTTTTCTGCCTCCCTCTTCCCCCTGCAGCCCCCTTCAGGGAACTGGGGAACCATGAGAATAGTGCAGGAGATGGTATGCAGATGGACTGGGAAGTTGGTGGACATCGACCCCTCCTTGCGTGAATGGGGGGGGCATTTAGTATGCAACTGATGTGTGGCTGCCCCTGAATATAAAGTCCAATGTTTCCTTCTGTCCCATAATGAGTGACGTATCAGATCACACATGGCATAACAACATCATGTTTCACAATTCTCTGTCCCCAGAAACAGCAGGCAATGATGTGGATATTTTCTACATGTGGCATTTATCATGTCCTCATCATTCCCTACTCACAGATATTTACAGGTTCTTTAGATGACATTGTGCCTCCAGTTTTGCTTTTGTGGCTAAAGAGCACTTCTGGCAAGATTTTTTAGAGCAGGGAAAATGCAGTATTATTTGTAAAAGTGAAAGAAAATGCTTTTAAACTTGCGTATTTGCACTATTATACTATACCACAGTACCACCTAGAGGCTATGTAGTGGAAAAGCAGGAAAGGAAACACTGTTCATGTAGTGCTTGGATATCAATTCTGTGATGAAACCGAAAGTAGATGCAACATATTGGCAGCCTCACGTAGAAAAGCCCATGGAGGGCGGGTAGAGAAACATGAAGAACAACGACGACATGTCATGCATTTTGGTGCATTGCATGCCATTTGTTTGTTATATTTATATCCTGCGTTTTCCTCCAAGGAACCCAAGGCGGCACACATAGTCTTCCTCCATTTTATCCTTACAACAACCCTGTGAGGTAGGTTAGGCTGAGAGTCAAGGACTGGCCCAAAGTCACCTGGTGAGCTTCATGGCTGAGTGGGGCCTAGAACCTGGGTCTCCCAAGTCCCAGCACAACGCTCCCACTACTACACCACACTGGCTCTCCTTGCAAACAGGGTGAGAGCTGAGCCTCATCTGATGTATAGTTACAGCCTTAGAATAAAACTAAATATGCATGACTGAAGTGTGGAGGAGAAAATGACATAGGAGTGAAACATATGAGGCCAGAAGGCAGTGCAGAGTAGTGGCTGGTGGCTTCACTGGTGCTGTCAGGGCACGACTCTGAGGCAAAGTCCAGACCCCCCTTAGCCGATGGAGCAGGAGGCCCCCCAAACATAGCAGGGGCATCTTACCAAATTTTGAAGGAAGTACAATAATACACAATACTATCCAAAGAGGGCTCCTTCTGCAAGACAATTAAGTCCAGAGACTAAAAATTACCGAACAGCACGACTGAGTGCTCCATAGGTGGGAAACCCACGTTCATGTGCTTGCTGGGCCAGGAAGCTGGATGCCGAGGGGAGGGAGAGGCAAATAAAGAGGGTTTAATTTGTCAGGGCTCAGCCCCAGGATTAATCAGGGCTCAGCCCCAGAATCTGTTTCCAGTAGCAGGACTGAGCTCCTTGCACATATGGATTAAAAAAACAAAACAGGATTATAGGACAGGAGTGTGGCTGAAATGCCGGGATGACATAAAGCTAAGAAAAGAGCAGAGTGACATACAGCCCCATTCTTCTAGTACCAGTGAGATGGCAGGACCATGATGCGGAGAAGTGGAGTGGCTTTAACCCCTGCTTCGCTGGCACTGGGTGCCTGCCAAGTGGACACTTTTGATCTGAAACCACAGGAGCCAACCAGACTTCACGGGACCCAGGGCCAGGAAACCCTTTCTGCTTCTCCATCAGTATTATCCCCTTGTTACTCACCACTAGGTTCCCAATGACCATGACCATCATGAAGACAATAAGGCACAAGGTCTGTCCAGCCACTTCCATGCAGTCCCACATGGTCTCGATCCACTCCCCACAGAGGATGCGGAAAACAATGAGGAAGGCGTGGAAGAAGTCGTGCATGTGCCAACGCGGCAGCTCACAGGTGGTGGAAATTTTACAGACACATTCTGTGTAGCTCTTCCCAAACAGCTGCATGCCCACCACTGCAAAGATGAAAACGATGATGGCCAGCACCAGAGTCAGGTTGCCCAGAGCTCCCACGGAGTTGCCGATGATCTTGATGAGCATGTTGAGGGTTGGCCAGGATTTAGCAAGCTTGAAAACTCTCATCTGGGAAAGACAGAGGGATCCTGGTTAGACTGTGCAACTCTCTGCTGTTCACCATGAGAATACAGGCCTCTGTGGGCTGCTCCCAATGCCCTGGAACAGCATGCCTCTGCCTACACTTCAGACCCAGGGTGTCCCAGCTGCAGCCTTGTATCTCTCTTGGGCTTTTCTGCCTAACCTTGAACCTCACCAAGCAGAGACCACCCCTTTGCTGGTCTTTAGAGAACTCCTCAGGTCATATAGCTCTCATGCCTGCAAAAGCACAGCTCAATTTGGTGGCCCTCCACAGGCCAGATGATGCCAGCGAATGTGGAAGGTTGGCTGCCATGCCCACAGACAGCATCGCCTCTTCCGCTGTGCTGCGAGAGGCACAAGCTCCCTGTCCTGCTCCATGAAGATGAAAGGGAGAGGTGGCTCCTCACAGCCCCGGCCCAGCCAAGTCAGTCCCCATGTGGTGTGGCAAGAGGCCCACCGTGGAAGAGTGCCACTCCTCCCAGCGCTGGCCGAGTCCCCCTCCACCCTTTGATCTCAGAGCTGATACACCAGCAGGGATTCCCCCAGGGAAGAATCCCTCTGGGGGCGGGGTGGTTCCCCCGGGGGGGCAGGGCTTGTGGCCAGGCCCCATCCCCAGGAGGAACCCAAGGAGGTGCTGTGGGCTGGACACAGAGCCTCTGCAGGCCGAATTACACCTGTGGCCGGAGCTCCTGCATCCTGGCCCTAGGGGTTAGAAACTTGCTCTTCTCGGAACAACATGCAGATGAGGGTCTTCGGAGAACAAATTTGCGCAGCAATGTGAAAATATGCCTGGCCTAATTGTCACTGTGGCACATGTTTTCTGTCACCACCAGGGTCCTAGCAGGGATGGCTCTGCCTAAAAGCAGAATGCTCAGCTCGGCACAAACGAAGGGGTAGCCATCAGCACCCTGCAGGCTCTGTGTCTGCCTCTGGCACTAGCCAGTTTTCTACCCAAACAGAGCATGTCCCCAAATTCGCTGCAGTTTTTAAGGGGGCTTTAGAGCGTCTTTCCTATTTGCATGGGTGGGAACAGCCTTACCCCAGCCTGTCTAGTGTGTGTGTGCAAGGGTGGGGGAACCTTGATCTGTCCCTGACGTATAGGTGCTGAACACAGCGGCTGCAGGGGCCCTTTGCATGGGGGCTGACAGAACAAAGTTACCTACCAGACGGAAGGAACGTAGCACGGACAGACCCTGGACATTGGCAAGACCAAGCTCAACCAAGCTTAGGGTGACAATGATGCTGTCAAAGATATTCCATCCCTGCTGGAAGTACTCATAGGGGTCTAGAGCAATCAGTTTCAGCACCATCTCAGCTGTAAATATCCCTGTGAAGACCTGCAGAGAGGTGCGGTAAGAGGAAGCATAAGCTAGAGCTGCAGCAATTGGGGGAGGGTGAGTAAAGAAGGGAATACTCTGTATGTGCCATTAGGTAAAGGTACACATTTTATTTTCTTCCAATATTTGTTTACAATATCTATCATTATGGATACCACTGGATTAGAGAAGAGATTTTGTGTTTGCATTTTAAAAAGAAATCCTCTCTGACGCAAAGAACAGCAAAGGTAACACAAGGCTGCACCTACACAGATCTGCCCCAGTTATATGGTACCATTTGTCGCAGTGACTGTTCACAGCAGCACCAATGGGGAATTTCCTTCCATTGCAAATGTAGCAACTTCAGAGGAGCAATTTTCTTCAGGACCATAGCAGGGAAGGAAAGTGTTAAATTCTAAAGCTGGACCTAAAGCACCTCCCATGGCAAAAGTGAGGAGGTATCTTCTACACTTAGGGTCAGGGGAGTGCAAATATTTTGACAATTTTCAAGGGGGCGATAATTAGAATCATTGAATAGTAGGGTTGGAAGGGGCCTACAAGGCCATCAAGTCCAACCCCCTGCTCAATGCAGGAATCCTCAATGCAGGAGTCCAACCCCCTGCCCAATGCAGGAATTACTCTACAGAGGAGGTGACAAAGCATAATTTACCCCCCCACCCCCACTTTCCGATGGGGGTAGCCATCTTTTCCCATACAGTTCCCCATGCATGATGCTATGGCATGATGTAGCATTGTTCGCATTAGGCATCTGTTGGGGGAAAAAAGGAGAGGAAGCTGCCGGGCGGCAGTAAATAGAAGACACTTAAAAAGAAGAGAAGACCCTTATCCTTGGCTGCCTTAGCTGTAAGGTAACCCCCTGCCTCAAAAGTTCCCAGAATTTCCCAAACATCATTCCAAACATCATTCTGAAAATGGCCTCCAAAGATCATTCCGATCTTTGATCCAAAGATCATCCCTATGCCCCCCAAAATCGATTAAAGGCGTGGGCCAAAATATTTGGCACAGCATTATTAAATTTCCCCTCCCTGCCTGCAGTGATCTTGATAATTATCAGCAAAGACATATTTAACATCATGTCAAGTCTGACCTTGAGTTTCATTGGTTGACCCTGAGTTGTGATATTACGAGAGAGGGAGAAAGATCCTTTCTCCACCTTCTCTGCACCATGAACCTCTATCATGTCCTCCTTTATTTGTAGGGATGTATGGACTGCATAAAATCCGCTCCATCTGTGTTTTGCAGATTGTCAGGTGCCTTTCGTTCCGTCATCCGCTCACATTTTTTTTCGTCATCAGGAAAAATACGGAAATAATTATGTAAATATTTACATAAGTATTTACGTAAGTATTTACATAATTAACCCA
This sequence comes from Heloderma suspectum, assembly GCF_057233095.1. Classification (NCBI taxonomy): domain Eukaryota; kingdom Metazoa; phylum Chordata; class Lepidosauria; order Squamata; family Helodermatidae; genus Heloderma; species Heloderma suspectum. The sequence goes on along the minus strand of NC_139462.1, from coordinate 126,187,088 downwards.
GTAAGTAACATTTAGTGTATTGTCCCCTATTCCATTCTACGTTTCCTCAGCAGAAACTTGCTTATTTTTCTACGGATTTATATGTGTAAACTTCGGGAAAGTAAAAAGGTCATCCGAAAGTCCACGGACTCCGCAGGGCCTGAGGGGGTCGCTGTGCAGCAGATTCCGCAGGTCGGATTCTTAGATATCTGAGCTCATTTTAATACATCTCGAATTTCTCCAGCATCCCTACTTATTTGTACTCTTTCTAAACAAAGAAGTCCAATCCTTGTAGTCTTTCTTTATACAGAAAGTATCTCAACACTGTGATCTTTTTGACTACCCACTAGGGATGTCAGAGAATTTCTCCACGAACCTTGGGGAGGCCGAATGCCAGCGCATTCGGGCCCCCGAAATTGGTGGAGAAACGGTCTGCCCCCCCGCCCCCCCCCCCGGGATGGGACTTACCTTGCTCGAATGTCCCTGGAGGCGGCAGCTCCGGCGGTGGTTCGGCGGCGGCGGTGGATGGTCTTCTGACCGGCTGCCGCCACAGCCATTTCCAAGTAAAAAAACAAACAAGCAAACAAACAAACGTGATAGGCTACGTAAATGTTTACGTAGCCTATCACGGCTGACTTTGGGAAAAAAAAAAGCGCGTACGCAAATGGTGGTGCCCATGGGCGCTGCCATTTGCGTTCCTTATTTTGGCACGTGTAGTCTACGTAAATGTTTACGTTGACTACACGTGCCAAAATAAGGAATGCAAATGGCGGCGCCCATGGGCGCCGCCATTTGCGTACGCGCTTTAAAAAATTTTTTTTGAAGTCAGCCGTGATAGGCTACGTAAACATTTACGTAGCCTATCACGGCTGACTGCAGGGACGCAAACGGCAGCGGCTATGGCCGCCGCCATTTGCATCCCGGCAGGAGATGAGGTTTCGCGGCGAAAGGGATGGGGCGCCTCCTCCCCGGCCAGAATTTCAGTGGGGAGGGACGGGGCGCCTCCCCCCCGGCCAGAATTTCAGGGGGAGGGACGGAGTGCCTCCCCCCCACCGCGAAGCAAGCTTCGGGATCAGGTAAGGGACTTTTGTCCATCCCTACTACCACTTCTGCAGCGTTTCCAGCCCTACAATAGCCTTTTTGAGATAGGGCCACAAGAACAGTGCACAGTATTCCAAGCGTGGCTGCACCATACATATGGCATGACAGTAATGGCATTTTTATTTTTAATAGCTTTCCTAATAATCCCTACCATAGATTTTGCTTTTTTCACTGCTGCTGTATACTGGTTCAACATTTTCACTGAGCTATCCACCCCGACTCTAAGATCTGTTTTACTGGTTAGTCACCACCACCTGACACGTGAAGTTAGGAATTTCCCCCCTGATGCAAATCATTTTACACTTGAACCACATTTGCTATTTTATTGCCCATTTACCCAATACAGAGAGAACCTTTTGGAGCTCTTCACAGTCCTGTTAGGTTTTCACCACCCTAAATCATTTGGAGTCTTACACAAACTTTGCCACTTCACTGTTTACCTAACTCCAGGTCATTTACCAACAAGCTAAGAAGCATCTGTCCCAGTACAGATCCTTGGGGAACGCCATTTCTTATTTTATTGTGAGAACTGCCTCAAGTTGGTTATTGTCTTTTTGGTACCAGGCAAAGAACTTTCTATTTTCCTGGGCTTTGAAGGTATTTTAGGTGTTTTAATCTGTTGATAGTTTTATGCTGCTTGAGCTGGTGCCTTTTAGTACTTTGTCTATGTTGCTGTTGTTTTATTATGTTTAATTCTTTTATTAATACATAAAACAATATACAACATATAATTATACAACACAGTCAATATACACATTCAATTAAATTACTTCCTCAAGAAAAACACCCGGCATAACACCACATATAGACATCTAAGAATGATTTGAGTATCAAATAGATTAAATAGCTCATAACACCACGTATAAATGTCTAAGAATGAATTAAATATCAAATACATTAATAGATTAAATAATACATGAGATCAAGTTTTACATACCTTCCAATGCCAATGATTTAAAAAGTAGCAAAACAAGAATATATATTAATTTCTATGCCATGATTATTTTTTTCAAAATTCCACAAAAGGTTTCCATTCTTTTTGTCTACCATCTCTCAGTTTAACTACCTCACTGATTTTCAATAATTGTGCAATTTGGCAAACTTTAATAAGCCATTCTTTACATGTGATTGGTTTTGCATCTTTCCATTTCTTAGCTATAGTCATTTTTGCTGCTGCTAACGAAATAGATATCATTGGCTGATGAATTTTGGGGATGTCAAATTGAAAAAGCTCTAATAACATTGCTTTAGAGTTGAGGGATGTTATATCCTGTCATCCTGTTAACTCCCCTCTTAACTTGTTTCCAAATATCTTGGATTTGTGGACACACCCACCACACGTGCACATAGTCAGGAAAGGGCATCCTGCATTTCCAGCACACACAATTATCCTTTCTATACATTTTATTTAATCTGTGAGGTGTTAGAATTGACACAGATTGAGTTGGTCGTGAAAACTATTCTCCATTCTTCTTCACTAATTCTTGCTGCAGTCATTGACTTCCAACAGGTTTTAAAGAATTCTGCCTTATTTAAATCTTGATCTAACAGTAAAGTATACAGTATATTCTTGTCAATAAACCTTTAAGACTTTTGCTCTCCCCAATTAGTTTTTCAAATTTAAACAACTGCATTCTTAGAATACCTGTCCCAGACTGAGTATTTATGTAGATCTTAATTTGCCAATACTGGAACCATTGGGGCGGATCTGGTTGCATTCTTGTTCTTAATTCAGCCCAACTCACACATTGTCTTTCTCTTAGCATGTCTTTATAAGATGCAATACCATATTTTACCCACAATGACTCATTACCAGCATCTGAAAATATTTTGTTATATATGAAGGAGGTTAAGGGGAAAATACCTGGACTTAAATATTTTTTTATTTTACTGTGTCCCATACTTGCATTCCCCTTCATGGATCACTGCCTTGTTGTGGCGAAGGGGCTTGTGTAACTCAGTGAAGCCATAAGCTATGCCGTGCAGGGCCACCCAAGACGGACAGGTCATGGCAGAGAGTTCTGACAAAATGTGGTCCACTGGAGAAGGAAATGGCAACCCACTCCAGTATTCTTGCCAAGAAAACCCCATGGAACGTAACACAAGGCTAAAAGAGATGACGCCGGAAGATGAGCCCCTCAGGTTGGAAGGTGTCCAATATACTACTGGGGAAGAGCAGAGGGTATTTCCAAGTAGCGCCAGAAAGAGTGAAGCGGCTGGGCCAAAGCCGAAAGGACAGTCAGCTGTGGATGTGTCTGGTGGTGAAAAGAAAATCCGATGCTGTAAAGAACAATATTGTTTAGGAACCTGGAATGTCAGATCAATGAATCAAGGTAAGTTGGAGGTGGCCAAACATGAGATGGCAAGATTGAACATCAACATCTTGGGAATCAGCGAACTAAAATGGACAGGCATGGGCGAATTTAATTCAGGTGAGCATCATATCTACTATTATGGGCAAGAATCCCTTAGAAGAAATGGAGTAGCACTCATAGGCAACAAAAGGGTGGGAAAAGCAGTACTGGGGTACAATCTTAAAAACGATAGAATGATCTCAGTACGAATCCAAGGCAAACCATTCAACATCACAGTAATTCAAGTCTATGCCCCAACCACTGATGCCGAAGAAGCTGAGGTTGATCGGTTCTATGAAGACCTAAAACACCTTCTAGAACTAACACCAAAAAAAGATGTCCTCTTCATCATAGGCAATTGGAATGCTAAAGTAGGAAGTCAAGAAATCACCGGGATAACAGGCAAGCATGGCCTTGGTGTACAGAATGAAGCAGGACTAAGGCTAATAGAGTTTTGCCAAGAGAAGACGCTGATCATAGCAAACACTCTTTTCCAACAGCACAAGAGACGACTCTACACATGGACATCACCAGATGGTCAATATCGAAATCAGATTGATTATGTCCTTTGCAGCCAAAGATGGAGAAGCTCTATACAGTCAGTCAAAACAAGACCTGGAGCTGACTGTGGCTCAGATCATGAGCTTCTTGTTGCAAAATTTCGGCTTAAATTGAAGAACGTAGGGAAAACCACTAAACCATTCAGGGATGACCTAAATCATATCCCTGATGAATACACAGTGGAGGTGAGGAATAGATTTCAGGGATTAGACCTGATAGACAGAGTGCCTGAGGAACTATGGACGGAGGTCCGTAACATTGTTCAGGAGGCAGCAACGAAATCCATCCCAAAGAAAAAGAAATGCAAGAAAGCCAAGTGCTGTCTGATGAGGCTTTACAAGTAGCTGAGGAAAGAAGGGAAGCGAAAAGCAAGGGAGAAAGGGGAAGATATATCCAACTGAATGCAGAGTTCCAGAGAATAGCCAGGAGAGACAAGAAGGCCTTCTTAAATGAACAATGCAAAGAAATCGAGGAAAACAACAGAATGGGAAAGACTAGAGATCTCTTCAAGAAAATCGGAGATCTCAAGGGAACGTTTTGTGCAAAGACTGGCATGATAAAGGACAAAGAAGGCAGGGACCTAACAGAAGCAGATGAGATTAAGAAGACGGGGAAAGAATACACAGAAGAACTATACAGGAAAGATCTGAATGTCCCTGATAGCCATGATAGTGCGGTCACTGATCTTGAGCCGGACATCCTAGAAAGTGAAGTCAAGTGGGCCTTAGGAAGCATTACTAACAACAAAGCTAGTGGAGATGACAGTATTCCAGCTGAGCTATTTAAAATCCTAAAAGATGATGCTGTTAAAGTGCTGCATTCAATATGCCAACAAATTTGGAACACTCAACAATGGCCGCAAGACTGGAAAAGGTCAGTTTACATTCCAATTCCAAAGAAGGGCAACGCCAAAGAGTGTTCAAACTACCGCACAATTGCGCTCATTTCACATGCCAGCAAGGTTATGCTCAAAATCCTACAAGCTAGGCTTCAGCAGTATGCGAACCGAGAACTACCGGAAGTACAAGCTGGGTTTCGAAGAGGCAGAGGAACTAGAGATCAAATCACCAACATTCACTGCATCATGGAGAAAGCAAGAGAATTCCAGAAAAATGTCTATTTCTGCTTCATTGACTACGCTAAAGCCTTTGATTGTGTGGATCACAACAAACTGTGGCAAATTCTTAAAGTGATGGGAGTACCAGACCACCTTACCTGTCTCCTGAGAAACCTGTACGAGGGTCAAGAAGCAACAGTAAGAACCAGACATGGAACAAATGATTGGTTCAAAATTGGGAAAGGAGTACGACAAGGCTGCATATTGTCACCCTGCTTATTTAACTTATATGCAGAGTCCATCATGAGAAATGCCGGGTTGGATGAATCAGAGGTCGGAATTAAGATTGCTGGGAGAATTATCAACAACCTCCGATATGCAGACGATACCACCCTAATGGCAGAAAGTGAAGAGGATCTCAAGAGCCTCCTGTTGAGGGTGAAAGAGGAGAGTGCAAAAGCTGGTTTGAAACTCAACATTAAAAAAACTAAGATCATGGCATCTGGCCCCATCACTTCCTGGCATACAGAAGGGGAAGAAATGGAAGCAGTGACAGATTTTACTTTCTTGGGCTCCAAGATCACCGCAGACGGTGACTGTAGCCATGAAATTAAAAGACGCTTGCTCCTTGGGAGGAAAGCTATGGCCAACCTAGACAGCATAGTAAGAAGCAGAGACATCACCTTGCCGACAAAGGGCCGTCTAATCAAAGCTATGGTTTTCCCAGTAGTAATGTATGGCTGTGAGAGCTGGACTATAGGGAAGGCTGAGCGCCGAAGAATTGATGCTTTCAAACTGTGGTGCTGGAGAAGACTCTTACGAGTCCCCTGGACTGCAAGGAGGTCAAATCAGTCCATACTAAAGGAAATCAACCCTGAGTGCTCATTGGAAGGACAGATACTGAAGCTGAAGCTCAAATATTTTGGCCACCTTATGCGAAGAGAAAACTCTCTGGAAAAGACCCTGATGCTGGGAAAGACTGAAGGCAAAAGGAGAAGGGGACGGCAGAGGATGAGATGGCTAGATAGCATCACCGATGCAATGAATATGAACTTGAGCACACTCCGGGAGAAAGCGCAGGACAGGAAGGCCTGGCGTGCTTTCGTCCATGGGGTCACGAAGAGTCGGACACGACTGAACGACTGAACAAATACTTGCATTATGACCAAAATAAAGGGGTTTTTTAAATTTAGAATTATATTACTATTTTGACTGAACTTTCCTTTATACACCCATGGCAAATGGTAGGGGGGAACTTTATAACTATTTTGTTCTATCATATGCCAAGGGTTAGTGTTGTTTACTGTATTTCATCGTATTATCTCTTTTAATCTCATTGCTTGGTAGTATTTTGCGGTGTTTGGGCACAATATTCTACCTTGAGATTTAGGTCTTTGTAATACTATTAAAACTGTAATGGGTTTCTTATTACCCACATATAAAATCTTGTAATACTAAACCAGGAAAGCTTTAAGTTATTCCATCTATTAATATCCCTTTTTATATTCCCCCCAAATGTGAAATAATTTGTCTCCTTCAATTTCGACAAATCAGTTGATAAAAAAAATACCCAAGTAACAGATGGGTTTACTTGATCATTTTAAGTTCTATTGTTGGGCTATGTCTTCTCTATCCTGTTCTTGAATGGTTATTCCCATCAATTCTGTCTTTAATTTACATCCAGAAAGTTGGCTGTATTGATCTATTATTTGTAATACAGAAGCCAGCAATTCTTTAGGGTTTTGTAGTGATAACCTCACATCATCAGCATACAAGCTGATCTTTGAGTGCTGATCTCCAGCTTTCATCCTTTCCATGTTCTGATTTTCCCTTCTGTGCTAAAGGCTCTACACTTATGGCAAACAAAAGGGCAGATAACGGGCAACCTTGTTGAGTCCCTCTTTGGAGGCGAAGCATATTTGATAGTTTTTTCCTCATACATTTTATTAGTATAGACAGAGGACACAAATTTATCCGAGTCTTTAAAACAACAAATATACAACTGGTTAAGCAAACAAGCAAATACATAGTGTATAAACACATAGACCAACTATGCCAAGAGAATAAAAATCCATTTCTAAAAAGAAAAAATCTCAAGGCAGGGGGGCCACAGGAAGATAAAGAGTCTTACTGTCCAGATCTTATACAGCTGAGTCAACCTGTTAATATGTCACCGCATGTCATTGGAGCAGGCCAAAATCCATCGCCTTCTTGATCAATGAAATTAATGAATGATGACCATGTGCATTCAAATGTGTCGACGTCTGATTGATCTCTTGAATACCTAACTTGCTGAGTCAGTTTCTTCAATAATGCCAAGTTCCACACTTTCCCATAACAGTCACTCAAATTAGGGCGCCTATCACAATTCCAGTTTTTAGCAACAACTTGTCTAGCAGCCAGCAAAAAAAAAAGAAATTAAATCTTTTTGCAAATAATTAGTATTAAATTCATTATATAGATTAAGAAGGGCGAGACCTGGGTCAAGGCTAATTGATTAGTAATTTTGTTAATTAATCGGATATCCTTGACTTGATCCTAACCAATAGAGATGACTTATTGGATAAAGTAGCAGTTACGGGAACTCTGGGGGAAAGCGACCATGTTTTACTTGAGTTCTTGGTTCTAAAGGAAGCAAAAGCCAAGTGTAGCCAAATGCGTACTCTGGATTTTAGGAAAGCTGATTTTATAAACTCAGAAGAATGATAAGTAAGGTCCCATAGCAAGCGACTGTAATGAGAAAAGGAGTCCAAGATGGGTGGGAGTTTTAAAAAATGGAAATTCTCAAGGCACAATTACAAACAATTCCAACAAGAAAAAAAGGTGGAAGACAACAGAAGAAGCCAATGTGGCTTCACAAAAAGCTTAGAGATGAGCTGAAAACAAAAAAGGACACATATAGAAAGTGGAAGGAAGGACAAGGTACAAAGGAAGAGTACAGACAGGTAGCACAGAATTGCAGGGATGGCGTCAGGAAGGCTAAAGCTGAGAATGAGCTGAGGTTAGCGAGGGATGCTAAAAGCAACAAAAAGGCTTTCTTCAGATATGGGCATAGTAAAAGACAGAGGAAAGAAATGGTGGTTCACCAATTAAATAAGGATGGCAAAATGATAAGAGATGACAAAGAAAAGGCAGAAGTGCTCAATTCCTACTTTGGCTTAGTCTTTTCCCAAAAGAGGGTCTATGACCCCCCTGGCAAAGGCGAAGTACAGGCTGAAGGGGCAGGATTGCAGCTTGAGATTGATAGGCATATGGTCAAGGAATACTTAATTACTTAGAATGAGTTCAAATCTCCAGGGCCAGATGAACTGCATCCTAGAGTAATAAAGGAATTGGCAGAAGAACTCTCAGAGCCACTGTCTATTCTCTTTGAGAAATCATGGAGGATGGGTGAAGTGCCAGATGACTGGAGGAGGGCTAATGTTGTCCCTATCTTCAAAAAGGGCAAAAAGGAGGAACCTGGGAACTACAGACCGGTCAGTCTGCCATCAATTCCTGGGAACATTCTGGAGCAGATGATAAAGCAATCCATTTGTAAGCACCTTGAAAACAATACAGTGATTACTTGAAGCCAACATGGATTTGTCAAGAACAAATCCTGCCAGACGAATCTGATCTCATTTTTTTGATCAGGTAACCTCCCTTGTGCACTGTGGGAATACTGTGGAGATAATATACCTTGACTTAAGCAGAGCTTTCGACAAAGTGCCCCAGGATATCCTGATGAACAAACTAGCTCAAAGTGGGCTACATGAAACAACGATCCAGTGGATCCACAGCTGGCTACAGAATCGGACTCAAAGAGTGCTCATCAATGGGATCTTCTCAAACTGGGGAGAGGTGACAAGCGGGGTACCGCAGGCTCAGTCCTGGGCCCAGTGCTCTTCAACATTTTTATTAATGACTTGGAGGAGGAGGTGCAGGGAATGCTGATCAAATTTGCAGATGACACAAAATTGGGAGGGATAGCTAATACCCTGGAAGTCAGAAAGTGATCTTGATAGGCTGGAGTGCTGGGCAGAAAACAACAGAATGACATTTACTAGGGATAAATGCCAAGTTCTGCACCTAGGAAAAAGAAACCAAATGCACAGTTACAAGATGGGCAATACTTGGCTCAACAATACTACAAGCGAGAAGGATCTTGGAATTGTTGTAGTTCACAAACTGAATATGAGCCAATAATGTGATTTCACTGCAAAAAAGGGAAATGCTATTTTGGGCTGCATTAATAGAAGTATAGCTTCCAAATCATGTGAAGTACTACTTCCCCTCTACTTAGCACTGGTTAGGTCTCATTTGGGGTACTGTGTCCAGTTCTGGGCACCACACTTTAAGAAGGATGCAGACAAACTGGAGAGGGATCAAAGGAGGGCAACAAAGATGATCGGGGAGTGGAAACAAAGCCCTATGAAGAGAGACTGAAAGAACTGGGCATGTTTAGCCTTGAGAAGAGAAGACTGAGGGGAGTTATGATAGCGCTGTTCAAATACTTGAAAGGTTGTCACAGAGAAGAAGGGCAGGATCTCTTCTAGTTCTTGATCATCCCAGAATGCAGGAAACGGAAGAATTCCTGCTGATGTTACAGGAAGCCAGAGTCCAGCTGAAGATCAGGAAGAACTTTCTGACTGTTAGAGCAATACGACAATGGAACCAATTACCTAGGGAGCTGGTGGGCTCTCCCACACTGGAGGCCTTCAAGACGAGGCTGGACAGCCATCTGTCAGGGATGCTCTGACTTGGATTCCTGCATTGAGCAGGGGGTTGGACTTGATGGCCTTGTAGGCCCCTTCCAACCCTACTATTCTACTGAAGTACTGTGTCCAGTTCTGGGCACCACACTTTAAGAAGGATGCAGACAAACTGGAGAGGGATCAAAGGAGGGCAACAAAGATGATCAGGGAGTGGAAACAAAGCCCTATGAAGAGAGACTGAAAGAACTGGGCATATGATAGCGCTCTTCAAGTACTTGAAAGGCTGTCATGGAGGGGAAGGCCAGGATCTCTTCTCGATCATCCCAATGTGCAGCACATGGAATAATGGGCTCAAGTTACAGGAAGCCAGATTCCGCCGGCAGAACATCAGGAAAACCTCCTGACTGTTAGAGCAATATGACAATGGAACCAATTGCCTAGGGAGGCAGTGGGCTCTCCCACACTGGAGGCATTCAAGATCCAGTCTGTCAGGGATGCTTTGATTTGGATTCCTGCATTGAGCAGGGTGTTGGATTTGATGGTCTTAGAGGCCCGTTTCAACCCTACTATTCTGTTATTCTAATTTCATTTTCAATCTTGCCCCAAAAGATTTGAGCGAACGGGCAAGTCCACCAATGATGAAGATATGTACCAATGTCTCCACACCCCCTCCAACATAACATAGATTTACTTTTGCTTCTTCTTGAGAGCTTCACTGGGGTGAGATGCCATCTATAAATCACCCTGATTGAGATCTCTCTAGTATGGACTGAAACTGATTTCAATGGGTGGGCAGACCAATTTTTTTTGGCCAGTTTTTGTCATTTATGTCATATCCTAGATCTTGCTCCCAGGCTATCTTTAAACTTCTCATGTTATAATTAGCAATATCGAGAAGTTATTTATAAAGTTGTGAAACTGTTCCTTTAGAACCCGGAGTATAGTTAACATTGTGTTAGCAATATAGTTAACACTGTGTGAGTGGCCTTATAGCTTGCTGCTTGACTGATGGTACATTGAGAAGTGAAGTATTTGATATATGATACTTCTGGCAACTCTTGGCTTTTTTCCTTTGAAGATATATGAATTAATTTTTTTTGCCATTTGAGGAGATATTTCTATGGTAATTGAATCGGTAATGTTTGAAATAAAAAAGCTATTTTAGGGAGGGCTGTCATTTTAATGGCAGCTATTCTCCCTAACCAAGACAAGTAAAGTTGAGAACACTGTCTCAAATTTTGTCTTACTTTATACATAACCTCACTGTAATTCAACATTTTAAGTTTGTTTAAATCTTTAGGAATAAAGATGCCCCAAAATTTGAGCATCTCAATTTGTTTCTTTAAGCCCATGTCATTATGTAATTGTTCTTCCTCTGGTTTAGACATGCCTATATAGAGTGCTTCACATTTACTAAGATCAGCTTCATTGCTTCATACGAGCTTAGTTGTTCCATGATTTCTGAGGCGAGGCCTCTGTTGATGGTTTAGTTATAAATAAGGCAATGTTATCTGCAAACAAATGGATTTTATGATTTGCATCCTGGATTATAGCACCACTAATAGTTAAATTATTACATATCCTATTAGCAAAAGGTTCAAATGCAAGGGCAAATAACATTGGAGATAGTGGGCATCCTTGTTTAGTACCTTTATTAATTCTAAATTTTTCTGAATCAAATCCATTGAATCTGAGCAAAGCTTGCACATTTTTGTACGATCTTTGAATCAGCTGTATAAAGCGCTTACCCATATTCATTTTTTTCCCCAACACCTTATATAGAAAGGGCCAATTTAAATTATCAAAAGCCTTATGAGCATCTAGGGAAAGAATGGCTAGAGCTTTCTTATGATTTTTATAATAGTGAATAATATTCAAAACTCAACAAATAGGATTAGTTAATTGCCTAAATATAAATCCAGACTGGTTTGGGTGAATGTAATGGGTAATAAAATTATTCAGTCTAGAAGCCATGATGGATATCAATAATTTAGAATCAAAATTCATTAATGAAATGGGTCTATATGACTCAAATTCAAGATGATCTTCACCCATTTTGGGAAGAACAATAATCTGAGACAGCTTTCAGGTCTCCGGTATTTGACCCCCTTTAAGCACATCATTGAACAGTACCACTAATTTTGGTATTAGAAGTTCTTTAATTTTTTTTTTTATAAAATTCTGCAAGAAACCAATTGACACCAGGAGCTTTACAATTCTTAGCTTTTTAAAGAGCATCTTCTATTTAATCTGATGTTATTGGGGAGTTCAAAGATTCTCTGTGTTGTTCTGTAAGTGTTTTAAGTTGTGAGTCTTCTAAATATTTGTCTATCTTAGTATCATCAGGGTCTGGGTTAGAATACAGTTCTGAATAAAATTGCACAAAGTGATTACTGATCTGTCTAGTCCCCCAAACCAATGAATCCTGATTGTCTTTAATTGAGCAAATAATATTCCTTAAGTTGCAGTGTTTCAGCTCCTATGCTAGCAATTTAGAGCTTCTATCCCCAAATTCATAGTATTTTTGTTTAAGGTAAAGGACTGATGTTGAAATCTTACCTACTTCAAGGGCTTTAAGTTCCATTCTTTTTTATGAAAAAGACAGTAAATTTTTGCCCCGCCTTATTTTTTGTTTCATTTTCAGAAGTTTTACTTCTGACAAAAGCCTCTTTTTTTGAATTGGAATCTTCTTAATTTCTGCCAATTCACTTATGCAGGTGCCCCTTATAACAGAATTAATTGCACCTCATATTACTGCATGTGACAATCCTACTTGTTCATCTGTATGGAAATAATGTTCTATTTCAGTTTTAATTTTCTCGAGACATAGTTGGTTTTGTAGAAGAATAGGATTGAAATGCCACGCATAAGTAGGGGATCGGTCTAAACAAAGATTTATGGTTAGACTTATAGCTGAATGATCTGATACCATTTTTTGATAGATCTCTGTGATGGAAGAGGCATGGGTCAAAGAAATTAATAGATAGTCTATTCTAGTATATGTTTGATAGCAATATATTTGATAGTTGACTGTTGATCATTATTCTTGCTGTAGGTTCTTTATAAGGTCCGTATAATCAAAGCTATGGTTTCCCCAGTAGTAATGTATGGCTGTGAGAGCTGGACTATAAGGAAGGCTGAGCGCTGAAGAACTGATGCGTTCCAACTGTGGTGCTGGAGAAGACTCTTACGAGTCCCCTGGACTGCAAGGAGGTCAAATCAGTCAATCCTAAAGGAAATCAACCCTGAGTACTCATTGGAAGGACAGATACTGAAGCTGAAGCACAAATATTTTGGCCACCTAATGCGAAGAGTAAACTCCCTGGAAAAGACCCTGATGCTGGGAAAAATCGAAGGCAAAAGGAGAAGGGGACGGCAGAGGATGAGATGGCTAGATAGCATCACCGATGCAATGAATATGACCTTGAGCACCCTCCGGGAGAGAGCGCAGGACAGGAAGGCCTGGCGTGCTATGGTCCATGGGGTCATGAAGAGTCGGACACGACGTAACGACTGAACAACAACAACAACAAGGTTCTTTATAGCTAGCTTTTATACAGTCAAGAAAGGGTTTTCTATGTTGAATTTGTGAGGAGTGGTAAATAAGAATTGCCATTCCAATCTATCGAAGGCTCTCTCTGCATCAAGAAAGACCACGATGGCTTTCCGTTTATGTTCATTACAAAAATTAATAAGTGAAAGGACTCTTCTAGTATTGTCTACAATTTCTCTATTATAAATGAATCCAGTTTGATCAGTATGTACATATTGACCAATTATCTTATTTAATCTTGATGCCAATATTGCTGCCAAAATTTTATAGCCTTGGTTCAAAAGGGAGATTGGACTATAAGAAGTTGATAAAGTAGGATCTTTCTCTAATGTATGCACTAGCACTATTTTTGCTTCTTTCCATGAGTTAAACATTCATTAAACAAATTAGACAATGGTTGGGCTAAGACATCAATACAATTCTTATAGAATTCTGCAGTAGATCTGTCCATACCTGGGGCCTTATCTGTTGTGAGTTTAAACATTCATTAAACAAATTAGACAATGGTTGGGCTAAGACATCAATACAATGCTTATAGAATTCTGCAGTAAATCTGTCCATGCCTGGGACCTTATTTAATTTTATGCTTTTAACTGTTTCTCTTATTTTATCTTCTGTTATTGGAGCATTTAAAGTTCTTTTATCGTCTTCAGTTAAGACTGGGATATTCAAATTGTTTAAGAAAGAACTTATTTCCTCTTCTGAAGGCTTATCTGATTTATACAGTTGTCTATAATGTTTTACAAATTCATTAATTAATTCTTCTTTAGACTGTGTTAGTTTTAGAGTCTTTTCAGCTATTACTAGTGGTATTAATCTCTTCTTTGCTCCTTGCAACATAATGTGCTAACGATCTATCTGCTTTATTACTTTTTTCAAAGTACTTCTGTTTTGTGAAACTTAAAGCCTTACTAGCTTCAACTGTATTTAATAAGTTTAATTGTGCTCTAGATGCTTCTAATTCAGTTTTTTTAAGATCAATGGTGTCTTTATGCTGCCTTTCTAAACTCTGAATTTTCTTGATCAGTTCTTCTTTGGTTTGATTATTTAATTTCTTTTGTCTGGAAGAGGCTTTAATAATTATACCCCTTATGAAGGCCTTACATGCATCCCATACAACACATTGGGTGACATCTCCTGTATCATTACCACTTAATTCTTTTATTACCTCTCTTTAAATTCCTTCATTTAATAGCAAAAGTGGATTTGGTTTCCATTGATAAGTGGGTTGTATGTCCTGAATTTCCCATTCACAACTCACAGGGGCATGATCTGATAGAATTTTTCTAATCTTAGATAACAGATATGGAGTAACTAATATCAAATCAATTCTAGTATAGGTCTGGTGTGGTACTGAAAAAAAGGTGTAGTCTTTGACTATCATATTAAAGAAATGCCATAAACCTGTCAGCTGCACTTTTTCCAAACCTCTAAAAAAAACTTCTAGGTAACGTGTTTCCAGAATCTTTACCAGATTTTGAAAATCTATTTTTATGGCATGACATACTCCATTAAAGTCACCTGCCATTAAGATACCTCCTAGGGATGTACGAAAGTCCCTTACCTGAACTCGAAACTTGATTCGCAGTGGGGGGAAGGGGTTCCGTCCCTCCCCCCGAAATTCTGGCCGGGGGGGAGGCACCCCATCCCTCCCCACCGAAATTCTGGCTGGGGGGGAGGCGCCCTGTCCCTCCCGCCACGAATCCTGTCCTGCCGGGATGCAAATGGCGGCGGCCATAGCCGCCGCCGTTTGCGTCCCTGCAGTCAGCCGTGATAGGCTACATAAATGTTTACGTAGCCTATCATGGCTGAGTGGGAAAAAAAAACCGCGCGTACACAAATGGTGGCACCCATGGGCGCTGCCATTTGCGTTCCTTATTTTGGCACGTGTAGTCTACGTAAACATTTACGTAGACTACAGCAAAAATAAGGGCAATGCTATTTAAATGTTTACGTAGACTACACGTGCCAAAATAAGGAATGCAAATGGCGGCGCCCATGGGCGCCGCCATTTGTGTACGCGCGGGTTTCCCCCCCACACACACTCAGCCATGATAGGCTACGTAAACATTTACGTAGCCTATCATGGTGTTTTTAAAAAATCTAGCCATGATAGGCTACGTAAATCTTTACATAGCCTATCATGTTTTCTTTTTTTTTTTTACCTTGGAAATGGCTGCGGCGGCAGCCAATCAGAAGACCGGCTGCCGCAGCCGCCGCCGCCAAACGGCCACCACCGCCACCAGGGACATTCGCACAAGGTAAGTCCCGTCCCGGGGGGGGCAGACCATTTCTCCACCAATTTCGAGGGGCCGAATGCGCTGGCATTTGGCCTCCCCGAGATTCGTGGAGAAATTCTCTGACATCCCTAATCCTCCTTCAGAAAACATTGTGACTTTGTTAAAGAGCTCTATAGAAAATTTCCCAGATGAGTTACTTGGTGCATAAATGCAAACCATAGTGATTTTCTTTCCATTAAGAACCCCTTTAACCAAAATATATCTACTGTTATCATCCTTCCAAACATTACTAATTTCTAAATTCCTCTGAGGTTTGATTATTATTGCAACACCTTTTGTTTTAAAATTTGCACGTGATGTATACACATTGCCTAGCTTCATACCTTTCAAATATGCTATATGTTTTTCTTTTATATGTGTTTCTTGAAGAAATATTAGATCTGCTTGTTTTCTCTTTAAGTTCTTTGTAGGGATGTACGAAAGTCAGTTACCTTTTCGATGGGGTGATTCGTGGTGGGGGGGAGACACTCCGCATCTCCCCCCGAAATCCTACTCCAGCCGGCTCCGCTCTGCGGAGATTCCATGGAGCTGCTGGCCGGGGCCACCGCAACCAGACATCCGGCTGCTGGGCAGCCTGCAGGCAAAAAACCGCAAAACCCCAGTGTACGCAAATGGCGGTGGCTACGGCAGCTGCCATTTGCGTTCCCTTTTTTTCACTGTTTTAGCCTACGTAAATATTTACATAAGCTATTACGGCGAAAAAAAAGGGGAACGCAAATAGTGTAGTGGGCGCCATTTGCGTTCCTTCCCCCCCCTGCCATTTTAACCTACGTAAATATTTACATAAGCTATTACAGCGGGAAAAAAAGGAACGCAAATAGCGCCTACTACGCTATTTGCGTTCCCCTTTTTTCGCTGTAATAGCTTACGTAAACATTTACGTAGGCTAAAACAGCAAAAAAAGGGAATGCAAATGGCGGCCGCCGTAGCCACCACCATTTGCGTACGCTGTTTGTTTTTTTAGCTTGCTGTGATAGGCTACATAAATACGTATGTAGCCTATCACGGCCTCCGCAGGGATGCAAATGGCGTCCCTGCGTTAGCCATCATAGGCTACGTAATTATTTACGTAGCCTATCACAGCTATGATGAGGAAGCGAGTCAGTCAGTGCACAAGTCAGTGCAGACAGCAGCAGGTAAGTGCTCCATTTCGCGCGCCTTTCATGTGTGTGGGGGTGGGGGCTTCGTTCCGCCACGGATTTCGGGGGGCCGAATGAACTGGCATTCGGCCTCACCGAGATCCGTGGCAGAATTCTCTGACATCCCTAGTTCTTTGTCACCTTTTTTCACTTTATACCATTATTTAAACCATTTACATTCAATGAAATAAATCTAATTCTGTCCATGTTATTAGACCTAATTCTCAAAGCAAAACAAACACAAACTCACATTCGTAAACCCCAAACTATCTATCTATCTATCTATCTATCTATCTATCTTCGAAAAAGGAGGTGGAGAGAGAAGAATATATTAATATACTTTACACTAAGAAAAGACGGAACAAAGAAAAAGAATATAAAAATGTATTTAAAGTTCAAATAAAAAATTAAAGCAATACAACTTGCTATAATGCATACATATTATTAAACTTATGATGAGTTTATTATCCTGTAACTCAGAGATATTGATTCCCTTCTAAGCCCTTTCTGTTCAGATATTTATTTATTTATTTATTTATTTCATCTATCTCTATACTGCCCAACAGCCAAAGCAATCTGGGCGGTTCACAAAAATTAAAACCACAAAGTGCAGCATAAAACAATATAAAATATGAAAGCTTAAAACCACAATATAACAATACAACCAGAATAAAACCTAGCAGGAATGCAGAGATTTAAAATACAGATTTAAAACACCAAAAACGACTAGGAAGCTAAAATGCTAAAATACTGGGAGAATAAAAAGGTCTTCATCTGGCACCTAAAGAAGTACAACATAGGTGCCAGGTGAACTTCTCTAGGGAGCTCATTCCACAGCCAGGGTGCTACAGCAGAAAAGGCCTTCTTCCTGGTAGCCACCTGCCTCACTTCCTTAACCGCAGAGGATGATCTTAGGGTCCAGGCAGGCACATATGGGAGGAGGCAATCCTTCAGATAACCTGTCCCCAAGCCATTAAGGGCTTTGAATGTTAATACCAGCACTTTGAATCGGGCCCAGACGTGGACTAGTAGCCAGTGCAGATGGAAAAGTACTAGTGTAATGTGATCTTGTTAGCCAGTCCCTGTTAACAATCTTGCTGCCCTGTTTTGGACTAGCTGAAGTTTCCAGACCATTTTCAAAGGCAGCCCCACATATAACGCATTGCAGTAATCCAGACGGGAGGTTATCAGAGTATGGATAATTGTAGCTAGGCTATCTCTGTCCAGATAAAGGTGTAGTTGGTATACCAGCCTAAGCTGATAAAAAGTGCTCCGTGCCACTGAGTTCACCTGTGCCTCAAGTGACAGTTCTGGGTCAAAGGGCAGCCCCAAACTACGAACCTGATCCTTTAGGGGGAGTGCAACCCCCTCCAAAATAGGCTGAACATCACCTAGCCAGGCAGACAAACCACCCACTAACAGTACCCCTGTCATGCCTGGACTGAGTTTAAGTTTATTGGCCCTCATCCAACCCATTACCATGCCCAAGCACTGATTCAGAACAGCCACTGCCTCACCTGGGTTTGATGACAAAGAATGGTAGAGCTGGGTGTGATCTACATATTGATGACACCTCAGCCCACACCTCCGGATAACCTCCCCCAGTGGTTTAATGTAGATGTTGAACAGCATAGGGGATAAAATAGAGTTCTTGGAATCCCATGGCATAATTGCCGAGGCACAGAGCAATAATCCCCATCACCACCTTCTGGAATTGGCCATCCAAGTAGGAGTAGAACCAATGCAGTGCCTCCAACTCCCAACCCAGACAACCTATCCAGAAGGATACCATAGTCAATGGTATCAAAAGCCACTGAGAGGTCCAGGAGAATCAACAGGGTCGCACTCACCCTGTCCCTGTCCTGGCAGAGGCCATCCCACAGGGCGACCAAGGCAATTTCTGTTCCAAAACCAAGCCTGACTGAAATGGATTTAGATAATTCATTTCATTCAAGAGTTCCTGGAGTTGTCCTGCAACCACTTGCTCAAGCACCTCGCCCAAGAAGGGGATGTTGGCCACCGCGCCTCCTCCTCCTGCCTAGGCAATTCACAGCACTTTTTGTGTATAAGTCTATGTGCACACATAGACTGATACGCAAAAAGTGCTGTGAATCGCCTATATACTCAAGATTCACAGTACTTTTTCTGTATAAGACTATGTGCACATAGACTTCCAATTGCCATGTTTTTTAAAAACATGGTGATCACAGCGGAGGTGCAGGGACCAGCAAGTGGAGCAGGGGCTGGGCAGGCATCTGGAGAACCCAGACAGGGGTGGGTTCTCACATCCCTAACACCACCAGAATGATCTCTGTCTCTCAAACACATACCTTTTTCTCCAGTTATTCAGTCTTCTCCCCTCCTCTACCACTGTTGCTGACTGCTGGGTTATGTTCAGCCCTGATTTGGTAACTAGAGTTTCCTTTTGCTAAAGCTCCCTCCTCCTCCTCTTCCTCCTCCTCCTCAACCCCTCACTGAACTTTCTCAAGTTGATACTCTTGGTGCCAGGCTGTCTGGCATCCATCACCGAGTTGGATGAGGCACTTCGTATACAAGCCCCTTCGCTTTGGGGCTTGCTGTTCTGCTCCACCTTGTATCATGTGGAGGCACCTCCGAAGCAGCCCGCTTTGACTCATTATTTGGGCTTTGGACCAAAGTGGCACACAACCCTAGTTTTTATATTCAACCACTTTCTATTGCACGTAAATGAAATTTTTAAAGGAATATGCCAGTTATATTGTATGATTCTATATTCAATACTTTCTTAAATTAATCTTTCTGTCAAAAATTTAAAATACCTTCTCGTCTGTTAAATTATTGATGATTAAGTCTGCCAAAAATTGTAATTCTTGATCCCCAACTTTCAATTTGGGATTCTCCAATACTGCCTTCATTATACATCCTTTAACACAACTTTGGAATGTTACTACAATATCTCATGGTAATTTCTTGTTTCTGGCTATATGTGATGAAATTCAATAAGCCTTTTCCAATACAGCATTTTCTCCAAAATCTGTTCCTAAAATAGTTATAAAGAGTTTCTCTAAATATGTCGGTAATTTTTCTCCTTCTTCTTTAAGTCCTCTTATCTGGATATTATATCTTCTACTCCTGTTACCCAGTTCTTCTAATTTATCTTCCATTAATTGTGTATCTACCAAACACTTTTAGGGATGTACGAAACACCTACCTGATTCCGCACCGGGCAATCCGCGGTGGGGGGGGAGGTGCTCCATCCCTCCCCCCGGAATCCTCGACGGGGGGGGAGGTGATCTAGTCCTCCCCCGCCGGAATCCTGCCTGGCCGGCTCCGCTCCGCGGCCAAGCCGCAGACATCCGGCCGCTGGGCAGCCCTGCAGGGACGCAAATGGCGGCTGTCGTAGCCACCGCCATTTGCGTCCCTGTATTGAGCCGTGATAGGCTACGTAAATATCAAGATTTGTCATTGCTCTCCTCCCAAGAAGTAAATGTCTTCTGATTTCCTGGCTGCAGTCAGCATCTGCAGTAATCTTTGCGCCTAGAAAGACAAAGTCTGTCACTGCCTCCACGTTTTCTCCCTCTATTTGCCAGTTATCGATCAAGCTGGTTGCCATAATCTTGGCTTTTTTGAGGTTTAACTGCAACCCAGCTTTTGCACTTTCTTCTTTCACCTTCGTCATAAGGTTCCTCAGCTCCTCCTCGCTTTCAGCCATCAAACCCAGCTTGTACATCTGGCAATTCTCGTTCCATGAATTGCTGGAGTCTACCTTGCAAGATCTTGAGCATTACCTTACTGGCATGTGAAATAAGTGCCACTGTTCGATAGTTTGAACATTCTTTTGTGCTTCCTTTTTTTAGTATGGGGATATAAGTTGATTTTTTCCAATCTGTTGGCCATTCTTGTGTTTTCCAAATTTGCTGGCATATGGCATGCATCACCTTGACAGCATCATCTTGCAAGATTTTAAACAGTTCAGCTGGGATACCATCATCTCCTGCTGCCTTGTTATTAGCAATGCTTCTTAAGGCCCATTCAACCTCACTCTTCAGGATGTCGGCTCTAGCTCACTGACCACACCGTCAAATCTATCCCCGATATTATTATCCTTCCTATACAGATCTTCCGTATATTCTTGCCACCTTTTCTTGATCTCTTCTGCTTCTGTTAGGTCCTTGCCATCTTTGTTTTTGATCATACCCATTTTTGCCTGGATATTTCTGAGTACAGGATTGATTTATCCTGATTTATCCTGTTACTCAGTGGGACTTATTTCTGAGTATAGGATTGATTTATCCTGATTTATCCTGTTGATTTATCCTGAGTCCACCAAGGTCAGAGCACACCAACATGTCCCAAGCCCTGCTAAGCTCCTGCTGGCAAGGTGGAAAGAAGGGAGGTGCCTTTCCTACAGTTTTTTTCTCAAAAAAGCTATTTCCCTCCCATTGTGAGCAATAGGAAGAAAGCTTTTAGAGACTAGCTCTACATTTCCCCCCATATTGGGAGCATAGCAGAGGAGTGTGAGGGCTTTGAATACTGTGTATTCAGAGACTCCCCTGCTCTGCCCACACCACACCCCAAATCTGCCCATTTCCCCCCTTCCAACATGGAACTCTGATGTCAGAGAGGGAAGGACCACAGAGAGATCCATGGGTGCAGGGAAAGGGGATCTGAGCTCTGTCTCAGACCTTGGAGACAGAGATCTGATGTCTCTTTTGGCCCCTGGAAGGCCATCCCGGGGTTTGTAGAATTGCAACCTAAATGCTTTATTATTAATTAATTGTTTAAATGGGCAGTATCCAACAGAGACCACCTGCAAGCAGCCAGTTCTGCCAATTCCCTTCTGTACGTGACACCCACTGCTTGTGGAATGGAGATTAAGATCTTCCGGAGGCAACTTGAAATGAGTGGAAACACTTGTTTCTGGAACGGGGCAGGCCGGCGCATAAGGCTGGATGCTGGCAAAATGGAAGCCGAAGTGGGCCCCACTTGATGGGCAGCATTGGATACTGCCCCTTCTTTTTTAAATTGGAGCGTTTTAGAGAACAAAATAGTAAGTTTAGAATCTATGACATGTGAAGCATTAAAAGGAAGAAATTCAGATAACATAAACTTGCTAGGGAAGAATAAAGAAGAATTCAATTACCAGAATAGAAGGGCTGCCTTCAGAATTAAAGGACTAAAGGCATTAATCTCATGGAACACTTGGAAGAATTTATTGTAAAAAGGGATCAGATAATAATGCATCTATAGTGACACAGCCTTCAGAATCAATTCTGAAGAAGCACATAAGAATAATCTATGTAGGGACATCATTGCAGTTTTTGAAAATATATGTCTAAATACCATAGTATCCAGTATACTACATAGTATATAGCCTACAAGATAATGCAGTTAGAAAAACTGATGACACTGATCTACACTTTTGTTTGGATATTTCTCCTATTACATTACATAAGTCAAGGAATTTGAAATTCTTAACCGATAAACTTACTGGGCAATCCAATCCAATCACTACACTAGTGGACCACTTATGATACAGCCACATTGGCATAACTTAATCTGTATCCTATACAATCCCAGCACAAAAGTTGAAGGGGAGAAGACAGCACTCCCAAAAGCACAGGATGGAGCTGTAGCAGCCATATCGGGGGTCAGACTAAGTAGCCTCATGCAGTCTCATGCTTCATGTTCTTGCTGAGCTTTTTCTCCCTTGAATATATTATTGTAAGCTGACGAGACACAGGAATTTCTTATCTTGTCAAAGGTCATACAATTGTATATCTTGTTCTCTGCTGTTCTCTTCTGTTCTCTCCTTATCATGGCTACCCTATAACCCAGTTCTTGTATTATAAACAATAGTGCTAGGAGAAGAAATGTTGAGGACTGCAACCCCACACGGGAGGGGGAGGAGGAGCCGTTTCATATGTGTCACAATGTCTATAAAACAATGTGCTGATGTATTTCGGGGCTTCTGGCTCTTTGGAAATGATTCCAGCCTTAAGCCCGTGCGTTAAAGAATCTCTTTTTCCTTCACTCCGTGGTCTCTCTGACTCTGGGTTCTGCAACATAAATGGTGCCGTGACTCGGATGTGGCAGGCTCTGAGCCAGACAGGTGGCATTTGCCTGCTCTTGATCGCCGCACCGGGAAGACGAGCTCGGCGAATGCCTCCCTTTCTTGGTGCCACCGACCTTTTTGTTGAGTGAATGGGAGAAAGCCTGCACTGGGATCGCCCAAACGGCAGCGAGCGGCAAGAGAACCTTGGGAAGCGGAGAAAGGAACTTGAGCCCTGCCTGTATCGCAGCTGCAATTGAGTTGAAACCCACATTGGAAGCCTCATTGGAGAAAGGCAAGTATATGGGAAAAAGAGGGCCCCGCCTTTAGGGAGTAAGGCCACTGGGCAGAAAAAAAGAGGGCCCCGCCTTATGAAGAAGGTCAGTGTTGGTGGTATACGTATACAAAAGAACCTACTCCTTGCGGGTAGAAGGGGGGCCTGATCGCACCCCTGAGTGGGCGCCAGTACCCAGCACGCCAGTACTCAGTAGGAAGCTGAGGAAGCTGGGGAAGCCACTTTCCGCTCTGGTAAAAAGTGGGAAAAGTGGGTGGCAGGGACATATGGATGCAGTGGAGAGACTGATGATTGTGTGAGTGGCTCCTGTGGTTTCTGACGCATAACGTTGACCGTCCGGGTGCCCAGGCCAGTAGCAAAGTGCGTGGTGTGTAAAATCCTCTTGTGTCGGCCAGTGAGACTCCTTACTCACTGACCAATTCCCATTCCCTAATGGTGTCTGTCTTCAATTTAGGAGGGAGGCTATGGGTGGTAGGGGAAGCAAACCTTGCACCCCCTTGGGATGTATGCTAGCAAATTTCAAGAAAGGTTTTAGTGGAGATTATGGGGACCCCCCCTCATGAATCCTCAACGGTTGCAGACTTTGTGTAAAATTGAGTGGCCGTCTTTTGGTGTAGGATGGCCTACTAAAGGCTCTTTAGAGCCCAGCAAAATCAGCCGTGTATATGCCATTGTGGTTGGGAGACCTGGGCACCCCGACCAATTTCCCTACATAAACTCGTGGGATTCCATAGTCCGCGGTTCTCCTCCATGGCTAAAGAAATGCCTAGAATCCCAGGCAAAGGTTTTGGTGCTCAGAAAAGAAAAATTGGCCAAAAAGAAATTACAACCAGTGTTAGAAGCCCCGTGTGAAGATCTGGCAGAGCTAACGGCATTTCCACCTGCTTATGCCCTGCTTCCACCACGGGCCCATGTTACTGTGAGACCGCCCCGTCGAGATCCAGATCCTGTGGCTCCTGAGCCCCTGCCATCCCCCCTACAGAGGCATTGCCCCTTGCTTTGACTTAGAACTGTCGCCATCAGTTTCAAGCCCCACCGGCAGTAATTCGCCGATTTCAGCTACGGTCCTCAACTCCCAGATATTGTCTGCCGAGACTTTCATCTCTACGGGATCGGGAGGTTCCCCTCTTACACCTCAATCAGCATTAATAAAAGAAACTGAAGAATTGAAGTGTTGGGCAGAAGATTTAATAAAATCGGCAGTGACCCTTAAAAAGATGTGTTCTCACAAAAAAAGGGGAGGCGAGCTCGTCTACTGCTCAAGACTTGCACCCCCTTGAGATGTATGTCAAACAAAGAAGAAAAAAGGTTTTTTTAAAAAAGATTCAGAATAGAGAGAGAAAACAGCAAAAAGCTCAAGGTCGAGCTGAGAGGAAAAAAAGAACAAGATCTGAGGCTGTTAATTAGAAAAATGTTGCAGGACAGTCTGGCTTTTAACAAAGCGTGGGAGCGTGAGAGTGTAAGGCCGAAGAAGTAGCTGTTAGCCTAGCGCGCCGAGAGAGGGGGGGCAGGAAAATTGCCCACAACGTTCTGAGTTGTGCAACATCATCACCTCGCCTAATTGAGATGAAATCCCTAAGAAATGGAAACTGAAAATGAAGACCCAGAAGATGAAGGCAAAATAGAAAATAAAGGTGAAGAATCAGCCCCCAGAGCACAGGCTAGACCCCTCTTCGAGTGAAAAGTGTGCCATAAGACTGGCCCAAAGCAGAATGAAGCGGAAAGACCATGTTAAAGATCTCTGTCAAGGTAACCGTGTTTAGCTTTAAACTGTGTTAGAATTGCATAGAGCCTGTAGCTACTGACCATCGGCTATATGATTTCTGAAGAGCGTAACCATTAAGCTTTTGCCGTGGGATTCCCTGCAATGAAGAAATCTCACTGATTTGAGTGTCCAGTGTTACACTGCCTAAGTGTGTGTGCTGAAGAGACCGAGAAACCAGACAGCATGTTCCTGGCCAAGCCAAAATCACGCTACTACCATGCTCCTGAAAGCTGCAATAAACTGTGTAAGCTGGGAGACCCAACCTGATTGAGAAGAAAAGAAGATACTGGAGCAACTGTCTTAAAAAACAATGAGATCTGTGTAGCTGGCTGGCTGACGCTGTCAGTGATGTTACAACTTTAAATTAAGACTGTTTTCCTGTTTGAGACCCCAGAGAAGAAAGCTGACCCAAGTTATTTGTTGCCCGTGCCAAAGCAAGAATTTGGCTGCCCTGTACCTCATTGTGTCCTGTTTTAAGCTTGGGATTTACAAATACAAACAAACTAAGAAGCTTGCCTTTGAAGTCCTGCAAATCACCCCACCGCCTCCCCGGAAATTAATGGCTGCCTGAAAAATGCAAATATAAAGCGATGCCCATCACCCCTCAGCGTCCTGAGTTTCGGCACTCAGTGTTTCAGTGCTTTCGTGTACCAGGTTAGAAGAGAAAAAAAAAGAGTAAGTTTTTAAAATGTCTGTGAGAACCTGACAGAAGTAGAATAAAATTTACAGAAGAGTTGCCCAAGTTAAAGCGTCACGGCTAGAGAGCTGAGCTGTGCCGCTCTGTTTAGACAGAGGCCTTGCTAAAAAGTTAAAGGCCCTTGTCTGTCAGAAGGGGTGTAGGGCCACACTTTCCCTTTTTAAACTAATGCAAAAGTGGAGAGCCTTTGCTGGAAACATCGCATCTTCATTGCCCAGAGCCTTCTCTGTTTGCCTCCATCATCATCTGGGCTTTTTAGAGACACTCTGCACATGAACTAAGATTTTATATTGTCAAAGACTTGCCATGGACAGTGCTGTGAAGCTTTTGATAAACTTGAACTCTCATTGCTGTAGACCGTGTGTCTGTGTTTGTAGTAAGCTCAGTGTACAGCAGGCTGAGTTTGATCTATGACTTTTAGATTTCCTTCTGCCAGAACTCATGCAGCATAGAGTTGCCGAGGCAAAAATGGTGACCTAGAACTCTTTGCGTGTGTAAGTATGCCCGTCCCTTGATTTTAATGGGCCCTGAGCTTTCAGCCAGAAGAGCAGTATGATTGCTGGATCTGCTCCATCATGCCTTACCATGCAAAAAGTGTTTTCCATTCATTGTGTTAAATTGCAGAAAAAGTTTGTTGTGTATATTTTATGATTTCTTAGATATCATAAAATATATGTGATATTTGCAGATTAGTGTTAGTTGCAACTCCAAATGATACTAAGTGTGGTTCCCGATGGATGACAAGGAGAAAAGACAAAGGCAAGTAGAAAAGAAAGAAATAGAGAAAGTAGCAGACAGATAGAGAAGGGAGAAAAAAAAAGAAGAAAGAAAAGGCAAGAGGCAAAGAAAAAACTTTTGTAGAAAAGAAGTGTGGCCATAGTTGTCCCCAGGGTAAATTAAAAGCAGCTGATTGTGCCTGGAGCTTATTACCTGGGGTAAAGTAGCCACAATAATGTAATAGTTCTTTAAGATGAAAAAAATGTAACTAGAAAGAGAAAAAGAGCCTATCCCAAATGTGTGTCATTGGGACTAATGTAAGGCAAAAAGGTCTAAGTAAGTGAGTTTAACTTGAAAAAGACAAATAAAGAGACAAGGCTGGTGCATGGAGCAGAAAGTTTTATATAAAAAGTTTGAAACATGATCTGCAATACAGGCAGATCAGCAAAGAAAAAGAAAGCAAAAGAAAGAGAAAAAATTTGTCTTCCCATACTAATAAATAAAAGTGTTATCAAGCACTTTGGAAAGCGAAGTTGTTTACAGGAAGCTGTGCCTGAGAACCAAACACTTCTAGCCTATATTGAAAATGCTTGCTAGTGTTGTGTTGCCTCATGGGTAACATGTATGGTATAAAACCCATTTAGCCCAATAGTTCGTGGTTCAGAGAAGCTGTCTGATCCAACCATTAAGTACGCCTGTGTGCTGTAAGTTACCCAATAAAGTCTCCTTGTAAGTAACCCCCCCCCCCCGCTGGAATCCCAAAACACAAGTGGGGCTAGAGCGCCTCACCCAGTATCAAACCCTGCTGTTAAAAGCCGTAAAGGCAGGTATAAAGAAGTCAATTAATATGACCAAAGTGTCTAAAGTGCTGCAAGGTGCCACCGAGGCCCCAGAGTGTACTTGGAGCGTCTTTCAAATGCCTATCACCAGTATACCCCCCTCCCTCAACCCAGAGGCCCAAGAAGACGTGGATGAAAGAAAAAAAGAAGACCCGGCAGAGGCAGAAGATTCTTAAAAAAGAACCAGTGTGCCCAGTGTGGACAAGATGGACATTAGTGGCATGAATGCCCAAATAAAATAAATCAAATACACAAAGGAGAAAACCAAAGGGGCCAGAATGGGCGAAGAGGGAGACAGCTTGAGAGGGGCTGTGACATTGACTGTGAAGGGCCGTGACATTGACTTCATGATTGACACTGGAGTGGCATCAAGAGCAAGCAAACGTTAGCCTTAAACAAGAAGTCCAAACACTGAGCAGAGTTCTTCAAGCCCAGCGTCGCTTTGTCTTAGAAAATAAGCCATTCCCATCACAGAAGTTCATCCTTTCCAACCAAGAGTTAAAGTATGAGTTAAAGAGGGAAAAATAACCCTTTGACTCCCAGATGGAGAGGACTGAGAACTGTCATACTTTCCACCCCCGCAGCTATGAAAGCAGCTGGAGTTAAACCCTGGATACATTGTACACAAGTCAAGAAAGCGAGAGGGGGAGAGTAGACTGTAAACAGAAATCCTGAAAATCCTTTAAAAATCATTCTAAAAAAGCAGTAAGAAGACTCAGGCTAGACCTTACTGTAGACACACCGGGAGACTGTCCCCCTGTGTATGGTCAGACCTGCAACTGGAGAATTGAAGAAGGGGACTAGACCCTACTGCAGCTTGCCAGGTGAATAGCTGCCCAGCGTACGGTCAGATCCCAAAGAAAATCAAACATGCGTGTTGTAGTGTTAGTAGTGTTGCATTGTGTCTCCTTAATAAGGTGCAAAAAGGGGCGCCAGCCCCTGAAAGAGAAAGTTTGTCCCAGCAATTTGCTGATAATTACTGGCTTCACCTGGCTAACATCACGAAAGTAAAACATTTTTGTTTGCCAAGAGGTATACCTGCAAACAGGCTTATTAGCTCTTGCCTAATACCTGTCTGTAGACATCCTGGGAAAATTCAAAAAGATACCATGTTAAGAGTTTATGGTGTAAGTTTAACTTATTCCCAAAATGCTAATTGGGGTGTGGTTGCAAAGATCCTACCCCCTACAGAGTTCACTCTACACACCCCCATCATTGCTGAAACAAATGCTACGTGTGCACAAATGCTTAATTGCCAAAAAATTTTCCAGAAAATATAAAGCTATCCCTGGCCCCCTTCCACTGTAATAAAATTCAAAACATATATTTTAATGATGCCCACATACTTTTGCCTCATGGATGGTTTTAGACATGTAGTTCCCGCACCTGGTCATTCATTCCTGCCAACTTGTCTAATAATCACCCATGTTGCCTCAGCCACTAATTAAACTGGTGCCAATTCTTCCCCTGTGGCCCGAGAAAATCCGTTGACGGCAGCCTCGAGCACTCCAACTAACTAAAAATTGTAATAGTCATGTGCAGTTATATTCTGACTCAGAGAAATTGGCCTTAACAATGTCACTGGTTGGGGTTCCAGGTTTAGCCTTGGCTAATAGTCTGGAGATCAACTGGTTAGCTTGCAGCTTAGCCAAAAGCATAAATGCCACCTCAAGAGCATTGTCATTGTTAAATAAAGAGTTGCGTGATCTAAGAGGTGCAGTTCAAGAAAATAGAGCTGGTATAGATTACCTCTTCCTTCTTCATCATTTAAGTTATGAAACACACCAAAAGCTCTGTTGTTTTAACTTAACTGACAATGGCAATGCTGTAGATGAACAGATCAACAAGCTGCACAATATAGTAGCTAACAAAACAATAAGACAAAACAATTAGCTCAATTAGTTAACCCCTTGGCTTCCAAATCTTAGCTGGCTTAAAAGCATTGTTCATCCTAATTCTACCAGTGTTGTTCATAGAGATACTGTTATGTCTCTGTGTTCCTTGTCTTATGCGCTGTTTAACCAATCTGTTTTATGTCTCAGCTAGTAAAACTGCTGCCCTCTACGCTCTAAAAGCCCAACAAGAGGCTAAGTAATATGTATGTCACAAAAAGCTTTGTATAGTTATCAGAAATGCTATAATTGTAATGAAATTATGCATTTAAGGGGGGAATGTAGCAGCCATATCGGGGGTCAGACTAGGTAGCCTCATGCAGTCTCATGCCTCATGTTCTTGCTGAGCTCTTTCTCCCTTGAATATATTGTTGTAAGCTGACGAGACACAGGAATTCCTTATCTTGTCAAAGGTCATACAATTGTATATCTTGTTCTCTGCTGTTCTCTTCTGTTCTCTCCTTATCATGGCTACCCTATAACCCAGTTCTTGTATTATAAACAATAGTGCTAGGAGAAGAAATGTTGAGGACTGCAACCCCACATGGGAGGGGGAGGAGGAGCCGTTTCATATGTGTCACAATGTCTATAAAAACAATGTGCTGATGTATTTCGGGGCTTCTGGCTCTTTGGAAATGATTCCAGCCTTAAGCCCACGCGTTAAATAAAGAATCTCTTTTTCCTTCACTCAATGGTCTCTCTGACTCTGGGTTCTGCAACAGAGCAACACCTCCAGTAATTTCTAACTCCCACAAGCACAGTCCAATAGGGTGAGAACACCCCCATGAGAGACAAACATATGGCAATCCCTTCCACCAGCATTTTTCAGTACACAAGACACAACTTGCCAGGCATGATGATGCCACACCACTCTCCATTGTATGGCACAGACAGGAAAAGGCCAGCAATTGAAAACCTGAGCACAGGGTTCTGAGCCCCCTTCTACTGCCCATATAAACAGACTGTTCATGAAAAACAACAAAGAGCCTGTGGTAGAGATTATTTGAGAGCGAATAAATTGAAGCTGAGTCCTGGCAAGATGGAAGCCCTGTAGGTGAATGATTCCCAAGTCCAAGAAATAGGCTCCTTGCCTGTTCTGGATGGGCTTGGACTCCCTCTGAAATATCAGGTTCGTAGTCTGGGGGTACTCTTTCACCCACCACTGTCACTGGAGGCCCAACTGGCCATAGCAGCTTAGAGTGCCTTTACCAGCTTTGGCTGGTTTGCCAGCTACAGCCTCTCCTATGGCCCGAATGGAGTCCACCTGGAGAAGAGCCTTCTGGAGCGGTATATAAATGTTGTAAGTAAGTAAGTAAGTAAATAAATACCTTAATAACTAACAAATTTATTCTGGCATATGCTTTCATCCACTACAGTCCATTTCATCAGATGCATGGAGTATTATGGAGATTTTCACGTTTATGTACAGTACATGTGGGGGGTGGCGGTGAGGTCAGAAAGAAATTAAATGCAGAAAGTACTGACAGTGACAATCACATTATTAGCAGTGGTTATTCACAGTGTATTTGTTTCTGATAACACAAACATCCTGGCACTAGGTAAGCTAATTAACACATGTAGTGTGATAGAAATCTATTATCCTGATTCAAGCCTCTGGTGGTAGAATTAAACTTGTTGATTCTAATTCAGTGGTCTCTCACTTTAATCTCACTTGGACATTTCTTTGCTCCACATTGGCCACATTAAGGTAGTGACAGAGTGTCTTGAGAGGCTGAAGTGTTCTGCCACTGGTTTTTAAATATTCCCATTTCTGATGTCAGATCTGTATCCATTTATTCTTTTCCATAGAGACTGGCCTGTTTTCCCGATGAAGAATGCAGAAAGGCATTGCTGACAGATGGCATATATCACATTGGAAGATGGGAGGGGCTTTAGCTTAGTGGTAGAACACATGCTTTACATGCAGAAGGTTCCAGGTTCAATTGCCAGCATCTCCAGGTAGAGCTAGGAAAGAATCCTGCCTGAATCCCTGGAGAGCTGCTGCCAGTAAGTGTCGATGGACCAATGGCAGCTTCCTGTGTTCCTAAGATGAGCAAATGAATAAACACCTAATGTTGTGGGTGATATTATTAGATCCTGTAATAGTATTTCCAGAGTAGATATGGGGACACAGCTGGCATCTGGGTTTGTTGCAGAATCTGTGTTTGCATCCTTGTTATTTTTTAATTCATTTTTTATTGTGCTTTTAACAAAACAAAAAGAATTGTGGGGAGAAAAAAAGAAAAAAAGGAAGAAAAACAAAAGCAAAAATTACATGCATAAAAATATAAATATTCCATTAAGTACACTTTCTACAAAAGACAGGAAATTATGCATAAGGCTCAACAAAAGCTGACCAAATATCCATGTATTTGTCCAATTGCCCATATGTTGTTCAGTCGTTAAGTCGTGTCCAGCTCTTTGTGACCCCATGGACCATAGCACGCCAGGCCTTCCTGTCCCCCACTCTCTCCCAGAGTGTGCTCAAGTTCATATTCATTGCATCAGTGATGCTAACTAGCCATCCCATCCTCTGCCGTCCCCTTCTCCTTCTGCCTTCAATCTTTCCCAGCATCAGGGTCTTTTCCAGTGACTTTTCTCTTCGCATTAGGTGGTAAAAATATTTGAGCTTCAGCTTCAGTATCTGTCCTTCCAATGAGCACTCAGGGTTGATTTCCTTTAGTATGGACTGATTTGACCTCCTTGCAGTCCAGGGGACTCGTAAGAGTCTTCTCCAGCACCACAGTTCGAAAGCATCATTTCTTCGGCGCTCAGTCTTCCTTATAGTCCAGCTCTCACAGCCACACGTTACTACTGGGAAAAACATAGCTTTGATTATATGAACCTTTGTCGGCAAGGTGATGTCTCTGCTTCTTACTATGCTGTCTAGGTTTGCCATAGCTTTCCTCCCAAGGAGCAAGCGTCTTTTAATTTCATGGCTACAGTCACCGTCTGCGGTGATCTTGGAGCCCAAGAAAATAAAATCTGTCACTGCTTCCATTTCTTCCCCTTCTATATGCCAGGAAGTGATGGGGCCAGATGCCATGATCTTAGTTTTTTTAATGTTGGGTTTCAAACCAGCTTTTGCACTCTCCACTTTCACCCTCAACAAGAAGCTCTTTAGATCCTCTTCACTTTCTGCCATTAGGGTGGTATCGTCTGCATGTCTGAGGTAGTTGATAATTCTCCTGGCAATCTTAATTCCGACCTGTAATTCATCCAACCCGGCGTTTCTCATGATGTACTCTGCATACAAGTTAAATAAGCAGGGTGACAATATACAACCTTGTCGAACTCCTTTCCCAATTTTGAACCAATCATTTGTTCCATGTCTGGTTCTTACTGTTGGTTCTTGACCCTCGTACAGGTTTCTCAGGAGACAGGTAAGGTGGTCTGGTACTCTCATCTCTTTAAGAATTTGCCACAGTTTGTTGTGATCCACACAATCAAAGGCTGTAGCGCAGTCAATGAAGCAGAAATAGATGTCTTCCTGGAATTCTCTTGCTTTCTCCAGAGAAAGTCATGATCCAGAGAATGTTGGTGATTTCATCTCTAGTTCCTCTGCCTCTTTGAAACCCAGCTTGTACTTCTGGTAATTCTCGGTTCACATGCTGCTGAAGCCTAGCTTGTAGGATTTCGACCATAACCTTGCTGGCATGTGAAATGAGCGCAATTGTGCGGTAGTTTGAACACTCTTTGGCGTTGCCCTTCTTTGGAATTGGAATGTAAACTGACCTTTTCCAGTCTTGTGGCCGCTGTTGAGTGTTCCAAATCTGTTGGCATATTGAGTGCAGCACATTAACAGTATCATCTTTTAGGATTTTAAACAGCTCAGCTGAAATACTGTCATCTCTGCTAGCTTTGTTGTTACTAATGCTTCCTAAGACCCACTTGACTTCGCTCTCTAGGATGTCCGGCTCAAGTTCAGTGACCGCACTATCATGGCTATCAGGGACATGAAGATCTTTCCTCTATAGTTCTTCTGTGTATTCTTTCCACCTCTTCTTAATCTCATCTGCTTCTGTTAGGTCCCTGCCTTCTTTGTCCTTTATCATGCCCGTCTTGACACAAAATGTTCCCTTGCTATCTCCGATTTTCTTGAAAAGATCTCTAGTCTTTCCCATTCTATTGTTTTCCTTGATTTCTTTGCATTGTTCATTTAAGAAGGCCTTCTTGTCTCTCCTTGCTATTCTCTGGAAATCTGCATTCAGTTGGATATATCTTCCCCTTCTCCCTTGCTTTTCGCTTCCCTTCTTTCCTCAGCTACTTGTAAAGCCTCATCAGACAGCCACTTGGCTTTCTTGCATTTCTTTTTCTTTGGGATGGATTTCGTTGCTGCCTCCTGAACAATGTTACAGACCTCCGTCCATAGTTCCTCAGGCACTCTGTCTATCAGGTCTAATCCCTGAAATCTATTCCTCACCTCCACTGTATATTCATCAGGGATATGATTTAGGTCATCCCTGAATGGTTTAGTGGTTTTCCCTACGTTCTTCAATTTAAGCTGAAATTTTGCAATAAGAAGCTCATGATCTGAGCCACAGTCAGCTCCAGGTCTTGTTTTTACTGACTGTATAGAGCTTCTCCATCTTTGGCTGCAAAGGACATAATCAATCTGATTTCGATATTGACCATCTGGTGATGTCCATGTGTAGAGTCGCCTCTTGTGCTGTTGGAAAAGAGTGTTTGCTATGATCAGCGTGTTCTCTTGGCAAAACTCTATTAGCCTTTGTCCTGCTTCATTTGTACACCAAGGCCATGCTTGCCTGTTATCCCGGTGATTTCTTGACTTCCTACTTTAGCATTCCAATCGCCTATGATGAAGAGGACATCTTTTTTTGGTGTTAGTTCTAGAAGGTGTTGTAGGTCTTCATGGAACTGATCAAACTCAGCTTCTTCAGCCTCAGTGGTTGGGGCATAGACTTGAATTACTGTGATGTTGAATGGTTTGCCTTGGATTCGTACTGAAATCATTCTATCATTTTTGAGATTGTACCCCAGTACTACTTTTCCCACCCTTTTATTGACTATTGAGTGCTACTCCATTTCTTCTAAGGGATTCTTGCCCACAGTAGTAGATATAATGGTCACCTGAATTAAATTCGCCCATGCTTGTCCATTTTAGTTCACTGATTCCCAAGATGTCGATGTTCAATCTTGCCATCTCATGTTTGACCACCTCCAGCTTACCTTGATTCATTGATCTTACATTCCAGGTTCCTAAACAATATTGTTCTTTACAGCATCGGGCTTTCTTTTCACCACCAGACACATCCACAGCTGAGTGTCCTTTTGGCTTTGGCCCAGCCGCTTCACTCTTTCTGGCGCTACTTGGAAATTCCCTCTGCTCTTCCCCAGTAGTATATTGGACACCTTCCGACCTGAGGGGCTCATCTTCCGGCGTCATATCTTTTAGCCTTGTGATACGTTCTATGGGGTTTTCTTGGCAAGAATACTAGAGTGGGTTGCCATTTCCTTCTCCAGTGGACCACATTTTGTCAGAACTCTCTGCCATGACCTGTCCGTCTTGGATGGCCCTGCACGGCATAGCTTATGGCTTCACTGAGTTACGCAAGCCCCTTCGCCACAACAAGGCAGCGATCCATGAAGGGGGATTGTCCATACACCACCCATTCAAATGTTGACAACATTGTTAGGTCCTCAATCCATTGCATTATAGGAGGTGAGCATTTATCCTTCTAATGTTGTAATATCAATCTTTTGACTGTGGGAAAGGCTTGAAAAATCTATTTGCGCTGACCATACGTTAACTTCCAGGAAACTGGTAAACAGTTTAGGAGGACATGTACATTATTAATATGGAACAGTGTTCCAATACAAAGTTTATCCATATTATGACCTCCTGCCAAAAGGAAGCAACTCTTGGGGATTGCCAAAACATATGGTTGAAAAAAGCATTAGGTGTATTACATCTCCAACAATTATACGAATTAGACAAAACCTTATTAAAACGACATTGTGGAGTCCAAGGGGGTTTCTCCATGACAACAGAAGGAGATGGAAGGTGAAGCCAATCGTGGCCTACCCAGGTTTTTCAAGGAGCCAGCTTTGGTCTGCCCAGGGCTCCATTGCAGTCGCTTCAGAGAACACACTTCTGGCTGGGGAGGGGGGTTGAAGTGAACGTCATCTGACTGGCAGGGGCTGCTCAACCAATAAGAGAGTCTCCCACCCCAGACTCTCCCCCCTTTCTCCTTTGCTAAAATCCTGAGAGGTTTCCTTCCCTGTATCAACAGAAATCACTCCGCCCCATCCCCCGGACAATCCTGAGAGTAACACCGTGTTCTAGCTGCCCTGCTGTGATCAATGAACCTTTGAAGCTTTGACATTAAGGCTCTCTAAATGCATTATTTTGATTCATGGGAATCTCGGCAGTGTGCAGTTCAGGGACAAGCCCCATTGACCACAATGGGAGTTACTCCCAAATAGACACACATATTTTTGTGCTGGGAAAGACAGGGAGGGGAAATGGATGGGAAACCAGCCCCCTTTCTAACCCGATGCTGCGCAGGATCAGGATGATCGAAGGTGGAAGTAGGTACTTCTGAATGGCAATAAACCAAACAAGGGAGAATAGCAGCTTCGAGAAAGCGCTTTACAGCCCTTAGGGAATTAGTGCTTTAAAATGTGCTATCTCAACTAGGCGGGGAGTCTTTTTAAATTCTGATGTGCACATTCAGGGAGCAAGCCTCATTGACCACACTGGGAGTTACTTCTGAGTAGACACTAATTGGTTTGTGCAGGGACGGGAAACACACAGGAAACACCTCTTGACCGGGGTCATGGTGAAAGACACACCCCTGGCCAGGGCTAGCTTACCAGAGGTAAATGCCAGGGGTTTGGGGCACACAGCAGCTATATCGGGGAGACCCTGACTTGAGGAACAGAATTGGACTTTAAGCAGCCTCAGGAAATCCATTTTTCCCCTGATAAGCTCCAGGGTGGCTGCTGGATGGCCACGACGTCATATATATCTAATGACCTCCAAAGGCAGCCAGCTCAGAGTAAATCGCTCATGGAGACACCCCCCCAATACACCTAAAACAAGATTTTTTGCTGAACAATACATAGCCGAAGATCCAGATATTTCAGGTACAGATGCTAAAATCACGATCCACTGATTAAGCAAAATGGGGCAACGCAGTTCTCTATTCCATACCCGTCTTAGACCCTGAATATCATATTTATTTGCTGATAATAAGTATGTATATACAGGATTCGTGTCAATATGACTGATCAACCACTATAAATGTTTCCAATAACAATGGAGAGTCTGCAGCTGTAAAAGCAGCCAGACAAAATCTAGAACGTTGAAACTGCAAGTATTGCCATTCAGCCGCAGCAGGTAAATCATATTTGGCATGCAAGTCAGAAAATGACAAACACTCATCGTCAGGACCCAATAATTGATCCAGGGTAAAAATCACCTTATTCGTCCAAGTCCACCACAAAAACATTTTTTTTTCCAATTTTTAAAACTGGATTTCCCTATAGAGTCAATTGAGCATGAGAAAATGTATCAAACTGTAACTGATATGGCATTATACACCACACCTCTCTAATGGCTGGAACTATGGTGGTGGTGGTTGGTTTATCCATTCTAATATGCCGAGAACCTAATGCCATCCGTTTAGAAAGAGGGTCCAGACAGGAAGATTCCAAAACTGACCAGGATGGAAAATCTAATTGGACTGAAAAAGACCAAAATTTAGTACAGGTCAGCAAATAGGCTTGATGGTATAAAGCAAGGTCCGGAAAACTGAACCCACTTTCTTTGACTGTAAGTTTCATCCATTTCAGAGATATTCCAGCCACCCTGCATTTGTGGCTAGATGGCTGAGTTCAGGTGTCTACCTGGGGCACCTTGGAGTGGGAGGGGGGAGGCCGGATGGCACATAGGGAGTGTTGGACTGGCACTTCTGTGGTCCCCTCACCAACCTGCCCTCAGGAATGCCCCATTTCAGCCACCCCATGCTGCTCTTATGAGCGTGGAGCCGGGGATGAACTGCACCTCCTATGAGGCAGCAAGGGAGGGGGCGCGGAGTCGGATTCCTGGGCTCGATGCGTGGTTCCCATAAACCGAAAAATCCTATGGCTGCCTAGACGTTGTCTAGCGGCCACAGGATTGTCCCCCAATGAAACAATAGCCACCTGGTCAGTTCTTTCTGAATTTAAAGCTATCAAATCAACAACTAATCTCAAATTATCAGCCCCCTGTCTATTTTTAATAAATCCCACCTGGTTTGGTTGTAATAACTTGTTGCAGTCTATTGCCTAAATTGCTGTTCATTTTTTTAGATATCTGCATTAAATAACGAAATAGGTTGATAGTTAGCACAATAAGTATGATCCTTGCCAGGCCTAGGAATGACTGTAATATAAGCATTGTTTAATGATGAGGGGTGAGAGCCTGATTCAAATATATATTTATAAAAAGACAAAGCTTTGGAACTAAAAGGCTAAAAACTGTTTTATACCACTCAGTTGGGAACTCATCTAGCACTGACTTCCAGTAGGAGCCATGTCGCCCTGGCAAGCGTCCTGCAGAGGCTCTGCAGGTCACCTCCTCAAACAGCTTTTAAAAGGTTGAAAAACCTTTTCATTTTCCCCTGGAATTAAAAGGGGAAGCTAGAGTACCATCTGGATAAGATCTTGGAAGAACAACTCCTTTTGTGGAGCAGCAGAAGAGCTGGACTCTAAGGTCAGTTTTCCGGAGCGTCATCTACTCAAAGCTGTTTTGAAACTCCTATGTAATTAGGAGACTTCAGGGCTGATGAGTTCCAAAAGTATTTATGAATTAAAAATACCAACAATATCTGAGGACCTGCAAAATCTGTTGAAGTGATTGTTTGTAATTATACTTACTTGCTTTCTTTACGGAAGATGAGGATGGCAGTATCAAACTTTGTCTTCTCAATTAGCAGAACAGGCTAAGAGGCTGAATACAATCCAAGATTCTATTACTAACCTTCAAGGGGCTGTGGATTTAATTAATAGCTCTTTGCAAAAGATGGAATTGAGGGTTAATGCTCTCCAAGACCAGGTGTCTGCGCAAGAGACGGCTATGCATGCCTCCCATAATATCCTGTCTGCGAGAATTTCCCAACTGGAGGCATATACTCGTAGAGCGAATCTGCATATCCTTGGTATCAAAGATCTGCCTGCTGATATAAGTCTGTCTAAATTCTTGGATAAATTTCTGCATGAGCTACTCGCTCTGCCATCTGATTATTTACTCGATATTGAGCATGCATACCGTGGTAAAGGTCCAGTTCGTGGCATCAAAGGGACTGCCTATACTGTTATAGTTCAATTTGCAAGAGTTTCTACAAAAAATCATATTTTGCGCTTGACAAGAGAAGTGGGAAAACTTTTGGGGGGCCAACACGAGACAAAGTTATGTTATTTCTGGATTACACTAAAGAAATTGCTGACAAAAGAAGGCAATTTACCAAGGTGAGAAATCACCAGGCAAGACAAATGAATCTGCAATATCTTATCAAATATCCTGCTATATTTTGCATTCCTTTTGAAGGCCAGATGAAAGTTTTAAAATCATGAAATGGCAGAGGGTTGGCTAGCTGGCGTTCAAAGTAAGGCACGGGAGACATCTCCCCCAGCCTCATGAGCTGGGAACTTTTCAATCATTATTGTTTTTTGGATTTGTTTGGGTTATAAGGTCTGGGCAGTATGCCAGTCCAGAGGACTGTTTACATATATCCACTTTTTTCTCTCTCCCTCTTTTTCTTACTTCCTCTTTTTTTACATTAGACATGATATACTGTATAATAAAATTCCAGTTTGTGTGTGTATAGATATGTATACATTCATATATAGATTTAGAAATGACACTATCTAAAATATAGATAGCATAAAATTTATTAGTGATTTGTTGTTGTTATTATTATTACTTATCCTTTTTAATTTCCTTCCTTTTTAATTATTATTACTATCATTATTATGAGACTTTGATTAGTAATATTTTTGGCTGGTTAAATTGTTAAGCTTTACTATTATATGTTAACCGAAGGGCAATATATGGTTATTGGAAATAAATTGTAGGCTTGCTCCCTTGCTATAAGACTGATGATATGATATTGAAATGTAAGGTTGGTTATCTATGCTGTACTGAATTGTAATATTGGTAATGTTATAGGTATAATTTTTAAATAGAATGATATTTGAAGTTTGTGTGTAATGGAGTTTAAATTTAATCCTTTTAAGTCATTTATATTTTTTCTTTTTCTTTCTTGCTTTCTTCTTCCTTTTCCTTCTTCTGTTTTTTTTTCTTTTCCTTTTTCATTATTGCTGTGTAAGAATACTGTATACTAATACTGAATACTGTATACTAATACTGAATACTAAGAATACTGTATTGTTGGAAACTGTAGATAATGACTAGGTTGTTGGTACTGTTTATTTTATTTATAAAGATAAAAAATTGAATAAAAAGTATTTTCAAAGGAACCCATCCAGCACTGGGGATTTTCCAGTATTCATATTCGTAATTGCTTTTATCATTTCATCAGGTCTCAATGGAGCTAGGAGATGCTGTTTTTGTAAAGTATCTAAGCATGGCAAATTAACCTGAGCAAAAAAACCGTTCATATCCTGCTTCGATATTTTCCTGCCCTTACTATACAAATCCGCATAAAACCTTAAAAATTGTGAGTTTATATCTATGGCGGAAGTATATATCGTATTACTCTCATCTTTAATGGTGGAAATAACATTTTGATGCTTTTGATGTTTAAGACAATGTGCCAAAATTTTACCAGGATGTTCCCCACTTTCCCAATCTGCCTGTCATAAACAACTTAAGGCAAATTCTGCCTGCTGTGAAAGGATATTATTCAGCTTATATTTAACATTCTGCAGCTGCTGATAGAGTTGTGCAGTTGGGGAAATGGCAAACTGGGTTATAAGAAATTCCAACTTCTTATTCAAGAACACTTGTTTCAGTTTTCTATTTTTTTTCTTGTAGGAAGCATAGGCAATAATTCCCCCCCCCCCCCCGCCAATAAAAGCTTTGCTGGCCTCCCACTCAGTGGTACAAGAACCAACTGTACGCTCATTGTTAAAATACTTGGACAATTCAGTTGACATTTGAGATTTAAACCTCTCATCATTCAAAAGAGGAGGAAAAGATGATGGTGTGAACAGCAGCGTTTGTTTAGAGCTCCATAACTATTTGGAGGTTTTACTTGTTTTTTAACTAACAAAAACATTTTTTTTACCAGTTGTTTTCTATCTTTTATCACCCCCTTCATCTGTTGTCTGCACACTGCTTCGACAGAGGAGGTTGTTGAGCTTTGAGCTCCAAGGCCTTACTTCTAGCCCAATAGTTTTAACTTGGCTTTTATCTTGTTTTATTTGTTTTAAACAACGCCAGCTATAGCTTACACTCATTATCGACCATCAGAGTGTTTACCTGCTCCTTTTTTCCCTGCGGACTCTGGTGGACGGCTTTGCCCAGAACACTGCTTTAATAGTTTTATCAGTTCAGGAAATCTCTGCCTTTTCGGCAGGCTGGAGCAAGCTGAACAGGGAGCCCAGGGGTGCAAGCAGAACCTGCTGCCGCCGCCGCCTTCAGTTTGGCTGGATTTGTGGTGGAAAAGCTGCTTACCTAGTGGGGCATTTGAAACTCCGAACTGCTGCTGCTGCTTGTACTTGTGAAATTCCTCCCTCTTGACAATTATAATTAATATTAATATTACCAATGAAGCATCTGCCAGTACCTGCCAGCCTCAACAGGACTGATGGCGGGGAAGTGGCCCGGTATCATACAGTAGCATTGTGGAGTTAAAGTCGGCTGAAGAGGTGATAACTTTGCCCCACAAACTCAACTGATTACTGATTTTCTGATTTCCTATTTAAGCTCTGTGATTGTTATTTTTTTATCTAAATGGTTGGTTTTAACCGCTTATAAACTGTTTAGCTATTTCTCCAAGTAAATAAGAAAAGTGGTGTATTTCTTTTAGGACAGTCTCTGAGATTTAAGATACAATTAACTCAACCAGCTATCAGCTGTGTGGGAGACTTTGCTGGGAGTCACAGCATCTCAGCGTGCTCTGGCAGCATTTTATCTGGACGTCTTATGTAAAACTATCAGCCACAGCTGTGATAAATGCCAAAGATAAAGGAGGCTCTGGGAGGTCACATATTAGAAGTCACCCCGAGAACACCGTTCCCTATCTCTGTGAAGAGTCTGCAGTGAGAAGAGGGAGTGATGGACCTGGCCGGGGTGAAGGCAAGGAGACTACCAAAGGAGAATGTGACAATGACATTTAAATTTAGATTTAAATTTAAATCTAGTTAAATTTAAGTAGTATGGATACTGATTATGAGTTAGTGCTTTGGGTTTTTTTTTTTATAGGGTGAAAGCACTCGTGACTTATTAGGAGATTTTAAAATCTATTGTTGATTTAATTAGTTTTTAATTATAAATTTAATTTATTAATTATGAACTTAATTTTATATAAGTGATAGATATTTATGGATAATAATTGTTAATTCCTGGTTGTAAATTGTTAATGGGACAGAGTAGATTATAAGTGAAGAAATGTTTTTTACCAGGCAAGCGTATAAAAATCTGGGGCTTCCAGTCAAAGTTTTATCTGAGAGAGGGAAACAGAAACAGAAATCTCAGACTATATTCCCACAGTTTCTCTCTCCCAGAAGAGAAGCAGCAGTGGGAAATGACTCCACAACTAACTCCGTACTAGATTGATCTATTGGCCACAGGTGTGTCATGTCTGGAGACATCTCAGACAATGATGCTAGAGACCTTGCAACTGAGCTGGACTTCGCTGATAATATTTCCCAGGTAAGAGGACAAGAAATCCATACTTCTTTAGATGAATTGATGGACAAGCAGGCAATTGAATTAGCAATGTATTCTCCACCATCAGTCCAGAAGGGGAACTCTTCCACTTGTGGAGTGACTAACCTGGGAATAAAGGGTGGACAACTAATAATTGAACCACTATTTGAGACTGAGAAATGGGTGAATGACACCTTTAAGGAGTTGGGGTTAATTAAATCTTTCCTTGCAGAGTGTAATGGGCTGTTAACTACAATAGTGGAGATATACAGAGGGGAATATTGGTTCGGTACAAACAGAAATAAATCCCGAGTCTATTGAAAAGGCCAATGTGGATATTCACCAACTAAGAGAGAATGAAATATGTTCTCATTATAAGTCAAAGAAAATTTAAAAAGAAAACAAAAAGGGAAAAAGTGTAAAATACAGGGTATAAGGAAATTTAAAAAGGAAAGGGCCACTTTTCTTTACAAAATAAACTCAGTAGCTTACAAAGTATTTCACCTAATACATAAAAAACAGTAAAACCAGTCCATATTATTAAAATCAAATTCAGTGGCTGCATAAGGAGCCCTAGCTCTGTTGAACATCTCAGGTTTCACATGCTGGATGTCCCAAATTTAAATCCTGGATGTGATCACTCACTAGACAAGGCTGGGAGGACCTGTCCCACAAGTATAACTTGTGAATAAGAATAAGGCACCTGTACCAGTTAGGGGGAGCAGCAGTATCACTCTGTCAGGGATCAGTAGTCTGCCTCCTGCATGGGTCACTTAATTTTCCTGGCCCACTCCTCCCCCTGGCAGCCGCTGCACCCACACCCTTGCGGTTTGGACAGACTGGCCAGTGCTGCCGGTTACCAAGGCCTCCTCCCCACTTCCCCACGCCAAGTGAGTGCTTCATACACCATGGCAACAGCACTCATTCCACGTGCGCTCTGAGAGTCCTGCCCCCTTACTTGCCCTGGAGCCTGCATGGGCAAAACGTGGAGGGGTCACTGACCCTGATCCTTAGTGGCAACAAGGGCTTGCCCCTCCCCCAGTTAAAGTCACATTTTAAGGCCATCTGGAGCACCTGAGGGAAAGGATCCCTCCCTGCTAAACCCCAGCAACACAAACGCAGCAGCTGTGAGAGAGCAAAAGCTCTTACTGAGCTGCACCAGGGACAAGTTACTGCCACTGGTATGATCTTCTCCAAGAACAGACTGACCCAATTTGCATGGCACAACAGCCCACCATGGCTTAATTTAGCCACGGGGCCTGTTGTGTTATGCCAGCTGCCTGTAGGCCCCCTTTGTGCATGGCACTGGCAGGCACCCCTGCTTGCTGTGGTTTGCTGTGCTGTGCAAACCCAGCATCAGGAATTGTTTGAGGGGATAGATTACCCTCAAATAACCCTAAAATAAGTGATGGCTTATTTGAGGGTTGTCTGCACTCTCAAACAACCCACAACACTAGGTTCACACGACAGGGCAAGTGACAAGCGTGCTGCCACCACTGCTTGCATATTCAAAATGGTGGCCAGTACATTCCCATACCTGCTATTTTCTTTTTAAAAGCCATTCACACAATTGCTAATTGCATAAAAAGCATCTCATCTAGCTTGGCCCTAAGCCAAGGAGCTGATTGAGCTCTATCTAGAAGGAAAGGGCATCCAGGAGTGACTGCGCCAGCCACTAGAGCCATTTCCTTGTTCCAGAGATCAACCAGGGCATTGGCACAACCAGCAGTCACGCTAGCAAGAAACTTCCTCGGAGCTATCAGGGATTCATCAGAATAATTATCAGTCCCCCACCCTTGCAGAGATTAGGGCTTCCTGTAATTCTAGACAACATAATGATTGGTCTATGACAAAGAGGTTATGTAAAGCTCCCCATATCTGGATCATAATTCTCCAGTCCTGATCTAGGGTTGCTTGAGGAATTCAATCTTTCTAAATTTCAATATAAACTGACCTGATATCCCAAATCAATATGCAGATCAGAACTTAGTTATCTATTGGATTTTGCACTTCCTGAATGTTGACACAGTTCTTGATGCAAAAAATCAAAATCAAGCACATTAAAATTGTATATTTGGAGAGAAAATACATTCAGTAGTGTATGTTGAGTGGACACATTTGAAAGTGAAACTAACCAGAACAGACTAATGTGTTCCATCTCTGAAATGTGGCCTACCAAAAGTATATGGCCAGATATCGCCTGAGATAGATTTACGGTTATCACAAGCCATATGAGATTAGGGAGCCTCAGCATGAATGTTGAAATACCTCAGGATAACAGAAATGGGGCAGCGTGACCTTCCACAACACCCTGAAGACTTATTAAAGTTGGGCTTTTGAACTTAGGAAAAAGAACTGCTGGACAAGAAAGGCATGCTGTAAGTTGGTAAAATTATGAGCGGCATGAAGAGGGCTCTCACGCTCTCTATCAGAAGTCAGGATCATCCAATGAAACTGATTGACATTATGTTCAGGACTTAACAAAGTATTTCTTAACACAATACCTAACTATCTTACGAAACTCATTACCACAAGATGTAATGATGACCAGTAGCATAGATGGCTTAAAAAAAAAACATAGCTGGAAGATAGCAGGTGTGTCAAAGGCTTTTAGCCATGTGACAGGTCCAAATGGAACTTCCATGCTCAACAAACCACAAAGAATGGCCATCTACATCTTACTCCACTTGTGAGTTTCCCAGAGATACCTGCTTGGACACTGTCAGAAACAGAGGGACCATTTGATTGTTCCAGAATGACAACTGTTACATTCTTATGAGATCAGTGCTCATCCCCCACTTGCAAGCCCCTCAGA
This sequence comes from Heloderma suspectum, assembly GCF_057233095.1. Lineage (NCBI taxonomy): Eukaryota > Metazoa > Chordata > Lepidosauria > Squamata > Helodermatidae > Heloderma > Heloderma suspectum. Next base: position 126,142,458 of record NC_139462.1, on the reverse strand, counting down.
ACTGCTTTATTATCAAACCAAAGATGAAGAGCAGAGGGCATGCAGTTGTCCTACCAGATTGCCCACAGACAACACGTGGTTGAACTCATCGGTCATCGGGTAGTGTTCCATGGCCATGAAGACAGTGTTGAGGACAATGCAGATGGTGATCCCCAAATCAACAAAAGGGTCCATCACAATGAGCTTGACAAATGCCTTCAGCTTCACCCACAGTGGGCAACAGTTCCACACAAGGACTGTGTGGGCAAACTTGTACCACCATGGTGGGCACTTCTGGTGTGCCTCTTCCAGTTCTGAAAGTAACAATCAGTAGGGATCTTTGCCATACAATCACTCACACTGTGAAAGTCACTAAACTAAGACTGCTGACTTTTGTCAATAAGTCAGTGAGATCAGTCAATTAAAGCTTTAACTGTATTAAAATTCCACCCACCCACTCTAGTTAAGCAACAACACTGATACAGAACTTGTGAATAGTTGCTGTGAATATTGTGAATAGAGGCTGTACAAACACACTAAATTCCTTCTTCCTGTTCCAAATTTAATGAAAAAGCAGCTTAAAAGAAAGCTTTCCCTTTCAGATATCTAAAGCCATCAGATATTTTGCATCTTGGGGGGGGGAAGGGAAGCCATTGTGGCTTCTTCTTCTTCTTTGATCAGTGGAAGTGACAGTGTTCAGGCCAAGTCCTCATGAGTACAGCTTTTAGGGTTTTTTAGATCTTCCATAATACTGCATGAATTGGTTCATGCAGAACTTTCTGTTCAGTCAAATTAGCAAACATTAGCTGTTTATTATGTGTCTTCCACATGTCATTGATGGCTCCAATACATTCTGATTTCCCAGTACTAGCTCAATTTCCTCCATTATATGTGATTGGGGGTATCACTGGATATTGGTGCAATTGACAGAGCACTAAGTCAGCCTTCCCCAACCTGATGCCCTCCAGGAAGGGCTGTAGCTCAGTGGTAGAGCACATGCTTTGCAGGTCCCAGGTTCAGTCCCTGGCAGCATCTCCAGGTAGAGCAAGAGAAAATCTGTCTGAAACCCTGGAGAGCTGCTCCCGCCAGTCAGTGTCGACAATACTGGGCTAGGTGGACCAAGTGCCTGACTCAGCATAAGGCAGCTTCCTATATTCCTAGATGTGTTGGTTTACAATTCCCATCATCCCCAGCCAGCATGGAGTTGTAGTTCAACACATCTGGGGGCCACCAGGTTGAGGAAGGCTGCACATAAAGAAAGCAGAATCACCCCACAGAAAAGGAAGTTTGTGGAATAACACGAGACAAAGGGCAATAGGGAACATATACGTTAGAGTTACTTCATATGTTATGTATTATCATTTACGCATGCTGTGTACTATAACATATGACAGAGGCAAACACGTGTCTTGGAAGATGCGTACACTGCTATAAAAGGCACGTACACTTGCCAGGGAGCTGATGTCCTTCAAAACCCATCTTTGTCTTTCATGTATGTGTGAAATGGTCCTGAAGGTACTAGAAGTTTTCTTTGCTGCTTGTTTTTGACCAAAACTATAAGAGCAACTCTCCACCTCTGTGGTTTCTGACTAAACAATATTGCTAATACCAAATTAACTTGCATTTATTTATTTTAAAAGCTTATACAGTCCATATTCTCTCTTAGTTTGGAGGGATTTCTGATATTAAAAGCAATAAATAAAAAAGATTATTGTTTTTAAAGATCCAAAAAGCTATCCTGCTCCACCCAAATCCAAGGAGGATTTTACCTTCCAGGGCATTGGAGACTACACTGAGTGCACTCTCTGCTCGCTTCTCCAAGCCTGTCCCATCACGACTGTCCAAATACAGGTGGTTCTGATCAGACTTCTCATGTTCCTCCGTTGGAGCTGACTGCAACAGGAAAACAAGATCTAGGGTACGTGAATGATTTAGCAAGAATCTAATTATTAGGGTTAGAGCAACCCTCAGTCTTTGTGGATATGGCTATGGGCACCCTTCCTCCATTGCACAGGATCTCCCCTCCGCCAGCAAATGCTTTCCAGTCAGTCATGTCTGTGATCCTTAATCTACCATCTTTTCTGGTCCCATGAGCAAGAGGAGAGCAATGGGGAGGGTGGGAGAGGGATTCTGCCATTACAGAGCTCAGTTTGGTAAATTCCCTCAACATCTGTAGGCTCCAGATAAATTCCTGACCATCTGGGAGCTGGAGTAAGCCATGTCACTGTTTGTGTTAATCACTACATACCAATATGTACTATGTAGTGATTAGCAGACTGCATTATTTGAAGGCACCTAATCAGAGAAATGTGAGGGGTGAGTACACTGGGTCAGGAAGCTCCATTTTTTGTTCAAAGACATGTGATATCCAATGGTGGTAATCATCAACCTTTTTTGGGCACGTGTCCCATAACGTGCACAACATGTGCACTACATGACATGTGCGCCCTTGGTGTAGTTTTCCCTCTAGTCTAGTAACTACTTTGAACCCTCGTCCTCAGAGGATCCAGAGCCCTTGACCTCCAAGGAGGCTCCAGTTAATGGTTCAGGGAAATGACTCAGCCATGGAAAGGCGTCACAGAGAGGCATCCATCCCTGCACGACCCAGTTCACCAGAAAGACCCCAGGAGTCAGTTCTCCTGTATTCACAGGGGTCACATTACTGCCCTCATATTCTAAGGACTCATCTGGGCAGGATAGCTAATACTTTGGAAGACAGAAACAAAATTCAAAGGGATCTTGATAGACCGGAGCATTGGGCAGAAAACAACAAAATGAAATTTAATAGGGATAAATGCCAAGTTCTGCACCTAGGAAAAAGAAAACAAATGCAAAGTTACAAGATGGGGGATACGTGGCTCAACAACACTACAAGCGAGAAGGATCTTGGAATTGTTGTCGATCACAAGCTGAATATGAGCCAACAACATGATGTGGCTGCAAAAAAGGCAAATGCTACTTTGGGCTGCATTAATAGAAGCATAGCTTCCAAATCCCGAGAAGTACTAGTTCCCCTCTACTCAGCACTGGTTAGGCCTCATCTGGAGTACTGTGTCCAGTTCTGGGCAGCACATTTTAAGAAGGATGCAGACAAACCGGAGAGGGTTCAGAGGAGGGCAACTAAGATGATCAGGGGACTGGAAACAAAGCCCTTTGAAGAGAGACTGAAAGAACTGGGCATGTTTAGCCTTGAGAAGAGCAGACTGAGGAGAGAGATGATAGTGCTCTTCAAGTACCTGAAAGGTTGCCACAGAGAGGAAGGCCAGGATCTCTTCTCCATCATCCCAGAGTGCAGGACACGGAATCATGGGCTCAAGTTACAGGAAGCCAGATTCCGGCTGAACATCAGGAGACACTTCCTGACTGTTAGAGCAATACGACAATGGAACCAATGACCTAGGGAGGTGGTGGGCTCTCCCACACTGGAGGCATTCAAGATGGGGCTGGACAGCCATCTGTCAGGGATGCTCTGACTTGGATTCTTGCATTGAGTGGGGGGTTGGACTCGATGGCCTTGTAGGCCCTTCCAACCCTACTATTCTATGATTCTATGATCTCTAGCCACACCCACATTCTCTCAGCCTGGGATTGCTAAACCAGGCCAGGCCCCTTTAAGAGACCAGGGCCCAATCTCCATGGAAACGTAATGAGAAGCACTCCCTGGTTATATGGATTTTCATTAAATTATTTTGGTCCATCAGGGGCATATGAAGCAAGAAAAGCGGAGAATTACATTACCTAAAAAAACCCTTTCATGCGTCACACAGCACTTGAACCCCCCATACTTACCCCCCATACTTTGGGGTTGAGTGAATGGAGTAGAACTGAACATCATCAACCCGTAGGTGCTACTCAGCAAATGAGAGAGGCTTGTTCCCCTCCTCTGTTGATGCTCCCCTGCTTAGGGAAATTTACTGGAGGTGCTGAAGTTTACTCCTCACCTCTCCCTTCTCATCCAGCATTGGGATATTGTGAAATATTAAAAGATACTGCACTATTGTGAATGGGATAAACAGGCTACATAATCTGAATGGGTAAAGGAGCGACTGCACTATTCTGAATGCTTGAAACAGTGCTACTGCACTATTATGAATGCGGAAAACAGGCTTTATACTGTGAATGGGTAAAGCGGCTACTGCGCTAGGCTACATATTGTGAATGGGGAAACAGCGCTACTGCAATATAGTGAAAGGCTGAAACAGTGGCAAAGTAGTGCTAAGTGGGAAAGAAAGCCTGTGTCCAAAAGCGCTGCACTGCGAATGGGGAAAAAGACGGAAGGGTGGGGGAGATCACGTCACTGCCAGGTCACAGCAATCAGGACTTAATGCAGGGGGATGGGGCACACTGCAGCATAACTGAATGGGGCTATGTTTAAGGAAAAAAGACGCACTAAAAGGACTTTCCAAAAATGTGCCTTTTCCAGAGGGAAACTGTAGGGTTGCTGCAGATTGGCAACAGGGTCATCTGTTGCAAACGACCCTGATGTGCTCTCACTCTGCATTAAATTGGCCGTGTAGATTGGGCCCAAGCCTCAGTCAGTATGGAAACGGGGCCAACCAGCTTAAAAGCCGCTACATTTCTATCTAAGCCTCATTCTTGCTCTGCTCCTTGTTGGAGCAACATACAGACGACCGTGTCTGGCTTCTATCACCAACTGGAGCTTTCTGTGGTACTGATCTCTTTCCAGCTTGCAGAGAAACCTGACCTAAAGAGATCCCTGCTCAAGATCTGATCCATAGCAGAACACTGCAACTTGAACTACATCACAGAGCATCATCAGAACCCACGGCCTGAAAAGGTACACCAACACCAAGCCAGAGCGCAACAGGCAGTGGTGTAATCTGGGAAAAGCAGGCAGGAGTACAAGCTTGGTTCTCAGCCACAGCATAGCCCTCATGCTCTAGCCCAGAAGAGGCACAAACTCCCGATGCCTGTGCTATCTGCGGAATCCATGCCAGAGGCTGGCTGCCTATGGCCTACAGCTAAGCATCTCCCGTCAACTTTTTTCTAGAACCATCCTTAAAAAGCAGCCTTCCCCAACATGGTGCCCTCCAGATGTTCTGGACTACAACTCCCTTCAACTCCCATGCTGGCTGGGCCTGAGGGGAGTTGTAGTCCAAATTTTATGGAAGGCACCACATGGGAGAAGACTGCCACAAAGCAACTTGCACCAGTATTGAACCACCCTTCAAGACAAGACTCTTCTCTCTGTCCAGGGAGCATCAGGAAAGACAGATGATGCAATTTACCATTTGTTCCTCCTCCATGGACAACGCACCTCATCTGCTGTGGCTGACCGCTCCAGCACCAAGTGTGGGCTGACCACCCGACCATTGCAGTCTTTAGGCCCACCTTGGCCACTGTGTGCCTCTTGATCTGACTCTCCCTTCTTTTTCTTCTCCACTATAATGCTGTCCTCAGAGCTGTTGTTTGCTGCTTGCTCCTGAAGCTGCAAAGAAGTGGGAGATCCAAGTTAGGAGCACCTCTTTTGACAGGACCCAGAGTGTTCAACGGGGAAATTGCTCTTCCAAGCCAGTGGACTTGGTTCTTGTGTCACAGTGAGCCAATGTCAGAACTCACTGCCCCTCCCCCAAGCAGCACACACATGTTGTCCCTGGAATCAAAGCATATCTGGGGCTGTTTAATGTACTCTGACACCTCTGACTACTCTGATTCTATCAGGGTATATTAAATAGCCTCAGTTTCCCAGGAAAAAGGAAGCAGGAAAAGACTGCTGATATTACAAGAAGTACATTCTCCTTTTACACTTCTATGAAATGGTGACTCGATCGCTTCTTCTGTGGATTTTGAACTCAGACCTCTCTTCAGGGGGGAGTGGGGGAGATCGAATTCTACACCAGAAACATGAAAACAGTCTGTGCATGTCACAAGCCCATCCTCTCTAGGCAATTCGGTTAACTTAAAAAACGGCTCTCTCTAGTAAAATGAAATGTTGGAAGAAGTTATTAATAATAACAATAATACTAAACTTTTATACAGGTGTCCAAAGAGTTTTGCATATATTATCTCAGTAATCCTTACAACAACCCTGCAAGATTGGTCAGTATTATTATTTTTCCTAACCCTTTAATTTTTTTATTGGAAAACGATATATTTAAAAATACAGAAACTCTAAGACAAAGTGAAGTAGAAAAAGCACATTCCCTTAAAAAGCAACAACATTGTCATATACACTGGTTTATTGGTAAACAGCATTGATGAGTGACAGGGCTCAGTAATGTAATACAACAAAAATAGTCTATTCAGGAGGTACAGAAAGGGAGGTGGGGTTGCACTTAGGGATGGCGGAGAATTTCTCCCCGAAACTTCGGAGGGCCGAGCGCCAACGTGTTCGGCCCCCCGAGCAAGTTTCGGGGAGAAATCCTCCGCACCCCCCCGCACCCCGCACACACCCCCGGGACGGGACTTACCTTCGCCGAATGTCCCTCCCGGTGGCGGGTCTGGCCGGCGGTTCATCGGGTGTTCGTGCGGGGCGGGAGCGGCAGCCGGTCTTTCGACCGGCTGCCGCCGCTGCCATTCCAATAAAAGAAAAAAAAAAACGCCCCTTGATAGGCTACGTGACGATTAACATAGCCTATCACAGCTAGATTTGCAAAATCAGCCGGCTACATCAATCGTCATGTAGCCTATCATGGGTGACCTTAAAAAAAAAAAAAAAAGCGCGTACGGATAATGGCGGCCCCCATAGGGAGCCACCATTCCCGTTCCTTATTTGGTCGCTGTAGTCTACGTAAAGATTTACGTAGACTACGGCGAAAATAAGGGCAACGCAAATAGCGTTGCCCTTATTTTCGCCGTAGTCTACGTAAATCTTTACGTAGACTACAGCGACCAAATAAGGAACGCGAATGGCGGCTCCTTATGGGGGCCGCCATTAGCGTACGTGCTTTTTTTTTTTAAGTCACCCGTGATAGGCTACGTGACGATTGACGTAGCCTATCACAGCTGACTTTGCAAATCTAGCCGTGATAGGCTACGTTAATCGTCACGTAGCCTATCAGGGGGCGTTTTGTTTTTTTTAAAAAAACGTTCGAGTTCGCGGCCGGGTGAGGCGGGAAGCCTCCCCCCCGGCCTGAATTTTGGCCAGGGCAAGGTGGGAAGCCTCCCCCCATGGCCTGAACTTCGCGGGGGGAGCAGCGAAGCGCCTCCCCCCCACCGCGAACAACCTTCGAGTGTAGCAGCCATGTAAAAAAATCAGAAATGTCCTTGCTGAGCTGGCATAAGATAGCAAAAACAGCAATGTGGAAATTCCCCGAATTATTGACAGGACTGGGTCTCTCTGACACTGGCATATCATGTTCCAGTCCTCTGCTTGGCTTGCATATTGCTTGGATACATATCAAGGTCTCATTCTTTGCAAATCATGCCCTATTACCCATTTTCATAGACCTCGCAGTTAGAAACCGTGACAGAAGAGAAGGGGGAAACTGCTTGCTGTCATATCTATAAAAGTCATGTATTACTGTGATTCGGGGCTTCTGGCTCTTTAGAAACGATTCCAGCCTTAAGCCCGCGCGTTAAATAAAGAAGAATCTCTTTTTCCTTCACTCCGTGGTCTCTCTGACTCTGATTTCTGCTACATAAATGGTGCCGTGACTCGGATGTGGCAGGCTCTGAGCCAGACAGGTGGCAGTTGCCTGCTCTTGATCGCCGCACCGGGGAGACGGGCTCGGCGCATGCCTCCCTTTCTTGGCGCCACCGACCTTTTTGTTGGATGAACAGGAGACAGCCTGAGCTGGGACCGCCCGAACGGTAGCGAGCGGCAAGAGAACCTTGGGAAGCGGTGAGAGGAATTTGAGCCCTGCCTGTGAATTCCACATTGGAAGCCTTCAGGAAAAAGGCAAGTATATGGGAAAAAGAGGGCCCCGCCTTTAGGAAGAAAGGCCACTGGGCAGAAAAAAAGAGGGCCCCGCCTTATGAAAAAGGTCAGTGTTAGTGGTATACGTATACAAAAGAACCTACTCCTTGCGGGTAGAAGGGGGGCCTGATCACACCCCCGAGTGGGCGCCAGTACCTAGCACGCCAGTACTCAGTAGGAAGCTGAGGAAGCTGGGGAAGCCGTTTTCCGCTCTGGTAAAAAAGTGGGAAAAGTGGGTGGCAGGGACATATGGAAGCAGTGGAGAGAATGATGATTGTGTGAGTGGCTACTGCGGTTTCTGAAGCATACCGTTGACCGTCCGGGTGCCCAGGCCAGTAGCAAAGTGTGTGGTGTGTAAAATCCTCTTGTGTCGGCCAGTGAGACCCCTTACTCACTGACCAATCCCATTCCCTCATTGTGTCTGTCTTCAATTTAGGAGGGAGGCTATGGGTGGCGGGGGAAGCAAACCTTGCACCCCCTTGGGATGTATGTTAGCAAATTTTAAGAAAGGTTTTAGTAGAGATTATGGGGACCCCCCCATGAATCCTCAACGGTTGCGAACTTTATATGAAATAGAGTGGCCATCTTTTGGTGTAGGAATCCCCATTGGGATCCCAACCTACCGGCAGGGTTAGAACGCATCACACAGTACCAAACCTTGCTGTTGCAAGCTATGAGAGCAGGAATGAAAAAGTCTATTAATATGACAAAAGTCTCTGAAGTGTTGCAAGGAGCAACCGAAGCCCCTGAAGAATATTTAGAACGTCTCCTGGATGCGTATCGCCAGTACACCCCTCTCGACCCAGAAGCCCAAGAAAATATGAAAGTGATTAATATGGCTTTTGTAACTCAGAGTTATAAAGATATTCGAAGAAAGCTACAAAAGTTAAATGGTTTTGCTGGAAAAAATTTAACAGAATTATTAGAAGTTGCTCAGAAGGTGTATGTAAACAGGGACCAAGAAGAAAAGAAAGAAAAAGAGAAGAGAATGGTGAAAAAGGCGGAACTGCTTGCTGCAGCACTAGTAGGTCCGCAAGATAGAGGACTGGGCGGAGAGCAAAGAGGACGTGGACGAGGGAAGGGGAGAGCAAGAAGAAGAGAATTTTTGAGAAGGAATCAGTGTGCCCAATGTGGACAAGATGGGCATTGGTGGCGTGAGTGTCCAAATGAAACCAATCCGATGTACCAGGCAGAAAATCGAGGGGGCCACCACGGACGAGAGAGGGGACAGCCGCCATGCTGGCAACCAAATAACTGGCAAATGCAAAGAGAATCAACTGGGAATTACGAAGTGAATCCCTTTACGGGAATGGCTGCAACTGAAAGTCTTGAATAGGACAGACCGGGCCCCTTTAATCTTGGCCCCGGGGAGCCCATGGTCACTGCCACTGTGGGGGGCCAAAATATTGATTTTATGATTGACACTGGAGCAGCGTCATCAGTGGTGACCTACCCCGTTGCTCCCCTCACCCATCAAAAAGTGCGGGTGATTAGGGCAACTGGTGCAGTAGAAGAAAAGCACTTGTTGCAGCAACGGACTTGTCGGCTTGGAAGCCACATAGTAGAACATCAGTTTTTATATTTACCTGAATGCCCTATGCCATTGTTGGGACGTGATTTATTGTCAAAGCTGAGGGCCCAAATATCCTTTGAAGAAGATGGAACAACGGCTGTCGCCTTCCGCAGGCCCCAAGAAGGTCAGCTCCTGTCACTCACATATCCACAGGAAGAAGAGTGGAGGCTACATTGGACCATGCCAGTACTTGATGAAGAGCCATGGCAGGCTTTCCATGTGCCTGGAGTGTGGGCTGAAGATAATCCACCAGGAATGGCAAGATGTGTGCCCCCTGTTGTAGTTGAATTAAAACCAGGAGCAATACCAGTGCACGTACGTCAGTATCCACTGCCGCGCCGAGCGGTGCTAGGAATTCAGAAGCACCTAGACCGTCTGTTACAATATGGTATCCTTCGAGAATGTCAGTCTCCATGGAATACCCCCCTTCTGCCAGTCAAGAAACCTGGCAGCACAGAAGATTACCGTCCAGTACAAGATCTCAGACTGGTCAACCAAGCAACTGTGACGATACATCCGGTGGTCCCGAACCCTTATGTCTTGTTAGGATTGATTCCATCTGAAGCAACTCACTTTACTACCTTAGACTTAAAAGATGCTTTTTTTTGTATCCGACTGGCACCTAAGAGCCAAGCTATTTTCGCCTTTCAATGGGAAGATCACATGACTGGGAGGAAGACCCAACTGACCTGGGGCCGTCTTCCCCAAGGTTTCAAAAACTCCCCCACATTATTTGGGACGGCCCTAAGTCAAGACCTCCAAAATTTTCATTCCGAACCCGGGAAAAGAGTTCTATTGCAGTACGTTGATGATTTGCTCTTAGCAGCATCATCAAGACTCGAATGCTGGCAAAGCACCCAAGAACTGTTGCAACTTCTGTGGGAACGAGGATATAAAGTATCCCGGAAAAAGGCACAACTTTATAAAACCCAGGTACGATATCTAGGGTTCATAGTATCTCAACATCAGCGAGAATTGGGTCCTGAACGGAAAGAGACTGTGTGTGCCCTGCCAGAGCCCACTACTAGGAAGCAGGTGCGGGAGTTCCTTGGGGCTGCAGGGTTTTGTAGAATCTGGATTCCCAACTTTGCTGTAATGAGTAAGCCTCTTTATGAAGCTACCAAAGGTTCAGAGGCAGATCCGTTTCAGTGGGGAGAGCCACAAAAACAAGCTTTCATAGATATTAAGAAAGCATTACTCCAAGCGCCTGCTCTAGGACTTCCTGATGTGGCTAAGCCTTTCCTGTTGTATGTCCATGAACGAGATAATGTAGCTGTAGGGGTGCTGACACAGCAACTTAGATCATGGCAGAGAACTGTTGCATATTTATCCAAGCAGTTGGATGTAGTTGCCAAAGGCTGGCCAGCTTGCCTGAGAGCCATTGCCGCAACCGCCCTCCTAGTTAAAGAGGCAGATAAGTTGTCAATGGGACAAGAACTAACCGTCCGGGTTCCACATGCAGTACTCACGCTAATGGAGTATAAAGGAAATTACTGGTTCACCAACGAGCGCATGACCAAGTACCAAGCTCTGCTCTGTGAAAATCCACGTATCAAGTTAGAGGTGTCATCCAACTTAAATCCAGCCACGTTGCTGCCAATAGAACCAGGAGGTCAGCCTGAACACGATTGCATCAAAACTATGGATGAAGTTTATTCCAGTCGTCCAGACTTGCGTGATAGCCCCTGGCCTCACCCAGACGTCACCTACTTTACTGATGGAAGCAGTTTTGTCCGAGATGAGAAAAGATACGCCGGCTATGCAGTAGTAACTAAAGACAAGGTTATCGAGGCCAATCCTCTGTCTGTGGGAACTTCAGCCCAAAAGGCAGAATTAATTGCCCTAATTCGAGCCCTGACGTTAGCTGCTGGACTCACGGTCAATATTTATACGGACTCTAAGTATGCTTTCACCACCCTCCATGCCCATGGAGCATTGTACCGTGAGAAAAGATTAATAAACTCCACCGGACAAGGTATCAAAAATATAACAGAAATATCGGCTCTATTAGACGTCGTATGGCACCCCAAACGTGTGGCAGTAATACATTGCCGAGGGCATCAAAAGGAAACAAGTGAGGTGGCAGAAGGCAATCGATGGGCAGATCACGTAGCCAAGCAAGTTGCCCTCAGAAAAGAGCACAATAGAGAAAAAATTGAGATGACCATCTCGGAAGCCCCGTTGTTCCAAGTTAACTTGACAGATGTGCATCCAACCTACACTCCAGAAGAGGATCAAATGGCTGTTGAGACCCTGCAAGCTAAGAAAATAGCCCAGAAGTGGTGGGAACTGCCAGATGGACGAATCTATGTGCCACAACAGCTAGCTTGGAGCATTGTCCAGACTGCACACAAAGCTACCCATCTGGGAAAAAGTGCTCTGGCAGCACTACTGCAAAAGCAAGTCTACATCAATGGACTACACAGTTATGCCAATTTAGCATCTATGCGATGTGTAGAATGCTCCAGAAATAACCCCAGACAAGGGAAGAAACCCCCTCCCGGCATTCAGCAACTTGGCACTCTTCCTTTTGAGGCCCTAGTTGTTGACTTTACTGAAATGCCTAGGGTAGGCCATTATCGTTATCTACTAGTTTTTGTGTGCACTTACACAGGATGGGTAGAAGCCTATCCTACCCGAACTGAGAAAGCACGTGAAGTTATAAAAGTCTTAATGAAAGACCTAATTCCGAGACACGGATTACCCCTATTTATAGGATCCGATAATGGCCCTGCATTTGTTGACCAGGTGTTGCAAGGAGTTAACCATTTATTAGGCATTCAGTGGAAGCTTCATTGTGCGTACCGTCCGCAAAGTTCTGGACAAGTGGAAAGGATGAATCAGACCCTCAAGACCCACTTAGCCAAGCTGTGTCAGGAAACTCAGCGAAAATGGATAGAGATGCTGCCCTTAGCTCTGTTCAGAATTCGATGCACTCCACACAAAACTACTGGTCTGTCTCCCTTTGAATTAATGTATAGCAGGCCTCCCCAAATTTTAGTAGGATTAAAGGGAGACCTGCAAGAATTGGCCAATGTTAGTTTAACCCAAGAGGTTCAGGCACTGGGCAAAGTTCTTCAAGCCCAGCGTCGGTATATTTTGGAAAATAGACCCCCAATTCCTATTACTGAAATCCATCCTTTCCAGCCGGGAGACGAAGTGTGGGTCAAAGATTGGAAAAATGACCCTTTAACTCCCAGATAGAAAGGACCAAATACTGTTATACTTTCCACCCCTACAGCTGTAAAAGTAGCTGGAGTTAAACCTTGGATACATTGGACGCGAGTCAAGAAAGCAAAAGGGGGAGAGTGGATTGCAAACAAAAATCCTGACAATCCTTTAAAAGTTGTACTGAAAAAGAAAAAGCAGTAAAAGAAGACTCAGGCTAGACCTTACTGGGGACAAACCAAGAAATTGTTCCCCCTGCGTACGGTCAGACCTGCAGCTGGAGAATTGAAGAAGGGGACTAGACCCTACTGCAGCTTGCCAGGTGAATAGCTGCCCAGCGTACGGTCAGATCCCGAAGAAGATTAAACATGTATATTGCGATGTTAGTAGTGATAAGCTGCACCTCCTCAGTATTGTGCACAAAAGGAGGGCCTGCTTTAGGAGAGGGGAGTATGCCCTTAAGGTTTGCTGATAATTATTGGCTTCACTTAGCTAATATCACTGGAATAAAGCATTTTTGTTTGCCAGAAGATATACCAGCCAATAGACTCATTAGTTCCTGTTTAATACCTGTTTGTAGGCATCCCGATGAGATTCAAAATGATACTATGTTAAGCCATTACTATATAAATTTGACTTATTCCCAAAATGCAAACTGGGGCGCAGTTACAAAAACTCTGCCTCCTACTGAATTTACTTTACGCACTCCCATTGTAGCCGGTATAAATGCCACTTGTGCTCGTATGATTAATTGTCAAAAATCTTCTAGAAAATGTAAAGCTATCCCTGGACCCCCCTTCCACTGTAACGAAATTCAAAACATATCCTTTAATTATGCACATATACTTCTGCCTCATGGATAGTTTTGGACCTGTGGTTCCCGTACCTGGTCTTTCATCCCTGCCAATTTGTCTGATAACCACCCATGTTGCCTTAGCCGTCTGGTACCAGTCCTTCCCCCATGGCCTGAGAAAATTTGCCAACGACAGCCCCGGGCACTCCAGCTGACTGAGAGCTGTACTAGTCATGTGAGTCTGTACTCTGATTCAGAGAAACTAGCATTAGCAGCATCTCTGGTTGGAGTGCCAGGCCTAGCCCTGGCCGATGGTCTGGAGATTAACAGGTTAGCCTGTAGCTTAGCCAAAAGCATAAATGCCACCTCACGAGCTCTGTCATTATTAAATAAAGAATTACGTGACCTAAGAGGTGCCGTCTTAGAAAACAGAGCTGGTATAGATTATCTTTTCCTTCTCCATCACCTGAGCTGTGAGTCACACCAGAAGCTTTGCTGTTTTAATTTAACTGATAACAGCAACGCTATAAATGTGCAGATCAATAATCTGCGTAATATAGTAGCAGATATAACAATAAGAAAACATGATTAGCTCGATTGGTTGACCTCTTGGCTTCCAGACCTCAGATGGCTAAAAGCATTGTTCGTTCTAATATTGCCAGTAATAGTAGTAGGAATGCTGTTGTGTTTCTGCATCCCCTGGTTCATGCGTTGCTTGAAACATCAGTTTACTGCCTCGGCCACCAAAACAGCTGCCCGCTATGCTTTAATAGCTCAGCAAGATATACAGTAAAAGTGCTATAGTAATCCTGTGTTATGCATTGCCAACTTCTTGTGTAATTTAATGCTATAATTGTAATAAAATTATGCATCAAAGGGGGGAATGTAGCAGCCATGTAAAAAAATCAGAAATGTCCTTGCTGAGCTGGCATAAGATAGCAAAAACAGCAATGTGGAAATTCCCCGAATTATTGACAGGACTGGGTCTCTCTGACACTGGCATATCATGTTCCAGTCCTCTGCTTGGCTTGCATATTGCTTGGATACATATCAAGGTCTCATTCTTTGCAAATCATGCCCTATTACCCATTTTCATAGACCTCGCAGTTAGAAACCGTGACAGAAGAGAAGGGGGAAACTGCTTGCTGTCATATCTATAAAAGTCATGTATTACTGTGATTCGGGGCTTCTGGCTCTTTAGAAACGATTCCAGCCTTAAGCCCGCGCGTTAAATAAAGAAGAATCTCTTTTTCCTTCACTCCGTGGTCTCTCTGACTCTGATTTCTGCTACACGAGGACAGGTAAGGGACTTTCATCCACCCCTAGTTGCACTATATGTGAAAAATACATATCTCTGCACAGAAATACAGGAGGATGAGCTTGATAGCCCCATCGAGAGCATCTGGATCAAAATAAATGGAGCAAAGAATAAAAGGAACCTGGTGGTCGGAGTCTACTACCGGCCACCCAATCAAGGAGAAGACGAAGATGAAACTTTTGGAAAGCAAATAGCCAATGTTTCAAGGAAGCATGGTGTAGGAGTAATGGGGGACTTCAGTTTCCCCAATATTAGTTGGGAGACAAATTCTGCAAAATGTGGCCCCTCCAGGAAATTCCTGACTTGTGTTGCTGATAATTTCCTCCTACAGAAAGGAGAAGAAGGAACTAGAGGATCAGCTATCCTTGACTTGATGCTAACCAACAGAGTTGACTTATTGGATAAAGTAGCAGTTACGGGAACTCTGGGGGAAAGAGACCATGGTATACTTGAGTTCTTGGTTCTAAATGAAGCAAAAGCCAAGTGTAGCCAAACATGTACTCTGGATGTGAGGAAAGCTGATTTTAATAAACTCAGGACAATGATCAGGAAGGTCCCATGGCAAGCAACTCTAACAAGAAAAGGAGTCCAAAATGGGTGGGAGTTTTTAAAAAAGGAAATTCTCAAGGCACAATTACAAACAATTCCAACAAGAAGAAAAGGTGGAAGACAACAGAAGAAGCCAATGTGGCTTCACAAAAAGCTGAGAGATGACCTGGAAACAAAAAAAAAGGACACATACAGGAAGTGGAAGGAATGACAAGCAACAAAGGAAGAGTTCAGGCAGGTAGCACAGAATTGCAGGGATGGTGTCAGGAAGGCTAAAGCTGAGAACGAGCTGAGGTTAGCGAGGGATGCTAAAAGCAACAAAAAGGCTTTCTTCAGCTATGTGCAAAATAAAAGACAGAGGAAAGAAATGGTGGTTCAGCTATTAAATAACAATGGCAAAATGATAACAAATGACAAAGAAAAGGCAGAAGTTCTCAATTCTTACTTTGGCTCAGCCTTCTCCCAAAAGAGGGTCTATGACCCCCCTGGCAAAGGTGAAGAACAGGCTGAAGGGGCAGGATTGCAGATTGAGATCGATAGGCATAGTCAAGGAACATCTAATTAATGTAGAGCAATACGACAATGGAACCAACTACCTAGGGAGGTGGTGGGCTCTCCCACACTGGAGGCATTCAAGACGAAGCTGGACAGCCATCTGTCAGGGATGGATGCTCTGACTTGGATTCCTGCATTGAGCAGGGGGTTGGACTCGATGGCCTTGTAGGCCCCTTCCAACCCTACTATTCTATGATTCTATGATTACTTTGAATGAGTTCAGATCTCCAGGGCCAGATGAGCTGCACCCTAGAATAATAAAGGAACTGGCAGAAGAACTCTCAGAACCACTGTCTATTCTCTTTGAGAAATCTTGGAGGACGGGTGAAGTGCCAGATGACTGGAGGAGGGCTAATGTCTTCAAAAAGGGTAAAAAGGAGGAACCTGGGAACTACAGACCAGTCAGTCTGACATCAATCCCTGGGAACATTCTGGAGCAGATTATAAAGCAATCCATCCGTAAGCACCTTGACAACAGTGCAGTGATTACTCAAAGCCAACATGGATTTGTCAAGAACAAATCCTGCCAGACAAATCTGATCTCATTTTTTTGATCAGGTCACCTCCCTTGTGGACTGTGGGAATGCTGTGGACATAATATACCTCGACTTCAGCAAAGCTTTCGACAAAGTGCCCCATGATCTCCTGATGAGCAAACTAGCCCAAAGTGGGCTAGATGAAACAACGATCTGGTGGATCCACAGTTGGCTACAGAATCGGACTCAAAAAGTGCTTATCAATGGGATCTTCTCAAACTGGGGAGAGGTAATGAGCCGGGTACCACAGGCTCAGTCCTGGGCCCAGCGCTCTTCTACATTTTTATTAATGACTTGGAGGAGGAGGTGCAGGGAATGCTGATCAAATCTGCAGATGACACAAAATTGGGAGGGATAGCTAATAACTTGGAAGACAGAAATGAAATTCATAGTGATCTTGATAGACTGGAGCACTGGGCAGAAAACAACAGAATGACATTTACTAGGGATAAATGCCAAGCTCTGGACCTAGGAAAAAGAAACCAAATGCACAGTTACAAGATGGGGGATACATGGCTCAACAATACTACAAGCGAGAAGGATCTTGGAATTGTTGTCGATCACAAGTTGAATATGAGCCAACAATGTGATGTGGCTGCAAAAAGGCAAATACTATATTGGGCTGTATTAATAGAAGCATAGCTTCCAAATTCCGGGAAGTACTAGTTCCCCTTTACTCAGCACTGGTTAGGCCTCATCTGGAGTACTGTGTCCAGTTCTGGGCATCGGACTTTAAGAAGGATGCAGACAAGCTGGAGAGGGTTCAGAGGAGGGCAACAAAGATGATCAGGGGACTGGAAACAAAGCCCTATGAAGAGAGACTGAAAGAACTGGGTATGTTTAGCCTTGAGAATAGAAGACTGAGAGGAGACAGGATAGCGCTCTTCAAGTACTTGAAACGTTGTCACAGAGAAGAAGGGCAGGATCTCTTCTAGTTCTTGATCATCCCAGAATGCAGGAAATGGAAGAATTCCTGCTGAAGTTACAGGAAGCCAGAGTCCAGAAGTTGAAGATCAGGAAAAACTTTCTGACTGTTAGAGCAATACGACAATGGAACCAATTACCTAGGGAGCTGGTGGGCTCTCCCACACTGGAGGCCTTCAAGACGAGGCTGGACAGCCATCTGTCAGGGATGCTCTGACTTGGATTCCTGCAATGACCAGGGGGTTGGACTTGATGGCCTTGTAGGCCCCTTCCAACCCTTCTATGATTCTATGATTCCTCCTCCCATCCCCATTACTGCAGCAGCAACAGCAGGCACAGACGGCTAGGGGAGGAAGCGGGCAGCCGCATATTTGCTGGACTAGGCGTGAGCCAAATCGGGCAAGCATGGGCAGCTGCGAACTGGCATCTGGGGGGCTGAGCTGGTGAGAAATTGTCAGGCTCTGAGCCCCTAAACGGATGCCCACGGCATCCCTAACTGAGGAGTTCCTCCTCTCTTGGTCAGAAATCAATCTGTTAGCCCTGTCTTCGCAATGAAGAGAGGAGTTAACTCTGTCCAGTTGGCTCCACCCTCCACTGACTGGGGGCCTAAGAGTCTTTTCCTCCCTTGATGGTTCTTGAACCCATGATTCAAGGAGGGTTGTGGTGTTTCCTCTGCAAGTCTCCTATCAAGGGTCTTACGTGAGTGGTGTCCCACTACTGCCTTGGAAATCTCCATGTGATTGTTTAGGTTTAACTTGAAGACAATTAAGAAAATGACTGAGCATTTCTCTTGTAGAGGTGCCTGATCAATAAACTTGAATTCTGGGTTCTTCAGAGAACAGAAAAATACTTTGTCCTGAAACTTCACTGTGGAGAAAGGATCATATACCGCAAACCCACCCGGTCCTCCACACTTGCTTCTGCTGCCTCATCCCCTGACACTCTCCCACCTTGGAGAGGGTAGATTGGGCACCCACTCATGATGACCAACCCTGCTGCCCAAGGACTGAGTGGCACATGGGCATATCAGCAGGGATTCAGCCAGGTCCCCTGGAAACGAAGAGACAGTCACACCAGCATAGGTGGGAGTTGCTCATTAGGTGCTAGGCCTCTGAGGACACGCACCCCTGGGGGATGAGGAGGCAGTTGTGCCCCTGGGGAGCCTAAAGTGAGTGTTTTGCGGGCTTTGCTAAGGAGCCCTGCAAAGTCCTCTGAGTGGAAAAGCCTAGCAGAGGGAATGTTCTAGGCATACATCTCATCCAACAAAGGCTCCTGCTTGTTCCCGGAAGGAGGACCAGAAGAGCCCCCCTCCTCCACAAGAGGAGGAGCCAGTGGAGGAGAAGCCTGCCCAATTTCCCTCCCTGAAGTGGTTCTGCTTAATCCATTGGCAAAATTCAGGGAGAAGGGAATGTCCTTCAATAATAGCTATTATTTATTCAGTTTATAACCTGCCTATATACGAATACTCTAGGCAGCATACAAAAGTAAAAACAATTTAACAAAAACCCAACAATAAAAACAACATAGCATAAAAACAGTATACAAAAGTCAGCAAAAGGGACAAGACTTCTCAAAAGGGAAGGCCTGCCAGAATAACAGAGTCTTTAATGCCTGCTTAAAAACCTTCAAGGAGGTCAGCAGGTGCATTTCAACCGGCAGGTAATTCCACAACTGAAGGGCGGCAAAGGAAAAGGTCTTCTTGCGCACGGCTGCTAATCTCACATTAGGCAGCTGCAGCAGATAGTGCTTAGAGGGCCTTAGGCGGTGGACTGGGACGTGTGGGAGAAGGCACTCCCTAGACCATGTAAAGCTTTAAAGGTAAGAACCAGCATTTTATATTTTGCTTGGAAACAAATTGGCAGCCAGTGCATAGATTTTAAAACCGGTGCAATATGGTCTCCAGGGGTGTCCCAGAGACCAACCTGGCTGCCATATTTTGTACCAGTTAACATTTCCAAACTAAATATACAGGTAGTCCCAAGTACAGCACATTGCAGAAATCAAGCCTAGAGGTTACCAGTGCATTACCAGGTCCACATCTGCCGAAGTTGATAACAGGCATTTCTCACCATTGCCCCCACCTGGGGTGCCAGGAGCAGGGTTGGGCCAAGAAGCTCCCCCAAACTATGAATTTGCTCTTCCAGGGGGAGTGCAACTCCATCCAGAACTAGGGATGTACAAAAGTCACTTACCTTTCTGCGGATTATGTTGATGGTGGGGGGGAGGCGTTCCATCCCTCCCCCCGGAATCCTGGCCAGCCGGCTCCGCTCCGCAGGGATTCTGCGGAGCTGCCGGCTGGCTCTGCCAGTAGCCGGACATCCGGCCGCTGGCTAGCAGGGACGCAAATGGCAGCAGCCATAGCCGCCGCCATTTGCGTCCCTGCAGTCAGCCGTGATAGGCTATGTAAATGTTTACATAACCTATCACGTCTGACTTAAAAAACAACAACAACAACAACAACAACACGCGTACACAAATGGCGGCGGCCATGGCCGCCGCCATTTGCGTTCCTTATTTTAACACGTCTTAGTCTACGTCAAGATTTACGTAGACTAAGACGGCGAAAATAAGGGGAACGCAAATAGCGTAGCGGACGCTACGCTATTTGCGTTCCCCTTATTTTCGCCGTGTTAGTCTACGTAAATCTTGACGTAGACTAAGACGTACCAAAATAAAAAACGCAAATGGCGGCGGCCATGGCCGCCACCATTTGCCTACGTGCGTTTTTTTTTTTTTAAGTCAGTCGTGATAGGCTACGTAAACATTTACGTAGCCTATCACGGTTTTTTTTTTAAACCTAGCCGTGATAGGCTACATAAATCTTTACATAGGCTATCACGTCTTTTTTTTTTAACTGGAAATGGCGGCGGCAGCAGCCGATCAGAAGACTGGCCGCTGCAGCCGCCGCTGCCAAACTGCCGCCGGAGCCGCCGCCGCCCGGAAGATCCGCCCCAGATATGTCTCGTCCCGGGGGGGGGCAGGGGGGCAGGCCGTTCCGCCACCCACTTCGGGGGGCCAAATGCACTGGCATTCGGCCTCCCCAAGATCCGTGGCAGAATTCTCTGACATCCCTATCCAGAACTGGTTGACATAGTCAACACCTGAATTAGGACCCTTCATGATGAGCACCTCTGTCTTGCCTGGATACAGCTTCAGCTTGTTCTCCCTAGGGATGGCGGAGAATTTCTCCCCGAATCTTCGGGAGGCCGAGCGCCGACGCATTCAGCCCCCCGAAAGTGTTGGGGAAATTCTCCGCCGGCCCCCCGCCCCCCCGGGATGGGACTTACCGTGGCCGAATGTCCCTCTCGGAGGCGGGTCCCGGCGGTGTTTTGGTGGCGTTTCGGCGGGGGCGGCGGCCAGTCTCCCGACCGGCCACTGCCATTACAAAATAAAAAAGTAAAACACACACACACACACACCCGTGATAGGCTACGTGACGATTTACGTAGACTATCACAGCTGACTTTGGAAATCTAGCCGTGATAGGCTACGTTAATCATTACGTAGCCTATCACGGGTTTTTTTGTTTTTGTTTTCCCCACTTTTTCTTTCGCGGCCGGGGAGACGGGGCGCTTCTCCCCGGCCTGAATTTCGGCCAGACGAGGCGGGTCGCCTCCCCCCCGGCCTTAATTTCGGCCGGGCGAGGCAGGGCGCCTCCCCCCCCGGCCTGAACTTCGGGGGGAGAAGCGAAGCGCCTCCCCCCCCACCGCGAAGCAAGCTGCGGGACAAGGTAAGTCCCTTTCGTCCATCCCTAGTTCTCCCTCATCCAACCTATTACTGACTTCAGGCAGTCATTCAGAGGAGTCATGCCTTCCTTGGATAAAGATATTAAGGAGAAATAGATTTGGGTGTCATCAGCATACTTATAACACTCAGCCCCAAATCTCCTGATGATCTCTTGCAGCAGTTTCATGTAGATATTAAACAGCATTGGGGATAGGATGAAGCCGAGTGACTCCACACAATAACTCCTTTTTTGAGGAGCAACTATCCCCGAGCAACACCATCTGGAACTGTCCTGAGAGAAAGGAGTAGAACCACTGCAGAGCAGTGACCCCAACCCCCAACTCCCTCAGGTGATCCAGAAGGATACCATGGTCGATGGCATGGAATGCCGCTGAGAAGTCCAAAAGAACCAACAGGGATGCACTCTCCCTATCTATTCCCAGGCGAAGATCATCCACCAAGGTGACCATGGCAGCCTCAACTCCGTATCCCACTCTGAAGCCAGTTTGAAATGGGTCCAGGTAATCAGT
This sequence comes from Heloderma suspectum, assembly GCF_057233095.1. Lineage (NCBI taxonomy): Eukaryota > Metazoa > Chordata > Lepidosauria > Squamata > Helodermatidae > Heloderma > Heloderma suspectum. The sequence continues at coordinate 126,120,928 of NC_139462.1, read as the reverse complement.
TTCAATGGTAATGGATCCAGATAATAATAGGTGAAGTGGTGAACCCTGAAGATCCTCCTCAGGCCAGGTGCCATCAAAACTTGCCAACTGTGGCTCAAAATGGCTCCCGTGACCCAACTGGGGAAGGAAGTTGTCTCTCTGTTGGGACTGCCCTGTTTCCATGGGCTACAACAGTGGTGTGGAGGCAGGAAATTGATTCATCAGAGTCTGGCAGCTCTCGGGATGGTGTCACGGGATGGTGTGGGTGGACTGAGCCCCTAGAATGGTCAGACGTATGGAGGTGGGAAATGGACTCGGCCGAGTCTGCCAGCTCTGAGGGGGTGGTCACGCCTAGCGCAGGTGGACTGAAACCCCTTAGCCAGCCTCCTCCTGGTCCTCCTGTGCTTGACTTCCCTATCAGGGTCAGACTTGTGCACAAGGAATCTCCAGATAACCCCAGGCTGAATTCTTCAGAGTGAGGGCCCAACATCAAGCATGCATGTGGGGTGCTCATTGTCTGTTCAGAAAAAAAATCTCAGAAATTTGTTTGTGTGGATAGGGATCTCAGGATCTTGTCTTGCCTTGGAGCCAGACAGGAATAAAATTGGAAGCAGGTTGCTCCTCCACTAGGAAGTGCACTTCATGCCTCACTGGCATATTCCTGCTATTGGAGCAAGTGGAAAGAGCAACCCACCCATGGATATCCTCCTCCACTGCAGGAAAATAAGGCTGCTTCCAGACGATGCCCTGCCACATTCACAGCATTTTACAGGGGTTCAGATGCTGTTGTCTTCCACTTGTAGCCCTCCCAAGTTTTCCCACTGCTTCTTCCCTCTTTTTCTTTACCACAGAGAATCTGTTAAGGAAACAAAGATGGAACTGCTGCACAATGTCTTCTGGTAGCTAGCGCTGGGATCCCTCCATTGAGAAGCACCCGAAATCAGCCTTCCCCAGCTTGGTGCCCTCCAGATGTATTGGACAACAACTTCCAAAATTCTGAACTAGCCTGGCCATTGGCTATGATGGCTGGAAATTATGGAGATTGTCGTCCAGCATGTCTGGAGGGCACCAGTTTGGGGAAGACTGGAAAAAAATGAATATAAACAAAAAGGTACCAACCAGCCTTTGTTGTTCATCCTGATGTTTCTTCAGGTTTTCCACCATCTGCTGAAATTCTGCTTCTTTCTCCTGCTCCTCCAGCAGGGTTGCATCATTCTGTTCTGCATAGGCCATTGCCACCACTGCCAGGATCAAGTTGATGAGGTAGAAGGAGCCCAAGAATATGATCACAACAAAAAAAATCATGTATGTTTTCCCAGCTGCTCGCAGGGTCTGTAGGAAAAAGAGGGTGTCTCTCATTACCCTTTTGACCTGGAAACCTTGACCTCCAATCTCAGATACAGTCTTTGGTTACTCAGTAATGCAGGGGAAAATACTCTGAGCATGTTCAATGATACTCCTGTGTGCTATTATATCATACATTCCTTGGCATTTGAAAACAGCTTTGAAAAAAACTAGACAAGATGGTAGAGATGGTTGGCCACTGGGAAATTGGAAGCTGGACTACATAGGTTTTTGGTCTGTTCCAGCAGGGCTTTTCTTAGGTACTTATCTGTACAATTTTGTAAAACAACACAGCCAGGGGAGAGGAATTCAGATTGGGACTATTGTGCTGGGGTCTCTGTATACTGTTTTCCTGGGGAAAATTGTATGCACACACATATACCTGTTATTTGCCCTGTTGGGAAATACTTACAGGTACACACAAGTTTTCCCTAACAGAACAAACATAATAGCAACTGTGTGTGTGTTTGTGTGTGTGTGTGTGTGTGTGTGTGTGGTGGGTGGAAGGTGGGGGAGTTAATTCCCTCCCCCTATAACTGTGGTCCTGATGCAAGTCTGCTATGCACACACAGTAGCTGCTTTTAACACAAATTTAAAGAGACCAAAGTTCTGATCATGGACATCAAGTGTCTTGTCTAGTTTGGCCTTGAGTTTCCAATGAGGTAAATGCAACCCTGCCCTTGCTCAGAGGCACTCATGATCAAGGCTGAAACCCACTGCATTGAAAAAACAGGTTCTGGGGACATCTACACATCTATGTACAAGCTCGCTAGGGACAAGTACCTCCGACCCCCTGGTGAGCAGAGCACCGAGCTACACACAGATCACCTTTCTAGTGTTTTCCTTTGTGCTGTGGTTTGGCTTAGGTAAGAAGTCTCTTCTGAGCAGTGGGAGAGATGCCTGCTGTTTCTTGCCTTCTCCATACCACAGCACAACTTAAATAAAACAGGACCTCATCTCTCTCCCAAGCCAACTGTGTTTGCCAGAGGACTCAAGGGAGGGCATATTGTTGGAGGTGACCACAAATAATGGCTGGCTAGTAAGCCAACCCAGTATTTGTGGCCCCCTTGAGCTGAGTCACCTGACTTCTGTTCTTTTTTTAAAAAAAAACATGCATTTTGACAAAAGTCTTGAAGAGAATGTGTTGTTCTCCTTCCGATCAGTGAGCCAGTTGGTGAATGGGCCATATATTTAAAGATTAGTACTGGATCGCTATAATTGGATTTTTGAAATTGCAGATTTTTTTCAGAATTTTTGCTCTCACAGGCAAGTGAGGGCAGAAATACACCACTTCGTTGCTGCACATCTATCAAAGAACCCCTGCATGTTGCAGAAAATTCTGGGTGCTTCCACATGGAAGGCTCCTCGTGCTATCACTAAAAAGGCATTATGCAGCTATTTCATCTTTCTCTCCTCAACAGAGTAAGAAAAAAATGGACCCCCAGTACAATTCTGTGAATGAGGCTGGGCAGCTGCATAATCACAGCCTCCCCTGGGAGCATCCTAAGTGACAGGAGGGTATTCTTGAGTGCACACTCAGGTCACACAGAATGCTGGCTAGGCCTGCTGGGCCACACCCTTGCCCCGATGAACTGCAAAGATTTATGTCTGTCTGTCTGACCATCCATCCATCCATCCATCCAGGGCCAGCATCAATGGCAGGCCTGGTTGGGCACCTGTTGAGGGCCCACACCCCAGCAGGGCCCCCACTGGAATTGTACCTCCTCTTCACCCTTGCAACCTGCTTGTTCATCCGCCTCTTGCTCTGGTCCAGACAATGGTGGTGTTAAGAAGGAGGAGCAGGACATACTCCCTGGCTCCTGCTGTTCCTGCCAAGCAAGTAACTGGTAGCAATTATGAAAAAAAGGAGGAGTAATAGCAACAAGTGACAATAGTGGCAAGAAGATGGACTTACTGAGGGAGGGGGCCCATTGAGGATGTCTTGGCCAAGGGCCCTCAGAAACCTGGATCGATCTATCTATCTATCTATCTATCTATCTATCTATCTATCTATCAATCATGTATCATAGTTTTAGGCCACATTTTATGGTACAAAACCATTTCAAGACAGCTCATAACATAAAAATTATACAACAATAAACAGTAGAATTAATAACAACTAGTGAAAAAAACTAAAATAGACATTCCGTGCACAAAACAATTGCAGTCAAAATCATCAGCAGTCTCACAAAAATCCCCACAACTCAGAAGACCAAGGGAAATAAATGAATTGTGAGGGCTTTCTTGAAGGCCTGTAGTAGTAATGGGGTTTAGCAGACTTCAGTTGATAGTGTATTTGGGGGATGTGCGGCCACTGCAGAAAAGGCCCTCTCTCTTGCACCTGTCAGCCTGACTGCTCTCAAAGGCAGTCAAGCAAGAAGGGCCTTCATTGATGATCTTAAAGTGTGGTTACACCAGCACTTTAAATTGGGCTCAGGAACACACTGGCAACCAGTGCAGCTGGTGCAATAGAGTTTCACAGGAACAAAATATGCAGCCAAATATGGGCTGCATATTTTGTATGATCAGAAATGAAAACTGAAAATGAAATGTGTGTTTATATATTTCTGCTGATTTTGTTTCATATATTAAGCTTGTTGGATCCAAGTTTATCTATTTATTTTATTGCATTTATATCCCGCCTTTTTTCCTCTTGCCAGGAACCCAAGGCAGCTTACATTATCCTCCTCGTCTCCATTTTATTCTCACAACAACCCTGTGAGGTAGGTTGGGCTGAGAGTCTGTCACTGGCCCAAAGTCACCCGGTGAGCTTCCATGGCTGAGTGTGGACTAGATCCCGGATCTCCCGGCTCCCAGTCCAATACACTCACCATGTCCATTACGTGAACTTTTAGCGGGATGCAAGTATGAAGACAGTGTATTTCAAGCCTTCTACCTTCAGGAATTTTTATCCTATCAATGTGTCTGTCAGCCAAGATCTGTATGCTAAGCAAGATATCTTTCAGGAAAGTTTGTCTGCCATTACTGAACTTCTTATTGAGGAACGCCTGATGAGCTTCCACAGAACTCCAAGGTTCCCCAGAATACAGGACTGAAAACCCTGTTTTCTTGGAACAATAATGTAAGCTTGACCTACCAGTTGGAAAAGGTTCTCCCAGTAGTCCTGAGTCATGAGGCGGAAGAGTGCAAGGAAGGCCCAGCTGAAGGTGTCATAGCTTGTATAACCGTAGTTTGGGTTCTCACCAGCTTTCATGCAGAGAAACCCTTCCGGGCATTGCCTATAGTGCAAGAGGAAAAAGAAGATTTCAGCATGGCAACATATGATGAGCTGCCATAAAAGAAGCATCTAGTCCCTAAATCTAAGGCAGGGCCTGGGCACTGGATGTCCTCCACCATCTCCACACCCAACATGTACACATGGGACACATGTTACAGGGTCATTGTCAGCTTTAGGAATTGTGCAGCAAGTGTGCATTCAACACATGTAGCTTTTCCCAGCACAGAATGCCAGGTCCCATCTACTCCAGATTATAGTTTGGTTCTGTTCTTGTTGGTTCCATTGAGTCATATAGGACTAGGGAAAAGGCTACATCTCACCCCCACCCCACCATCCCTTACATTTGTACAGTTTTCAAGCAGATAAAAGTGGGAGAGCCACTAGAAGACCTATCACCTCCTCAGTCATGCTCCCCTCCCCACTCCAAAGGTGTTCCCACAGTTGGGACAGACCTCACTCACCCAGCATCAGAGCTGTTCCCACAGAGCAGAGGGTCAAGCGCACCATCGAGGAAATAGAAATTGTCTTCACAAGCAAAAAATAAGCAGGAGTGAGAACGTCCAAGTTTGAACTTCAAAACAATTGCATATTTACTTTAAAACAGCTATAATAAAGGTAAAACTAGAAGTGAAACAGGAGACCCATAACCAGGATCTGAACCACAAGAGGCTAAAGTTAAAAGCAGATGCCATGGGTGGGAGGTCATCAAATTGGATCAGGACCATGATGCTGGGATAGCGGAATGTAATGTTTCCCACACACTATTTTTCAGATTTAACTTGCAGCTATTTGCCCATGAGGGAAAACATTCAGATAGTTATTATTTGGTCTCTCTTTGAGAGTTGGGCTCCCGCTGAAGCTGCTTTTAATGAAAAACAAAGCAAAACAGGAGATTCCAATCATAACTATCCTAGATTCTAATAATAGATCTCTGGAATAGATCTCCTGTTACTGAGAAGATGCGTGGTATAGTAAGTGTTGGGTTTCTTTCAACCAGGAAGACCTGGATTCAGATCCCCACTCAGCCACCAAACTCACTGGGTAGTCTTGGGTAAGTCACCAACTCTTAGCCTAACCTACCTCACAGAATTGTTTTATGGATAAAATGGAACGCTTACATATGGCAAACTGAGCTCCTTGGAGGAAGGACAAGATATACACGTAAAAGAGATGGTTAGAATCAAAGCAGAAAATAAAAAGTTGAGGCCGTTCAGAATTTACAATTGCAGTTTTAAATTTTTGTACTCTGTGAAACATAGTCAATGTGTGTATTAGTGTGTGAGTGTGAGAGAGGAGAAGGACAGGAAAGATAAAAGGCCCTAAGGGGACACTCTGAACATGTCTATGGACCAGTTCGAGCCACATGACAGCCCATCACAGGTTAATTAACCCTTGAGGAGCCGCAGCACGTGCCATCCACCATTGTGAATATGGCATGGCTTGTTGTGTCATGTGAACTCGGCTGGGGAGGGTTATTCAAGGGTTAAACAACCCTCGCATAACCCTAGAACACACCACGAGTTATGCAAGGGTTGTTTAAACCTCGATTAACCCTCCCCAGCTGGGTTCACATGACATGACAAGCCATGGCATATTCATAATGGCAGATGGCATGTGCTGTGGCCCTTCAAGGGTTAATTAACCCACACTGGGCTGTTGCACCATCTGAACCAGGTCTATTTGGTCACAGCAGGGGGATATGGGGTTCCACTGAAAAATAATATTTCCAGCTAACTGAGATTTACCACATTCTGATGGTCTGTGGAAATTACTTTTTGTTTTTGTTTGTTTGTAGGTTTAAAATGAATTACTATCCCCACCCATACATGACCCATACAAACTATGAGGGATGCTTGAGGATTTCATTGGGTCTGCATTTTTAACTAACTGAATTCACAGTTCTCAGACTAATACACTGATTCAAATCCAGTTATCCTTCAGATTTTGTACTTCTTTGAATTTTGCAATATAATTCATGGCTCCAAAAAAACATACTAAGATGTATACAAAATGTGTACGTATTTTTGGATTATGTGTATGTATTTTAGGATTAAATACATACAAAAACATGTATTTGGGGGAAAATTTGTTCAAAAATACATATTTAAATATACATTTATAAGTGAGTTTTCATGCATTTTTTAAATTTGCAGATTCATGAGGAAACAGGATGGAGCAGAATTATGAATGAACACATGCAAAAATGATATGGACAGGAAATGGACTGTTCCCCTTCTATTGCTATTTACCTACTGAGACATTAAGGTCATTGTCTGAGGCCCTTCCTCCAGGTGCCCCCACCAAATGAGGGAAGGCAAGTGACTGCGAGAGAGAGGGCCTTTTTAGTGATAGCGCCCCATTTGTGGAAGGCTCTCCCCAGAGAGGCTCACCTCCCTGCTACGTTATGGTGTTTCTGGTGTCAGGTGAAAACCTTTTTATTCTCCCAGTCATTTTAAGAACTGTTTTTAGTGCTTTTAGTACTCTATTCTGCAACTGGTTTTAATTTGGTTTTATGATGTTGTAATGGTTTTATTTTTTGCTGCTGTTTTTATCTTGGTTTTATTCTGTGCCGTTTTATTTTTTGTTTTAACGTTCGTACTGTATGTTTTCAATGTACTGCCCACTGCCCCAAGAACTTCAGTTACTGGCCAGTTTAAAAGTACAGTAAATAAATAAATAATGATACCAGTGGCGTCACCTAGCAGACCACTACACTGGCCACCACTATTCGCCACGGATTAGTCCAGTCCTTTTTAAAGTCATCTTAAATGTTGTGGCAATTAATTTTGCAAGTTAATTTCATGTAAGGTGAAATATTTCTATGTCTCTGTCCTGAACCTAGTTTCTTTGGGTGACCTGTGAGTTCTAGTGTTATGAGAGATTGCGGGGTGGGGTGGGGACTCTCTATCCGCTCTCTCCAATCCTGAACTGATTTCTATAGTATCCAGGTTTTATATACATTCTTAACTCAAGATTACCATATATTTAGAGTACCTGAGAATCCAATAAGAGCCATTAGAATCTGACATGACATTGTTACAATATCCAATACAATAAATTCAATGTATTGAATCTAGGGACCTTCCTAAGTCAGACTCAGTACAAACAATACTAAGTGAGACTGGAAAGCAAGTTAATTGAGCTGTGGTTGCTTCACTAAAAAATAAAATAAAACTTGCATTCTTATACTCCAGGTATTGCACTGAAAAGTTCAGTTCTATAAACTGTAAAAATGATGCAAATTGAGCAAATATGCAGAGCTCTCTTATTTTGCATACTTTATTCTGGTTTTGCTAGCCATGGGGAGGGACAGTGAGCTATACTGGGTACTGAAGCCCCACCCCACAACACAGGAAATCTCATTCTGCCATACCTCTACCTTCTGAGATTTCCGGAGGCATTGCTCACATGTTTTTAAGCCTATTATAGCCGTAATGGCTAGACAATTGCTTTTTTTAAAAAAAATGAAAACTTCCTGAGATTCTCAGGAAGCTGTGTTTTGTACCCATACCACATTCTGGCCTTATTCTTGGGAACTGAAGCACATACCCAGCCCTGGCGATCATTGCCAGTGAGTAAGATTGCTCCCTTTTAAAGTTCTTTGAGATTGTCAATAGCCATGTAGACAGGGGTGATCCGGTAGATATTGGGCATCTCTACACCAGCCTAAAATCCTGCATTTGAAACGGGGCTTTCTGCTTCTGTTTTAAATGCAGGATCACAACGACTCCCCTTTTCATCTGTTTCCTTTTCCCCCTCCTTCTCCCCGTATCTGAGTCTTCCACTATCTTTCATTGATCTCGCTCCTCTTCTTGCCGCTTTTCCTCTTTTCATGGAGGGAACTCAAAGCAGAACACAATGGGGTAATTTGAGAGCTCATTATCTGCCATCTATTAAAAAAAAGAACGAAGGGCATTTAGTGCAGGGGACGCCTTGGAGGTTCACGGCATCATGTAAAGAGCCTGCAAACTTCCATGAAGGAGCCATCTCAATCACAGGATAAAAGTTCCATATGAAGAAAGCCAGTGTTTACTTGGACTTCCAAAAGGCTTTTGACAAAGACCCTCACCAAAGACTCCTGACTCTGAGCAAACTTAGCAGTCATGGAATAAGAGGACAGGTCCTCTTATGGATCAGTACCTGGTTAACGAACAGAAAGCAGGGAGTAGGAATAAATGGTAAATTCTCCCAGTGGAGGGAAGTAAATAGTGGGGTCCCACAGGGACCAATGCTTTTCAACTTGTTCATAAATGATTTGGAATTAGGAGTAAGCAGTGAAATGGCCCAGTTTGCTGATGTCACCAAATTATTTAGAGTGGTTAAAACAAAAAGGGATTGTGAGGACCTCCAAAATGATCTCTCCAAACTGGGAGAATGAGCCTCAAAATGGTAAATGCGGTTCAATGTAAGCAAGTGTAAAGTAATGCATGTTGGGGCAAAAAATCCTAACTTCAAGCATAAACTGACGGGATCTGAGCTCAGTGAAAGTATCAACCTGATGTGTGGCCGCTGTAAAAAAAAAGGCAAACTCCATGATGAGGAAAGGAATTGAGAATAAAACTACCAATATCATACTCCCCTTATACAAATCTATAGTGCGACCACACTTAGGATACTGTGTACAGTTCTTGCCAGCACACCTAAAAAACGATATTGTAGAGCTGGAAAATGTAGAGTGTACGAACCCCTCTCACCCGAGTCCGCTGGGGAGTCCGCGTGGGGGAGGCGATCTGTTCCTCCCCCCGGAATCCTCCCCAACCAGCTGTGCTCCGCAGCGAGTCCGCAGAGCCACCGGCCAGGTCCGTCCACTGCCAGACTTCCGTCCGCTGCTGGTCTGTGGACGCAAATGGCATCTGGTGTAGCAGACGCCATTTGCGTCCCTGCTCTTTGCTGTGATAGGCTATGTAAATCTTTATGTAGCCTATCACGGCAAATGGCAGGGATGCAAATGGCGTAGTGGACATAGTGGATGTAGTTGCCCTTTTCTGCACTTTTTCCTAGGGATGGCGGAGAATTCCGCCACGGACTCCTATGAGTCCTATGAGCCCCCTGGAGTCCGTGGTGGAACAGACCACTCACCCCTGCCACCCCACAAAGTTTATGCCGGCCGGATCCTACCTGCCGCCGGCTGGGTCCGGGTCCATCCGCTCACTCTGCTGCCATCTGCTGCCGGTCTGCGGATGCAAATGGCGTCCGGCGTAGCGGATGCCATTTGCGTTCCTGTCCCTTCGCACGAAAAGCTACGTAATTCTTTACGTAGCCTATCACAGCAAAGAGCAGGGATGCAAATGGCATCCGCTACGCCATTTGCGTCCCTGTCCCTTCGCACGATAGGCTATGTAAAGATTTGACAGAGGTCTACAAAATTATGCATGGTGTGGAGAATGTGAGCAGGGAGACATTTTTCTCCATCTCTCAAAATACTAGAACCCAGGGGGGGTCATCCCATGAAGCTGACTGGTGGGAGGTTCAGGTCAGATAAAAGGAAGGACTTCTTCATACAGCATATAGTTAAACTATGGAAATCGCTACCACAGGATGTAGTGATGGCCACCAATTTGGATGGCTTCAAAAGGGGGTTAGATAAATACCTAGAGGAGAAGGCTATCAATGGCTACTAGTCCTGATGGCTATGTGCTCCCTCCAGTACCAGAGGCAGTGAGCCTATGTACACCCGTTGCTGGGGAACATGGGTGGGAGGGTGCTATTGCACTCGTGTCTGCTTGTGGGTTCCTGCTTCCTGGTTGACAGCTAGTCGGCTCCTGTGTGAACAGAATGCTGGTCTAGATGGGCCCTTGGTGTGATCCACCAGGGCTCTTCTGATGTTCTTATGTCCCCTGACAAGCTTAATGGGTGTGGGAGCAATAATCCTACCCAGGTCAGCACAACTCCCTACCCCCCTTTTAATGGCCTGACAGTGAAAGGAATGGTTGCTGCATTGGCACCATCTTCTTTCTCCAAACTGCCCCAAAAGCCAATGTGCCCTCTAGGGCAGGTCCAGAGGTGTGCCAGCTGCTGCAGCCGCCCAAGCCAGAGTCTCTTCTTTCAGTGCCAAGACTTTGAAAGAAAATTACATCAAAAGAATGTAAATCCTGGCAACAGCCTCGGTGGGCTTACTGGGCCTCGGCATTTGCTCAGTTAGGCAGGGTGCTGATTCTGGGCCTGTGGATAACTGGCCCGGTTTTGTGTGTCCATGAGAGGTCATAGCTAGCATTCCAGTCTTAGCTGGTGAAAGTACTGAGTGCCATAGATGCCAGTATTAGTTCTGGATCTATCTGCTCCCTAGACTGTAAATGATCCTTCAGGGTATGTACAGCCCCATCTAAAATGGGCTGAATACCCGGTCTGAGGGAAGAGCAGGCAGTACTGGGCTAGTAAAATCAGTGACCTGACTTGGTCTAAGGCAGCTTCATCTGTATGGAGAGAAACCACTCAGGAAAGGCCTCCAGATTACAAGCTTTGAAGTGGTAGCAAGGGTCACTGACATCCAGGCACATGGGCGGAATACATGGTCAAGTAGTGGTAGCTATCTTTGCAAGCCAAAATATCGGTGGCAATGAAAAAGCATCCCTACCTTTATTGTTGATGTACACATCCCAGTCAAAGGCCTCACTGCCATCCAGCGTGGTGTTGCCAAAGGGGTCCTGATCCAGCCCAAAGGCTTCCCCTGGCAGGGTGTCATTGGTGATGGGCGGCCACCGGACACACTTTTGCCGTAGGTTCCCCATGAACAGTTGCAGGCCAATGAGGGCAAAGACAGCCAGGCAGAACACTGTGAGGATCATGACATCAGAGAGCTTCTTCACAGACTGGATCAAGGCACCCACAATGGTTTTTAGCCCTGGTTGAGGGTGGGTAGAGAAACAGGCACTACTGTTCGTTACAGGCAACAAGATGACCCTTCTGGCAATTTTTTTTTTTTTTACAGTAAGACACTGTGAAGGGGCCATATTTTAAATTTAACAAGAACTGGAAGGGCAATTTAATTTAATTTTAGTGGTTCTAAACTGCCTTTCCCAATGCTCAAAGGTACACAACATCATTTAAAAGCAATTATACTGCATGAGTAGGAAACATGGGGAAGCAGTCTTTTATCACTTTTTCTCCATTGTCAACAGCAACTGATGCCATGTGCTTGGAAGAGCATTTCCCTTAAAACTAAGCACCAACATTTCAAAGTCTGATCTCAAATTTTCATGGCAGGTTGTGTTATTTTTTTCTTTTCTTTTTTGAAATAATGGCAACTGACAGCTCTTAGGTACAATTCAAATCAAGAGCTTCAAGGCCCCATCAGGTACGAGGGCCTGGATGAAGCGGGCCCACTGCCTGACTGAGTGGTGCGAAAAGCAAGCCTGGAGCATCGTCTCCTCCCCCAACCACAGCACCATCCCCATCACCCACCTGGAATGACCGTGATGGTTTTAAGTGCTCGGAGAACACGGAACGTCCGCAGAGCAGAGACATTGCCCAAGTCTACGAACTCTGTAAGGTAACTATAAAAGACAGGGCAAGACAGCCATTAATTAAGGGACAATTTACAGAAGTAGAAACAGGACATTTACAGAAGTCCTACCAGAGCAGAGAGATACAATTCTGGAGATAGAGGTGTGGAAACCCAATGCTGAGTTTAGACCTGATAGCAACAGATCTGTGTGTTTAAACCAGGATCTGCTCCAGTCATGTAGAAAGAGGGGGTGGGGTCCAATTCTAACAGCAAAAGGGGTTCAAGGTGAGGACTGAAGAATCCTTCCCCTGCCTGCAGCTTATTTCACCAATGCCCTTCCCTTCCTCCAGCAGCATTTGTCCCATCCACGCTCTCTTTGGGTATCAGAGCTCAATGAAGGAGAAAAGCGCCTGAGGGTAAGAGACCAGCTGTGGGGAGGTACCACCTCCTGCAAGTCCAGCTCCCTTGCTGTAAAAATAGGACCCCTGTCAGCTTTTATTGGGGCAAATCTTGCTACTGCTGTGTCTGCTTTGGCCCTGTGTCAGTATGCTCAAAGATATGAAAAGAGAAGGTAACACCTTGGATCAGTGATTTGTTCTGACAGAAAGTGCATGGATGCTTAACATTGCACGGAGCTCTTCAACAAGCAGAAAGAAATGCGAAAAATTGCTTTCAAGCCTTGCTTCCTACATGGTGACATTTACCCTGGGCAACAGGGTAACAGGTTAAGTTTCCTTTGGCAGAAAGAACATAGAGTGCCTACTTAAGCATGACCAAAAAATTTTGTATAAAATTTTCATGTGCTAATTTATATATACAGATGCTAATTTTGGAATAATGGCTAAAATGTAAATAGAAATGCAGCACATCTTGCCATAGTGGAGAAGATGTGACCAGGTGACGGGAGTGCCTGCTCTGTCTGCTGTCCACTGCTAACACTTGCTGGGCAGCACCACAGCCCCTGTGCTCCCTTCCCAGGGCTTAGATGAGACATCCCTTCAAAGCGAGGACACTTTCATACGGAGGACTGGCCTCTGACAGCCTTCAAATAGGGGACTGGCCTCTGTAAAGGCCACCTGGCTATTCTTGTGAACTGCCCAGAGAACTCCGCTATTAGCCAGTACAGAAATGTAATAAATAAACAAATGAATCCCAGGAGAAAACCCAAGGGGGCGGGGCGGGGATGCGGTGTCTCTGTCAGAATCGCCGTACAAATGCACAAGCTGAGCTGGCATGGCAGGGGCATAGCAGCAAGCAAGAAAACTTTGCCAGGTCTGAAGATGTCACAGGGGATGTGCGGATGCCCCCGAGCCATGTGTCCCACTCCTCCCTCTCCCCAGTAACATTTGGAATCTGATATGAGGTCATCACACTCAGTGTGTTTCCATCACATGTGATCAGCAGCCAATAGAGCAGGGCTAGCAAAATGCCCGATGCAATGATGTCACATGAGCTCCTTTTACTAAACATTGCCACGGGATATACGGAGGAGATGCAGGTCGGCAGCTGACACACACCCTCCTCGTAACATTGTTAGGCCCTCCGTCAGCTCTGTGTCAGTCAGTCAAACCAACCTGCTCCTACACAGCTTCTCTCTGCTGGGCCAGACAGCAGATGCCAGCTTGACCAGATTGCCTATTGTTCAACATAATCTCCCGGGCCCTTCTTTACGCCGGCTATAACAGCATTCTTTTAGCTGTATGGGCAGGGTGGGGGGCAGGGGGCTGCAAGATTACTAATCTAACTCAGGGCAAATCTAGCCAGATCTAATGTTTATTCTAAATGTATTTTATTATATCTTTAGACTGCTTCTCTGCTCAGTGAGCACTCAAGGTGATGTACGTACAATGAAAAACAACAAAAGAATACAATACAAAGCTACAAAAGCAAAATAGGTAATCAATACAATAAAATCAGGCATCACTAAATATCAGAGAGTGGCATTAGCTGTTAAAAATTTGGCTGAACAATGCTATCTTAACCAGCAGACAATAGCTGCCTGAAGTATGCTTTGCCACAGAAAAGCAGGATATAAATACTGAAATTAAATAAATACAGCATTTCAGGGAGTGGATGGGAAGTGTGGTTTCGGTGCTTGCTGTCTCCGCAGTGTACACACATGAGACATTTTTCCCATGCCAGCACTCTCCAGTTTCCTACAGCTGGCTTCCCACAGTGATCCTGCTGAATACAACATACGCCATAACGATGACACTAAAATCCAGCCAGTTCCACGGATCTCGCAGAAATGTAAAGCTGTCAATGCAGAATCCCCGGGCGAGTATCTTGATCATAGACTCAAAGGTATAAATGCCAGTAAAGGTGTATCTGTGAACAGGGAAGGGTCAGAGTGTTAGGGAAACAGCATAATGTCAGAAACGTCAGGGACTGTTACTGATTTTTTTAAATTCCACATCAAGATTCAGTGTTTTACAGCCTGTTTCCTATTGGTCTCTCAAACCAATAGCATCCCAAAATGGGGTAAGTTGCAAACAATTTGCGGCAGGAGAATAAAGATTCACATTTCTGCAAGCAGATCTAAGTTAAGAGGAGAATTTGGTTGAGTTTTACTTCTGGGATTCATTAACAATCCAGAGCCAGGGATCTTTCTCAGGCCTGAGGATTAAGCTTGGGGGCGGATGGTGGGTGAGGAGCAGTTCTGCCAACTGCAACAGAAGAAGCCAATTGCACCTCTACAAGGTGCTGATTTGCTGGTGGCTGGCCATGTCGCCAAGAGACCTCCCCACCGCACCCAAGAGCAGATTTGCACTTTTAAAAAAATCATTTGAAATGCATAAGGTGACGAACAAACACATACACACATAAATGCTTTAAAAATATAGAAAGTGGAGAGCCCACCTGAAGCACAGGGAGAGGGGCAGTGCTCAATTTGCTGGTACCCATGCATCTATCATTGCAGTTGAGCCTCCAGTTCCAGTTCCAGCCCTCTTTCTTTCTTTCTTTCTTTCATTCATCCATTTTATTTCTATACCACCCCATGGCTGAAGCTCTCTTGATTTGAGGGATGCACTGTGATCTCTTTTTTATACAGTGTCTTCACCCTGAGAAGAATTTGTGAAGTGCCCTTCCTTCCTCATTGAACAACCACAGCTGGCTTAGAAATACCTTGCATTAAAAGGAAAAGATGGAGCCCTGGCAATGGAGCAACAACAAAAACCTGACTTCTCATCTTCTCCTCATGCTAGCTGAACCATGGCACTGTTTCAGAGACTTTTTCCCCACAAACAACAGCCTGATGCTTTGACAAAGGTCAAGGTGATTATAGTTACTGCAAGCTTTCAGATCCCACAGGATTCTTCATTTGACCATCCATCTTCCTTTTTGCATTAAGGCTGTCTATCCCTGCCCTTTTGATACTTTCTTCCCCCACCCATTCCAACCTATAAAGACTGGGTCACCTTATGCATATCAGTAGAGAAAGAGGGGGAAAGAGGGGAAGGAAAATGAACACTTCTTGTGAACTGCCCAGAAAGCTTTGGCTAGTGGGCGGTATAGAAATTAAACCAACCAACCAACAAATAAATAAAATAAACACTTACTCCACATTCTTGGCCCATGGTGGCGGGTCACTCATGGCCATGAAGACGCAATTGGTTAAGATGGTTATCATGATAAACATGCTAAATAATTTGAAAACAAGGTCAAGGAAACGCATCAGACCACTGTTGCAATTCCTAAGACAAATCTGTTTGGTAAACTCAGGAGAACCCTGTTGGCTGCCATCTTGGCTGCAATTCAAAGGACCACCGCTCAGCTAGTTCTATTAGACCCAACATGACTTTGGGCTTGTGCTTAACAAAAAGCAGTCGTGGCAATCAGCGTTTAAAACTGAGGGCACTTTCAAAAGCAGTTTGAGATATGGCATGCTGTCTGTTGCTCAAAGAAAAACATTCTACCAGACAGTCATAAGCTCTTGGGCCTACCTAAGGAGCTCTTTGGATCCCACTGCTTGCCTCCCAAGGCAGCTGCACAGCACAGCCCAAAAGTACAATGGTCACAGGATCCCTTGTAATATTATGGAGAAAGCTGGGGTGCAACTGTCAGATTGCTGGTAACCCTAAAAATATCACCACCATGAAAAACCTGAGCTGCAAGATAAAAGATTATCTCCTGGTAAAGAGGCAGGTCTTTTGCAAGTTAACTAAGATAAATATTGCTGAACATGGGCTGCTAGGGAACTCAGATGTCAGCTCCTTTCCTAGCCAGCCCAGTCTAAGCTAGAGTTTAGCATAAATGTTTAACTCATTCAGACTTAAAACATGCCAACGTTAAACATCCCCCCCCCACCCCATGTATACATTTAGGAATGTGAGCTGAATGGAGGGGTGGTGACTTTAAGGGAAGGGAAGGAGCCTAACCAACCTCTTTTGGATTTTCACATTGGCAAATGTTGGCAGTTATATCACCTCATCTGGACTTAGGGATGGACGAAAGTCCCTTACCTGATCCCGAAGCTTGCTTCGCGGTGGGGGGGAGTCGCTCCGTCCCTCCCCCCAAAATTCTGGCCGGGCGGGAGGCGCCCCGTCCCTCCCCGCCAAAATTCTGGCCGGCGGGGAGGCGCCCCGTCCCTCCCCGCCGAAATTCTGGCAGGGGGGGAGGCGCCCCGTCCCTCCGGCCGTGAAACCTCGTCTCCTGCCGGGATGCAAATGGCGGCGGCCATAGCCGCCGCCATTTGCGTCCCTGCAGTCAGCCGTGATAGGCTCCGTAAATGTTTACGTAGCCTATCACGGCTGACTTTGAAAAAAAAAAAAGTGCGTATGCAAATGGCGGCGCCCATGGGCGCCGCCATTTGCGTTCCTTATTTTGGCACGTGTAGTCTACGTAAACATTTACGTAGACTTTATTTTCGCCGTACTCTACGTAAATGTTTACGTAGACTACACGTGCCAAAATAAGGAACGCAAATGGCGGCGCCCATGGGCACCGCCATTTGCATACGCGCACTTTTTTTTTTCCTTCAAAGTCAGCCGTGATAGGCTACGTAAACATTTACGTAGCCTATCACGGTGTTTTTTAAAAATCTAGCCGTGATAGGCTACGCAAATCTTTACGTAGCCTATCACGTTTGTTTGTTTTTACTTGGAAATAGCGGCAGCGGCAGCCAGTCAGAAGACCGGCCACCACCGCCGCCTCCAGGGACATTCGAGCAAGGTAAGTCCCGTCCCGGGGGGGGGGGCGGGGGGGCAGACCATTTCTCCACCAATTTCAGGGGGCCGAATGCACTGGCATTTGGCCTCCCCGAGATTCGTGGAGAAATTCTCTGACATCCCTATCTGGACTTCATTCAGCTGGAGGCAGTGGAGAAGTACTTGTTTCCATAAAGGTTGCTGGATATGGATAGGCTTCTATTAGGATTTAAAGTGCACTGTCCCTGAAAATTGGATTGTGGCAGGATCCAATCCCCCACCATGGCTGCTGTTGCCACAAGGGCCCATGGTGGGGGATTGGCTCCCCCTCATCCAATTTTCAGGGATGGGGTGATTTTGGGGAGGGGGGAACTTTTTAAAGATTTTTGCAGCCCTGTTTGTGCTAGGGGTGTACAAACCCCACTTACTGTTCCGCTCCGGGGTCCGCTGGGGGGGGGAGGCGATCCGTCCCTCCCCCCCAGAATACTCCCTGGCTGGTTCCGCTCTGCAACAAGTCCATGGAGCCACTGGCCAGGGCTGCCCACAGCCAAACTTCTGTCCGCTGCCGAGCTGCGGCTGCAAATGGTGTCTAGCGTAGGGGATGCCATTTGCTTGCCTGCCCTTTGCTGTGATTGGCTACGTAAATATTTACGTAGCCTATCATGGCAAAGAGCAGGGATGCCAAAGGCATAGTGGACGCCATTTCTGTCCCTGCTCTTTTTGTGATTGGCTACGTAAATATTTACATAGCCAATCATGGCAAAGGGCAGGGACGCAAATGGCGTCCGCTATGCCAGATGCCATTTGTGGCCGCAGTTCGGCAGCGGCTGGCTGCGGAACGAGGAGAACAGACCCGGACCGGCTGTGCCAGGTAGGGTCTGTCCCAACTGGGCTTCGCGGGGTGGCGGGGGGGGGAGAAGTCCGTTCCGCCACGGACTCTGGGGGGCCGGATTCTTTAGAATCCGGCCTTATTGGAGTCCATGGCAGATTTCTCCACCATCCCTAGTTTGTGCGCACAGATGGGGCTGAGAAAATTTTTAAAATATATGGGAAAGAGGAGGGTGGAGAGGGAATGGGTGCCCAAGTGGGATTCCCCCTTTGGGTGTTGTGCACCCATTCCCCCCACCCCACTCTTCCCATAAAAAAAAAGATTTGTCTCCATTTCGGGGACAAAGATCTTGGGGGAACCCTTGGGGGAACACAGTTCTTGGTAGGGGGTGGATCCCCCCACCCGCTGATTTCCCACAGTGGGCGCTTTTACGTTCCTATAGAAGCCTATAGGAATTGAAAAGTACCCTACAGATCACTCCCACCACCTCGGTTTTGACAGCTGTCAAAATTGAGGTGGCTTGATGGATTTTTACAGGGAAGGGGACTCAATCCAGGCTTTCCACTCCTGCACCCTGTATGCTTGCCAAGTGCAACATACTGAAGTGCAGATGGGGCATTTCTTTTTTTTAAGAAACATTTGTGCACATTACTTGGTCATAGGGAAGTGTGGACATAATTTTCCCAGCCATTTTTGCACAAAAACAGGGCCAGGCAATTTTTTTTTAAAGGGCTCCAACCTTGTGGTCAGAGCAGGGATGGCTTCTGCTGCCAAAGGCCCTATGATTCCAGCAGGAGGACTGAGGGAGTAGGAGGAGGGCAATGGTGTGAACAACCCATGCAGGAGGGTTGTTTGCCCGATCGTCTGGTGGGTGTGCTTACCATGCAGGGTGGGTTATTCACAAAACACCCCCCCCCAATGTGGCTGGTCACCCACCATGGGCTAGCATGATGTGTGAACAGCCCCAGTGTCTCTGGGTGACTAATGTGGCCTTTGCAAAACATTGAACTGAGCCTTGACTCTGCAGCGCCCCCTGTCTTGTCTTCCAGTAATAACAACAAAACCCACAATTTCCTTTTTAGGTAGAACCACAGCAGGGGGGTTTCTCTACAACAATGGAAGGAGATGGAAGGAGAAGCCAATTGTGGCTTATCCAAATTTTTCAAGGAGCTGGCTTTGCTCCATGCAGGGCTCCACAAGCGAGTGGATTGCACCATTCTAAGTTGCTTCACTAAACATTCTTCTGGGGGGGTGGGGTGGAGTGAATGTCAGCTGACTGGCAGGTGCTGTTCAGACAATAAAAGAGGCTCCCCGCTGCAGGCTCTCCCCCCGCTTTCTTCTTCTACTGAATTACAAGCCTCATTGAGCACAATAGGAGTTACTTCTGAGTAGACACTAATTGGTTTGTGGTGGGAGAGACACAGAGGGGAAACACAGGGATGGGAAACCAGCCCCTTTCTAACCCAATGCTGCCAGGAACAAAGCTGAGAGTTAGTTACTTCCAATGTGCGCATTCAGGGGACAAGCCTCATTGACCAGAAGGGGAGGTCTTCTGAGTAGACACACTTATGTTTATGCTGGGAAAGACACGCAGGGGAAACCAGCCCCCTGTCTTACCTGATGGTGCGCAGGATCGCTTTAACAAAGGTGTGAATTAGTTACTTCCGAAGGCAATAAACCAAGCAATGGAGAATCGCAACTTGGTAAAGCACTTTACAGCCTTTAGGGAATTCGTGCTTTAAAATGTGCTATTTCGATTGAGAGGGATCTCTGTAAATTCTGAAGTGCACATTCAGGGGACAAGCCTCATTGAGAACAATGGGAGTTACTTCTGAGGAGAGACTACTTAGTTTGTGCTGGGAAACTGGTGGGAGATTGGAAAAACCCCTTGACTGGGGTGATGGAGAAGGGCACCCCCTGGATAGGGCTAGCATCCCCGAGGTCAATGCGGGACTTGGGGCACACAGCAACTATACCAGGGAGAACCTGACTTGAGGAAAAGAATCGGACTTCAAGCAGTCTTAGGAAATCTGGGTTTTCCCTGATAAGCTCTGGGGTGGTTGCTGGATGGCCATGATGTCATGTATCCCTAACGACCTCCACACACAGCTGGCTCAGAGTAAATTGCTCATGGAGACACACACACCCTGCCCAGCTCAAGCAGTGTGAAGGATATGAATGTATAAGCACTCTGATGGCTCCCCTCCGGACAGGGTGGAAAGGGTCCAACATGTAGAGAGCGGGGGTGGCGCTGAACCGGAAAATGGTCTTCCCTTTGTTGAGGAGGATGTATGTCTGAAGAAAAGAAGAAGAAAAGATATGGTTACTAATAACCTCAAGACACAGAAAATAGTCTTTACACGACAGAATTACTTTGAAACCAGATTAAAAACTCAGGGCTTCCCCTGAACACTGTCGCTGTGTGAGGGGGATCAGAATCCTCCGCTAGGGTATTGCCAACCAGAGTCTTAACGGTTCATCGCTCTGACTTGGGAGAAAGCACCTCCTTCTACATGCACAAAAACATGCTTGGGCAAAACCATATGTCAGGTTCGGGGGGCCCTGGGCAAGGCACGCTCTGCCCTTCCAAATGCTGCCCTGGAGGGCCCCTTAACCAAGCTGTCCAGGTGGCTGACATCGCAGCAGGCAGTGATGGGCATGGGCAGCTGGCAGCAATGGCAGGGCGTGCGGGCGGACTGGCAGGGAGCCACACAGGAACAGAAGGCCTCCGCTGCCGCCGCTCCACCACCCAGTATGCCACAGGTCCTGCAGCTTGTCTGGCTCTCACTCAGGGTTTTCCTACGCAGAGCCCTTTTTGTGGTTAGGCAGTATCAGAACTGGGCTTTGTTGCCTGTGGTTTTGCAGCCCACAATCCACCCTGAGCCCCTTTTCTCGGTGGCCATGGCAGGATTTCACATCCATATGAGGAGGCTGGTCTGTGACAGAATGTGTCCCTATCCCTCCCCTTGGCCCTCCCCTTGCTTTCTACCCCTCCCACAGCCCCTTTTCTCCATTCTGGGCATGTGCATTGGTGAGTGCAACTCACCTGCGCACACCGCTTTTCTAAAAACATTTTTTTTAACCTGATGTGCTGTACTTCGAAATTCCTTAATTTAGAAATAAGGAGCATGCAGCTCTCCCGTGTCTGCTCACTTCTTGCTTGGTTTCCCAACAAACACGGCTGCCTCAAAGAGGTCTACTGGCGTGCAGCTAAGAGCAGGATGAGCACATCCCCCCCTCCCTGCTTTGTAAAAAGAAAGCCTCTGCCCCCAAGTTGACTCATACCATTTTATTTTATTTATAGTCCTTGAAGAGTCTGTTCTTCTGGAATACCACTAACATACATTTTAAAAAGCTCCAAAGCAAAGTACAAAGTTAAGCAGATGATTTCAGTACTGGTGCTAAGCACATTGCATTGTGGGTATAAAGAAGCAAAAGAAACAATTAATGAAGTGGCTGCTCGTGCAGTTCTGAAAAGCTTGAAGGAGGTGCAAGACCTGAATTTACAACAGGAAGTACATGGCAAGCAGTCAGGAAGGGAGGGGAAACTTGAGCGTGCCATCCACCTTCCCCAGGGACAACTCCCTGCTTCCATTACGAATGTTCTGTCCACACCATCAAGTAAATGTGCAGCTGTTCTGCCTCCTTGGGCATCTCTACACCAGCCTAAAATCCTGCATTTAAAACGGGGCTTTCTGCTTCTGTTTTAAATGCAGGATTACAACTGACTCCCTTTACACGTGCTTCCTTTCCCCCTTCCCTTTTCCCCCTCCTTCTCCCTGTATCTGAGTCTTCCATGATCTTTCATTGATCTCACTCCTCTTCTTGCTGCTTTTCCTCTTTTCAGGGAGGGAACTGAAGTGGAACACAATGGGGTAATTTGATAGCTCATTATCTGTGATCTATTTAAAAATGGAATAAAGGGCATTTAGCGCATGAATGATTACAGCGTCATGTAGAGCCCGCAAAGTTCTGTGAAGGAGCCATCTCAATCGCAGGAGAAAAGCTCCATGTGAGGGAGTGCCTCAACAAGAGGGAAAGAGCAGAACAGCGTAAGGTTCCGCAGTAAGCAAAAAGTCAGGAGAACTGCTGGGAAAACATGGGTTAATTACAGGAGGATGACAATGTTTGGATGACCTGTGAAATGTGAGTAAATGAGCCATAGTGATTCCTCAATAAATCCTCATCTGGAAAAGCACTCACTGAGTAATGGGGATACCAAAATAAAGATGCTTCCACAACAGGCAGAAAACCAAAATGAAAGAAAACCACCACCACTAAATTAAATCATAAAAAACAATAAAATCACAAACAATCAATAAAACAGCAGACCAGAATTACAGTATTTAAAACTAAATAGATACTTAAAAGCTGGGGGCGAGGTATGTGTTTGTGTTGTGAAGGCCATTGTCTCTGGGTAGCACATTCCACAGGCAGAGCGTCACGACTGAGAAGGCTCTTCCCAACCGCCACCCAGGTTGCTGAGGCATGCAGAGGGTGGCTGATAAAGTTCCCACGGGTATTCAGGTGCTGACCAATGCAGGGCTTTAAATGGAAGTACAAGCATTGCAGATTACGCTTGGAAATGGACTGGGAGCATGTGAAGCTGTTTGAGCACCAGTGTGGAACCTTCCCAATGAACAGTCCCAGTTAGAATCCTGGCTGCTATATTTTGTACTAACTGCGGTTTCTGAGCAATCTTCAAAAGCAGCCTTCAAAACCACATACAACACATTGCAGTAGTCCAACCTGAAGGTTACCAGAATGTGGGGAACTGGGTAGGCCAGGGGTCCCCAAACTTCCTGGGCAAGTGAGTACATTTGGAATTTTGGGAAAGTGTTTTGGGCACTGTCAGAAAATGGAGATTGCCCGTTCACAAAAATGGCAGCCACAGCAGTCATAGTTGGTCACAAAACGCCCACGTCCCAGAAGGCTAGAACACTACAAGAGTAACTTGCCCAAGGACCTGAGTTCAAGGCAGAGGTGGGGGCTGACCTCCAAAGCGCAAAACCATGTGGGGCCCAGGGGCCTTCTTGGAGATGCAGATAACACTGGAAGCCAGCACCGCACTTTGCCACGTGCCAGCCTCCCAGTTATTTTTTTAGAAAATAAAAAGATCTTTAAAATAAAAGAAAAACCAGGAGGAGCAGAGAGGTTCGTGCATGCCAGGAGAGGTGATCGCAGACACACTGGTGCCCACAGGTGCCATGTTGGCAACCGCAGAGCAAGCCTCTCTGTCCATGAGGGGCTGTAGCTGGTGAAGCAGCCTCAGCAGAGGAAAGGCGCTCTGGCCCCTGTGCCCCCTGGGCCTTCAGTGACAAAGCTGGGCCTATGAGGATGCCCAGACGGAGAACCTGGTCCTCGCACAGGAACGCAGCTGCATTTGGAGCAGGCTGAAGGTGCCTTCCTGAGAAGGCAATGGCCCCCCAGCAGTATCTCCATCTTGTCAGGACTGAGATTCAGATCACTGGCCCTCACCCAGTCCATTCCTATCCCAGGCTCTAATTCAGCTGCCTCACATTATTCAGATGTCACCATACTGATTATACCCAACTCCAAAATCTTGAATCACCTCACTTGGCAGTTTCGTGTAGCTGTTTAAAAACCTTTGGGACAAGATGGAGCCCTGTGGAGCACCACAGCATAAGTGCCCTGGTGCAAAGCTGTCATTCCCAGCACCACCTTTTAGAATCACCCTTCAGGTAGAAATGGGTCCACCAAAACGCCATGTTCCCAATTCCCAATCCAATGTTCCTTTGTGGCGGCATAAGCAGGTCAAAAGGACATGGGGAGAGTGTTTCGTGCTTTCCATTGAGTCAATAGTATCGGACAACAGAGGCCAGCGCATTCAGAGAGCCAGCAAAGCCACACATGGGGCAGAGAGTTGGGCTGTGTGAGTTCCATTCTGCCTTCCCACACCGACCCCTGAGATGCACCCGCGGGGGGCGGGGGTGTCTTTAGGGCATGGTGGAGGCCTGCTATGCAGGGGAAGTCTGAAGACCTCACAGCTAACGGAGATATGCCGGCACAACAGCAGACAGACACATGTGTACTGCTGGCGCAGTGGCGCTGGTATAAAGCCCCAAATAAAGCAGAGGTGTGGGCTTGATGTGGGTGGGACAGGGGAGGACCAGACACAGGCCAGACCCTCTACTCCCCCAGATGCTGGCCATGCCCCCGGCCACGAGACAACATTGCACTGATTTTGGAGGTGGTGCAAGTAAAAACATACCCATTGAACTCAATGGAGAGCACAACAGCAACAACACCCACTGCCCATATCTCATAGAATAGTAGGGTTGGAAGGGGTCTACAAGGCCATTGAGTCCAACCCCCTGCTCAATGCAGGAATCCAAGTCAGAGCATCCCTGACAGATGGCTGTCCAGCCTCGCCTTGAATGCCTCCAGTGTGGGAGAGCCCACCACCTCCCTAGGTCATTGGTTCCATTGTCCATTGGACCTTCTCACACTGCCACAACGGAGCATTAGATGCAGGCTAACTCCTCACCCAACCATCGCCCACCTCTAGCAGTATGTAAACCCCTGGAAGGGGGACCCTAACTCCGATGACAGGGCATGTAGTCTAGGCCTGTATCTCTCTGGACCCATGTTGTGCACACACACAAGGGGGAACTTTGTGAAAGGAGCTATGGAGAAAGGGCACTTTGCACAAACAGCCTGGCCTGAGAACACATATAGCAATGTGTTCAAACTTCCTCCTAACTCTTCTCATCTCAGAACTCTTTCAGGTTCCCCTGTCCCAGGATTCCAGAAAAAAACCCCACCCCACATCAATTCCCATTCCACTGCTACTACCAGTACTATTAGGACAAAAAGAACCCCACACAGGTAAGCAAGGGAAGAGGAATCCATGGCCCAGTTCACAGAATTCACACTAGGTTCCAGCTGTGGCATGTCAGGGAGAGACAAGCCAGTGTTCCGGGTTCAGATATCACCCTATATAACTCAGGGCCAGAGCATCCTTGGATTATGTAACCACTCCTATTGGAAGGAGCAGCCAGGTGGGAGTGATAGAGCCACATGAATCAGCGTGTGGACTCATTCACACAGTATGCTAGGTTGCCATGTTGTGAGAATGCTGTAATGTCCCTCACCTCCTTTGCATTATATGAAAACTGTGTCTTGGCTATACTGTGCTGTTCAAACAGTCCTCCCTCCCGCAAGAGCCATTAACAGTTTCTCCCACACGGGAGACACATAAGGTAAGCTCTCTGTTGGTGAATGACGGTCACTCCACCCATTTCAATTCATGGTCTGCTCTGATTGGTTGTGGCTCTCCAGGACAGGAGTCTTGCCCAGCCCTGAAATCCTTTTAAGCAGAGATCTACTGCATAACAGGCATACGCACCGCCACTGAGCTATGATACCTAGCAGATGTACAACTGCGCTGCTAAGTTCTCCCCTCAATGCCTATGCCACCCAGCTTGACGACAGTTGGAAGCAGCCTTTGATGCAACCTGAGAGATTGCAGTTGAGAAACACAGCAAGACAGCCTGGTGTGCATGCAGAAGTGCTTGGATAGATAATACCTTTGGATGATCCATTAAGAAGGTTATTATGCATGCTTGCAAAGAATCTTTGAATTGTGGGCTTTCACTTAGGCAAGACTGCAGACTGTGTCCTGCTTCAGTTTCCAGAATATTTTTCTAGGATAACAATGGATCTCAAACAGGAGACTCTAGGTGTGGGACCCAGGTGCCTTATTCTCTGCATCACTTTGCTACTTTGCCAGGGGAGGGAGTGCTTGGTCTGTTCCTTAATGCCACCTCACCTTGTGGCTGGGCTCTTCCCTTCCCTCTTCCCACTTACTTTCTGATCCTTGTAGAATGGGTCCAAGTCTTCCAGGGGCACCCCAATGAGTTCCAGAGGAGGGTCCCCATAAATGAGTGGAAGGTTTTTTCCTTGCTCAAGGTCACTGCGGGCTTTTGGCTCATTTTCTTCCTCAAGAACCTCCCCATGTTGCTTTTTCAACTTCTTAGCTTCCTGCTCAGCGATCCGTTTCTCTATCGCCTCAAGGGACTCACGGGTGAATTGGCGTAGGCAGTCTGGACCAGGGATGTATGGCGGGAGTGCCATCTTAGCATTCTGCTCCTGGAACTATTCTGCCTGGTGTCACAGAGCAATGGTGGAAAGGCTGTAAGGATGAGAAGGAGAACATTTTGCACCAGACTAACTGTACTCCACCGCAAGCATACTCACCAATTTTAATAACTAGAGGGTGCCTGTAACTAGGTGCAAATAGAATAGGGTGGTAGGATAGATGGCAGCACTTCAGACTGCAGAAGGGGGATGCCATTTTTGAATTCTCCCCATTTAAAAACCTATCTGCCAGTAGATAATTAGCACATCTGGGAGAACTGTTCAGGCTCAGCACTCACTTTGCTGTACTAGTCTTCTACTTGCGGGGTATAGTTTTGTTTTACTTTGGGGAAGACCGTATCTGGGGAAATTCCTCATCATCTCCAAACTACCACTTGGAGGTGGTTAAGGAAAGCCACCTCTTGATTGCTAACTCTCCACGTCTTGAAAAAACCATAAACAAGCCAGCTGTTTTTTCTTTCTGCCAGCCACCAAATCTAAACAACTTCTTGTGAGAGCTGAAATTAAAACACCCATCAGTGATTCCGGATCACAATACTGTACATCCAGCCGCTGCATACCTTCTCTTATCTGCTTGAAACAACAACATTCAAAAGCATGACTGGAAAGATCTCTCATATTAAACAGAACATCACTTGTATGTCTAACAATGTAATATATGTCATTGAGCATAAGTGCCTAGTTGCCACATGCAGTATGTTGGCAAAACCACCACTGATATTCGTACAAGATGCAGAAACTACAAGTCAGCTATAATGACAAGGAAGGAAGACAGAGCATCCTGTGGCAAACACACTTTAATTCTGATGGCCACAGCCTTTCAAACATGTCAATACTTCCTACAGAACAACCATCCAATCTGGCAATCCTTGATTACCAGGGAGGGAAAACATTTGGATTTATAGACTGGACACATTGACTTCAAATGGCCTGAACGTGGTGATAACACCATCTGCTGTACTTCTCTTGCAGCCTGGGAATTCCATCCACAGCACTAATATTCTATAACTGTCACCCTTGGTGCTTTAGTGTCATCTGTTCTACTAATTTTCACTGATGGAGGTGGAAGCCAAAACATTTGACAGAAATTAAAGAATATACATGTATTCCTGTTATGCCAATTACTTAATTAGAAATACAGTTTCTGGTCACAG
The DNA here is from genome assembly GCF_057233095.1 of Heloderma suspectum. Taxonomy (NCBI): domain Eukaryota; kingdom Metazoa; phylum Chordata; class Lepidosauria; order Squamata; family Helodermatidae; genus Heloderma; species Heloderma suspectum. The sequence continues at coordinate 126,093,672 of NC_139462.1, read as the reverse complement.
CCCTCGTGGATCTAGGGTCTGCCTGATTGCATCACTGTTTAGTTGCTTTGAGTGCATATATAATAAAGCACAAGCTGGAGATGGGAAGGGTTGAGTCACTTGCTACTCAAATTAGCCAATATGTTACTGAAACACTTGTGCTGTCACATCCATATGGCAATAAAAACAGTGGTATTTGCACTGTGGCAGGGTGAAGAATATTGGATTTTCCTAGGTACAAAGTATGAGTGGCCAAAAAATGACATATCGCTGCCATACAGTGTTACTTTGAAAGAGGCAATAATAATAATAATAATAATACACAGCATGTAAAAAGATGCTTTCAAGTGTTCAAAGTACTAATTCTTCCAACAACTCTGTAAGGTAGACCAGTGTTATTATCCTCATATTTACAGATGTAGGGCCAAGATGGGGAAAACAGTGGCTTCCCTAAGGCCACATTGGGAATGTATGGCTGATGTGAGACTAGAACAGGGAGTTCACGCCTCACACACTATGCTATACAGCTCTCATGCAGACTGCACAACAAACAGGAAACAAGTGACAATGTCTTTCTTTTGCACATAAATCCCCAGGCAACAAATACCTCAGCCTCGGTCCCCAGTTTATAACAGCCACGCGCCTCACAGGGAAATGGAGAGGGTGAACTCACTAAAAGCCATAAAGCCCTTTGAAGATTTAAACAGTCACATACTTGTTGATTTTAAACTTTTATAACTCACCTTTCTGCTTTCCCAAGCAGCCAAGCAACCTGAAAAGCAGAACAACTCTAGGAGAAGTGGCAGCAGGGAGAGGGGCTGCAATGCCAGGATGAGGGGCCTAACTCCTTCCAGCTTGCCGAGGTTTGCTGCTATGGCAGCAGCTCCCAGCGGGATCCTCCTGCCGCCCATGGGTAGAGTTTTGCACTTGGCTGTTTCTCCAGCTGCTGTGGGCCATCAGAGAAGGAGTCGGGTTTCAGCAGCAAGATGACTCAGGATGTTCCTCCCAAGAAAGAGGAGGAAGGGACAGGGGGAGGAAGAGGCACACGCAATGGGCACAAGGCTCAGGACCCACCGTCCTGCCACTTGCCAGCCACACCTGCGGCCTGCCACACATGCAGGCCTCCCTCCCTCTGTCCGTGTTCCAGAGCCCTTCCTCACACAGCTGCCCTCTGACTTCTGTACAGTGCACAGCCTGCATTTCACTCACTGCAGATGCTGAGGAAATTTTTATAGATTATCATCAGCCAATGGTATTTTTTCTGATATTTCTTAACTGTGAGAACAAACACCATCTTGACTTTTAAATTAGTGACTGTCAAGTTATTGTGAAGTAAATGGATGCAGCACATATCAGGCAGTAATGTGCAATGGGGGATGCAGGCAGTAATTTTTGGTATGAGAATTAGAGTATTACAGGCATGTCCCTGTTTTCAGCTGTGGAATGCTGGCAGGGCCAGCCCTATCATTAGCCAGGCTGATGCACTCACATCAGGCGGTAGAGTGGGAAGAGCAGCAAATTGGGCCACTCTCCTCCTCCACCCTTTCCAAGAGGGCCCGCCGGTTCTGTTTACTATGGGCAGCCGCAGCTGCAGTTGGCCTACCCTATCCACTTGGCCTCACGGCTGCTCCCTCACTTGCTCGGCCAGCTGGCCAACCCGGCTGGCTGCTCACTCCTGCCCACTGCTCCTGCCTTGTGCCTCAGCTCCTGCAAGAGGCTGGCCCACCTCTCACAAGAGTTTAGCCGGCTTCTTGCAGGAGCCCCGCAGCTGGGGCACGATGCAGGAGCAGTGGCCGGGTTGGAGGGGCAAGCGGGCAGCTGGGCCGGCCAGCTAAACAAGTGAGAGAGCAGCTGGATAGCCGGAGGGCCAAGTAGGTGGTGTGGGCCAGCCGGCCTCTCGCAGGAGTTGGGCTGGCTTCTCACAGGAGCCCCATGACTGGGGCACAAGGCGGGAACAGAGGCTGGGCGGGTAGGAGTAGGCGGCCAACCAGCCAAGAGGGTTGGGTGGGCAGGTGCCAGTGGCAAGAAGAAGCAAGTTATCTGAAAAACTGTATTCTCCCCTATGAGCCTTCTCGTGCCCTGAGATCTTCAGGGGAGGCCCTTCTCGCAGTCCCGCCACTAGGGATGTACGAATCGTACTCACCCGTCTGTTCCGGGGCGTCAGCGGTGGGGGGAGGCACTCCGTCCCTCCCCCCAGAATCCTCCCTGGACCGGCTCCGCTCCGTGGCAGCTCTGCCCGCAGCCGGAGTTCCGTCTACGCCCGGGCTGCTGCGGCCGCAAATGGCTGCTGTCATAGCGGCCGCCATTTGCATACTTGCAGTCAGCCGTGATAGGCTACGTAAGTATTTACGTAGCCTATCATGGTAAAGGCAGCCACGCAAATGGCTTACTTACATAGCCTATACTTACGTAGCCTATCATGGCCGCTACGACGGCAGCCATTTGCGGCCACAGCAGCTGGCCAGGAGACCAGCCGGAGCTGCCGCCACCACTGCTGCATCCACCGCCAAGTAAGCTCCGTCCTGGCGGGATTCCGCAGGGTGGCGGGGGGGAGGCCATTCCACCATGACTTCCAGGAGGATTCTTTAGAATCCGGCCTCACTGGAGTCCATGGCGGAATTCTCTGATATCCCTACCCACCACCATCACAAGCTCACCTGGTGGGAAAGCGGAAAAGGACCTTCTTGGTGGCTGCCCCTGTTATAGAAATTTCAGTTGTAGTATGTCTGTTATCCCATGATTTTATAAGCTAGGCTATGTCTGTTTTACCTCAGTGTGAGACTGCCATGCTAAACAAAGACACAGCGCCTTATCAGAGACTCAGGAATGCCAAGAATGTGTTTACTGGAGTACAAGGCTACCTCTCTGCGCATGCCTAGATATGTCAAAGGTGCTGCCTGTCTTCTGTTTCCCTCTCAGCTAGACAAAGAGATTAGTACAGTGCAAGCGTAAGACAGCCCCAAAGGTCTTGCCTATATAAACTTTTGAATCACATCACTTGATTGTAACCTTTGTTGGAGCATTAGCCCCAAGGGTTGCCTTATTCTGCAAAATAAAATCGTGTTGGATCAGATCTCTGCCTCCTCTCGTTCTTGGTAAACGAATTGGAAAGTCTACCAGGGAAAAGAACACAATTTTTGTAACAAATTTGGCGACCGCGGCAGGACGCCCTGTGTGACCTGGGAGCTAGGCAAACGCTGGATCAACCCAAGCGGAGGGCGCCCTGGACCTTGTTTGGTTCACCGTGAGGTTTGAGGCAGCTGTTGCCTGGCGACCCAGCTAGCAAAGGACTCCTGAAGAGACGAGGCGAGTGGCGGTCTTTGGAGGACAGGACGAAACGCTGTCCGACTCTGGGGTCGTTTGGAGGCTGAGCTACGAGGTAAGTTGGATCGCACTGTCTGGGCCGTCTGGGGAGTGCAAATCTCCCATTCTTGTCTAACTGAGCCTTGCTTAAGCAGCAGTTGGGAAAGAAAAAATAAAAAACATTGGCCGACAGGATAGGATCAAAACTTTCGTAGAAGAAAATAGCCAAGACCCACTGGGATGCATGCTTAAGAGTTTTAAGTTGTTTAATGACAAAAGATGAGCTCATAAAGTTTTGTAATGGGGAATGGGTGACATTTAGTGTTGGCTGGCCAACTGGGGGAAGCTGAAAAAATGTTGGGTCCAAGGTATATAATAAAGTGATTGTTGATAACCATGGGGATCAGCTGCCTTATATTGATGCTTGGCAAATGTGGATATTGAAAAATCCTGACTGAATAAGAAAACATAAAGGTCAATATTGTAAAGTCATGATGGTATGCTCCGAGATGAAGCCCAAAGCCCCTGTTCTCCCTGACTCAAGCCCCACAGAAAGAGCTTGGAGATTAAGAGATCCTGCCCAAGGCTCCCTGGGTTTCCCCTGCCCTAATCGGCTTGTTAGGTTGGGAGGAGAGGTTGCTGGGGGAGGAGGGAGAGAAGCCCCCCCCACGGAGAACCCATCTGTTACATCCCCACGTCTCGCTCGGTCTAGCTTCTTCTAAGTTGAAACATCTTCCAGTGTATTCAAGTTTGTTAGAGGAAGCAAGAACAGCTACAACAACAACAAAAAAGTTGTAAACTCTGAAGAAAGAGATTTGTTCGAAGTCTTAAAGACTGTGGCAAAATTAAAGGAACAAAGACAGAGCAATGTCTGGGTCTGTGTAAGTTTATCTCTGCCAGTCTATTGAGAGCAGAGCTAAGGGGGGGTTGCCCGGCCCCACCAGAAGATGTCTGTAAGGACCTAATAGAAACAGTAAGATTTGCAAAAGAATTGCCCAAGTTAAAGCATCACAGCTGGAAAGCTGAGCAGACCTTGCTCTTATCTGTCGAAGAATCTAAAAGAGGTGTAAGGTTACACCTTCCACTCTTAAATTAAAGAAAAGACAGACAGCCTTTGCTAACATCCCATTTTTATTGCCCAAAGCTTTTTGTTTGGATCCATTATTGTTTGGATTTTTGAGAGGCACTCTGCACATGGATTAGAACTTTAGACTGTTAGAGATTTGCCATGAACAGTACTGTGAGGCTTGTCATAGCCATAAACTCCGGTTGTTGTAAATTGTGTGTTTGTTTGTGATCAGCTCAGTGCACAGTTTGATTTGTAATTTCAACACTCAGATAAAAAGCTGTATTTCCAAGGCTTTGAGAGATTCACAGACTACAAAGGAAGCAGCCTTCAAAAAGTTCAAAGAGAAACTATGAAAGTTAGTTTCCGTTTAGAAAAAAAGGGGGCCAATAAATTGTATTAAAAAGTGAGAGAGGAAAATTCCCCCTCCCCTTCTCCTGTGGCATCTCTAAGCCCAGCTGTGATTCTAAAGCCTGAGAAAGTTCCTGCCCCACGTGTTCCAGCTCTTTCTCAAAATCTGAACTGTCTGGACACTCTAAATGCTCAGAGGCAAGCTTGTCACTCTGTCAAAATTCATAAAGTGTGGAGTTGCCAATGCAAAAATGGTGGCTTAAAACTTTTTGCATATATAAAAATGCCCTTCCCTTGATCTTAATGGGCCCTGGCTGTGTAGCCAGAAGAACAGTATGATTGCCAGATCTGCTCCACCATGCCCTGCAATGAAAAAAAAAATGTTTTCAGTCACGCTGTTAGATTTCAATGGTGTAAAGCAGAAAAGGCAAGGAAAAAAAAAAAGAGAAAGTTGCAGAAGACTGATGGGGCAGCAGCAATGTCTCTGCCCCAGTTGATGGAGATTGCTTATAAGGTGTTTGTGAATCGTGAGAAAGTAGAGAAGAAGGAAGCAGATAAGAAGGGCAGACAGAACGCAGCTTTGATTGCAATGGCAATCACAGGGCAAGTCCCTGATTGGGCAGATAAAGGTTTAAAGAAAGATTTTGGGAATCAGAGAAAGCTGCATTTGGGAAGAGATGAATGCGCTTACTATAAAGAGAAGGGACATTGGCGAAAAGACTGCCCAAAGCGAAAGGGGAAGAAGAGGGGGGAGATGGTGGCCATAAAAGGGAAAGAGGACCAGCCGTGGGTGTCCTTGCTTCAATATTCAAATGACCTTCTTCTGGCCACCCAGACAGAGGACTCATGTGCTAAAGTTACTATCTCCCTCTTGCAAGAATTAAACTTGAAAGGCTATAAAGTGTCAAGAGAAAAGGCTCAGATTTGCCAGACCCATGTCACCTTCTTGGGCTACCTGATTCGAAAGGGAACCAGAGACCTGAGCACTGCTCGGTTGGACGTCATACAGAAGACACAGAGGCCTACAGACCCTCGAGAGTTGCGAGCCTTCCTTGGGCTCACCGAGTTTTTTTACAATGTGGATACCTGATTATGGAGGGAAAGCGAAACCTCTGTATGAAGCTTTGACAAAAAAAAAATATCATCCACTGAAAATGGACAAATAAAATGGAAAAGGCTTTTCTTAAGCTGAAGCAAGCCTTGGTGTCGCCACCCGCTCTGGCCTTACCAGATCCCGACAAACCGTACCGGCTCTATGTACATGAAAATAAAGGAGTGGCATCAGGGGTTTTGACCCAAAGGACAGGTCCTTCCTGGAGACCTGTAGGATACTACTCGACTCTGGATCCAACTGCAAAAAGATGGCCTGCTTGCTTAAGGGCCGTGGCAGCAACTGTGCTTTTATCCATCACGCCAGTCACGCTATGAGATCTCCCTGCTTTCAAGCCCAGGCCTCATCCTGCCACCTTGCTCCCTAAGCCAGATCTAAATTGTCATGACTGTTTAAAAATTTTAAGTCAGGTGACTCTGATCAGGCCTGACCTCACTGATTCCTTGTTACCAAAGCCAAACCTTAAGGTGTTTGTAGATACACAAGATGTGCAGTAGTTACTCTCGAAAAAGCGCATGGAAAGAGTGCCAATCCCGAAAAAATAAGAGGCAATGCTTTGGCAGATAAGGCTGCAAAAGAAGCCGTACAAATGAGAAGTGAGGAGGTGCATTATGAAAGAGACCTAATCCCATATTTGAGTACAGATTTGGTTCCAATCTACTCTCCAGCTGAGCATGAGAGAGCTCTTGAATACAAGGCAAAGCAAACTAAAGATGGATGGTAGATAGTCCCAAGAGGCAAAGTGTTTATATCCAGGCCTCTTCTGAGCTTTATAGTGAGAGACTTGCACCAGGCTACACATCTAAGAAAAATTGCAATAGAAGATCTACTCGTGAGACACAGTGTAGCCCCTAAATTAAAATGGCCACAGGCCTTGCCAATTGCCTTAACTCGAATACAGTGCACCCCCAGGGGAAATATTAAATTAACACCATTTAAAATGTTATATGGGCGCCCACCTCAGATGTTACCTATGGCTGATAGCTTAAATATAAACTTAAAAGTAAGGGCTTTAAAGATCCATGAATATGTTACTGCCTTGCAGTCTGTTTTGTCTTGTCTTCACAGGTTCGCAGCACCATACCAATCCTTGCCTTTAGATGCTCCAGTGCATAATTTCAGTCCTGGTAATTAGGTGCTGATCCAGTCCTGGAAAGATGAACCACTTACTGAAAAATGAAAGGGTCCATTCCAGGTTCTACTCACCACTCACACGGCTATAAAAGTCGCTAGAAGAAAGAAGTGGATCCATCACACCCACATAAAAGCATCACCTGCACCAGAGAGGGTCACACTGGAAGCTGACCCACCTGAAGGCCACCGTTAAAGTAGCAAACCACTAGAAAAATAGGGCAACTTATAAAACAAATGAGTAAAAACTGTGATGACACTGTAATAATTGGAAAACAACTGTCAGATTCAGAACCAAACAAGGTAGGGGGTGAACTAGTTACAGGATTGCTTACCCTGGGTTTATACCCAGAAATTATTGCAGAAAAAGTATCCTAGGCCTCACTTGCCGTTTAGAAGAGACCATCAGTGCCACAGCCATAATGGTAAGGGCCATGCAATCTGAAATTAAAGATCTCAGCCAGCTAGTGGCCCAGTATCAGTTTGTTTTAGATTATCTCTTAGCACGCCAAGGTGGCTTCTGCACCCTAGTGAAGCAAGGGTGTAGAGTAAAGTTCCATGATTTAAACAAAACCATAGAAGATGAAATTGCCAAACTACAAGATATGATTGGACAGAATTATTCAGGAGTAAGTGATCCTTGGTTATAGTTGACTTCCTGGCTCCCTGATTTTGCATGGTTAAAACAACTTGTAATCAATGCAGTCTTGTTTGTTATGATACTATTGATGCTGGTTTGTGCCTTTAAGTGTGTAGTCCACTGCTGGACCAAAGAGAGGTATGAGATTTAAGAAAAGCCTTTTGAGGGGGGACTGTTATAGAAATTTCAGTTGTAGTATGTCTGTTATCCCATGATTTTATAAGCTAGGCTATGTCTGTTTTACCTCAGTGTGAGACTGCCATGCTAAACAAAGACACAGCGCCTTATCAGAGACTCAGGAATGCCAAGAATGTGTTTACTGGAGTACAAGGCTACCTCTCTGCGCATGCCTAGATATGTCAAAGGTGCTGCCTGTCTTCTGTTTCCCTCTCAGCTAGACAAAGAGATTAGTACAGCGCAAGCGTAAGACAGCCCCAAAGGTCTTGCCTATATAAACTTTTGAATCACATCACTTGATTGTAACCTTTGTTGGAGCGTTAGCCCCAAGGGTTGCCTTATTCTGCAAAATAAAATCATGTTGGATCAGATCTCTGCCTCCTCTCGTTCTTGGTAAACGAATTGGAAAGTCTACCAGGGAAAAGAACACAATTTTTGTAACACCCCAAGCTCTGGAACTCCCTTCCCAGGGAGGTGACAGTGGCACTCTCCTTGGTATGTTTACGCAGGCAGGCAAAAACTTTTTTGTTCCGGCAGGCCTTTCGGGATAGATAGTCCAGACCTGTGAGAATATGATGGATTGATACTATTCTTTATATTGTTGCTGTCTTTTAAAATTTTGATATTCTATGCAATTTTAACATTATTGATTATTTAATTATATTTTTTTTACTTTTGTATATTTCTGTTTATATGTAATAACTATAAAACTTTTTAATGTTGTAAAGCTGCCTTGACTCCCAGTATTGGGGAAAAGGTGGGATATAAATATAAATATAATAATAATAATAATAATACCACCACCTTGGGCCAGGCCTGAATGTTGGAGAGTATGTTGATGGGCAGGCCTCAAACTCTGCCCTGTCCACAGCTAGCACTGAACTCTGGTCCCAGATGCTCAAGAATCCTGTTTTGTGCCAAACAGTCCTCTATTTTAAAATTCTGTCCAAGGTTTGTCCAGTTCCAAATCTGCCCTCTAAAATTCCAGGATCCCAGAAGGATGCTGTTGCATGTGATGCTGTTGTTGTTCTTTTGTTGTTGTTGCTCTTTTATTTTTGCTCTCCTCCAAATGTATCTGGTTCAATGTGGGGCCCAGAGGCATTCAGCAGAAGAAAGACAGGTGGCTAGAGCCCAGTGCTTCACTTTGAAGGGCTCCCAGCCCTCAAATGAAGTAAATTCTTTTAAAAAAACACCAGCAACTGCAGGGCACTTGGCAGGTAAAGGGGAAAGTGTCTGTGGGCAACACGTTGCCACGTCCAGAGAAGATACTGGATGAATCGTGTGTGTGACAGTGAGAGAATGAATGGGAGGGAGAATGAAAACAAGTAAGCAAGCAAGGTAGGATGTGGGGTGGGGAAAAATTCGTAGGATATAATGTAATGTATGGCAAATATTTATTTCTGCCCTGTCTCGTTCTTTGGTTTGGGGGCCTTTTTCTAACTGTTTTTATTTAAATTACATCATTTATACGTTTGCACCTATACCTATAAATTAACATACACAAATGTGTATCCTCTTTTGATGATACAAATCCTTTTTGGCAATGGCTAAGCGGCCACCCTTTTTCTTTCTTTATTTAAAATATTTCTTGGCTGTGTTTCAGGGTAGAAGCCCTCCCAGGGTGGCTCACAGCAATAAAATACATAAAAACAGTTAAAATATTAAAAATGATAAAAACATAAATACAATAAAATAGCAATAAAAGCAACAATAAAAGCTGACAATAAAACCAGCAACAACAACAGCAGTCATATCAAGAGAAAGCCATGGTAAAATAATATGTTTTCAAGGCCTTCTTAAAAGCCTGCAATGACAGAGTATGGCAGACCTCCAATGGCAACTTGTTCTAAAGGTGTGGGGCCACTGCAGAGAAGGCCCTTTCATGTGTGATCACCCACCTAATTGCTCCCACAGGTAGGCAAATGAGAAGGGCCTCTCTTTCTGATCTGAAAGTGCAGGCAGGCTGATATGGGCGAAGGCAATCTTTCAAGTAACTTGGTCCCAAAACATTTAAGGCTTTAAAGGTCAAAACCAGCACTTTAAATTCCGCTTGGAACTACACAAGAACCTACACCCCACACAAAAACAGAACCACACCCACCTCAGGATCAAGCGCACACAGAGAGAGAGAGAGAGAGAGAGAGAGAGAGAGAATGAAATCCATCGCAGGACCATCCCTACTGTAAGACAGAGGAAATGGCTGCTTCAGGAAGCTCATCTGGGGTGTCATGATGAAAGGGCAGCAAATTGTTAGTTATTCAGAGATTTGGAGTCATATGTATGCTTATGACACCCAGCTCGATTTCTCGTTTTCATTGAATTCAGGTGAAGCTGTGGAAGTTTTGAATCATTGCCTGCAATGGGTAATGGACTAGATGGAGGCTAATAAACCGAACCTCCATTCAGACAGGATGGAGATGCTGTGTGGCGGGGTGTGTGATTCATCTGGACTGAGAGATAGCACTTAATCTGTTTTAGGTGGGGTTGCATTTCCCCCGAAATATTAGGTTCAGAGCCTGGGGTTGCTGTCAAATCTGGCCTTACCTTTGGAGGCCCAAGCAGCCTCTGTGGCATGAAATATCTTTCACCAGCTTAGGCTGGTGTGCCAGCTGCAACCTCTGCAATGCGCTGTGTGGGGGGCAGCCTATGAGGGCTGTTCAAAACTACAAATACTGCGAGATAGAGCAGCATGTGCATTAAGTGGGACCAGTTAACGTATGGGGGGTACCTCACCGGTACTTCAGCAACTAGACTGGCTTTTGGTCCATTTCCAAGCACAATTCAAAATGCTTGTTCTGACCTTTAACAGCATTGTTCCAGGGTATTTGAAGGACCACCTTTTCCTACTTGAACCTGCTGGGGTATCAAGATCAGCTTCTGAGGCTCTGCTCCAGGTCCCTCCACCTTCTGAAGAAAGGAGGGTACTGAATGGAGACAGGGCCATTTCTGTTGTTGGTCCCTGCCTCTGGAATGCCCTCTCTAGGAAGGTTCACCACCTGGTGCTTTTGCTAGTTCCTTTTTGGTGCCAGGTGAAAATCATTTTACTTGCCCAGGACTTTTAGGTATTTTAAATTGTAAATGTTATTTTATGCTGGTATGTTATTCTGCCTTGTTAGATATTTTATTGTGGTTTCTTACTGTTTATATTATTTTGATTTTGTAAATCACTCTGAGAGCTTCAGAGTAATTAGAGCAACAAATACATACCATAAATAAAATTAAAAATAGAAGCTTAGAAATAAATAGCGAAATACCAGTGTGTTTGCTGATGTTGTCACAATATTCACCACAAATCCTAAAGAAGCTTTACCAGAATTAATGGAAGAAATCAATGAGTATGGAGCAGCAACAGGATTGTCTGTTGATTATAAAATATCTGGAATATTATATTTAAATACTAAAACCAAAGTGCAACATGAAATTCATTGTCATTTGGGCAGTCCAGCTTTTCATAAACTTTTTAAATACATAGGAGTAATTATTTCCAAAAATTTAAATAAACTCCAGCAGTTACAGCTACATTCAGTGATCGGGCAACTAAAAAAAGGATATTGAAACATGGCCTCAGGTACATTTAACGATTATGGGCAGTATTAGTGCTATTTATGAAAATGGTAGCAATGCCAAAATTAAGTTAATTTTTTCCCAAACCCTTCCCATAATAATTGATTCAAAAGATCTGGCACAATAGCAAAAATATTTCTAAGTTTTATTAATAAAGGGAAAACACAAAGGCTTGCAAAAATGTGAAGCAAAAGCAATCAAGAGGGGTGGGGAGAGCCAAGTATCCATAAATATGAAGAAAATAATTTTTAGGGGGAGCATCAGAGAAGCTGTAGGTAGGTATGGAAGTAATGTGAAAAGATTCACTATTGACTGAAAAAAAAATGTTTGGAGGATAAGATAGATACTGTGGGTTAGCTAATGTTTTGAACTTTTGGCAGCTCCTGTGGAGCTGGGAGCAGCAACAGCGGGTGAAGTTTCTACTAAGCCCTTCACTTCTGTGGGCATCTCTACACCAGCCTAAAATCCTGCATTTAAACGGGGCTTTCTGTTTCCTTTCAAATGCAGGATCACAACAACTCCCCTTTTCACATGCTTCCTTTCCCCCCATCCCTTCCCCCTCCTTCTCCCCATATCTGAGTCTTCCATTATCTTTCATTGATCTTGCTCCTCTTCTTGCCGCTTTTCCTTTTTTCATGGAGGGAACTGAAGCGGAACACAACCGGGTAATTTGAGAGCTCATTATCTGTGATCTATTTAAAAATGGAACAAAGGGCATTTAGTGCAGGAGACGCCCTGGAGGATCATGGCATCATGTAAAGAGCCTGCAAACTTCCATGAAGGAGCCATCTCAATTGCAGGATAAAAGCTCAGTGTGAAGGAGCCCTGTATGTGCTGAATAAAGAACAGTTGTATTTGAGGCCTGCTGATTCTTGCAGTCATTCCTCCTACCTATACAACATTCTGTGGTGATAAGGATGGGATCCTGAGAGCTATACAGGCAGCAAGGACTGTGAATCCAATGAATACAGCTAAATGGGAAGCAGTCAGCTAAGCCCACTTAAGAACTTGAGCAACTCCTGTTGTTTTTTTAAAAGAGAATGAAAATCAAAATGGCTGCTTTGGGACATATCATAGAGTTTGTTGTGAGTCAACCTGCTTCTTGGGATTCTTAGGCAGAACGGCTTTCATTTTATCTTGAAGCAAATATGATAGCTAATGCTGAACAAAAGCAAGCTGTGCTCTTAACTGTTTGTGGGCCACGGACATTTGCCATAATAAGATCCCTTACTGCTTCTGCCTCACCCAAAAGTAAGACATTTGATGAATGTTTAGGAACTCATCAAATAAGGTGTGCTAGAACCAGTTACACAGACCCATTAGGCTACGCCCATTGTGCCAGTATTAAAACCTAATGGGAAGGTGAGACTGTGTGGGGATTACAAGTGCACTGTGAATAAGGCACCTAAGCAGCATCAATATCCAATGCCTGCTGTCAATCAACTCCTTGCTGTTCTTGGTGGAGGGAAGGTCTTTGCAAAATTTGATCTGCCCCAAGCATATCAACAGTTGGTCACTGATGATTCTACAGCAGATGCCCAAACAATAATCAGTCATCAAGGAGCATTCTGAGTAAAGCATCTACATTTTGGAATTCTGTGGCCCCTGGACTGTTCCAACAATTCATGGAAGCCCTACTTTCTGGAATTCCAGGTGTTGTACTTTATTTTGATGATGTCCTGCTCATGGGATCAACAGAGGAAGAACTTGCTGAATGACTTCAGGAAGTCCTACGTTGTTTTGACACAAATAGCATTCAAGTAAAAAAGGAGAGATGTGAAATTGGAACCTCCAGCATAACATTTTTGGGCTATCATATTGACGCTTCTGGCATTCACCCCACTGAAGACAAAATACGTGCAATTCATGATGCACATGCTCTAAAAACAAAGCAGGAACTTCAAGCCTTTTGGGGACTTCTCAATTTCTACCATGTGTTTCTTCCATAAAAGGCTACCGTTGCTGAGCCACTGCATCACTTGCTGGGAAAAGGAGCTCCCTGGAAATTGACCAGCCAGCATGAGAATGCTTTCCAGGATGTCAAAGGCTTGTTGAATTCAAATTCTGTGCTTATACATTATGATGAAACCCCCCGCCAATCCTTACTACCGATGCTACTTCTTACAGGGTTGGTGCTGTGCTAAGCCACAAATTTCCAGATGGTACTACTATTCAAGGACTATGTCATCCATTGAAAGAAACTTTGCACAAATTGATAGAGAAGCCCTGGCTGTTATTGCAGGAGTCAAAAAGTCCCACAACTACTTCTGTGGCCATGCTTTTGAAATACGCACTGATCACAAGCCTCTTCTAGGAATCTTCTCTCCTGGTAAGCCTACTCCCTGCATACTACCACCTCACATGCACCACTGGAGCATTCTGCTTAATGCTTATGATTATACACTTGTCTACAAACCAGGAAAGGCAATAGCTAATGCCAATGGATTGTGTTGGGTACCACTTCAAATTCCAGAGTTTGTCATACCTCCTCCACTAGAAGTCTTGATGCTAGAAGCCCTTCCTGAGCCACCTCTTCAGGCTGATCAAATTGCTAGTCTGACTGCTTGAGATCCTGTACTGGCTCGTGTTTTAACCTGGGTATGGAGGGGATAGCCAGATGAGGAACTGCCAGAGGAATTTAAGCCATTCAGAAGCCATCAGCATGAGATGTCTGCCCATAAGAGATGTCTGCTATGGAGAAACCGTGTTGTTATTCCAGATAAAGATCATCACACCATCTTGACCATGCTGCATGCAGCTCATCCAGGGATCATTTGTATGAAAGCATTGGCCAGAAGCTATGTCTGGTGGCCAGGCATTAACTCAGTTATTGAAAAACTGTAAATGAGCGCAGTACTTGTCAAGCCACTTGGCACAATCCACCAAGGGCACCTATCTTTCAATGGGAAGTGACCAAGAAACCTTGGTCAAGAATCCATATTGATTTTGCAGGACCATTTCATGGAAAAAACCTCTTGGTTGTGGTAGAGTCTTATTCAAAGTGGCTTGAAGTAGTCTTAGTACTTAGTATCACAAACAGCTGCTGCAACAATCACAGCACTGCGCCACTTATTTGCAACCCATGGGTTGCCTGATACTGTAGTCTCAGACAATGGGACTGCTTTTACATCTGCTGAATTTAAAACATTTGCAGGCAAGAACCTTATTTGGGCTGTCACCATTGCAGTTCATCATCCCCGAGCAAATAGCCAAGCTGAACGGATGGTGCAGACAACAAAAGATGCCCTAAAGCGCATTGTGGGAGGAGACTGGCCAACATGCCTTGCCAGGTTTGTCATTGCTCAACATGTTACTCCTTGTGCAGCAACAGAAGTCAGTCCTGCAGAGTTACTTCTGGGGTGGCATCTAAAAACTTGCCTTGACCATCTCCACCCAGATTTAGCTAAAGACTTACAAAGCAAATGGGAGCAGGCTCTGGACGCTGCCTTCTCTACTCTGACTCTCCGTTCATTTGCCCCACAAGATCAGGTGTTTGCCAGGAACTATGGTGCTGGACTAAGATGGGTTCCCTCCTCTGTCACTGAGATCACTGGACCTGTGTCATACAAGGTCCAGTGTGCAGATGGGTCAGTGTGGCATCGCCATGTTGACCAGCTGAGAATGCATTCTGGCCAGAGTGGGTTGTCATCAGCAGAGGAACTGATGTGTTTCTCAACTGCCAGTTGAAGTGCCAGAACCACTAAGTGATGAGAGCAATACTCCTTCCTTACCTATAGCAGTTATTGAAAGAAAGTAATCTGAGCAATCTACACCTATTAGTTGAGCGCAGAGACAATGCCGTGAAAAGGTACCTTCTTGTTGGTTGGAAGACTATGATAGCTAAGGGGTGAGGAATGTTATGTATCCTGGCCAGGGAGTGGGGAGGGGGGGGATTACTGTGGCTTAGTTATTGTTTTGAACCTTGGCAGCTCCTGTAGAGTTGGGAGCAGCAACAGTGGGTGAAGCTTCTGCTAAGTTCTGGAGTTCTGTGTGTGATAAATAAACGACAGTTGTGTTTGAGGCCTGCTGATTCTTTCCTACCTATACAACAGCTAGACAACCCTTTTTTATACATTTGGAAGAAATGGAAAAATAAATTAATCCAGAAATATCCCGGTTGCTTCCATTTTTATTGCATCCAAATTTTGCTCATGTAGATAAACAAGAGCAATATGCAAAGTGGAAACAAAAAGGGTTCTATAAAATGAGAGATTTCTATGAAAACTTCTCACTGTAGCAAAATTAGAAGAAAAGATTCAGGGAATGCAAATGAATTGGATTCTCCTTCATCAAATATATTATCTTATTACAAATCCTCTAGTTAGTCAAAGTATGACTAGAAGTATGACAAAATCTGAAGGTATATTATTGGAACATATGGTCAATACAAAATACAGTACAAATACAAAAGGATTCGTCTTTAACATTTATTCACCTCTTCTTGAAATAGACACAAATACATCAGATTGATTGAAAATAATATGGGAAAATGATATTGAGCAATAGAGCAAAATGTATGGGATAAAGTATGGATGACTCGGTCAAAGAAAAGTATCAATAATCCTTAGGGCAAATTTGTTAAAAACTTAAAATTGTTACACCGACGGTATATTACACCAGTGCGTCTGGCGAATTCATTAAAAATCTTATACCAGTGGTATATTACGCCAACGTCTCTGGCAAGAATAGCAAACACAAACAATACAAAATGTTGAAGAAATTGTAATCAGTAAGGTTTATATATTAATATGTGGTGGTCTCATGTATTCTCAGAAATGATAAATATTACAAATCAAACCATCTATCTTACATCAGCAGTAGCTCTATTAACAATATGGGAAGAACAAAATGCAAAAGGGACAAGTAAGCAATTAATCATGTTCATGCTGATGACGGCTCACAGGGTAATAGCTAAACGTTGGAAAACTGTAGAATGTTTA
Source organism: Heloderma suspectum (assembly GCF_057233095.1). Taxonomy (NCBI): domain Eukaryota; kingdom Metazoa; phylum Chordata; class Lepidosauria; order Squamata; family Helodermatidae; genus Heloderma; species Heloderma suspectum. The sequence continues at coordinate 126,077,410 of NC_139462.1, read as the reverse complement.
ACATTGAAGTCTCGGTACATGGAGCTGTGGCAAATAGCCATGGCAGAAAAAAAATGACTTATCAAATGAAATTAGCTAAACGCAAAATCATATATGCCTTTTTTGAAAGATGGCATGACTTTATTGTATATACCAATCAAGTACATACGCAGCAGTATTTGTCAAAGCCTTTCCTCAGATTATGGAAAAAAGATGAAGGGCATAATCCTATGCATATTTAGACAGAAAAAAGTCCTACAACTCCCAGCATTCCTCAATCCGCTGGGAGTTGTAGGGCCTTTTTCTATCCAAACATGCATAGGATTGCATCCTAAATATAATTTGTTATTGTGAAGAACCGTAAAAGGAACCTCCTGATGGGAATTATTTGGTATTGCTGCCTCCTGTTAAAAAGACACTTAAGAAGAGAAAAGCGGGCAGAACAGAATGAGCGTTTACCATTCTCACATCCACAGAAGGCAGTCTTAGTTGTTTTTTTTTTAAAAAGGAGACCACATTCTTCTTTAGTGAAGAAAAGTAAAATGGTTTACTCACAGTTATAGGTACAGCATATAGTTTCAGACAGAGTTTGTTCAGTCCACTTCTTTATGTTCTATAACACTGGCAAAAGAGAGAGAGAGAGAGAAAGAGAGAGCAAGCCATGCACTCCCAACAATTAAGGAAGGCTGGGAGGGGAGGAACAAGAAACCACACTATAGAGATCCTAAGGCTAACTATGCCCATGAACTAACTGCAGCACTTCCCTGTTCCTGTAACTCGCAAACGAGGTTGCAATATTCCCAGCACCCCTTCTCCTTGTCGAATGCAAGAGTCCTGAAGCTTCATCTTGAGCTGCACACTCTCAAAGTGTTCTCTTGGTAGTGGCTTGGGTAAGATGACTGCTGTCATCTATGCAGTTGGACAGTAGTTCATCTCGATCATCTCTTGCTCTGCTAAGTTGCGCACTAGGGGCCGATCTACATTGCGCCCACCATCGCAATGAATTCGGTGTCCCATCGGGTTAAATGCTCTCATATTAAAACATGATTATTCACACTCACCCATTTCCCCGTTGCAGTGTTTCATCGAATGCACGAGCTCAGTTCACACTCGAGCGCTGTGCTGTTTTCCTGCTGTTTTCCTGTACGTGCTTGTCTGATCTCAGATGCTAAGCAGGGTCGGCCCCAGTCAGTAGTTGGATGGGCAACCACTTGGGAATCAGGCTTCCTGCATTGAGCAGGGGGTTGTTGTATCCCTTCAAATGAGACTAAGTTTTACCCCCTCCTATCCCCCACTCTGGATGTTTTTTTTTTAAATTAAGGTGTTATCCTCGCAGAATCGGGGCTGCTCCGCGATGTTTTTTTTTCTAATTCAGGCATGATCTTCGAAGCTTCACAACTTCACAACAGAAAAAAAAACCATAGCAGAGAAGCCTTGATTCTGCGAGGATAACGCCTTAATTTAAAAAACAACATTCAGAGCGGGGGATAGGAGGAGGTAAAACTTAATCTCATTTGAAGGGATAGAATAACCCCCTGCTTAGTGCAGGAAGCCTGATTCCCAGGCGGTTGCCCATCCAACTACTTACCGGGGACAACCCTGCTTAGCTTCCGAGATCAGACAAGCGCGCGCACATCCAGCCCTTTGCTTGTTGCTGAGGAAACGGGGGCTTGGATCAGTAGCAGGAATAAGACATGGGGCCGTTGAGAGCTGTGATTGGACAGGAGGGAAATACGAACACCGTCGTATATGGACAGGCAGGGGAGGGGACTACAACCGGATATGGTAGTGAAGGCAGAAAATCAGAGCACATTAAGGGGAAATACCAGGATATTAGGGTACTGAAAGCGGGAGCACAGAAGTGGGAAATTCTGGTTCCAATTCGAGGCAGGTACTGCGTAGTGTGAAAGGTGGGGCAGTGAAACCTCATTGGAAGCAAAAAAAGGTGGTAAGTGTAGATCCAGCCAATGTAGCACTTTACTCCAATATGCTTGGTGTGTGCTTGAATTTTCTCAGTTTGAGAAAGCCTGATACAGCTCTGGTTGTCTTCCATAATCTGAGTCAGTTTTTGTTCGTCTATTCCAAGGTCCATCAGCAGCTGTTTCAGCCACATTAATTCTCTGCATGCTTCTGCTCCTGGTATGTACTCCGATTCTGTGGATGATAGATCTACCACTGTCTGTTTTTGGCAGGCCCTGGAGACCAACCCATTTCCATACATAAACAAGTATCCACTAGTGGATTTGTGGTCAGAGCTGTTCCTGGCCCAGTCTGCATCAGTGTATCCTACCAGTTCTGGATTGCTACCAGCTGGCAATTTCAGTTTAAAGTCCATAGTCCCTTTTAAGTATCTATCCACTCTTTTACCAGCAACCCAGTCTCTTTCGGTGGGTGAGCTGAGGGGGATCTCCATGGCGATGGGTTCAGTTTGCTCTCATAAGAACATAAGAAGAACCCTGCTGGATCAGACCAAGGGTCAATCTAGTCCAGTGACCAAGCAGCTGTTGACCAGGAACCCACAAGCAGGGTATGAGCACAGCAGCACCCTCCCACTCATGTTCGGATGTTCCCCAGCAACTGGTGCACATAGACTCACTGCCTCTGGTACTGGAGGCAGCACGTAGCCATCAAGACTAGTAGCCATTGATAGCCTTTTCCTCCAGGAATTTGTCTAACCCCCTTTTAAAGCCATCCAAACTGGTGGCCATCACTACTTCCTGTGGTAGCAAATTCCATAGTTTAACTATGTGCTGTGTCAGGGTGGAAACTGAGCCAATAGAGCCCCAGAGCAGTTCTGATTCTGAGGAGGAACAGCAATCCGTGGGAGAGGAGCTTGCTCATCTCTCACAAGCACAGCAGCCGGCAGAGATTACTCCTGCCAGCATTCCTGGGATAGATAGTGACCCTGGCAGTGAGAGAGCGCTGGAGGGGGGCTTGCTGGATGCTCGGCACAGGCGCAGGGAGCGACAACAGATGGAGGGTGCGGAAAGGAGGTGTAGCGCTCGTTTGGCGCGCAAATGATGGTCGCGTCCTGAGGACCCAAGGGAAAGAGGGAGGATCTCTCCCTAGCCCATAAGTTCAGGGTCTTCCCGTGATTCTCCTTCAAACAGGGACCAACTGCCTTACCTGGAGTTTAGGCTACTCAGCTATCTTTCCCCAGTGCTGTTCTTTGCTTTGGCGCTAGCTACTAGTAGCCTGAAAGAGTCATAAAGTAATAAAGGAATAAAGTCTTGGAAAGAATTCCTCGTCGTCTGTGTCCTGAGTTGGCTATTGGTGGGGACTGCAAGAGGCAGCTAGGGCGCTCCTGACATGCTGTGTGAAGAAGTACTTCCTGTTATCTGTCCTGAATCTCCCACCCATCAGCTTCATCTCCCACAAATCAGCTCTACACTTTGCTGCAGTTTTTAAAGGAGTCGAATCTACTCTGTCTGGGGACACATGGGGCTTGGAAAGCCTGGATTAGCCCAAAGCTAGCCTGGGGCTCTCAGCAGCAATTTGTGTATTGCGACACAAATGGACTATTTTGCTATAGTGCAATAGGGATATCTTTTAAATGTGCATCTGGCTGAGTATATGTATTCCTCACATCACTGCTTTTAGCAGTGTAAGCCTTAGCCCTTGACGCAGTAACAACTTTAAATGTCCAAGATCGATACAATGTACAGTCCACAGGCGACTGTGGTTGGTGAACCTGGAGTGCTAACTTTGAGTTCATTATGTAGTTCTAATGTGCTATTTTGACGTTGTGATTTTATGCCTTACTTTTTTTTAAAAAAAGTCAGAGGCTGCCCGGAGCACACCTATACTTTGTGGGGATAGCCACCAGAGTTTAGTGGTAGGCCAGGTGAAGTAAATACCATGAGGTAGCTCAGAACTCCTGAATGGCCAGCTGTGAAATGACAGGAACATCAGGGAAACATAGGTGGGGAAAATATTGGGGAAACACCCCTTGACCTGGGTCAGTGAGGTCATGGCCAGGTGAGAGTGCAGGACATGGAATAATGGGCTCAAGTGACAGGAAGCCAGATTCCAGCTGAACATCAGGAAAAACTTCCTGACTGTTGGAGCAATACAGCAATGGAACCAATGACCTAGGGAGGTCGTGGGCGAGAGCTGGAATACCACACTGGAGGTATTCAAGATGAAGCTGGACAGTCATCTGTCAGGGATGCTTTGACTTAGATCCCTGCATTGAGCAGGGGGTTGGGCTTGATGGTCTTACAGGCCCATTCCAAACCTACTATTCTATGATTCTGTGATTCTAAGACACACCCCTGGGCAGGGCTATCATGCTAAAGTAAATGTGGAGGGTTGGTTACACTGCAACAGAAGCACAGACAAGCTGAATTAAGGAAAACAATCGGACTAAAAGTACTCTCAGAAAAACTGGGTTTTCAGTGCAAATAGGGATGTATGAATCCCTTTACTTCGCATCCGCAGGGGCGGGAGGTGACCCATTCCTCCCGCTGGAATCCTCGATGGGGGGAGGCAATCCGTTCCTCTCCCCCGGAATCCGAGCTGGCCGGCTCTGTCCCAGATCCTATCTGTGCGGAACAGTGCTCTCCAGATGCAAATCGCATCAGCTACACCATTTGCATTCCCGTTTCTTCTCGTAATAGACCATGCGTCTCTATTTATGTAGATACTTAATGTAGCCTATTGCGTGAAAAACCAGGGACGCAAATGGCGTCCACTACGATTTTTGCATCCCTGTTTTTTCACGCGATAGGCTATGTAACTTCTACATAAATAGAGAGGCGTAGCCTATCGCGAGGAAAAACGGGGACGCAAACAGCGTAGCAGACGCCATTTGTGTCTGATCATTTACTTCTGGATTCCACACAGATGGCAGAACGGAACCGGCCGGGGGGGATATTCGGTCCGGAGAGGCACAGGTAAGTGTGTTTGTTCCGCCATGGACTTCGGGGGGCCAAATTCGCTGGAATTTGGCCTCACTGGAGTCCGCAGCGGATTCCACTGACACCCTAGGCACAAAACTCTGGGGTGGCTGTGGGATGGCCATGACGTCATGTGCCCCAAATGATCTCCAAGCACAGCAAACTCACAGTAAATCACTCGTGGAAACACCCCCCTGGTTCTTCTGCTTAGGATTCCTACAGCAGTTGCTATGTCTGGTCTGGTAGTAGCGGTTAAGTACAGGGGTTTACCTTCTGCCATTCTGTACTTTCTATTGTTTGGCAAAAGCTCACTTTTACCTTCCTTCTTGAGGAAGTCTGTTTCCATAGGTGTTGCCATGATATTGGCATCTTTGAGTCCTAATGTCTCCAAAAGTTCAGTAATCTTTGCTGTTGAATTAGAAGACAGGAACCATCCTCTTCTCTTTCAGTCTGAATGCCTAAAAAGTAAGTTGCATTTCCTAACTCTTTTTATTTCCACTTCCTTGTTTAGGCGACATACAATTCCTGTGTAGTCCTCATCTCTGTGTGTTATCATGATAAGATCATCTAAGTTTGCCTTTTTTTCAAACTCAATTTGTCATGATTTTTTTCACTTAAAATACAATTGTAGCATCATCAGGCTGTCCAGTGTGTACTGGCAATGTGCTATTCAGGCATTTCAGGGCACCTGTGCCTCTAATTAGAAGCGTCCTCCCTGGTGGCTTATGCCTGTAATTGCTTGATGTTCAGTGTAATGTGTAAAATTCGTGCTGAATTTCCCCTTACTTAGTCAGTCCCTGTTTCCTGCAGGGACAGGCCTTTAATTAATGTTTTCCTTTCATTAATGTTGTTTTCCTTTGTTTTCTTTATTTAAATAGTGCTGTTTTGAAATAAAGAAAAGGGGGAAAATAATAAAACCAGTAATTAAAGCGCTTCTCATGGGGAATAGGAACTGACTAATTAAAGAGCAAATAATCAGTAACAATGCACTGAACATGAAGCTGTAAGGAGGAAGCTGGTAATTATCTTTGCAGGGGATCGTTGAACAGGGCTTACATCTGAGTAAACATTATAGAAGTATCTTAGTTATGGGGATGGACATTGCTGAATAACATAGCACTATATTATTAAGTGCCACACGAAATTTCCATTTGAATTCTGCTTACAGCTGATTCTAGAAAAGTAGCACTTCAGCAGTGCTGAAGGGCGCTAGTATGGAATCAACCATGCTCAAACAGTGATGGAACATGCCCAACTATGAACAGTGCACATTTTTCTCACCACTGTGTAACTACAATCAGGCCACACACCTGGGACCAAGTACTAAGGGCTGCTAGGGCAGAGGGCAGAGCTTCTGGGTAGACTTGAACCCCCCACGCTGTTCATTTTAAGTGTTAAACGCCGGCTTGAAAACAGACTTCTCCTATACCCAAAATCGCCTCTGTAAACCAATGCCACTTGGCTGAATCTGTTTCCTTCTATGATTTTTATGGCACATATCATTTGTTCAAACTTCCTGCTCTGAAACTTGCACAAAGAACCTCTCTTCTCTTTCCGGGATTATCTGACACTGTGAAGGAAGCTGACGTAGCTGCTGAGGATTTTACCCTTGGAGGTGAAACCAGAGCCAGTGTCAAAATGCCCATCCGGAACACAGGTTTAAAAAGCAACAGCAGGGCATCAACCGGCTGGTCTTGAGAGCTCCTAGTTGCCGAATAAATTGTGCTCAAATTTATATGTGGCAGAAGAAAGTTAAAGCTGAAATCCTAAGAAAGCTTAATTGGATGGGAAGGCCCTTTGAAATCCACGAGACTTAATTCCGAGTGAGCATGCTCAGGGCTGGAGTGTGCATTTGGCAAAGACAGATGTCCTGCACCTCACCTCTCCCGTCTCCCATAATTGCCTAGCAAACCTCAGCAAAGCAATAGTCATACCTCAATTTTTCCTCCGGAACAATAATTAAAACATTAAAAACTCTACTTCCTGGAAATTATTAGTAAATTGATGGCCCACAGTTTTGCTATTTGAGTAGCAACACACATGCTCACACACACACACACCCCACACACATTTTGTGGCGATGTTCACAGCCACGAATGAAATGCTTATTATTATGACAGCAGTATGTGTAGTGGAGGGAAGACTTTTATATTGTAAGGATCCCTGTAGATTGCATGGACCTCCACGTACAGAGAAACAGTGTGAGCACATGCTACCAGTAGAGGCCAGATCACCCGGGGGGGGGGCAAATCTTGCCCCCACCTCAAAACTGCCTCCAGGTCAGCCTGTTGTGGTGTAATTTTCCCCATAGAGATGAAGCTAAAACTTCCACACCTGCCACATCTCTCAATCCACTTTATTGGGTTTTTTGCTTCTTTCTGTGTTTCTTTGTTTTCTCCTTAGTAGTTTTCTAGTTTGCAGCCCTCCTGTCTTACTGTTCAGGGTCGCCAGACGCAAAAGAGGATGTGGCTTCTGCCCCATCAGTGCGTGCGTGGGCGTTTCAGCGACACCTGCTGAAATTCTCTCTTCTGCTCAACTATTAGAGCTGCAGGAGTTCTCTCCGCTTTGGCAACTGGCCACCTGATTCCCTAATCCAGCCCTGGACTTCATTTCTTGGGTCAGAACCCAAGGAACGGTCTGAAGTCGCAGGAGGCTACAAGGCTGGCCACCTTTTTGCTACTAATCTCTTGCTCCTGTGCCTTTAACAGCAACTTGATCTATACCTATTAGCAAGCAGTGAATGCTTATTATCTCTATGGCAGCCTTCCCCAACCTGGTGCCTTCAAGATGTTTTAGAGTACAACTCCCAGCATGCTGGCTGGGACTGATGGGAGTTGAACTCCATCTGGAGGGCACCAGGTTGGGGAAGGCTGCTCTGTAATATACAAAAATCGTCAAGGTTGCATTCTCTCCGGCTACCACAGGTGGTAATAAAGAGCACTGCACACTGTTGTAAAGAAAATACTGGAAGGCTGAATAAAAAGGTTGTTGTTGATTGTTGTTACAAACACAAGATGGAGTCAACCTGCTTGTCAGAGATCAGAGTTAGCACATGGTGCCAGAAGTAAAACAGCTAAAAGCCACAACAGAGAGAAAGGTGGCCTTGATAATGGGAACTTCGCTGAAAATTGGGCCCAGTAGAGGGAGGTCACGAAACTAATTTTTGCAGGCCCAGAAGCAGACAAGTGGTCTGGAGAAGAAAAGCCTGCATGGTTCCAGATCAGCACTGAGCAGAAAGGCAGAGACCTGGGGTGCTAGTGGAAAACAATCTGCAGAGGATAGAAAGAAAACTACAGTATTGTGTGCATTGTTTAAAGCATATTGCACACCTAGAAAAAATGCCTCCATCCAACGCAAACTGTTTTATGAAAGACAGCAAGGGACAACAGTAGCAGTTGATGAGTGGGGCACACAATTACGTCTAATTAGCTAAAGATTGTACTGTTCATGGCAGTGATCATATGATAAAGGACAGTATATCAATGGGATCTAGCTCAAAAGAGATCCAAGAGAAATTACTGGAGGAGGAAGACCTGACCCTAGAAAAGCCATTAAAAAATAGCAAGAGCACATGAGATGTCCTGAGTACAAATGAAAATATGTAAAGCAAATCCCAAGAAGTATATGGAATGAACAGACAAGAAGCAAGGCACAAACAGGCAGGAAAGCAGAGTGATAGGCCTCACCAGAAACTACTTCTGGCAAAGGGCAGGAAAAAACTGTAAACGGTGTGGAAAGAAACACAGTAACATGGAGGAATGCCCAGCATGGGGAAAGATTTGCCATAATTGCAAAAAGAGAATATAAGTCTGAGACAAGTGAATGACAGAAAGGAGAGAGAGGAACCTCCAGAAGCAAGAGGCAGCACAAGTTCAGTGTTTGTGGCATCAGTAACAAGGACAGACAAAGAACAAAAAGAAGCCAATATAGACATAAAAGGAGGCGGAGAAAAGAAAATTGTTCAGTTTAAACTAGACACAGGAGCTGATGTCAACTGCATACCAGCACAAATATATTCTAGCATGCTAAGAGAAGAGGTGGACCTAGAAGCTATAGATATACCAACCTTAACAGGATATGGAGGACATTCATTAAATGTGGCTGATACATGCACTTTCAGGTGAGAGTACAATAAAACTGTACATCCTTTAGAATTTTATATAGTGGAAACACCTGCAAAAGCAGTTCTGGCACATTGCACATGTCAGCTACTGAACTTGATAAAGGTTGTGAGACTGGTGACTCCAGAACACACTGAACTAACAAAAGGAAAAGTGAAAGAATACTTTGCAGATGCCTTTTCAGGCTTAGGCTGTGTACCAGGCCAGTGTCAAACAAAGCTGAAACCAGAGACCAAACCAGTTATTCATGCACCGAGAAAGGTTCCTATTGCACTCAAATAGAGAACTGAAAAAGAACTCAAGCGAATGGAACACATAGGAGTGCTAGTGAAAGTAGATGAACTAACAATGAAAAGAAAAAATCTAAACATTTACAAATTTGTTTAAATCCAAGAGGATGAAATCAGGTCATCATGAGAGAACACTACGAGCTGCCTCCACGAAAGGAGGTCTAAAGCCAAGTATGTTAGTGTACTAGATGCACAATCAAGTTTCTGCCAATAGAAATTAGATGAGGAAAGCAGTAAATTGACAACCTTTAACTCACCATTTGGTTGCCTACGCTTCACCAGAGTACCTTGTGGAACTTCCTCAGCCCAGGAATTTTTTTCAAAAAATAGCCCATGAAATGTTGGAAGGGTTACAGGATGTGGAAGTTGTTACTGATGGCATATTAGTGCATGGCAACACCCAAGAAGACCATGATAACAATCTGAAAGAACTACTGGAAAGGTGCAGAGACAAAAACTTGAAATTCAATCCAAATAAGATGCAGATTGGAGTAAACAGTGTCACCTACTGTGGTCATACACTGACTGCTGAAGGAATAAAACCAGATCCAGACAAGATTACAGCAATAAAGCAACTGGAAACCCAAAAGGCCAGATCAGGGCTGGAAACTATAATGGGAATGTTCAACTACTTGGCCAGATTTGCCCTAGGATTGTTGCAAATGACTGCACCACTGAGGGAGCTGCTCAGGAAATACATTGAATGAGTTTGGAGGGAATCCTATGATAAAACCTTCCAAGAGGTCAAAGTACTCATGGCAAGAATTCCAGGACCAGTCCTTCAATATTTTGATGCAGAAAAGGAAGTGACAGTACAGGTAGATGCATTACAGTGTGGAGTAGGAGCAGTATTGCTTCAAGAAGGGAAACCTGTTGCATATGCATCTCACTCACTGACTCCAACACAGTGCAATTATGCACAAATTGAAAAAGAAATGTTTGCAATCATTGCAGGATGTGGGAAATTCCATCAGTAATCTATGGCAGAACAGTAATAGTAGAAATAGACCACAAGCCTCTTGAACATATAATGAAGAAACCTCTAGCTTAGGCACTCACCAGATTGCAAAGAATGATCTTACATCCACAGAAATATGATCTGAGAATCGTGTATAAGCCAGGGAAAGAAATACCTGTAGGTAGCAGACACACTATCCAGACCATTCCTTCCAGGAAATAATGCCAAAGAGGAAGAAGATCTGGAGGAGCAAGTACATATGATACCAAGATCTTTCCAGAAACAGAGAAGAAATTGGAGGAAATAAGGCTTGAAACAGATAAAGATGAAGCTAGGGAAAAGTTGTTTAGGATGATAAAAGATGGTTGCCCACAAACCAAATTTGAAGTACCATGGGAAATTAAAGATTTCTGGAATGTTGAAGAAGAATTAACAATAGAAAAGGGACTTATACTTTGAGGAGAACAAATTGCCATTCCAAAAACATTAAGATCAAACATGCTAGAGAAGATCCACACAGGACATTTTGGCACAATGTTATGCAAAAGATGGGCATGTGACATACTATATTGGCCAGGGATGAGTGCTCAGATAGAAGATATGGTATCCAAGTGCTCCACATGTTTGGAATATCAAAAGAGAAATGTCAAAGAACCAATGACAGTGTCAGGGCCCAGCTTCAGTACTGCAGTGGGCCTTGTAGGTTATAGCCAGGATTTGATTAGAAGTAGCCTGGAAGGGCTTGGGCCTATTCAGTTTCTGGAATGTCGAAGTCTGTGTGAGCTTACCTCTGTCAGGGTTCCCAGAGCAGGGCTAGGGGGAGTCACCCATCTCCCTCTTCACCCGCTGGTCTGGCCTTGGGAGGCAGGGAGGCTGGAAGCTGTCTGTGAGAACCTGACAGAGGTGGGGTGGCGTTTGCAGAAGGGTCGCCCAGGATGAAGCATCACTGCTAGAGGGCTGAGCAGTGCCACCCTGTTTAGACAGGGGCCTTGCAGAAAAGCTAAAGGCCCTTGTCTGTCGGGATCTGGAGGGAAGTGTCCTACAGTCACACCTTCCCTTTTAAGCTGATGCAAAGGCAAAGAGCCTTTGCTAGGAACATCTTGTCTTCATTGCCCGAAGCTTTCTCTGTTTGGATCCATAATCGTCTGGGCTTTTGGTGGCACTCTGCACATGGACTGGAACTTTGGATTGTTAAGGACTTGCCATGAAAAGTACTGTGAGGCTTTTCATAGACTTGAACTTTTGTTGCTGTGGATTGTGTGTCTGTGTTTGTAGTCAGCTCAGTGTACGGAAGGCTGGATCTGATCTACAACTTTTGGACTTCCCTCTGTCAGAACTCATGCAACGTGGAGTTGCCGATGCGAAAGCAGTGGCCTGGAACTCCTTGCATGTGTGGGTAAGCCCTTCCCTTGATCTTGATGGGCCTTGACCATGCTTCAATCCCCTCCATGCCTCTCTTGCCCTGCACTGGATAGGCAGGCACCTCAGAGTTCGGAGGCAGGTGCCTATCCCTATAAGACTGCACCCTAAATAAACAGGTTCTGTTCTCTGATATTTTTCTATTGGTTTTAATTATTGGACATCTTAGCGGGAAATGCGACAGAAAGGTTTTAAACATACCTGAACTGTAGCTCACACCCTCCTGCCATGGCAGAAAGTAAAGTCAGCGTTTACAGGAGGGCTGAAAAATACATTTGAAGCTGTGTTATGCTAAGTCAGACCGTTGGTCAGTTTGGCCAACTGTCTACTCCTTCTCTGCAGTGGCCCCACACCTTCTGAACAAGCTGCCATCAGAGGTCTGCCACGTTCCATCATTGCAGACCTTTAAGAAGGCCTTGAAAACATATTATTTTACCTTGTCTCGTGATATGACTGCTGTTGTTGCTGGTACTGCTGTTAACATTGTTGCTGGTTTTATTGTTCGATTTTATTCTTCGGTTTATTGTTTTTATGTTATCACTTTTAATATTTTAAGTGCTTTTATGTGTTTTATTGCTGTAAGCCGCCTTGGGAGGGCTTCTGCCCTGAAAGGTGGCCAAGAAATAGTTTAAATAAATACATAAATAGACTGCTCTGCCCATTTTTAAAATTTATGCTGTCACCCTTTAAAGTTGCGCCGCCATCTGCCATTTTAGATTTTAATGTTGCCATTTTACTATATATTTTTTATTCTTGTATTTGTACTCTGCACCTGTCCCTGTCAATTTGTAGCAGCAGATAAAGCAATCAGTAAAACACACCACTATAACACGTTTTTGTGTGTAAAAGTTTAAAGATGTCTGAATGTCTCCACACATCTTAGTGGTCACATTTAGTTTGATCCCAAAAGACCCCCTAACACTGGGGAGAGCACAGAACAGTGGACAAGAGGCTCGGATTGGCCCCAGTGGCTGAAAGTTCTGCAGCAGGATCCGTGGCAGCCACACTGGAATTCGTGGTGACGAGGAAAAATTGGCAGTTCCCTGCTGAATTTGGACAGCAAAATACTATGGAAGGGTAAAAAGGGCAAATTTAGCTTGAAAACGAGCTAAATTTGTCCCCGTTACCCTCCCTAGGAGTAAAAAGCACAGGAAAGAGCAAACTGCTGATTGGGCAGCAGCAGGAGTTAACAATCAGTAACCCTCCCATAGAAAACCTTGGGAGATTGTTTCTTCTAAACTGCAGTTCTGCGACAGGTCTAGTGATCACTAACAGGGCATTCTTAGCACTTCACCAAACCACAGTTCTCAAGATTCTTTGAAAGAAACCATGTCAATTAAAGTGGTATAACACTGATAGAGGCTTGCAGAGTGCATAAATCCATATAATCTTCCTATAACCATTTTCCCTGAACATAAATTATTTGCCCCGAATCGGGTGTAATCTTACCCATGCCTTAGAAGCTGTTTCTAGTGCCAGGGCTCAGCCACAGAATGTGCTAAATAATAATAGAGTGACCCTGACAGGATATAATCCTATATCTAGGATTATAATGACAAGAAAGTGAGAAGCTGTGACTTCAGTTCCAGCATATCTTATTTCGGGATATAAGGATTGCACCTGATGGTCTTTATTTCTTGGTAGGAAGGATCTTGCATAGACCCAAATCATTTCTTTGTGTTAAGACATTTTTTGGAAACTCTCAGGCCCCATCTACACAGGGGATTTACTGCACCTCACAGATTATTGTGGCAGACGACGTTACCCCACACTCCACATCAATGGCAGGTTTTTCTGCCCACAAAGCTGCTTTTTTGCAAAGTTATTTTGCACTGGATTTTCCCATCTTGGCGGCTTCTGCATGGTTTGAGAATGTGTGACCTCAATTGGCTTCGGCGTGGGCTGGGCAGGGGGGAGCAGCACTGATAGGTGGAAGGGAAAGTTATGTCATGAGCAGAGGTGTTGGCTAGACATGTCTACTTGGAAGTAACTCATTGTCTTCCTTGCACTTCACTGAGCACGGTACCAGAGAGTGGGGCGGGGAGCAGCCTCTGCTCATTTGCTGCCCTGCACCTCCGCAGTACGTGATGTTCAGTTCTGCTCGCAGGACTCCACCTACCCAACCCCAAACTAATGCAGTTTCAAGTGCCATTTGCCCCGTGAAAGCGGTTTTTTTTCACTGCTTTACTGCTTTACCAGCTAGGTGTGCCACGGGTGAAGCAAACCCAATTTCATGAAAATCGGGATTTAAACAGAATTGCCTCAGAAACTGTCTCTGTGGAGATGGCGCCACAGATCTGGAAGGAAGCGCCCTGAGGCCACGCAGGACAGTCTTCTCCACCAAGAAAGCTAAATGGTCTCAGAGGAGCATTTACTACTGCTGACCCACCTACCCCTCAAACACAGCACACAAGAAAGTGAAGAGCTAGTATGTAGCAGAGACAAACGAATGTAGAGGAAATGGATTCAGAGAATGCAAGCAAGTAAGACAGGTCTTTTCTTCCAGCTGTGACAATCCTTCAGTGGTGGATGATTTTATCTGCTACATATGCTGTGTAGCCCTTTAGATCATGCTAGATGTTGTATGGGTCACAGTGATTTAAAAGAGAATTTAAAATGCTCCTTCTCCTCGCAGGCTGGATGCTTGCCATTGCAAGTAGTGAGTTCCTCTCTTCCATGCACTTCTCTGACATGTTTCCTCCTCCCTCCCCTCCCCGTGCTCTGCTGAGCCCCAGGGGTGCTTGCATCTGCGTCTCAGCTTCAAATGCAGTGTATCCTTGCCTGGCGCACTGGACACCAAGCCCTTGGACAACACATAGAAACCATATCCCTCCTCCATCAGTGAGCCAAAGGGGAGGGTTCAAGCATGTCATACCCTCCACCATTGGACGGCAGAAAATAGGGCCACTACTTCTACGCCAAGCACTTAACACATTCAGAACACAACTGTGGACAAACAAACTACTTTAGTGAGATGTCAGGTGCGCCAAGGAATATGAGAAAGATTCGTGTAAAAAAATACTGATATTTCCTCACAAGCCAGAAAACATACTTCCATATTGTCAGAACATTCATGCATATTTTTTCAGGACTTCAAACTGATTTAGGTCTCAATCTGTTTTTGGTGTCAGCTCCGGAACATATGAAGTAAAAAAACAATACAGAGAAGAGTATGTCTGAGCATGGGCAGAATGTCTTTTCCTTACTCTTACTCAAGTAACCACTACTGGCCCACACATTGTCTAGGACTGGGGGGTGAAAGGCTTCCAGGCCAAAAGCATGCAAGAAAGCTTGAATTCTGGCAGTGCATTTCCATGGATAGAAACCAGCTTTCTTAAATGTTTAAGAGCATTTCCCACTCTCTAAATGTTGCCCTAGCAAGCAGCAGCTCAGAGCCCTTTCGTGTAACCCCCAGTGTGGCCTGGGTTTATATTTAGAGTGACAGATGAAGACGGCAGGAGCTGGGTGCATTTCTGGCTTTAAAGCCAAGATTCTAGTCATCCTCTGAAGCACAGGGAAGATGGACCTTCATCCCATCTCGCCTCTTGTGTTCCCATCTAGCTGTGTCACCTAAAGCTTGGTGACACAGTTCCTCCTGTCAGCTGGGTTTATGACCCCATATACACTCCCCCAACCCAAACTCCCTTCAGTATCATTCCCCCTCACCCACCCTCTTCTTCCCTTACATGTTTTTCTAACATGACTGACAGGGATCTGAAGGAAGCTGGCAGTCATCTGGTGTTAGAATTGGGGGAAAACACACCAAAACACTCCTTTAACCAAAGGTGTCATAGCAGCAGCACATAACTCTCCACAGGTCAGTCAAAGCCAGACAGGAATAACCAGCAATGCACGGGAATGTGGAGATTAATTAACATCCTACTCTAGTGAGGAAAAAGAGCACAGATAAATTTTTGAGGCACACAAACTTCCAGGCAGCAGCTAGGGATTTCATTGCCTACTTACTGTTTGTTGGAGTGAGTAATATCCCAAAGAAAGGCCTTTTTAGGGCCAATTTTTTACTCCCCTCAGACTTGCCGAGAGTTGGAGCCTCAGGCCGTGTGCTGTTGCCTGTTGGCAGAACAGCTGCTATTGCCTTCAAATGGACAGGCTGAAACCTGAGGACCAGAGGCTTCTTCAGGTAGCATCGTCTTCTCACAGCTTTGGCACTCACTCTTCTGGGCAGCTGGTCAAGTATCAGATAATTTCTGCAACCCTGCAGCTCCATCTCGTAGCGTGGGTGGATGGTACAATCATCCAAGAATGCACACAAAAGGAACAGTTACATTTTCTGTGCTTGGTCCAACAGCACGTGTGCCCTCTAATAAAATGTAAATACTTAGGAGTGGTAGACTTTCCCCCTCCCCAGAGTAATATGTACCTGCAATTTCCAACCCCACTGGAAGGTCTAACACTTATGAGGCAACTGGGCAAGAATACTGGCAACAAGGATGGCCAACTTCTGTGTGCTCAGCGGGTGGGGGGTGTCTCTCTGTTCTGGAGAGATGCTTCTGCACTATATATGGATCTATGAGAAATTCATTTCAGTTCATTTTTATCAGGATTTACCCAGTTCACACATTCTGGATCGAACATGGACTCGGACGCAATCTCCAGCCAACGTCCATCCATTTCCAGGCTTGCCATGTGATCCATGAACCTCAAAAAACGCGTTCGGCAGCATGCATGTATTTGAAAAATGTGCATAAAAAAATTCATACTTTTGAAAAATACACACAAATACACATATCAATGGGAGACAAATGTGTACAATTCAGAGATGCGCACAATTAGTTTGTACATTTGGAAAAAATATTGGAAAATACGAATGTGTATTTTTACGCAAATATGCAAAGGAGAAAACAAAGCTTGCAATCTGATATGGACTTGAGTTGAAATGAGCTTCGAGATGGAATCTGGAGAACTTTGGTGAGCTCAGGTTTTGCTGATTCGCACATCCCTATTCCACACTAAATCCTTTACTGCTGCTGAGGCAGTGCTGTTTTACATTTTGCTGGAAGGGTAATTCTAGGACTGATTTCACATGACACTTAATATAGTTCTATATTCCATATAATAATCCTGGAAAACTCATCCCGGTGGGCAAGTTACAAATATATGTTTACTTAGAAGTAAATCCAAGTTAGCAAATGTCCCTCTTTGCCTAGCTACTGGTCCTTTAATTAGTCATTTCTTTTACTGGTTGCTATGGCATTCCTGCCATGGATCTTATCCCAATAATAATAGAAATTGACCTTCAATTTCTATTTTCTGCCAGTGCGCCATTTAGTGACTTCTTTCTTCTATGTAGCTGAAGCAACTGCTCTTTTTTTAAAAAAAGGATGATTTGGCCAGTGGCCAAGAAGCAGAATCCACTCTAATAAAAAGCGGCAAAGAGAAAACAACTAATTAAATGTCTGGTAGCCAGGAGAAGCCCCAATAGCGCTTTGCCAGTCCACACTACTAGAGTTACAAATCTAACAAATTCTTGCTACATAACCTATGGGAGGGTAGGTCTTGGCTGAGCCTGGAACCTCCAGCTGTTAAACCTCAATTTCCTGTCATGTTTACGTTTTATATCACAGCTCAGCCCCCATCCTTGTTTTGGAGCTGTTTATCCTCCTTCCAGGCCAGACACATCTCCCCAAACCCTGTGTTTACCATTTCGAATACCCAGCTGGCAAAGAGATTTTTCAGACAAAAAAAAGGTTTGGCCTAGCTTAACCCAATCTTGCATTGCTCGGAATAAGACTCTAGCCTACTAATTGGGGGGGGGGGAGAGAGAGAGAGAGTTGGGAAGCCTTACATATACAGTCAGGGCCAGAAATATTGGAACAAGGATATCTGTTTTGGCAGTTGGCCTCTGTACACCACCCCATTGAAGTTGAAAGGAAACACACCCAGATGGGAGCGAAGTCAGGACTTTCAGCTGTAATGCAAGGGGTTTGACAAAAGTGGGGCACTAACCATTTGGGAAGGACAGCCAGTGGCATACACACACACCCATCATTGCTGGCTCATAAGTAATGGAACAAACCAACATCATTTCAAACTTAAGGATCGCCTTTAATACCTGGAGGAAGATCCTTTGCAGTCAATGACTGCCTGAAGTCTGGAACCCATGGACGTGACCAAATGCTGAGTTTCCTCCCTCGAGATGCTTTGCCAGGCCTTTACTGCAGCTGCCTTCAGCTGCTGCTTGTTTGTGGGTCTTTCTGCTTTCAGTCTTGTCTTCAGGAAGTAAAAAGCATGCTCTGTTGGGTGGAGATCAGGTGACTGACTTGGCCATTAAAGAACATCCCACTTCTTTGCCTGGAGAAACTCTTGGGTAGTTTTTGCTGTCTGTTTTGGGTCCTTATCCATCTGCAATATGAAGCAGCATCCTATCAGTTTGGCAGCATTCGGCTGAATCTGAGCAGAAAGTATAGCCCTATACACTTCAGAATTCATCCTGCTGCTTTTATCAGCAGTCAGATCATCAGTAAACACCAGTGACCCGGTTCCATTGGCAGCCATACATGCCCATGCCATAACACCACCTCCACCATGTTTGACAGATGATGTGGTATGCTTTGGATCATGAGCTGTTCCTTTCCTTCTCCATACTTTTCTCTTCCCATCATTCTGGCACAAGTTAATCTTGGTTTCATCAGTCCAAAGAATCTTATTCCAGAACTGGGCAGGCTTTTTTAGGTATTTGCTGGCAAAGGCTAATCTGGCCTGTCTGTTCTTGAACGTTACCAGTGGTTTGCACCTTGTTGTGAAGCCTCTGTATTTACATTCATAAAGCCGTCTCTTGACTGTAGATGTTGACAGTGAGTGACATGCTTACCTCTGCAAGAGCATTATTGACGTGGCTAAATGTTGTGAAAGGGTTCCTCTTCACCATGAGCAGAATTCTGCAGTCATCCACTGTAGTTGACTTCCATGGTCTTCCAGGCCTTTTGCTGTTGCTGAGCTTGCCAGTTAATTCTTTCTTTTCCAGGATGTTCCAAACTGTTGTGTTGGCCACTCCCAATGTTTTTGCTATCTCTCTGATTGGTTTATTTTGTTTCCTCAGCCTAATGATGGCCTCCTTCACTCGCATGGACACCTCTTTGGGCCTCATGTTGGGAGTTCCAGTGAACAGCTACCAAATGCAAATGTAACACTCAGAACCACCTCCAGGCCTTTTCTCTGCTTGATTGGTCATGGGGTACCCAGGAAACAGGCCACACCTGGCCATGCAGCTGCTTGTCAGCCATTTGCTCCATTACTTATGAGCCACCAACGATGGGGTGTGTGTGCATGCCACTGGCTGTCCTTCCTGAATGGTTAGTGCCCCACTCTTGTCAAACCCCTTGAATTACAGTTGAAAGTCCTGACTTCGCTCCCATCTGGATGTGTTTCCTTTCAACTTCAATGTGGTGGTGTACAGAGGCCAACTGACAAATCAGTTATCCTTGTTCCTATAGTTCTGGTCCTGGCTGTATGCATGAATACTCATAAGTGGTGAGGGGACAGAATTTGGTAGTTTATGAGCACAGCCTGAGAGATTCTAGAGTTTACTGGCTTTTCAGAGCTCAGTACTGGTTCCTTGACAGAACATGGTTTTACTGGTCAGGGCAGTAAAATACTGGCAACTCTACTGGTGCACCTACCTAGGAGCAGATTTATTTGTATGTTTCTTCAGCCCACCATTTGTCATTTTTGTTCCTTAATTATATTGTGTGTTTCTCCTGCCATTGATTTGGGGTGCTTCCAGACCGGGGGCAGGGTGGGGGTGGTCCTAGTGCTAACACTCAAAAGGCACTGTGCAGCTATTCCATCTTTTTTCCTTAATGTACTTTTTCCTTGAACAAAAAAGATGGAAGAAGTGATGGAGAAACACTGGGTGGGAAAACTAGAAGACGACATCATCTGGATCTCCCATAAAATTCCGTGAATGAGGCAGTGTGATTTCACAATAAAAGTTGTGTCTGGAAGCACTCTTATTCAGAGAAATAGATTTGTTAGCATAGCTCCAGGTACTGTATAATACAAGAAAATGCCATTAATGTCTTAACAATTCTGGAGGTTTCCCATCCTATCCTGGTAAATGTCAATATTTACCAATAAATGATAGCGAAGTTAAATGGTCCATTTTCCAAAGGCATTTAAAATGTACCAGTGAATGTATGAAATGACAGAGTCCCAATTAGAATCAGATTGTTGTCTGATTAGTGGTAAATATTGGAAATGACAGTGAAATTATCTTTTACCATATATTTTCCTCTGGAAGGAGAAACTCAGCTGTGGGGGAGGTATTTCTGATTGGGAAAATGGCTCATGAGAAAAGGGTTAAGACTGTGTTAAATTCACAGTCCCGTAGAGTATTGCACTTAACACACACACACACACTAGCGGGGGACTGTTTACATATCTAGTTTGGCTCTGTATCTCATTCTGGCCTCACCTTGTCTGGTTTGGCTCTGTGTCTCATGGTTTAAATAAGGATTCTGCACATCTCTCACACATCTTAAACAACTGTCCCTAATTCAGTTTTATTCTGATGCTCCAAAAATGGCATTTGCATTTAGGATATGGATTCTTTGCGTGGTTTAGCAATCGACACTAGTCCTGTGGTTCTCCATTAATTTTAGGATTTTTTTAAACTTATGCTTAGTACCTGAACCCATGTGTATCTGTGCCTACCACCTTCCATGCCCATGTCATAGAATCATAGAATAGTAGGGTTGGAAGGGACCTACAAGGCCATCGAGTCCAACCCCCTGCTCAGTGCAGGAATCCAAGTCAGAGCATCCCTGACAGATGGCTGTCCAGCCTCATCTTGAATGCCTCCAGTGTGGGAGAGCCCACCACCTCCCTAGGTCATTGGTTCCATTGTCGTAATGCTCTAACAGTCAGGATGTTTTTCCTGATGTTCAGCCGGATTCTGGCTTCCTGTAACTTGAGCCCATTCTTCCATGTCCTGCACTCTGGGATGATCAAGAAGAGATCCTGGCCTTCCTCTCTGTGACAAGTACTTGAAGAGCGCTCTCCTATCTCCCCTCAGTCTTCTCTTCTCAAGGCTAAACATGCCCAGTTCTTTCAGTCTATCTTCAGAGGGCTTTGTTTCCACTCCCCGATTATCTTTGTTGCCCTCCTTTAAAGTGTGGTGCCCAGAACTGGACACAGTACTCCAGATGAGGCCTAACCAGTGCTGAGTAGAGGGGAACTAGTACTTTCCGGGATTTGGAAGCTATGCTTCTATTAATGCAGCCCAAAAGAGCATTGGCCTTTTTTGCAGCCACATCACATTGTTGGCTCATATTCAGCTTGTGATTGACAACAATTCCAAGATCTTTCTCGCTTGTAGTGTTGTTGAGCCACGTATCCCCCATCTTGTAACAGTGCATTTGGTTTCTTTTTCCTAGGTGCAGAACTTGGCATTTATTCCTATTAAATCTCATTCTGTTGTTTTCTGCCCAGTGCTCCAGTCTATCCAGATCACTTTGAATTTTGTTTCTGTCTTCCAGAGTATTAGCTATCCCGCCCCATTTTGTGTCATCTGCAAATTTGATCAGCATTCCCTGCACCTCCTCCTCCAAGTCATTAATAAAAATGTTGAAGAGCGCTGGGCTCAGGACTGAGCCCTGCGGTACCCCACTCGTTACCTCTCCCCAGTTTGAGAAGGTCCCATTGATAAGCACTCTTTGAGTCCGATTCTGTAGCCAACTGTGGATCCACCGGATCATTGTTTCATCTAGCCCACTTTGAGCTAGTTTGCTCATCAGGAGATCATGGGGCACTTTGTCGAAAGCTTTGCTGAAGTCGAGGTATATGACGTTTACAGCATTCCCACAGTCTACAAGGGAGGTGACTTGATCAAAAAATGAGATCAGATTTGTCTGGCAGGACTTGTTTTTGACAAATCCATGTTGGCTTTAAGTAATCACTGCACTGTTTTCAAGGTGCTTCCAGATGGATTGCTTTATCGTCTGCTCCAGAATTTTCCCAGGGATTGATGTCAGACTGACTGGTCTGTAGTTCCCAGGTTCCTCCTTTTTACCCTTTTTGAAGATAGGGACAACATTAGCCCTCCTCCAGTCATCTGGCACTTCCCCCGTCCTCCATGATTTCTCAAAGAGAATAGACAGCGGTTTTGAGAGTTCTTCTGCCAGTTCCTTTATGACTCTAGGATGCAGTTCATCTGGCCCTGGAGATTTGAACTCATTCAAAGTAATTAGGTGTTCCTTGACCATATGCCTATCGATCTCAAGCTGCAATCCTGCCCCTTCAGCCTGTACTTCGCCTTTGCCAGGGGGGGTCATAGACCCTCTTTTGGGAGAAGACTGAGCCAAAGTAGGAATTGAGCATCTCTGCCTTTTCTCTGTCATCTTTTATCGTTTTGCCATCCTTATTTAATAGCTGAACCACCATTTCTTTCCTCTGCCTTTTACTATGCATGTAGCTGAATAAAGCCTTTTTGTTGTTTTTTGCATCCCTTGCTAACATCATCTCATTCTCAGCTTTAGCCTTCCTGACGCCATCCCTGCAATTCTGTGCTATCTGCCTGTATTCTTCCTTTGTTACTTGGCCTTCTTTCCACTTCCTATATGTGTCCTTTTTTGTTTTCAGGTCATCCCTAAGCTTTTTATGAAGCCACATTGGCTTCTTCTGTTGTCTTCCACCTTTTCTTCTTGTTGGAATTGTTTGTGATTGTGCCTTGAGAATTTCCTTTTTTAAAAGCTCCCACCCATCTTGGACTCCTTTTCACGTTAGCGTCGCTTGCCATGGGACCTTCCTGATCATTGTTCTGAGTTTATTAAAATCAGCTTTCCTCAAATCCAGGGTACGCGTTTGACTACACTTGGCTTTTGCTTCCCTTAGAACCAAGAACTCAAATATAACATGGTCTCTTTCCCCCAGAGTTCCTGTAACTGCTACTTGATCCACTAAGTCATCTCTGTTGGTTAGGATCAAGTCAAGGATAGCCGATCCTCTAGGTCCTTCCTCTACTTTCTGTAGGAGGAAGTTATCCGCCACACAAGTCAGGAATTTCCTGGAGGGGCCATGTTTTGCAGAATTTGTCTCCCTACAAATATCAGGGAAATTGAAGTCCCCCAGTACTACTGCATCATGCTTCCTTAAAACATTGGCTATTTGCTTTTCAAAAGTTTCATCGTCGTCTTCTCCTTGATTGGGTGGCCGGTAGTAGACTCCGACCACCAGGTTCGTTTTATTCTTTGCTCCATTTATTTTGATCCAGATGCTCTCGATGGGGCTACCAAGCTCATCCTCCTGTATTTCTGTGCAGAGATATGTATTTTTCACACACAGTGCAACCTCATCTCCCTTTCTGTTCCTCTTGTCATGCTCTTGCTGACAAGGGTCATGCTTCAATAACACAGTGTTTAAGATATCAAAGGGCTGATACTATAACAATGGAAGGATAAATGCTCTCCTCCTATAATGCTATGGATTGAGGATGTAACAACGCTATCAGTATTTGAATGGGTGGTATATAGGTGCCATTCACTAATGGATAAATATATGGGTATTTGGTCTGCTTCTCTTGAAGCTTACGCATAATCTTCTGGTTGTTGTTGTTTTAGAATGTTGTATTTAATGGAACTTTGATATTTCTATGCATGTAATTTCTTTTCTTTTTTCTTTCTTTTCTTCACAATTTATTTTGTTTTGTTAAAAACACAATAAAAAAGATTAATAAAAGAAAGATACCAAAGGGCTCTTTGGTTCAAATCAGTGACAATTCGACATGCCAAAATCCCATGCCATAAATGAAATTAAGTGGCACAGTTAACATTCCACTGATTTCCATTAAATTTAGTCATACCTGAATATTTCTAGAATCTTCTTCTTCTAAATATAGCAGAATAACATGGCTGCTTTCCCTAGCCCATGTTCAGAAGCACTCTTTCCGTTATGGCTTCAATGCTGAGTTCTGGCTAGTTGTGACTCAAATTGAAGCCCTGATCTTGAACCTCTGGCTAACTTATCTTGATCTCTCAGGTGCATCCAAATCCCCACTGCATACATTCACCAAAAAACATAAAGATACAAGCAGGAATAAACTCCTGGAGCGACCTATATGCTTCATCAGATGAGCTGCAGGCTGTTTCCAGTTTCCACTGGTTATTTCTCAGGGGCAATGTTGCTGTTATTTCTTCTGCCACTGTATCCAATGTCAGTGCCCAGCAGAGGAATATGGGATTACAGTGCCATCCTCAGGCACCCCTGAGGTTTACTAGGTGCTTTATTGATTGTCTTCCCCTGGTCTCAGGGTTTATTTATTTATTTACAATATTTATATACTGCTCCATATCTAGAACAGATTTCGGAGTGGTGAACACAAGAAATAAAATAGTAAAAGAATAAAAAGGTTAAAACACTACATTAAAATTATCCTTGTTTAAAAACACAATACCAATAAAAAAATGTGACTTGTCAATTAAGGAATGCCTCCTAGAACAGTGCTGTTTTCAGGAGGCAGTGGAAACAACACAATGTTGGTGCCTTCCTGACCTCCAGTGACAGGGAATTCCACAGAAAGGGGGCCACTACACTGAAGGCTCTCTTCGTGGTGGATTCCAACCGGGCCATAGGTCCATGTGGAACCACCAGGAAAAAGCCCTCCGATGACCTCAGTGACCAGACAGGTTGGTAAGGGAGAAGGCACTGTCTCAGGTATCCAGGTCCAAAGTTGTTTAGGGCTTTGTACACTAGTACTAAAACCTTAAACCTGTCCCAGTAGCAAATAGGCAGCCAGTGCAGTTTCCTCAACAAAGGAGTTACCCGTAGGGATGATGCAGGCATCCGGTTGGGGCTCAAAGCTCGGTGATTTCTCACTGGCTTGGCCCCCTGGATGCCAGTCCATGGATCCCCTTGCTTGCCCAACTCAGCATGCAATGAGCTGGGCCAAGCATGTGGCTGCTTGCTCCTTCGCTGAGCGGCCAGTTTGCATAAAAATAGCAGATCAGGATTTTTCATAAATAACACATTACACAAATGGCAGCTGTAAAATGGCCATTTACACAACATTGCAAGTGTTAATGTATGATTTACGCCTATAATGTTGCATAAATGGCTGCTTTATAGTCACCATTTGCATAAATGGTTATTTACAAAAAAGCTGAAGCTGCCATTTTTACGCAAAATGAGAGAGTTGGCAGCCGTGTGCAACCTGCTGGGCACCCATGGACTGCCCAGGGGCTTGCTGCATGCAGTGAGCAGGGTTGGGTGGCCAGCAGGGTCCAGTGAGTAGGGATGTACGAAAGTCACTTACCCGATTGTGTCAGGCTGGGGGGGGGGGGAGGCGCCTTGCCTCGCCCGGCCGAAATTCAGGCCGGGGGGGGAGGCGCCCCACCTCGCCTGGCCGAAATTCAGGCCGGGGAAAAGCGCCCCGTCTCCCCGGCCGCGAAAGACAAAAGTAAACAAAAAACAAAAAACAACACCCCGTGATAGGCTACGTAACGATTAACGCAGCCTATCACGGCTAGATTTCCAAAGTCAGCCGTGATAGGCTACGTAAATCGTTACGTAGCCTATCACGGGTGACTTTGGGAAGAAAAAAAAAGCACATACGCAAATGGCGGCGCCCATGGGGTGCCGCCATTTGCGTTCCTTAGTTTGGCACATCTAGTCTACGTAAATCTTTACGTAGACTACGGCGAAAATAAGGGCAACGCAAATAGCGTTGCCCTTATTTTTTCCATAGTCTACGTAAATCTTTACGTAGACTACCGGGACCAAATAAGGAATGCAAATGGCGGCGCCCATGGGGCGCCGCCATTTGCGTACGCGCTTTTTTTTTTTCAAAGTCACCCGTGATAGGCTACATAATGATTTACATCGCCTATCACGGCTGACTTTGGAAATCTAACCGTGATAGGCTACATTAATCGTTACGTAGCCTATCACGGGTTTTTTTTTTACTTTGTAGTGGTGGTGGCGGCAGCCGGTCGGAAGACCCTGACGAAACGCCGACGAAACGCCACCGGGACCCGCCGCCGGGAGGGACATTCGCCAAAGGTAAGTCCCATCCCGGGGGGGGCGGGGGGCGGAGAATTTCACCGCCGATTTCGGGGGGCCGAATGCGTTGGCGCTCGGACCCCCGAAGATTCGGGGAGAAATTCTCCGCCATCCCTACCGGTGAGCAGCTTATGGGGTGAGAAATGGTGAGTTCGCCCATCCCTAGTTACATGCTCGGAAGGGGCAGCTCCCAACAACAGCCATGCTGCTGCGTTCTGTACTAGCTCCAGCTTCCGGAGCAGCCTCAAGGGCAGCCCCACAGAGTGTCCTGCAGTAATCCAGTCTTGAGGTTACTAGTGCCTGTACCACCGTGGCCAAGCTACCCCTGTCCAGGAGAGGCCATAGTTGGCGAACCAGCCAAACCTGGTAAAAGTCACTCCGAGCTGCCATGGCCACTTGGGCTTCCAGCGACAATTATGGATCTAGGAGTACCCCCAAACTGGTTGTCATCCACCTTTCTCTCTCCATATTTACTCTACAGATTAAACTGGTTTTCACAATCATTCTGCAAGGAAGGCTAAAAATCTCATCTTAGCATCCTTGTCAAATGATTCTTGGGGTATGGAGGGGGTGCCAGGACAGTTACACTGGCTTATGGGGTAGATATGCCCTTTGATTTTATGCTTTCCTTCAGTGTCAGTCAATGAGCAACTGTGTATTTTTATTTTACAATGTTTGTTTTGGGCTTCAAGTTTTACTTATTTCACTAGAGCAATTAGTCATCAAAGTTTCAGTCACATGTATTTGGGTGCTGTTTGTCTGTTTTGTTTTGCTTTGCTTTTAAAACACACACAGAGAGGCACACAGACACATACCTGTTCATCAGCAAAATTCCTACCATGGTGGGAACATTTGTTGTTGTCCTCAAAAGGGCATCTTTCTTGGAGCTGAGAGGGAAAAAAAAGAGCTGCTTATCCCAGCCATATTGGTGCCCCAGGAAAGATAAAGTTGGTATCTCCTTTCCTCATGGAAGAGTTGCTGTGCCTTCATAGAATCATAGAATTATAGGGTTGGAAGGGGCCTACAAGACCATCAAGTCCAACCCCCTGCTTAGTGCAGGAAGCCTGATTCCCAGGTGGTCTCCCATCCAAGTATGAACCAGGGCTGACCCTGCTTAGCTGCCGAGATCTCGCCATAGTCTCAGGGTGCAGGGCTTCAGTGCTTAGCTACAGGCAGAAAATCAACCAGTGTTGCTCTTCTCTCAGCACATACCTAGGCCAGGAAAGATTGTTCCTGTTGGATTTCTGAGTCACGCTGCTATCAAAGGCACACAGACCATCTGTCAGGAAAGTGTGACAACTGTTGCGAAAGAGTTTCTGGCTCCCTGAAATGTGAACACATTAGGGAAGTACACGGGCCTCACAATTCCTCTCAGACCCCACTTTGGCACTTCAGAAAACAGTCACTTCAGCTCAGACTGCTTTGGAGGCTGCCCAATTTAGCTCAGGGCCCAAAGCCGAGGTAAGATTCGGAAATCCAAAGCTTTATACTCCGCATTGACTAGCATGGGCAATCTACAAATGGCTATAACCTCCTGGCTGTTTGACAGAATGGAATAAGATTTGGAGGCATACCATACCTGTATGAAGGGATGAAGCCCACCAGATTTCCCACATGTAGGTTTAGCAGTGTTCGTGCTACACACTTCACATTGTTTATTTTTTAAAAAAAGGTGAACTACAGCTATGTGTTTTATTTCTTGGTAGAATTGGATGAAATCTGCAGGGATAGTTGGCCCTTCTGAAGGGAACAAGCCTGCCCAGTTTCAGGGAAACAGGCACAGGGAATATTTTCAAGAACAGCCTTTAAAGTTTTGGGCAGGGTGTCCAAAAAAGGACATGACTATTTCCCCTATGTTATTTGTGGGCAACTGTTATAAAAATGACATAGAGGTGGCCCTAGCTAAAAAAAATGGAAGGATAAATATAGTGTTTTCTGTGGAATGTGGGTCTTCACATTTGGGTGCAGGAAGGGATGTGTTTTCCCTTCCCCTTTCCATGCTTTTGGGGACAATTTGAATGAAAGTGGCATATGTCATAAATGTGTCTCTAAAAGGTGTCCCCAACCAGTCGTGTCCGACTCTAGGGTGTGGTGCTCATCTCCCTTTCTAAGCCGAAGAGCCAGCGCTGTCCGAAGACGCTTCCGTGGTCATGTGGCCGGCATGACTGAACACCAAGGTGCATGAAACGCTGTTACCTTTCCTGCCGAAGCGGTACCTATTTATCTACTTGCAATTTCTTGCTTTTGAACTGCTAGGTTGGCAGGAGCTGGGACTGAAGACGGGAGCTCACTCCGTCACGCAGCACTCGGGTCTCCGGTCTGCAGTTCAGCGTCTTAACCACTAAGCCACCGCGGCCCTAAATGTGTCTCTACTAGGCAAGAACTGCCAAATTTCAGAAACTAGGTTGTGGTGTGGTCAAGCCACATGGTGGCAGTATAAGGAGGAAGTGGGAAAGGAGGTAGAGGAAAAACTGTTGCTGGCACTGCCCTCTCCACTCAAGATCAAATGTCTCTCATTTTCAGCAAGCAGTATGTATTGGGAACCTACCGGAAGATGAATTGCACTTTGAGGAGTCAGGTGTGACCTGTCACTGCTTCCCTTCATGCCTTTCCTCCCGAGGAAAAAGCTTGGACACAGCAGCTCCTCGAAGATGCCAAGCTATAGGGCTGCTTGCTATGAGCAACCATGGGAATATCCCTTTAAGCAGAGACTGCTAGGACTGGGTGGCGATGCTGCATTTCCCACAAGTGTCGGCAGTCAGCACAGGTGGGATGGACTAAGCCTAGGGACAGACTGCTGCGAGGCCCTGCTCTGGCCCATAAAAGACAGCTGGAGGAGCAGCGAGGGAGGGTGCCAGCGGGTGCCTGGCAGGAGAGTCCGCCACCACAAGCTGCTGGCGTCACTGCCGCCTCTCTCCTCCTTGCCTCTGGGATTCCAGACCATGGAACCAGGAGCGGTGCTATGACTACAACCTGGAAAGAGACCCAGTCCACCAAGGGAAAGAAGGTATCATGCCTTTGCCCGGGGGACACACCATAATTGGGGACCAGTTGAATGAATTGCTGGTGGTCATATATGGCATGGGTAAAACCCAGTGGGCCTATTTTTTAATATTTATGTTGGCCGATAAAGCCTTAGGACAGCTGCCAGCCTTGATCTGCCTTATGTTGGGTAAAATCAAGAACCAAATCACTTTGGCAATACACAGTAGCACTAGTTGTGTCAGGGACCCAGCCCCTGAATCCTCATCCTCGGAGGATCCTAAGCAGGGGTGTTGCTAGGCTCTTAAAAGATCTGGGGCACAGGCCCATAACACAAATTTGCACACACATATATGTGTGGGTGTGGTGTGTTCATGTATGTGCTTGTGTGTGTGTATACATTACATTACATACATAAGAAGTGTGCACTGACACCCCACCCCCCGACCCCACTTCAACTCAGACCCTGATTCAGCATTTTGGAAAACATCCCACTTCTGCTTGGGCCAATTTGTAGTCAGTCCACTTCAGCTCAGCACTAAACCTGAGTCAAGGTTTGGAAAAATGAGTCTTTACTGGAAATAAAGATTTGGAAAAATGACTCTGTTGACTACCATGGGAAATTAGAAAAAAATGGAACCTTTTTCTCTTGGTCAGAACTGGATGATAATTACAGGCATAGTAGCCCCCTAGAAGGGGATTACACCTGCCCAATGCCAGAAAAATATGCAGGGTTTATATTTTGATCTTCTTTTAAAGGGGACTGCCAATAACATTCTTATTCCTTGGAAGAATTGGATAAAAATTTCAGGATTGATTGCCCCATCAGAGATCATGTCTGTCAAATTTCAGAACACTAGCCACAAGGGTTTTTGTGCAAGGGTGGCCTTGACATTTTGAGGTCTCCAAAAGAGGACATACTTATCCCCCTATTTTCCTTGTGGGCCATTGTTCTGAAAATTACAAACAGCCTAGAGTTGTCCCTCAGTAAGAAACCAGCAAGGTTTCAGAAGGATAGGTGCAGCAGTTAATGTGGAAGGGGAGTTCTCCAATTTTGGGGAGGGAGTGATTTGCTTTCCCTTCCCTTCACCCCCTCCCCAATAGCTTTTGGGCAAATTTATATGAAAATGCACAGGTCATTAGAGGTGTCCCCCAGGCAAGAATCCTGAAAAGTTCCTGAAGGATATACAGCACATGCATTCTAAATTAGAATTACTAGAATTTATTTACATTTCACCAATGTTAGCAGCAGGGGAACATGGGTGGGAAGGTGCTATTGCACTCATGTCCTGTTTGTGGGTTTCCTGTGGGCATCTGGTTGACCACTGTGTGAGCAGAATGCTGGACTAGATGGACCTTGGTCTGAAGCAGCACAGCTCTTATGTTCTTAAACATAAAGTGTCTCTGAGCATATGCAGAATGCTTTTCTTTCATCACTGAGCACTTATACTCTCCCCTCACCAGTTCTGTTCCCCTCCATGCAACCATTCCTCCTCATCCTATCATGTTCCAGCAACTCTTCATAAAAACAGATGTCTTATTTTGTGCAACTCTCCTCTACCTCCTGCTTCTTATGCACAAGCTCTCATTGTATCTTCCTCCACATAACTTCATTTGTGCCAAGATTTCACCAGGATTCAGCCAATAAGTCTGTTTTCAAACTAGGGCTAAGTTATGGAGAAACTCTGAGCCGGTACTAAGTGCCTTTCCCTCGCCACTGAAGCTAGAGTTCATGCAAAATAACACACACACACACACACACACACGCACACACACGACAAACATGCATACGACTGAGCTGCAAGGGTAGGCAATTCATTGGATGGAATTGGGTAGGTGCTGTATTAAGCCTGCAGTGCCATGCTCACATCTCAGGACTTATTTCTGAGTAAACTTGCAGAACATCAAAGTGCAAACCTCCCTGCAAAAGTAACTTGTGCTGGAATCCTATGCACACATTCCTGAGGGTAAGCCTCATTAAAGATAATGGGGCTTCTGAGTAGGCATACATAGGATTGCATAAATGAGCAGTATTTATCTCCCCTCCACTTAAAAAACAAAACAAACCTCCTATTTTTATTGAAGCTTTCTGTTCATAGGAACCTAGGAAGCTGCCTTATGCTGAGTCACACTGTTAGATAAAAAGAGTCCTTGCTTTCGGTTTAGAAGAAAAGGATGCCAGGCAGGCAGCAGTGGATCCAACACTATTTTATTGAACGTTTTGCAAAACGGGTGCAGAGCAGTCTGGACCCCGAGACACGTGTGCAAAAGCCCTTTATACCATATCGCTTCTGTTGTTCTTACCAGTAACCAATGAAACAGTTAGTACATCGGCTCACCAAGTCAATAGCCAATAAACAGTCAGTATCAGCTTACCAAACTGTTAGTCATGAGCGCGTCAGTATGATTCCCTTTTTGCTCTGCCTACATTTTCCCGCCACTCGGGCTCTTACGTAACTTGAGAGCCAACAGTTATAGAGTCTCTTTTTCTAACAATTCCCTCCTTTAAGTCTTTATTCACGTCTTAAAGCATTTAAAACGGAGTTTCTTTATCAGCACAATAAAGCAAGAGCCTCTGTTTTGACAGAGCGGTTTTAATTAACCGCTGGGATAAGCCTCTGCCGCAGGGGATAATGCAACAACCAAATAATACCAGAACTCTTACTACTACTACAAGCGAGATAAGGATTGAGGCTGCTAGGTGTTTCTATTTTCCAAACCACTTTTTTAACCAGGCGGTCACGGGGTTGTTAATTTCTGAATTTTCAGCTAACTCCTCGGATAAGGCGGTGAGGCTCTGCAAGGCCCTTGTTACCGTGCCATCTGGGGCAGTGTTGTTAGGGATGAAGGTGCAACACCGTCTACCTAGCATGACACAAACCCCTCCTTTTTCTGCTAACATATCAAGAGCACGCCGATTTTCCTAGGCCATTTGGCTAGTGGCATCTAGTTGCTCAGCCAATCCCTTTACAGCATCACGGGTATAGTTTATTGAGAGTCTGGCACTCCTCTTCTCCCCATGCGTTAGGGTGCTGGAACAAACGGATCATACAGGTGAGGAGGGAGGGAGTGTCCCACCCCAGAGGAAAAGGCAGCACCTTTGCTACTGATCTTCCTGTGGCACAAACAAAACAGTCAGACTTATTTAAGGACTTGGCTGTATACTTTATCCACTCTAACCACACATTATCAGTTTCCTTTGTTATTGGGATTCCTAACCTGGTTCTCCAGGGACGCCTCTCTTTCTCGGGGATCTATACCAGAAGTGGTTTGAGGGGTGTAGGTGTGACATTTCAGGGTTTTATCTTAAAGCTGTCAAGCCCAAGTCCTTGAGGTATCACCATCCATGTTAATATTTCTTTGACTAACATTAGCAACACCACCCACAATACTTGCTTCATATTACAAGTTTTTTGTAATTCAAACCCGAGCTTTTCCCAGATGTTGTGACTTGTATATTACAGGTGATTGTGGCTCCTGGATGGCTTCTTCGCCTGTGTCCCTGGCAGCTTCCGGAGGGGTGCCAGGGAGCAAAGGACCGTTGCCCGTGTCCTCCTGTTCTTTCCAGGTGACAGAAGGAAGCAAGGGTCGCCTAAATGGCTTTATCCGGCTGCAATGTGTCCATTTGCTAGAACCCACAAGCTTTACACACGAGTGGCTGGTTGGTCCCACCAAATAAGGCCCCTCCCACCCTTCCTTTAAAGCTTCTTTATTCCACTTTTTCAGCAACACCTCGTCTCCCGTCTGGAAGAGATGGATAGGTGCATCTAACGGCAATCTCTGGAACGGAACGGAATAAGCTCGTAGCTGTGAAAGAACAGACTGTAGAGAAGTCAACTGATCCCTTAGCATCTGATCACCCATCTCCCACTTGACTTCCTCCCTCCCTCTGCAGTGTACCTGAGGCGGGAACCCAAACATCAGTTCGAAGGGGGACAATTTTATGTCCTTTCTTGGCATCCTTCAAAGCTTCGTTAAAGCTATTGGCAGAGCCTCAACCCAAGTGAGCTTCACCCCTCGTTGGAGTTTGGTTAAAGTCTCTTTGAGGCTCCGATTGATTCTTTCAACTTGTCCACTTGCCTGGGGCCTCCAGGGGCAATGTAAATGCCACTCTACTCCCAGAGCCTGTGCCAGTCCCCGTGTAATAACTGAGGTGAAGTGTGAGCCCTGATCGGACTCTATAACTTCAGGCAGGGAGAACCGGGGCACCACCTCCTGTAACAATTTAGCAACAACAGTTTTAGCTTGGCAGTTCCTACATGGAAATGCCTCTACCCACCCCGTCATTTGACACACTATTACAAGCAAATACCTGTAACCCCTACATGGTGGCATTTCAGCAAAATCAATCTGCACCCCCTGGAAAGGATAGTAGGCCCATGGTCGCCCTCCTTTTGGAGGAGGGGGTGCCCTGGGAGGGTTGGTTTTCTGGCAGACTTCACAGGTTGCGGCCAGTCGGTGGGCGCATACAGTTATGCCAGGGGAGACAAACAGCCTCTTGCAATAGTCAATCATGGCAGATGCTCTAGGGTGTCTAAGAGAATGGTGAACTTGTTCTAGAACAACCCTCTGCAGGGTCTGTGGAAGAAGCAGTCTTCCATCTGTCATCTGGATCCATCTGTCGTCGCAGGGACTTATTCTGTGTTCTTGTGCCATCTGTAACTCAGCAGGGGAGTATGTGGGGCGCTCTTTTCTTTTGGGTAGAATGAGGAATGTTCCTTGGATTCCCTCTCTGGCTGCTCTTTTTGCGGCCTCATCTGCCTTTTGGTTTCCCTGTCTCCATTTTTCCTCTTTTTCTTTCCCATGGGCTCGGACGTGGACAACAGCCACTTGTGAGGGTAGCTGGAGGGCATCCAGAAGATCCACTATTAGGCCGCCATTAGCCACTGGAGATCCGTTTGCTGTAAGGAATCCCCTCTCTTTCCACAGTTGCCCATGAGCATGCACAACGGCGAAGGCATTTTTGCTATCGGTATAGATATTTACTCGCTTTCCCTTGCTGGCTTGCAGGGCTCTTGTCAGGGCTACCAGTTCAGCGGATTGGGCGGAGAAATGAGGAGGCAGTCGTTCTTCGTGTACACTCTCGTCTTGGGTAACAACAGCCGCTCCTGTGTAACGCTTTCCATCTAACATGTAACTAGACCCGTCTACAAACAGATCTTCGGCTCCCTCTATTGGTTCATCTTCAAGATCTGGCCAGCCTTTGGTGTCTAGGTCTAGTACTTCGAGGCAATCATAATCTGGGAGCCCCGGTCTACTTGTGCCCTGTATTGTCAGCAGCAGTGTGGCGATATCGACTTGGATTTGGTATGGCCAGGGCAGGTGGCGACACAAGGGCAGCTTTGAGACTGAGGAAAGACTTATTTCTTTTTAGTCCATTTTCATTTATTTCTTTTTGCAGCGCCTCATATAGCGGTCACGCCGTCTCCCCATCCATGTAGACAAGAGGGTGGGCAGCTGGAATGGCTGATGGCACGCAGACTGACGGAGCCCAGTTTGCTTGAGACCTTTGCAATAGACTCCCTGCTTGCATCAGGAGAATCCAAAAGAGGGGGAGCCTTTACTGCTTGCTGGCTGCTTAGTCAATAAGTCCCTTCTTAATAATGTCACCAGACAGGAGGGGGTACAGACGAACGCGTGTTTTAGGTGTGTTTTCTTAACCTTGGTGAGCAAGGGGTGAGCAAGGGGCACTCGGGTTGCCCTTCCCTTGACCCCCATTATGGTGGTAGATCCCCCACTTCCTGTTGGTGGCCTGCTAAGGGGGAGGATGGACAAGGCGGCCCCTGTATCTACAAGGGCATCGTAGGAGCGGCCCCCAACTTTAATTTTGACCATGGGGTCCCCTCTTGCCTCAGAGACGGCCAAGAGGGGGCCGGGCCCCTGTCTGTCCTAATCTCTTGTTTATACAGTACTCTTTGCTCTTCCCCTCTACTTTCTTTTTCTTTCTGTTTTAGGGCTTCACAGTCTCACTTTCAGTGTCCAATCTTTTTACAGAAGGCACTGATCTTTTCCTAAGGGAGGCCCTTTTCTGTTCCCCTTTCCACCCTTCTTAACCCCTCCTTTCTCTGGCCTGAGAACGGCAGCAAGGAGTTTTGCTTGCCTCTTGTCTTTCATAAACTTTCTGAACTACCTCTAGTAAAACACTTAGGTCAGCCGCCAATCCTTTCTCAACCTTCTGCAACTTTTTTTCTGATGTCATGGCAACTATTTCCTACGAACTGAGTCGTGAGAATCCTTAAATTATTTGGGTCATTCAAGTCAACATCAGTATACTTAGCGAAGGCTTCCCTTAGCCTTCGGAGGAACACAGCAGGAGGCTCGTTTTTGTCTTGTTTTAAAGTCAGAACGTTTTGCAAATTGGGGGCCTTCCGCGCGGCTTGTCTCATGCCTGCTAAAATGAGCCGAAAATACGGCATGCCTCTGCCTTTGTGCAGCGGTGGCTAGTCTCCAATCAGGCTGTCTTAAAGGCAACACCGCTGCTATCTCATCTTCGGTCACAAGGGGGAGCTCCTTCCTAAGCTTGGCACGCGCTGGCAAGACTAATTGGTTTCTGACTAAGGAAACAAGTGTTTAACAACATCTGTGTGTCGTCCCAGGTAGGATTGTGTGTGAGCCTCACATTTTCTATTAAGGACAACAATGGACCGGGGTCCTCCTCAAAGGGAGGATTGAACTGTTTCCAATTGTACAGATCAGACGTCGTAAAGGGGACGTAAACAAACATAGTCCCCTGAGGGTGTTGGGCTGTAGGATCGGGGACCTCTCTAATAGGGAAGGTCAATTTTTTTTCTCAGTTATCACAGGGAGGGCCAAGGACATACATTTAACTACCCATGGGGCGGGCCTGCCGCCGAGAGGTATGCAAGTTGCCCATGAATCAATATAGGGGAACTGATCCCAACTTCCCCTCTGTGTTACTATTATGCGCACAGCAGATACCAGGGTTGGGTCAAAAGACCCCTCGGGTGGCCATTTGGGTTCTAATACCGGCCATTCCCAGGCGCAAAGAAGGACAAGTCGATCCTTCGTCATCTTAGTTCCATAATCCTGCTTAAAATGTGACCAGTTGCGCAAACAACACTCCAAGGGTGTATGGGACTTCTTCGCAGACTTAGATTGAAATTTCCACCGTCATGGGCGGGTCCCAATCAGCAATTCTTGCGCTTCGCCCTCCTCTGACCCAGCCCGTCTCTGGGGTAGGGGAATGCAGATCGGGGCTCCCCACTCGCTTCGCCCGTAGGCGTCTCACACAATCACAAACACACCACCGTCCCACGTTTATCCCCTAATGTAAGCTGTTTCACTTACCCCCAAAGCCTCTTCTGTCCCACCCGCAGCTGCGTCCAGCTGCTTATTGATCCACTGCTGGTGCCTAAAAGAAGTGATCACGTCTCCCTCTTCCTCTGGCGTTGGTCCCCAAGCGCCTCCACCGCCGCCGTCGTGAGGAGAAGGCAGTGTAAAACAACCGCCTGTGGCCACTTCTCCTCCGCGGCCCCTCGGCTCAGCGCGAAGGGGACACGCCCCGAAGCAGAATCCGAGTCACGGCACCAAATTGTTAGATAAAAAAAGTCCTTGCTTTCGGTTTAGAAGAAAAGGATGCCAGGCAGGCAGCAGTGGATCCAACACTATTTTATTGAACGTTTTGCAAAACGGGTGCAGAGCAGTCTGGACCCCGAGACACATGTGCAAAAGCCCTTTATACCATATCGCTTCTATTGTTCTTACCAGTAACCAATGAAACAGTTAGTACATCGGCTCACCAAGTCAATAGCCAATAAACAGTCAGTATCAGCTTACCAAACTGTTAGTCATGAGCGCGTCAGTATGATTCCCTTTTTGCTCCGCCTACATTTTCCCGCCACTCGGGCTCTTACGTAACTTGAGAGCCAACAGTTATAGAGTCTCTTTTTCTAACAACACCCTGGGTCCATCTAGCCCAGTATTGCGGACACTGACTGGCAGCAGCGGCTCTCCAGAGTTTCAGGCAGGATTCTTTCCTAGCCCCACCTGGAGATGCTGGGGATTGAACCCAGGACCTTCTGCATGCCAAGCAGGTGCTCCACCATTGAGCTACAGCCCTTCCTATTGCTGGATAATGGCAACTGACAGACAAAACAGCCCCAGATTTGTTTCTCTGCACCATGTGAACCCACTTTTCTCAAAGGCTTGAGTGAGGAGAAGGAGAAAAACAAACCCTCTTGTCGGTTTGTATAAAGTCAAATACAGTTCAGAACTTCTCTTGCCCACTGAAGAGAATTCTCTTTAAGAATTCCCCAAGATATCCTCCATGTGGAATAAAGAAGGGAATGAAAGAACAGGATAGGGGAAGGAAGAAGAAAAGAAGAATGGTCATTGGAAATGGGGGGGGGGGTGTAGAGAGAATTTCCTAAGCCAAGGGGCTCCTTTCAGAGAGGCAGTACTTCAGAGGAATTTAGGAGGCTGTGGAGAGTTTGTGAAGATTGCACGTACTTAAATTAACTTTATGAGGTGAGGTGAGGTGGCTGAGGGCTTCTTCTAGCTTTTTTAAAGCTGTAGAACCTATTTAAAAGCCTCAGCAGTTCCTCAGTCATGACACCACATAGTCCTAACCCTCCTCTGGAATAATTTGAGTCCTACAGCTATTTGGGAGAAATTAAAGTGGAGGGGGAGAAAGAAGTTTGTGGGGGCTGACTGGATCCTTTGCTATACTGAAGCTACTTAACTTCTTCAGAAGCCAAAGTTTCCAGTTTGGGGCAGTAAAATCAGATGCTGTGTGAAATACCAGTATTTCACATGAAGCTCTTTCTTCCCTTCCTTCTCCCTGTTCAGAATTTCATTGCAAGCAAGCTCCCAAGAGTGGGTATGTAAGAGCAGAAAAGTAGGGGGAGAGAGGTTTTTTTGCACCTTAAAACAAACAAAGAAACCCTACACCAGAGGTTAGGGATAGTGACCTCCTAAGGGTCACCTTAAACACCTTCTGATTAGGATCTGTAATCCCCTGTGTAGCTTGACAGTTTTTCCTTCTTGTTTTAGTCTTTGAAAAAAGGAAACTTTACTCATGGTTAGCACAAAATCCACTGGTTCTAACTGTCTGAAATTTGGCAGGCTCAGTCAGCTCCATAGGGGCTGCCATGTCCACAAATTCCATGTACTTATGTGGAAGCATAAAAAAATTATAGCTCTTTGCTTTGACAGATTTTCTTGAAAATAGCAAATTTTACCTGTGACTAGCACAAAAGCCACTGGACCTAACTAACTGAAATTGGGCAGGTGCAATCAGCTCTCCACATCTCATGCATTTATCATTAGGGATGGTGGAGAAATCCGCCACGGACTCCAATGAGGCCGGATTCTTTAGAATCCGCCCCCCCCCGGAGTCCGTGGCGGAACGGACTACTCCCCCCCGCCACCCCCAAAAACCTCCCCAGACGGACCCTAGCTGCTGCCGGCTGGTCTGGGTCTGTCCGCTGCTGCTGTACGTCTGCTGCCCTGGACTGCAAATGGCATCCGGCATAGGGGACACCATTTGCGTCCCTGTTCTTTTCAGTGATAGGCTACGTAAATATTTATGTAGCCTATCACAGCAAAGAGCAGGGATGCAGATGGCATCCCCTATGCCGGATGCCATTTGCGGCCGCAGCCCAGCAGCGGATGGAAGTCTGGCTGCGGACGGGCCCAGCCGCTGGCTCCGCAGACTCGCCACGGAACGGAGCCGGCCGGGCAGGATTCCAGGGGGAGGGATGGATCGCCTCCCCCCTACCCTGTGGACGCCTGGACCGGACCGGTAAGTGGGTTTCGTACACCCCTATTTATCATACAAACTAAAAAAGTTATGACTGTTTCAGGCTCAAAAGATCCAGGGAACAGCTCAAAGATCTGGGGCTCATGCCCAGGTGGGCCCCTTCCTAATAGTGCACCTGATCCTCACCCCTAATTCTCAGAAGAAGATGCTCCTGAGCTCAGGAAGAGGACTTGGTTACAGAAAGGCATATGAAGCTCCCACTTCTTCACGCCAGGAAAACTCCCCTGCATCCAGAGGAGGTTGCATTGCCATCCTCAGACTTTGAGGACTCCAGCCATGAAGATACCAACAGGCCACATCCACCCCCACATCATTACAGCCTGAGGCTGTTAAAACAGGCCAGGCCCCTTTAAGAGAAAAGGCCTTAGTTACTGTGGAGGTGGAGCTAACCAACCTAAAGGAAGCAACTCCTCTACTTAAGGCTCAGTCATGATCTGCTGCTCCATAGGGCAACATGCAGACAAGCTTGCCTGGCTTCTAGCACCAGCCCCACTTGGAGCTGTATGTGGTTCTGTCCTGTTCCTGCCTCATTGGGAAACATGGCTTGCCCCAAATCCGGCTGAAGACTCAGTCCACAGTGGGACTCTGTAACCAAGGCCTCACCAGTGCCTGATGCTGCAAAGCCCTCACCATGACAAAGGCAGGACAGAACCACTTGGGGATAGTCCCAGAAGCTTCACCCAGCTCTGAAGCTGCTGGCAGTAAAAGCCAGCCCACAACCACTCTAAAATAGCCTCTTTTTGTGGAGGAGGCAGCAGCAGGACTGATCTGCTAATCTAATAATCTCTTCTTAGATGCTGAGATTTCCCAGGAGTTCTCTGTGGTGGAGTCACTGAGCCAAGAGGGAGAAGATATGTTTGTATTTGGCAGCCTTGTTAGCTCCCCTGGAGGAGGTAGCATCATTCCGCACTTCTGTGGTGAGCAGTGTAGAGATCCATTGCCAGCAGCCGCTACCTCTGATGCCTCTTCTGCTCCTGTGTTGTTGGAGGGCACCCAGAGCAGTGGCTCTGGGCCACCTTCCAAGAGGTAGAGCATCTCCTGGAATCCTTCTGAGGTTGCTGCAGATCCCAGCTATGCGTGTGCCTGCGCTGCTGAAAGGATCGGAGCAAGGGGATGCAACCGGGCCATTACACTACCTCAAGTCTGCTCCTCCACTTGAGAGGGCAGCATCGGTCAGTCCTGCTGGAGGTCAAGAAGTCAGCGAACCTGTGGCGAAACCTCTCCTCTCATCACCCAGCCCATGGTCCCTCAAG
Organism: Heloderma suspectum; assembly: GCF_057233095.1. Classification (NCBI taxonomy): domain Eukaryota; kingdom Metazoa; phylum Chordata; class Lepidosauria; order Squamata; family Helodermatidae; genus Heloderma; species Heloderma suspectum. The sequence continues at coordinate 126,037,716 of NC_139462.1, read as the reverse complement.
ACTGGGGGGGGGGGTCATCTTTGCCTCCACCTAGGCAGGTTATTCCCACCTACCTCAGGCTTCCACCTTTTACCACCTTTCTTACACTTCTTTTTTTCCCTAGAGTATAATTGTGTGTGAGAGTTGTGCCCCTTTTTAACTTCTACCTAGGTGAAGTATAAGTAGCGTGATGAAGACTTCAGTACAGACTCAATGTAAAAGAATCAAAATAATTCATTTAGATTATTGTACAGATTGAACTTCAAAAGATTTCTCTTAACGTAACCTAAGGCCTAAAACCACTAACTATTTCTCCCTATCCCCAGGAGAAGTTTCATCTAAGAGATCCAATCCCTCTCCCTCCCTTCTGTGTTCAAACTGCCTCATTTAACTCACTCTAACTCCCCCTCCCCCTTCATGGATCACTGCCTTGTTGTGGCGAAGGGGCTTGCGTAACTCAGTGAAGCCATAAGCTATGCCGTGCAGGGCCACCCAAGACGGACAGGTCATGGCAGAGAGTTCTGACAAAATGTGGTCCACTGGAGAAGGAAATGGCAACCCACTCCAGTATTCTTGCCAAGAAAACCCCATGGAACGTATCACAAGGCTAAAAGAGATGACGCCGGAAGATGAGCCACTCAGGTCGGAAGGTGTCCAATATGCTACTGGGGGAGAGCAGAGGGTATTTCCAAGTAGCGCCAGAAAGAGTGAAGCGGCTGGGCCAAACCCGAAAGGACACTCAGCTGTGGATGTGTCTGGTGGTGAAAAGAAAATCCGATGCTGTAAAGAACAATATTGTTTAGGAACCTGGAATGTCAGATCAATGAATCAAGGTAAGCTGGAGGTGGTCAAACATGAGATGGCAAGACTGAACATCGACATCTTGGGAATCAGCGAACTAAAATGGACAGGCATGGGCGAATTTAATTCAGGTGACCATCATATCTACTATTGTGGGCAAGAATCCCTTAGAAGAAATGGAGTAGCACTCATAGTCAACAAAAGGGTGGGAAAAGCAGTATTGGGGTACAATCTTAAAAATGATAGAATGATCTCAGTACGAATCCAAGGCAAACCATTCAACATCACAGTAATTCAAGTCTATGCCCCAACCACTGAGGCCGAAGAAGCTGAGGTTGATCGGTTCTATGAAGACCTACAACACCTTCTAGAACTAACACCAAAAAAAGATGTCCTCTTCATCATAGGGGATTGGAATGCTAAAGTAGGAAGTCAAGAAATCACCGGGATAACAGGCAGGCATGGCCTTGGTGTACAAAATGGAGCAGGACAAAAGCTAATAGAGTTTTGCCAAGAGAACACGCTGATCATAGCAAACACTCTTTTCCAACAGCACAAGAGGCGACTCTACAGATGGACGTCACCAGATGGTCAATATCGAAATCAGATTGATTATGTCCTTTGCAGCCAAAGATGGAGAAGCTCCATACAGTCAGTCAAAACAAGACCTGGAGCTGACTGTGGCTCAGATCATGAGCTGCTTCTTGCAAAATTTCGGCTTAAATTGAAGAACGTCGGGAAAACCACTAAACCGTTCAGGTATGACCTAAATCATATCCCAGATGAATATACAGTGGAGGTGAGGAATAGATTTCAGGGATTAGACCTGATAGACAGAGTGCCTGAGGAACTATGGACGGAGGTCCGTAACATTGTTCAGGAGGCAGCAACGAAATCCATCCCAAAGAAAAAGAAATGCAAGAAAGCCAAGTGGCTGTCTGATGAGGCTTTACAAGTAGCTGAGGAAAGAAGGGAAGCGAAAAGCAAGGGAGAAAGGGGAAGATATATCCAACTGAATGCAGAGTTCCAGAGAATAGCAAGGAGAGACAAGAAGGCCTTCTTAAATGAACAATGCCAAGAAATCGAGGAAAACAACAGAATGGGAAAGACTAGAGATCTCTTCAAGAAAATTTGAGATCTCAAGGGAACGTTTTGTGCAAAGACGGGCATGATAAAGGACTAAGAAGGCAGGGACCTAACAGAAGCAGATGAGATTAAGAAGAGGTGGCAAGAATACACAGAAGAACTATACAGGAAAGATCTGAATGTCCCTGATAGCCATGATAGTGCGGTCACTGAACTTGAGCCGGACATCCTCGAGAGTGAAGTCAAGTGGGCCTTAGGAAGCATTAGTAACAACAAAGCTAGCGGAGATGACAGTATTCCAGCCGAGCTATTTAAAATCCTAAAAGATGATGCTGTTAAAGTGCTGCATTCAATATGCCAACAAATCTGGAACACTCAACAGTGGCCACAAGACTGGAAAAGGTCAGTTTACATTCCAATTCCAAAGAAGGGCAACGCCAAAGAGTGTTCAAACTACCGCACAATTGCGCTCATTTCACATGCCAGCAAGGTGATGCTCAAAATCCTACAAGCTAGGCTTCAGCAGTATGTGAACCGAGAACTACCGGAAGTACAAGCTGGGTTTAGAAGAGGCAGAGGAACTAGAGATCAAATCGCCAACATTCGCTGCATCATGGAGAAAGCAAGAGAATTCCAGAAAAACGTCTATTTCTGCTTCATTGACTACGCTAAAGCCTTTGATTGTGTGGATCACAACAAACTGTGGCAAATTCTGAAAGTGATGGGAGTACCAGACCACCTTACCTGTCTCCTGAGAAACCTGTACGAGGGTCAAGAAGCAACAGTCAGAACCAGACATGGAACAACCAATTGGTTCAAAATTGGGAAAGGAGTACGACAAGGCTGCATATTGTCACCCTGCTTATTTAACTTATATGCAGAGTCCATCATGAGAAATGCCGGGTTCGATGAATCAGAGGTCGGAATTAAGATTGCTGGGAGAATTATCAACAACCTCCGATATGCAGACGATACCACCCTAATGGCAGAAAGCGAAGAGGGTCTCAAGAGCCTCTTGTTGAGTGTGAAAGAGGAGAGTGCAAAAGCTGGTTTGAAACTCAACATTCAAAAAACGAAGATCATGGCATCTGGCCCCATCACTTCCTGGCATATAGAAGGGGAAGAAATGGAAGCAGTGACAGATTTTACTTTCTTGGGCTCCAAGATCACCGCAGACGGTGACTGTAGCCATGAAATTAAAAGACGCTTGCTCCTTGGGAGGAAAGCTATGGCCAACCTAGACAGCATAGTAAGAAGCAGAGACATCACCTTGCCGACAAAGGTCCGTCTAATCAAAGCTATGGTTTTCCCAGTAGTAATGTATGGCTGTGAGAGCTGGACTATAAGGAAGGCTGAGCGCCGAAGAATTGATGCTTTCGAACTGTGGTGCTGGAGAAGACTCTTACGAGTGCCCTGGACTGCCAGGAGGTCAAATCAGTCAATCCTAAAGGAAATCAACCCTGAGTGCTCATTGGAAGGACAGATACTGAAGCTGAAGCTCAAATATTTTGGCCACCTAATACGAAGAGAAAACTCTCTGGAAAAGACCCTGATGCTGGGAAAGCCTGAAGGCAAAAGGAGAAGGGAACGGCAGAGGATGAGATGGCTAGATAGCATCACGGATGCAATGAATATGAACTTGAGCACGCTCCGTGAGAGAGCGCAGGACAGGAAGGCCTGGCGTGCTATGGTCCATGGGGTCACGAAGAGTCGGACACGACTGAACGACTGAACAACAACAACTCCCCCTCCCATCACCTTCTCACTGACCAATGACACGGTCCCAGTCACTCAGCCACTCACACCGTTCCATACATGCTCACACACCCGCCAGGCAACCTCCAATGTATGGAGAAGCTGTAAACCCTTAACACTGTGTTTAAACAAATAAAGCCCTGGGGTGGTTCCGCCACATCTCCCCCCGACCCTGTTTCTAACACAGAGCATGGTGCGTGCCTGCTGTGAATAATGTTAAATGCTGGAAGGAAATGTCACAGTTTTACAAAACAAGAAACAGTTCACTAATGTCCGTTTCTTTGGTTCCTTTTTACAAGCAACCTGGGGAAAAAACCAAAAAAGCTGGAGAAAAAAACTCTCCTCCCACTGTCAACCAAAACTGACCAACTTTTCACCAAATTTGTCCCTCCCAAAAATAAACTCTGTTTTGTCAGTCCCTAAGTCTCTTGTGTGACTCACACTTCAAGGATTTCCTTCTCATCCGGGTGGGTCTCAGTCCTCCTGCTCTCTGGCTCCTGTCCTGGGTTGGCGATTGCGCTCAGTTTGCAACCGTGACTGACAAGATTGTGTGGTCAGAGGCATGTTGGAGAGCTGTTGACGTGCTAAAAAGAAAACTTTGTAGTACACCCATGCTACTGTCTCCTGACTTTTCAAAATGTTTTATAGTGGCCACAGACGCACCTGATTTAGGAATAGGTGCAGTCCTATTGCAGGAACACAACAACATAAAACACTCAATTGCTTCTTTTAGCTGAAAATTAAAGGAACAGGAAAAAAAATATGCCTTGGTTCAAAAGGAATGTCTTGCAATAGTTTGGTCACTTAGCAACAGTGGTGTAGTGGAGGCAGGGCTTGCAGGGACACAGCCCCAGCACGTTTTCATTAGCAGGGACTCTGATGTCGTCTGCCACCCCACTCAGAATTCCCTGTTCCCTCTGAGCTTAGCTGCGATCCTCACTGTAGCTGTGGGGGGGATGAATTTTCCAAGCAACAATGTATTGTTCCAGCATGGAATGCAAAGTGTTTGGGATGACTTGGTCTGGAATGGGGAATTAAGACATATTCGTTTTACCAAAGACATGCTCCTGGTGGAGGTGAGAACCTAGAACTGGTTGGATTGACACAGTTGCATGACATTTTTGGACTGCCCTTGGAGACTGTCACAATGAGCCCTTGCATTTCCAAATTTACCACTACACCAGTGTGTGTGTTTGTGTTTCAATCCAGCTGGGTGTGTGGATGTTTCTGTTGGAGCGAGAGGGGGGGAGATATAATGAAGGAGCTTAGGTGAGGCTAATGGGTAATGTTGGGGCGCTAAGGGAGTGTGCAAGGGGACTGTTTAAATGAGAAGGGATGTCCATGAGGGCTGAGTTGAGAGGGCGAAGCTTCCATAGAGTATCATATTTTGAAAACCTACAACGTTTGTGTTTGAGTGAGTGGGTAAAAAAGATTTTAACACCCCTGCATTTTTTCAGAAAAAAATGCATTTTTTCTGCATTTTCAATTGCATCCAATTGAAATACCACTGCCTCACTCTCAGCCGCACTGTTTTTGGATCCCCGTTGAAGGCTGTATATCTTACAAGGTTGTACAATCTTAGAAGGGGGCGTGGCTGTGAGGGGGCGTGGCTGTGGACCCTGCACTTCTGGATTTGCCACTGCACTGCTGCTTAGCAAAGTGCACCCTTATGTATAGGGACAGAAACTTATGCCTCAAACTGACCACTGAGCTTTACTTTGGCTCCAGGCCATAAAAAACCAAAACCAACTGCTCCAGCGTCGGTCATGAGCCTTGCAAGAATTCCAGATAGAATTCTAACACGTAGCTGGCCAAAACAACCTGATTGCTGATGGGCTGTCGAGGCAAGGAACCTCGGAAGGGAACGTGATTGCCAACAAGGGCAAAGGCAAGACTGTTATTCCAGGGAGGACAGAGCATGAGGAGTCCCCGTCTCAGCCTACCTGCCTCCCGCATCAGGTGCAGAGACTTAGGCAGGCCACTTCAGAGGACATGCAGGGGGACAAATATGAGAAGGGGAGATGGTGGTTTGCAACTGATAGCGCTCTTCAAGTACTTGAAAGGTTGCCACAGAGAGGAAGGCCAGGATCTCTTCTCCATCATCCCAGAATGCAGGACACGGAAGAATGGGCTCAAGTGCCAGGAAGCCAGATTCCGGCTGAACATCAGGAAAAACTTCCTGACTGTAAGAGCAATACGACAATGGAACCAATGACCTAGGGAGGTGGTGGTATCTCCCACACTTCAGGCATTCAAGACGAGGCTGGACAGCCATCTGTCAGGGATGCTCTGACTTGGATTCCTGCACTGAGCAGGGGGTTGGACTCGATGGTCTTGTAGGCCCCTTCCAACCCTACTATTCTATGATTCTATGATCCCCAACTGCATCGGTGAACTGTTGGTGTTAGATGACCAGCCATTTCACCTGGTGGAGTTTGTCGGGTTCAGGTGCCTGATGGAGGTTGGTGGTTCCATCTTACAAGCTGCCATCACATACCATGATGTGACTGACAAGACTGTTAGAACTGAGGGACAATTCTGCCCTCCCTGTACTAGGCAGCCAGGGCGAAGGTGTTGGCTCTGCTGCGGAGGGCAGAGCCACAGAGTGCACTTGACCTCTGATATCTGGAGCAGCCAGGGTGGAGCGCGGGCCTGCCTGTCCCTCACAGTTCACTGCTGGGAGGCTGTGGGAGCAGGAGCAGGACCCAGCACTGTTGGGAGGGGACTCTGAAGGCAGGATGTAGGTGGGCCCTCTTTCACAATCCAACTAAAACAAAGACCTAATACACATAATATGTTTCCTTTCTCCACTAAATATATGGAACATATGTCATTACAAAGAAAATACACATGATGAATACTATATCAGAATGCATCACTACATACTTGCAATACACAATAGAAACTCATGTCTCAGACTCTAATAACTATGGAGTACTGGTAAAATAAAATTCCATTTTGACTATGCTGAGTCTTTACCAAGTCGATGTATGAAGAAGTTCAATGTACTTGGGGGAAAATGTTCTTTTTGTTTGGCTGTAGTTGAGATTGCCAAGTCCTCCTTTTCTTTTGGTGATAAGCAAAAATTCTTCCAGTTGTCCATTCCCTTCTAAAGAGGTATACCCACTTTGTTACTATTTATTTCCCTTAATTTCAGACATCAGGGCTGACCCTACTATGAGGTAGTAGGAGGCAGCTGCCTCAGGCAGCAAATTTTGGGGGCTTCACCACACAGACTAAATCCCGCTTCCTTACCAGGGCTTCTGCTTCTGGATTCTTTGAGGGATTAAGATCGGCTCCTTTCCACAGGCTGACATGTGCTGTTTTTATTTCTAAGTTCTGTATGCCTCATTTTACTGCCACTAGATGGCGCTGCTGTTATAGTGCCATTATGGAAGTAAAGTAGGGGTGCACAAAAGTCACTTACCTGTCCTCGAAGCTTTTCGTGGTGGGGGGGAGGCGCTTTGCTGCTCCCCCCGCGAAGTTCAGGCCGGGGGGGGAGGCTTCCCGCCTCGCCCGGCCAAAATTCAGGCCGGGGGGAGGCTTCCTGCCTCACCCGGCCGAAATTCAGGCCGGGGAGGAGGCGCCTCGCCTCGCCCGGCTGTGAACTAAAAAGTTAAAAAAAAAAAAAAATACGCCCCCGTGATAGGCTACGTGACGATTAACGTAGCCTATCACGGCTAGATCTGCAAAGTCAGCCGTGATAGGCTACATAAATCGTCACGTAGCCTATCACGGGTGACTTAAAAAAAAAAAAAAAAAGCGCGTACGGATAATGGCGGCCCCCATAGGGAGCCGCCATTCCCGTTCCTTATTTGGGCGCTGTAGTCTACGTAAATCTTTACGTAGACTACGGCGAAAATAAGGGCAACGCTATTTGCGTTGCCCTTATTTTCGCCGTAGTCTATGTAAAGATTTACGTAGACTACAGCGCCCAAATAAGGAACGGGAATGGCGGCTCCCTATGGGGGCCGCCATTTGCATACGCACTTTTTTTTTTTTTTTTAAGTCACCCGTGATAGGCTACGTGACGATTAACGTAGCCTACCACGGCTGACTTTGCAGATCTAGCCGTGACAGGCTACGTTAATCGTCACGTAGCCTATCACGGGGGCGTGGTTTTTTTTATTGGAATGGCGGCGGCAGCTGGTCGAAAGATCAGCTGCCGCCCCCGCCCCTGACGAAGACCCGACGAACCGCCGGCCGGACCCGCCGCCGGGAGGGACATTCGCCAAAGGTAAGTCCCGTCCCGGGGGGGGGGGTGCGGAGAATTTCTCCCCGAAACTTGTTCGGGGGGCCAAACACGTTGGCGCTCAGCCCCCCGAAGTTTCGGGGAGAAATTCTCCGCCATCCCTAAAGTAAAGCCAGCAAGTAAAGCACTTCATAGTGAATAACCAGACTTTCCCCGCTCTTTACAAAGGTGAGATAAAGGTAATAAACCACAGCAGGAATCCTGGAGGTTGATGATGTCATGTAAGGGACCTGCAAATGTCTGTGAGTAAACAATCTCGATCACACAATATAAGCCCCGTGTGAAGAAGTCCTGGCTATCAGGAATTGTTAGTTATTTAAATTATTCTTATTGTATTTTTACTGCCAGGGATGGGGGAGAAGAGGTGGTGACATTTTCTGCCTCATGCAACAAAATAACATGGCTGGCTTTTGGATACTATGCACCTTGACCTGGTGTGTGTGTGTGTGTGGGGGGGTGCCATTGCTGATCTGCCTCGTGCAGCAAAATGTCTTGGGCCAGCCCTGTTAAACATCACTGTATACCAAACACATTACTCTTCCCAACAGAACATCAAACACTTTTGTATCTCAAACAAGTCATCTCAAAATTAATTCCTCAAGGAATTAATTCCTCAGCCCAAGGACAGACTGAATGCAGCTCCAAACCAAACTTAGGGCATAATCCTATGGGGATGGCTGGCCACCTCTGCACTCAGAGGCGATTGCCTATCCAATGCAGGGCAGGAAAGGTGCAGAGGGGATCGTTCCCTCCACGCTTCAGCCGCCTTGCATTTGCGGCTACACAGCCAATTTCGGATGTCTAGCAGCGGGAAGGCGGAGCGGGGGAAGTGGCTGCTGGACAACATATAGGATGTTTTGTACCAGCATTTCCAACTTCTCCACCCTGGATTGCCCCCCCGGAATGCCCTGTTTTTGCCACTCCGCACTCCTCTTCCAAGCATGGAGTACGGGGTCGTTCCAAGCTGCCTGCGAGGTGGCGCAGGAGGGGGGGAAGGTCGGTTCTTGGAAACCAACGTATCCTACGGCCATCTAGCTGCTAACTAGCGGCTATAGGATTGCTCCCTTAATTGATCTCCACTACAGTCACCATTCCTTTAAAGGCTAATGTTATACTTAATTGGAAACTGATGTTATCCCTTATAACTTCTCTTTCCTTATTAAAACATAGATAATTTGAATTTGTCATTAAGCCCATAATTTTTGTGAAATAAAACTCCACAATGGCTCTGGTTGACAGTGAACATAGAAGTAGGATAAGGACAAAGAGTTCTGATGCCCCATTAACATTACATTTTTAGAATACAATCATTCACCAGAGGGACTGAGCTTTTCGCTGTTGAGCAGGTGCATCCTTCCACTTATAGAGGGCAGGTACCACGTGTTTTACTCTGTCACCAAGAGGCATTTTGGATGGTGAACAAGTGGATGGGGTGGGACACTTGCGGTTATATGGCTGGTCACTGATGGGGGGTGGGGAGAATATGTTGAGCGCAGTATAGGTAGTTGCACTTGTGAGCATTAGCTTCATTGCTCACAAACTCCACTTCATGTGATGGATGCCCTGGGTTTAGGGAGGGGGAGAACATTGCACCCTAGTGCGCCACCATCTGCAACGTGACTGATGAAGCTCAGAAGATGGCAGGCTACTTCCAACACAGCATCAACGGCAGTCAACTGCTGTAGGTTTGTAGCAGCCATATCGGGGGTCAGACTAAGTAGCCTCATGCAGTCTCATGCTTCATGTTCTTGCTGAGCTCTTTCTCCCTTGTTTGTTGTAAGCTGACGAGACACAGGAATTCCTTATCTTGTCAAACATCATACAATTGTATATCTTGTTCTCTGCTGTTCTCTTCTGTTCTCTCCTTATCATGGCTACCCTATAACCCAGTTCTTGTATTATAAACAATGGTGCTAAGAAAAGAAATGTTAAGGACTGCAACCCCACGCGGGAGGGAGAGGAGGAGCCGTTTCATATGTGTCACAATGTCTATAAAACCAATGTGCTAATGTATTTCGGGGCTTCTGGCTCTTTGGAAATGATTCCAGCCTTAAGCCCGCGCGTTAAATAAAGAATCTCTTTTTCCTTCACTCCGTGGTCTCTCTGACTCTGGGTTCTGCAACATAAATGGTGCCGTGACTCGGATGTGGCAGGCTCTGAGCCAGACAGGTGGCATTTGCCTGCTCTTGATCGCCGCACTGGGAAGACGAGCTCGGCGCATGCCTCCCTTTCTTGGCGCCACCGACCTTTTTGTCGAGTGAATGGGAGAAAGCCTGCACCGGGATCGCCCAAACGGTAGCGAGCAGCAAGAGAACCTTGGGAAGCGGAGGAAGGAACTTGAGCCCTGCCTGTATCGCAGCTGCAACTGAGTTGAAACCCACATTGGAAGCCTTCAGGAGAAAGGCAAGTATATGGGACAAAGAGGGCCCCACCTTTAGGGAGAAAGGCCACTGGGCAGAAAAAAAGAGGGCCCCGCCTTATGAAGAAGGTCAATGTTGGTGGGATACATATACAAAAAGAACCTACTCCTTGCGGGTAGAAGGGGGGCCTGATCACACCCCCGAGTGGGCGCCAGTACCCAGCACGCCAGTACTCAGTAGGAAGCTGAGGAAGCTAGGGAAGCTGTTTTCCGCTCTGATAAAAAGTGGGAAAAGTGGGTGGCAGGGACATATGGATGCAGTGGAGAGATTGATGATTGTGTGAGTGGCTACTGCGGTTTCTGACGCATACCGTTGACCGTCCGGGTGCCCAGGCCAGTAGCAAAGTGCGTGGTGTGAAAAATCCTCTTGTGTCGGCCAGTGAGACCCCTTAATCACTGACCAATTCCCATTCCCTAATTGTGTCTGTCTTCAATTTAGGAGGGAGGCTATGGGTGGTGGGGGAAGCAAACCTTGCACCCCCTTGAGATGTATGTCAAACAAAGAAGGAAAAAGGTTTTTTTAAAAAGATTCAGAATAGAGAAAGAAAACAGCAAAAAGCTCAAGGTCGAGCTGAGAGGAAAAAAAGAACAAGATCTGAGGCTGTTAATTAGAAAAATGTTGCAGGACAGTCTGGCTTTTAACAAAGCGTGGGAGCGTGAGAGTGTAAGGCCGAAGAAGTAGCTGTTAGCCTAGCGCGCCGAGAGGGGGGGGGGGCAGGAAAATTGCCCACGACATTCTGAGTTGTGCAACATCATCACCTCGCCTAATTGAGATGAAATCCCTAAGAAATGGAAACTGAAAATGAAGACCCAGAAGATGAAGGCAAAATAGAAAATAAAGGTGAAGAATCAGCCCCCAGAGCACAAGCTAGACCCCTCTTCGAGTGAAAAGTGTGCCATAAGACTGTCCCAAAGCAGAATGAAGCGGAAAAACCATGTTAAAGATCTCTGTCAAGGTAACCGTGTTTAGCTTTGAACTGTGTTAGAATTGCATAGAGCCTGTAGCTACTGACCATCGGCTATATGATTTCTGAAGAGCGTAACCATTAAGCTTTTGCTGTGGGATTCCCTGAATGAAGCAATGAAGAAATCTCACTGATTTGAGTGTCCAGTGTTACACTGCCTAAGTGTGTGTGCTGAAGAGACCGAGAAACCAGACAGCATGTTCCTGGCCAAGCCAAAATCACACTATTACCATGCTCCTGAAAGCTGCAATAAACTGTGTAAGCTGAGAGACCCAACCTGATTGAGAAGAAAAGAAGATATTGGAGCAACTGTCTTAAAAAACAATGAGATCTGTGTAGCTAGCTGGCTGACGCTGTCAGTGATGTTACAACTTTAAATTAAGACTGTTTTCCTGTTTGAGACCCCAGCGAAGAAAGCTGACCCCAGTTATTTGTTGCCCGTGCCAAAGCAAGAATTTGGCTGCCCTGTACCTCATCGTGTCCTGTTTTAAGCTTAGGATTTACAAATACAAACAAACTGAGAAGCTTGCCTTTGAAGTCCTGCAAATCACCCCACCGCCTCCCCGAAGATTAATGGCTGCCTGAAAAATGCAAGTATAAGGCGATGCCCATCACCCCCCAGCGTCCTGAGTTTCGGCACTCAGTGTTTCAGTGCTTTCGTGTACCAGGTTAGAAGAGAAAAAAAAAGAGTAAGTTTTTAAAATGTCTGTGAGAACCTGACAGAAGTAGAATAAAATTTACAGAAGAGTTGCCCAAGTTAAAGCGTCACGGCTAGAGAGCTGAGCTGTGCCGCTCTGTTTAGACAGAGGCCTTGCTAAAAAGTTAAAGGCCCTTGTCTGTCAGAAGGGGTGTAGGGCCACACTTTCCCTTTTTAAACTGATGCAAAAGTAGAGAGCCTTTGCTGGAAACATCTCATCTTCATTGCCCAGAGCCTCCTCTGTTTGCCTCCATCATCATCTGGGCTTTTTAGAGACACTCTGCACATGAACTAAAATTTTAAATTGTCTAAGACTTGCCATGGACAGTGCTGTGAAGCTTTTGATAAACTTGAACTCTCATCGCTGTGGACCGTGTGTCTATGTTTGTAGTCAGCTCAGTGTACAGCAGGCTAAGTTTGATCTATGACTTTTAGATTTCCTTCTGCCAGAACTCATGCAGCATAGAGTTGCCGAGGCAAAAATAGTGACCTAAAACTCTTTGCGTGTGTGGGTATGCCCGTCCCTTAATTTTAATGGGCCCTGAGCTTTCAGCCAGAAAAGCAGTATAATTGCTGGATCTGCTCCATCATGCCTTACCGTGCTAAAAGTGTTTTCCATTCATTGTGTTAACTTGCAGAAAAAGTTTGTTGTGCATATTTTATGATTTCTTAGATATCATAAAATATATGTGATATTTGCAAATTAGTGTTAGTTGCAACTCCAAATAATACTAAGTGTGGTTCCCAATGGATGACAAGGAGAAAGACAAAGCCAAGTACAAAAGAAGGAATAGAGAAAGTAGAAGACAGATAGAGAAGGGAGGAAAAAGAAAAAAAAGAAAAGGCAAGAAGCAAAAAGAGAAAACATTTGTAGAAAAGAAGCGTGGCCATAGTTGCCCCCAGGGTAAATTAAAAGCAGCTGATTGTGCCTGGAGCTTATTACCTGGGGTAAAGTAGCCACAATAATGTAATAGTTCTTTAAGATGAAGAAAATGTAACTAGAAGGAGAAGAAGAGCCTATCCCAAATGTGTGTCATTGGGACTAGTGTAAGGCAGAAAGGTTTAAGTAAGTGAGTTTAACTTGAAAAAGACAAATAAAGAGACAAGGCTGGTGCATGGAGCAGAAAGTTTTATGTAAAAAGTTTGAAACATGATCTGCAATACAGGCAGATAAGCAAAGAAAAAGAAAGCAAAAGAAAGAAAAAATTGTCTTCCCATGCTAATAAATAAAAGTGTTATCAAGCACTTTGGGAAGCGAAGTTGTTTACAGGAAGCTGTGCCTGAGAACCAAACACTTCTAGCCTATGCTGAAAATGCTTGCTAGTGTTGTGTTGCCTCATGGGTAACATGTATGGTATAAAACCCATTTAGCCCAATAGTTCGTGGTTCAGAGAATGATCCAACCATTAAGTACGCCTGTGTGCTGTAAGTTACCCAATAAAGTCTCCTTGTAAGTAAACCCCCCCGCTGGAATCCCAAAACACAAGTGGGGCTAGAGCGCCTCACCCAGTATCAAACCCTGCTGTTAAAAGCCGTAAAGGCAGGTATAAAGAAGTCAGTTAATATGACCAAAGTGTCTAAAGTGCTGCAAGGTGCCACCGAGGCCCCAGAGCGTACTTGGAGCGTCTTTCAGATGCCTATCGCCAGTACACCCCCCTCAACCCAGAGGCCCAAGAAGACGTGGACGAAAGAAAAAAAGAAGACCCGGCAGAGGCAGAAGATTCTTAAAAAAGAACCAGTGTGCCCAGTGTGGACAAGATGGACATTAGTGGCATGAATGCCCAAATAAAATAAATCAAATACACAAAAGAGAAAACCAAAGGGGCCAGAATAGGCGAAAAGAGAAACAGCTTGAGAGGGGCCGTGACATTGACTTCATGATTGACACTAGAGCGGCATCAAAAGCAAGCAAACGTTAGCCTTAAACAAGAAGTCCAAACACTGAACAAAGTTCTTCAAGCCCAGCGTCGCTTTGTCTTAGAAAATAAGCCCCAATTCCCATCACAGAAGTTCATCCTTTCCAACCAAGAGTTAAAGTATAAGTTAAAGAGGGAAAAATAACCCTTTGACTCCCAGATGGAGAGGACTGAGAACTGTCATACTTTCCACCCCCGCAGCTATGAAAGCAGCTGGAGTTAAACCCTGGATACATTAGACACGAGTCAAGAAAGCGAGAGGGAGAGAGTAGACTGTAAATAGAAATCCTGAAAATCCTTTAAAAATCATTCTGAAAAAGCATTAAGAAGACTCAGGCTAGACCTTACTGTGGACACACCGGGAGACTGTCCCCCTGCGTACGATCAGACCTGCAACTGGAGAATTGAAGAAGGGGACTAGACCCTACTGCAGCTTGCCAGGTGAATAGCTGCCCAGCGTACGGTCAGATCCCAAAAAAGATCAAACATGCGTGTTGTAGTGTTAGTAGTGTTGCATTGTGTTTCCTTAATAAGGTGCAAAAAGGGGGGTCTGCCCCTAGAAAGAAAAGTTTGTCCCAGTAATTTGCTGATAATTACTGGCTTCACCTGGCTAACATCAGGAGAGTAAAACATTTTTGTTTGCCAAGAGGTATACCTACAAACAGGCTTATTAGCTCTTGCCTGATACCTGTCTGTAGACATCCTGGGAAAATTCAAAAAGATACCATGTTAAGAGTTTATGGTGTAAGTTTAACTTATTCCCAAAATGCTAATTGGGGCGTGATTGCAAAAATCCTACCCCCTATAGAGTTCACTCTACGCACCCCCATCATTGCTGAAACAAATGCTACGTGTGCACGAATGCTTAATTGTCAATTTTTTTTCCAAAAAATATAAAGCAATCCCTGGCCCCCTTCCACTGTAATAAAATTCAAAACATATCTTTTAATGATGCCCACATACTTTTGCCTCATAGATGGTTTTAGACACGTAGTTCCCGCACTTGGTCATTCATTCCCGCCAACTTGTCTAATAACCACCCATGTTGCCTCAGCCGCCAATTGAACTGGTGCCAATTCTTCCCCTGTGGCCCGGGAAAATCCGTCGACGGCAGCCTCGAGCACTCCAACTAACTAAAAATTGTAATAGTCATGTACAGTTATATTCTGACTCAAAAAAATTGGCCTTAACAATGTCACTGGTTGGGGTTCCAGGTTTAGCCTTGGCTAATAGTCTGGAGATCAACCGGTTAGCTTGCAGCTTAGCCAAAGGCATAAATGCCACCTCACGAGCATTGTCATTGTTAAATAAAAAGTTGCGTAATCTAAGAGGAGCAGTTCTAGAAAATAGAGCTGGTATAGATTACCTCTTCCTTCTTCATCATTTAAGTTGTGAGACACACCAAAAGCTCTGTTGTTTTAACTTAACTAATAATGGCAATGCTGTAGATGAACAGATCAACAAGCTGCACAATATAGTAGCTAACAAAACAATAAGACAAAACAATTAGCTCAATTAGTTAACCCCTTGGCTTCCAAATCTTAGCTAGCTTGAAGCATTGTTCATCCTAATTCTACCAGTGTTGTTCATAAAAGTTCTGTTATGTCTCTGCGTTCCTTGTCTTATGCGCTGTTTAACCAATCTGTTTTATGTCTCAGCTAATAAAACTGCTGCCCTCTACGCTCTAATAGCCCAACAAGAGGCTAAGTAATATGTATATCACAAAAAGCTTTGTATGGTTATCAGAAATGCTATAATTGTAATGAAATTATGCATTTAAGGGGGGAATGTAGCAGCCATATCGGGGGTCAGACTAAGTAGCCTCATGCAGTCTCATGCTTCATGTTCTTGCTGAGCTCTTTCTCCCTTGAATATATTGTTGTAAGCTGACGAGACACAGGAATTCCTTATCTTGTCAAAGGTCATACAATTGTATATCTTGTTCTCTGCTGTTCTCTTCTGTTCTCTCCTTATCATAGCTACCCTATAACCCAGTTCTTGTATTATAAACAATGGTGCTAAGAAAAGAAATGTTAAGGACTGCAACCCCACGCGGGAGGAAGAGGAGGAGCCGTTTCATATGTGTCACAATGTCTATAAAACCAATGTGCTAATGTATGTCGGGGCTTCTGGCTCTTTGGAAATGATTCCAGCCTTAAGCCCGCGCGTTAAATAAAGAATCTCTTTTTCCTTCACTCCGTGGTCTCTCTGACTCTGGGTTCTGCAACAGGTTAAACAGGCAGAGTTGGGAATCCCTCACCTCCATATGATCCAGGATGTGGCAATGAGGTGGAACTCCTGATGCTTGAGACACATGGCAGAGCAAGAGGGAATGGTGTACAAGTTGGCAAGACTGGGTTTCAATGTGAAAAGGCCACTGTTGAGGCATCACTGGGATGCCATACTGCCGCCGGTGGGGGTCCTGAATCCCTTCCTGGAGGCCACCAAAGCACTCACCTCTGGCACTGCCATCCTCAGTCAGGTGATCTTTGTGGTTAGGCATCTAGGTGAACAGCTGGGGATCCTGTCAGGCATTGAACTTCAAACCACTGGCATGACGGGATCCAGCAGATGAGGATGGGCACAATCAATTGGCTTGGAGCCGTTGTACCATGAAAGGACTATGACTTGGACACCACGAGCAACCTGAGGGTGAAGGGCAATTTTTGTGGATCCAACACTAACACGAGGAGGCAGGCTCTGTTGGTGGGGAAGGTGAAGGAGGCAAGAAGGTTGGAGGAAGACGGGCCTGTCAATTGTGCCCTAAAGCTGACCAAGCTTTCCATCTAGGGCCTGAAAAACACAATCTCCATGTCATGCAATCCATCCTGTCACATCCCAAATGGCAGAACTCACACATCACTGTCTGGCAGGAAAGGATTAGGTTTCTCCCTGTCCATTTCTCATCTTCCTGAGGCAAATGCTGGTGCTAACTGCCTATTCCCAGGCATCCTCTGCCTATGTGCCTTGATGGCCATTGCCTAGTTCAAGTACAGCTGTCAAGCAAACTCGCCCCTTGCAAGACAGCATAAAGCATGGCTCTGTGCCCATTTTGAGTTGTCCTTTCCTTGTTCCTCTCCATCAACTTTGAACAATGTAAGATGCACCAAGGAACCCTGCATAAGTTACCCTGCTTAGCTTACTCAGTAAAATGCTCAGGAAGACCAGGAATTCTGGTGTGGGTTCTGTTTTCCTATTTTAGTGTGCATTCTCACTACTTTTTCCCTCCGACATTATTCTGGCCCTTTAATAAACTTGCTTAATTAGGCTACTGGCTGGATTGCTCCTTTTTTGCACCTTCAAGGGGGGAGGCTGGAGTTTTCCCTCCGCATGCTGCTTAGACTGCTTGAGTTATGCTTAGTTACGTAACAAAGGGCTGGTCAGTAGCGACTGGGCTTAGGAGTGGTCTACTCCTGGGTAGATGCTGGGGAGCAGGGAGATTCCACCCGCATGAGGCTGGCTGGGCAAAGGTGGTGGCGGTGGCGGTGGCGGCTACCAAAGGAAGCACTAGCTCAGTTGTCCTACCTTGGAGGGCTGGGATAGAACTGCTGCCATTGTGCAGGGACACTTGACAGAGCCGACTTGTTCCATCAGCAGCAGCTCCACACAGCAGCAACCCAAGTTTTTCTAGTCCAAGAGCCCATGTCAAAATATGTAACGTCATAAGGTACAAAAGGTTTGGCTATATAGACATCTTACAAAAGTTGTTGTATCTCCAAAACATCCAGTTTTATGAGCAACTGTGGGGGTACTTAAGGGGTAGCAACCCCACAAAACCCCTTTCTGGGGCAATGATTACATCACAAGGTACATGGATGAAACAAGCAGTATCTATTGTGTACATAATTCCAGACTGTCTAATCTGACTGACTTTACTGGAGTGTGTCCTCTTTCTCACCATTAAATGGTAACAGGGATCATTAGTTATGTCATAAGGTACATGGCTGAAACTGGTTTTACTTGGTAGAAATCATCTTCCTGCATCTTAAAATATCCAATCTGACTGCTTTATATGTGGCCAGCCCCAAATCAGACCATTTAATATGGATGGAGGCATATTGTACTGAATCGTAACAATGCACATCAATTCTGAAATTCTTAATTGTTTAGCAATGAAGTCATTTAAGTATTATTTTTTGAAAAGGCTGCTGTGTGAGGCATCCAGTGAAGTAATGAAATCCAGGTAAGGATTTGCACACTGATGATCCCAATGAGTCTGCTAGCTTTTTCACACCTGTATACCTCAAACTGATCTATGACTGCAGGCCTACTTTCATCTAAACTTCTGCTTCATCATTTAAGTGTGAAATGTTTCTCAAAAGGGTGACCAACTCACTGTGGTGCCTGACAGTGTTACTTGGTGAGGTACGTGACATTGCAAGGCAGTAAATCATTTGGGAATCTTCATGGGTACATTCAAAGGAACACTCTTCACTCCATTGTACACTGCTGTCCACAGTATGAAAAACATAACTTTTATTTCAGGGTTCCATGCAATACTTTGAGACCAAGGATTTTGTAAACATCAGACTTCCATGCTTTCACTAGAAATGGCACCAGAGCATCTTTGAAGTTACTATTCCTCAGTGCTCCAACAAAAGCAGAAGATTGTTGTCACACCAGCTCCCTTGCAACATCAGCAACCAAATATGTGTTTAAAAAAAACAGCGAACCCCTTTATTGCAGCAGGGGACAAACACAGGCACTTCACCAGAGACCTTTGTGAGCTCAAGTTCAAATAAGCTCAGGTAATCCAAACCAGAGCCAGAAACAGGGACTTAAAGAACAGTAGTATAATTCAAGATAAGGCCTCAATGCATGGGATTCAAGGCATGCAATAGTTCAGGTTTCAAGAGTAGTCCAGCAACGGGGGTGTCTGGGATCAGTGTCTTTGTACCCACAAACCCCTTTTGCCTATGCACCAGCTTTTATGCTGGGGCAGGGCAACTAGAGTTCCTCACTTCTCAATCCAGCCGTATGGGAAAACTTAGCCTGGAGCCATGAACTCTGCCTAACTAGTTGTTTTTCCTCTTGCCTTTTCATCTGCTGGCACTGACGGAGAGACAGTCTTGGACTTGCCCCTTCCTCAGCCAGGTCTGTCTCTTGGCCTGTTGTCAAAGAATGTTCCTCAGGCTGGGGCGATTCGGCCGCTCTTTCCCAGGCTAGCTCTGGCTGTTGAGGAGGAGGAGGAGCTGCCTCCCCCTCACCGCAATCTGCTGTGAAACCAGGCCGAGATGAATTCCCAACAACCGGACAATCCAAAACTTGACTAGGCCCTAACGCAGATTCTCCGGTCTCTGAATCAGACTCTTTCCCTGAGACCATGGTGGGGAAGGCATGACAGTTCATAGAATCATAGAATAGTGGGGTTGGAAGGGGCCTACAAGGCCATCGAGTCCACCCCCCCCCCCCCCGCTCAGTGCAGGAATCCAAGTCAGAGCATCCCTGACAGATGGCTGTCCAGCCTCGTCTTGAACGCCTCCAGTGCGGGAGAGCCCACCACCTCCCCAGGTAATTGGTTCCATTGTCGTATTGCTCTGACAGTCAGGAAGTTTTTCCTGATGTTCAGCCGGAATCTGGCTTCCTGGCACTTGAGCCCATACTTCCGTGTCCTGCACTCTGGGATGATCAAGAAGAGATCCTGGCCTTCCTCTCTGTGACAACCTTTCAAGTACTTGAAGAGTGATATCATATCTCCCCTCAGTCTTCTCTTCTCAAGGCTAAACATGCCCAGTTCTTTCAGTCTCTCTTCATAGGGCTTTGTTTCCAGTCCCCTGATCATCTTTGTTGCCCTCCTCTGAACCCTCTCCAGCTTGTCTGCATCCCTCTTAAAGTGCGGTGCCCAGAACTGCTGGACACAGTACTCCAGATGAGGCCTAACCAGTGCTGAGTAGAGGGGAACTAGTACTTCCCGGGATTTGGAAGCTATGCTTCTATTAATGCAGCCCAAAAGAGCATTTGCCTTTTTTATAGCCACATCACATTGTTGGCTCATACTCAGCTTGTGATCGACAACAATTCCAAGATCCTTCATCCGAAGTCATCCAAAGTCACTTTTGCAATCTTGGAAAGCAGCTGCCGTGGTTCTTGCTCCCAGGGACCATACGATTGCTCTGTAAGTGTCTTCATGAGAACCGACGTATAAACTGAAAGCACAGTTGCATCTATGTCATAGAATCATAGAACAGAATAGTAGGGTTGGAAGGGGCCTACAAGACCATCGAGTCCAACCCCCCGCTCACTGCAGGAATCCAAGTCAGAGCATCCCTGACAGATGGCTGCCCGGCCTTGTCTTAAATGCCTCCAGTGTGGGAGAGCCCACCACCTCCCTAGGTCATTGGGTCACCACTTTGAATTATGTTTCTGTCTTCCAAAGTATTAGCTATCCCACCCAATTTTGTGTCATCTGCAAATTTGATCAGCATTCCCTGCACCTCCTCCTCCAAGTCATTCATACAAATGTTGAAGAGCACTGGGCCCAGGACTGAGCCCTGCGGTACCCCACTCGTTACCTCTCCCCAGTTTGAGAAGGTCCCACTGATAAGCACCCTTTGAGTCCAATTCTGTAGCCAACTGTGGATCCACTGGATCGTTGTTTCATCTAGCCCACTTTGAGCTAGTTTGCTCATCAGGATATCCTGGGGCACTTTGTCGAAAACTTTGCTGAAGTCAAGGTATATGATGTCTACAGCATTCCCATGGTTCACAAGGGAGGTTACTTGATCAAAAAATGAGATCAGATTCTTCTGGCAGGATTTGTTTTTGACAAATCCATGTTGGCTTCGAGTAATCACTAGGGATGTACGAAAAGTACTTACCTTTCGCGGATTATGTTTATGGTTGGGGAAGGCGTTCCGTCTCTCCCCCCGGAATCCTCGCCGGAGGGGGAGGCGCTCCATTCCTCCACCCACAGAATCCTGGCCGGCCGGCTGTGCTCCACAGCGATTCTAAATGTTTACGTAGACTAAGATGTGCCAAAATAAGGAACACAAATGGTGGTGGCCGTGGCCGCCGTTTGCATACACGCGCTTTTTTTTAAAAAAAAGTCAGCTGTGATAGGCTACGTAAAGATTTACGTAGCCTATCATGGGTTTTTTAAAAAAACCTAGCCGTGATAGGCTACGTAAATCGTTAAGTAGCCTAGAAGGTTTTTTTTTTTAACTGGAAATGGCGGCGGCGGCAGCCAGTCGGAAGACCGGCCACTGCCGCCGCCGCCGCATCGCCGCTGGAGCCGCTGCCGGAGCCGCCGCCACCAGGAAGATCCACCCAAGGTAAGTCCCGTCCCGGGGGGGCGGAGGGGGCAGGCCGTTCCACCACCGATTTCGGGTACTGCACTGGCATTCAGCCTCCCCGAGATCCGTGGCGGAATTTTCGTACATCCCTAGTAGCCTATCACGGCTGACTTTGGAAATAAAAAAAAAAGCGCGTACGCAAATGGCGGCGCCCATGGGCGCCGCTATTTGCGTTCCTTATTTGGGCACATGTAGTCTACGTAAACATTTACATAGACTACGGCGAAAATAAGGGCAACGCAAATAGCAAATTTTCGTACATCCCTAGTAGGGATGGACGAAAGTCACTTACCTGTCCTCGAAGCTTTTCGCGGTGGGGGGGAGGCGCTTCGCTGCTCTCCCTGCGAAGTTCAGGCCGGGGGGGGAGGCTTCCTGCCTCGCCCGGCCGAAATTCAGGCCGGGGAGGAGGCGCCTCGCCTCGCCCGGCTGCGAACTAAAAAGTAAAAAAAAAAACAAAAACGCCCCCGTGATAGGCTACGTGACGATTCACGTAGCCTATCACGGCTAGATCTGCAAAGTCAGCCGTGATAGGCTACGTAAATCGTCACGTAGCCTATCACGGGTGACTTTAAAAAAAAAAAAAGCGGGTACGCAAATGGCGGCCCCCATAGGGAGCCGCCATTCGCGTTCCTTATTTGGTCGCTGTAGTCTACATAAATCTTTACGTAGACTACGGCAAAAATGAGGGCAACGCAAATAGCGTTGCCCTTATTTTCGCCATAGTCTACGTAAAGATTTACGTAGACTACAACGACCAAATAAGGAACGCGAATGGCGGCTCCCTATGGGGGCTGCCATTATCCGTACGCGCTTTTTTTTTTTTTAAAGTCACCCGTGATAGGCTACGTGACGATTTACGTAGCCTATCACGGCTGACTTTGCAAATCTAGCCTTGATAGGCTACGTTAATCGTCACGTAGCCTGTCACGGGGGCGTTTTTTTTCTTTTATTGGAATGGCAGTGGCGGCAGCCCCGCCCCGGACGAAAACCCGCTGAACCGCCGGCCGGACCCGCCGCCGGGAGGGACATTCGCCAAAGGTAAGTCCCCTCTCGGGGGGGTGTGTGGGGGGTGGGGGGGCGGAGAATTTCTCCCCGAAACTTGTTCGGGGGGCCGAACACGTTGGCGCTCGGCCCCCCGAAGTTTCGGGGAGAAATTCTCCGCCAACCCTAATCCCTAGTAATCACTAGGGATAAACGAAAGTCCCTTACCTGGTCCCACAGCTTGCTTCCCGGTGGGGGGGAGGTGCTCCGTCCCTCCCCCCGAAATTCTGGGCGGGGTGGGAGGCGCCCCATCCCTCCCCGCCGAAATTCTGGCCGGGGGGGAGGTGCCCCGTCCCTCCAGCCGTGAATCTCGTCTCCTGCCAGGATGCAAATGGCGGCGGCCGTAGCCGCCGCCATTTGCGTCCCTGCAGTCAGCCGTGATAGGCTACGTAAATGTTTACGTAGCCTATCACGGCTGACTTTGGGGGGGGAAAAAAAGCGCGTACACAAATGGCGGCGCCCATGGGCGCCGCCATTTGCGTAGGCACTTCCCCCCCCCCCAAAGTCAGCCGTGATAGGCTACGAAAACATTTACGTAGCCTATCATGGTGTTTTTTGAAAATCTAGCCGTGATAAGCTATGTAAATCTTTACGTAGCCTATCACGTTTGTTGTTGTTGTTGTTTTTTTTACTTGGAAATGGCGGCAGTGGCAGCCGGTCGGAAGACCGGCCGCCGCCACCAAACCTCCGCCAGAAGCCGCCGCCGCCAGGGACATTCGACAAAGGTAAGTCCCATCCCGGGGGGGGCAGGGGGCGGGCCGTTTCTCCACCAATTTCGGGGGGCCGAATGCGTTGGCATTCGGCCTCCCAGAGATTCGTGGAGAAATTCTCCAACATCCCTAGTAATCACTGCATTGTTTTCAAGGTGCTTACAGATGGATTGCTTTATCATCTGCTCCAGAATGTTCCCAGGGATTGATGTCAGACTGACTGGTCTGTAGTTCCCAGCTTCCCCCTTTTTACCCTTTTTGAAGATAGGGATCACATTAGCCCTCCTCCAGTCATCTGGCACTTCCCCTGTCCCCCATGATTTCTCAAAGAGAATAGACAGCGGTTCTGAGAGTTCTTCTGCCAGTTCCTTTATTACTCTGGGATGCAGTTCATCTGGCCCTGGAGATTTGAACTCATTCAGAGTAATTAGGTGTTCTTTGACCATATACCTATCGATCTCAAGCTGCAATCCTGCCCCTTCAGCCTGTACTTCACCTTTGCTAGGGGGGGTCATAGACCCTCTTTTGGGAGAAAGTAGGAATTGAGCACCTCTGCCTTTTCTTTGTCATCTGTTATTGTTTTGCCATCCTTATTTAATAGTTGAACAACTATTTCTTTCCTCTGCCTTTTACTATGCACGTAGCTGAAGAAAGCCTTTTTGTTGTTTTTAGCATCCCTTGCTAACCTCAGCTCGTTCTCAGCTTTAGCCTTCCTAACGCCATCCCTGCAATTCTGTGCTACCTGCCTGTACTCTTCCTTTGTTACTTGGCCTTCTTTCCACTTCCTATATGTGTCCTTTTTTGTTTTCAGGTCATCCCTAAGCTTTTTGTGAAGCCACATTGGCTTCTTCTGTTGTCTTCCACCTTTTCTTCTTGTTGGAATTGTTTGTAATTCTGCCTTGAGAATTTCCTTTTTTAAAAGCTCCCACCCATCTTGGACTCCTTTTCTCGTTAGCGTCACTTGCCGTGGGACCTTACTGATCATTGTTCTGAGTTTATTAAAATCAGCTTTCCTAAAATCCAGGGTACGCGTTTGACTACACTCGGCTTTTGCTTCCCTTAGAACCAAGAACTCAAGTACAACGTGGTCGCTTTCCCCCAGAGTTCCTGTAACTGCTACTTTATCCACTAAGTCATCTCTGTTGGTTAGGATCAAGTCAAGGATAGCCGATCCTCTAGTTCCTTCCTCTACTTTCTGTAGGAGGAAGTTATCCGCCACACAAGTCAGGAATTTCCTGGAGGGGCCATGTTTTGCAGAATTTGTCTCCCAACAAATATCGGGGAAATTGAAGTCCCCCATTACTACTACATCATGCTTCCTTAAAACATTGGCTATTTGCTTTTCAAAAGTTTCATCCTCGTTTTCTCCTTGGTTGGGTGGCCGGTAGTAGACTCCGACCACCAGGTTCGTTTTATTCTTTGCTCCATTTATTTTGATCCAGATGCTCTCGATGGAGCTACCAAGCTCATCCTCCTGTATTTCTGTGCAGAGATATGTATTTTTCACATACATATCTTCAATATGCTTTTCAATTGTGTATGATCTTCTTACATGTCAGCAGTAATGTTTTCCTGTTTGTGGAGCCCTAGGGGGTTTCTACACGACAACGGAAGGAGAAGCAAATGGAGGATTAGCCGGATTTTTTCAAGGCATCAGCTTTGGTGCACTTCGGTCCGTGCAGGGCTCCACGAATGAGTGCACAGCACCAGTATAAGTCACTTCACAGAACATACTTCCAGGTGGGATGGGGTTGGAGTGAACATCATCTGACTGGCAGGGGCTGCTCAACCAATAAGAGAGGTTCTCCCCGCCCCCCCCCAATCCAGGCTCTCCTTTGTCCTTCTGCTGATACTGCTGTAATGTGATGGGTCAAAGCTTAGCACTAATTACTTCCTTATACCAACAAAGCAAACGTAACACAGCTGCAGATCCATTGTTACTTGATAAAATGCTGGGAAGTCTCCTCCCATGAAATGGTATTGCCAAAATTCTTTCTTTCTTTCTTTCTTTCTTTCTTTCTTTCTTTCTTTCTTTCTTTCTCTCTCTCTCTCTCTCTCTCTCTTGCTCCCCCCCCCCAATTATTTACTTCATTTCAACAAAGCAAACAGTAAAGACTGTTTGCTTTGTATGGATAATTACGGAATTACTTCTGAGGAGACACCTGCTTCCTCAAGCTATGCCCGATTATGCCAGTTTCTTTTCCCTCCTTCCCCTCTAAAAGTGCTATCTCACTTTGTCACTAGTGCACATTTGTCCAGCAACACCTACACCCCCTATCTCGCTATGCCACTATCATGGAATTGCGTGATAGAGGCATAGTGAGATGGAAGAAATCACCCGCCCTGAAAGGAAGTAGTTAAACAAATCACACCTACAAAGGGGTTTTGAATGTCACTGTGTCACTGTCACACATTTGTCCAGCAATACCTATACCCCATCTCACGATCTCATTATCTAACTGTAGCACAATGGTGTGACAGTGAGATAGGGGTGTAGGTATTGCACACAGAAGCGCTATTTCACTTCAATGCTTTACTTAAAAAAAAAAACGAAGAAGTTACAGGCTCCCCGGAGCACACCTATACCTCGTGGGGTTAACCACCAGAGTTTAGTGGCAGGCAAGGTGAAGTAAATGCCATGAGGTAGCTCAGAACTCTAGGGATGTACGAATCCCCTTACCTGCCGTCCACGGGAAGGCAAGGCACTCTGTTCCTCCCCTGGAATCCTTGACAGGGGAGGAGGCGATCCATTCTTCCCCCCTGGAATCCATCCAGGCCAGCTCCACTTCAGGCCTGCATACTGGACACCATTTGCGTCCCTGGTCACGTGATAGGCTACGCAAATATTTACGTAGCCTACCACGGCCAAAAACAGGGATGCAAATGGTGTAGCAGACACCATTTGCGGCC
Organism: Heloderma suspectum; assembly: GCF_057233095.1. Taxonomy (NCBI): domain Eukaryota; kingdom Metazoa; phylum Chordata; class Lepidosauria; order Squamata; family Helodermatidae; genus Heloderma; species Heloderma suspectum. The sequence goes on along the minus strand of NC_139462.1, from coordinate 126,011,893 downwards.
GTAAAGCTGGCCAATTAGCCTAAATCGACCAGCTTTACGGCCGCAAATGGCACCTACTATGCCATTTGCATCCTGAGGGTACCGACTTACACAGAGATACGGCACGGCAATGGCTGCTGGCTGTATCAACTTTCTCCAGCCCTGCGGAGCTGGTGGCCAGTTCCGCAGGGTCGATGTGGGCAGGGATCCGACCTGGACAGATCCCGCGGGGAGGCAGAGGTGAGTGATCCATTCCGCCACGGACTCCAGGGGGCTGGAATCTAAAGACTCATTGGAGTCCATGGCAGAATTCTCCGCCATCCCTACAGAACTCTGATGGCCAGCCATGAAATGGCGGAAACATCAGGGAAACGCGGGTGGGGAAAACACTGGGGAAACACCCCTTGACCCGGGTCAGTGAAGTCATTTTCCAGGTGAAAGAAAAAGGGATAATGGGGATAATTAATTACATCATAACGTACATGGCTTAAACTGGGACCACCTGGTAGAGGTCACCTTCCTGCACCTTAAAATATATACTCTTTACATGCTTTACATGGGGTTAACCCCAAATCAGATCATTTAATATGATCAATCATAACAATTTCCACTGTACTGAATTAAGTAATGTATAGTTGACATCGATACCGCAGGGAAGTTGGAACTAGTCCCAGCTTCTCTTCTCAGTCAGCTTCGTGGCTTGTGGTGCTCTTGCATCCACTGCTGCCATTGGAAGATATAGGTGGCCTTGGTGGCACAGAGCACCTTTTATCAGCTTAAGCTGACAACATACAGCTATGATCCTTTCTGGACAGAAGTAGCCTAGCTATATTTATCCATACTTTTCCTATATTTTATTCATACTCTCGTATGAATTACTGCTAAGCATTATACTTGGGGCTGCCTTTGAAAATGGTCCAGAAACTTCAGCTGGTCCAAAACAGGGCAGCAAAACTGTTAGCAGGGACTGGCTGCCAGTCCATTTCTGGCCCCAGTTGAAAGTGTTGATGTCAAGCTACAAAGCCCTCTTCTTGCACCCGGCTACTGATTCAAAGCACCCAGGGCCTCACCTGGATTCGACAGAAAGGAGAGCTTGAGCTGGGTGTCTCATCTCAGTACTGGCGACGCCTCAGTCCACGTGGCTGGATGGCCTCCCCCAGGTGCTTTGTGTGGTTGTTGGAGGAGCTCGCTGTGGGGTGAGGCTGGTGGCAGCAGCGGCAGCAGCTCTCGGGCTGCTGTCATTTGTCTTGGTGCATCTCTACACTGGTGTTTTGTTGTGTATCCATTGTTCCTCAACCACATAATTTTCCTTTACATGATGCCATTGTCCTCCAGTGGTTGCTCTACACTTTCCCCCTGCTTTTCCCGTACTATTTCATAATGAGGAAAATGCAGCATTTGCTCTTCTCATGCCATGAAAGTGCCAGCACCAGCCCATGTACTTGTGCGATGGTGAGATTAGGCACTGTCAAGGATAGCAGCTTGCTTTCCGCTGTAAGATCGGGTCAGGCTGTCAGGTCGGATGAAACCACCTGGAATTGATTGTAATCTAGAGGCTCCTCAGCCCTTTGCCCATGGCCAGAGGCTGCAGCCCCCGCTAATTGGAAAGTGCCCACAGCTGGAGCTGGTGGGAGTTCCAGCCTCTTGGAGGCCACGGTGGGCCACCCAGGGACTGAGCCAGTGAGTCGCTCAAGCAAAATCTGCCCTGGGTTGCCAGGGCTGGGCTTTAAAAGTGGGCTGAGGTTGAGGCAAGGGGTCTCCCTTCATCCTGGTGGTCCTGGACCTGCAGACGGCTGGTTGCTATCCAGGGAGATCCATGCTTAGGTATGTAAGGATAGGCCAGGTAGATTTATTATTTTGGCTTGGGTGTGCGTTCATGAAGCTCTCTGTATATCGTTAAGTGATTTAGCTTTGTACCCTCTGTGTAGCTTGCTACTTTCATTCTTCCCTTTCCCTCTACCCCTTTATTTCAGTCTTAATAAACCTTTATCCAACTGTTAGTTGGTGTGATCTCTCTGTATAACCTCAGTGCTAATTTCAGTGCCTCTTGGCTTAAGAGGGTGGCTACTGGGTATTTCGGGGGACTGAGAGGCCGGGTTTGGCCAGTCCTGTTTTTGGGAAGGGGATCCCAGGATTGCATCCTGGGCAGTCCTCCTTTGCAGGGAGGTTGGGGCCGGTCCTGGCAGGATCCTCTTCCTTGACAGGCACTGTGTGTGGGCGTTTGTGGGGGGGCGGGGGGCGGTTATGATGACGGCGGCAGTGACCACGGTGGGGAGGGAGTGTCACCCCGCCGTGCCTGCACCCTTCCTCCTCCTTGTCATTCCTCACTGTTTCCCAGCAGAGTGGCAGAGTGGCATTGCACTAATATGGCTGCTGCTCCACCTGCCCGCAATGTCCATGGGGTTTCTTGGCAGCACCAGGAAACCCTCCACCTGCTTGACATTTGCAGGGAAACAAAAAGGGGAATGAGGGACAGGGCCAAAATGGAGCCAAGCTCCATGCCTTGTTTGACCTGAGATCAAGGAAATGGCTTATTCAAAGCATGGGGTATCGATTGACCCGCCCTCTGGAAAACCTTTCCCCATGCAGTTCGGTAGGCAGAAAATGTGGCATCTTTCAAATGTCTCCTAAAAACGCACCTTTTCACACAGGCTTTCCCCTGGGCTGCAACTGCTGTTGGGTTTTACTCTGGTTTTACATGCTACTTCTTAAACTTTTCAGTTTTATATGTTCTATCATGTTGTATTTTATGGTTTTAATTGTTGTGAACTGCTATATGCCACCCCTAGTGATAAGAAGGGCAGGGCCAAGGCTGGTTTAGGTATATTCTTCTCGACCAGGCTCTGCATGTCATCAATTAATCCTTCTCCCTTTGACCAAAAGGCAATAGCAGTCATGATCAATTTTAAAACTCTAATGTACTATTAATAAATGTATACCTCCGCCCCCCATGTTGACATTCTCAGATAAAATCAATATGGCAAAATCTTGAAATGTATATTGGGGATCTATTACTCATCACCTCAGCCACACAAGTACTTATTGGGGGTGATCCATGCAAGACTGGGGCCAAACAATTCTGCCTTTCATGCATATTACCACATCTGTCCACCAGAAAGTCTTATCCCTTGTTAAAGGCATGATGCTCTGAAGACAACAGCTGCAACTATCCAGGGCTCTGCCTGGCCCAAACAGCATGTGGACTGGATTTATGCATTTTAAATGGCAGTGCAACTGCCAGCCAGAAGAAGGCATTTCCTGGTCAGGTGCCAGAATGCATGTCATTGACCCATAGTTTCCTTAATGTTGTGGTTCACATGGAGATTGAAAGCTGCCCTGACAGTGACCACCTCCCATTAATTCTGGATACGAAGCCCCTGAAACAGCATATGCATGCTGATGTTGTCTCTCAGCCCAATGTTCAGGCCAACAACAGAACCCTAACCCTTCCAGAACAGGAAGGTTCCCAAAGAAGAGGAAGGGTTCCCAAATTGCTCACTGGTTGACAAGTAAGCAATTCTTCCCACTGGTCAACCAGCACAAGGCTGCACTAGCTGGCTGGGCTCCCAGCCAAATACAGTTTAAAAAAAACCCAGGCCAAATGGAAATACCTATGGCAGGCTGGGGCCACAGGTTTGTTTGAATGAAATGCTGATATGTGTCCCTTTAAGTTGCAAGGTGTGACAGAAGCTCAGCTGTGAACCTTCAACAACCTGGTATGGTTCCTCAAGTTGTTCCTTAAATGAAATTATATGATCTACTATATACTTTTTTTTAAAGGAGCAACTTCTATTTAAAAAGACAGCCCTCAGGAAACAGTGTCAAATGGCTGGTGTGCAACTGAGCATTGTGTTTATGGCAGCATTTCCCAACCTGGTGCCCTACAGATGTGGTGTCCCTCTGTGTTGCAAGGTGTGACAGGAGCTCAGCATTTAACCCAGAACCTGCTTTTTTGTTTGTAAATGTCAGGATTCAGTTCTAGAACATATGACATATTAATTAATTTATTATTAATACCACTGAGCATAAGTAGAATGCCGTGCTTAACCAGCTACAGAACCAGTATTTTTCTGACCATAGAATAGCCCCAATCCCCCTCCTCCTCCCATTTGTGCATTAAGGAGAAAGGCTGCCATGTCAAAGGATGTGGTGCTGGACCTCAGCAGCTGTTTTCAGGAACAAGTTAATGACAATAAGATTTGAACAACAACAAAAGAAGACTTCACTTTTCCGTGTTAAGATATGGCAGTTGGATGCATCTTTGTCCTTTTCCGATAACAGAGTTCTGTAGGAATTCAAATAAAATGTTTCCCCCTGTTTGGCCAGGTTTCTGGGGTCAGGAGAAGAGCCTAAATTGCTCCCTTTAAACCTAGCAAACCTTGGCATGGATGTGTGCAGTGTAGCAAGGAACACAAGACAAGAAGGCATCCAGCTGTTGGCATTGCCTGAGTGTAAGACCCAAAATTGTTACTTCAATTGACTGGAAAACCCACTTGTCTGACAGCCTTCAACATTCAGTGTGTGCAATGGAAGTACAATGTTTATCTACAAGAATGGCTGGAAGTGGCAGTTATGTTAGCCTTTCAGCACATCACAATGTACAGACAAGGCTCCCCACACAGAGGAAGGCCCATATATACAAGCCATGTGCAACAGAAATCACAGTGCTCGGTATCCCCGAGCTGGAGACTACTGGGGGGTGGCAGGCGGTCCAAGGCGAGTGCAGCACAATGGGAACTCCCTCCACTGTTGTGCCCTTTGTTGCAGTGCAGCCTTCACTCCTCTTCCTCACCGCTCTGCCTTGACGCTTTAGGAGCCTTGATCCTTGCTACTGTGCGAATGTTAAATAATGGTTCAGGTTGTCTGTTGCACCAAGTGCTACAGATGTTTGCACTTATTCACTCATGCTGACTTCAAACACACACACATACCACACATTCACAGTGGCACTGCATAGAAAGCACTCTATCCTCACCCAAAATAACGTCACAACAGAACTAACATACTCAAGCAATGCCTCAGGCCCAACGTCATCCAACCTCACAAAACATTCTGTATAACCTAAAAGCTTGCCTGTTCCTAATATAAACAAACTTTGGTTCCATAAGGAAGTAATCTTACCTGTGTTAAATATCATCTTTGCCAACAGCCAGTACTCAATGGGAATAAAGGGAACTACAAATCCTAGCATAATGCTTCTAGCTATAACCTCAGTGGTGAGGAGGGAAGGAGTTGTAGCAAATATCAGGGGCAATAAGGGCTGCAGTGATCCTTTAACTGCCCAACACTTTCCATTTTATGAAGCCATGGTACTCAAACGGGAACGGGAAGGAGATGGGGTAAGCATAGAGCACATCATTGTTTCATGTCTAAAATTATGTCTGACAGAATCCCCTCACTATTGTCAGCTTCTGGAACCTGAGCAGAAGGACTGTACCTAAAAACTGTAACCCTAATTTTGCAAAAATTCTGCCCTCACGTGCAGAGTGAGACCAGAGTTCAGATGTGTCCACCACCCACACATGCTGAATCCACCAGGCCCAGAGGCAGTTGGTCAATGCATTCAGCTCCTTTACATCTCCATTCAAAAGTTCTTCCTTGGATTGGCAAAATGACTGACCGGGGCAGGGTTTGAATTGTAATAGCCCAGGAGAACAAATGGTCTATTTGGCAGGTAGCCAGGTTGGACTTGCCCATATCTGCCCTCATCGAGTTTGCTTAGTTTAGCTGAAATCATGGAGACTAAGCTGTATAGGACTGGGTAAGCCAACCTCAGTGACTACAATGCACTATAGTTATTATTCAGTGTTTAAAAGTTTGTTTCCTGTCTCCTAGCTGAGCAGAGGAAGCTGCTCCAGCTGTTCCAGGGGCTATACAAGCAAGCAAGCTCCCAGAGAGCAAGTGATCAGAGCAAGCAAACAGGGAGAGCAAAAAGGAGTTGGGCAGGAGAGGTCGGGGGGGGGGGTGTCCCTTAAAAAAAAATATATATATTTTTCTTGTAACACACACTTTCAACCAGTGGGACTCTGTTGTTAACCTCCAGTGAATAGAGGACAAAGCACAGGCTATCCCAGTCCAATCAGGAAGCTAGGAACATAAAAGGAATAGAGACTATGGAAGGAAAAGACTCTCCGGTGTGGTGATCTGCAATGTTTGTTTTCTTGCCTGAGACTGAGATCAACATGGCCTAAATGTGCAACAAGTGCAAGTTGATCGCGCTGCTGGAAGAAAAAGTAAGTGGACTGGAGTGGCGACCCTCCAGGGAATAAGAGAACATGAAGAGTTCTTGGACAGGATGGTGGAACTACAGCAGCAAAACAAAGTACAGAAGCCAGAAGAGCAACAGCAAGCTGAGGCAGAAAAGGAAAAAGGCTGAGGCAAGGAAAAATGAAGTAGAGGGTACTCCTTGGAAAAGGGTGACAGGAGCAGAAGGACTAGAAGCCACTCTGCACCAGTGGAAGCAGTGGAGCTATGGAACCAATCCCAGGTACCTGAGGATGAGACTGGAGGACAGCCTGCAGAGGAAGAATTACAGGGGACCCTGCATGAGAGCAAGCAAGAGGCTGAAGGTCAGTCAAGCAGAGGCAATGAAACCAAGGCCTACAACAAGAAGAGAAGAGTAGTAGTAGTGAGAGACTCCTTGCTGTGTGGGATTGAAACCCAAATAAGTCGTGACGACCCATGGACTTGCCAGGTATGCTGTCTCCTGGGAGGACGGATTAGAGACATGACTGAAGGGTTGCCTGCACTCATAAAGCCCACTGACAGGTATCCCTTTCTTCTCATCCATGTGGGAACAAATGCTACCGCCAAGCGGAGCTATGAAGAAATCACGTCAGACTTGGAAGCTTTGGGAAGGAAACTCAAGAACTTTGGGGCCCAGATAGTTTTCTCATCCATCCTTCCAGTAGTTAGAAGAGGGATAGAAAGGGAAAGGAAAATACTGCACTTTCTGCAACCCTGCCCTAGATTAAGACTCTCACTATGCACAATCTCATACATCCAGATGTGGCAGCTCCACCCATGAGACTTCTACTGCACAGACAAGCCTGATCTATTGGGCACCACAATATCTCTTTAATAAAGGTTTGTCCAAGTTGGCTAATTGTTGGAGATGTAATGCAAATAATGCTTATTTTAAGCATATGTTTTGGCAATGCCCGGTAGTTGCCCCTTTGGGGAATGAGGTCATTATAAAGACAAATTTTGTATTCGAACACTCCTTAATATTTACTGATTTACTACTTAGAAGAGGGATAGAAAGGGAAAGAAAAATACTCTGGGTATTTCGTACTCTGGCTACGAAGGTGGTGCTGAAGCGAGAGATTTGGATTCAGGGACCACGGGCTATACTTCCTGGAAGATGGACACTTAGCAAGGGATGGGTTGCACCTCACAAAGGCTGGGAAGAACGTGTTTGGCCACAGCATGAAGAACTTCATCAGGAGGGCTTTAAACTGAATCCTACGAGGAAGGGACAAAGGCTCATGCACCGCAACAGAGAGAACAGCTCTAATAGTGCCCCAAAAATAGTCTTCAGGCACATGTAGAAAGGAAGCCAGGCTATGAAGCACATGGTCTTCGATGTCTATATACTAATGCCCAAAGTATGGGAAACAAAAAGAATGAACTTGAACTCTTAATACAAGAAGGAAATTATGACTTGATAGGTGTAACTGAGATTTGGTGGGATGGCTCCCATGACTGGAATACAGCAATTGAAAGATAAAACTTGCTCAAAAAGAACAGGAGGAACAGAAAGGGAGGTGGGGTTGCACAATATGTTAAAAATACATATCTCCGCACAGAAATACAGGAGGACGAGCTTGGTAGCCCCATTGAGAGCATGTGGGTTAAAATAAATGGAGCAAAGAATAAAAGGAACCTGGTGGTCAGAGTCTACTACCGGCCACCCAACCAAGGAGAAGACGAGGATGAAACTTTTGAAAAGCAAATAGCCAATGTTTTAAGGAAGCATGATGTAGTAGTAATGGGGGACTTCAATTTCCCCGATATTTGTTGGGAGACAAATTCTGCAAAACATGGCCCCTCCAGGAAATTCCTGACTTGTGTTGCTGATAACTTCTTCCTACAGAAAGTGGAGGAAGGAACTAGAGGATCAGCTATCCTTGACTTGATCGTAACCAACAGAGATGGCTTAGTGGATCAAGTAGCAGTTACGGGAACTCTTGGGGAAAGCGACCATATTATACTTGAGATCATGGTTCTAAAGGAAGCAAAAGCCGAGTGTAGCCAAATGTGTACCCTGGATTTTAGGAAAGCCAATTTTAATAAACTCAGAACAATGATAAGTAAGGTCCCATGGCAAGCGACTCCAACGAGAAAAGGAGTCCAAAATGGGTGGGAATTTTTAAAAAAGGAAATTCTCAAGGCACAATTACAAACAATTCCAACAAGAAAAAACGGTGGAAGACAACAGAATAAGCCAATGTGGCTTCACAAAAAGCTTAAAGATGACCTGGAAACAAAAAAGCACACATATAGGAAGTGGAAGGAAAGCCAAGCTACAAAGGAAGAGTACAGGCAGGTAGGACAGAATTGCGGGGATGGCATCAGGAAGATTAAAGCTGAGAACAAGCGGAGGTTAGCGAGCGAGGCTAAAAGCAACAAAAAAGCTTTCTTCAGATACATGCATACTAAAAGACAGAGGAAAGAAATGGTGGTTCAACTATTCAATGAGGATGGCAAAATGATAACAGATGACAAAGAAAAGGCAGAAGTGGCCAATTCCTACTTTGGAGCTTGAGCTCGATAGGCATATGGTCAAGGAACACCTAATTACCTTGAATGAGTTCTAATCTCTTCTCTTGGGCCAGATAAACTGCATCCTAGAGTAATAAAGGAACTGGCAGAAGAACTCTCAGAACTACTGTCTATTATGTTTCTGAAATCATGGATGACAGGTAAAGGGCCAGATGACTGGAGGAGGGCTAATGTTGTCCCTATCTTCAAAAAGGAGGAACCTGGGAACTACAGACCAGTCAGTCTGACAGCAATCCCTGGGAATATTCTGGAGCAGATTATAAAGCAGTCAATCTGTAAGCACCTTGACAACAATGCAGTGATTACTCAAAGCCAACATGGATTTGTCAAGAACAAATCCTTCCAGACAAATCTGATCTCATTTATTTGATCAGATAACCTCCCTTGTGCACTGTGAGAATGCTATGGACGTAATATACCTTGACTTCAGCAAAGCTTTTGACAAAGTGCCCCATGATCTCCAGGTGAGCAAACTAGCACAAAGTGAGCTAGATGGAATAACCATCAGGTGGATCCACAGTTGGCTACAGAATTGGACTCAAAGAGTGCTTATCAATGGGACCTTCTCAAACTGGGGAGAGGTAATGGGTGGGGTACCGCAGGGCTCAGTCCTGGGCCTGGTGCTCTTCAACATTTGTATTAATGACTTGGAGGAGGAGGTGCAGGGAATGCTGATCTTTTTGCAGATGACACAAAATTGGGTGGGATAGCTAATACCCTGGAAGAGAGCCAGTGTGGTGTAGTGGCTAGAGTGTTGGACTGGGAGTCGGGAGATCCGGGTTCTAGTCCCCACTCAGCCATGGAAGCTCACTGGGTTACTTTGGGCCAGTCACAGGCTCTCAGCCCAACCCACCTCACAGGGTGGTTGTTGTGAGGATAAAATGGAGGACGAGGACTATATACATCGCCTTGGGTTCCTTAAGGAGAAAAAAAGATGGGATATAAATGTAATAAACAAACAAGACAGAAACAAAATTCAAAGAGATCTTGATAGACTGGAGCGCTGGGCAGAAAACAACAGAATGACATTTAATAGGGATAAATGCCAAGTTCTGCACCCAGGAAAAAGAAGCCAAATACAAGATGGGGGATACTTGGCTCAACAACACTACAAGTGAGAAGGATCTTGGAATTGTTGTAGATCACAAGGTGAACATGAGCCAACAATGTGATGTGGCTGCAAAAAATCCCATGAAGTACTAGTTCCCCTCTACTCAGCACTGGTTAGGCCTCATCTGGAGTACTGTGTCCAGTTCTGGGCGCCACACTTTAAGAAGGATGCAGACAAATTGGAGGGGGTTCAGAGGAGGGCAACAAAGATGATCAGGGGACTGGAAACAAAGCCCTATGAGGAGAGACTGAAAGAACTGGGCATGTTTAGCCTTGAGAAGAGAAGACTGAGGGGAGATAGGAGAGCGCTGTTAAAGTACTTGAAAGATTGCCACAGAGAAGAAGGCCAGGATCTCTTCTCGATCATCCCAGAGTGTGGGACATGGAATAATGGGCTCAAGTTACAGGAAGCCAGATTCTGGCTGAACATCAGGAAAAACTTCCTGCCGGTTAGACCAATATGGCAATGGAACCAATGACTTAGGGAGGTGGTGGGCTCTCCCACACTGGAGGCATTCAAGATGAGGCTGGACAGCCATCTGTCAGGGATGCTCTGACTTGGATTCCTGTACTAAGCAGGGGGCTGGACTCGATGGTCTTGTAGGCCCCTTCCAACCCTACTATTCTATGATTCTATGAAAACACACACAATAAATGCTCTTATGCTTCTATTTTAGCCATTTAACCTTGAATGTATTCAATAGCAGGGATTTGGACCTTTCTGAATCTCGTCCCTCATATTAAAAATCTCCTTCTGCCAACTCCCAATACTAAAATGGCACTCCTGGGGGAAGCTGGTGCATGGATCATCCTCCATTCGGGCAAAAGGATAGATTACTTCAAGGACTGACTTATCTCAGGGCCAAATTAGATGAAATGCGGACAAATCTATGTTCAGAAGCTCCCACAGTTTTTTCATGGAGCCCCTGAATCAGATCAGGGAAGTGTCTCTGGAGGAGAATTGATAGCCTTTCCCCTTCCTCTGTATTCCCAATCTAAATTGGCCAGTCCCCAAAGTGGCAAGTTCCCCATTTGGGAAACCATGCAGACAACTGCATGGCATCTGTATATTTTCCCCTATGGGACAAATACAGTCAGGGCCAGAAATATTGGAACAAGGATAACTGTTTTGCAGTTGGCCTCTGTACACCACCACATTGAAGTTAAAAGGAAACACACCCAGATGGGAGCCAAGTCAGGACTTACAGCTGTAATGCAAGGGGTTTGACAAAAGTGGGGCACTAACCATTCGGGAAGGACAGCCAGTGGCATACACACACACCCATCATTGCTGGCTCATAAGTAATGGAACAAACCAACATCATTTCAAACTTAAGGATCGCCTTTAATACCTGGAGGAAAATCCTTTGCAGTCAGTGATTGCCTGAAATCTGGAACCCATGGACGTGACCAAATGCTGAGTTTCCTCCCTTGAGATGCTTTGCCAGGCCTTTACTGCAGCTGCCTTCAGCTGCTGCTTTGTGGGTCTTTCTGCCTTCAGTCTTGTCTTCAGTAAGTGAAAGCATGCTCTATTGGGTGGAGGTCAGGTGACTGACTTGGCCATTAAAGAACATCCCACTTCTTTGCCTGGAGAAACCCTTGGGTAGCTTTTGCTGTCTGTTTTGGGTCATTATCCATCTGCAATATGAAGCGGCGTCCTATCAGTTTGGCAGCATTCGGACGAATCTGAGCAGAAAGTATAGCCCTATACACTTCAGAATTCATCCTGCTGCTTTTCTCAGCAGTCAGGTCATCAATAAACATCAATTGGCAGCCACACATGCCCATGCCATAAGACCACCTCCACCATGTTTGACAGATGATGTGGTATGCTTTGGATCATGAGCTGTTCCTTTCCTTCTCCATACTTTTCTCTTCCCATCATTCTGGTACAAGATAATCTTGGTTTCATCAGTCCAAAGAATCTTATTCCAGAACTGGGCAGGCTTTTTTAGGTGTTTGCTGGCAAAGGCTAATCTGGCCTTTCTGTTCTTGAGCATTACCAGTGGTTTGCACCTTTGCACAGTGGTTTGTGAAGCCTCTGTATTTACATTCATAAAGCCATCTCTTGACTGTAGATGTTGACAGTGACATGCCTACCTCCGCAAGAGCGTTCTTGACCTGGCCAGATGTTGTGAAAGGGTTCCTCTTCACCATGAGCAGAATTCTGCAGTCATCCACTGTAGTTGTCTTCCGTGGTCTTCCAGGCCTTTTGCTGTTGCTGAGCTTGCCAGTTAATTCTTTCTTTTTCAGGATGTTCCAAACTGTTGTGTTGGCCACTCCCAATGCTTTTGCTATCTCTCTGATGGGTTTATTTTGTTCCCTCAGCCTAATGATGGCCTCCTTCACTCGCATGTGAACAGCTACCAAATGCAAATGTAACACTCAGAACCACCTCCAGGCCTTTTCTCTGCTTGATTGGTCATGGGGCACCCAGGAAACAGGCCACACCTGGCCATGCAGCTGCTTGTCAGCCATTTGCTCCATTACTCATGAACCACCAATGACGGGGGGGGGGGTATGCCACTGGCTGTACTTCCTGAATGGTTAGTGCCCCACTTTTGTCAAACCCCTTGCATTACAGCTGAAAGTCCTGACTTCGCTCCCATCTGGGTGTGTTTCCTTTCAACTTCAATGTGGTGGTGTACAGAGGCCAACTGCCAAAATAGTTATCCTTGTTCCAATATTTCTGGCCCTGATTGTAGAACTTCAAGGGACAACTTAGACTGGGAAAATGGCACCTGGGGAAAACTCCCTCCCTCAGCAACACTCCCTGCCCATTCTAGAATTATATTCTTGTTATTACCAGTTGGAGAAAGTGGGGGCCAAACTACATGTTACCCTTAATGTGTAGCATGCAGCTATGTTTCTGATTGTTCTTTACTTAAGTGGAGATGTGAGGGGTGGGATCTGGATTGTAGCGCAGGCATGAGGCTTAGTAAAACAAGTTCCCACTGGTGTGTTGTCTGAAGCTGTTGGTGGGAAGGATGTTTGCAGTGAACTCTCTGTAAGGGATTATTAGCCATAGACTGAGATGCTAATTTCTTCTTAATAGGGTTATAATTTTCTCCCAGAAGAGTTAGGCCTACAACTTTGTTTATCACTATAAATCGGGTATATTTGAGAAATGCTATATTGAACAGCTGCAGTAAGTCCCTTTAGGCCAGCCTTCCCCAATCTTTTGCTTTCCAAATGTTAGACTACAATTCCCATCATCCCTGGTCAGCTTGGCTGTTGTCCATGCTGGGTGGGGATGATGGGGTATTTATTTATTTATTTATTTATTTGTGGGTTACATTTATATCCTGCCTTTCCTCCTAGGAGCCCAACACAACTTACACGGTCCTCCTCCTCCTCTCCATTTTATCCTCACAGCAGCACTGGGAGGCAGGCTAGGCTGAGAATCAGGGTCTGGCCCAAAGTCACCTGGGGAGCTTCATGGCCGAATGAGGACTGGTGACTGGATCTTCCGAGTCCCAGCCCAACACTCCAGCTGCTACACCACACTGGCTCTCACTGGTTGTGGTCCAGCAAATCTGGAGGGCACCAAGTTGAGGAAGCTTCAAGCCAATGTGTCCCAACCTTCTGATAGCTGAGGCCCACTTTCTCCCAACTAAAAACTGGAAGCATATTTCTTACCTACACCTAGGGATGGCGGAGAATTTCTCCCCGAAACTTTGGGGGGCCGAGCGCCAACGTGTTCGGCCCCCCGAAGAAGTTTCGGGGAGAAATCCTCCGCACCCCCCGCCCCCCGCACCCCGCCCGGGACGGGACTTACCTTCACCGAATGTCCCTCCCGGTGGCTGGTCCGGCCGGCGGTTCGGCGGGTGTTCGAGCGAGGCGGGAGCGGCAGCCGGTCTTTCGACCGGCTGCCGCCGCCGCCATTGCAATGAAAGGAGAAAAAAAAACACGCCCCCTGATAGGCTACGTGACGATTCACGTAGCCTATCATGGCTAGATTTACAAAGTCAGCCGTGATAGGCTACGTGAATCGTCACGTAGCCTATCATGGGTGACTTTAAAAAAAAAAAGAGTGTACGGATAATGGCGGCCCCCATAGGGAGCCGCCATTCCCGTTCCTTATTTGGTCGCTGTAGTCTACGTAAATGTTTACGTAGACTACGGCGAAAATAAGGGCAACGCTATTTGCATTGCCCTTATTTTCGCCGTAGTCTACATAAACATTTACGTAGACTACAGCGACTAAATAAGGAACGCGAATGGCGGCTCCCTATAGGGGCCGCCATTCGCGTACGCGCTTTTTTTTTTTTAAAGTCACCCGTGATAGGCTACGTGACGATTGACGTAGCCTATCACGGCTGACTTTGCAGATCTAGCCATGATAGGCTACGTGAATCGTCACGTAGCCTATCGGGGGCGTTGTTTTTTTTTTTTTACTTTCGCGTTCGCAGCCGGGCGAGGCGAGGCGCCTCCTCCCCGGCCTGAATTTCGGCCGGGCGAGGCGGGAAGCCTCCCCCCCAGCCTGAATTTCGGCCGGGCGAGGCGGGAAGCCTCCCCCCCCGGCCTGAACTTCGCGGGGGGACCAGCGAAGCGCCTCCCCCCCCACCGCGAACGGCCTTCGACGACAGGTAAGTGACTTTCGTCCACCCCTACCTACACCTGAAAAGATATGTAAGAATAAAAAGCAAAGCAAAACAAAACAACCCACACCCCCAGAACCCACACCCCTCCCACCACTGTTTCTTTGTGATTCACACAGGAGGACATCCTTCTGCATTGGAACAAGGACTAGTAATTCTGCTTCATCTATACAGGGAGTGATTGCTGTTGAGTCTTAGGTAGACAGAACCAGCCTAATTTCACAAGCAACCGAAACAGACACTTGGAACAGTAAAATTTGTAGAGGCAAAAAGGAAGTAGTAACATGAGATCCAAAAAACTTGTTCCAGCTTGAGTATGGCCGGTGGGGCAGGGGTGGTGCGGACAGGGGAAGGGCCTGGCAAAATGTTATGGGCTGACTGTCCAGGCCAAGCTTGTTCCCAGACTTGCTATCTGAAGGCCAAACCAAATGTAACATGGATCTTCCAGCTTTTTGCTGCTGTTGAACTTTAAAGCAGCCCTGGATAGCTCTGCTTTGACCTGAGCAGTGGCCAGTTGGGGTGCTTAACTCCTCCTTCCCTACTGTTTGCTGACCTAACCCTCACCTAGGGATGTAGGAAAATCCCCTTACCTGGCTGCGCCGGGTTCCGCTGGGGGGGGAGGTGCTCCGTCCCTCCCCCCGGAATCCTGGCTGTCTGGCTCCGCTCCGCGGGGATTCCACGGAGCCGCCGGCTGGCTCTGCCAGCAGCCGGACATCCGGCCGCTGGCTAGCAGGGATGCAAATGGCAGCGGCCGTAGCCGCCGTTTGCGTCCCTGTAGTCAGCCGTGATAGGCTACATAAAGACTTACGTAGCCTATCATGTCTGGCTTTAAAAACAAAAATGCGCATACGCAAAGGGTGGCGGCTACGGCCACCGCCATTTGCGTTCCTTATTTTGGGCCGTCTTAGTCTACATAAATATTTACGTAGACTAAGACGGCGAAAATAAGGGGAACGCAAATAGCGTCTATTTGCATTCCCCTTATTTTCGCCATCTTAGTCTATGTAAATATTTATGTAGACTAAGACGGCCCAAAATAAGGAACGCAAATGGCGGCGGCTACAGCGTACGCCGTTTTTTGTGGGTTTTTTTTTACCCAGACATTTTAGGCTACATAAAAACTTACGTAGCCTATCACGTCTCTGTAAAAAAATACAAAACCCTGCAAATGGCGGCGGTGGCAGCCGGTCGGAAGACCAGCTGCTGCCGCCGCCACGAAGATCCGTCCCAGGTAAGTCTCGTCCCGGGTGGGATCCGCGGGGGGCGGCAGGCCGTTCCGCCACAGATTTCAGGGAGATCTCACCAAGATCTGTGGCGGAATTCTCTGCCATCCCTACCCTCACCCCATCTGCTATTAGCTGAAGACATACAGATTCCTGTATTGTGACTCTGGGCTTCTTCACACAGGGCTTTAATCGTTCTTGAGGTGGCTCCCTCATGGAAGTTTGCGGGCCCTTTAGATGATGTGGTGAACCTCCAGGGCATCTCCTGCACTAAAGGATCTTTATTCCATTTTTAAATGGAATGCAGATAATGAGGTATCAAATTACCCTGCTTATGTTCTGCTTGAGTTCCCTCTGTGAAAAAGGAAAAGCCGCAAGAGGAGCGGGACCAATGAAATATATGGAAAACATAAGGGGGAGAAAGAGAGGGAAAGGGGAGGGGGAAAAGGCTGCTCATGTGAAGGGGGTCTGTTGTGATCCTGTATTTAAAACAGAAGCAGAAAGCCCTGTTTTAAATGAGGGATTTTAGGCTGGTGAAGAGATGCTCTATATCCTCCCACCATTCTCAGTGTGGTTAATGGCAACAATTGGTGCTTGGGCAAAGGGATTAAGATCTAGTGCCTCTGTTCCAATCAGAACTGCAGGGTTCTGCATCTGCTTTAGAATCATAGCACTGGGAAGGACCCCAGAGGCCATCTATTTCAATCTCCTGCTAATGCAGGAAACCCACTAACACAACATACCCGCTAGGGGCCATCCTGGCTAGACTTAAAAACTTCTAACAAAGGAGACACCCACCCACCCCCACCCTGCCTAGGAAGCCTGTTCCACTGTCAAACAGCTCATATTGTGGAACAGGATGCCTCCTAAGGCAGCGGACTCTCCTTCATCCACCTTAAAAAAGGGAAAAGTCAAGAGATTCTATCACAGATCTCCTGTATTTTGGCGCTGAAACCCATTAACCAGAGGTGTCAATGATTAAACCTAGAACCATCTACATGCAAAGCACATGCTCTACCACTGAGCTATGGCCCTCCCATCAAACCGCCAGTTTCCCTCACTGCTGAAAAGACAGGATCATTATTTAAGGATATCTAGCCAGTTCCATACAATGCTTAATTTAGAATGAGAGTGGGCCAAACTACATGTGATGTGGGAGGCTGGATCTCCTGGTGGCTTTTTTACATTTAAAAGCAGCCTCTGTGTGTGTGTGTGTGTGTGTGTGTGTGTGTGAGGGAGGGAGAGGGAGAGGGGGAGAGAGAGAGAGAATTGGATCAGGGTCAGAGCCCTGGGGGAAGGGAAGTTAACCCTTCTCCCCACACCATTTCCCTGGTTTAACCTACCAGCCACAGCTACTGTTAGCTGCAGAGTGAAAAAAAGGCATGTGCTCTAAGGGTGTTCCCACATCAAGTCTAGTTTGGCCGTGAGACAGAGAACCACCAGCTTAGAAACCACACCTTTGACAATCGGGACTCTCCTAGCATCAGGGTGGTTTCAGAATGCTACCACTCAGGATGTGTAGTGTAACAATTTCATCTTTTTCCTTAACAGATTTCCTGTGGTCACGAAATAGACAAAAGAAGTGGTTGAAAATATGGATTACTAATGGAAGACACCAACATCTAAACCCATTGTAAAAGTCCATGAATGAAGCAGGGAGGTGGAAGCCTGGTCTGGAAGCACCATCCGATGCACGAGTGTTGGGGACAGGATTATTTAGGGCACAATCCTATGCATGTTTAGACAAAAAAAAGGTCCTACAAGTCCCAGCATCCCCCAGCCAACATGGCTGGCTAGGGCATGCTCGGAGTTGTAGGACTTGTTTCTGTATAAACATGCATAGGATTGTGCCTTTAGTTGCAAACAAACAGATCTCTGCACATACTTAGGGATAGGCTCGGCTTCAAATATCTTGCACATGCAACGAACATTATTTCCAGGAGAGAATGGTATCATTCGCACATCATTATTTTTATTTGTATTTGATCATTCATGCTCTTGTACGAGAAAGTGTGTATGAAGTAACAGGTATATTTTGTTCCTGCTACATGCTTTAGAATTACATAGCTGATATGACTACTTTCTAATACAAGAGTATGACTCTCTGCAAAGGTAACTGCAAGGTCAACTTTGTCTACAGATTCCCTTTTAAAAGGGAATCCAGAATTTATCAATGAATTTAACAATGATTTTTTTAAAGCATCTGATTTTAATTCCTTAGCATCATTTCCCATAATTCCTTGGGCCTTGGAATGTGCATGATATCAGGGAAGCCATGCTCAAGGAAGCCACTCTTGCCACTAAAAGTCAGTTGTCTTACAGCAGCAAAATTGCCTAGTTATATTCTGGGATGTGCAATTATTTTAGATGGGCATTTTCCAATATTATACATAATGATCATGTGTAAGAAGGAAGATACATACAATACCTTTTGTGTGTGTGGTGGGGGATTGGGGTAGGGAGAGCAATAGGAGTGCATAGAATTGCCCCACTCCCTAATTTTCAGTCCCATCCAGCTACAAATTGGGCTTAGAACATTTCCGCAATGACCATCTGTGGTTACTTTTGCCCCCTGACCCTAGTATTTAGTCTTGAGGGCAGCACAGTGAAAATATATTCAGTTCCTAAAACAACATTTTGGGAATTGAAGTATGAAAAGGAAGGGTATGGGTCAAGTTGACAAATACGTGTCATTTCCTCCCTTCGCTGTCTCTCGACTGTGACTAGATTTGTGGACACACACACAAAAGTTAAAAGGGTATACTTCACATGCTCAGGAGATTTTTGCTCCTGCAGGATGCTCCTCTCCAGGGACAAAAGGAATAGAGGATATCAGAACTACAAGTGGCACTGGCACATGTAAAAAAACATTGAAGAAAACATGGTCCAGTTGAGCCCCCCCTCCCCCAAATGGCCCCTTATGCTCAATCCACTCCAAGGCACAGGGCAGGCAATGTGTTTTCCAGGCAAAGAAGCTGAAGAGTGGAGCACTGCTGTGCCCCTGTGTTGTGTGTGGGGTTTTGGTCAATCCAACATGGTACATTCCTTGGCGAGTTTAGCAAAGTGAGGCACGGGTGTGGGCCTGTGAGGGTGGAGGGAGCTTCCCCCCAGGAAAGGCCACGAGGAGACAACACGGTGCACCTGGTGAGACAGAAAGCAGCCTGCGGCCCTCCGCAGGGTCTCCTCCCACCATGTGTGGCCAAGCAGGACAGTGCAGTGCAGGCTGCCCTCCAGGAGAGGGGGCCTCGTTTGCCCATGTCCATCCAGGAGGCAGCGGAAGACTTGGTAGGTCAGGATGTGGGCTATTTGCCAACCAGGAAGAGGATGAGAGGGTGCATTTCGCTTCCTCCCCACCCTATGGTGACAATACAGACCCCGCAGCACAGTGATCAGGGCTGTGGCTTGGGCCTAAGCCCCTCCTGACCTGTAACACAGAACCAAGGAGACAGTTTAGTTGCAGTGCATTCATGGCAAAAGGAATGCAAGATGGAAGCAGCTGCGATGATGCCCAGGTAGGATTAAAAGAGCCAGAAGCATCCCACTACCTCATCTGTGGGGACATCTTTGAGGCCCCTGGAGGCATTTACCCTCTAAACCCACCAGTCTGTTAGGCATCTCCTCTCTGCGTGCTCCACACTGGAGTCTGGGTGACACCATCGGTTTCATTGGTTTGATGCTGTGGGACAGGGCTGGTGCATGAGGGTGCCATGGGCACACTGGGCCTGGGTCTTCTGAAGAGCACTGCCAGAACAGGTGGCCCCTCTGGCCAGCCTCTCCCAACCTGGAGCCTCCCGGATGCATTGCACGCAGGCCCTGGCATTGCCCTAGCCTTTCTCGTCAAGCTGGGTAGATTCACTTCCCTTGACATTGTCTTGCAATTCAACCAGAAGTCTTCAGATGCACCTTTACAAGCTGAATTTAAAGCTGAATTTCAGATACAGTCTTTGAAACATTAGTTCAATCTTTGTTTCAGATTATTTATTGGTTTTGTATCTGTTAAGTATAGCTGTGTGCAAAGCTGTTGCTTGGGAATTGGACTTCACTCCTCCCTTAGTGTACACCGAAGTTTGAAATTGTCAAAATGCTAGTTTTAGCATTAAGTTATTGTGCAGTACGCTAAAAACACCAGTTACAGTATGAAATCATGGAAGTATACACTGGGAGTACTTGAAGAAAATTATATACTGAAAACTTGTTAGCATGATAAAAAAAAGTAACATAATCTGATGTCCAGTCCCTTCACACACCAGGGGGAAAGTGTATTTAAACCCCCAAATGGCCTGAGTCCTCTGTACTTCATGGAGTGGCCTCTTTCCATACGTTCCTCCCTTTCTGCTGAGATCAGGACAGCTCATAGAAAAGGCAGGCCTGCCCCACCCCGCCTTGCTCTCAGGCAAGGCCAGAGACCTACCATTAGGCAGAGAGAGGTGGCCATCTTAGGCAGCTGAATTTGAGTGTCATGAAAAGCCAGCAAGTTAGTTATTTTATTTATTATTTTTGTGTTTTTACAGCCAGGGAAGAGAAGTTTATGGGCTTTTCTGCTTCAGGTGCCAAAATAACCCCAGCGTTGGGTACTATGCACCTTAAGTGGGGGGGGGGGGAGGAAGAGATAGGTCTTTGATTTGCACCTGCCTTTCTACCAAGGAAATTGGCACTCAAGGCAGCTGTTCTGCCTCAGGCATCAAAATGTCTTGGATGGTTCTGCTCCTGTACCTTTCATGGCTACACGGTAGGCAGAAATTCAGCAAGTGCAGCTTCGTCACTCCACATCTCCATGCTGAGGAAACCTTCACCTGTTGAATTTCTGCCTAGCACAGGAGTCCTGCACAGTGAAATGGTAGCAACTCTATTCATGGCAAGTGGCAGCATCTCTTCATTATCTACGGAGTAAAAAACGGTTTATTAAAAATGTAGTTTGGCTACAAGTTACTACCACACAAGTTCTTTAAAGAGAGATGCCAACATTCAAGATTTCCTGAAAAACATACCCCTGAAGTGGAATACCTCGTCCTAATCTAATACATGTGGTGAGAACTTTCATTATGCTGTGAAATGAACTTAACACATGCCGAGAGGAATTTTCCTCTTTTTACTGCTTGACATGTTCCAGGATGGCACCAGAGCAAGAGAAACAGAAGTCATGTTACTACAACCTAGAAAAGGATGTGTTTTTAGGGTTGTTGTTGTTGTTTTTAAGGATCATCTTACTTTTTACCATGCTGAGGTAAAAAGCACTTAATTATGTGAATACCTTGTTCCATCTATAATATGTGTGTGTGATGACTCTAAATGGGTCATCACCTGCAGGAGACAATCTCTAGCCTCTAAACCCCTGGCTCTTTTAAACTTTCAAGGAACAACGAAGCCATGAAATGGGAGGAATGTCAAGGGAGTGGGCCGGGCGGTGTGTGGCC
The DNA here is from genome assembly GCF_057233095.1 of Heloderma suspectum. Lineage (NCBI taxonomy): Eukaryota > Metazoa > Chordata > Lepidosauria > Squamata > Helodermatidae > Heloderma > Heloderma suspectum. The sequence continues at coordinate 125,990,782 of NC_139462.1, read as the reverse complement.
AGGTCACATTCACAGACATAATATGCAATGCACACACAGATAACAAAAGACAAGCACGCGTGTGCATCCGCCTCATAGCATACAGCAGGGACAGACCTCCTTTGCCAGCTTTAGCATGGTGGCAGGCCCAAGGTCTTCAGAAAGACGAATCCTCTTGAGTGAGCAGCTGCAAGAACTTGTGCACATGTTCACATGGTAAAGATCATCTCATGCTAATCCCAGGGAAGCCTGCTGGTGTGTCTCAGTGGCTTCTGCTCACTTTTCTGTGGCATGTTAACAAGGTTCAAAATTGCCTTTTTGCCAGGTCAGGAATATTTGTGATGGTAACCGTCAACCCTTGCAATACTACAACACAAGGCCTGGTTCTTACGAACTGCTGATCGGGGTCGTTGAGTCACCTGATCAAATACTCCCCTGTAGCCCAGCAAGCCCCCTCTGCATGCACATATGGAACTGGCCCAACTCGCTGACAGTTCTAGCCAAGCTGCCTACCTGGCACCTAGTGCAGGGCTGGGGGACCTCTGTGGGCCTGCGAGCTGAACTCAATTTCGGAGGAGCTCTCGGGGGCTGCATCCCAGTGGTGGGCGGAGCCAAAACACCAAACATACCAGCACATGGCAGCTTCCAGCTCTTGCTGCCAGCGCCCCAGCCTTCAGAGCAGGGGCATCTCAGCCTTTTAAGGGCAGGGGAGAACACACGCGTGAGGCTGGAAAACCCCCAGGGCGCTGGCAGCCGGGGGGAGGGGCGCAGCTGGCTGGGGGACCCCGGAGGGCCAGACCTAATTTTGTGTGTGCAGGGAGGTCTTTTGGTGCTGCGGACTCTGACTCATCAGTCCCCACTTGCAGTCTGACGTCATGGAGTCCAGAGCAACCACCTGTGCTCAGGGTGCTTCCAGACGGAGGGCTCTCTACCCTGGTGGCCTCCGGATGTGTTGGACTACAATCTTGATAATCTCCAGCTAGCATAATAAATGGTCATACTGGCTGGAATGATGGGAGTTGTAGTCCAACATGTCTGGAGGGCACCAGGGTGGGGAAAACTGATTTAGGGGGCTTCCAGCTGTTCAGCCTTTTTCCCTTAATTTATTTTCTGTGGCAAGCCAGAAGTAGTGGTGGGAAAACATCAGGGAGTTGCCAGTGAAAGATGATGATGTCTCTCCCCCCGCCCCAGAGCTAAAATTCCAAGAATGAGGTAGGGGGTGCCGCCATAAAAGTGACCTCAGTAGTTACTTCTGTCCAGGTACTCAAGTTGCACCAAATTGCAAGGCCGTGGCCTTTTAGGGGGATCCAGGTGACATCATCAGTGCACCCTGACAGGCAGCCTGGGGAAATCATGGGGGAGGTTTACAAATGGAAAACAACATCTGGACCCCCTATAAATTCCGTGAATGAAGCAGGGTGATTGCAAAATAAAACCCTCAGCAGGAAGCACCTCACGGCTGCTTTTGATTAGAAGGAACAGGGAAATACTTTTGATTGTGCTGTGCAGCATTTGTGGCTTGCACGTGAGTTCAAACAAGATGTTTCGTGTGTGTGCGCACGCGCCTAAGAGCAGGGGGAGACACGTGCCCTGGCTCTCATATACCATCAGGTGTAGCACATATACCCTAGGAGCATGGGTGGAACTACCCAGAGAGCAAGCAGTCGTGCACCGAGGTATGAGCAGAAGACAGGGCAGGTGTGCAAGCATCCTCTCCCACACATACACACCAGTGACTGAAGAAGTGGAGAACAAAGTGCTGCTGACGGACACACGGAAGAAGCGATGGCAAAGATGAGAGCCTCTGTGCTGAGAGGAGGAGGAGATCCACAGGAGATCTGGCCCTGCTGCTCACAAGATCATTCCAAGCAGCGAGTGCAGGGTGAAGGTGATGAGGAGGGTGGGATGGAGGCGGTGGGTGATGAGGGGGGGGGAGTGCAGGGAGGTGCTACACGCCCTGCTGAGCTGGGTCGTACCTTCCTCTGCGAATGTTCCTTTGCAGGCCGAGGAAAGAGAAGGAAAGAGAGAGGGCGAAGGGGTTAGCAGGTAATGTCAGATGGGTGCATCTTGGCCTAACTGCTTCCAGTCTTCGTGCCACATGCCATGGTCGGTAAGTGCAAAACCCAGCCATGCATGCAACTTCTTCTTACCGTCCAGCACAAGATACTCTCGGTGCCATTCTTGGGGAGTGCTCTTGGATGACATGGCTCCTGCCAGAACTTAAAAGGGGTGCTGGAAATGCCAAGATAGTAGGAGCAGCTTCACCTGGACCTTCACTGCTGCATACTAGTCTCCATGGCACAACAGCCTCAAATTCCTACTCTATGTATTGCATTTCTACTGGATACGTTGAGTATGAGCTTCGTCTTTTTTTTTAAAGCAAGGTTCTAGCCTTCATTGATACATGAGCAATTATATGTGCATTCTAAATGTGTAGAAAATCAAGGGTATCTGGTAGAAGTTGGCAGTAGATTAGGAAGACAGGATTTCCCACACAGCAAAGGTTCTATATTTTCCTTATTCCTCCCTTTCTGATCCTGGGCTTCTGCTACTCTGCCCTGGTTGCTTCCTCTCACCACCTTCACCTCATAGTTGTAGCTGTCCCAGCCTGCCATTCCCCAACAGATTGCAAAAATAAACTTGAAAGGAAAGAATCCAAATTTTGCAAGCAACCCTTCCCTTGAAGTGCATTTTGATCAGCTCATGGTATATTTGCACTTTTTAAGAAGTCCCTAAAACAATAGAACTCCAAATGCCTGAAGGGGATAATCTGGGGTGAGACCTGAAGATACTTCAGAGAAAAAGTTGCAGGCCTGGAAAGAAGGTGGTCAGCTCTAGTTGCTAGAAACGGAAGGGCCCTGTAACACCTTCCCTCCCTCCATGCCCCAAACTTCCCTCTCCTTCCAGCATCCAGAACAGCAGTGCAGCAGGGCCTGGTGCGTCTTGTTTTCCAAAGCAGTCGTGAAGACAGATGGGCACATATAGCATCCAATGCCAGCAATGAATTCTGTGGGAGGGGATCTTGGGGGGGGGGGGTCGAGTGGGGCACCATTCCTTTTGTAGAAGCCAGTTCCTGCAGCTCATGCCTTCACTACTCGCTGAGTCGCCTAGAGAATGGCACCTGTCCTAGATTTCAGAACTCTCTTGTCCCCCACCCCACCTCCACGCCAGCATCCCCACTGCCACCAGTTTTGGATTCATGCGGCTGTCCTTTCAGACACTCTTTCTTCATCCATGCAAGTGTCAGTCATGCAGAACCTCAAACAGTGAGTCTCTTCCAGCCAGTCTGCAACTGCGGCTGCCCTCCTCCTCAATGCTGCCTTTGCTCTTCCCACCTATGCTGAATAACGGCCACCCTCCAAACATCCCCACCCCCTAAGTGGACAGTGTGGTCTATAAAGGCCATGTTTACATGATCCAGTATCAAATGACACCTCTGCCCAAAGCAAAACGACAGGGTTGTTGGACCTCAAACTTCCCCCACAGTAATGTGCAGCCAGATCACCTGGGTGAAGCTGAAGTCCAGTTCATTAAAGGAGAGAGATGCTGAGAGCAGGAAAAGGGGATACTTGTGCCCCAACTGAAAGCAACACAAAATGAGAGCACTTTTAAACTCCCCCCCCCCACCAACCACAGCCTGTCAATCACTCACAGACCACATGTCCAAGCAGGAGGAGGGGCTGTGTTTCAACTGCTGCAAGTCCAGCCAGAAGGGCTGAACTGGCACAGGAGGGCAAGCTACTTTCACATCAGAACTGCAACAGCAGCACTGAACCCCTGCAACTGGAAGTATCAGTCAATGAGCGACTTCCTCCTGAGTTTCCTGCCACAGTCACAGATCCCATTTAGAAGTATCCTAAGACCCATTTTGTATACTACTTTTACTGGCAGCAGTGTCATCCCGAAACAATGTTAATACATCCTTCATAGTGAACTTTTTCTTCCAATATGTCCACATGTGGCAAGAGTTGGGATTTTCCACATCAAAACAAATCCTATGTACTCCATGTTCGTTCTCCCCGCCCTCTCTACAAACATTGTAAATACTGGCTGTCACCACAAAAGGGCGCCTTCAGTCTACACAACATGCACCATGATGCAATATGGGCTGGGGCAAAGAGTAAACCTGACAAGTGGGCTTAAAAATAGACCTGTGGAGAGCCCCCAAAGATTGGCTGCAGTAGCCATACCTGGGCAGGAGGTGGAGCCAAAGATGTCTCCTTGCAAGGGGCCCCTGCTAGGGATGTACGAAAGTCACTTACCTTTTCACGGATTCTGTTCATGGTGGGGGGGAGGCGATCCGGTCCTCCCCCCCGGAATCCTTGATGGCTGGCTGTGCTCCGCGGCAGCTCCGCGGAGCAGCCAGCCAGGCCCAGGCCAGGGCTGTCCACAGCCAGATTTCCGGCCGCTGAGGGCTCTGGGTAAAAAAAAAAAAAAAACACGTACGCAAATGGCGGCGGCTACAGCCACCGCCATTTGAGTTCCTTATTTTTCGCCATCTTAGTCTACATAAATATTTACGTAGACTAAGACAAAGAAAAGAAAGGGGAACGCAAATAGCATATTGGGCGCTTTTTGCGTTCCCCTTTCTTGTCTTGTCTTAGTCTACATAAATATTTACTAATACTAATATTAGTAAATATCAGTAAATATTTACGAATACTAATACTAATTTACTAATATTTACTAGATTAAGATGGCGAAAAATAAGGAACTCAAATGGCGGTGGCTGTAGCCGCTGCCATTTGCATACACTTTTTTTTTAACCCAGATGTGATAGGCTACATAAATCTTTACGTAGCCTATCACGTCTATGGGGGAAAAAAAAGAAAAAAACACAGACTGTAAATGGTGGCAGCAGCAGCCAGTCAGAAGACCAGCCGCCGCCGCCACTGGAGCTGCCGCCGCCCGAAACATCCGCCCCAGGTAAGTCTTGTCCCGGGGGGGGATCCGCGGGGGGGCGGGGGTGTGGCAGGCCATTCCGCCACAGATTTCGGGGGGCCGAATGCACTGGCATTTGGCCTCACCAAGATCCGTGGCGGAATTGTCTGACATCCCTAGCCCCTGCTAGGGATGTCAGAGAATTCCGCTACGGATCTCGGTGAGGCCAAATGCCAGTGCACTCGGCCCCCCGAAATCTGTGGCGGAACGGCCTGCCGCCACCCTGCGGATCCCCCCCGGGACGAGACTTACCTGGGGCGGATGTTCCGGGCGGCAGCGGCTCCAGCAGCTGGTCTTCCGACCGGCTGCCGCCGCCGCCATTTGCAGTCTGGTCGTTTGGGTTTTTTTTTTTTTTTTTACAGAGACGTGATAGGCTACGTAAAGACTTACGTAGCCTATCACACCCCGGTTAAAAAAAAAAACGCGTACGCAAATGGTGGCGGCTACGGCCGCCGCCATTTGCGTTTCTTATCTTTCGCTTAGTCTGTGTAAATATTTACGTAGACTATTACGGCGAATCAAAAAGGGACGCAAATAGCGCCCACTACGTAGACTAAGATGAAAAATAAGGAATGCAAATGGTGGCGGCCGTAGCTGCCACCATTTGTGTACACCGATTTTATGTTTTTTTTACCCAGCAGCCACTGCAACCGGAAATCTGGCTGCGGATGGCCCTGACCTGGCCGGCTGCTCCGCGGAGCCGCCACGGAGCAGAGCCAGCTGTTGAGGATTCCGGGGGGGAGGACCGGATCGCCTCCCCCCGCCGTCAAGGATTCCAGGGGGAGGGACAGAATGCCTCCCCCCACCCACCATGAACAGAATCCGCAAAAAGGTAAGCCAGTTTCGTACATCCCTAGCTCCTGCTGGTGCCTCCCTCCGCTGGGCAGCCCAGGCTTCCCACACTTCCCAGCCACAGGCAACTGCAGGCTGTCCGGGGGTGGATGCAGACCACCGGCTGGTGCCTCACTTCATGGCAAGAAGTCCACCAGGTGCCCACCTCCCGCCCTCACCTCCTGCCTTCACCTCCCGCCCTCACCATCCCTCCCCACCCATTCATGGCCATTTCCTGAAACTGTTGAGAAGGACCAGGGCCCTTGAGAAAAAAACCCAGCCAAGCTCTCAACCACTCCTCTGGCCCTCTTTTTCCCACTAAGGGCTCTGTAGAGAAGGAAGAGGGAACTGGCCACAGGGCATCAACCCATCAGGCAAGATTGCTCCCTGTCCCCAATCCAGGCATTTAACTGGACTGTCCCAAACAATGAGGCTTTAGGAATCCCTCGGGATGTGCCTACGGAAACATGGCAAGCATCTATGCATCATGGAAACAAGCTGGCAAGTGTGTTTGCATGACAACTTCTATAGCCATCTGAAAACCATGGTTGCATGTATCCAACCTGAGAGAAAACTGCAAAAGCTGAACTTGGGGCTGTGCCTTGAGTCAGCTGCCTCTTCCCCAGAGCTGAGTGTAGGTGGTGCAGAGGCTCACTGCAAAGGGCACTGGAGCACAGCATGCAAGAGAAGAGAGCGCCTCCAAGCAGCACAGCACAAGGGCACAGCAAATTGGGAGGCGCAGCATGCGCATGTTGACGCTGCTTACTTAAATCCCCATCCAGTGCCGCCAAGGACAATAGCAGCCACCAGGATAGCTCCAGCGATGGAGCCAATAATGATGTTGGTGCCACTGGGACCTATGGAGGAACAGAGGACAAAAACTGTAAAGGGCGGCTCAACAATCTGTGTATTGAATTTACACTGCAATGGCTGTCACCTCCATTAGCAGCCTGATCTGGTGAGAGAAAGAATTGGAGGGGCCATAGCTCAGTGTGACAGAGCACATGTTCTGCATGCAGAAGGTCCCAGGTTCGATCCCCAGCTTCTCCAGGTAGGGCAAGGAAAGAATCCGGCCTGAAATCCTTGAAAGCCGCTGCCAGTCAGTGTTGACAATACTGGGCTAAATGGACCAAGGGTCTGACTCAGTATAGGCCAGCTTCCTACGTTCCTAAATCCAGACATAAGCATTATTGTGGGTATAAGAACTCCTGGCTTTAAACCGCTCATTTAGATTGGCAACCAGAAAAAGGGGGTGTTTCTAAACAGCTGGAGCTGTGTAATTCTTGGACAGTCTCCCAGAAATAATTGCGAGAGAAAGGAATTTTGTTGTGTCCAAAACAGAGCCAGAGAAATAGATGACAATAATCTCACGATAGGTAATCAGTTTTCCCCAACCCTACAGGGAACTTGAGTATAAGAGTGTAAGATTTGGTGAAGTTTCCAAGGAAGGGAGCTATACAATTGGAGCATTTCTCCCTCCCTTCCTCATTACTTCAGAGATTGTCATAACCCAGACAGAACATTTGAGAGCTGACAACAGACTGAACTGAAGGATCTTCACTGGGAAGACAGAGGAAGGTCTCTGCTAAGAGGCTACCATATTGAAAGCTGGGGCATCCCAGCCCAGCCCAGCCCAGCCTGCTCATACTGGTTTGTACTTACGTGTGATGAGGCTCTAGCCATTTCCAAGAGAGCCTCATTCTGCAAACTTACCCTTGTACTTTTCTGTCTCCCCTGTAGGCTTTGGCTCTGGGATAGGGTCATAGACGCTGCAATCTTTTCCTGTCCAGTCGGGAAAGCAGATGCATTGGCCCTCATTGCTGCAGACCTGTAACCAAGGAACAGCATGCATGGTCCCTGAAGACATTCCTGTGATGTCTTGTCAGAATCTGAAAAATTCCCACTTGGGCTGTTTTAAAAAGAAGCAAGTTGATTTCCCCTATGGTGGTATAGATACCATTACAAGATGGGATTTCAAAAATTACTTACCATCTCCAGGAATAGAAACTGTCACAAAACATAGTTTTCTAGCCCTTTTAGCCTGGGGAGTGACTATATTTGAATGAGACTATTGTGGAATAAATTCAATGTGTCCATCAATTTTGTTTTTGGCATCAGATAATATGCATATAATTAATGGCATATAATTAATATATGAAACATATGGACTGGGTCATGATGTACTTCTGTGAACCTTAATTGCTTGCTAACATCTGAAAGGTCTAAAGAAAACACCTCCCCAAACCCAGCTTTCCCACGAGGAAAATAAAGCCAAGGAAACCAAAGTAGATGATTCAGCGTTTGCATTTGTGTAGGTCATACTCCTACATACATGCTAAAAGCAAGACATTCACCAAGTGCCACGTCGCCATGCTTGCAGTTCAATGGCAGTGCAAAGAGTGGCACCACACTTGCAAGTTTTACCCCGTGGTCAAAGCAGATCTGGCCACCCCAGCTGCCTGGGCAGGTGCTGAAGTTAAAGGCAGACACAGGGAGGCATTTGCGATCAAGACACAGCATGCTGGGCCCACAGGGTGTCCCGTCTTCCACGTAGCTCAGATCCGTGCCATCCACAAGTTGCACATGGCCGCCCCTAGGAGATGGAAAAAAAGAGTGCCACTGTGTGAGTGGGATACCACATTGCCCCAACACATGAAAGAGGAAAGGCTTCTTAATTATGCTGGTGAAGAGGAGTGGGGAGGCATCTGCTGGCCACTTCTTTTAACCGTTCCCTTAATACACTGCGGTGAAGGACACCAGCAAATCACATGGCAGTGGTGGTTCTGTGGCTGCAGGACAGTGGTAGCCAGATATTTTCCATTTGCTCACAGAAAAGCACTGGGGGAGGGGGTATTCACCCCCTACCCCTTGAGCAGTTCTCTCATTCAGCCCACTCAGCCCTCTACAGTGGCGGGCGGGGGAACATCCTCAGTTTAGAGCCTTGAGGGAAGGAACAGCTGGGGGGCAGGAGGACTGCTAAGCAGGAAGCTGCCCCGAGTCCTTTGCTGCTGCTCATATTGGGGGAGGCGGGAAGGAAAGAGCTCATGTCTGAGCTTGCAGGAAGCAAGTGAGTGCCCAGCCCAGTCTGGCTCCCACCAGCTGCTGCGCCGTTCAAAGGTGGCTTCCAGTCAGAGGGCTCCCAGCACTACCACCCAGAAGGGGCAGGACAGCAATGCCATCTTTTTTTCCTTAACGGATTTTCTGCAGTAAGGAAAAAGATGAAAAAAGGATGGGAAAACATGGGAGGGTTACAAGTGGAAGTGCCCAAGGAGTCAAAATTAGCTTATTTTGGCCATTCAAAGGGCTAAAAAGCTTCAAAATGGCCACTCCAGATGCCATTTTGTTTTTGTTTTGTAAATATTCTTTTTTTAAAATTTGGGGGGACGGCAGGGGGTGGTGGGGCTGCATGTTGCTCACCCCTGGTATATACCCACGTGTGTGTCCATTGCGAGGAAATCCGGCCCTTTGGGAGCTCAACGGATTTCCCCAGAGCCTCCAGCTCGGCTTGCATTCATCCAACAGGATTGAGCGGAAAGGGCAGCCAAGGCGGTGGGGTGGGGTGGGCAGTACACCAAACCTGCAGTGTCATGCTCACAACTCAGGACTTACTTCTGAGTAAATATGCAGAAGAGCAGGCTGCAAAAAATAAGTTGTGCTGCAGTCTTACGCATGTTTTCCTGGGAGTAAGCCCCATTGAACATAATGGAACTGAGTAGGCATATATAGATTGTATAAATGAACAGTATATATTCCCCACACACACACGCGCACACACAATTCACTCCTGCTTTAAATACAACTTGTCATTCCATTGCTGGATAATGGCAACTGACAAACAAAATATCGCCAGATTCTTTCCTCTGCAACCACATGAACAGACTTCTCCCAAAGAGTTGGATGAGGAGGAGAAGGAGAAAAATAAATTCTCCTGTCTGTTTGTATAAAGTCGAATACCGTTCAGAACGCCTCTTACCTACCACCCTCCCCTCTTGAGAATTCACCAACACTTGTTCTGGATGGAATAAAGAGGAGAAAGGGTAAGGGAGGGAACAAGAGGAAAAGAAAAATGGCAACTGGAAGTAGCGGTGAGGAGAGATAATTCCCCAAGCCAAGTAGCTCTTTTCAGATGGACAGCACTTCATAGGAATTGGGGCGGAGGGTGTGTGAGGGTTGTACATACCTTAATTAACTTTATGAGCTGAGGTGGCTGACGGCATTTTGTTGTTGTTGCTTTTTTTAAACAGTAAAACTTATTAAGCCTCACCAGCGTACGGGCATAGCTCAGTGGTTGAGTACATGGTTTGCATGCAGAAGGCCCCAGGTTCAATTCCTGGTATCTCCAGGTAGGGCAGGGAAAACTCCTGCTGGAAACCCTGGAGAGCCGCTGCTGCCAGTCAGTGTCAGCCGTACTGGGCTAGAGGGACCCAGGGACTGACTCAGTATAAGGCAGCTTCCTCTGTTCCTATGGCAGTGCGATGAGGCACTCTGTACACAGCCTCCCCAGCACTTCCCAGAACATGTCATACCATCCTAGCCCTGCTTTTGATATAATCTGCTGCCTGCAGTTACGTGGGAGAAATTAAAGGTGGAGGAGGGAAAAGAAGTTTGTGGAGAGTAAGGCTGAATCTACACGTAGCAGTTTGACTGTGATCATACTGCAGAGATAACTATTGGTGCCCACTGGTGTCACGTGCATCAAGAGTTATCACTGCAGTATGATCACGGTAAAACTGCTATGTGTAGATTCAGCCTAATTAAATCCTTCACTTTGCTGAACCCATTAAGCTTCTGTAGAACCCAGAAGTTCCAGTCTGAAGCAGTAAAATTGGATGCTGTATGAAATAGCAGTATTCCGCAGGTATTTCCTGCCCTTCCCCCACCCTCTTCAAACTTTCTTTGCATGCAAGCTCCCAGCAGTGGGCATGTAAGAGTAGAAAGGTAGGGAGAGAAGGGAAAGCAAAACAACGAGCAGACTGTGGAAGGGAAGGTGGCAGTGTCTCCTCTAGTTTGAAAGGCTTCTGCCCTCATACTACATCCCCTACTGGGCTGCCAAGGGCAGTGAGTCCTAATGCCTCCACTTCAAGGCTGCTGAGCTCAGAGGGAAGAGGAAAGCTTGTACTGAGGCAGAAGATGTTACTGGGGTATCTTAAAAAGATGGAGGGAACATGCCCAGGTGTGACCCACCATGACAGCACCCATCTCCCACTGCTACACATAGCATCAGCAACTGTATTGGCAGTCGGGCCAACATTTTGCATACTCTACAATGTGCCAGACCCAGTGTCATTTGGGGGCATTTGGGGGTGGTGGCTAGGAGTGCCTTTTACCAGCTCTGGCGGGTGAGATGGACATTCCTGGACAGCTTGACCACTGTGGTCCATACATTGGTAACTCAAAACTGGATTACTGCAATGTGCTTTATGTGAGGCTTCCTTTTCAGCTTGGTTCAAAAGCTACAGTTGGTGCAGAATGCCTCAGCCAGGTTGGTAATGGAAACAGTTTATCACTTGCAAATTGCACCTACGGTGAGGGAACTGCGCTGGCTGCCCATCTGCCATGGGCCCAGGTTTAAGTTTTGGTACTTGCTTACAACTCCGGGAGAGAGCGGAGGACAGGCAGGCCTGGCGTGCTATGGTCCATGGGGTCACAAAGAGTTGGACACAACTTAACGACTGAACAACCACAACTTGCTTACAAAGCCCTAAACAACTCAGGAACAGGATACTTAAAAGATCACCTGACCTCCTACCTGTGTGTCCAGTTGCTGCACTCATCAGGAGATACCCTCCTGGTGATGCCTACAATAATGGAAGTCTAGTCCATGATGACTCAGATAGGGCCTTTAGTATTGCAGCACCTACTCTCTGGAACCCCCTAGCACTTCCAGTTTGATAGGCACTGACCCTCCTGGGTTTCTGGCACCTACTGAAAATGTACTTGTTCCAACAAGCTTTCCCAGAATGGTGATCTTGTCTTTCCTTGCTGAACTGCTATTGTCTCTTCCAAGTTTTATACAGTACTATATTGTGGTTTTCATACTGTATTATAGGGCCATTGTAGCTAAATTGCATCCTACCATTATAATCAGAAATCAGGGACAGTAGGTTCTATAGCTTATACTGAGGAAACAGCTCAATGGACTGATCTGAAACTTGGCAGTATAGGAGGGGTGTGTTTGAGGACAGTCCGTGCTGATTTTGAGATAGAAAGGGCAAGAAATGGCGTATTTATTGGAGTTTGATGAGTGCCCACCAGCAGTTTGACAGGTATTGTCTGATCTCCTCCCTCGCCCCCACCAGATTTAAATTGGGTTTACTTTGTAGTAATTTTTCTCTATTTGCACAGTGTCTTTTTGGGAAACAGTTTGTCATCTTAGCTAAGGGTGAAGGTGTAGTATGTGCTGTACTCAGGAGTACTCAGTATTTGTAAATTTTGGAAAAAAGTGTGCTTTTTCACCCCATTTTAGCATATGTAGTTGATAAGGTCATATTTGCAGGATGGGAGGGGGGGGACAGAATGGAGTGCTGAGTAGTATCAGCCTTGTAGATGGGACAGGCTATAGAATGTGGCTACCAGGGAAACAAGGGTGATTTTTTGGCCTGAGAGCGGCCTCTTTCTTCATTTGGCTCCATGCATACGTTGAAACTGCTAGACCTCAACACAAGTGCTTGGCTTTTACCTTGTATCTTATAAGGGAAGGGGCTACAAAGGAAGGGGCAGAGGGCCTAGTTACAGGGGTGGCTCGAATTGACAAGGCCCAATTCTTTTTTCTTTCTCCCATTGTCAAAATAGGCTGCTTGATTCTACTGTGTTTCCAACTATATGGCAAAAAAATTTTCTTGGCAGGGCTGTGTGTGAAATCAGAGCAGCATTCAAATGCAAAGAGAGTTTCCCACCTGCCTGGCCCTTTAACTAACTACTGCAAGCCAAACTAAACAGGTACAGCACTTCAGCCATATGAAAGTCCACTACAGGGGAAGCTCAGCCTGTTGAAATGTCTCATTCAGTCACACGGGGAGGAGGAGGGGAGGGGGGAGCCCCTATTAGTGTGTTTCAGAAATGTGAACTGTGGGGGCCGGGGTGGGGTGGGTGGCCCCTCTCGTCCAACATATCTGGTCTTTATTAAAGCAAAAAGCCAAAGGGGACCCCACGAGGAATGCCCAAAAAGCCAAAAGCAAAGGGACTGACAAAAGGGAGTTTTCATTCAATGAAAACGATTCCGGCACATTTTGGACCATACACAGGTCCTTCTTCAGGGCAGTCTGGTATAAGGTAACTAGTGTTGTTTGCTTGCCAGACGCCAGTCTCCTATGCTATGTTTTCATTGAATTCAACATCCTTTTCATCTACCCCTTTGCTTTTGGCTTTTTTGGCATTCATTATTCAAGCACACCTCCTTGTACATTCACTCTAAACCTGCTCAGCTGTTGATTCAGAAGAAAAGGTTTTAAAGCCTGTTCAGGAGGTCAGTGGTGCTTACTCCCAGAAAGCAAGCAAGCACTTTCCTGGCGGCAGCTGCCACATGCACGTACAAACGCGTGTGTGTGGCATACACGTACCAAAGACTTTTATTCCATTTGATGTCATTGGTGTGTGAGTGTGTGTGTGTGTGTGTGTGAGAGAGAGAGAGAGAGAGAGAGAGACTGCCTCTGAATGTGGAGGTTCCATTTTGCTGTCAAAAGAAGCAGGCATATATCAGCTTGCAATCTTAGCAAGCGGGGGCTGAAGGAGAAAGCAGGTGAGCTGTTTCAAAGATGAAAAACTCATCCCTCCTCTACTGAGTTTTGCAATCCACTTTAAAACAACTCATCATCATCACCATTTTCATTTTTGGAGGGAAGATTTGCCTCTATCACAGGCTCAGTGAGTTCCAGCTGCTCAACCCCACTCTGTTTAATGCTATTGGTGGATGTGAGAGAGGTATACTTTACTGCCACTGAACATGGAGATTCCATTTTTCTGTCAAAGTCACAGTGTGCAACCCTGATGAGTAGAATGGAGGGGAAAACAAAAAGACTAATTTTTAATTTTTTAAAAAAGAAATTGTATAGCTCCTTCCAAAAGCAGATACTTAAATTACCACCCTCTCATGGGTGACAGAGACAACAGAGGGGCACCTAGTATGAGATTACAAGCTTAGCAATTAGTGACTGTACAATAAAGCAAGTGAGTTTAAATCCATTAGCATTTAGCAGCATCTTTTTTTACACATACACACACACACAAAGGAAAAAGAGACAGCCTCCATGTTTAGAGGCAATATACCTGTGATTGCAGGAGAGAAGAAAATAATACTTTGAAATGTAGATGACCTTGACCCCCATCTTAATCTAGTAATCCTAAATTAGAAATCCCTGTTGCAATTATACAGTGGAACAGAGAAATCTTTTAACATTTACTGATTTGGAGAAAGAGAGAAAGGCCCAGTCTACACAGCCGATTTAGTGCAGAGTGAGAGCACATCAGAGTTGTTCATGACAGATGACGGTCTCACCAATAGCGCACCTTTTTTTCTTAAATGCAGGTCCCACGTGGTGTGCCCCATCCCCCTGTATTAAATCCTGGGCATGCCTCTGTGTCCTGGCTGTGACCAGGCAGTGACATGGTCAAGGGGTGGGGCTGCCCCTCTCCCGCCTCTCTTTTTCTCTATTCGCAGTAGGGCCTTTTGGATAAAGGCTTTCTTTGCACTTTGCACTACCTGCCGTTGCTTCCTCCTTTCATTATATTGCAGTACTGCTGTTTTCCCATTCATAATATGTAGCCTAGCACAGTAGCCGCTTTCCCCATTCACAGTATGCAGCCTGTTTTCCCCATTCAGAATAGCACAGTAGTGCTGTTTTCAAGAAGTCACAATAGCAAATTAACTGCTTTCCCCATTCGTGGTATGCTGTCTGTTTTTCCCATTCACAATAGTGCAGTATCTTTTAATCTTTCACAATATCCCAATGGTGGATGAGAGGGGAGAGATGTTGGGGGAGGTACAGGGGTTTAATTCAGCACTTCCAGTAAATTTCCCTGAGCAGAAAAGCATGGACAGGGATGGGAAACAAGCCTCTCTAATTTGCTGATAGGGGTGTACGGATTCCCCACCATCTGTTCCGGTGGGGAATCCGTGGGGGCGGGGGAGGCGATCCATTCCTCCCCCGCCCCGGAATCCCCCAGTGCGGTTCCGCTCCGCTCGGATTCCGGGGGGGGGGACTGGCTTAGGGGCGCTTACCTTCCCTCCTGCCAGCCGCCGCCATTCGCCTCCTCCCTGTCCCTGCCGATTGCCATGTCTTAAAAAAAAAAAGGCGATCAGGAGGATGTGCCCATAGACTTAAACACAAATAGAGTCATGAATCTTGCATATAAGTCTATGTGTCCGTAGGCTTATATGCAAGATTCACAGCTCTATTTTGCGTAAAAGTCTATGGGCACATGCATGACTCTATTTGCGTATGAGTCTATGGGCACATCCTCCCAATCGCTTTTTTTTTTTTTAAGACATGGCAATCCGCAGGGACAGGGAGGAGGGGAATGGCTCTGGCTGGCAAGAAGCAGACAAGTGCCATTCTGCCTCCAGTCCTCCTGGAGCGGAGGTAAGTGGTCCTGATCCACTGTGGATTCCTGAGGCTGGATTCCTTGAAATCCAGCCTCATTTGAATCCACAGTGGATTTCTCTGACATCCCTATTTGCTGAGCAGCACCTACGGGGTTGATGATGTTCAGTTCTACTCCATCCACCTAACCCTGAAGTAGGGGTTTTCAAGTGCTGTGTGAGCCGTGAAAGCAGGTTTTTAGGTTTCTTGCTTTGTGTGCCTCTGACAGACCAAAGCAATTTCATGATGTCCGGATATAACCAGAAAGTGTTTCTCATTCCGCTGCATAATCTAAATGGGTGAAGCAGCTACTGCGCTATTGTGAATGACTGAAATACCACTACTATGCTTTTATGAATGGGAAAAGAGGCTAAATATTGTGAATGGGAAAGCAGCCCTACTATGAATGGGGGAAAAGAGGGAAGGGGGGGGAAGGGGGGAAGGGGGTGGCCCCACCCCTTGACCAGTTCACTGCCAGGTCACAGAAATAGGCAGGGGGAAGGGCACACTGCAGCGCAACCATGTAGGAGCCGCATCTAAGGAAAAATGCACTAAAAGGACTTCCTAAAAATGCGCCTTTTCCAGAGGGAAGCTGTGGGGTTGCTGCAGACTGGCAAGAGCGTCATCTGTTGCGAACGACCCTGACGGACTCTTGCTCCACATCAAATCAGCTGTGTAGATTGGGCCCAAGGGCTACTGGGAGATTGCACCCCACCTACCACCCGGGAAGAACTTCATGGCAAGAGGAAGCCAAGACTCGTCCCTCAGCCAGAGAAAAAGCAGCTTTTGTTTCCCCAGCCCCTATCAGAAAGAATACTCAGCTTCAACTGCTAGTTGCCCTGGGACTGCAGGACCAAATGGAAGCATGGTCTTCCCCGCCCCCACCCCTCCACCCGAGAATTAGACCGCCCGAGATGGGCAGTGCGTGTTTTGGATTATTACAACATGTTGCTTGTAAGCTGCATTGAGAATCATTTAATCGACAGACAGGGTATAAATCTTCAAAATAAAGTTGGGTTTAAAACTGCTGCTGTTTTTAGCTTGAAATTGGATTGTTTTATGTGTAATTTGGTGGGAAGGTGGGAGCCTAAAAAAGGCTCTGGCAGTTCCAATGTCTGCTGTTGATGGCAAGAAAGAGCCATGAGGGCTCCAAGCATTGTTTCTGCTAATGGACCTACAGACTAGCACTGTGTGTCTGGGAGCCTGCCTCCTCCCCCACACTGCCTTCCCCAACCTGGTGTCCTCCAGAAGTTGTTGATCTCCCTGACTGACCATGCTGCCAGGGGCTGATGGGAGTTGTAGTCCAAAGCATCAGGGGGGCACTGGTTTTGGGGAGGCCTGCTTACATATTTGAAAACAAGCAGATATCACAAAAGCACAGTCAGTTTCCACTACTCTTTCCTCACAAGGAAACTGACCCTGTAGTGGTTGTCCCTAAAACTTCCTACTGCTCTAGAAGTGGGGGGAGCTACAGAAGCCAAACATTTGCTACCTGAGACTATTTAGTTGGTAGGTGAACATCTAGTTGATCCTACTTCTAGATTTCAAAGGTTCTTCTTTATTAGAAAACAGTGGGTTCAATTCAAATGTAACATATTTGGGCTTGGATCACCCCCCTCACCATTAAAAAGTGTATGTGTGTGTGTATATATATATATATGTATGTATGTATATACGTGTGTGTGTACATACATACATACATACAAAGATATCTTAACCATATGGAAAAGTGGGGTGAAGAATATGTTTAGGGGACATGATCCTACACTACTGTAGAGTGAGAAAGAATCTGCAGGCCAGATTTTTTTTGGGGGGGGGGTGTTTCTTCATTATCCACAAATCTTCCTGTCTTTATGCCCCAGATACATTCTTCAGAAGGTTGGCATGCCAGAGAGACAGAGAAACGACGAGGGATATAGAGTGCAAGATCCCACTAACCTGCAGTCAACATAACGCTTCTGGTGGTAGAAAGTCATTGTGGTGATTTCTCCGAGAACTTCACCGACACGTGGAGAACCTGTCACGTTGGCACAGAGGAGGTATCCACACAGCACATCCCTGAGGGCAGGGGGAGGAGAGACCCATACAGCATAAGAAGAGGTTGGATTCTACACCAGTTTACTGGTTGCAACACTGTGGCCACTTGCCTCTGTGGTCTGGTGCAGTGCATTGTAGGAAGGGAATACCGTGCATTATGAGACAGGGAGAAACTAGATTACTCACTGCTTGATACATGGTACCCAGCGGTGCCCTTCACGCCCACAGTTCCCTCGTTCAGTACCTTCGACATTCAGTTTCTCATAGCACAACCTTTCAGCTGAAGCTTGAGTCCCAGAGAAGCAAGAGAGACAGACAGTAAGGGCAGGCCAAAGAACAAAAAAAAACCACACTCCTCCACACCCTGAGCCCGGCAAGCTTTACATTCCCAGACAGAACTAGTAGTTTGTCCAGCCAGCTGCTTTGAAATGAACTCTGGTGAAAGCACATAAAAATGAGGGATGGAGATGCTTCCTGGTTGGGCTTTCCTGGGACCAAACATTCCTTTCAAGAGACGTGTGCTCTATAAAGGCTTTGCAACGAATAGAGTGTAATCTACCCTTGGTCAGCAGGTGATACTGGCACTCTCAGAGGCTGGGGGAGGAACTCCATTCCGTCTGTTGGTTTGCCATTGTGCCGCCCGCTGGGACATCCCTCCGCCAGCCTGGGGTGTGGAAGGCAGTTCTTTGCCAGGCCCCAGATGGGTGAGAATTTTGGATTTAGAAACAAGCGAGCAGCAAATGTTTGTGTTATTATTACAAATAAATCATATCTGCATTAAAAAGGCGAGGCGAGAGTGGGAAATGAGTCCAAAATGTGTCCACCAATTTTTACTTTTGGGGAGGCAAATTTTCTGAACTGAATGGTCCAGAGTTGGATACAGTTATGAAGTTATATTTTGGTACCTAGCCTGACTTTTTATTGGTTTATAAGCCTCTCCAGAAGCCTTTTTGGCTGAAGAACAGGATAAAAATGGCTTCAAATAAATAATTAATACAGAGTACTGTCTTGTTCACCGAGGTCAACAAAATACTTTCTCCCTCCTCACTTCCGGGGAGGGGGGGACATGGGGGGGGCTACCACAGCTGGAAGGGAAAGGGCATTGAGTTATGTCCCAATTCAACTTTTCATCACTTTATTTGATGAGCAAGACTGCAATTTATTCCTAGTTGGATTATCTAATGATCTCCGAGGATTGGCTGTTGTTGTTTTCGTCTCCTTCTCTGTTGTCATTTGTATTGGGCAGTGTGTTTGTGTGTGTGTGTCTTTCTTCCCTCACATGCATGCAGCTTGAGTCATTCAGAGCCATTTGTCTCCTTGGGTGTCTTTGGTTCATGCATTCACTCTCTGCTTGTGGGAAGCTGTGATCTGGATTGTGGGAAGCTGTGATCTGCAAACACTGAACAAAGGGGGAGTGATCTGAGATGGTAGTGGCCGACCCTGCCATTAGGCAAAGACCTGGACTAAGGTCTTCCAAATTTACAATTCCATTGTGAGCATTCTGAGGTCATCTTGTCACAAAGCCACACTGCAAATCAGTGCCAGTTTCAGTGAGCAATCAACCTGAGGAGAACCACTTGAGAGACTGTGAACGGCAACAGCTTTAAGCTCTGGTGTCTTGTTATGAAACTGCCCAGTTATCAGGATCTTCAGGAGAGGCTCTCTTGTGGGTACCACTGCCTGCCGAGGCTCATTTGCCAGGCACCCGCGAAAGGGCCTCCTCCTGCATTACTCCCAAACTGTGGAATGTGCTCCTTCAAGAACTACAATTGGCCTCTAGTCCCTTGACTTTTAGAAAGGGTCTGAAGACTAGCGTTTTTATTCTGGCCTTTTAAATTATGTAGTTATCTTAATGTTTTAATGTTTTGTGTTTTATCATTTTATGCTTTTATTGTTTTAAATTGTTGTGCGCTGCCTTGATGGCTTTTTAGCAAATACAGGGATATATAAATATTAATAACTAAATGGATAATTTCTTTTAATTATTTTTCCAATTCCTTGAAATGTTGCAAAGTCCTTGTCCCCTTCTCTTAGCTTGGCACTGGAGTAATCAGGGTGAAGATGTGAGAAGGAATCAGAGCTGTACACAGACATTCCGAGAGAGATTGGCTGAGCATCACTGAGAATCAGGCCTATCGTTGGATGATTTTTGAAGACAATCCCTCCCTCCCCTGAGCCATTCCTTCTCTCTGGATTAAATAGCTTCCTTTCTTTGTGAACATCTCTTGGGGATGGCAATGAAAGGGAAGGCTGATCAAGGCATGGCTATCCACTGACTAGTGATCTTCTGGTGCTGAACCCTCATGAGCCTCAACCCTTGTCACAGCCTCAAGATCGTCTAACACTGTCCCCACAGACTCAAACAATTAACCACCTCCAGCTGAGGCTGCCAGGTCTGGGGCTGAAACAATCCATTCCCCCCACCCATCTTTCCCACCTGCTGTAGCAAGCAGGACTTTTAGTTATGGCCCACTGTCAGTGAGAGAGAACAATGGGCCAATGGAATAAATATCGAGATGGGAGACAATACATCCTCCCTGCCCTGTTGCATGTTTTTAAGCTAGAGGTCTGGAGCTGGAAACTCGATTTCCAGCTGCCACCATACACCACCCACTGATGTTTCTGGGCATATGATGTCCTATGAATTCAAGCTTCACTACAACATCCATAACATACCTAAGGACGGTTATTATTATTACTAGTAGTAGTAGTATTACTATTTGCATTTCTATACCGCCCCATACCTGAAGCTCTCTGGGCGGTTTACAGAACTTAAAACGTTAAATACAATATAAAAAATTTAAACGCCATTTACAAAAAAGCACATAAAAGCACACATACAATATACACTATCAGTCATAACTAAAGACACATTCAGGAACTATTAAAACTCATCACATGCTGCCAAATGCCTGGGAAAAGAGACAGGTCTTAACCTGGCACCTAAAAGATAATAATGTTGGCCTCAGGCGGACCACATCAGAGAGCTTGTTTCACAGATGGGGGGCCACCACTGAGAAGGCCCTCTCCTTTGTCGCTGCCTTCAGAGCTTCCCTGGGAGGAGGCACTCGGAGGAGGGCCTTAGACACTGAACGTAGTATATGGGTAGGTTCATTTCAGGAGAGGCGTGCCCTCAGGTATTGCGGTCCCAAGCTGTATAAGGCTTTGTGGGTTAAAACCAGCACCTTGAATTGAGCTCAGAAGCATATAGGCAGCCAGTGCAAGCGGGCCAGGGTCGGTCTTATACCTTCTGGTCCCTGTTAGCAATCTGGCTGCTGCATTTTGCACAAGCTGCAGCTTCCAAACTGTCTTCAAAGGCAGCCCCACGAAGAATGCAGTAATCTAATTTGGAGATTACCAGAACATACACAACTGAAGCCAGGTTATCCCTGTCCACATAGGGGTGTAGGGCCACCAACCAAAGTTGGTAGAAGGCACTCCATGCCACTGAGGCCACCTGAGCCTCAGTGCCACAAAGATGGTTCCAGGAAGACCCCCAAGCTACGGACCTGCTCCTTCAGGGGGAGTGCAGCCCCATCCAGAACAGGTTGAACATCCATCCGGTCAGCAGAACCACCCACCAACAGCATCTCAGTCTTGTCTGGATTGTGTTTCAGTTTATTAGCCCTCATACAGTCCATTGGTGCAGACAGGCACTGATTCAGCACATCCACAGCCTCACCTGAAGAAGATGAAAAGGAGAAATAGAGCTGCGTGTCATCAGCATACTGATGGCAACACACTCCCAAACTCTGGATGACCACACTCAGTGGTTTCATGTAGATGTTGAACAGCATGGGCGACAAAACTGACCCTTGTAGAACCCCATATTGGAGAATCCACAGGGCTGAGCAGTGTTCCCCAGGCACCACCTTCTGGAGGCGACCCTCCAAGTAGGAGTAAAACCACTGCAATGCAGTGCCTCCACTCCCAGCTCAGAGAGCTGTCCTGGAAGGATACCGTGGTTGATGGTATTGAAAGCCACCGAGAGATCAAGGAGAATCAACAGGGTCACACTCCCCTGTCTTTCTTCCGACATAGGTCATCATACAGGGCGACCAAGGCTGTTTCTGTGCCCAAACCTGGCCCGAACCCCGAATGACAAAGCACACCACTTACCACGTCCCCACAACACGTTGCACTGGCGGTCTCTAGTTTTACAACGGCCTCCATAACACCGGCCCTGAAGAGCACAAAATGGGATTTGTTAAGAGGGTTGCACAAGGCCCTCACTGATGAACCTATTTGTGGGGTCTAGGAATGCAGATTCAGCTTCTCTGATCTCTACAGTACTAAGGTAGGCAGGGGACCAAATTCCACTTTGGAAATTGTCTTGGGGCTGCACTCCAGCAGCTGGTGGGGCTAAGGGCGCCGGGCGGGGGTGGGGTGGGGGCTTGGCATGGTGAAAGCGAAATGTGGCACTGGGGGAACTTTGCATCAATTTGGATATTTTCCCACAAAGCATGCAAAGCACAGCTCAGTTCTATGGATGCCTACTCCTTACAGGATTGGTTTGAATACCTTTAAATGTTAAATGTATTTAAAGAGCAGGTATTTAAAGTTCAAATATTCTTTAAAGAGCAGGGTATTTAAAGCTTATATGCCGTTACATCCCCCTTATCTCTAATCACAACGGGGTTTCCCTGCATTGTGGTAAAAAAAGGCTGTATTTCTTCAGTGCTCAGCAAGGAAATACCAGCTCTTATCTCTGATCAGTGATCAGAGATAAGAGCTGGGGTTTCCTGCCCTGGGTTGGAGAGAGAAGGGTAGAGATGTAAAATTTCCAGAAATTTTGAAGCCATGGAAAAAAACCATTTCCCCCCCAGGAAAAGTCAGAAATTTGGGGGGAAATGGAAAAATACGCAATATTGCTCTCTTTTTTTAGCGTAATTTACAGATCGAGTCACTTTGTTGCTTTAGGACAGCCTTCCCCACCCTGGTGACCTTCAGATGTTTTGGACTTCGGTTCACATCAGTCCCAGGCAGCATGGCCAATGGTCAAGAATGCTGGGTATTGGAGTTCAAAACATCTGGAGGGCACCAGGTTGGGGGAAGACTGCCTTAGGAACACAAATTATATTATGCATAGCTTCATTTGCTCATAAAAGTATCATTACAATTAGAAAACAAACTTTAAAAAGTAAACTCAGTAAGTTTGTAATTATTATCTGAATAGACTATACAGTCTGAACAAACCATCTGTCAGGGATGCTCTGACTTAGATTCCTGCAATGAGCAGGGGATTAGACTTGATGGTCTTACAGGGCCCTTCCAACCCTACTATTCTATGATTGTACGATTCTATACCTTTAAATTTAATATACCAAACATGATAATTTTATGAGCAAATGAAGTGATACATATTTTAGGTTCCTATTTTATGTCTGACCAGAGGGAACTTTAGCAAGTAGTCCCTGATACATGTGAATCATCTTAGAAGCCAGAAGAAGCACGAAGAACTGGAGGCAGAGGAAGACTGGTGTACAGCATCTGTTCCTGCTTGTAAGGAAGTTTAGGAAAATTCCTAAGCTGGTTCCTGTTTGTGAGGTGGAGTTTAGGGAAATCTGGTCTGAAGGAAAAGCTATTGAGATTTCATTTAACTGGGAAAGACTTGGCTTAGGAATAGTAAGCAAACATATTTAATTTAAGAACCTTTAAGCAATCTCAACTTATGTTTGAAGAGTGACATTTTATTCACTTCTGTAAATAATTTCTGTTAATGAACATCTTAATTTGTTCATTTTGAAAGGTTGTCTCCAGTGGTGGTGTCAATAATTGCTTAGGGATTGCTTTTTGGTTTTAATTTTTGTGAACTGCCCAGAGAGCTTCGGCTATTGGGCAGTATAGGAATGAATGACTGAATGAATGAATATTATATTATATTATATTAAGCAGTACAGAAGTATCACAAAAAATAATAATCACAAACAAACAAATCCTATGCCTATGCCATAGGAACCAGGCTACTCAGTTCCTTTTAAGTATAGAAAGTTAAAAGTGCTAGGGGCAGCAGTTAAAAGGTTTTACAGCTGAGGCAGCATTCCTTACTGGTGAAGTCTAATTAACCATTAAAAAATTGTAGCAGTGTGTTCTGTAGACCCAAGCCTCAAAGTTAATTATTTAAAAAAGAAACATAGATGGGATATTAAAAAAAAAAGAAAAGAAACATAGATGGGATAACCAACATGCTGTTCTGTTACATCTGGTGGCAGTAGCAGTCTTTCTTTCACATGTGGGTTTTAGATTAGAACTACATTTACTGCTACAGCATCTAACCAGAACAACCCCAGAATTACAGGACTCAACAGAATAAAACTCAAACTGTCAAGAATGCACATTTTCTTCCATTTTATGATATGGTGATTACTCACATGTTGGGAAACTGAGCATGACCCGAAGCATCCCTAAATGTCTATCAGTAAGAAAAACATTAGATCAATCATTTTAATAAGGAAAGGAAGAAATAACTATGCTGGGAATCTTACAGAGAGGATTAAAAAAAAAACATTTCCCCCCATGGCTTCATTATTTCTTGAGTGCTGTTTTTCTGGGTAGAAAGGTGGGGTACAAATCAAATAAATACATTTCCAGAAATTTTACATCTCTTAGGGCGCAATCCTATGCATCTTTAGACAGAAAAAATTCCTACAACTCCCAGCATTCCCCAGCCAACCATGTTTCTGTCTAAACATGCATAGGATTGCAACCTTAGTCTTCCTATAAAAGTCTTCTTACATAGTTTTTAGAAATCATTTTGGGGGGAATAAAGCCTAGGTGACAATATAAGACAACAACCTTTTCTTAAATATTTTATTCATGATTCTGTAAGAAAATATTTCATAATCGTAAGCTGTTCAGCTTTTCGGAGGGGGAACACATCCTCGGAAAAAAATGGGGGGGAAACAGTTTTCCCCCAATTTGGGTTTCCCCCCCCAGGCCTTCACATCTTTAGAAAAGGGTTGGGGCTCATGGAAGAAGCTTGCAGACTAGTTGGGGAACCCTTGCTGGCTGGAGTTTCCCCATCCCTGCATTAACCATTAGGCTAGCCAAATTGGGTCCTTTGCTCACTGAGATCAAACTAGAATTTTCCCAAGGTGTTCGTTTCACCATATTTGGAGTAAATAGAAGAATGAAAGTTCCTTCATCATAGTTATGGTGGCCGGAAGACAGAGCCCGAGTTCTCCGACGGAGGAAATGTTAACACCCTGGTAGCCTAGCCAGCATGAGGATCTCATTATTTTCAGGAACAGGATGGACACAAAGAACTGTGTGCGTGCACACGCGGACACACTGCTCAGCTTTGTCTGTGAATGTAACTGTCCCACATAATCTGCATCATGCTTAGGGGACTTTACTCATCACACACTTGAGGGGGCTCCATCAGTACTCTGAGAAGGCTCCTGTATCTTCTGGAGAAGCTTAAAAAGGAAGATTTCATCAAGGGTGACATTCCTCATGGCAGTGCTGTAGTGATGGGAGAAACTGTGCCTGCTGGAATTTTCACCTTCTTAAAGGTGCAGAAGGCTACTCCGGATGTGGACCTGGCAGCTCAATGTGTACTTATGTCCTGCCTGCCACTGCTTGCTTTCCTGCCCTGATCCTGACTCTTACTTGGATCTATATAGGCTGCTGCAACTGTGTTGGTACAGTTACGCCTACCAGTGGTTGCAATGCCAGAGATTCTAGCTATGGTCCTTGAGTGTGAAGGTGAGATAACAACCTTACCTGCTCATTGTCGCAAAGGTAGCCATCCTGCTTGTGCAAATTGGGTGGACACTAGAGAGAGAAAATGCACACACATATATGGGGTGGGGGTGGGGGAGAGAGAAAGAGAATATTATGCTGGACAGAACAAGATAACCACAGCTCCCTTGAAGAACAGCTGAATTAACCGCAGCCAGTTCTCTACATACCTTGGATTAAGGGATGGAGAGGGAGGGGCTTTCTGACAGGTTTTGGCCCTCACATCTCTAATTTTAGAAATTAAAGCCCTGGGGAATCACATCTTGGAGGGAGACCCATCTGCAACGGCACTCAGGAGCCACCAAAAACTGGATTCTTTGACCAGGACTTTAGAGTGCTTCTCTCTTCTCCCCATAACCAAATCTCTGACTTGCAACTCACCTGACTAGAGTCACCAGTGCAGGTTTCAGGGATGTCACACTCATTCACAGCTTCTCGGCAGGTGACGCCCCGTGGCTCATACTGCAGAGTGAAAGATGGAAGAGAAGCAGGGGAGTAGTTTAAAATTGGCTGGTGAGGGAAGGAGCCAGGCAGAAAGAACCCACAGGTGTAAGACATGAGGAGCGGTCAGGTTTCACAACCTACTCCAACTTTCCCTCCCCTACCTTTGTCAGTGCAGAAAGCGATGAGAATTATCATTCCCACTGCTGTACAAGGAGAAGCAGGGCTTGTTGCCATTTATGTTCTTAGCTTTCTCACCTTCCTTCATTCGACAGAGGAAAGCAACAGAGAGAGCATGGACTGGCAACTCTCTGGGACTCCACAGAATCCATTTGACAGATGAGGGGCAGGCAGTTTCAAGCAGTGGCCCAAGGTTCTATTGCAGCTAAGCTGAGTTCACTCTGATTTTATTTTGAGATCATTGATACCAGCAAACATTGACCAAAGTGATGTAGAAGCCTTGCTGAACCATGAATTGGATTTTTTCATTTGCCCTTTCTCTTGCTCTCCTTTCCAAACAACTTTGATTGTACAGTCAGGGCTGTGTTTTTCTTAACTGGAGCCTGGAGAACAACCCAGCACTCCAGATTCACATGTTGCACTCACAACCAATGCACAGGCCAATCATAGGTTGTTTACAGAAACCTGGAAGTGACAAGCACTCCAGAGGCAGTGTGCTCACTCCTGCTCCTGCCCAGCAAATCTTGGGGTAATTCACCCACAATTTGCTGTTATGTGTGAACTGCCCCAATGGATTCATAATAAGAATCTTCTCACTCAGAATGCAGAGATATAGGGGCATGATAACCTAGGGGACAGAATCAAAAAGAGTTGAAAAAGCGCCCTAGGGGAAAAGGAGGAGAGAGAGAAGCAATTATCAAATCACGCCTGCTATTTCAGATGGGGCTCCTGGGCCCTCAGTGGGAAAGACAATGACCGGGTTCGGATGACACAATAACCCACAGCGGCTCATTTAACCCATTGTTGCTTATCGTGTCCCCTGTCGAGAATTTTTTAATCCACGATGGCTTATTTGGCTGAAATAACCCACGGTCTGCAGTAAGGGTTACTTGACCCACTGTGGGTTATCGTGTCGTCTGGTGCTCACCATGGTTCATTCTGGCAACCTATGGAGTCAGCTGGCAAGAGCAGTTAAAACCATTGCAGCCACCCTGCTCCAACCTGCAGAGCCCTTTTCCGGAGATCTGACAAGCAGCTGAGGGACAACTGCAGCCAAACAAGCACAGCCTTCCCTGATACTGCACTACAGTTACAAAATGAGAGCTTTCCCTGAATATAATGACAGCCTCGTGCTACAGCAAAGTTACACAACGACAGGCTTCCCTGATTGCTACTTTGAAACTGTGCAACTTGGGAAAGAGGGAACAACAGAGGAATAGGGGAAGAACTGCTCACTTTTCCATGAAGAAGTGCAGTTCCACAGTTATCCACAACATCATATGAAAGCTCTGCAAGAGAGCATCCCACCTGTGCAATTTCACCCCATTCCAGCTGTTAGGGAGTTATAGCTCCCACCCCCCTTTTCCTTCTCCGGTCACTTTTCCAAGAAGCAGCGAAATGGCAGGGCGGTGGGGTGATGGGATGCGCAATTGCACTTTTGCACATATTCGCTTTTGTGCTACAGCACTTTAGTGAACAGAGGTGGCTCTGCCAGCAATTGGGGGGGGGGGAGTGAAATGCACAACTCCACTGTATTGCTAAAGCACTATAGCGCCTTAGCCATTTTTGAGACAGTAAGGGCTTTGTGCTAGCAATGGGTATGGGGGGCTTTTGTGCAATTTTGCTATAGTGCTTTAGCGCTATAGTCAACAGAAGCAGCTCTGCCATCAATGTGGGGGGGATATGTAACTCCACTTTATTGTCATCGATTTTGATGCCACCCCCTTTTGTTGCATCCAGGATTTTCCCTCTGGGGTAATTGTGCAGGGTTTTGATGGTGCGCAAAGTGCCTCCTGACTAGGGGAGGCTGTGCGTGAAGTTTTGGACCCATCCTGCAACCCCCCCAAGCTTTTTTAGCCACCACCCCCTTTCGGGTGCACTCAGGATTTTCGCTCCTCTGAGGTAATTTCACAAGGTTTTGTTGTTGGAGCGGGTGCCTCTCAGCGCTTCAGAGGTGAAACAGTGCCACTGCTCAGGTGGAAGGACTGCAGCAGGGTGGGGCTGGGAGTGAGTCAAATTACACACAGTAGCTTAGTTCTGTGTGTAATCCCCCGTTCATGTGGCAGGGGATCGTGGACTATTTCAAAAATGAGCTACTGTGCATAGCTCAGTAACCCATCACGGGTTATCGTGATGTCTGAACACAACCAAATAGTCTTTATAGAGAGTGAAGGGAAGGGTTTTTTTAAATGCATGATTAATTTTTATATTTTGATCACTTTTTGTAAGATAAAAAATAGATTTTATAATAAAAGAGCTAAAATGAGAGAACAGAACTCACTCCCTTCATTTATTGTTTTACTGTTTTGACATTTGGTTCTGTCAGATGATCTTTCAATCTCAAATTAAAGCTTCCAAGTTTGGGGGGCTAGATTGGAACATTGGTCCTTACCGAGAAGGTTGCTTCTGGGTTGGTGTGCGGAAGGCACCCACAGTGGGATAGCTCCCCCTATCACCCAGAAAAAACAGGGACCCATGTGGCTGAGTTTTAAACTCTGTCAGTCTGAAGCTCCTCCTAGCCAGTTCCGTCTGTGGCTAAAGCTCAGAAATTCAGGAAGGAAAAAAGCTCTTTGTATTATATGTAAGGAAGAACCACAGAGGAACAGACAGTTTGTAAGTAAATACAGAGACATCAACCTGAGAAAACAAACTTTGAGGATCCTTAGGAGAAGGACTGGCCAGGCAAGTGCAGAGGCGAGTGGCCTCGTTACCTGTGCAAATAGACTCAGTGGTGTTGCAGGGCGTGGCCGGGATGCCTTCTGCACACCAGCCCAGAAGGAACCTTCTCGGTAAGTACCAATGTTCCATTCTCCAGTTGGTGTGAGGAAAGCATCCCACAATGGGACATGCTAAAGCTAAAACCCTTGGGGGGGGGAGGATGACGTTGAATCTATCGTAGTGCTACTACCTGCTGGGGGACTCTCCTGCCAAAGGAGGTGTCTGCTGAGGCATATGTGTCTATTTTGTAATGCCTTATGAAGGAATTAGGACTTGTCCAGGTGGCCGCCTTGCAGATTTCTGCCAGGGGGACATTAGTACTTAAGGCGGCTGATATGGCTGGTGCCCTAGTGGAGTGAGCCGTGGCTACTAATGGCTTGGGGAGGCATGAAGCCTCATAGGCTGAAAAAATACATGATTTTAATCACCTAGCTAATGTAGATCTCGTAACCTCCTTGCCCGTAACAACAGGGTGAAAGGAAAGAAACAGTGGATCAGATTTTTGAAAGGAAGATTTCCTTCTTAGGTAAACTTTAATAGCTCTGCAGACATCCAGCTTGTGCCAGTCTTCTCCTGTGGATGAGAAGGGTTAGGGCAGAAAGAGGGCAGGATAAGCTCTTGTGACCTATGCAACAGTGTGTTGAAATTAGGGGTAACAGTCAGGCCTTTCGAAGGACAACGGAATCCCCATGGAAGGTGATGAGGCCTTTTCTGATTGAGCTGGTGGATAACTCTGAGATTCTGCAAGCAGATGTGATGGCAACCAGGAAAAGAACTTCTTGTGACAGAGTTTATAGCGGGATAGATTGGCTCAAACGGAGGTTTAGTCAATGTAGAAAGCACAACTTGTAGGCTCCAGGAAGGCAACTTATGGACTGTGGGAAGACTCTTCAGTGCTGCTCTATGGAGGAATCTTTTGATGTGAGGGTGAGAGCTTAGTAGCTGCCTACCTGGCTTGGAAAGGACTGATGACAGGCCTGATGTTTGTCTGCACAGGGTGCCTGGTTTCAAGCCCATCTGGAGGCTTTTCTGGAGAAAGGCTAGGAGTTCCTTGATGCCTGCCGCCCATGGATTAAGTTTTTCCCTTTCACTCCATCTGCAGGCGGCCTTCCAGGTTGTTTAATAGATTCTGGAGGGGCAGTCCTTGCAGGATGCCAGGAGGGTGCATATGACATCCTCAGACTAGCCCAGGGTTAAATAGATGGATATTTATCCAGATGCCTTGGATATTTCCTTAACATGACGAAACCGTGTTGGTCTAGGCATTCAACAGTTGTCTGCAGATCCCGTGAGGCTTTGTGACTGGAAACGGACTGGATAAGAAGGTTGTCCAAATATGGGTAAATATGCCCACCCTTTAGCCGGAGCTGAGCTATTAGAGAAACCATGATCTTGGTGAAGGCACAGGGAGCCAAGGATACGCCAAATGGCCTCGCTTTGTACCGGTAATGACAATTCTGAAGCATAGGAATTTTCTGCGAAGCGGCAAGATGGGAACATGCAAATATGCCTCTATGAGGTCTACTGATGTCAAAAATTCCATTTTGTGAAGGCCTTCCTTGCTGGTTTGGAGTGTCTCCACATGGAATTGTCGGTATATGACAAATTTGTTCAGATGTTTGAGGTCCAGCCTAGGTCTCCAGCCTTTGCTTTTTTTGGTGACCAGAAGGATGGAATAAATACCTTCAGGTTTTACATGAGACGGTACTGATTCTGTTGCTCCTATTTGAAGTAGATGCTGTACTGCGATAGATATGATGTGATACTTGGCGGTGGATTGCGATGTTGGGGATGGGAGGACCCAAGGAGGGGGCTGTTTCCAAAAACTCTATAATATAACCTCAGGAGATGGTGTCCTGGTCCCAGTGATGGACTGTTCCCTTGCTGGGAAGAAATGCTGGCGTCTCCCTCCTACGAGGGGTTCCCTGGTGTCAGAACTGTTGTCATCCGGACCTGGAGGTCTGGAAAGTAGAAGAAGGTTTGGCAGAGGTGTTGGTGCTTCTGGGCTGGAAGCGGGATTTGGACCATGCAGGTTTCAGGAATTTGGATTGAAAGGAATTCTGGTTAGTGCTCCAGAATGGGCAAAAGGACACATAAGACCGGGCAAGTTTTTTTTTTATCTTCTCCTTGAGAGGAGAAGGCGTAACTTTTTTCACATCCTTAGTTTCTATTAGCATATATTTTAAGGCCTTTTCCCCAGAAAGGTGTGCCCCCATAAAGGGTATGACGGATCATACTTCATTTCCTCATTTCTCCTTGAGGAAAGATCAACATTCCAGTGCTTGAGCCAAATGGAACGTCTGGCTATGTTCGTAGCTGCTATGGAGCGGGCTGAAAGCACGTCTTGTGTGGCATCAGCCAGGAAGACAAAAGATGTAGTGAATTTGTTCAGTCCTCTATATACAGTGGTCTGATCTAATTCCTTATTGTTCATTATGTCTTCCACCCATAAGACAGAAGCTCTTGTGAACTAAGATGATACTGCTGAGGCTCTTAGGGTGTATGCTGAAGCTTCATGTGCCTTTTAAAAAGCTGTATCAGACCTCCTTTCCCCACAGTCTTTTAGGGGAATGTCACCATCTTTGGGCATTACAGTGCCTGAGAGCCAGGGCACCACAGGGGCATCTACTAAGGAGACGTTTAGTTCTTCCATCACATCATGAGGAAGAGTGCAAAATCTCTGTGCTGTACTGACCCCTTTTCTCCCTGGCAGGGAAATTTCTACTCCTCTTTAATTAGTTTATTAAAGGAGTTAGGAAAAGGGTACCTCTCTGGTGGTTGGCTTCAGTTCCAGAAATATTGCCACCCCTCTAGATAATTATTGCTGTTTCTCAGATGGTGCTGAGCTAGGGAGGCAATTGCTTTAGACAATGAGGGTAGAAAGTCCTCTGTTAAAGTATTCATCAGAGGAGGAATGCTCTGTCACCTCTATGTCTGACCATCCACCCTCATCCCCTTCTGAAATGGACTCTTGATGCAAAATTATGGTGGAATCACTGTCAGGCTGGGGCTCAGCCAAGGTGACCTTGGGTCTGTTGGTGTGACCTGTGGCTGTGGGTCTGGAGAGTCATCCCTAGAGCCAACTGATGAGTGCAGTTTATGGGTAGGGCTAGGCTGTTTTGATTTTGAAAACTTTTTTAATTTATTTTTTGTCTTCTAAGTGCGGAGGAGAAAGACTCGGAAGTGTACAAGCTTCTGGTGCATTTTGCAGAATGGCTGGATCTCAAGGTTTGTTTACTTAATAAATGGTCAGTCACATTGCCCAGTACTGCCTTAGTGATCTGGAATAAGGCTGATTTATCTAACTGAGCCATGCTTGTGATAGGTGTGGGCGCCCTCTCGTTGTTCCCCATCAGAGCAGCAGAGGATCTGGAGGGGAAAGGGCTTCCCTTTGCCAGGTGGAATCAAAACTGCAATTTAAGATAGCCGCCCGCTTTGTTTGGCGGGAGAAAACAAAAATGAATTCGATCTCACCTTTGATGTTGTTGGAGCATCTAGCCTTTGTTGCTCCATTACTTCCTCCTCCTGTTCTGAGTGGAGAGGGTGGCCTGCAGTAGGGCCCCAACTCCCTTAGCCTTGGCCACTTCTTTCTTCCATTGAGGCCGGGATCACACCCTTCCCAGCATCTAAATTACTCAGTGAAGGGCTGTAGCCCCTGGGCTGGTGATCTCCGCAGGAAGCTGCCTAGGTCTGGTCATTTTGTCTGCCTCCTAGTCCTCTTGTCTGCCAATGGCTTCTTAAGGACTTTCACATGCCTCACTGCTTCCTTTTTCTTTTCAGGCTTTGAAATGGTTTTCTTTGCCTGAGGGGTCATGCAGAGGGATAGGCAAGCAGCAGAGAGAAACAAGCAGAAAAGGGGGAGGGGGAGGGGGAGGGAGGGTGAACGAGTAAAGGCTGGTTGCGCGAAAAAAAGTCAAAGAGGTGAGGAGTTTAAGAAGTGTTAGAAATAGGGGTAAGTATAGGCTTGAGACAGGAAGAGATGAAAATTAGCTCTGTCCTGGGCAAAAAGTGGGAACGAACTGGGCTAGGAGGCGCTTCGGACGAATAGTGTTTAAAACTCACTCACATGGGTCCTTGTTTTTCCTGGTGGATAGGGGGAGCTAACCCATCATGGGTTGCCTTCCCCTCACCACCCTGGACAACAGTCAGTTTACTGATACGTATCTGCTCAGAATTAATCAAATAAATCACAGTTCCACATTATGCCACATGCTCAGGCCCATTCCCAAAATATTTAAGCAACTTGCCTCTTGAGTGAAGATAACAGAAAGCGGCATAATATAGTGCTTTGGAGTAAACTTTAGCAACACCAAAAAATCCCAAAGGTGAGTGACCTGGGAGCACCTGAGGCTGCAAAGCTGTTGAAGCTAAGCAGGTGTGGGCTTGATTGGTGACCTGGAGGGGAGAGTGTGGGGACCCATGCACACTCATCTCAAGTGTGATGCTTTTGCTGCCTGCAACTATTTTGCAAAAAAAACCCAAACCCTCATACAATTCTGCAACGTGGTAGAAAAACTTGTGCATCTAGCTGTGATTTGGTTTCTTTAGGCAGTGGCAAACACACACCACTGATTGTCCTGTCGCACGGCTCTCAAAAAGAGTGCTTTGGCTAGAACAGGTGCCAAATGGACTCTTGAGCCTATTCCCAAGGAGGACACCTCTTCCCAGTCCCAGTCTGGTCTCGCCCACTTACTTTGCACCCTCGGCAGCACAACCCATCGCTGCACATGGCATCATGCGTGAGTGTGCACTTCTTGCAGCAGTTTCCACCAGCCTTGGAGCAGTCCTTTGAGAACAAGAAAGACAGAGAACAGGCGGGAGTGACATTGCTGGGAACAAATCCTGTCTACTGTCAGGCACCCTGGATGCCAACGTGGGACCTTTGTGTTGAGCCTGAATCTGGGCCCTCCTGTGGAGAATTTCACATTTCCCCAAAGCAGGAACTGAGAGAAATTCACCAAGTGCAGCATTGCCCATCCCAGTGGGCTCCTTTAGAATGTGCTCCTTTAGATATGTGTGCAAACTTGCACATGTTCTCAAGATACACATTAGTTAAAGGATCTTTTTAACTTTGGCAAGGCAGAACCCTTGGCAAGGAGGAACGAACACACACACACACACTTCTTCAAACAAAGGGGAATTTATTAAACACAATCAAGAATTAAAATGTTCCCCAATTACTTTGGTGAAAGTAACTTGGCAGAGCAATTGTAATCAAGTACAAGCATAAAATCAATTAGAAACTTCAGTGCCTACGGAGAGAACTGGTTCATGAGGAGATTAGCTAAGTCCTCTTGGAGGATGAGTCCAGAGCCAAGACTAGGCCGCAGGCGTGCCAAGACTGTCTATGCTAGTATAGGATGGACTTGTTGTCAATGCGAGAGGTCAAAGAGGTGGGGATTAAGTAAATCGAAGCCCCTAACACTCTTGGGAGCAGAAAAGAAAGGTTTAGTTTGAGCGATAGAGAGTGAAGAGGGAAAAGTATTTTGGGGAAGTCTGTGCTAACAAGAGTTGATGTGATCAGGCTAGTGCTGATGCACAGTCACAATAACAAGAGGGGATGGGGGAAGGAGAGTGTCTAGAGCTCAAAATGCACCCACTCCAATAGATATCTGTGTACTTCGCACCTGTTTCCTTTGAAAGAGGGGAAACATTATTGTACTTACAATTCCCACTGCATTCTTCAGAGACCCTTAGCATCACTATTATCAGGAGGTGTACTGCAGGAGATTACAATATACAGAAAAACCTGAAACTAGAATAGTGAATAAAGATCCCTTTACCTGGGCTGGTCTTGACACATTCCTGAAGCTGGAGATTGGGGCGCATTGTCACTCCTGAATCTCCATGGAAAAGGAACAAACATGTCTATTTAAAATGGGGGTTTTGTGGACCTTTGCCTGTGGCAAGGCTGTCCTAGGCAAGGTACAATTTTGGCTCCCCTGCTCCCCATCACTGCTTTTAGTCCCTGAACAACATAAAATGGGATCATGGAATATTCCGGGAAACCATGTGTTCCCTGGGATATTGATTTCTTCTATTTTTAATATCTTTAACATTACAACATTTACCAGTGTCACTTCACACTCATATTCCCACACATTTATAAAAAGATTAGGCAGATATAGCCTGAAGCAAATGACATTTTAATATTAAACATGTGCATCAAAGTCTACATACAAAACTAAATGCACCATGAATGACTGAGGAATGACTCAGAACAATGATCAATAAGGTCCCATGGCAAGCGACGCTAACGAGAAAAGGAGTCCAAGATAGGTGGGAGCTTTTAAAAAAGGAAATTCTCAAGGCACAATCACAAACAATTCCAACAAGAAGAAAAGGTGGATGACAACAGAAGAAGCCAATGTGGCTTCACAAAAAGCTTAAGGATGACCTGAAAACAAAAAAGGACACATATAGGAAGTGGAAAGAAGGCCAAACAACAAAGGAAGAGTACAGGCAGATAGCACAGAATTGCAGGGATGGCGTCAGGAAGACTAAAGCTGAGAAGGAGCTGAGGTTAGCAAGGGATGCTAAAAACAACAAAAAGGCTTTATTCAGCTACGTGCATAGTAAAAGGCAGAGGAAAGAAATGGTGGTTCGGCTATTAAATAAGGATGGCAAAACGATAACAGATGACAAAGAAAAGGCAGAGGTGCTCAATTCCTACTTTGGCTCAGTCTTCTCCCAAAAGAGGGTCTATGACCCCCCTGGCAAAGGCGAAGTACAGGCTGAAGGGGCAGGATTGCAGCTTGAGATCGATAGGCATATGGTCAAGGAACACCTAATTACTTTGAATGAGTTCAAATCTCCAGGGCCAGATGAACTGCACCCTAGAGTCATAAAGGAACTGGCAGAAGAACTCTCAGAACTGCTGTCTATTCTCTTTGAGAAATCATGGAGGACGGGGGAAGTCCAGATGACTGGAGGAGGGCTAACGTTGTCCCTATCTTCAAAAAGGGCAAAAAGGAGGAACCTGGGAACTACAGACCAGTCAGTCTGACATCAATCCCTGGGAAAATTCTGGAGCAGATGATAAAGCAATCCATCTGGAAGCACCTTGACAACAATGCCGTGCTTACTCGAAGCCAACATGGATTTGTCAAAAACAAGTCCTGCCAGGCAAATCTGATCTCATTTTTTGATCAAGTCACCTCCCTTGTAGACCGTGGGAATGCTGTAGACACCATATACTTCAACTTCAGCAAAGCTTTCGACAAAGTGCCCCATGATATCCTGATGAGCAAACTAGCTCAAAGTGGGCTAGATGAAACAACGATCCGGCGGGTCCACAGTTGGCTACAGAATCGGACTCAAAGAGTGCTTATCAATGGGACCTTCTCAAACTGGGGAGAGGTAACGAGTGGGGTACCGCAGGGCTCAGTCCTGGGCCCAGTGCTCTTCAAGATTTGTATTAAAGACTTGGAGGAGGAGGTGCAGGGAATGCTGATCAAATTTGCAGATGACACAAAATGGGGCGGAGGAGCTAATACTTTGGAAGACAGAAACAAAATTCAAAGTGAAATTGGATAGACTGGAGTGCTGGGCAGAAAACAACAGAATGACATTTAATAGGGATAAATGCCAGGTTCTGCACCTAGGAAAAAGAAACCAAATGCACAGTTACAAGATGGGGGATACGTGGCTCAACCACATTACAAGCGAGAAGGATCTTGGAATTGTTGTCGATCACAAGCTGAATATGAGCCAACAATGTGATGTGGCTGCAAAAAAGGCCAATGCTCTTTTGGGCTGCATTAATAGAAGCATCGCTTCCAAATCCCGGGAAGTACTAGTTCCCCTCTACTCAGCACTGGTTAGGCCTCATCTGGAGTACTGTGTCCAGTTCTGGGCACCACACTTTAAGAAGGATGCAGACAAACTGGAGAGGGTTCAGAGGAGGGGAACAAAGATGATCAGGGGACTGGAAACAAAGCCCTGTGAAGAGAGACTGAAAGAACTGGGCATGTTTAGCCTTGAGAAGAGAAAACTGAGGGGAGATATGATAACACTCTCTTCAAGTACTTGAAAGGTTGTCACAGAGAAAAAGGCCAGGATCTCCTCTTGATCATCCCAGAGTGCAAGACACGGAAGAATGGGCTCAAGTGACAGGAAGCCAGATTCCGGCTGAACATCAGGAAAAACTTCCTGACTGTTAGAGCAATACGACAATGGAACCAATTACCTGGGGAGGTGGTGGGCTCTCCCACACTGGAGGCCTTCAAGACGAGGCTGGACAGCCATTTGTCAGGGATGCTCTGACTTGGATTCCTGCATTGAGCGGGGGGGGGGGTGTGTGGACTCGATGGCCTTGTAGGCCCCTTCCAACCCTACTATTCTATGATTCTATGGTTCTAGGAATGAAGTTTTCCTAAAATAGTGTATTTAAGTGCATCACTCCACACTTTTTTTCTGAATATAAACACGATCAGCGATTAGAATCATAGAATAGTAGGGTTGGAAGGGGCCTACAAGGCCATCAAGTCCAACCCCCTGTTCAATGCAGGAATCCAAGTCAGAGCATCCCTGACAGATGGCTGTCCAGCCTCGTCTTGAATGCCTCCAGTGTGGGAGAGCCCACCACCTCCCTAGGGAATTGGTTCCATTGTCATATTGCTCTAACAGTCAGGACGTTTTTCCTGATTCTGTTGCATCAAGAGGCAAATGATGCTGCATGGTGCTTAGCATAACTCTTCAATTCTTAAATAACTAGAATAGATGTTTGATATATTTTTTGTTCCAGTTGCAGCTCTGAATACACTCAGTCTATAAATTCTACCAGTGTTGGAAGATCACATTTTAATTAAAAAATTATCCAGTGTCAAAATTGTTGTGTACTGGAATTACCATCCTCTCTCTGTTTCTCTCTCCAAAAGATGGTTTGGAGCTGGGATTGTTTAGCTTGGAAAAAAGGAGGGTCAGGGTAGAGATCATGGTAGAGATCTACAAAATCATGCATGGTATGGAGAATGTGGATAGGGAGACATTTTTCTCCCTCTCAAAATACTAGCACCTGGGTTCATCCCATGAAGCTGATGGGTGGGAGATTCAGGACAGATAACAGAAAGGACTTCTTCACACAGCGCATAGGTGAACTATGGAATTCGCTGCCACAGGAAGTAGTGATAGCCACCAGTTTGGATGGCTTTAAAAGGGGGTTAGACAAATTCCTGGAGGAAAAGGCTAACAGTGGCTACTAGTCTTGATGGCTATGTGCTACCTCCAGTACCAGAAGCAGTGAGCCTATGTACACCAGTTGCTGGGGAACATGGGTGGGAGGGTGCTGTTTCACTCATGCCCTCTTGTGGGTCCCCGGTCGACAGCTGGTCGGCCACTGTGTGAACAGAATGCTGGACTAGGTAGACCCTTGGTCTGATCCAGCATGGCTCTTCTTATGGTTGTACCATTGCTGATGCATAAATTGAGAGCTCTCTCAAGGCTCTATCACCGGGGTGGGTGGGGTATAAAACAGAATTTTCTGCTTTCTTTTAAAAAATGTGTCTACCTATTATATATGTAGAAATGTAAGGGAAAGCCTAAATATTCAACCCAAATGCTCAGTAAAAAAAAGTTCAGTAAAAATAACAGCTGTTACCACTTTCCAATGTTCTGTCCCAATGAGTGCAACGCCTCTGGAATAGTTGTTGTTGTTGTTCAGTCGTTCAGTCGTGTCCGACTCTTCGTGACCCCATGAACCATAGCACGCCAGGCCTTCCTGTCCTGCGCTCTCTCCCGGAGCGTGCTCAAGTTCATATTCATTGCATCGGTGATGCTATCTAGCCATCTCATCCTCTGCCGTCCCCTTCTCCTTTTGCCTTCAGGCTTTCCCAGCATCAGGGTCTTTTCCAGAGAGTTTTCTCTTCGTATTAGGTGGCCAAAATATTTGAGCTTCAGCTTCAGTATCTGTCCTTCCAATGAGCACTCAGGGTTGATTTCCTTTAGGATTGACTGATTTGACCTCCTGGCAGTCCAGGGGACTCGTAAGAGTCTTCTCCAGCACCACAGTTCGAAAGCATCAATTCTTCGGCGCGCAGCCTTCCTTAGAGTCCAGCTCTCACAGCCATACATTACTACTGGGAAAACCATAGCTTTGATTATATGGACCTTTGTCGGCAAGGTGATGTCTCTGCTTCTTACGATGCTGTCTAGGTTGGCCATAGCTTTCCTCCCAAGGAGCAAGTGTCTTTTAATTTCATGGCTACAGTCACCGTCTGCAGTGATCTTGGAGCCCAAGAAAGTAAAATCTGTCACTGCTTCCATTTCTTCCCCTTCTATAAGCCAGGAAGTGATAAGGCCAGATGCCATGATCTTAGTTTTTTTAATGTTGAGTTTCAAACCAGCTTTTGCACTCTCCTCTTTCACCCTCAACAAGAGGCTCTTTAGATCCTCTTCGCTTTCTGCCATTTAGGGTTGGCGGAGAATTTCTCCCTGAAACTTCGGGGGGCCGAGCGCCAACGTGTTCGGCCCCCCGAATAAGTTTCGGGGAGAAATCCTCCGAACCCCCCCCCACCCCCCGCACCTCCCCGGGACGGGACTTATCTTCGCCGAATGTCCCTCCCGGCGGCGGGTCCGGCCGGCAGTTCGGCAGGTGTTCGAGCGGGGCAGGAGCAGCAGCCGGTCTTTCGCCGGCCGCCGCCACTGCAATCAAAGAAAAAAAAACAAACGCCCCCTGATAGGCTACGTGACGATTCACGTAGCCTATCACGGCTAGATCTGCAAAGTCAGCCATGATAGGCTACGTCAATACGTAAAGATTTACGTAGACTACGGCGAAAATAAGGGCAACGCTTATTTTCGCCGTAGTCTACGTAAACATTTACGTAGACTACAGCGACCAAATAAGGAACGCGAATGGCAGCTCCCTATGGGGGCCGCCATTAGCGTACGCGTTTGTTTTTTTTTTAAAGTCACCCGTGATAGGCTACGTGACGATTGACGTAGCCTATCACGGCTGACTTTGCAGATCTAGCCGTGATAGGCTACGTGAATCGTCACGTAGCCTATCAGGGGGCGTTAAAAAAAAAAAAAAAAAACTTTCGCGTTCGCAGCCAGGCGAGGTGGGAAGCCTCCTCCCCGGCCTGAATTGCGGCCGGGGCGAGGCGGGAAGCCTCCCCCTCAGCCTGAATTTCGGCTGGGGCGAGGCGGGAAGCCACCCCCCCCGGGCGGAACTTCGCGGGGGGAGCAGCGAAGCGCCTCCCCCCCACCGCGAACGTCCTTCGAGAACAGGTAAGGGACTTTCGTCCACCCCTACTGCCATTAGGGTGGTATCGTCTGCATATCGGAGGTTGTTGATAATTCTCCCAGCAATCTTAATTCCGACCTCTGATTCATCCAACCCGGCGTTTCTCATGATGTACTTTGCATATAACTTAAATAAACAGGGCGACAATATGCAGCCTTGTCGTACTCCTTTCCCAATTTTGAACCACTCAGTTGTTCCATGTCTGGTTCTTACTGTTGCTTCTTGACCCTCGTACAGGTTTCTCAGGAGACAGGTAAGGTGGTCTGGTACTCCCATCACTTTAAGAATTTGCCACAGTTTGTTGTGATCCACACAATCAAAGGCTTTAGCGTAGTCAATGAAGCAGAAATAGACGTTTTTCTGGAATTCTCTTGCTTTCTCCATGATGCAGCGAATGTTGGCGATTTGATCTCTAGTTCTTCTGCCTCTTCGAAACCCAGCTTGTACTTCCAGTAGTTCTCGGTTCACATATTGCTGAAGCCTAGCTTGTAGGATTTTGAGCATCACCTTGCTGGCATGTGAAATGAGCGCAATTGTGCAGTAGTTTGAACACTCTTTGGTGTTGCCCTTCTTTGGAACTGGAATGTAAACTGACCTTTTCCAGTCTTGCAGCCATTGTTGAGTGTTCCAAATTTGTTGGCATATTGAATGCAGCACTTTAACAGCATCATCTTTTAGGATTTTAAATAGCTCAGCTGGAATACTGTCATCTCCACTAGCTTTGTTGTTAGTAATGCTTCCTAAGGCCCACTTGACTTCACTCTCGAGGATGTCCGGCTCAAGTTCAGTGACCGCACTCTCATGGCTATCAGGGACATTCAGATCTTTCCTGTATTGTTCTTCTGTGTATTCTTGCCACCTCTTCTTAATCTCATCTGCATCTGTTAGGTCCCTGCCTTCTTTGTCCTTTATCATGCCCGTCTTTGCACAAAACGTTCCCTTGAGATCTCCGATTTTCTTGAAGAGATCTCTAGTCTTTCCCATTCTGTTGTTTTCCTCGATTTCTTTGCATTGTTCATTTAAGAAGGCCTTCTTGTCTCTCCTTGCTATTCTCTGGAACTCTGCATTCAATTGGATATATCTTCCCCTTTCTCCCTTGCTTCTCGCTTCCCTTCTTTCCTCAGCTACTTGTAAAGCCTCATCAGACAGCCACTTGGCTTTCTTGCATTTCTTTTTCTTTGGGATGGATTGAGTTGCTGCCTCCTGAACAATGTTACGGACCTCCGTCCATAGTTCCTCAGGCACTCTGTCTATCAGGTCTAATCCCTGAAATCTATTCCTCACCTCCACTGTATATTCATAAGGGATATGATTTAGGTCATACCTGAATGGTTTAGTGGTTTTCCCTACGTTCTTCAATTTAAGCCGAAATTTTGCAACAAGAAGCTCATGATCTGAGCCACAGTCAGCTCCAGGTCTTGTTTTTACTGACTGTATAGAGCTTCTCCATCTTTGGCTACAAAGGACATAATCAATCTGATTTCGACACTGACCATCTGGTGATGTCCATGTGTAGAGTCGTCTCTTGTGCTGTTGGAAAAGAGTGTTTGCTATGATCAGCGTGTTCTCTTGGCAAAACTCTATTAGCTTTTGTCCTGCTTCATTTTGTACACCAAGGCCATGCCTGCCTGTTATCCCAGTGATTTCTTGACTTCCTACTTTAGCATTCCAATCCCCTATGATGAAGAGGACATCTTTTTTTGGTGTTAGTTCTAGAAGGTGTTGTAGGTCTTCATAGAACCGATCAACCTCAGCTTCTTCGGCATCAGTGGTTGGGGCATAGACTTGAATTACTGTGAGGTTGAATGGTTTGCCTTGGATTCGTACTGAGATCATTCTATCATTTTTAAGATTGTACCCCAGTACTGCTTTTCCCACCCTTTTGTTGACTATGAGTGCTACTCCATTTCTTCTAAGGGATTCTTGCCCACAGTAGTAGATATGATGGTCACCTGAATTAAATTCGCCCATGCCTGTCCATTTTAGTTCACTGATTCCCAAGATGTCGATGTTCAATCTTGCCATCTCATGTTTGACCACCTCCAGCTTACCTTGATTCATTGATCTGACATTCCAGGTTCCTAAACAATATTGTTCTTTACAGCATCGGATTTTCTTTTCACCACCAGACACATCCACAGCTGAGTGTCCTTTCGGCTTTGGCTCAGCCGCTTCACTCTTTCTGGCGCTACTTGGAAATACCCTCTGCTCTTCCCCAGTAGTATATTGGACACCTTCCGACCTGAGGGGCTCATCATCCGGCGTCATCTCTTTTAGCCTTGTGATATGTTCCATGGGGTTTTCTTGGCAAGGATACTGGAGTGGGTTGCCATTTCCTTCTCCAGTGGACCACATTTTGTCAGAACTCTCTGCCATGACCTGTCCGTCTTGGATGGCCCTGCACGGCATAGCTTATGGCTTCACTGAGTTACGCAAGCCCCTTCGCCACAACAAGGCAGTGATCCATGAAGGGGCAATGCTGGAATAAGTGGTACGATTTTTAAATGTTCTAGAATGATGTTATTGTGTTAGCAATAATTCAACAGTATTAAATATTATTTGATGTTATAGCTCCCTTGATACTGCTCGTTAACCATGACAGTGACCTCTTGGACTCAGTGCTACCTTTCCTAATTGGTGGTATACATTTTAGCTAAGCTTCTATTATTGGGGTTTTGAATAACCTCCAAGCATTTTGAAGGGATTTAACCCTCTAGACTCTCCCTTTCAACTCCCTTTTCACCAGTCCCCTCATTTTAGAGAAGTTTCCTCTTTTGAAGTCAAATGTGACTGTGTTGGACTTCCTGGGCAATTTTCCACTTAATTATACATTAAATCTGATAGCACTGTGGTCACTGTTTCCAATAGGTTCAATAAAATTTATATCTTATACGTCCTGGGCGACACCACTTAACATTAAGTCCAGGGTCACTTTCTCTCTGGTCAGTTCCATGACCAACTGTTCTAGGGCACAATCGTTTAGGGCATCAAAAAATTTAACCTCTTTGTCATGCCTGGAATATACATTTATCAAATCTTTGTGGGGGTAGTTGAAGTCACCCACTATTACAACACTTCTTTGTTTGGAGGCCTCCCTGATTTTGTTTTCCATCTCAAGGTCACTCTGAGCATTCTGGTCCGGGGGGCGATAGCGTGTTCCTAGTGCTAAATTAGTTTTGGAGAATGACAGTTCCTGACTAAAATAATGCAATTGATCACACTCTACCAGAGCCATCAAGTAAACACAAAACCAAGGCAGTGTCTCCACGACAATGGAAGGAGAAGCGAATGGAAGAGTACCAGATTTTTTTTTAAAGGAATCAGTTTTGCTGCACTTTGTTCCGTGCAGGGCTCCACGAGCAGGTTCTCTGCACCAGTAAAAATTGCTTCACAGAACATATTTCCTGGTGGGGGTTGGAGTGAATGTCATCTGACTGGCAGGGGCTGCTCAACCAATAAGAGAGGCTCCCCCCTTTCTCCTTGCCCCTGAAACTCCAGATGCACCTGCATTTCAGGAGCAAGCCGCATTGAGCACAGTGGGAGTTACTTCCGAGTAGACACACATATGCTTGTGCTGGGAAAGGGGGAGGGGAGAACACAAAGATGGGAAACCAGCCCCCTTTCTAACCACAGGATCTCTATAATGAAGGTGTGAAGTAGTTACTTCTAAGGCAATAAGCCAAGCCATGGGGAATCGCAGGTTCGGTAAAGTGCTTTACAGGCTTCAGAGAATCCATGCTTTAAACTCTGTATTCAATTGAGGAAGATCTCTGTAAATTTTGATGTGGGCATTCAGGGGGCAAGCCTCATTCAGCTCAATGGGAGCTATTTCTGAGGAGACACTAATGGGTTTGTTGTGGGAAAGAGAGCAGGAAACACAAAGACAGAAACCAGCCCCCATTTGAACCTGCAGGATCTTTATTAAACCAAACCAAGTAGAGTTGGAGCCTGAAGATCACACTTTACCACACTAAGGGAATTGGGCTTTAAAGTGTGCCATGTCAATTGAGGGAGATCTCTGTAAGTTCTTATGTGGGCATTCAGGGGAGTAGCCTCATTGACCACAATGGGAGTTACTTCTGAGGAGACACTTATTGGTTTGTACAGGGACGGGAAATACACTGGAAACACCCCTTGACTGGGGTCGCGGTGAAAGGCACCCCCCTGGGCAGGGCCAGCATACCTGAGGTCAATGTGGAGGTTGGGACACAGAGCAACTATACTGGGAAGAACCCAACTTAAGAAAAAGAACTGGACTTTAAGTAGTCTCAGGAAATCCAGTTTTCCCTGATAAGCTCCAGGGTGGCTGCTGGATGGCCACGGCGTCATATATCCTTAACTAACTCCACACACAGCCAGCTTGGAGTAAATTGCTCGTGGAGACACACACCCCCCGGTGATTCTTTGGGAATGGGGACTCCTTCCCCCAGAACTGTTTCCTAACTATTCAAAATTGTGAAACTTTCACAAACTCTACAATTTACCTTTTCTACACCTGGAAGGTGTTTCCTCTTAATCAGGAGAGAGAAATTACTTCAGGACTGTTTCTTTGCACATTTGATTATTTTTACCTCTTGCTTGCCTTGACGCTTTGATCCATTTGGTAATGCTAGATCTAGCCTTGCGTACATTACCTGAAGCTGCTGAGTAATCTCTTTGAACTGTGAAACTTTCTTAAAAGGCACCATACCCATCAGCTGCCAGTATAAAGGAGACTGCAGGGCCTGCCCTACCCTGAGCAGCCTGCTACCAAGTGCCTCAGCAATGGCAGAGATTGTGCCAGAAACATATTTCCCTTAAAGACACAGAAGCCCTCCAAGGGTGTGGGCCTGGCAAGATTAGCAGTACCATGTTTTTATGTATATCCATCTCTGCCTCACCTGCTTCCCGCTCTTACCTCTAGATCTGTCCAGCGCACACTACCTTCAGCTCCCACCTGTGATTTACTAGTCTTCCCCTGTGGTACCCTAGCCTCCTGACACAATATGAGACTAAGGGCACACAGAAAGCAGAACCCAATATGGGGCCAAAGTCCAACAATGGCATCCCCAGGTTGCCACCAGCCCTACATCATCAAGCCATAGGTCAGTTTCAGCCCCACTTGCTGCTTACCGCCAAGGACCCACAGTCACATTCTTCTCCAGCCTCCACAAATCCATTGCCGCATTCAGGG
The DNA here is from genome assembly GCF_057233095.1 of Heloderma suspectum. NCBI lineage: Eukaryota > Metazoa > Chordata > Lepidosauria > Squamata > Helodermatidae > Heloderma > Heloderma suspectum. The sequence goes on along the minus strand of NC_139462.1, from coordinate 125,945,916 downwards.
GGATCAAGAAGCTGTGACAATGGGCAGGGGTGGGGGCGTGGAGAGACGAAATCATCATTAGGAGCTTCCAAGACATACTCTCTTTTGCATGCATTTACATGTAAAGTTTTATATTCCACCCCCACCTCCAACTTGTACTGGGCCTGGGCCAGAAATGCCTCCCTATCTTTTTGGCCCTATTTTTTGGTGCGGGGTTTTACTGAGGAAGGGGAGGCAGCAGTGTTGTTGTTGCTGTTGTTGTTAAATGACACTTCTTAAACAAATTGCTCAGTTGCTGAACCGCTGGGCCACCATGTTCCCAGACAATGTCTTACTTGGAGTGACAGTACATTGCTTGCCATAACAAAGCACTTAAAAATAAACATTTTACTACATGCACATAACAAGCCTTCTAAAAAGTGGCATCTGCAGATGGGGGGGTGCTTCCAGGTGGATGGGGGGGTGCTTCCAGGTGGAGGGCACCTGGCACTACCAACCAGAAGGAGCCTTGTGTGCAGCTCTTCTGTCTTTCACTCCTTAATGGATTTTCTGCAATAAGGAAAAAGGCAGAAGAAGCGGAGGGAGAATATGGGAGGGCTACGAGTGGGAGTGTAAGGATTGGGTCCAGCATTTCTGCAGAAGCATCTCAAGGGGGCATCAGAACTGACTCACAGTCTGAGGAGGAAGAGGGCGAAGCAGTGGGGGAGTCACAGAGGTTTCAGGAATAGAGCAGGGAGACAGTAGAAGAGAGGAATCTTTCCAGATGCCAATAAATCAGTTGGTTCAAAGCCAAACAGAAACTTCTCCAACTGTGGAAATACAAGATCCTACAGGGAGGGAGGAATTGGGAGTGACAGACAGGAGTTAGATGTCAGGTCAAGAGTGAGGAGCAACTTCGAGAAGTAAGGCGTTCTACAAGGTTGGCCCATCACAAGAAGCCCCTAAGAAAAGACCCTCCCTGCGGGTGGGACTGGAAGCACGGGGCAGTTTGGCCCTCGACAGGGGGACAAGGCCATCTGGACCCCCCATTAGCTACCAGGCATGAGACAGGGCAACACAGTGATAAAGGCCTCATCTGGAAGCACCCCAGGCACCACCAATCCGAATGCTGCTACTAAAAAGGCCCACACCAAATACCCACGAATCAAGCCTCTCTAGTGGTGGGATGAATAACAGGACCTCCGATGTTCACCATAGATTACGAACAGGTTCATATGGGAGGAGGCTGTCCTTCAGATAGTCTTGCCCCAAACCATTTAGGGCTTTGAACCCAAGAAGAGTCCTGCTGAAGCAGACCAAATATCCATCTTGTTCAAAATCCTGTTTCTCACAGTGGTCAACCAGATGCCTCTGGGAAACCCAACAGAAGGCCATGAAGGCAAGAGCCCTCCCTTGCTGCTATCCCACAGCAAGTGCTGTTCAGACACACACTACCTCTGAACACAGATGTTCCATATAGACATCATAGTCAACATTTTTTACAGACCTATCTGCCTCCATGAATTTGTCTAACTCCCTTTGAAAGCCATCTAAGAAAGTGCCCACTATCACATCTTGTGGTATTACTGAATTCCATAAGTTAATTATACACTTGTCTGTCCTGAATCTCCTGCCAAGCAGTTTCAGTGGATGACCCCAATTTCTGGTATTATGAGAGAGTGAGAGGAAAAACGTCTCTCTTCAAAGGGTAGCAAAAGCAACAACGAATCCTGTAGAACAGGAGCAGGCAACTTGAGTTCTTCCAGCTGTTTTGGCCTATAACTCTCATCAACCCCAGCCAGCATAGCCAATGGTGAAGGATGAAAGAAATTGAAGGCCAAAAGATCTGGAGGGCCTCAATTTGTCCACCCCTGCTGCAGAACCAACATTGTGACAAATGTATTATGGCATTTTTTGTCCACTAGAGCCCACTTTTTGTCCACTAGAGCCCACTTCATCAGATAAATACAAAATTTCTTCACAAATCAAGGGATTCCTTAACTCCAATTTTGCTTTTTTTTATTTCTGGAAAGGTGGTGACCTTTTGTGAATTATACTGATTCTACCATATTATATGCAAAGTCTGAGAGGTTTAACATTGTGTTTATTTAGTTATTTGTCACATTATGGTTTGTGATTATGCTTACATTATGCTTTCCTTGGTGATATTCCTTATTGTTATTCATTATGTCTTTTTATTCTGACTTCCTGGGGTGGTAATAGGTGGTTGCTTTTCTTTCTGGGTCAATGTCTGGCCCTTTTTTTAATGTAGGCACTTTCAAAATGTAACAGCATAAGAACTAATTAGCTTATTCGTTATTATTTGACACCCCCCCATATTTCTTGTAAAACTTGTATGCAAATCTAAAAGGACTTTGATAAAAGGTTAAAAAAAGAAGAGCTCCAAAAACAGCACCTTTGGACTGGGGAGGAGCTGATGGAACACCAAGTTGAATGCTTGAGCCACAGATCCCCGAAGGGGCTCAGAATCCCGGGTGTTATTTAGAGAGTTCTTATGGATTTTGTTAGGAGCCTAGCATAATATTTGGTGGGAAACAGACTGCAAGTAGCATCTCCTCCCCAAAGTTCATTCCTGACTGGAAGAGGAGGAGGAAGCTTTAGAGTTGGCCTCGTCCTCGTTGGGGAGGAGGGGCGGGAGGGAATCACATCAGAGAGGGGGGCACCCAGAGTTGGGCACATGGGCAGAGGTGCCAATCCCTCTTTGCCTTTGGGACCAAGGGGACCTGTCTTTTGGACCTAAGGGCAATAACCGAGTCTGGTTTGGGTGCTCCGCAAGAACTCTGCTGCCTGTGGCTGACAAAGGGTCCACATGGGCATGGCTGTATGGATGGCTGTCGCAGCGAAATACAGCCCTTTTGGGGCTCACCGGATTTCCCTGGAGCCCCCAGCTTGGCTTGCACTTTCAAGCCGAGCCATGGGCTTTTTCCTGAAATCTGGGAACTTTCTTGTTTTTTTCTGTTTAAATTGCCATTTATGCAAATTGCAGTAAATTGTGCAATTTTTGGCCATAAGTTGCTTAATTTGCACTAATAGCAGCTGTAATATGCTTAATTTTCCACAAATTGCAGATGTGATTTGCACAAATTGCAGGCGCAATTCGATTGCAGATCGAGTTGGGCCAGCTCGCAAGGCAGTGAGCTGGAGCCTGGAGGGCTGAACTACTGAAAGCTTGGCAAACTTCACCCCCCGAGCGGATTCCTCGGACATCCTTATATGTGGGGAGCCAAAAGTAATGCATATTCAAGGCTGAAGCTGATTCCAGCTCCCAAGTCCTTGCTCAACCCAGAACTTGCATTAACAGCCTGAACAAGGAACTGCAGTTTACAGGCTCTAGCAATCCAAAAGAAGCTGTGGGCTACCCCGTGTCATACATCGCCATGACCAGGAGACTTTTTCAGATGCACCAGTGCTACTGAGCAACATGCTTTAAAACATGATGCTCCCAGGCCACACTAATGAATCTCTGTAAGCCACCCAGAGAGCTTCAGCTATGGGGTGCTACAGAAATGTAATAAGTAACTACTACTACTACTACTACAAGTAAATGTGCATTTAAAACTCCAAAATTAAAATTAACTTTGGGTCACCCAAAATGTCACATCCATACCGAGTATTACATCTGACCCAATGCTTCATTTTCACTCAAGACACTGTCAACTGTGCTTCCCCTAATTGATCATGTATGTATGAATTAATGAGGAACTGGAACTGTGCCCCCCTGCCCACCAAATAAGCTTTGAATCACTGCAAATCATACACCCAGACCGCCAGGATAATTTTGCCTATGAGATACCCTAGCCTTGTGTCCAGCCCAACAGGTTTTTCTTTTCTTTTTTCTTTTCTTTTGTGGAACACACTGTCAAAAGTACTGGGCCAACAACAGTAATTGCCAGTTTATGCATAAGTGGATAAGGAACGTGGGATGTGTGGCCCACAAGAAGCTTTAGGCTACCACAAATCATACACTGACAGTACTGGGAGACTGTCTGTGAGACGCACTTGCCCTAGCATCACGTGCTCCCCTGTGCTTTGCTTTTGCACAAATCAGTCTCAAGCATGCTGCCCCTCACCATTCTTCATCAATATATGTAAGGAGTAAGGAACTGGACCTATGCATCCCTAAATCAGCTTTGGGCCACCCAAAATCATAAACCTACACCACCAGGTGAATATTCCCTACACGACACCTTGGCATTGTGTCCAGCCGAACACTTCGTTTTTGGACATGCCACTCAAGTGCACCTTTCTCCACCAAGGGTGAGAAAAACAATTGCCTGGTTTGCCAGTTTTGGAATTACCTTCAAGGGCTTGTTAAACAGACAGCTCCCCCCGCCTTCAGCCAGGAATTGATTGTATTCATCAATGCTGCAGCGCGAGAACTTCCGTGGCAGGTAGTATCTGTGGGTGAAGGAAGAGAGCCACAGGGGAACAGTTAAAAGGCCAATGAAATGCCAGAGAAGGACTGAGGGTGGAGAAGCAAGACTTCCAGGACCTAGCAAGTGGATGCAGACTGCCTTCAGAAATGGCACTAAGCACGTAGATTTTGAATTCGGGCATTTATTTTCAGCTGGTGGGTCAGAGCCCACCACTGGGATGTACTCTGTCCCAAGGTGGGTTGCACTAGTGGCACCATCCTCATTTTCTTCTTTTTTTTTTTTTTGAGAGAAGGAGAAGGAGAGCGAGAGAGAGACTGGGGAAAAGAATTAAAACAGGAAGAAAGTGACCAGATGCAACAGAGGTCAGCTGGGTTTCTGTACTTTTCACAGTTGCGTGGAAGAGTGAATTTGAGCAGATGCAGCATTTTCAATCCTGCATGACAAGCAGCAGCTGCCAGAGTTCTCTATTATTAAAGGCACCATTATTAAAGGCACAAGCCCTCTGTCCTCCACTGAGTCTGGCTATACTAGAGAGAGAAGGAAAAAAGCGGACTTAAGCACAGTAAAAGAAAAAAATAAAAAGAAAGTGTTTCATGATACAGATGGGGTTAAAATTAAGCCCTGAGTCTTTAATGGTTGAATTTGTTCCTGACTTCAAAGTGAAGCACTACTCCAACAGCCCTGTTCCTCTGTGATCCTCACCTCTTTCCCATACTCACCCAGTGTCCTCCATAATACAGCCCAGCCATAAGTCAGGACAGCGACAGTCGCCTGCATAGCAATGGGGCAAGAAGGAAAGGATGTCAGTTCTGAAGGGATGCAGGGGGAGGGGATTATGGGTTCGTTATCCCCAGTGTGCACTTTGTGTCCAGAAATCACTAATTCAAATTGAACCTCAGCATCACTGAACCACAGAGCTGGTATCCCCAGATGTCAACTATTCTTTCCTCTATCCTAAGACAAAATACCACATTCCTTGATTTACTCCTTAAAAATAACAAAAACTCTGGCCATAAAACCTGAGTAAAGAATCTCCAGCAAGGTCTGTTTGCAATTCTTTTGCTCTAGCAACTCAACTTTAGCCAAGTTCATCTTCAGTTAGCCTGCAAAGGAGATAATCTGTTTTGCATAGCGCAAAATTAGGCTTGCACAATATCGAAATCAGATTGATTATGTCCTTTGCAGCCAAAGATGGAGAAGCTCTATACAGTCAGTCAAAACAAGACCTGGAGCTGACTGTGGCTCAGATCATGAGCTTCTTGTTGCAAAATTTCGGCTTAAATTGAAGAACGTAGGGAAAACCACTAAACCATTCAGGTATGACCTCAATCATATCCCTTATGAATATACAGTGGAGGTGAGGAATAGATTTCAGGGATTAGACCTGATAGACAGAGTGCCTGAGGAACTATGGACGGAGGTCCGTAACACTGTTCAGGAGGCAGCAACGAAATCCATCCCAAAGAAAAAGAAATGCAAGAAAGCTAAGTGGCTGTCTGTTGAGGCTTTACAAGTAGCTGAGGAAAGAAGGGAAGTGAAAAGCATGGGAGAAAGGGGAAGATATATCCAACTGAATGCAGAGTTCCAGAGAATAGCAAGGAGAGACAAGAAGGCCTTCTTAAATGAACAATGCAAAGAAATCGAGGAAAACAACAGAATGGGAAAGACGATCTCTTCAAGAAAATCGGAGATCTCAAGGGAACATTTTGTGCAAAGACGGGCATGATAAAGGACAAAGAAGGCAGGGACCTAACAGATGCAGATGAGATTAAGAAGAGGTGGAAAGAATACACAGAAGAACTATACAGGAAAGATCTGAATGTCCCTGATAGCCATGAGAGTGTGGTCACTGAACTTGAGCCGGACATCCTCGAGAGTGAAGTCAAGTGGGCCTTAGGAAGCATTACTAACAACAAAGCTAGTGGAGATGACAGTATTCCAGCTGAGCTATTTAAAATCCTAAAAGATGATGCTGTTAAAAGTGCTGCATTCAATATGCCAACAAATTTGGAACACTCAACAATGGCTGCAAGACTGGAAAAGGTCAGTTTACATTTCAATTCCAAAGAAGGGCAATGCCAAAGAGTGTTCAAACTACCGCACAATTGCGCTCATTTCATATGCCAGCAAGGTGATGCTCAAAATCCTACAAGCTAGGCTTCAGTAGTATGCGAACCGAGAACTACCGGAAGTACAAGCTGGGTTTCGAAGAGGCAGAGGAACTAGAGATCAAATCGCCAACATTCGCTGCATCATGGAGAAAGCAAGAGAATTCCAGAAAAACGTCTATTTCTGCTTCATTGACTACGCTAAAGCCTTTGATTGTGTGGATCACAACAAACTGTGGCAAATTCTTAAAGTGATGGGAGTACCAGACCACCTTACCTGTCTCCTGAGAAACCTGTACCAGGGTCAAGAAGCAACAGTAGGAACCAGACATGGAACAACCGAGTGGTTCAAAATTGGGAAAGGAGTACGACAAGGCTGCATATTGTCACCCTGCTTGTTTAACTTATATGCAGAGTACATCATGAGAAACGCTGGGTTGGATGAATCACAGGTCGGAATTAAGATTGCCGGGAGAATTATCAATAACCTCCAATATGCAGACGATACCACCCTAATGGCAGAAAGCGAAGAGGATCTCAAGAGCCTCTTGTTGAGGGTGAAAGAGGAGAGTGCAAAAGCTGGTTTGAAACTCAACATTAAAAAAACGAAGATCATGGCATCTGGCCCTATCACTTCCTGGCATATAGAAGGGGAAGAAATGGAAGCAGTGACAGATTTTACTTTCTTGGGCTCCAAGATCACCGCAGACGGTGACTGTAGCCATGAAATTAAAAGACGCTTGCTCCTTGGGAGGAAAGCTATGGCAAACCTAGACAGCATAGTAAGAAGCAGAGACATCACCTTGCCGACAAAGGTCCGTCTAATCAAAGCTATGGTTTTCCCAGTAGTAATGTATGGCTGTGAGAGCTGGACTCTAAGGAAGGCTGCGTGCCGAAGAATTGATGCTTTCGAACTGTGGTGCTGGAGAAGACTCTTACGAGTGCCCTGGACTGCAAGGAAGTCAAATCAGTCCATCCTAAAGGAAATCAACCCTGAGTGCTCATTGGAAGGACAGACACTGAAGCTGAAGCTCAAATATTTTGGCCACCTAATGCGAAGAGAAAACTCTCTGGAAAAGACCCTGATGCTGGGAAAGACTGAAGGCAAAAGGAGAAGGGGACGGCAGAGGATGAGATGGCTAGATAGCATCACCGATGCAATGAATATGAACTTGAGCACGCTCTGGGAGAGAGCGCAGGACAGGAAGGCCTGGCGTGCTATGGTCCATGGGGTCACGAAGAGTCGGACACGACTGAACGACTGAACAACAACAAATGGCAGAGCTATATAGCAAAGCACTTGCTTTTGATCTAACAAGCTCAGCTCTTGGAGAGCTCACTGGAGCGGCTGAGGCAAAACCAAAGATCAGATCTGCTTTCAAACTACATGTCTCTGGTTTAGAAGTCAGTGAGTAGGTAGGTTTGTGCACACCTTGCAATTGCACCCTTCTCCTCTGAGATGCTTCAGAGGCTGCTCTCCTCCCCTGACCCGAACCCTGTGCAGCAGCCAGAATTCTGGCACAGAGGAGTCAGAGGAACAAATCAGACCAGGAAGACAGTGGTGTAAGCCATGGACACGCTGAACCCAGACCCAGCCTCTCAGCCAGAAGTCCCTTGAGCTTCTGTGGCCCTCTGTGGCCCATGGCCCTCAAACCCATGGACAGCCAGATTAAGAACATAAGAAGAGCCCTGCTGGATCAAGCCAAGGGTCCACCTAGTCCAGCATTCTGTTCACACAGTGGCCGACCAAGTGTCAACCCAGAACCCAGAAGCAGGGCATGAGTGCAATAGCACCCTCCCACCCATGTTCCCCAGCAACTGGTGCACATAGGCTCACACTCTCTGGTACAGGAGGTAGCACATGGCCATCAAGACTAATAGCCACTGATAGCCTTTTCCTCCGGGAATATGTCTTACCCCCTTTTAAAGCCATCCAAATTGGTGGCCATCACTACATCCTGTGGCAGCAAATTCCATAGTCCGACTATGCGCTGTGTGAAGAAGTCCTTCCTGTTATCTGTCCTGAATCTCCCACCCATCAGCTTCATGGGATGACCCCGGGTTCTAGTATTTTGAGAGAGGGAGAAAAATGTCTCCCTATCCACATTCTCCACACCATGCATAATTCTGTACACCTCTATCATGTCTCCTCTGACCCTCCTTTTTTCCAAGCTAAACAATCCCAGCTGTTGAAACCTTTTCTCGTAGGGGAGATGCTCCAGCCTCTTGACCATTTTAGTTACTTTTTTTGCACTTTTCCAGCTCTACAAGATCTTTTTTTTATGTGTGGTGACCAGAACTGGACAAAGTATTCGAAGTGTGGCCGCACCATAGATTTGTATAGGGGCAATATGATGTTGGCAGTTTTATTCTTAATCCCTTTTCTAATTATGCCTAACACGGAGTTTGCCTTTTTTACAGCGGCTGCACACTGGGCCAACCTCTTCACTGAGCTCAGATTCCCTTGAGGAACTGGTCCCCTTTTGCATCAGGGGCCTCACATGCCTCAGTGCCTGCTCACCAGCACAGGCGATGCGCAAGTGAGGAACTGACTCAGAGGTGATGGAGTGTGATGCTCCAAGCCACAGGACTCTCTGCTCTTCACAAATTGGGCAGAGCCTAGGCAGGGCTGTCTCCAGCGCAGCTGAAACAACAAGCCTGTTCAACGCCAGACCTAGTGGGCTCAACTGCTGCCTGATTCAGCACAATTAATCAGGTGGCTGTGGTGCCCTGTGGAGTCTTTCTTGAAGTCAGGAGAACAGGACACTGAGCCCCTCTTGGCCCGATACCTAGTCACTTACCTGCAGAGGCACGGTGCTTGTTCCACATCATACCAATGTTTTGCCCCAGGGTCTGTGCTAGTGTTACTGCCATCGCTCCCACGTTGCCATACTTTGGGAAGGAGGAGGACATCATGTTACTGGGGAGCAGGAAGGGAGCGAAGAGGCTTCGACTAGCGTGCTCAGCTTTTGTGGGCAGGACTCATGTGGTGGCTTATTGTCCACATTGTTGCCAGTTTGAAACTCATATGCTCCTAGTAACCCACCTCCCTTTACAGTCCCACAACCAAAGAACAGCATAATGCTAATACGCTTGCTAATGGGCTCTAATTATTATTAAATCCCTCAGTGTACTCAGTGCACTTTTCAGATTAATGTAAGCAAATAGGACAAGCCTCTGCCCCAAGGATGTTACCCAATATCACAATTTAAATTTAGATGAGACACCCCACCCTCCACCCCACAGGAGGGAAAGGATAACAAGGGATGAATGTGAACAAATGCAGAGACAAAAACCTGGGCATTATTTCAGTGGGGGAATGAGGACTGAGATATTCAAGGCTTCACAGAAACTGGAGCAGGGCTCTGAAGGGGGAAGAGAGGACTGGCATCACCCAGATGCTGGGGGGGGGGGCTTCCAGGCACCAGAGGTAGCGGGGGGTGGGCAGAGAAGACATGGGAAGCAAGGGGCTCTTTGGGCAGCCAAGGGGGCTGGAGTTGGGGGAGCATGCAGCTTTAGTCTTCAGTTCCCCACCTTCAAAGTCCCAGCAACCCCAGACCTAGTTGTCACGTCCCTCACCTCATTGACACCTCCACCTCGGGCAGCTGAGCAGATCCCTCCAGAGTAAGCTGTGCCACTGCGGCTGCTTCTGAAAGTGTGCCCACTGGAGGGAGTAAGGAGAAGGAGGGTTACTATGCAAGGCAGGGCAGTGGGTAGGTAGCCTTGACCAGCCAGGATTCCTGTGTCCTGTGCCATTCTCGGTGTCAGGGGTGTTTCTGAGCACAGGGAGCGGGATAGCAGTTCAGATTCTCAAGAACCATCAGACATGGGGGAGGTGTTTTCCCAGGCTAGTCCAGATATGAGTAGGCCTGCTTCTCAGGTCACAAACGTAGAGATGGCTGAACTTGAGGGTCCCTCCTCACCCACCCCGCCCGGGGGAGGCAGCGAACAGGAGGTTGACCTAATAGATGCCAGGCGCAGGTGCAGAGTAAAGAGAGAGAAGGCAGGGGCGGAACTTAGTCTACCCAATTGGCCTTGCGTGAGAAGCTGCATTTAGAGGCCTCAAGAGAAGAGAGGGACCTCCCTCCCTTAAGTTAGGCTAGCGAGACCACCTCCCTCTTCAAATGGCGGGCAACTCTTGTAAATTCCATTTGGATCCCCTGAAAGCATTCCTTTGTAGACGAAGAGTTTCTCTGAGAATTTGCATCTGTATGACCCTGTGAAGTAATGGATTAAAAGCTGTAGACTGAAGCCTCTCGTCTGTGTATGTTTGGGTGTTGACGTGAAATGGGGGCTAAGGGAATCTTGACAGTCAGTAACTTACTACAGCCTATGATAACAAGAGATACTGGCAGGAGAAGGGCAGGAACACAGACTTAGGGGTGGGAAGATGCCTTCAGTCATTCCTTTGTATCATCTGTTACCCCACCAAGTCAATGTGGGCTTTTTATCTCTGGTTAGAGGAAGCGCAAAGGAGAGGAGGCATAAACAATTTTCATACTGGTCAGTGTCTGAACACTTCCTCCACTGCCCTTCCAAGAAAGAGCTCTTCCCTTGAGTTAAAGTTCCCACCCACAGTCACCTATAGCACCCAGAATCCAAAGCTTGCACCTCTGACCCATGCTTTCTATGTAGATATAAATGAAAAGGAAGTAACGTTTATATTGATTTATTTAGATGGAAAAGTCTGAAGTTCAAGCTCGTCATTGTTTTGTTTTGTTATAGGCTGTCTGTAGGTTTTAATAAAAATGACTAGCATTTGCTATCTTGCAAATTATGCCTGCTAGGAAAAAAAATCAGATCTGATGGTATCTTGGTTTGATTTAGCAGATCACCTCTTGAAATGCTTATCCTAATTAAATTACAGAGAGTGTAAATTATTGCAAACCACTTTCATTTGACCTAGAATCTCATTTCTTGCTACATTAGCAAAGAACAGCTTGCCCTAATCTCTCAATAACAATATTTGGGAATCCACTGGAAAGAAATTTAACCCTCACTTGTAAATGGAAGTGGCCATAATGCTGGAGCTGGTGAACCATGAGAAGATCCTTTTGCTACAATACCAGGAGGTTTACTACCTAGGTTTGGCAACCTGACCTGGCCTTGTGTTTTTATCACAACTTAATCTGCAAAAGTCAGCAAGAGACGGTTCTCATGACAGGAAGATCAGCACTGTCTCCATATCAACCTACTGTTAAAGACAGAGCAGTGGCAGGGACAAAAGCTCAGCGCGCTTATTTTTAGTATAACGGAGGTCAGGTTCCCACTTGGAACTCACGAGAAGAGATGCACGGCATCGCTGGGTTCAGGAAGAGCATCCTGCCGATACTTCATGAACTCACTCAGTGTCTCCAGGGATTCTTTGTCTACCTGGATCTTGTCCCTTGATGCCCATGTCTCCATAGCGACCAACACAATGCGTGTGTTCAGCTGCTCCTTATAGATCTGGAAAGTAGAAGCGCTACTTCAAGGAGGGCAGCACCATCTCAGGCCCACAGCATCCACCCCACCCTCCAGAGGAGCCTTGCTCTATGTACTGTATGAACAGCCCACACTATCATCAGATCAAAGCTAAAGGAAAATGCATTTCCTTCTTGGTCTTCATTTCCACATTTGGGGGCAGGGGTGGGGAGTCCCAAGACCAACCATGCCCTATACTTGGAAGTAGGGATGGGGGCGGGGGAGTTCCGTCACATTTTTAAGCAAACTGATCTGATACAGACTTCCCAAATGAACATGCGGATCAGAACACAGTTTTCCTTTGGACTGTACACTTCTCTGAATTTTATGACAGTCCTGAGCTCAAAAATGGTGTACAAAAATGAGTACAGTAGGGAAAGTTGTGCAAACTGCATATGATAAGGAAAACTTATTATGAAAAGAAATGTGAATTTTCATGCAGTTGAAAAATAAAATAAAATAAAATCACAAGCTGATGTGGAAATAGGATGGAATGGACTTATGACTGAATACATGTGAAACTGACACAGACCAGAAATAGACTGATGTATCCATCCCTAATTTGAAGGGTCCTGTGGAATGTTGGACCCCATAGAACCCCTTCCCAAGGAACAAAGAATCCCCTGCCTCAAGAATTCTCACCTTTTGCACAGGAGGCAATGCACACTGCATGACATTTCTGGAGGGACATGCAATGCATCCCATACTCACCACATCAGCGAGATTCACCACAGACTTTGCAAAGTTGCTGGTAAGGATGACAGAGCGGCGCAGCTGCTCAAACTGTAACAGAACAGGCACAGAAAGAAGTTTGCAGGAACATCACTCCGTCCTAGAAGAACCTGGACCAGCCAAGTGCGGGGGGATTCTCCTTCCTCCCCACCTTGCTTTTGGCAGCACTCCCTTGGGGGGAAAACAGCAATTGTCCCCAAGACATCAAGAAGCCATAAGGTTGCTTCTGTAATCAGCTGGAAGCAGAAGTAAAACCGTGGTTCCACATAGTTCTTAATATTCCACTATGTTATCTGGAAATGCCTGTCTCTATCGCAAAAATCCTTCTATAGCGTCTACTCAGAAATCCATTACATTCAACAGAAGTCCCCTAAAAACTCAGGAAGCTGCTTTATACCCATTCAGACCATTGGTCGATCTAGCCCAGTACTGTTGACACTGTCTGGTAGCAGCTCTCCAGGGTTTCAGGCAGGGGTCTTTCATACCCTACCTCAAGATGCCGGGGATTGAACCTGGGACCCTCTGCATGCAAAGCAGGTGCTCTGCCACTGAGCCACGGCCCTTCCTTAGAGAACCTTTGAAGCTAAGCAAGGATTCAAAACATGGGACTCCCCAGTCCAAGTCCAACATTTTAGCTGGCTTAAATTAGCAGCTTCCTCCTTGCACAACAACAGCATTACTGATAAATCACCTCTTAATGCCCTTAATTAGTGATTTCTTGTTCCCCATGGGTGGGTGGCTTTAATTTCTGTTTTCTTCTTAATATTTTTTCATTTCATTGAGACGAACTCGGTAATTAACCCTCCAAAAAGGGAACAGGAAATGACAAATTAAGGGCAATTATGAGGCTATTCATTAGTAATGTTGCAGCCAGAAGAAATGCTGGGTGGATCTCCAAAGACTTCGAGGCTCTGCGTAGGAAAGCGAAGGAATTGGGGGCACAAGTGGTGTTTTCATCCGTCCTTCCTGTCAAAGGTCAGGGCACTGGAAGGGAAAGAAGGGCACTGAAAGTGAACAGCTAGCTATGTCGATTGTGTCATCAGGAAAGAAGCACAGGAAACAAAGAAGATGAACTTGAAACCCTAATACAAGATGGTAAATATAGTCCGATAGACTTGGTGGGATGGAAATACCCTGTTCAAAAGGAATAGATGGAATGGGAAGGGAGGAGGACTAGCATTATATGTAAGGAACGTAAACACTTGTGTGGAAATAAATGATTCTGAGAATGAAATCCCTATTGAAAGTATCTGGGAAATGATAGAGGGAGGGAGAACCAAGAATGATATTGCTCTGGCAGTTTACCACAAACCACCCAGCCAGCTGGAAAACATGGTCCCAATCTACACAGGTGATTTAGTGCAGAGTGAGAGCACATCAGGGTCATTTGCGACACATGACATTATTGCCACCCTGCAGCAACCTCACAGCTTCCCTCTCAAAAAGGCGCATTTTCACAAAGTCCTTTTAGTGCATCTTTTTTCCTTAAACACGGCTCCCACATGGTTCTGCTGCAGTGTGCCCCATTCCCCTGAATTAAATCCTGCAAATTGGGCTTGCCTAGGAGTGTGTCTGTGACCTGGTCAAGGGGTGGGACCTTCCCTTTTTTCCCTCCCATTCCTCTCCCCGCCCCGCCTTGACAGTAGATGCTTTGGACACAGGCTTCTCTTCCCACTTAGCACTATTACACAGTAGCACTCTTTGGCTGCTGGCCTTTCCAATTTATTTATATAATCATATAATAATCAAATTTGTATTGTTTCAACCAAAGGTTACAACAAGCATACAGAACATGGATAGATAAAAGATAAAATAAAACAGATGTTACTAATTTTTAACATTCTGCTAGGTCAAAAATTTTACTCTGTGCTTTTGAGATACAGAAGCAAAACTGGCCAGTGCCACGAGGATTGTCTTATCATAACATGTAATCAAAAAAATTATTCTCTCCAAATGAGACTAGATAGACTTTTTCTCCAAAAAATAGGTCTAAATACTTAGAATGAATTTGGGAATAAATGGGGCAATAAAACAGGTAATGAGGCAGATCCTCTACTTTGCCACTGCGACAAGGGCAAAGTCTGGAGGCAGAAGGCGTTTTATTAAAGCACCCTTCCAAAACTGGCGTTTTCATCTGCTGCATCCTTAGACATGTTAAAGCTGATCTAAGGTGAGGGCTAGAAATTAAAGTCAAATAACTTTCACATTCACATTTAACCTTGGTCTTTGCAAACCGGGGTACTATGTTATTGCCTGAAACTCCACAAAGATCCAATTGCATAGAGACACTGTAACCCCTCTCCTTAAAACCCGTTTGCTGTAAACTGGATTTAAGGTAATAAAATATTGAAAAGAAAAACCATAGTGATGAATTTGAGAAGTTAATCTCTGGAACCAGGATAATGTATTTAATGGTTTAGCTCTCATTTGCTCCAAAAGACACAGTTTAGGTAGTCTGGTTAATGGAGAGGGGGAAAAAATCTTGAGCCAGTAATTGAAGGCCTTAGTAACTATGATAGATTTAACTGCCATTACACCGGTTTCTGATTGTAAAAATGGAGCAGGAGTGCTTCTTGATACACCGAGAATTGTCCTTAGCAATTTATTTTGGAACAGTTCCATATCATACTGAATTGTTAAACCCCGTAACTCTTCTCCATACACAAATTGAGGGATAAATTTTGATTTCAGCAAGGTTAAAATTGGATGGATTTGGTAGCTTCCCCTTTAATTTCAAAGACTTAAAATGGACGCCTCAACCTCCTGAGGATGAAAAAAGAACGCCCAAATAATGATATGAGGATACTTGCTCTATAGGGTGGGAATTTATTCACCATGTATGTATTGAGGATTTGTGTCGAAAGGCCATAACTCTAGTGTTCCCATAATTGATGGATAATAGATTTTTTTGGTGTGGGGTAAACTATAGAATGTAATTCATCTCTTCCATTAAACTTCCCTGAGTAGGGGAGCATTGAAAGGGGTGGGAAGCCTCTCTCCCTGGCTGAGCACTTATGTGGTTGATGATGTTCAGTTCTACTCGCTGGACTCCTCTCACCCAACACCAAAGTATGGCAGAGTCCAGTGCTGTTTGACCTGTGAAAGTGGGTTTTTAGGTAGTGCATACTCCGCTTTCCTTGCTTCGTGTGCTGCTGACGGACCAAAGCGACTTCATGAAAATCCCAATATAACCAGAAAATGCCTCTAAAACTGTTTCCATGTGTATTGGACCCTGGATGGTGCTTTCCTGGGACAGATGACAAAACTTTTACAGAGCCAAGCAAGTAATGGTACATTTTCTGACATCTCCTGGAAGTCTAACTCTGCCAAGAATGGAACATCCAACATGTTTTTGACTTGTTTTGCTGAAACTTCATCTCTCAGAAGGTGGCAGAAGGAACAAGGGGATCTGCTGTCCTGGGCTTAATCCTGACCAACAGGGAAGAAATCACAAAAGAAATGAGAGTGGCAGGAACCTTAGGAGAAAGTAGCCATGTCATCTTGGAAGTTGTGATTGAAAAGGCTGTGAAAATTGAGCTTAGTCAGACATCTATCTTGGACTTTAGGAAAGCCCATTTCAAAAAGCTCAGAGAAAAGTTGGGTGGGAGCTCTCTGAAGAGCTGAGACTCAAAAGGATCATGTACAGGAGATGGAAAGAGGGACGTATTACCAAGGATGAGGACAACAGAGTTGCCCAGCCCTGTAAGGATGGTGTCTGGAAGGTGAAGGCCCAGAATGAGCTGAGGCTGGCAACAGATACCGAAAACAAAAAAGGGCTCCTTTGGGTATGTAAGGAGCAAGAATATCATAATGGAAGGGGCAGGTCCGCTGCTCAGGGAAGATGGTGAATTGTTAACAGGTGATTGAGAGAAAGCAGAGCTACTCAACTCTTTTTTATTTTGTCTCAGCCTTTTCCCACAAGGGGAGTTGTGTTCAACCTAGAACAAGTAGAACAAATGATATACAGAGGGATTTGCAGCCCAGAATAAGTAAGGACATGGTTAGAGAGCACTTAGCTACTTTAAATGAGTTCCAGTCTCAAGAGGCCATATGAATTGTTCAAAAAGAACAGAAAGGGAGGTGGAGTCGGACTATATGTTAAAAATACATATCTCTGCACAGAAATACAGGAGGATGAGCTTGGTAGCCCCATCGAGAGCATCTGGGTTAAAATAAATGGAGCAAAGAATAAAAGGAACCTGGTGGTCGGAGTCCACTACGGGCCACCCAAT
This sequence comes from Heloderma suspectum, assembly GCF_057233095.1. NCBI lineage: Eukaryota > Metazoa > Chordata > Lepidosauria > Squamata > Helodermatidae > Heloderma > Heloderma suspectum. The sequence goes on along the minus strand of NC_139462.1, from coordinate 125,929,026 downwards.
CAAGGAGAAGACGAGGATGAAGTTTTTGAAAAGCAAATTGCCAATGTTTCAAGGAAGCATGATGTAGTATCAGAGAATCAGAGAACAGTAGGGCTGTAAAGGGCCTACAAGGCCATCGAGTCCAACCCGCTGCTCAGTGCAGGAATCCAAGTCAGAGCATCCCTGACAGATGGCTGTCCAGCCTCGTCTTGAATGCCTCCAGTGTGGGAGAGCCCACCACCTCCCTAAGTAATTGGTTCCATTGTCGTATTGCTCTAACAGTCAGGATGTTTTTCCTGATGTTCAGCCGGAATCTGGCTTCCTGCCACTTGAGCCCATTCTTCCGTGTCCTGCACTCTGGGATGATCGAGAAGAGATCCTGGCCTTCCTCTCTGTGACAACTTTTCAAGTACTTGAAGAGCGCTACCAATTTCCCTGATAATTGTTGGGAGACAAATGATGCAAAATGGCCCCTCCAAGAAATTCCCGACTTGTGTTGCTGATAACTTCTTGCTGATAACAGAAAGTGGAGGAAGGAACTAGAGGATCGGCTATCCTCGACTTGATCCTAACCAACAGAGATGAGATGACTTAGTGGATCAAGTAGCAGTTACGGGAACTCTGGGGGAAAGCAACCATGTTATACTTGAGTTTTTGGTTCTAAAGGAAGCAAAAGCTAAGTGTAGCCAAATGAGTACCCTGGATTTTATGAAAGTCAATGTTAATAAACTCAGAAGAATGATAAGTAACTTAGGGAGGTAGTGGGCTCTCCCACACTGGAGGCATTCAAGATGAAGCTGGACAGCCAGTTGTCAGGGATGCTTTGACTTGGATTCCTGCATTGAGCAGGGGGTTCAATTCGATGGTCTTATAGGCCCCTTCCAACCCTAGTATTCTATGATTCGATGAATTACATCCCTGGGTGCTTGAAGGAGCTTGCAGATGTTATTTCAGAGCCACTGTCTGTAATCTTTGAGAATTCCTGGAGAACAGATGAGGTTCCAGAAGACTGGAGACGGGCAAATGTTACCCCTTCTTCAAGAAGTGGGAAAAGGTAGATCCCGGAAATTGCGGAGCAGTCAGCCTGACATCAATACCAGGGAAAATTAAGTGGTCACCCTGTGAGTATCTAGAAAATAATGCACTGATTACTAGGAGTCACCATGGGTTTGTCAGGAATAAGTCTTGCCAGACCAACCTTATCTCCTTTTTTGATAGAGTTACTGGTCTGGTAGATCATGAGAATGCTGCAGACATAGTATATCTTGATTTCAGCAAAGCATCTGACAAGGTTTCCCATGATAACCTTGATGACAAGATGGTAAAATGTGGGTTGGAGAATTCTACAGATAGGTGGATCCACAGCTGGTTGAGCAACTATACTCAATGAGTACTAATTAAAAGCTTGGCATCCTTCTGGAGGGAAGCCTCAAGTGGAGTGCCACAAGGCTCTTTCCTGGCCCTGTGCTGTTCAACATTTTTATAAATGACTTGGATGAAGGTGTAGCAGGTTTGCTTAGCAAATCTGCAGATGACACAAAGCTAGGAGGGATAACCAACACCACAGAAGACAGGATCAAGATTCAAAAAGATCTAGACAGGATGGAGCACTGGGCCGAATCTAACAAGATGAGATTCAACAGAGATAAATGTGAAGTCTTGAATTTGGGAAAAAAGACACAAGGATAAGATGGGGGAGACCTGGCCTGGCAGCAGTACATGTGAACAGGACCAAGGTATCTTAGTGGATCACAAGCTGAACAGGAGCCAGGAGTATGTTGCAGCAGATAAGAAAGCTAATGCAATCTTGGACTGCATTAACAGAAGCAGAGTGTCCAGAACACAGAAAGTAGTAGTTCTGCTCTATTCTGTGTTAGTCAGGCCGCATCTGAAGTATTGTGACCAGTTCTGGGCACCCCATTTTAAGACGGATATTGACAAGTTGCAGCATGTCCAGAGAAGAGCAACCAGGACGGTGAGAAGTTGGGAAGCCAGGTCCTATGAGGAATGGTTGAAAGATCTGGGCCTGTTTAGCCTGGAAAAGAGAAGATTAAGGGGAGACATGATGGTGGCCTTCAGAGATCTGAAAGGCTGCCATATAGAAGATGGAGCAGACTTGTTCTCTGTTACTCCAGAGGGCAGGACTAGAACCAACGGGTGGAAACTGCAGGGAAGCAAATTTCAGCTAAACATTAGGATACACGGACTAACAGGGAGAGCTGTTCAGCAGTGGAATGAGCTGCCACGGGAGGTGGTGGATTCTCCTTCACTGGAGGTATTTAAGCAGAGGCTGGATGGGCATCTGTCAGGGATGCTGTAGCTGCACCCTGCAGGGCAGAGCCTGCATTGAGCAGGGAGGCTGGAATAGATGATCTCCAAGGTCCCTTCCAAGTCTACTATGATCTATGAATGTTGCTGCTGCATTGAACAGGAATCAATAGCAGGGGCAGAAGCTGCAACAAGAAAGCTACTAATTCAAGGCACAGTTGCCTCAAAATGACTTTCCCAATCAACACTAGATCAATTGGCATTGTAATTGCATTTTATTTATTTTTTAAATAGCCAGAATTCAGGCCTGAAAAAGGATGTGAGGACAACACAGAAAACACTGGCATGAAAAAGGCTGACAATGATGCCGTTGGGTGTGCTTCCAGACGGAGGGCCTCCTAGTACTACCAGTCCAAAGGCCTTGTGCAGCTATGCTGTCTTTCCTTCTTGAACAGATTTTCTTGTGGGAGTGGGGGGAGACAGAAGCAGCAGCTGGAAAACACCGGAGGGTGAAGAGTGGAAGACGGCATCGCCCCCATAAAATTTCATGAATGTGGCAGAGCAATTGCACAGTAAAAAACAAAAAACAAAAACCTCATTCTCCATAAAAAGTGAGTGAACAAAGGGTGGTAATTTCAGATTAAACTGCTAGTGTGGAAGCAACAACTGAGACTTTCAAATCTGGCTAATATAGATTCCTTAAATTTAGAAAATGCCAACACAGAGAAATTTTAGTTCCTCTCTCTGCTGTTGAAGTCTCTAACTCCTGCCCCTGCTACTAATTCCCAAGCAAACATAGAGCTGAGAAAATCAGGGTAGATATTGGGCTCAAGTGACAGGAAGCCAGATTCCGGCTGAACATCAGGAAAACCTTCCTGGCTGTGAGAGCAATACGACAATGGTTATGGAACCAATTCCATAGGGAGGTGCTGGGCTCTCCCACACTGGAGGCGTTCAAGACGAGGCTGGACAGCCATCTATCGGGGATGCTCTGACCTGGATTCCTGCACTGAGCAGGGGGTTGGACTCGATGGCCTTGTAGGCCCCTTCCAACCCTACTATGATCCTATGATTCTATTTGTTAAGATTTGCATTTCTTCTGATCATATTCCTAACTGCTTGTTAATCTATGATGATATTGCTATATTGTTTGTAAATTTAAAGTTTGATATCTCATAGTTAGTTTGCAGAAGGTCTGCTTCCAAGCCCTTAAATTCCAGCTAACTAGCTGGGCAGGCTCAAAAAAGGGTCAATTGGAAAGCATTTTGCCTACTTTGCAAGTAAGGTTAAGATGCTAATTTTTCACTAGTTACATAACACTGTTGCTCCCTCACAACAGATGTACATTTTCTTGTTCTGGGGTGAGATGCAGTGTGTGGCGGTGTGGGAACAGTCCTATGGTTCAAGGGAAAACTGTTGTGATGGGCACCTATTGACTCATGATTCATGACTAAAAACACCTCCCCCTCTCCCAATCCTGCAACTGAATTCAAAATGACTGTGAATTATTTTTCCATGAAAAGGTGAAGGAGGAACACATATGTGCCTCTTTTGAAAGTGCTTTTAAGACAGGCAGCCCACTTGATGTACAAGATGAGGGGCAAGTCTGGAGGTTTGTCACACATTCTTGACATGGGAAGCAACTTCCCAATCTTGCATTTGACTTGCTGGTATATTTAACCCAGGTGGTGAAACCAGGTTTATAGTGCAGGTGAAAAACTGGCTGTGACCGATGCTAGAATGCTACATCCATTATCATCATCATCATTATTTATTACATTTCTATACCGCCCCATAGCCGAAGCTCTCTGGACAGTTTACAGAAGTTAATACTTTACTCTTGATTAAGGCCTTGCATGGAGCTCTGATTTGGTCTAGCTAGTTGGGTACTGCAAGGTTCATTTTAATTACTTTACAAAGGAACTAAGGCCATGAATGGAGCCTTTTTGACCTGTCCACATGGCTTTCGCAAAACTAACTTTCACTAGCTTGCAAAGTTGCTGAATCATAGAGTACTGAGCTTTGATCCAGCAAGCTCTGCTGGTTGACAATTTACCTGACTTGTCAGCAGCATTGTAGAGGAGATCTCAATGGAGGATAAGCTGACGCGTTAAAAAAAAAAAAGAGTTGAGAAATTAGATTTCAGACTGGGACTGGAAAGGAGAGCAGTCTGAACATTGTTTGTCAAATTGCACAAAGAAAATGACTTGGCAGGTGTACCTATGGCCTCCGCATGGGCCATTCTAAGGGGGTTGCACACTCATCTCAACCAGTCTTCCCAAGCCTAGACCATCCATTGGCGACACTCACCAGCTGGTGGTCATTAATTACAATGAGTTCAATGAATTTGGTCTCGCTGTGGACAGTCCGGTGACCTCGGTGAACCTGGGGTGGGGAGAAGAGGGCAAAAACACATGGGTAATGCCTGGGGCTTTTAGAACTGCCTCCCATTCCCCCCTCACCAACAGACACAGCTTTTATATACAGGTCTGTGTAGCTGCCCTCCCCCTAATCCCCCCCCCAAATCTGCACTGAGGAAACTCAAAATGGGAGATCAGAGTACATTATGCAAGTGAGAGACTCCTGGAAGTTAGAGCATCTACTGCAGTCCCACACAGATCTTCTGGCTTTTCTGCATGACCAGTCCCAGCAGGCCCAAACTGCATTTTAGCATTCAAATGTCTACACTTCTCTTTTCAATGACATCTATGCATACCCCAGCCTTCTCCAACCTAGTGCCCTCCAAATGTGTTAGACTACAATGCCCATCATCCCCGGGAGATCTGGAGGGCACCAGGATAGGGAAGGCTGCTATATCCCGTAATAACTGGGACACAGGAGAGACCTTTGTTCCTGCAGAGAGCTCAAACTTCTTGGCATTTGCCCTTTTCAAACAAACGTCTGGCTACGTGCATACTTGAGTGCAAGGGAAGTACTCGCACTGTCTCCAAAAAATGTTCTTAAATAAAATGAATCTTAAGTGCTAATAAAAATGTACAAAATAGTAGGATATTTCTTAGGCAGGATAGGGGAGGATAACCTTGTTGCTGCTAGCTACTTAAAATTATAGGTAGGTGAGCTCTTCATCTCCTGTACTGGAGTTTATACAGCAGGAGATTGTGAAGCCTCTGAAGTTTATAAAAAGCAGTATGAGCTTGGTGTGTGTGTGTGTGTGTGCATGCACACGTGTGCGCGCGCGCACACGCATATTGCGTGCGCGCAACAACACACTGTTGATTACTAATCACATTGCAGCCAAAATCTGTGACACATAACTACGTACATTCCATAGAGCAATGACTGCCATTTCCAGGGGAGAAGGAACTGTATTTTTTCCATGTAGAAAATACTGTGGTGCAAATGCTAGGAAAGTAAGGTGAGATTTATTGTATTTCCATTTAAATTATAGTAACTATTTTTGAATTTGCATCTATACATATAAATTAGCACGTGAATTTTACACTAATCTCTTTTACCCTCTCTTCTGATGATGCATTTCCTTGTTTTCAGTGATGCATAAGTGGCTACTCAATTGTTCCATCTAGCTCAGTATTGTTTGCACATTGACTGGGAGCAGCTCTCCTGGACTGCAGACAAGGGACTTTCCTAGCACTACCTGGAAATGCTAAGAACTGAATCTAGGGCCTTTGCTCTATTGCGGCGCTACAGCACTAATACTCTTGGATTCCCTGCTCTTGCGCCTACTTAGGGACAAAAGAGATGAATGGATGGCTGAGCAGTAAACCTACCTGCCTTCGATGCCGCAGTTTAGGGAGCCCAGAAGGAATGTAGTAGTTCAGTGCAGCAAATAAACACCCTAGGTAGGGGGTAAGAAGGGGATTGACATCAGATATGGGGAGAGGAGGGCATGACTGGAGAAAAAGGGAAATAAATGTTTAATTCCTAGGAAGCAGGCCTCAAATCTGCCTGGAAGCTACGTCCCATGCTGAATCAGAAGCATAATACCGGGGGGGGGGCATGGTGACTGAGACAATTAATATATACACAACAAGCTAACCATCTAATACCACTTGAATGGTCATGGCTTCCTCCAAAGAGTCCTGGCATTACTAAACATTTAAAAAATCACCCTGCCAATGTAAATGAAGTCTGCCGCTTTACCCATATTGTGTGTGTGGTGGAGGGAGGGGCACTGTGGCTGCATAGGGGTGACCTTGGCCCTTCAAAGTTGTCCACTGTTGTTATACCCATATTGCTGGGAGGGACAGTAGTGTATGACACCACTTCCGGGTAGTCTAGTGCTGGTGTTGTTGTTTTTAGGGGAAATGCATTTTGTGCTGCAAAGTAAGGGACTAGGAGAACTTCTGCATAAAATTTAGTAACAGCGCAGCCCTCTACATATCAACTCAGGGCTGGCTGGGGGATGCTGGGAGTTGTAGGACATTTTTGTGTCTAAACATGCATAGGATTATGCCCACAGAGAAGTACATCCCATCGAGGTAAATGGGCCTTAGTCCTAGGTATGAGAGTACAGGATAGATCATCTTACCTGGGAGTAAGCTTCACTTAGCCCAGGGACTTACCTCTCTGAGTAACCATGTAGAGATCAAGCTCTCTTTACTGCCTATTGTTTCCCCTGAGCTCATCTCAGCTGCTCCACCATGACTGACCCACCTTAAGAGTGTTCTCTGGTTATCTTACTGCCTCCTCCCATTTCTGACATGGAGGAGTCAGTCCCTCCTTGGCCATTCAGCTTTGCTATCCCTTCCCAGGAAGCTGTGTGCAGACGTGTACATGTGCATGCAAGGAATTTGAAATGGTGGTGATTCACTCACTTTTTGTGAGTTTTGTGTTGGCTGTTGATGATGGCAGAGATGTTCCATGCCCAGAATACCACTCAGCTAGCCCCCTCCCTGGACACCCTCCTCCTCCTCCTCCTCCTCAGGCTGCAGCAGAACAGCAGCACACCAGCTCCCAAAAGTAAGAAAATGGGCTTAGCATTTCAGCCCACGTTTCTTTCTGTCCCTTACAATAACTTATACACACTTACCAGGGAGTAAACCCCATTGAACACACAGTGGTGCTTATTTCTGAGTATACATGTACAGAATTGCACTGTAAGTAAAGTTTCTTTCACTTGTTGATCGAGCATAAGATGGAACAATATGGGTGGGGCATATGAAGAGAAAGAGGATGGTTTTTTGCTTCTTTTTTCTTTCAAATTTTGAATTTTTAGTATAAGTTGAAAGAGTTGGTGTCCATCTTCAGGCTCCCTCCCAAGGATAAATTTCCAAGTGGGGTACAGGATGCATTGTGTCTCTAGTGACCATGCGTGTAAATGAGTGCACACAGCAAGGCCACCATGCAGCACACAGTTACCTATTTTACATGATTGGGTGGCTTATTATGAATGTAGAGTCAGACAATTATGTTTTTCTAGTATATGTACTTTTTAAACTATTTCATTACATTTATTTCCTGCCTTTCCTCCAGGAGCTAAAGGTCTCCCCATTTTTATCCTCACCACAATCCTATGAGTAGGTTAGGCTGAGGGGTAGTGATTGGCTCGGATCATCCTGTGAGAAATGGGAGGTATTTGCTGGTCCTCAGGCAGCAAAATGTCCTGGGCCAGCACTGGCTGTGCATGTGCGGCCATGTCCTGTTCTGTTGGGCTGTTGTGTCTGAATGAGTTAGTGAGTCAGTGTTTATTCCTTGAGAGAGAGAGAGAGAGAGAGTTTCTATATGCCCATATGCTGTAAAAGGGGAAGCTTCTGTTTGATTCTTCTGTCATGGACAAGATATTAGTCTTTTGCTTCCAGGAAAACATTGACGATGACCATGGGTTCGGTTTGTATCCCACCTTTGTCTCGACTGTTACATCTGTGTATCCCATTGATAATTCCTGGACAAGCACTGTAGTAATGTCTATATTATTATTATTATTATTATTATTATTATTATTATTATTTCTATACCACCCATTAGCCAAAGCTCTCTGGGCAGTATAGAAACATGTTGCTTCCTCGCCTGCCTGCTTTGTTCTGCGCTGATGCGACACAGTGATAGCAGAACCCTCTAGAGCAGAGCTTTCCAAACTTTTCGTGTTGGTGACACACTTTTTAGACATGCATCATTTCGTGACACGGTAATTCTGTTTTACTAGCAAACCGGAGGTTAAACTAACCTGTTATAAGAGATAACATACAGAGATGACTTAGTGGATAAAGTAGTAGTTACAGGGACTCTGGGGGAAAGCAACCATGTGGCACTTGAGTTCTTGGTTCTAAGGGAAGCAAAAGCCAACTGTAGTCAAACGCGTACCCTGGATTTTAGGAAAGCTGATTTTAATAAACTCAAAACAATGATCAGTAAGGTCCCATGGCAAGCGACGCTAACGAGAAAAGGAGAAAATGTGTGGGAGCTTTTAAAAAGTGAAATTCTCAAGGCACAATTACAAACAATTCCAACAAGAAGAAAAGGCGGAAGACAACAGAAGAAGCCAATGTGGCTTCACAAAAAGCTTAGGGATGACCTGAAAACAAAAAAGGACACATATAGGAAGTGGAAAGAAGGCCAAGCAACAAAGGAAGAGTACAGGCAGGGAACACAGAATTGCAGGGATGGCGTCAGGAAGGCTAAAGCTGAGAATGAGCTGAGGTTAGCGAGGGATGCTAAAAACAACAAAAAGGCTTTATTCAGCTACGTGCATAGTAAAAGGCAGAGGAAAGAAATGATTGTTCGGCTATTAAATAAGGATGGCAAAATGATAACAGATGACAAAGAAAAGGCAGAAGTGCTCAATTCCTACTTTGGCTCAGTCTTCTCCCAAAAGAGGGTCTATGACCCTCCTGGCAAAGGCGAAGTACAGGCTGAAGGGGCAGGATTGCAGCTTGAGATCGATAGGCATATGGTCAAGGAACACCTAATTACTTTGAATGAGTTCAAATCTCCAGGGCCAGATGAACTGCATCCTAGAGTCATAAAGGAACTGGCAGAAGAACTCTCAGAACCGCTGTCTATTCTCTTTGAGAAATCATGGAGGACGGGGGAAGTGCCAGATGACTGGAGGAGGGCTAATGTTGTCCCTATCTTCAAAAAGGATAAAAAGGAGGAACCTGGGAACTACAGACCAGTCAGTCTGACATCAATCCCTGGGAAAATTCTGGAGCAGATGATAAAGCAATCCATCTGTAAGCAGCTTGAAAACAATGCAGTGATAACTCGAAGCCAACATGGATTTGTCAAAAACAAGTCCTGCCAGACGAATCTGATCTCATTTTTTGATCAAGTCACCTCCCTTGTAGATCATGGGAATGCTGTAGACATCATATACCTCAACTTCAGCAAAGCTTTCGACAAAGTGCCCCATGATCTCCTGATGAGCAAACTAGCTCAAAGTGGGCTAGATGAAACAACGATCCGGTGGATCCACAGTTGGCTACAGAATCGGACTCAAAGAGTGCTTATCAATGGAACCTTCTCAAACTGGGGTGAGGTAACGAGTGGGGTACCGCAGGGCTCAGTCCTGGGCCCAGTGCTCTTCAACATTTGTATGAATGACTTGGAGGAGGAGGTGCAGGGAATGCTGATCAAATTTGCAGATGACACAAAATGGGGCGGGATAGCTAATACTTTGGAAGACAGAAACAAAATTCAAATTGATCTGGATAGACTGGAGTGCTGGGCAGAAAACAACAGAATGACATTTAATAGGCATAAATGCCAAGTTCTGCACCTAGGAAAAAGAAACCAAATGCACAGTTACAAGATGGGGGATACGTGGCTCAACAACACTACAAGCAAGAAGGATCTTGGAATTGTTGTCAATCACAGGCTGAATATGAGCCAACAATGTGATGTGGCTGCAAAACAGGCCAATGCTCTTCTGGGCTCCCTTAATAGAAGCATAGCTTCCAAATCCCGGGAAGTACTAGTTCCCCTCTACTCAGCACTGGTTAGGCCTCATCTGGAGTACTGTGTCCAGTTCTGGGCACCACACTTTAAGAAGGATGCAGACAAACTGGAGAGGGTTCAGAGGAGGGCAGCAAAGATGATGAGGGGACTGGAAACAAAGCCCTATAAGAGAGACTGAAAGAACTGGGCATGTTTAGCCTTGAGAAGAGAAGACTGAGGAGAGATATGATAGCGCTTATCAAGTACTTGAAAGGTTGTCACAGAGAGGAAGGCCAGGATCTCTTCTTGATCATCCCAGAGTGCAGGACACGGAAGAATGGGCTCAAATGACAGGAAGCCAGATTCCGGCTGAACATCAGGAAAAACATCCTGACTGTTAGAGCAATACAACAGTGGAACCAATTACCTAGGGAGGTGGTGGGCTCTCCCACACTGGAGGCGTTCAAGACAAGGCTGGACAGCCATCTGTCAGGGATGCTCTGACTTGGATTCCTGCATTGAGCAGGGGGTTGGACTCGATGGCCTTGTAGGCCCCTTCCAACCCTATGATTCCATGATTCTATAAAGACACATACGTAAATTGTAATAACGAAATGTATGGGGACACAACGTATCTTATGAAAACCTTTCATTTATATTTTTAAAAATATATGATTTGTAAGATAATAACATACATTGTTGTCATTTATGAGTAACAGTATGTAAATATATGCAAGAATTTTAAAAAGTTGAATAACACCAATAACTACTTACCATTTTAATGGGATGTATGAGGTTGATGGGATGAACACAGCTTTTCAATATTTGGTGGAATATTAAAGACACTCACATTTCGTCATCAAGCATTTTTAAGCTTCCACATTTCATTGTCTTTAAGTTTGCCATCGTTGAAAAGGATATTTCACAAATGTATGTAGTAGAAAACTGCAGAAGAATTTTTAACGCTTTTTTAGCTGTTTGGATGCATTTTTTAAATGTGAATCCAAAAGCTGTCTAAGTCACCCTCTTCATACATCATTAACAGATTTTGATCATTTTTTTATGTCAGCTAATTTTTCTTCAATAAGTAAAAAGTTCCTCGTTGCAGTTGAACTGTGGGAGAGGAGCTTGGTGCCATGTAGATGGCCCCCCAGATCCAGTTTTCTGCACCATGGTGGCACAGTGAAGTCTGTGGGAACAGATGTGTTCTCTCACTTAACCATAGTTTTTTGGGGGGTGGGGGGAATCCTTTGTAAAACAGCAGAGGATCCATGAAGATCTGTGACTTGGATACATATTTTTGAGCCAAGATGTCACTGTGTAGTGAGGGGTCCATTAATGTTATGGTTCAGCCCATGGGCACAGATATGTTGTATGACATGACTGCAGTTGGTGGGGGTGGGAGGTTCTTTGTCAAAATGAAGGGGATACATGTTTTTGCACTGTGGTGATGCAGTGAATCAAGGTTTTTCTAGTGCTATCACTGGCCACATACAGTCAGGGCCAGACGTATTGGAACAAGGATATCCCTAACTCAGAAGCATGCTTGCTGGCCCCGCCCCCTCTGTGCGTAAGCCATATTGGACCTGGTGAGATTTACTTCTGGGAACATTCATAGAATCAGACTACAGTAAAAGCAGTATGATGGCAGCCCTTTTCTTTTTTATGGTCGATGGTAATGAGTATGGGTTTGTAGTTTAACATGTAAATGTTGAAAGATTGTACTGATTATGGGAACAAAATTGTTCTGAAATCATTTATTTCATGTTGTGGTAACAGATACATTTTCAATTAATTATTTGATTAACATTAATGTGTAACTGCAACCAGAGAAGGGAGTTAGAAGAGAAATCAAAGAAGAGAGTGAGAAGTTTGGCCTCTCCTTAAACATCAAAAAGACCAAGCCCATGTTCACTGTGAAGAACGGAAATATCAGCATAGTAGTTGATGGTGAAGAGTTTGAATGTGTAGAATAATTTATTTTCTTAGGATCGCAGATCAATCACAGCGGTGAATGCAGCCCAGAAATAAAACGTCGAATTGCGATGGGTTGCGCAGCAATGATGAGCATGAACCGAATATGGAAAAACAAGGACATCAGCTTGACAACTAAATGCAGATTAGTTTGTACCACCGTGTTTCCCATAGTTACTTATGGATGCGAAAGTTGGACAATGAAGAAAAAAGACAGAAAGAGAATTGATGTATTTGAGCTGTGGTGTTGGAGAAGGCTCCTGCGCATTCCTTGGACAGCTAAGATAACAAATAAGCAAGTACTGGAATGTATAAACCCAGACATGTCACCGGATGGAAAAATCATGAAATTGCGATTGACTTATTTTGGCCATGTTAAGCAGAGGAACTCACTAGAAAAAGCAATTATGCTCGGATTGGTTAGCGGAAAAAGGAAACCTGGCCGCCAAAGAACAAGATGGCTAGGTACCATCAAAATTGATACCAGCCAGAGCACGGAACAGCTCAAAGAAATAGTACAAGATCGGGATACGTGGAGAGAGATGATCCATAGAATCGCCAGAAGTCGGACACGACTGAATGGATAATATCATCATCATAACTGCAACCAACAAACTCTTGTGGCCAACCATATCCTGTGGTATGATCATACTTGAACTGTGCATTCTTATTCATGTTTACTCTTAAGTAAACCACACTGTGTTCTATGAATGGGCTTTGTTCCCAGGGAAGCGTGTATAGGATTGTTCTGTAAGTGTCAGTGGTTTCAACATAAGAGATGTTGCTTTATTCTCCAACTGAAACTGACCTGACAGCTGCGGTTCTCCACCAAAGGAGTTTCAACCAGACCAGCAGGAAACCACTGAATAGTAACTTATCAAAGCATTTGATTTTAACCATTTGTGCATGAATAAGGACAATGATTTCCTGACCTGCACAGGCTATTTTTGCATTGTTAAGATGATAGTGTAATTATCCTTAATTACTGCTGTTGTGAATGATCACTTAACTGAATTATCACATTCTTCTACTATTTTCTTTTCATTGTCATGTGGCCCAACTGTTTACAATTTATTTTCTTTCCTCTAAGTCATGCATTAATATATACATCCTCCCAACTGAGGAAAGCATGTAATGCACCTGATGAAATGAACCCCAGCACATGTAAACTTATGGCATTATGAATTTGTTTGTGCTTCTGGACGAAGGGCTCCCGATGATACCACTCCAAAGGCTATTTCTTCTTTTCCTCCTTCATTTTTTTTTTCTGGTTAGAAAAAAGATGGGATAACTAGTGTGTAAACATGAGTGTTGTACATGGACAATAATGTCATCTGGATCCTCTCTAAAGTTCTGTTAATGATTGCATAACAAAGCCTCATGAGGAAGCACCCAGTGTTTTAAGTTGGTTTTGATACAGACCTAGTCATATTTAGAGTAGACCTACTGAAGTCAATGGGTAGTATCCAATGTTAGTCCTATGTAGAGTAGATCCTATGTAGACTAGATCCACTGAAATGCAGGAGCCTTAAGTCCCGTTCATTTCACTTGATCTGGTCTGCATAGGACTAACGTTGGATACTAATCAACGTGAATTACGTTAGTAATGACTAACCTATGTCCCATTAATATCAATGGGTCTACTTTATGTATTACTGAAGGTGCTTCCACATAATGCTTTTATTCTGCAATCTCCGTGCCTCAAACACATAATTTAAGGGGGGGGGGGCTCCAGATGGCAACATCTTCCTTTATAACACTCCCATGTTATCCCACCATTTCTTCTGTCTTTTTTCTTGCCGGGATAACAGTCAGAGAAGGAGGAAAAGATGTAATAGGTGCACAATGATTTCATAGCGCTAGGAGCCCTCCATCTGGAAGCACCTAGAATCAGAATCCACCCCGGACGGATCACTGTGATGGTCTGTTGCAGAAAAAGCAACATAAGGTTGGATTTATTTGTCCTCATCATGTCCATTATCATGGCCAGGCCCTGATTAAACACATCCATTTCCCCACCTGAATCAGCATGCTGATGACACTGCACCCTAGATTTCCTAATGGCCTCTCTAGATCTCCTAATGGCAGTTTCAGTGCAGATGTTAAGTAGCATGTGGGACAACATGGAACCTTGTTGGGCTCCAACGCATGCCAAGGAGTTTAGCAGACACGCCCCAGCACCACCTTCTGTAAATGGCCATCCAAGTCTGAATGGAACCACTGCAAAGCTGGACCACCTACATGCAACTCAGACAGCCTCTCCTGAAGGATGCCATGGCTGATGGTATCACAAGCCACTGTGAGGTCGGGGAGAATCAACTGGGTTGCACCCCTCTTGTCTCTCTCCCAGCAAAGCTCATCCCACAGGGTGACCACTGCATTTTCTGTGCCGAAACCAGGCCCAAACTCTGACTGAAGGCGGATCTAGAAAACCAATTTCATCCACGAGTGCTGGGATTTGATCTGCCACCACCCTCTCAGGCACCTTGCCCAGGAAGGAGATGCTAACTACTGGCCTATAATTATTCAGATCTGCTGGATCCAAGGATGTTTATTTCAGAAGTGGTCTCACCACTCCGACCAGTAGGGGAGAACTGATGACCTCTCAAAAGCAGCCAGTCATCCCCTCCCTTCTGGATGTCATAAGCCATGAAGGGCAAGGGGGCTTGGGCTAACTTAAACCAGCACCTTGTCCACATCCTTGGGTCATAAAAACGGAAAGTCCTCTGACCTGGAGACCTTCAGGGATTGAACTTCCTAAACTGTAGCGTCTAAGGGCAGAATCCAATGCTGCCCATCTGCTAGTGGAGCTGGCTGCTGATTCTGGTTTGCACGCGGCCAGTCCTGCCAATTCTGTTGCACGAGCGGCCTCCCTACTACTTGCGGACCAGCAATTCAGCGCTTCCAGGGGTGAGTCCCAAAACAAGCGGAAATGCTCCTTTCTGGAAGGGGAAACATGAGTGTAATCCGCTGATCTGCGGACCAGCAATTCAGCGCTTCCAGGGGTGAGTCCCAAAACAAGTGGAAATGCTCCTTTCTGGAAGGGGAAACATGAGTGTAATCCGCTGATCTGCCCCCTTCCAGAGCATTTCCGCTCATTTTGGGTTGATCCCGGAAGCGTTAAATCGCCGGTAGCAGCCACAAGTGGAACAAAACTGGTAGGGCTGGCCGCACACCCAAGTGCTGCATTGGATTCTGCCCCCGGTCATGTAGAAACCAGCAAATGCAGCATACCAACAGTCAACTGATTTTTTTCTTCTTCCTTTCATATTGCAGTGATCTAGTAGCCATCCAGGTATATTGGTGGACAGCTCCCAGGCTGCTGTCAGCAGTCAGTTTTCTGGAGCGAATTGCTCCTATACTTTTTAAGCTGCACTGGCTCCGGGTGTGTCTCCGTGCCAAGTTCAAAATGCTGGTCTTCATCTCTGAAGCATTACTGGCCCCAAGCAGTATTATGTGACGGACCATGTGCCTCCATGTGATCAAGCCCACCTGTTAAACAGCTGGAGGGAGGGTTCCGCTTCGCATTCTGCCACAGTCCGAGGTTAGTTTCACTGGTACAATGGACAGGACCGTCTCTGTGTTGGCAACAAACTGTCTTCCGTGAGAGATGTGCCTGGCCTCCTCTCATTCCACCTTCTGAGAAATGGTGAAGAGCATCCTTCTTCACCAGGCTTTTAATGATAATTGAAACTGTGGTTTTATCCCCCTGAATCTGCATATTTGCTCTCTTTAGACACATTGGTGCTGTTTTGTACATTACTATACAATAATATATGGGTGCTGTTTTGTATATTATTATTTTATTTTGTAATTTTTAACGTGGTATTGCTAGTTTATGTTGTACTCCTAATTGACTTACCACTTCTTAGCAGGAAAAGAGCAGAGAAATAGAACAGCATATTTTTAGTTAGGGATATTGGGAAAATCTGCAACGGATTCAAATGAGTTCAGATTTCTGTTTATCTGACCTGTGGCTTTTGCTGCGAACCAGCTTCTTCTGTGCAAATTCTGTGGACTTCCAGTCTTCCGACCAGCCGCCGCCGCCGCCATTTCCAGTTTAAAAAAAAAACAACTTGATAGGCTACGTAAAGATTTACGTAGCCTATCACGGCTAGGTTTAAAAAAAACACCGTGATAGGCTACGTAAATGTTTATGTAGCCTATCACGGCTGACTGCAGGGACGCAAACGGCGGCGGCTACGGCCGGTAGCCGCCGCCATTTGCGTCCCTGCTAGCCAGCGGCCGGATGTCCGCTGAATCCCTGCGGAGCACAGCCGGCCGGCCAGGATTCCGGGGGGGTGGGAGGAACGGCACGCCTCCCCCCCGGTGAGGATTCCAGGGGGAGGGAAGGAACGCCTCCCCCCCAACCATAAACATAATCCGCGAAAGGTAAGTGCCTTTCGTACATCCCTAGTCTCAAGGAACCGAGGGAATAAGCGGGAACCCGCTAGGGACATGTGCACTAGGATGGCATGTTGTTGTTTATTTGGTCAGTTGCTTCCGACTCTTCGTGACTTCATGGACCAGCCCACGCCAGAGCTTCCTGCCGGCCGTCGCCACCCCCAGCTCCCCCAAGGTCGAGTCCGTCACCTCCGGAATATCATCCATCCATCTTGCCTTTGGTCGGCCCCTCTTCCTTTTGCCTTCCAGTTTCCCTAGCATCAGAATCTTCTCCAGGGTATCCTGTCTTCTCATGATGTGGCCAAAGTACTTCAGTTTTGCCTTTAATATCATTCCCTCGAGTGAGCAGTCTGGCTTTATTTCCTGGAGTATGGACTGGTTTGATCTTCTTGCAGTCCAAGGCACTCTCAGAATTTTCCTCCAGCACCACAGTTCAAAAGCATCTATCTTCCTTCGTTCAGCCTTCCTTATGGTCCAGCTCTCACAACCATAGGTTACTACGGGGAATACCACTGCTTTAACTATGTGGACCTTTGTTGTCAGTGTGATGTCTCTGCTCTTCACTATTTCATCAAGATTTGTCATTGCTCTCCTCCCAAGAAGTAAACGTCTTCTGATTTCCTGGCTGCAGTCAGCGTCTGCAGTAATCTTTACGCCTAGAAAAACAAAGTATGTCACTGCCTCCACGTTTTCTCCCTCTATTTGCCAGTTATCAATCAAGCTGGTTGCCATAATCTTGGCTTTTTTGAGGTTTAACTGCAACCCAGTTTTTGCACTTTCTTCTTTCACCTTCGTCATGAGGTTCCTCAGCTCCTCCTCACTTTCAGCCATCAAACTGGTATCATCTGCATATCTGAGATTGTTAATGTTTCTTCCAGCAATTTTAACTCCAGCCTTGGCTTCATCAAGCCCAGCACATCGCATGATGTGTTCTGCGTACAGGATGGTGGGGGAGGGGTTAAAATCTCCTGCTACTAAAATGTAAGCAGAGGGATATGGACTTTCCAGTTCCAAAACATACTCTTCCAGTTCATCCCAAAGCCCATATGTTCTTTCTTGGTTTACTTTGGTGGTATATATACATTTATTATCAGCAATTTTGAGTAACCTATTTCAAGCAACATTGTTATTGCTTTTGGCTCCTTGGGTGGAAGAAGTATAATTCTGGGAGTCAGAGTGGATGCTATAAAACATACTACCAATGGAATTAAAGACACCTGACAAACACAGACAGAAAGGATCTAACAAAATCTGTACAACCCTACTTGTATTGGATTACGTGCAGGTGGATGTGAGCTGTAATTAGATGGTAGGCATGCCTCCAAAAACCATGAAGATCATTAGATCTTGTGCCACAGAGATAGCTTTTTATATCATTATGATCACATGGTGGGGCTTGTGTGCAAGAATCATGAGGAACATGCTTCTGATCAAAGCTTGCACCGCATGGAAGCTGGATCTATCCTGATTTTTATGGTGCCCTCCATAGATAAGGGTGTAAGGTGTGACTTAACATTTTATTTTAGGTGTTCCATGTAAAAAACTATTAAGATGATTCATGGGGATCCCTTCCTCATATACCTGTTGTTCTTATCCCATGGGAACACCTTGCTCCAATGGATACATGCTTTCTAGAGGCCAGTGAGTATAGAAGGATGAGAGCTGATTTGATTATGGGCTTGGAGAAAGAGGCCTAGTAAACTTATCACAACGATCCTGGGTTGTGGGTGTGGCAGCATGCTGGTGAACACTGCCTGATCGCCTCTGCTCTGAGTGGGAGCACTGAAACAACTCAGGGATGTTTTGGCCTCTTCCTAATTTGTTGTGACATGAAACCAGGAACTCTGGTTTGTCTATTCATGATCAACCCAGAGAAATGGCTTGGTTTGGGGTTATTTCTCGTGCTTGTTCTGGAAGAGACAAGCCAGACTTCCTTGTTTGCGAATCACAACAAACAACCCAGGGATGAAACATTCCTGGACTATTTAGCTGCTCTCATTCACAGCAGGAGAGATCAGGCAGCATGTACTAGCATGCTCACTCATTCCTAAAAACCCAGGGTTTAAAAAAAGGGATTACAGGATCCATGATTTTTAAGGTGCAGTTCTGAGGATACGTGCCTTGAATCAATGCTTTTGTACTGTAGTGAAACAGTCAAGTACAGGATCAGTAACTTGGTTCAGTGCATAGGCATCCATGTGATCTATGATTTGAACATGGTTTCATGTGGATTCCATATAAAATTCCGATCCATATTTTTGTGCCATGCCTGTGCCCATGAGTGGCGGACAGGTGATTTTTATGGTTCATGGAGGCAAATGTGTTCTGTGATATGGGGTATCTTTCTTGTAAAATACACGAGGATCCCTAAGTATCCCTGCCTCTAATCCAAGTTATTGTGCTGTGGCGGCACCAACGAGTGGCAGACCTGTGGTTTTTCTGGTTCAGTCTGTGGAGACAGATGTGCTGTGTGATGTGATGGCATTTGGGGGTATTTTTCTTGTAAAATTCATGAGGATCCCTGCCTCGTATCTATGTTTTTGTGCCATGCCTGCACCCACCAGTGGCGGATCTGTGATTTTCATGGTTCAGTCCATGGAGGCAGATGTGCTCTGTGACTAAATTGTTTTTGTGCTGTGGAGGTGCCAACAAGTGGCAGACCTGTGATCTTTATGGTTCAGTCTGTGGAGGCAGATGTGATCTGTGATGTGGTGGTGTTTGGGGGTATTTTTCTTGTCAAAATCATGAGGATCCCTGCCTTGAATCTACGTTTTTGTGCCATGGCTGCATCCACAAGAAGCAGATCCATGATTTTTCTGGTTCAGTCCATGGAGGCAGATGTATTCTGTGATTTGATTGTGATTTGGGGGATTTGCTCTGTAAAAATAATTTGAAATCAAGAGAAACCCTTTTTTATTTCATGGTTTCTTGTTTTACTTTCTTCGTCTTTTTAGTTGCAATCATGGGCTACTGATAAAGGAATTCCTAGTCTGAGAAAATGGACATCTTCTTACCATGTTTTTTTCCCCTCAGAACCTAACAGACAGCATGACTGAGATGGCAGCAGGCAGAGCAAATGTTGCTTCTGCAAGGGGAGGAGGTGGCCTGCCCTCCAAAACCAGACTGGTGCAGTAAGCAACCGCGCAACCCCACGCTGCAAGTAAACAAAACAGAACCACGCCTAGAAATAAGGCACAAAACGGTAGCATAAAAAGGCCTGAAAACCAAAATGACACAACACAAAAATACATAAGAAGAATGATGTAATGACCTTTGGGAGTGGTTAGAGTGGGGGTGAGCTTACCTGCTTACCTTGCAGTCCACCGCCAGGCCTTGCTCTCCAGGTGACACACTTCCGCACAGAAGTTCCCACTTTATTGACACATATGTGAGAGGAGACTAACTCTGGAGGAGCCACACACCAGAATGCCTGGCTCCAAGACCCACACAAAGAGTACAGAGAAAAGGCCCCGCCCAGGCCTCCAGAAAGGAAAGAGGAACTAGGAGCTGCAGGCTTCTTGCAGATAAATACATATACACATATCACAATGGGTAGGGAGGAATTGAACCCAGGGGTCCCTACCTTCCACCACAGCATGTATAGCATCAGCAGAAGTTGGAACCAACCCCCTCCCCCTCCAGGTGATTGAGAACTGGTCCCTGAAAAGGATGGGTGAATTCTCTTTGTGAGGCCCTGAGAACAGAAATTCAATGGTAAGAAAATCTCCATTTTCGCCAGAGTCTCATGGAGGGCATTCCTTTACCTTGGAATTTAGCAGAGCAGTATGCAGTTCCACGGTGGGCTAAAAGGGACTGGTCACTAAACTTGCTGCAGCACCTTACGTTCAAAATCTGCATCCGCAGAAGAAACAGCATCAGTTTTGTAATGTTTGGTAAACATATGAACAGATGCCCACATTGTTGCTTTACCAGTGTTGGCAACAGGAAAATCCCCTTTAACTTGGGTCAGTGTAAAAGCTGGAACGGACCTTTACATTAAAATAGCATGCCAGAAATAGTGGCATGTGTTAGAAACACTTCAGAACAACATTTTAGGACTAAACCCCTTGCAATACTGTATTATTATTAACCCATAACGCCCCAAACACATCCAGAACAGAGCAGAGCAGAAACAGACACTTCCAAGGGAGCCAAATTAACCAAATTCGCCAGTCACACACTACAAGATGGGACAGATAAAATAAACTCCAAAACTTCCACGGAAAGCACATTTCAATAGCCGTTCTGGGCTATAGTCTGTATTGTGCAAAACAGGCAGGAACAGCAGCTTCCAAGTGAGCTAAATCAACTAAACTCGCCAGTCACAGATCCCTGCTAGAAGTCACCAGGGAGCCATGGTGAGAATCTATATTCAAGGGGCCTGCCGCCCTCACAGAGGGGAAAGGGGCTTTTTTTGCAGCAAACCCACTGTGTCCCCCTTTGCCTACATGGCCAGCATCAACATGACGGATTGCTTGCTGGCTAGCCAACTGCCACTGCAGAGTATTTTTGCCAGGTACCAGCATCATTCCCTTCTGTTGCACATGCATGTGCACGCGCACAAGCGCAGAGCCATCCTCACAGAAAGACACTGGGGACAAAAAGCATCTTGGAGAGCACTGTCTGCCCCACCCAGATAGGCAGGAAGTTTGCAAAAGAAAAAGAGGAAGCTGAATTGCCCAGCAGTCCTCTAGCCAATTGGAAGAAATGGGGCGGGGAAGGGGGGTAGAATGGTGGCGGTAATGCTGCATAGGCCATTTAGAAGTGCTGTAGATGGCAGATGGGCCAGGCAATCAGCCAGTAAAAATTACTGGGGGACTGCTTATTTTCTTTTGTTGCTCAGACATTTTCTTTTCTTTGGTTGGCTTATCATGAATCGCTTGCTTTCAGAGGATTAACCTCATCCAACAATCCTAAAATATATACACAAATGTGTTTGGGGTCATTTTACTACCCCAAACCATTTCCCCATGTATCCTGGAATTTTAAAATGACCCAGAATCTCAAATGTGTCTGTGGTGTCAGAAGCAGTGTGTTTTAAACTCAAAATATTAGAAATATTAGAAAAACATCATAAACTGTTAAGTTAAACCTTTAGGCAAAACTTCATTATTACTAAAAAACCCTAACATTTTTGGTCATTTGAGGTGTTTTTTAACCCCATAAGAAATCTATCCCTGGTGAGGTAAATGTTCCCTAATGAAATCCCACAGCTTGTGCCAACTTCCTGACACCCAGAGGACTTAAGCCGGCTTCCCTAGACCAGCCTTCTTTGGAAAAACCCATTGGACATTTTTACACCCCAGGACGTTGCTTGTGTTTGGGGCAAAAAGACACCCCAATGGAAAAATGAACAGATTCTTTGGATATTTTATGCCCCAGGTGTGTTTTTTGTTTTTATAAAGAAAACAGCTAAGTAGTAAGAGGCTGAAATTTGGGTACGTTGTGCAAGTGACAATATACAACAACATGGGAGGACTATGTTGTAGGTCTACTTCTGTGTAAATTCTGCAATGAAAAGTTCACTTGGGGTAGGTTTGTCACCCCGTCAGGTTGGAGGAGAGTTAATTTTTTATTTTTAAGCGGATTTAGTTTGTTGTGTGGGTCTGTGAGTGAATGAGCACGTGTGCCCTTATCGTTTTTCAAAGTTCTTTTTCTTCAAGTTCAGCCTTTGCTGAGAGGAGCCAGCCAGAACAATTATGAACCATTTGTAAACTTATTTTCTTTTATTCCTTTTATTCTGAGGGGGAGGGTTTGCTGTTGTTGCTGTTTTAATTGTATTTCTGGCAAGGGTGTGCCTGTGGATTAAAAAAAAAAAACAGTTATGGTGGATGTGGGGCAGTAGCATTTTCTTCTGAGCCACATATGGTGGCTGGTGGGCATTTTTTTCTTCTAAAATTTGTGCTGGCTGGTGGCCATTCTTTTTTCTAAGCCATTTGTGCTTGTTGGGGGTTTTTAAAATCTGCAATCCAATCCACTTTAAAATGTTATTATTATTGGCTTTTGCTTCCCAAATTTCATGTCCTTAAAAAGCGTGTGCCTCAGTGGACAACTTTATGTCTGTGAAAGCCCCCATGCCTCAGTGGGTCACAAAATGTGTCTTTAAAAAGCTCCTGTGCAACATAGGTGGTAGGGCCAACTTTTATTTCTTTATAAAACTCCTGTGCAAAATGTGTGGAAGGTCCTCCTTGTTTCTTGGTTGCACCATGTTATGTCTGTGTCACATGGACCTTGCCAATGTTTATGCCTTTCAGTGCTGCTTTGTATGTGTTCTGTGCTGAGACATCATGTAACGTATTGCAAGACTGGTATGATGCATGGCCTTGCCAACTTCTATGCCCTTCTCAGCTCCTATGCACCATGTCATGTCTTGTTAAAAAGTGCTGTGCTACATGGCCTTGACAACTTTTATGCCTTTCAACGTACCTCTGAACGTGTTCTGTGCTGCACCATCACGTCTATTGCAGTATGGTGGGAGATTCTAAACTGGCTGTTACAGGGAAAAGAGGATAGGCTGGTCCTCCCCACTTTCAGGTTGCAATCTAACCAAGGAAGCCATGATGACAGCGAAGGTATGTGGAAAGAATCCTTTAACCTCACCCCTAATGTGTTATGTGTATCCCAGAATGGCTTGTGTTTAGTATGAAGCAGAGTTACTCCATGTTTGTATGCTAGGTCATCCTGTCTTGGCTCCACAGTCTTGTGAGAAGCAGATTGCAGGCTGTCAGCAGGCTGTCCTGGGAATTGCTGGGGAGTGAAGATTCCTCCCCAGAGGATCGCAGCTCACACACTGTGCTGTGAGCTGATAACATTGTACTTTGTGCAGTAACTGAGTGTCAGTAGTTGGCAAGCGTCCACTATGTCCAAGGAAAGAACATTCAGCTCCTCTCCAGATAACAGAGGCTGTGTGTAAGCCTCCAAGTAATGCGGCTACTAGAGCATGGCTAGAGTTCTTCCCTATATGTGACACATTTCTCTGTATAAAAGCCCGCCCCACTGAACATTCGGGGCTCTCTGCCCCTTTGCTGACAGAGTGCCTTGCTGGCCGTGCAATAAAGCGCTTTCAGATCCAGAGTCTTACCCATGTCTAGTGTGATCCATTGTCTGGCTAGACAACGAACAAGGAGCGTGTTCCGCTCACACAACGGGTAGATCTTCCAGCCTAAAGAGTCCTGCTTTTTCATGCCAGGTCAGTTGTAGGAAAAACATCAATCATCCAGGATTTGATCTGGTCTGGCTTGTATCATGGAGATCTGGTTCACAGAAGACGGGGGAGTTTGTCTCACTCAGCTATGTCCACTAAGATACTCATAAGATGGTACAGCAGACTAGGGATGGGGGATGGAGCGGTGGGGTGGAACCAGTCTATAAAACCAGTCTTGTTAACCAGATGCTCCACCTCGCAGTCTGCCCATCTTAAGTGAATATTGCTGCAGCTGGAGGCTGGGATAGTGTAGGGATTTATTTTATTTTATTTATTTCATTTCTATACCGCCCAATAGCCAAAGCTCTCTGGGCAGTTCACAAAAATTAAAACCAAAACAACACACAATAAAACAATTTAAAATATATAGAACATTAAAACCACAATATAACAATACAACCACAATAAAATTGTGCTGGTGTGCTGCCCACCCTGCTGCCCAACAGTTTCCCTTCCTCAGCTAGCTGGGGTGATCTCAAGCCTCCTTGTGCTGGGGAAATTCAATGTTCATGCTGAGGTCACTCAGTGGGTATGGCTCAGGATTTAATGGCTGCCATGACAGCCATGGACCTGTCCCAGTTAGTATCTGGCCTCATGCATGCAGTGGACTGATCAGTGGACTGCTGCTTTGGCGCCTACAGCTGTCGGGTCTATGGATCTCAGGCCCTGTCTTACTCAACAAAAACTTTTTTTCATGCCTATTTGACAGCACAACTTCCCTTTAATAAGGGATTATCTAATTCAGCTAATTGTTGGTGGTGCAATGCAGCTAATGTTCTTTTAAACATAAGTTTGGGCAATGTCCAGTTAGTTGCTTCTTTGGGGGAGGTAATTTATATGGATAAATTTTGTACTGGAACAGTCTTTAATCTTTGCTGATGTATACACTATTTTAAATTATTTACCTGCTCCCTGGAAATTAAGGAATGGTCAGTGTAAATGGATTCTCTGGGCCCTTTTGACACCTAAAAAAATGATAATACATTGGAAGAATAACCTCCTATAATGCAATGGATTGAGGGCCTTACAACATTTTCAGTATTTTAACCTTCGAATGGATACTTATTTGGATAGCTGATCCATTTTTGCTGAAGCTTATGTATTATTGCAAGGAAGTTGTATTTTTATATATATATCCATTTTATATGTATTCATTGCTATGGATATATATATAAAGCCATGTATGTATTTTAAAAAAACCTAAATAAATACATAAAAAGACATTTAAAATGGGAATTAAAAAGCCATGCCGAGTTTAATAAACAAAACATTTTCACATCCCATATGAGGTGGTATAGAAATATACTAAATAAATAATATTATTCTGCTAGTATGCTTCCTCTCAGGAATCCTTGGTAGTTAGAAAACAGAACTGGATATTACTTATATGTACCATTAAAGTTTGAATGCTCAGAATTTGCTCCAACCCCTAAAGCACAAAGTACCCTAGGTCCCTTTGGGAGACCATCAAGTTTACCTGGTTCTGTGCAGCCCTGGGAAGCGCGAGGTAGAGGTATCTGGTAGATCTGGTGAGGGAGGGGGCCCTGCTGCAGACAACAAAAGAAGAGGGAATTTGCAACAGCTCAGGCCTCCCTCTTTTAAAAGGAGAGCACAGTGAGTACCTCTTATTCCCCTTAGCCATAGTCACAAATAGTTACTTCTGTTTAATAACACCTTAAACATGATTTCTTAAAATACCTGTTTGTTCTTGCTGAAGCAATAGAAACCAGAAACACATATTTACATATCCCTCATCTCAGGAGTGAACAATTCAAATCACTCCGAGGCCCACATCTATATAGGCTTCCAGAGGGGGCTTTTAGTGTACCATCGCCTTATGCAATTCATGGAATTTTACGTGGGGTCCAGAAGACATCATCTTCCACACTTAACCCTCCCGTGTTTTCCCGCTGCTTCTTCCCTCTTTTTTTCTTATTGAGAAAAATCCACTAAGGAAAAAAGACAGAATAGCTGCACAATGCCTTTTGACTCTTAGCACTAGGACCCCTTAATGTGGAAGTACCCTCAGATTCTCAGTTATGGTGGAGGGAGCCATATATGGGGAGGGAGCAGGACTGTTGTGGCAGGCTCCACCTATGCATGTTTGTTTGAAGGTCTGAAGACAGCCTAAATGCGTACAACAGTATGCACCTCTCTACGGTATTGGAATCCTGAATAAAGAGGAACTCCCAATCACGCAGAAAGATCCTATGTGTATGAGTTAGGGGCAGACCTTCAAATGGATGTGGGTGGGTTGGAGGGTGACAGAGCCTGCCTCCATGATTTCAGTCCCCACACCTGTTAATTCTACCCTAACTCAGAAGAGCTGTATGTCTACAATAATTCAATGTTTTCTTTTTGACCCATTCTATATTAATCCTCTTTTTCTCTGTTTCTCTCATGTCTCCTCTCTCTCTGTACCACTGCAGGTCTCTTTGAGCTCCTCTACATTAAAGAACAAACCACATGGTTTATTCAAACCTGATTAAAAGAAGTTTAAATTGTGGCGCCTTACACCAGGGATAGCGCAGGAGGGTCCCTGGATGCTGACATGTAATGGTCTGCAAACTTCTGTGGCTGGCCAATCATGAGTGCACAATAAATGCCTCATGTAGAAACGGCCTGACCCCCTCCCCTGTTACCTCTCCTCCCTTTTCTTTCTCTCTGCATCCTCATCTTTCTTGCCCTACTTTCCATTTTCCTGCCCATAGGCAAAGATCTCCAAAGCTATCCTCTCTTTTTCTCTGTGTATCTGAGAGCTCCCTCCTTTCTGCACCCAATCTCTCAGCTATATCCTCATATCTTCATCCAATGGGTCTCTACCCCATGTCACCCCCCTTCCCTTCTGCACCCCATAGCATTCGCTACTCTGGCTTTCTTCACAGGGAGCTTTTATCCTGCGATTCAGATTGCTCCTTCACAGAAGTCTGCTGGCTCTTTACATGATGCCCGTGTCCCTTCAGGGCGTCTCCTGCACTAAATGCCCTTTGTTCCATTTTTAAGTAGACCGCAGATAATGAGCTATCAAGTTACCCCCCCCCCCCGTTGTGTTCCACTTCAATTCCCTCCCTGAAAAGAGGAAAAGTGGCAAGAGAAGTGAGATCAATGAAAGATAATGGAAGACTCAGATACAAGAGGAATAGGGGAGGGGGGAAAGGAAGCAGGTGAAAAGGGGAGTTGTGATCCTGCATTTAAAATGGAAGCAGAAAGCCCCATTTTAAATGCAGGGTTTTAGGCTGGTATAGAGATGCCCTCTGACTGGCAGAGGGCAGCTCTGCAGGGGCTCAGGCAGAAAAAGGTCTTTCTCATCACCCACTACTATATCAGTCTTCCCCAGCCTGGTGCCCCCCAGTTGTTTGGCCTACAACCTCCAGCATTCCTCACCACTGACCATGCTGATTGGGGCTTATGGCAGTTGGAGTCCAAAACATCTGAAGGACACTATATCAGTCTGTCTGCTGATATATAAAGAGTTCCATAAAATTGAAATGTTTGAAAACCACTGATCTAACTGAAACTGGCCCACACAAACATGACTAGACAGAACTATGGATACCTTTGGTTTAATTGCTGTTACAATGATGGTGTGACCATTTAAAATGAATCCCACCCCCCACCCTGTTCACTAAGTTATGCAGCCAACTCCTAGCACATTTAGGGCTGGGTATCTTGGTCAGAGGATATGCTTTCCAGGCCAGCTTGAGCCCAAGCGCCTCCGTTTTGATATGCTTTGCAGGCCGGCTTGAGCCCAAGTACCTCTGTTTATAAAACAAAACAATCCTAAAGTATCCATCCAGGAGACAAATGGGATCTGTGAGCAATCTGGACACCTCCCTACCCCAACCGTGAGAGGGGAAGAGAGCTTGAGGAGATGCGAAGAAGGGAAGCCATGTGGAACAAAAGATCAACGGGCAGCTTGAGAGCAGAGAAGGCCAACCTCTGCAACAAGATATGTCTGGCCTCAAGCTTGCTTACAATTACCCCTTCTGGCTAGGAAGCCTTTTTCCACTCACCTCCAACAATTCAAAACCTGTGCAGATGACTAAAATCCAGGCACGCTCAGCAGAGGGACTTTGTGGTTATTCAGTAGTGAAGGACAGCCTGCTCATGCTCAGAGGCACGCTCTCCTTTATTCCTGATTCACACATAACAATTCTGAACATGCTGGTGTTCCAGTCCCAGTTCAAATTTATGTCACTGTCACTTTGTTTTTTCCTCCATGCTTTTGCTAAAATATGTCCTACATATTATTGTGCCAAAAGCCGCTCCTCTCCCCCAACCTTTCCCACCCATTTAAACAAGCTCTCAAAAAATGACACCCTGAGGTAGAGGGATATATGAGCAAATTAATAGACACATGCTGGAGTGGATGACGGGTGAGAATGTGGAGGCTGAAGACTCTCCAAGGA
The DNA here is from genome assembly GCF_057233095.1 of Heloderma suspectum. Lineage (NCBI taxonomy): Eukaryota > Metazoa > Chordata > Lepidosauria > Squamata > Helodermatidae > Heloderma > Heloderma suspectum. Next base: position 125,900,934 of record NC_139462.1, on the reverse strand, counting down.
GGGAATGGAAAAGATGCAAGTGGAATCTCCTTCCATTTGCTGCCATGGAAACAAGAGTGAAAGGAGGCACCCAGGGAAACTCTTCCACACTGCTTGTGCGAAGGGATGGATGGACATATATTAGGCTGAGTGAGAAAAGAAAGCATGTACAGAGGATGCCCTAAATACACACCACCCATATGCAGCAATTTACTACCTACAGAAGAACCTAATTTCTTTGGGGACAGACATCAGATGCATACTGAATTTGTACCCTAATACTAGAGCTCTGCAGATATATAATTCAGACACCTGTTTTCTACTGCTGAATACCAGAGGGTTGCAATCATAGAAATCTACTATATGAAGTTGCTTCTGAGGAAGGGAGAAATGCATGTTTTGAAATAAACTTCACAATACACATTATATTAAGAAAAAAAGAGGAAGCAATACTTTTTTTTTTTAAGTTTTCAGCAAGTTGGCCATGTGAAGATTCATGATTTTTAAACTGACATTCTTCCCTGAGCTTTGCCATGCCAAGAAAGCATAAAGAAAATGTATTTATTATATTATATTAATCATATTATGGCAAGAAAGCATAAAGAAAACGTATTTATTGTATTGGTATTCCACCCTTTGTCCAGTGTGCTCAAGGCAGCAGCACATATGGGGTTATCCCATTTTATCATCACAAGAACCCTGTGAGGTAGGGCAGACTGAGAGATAATGACTGACCCAAGGTTACCCAGTAAGCTTCATAGCTGAGCAGGGATCTGAACTTAGGTCTGCATTCTAAACCTAATATTCTGCTCCACAGGCCCTGCCCTGAGCATTGCCCAGGTTATAAGAGCTTGCCCTAGAACAAGTTCCAAGAGCTCAGAGAGGCGTAGAGTTGTGGGGAGTAAGCAAGAGGCCAGCTAATCCCATGGCCTCCCTTTCACCTCTGGGCATGAAACCCAAGAGAGGTGTCTATGCGGCAGTGATGGAATTACAGCCTGTGCCAGGCCTTCCTTACCTCTTGGTGCTTGGGTGAGTTGCGAGGCTCCAGAAGGTATGTGGCCTTTCCATTGGAGAAAACACCACTGAGGAAGAGGTGCAGAGAAACATTAAGAGGTCAGTCAGTCAGAGCTGTGGGACACCCGAGTACCTATCACGAGCACTTGGTGAGAGTGGTTGCACCAAGTTTGCAAATGTGGGTTTTATATCAGGATATGGAGTGGGAGGCTGCTATGCATGAGTTACATGCCCTTTGGAATTGCTGGGAAGTAATAAACCGAGGTCCTAAGCTAAGTTCAGTTTCAGCAGTAACACCCCAGCAATGGCAGAGATGTGCCAACATCCTCCCGGCGCAACTCCACTTAAGCAGTAACACTAGGGCCCCGTCCACATGGAGATGCTTCATGATCCATTTCCAATTTAATCTGGAGTCTCATCCATTCAGGTTGCTTCTCCAGTGGGACAGGGTAGCCAGTAAAGCAACACAGAACTGCTTGCACTGGGCACAGCACACCTAAAGCCGCACTAGTTTGGGGTTGAGCGGGCGAGTAGAACAGCGCTGTGACCTGCGTGTGTTCGGGGCAGCGAATAAGCGGAGGCCTCCACCCCAGTTCTTCTTTCCCTGCTCAGTCAAGTGCAATGGACAGGCATGACATCCTTCCGAGTAGAAATGCTTATTGAACCCCTTCACTCGCATGCTCTCTCTCATGGGAAGTCGGGGTGAATTAAAGGACTTGAATTAATTGCTGTGGACGTGTGGACAGACAGACAGACAGGCTCCCCTCCCCCCCCCCGCATCTCCGCACTCTGTGCTTTGTTAAGTCAATAGGAGTTACGTCTGCCCTTGTTCTCCTTTCCCAGCTCAGTCAAGTGCAATGGGCGAGAATGAGGAGTGGGTTTTGGGATGATCCTGTATATGCATACATTCAAACCATCAGCTCAAAATCAAGAAGGCTCCAGGTACCTGCGCATCTCCATTTTTTAGCCCTCTGCTCCCCCCCCCCCGCCATGCAGCTTTGAACCAAAAGGCATTCCCCCCTTGCTTGCATGCAGTGGAGGAGTTACTTCCGAGCAGACATGCAAACATCCCCCCCTCTCCCCCTCCAGTGGCTGCGGCACCCCTAAGCCCGGGTGAAGTAATGCAAAGGCACACCATAGCACTCCTCCAGAAAAGCAATATTGTGAATGACTGAGCAGCAGCAGTGCTAATGATGATGATGATGATGATGATAATTGTCCTGGTGGGATTAGGGGTCATTTGGGGGCCATCAGCTCTTAAAATCAATAAATCTCTGCCTGCCTGAGAATCGGGGAGGGGAAAGGCATTGCAGAAATGAGTGTAAAACTACGAAGCTGCATGGAGATTTTTTCTTTTTCTTTTTACAACGGGAACCCAAAAGCAACTTGCTGACTTTCTCAGGAATAAGCCTCATTGAAAAAATGTGTTTTACTTCTGGGTAGACATGGTTATCCATGCCAGCTCCTTGTTCCTTGAGACAAAGAAATTAAAAGGGAGAAAGGAGAGAACCGCCCCGTTCATCTTCGAAGGTGTGCAGATAGGGAGATACTGCATTTCCAGTCACCAGCACCCCAGTAGGGAGAAGCCGAAGGTTAACCCCTTCCATTCCTTCCCTCTTTGAGGCGTGCTCTCTGCCACTCTTTCCCCCACCCCCCCAGACAGTGAACTACAAAAGAGGACAAGTTCCTTCCCAGCAGGGATGCGTAGTTTTAAAAGGGCAGGCCTGAGGCTTGCTCTTCACCACTCCCCTCCCCACTCCCGCGCTCAAAGAATATTATAACAGGCAGGGGAATTCTCCCCACCCCCCTGCTCCTATGCTCGGCAAAGTACAATCTGAAGTTACTTCCGAGTAGACATGACTCCACTCTCCCTGTGCCCACCCCCTGCCGGTTTCCCTTCCGTCAATCAGCGTTGCACCCGCAGCCAAGGCAGTTCAGCTCACACAGACCCCGAGAGTGCCATGAAGGCATCGCAACGGGATAATCTGTCAGAAAAGCAGCTTCAGGAACACCGGATTTTAGAGCTAGAAAGAGCGTGCTGGCTACAGAGGAGGGCACGTGTCACCTGACTCTATTAACTTCGGGGCGCAGTAGGACCAGAGTAAAAGGCCCATGTAGATCCAGCCTAGTTTAGTGTCCCCCTGATATTTGTTCGTCTTACAATGTTCTAAAGCACTTGCTCATCCGCAAGGGATCCCAGAACCAATACAGTATAAACAATACAAATGTCAACAATTAAATTACACAAATTACAACATCTGGTCACGTAGGCTTTAGCTTCTTGGAAACCTGGCTTTCCCTTCAATTGTTCACTTCCCACCTTCAGTGTTTGCTACTCACTGCAGGCCGTGGCAGCTGGACAGAGCCGCGAAAGAGTTTGCTTCTCCACGGAGGCTGCCTTGATAGTAACAGTGTTCGCTGGCTCCCTGAAACAGAGCATAAAAAGGGCATGGAGACCATGTGGAAGAAAATTACATGAGCCATTATTCAGGCCCATGTTTGCACTGACCCTGCGCTTCACTAACCTTGCATGTACCAAAGTACAGTAAACAAAAGCAAGCAGACTAAGTGTCTGGGTGAAAGGAAGTGTGTAGGCCCCCGGGCCTATAAGCAAGTTAGCAATAGTTCTAGAGATGCTTAAAGATCCATAATGCTCTCTGCTTTTGCTTATTAATTGGCACTGCAGCTTCTTGCACTTAGGCCTCTCAGCTCATAAGATGAGTCAAAGGCCGGTGTAATGCTCCCTCAGCACATTCCATGCTAACGAGCTCTGGTACGGTTTATCTTAACAAAGCCTAAGATGTGCCTGAGAGTAAAGCTATGTTTATCTTAAGCCACAGGTGTCCATGCTGAGAAAATTACAATAGTCTTGCTTCTGCCAAATATGTTACCAGGCACAGCTAGGCGAAGCTGAGAACCTTGTAGATGAACTCTAATTAATGCTTGCACCTGTCATACTACCTCACTTGCTATGCCTGAATAACATGTATGATATAAAAGTCATCTTGCAGCACAGCTTTTTGTTCAGAGCTGTGCCTGATCCACCCATTGGGTATGCCTGTGCACTGTAAGTACTCAATAAAAATCTCCTTGTAAGTAAACCTGGACCTGATTTATCACTTTCCCGGCACCCCTAAATCTTGGAAGCCCATGGCCGGGGCATACAAAGTGTTGGGGTAAAAGGGGGAAATTCCAAGCCCCAACTTTCAAGGTTACCTGAAAAGCTAGATAAAACCAGAACGGTAAGAACTGCTTATCAAACTGGCAACAATACTCATTGTTTTGCTATGTGGCAGCTACTAACCAATCAGAAGTATTATACAACCCATCTCGCCTCTGTAATATGCTGTAACCAATCAGTGTTGGCCAAAGTTGTTCCCTGTCATACGTTGTATAAAAGCGTGGTTTGAAATGTAAATGAGGAATCTCCACATATGTATGCTTTTTCTTCTGTCTTTTTGTTATCTTTGAACAAATTTGTGAACGCTTAGAATAAGCTGTGAAGTTTTCTTTGACAAACCTGGAGGTCCTACTGAGATAGCGCAGTAAGTGGAGCAATTCTGTTGCAAAGGCAAACCCCCCTTTGGAACACGGAATAAGGTGCCTATTTGAGGGCCTTTGAACCTCCCAGTCTCCCAATGTGAGTTGCCAGCATACTGGATTTCGCTACCAACTTTCACGGCTGTTGAATTCTTAAGGCTCACATTCACATTGGTTTTTTTTCTGTTTCTGTCTGTTTTAGGCTCAGGTTTGTAACTGAGGAACTGGCCTGGTCTGGTTAATTGGGAGGATCTGTTACAGTTAAACAGATGTGTCTTGTGTTGCCTACATTGTCCGCTGTTGTGTGATTGTGTCTGGTGGCAAAACTGGGTACGTCCTGGTGAGCCTGTGGTCTCGGATGGGCATCCTGTCTGCCGCCCTCGAAAGCCCTGAGGCTAGAAGGAAAAAGCTGAGGAGTGTATCTGGAGTCTGAATTTAAAAGCAGAAAGGGCTCTAACTTTCAGCAAATCAACCCGCTTGTGTCTCTGGACACAGTACTGTTCTGGTGAACCTCCTACCTTCCCTTCTGTATCTCTGAAGGTCTGTCTGGTTAATCTCATGGGAGCTGTTGGTTCAAAGGCGTGCCCTGTTTCTGTCCCTCCCAAAGGTATCTCAGCATGTTTTATGTGCACAGAGTATCAGAAGCAAACTTGCAAGTTTCTGGAAAGCTGAAATTTTTACACCCGAGACAGTTTTTACACCCGAGTAAACAGTTTCCAACTGAAGGAACCTTTGACATGGACAAAATCGTCCATCTTGGAGGAGCCTTAGGAAGCTGTGGCACCAGAACACTTGATGCCTAGTGATCTGCATGTTTAATTGGCTAAAGGTGGCTTCCAAAAGAAAGACTGACTCCCAGCTAGTGTCCTGGGAAGATCCTTGAGGAAAAAAATAATAAAGGAAAAATGCAAAGGAATGTAAACTTAGATGCCACTTAGTGCACCACGATGACCAGCGCCCATGTTCTTTGCTTTGGCAGGTCTCCTTAAGAGAAAGCCGCCCCTTATCCCATGTAAAAGCAAATGAACTTAGTGGGGGAAAAGAAGGCCCTTTAGAACCCTGAAGATGAAGGAGACCTCTTGTTGTTTCAGTCCCGTCAGGCTCAGAAGAGGAAGCAAGCCCAAGCATGGGCTTTGCCAGGCAGCAGCACAGACACAACAAATTTGTGCAAGCCCTAGATGCATGCTGAATTGTGTGCTGTTGTAGAAAATTTTTCTAAACCAGCAAAAGATCCACGGAAATTTCAGGAAGAGTTTGTTATAGCATGTGAGACCTATACTCCAAGCCAGTCTGATTTGTATCAGCTGTGTTACTATCTCATCTCAGTTGAAGAAGTGGGCAGAAGCAGCATAATGAGACCCTCTGCCAGACCCAAAAGATCCCATCCACAGAAGAACATGTAGCTGCTTGTCAGATTACATGCAGGCAAATGGCCACAAGCACTGCTTTCGCTCTTGGACTGGGTAGCTGTTCAGAACTGCTAAGAAAAAAACAGATGAAACTATAGCTTTACAGGGCCCAACTTACTCAAGTCATTAAAAAAATATTCAGGTGTTATAGGCCCTGACACAAATGGCCCACCAACGCAGATGCAAAACAACCAAGCCAACAAAGGGGGCAGGGGGGTAACACCTTTTTTCTGCCTTTTGTCTGCTCCATAGTACGGGGGAACAGGCTATTCTTGCCCCTCTTTTGCCCCTTTCTGATTGTGGACAGGTAAATGGACAAACCTAGTTGACACCAGTGCTCCAATGTCTGTCATACAGGGCTCTTTCACACGGAGCTTTTATCCTGCGATTGAGATGGCTCCTTCATGGAAGTTTGTGGGCTCTTTACATGATGCCGTGATCATTCAAGGCGTCTCCTGCACTAAATGCCCTTTGTTCCGTTTTTAAATAGATCACAGATAATGAGCTATCAAATTACCCCATTGTGTTCTGCTTCAGTTCCCTCCGTGAAAAGAGGAAAAGCAGGAAGAAGGGGAGAGAGATCAGTGAAAGATAATGGAAGACTCAGATACGGGGAGAAGGAAAGGGGAGGGGGAATGGAAGCAGGTGAAAAAGGGAGTTGTTGTGATCCTGCATTTAAAATGGAAGCAGAAAGCTCTGTTTTAAATGCAGGATTTTAGAGATGCCCACAGCCTTCTGTTTTTAACAGCCTGATTTTAATGCCAAATAAAACTGTTCAAGCTGCTCTCCCTGTTATACAGCCCCTCTCTCTATTATTCAACCCGTTATAGAATCATAGAATCATAGAATAGTAGGGTTGGAAGGGGCCTACAAGGCCATCGAGTCCAACCCCCTGCTCAATGCAGGAATCCAAGTCAGAGTATCCCTGACAAATGGCTGTCCAGCCTCGTCTTGAAGGCCTCCAGTGTGGGAGAGCCCACCACCTCCCCAGGTAATTGGTTCCATTGCCGTATTGCTCTGACACTCAGGAAGTTTTTCCTGATGTTCAGTCGGAATCTGGCTTCCTGTAACTTGAGCCCATTATTCCGTGTCCTGCACTCTGGGATGATCAAGAAGAGATCCTGGCCTTCTTCTCTGTGACAACCTTTCAAGTACTTGAAGAGTGCTATCATATCTCCCCTCAGGCTTCTCTTCTCAAGGCTAAACATGCCCAGTTCTTTCAGTCTCTCTTCATAGGGCTTTGTTTCCAGTCCCCTGATCATCTTTGTTGCCCTCCTTTGAACCCTCTCCAGCTTGTCTGCATCCTTCTTAAAGTGTGGTGCCCAGAACTGGACACAGTACTCCAGATGAGGCCTAACCAGTGCTGAGTAGAGGGGAACTAGTACTTCCCGGGATTTGGAAGCGATGCTTCTATGAATGCAGCCCAAAATAGCATTTGCCTTTTTTGCAGCCACATCACATTGTTGGCTCATATTCAGCTTGTGATCGACAACAATTCCAAGATCCTTCTCGCTCGTAGTGTGGTTGAGCCACGTATCCCCCATCTTGTAACTGTGCATTTGGTTTCTTTTTCCTAGGTGCAGAACTTGGCATTTGTCCCTATTAAATGTCATTCTGTTGTTTTCTGCCCAGCACTCCAGTCTATCCAGATCACTTTGAATTTTGTTTCTGTCTTCCAAAGTATTAGCTATCCCTCCCAATTTTGTGTCATCTGCAAATTTGATCAGCATTCCCTGCACCTCCTCCTCCAAGTCATTAATAAAAATGTTGAAGAGCACTGGGCCCAGGACTGAGCCCTGCGGTACCCCACTCGTTACCTCTCCCCAGCTTGAGAAGGTCCCATTGACATGCACTCTTTGAGTCCGATTCTGTAGCCAACTGTGGATCCACATGATCGTTGTTTCATCTAGCCCACTTCGAGCAAGTTTGCTCATCAGGATATCATGGGGCACTTTGTCGAAAGCTTTGCTGAAGTCGAGGTATATGATGTCTACAGCATTCCCACGGTCTACAAGGGAGGTGACTTGATCAAAAAATGAGATCAGATTTGTCTGGCAGGACTTGTTTTTGACAAATCCATGTTGGCTTCGAGTAATCACGGCATTGTTGTCAAGGTGCTTCCAGATGGATTGCTTTATGATCTGCTCCAGAATTTTCCCAGGGATTGATGTCAGACTGACTGGTCTGTAGTTCCCAGGTTCCTCCTTTTTACCCTTTTTGAAGATAGGGACAACGTTAGCCCTCCTCCAGTCATCTGGCACTTCCCCGGTCCTCCATGATTTCTCAAAGAGAATAGACAGCGGTTCTGAGAGTTCTTCTGCCAGTTCCTTTATGACTCTAGGATGCAGTTCATCTGGCCCTGGAGATTTGAACTCATTCAAAGTAATGAGGTGTTCCTTGACCATATGCCTGTCGATCTCAAGCTGCAATCCTGCCCCTTCAGCCTGTACTTTGCCTTTGCCAGGGGGGTCATAGACCCTCTTTTGGGAGAAGACTGAGCCAAAGTAGGAATTGAGCACCTCTGCCTTTTCTTTGTCCTCTGTTATCATTTTGCCATCCTTATTTAATAGCTGAACAACCATTTCTTTCCTCTGCCTTTTACTATGCACGTAGCTGAAGAAAGCCTTTTTGTTGTTTTTAGCATCCCTCGCTAACCTCACCTCGTTCTCCGCTTTAGCCTTCCTGACGCCATCCCTGCAATTCTGTGCTACCTGCCTGTACTCTTCCTTTGTTACTTGGCCTTCTTTCCACTTCCTATATGTGTCCTTTTTTGTTTTCAGGTCATCCCTAAGCTTTTTGTGAAGCCACATTGGCTTCTTCTGTTGTCTTCCACCTTTTCTTCTTGTTGGAATTGTTTGTGATTGTGCCTTGAGAATTTCCTTTTTTAAAAGTTCCCACCCATCTTGGACTCCTTTTCTCGCTAGCATTGCTTGCCATGGGACCTTACTGATCATTGTTCTGAGTTTATTAAAATCAGCTTTCCTAAAATCCAGGGTACGCGTTTGAGTACACTCGGCTTTTGCTTCCCTTAGAACCAAGAACTCAAGTACAACATGGTCGCTTTCCCCCAGAGTTCCTGTAACTGCTACTTTCTCCACTAAGTCATCTCTGTTGGTTAGGATCAAGTCAAGGATAGCCGATCCTCTAGTTCCTTCCTCTACTTTCTGTAGGAGGAAGTTATCCGCCACACAAGTCAGGAATTTCCTGGAGGGGCCATGTTTTGCAGAATTTGTCTCCCAACAAATATCGGGGAAATTGAAGTCCCCCATTACTACTACATCATGCTTCCTTAAAACATTGGCTATTTGCTTTTCAAAAGTTTCATCCTTGTCTTCTCCTTGATTGGGTGGCCGGTAGTAGACTCCGACCACCAGGTTCCTTTTATTCTTTGCTCCATTTATTTCAACCCAGATGCTCTCGATGGGGCTACCAAGCTCCTCCTCCTGTATTTCTGTGCAGAGATATGTATTTTTCACATACAGTGCAACCCCGCCTCCCTTTCTGTTCCTCCTGTTCTTTTTGAACAAGTTATATCCTTCAATTGCTGTATTCCAGTCATGAGAGTCATCCCACCAAGTCTCAGTTATACCTATCAAGTCATAATTTCCCTCCTGTATTAAGAGTTCAAGTTCGTTCTGTTTGTTTCCCATACTCTGGGCATTAGTATATAGACATCGAAGACCATGTGCTTCATAGTCTGGCTTTCTTCCTACCTGTGTCTGAAGACTATTATTGGACGCTATCAGAGCTGTTCTCTCCATTGCAGTGCATGCGCCTACGTCCATTGTTACCCCCAACATTACATCTCCCTTCCCCGTAGGATTCAGTTTAAAGCCCTCCTGATGAAGTTCTTCATGCTGTGGCCAAACACATTCTTCCCAGCCTTTGTGAGGTGCAACCCATCCCTAGCCAACAGCCCATCTTCCAGGAAGTATAGCCCGTGGTCCCAGAATCCAAATCTCTCTCGTCGGCACCACCTTCGTAGCCAGTCATTCACCCGGAGTATTTTTCGTTCCCTTTCTATCCCTCTTCTAACTACTGGAAGGATGGATGAGAAAACTATCTGGGCCCCAAAGTTCTTGAGTTTCCTTCCCAAAGCTTCAAAGTCTGACGTGATCTCTTCGTAGCTCCGCTTGGCGGTATCATTTGTTCCCACATGGATGAGAAGAAAGGGATACCTGTCAGTGGGCTTTATGAGTGCAGGCAACCTTTCAGTCACGTAATCTGTCACGTTATTTATGTTTATTTATATTTATTTATGTTATGTCACATGTAATTTCAGTCACGTTATCTGTTGAATATTCTTTTCTGTTGTGCTCTGTTGCTCCAAGGACTTATTTGCAAAACTATTTCAGTCCTTATTCTCTAGTCCTCTGATGGTGAAAATGCTTTCTTATGCTTCAATGGCCACCTTCACACATTGGTTTTTTAGCAGGATCGTTCTTCTTTAATCACTGGTTTTCGCAGGAACTTTAAAAGACGACGCTGCTGTCCTGTTGCTATCTCACAACTTCCCCTCCCTCTTCCTGTTATCTGAGAATGGGGAAAACTGGGCATTTACTGTGCTTGTGATTGAAATTGCCATTTCTCCCCTGTGCTTTTCCCCTTTAGCGCTTTGTCCCACTTTGTGTGGGTGTGTGATACGGGATTGTTGCTGGGTGGTGTTGAATAACATTGTCATGACAAGAAATCGGTGTGGGAGAGCAGGTCACTGACCACGCTTCCAGTGACCATTTCTGCCTTTCCCCCATTCCACTATGAGCACTTGAACTGTTAAGTGGTTAACCATCCCAAATGCTTCTCTGAGATCTCCCTGAACACAGCAGTGCTTACTTCTGAGTAAACTCATTGGCTGTAAGGCTTCCTTTTCCTGGGAGTAAGTGCCTTTGAAATCTGTGTGGCTTGCTTCTGAGTAGGCATACATAGGAGTGCACTGTAAGTCTACTTAGAGTAGCAGTCCTAAGGTCTCCCATTCCCTTCAAGGCATGTACTTGGAACTTCCCCCTCCCACTGACTTCACTACCTGCTTCTTCTCCCTTTTGCTCACCAGTTTGATGGGCTTTTTTCATACAGCCACTGAATGGATTTGCACTCACAGAATCATAGAAGAGTAGGGTTGGAGGGGGCCTATAAGACCATCGAGTCCAACCCCCTGCTCAGTGCAGGAATCCGAGTCAGAGCATCCAGCCTCATCTTGAATGCCTCCAGTGTGGGAGAGCCCACTACCCCCTAGGGAATTGGTTCCATTGTCATATTGCTGTAACAGTCAGGATGTTTTTCCTGATGTTCAGCTGGAATCTGGCTTCCTGTAACTTGAGCCCATTATTCCATGTCCTGTACTCTAGGATAAGTGCACTCATGCCTGTGAAAACATCCGTATGATGGGGAAGCAAGCCAGCAACTATATCTTCTCCTAGTCCACCTTGCAGGGTCCTTGGGAAGCCAGAATAGGGGGGAAGAGCAACAACAGTGCAGGGAGGGGGGGAAGCAAGCCAGGTCTAATGAAGAAGGTGTCCCCCGTAAAGCGGTTGCCTGGGGGGGGGGGGGCTGCTAGAGATCGCTTGGTGCAGTGACTGTATACAAGTCCGTTTGTGGATTTCTTACTTCTGTGGTTGGGAACCGGGAAATCGGTATACCCTTCAAACTCAAGCAATGTACTGCATTTAATTTCATCACACACTGACATATTCAGCAGAGAAGGGCTAGCAGCGCCAGCAACTTCGGGGTAAGCCACTGAGAAGACTCTCTCTCCCTCGGAGGAAGGAGGGGATCAGCTCCCATAGCCTGCTATCCAGATCACTAGAAGGGCTTCCGACTTCCCTCCTGCTTTGGAAGAGTGGAGGGTTGGGCAGAGCCCAACATTACAGGAACTAGGGGTGTATGAAACCCCGCTTACCTGGCTCTGCCGGGTTACGCAGGTGGGGGGAGGCGATCCGTTCCTCCCCCCACCCCGGAATCCTGCCCGGCTGGCTCCACTCTGCGGCCAGGCCACGGAGCCGCTGGCCGGGCCAACCCGCAGTGGGGCCTCCAGCTGCTACCGGGCTGCTGCGGATGCAAATGGCGTCCTTTGTAGGGGACGCCATTGCATCCCTACGCCAGCCCGTAATAGGCTAAATAAATATTTACGTAGCCTATCACGGCTAAAGCAGGGACGCAAATGGCGTCCCTGCGTTAGCCGTGATAGGCTATGTAATTATTTAATTACTACGTAATTATTTACGTAGCCTATCACGGCCATTCCAAAGACGCGAATGGCGGCTGCAGACGCGGCCGCCATTCGAGGAGCACCGGAACAGCCGACCAAGGTAGGCTCCGTTCCAGGCCCATTTCGCGGGGGGGTGCAGGGGGCTTCGTTCCGCCACGGATTTCGGGGGGCCGAATGCGCTGGCATTTGGCCTCACCGAGATCTGTGGAGGAATTCCCCGCCATGCCTAACAGGAACCAATGATCAGGGGAGGGGAGGGCGCATGGGGCCAGCAGCCCCCTTCTGTCCTGGTTGTTCTGTGCAGCTCTGCCCAGCCATGAAAAGGTATAGAGCGGAGGGACGCGCTATGAGAGATGCCGGCATACAGGGCCAGTCTAAATCCCGGAAAGGATCCGGAATCAAAAGGACCGGTTTGTAGTGGGATAAAATGCCAGGTGCGAAGAGAGCCTTAAGCAAGCTCTAGCAGCCGCCTCAGCTCTCAGGCTGCCAGTTATACAAACCTTTCATTTTGTTTTGCCATGAACCAGATAGATGTGCCCTGGGTGTTTTCATCCAAGAGCATGGGCCTAAAAGAAGTTCTACTGTCTGTTTCAGTGTCTCTCTTGATTCAGTTGCTCACGTTTTTTTCTCCCTGTTTTTGTGTAATTGAAGCTGCAGCTCGATTGGTTTGAGCAGTCTGAAAATATTGTTTTTTATTCACCCTTAAAGCTCATGGTCCCCCATGCTGTGGAATCTCTAATTTTACAGTCTAAAACTCAGTATCTTTCTAGTGTCGGGTTGATGTGTTATGAAATCTTATTGCTTTCTGTGCCTCTTATTTCTGTTCATTGTTGTAGTTCTCTAGACCCCACTACTCCCTCTTCAAGATGAAAGTAAATGTCATGATTGTGTTGCCTTAATGTCTTTGTTTATGAACTCTGGACTTGATTTTTGACACTCTAATTTTAAATCCTAATCTGATTCTCTTTGTAGATGGCTCATGTCAGCGAGCCACTGATGAGACTTCGGTTTCTGACTATGCTGTTGTAACTCCTTATGAGTGGTCTGAATCAGCTCCTTTCCCTCACGTCCACTCTGCTTAAGTAGCTGAACTCACTGTTCTTGTTCGTGCCTGCTACACAGCTGAAGCCAAAACTGTCAATGTCTGTACTAACTCCTGTTATGCTTTTGGTGTTGTTTCTGATCTTGTTTAACTGTGGGAACAACATGGGTTTTTTACTTTTTCTAGTTCAGTTATAAAAAAACTGGTCCTTATGTTGTAGCTCTTTTGTATGCTCTGTTGTTACCTGCTCATCTTGCCATCATAAAATGTGAGGGTCATTCCAAAGCCCTCAGTCTGGAAGCTAAAGGTAACTCTCTGGCTGATCACCATGCTAAACTGGCTGCACTTTCTGTTCCACAGCCTGAAGTGTTTTTACATGCTTTAATCACTGACCTGTCTTTTGCTTTTTCTCAGTTAGCTGTCCTTCAAGATTTGGCTCCAAAATATGAAAAGAAGAAATGGATCTCTGCAGGTTGCATTTTGCACTTTGACTCTCTCTGGCGTTCCCGAGACAGCCACTTGGTAGCTCCCAGAGCGTTAATGAGGAGAGGATAAATATGACAATTCGAAAACATTGGTATACTCCAAAAATGTTTGGCCACAGCAGCCCACATCTGTACATGTTGCTCAACTGTCAAACCTATAACATGGGGAAAGTTGTAAAGCTTGAACAAGGCTACAGAGGCCTCCCAGAAGGACCCTTCCTGCATTTGCAAATAGACTTCGTTCAGATGCCAAAGCAGGCTGGCTATAAATACATTTTAGCAATTGTTTGTTTGCTTTCTGGTTAAATAGAAGTTCAACAAATGTTGAAAGAGTAAATGGAGTGTTGAAAAATAAAAATTACAAAACTAGGTTCAGATACAAGACTAAGATGGATCAAAATTCTTCCAGTAGCTTTAATGGCCATGAGAGCCACCCCAAGCAGAGAACATGGACTGAGTCCTTACGAAATCATTACAGGAAACCCAATAAGAACACTCACTGCACTGCCCACTGTACCTGATTTAAAACTGGCCCAAGGTGAAACAGTCAAATATTGTCAGGTATTGATGTATGCTGTCAGTAATTTTCATTCACAGGTTAAGAACGCATACCCGTCTGAACCAGTAAACGAACAGTGTTACCCACTTCAGGCCAGAGACTGGATCTACATAAAGAAGCACCAAAGAAAATCCATTTTAGAACCATGGTGAGATGCTGCTGATACCAGATGCTGCTGGTCTCCCACACTGCAGTCAAGCTAGCAGGAATCGACTCCTGGATACACGTTTCCCAGCGTTAACCCGCACCAAGTCCGGCGCCAGCTGATCCAGCCCCCCCGAGATGACCTCAAGAGACAGCATTCTCAAATGGAGTGACGCAAGGCTCTCCAGCCAGAAGCAGATGCTGACCCGACTGGAGATTTCAGGATCCAGATCCACAGGGCAGGTACCAGCAATCCTACCCCTGAAGCAGACGAAAGCAAGATGCTGACAGCTAATCCCAAGACTGTCAGATAAAGTGGAGACTCAGAAGACTTAGGAGAGTTTATGCTTTTCAGTGGATTGATGACTGAAGGTTACACAACGGAAGAAATTTGCAATAATGCACTAATTGAACAGGGCAAAAATTAGTCCAGATAATGTGCTCCCTCATCCAGCAGTACCATGAGACTTTGTATGATGGACTCTGAAAAGGAGGGAGACAGTTTTGCTTGGTTTTGTTTTGTCATCATGTCCCAGTCCATACTAGAGGAAGTTTGGAATTCTCCTGTTTTGACTTCTCCTTGTTTGCACCACAGTAGCTACTTTGTATTTCACTCATGCCATCAAAGGGCCATAATAATGCCCTGCCACTCCGAAGAGACCAGTAAGGTTCCACCCTGCTGGCAGAGTTGGCAAAGTCCAGCAGTGAGCCTAGCGCCTGCTTCCAGAAGATAAAGAAAAGTAGGGATATCAGAGAATTTCGCCACGAATCTCGGGGAGGCCGAATGCCAGTGCATTCGGCCCCCCGAAATCGGTGGCAGAACGGTCTGCCACCCCCCCGCCACCCCCGGGACGGGACTTACCTTGGGCAGATCTTCCTGGCGGCGGCGGCGGCTCCGGCTCCGGCGGCGGGGCGGCGGCAGCCGGTCTTCTGACTGGCTGCCACCACCGCCATTTCCAGTAAACAAACAAACAAACAAACAAACGTGATAGGCTACGTAAAGATTTACGTAACCTATCAAGGCTAGATTTTTAAAAAACACCATGATAGGCTATGTAAATGTTTACGTAGCCTATCACAGCTGATTTAAAAGAAAAAAAAAACCCGCGTACACAAATGGCGGCGCCCATGGGCGCCGCCATTTGCGTACGTGCGTTTTTTTTTCTTTTAAATCAGCCGTGATAGGCTATGTAAACATTTACATAGCCTATCACGGCTGACTGCAGGGACGCAAACGGCAGCGGCTATGGCCACCACCATTTGCGTCCCTGCTAGCCAGCGGCCGGATGTCCGGCTGCTGGCAGAGCTGGCTGGCGGCTCCACAGAATCCCTGCGGAGCGGAGCCGGCCGGCCAGAATTTCGGGGGGAGGGACGGAGTGCCTCCCCCCCACCACGAATGTCACCCTTTGAAAAGGTAAGTGACTTTCATACATCCCTAAAGAAAAGACAAAGAGGTGGACCAAGTAGACATGGTTGATTGTTATGGGTCACATAACAACCAGCCTAGTAGCATAAAAATCAAATACCTATGTATAAAGGACTCAAGCTATGGCAATTGCATTGCAGATTCCTCACTGTTATAAGGATTAAGCAGTGTAAAATGATTTGAGGCCTCCTGTGACCAATGAGAGAGAGGCTCAGTGGGTATGTGATCATCTTCTGACCAGTTTTGAACCTTGCCTGCTTAATAATGCTGAAGGAGAAGACATGTACCTAGAAAGCTTTGAAAAACCGAACTCCAAAGGTAATTAAACATAGGTGTCATTGCCTGAATGTAACCGTTACGCAGAGGGTCTGCTGGCAAGCTTTGATGTGTGAAAACCCCCACCCTAATGCAAACATGCAAATGCAATGTCACCTTTATGAAAATAACAAAGATTTGCATATACCAAACAGTATGAGATTAGATGGATACAATCATCTTGAGAAGGGCAAAATTGTGGCTTAGGTTCAACTTTGTATGTTTACCAGAAACAAAAATGTCTCTGAACAAAAGAATGCAAGTAAAACTGAATGTTTTGCTGAGAGATGTGTATGTGCTAAAATGATTATGATGAAAATGGGATTTTTATATGGTCAAAGCAAGTGTAAACGTTTGCTGAAAGTCATAGGTGAGAAGCAAGTAGACGGATGTAAGTGGAGTTGCAGACAGAAAGACTCAAAAGGGGAAAGTGTGGAGGGCACCAAGTTGGGGAAAGCTGGAACAGAGGCTTATGGAGGAGTGTGGAAGAGTACCAGAAAGTGTGTAGTGATAAGAAGCAAAAACTGAAGTCTCTCTCAAGACCAGAGTGTGATAATGTTGCAAAAATTTTACAAAGCATGGTGAACTAATGAAGGCCAAGTGAGAGCTGCACAGAGAATGTGAGAGGAGTTGCTTTGTGTGTAGAACTGATAACCACAAATCGTTGATGGGTCGAGACGTGCCCTAAACTGGAAACATTCAATGTAGTGAGTTGCTTAAAATGATGTGCTTTTGTTCCACAGATCAGCTTGTCTACAAGAAGTGTATACTGAATTGCTTCTTCTGTTTATGCTGTTGCTGTGTAGTTGTAAACTTAGCATGTGCAGATGTACTTATGTCATGTTCTTTAAAGCTCTGTCCTAGAAAGACAGGTAAATGTATGTAATCTGCAGCCCTGCCCTGAGGTTACATTTGAAGGGCCAAATTAGGCATGATAGGGAAGGAGTGCACATCTCTGCCCCATTCACATATAAAGAGGGGGGAAGTCCACACTGTACAGAACAAGAAGCACACAGCTCAGCGCAGTGGCCCTCCTCCCCCACTTTGCCTTGCTGTGCTCTACCGCTTTGAGCAAATTTTCCCCAGCCCACTCCAATACCAGAAGAGAGCCAGGAAACAAGACAATCCCCCCCAAAGTAAGAATGCAGCAGGGTAAAGTGTGGGAAAGGGGCAGGTTCCACTTCTCTGCCCAATGTGCTCCTTTTTGTGTAAAGAGCAGATGCCCCCCCCTGCACACCCACTTTATACATGAATGCCAGGTCGCCACTTGGGCATCGCCAGAAGGAGAGGCATCAAAAAAAGTGGGCAAAAGATATAGATTTATGTAAATTCTGCATATGCTAATGTATATGTATGAAAAGTTAGAAATGATTACTATAATTTAAATAGAAATACAATACACTTTAGTCCAGATAAGCGGATAACATCGCATCTTCACAGGTTTTGAGGCTGGATTTGAAGAGTGGGGGAGGCAGTGCCACCAAAGTGCTCTGGGAAAGAAGGTTTAGGCAGAAAAGGGAGCAAGCAACAATGGGCCAAGCTGACTAAGAGTGCCAGAGATCTTCAGAGAGAGCAAACTTAGCAGAGTCAGAGGAGCCATGACATGTTGGGTGGTAGGAGCTGAAAGTGAGGGATGAGAAAGGACTCGGAGAGCTTTAAAACTAAGGAGGATAATGGACAACAAATAGGGGAACACTGAAGGGATTTCAGGAGCGGCGTGTGTAGTCTGAGCAACAAGAGAAGTGAATGATTTTGGCACCTGAGTTCTGAATGGGCGAAGTCAGAGGACAATGAAAAAGCTGAAGAGAAGAAAGCTGCAGGAGTCGAGGCGGGGGATGGCCAGAGCATGAGCCAGAGCTTTTGCTGATGGGGCCAATTTCCATGATGCTGCCTTTGGCAATGTGGTGCCTTCCAGATGTGTTGGACTACAATCCCATCATCTCTAGACAGCATGGCCATTGGTCATGCTGGCTGGGGATGATGAGATTTGTAGTCTAACACATCCGGAGGGTACTGGATTTTAGACGGTTGCACTACAGGGACAAATGGCGATAGATTAAACGTAGGAATCAAAGAGAGGCATTTAAAATATAAAGCCAAAGTGGATAGTGATGATGTCAATGGATACAGGGCTTTTCTATACGAGGTTGTTAAGCTGTTGTATTTACTTTAGATTTCGGTGTAGAATTGAGATCCAAGCACTATACAAGAGTGTTTCCTTTCCTGATTTTCCACTATATAACCTCTAGGTGGCACTGTGGTACAGCAGTGCATTAAATGCTGTATTTCCCCTGCTCTAAAAAATCTCACCAAAAGTGCTTGTTAGACACAGAAGCGAAACTGGAGGGTCACATCATCATCTAAAGAACCCATAAGCAACCGTGACTAAGGAATAACGAGCGCATGGTAAATGCTTCATGTAGAAAAGCCCACAGAGAACAATTAAGAATGAGAGATGACACTTAAATGGGATGTTGGACACTGCCCGTTGGCTGACAAAGGGCATGTTCCCATGTACATCTTCCAGCACACATGAACTGGGGTGGTGGTACATAATTATGAACCAGCACACGGACACACAGCTGTGCGCTCTTGTTTGGACAGAGGTATGCCAGCCTGTTTCTTGGTTATCTCTCCTCCTTTCTCCTGCCTGTGTCTTTGCATGCACTAGTTCATGTGTGTCTCTGAACAGGCTGGTGTTCAAGGCTCCTGCACTGTGATAGGCAAGCAGACAAGGCCCCTCCCACTCTCTCTCATGGCTATGTATAGAAGGTGGAAGCCAGGGCTCTCTGCAAAGCAGGGAGGGAGGGTAAGGGAGGGACTCAAATGATCTGGCTGCAGCTGCTTGTGAGCATGTGTGTGACCATCCACTTAGCAAGCACTTAGCATTATTGATGCTGTGCTTGTGAGGCTCTCTTTTGTACCAATACTTGGCTTGAGAGCAGGGCTATTTCTGGAGCACCCATTCATTCTTTTTCAGATTCAGTGTCTGCAATCCATCTCTTTGCTCTAGCAGCTGCAGACAGCAAAAGGCCCTCCTCCCCTCCACAATCTTGCCCCACCCAGATGGTTCCGTTCATGCTTTAGGGGGTATCAGAAGAGAGAAATCTGTCCTGGAGTGACTGCAAACCACATAGACCATGAGAAAACTGGCCAGAAGCAATGGGCTAATTAAAAACACATACAGATAAGTACTGAAGCTCAGGCCTGCCTGGAAGCCCCACACTCTGATCCAGAAGCCCAGCCCTCTGATATGAGATTTGGGGGAAATGATTGTGGTTAGTGGGAAGGAACAGGCACTCAATGCATGCTCAGACAGGAAGCTGAGCAAAGCCTCTATAGCCCATCTCCCCTTACCATGGTGTAGCTGGCATTTCCGTCCTGTCCAAAGTGACGTTCTACATAATGCGAAGACAGCAGGTGGCTGATGAGAGAAAGGGGAATATGCATGAAGACCACGACTGATTATGAGATTAGATTCCAGTCCCATCCTCCTATTTTCCCACTACTCTCACTGAATCATATGGATTGAGGAAACCAAGACTTTGGGGCATAGGTGGTGCACCAAAGCCGTGTGCACTTCCATTTATCACAATTCTGCTCAATCGCCTTTGCTCAGGATGGCTCCTAGCATCCAATCCCTAGTTGGCATGTTTGCTGCATGCATGCACCTCGTTTTGAAGAAGCTCAGTGGCCTGGACAGGGGCACACACTTCTGCTGCCCTCACACTCAAACCAGCATGAGCAAGGCTCCATTTCCCCTCCTTTGGGTATCACACCTGTGACCCCACTCCGTCACTCGAATTTGCCAACTAGCTCATCTAGGCCTCTCCGCCTGGCCATTGAACATGCAGACCCTCTCTGAAAGGTTCAGGCCAGGAGATTCCTTGGTGGAAAAAATGAATTGATATAAACAAGCCACTGGAAATCAGGATTACCCCTCCACAGATCTGGTTTGAGAAGTAACAAAACCCTTCCCTCTCCATTCCAGATGTGTGGAGACTGGTTGTGATTTCTTGGTTGTGATGGAAAAGCACTCTACAAATTCCTGAAAGTGTTGCTGTTGTTATACATGTTCCAGGGTTATTACTGATTTATTTAGAAGGTTTATACCAACTTTTCAATCAAATGATGTTTAAGGCAGCTTACAATGGCCCAAAAACAAAACGGACACAGACACACACAACCCAGCAGCCCTTTGTCCCCTGGCCACTGGCAGAGTGTGCTTCCCTTCAGTACTGTAGTCCCAAGGAAAATCCTAGCACTGAAAGTATGTTCTGGGGCTAAGTTCTGTCTCAAATGAATTTTCGAGGCACCTGGGTTCCCAGCTGAAAGTGGGCATTGGCAAGGGGGGAAACTCAATTACATTACATGCTGGTTAATCACACAGTCTCTGATTACATCCCAAGGCTCATCATCCGCCGCCTCAGCTTACAAGTAACCAAGTGCTTTGAGCTTAATTTACTTGCAGGATGGAGTGGGGTGGACAGAAATGACTCCATGTGTCCCATTAAATATTCAAGGGCATGCACCTAATCACAGCATTCAGAGCCAAGCTCTATCACAGAGCAGGGAGACAAGAAACAACCACTACTGGGCACAAAAAAATCCTAATTTTACACATATGCTGATGGGATCTGAGCTGGCAGTGACTGACCAAGAAAGAGATCTTGGAGCTGTGGTGGATAGCTCGAGGGGAATGTGGACCCAGTGTACCATGAAAAAGGAAAACTCATAGGCATAATTAGAAAAGGAATTGAGAATAAAACTGCCAGCATCATACTGCCCCTATACAAATCTATGGTGCAGCCACACTTGGAATACTGTGTACAGTTCTGGTCACCACACCTAAAAAAGGATATTGTAGAGCTGGAAAAGGGGCAGAAAGGGGGCAATCAAAATGGTCAAGGGGCTGGAGAAACTCCTCTGTGAGGAACAGTTACAACAGCTGGGACTGTTTAGCCTGGAAAAAAGGCAAGTAAGGGGAGACATGACAGAGGTGTACAACATTATGCACGGGATGGACAAACTGAAGAGGGAGTTATTTTTCTCCCTGTCTCAAAATATTAGAACCTGGGGTCATCCTATGAAGCTGAATGGTGAAAGATTCAGGTCAGATACAAGGAAGTGCTTCTTCATGCAGTGCATAGTTAACCTATGGAATTCACTACCAAAAGATGTAGCGATGGCTACCAATCTGGATAGCTTTAAAAGGGGATTAGACGAGTTCATGGAGTATAAGTCTATCAATGGCTACTAGACATGATGGCTATATGCTACTCCAGTATCAGAGATATATGCCTATGTATACCAGTTGCTGGGTAACATGAGTGGGAGGATGCTATTACACTTATGTCCTACTTGTGAGCTTCCCATGCACATCTTGTTGCTGGCAACTGTGCTGGACTAGATAAACCTTTGGGCAGATCGAGCACAGCTCTTCCCATGTTCTTACATCCCACAGACATATATATATATATATATATATATATATACACATCTTTCAGGGTTTCCCTTTGGAGCAAGACCCCCTGAGCAACTCCTTAAGAACATCTTTCCTCCTTAAGAGTCCCACCTTCCTTCTTTTACCTTCCTCTTTCCAATAACATGGGATTTAGGCTGTAGGCATAGGGTGATTTTGTTTGGCCACAGCATGAAGAGCTTCATCAGGAGGGTTTTAAACTGAATCCTACGGGGAAGAGAGATGTAAAGTTGGGGGTAACAACGGACGAAGGCTCATGCATCGCAACAGAGAGAACAGCTCTAATAGCGCCCAATAATAGTCTTCAGACACATGTAGAAAGGAAGCCAGGCTATGAAGCACATGGTCTTCGATGTCTATAAACTCATGCCCAGAGTATGGGAAACAAACAGAGTGAACTTGAACTCGTAATACAGGAGGGAAATTATGACTTGATAGGTGTAACTGAGACTTGGTGGGATGACTCTCATGACTGGAATACAGCAATTGAAGGATATAACTTGTTCAAAAAGAACAGAAGGAACAGAAAGGGAGGTGGAGTTGCACTATATGTTAAAAATACATATCTCTGCACAGAAATACAGGAGGAGGAGCTTGGTAGCCCCATAGAGAGCATCTCAGTTAAAGTAAATGGAGCAAAGAATAAAAGGAACCTGGTGGTCAGAGTCTACTACCGGCCACCCAACCAAGGAGAAGACGAGGATGAAACTTTTGAAAAGCAAATAGCCAATGTTTCAAGGAAGCAAGGTATAGTAGTAACGGGGGACTTCAATTTCCCCGATATTTGTTGGGAGACAAATTCTGCAAAACATGGCCCCTCCAGGAAATTCCTGACTTGTGTGGCGGATAACTTCCTCCTACAGAAAGTGAAAAGAGGAATTAGAGGATGGGCTATCCTTGACTTGATCCTAATCAACAGAGATGACTTAGTGGATCAAGTAGAAGTTAGGGGAACTCTGGGGGAAAGTGACCATGGTATACTTGAGTTCTTGGTTCTAAAGGAAGCAAAAGCCGAGTGTAGTCAAACACGTACCCTGGATTTTAGGAAAGCTGATTTTAATAAACTCAGAACAGTGATCAGTAAGGTCCCATGGCAAGCGACTCTAACGAGAAAAGGAGTCCAAGATGGGTGGGAGCTTTTAAAAAAGGAAATTCTCAAGGCACAATTACAAACAATTCCAACAAGAAGAAAAGGTGGAAGACAACAGAAGAAGCCAGTGGGGCTTCACAAAAAGCTGAGAGATGACCTAGAAACAAAAAAGGACACATATAGGAAGTGGAAAGAAGGCCAAGCAACAAAGGAAGAGTACAGGCAGGTAGCTCAGAATTGCAGAGATGGCGTCAGGAAGGCTAAAGCTGAGAACGAGCTGAGGTTGGCAAGGGGTGCTAAAGGCAACAAAAAGGCTTTCTTCAGCTACGTGCATAGTAAAAGGCAGAGGAAAGAAATGGTTGTTCAACTATTAAATAAGGATGGCAAAATGATGACAAAAGAAAGGCAGAGGAGCTCAATTCCTACTTTGGCTCAGTCTTCTCCCAAAAGAGGGTCTATGACCCCCCTGGCAAAGGTGAAGTACAGGCTGAAGGGGCAGGATTGCAGCTTGAGATCAATAGGCATATGGTCAAGGAACACCTGATTAGTTTGAATGAGTTCAATTCTCCAGGGCCAGATGAACTGCATCCTAGAGTAATAAAGGAACTGGCAGAAGAGCTCTCAGAACCGCTGTCTATTATCTTTGAAAAATCATGGAGGACAGGTGAAGTGCCAGATGACTGGAGAAGGGCTAATGTTGTCCCTATCTTCAAAAAGGGCAAAAAGGAGGAACCTGGGAACTACAGACCAGTCAGTGTGACATCAGTCCCTGGGAACATTCTGGAGCAGATGTTAAAACAATCCATTTGTAACCACCTTGACAACAATGCAGTGATTACTCAAAGTCAACGTGGATTTGTCAAGAACAAATCCTGCCAGACGAACCTGATCTCATTTTTGGATCAGGTCACCTCCCTTGTGGACTTTGGGAATGCTGTGGACATAATATACCTCGACTGTAGGAAAGCTTTCGAGAAAGGACCCCATGATACCCTGAAGAGCAAACTAATCCACAGTTGGCTACAGCATCAGACTCAAAGAGTGCTCATCAATGGGATCTTCTCAGACTGGGGAGAGATAACGAGCAGGGTACCGCAGGGCTCAGTCCTGGGCCCAGTGCTCTTCAACATTTTTATTAATGACTTGGACGAGGAGGTGCAGGGAATGTAGGGATGTAAGAAAGTCACTTACCTTTTCACGGATATGATTCATGGTGGGGGGGAAGCACTCCATCCCTCCCCCCGGAATCCTCGACAGGGGGGGAGGCGATCCGGTCCTCCCCCCCAGAATCCTGCCCGGCCGGCTCCGCTCTGCGGCAGCTCCGCGGAGCCACCAGTCAGGGCCATCTGCAGCCCGACTTCCAGCCGTGGACAGGCTGCTGCGGCTGCCATTTGCGTCCAGCCAGGCTGCCGTGATAGCCTACCTAAGTATTTACGTAGCCTATCATGGCTGGGCAAAAAAACCCACAACAGCGTACGCAAATGGCGGCGGCTATGGCGGCCGCCATTTGCGTTCCCCTTTTTTTTGCCGTAATAGCCTATGTAAATATTTACGTAGACTAAAACGGCGAAAAATAGGGAACGCAAATGGTGGCTGCCATAGCTGCTGCCATTTGCGTACGCCTTTGTTGTTTTTTTGCCCAGCCATGATAGCCTACGTAAATACTTACACAGCCTATCACGGCAAAGACCAGGATGCAAATGGCAGCCGTGGCAGCCGGTCGAAAGACCAGCCGCCGCTGCTGCCGGACCTGCCGCCAGAGCTGCCGCCGTCCAGAACATCCGCCCCAGGTAAGCCTTGTCCTGGGGGGAATCCGTGGGGGGGCGGGGGGGCAAGCCGTTCTGCCACGGATTTCAGGGGGCTGAATGACAGTACATTCGGCATCACTGAAATCCATGGCGGAATTCTCCGCCATCCCTAAGGGAATGCTGATCAAATTTGCAGATGACACAAAATTGGGCGGGATAGCTAATACCCTGGAAGACAGAAACAAAATTCAAAGTGATCTTGATAGGCTGGAGCACTGGGCAGAAAACAACAGAATGACATTAGAGATAAATGCCAAGTTCTGCACCTAGGAAAAAGAAACCAAATGCACAGTTAGAAGATGGGGGATACCTGGCTCAATGATACTACAAGAGAGAAGGGTCTTGGAAGTATTGTAGATCACAAGCTGAATATGAGCCAACAATGTGATGTGGCTGCAAAACAGGCCAATGCTCTTTTGGGCTCCCTTAATAGAAGCATAGCTTCCAAATCCCGGGAAGTACTAGTTCCCCTCTACTCAGCACTGGTTAGGCCTCATCTGAAGTACTGTGTCTAGTTCTGGGCGCCACACTTGAAGAAGGATGCAGACAAACTGGAGAGGGTTCAGAGGAGGGCAACAAAGATGATCAGGGGACTGGAAACATAGACCTATGAGGAGAGACTGAAAGAACTGGGCATATTTAGCCTTGAGAAGAGAAGACTGAAGGGAGATAGGGGAGCGCTCTTCAAGTATTCGAAAGGTTGTCACAGAGTGGAAGGCCAGGATCTCTTCTCAATCATTCCAGGATGCAGGACATGGAATAATGGGCTCAAGTTACAGGAAGCCAGATTCTGGCAGAACATCAGGAAAAACGTCCTGACTTTTAGAGCAATACAACAATGGAACCAATGACCTAGGGAGATAGTGGGCTCTCCCACATGGGTTGCCCTCCACTGGTATGTACTCAGAAACCCCTTGTTCTACAGTCCTATGTCTACTTTTCTGAGTCGCTATTTTGTACCTGGACCTCAGTGTTCTAGTGAGAAACCAAACAGATCCAGGATGCCTAAACTCAGTCCATAAAAGCTTAGGCTATAATAAATTAATCTTTAAGATACCACAAGATGCTCTGTTGTTTTAAAAACAGCATGTCCAGGACAAAGTCTGCCTGGGGATGGACACCTCTAGAAGTTCACAAGCTGGGCATAACGAACATAACCATTTATTGCTATTTGTCCCAGCATCTACTACACAGTAGTAGGGATACACAGGGATATACTGCCATTGCATATGTGGGTTTCATTTTGATATCATGGCTAATAATACTTGGGGGACCTATCCATCGCAAATTTGTCTGAACTTATTTTTAAAGCCATCTGAGCTAATGTCCATCATCATATTTTGTGGCAGTGAATTCTGTAAGTTAATTATGCATTGTGTGAAGGTTTGCTTCCTTCTGTCTGTCCTGAATCCATTACTCATCAATTTCATTGCATGGCCCCCGTATCTAATATTCTTGTTGAAGAAAAATTCTCTAGCTACTCTTAGCAATAACCCTTGATCATTTCTGTTCCGCTCAGTAGAGAAAGTGGGTCACATCAAACTAAATCATGCCCCTTCTTGAAAAGTGACAGGTGCCCTGCCCCCTTTGGGAGACCGGATGTCCCGCCTTAGCCGGAAGTCCCACCTTCGGAAGGTCTGCCGGTCACATGACTGTCAGGTGACCCTGATGGGGGTCAGGTGACCCCTCTACAAACGCAACATGCCACTGTGGACCGATAGGATGAGGTTTTAGAGCCCTAACAGGTACGGGTGCAGAAATGGCCCAAAGGGCCATTTCCAAACCCTCCCTGGATTGGCCTAGAGGGGTCATGTGGCCCCTCTAAGAACTTGCCCCATCACAACAAACCAGTAGGAAAAATGTATGTTCACCCCTGTAAAGTGACTTTGTATCATTAATTCCGATTTTGAGATGTAGAAGCCACCGCGCAGATCATCAGGGTTATATTATTCAAAGTGTAGCAGCCTTTTATTTTCCCATTGGGAAAAAGTACGCATTTTATAAAAAGCAAAAAAACAAAGGTTGCAACATTTCAGATGAAGCAAAAAGATCCTTTTACAACTCTGTAAGGAAGACAAAATTAAGCATTTTGTAAAATCCATAAAAATAAAAGTCACAGGGGTTACAACAGCCCCTCAAGGTAGACATGCTTTAAACACTGCTAAAAAATTGTAAAATAAAAAAATAATAAAAACAAATTGGAGGGGCAGAATCAAGAGGTGCTGTTTAGCAAGAGTTGGGGTAGGAAAACTATACTTTAAAATGGAAATGAATTCTCATTTTAAATGTGCTTTGTTTTGCTTGTAAACTAGCTGTTAAGCAGTATGGTAAACGTAGTAATCCAAGCATCCAATCCGAGAGATTGTGGAGTTCCCTAATTCCCGAGAGACAGAAGATTTTGCAGTAGCTGTTTTGTACATAGGAAAGAAAAGTGAAATTTTAATTAAAAAAAATAGATGCCGTGCAGCACATCTATTGATATGTAGGGGAAAATTGTACTGTGTAGAACAATGCAACTGGTGTTTGGAGACGCTGATTAGCAAGTCAGGGTTGGGTGGGGTTTGCAGGCATATATATAGGTTTCAGTGGTGGCCAGGAGTGCTTTTGCACAGTTAAAACTAGTGCGCCAACTGCACCCATTCCTGGAGATGTCTGATCTGGCTGCAGGGACACATGCCTTAGTTACATCCTGTTTGGATTACTGCAATGCGCTCTACGTGGGGCTGCATATGAAGAGTGTTGCCAGACTGTTGAGTGGGGCTGGCTACAGGGAGCATACAACTCCCTTGTTAAAACAGCTTCACTGGTTTCCAGTCTGTTTCTGGGCACAATTCAAAATGCTGGCTATGACCTACAAAGCCCTATACGGCTCCAGTCCAGGTTATCTGAAAGACTGTATCCTCCCTTATGAACCTGCCCATGTCCTGAGATCTTCTGGGGAGGCCCTTCTCTTAGCCCCACCACTGTCACAGGCACATTTGGTGGGAACCCAGGAGAGGGCCTTCTCAGTGGCTGCCCCATGGTTGTGGAACACCCTTCCCAGGGAGGCTAGGATGGCTCCCTCCTTGATGTGTTTCCGGAGGCAGGCTAAAACATTCTTGTTCCAGCAGGCCTTTGGGACATAGCTGGAACCTGGGGGTAAGCTGCTAAAATGCTGTTTTAAAACGCTGCTTTAATATAATTTCAATTGTATTGTTGTTTAATTATATTTTAACCTTTGTACATTTTCATATGTTTTAATTGTATATATTTTAATGTTTGTAAGCTGCCTTGTGTCCCAGTACTGGGGAAAAGGTGGGGTATAAATAAATATCATTATCATCATCACCACCATGCCCTGAGTATTCCAAAAGGTGGGGGTATATGCTGATAGAGTTGCAGGGAAAAACTATTTTCCTTTCTTTGTTTGTTAAGAGTCATTTTGAAAGAATAAACTTTTATCACTAATTCCCAAAATGGAACTAGATCCAAAAGGGTGGTAGAGTTGAAGCAGAAAAGTAAGCTTTTTTAAAGGATCATTTTGAAAGAATCATTAAACAGAAATCACAGAGGTTGCAAGTAAAACCTTAAAGTGTCTTTAAAAAGCAAATAATACTAAGTGCCGCTTAGATTTTGTAAAAATACTACATGGGGAGCCAAAAAACAGGGGCTGCCCTTTAGAAAAGAGTAGGGATCGATGGTCTAGACTTCTAAATGGAAATACATTCTCACTTTTGTTGTTACCAGCTTGGTAAAATGTATTAATCTAAGCATCTGATCTTGGAGAACGTGGGGTTCCCTAATTCTTGAGAGACAGAAGACTTTGCAATAGCAGTCTTTTAAGCTGCTATGTACATAGGAGACAAAAGTGAAATTTTAATTTAAAAAATTAGACTGTTTGCAGCCCATCTATTTATATGTAGGGGGAAATTGTACTGCTAGTTGTAGCTGTTAACAACAGCCTTGTAAAGTAGGCCTGCAGTCTCCATTGGTACTTAAAGTGGGGCACCTTCTGTTTTTAATTGTAGAACTAACCCACAGATCACCAGGGTTATATTATTCAAAGTGTAGCAGCCTTTTATTTTCCCCACTGAGAAAAGAAGTAAGCATTTTGTAAAAAGCAGAAAAACGAAGGTTGCAACATTTCAGATCTGAAGCAAAAGGAACCTTTTACAACAACTCTGTAAGGAAGGCAAAATTATACATTTTGTACAAATCAGAAAATAAATGTTGCAAGGGTCACACCAGCCCCTCAAGGTAGACATGTTTTTAAACACCACTAAGATTTTGTAAAAATCCTTTGTCTGTTTTTCTTTGTAAACCAGCTGTTAGCAGATTGGTAAAAGTATTGACCCAAACTCCTATTACTGGAGAGTATGGGATTCCCCAATTCCTGAGAGACAGAAAATTTCGCAATAACAGCCTTTAAGTTGCTATGTACAGAAGTAACCATTAAAGATATACGCAGAAAGTGCTTGCAGCCCCCAACCCCCGGTATATTTATACAGAGGGGAAATATACTGTTGCAGCCTGTAACAAGAATTTTGTAAAAGTACGCTTGCAGTTTCCAGTGGTAATTAAAATAGGGTTCTTAACAGTTTTTAACTGTAGAATCCACCCCATAGATCATCAAAGTTATATTATTGAAAGTGTAGCAGATTTTATTTTCCTTGGGGAAAAGTAAGCATTTTGTAAAAAAAGTATAGAACAAAGGTTGCAAGGGTTAGCAATGCTTCAGGTCTGAAGCAAAAGACATCCTTCACAGCAAACCTGTAAGGTAGACATACACTTAATTTATTTTGTAAAGCACAAAGAACGTAGAACCGAGAGTATGCATAAAGCTAGTTTTGGGCCCCTGAAAACCATGTGCTTGGAAATGGCTGAGGAAGAGGAAGGTGTGGTGGTAATTAAGCTCTTGCATAATTTCCCTGCAAGTGGATAATGCAAAAGATCCTCGGAGGTGGAGAATCCCTGGCTGTATCCAATAGCAGCTCCAGAGCTCACGCAACAGGATTTGGAGGTATAAAAGTGCAAAGCCAGGTACGTCCTTTTTCCCCTGGGCAGGTGGTCACATTTTCTCCTAAAAGTTAAGTATACTTCTCTTTCTCTCCTTTTACCAAAAAAAAAAAAAAAATCTTATAGAAAGACCTGGGCATGGCCATGCTTTTAAGCATCAAGCAAACAGATCAAATAGTATTCGGGGGGCGGGTGTGTGTATTGTAAAATTTCAAACCTCTAGTATATTGTTTTTTAAATAAGCTGTTCTGTTTTTCCACAGAAATTTTCGCCCAAAATGTGTTCCTGACATTCTTGCAGTTCTGCTAAAAGGCAAGTAGCTTTTTTCTCTTTTGAGGAGATTTTGTATTTTGCTAGAAGTGTGAGAGAAATTCTTAGTTTTAAGGGGTTTTAGCTGGAGGATTTGAGGGTGATGGTTGGGCCTTTGTAGAAACCTAAGTATTCGCAGAAGCTTTGTTAAGTTTGTTTTGCCTTGATTCAGCCTCCAATCATATAGCTTTTTGACAGGGCTATAGATTTTTAATCCCCCCCCCCCCAATCTCAGAATTTTCAACTGTTGAGAGATCTGGGTAACGTTAAATAAATAAATAAATAAATAAATAAAATCCGCAGACCCCGATACTACTCTTGCTGCATAGGCAAGATAGAAACTTGTGAGATCTTTGGCCTGAGTAATTTTTAATTTACAGACCATCAATTCAACCCCAGCCATGCAGTGTAAAACAGTATAGACCCTTTGGTCAGGCATATATACTTCCACAGGGTTCTGTTTTAAAAGGTGTGATTTGTAATCATTCTCTGGAAATGAGGCTTTAAGTCTTTGTACAGGCTTGTGGTTAAGAAGTTAGCAGCTAAATGCTTTCAGTCTTACCATTTTTTTCTAATGTATTCTTTTACTTTTGACCCCTCCCGCCCGAGAGAGGAATTTAACTTTTCTTTTTACAAAGATGCTGTGAAACCTTTAAGCTTTAACACAGAGCCTGATTATCTGTGGGATAGGTTTTTTAATAGCATGGTTGCTAATGTGTAACTTGCTTTTACACATGTAGACCTCCTGATTTTAAATGTGTCATGTGCTTTCTCAATTAAACCCCTCTTTCAAAACATTATCGTTATACTGGAGTTGCCTGCAATCAATTACTTTAAAAGACTTTATTATAATCCATAGGGCATTTCATCTATATCCACCTCAATTTATTTGTGGCTGGTTGGGGAGAGGACAGCAGGGTAAGGGGTTCTTGGTTGTGGGTCATATGTAAGGGGGTGAGCTTTTTGCAAAATCTCTACAGGAAACAGCCTCCAATCTTCTGGACAAAGTACATCCCCATTTTAAATTACATACAATGTAGCAACACTATACTTTGCTACTTCTTTGTATTCAAGACAGCAGCGCCTAAGTTTTATTTTGATCAGGATAGCAAGCTGCCTCTGTGCACCACCTCTTTATTATAGTTTTTTTCTTTCTGATTAGCTCAAGACTTCCCAAACCCGTCTCCCGAAACCCAAGTGCACCATCCCACATGCGACAATCTTTGGCTGGGTCCCAGCCAAAGACCGATAGGTCAAGGGAAATAGCATTGTTTTAAATATTTGTTTTACAACATCCTCCACCAAAGATGTAACTTTTGTAGTTTTTCCCTGCAACTCTACCAGCATATACCCCCACCTTTTGGAATACACAGGGGGTGATGATTGGCCCCAGCAAACTTAAAGCATGTCTACCTTGAGGTTTGTTATAACCCTCACAACCTTTATTTTCTCATTTTTACAAAATATTTAATTTTGTCTGCCTTACAGAGTTGTTGTAACCCTTGTGATTCTTACAAAAATGCTTACTCTCCCCACTTCAACTTTACCACCATATCCACCTCCCAGGCACCCATGAATAGAGATGATAGGCTTAAGGCATAGCTTAATAGTTTATTCATTGTTTACTGAATGTAGCAGAATCTTCTCTATTTTATGTGTATATATAGAATCATAGAATAGTACGGTTGGAAGGGGCCTACAAGGCCATCGAGTCCAACCCCCTGCTCAATGCAGGAATCCAAGTCAGAGCATCCCTGACAAACGGCTGTCCAGCCTCGTCTTGAAGGCCGCCAGTGTGGGAGAGCCCACCAACTCCCCAGGTAATTGGTTCCATTGTCGTATTGCTCTTACAGTCAGGAAGTTTTTCCTGATGTTCAGCCGGAATCTGGCTTCCTGTAACTTGAGCCCATTCTTCCGTGTCTTGCACTCTGGGATGATCAAGAGGAGATCCTGGCCTTCTTCTCTGTGACAACCTTTCAAGTACTTGAAGAGTGCTACCACATCCCCCCTCAGTCTTCTCTTCTCAAGGCTAAACATGCCCAGTTCTTTCAGTCTCTCCTCATAGGGCTTTGTTTCCAGTCCCCTGATCATCGTTGTTGCCCTCCTCTGAACCCTCTCCAGTTTGTCTGCATCCTTCTTAAAGTGTGGTGCCCAGGACTGGACACAGTACTCCAGATGAGGCCTAACCAGTGCTGAGTAGAGGGGAACTAGTACTTCCCGGGATTTGGAAGCTATGCTTCTATTAATGCAGCCCAAAAGAGCATTGGCCTTTTTTGCAGCCACATCACATTGTTGGCTCATATTCAGCTTGTGATCGACAACAATTCCAAGATCCTTCTCGCTTGTAGTGTGGTTGAGCCACGTATCCCCCATCTTGTAACTGTGCATTTGGTTTCTTTTGCCTAGGGGCAGAACTTGGCATTTATCCCTATTAAATGTTATTCTGTTGTTTTCTGCCCAGTGCTCCAGTCTATCCAGACCACTTTGAATTTTGTTTCTGTCTTCCAAAGTATTAGCTATCCCTCCCAATTTTGTGTCATCTGCAAATTTGATCAGCATTCCCTGCACCTCCTCCTCCTCCAAGTCATTCATACAAATGTTGAAGAGCACTGGGCCCAGGACTGAGCCCTGCGGTACCCCACTCGTTACCTCACCCCAGTTTGAGAAGGTTCCATTGATAAGCACTCTTTGAGTCCGATTCTGTAGCCAACTGTGGATCCACCGGATCGTTGTTTCATCTAGCCCACTTTGAGCTAGTTTGCTCATCAGGAGATCATGGGGCACTTTGTTGAAAGCTTTGCTGAAGTCGAGGTATATGATGTCTACAGCATTCCCACGGTCTACAAGGGAGGTGACTTGATCAAAAAATGAGATCAGATTTGTCTGGCAGGACTTGTTTTTGACAAATCCATGTTGGCTTCAAGTAATCACTGCTCCAGAATTTTCCCAGGGATTGATGTCAGACTGACTGGTCTGTAGTTCCCAGGTTTCTCCTTTTTATCCTTTTTGAAGATAGGGACATTAGCCCTCCTCCTGTCATCTGGCACTTCCCCCGTCCTCCATGATTTCTCAAAGAGAATAGACAGTGGTTGTGAGAGTTCTTCTGCCAGTTCCTTTATGACTCTAGGATGCAGTTCATCTGGCCCTGGAGATTTGAACTCATTCAAAGTAATTAGGTGTTCCTTGACCATATGCCTATCGATCTCAAGCTGCAATCCTGCCCCTTCAGCCTGTACTTCGCCTTTGCCAGGGGGGTCATAGACCCTCTTTTGGAAGAAGACTGGGCCAAAGTAGTAATTGAGCACCTTTGCCTTTTCTTTTTCATCTGTTATCATTTTGCCATCCTTATTTAATAGCTGAACCACCATTTCTTTCCCCTGCCTTTTACTATGCACGTAGCTGAAGAAAGCCTTTTTGTTGTTTTTAGCATCCCTTGCTAACCTCAGCTCATTCTCAGCTTTAGCCTTCCTGATGCCATCCCTGCAATTCTGTGCTATCTGCCTGTACTCTTCCTTTGTTGCTTGGCCTTCTTTCCACTTCCTATATGTGTCCTTTTTTGTTTGCAGGTCATCCCTAAGCTTTTTGTGAAGCCACATTGGCTTCTTCTGTTGTCTTCCACCTTTTCTTCTTGTTGGAATTGTTTGCAATTGTGCCTTGAGAATTTCCATTTTTAAAAGCTCCCACCCATCTTGGACTCCTTTTCTCGTTAGTGTCGCTTGCCATGGGACCTTACTGATAATTGTTCTGAGTTTATTAAAATCAGCTTTCCTAAAATCCAGGGTACGCGTTTGACTACACTCGGCTTTTGCTTCCCTTAGAACCAAGAACTGAAGTACAACATGGTCGCTTTCCCCCAGAGTTCCTGTAACTGCTACTTGATCCACTAAGTCATCTCTGTTGGTTAGGATCAAGTCAAGGATAGCCGATCCTCTAGTTCCTTCCTCTACTTTCTGTAGGAGGAAGTTATCCACCACACAAGTCAGGAATTTCCTGGAGGGGCCATGTTTTGCAGAATTTGTTTCCCAACAAATATCGGGGAAATTGAAGTCCCCCATTACTACTATATCATGCTTCCTTAAAACATTGGCTATTTGCTTTTCAAAAGTTTCGTCCTTGTCTTCTCCTTGATTGGGTGGCTGGTAGTAGACTCTGACCACCAGGTTCCTTTTATTCTTTACTCCATTTATTTCAACCCAGATGCTCTCAATGGGGCTACCAAGCTCCTCCTCCTGTATTTCTGTGCAGAGATACGTATTTTTCACATACAGTGCAACCCCACCTCCCTTTCTGTTCCTCCTGTTCTTTTTGAACAAGTTATATCCTTCAATTGCTGTATTCCAGTCATGATAGTCATCCCACCAAGTCTCAGTTATACCTATCAGGTCATAATTTCCCAGTCTCAGTTATACCTATCAGGTCATAATATATATGCCTTCAAACCCCACCCAACCCTGACTTGCTAATCGGCAACTCCAAGCACCAGTTGCATTGTTCTACAAAGTACAATTTTCCCCTACATATCAATAGATGTGCTGCACGCTGTCTATTTTTTTATTTAAAATTTCACTTTTCTTTCCTATGTACATAATAGCTACTGTAAAATCTCCTGTCTCTTGGGAATTAGGGAACTCCACAATCTTATTGCTTATCTGTGTCTGTCTTCTACATCTCAGTGTGACGATTAATGATACGGGGTGAGCATAGTTTTTGGGAAACCCTAGCAGTATTTTAAATGTGTCTAGAGTGAAGGACCAGATTGCAGGTAAGCTTATAGTCGGTTTTAAATGTAAAAACAAGTGCTCTGCAGAAAGGGAAGGAAGGAAGGAGGGAAGGAAGGGATGCTGCTAAGCAAGACTAACACAACACTCTCTAACAAAACTGGGTGTGAGTGTGGGTGTGTGGGGGGGGGTGTAGTAGTTGGATCCTGACAGTTCTGTGTAGTCCCTTGCTTGATCTGTGTCTTCTCCATCTCAAAAGTCACTTTACGGGATGAGCATAATTTTTTGGGGAACCCTTAACAGCTTTCTAAATATGTCCAGGGTGATGGGGAAGATTGCAGGTAAGCTTGTAGTAAGTTTTAAACATAAAAACAAGTGTTCTGAAGGAAGGAAGGAAGGAAGGAAGGAAGGAAGGAAGGAAGGAAGGAAGGGCGTGCTGCTAGACAGCTTAATATAAATGCTTTTTTGACTGGGAAACCTCTTTTTCTGTCTCCATAATGCTTGCCCCCCTAGTAGCTCTGTGAAAACTGCAATTATAACTTTTGTGGCAGTACATCTATATAGATGTAAAGTTCTTTTCTTTCTTAAAGTTTTATTGAACTGCTTATTGCGGATGGTCTTCATTGTTTTAACAGGCTGCTTACAGCCTCCTCAGATTTTTCAGGAATTCTGTAAAAATGTCTGCAGGTATGTTCTTTGCCACAGCTGCATCTTTTCTTCTTACATTCACAGGAGCTATAGGGAGCTCTCCCTTTCTAGTTCTTTTTAAAAGTATGTAGACATTACTCGGCTTACAGCTTTTCTGGGGTTCAGTATTCAAGGGTGCCTGGCATCTCCATGTTCTCTATGCAGGAAACATGTCTGGACAAGCTAAATGGCTACATTGATCGAATCTGGCTGCACCTCTTCTGACTGGCTGGTGGGGTAGGCTATTTCTGGACCTAAAATTGTTCCTATTGGCCTGTTGGGGGGTGGGGATGTGACCGTATAT
The DNA here is from genome assembly GCF_057233095.1 of Heloderma suspectum. Classification (NCBI taxonomy): domain Eukaryota; kingdom Metazoa; phylum Chordata; class Lepidosauria; order Squamata; family Helodermatidae; genus Heloderma; species Heloderma suspectum. The sequence continues at coordinate 125,865,423 of NC_139462.1, read as the reverse complement.
GGGTCCAGGGTCCCTGCACATGTCAGGGGGCTAAAACCTCTTCCTACTGGTTTGTTGTGATGGGGCAAGTTCTTAGAGGGGCCACATGACCCCTCTGGGCCAATCCAGGGAGGGTTTGGAAATGGCCCTTTGGGCCATTTCCGCACCCATACCTGTTAGGGCTCTAAAACCTCATCCTATTGGTCCACAGTGGCATGTTGAGTTTGTAGAGGGGTCACATGACCCCCATCAGGGTCACTTGATGGTCACATGACCGGCAGGCCTTCCAAAGGTGGGACTTCCAGCTAGGGCGGGACATCTGGTCTCCCAAAGGGGGCAGGGCACCTGTCACTTTTCAAAAGGGGGCGTGGTTTAGAGTTTGATGTGAGGAACCTGCTTCACTATTTCCCTCTTCTGCACCTTTTTCTATCTATATGTCAACAATTTTTATGGGGCAACTAAAGCAAAATACAGTGTTCTAAATAGGGCCAAAAGTATGCTGTTTACAGTTTCAATCCCTTTCGAAGTAATTTATGACAGTCAAATTGCCTTTTAATTTGCTACCATGCTGCACTGATGTTTATAGTCACCTCTCTACTTACTATATGACTTTGCGGTCTATTTCCACAGTTGTCAGAGACAGAGGTCTCGGAGTCACTATGGCACTGAAAAGGGTCTCCTTGATTAAGAGCCAAACTACAGGGTCAGCAAAGTTGCATGATGCAGCTCCAGCTGGACTGTCCCACTTTCCACAACAGATAGAGGCATCACATGCGAACATACAAAGTTGACTTACACTAAATGACACCACTTAGTGCAACACCATCCTACTCTGGCTGGCAGTAGCTATGCAAAATCTCAGGCAGCCCTGCTACTCGAGATCTTTTTAACTGGGATTGATACTGGGACCACATACATGAAAGCAAATGATCTATCACATGTTTCAATGCCCCCCCCCACATTAAACACACACCTGCAGATGAAAAACCAATGTATCACAGAGAAGAGTTCACTGTCTTCTCTGTTATATGACATACTAATTTTCTCTACGCAGTGAGTTTTTTTAATGTGGAAGAACATTACCTCCCCCTTACCTAGAATCTGAAGTGGTACAGTCCCATCAAGAGCTGGACCAAACATTTTTGCTGATATGACCTTGGCTCCATTTGCCTAGGAGGGATGTTCATGACTGCAGAGTTACAGGGTTCTGACCAGCCAATGCCTCCCCACCACGACTCCCCCTCCCTGCCCCTCTGATGCACACACATGGGAGCTCCTGCATCCAAACCTGAAAGAAGATTGCCTCCACAGAGGATACTTACTGATTCAATTCAAGGTCCAAGGTGAAGGCTGAGCCAAAGGCATGGATGAGAAAACTCACCTGGGCTAGATGCATCACCTACAGGGAACAAAGAGAGACAGGTGGGACCTTCTTTGGCATTTGCCTTTCTTTTTAGTGCATAAATGTAGGGGCATTCAACAATATTGCTTCAACTCTGAAGTGTAACTGCACTAACTGTGACTCCTAGTTACACTTGCCTTTCCACTCTCACTCACCCTGCTGTCTTTCCCACTGTTGAAATTTAAGTTGTTCCTTGGGACTGGGGAGAGGGGCTTGACTTTATCGCATGTAACTCTGCAAAATGTCATGTATTCATTATATATTTCATGCTGTTATTTAAAATAGTCTTTTTCCATGTTTTAGCTCCTCAGATATTTATCTCTTCTTTTAAAAATACCTTAAACTATTGTAGCTGCTTTTAAAACTTTTAAAAATGCTTTTAATGTGTTCTATGGTATGTGTTTTTATTATGTACATCACCCTGAGAGCTTCAGCTATAGGGTGACTCATAAATGTAATTAATAAATAAGTACACTGATGGTGCTGTAAACATAAGTTGTGTCCTTCACTAAACTTTCACAGCTTCCTTTCTATTCTGATTTTATGAAGTTAAAGACATTTCTAAACGACTGTTCATCCAAAATTTCACAGTGATTTAATTAATCCATATAACCACCAGCTCTTACAACATGTATGTGTATACACACAAAATGTGTATACACATAAAGAGTGAGTGCCTTTACATGTGCAGAGTGCCTTTATCCCCACCACTGTATTTGCATTCATCACTGCCGTACCCTGTACTTCTGGTATCCAAGGGAAGTTCATAGAGCCTGGCCTTCAGGTGACTTTGATACCTTTAATTTCTAGAAATTAAGTAATGGGCATTCCTAGGCAACAATTGATTTCTGGACCCATCCCAGTGCATTTCCTAAGATGGTCTCATTTATGAACTGAGCAGGGCAGTTGAAATTCTGGGCAGGCAGCATGACAGCCAACTGACTCACAGGTCAGAGGAGTCCATTCTTTCCCTGGAACAGCAAGTAACTAGAAACCCTCCCTCTGTTGGGAACATCAGCATGGAATGCAAACCAGCATGTGGGTCTTGCGGAGCAGCTAGCAGAACAGGGAGCATGGATGGAGTTGCCAAGTTGGGGAGGGGTGGACTAGTCGGGGGCACCCGCAGGGCTGGTGCAACACATGAAGCCCCAGGGATCACCTTGCTAAGTGACCTGTCAACGTGCTCAAGGTCAGCTAGTTCCCCATGTGATCCCCAGGATTTGAAGGATTGCCCCGAGCCTTGGGGATCCCCTCCTTTGAGACCACCCCTCCCCAAGTTGGCACAAACCCTTTTGCATGGAAAACTGCACCTGCCCATTTTGCTCCACCTCCCAGTAACTGCTTCTAGTTTGACAGCTGTCAAACTAGATGTGGTTCCAGAGTTTGGGAGCGAAACACTGGGTGGTGTGTCAGGCATCCTGAAAAACAGTTGCTGGGGACTCAGGCAAGTGGGGATTCTTAGCAGGGCACCCCCAAGGTTCAGGGCAAACCTTTGAAACCTGGGGATAACCCTGATGAAGGGGTGAATGACACTCAATTTCCCCACCTGCCAACTGCCAAAGGCAGTCAAACCAGCCTCTATACATTCTAGCCTTGCCTATTACCTTGTATGTTTGACAGCTCAAACATTCAAGAGTCCAGGCAAGCCATGCCTGTATATTAAGAAAGGAGAAAAGGAAAATGAAGGGGCCATTTGTACACATTTCCTGGGGCTGGGAAAATGTGGTTGTTTTGTGCCAGACCCGTTTTTGTGCAAAAAAAGGAAAGAAACTTTTTTTTAAGGGCTCTGATCATGACCTGGATTGCGATTGGAGTGGGGATGGGGAACTTGTTGGCAGACAAGACGGGTTGTGCCGCCACATCCCCTGGGATACTGGGTAGAGCCACCTGGAAGATCAAGGGGGAAGGGGTAGGAAACAAGCCATGACAACCCTGTCTGTTGGGTGCATAGACCACGCACAGTGGTTGTTCACAAAACAACCCACAGTGTGTAGCTTGTCACCCACAATAGACTGTTGTGTCATGCAAATGCATCCTGTGTAAACAGATCTAGTGACCGGGTTCACACAACACAAGAGTGGTTAATAAGCCATGGTGGCTTGTTAACCACCTCTGTGTGTGCTCATTGCGTGCCGTCTGATTTACCTAATTACCCTCACTGTCAAGTCTTAAGCCCTCCCAGCATGTTTGTAGTCAAACAAAGAAGTCGATCTCCAAGTAAATAGGGTTTATTATGTGAATCAATCTTCAGGGTCAGGACATTCCCAGTCCACCAAATATTGTAATTTTTCATGGAACAGACAACATTCTAGTATGTCTTCTGCTTCAAATTCCTCATCTCCCTCCAGTAAGAGCAGAGGAGGAGGGCCTGAGTCTGCATGAGGAGGGCCCGAGTCTGCATGAGGAGGGCCTCCGGTAATCACTGAGGAAAGCAAGGACCAGTGAAAAGCCATGTGGATTTTCATTGAGAGGGGAAGTGCTACTTTAGAACAGACTGGGTTAATCTGGGCCATAATTTGAAAATGAGCAGGCAGGCAGGTTTCAGGCTTTTTACAGAAGTAAAAAAATCAAAAATCTCCAGTGACCACATGTAATGTTATAGAAAATTCAAAATGCCCAGCTGTGCAAGAGACAGGACACTGTCATAATGCTTTCTCCCTCAGTTGTTTGGAAGGCAGATACGCCATGTGCAAGCGGTAGAGTAGACCACCTTTCAGTGAGAAAGGGGATCGCTTCGTGGCTCCTTCTCCTTGTCCCAACTCTGCCAACGTGGTGCACAGAAAAGGGCCAAGCGCTTGCTGTCTTCGTAGTCCCTCTACCCAGGACTGGGGTTCGACTAATATGGCCAGACTTTTGGGTCAGATGATCAGTACTCAGGCTGGATTCTCTTCTCCTTCCATCTGATACTCAGGCTTTCAGGAACCAGAGCGTGTCTGCCTGCTGGTTTTTTGAAGTGGAGATGTAATTGATTTTGAGGTTAAAACACGAAAAGAAGAATGACCAATGAGCTTATCTTTGATTCATCACGCAGGCAGTTTAGAGAGGCTCCAGGTTTCTATGGTCCATTCTAATTTTGACCAGGTGAAGTGACTCTTCCAAGAGATGTCTCCAGGTTTCCAAACCTGTCTTTAGGGCTAAAAGTTCCTTCTCCCAAATAGCTTAGCTCTGAAGGGGTTAACTTTTGAGAGTGATATGCACAGAGGGGAGTTCTCTCTCCTCCTTTCCTAGTTATAAAAGTACAGCTCCTACTGCCACAGAGGAAGTGTCTGTTTGCAGGACAAAGGTTTTTGTGAATTAGGATTCATACAATGGGCTCAGAGCTAATTAGCCACTTTAACTGTTCAAATGACTGTTGGGCTCTGTCAGACCACTGAAAGGGTGTTTTCTTACCTTTTAGGAGGTCTGTCAAGGGAGTTGTGAGTTTTGCATAGTGGGCAGGAATTTTCTGTAGAAGTTGGCAAACCCCAGGAACTTCTGCAGGTCCTTTTTTGACCTAGGAGTTTGCCAAGACAGCACCACCTGAACTTTAACGGGATCCATCTCAATGCCTTTTGCTGAAATTTTATATCCTCCAAAGTCCAAAGGTACACTTTTTGAGTTTAAGAAACAGGCGATGTTCATGCAGTCGCTGCAACACTACTTCTACACATTGTTCATGTAAGGGAGGAACACAGGAGCAGGTTGGCTGGGGTTAGATGTCCCTGAAGAAGACAAAGGAATTAAGGTTTGGGTTGCCACTGTCCATCTCTTGGGTGACGGTGTCGTTGACAATCGGGAGACAAAAATGGCATTTTATGATGCTCTCAGGAAATCTGGGGGTTGTGCTTGGCTAACCAGGACATGCTGAGCACCACTGGGTACTGTGACACATTTGCTAGATTGAGTTGGATCTATTCCACAGGGCCTTGGGTACTCAAGGTAATTGGTCCTGAGATCTGGACTGCTCCCAACAAGATGACTAGGGCCTGTCATCTGACGGAGTGGGTTTAGCAGTCTGTGGTGGGTTTGGTGGGTAGGTACTACTTGCTGTGTGCATTGGTATGGGTGTGTGAGGGTGAGCGAGCGAGAGAGGATGCCTGTCTGTGAAAACAAATGCCTGTTTGTGTGTATGAGAGAGAGAATGCCTGCCTGCGTGCACGAGAGAGACAATACAATCTTATACATGTCTACTCAGAAGTAAGTCCCACTGATTTCAATGAGGTTTACTCCCAGGTAAGTGGACAGCAGCCTGAGTGTAAGAATGCATGAATAATTTTTTCTCAGCTTCCCCACTCCATTTTATTTTCTTGACTGCCTTTTCTGTGAAATTGAGGTTGCTGCTAGAACAGTAAAATGTGGGTCCAAAGGAGTAGTTTTGTAGTGTTGCATGCATCAGTGACTTTCCCTCTAAACCTTTGCTTTGCACTCATGACCTTTAAGTGCACTTGCATGCCTTAGTCTGCCCTTTCTAAGCAATGGGTTCCTGCTTTGGAGCAGACCCCTTGGCTCTGTCTACTTCTGCCACACCAGCTGCCTCTGTTTTTTCCACACCAGAGCTCTTTATCATGGCCAAAGCATTGTTTTCCTCAAACAGCTGGACACAAAATTAAAATGGTAATTCAACATGCCATTTAATATAGTGCTATATTATCCAGAAATGTCCTTTCCGCATGGCCAAGTTCACTCTATAATGGTCATTCAGAAGTAAACTCTATTCAGCAAAGGTTCTCTACAATGTTAATTAGTAGCTCCCTCCTTGCAGCTTCTGCTTCTTTTATTCCTGTTCAGTGCAGCATTACTGACGAATTGCTCCTTAGGGTGCGATCCTGTGCACATTTAGATAGAAAAAGTTCTACAACTCTCAGCATTCCCCATCCAGTCAAAACCAATGACCTAGGGAGGTGGTGGGCTCTCCCACACTGGAGGCATTCAAGACAAGGCTGGACAGCCATCTGTCAGGGATGCTTCGACTTGGATTCCTGCACTGAGCAGGAGGTTGGACTCGATGGTCTTGTAGGCCCCTTCCAGCCCTACTATTCTATGGTTCTACCTTGGCTCTCATCGTGGCTGAGTGATTGTTTTATTCATTATGAATGAGATCTTCTGCATTCCTCCCATTTAACCTAGCTTAACACTTGCATCCGCCCATAGCAGAGGAGTTTAATGGAATCATTAATGAGGTTCTGAAGGGGTGCAGAGTGTGGATTGGAAACATTTATAGATGGAACTTTCAGAGTGGGAACAGTGAGGGAGGCTTTTAACAGTGCCTTGCTAACTTTTCCCCATAGGCAGAGGCTGTCTCCTTTGCCCAAATTCCTGTGTCAATTTTTGTACCCAAAGATGCTTATGCATTTTATGCATTTGTTTAAATAAAGAATATTTAATTTGTTTAAATAAAGAAAAATAAATTTAAATCATGTTATGCATTTGTTTAAATAAAGTTTCAATGTCATATCTTTTGAACAATGCCACAGGAGGGGCATTGCCCCTTCATCAGGAAGATGCCCCAGCAGTGTTTTTTAATCCAGAAATTCAGGGCCCCTGAATTTTAAGTTCTTGTTAAGAAAAAAATAAAATAGAAACATTGGGAGATCCAACCATGGATCTTCCACATCAACTGTGTGTATCATGGAGGAACTGCTAGTGTACAATAAAATATTGATCAAATTATTAAAAGCTCCAGTGATTATGGAAAAGAGACTAAGGGTGCAATCCTAAGCATGCTTAGGGGGAAAACAAACTCCTACAACTCCCAGCATTCCCCAGCCAGCCATGTGAGTGAGGAATGCTGGGAGCTGTAGGACTCTTTTCTGTTTAAACATTTATGTATTGGGGGTATTTTCACTCTTCAGCTGAAAAGGCTCCCAGAGTGGCTCTGTTGTTGTTTATTCGGTCAGTCGCTTCCGACTCTTCGTGACTTCATGGAGCAGCCCACGCCAGAGCTTCCTGCCGGCCGTCGCCACCCCCAGCTCCCCCAAGGTCGAGTCCGTCACCTCCAGAATATCATCCATCCATCTTGCCCTTGGTCGGCCCCTCTTCCTTTTGCCTTCCACTTTCCCTAGCATCAGCATCTTCTCCAGGGTATCCTGTCTTCTCATGATGTGGCCAAAGTACTTAGTTTTGACTTTTATTTCCTGGAGTATGGACTGGTTTGACCTTCTTGCAGTCCAAGGCACTCTCAGAATTTCCTCCAGCACCACAGTTCAAAAGCATCTATCTTCCTTCGCTCAGCCTTCCTTATGGTCCAGCTCTCGCAGCCATAGGTTACTACGGGGAATACCACTGCTTTAACTATGCGGACCTTTGTTGTCAGTGTGATGTCTCTGCTCTTCACTATTTTATCAAGATTTGTCATTGCTCTCCTCCCAAGAAGTAAACGTCTTCTGATTTCCTGGCTACAGTCAGCATCTACAGTAATCTTTGCCCCTAGAAAGACAAAGTCTGTCACTGCCTCCATGTTTTCTCCCTCTATTTGCCAGTTATCAATCAAGCTGGTTGCCATAATCTTGGCTTTTTTGAGGTTTAACTGCAACCCAGCTTTTGCACTTCCTTCTTTCACCTTCGTCATGAGGTTCCTCAGCTCCTCCTCGCTTTCAGCCATCAAACTGGTATCATCTGCATATCTGAGATTGTTAATGTTTCTTCCAGCGATTTTAACTCCAGCCTTGGCTTCATCAAGCCCAGCACGTTGCATGATGTGTTCTGCGTACAGGTTGAATAGGTAGGGTGAGAGTATACAGCCCTGCCGTACTCCTTTCCCAATCTTAAACCAGTCCGTTGTTCCGTGGTCTGTTCTTACCGTTGCTACTTGGTCGTTATACAGATTCCTCAGGAGGCAGACAAGACGACTTGGTATCCCCATACCACCAAGAACTTGCCACAGTTTGTTATGATCCACACAGTCCAAGGCTTTAGAATAGTCAATAAAACAGAAATAGATGTTTTTCTGAAACTCCCTGGCTTTCTCCATAATCCAGCGGATATTGGCAATTTGGTCTCTAGTTCCTCTGCCTTTTCTAAAGCCAGTTTGTACATCTGGCAATTGTCGTTCCATGGATTACTGGAGTCTACCTTGCAAGAGCTTGAGCATTACCTTACTGACATGTGAAATAAGTGCCACTGTTTGATAGTTTGAACATTCTTTAGTGCTTCCCCTTTTTGGTGTGGGGATATAAGTTGATTTTTTCCAATCTGTTGGCCATTCTTGTGTTTTCCAAGTTTGCTGGCATATGGCATGCATCACCTTGACAGCATCATCTTGCAAGATTTTAAACAGTTCAGCTGGGATACCGTCGTCTCCTGCTGCCTTGTTATTAGCAATGCTTCTTAAGGCCCATTCAACCTCACTCTTCAGGATGTCTGGCTCTAGCTCACTGACCACACCATCAGATCTATCCCCGATATTATTATCCTTCCTATACAGATCTTCCGTATATTCTTGCCACCTTTTCTTGATCTCTTCTGCTTCTGTTAGGTCCTTGCCATCTTTGTTTTTGATCATACCCATTTTTGCCTGGAATTTACCTCTGATGTTTCTAATTTTCTGGAAGAGGTCTCCTGTCCTTCCTATTCTATTATCTTCTTCTGCTTCTGTGCATTGCTTGTTTAAAAATAATTCCTTATCTTTTCTGGCTAACCTCTGGAATTTTGCATTTAATTGGACATATCTCCCCCTATCACTGTTGGCTTTTGCGTTCCTTCTTTCTTGGGCTGCTTCCAGTGTCTCAGCAGGCAGCCATCTTGCCGCTCTTCCCACTTTGTAAGAGTGGCTTACAAAGGCTAATACTAAGACAGTCCCTGCCCTCAGGCTAAAAGACATGACACAAAAGGAAAAGGGATTGGGAGGGAGGAGGAGAAAGAACGCAAATAACTCCTGACGGATGTATTGGGTCAGGTCGGTTCCCCCCTTGTCATGTTGCTCTTCCTGGGAGGCAGGAGGTGCAGCCCCCCAGCAGCCCTCGGTTCTCCAGCCTGCCTAGGAGAACCGAGTGCAGCCTAAATGTAATTTGTGATTGTGAGGAGCCATAAAGAAAACATCAAGCAGCCAATGGATTCCACCTATATTTTTGTCTATAAAGTTGGGCAGGGGAAGAATGTACTACCCTCTGTCAACAACTAGATTTAAATTCAATACATTGTTTGTCTTTTTAAAAATGATTTCAAAAGAAAATTATTAGAAGCTCCAGTGACTCCAAAACATCTTCCCCACTGGAGGCTGCCTGCTGCATCTCCATGTGATGTACTGCACTGGACTTTCCTCCTTTAATCAGCCTCTTCTGGAGTGTAGTTCTGCCATCTCACTGCATAAGAAGGGACTGAATGATCTGATCACACCTGATACAGGGACACATGGGAGAATTACTTGCCTTTGGAGGAAGTTGCCTGTTGCCTCTGTGTATGAGTCATTGCTTTGGGATTGCTGTATTCCAATCAGGATAATTCCCAGAACAGGAAATCATACAGAAACAAAGAGGGTGGGACTCCTCTAAGGGCAGGGCATCTTTACTCTTAAAGGGTTGAATCCAGACCAAGTTAGATGCACTTAATTATTTCCCATTAAATTAATGGCACACGTCATAACTAGCTTGTCCCATTGAATTCAGTGGGATCCAAGCTTAACTCACTTAGTCTGGATCCAACCTATAGTGTTTAACCTTTTTGAGTGCAACAGTGAAGTGCAAGTCCAATTTTATTTTGTTTTATTTGTCAAGCAGGCTTCAGCTATCAGAAGTGTGGAAAACATGTCCTGTCTGGGGGAAAACAACTCAAAATTCAATAATGTTGAATTTTATTGTATAAACTGTTTTTATTGTTGTACATCGCCCAGAGTGGCTGGGTGACCGGCCAGATGGGCGATTAATAAAATACATACATACATACTCGCCCCCGAAAGACTTGCTCTCTGGACAGCAACTAGGATTTACAAGATGTTCACTTTGCACAGGGAAGTGAGCCAAGACTCCAAGTCTGCCCAAAAGTTCTACAGCTATTCCACCCTCTGTATCCCTCTTTCCTCCCAGAGAGCTGAGTTGAGCTCCAAGTTACCAGCTGTCAATTCTAATACAGCTACTCTGGGTGGGTCCAACTTGTTATAAGAAGAAATTCAAATTCAGCAAAGCAAGAAACACTTCAGATCTGTTTTAGCTGGCTGTAAGTCCCAGATATTCTTTCCTTCAAATTTCCCTGCAACTTCTCCCTGCTCAAAGAAAGCCAAGGCAAACAACATTTCAGAGAGCAAAAATACTCCAGAACTCATTCTGTAGTTGAGAGAAAAACTTAGCAACCACATACAACTACTTTTCCTAACCTGGCCCCCTCCAGAAGTGTAGGAATACAACTACCATCATTGGCTGGAGATGATGGAAGTTGTAGTCCAACATATCTCGAGGGTACTGGGTTGGGAAAGGCTGCCATGCAAGTTTCAGAAAAGGTTTCTGAAAAACTTACAATGAAGGATATATAAGAAAGGTAGATTGGAAACAGTGTTTAGGAAACAGTGTTTAGCAAACACTTTAAATCTGGGGAACAACCAAAATGTGACATAGGGCTTTTGAGATGCAGAATGACCATGCATGCACAACTGAAGTATGAGAATTTGAGTGATAATTTCTCCCTATCCCCTTAACTTCCAGTTCTAGATGGAATACTGATATAATCTAGCTAGTACACTAAAAATAAATCTATTAACATATCTCCATTCTTAGAAAGAAGAGGTTGTATTTCTCTGTTGTACTTCATGGGAATATTTGGTGCAGAGCAATGCTCTGCTTGCTTAACATCTACCCGCTAAAAATGGGGGGGGGGATTATGAGCTATGGGAGGTGCAAAGTCACCTGGCTTCAAACCAACAGAATTTAAGAATCACTTTGACAAATCAGACCAGAAGGTCCATCTAATCAAACCCATGTTTCAAAACAGTGGTCAGCAAGATCTCAGTAGGGAAGTTCTCAGTGAGGCATGATAGCGATGGCCATCTTGTGTCATTTCCTCCCAGTATGCAGCCATTGCATATATATTGCCTCCGAACATAGAAGTTCCACTTAGCCAATTGGCTAAAAACCCTTGACAGATCTGTCCTTGATGAATTTGGCTAAGCTGTTTTTTAAAAGCCACTGGGCAAAGCAATACTAATCCCTTCAGACAGGCCCCAGTTACACCCACTGAAAGATCTCTAGGCATATATTTACCACCAGTGATGTTTCCGCCAGCAGTAGGTCCCAAAATCAAGTGTGTGGGGGGACCGACGTAAAAGAGGAACACTGAATTGCCATTGAAATGCATTGGTTCATTCCCAATGACCATAGGAAAACACTGCAAGATTTTAGGGACCATCTTCAAATCAAAATACCCACGTGAGATACACATTTGTTTTTCATAGAAAATAACTCCCAATCAAAATAGTTCCTTGCAGAGTGGTTTTAGGGAACAACTTCTATAATCCCCAACACAGCAGTTTTTAGGGTTCATCTCCAAATACACAAATAAATTAGAGTACAATAAACAAAAGGTGACTGAAGTCATACATAACGATCTATAGGCACCATCTCCAAATGGAGTGGGCACAGCGTGGGTGGGGTCCTCAAAGTGTCAGGGTTTATTTCCAAGCACACAGATGCTCCTCCCCCCTTTACAAATGGCCTGTTCCTTCAAATAGCCATTGGATACATGAGAATGACAGCAACAGCCCCACAAGAAGCAGCGGGATCCCCAGTGTTCCAGCTGAGGGTGTTGGGGGAGCACCCCCAAATAACCCAAAGGGTCTTGGTGCCACTAGCAGTGCCCCCCTTCTGAACAACCATGATATTCAGCTGTGCTACTGAATGGCCAGAGGAATGCATTGGACACAAGCAGCCCCACAGAAAAGAGCAGGAGCCCCCAAACCGCTCATGGGTGACAGAGGCAGTACTCTGAAACATCCCAAGAGCCCTGATGTGATGCAGGCCCCATATCAGTGGCCCCTCCTTCAAAATGGCCATAATATCCAGATATCTTCCCAGATAGCCATAGGAATGAAGCAGACTGAGACAAACAGCCCCACAGAAGAGATCAAGAGCCTAAAACTGGCCCCAGGAGCGTAGCCAAGTCATTGGTAGTGCTAGAGGGGCCTAGAGATCCATAATGCTTGCTTAAGTCCATTACTGGTGCAATTCCCATGCTAGTAAGCCTCTGAGCAGGTGCAGATGAGTCAAAAGGCCGATAACAGCCTTCTCAGTGCATTCCTTACTAATGAGTCGAAAGCCTTATCAAGCACTCTGCCTGGGACGCGAAGTCTGTTTACAGGTGGCTGTGCTTGAGAACCAACACTTCTAGCCTGTGCTGGGAATGGATGCTAGGGGTGCTTGCTGCTGTCGTGCTGCCTCATTGCTGACATGTATGGTATAAAACCCATTGTACCCAGTGGCTCAGGGTTCAGAGAAGCTGTCTGATCCAACCATTGGGTATGCCTGTGTGCTGTAAGTTACCCAGTAAAGTACTCCTTGTAAGTAAACCTTTGAGTCTGATGTATCTTGGCACCTCTAACCTAAAAGGTCAATGCCCACGGCCAGGGTGACACACCAAGGAAGCCCCCCACACCCCCCAAGAGCACCTCGCACGCACCATACCAATGTCTCCTCCTTCCAAATGTCCATAATATTCAGATGCCCTTCTGAGCTGCAACAAAAACACACTAGATCGCTAAAAGCAGCCACACAGGAAACAGTGGGAGCTCTGGTGTTCCATAGAGTATACAGAGGGGCTCCCTACACATCACCCCAATCGTCCTGATGCTGCACTCCCTCCAGAGCACCCTCTTTCAAACTGCTGTCTAAGCTAGTGGCCATTACCACATCCTGTAGCAGCGAATTCTGAGTTAATTGTGTGTTGCGTGACAATTGGCATGGTCTTGTATTTTTGCGGCCCCCGAAGGGTCCATTTAGTCCAGCACCTTTTCCAGCAGTGGCCAGCCAGATGCATCAGGGGAGCCCACAAGCAGCCCGTGAAGGCAGCAGCCTTGCCATCGCTGCTTACTTCCCTGTGGCTGCTCTTGAGAGGAGTATCGCCACCTCTGAGCCTGGAGGTGTATTTGTTTACAGATGTTTAATCCCCTTTCTCCAGTAACTTCAAAATGGTTCACAAGGGACCACTTTGCTGCCATAGCTAATGGCCACTGATGAACCCGCCCTCCATGTCCAAGTTAGAACAGAGATGCCAAGGACCAGGAGCAACAGAGACAGGTAAGATCATGGATGCTGGAAAGAATGCTAGCAGGAAACAGCTATACACCCAGCAGAATGTGACAGTGTGGAAATATGGGGATAATGGGAGCTGTGGTCCAGCACATTTGGAGAGCACCAGGTTGAGGAAGGCTGATTCTAGTACAATGCCCTCCAAAATATTAAAACATATTCAAGTGACACATCCACACTTTCCCCGCCCCAACATCAGTCCATTCCTATCATGTGCCACAGGAGCATTCAAGATGTGTCATGGCAGGGTTACATAAGAAAGCTATATGCCCACCACCACCACAAATAGTTGAACATTAGAACTCACTGCTATGGGACATTGCAGAAGTCAACAGAATGTCTGTAAATTCTGTAGTATACACACATTTCTGCAACTTCCCATACCAAATTCTGCCACTGAACGCTTACAAGACTGAGAGGGGGTCTGAATTAGGTTTTCTGTCATTGAGGAGCAGCTGTGCTTCATTGAGAATGGACTCTAGTCTTTCCCTGTGGCCTCTAGTCTCACTCCCTTTGCACCACTGATCTTCAATTGGTGGACTGCAACCTATTTGTGGGTCACAATCTTACTGAAGCTCCTCCCACCCCAATCCAACACCAGCAGGGCCACAACCATCTCTGAAAAAGAAAAGGAGAGAGAGAAAAAGGACACCGTCAGCTGAAAAAGCAACAAGGTTGGGGAGGAAGAGGACAAATCTAGATAGAATGTTGGTAAAAGTAATACTGATTTTTTTTAAAAAGTGGTTCCCATTTCAGAGGGCTGAAGGTAGAACATGAGCCTGCAGAAGGTGAAGGCTACTGCTCCAGATGTGCTGCCCACCACCACCCATGTTCTCTGACTCCTGACCCATTCCTTGTTCTGTGACACAGAAACCAGGATATGTATTTTGACATTTAGCATGAATTCAGATCATATTTCTACATGTATGCCAAGTCAGAATGCAGAACAATGCAGTGTTCCATGTAGCTATGCTTTAAGGCTGAATGGCAGACCTGAACTTTGTATTATTCTACTCTGTTTATGAATTCTGATCTCAGTCTGGTTTACGTATTATGCTCCCAAGTGAATGACAGGCCTTGCAAGACCTGTTCGCAAAACCTTAGAATCAAGCTGGCAACTCAACTTTAGCTAATTTAATCTTAGCTCATTTTAAAAAGGAATATGATGAGAGTGGCGGCAGGAAGAGTCTTGCAAGGAGGTCTGCTTACTATACAGTTTACCCCAGCCTGGTGCCTCCAGATGTGTTGGACTGCAACTTCTATCATTCCCCAGATGTCATGTTGGCTAGGGATGATGTAGGCTGTAGTCCAGCACATCTGGAGGGCACCTGGTTGGGGAAGATTGAATAACAGCTTCAGTCTTTCATAGCTTATTTCTTGCAGAAGGGTTGTGAACTTGAGAAGTATTATTCTTTGATGTAGTACTCCGTTTACCAAATTACCAATAATATTGTTTCAGGAAATCTTGGCAAAGGTGAAACTGGCCAAATTAAAACTCAGGAGACCAGATACTGTAGAGGAAAGTGGGAGACGAGTCTCAAATGTTGATGTTCCCCATTCAAAGTGAGGCAGTTGGCAAGGCTGCACAATTAACTGGTTTCCTCGAATACTATTCTGTTTTCTCTATATGATCTTATTTATTTATTTCATTTCTTTTTCATTTCTTTATTTCATTTCTATACCACCCAATAGCCAAAGCTCTCTGGGCGGTTCACAAAAATTAAGATCTCCATACTTCTGAACCTTCCTTTCCTGGGAACCCTCAGTAGCTGGATCCTAAAGAGCTGCTTACTCTCTGCCCAACTATGTGTCTCACTTCATGCTAAGTGGGCATCCTGACTAGCGATGTACATGAATTTTGTTCATATTTGCAAATTGTGCAAACGTATCCTGTCTGCAACAGTTTATTAAAATTGGCTATCCTAAAATCCAGGGTAGGCATTTGACTACACTCGGCTTTTGCTTCCCTTAGAACCAAGAACTCAAGTACAACATGGTCGCTTTCCCCCAGAGTTCCTGTAACTGCTACTTTATCCACTAAGTCATCTCTGTTGGTTAGGATCAAGTCAAGGTTAGCCGATCCTCTAGTTCCTTCCTCTACTTTCTGTAGGAGGAAGTTATCTGCCACACAAGTCAGGAATTTCTTGGAGGGATCATGTTTTTCAGAATTTATCTCCCAACAAATATCGGGGAAATTGAAGTCCCCCATTACTACTACATCATGCTTCCTTGAAACATTGGCTATTTGCTTTTCAAAAGTTTCATCCTCGTCTTCTCCTTGGTTGGGTGGCCGGTAGTAGACTCCGACCACCAGGTTCCTTTTATTCTTTGCTCCATTTATTTTGATCCAGAATCTCTTGATGGGGCTACCAAGCTCCTCCTGTATTTCTGTGCAGAGATATGTATTTTTCACATACAGTGCAACCCCACCTCCCTTTCTGTTCCTCCTGTTCTTTTTGAACAAGTTATATCCTTCAGTTGCTGGATTCCAGTCATGAGAGTCATCCCACCAAATCTCAGTTATACCTATCAAGTCATAATTTCCCTCCTGTACTAACAGATCAAGTTTGTTCTGTTTGTTTCCCATACCCTGGGCATTAGTATATAGATATCCAAGACCATGTGCTTCATAGTCTGGCTTTCTTCCTACATGTGTCTGAAGACTATTATTGGGTGCTATTAGAGCTGTTCTCTCCATTGCAGTGCATGCGCCTACATCCATTGTTACCCCCAACATTACATCTCCCTTTCCCATAGGATTCAGTTTAAAGCCCTCCTGATGAAGTTCTTCATGCTGTGGCCAAACACATTCTTCCCATCGTTTGTGAGGTGCAACCCGTCCCTTGGCAACAGCCCATCTTCCAGGAAGTATAGCCCGTGATCCCAGAATCCAAATCTCTCTTGTCGGCACCACCTTCATAGCCAGTCATTCACCCGGAGTATTTTTCGTTCCCTTTCTATCCCTCTTCTAACTACTGGAAGGATGGATGAGAAAACTATCTAGGCCCCAAAGTTCTTCCTTCCTAAAGCTTCCAAGTCTGACATGATTTCTTCGTAGCTCTGCTTGGCGCTATCATTTGTTCCCACATGGATTAGAAGGGATACCTGTCAGTGGGCTTTATGAGTGCAGGCAACCTTTCAGTCACGTCTCTAATCCATCCTCCTGGGAGACAACATACCTGGCAAGTCCATGGGTCTTCGCAACATACTTGGGTCTCGATCCCACGCAGCAAGGAGACTCCCACTACTACCACTCTTCTCTTCTTCTAGTTGTAGGTCTGGGTTTCATCACCTCTGCTTGACTGACCTTCAGCCTCTTGCTCACTCTCATGCAGGTTCCCCTGTGATTCTTCCTCTGCAGGCTGTCCTCCAGTCTCATCCGCAAGTACCTGGAATTGGTTCCACAGCTCCACTGCTTCCACTGGTGCAGAGTGCATCTAGTTCTTCTTCTCCTAACTGTCACCTTTTCCCAAGGAGTATCCTCTACTCCATTTTTCTTCACCTCAGCATTTCCCACTGCCTCATCTTGCTGTTGCTCTTCAAGCTCCTGGTCTTCCCTTTGCTGCTGTAGTTCCCCCATTCTGTGCAAGAACTCTTCGTGTTCTCTTATTCCCCGGAGGGTCGACAGTCGCCGCTCCAGTCCACTTACTTTTTCTTCCAGCAGCGTGATCAACTTGCACTTGTTGCAGGTGTTGGCCATGTTGTTTTCAGGCAAGAAAACAAACATTGCACACACCTTGCAGGTCACCACCACTGGAGAGTCTTGTCCTTCCATAGCCTCTTTTCCCTTTTTGTGTCGAGCTTTGTGATTGTTCTAGACTAGCCTGTGCCTGCTCCTCTACTCAGTAGAGGTTAAAAGCAGAGTCCCACTGGTGTGAAAATGTGTGTTACAAGACAAATAAATGGAAAAAAGTTAGTTAAAAAATAAAATGAAATGAAAAAATTGAGAAAATGTTAGGGGCCTCCCCCTTGACCTCCCCTGCCCAACTCCTGTTTGCTCCCCCTGTTCACTCGCTGTGGTCGCTCGCTCTCTGGGAGCTTGCTTGCTTCTGTAGTCCCTGGACCAGCTGGACCAGCTTGCTCTGCTCTACTCTGCTCAGCTGGGAGGCGGGAAACAGACTGAAGCGTCCTGCCCACTCAGCTGCTGGGAGTACTCAGGCCACACACCCCCAATTCAGTTGAGCTCTCAGAAGCACCTCTTGAGCTCACAGCGACTCAGAAGGATAAAGGGCTGCCCCCTGGGCTTCCTCCAGCCCACTTACCTCTTAGCTTCTGTCTCCTTTGTCTCTTCTACCACTGCAGCTTCCCTGGCCAACTCCTGTTTGCTCCCCCTGTCCGCTCGCTCTCTGGGAGCTTGCTTGCTTCTGTAGTCCCTGGACCAGCTGGAGCAGCTTGCTCTGCTCTGCTCTGCTCTGCTCAGCTGGGAGGCAGGAAACAGACTGATCTAGACTATCTAACAGGCCAGTCAGCTGTGCTATGTCACTGAGTAACAGAACCCTATTCAAAAGTTAGAAGCAGTTCTTGCCACTAAGTCATTACGTGTGCATGCCATCTGGTGTTACAGAACAGCTTGGAGTCTGCTCTCCCCACCCATCCCCACTCTGATGAGAGACACACAGCACAATGTGGGGGTGGGGTGGGTGGGGAAGCAGCATGTGAAATAGGGGAAACAAGTTCCTGGGGTTCTCTTACAGGGCTTCCTCCTTTTTCACCTCCTTCTCCTCTGCTGCCGCCAGCTTTTCTCACCCTTGTGTCCAACTGATGCTTCTGGATTTCGCCTCCAGAACTCTGCCCCATTAGCCTGGTGGGGTAGATGATTTCTGAAACACCCCATCTTTTGCGCCAGCTGGCATTTGGGATCCACCTCCGCAAATCACCAGGTTCTGTATCTGCTTTAACAAAACCTGGTCCAAGAAAGAAAGAAAGAAAGAAAGAAAGAAAGAAAGTCATAATAAGAAAGAGGAAGGAGTTCATGAGCATAGCTTTGTTTCTAAGGTGAGCTGCTGAACCTTTTCAGTCTGCCTGAAGTCCCCTTTCTGATCTTGAAGTTCTTACATACAAACCCCAACATGCAGAGGGAACAGTGCCCAACACTGGTCACCCAGTGATGAAGGAAATATACTCTGAATATGCTCAGGTGTACTCTTTTCTGGGTGCCTGGTGTTCCTGGGTTATACACCAGTACAAGTTTGGGGGATGCATTCTCATGAGTCCTTGCTCAAATCAGGCTACAGAGAATACAAAAATAATTTAACACATGGCAGGAAGGCCTATACAGGAATAAAGGGACCCCTATCAGCGTAGAGGACTTAGATGGACCCCCTTTCAACAATCACAGCATCCCCCTAAGTACTCCTCCACATTGCCAAGGGAACAAGCCTTTGTTAGGTTGACTTAGATTTGTTTTGGGTACATACCCTGTTAGGGCTTCTCTGGACCAGTGGTTTAGTTAAGTTCTAAAAATGAGTGGTACTGGAGCTCAAGCCTTCCTAGAATACACATATCCTGAACTACATGCCCTGTCCCGCAACCCTGGATGTATGTGGGGTAGCTGTGGTTGTTCACTGGCGATGGGAATGCACTCTGCATGTATCATTGCCTCGCTTGTTTCTGGGCTGAGTCCTGGCTTATTCCCAAGCATTTCAGTAGCTAGATTCCAAGATTTTTAAGCCAACACTCCACAATTCATTCATGAACTGCCTTGTCCAAGCCCAGATTCCCTAAAAAATATAAGCTTGAACTGCAAATGCCAGGGGGCCACAATTCCCTCAGCTAGTCATCCCACCCCCACCATTCCCAAGCAAAACTGACATTTCAGCCGTCCACCCCAGCTGTTGCTCAACCATCCTCACCTTAGGGCTGGAAGGAACTGCAGAAAAATGTGTCTATGCAGCAGAAAAGACTGCAGTCACAGCACTGGCAGGGTGAGGCGGGGGTGTACAAATGTGTGTGCGGGGAGGGGATAGACTTCACACTAAGGGGATTTCATAAGCAGCACACTGCAAGCAATGTACCCCCTGCCAGGTGTGCCATTCAAAGAGGCAAGGTGGAGTAGCCATGCATTATTTGGAGGGGGAGTAGCAGTGACAAGTGATGCTCCAGTCAGCTCTAGAGATGCATGTATTGTGACTCCCACTCCTTTGTCCGCTCTACCCTGCCCCAGCTTCCCACCCCAAAGGATGCCTTCCTCCCCGATGTTATGCAAGGAGAGGAGGGAGGAGAAGTAAAGTTGGGGGGCCCAAAGCAAAGAAAGGCTTCCCTCACCTGAATGACAAAGCAGCAAAGAGAGGAAGGCTGTCAACACCCAGTTCTGTAGCAGGCGGCTCATAATGTCATCATAGTCAGAACTAGGGGCAGCACCAGCCGGTCGGGTATGCAAGGAAGACAGGTCGCAGTGCTCTTTCCTTTCTTTCTTTCGCTTTGCACTGAAAGCCTGGGATTCTCATTGGTCTCGCCTCTTTCCTCTTCCTCTTCTTCCCTTCCCTTTTTGAAGTGTTGCTGATGGAGAGAAGGGAAGAGTGGAGAAAATGAGAGGCAGAGATCGGAAGAGGGTTTCTGCAGCGCCAAATCAAAACCAGCGAAGAGTTTAGAATGGGCAGAAGGGATACTGAAATTTCTCCATCCTGGTTCTGCGGTGATGGATATAAGAGCCTAGCGTGATGTGCGCGCGCGTGAGAGAGATGGAGATGTGAAGAGCTGGGGCGAGGGGAGGCAAAGGAAAAAGGCACACGTGAGCTCCGAAGAGCCTCCTCCTGCCTTTTCAGCATGGAAGAGCTGTCTCTGTCGCTCTCACTCCACACACGCTCTTTTTGTATGGCCAAGGATTAGAGAAGCCAGCAGAAAGCAGCGAAGGGACAAATACCTGGATGCATATAGATCAGCCTCTTTGCATATGCACACAGACAAATCAGATCCGGGTGAATCAAACAAAAATGAAACGCAGTGTTTGTAACAGCCCGCCAGGACTCACCGGATCGAGTCGTTCTCCTTCTCCTGCTGAACACGCCCAGGCAGAGAGGCTCCGACTATAACGTTGAAATGGAGCCCTGCCTGTGAGCTGGGGGAGAAAGGGGAGCCCCGGCAGCAGCAGCGGGGCCCCGGCAGGCTGCCACTGGCGAGCTCTGGGAAGGCGCAGGAACGGGAGAGGCGGGGAGAGCGAAGGCAGGCGAACCTGGCTTGCGAGAGGGCAGACAGAAGTCACCGCCACGGAAAATGCTGGAGGGGCGCCTCACCTGCAAGCACACCGCCCCCTTCAGCCTGCCCTTGCGGGGAGACCTGGACGTCCCCAGCTGGCAACCACAGGAAGACCTCAGGCATATCAAAACCTGGGCTTAGCATCTCTCCTCGAGGCACCTGAAGAGCGCCACCCACCGCTTGGTCTGGAGAGCTACTTCCCTAGGAACGGATCGCATCCGCTGAAGGAAAACCGCAACATGTTGCCACCAGAAAGGCCGGCAGATCTAACAGGGGAGATGAAGGTGTTCACAGGTCAAAGCGAGGGCGGGAGGGAGATGTAATTCCTTACCCTGAGTTGTAAGTGTATATGCTTACTAGGCCTCAGTGGTGCAACTGGAGGAAAAGGCTTAAAATAAAAAGCGGGCTGCACTTAACTTGTGGATTCCTGTAACTATGGAGGCTATGGAAGAGGGTGGGTTTAAAGTGCTCCTTCCAGGAGACTCACTCATAGTACTAAATAATGGGGGGTGGGGGTGGGGAATCTAATGTATATAATAAGGAACAACTGCCCTTGAAGATTGGGCCAGGTTCTCTCTCTGATCCAGGTGTTACGTATTTAGCTCTGAAACATGTGAGAGTAAGAATGCCTCTGAGTACATTCAGAGTGTCTCTGATCATTACTGGGTAACCCATAGCTTGTGTTTAAATCCACCCTCTTTGCTCAACCCATGGGATTAAGAATTAGGCTGACCTATTTATAAGAAATTAGGTACTGTATGATGAGGCATTCCAGGCCAGCCAATCAGGTGTGATCAAGTGTTGATGCTACCTAAATACATAATGCGGTGGCCAGCCTAATTGATTAGCAAGCCTGTTATGGTGTGCGCGCCATCTTCTGTAGCATATGGGTCCACTTGCTTGAGTCACCAGGAGCTATTTGCCCTGAAAGGTACCTTTTCTGGAGGGCACCAGCGTGTGAGTTATGACATGGTCAGGACTGTGTGGGTTGATCATGCTTGTACAAGTTGGCAGGTAGATGATGTTGCATTGCAAGATGGGGATGGGGTTAGAGGATGGAGTAAATGGCTTCAGGCACCTTCTGATATAATTGTGATGAAATCCAGTGTTCACTTAAATAGTCCCAGGAAGTCTGGAAGTGAATGGAAATATGCAAGTGCTAGTGAATCCTCCAACGTCTCATTTGGTTCTAGTGACTAACTTCTAAAATGAGATATTCAAGATCTGCACTTCCTTATTATTGCCCCCCCCCTCCAATCCAAGCTAGGGAGGGACGGTTTGTGGGCACCCAGTGGTAAGGGAGAAGGCACTTTGCATGTGCTCAGAGATATTAGTTTAAAACTCGTGACAGAGCCATTTGAGACCATCTCTACTTTGGACGCCAAGGCAGCTAATGTTCTGTTGTTTAATGGGTGTTCCATCTTACACTTCCCCCAACTCTCTCTGCTACCATTACCTCCAGGGCTCTGACAGCGCAGAACAGGGTTACCTACTGAGTACTCAAAACACCTTGAGTACTACTGAGTACTCAAAACACTGTTGATGTTTCCATCTAACACAGGGGTGAGGTTTTCATTCATGACTAACTTGTTTCTTATGAGTAGGGATGGGGAAATCAGTGATTTTTCAATCTCATCTAAATTCTTCTAAAATCACTTCGAAGCTAATCATGGCTCGCTCCCATTTTTGTTTTTGACCTTTTTTTTGCTCATTCAAATGGGAGAAGTGTGCATTTCAAATAGGAAAATGTGCATTTCTGTGTGCATTTTTCAAAAGAGTGCACTCCCCCAGAAGTGTGAAAATGTGTATTTTTAACGTGCAATTCAAAGTGAGCTTTAAAAAAAAAAAAAAAATTCTAACACAATCGCGAATTTGGGAACATTTCTCAAAAGTAAGCGCTTCTGCTCACATTCAGGATTGCAAATGGGATATGTTCGCATGATCTGCAAACAGAAAGGAAAATCTTATACATCCCTACTCCTGAGTGAGTGGGGGCTTTGCCTTGGAACTAGTTATTAGTCCAGGCCTGGATAACCTGGGCCCCATCAAGCCAACTGCAGGCCACCAGTCGTATACCATGTGTGTGTTAATCATCTGCCAGGCCACAACGTGTGTCTGCTGTACTGCATTTGCTTCAGTAGGTTACAAATTGAGCAGGCCATATATAGAAAGTGCAGAGGATTTGAAGAACAAAAGATTAAAATACAGAGGTCCCCAAGACTTTTTTCAGATCTGATTTGTGGTGACTTTTTTCATTTAAGGCACAATTACAATGTCAGCCTTTTCTGGGTAGGTCAGCAAATTCAGGGTTTTTGTGCCTTTAATTAGAATCTTTCTCCTTGAAGCTTTTGTCCTTGTAATTGTTTCTTGTTTAGCAGGCATACTGGATTACTGAATTACCCTTTAAAATTAGTATATTCCTGGTCCCTGGTGGGAAGAGTCTTTGATTATTTGTTCCTTTCATTTTTAAAATGCAAAATAGTATTTCGCAATTAAGAAAGGAAAATTATGAAAGAAGCTAGTAATTAAAACTCTCCTGTGTGAAGAACAAGTGCAATTCATTGGTAATACCACAACATTTGAAATGGAGACAACCAGAGGCAGAAGCTTCTAATTAAAACTGCAGAGGACTTTTACTTTACAAGACTTGCTTCCAAGGACTAAGCTAGATATGGGACAACTGCATGAATCAGACACATGCTTGCCATCTTCAGATATAAAACAGGAGTGGTGGGTGTTCTACTTATTACATAAAAAGGAACATATGGGGGAGGAGAGTGAAACCCATCTTGCAATGTTGTATTGATTTAAGCTTTTTTCTTTCTTTCCCTGGGTCACTTCTGGTATCAGTCAGGCTGGGGGAAAATAACTTTAACCTATGGAACAAGGCAAGGTGAGGAAGGAGTGGTTTCACTACCCCTCCTCTATGCGCTCCCTTTATGTGTAATGAGGAAACTCCTACCCCTGCTTTATATGTGAACAGGGCAAGCTTGTTTTTTGACATATATACAATCTGACCCTGAGTAAACATGCAGCCTTCCCCAACCTGGTGCCCTCCAAGATGGGTTGGAGTACAAGTCCCATCATCCCAAGGCAGCATGGCCAATGTTGTAGTCCTTTGGGGGCCTGTGGGTGCAACTGTCCTGGGCATCACCACAAAATGGCTGCTGTTCAAGGCATGGCAAACGCCAAGTAACCAGCCCCAAAGACTGAGTACAAGGCAGAGGCGGGGTCTGAACCCCAGCATACTAAACTCATTTGAACCCACAGTTTTCCGCACCAACAGAAACCTAATTCACTGTGATCCTAGCTGCCAGTACAAAAATGTGTTAATTTTTTTAAGTGGGTGGTGGTGGTAGTGCACCCTGGTGTTACGAAGTAGCTCTCTTCTGAGCGAGCAGCACTGACTCCATTTTGACACACAGCCACAAAGCCAGGCGTCTTCATCCCCATTCATCAGCAATGGTGGGAAAAAGGCACAGGAATGGGGTTGGGAGCAACATGCAAGACTAGGTCAAGCAATTCAGTTTCTAATGGACTTCTTAAAATGCATTCCTCAAAGGCACAGGTGGGGGTCAAAATTCAGCAAAACATGAGTGTGCTGGATAGCGAGAGTGTTATCTCGTAAGTTACCTAGTCAACCACCTGCAATACGCTCCCACTGCTGAACTTCAGCCTTGACGCCTGTCTTTAAGACAATCATAGAATAGTAGGGTTGGAAGGGGCCTACAAGGCCATCGAGTCCAACCCCCTGCTCAATGCAGGAATCCAAGTCAGAGCATCCCTGACAGATGGCTGTCCAGCCTTGTCTTGAACACCTCCAGTGTGGGAGAGCCCACCTCCTCCCTAGGTCATTGGTTCCATTGTCACATTGCTCCAACAGTCAGGAGGTTTTTCCTGATGTTCAGACGGAATCTGGCTTCCTGTAACTTGAGCCCATTGTTCTGTGTCCCACACTCTGGGATGATTGAGAAGAGATCCTGGCCTTCCTCTCTGTGACAACCTTCCAAGCACTTTAAGAGTGCTATCATATCTCCCCTCAGTCCTCTCTTCTCAAGGCTAAACATGCCCAGTTCTTTCAGTCTCTCTTCATAGGGCTTTGTTTCTAGTGCCCTGATCATCTTTGTTGCCCTCCTCTGAACCCTTTCCAGTTTGTCTGCATCCTTCTTAAAATGTGGTACCCAGAACTGGACACAGTACTCCAGATGAGGCCTAACCAGTGCTGAGTAGAGGGGAACTAGTACTTCCTGGGATTTGGAAGCTATGCTTCTATTAATGCAGCCCAAAAGAGCATTGGCCTTTTTTGGAGCCACATCACATTGTTGGCTCATATTCAGCTTGTGATCTACAATACTTCCAAGACCCTTCTCTCTTGTAGTATCATTGAGCCAGGTATCCCCCATCTTCTAACTGTGCATTTGGTTTCTTTTTCCTAGGTGCAGAACTTGGCATTTATCCCTATTAAATGTCATTCTGTTGTTTTCTGCCCAGCGCTCCAGTCTATCCAGATCACTTTGAATTTTGTTTCTGTCTTCCAGAGTATTAGCTATCCCGCCCAATTTTGTGTCATCTGCAAATTTGATCAGCATTCCCTGCACCTCCTCCTCCAAGTCATTAATAAAAACGTTGACGAGCACTGGGCCCAGGACTGAGCGCTGCAGTACCCCACTCGTTACCTCTCCCCAGTTTGAGAAGGTCCCATTGATAAGCACTCTTTTGAGTCCGATTCTGCAGCCAACTGTGGATCCACCGGATCGTTGTTTCATCTAGCCCACTTTGAGCTAGTTTGCTCATCAGGATATCATGGGGCACTTTGTCGAAAGCTTTGCTGATGTCGAGGTATATGATGTCTACAGCATTCCCGCGGTCCACAAGGGAGGTGACTTGATCAAAAAATTAGATCTGATTCGTCTGGCAGGTCTTCTTCTTGACAAATCCATGTTGGCTTCGAGTAATCACTATGTTGTTTTCAAGGTGCTTCCAGATGGATTGCTTTATCATCTGCTCCAGAATTTTCCCAGGGATTGATGTCAGACTGACTGGTCTGTAGTTCCCAGGTTCCTCCTTTTTACCCTTTTTGAAGACGGACAACATTAGCCCTCCTCCAGTCATCTGGCACTTCCCCCGTCCTCCATGATTTCTCAAAGAGAATAGACAGTGGTTCTGAGAGTTCTTCTGCCAGTTCCTTTATGACTCTAGGATGCAGTTCATCTGGCCCTGGAGATTTGAACTCATTCAAAGTCATTAGGTGTTCCTTGACCATATGCCTATCGATCTAAATCTGCAATCCTGCCCCTTCAGGATTGTTCAGCCTGTGCTCATAGACCCTCTTTTGCGAGAAGACTGAGCCAAAGTAGAAATTGAGCACCTCTGCCTTTCTTTTGTCATCGTTTTGCCATCCTCATTTAATAGCTGAACAACCATTTCTCTCCTCTGCCTCTTACTATGCACATAGCTGAAGAAAGCCTTTTTGTTGTTTTTAGCATCCCTCACTAACCTCAGCTCGTTCTCAGCTTTAGCCTTCCTGACAGCATCCCCGCAATTCTGTGCTACCTGCCTGTACTCTTCCTTTGGCCTTCTTTCCACTTCCTATATGTGTCCTTTTTTGTTTGCAGGTCATCTCTCAGCTTTTTGTGAAGCCATATTGGCTTCTTCTGTTGTCTTCCACCTTTTCTTCTTGTTGGAATTGTTTGTGATTGTGCCTTGAGAATTTCCTTTTTTAAATGCTGCCACCCATCTTGGATTCCTTTTCTCATTAGTGTTGCTTGCCATGGGACTTCACTGATCATTGTTCTGAGTTTATTAAAATCAGCTTTCCTAAAATCCAGGGTACGCGTTTGACTACACTCGGCTTTTGCTTCCCTTAGAACCAAGAACTCAAGTACAAAATGGTCGCTTTCCCCCAGAGTTCCCATAACTGCTACTTTATCCACTAAGTCATCTCTGTTGGTTAGGATCAAGTCAAGGATAGCCGATCCTCTAGTTCCTTCCTCTACTTTCTGTAGGAGGAAGTTATCCGCCACACAAGTCAGGAATTTCCTGGAGGGGCCATGTTTTGCAGAATTTGTCTCCCAACAAATATCGGGGAAATTGAAGTCCTCCATTACTACTACATCATGCTTCCTTAAAACATTGGCTATTTGCTTTTCAAAAGTTTAATCCTTGTCTCCTCCTTGGTTGGGTGGCCAGTAGTAGACTCCGACCATCAGGTTCCTTTTATACTTTGCTCCATTTATTTTGATCCAGATGCTCTCGATGGGGCTACCAAGCTCCTCCTCCTGTATTTCTGTGCAGATATATGTATTTTTAACATACAGTGCAACCCCACCTCCCTCTCTGTTCCTCCTGTTCTTTTTGAACAAGTTATATCCTTCAATTACTATATTCCAGTCATGAGAGTCATCCCATCAAGTCTCAGTTATACCTATCAAGTCATTATTTCCCTCTTGTATTAAGTGTTCAAGTTCATTCTGTTTGTTTCCCATACTCTGGGCATGAGTTTATTGACATCGAAGACCATGTGCTTCATAGCCTGGCTTCTTTTCTACATGCATCTGAAGACTATTATTGGGCGCTATTAGAGCTGTTCTCTCTGTTGCGGTGCATGAGCCTACGTCCATTGTTACCCCCAACATTACATCTCCCTTCCCCGTAGGATTCAGTTTAAAGCCCTCCTGATGGAGTTCTACATGTTGTGGCCAAACACATTCTTCCCATCCTTTGTGAGATGCAACCCATCCCTTGGCAACAGCCCATCTTCCAGGAAGTATAGCCCGTGGTCCCAGAATCCAAATCTCTCTCGTCGGCACCACCTTCGTAGCCAGTCATTCACCCGGAGTATTTTTCGTTCCCTTTCTATCTCTCTTCTAACTACTGGAAGGATGGATGAGAAAACTATCTGGGCCCCAAATTTCTTGAGTTTCCTTCCGAAAGCTTCAAAGTTTAACGTGATTTCTTCGTAGCTCCGCTTGGCAGTATCATTTGTTTCCACATGGATGAGGAAAAAGGGATACCTGTCAGTGGGCTTTATGAGTGCAGGCAACCTTTCAGTCACGTCTCTAATCCGTCCTCCCAGGAGACAACATACCTAGTGAATCCACGGGTCTTCACGACATATTTGGGTCTCGATCCCACGCAGCAAGGAGTCTCCCACTACTACCACTCTTCTCTTCTTCTAGTTGTAGGCCTGGGTTTCATCGCCGCTGCTTGACTGACCTTCAGCCTCTTGCTCACTCTCGTGTAGGATCCCCTGTGATTCTTCCTCTGCAGGCTGTCCTCCAGTCTCATCTGCAAGTACCTGAAATCGGTTCCACAGCTCTACTGGTGCAGAGTGGCATTTAGTTCTTCTCCTAACTGTCACCCTTTTCCAAGGAGTATCCTCTACTCCATTTTTCTTCACCTCAGCATTTCCCACTGCCTCATCTTGCTGTTGCTCTTCAAGCTCCTGGTCTTCCCTTTGCTGCTGTAGTTCCCCCATTCTGTGCAAGAACTCTTCGTGTTCTCTTATTCCCCGGAGGGTCGACAGTCGCCGCTCCAGTCCACTTACTTTTTCTTCCAGCAGTGTGATCAACTTGCACTTGTTGCAGGTGTAGGCCATGTTGTTTTCAGGCAAGAAAACAAACATTGCACACACCTTGTAGATCACCACCACTGGAGAGTCTTGTCCTTCCATAGCCTCCTTTCTCTTTTTGTGTCTAGCTTTGTGATTGATCTAGACTAGACTGTGCCTGCTCCTCTACTCAGTAGAGGTTAAAAGCAGAGTCCCACTGGTGTGGAAGTGTGTGTTACAAGACAAATAAATGAAAAAAAAAAGTTAGTTAAAAAAGAAAAAAAAGTTAGGGGCCTCCCCCTTGACCTCCCCTGCTGAACCCCCCTGCCCAACCCCTGTTTGCTCCCCCTGTTCACTCGCTGTGGTCGCTCGCTCTCTGGGAGCTTGCTTGCTTCTGTAGTCCCTGGACCAGCTGGAGCAGCTTGCTCTGCTCTGCTCTGCTCTGCTCAGCTGGGAGGCGGGAAACAGTCATTAAGGTGCAAGGTCATCTTTTGTTAAGTGAATAAGAGATAGCAAGTAGGACTTTGTTTCTGGCAAGTACAGCCATGGTCCCCAAGCACCCTCTTTTGTTATACAGGATGGGAGGCCAACTCAGTCTTTCTCCCACAGCAAGCAGCACCCTTTCCAGTGCCTCTGAGCTGTGTCTGGTTCATCAGAGTTGTGATGTCACTGCCTTTCTCTGAACTGTATCAGAAGCCTCAGGTTGGGGAAGTCTCCGGTCCCCAGTCCCCCTCTTCCCAGAGGCATGGGGTCATGCTGCTGAAATCACTGGGTGCCTCGCCCCTGAAGGGTTAAGGTGCCCCACTGCTGCTGTAATCACTTAAGAGTCTCTCCTCCCACAGGAAAGGCTCCATGCTGAAACCATGTTGACCACCCCTATTGTAGTCCAGCACATATGAGGATACCAGGTTGGGGAAGGCTGCACTATAGTGTAAATACTATTAAGGAAGGACACAGGTATTGCTGGACAATACAGTGCTATATTAAATACACTGTGGAACCACCATCTTCATTCCTCTGCCAGCTAATTCCAACTAGCATGGCCAATGTCTGGGGATGATGAGAGTTAATACATCTGGGGGGCACCGGGTTGGGGAAGGCTGGGTTACATTATAGGTCTACAGCAGCCTTCCCCCAACCTGGTGCCCTCCAGACACCTTGGACTACAATTCCCAGCATCCCTGACCATGCTGGCTGGGAGTGCTGGGGATTATTGGGCAGTATCCAGTGGGACACTCACACCCCCACCAATTCCTTTCCACCCCACTGATTCCCTTCCACAAGGTGGGCTCCACCAATTCCGTTGCGCAAGTGGGACTGCTTACACAAGGGAAATTTGGCGCTTCCTAGCGGAAGACTGAAATGTGCGGAAACGCTCATTAGGGACTGCCTTGTTTTTACATCTTTGGAAAGCAAAGTGGAAAGCAAAAG
This sequence comes from Heloderma suspectum, assembly GCF_057233095.1. Lineage (NCBI taxonomy): Eukaryota > Metazoa > Chordata > Lepidosauria > Squamata > Helodermatidae > Heloderma > Heloderma suspectum. The sequence continues at coordinate 125,835,662 of NC_139462.1, read as the reverse complement.
TGTGTGTGCATATACATGCAGGAACATGATTATTATTTTATTTATAACGCACTTAGGGTTCCCTAAGCCAGATGTTTTGGACTTCAGCTTCCAGAAGCCCCTGCCAGCATGGCCATGGCCAGGAATGCTGGGAGTTGAAGACCAAAACATCTGGAGATCTACTTCTGCCTATCCCGGTAGTACAGCACTTAAGAAACTTTAAGTGTTTAATAGATAAAGAAATTATGCTCCTGCACACACATGAGCATGCATGCGCACACACACATGCTTTTGCTTTCCATGTGCACACAGGTATGGATACACACACAGGAGTGGAGAACAAGGGGAGAAGAGAGCAAGGATACTAATCACATCTTCACCCCGAATCCCTCATGGCTATAGTCACAGAGAATAAAACCACCTTAAAAAGGGAACATGTTCAGAGATAGTGGATTGGTGTTTTTTTTTTTTTAAAGGAACTGTAAAAGAAAAGAAAAGAAAAAGCCACTTAAAAAACCAAGCCAAGTTCATATGCTGACATAGAAATATTTACAGAAAAACTTGGAGAGGATCATGGGAGACGAGGTTATAACAAAATGCATGAAATCTGTAACAAGCAGCTTGTCTTCTCCCCCATTCCTCTATTGAAAGGCCCAAGGAAGCCGGCGTCTGTGGCGATGGGCTGCTGTAGGCCTAGATTCTCTCTTGTCCAAGCAAATGCTAGCAAACTAGAATTGTGAACTAACCCTTCCTTTACTGCTGCCCAAGAAGTCCTGTGCTTCTCAAAGGGCCTAAGGGAGGAATATCAAATATTGGTTGCTGAGGGGGTCTTGGAGTAGAGATACCTGGGGTAATGCTCAGTGGTGCAGTGGAAGCAGGGCTCGCAGGGATGCAGCCCCAGCACTTTTTCATTAGCAGGGACTCTGATGTCATCTGCCCCCCCCCCACAATTCCCTGTTCCCTCTGAGCTTAGCTGCGATCCTCACTGTAGCTATGGGGGGGGGGGGATGAATTTTCCAAGCAACAATGTATTGTTCCAACATGGAATGCAAAGTGTTTGGGATGGCTTGGTCTGGAATGGGTATTTAAGACCTATTCGTTTTACCAAAGTCATGCTCCTGGTGGAGATGAAAATTCTTAGAGCTGTTTTTTTGTTGATATGGATTGACACAGCTGCCTGAGATTTTTGGACTGCCCTTGGAGACTGTTACAATGGGCTCCTGCATTCCCAAATTTACCACTGTCCACTATACCTGTGTGTGTGTGTGTGTGTGTGTGTGCACGCGCGCGTGCAGTTCAGTCCAGATGGGTGTGTGGATGTTTCTGTTGGAGTGGGGAGAGAGGAGATATTATGAAGGAGCTTAGGGAAGGCTAATGGGTAATGTTGAGGCTCTAAGGAAGTGTGCAAGGGGGCCATTTAAATGAGAAGGGATGTCCATGAGGGCTGAGTTGAGATGGTGAAGCTTCCATAGAGTACCATATTTTCAAAATCTACAATGTTTGTGTTTGAGTGAGTGGGTGAAAAAGATTTTAACACCCCTGCATTTTTTCTCAGTCGTCCAATTGAAATACCACTGCCTCACTCTCAGCCGCGCTGTTTTTGGATCCCCACTGAAGGCTGTATATCTTAAAAGGTTGTACAATCTTAGAAGGGGGTGTGGCTGTGAGGAGGCGTGGCTGTGACTGTCATGAAGAGACCCTGCACTTCTGAATTTGCCACTACACTTCTGAATTTGCCACTACACTACTGGTAATGCTGCCCACAAACTGCGCTTGTCTTTGCCCCTTCCCTTCAGCAGCATGTGAACCGAGAACTACCGGAAGTACAAGCTGGGTTTCGAAGAGGCAGAGGAACTAGAGATCAAATCGCCAACATTCGCTGGATCATGGAGAAAGCAAGAAAATTCCAGAAAAACGTCTATTTCTGCTTCATTGACTACGCTAAAGCCTTTGATTGTGTGGATCACAACAAACTGGCAAATTCTGAAAGAGAGGGGAGTACCAGACCACCTTACCTGTCTCCTGAGAAACCTGTACGAGGGTCAAGAAGCAACAGTAAGAACTGGACATGGAACAACCGACTAGTTCAAAACTGGGAAAGGAGTACGACAAGGCTGCATATTGTCGCCTGCTTATTTAACTTGTATGCAGAGTACATCATGAGAAATGCCGGGTTGGATGAATCACAGGTCGGAATTAAGATTGCTGGGAGAATTATCAACAACCTCAGATACGCAGACTGGTATCCCACCCTAATGGCAGAAAGTGAAGAGGATCTAAAGATCCTCTTGTTGAGGGTGAAAGAGGAGAGTGCAAAAAAAGCTGGTTTGAAACTCAACATTAAAAAAACAAAGATCATGGCATCTGGCCCCATCACTTCCTGGCATATGGAAGGGGAAGAAATGGAAGCAGTGACAGATTTTATTGTCTTGGGCTCCAAGATCACCACAGACGGTGACTGTAGCCATGAAATTAAAAGACGCTTGCTCCTTGGGAGGAAAGCTATGGCAAACCTAGACAGCATCGTAAGAAGCAGAGACATCACTTTGCCGACAAAGGTCCGTATAATCAAAGCTATGGTTTTCCCAGTAGCAATGTATGGCTGTGAGAGCTGGACTATAAGGAAGGCTGAGTGTCGAAGAATTGATGCATTCCAACTGTGGTGCTGGAGAAGACTCTTACGAGTCCCCTGGACTACAAGGAGGTCAAATCAGTCAATCCTAAAGGAAATCAACCCTGAGTGCTCATTGGAAGGACAGATACTGAAGCTGAAGCTGAAATATTTTGGCCACCTAATGCGAAGAGAAAACTCTCTGGAAAAGACCCTGATGCTGGGAAAGACTGAAGGCAAAAGGAGAAGGGGATGGCAGAGGATGAGATGGCTAGATAGCATCACTGATGCAATGAATATGGACTTGAGCACACTCCGGGAGAGAGCGCAGGACAGGAAGGCCTGGTGTGCTATGGTCCATGGGGTCACGAAGAGTCGGACACGACTGAATGACTGAACAACAAACAACACTCTATGTATTTACCCTGGAGCTGCTTGTGCTGAGATACACGCCTCTGGCATGAACAGAAAGGCAAGAGCTCTTGGCCTGGAGCTCTCAGCCAGAGGATTACAACTAGAGGAGTGGATAACACAGGAATTTCAGCCTTGTACCTTGCTAGAGGCTTTTAGTTGGAGATTCAGTCCCTAGATGAGCAAAGGAAACTGGTTATTACTAGGAAGTATAGAAGAATATGGGATTATTTCTATTTGTGGTAGAAGTACCTCCTGAGAGACAGAAACAAAGACAGGAACAGCAGACAAACATCTCACGATTCTTTTCCCTGCAGAAGGAAGGTGAAGCAGTGAGTGAATCTCTGACAAATTCTTTATTAGTTTGGACTTTGGACCATATAGGTGCTATATATGGGGATAAAGTACAGGATGGGGTTGTTACCTGAAGGAAATCTCCCATATCCACCTACCCAGACACTGCGATCATTGTCTGAGATCCTTCCTCCAGGTACCCCCACCAATGAGGTGAGACAGGTGGCTCCAGGAGAGAGGGCCTTTTCTCTCTGTTTGTGGAAGGCTGTCCCCAGGGAGGCTCACCTGCCCCCTACGTTAGGGTCTTCCTCATGTCAGGTGAAAACCTTTTTATTTTCTCAGGCATTTTAGGAACTGTTTTTAGTACTTTTAGTACTCTGTTCTACTGCAGGTTTTAATTTGGTTTTATGATGTTGCAATGGTTTTATTCCTTGCTGCCGGATTTTATCTTGGTTTTATTTTGTGCTGTTTTTATTTTTTGTTTTAACATATGTATGTTAATGTACTGTATGTTTTTAATGTATTGTACACTTCGTTTGTTGGAAGGTTTAAAAGTACAGTAAATAAAGAATAAATAAATAAAACGGAGCTATGGATTTGTCATCACAGTTGGCTTTACCTGAGAGTATAAGTCAGCTAAGAGAATGAGGAGATGAACTTCTTTAGAAAATTAATATAAAAACAGGTAAATGAGCTAGCACTATGACTTCCTATAGCAGTTGATAATGGGATGCCCATAGCACAGACAGTGGCATGTGTGAGGAGTGGGGTTGAATATTAATTGAAATTGAATTATGCTTAAGGATCTAGATTCGATAAAATTATTTCTTTCTGAATGTAATGGGCTACTAACAACGATGGTAGAGTTATGGAGGAAGGGGAAGATTTGTTCTGAACAATTAGACACTAAAGTAACATCTACTCAGAGTACTACCGATACCTGTACAATCAGAGAGGCCAGTGTATAACATAAGCCCTGTGTGAAGAAAGAAGAAAATAGGGCAAGGAAGTAAGTATAAAAAGAAATATAAAAAAGAAAAAAGGGAAATTAAGATCAAAAGCTGTCTTATATAAATAAGAAAAATTATTTTAAGGAATTATTTTAACTATTGGACAATAAATCTAGGGAAGTAAAAGTTAAAAAGCCATCTAGGAAAACAATCCAGAAAGTTGTTGAGAATCCGTCCACTGAAATATCTGTTCGACTCCTTCTCCCTCCTGATATAAAACAATGGACCTGCAGCATCCACAGCTACGTATGTGTTTTCAGTAACCAGGGATTTGACTTGGGACACTATGTCCAATCAGGCAGAGTTGATAGATGACAAACTGGAAATATATTGTCCTCTCTAATTGTCCAAAGCCCAAGGCTCAGGCCCAGGGTAAGCTCCATTTAATAATACCTTAGAACCTATTTTTGGGACACTTTCCAGCCTAATCTACACTCATGGTTTTTTACATTTCTGATGAGGTCTCATTCCCCTCGTTTCACATGATGCTCTCGCTGTTTCATTTCGGAACCGCAATTTCCCGCGGTCCAAATAGTTTTCATTCATGTGCTCTGCGTTTCTGCTTTCATTACTGTATATGGGCGTGCAGTTTTCCTCCTATGCCTGTCCTTATATAGCATTGTTTGTATTTCCCTCCTGTCCAGTCACAGCTCTCAATGTCTCCGTGTGGTCTTCAGGCTACTGTTAGCATCGCTTCCTCAGCGCTCAGAGTTTTATCACCAACTTTTACCTCCTTCTATCCCCTGCTTTGGTTTTGTTTTTGTTTTTTTTTAAATCAAGGAATTATCTTCAAATCTTTGAAGAATCGTAGCTTGTTGAGTGTCAGTATAGTGTTCCAGAACTGAATGGTAAGTTTATTCCCCCCAACTTCCTCCTTTGTGAATATCGGTAAGAACAGTGTTGCATATACTAGTTCCTACCGTAGTGTTTCTCACCGATAACACTATTGACCATTTCCATTATTTTTCTGCTGCTAGACGCTCTCCCCTTTATTTATAAACTCTTTAAGTTCCATGACTTTTGTTGCCGCAGCCATGGTCTTACAAAGAGCTTCTTGTCACACTAGGAAATACCAATACTTATTGGCAAAAGTGTTACATTTCTCTCTTCCGTGTATATGCCCTCCCTTTGTGCGGAAATGCTGAGGTGTAATGTCCAAAGAGGCTATAGCTTGTATAAGATGTTTTCCAGAGCTTGTAAAATATAATTCTCTGCTCTTTGCAGGGTGTGTTTGTTGGGAAGGGCTATGCTACCAATTTTTGCTTAGCCTTGGTCTATACAAAGAGCAACATCGTTAGGTTGCACTAACTCTCAAACAGTAGCAGCTTGCAGTGTCCCCAGGCAGTGGCTGCATTACTATTCTTTCTGAATTGCATATCCCCCCATTGCTGTTTTTGGGGTGTGTGGCTTGTCTAGTGTCTTGCGTGCTAAGGCATGTCCGGGCTTGGAAAAAGATGGGAGGTTAGTGGGCAGGAATGGCATTCATATAATTCTACACTTTATGGCTTTTCCAGCTTCAAACAACTAACCCTGAGTCAGCACACACTGCACTGGCAGTGTGAGTTTTTCCTTTTCCAAGAAGAAAGGTAAGTTTTAAAGCTTTATCTTCCTATAATGATGCTGCTCAGCACTGTAAGTTCTGTGTTGTGTGATCCACAAACATATGCAATGCTCTAAGTAAAGGTTGATGCATCACCTCAAGAGCCTACTCAGATTCTTACTGAAAAGCAGGGACGAGCGCAGAATACACTGCCATTCAAAGCGGTGAGAAACACTATTCCTTCTGAAACATCCTCCCTGCTCTGAATTCCAGTGAAGTGCAGTGAAGCGCTCAGTTTTCAGGGCGGACATTGAAAGCACAACGTGAGTTTAGGATTACAGAACTGGGAAGTTCTAATTCAGTTGTGCTTTGGTTTCTGGGTGTGCTTTTTTCAGGATCAAGCATATCCATATCTAATTGCTGCTGTACCTTCTACAAGCAATTCCATTGCAGCCATTCATCATTGCATTCAGGTCGGTTGAGGGAATGTTAGCTCAATCAGGCAGTTTCTCTCTTCCCTGCAAACCCACAATGAAAACTACCAGTAAGGGAAGAGGAGTGTCTTGGAGGCATAACGAGATAGAGGACTTGCTTGACATTTGTGGGGGAACAGAAAATTCAGGAACAGCTGTGTAGCACTCACCGGAACTTTGACTTCTTCGAGCAGATCTCTAGAGACATGACCGCATGAGTGCAGATCCAAAACTAAATCAATGAGACAGGAGTACAGGAGAGGGTTGAATCATAACTCCAGGTCCAGAAACAACACAGCAACCTGTCCGTATTATGCACAGCTGCACAGCATTCTTCGGGGTGACGCAACCATTAATCCAAAGTGCATACTGGGAAGTTTACAGATTACTCGGACTGCTTCCCATTCTGATGCCATAGATTGCAACCCTCCTGAAGCGATGGTGTGCTATCCCTCTGAGCCATTGTTTGAAGAGCAGGACAACGTTGTCAGTGAGCAGCTTAACGTTGGTGAGCATTGGAGCCCAGGTAGGTATTCTCAATATTGAATACTGGTTCAGGAACATTCACATTGCACGATGCTTTATATGGTGGGATGTGAACACAGCATATCACCTTAAACTTAGAATGTCTCCATCTCTATTCAGCAACTATGTAGACTTCAATCCAACCCAAACCCTCCCTGTGATTTCTTGGTTTTCCAGGCTTCATTACACCGAAGGAGTTAAGAAAGGGACCCCTACTGCACCAGCTTCGTGGGGTGTATGTGTCTTTCTGCACTAACGCGCCTAAGAACATAGCAGATAACATGAATGTCTTCTTACACAGGAAATGATAGCACAGAACAAGGCGGGGAGAGGACTGCCAAGATCCAGACATGGCCGTGGCTGAAGGGAGTGGTGAGTAATGACACTCAATTTTGAAATTTAGACCACCAATTATTTTTCAGAAACACAGAATGAACTAACCTCTCTGTGTTGTTTGGGGCGCAGAACATGGTCTGGGGTGTAAAACCAGAATTATCCCCATCACGCTACTTATGCAACAGAAAGCATCATCATGAACATGAGTGCTTTCCTTCCTGTTTTTCCTCTTGGTTTCAGGATTGTTCATGTCTCACAAGTCGCGCTATGGTTACCCGGGCACAACAGGCATCCTGCATTAGTATTTGCAGTGTACGAATGTCTTGTGCCTTAATCACACTGATTAAGTGTGCAGCAAAACGGCTTTGCTGGAACCGTTTTTAAAAGTAACAATATCAATGTCTGTCCTGCTATTGCTGGAGGGGAGACATGCACCAGTGAACACAGGATGACAGCGAGTACACATGATGACTTGGAAGACACAGGTAGGCAAAGGGATGAATGACAAAAATATTCAAGTCTCTTTCCTAATTGTGTGATGATTGCTAGGCCCTTAATGTTTCCTCCATGTCCATGTTCTGAGATTGTAATTATCATTGTTTTGAAAGCAGAACCCCTTGAAAGGTGAGAAGGTGGTGCTTCTGATCAATGACCATCCCATAATTTCTTTCATGTTTCAAAAACCAGAGGTCATGGTCACCGGAGGAGACTATTACAGGTTTGCTTTTTCCTATTTATCAGAAGGAAATCATTTTATTCCTTCTGAGCTGAGGATGAGTAATATATATATGCAGACCTAACATTAGTTGGTGTGCTGCTCAGTAATCTGGAATTATGTTTTCCCGGTTCTCAGGACACCTACGTTCACAAATTCCCACAGTTACATCTTAGACTATGTTTGTTATATGATGCTAATAGTGGTATGGGATGCAGTGTCTTCTATTTCTTTCTGTAGTGTACTACTGTAGTGTAGTGTAGTGTTGTTACTCGTTACTGCTGCAGGACATGCAGCAAATTGTTCTTAAACAATTTCTAATTTCTCTAGCAGACCATGTGGTAACCAACAGCCAGACCACGTTATCCCCACCTATACGCCTGTCACTGATCAGAAATAGAAAGAATCGTAGAGCAGCCAATGAGATTGCTGAACGCATCATGCGTCATGCTACAGAGGAGTACAGAGGTGTACTCGCTGTCATGGAAAAAGATGCGGAGGTCTTTAGGGAATATGTGAAAAAATCTGCTTTAGATGATGAGGCAGCCAGCAGGGATAGAGGGCGCTCATCAGTTCCATTGACAACCATGCTATAATTCTTGGAGCCATGCTCGATAAAATGCTCGGTTACAGTTCCACACAGACTGTGGTTCCACAAAGGCAGGAGCCAATTCCACATAGACAAACCCCAACATGCCTTGATGTGGTGAGTCCTTGTCCATCACGTCACACCACCCCAGAGTCTTCTGTCCCTATAACCTCAACACCTAAGCATCATGGAGGAAGTCACATTAGACCTGCATGACTGCACAAAATGCCAATGACAATTCTCTCCATGAGTATGGGAGTTGGAGTGTATACTGTTTCCACGTTTAAGTGGGAGACTGCTGAGAAGTACCCTTTTGTAAGCAGAATACAATGCTCTGTTTAATGTTCTCCATGTTACTGTATTGGGTCTGTATTTTGTTCTGTTGGTTTGTAACAGCGCACTGCACAGACCTGCAAGTTCCTGGACGGCCGCCTGTCTGCAAGCGCTGCAAATGGCACGAAAGATGGAGAATGCTCCTCTGCAGCTGAGCGGGGTTCTGCTGAGAGCTGACAATGCGCTGATTTCCATGACCCTCTCAAAGTGTAAAAAAAAAGTTTAATGTTTGGACAGTTCCTGTCATTGACACATTAAAAAGTAAACGTTTAGACCCACAGAAGTTGTTGTACTTTCTCAATCTCTTTCAGAAACAAAAAAAACTTTATACACTTAATGGAAGAGCATTTTAAAAAAATGAACAGTGTTGGTTTGGTGAGATACAGACATAAGTGTTTAACAGTTGTCCTGTTGCACTGAAAAATAGAGGGGTTGTTTTCTTGTGCTGTCACCTGGACTAGTCTGCACACTATCACATCTGTGAAAACTACGGTGGTTTAGTACGGATGCAAAACCATTTCAGCCTTCCCCTCCCCCTTGTTCCCCTTGTTCCCCTCCCTACATTTTTTTTCTCCTTAAGTACATGCTTCTCCAAGCGATTAACGTGCTTCTCCATCTTGTGCACTGCGAAGAGAATAAGAAAACACTATATCTTAGCCACCCTATACATTCCTCGGTACAATAATTTCCTCAATGAAATTTTGCATACAAGACCTACTTCTGCTGGTGACCGAGCCCTCTAAAAGGATTCCATCTCCCTCACAAGGAAACCCATCCATCCTAGCACCAGTTTGGGGGTCTGTACTGTGTGTTGGGCCAAAGAGACAGAACAGGTATGGTGTTAGTGTACCGCACACCCCGCTGCCCAGCAGTCTCCCTGCCTGGGATGGCTGAAGTGGTCTCAGAGGTGGTGCTGGAGAACTCTAGGACTGTGGTTCTGGGGGATTTCAACATCCACACTGAGGCTGTCCTGATAGGGCCCGTTCGGGACTTCATAGCGACCATGACAACCATGTGGCTGTCTCAGTACATCACTGGCCCAACACATGTGGCAGGACATACCCTGGACCTGGTTTTTGCTGTTGGGCAGATGAGGGGTGATCTGGTTGGGGTGGGGTGTTCAGCAACCCTGTTGTCATGGTCAGATCATTTCCTTGTGAAGTTTGGTTTGGCAGTAGCAGATCCTCAGTGCAGGGGTGGAGGACCGATTAAGATGGTCTGCCCTCAAAGCCTTATGGAATCCGATGGATTCCTGAACACTCTGGGGGATTTTCTGGCTGATAGGGCTGGCAATTCGGTAGAGGCCTTGGTCTCACTATGGAATGGTGAGATGGGAAAGGCCATCGATACAATCACTCCCAAGCACCCACAGCGCTTGGGAGTGATTGTACACAGCAGGACGTAAAGCAGGATTAAACACAGCAGGACTATGATCATAAACTAATAGCAGAGAAAGGGATATCAAATTGAATAGGGACAAACAGACTGAGGCTCACAGACATACCATATATTGGCTCATGGGGTCTGAAAGTAGATCCAGAAAAAGTAAGAGCTATTTGAGACATGCCAAGACCCCAAGACATCAAGGGAGTCCAGAGATATCTGGGAATGAGCAACTATTTAGCTAGGTTTTGTAAACACCTCTCAGAGAACTGTGAGATCCTGAGGCAGTTGACACATCGAGAGACACAGTGGGAGTGGACCGAGCAACATGAAGCTGCTTTCCAAAGGGTAAAGGAGATGATTGCAACAGCCTTCTGCTTGAAGTATTACAACCCAGAAGAGCCACTAATGCCTCAGGAACAGACCTAGGGGCTCCCATGCTGCCAGGAGGGCAGCTCATTGCATTCGCAAGAAGAGCCTTATCAGAAACAGAAAAGGGCTGTTCCCAAATCGAAAAGAAATACTTGAAATACTTTTTGGAATGGAGACATTTCACCAGTACACTTATGGACACACAGTAGATGTCCCAACTGATCATAAACCTCTGGAAAATACATGGAAAAAAATCTTACTCAGTGCATTAAAGTGTCTGCAATGCATGGTGATGCATCTGCAGAAGAATGGTATACGAATCAACTACTGCCCTGGCACAGACCTAGTGTTAGCAGATACCCTGAGCCAGGCATACCTACCAGAAGCTGCCAGGGAGGGATCAGTAGAACCTGAAGTAGACATCATTAATATGGTACAGTGCTTACCCATATCTGAGGAAAGACTGAGAGAGATTCAGTGATAAACAGAGGAAGACATCATCCTCCAGAGATGAAAACTCATGATATTACAGACTTAGCCAGAAACAAAAGATTGTGTGCTACAAGAGATAATGCCATTCTTCCAGATACAGGATGAATCTGTGTACAGAATGGCATCATCTTTCAGGGAGAAAGAGCAGTTATACCAGAAGCCTTTCAGACAGAAATCATGCGCAAGATTCGTTAATCACATCTGGGAATTGAAGGATGTCTCCAACAGGCAAGGGAAGCAGTCTACTGGCCAGGAATGAATGAGCAACTGAAGTAATGAATTACTACTACTACTACTACTACTACTACAACAACAACACAGTGAGGCTCAGGTCTATGGAACTCTCTGCCACAATGTGTAATAACTTTTACAATGAGACCTCACCTGCTGCCTCAGCTATAAAATCTTTAACTGCTGCCACCAAAATAAACCCTCTAAACATAAAAGGAAGTCAATATCCTGGTTCCTGTGGCAAAGGCCTTTGTATGCATTCCATGGCATTCCACCCCATCCCCTGGCCTGAAGTCAAGTCATCACACTCTGTTTCCCAACCACAACATTGGCAGACATGTGTACATCACATATACTATACGATATACTAACATTCACCAGAGAAATGGTTGTGAAGTGTGAGGGGCCTTCAGGCAATACAAAAAAGACAATGGTAATTGAGTAGAGGTTTTAGGAATGAGAAGATAGTGAAGGAAGAGAATGGTGGGAGTTGGAAATTTTATGGCTTAGTTCAATGAGATAGTTTAGAAAAGATTGTTGTGGTCTGTATAAAAATCGTAAAAGTCTGTACATCTAACTGAAGTGTTGTATCCATAATTTTTTTCAGTATGATCTTCTGACAGTGATGTAACCAATTACCATGTTAATTAGTGACCCTGTGAGAATCATGTGAGTCATGCTTATGTGCTATGGAGGAACCATGAGACGAATGATCCATGATTTTCATGGTGAGCTTCACAGACATACGTGATGTGTGATTTGATGGTGGGGGGATCCCATGTAAAATTCTGAAACATCCATGAGGATCTGGAACTCGGACCCGAACTTTTCACCATAGTTGCACCATGAAGTTTTGGATCAGCGATTTCTATGGTTCAGTGCCTATGATCTGTGATTTAATGGTGATTTTGGAGGCATCCTCACTGAATTCCAGGGGAATCATGAGTGTCCATGCTTTAGATCCATGTTTTGTGGCATGGCAGCACCACAAATCAGTGGATCCATAATTTTCATAATGCAATCTATGGACACAGAAATGATCTGTGATTAGCTGGTTATTTTGGTGGCATCTTCTGAAAAAAAAAATCCATAGGACCCATGCCCCAATTCCATGTTTTTATGCCATGGTGGTTCCATGAAGCATGGGAGTGTGCTTGTTATGGATTCATGTTTTTACATCACACTTACTCCATTAAGTACAGGATCAATAATTTTAATACTTTGCTCTGTAGCCATGGATGTGATATCTGATGTAATGGTGCATTTGTGGGGACACTATATTAAAATCCATAGGATCCATAAGGTACTACACCTTAAATCCACTTTTTTTCTTGCCATTCTGAATCTGAGAAATATAGGATCAATGCCACTGGCGTGGACTTGCTTTGTGATTCAGCTATGATTTTGGATGCACTACATATAAAATCCAGATGATCCATCAGGATCCATGCTTCACATAAATAGTTCACACCATTTGAGGTGAAGCAGAAGATCTGGGATCTGGGAAGCAACAGATCTAGGATTCTTAGTGTGCATATTTGGAGAAAGAGGAGTTCTTTGCTTTGATGGGGGTTGGGGTAGGGCAGGGGAAACCCAATATAAAAAGTTCAGAGGATCCATATTGAATTGTGCATCTTATCCATGGTTTTATAACATGATGGTGCTATGAAGCCTCAGATCTATGTTTTTTGTTACTCATTCCCTGGGCATAGATGTGTTCTGTCACATGATGGTGGTTTGGGAGATTTTCCCTATAAAAATCATGAAGATCCCTGCAGGTCCCTGCCTCAGATCCATGTTTTTGTGCTGTGGCGGCACCAACGAGTGGAAGACCCATGATTTTTATGGTTCAGTCTGTGGGGGCAGATGTGATCTATGATATGGTGGTGTTTGGTGGTATTTTTCTTGTAAAAAAACATGAGGATCCCTAAGGATCCCTGTCTTGAACCTATGTTTTCATGCTGTGGCTGCACCCATGAGTGGTGGATCCATGATTTTTCTAGTTCAGTTAATGGAGTCAGATGTGCACTGTGATTTGATTGTGGTTTCGGGGATTTGCTCAGTAAAAATTGTATGAAACCCAGAGGATCCCTGCCAAGGATCCAGTCTCATTGGGGTCCATGGCGGAATTCTCTGCCATCCCTAGGGAGAGGGCTATATACATTGGGAGGGGGTATTAATTTTTTTAAAACTATTTACAGAGGGAGGAAGAGGAGGTGGAGGGTGCATCACTGGCCCTGAGGTGGGGGGTGGCAGGCTGTGCAGGCACAGGTGCTGCGCAACCACGCTGGCCTCCCCCCCGGTCTGGCTGCTGTGGTCCCCGGTGGGCACGCTGGTGCTGCTGCTGCTCCCTCTCACCCCCCGTCCTGCAACATTGGTCACTAGGGAGAAGGTGGGAAGAAGAAAGGGTACTGACTGGGCTCATCAGCATGGTTTCAGAAAGGGGAAATGCATGCACTGCACTCACGTTCAGCCCGGATCCTGACCACTCGCTCGAGGCCCTGCTGCCGCAGCCCAGAAGAGGCTGCCGCAGCCAGGTAGCCCTCCTGGCCATGCTGTGCCACTGGGCAGGAGCCCGCTCCTCCAGCAGCAGGCTGATGGCCCTATGCAGGAACGGGTGGCAGTGGGGGCGGTGGCAGCAGCAGCAACAACTTCCCCTCCTCCCTGTGGCGCTGTTGTGCTGCTGGCCGTGCTTGGGGAGACAGCGCAAAGTCAGCAGTGTCCTGACACTGGGCATCAAGTGGGGATTCAGGGAAAGCACGGAGGTTCATCCCCCAGAGATGTACCTTGAAGCGGCAGCTCCTGCCTCTCCTCCTCCTCCTGCAGCGGCGGCTCTGCGCAGGCTGGGGAAGGACGAGCGTGTAAAATCAGCCGCAAAGCTTTGAACTTGGATCTGCACTGGAGACCAGTGTGCTGTTACCCAGAAGCCGCCATCTCCCGGGTAATTTGCCTGTAGAGGTGGATGGTTTGCAGGCAGGTGCTGGGTACGAGCCTGCAAACCCATCCACTCTCACAAATCAGCCACAGGAGACAGCGCACTTCTGGGCCCAGCCAGTATGCCCCCTGGTTCTAGGGAGCCACCCTGCCCTGGAGCTAAGGGAGAAGGCGATGACCCCTGACTTCCTGTACATGCTGGGACAGAGGGCCGCCGTGGCATGTCTGTGGTCAAATTCGGATTCCTAAAGAAACACTCCGTACTTTCTGTGTTGCTAAAGAAATACAGGTAAGAACACCAGCACATTGTGCAGAAGGAAAGGCAAGCCGCAATCAACAACTTGGACAAGCGTGACAGCAGAAGTATCTGTTCCCTAGGGGAAAACGACACAGCAACTCAGCGAGCTCCTGAGGGCTGCTTGTGTTGGAAAGAGGCACAAAACTCAGGGACTTGTCAATGGCTGCATGAGTTGGAAACACCAAGTGAACTCCACCAGTTCTCAGGGACAAAACAGGCTTTTTAGCGCAAAAGCGTGGGGGTGAATTAAAGCCCAAATGCGCATTTTCACGCTCGTGGGTTCGTGCTTTCATGCAGGGACATTTCTCCATCTTGTTTCCAATAGTCTGAGCACTGCGGTGTTCACTGGATATAGCTACAGTGTGCCCACAGAAGGTCAATAATGCGGTATCGTGATTTAGCGCCTTACAGAGGACGGCGCCTGGAAATGGCGGTTCCCAGCCAGGCAGCACCCCGTCACCACCCCACTGCCAAAGCCAACATGCCGAGCCAGGCAGCCCCCCCCCCAATCCGAAGTTCCAGTTGCCAGCCAGGCAGCGCCCCCCCCCCGAGCCCAAGATCTAGCTCCCTGCCAAGCAGCACCCCTTAACCCACCACTGAGCCCAACCCACCATTCCCTCAGCCCTCTCCCAACAGACCCCAATGCAGTTTTCAAGGACACTCTGCGTACAAATAGTAAAACCTTTATTGACTGGTATGGTCTTCAAGGACCTCCTTGAATAGAAGGACTTGTATTCACAGGGGGGAACCAGCAGGGTGACAGAGGAGCTACTGGGGGCTGCAGAACTCCATAGCCACTCGGTGAGTGCATCTCTCACCAGCTCTCCTGTGCCAGTGTGCTTCTGCTCGCTGTTCTCAGGCTCAGCACCCAAAGTGGCCATCTCAATTGCCACTCTCTCCTCAACATCCATGAGAATTGCATGCAGATGTTGTGGAGAATAACGTAGGCGGCAATTACAGATGTTACGTTCTCCTCTGCAATGTCCAGCCTTGCACTGAGGCACCTCCAGAGGGTCTTGAGCCTTTCAAATGCCCTCTCCACCACATTCCATGCCTGACCATGGCAGTAGTTGAAATGCACCTTTCGCCAGACCAGATGACCTCCATAGAGTTTCATGAGCCATCTCTGGATCAGGTAGGCACTATCAGCCACTATCAGGGGTGGCACCTCAACCCCGTTTATGGTGGTAGTGGGGTTCCCAGGAACAAGGACGCCAGCTTCCATGGTTCAAAGAGGGCAGAGTTCTGGAACACGAAAGCATTGTGGTCCTTTCCACTCCACCCCACTTCAGTGTCAATGAAGGGTCCCACGTGGTCACTTGCTCCTTGTAGGAGGATGGAGTAGAACTTCTGGTTTATGAAGTCATCACTCTGCCTTGTCAGCAAAACAGTTGGCATGTGACACCCATTGAGGGCTGCAATCACCTAAGGGAACCCCAACTTTCGAATCCTTCCATTTGTGCCAAGACTTCACCAGGACTCGGCCAATGAGTCTGTTTTCAAAACTAGGGTTAAGTTATGGAGAAGCTCTGAGCATGTACTAAGTGCCTTTCCCTCACCATTGCAGCTAGAGTTCATGCAAAATGAAAAAAACACACACAGAGACAAAGGACAAAATATGCATAGGACTGATCTGAAAGGGTAGTCAGTTCATTAGACAGAATTGGGCAGGCACTGTATTAAGCCTGCAGTACCATGCTCACAACTTAGGACTTATTTCTGAGTAAACATCAAGGTGCAAACCTCCCTGCAAAAGTAACTTGTGCTGGAATCCTATGCACACTTTCCTGAGGGTAAGCCTCATTAAACATAACGGGGCTTCTGAGCAGGCATACATAGGGTTGTATAAATTAGCAGTATTTATCTCCCCTCCACTTAAAAAACAAACCCAAACCTCCTATTTTTATTAAAGCTTTCTGTTCGTAGGAACCTAGGAAGCTGCCTTATGTTGAGTCAGACCCTGGGTCTATCTAGCGCAGAATTGTTGACACTGACTGGCAGCAGCGGCTCTCCAGAGTTTCAGGCAGGATTCTTTCCTAGCCCCACCTGGAGATGCTGGGGACTGAACCCAGGACCTTCTGCATGCCAAGCAGGTGCTCTGCCACTGAGCTGCCTACAGCCCTTCCTATTGCTGGACAATGGCAACTGACAGACAAAACAGCCCCAGCTTTGTTTCTCTGCAACCATGTGAACCCACTCTTCTCACAGACTTGAGCGAGGAGGAGAAAAACCAAGATATGCTCTGGGTGGAATAAAGAAGAGAAAGAAAGAACAGGATAGGGGAGGGAAGAAGAAAAGAAGAATGGTGACTGGAAATGCGGGGGGGGGGGTGTTAGAGAGAATTCCCTAAGCTAAGTGGCTCCTTTCAGAGAGGCAGTACTTCAGAGGAATTCAGGAGGCTATGCAGGGTTTGCAAGGACTGCATGTACTTAAATGAACTTTATGAGGTGAGGTGGCTGAGGGCTTTTTCTAGCGTTTTTAAAATTGTAGAACCTATTTGAAAGCCCCAGCAGTTTCTTGATTATGACGCCACATAGTCTAAACGCTCCCTTTGGGATTATTTGAGTCCCACAGCTATTTAGGAGAAATTAAAGTGGAGGGGGAGAAAGAAGTTTGTGGAGGCCGATTGGATCCTTTGCTGTACTGAAGCTACTAAACTTCTGCAGAAGCCAAAGTTTCCAGTTTGGGGCAGTAAAATCTGATGCTGTGTGAAATACCAGTATTTCACATGGAGCTCTTTCTTCCTTTCCTTCTCCCTCTTCAAAATTTCATTGCAGGCAAGCTCCCAACAGTGGGCATGTCAGAGCAGAAAAGAAAAGTAGGGGGACAGAGGTTTTTTGTACCTAGGTTCAGTCAGCTCCATAGGGCCTGCTAGGCCCCCAAATTCCATGAATTTATGTGAAAGCACAAAACAAGTATAGCTCTTTACTTTGACAGTTTTTCTTGGAAAAAGCAAATGTTGCCTGTGGCTAGCACAAAAGCCATTGGACCTAACTGTCTGAACTTTGGCAGGCTCAGTCATCCCTGTAGGTGCTGCCAGGTCCCCAAATTCCATGCAAGTATGTGGAAGCACAAAAAAATATATAGCTCTTTGCTTTGACACATTTTCTTGAAAAAGCAAACTTTACCTGTGACTAGCACAAAAGTCACTGGATCTAAGTGCCTGAAATTTGGCAGGTTCCATCAGCTCCATGGAGGCTGTGAGGTTTCCAAATTCCATACACTTCTGTGGAAGAACAAAGAAATTATAGCTCTTTGCTTTGACACATTTTCTTGAAAAAATCAAATTTTACCTGTGGCTAGCACAAAAGCCACTGAATCCAACTGCCTGAAATTTGGCTTATTCAATTAGCTCCATGGGGGCTACAAAGCCTCCAAATTTCATTTATTTATCCTACAAACTAAAAATGTTATGGCCATTTGTGTTTTCCAATGCAAGTCAATGGAAAAATGTAAAAATATGGCAATTAGGACAGCTCAAAAGATCCAGGGCCCAGCTCAAAAAAGATCCAGGGCCCATGCCCAGGTGGGCCTCTTATAATGACACCCCTGACCATGATCATACTGCAACGATAACTCTTGTTTCGCATGACACCAATGGGCACTGATAGTTATCACTGCAGTATGATAATGGTAAAACTGCTTTGTGTAGATTCAGCCCAGGTTTTGGGGAACCCTGGACAAGCTCCCCAAATGCAGCAGGGTTGGCTACCACATTTTGAAGAAAGTAAAGTAATGCACATTACCATATACAACAAATTGTTTTGTGGCATTTCAAAACCCAACAAATTTATTATGGCATAAGTTTTGGTGGCCTATGGTCCACTTCATCAGATATCACAAGAATCTTTGTTGTTTTGGCTACAACAGACGTGGTTGCCCTTTTGGAAATTCTGACTGACAATGGCTCCTTGTGGCCTCGGACAGAGAAACTTTCTCAGCCCTGGTAACTGAGATCTAACTGACAATGGAAACCTGAGACTTTCTGCATGCAGTGCATATGTTCTACTTCTCCCGTTTTGCCATGTGAACATTTTGAACGTATATGGAAGAGTTTGATACCTTTAATTAAAAAACTCTGCACTTGCTCCCTCTTCCAAAGCATTCAATAGTTATTGCATCCAGAGGAGTTTCCTTTCTAAACTTCCTACCTCCAAAGCCCCACCTAGTTTGGACCTAAGTGACTACCGCAGCCCTGAACTCTTACATTGTAGGTGTCAGGGTGGAAACTGAGCCCATAGAGCCCCAGAGCAGTTCTGATTCTGAGGAGGAACAGCAATCCGTGGGAGAGGAGCTCGCTCATCTCTCACAAGCACAGCAGCTGGCAGAGATTCCTCCTGCCAGCACTCCTGGGATAGATAGTGACCCTGGCAGCAAGAGAGCCCTGGAGGGGGGCTTGCTGGACACTCGGTGCAGACGCAGGGAGTGACGACAGATGGAAGGCGCCGAAAGGAGGAGCTCCGATTGTTTGGCGCTAAAACACATCCCGAGGACCCAAGGGAAAGATGAGGATCTCTCCATAGCCCATAAGTTCAGTGTCTTCCTGTGGTTCCCCTTCAAACGGGGACCAACTGCCTTACTTGGAGCTTTGGCTACTCTGTTATCTGTCCCCAGTGCAGTTCCTTGCTTAGTCGCTAGTGATTAGTATCTGTAAGAGTCATAAAGGAATAAAGAAATAAAGCCTCGGAAAGAATCCTCGTCGTCTGTGTCCTGAGTTGGCTATTGGAGGGGACTGCAAGAGGCAGCTTTGGCGCTCCTGACAGATTGGTCCCCATTTGAAGGAGAACCACAGGAAGACACTGAACTTATGGGCTAGGGAGAGATCCTCCTTCTTTCTCTTGGGTCCTCAGGACACAACCGTTGTTTTAGTGCCAAATGAGCGGAGCGCCTCCTTTCGGCGCCCTCCATCTGTCGCCACTCCCTGCGTCTGTGCTGAGCGTCCAGCAAGCCCCCCTCCAGCGCTCTCTCGCTGCCTGGGTCACTATCTCTCCCAGGAATGCTGGCAGGAGGAATCTCTGCCAGCTGCTGTGCTTGTGAGAGATGAGCTGGCTCCTCTCCCACGGATTGCTGTTCCTCCTCAGAATCAGAACTGCTCTGGGGCTGTATGGGCTCAGTTTCCACCCTGACAGTAGGCAGGACATTTATACTTGCTCTATTAGCATTTTAGGAAGTAAGATTAGGCCTAGAATTTATCTGAGAAAGAAGATTTTATATCTAAGCATGTTTTTTTAATGTTTATTTTGTAAGGCAGGGGTCCCCAACATGGCCCCTGTGGGTAGCTCCAGTGGCACCCACAAAGCTCTCCACTCTCTTCCCCCTTCAAAAAAATTTTTTTTAATAACAATCTTGAAAAAAGCTAGGGCACCAGGGCCATGTTTCCATGGTATTAGCTTCACCTGGCTTGCAACTTTGTTGCTGTGTTTCCCCAATTGGATCTGCTCCTTTTCCAATTTACACAGTGCTCAAACTCCCAGCTTATCACTAGTGTTTCCTGGGCTCTGTGCTGTTTCCATGGACCTCAAATCAAATTATTTTCCTGATGGCTGGCTGGAGTCTGGGCTGAGTCTGATTAGCTCATCCGTGTTCCCGACTGCTCCTCTTGCTGAGTCCCGCCCCCCTCACCCCCTTCTGCTCTGCTCCTGTTACCCTGCTCTGGCCAGTGTCCTCTCTGCCAGGGGTGTCGTTAGATGGGGCATGGGCCCCGGATCTTTTGAGCTGTACTTGCCAAAAACAAAAGTCTTACTTGCTATATCTTATTCACTTAACAAAAGATGACTTTGCATCTTAATGACTGTCTTAAAGACCGATGTTAAGGCTCGAGTTCAATATTAGGAGCATGTTGCAGGTGGTTGATTAGGTAACTTACCAGATATCACTCTTGCTATCCAGCACGTTCATTTTTGCTGAATTTTGACCCCCACCTTTGCCTTTGAGGAATGCATTTTAAGAAGTCCATTAGAAACTGAATTGCTTGACCTAGTCTTGCATGTTGCTCTCAACCCCATTCCTGTGCCTTTCTCCCACCTTTGTTGAGGCTGGGGATGAAGACGCCCGGCTTTGTGGCTGTGTCTCAAAATGGAGTCAGTACTGTTCACTCAGAAGAGAGCTACTTCGTAACAAATGCTTAGAGTTTGGGGACCTGGAAGCCCCTATACAGCTGACTGAATCTGTCAAATTTCAGACAGTTAGGCATAGTGGCTTTTGTGCTAGGCACAGGTAAAATATGCTTTTTTCAAGAAAATGTGTCAAAGCAAAGAGCTATAATTTTTTGTTCTTCCACATAAGTGCATGGAATTTGGGGACCTGACAGCCCACATGGAGCTGATTGAGACTGCCAAATTTCAGGCAGTTAGGTCCAGTGGCTTTTGTTCTAGCCACAGGTAAGATTTGCTTTTTTCAAGAAAAACTGTCGAAGCAAGGAGCTATATTTTTTGTGCGCTTCCACATACGTTCATGGAATTTGGGGACCTGGCAGCCCTTAAAGGAATGACTGAGCCTGCCAAATTTCAGACAGTTAGGTCCAGTGGCTTTTGTGCTATCCATGCGTAAAGTATCCTTTTCTCAAAAATTAAAACAAAAAGTAAAAACTGTCAAGCCACACAGGGGATTAGATATCCTAATCAGAAGGTGTTTAAGGTGACCATTAGGAGGTCACTATCCCTAATCTCTGGTGGAGGATTCTTTTGAGGTGAAAAAACCTCTCTCTCCCCCTACTTTTCTGCTCTGAGATGCCCACTGTTGGGAGCTTGCTTGCAATGAAATTTTGAAGAGGGAGAAGGAAGGGAAGAAAAAGCTCCATGTGAAATATTGGTATTTCACACAGCATCTGATTTTACTGCCCCAAGCTGGAAACTTTGGCTTCTGCAGAAGTTTAGTAGCTTCAGTAAGCAAAGGATCCAGTCAGCCTCCACAAACTTCTTTCTCCCCCTCCACTTTAATTTCTCCTAAATAGCTGTAGGACTCAAATTATTCCAAAGGGAGGGTCAGGACTATGTGGTGTCATAATTGAGAAACTGCTGAGGCTTTTAAATAGGCTCTACAGTTTTAAAAAAGCTTTCTTTCTCTTCTTTATTCCACCCAGAGCATATATTGGGGAATTCTTAAAGGAACAGAAAGCTTTAATTAAAAAAATAGGAGTTTGGGGGTTGATTTTTAAGTGGAGGAGAGATAAATATTGCTATTTTATGCAATCCTATGTGTGCCTTCTCAGAAGCCCCATTATGTTTAATGAGGCTTACCCTCAGGAAAGTGCGCATAGGATTCCAGCACAAGTTACTTTTGCAGGGAAACTTGCACCTTGATGTTCTCAGTGTTTACTCAGAAATAAGTCCTAAGTTATGATCATGGTACTGCAGACTTAATACAGTGCCTGCCCAATTCCATCTAATGAATTGACTACCCTTTCAGATCAGTCCTATGCATGTCATTTGTGTGTGTGTTTTTCATTTTGCATGAACTCTAGCTTCAGTGGTGAGGGAAAGGCACTTAGTACATGCTCAGGGCTTCTCCATAACTTAGCCCTAGTTTTGAAAACAGACTCATTGGCTGAGTCCTGGTGAAGTCTTGGCACAAATGGGGAGGAAGATACAATGAGACCTTGTGCATAACAAGGAGGAGGTAAAGAGGAGTTGCACAAAACAAGACATCTGTTTTGATGAAGAGTTGCTGGAGGATGGTAGGATGAGGAGGGATGGTTGCATGGAGGGGAATAGAATTGGTAGGGGGAGAATGTAAGTGCTTGGTGGTGAAAGAAAACATTCTGCACACGCTCAGAGGCACTCTACACTTAAGAACATAAGAGCCGTGCTGCATCAGACCAAGGTCCATCTAGTCCAGCATTCTGTTCACACAGTGGCCAACCAGATACCCACTGGAAACCCACAAGCAGGACATGAGTGCAATAGCACCTTCCCACCCATGTTCCCCTGCTGCTAACATTGGTGAAATGTAAATAAATTCTAGTCATTCTAAATTTGCATGCATGTATATCCTTCAGACGCTTTGCAGGTTTCTTGCCTGGGGACACCTCTAATGACCTGTACATTTTCATAGAAATTTACCCAAAAACAATTGGGGAAGGGGTGAATGGAAGGGAAAGCAAATGCCTTCCTCCCCCAAATTAGAGAACCCCCCTTCCATGTGAACTGCTGCACCTATCCTTCTGAAACTTTGCTGGTTTCTAACGTAGGGACAACTGTAGGCTGTCTGTAATTTTCAGAATTACAGAATTACAGAATTACAGGTGCAATAGCACCTTCCCACCCATGTTCCCCTGCTGCTAACATTGGTGAAATGTAAATAAATTCTAGTCATTCTAAATTTGCATGCATGTATATCCTTCAGACGCTTTGCAGGTTTCTTGCCTGGGGACACCTCTAATGACCTGTACATTTTCATAGAAATTTACCCAAAAACAATTGGGGAAGGGGTGAATGGAAGGGAAAGCAAATGCCTTCCTCCCCCAAATTAGAGAACCCCCCTTCCATGTGAACTGCTGCACCTATCCTTCTGAAACTTTGCTGGTTTCTAACGTAGGGACAACTGTAGGCTGTCTGTAATTTTCAGAACAATGGTCCACAAGGAACATAGGGAGATAACTACGTATGCCCTCTTTTGGAGACCTCGAAATGTCAAGGCCACCCTTGCACAAAAACCCTTGTGGCTAGCATTCTGACATTTGGCAGACATGATCTCCTCTCATGGGTCCACGAATCCTGAAATATTTATCCAATTCTTCCAAGGAATTAAAACGTTATTGGCAGTTCCCTTTAAAAGAAAATGAAAATATAAACCTGCAACTCTTTTTCTGATATTGGGCAGGTGTAATCCCCTTCTAGGGGGCTACTATCCCTGAAATTATCATCCACTTCTGACCAAGAAAAAGAGTTACAGGTTTTTGCTAATTTTCCATAGTAGTCAACAGGAAGCATAAAGACTCATTTTTCCAAACCTTGACTCAGGTTTGGTGGTGAGCCAGAGGAGAAGCAGGATGGCCAGAGGAGAAGCGGGATGTTTTCCAAAATGCTGAATCGGGGTCTGAGGTGAAGTGTGTGTGGGGGGTCAGTGCATGCTTCTTATGTATGTATGTATGTATGTATGTAATCTATACACACACAAAAGCATACTGCATGCACACACCACACACACACACACACACACACATTAGATGTGTGTTTAGATGTGTGTGTGTGTGTGTGTGTATGCAAATTTGTGTTATGGGCCTATGTCCCACATTAAGAACCTAGCAATGCCCCTGCTCACGGTCAAACTGCAATGTGTAGATCAACCCCTGGAGTCAGTCCTGGGTTTTGTTGTTGTTTTCAGCAGTGGCACGGTTAGGTAATTTTAGTCTCCTGTCTTAATGGTCTTACTGGGGAGGTGTGCTGTGTAGATAGTAATGTGTATTACTTATTTCAAAACGTGCTCGGCAAGCCCTGCTGCACTTGGAAGCCCTGCAGCTCATTCTGCTGGGTGGAGCCCTGAGTGTCTGCCCCAAAGACCTGCCCGGATGGCGCCACTTATTTGTCAGTCAGAGTTGACAATGCTGTGTTAGATGGATCAAAGGCCTTGCTCACTATAAGGCAGCTTCACTGATGGTTTGTTCTAGGATTAAAACTTGGTTGTTTCTCCCTCGGCAACCCAGAGGTCCAGGTTTGGATGCCACAGAGAACAACCTGTGTTGTTCTGGAACAGGGCACCTCTGGGGCGTTTGGCAAAGCGGAATCAGGCGAGCGGCTGGGAGCCAGCACACTTGCTCCCGTGCACTCCAACACTACCTATGGTTAATAATCCCTGGATTGCTTAAATGTGTGAACTGGGTCACTGGTTTATGCACATCGATCTGCTGCTAAAGACACAAAAGTGGGCTGTTTTTGTTTGGCTAGTTGGCAATCCTGAGATAGACTACCAAGGGAGAGTGTGCCTTTCACAGCTGTACAGCAGGCAGAGATTTACAGCAGGCAGGAAGAGTAGTAGTAGTGGGAGACTCCTTGCTGTGTGGGATTGAGACCCAAGTATGTCACGAAGACCCATGGACTCGCCAGGTATGTTGTCGCCTGGGAGGACGGATTACAGACGTGACTGAAAGGTTGCCTGCGCTCATGAAGCCCACTGACAGGTATCCCTTTCTTCTCATCCATGTGGGAACAAATGATACCGCCAAGAGGAGCTACGAAGAAATCACGTCAGACTTTGAAGCTCTGGGAAGGAAACTCAAGAACTTTGGGGCCCAGATAGTTTTCTCATCCATCCTTCCAGTAGTTAGAAGAGGGATAGAAAGGGAACAAAAAATACTCCGGGTGAATGACTGGCTATGAAGGTGGTGCCGAAGAGAGAGATTTGGATTCTGGGATCACGGGCTATACTTCCTGGAAGATGGGCTGTTGCCAAGAGACGGGTTGCACCTCACAAAGGATGGGAAGAATGTGTTTGGCCACAGCAAGAAGAACTCCATCAGGAGGGCTTTAAACTGAATCCTACGGGGAAGGGAGATGTAAAGTTGGGGGTAACAATAGACGAAGGCTCATGCACCGCGACGAAGAGAACAGCTCTAATAGTGCCCAATAATAGTCTTCAGACACATGTAGGAAGAAAGCCAGACTATGAAGCACATGGTCTTCGATGTCTATATACTAATGCCCAGAGTATGGGAAACAAACAGAACGAACCTGAACTCTTAATACAGGAGGGAAATTATGACTTGATAGGTATAACTGAGACTTGGTGGGATGACTCTCATGACTGGAATAAAGCAATTGAAGGATATAACTTGTTCAAAAAGAACAGGAGGAACAGAAAGGGAGGTGGGGTTGCACTGTATGTGAAAAATACATATCTCTGCACAGAAATACAGGAGGATGAGTTTAGAAGCCCCATTGAGAGCATCTGGATCAAAATAAATGGAGCAAAGAATAAAAGGAACCTTGTGGTCGGAGTCTACTACCGGCCACCCAATCAAGGAGAAGACGAGGATGAAACTTTTGAAAAGCAAATAGCCAATGTTTCAAGGAAGCATGATGTAGTAGTAATGGGGGACTTCAATTTCCCCGATATTTGTTGGGAGACAAATTCTGCAAAACATGGCCCCTCCAGGAAATTCCTGACTTGTGTGGCAGATAACTTCCTCCTATGGAAAGTAGAGGAAGAAACTAGAAGATTGGCTATCTTTGACTTGATCCTAACCAACAGAGATGTAGGGATGTACGAAAATCACTTACCTTTCAGGGATTATGCTGATGGTGGGGGGGGGAGGCGTTCCGTCCCTCCCCCCGGAATCCTCGCCGGGGGGGGAGGCGCTCCATTCCTCCCCCCCCGGAATCCTGGCCGGCCTCGCAGCGATTCTGCGGAGCCGCCGGCCGGCTCCGCCAGCAGCCAGACATCCGGCTGCTGGCTAGCAGGGACGCAAATGGCGGCGGCTGTAGCCGCCGCCGTTTGCGTCCCTGCAGTCAGCTGTGATAGGCTACGTAAATCTTTATGTAGCCTATCACTTTTTTTGTTTTTTTTTAACCTGGAAATGGCGGCGGAGGCAGCTGGTCAGAAGACTGGCCGCCGCCGCCGCCACTGCCAGGAAGATCCGCCCAAGGTAAGTTCCGTCCCGGGGGGTGGCGGGCCGTTCCGACACCGATTTCGGGGGGCCGAATGCGCTGGCATTTGGCCTCCCCGAGATCTGTGGCGGAACTTTCATACATCCCTACAGAGATGACTTAGTGGATAAAGTAGCAGTTACAGGGACTCTGGGGGAAAGAGACCATGTTGTACTTCAGTTCTTGGTTCTAAGGGAAGCAAAAGCCGAGTGTAGTCAAACGCGTACCCTGGATTTTAGGAAAGCTGATTTTAATAAACTCAGAACAATTATCAGTAAGGTCCCATGGCAAGCGACCCTAACGAGAGAAGGAATCCAAGATGGGTGGGAGTTTTTAAAAAAGGAAATTCTCAAGGCACAATTACTAACGATTCCAACAAGAAGAAAAGGTGGAAGACAACAGAAGAAGCCAATGTGGCTTCACAAAAAGCTTAGGGATGACGTGAAAACAAAAAAGGACACATATAGGAAGTGGAAAGAAGGCCAAGCAACAAAGGAAGAGTACAGGCAGGTAGCACAGAATTGCAGGGATGGCGTCAGGAGGGCTAAAGCTGAGAACGAGCTGAGGTTAGCGAGGGATGCTAAAAGCAACAAAAAGGCTTTCTTCAGATATGGGCATAGTAACAGACAGAGGAAAGAAGTGGTTGTTCAGCTGTTAACTAAGGATGGCAAAACAATAACGGAGGATAAAGAAAAGGCAGAGGTGCTCAATTCCTACTTTGGCTCAGACTTCTACCAAAAGAGGGTCTATGACCCCCCTGGCACAGGCAAAATACAGGCTGAAGGGGCAGGATTGCAGCTTGAGATCGATAGGCATATGGTCAAGGAACACCTAATTACTTTGAATGAGTTCAAATCTCCAGAGCCAGATGAACTGCATCCTAGACTAATAAAAGAACTGGCAGAAGAGCTCTCAGAACCACTGTCTATTATCTTTGAAAAATCATGGAGGACAGGTGAAGTGCCAGATGACTGGAGGAGGGCTAATGTTGTCCCTATCTTCAAAAAGGGTAAAAAGGAGGAACCTGGGAACTACAGACCAGTCAGTCTGACTTCAATCCCTGGGAAAATTCTGGAGCAGATTATAAAGCAATCCATCTGGAAGCACCTTGAAAACAATGCAGTGATGACTCGAAGCCAACATGGATTTGTCAAGAACAAATCCTGCCAGACGAGACTGATCTCATTTTTTGATCAGGTCACCTCACTTGTGGACTGTGGGAATACTGTGGACATAATATACCTCGACTTCAGCAAAACTTTGGACAAAGTGCCCCATGATTTCCTGATGAGCAAACTAGCTCAAAGTGGGCTAGATGAAACAACGATCCAGTGGATCCACATTTGGCTACAGAATCGGACTCAAAGAGTGCTTATCAATGGGACCTTCTCAAACTGGAGAGAAGTAATGAGCGGGGTACCGCAGGGCTCAGTCCTTGGCCCAGTGCTCTTCAACATTTTTATTAATGACTTGGAGGAGGAGGTGCAAGGAATGCTGATCCCATTTGCAGATGACACAAAGTGGGGCAGGATAGCTAATACTTTGGAAGACAGAAACAAAATTCAAAGTGATCTGGATAGACTGGAGCGCTGGGCAGAAAGCAACAGAATGACGTTTAACAGGGATCAATGCCAAGTTCTGCACCTAGGATAAAGGAACCAAATGCACAGTTACAAGATGGGGATACATGGCTCAACAACACTACAAGCGAGAAGGATCTTGGAACTGTTGTCGATCACAAGTTGAATATGAGCCCACAATGTGATGTGGCTGCAAAAAAGGCCAATGCTATTTTGGGCTGCATTAATAGAAGCATAGGGACTACAGTGGCTTAGTGGTTAAGATGCTGAACTGCAGACCGGAAGGTCGGCAGGAGAGTAGTTCGAGACCCGAGTGCTGCGTGATGGTGTGAGCTCCTGTCTTCGGTCCCAGCTCCTGCCAACCTAGCAGTTTGAAAGCAAGAAATTGCAAGTAGATAAATAGATACTGCTTCGGCGGGAAAGGTAACAGCGTTCCATGCACCTCGATGTTCAGTCATGACGGCCGCATGACCACAGAAGCGTCTTTGGACAGCGCTGGCTCTTCGGCTTAGAAATGGAAATGAACACCACCTCCTAGAGTCGGACACGACTGGCTGGGGACACCTTTACCTTTAATAGAAGCATAGCTTCCAAACCCCGGGAAGTACTAGTTCCCCTCTACTCAGCACTGGTTAGGTCTCATCTGGAGTACTGTGTCCAGTTCTGGGCACCACGCTTCAAGAAGGATGCAGACAAACTGGAGAGGGTTCAGAGGGGGGCAACAAAGATGATCACGGGACTGGAAACAAAGCCCTATGAAGAGAGACTGAAAGAACTGGGCATGTTTTGCCTTGAGAAGAGAAGACTGAAGGAAGATATGATAGCGCTCTTCAAGTACTTGAAAGGTTGTCACAGGGAGGAAGGCCAGGATCTCTTCTCGATCATCCCGGAGCACATGGAAGAATGGGCTCAAGTGACAGGAAGCCAGATTCCGTCTGAACATCAGGGAAAACTTCCTGACTGTTAGAGCAATACGACAATGGACCCAATGACCTAGGGAGGTGGTGGGCTCTCCCACACTGGAGGCATTCAAGACGAGGCTGGAAAGAGGGATGCTTTGACTTGGATTCCTGCATTGAGCAGGGGGTTGGACTCGATGGCTTTGTAGGCCCCTTCCAACCCTACTATTCTATGATTCTATGATTTAACAGGATAAGCTCTTCCCATCACTGCAATTCCATGCTGGGAAAGGAATAAAAAATAAAACTGCCAGTATCATACTGCCGTTAAACAAATCTATTGTACAACCACACTTGGAATATTATGTACAGTTCAGGAGAGTACCTGCATAAGGCTTTTACTCTGGTTCTACTCCACCCGAAGTCAATTGCGTCAGATGATGCATGTTGCTAGCATCATCTGCTAAATCCTTTTTTGTTGTTGTTCATACTCATTTTGTGCTGGGTTTTTTCCATCACAGCAGCTTCAGTGCAATTTGGCAGTCTGTGTGACCACAGCTGGCTTCTCTGCAGGCTGGTGGAAGTGGCGTGATTGGCAAAAGGGAAAGTTGCGTGGGGCAGGGGCGTGGGGAGAGCAGAGGGCCTAATATCTCCCCAGAAGTAACTCATTGACCTCCGCTGCATTTTGCCTACAGAAGCAGAGGGGTTGGGAGGATTCCTTTGCCAGCCCTTTTTCTTAAAACTGCTCAATCACTGTCTCTCCCTTTAAATATTCATTCATTGCGTCCTGGCTAATCATGCTTACTCAGAAGTAGGGATAGGCCAACTGAGCCACAGCAGTGTCTGCTATTGTTAACATTATTAGTATTGGTGCAGCTGCTGCCTCCTTCTGATAGCGCTTGGCGGGGCAGCTACTGCTGCCGCTGCTGCCTCTGCTTCCCCTGCCCCAAACTCTGGTTTCTGCAGGAAAGCCTCCTCCTCCTCCCCACACACCCACAAGCAGGAAAATCATGCACACAACGAAGAAACT
Organism: Heloderma suspectum; assembly: GCF_057233095.1. Taxonomy (NCBI): domain Eukaryota; kingdom Metazoa; phylum Chordata; class Lepidosauria; order Squamata; family Helodermatidae; genus Heloderma; species Heloderma suspectum. Next base: position 125,806,045 of record NC_139462.1, on the reverse strand, counting down.
GGCTAGTATTTCTGGATGAAGAAGGTTAATGCACTCTGTCGAAGGGGTAAAACACCGCAGTTGTGAATGAAGGAACTGGGGACACTGGTATTTCTGAATGAGGAGGGTTACTACAGTCTGTTAAAGGGCGAAACACCGCCATTGCAGGATTGTGAATGAAGGAACTGGGGATGTGATTGTGAATGACTTAATCAGAGGCTAGTATTTATGAATGAAAAAGGCCAACTAATGCAGTCTGGCAAAGGGGAGAAAAAAGAGGGGAGAGGAAGCCTGCATCCAAAAGCGCCCTGGGAATGTTTACTCAGAAGTTTCGTTCCCCAGTAAGAAGTAAATCTAGCTCCTGTGCAGTCTCAAGTAGGGGATCTATAAAGTTCAGTTGGACCCTGTCTTTCCTAATGGATATTTACTGAAAACTAAATGCCATATGGGGCAGTGGGACTTACTCCTGGGTAACTATTATGTTTAGGATTGGAATAGGGAGGGATAAACCAAGGTTTGCTTTTTCTCGAGGATAAAGAATGGGGATTCAATGTACAAATGTGACTCTGGCTATAAACTATAGGATTTGGGGGTCAAGGAGGTCAACAATGGCATTAATTTTGATGGAAAGGCAGTCCTTCCGCCATGTTTAAAAATGGCGCTTAAACTTTTATCCCTACAATAGGCCATGTAATGTGAATGTGTAACTTATATGGTCATTTTTTTCATGATGTATGCTAGAACGTTATGGTTTAGTAATGGTTTATTGCATCATTCATTGGATGAGAGGTGTGACGTAAACTACAGGGGCTTACTTCAGTGCTTCCGGTAAACTTCCCTGAGCAGGGGAGCGTTGAAAGGGGCAGGGAACAACTCTCTCATTTGCTGAGCAGCACCTATGGGGCTGATGACATTTTTCATGGTGAAATTAGAAAACATTTCAGTGCCATCTTAGAAAGTGATGGAAGGAGTACTCTGACAATTCAAATAACGTATTCTTTGAACTCATTGGCCCCCAAACCCTATAATTTGATACCAAACACAAGACAGTTACTTCTCTGGTTGACAAAAAACTAGTAACCGGAAGAAAACTGACTGCCATTTTGAAAATAGTGCCTAAAAAGGTTTTGTGCAAGAATCAGAATGTTTACGCAAGTTATTATGCTAATCCAATACCACAAGATCACATATCAGCACAGAAAATCTCTGGACCTCAAAATTTTTACGAGGTATAGTGTGGGGACAGGATGAAATCCTCAATGTCTTTATAATCAGAGGCACTGAGTTGTAAGGGAACCCCAGAAGGCTATTTTGACTGACTCCAAGCACATAACACTTATAAGCAGAGCATTAAGACATCAACCCTTCCCTACTATTTCCCACCGAACACCGATATACCACCTAGAGGTTCCAAAAGCTGCTTTAGTTTTAGATTTGCTTTAGATTTATCTAATCCTTATGGAAGTACATAAGATTCTGGCTGGATCAGAACAAGCTAGTCCAGCATCCAGTTTCTTAACACTGGTTAGCCAGATGCCTCTGAAAAGACTGCAACAGTCCTCTCCCAGATCTGATATTCAAAAAAGTATACTACATCTGAATGTGGAAGTTCCATTTAGCTATCCTAATTAATAAAAAGGTAAAGGTAAAGGTGTCCCCAACCAGTCGTGTCCGACTCTAGGGTGCGGTGCTCATCCCCGTTTCTAAGCCGAAGAGCCAGCGCTGTCCGAAGACGCTTCCGTGGTCATGTGGCCAGCATGACTGAACACCGAGGTGCACGGAACGCTGTTACCTTTCCCACTGAGGCGGTACCTATTTATCTACTTGCAATTTCTTGCTTTCGAACTGCTAGGTTGGCAGAAGCTGGGACTGAAGACGGGAGCTCACTCCGTCACGCAGCACTCGGGTCTCGAACTGCTGACCTGCCAACCTTCCAGTCTGCAGTTCAGCGTCTTAACCACTAAGCCACCACGGCCCCTATCCTAATTAATAGCTGTTGATTAATCAGAATCCATGCATTTGTCTTTTTTTTTGCCATCCAAGCTGGCTGCTGCCACCAAGGCTTATGGTGACAAATCCCATATTCATTATGTGTTGTGAAGAAGTTATTTTATTTTGATTTTGTTACTGGAATTTTTACCCGTGAAAGCAAATTTAAAATGTAAACATGTGTACTTATAGTCCACTTATTTAAAAGATGGTGGGCGAACTGTAAAACTTGCATCTATTGAGAAAAAGGGATTAATTGAACAATCACCTGAACAGTCACCCGCTTCCTTTCATCATTAGACAGAGAGAAGAGAGATGCATTGGCCTGCCTGGGCTTGTTTAGTGCTAGGTCTCTGGATTTTAAAAATAAATTTATTCACACATCCCAAGGTCTCTGCATTATTATTTAGAAGTAATATGTATGTATTTAAAACCTTTCCATAAACTCAAGGCAGCCTCCAAGTAAATTTCACTAAATTCTGATGAGACTTACATCACAGCTGGGTACATGTGTCCACTCAGAACTAAGTCCCATTGAATTAAATGGGACTTAGTCTCAGGTAAATGAGTATAAAATTCCGGTTTGATGCCCAAACAAATCAGTGGGAACACACAGAATTGCCCCAGGGTTTCTAATCACATTGGTTTGTCATGACAGAAACATGTTACAATCCAAACTGTCTGTCTTACATGTCTTTTGGTACAGAATGAACAGAGAGCCAAAAATAGCCAAGTGATCTCAATCATGAAAGCAAGTAACAGTGCAAGAATATCCTCTTCTTCCCTCACTCCCCATTGTCACATTTTTCTCAACCATGAGGAAAAATAAAATAAGAGGGACAACTCAGTTTTTTGAGACTGGACTTCCTTGTACCTTTGGATGGCATTTTTTTCCAACAGGGGTTAAAAAAAAATAGAGAAAGCTTCTCACAGGACTAGAACTGATGGATGGAATTGCACAAAAGCAGATTTCAGTGAAACTTCCTAATGGTAAGAGCAGTTGGACAGTGGAACATACTGCCTCCTGCCCATGATGGGCTCTCCTTTACTGTGGAAGTATTCAAACAGAAGCTGGATGGCCATCTGTCAGGGATGCTGTAGTTGCATCCTGCATTGAACTGGAGACTGGACTAGATGATGTCCAAGGTCTTTCCCAACACTATGATTCAAGACCCAGTATGGTGTAGTGGTTAGAGTGTTGGATTGGTACTTGGGAGATCTGGATTCTAGTCCCTACTTGGCCATGAAACTCACTGGGGGACTTTGGGCCAGTCACTGACTCTCAGCCTAACATACCTCACAAGGTTGTTGTGAGGATAAAATGGAGTGGAGGAGGACAACGTCAGCTGTCTTGGGTTCCTTGTAAAAGGGGGAAAAGTGAGATATAAATGTAATAATAAATAAATACATAAGTATGATTCTACGATCTCAGGGGGGATGTGGGTGGAATGATTCTTGACAAATCAATGGAAAAATCCAGGATTTTAACATATCTGGTGTTCAAGAAAACTTCACAGCTTATTCTGAGCATTCACATCTTTATTCAAAGAAAACAAAAGACAGAAAGGAAAGCATACATATGCAGAGATTCCCACAAAATCCTTGTAAGGGGATTCTCCTTGTTCACATTTCAAACAAATCCTTTACACAATATATGACAAGGCACAACTTTGGCTAACACTGATTAGTTACAGAACACTACAGAGGCGGGATGAGCTGTATAATACTTCTGATTGGTTTGTAACTGCCACATAGAAAAACAATAAGTATTAGTTGCCAGTTTGATAAGCAGTTCTTACTGTTCTGGTTATATCTGGCTTTTCAGGTGGCATTGAAAGTTGGGGCTTGGAACTTTCCCCTTTTACCCCAACACTTCCTTTCACCCAGACACAAAGGGTGCAATCCTATCAGGATAGGCGGCTGCCTCTGAACTCGGAGGTGACTGCCTATCCAATGCAGGGCAGGAGCAGCGCGGAGATCGTCCCCTCTGCGCTTCAGCCTCCCTGCATTCTCGGCTGGACAGCTGATTTCGGCTGTCTAGCCACGGAAAGTCGGGGGGGGGGGGCGGATGCCAAACAACTCATAGGAAGCGTTGGAATGGCACTTCCACCCTCCGTGCCCCACCCCACCCCACCCCACCCCACCCCCAGGATCACCCCATTTTCGCTGCTCCGCACTCCTCTTAAGAGCTTGGAGTGCAGGGGCGATCCGTGCTGCCTCCAAGGCAGCACGGGATTAGGTGAAGGTCAGTTCCTTGGAGCGTGGGCTCTGAGGTCGGTTCTCAGGGCACAGATCTATCCTATGGCCGTCTAGCCGCTGACTAGTGGCCATAGGATTGCGCCCTTAGTCTGCTTGCTTTTGTTTACTGTAGTTTGGTACATGCAAGGATAGTGAAGCGTGGGGTCAGAACAAATGTGGGCCTGAATAATGGCTCATGGAATTTTCTTCCACACTGTGAATGGGGACGAGTGTATGCCACGTCCCCCTGCCCTCCAACAAAAGGCAGTAGTCAAGAGAGGAGTTCCTACTCTTTCTAATTCATGCCTTTATTTTGTGTGACTTTTAAAAAATGCTCCTAAACATCTAAATATAGCTCTACCTATGCAAATTCCAATGCCAGCATGCCCCCATATCGAAAAGTTATCCCCATACTGCAAGCTGGGAAAGCTGAGGCTGGGAAAGCGGCTTGCAACAGCCCGTAGTGTAGTCTGCTGTTAACATTGCAGGTTGGTAGCTAGGTGGGCTGATAATGATTTACAACATTTCAGAGCAGTCCATGGTTAATGTTGCAAGTTGGGGGGTTAGGCTGACAACCCTGCAATGTGTGATAATACTGCAAGACAGAGGGACTGAGGCTGGGTTGGATTTCAAGTCAAGAATCCCGCAGAGTAAATACCCGACATTTGCAGCAAAGGCGACACCAGGCTTTTTGGCAACTCCCATCAGCCCTCGTCCTCGCCGACAGTCACGAGGGGCGCTAGAAGGTGCAGGCCGCCCCCTCTGGGCGGCCGCAAGTGGCCCGACCCGCGCTACCCTCTCCGCCGCGTCCATGCGCAGCTGCCTTCCATCTTGGATCGCGGCACGGCTTCCCGCGGGCGCGCTCACTTCCGGGGGATGCCCAACGGCGGCGCCTGAGGGCGCGTCCGGGAGCGGCGGCGCGCTTCCCGCGGGGCGAGCGAGCCTTCGGAGCTGCGCCGCCTGCCAGCGGCCGCGCGCAGTGCAGGCGGCGGCTCTTCCGCCGCGGTGGGGCTGCGCGCGCGCGCGGAGCAGCGCCGGCTGGCCGGCGGCGGAGGCGGCGCAAGATGGCCGCGCCCTGCGCCTTTGAGCCGTGGCTGCAGGGCCGCCTGGAGGCGCTGGGGCTGGATGGCGACGTGTACGGCGGGTACATCCGAGGCGTGCTGCGGGAGGCGGAGTGTGACGCCGAGCGGCTGGAGGGGCTGCTGGGGGCGCTGGCAGCGGGGGAGCCGGTGAGTGCGGCGCCGCCCCCGCAGCGGGCCCCGGCCGAGGAGCGCCCGCTCTCTCTCCCCGCCCCTGCCCGCGCTGCAGCACGAGGGGCCAGGCCGGCGCCAAGGCGGGGCCCGCTCCCCGCGGGCCGAGCTCTTGGAACGCGGCCGACCCGCCCGCGCCGCACCGTCTGCATGGCCCTTGGCCCTCGCCATGTCCACAGAAGGACTGCAGCGGCCGACGGGGGATGTCGCAGTTTCGCCTCGTGCCTCTGCCCTGAACTCCCTGGGTGACCTTAGGCCAGCCTCCCCCTCTTCTCCACCCTCCCCCGCGCCTGAATACGAGGCTAACTGTGGTTGCGGGATTGTTGTAGGGGTTTCAGTGTGAATTTTGAGGACAATCGTTGACAACTGACAGTGCAATCCTATACCTGCGTACTCAAAAGTAGGTCCCATTGAGTTCAGTGTGGCATACTCCCAACCACGCGAGTACAGGATTGCAACCTTAGTTAATAGTTGGGAAAGACAAGTTTTGTTGCTTTTACTACTTAATAAATGTGTTTAACACTGCCCCCTAAAATGTTCTCCTTTCTCTATTTTCCAGCCCTTAAAAAAACAAAACAAAAAAGGAACACCTGCAGCGATACGTTTCACAGGTTGATTTTGTGTTAAGTGCACAATGCCATGCCCACTTACCCCCATTGAACACAGTGGGGATCTACTTTAGACTTGTGGGACTATGAATGCCAACTTTTGTGTAAAAGCACTTTCTCCTGTCAGAAAATGCTGTTCAAGAGTTTCATCTCTCACGTTCTTCAGTCTAGAACAGATGGACAATTTTTGAATTAGGCTCCACACTAGTCTTCAGATAGTCTGTTGTCTTAAAGTGTATTTTGCTGCATGAACTGATCCCTGATTCCTTGATCAGGCGCCATAATAAAGTTGACACTAATGAGCACTAAGAACTTCCTATTTATGCAGTGCCTATACTTGGGCATTGCAATAACAAGAGTAAACACATATTACACAAAAAACAGCAACATCACATTAAACTGTGACTCTCTTACAGTTTTAAAACAGTTTTGCTTTCCTCTGAGTGAAACTGTAGCCAAGTTGTTTTTTTTACTATCCCTTCATTAACCTTTCATAGGGGACGTGATAAAATTGGCCGTGGGGGTGGGGCTAGATTCAGACTTCAAACTGCTAGTTGGTCATCCCTGATGGCATCCCATAAAAGCTCTTAGTGACTTTATGATAGACAAGCCCTTCTCTTTTCAACTGAAAAGTTTTTTCTTAATCAGGATGAAGATGTGCTGCAAGATGTTTGCAAGGAAATAGTTGAGAGGTGGTCAGAGACCCAAGATGCTGGAACCAATGAGAAAAGAGAAGGTATTTCCTGCCATTTCTTTTGGCATCACCAGAGTGCTTGCTGAGCTTTCTGCATGACTTTCAGCTTCCTCATCGGAAACTTTAAACACTTTTCTCCCCTTACTATATCTTGTTCTCAGTGTCTCATTTCCCTACATATGTTTTTACCCTTGATCTCTGGCCTGCTTCCTGGAACATTAATAGAAGATATTTTAGAAAAATTGTCTTTACTATTAATAAACAATATTTTATATAGTACCATCAATGTGCATGGCACCTTGCAGAGCAACAAAACACAAGACAGCCCCTTGCCCCAACGAGCAACAAGTTGACACTGGAGAAACAGTAGAGGGGGGAGGAGATGATGGAGGCATGATGGGTAAAACAATATGCATAGAGTTTGTTTGCATGTACTTAGGCTTTGTTTTAACTGGGTGTGAAGTCTAAAAAGTGAAGTTAAAGCTTTAAGGAAAATACTGGCTTTGAGGGGGGATTTGACTGAAGAGAAGTGTTTTAGAAGGGAGTTCAGGGACAAGGAGCCACACAAGAGCGAGCTGGCGGAAGGAAGCAGGAGACTATTGGATGGTTGACTTGGAGGAGTGGAGGGCAGGAACATGAACATGATGGATTTGTCAAAAACAAGTCCTGCCAGACAAATCTGATCTCATTTTTTGATCAAGTCACCTCCCTTGTAGACCGTGGGAATGCTGTAGACATCATATACCTCGACTTCAGCAAAGCTTTCGACAAAGTGCCCCATGATCTCCTGCTGAGCAAACTAGCTCAAAGTGGGCTAGATGAAACAACGATCCGGTGAATCCACAGTTGGCTACAGAATCGGACTCAAAGAATGCTTATCAATGGGATCTTCTCAAACTGGGGAGAGGTAACGAGCAGGGTACCGCAGGGCTCAGTCCTGGGCCCAGTGCTCTTCAACATTTTTATTAATGACTTGGAGGGGGAGGTGCAGGGAATGCTGATCACATTTGCAGATGACACAAAATTGGGAGGGATAGCTAATACTTTGGAAGACAGAAACAAAATTCAAAGTGATCTGGATAGACTGGAGTGCTGGGCAGAAAACAACAGAATGACATTTAATAGGGATAAATGCCAAGTTCTGCACCTAGGAAAAAGAAACCAAATGCACAGTTACAAGATGGGGGATACGTGGCTCAACAACACTACAAGCGAGAAAGATCTTGGAATTGTTGTCGATCACAAGCTGAATATGAGCCAACAATGTGATGTGGCTGCAAAAAAGGCAAATGCTCTTTTGGGCTTCATTAATAGAAGCATAGCTTCCAAATCCCGGGAAGTACTAGTTCCCCTCTACTCAGCACTGGTTAGGCCTTATCTGGAGTACTGTGTCCAGTTCTGGGCACCACACTTTAAGAAGGATGCAGACAAGCTGGAGAGGGTTCAGAGGAGGGCAACAAAGATGATCAGGGGACTGGAAACAAAGCCCTCTGAAGAGAGACTGAAAGAACTGGGCATGTTTAGCCTTGAGAAGAGAAGACTGAGGGGAGATATGATAGCACTCTTCAAGTACTTGAAAGGTTGTCACAGAGAAGAAGGCCAGGATCTGTTCTCGATCATTCCAGAGTGCAGGACACGGAATCGTGGGCTCAAGTGCCAGGAAGCCAGATTCCGGCTGAACATGAGGAAAAACGTCCTGACTGTTAGAGCAATACGACAATGGAAGCAATGACCTAGGGAGGTGGTGGGCTCTCCCACACTGGAGGCATTCAAGACGAGGCTGGACAGCCATCTGTCAGGGATGCTCTGACTTGGATTCCTGCATTGAGCAGGGGGTTGGACTCAATGGTCTTGTAGGCCCCTTCCAACCCTACTATTCTATGATTCTATGATAGGATATGAGAGCAGAGAGATGTGGAGGTAAGGCCATGAAAGTAAGAACAAGGCGTTTAAGCTGGAACTGGGAGCAGATAGGAAGGCAGAGTACAGATTTAAGAAGGGGAACTGCATGGTCTAAGCAATGACAGCGGGGGGGGGGGGGGGATAGCAGAGTTCTGGATAAAGTTGAGAGAGCCAAAGTGGGACAATGGAAGGCCAGAGGGGAGAAGGTTTCAGTAAGGCGGGAAATAATGAGAGTGTGAATTTTCCCTGAGGGGGTCAGAGAAGAAGCACTGGATTTTCACAGCTGAACAGAAAGAAGCTATTTGACTTGACAATAAACAATATGGGTAAAAAAAAAAGAAGAAGAATCAAAGATAATATCAAGACTTTGTGCCTGATCAACAGGATGGATAATGGTGGTAATGGATACAGACAGTATATCAAGAGAGGAAGCATTGGGAGGAAAGATGAGGTTCAGTCTTGGATATACTGAGCTTAAGATAGAAATGAAACATCCAAGCAGAAATTAAATGGTGGGGGAAGGTTCTGCAATAGATCTGGTGTCAATGTATAGATGGTATTGAAAGCCAATTGTGATTCTATATCATAATTACCAAAATATGATAGAAACTGTCTGGCTTAATCAAATACTGAAGATGGAAGTTTTGCAGACTGTTAAAGTTTTAACAGGTAACAAATCTCAAGGGCCTGACAGATTTGCTGCAGAATACTGCAGTTTCTACCTGAATATATTTTAGTACACTCACAGGTGCAATAAAGAAAATGGTGATTTGCAGATTCATGAACAGAATCTAATGTTGTCTCACCTTGGTCCCCTCACCAATGTTAAGCATTCTGCTGCCAATATCATTCACTTGTGTCATCGTTCTGACCACGTGACATCCTTCCTTAAATACCTACACTGGCTTCCTTCCCATTCCTGGGTCCAGTACAAGTTCTTGTCTTTACCTTCAAAGCCCTCCATAGCCTGCCTTCCCCCTGACCTCTCTGCTCTTATATACTGACACATCTCTGTCTGTAACCCTGCCTTTGAAGTGCCTCAGGGTCCTGTCTTGTTTCACTGTGCTTTTTAACATTTACATGAAACTGCTGGGAGAGGTTTGGGCTGAAGTGTCATCAGTATGCAGATGATGCACAACCCTGCTTCTCTTTTCCATTTACTAAACTGATGTGGTTTATTTTATTATTTATTTCTGCCTTTCTGCCCCATAATGGGGCTCAATATGGCTAACAGTAACATTCAGATTAAAAATAACATCATAATTAAAGCATAACTTAAACACAATAATAAAACAACAATATTGACATTCTGAATAAGTGTTTGGAAGCAGTTTTGGATGGATGAGGGCAGGCAAGATGGAGGCACTGTGGTCAGAAAGACTGCTGATCTGGATGGAGGTTTACATCTGATCCTGGATAGGGTTGCACTCCCCCTGAAGAGCCAGGTATGTAATCCAGGGTTCTCCTGGACCAAGACCTATCTGTGGAAGGGCAGGTGGCTAGTAGGGCTTTTTACCAGCTTTGGTTGGTTCTCCTTATCTGGACAAAGGGACCTGCCTTCATTTACATAGTGCCTGGTTACATCTAGGCTACATTAAAGGCAGCCTGACGTAGAGACCATTACAATAAAGATAGTTCAAAAATTGTCTGGTAAAGGAAGATGTTGCATGGTGAATAGGCTCTTGTTTTAACATATATAAGCAAAGGAGATATAAAGACAGAAGACACTGGGTATCTATTCAGTTGATGTTTAAATTCATCATTTTTTGCAATCCCAATCTTTGTTATACACATATAGATGTAATGATGTTTAAACGTTTTTTAAAAATATAAAAAGATGAGGAAAGTGCTCTATCTTTAAACCACTTGGGCCTGAACTTTCCTCTATCACAGTCTTTACATTCAGCACAGAGCACCTCCATATACCATCAGAGACTATGTTTGGCAAGTGATGCAATTTTTGTTTGTTTTGTTTAGACATGGAGTTTATTTAGATGAGCAAGTGGGGATAAGTTGGAATAAGTTCTTTATGGTCCTGTTTATAATATTTAACTATTTTGACGTTAATTCTAAAGGTTACTCACCTTTAGCCTTGGGCTCAAATATGGCACTAAGCCCCACTTGTGAGCACAGGGAAACTGGCCTAAGCTGCTGCTCTGTAGTTGCAGCAAGGCCACATTGCTGGAGGACTCAACCCCTGTGAGGGTGAGACCTGGATGGAATGCAGGCTATGTCTGTGGAAAGGCGAACACAGACTTGTGGGCTTGCTCATGGGCTTATCCTTATTTATCTTTGCTTTGTCCTCTTCCCTCCCCAGATGAGATCCAAGCCATTGCCAACATAATTGAAAAGCAGGCACAAATTGTGATGAAGCCCAAGGAGGTGTCAAAGGACAAGAAACTACTAAAAGCTGCCCTTCTGGCGCAGTATGCTGAGGTGACAGATGAAGAAGAATATCCTTTCTGCGTTGCAAGTTCTGAAATTCTGTTGGATCTGCTCTGTGGTTGGTTGGTCCAGTGACTCAGGTGCTGGAGTACATGGGTTCCCTGTTTTGTTTATAGCCCACTCTGTCCCATGAACTGGAGGTAGATTACAGTGGACATGTGTATAAATACACATAGATAAACCCCTATCCCTGAAGGGCTGTCCATCTCTGAACACAAGAGCTGCCATTGTGGGTCAGAGCAGAAGTTCATGAAGGGTAACGAAAGATCGGAGCCTGTCCCTTAAATCAGAAAAGATTACACCTGCATTACTCCATCAGCTAAATAATAGGTTTTGTCATCTTCAGGCATACGTGATTGTTTTAGCAACCCATGGTTGCTATATACCCATTTGGTGAAAGCAAATAGAGCAAAGTAACAGAAAGATAACTAACTTAAGAAACAGCTTGCTTCAAGATACTGTGGTGGACACTAGTATAGATGGCCTTTAAAACTGACTAGACATACTCATGGAGGACAAGTGATTGTCTATCTGTGATAGCCAGAAATGAACCTTCCATGTTCAGAGGCAGGATATATCTGATTGCCAGATGCTGGAAATGAGCAAAGGTTGGGTATCTCCATCTTTCCCATCTTGTTATAGCAAACAGAGGATGGAAAAGCTGTAAGCAAGAGTCTTCAGAGTATTCTGGCAGTAAGGGGAATGGAACCTTCGTGCCCTGTGTCCTTTTCCAAGGCTTGTAGTCATGCTGTCTCTTACCCATAACTTCTTTCCCACTCCTTATCCTGAATATCAAAATCCCTTTAACTCACCATACTGAAACAGATGCACAAGATGACCGTGGGGCAACTGCAGTGACGATCAGCTCCAAAAAATGTATCCTTTCAGAGATAGCCTTTTGAGGCCACCCTTGGTCAATAATGCGAAGAATGGAATGTTGACTTGTTTCAGAGCAAGATTAGCATTAATTCGTATGCAGTACAATTAGTATTGTGTCTGTGCAGTAGAATCTTAATATAGTATGGAATCTCTAGTAGAGGATGTTCTTAGGATCTTGGGAGGGTTGGGGAGAAGTGCAATCCCACTGTTTGCTGTTGGTTTGCAAGTTGTAGGCTCAGTTGTTTTATATCCATTGTTATAGGAAAGATTTACCTGCAATTCGATGCTGGTCCAACTTCACTTTATGTCTTCCTGAAGAGATAAATTGGATGGGCAGCTGCAGATCATACTACTACTGATAATGATTTATATAGTGCCTTCTAATTAGCAAACTGCTCTGTAGTCTTCATTGTATTTCTTCTCAGAACAAGCTTGGTAGGTTGAGGAAGGTCACTGTTTTCATTGTACAGATGAGGAAAGTGAGCCTGAGTTGGCAGTTGAATGCAGGAACTTCAGGTCCAGATCTTTTTCTGGTGTACTATATTGGATCTGAGTTCTTACACCTCTCTGTCCTGGTCACATGGCTTGAGGCTTCTGTTGTGGGAAAAATAGTACTGTTGAGGTGAACTAATGATTTCTGTGTGTGTGCGTGTGAGAGAGAGAGAGGAGTCCCTTGTTCTCCTCAGCTCCCTTATCAGCTTTGTTCAAAAACACAAACCTGGAAGATGTTATGAATGCGCGGAAGCTGGAGAGGGAGCATCTACGTGACGAGTCGCAGCGAAAGAAGGAGCAAGACAAGCTTCAGCGGGAGAAGGACAAGTTGACTAGGCAAGAACGCAAGGAGAAAGAGAAGAAGAGGACACAGAAAGGCGAGAGGAAGCGATAGCAGCTGGACTTTTCTCTCTTCTCCCCCACCCCACATGCACACATACACCCACTGCGCTCAGCAGAAGGAACCCCTTTTTGAACACTTCAGGCGTTGTTTTTAAAGCAGCAACAAGTCCAAGGATTGGGGGGAAAGGGGGGAGTTTTTTAACTCTCACCTGAAGCACTGAAAGAAAACTCTGTTTATACACATCTTGTTGAGTGGTCCCCAACATCTGTAATGAAAGAACCATGTGGTGGCTTTTTTTGTCCTTGTCACTTCGTTTTATTAATCACATAAGGAAACTAAATTTGAGGAACGAATCTGAAACTCCTCTGCATATTCACTGAAAGTTGCTTTTGGCAGGTGGGACTGAGCAAAACCCAGTTTCCCACATACATAAGCCGGGAAGGGTTAATGCCTCTTGACCTGCTTATGAATTAAGTGTGCCTAACCTCACTTAATCTTCTGCAGCTGAAAATGACCCAAAGTGATTTCTCCTGGTTGGGGCTGGGTTAGTGTAACTTCAACAAGGCTGTATTATGGAAAGACTCCTGTTCACTCCAGGAGCCAAACTTTTGAATCTTTTCTTTAATCCCAGCCTAAGCATGCTCATAGTCATTTCCTTTGCACGCCTTGTTTGTACTCTGTAACTGCCCTTGAGTTCAGCCTCTCAGTGTGACCACAGGACTTAATGAACACAGACCATCTGTTGCATGAACCTGTGATTCTCCTGGGCTTTGCCTGGTATGCTGCCCATTCTTCATGATCTATACCTGGTACTATCCCTCACTTGGGCTGAACCCATGGTTGCTTCCAGCTGAATCTTTTATTACGCCATCACCCAGGCCTGGCTTGCACAATTATGGTTTGAGAAATAAACCATGCAGTGTGTGATTGTCATGTGCTGGGGTGGGTGGGTAGAATTACCCTCTGCAGTGCAGCTTGTCATGTGAACACAGCCAGGGTGGCTTGTTGCCGTAGGTGACAAGCCACCCAGAACCTATGGGCTGCTGTAGGGTCCTGGGTGGCTTGTCACCCATGGCAACAAGGCACCCCAGCCAGGTTCACACAACACAACAAGCTGCACTCCTGAGGGTAATTATGCTCAATCCCCCAGCATGTGACCGACATGCACAAGATGGTTAACAAACCACTGTGGGTTATTAACCATCCTGTGATCATGTGAACTAAGTCCCTGCCTCATTCATGGAATTTTAGAGGGAGCCCAGACATCACCTCCTTCCACTTGTAACCCTCCAGGGTTTCCCTACCAGTTCTTTTGTCTTCTTTCTTTACACCTCTCCTGTTTACGGAAGGTAGAATAGTTTATTCATTTGTTACATTTCTATACTGCCCAACAGCCAAAGCTCTCTGGACAGATACCTGTTTTGCAGATATAAAGTTCTTTTTAATGTGACTCAAAGCTTGGCAAGGTTAGCCATTCTTTTAAAAAGCAAGCTGAAAATGATACCTTCTCATCTTGCCACTTGGCTCTCCATAGCCTAGGTACTGATTTGACTATACATCTAGGTCAGCCTTCCCCAACCTGGTGTCCTCCAGATGCTTTTGAATTATAATTTCTAGCATTCCTGACAACTGGCCATGCTGGCTGAGGGTGATGAGAGTTGAAGTCCAAAACATCTGGAGGGCACCAGCTTGGGAAAGGCTGTTCTAGATGATAGCTAGTCCCATTACAAAGGCTTAGGAGAGGTAAAATATTAAACGCAACAGTCTGCCAAAACTCTGCCAGTTTAACCCTAAAACCAAGCTTCAGCAGAAATACCTGTTTCCAAATGATGCTCATAACAGACGTTGTTGAGTTATCTAAAGGAGTTCCATAGTTGTGGGGTATTACCACATGGCAATTTAGTGGAACATATGTAGGCCTCAGGGCTTTGACTTGCAAAGCTCTAGATGCCAACACCTTGAAGTGTCTCCAAACAATAGTAAGAATGCACACATGTATAAATCACACTCGGGGTTGCAACAAAATCCAATTTATTGGGAGTAAAATTAGTACAATATTTTCATAACTTGCAACGTATCAATTTTAAAACTCAACCCATCTTTGTGCAGTAGGTACTATGGTATGTTGGTATCTGTCTGCTGCCATATGCAGTTTATTTTGGCAGCGTGAAAAGTCATATCAGTGATCAAAATGGTCCCGTAGTTTCTCTGCAATCTCAATCAGTCCCTTACATCATCTAAAGGCAATTTATGTGGTTTGATTAACACTTTTTAGCATACCAGGATTTCTTAAAAGCTGGATGAACACAGATATATAAAATATCTGTATATCTAGCTAAGGGTAGATCAGTAAATTTTATTCAGACATTATAAAAGTTTATCTTCATGCTAGATGGTTAAAACCCAAGATCTCCTGAGCCACATAATAATATGCTGGTTTAATAAATTACTCGCACTCAAAAAGATAGTGATATTAAGAAAAAAAAACCAAGCATTCAACAGTGCTAAAGTATGCAGAAGCAAACTAAGAAAACAAAATATACACCAAACAATCTCAAACCAAACTAGCTAAAGAGTTAACTAAAAAAAAAAAGGTAAATTCAGAACTTCTTGATACCCTCCTTAAAAGCAGTACACCAAGGGTATTAAAATAATCATTTCAGTTGCGGTGCAACTGTTGAAGGCTCAGATTACATAAATGTAATTTTGCTTACATTTAAATACTTTGAAACAGGCAATATTTTATTGTATTATTTAAAATAATTGGTACAAGTGATTTCAGAAGGGTTTTTTTTTTTAAAGTTCCCTAACATGCATGGTTGGATAATGGCTTTATGATAATATCACTAATTTAAGAAAATCTGGTCAATTTCTTTACTTAAGTTTAGGTTAAGATTTCAAATCCATAAATATTTTTAAATATTTTCATTTTTTAACTTTCATACTGGGTACGTTTAGCTTTTTCTTTCTGTTTCCAGGTACTCATTGTCTAAAGAACCTCTTTTTCTATCACAATCAAAATTTGTCTTACTAAGACTGCATACAGTAACATGTGACAGTAATTCAAATTCATTATTTGAAAACATTTACTAATATAATCTAAAAGAACTTATCACACAGGCAAAATTTTCATTGCATATGCCTGCATTGTGGAGTGGATTTAAGTTCTATTTTAGCAGTTTAAAATATTCTGATTAATTTAACCTAACATATTAATCAGCCTCATCTATATATTGATTCTGAGCGCTGTTAACATCATAGGCTTCTTGTGTTAACAGCTATTCATCAGGTGCTGGATTTAGGATAGGCAAACTTGTGGCCCTTTACTTATAATTTGGACAAAAAGCTTTAAAAGAGCATTTACAATTTTTAGTACAGTGCTATAGTACATCTGTGTCTTATCTTTATTTTTCTCAATGTTTTCTGGTTTCTCTGTGGATCGCAGGGTTGCTGTTATTCATCTGTTCGTACGACTTATCCTCAGGCTGGACTAGCTCTTGTAAAGCCTTCTCCACCTCAACTGGTACAGAAGTAGACATTGTTTTTGGCAAAGTCATCTGAAGAGCACACCACAGCGTAGTGCGAGCTTTGCGTGTTGCTATGCACATCTCTTTAATGGCCAGTGCAAGAGCAAAAACATCTGGGACGGGGGAGAGAGAGACTTCATGAACTCTTATGTACAGTTCAAAATCTCTACCATTTAGGACACAAAACTGCATAAATGTTTTCTGTTAATTTCACTAACCTTTGCGCAAGATAACACTGAACTGCAAGGTATCTGAATCATAAATGTCACGTAAATGTAACTATCCACCCACCCCTACCCCAAAGGAATATAATCCATGTGGAGCTTTTTCAAAGACTCACTGTAATAAAAGGGAGCTCTTAAGCTCACATTTGTACTTTTGTATACCTCCCATTATTTCAAGTTACAAGAGAAGTCCTAGGACAATTATCCTTGATATTTTTCTAAGTTAATTAAAATTTTGCATACCATAAACAACATGAGTGAGTCCACCTTCCCTATAAGCCATGTAATTAATCGAATGAGCAATCAATGGTAGTTACATTATAGAATAAGAATTTGTGAGAGATTATGAAAGTTTAGGAAATCCTATCGTTAGGGCCTACAGCAGGGATGGGGAACCTTTGACTGGATGCAGCCCCTGAGGGTTCCCCATCCTGCCACAAGTTGCTTTTGCTGTTATCTCCCATCAGTGATTGGAAATAAGAGGGTATTCGGAGGTAATTAACCTTTAAATACCCTGCAAATAATTGAGTTGTGGTTTTTGTAGGCATGAGAGCTGTTACACGAATATTTTCTCCTTAGCAGGCTAGCTTAGAATTGGGCTGTGTCTTTGATGCTTGGGGGGGAAATATTCAAATTGGTCAGAATTTCACATGGCCCTGCTAGCTTCGCTTTCTCTGCCCCTGGTCCCATCCTGTGCCTGTAGCTCCACCCACTGCTGGAGTGTGGCCCCCAAGACCCTTCCCATATTGAAATTTGGACCCCTGGCTGAAAAAGGGTACACACCCCTGGCCTAGATTAAATGCTCCATGAGGGTCCCTTGTAACTAGTGAGGGCTGAAGACATGGTGAGAACAAGTTCTTTCACCTCTTACAGGAGTTTGTGGGGAACCTCGCATTTCTTCCTAATATGAGCAGTGATTTTGTATGTCACTAGCCTGATGAAGAATCTGCCACTGACTGCTGTTTCAAATCGGGTGAAGAACTTCTGGCCCTCCTGGGCTTCTAATCCAGCCATCTGGTGTTCCTCAGGTAGCCCCCACCCCCCAGCTACCAATCACTGGACAGCTTCCCCCTCCATTCTGAAAGGCCTCTCCTAAGGTTTAGTTACTTGTAGCAGGAGCTTTAAGTTACAGTATGCTGATTTTTTCGTATTTTTGGTCCTTTGCTTCTGGTGTTGCCCACCACTGGAATGTGGCCCCCAAGAGCATCTCCAAAATTGAATTCAGCTCTTGGGCTGAAGAGGTTCCCCAACCCTTTTTCAAATGATGGGTCAGAAAGGAATAGGGCACAAAAAAAGGAACTATAATTTTATATTTGTAAAGGTACATGATGCAATACCATATGTCCACTCCTTAATTCCAGAAGAAATCCTAATTGAAATAATAGTAAGTGATCTGTCATTCCAAATCTGAACCGTGCACCAATGTTCAGTCCTAAAACCCTTGAAATGCCTGCACAGCCTTGTGGTTTGTGATCTTGTTGATTTAGCAGTCAATCTGTACACACTAGATGAAATATTTATTTGCTGATACAGCAAGTCTTACAGTTGGATTGTAATCTTAAAAACATTTACTCAGTCTTGGAGAAACTACTGAATCCAACACTACTTTGGAAATCTCTTATTAAATACACAAAACTGTCCCAGCTGTGTAAGTTGAAAAACTAATATTAAATGTAAGCCCGTTCTTTGAAGCAGAGCCCCTCACTGCCTCAAAAAGAAAGGGAAGCTAACTTGTTATGGCTGGAGAACAGCCATTAAGAGCACAATCCTATGCATGTTTAGATGGAAAACGTCCTACAACTCTCAGCATTCCCCAGCCAGCCATGTTGGCTGGGGAATGCTGGGAGTTGTAGGACTTTTTTCTGCCTGAACATGCATAAGATTGTTCCCTAAAACATTTTTTTTTTAAAAAGTGCACCTCTGTCAT
The DNA here is from genome assembly GCF_057233095.1 of Heloderma suspectum. Taxonomy (NCBI): domain Eukaryota; kingdom Metazoa; phylum Chordata; class Lepidosauria; order Squamata; family Helodermatidae; genus Heloderma; species Heloderma suspectum. The sequence continues at coordinate 125,787,548 of NC_139462.1, read as the reverse complement.
CTTGACACCGGGGGGCTCCTTGTCTTTGCCGATGTGAAGCATTAACAATTTCATCCTTTCTGCGGGACTGCACAATGTGAATTGCTTCCAGGTGCTTATCAAGAGCAGTAGAGATGTTAGCATGAAGTGGAGAACTTCGAAGACGTTCCATCTTTCCCAGCAGAGTCACAACCTACAAGTATTAAACGACAGTTTTCAGCAGGCCAGAAAAAGGCTGACCTTTCCCAAAGGCAACTGTAAAGTCAAGTCAGCAGTGAGGGCCTTGCTTTAAATCTCCAATCAGAAAGCTCTTAAACATCTAAAGAACCGAATAACTAGTTTCTATGGGCCCAAGACAGCTTTTGTATTTGTGTTTTTCAGACAGCACATCCCAATATCCCTACTGCAAGCTGTTTTTGAATCTAAAGAGTTTCAAACCAGTTTGTGAAAATGGTGTAAATGGAATCTGCTTCTCAACGAAAAAGGCTGAAAGCTTTACTAAGCATGTCTTGAAGTAGATTATTGGATTGTAACTGTTGATTTTATTCATATTCATTCATATTCTACTTCCTAAAAGAAAATTTTGTAACATAATTAATGGAAATCTTGGGGGGTTGGGAGAATCAAGCTATCATTGCTTAAATAATTATCTAGACTTGTACCACTAAATGCCAAAGTTGCCACCTGACAAACTAAAGCTCTAATCTCCACTGATTTCACCTAAATCAGGTCATGTATCCCTTTGGGATTAGCAATGCTATCCAGACACTGAATAGACTGACACTGGGTTAATGTAATGGCATATTGTTTAGGACTGTAGCCTTAATGTATTGCAGAAGCTTAGTTACAGCACTGGTTTAGTTACTGGCTAGTTTCAGGAACATATAGCAAATTAAAAGTTGCGCCTCTACGTAGTTACATCTTCTCCCTTCACTGTACCTTTGCAGTTCGTGTATATATCTATCAACCAAAACTATAATCGCCAAGGAAATAATCATAGTGTTCAATTGGTTAAATTAGTTTTTTCCTTGCAACTGATCCCAAGAACTGTTGTCCTGTAAGTCTTTTAGATGTGGTCAGCAAATTATATGTGATGCACCTTCTGGATAAGTTACAAAGCAGGGTATGCTCAGAAAATCTTCTGTCAGAGGAGCAAGCAGGTTTCTGCTACGGAAGATCAACAGTTGACCATCACTGAATTACCTGGTAAAGAAAGGTATGTCCCCGCCACATCATCCTCTTTACGTTGCCTTTGTAGAATTCTGGGCTGCTTTCAATTCCATCTTGTCCTTGGCACAAATTGGCTCTTTTTAATATGGATCATAGGTTGTCAAGGAGAATTCTGGGGTTGTATGATTAGTATATGTGTCAGTCACTTCAGGGGGCAGTTTATTGAAAGCCATTACTGTGAATACGGGAGTGCGACGGGGTGCCTACTGGCACTGCTTTTATTTAATTTGTATCTTAGATACAATTTCCTCTCTTTCTGGTATAGAGTCTTTTCCTCTCCGATAAACAGAAAGGAGTATTTCTATTCTATTATATGCTGATGATGCTATTTTTCTGTCATATGCCCAATTGGGGATATGTAGACCTTTCAGAGCCGTAAGTTCATATTGAGCTAGGGAAGTTTTACAAGTGACGTATTCCAAAACTAAAATCCTGGTGTTTGGGAAGAAAAAAAAAAATTGATGGAAATTGGATAACCAGTTGCTGGAGCAGGTTGATTCATATAAGTATTTCAGTGTGACCTTTAAAAATTCTGGCTCACGGTCTGCTCATATGAAAGCTACTGCGCTGGTGGCTAATGTAACTGCTAACGCTATTTTTTCTTTCTCTGCTGGACTAGGTGGGAAGTTAGCAACACCCCTGCTTGAGCTATATAAAACAAACTACTGTCACAGCTCTAGTATGGGACCTTCTGGGTTCACTCAGATATTGTGGCCCTGGAATTAGTATAGCAGATATTTCTGTCAAGAACCCTGGAAGTTCCTAGTTCCACTGCAATTGTCCATAAGGAGACAACCTGTTCAGTGGGAACTTTAGATCAGAAGGCAGCTATTTGTTTTTAGCTTACGACCATTTTTCAACAGGCTTCTCTCATTTTACTGGCATTTGAAGACATGAGGGCAAAATCATGGGCCACTAAAATGCGTGAAATCATGTCTAAACTGGGTTTCTCACTGTGCTACATGACTGCAAGGGGCTATGACAGTGCCTATCTGGAAGTCTCAAGACATTTGATTAATACTGTGAAAAGACAGGTTGCTTACCTGTAACTGTAGTTCTTTGAGTGGTCATCTGTGCATTCACACATATGGGCTCTGTGCCTGTGCAGAGACCCATTTGGGAAATTTCCAAAGTTTTTGGCAGGAAACCCCCCTACCCCGCATAGTATATACTGCACGGGTTCTCACCTTCCCCTCAGTTCCTTAAGACCGCAAGGCAGTTTTGAGTCTGAGGAGAAAAACACCTCGGTACCAACAGTAATGTATGGCTGTGAGAGCTGGACTATAAGGAAGGCTGAGCGCCGAAGAATTGATGCTTTCGAACTGTGGTGCTGGAGAAGACTCTTACGAGTCCCATGGATTGCAAGGAGGTCCAATCAGTCCATCCTAAAGGAAATCAACCCTGAGTGCTCATTGGAAGGACAGATAATGAAGCTGAAGCTCCAATATTTTGGCCACCTAATGCGAAGAGAAAACTCCCTGGAAAAGACCCTGATGCTGGGAAAGACTGAAGGCAAAAGGAGAAGGGGACGGCAGAGGATGAGATGGCTAGATAGCATCACGGATGCAATGAATATGAACACTCCGGGAGAGAGCGCAGGACAGGAAGGCCTGGCGTGCTATGGTCCATGGGGTCACGAAGAGTCGGACACGACTGAACAACAACAACAACATTGACACCAAAGTGGGGATGGTGGGAGGGCTGTGTGAATGCACAGATGACCACTTGAAGAACTAGTTACAGGTATGCAACCTGTCTTTCTTCTTCGTGGTCTCTGTGCATCACACATATGGGTGAATAACAAGCTGACTTACCAGAAGTGGGTCGGTGTCTCCGTGTAGTACTGATGACAGCACAGCCCTGCTAAAGGCACAGTCTGCTCGGGCCTGAACATCCAATCTATAGTGCCTTATAAAAGCAGAAGGCTTAGACCAGGTAGCTGCCTTACACAAGCCCACCAGAGGTACCCCTCTTGTAAAGGCTGTGGAAGTCGACACGTCCCTTGTGGAATGCACTTGGATTCGAGGCAGCAACTCCTTTCTCAAGAGGTGGTATGTTAATCTAATAGTCTGTATGATCCAGGATGCTAGTCTCTGGGAGGATACCGGTAAGCCCTTATTATGTCCTCCGTAGCACAGGAATAATCATTGTGACTTTTGGAAAGACTCAATCCGTGATTTATAAAAAGCCAGGGCTCTTTGGACATCTAAAGTGTGCAATCTCTTCTCCAAATCTGAAGTCGGAGAGGGAAAGAAAGCAGGGAGGACAACTGGCTGATTTACATGGAAGTCCATCACCACTTTAGGGAGAAAAACGAGGTCTGGCCGGAGTACTATCTTTTCCTTGCGAAAAATGGTATAAAGTGAGTCTATTCGTAAGGCGGAGAGCTCGCTCGCCCTTCTCGAGGTTGTAATCGCTACCAAGAATGCGACCTTCCAAGAAAGCAGCCTCAAGTCTATGGTATAGAATCATAGAATAGTAGGGTTGGAAGGGGCCTACAAGGCCATCAAGTCCAACCCCCTGCTCAATGCAGGAATCCAAGTCAGAGCATCCCTGACAAATGGCTGTCCAGCCTCGTCTTGAAGGCCTCCAGTGTGGGAGAGCCCACCACCTCCCCAGGTAATTGGTTCCATTGTCGTATTGCTCTAACAGTCAGGACGTTTTTCCTGATGTTCAGCCGGAATCTGGCTTCCTATAACTTGAGCCCATTATTCCGTGTCCTGCACTCCGGGATGATCAAGAAGAGATCCTGGCCTTCTCTGTGACAACCTTTCAAGTACTTGAAGAGTGCTATCATATATCCCCTCAGGCTTCTCTTCTCAAGGCTAAACATGCCCAGTTCTTTCAGTCTCTCTTCATAGGCTTAGTTTCCAGTCCCCTGATCATCTTTGTTGCCCTCCTCTGAACCCTCTCCAGTTTGTCTGCATCCTTCTTCAAGTGTGGCACCCAGAACTGGACACAGTACTCCAGATGAGGCCTAACCAGTGCTGAGTAGAGGGGAACTAGTACTTCCCGGGATTTGGAAGCGATGCTTCTATTAATGCAGCCCAAAAGAGCATTTGCCTTTTTTGCAGCCACATCACATTGTTGGCTCATATTCAGCTTGTGATCGACAACAATTCCAAGATCCTTCTCGCTTGTAGTGTGGTTGAGCCACGTATCCCCCATCTTGTAACTGTGCATTTGGTTTCTTTTTCCTAGGTGCAGAACTTGGCATTTGTCCCTATTAAATGCCATTCTGTTGTTTTCTGCCCAGCGCTCCAGTCTATCCAGATGACTTTGAATTTTGTTTCTGTCTTCCAAAGTATTAGCTATCCCACCCAATTTTGTGTCATCTGCAAATGTGATCAGCATTCCCTGCACCTCCTCCTCCAAGTCATTCATACAAATGTTGAAGAGCACTGGGCCCAGGACTGAGCCCTGTGGTACCCCGCTCGTTACCTCTCCCCAGCTTGAGAAGGTCCCATTGATAAGCACTCTTTGAGTCCGATTCTGTAGCCAACTGTGGATCCACCGGATCGTTGTTTTATCTAGCCCAATTTGAGCTAGTTTGCTCATCAGGAGATCATGGGGCACTTTGTCGAAAGCTTTGCTGAAGTCGAGGTATATGATGTCTACAGCATTCCCACGGTCTACAAGGGAGGTGACTTGATCAAAAAATGAGATCAGATTTGTTTGGCAGGACTTGTTTTTGACAAATCCATGTTGGCTTCGAGTAATCACGGCATTGTTGTCAAGGTGCCTCCAGATGGATTGCTTTATGATCTGCTCCAGAATTTTCCCAGGGATTGATGTCAGACTGACTGGTCTGTAGTTCCCAGGTTCCTCCTTTTTACCCTTTTTGAAGATAGGGACGTTAGCCCTCCTCCAGTCACCTGGCACTTCCCCCGTCCTCCATGATTTCTCAAAGAGAATAGAGATTGGTTCTGAGAGTTCTTCTGCCAGTTCCTTTATGACTCTAGGATGCAGTTCATCTGGCCCTGGAGATTTGAACTCATTCAAAGTAATGAGGTGTTCCTTGACCATATGCCTGTCGATCTCAAGCTGCAATCCTGCCCCTTCAGCCTGTACTTTGCCTTTGCCAGGGGAGTCATAGACCCTCTTTTGGGAGAAGACTGAGCCAAAGTAGGAATTGAGCACCTCTGCCTTTTCTTTGTCATCTGTTATCATTTTGCCATCCTTATTTAATAGCTGAACCACCATTTCTTTCCTCTGCCTTTTACTATGCACGTAGCTGAAGAAAGCCTTTTTGTTGTTTTTAACATCCCTTGCTAACCTCAGCTCATTTCATGAACTCATTCTCAGCTTTAGCCTTCCTGACACCATCCCTGCAATTCTGTGCTATCTGCCTGTACTCTTCCTTTGTTACTTGGCCTTCTTTCCACTTCCTATATGTGTCCTTTTTTTGTTTTCAGGTCATCCCTAAGCTTTTTGTGAAGCCACATTGGCTTCTTCTGTTGTCTTCCACCTTTTCTTCTTGTTGGAATTGCTTGGGATTGTGCCTTGAGAATTTCCTTTTTTAAAAGCTCCCACCCATCTTGGACTCCTTTTCTCGCTAGCATCGCTTGCCATGGGACCTTACTGATAATTGTTCTGAGTGTATGAAAATCAGCTTTCCTAAAATCCAGGGTACGCGTTTGACTACACTTGGCTTTTGCTTCCCTTAGAACCAAGAACTCAAGTACAACATGGTCACTTTCCCCCAGAGTTCCTGTAACTGCTACTTTATCCACTAAGTCATCTCTGTTGGTTAGGATCAAGTCAAGGATAGCCGATCCTCTAGTTCCTTCCTCTACTTTCTGTAGGAGGAAGTTATCCGCCACACAAGTCAGGAATTTCCTGGAGGGGCCACATTTTCCAGAATTTGTCTCCCAACAAATATCGGGGAAATTGAAGTCCCCCATTACTACTACATCATGCTTCCTTAAAACATTGGCTATTTGCTTTTCAAAAGTTTCATCCTTGTCTTCTCCTTGATTGGGTGGCCGGTAGTAGACTCCAACCACCAGTTTCTTTTTATTCTTTGGCTCATTTATTTTGATCCAGATGCTCTCGATGGGGCTACCAAGCTCCTCCTCCTGTATTTCTGTGCAGAGATATGTATTTTTCACATGCAGTGCAACCCCACCTCCCTTTCTGTTCCTCCTGTTCTTTTTGAACAAGTTATATCCTTCAATTGCTGTATTCCAGTCATGAGAGTCATCCCACCAAGTCTCAGTTATACCTATCAGGTCATAATTTCCCTCTTGTATTAAGAGTTCAAGTTCGTTCTGTTTGTTTCCCATACTCTGGGCATTAGTATACAGACATCGAAGACCATGTGCTTCATAGTCTGGCTTTCCTCCTACATGTGTCTGAAGACTATTATTGGGCGCTATCAGATCTGTTCTCTCCATTGCAGTGCATGCGTCTATGTCCCTTGTTACCCCCAACATTACATCTCCCTTCCCCATAGGATTCAGTTTAAAGCCCTCCTGATGAAGTTCTTCATGCTGTGGCCAAACACATTCTTCCCATCCTTTGTGAGGTGCAAGCCATCCCTAGCCAACAGCCCATCTTCCAGGAAGTATAGCCCGTGGTCCCAGAATCCAAATCTCTCTCGTCGGCACCACCTTCGTAGCCAATCATTCACCCGGAGTATTTTTCGTTCCCTTTCTATCCCTCTTCTAACTACTGGAAGGATGGATGAGAAAACTATCTGGGCCCCAAAGTTATTGAGTTTCCTTCCCAAAGCTTCAAAGTCTGACGTGATCTCGTCGTAGCTCCGCTTGGCGGTATCATTTGTTCCCACATGGATGAGAAGAAAGGGATACCTGTCAGTGGGCTTTATGAGTGCAGGCAACCTTTCAGTCACGTCTCTAATCTGTCCTCCCGGGAGACAACATACCTGGCGAGTCTATGGGTCTTCGCAACATACTTGGGTCTCGATCCCACGCAGCAAGGAGTCTCCCACTACTACCCCTCTTCTCTTCTTCTTCTTGTAGGTCTGGGTTTCATCGCCTCTGTTTGACTGACCTTTAGCCTCTTGCATGCAGGTTCTCCTGTGATTCTTCCTCTGCAGGCTGTCCTCCAGTCTCATCTGCAAGTACCTGGAATCGGTTCCACAGCTCCACTGCTTCCACTGGTGCAGAGTGGCGTCTAGTTCTTCTTCTCCTAACTGTCACCTTTTTCCAAGGAGTATCCTCTATTCCATTTTTCTTCACCTCAGCATTTCCCACTGCCTCATATTGCTGTTGCTCTTCAAGCTTCTGGTCTGCCCTTTGCTGCTGTAGTTCCCCCATTCTGTCCAAGAACTCTTCGTGTTCTCTTATTCCCCGGAGGGTCGACAGTCGCCGCTCCAGTCCACTTACTTTTTCCTCCAGCAGCGTGATCAACTTGCACTTGTTGCAGGTGTAGGCCATGTTGTTCTCAGGCAAGAAAACAAACATTGCACACACCTTGCAGGTCACCACCACTGGAGAGCCCTGTCCTTCCATTGCCTCTTTTCCCTTTTTGTGTCTAGCTTTGTGATTGTTCTAGACTAGCCTGTGCCTGCTCCTCTACTCAGTAGAGGTTAAAAGCAGTGTCCCACTGGTGTGGAAGTGTGTGTTACAAGACAAATAAATGAAAAAAAGTTAGTAAAAAAATAAACAAATGTTAGGGGCCTCCCCCTTGACCTCCCCTGCCAAACTCCCCTGGCCAACTCCTGTTTGCTCCCCCTGTTCACTTGCTCTGTTCGCTCGCTCTCTGGGAGCTTGCCTGCTTCTGTAGTCCCTGGACCAGCTGGAGCAGCTTGCTCTGCTCTGCTCTGCTCTGCTCTGCTCAGCTGGGAGGCGGGAAACAGACTGAAGCTTCCCGCCCAGTCAGCTGCTGGGAGTACTCAGGCCACACCCCTCCAATTCAGTTGGAGCTCTCAGAAGCACCTGGTGAGCTCACAGCCAATCAGAAGGATAAAGGGCAGCCCCCTGGGCTTCCTGCAACCCACTTACCTCTTAGCCTCTGTCTCCTTTGTCTCTTCAACCACTGCAACTCCCCTGGCCAACTCCTGTTTGCTCCCCCTGTTCGGTCGCTCTGTTCGCTCGCTCTCTGGGAGCTTGCCTGCTTCTGTAGTCCCTGGACCAGCTGGAGCAGCTTGCTCTTCTCTGCTCAGCTGGGAGGCGGGAAACAGACAGCTGTTACAGACAGCTGGTAGCAAGAAGTTCGAATGGAGCGGACATTAGGCTGTTAAGAACTAGTGATAAGTCCCATTGAGGGATGAGATCCCTCATGGGAGGAGCCAAGTTTTGAAGTCCGCGTAGGAACTGTTTGCATAAAGGGTGGCCGGAAATCGAACACCCATCTATGTTGCCCCTTATCACGGATATTGCTGAGGTATATACTTTTATGGAAGAATATTTCAGTCCTCTACTATATAAGTGTTGGAGAAAACACAAAATATCTGTAAGCAAACCACCATTAGGATTATAATTGCTTTCAGTCACAAACTTTACAAATGAATCCCATTTGGGTGAGTATGATCGGCACGTCGACGGCTTTCTCGCCGCATCTAGTATTGACTGTACAGTTGCCAGGATCGGTGGGGGACAGTCTCTGGACATCGGATCTTCCATGAGCTTCAAGGTATGGAGATCAGGGTGAAGAATTCAGCCTCGATCTCGAAAAATTAAATTGCCTATTTGTGGGAGTGACGGGCAATGCCCCTTTGCCAGGTCTCTCAGTATTTTGAACCAAGGTTGCCTCAGCCACTATGGGGCTATTAAGATGCAATTCGTGGTGTCCTCTCTGATTTTCGAGATCACTCTCGTGAGGAGGGGAAACGGAGGAAAAAGGTAGAACAGCATTTCCTTCCATTCCAGGAAAAAGGCATTGCCTAGTGATCTCTGACCAACTCCCGCTCTGGAGCAAAAAATTTTGCAAGTCATGTTCGCGGGAGTTACAAAGAGTAGGGATGTCAGAGAATTCCTCCATGGACTGAAATGGGATCGAATTCCCTTCAGTCTGTGCCATGGAATCCTCTGTGGAACAGCACCACGAGATCCTGTGGAGCCAGCAGTCATGCAGCTTTTTTTTTGTCGTCCGCAAAGTCGCAGAATTTTCGTAAATAAAAACGCAGTGTAGTATGTTCCGATAATAAATATGCAAGTTTTTTTAAAAAACGAACTGTGCTCACCGCCTTGTTTGTGGGTGTTCTTTTTAAATTGAAATCCTCTGTCTCCGTTTACTTTCAGCCAAAACACTTCCTCCTCCTAGGGGCTTCCCAAAACAAGGCTGTCCTAGGTATGCCTGAGCGATGCACTGTTTGTTTAAAGCAATGCTGTTTTAAAGAAAGAAAAAACCTTTAAAAATGACCATGCTGGTCCTGGAGCCCTGCATGAGGTATTATTCTCCCTGTTAAGCTTTATATTTCCACATCCAGCATTGTTGTTGATGTTGTGAGGCTAAAATGGAGAGAACGACCTCTGTGCATGTCTACTCAGAAGTAAGTCTTATTGAGTTCAATGCAACTTACTCCTACACATGTCAGCACCCCACTTGCCCCCAGCTCAGCTTTGTATTTCCACATCCAGCTCATGATCAAACCTCCTGTTAGTTATCTCACTGGGTGACTTTGGGCTGGCCTTTAACCACTACACCACACTTCTGTTATGAAACTCATGAAAAAGAGACAGTATAATGGAAAGTTCTTTCTGAAGCAGTCACACTTGTACAAATGCAGCATGAAGGGAAAGGTTAGCAATCTTCTCTTTGTTTGAATAAAAAGCACACTCTGCACATGCTCAGGGAATGGACAACATGAGGAATAAACATACCAGGGAATATGAAGAACTGTATTCTTCCATTATGTGTGTGTATGTGTGGGGGAGATTCTCTCTCAATCCAGCTGTTTCCCTGGAAACCCCCCCCCCCCATTCACCCAAGGGTCTTCTGAGATAACTAACAGGAGGTTTGATCATGAGTTGGATGTGGAAATACAAAGCTGAGCTGGGGGCAAGTGGGGTGCTGACATGTGTACGAGAAAGTCACATTGAACTCAATAAGACTTTCTTCTGAGTAGACATGCACAGAGTTCGTTCTCCTCTCCGCTCAGCTTTGACAAATTTGTTCAGGTCCTGAAGATCTAAAATGGGTCGAAGGCCTCTGTCTCGTTTTGGTATGGTGAAGTACCTGGAAAAAAGGCCCTCAGTACTGAGCTTTGGATGAAGGCACCGGATAGCTCCTTTCCTTAGAAGAGATTGTGTTTCTTCCTACAGGACTGTTGAGAATGGGGTGGTCCATACTGAACCTAGCGGTGGAAGGGTGTTGAATTCTATTTTGTATCCTTGACGGATAACAGTTAGCACCCAGTTGTCTGACGTCACTCTCGTCCAAGTCAAGTAAAATATGCTCAGGAGATCTCCAAAAGGTAGTTTGTAATGGTCGGTATGAAGGGAGCCAAGTGTGTCTCCTTAAGGCAACAGAACCCAACATCACCTTAGCATTGCAGTCTGCCTGATGACAGGCTGTATTGATCTCCTGACAGGATAATTTGGACGCTTCCGCGTGAAACATTCTTGCTAATTCTTGTTGATCCTCAGGGAGGTAAGCGATAAGCAAATCCATTTTTTCCCAAAGGAATAACTGGTACCTAGCCATCATTGCCTGGTAATTTGAAATCCAAAGTCCCAATGCTGCTGAAAAGTAGAGGCAGCATCCTACCAGATCCAGCTTACGGCCCTCCTTATCTACAGGTGAGGCATGTGGTTTTTGAGAGTGGCCCTAAGTGGGCTCTACAGTTCGGTTTTGGATGTGCAAAGAGGAAAGAACTGTCTGTCTCTTGAACCTGGTACATAGATTCAAGCCTCTTGGAAGTCGGGGTCAAGGATGAAGGCGTTTTTCATGTCTGTTGCACTGTACTCAGCAGAGGTGGAAGAAAAGGAATGGCTACTGGGGTAGACATGTCCGTCATTATGGCATCGAACACCAGATCATGGAGTTGTTGTGCAGGTTTTTGCACCGCAATGCCCAACGACTGTGCCACTCTAGGCACTTGGTCAGAAAACTCGCCCATGTCCTTGGAAGGCAAGGCTCTATCTCTTGTTGCAACTACATCATCTGGAGATGAGATCGAAGGGGGGACAGAAGAATAGGAGGAAGAGTCCAATTGACAGTCCTCACCAGATTCTGGTGATGGGGCAGGTTGTGTTTGTGCCACTTCAGTCGTACTGTGAGGTGGAATTGGAGGAGGGGGAGCCTGACAGTCCTGACAGGGATTGAGTGTGTGTGTGTGCGCGCGCGTCTGACTATGAGAAGGTAATTGTAATTTGCTCATAAGCAAAAAATTCCTATCCACAAAAGTAACTCGTCCCTAAAGATAAAAAGGCCGCTGTGCTGATAAGACTGCTGCTGAGTACTAACTGGTTTCTGAGAATGCGTAGTGTATTTTCTTTGTTCTCCAACTTTCAGTCTGAATAAATGCATCCTGATTCTTTTATCTGAGACACAGTTTCGTCTGTCTCTCCCATGGCTGTGATGTGCTTTAATAAATTTCTGATTGGTCCACCTAACCTGCCTTGGATATTTCCCTAACAATACTACTACTACTTCCAGACTACTACTGCACTAGTGGCCAACTGTTCCAACATGCTATGTAAATGTAGCCCTTCTCGGGAAGTTGCCCCCGTATTTGTCTTTTGTCTGCTCATATCGTTTTAGATGGTTCTTAACTAAAACAAGATTAAACAGCCTGCAGTGAATGAAGATTAATAGGCACCAACCTAGGGCGAATAGACATTGTCCAGTTGGATGTCAGAAGGTAGAGGATGTGGTTCACCCTCTTTTGGAACACCCATCTGGGGACTCGATACCTTGATCCACTTACGTTGGTATTAAAGATAACTCCTCTTTAAATAAAATCCTATTTTTACTGATTAGGACAGATTATTTCGTGACATACCACACTGCTAAATTTGTTAAGTTGGCTCTAGGGAAGAGGAGGTCTTTTATCTCAACAGATGATAATATGGGCCATCGAGCTATTTTAGCTATTTCAATAATTTTTAATATACAAAATGTTACGTTATTGTTTTCCTACTATATTTAGCCTGAATTTTGTATATTGACACTCTGTATCTTTCTTGCTTTATGCTTTTAGTCTGCAAAAGTAGGCTTTAATATATGCAAAATCCTGGCTGGCTATGGAGAAATAAACTAAACTAAGCTTCCTTACAAAAGACAACCATTGCATATTCATGCTAGCAAAGGCATACATTTCTAAGGCAAATAAACATGACCAGCTTCACTCAGCAGAGGGACAACATATGGATTTGGTTGGGGCAGGGAGACTGGACTATAGAAGGTTGACCAGATTGGTGATGGAAATATCCAGGGAAGGGACAAATACACACATGGACAACTTCAGGTGGGGATAGGAGGTTTGAGCATGAAAGCAAAAGGAAAACACCCGCTTAGATCACGAACTCAAGGAAATGCATGGTGAAAAAATAGCTACACCTTCCTATGAACTATCTTGTCAAAAGGAAATCCCTGAACTTCTAGGGGATGTTCACATGTAACACCAGCCATGACAAAACATGGGCTGTCAGGGGCGCGGAGGAGAGACTGGGCACGCTGCCTGCAGCACACCAGCTACTTACGCTTTTAATCAGCCTACGATCAGCTTGTTCATAGGTTGTTGAGTGTGATATCCGAACCTGGGCTAATAGGTTGTTTAGGGCTAAGCAACCCAGCGGTTAACCTAACAACAAACCATGGGTTAACCGCTGGGCTGTTTAGCCCCTAAACAACCCAATGGTCTGGGTTTGCACATTAGGCTCAACAACCTATGAACGAGGCAATTGTAGATTGAGTAATAGTGGAAGTGGTGGGAAGCAGTGCATTCACTCTCTCCCGCTTCTGCATGACAATCCATGGGTTGTCGTTACGTCTGAACCAGGTACTAGTCTAGCACTCCAATGTAGGTCAAATGACTTGCTTGAACCCAGCCGTGCTAATAAATGATCATAGAATCATAGAATCATAGAATAGTAGGGTTGGAAGGGGCCTACAAGGCCATCGAGTCCAACCCCCTGCTCAATGCAGGAATCCAAGTCAGAGTATCCCTGACAAATGGCTGTCCAGCCTCGTCTTGAAGGCCTCCAGTGTGGGAGAGCCCACCACCTCCCCAGGTAATTGGTTCCATTGCCGTATTGATGGTTTGTTAACCATGAACAGCCCATGAACAGAACCCATGGTTTGTTGTTGGGTTGTGAACTGTGGGTTGTTGTTGGTTAACAAACCATGGTTTGTTAGGGTGGCTGGGTTCAGACAACATGATGACCAACATTTCAACGACAATCCACACTCAGCCCATGAGTGTGGATTATCATGTTGTCTGAACCCAGCCACTATGTTGCATACAAATTCTCTTTTATCTGCTTAAAAAGATGGTTTGGGAAGAGCATTGGGGACCAACGAGCAGTACCGGGGGGGGGGGGGGATACTTAACGACTTCCCTGCTCCAAACTGTGGTTGGGAGATTTTGCTTGGAGAGGTGATCTAGGGTGGGAAAACAGCAGGTGGATGCTCCCTCGCTCCCAGGCAGCTTTTCAAGCATAAAAAGGTCCATTGAGCTCCTATTGCACATGTTTATGTGCAACATATAGTTTAATCCTGCGTTTTCATTTCATTTTTCTATGTAATTTGTTCCAAATAGTTCTTTTACCTCATTTAATTGCTCTCTCTCTACTAAGCATCATATTCAGGGCACAATGGAATCAGAGTAGGGAGGGAACAGAGGTAAAATGATCAGTTTTGGCATGCGCTGCCTTTCTAACTCTTTTTCTCTCTCCAAAGGTCTCTAAAATTAGGGACGGTACTGCTGGGATTTCCTAGGATGTAAAGACCAGGCTGGTAGGGGCCTGAGATGGCTGAAAGTAGACAAACTCTTTCCTTTCCCCCATATCTCACTAACCCAGGAGGAACAAAGGAAAAAATGCCTGCCTATTGGATGGGAACCCTATACCCTTAGCCACTAGAAAAAGCTCTTGCCTTCTGCTTGGAATATCTAGGGCTGGGTTTCCACTGTGGTATCCTTTGGCACCAATATCCCACTGACACCTCTCTTGACACCCACCAAGCTGTCTGCCCCTCCTGATTAGATTTTAAAAAATATATTATTATTTTTAATGGGAGGCTAACATGTTGCAAAGTGAAGTTCTGCCCTCCAGCACCATCTTTATTTGGGTTCAAAAGAGGGGGGGTTGTGTTTTGGAGCTTGGGCCCTACCTCTGCTTTGTACTTAGGTTCTTGGGCAAGTTACTTTTGTTTTAGTCTCACTGGTAGTGTTTTGTGACTGGCCAAGCCCATCATGGCAGCCATTTTATGAATGGACAAGCCCCCTATGGCAGCCATTTTGTGAGAGCATCCATGACATTCTCTCAAAATTCCAAATGTGCCCACTAACCCATAAAGGTTGGGGACCCCTGAACTAAGGCCAGAGTTCTGATGTCCAGGAGAGGCAGACATCAAAGCAATATATGTGCCAATTTGGGGAACAGCAGGGCTAATCATGATTTGCATCTGGAAGTGCTTATAAAACCCAGTCAAAATATGGTATTTTGACATTTAAATAACTCACTCTGGCTTGTTCTCGTAACTGATCCACAATTAAACGATCAACTCTGGATGGATTTGATGTCAGTCTTGGAATTGGAGTGTTGTTAGTACTGGACACTTTCTTCCCAGGGTAATTTTTGGCAAGAGCTGATTCAGTCTGAAAAATATATAATAATTAATCTGTCATGGTAAATTGCTCTTTTTTTATATATACAGTAAAGCAAAGCCCAACTTTCTCAAACTAAAAAAATAAAATCTTGGTTAGTGAAAATCTACAAGACTCAACAACCATTTCTAATTGTGACGATCTTGGATAGTCCAAAGGGTGTTGGGGCACATTGGAGATGGGGGGGGGTGCTTATTGAGTTGAATATGCTACAGCTGAAGTAACAAACTGAAAATAAAAAACCAAATTCTTAATGATTTTATCCAAGTAACTTAGGGCGCAATCCTAACTAGACAGACAGCCACCTCTGACCTTGGAGGCAACCACCTATCCAAAGCAAGGCAGGAGAGGCAAAGGGGGAATTGTTCCCTCCGCGCCTCTCCTGCTTTGCTATTTTTTGCTAGATAGCTGTTTTCGGTTGTCTTGCCCGGGGGAGGGGGGGGCGACCAGGAGAGGAAGCTGCACGTACAACACATAGGGTGTATCGTACGCGCAGCTCCACTCTCCCCGCCCTGGAACGCCCCCCAGCCCCGCTCCTTTTCAGTTGCTTCGAGCTCCTCATCCAAGCACGGAGGACAGGGCTTCTCTGCACTGCCTCCGAGGCAGGGCGGACGAGGGGGGCAATCACGTTTTCCAGGAACCGACCTCACAGCGCGGGCTCCAAGGTCAGTTCCCAGAAATGAGCATATCCTGTGGCCCTCTAGACAGTGTCTAGAGGCCATATGATTGCTCTCTCTGACTCCTAAGTAACGCTGCATGGTGTTCGCTGTTGTTTCCTCCAGAGAATAAGAACTAGCGCTGCACAGGAAAGATACTATTCCGATTCATTACAACTGCTGGGGAGGTTTCCTCACTGACTTTAACGGGCCAAGAATTACACTCAAAATCTTCAGAATGCTGCCTGATACAAAATCCCGTGTAGCTCAAAAGCTTTCATCCTCTTAGATTAATGCCTGTTGGCCCAATAAAAGATGTGATCTTACTTATTTGGTATATCTCAAATTAACTCTTACTTGTTTTTCACATTTTTATCAGGGTTTTGAGGGTTGGTGGATAATATGCAATGTTACTGAGAGGAGGAATGCTGAGGTTGAGGATGGAATTGTGGGTTTTAAACTACCGAGAATTGCTCTAGGGCTTCTCCACACCGAAGTTTTTATCCCATGATTTTACTGGGGCTTCTGCTTCTGGATTCTTTGCAGGATTAAGATCAGCCCTTTACATGCGCTTCCCTTCCCCTACCCTTTCCCCCCTTTATCTGTGAGTTCTATGTTTCATTTAGACAGCCACTAGATGGCGCTGTGGTCTAGCACCTCTTATTATGGGACTTCCTCTTTTCATGGACAAATGGAAACGGATTGAAATCAGATTGTTATTACATTATTTCTGTTTCAAATTAAGCCACGGAAATGCTTGGAAAGTTCAAGAGCCTCCAGTGACACATGTGGATCAAGGAGCACCCCCAGCTATGAATCTGCTCCTTTAAGGCAGAGAGAGAGAGAGAGTGTGTGTGTGTGTGTTAATTAATTAATTATTTTCTATACCACCCAATAGCCAAAGCTCTCTGGGCAGTTCACAAAAATTAAAACCAAAAAGTACACAGTAAAACAATACAAAAATATAAAAGCATTAAAACCACAATATAACAATACAACCAGAATAAAACCTAGCAGCAATGCAGAGATTTAAAATACAGATTTAAAACAGCAAAGCTAAAAGACTAGAAAGCTAAAATACTAAAATGCCTGGGAGAATAAAAAGGCACCAGAAGGAATACAATGTAGGTGCCAGGCGAACCTCACTAGGGAGCTCATTCGTCAACGAGTACACAAAGAGTACTGAACCTCTTTCAGCCTGAGAGCCAAATTCCATTTCAGAAAAGCTCTCAGGGGCCCCATTCATTCCAATGGTAGGTGGGGGCAAGGGTCAAAATACCAAAAATACCAGCCTATTTCAGCTTGAAGCTTTTATTGCCAGTAACTAAGACTTAGGAGAGGCATTTCAACTTTTCAGAATGGGTAAAAACTGCAGAAAAGCCAAGAAGCCACCAAACAATCAATGGCTGGGGGGAAAGAAATGGAGCCAGGGGTAGGGGGCCTAGCCATCTGGGGAACCCCAGACAGCCACACTGGCTATCCAGGAGGGCTGGCTTTGGTTTTGCACTCCTGTTTTAAAGGGAGTACAGCTCCATCAAGAGCTGGGCAACTAGCTAACTCCTGGAACCAAGAACGCTCACCCACAAGGCTCCTGTCTTATCAGTCCTGGAGGCTTGGGAAGAAACCAGGGGAGAGGACTCTCCATGTTATCTCCAGTCACTGATTGGAGATAACAAAGGGATTTCTCTGCACAGTGCTCATCCTCCCAATGAAGGAGAATGCCTTTGTTAGTTTCGATTGGAACTCTAATAACCTAAAGCTGTTCAATTTTTTGGGAAAAAACAAAAATTGTTTTTTTTCCATTTTTTTCTGGGCCTTCACAGCTCTATAGTTACTGATATTGACACTGCTGCCGGTCCAGGAGTCCCTTCCTGGTCTGCAGCAGCGTGGCAGCATTATCAGTGACACGTTGAGTCAAGAGATGGAGGAGAGCTAGCGCTGGTAAAAGGGGAAGCGTCAGCTGCATTTCTTCCACCACAGAGCGTTTGTTGCCCCTCCAGCCCTCTGATTCCCACCTTATGGGGAGTACTCTGTTTTTTTCACTAGAGCCCTATTATTCACCAATCAGAGCCTGGTGCAAAATTACAAAGAACTACAACAAGTAAACCAACACTGCAAAGAGTTAGTTGCTTATATGATCATTAAAGCCAATTACAAACAATACTATCATAAAAAAATTCTTAGATAAGATGTGAGAGTTTGCTACAATGGAAAAATTAACCTATTTGTTAGATCGAAAGGGAGACAAAGATAGAACACATTCATAGAAAACTCGGTTTTATTTCTGTAGAATGAATATGATTTATTCAAATATGTAACATTGTTTTTCAATAACCTAAACAAACAGAAGGGGAAAGAAATATAAATAGGTTTGAAGTTTGATATTTATTATTACCTTTCCTTTATAAGGTTTTTTATAAAATACGTTATGTATGGTAAACTTAAGATCATTAATATAAAATATTATTTTTTTCTTTTTCGTCATGATTAATAGATACATTTAATATTTCCTGTATATGTGTTTATGTTTCTGGCTTAGATACGTTTGAGTTTATATATATATATATATATATATATATATATATCTGTGTACAGTTTTTCACTTTAATCATAGTTTAACTTCTAGGGCTCTTTTGAGTTGAACTGGTGGGAGACAAATCTAATGAATTAAATAATGTGAGAATTAGTCCTCAGGCAGGCAAAGAAACATCACACAGTAAGTATATCAAAAGACAGAAACATTGAATGATCCCATTTATTTAGTTCATCTAACATATTGCCAATATTTTCTGCGGGGAAGGGCCATAGCTCAGTGGCACAGTACATGCTTGGCATGCAGAAGGTCTCAGGTTCAAGCCCTGGCATTTCGAGGTAGGGCTGGAAAAGTCTTCTGTCTGAAACCATGGACAGCCACTGCCAGTCAGAGTAAACCATACTGAGCTAGATGGACCAACAGTCTGATTCAGCATAAAGCAGCTTCCTATGTATCTATTTTGTCAAATATTGTGTACAGTTTCTTATTTTCGTTTACATCCTATAAGACACAAAGCTGGGTCTTCTGAGTATTAGTACAATACCCATCATGAGCAGTTCCTTGAAAAGAGGGAGGACTATATATTTCAAGAACACTGTATGTTGCAATGTCCTGTGGCATTCCTTTTAGTGGTGGCCTGCCCACCCAATGTTTGGACAGGTATTGCTCTCATTGTGAGTGTCCTCAAGATACCTTTTCCCCATAGGAACAAATAGCTACCATTCACTTGTATGAGGAAAAGCAAAGGGGTACCACTGTGGTGGAAGCTAACAGTACAATCCTATATGTAACTACTCAGAAGTAAGCCCCACTGAGTTCAATGGGACTTACATCCAAGTCAGTGCAAATAGCTCCTAAAAACACTCCTTATCTCTGGTAACCCTTGCCACTGATAATTAAGCTTGCTCCTACCTGCTCAGCCCCACCTGAGTTCTATTTCTTGGATACACTAGTATAACAGAATCTTTGGAGCTGGCAATATAATATAATGTACTCCCTTCTAAAGTACTTTGTAATGTACTCCCTTCTAATATGGGCAATTCTTTCTTCTTACCTTTTTCCGTTCTTTTTCCAAAGCTCTCCATTGTTCACAACATTCTTCCAATCTAACATGAAGCTCACTGGCTGACCCACTCCGCGTTTTCATTGGTCTTTGAAATCCAAATGTTGGCATAAAGCCTGTGAAAGAACTGTCTCCATACATCATATCATTAAAATAAGGATACAAGTGGCTTAAATCATCATAGGAGAACAAATCATAGGAATCCATCAGGGGAATGACAGACTGGCCAAAAGGATGGGTAGATTTCAAAGGAAATCTGTTTGTACTAAGCTGTGGGACACTTGAGCTGTGTCTCAAGTCACCCATCATGAAATTGTTTGAAAACCAAGAAGTCTGAGTGCGATTCACACGATTACTGACAACATTATTGTCTCCGCTTCCTTGTCTGTGGCTACTGAAATGACCTTGAGACTCCAATAAGTCTTGGTAAGTGTTCTGCGACAGTCCATCTAGATGTTTTTGTCCTTCCTCAGAGTCAAAATGTCCATTTTGTGACTTAACTTGAACATTATGCTTACCCCCATTTTCAGTGATCCCATATTGCTGTGAATAGTTATCACAAAAACCATTTGATGGCTTAATTTTTTTGTCAATAATAGACTCAAAGAGGCTTTCTTCTCCTACCTTACTCAGTCCTTCTGTATGACTGGCTGACTGAACTCGGTCTGCAATATTGCCATCACTGAAATCAAAACTGGAAAATACCGTGGGGGGTTCCTGGCAATATTTCTGGAGCAACAAATTATTGTTTAAAGTTAAATTGGTTGATGACAACTGAGAAAAATCGTAAGAATGATTGGAACATTTTGAACCAGCAGATAAATGATTATTCAGCTTCATCAAGGTGCCTTGATTCCGAACAGGGACAGAGGAACTGTTTTTAGTCTGTATGTTGATCCATGTTGGCCTTACATTTATGCCTGATGAAATAGTTACTGGGTTTGTTGATAAGATATTCCGTGATTTGAAATATTCTGAATGTTCTGCAGTATTTGCAAAATCACCACTTCCTGGGACAGTTGTGTGAGACTTTAGGGCAAAATCTGATTTTAAACCAAAGTCAGGTGTAAATGAATTTTCATTCACAAATTGCCTTTCTGATATGAGTCCTGTAGTCTTTTGAAATGTAAAAGTCTGTTGCTCTGAAGAGACATCTTCCATTTTCTTCTGGGCAGCTGATTTATTTTGAAAAAGTTTACTATAATTATCTGCATCTAAGGCTGGTAACTCGGATGTTCCACTTGGTATTTTTTTACTCTCTTGCATGCCATAATTTGCATTTTTATTATGTTTCACTTTATTGGGATGAGAATAATCCAGGTATCTGCAATAATCAGCACTTTCACTGTATCTACTAAATTGTGAAAGAAACATCTCAGGTCTTTTTTGGTGCACCTGTGCATCATGTCCCTTAGAAGCTACTTTATCTCTTCCATAAGCATAAGTATCTGCTCCTGATTCTTTTATTGCTTCCAAAAGACTGTTTTGTGGGTTAAAACATGTTTTCACATATGGATAATCTTGAAATGGTGGTGCTTTTGCATTCTCGTTGGTATGAACATTATAACAGCTGATATGATCATTCCTGGAAGGGTACAGCCATTGCTCATCAAGGTCTGTGTTAGTGAGCCCATGGTAAAGATCATCCACTTTCTGTTGCAAAGTTACAGTACCAGTATGCAGATATTGTTTTTCAGACACTGGTAAAGTTTCTCCACCATAAAAAGACTGTTGTGGGATGACTCCATCTATTGGTCTCTTAGTTTCTGACAGCAGGTCAGGGTGTTCTGTAAACCGGGTAGTGCTCACGGGCCATACAGACTTTAAACTAGAAGTGCATGACCTACAAGAATGAAACATTAATAGTTGTGCAATTCCTTACTGGTTTTTATCCCATTAAACTATTATTTGCTTTCATTTTTAGTATGTCCCATTACCAATGTGCTCCCAGAGCTATTACTATCATTTCAAATGGGGACAGAGAACTAGAGACATGTATAAAGCTAGCTCAGACTAAAATATGGGAAGAACAAACAGTGATCCTTGAAGGCTGCATGTAGGCAGTTGGCATATTTTTATTTAATATACAGCCTGATATAAAATATCTTGAACAATGTGTAATATGCTTCTTAGGGAATGATCCTATGGCCCCTAGACAGCATCTGAGGGGCCACAGGATAGTTCTGATTCCAAGATCTGAGGCTGGAAACAGAGCTCCAACCTTGGAGTTGGGAATTGAAGCTCTGCCCCCCTCCCCACCAGTGCAGAAAGAGCCACGCTGGTTGCGTCGCCAAGGTCGGGAACACAACGTCAGAGAGGGGGGAAAGGGATTGTTTGGGTGGGAGGGGAGGAGACTGGAGAGGCCAGGATACGAGCTATCTTGAAGCCTTTCCAGCATCCTTCCCTCTCCCTCCGAGATGCTTTTGCTAGATGGGCAAAAAAGACTGTCGAGTGAAAATGCAGGGTGAGAGGATGGGGAGGAAATGGGGATGGGGATTGCCTCCACTGCTCCTCCCAACCAGCATAAGATGACCGTAAGCCTCCAAGTTTGGAGACGTATTGCATATTATGATCGCAATAGGACCGCGCCCTTAAAGTACTTGCTAAAAATCCATGAAAGGTACAGTCACAAGTTTAAGTTTCAAGTTAGTATGCATCACTGCCTCCTTAGCAACAGAAGCAGAACTTGCAGGCTTCCACTGCTGACAGATGCAGGATAGCTTTACTAGAACAAAGGCAATGGAAAAAGTTGGTATAGCATGTGTGTATGTACAGATTACTACTCTATGTTCAATATTGTACTAACCCTTCAGTAAAATATGGCTGTGATTTATCTTGCTCTTCTAAGATGTTAGACACCAGTCCATATAAGTCTGTTTCACTGCCATAGTCATTTCTTTCTGTTTGAATCCTAAGGACAAATAAAATAGGGTAAGTACTTGCTAAGAATTTCTGCCTATATTTGAGTTTACTCTTCTAGTCTCTCTTGCTCTTTGAACACAAGATGTAATGACGTATCTTGGAACCAGTGGTGCAGCTAGGGCTGGACCCTGGGGCTGAAGTCCAGGGCCCTGCAGCTCAGGAGACCCGCAAATTAACACCCAGAGAGCTGGAGGTGACGAGGGCATCAGAAGAAAACTCCATTTTATTTTATAGTCTTGATGGTTCTATGATTTAAAGTGAGCTTACAATGCACAACTGCTTTATCATGGGTTGAACTTCACAACTGAAGCAACATACAAGGCTAACTAAAGCCCCCCACCCCCACAAGACCATTAAATTCAGGGTTTAAAATTACCTAGCTGCACCACTGCTTGAAACTACAATTTGTTCCATAAAGATTTCACATGTTTACAGGCTATTTGAGAGTTAGTGTGGTCAGGAAGATAAACAATTGGATATGGACCTTCGGGACATAGCACCATCTATTAAAGGAAAAATGAAGAACCAAGATCTAAATCCCTCTATCCACTTGATTGTTCTTGCTCCCTAGCACCCAAAGACCCATTTTACAACCAAGGGCTTGACTAGCAAATCTTATTTTGCTCCAAAAATTTAAAATGTATACCAAGATGCATCCTATCACTCAGCAGTTAAGAAGTTCCAAAGACTAGTATGGATAACATTTCCCATCTGCTAATGATGAGTGAAATTTACAAATGGTAAACCATTTAACTTGTCTACCTCATGTTAGCTTGGCTCCATGGAGACTCAGACTACATGTAAATTGCTCACCATTTTTATAGGCAAAGCCACAGGAGAAACTGAGGGAGCTCATCACTGCAATATCTTGTGAAATTACTGAAGTATAATAAGTCAACTGAAACTCTGCAGTTTTCCAAAAATGATTCAAAATATAATGTATTTAAACAAAAACATCAATTTCTTATTTGCAAGGTATCTTATCAAAGCTGTTACTATTACCAATCTTAAATTAATATTCATTCAGCAGTAACTTGTACTTCTTTTTGTGTATTATAGCAGTAGTAACAAGATTCCCTGCCTAGTTATTAATAGAAAATGAAGTGAATGAGGGCAAAAATATCCACAAGGTATAAAATAATGACATCACTGAACAAGCTGTCAAAGGGCATTTCTACATGAGGCTTTTATCCTGCACCTTTACGAGGGTGTCCACTTCCGGATTCTTTGTGGGATTAAGGTGGGTTCCTTTACCTGTGCTTTTTTTCACCGTTTTTCTTTTTCTGCCTTTCTATATGTTGTTTCATTGTACAGCCACTAGATGGTGCTGTGGTATAGCAGAACTGCACAATTACACACTATAAATATAACGCCATTCAGAAAAATATTGCACTTTCCTCCATCTAAAAAACCCATAATGGTTGCAGAGCATGGGAGAGGCCCTGGAGGATGACGATGTTGTGTAAAGGACCCTCAAATTACCATGAGGAATCACGAGTGCACAATAAAAGCCTCGTGTAGAAAGGCTCAAAAAGGCAGGAACTTCAAGTCCCTAATGAAAAGAAGGAATCCAGTCATTTAGTGGGCTGAAGAAATCTCAAGGTCTAGATGAAACCCCCTGCTCTAAAACTTATTCCACACATTAACCCCCTTCTAGATATAACTAGCAACGCCAGCAAAATTCTCCCAAGCCAGGCTTGGAAATGAACTTCAGAGTACTGCAAAACCTATCTCAAAAGGAGATGTGGATTTTAAAAGCTGAAACTTCCCCTGCCACTTGCATCAAAATCCGCTGCCCTCCCCCATCCTACAAAACCATCTCTGCCACTCCACCCGCGACACCCTCACCTACTTTTCTTATCTGTGTGGAACAGGAAGCAAGGAGAGAAGCATTTTCTCTTTCCTCCACCTCTCCTGTCAACTAAACTAATGGAGTGATGGGGCACAGTAGACTACACTACAGCATAATGGGGTGTGGTGGACTATGGTTAGTATAGTCATTACAATTCTTGGAACTACAGCTCTTGAAAGAACTGCATAGTTCACCATGCATCATTACTCTATTAGACTAGGTGATGGTGGGGAGGGAGGGGCAGAAACAAACTTCCCTTTTCACTGCTCCTATCACCACTCCTACTCCTGTGCCAACAATGCCAAGGTAAAAGAGAGGGGGGAGTGTACTTGGAGGATGGACCAGGGCAGCGCTACACCTGAGTCCTTGGGAATTTTTTCTAGGTTTTCCTTACTTTTTTTCTGAAAACCCCAGAAAAGTCCTGAGGAGAGCCTTGGAGGGTTCACCCATCTCTCTATATTTTCCACATTACCCAGACTAAAGTATGCTACAAAGAGATGGCAAGAACAGAAAAAAGTGGCCCATACAAGACACCTGAATAATGTAAGGAACAATATAGGAAAACCTATAGATAACTAAAGCAGTTACACATATTCTGTATCAGAAAGTGAAAAAACCTTCCGAGTTGGTAGTCAAGCTGACCTGAGAAAATATGCCATTATGACGTCAGATACGGAGTCTGGATGGATTCTGACCATGAAGTAAAACCATCCACAAAGTGTCACTAATTATTTTTAAAGAATTGTAGACTTCAATCCTGTAGAGATTAGTAACTATATAATCAAAATAAACCATATAATGTTCTCATCCTATTCAGTTAATAGTTAGACCCATATACCTGTTCTTTACACTAATCTGAGAACTAGGGGGTTGTTTAATATCATCTGCATATGTAGACCATGGAACATAGAAAAGAGAAGAATCAGCATGGTTTGAACATTCGGAGGCTGTAGGAAGTGAAGTACTGTAATTCTGCCGTAAGTCTACATTCTCTTCACTCTGTATTTTAAATGCAAGAAGGGATAATATAAAAATCAGAATGTTATTTATTTTATTGCACAAATGTCATAACTAGTTTCCCAATTGAGAATAATTTGGTTGTAAAGGGCTAAGAGGCCATCAGGTTTAGCAAGTGACCCTAGTAGCACACTGCTAAAGGGATACTGCTCAACCCAGGTAATTAGGCAGTTTGAGTGGGGAAAAGATCCTTTCCTAATGGGCCACAGCAAAAGCATATGGCAACGGTCACAAAAATACCCAACTCCTGCTTTAAAACTTATTTATTCCCGCAATTCCAAGGCTAATATTCAAACATTTTACATCTTCTAACAAAATAAGGACGTAAGAGTAAAAATGTAACATTCTCAAATTAATCCCTGAGGTGGTAGTAGTAAGCAATTCATTCTGAGAGTTAAGGGGCTTTTATTGTTGATGCTGAGCACAGCAGGATCCTGCACAGTAGCGGAGAATTTAAACTTGTTAGATCTCAGACTCGGGGGCCAAATCTGTCTCTCCTGGGTTCCCCAGATGGCCAGAACCCCTTCCCCTTGTCTCCCACCTCCAATCATTTAGTGGTTTCCTGGCTTTTCCTGTTTTTTCACCCATTCTAACAGGTTGAAATACCTCTCCTAAGACTTAGTTGCTGGCAGTAAGAGCTTTAAGCTAAAATGTGCAGGCATTTTTGGCCTCACCCCTTTTGCCTTTGGCTCTGCCCACCACTGGAATGTGGCCCTCTGGGAGTTTTTCTGAAATGGAATCGTCCCTTGGGATGAAACGTTCAACACTCGGGCTAAAGCCTATTACGCAATACTTTGAACTACATTCTGTTCTATCTGGGTTTCATTTCTTTCTAAAGCATCTAGTATGTTATCAGTTATGCTTCATTTCTTCTCTTTCCACAACTAGAAGTGATTTGTACATCATATGATCTCAATCTAGCAAACAGAATCCATATGCAAAACAGATTGTATGTAAGAAGTCTGCTGTCCAGGGAACAAAAGAACACATCCAACAATGGAGGCTACATTGCATGCCTTATTTTATATAAAACATTGCATGCCTTACTCCATGAAGGTTGTATACAGGTTTGCACACAAGGCATTATTCCTCCACTGTGCAGTGTTTTCCTGCTCCTGTGGTTCTCTTTTATGAAGGCTTGTTTTCAAAAGCATTTGACTGCATTGTCCAAGATCCAAGTGCACCTGTCCAAGATCAATGAAGATGAGAAACGAGATACATACTCTCCCTCACTGGGTGGCAGCCATTCCATCAAGCTGCCTGAAATGTTTCCATCTCCATTGGTCATTATAAGAACTGTTAACTCTGAGAACTGGTGCCTGAGCTTGCTTTTTCCCCTCCTCCCTTCCCCATCCTTTTTTTCCCTTGCGTGTCACATGTTTTAGTTTGTAAGCATGAGGGCAGGGACTGTCTTACTACTGATCTTTGTAAGCCACTATGGGAGCCCCTTTGGCTGAAGAGCAGGGTAAAAATGCATAGGAAGCTGCTTTATACTGAGTCAGACCATAGGTACATCTAGTCCAGTATTGTCAATACTGACTAGCAGCTGCTTTCCAGGGTTTCAGGCAGGATTTCTTCCAAGCCCAACATGGAGATGCTGCCAGGGATTGAACTTGAGAGCTTCTGCATGCAAAGCATATGCTCTACATATATTTGCATTTATAAAATATTTTAATGAGCAAAGTATTTCACAATTTTCTTTACTCTGTCGTTTAAAACATGAACTTGAAATTATTTCCAGTTCTGTATGCCAACATCGAGTTTTAGGTAACTTAGAAAGCTGAAGTCAGTCCTGTCTAACTATCGGTACCAATAGCTGAGGAAGTATAGCTGAAAAGGCAAGCCCAATGCCAACACTTCATGGCTGAACGGAAATATGAAAATGTTTAAAGTAGCTATAGTTGTAAAAATTATTACAAACTATTCAAAGGTACATCCACTTGTTAGATCGACATGTTATATCAGACCTGATTAGTAGTACATCTGAACGTGCTACGGATTCCAGAGGGGTAGCCATATTAGTCCACTGCAGTAAAAACAACAGAGTCTTGTGGCACCTTAAACACTAACACACTTATTAGAAGTGAACAGTGTCCATGAAACCTTATGCCATAATAGTTTTGTGAGTCTTTAAGTTGCCACAAGAGTCTGTTGTTTTTGCTGAACTTCCAAATATCTCTATACACTACGTTAGCCATAAAAACTGTGGATTCATTAAACTCGCTTTCTTTTAAATTTCCTATGTTAGGATGCCTAAAAATGATCCACCAAAACTAGATGGCTAGCTGAGAGGCAGATGGAGGATTGCTGAGGACTTCAGCTGTCCAGAAATTTATTTTTATAGTATATATGGAACCAGAAGGGACTACAAGACAATGTACTCAAGCCCCTCACCAGAAGACAGGGCTATCACCATTTACAACTATTCTCTCTACTTCCCTGATATCATATTTGTCTAGTGCTTAGTACAATAGGTAACTTATTGCGACAGTTGTCATTGTTGCAGCATTACAAGAGCATAATAACCACCCTACTGGATCAAACCAAATGTCCACCTAGTTTCACACAGTGGCCAGCTAGATCTTCCAGGAAGCCCACAAGCAGGGCATGAAAGCAATAGCTCTTCCACAGTGTTGTCCCCACCCTGCCCCACTCTAGCAACTGGTATTTAGTGGCATACTGCCTCTGAACCTGGAACATTAACCTACATAGCTGCAACAGTACATCATGGATCAGCTCATCATGCTTCCTTAATACCTTTTTGCTGGTGTAGCAGTGTATTGGACAGAACTGTATCTCTTGAGGTGTGAAGATTTAGGAATCAAAACAACTATTCACAGATAATATTTGTTACTTCTATAGATGTTTGAAAATAAGGAAGTCTGGGACTCAACAAAACCTGGATGAGAGGCCACCTTGGAAGCCCAAATATACAGTCTGAACTTAGAGAAGTAACACATCAATAGAGCTATCTCCCATTCAAGCACAGGAACAGGCATATGCCCGTGATTGTTTATCTAAGTTATTATATTTGTTTTTGTACATGCCAAGCAAGTATGTTTAAGTTAAAATTCAGGTATGTTGAATTCTCATATAGCTCTCCTAGAAGTGGAGTAACAGCACATAAGAACAAAACACGTAAAAAAGTGGCAGATTAGAGGGAAAGTGTTTCATCCAATTCCAATCCTTCCTAGCTCTTCAGGATGTGATAGACTCTATGCAGATAGCTGCTTTCTAGCAGCATATGATGCAGATGTAGAGCAAGGCAGGAGCAATACAGCCAGAATACTAAGTGTGCAAACGGATCCAAAGTGTGATACTTACTTTAGATATTAACCTGTTGTCACTCAGGTACAGAAATCACATGAGAACAATTGCTATTGCATTTCAAATACAATGTTTATTATGAAGTCAGTATAATCAAATAAAACCATACTACTGCCACACAATGCTTAATTACGCTTACTGTCTAATGTATTTCTGAAGGAAAATTATCTCTAGTAAAAAAAAACTGACTGAACCTGCAATTTGTAGCAATCATAGAAGGAGCTGCAACCTGTCATGATAACGTTATTGAACACATCCGTCAGTCTTCCACTGGACTCTGAACTATTCCAATGGCTGCTGGTGCCTCTGAAAGCTACTTTAGGCTGAGACAAAACAATAAAAGTAGAAAGACAAACAAAGTCAAACCCACATCTAGATTGTTTACTTTATACTGATCCCTTCTCTTTTTTTTTTTTAGTTCTTAGGTTTGCCTACACACTCCACTATGCTAAGTTTCAGGGAGTTTAAAACACACACACACACACACACAATCCCCAATTTCTTCCTCATATTGAGGACTTATGGCAAAGTAATGTACGTGAATAGAGAATTCCACAGTGGCTTTTGTATCTTCCAACATCTGGGCCAACTCTTGTGCTAGATTGTGAGCAGAAAGTTGTCAAGTTCACAAGGGCTGAGGTGGCTGATAGCAAAGTGAATCACGCTTTTTAAAAAAATCCAGGTTTTATTCAAATATGCATTTATAGCACTGAATACAGACCAAAGTCACTTGAGCCAAACATTTCCCACAAAGGAACGACAGAAGTGGAGGGCAGACTGAGAGAAAGCCTGAATAGGCAAACAGTTAGTTCAACACAACCAAAAATTCTGGTATCCCAGTCGTACGGTAAACCAGTATAGTCACTTCCCCTGCTTTTACACTCTGTCTTCATCTTCTACCTGTGTTTTCTTGCTTAGACTTCACAGCCCATGACAAGTTTATTCCAGATGAGGCTTTTATAGTGCCATCGCCCTGCCTCCTTCATGACCCTGTACAAGGGGTCCAGACAATGACATCTTGCACTTGTAACCCAGCTGTGTTGTCCCACCACTTCTTTTGTCTTTTTCCTTATGGCAGAAAATCCGTTAAAGAAAAAAAGATGGAATTTCTGCATAATACCTTCTGATTAGTACTGCTAGGCCAGACAGATCGGAAAGCAACCCAAGTTCTTCTATTCTTTATGCTTCTTTCCCTTTTCTTCTAGTCGTTATACTTTCCCCTATTTATCTCTTCT
The DNA here is from genome assembly GCF_057233095.1 of Heloderma suspectum. NCBI lineage: Eukaryota > Metazoa > Chordata > Lepidosauria > Squamata > Helodermatidae > Heloderma > Heloderma suspectum. The sequence goes on along the minus strand of NC_139462.1, from coordinate 125,757,996 downwards.
CTCTGACTTGGTGCTTTGCCTCATTCGCTTTCCCATACCTTGGGTCCTAGAGCTAACAACCAGAACGCAATGTGCGCCAATTCCATCTTTTCTTTCTTAATAGCTATTCCATGGCAAGAAAAAAGACATGAAGCGGTACGAAGCACAGGAGGGTCTCAGGAAGAAGACGAGTCGTCTGGACCCCCGTAAGATTCCGTGAATGGAGCTGCGTGATGGCGAAATGAAAGCCTCGCCGGGAAGCACCCTTGAAAGTCCGGTAGCCTCAAAAGCAGCCCTCACGGCTTCACTCCCTTTCAGTCGCTCTCCGTTTTCTGACATTTCCTACCCACCCCACCTTCTTTCCGTGCAGCGGCGCCCTTCCCAATAGCCTCTCCCATCCGCGCGCGCTCTGCGTCCTCCTCGGGCGTGCGGCGCCGGCCCGTCACCTGCCGCTCTACGCGCCGCTCGCCCCCTCCAGCCGCCGCCGCCGCCCCCTCAGCCCGCGGCCCTGTCGGCACAACGCTCCCCCCGCTCCGCCCCCATCGCCTTCCCTACACGGGTTTAAGGGCGCCTCTCGCTCCCCTCTTCAAGAGGAACCGAGACCCACAGAGAGGCGCCGCGGGGTCCCCGCCATGAGCGGGGCTGCCGAGACTTGTCCTGCCGGGAGCGGGGAGGAAGAGATGCCGCGGCAGCCGTTAGCAGGCCTGACAGACGGGGAAGGGCGGCCCGAGAGAAGGAAACGACCCACAGGGACTCCCCCCGGCGTTGCTAAGTCTGCCATCCCATTGGCTATCGCTGATAACAAAATAGCCAATGAAAAGCTGTTATTTTCCATCGCACCCTCCCCCACGTCCTCCTCAAGTCTGAAGACATACAATAACGAGGATACGGAACTCAGGGTTACCAATAGAGGGCGCCCTAGGACATCTCTTCTTTTCCGTTCCTGAGCCCCTGCCGCGTCACTTGGTGATCGTCACTGTCTCTCCCGGCAGAGATGAACCAATCAGGAAGAACTCATACGGTCACCTCCTTTTCTCACGTCGGCGTCGACTTCATTATGCATTGTGTTGTACTCGCGCCAGTCCTATCTTCTCCGTTCTTTGTTCCCGCCCACTCCCTTAGACAGGGAGACCCCCGGCATGCGATTGGACGCGGTGTCGCCTACCCAATGAGAAGCCGGGAAATGGGTTTGTTCACCCGGTGATAAGCAAAAGGCGGTTGGAGTAGTTTCAACCCTTTTCCCGCTCAAAAATAAATGTATAAATACAATCCGTGAAGTGGGGCGGGGGAGGGGTACAGAGAGCAGGACAGGTTGAGTAACAGAGTTTTAATAGGCTGAACTAAAACGAAAACAAAGGCCTCCGCGGTTGGAAAATGTTTGGTTCCCCTGACCATGAAGGAGGGGAGCTGTAAAAGGGGAGTCTGCGTTAGGTAAAAGTGGGATCCGCAAAATCAAAATCATGATTTCATACGGTTCGTAAAGTGGATATCCCCCAAATTGCCATCCAGTCACAGAGCACATCTGCCTCCGTGGACTGAACCATAAAAATTTCAGATCACACAAAAATGTGGATCTGAGCCCTGGATCCACATGGATCCTTGTGATTTTTACAGGAAAAATCCACCAAACCACGAGTCACATCACAGATCACATCTGCCTCTGCTACTCCTTGTTATGTCCACGGTGCAAAAACATGGATCCGAGGCACGGATCTTCATGATTTTTATAGAGAAAACCTGCCAAACCACAATCAAATCACAGAGCACATCTGCTTCCATTGACTGAACCATAAAAATCATAGATTCTATGTATTATTAATTTCATTTCTATACCGCCCAGTACCCCAGGCTCTCTGGGAGGTTCACAACAATTCATAAAAATAAATACAAAAACCACAACATTATAAATATTAGAATACAACATTATAATAAAATATGGTCTAAATTTTTTTTTAAGATACAAAATGTAGAACAATTAAAAAGCTTAAAACAATTTCAGTTCACAATTTCAATAACAGACCTGTTCAAGACAGCTGACATAAGTGCCCCATAATATGCCATTAAATGCCTGGGCGTAGAGGGCAGTCTTAACCTGGCGCTGAAAAGATGACAGTGTTGGTGCCAGACAGGCCGCACTGGGGAGCTCATTCCAGAGAAGGGGGGCCACCACTGAGAAGGCTCTCTCCCTTGTTGCCACCTTTTGGGCCTCCCTTGGTGGAGGCACTTGGAAAAAGGCCCCAGATGTTTATTGTAGTGTCCGGGTAGGTTCATGTCAAGAGAAGCGTTCCGTCAGGTATTGTGGCAGTATCAGTGGAATGAGGACAGCCTCAGTGTCCTATAATCTTGTGATGCCAGGATTGCCAGGGCTAATCTGTCAGCAGTGGCATGGTGGAGAGAAAAGTCCTGCCTGTTCACTGGAAAACTCATTTGAACTGTGCCTATCAAGGCTGACTGGCTGACTTACACCTTGATCCAAACATATGTGCTAATAAGAGCCACTGTGACGTAGTGGTAAGAGTGATGGACTTGGACTTGGGCGATCCAGTTTCTAGTCCCCACTCAGCCATGAAGCTCACTTTGGGCCAGTCACTGACTCCCAGCGTTACCTACTTCTCAGGGTTGTTGTGAGAATAAAATGGAGAGGAGGACGTCCCTGTAAGTCATGGCGCAAAACTATGGATTCGAGGCATGGATCCTCATGAATTTTATATGGGATCTACATAAAACCATGATCAAATCAGAATTCACATAAGTGCCCGTGTACTGAGCATTCCCTGTAAAAATCATGAGGTTCTATGAAGATCTGTGCATTACGTGCATGTTTATGTGCCATGATGGTGCCATGAAACAATAGATCCATGTTTTTTATTTATTTACTATATTTCTATACCACCAAATAGCCAAAGCTCTTGGGGTGGGGGGTGCAATCCATGGAGAAGGATTATTCTGTGATTTAATGGTGATTTGGGACAGATGCTATGTAACAATCAAGAGATCTATGTGGATCCACTCCTCAGATCTATGTTTTGCACCATACTAGCACCATGAAAATTTTAGATTGTGATTTCCATGGGTCATCTCTGGGCATGGATGTCATCTCTGATTTGACCTTGATTTGGGGGGATCCCATGTAAAAATCTAGAGGACCCTTGAGGATCCATGGCCCCAAACTATGAAGTAAAGGATCTGTGATTTTTATGGTTCAGCCCATGGGTGCAGATGTGATGTGTGCTTTAAATATGTTTTTTATGGCGGGGTAGGGGATCCCATGTAAAAATCCTGAGGATCTGGAATTAAGATCTAGGTTTTTCTGCCATGGCGGTGCTGGAAAGCACGGCACATGTGATTTTTACAGTCCAGTCTGTGGATATGGATTTGAACTCTGATTTTACAGTGGTTTTGGTGGGGAATCAAGCAGATTAACAGAGAGTGGTGCCTTCTATTCATTTTTTTTTTTTTTTTGGTGCCATGGTGGTCCAGTGAATAAATGGATCCATAGTTATCTTGGTACAACCCATGTGTATGAATGTGATCTGTGGTTTGAAATTCATTTTGATGGGAAAATCTGCAGGTTCCATGAGGATCCAAGCACAAGATCCATCTTTTTATGCCATGCTGGCTCAGTGAAGATCAGTGATTTTTATGGCTTGGTCTGTGGCCACATAAAGGAGCTGTGATTTCATAGTGATTTTGTGGGGGTCCTTTATAATAATCCAGAGGATCCATACCCAGGTCCATGTTTTTGCATCAGATCCATGTTTTTGCATCATGCTGGCTCCTTGAAATATAGGATCTGTTATTTTTATTATTTAGTCTGTTGGCATAGATGTGATCTGTGATTTGACAGTGGTTATTGTGGTATCCCTTGTAAAAACCCAGTGTATTCATGTGGATCTGTGCCCCAGACCCATGCTTTGTGCCATACTGGTGCCAAAAAGTTTTGGGGGGAAGAGCCAGGCAAAAAGCAACAGGGTTAATCTGGGCTGTAATCTGGAAAGGGCCTGTGCAACGTGGCTTGAGCTTTTTGTGGGAGAGTGAGATGGGAGGTAGCGGGTGGACAACCAACCCCAGTCTCCCAGCTGCAGGGATGGACCTGGCTGGTGACACCGGTCCGCAGTTTCTTTGTACGCTGCTTTCGCTTGTTCGATGGAGTCCCATAAAAGGTGGTGCACTGAGCACAGCTCCTCTAAAAACTCATGGGCTGCGGGCAATGAGGTTGGCCCAAGCGAGGAAGGGAAGGTCTTGGGATGGTACTCAAAACTGGCAAAAAAGGGAGTCTGGCAGGTAGATGCATGGCAGGCATTGTTATAAGCAAATTCTGCCAAAGGCAGCAGGGAAAACCAGAGATCTTGTTGGTAGTTTACATAACAGCGTAAGTATTGCTCGAGAGTTGCATTGGTGCGTTTGGTCTGACCATCCGTATGGGGGTGGTGAGCAGAGGCATAGCGACACATTGAGTAGCCCAAGTAGCTCCTTCCAGAAATGGGCTGTGAACTGGGCCCCCCTATCCGAAATGAGCCCCTCTGGCCATCCATGGAGACGGAAAACATGCGCCAAAAAGAGCTCTGCTGTCTCCCTGGCCATGGGCAACCCGGCACACGGGATGAAGTGAGCCATCTTAGAAAATAAATCCACCACCACCAGAATGGTATTCTTACCACATGAGCGAGTCAAGTCGGTGATGAAGTTGAGGGAAAGCAACTTCCAAGGACTCAAGGGGGTAGGCAGGGGGTGAAGTAAGCCCGCAGGTTTGCCCGAGGGGACTTCCGCCCGCTGACAGGTCATGCAGGAAGCGACATAGGTCTTGACATCCTGACACACTCGGGACCACCAAAAATCCCGCGTCACCCTGTGTAGGTCTTGGCGAAGCTGAAATGCCCAGCGGTGGGGGCATCGTGACACTGACAGAGGACTTTTTCGCGGAGGGGTTTAGAAGGCACATACACCCAGCCAGAATGGTAAAGTAACCCGCCTTGCAGGGAAAAGGGGGTAGAGCGGGAGGGGCCAGAGGCTAGCCCCAAGTCCTCCACCTTCTCGTGGACAAAAGAATCCTGAGCTTGTTCAGTGCGAAGGAGCTCCTCCCAAGAGCGAGGCACCGCCGCCAGACTTTCGGGGGGAGGGGGGAGAATCAGAGTGGGGGAGGGACTCTCCTCACCCCCTGGCTGGAGGTCTGGCTTACGAGAGAGGGTGTCAGCCTGCTGGTTGTCAGTGGCCTTCACAAAGAATCATAGAATCATAGAATAGTAGGTTTGGAAGGGGCCTACAAGGCCATCGAGCCCAAGCCCCTGCTCAATGCAGGAATCCAAGTCAGAGCATTGCTGACAGATGGCTGTCCAGCCTCGTCTTGAACGCCTTCAGTGTGGGAGAGCCCACCACCTCCCTAGGTCATTTGTTCCATTGTCACATTGCTCTAACAGGACGTTTTCCCTGATGTTCAGCTGGAATCTGGCTTCCTGTAACTTGAGCCCATTCTTCCGTGTCCTGCACTCTGGGATGATCGAGAAGAGATGCTGGCCTTCCTCTCTGTGACAACCTTTCAAGTCCTTGAAGAGCGCTATCATATCTCCCCTCAGGCTTCTCTTCTCAAGGCTAAACATGCCCAGTTCTTTTAGTCTCTCCTCATAGGGCTTTGTTTCCAGTCCCTTGATCATCTTTGTTGCCCTCCTCTGAACCCTCTCCAGTTTGTCTGCATCCTTCTTAAAGTGTGGTGCCCAGGACTGGACACAGTACTCCAGATGAGGCCTAACCAGTGCTGAGTAGAGGGGAACTAGTACTTCCCGGGATTTGGAAGCTATGCTTCTATTAATGCAGCCCAAAAGAGCATTGGCCTTTTTTGCAGCCACATCACATTGTTGGCTCATATTCAGCTTGTGATTGACAATAATTCCAAGATCCTTCTCGCTTGAGCCATGTATCCCCCATCTTGTAACTGTGCATTTGGTTTCTTTTTCCTAGGTGCAGAACTTGGCATTGATCCCTATTAAATTTCATTCTGTTGTTTTCTGCCCAGCGCTTCAGTCTATCAAGATCACTTTGAATTCTGTTTCTGTCTTCCAAAGTATTAGCTATCCCGCCCCATTTTGTGTCATCTGCAAATTTGATCAGCATTCCCTGCACCTCCTCCTCCAAGTCATTAATACAAATGTTGAAGAGCACTGGGCCCAGGACTGAGCCCTGCGGTATCCCGCTCGTTCCCCCTCCCCAGTTTGAGAAGGTCCCATTGATAAGCACTCTTTGAGTCCGATTCTGTAGCCAACTGTGGATCCACCGGATCGTTGTTTCATCTAGCCCACTTTGAGCTAGTTTGCTCATCAGGATATCATGGGGCACTTTGTCGAAAGCTTTGCTGAAGTCAAGGTAGATTATGTCTACAGCATTCCCATGGTCCACAAGGGAGGTGACTTGATCAAAAAATGATTCGTCTGACAGGACTTGTTTTTGACAAATCCATGTTGGCTTCGAGTAATCACTGCATTGTTGTCAAGGTGCTTCCAGATGGATTGCTTTATCATCTGCTCCAGAATTTTCCCAGGGATTGCTGTCAGACTGACTGGTCTGTAGTTCTCAGGTTCCTCCTTTTTACCCTTTTTGAAGATAGGGACAACATTAGCCCTCCTCCAGTCATCTGGCACTTCCGCCGTCCTCCATGATTTCTCAAAGAGAATAGACAGTAGTTCTGAGAGTTCTTCTGCCAGAAGTGCAACATGGTCGCTTTCCCCCAGAGTTCGTTTAACTGCTACTTGATCCACTAAGTCATCTCTGTTGGTTAGGTTCAAGTCAAGAATAGCCTATCCTCCAGTTCCTTCCTCTACTTTCTGTAGGAGGAAGTTATCTGCCACACAAGTCAGGAATTTCCTGGAGGGGCCATGTTTTGCAGAATTTGTCTCCCAACAAATATCAGGGAAATTGAAGTCCCCCATTACTACTACATCATGCTTCCTTAAAACATTGGCTATTTGCTTTTCAAAAGTTTCATCCTCGTCTTCTCCTTGGTTGGGTGGCCGGTAGTAGACTCTGACCACCAGGTTCCTTTTATTCTTTGCTCCATTTATTTCAACCCAGATGCTCTCGATGGGGCTACCAAGCTCCTCCTCCTGTATTTCTGTGCAGAGATATATATTTTTCACATACAGTGCAACCCCACCTCCCTTTCTGTTCCTCCTGTTCTTTTTGAACAAGTTATATCCTTCAATTGCTGTATTCCAGTCATGAGAGTCATCCCACCAAATCTCAGTTATACCTATCAAGTCATAATTTCCCTCCTGTAGTAAGAGTTCAAGTTCGTTCTGTTTGTTTCCCATACTCTGGGCATTAGTATATAGACATCGAAGACCATGTGCTTCATAGTCTGGCTTTCTTCCTACATGTGTCTGAAGACTATTATTGGGCGCTATCAGAGCTGTTCTCTCCGTTGCAGTGCATGCGCCTACGTCCATTGTTACCCCCAACATTACATCTCCTTTCCCCATAGGATTCAGTTTAAAGCCCTCCTGATGAAGTTCTTCATGCTGTGCACACATTCTTCCCATCCTTTGTGAGGTGCAACCCATCCCTTGCCAACAGCCCATCTTCCAGGAAGTATAGCCCGTGGTCCCAGAATCCAAATCTCTCTCGTCAGCACCACCTTCGTAGCCAGTCATTCACCTGGAGTATTTTTCGTTCCCTTTCTATCCCTCTTCTAACTACTGGAAGGATGGATGAGAAAACTATCTGGGCCCCAAAGTTCTTGAGTTTCCTTCCCAAAGCTTCCAAGTCTGATGTGATTTCTTCGTAGCTCCGCTTGGCGGTATCATTTGTTCCCACATGGATGAGAAGAAAGGGATACCTGTCAGTGGGCTTTATGAGTGCAGGCAACCTTTCAGTCAAGTCTCTAATCTGTCCTCCCAGGAGACAACATACCTGGTGAGTCCACGGGTCTTCACGACATACTTGGGTCTCAATCCTATGCAGCAAGGAGTCTCCCACTACCACCACACTTCTCTTCCTCTTGTTGTATGCCTGGGTTTCATCGCCTCTGTTTGACTGACCTTCAGCCTCTTGCTCACTCTCATGTAGGTTCTCCTGTGATTCTTCCTCTGCAGGCTGTCCTCCAGTCTCATCCGCAAGTACCTGGAATCGGTTCCACAGCTCCACTGCTTCCACTGGTGCAGAGTGGTGTCTAGTTTTTCTTCTCTTAACTGTCACCCTTTTCCAAGGAGTATCCTCTACTCCATTTTTCTTCACCTCAGCATTTCCCACTGCCTCATCTTGCTGTTGCTGTTCAAGCTCCTGGTCTTCCCTTTGCTGCTGTAGTTCCCCCATTCTGTCCAAGAACTTTTTGTGTTCTCTTATTCCTCGGAGGGTCGACAGTCTCCGCTCCAGTCCACTTACTTTTTCTTCCAGCAGCGTGATCAACTTGCACTTGTTGCAGGTGTAGGCCATGTTGTTCTCAGGCAAGAAAACAAACATTGCACACACCTTGCAGGTCACCGCCACTGGAGAGCCCTGTCCTTCCATTGCCTCTTTTCCCTTTTTGTGTCTAGCTTTGTGATTGTTCTAGACTAGCCTGTGCTTGCTCGTCTACTCACTAGAGGTTAAAAGGAGAGTCCCACTGGTGTGGAAGTGTGTGTTACAAGACAAATAAATGAAAAAAGTTAGTTAAAAAAAAATAAAATGAAAAAATGTTAGGGGCCTCCCACTTGACCTCCCCTGGCCATCTCCTGTTTGCTCCCCCTGTTCACTCGCTCTTGTCGCTCACTCTCTGGGAGCTTGCTTGCTTCTGTAGTCCCTGGACCAGCTGGAGCAGCTTGCTCTGCTCTGCTCAGCTGAGAGGTGGGAAACAGACTGAAGCTTCCCGCCCACTCAGCTGCTGGGAGTACTCAGTAGGGATGTATTCGTACGCCCTGTACCGGGTTTCGAAACAGGTCTTCCACTCATCCCCCTCCCTGATATGAATCAGGTTGTAGGCGCCACACGGGTCCAATTTGGTGAAAATCTTGGCTCGCCCCAGGCTCTCAAGCATCTCAGGGATCAGGGGGAGGGGGTATTTGTCCGGGATAGTGATGGAGTTGAGGTTTCGGTAGTCATGCACCAGCCTGAGCTCCCCTGTGTTCTTGCGAACAAACATCGTTGGGGCGCAGGCAGGGGAGGTGGAGGTGGAGGGGCGAATGAACCCCCCACGGAGGTTGGTGTCTAGAAACTTCTGCAGAGCTCAAAGTTCTGGCTCTGATGTGGAATACAGCCGGCCCACTGGGATGGTGGCACCTGGGATCAGGTTAATGGCACAGTCAAAGGAGCAGTGGCAGGGGAGCTGGTCAGCCTCCTTGTCGAAAACATCCTGGAACGCCACATACTTCTCTGGGAGAACAACTGGAACAGAAGAAATGTTTGGGGAAGATGGGGAGGGGGTGGAAAGGGTTAAGGCCTGGACTGGGGCCGCTGCCCTGTCTGGGAAGCAATGTTGCAAGCAGTAAGGAGAAGAGAACTGCACTTGACGACGCTCCCAAGAAATCTGAGTATTGTGCTTAGAAAGCCAGGAGATGCCCAGCACGATAGGGTATTGAGGAACCCTGGCCAGGTGAAATTGAACCTGCTCAACGTGGCCTGGGAACGCAGAGTGACTGGAGCTGTAATCTGAGTAACTGCTCCTGAAGAGAGGGGATGCCCGTCGATGGTCTCCACCCTCAACGGGGAAGGGAGGGGTAAAGCAGGAATGTTGCGCTGCCGAGCAAAATCTTCATCCATGAAACAGGTAGTAGCCCCAGAGTCCACCAGTGCCAGGACCTCCTCCTTCCACCCCACTGGGAGTGCTGGAGGTGTACAGGAAGGAGCAGATGGGAGGGTGGGGGGGTTCAAGAAAGGTGCCCCCTGGGTGCGGAGCAGGCCCCCGCACTGGAGACCCCCAACAGGCTTAGGGGGTGGTCTAGTCAGGCTTGGGGGCGAGGAGGAGGAAGAAGTGGGGCCATCGGTTTGGAGCAACAGGACCTGGCAAAGTGCCCCTGCTTTCCGCACCGAAAACAACAACACTCAGCGCGCTGCCTTTCCGACTCCTCTGGCGACAGCACAACTCAGGTGGCTCCCAGTTGCATCGGGGTCTCCTCCGCCCCCGTTGCAGGAGTGGGGGGGTAGGGGGGGCAGTAACTGCGGGGGGAACAGGAGGAGGGAAATCCCGGCCACTGGAGCTCCACCTGGCCTGTCGGCGCTCCTCCAGGCGACTGTCAATCTGTAAAAAGGATTGGATGAGCTGCGCCAGAGTAGGCAGGTGGGGCGCACGCGCCAACTCATCCAAGATCTCGTCGTTCAAATCGTCCCAAAATTGAGCCACCAGAGCGGCATCATTCCACTGTAGAAGCTGTATCAGCAAGCAAAAAGCGGTCGCATAACGGGAAACTGAATTGCCTTGCTTGAGGCGGCGAATGTCCCAAGTAGCTGTCTGTGCACAAAGGGGATCACCAAAAAACTCCGCAATAGCCATCATGAAACCTGGATAGTCTCCCAGCAGGGGGTCATCAGCAAGAAGAAGAGACGAAGCCCAATTAGCCGCCACGTCGGAAAGCAGGTTAATGACAAACCCCACACGAACCTGATCCGTCAGGAAATCCTCAGGCCAGAGGCGCATGTACAGCTCCGCCTGGGCACGGAAACTGCGAAAATGACCTCTTTCACCCGAAAACTTCTCCAGCAAGGCACTTGCATCGGGGGGAATGGGAGGTGGAATGGGCTGAGTAGCAGCCTGCAAGGCCTGAACGGCAGTCGTCAATTGAATGACTTGCTCACACAGCGCCTGGTTCTCCTGCGTCAGAGTGGTCAAAACCTGCTCCATGGCACTGTCCCAGAATTAGTAGGAGGAAAAGAAAAAGGACTGGAGATCAAGCTGTTGGGAGGTCGCCCCTGCTGCCTTCTGAAATCCTCAGGTAGCCAGAATCAACACGCAGACAACAGGGCTCTTTTCCAAGGCTTTATTTCCATTCAACCTAATGACGCTTACAGATGCTACTTGCTTGATCCTATGAGTGAGACTTAAGAGAGCTGCCTACTCGGGGGTTCTAACCTTAGGCATCAGTTGATCTCCGTTTGGAGGGGAAGGCGGGAAACCTCTGAACTTATAGGCTAGGAGGAGAGAGTCCACCTCTTTCCTGTGGGGCATCGGTGTGCGCTGTTGCTGCCGCACCAAGCGGGCTGAGCACCTCCTCTCAGCGCCCGCCATCTCCCGCTTGATGCTGCACCGGTGCCTAGTGTCCAGAAACTGCTGTTGCACCTCCCTCTCCCTGTGACAGGGTCACTATCACTCTCAGGAATGTGTACCGGGAGGGGCTCTCCCCCTGGCTGCGCCTCTGAACAGCGCGCGGGTTCCTCTCCCGTGGTTTCTATCGCTTCCTCAGAATCAGAACTGCTTTGGGGCTCTCTGGGCTCCAATCCAACCCTGACAATCTCCGTTGCTCACCACTAATGCTAGCTGAACCAGATCAATTGTCATCATAATACCATTGAACACTGGGTGCATTCAAACTTCCTTTCTTCCATGTACACATATCATATTTATTCCTAATCCTGATTTCTGTCTCATTCCAAATAAACATAAATAACATTATTTACTCTTTCCATCTTTATGGTATATAAAGGGAAATATTTTATAAGGTTTTTACCATTTAGGTAAAAACTATTTTTTACTGTATCTATTTCTTCCCCAAAACTGAAAGATTTAAAGATGCCCACATTTTCATGTTATCTAGAGCTTTCTTATACAATGTAACACAGAGCCATTGACCTGGTTCACATGATCACGGTGGCTTGTTTAAGCTGTGGCGCACGCCAGCACCTGTTAGGGATGTCAGAGAATTTCACCACGAATCTCGGGGAGACCGAATGCCAGCGCATTCGGCCCCCCAAAATTGGTGGAGAAATGGTCTGCCCCCCCCCCCCAGGACGGGACTTACCTTGGGCGAATCCTTCTGGTGGCAGCGGCTCCGGCGGCCGGTCTTCCGACTGGCTGCCGCCACCGCCATTTCCAGTCAAAAACAACAACAACAAAAAAACGTGATAGGCTACGTAAAGATTTATCTATCTATCATGGCTAGATTTTTAAAAAATACCGTGATAGGCTACGTAAATGTTTACGTAGCCTATCACAGCTGAGTAAAAAAAAAAACCCGCGCGTATGCAAATGGTGGCGCCCATGGGCGCCGCCATTTGCGTTCCTTATTTTGGCACATCTAGTCTACGTAAACATTTACATAGACTACGGCGAAAATAAGGGGAACGCAAATAGCGTAGCGTCTAAATGTTTACGTAGACTAGACGTGCCAAAATAAGGAACGCAAATGGCAGCGACCATGGGCGCCGCCATTTGCGTACACGCGGGGGGGGGTTGTTTTTTTTTTACTCAGCCGTGATAGGCTACGTAAACATTTACGTAGCCTATCACGGCTGACTGCAGGGACGCAAACGGCGGCGGCTATGGCCGCTGCCATTTGCAGCCCGGCCGGCCAGGATTCGGGGGTGGAGGGACGGAGCGCCTTCCCCCCCGGCCAGGATTCGGGGGTGGAGGGACGGAGCGCTTCCCCCCCACCGCAAATCAAATTTCGTTCAAGGTAAGTGACTTTCATACATCCCTAGCACCAGTTGCCTAATTACCTGCCCAGGAGTGATTCATTGACTGATTTTGCATGACATGGCAACCCATCTTGGGTGATAAGCCATGATGGGTTGTCATGTCATCCTAACTCAGACTGATTCCTGCAGGGTAGCTCATGCGTGGGCAGCACGTGACCCCAACAACCCATGGCTTGTTTTTGGGAATGTTTTACCCACGATGGCTTGGCAACTCATCCAAACCTGGACATGCCAACCCATCATGTTCTATCTCCTCTAATAAACAATCCTGTGCTTGGAATTTCTGTTTCTTAAGTAGGGAGTTTTCCTGGATAAAAAGGCTCCTCAAGACTACCTTCAGGGGTCCCATAACAGATCTTTGGGTGTCTCTGGCTGAGAGTTTTCACTGAACATTTTTAAATGTGGTCTTTTATCCTATCCACCAGTGACTGGCAGGTAAGAAGAGATATATCTAATCTCCAGATCTGAGTGTGTGTATGAGAGTTGCCAAACTTTAGTGTTAAGCCAATTGGAACATGATCTGACCCTGTAATAGGGCCCATGTCAAAATCGCATTTCTGGCTGGATGATGTTAGGATCTACATATATTAAAAAAGAAAGGAATGGCTCCACCTGCAATTTCAGCAGCTAGAGGGACATCGCACATAACACCTCGACAGCTGCACTTTGATCGATATTCTCATGGTAAATTAACTTTACGGGGGAATCCAGTCTTGAAAATACAGACGCGGCCTTTTATGTGGAAGAATTGGATTGATAGTGGAATTTATACTTTAAATAATCTAATAGGTTCGAATAAAGAATTGGGGTCTAGATATTTACTGTTGAGTGCTGGGTGGCAATATATTCAACTACAGCAACTGTTGGTGTCTATTTATGGCCCATCAGTGATGAGTGCTTCAGCATTTCCTGTCAGAAGAATTGTTTCTTTATAGAAAACTAAGCCTGCAGTAGCTGGTGACCAACCAGCTGTCGACCAGGAACCCACAAGCAGGGCATGACCGCAACAGCACCCTCCAACCCATGTTCCCCAGCAACTGGTGTACATAGGCTCACTGCCTCTGCTACTGGAGGTAGCACATAGCCATCAAGACTAGTAGCCACTGATAGCCTTTTCCTCCAGAAATTTATCTAATCCCCTTTTAAAGCCATCCAAACTGGTGGCCATCACTACTTCCTGTGGTAGCGAATTTCATAATTTAACCATGTGCTGTGTCCTTCCTTTTATCTGTCCTGAATCTCCCACCAATCAGCTTCATAGGATGACCTATGACTTTCTAGTATTTAGAGAGAGGGAGAAAAATGTCTCCCTATCCATATTCTCCACCCCATGCATAATTTTGAACACCTTTGTCATGCTTCCCCTTACCCTCCTTTTTTCCAAGCTAAACCATCCCAGCTGTTGTAACCTTCCCTCATAAGTGAGATGCTCCAGCCCCTTGATCATTTTAGTCGCCCTTTTCTGCAATTTTTCCAGCTCTACAATATCTTGTTTAAAGTGTGGTGACCAGAACTGTACACAGTATTCCAAGTGTGGTTGCACCACAGATTTGTATAGGGGCACTCAGAGGAAGGCCTCTGATGTTGATCATAGTGTCCAAATAGGTTCCACTTGGGAGAGGTGCTATGTCAGGTATTGTGGTCCTGAGCCATGTAAGGTTTTATGGGTTAAAACCAGCACCTTGAATCAGGCTCAGAAACATGCATGCAGCCAATGCAAATGGGCCAGAATTGGTGTTATATACTCGGACCTTCTGGTCCCTGTTATTAATCTGGCTGCCACATTGTGCACAAGCTGCTGCTTCTAAACAGTCTTCAAGGGCAGCCCCACATAGAGTGCATTGCAGTAATCTTACTTGGAGGCTACCAGAGCATAGACTAGCAAAGCCAGGTTATCCCTATCCAGATAGAGGCATAGCTGGGCTATCAGCCGAAGCTGGTAGAGGGCACCCCACACCACTGAGGCCACCTGAGCCTCAAGTGACAGGGGTAGCTCCAGGAGAACTCCCAAGTGTCGGGGGGTCTGAAATCCTCAGGTAGCCAGAATCAACACGCAGACAATAGGGCTCTTTTCCAAGGCTTTATTCCCATTTAACCTAATGACACTTACAGATGCTAATTGCTTGATCCTACGAGTGAGACTTAAGAGAGCTGCCTACTCAGGGGTTCTAACCTTAGGAATCAGTTGATCTCCATTTGGTGGGGAAGGCGGGAAACCTCTGTACTTATGGGCTAGGAGGAGAGAGTCCACCCTTTTCCCATGGGGCATTGGGGCGCCAATGTTTGTCGTCGCGCCAAGTGGGTTGAGCGCCTCCTCTCAGCGCCCGCCATCTCCTGCTTGACGCTGCGCCGGCACCTAGCGTCCAAAAACTGCTGTTGCGCCTTCCTCTCCCTACCAGGGTCACTATCACGCTCAGGAATGTGTACCGGGAGGGGCTCTCCCCCTGGCTGATCCTCTGAACAGTTTACGGGCTCCTCTCCTGCGGTTTCTGTCTCTTCCTCAGAATCAGAACTGCTTTGGGGATCTCTGGGCTCTGATCCAGCCCTGACACCAAGCTACAAACCTGCTCCTTCAGTGGGAGTGCAACCCCATCCAGGACATTCCACAGACTGACCGGGGTTTCAATAGAAGAGCCAGCCATATCAGCCAGACACCACCACCCCTACCCCCGAGCCCTCTGGAAAACATTGGGATCCATTAGCCTCCGGAGGCAGACCATCCAAATGGGTCCCCCACCCTTGCAGAGGGGAAATTGCTCCTGCAAGTCTAAACCCCAGCAGGAGGCGTGTTGACCATGACAAAAGGACTGATTCAAAGTCCCCTACCTTCAAGTCACCATCTCCATGACCAGCTGAAAAAACCAAGTCTACAGTGTGCCCTGCTACGTGCGTTGGGCCGGTGGCATGTTGGAGCAGTCCCATGGTTGTCATGGAGGCCATGAAAACCTGAGCTGCCCCAGACAAGGTCCCCTTGGCATGAATGTTGATGTCTCCCAGAACCAACAGCCTGGAGGGCCTCAGCATCACATCCGAGACCACCTCTGTCAGCTCAGGTAGGGAGTCTGTTGAGCAGCAGGGTGGGCGATACACCAGCAGAAACCCCAATCTGTCCTTCTGGCCCAGCACAAGGTGCAAACACTCCAGACTAGTAGTCAGACAGACAGGGAGCCTGGAGAGAGAGATTGAATTGTTACAGACCACAGCAACTCCCACCCGCCACCCTCCCTAGCTCTCAAGGCTACCCTGAGGCTGAACCAAGTTCCCCACTGGGCACAACTGGGAGAGGCTAACTCCTCTCTGTTTGCCCACCCAGCACTCAGTTATGCATGCCAGATTGGCTGCCTCATCCGCTATTAGATCATGGATGAGAGAGCTCTTATTATGCACTGCCCTCGCATTTAAAAGCAGCATCTGGAGAGCCAAAGGCAGGCTGGCAGAGCAACCCCCAATGCCATATGTCCCACCACTACACTGATTTCCCCTCACCCAGGTTCCCCCACTTGGTACCATATCCTCTCTCCCAGGCACATAATCTGGCCTTATGGGGCAACCACTCCCCTGCCAAAGGTGTTAAACTACCAAACTGGCCGAGGTGTTAGGCGGGTGGCCCTTGCCCTTGTGTCCCCCCAAAGGGGAAACCCCTTTTGCACTGTCCCCCTCCTGCTTCTGGCCTGGTTGATAAAGGCCTTTCTCCAGGGTCAAGCATAGCCAGCCCAGGGGAGGCTTTCTCCTCATGTGGGCTACACCACCTTCTTCCACGTAGCAGGAGCATCAGTCCAGCACACAGCAGGCAAACACTGCAGGGAAAGGGTCTTGCATGGTAGGTGCTGTTCTGCCAAGTTGTGGCTCCACGTGGGGCCTTTCAGTACTGATCTATATGACTGGAGCCCTAGGTCACATGCATGGGGTGGGGAAGAGGACAATGGGTGACTACAGAGGGCTGGTCATGAGTCTCTCCTGTCACTGTCTGGTACAGTGTTGCTTGCTGGAATGGAGATCTGGGTTCTGGACCCACTGACTCTTCCATCAAAAGTTATTATTGCTGGCAGGATAACATCCAAGATGTGGGCTTTTGCTTGGGGAGTCCACGTTCATGTCTCCAAAGTGGAACCCCAAACACTGCTCCTTCTTCCTCTTGCCCTGGTCTTTCCCACTGAACTACCAGGCAGCTCACAGTATGTGCTTCTGTGAGCTTGCGCTTGTATCATCCAGTCTTCCTTGTCAACATGCTCCCCCACCCCTCTCCCTTGCAAAGCGCTTAGTACCCTCATGCAGACACCAATATAAATATCTTGTATGCAGTTATGTGCACATTATTTGTGTGGAAACCTCAGTTTTGCAGCAAAAATCAAGTTCTCCCCGTGGGCGGGTGGGCGATTGTCCATGAGTCCTACCTATAGGCACCCTGGCCACTGGGTTATGGAACTGGCTGGCTGTTGTAACTGAATGATCATTCTTCCTTTGGCGCCTGGCATTTCCCATGCCGAAGAGGTTATTGGCCAGCTGCCTGTGCTGTGTTTGGGCTGCCAAGAGGTTCAAAATGTCTCTGAGAAGTTGCCCAGGAGCTTGTGGTATGGAAGTTTGTGTTAGGGGAAGCACTAGGAGCGCTTTCTGGCTGTGTGCTTGTACATTGTGTGTGTGATGGTTTCCAAGACATTGGGCTTTTCTACACAAGGCATTTATCGTGCACTTGTCATTCCCTACTCATGATTGTTTACGGGTTCCTTAAAGAGCACCTTCAGCAAGTTATTTTAGAGCAGGGAAAATGCAATATTTAATTGTGAAAGCAAAAGAAACCATGTTTTTCACTTGTGCACTTGCACTATTCCATTCTACCACAGTGCCACTTAGAAGCTCTGTAGCTGGAAAGCAGGAAAGGAAACGCTCTTCGTGTAGTGTTTGGATCTCAATTCTGTGATGAAATCAAAAGTAGATACAGCAGATTAACAGCCTCGTGTAGAAATGCTCAGTCTCGATACATTGATGTAAGTTCCAGCGTGGCACTGGCCATCTTAAATGTATAACATTGCTCAGCCCATCTTTGAGAAATTATTCTAAAACAAATGCAAAAACAATAAAATTTGGTTTCCTTTGCTCAGTTGGTAATAAATGCAGAATTTGGCTTGTTGACACAAACAATTTGGGCTTTCTGGTTACAATAATGTTGCTTTGTGTATTTTTATTTATTATTTTGCTATTACAGAGGAAACTCCCAATAGATAAAAAAAGGAAAGCATTTCATGTTACACTGATTCATAAATACAACTGATAACAAAAAAGGGTTATAAATTATAAATATAACCAAACTCATACCAGTTAAATTGCCCCTAAAATTAAATAAGGTTGTACTGAATCCTGTACTTTATTGCTCTAATATAAACTAGATTCCATTTTTCTATGAAAAATTATTTGCTGATCATCCCTCTCCGAATCTAATCACAGGAGAGAGCAATCCTATGGGGATAGGCAGCCACCTCCACACTCGGAGGTGACCACCTATCCAATGCAGGGTGGGCGGAGCATGGAGGGCTTCTGCTCCACACTCCAGCTGCCCTGCATTTGCAGCTAGACGGACAATTTTGGCTGTCTAGGCGCGGGACTTCGGGGCGGGGGGGAGCGAGGCCGGACAACACATAGGAAGCGTCATACTGGCACTTCCGCACTCCCTACCCCTCCCCGCCCTGGGAATGCACTTTTGCCCCACTCCGTGCTGCTCTTCCAAGCGCAGAGCCGTGGACGATCCGCACCACCTACAAGGCAACAAGGGAGGGGGCAGGGAGGTGGTTTTCCAGGAACCGACCTCGGAGCGCAGGCTCCAAGGTCGGTTCCCCAAAACCGAACAATCCTATGGTTGCCTAGGCACTCTCTAGCGGCCATAGGATTGCACCCTTAGTTAATTTCATCAGCAAGGCCATATCCCAGACCCTCATGCACCAATTCTCAATTAGGATATTTGTAGAGGATTAAGCCAGAGGATTAACTCTCTTCCACCTATGGTTTATTGCCATACGGGCAGCCGTCAGTAAGTAAATTGTCATTTCCATATCATCAATTGGAACTATATCTTTAACATATCCAAATAAAAATATCAGTGGGTCCAAGGATTGCTCAGCACATACAATTTTCATAATTTCATCCTTTACCATTCTCCAAAAATTAACTATTTTGGGACACGACCAAAATATATGGTATGTATTTGTTCCACCAGAACCACATCTCCAACACTTATCCTCTACCTTCCTATAAATTTTACTAAACCCGAATGGTGTTAAGAACCATCTAAAGAGTAATTTATAAAAGTTCTCTTTAAAATTCATACGGAGTATACTCTTTGGGTTATGTTCTCTAATCCAGTCCCAAATGTCTTGAGTAATTTGCCTTGCTAAAACATTTTCCCATTTGGTTAAGTAGATATTCCTTAACATATTAAAGTTAACTATAATTTTATAAGTTGACTTAAGAGTTTTCTTATGTACCCCATTTGATATGATTGCTAAAGTAATCTCTTAGTGATGCATATTTAGATATTAGATTGGATTTTATGTGCCTCATCTGCAAATATTGAAAAACTGAAATTTGATTATGTTGTTTCCTGAAGAATGTCTTGATAATTGTTAATATGACCATTCTAAAACAAATTTCTAAGCTGTATTAGATCATATTTCTCCCAAAAATACATATTACCCAATACTGTTTGATCTTCAGTTTGTTCACTATAATTAATGGCAGTAAGAGGTGAGAGTCCTGGGCTCAGTTTATTCTTATCTAATTTCCACATCTTATATAAACTGCTAATACAGGGACTTGTGCTTATGACTTCTATATCTTTTTTATTGCAAAAGCAGAGTGTTTTCTTAATACTAGTTGTTAAATTGTTCTATCCTTGTTCCTTTATCTGGTACAAACCATGATTTTAACATAGATAGCATAGAAGTAATATAATACAATTTAATAGGGGAGTGCTAAACTTCCTGAATTAGTAGGTTATAACAGTCCAGCATTAACTCCAGCCGTTTTTCCTGCCCAAATAATATTTGATGTTAATTTTCGCTATTTGTTAAGTAGTATTGCATTCAATATTTATTTATCTTTTACGTTTCTATACCATCATCTTCACTCTCTGTGGTGTACAATTTAAAATGAACGATGCTGCAATAATAATGTGCAATGTTTCTTGTCACATCCCTGGGTCTTTCGGTATTACTTGGATCACCCACACCCTCGGACCTTTTAGACGCTCGGCTCTGCACCCTCTGGTTTCGCAACTGGGCTTGGGTGAGCCGCGTCTGCTCGCAATCCACGCTTCATCGCGGGACCGCGTCCCCGAGGCCCAGGCCGCGCCCTCCTCCCCGCGGGCTGCTCCTCGCCTGCCTGGGGGAAATGTCGTGGAGCGCAGGCGCCGACGCGGGGCGCTCCTCGCGCACGCCCCCCCCCCGCCCCGCACCCAATTCCCGCTGCAGTTCCTCCGGCCCCGCTTTCGTGTCTTTGCTTTCGTTCCGGAGCGCTCTCCCTCCCCTTGATCGGCCTCTTGCTCCCCCCCCGGGGTCCTTTGCGTGCTTGCCTCCTTCCGCCTTTCTCTCTCTGTCCCTCTTCATCCCCTTAGTTTATTCCTTGCTGCAATTCTTTTCTTCCCTGTTCTGTTATGCTTTCATTGTCACGTATGCATCCGCCCACCCGCAAACATATACGCCATCCGCCCATCTTGAGGCCTCAGCTGTTGGCTCAGTGCGTGTCTCAGCATCTGGAGCTGTTTGAAGAGAGGAAATACCCCTCCCCACGCACTCCCATCAGGGCTTTGTTCTAGACCTTTTCCTCCTTCCCGCTTTTCCTCCCCCTCTGTTGCTCTTGCTTGGCACTGAGGGGTAGAGCAGAAGGTTGGAGAGGGGGAAGGCCCGCTGAGTAAAAGCAAGTGGGGTGGGGGGGGGGAAAGAAACCTAGAAAAAAAGACATGTATTACGTTGGGAAGAAGTCAGTAGGCCACCTTCCCCAACTGCTTGCCCCCAGGCAGGGTGCCCAGTCCCAAAGTTACAAAATCCGTATTAGGGCAATACCCTCTTCATCCGGCAAGATGTTAAATGAAGCAAAAAGGAGGGGGGGACGGGGGGGAAAGTGGCTGATGTTCAAACAATGAAATCTGCACCTGGCCACAGTCTGAGGCTAGAAAGCAGGAGGAGGCTGCAGACATTCATAGAATCATAGAATAGTGGGGTTGGAAGGGGCCTACAAGGCCATCGAGTCCAACCACCTGCTCAATGCAGGAATCCAAGTCAGAGCATCCCTGACAGATGGCTGTCCAGCCTCGTCTTGAACGCCTCCAGTGCGGGACAGGCCACCGCCTCCCTAGGTCATTGGTTCCATTGTCATGTTGCTCTAACAGTCAGGAGGTTTTCCCTGATGTTCAGCTGGAATCTGGCTTCCTGTAACTTGAGCCCATTCTTCCCTGTCCTGCACTCTGGGATGATCGAGAAGAGATCCTGGCCTCCTTTTCTGTGACAACCTTTCAAGTACTTGAAGAGTGCTATCATATCTCCCCTCAGTCTTCTCAAGGCTAAACATGCCTAATTCTTTCAGTCTCTCTTCATAGGGCTTTGTTTCCAGTCCCCTGATCATCTTTGTTGCCCTCCTCTGAACCCTCTCCAGTTTGTCTGCATCCTTCTTAAAGTGTGGTGCCCAGAACTGGACACAGTACTCCAGATGAGGCCTAACCAGTGCTGAGTAGAGGGGAACTAGTACTTCCCGGGATTTGGAAGCTATGCTTCTATTAATGCAGCCCAAAATGGCATTTGCCTTTTTTGCAGCCACATCACATTGATTCAGCTTGTGATCGACAACAATTCCAAGATCTTTCTTGCTTGTAGTGTTGTTGAGCCACGTATCCCCCATCTTGTAACTGTGCATTTGGTTTCTTTTTCCTAGGTGCAGAACTTGGCATTGATCCCTATTAAATGTCATTCTGTTGTTTTCTGCCCAGCGCTCCAGTCTATCCAGATGACTTTGAATTTTGTTTCTGTCTTCCAAAGTATTAGCTATCCCACCCCATTTTGTGTCATCTGCAAATTTGATCAGCATTCCCTGCACCTCCTCCTCCAAGTCATTAATACAAATGTTGAAGAGCACTGGGCCCAGGACTGAGCCCTGCGGTACCCCACTCGTTACCTCTCCCCAGTTTGAGAAGGTCCCATTGATAAGCACTCTTTGAGCCCCATTCTGTAGCCAACTGTGGATCCACCGGATCGTTGTTTCATCTAGCCCACTTTGAGCTAGTTTGCTCATCAGGAGATCATGGGGCACTTTGTCGAAAGCTTTGCTGAAGTCGAGGTATATGATGTCTACAGCATTCCCATGGCGGTGGGAATCACCAAGGGAGATTGACTTGATCAAAAAATGAGATCAGATTTGTCTGGCAGGACTTGTTTTTGACAAATCCATATTGGCTTTAAGTAATCACTGCACTGTTTTCAAGGTGCTTGAAAAGGTGCACCTCACCAAGGGAGGTGACTTGATCAAAAAATGAGATCAGATTTGTCTGGCAGGACTTGTTTTTGACAAATCCATGTTGGCTTTAAGTAATCACTGCACTGTTTTCAAGGTGCTTCCAGATGGATTGCTTTATCATCTGCTCCAGAATTTTCCCAGGGATTGCTGTCAGACTGACTGGTCTGTAGTTCTCAGGTTCCTCCTTTTTACCCTTTTTGAAGATAGGGACAACATTAGCCCTCCTCCAGTCATCTGGCACTTCCCCCGTCCTCCATGATTTCTCAAAGAGAATAGAGAGTGGTTCTGAGAGTTCTTCTGCCAGTTCCTTTATGACTCTAGGATGCAGTTCATCTGGCCCTGGAGATTTGAACTCATTCAAAGTCATTAGGTGTTCCTTGACCATATGCCTATCGATCTCAAGCTACAATCTTGCCCCTTCAGCCTGTACTTCGCCTTTGTCAGGGGGGTCATAGACCCTCTTCTGGGAGAAGACTGAGCCAAAGTAGGAATTGAGCACCTCTGCCTTTTCTTTGTCCTCTGTTATCATTTTGCCATCCTTATTTAATAACTGAACAACCATTTCTTTCCTCTGCCTTTTACTATGCACGTAGCTGAAGAAAGCCTTTTAGTTGTTTTTAGCATCCCTTGCTAACCTCAGCTCGTTCTCAGCTTTAGCCTTCCTGATGCCATCCCTGCAATTCTGTGCTACCTGCCTGTACTCTTCCTTTGTTACTTGGCCTTCTTTCCACTTCCTATATGTGTCCTTTTTTGTTTTCAGGTCATCCCTAAGCTTTTTGTGAAGCCACATTGGCTTCTTCTGTTGTCTTCCACCTTTTTATTTATTTATTTATTTATTATTAAATTTATTAATCGCCCATCTGGCTGGTCACCCAGCCACTCTGGGCGATGTACAACATTCAATAAAAACAGTTTAAAACAATAAAATTCTACAATAAAAACATTTTCTAAAATACCTTAACCCACCCCAAATGCCTGCCTGAACAACAACGTTTTTAATGCATGACGGAAGCTCATTAAAGACGGGACATGATGGAGTTCCCTAGGGAGGGAGTTCCACAGAGTGGGGGCCACCACAGAAAAGGCCCTCTCCCTCATCCCCACCAGTCTAGCTGTCCTGGCTGATGGGACAGAGAGAAGGCCATCTGAGGCTGATCTTGTTAAGCGGCCTGTCTGGTGTTGCTGGAGGCGCTCCTTAAGATAGGCTGGGCCGGAACCATATAGGGTTTTAAAGGTCAAAACCAACACCTTGAATTTGGCCCGGAAAACAACTGGTAACCAGTGCAACTCCTTCAGCACTGGAGTGATGTGATCTCGCCGGCAGCTGCCTTTAATCAGGCGAGCCGCCGCGTTCTGTACCAGCTGCGGTTTCCGAACTGTCTTCAAGGGTAACCCCACGTAGAGCGCATTATAGTAGTCTAAACGAGAGGAGACCAGGGCATGTACTACCGATGGGAGCAGATGGTCGGGAAGGAAGGGGCGCAGCCGCCATATCAGATGGAGTTGATACAGTGCTGTCCGGCTCACAGCTGACACCTGAGCCTCCATGGACAGCTGGGAGTCCAGAATGACCCCCAGGCTGCAGACCTGGTCTTTCAAGGGTAGCTGTACCCCATTCAACACCAGGTCAACATCCCCCAGCCTCCTCTTGTCTCCCACCAAAAGTACCTCGGTCTTGTCAGGGTTCAGCTTCAGCTTATTCCTCCCCATCCAGCCACTCACCGTCTCCAGACATTTGGACAGGGATTCTACGGCCAATCTTGGTGAAGATTTAAACGAGAGGTAGAGCTGCGTGTCATCCGCATATTGATGACACTGCACCCCAAACCTCCTGATGATAGCCCCCAGCGGCTTCACATAGATGTTAAATAGCATCGGGGAGAGGATGGAACACTGTGGCACCCCACAAGTAAGTGGCCATGGGTCCGAAACCTCCTCTCCCTGTGCTACCCTCTGGTAACTGCCGGAGAGGAAGGACCGGAACCACCGCAATACGGTGTCCCCAATGCCCAACCCCTCCAGGTGGTCCAGGAGGATACCGTGGTCAACGGTATCAAAAGCCGCTGAGAGGTCGAGGAGAACAAGGAAGGAGCATTCACCCCTATCCAGAGCCCTCCTCATATCATCTACCAAGGCGACCAAGGCCGTTTCTGTCCCATGCCCAGGCCTGAAGCCCGACTGAAATGGGTCTAGATAATCAGTTTCTTCCAAGTGTGCCTTCAACTGCACCGCCACCACCCGCTCAATCACCTTGCCCAAAAATGGCAGATTTGAGACTGGGCGAAAGTTGTTCAGAACTTGAGGATCCAAGGAGGGCTTCTTTAAGAGCGGTCTTATCACTGCCTCCTTGAGGGCTGATGGCATCACTCCCTCCTCAAGGGAGGCGTTCACCACCGCCTTGATCCCCTCACCCAGTCTCTCTCTGCAGCTCATAATGAGCGAAGATGGGCAAGGATGAAGTAAGCAGGTGGTCGGCCGTACCAATGAAAGCACCTTGTCCACTTCATCAGGAGGAAGAAGCTGGAACCGATCCCACAAAACCGGTTTGCCACAGGCCGCCTCTTGCTCACTAACTGTATCCACAGCATGCAGAATAACACACCTAATCTGATCAATTTTATCTGCAAAGTGCCTTGCCAAGGCCTCACAGGATGCCTTAGAATGCTCCAGTGGTTCCGGAGCCACAGGACCGACCAGGCTCCGGACCACTTGGAACAGCCTCCTGGGACAGCACTCTGCAGACGTGATGGAGGCAGCATAATATTCCTTTTTTGCTGCCTTCACCACCACGTGATAGGCTGAAGATACAGCTCTAGCCTGTGTCTGATCGTCTTTGGAGCGAGACTTCCGCCACCGGTGCTCTAGCCGTCTCACCTCCTGTTTCAGAGCTCGTAACCGCAGATTGAACCATGGTGCAGTCCGAGCCCTGTTCAGGGGGAAGAGGGCGTTTCGGAGCCACCTGATCTAATGCCCCAGTGATTGTGGCATTCCAGCCACCCACCAGGGTCACGACCAAGTGGCCGTTGGCATGCCCCAGAGAATCCCCAAGCGCATTCAGGAATCCATTTGGATCCATAAGACGCCTGGGGCGGACCATTTTAATGGGTCCTCCACCCCTGCGGAGGAGTTGTGGAACCGAGAAGTCCAACGTCACCAGATAGTGATCTGACCATGACAAGGGGGTGGTAGATATACCCCCGACTTCCAGATCACTCCCCACTTCTCCAGAAACAAACACAAGGTCTAGTGCATGACTGGCTACATGGGTGGGCCCAGTTAGAATATGGTGCAGCTCCCAGGAGGCCATGGTCTCCATGAAGTCCCGAGGTGCTCCTGTGAGGATGGCCTCCGAATGTACGTTGAAGTCCCCCAACACCAGTAAGTTAGGGGATTGTACACGCACATCAGAGACCACCTCAAGCACCTCGGCCAGGGAGTCAGTCGTGCAGCGGAGTGGACGGTACACGAGCAGAATCCCCAGACTGCCCTTTGGGCCCAACCTCCAATACATACACTCAGCAACCTTGGTCTCCCGGAGAGGGGGTCTGGTGAAGACCAAGGACTCTCGGTAGATAACAGCCACTCCCCCTCCCCGATCCCCAGCCCTCGGCTGCTGTGCATACGAAAATCCAGCTGGACACATGGCTGCAAGGGTTGGAGCAGCAGCCTCGGCCAGCCAGGTCTCTGTAATACATGCCAGGTCTGCACTCTCATCCAGGATCATGTAATGGATGAGGGAGGTTTTCTGGGTAACAGACCTGGCATTGCAGAGCAGCAAACGAAGGCCAGAAGATGGGGTCACGCCTCCCCCAGCCATCCTTTGGCTCTGGACAGGCCCGGAGCAGGGGACAGATACTACACATCTCTCCCTTGTTCCCCTTACCTGGCATGGCCTGCCCTAGTGCTCCGCCAGCGCCTGCCGCCCAGCCTCGGTATCTTCTGGCCCCCAACACTCCCCCCACTGCCTCCATCAGGTGGACACATGCCCCCTCGCTCCCACCTATCAGGCAGGCTACCCACCCCTAAAACCACAGCAAAATCCCCCAGGAAAAAGAAAACACACACACACACACACACACACACACACAAAGCAATTAAAAATCCCCTTAAAAATAATGCCAGGCCGGAGTCCACAGAGAAGGCCAGGTGGTGGTGGTGGCGGCGGCGGCGGCGGCAGCAGCCGCCGCTGCAGGCCCAGCAGCAGCAGGCGCGCCTCTTCCCCGATGGTGGTGGTGGCCTCTCCTGCAGGCCCTGGCTCTCCCAGGCCACCTCAGCCAGCCAGCTTATGTAGCCCCTCCAGGGAGGGCAGGTGGAGCAGCACAGATGGCTCGGTACCTGGGGGCCTGGTCCTGCAGGGACTGGCAGTCTGCCAGGCAGAAGTCTCCAGGGAAGGCCTGGTGGTGGTGGCAGCGGCGGAATTGTTGGAATTTTCTTCTTGTTGGAATTGTTTGTGATTGTGCCTTGAGAATTTCCTTTTTTAAAAGCTCCCACCCATCTCGGACTCCTTTTCTTGTTAGTGTCGCTTGCCATGGGACCTTACTGATCATTGTTCTGAGTTTATTAAAATCAGTTTTCCTAAAATCCAGGGTACGCGTTTGACTACACTCGGCTTTTGCTTCCCTTAGAACCAAGAACTCAAGTGCAACATGGTCGCTTTCCCCCAGAGTTCGTGTAACTGCTACTTGATCCACTAAGTCATCTCTGTTGGTTAGGATCAAGTCAAGGATAGCCAATCCTCTAGTTCCTTCCTCTACTTTCTGTAGGAGGAAGTTATCTGCCATACAAGTCAGGAATTTCCTGGAGGGGCCATGTTTTGCAGAATTTGTCTCCCAACAAATATCAGGGAAATTGAAGTCCCCCATTACTACTACATCATGCTTCCTTAAAACATTGGCTATTTGCTTTTCAAAAGTTTCAT
The DNA here is from genome assembly GCF_057233095.1 of Heloderma suspectum. Lineage (NCBI taxonomy): Eukaryota > Metazoa > Chordata > Lepidosauria > Squamata > Helodermatidae > Heloderma > Heloderma suspectum. The sequence goes on along the minus strand of NC_139462.1, from coordinate 125,731,013 downwards.
CCTCGTCTTCTCCTTGGTTGGGTGGCCGGTAGTAGACTCTGACCACCAGGTTCCTTTTATTCTTTGCTCCATTTATTTTGATCCAGATGCTCTCGATTGGGCTACTAAGCTCATCCTCCTGTGTTTCTGTGCAGAGATACGTATTTTTCACATACAGTGCAACCCCGCCTCCCTTTCTGTTCCTCCTGTTCTTTTTGAACAAGTTATATCCTTCAATTGCTGTATTCCAGTCATGAGAGTCATCCCACCAAGTCTCAGTTATACCTATCAAGTCATAATTTCCCTCCTATATTAAGAGTTCGAGTTCATTCTGTTTGTTTCCCATACTCTGGGTATTAGTATACAGACATCATTCAAATGAGTCTCCACCAGGTACGGAGATGGGTTAGGTTGTTCCTGGGACTCTCCGAGAAGTAACCCTAGAGATGCCTATTCCACACTCTTCTCACATACCTCTAAGACAGATATGATCGAATCCCTCCCTCAGTGAGCACCGGTATAGCTGAGTTGCCCTTCATGATGCTCAACCTAAATCTGCCTCCCTGTGGCTTAAAGTTGTCCTCTTTTTAGAAACTGATGAACAATGGTTCATCATCCTCTACATGAGGATCCTGTTAAATGTTAGGATTTTTTTTAAAAAAATACACCCCTCCATTGTCCTGTAAATATCTTTTTCTTTAGGCTAAGCATACGACTCATTTATTTTAAGACAATTTTTAACTTGAACAATTTAAAAAGGTGCATAAAATGCTGAGATTCCACAAAAATTATCCCAAATAAAGCACCAAAATGCTAGATGGAGAAACAGAAAATCTTTACAAGCATACTCCATTCCTTTGGCTGTGGGGGTGGGGAATGCCCTCCAAATACTGTTAGACTGCAACTCCCGTCATCTCTGGCACTCCCATCATCTGTGGCCATTGATTAGGAACACAGGAAGCTGTCTTATCCTGAGTCAGACCCTGGATCTATCTAGCCCAGTACCGTTGATGCTGACTGACAGCAGTGGCTCCTCAGAGTTTCAGGCAGGATTCTTTCTTAGCACTACCTGGAGAAGCTGGGGACTGAAACAACTCTGAAAGGAAAGACACCAGTCGAAGCTGGTGGCTTCAGTGCCAGTGGAATGGTGAATCTCCCCCAGGTTTCAGTCAGAACCCTGAAGGAGCTACCCAAAGTGCTTTGCACCTTTAGAGTTCTGACTGGTTCTGACTGAAACCCAGGGTGGATTCACTGCCCAGTGACACTGGAGCCACCAGCCTCCACTGCAAAACACATGCATGGCACTGCAAACCCCAGCAGGGCTATTGTACCCTTTACAGATATGTGAAAGTCAGCAGAGTAGCAGGTCCTTCCTTCATGCTCCATCCCATGTTCAGTGCATCATGTCAGGGAGCGAGCACACTGAGCACACCAACAGGGAGAGCTAACAGGAGTCTGGTGGCGGTGGGGGTCAAGGAGGAGGTCCCTAACAAAATTGCCCTATAAAGTAAGTGGACAGTTTGTGCTTGGAAATCCTACTAACTGAGCAGGTAAGGGAAGGAGAAGGAAGTGGTAGTGAAGAGGGAGGACTCACAAGGAAGAGAAAATGGACAGATGTGACCTGCAAGGTATGCAGTATGTTGTTTTCCTGACTGAAGAGAACATGGTGTACATCTACAGCACGTGGAAGCTGGTTACATCGCTACAAGAAAATGTAAGAGGTCTGGAACAGCAAGGAGCCAAACTCCAATGTATAACAGAGGATGAAGAGTTCTTGGACAGAACATAGGAGGTGCTGGAAGAACACCTGCAGGGGGCCACTCAGAAAGAGGAACAGGATGAACAACTGAAGGAGCAACCAGCATGGATGACAATGACACTCAGGAGGAAGAGATTCAGAGGCACTCTGCACCACTGGAACTAAGAAAGCTCTTTGAGGCTCTTGCTGAAGACAGTGGCTCTGAGCCTTTGGGGGAAGATCTATAGCAGACCTCACAGGACAGGAAGCAAGATGCTGGAGCCCTACAGAACAGAGGGGATAGAACTGCTCCATTCAGCAAGAGATAGGTTAGTGGCTCCCTACTGTGAGGGGGATGTGTGCCAGTCAGACCCATTGGCTGAGGAAGTATATTGACTCCCAGGAGCAGTGATTCCAGATATGATGGCACAGTGGCCGAGACCCATCCAGTCCACTGAAAATTATCCCCTCTTGCTTATCCATGTGGGAACAAATGATAGCACCGAGCACAGCTATTTTTTAAATTGATTCTTTATTGTAAATTTCAACAAAACAGATAATAAAAAAACAAAACAGAAAAAATAACAAAGTGTGTGTGTGTGTGTGGGGGGGTATAATTACATGCGCTAGAAGTTTCGATTTCAATTGGCTACAGCCCTCTAAACAGAAGCAGACTAAATCTCAATATATGTGTTCATTCGCAAGTGGCACCTATATACCACCTTTTCAAATGTTGATGGCATTGTTAGGTCCCACTGTATTGGGAGGGGCGCATTTATCCTTCCAGTGTTGTAGTTTCAGTCCTTTGGCTGTCAAAAGGGTGCAGATAATCCATTTCTGCTGATGATGCATTAGCTTCCAGGAAGGAGGGAAATAATTTAAAATAACATGGACATCAGTAAATATTATGGAGTATTCCAATACAAAGTTTATCTTAATAATAAGTTTCTCCCAAAAGGAGGTGACTTTTGGGCATTTCCAAAATGTATGGTTAAAAGAAGCATTAGCCGTATTATACTTCCAACAATTAGCCAAGTTAGACCAACCTTTGTTAAAGAGGTGTTGTGCGTGATTTATTTTTAAACAAAGGCCTTTACCATCACCTCTTTTAAGTAAGATGGAATTATATTGGCTGTAAAGAGACATTTACCAGTACCCTTGCCCACTCAGCCAGTCCTCCCCTGGCCGCTTTTATAAGCCAGGAAGGGTGAGGGTCCAGCACAGAAGTGGTCGGCCTCACATCTCAAAGTGTCCTATCCTCATCCAGGCTGCATAAATGGAAACGTATCCATTATAACAGGACAAGCAGGGGCCAAGTATTCTGATTGTACTTTCTCTGGAATGAGCCCTGTTGGTGTTAGCGCTACTTCCTTCTACGTCAGTGTGCATAGGCTCAGACAGTAAGGCTGCAAAAGATGCATAGGCTCAGGTTGTTAGCCTGTTATCAAGAAGCAAGCCCCTTCCTCACTGTCAGTCAATGGAGCCAAATGCAGAAAGGAGGTGGTGGGCTCTCCATCGCTGGAGGTGTTCAAGCAGAGACTGGACAGTCATCTGTCAGGGATGCTTTAGAAGTGGAGTCATGCTCTAAGCAGAGACGCGATGGCCTAAATGGCTCCTTCCAGCTCTATGATTCTATGATCACTTGTTTCATAACTATGTTTTGGAGCTTGCAGGAGCCTATTTGGAATGAGTCACTCACAGTCCCACAGAGGAACAGCTGGAAATGCTCTGGTCACTGCTGCTGGTCATGCTGCACTGCAGGTACCCCTTTTAGTATGCATGGCACTGGGTCCTTTTCTCTACACCTACTAGAGAACTATCTGGAGAGAACAAAGAGTTGCAGAGGGAGTACGCGCAATGGTCAGTAGTTCAAACGCCTAGATGCACAATTAGATGGTGGTTCTGAGGACATGAGGGCGGGGGAGGGGTTCTGCCTGAGTGCTCCTCCAGCACCCTTGCTTCAGTCTCTCCTGCTCTCCCTACCTGCACCCTTGGGGGTGCATACTTCCTTTTGTGTCTCCTGTGTGGAGATACTGGTACAAGCTCTTGTGGGGAGGAAGGATTGTTTCAACTGTACAGAATAGCCACAGTTTCTACATATAGCACTGTGGGGTGGGTGGGGGAGATAGACATGGGAAACATTTGCAGCAGTTATATTTTTGTGGCATGAATCTCTCCTTCCCTGTCTTGCCAGTGTCATGTGCTCTGTCCTTGCCATATGCCCTGTTTAGCTCTACTTGTAGGAGTGCAGTGTGTGTTGCTGCTGGGTGTTTGGCTCTGGAGTCCTGAGAGGGATTAGCTGTAATAGTTCTGGGAAGACAAATGTACTCTTTCTATGTGTGCTGAGGCTAGGAGGTTTGTGCAAAGGACTCCCTTTTTGTGCAAAGTGCCCTTTCTCAATTATTCACCCACCCACATTTCCCCTTATGTCCTCTAAGTTGTACCCAACCAGAAGCCAAAGAGACATAGCCCCATGCCACACACCCTATCATCTAACATGGTCTTCCTGACAGGGATTTATATACTGGCGCTGGTGTGCTGTGATTGGCTGAATTTGCCTGAATGCACTGGAAGTGTAGGATTTGAAGGAATCTAAACACCCCCAAGGTAAAGTCCAATGCTCTAGCTACTAGACCACATTGCAGATACACACTTATAATCCACTTGTATGCCATCTAGGGCTGGAGACACCTAGGGTGTTTCCAGATGAAGGGCTCCCAGCTATTCCAGTCCACAGGAATTTTTCCAGGGAGGGGGGCAAAGCTGCACAGTGATGTGTGATTGTTGTTTGCATGCATAGTGCGCACTGCTACAACACACCTGTGCAAGCGTTTAAGTAGGGCTGTGCACCACCTCACCTGAACTCTGAGCTAAAGTGGGCCACTTCCAAGGTGAGGCAGAAGGAGCACAAAGTGGCATGGAGTGAGGTGGGTCGCTCTGAAGTGCTTTGGCATGCTTCAGAGCAATCTGGAAGCCCAGCTGCGCTGCTGCTGCCCCCGCCCAGCCCCTAGCTCCTTACCTGGGCCCTCAGGATGCACACCAGCAGCTGTCTTCTTGTTCCAGCCAGTCACCATTTTTAACATTTTTAAATTTTTAACATTTTTAAATTTGCAGTCTGAATGAATTAGTCAGTGATAGGGATGGAACCAGAGGAAGATTTTCTACCACCGAGAGAGAGAGAGAGAGAGAGAGAGACTTTGCACTGAGGATTCCATCCCCTCCAACCATTAGGTAATACTCACAATTTGGGCTCAACTAACTGTTTTACATCATGCACCATGTAAAATTAATCTCCAGCACTGTTAATATCAGGACTGTCACATTTCTCTGCACTTCTGCTTTACGCTGCCCCAGGAACCTGTGTGCTTCACCAAAGGCAAGAGGCAGATTAGATACAGTTGGACTTGTGTCCTCAGAAATGGGGATCAGCCATAGCTTCTCCTTCCCAAAATGCATTGCTTGGTGTAATCTGGTACCTGAAACACCTACCACTGACTAACTCGTTCAGACTGCATGTGGAGGAACTAGCACAGATGCAATCCCACCACTGCCATTAAGTGTAGAGGAATACCCCTTCCTACTGCTAATATTGTGGAGGATCACCTCTCACCACTGGGCAATCCCTCCCTCCACTTCTGCTGCCACCATTAAACTACACCCCTTTATTTAATATAACCCTTTTCTCTAAGGTAAGCTCATCATCAGATGTGAGACAAACAGATCAAAGGTACAAGTATATAACTAAAGATAAAGCATATTTTATTAAAAAGGAATAAGAAAGTTTATTATTTATGATTGCTATTACTCTAAGAACAAGATTTCTATGTCATTACTTTAAAAGCAGGGCTCCTACATTGCTACTGTTGCCACCAATCAGGTGTTAGAAGCCCTAGTTCGTAACCAAACCTAAGCTAATTCCCATATCAAGCTTCACCCCAGTTAGCTCACAGGCCTAGCAATGAGGGCATGAAAAGAGGTCTTCTCTCTAGTAAGGTTTGATGCAGACAGGAACCTGTTCACTTCCCCTGAAGTTCACTTCAGTTTGGCCCAGCAGCTGCTTCTTCAGATCATTACCACCAGTTGACATTCAGGCTTCAGCTCTTTCCTCTGAAAGCTGCTCCAGGAGTCCTTCTCTTCTTACTTGCAGACCAGTTTCTGCCTCACATGCTCTTAGATTGGCTTCCCAGTCTTGCGGCTGTTCTTCTTCCTGGCTAATGCCTTCCTCAGGCCCCCCAGCTTCTCATAAAGACACCTCCTGACAGACTCTTCCTGACAGATTCTCCCCGGACAAACTTCCTCCAGATGCTTCTCAACAGCTCCGTATATTTGCTCCAGTCAGAATACTCCAGCCAACCAGCTTTAGTGTGGCCAACATTCCACACCAACCTCTGTTCAAATTCTGGACTAATTAGAAAGTTCAGCTATTCTCCAATCAGATGGCACCAGTTTTGATCCAACCTTCCTATATGTAAGACAGAAACCTAGCCTCATTTCCCTTTCAACTGTAACATTGAAACATCCACTCCAGCAGCACGCCATATTTACAATGTATCTCTTCTTCTGCTCAAGCCTGGAAAAAAAACATACATTATTTCCTCTTGGACAATTAACTCCTTCAGTCATTCAGTCATTGAAACAAATATAACAGGTAAACTTTAACCTCAGTTTTACCTCAGTTTCTTCACACTGCAAATCTCCATTTTGAGACTGAATCTATCTGAACCGCAGACCTCGTGGCCATAACACCTGGCTGTATTTTTGGACTTCGATTCTCCCCCCAGGAAGGATTTCTTGCAGGATATACTTTGTTTTTCACTAGATCCCCGAGATCCACCAGCTGGAGTCTGATGCAGAAGCCGTATACTTAGAATGAAGGAATTCTGAATTCTTGGACTTGTTCTGAACTCACAGTCCTTCCATACAAAAATCCACTCCTGGATTTTTAATTAACCCAAGCTTTTATCATTTCAGCAGTATAATTTCATAGAATCGTAGAATAGTAGCATTGGAAGGGGCCTATAAGACCATCAAGTCCAACCCCCTGCTTGATGAAGGAATCCAAGTCAGAGCATCCCTGACAAATGGCTGTCCAGCCTCGTCTTGAATGCGTCCAGTGTGGGAGAGCCCACTACCTCCCTAGGTCATTGGTTCCATTGTCATACTGCTCTGGCAGGAAGTTTTTCCTGATGTTCAGCCGGAATCTGGCTTCCTGTAACTTGAGCCCATAATTCTGTGTCCTGCACTCTGGGATGATCGAGAAGAGATCCTGGCCTTCCTCTCTGTGACAACCTTTCAAGTACTTGAAGAGCACTATCATATCTCCCCTCAGTCTTCTCTTCTCAAGGCTCAACATGCCCAGTTCTTTTGGTCTCTCCTCATAGGGCTTTTTTTCCCAGTCCCTGATCATCCTCGTTGCCCTCCTCTGAACCTTTTCCAGTTTGTCTGCATCCTTCTTCAAGTGTGATGCCCAGAACTGGGCACAGTACTCTTTTATTTTATTTTATTTTATTCGGTCAGTTGCTTCCGACTCTTCGTGACTTCATGGACCAGCCCACGCCAGAGCTTCCTGTCGGCCGTTGCCACCCCCAGCTCCCCCAAGGTCAAGTCAGTCACCTCCAGAATATCATCCATCCATCTTGCCCTTGGTCAGCCCCTCTTCCTTTTGCCTTCCACTTTCCCTAGCATCAGCATCTTCTCCAGGGTATCCTGTCTTCTCATGATGTGGCCAAAGTACTTCAGTTTTGCTTTTAATATTCCCTCAAGTGAGCAGTCTGGCTTTATTTCCTGGAGTATGGACTGGTTTGATCTTCTCGCAGTCCAAGGCACTCTCAGAATTTTCCTCCAGCACTCTAGATGAGGCCTAACCAGTGCTGCGTAGAGGGGAACTAGTACTTCACATGACTTGGAAGCTATACTTCTATTAATACACCCCCATCCCCATTTGGGGATGGGGAAGTCATTTTATTGTTGCTATGCTTAACAATTGGCTGTCAGAAATCCTTGCCGATCTACTGCAAATTGTCCAAAGATCTACCGGTAGATCCAGATCTACCTTTTGCCCACCCGTTTTAAAGAACTTGAAAGATTGCACAATTTTGTGGAAAGTTGCTTAGTCCTAATAAAGGTATTGCCCAACTGTGGATTGTAGATTTTGTGTATGGTAGCACATTACAAAGAAAGGCCTGACAGCATCCAAGAACAGGTCCACCATTTATGGTAGATCTGATGACTGACTGGTGCCAAGGCCTAGGCACCAGGTCAGCCAAGATAGGTAGACCTGCCCTTTGAGAAATTTGTATACCAGGTGTACTGTTGTTGTTTCTCAATAGGTAAACCTGGTGTCCAGAAATGTCTTTCCACTTACAGGTGAAACCCTCAATTCTTCCTCTGGCTCCCTTGAGCCAAGGCCATTACAAAAGCATGAAGGGCATGGTTAACATTGGGGGTGGGGGGAGGTACCTGCTCAGCTTACATTCCATTCGTAGGCACTGCTCTGCAATCAGCACACAATAGATTCATGTATCTTCACAACATAATTCCTTATTGCTACGACACATGAGAAAACACTTAACTTCTAAGGAGCTGCATGGCACACTGTCTCAACTCCTAGGCCTGCACTAAAACAGAAAGGGAGAGGCCCCACCCAGGGGGCGTGCACATTCTTTATATATACACATATGTATGTATATATGTATCTACATCCCAGCAAACCCTTTAGACAATAACTTGCACTGTTGCAACAATCAATTTCACCCCTGCCCCCAGCCCTGCATTTCCCTAAAGCAACCAACACACCAGGAGACTGGGGGCATTTTTACACCAGCCTAAAATCCTGCATTTAATATGGGGCTTTCTGCTTCTTTAAATGCAGGATCACAACTGCCCTTTTCACGTGCTTCCTTTCCCCCCACCCCTTCCCCCTCCTTCTCCTCGTATTTGAGTCTTCCATTATCTTTCATTGGTCTCACTCCTCTTCTTGCCACTTTTCCTCTTTTCACAGAGGGAACTCAAGGGGAACACAATGGGGTAATTTGATAGCTCATTATCTGTGATCTATTTAAAAATGGAACAAAGGGCATTTAGTGTAGAAGGGTCATGGCAGGGTCACAGCATCATGTAAAGAGCCTGCAAATTTCCATGAAGGAGCAATCTCAATCACAGGATAAAAGCTCCGTGTGATGAAGCCCTAGATAACAACACTGGACTATACTGCAGAGTTGTCATATACTACTCTAACCCAGTAAAATGGGAATAACCACACTGGGCTACTTTGCAGGACTGGCATAACCCACACTTCCTCAGCCACAGCCTTGACTCCTGTAATGTAGATATAATAATGATGAATTTTATTGGCATGCATTGTCATGGTATTTTTTAATGTTACAAATGCAGGAAAATTATTAATAAGACCTGAGTTAGAAAGATCCTGGTCTTTGCTCGCACCTTTCCATTTTGAGTAGACACACTACTGTCCAATATGAGGAAAGCAAAGGAAGCAAAAGCCGAATATAGCCGAACCATATCCTGGATTCTAGGAAAGCCATGTTTAATAAACTCAGAACAATGATCAGTAAGGTCCCATAGCAAGCAACTCTAATGAGAAAAGGAGTCCAAGATGGGTGGGAGTTTTCAAAAAACGAAATTCCCAAGGCACAATTACAAACAATTCCAACAAGAAAAAAAGGTGGAAGACAACAGAAGAAGCCAATGTGGCTTCAGTTTAGATATGACCTGAAAACAAAAAAGCACACATATAGGAAGTGGAAGGAGGCCAGGCTACAAAGGAAGAGTACAGGCAGGTAGCACAGAATTGCAGGGATGGCATCATGAGGGCTAAAGCTGAGAACAAGTGGAGGTTACTGAGGGATGCTAAAAGCAACAAAAAGGTTTTCTTCAGATATGTGCATAGTAAAAGGCAGAGGAAAGAAATGGTGGTTCAACTATTCAATGAAGGTGGCAAAATTGACAAAGAAAAAGCAGAAGTGCTCAATTCCTACTTTGGCTCAGTCTTCTCCCAAAAGAGACTCTATGACCCCCTGGCAAAGGCGAAGTACAGGCTGAAGGAGCAGGAATGCAGCTTGAGATTGACAGGCATATGGTCAAAGAACACCTAATTACCTTGAATGGGTTAAAATCTCTAGGGCCAGATGAACTGCATCCTAGAGTAATAAAGGAACTGGCAGAAGAACTCTCAGAACTAGTGTCTATTATCTTTCAGAAATCATGGAGGACAGGTGAAGGGCCAGATGACTGGAGGAGGGCTAATGTTGTCCCTACCTTCAAAAAGGGTAAAAAGGAGGAACCTGGGAACTACAGACCAGTCTGACATCAATCCCTGGGAAAATTCTGGAGCAGATTATAAAGTAATCCATCTGTAACACCTCGAAAACAATGCAGTGATGACTCGAAGCCAACATGGATTTGTCAAGAACAAATCCTGCCAGACGAATCTGATCTCATTTTTGGATCAGGTCACCTCCCTTGTGGACTGTGGGAATGCTGTGGACATCATATACCTCGACTTCAGCAAAGCTTTCGACAAAGTGCCCCATGATTTCCTGATTAGCAAACTAGCTAATAGTGGGCTAGATGAAACAACTATGAGGTGGTTCCCCAGTTGGCTACAGAATCGAACTCAAAGAGTGTTTATCAATGGGATCTTCTCAAACTGGGGAGAGGTAATGAGCGGGTTACCACAGGGCTCAGTCCTGGGACCAGTGATCTTTAACATTTTTATTAATGACTTGGATGAGGAGGTGCAGGGAATGCTGATCACATTTGCAGATGACACAAAATGGGGTGGGATAACTAATATCCTGGAAGACAGAAACAAAATTCAAAGTGATCTCGATAGGCTGGAGTGCTGGGCAGAAAACAACAAAATGACATTTAATAGGGATCAATGCCAAGTTCTGCACCTAGGAAAAAGAAACCAAATGCACAGTTACAAGATGGGGGATACTTGGCTCAACAATACTACAAATGAGAAGGATCTTGGAACTGCTGTTGATCACAAGCTGAATATGAGTCAACAAAGTGATGCAAAAAAGGCAAATGCTATTTTGGGCTGCATTAATAGAAGTATAGCTTCAAAATCACGTGAAGTACTAGTTCCCCTCTGCTCAGCACTGGTTAGGCCTCATCTTAAGTACTGTGTCCAGTTCTGGGCATCACACTTTAAGAAGGATGCAGACAAACTGGAGAGGGTTCAGAGGAGGGCAACAAAGATGATCAGAGGACTGGAAACAAAGCCCTATGAGAGAGACTGAAAGAACTGGGCATGTTTAGCCTTGAGAAGAGAAGACTGAGGAGAGATAGGAGAGTGCTCTTCAAGTACTTGAAAGTTTGTCACAGAGGGGAAGGCCAGGATCTCTTCGCGATCATCCCAGAGTGCAGGACACGGAAGAATGGGCTCAAGTTACAGGAAGCCAGATTCCAGCTGAACATCAGGAAAAACCTCCTGACTGTTAAAGCAATATAACAATGGAACCAATGCTGGAGGCATTCAAGATGAAGCTGGACAGCCACCTGTCAGGGATGCTTTGACTTGGATTCCTGCATTGAGAAGGGGGTTGGACGCGATGGTCCTATAGACCCCTTCCAACCCTACTATTCTAAGATTCCATGAAGTTTCTGGAGAAGAAGCTACATTCTGCTGGTGAGAACAATTTAAGTGAGAAGGAGCAACATTCTGCTTGTGAGAACAATTTATATCCCAATTTTCTTGAATGATGAAACTCAAGGTGGCACCTAAACAGTTCCTAGGTGGTCTCCCATCCAGGCTCTGACCCAATCCAGACCTGCTTAGCTTCAGTAAGGTGGCTCAGACTATGACCTACAACATGAGCTATATGGCAGCTAGGGCCTTTGCAAGGAGCTCTTCTTGATGAGGTGGCTTGGCTTTGGTGAGGCATATTTTAATTAGCTTGCCATGATCCCGAGAATCCCTGTTTTCATATAAACTTTAAATAAATTAGAGTATACTAAGTATCTGGCCCTTGTAGTTTGTAGATATATTAGCAAAGTATCAGAAAGGACTGGCAACCCAGGAAGCAAATGAAAACTGGATGCCTATTCTCTACCAGGCCAGGTTTAAGGTTCTAGTACTAGTGTACAAAGCCCTAAACAACTTGGGACCAGGATACCTGAGAGAGCGCCTTCTCCCTTACCAACCTGCCTAGTCACTGAGGTCATCAAAGGACATGTCCCTGGTGGTTCCACATAGAGCTATTATTTATTTATTTATTTATTTATTACATTTATATCCCACCTTTTTTCCTCCTCAAGGAACCCAAGGCGGCTTACACAATCCTCCAGTTTATCCTCACAACAACAACCCTGTGAGGTGGGTGGCCCAAAGTCACCCAGTGAGCTTCCATGTCTGAGTGGGGACTAGAACCCGGATCTCCCAACTCCTAGTCCAACACTCTAGCCACTACACCACACTGGCTCTCATTGAGCTATGGCCCAATTGGAGTCCACCAGGAGAGGAGCCTTCAGCATGGTGGCCCCCTTCCTATGGAATTCCATACCTTTCGAGGTCAAGCAGGGAACCAATGTTGTGTTGCTTCCAGTGCCCCCTGAAAACATTTCAGGAAGCCTTCCTTGAGTGACCGGCCATGGTTTTATCAGAACTCTGTTTCTTTTTTAAAATAGTAATTATTTTAACATGGTCTTTTCATTCTTTTATGCTATCTGCTGTTCACTACTCGAAAATCTTTTGAATGTGGAGTGGTATACAAATATTGTAATAAACAAACAAACACCTGATGTTACAATATTGAATTGTTGTTATTTCTAACTCTGTTCGAAGATTCGTCATGGCCTCAATCTTATGAAATATTCTGAAGTGATCTTTGGTGCTGAACAAGTAGCTCACCTTTGCTGAAAAGTCTTTGAAATTAAGTAAGAGCTGTGAGCTTTCAACTGGATTTGGGATGTGGGCAATCCTCAGTAATTTTTCTGGCAGAGCAGTTAAAAAGGCAACAAGCCTTTATTTATGGAATTAACAGGCAGCAGGCTTTAAAGTGTTAACAGGACACTCCTCATACAGCAATGTTACTTTTTGGAATACAGTGGCTTGTGATTTCATAAAAATTAAGTACAAAACAGGGATCTATGAAGAAACAAGCAAATATCTGGACAGATTGATATTCTCTGGACAATAGAATGCTAGTGCTCTAGGTAAAAATCTGCTTGCTACTGTAATCTCTTTTCAAGTAAGTAGCATGTAAGCTATGACATTTGACTTTCCTTTGTTGCGTCTTCCTGAGCAATATGGAAAAGACCCTGATGCTGGGAAAGATTGAAGGCAAAAGGAGAAGGAGACAGCAGAGGATGAGATGGCTAGATAGCATCACCGATGCAATGAATATGAACTTGCGCTCACTCCGGGAGAGAGCGGAGGACAGGAAGGCTTGGCATGCTATGGTCCAGGGGGTCACGAAGAGTCGGACACAACTGAATGACTGAACAACAACAACGAGCAATATGGCTGGCAATTAGGAAAGCAAAATGAACTCTGCAGGAGCTCATATGTTGATGCAGCCTTCCCCAACATGGGTCCCATTGGTCATGCTGGCTGGGGATTATGGAAGTTGTAGTCAAACATATCTGGAGGGCACCAGGTGAGGGAAGGCTGCTCTAGCTCATGAAGAGGAGTGAACTACCTGCAGTAGTTAGTTTCTATAAAACAAGCATAGGAGTTCATGTCTTCCTGTAAACCAGCCTTCCCCAAGCTGGTGTCCTCCTGATGTTTTGGACTTCAGCTCCCATCAGCCAGTATGGCCAATAGTCAGGACTCCTGGGAGCTGGAATCGAAAATAACTGGAGGGCACCAGGTGGGGGAAGGCTGCCTCAGCAGTTCTCTGTAATCCCAAATATTTGGACACTGGTGGAGCCTCATCAGTAAGTGAAAAGGTTCTTCCTCTTCCTTGGGTGATGAAGGAGGTAACATTCTTAGAGCAGTGTGAGGCTGCTCTGGAAGCATTTAGCGATAACCTATTTATTGCTCTCCAGAGCCATACTCTGGGAGAGCCCTTGTTCTGGAAGTTTGCAACTGAAGGCAGCTGCCCAGATGATGCCGATTCTGTTCTCTCCCCACACTCTACATGATGTACCAAAGAAACCTCCACCTACCACATTCCCCCGAGCAGTTTTGTACTTTAAAAACTGTTGTTATTGTTGTATAATTAAGGGAATAAATTCAACAGCTACATGTATGAATAGTCATGTTGTGCTTTTAAAAATAAAAATGGCCACCTGAACCATAGGAGGAAGGGCCAAACCGAGAATCAGCCAGCGTTCAGTTTGCTGGGATGTACGTCTGACATTTCCATTTCAAAGCCCAGTGCAGTGTGTGGCTGAGGGACCCGCCCCAAGTTCTCGTTACATATTATGTCTGTCTTCTCTCAGCACTATGGATTCACATATTCCAGGCTGGGGCCTTAATAATGAACACTGATTAGAGGGCTACTTTGCTCTGGCTCAGGGTAAGCCCTGGTTAGCCATTGTGTGGGTGGGATTTCATGTTGTCATTTGCGAGTTCTACTGTGGATGAGATCGACAATTTTTTCCCTACCAAGATTTTAGAAATGGGAACATTTTTTCTCCCTCTTGGGTCCCTGCCTGAATTTTCAGCAAAATATCATAGCACCCCCATAAAAAGTCTGTGAGGTTTCATGGGGTCTGCATGCAAAGGATGCTTGACAGGATCAAGGCGTTGCTGAGAGTATGGAGGCAAAGGCAAGACCCAGCAGCTGCTCCCATCTCCAAAGCCTGTCTTGATGGGAATTGGAACCGAAGCCTGGTTGGGAATCCTGTTGCTCACCAGCCCCTCCTGTGCACTATTTCATTAAACAGCTCTGGTTGACTCTGCAACTGTGAGTCATTTAAAGAAGGGCTTTTTTGTCTGCTTGACTGGACAGCCTTTCCGTCTACTGCAAAGGAATGTCATATTCCACCCCCACCTCCAAATAGCTCCAGGTCTGTAACAGTTTATTGCGCAAACAACCCCACACTCTTGTCTTACACTACTGCGGTGGGGGGCGGGGAGGAATCCACCCTGCACAGATCAAACCTCCCCGCTTTTCTCCCTTCGCCTGGCAGCTGGGATTCTTAATGTGTTCAGCAGGCTGCTGCTTTGCTGGAGGAGCAATCTCCATTTCAAAGCCTGTGTGTCAACTTTAAGTGGGAACACAGAAATATCCTAAACAACTTATTTTGGGCCAGGGGAGGGGGGGTAATCATTCAATGCAAAAACCTTTAAAATGTGAAATCGTGTTTGTTTTTAAATCAGAAACATTCTGATTTTGTAGAGATTCTGGCAAAATCTATGGCTTCCGAGAGTACAGCAGCAAAAGTTTTATTTCCAATTCAATTCCAACACTTATTTTCATCACACACACCCCTGCAGGATTGGCAGTACAATTAAAAAATGGCTAGGGCAAGCAAGGAGAGGATGGAGCTGCTGATCCAGGGCCAGAGGGAAGAGGTGAGGGGGAAGAAACATTTTTAGGCCTTTGTTAAAATATACGCACGCACCACACATGCACATGCCTGATATAAACTGTCTTGACATTAGATGGTCTTGTTTTTCTAGGCTTTCAAAACCAGAAGGATTAAATTAAGAACAAAATGGGGGGGGGGAGTTAAACCCATGGCCCAACATTCCTTGGCAGAGGAAGTCCATTCTCCACTCCTCTCGGGTCCACGTTGCAGTGTTCCATCCACAGGACTCAGAAGGGGGGTGGTGCAAAAAATTGGGTGTAGTCCCTACTTGTGTGGGGTGGGTGGCTGAGGTACCTTTGCCAAAAAGGAAACTAATGAGATCCATCTGTCTTTTGCAGAGTTCATAAGGCAGGTTGTGGGCGTGGGGGGATGCTGGAAAAAGAGCCATTTAGAAAGTTAAATGTAATTCTTATAAAACAAAAATGGAGAAAGAACAGACAGCTGAACTTAAGGCTTGATATTGTGGAGTAGCAGCTGATGTCACCAAGAGAGTTCTGTTTTAACATGGGCTTGTGTCACTGATGTCAGTCAGCTAAATGTATTTATTTAAAGTGTGTGTTTGTTGGGGCTGGGAATGACACCTTTTTTGTTAAGGAAAGAAAAAGTCATTTGAGCTGAAAGCTTTTTGTTGCTGTATTTTGTGGATCTATGAGCTCCAATGGTGTCAGTGGAAAGAATCTCTGCTTTTAGATGCTCAGAAAATCACCACTTGCTTTGGAAAAATCCAATTTTGTGGTGGTGGAGAGAAGCACACTTTACTGGAGAAAAAGGGTAGTGGTACTGACATGCTTAGCTGGCACTGCTGGAAGCATTGAAACACCAGGAGAAAAATCAAAGTGGAACATAGGAAGCTTCCTTATACAGAGTCAGACCCTTGGTCCATCTAGCCCACAACTGTCAAAACTGACTGGCAGCGGCTCTCCGGGGTTTCAGGCAGGCATTTTTTCAGCCCAACTTGGAGCTACTGGGGATTGAACCTGGAACCTTCTGAATGCAAAGCATGTGTTCTGCCATTGAGCTACAGTCCCTCCCTTAGTGCAACATCCCATTAAAATATTTTCTTAAAAAATAAGCCCAAATGGAATTCACTCCTCTGTCTGCTCGGGGATGCAGAACCTCAGGCCTGGGGGCCAAATCCAGCCCTCCAGGATTTCCCTGAAGGCCATGCCCCCTTCCCCTGTCTCCCAACCAATCGTTGGGTGGCTTCTTGGCTTTGTCCAGTTTTCCCCACATTCTAAAAGGTTGACATGACTCTCCTAAAGCTTTGTTATGGGTAGTAAGGGCATTAAGTTATAATATGCTGGTATTCTGGCCTGGCCATTTTTGCTTTTGGCCCAGCCCACCACTGGAATGTGGCCCTTGAGAGCTTCTCCAAAATGGATACTGCTTTGATACTGGACACGTTTCTGGCCTTCCAGTGTCCATCTGGTTTGCTTTAGTCACATTTGGCTTTAAACCACACTTTCTCCTCTGAAGAACTGTGTGTCTGGGGGGTGGGGGTGAGAATTAGAGGTTTCCTTTTTTACCCTCATTCTATTAAACAGGCTTAAAATGTAGAATCCACAATTGTACCCCCTTCTGTCTCCCCCCACCATGCTATACAACTCCCTTTCTGTGTCATCTTTCCCTTGTCTACATTGGTCCCATCTGCAGGAACAAAGTCGCTTTTCCATGAACCGTTTGGGAATGTGAAACTATTTCTATCCAAAGTTTTAATACTCCACTACATGACACAGGAAGGAAAACAGCAAGAACAGCAGCGATACAAGATCACTTTCAGACTAACAATTCTACCATAAGCAGGAAGCTGCAGTGGTAGGGATGTTCATGCAAATACCCCTGAAAAAGTAAACTGAACATAAGGTGGGAAATTTCATTTCACTACCCTTTTCTTAAAATCTGTGCCAGCAACAAGGTTATTTTTTTCCTTCTTCTTTTTCCAAGTTTGACCCTTTAGAAGAGAAAGAAAGAAGTTATTGAAAGCACGGATGTGATGTTTGGTTATTAGAGCAGCCTGCTTAAGCTTTAGACTGACTTATTACAAGAGGTGTTATCATCCCACAAGAATGGATGGAATTCTCTAGCTAATTTTTGGTTAGGATCAGAGCTACTTCAATAAACCCTTTTTAGAAGTTTACTTTAATACAAAAATGGCTCTGTGTGTGTGTGTGTGGTTAGGAATGAATTCTGACTGAAACCTAATTACTTAAATTCCATGAAGAAATTTAATAGAGAGGGGGAAATCGTTAGAAAAAATTAATTTAAAGTATTTGTTAGTGATTTTTTTAAAAAAGATGGTAACAATTTTTTATACAGGTTTAAAAAAATCCACTTTGGAGATACTTTCATCATTTAGGCTGCAATTTACTTGAGAGTAAAAGTTATTGAATTTAGTGAGACTTAATCCTGAACAAAAGTATCAGGCTGTTATAGTTACATTTTCACTGTTAGGACACAGGCATAGCAGGATCCGTAACAGATTTACTTGGAGGTTAAAGAAGAGATGACGAGTACAGCAGCACTCCTGTCCTTCCCGAGCTTGCATAACATTCAGCAAAAAGCAAAATGTGTGTGCAGCCGTCACATATGAGAATCTGCACGCAAGTTTCACACCTCTTATAAAGTGCTTTTTTGATTAAGAACAATCACATGTGAATCAGACTGCAGAGATTTCAATGGAAGCCATGGGCTGTGCTCCTTAGCTAATTATTTAACTAACATTTTAGTTAACATTTTGGAAATTGATTCCACTGAAAGATTAGTGAAACTTGCTTCCAAACAAATGTGTCAGGGTTCAAGTATTACCATTTTTTCACTAAACATGTAGCTCTTTTGCTGCTACTTGCAGTCTTACTGAACAAACACACTAACCTTCTATTTCCCCATAAAGGCATTTAAAAAGCTCTCCTTTTTAAATTTCTAGACAGCTGGAAGAGGAGATGGGGGAGGAGCGATAGCATGTTTTAACACCAAATAGATGACAAAAATAGGGCAGAAATATAAATTTCTCACATATTTTTTCAAGGAGTAGGGAAAGAACCTCTGGTAAAATAAGGGTAATTGCTTCTCAAAAGACAAATAGCTTTTCTAAATTTTGGTGAAAAAATAATTATCCTTAAACTTTTTGAAACACCAACAAGTACTTCTGAATGTTCTTTTTTAAAAGCCCCTTTCTTTAAGAAAAAATAGATCCATCTTTTCAGCAAAATGGAATTCTGTGAAGTATGCATTGCAACTTCTAACTGCTTTATAGATTTTGACTGAAGGATGTCTCACAAATAGATGTCTTTAAAAGCTGCTGCTGTTTTTGGAAAAACACAAACTGAATTTGCAGAGAACAAATCTGTTTAATAAAAGACATGTCATTTTAAAAAGACACCTTTTATACAAAACATCTAGAAAAAAATAGAAATCTACAAATGCAACAGAAAGAGATCTCTGCAGCTTAAGGCAGGAAAAGCCTTCCTTGGAAGTAACAATTCTTTAGCAGAAGTAACCAGAAGACCATCACAGCCAGGGCCCAATTTCAGCAAAGGGGAGAAGGCTCACATTCCTCACCCTAAATTTATTTTCATAGATACAGAGAATTACTTGTAAACCTTCCAAAGTAGAGAGGGAAAAAAATGAGAGAGTCTTCCTGGAACCATACCAAAAACTATAGTCTCCAGAGAGGAGTTAGTGGGATGTGTGTTTTGTGGGGTGGGGGTGGGGAGTGATTCCAAACCTGGCTCTTATGAAAAGTTTAAGCAAAAAATGTCCTACTAAGAGCCAAGCCAAACAGCATGCAGTCCTCATGGCTCCATAGAGAGGGGAGGGTATGGCAGAATCAAAGGGAAAAAATTAGTACCCAAACAAGGGAGAGAAAAATGCTTTCCTTTTCTCTGACTCTATGTTTCTCAGTTGTTGCTGGTGTTCTCTCTCTCTCTCTCTCTCTCTCTTAAATAGAAATATAAAATTCAATTTACAAATGCTATTTACAATTTTAATTACAAAATGACACCCTTTAATAGTTAATGAAAACCTAAAGCAACCCCCCCCCCAGTTTTGATTTTAATTAAAGGAGAGAGTTTTAAATACTTCATTTCTCTCCCTCGTTCTTTTCCTCCTGTGCCTCTGTGGTTCTCTCAAATTGCCAGAGGAGGTCCCAGTTCCATAGAACAGAACCCCCACGTCCCAAATTCCAGAGAGTTCCCCCCCCAAAAACACCCCCCCTACACACACACACACACACACACACACACAGCGCTCCTGAAAGGGGGCACATCTGATTTTTGTTTGCTTGTTTGAAATGTCTGAGCTGGCAACCTTGGCTCCTCACTACCTTTATCATCCCTTTTCAAACTGTAGTCTCCCCATGTTTGCTGTTAGTTAACCTGGTATAGAATTTCCTCCAGGAATGAAGGGTTTTTCCTGACCAGATCCAGAAGCCTGAGGTGATGCCCACAATGAGAGTCATGAGATACTTGATCATGTAGACAGTGAAGTCAGGGGTCATGCGCGGTGTGTACTGAAGCGGGCAGGGAATGGCCAAACTCTTGCAATTTTGGCTAATCCAGCTCCGTTCCCAGTGCTCGCGAAAGGCCTGTTCATAGAAGTAGCAGGCAATCACAATGGTGGCTGGCACTGTGTAGAGGACACTGAAGACCCCAATACGCACCATGAGGCGCTCCAACTTCTCTGTCTTGGTGCCACCGTGTTTCATGATGGTACGGATACGGAAAAGTGATACAAAGCCTGCCAGCAAAAAGGATGTGCCAATAAAGAGGTAGACGAAGAGTGGGGCCAAAACAAAGCCCCGAAGTGGATCTATATTGTTGAGCCCCACAAAGCAGACACCACTGAGAAGGTCACCATCAATCTGCCCCATAGCCAGTATGGTGATGGTCTTGACTGCTGGCACAGCCCATGCTGCCAAATGAAAGTACTGTGAGTTCGCCTCTATGGCTTCATGGCCCCACTTCATGCCAGCAGCAAGGAACCAAGTGAGGGACAAGATGACCCACCAGATGGAGCTGGCCATACTGAAGAAGTACAGCATCATGAAGAGTATTGTGCAGCCTTCCTTCTTGGTGCCCTGCACCACTGTCCGGTAGCCATCGTCTTGGAAACGCTCATTGCACACCACACGTTCCTCCAGCACAAATCCTGCAATGTAGGCCACAGAGACCATGGTGTAACAGCCCGAGAGGAAGATGATGGGCCGCTCTGGGTAGCGGAAGCGCTGCATATCCACCAGATAGGTGGTGACAGTGAAGAAAGTGGAGGCACAGCACAAAACAGACCAGATGAGGATCCAGATACGAGCAAAGCGGATCTCCTCCTGATTGAAGAACATGTGTCCATCACCCTTGGTGGGTTCACAAGGTGCAGCGCAGTCCTTTTCTCCAAGGAACTTGTAGTTGAGGTAGCTGGGCACCTTGAGGACTCTTGGGCAGTGGAAGGGGTGATCAAGGGTGGCATAGCGTGGTGGGCCTGCAGTACCCTGACCAGCAATGGGAGTGGCACTCGTGATCAGTGCTGGTGAGCCCCCTTCATCTGAGTGGTTCTGCCCCACACAAATCTGCTCTGCCCCATGGCGGGGAAAGTTCTCACACCGCAGTCGTT
Organism: Heloderma suspectum; assembly: GCF_057233095.1. Lineage (NCBI taxonomy): Eukaryota > Metazoa > Chordata > Lepidosauria > Squamata > Helodermatidae > Heloderma > Heloderma suspectum. The sequence goes on along the minus strand of NC_139462.1, from coordinate 125,710,183 downwards.
CCGGCCACTGGAAGCCAAACTTGTTCATCAGGGCTTCGCAGCCCTGGCGCGCCCGCTCGCAGATGGAACGACATGGTGGGATGGCCTGCTCCAAGACGGTGCACACCGGGGCATACATAGAACACAGAAAGAACTTGAGTTCTGGGGAGCACTGGACCTTCACCAGAGGGTAGAACTGGTGGACCTCCAAGCCAGCATCCTCTTGGCTGGTGTGTCCCAGCAAATTCGGCATGATAGTCTGGTTGTAGGCAATGTCAGTGCACAGCGGGATGGAGATGGGCTGGCAGAAGCCATGGTCAGGGACGGAAATGCCCTTCTCCCCCTGGAACTGGGCCCAGCAGGATCCCAGCAGCAGCAGCAGGCAGTGGGCTAAGGACGCGCGGGCAAGGCGCATGGTGATCCCCCACCCCTTCTGTTCTTACGGACACCCAGTCGCCTCGTCTCCTCCCCACGGCAAGTTGGGACCTGTCACTCCCTTTGGGGCCCTGGTCCTGGCAAAAGTTTCCAAGCGTTTTGGGTTCAGCCGCGGAGATCTGGGGAAGGCAAATCCACTCACCCAGCGGGAACTCTTCCTCGCAGCGCGACTCTCCGAGCTCCGTTCGCTTCCCTTTGTGTCTTCCCTCCCCAATTAGTCCGTTTGAAAGGAGGGTCCCTGAGCTGAGCGGAGTTTCGCCCAGCCTTCTCCTCTTACTCCTCCCAACGTAATCAATCCCAGGCCGGCCCCTTCTCTTTCCCCCTTCCCATCTCCATCAAATAGACTTTGGCTGCCGAAGCCCCTTCCCAAAATTTCTTCTCACCCAATCAGATTCAAACCCAGAGACCAGCCTTCCTCCCCCTCCCTTTCTTCCTAGGATTGGTCAGCCATCGCCGAAAAGGAGGTGTGTGTGTGTGTGTGTGTGTGTAACGAGTTCATGAATCAGATGCCAAATCGCTCCTTCTCTCCTCCACACTCCCCCCACCCCCATCTTAAGACCGTGGCTGCTTTTAAGGATAAATAATTTACCTTGGATGATGGTAATTCACCTCCAATCATAATTATAATTATTAGCAGGCAGATCACCTTGGCTGTGTTGACAGCACAACTCCCTCCCTATTCCAAAATTCTAATTCAACGCATTGTATCCCTTCGCCATACAGTTTCTAGCCAGAACGTAAAACTGCCTGGAACACATCTGAGTGAGCTGACGCGGTTCCCCGAGTTGTTTTGCCTATGCAAAGCCAATCCGCCTGGCCTTCTGCTTGCTGATGATCTCCAGGTCTACACACTTCGGTTTACATGTGGAAAAGTGGTTTTAAAAGTTGTTCTTGCTCGCTGCCTTTCATGGTTGCTGGCCTTTTGTTTGTTTTTTTAAAGAGCCGGTGGGGGGCTCAAGCCCATCTGGAAGCCATGCCCCTGATGTAGAAGTCCTGCCCCCTAATGCTAGATACGTGGAAGGCTGGCCGTGATCTAAGCCCCAAGCTTAGAAGCACATCTCATCTGTACTGTTATTCTAGATAACACTCATTGGAGTCTCGGGTAGAGCCCCTGCACTGAGGTTTGGTATGTGTCTTCTTTGGGAAGGAATCCAGAAGCTGAATTATGCCATGTTGTGCATGCGCACGCGTGCAGCCCCCTCCCTGGAAAAACTCTAGCAGGAAGATGTGGCTGCTCGGTTTTGCTCACGCTAAGTCCCAGCCAGGGTGCTTCCTGAGGAGGTTTTTATAGTGACATTGCCCTGTTTCATTCATGGAGATTTATGAGGGGCCCAGACATTGTCATAGGCAACTTGTAACCCTCCTGTGTTTTCACACCACTTTCTTCTTCCATCTTTTTCTGACTGCGAATTGTGGCACAATGCCTTCTGAGTGGTAGCCCTCTGCCTGGAAGCATGGGGGGGGGGAGATCTTCATGACAACGGAATGAGAAGTGTGTTGGAGTATTAGCGGATTTTCATGGAATCAGCGTTGCTCTGGAAAGGACACACGAAGCAAGATAAGCTAAGTGTAAGGTAAGGTAAGGTAAGGGGTGTCCCCAGCCAGTCGTGTCTGACTCTAGGGTGCGGTGCTCATCCCCGTTTCTAAGCCGAAGAGCCAGCGCTGTCCGAAGACACTTCCGTGGTCATGTGGCCGGCATGACTGAACACCAAGGTGCACGGAACGCTGTCACCTTTCCCGCCGAGGCGGTACCTATTTATCTACCTGCAATTTCTTGCTTTCGAACTGCTAGGTTGGCAGGAGCTGGGACTGAAGATGGGAGCTCACTCCGTCACGCGACACCCGGGTCTCGAACTGCTGACCTGCCGACCTTCTAGTCTGCAGTTCAGCGTCTTAACCACTAAGCCACCGCGGCCCTAAGCTAAGTGGACCGTACCTTTAAAAACTTGTTTTCAGGGGTCACACGGCACTTGAAAGGAATATATTTCTGGGTGGGGTGGGGGGAGTAGAACTGAATGTCATCAAACTGGCAGGGGCTGCTCAACCAATGAGAGAGGCTTGTTTCCCTCCCCTATCCAGGCTCCCCCTTGCTACTACATTAATATGAATGGAGCAGCTAATTTTCCCCACATGTGCAGATTTCCCTGAAGAAGTCAAAATCCCTGGTTCTAGAGTGCAGCATCTGAAGCGTCCCCCTCAGAGCTTTCCCCACCCCAATTTTGCACCATTCCAGCAATCTGCCATGGAGTTATAGCTCCCACCCCATTTTTCCCCATGTGCACACTTTTGCCTTGAGAAGCCAAAATCCCCAATTCTCGAATACAGCATCTGAAGGCCCCCCTGAGAGCAACTTAGCCCCTCAATTTTGCCCCATTCCAGCACTCTGCCCTGGAGTTATTGCTCCACCCCACCCCTTTCTCCTTCTCCCTATTTGCAATGATAACCTCCCATAAACCCAAAAGGTTGAGAAAGGACTTTACATAACAACAGAGAAACACTTAAAACTACATAACATCAAAGAAGCACAGCATCACAATAGTGATTTAAGAGAGCACCAACTCTCTTAAGAGCAGTTTAGGGTGAGTTACTAAAGTTAGCCTTTAACCCTTTCACTGAAGGGGAGCAAGATTTATTTCTTACTTCTGAGTAAACATGCACAGAATGGGGGGATAAGTTAAAGATTAAAAGCAGGCTACCTAAGGTGAATGAGCATCCCCACTACTGCAGTAATGGGCGGGGTCGCTGGTGCTGTCCTGGGGATTGCCTCAATGGGGAAAACTATTTCCATTGGGGAAACAAGAGGGAATGGGGCATCCCACCCCCTTGACTATGTTACTGCCAAGTCACAGAGGCATGCCTAGAATTTAATGTGTGTGTGTATGGGGCATGGCACACTGTGGTAAAACCACCAGGGAGCCGCTTTCCATAAAAAAGTTGGTGTAAAAGGAGTTTCAGAAAATGCAGCTTTTCAAGAGGGGAGTGGCTGGTTGGCAGTGGATTGGTAACATCATCTGCTGTGAAGGAATTCAGCCTGCTCTAACTTCGCACTAAATTGCTCGTGAAGACAGCCCCCAGGCAGTGGTTTGACCCTAGGAAGTTACAGCTTTCCTCTTGAGCATGTGGCTTGGCTTGGCTGCTTGGACCATCTGGTGCCATTTGCTCCGCAGTTACCATCCTGTGGAGTGATGTAGTAATGGCCACCAATGTGGATGGCTTTAAAAGGAGGTCACAAAAATTTATGGAGGATAAGGCTATCATTGGCTACTGGTAATCCTCCAGTATCAGAGGCAGGATGTCTCTGTATAACAGTTGTGGGAGAACATGAGTGGGAGAGTGTTGTTGCACTCACGTCCTACTTGAGTGCAACAACACTTCCCAGAGGCATCTGGTTGTCTACTGTGTGAACAGAATGCCGGATTAGATGAACCTTTGGTCTGCTCCTTGTTGTTGTTGTTGAGTCGTTAAGTCGTGTCCGACTCTTCGTGACCCCATGGACCATAGCATGCCAGGCCTTCCTGACCTCCACTCTCTCCCAGAGTGTGCTCAAGTTCATATTCATTGTATCAGTGATGCTATCTAGCCATCTCATCCTCTGCCGTCCCCTTCTCCTTTTGCCTTCAATCTTTCCCAGCATCAGGGTCTTTTCCAGTTACTTTTCTCTTTGCATTAGGTGGTCAAAATATTTGAGCTTCAGCTTCAGTATCTGTCCTTCCAATGAGCACTCAGGGTTGATTTCCTTTAGGATGGACTGATTTGACCTCCTTGCAGTCCAGGGGACTCGTAAGAGTCTTCTCCAGCACCACAGTTTGAAAGCATCAATTCTTCGGCGCTCAGCCTTCCTTATAGTCCAGCTCTCACAGCCATACGTTACTACTGGGAAAAACATAGCTTTGATTATATGAATCTTTGTCAGCAAGGTGATGTCTCTGCTTCTGACTATGCTGTCTAGGTTTGCCATAGCTTTCCTCCCAAGGAGCAAGCGTCTTTTAATTTCATGGCTACAGTCACCGTCTGCGGTGATCTTGGAGCCCAAGAAAATAAAATCTGTCACTGCTTCCATTTCTTCCCCTTCCATATGCCAGGAAGTGATGGGGCCAGATGCCATGATCTTCATTTTTTTAATGTTGAATTTCAAACCAGCTTTTGTACTTTCCACTTTCACCCTCAGCAAGAGGCTCTTTAGATCCTCTTCGCTTTCTGCCATTAGGGTGGTATCATCTGCGTATCTGAGGTTGTTGATAATTCTCCCAGCAATCTTAATTCCAACCTGTGATTCATCCAACCTGGCGTTTCTCATGATGTACTCTGCATATAAATTAAATAAGCAGGGTGACAATATGCAGCCTTGTCGTACTCCTTTCCCAATTTTGAACCAATCGGTTGTTCCATGTCTGGTTCTTACTGTTGCTTCTTGACCCTCGTACAGGTTTCTCAGGAGACAGGTAAGGTGGTCTGGTACTCCCATCTCTTTAAGGATTTGCCACAGTTTGTTGTGATCCACACAATCAAAGGCTTTAGCGTAGTCAATGAAGCAGAAATAGATGTTTTTGGTCTGCTCCTGCATGGCTCTTAAGTTCTTAAAACAACATGTCTGATCTAAAGAAAGCAAAGTATAGATTTTCACATCCTTTTATCACTGTGATAGAAGAAAAAGTATCACCAAACATACTTTTTCCTACACAATCTCTTGAAAGCAGTTTTTTACACAATACCTAATTAACGTATGGGAAAATTCACAGCTCCCCAAGATGCTGGGAAGGCCATAAGTTGATAGCTTTTTTTTATGGGTAAACAAATCCATGGAGTAGACTTTCAATCACTACTATTTGCCATGAAAACTAAATGGCAGCTCATTTTCACATAGGAGAGATTGATCAACAGCTATTACTCATAATCACAAAAAAAATGAACGTTTATGTTTACAGGCAGTACACCTCTGATTGTCAGATGCTGGGGACAGATGACAGAGGCATCTCATATTGAGTGAGGTGAACCTTTGCTCTTATCCAGCAAGGGAGTCTTCAGTTTCCAAGAGAACTCTCACAATCAGACCAAAGCTATCTTAGAACTACCTCAGTCTGATCTGTCATATCTCCCACAGTGTGTAAGTTTGTAGTATCGAAGAGCCAAAAATAGAAGAGGGGAACATAATGGCAAAGAAGCCTCAGTGAGAGAGCAGCATAGGTAAATAGACACACACACACACACACACACACACACACACACTCTTCCAAAATTACTGAAAGCATAAGCATTGTTATTGCAGTACCAGACTGATGGTTACCCAGCTGACTCTGCTGCAAAAGTCTGTGGAAAGGTTTTGTATAAGTCCTACATGTATTTCCGATAATTTAAAGACTGTCAAGTCCAGTAAAACATATTTTTCTTGCTTAATTTTTTTTAAGCCCTGTAGGTCTATTTTCAAAGATTCAATAAATAAATAGGAGCTTCTTTTCAATAAAGATATCCTGCCCCCACCCCTAAAATCCTCAATCTTTCTGTGAACTGGGAGGGTGGGCCACTTTAAGAGACCCTTTTCATCATTGAAGTTTAATGGATATGTTGTTCCTTGCATATAATCCCCCCATGGCAGCCCATTGTGATCTCTTTTTCCTCAGTGGCACCTCAGAGCAATGCATTTTATTTAAGGTGTTGCTGTGAGGGTTTATTTGGAAGAAGAGAAATTCAGAAGTGGAGTTGGAAAGAAGGAAGGCTGGAAAGTATTTCTTAATTACACAAAATATAGGGGCCATTTCCAAGCAGATAATTACATTTTGATGGTTTATCATTTTATGGATAGTGAAGGTTCTGAGAACAGGAGGAACAGAAAGGGAGGTGGGGTTGCACTGTATGTTAAAAATACATATATCTGCACAGAAATACAGGAGGAGGAGCTTGGTAGCCCCATTGAGAGCATCTGGATCAAAATAATTGGAGCAAAGAATAAAAGGCACCTGATGGTCGGAGCCACCCAATGAAGGAGAAGATGAGGATGAAACTTTTGAAAAGCAAATAGCCAGTGTTTTAAGGAAGCATGATGTAGTAGTTATGGGGGACTTCAATTTCCCCGATATTTGTTGGGAGACAAATTCTGCAAAACATGGCCCCTCCAGGAAATTCCTGACTTGTGTGGTGGATAACTTCCTCCTACAGAAAGTACAGGAAGGAAATAGAGGATCGGCTAACCTTGACTTGATCCTAACCAACAGAGATGACTTAGTGGATAAAGTAGCAGTTACGGAAACTCTAGGAGAACGCGACCATGTTGTTGTACTTGAGTTCTTGGTTCTAAGGGAAGCAAAAGCCGAGTGTAGTCACTCAGAGATGACCTGAAAACAAAAAAGGACACATATAGGAAGTGGAAAGAAGGCCAAATAACAAAGGAAGAGTACAGGCAGGTAGCACAGAATTGCAGGGATGGCGTCAGGAAGGCTAAAGCTGAGAATGAGCTGAGGTTAGTGAGGGATGCTAAAAACAACAGAAAGGCCTTCTTCAGCTATGTGCACAGTAAAAGGCAGAGGAAAGAAATGGTGGATCAGCTATTAAATAAGGATGGCAAAATGATAACAGATGACAAAGAAAAGGCAGAGGTGCTCAATTCCTACTTTGGCTCAGTCTTCTCCCAAAAGAGGGTCTATGACCCCCCTGGCAAAGGCGAGTACAGGCTGAAGGGGCAGGATTGCAGCTTGAGATCGATAGGCATATGGTCAAGGAACACCTAATTACTCTGAATGAGTTCAAATCTCCAGGGCCAGATGAACTGCATCCTAGAGTCATAAAGGAACTGGCAGAAGAACTCTCAGAACTACTGTCTATTCTCTTTGAGAAATCATGGAGGACGGCGGAAGTGCCAGATGACTGGAGGAGGGCTAATGTTGTCCCTATCTTCAAAAAGGGTAAAAAGGAGGAACCTGGGAACTACAGACTAGTCAGTCTGACATCAATCCCTGGGAAAATTCTGGAGCAGATGATAAAGCAATCCATCTGGAAGCACCTTGAAAACAATGCAGTGATTACTCGAAGCCAACATGGATTTGTCAAAAATAAGTCCTGCCAGACAAATCTGGTCTCATTTTTTGATCAAGTCACCTCCCTGGTGGACCGTGGGAATGCTGTAGACATAATATACCACGACTTCAGCAAAGCTTTCGACAAAGTGCCCCATGAGCAAACTAGCTCAAAGTGGGCTAGATGAAACAACGATCCGGTGGATCCACAGTTGGCTACAGAATTGGACTCAAAGAGTGCTTATCAATGGGACCTTCTCAAACTGGGGAGAGGTAACGAGTGGGGTACCGCAGGGCTCAGTCCTGGGCCCAGTGCTCTTCAACATTTGTATTAATGACTTGAAGGAGGAGGTGCAGGGAATGCTGATCACATTTGCAGATGACACAAAATTGGGTGGGATAGCTAATACTTTGGAAGACAGAAACAAAATTCAAAGTCATCTGGATAGACTGGAGCGCTGGGCAGAAAACAGAATGACATTTAATAGGGATCAATGCCAAGTTCTGCACCTAGGAAAAAGAAACCAAATGCACAGTTACAAAATGGGGGATATGTGGCTCAACAACACTACAAGCAAGAAGGATCTTGGAATTGTTATCGATCACAAAGCTGAATACGAGCCAACAATGTGATGTGGCTGCAAAAAAGGCCAATGCTCTTTTGGGCTGCATTAATAGAAGCATCGCTTCCAAATCCTGGGGAGTACTAGTTCCCCTCTTCTCAGCACTGGTTAGGCCTCATCTGGAGTACTGTGTCCAGTACTGGGCACCACATTTTAAGGAGGATGCAGACAAACTGGAGAGGGTTCAGAGGAGGGCAACAAAGATGATCAGGGGACTGGAAACAAAGCCCTATGAGGAGAGACTGAAAGAACTGGGCATGTTTGCCTTGAGAAGAGAAGCCTGAGGGGAGATATGATAGCACTCTTCAAGTACTTGAAAGGTTGTCACAGACAGGAAGGCCAGGATCTCTCCTCGATCATCCCAGAGTGCAGGACACGGAATAATGGGCTCAAGTTACAGGAAGCCAGATTCCAGCTGAAGATCAGGAAAAACCTCCTGACTGTTAGAGCAACATGACAATGGAACCAATGACCTAGGGAGGTGGTGGGCTCTCCCACACTGGAGGCATTCAAGATGAGGCTGGACAGCCATCTGTCAGGGATGCTGTGACTTGGATTCCTGCATTGAGCAGGGACTTGGACTTGATGGCCTTGTAGGCCCCTTCAAACCCTACTATTCTATGATTGGATACTACCCTTGGATTGGAAAAACAGAATTTATTAAAATAAGTGTTTGATAATCATTTTAATCTTGCTACAGTTTTATTTATTCTTGTTTATATTTGGATGAGCTGACATTTCAAAGGAGGAGAATTGTTAATGTATTCTACGGAAATTCTTTAACTTTATTTTTAAATTACCAAAGGACTGAATTATCAAGAAGGGCTGATGGTTAACTCTATATAATCTCCTTGTGATAAAGACATTGCATTGGATCCCAGCTAAGTTGCACCTCATTCCCATTTAAGTCAGTGACACAAGTTAGTTGTGGTAACTTAAGTCCCATGGATTTCAGTATAAATGAAGTGCAACTAATTTAGGTTGCAATTCTATGCACCCTTTCCACTGTGAGCTCCACTGAACACAGCTGACATTTTTAATGGAAAAGTGGGGTATGCATGTAACAGCTAAAAGGATAACTGTGATACGGCTATCTCTGTCTAGGAGATGTTGCAGCTGGCACACCAGCCTCAACTGGCAAAAGGGGCTTTGTGCCACCAATACCACTTGGTCTTCCAAGATAAGGCTGGATCAAACAGAAACCACAGACTCTGAACCTGATCCTTATCTTTTGTCTAGAAGAAGCAACACCATTTCATAGGTCAGATCTACCACCTACTAACCACCTTCTGTCTTGTCAGGATTGAGCTGCGGTTTATTGGTTCTCAAGGAATTACCATTACCAACCCCAGTGGTTCAGCACTTCCATAGCATCAGCCAAGTTAGCTGAAAAGAAGTAGAGCTGGGTATCATCAGTAAACTGACACTGCACCCCAAACCTCCAGATGACCTCACTCAGTAGTTCCATGATATTCAACAGCATTGGAGATAAACTAGAGCCCTCCAGATTGCCATAGCACAACCACAGCCGTATTTTCTAGAACTGGCCATCTAGGTAGTGCTTATACCCCCAGCCCCTGGACATCTCTACACCAGCCTAAAATCCTGCATTTAAAACGGGGCTTTCTGCTTCTGTTTTAAATGCAGGGTCACCACTGACTCCTTTTACATGTGTTTCCTTTCCCCATCCTTCTCCCGGTATCTGAGTCTTCCATTATCTTTCATTGATCCCGCTTCTCTTCTTGCCGCTTTTCCTCTTTTCACGGAGGGAACTGAAGCAGAACACAAGGGGGTAATTTGATAGCTCATTATCTGTGATCTATTTAAAAATGGAACAAAAGGCATTTAGTGCAGGAGGCGCCTTGAATGATCACAGCATCATATAAAGAGCCCACAAACTTCCATGAAGGAGCCATCTCAATCGCAGGATAAAAGCTTCATGTGAAGGAGCCCCCTGTCTCAGATGGCTGGTCTAGGAGGATACCATAGCTGATTGTACTGAAAACCATCAAGAGGTTCAGGAGAATTAACAGGGTCGCCCTCTCCCTGCCAGGGCTGGCCCAAGGTATTTTTCTGCCTGAGGTGGAGCAGCAAATACCGTCCTCCACCCCCAGTCAAGATACATAGTATCCATTTTAGGTCAAATTATTTGGGCACCTGAGACAGAAAATCCGCAAAGTGCCTTTCTCATCCTTCCTATGGCAGTAATAAATAAAACACTAATACAATAAATAGCTAGCAATTTGCTGCCATTTCATGACACCCAAAGTCAGCTGTCTGAGGTGGCTGCTTCATTCTGCCTAATGGTAGGGCCAGCCCTCTGCCCTGCCTTCTTCTGGCATGGAGCAACCAATGCCCTCATTATCCATGCCTTGGCTCAACCTATACAACAAACCTCTTGTACAGGCTATTTTTTTAATTAAGATTTGTTTTTATATCAAATTTTGCTTTTGATCCCTTTCTTGTCCTAAGGCAGCCTTCCCAAAACATGCTCACTGGGGCTGATGGGAGTTGAAGTCCCAAAAAACTGGAGGGCACCAGGTTGGGAAAGACTGTCTCAAGGACTCTCTCTCTCTCTCTCCCCCCCCCTCCCTCTGCACTTTAGGGGAATCTGGTATATGTAATAGGACTGCATCATCTGCCTTCTTGACTTGAGGTGAACTTTCTTTTGGAACAATTGACCCTAACCCTTTCTTCCCTTATCTCTTCCCTTGTCCTTTGCCAAACTAACCTCCTTTCCCCTATTCATCCTGCCATCTCTGCTTACCTGGTCTCAGCATCTTATCTCGCAGATGTAATTCTTCCCCTTCCTATTTCAAAAACACTCTTACCTCTCTTAGGCCTGACCCAGGCCTCTTTTCAGGTTTCTCGCCCAAATTTCACCTTCTTTAAGCATCACAACAAAAAAACTCTTCCACTTTCTGCTGTCTTCCTTTCCTCCCGCAGACATACTTTCCAGCAGGGCTTTCATCCTTGGACCCCAGGCCAGAATGGACCTCGCTTCCTCAAAATCCTGCTGTCTGTTTTGTTTCAAGCTATTTGTGATTTTTCCTCCCAATGAAAACAGACCAGAGGCAATCTGATCTAATGAAAGCAGGCCTTGAACTGTCCCATTCCACACTGAAAGACATATGACTGATCACTATCTATTGGATGGTAACTGTGAAAAATATTTAGCTACTTTTGTATGAAAACACTGAATATAGCTTGCACATTTTTTGGAACTTCTGAAATGCTAAATTAGAACCTTTTGCTTAGTAAAGAATGTTTATGAAATGTTTTTCTGGAATGTCATAGTTTCTTGGTAATGGTATTTTGTACCTGAGCATTATTGCTCACTTTCCTGGTTACAGGGGGCTTTGTGTTGGCTTTTATGTTGTATATACTACAACAAAAATGTCCCTAGTTTCACAGGGTTGCAAAGGCTCACCTTCCAGCGTTTTTGCCAGATTAAATTTAGCAGCCAATTCATGTTACACGATCTTGGAAACTGCAGGTTTCTCTAGATGAGGGATGGATGCGTGGAGGGGGGAGCGGGATATACTGAACCACCTCTTTGACCTATACTTGCACAATGCTGGGAATGCTTTAATTACTAGACGGTAATTAAATTTCATACTATAGTATAATTTCATACTATACTGTAGTTTCTTGGATGAGTGTCCCTGAGCACTGAGGCCAGAGTGATAGTCCCAAATCCTCTCTTCGTGTCTCCTCCTTTTCATTCCTGTGTAAACAGCAACCCTCACTTACACTCTTCGTGTTATGCTTTGTGTTGTGCTTCTGTGGATATCTGCAAATGTTAAAATAAGCAATCCAAAATGTGGGAGTGTCTGTCTCCATAGACTACAATACAGAAGATACATAGGATACAGTGTAAAAGTAATAAGACATGGCGAAGGAAGTAGCTCCTTCTCTGGTGAATGGACAGTAATGTGGAGTGGAAAAATTTCCCAAACTGAAACTTTTCCAGTGCTTTATTTTTCCTATGGGAAATTTTCTGTTTCATAAGTTCTTTATTAAAAATTGCAAATAGAGTTGCAAATACAATAGTAGGCAAACTTGGCAGTTTCAAAGTTGTAATTAATAGCATGTTGTTGTTGTTTATTCGGTCAGTCACTTCCGACTCTTCGTGACTTCATGGACCAGCCCACGCCAGAGCTTCCTGCCAGCCGTCGCCACCCCCAGCTCCCCCAAGGTCGAGTCCGTCACCTCCAGAATATCATCCATCCATTTGCCTTTGGTCGGCCCTTCTTCCTTTTGCCTTCCACTTTCCCTATCATCTCCAGGGTATCCTGTCTTCTCATGATGTGGCCAAAGTACTTCAGTTTTGCCTTTAATATCATTCCCTCAAGTGAGCAGTCTGGCTTTATCTCCTGGACTATGGACTGGTTTTTTCTTCTTGCAGTCCAAGGCACTCTCAGAATTTTCCTCCAGCACCACAGTTCAAAAGCATCTATCTTCCTTCGCTCAGCCTACCTTATGGTCCGGCTCTCGCAGCCACAGGTTACTGCAGGGAATACCATTGCTTTAACTATGCGGACCTTTGTTGTCAGTGTGATGTCTCTGCTCTTCACTATTTTATCAAGATTTGTCATTGCTCTCCTCCCAAGAAGTAAACGTCTTCTGATTTCCTGGCTGCAGTCAGCGTCTGCAGTAATCTTTGCGCCTAGAAAGACAAAGTCTGTCACTGCCTCCACGTTTTCTCCCTCTATTTGCCAGTTATCAATCAAGCTGGTTGCCATAATCTTGGTTTTTTTGAGGTTTAACTGCAACCTAGCTTTTGCACTTTCTTCTTTCACCTTCGTCATGAGGTTCCTCAGCTCCTCCTTGCTTTCAGCCATCAAAGTGGTATCATCTGCATATCTGAGATTGTTAATGTTTCTTCCAGCGATTTTAACTCCAGCCTTGGCTTCATCAAGCCCAGCATGTCGCATGTTGTGTTCTGCATACAGGTTGAATAGGTAGGGTGAGAGTATACAGCCCTGCCATACTCCTTTCCCAATCTTAAACCAGCCCGTTGTTCCGTGGTCTGTTCTTACCGTTGCTACTTGGTCGTTATACAGATTCCTCAGGAGGCAGACAAGTTGACTTGGTATCCCCATACCACCAAGAACTTGCCACAATTTGTTATGATCCACACAGTCAAAGGCTTTAGAATAGTCAATAAAACAGAAATAGATGTTTTTCTGAAACTCCCTGGCTTTCTCCATTATCCAGCGGATATTGGCAATTTGGTCTCTAGTTCCTCTGCCTTTTCTAAACCCAGCTTGTACATCTGGCAATTCTTGCTCCATGAATTGCTAGAGTCTACCTTGCAAGATCTTGAGCATTACCTTACTGGCATGTGAAATAAGTGCCACTGTTCGATAGTTGGAACATTCTTTGGTGCCTCCCTTTTTTGGTATGGGGATATAAGTTGATTTTTTCCAATCTGTTGGCCATTCTTGTGTTTTCCAGATTTGCTGGCATATTGGCATGCATCACCTTGACAGCATCAGCTTGCAAGATTTTAAAGAGTTCAGCTGGGATACCGTTGTCTCCTGCTGCCTTGTTATTAGCAATGCTTCTTAAGGCCCATTCCACCTCACTCTTCAGGATGTCTGGCTCTAGCTCACTGACCACACCGTCAAATCTATCCCCGATATTATTATCCTTCCTATACAGATCTTCCATATCTTCTTGCCACCTTTTCTTGATCTCTTCTGCTTCTGTTAGGTCCTTGCCATCTTTGTTTTTGATCACACCCATTTTTGCCTGGAATTTACCTCCGATGTTTCTAATTTTCTGGAAAAGGTCTCTTGTCCTTCCTATTCTATTAACTTCTTCCGCTTCCGCGCATTGCTTGTTTAAAAATAATTCCTTATCTCTTCTGGCTAACCTCTGGAATTTTGCATTTAATTGGGCATATCTCCCCCTATCACTATTGCCTTTTGCTTTCCTTCTTTCTTGGGCTGCTTCCAGTGTCTCAGCAGACAGCCATCTTGCCTTCTTGGTTTTCTTTTTCTTTGGGACGTTTTTTGTTGTCGCCTCCTGAACAATGTTGCGAACTTCTGTCCGTAGTTCTTCCAGGACCCTATCTACTAAATCTAGCCCCTTAAATCTATTCTTTACCTCTACTGCATATTCACGAGGAAAATTCATGAGCTCATATCTAACTGATCTGTGGGTCTTCCCTATTCTCTTTAGTCTGATTCTAAATTGTGCAATAAGAAGTTCGTGATCTGAACTACAATCAGCTCCAGGTCTTGTTTTTACCGACTGTATAGATGTCTGCCACCTTTGGCTACAAAGGATGTAGTCAATCTGATTTCGGTGTTGACCATCTGGTGAAGTCCATGTATAAAGTTGTCTCTTAGGTTGTTGGAAGAGAGTGTTTGTTATGCACAGTGAGTTGTCTTGGCAACTGCTTTAGCCACTTTATTATTAATTATGAAGGCTACTCCATTTCTTCTGTGGTCCTCTTGTCCACAGTAGTAGATCTGGTGGTCATTTGATGTGAAGTGGCCTGTTCCAGTCCATTTCAGTTCACTGACACCCAAAATGTCTATATTTAATCTTGACATCTCCCCGATAACCACATCCAATTTGCCCTGGCTCATAGATCTTACATTCCAGGTTCCTGTGGTGTGTTGATCTTTAGAACATGGGATTCGTCATTCACCACCAGCACCATCGGCTGCTAGCCGTCCTTTCGGCTTTGAGCTAGCTGCGTCATCACATCTGGGGCTAGTTAAACTTATCCTCTGTTCCTCCCCAGTAGCATTTTGACCATCTTCCGACCTGGGAGTCCCATCTTCCGATGGTATACCGACATATCTCTGGTTGTACTGATCCATTTAGTTTTCATGGCAAGAATGCTGGGGTGGGTTGCCGTTTCCTTCCCCAGGGATCGTATTTAGTCTGACCTCTCTGCCATCATCTTCCCGTCTTGGGTGTCCCTTCATGGTTTAGCTCATGACGGTCATTGAGGTGCTCAAGCTCCAGCACCACGACAAGGTAACAATCCCCTTTGCTGGAGAATTAATAGCATATATGTCATCAAAATACATATATATCTCAGAGTGAAATGGAACTAATAAATAGTGACAGCAAAACTTAAGGTGTCCCAACAACCATACTGGAAGAGAGTTGAAGTTTGTTGAAATAGATGAGTGGTTGTCAGCATATCATACACATTTCTTTGGGTTGCTAAAATTAGTGTGTCATCTGTTTACAGTACCATTGTGTGTGTGTTTTCTTAAATTGTCTTTACATTTTTACAAGCATTCCAATACATATATAACATTTAAATCCCATTATGTATGCTTTAATTTTTCCCCTTAAATATTTGAGATCAAATATTTGGTGTATTGGGACCACAACATGGAGTGTTAAATTAACATGGAGTACTTTTTAAAAACTTTATTGTTTACTAAATGCAAGTAAAATAAACATGCTAAATTAGTTCTTTCTACAGCAGGGGTGGGCAAATTGTGGCTCCCCAGAAATTTTTTCCTGCAGTTCACATATCCTCTACTCAGTATAGCCAGTGGTGAGGGATGATGGGAGTTGTAGGCCAAAACATCTAGAGGGCCACAAGTTACCTACCCCTTTTGTGTGGCATCAGAACATTTTCTGATGCAAACTGAAATTTTTCCTTTGCAAATGACCCTATGCAAATTAACCTAACTTGCACTGGAAAATGTTCTGGAAATTCAAAATTTTCAGAAAGCCCACATCACTGTGGATGGATGGGGCCATACTGGTCTCAACCTTGCCATGAAGTTTCTGGGAGGCAGGAAGTGCACTTTCCCAGTGGCCCTGGGTCTCCTGGCTCATAGCAGAGCTTGCCTCCCTCCAGCTCTACAGTCCCAGGGCAACCTGGCCATTGGAGCAGGACGCTCCTTCTGCGGACGGAAGGACCCCCATCGTTGGTGGCTCATAAGTAATGGAACGAATGGCTGACAAGCAGCTGCATGGCCAGGTGTGCCCTGTCTCCTGGGTACCCCATGACCATTCAAGCAGAGAAAAGGCCTGGAGGTGGTTCTGAGTGTTATATTTGTATCTGGTTCACTGGAACTCCCAACATGAGGTCCAAAGAGGTGTCCATGCAAGTGAAGGAGGCCATCATTAGGCTGAGGAAACAACATAAACCCATCAGAGAGATAGCACAAACAGTGGGAGTGGCCAATACAACTGTTTGGAACATCCTGAAAAAGAAGGAATTAACTGGCAAGCTCAGCAACACCAAAAGGCCTGGAAGACCACGGAAGACAACTAAAGTGGATGACCGCAGAATTCTGCTCATGGTGAAGAGGAACCCTTTCACAACATCTAGCCAGATCAAGAATGCTCTTGAGGAGGTAGGCACGTCACTGTCAACATCTACAGTCAAGAGACGGCTTTATGAATGTAAATACAGAGGCTTCACAACAAGGTGCAAACCACTGGTAACGCCCGAAAACCGAAAGGCCAGATTAGCTTTTGCAAACCCTGCCCAGTTCTGGAATAAGATTCTTTGGACTGATGAAACCAAGATTAACTTGTACCAGAATGATGGGAAGAGAAAAGTATGGAGAAGGAAAGGAACAGCTCATGATCCAAACCATACCACATCCTCTGTCAAACATGGTGGAGGCGGTGTTATGGCATGGGCATGTATGGCTGCCAATGGAACCGGGTCACTGGTGTTTATTGATGACCTGACTGCTGAGAAAAGCAGCAGGATGAATTCTGAAGTGTATAGGGCTATACTTTCTGCTCAGATTCAGCCAAATGCTGCGAAACCGATAGGACGCTGCTTCATATTGCAGATGGATAATGACCCAAAACAGACAGCAAAAGCTACCCAAGAGTTTCTCAAGGCAAAGAAGTGGGATGTTCTTCAATGGCCAAGTCAGTCACCTGATCTCCACCCAATAGAGCATGTTTTTCACTTCCTGAAGACAAGACTTAAGGCAGAAAGACCCACAAACAACCAGCAGCTGAAGGCAGCTGCAGTAAAGGCCTGGCAAAGCATATCATGGGAGGAAACTCATCATTTGGTCACGTCCATGGGTTCCAGACTTCAGGCAGTCATTGACTGCAAAGGATTTTCCTCCAGGTATTAAAGGCGATCCTTAAGTTTGAAATGATGTTGGTTTGTTCCATTACTTATGAGTCAGCAACGATGGGTGTGTGTGTATGCCACTGGCTGTCCTTCCTGAATGGTTAGTGCCCCACTTTTGTCAAACCCCTTGAATTACAGCTGAAAGTCCTGACTTTGCTCCCATCTGGGTGTGTTTCCTTTCAACTTCAATGTGGTGGTGTACAAAGGCCAAATGCCAAAACAGTTATCCTTGTTCCAATATTTCTGGCCCTGACTGTAATTGCCCCTGGAACAACATTTCCTATAGCCTCATCCATACTTCTGTGCAAATCACTTCTCAGCTGAGCTTTAGCTAATACTGGCTCTAACATCAACTTTAGTTATTCCTGTGTGGACAGCAACAGGAAGTAGGGTTGCCAACTCTGAATGAAGTTATTCCCAGATACTTCCTCCTTCACCACCCCACCCAATATTTTACACAATATCAAACTATTAAAATATCCAGGATTGCTTTCAATAATCTCCTGGAGATTAATGCTGATTCCTGGAGACTCCAGACCAATCCTGGAGGGATGGCAACCCTAGCGGGAAGTAGCAGGGCAAATCACATCCAGTAGGGAAGTGCTCAAAGTATGGAGGGGAAATGTAAGAGGGCTCATAATGAAAGCACAAGCCAAATCACAACCCCAAAGGATTTTAAGAGCTACTATTCTTAGAGACCTCTACAGATTGTGATTTGGCCTGTCATGAAAAGAAAGGAGGGTAGCCTTCCTCTTATTCAAAGACTGCATGAGGAGCAACCAGATCCACTTCACATTATCCAATGCTATCCACCCTTCTCCAGTAGATCACCAACCCTGAAGCTGGGACTGCTTTACCTGTTCATTTGGTCACAGTTCTCAACATAATTGCCATGTTAGTTTTTCTTCATTAATTTTCCATGGAAGTCTAGTGGGACTCTAGTCTGGATTGTGATAGGTTGCTCTATAGTGGCCTGATCTCACATTTGGATGGTGGTGGTGGTTCAGTCGTTCAGTCGTGTCCGACTCTTCGTGACCCCATGGACCATAGCACGCCAGGCTTTCCTGTTCTCCGCTCTCTCCCGGAGCGTGCTCAGGTCCATATTCATTGCATCGGTGATGCTATCTAGCCATCTCATCCTCTGCCGTCCCCTTCACCTTTTGCCTTCAATCTTTCCCAGCTTCAGGGTCTTTTCCAGGGAGTTTTCTCTTCGCTTGGATGGTGGTAGAGACTTATAAGAACATGCAGTAGCTATATACCTACATGACAAGAGCATTGTCTTGGGTTCCATCCCTGTAATTTTTTGTTTTGTTTAGTATTAACAGCTGTATACTGCCTTATTTGTTAAAAAGCCATCAAGGTGGTGCACAGCGATTTAAAACATTAAAACCTTAAAACAATCAAAATAAGAACATTAGAACATTAGAACTACAAAATATAATAGGCTAAATAAAGAAGATGGGCCTTTACAGACAAGAGAGTGGGGACCTACATCATACCCCCGCTGGAGGAACCCTCTTCACATGACAATCTGGTGCCTCCTGAGCCAATTGTCCCTGGGGAACAAGACCCTTCAGGGGATCCTGGGGCTGACCAAGAAGGTCCTGGCCCTCAGGACAGAGGGTATCAGAACTTCCCCCTTGAAAGGTGGAAAGCTCTGCTTCTGAGTCAGAGGGGGATGCTGAGCCACCACCCAGCTCAGCCCCTTCTAGAATCGGTTCAGTCCTGGTTCCCAAGACAGGCTTTCTACTGACAACAACACCTCCATCTTCTCTGGGTTTAAATTCAGCTTCTTCACCCCTATCCAGCCCATTATTGAACTCAGACAATGTTCAAGGGCTTCAGCTGCTGCCTTGGTGTTAGGAAACAAAGTGAACAAAGTCCCAATACCCTATCTGCTACCTTGAGATCCACAAAAAACAAAGCAAATTGTTCACATCAAGCCACTGACTGCTCCAGCTCCCCCTCGCCGGCATTCTGGTGAAGGAGGCTTCACACAGTAGGGAAAAGCATCACCAGTCTATTCTGTGCAGATGCAATGGTGAAGTAACTTTTCTTCACTACCCTCACCGCTACAGTGCTTTTTCACTCATGCTTGATTGGATTTGTTCTGGGTTTTTCTCCAACAGCACTCTGGCCAACGTCCCTCCTGTTTCATTGCACTCAACTCCCCGTTAAATGAGGAAGCCGGCCTGGCTCTGCCAGGAGGGAGAGGGCACTTAGGAGCTGTCAATGGCCCAGGCCATGTCCATATTCCACAGATCAGCCAGAGCTTCAACAGTGCCGTGGACAATCAAGGCAGGAAATTCCCCAAATGCATTCAGGAAACCATTGAGGTCCATCAGGCACCTGAGACAGACCATTCTAACCTTTGCTGTTAGTCTCTAGTGTTCTATCACTGGGCTTTGTCCACTGACCTGCTCAGGTACCAGAAAGTTGTCTTTTAAGTGCTGGCAACTGTGTGTGTTCCACAGTTTCTAAATCACAACATGCAATTGCAGAAAGTAGTACTGGGGACAGAACTCAACATCCTAAGAGACTCTGCATTCATTTAGAAAAAAAATGCACGTGTGTAGCTCTTAAGACTACAAAGATGCATTTGAATGTGTATGAGCAAAGAGTGGCAAATCTCAGAAATCTCAGAAAATAGAAGTGGGCCAAGTAGAATTTCCAGAGAGTGGCCCTTGTATGAGGAGCAGTGGCAAAATAAATCAACAATGTAAAATAAGCAAATATGGAAATATACCCAATTGGCATATTTCATACAGATTGCAAAAGACAGTGCGTTTTGTGGCACAGAATCTATGTTGCTTTTCTGCCAATTCCTTTTTTGCTTTTTGCTGAGGAGGAGCAGAAAGCGCTTACTTGGAAGGATCATGAAACTTGTAAAGCTTGTCTGTAGATTTATTTAATTCCACCACCAAGCATATTTAGAGACAGAGTGGGATTGTCTGCACTCTGAAACTTGGCCATAAATAACATCAAATTGTCCTAATGTTTTGAAGTGCCTTGAATAAGGCCAAAAGGCCTTAGAAAAGAACAGGCCTGTTTCTCCCCTAACCCCAAATTTTCACCCCAAACCTGGGACTTTTCTGCTCCTTCCCTCTTGTTTTCTTTCTATTACTGTTTCTTCTTCTTTTCTCCCTTTTTTCTTTTAGGATTTTCTTCCCCACCCAACCCCCCTGGCCTGTTTTTTCCTCCTTTCCTAACTTCTTCCCCTCCCTTAGCTCTCTCTTTTTCCTGTAACTTAAGCTTTTGTTGAGAGTAGAAGGCCAGGCTGCCTTGAAAAGAGGCCCCTCTGCCTTTCAGAGTGTAATTGAAACCATTGCACTGCTCATAGCTATGCGGGGGGGGGGGGGGCGGCAGCGGCTTCCACAATCAAAGACCTGGGGCTGGGGTGCAGGGGAATAACTTGACCCTTCAAGACAAACTTTGATTTATGATCCTCTTGCCCACCAGTAAATCTGCTTTCCTAACCTAACACTTGGCAGCAGGGAGAGAAAACCCGCTCCCCAAAACCTAAGTGACTATAGGCAAGATGATGGTGACTGTTAGGGAAACACTTTATGCCTATTGTCTGCAATTATGAGAGCCACCTTTGTACTTTTTTAAAAATTATTTTTAGGGCTCCTTTAATAGCTGGCAAGACAGGCAGCAAATTTAGCAGACACAGTATTTCACATCACTGCCCCTCCACCATGTCATGCAAAGCTTCATGTGATGAATTTATCCCTCTCATGCGAGCTGTTCACGGTACAGAAACTCCACCAGAAAAAAAGGTAGCAACCAAGCCTTCTACCATTCTTTTGGTGAGGAAACAAGTTAGCAACTTGAAGCCTAAAACTCTCATTGCCCAGCCTTTATCCCTTCAGCCCAAACCAGGAAGTCTCCTTAGGTTGGATTTGCCACATACATTCATTTCTCAATGTCTTAAAGACCCTAAACAGAGCTTCTATTACCATATTCTAAGGTAGAGCAGTAGATTTTATGTTTCCAGTCTGTCTTGTAGCTGATCTCATGCAAAGAATATCTTAACTCATTGTCTGCCAGGGTCCTGGGCTCTTGCAATGAGCAGGTCAGCTTTTGCAGAGCTTGTCCTACAGTGTTTCTACTTTAAGCAAAAAACCTGCATCCTTAATGGGACTGTCTGCTTTTGGTTTCTGTACAGGATTAGGATGGGCTGCTTTGCATGGCAGGTATGTGGTTTGAATCGAGGGAGTGCTTTCCTCCCTGACATGTGTGCAAAGGAGGGGGGTGTCTTGTTTTCTTCGCTTAACTTGTGCTGTCCTGTTTCCTCGCAGGCCCCAGGAAATGTACAACTTACTTCTGAGTAGACATAAGATTGTGTCAGAAGTTTGCAACCCTAGGCACCCTTGCTTGGGAGTAAGTCCCACTGTAGTCATTGGGACTTACTTCTGAGTAGACCTATTGAACTTAATGGGGTGTTCTGAATCAACAAAGGACGATGCTGAGCCTGGTGGGGTGGGGGATCAGATCTGCCTCCCTTCGTTGCAGGGAGGCATTTTACCCTCTTCTCCCTCTAATCAGCCTGCAATCAAGAAATGTGCTCAAGCATTTACATGGCAGACACATGGTTTGAATCAAGGAAAGCTCTTCCTTGGCAAGTTCATAGCACTATGCCGGCATTACATGCTGCTAATATGGCGCCATTAACTTTAATTACCAGCTTATCTCCAATCTTTTTGAAAGCCGGATAAAGGGAGAAATGTGCGGGAGACGTCCTGGAGGTTGACAACGTCATGTAAAGGACCCGCAAACTTCCATGAGAGGCCAATCATGAGCATGCAATAAATCGCTCATGTAGATGCCCTTAGTTAATTTGCAGGTGAACTGAGTTCTTGCATACCACTCTGCTATTGCAGTTGTCAGAGTGGGGTACTCTTTCCATCACATGTATAGTATATTATTTATTGGCTGTACCCCTTGTTTGTTTAAACTAGTTTTACATACAACACTGAGCCAATCCACATTACCAATTTAATGCAGAGGGAGAGCACATCAGGCTCGTTAGTCACAGATGATGCTGTCACAAATCCGCAACCACCCTGCAGCTTCCCCCTGGAAAAGGCACATTTTTGGGAAGTCGTTTTAGTGTGTTGTTCTGCTTAAATGCAGCTCTGGAGTGGTTCCACTGTAGTGTGCCCCATCCCCCACACTAAATCCCAGGCCTGCCTATTTCTGTGACCTGGCTGTGACCTGGTCAAGGGATGGGGCCGCCCCTCCCCCCTCCCCCCTTTCCCTCTTTTTGGACACAGGCTTCTTCCCACTTAGCACTACTTCCCATTCACAAACATTTACCCCTTGAGAATCTGTAATGTCTTTTTTCCACTGAAAAAAATCAGAGCAGAGCTGTTTCAAGCCTTCACTGTAGCGCACTATCTAGCCTCTTTTTCCTATTTACAATAGGGCAGCTTCATTCACAGAGGAGAAACAGAGGGGGGCAGCCAGTAGCGGGAGCCAGCAGCAACAATATTTCGCAATATCTTTACTGCACTGATAACTAAAGAATATACACAGAAGGGAAGGAGGGCAGGAGCATGGACAGGGCGGGGAACAAGATTATCTCATTTGCTGAGCAGCATCTCTGCAATAGATGATGTTCACTTCAACTGGTGGGACTCCATCCAACCCCAAAGTAAGGCGGTTTAAAGTGCTCTCGTGTGACTTGTGAAAGTGGGTTTTTGGGTGGTGAATACTCTGCTTTTCTTGCTTCATGTGCTGATGATGGACCACAGCCGATTTCATAAAAATCCGGATAAAGCCAGAAAGTGCTTCTCATTCAATTTCTATGTAGATTGGGCCACTGTCAACAGTTCATATGGCTTTTAGCCCTCCAGGTCAATGATATGCGATGCACATATACACACAGAGAGCCAGTGTAGTGTAATGGCTAAAGTGTTGGACTGGGAGTTGGGAGATCTGGGTTCTAGTCCCCACTTGGCTATGGAAGCTCACTGGGTGACTTTGGGCCAGTCACAGACTCTCAGCCCAATCCACCTCACAGGGCTGTTGTTGTGAGGATAAAATGGAGGAAGAGAATTATGTACATCGCCTTGGGTTCCTTAAGGAGGAAAAAAGGTGGGATATAAACATAATAAAATAAATACATAAATAAATATGCTATGTGGAAAAATATTTGTGCTGTTTCATAAATTCCGAGCATGAATATGCCTTTAGTTCATATATGATGGGGAAGAATAAAATGCTGCTTCCTATCTATTTCTGCTCTTCAAATCCTCTCTGTGTGAGGCAATATTGATGCATCCTGCAGATAAGTTGCAGGTTATTTTGCTGGATTTCATGACAGGTTCATTCACACCTTGTTTCTATTTCATGGGTTTGAAACTGAAGGCACACCTGCTCTTTCCAGTAGTCCTGTGCCACATCCTATTCTGTGTCTACATGAAGTTGTATTATACATGCATGATTTGCAGAGGTGTGCCAAAGGCCTAATCCGAACATGATCATGCAGGCATGCATACAACTCCACAGCTGAGAACCATTGGCTGAGAGCCATTGCTGGCACTGATTAGCTGATTCACTGATGAGCTGAAGTGGTTTTTTGAGAAGGCCCTCAGAGTTACTGAAGTATATGTCCAAGTCTTAGCATTCTCTTTTTAGAGAGTAAGCACCGACCACATCTGTTGCAAGAAAACTACAGAGCACAAACATTCTGTTCCTCTCCACACAACAATCCCTCCTCATTTTTCCATCCTCCAGCAACTCATAAAAACAGATGTTTTGTTTTTGTTTTTGCAACTCTCCTCTACCTCCTTCTTGTTACGTGCAAGCTTTCATTGTCTCCCTCCCCATAACTTGTGCCAAGACTTCACCAGGATTCAGCCTGGTTTTCAATACTGGGGCTAAGTTATGAAGAAAGTACCTCTGTGCATATACCAAGTGCCTTTCCCTCACCATTGAAGCTAGAGTCCATGCAAAAAGAAAAAGAACCCCACAAATGACAAAACAGGCATGATTGGTCTGAAGGTGTGGGCAATTTCTGAAGCCTGCAGTACCACGCTCACAACTCTTATTTGTGACACGACGACTTATTTCTGAGTAAACATGCAGAGAATCGGGTTATAAACCTCACTGCAAGAGTAACTTAAGCTGGAATCCTCTGTAACCTTTCCTGGGAGTAAGCCCCATTGAATATAACATCTCTTACTTCTGAACAGATATACATAGATTTGTGTAACTAAGCAGTATTTTTATATCCCCCTCCTATTTTTATTAACACTTTGCTGGATAATGGCAACTGCCCTCCCCAAAAGAAAAGAAAATAGCTCCAGATTCCTTCATTTGCCACCATGTGAACCCACTTTTCTCAAAGACCTGCGTGAGGAAAAGGAGAAGAACAAAGTCTCTTGTCTGTTTGTATGAAGTCAAATACAATTTAGAACAGGGGCAATACTAGGTTCTTAAACGATCTGGCGCACAAGCCCATAACACAAATTTGCATGTGCATAGAAACCTAAGCACAACTCTAATATATATACGTGTGTGTGTGTGTCTGTGTGTGTGAGAGTGCGTGCATGCATGCATGTGATGTGCTTGCATGTGTATATGTGTAGATTACATATATACATACATAGAATGTATTACTGGAATTTATTTACATTTCACCAATGTTAGCAGTGAGGGAACATAGGTGGAAAGGTACTATTGCACTCATGACCTGTTTGTGGGTTTCCCATGGGCATCAGGTTGGCCACTGTGTGAAAAGAATGCTGGATTCAATGGACCTTGGTCTGATGCAGCACGGCTCTTCTTATGTTCTTAAAGAGAGTGCCTCTGAGCATATGCAGAATGCTTTTCTTTCACCATTGAGCATGTACATTCTCCCCCAACCCATTCTATTCCCTTCCATTCAACCATCCCTCCTCATCCTACCATCCTCCAGCAACTCTTCATAAAAACAGATGTCTTGTTTTGTGCAACTCTCCTCTACCTCCTGTTATGCATAAGCTCTCATTGTATCTTCCTCCCCATAACATCATTTGTGCCAAGACTTCACCAGGACTCAGCCAATGACTCTGTTTTCAAAACTAGGGCTAAGTTATGGAGAAACTCTGAGCATGTACTAAGTGCCTTTCCCTCACCACTGAAGCTAGAGTTCATGGAAAATGAAACACACACACATGACAAAACATGTGACTGAGCTGGAAGGATAGACAATTCATTAGACTGGAATTGGGTATGCAGTGTAGTAATCCTGCAGTCCCTTGTTCACAACTCAGGACTTATTTCTGAGTAAACATGCAGAACATCAGGGTGCAAACCTCCCTGCAAAAGTGACTTGTGCTGGAATCCTATCCACACTTTCCTGAGGTGGGGCTTCTGAGTAGGCATACATAGGACTGTATAAATGAGCAGTATTTATCTCCCCTCCACTTAAAAAACAAACCCCAAACTCCTATTTTATTAAAGCTTTCTGTTCATAGGAACATAGGAAGCTGCCTTGAACTGAGTCAGGCCTCGGGTCCATCTAGCCCAGAATTGTCAACACTGAGTGGGGGCGGCAGCAGCTCTCCAGGGTTTCAGGCCAGATGCTTTCCTAGCCCCACCTGGAGATGCTGGGGATTGAACTTGGGACCTCCTGCAAACCAAGCAGGTGCTCTACCACTGAGCTGCAGCCCTTCCAATTGCTGGATAATGGCAAATGACAAACAAAACAGCCCCAGAGTGGTTTCTCTGCAACCATGTGAATGCACTTTTCTCAAAGACTTAGACTCATAGAATAGTAGGATTGGAAGGGGCCTATAAGACCATCGAGTCCAACCCCCTGCTCAGTGCAGGAATCCAAGTCAAAGCATCCCTCTTTCCAGCCTCCTCTTGAATGCCTCCAGTGTGGGAGAGCCCACCACCTCCCTAGGGAATTGGTTCCATTGTCGTATTGCTCTAACAGTCAGGAAGTTTCTCCTGATGTTCAGCCGGAATCTGGCTTCCTGTCACTTCAGCCCATTCTTCCGTGTCCTGCACTCTGGGATGATCAAGAAGAGATCCTGGCCTTCCTCTCTGTGATATCCTTTCAAGTACTTGAAGAGCACTCTCCTATCTCCCCTCAGTCTTCTCTTCTCAAGGCTGAACATGCCCAGTTCTTTCAGACAGGGCTTTGTTTCCAGTCCCCTGATCATCTTTGCTGCCCTCCTCTGAACCCTCTCCAGTTTGTCTGCATCCTTCTTCAAGTGTGGCGCCCAGAACTGGACACAGTACTCCAGATGAGGCCTAACCAGTGCTGAGTAGAGAGGAACTAGTACTTCCCGGGATTTGGAAGCTATACTTTTATTAATGCAGCCCAAAATAGCATTTGCCTTTTTTGCAGCCACATCACGTTGTTGGCTCATATTCAGCTTGTGATCGACAATTCCAAGATCCTTCTTGCTTGTAGTATTGTTGAGCCAGGTGTCCCCCATCTTGTAACTGTGCATTTGGTTTCTTTTTCCTAGGTGCAGAACTTGGCATTGATCCCTATTAAATGTCATTCTGTTGTTTTCTGTCCAGTGCTCCAGCCTGTCAAGATTTCTTTGAATTTTGTTTCTGTCTTCTGGGGTGTTAGCTATCCTGCCCAATTTTGTGTCATCTGCAAATTCAATAAGCATTCCCTGCACCTCTTCATCCAAGTCCTTGAGTAAGGAGAAGGAGAAAAACAAACCCTCGTCTGTTTGTATAAAGTCGAATACAGTTCAGAAATTCTCTTGCCTGCTGAAGAGAATTACCTTTAAGAATTCTGCAAGATATGCTCTGGGTGGAATAAAGAAGAGAAAGAAAGAACAGGATAGGGGAGGGGAGGGAAGAAGAAAAGAAGAATGGTGATTGGAAATGCGGGGGGGGGCCGGCGGTAGAATTCCCAAGTCAAATGGCTCCTTTCACAGAGGTAGTACTTCAGAGGAATTTAGGAGGCTGTGGAGGGTTTGTAAGGAATGCACATACTTCAATTAACTTTATGAGGTGAGATGGCTGAGGGTTTTTTCTGTTTTTTAAAAAATTGTAGAACATACTTAAAAGCCCCAGCAGTTTCTCGATCATGATGCCACATAGTCCTAACCCTCCTTTGGGAATAATTTGAGTCCTACAACTATTTAGGAGAAATTAAAGTGGAGGGGGAGAAAGAAGTTTGTGGAGGCTGATTGGACCCTTTGCTGTACTGAAGCTACGAAACTTCTGCAGAAGGCAAAGATTCCAGTTCGGGCCAGTAAAATCAGATGCTGTATGAAATACCAGTATTTCACATGGAGCTCTTTCTTCCCTTCCTTCTCCCTCTTCAAAATTTCATTGCACGCGAGCGCCCACCAGTGGGCATGTAAGAGCAGAAAAAGGGGGGGGAGGAAAAAAAACAATGAACAAACTGTGGAAAGAAAGGAGGCAGCCTCCCCTTTAGTTGGAAAGGATGGTGCATTCACAATGGAGTCTGTATTGGTCTGCCAAGGTAGTGAGTCCTAAGGCCTCCTAGTAACTGCAAGCCTACTGAGCTCAGAGGGAAGAAGCAGGCTTGTATTAAGTAGGGCCGTGCACTGTTTTGGACCCAGATCCAAACCGAACCAAAGCAGGGTGATTTGGACCAAATCAGTCTGGATCCAAAGCAGGTCCGGATCAGTCCGAAGTGGGTCAGATCAGTCCAAATTGCTTCAGATCGCTTTGGATGATTCTGAAGCCCAGACAGCCTGTCTGGGGAAATGTAACAATTTCCTTAAGATCAGGAGGGGGAAAGGAGGAGTTGGGAGGGGGGAATTGAGCCTTGGCAAGTGACATCTAGCTGCCAATGGGGCTGAACTTTTAACCCAGCACTCTCCAATCAGTGGGGTTATTGAGAGTGGGGTGCAATCACTACTCTATAAGGAAAGGCTTCAATGTTTGGGCTATTTAATTTAGAAGAAAAGCAAATAAGGGGGAGGTTTATAGAATTATATAGAGTAGTGAAAATTATAGCTCTTTGCTTTGACAGATTTTCTTGAAAAAAGCAAATTTTACCTGTGGATAGCACAAAAGCCACTGGACCTAACTGCCTGAAATTTGGCAGGGTCAGTCAGCTCCATGGGGGCTACCAGGTCTCCAAATTTCACGTATCATACAAACTAAAATGTTATGGCCTTTTCTGTTTTCCAATGCAAGTCAATGGGAAAATGTTTTTAAAAATGGCAATGAAGACAGCTCAAAAGATTCGGGGCACAGCTTAGAAGTTCTGGGGCCCATGCCCAAGTGGGCCTACTTAAATGATGCCCCTGGTTCAGAACCTGTCTTACCTACCACCACCACCACCACCCTTGGGAATTCCCCAAGGTTTGCTCTGGATGGAATAAAGGGGGGGGGGAGACCAGGATAGGGGAGAGAAGATGAAAAGAATCATGATTGGAAATGCAGCAGTGAGCAAATTTCCCAAGCCAAGTGGCTTCTTTCAGAGGAATAGCACTTCAGCGGAATTTGGGAGGGCTGTGCATACCTTAATTAACTTTATGAGGTGAGGTAGGTGGTTGAAGGCTTTTTCTTGCTTTTTTAAAAATGTAAAAATTATTTAAAAGCCCCATGCCTGCTGGCAGCACCACGAGGCACTCTGCATCAGCCTCCCCAGCATTTCTGGAATCATGTCACATAGTTCTAACCTTCCTCCTTTTGATACAATGTGCTGCCTGCAGATATGTGAGAAAAATTAAAGGGGTGTTGGGGAGAGAAGTTTGTGGAGGCTAATTCAATCCTGGTGTGCTTTCCTATAATGACACTCATGACTATGGTGCCACAGAATGTTCAAAAACATTCTTATTGCTGAGGGGCATGAGTCCATTATGGAAGGTTGTGAATCCCTGTGAAGGGCAATTTGTCTAGGGGAAAAATAGCACACAGACTCTTGGCCTGTTCAGACACAACGCTAAGCCACTGTAGGTGGGATAGAAATTCTACTCACAGTGGTTTAGTGTTGCATCCGGAGGGTGTTTTCCCAGGTGAGGAGGGGCAGTTAACCTTGTACTACTAACCATGCTCACTACCCACTTGCTGCAATAGGGTTAAGGGCCCCCAGTGTGGCTTACCGTGTCATGTGGCAGGCCCCATGGACAAAAAAATAGGCCTTGAATGACTCCTGGGACAGAACCATGGAGTCTGCAGGCTAGAGCTGCCACCCCATGGGGGTAACGGTCTAGCTGCCATGGACATTTTCTAAGGTTGCACACCCATTTTTTTCCTGTGGTGCAGCCCCTGGGAGCCCGATTCGGCTGTGGGGAAGCTGTAATGTGAGGAGACAATGGTGGAAAACCCAGCAGGTAACCGCGGCGGGGGTTTGTTAGTGGAACCACACGGCCCCGTGCACTTCCACAATCATGAGGCAGGACCACTTGCAGTGGTTGCACTACCCCCCCTCCCATTTTTTGCAAATCCTTCCCTGCGCATGTCTGAACAGGCCCTCTAAATCAAGGGTGGGGGATATTTTCCAGCCTGAGGGCCACATTCCATATCAGCCCACATGCTGGAGAGGCTATTCAGCAGAGATGTCGGGGAGAAAGAGGACTGGGGTGCTCTGGGATGGGTGCTGAGAGGGGCAGGGGGCTCAGGAGGCAAGATTGCAATGGAAGAAAAACTAACTTGGGCCTGATGGCATTCATACATTTAATCCCAACTCTACTGAATGCATGTATCTTTCGCGCCATTGTTTTGGCTAAGTTATACTTGCACTGGTGGGGGTTGGGTGCTTCTGACAGGGGCTGTTTGACATTATTTGAGAACCCTTGATGTGGAGGGGAGGAGCAGGAAGACTGGCTCCCAAGACGGTGACTCATTTGGGGATATTGAATGCCATGCGCTTGGTTAATGAAATGTTCACACACCACCCCAGTTGTTATCCCTGCTCAGCAAGAACAGCTGAGGGCTCTCCTGCCCCGTGTGTGTGGGGTTGTCCAATAAAGCTGAGGAGATAGAAGCCTCGGTGTGGATCCTGCAGCTGTGCTTGTCAGGCTAGGCCTGGCTGGAAACCTTGCTCATTTGAGGAGTGGCAATGATGTAGCAGCAGCCCTCTAGAAGGAGGAAGGGCAAAGCTGCCAGGAGAGGAGGGAGAGAAAGGCCAGCACCGACATCTGGACTGAAGAGGCCAATGAAAGGAGTCAGATGCCTATCACCATTCTCTGCTGCTGTCTGCAAATCCTTACAAGGGTCTGCAGCTGGGTTCACATGACATGATAAGGCCCAGTGGTTTATTTTTCTGAATTAGCCATGGGGGTTTATTATGTCATCTGTGAGTGGTTTTCCCCAACCATGGCAGTTTAGTTAGCCAAATAAGCCACGCTGATAAGCCATGGTCTGCAGTGTGGTTTATTTTAACCATCACGGTTTATTGTGTCATCTGGTGCTCCAGAATGGTTTGAATAGATTGCCTACAGGGTCATCTGGAAGAGCGGTTAAAATCGCCACCACTGGTCTGCTCCTCTCAGGCAGTGTCCGTTTCCAAGATCCACCTAGCAACAGTTTGTGCTCTCTGCCCTCACCCCTCCCTTGGTGGTGCGCTCTGCAAACTTCCGACATGTCAAACCCCCATGTTTCCCATGGAGGCATAGCTGAGCAGGGTTTTAGCACTGCCTCAGGTGCCTCCCCAAGATGGGAACCTGTGAATGAAATGTTGTCCTGCTCCTGTACATTTTTAAGGGCTTAGAGCCGCCACCCCCTTTTTGGTGCAAAGGTGTTTTCACTGGCACGTGTTCGTAATTGTGCAGGGTTTGGGTTGTGCCTCAGGTGCCTCCCTATGAGGGGAACCTGTGTATGAAATTTTCTCCCATTTCTGCAAATGTCCGAGGGTTTAGAGCTGCCATCCCCTTTTTGGCGCGGGTGGGCGAGGGGAAAGGGCAGTGTGAGGAGAGGTGGGGAGCACCACGGGTTGGGTGGGGCAATAGCAGTGGGGGTGCAGGTGGGCAGGGCGGAAGGGGAAGCATGGAAATCTGGCTGGGGACCAGGGCAGTGGGGAGTGGTGCAGTGCAGCTTGGGTGCAGTGGTGGTGGTGCTGGGAAGTAGGGCTGTGCAGGCCCCCCCCCCCCAATCTGCCTTGGAGGCCACTTCAGGGCTTCCAGGGTGGGCCCAATTTGCTACGGGATGATTTGGGGGGCCCCAACCCGCTTTGGCCTCTGAGCTGAAGTGGGATTCAGACAGCTGAATCCCACTTTCCCCCCAACCCGCCTCACCACGTGAGCCCCCAGCTCCTTACCTGGGCCATTGGAACACGCGCCTGCAGCAATCTTCCTGTTCCAGGGAGTCATCGTCGTCACAGTCATTGCCAGCTCCTGGACCTTGGGACGCATGCCAGCAGCCGTTTTCCTGTTCCGGGGAGTTGCCATCTTTAAAATGGCGACTCCCTGGAACAGGAAGATGGCTGCCAGTGTGAGTCCCAGGTAAGGAGCTGGGGGCTGGGCAGTGGCATGGCTGGGCTGGGCTTCCAGGTTGCTCTGAGGTGCTGCCAAAGCACTTCGAAGTGACCCAATTCATTTCGTGCTGCTCATGGTTCCTCTGCCTCACCTCAGAAGCGGCCCAAAGCACCCCACTTCAGCTCAGAATACGGGCTTCGAGCCAAAGTGGTGCACAGCCCTACTGGGAAGCGGGATGAAGCGAGGGTGAGATCAGCGGCGACCCGGCAGAGACAGAAGAAGACCGCCCCCCCCCAGCGTGCCGCCTGCCAATTGGAGAGAGGAACATGATGTAGCTGTGGCGCGAGGGTCAGCAGGGAATGCAGTCCAGTGCAAAAGATACCGCCCAATAGCCAAAGCTTTCTGAGTGGTTCGCAAAGATTAAAAACCATTAAAGACACACTGTGAAATGACTTGCGTACAAACATATAAACAAGCAGCACACAGAGACACACATATATCTAAAACAATTTTAAACCCCCTCCTCCCCTTCTTTTACCTGCATATTTTAGATGGTGAGCCATCTGGCAAGACTTGTAGTTTTCAGTTCTCTGTTCAGTATATGCTACTACAGTAGTGCTAGAGGAAGAAGAGTAACAGTACAGGAGTTGAAGCTTCCTTGGTCTGATCCTGCTTCCTAAAACACATTTTGGGGCCTGACATCGAGCAGTTCTTGCTGAGATCAAGCCATGGAGCTGGTTCTTCTGTCATTTGAATACACCCAGCAAGAGGATACAGCCATAACGACCTTCCTACAGAGGCTTCATTAGCTGCTCCATAACCAACAGTGTGCCATCAGGTAGTGGCACATAAGCGGGCCTTCTCGGTAGTGGCACCCACCCTCTGGAAAACTCTCCATTTGATTCAAAAGGCGGAAACTGTGGCAAGCTTCAAACGCCTCTTGAAAATGCACTCAGGCTTTCCTTGGCTGTAATCAGTCATGAGCTACGACGCTGCTCTGTTTTACTGCTTTGTTGTAATATTTTAAAGGTATTTATGGTTTTATTCTGTTTTTGTATTGAATGTGTTAGGTAAACCACTTAGAAATCCTGGGATGTCAAGTGGTATAGAAGCAGCTTAAATAAATAATACTTACTATACACACTAACCTGGGTGTAAGTCCCATTGACCCCAGTGGAACTTACTTCTGAGTAAACATGCATAGGGTTGTACTGCTAGACTTTAAGGAAGTTCACAGGAGGGAAATTTCCTGTATCTTTCTGTCCCCTGCAGCCACCTGTGTTTGTCAAAAGGCCTATCTGGAGAGTCATCCTGACCAACGTGGGATGGGACATGGGAGCTGCTGGGGGACGGGCGAATTGGCCAAAATTAGGGAAGCCTCAACATTGTGCCACGGGGACTGCCACTCCTGTGGGTACTGAGGCATCCAGACTGTTCCTTTTGTGTGCATTGAGTTGGGTGCTGTTGCATGTGTGCCTGTCCCTCCGCATGCATCTTTTAGCCCTTTCAGTGAGGGTGGTCCTCAATGGTGTGCTGCTGCTGCAGCAACGTGACTGGGTTGCGCTGGTGGTTTTGCCATGGATGCGGAGGGAGTGGCTGTCAGTGTTGCTCTGTTTGGGGTCCTTTGGCATGCTTTCATTTTCTTCTTAACTTTTGTTGTGAAAGTGCATGGGATCCCAGCTGAGTAACACTATGCGTAAGGCAGCTGCCAGCTTGGTAGGGCCACAGAATTGTTTGACTCCAGATCTTAAGAACAGATCCTCAGCTGTTTTCAGTTGCTTTTGTAAATGGTTTTTACATTATGCTTTATACTGTATTTTTAAGGTTTTAATCTTTTGTAACCCTCCCAGAGAGCTTTGACTATCGGGTGTTATAGAAATGTAATAAATAATAAATATAATAATAGTGAGTTTTTAGCACTGCAACAGAGAGAACAGCTCTGACAGCACCCAATAATAGACTTTTGTGATTTCTGTCCAAAATGTTGATTCAAGGGGTATTTTCATGCGAGAGTCCCTCAAAGCAGACAATGAGTCTTTAAGCATGTGCAAAGTGCCTTTATTTCCTACACCTCATACAGGGCTTCCTCACAGCTGGGCTTCCAGCGTAAATGGCTTCCTGGGGAGGCTGCCACAAGCCTCTCTTTTTAGAAATTAAACAAAGTTCTTAATGCTCAGCCACTCTGCTCCTCCACAAATATCCTGAATCACTGGGACAGAAACTCAACTGTTGAGTGAAAAGTGTGTGTGTGTGTGTGTGTGTGTGTGAGTGAGAGAGAGAGAGAGAGAGAATGAGGAGGCGCTCAGACTGCAGTACTTAATTCTTAAAATGAGAAGTGCCTGGGCTCAAACCTACCTGGAAGCCCATAATCTCTAAGTCCCCACATCTATGAACGCTTGCTTGTAATTACTTGGTGAGGAAAGGGCACTCCATGTGGTGGTGACCTGCAAGGTGTGTGCAATGTTTGTTTTCTTGCCTGAGAACAACCTGGCCTACACCTGCAACAAGTGCAAGTTGATCACGCTGCTGGAAGAAAAAGTAAGTGGACTGGAGCAGCAACTGTTGACCCTCCAGGGAATAAGGGAACACGAAGAGTCCTTGGACAGAATGGGGGAACTACAGCAGCAAAGGGAAAACCAGAAGCTTGAAGAGCAATAGCAAGATGAGGCAGTGGGAAATGCTGAGGTGAAGAAAAATGGAGTAGAGGATACTCCTTGGAAAAGGGTGACAGGAGAAGAAGAACTAGACGCCACTCTGCACCAGTGGAAACAGTGGAGCTGTGGAACCGATTCCAGGTACTTGCAGATGAGACTGGAGGACAGCTTGCAGAGGAAGAATCACAGGGGAACCTGCATGAGAGCGAGCAAGAGGCTGAAGGTCAGTCAAGCAGAGGCGATGAAACCCAGGCCTACAACAACAAGAAGAGAAGAGTGGTAGTAGTGGGAGACTCCTTGCTGCGTGGGATCGAGACCCAAGTATGTCGCGAAGACCCATGGACTCGCCAGGTATGTTGTCTCCCGGGAGGACAAATTAGAGATGTGACTGAAAGGTTGCCTGCACTCATAAAGCCCACTGACAGGTATCCCTTTCTTCTCATCCACGTGGGAACAAATGATACCGCCAAGCGGAGCTACGAAGAAATCACGTCAGACTTGGAAGCTTTGGGAGGGAAACTCAAGAACTTTGGGGCCCAGATAGTTTTCTCATCCATCCTTCCAGTAGTTAAAAGAGGGATAGAAAGGGAAAGAAAAATACTCCGGGTGAATGACTGGCTACGAAGGTGGTGCCGGCACAAGAGATTTGGATTCTGGGACCACGGGCTATACTTCCTGGAAGATGGGTTGCTGGCAAGGGACGGGTTGCACCTCACAAAGGATGGGAAGAATGTGTGCACAGCATGAAGAACTTCATCAGGAGGGCTTTAAACTGAATCCTGTGGGGAAGGGAGATGTAATGTTGGGGGTAACAATGGACGTAGGCGCATGCACTGCAATGGAGAGAACAGCTCTGATAGCGCCCAATAATAGTCTTCAGACACATGTAGGAAGAAAGCCAGACTATGAAGCACATGGTCTTCGATGTCTATATACTAATGCCCAGAGTATGGGAAACAAACAGAACGAACTTGAACTCTTAATACAGGAGGGAAATTATGACTTGATAGGTATAACTGAGACTTGGTGGGATGACTCTCATGACTGGAATACAGCAATTGAAGGATATAACTTGTTCAAAAAGAACAGGAGGAACAGAAAGGGAGGTGGGGTTGCACTGTATGTGAAAAATACATATCTCTGCACAGAAATACAGGAGGATGAGCTGGTAGCCCCATCGAGACCATCTGGATCAAAATAAATGGAGCAAAGAATAAAAGGAACCTGGTGGTCGGAGTCTACTACCGGCCACCCAACCAAGGAGAAGACGAGGATGAAACTTCTGAAAAGCAAATAGCCAATGTTTTAAGGAAGCATGATGTAGTAGTAATGGGGGACTTCAATTTCCCCGATATTTGTTGGGAGACAAATTCTGCAAAACATGGCCCCTCCAGGAAATTCCTGACTTGTGTGGCGGATAACTTCCTCCTACAGAGAGTAGAGGAAGGAACTAGAGGATCGGCTATCCTTGACTTGATCCTAACCAACAGAGATGACTTAGTGGATAAAGTAGCAGTTACAGGAACTCTGGGGGAAAGCGACAAGGTTGCACTTGAGTTCTTGGTTCTAAGGGAAGCAAAAGCCGAGTGTAGTCAAACGCGTACCCTGGATTTTAGGAAAGCTGATTTTAATAAACTCAGAACAATGATCAGTAAGGTCCCATGGCAAGCGACGCTAATGAGAAAAAGAGTCCAAGATGGGTGGGAGCTTTTAAAAAAGGACATTCTCAAGGCACAATCACAAACAATTTCAACAAGAAGAAAAGGTGGAAGACAACAGAAGAAGCCAATGTGGCTTCACAAAAAGCTTAGGGATGACCTGAAAACAAAAAAGGACACATATAGGAAGTGGAAAGAAGGCCAAGTAACAAAGGAAGAGTACAGGCAGGTAGCACAGAATTGCAGGGATGGCATCAGGAAGGCTAAAGCTGAGAACGAGCTGAAGTTAGCGAGGGATGCTAAAACAACAAAAAGGCTTTCTTCAGCTATGTGCATACTAAAAGGCAGAGGAAAGAAATGGTTGTTCAGCTATTTAATAAGGATGGCAAAATGATAACAGATGACAAAGAAAAGGCAGAGGTGCTCAATTCCTACTTTGGCTCAGTCTTCTCCCAAAAGAGGGTCTATGACCCCCCTGGCAAAGGCAAAGTGCAGGCTGAAGGGGCAGGATTGCAGCTTGAGATCGATAGGCACATGGTCAAGGATCACCTAATGACTTTGAATGAGTTCAAATCTCCAGGGCCAGATGAACTGCATCCTCGAGTCATAAAGGAACTGGCAGAAGAACTCTCAGAACCGCTGTCTATTCTCTTTGAGAAATCATGGAGGACGGGGGAAGTGCCAGATGACTGGAGGAGGGCTAACGTTGTCCCTATCTTCAAAAAGGGTAAAAAGGAGGAACCTGGGAACTACAGACCAGTCAGTCTGACATCAATCCCTGGGAAAATTCTGGAGCAGATGATAAAGCAATCCATCTGGAAGCACCTTGAAAACAATGCCCTGATTACTCGAAGCCAACATGGATGTGTCAAAAACAAGTCCTGCCAGACAAATCTGATCTCATTTTTTGATCAAGTCACCTCCCTTGTAGACCGTGGGAATGCTGTAGACATCCTATCTACATACATCCTATCCGTGATATCCTGATGAGCAAACTAGCTCAAAGTGGGCTAGATGAAACAACGATCCAGTGGATCCACAGTTGGCTATAGAATCGGACTCAAAGAGTGCTTATCAATGGGACCTTCTCAAACTGGGGAGGGGGAATGAGCGGGGTACCGCAGGGCTCAGTCCTGGGCCCAGTGCTCTTCAACATTTGTATTAATGACTTGGAGGAGGAGGTGCAGGGAATGCTGATCAAATTTGCAGATGACACAAAATGGGGCGGGATAGCTAATATTTTGGCAGACAGAAACAAAATTCAAAGTCATCTGGATAGACTGGAGCGCTGGGCAGAAAACAACAGAATGACATTTAATAGGGACAAATGCCAAGTTCTGCACCTAGGAAAAAGAAACCAAATGCACTGTTACAAGATGGGGGATACACGGCTCAACAACACTACAAGCGAGAAGGATCTTGGAATTGTTGATCACAAGCTGAATATGAGCCAACAATGTGATGTGGCTGCAAAAAAGGCAAATGCTATTTTGGGCTGCATTAATAGAAGCATAGCTTCCAAATCCCGGGAAGTACTAGTTCCTCTCTACTCAGCACTGGTTAGGCCTCATCTGGAGTACTGTGTCCAGTTCTGGGCACCACACTTGAAGAAGGATGCAGACAAACTGGAGGGCAACAAAGATGATCAGAGGACTGGAAACAAAGCCCTATGAAGAAGACTGAAAGAACTGGGCATGTTTAGCCTTGAGAAGAGAAGACTGAGGGGAGATATAATAGCGCTCTTCACGTACTTGAAAGGTTGTCACAGAGAAGAAGGCCAGGATCTCTTCTTGATCATCCCAGAGTGCAGGACACGGAAGAATGGGCTCAAGTGACAGGAAGCCAGATTCCGGCTGAACATCAGGAAAAACTTCCTGACTATTAGAGCCATACGACAATGGAACCAATTACCTAGGGAGGTGGTGGGCTCTCCCACACTGAAGGTGTTCAAGATGAGGCTGGACAGCCATCTGTCAGGGATGCTCTGACTTGGATTCCTGCACTGAGCAGGGGGTTGGACTCGATGGCCTTGTAGGCCCCTTCCAACCCTACTATTCTATGATTCTATGATATTTAAAAGCACTCTGTTTTTATTCTTCAAGTTTCAAGGTTGAACCTGAAACATAGGTTAATGTGAGTGATGGCAGAGCGGGGAGCTGCAACTCAAAGGGTTCCTGTCTTACCAGAAATGCTCATGGCAGGAAAGAGAACTAGGCCAGCGATAATCCCACATCCCTGCCCCTGCCGGCCCTTGCAAATCCAGCCCTGGGAGGCACTGTGCTGCTGGCACTCCTCACCCACCAGCCCAGAGTCTCTGGTCTCTTTCTGCCTACCATTTATTTTTATTTATTTGATTGATTTATTAAGTGTCTCATAAAATAAATTTATCTAGAAGTTTTACAATAATGATAAAAATACAAATACAATCACAACAAAATCAATAATATAAAACTAATATATGTGCCAACACAGCATAAAATACAATATCACATTGCAGGGATTAGGATAATAAACAACATTACAGGGACTAAGATAATAAAACACAAAACTGCTAAAATATTGTAAAAGACGTTGAAAAAAATTTTTTTTTAAAGCCTGGGAAAACAGGAAAGTCTTACCAGGCTAGCTTCCTTTTGGAGAGCACTCCAGGCCTGGGGGCCACAACGGAAAAAGCCCTCCTCTTGTCGCCGCCCTATGAACTTCAGAATGAGGGGCACTTGAAGAAGGGCTTCTGGGGATGACCTTGAAGTGTGGGCAGGTCCATATGAGAGGTGTTCCATCAGGTACCAAGGTCTCAAGGTGTGTAGACCTTTATAATTCAAAACCAACACTTCTAACTGGATCCAGAAACAAATTGGGAACCAGTGTAGGCGAGAGAGGACAGGTGTAATATGATCATAGATTTCCAGACCATCTTCAAAGAGAGCTCCCCATACAATGCATGACAATAATCTAAACGGGAGGTTACCCGGGCATGAATCACTGCAGCTACGCTATCCACCTCCAGATAGGGTCATAGCTGGGATACCAGCCAAAGCTGGTAAAAGGCCCTCTCAGCCACAGAGGCCACTTCAGCCTTTAATGACAGCCTCTAATGACCCAGAGCACCCCCAAGCTAAACACCTGATCTTTCAGGAGAGTTGAATCCCACTCATCTGGTCTAAGGAACCACCCACAAGCAGTGCCTCTGTCTTGTCTGGACTTAGCTTCAGCTTGTTAGCCTTCATGACTATGGCCAAGGAGCGGTCCATTCCCCCCACCCTCCCACAGCCTCACCTAGCTCCAAAGAGAAGGAGAAACAGAGCTGCATATCATCTGCACACTGATGACAACACACTCCAAGGCCCTGAATGACCTCACTCAGCTATTTCATGTAGATGCGGGACAAGATGGAACCTTGTGGGACCCTGAAGCGAAGATACCACAGAGTCAAGCAGAAATCCCCCAGCATCGCCTTCTGAAAGCATCCATCCAAGTAAAAGCAGAGCCACCACAAAGAGGTCCCGCCCACACCTAACTCTGACAGATGCGCCAGAAGGATACCAGGGTTGATGGTATCGAAAGCTGCTGAGAGGTCAAGAGCAATCAACAGGGCCGTGCTCCCCCGTCACTCTCCTGACAGAGGTCATCCCACAGGGGACCAAGGCAGTTTCCTGATTAAAATGGACTCAGAAAATGTCCATTCCTCCCCTGCCTCTCAAACCCCTGACACTCTGTTGATACGGTGTAGATTCCAAGCTTGGGTGTAAAGGCCTCTTTCTGCTCGGTTCATCAAACTTCAAGGTATGTCCCAACCATTTTTCAGCCTTTGTACAAGACTTCCAAAAATCCCTTTTCAGTACAATATTCCATTCACATATGGTAGATGAGAAGATATGGCTGGGGATGAGGAGACATGCAGAGGGGATAGCCACACTTGCGTTCTCCTCATTTTCCTCCTCCTCCCTTAAAAAAAGGATACATGTGTACTCTGGAACAAGAACAATTTCCCATTTTGTTTTAAATAGTGTGTGCCTTGTTTATTTTTTTATATATATATTTAATGGATTGTGTTTTCATGAATGGAACTGCTTACACAAATAGATGATAAGCAATAGACCTTTAAAAAACCCTAAAACTAAAAGCATGATCTCAGCCAAAGTTAAACCATTTTAAGTCCCATTGATTTCGACAGGATAAAGTTATGCATATTTTACATGTCACATTGAAATTAACCAGACTTAAATGTGTTTAACTTGGTAAAGTTGTAAACTTCCTTGAACAATTGGTGAGGCATTGCTATTGGGGAGAAGAGTGGGGGGAGAACCCACTGGTGTCCTCTACTTTAAAAATTACTTTGATAAAGTAGTTCAATGAAGATGGACTTTAGAATGTTACCTGGCACTGGCTTGCACTTCAGGCTTATGGGATTCTTATTGCAGAAAACCTTAGGATTTTCATTTCAAGTACCCCCCCAAACACACACACACGCAACTGTGGAAGGGACCATTCAACTGATGCAGAAACTTGTGTTGAGTTATGGGAGGGTGTGTGCCAAAGCACAATGCCTCCCCTCTTCAACTCCTCTCTGCCCCCATCCCCTGCCCTCCCTACTGCCCATGGCACAACAGCTCGGCCTGAGAGGCCTTCATTATGCCCTAAAAAGGTGGTTTTGATGTCTGGTGGTTTGGGGTGGGGGTTAGGGTTAATGGTTACATACCAGGCTGGAAGAATGGAAGAGTTTCTCCCCACTTCTCTCCTTTTTCCTTGCACAGACCCCTTAAGCTTTGCCTTTGTCTCACACTTAAGAGCCTTTTAATTAAATCCAGCCACAAAAGGCCTGGCTAGCTGAGTTCTGCTGGCAGGAGGAAGAGAGGCTCATTGCTATGGAAATGAATAGGAGAGGCTGCGCTACCATGACATACTTGGCATCACAAGCCTGGCAATATTGGGCAGCGGGAGAACAACCACACAGCAAAGGCCACACCCTCCCCACTCGCACCAGAACGGAGAGAGTGGCTTTCACAGCCTATGACAGCAGCCTGGCGTTTGAGAGTCAGGGCTGATGCAGAGACAAGCATGATTGTGTATTATTCCCACAGACAAGAAACTGAGTGACAGTTGGCAATTTGCCCAATTTATCACTGAGTTGAGAGTACTGGGAAAGCTTTACAGGAGTTAAAGCAAAACAACTGTTCTATTTTTGTCATTGCTACATCTGTTCCTAGAGGGCTCAGGATGACGTTAAACTCTGCCAGAGGGAGTGAGGAAGCCTGGGCCAGTCCTACATCAACTTGTCCCTTTGCTCTGCCATGGGGCAGTGGCTCTCTAAACCTCCAGGGCCTCAGATGTGGAGGGGAAGGGGTTGACAACACCTGAATCCTCCCCCTCTGTCCCACACGCTGCTGTACTGGCTGGGAGAGATACTGGGTGAGCTTTCTTGGCTCTCTTCCCATTAAAGACAGTGCAGCACACCACAAATGTACTCAAAGCCCTCTCAAATGCCCCCTGGGAATGCAGCCATAGTAGCCCCATCACCATAGCAACATAACAGCGGCCATTGCCCCCTGCTGCAGCCCCACTCACCTGTCTTCGCCACCTCTGTGGCAGTGATGGCAGATCAGGCTGGGAATCAGGTCACCTCACTGCAGCCAGGAGTACAGGCACCATCAGCCTTGGATCCTGTGGGGGCAGAACTACCTGCCAAGACAGAGTCCCAGAGGCACTCCAGTACACCTAGGAACTAGTGCAGCAGAGTGGTGAAGAGCACGGAGCCATGAACAAAGGTGTTCCTGGTACAGAGCTCACTACAGGCATGAGCTCACTACATGGCCTATGACAAGGCACTGTTTTTTATATTGTCATCTGCTCTCCACCTCCCCAAATGCTGACAAGTTCCAAGGGAGGTCTACCTGCCCTGAGCACTATTTTTTAGTGGAAAGGGCAGGGAAATAGAATCATAGAATAGTAGGGTTGGAAGAGGCCCACAAGGCCATCAAGTCCAAACTCCTGCCCAATGCAGGAATCCAAGTCAGAGCATCCCTGACAGATAGCTGTCCAGCCTCATCTTGAACGCCTCCAGTGTGGGAGAGCCCACCACCTCACTAAGGAATTGGTTCCATTGTCGTATTGCTCTAACAGTCAGGAAGTTTTTCCTGATATTCAGCCGGATTCTGGCTTCCTGTCACTTGAGCCCATTCTTCCGTGTCCTGCACTCTGGGATGATCAAGAAGAGATCCTGGCCTTCTTCTCTGTGACAACCTTTCAAGTACTTGAAGAGTGTTACCACATCCCCCCTCAGTCTACTCTTCTCAAGGTTAAACATGCTCAGTTCTTTCAGTCTCTCTTCATAGGGCTTAGTTTCCAGTCCCCTGATCATCTTTGTTGCCCTCCTCTGAACCCCCTCCAGTTTGTCTGCATCCTTCTTCAAGTGTGGTGCCCAGAACTGGACACAGTACTCCAGATGAGGCCTAACCAGTGCTGAGCAGAGGGGAACTAGTACTTCCCGGGATTTGGAAGCGATGCTTCTATTAATGCAGCCAAAAGAGCATTGGCCTTTTTTGCAGCCACATCACATCGTTGGCTCATATTCTGCTTGTGATCGACAACAATTCCAAGATCCTTCTCGCTTGTAGTGTTGTTGAGCCACGTATCCCCCATCTTGTAACTGTGCATTTGGTTTCTTTTTCCTAGGTGCAGAACTTGGCATTTATCCCTATTAAATTTCATTCTGTTTTCTGCCCAGCGCTCCAGTCTGTCAAGATCACTTTGAATTTTGTTTCTGTCTTCCAAAGTATTAGCTATCCCGCCCCATTTTGTATCATCTGCAAATTTGATCAGCATGCCCTGCACCTCCTCCTCCAAGTAATGAATACAAATGTTGAAGAGCACTGGGCCCAGGACTGAGCCCTGCGGTACCCCACTCGTTACCTCTCCCCAGTTTGAGAAGGTCCCATTGATAAGCACTCTTTGAGCCCCATTCTGTAGCCAACTGTGGATCCACCGGATCGTTGTTTCATCTAGCCCACTTTGAGCTAGTTTGCTCATCAGGAGATCATGGGGCACTTTGTCGAAAGCTTTGCTGAAGTCGAGGTATATGATGTCTACAGCATTCCCATGGCGGTGGGAATCACCAAGGGAGATTGACTTGATCAAAAAATGAGATCAGATTTGTCTGGCAGGACTTGTTTTTGACAAATCCATATTGGCTTTAAGTAATCACTGCACTGTTTTCAAGGTGCTTGAAAAGGTGCACCTCACCAAGGGAGGTGACTTGATCAAAAAATGAGATCAGATTTGTCTGGCAGGACTTGTTTTTGACAAATCCATGTTGGCTTTAAGTAATCACTGCACTGTTTTCAAGGTGCTTCCAGATGGATTGCTTTATCATCTGCTCCAGAATTTTCCCAGGGATTGATGTCAGACTGACTGGTCTGTAATTCCCAGGTTCCTCCTTTTTGCCCTTTTTGAAGATAGGGAAAACATTAGCCCTCCTCCAGTCATCTGGCACTTCACCCATCCTCGATGATTGCTCAAAGATAATAGACAGCGGTTCTGAGAGTTCTCAGCCAGCTCCTTTATTACTCTAGGATGCAGTTCATCTGGCCCTGGGGATTTGAACTCATTCAAAGTCATTAGGTGTTCCTTGACCATATGCCTATTGATCTCAAGCTGCAATCCTGCCCCTTCAGCCTGCACTTTGCCTTTGCCAGGGGGGTCATAGACCCTCTTTTGGGAGAAGACTGAGCATAAATAAATAAATAAATGCCTGTATTTGGCTTCCTCTGGAAGAGAGACAAGCAGCATATGCACTCCTACCATGCAGCAAACCTACTACCTCAAGTAACTTTCTGCCTTCACCTTGTTTCTGACTGTTTCAGTTCCAGATTGCTTCTTTTTGTTCTTTCACCTCTCCACTTAGCTGGGGGAGAAGGCCTGAGTCATCTTCTAAGCTGATACGCTCTCCTATTCAAAATGCTCTCCATTTCCTACCCATTAGATCTGATGGAGGGAACTACCACCAGTCATTCTAGGCCATTAACAAGCAAGTACCTTAAGAAAGGATTGGCCAGCAGCTATAACAACATTTATATGTTCCGTTTGGCTATCGAGTTTCATCAGTATTCATCTCTGTCCCCAAAGGACTCACAATCGAAGTATTAAGTTTGGATGGCTTGAGGAAACAAAGGAGGACAAACTAGAAAGAATGAACCCCATCCATGCACATATTCTTGTTGCCATTACTACCCTTGCCACAGAGTAAGGGTCTCTCACAACACAAACTTTGCTCTACTTTGGTCTCCCAATTCTGAGACCACAAATTCACAATTAAAAGGAAATAAACAAAATGAATATTTTTTTTAAAAAAAACAACTAAGAATAATCTAGAGAACACCCTTAAGAAATGTGCATCTGAATCTTGACTACACTGAAGTGAAGGGGGGGGGGGGGTCCAGTCCAGCCAATGGAGTAACCACAGCAAGTGGAGATGATGATGGTGATCGTTCCTCTCACCTGCTGCTGCTTCTCTGACACAGGGGGTGTTCAGCTCTGGTGGCCTGTGAGGGGAGAGGCACTCAGTCCCAGCTGGTGAAACAGTAACAGCAGCATGTGGGTATGGCAGTGCTCACCTCATCCACCAAAATCTGTAATATGGAGGGGTAGTAATAGTGGTCTGCTTTACAGGGCTGTTGTGTAAGGATTACTGTGTGGAAAGTATTTGAACACTTGAAATAGGTTATATAAACACAAATTATATGTATTATATTAAAACTTACATAGCAAGACCTGTCGGTGAATGCTTCTTTAGTCAAAATGAGGGTGGAACTAGACATTTATGGTAAATGCATGGTGGCCACTGAAAGCAAAACCCCCTCTTGTTTCTTTGGCAACGTTTAGTTAAACAAAATGTGGAGTGTAAATCTTGCAACAGATGAATGCAGCAGCCCCTCT
Organism: Heloderma suspectum; assembly: GCF_057233095.1. Taxonomy (NCBI): domain Eukaryota; kingdom Metazoa; phylum Chordata; class Lepidosauria; order Squamata; family Helodermatidae; genus Heloderma; species Heloderma suspectum. Next base: position 125,665,448 of record NC_139462.1, on the reverse strand, counting down.
GGAAATAATAATAATAATAATAATAGTGGGAGGTGGAAGGAATCTGCAAGAACAATCTTAGTGTCCTTGTTTTCATTTCTTGGTGTGTGGCAAACCCACCAAAAACTGCTAGTTTGAACCACTGGTCTAGTTCGGTCAAGAAAGACACTGTTGATGATATGTGGCAGAGGGTCTACGACTACAAGACCGATGTGTGTACCACAAAAGTGATCATGGGTGTGTGTGAAGTAGACATCATCTTAACAACATACCAAGCTGTCTTGATCTGGATGGCATGCCCAATCTATGACAGCACAGAGGTAGCATGGGATAAAGACATGCCCTTTCCTGTCCGCACACCACTAAACATGTCATTTCAGCACTTATCCCTGCCTTACTGACTAGGGCTGGCACTTAACTTCTCTTCCTGCCAGGGCTGCTGTGCCTTTAACAACTGCATGAGAAGCCTGCAAGCTGTCCCAGTACCTGAGTAGCTGCCCATCACCTCATCTCCATGCCAGGAAAGGCTGTTAGCTGTTGAATGCGTAAGAGGCTCTGCAAGAAAGGAACTTCGGTGGCTGAAGAGGCTCCCCCGAATCATCGTAATCCCCTTGGGAAACCTCTTGGTGGCCCATCTGGGTGCCAGGAGCCCTGGATTTTTCCCAGAGGAAGTGAGAGAAAATGCTGCTGCTGCTGGTGGTGGTCAGAACAAGCCCAGCATTGTCCCCTGCGCTCCCGAACCCTGGCACAGGAGCGCCCGCCGCCCAGGCGAGGGACGAAGCGGCGGCCTTGAAGCGCACCTTGACCTTGCTGGCGGGGACAGGCCCCCCGCTTGTCCAACACGGCTCCTGCCGGGGCGAGGCACGGAACGCGCCGAGGGGGCCTCCCGCTGCGGCCGGCAGGGATTAGGAGGGGCCCCAGGGAAAGGAGCGGGCGGGGGCGGCCGGGACGGCCCGGCCAAGGCAGGGTGGGAGGCGGTGTGGCCACGCAGCCGGCTGCTCCGCGCTTTTGCTGCGAAGGCGCAGCGGCCTCCGCAGAGGGCCTCCTGCCATTACGGCGCAGCCCTCTTCGGAAGGCACCGCAGAGTCAGCGGAGGGCCGCTGCCACGCGCCCCCTCGGGCTCGAGCATTGGTCCATCCCGCCTACCGTGCTCGCGGGACGCGTCACCGCTGCCGTCCTTGGCTCCGATGAAGGCTCGGGTCGGGAGGCCGAAGCAGCCGCTGGCCTTCCGGGGCTAGTAACGTGCGGCGCGAGGGAGCAGGCGGCTTCGAAGCGGGGAGGGCGAGGCGCCCAGGGGGCCGCGGCACGCCCGCTCGCCGTGCGTTGGCTGCAGCGTGCGTCCTTCCCTGGCCGCCGGGAAAGCGGGCCGGTTCGCCTCGTGCGCGGCTTTTCTAGCCCTGAAGGCCACGTAAGAAATAAAATAACGCTGCCGGCTGGCGCCCACCGGGGCAGAGCACGAGGTCACCAGAAGTGGAGCTGTCTTTTGGGACGCCGCAACAGCTGGAATGGAACGGCCCGAAACGCGCCCTTGGTATATTAAAAGGGAGCGTGCCGAAGATAGTGGCGCGTGTTCAAAACACTTGAGAATATTTTAGGGCTAAAACCCTTGCGATATTATGTTCTTAACCCCATAATGCCCAGAACAGAATATCCATAATGGAACGGCCGCTTCTGAATGAGAGAAATCACCCAACCGCACCAGTCACGCATGACTCCATGGCAGGGATGCAGTAAGCCACCAAACGTCCACAGAAACCATGGCCTGATACCCGTTCCGAACAACAGTCCACAAAACAGGCCAGAGCAGCAACGTCCAAGGGAGCCAAATCAACCAAACTCACCAGTCACACATTACTAGATGGGACAGATATAATAAGCTCCAAAACTTCCACGGAAACCATGTTGCAATAGCAGTTCCAGGCCATAGTCCTTATCAGAGGCGTTGCTAAGGTCTTAAAAGATCTGGGGCACAGGCCCATAACACAAATTTGCATATATATACACGCACACACACGAGTCTAAGCGCACGTCTAATGTGTGTGTGGGATGTGTGTGCATGCAGTGCACTTGCGTGTGTGTATAGACTACATACATACATAAGAAGTGTGCACTGACCCCCCGCCCCTGCACACACTTCAACTCAGACCCCGATTCAGCATTTTGGAAAACATCCCACTTCTGCTCTGGCCAATTTGTAGTCAGTCCACTTCAGCACCAAACCCAAGTCAAGGTTTGGAAAAATGAGTCTTTATGCTTCCCGTTGACTACCATGGAAAATTAGAAAACAAACCTGTAACTTTTTTCTCTTGGTCAGAACTGGATGATAATTTCAGGCATAGTAGCCCCCTAGAAGGGGATTACACCTGCACAATGTCAGAAAAATAGGTGCAGGGTTTATATTTTGATTTTCTTTTAAAGGGAACTGCCAATAACATTTTAATTCCTTTGGAGGAATTGAATAAAAATTTCAGGATTCATTGCCCCATCAGAGGAGATCATGTCTGCCAAATTTCTGAATGATAGCCACAAGAGTTTTTGTGCAAGGGTGGCCTTGACATTGTGAGGTCTCCAAAAGAAGACATACTTATCTCCCTATGTTCCTTGTGGACCATTGTTCTGAAAATTTCAGACAATCTACAGTTGTCCCTACGTTAGAAACCAGCAAAGTTTCAGAAGGATAGGTGCAGCAGTTCACGTGGAAGGGGAGTTCTCCAATCTGGGGGAGGGAGCAATTTGCTTTCCCTTCCATTCACCCCTTCCCCAATTGTTTTTGGGTAAACTTCTATGAAAATACACAGGTCATTAGAGGTGTCCCCAGGCAAGAAACCTGCAAAGTTTCTGAAAGATATACATGAATGCAAATTTAGAATTACTAGAAGTTATTTACATTTCACCAATGTTAGCAGCAGGGGAACATGGGTGGGAAGGTGCTATTGCACTTATGTCCTGCTTGTGGGTTTCCCGTGGGCATCAGGTTGGCCACTGTGTAAACAGAATGCTGGACTAGATGGAGCTTGGTCTGATGCAGCACGGCTCTTCTTATGTTCTTAAATAGAGAGTGCCTCTGAGCGTGTGCAGAATGCTTTTCTTTCACCACTGAGCACATACAATCTCCCCCAACCCATTCTATTCCCCTCCATGCAACCATCCCTCCTCATCCGACCATCCTCCAGCAACTCTTCATCAAAACAGATGTCTTGTTTGTGCAACTCCTCACTACCTCCTCCTTGTTATGCACAAGCTCTCATTGTATCTTCCTCCTCATAACTTCATTTGTGCCAAGACTTCACCAGGATTCAGCCAACGAGTCTGTTTTCAACACTAGGGCTAAGTTATGGAGAAACTCTGAGCATGCACTAAGTGCCTTTCCCTCACCACTGAAGCTAGAGTTTGTGGGAAAAAAACTCCAAACCCACAAATGACAAAACATGCATAGGACTGAGCTGAAAGGGTAGTCAGTTCATTAGACAGAATTGGGTAGGCACTGTATTAAGCCTGCAGTACCATGCTCAGAACTCAGGACTTCTGTTATTTCTGAGTAAACATGCAGAACATCAAGGTGTTCCTTCCTTCTCCCTTCTCTTCCTTCTCCCTCTTCAAAATTTCATTTCAGGCAAGCTCCCAACCATGGGCATGTATGAGCAGAAAAGAAAAGTAGGGGGAGAGAGGTTTTTTGCACCTCAAAAAAAAAAACCTACACCAGAGATTAGGGATAGTGACCTCCCAATGGTCACCTTAAACACCTTCTGATTAGGATCTCTAATCCCCTGTGTGGCTTGACAGTTTTTACTTTTTGTTTTAGACTTTGAGAAAAGGAAAATTTACGCATGGCTAGCACAAAAGCCACTGGACCTGTCTGAAATTTGGTAGGTTCAGTCAGCTCCATAGGGCCTGCTAGGTCCCCAAATTCCATGAATTTATATGGAAGCACAAAAAAATTATAGCTCTTTACTTTGACTGATTTTCTTGGAAAAAGCTAATTTTACCTGGGGCTAGCACAAAAGTCACTAGACCTAACTGTCTGAACTTTGGCAGGCTCAGTCATCTCTATAGGGGCTTCCAGGTCCCCAAATTCCATGCACATATGTGGAAGCACAAAAAAAAATATAGCTCTTTGCTTTGACACATTTTCTTGAAAATAGCAAAATTTACCTGTGACTAGCACAAATGTCGGTGGACATAACTCCCTGAAATTTGGCAGGTTCCATCAGCTCCATGGGGGCTGCCAGGTTTCCAAATTCCATACACTTATGTGGAAGAACAAAGAAATTATAGCTCTTTGCTTTGACACATTTCCTTGGAAAAAGCAAATTTTACCTGTGGCTAGCACAAACGCCACTAGGCATAACTGCCTGAAAGTTGGCAGGCTTAGTCATCTCTATGGAGGCTGGCAGGTCCCCAAATTCTATGCAGGTATGTGGAAGCACAAAAAAAATATAGCTCTTTGCTTTGACAGATTTTCTTGAAAAAAGCATATTTTACCTGTGACTAGCACAAAATCCACAGGACCTACCTGCCTGAAATTTGGCAGATTCAATCAGTTCAATGGGAGCTACCAAGCCTCCAAATTCCATATATTTATCATGCAAACTAAAAAAGTTATGGCCATTTTTGTTTTCCAATGCAAGTCAATGGGAAAATGTTTTTAAAAATGGCAATTACGACAGCTCAAAAGATCTGGGGCCCAGCTCGAAAGATCCGGGGCCCGTGCCCTGGTGGGCTTTGTTTTAACGATGCCCCTGGTCCTTATTCCACAAAACAGGCCAGAACAGCAACTTCAGAGTGAGCCAAATCAACCAAACTCACCAGTCACACATTATGGATGTAATAAACTCCAAAACTTCCATGGAAACTGTCCTGTTTTGTGGAATACAAACTATGGCCTGGAAAGGCTACTGAAACATGGTTTCCATGGACGTTTTCATGCTTATTATCTCTGTCCCAACTAGGAATCTGTGACTGATGAGTTAGGTTGATAGGGTCACTTGGAAGTTGCTGTTCCGGGCTATTTTTCTTCAGTATGGACTACTGCCTGGAACAGGTATTGGAATGTGGTTTCTGTGGACATTTTGTGGCTTATTGCATCCCTGCTATGGAGTTATGCGTGACTGGTGAGTTTGGTTAATTTCGTTCATTCGGAAGTGGCCATTCTGGGCTGTTCCATTCTGTTCCAGATGTTTTCCGGACATTAGGGGGTTGTTTTTGGTTTGGCCAGGTGCATGAGTTGGTGAGTATGTTACATATAATATGTGTGCGTGTGTAAAAAAAATTAATTAGCAAGTATATCTTTTTAAAGATAAATTTGTTTTTTTTTTAATTGCAGGTGCAGGCACTGTAGTATTTTACATTGTGAATATGTGTGAGAAACTTGGATAGATATGTGTGTGTGATATATATCTAGCGGTATGTGTGTGTCTTTTTATATGCCTTTTAACATGCTAGAACACTGAAGAAGACCTATGGTCAAATTGCATTTGGTTACTTTTGGTATTGAATGACATAATTGTACACATAGCTTATGCTTTCTTGCATTATATGGTGACTATGTTTTTAGCCTGTAGAAATAAAATTGTATTATCAGGCCTTTGAGATATTGTTTATTTTCACCAGTTTACTTATTCCAATTTTTTAGTTGTTTCTTGTTTTTCAGTTGGGATATATTTCCTGTTTCTTCTGCCTTAGTGTCAAAGTGCCCACAGATAGAGTGCTTTCTAATCTGCTCTAGAATCTTCCCAGGTATTCATGTCAGATTGTCTGGTCCATAATTTCCTGGATCTTCCTTTTTGCCCTCTTTGAAGATAGGAACAACACTTTCCCTCCTTTAGTACTTCACCCACTCTCAAAGGATTTCTCAAAGTAGGCCCCTTCCAACCCTACTATTCTATGATTCTAAGATGGCTCCGCGTTCAAGGAAGATGCACTGGGGAGAAACACCTCAATCAAGATAATGTGCCCAGACGGAAGTCTTCAGAAAAGTTTTCAAGAAGTCTCAGATTAACCCATTAATGATAATGCCGGAGATGTTCCAAAAACATATGGGCATACAATGTGACATTGTTGGGGGATAGATGGACATCTCACTTCTGAGGGGATGGTTGCCTCATCACTCATTGGGGGCCCCACCTCTGGCCAGAACAAGTGTATATAAGCACAGGGAGCAAGAGCTCAATGGCACTTCTTCACTTCACTCTCTCACTGCTTCACCTCTGATCTTCAGTGGAGTACCAGACCCAAAGATTTTGGTAATTATGGACTGCTTTCGGCTCTTAGACTGTAGAACTTAAAATTAATTTTAACCCTTTACTTTCTGAAGTTACGCCTTAGAATGTTTCCTGAACTTGGGACTTAGAATCATTTCCAGACTTGAAGGTATCTTAGACCCAAACTTGGTTAATTAACCCTTTTAATCCCAAATTCAATTAACGTCTTAAATGCCATTATGGTTTAGGTTCTGGAACTGGGAGCAAAATTTGGATTTAATATCTAATAGTTTATGCAACCATTCTAACACACTACCAGAGTCCCATAAACTTGCTTGTTTAGACCACTTAATTTTCACTTTTAGACTTTGTTTTTTTCTCTCTAGTTTCTAATAATGCAATCATAAAGAAGTTTCCAAATTATTCTCATGTAATCAACACACTAATTTTCTTTTCTTTTTTGTAACTTTCTTTGATAAAGAGTTTAATGCATTTCAATTTACTTTTGAGTCTGTGATATTGGTTTGCTGTTTGGACTTGGCTTGGTTATCCACCAACTGTATCAGTTGGGTGTCTCAAACCCAACTGATACAGGTTCTGAAGCTTGTTGTTGTTGTTCAGTCGTTCAGTTGTGTCCGACTCTTTGTGACCCCATGGACCATAGCACGCCAGGCCTTCCTGTCCTGCGCTCTCTCCCGGAGCGTGCTCAGGTCCATATTCATTGCATCCGTGATGCTATCTAGCCATCTCATCCTCTGCCGTCCCCTTCTCCTTTTGCCTTCAGTCTTTCCCAGCATCACGGTCTTTTCCAGAGAGTTTTCTCTTTGCATTAGGTGGCCAAAATATTTGAGCTTCAGCTTCAGTATCTGTCCTTCCAATGAGCACTCAGGGTTGATTTCCTTTAGGATTGACTGATTGGACCTCCTTGCAGTCCAGGGGACTCGTAACAGTCTTCTCCAGCACCACAGTTCGAAAGCATAAATTCTTCGGCGCTCAGCCTTCCTTATAGTCCAGCTCTCACAGCCATATATTACTACTGGGAAAACCATAGCTTTGATTAGACGGACCTTTGTTGGCAAGGTGATGTCTCTGCTTCTGACTATGCTGTCTAGGTTTGCCATAGCTTTCCTCCCAAGGAGCAAGTGTCTTTTAATTTCATGGCTACAGTCACCGTCTGCGGTGATCTTGGAGCCCAAGAAAATAAAATCTGTCACAGCTTCCATTTCTTCCCCTTCTATATGCCAGGAAGTGATGGGGGCAGATGCCATGATCTTAGATTTTTAAAGTTGAGTTTCAAACCAGCTTTTGCACTCTCCTCTTTCACCCTCAACAAGAGGCTCTTGAGATCCTCTTTGCTTTCTGCCATTAGGGTGGTATCATCTGCATATCGGAGGTTGTTGATAATTCTCCCGGCAATCTTAATTCCGACCTGTGATTCATCCAACCCGGCGTTTCGCATGATGTACTCTGCATATAAATTAAATAAGCAGGGTGACAATATGCAGCCTTGTCGTACTCCTTTCCCAATTTTGAACCAATCGGTTGTTCCATGTCTGGTTCTTACTGTTGCTTCTTGACCCTCATACAGGTTTCTCAGGAGACAGGTAAGGTGGTCTGGTACTCATATCACTTTAAGAATTTGCCACAGTTTGTTGTGATCCACACAATCAAAGGCTTTAGCATAGTCAATGAAGCAGAAATAGACGTTTTTCTGGAATTCTCTTGCTTTCTCCATGATCCAGCGAACGTTGGCGATTTGATCTCTAGTTCCTCTGCCTCTTCGAAACCCAGCTTGTACTTCCGGTAGTTCTCGGTTCGCATACTGCTGAAGCCTAGCTTGTAGGATTTTGAGCATCACCTTGCTGGCATGTGAAATGAGCGCAATTGTGCGGTAGTTTGAACACTCTTTGGCGTTGCCCTTCTTTGGAATTGGAATGTAAACTGACCTTTTCCAGTCTTGCGGCCACTGTTGAGTGTTCCAAATTTGTTGGCATATTGAGTGCAGCACTTTAACAGCATCATCTTTTAGGATTTTAAATAGCTCAGCTGGAATACTGTCATCTCCGCTAGCTTTGTTGTTACTAATGCTTCCTAAGGCCCACTTGACTTCACTCTTGAAGTCCGGCTCAAGTTCAGTGACCGCCCTCTCATGGCTATCAGGGACATTCAGATCTTTCCTGTATAGTTCTTCTGTGTATTCTTTCCACCTCTTCTTAATCTCATCTGCTTCTGTTATGTCCCTGCCTTCTTTGTCCTTTATCATGCCCGTCTTTGCACAAAACGTTCCCTTGAAATCTCCGATTTTCTTGAAGAGATCTCTAGTCTTTCCCATTCTGTTGTTTTCCTTGATTTCTTTGCATTGTTCATTTAAGAAGGCCTTCTTGTCTCTTCTTGCTATTCTCTGGAACTCTGCATTCAGTTGGATATATCTTCCCCTTTCTCCCTTGCTTTTCGCTTCCCTTCTTTCCTCAGCTACTTGTAAAGCCTCCTCAGACAGCCACTTGGCTTTCTTGCATTTCTTTTTCTTTGGGATGGATTGAGTTGCTGCCTCCTGAACAATGTTACGGACCTCCGTCCATAGTTCCTCAGGCACTCTGTCTATCAGGTCTAATCCCTGAAATCTATTCCTCACCTCCACTGTATATTCATAAGGGATATGATTGAGGTCATACCTGAATGGTTTAGTGGTTTTCCCTACGTTCTTCAATTTAAGCCAAAATTTTGCAACAAGAAGCTCATGATCTGAGCCACAGTCAGCTCCAGGTCTTGTTTTTACTGACTATACAGCTTCTCCATCTTTGGCTGCAAAGGACATAATCAATCTGATTTCGATATTGACCATCTGGTGATGTCCATGTGTAGAGTCGCCTCTTGTGCTGTTGGAAAAGAGTGTTTGCTATGATCAGCATGTTCTCTTGGCAAAACCCTATTAGCTTTTGTCCTGCTTCATTTTGTACACCAAGGCCATGCCTGCCTGTTATCCTGGTGATTTCTTGACTTCCTACTTTAGCATTCCAATCCCCTGTGATGAAGAGGACATCTTTTTTTGGTGTTAGTTCTAGAAGGTGTTGTAGGTCTTCATAGAACCGATCAACCTCAGCTTCTTCGGCATCAGTGGTTGGGGCATAGACTTGAATTACTGTGATGTTGAATGGTTTTCCTTGGATTCGTACTGAGATCATTCTATCATTTTTGAGATTGTACCCCAGTACTGCTTTTCCCACCCTTTTGTTGACTATGAGTGCTACTCCATTTCTTCTAAGGGATTCTTGCCCACAGTAGTAGATATGATGGTCACCTGAATTAAATTCGCCCATGCCTGTCCATTTTAGTTCACTGATTCCCAAGATGTCGATGTTCAGTCTTGCCATCTCATGTTTGACCACCTCCAGCTTACCTTGATTCATTGATCTGACATTCCAGGTTCCTAAACAATATTGTTCTTTACAGCATCGGATTTTCTTTTCACCACCAGACACATCCTGGACACCTTCCGACCTGAGGGGCTCATCTTCCGGCATCATCTCTTTTAGCCTTGTGATACGTTCCATGGGGTTTTCTTGGCAAGAATACTGGAGTGGGTTGCCATTTCCTTCTCCAGTGGACCACATTTTGTCAGAACACTCCGCCATGACCTGCCCGTCTTGGGTGGCCCTGCACGGCATAGCTTATGGCTTCACTGAGTTACGCAAGCCCCTTCGCCACAACAAGGCAGTGATCCATGAAGGGGGTTCTGAAGCTAAACAGGACCAAATTAACAATTACATCTCTTGCAGAGATGGGTGGCCTTGGGATCAAAATACCTCAAATCTCAGGCAGAAGAATCCCACTCTACTGCCTGATCATGGCCAGAAGGAATGCCTGGATGTCTTCAATGTGACTGCTAAAACTGAATCCATATTTTCACACAGATCGCACACTCCCAGCTATGAAAATAGATGTCAGCCAATTAATCGCAAAGGGTCACTTAAAGCCCTTTTAAATCTGGCAAGAGGAATTTGCTCTCCTACTGCTGCTACCTGGTAATACAGTCAGCTAAAAACAAAGCACAACACAACACCTAGTACTTCCAGCTGTAGCAGCATCTGAAATGCCAGGTTTGCTGTCTGGCAGTGGCCTCTCTGGAAGGGTGGCCCAGTTCACATTTCCTCATAGTAGTGAATCTCAAAGACATCTCAGTCCTGAATGTGGATGCAACAAGGCTCTGTGGAACACAGAATTTTAAGTGAATGTTATGTCTGTCTCACACTTGATTGAAGGTTGTTTGCTTTAACAAAAAATGATGCTCAGAGCAGATTGTACCCCATTTGAATCTTTGCACTGGGCATGACTGCCAACAATGATGCTGGAGATGTGGTTTCCCAGGGCCCACTTAACACACCTACTTTGGAACTGCCCAATTGTTTTCCTTTTGGGGGCAGCAATTATAACTAGAGTGAACGTGGTCCTCAGCTACTTCAGTTAAATTGCTGAAAGACTGGGTCCCCTCCCCATGCCATTCTCTGAACCTCAGGCAGTGTGTGCACATGCATAGGGATTTTGGACTGAGTGCTGGAGAAGATATAAAAAAGGACAACTAAAACTATTGGGAGGATGAAAACTCTCTCTTACCTAGAACACTGGGGATTTTTAGGTTAGGAAAGAAAGCTATGGAGAATAGCAAGGGTAGAGCCTTATAGGATCAGGAGTTGCAAGGAGTGAAAATGGAGGTGGTAGCTTTGGCTAACAGGGCTAGTACACACCAATGGACTCATTGTCCACGTATATGATCTTGTTAAGAAGTCATGTGTGCCATAACAGCATTCCATGGTAATGATTGCGCACTATATATTAAGAAGTACCATATTTATTTTGCTCAGTTGTTGCAGTTCAAAAATTAATAATCCCGTTTCACTCTCTCTGTGATATTCCTGATCTTATAGAGCTCTGTCTTTTCAAAGACAAGTTAACTCCGGCTGCCAAATGTTGAGGGCTAGCAAGGGATGGATATTGTGTTGTATCCAGGCAGAATGAATAGATTGTGTCCCGTCCACTTAAGTGCAGCCCAGCAATGACCCTCCCCCTAACTCTCTGCAGAGCCCGAGAGAGGCCTCTGCCACGGGCCTGTGCTGAGATCCCTGCCAGGAAGCTCGGCATGACCCTGTTTAATAAAACCTTTAAGTCACAAACACTTGAATGAAGTCTAAATCCATAGTCAAAATTCAACAGACCACACAGATATACTTGTGAATTGTTGCCAGACATCCCAATATTCTGTTTTGACATGGAAAAGGAGGCTTCATTCCTGCTTGGGAAAGCACAGGAGAAGCCAGGCCTGACACTTGAAGGAGAACAGTGTACATGATACAAAACTAGGGTTGTGCATGGACACCCTCCCCCCCCCCCCCGGATCCAATTTGAATGCTGCTTCAGATCCTCTGAAATGACCCCTATTAACCTCGGATCGATTCAGACCCCCTCCGCTCCGATTCGGATCTGAAGCAAGATTTGGATATCCGGATTGCCTGTTTTTGGCGTTTTCCCATTGACTTGCACGGGAAAACACGAACAGTCATAACCTTTTAGTTTTTATGATACAGGCATGAAATTTGGATACCTCTCCACCCCCCTGGAGAGGAAGTCATGTGCAAAATTTCAGACAGTTTGGCCCAGTGGTTTTTGTTCTGGGTAGAGTTAAAATCTGATGTTTCTGAGTTCACAGAAACTCTCAAAGCACAGAGCTGCAACTTCTCCCTGTTTCCACACATGCATGTGATACCTTGGCCTCTCCCAGCCCCCGTCAAGAGCATTGCACCCCCCGAAGCCCAGGCAGTTTGGCCGAGTGGCTTGTGTGGCTTGTGTGGTACGTGTAGGTGAAATTTGAGTTTTTCCAGGAAAACTCCCAAAGCAAAGAGCTGTAACTTCTCCGTTTCCATGCACACATATGAAACCTTGGCCTATCCCAGCTCCCCTTGAGGGCATTGCACCCCCCAAATTCCAGGCAGTTTGGCCCACTGGCTTGTGTACATGGCGCTGGTGAAATTTGATTTTTTTTCCACAAAAACTCTGAAAGCAAAGAGCTGTAATTTCTCCCTGTTTCCACGGATGTGCGTGACACCTGGGCCCCTCCCAGCCCCCCTCAAGGGCATCCCACCTGCCAAAGTCCAGGCAGTTTGGCCCACTGGCTTGTGTGCTAGGCACAGGTTGAATTTGATATTCCCAGAAACTCAGAAGGGAAACTGTGTTGAAGCAGAGGTCACTATATCTAATCTCTGCTGCAGGTTTCTTTGAAGTGTAAAACAACCCTTATTCAGAACAATCACCGGCTCAGCCTCTCTATGGCTGAATATACACATTACCTGGCAGGCAGGCAGGAGGAGGGTTTTTTAATACACGTTTATTTCTAGCACACACTAAATGAGTATCTTGAATGAACACGGTCAGTGCCTAGCCCACAAGGGCCACTGATTTTTGAACGCTGGAAACCTCCACCTGGTGGACCCATACTCCCCCCACATCTCCTCCATGGTGGCCTGACTAAGCCTCTTGGGGGTGAGAGACGGCGAGCTTGCAGGAGTTCCGGAGGCAGTATCAGCCTCATGCTTGCTCCTGCTGTTGGCCTGCTAGAATGTGGGGGCCTCTTCCCTGAGAAAGACCAATTGGTGCTGCCTCCTCTAGTGCAGGAGCAGGCTGCTGGTGCTGTAGTGCCCTGGCTGTTTTCCCTGCTCAGACACACCTTGCAGTGGTGGCACACAGCAGTGCTGGGATCAGCTCCCAACTCAAAGTGATCCCACATGATGCTGCCCTGACGTTTCAGGGGAGGAGGCTGCCTTGACTCGGGGGGGGGGGGCGCCACACAAGCAGGGGGAACAATGGAAGAGGGGTTGGGTACTGGAGCCTCTGCCTGCTCCTCCACCTCCAACACACCCTGGAGGATCTCCTCCTCTTCGCCCTCCACCATGCTGAGGATGTCAGACATCTCTGACTTAACATCCACCAGCGGGCTCCCCTCTTCCACTGCAGAAGGAGATGCTGCTCCGCCTTGGGCAAGAGTGCGACTACTGCACCTGCCCACGCCAGCCCCCTCGAACAGGGACCTCCAGGCACTGCAACTGGTCTCCACGCTCTGCTGCCCTACTCCACTGGGACACACTATCTAGACTAGGGGACGAACAGCTTGCTTAATGGTGCTGGCAATAACAGTAGCACCTCACCCACCTCTGCCCCTGCCAACACCCCGAAGATGCCTCATATTGCGCCAGATTGCTTTGCCACACAAACTGTTGGGCTGTTACTGGAATAAGAAGGTAATTTTAATATAAATACTATGTGTCTCGTGCTTTTTCAACACTGCCTTGAAATTTGAACGTATAGTGGTGTTGGAACAACAACCTAGCACGTACACACACATGGACACAGACACACAAGAGCTAAAGAAAAGCAGAGCAGATGATGGGTGTCTTTAATTCATTGTTTTATATTTCATGTTCTTTTATGGAAGGCAGGGTAACTTCACGAAATACAGGATGACAGTGCAGGCGATAAGAGCCAAGTGAAATCAAACAATAATTTAAAAAACCCTTCTTTAGTTTCTTTTTTGGGAGGATCAACACAGAGAAGACACAGATGGTTCACTTCAGCATGGGGGTGGGGGACACACACCAAACATTAAGGCGGCTATAATATGCCTTTCTTTAAGAATTTAGAAAGCAAAAAACAAAAACACCCCCCCCCATGCTTGAATATGACTTAAAAGGTGGGGGGGACATGCCCAGAAGTCAATGTTTGCTTTTAAAAATCGAAATAAGATTAGGGATGTACAAATCCCTTACCTGGCTCCGCACAGGGGCATCCGCGGTGGCGGGGAGGCGCTCCGTCCCTCCCCCCGGAATCCTGCCCAGCTGGCTCCGCTCCGCAGCCAAGCCGCAGAGCTGCCAGCCAGCTCCAGCTGCCCACAGCCAGACACCCGGCCGCTGGGCAGCCCTGCAGGGACGCAAATGGCAGCTGTCATAGCCGCCGCCATTTGCGTCCCTGTATTGAGCCGTGATAGGCTACGTAAATATTTATGTAGCCTATCACGGCAGGGGGAAAAACCCCAGCGTACGCAAATGGCGGTAGCCGCCGCCATTTGCGTACGCTGGGTTCCCCCCCCCCCCCGCCATGATAGGCTACGTAAGTATTTACGTAGCCTATCATGGCTATGAAGAGGAGGAAGCAAATGGCGGCCACAGGACGGCCGCCATTCACAAAGCAGTGCGGATGGGAGCAGGTAAGTGCTCCGTTTCACGCGCCTTTCGTAGGGTGGGGGCGGCGGGGACTTCATCCCACACGCCTTTCGTGGGTGGGGGGGGCAGGGGCTTCGTTCCGTGATGGATTTCGGGGGGCTGAATGCACTGGCATTCGGACTCACCAAGATCCGTCGCGGAATTCTCTGACATCCCTAAATAAGATTGGGTTTTTAAAAATCTAAAAGAGACAGAGTTGACAGACAAAAATGACAAGGAAATAGAATGGAGAAAGCAGAAGTGAGGGTCGATCTTAAACAACAATCTTAAACTTTTTTTCTTAATCTTAAGAAAAGGATCTTAAACTTTTAATTAAACTTAAACTTAAACTTAAAACTTAAAACTTAAACTTAAGGATCTTAAACTTTTTTTTTTTTTTTTAACTAACTTTTTCCCATTTATTTGTCTTGTAACACACACTTCCACACCAGTGGGACTCTGCTTTTAACCTCTACTGAGTAGAGGAGCAGGCACAGGCTAGTCTAGAACAATCACAAAGCTAGACACAAAAAGGGAAAAGAGGCTATGGAAGGACAGGGCTCTCCAGTGGTGGTGACCTGCAAGGTGTGTGCAATGTTTGTTTTCTTGCCTGAGAACAACATGGCCTACACCTGCAACAAGTGCAAGTTGATCACGCTGCTGGAGGAAAAAGTAAGTGGACTGGAGCGGCGACTGTCAACCCTCCGGGGAATAAGAGAACACGAAGAGTTCTTGGACAGAATGGGGGAACTACAGCAGCAAAGGGCAGACCAGAAGCTTGAAGAGCAACAGCAAGATGAGGCAGAAGTGGGAAATGCTGAGGTGAAGAAAAATGGAGTAGAGGATACTCCTTGGAAAACGGTGACAGTTAGGAGAAGAAGAACTAGACGCCACTCTGCACCAGTGGAAGCGGTGGAGCTGTGGAACCGATTCCAGGTACTTGCAGATGAGACTGGAGGACAGCCTGCAGAGGAAGAATCACAGGGGAACCTGCATGAGAGTGAGCAAGAGGCTAAAGGTCAGTCAAACAGAGGCGATGAAACCCAGGCCTACAAGAAGAAGAAGAGAAGAGTGGTAGTAGTGGGAGACTCCTTGCTGCGTGGGATCGAGACCCAAGTATGTCGCGAAGACCCGTGGACTCGCCAGGTATGTTGTCTCCCGGGAGGACAGATTAGAGACGTGACTGAAAGGTTGCCTGCACTCATAAAGCCCACTGACAGGTATCCCTTTCTTCTCATCCATGTGGGAACAAATGATACCGCCAAGCGGAGCTACGACGAGATCACGTCAGACTTTGAAGCTTTGGGAAGGAAACTCAATAACTTTGGGGCCCAGATAGTTTTCTCATCCATCCTTCCAGTAGTTAGAAGAGGGATAGAAAGGGAACGAAAAATACTCCGGGTGAATGACTGGCTACGAAGGTGGTGCCGACGAGAGAGATTTGGATTCTGGGACCACGGGCTATACTTCCTGGAAGATGGGCTGTTGGCTAGGGATGGGTTGCACCTCACAAAGGATGGGAAGAATGTGTTTGGCCACAGCATGAAGAACTTCATCAGGAGGGCTTTAAACTGAATCCTACGGGGAAGGGAGATGTAATGTTGGGGGTAACAATGGACGTAGGCGCATGCACTGCAATGGAGAGAACAGCTCTGATAGCGCCCAATAATAGTCTTCAGACACATGTAGGAAGAAAGCCAGACTATGAAGCACATGGTCTTCGATGTCTATATACTAATGCCCAGAGTATGGGAAACAAACAGAACGAACTTGAACTCTTAATACAGGAGGGAAATTATGACTTGATAGGTATAACTGAGACTTGGTGGGATGACTCTCATGACTGGAATACAGCAGTTGAAGGATATAACTTGTTCAAAAAGAACAGGAGGAACAGAAAGGGAGGCGGGGTTGCACTGTATGTGAAAAATACATATCTCTGCACAGAAATACAGGAGGAGGAGCTTGGTAGCCCCATCGAGAGCATCTGGTTTGAAATAAATGGAGCAAAGAATAAAAGGAACCTGGTGGTTGGAGTCTACTACCGGCCACCCAATCAAGGAGAAGACAAGGATGAAACTTTTGAAAAGCAAATAGCCAATGTTTTAAGGAAGCATGATGTAGTAGTAATGGGGGACTTCAATTTCCCCGATATTTGTTGGGAGACAAATTCTGCAAAACATGGCCCCTCCAGGAAATTCCTGACTTGTGTGGCAGATAACTTCCTCCTACAGAAAGTAGAGGAAGGAACTAGAGGATCGGCTATCCTTGACTTGATCCTAACCAACAGAGATGACTTAGTGGATAAAGTAGCAGTTACAGGAACTCTGGGGGAAAGCGACCATGTTGTACTTGAGTTCTTGGTTCTAAGGGAAGCAAAAGCCGAGTGTACTCAAACGCGTACCCTGGATTTTAGGAAAGCTGATTTTAATAAACTCAGAACAATGATCAGTAAGGTCCCATGGCAAGCAATGCTAGCGAGAAAAGGAGTCCAAGATGGGTGGGAACTTTTAAAAAAGGAAATTCTCAAGGCACAATCACAAACAATTCCAACAAGAAGAAAAGGTGGAAGACAACAGAAGAAGCCAATGTGGCTTCACAAAAAGCTTAGGGATGACCTGAAAACAAAAAAGGACACATATAGGAAGTGGAAAGAAGGCCAAGTAACAAAGGAAGAGTACAGGCAGGTAGCACAGAATTGCAGGGATGGCGTCAGGAAGGCTAAAGCGGAGAACGAGGTGAGGTTAGCGAGGGATGCTAAAAACAACAAAAAGGCTTTCTTCAGCTACGTGCATAGTAAAAGGCAGAGGAAAGAAATGGTTGTTCAGCTATTAAATAAGGATGGCAAAATGATAACAGATGACAAAGAAAAGGCAGAGGTGCTCAATTCCTACTTTGGCTCAGTCTTCTCCCAAAAGAGGGTCTATGACCCCCCTGGCAAAGGCGAAGTACAGGCTGAAGGGGCAGGATTGCAGCTTGAGATCGACAGGCATATGGTCAAGGAACACCTCATTACTTTGAATGAGTTCAAATCTCCAGGGCCAGATGAACTGCATCCTAGAGTCATAAAGGAACTGGCAGAAGAACTCTCAGAACCGCTGTCTATTCTCTTTGAGAAATCATGGAGGACCGGAGAAGTGCCAGATGACTGGAGGAGGGCTAACGTTGTCCCTATCTTCAAAAAGGGTAAAAAGGAGGAACCTGGGAACTACAGACCAGTCAGTCTGACATCAATCCCTGGGAAAATTCTGGAGCAGATCATAAAGCAATCCATCTGGAAGCACCTTGACAACAATGCCGTGATTACTCGAAGCCAACATGGATTTGTCAAAAACAAGTCCTGCCAGACAAATCTGATCTCATTTTTTGATCAAGTAACCTCCCTTGTAGACCGTGGGAATGCTGTAGACATCATATACCTCGACTTCAGCAAAGCTTTCGACAAAGTGCCCCATGATATCCTGATGAGCAAACTAGCTCGAAGTGGGCTAGATGAAACAACGATCCAGTGGATCCACAGTTGGCTACAGAATCGGACTCAAAGAGTGCTTATCAATGGGACCTTCTCAAGCTGGGGAGAGGTAACGAGTGGGGTACCGCAGGGCTCAGTCCTGGGCCCAGTGCTCTTCAACATTTGTATTAATGACTTGGAGGAGGAGGTGCAGGGAATGCTGATCAAATTTGCAGATGACACAAAATTGGGAGGGATAGCTAATACTTTGGAAGACAGAAACAAAATTCAAAGTGATCTGGATAGACTGGAGTGCTGGGCAGAAAACAACAGAATGGCATTTAATAGGGACAAATGCCAAGTTCTGCACCTAGGAAAAAGAAACCAAATGCACAGTTACAAGATGGGGGATACGTGGCTCAACCACACTACGAGCGAGAAGGATCTTGGAATTGTCGTTGATCACAAGCTGAATATGAGCCAACAATGTGATGTGGCTGCAAAAAAGGCAAATGCTATTTTGGGCTGCATTCATAGAAGCATCGCTTCCAAATCCCGGGAAGTACTAGTTCCCCTCTACTCAGCACTGGTTAGGCCTCATCTGGAGTACTGTGTCCAGTTCTGGGCACCACACTTTAAGAAGGATGCAGACAAGCTGGAGAGGGTTCAAAGGAGGGCAACAAAGATGATCAGGGGACTGGAAACAAAGCCCTATGAAGAGAGACTGAAAGAACTGGGCATGTTTAGCCTTGAGAAGAGAAGACTGAGGGGAGATATGATAGCACTCTTCAAGTACTTGAAAGGTTGTCACAGAGAAGAAGGCCAGGATCTCTTCTTGATCATCCCAGAGTGCAGGACACGGAATAATGGGCTCAAGTTACAGGAAGCCAGATTCCGGCTGAACATCAGGAAAAACTTCCTGACAGTTAGAGCAATACGGCAATGGAACCAATTACCTGGGGAGGTGGTGGGCTCTCCCACACTGGAGGCCTTCAAGACGAGGCTGGACAGCCATTTGTCAGGGATGCTCTGACTTGGATTCCTGCATTGAGCAGGGGGTTGGACTCGATGGCCTTGTAGGCCCCTTCCAACCCTACTATTCTATGATTCTATGATTCTATAACAAACACAGTCTTTTCTGGAGTCCAAGTGACATAAACAAAGAAATAGGAATGGTGGGGGAGGGGGTGTAGCAGCAATGAGTGAGGAAAAGCTATGTTAGTTTGAAAATATATGGA
This sequence comes from Heloderma suspectum, assembly GCF_057233095.1. NCBI lineage: Eukaryota > Metazoa > Chordata > Lepidosauria > Squamata > Helodermatidae > Heloderma > Heloderma suspectum. The sequence continues at coordinate 125,646,337 of NC_139462.1, read as the reverse complement.
AAGGCAACATTAATATATCTAATACAAATAACAAACTAGTGGAAGGTAGAAAGAAATAGGAGAAGGTAGCTGGAAGGGGGGCTGCAAAGACACTGTCCCAAAGGGGACGGATGAGCAAGGAGCGAGGGAAGAATCCCACTACAACCAAGCTGTTTCCTTTTAATTTAAATACTGAGGAAAGCCTAATGGTGATCAAAATTGAATAAATTGAAGGAACAACTCCTAGGAATGCACGCATGCGTGCACACACGCGCACTCGTCTACCGACACCAGCCCTCTCCCAAACACATAGCTAGTGCAATAACCAAACGCAGCCTTTCCCTGAAGTATATATATCCCCTCCCTTTCCCCCTCCACTCTCTCTGATTGGAGACTGCTGGTGTCCGTTCTGGCTGAGAGTTCGTATTCACCAAAGCACACTCCCTCCTCCTCCTGCACTCACCTTCCTGCCTCTCCCCTCCTTCCTGCCTCTCCCCTCCTTCCTGCATCCGCTGGCCTTCCCCTTTCCTCCTCCTGCCCCTCCATGTGAACTTTCAGAAGTTGATACACTCTGGAGACAGCCTGTCTTGACTGCTCAGGCATTAAGCAGAGCTCCGAATATACAAGGAGGAGGCGCTTTGTGCGGGGGGGGGGGGGGGGCTCGATACTGCTCTGACCCACCTTGTATCACAAGGATTTTGCTCCAAATAAGCCTGCTTCGCCTTATTTGGGCTTTGTGACGAGGCAGTGCACAACCATCACCCCTCTGGCATGACCATTGTTTCCCAGTTAATCCCTTGATCTTTTCCCCTCTTTGCCATCATTTGAGTTTTAATAATTAATCTCAATTGGGGCGTATAAGCAGCACCCTGACAACCTGATAGTTAGGACTTTTTGATCCCCCAAATTTCAGTCTCTCTCACAAGAGGAATCTTGTGAACCCCTTTCCCCTTTCTCTGTTGCTGAAAAGGCACCCACTGCCACCAGCTTCATCACACCCCAAAGAACTGCACAGATACGCAGAAGTAACAAATTCACCCCTTATTAAATTCATCCCAGCCAGTCCATTAGCTGGCCAGACCCCGCTCCCTTCCCTTCCTTCAGTACCCTCCTTTTTTCTAGAGAACCCAGTCAGTTTTCCCTTGCTCCTTTTTCTCTCTTCCCGGACTTGTGTGTATCCAGGGGCAAGCAACTTGCTGGCTGTCTCTCTCCTTGCTCACAAGCATGGCTAGGTTGATGATCAGCTCAATTCCTTTCCAGTCCCCATTCCTTGCACCCATTTCCCCCCTCTTTCTCTTTGCTTCTGGGACTCCCACCCCCACCACAACCTACTAGTCAATTACACCAAACCATGGTTTTTAATGTGTCTGTCTTCATAAGTAGAACCATTAGTTTGAATTGTTAACCCAGACTGCTTAGAACAGAGCTTAGGCTGCTTATTGCCTTAGCCTAATCTTTTGAGTGTATGTTTTAATTCTTTTTAATACGTTACTCCTGGGTTAAGCAACCAAATGCCTCAACCCTTAAGGTACCAAGCTTTGGGACACTCAGTACTCAATGTTAAAAGATCCCTTCAAGCGTCAAGGTTGCAAGTCTGAAGGTGCACACTCAAGACATGTATCTGTGTGAAAAGGGACACTTGATAACAGAAGGTTTCTGTGGCCTCTTGCTGGCCATTGTTAGGATACAGATGTTGGTCTATCTCCCAAGATGTGTGTTCTCATCTCCTGAGCTCCCATTTCTATAGGGGCATTTCCTGATGTTGTGCTATCCCCCATCCCCATGCTGTGTTGTACACAATATAGTCTTACCTGCCTTTACTGTCCCAGTAGAAATCCAAGACAAACCCCAAATAGCTTCCATTGGATCCAGAGGACACTGCAGGAGCACCTGCATGTAGTTTGAGGGTCCATATTGAGGGACAGAAGAGCAAGAACCCTACCAGAGAGCCAGAGGGGCCAGCAACCCCAAGCAGCCACGGCCTCCTGCCATCCTCTTCCTATCTGTACTCCTTCTTTCTGGTTCTGTGCTCTTAATGCTGGGCATTACCCATTAAAATGAGTTCTTCCATACCCATAATAGCCACGGTCTTGACACATTTCCTCAACTTCAACTTCTTCCTCCCCACTAAGCCTACTTCAGCTGAAGAGAATAATATTCATCAGAAGTCATGCAGAAGCTTCCCAACAGGAATTCCTAGATAACATTTATCAGAGATCATGCAGGAGTTTCACAGCATAAACCTCCAGGCATGTGCCAGTGGCAAGCTGGAGAGCTCTGGCGTTAGGAGTGGGTGGGGCCAATCATTTGCCAAGGCCTAAATGGTGGGTGCAGCACTATGTATGTGTGTATATGAAAACCTGCAGGCTGCCATATTTGGCGCACTCTAGAGGCAGATGTATAAATGCCTCTATATAGAGATGCCACCAGGAGGTTACAGTCTCTCCTCTGAAAGCCCCTTCACTTAATCTCAAACATTTCGTGGTTAGCTGTGATCATGCAGTGTTAAAACATTTAACAGACTCTCAAGGGCATTTTTGTTTGTCTTTAGCATCTGAGGCCAAAATGGGAGTAGGGGGGCCGATGATGAGCTGGCACTGGGTGTTTTGTGTGGGAGGGGGAAGTCCTTAAGCCAGAGGCAAAGAAGGAGCTGCAGACCTCAGCCCAACAAAACAGCAACCCTTTCCCTCAAAACGTGATGAACATCGCGGATTATTAGGGATTGGTAGTTGAAGGGCTGCTTCTGTGGGCTGGCATCTGTACCATCAAAACCCACAAGGGAAGGGAAAATGACCAGAGGAGAAACAGTTCTCAGAAGTGCCTACATTTATTAAGGCCCAGTGTGTTTTGGAAAACATTTTTTCCTTCCTCAGAGGCATTCTAAAAGCATAAATTACACAAAATTACATATAAACATACACTAAAAAAACAAAGACAATGCAATTATTTTATAAACTGTTAAAAAATCTGTATCAACCTATTTTCTTATAAAAACAAGCAACATAAAAAATGCATCACCTATAAGGATTGCTTATATGAACTAGTTAACTTGCTTGGACAATTTTTTAAAAATTAAGATGGAAAAAAGGACACTGTAGTCTCTGCTTTGGCCTCAATGACGTTCGCTTAAAATTCTATCCTCAAAACCCAGTAAGTATTGCCATATAGAAAAACTGATAATCTGAACATATTTATACAGAAATAAAATTCAATTGATTCCAATTGAACTTACTTCCAAAAAGGAATGGATGTACTATAGTGGCTGGATGTGTGCTGGGAAGTGCCCAATTCAGATGTCCTCTCAGCCACAAACTCACAAGTTCACCTTAAGTAAACAACTAACTCTCAGCCTCAACTTCTTTATCTGTAATATGGAAATAATAGCATTCTAGCCTTAGAGGACTGATTTAAGCATCACAGATAATCAAGGACTCTATATATGGTGATGTGCCTTACTATATTAAATATTTAAATGATTTAAGGGCACAATCCTATGCATGTTTAGACAGAAAGCACTCCTACAACTCCCAGCATGGTCCAGCCAGCCATGCTGGGAGTTGTAGGGCTTTTTCCGGTCTAAACATGCATAGGACTGCACATTTAATGGTTGTTATACACATGTAGGCTGTAATCCTAAATCATGATTGAGCTATGAAAATATGATTGGTTTTCTATGGTTCTTGTAGAAAACTAAGCAACGTCGACAAGATCAGAGACAGAACCAGTTTTAGAAAAAGAACACATCAGTTCCTAAACTCCAAACCTAAGACATTGGTAACATACCTGGGAGACATCTGACTACTGTTGGGAAAATATTTTTTGTATAGCATTAAAAAAAGTGTTAAATAAATCCAGCAATAAAATAAATGGATACGTAATAGATTTGGTGCACTATGGCAGTTCTTCTAAGTCAAAGTGCAGTGGGCAGGATTAGGGCTGACCCCCAAAAGGAGAAAGAGTGAACCAAAGTGCAGATGAGCCAGGGCTGACCCCTAAAAGCAGCTTTCAAACACTAGGACTCAGGTTTGCAATATATGAAAAAGAGCACATACAGTTTTGAATCAGGGCCTAGTTTTGGAAATCAATTTTCCAAGCTTGGGTCCAATTGTGCAATTTGTTGCACCAGAACACAGAATCTCTCCCCCACCCCAAAATGGGATTATGGTTCAATTAGGCTTTAGAGGACAAAAAGGGTTGGTTGTAGGCTTCCTACAACTTCCACTTGATGAGAGTAATTAAAAACTCCTTGTTTCCTACCACACACATATATGAAGGTGTCTCTTATCAAATTAGCATAGTTGCCTCCTTCATGGGTTCAGCGGAAACTAGTGTGGACTTTATCAAGAAGCACAGGCAAAGCAAAACCATGTGCCTGGGTTAGTGGAAGGAATGGAATTTACTAATGCAGGCACAGGGGTAAGTCCACTCTTTGGACCCATTTTTTATGTCGAGTCACTGGTGCTATCTCAACCAGCATGGGTAGGCTAAGTTTTTAACATTTCTGAATACAAGTTCTTCCTGGCTTTGCTTTAAGCACTGTGCAAGCAGCCATGACAACACATAACTCTTATTTCTCCTTTACATCTAATTAAGGCAAGGCAGTGGAAGTCAATTAAGACAAGACAATGATATGCTTTATTATAATTATGGTGGTTGTATTTGTTTTGTGAACTGCTCTGTGGAAAATTTGGTATATAAATAGACTAGGACTATGTTTTAAGTGCTGAGCCAATACCCAAGCTCCACAACAGACTGTATGAGGGCCCAGTAAATTGGAGCTCAATCTAGGCAAGATGGAGAAATTATGGGTAGTTCTTTTGTCCCTGATGGTTTTGTCAAACCTGTTCTGGATGGGGTTGCAATTCCCTTGAAGGATCAGATTTGCAGTTTGGGGGTGCTCATTGTTAAAGACCCAGGCGGCCACAGTGGCATGGACTACCTTCCACTGGTTAGTGCACAACTGTGGCCCCTTCTGGACAGAAATAGCCATGCCGCATTTATCCACGCTCTTGTAACCTACAGGCTAGATTACTGTATTCACTAATGCATTGTATGGGAGGCTGTCCTTGAAGACTGTCTGGAAACTGTGGCTAGTTCAGAATATAGCGGCTAACTTGGACTGGGCCTTGGGAGAGCCTCTCACATATCCTTAAGCAGCTGCACTGGTTCCTAGGCTGTTTCCAAACTCAATTCAAAGTGCTGCTACTGGCTTTTAAAGCCCTTTAACTTCTGTAAACTACCCAGAGAGCTTTGGCTATGGGGCAACATAGAAATGTTAATAAATAATAATAAATGCTAAGAGCCAGGGTAACTAGTAAGATCACCTGTCCCAACATCAGCCTGCCTGTTCACAGAGGTCAATTTCAGAGGCGCTACCAGGGTTGGCCCTAACATTAGGCGGTGAGACAGACGATGTTGCAAGAGGTGTGGTGGCAGAAACTCCTCAGCCATTTCTCCCATGCCCTTCAGCCATTCGCATGACCTGCCCCCTGTGGAATTTTGTGAGGGGCGCCACCTTATCCTTTGCCTTGGGCAGCAAAATTACTTGCACCAGTCCCGGGCGCTTCTTCAGATGCTTTAGCCAGCTGAGGCGAGGCAGGTGCTGACAGGGAAAGGGGCCTTCTCAGTTGTGGTATCCTGGCTGTGGAACGCTCTCCTGGGCATGATTTTTTTGGTAGCATTTTTGGAGCCTTAAAAGAATTCATGTAAAACACTGAAACTTTTATTTGAATGATAAAAGAGATGCATGTATAAGTAAATAAAATAAATTGGCAGGGGAGCAAGAGGGATCATAAGAATCTCTAACCCAACTACTCATTATTCACACTGAGTAACTGTGGGAACAGTGAGGGTATGTCATGAGCTTCTTAATGCCTCTCTCTGCTTGCATGACTATCTCAGCTGACACACATAGGACCACTCTGATACCACTGAATAAGCTGTGCCTTTTCTTGCAGGTACTAAGTGGGGTTAATGAGAACATGGGTTCAGACTGTCAATCAATTTTGGTTTTTTCAATTCAAGAAGCTAATTCTTCATGTAAACATGGTCCAGGATCTTGAAGTGAGATCATAGCAACAAGGGATTTTGAAAGGATGAAGACAGACAGGGATGCTTTTCTTAAACCAAGATATGTAGTAGATGGCAGCCTTCCCCAACTTGGTGCCCTCCATCTGTAAAAATGGACTTCAACCATTATGGCCAATGTTCAGGAATGATGGAAGTTGTAGTCCAACACATTAGTTTGTGCTCTGTGCCAGGAGTGGGTGTGGGTGGATGTGAGAAAAAAGAGTCTTAATATGAGGACTAGCAAGTGGAATTTGATCCTTTGGGAAACAAGTAAACACACATTTTCCCCCAAATTACTAGTTTATTAGAAAGTTTATTTTCCTCATTATACACACACACACACACACACACACGACCGCGCATGCACGCGCGCGCGCGCACACACACACACACACACACACACACTTTTATGTGACAAAGTTAAATATAGCCTGCGGATACTGAAGTAATGGTGTGTTCTCCTTGTTGTAATCTCTCTGGTGGAAGTCCTCCTCCTGTGCCCCGTTGGGATGCTGTGTCTTCAATCTGAACCTCAAGAGAATGAAGCACTGAAAAAGTAATACTGTTACTCGTTAAATATCTATAGCAACTACCAACTGAGTCCCTTTGTCAGAGCAGCATTTTCCAGTGCTAGTATCCTTTCTAGCAAAAGGGAAAGGAAGCCTAGAGCAGTCTACAGCCTGGGAATTCAGGGCAGCAGGCAACAGTATTTTCACAATGTTGGAGTGGAGACCTACAAACTCACAAATGCTTCTCAGGCTGAACTAGCAGTGCCCCTCTGGTCTGGACACAGCCAAGTCACAAACAACCACTACTTTGCAGGAAACTGGCTCCCCGTTGCACCCTTCCTCCCTAAACTGAGATTTTAATTTAATTCCCCCCAACTCCATTTTTTTCCGGGAGTGGCAATACGGAGGTTTCTTCTCTCTCAAGATAACACATCTCGTATATTAAAGGGACAGTTGTGAGGACAGGGCAACCAACAGCTAGAAGAAAGAAGATTCAAAGCAAAAACATACTACTCAAAACTTCTGCAAAACATAAAAGGCACATATTTGAGCTTTAACTCTCTCTCTCTCTCACCCCCCGCCCCCCGAAGCTGTGTTGTTGCAGTTATTCAAAACAAGTGGTTTGAATCCCAGGAAAAACTGCTGGGCTTCGGATATTTTCTATGGGACCCACCCTTCTTGGAAAGTGACTCCTGCTCTGTCAAACCAACTGGCTGATTTTCTCAAACTAGTGGCCTGGCTACTGACTGCAGCATGTAGTGAAAACATCAGCTGCCATACTAGTCCTCTTTTATAGATGTCATTATACCAGACAGTTCATCATTAGCTATGGTACAAAAGGGTCCAATTCACTGCTCCTTGTTTATTCCAAATCTTGTCACATTTTCCCCTGTAAAATGAAAAAAAAGCATTTTTTTCATTTTTGATACATAAAAAATCTTGAAAAATGAGCTCAAAATATACATGCTTGAAGTTATCCTGTATCCTAGCCAAAACTAGAAGCGTTGAACCTTTGACACAAGTTTTCTTTCCAACGACATCGAAATGTATAGATAACCAAAGCCACCTTAACAAGTACCACTCAAAGAACAGGCTATAAAAAGTGTTATTGCAGTATACTACCAATATGGAACATTTGTCAGAGGAGCTACAAAAAGCAGCATTGACATGTACAGAGTTCAGTGCAATTTTTTAAAACATTTTTTCTTCTCAAAAAGAAATCATAAGTTAATAAGGAACCAAATATTACAGAGGAAAGAGTACAAGTCACAGAGTCATGTTCAAGATGGTCACAGGACTCCAGTACAACATATTGCTTCAAGGACTGACAGGGATTGCTCTCTGTTCTCTCTCAGCAGCCTTTGGAAGGACAGCATTGCCAAGCCTTTCTGGTGTTGGAAACTGGTCATGGTTTTTTGTTTGTAATGATCAGCAGGCTACTGAACGTGGTTCTCAAATGGGAGCAGGGAAGAGGGGAGCAACAGAAGGATGGGTCCATGTGTTGACCATCCCTTGGCTCCTTAGCTCAATTTAAGCTTCAAGGTGGACTCAAATAGTTACTTTCACACTTTATATTAAACACAGATACTGAATGCAAGATAATTTAGGTATTACCCACTTAGATTTTGAGGGTGGAAGGAAAACAATTTAAAATATGAGCATCAGAAATTACGAGGGGTGAGGCACACCTGCTAAAGAACCTCACATCCATATAGACGCGAATAAGCTACCTCCTTGGATTCATGAGCCCCTGAAAATCCTTACAAACAGGCTTCCAGCAACAAAGCCTTCCCCGCTCCCACAGATCTGTTACCTTGAGGCTCCCTTTCCCTGCCCAATCCTTCCCTTCTTTGGCTGTTCTCAGGCCCGGTGTCAGCCATTACCTTTCAGAAAGCAAGAGAGACTGATATACACGCATAGACAGACATGCTTCTGTCCTCTCTCCTCACAACCCCCAATAGAGGCTGCCTCTTTTTCACTCCTTCATGTGCCATGGCTGGGGGGATGCTGTAAATCCTGTCCTGAGAAAATGGGATGCAGAAGAGGGTGGAGGTGTAATGCTGTGGCAGCAGCTGTAGCTGGTCGGGGTGCTAGAAGGGTTGGGTAGAGGGCAGCATGGGGTACAGGATGGAAAGTGAAGGGACCTGGGTGGATGGCTGAGGCAGGGATGATATGGATGGGGTGGCTGGCCAGGAAAGTGGCAGGATGCCCTGGGATGATTGAGTGGGTTAAGTGGGACAATGAGATGGGGGTCAAATGGGGCTGGGGGATATGATGCACTTGAGCAAGAGGCTGGGGGTGAGGGTGTGGGTGGATTCCGATGGCTGCGGCGGCTGCCGCTGCATGGTGCTGCAGGATGGCATGCTGCACAGTGGTGATGGAGGTGGCTGCAGCTGCGGCAGGCTGCTGGATGTGGATGGGCTGCAGGGCAGGGGCTGTGGCAGGAGCTAGGGCTGCTGAGGCAGGAAAGGCTTTGACCTGCTTGGCGAGGAGCTGCTGCTGAATGTGCTGCTGAGCTGCCTGCTGGAGCTTGCTGTATTTCTCCATCTCTTCTGGGGTGAAGGTGATAGGCTGGCTCTCCAGTGGTGCCAGGGAAGAATCCTCAGTGGCCTCTGGCTCCCCGCTGATGCTTGGTTCTCCACTCTGTGGCACGTAGCCAGGGAAGTGCTCACCATCTGGCACCAAGGGCACAATCCTGCCTTCTATGGAGACAGGCGGATTCCCACTGTCCAGAGGCTCTAAAGCTTCACCTTCACTGGATTCAGGAAGGAAGCTGTGTGGCACAACCAGATCGCCAGTTCCATAGTGCTCTGGGAGGACCGGTGGCTCAAGGGGAACAGGAGCCATCTCTGTGGCCACTTCTTCTGGCTTCTGATCGACTGGAAGGTTGTCCTGTGTTCCCATCACCATGGCTTCCTCCACTTGGGGTTGGCTTGCCAGGACTGTCTCCTCACCATCACGAGTTGCTTCATCCAGCTCTGACAGCTCCAGTTCCACTCCTCTTTCTAATCCAGATTCCTCACACTGTTTGGTGCTTGGTTTTCGGACTGTGGGGAGCTTTCCGATTAATGGAAGGACAGGCTTGTTGCCTAGTGAGGGTGGGAGCTTTGGGCCAAAATAGCCCTGTGGGGGATCCTTCAGCTTTATCCCAACCTTGTGAGGCCCTGCAAGAGAGTCCTCATTGCTGCTGGGCTTCTTTTCCACCTTCCTGGACTGAATTTTTTCCAGAAGGAACCTGGCTGTGGCAGAGTTCTTCTCCTCATTATTACAGTTGTTCGGTAAGCTAGAGCTGGCGCTCTTGTGGGAGAGACTGCTGGTCCCTGTGACTTCATCCCCTCTTGCTTCCTCCTTTCTTACAGGCCCCTCACCTTGCCTGGCTCTGAAGCAGTGAGGGGACTGTGAGCGGTAGATCTTGGACCGGATGAAGTCCCGCCGCCCAGATCTCCTGTCACCAGGGCTTTCGTGGCCCCGGGACCCCTTCCTCGAAAGAGACCTCTGTGAAAGGCTTCTTGTGCTCCTGCTACGTTCTCGGCTATAGCTCCTGCTTCGCTTCCAGCTGTGCCCTGTTCGGCTCCGGCTCCGCCGCTTACTCCGACTATGGCTACAGCTGCTGCTGCGCGTCCTGCCCCGACTTCTTGTCCTCGACCTCCCTCTGGCATGGCTTCGACTCCTGCTTCGGCTCCGGGACCTGCTCCTGCTCAGGCTGTAGTCATCCTCTGAAGTGGAGTACTTGCGCCGTTTTGACCTGCGCTTGGAACTGGCATAGTCGGAGTCATCTTCGGAGTCATGGGAGCACTTGGTGTGACTCCGTGACCGGTCACTGTAGTCACTGTAGCTGTCTTCGGAGTAGCTCCGCCGCCGGCTGTACCGGCTGTTGTCAGAGGAGGCATACGAACTCGATGAGTACGACCTCTGAGAGGACCTCTGAGAGGAATGCCTGCGTCCTGACCGGGAGCGACTTTGTGAACAGTCGCTGCCAGAATCATAGTCGTCACTGTACTGTGAAGTGGACTTCTGCCTGAAGTGCTTGTGGCAGGAGTCCTCATCGCTCTCATAGCCACCACTGCTCTGTCGGCCTCTACGGCTGGGCTGAACTGACGCTGAGGTGGAAGACCACCGCTTGGTGGCAGAGGTGGCCTGCTGCAAGTCCCCCTTGGTTTTCCTGTTGCTGTGATCTTGGGAAGAGGAGCCACTGTCTTCTTTCTTGCTGCTGCCTTCTTCAGTAGAAAGAGACTTCCGCTGAGAGTCCTGAGCACACCACTTTCTTTTCTTGGAGTAGCCAGCATCTTCAGTCCCTTGCGTCCGCTCAGCCTCTGTAGAAAAGGAGGACTTGCTCTTTTTGTGCTTGCGTTTCTTCCGTTTCTTGGATTTATCTTCTGCTGGGTCCCCTTCCTTGCTTTTCTCCTCTGCCTCACCTTTGTGCCTGCGTTTATGTTTGGTGGACTTCTTGTGCTTCTTCTTCTTCTTGTGTTTGTGGGATTTTCCCATTTTGTCCTTGCGACCAACAAGATTATTTTTGCTGCCGTCTTCTAGTCCTTCACTCTTGCCAGTGCTCACAGGGCTGGATTCCTGCTTGCTGCACATTGACAGGGACTTGCTTTCTGGCATTGTGGTGGAGCTGCCAGCTAGGTGGTCCACCTCCTTGTACTTGCTTGCATCAACACCTTCAGCCAACTGTGTTTTCTCCTTAGAAAGGCTGGTTGTGGTATTCTGTTTTTCTGTTACTTTTGCTTTAGTGTCTTTGTTACGAGACAGCTTAAAGTCAAAATACAAGGGATTGCAGCTGTATGACACAGAGGGCTCTGCTTTGGTGAAGATCAGCAGTTCTGAAGGCCACTGGAGGGTGGTGCTTTCATCTTTACTCAGTACTGGGAAGAAGGGCCCTGTTAAATGCTTAGGCCCATCTGTGGTTTCTTTACCAACTGGTGCAGGTTGGGGAGTCTCTTTACTGATACCTGACTCTGTAGAATCACTTCCCTTGACTGGTTTGCCCTCCTGCTTGCCTGCCTTTTCTGGAGTGTCTTTATCTTCCATTTTGCTACTTTTGGGGGTGGGACTTGGTTCCTTCTGATGGGCAACACATTCTGCTACTGCCACCTTCTCACAATTTTTTGCCACTTTGGGTTTGGGGGAATTGCTCCGCTTCCTTTCACATGCCTCTTTCTTGCTCAGCGCTTCTGCTTCTACTTGCTCTGTGGCCTTCATAAACAGCAGGAACTGGAAGTTGGGCTTCACCTTGCAGTGAGCAGGTGGGATGTAGTGATAATACTCTGGTTCTAGTGCCACTGGTCCATCATCTCGTTTCATCTTCTTCAGTTTTGATAGTGTGGTATTTAGACCTGCTCCATCTTTCTCATGGGCTTGCTCCTCTTCATCTGCCTTGGTGTCAGGGCTGTTTGCCCCCTCGGCATCCCCAGTTTTACCCAAAGCCCCAGAATCTGAATGGGATCTCTCATCAGCTTTGACTTCATCATCAGGAGAACTGGATTCATCCACATGGTCTTTGAAGACAGAGGCGATTGACTCTAGCTTCACAGGGGCCTTTTTGGCAAATGAGAAAGACACACCTGTCTTAAGAGGATTAGCCCCCAAGCTGACAGCTTGCTGTACCTGGACAGAAACTTGCCCAAGCCCGGTGTTGCTACTGGTTTGTCCACTGGCGAAAGTAATACCCTTGTCTGTGGTTATACTGGTAACTTGCCCAGAAGCTGGTGAGAAGGAGGAGCAACTACTGGAAGCTGCTGAGTCCATGTCATCCTCTCCTCCTTCCTCATCTACAGCCACAGTAGTGGTTCTAAACATTGGCCCACTTCCTGGAGCACTGGGGGATTGTGAAGTGGAGGGGAGGAGAAGGGAGGGAGGGAGAGAGAGAGAGAGAGAGAGAGAGAGAGAGAGAAAGGATGGTTAGAGCCTCTGGTTATTAACATCCAAACCTTCTTCTTCACCCAAACACCTCCAACCATGCCTACTCAGCCTCTCATTACCTTCTGTGGAATTGCTTTGAAAGCTCAGTATATATTCAAGGACAAAGATTTAACAAATAGTTCCACAAACACTATGAAATGTGGAAAGGTTACTGTGCTCTAACCAGTACATCCATTATGGAAGCTGAGCATTTATTAATCTTAAAAAATGGATGTGAAATATTCTAAAAAAGGTAAAGGTGTCCCCAACCAGTCGTGTCCGACTCTAGGGTACGGTGCTCGTCCCCGTTTCTAAGCCGAAGAGCCAGCGCTGTCCAAGGACAAATTCAGGGAAGTGTCTGAGATCGAAGGCTTCACAAAGTTCTGATGCATATGTGTTACTTTATGTGAATAAGGGCCGCCCCATGATTCATTTCCCATGAATAGCTTTTCCCATGCAAATCACCAGACCTGTCGGATTTAATGGAACTATCTCCCTCCTGCACACGTGCCATGCATACCACCCTTCCGAAATCTGTTTCCGGTGGGGAGGAGTTGGGGTAAGGCAACTTGGACTGTCAACCAGTGAGCTAGGCATTCCTCTTTTGGCGACCACATGATAAATTCTATCCTACGAAGATCAAAGCACATTATTCGGTCCATAGTACAGGACTTGGATCAAACGGGTTGTAATTGAATGTTTAGCTGTAAGTCAGTTTAACTAACTTGCTAGTTGGCACAAGCCTTCCTTTTCCGGCATTAATAGACCATCACCCACCACTCAGGTTGCTTCCTCTGCTCAGCCAACTCATGCAGACGACGGAGGGCTTTCTCCTGCTTCCTCTCATCTTTCCGGGAACGTGATGAGACATTGCGAGCAAACTCTCTTTGCTTGAGATCTTTCAACCTCTGCAGAAAAACAAGAGAGAGGAAAAGAGAGGGGAATAAGATGGAACCATGAAGGTGTCTGCCCCACCCACGCAAAGTATTCCCCAACTGTCTTTCCCCAATCCATTCTATGCCCATCCACTACAATTAAGAGGAGGCCACAGAGTTCATTGTTAGGGCACTTGCCATGCAAAAGATCCCAGCTTCAATCCCAGGCATTACCAGTTAATGGATCTCAAATAACAGGGCTAGGAAAGACCTCTGCCCAAGACCCTGTAGATAAGACTGGGTGAGGCAGCTTAATGATCTGACTCAGGGTGCTTCCAGACAGAGAGATCCTAGCACTAACTATTAGAAGGTGTTGTGCAGCTATTTTGTCTTTCCTTCCTTCACAGATTTTCCGTAAGAGAAAACATGGAAGGAGCGATAAGAAAACACAGGAGGGTTATCAGTGGAAGCCAGCAATATCTGGACTCCTCACAACATTCCATGAAAAAGGAAAAATGGAGCAAAAGCCTTAAAAGCTGAATTTATTTACAAATCTGATTTCCAAGTTCCAAAATCTGAAAGTAATACCCTTATCTTTAATAATGGTTTCAACCGATTTTCCCAGAACAAACATTAAGCTAATCAGGCTATAATTTCCCAGATCCTTTTTAAAAAATTGGTGTTACATTGACCATTCTCCAGTCCTCTGGTACAGAGGCTGATCTTAGGAACGTGTTACATATTTTGTTAGAAGATCAGGGATTTCATATTTGACTTCTTTAAGATTTCTAGGATGGTTGCCATCTGGGCCTGGTGGTTTATTAGCTTTTGATTTGTCAATAAGGTTGAGAACTTTATCCTTTGTCACCACTATTGGGCTCACTCCTCAAACTCCCTTCCTGAAAACATCAGTTCAGGCAGAAGTATCTGTTCTACACCTTCTGCAGTGAAGACAGATGAAAATAACTCATTCAGCTTCTCAGCAATCTCCTTATCCTCCTTTAGTATTCCTTTAACTCCGTTGTCATCCAATGGTCTAACTGCTTCCCTAGCTGGTTTCCTACTTCCTCATTTCAGCATGTTTTATTTATTTATTTACAGGATTTGTATACCACTCCATATCCAAAGACCTCAGAGTGGTGAACAGCAGACAAGATAAAGAATAAAAACACCGTGTGTGTGTGTATATTTATATTTAAAAAGTAATAGAGTTCTGATAAAACCAAGTTTGATAAACTGCCCCATTCAAGGAAGGCTTCCTGAAATAATAATGTTTGCAGGAGGTGCTGAAAGCAACACAGCATTGGTGCCTGCCTGACCTCCAAGGCAGGGAATTCCATAAGAGGGGGGGCCACTACCCTGAAGGCTCTTTTCCTTGTGAACTCCAATGAGGGCTATAGTTCCATGTGGAACAACCATCAGCTTCAATTTATTGGCTCTCATCCATCCCATTACTGAGTCTAGGCACTGATCCAGGACTTACACAGCCTCGGATGTCACAGGGAGATAGAGCTGCATGTCATCAGCATACTGATGGCATTTGGCTCCAAATCCCCTAATGACTGCTCCCAGCAGTTTCGTATATATGTTAAACAACATTGGGGACAAGATAGTACCCTGTGGAATCCCACAGCTCAATTGCCAAGGGGCCGAGGAATAGTCACCCAATGTTAATCT
The DNA here is from genome assembly GCF_057233095.1 of Heloderma suspectum. Lineage (NCBI taxonomy): Eukaryota > Metazoa > Chordata > Lepidosauria > Squamata > Helodermatidae > Heloderma > Heloderma suspectum. The sequence goes on along the minus strand of NC_139462.1, from coordinate 125,631,324 downwards.
CTGAAATTGTGCCTGTAGGTGGGACCAGAACCACTGTTAACACAGTGCCTCCAATACCCACCCCATGGTGTCGATCCAGGAGGATACCATGGTCGATAGTACGAGAAGCCAATAAGTGATCGAGCAGAATTAACAGGGTTCACTCCCCCGTCCCTCTCTCAATAAAGGCCATCCATCAGGGCAACCAAGGCTGATTCAGTCCCGTAACCAGGTCAAAACCCAGATTGGTATGGGTCTAGGTAATCAGTATCCTCCAAGAGTGCCTGCAGTTGCTCCGCCACAACCCTCTCAAGTACCTTCCCTAAAAAAGGGGTATTTGTGACTGGCCAGCAGTTTTCTAAAACCATTAGGTCCAGAGTGGGCTTCTCCAGGAGCGGTCAGACGGTCTCCTTAAGGACAGCAGGGACCACCCCCTCCCGAAGGGAAGCATTTATTACTCCCTGGACCCACCCAGTCATGCCCCCTCAGCTAGCTTGTATTAGCCAGGAGGGGCAGGAATTGAGAGGGCATGTGGTCGGTTGCATTGCTGCAAGTACCTTGTCCACATCACCAGGCTGCAGCAACTGAAACTGATCCCACAAAATTGGACAGATGGTGGCATCAGACATCTCGACTCAAACTGCGCTAACAGCAGCATCAAGTTTGTTACGAAGACAAGCAATTTTTGTCCTCAAAGTGCGATGTAAAAAGGTCAAAGCTGGTCCTCAACAGGGCCAGGGTCCCATTTGCTGGGGAGGGTGTTAACAGCCTCCAGACCACCCAGAAGAGCTCTGCTGGATGGCTACTCGAGGATGCAATAGAGGCAGCAAAATAAGCCTTCTTTGCTGCCTGTACTGCCATGCAATAGGCACAAGTATGTGCTCTAGAGCATGCTTGGCCATCTTTGCTTTGGGACTTATGCCATTTGCGCCTTAGTCAACATCTAGCCTGTTTCACTGACTGCAGCTCCCCAGGGAATAGTGCCCTCCAAAAGGAGGGAGCAGAAATAGGCAGGCACCCTACTGTTTGTATAGCTTAAGATCTGCTGATATAGAGGCAGGGCCACTTCGCATGCCTTTTTTAGCTGCTGGTTGCCCCAATCCATGCAAAGACCAAGCTGAGCACCTCAAAGTCAGATACTCCATGTGTCAGTAGGTGTTTTTTTTTTATAGAATACACAGGCTTCAGTTCATGTGAGCTCTGAAAATCACAAGATATTACTTTCTGGATAGTTATTAAACTAAAAAATCATGCACTTTATACTACCTTTATACTATCCTACATACACATACTTGAACTCAACAAGACCTATTTCTAATTTAACAGTTATTAAGTGACTAAATACAACTTGCAATCCATTTATGGTGCAATCCTAAGCCTCTTTAATTAGAAGTGAAGCCCACTGAAATTGTGACTTTGCAGCTGGCTGCTAGACAATGATTACCTAACAAGTTTAACTACAACTTGTGGCCCCCTGATTTCCTGCATTCAGTTGTCCAGATAACGCTCAATTTATTAATACATAATTTCCATTCTTTTTAAACTCACTTAAAAAACTTGCCTTGAAAATGGATATAATATTAATTGCAATATCATGGTGGTACTGGACTTCACAGCTGGCTAGTAGAAAATAATGGGTGGCTATCAAGTCAGCCAGAAATAGTGAGTCCCTAACGATAGCTAATCCATATTAAGCAAGAATGAATTCTGCATCTCAAGTAGCATGGGATGTTCTTATACATCAGGGTCCTTAAATAGTTGTGATGTTATACCACACTTCCTCCAAGGTGCTCAAATTGCTGCACATGATATTCTCTCATTTTCTCCTCACAACAGTTCATTAATATAGGTGATGCATACCAGCGAGTATCACCGCTGCGTGATGTGAATCCTTATTGTATTCACATCAAAGTCTAGTACTCTAGCCACAACACGACAAGACACTGGCTCTTAGCGTGCGTTATCATATTTCCATGCCTTAGGTAGGCCAAGAAAAAAAATATGGGACCATCCCATTTCCCTATCATACAAGTTCCCTATCATACACATGCTAAATAATTCCCCCAATATGGGCACAAAGGGGCTACAGAGAAGTTGTAGTTACTGAACAGTGAGTAAAGCAGCTTTAGCATTTCTTCACAGTATACTTCTGATTGGTTTATCCAGCAAGGCTGTTGACATTCCCTACTTCAGTCTCAGGATATTTGAAGGCTGCCTTATTATGCATCCTCAGATGCATTCCTTCTTCCCTCTCGCTCAAGTGAGTTCTGCTGTTTGGCTTCACAGGTGGGAGCAACTGACAAAGCATGCCCAAGTCACATAAATGCACAAACTTGTGGTGCAAGCCCAGAATAGACAAGGCCTGTGCATGAAGGGGCTCTTTCAGAGTTTTCCTTGCTTTCCTTTGCTTCCTCCAGCAGCAGTGAATGATGGTTCAGTAACTACAGTCCCACCTCCCAGCTGAGCAGAGCAGAGGAAGCTGCTCCAGCTGGTCTAGGGACTATAGAAGCAAGCAGGCTCCCAGGGAGCGAGCGACCAGAGTGGGCGAACAGGGAGAGCAAACAGGAGTTGGCCAGGGGAGTTGCAGTGGAAGAGGAGACAAAGGAGACAAAGGCAAAGAGGTAAGTGGGCTGGAGGAAGCCCAGAGGGCTGTCCTTTGTCCTTCTGCGTGGCTGTGAGCTCACCAGGTGCTCCTGAGAGCTCCAACTGAATTGAGGGGGTGTGGCCTAAGTACTCCCAGCAGCTGTGTAGGCAGAAAGCTGCAGTCTGTTTCCCACCTCCCAGCCACGGTCTACACGTGCAACAAGTGCAAGTTGATCACGCTGTTGGAAGAAAAAGTAAGAGGACTGGAGCGGCAACTGTCAACCCTCCAGGGAATAAGAGAACACAAAGAGTTCTGGGACAGAACGGTGGAACTACAGCAGCAAAGTGAAGAACAGAAGCTAGAAGAGCAACAGGAAGCTGAGGCAGAAGAGGAAAATGCTGAGGCGAGGAAAAATGCAGTAGAGGATACTCCTTGGAAAAGGGTGACAGGAGCAGAAGAATTAGAAGCCACTCTGCACCAGTGGAGGCAGTGGAGCTGTGGAACCATTTCCAGGTACTTGGGGATGAGACTGGAGGACAGCCTACAGAGGAAGAATTACAGGGGAACCTGCATGAGAGCGAGCAAGGGGCTGAAGGTCAGTCAAGCAGAGGTGATGAAACCAACGCCTACAATAACAACAACAAGAGTAGTAGTAGTGAGAGACTCCTTGCTGCGTGGGGTCGAAACCCAAGTATGTTGCGAAGACCCGTGAACTTGCCAGGTATGCTGCCAAACATGGCCCCTCCAACAGATTCCTGACTTGTGTTGCTGATTATTTCCTCCTACAGAAAGTAGAGGAAGGAAATAGAGGATCAGATATCCTTGACTTGATTCTAAACAACAGAGTGGATCAAGTAGCAGTTACGGGAACTCTGGGGGAAAGTGACCATGTTGCACTTGAGTTCTTGGTTCTAAAGGAAGCAAAAGCCGAGTGTAGCCAAATGTATAACCTGGATTTTAGGAAAGACAGTTTTAATAAACTCAGAACAATGATCAGTAAGGTCCCATGGCAAGCGACTCTAACGAGAGAAGGAGCCCAAGATGGGTGGGAGCTTTTAAAAAAGGAAATTCTCAAGGCACCATTACAAACAATTCCAACAAGACAAAAAGGCGGAAGACAACAGAAGAAGCCAATGTGGCTTTGCAAAAAGCTTAGAGATGAACTGAAAACAAAAAAGCACACATATAGGAAGTGGAAGGAAGGCCAAGCTACAAAGGAAGAGTACAGGCAGGTAGCACAGAATTGCAGGGATGGTATCAGGAAGGCTAAAGCCAAGAACGAGTTGAGGTTAGCGAGGGATACTAAAAGCAACAAAAAGGCTTTCTTCAGATACATGCATAGTAAAAGACAGAGGAAAGAAATGGTTGTTCAACTATTAAATAAGGATGACAAAATGATAACAGATGACAAGGAAAAGGCAGAAGTGCTCAATTCCTACTTTGGCTCTCTATGAGCCCCCTGGCAAAGGCAAAGTACAGGCTGAAGGGGCAGGATTGCAGCTTGAGATCGATAGGCATATGGTCAAGGAACACCTAATTACTTTGAATGAGTTCAACTCTCCAGGGCCAGATGAACTGCATCCTAGAGTAATAAAGGAACTGGCAGAAGAACTCTCAGAGCCACTGTCTATTCTCTTTGAAAAATCATGGAGGACGGGGGAAGTGCCAGATGACTGGAGGAGGGCTAATGTTGTCCCTGTCTTCAAAAAGGGTAAAAAGGAGGAACCTGGGAACTACAGACCAGTCAGTCTGACATCAATCCCTGGGAACATTCCGGAGCAGATTATAAAGCAATCCGTCTGTAACACCTTGAAAACAATGCAGTGATTACTTGAAGCCAACATGGATATGTCAAGAACAAATCCTGCCAGACGAATCTGATCTCATTTTTTGATCAGGTCACCTACCTTGTGGACGGTGGGAATGCTGTGGACATCATATACCTCGACTTCAGCAAAGCTTTTGACAAAGTGCCCCATGATACCATGATTAGCAAACTAGCTAAAAGTCGGCTAGATGAAACAACTATCAGGTAGATCCACAGTTGGCTACAGGATTGGACTCAAAGAGTGTTTATCAATGGGATCTTCTCAAACTGGGGAGAGGAGTGGGGTACTGCAGGGCTCAGTCCTGGGCCCAGTGCTCTTCAACATTTTTATTAATGACATGGAGGGGGTGGTGCAGGGAATGCTGATCAAATGTGCAGATGACACAAAATTGGGTGGGATAGCTAATACTTTGGAAGACAGAAACAAAATTCAAAGTGATCTTGACAGACTGGAGTGCTGGGCAGAAAACGACAGAATGAAATTTAATAGGGATGAATGCCAAGGTCTGCACCTAGGAAAAAAGAAACCAAATGCACAGTTACAAGATGGGGGATACATGGCTCAACAACACTAAAAGTGAGGAGGATCTTGGAACTGTTGTAGATCACAAGCTCAATATGAACCAACAATGTGATGTGGCTGCAAAAAAGGCAAATGCTATTTTGGGCTGCATTAATAGATGTATAGCTTCCAAATCTCCGGAAGTACTAGTTCCCCTCTACTCAGACTGGTTAGGCCTCATCTTGAGTGCTGTCTCCAGTTCTGGGCACAACACTTTAAGAAGGATGCAGACAAGCTGGAGAGGGTTCAGAGGAGGGCAACGAAGATGATCAGGAGACTGTAAACAAAGCCCTGTGAAGAGAGACTGAAAGAACTGTGTATGTGACTGAAGGGAGATATGACAGCACTCTTCAAGTACTTAAAAGGCTGTCACAGAGAGGAAGGCCAGGATCTCTTCTCGATCATCCCAGAGTGCAGGACACGGAATAATGGGCTCAAGTGACAGGAAGCCGGATTCCAGCTGAACATCGGGAAAAACTTCCTGACTGTTAAGAGCAATACGACAATGGAACCAATGACCTAGGGAGGTAGTGGGCTCTCCCACACTGGAGGCATTCAAGATGAAGCTGGACAGCCATCTGTCAGGGATGCTCTGACTTGGATTCCTGCATTGAGCAGGGACTTGGACTCGGCGGTCTTATAGGCCCCTTCCAATCTACTATTCTATGATTCTATGAACTTCTGAATCAATTCCTGTAAGAGAAGAACCTGGACAATGCTAAAGACAACACTGGATAGCATTTTCTCTCTTTGGAACTGCTGTCTATGCAGTTCTGAAAAACAGAACATGTTGGCGGTACTAGTTTGGCTTAAAACCAAGCCTCTACATGTAGCCTGGCCATGAATATATGATGTGGGGGATGATTTCAACTGAAGAAAATATATCTGTTCATCAAAGCACACTAGTAATGAGGAAGTGGCCCACAGACTCCAACTGACAAATGTATGTTGCCACAATGGCATCAGAGAAATATGGAACACTGTTTCTGATGCTCTCAAAGCAGCTCAGTTTTCAAGTGTAAGGGCCATATTTATGACTGTATGGAAATCTGGAAAACCTGCATTCCCAACTTCATGAATATTCTCCCTCTAACCTTTCGTTCAAATGATAAATGTTTGCAAATGTTTAATTCAGTAATACAACTGACAGCGTTTCTCTTGCAATGGCTGAGTTCACACAACATGACAACCCACACGCAAGGTTGACTATGGGTCGAGTGTGGGTTCTTGTTGAACCGTGGGTTGTTGTATTGTGCGAACCTAGCCATGCTAACAAACCATGGTTTGCTAGCATAGACAACCCATGAAGAGAACCCATGGTTTGTTGTTGGGCTGTGAACTGTGGGTTGTTTGTGGTTAATGAATCATGGTTAACGAATTGCCAGGGCTAGGTTCACACAACAGCTCATGGTCAACAACTCAGCCTTGAGTGTGGGTTGTTGCATTGACTGACAGTGATGACATCCACCTGAGAGAGCATTTCTCTCCACCATTAATTAGAGCCATTCTGACTGTAGCATCAGGCCCTGGGTTGGTAAATCCAGCTGGAATGGCAGAGGCCATCTCATGATGGAGAGGTAAATAAGGTACACTGCCAGGCTGCTGCTCCTTATTGCAGGTCTGCCACCATGTCAGCTTTAAAAAAACACAGCTTTTTAACAGTTAAAAAGAAAGAAAGACTAGCACAACCCACTACCACTTTTGTTATATTATGCCTCCCCATCCCCACCTCCTCATTTAGAAATTTGACCCTCAGAGATCATTACTTCAGGATCCATTTTTGCCCTATCTCCAGCCTCCCAAAACATCAGAAAGAGCTTGGCTGAATGTTTTGGCCAGACCATAAGGCACCCAGTTGATGGGCGGGGGGACATTGACACTGTGGTGAGTTGGTTAATGAATCAACCCATGGACTTCACAGAGTTCTTAGATGCTGGTAGTAGACCTGTGTAATGTAGCTTAACCAGCAGTTTTATGGTTAAGTAAGTAGGCCTTTTACACCAGGCCTTAACTGGTTCTAAGCAAGTATGTCAACAGCTGGATACTGCTAGGCCTTTGTCCAGTTAAAGAGATAAGGATGTGCTGCCTTGATTCTCACAGAGGAGCGAGGAATCCCCTCCCAAGAGCTGGAATCTCTTTGCAATTAGGTGCCCAAGCTGGATGCTTCCAGCAGGGGAGGCCCCTTTCTCCTACGTGTGTGTGTGAGCGAGAGAATCTAGCCTGTCAGCGACTGAACTTAGAGAGAGAAACTTATATCAGCTTGTGCTAAGAGATGACCAATTTGGTCTTGCTTTAAAGGGAAATATGCATTACCAGCTTGGAGAACCTTTGGCCCAGGAATGGCTTCCCTGTCTGTCTTGGGGACTCAGATCGACAGGGTTGCCTGTTTTATCAAGTATGGGGAGATGTGAACTTTCTTTGTATATATATTCTGCATTCATTTCCTATCAATAAATGGTCATCTTTTTGCACAAGTGGCTTTGTTTCATCTTGGTAATCTAAAAGAATCTACTGTTGACTGGGCCCTGACAGAATCAGGACCCCAAATCAATACAGACACTGTGGGTAAGGATGTTAAATTTGAGGAGAGGACCAGCATCAATGGGGTTGAATAAGTAATGACATTAGGATGGAGTGGGTTTAAGGGACATGGGAAGGACTGTGAAAAAACAGAACAGAAAGGAAAATTTAGTGTAGGGATTCAACTGTGTTGGAAGGAATATGGCTGGAGCAAGACTACAAATTAGGCTGAACAACTTTTTAAAGGCCACAACCTAATCAAAGTTATTTTGGAAACAAACCTTACCCTTGCAGAGGATTAGGGAAGGGGAGGGATTCACTAAGGCAGCCTTCCCCAACCTGGTGCCCTCCAGATGTTTTGGACATCAACTCCCATCATTCCAGACCACTGGCCATGTTGACAGTGGCTGATGGAAATTTTAGTTCAAACCATCTGGAAGGCACTTCATTAGGGAAGGTTGGGCTAAGGAAAGTGGGAGGAGGCAACACTCCAGGAGGGAATACTTAAAATTCTGTAAAGTGCCCTGAACAAGGTATATCCACAGCAATAGATTTGAATTAAATTCAACTGTGGTAAATTGACGCAGCTCAAATGAAATCTTGGCATATATTGAAGATGCACACAGCTGGGAGAAGAGATGAAAAATAAATGTTGAATGCCATGCCCAACTAAGAGATAAATGACATAACAAATCCTCATAGCACCAGGTATTCGGCTTGGCATGCATTCCAAAATGATCTTCAGCTCAGCTAATAGAATGACAAGTCAAGTTGTTTCTCTCAATTTGACAAGGGCCCTGTCAGGTCTGAATGGTATGTGATGCAATAAAATGCCTTGAAGCACCTTTCCTTAAGCAGTGAAAAACGTTCAATGAGAAGTACGTCTCTGGAAAACTGGCACATAAACCCCAAATGAACACAGTTGCTACATGGAACACTTCCTGCATTTTAAAGATCAGGTTAATGCTAGCATACACAGCTATCATGTCCTGCATTATTAGCTACATCTTTACTCTGTACTGCTAGGCCTGAAGAGTTCCGATACAACTGAAAAGTGTACTTCCAGTAATTAACATATTAATTTGCCAACAGATAAGTCATTTCATTTGTTCTTTATTTTCATTCTGACGACTCCTACTGAACTATGCAGCATCAAGATGTCATTGTTGTAGGGGAGGGGGGGAAAGAGACAAAGGTAAAACAGACTGAAGGAAATTAAAAGGCACTGTATTGAGAAAGCTACATCACCTCACAAACACACAAGATGATCAAGACACACAGGACAACAGGCTGGCCTTTTACCTGTTTGTGGGCATGGTCATAGGAATTTATATGGTTGTCAAACTCTTGATGCTTCTGGTACTGCTTATCACAGAGCTCGCAGTAAAAATTGGCTCTAAGGTCTTCAAGGGCCTTGGCAATTGCCTTTTCTTTGTCCACATAATCCTGCAACAGCAAAAGGAGTCAAGTTGGTTAAACCTTCTTAAGAAACCAGGGAAGGCATTCATTAAACATTTAATATTTTACTGGTAACAATCTAGGCAGCTGCTACTTTTTAGCACTGTTCAAAAATTACTTGGTGCCAGCTGGGAGTACTTATAATCTATATTAGATGGTCAAGACAGAAAGCAGAGAGGGAGGGGGAAGTTATCTGGGATTGATAAATTATCTGTGAGGCTGGGGTGCAGGAGAAACAGGTGCCAATGGAGAAGAAAACAGGGTATAGCTAGACAAGGCTTTTTTTTTTAGAAGTTGGGACTGAGGCGGGATTTGAAGGAGGAATGCACTTATAAACAGCTTGTTCCAAAGAAAATTGTTCCAAAGGACAGCACATGCAGACCAGGAATGGGCTGACTTCAGCCTGTGGTCTCACTCACTCCTTTCCCACCCCCTAAAATCCCTGCAATGATGTGTTGTAAGTTTGCCAAGCAATAATACATACTCAAGATCTCTTAACAGTTAAGGTAATAACTAATTTATTTTCAATTAAATTCACACTCATCTGAGTGTGCACTCTTGCTTATGATCATCATAAGTAAGTAGGTGAACCTCGAAGTGATCCTGCTAGTCCAGTATTCTCTGCAAGAATCCCAGTCATCAGCAGATAGACAGTTGCTAGGGGTCCACTGGTGGGTCACAGTCTCTCTTCTGTCCATCCCTGGTTTATACAGTCCATGGCTTATACTTTGATCAAATCAGTCCATACGAAGATGTTTTAGGTAAAGGGAGGCCACCATATTGTACAAAATTCCCAGTAATTCCCTCAACTATCCATAGCAGAAGTTAATTTAGATACCTTGTACTTCTGCCTCAGTTCTTCGGTATCTTCCTTCTCCACTTCCAAGACCCGCCTCCGTTCTGTGGCATCTTCAGCATAATCAAGCTAATCAACCAAAGCAGATAGAAATTAGTTGGCCAAATATATAGTAAACACACATTTGATTTCTCTCAAACATTGGTTCAACTCATTTCCAAATGGATAACTGGAGGCAAAATAATTTACTAAGCTTTCCATGCTGGGGGACCCCAATGTCATGTAAGGGATTTTGTTTCAAGGAAATCAGATGCATGAACTGAGTGTTGAGATTTCAGGAGGACCAAAGAAAAGGAGTTTTTTCTCCATATTGCAAATCTGAATCTCTAAAAAAGGAAGCAGTGTGCAAAGTTAATGCCCATCCTGTAACATGTGAATATATGAAGCTTCCTTATTCAAAGTCAGTATCATCTGGCTGGCAGAGGGTCTCGCAGGCAGAGGCCTTTCCTAATCCTGTTACCTGAGATCCTTTTAAATGGAGATGTGAGGGAGTGAAGCTGGAAGATTCTGCATGCAAAGCATGTGTTCTGCCATTGCACTGTGGTCCTTCCATAGCAACTGATGATAAGAATACTGCCTCTGAACACGGTAGATCCCACTTGGACAGAACAATTCTAACCCACACTGAAGGCCACTGAGAGGGGTTAGGATGGAGTGGAAAAGCCTCTTTGCCAGTGGAGAGGAGGTCCACTGGTGGGGGCAGCCTGTCAAGCCTGAAGGTCCCCAGGTACACTCAGAGAAAGCTCTGTGAATATAGGATCACCACCAATGGTAGGCCATGAAACAGGGGTTGATTGGGCCTTAGATTGGAGAGCCAGTGTAGTGTAGTGGTGAGAGTGACGGACTGGGAGCCGGGAGATCCGGGTTCTAGTCCCCACTTGGCCATGGAAGCTCACTGGGTGACTTTGGGCCAGTCACAGACTCTCAGCCCAACCTACCTCACAGGGTTGTTGTTGTGAGGATACAACGGTGAGGAGGAGGATAATGTAAGCCGCCTTGAGTTCCTTGCGAGAGGGAGAAAGGCGGGGTATAAATGCAATAAATAAATAAATAAATAAATAAATAGATCCACTGGATCCAAAGCCCCCTTGCTTTGCCCGGATTGGAACCCTCACTGACACTAGCTTGCATAGGAAATTTCCTTCCCATTAGTTTCAATGGATTTTTAAAAAGTTCTCTGAGAAACTAAAATGACATTTCCCCCACCACTTCCTGGCCTGGCCGACTGTACACTAAAAAACCAATGTAGGTCTTTATCCATAAAGATGCTCCAATAATTTATTAAGTTATAAAGTAACTTAGGGCACTAGCCTATGCATGTTTAGACAGAAAAAAAATGCCATGCTGGCTAGGGAATGCTGGGAACTGTAGTTTTTTTCTGTCTAAACGTGCATAGGATTGTGTCCTTTGTAGGTTTATTTCGTGTGCGCTCAACACAGACTGCCCTAAATCTCTGAGTGGATATTTAAAGGCACAGAAAATACGTTCATTTTGTGACCCTCTATTCTGCTTTTCCTTATTTACTTTGCATGGGGACCAAGAGTACAATTTTCTGGATCTGTGCTAGGATGTTTAATTCCACCTGAAAAGGAGAGAAGCCACTAATACCGTTCCAGTGTGATTCAGGAGGACAGTATATTGAGTTCTTCAGACATGATTTAAACACATGAATTCATTAGTTGTGGCGGTGCCTAGATTTGGCAAGTTTGCTCACAGTGTCTGAGCAACCTTTCCCATGGCAAAGATGAGGTGCAATTTTGCACTTTTTAGAGAAGGATAGGCAGATCTCAGGCCTACAGGATCTATTTTGGTTTTTTTTACTAGAATCCTGAGATTTACCAGCCAGAGGCTGGTGGAAAAGACACACACTTAGAATTAAAGAATTCTGAACCCAGGAATTTGTTCTGAGTAGGACTCACTGTCCTTCCACACAAAAATCTACTTGGGCTACTCAAAGCTTTCTTCATTTCAACAATATAATTTATGAGAGTGGGGCAAGGGGAAAGTAATTTAATTACAGCTATTGCCAAACAATTCCGAGTGAGAAATCCTTGCCAATCTACTACAAACCACCCAGAGTTCTACCAGTAGATCCAGACCTACCTTCAGCACACCCCTCTTGTCCACAAGAATAGCAAGAGACTCATATGTAATTAAAGCTTTAATTGAACATATCAATTTGTTAAATGAAGCCCTAATGTACATATACACCTACAACTTTCTTGCAAAAATAATAATAGTAATAGTAATTAAGGGGCCGGGGTGGGGGGAGACTGTGCTCCTAATGTCAATTCATACAATATCTTCAAAAAGTACACTTTCCTTGAGGGTCTGCACATGTACAGAGGCACTGTATTTTTATTGGGTAAAGCATCTTTATAGCCTTGATATACATGCACGCACACATGTTTAACCTTGCCTGGCCCAAAGCGTACATCAAAGGGTCTACTTACCTCCATTTCCATCCGCCCCATACCCATGACATCATACTTGACCACGATTGGGATGGGATCCGTCCTACCTGCAAAGCAAGCAGACCAGTCAGGTGAGTGGGTATGGGGAATGACCAGTCTCTGATGAGTCGCTTTGTACACATTGGATTTGGGTTGGTTAGAGATCTTGCCTTTGGAGTGCAGAGACCAGAAAGCTACAGAGAACCAAACATAAGCCATTCTCACAGCTTACAACCACAAGTAGGCACATCTTGGGTGCCAAACTTGCCCTTATTTTATCACTTGCTGCCTGCAGCTCTCAGCCCAGATATTTGAACAACTTAATATTGAAATCAAACACCCTCACCTCAGAAGATAAAAGCATTTTGGGGATGGGGTCAGATAACAAGAGACAGATTCAGGAGGTAAACAGAATACTAGGTCTTCTTGAACCATCTTGGTTGAAGATATACTACACTTATTGAAAATGCAAACATGAATGCCCAAGCAAGACCAGTTTGCTTGGTACTATTTCAGAAGACTGAACCTAGACTTCTTCCCTCTGCAAGATTAGGCAATAACACGCTGTCAGCTCCCAAACTGGCCTCCTGGATTCTGCCACTCTGGCAGTCCTACCCCTTGCTTGTAAGCTGTGAAAAGGACTTGTTGCGAAGAAAACTGACTTTGAAACTAATCAAACTATGCTGAAGATTCTGAATGTATTTTCAATTCACTCATAACCAGCCAAACAAAGCAAAATGGGGCAAGACGAGCACTTTGACTATCACAGCCTTTGGGGAGGTGTTTATTTTTACATCACAACATGCGCTGTGAGTTGTGATGTAAGGCCACTGGAAAAAAGGAGTTACTTACCTTATCCGGTGCATACCTTGAGTGAAAAAACAGAATGTTTATTTCCCTTACTATCGATCTTTGGGGGATTGGTGCCAACAATATTTTTTCTCTTTGTTATACACACAAATGCACAGATATTATACCCTTGGGCCAAAAGATGTCCAAGCCTGAATTACACCAAAATAAGGGGACTGGATTGTTAAAATCAGTCCATGTGGCACAAGAGGTATTGATGGCTTTAGAGAGCCTACGTCTCAAAAAGTTAACTATCAACACCTTTCAACCATGACTCACCTTCATCAAAAAGGGCTCAAATGGCCTTGGTCTCTGCTCCTTACCTATGAAATACAAATTGTCACCTCCCTCACAAGATTATTGTGAGGGTTTTAAAAAGTCTTGGAAGAACTCTTTGCACTTGAAGTCCCATGAAGCTGGAAGACAAACCATTCCCAGACTGTCACAGGCATATATTTAACTTGGAATAAATTCCAATATGGTTCCACATCAAACAAATATTGTATACAGCACCTTTTAAAAAGGTATTTAGAATTTGGAAACTTGGGCTGAGAGGTTCAAATCCAGAAACACTGACCATCTGCCCAATAGCATTTGTCTTCTAGTGCAACTTTTATATGGGTTTACATACACATTTTCAGTAACAGGGGAGGGGATTTTATGCCCAATGGTATAAGAAGCAGTGACTGCAGTTTTGAGCAAAAGGACCAGATTCACAATAGCTTATTAAAAATAATATATCCCCCCGCACTACACACACACAAATGTTTGATTTGGCTTCTTCAAGAATTGTGATTGTTGTGTCCAAGTTCGTGATCATGGTTGACTCTTTCAGAATTGGAAGAACACATCAGTACTTTTGCTTTCTAAGGCAGTCAAGATTTTCAGTTAGCTATAAAATTGCCATAGCAATTGCTTACACCCACTACATGTTGGGGGAAGGGTAGAGGAGGGAAATCAAGTTTGGACAATATTAGAAATTTGATATTTGAAGTGATTCTCCACAAATTTTTGCCAGCTCTAACACAAACATCCCTTCTGAGCATTAAATCCTCAATGAACAAGGATCAGACACGAAAGAGTGCATGAAGAAATGGAAAGGAAAAACAGGAAATGAAAAGACCAAGCAGAAAAGATGAAGGCTACAACAGAGAAAGTAAGCCTAACATATTTGGTGCTCTGATGACAAAAAAGAAGTAAATTCAGTCTGAAAATTAAAAATTACCACTAAGTTTACCATCACCACAACAAGTCCTGGATCATTATGCTGTAAAAAAGAAACATCATTTGTTAGGCAGAGAACTGTCCGGGGCAGAAAACAGGCCCTATGCAGTAGGCAGACAGGGGGAGGGGGAGGAATGAACATGGCCCCCTAAGACTTCCGCCCATCCCACCCATCTTCTGGAAATAGTGAACAAGTAGTAATTCTGGTTCATTTTCACAGGTGTTTTGAGCATATGACAATGAAAAGCTATTGCCTAGGTTCTTTAAAGATGGCACTTGCAAATTGAAGAAGAAAATTTGAGGGTGGTGGATGGGTGGTTAGCTGGGACTGAGCTGTAGGGCTGCAACTGCACCAAGAAAGAAGGTGCAGGGCCTCCCATGCAGTATTTCACAAACTTCTGATAGCAGAATCTCACTAAGGTAGTAAACCACTCCCAACTTCAGGTGAGGGGCACAAATGATATCACTCTTCCCCTCAAAAAGAGAGATTCCTACACAAAGGAAATTAGCAGGTTAATTAGAAGATTATGTTGCAGCTCTTTTCCCTGACGTGCTAGTTTTCTTTGCGCAGGACATTTTTTGTGCATGGAGAGAAGTCATATGAGCCCCGACTTGCAGCACAGGTGGTACAGCATTGACAAACGTTTGTACCTCACTGAGAACTTGTTTAAGAGCCAAATGAGATGCAGAAGGTTCAAGCCTGTGATGTTCTCCATTGTGTGTCCCCCCCCCCTCCTTTTTAAAGCAGCCATGGGGAGTACTGAATCATAGGAATATGACACAGGACATCTCTCCCAACACCCTGCCCTCTGCAAATGTCCTAATCTATTGTATATTTTCCTAAGCAGGGCAGACATCAACTGGGTCTATTTATATCAGAAAAACAAGGAATGCAGGAAGGGTTACATGACTGCTCCAATGCAAGATCTAATTAGCTGCCATGGCAACTTGCGAATCTGGGCAGTCTCTAAAGAACAGAACATGTTTCTGGTACTCCGTGTCACAAAGATAACACATAGCTAATTACAGCAGCTTCATGTAAGTGTATATGGACAAACCCTCCTCTCAACAAATCCACCATGAGTCCTATATCCATCCCCCAATGAGTCACGTCCTTCTTTCCTATTCCAAATCTCAAATATTAGGGCGAAAACTGCTGACTCTGCAAACGAGTTTCAAATGAATTACACTGCCAAAGTGATGCATGATGTATTTATATTAAAATTTGCATGCTGCTTTTTGGCCAAAAATACCACCCCACACACACCTGCCTATAACACTATATTCAGAGCCAGTGTGGTGTAGTGGCTAGAGTGTTGGACTAGGAGTCGGGAGACCTAGGTTCTAGTCCCCATTCGGCCATGGAAGCTCACTGGGTGACTTTGGGCCAGTCACAGACTGTCAGCCCAGCCTACCTCACAGGGTTGTTGTTGTGAGGATAAAATGGAGAGGAGAAGGATTATGTACACCACCTTGGGTTCCTTTAAGAGGAAAAAAGGTGGGATATAAATGTAATAAATAATAATAAAAAAAATAACAGCAGTAAAATATAACAAAATTGTTTTAAGTCCAGAAACTGAATAAAGCAAGCAGCAAAATAAAACACAAGAGGCATTCAGCATCAGCAATACAAGCAGGCCAGTCAGGTGAACCATTAATCCAGAATAAAAAGCCCGCTAGTTTGTCTGTAAAGAGGCTAGTCAAATGCAGATTTCAGGAAACTCTCAGACTGCCTCAGGCCCCCAAACAACTAATTTTTGATCCCTAATTAGAGGAGACAAACCAGAGGGTACCGTTTGGGAGTGAACCTCACAGCCAGACTTGCTTCGCAGTGATGCCCCTCCCTTAGGGTGGTTCCCTCCTATGTTGGCTTCCAAGAGTGGCTATCCTGGTGGAGCGTCTGAGCCCTGCCCTTAACCTTTCCCGCTTTGCTACGTGCCCTAGTATCTCTCAAGTCATGCCCCTCTTCCTCCTCAGAAACTTGAGTTCTTACAGTAGAGGGAGGGTCTGATCTAGCTGCTCCAACTCTGATTCAGAATCAGAGTTGTCAGACATCTCAAGGCGCTTGGACTCATCCCTCTCACTTCTGGCCACAACCAGAACCTGACCACCAGAGAAGGAAAGCTAGGTCCAGAAGCATGCCCAAACTGCAAACCTGGTCCTTCAAAAAGGAGTGTTACCACATTCAGAAACAAATACCCATTCCCCAATCAGCTTTCTTGCTAAACAAAACTACCTCTGCATTATCTGGATTAACTTACAGCTAGTTAGCTCCCAGACACCAATTTCGGGTTTCCATCCCACCCACCAAATTCCACCCATGGAATTTGACATTAGTGTTAGATGTCCTCCACATATTGATGATTCTTCTCTCCCAAAACCTCCCCCGGTGGTTTCACATAGATGTTAGAATGGGGAACAAGTTCTCTGTGATCCTCTATTCCATCAAGGGCAATGGCCAAAGAGATGAACAGTAGTCCCCCAGAACCACCTTCTGAAACTTGCCTTCCGGATAGGATCTGAACTAATACAAAACTGCCTCCCCATCCCCCAGAAAAGAGAGCATCGTTGATGGTACAGAAAGCCACTGAAAGGTCCAACAGAACTAATAGGGACATACGCCTTTTCAGTTTCCAGCCTAGGTTGTCCACCAAAGCAGTCTTCTGTGACTAATTCCCAAAACCAGACTGAGATGACTTTAGTATCATCCAAGTACCTTTATGCACCTTTGCCTAATTGACAGCCTAATATAGTTTGTCTGTTCCTGATTGCAGGATATCTTTTTAACACTGAATTCCAATCTTCATAGTGTTTCAAGGGCTACGAACTCAAAAGAACAGCCTTAAGAAAGGGAACAAGGTTTTCAAATGAAAGGGAGAACACATGACTCTAAAAAAAAGCCATGGCTTCATTTCAAAGTAAGTTCTCATTGCTTCACGAGGAATTCTGCAGACTGAACTCATCACTATTTATCTCTTTATGAGATGTCTGGAACAACCCACGATGGGTTAGTGTGTTGTCTGAACTTGGACAGCTTCCCGCGGGGTGAGTTGATTTTTTTGAAACAAGTCATGACAACAACCAATGGCTTGTTCTAGGGGTTCTTTTACCTAAAATGGGTTGGCGTGTCATCCGAACCCAGGACACCCAGCACACTGTGGCAGTGAGCGAGTCGCTCAGCAAGAGTGGCAATAACCTCTGCCGTTCTTCCCGATTGCAGGCAAGATCGCGGCCAAGCCTCCTCAAGACTCCCTCACCAGTGGCGGCCCTTCTAATGATGCCCAAAGGGAACTTTGGAGGTTCTGTCACTGGTTCCCCATCACTGTTTTTTATTAAAATAAAATAAAATTGTGTTGCAGCCATTTGCGCAAATGGACTTTTAATTTTTTTATTTTGTCAGTCTTTCGCTATAGCGGAGTAGCTCTACAGCACCACAAAGAAATGTAAAAAAGGGGGGGGGAAGCAGCTGGGGAGAGCAGGTATGAAAATGACAAGGACATTGACAGAATGGGAAAAGTAGCAAAAACATCATGTAGGAGCAGTACACTGTGGTGGGAATCAAACAGGAGCATGATGTCCCCAGCAGCTGTCAGTCACTCCATTAGAATAGCACTATAGCACTGTGAAGAATTTTTTTTTTTAAGAAAGGGAAAAGTGCTTCACATTACTGACTTTGCAAGGCGATGCCCTGGATTTAAAGGGTGGACCTGACCATGTGTGTGTGTGTGTGTGTGTGTGTGTGTGTGTGTGTGTGGTTTCTCCTTGCAGTCCACACCTCCCCGAATCAGCATCCCTTCTTTTTCACAGAAAAGTGCGCCCCCCCCCCCTTCACTCCAATTGGGAGGGAAAAGTGGGATGGTATGCAGTTTTCTATGTGAAAGACCAACAAGAACAACAAATTAAAGAAAGAAAAAAGCCAGTGACAGAAAAGGTGTAGCAATCAGAACAGGGAGGGGGTCAGGCCAGGCAAACAAGACAGGTTCTTGTCTCTACTAGGTGGAGGACTGAGACGGAAGGAGGGGAAAGGAAGGGGGAAACGAGCCCTGTATGAGCACAAACCACACACTGTGGGCTGTTTGCGGAACAACTCACAATGCACAGCTTGTCACCCATGAAGGGCTAGCATGCTGGGTGGACACACCCAATTTGTAAAGTAAGAGGCATCAAGGCACCTAGGCATCAATCCTGATATCAAACCATATTGTACAACAGAAGCCCAGTCCCCTATTCCCACATGTATGGAGATCGATGGTAGTTACTGGGAGGCAAAGAGAAGGCACCGTGCAGAAAGTTCAGGGAACCTGACCTCAGCAGGCATCCTGCCTGGGCCATAAAAAAGGACTTAGCACCACCACTAAGGCATAACACACTGGTGCTGTTTTTTTCTTGGTGCTTGTTGGTTGGTGCTGTTTATTACTTTTATTGTTGTATTTTAATTTATTTGTTTCAGTGTTATGTTATGCTTTAATAAGATTTGTTTTTACTTTGGATTTTACTGTTAGCTTCCTTGAGCGCCATTTTTTGGTGGAAAGGTGGAATATTAAACAAACAAACAAATAAATAAATAAATGACATTCTAGTATTGCAACCCAACAGTAGCCTCTGGAAAAAAGATCCCAAAAGCCAAACAACATTGAACTCTCTCAGTAAAGCACCGGTGATTAATCTTAACCTAGCATGATAGTGGGAGATGTGACTTGGCCACATAAAAATCAAGCTGATAATAGGGCATCCTCTGGGCTATATATATTGTGTGCATGTTTCACGTATCTTGCCAGTCTAAAATTTCCTTGTCATCCAAGATTTTAATACAGTTTAATTTATAAATGCCTGTGCAGCTTTTTGGCTCGAAAAAGTGCCCATGAGCACACAATAAAAAGTTTGATTTTCTACTTACCAAAAGACAACCACCATCCATTCTACACCTTTTCCCTTGGTTGCAAGTCAGGAGCATTGCTAGACACTTAAAAGAAAAGTCTCCCTTAGGAGAAAAATCTTCATTAAATCTTTATATCTATACAGTGCCTTGCATTCACCCCCCCCACCGACTTTTCCACATTGTGTTGTGTTACAACCTTGAATTAAAATGGATTTAATTAGGATCTGTCACTGATCTACACAAAATACTCTATAATGTCAAAGTGGCAAAAAAATCTACATATTGTACAAAATGTTTTACAAATAAAAAACCGAAAAGTCTTGATTGCATATGTATTCACACCCTTTGCTGTGACACCCCTAAATAAGTTCTAGTGCAACCAACTGCCTTCAGAAGTCACATAATTAGTTGGAGTCCACCTGTGTGCAATTCAAGTGTCACATGATCTCAGATTAAATACACCTGTTTCTGGAAGGTCCCAGAGTTTGCTAGAGAGCATATCTAAACAAACAGCATCATGAAGACCAAGGAGCTATCAAAACAAGTCCGGGATAAAGCTTTGGAGAAGCACCAATCAGGGTTGGGTTAAAAAAAATATCCCAAACTATGAACATCCCCTGAAGCACCGTTAAATCCATCATTACAAAATGGAAAGAATATGGCACAACCGTGACTCTGCCTAGAGAAGGCCGTCCACCAAAACTCAATGACTGGGTAAGGAGCACATTAGTCAGAGAAGCAACCAAGAGGTCAATGGTAACTCTGAAGGAATTGGAGAGATCCACAGCTGAGATGGGAGAAACTCTCCATGGGACAACTATCACCTGGAATCTCCACACAGCTGGGTGTTATGGAGGAGTGGCAAGAAGAAAGCCATCACTGGAAAAAACCCGTATCAAATCCCATTTGGATTTTACCAAAAGGCATGTGGTAGACACAGCAAACATGGGGGAAAAGCTTCTCTGGTCTGATGAGATCAAAACTGAACTTTTTGGCCTTACCACAAAATGCTACATGTGGCGCAAAGCCAACAGCGCTCATTGCCCTGAGAACACCATCCCCACGGTGAAGCATGGTGATGGCAGCATCATGTTGTGGGGATGATTGTCATTGGCAGGGACTGGGAAACTGGTCAGGATTGAGGGCAGGATGGATGGACACAAATACAAGGCAATTCTAGAGGAAAACCTGTTTCAGTCTGCAAGGGACCTGGGACTGAGGCAGAGGTTCACCTTCCAGTAGGGCAATGATCCTAAACACACAGCCAAAGTTACAATGGGGTGGTTTAAAAACAAGAAATGGAATGTCTCAGAACAGCCCAGTCAAAGAGCAGACCTCAATCCGATTGAGAATCTATGGCAAGACTTGAACATTGCTGTTCACCAATGGTCTCCATCCAACTTGACAGAGCTTGAGCAATTTTGTCATAAAGAATGGGCAAAAACTGCAGGATGCCAGTTTGTTTTTGTTTAATTAACTTTTGTGCCACAATAAAAATATTTTGCACCTTCAAAGTGTTAAGAAATTAAATAAATAAATAAATAAATAGATAAAGTATGTTGTGTAAATCAAATGGTAAAAATGCCAATTAAATCCATTTTAATTCCAGGATGTAACACTACAAAATGTGGAAAAGTCAAAGGGGGGTGAATACTTATGCAAGGCACTGTATATGCACATTTAGAAATAATTACTATGATTTACTTAAATTTCACAGGAGGCAAAGCCTGTAAATTAATTTATTTTCCAAATCATCTCAAATAAAATAAGCTCTTCAATTAATTGTCCCCTGACCAAGATAATCCCAAACCAATGAATTCCCCCCCCCCAAACTAAGTGCCATGCAGGATAAGGGTTTTTTCTTGAGGTGGGGGGATGTTACAGCATGTGGGAAGAGGAGAGTTAACCTTTCCCTTCCTAGCTACTATCCCCCTTGAAAACTGTTGTCCTGCACAGCTGTTAAGCAAAGAAAAAACCCTTCCATTTGCATCAATGGACACTCAGGGCTCTGTGGAATAGATTTGGGGCTCTGCAAAACAGGTTCAGGGCTGGGGGCCCAAGCCTAGCAACATCCCTGTTACGAATGCTGCAGAACTGGAATACATAGTCTCCACATTTACTGATGTCTGTGTAGGCAAAATAGAGGAGAAATGCTGTACCAAACAGTAACAGCCATTGGTAGGCTGGCCACAGAGATGGATTCCTCACTCTGAAAAAGGATCAACAATGTGTGTGAAGTTTGGTGTGTGTCACGGGCCTAGTAAGTCTCCCAAGCCTCCATGTTTAGCAAATCTAACACCATTTTCTGGCCTGAAGCAGAATTCATAGTGCAAATGACAAAATGAAAATGCACATAATTTATTCAACTTTTCATGGCATAGGATTTACCAAGATTGTAACGTATAGTAAACAGAACTCTAGTTATATCCCCCTGGGTGGGAGAGAAACCCTAATCCTATCAAATTCCCAGGGCTCACAGCAGTGTTTGGAAACTGCTTCCAGGGACTGGGACAGACTCTCCTCCTTCAGTAAAGAACCTGTAAATATATGAGTACTCTACTTCACACAGACCCTGGCTCAAAATGCTCCCTGGGCTTCACCGCTATTTCTCTGACTGAAAATGCTGCTCTTCCTACAAACACCATGCAGGGGTTTCTCTCCTTACATAAATCTGAAGGGCCACAGCTTCGTTCTGCCTTCTTAACTACAGGGGGCAAGTGGGAGGAAACAAATAATCCTCAGGGCAGGACAGAAGATCACAAGCAAGCAGAAAGAATTATTATTATCTGAAGGCTTTGGATTTAAGATGGCAAACAAGATAGGTACTGTTCGGCTTTTTAAACAATGCTTGATATCTTTACAGTTCTACTGTAACCGAGATGGATTGTCCCTGGTGACTGGGATGCACAAGCGAGCAGAACAGGCAGCTGCTTTGGCCTTCCCTTTCCACTGCAAACCCAGCTGAAAAGATATGGATGGACAGCAGGTTTTGGCTGGATATGCTGACTGACCTGGCGTGCAGGATGTCTAGCAGATGAAAACCCTGAGAGGGTTGCATTCAAACATTTACATGGAGATAGCACTGAGTTATAAAGGACAAAGATAATGCCAAGTGGGAGACCCCTACCGCCTTACTCTGCATGCCAGTAGGAGAACAATACAGAGGGAGCCCTGCCAAGTGGATTCCAACACATGCACCATTTGCATGGGCTGTTGGAATCAGTGGTGGTAGATCTTGAATGTGCACTCCCTGTTATAGAAAAAGGTGTGGAGACCAGCCATTTCAGAACTAGTTCACTGGCTATGGAGCAAGATATAGATTTAAAATCCTAAGACCACACAGGAGCAAGAGGTCCTCTAAGAGAATACTTCAGAGCCAGTTATCCTGTGATTATTTACCTCCATCTGGCAAATGCTCTCCACCTAAAGCATCCCACAATACATGTCTGCCCAACTTGCAAGGAAGCTTGTTTCAACTACTAGAACTCTAGTTATGTATCCCTTCCTAATGTTTCAGAAAATCTTGTCAAATAATACTTGGCATTTCTATTGTGCTTTAGAGTTTTCTGCTCAATCTCTCATTGGCTTTTGATACCATCGACCATGGTACCCTCCTGGATTGATTCCGTGGGATTGGAAATGGAAGCACTGTGTTACAGTGGTTCCAGTTCTACACATGGGGCCAAGAAGCGGTCACACTGGGTCACCATTCCTTGGCCCCTTGGCAATTGTGCAGTGGGGTTCCACAGGGTACCATTCTGTCTCCAATGTTGTTTATCATCTATATGAAGCCACTGAGAGCGGCCATTAGGGGATTTGGAGCTAAGTGCCATCAGTATGCTGATGACACACAGCTCTATTTCCCTGTGATGTTTCCCTGTGACATCTGAATCAGGAGAGGCTGTGCAAGTCCTGGATCAGTGCCTAGATGCAGTAATGGGCTGGAGGAGGGCCAATAAATGGAAACTGAATCCTGGCAAGATGGAAGCTCTGTGGGTGAGTGGTTCCTGAGTCCAGGAGATATGCTCATTGCCTGTTCTGGACGGGGTTGCACTCCCCTTGAAAGATCAAGTTTCTGGTCTGGGAGTACTCCTAGATCCATCACTGTCGCCGGAGGCCCAAGTGGCCATGCGTGCCTCAGAGTGCCTTTTACCAGCTTCGGCTGGTTCACCACCTACGACCTGTCCTGGACAGGGATAGCGGGGCCATGGTGGTACAGGTGCTAGTAACTTCAAGACTGGATTACTGCAATGAGCTCTATGTGGGGCTGCCCTTAAGGCTGTTCCAGAAGCTGGAGTTAGTGCAGAACGCAGCAGCTTGGCTGTTATTGGGAGCTGCCCCTTTTCAGCATGTAACTCCTTTGCTGAGGGAATTGCACTGGCTGCCTATTTGCAACTGGGCCAGGTTTAAGGTAGTAGTACTAGTGTACAAAGCCCTAAACAACTTGGGACCAGGATACTTGAGAGAGCACCGTCCCACTCACCAACCTGCCTGATCATTGAGGGCATGCTCCTGATGATTCCACATAGACCTGTGGCCAACTGGAGTCCACCTGGAGAAAAGCCTTCAGTGTGGTGGCTCCCTTCCTGTAGAACTCCCTGCCTCTGGATGTCAGGCAGACACCAAAAGGATGACCATGTGGCCGCCCTGCGTATCTCCTCTAGAGGGGCTCTCCCACAGAAGGCTGCTGATGCCGCCATCCCTCTAACCAAGTGGGCCACCATTCCCTCCAAGACTGGTAGGCCACTGGAGGTGTAAGCCAGCGCAATGCACCCACACAGCCAGCGTGCCAGAGAAGCTACTGACACTTTCCTGCCCATGGAAGATGGTCTGAAGGACACAAATAGGGCACTATGTTGTCTGTGGGGCCTGGTCCTATCTAGATAGAACTTGAGGGCCAGCCTAGCATCCAGGGTATGCTGCTCCCTCTCCTGGGGCTTGGAAGGGTGAGGGAAGAAGGATGGGATGATCAGTTCCTGGGCTCTGTGGAAGCCTGAGCTGATCTTGGGAATGAAGTCTGGGTCTGGGCAGAGGACCACCTTGTCCCTGTGAAAAATACAAAGCTCCTTTTCTGCCGAAAGAGCCCCCAGCTCAGACACCCCTCTGGCTGACGTGATTGCCAGGAAGAAAATAGTTTTGAGGGTCAACACCTTAAGGGTGGCCGCCCCTAGGGATTTGAATGGAGCTCTGGACAGTGCACTGAGGCTCCACGTGGGGAACCTCCTCACTGGGGGAAGGTTGATCATGGAGGCTGCCCTGAGGAATCTCCTGATGACCCTAGCCCCCCCCCCCACTCCCCTAGTAATGGACCCCAAGGCAGAAACCTGGTCTTCCAGGTGCTCTCATAAGATCTATTAGTGGAGGACCTCTTGGAGGACAGGAGGATGGAAACCACTTTTGAAGAGTAGCCCTGGACCCCTAGCAGTTTCCACTCAACCTCCAGGCAGTTAGTTTCAGGAAACCTGGGTCTTGGTGTGTGATTGGCCCTTGGATCAGCAGATCGTGCTGGGGTGGCAGGGACAGAGGTTTGACCATGGACAGGTTTATAAAGTCGGCATATCGCGGTCTCCTTAGCCAATTGGGTGCTATCAGGATTAGATCTGCCCACTGGTCCCTCAGCTTCCAGATCACCTTTGGGATGAGGGGCAGGGGAGGGAAGGCGTAAAGAAGACCCCCGGGCCAACTGCTGCTCAGGGCATCTGTGAACTCAGCGCCTCTTGTGACGTAGCGGGTGGCAAATCTGGAGAGCTTGGCATTCTGCTGGGATGCAAAGAGGTTGATGCAGGGTGGCCTAACTGGCTCATCAGCCAGCTGAATGTATCCAGGTGGAGAGAACACTTCCCTGGGTCTAGGGATGTCCTGATGAGCCAATCAGCTTGTACATTCAGCATGCCTTTTAGGTGCTTTGCCTTGATGGAACGGAGGTGTTCTTGGGCCCACCTGAGTAGCAACGTGGCCTCCTTATGAAGGGATCTGGACCAAGTCTCTCCTTGTTTGTTCATGTATGCCTTCGCTACCACACTGTCTGTTCTGATTAGGACATCCTGTGACTCTAGCTGTGGGGCTTCATGCCTCAATGCCAGGTGGATGTCCCTCAGTTCCAGGAGGTTGATGCTGAGGAGAGATTCCTCCTTGGTCCACAGGCCCTGGGTGTGGTGGTCCCTGCAGAGCGTGCCCCATCCCATGAGGCAAGCATCCATGGTTAGGGTGGTAAATGTCGGGGTCTGGAGGGAGACACCCTCCACGAGGTTGGGTGGGTATGATCACCAGGCCAGAGAGTGAGACACTCCTGCTGTAATTGCCACCACTGGATTGAGGTTGGATGCTATTTCCATCTGGAAGGCCAGGAGGAACGACTGTAGGCGCCTTGTGTGGAATCTTGCCCACTGGACGGTCTCCTGGCATGAAACCATCATGACCAGCAGCTTTGCTAGTTCTCCGAGACCAGGCTTCTTTTTGGTCTGGATCTGGGCCGCCAGCCTGCTTACTGCAGTCTGTCTGTCTGGAGATAGAGTCATGATGTCCTTGTTTGTGTCCAGGGTCACTCCCAGGTGGAGTAGGGACTGTGAAGGTGTCAGGAGCTCTTCCCCTCATTGATGACGAAACCCAGAGACCATAGTGTTGAAAGAGTGACGCTGGTGTCCTGCATGCACCATTCCCATGATGGTGAACGGATCAGAGTAACATCTAAATAGGGGTATAGATGGATTCCCTTTGACCTCAGGTGGGCCACGAGGATCTTTGTGAACACTCTTGGAGCCATCGTTAGGCCAAAGGGAAGAGTCTAGAATTGGAAGTGCTTTGTTCCATAGCTGAAGTGCAGGAACTTGTGGTGAGATGGGCAGACAGAGATGTGCAGATAGGCCGCTGCCAGATCCAGCAAAGTTAGGAAGTCCCCTCCTTGGAGGCTCTCCTTTATGGACCTGAGCATCTCCATTTGGAACTTCTGTTTCTTCAGGCAATGGTTGAGCCTCTTTAAGTCCAGAATGGGCCGGGTCCTCCCGTTCCTCTTCGGGACTGTGAAGAAGAGGGAGAAGACGCCCTGCCCCCTCTCTTTCTGAGGCACCTTCTCAATGGCTTGGATCTGAAGGAGGTGTTATATTGTTGCAAGAGTCCTCAAATGCCCAGCTGGGACCTTCCGATAAGGGGAGCTGAAGAAGCACTCCCTGGATGGCCTCCGGAGCTCTATGGAGTAGCCCTCTTTCACCATTTCCAGAACCCAACCGTCTGAGCAGAGTCATCTCCAGGCATTTCAGAAGTCCCTCAGCCACCCCTCCACTGGGGGACGGACGGACGGACGGTGAGTCATGCTGTACTGGGAGTCTTACCTTGCCGGGGGGGGGGGGGGCAGTCCTCTGTGGATGCTCGGTTTGGCTCTGGTGTTGTGTTGTCGTTTCGGCTTTCACTCTTTAGGTACATAGGTGGGAAGCATGGTCTGAAGGGACGAAAGGGCTTAGACTTCGCCTGAAAACGCTTTGTCTCCTTCTTCACTGGGTTCAGCAAAGCTTTCTTCTTGTCCTTAGCCTCCACCAGCAGTTTGTCCAAGGCTTCTCCAAACAGGAGCTTGCCTGAGAAAAGAACGCTTGCCAGATTGAATTTAGTTTTGGTGTCCACTCCCCAGTTGTGCAGCCAGATGTTCCTTCTTGCCATTACGTTAGCTGTTGTTGCCTTTGCCCCCAGCTGGAAGGAGTCTAGTAAGGCATCAGCTATGAATGACACTGCCGTCGTCATATCCTGCATGGTGTCGCAGGCCTCCTCCCCTAGGTCTCTGCCTTGGAGCAGACCGTTTGTCATCATGAAGATGCCCCTAGCGACAATGTGGTCACCACCTGCATAGATGTGGCTGAGGCCTTGAAGCCTCTGCAGAGAGCTGTCTTGGCCCTTCAATCATGCTGGCTGGAGGGGAGCTCGTCTTGTTCTGCGGTCAGAAGGGCCTTGGAATTGAGAGCTGCCACGGGTTCGTCTACTCTTGGAGTGGCTAGGTCCTGCATGGCATCCTTTTGCAGGTGGTAGAATCTCTCACAGTGACGATGGAGTGTCTCAGATCTGGTTGGCTTAGACCACCCCTTCCGTGGTATCTCTTCCAGACTTAGTGGGAGTGGCACATCTGGGTGAGGGGAGGGCGATAGGAAGGCTGCCACCGCCCTCTTTGCCCAGCCCTGGGGAGATGCCGTGGTTTCTTCCTGGTCCATAAGTTCCAGGATGTTGAGGCATTTGGAGATCATTTTGAAAACGCCCCCGAAGGGAAAAGACGGCCTTGTGGGGGCTTTTCCTTGGGCTTGTCTCCCTCTGAGGGGTCTCCCTCCTCAGGTTCTGATGAGCTTGCTCTGGGGGAAGGGGATCTAGAGCTTCGGGAGTCAGAGTGGTTGGCAGGGGATGAGGAAGGGGATCTGACCTTCCACCTCCCCTCTCCATGTCTCCTCACCTTCTTTCTTTGGTTAGATTGTGACAAGGATCTGGTGTGCTTCCTCCCAGGGTAGCCCCTGCTTGAGATGGATCAGGATCTGCCCGACTCCCCCCTCCCCCCCGCCTCTGCCTGCT
Source organism: Heloderma suspectum (assembly GCF_057233095.1). Taxonomy (NCBI): domain Eukaryota; kingdom Metazoa; phylum Chordata; class Lepidosauria; order Squamata; family Helodermatidae; genus Heloderma; species Heloderma suspectum. The sequence goes on along the minus strand of NC_139462.1, from coordinate 125,603,591 downwards.
TCTCCTGGAGTGGGCACAGGGGGCAGGGGTGCGGCTGCATCTCCTTTGGGAGCGTGATCTGCTGTGCTGGATGTCCATAGAGCTGGAGCTGGACGAGTGCGTGCGAGTGCATCACCTACATCAGGCCCTTTCCCTGGATGAGCTCCTGTGGGAGCGCTCTCTGTGCCCAGTCCCCTCCTGGGGGGAGGCCTTGTGTCTCATTTGATGAATGGTGTCCTCCAGAAATTCCAGCATAAATCTTTCCCCCTCCCAGGTTTGTGTTGGGGGCTGGCCCTCAGGGCTGGGCTCCAAGTCCCCCACCTTGCCTCCAGGGACTCCTGTGATGGGGAACGCGGGGGACTGGAGTCCTCCATTTCCCACCCTTTCTGAGTCTCCCGATGGGGGCGTGGGCCTTGCGGGGCTTGTGCCTGGGTTGTGGGGGGGATGGGAGAGGCCTTGCTGCTGCCAGGACTCACCCTCTCCAGGACGCCCCAGTTCTTTGGGAGGGAGGGGGGAGGCAATAGAAACCACCGCCAACCCTCGTGGGCTCTGTCTCACTCCACTGCGCCCACATGGATCTCACTCCACTGCGCCCACATGGATGCTGCTGGGGAGGGGGCTGGTGCAGCACCTGCCTCAACCTGCGGCTGTGGGTTTCTTCCGCTCCCACAGGGGAGGAACCGGAGCGTTGGGGCTTTTCTGGCGCCTGTGGCTGAGAAGCCTGGGCGTGTGTTTGTCTGGATCCTTCACCCCTCTGCGAGCCAGCCCTCTGTACGCCAGAGGAGCTGTTGCTTTCCCCTCGTCGCGACGGAAGGTCTCTCCTTTCTTCGTTCTTCTTTCTTTCTGGTTGCTCTCACATGCAAGAGCCTTGGAGAAGCTGTCTCCCACCACAAGCCAGGAAGTCAAACTGTGGAGCATGGGGGAGGCCCCACTTCATCCGGAAGTTCAAGCTGGAGACTGCCTTCCCAGCCCCGGAAGTGGGGCCTTCCCCGTACTGGCCTCCTGCCCTTGGTGGGAGAACACGCCACCCTAGACAACCCTACCACAAGCCATGGGTTCTCAGGGTGACTTGTTTGCGAAAAACAACCTATGATGGAAAACCCGCTCCAAGTTTGGCCATCATGCTAAGCCAACCCTGCAACTACTCAACATCACAACCCAGCTTAGCGTGATGTGCAAACCAGGTCAGAGTGAGCTTATAGTCAAGGTGAGATACAAATCAGAGATTTCCCAGCTCACACTCTTTAGCCATCATGCCACACCAGATCTATCTTTCAGCAGTGTAAACCCTTGCATCTTTTCATAAATGGGCGTGAACAGTGTTCTTCCTCCTCTTGATATCCTTTCAAACATCTGAAAATGTAGAATTTTCTGCACAATTCTGCAAAGGCTCCTCAAGGCAGAAGAAAGAGAGAGGATGTTTACACATACCAAGTTTTTCAGGTTATAGCTGAGCCTTAAAATGGCCTTCCTTTTTCCCACACAACAGTGGGAAAGCCATTATGTAGAGACCCTGGGATAATGAACCATTAAAATAGGTGGTTCATTTTTCACATGCAAAATTCACTGCCTGGCTATAGTTTTGGAGTAAGCCTCAAACTAAGAAGCAAGGAATCTGGTGATATTTACATGCATACATCAGTACAGAGACCCAACATTTCCCCTCGAGAGATTTCAGTCATCCATCGCCACACTCACACAAGTAGGAACAGAATAGAAACTTTTCTGCTCTTCTCCCCCAAGCAGATTTCTCTTATTCTCACAGCAACAGTTGATTTATCTTTTGTGGGCTGCCTAAGCAAGGCCTTAGGTCAGCCTTCCCCAACCCAATGCCCTTTAGATGTGCTGGACTATAACTTTCATCATCCCCAGCCAGCACTGCCATTTACCGTGTGGGTTGGGGATGATGGGAGATGTAGTCCAACGCTACATCTTCCATCCCATGTGGGTTGGGGAAGGCTGCCTTAAGTGATCTAGAGCAGGGGCAGGCAGAAGATTGATTGGGATCAACTGGAAGACTGCTAGGTGATTTTCAGTACATCAACAAGATTTTTTTTTACTCCCAACTGTTTAACAAAGGCACCATATTAGGTTGTTATCTGAACTCAGATGTAGATTTGTACTTGCATATGTAGGCCATCCTAGTGTATGGCTCATGAGGTGGAACTGATAACTGCTCCACTCCCTAAACCATTTTGCACCTGTTTCCTGGTCTAAAGGAAGAGGGAAGAGGCTTTGGAAAGTTTGTGTTATGGGCATTTTGAATGTTACTTTTGCTTCAGTAAAAGTTCTCTCCACTTGCTGCGTGTTCCTGGGGTGGAGGACGGCCACAGATGACAGCACAACGGACCCACAGAGGCTTCCTCCTCATCCTCATGGAGCCAGAGCTGTGGGAGCAGCAATGAGGGAAGCTGCTAAGGAGTGTCCTGCTTTGGCTGGGTTAGCCTTGGCAAGTCAATAAGCAGCCAAAGGTGAAGAACACAGGTATTAGTCCAACAAAAGAGTAGTTCTAGGCAAGAGTAGTCAGTAAATAGGTAATGGTCAAAGGCACAGTATTACCAGGCAAAAGGGAGCCAAGGTCCAAACACAGATGAGCAGGCACAGGGGCGGTCCAAGAAGCAGAGTCAGGGAGGAGTTCAAAGGTCAGTAGCACAAAGGTTCAGTCATGGAGCAGGTCAGAGAAATAAGAATACAAGGCATTGGAACTGATAGTAAGATGTTGTTTCTAGCAGTGGCTAGATGGGAACTGAAGGCTTATGTAGCCAGACCCAGGGCTCAGCTGCAGTTCATCACAGGCCCGCTGGCAAAAGTTCTACACAGGAGAAGCCCTCCTTTGTAAATAGGCACCTCCTTGGCCTGTCTCCTGAGACATCAACACTCTCAGGGGCTAGAAAGCTGCTCAGCATCTGGCTCAGAGAGAGAGTCCCCTGCCTCTGACAGGGATGGCCCTGTGGCCATCTCCCCAAAGGACTCAGGCACTCCCTGGGGGGAATCTACATGGCAATGGTTTCTGAAGCATTTTCCGGTTATGTCCAGATTTTCATGAAATTGCTTTGGTCCGGCAGCAGCACATGAAGCAAGAAAAGGGGAGTATACATTACCTAAAAACCTCCTTTCATGGGTCAAATGGCACTTCAAAGCCACCATACTTCAGGGTTGGGTAGGTAGAGTCCAGTGAGTAGACCTGAACATCATCAACCGTGTAGGTGCTGCTCATCGAATGAGAGAGGACTGTTCCCCACCTTTGTCCATGCTCCCTTGCTCAGGGAAGTTTAATGGAAGCACTGAATTAAGCCCCTGTAGTTTACCGCACACCTCTCCCCTCTCATCCACTATTGGGATATTTTGACAGGTTAAAACAGCACTACTGCGATATTGTGAATGGGTAAAACAGTGTTAATGTGATACTGTGAATGGTGAAAACAGTGCTACTGTGATATTGTGAATGGGGAATCGAGCTGCCTTGCTTGGCTCGCTGCTGCAGTCCAGCGATGCTCAACCAGTTTGGATTTGGGATATCTTCCTACTGTCCCATCCATTCATTCTCCCTGTGAGCTGGGTGAAATTGACACACAGCTGGGTGCCCAATTGAGGGAAGCTGTCATGGGTGGGGTGGGACAAGATGGGGTGTGTGTGGCTGGCTCTCTGCAGCAACACACCCAGATAGGATGAGCTCCCTCCTGCTCCTCCCTGGGCTGCCACTGCCTTCCCTCCTGTCTCGGCTATCCTAGCCTCCCCCGAAGGCTTTCTGATTACGTTGCTCCCTCCCTGAGGAAAGGGAGGGATCAAACACCATGCTGCAGCAGCTGAGAGCTCATCACCTTCGCTACCATGGTCCAGGGAGAGAGCCTCTCCCCTCTGCAATATTGTGAATGGTGAAAACAGCACTACTGCAATATTGTGAAGGCTACTGCAATATTGTGAATGGGTTAAAGGAGTGCTACTAAGATATTGTGAACGGAATGATTAAAGGAGCACTACTGTGATATAATGATAGGTTGAAACAGTACTACTGAAAAGTAGCACTAAGTGGGAAAGGAAGCCTGTGATCCCTTGGGGAAAAAGGGACAGCCCCATCCCTTGACCTGGTCACAGCCAGGTCAAATAAACACCTCCAGGCACACCCAGGATTTAATATGGGGAATGGGGCTCGCTGCAGCAGAACTGCATGGGAGCTGCTTTTAAGGAAAACAACACAGTAAAACGACTTTGCGAAAATGTGCCTTTTCCAGAGGGAAGCTGAGAGGTTGCTGCAGATTGGCCATAGAGTCACCTGTCACAAACAGTCCTGATGTGCTTTCACTCTGCACTAAATCAGCCACGTAGCCTGCGGCCTGGTCTTCTGACATGGGCTGTTCTGTGGTGTTCTTCCTCTCTGGGAGCTCTAGCTCCTCCTCTGGGGAGGATTCTTCCAGTTGTGGCATCACAAGGAGACCACTTCAAGTAAATTTTTGAGTGGTTAGGGGTAGGACAACTGAAATTTTAAGGTGGGGAGGAATCTGTGTATTACTTTACTGAGCATGCTCTGAAGCTGGCAATCAATTCCAAAGTTAATAGTGAATTCATAATACATTGATTCAAGCTTACTACAAAGGTAAACATTATGGATAGAGTGTTCCAACCAATCAGCTGACTAATTATGAAATTTGGCAGCTTTACTGCACAGGACCTCCACTTTGAGATATTTATTTATTACAATACTTCTATCCCACTTAATATATTCAAATCTCTAAGTGGTTTACAATAAAATACAACATAAGATAAAAGATAAAATAATTAATAATTAAAGAATAGTTAAGAACATTTAAAACCACATAACATCATCATAACAATACAACAGGGTAGGAACACATATGTCACCGTATCTGAGGTCTTCCATTATCTCACCCATTTTTAACTAAGTCATTAATCTTTTAAAAGATATATTAATGCTTTCAATCCCATCAGATAGAAAAGCATGTGTCAGAATGATTTCTTGCTAATAAATAAGCTTGAACACTACAGCGCTCATGCATGGGAATATCAAGAACCTTGTACTGAAATGAGCAAATTAAGATATTGAAGGACTGGCAACAAAAACGAAATCGGTTTAAACTCAAACAGGCAGAGAGATATTCCACCCCCACCCCCAACACACACACTGCTTTGGGCTAGGAAGATGGAATTGGAACTCTACACATGACAAAATGCAGTGTTAAGGCCTGACATTCATATATGTGAGATATACTCACATATGCCTTTTGAAACTCATTCTGAATACATGGCCAAAAATATCTCAATTCCCTCCTATAGCAGTGCATTACACCAGGCAGGCAAATTCCGACAGGCTCATTTGGTCCTTGGATTAGGATGGATCTTTTTCTCGTCAGTGAAAGAGTCCTCTGCTCTACTCAATGCTGCAAAATCTCCCAGTGTGTATGTCCATGTTGCTCTCTTGGGCCCAAGCCTGCATTCAATGTCCCCTCCAGTGCCTGCACAGTGCAGCACAGCAGCTAGCCAATCAGATTGCTCTTTGCCTCTTGGACTCCTCCAGCCCCCACAACTAATTAGCTGATTGCTCCTGCATTCTCCTCTTTCCCACCCACCAGCCACCTTACAGCTGATGATCAGCAGGTCTCCTGACTCCCTCCACCCCCCCTCGAAGCCACCTCTGGTAGCCCAGATCACGGCAGCCAGCCCACCACCACTAAAGCAGAAGGGCAAAGCTAGGCAGCTCCTGCTGACAGTAAGCAGCTACCGCGGGGGGGGGGGGCAGAGAGCCACACTTGAGGTGACTGGGAGCCGCCAATGGCCCTTGGGTGTTGCCACTGAAGAACACAGAAATAGAAGATCACCACCATGAGATAATGGAGCAATGAATCATATCATTGGAGGACAGTGGGTAGTAGAGGGCAGGTTTGGTCTGAGCTTGCCTGCCCTCACTGTAGCACCACCAAAACACAGCCCAGCCAACATATTTGATTGCCCAGCAATGGGCACCCATGTGAAAATAAAAGTCACAGGTAGGAACTACACAGTTTAGGGTAAGAATTTAAACCCCAGAAGTGAGACAGGGGTGGCAGAGACTGTGTAGCAATGCAAAGATGTCTTTAGGAGAGGCCCTACTTCTACCTCCCAAAGAGCCAGTGAGCCAGAAGGGAGGGTGAATTAATTCTTTCTCCTCTTCCAGAGAAACCCAACTTCCTTCCTGTGGGAGGAACTCCTGAGTGGCCATGCTATCTCAAACCAAACCTAGGTAAGTAGCCCCAAAGGAAACTAGGCAGCAGAACACCCTTTCCAAACCTGGTGCTCTCCAGATGTTTTGGACTACTACTCCCATCAGCCCAAATCAGCATGGCCAATGGTCAGGGATAATGGAAGTTATAGTCTAAAACACCTGGAGGGCACCAGGCTGAGAAGGCTGCAGTAGACCAATTCCTTTCTAGAGATCCTCTAGTAGACCTAGTACGGAAGGGCCATGTTATTTCAGTGGTGTTCCTTAGCAAGAGGACCCCAGCCAGGCACCATATGTAGCATTTTGGAAAGGCCTCTCCTTTAGGAATGTGACTTCAGCCACCCTTATCACATTCTCGACTCCCACCTCCAAGTGTAAACTGTCTCTGCAGTTAAAGTCCTCCAAATGGGGGCTACTGGGTCAGCTACCTATCAACTGCTTATAAAACCATCAAGCAGTTATATTCTCTAGATGTAGAGAGCATAATTTCACTACATCTTCACTAACATGGGGAAAGTGTTGCTAAGTTGTTCAAATGGCTTTATTCTGCTTTCCAGAAGAGGTTGAGTCACTGTTCCTGTACAGAACATTATAGGACAAGAGGAACTCTGCAATACTGCATGTGCTCCAGTGCACAGAGAAACACACAACCTATGCACAGCCCATCCAACTTGCCCAACATTACTGAACACAGTTGGTACTTCCTGGGAAAAGTGGTCTGGGAGGGATCTTCCCAGGAACTTCCTGAGAAAAGTGGTCTGTTTCACCGTCTATATTCTGACAATCAGGCATTTAGATGGGAGAATATAAATCAGGAGAATCTATGCAAAGCAGTGTGTGCATCTCAGCGGTGCACACACTCCAACTTAACAGAGAATTTGGTGGCTGTTACTAAATCCTGACAATGGCCAATTTACATGACCATTGTACTCATGGCAGCCTCTGAATATTCCTGCACATCAGTTCTTTGTCTGCAGCTATGGTATTATGTAAAGCTACTGCCATGCACAGAATTAAGATTTTTCCAAGCAGCTCTGAACTGTGGTTTGTCACCTGCTCATTTGGGAATTCAAACCATGGGTTGGGTTGGTTCTAAACTATGGTTAGTCATCAAGTACATCAATATCTCTAGTGTGGGACTTCGGGGCTATTGTCATTGGGCAGCCCATGATGATCCTGCTAGTCTGTTCTAGGATCTCCAAAGTGCTCAGCAGGATCAGGTGCACTAATTTAGCACACCAAACATTTCCAAATACATAATTACCTCTTTAGCTACATTAAGCACCAAGATGGTGGTGGGTTTTTTGTTTTTGTTTTTAAGAAATGTATTGTTTAGGCAAACCAGAAGATTCTTCAGTCGGAGCTTATTTGAAGAGGAACTTTTCTGCATTTAATAACTGCATGCTATTAAAATGCATTTGGAAAGTTCTCATGACTTTCCTCAACAGAATATTTACTAAGAACAGCCTTTCAATTTTGGAAGCATGTGGAATCTTGCCTACATCTTAGCCAAATACAAAAGGGCCCTTCCTTACTCAAGTGAATAAAGCTTGCCTAATTTAAAAAACAAACAAACACAGTATAAGATAGCATTCAATGTTTTTCTGGATTGTTCATGTACTCCATAGGGAATGCCTCCTTTCATCAATGGATCAGATAAGTCACGTAGAAGTATCCCAGAGTCTCTTATAAGTTTCCCGTAAGGTTTTTTTTTAATAAGCCAGCACTGACAACACATTAGCCAGGCAGTGAGCAAACCTTTCAGGAATTGGGGGTAACACTTCATCGTCCCACCTGCTAAAACACAACACTTCATTGTCCCACCTGCTGTAACACTGAGCTATGCAATTAATTGGCTTTACAATGCAGTAATTCTTAGGTTCCAACAGCTACCTAGACTCTACTTTCTGACTGACCTTGACCCTTGATCACTCTCTGCAGGTGAGTCACTGAAACTTTGCATTGAGAATTGATCAAGAGCCTGGTTACCAGTACTGCACAGCTCAAATATAGTAAAACACATCACACATATTCATTATTTATCCAAATGAAAGCAAAACAACAATAATAATTAATAATCTAAATTGAATGGTCACAACAGGAAGAGGGGTAATTCAGAAACTTCCCTCAATTCATAGCAAAAGGTCGTTTATACTAGTTTAATCAAAACCTTTAACCTCTCAATGGGCAACAATCAGTAACAGATCCAGTTATAGAAGGAATGTTTACACTCAGTTTTGAAACATAATGTTCAGAGTAGCATCACCTACCAGTGGTTCCCAGCCTTGGATCCCTAGATGTTGTTGGGCTACAACTACCATTATCCCCAGCCAACCTGGCAAATGGTCAGGAATGATGGGGGTTGTTGTCCAACATCATCTGGGGCGCCAAGGTTGGGAACCATTGCAAACCATTTTCTGGCTAGTTGAGACAGCTCATGTCTTCTTTCACATTTGTTTTTGGTTGCAGAAACCAAAATCATGGTGGTACTATGATTAGCCATTTTGTAACTACAGAGTGATATACAAATTTCCCATTCTAAATTATGCTCCTGCTATACTGTCTTTCTTGCTTTAACACTCAGTCTTCAGCCTGCCTTAAATAAAACCTGGCATATTCCCACATTTCACAACACAGATCCTATGCTGGACCTATGCATATGAAAAAAGACCGAGTGTAATATGATAAATGTAAAACTTAATGGGGAAAATAGGAGGGAGGAGGGGAAGGGAGAAACCTCATCTAGGAATGTAACCCAAAGTGTAATGACAATTTAATGGTCCAATTCATTACTTACCTTGGAGAGATTTCCCCAGGCCCTGGCCCAGCTTCCAACCATGCTTCTGTAGCAAGCGGTGTCCAATATTATCCTGACAGACAGAACAGAGAAACAAACCAAAATATTCCAATAATATATTCTTCTCTTCCACAGATTTTAAACACATGATGAACAAGATAATTTTCTACATATATGCATGCAAAAACAAAAACAAAAACTACTTATGGGCAATATATGCCCAGTAAAAGGGAAAATATATTTACATAGTAAAAAACAAAAACAAAACAAAACACCTGCTGGCAAGATTTTTCCACAGGAACAGGGTTTCAGGGAGGGTCATCACACTTTCTGATGGTGTGCTGGGCAACTTTTGTGCATAACAGGAAAAAAAGCAATGTGGGAGAAAATAAAAAATGACATTTAAAAAGCATAAAATCAAGCTAGTTATACAATCATATCCATCACCTAGAGAGCACCATTTGATTTGTGCAATGAAAAACTAACAAAGTGTTTAGTTTGGTTTTTTTTTACGTTTGTGCGTCAGACATTGAAGAGACCAAGTTATGTTATTAAGTGTCAGACTTGCCCCCACCACTAGAAACCAAAACACAATCAGAGCAAAATCCAGGCTAGACTTGATTGATTTTTTAAAAATAAAAATAAATATAACTTATATTTATATATAAATTTATATATAAATTATATATATATATATATCATGCAGCCAATTATTCAACTGAAAAAATACAGTGAGGTTAGTGAAAATACAAAATGAATTTAAAAAATTAACCAATTAAAAGGAAAAATGAGCTCAAGCACAGACTGGGTGATGCATTTCACATGTAAGCTAACAGAAACACTAAGATGTTAGAATGGAACAGGCCTAGCAACAAGTTAAAACAGCAAGGAACCATTAGTGCATGTAGGGAGAAAACACAAGCATAATGTCTCATCTTTCAAAATGAAAATGAAAATGAACTGAAATTAATGTAAGCGGAGGGGAAGTGGTGCAGCAATTCAGTGTCAGCTTTTTGTATAAGGATTAAAGAAAATAAAACGTTTCCCACTATGGTTGGGGAGATATCGGGGGCTCAGACATGCCCAGAAGCCCTGCTGTTAACTTTCTATATATGGTGATTGCCTTGATAGTAAAGTTGTGAGGAAACTCCATTCAGCATATGGTCAGAGGCAGTTCTTTCCAACTAGTCCACAGGCATAAACCCAAATTCCACATAATCTAGGATATGCATAATTAGGTCATAACTAAGGGTCCCAAGGGAAACACTGGGTTCCCAACCCCGTGTAATGTTATTCAGGAGAGCGCATGGCTTACAGGGGACAACAGGTGGGAGCTTAACTCTTCCCTGATGAGTCTCCCCTGCAACTCCCTCCCTTGCTGTTTTTAAAATTATTATTTTTCCCCACAGCTGGTCTGCAAAACAAGAAGCAAGCCCAACTAAGAAGACAAGGGGGCAGGGTGGTTAAATAAGAGAAGAGGGTATTGGGGAAAGCTTAAGCATCCCTCCTCCCTCTCACCATCCTGACCTTTGCTTCCCCCTCCCCTCCCCATCTCAGCAAACACAGGAATATCCATATGCTGAGATAATGTTTAGCTCCACTTTCAAAGTTCCAGCTCAGACTTAAACACTGAATCCAGTCTGGGATAACTCTACAGAAAAGGACATGAGAAAGGAGAGATCGGCATTGATAATTTGCCAGCCTTCCCCAATTTGCACATTAGTTTTGAAATCTGCATTGTGAGGAATGGTTCTTTCTATGCTCACCAAAATCCTCTTGTGAAGCCTGGTATATAACTGAATTTTTATTTTGAGAGAGTAAAACTAAATGCACACATGACATCTTTAATTTCATTAAGACTGCCACAGGGTTGCAAGGAAATGTACTACGGCTGTTCACATTTCTATAAATCAGTTCCACAAAATACAGCTTATTTTAAACATGTATTAGGTTGTTGAGAGATATGGGTAGGAAGGATGTTGGCTATACATACAAAAATGTTTGGGACAGGGCATATTTCAAAGAATCTAACCTGGGGTGCAGCTTATATCCCTCCCTCAATTCTTATTTAGGCAAATCACAAAGTCTTGTAACCCTGTCTATCATGCAAAAGTCTTTCCCCCTGTTTCTCATGTACCATTTGGCTGTATAACCTAATTGTAAATAAGATGGTACCACCTCTGGAACACTGAATCACACTACATCCACATATTCATCTACAATATTAAGCCAAATAAAGCTCAATTACTATGCCAGGGGCCTCATTTCATTTAAGTCACCTTTCAAAGCACTGTAGAATTTGGCTATATGCAGAAAACCTATGTAAGTAATAGAGTAAGCCCAAAATTTGTTTCCTAAATGCATCCAGGAGAGAACAATCCTATGGCTGCTAGACACTGTCTAGCGGGCCATAGGATATGCTCCATTCTGGGAACCGACCTCGAGGTCAGTTCCTGGACATCCAACCTCCCCCCTCGTCCGCGCTGCCTCAGAGACAGTGCGGGGAAGCCCCATCCTCCGCACTTGGAAGATGAGCACAGAGTGCCTGAAAAGGGGCGGAGCTGGGGGGCGTTCTGGGGTGTGGAGAGCAGAGCTTCATGTATGACACATCCAATGTGTTGTATGGCAGCTTCCTCTTCCAGCCCCCCCCCCCCACTAGACAGCCCAAAATGGCTGTCTAATGAAAAAGAGCAAGGCAGGAGAGGCGCGAAGGGAACAATCCCCCCATGCCTCTCCTGCCTTGCATTGGATAGGTGGAGGTGGCCACCTATCTACTTAGGATTGCGCCCTTAATTGCTTACATTTTATGTTCTATAGTATTTGGAATTAAAATAATGAGAACATTTTGGAGGTAGGGTTCTTGGAAAGAAGCAGTAGATGTGGTATTCTTGAAAAAAATGGGTTGGATGCAGATTAAATGAGATGCATTAAGTCCCATTGAAATCAATGGGACTGAAGTCAATCAAGACAAATTTTTCACATTTCTTTCAGTGGCACCTCAGTGCTTCTAATTTACATTAATTTAAAGGAATAGCAACAAGAAGGGAACAATAAAAAATGGAAAGCTCATGAAGCTCTTTTATGTTTTTCCTGCCTTTTCCAAAGAAAAGATAGCAATGCTGTGTTGTATATTTTTGTATCCTATTAATTATATTGGTTGGAGCCAGAAAGTTCTGTTGCTAAAAGTGCACAAAGAATTAGTTCAAATAAAAATCAAGTTTAAAAATAGCTAAGTTTTCCTGACAGCAGAAAGCAGTTTTTGGACTTACTATTATACTTTGGAGTGCCAAATGATAACCTACTTCTTCACTTTGATGTCTGAAAGCACTTCAGTGGACAAACAAAACTTTCCTTTTGTGTTGGAAAGCTAATATCAGAAAGCTAACAACAGAAGCAGAAAGTGATAAATCACAAATTTTAGAAGTGTTAATATTAACAGACAAAAACACAAGATTTTATTGAGATGTCAGTTTTGACAACTGACAGTCATTTAGTTTGTGTATAAGCAATGAATACCCCTGAGATCTGGGGCATAGCACAATGACAGAACACATGGACCTTGATTGGACGTAATGGCAGCATTTGGCAGCAATTCATGGGTAAAACAAGCCCAAGTTAACCCAAGTGCCTGGGTTCGGATGTTACAGTAATAACATGAATGTGGCATTCGTAGGTTGTTGCTGGAAACTGGAAATGGCTTGTGTGCATTAACACAAGAATTGAGCCCAAATGCCACTGTTACGTCTGAACAGCCCCATGTTTTGCAGGAATAACATCCCAGAGATTTCAGATAGCAGAGCTGGGAAATATTTCTTTGCCAAAAACCCTGGGGAGTGCCTGCCAGCCAAAGTAGAATGTACTGGGCTAGATGGACCCATGGTCTGATTCAGCATAAGGCAACTTCATATGTAAGTGTGAGTGTAATATGTGTGTCTACATGTATGTGCATTTTAGCCTTCAAACCTACACACACTTACCCAGTACTAAGTCCCACTGAAATCAATGGGGTTGACGTCTGAGTAAACATGTATAGGATTGTACAGTTAGTGTGGTAATGGTTAGGAGGAAACTTATTTTTATTCACAGAAGTGGGACCTGCAACAAAAGTGTTGCAGCATGTCCTCACCCACTTTCTGTTTAGGTTTCCAGCCAGCTATGCCTTCCTTGTGAAAGTATAAACTATTAGGGGTTCAAGCAAACCAATCATCCCACCCATTTTCTTTAGCTTTTTTCTCCAAGTGACACCTAACATTATGTGGCTTCTGGTGCCCAGTGCGCATGCTCAGCCCTCAATGGGCTGGTTTTGGGGGCAGGGATTGCCCCCTTTGGGTGGTGGGGTTTTAGATTGTACTTCTGCAAATCCTGTATATCCCCCCAGCAAATGCTTTTGTTCTCAGTAGTGCCCCCCCCCCCATTTTAGCTCCATTTCTGTTGGCAGGGGGCACAGAGTTCACTCTTAGAGGGAGTGATGCAACTTTTAATATTGTAAGATGCAGCATCTTTTGGCTAAGCTGTTAAGTAAAATATATCCATACCAGGTTGACCAGAAACACTGACAGAAAACAGCTGCATTTGTATCCCACTCCTGCTAAAGGAAACAGTCACTGCCCAGATGAGACATTGTGCTAAATGTGTTGTGTTATGAATGCACTAAAAAGAAACAGACAAATGAAGCCGTTATGCTATTTCCAAAAGCGGTGCAGGTGGAGTGAAAGCATTTCCATACGAACCTGGCTTTAAAAACTGGGCTGTCAAAAGAACAGTTAAACGTAACACAAAGTAAGAAACTGTCCAACCAACTAATGGTAAGTTGATTTTTAACTCGTTTGTTTTGTTTTCAATTCACTGCTTGCAAGTAATGTACTTATTAAAGAAGAATGGAAGCATAAAATAAATACAAAACCAGTTGGGAATTTTAAGCACTGTGACTGACATAGTGAAGTTGGGGGGATTGGGGGGGGGGGAGAAAAACAAACATTAGAAGGAAGAGAAAAAATGAAGGATGGTTGTACACATTAGCACCGCACTTACCAAGCCACTCAAGAGGCTGTGTATGCTTCAAGATATAAGAAGTTAAAGCAAGTTTCCAGCCTATATCCATCCCAAGATTTTAAGGTGATGCACAAGCAACTCTTCACTCATTAAAGTGAGCATTCAGAGCAATGAGAGGTACAACAGTTTTTACAGGCTGTAGGTTCCTTAATTAGACTTCTTTAAGGCAGTGATGAGTAGTGCCCTACTGAGTACAGTTTGGCTTTTGAGGGAAGAGGGACAAGAAGATGGCTTGTGAATACAATGTTAAGGTTAAATTGGTCACAGAAAGATCCTTGTCCCACTCAACGAAGTCTGAGAGGTACCGCTATTATCTCTTGAGTGGCTCCATAAGGAATGCTGACTGTGCATAAAATAATCTATAAGCAGGAAGACTAAGTGCTATAAATGGTGATCCCATGCAAAACAGGAGCCCCCCCCCCAAAAAAAAGATTCCCCAAACAAAACCCTAGAGTTTACCGCATATGACACAATTAAGGGACGAGAGAAAGCCCAAGAGTAGTGCTACATCATTCAGCAAATCTAGAAAGCACAGTATTTATAGTGCTTAGCAACATATGAGCTGCTGCTAAATGTCAAATCAGCAGCCCTGGCAAGTTACACACTTTGGATCCAGGGGAGTCCACAGATCGATCTATCTATCTATCTATCTATCTATCTATCTATCTATCTATCTATCTGCAGTGCGACAAAAGCTACTGATTAGCCCCTTCTCTTTTTCTACCCCACAAAGTGGGCTTGGAATGAATTAACTTTGACTAGCATCAACATGCCTAGAGTAATCATAAGACACAATAATAATATGCAGCATGACATCTTTGCTGGGGAGGACAGAGGGAGAAGATAGAACTAGAAAATCTAAATTAGTAACAGATTAAGACAGCCTCGTTTCCATTTGAGATGCGGACAGCCTACTTTTCTGGCACGAATGGCGGGAAGATGCACTGTCTGTTCACTCACTCTAGGACTGGGACTGCTACTGTGGTCTTTTGCCAGTATGTATTGCTACAACCAAATCAACATAATTGCACTGAAAATTGGGAGCTGGTTTCAAGTTGTGGTCAATGAAGAGCTTTGGAGAAGGCCTGAGAATTCTAACAAGTTTTCTCCACATTGTTTCATATTGTTTCACATAGCCACCTTCTGGCTACAACCCCTGTGGCACATCAATAGGGCAGCAGATAACTTAGGATACGCTACATCTAGCCAGACTTATCATGCAATAAAGTTAAAGGGCAGGAAAGGAAGGCAGTCTGGAGGCAAACAGCCCCTGTTTTCTGCAAAGGGAAAGAGATGGTAGGGGCAGTTTGCCTCTATGCTCAAGAACGTTCTTGTGGGAAAAAACTTTGCCCTTTTTCCCCAAGTGGCTCTATCTCTAAGAGGATCTGTGCAATACATGGGAACTATCTCTGCATCCTCCCCCACCAGAACTGAACCTGGCAGGTCCCAAGAGGTATCCGGTAGGGATTCAGGTTGTGCTCCAGCACTGACTAAAGGAGGGGCAACAGGGAAATCAGTCTGCCCAGATAAGCCAAAGCACTGAAGTGGTACTGCCTCATCCTTAAGAAGCATTCAAGTCAGGCTTGCTCTGAGCCACAAGTGGACTCAGCATCCACATTCCCTGTAACAGATCACCTGCACGTTACTCCCGTCTCCCAACTTGACAGGAAGTGAGTTCAACATTCTTCTCCCTACTCTGTAAATATCCCTCATTCATGATGGGTATTTACTAAGTGTGTAAAAACTGATTCTTTCAAGCATTTAAGTGTGCAAAAGTTTTTACCATTTTTATCGAATTAATCCACACTATCAACCAGCATTGTACCAGAGGATGGGAGACACATGCCCAAAGTTCAATGCGGTGATCTGTAGACTCCCAAACCAACCTTTTCCAGTCACTATCAAGTTCCATGTTGTAGCAATACAAGTCAGGATCCCCTCAAAAGATAATGCTGCAGAGCCACACGTGAATTCAGCTGTGTTCCCAAGCAAAGCCATTCCCCAGACAGATTTCCAGGAGTATCTGTGCTTCCCCTTGGGCTTTACATAGCTTCCAAATCCAAGAGAACGCAACTTAGAAGCTTGAATCCACTTATGTTTTAGTAGTCTTTACTTACTACCGTTAAGCCCTTGTAGTAAATCCATTTTACATTTCCAGCTGAAAATTGGATTTTATTTGCTGCTAGAAAGAAAAAAAAATCAGTTTTCAACATTGAACAGTAAAAGGCAATATTCTGTGCTATACTGCTTCTTGAAGGTGAGCATAAATGCTTTAAGCAATGTTCTTTAATCTTGCAACAACTACAGCACATAAACTATAACTGCAATCAGAGCACACAGAACATTAAGCCTTTGAAAATGTTTCACTTTTCCTCACATGTTCTAGTCACACTAGAAAACAAACTCTCTAAAAGCAGTCCAAAGCAGTTGAGAGTCCACTTTCCTAATCGGTACTCTTAAAGAGACTAAGGTTGCAATCCAAGTAGATTACACTTTAAAACTTTCTACTTCATTGATTAAACAAGTATTTGGTTTTTTGTTTTTAAAAAAACTGAACAAAGCCTATGGGTTCAATATGTAATACAGTCATACCTAGGGAGGTGGTGGGCTCTCCCACACCGGAGGCATTCAAGATGAGGCTGGACAGCCATTTGTCAGGGATGCTCTGACTTGGATTCCTGCATTGAGCAGGGGGTTGGACTCGATGGCCTTGTAGGCCCCTTCCAAACCTACTGTCCTGTGATTCATCTAAGTAGTCAGGCAATTTTTAGGCACAGCCACTTGGTAGAACTATATATGACTCTATGAGACTTCTGCTTTTCTTTTCTTTTCTTTTCAAGAGTGGTTGCCCTCTAAATTGATTACATATTTTATTGCCTCCTTTTACAACTAGGATTAACACCCTGGTCAACTGACCATGGTCAAATAGTCCATGAAGCCAAGAATGCCACTGTGTAGGTGGTAGCTTATCCTGATTTCATTATGGCAATTTTTATTAGAAAGGGCAGGAGTGAGGGCTGCTTGCTCCTTAGACCTGTGGCAGTCAGAAGCAAGCCAGTCTTCTGCTGGCCACCTGCTATAACTGCAGGCATCTCCAGACTGAAACAGGAACACAAGCACTCATCAGTGGCAAAAGTCACTGCCTAGGACAACCCATGACTCCATCTTGCTTGCTGCCAAGAAGCACCACCTCCATGTGACTTGGCTGTCTGCTTTGCAACACTCCTGTTTATGGGACTGGACTCAGGGTTAGAGAAAATAGCCAGCTGAAAGTAAAAACACATGAGGTACTGCTGCAAGTGACACATTAAATTATGGTAAGTCAGGAACAGCCAAAATCTTTTTTGCTGTTCTAATAAATGCTTTTTTTTAAAAAGAAGTACCCTTTATTTGACAATATCTGGCCAGTCAATTGACCAAATCTTTTCTGTCTGGTCAAATGCTCAACTCTATTTGAAATACTCACAAGTTTACCTTAAGACCTCTAACAAATGCTCATGGTTGTTCCACCAGATATTGTTTAAAATAGCTCTACCTTTCCCAACCAAGCAAGAAGTGCTGCAACACCTAAAAGGGTAATTTGACTCACTGATTATAGGCAGGAGAAAGAAGAGTTTTGGTATGAATTGAAAAGTCAGTGTGGTCCTAAAAAACTGAGGTGGGCTTTGACCTCCAAGAACTGGATTCAAATTCCTTTTCATCTAATGGCTCATTTGAACAATCCATTCTCAGAGTAAACTGGGGTTAAAGATAATGAGATGGATCCAGACTAAGACCTGATTCGCATGGCATGATAAGCCAGGGTTCCCTCAGAACCCTGTCTTTTTGTGTATGAGCACTGCTGCCTGGTCACTCCTGGTGTAAGCGGGAGCAGCTAAACAAACTATGGACCTTTGGTTCATGATCTGTCTAGCAAGACGTGCAAACCCAGACCTCTGGCTTGTCTCTCCCCAAACAAGCCGGAGAAACAACCCATGGTTTGCTATTAGGTTACACTGCTTGTAAACAATACAACACTGCTCAGAAACAATGTAATGTGTGAACCCTCCCTAAGCTAGTTACATTTAGTTCCCACTGAAATCAATGGAACTTAAAGTAGGCCATGACTAACCAATTCATTTCAAACGTACTTCTATTCAACTAACTTAATCTGGATCTCACCAACTGTGAGAACAAGCATTCCAGGTTGTTGCAAAAATTCACCAAGGCTAAAGTGTTTGCACACTAAAAGTCTTGCATACAGATTTTAAAGTCTCCACACTCCTGAGGAAAATTCTGAACTCAAAACAGGTTTTTAAACTTTTGGGCATACTGCTTATAAAAGTAATGTATTTACTTGTATTTAAATGGTTAGGCCTCATCTGGAGTACTGTGTCCAGTTCTGGGCACCACACTTTAAGAAGGATGCAGACAAACTGGAGAGGGTTCAGAGGAGGCAACAAACTTGATCAGGGGACTGGAAACAAAGCCCTATGAAGAGAGACTGAAAGAACTGGGCATGTTTAGCCTTGAGAAGAGAAGACTGAGGGGAGATACGATAGCGCTCTTCAAGTACTTGAAAGGTTGTCACAGAGAGGAAGGCCAGGATCTCTTCTTGATCATCCCAGAGTGCAGGACACGGAAGAATGGGCTCAAGTGACAGGAAGCCAGATTCCAGCTGAACATCAGGAAAAACTTCCTGACTGTTAGAGCAATACGACAATGGAACCAATGACCCAGGGAGGTGGTGGGCTCTCCCACACTGGAGGCATTCAAGATGAGGCTGGACAGCCATCTGTCAGGGATGCTCTGACTTGGATTCCTGCATTGAGCAGGGGGTTGGACTTGATGGCCTTGCAGGCCCCTTCCAACCCTACTATTCTATCATTCTATGATTCTATGCTTATTTTGCAGATCTATGGGTCAGAATCAAACATTTAGGTGCCTGAGATTCTTCCACAGTTGCTACACACATTGATTACATTACAATGAGACAGTCCTAAGAGATCAAATGAGGCTTTCCTATTATCTGCTAGTGAAGGGATAGAGCTCCATGCACTGAATCAGTTCCTTCTGGCATAGGCAGCAATGGGAGCCCTGTGAGCATGTGTTGTAGAATAATTTGTCCTGTACTAAGATTGTCAGGACGGCACACAATACCGCTCCAGTGCTAACTATTCCATGACATTTGCACAGAGGGAAGCTGGCTTTGCATTTCAATTGAGGTGTGTGAGCGTGCGCGCGTACCTGCGCGCGCACACACGCAGGCACACACACACAAGGCTGAATAATTCAACAGAATCAAATGCAGTTACATAATACCATCCTTCCCACCCGCTCTGCAGCATTATTTCATGTGTCATCAATGACTGCCATGCCTAATTCTAGCATCATGCCAGCACGGTAAGACAGATACTGAATGCAGTGTTCACTGGACCAGAAGAACAGAAATAAGAAATGAGGGGAGGAGAAGGAGGAGGAAAGGAAACCCTAGAAAAGAAATTAAAAATGCAGACCGTGCAAATACAAACCAGGTCATGGCTGCTTAGCTAATTTGGGCCAACTGCTGTGGAAGAAAAGTCGAACACCCCAAGTTGGGTAAATTTCTGTGAACATCTCAACACGCACACAAATATACACACAAACACCAATGTACTACACAAGAAAGCGTGTGTGTGTGTGTGTGTGTGTATGCGTGTGTGTGTGCGCATATAGGTGTGTGTGGATGTCTATACATGCGTGCATGAGTGCACGCACGTGCACACACACACACACACACACACACACACCTTTTTTCTTAATGCTACAGGGTTTTTAAAAGCATTCATGAACTCAATGGGACTCAAAACAGTCTACAGCCACTATTCTCTAGACAAAAGCATGAATACTGCTGGATTAAGTTAAAAGCTGAAGTTGCTTTTGAGCAGCGCCAGAGCTGTCTGTGCTAATGACCGAAGTGGAGAGCAACGTGAGTAAGAACAAGGTGGGTATTTCCCTAGCAAAAGGCAAGGAGCAAGTGCTGTGTCTGGAGTAGTGCTGACCCCAAGGACGAGAAAACTGGCCAGCATCACTGGCCAGCACAATGAGGGCCAAACTTCACTGTCATTCTGATACTATCACCAGACAAAGGTTCATATGTCCTTGCTCCCCTCCCTCAAATAACAACCTTAGACAACCTAGCTTTGCAGCAGTGGAGAACGTGGAGGAGCAGCACACTGTCAGGGATCAAAAGCTCCAAGATTCTTCAGAAAGATTCTAGAATCTAATGGAGTTGTTGCCTTACATTTGGTTTTAAGAGCTGATGAACAGATATGCTCCCCCAATATCTGCATAATGCTGCTAGCCTGCACAACAGGCACAGGAGGGCTGTGTGCAGCCTCTTGGTGTGGGATTAGTTCAGCATTATTCCAGTTATAGGGAGGGCTTGCCCACTGTCTAAACTCTTCTTCAGGGACCTTACCAATCTTGGACAACATGAACAGCATGTGGACAACAGTCCCAACGGTCATGTTTGCTTATCATCCTTTTCATGCCATAAGTCTGGTCATAGTGCAAAAAACTACAAGGACAATTATGATTTCAGGGAGAGGGAGGAAAGGGGAGAAGAGGCAGAGGCTTAGCAAGCCCAACACTGCCCAGAGGTTGCTTATAGTAACAGCTTGGGGAGAGGGATTGTTTAGTTTTCATTTCCATAGCTTTATTCACAACATTTTGTATGTATCCATCTCAGTTTTTCAACTGCTACTTCAATGAGGTTACAGCCAACTGCAAATATTAAATGCTGAATCTCAAAGAGGTCTGTAGGCAGCAGAAACTACAGCTATTCCATGTTGGTGGGAGAAAACAACACACAGATGTGGCATGAGGAGTCAAAAACCTGAGATGCTTAAAAGGAAAAGCAAGCAAAAAAGCAGCTCTTCTGTTTCCTGTCTGCAGCCTTTTGCCAGAAAATTCAGATAAAAGCAATAAAACACCAATGTTTTTATTGTTGCCATAGGCAACTTAAAAAAAAACTTTTGACTGCAACTTATTTATATTGAATTCTTCCCAATGCAGCCATGTTTGCTCTGCATTCTCCTTCCCTGTGCTAACAAAAATTTACATTAAGGAGGACCAGACTACACTTTACTCCTCAATTTTCACTGAAGTCATAAATAAAAACAAGTTGTATATTCAATATTTGGCAAATTCAGCTGTTATAAATATGCATTACTATCTGTAATAATTAGTATCACAATCTATTTTCTTTTTTGTATATATAAAAAAGCTTCTTCGATAAGTAGTGACCTGCCTCATTTTCATATTAATGCAAGTCATGCAAATATCTTTTAGAACACACACCCCTGAATTTCTTAATCTAAAAATAAGATCTTAAGTTGGCTAATGGAACTGCTCTCGCATCACAGAACAGGCAAAGACCTGCTGAGGGCTTGAGAGTAAAAAGCAATTTCTTACCGATTCTATAGGTTTGTCTAAGGATGCCTGCTCAATCTCCAAGTGTCCCTCTTCATACTGATCAAAGTGATTACCCTGCAAGAGAAGAACCACACATTATTTCCCCATTGGGCACAAATAATTATGCACAGTTAATGCTAAAAGGTCCATAAAAAATTACGGTCCATAGTTTCCTTCCCATTTAGAAACCCACTCCCTCACTTGATCGTGATGAATTTTTGCATTTGCTCCGCATTATCAGGGTTTGTTATTTTCATTTCACCTAGATGGAACCATCAGATATAGCCAAGGATTCATAGGCATCACTTTCAGAGGAAAAACAATGCTCTGAGGATCCCAGACATTTTCAGGATCATTCCAGATCCTTAGAATAATCTTATCCTGATGAGCATCTAATCTGGTTTACATTGCATCAATAACAAGGCAGAATCCATAACACTACAACAGTTCCAACTGTTTTATTGTACATAAAATGTCAAGATCACCTACTGACATTTCAAATCACTCAATAACATTAATTGCTCAATAGAGCAACCCAGACAGCTTAATGTTAGCTACGTTGCACCACCTGTTCAAAGCAATATGGCTGTATTACATCCTGAGAATTTCTCCCACTTATAGGGTGAGCTTCCAATGATTCTTCAAGCATCAAGATGGAGAAAGGTTCACAAAACTCAAAAGCTTGCATTATCACTTTACAAACCCCCCTGCTTTGCTCATCTTTTTAAAAAAAATCGGAGTGGTCTCACCCACCTGTGATATTACAGTTCAAGTACAGAACTTTGCACCCTCAGAATTTCAGCTTTCTTTTTAAAAACAACAACAGTGAAGTTTCTAGCTTTTGTGATAGACAGAAAAACCTTGGGGACATGTGTAGCCATGTTCAGGGCCATCTCTAAAGTTGGGGGAGGGTGCAGAGGAGAAGAGAATGAGAAAGCTTGCTGGTTTTCTGCGTATGGAGACTAAGACTCAGAACAAGTTGTTATCCCTTTCTTGCAACTACTCGTCACACATCCCTACCCATATAGACCACCTATCCTTGACTGCCATATCCTCTGCCACTCCCATACTTACTAGTCCTTGCTCAGAATCTGCAGGTTCCACCCCCCCACACCTGGATATTTGAAAGATAAATAAAATTTCAAATTCATATTTCTATTTCACTTCAGTCTACAGAGTATATATTCTTACTTCATTTATTTTCACAGCCACCCTATGACCTAATAGAATCTCTTACAAATATGAGCTGATTTTCACCCATTTGGTGGTCATTTGGAAATGTGGAGAAAAATGATGGTCTAGGTCTTCACACTAGCACTGCCATACACCCTGCCCTTTTCTGCTTATATTCTATTAGCCACAAGACTCAAAGAAATAACACACACACAACATCGGACAATATATTGCTGATATACAATGAACTGAACTGTGCTCACTGAACTTAATTCCTAAACTGTTATCCCAAATTGTACTTCCAATATTCTTTATCCTGGATTTAAAGTAAATAGCAGTTATGCCTATTGTGAAGGAGAGCTGGAACTAGTTCCAACTATCCTGCAAGGTAGGACAAGCCACTTCTAGCCTCAAGTTCCCAAAAGACACCCAGTAGCCACCCTTCCAGGCCAAAAGGCACTGAATTTAGCACTGAGGTTATCCAGAAGGAACCACACCAACTTGAAGTTGAGTAGATGTTGATTTAGAAGAGTAGGGTAAAGGGAAAGGGAAGGGTGGAGGTAGTAGATTATACAGAGGATTACAAAGCTGAAATACTCAAAAAAGAAACCCTTATGAATAGGGAGCCTTTTAGCAGCACACCCAAGCAAAATAACAAAAGCTGTCTAACCCATCCTTGTACACACTGAAGTAAGGCCTCCCTGGATTCAGTCCAGCAATCCGGACAGGTCCAAAGACTACCATAACAAGGGGAGACAACCACACCTTTGCTTCAGCTCCTTTTAAGGCTCAGCCCTGGCAACCCAAGGCAGATTTCCCCCAGCCAATCCCCAGCCCTGTCCCTGGGTTCCCCACCCTTACCCCAGAAAGAGGCAGGAGCTTTCCACCAAATTCAGCTGTTATCACTTTCCCAGTTAACCAAGACTGAGCCTGGTCTTGAGCTCTGGGACCAAGGACCTTCCCAGATAACACACAGGTGGTTGCATCGTATGTGAGAGCAAGGCCTAGCTTCATGATGGAGGAGCAGGCCTGCATTTTTGACACCTGTGCCTGAATCTGATGGATAAAAGTTCATGCTGCAATAATCCAGTTGACCTATGATGTTCCAGCACATATTTTTTTCAACATTTAAGATGATAGAATTTATTAAAAGGAACAATAGTAAGAGTTTAAAAGCAAAGGAGGAGGGGGATTATTCTTCAGAGCCTGCAAGTCTCCACACCCCTTCGATATTTCTTCATTAACAGCCTTCAATTTGCCATTAATGGTTGAGCTCCCATTTGCATGACTGGGCATATTATTGCATAACCCAGTCTGAAGAATCAAAGAACATTACAAACTGTTAAGATCAAGAATGCTAGGTACTTCAGAAGGGAGTTCTTTACACAACGTGCCAGTGACCACAGATGCCAGGGCAGTCTGAATTCTATTTTAAGAAGTTACATATGCATGATTCTAGTCCTTGTTGTTGTTCAGTCGTTAAGTCGTGTCCGACTCTTCGTGACCCCATGGACCATAGCACGCCAGGCCTTCCTGTCCTCCGCTCTCTCCCGGAGCGTGCTCAAGTTCATATTCATTGCATCCGTGATGCTGTCTAGCCATCTCATCCTCTGCCGTCCCCTTCTCCTTTTGCCTTCAATCTTTCCCAGCATCAGGGTCTTTTCCAGAGAGTTTTCTCTTCGCATTAGGTGGCCAAAATATTGGAGCTTCAGCTTCAGTGTCTGTCCTTCCAATGAGCACTCAGGGTTGATTTCCTTTAGGATGGACTGATTTGACCTCCTGGCAGTCCAGGGCACTCGTAACAGTCTTCTCCAGCACCACAGTTTGAAAGCATCCATTCTTCGGCACTCAGCCTTCCTTATAGTCCAGCTCTCACAGCCATACATTGCTAATGGGAAAACCATAGCTTTGATTGTACGAACCTTTGTCGGCAAGGTGATGTCTCTGCTTCTGACTATGCTGTCTAGGTTTGCCATAGCTTTCCTCCCAAGGAGCAAGCGTCTTTTAATTTCAGGGATACAGTCACCGTCTGCGGTGATCTTGGAGCCCAAGAAAATAAAATCTGTCACTGCTTCCATTTCTTCCCCTTCTATATGCCAGGAAGTGATGGGGCCAGATGCCATGATCTTAGTTTTTTTAATGTTCAGTTTCAAACCAGCTTTTGCACTCTCCTCTTTCACCCTCAATAAGAGGCTCTTTAGATCCTCTTTGCTTTCTGCCATTAGGGTGGTATCATCTGCGTATCTGAGGTTGTTGATAATTCTCCCGGCAATCTTAATTCCGACCTGTGATTCATCCAACCCGGGGTTTCGCATGATGTACTCTGCATATAAGTTAAATAAGCAGGGCGACAATATGCAGCCTTGTCATACTCCTTTCCCAATTTTGAACCAAGCGGTTGTTCCATGTCCAGTTCTTACTGTTGCTTCTTGACCCTCGTACAGGTTTCTCAGGAGACAGGTAAGGTGGTCTGGTACTCCCATCTCTTTAAGAATTTGCCACAGTTTGTTGTGATCCACACAATCAAAGGCTTTAGTGTAGTCAATGAAGCACAAATAGACGTTTTTCTGGAATTCTCTTGCTTCTCGGTTTTCTGGGTTCACATGCTGCTGAAGCCTAGCTTGCAGGATTTTGAGCATCACCTTGCTGGCATGTGAAATGAGCGCAATTGTGCGGTAGTTTGAACACTCTTTGGCATTGCCCTTCTTCGGAACTGGAATGTAAACTGACCTTTTCCAGTCAGGTGGCCACTGTTGAGTGTTCCAAATTTGTTGGCATATTGAGTGCAGCTCTTTAATAGCATCGTCTTTTAGGATTTTAAATAGCTCAGCTGGAATACTGTCATCTTCACTAGCTTTGTTGTTAGTAATGCTTCCTAAGGCCCACTTGACTTCGCTCTCGAGGATTTCCGGCTCAAGTTCAGTGACCGCACTCTCACGGCTATCAGGGACATTCAGATCTTTCCTGTATAGTTCTTCTGTGTATTCTTTCCATTTCTTCTTAATCTCATCTGCTTCTGTTAGGTCCCTGCCTTCTTTGTCCTTTATCATGCCCGTCTTTGCACAAAACGTTCCCTTGAGATCTCCGATTTTCTTGAAGAGATCTCTAGTCTTTCCCATTCTGTTTTCTTCGATTTCTTTGCATTGTTCATTTAAAAAGGCCTTCTTGTCTCTCCTTGCTATCCTCTGGAACTCTGCATTCAGTTGGCTATATCTTCCCCTTTCTCCCTTGCTTTTCGCTTCCCTTCTTTCGTGAGCTACTTGTAAAGCCTCATCAGACAGCCACTTGGCTTTCTTGCATTTCTTTTTCTTTGGGATGGATTGCTGCCTCCTGAACAGTGTTACGGACCTCCGTCCATAGTTCCTCAGGCATTCTGTCTATCAGGTCTAATCCCTGAAATCTATTCCTCACCTCCACTGTATATTCATAAGGGATATGATTGAGGTCATACCTGAATGGTTTAGTGGTTTTCCCTACATTCTTCAATTTAAGCTGAAATTTTGCAAGAAGCAGCTCATGGTCTGAGCCACAGTCAGCTCCAGGTCTTGTTTTTACTGACTGTATAGAGCTTCTCCATCTTTGGCTGCAAAGGACATAATCAATCTGATTTCGATATTGACCATCTGGTGATGTCCATGTGTAGAGTCGCCTCTTGTGCTGTTGGAAAAGAGTGTTTGCTATGATCAGCATGTTCTCTTGGCAAAACTCTATTAGCGTTTGTCCTGCTTCATTTTGTACACCAAGGCCATGCTTGCCTGTTATCCCGGTGATTTCTTGACTTCCTACTTTAGCATTCCAATGCCCTATGATGAAGAGGACATCTTTTTTTGGTGTTAGTTCTAGAAGGTGTTGTAGGTCTTCATAGAACCGATCAAACTCAAGCTTCTTCGGCATCAGTGGTTGGGGCATAGACTTGAATTACTGTGAGGTTGAATGGTTTGCCTTGGATTCGTACTGAGATCATTCTATTGTTTTTGAGATTGTACCGCAGTACTGCTTTTCCCACCCTTTTGTTGACTATGAGTGCTACTCCATTTCTTCTAAGGGATTCTTGCCCACAGTAGTAGATATGATGGTCACCTGAATTAAATTCGCCCATGCTTGTCCATTTTAGTTCGCTGATTCCCAAGATGTCCATGTTCAATCTTGCCATCTCATGTTTGACCACCTCCAGCTTACCTTGATTCATTGATCTGACATTCCAGGTTCCTAAACAATATTGTTTAGCATCGGATTTTCTTTTCACCACCAGACACATCCACAGCTGTGTCCTTTCGGCTTTGGCCCAGCCGCTTCACTCTTTCTGGCACTACTTGGAAATTCCCTCTGCTCTTCCCCAGTAGTATATTGGACACCTTACAACCTGAGGGGCTCATCTTCCGGCGTCATATCTTTTAGCCTTGTGATATGTTCCATGGGGTTTTCTTGGCAAGAATACTGGAGTGGGTTGCTCCAGTGGACCACATTTTGTCAGAACTCTCTGCCATGACCTGTCCGTCTTGGGTGGCCCTGCACGGCATAGCTTATGGCTTCACTGAGTTACGCAAGCCCCTTCGCCACAACAAGGCAGTGATCCATGAAGGGGGATTCTAGTCCTACAGAAGGCTAATAAGACAGACATGATTAGCCATGTCTGTGACAAATAAGAACTCCCCCTCAGATGAATCCCCATTCTCTTTTAAGCCTTAAAATGCTTCTGGTTCTTTAAGATTAGATGGGAGATAAAGCTCCACACGCAACCATCTCACATCCCCGTTTAACATGTGGCTGCATTCTTCCTTCCGGACTTAAGGGGGCATGACAGTATAGACACATAGACTGGGTTTGGATGACACATTAACCTATGATGGTTTATTTAACCCATGATGGGTTTATTTAACCCATGGCCGGTAGCGTGTTGTCTGTGAGCTGTTTTCCAATACATGATGGTTTATTTACCCAACATAAGCCACCCTGGTAACTCACTGTCTGCTGTAAGGGTTATTTAACTCATTATGGCTTAGTGTGTCGTCTGTTGCATAGTATGCGTTAAATTGCTCACCTACAGAGTTGCTTGGTAAGAGCGGTCAAAAGCACTGCCACTGCTCTGTTCCTATCAGGCGATCTCTGTTTCTGAGATCTGCCTAGCAACAGCTTGCGCCGTTGTTTCCCTTGCTGCCCTGTTACAGACAAACTCCTTCAGAGAAGCGTTCTGCAAACTGCCAAAGTGTCTTCCACCTGCGTACCGCCCCCAAACTTTCCCATGTTGTACAATCCCCATATTTCCCACAGAGAGGCATAGCCATGCGGGGTTTTCGCTGTGCATTGGGTGCCTCCCTATGAGGGGAACCTGTGCATGAAATTTCCTCCCATTACTGCAAACTTTCAAGGGTGTAGAGCTGCCCCCCGCTTTAGGTGCAATATTTAGCGACCCCAGTTTTAAGCAAGCCAAAGAAGCTAAATAAGATCAATTTGCCATTTTGTATGACAATAAACAGTTTCTTTTTATTCTGTGTTGTTGCTTTGTTGTTTGCAAGCGGAGAGAGGCTTGGACACTGGGGTGACAGGGCAGGAGTAACAGTTGGTGGGGGGGAGCAAAGGCGGAGGAGGTGCAGGAAGGGAACTACGGGAAAGGAAACTATCTGCTCCAATGCACTTTTCTACTGAACGTCAAAGTTGCACAATCATCCAGTAATTCATGTGGTGGCTCCCCATGAGCATACCCCGCATATAAATTTTCACCCCATTCCAACGAACACTCAAGGAGTTAGAGCCCCCCCCCTTTTGGTGCACATGGCCAGAGATAAGGGAAGGGCTTGGAAAACCAGTTTGGGAAGCGGGGGGGGGGGCGATTGGGAAGGAAAGTCATGAGAATTGGGGTGATGCAGGGTGGGTGGGGCAGTGGGGGTGCGGGGAGGCGGCTAAGGATCGATGCTGCATAGAGAACGACAGGGAGCCACAGAGCCAGCAGAAGCTGACCCTCGCGCAAAGCCAGCCAATCAGAGGGAGGCACGTGACGTAGCAGTGGTGCAAGGGATGGTGGGATATGGTTTCCACCACGAAGGAAGCTGGGACACCTGCCCGGCCAGGCAGGAGGACTACACAGGGAGGACGGGAGAGGGGGTGGGGGAAAATAAGCTACGTAGGGTAGCTTATCTGTCTGATTGTGTGATGGGCACGGTGGGCTATTTTTCAAAATAAGCTACTGTGAGTAGCTTATAAGTCACCATGGCTTAAAGTGACATGTGAACCCACCCATAGTTTGAACAAAAGGGAATACATGCACATGTATCCTGCAGGTTATTGATTGTATGGGGAAGGCATTCCATACTCTACAACTTCAACATAATGCAGAGCCAAATGATAAGCCAAGTGTTCTTAAAACAATGGTATAATCCAAACAATGTTTAAAATTCAGAATTATCCTGTATCTTAACACCAAAGGGGGGAAACGAATGTTTAGAAACATAATTGCTCATCAAGGCAAAGGTCAATGGGGCCCACCAAAATGGCTTTGGTAAGTTTAATGCTTGCTTGCATTGTATGTATGAACCAAAATCTGTTTTGAGGCTAGACATTAGAAAAACTGTTGCAAGGCAAAAAGGTTTTGTGAACCAGAAGTATTAGTGTACAATGTCATGTTAAGAACGGTACAAGAGGAACTAGAGAGGAACCGACTGTGGGGTTTTCCCTATGAGGAAAGACACAGACACTAACAGAAAAAAAACACAAGAATTGAAATTCAGAAATTTGGGAAATATTCTTTAGAACAAAGAACCTAAACACCAAGTCACCTCATTACTCAGAAGGGAATAGCCCTAAAAAGATGAGGAAAGGTCCTCAAAAGAGCTGGACCACTGCTAAAGGAACAGTTATTAAGGTTTCCATATATCACAATGGGTGTGAATTTTAAAATATCTGGCAAAGAAAGAGTGTATAAAACCTGACCTCGCATTAGTTTTGGGGTCTGCTTCTGTAATCAAGAAAACTAGTGGTTTCCACAGCCCTAGATTCTTGAGGGAAGTAGTCCTTTGCCAGCAAATATTTGTAAGCGTGTACTGTTCTTTCTTTTATCTTTGGATCAAGGGTGTATGGCAGGGGACCTCCAACGGCACCCACAAAGCTTTCCGCTCCCTGCCCCTTGAAAAAAAATTGTTTTTAATAAAAACCTTAGAAAACGTTAGGGTATTTTTCCTTTTCCTTTCTAGCCTGTAGCCTTGCTCTTTCTCTCCCCTCTATCCCTTTGCCTTGCTATTTTCCCCTCCTTCTCAGCCTCTAGCCTCACTCTTTCTCTGCCCCGCTCCCACCTCTTTAGCTCACTTTTGACTAGCCAGGCCCCCACAGCAGCCACTGTGTGACTAGCCACATTCTCCATGGGAGCCATTTTGTGGTGGTGCCCACAGCAGTTTCTCAAATTCCCAAATTTGCCCACGGGTCCAAAAAGGTTGAGGATCCTTAGTATATGGTGTGTGTGTGTGTGTGTGTGTGTGTGTGTAAGTGCGGAATTGTCTTTCCTAAGTAATAAATTGTACTCCTTCTATCCATTTGTTGCTTGTGGTTCAGTACTTTCCAATGCCAACAGCAAGCCACATTCTAGTACCTTTAGCCGGACACAATAGGCAGGGTGGAGGAACCTGCAGAAACTCTAGGATAGCTTCTTGACTGGGCAAGGATATTCTGGATATCTTTAAGATTGTTGAGTGACATATTAGGCAAGGGACTTCTATAAAGTCCTTTTAAATTAAACTATTCATACTATTTCAGCAAGGGATCTGTCTATAATCCTTTTACATTGAACAACAATATCAACTGGGCAAGGATCTAAGGATCGTTTAAATTATTCCCATATACCCTACTTTTCCTGCCCTTGTTCTCTCCTACAGGCAGCTATGTGCTGTGGACACAAAGAATAATGCTACTTGCAGTTGCCCATCCCATCTCCCTCTCTATCTTCTATGAAGAGGAGGAGAACTGAAGAAACTCGGGTAAGTAACATGGCGGAATCACTACCCCATGGACCTTTATTTACAAAGCTAGAACATAGGATATACCAAGCCAGATCTTTGGTCTGTCTGGCTCAGTACTGGCTACCCTGACTGGCCAGTGACTGTCTGGCTCAGTGACTGGCTACCCTGACCCACCTCCAGTGGGTGCTCTGGAGAGCCCCGCCAGCTGCTCTCCCACTATGGCACTTGCCACAGCAAGACAGCAGCTGACAGGGCACTCTAGAGCAACCTACTGGGTGCACTGCAGCTTCTTCTTACTGTGGCCATGGGCGCAAGGGCCTGTAGATGCCAAGCTCTCTCAAGAGTTCAGCCAACCTCTCATAGGAGACCCTAGGAAGGGGCACAAGGCAGGAGCATGCAGGCAGAAAGGCACAAGTGAGCATCTGGGAAAATGAGCAGGCAGGCAGTGGCTGCAGCTGGGGGGAGGGCACAGTGGCACCATCACGGCCTTGCTTGAGGCAGCAAGATACTTTGGGCCGGGCCTGCTGGCAGCTGTTCTCCAGGGTTTTAGACAGGAGTCCTTCCCAGCCCTATGTGGAGATGCCAGGGATTGAAGTTGGGACCTTCAGCATGCAAAGCCACAGAGCTACAGTCCTTCTCCAATAACACCAAGACAGTATTTCAAACCTTCAAACTTACTTATTTGATTCTAGAGTGAGTGGGCAGGAAGATAAGAGTAGAAGCTTTATGGCACAGCGGCGTTTATTACATTTTCCTCCATAAAGAATCTCAGGGTTTCCCAACCTGATGCTATCCAGTTATATTGGACTACAACCCCCATAATCCCCAGCCAACATAACCAATGGCCAATACCCCATGAACCTTTATTACACCAGCCCTACTGAAAGGCCTCCCTCATGGACGCTCTTCCTCCCTCAACTGTTATCACCAGCAGCCATTCCAGTAGTCTGCACGGAGGGAGATGAGAGGGGGAAGAAGAGCCATCCCATCAATCCTGCTGAAAGATTTAATTTTGTTTCCCTCCCCATTCTTTTTTCCTTGCGTGTCATGTCTTTTTAGGTTGTAAGACTGCTTTAGAGCTAAAGCACTATAGTGAACAGAAGCCGCTCTGCCAGCAATGTCCGGGGGTGGGGGGGTGCACAACTCCACTTTATTGTTGTTGATTTTGGACAATAAACGCATCTATGCCAAGAATAGCTATGGGGGGGGGGAAATGCGCAATTGACGGTTTTGTCCCGATCCTGCAAATCCCCAAGGGTCTATTTGTGCTACCTCTTTTTTGTTGCACCTGGGATTTTTCCTCCTCTGGGGTAATTGCACAGGGTTTTGATAGTGCATCAGGTGCCTCCCAACTAGGAGAGGCTGTATGTGAAGTTTGGTCCTGAACCTGCAAACCTCCAAGGTCTTATAGCTACCACCCCCTTTTTGGTGCACACGGGATTTCCACTCCTTTGTAAGTAATCATGCAAGGTTTTGATGGTGCTTCTGATGCCTCCCGATGAGGGGAGGCTGTGTATGATGTTTGGTCCCAATCCTGGAAACTTCTAGTGCTTTAGAGCCACCACCCCTTTGTCAGGGTGATGCTGGAAGCACTGAATTAAGCCCCTGTACCTCACCCCACACCTCTCCCCTCTCACTGGGATATTGTGGAAGGTTAAAATAGGCTGCTGTGATGTTGTCAATGGGTGAAACAGTGCCACTGCTGGGCCGGAGGACTGCAGCAGAACAGGGGGAGGGGGGATGACTCAGTTTACACACAGTAGCTTAATAAGCTATTCACAGTAGCTTATTAGGCCAGTCATGTGGTGGGGCATCGTGGACTATTTCGAAAATAAGCTACTGTGAGCAGCTTATTAAGCTTATTACTTTCCCCAGCTTTGAACAGAATATCTAGCCATTTTCTTCAAAGTAAACATATTCTCCAAACTTAATCACCAGTTTGTTCAGACTGGATGAATGCTTGTCATAATGAGCTTCTAATCAGTGCTTGATTCTCTCCATCAAATCTGTGTAATTTGCTGAACAAGCCCTCCTGTTCTCCTGCTCTGATTTCAGATGAAATCAGAAAACAACAGGAAAAGAACCTCCATGGCTGAATGCCTCCTTGGGAACCAGGAACAATGTAGGCATTTCTAGAGCACTTTGAGAACAAAAGGACTTCTTGTTGTTTTTGACTATAAGGTCTTACAACTGGAATGGGGGAACATTTGAAACAGCTCTTGTAGTGACTGATACTGTCCTTCAGAATACGAAGAAAAGATTTTGTGCCCAAATGAATGATGACACAATATTCACTTTGCCTGATTCTTAATTCATACTTTTATGTTTCTCGAAGTCCAAAAGGAACGTCAGGCTGTACATTACAGTAGCTGTACATTATGAACAGTCAGATTTTTCTTCCCAGATGTGCAGATTCAAATCAACCGGTTTCACAGTGAAAACTTTTGCCTCTCTATAAGAGTAGGACTGTAAGGTTCTATAAAGAAACATGAATCTCAGTGAATGTGGCTGCAGCTCAGAATTTGGTCTCATCAGCGAACTTGGCCACCTCACTGCTCACTCCTAATTTGAGATAATTTATCAACAAGTTACAAAGTAGCTCCCCCAATATAGATCCTTGGGGGGCCACACTGTTTATATCCCTCCACTGAGAGAACTGACCATTTCTTCCCAAGCTCTCCATGTAAGGGAAACAGCAGTGGGGATAAATTGCCAAAACCACCATGGAGAGGGGTGTAAGGGGAAGTTAATCACTCCTCCACCCCAAATATCAACACTCCCCTTCCACAAAAAACACTGCACCTATCCTTCCGAAATTCTGCAGGTTTTTTTTTTAACTCTATAATGTGATTTTCATAACAATTGCCCACAAAAAATGTAATGGAATAAGTACATCTTTTTTGGGAATCCTCAAACTATAAAGACTGCTCTTACACAATGCTCCCTGCACTGATTCATCCAAAACTTGATACCCTCAGAAGGAGCAACTGTCCCTGCAAATTCCATCCATTTCTGCCAAGAAATAAAAAGAAGTTATTGGAAGTTTTTTTCTTTTTTAAGAAAACACATAATTTAAAGGTGTATAATACAACACACTAGAGATACAAAATTTCTGGAAATTTTGAAGTCATGGAAAGAAATTTCTTCTGTTTTTTTTCCGGAAAAATACCTGGAAATTTTGGGGAAAACTGAAAAATAAGCAATACTTATTTTCTTAGCACTCTTTACAAATCTAAACTCACTCTGTTGCTTTAGAACAGCCTTTCCCAACCTGGTGCCCCCCAGATATTTTGGACTTCAGCTCCTATTGGCCTCAAGCAGGACGGCCACTAGTCAGGAATGCTGGCCATTGTAATCCAGGACATCTATAGGGCACCAGGTTGAGGAAGGCTGCTTTAGAAACATAAAGCAGCCTTTATGTTCGCAAAGTTATATTATGCATAACATGATTTGCTCATAAAATTGTTGTTATATTTGAAAACTTTAAAAAGTGAACTCAGTAAATTTGCAATTCTTGTCTGAATAAACTATAATTTAATAATGTAATATGCCAAACATGATTAATTCTATGAGCAAACCAAATTATACATAACATATTTTAGGTTCCTATTTTATGTCTGTCCAAGGGCAACTTCAGCAAATAGTCCCTGAAACATCTGAATCATCCTAGAAGCAAGAAGCAGCAGTAAGACCTGGAGGCAGAGGAAGACAAGTCCAGAAACACAGGATGCTGTAGAACAAAACCTAAACTGTCAAGAATATACATTGTCTTTCATATTATGATATAGTGATTCTATTCACATGTTGAGAAACTGAGCATGACTTGGAGCATCCCAAAATATTTATCAGTAAAAGACACATTGGACACTTTGAATAAGAAATGGAAGAAATAACTATGCTGAGAACCTTACAGAGAGGATTAAAAAACATTTTCTCACATGGCTTCATTATTTCCATTTTACATCTCTAGTCTTTCTCTAAAAGTCTTCTAATTAGATAATTTTTAGAAATCATTTGGGGGGAGAGTAAAGGCTTGATAACAATATATAAACACTTAGTTTTAAATTCTAAAATAAAATATTTCATAATCCAAAGCGGTTTTATTTTTCCAATTTTTCTGAACAAAACAAAAACAGCCCTTGGAAAAAAATATTTCCTGAATTTTTCAGGGTGGTGGGTTTCTGGGCCTTCACATCTCTACAACACACATACACACAATTTGTTTGAGATTTGGCAGACAGAATCCCGTTTAAAGGAACTTCTATAACTGCAAATGTCATCCAGTTCTGACAAAAAGGGGGTTGGGGGAACCTAGAGCCGTTTGTTGATCTCCAATTATAGTCAATAGGAGGAATGAAGATTTGAATTTCTGAATCTCGATTCAGAACGAATCAAAGCGGGTGGCCTCTGAATTGGTCCGAGCCGCATCGGGTTCTCAAATTGCCAAATCAGGGTCTGAACCGAATCGTGTGGTTGGTGCACACCCCTACTGCTGAGTTTGCTTAGGAGCCTTTCATGAGGGGCTTTGTCAAAAGCTTTTTCGAAGTCCAAGTAAACAATGTCTGTTAGATCACCCTGTCCAGATTTATTGACACTCTCAAAGAACTCTAAAATCGTAGTGAGACAGGACATACCTTTGCAGAAGCCATGCTGATTGTTTTTCAGCTGAACTTGTCCTTTGATTTGCTTGATAATTTTATGTTTATCAATGGTTTTCTCCAATTTACACAGAACCAACATTAAACTAAGCAGCCTGCAATTTCCTGGAGCCACCTAGATCCCTTTCTCCATTGGGTGTCCCTGATTTCATTCTCCATCTCAAGATCACCCAAGATTGGGGGGGGGGGGTGATAGCATGTCTCTACATTTCGCCCCCCACCCCCATTTTTGCCAGGACAACTTTGAAAATGTAACACAAGCCAATAGCTCAATTCACTTGCATTACATTTTCACAGTTGTCTTGGCAAAAATAGGGGGTGGGAGTGAAATCTAACCCCCTGGCAAGGACTGTGTAGCCCCCCCAGTCCTTAGAGGAGGGAGTTTACCCCCCCATTTCCAGATTCTTCTTTATTTACCCAAGCCCCATTTTGTGCAAAAAAAAAGGACTCAACTCCAATTGTGACCGGGCAGGAGGGGCGCATGGGCCTCAGCTTGGACATGATTGCAAATGGTGATTGCACTCTGCTAGTCAAGAGCTGCAGACATTTCTGCTGCTCTTGCCAAGCAGCTGGCTGGGTGATGCCCTTTACCCACGGTGGAGCATCAGACAACACAATAACCCACAGTAAGTTAAATAACCCTTAGTTCAGACCATGGCTTATCAGAGTGGCTTATTTCAGAAAAATAAGCCATTGTGGATTTTAAAATGCTTAACAGACAACATGATAACCAATGATGGATTAAATAAGCCACCATGACTTATTTAACCCAGCATGGGCTATCATGTCATCTGAACCCAGTCAAACTTAACCATAACATCTTTTGGATAATCAAGTTTCCTGTTTCTAACAAGTCCCAGTCTATATGCACATTCAATGTCCACTAGGAGAGATGTTCCTCCAAAAATACACAACTAAATTGCCTATTTCCAGGCCTTCTGGGACCCCCTAGTTTTAAATTCTTCTCCCTCAATTCTTGTACTATCTCCTCAAACTTACTTTTTTTGGGGGTTAATTCTATATCTAACTTCCTGGTTGTTGTTTTCATCTCTCTGAAAAAGGATGTGTGTTCTTCCTGTAATTTCTCCAATGTTAATATTTTCTCCATGTTCTTCAAACTTCCCATTAAATTCATCTAACAACTTTTCAATAACATTAATCATTCATTTCATTCATTTATTACATTTCTATACTGCTCAATAGCCAAAGCTCTCTGGGCAGTTTACAAAGATTAAAAACCATTAAAAATACATTACAAAACCATTTACATGCAAATATATAAACAAGAAGCACACACAGAGAAACACATATTTTAAAGTACATATATACGAAGTTACTGTTACCTAACAGGAGCCATTTGGCCCGTCTCCTTTTTTGGGCAGAGTTACTGGTTTAATAGCTCATGGGAATGCAGTGGACATAGTATATCTTGATTTCAGCAAAGCATTTGACAAAAGCCTTCTACAGGTGTTCGGCCTGCACACGTGCAAGTCAAATGTATATTAGGAGTGAGGGTGTGCATACAAACCCTGATCCAACATTCCTATGTGCATTGAGCACAAAGGTCTGCAGGGGTTGCGCAAGCACACCCAGCTTACATGCTCACAAACTTTCCTGTGATCAGGAAACCTGATAAGGCAGGGTTCCTGAATATAGGAAGGCCTGTAAGTGCATTCGGCTGAATACGCTTCCAACTCCCCTGAAGACCCCAGAGCTAAACATGCGAAGGTCTTTAGAGGTGCCCTCGCACCTGGGGATGTTGAGATGGAGTCTGCTAAATGCCTGCATGGAATCACGATATCCTTGTTGACAAGCTGATGAAAGGTGGCTAGAGTGTTGGACTGGGAGCCAGGAGATCTGGGTTCTAGTCCCCACTTGGCCATGGAAGCTCACTGGGTGACTTTGGGCCAGTCACATACTCTCAGCCCAACCTACCTCACAGGGTTGTTGTCGTGAAGCTAAAATGGAGAGGAGGATTATGTACACCACCTTGGGTTCCTCAAAGAGGGAAAAAAGTGGGATATAAATGTAATAATAAATAAGGTGGGCTGAGTGATACTATTGTTTGGTTTGTATCCACAACCAGACCCAGAAGATGCTCATTAATAGCGGCGTGTCAACCTGGAGGGAGGTCTCAAGCGGAGTGTTACAGGGCTCTGTGTTACATGATCTCCAGGGTCCCTTCCAGCTCTATCATTTATAGTGTGAAAGACTGTGAGCAGGTGACTTGTGTGTCTGCTCAGTCTGCTGTCCAGGCGCTGTTTGTTTGGTGACTCTATTTAAATGTTCTTGCAATTTTAGATCTAATTTCTTTTTCAGCCTACTTATGAAGCTATCAACTCTTTATCACGATCTAATATCCATTCTTCAAAATGTTTATCTTTCTCCTGTTCAGCCAGTACTGTATGTTCCTCATAAAGTTTTTATTTTCAAGAGAAGATCTCCTGCAACTTATCTAATGAAACTAGATTGTTTACACCTCCTTCTTCCTCCTCCTTATTATCTTGGCCTTTATGATCTTGATGTCTCCTGTGGCCCAGTCTAAAAAGACTGTTATTTTCCGTTGATTATTTTCTTGATCGATACATTACCAAACCCTTGATACCCTTTTAACTAATTAAACACTAATTAACAAATATTAACATATATTAATCTCTAACTAATGAAAGGTTAATTGCATTAATGAAGATGATACATGAATTCTTAATCAGTGCAGTGGGTCTGCTCACATGGTCATGGCTTATTTCCCCCACCGTGTTTAACAAGCCACCCCAGAACCCTACATCAGCCCATGGGTTCTGGGGTGGGTTGTTGAGCATGGCAACAAGCCACCGTTGCCAGGTTTGCATGTCATAGCAAGTCAATTATGAAAATCCCCCCTGGCATGAAAAATAAGCCACCATGACTTATTTCCCCTTCTGTGATCATGTGAACCAGGTGTGTGTGTGTGTGTGTGTCTGGTCTGTCTCTCTTCACTAGATATGCTTTCCAGAAGCATTCTCCCAGCATTTTTGAGGCAAATGCCAGGAACAGCAAGGTCCTGGCAGAGGGAATAAAGAACCAAACCAGACTGAGGAATGCATCTGGTCTTAGATAGAGTTGTACTCCCCCTGAAGGACCAAGTGCCCAGTCTGGGTGTGTTCCTGGACTCGGTGCTGAGGAAGCTCAGCTGGTGGAGGTGGACAGGAGTACTTTTTACCTGCTTAGGCTGGGATGCCAACCGAGACTATCTGGAGAGGGAGGATCTTGGCTCAGTTATTCATGGTCTGGTGATATCCAGGCTTGAGTACCATAATGCACACTATATAAGGCTGCCTTTGAGAAGGTTTGTAAACTTCAGCTGGTGCATAATGCAGCTGACCGGATATTAGTGGGGGCTGGACAGTCTGATCATATGACACCACGCCAGTTGCACTGGTTGCCGCTGTGTTTCCAAGCCCAATTTAAAGTGTTGGTATTAAACATTAAGGCCTTAAATGGTCTGGGCCCAAGTTATTTGAAGGACAGCCTTCTCCCATACCAGCCTGCTGGCACTCTGAGGTCCTTCTCACTTGCCCACTGCCAAGGACGGTTAGGTTGGTGAGTACCAGAGAAGGTCTTTTCAGTTGTGGCCCCACACCTCTAGAATCAGCTTCCATCAGGGGTTTGTCAGGCCCCTTCTTCAGGAAGGTTCTGAAAACCACTTGCTTTTGCTGGCCTTCCCATAATCTGTAGGCTACAGTTCTTATTGATGTAATCTGTTTTTATAGTGCTTTACATTATTTTACTGTATATTTATTTATTTATTGCCTAGTTGTATACTTTTGTATGGTTTTTTTATCCTGCACACTGCCTTGAGATGATTCTATCCTTAAAGGTGGCCTAAAAATAATTTTAAATAAAACAAATAATCAAAGAACTGTTTCAGGGAAAAGAAGCATCTCTTTCCTCTAGTGCAGGGATAGGCAACCTTTTTGGATCCATGGGCACATCTTGCAATTTAAGAAAGCATCCTGAGCAGTGCCACAAATTGGGCATGCTGTAAATGAAAGTATCGGCTTGCAGCCACCTATCTTATTTTCCTAGGAATGTCTCTGAGCTTCATATGCGACCCAGAGGCATTCATGGGGAAAGAAGATGGGAGTAGCTAGTGGCCCTCACGCTGCTTTGAAGCAATCCCAGCTATTAGCAAGACATTTTGTTATTTAAAAAAAACAGTAGGCGGGTTAGGGCACTTCGATAGGCACCAAGCAAGGTGTCTGAGGGCGCACTGGCACCCACAGGCACCACATTGCCTAATTCTGCTTTAGTGCGTCGTTGCAGTTAAATTAGACATGTGAATTGCATTGGTCAAGGGCTGTCCCCACCCCCTGCCAGGAAGCATAGGCTAATGGGGATCACCAGAGGCTGCAGCTATGGGCTGCAGAGATCAGAAGGTCTTAAACTGCACTCCTGGTTCTGTAAATTAGAAAGATCAAAGCAACCTGAATTGTAACCAAAAAAAGTTTAACAACAGAACTGCTCCTTTTCTGCAGTAGTACTTGGACAGCTCTTTAGTAGGCACCTTGCTTTTCATGTAGTTTATGACGAATAATCAAACAAGGGAAGATGCTGCTAGGACCCAGGAAGTTTTTCATAAAGCCTCTTTAACAAGACCATCCCATTTTCCATTTGTCTACTACAGTTACATGAGTGTGGCACATGACTTAAGCATGACCTTCTCTAATAATATAGGGAGAGGAAGAGAAATATAAAGTATGCTGTCAATTTAGAAACAACGCAGCATTACTTTGGCCATGATCCAAAGATCCATAAAACAAATTCTTAGATCCCAAAGGGATGTTACACTTGTTTTTCTTGAACAGCATCTGCATGGCAAATGACTTCTGTAACTGAGAGGAGTTTCAAAGGCAGTTTGTAATATAGCATGGTGGTCAATTGTTCAAAGAAATTAAGTCAAAAACTCCACAGTGCTAGAGAAAACCTTTGTATGAGCCAGAATTGCTTGTGAGCCAAATGCAGACTTAAAAGCTTCCATTTTCATTTATGTTCATTTAGGAGAACCTAATTATTTACCATACTGACTTTAAATTAGAAAATGAGACAGGAACTTTCCAAAGGAAAAGATTATCACGTGCAGCTTTTCCACACAGGTCCTAATACAGAAGGGGAAAGGGAGGAACATAATGTTGCTAGCTGCACCAAGAAATACCCCAAATTTGTAGAAAAGTTCCTTCTTTCATTACATCACAGCTCCACAGATGAACAACTCTTAAGAATGCTGCCTAATGCATGGCCAATTCTGGCTACCCAGTGCGCGTGCATACATGCACACACACATCCTGTGTTCTTCAGAATTTAGGCATGCTGGTTTCCCCATCATGTATTTTTTAACAGAGCAAACACCAGACAAACAGTGATGAAGTATGAATTGGCCCCAAGACACTGGAGAAGAGCGTTTGCAATGGGGGCATACAGTGCTTACACAGACCACATGCTTGTTCATGGCTTGGGACAAGATTCCACTGCTTTTATAGAGCAGACACTTGTGTGTTTGCAGTGTACACAGTGTTTGCGTTGTGAATCAGGCTAATCTTTTGGGAGACTTTGCATACATATGAAGAATGCCATCAGGCTTAAGGTACCTGTTACTAGTCTCTGGGCAAGCTGTGACACTTCCAA
The DNA here is from genome assembly GCF_057233095.1 of Heloderma suspectum. Taxonomy (NCBI): domain Eukaryota; kingdom Metazoa; phylum Chordata; class Lepidosauria; order Squamata; family Helodermatidae; genus Heloderma; species Heloderma suspectum. The sequence continues at coordinate 125,562,677 of NC_139462.1, read as the reverse complement.
AGATTTGAATTGTAGGATTTGGTCTTTCTGGATCACAAGATGAAGTTTCTTTTATTGCTCCAAACCAGTAGAAAAGACCTACTGCTCTCAACTGCTAAAAACAGGGCATCCATGTATTTCTTGTGCTACATGAAGCTACATGAAGAAGGAATCATACGTTTCAGCTGATAATCTGCAAGTAATGACAACCTGTTTGAGAATTTAAAAAAACTAAACATAAAGAGAAGCTAACATTTAGAGACTGATTTGTAGAAGTTGGTATTACCGGGGGGTGGGGATGGGGGAGAGATACTGGAACAGTTTGGCCTATGCAGTTGCCAGTTTGAGATAATTCTATATTTCTAGACACTAAGAAGAACAGAGCAGGTATTCCAAGCTGAAATTTAACAACAAGACTGAGGAGGGGAGAGGCAATCTCCCAACCAAATCCCAACATTGCCAGTTAGTAGGTAAACAGTAACACTCCAAAGCATTGCCTGCTTCAATATTTCTCACTAGGGCTGGAATAACATTTCAAATGTGGTGGCATCACATTTGACACATAGGATTTTTCATCCTCTGTATGTTCCCAAGCTGTAAGCCAGGCCACATACAGTTTGGGAAGTACTGGTATACAGGTGTGCTGTAAGCACACTGGTGCACTCATCTACTGAGGAGGTGGTTCAATGTATCTTCATGGGGTTCACTGCTCTGGTTTTTCATCCTTCTAACAGGTTTTCATTATGGTGGTAGATAAGTCTGCCATGGCTCTTGCACTAAGTGTATCAAATCATTCAGCCCCTCCCAATGCAGAGATGTAGCAGAATTATTGCCCTCTGTTGCATTTCTGCACAAACCACTGCTCTGATCATGCCTCCTAGTCAGCAGGACTGCTCAAAATAATAACTCTGGGGACTGAGGGTATGTCCCTAGGATGGTCTTCTCCCAATGCCTCTTCTCCATTTCAATCCCAGCCCCCCTGCCTGGGGCTAGACACACTGTCCCAAGCTCCAGTCACCCCACCATCTTAATTTTCCCAGAGTGCTTCTGTGGCCATGTGGCCCCAGAAACATTCTGGGGAAATGAAGATGACAGAACAGCCTGCGATACTGCTGTGCTTTGCAGTGCACCCAGCTGCCCTGGAAAAGAAAAAAACCCTGCTCAGTGGAACCTGGAAAGATACTGGGATGAGGGTTGTAAGAGAACAATCCTATAGCCCCTAGACAGTGTTGGGGGTGGCAGGGGGGATAGTTCAGATTCCTGGGTCTGAGGTCAGAGACAGCACTCTGACCTTGGGCCAGGAATCCGTGCTCCCCACCCCTCCCCCTTGCAGCTGGTGCAGAAAGAACCACACACCCCAGGCAAAAAACCACATCTAGCCAAAATGCCTCTTCCAGCTTTGCGTTGGATACTCAGAAGCCTCCCAGTTTGGAGGCTTATTAGCATCAATATAGGATGCTTATTGCCCTTGCATGTGTACAGAGACAAATCCATTAATTATACAATCACCCCTGTAGCTCACTATAGATATAACTGTGTTGTGCAAAAAGCATGTGGGCTGTATAACCAGAGGTTTTCAATAACTTCCCTGGGTAGCATGAACACCTTATTTAGTTGTCCGACAATAGTATTTTTTAGGGAGCAATCCTATGGCCACTAGACGCAGTCTAGAGGGCCGCAAGATTTTTCAGTTTCTGGGATCCAAGGTCGGAGCCCTACAATGGATAGTCATTAGCCTCTGAGTTCAGAGGCTGACAACTATCTCCACAGGATTGTGCCCTTAATTGTTATAACAACATGTAGCATGCAGTCTAGTTCAAGGAAAAGATGCATTTCAAAATGGGAAACTTGATTTAAAACAACAATTGAAAGCCCACTTCTTTGCACCCAGCATAGAAATGCAGTAGGCTGCTGTAGGAAAGGCAGAACTTTCCGTCCCTCCTCTGCCAGCCCGCCAACAGGCTAGTAATTGGGGGTGAGGGGCAGTTTTATTTACAAGGCTGGTAAACAATAATGGACAGAAGCCCAGTGTTTGCCAATTTTGTTTAAAATAAACACCAAATACGTGAAGCTCCTAAAGGAAGTCATCTGTAAGTCTAAAGTGGCATTAGTATGTGAATGACACAGCTCTTCCCCATTCCCACCTACTAATCCCAGGGAGGCTGTGGAACTTCTAGCACAGATGTCTGGAGGCAGTTATGGGATGGATGAAGGCAAACAAGCTGAAACTTAATCAAAATTAGACTGAAGTACTATGGGTGAGAAGCTGATTGGTCTGGATAGACGTATTCAACTAGTTCTGGATGGACCACCACTCCAGCTGAAACACCTCTGGTAGCTTGGGGGTCCTCCTGGGCTCAGTGCTCCCTGTGGAAGCACAGGTAGCTGTTTTTACTAGGAGTGCCACATCCAGACTATTGTAATATACTTCACATGGGGCTGCCTTTGAAACTTCAGCTGTTCAGTAGCTTTAGCTAATGCATTGGCTTGGATGCTGGTGGGGATCAGGCATTCAGCCAATCTTGTATGAAAACTGCATCAGCTGCACTGGCTGCCTATTTGCTTTTGAGCTCAACTCAAAGTGCTGGTATTGTCATTTAAAGCCCTAAACAGTTTGGGACGGAGAGAGCAATCCTATGGCTGCTAGACACTGTCTAGATGGCCATACGATTTTTTGGTTTCTGGAAATCATGCTCCCCACCACCTCCCCCTCCTAGCTGGCACAGTTCTTTCCATGCCGCCACCTCCACATTTGTAAATGGAGCATGGAGAGGGTGAAATGGGGGCAGTCCCAGGGGCGTGGGGGGGGGACCGTGGAAGCTGCTTTAGACAGCTAGACATGCAAAAATGCGCATCTAGGCCCAAATGCAGGGTGGCTGGAGCATGGAGGAAATGATCCCCTCCGTGCTCCATCTGCCCTGCATATGACAGTCGGTAGCCTCCGAGTTCAAAGGTATCCTATCTTGATAGGATTGTGCCCTAAATTACTTAAATAACTGCCTACGTTCATATAAACCAGTCCAAGCATTAAGATCACCTAAAGAGGCTATGCTCATATGCTCACCTGTGGGAGTAGTTAGGGTGGTAGGCATGAGAGATGGGGCCTTTTCAGTGGTGGCCCCATATTTATGGAACTCCCTCCCTTATTTGGGAAGGCTCTAAGTAAGTTTTTATTTATTAAAACCAGGTAAGCAAATGGATCAATTAGTTTCCTACCAGCTGATAGCACTATTAAATCAGGAAGCAAAATTGCCCACAGCAGTCCTCATGTCTTGACTGAGCACTATAATAAAAGAATATGCCTCTACAGACCAAACAGATTCACATATGTTGGAGATTCATGCTATTACATCAGCATTGGCTCTATTAACAATGCGGGAAGATCAAAAAGCAAAAGTGACATCTAAGGAATTAATTATGTTCATGCTGATGGCAGTCCACAGGGTAATAGCTAAAAGTTGGAAAATGGCAACACTTCTAACATTGAAATCTTTACACATGGCAAACAGCCATGACAGAAAAATTGATATACCAATGGAAATTAGCTAAAGGCAAAATATTTCATTTCATTAAATATGGCATGATTCTATTGTATGTACAAATCAGGGACATACGTAGCAATATCTGTCAAAGCCTTTCCTTTACTTATGGCAGAGAGAAGGGCAGAGCAATCCTCTGTCAAGCAGACCTACCCTCTGCCAAGCAGAGCTATGACCACATTGTGTTTGATTACAAAGGTCTACGAAGGAAGCTCAAAACCTTTGGGGCTCAAGTGGTGTTCTCATCCATCCATCCCATCCATGGAAGAGGGCTAGAAAGGGAAAGAAGAACTCTGCAGGTGAGCAAACGGCTATGAAGATGGCGTGAATGGGAGAGATTTGCTTTCTGGGACCATGACTTACACTTTTTGGATGAAGCCTGCTGGCGGAAGATAGACTGCACCTCATGAAGACTGGGAAGAATGTGTTTGCCCAAAGAATAGCGAGTGTGATCAGGAGCGCTTTAAACTGAATCCTCTGGGGGATGGAGATGAAAGCCCAGAGATGAGGACTGTAAATAAGTGCTCATGCACTGTAGCAAGAACTGGCAGATTAGCTGTAGTGGGGTCTGTTAAATCTCTTAATAAAAATGCAACGAGGTCATTGAAGCATGAAGTTCATGGCTTTCAATGTCTTTATACTAATGCTCAGAGTATGGGAAATAAACAGGATGAGCTTGAGCTCTTGATTCAAGAAGGTAAATATGACTTAACAGGTATAAGTGAGACTTGGTGGGATGACTCCCATGAGTGGAATATAGCAATTGAAGGATTCACTTGTTCAGAAAGAACAGAAGCCATAGAAAGGGGAGAGGAGTTGCACTATATGTTAAACATGTACACAACTGCACAGAAAAATTCAAGAGAATGAACATGGTGGCCCTGTTGAAAGCATCTGGATTAAAATTAATGGAGTAAGGAATAAAAACAATCCTGTGATTGGAGCCTACTACCAGCCACCCAACCCAAGGAGAAGATGTGGATGACGCTCTCCAAAAGTAAACCGCAGATATGTCAAGGAAACGTAAAGGGTTTTTAATTACCCTAATATCTACCAAGCATGATCTCCCCAGGATATTCCTGCCTTGCCTTGCTAACAATTTTCTTCTTCAGCGCATGGAGGAAGGAACAAGGGGATCTGCCATCCTTGACTTGATTCTGACGAATAGCGAAGACAGGTTACAAAGAAAACGCAGAACTATTCAACCCCTATTTTGGCTCAGTCTTCTCCCAAAAGAGGATCTGTGTTCCATCTGGCATGTGTGACAAACATGCTGAAGGGGAAGGAGTGCTGGTGAGGTTGATAGAGAGATGGTCAGGGAATATCAAAGCACCTTAAATGACTTCAAGTCTGCAGATCCGGATGAATTTCATCCTACGGTGTTGAAGGAGCTAGCAGATGAACTCTCAGAACCTCTATCTATTATCTTCCAGAAAGAGGCGAACATGTGAAGTATTTGTTGTTCAGTCCTTCAGTCGTGTCCGACTCTTCGTGACCCCATGGACCATAGCATGCCAGGTCTTCCTGTCCTCCGCTCTCTCCCAGAGCGTGCTCAAGTTCATATTCATTGCATCGGTGATGCTATCTAGCCATCTCATCCTCTGCCGTCCCCTTCTCCTTTTGCCTTCAATCTTTCCCAGCATCAGGGTCTTTTCCAGAGAGTTTTAGGTGGCCAAAATATTGGAGCTTCAGCTTCAGTATCTGTCCTTCCAGTGAGCACTCAGGGTTGATTTCCTTTAGGATTGACTGATTTGACCTCCTGGCAGTCCAGGGCACTCGTAACAGTCTTCTCCAGCACCACAGTTCAAAAGCATCAATTCTTCGGCGCTCAGCCTTCCTTATAGTCCAGCTCTCACAGCCATACATTACTACTGGGAAAACCATAGCTTTGATTAGACGGACCTTTGTCGGCAAGGTGATGTCTCTGCTTCTGACTATGCTGTCTAGGTTGGCCATAGCTTTCCTCCCAAGGAGCAAGCGTCTTTTAATTTCAGGGATACAGTCACCGTCTGCGGTGATCTTGGAGCCCAAGAAAGTAAAATCTGTCACTGCTTCCATTTCTTCCCCTTCTATATGCCAGGAAGTGATAGGGCCAGATGCCATGATCTTCGTTTTTTTAATGTTGAGTTTCAAACCAGCTTTTGCACTCTCCTCTTTCACCCTCAACAACAGGCTCTTGAGATCCTCTTCGCTTTCTGCCATTAGGGTGGTATTGTCTGCATATCGGAGGTTGTTGATAATTCTCCCAGCAATCTTAATTCCGACCTGTGATTCATCCAACCCGGCGTTTCTCATGATATACTCTGCATATAAGTTAAATAAGCAGGGTGACAATATGCAGCCTCGTCGTACGCCTTTCCCAATTTTGAACCACTCGGTTGTTCCATGTCCGGTTCTCACTGTTGCTTCTTGACCCTCGTACAGGTTTCTCAGGAGACAGGTAAGGTGGTCTGGTACTCCCATCACTTTAAGAATTTGCCACAGTTTGTTGTGATCCACACAATCAAAGGCTTTAGCATAGTCAATGAAGAAGAAATAGACGTTTTTCTGGAATTCTCTTGCTTTCTCCATGATCCAGCGAATGTTGGCGATTTGATCTCTAGTTCCTCTGCCTCTTCTAAACCCAGCTTGTACTTCCGGTAGTTCTCGGTTCGCATACTGCTGAAGCCTAGCTTGTAGGATTTTGAGCATCACCTTGCTGGCATGTGAAATGAGCGCAATTGTGCGGTAGTTTGAGCACTCTTTGGCGTTGCCCTTCTTTGGAATTGGAATGTAAACTGACCTTTTCCAGTCAGGTGGCCACTGTTGAGTGTTCCAAATTTGTTGGCATATTGAATGCAGCACTTTAACAGCATCATCTTTTGGGATTTTAAATAGCTCGGCTGGAATACTGTCATGTCCGCTAGCTTTGTTGTTACTAATGCTTCTTAAGGCCCACTTGACTTCACTCTCTAGGATGTCCGGCTCAAGTTCAGTGACCGCACTATCATGGCTATCAGGGACATTCAGCTCTTTCCTGTATAGTTCTTCTGTGTATTCTTGCCACCTCTTCTTAATCTCATCTGCTTCTGTTAGGTCCCCGCCTTCTTTGTCCTTTATCATGCCCGTCTTTGCACAAAACGTTCCCTTGAGATCTCCGATTTTCTTGAAGAGATCTCTAGTCTTTCCCATTCTATTGTTTTCCTCGATTTCTTTGCATTGTTCATTTAAGAAGGCCTTCTTGTCTCTCCTTGCTATTCTCTGGAACTCTGCATTCAGTTGGATATATCTTCCCCTTTCTCCCTTGCTTTTCGCTTCCCTTCTTTCGTGAGCTACTTGTAAAGCCTCATCAGACAGCCACTTGGCTTTCTTGCATTTCTTTTTCTTTGGGATGGATTGAGTTGCTGCCTCCCAAACAATGTTACGGACCTCCGTCCATAGTTCCTCAGGCACTCTGTCTATCAGGTCTAATCCCTGAAATCTATTCCTCACCTCCACTGTATATTCATGAGGGATATGATTTAGGTCATATCTGAATGGTTTAGTGGTTTTCCCTACGTTCTTCAATTTAAGGCAAAATTTTGCAAGCAGCAGCTCATGATCTGAGCCACAGTCAGCTCCAGGTCTTGTTTTTACTGACTGTATACAGCTTCTCCATCTTTGGCTGCAAAGGACATAATCAATCTGATTTTGATATTGACCATCTGGTGATGTCCATGTGTAGAGTCGTCTCTTGTGCTGTTGGAAAAGAGTGTTTGCTATGATCAGCGTGTTCTCTTGGCAAAACTCTATTAGCTTTTGTCCTGCTTCATTTTGTACACCAAGGCCATGCCTGCCTGTTATCCCAGTGATTTCTTGACTTCCTACTTTAGCATTCCAATCCCCTATGATGAAGAGGACATCTTTTTTTGGTGTTAGTTCTAGAAGGTGGTGTAGGTCTTCAAAGAACCGATCAACCTCAGCTTCTTCAGCATCAGTGGTTGGGGCATAGACTTGAATTACTGTGATGTTGAATGGTTTGCCTTGGATTCGTACTGAGATCATTCTATCCTTTTTAAGATTGTACCCCAGTACTGCTTTTCCCACCCTTTTGTTGACTATGAGTGCTACTCCATTTCTTCTAAGGGATTCTTGCCCACAGTAGTAGATATGATGGTCACCTGAATTAAATTCACCCATGCCTGTCCATTTTAGTTCGCTGATTCCCAAGATGTCGATGTTCAATCTTGCCATCTCATGTTTGACCACCTCCAGCTTACCTTGATTCATTGATCTGACATTCCAGGTTCCTAAACAATATTGTTCTTTACAGCATCGGATTTTCTTTTCACCACCGGACACATCCACAGCTGTGTGTCCTTTCAGCTTTGGCCCAGCCTCTTCACTCTTTCTGGCGCTACTTGGAAATACCCTCTGCTCTTCCCCAGTAGCATATTGGACACCTTCCGACCTGAGGGGCTCATCTTCCGGCGTCATCTCTTTTTGCCTTGTGATACTTTCCATGGGGTTTTCTTGGCAAGAATACTGGAGTGGGTTGCCATTTCCTTCTCCAGTGGACCACATTTTGTCAGAACTCTCTGCCATGACCTGTCCGTCTTGGGTGGCCCTGCACGGCATAGCTTATGGCTTCACTGAGTTACGCAAGCCCCTTCGCCACAACAAGGCAGTGATCCATGAAGGGGTGTGAAGTATTAAAGGAGTGCAAATGTTGACCTATACTCAAAAAGGGCAAGAAGGAAGATCCAGGAAATTATAGACCACTCAGTCTGACAACAACACCTGGGAAGATTCTAGAGCAGACTATAAAGTGCTCAATCTGTAGGCAGCTTGAACTAATGCAGTGTTCACTGGAAGCCAGCATAGATTTGCCAAGTCCTGCCAGACTAACCTTATTTCATTTTTTTGATTGGGTAACCTCCTTAGTACATTGTGGAAATGCTGTGGACATAATATATCTTGATTTTAGCAAGGCATTTGACAAAGTGCCCCACGATATTCTGATTAGCAAGCTAGTAGTTAAGTGTGGGCTGGATGGCACTACTACTAGGTGGATGCACAGCTGGCTGGAGAACCATACTCATGGAGTGCTCATCAGTGATTCCTCATCAAACTGGAGGGAGGTGTCGAATAGGGTGCCGCAGGGCTCAGCCCTGGGTCCCGTACCCTTCAACATTTTTATTAATGACCTGGAGGAAGAGGTGCTTATCAGATTTACAAATGACAAAAAATTGGGTGGGATAGCTAACATCTTAAAAGACAGAAACAACATTCAAAATGATCTTAATAGGCTAGAAAACTGGGCAGAAAATAACAGAATGAAATTTAACAGACACAAGGGCAACGTTCTTCATTTAGGAAAAAGAAATCAAATGCACACCTCTAAGATGGAGGATACCTGGCTTGACAATAGTATGTTGTGGACTTCCGGTTGGAACCGATGTTGCTCTGGCAGCTTCCCATGGGTTCTCCTGTGGGAGCTTTCTCAAACAGCTTTTTAAAAGGTTGAAAAACCTTTTCATCTTCCCCTCTGGAATTAAAGGGGGGGGGCAAGGAGGAATCTGGACAACATCTTGGAGAAAAGTACCCCCCTCGAGACAGTGGGGGGGGGGGCTGGATTCCAGGATTATCTCCGCAGAGCTTTACCAACGCAAAAAGCTGTGATGAGACTCCTATTTCATAGGAGAAAACAGGGCTGACGTGTCCCATAATAATATATGCCTCAAGAAATATCAACAACTCCTGTGGGGTGGTTTAAAAAATATTAACAACATCTGAGAACATGTGAGGACCTGTAAGATCTGTTTGAGAGAAACATGAATTCACTGAGGAGAAGAAAAGGGATGGCTTCATCGCCAACTCCCCCCGTACCTCCTGTGTCAAAAGTTTCGAAAACAGAAGATATAGGGGAATTAGTTACTTTGATAAAGATTTTATCTTTGCAATTTACAGAGCAAGCCAGAAGGTTGGATTTAATCCAAAATTCCATCACCGCCTTGCAAGGACCCGTCAATTTAATTAATGCATCATGGAAAAAATGGAGACGAGAATTAATGAGCTAGAAGAGCAAGTAGCAGTAATGAAACTTCGACACAAATTTGTTTTAAAAATACCTCTGACAGAATTTCTCAACTGGAGGGCTTCACAAGAAGATCCAGTGTACGTATTATTGGGATTAAAAATCTGTCTAATGATGTAAAATTGCCTATTTTTGTGGATAAACTTTTTCATGAGATACTCCCTATCCCATCTGATTATTTACTTGATATTGAGCAGGCATTTCGTGTGCCAAATGCGAAAGGGACTGACTATGCCATCACAGTCCAATTTGCAAAAGTCTCCACAAAGAATTATATCCTGCGTTTGGCAAGAGAGGGTGGAAGCCTTTCCTGGAAACAAGATAAAGTTATGTTATTTCCAGATTATATTAAAGAGGTGGCAAATAAAAGAAGGAAATTTATCAAAGCAAAAAATATGGCAAAACAAATGAACTTAGAATATTACTTAAAATATCCTGCTACACTTTGTATTGCGTCTGAAGGTCAGATGAAGTTAATAAATCATGAAATGGTGGAGGCATGGTTGAATGTAAAAATGTGTGAGATTCCTGTTACAATCCCATGAACTGGAATCTTTAAACAAGCTTTGTTAACTGTTTGTGTTTAGTCTACATGATCAGGCTAGGTCAGAAGATAAATGATTAGATATATATTCGTTTATTCTATTTCATCTTTTGTTTTTTCTTGCTTTTCTTTATAGATATGGCATGCTGTATTTAAATTAATTGTTTGAGGGTACAATGTGTACTTATATATCAAGCATAAAATATATTACTGACTGTTGAAGTTTTATTTTAAGTTTTATTATTATATAACACTATATTCCTTTTTAAAAATTATTAATTTATTATTAATAATATTAATTTATTATTAATATTAATAATATTAATATTATTAATATTATTAATAATAATAATCTAGGCTACTGGGAATGAACTGTAGACCTGTTTCTTGGATATAAGATTTATGATATGATATTGAAATGTAAGGTTGTTTATTAAACTGTAAGATTGTTAAGGTTATAGATATAGTTTGTAAAATAAAATGGCATCGGAGGCTGGGGAGTATTGGAGTTTAAATTTAATTCTTTAAGGGGGAGGGAGAGGGAAGGGAGGGGGAAATAATCTTCTTCCTTTTTCTTCACCTCCTTTCCTCCTCCCTTTGCCTTTTTTCCTCCCCCCTCCCTTTCTTTCTTTTTCCTTCTCTTTTTGTTATTATGGTGTCCTCATCAGAATATTGTATTGGTGGGAAATTCTAGTATTGATCAGGTTGTTGGTATGTTTGGTATTGTATAGTTCATTTATAAAGATAAAATAAATAAAAATATATTTTAAGAAAAGACAAAACTATGTTGTGTAAAGGATCTTGGGGTTGCAGTCGATCACAAACTAATATTGTTTTTAAAAATAGCATAATTTTAATATGGTGTTTTAATCTTTTTATCCTTTTACTGTTTTATCTCTTGTGTTCACAACTCCGAAATCTGTTCTAGATATGGAGCGGGATATAAATATTGTACATAAGCAAATAAATATGAGTCAGCTGTGTGATGTGGCTGCAAAAAGACAAATGCAATGCAAATGAATCATCAGAAGTATTGTTTCTAAATCACAGGAAGTCATAGAATCATAGAATAGTAGGGTTGGAAGGGGCCTACAAGGCCATCGAGTCCAACTCCCTGCTCAATGCAGGAATCCAAGTCAGAGCATCTCTGACAAATGGCTGTCCAGCCTCGTCTTGAAGGCCTCCAGTGTGGGAGAGCCCACCACCTCCCTAGGTCATTGGTTCCATTGTCATATTGCTCTTACAGTCAGGAAGTTTTTCCTGATGTTCAGCCAGAATCTGGCTTCCTGTCACTTGAGCCCATTATTCCGTGTCCTGCACTCTAGGATGATCAAGAAGAGATCCTGGCCTTCCTCTCTGTGACAACCTTTCAAGTACTTGAAGAGTGCCATCATATCTTCCCTCAGTCTTCTCTTCTCAAGGCTAAACATGCCCAGTTCTGTCAGTCTCTCTTCATAGGGCTTTGTTTCCAGTCCCCTGATCATCTTTGTTGCCCTCCTCTGAACCCTCTCCAGGTTGTCTGCATCCTTCTTAAAGTGTGGTGCCCAGAACTAGACACAGTACTCCAGATGAGGCCTAACCAGTGCTGAGTAGAGGGAAACTAGTACTTCCCGGGATTTGGAAGCGATGCTTCTATGAATGCAGCCCAAAATAGCATTTGCCTTTTTTGCAGCTACATCACATTGTTGGCTCATATTCAGCTTGTGATCGACAACAATTCCAAGATCCTTCTCACTTGTAGTGTGGTTGAGCCACGTATCCCCCATCTTGTAACAGTGCATTTGGTTTCTTTTTCCTAGGTGCAGAACTTGGCATTTGTCCCTATTAAATATCATTCTGTTGTTTTCTGCCCAGCGCTCCAGTCTATCCAGATCACTTTGAATTTTGTTTCTGTCTTCCAAAGTATTAGCTATCCCTCCCAATTTTGTGTCATCTGCGCATTTGATCAGCATTCCCTGCACCTCCTCCTCCAAGTCATTAATACAAATGTTGAAGAGCACTGGGCCCAGGACTGAGCCCTGCAGTACCCCACTCGTTACCTCTCCCCAGTTTGAGAAGGTCCCATTGATAAGCACTCTTTTGAGTCCGATTCTGCAGCCAACTGTGGATCCACCGGATCGTTGTTTCATCTAGCCCACTTTGAGCTAGTTTGCTCATCAGGATATCATGGGGCACTTTGTCGAAAGCTTTGCTGAAGTTGAGGTATATGATGTCTACAGCATTCCCACGGTCTACAAGGGAGGTTACTTGATCAAAAAATGAGATCAGATTTGTGGCAGGACTTGTTTTTGACAAATCCATAAAAAAAAATCCATTTTTGATAGGACAGAGAGAAGGCCACCCGAGGCTGATCTTGTTAAGCGGCCTGTCTGGTGTTGCTGGAGGCGCTCCTTAAGATAGGCTGGGCCAGAACCATATAGAGTTTTAAAGGTCAAAACCAACACCTTGAATTTGGCCCGGAAAACAACTGGTAACCAGTGCAACTCCTTCAGCACTGGAGTGATGTGATCTCGTCGTCGGCTGCCTTTAATCAGGCGAGCCGCTGCGTTCTGTACCAGCTGCAGCTTCCGAACCGTCTTCAAGGGTGACGCCACGTAGAACACATTACAGTAGTCTAAACGAGAGGAGACCAGGACATGTACTACCAATGGGAGCAGATGATCGAGAAGGAAGGGGTGCAGCCGCCATATCAGATGGAGTTGATACAGCGCTGTCCGGCTCACAGCTGACACCTGAGCCTCCATGGACAGCTGGGAGTCCAAAATGACCCCCAGGCTGTGGACCTGATCTTTCAAGGTTAGCCGTATCCCATTCAACACCAGGTCAACATCCCCCAGCCTCCTCTTGTCTCCCACCAAAAGTACCTCGGTCTTGTCAGGGTTCAGCTTCAGCTTATTCCTCCCCATCCAGCCACTCACCATCTCCAGACATTTGGACAGGGATTCTATGGCCAACCTTGGTGAAGATTTGAACGAGAGGCAGAGCTGTGTGTCATCCGCATATTGATGACACCGCACCCCAAACCTCCTGAATGATAGCCCCCAGCGGCTTCACAAAGATGTTAAATAGCATTGGGGAAAGGATGGAACCCTGTGGCACCACACAAGTGAGTGGCCACGGGTCCGAAATCTCCTCTTCCTCTGGTACCTGCCAGAGAGGAAGGACTGGAACTACTGCAATACGGTGCCTCCAATGCCCAACCCCTCCAGGTGGTCCAGGAGGATACCGTGGTCAATGGTATCAAAAGCCGCTGAGAGGTCGAGGAGAACAAGGAAGGAGCATTCACCCCTATCCAGAGCCCTCCTGGATAAGTCAACAACTCATAGGTCTGGATTTGCACATCAAGCTCACAACCGCCAACTGGACAGAAAATGTAAGTGGCCCACATGCAGCACACATCCCAGCAAATTGTGGGTTAAACAATACACAATTTGCCATCATGACATGAGAACTAGGTTAAAGGGTACTTAAAGGGTACCTTGACTTGGAAGAGAAATCTTATAGACTAGTTTAGCCTTAATTAACCCACGATTTGCTGCCCTTACATGACTGGCCCTATATGTAAAATAAGCTTGATGGATACCTGTGCAAACTTCTTTTGAAAGTCTCAAATTAAAGAGGTTACATTGCTTCCCTTGGCAGCATCAGCTTTTGGAATCACAACATCACATTATTAATAGTTTAGTTTATCATCCATTAAAACTCAGCAGCTGTTCTTGGAAGACCAGGCAGGCTGGAAAACTATCTTGCTTAGAGCTGTTCAAGAGGAGACTAGAGTGATCTCACCAAGGAGCTCTTACGACACATGTCATAGGACAGGGACCAGACTACATAATCCACTGAGTCTCACCAACCCACCTACCCCTGCCACTCTACACTTCGAAGGCCCAGTCTAAACATAAGAACAACCTTGCTGGATCAGACCCAAGGCCTATTTTGTCTAGCATGCGGTTCCTTAAGTGGTCAACAAAATGCTTATGGGAAGCCCACAAGCAGGACATGAGCACAACAGCACCCTCCGCTCATGTTCCCCAGTAACTAGTATAAAGAGGAATGCTGCCTCTGATACTGGAGGTACTATATAGCCATCATGACTAGTAGACTAGTTATCCTCCATGGATTTGTCTAATCCCCCTTTAAAGTCAATGAAGCTGGTGTGCATCACTACATCCTGTGGTAATGCACCACCATTCAGCTTCGCCCAACCTTGGGGTCTAGTGTTATGAGAGAGGAGTTGAGAAAGGAGGGGTGCATGACAGAGGTATAAAATTATGCACAGCATGGAGAAAGTGGATAGGAGTTTTTCTCCCTATCCACTTTCTCCACACTGTGCATAATTTAATAGTCCTATCATGCCCCCCTCCCTTTTCACTTTTTTTCTAAGCTAAAAGTTCCAAACACTGTAACCTTCCCTCATAGGGAAGTTGCTCCAACCTGTTGATCATATTGGTTGCTCTTTTCTGCACCTTTTTCAGCTCTGCAATATTCCCTACAAATGAGGTGCATTTGGCTCCCTCTCTGTTGACATTTTCACATATTAAGACTAAGTCTGTGGCTTACAGAACAACTGAGATTCTCACCTCCTTATTTCCTAGCATATTCTGGGCACTATTTAACTACCAGAGAGCAGTAACCCTGTTCTATACTCAGAGAATAAACTAAATTATTTTCAGCTATTGTACACACTTAAGATGGGGCAGGAACAACCATGCGTTCATCATCACGCTAGACTGTAGGTTTCCTTGGCCTGACTTAAAGACCCAGTGCAAGCATACTAAAACAAAAATATGCTTCCCCCTTCTGCTGGGGGAAGGGGGAATTACTGCCCTATATTTCAGATTTACAGTAATGTAACATTTGGAAAGCTTCAAGACATTTTGCACCTTGGTCTTTTATTCAGAATTAGGCTTCACACATTTAAGAACAGAGTTAATGATCTTGTCTGAGAAAGAGATAAGATTCTTCAACAATCCTAAAATTGTTCGAATTTCCCATTATATGAATATCTAAAAAAAAGATTATATTCTAGTCTCTCATTGTCTAACAGCATTGCATTAAAAAGTGACAATAGCCGCAATTCTGGCAGCAACACAATCTTCATTCCTAGTTCTGAGGGGAAAAATTATGTGCTTAAGGTTCAACATTGCAATAGATGACTCTCCTTGCTGCCATTACTATATATTCTGCATATATAGCCTGATAAAAGGAATAGGAAAGAATGGGGCCTGACACTGCAACACTTCAAATAAAGAGGCATCCCTTGCAAGCCTTTTTTGCATAAAACCTGCAAGCAAAGAGAAAACTGTGCAAACCAACAGCATCTTCTTGGGATGCGACCTGCAATGCACAGCCTCAACATAAAACTCAATCTATGTTTATTTTTATAGTCGAAAGTACACCATAGTTGCTGCCCTTCCCAGAGTTGAGCCTTCTGGAACTGAGGAGACACAAAAGGCTGAGGAGGAGGCATCATATAAAAATATGATGCCATATAAAAATTATTTTTCTTACAACAACCATCTCAATTGGCAAAGGAAGGGGGTAGCTATGGGTTGCCCTATGGCCCCAGAAGTAGCCAATTTATTTATGGTGACTTTGAACAATAATATATATACGGTGTTGAGAATCCTTTTCTTTCTCAAATTGTGATGTGGTGGCGTCATATAGACAATATCTTTTCCATTTGGAGAAACAGAGGCCTCTATGAACCAATTTTTTGAAGGGTTCAGTTCTTGCAATAGCCATATTCAATTTGAGATCCATTATGGCAATACTCATACAAATTTTCTAGATGTTACAGTTTTTAAGTATCACAATTCTTTGTGTACTTCTTTGTATAAGAAACCTAAAGACAATAATTCCTATCTACCACCCACGATATGTAAGATACAATCTTCCTTATGGGGCAATTTCTATGTGTCAAATGAAATTGCTCCTTGGAAAGAGATTTTGAATACGAAGCCTCCATTTTGCATACGAATTTACAAAATAGAGGGTACCCTAAAGACATCCTGGAGGTTGATGATGTCATGTAATGGACCCACAAACTTCTGTGGGTGGCCAATCACAAGCGCACAATAAATGCCTTGTGTAGAAACGGCCTCAGGTTTCTCAATGTCTTTGCAGTTTTTTTTAAGAATGTCTTGTGTGTTAGAGAATACTGTTTTCCTTCAGACTTTTCAATGTTTCTTTGTAGCTTTTCAGAATGCCTTGTGCATTAGAGTATGCTGGTTTTTCACTAATAAGGTTTTATATGCTAAAGATTTTTTTTTTTGCTAATTAAAATGAATGTCAATACTACTGTCAGCAACTTCACTACCCTCCGATTCGTCTCCTCTGATTAGAGACCACAGATTAGTTGTTTAGGGCCTGAGGCAGTCTGAGAACTTCCTTGAATCTGCATTTGTAGAAAGGCTAGTCTCTAGCAAAATAAAGTCTTATTAGCCTGAAGCTTTGTCCCTTTGTGGTGTTGAATGCAAAAGGGAAGAACTATCTAATCCTGACAGCTTGCCAACAGCTTCCTTCCTCTTCCCCTCCAATCCCCATCTCCCCTGTTTGATTCCCTGAGAGCTCGCTCTAAAAGCATCATGGACCAAGCACTTGACCCCTTGACACAAGAGACTCTCTGCAATCAGGTGAATCAACTGATGGGGGTTGTCAATGTGTTAGAGGCAGCCGCCCAACTTGCTCCACCCCTGATTCCACCCCCTCAGAAATGCACAGTGGGACTGCTGGAGAAGTTTGATGGAGACAAGGGACTGTTTCCCACTTTCTGGGCCCAGTCGCAAGTGTATATGCACCTAAGGCTGGACTATTTCTAGACAGACAAAGGAAGAGTACTGGCAGGTAGCACAGAATTGCAGGGATGGCATCAGGAAGGCTAAAGCTGAGAACGAGCTGAGGTTAGCAAGGGATGCTAAAAACAACAAAAAGGCTTTCTTCAGCTACGTGCATAGTAAAAGGCAGAGGAAAGAAATGGTGGTTCAGCTATTAAATAAGGATGGCAAAATGATAACAGATGACCAAGAAAAGACAAAAGTGCTCAATTCCTACTTTGGCTCAGTCTTCTCCCAAAAGAGGGTCTATGACCTCCCTGACAAAGGCAAAGTGCAGGCTTAAGGGGCAGGATTGCAGCTTGAGACTGATATGCATATGGTCAAGGAACACCTAATTACTTTGAATGAATTCAAATCTCCAGGGCCAGATGAACTGCATCCTAGAGTCATAAAGGAACTGGCAGAAGAACTCTCAGAACCGCTGTCTATTCTCTTTGAGAAATCATGGAGGATGTGGGAAGTGCCAGATGACTGGAGTAGGGCTAATGTTGTCCCTATTTTCAAAAAGGGCAAAAAGGAGGAACCTGGGAAATACAGACCAGTCAGTCTGTCATCAATCCCTGGGAAAATTCTGGAGCAGATGATAAAGCAATCCATCTGTGAGCACCTTGAAAATGCAGTGATTACTTGAAGCCAACATGGATATGTCAAGAACAAATCCTGCCAGATGAATCTGATCTCATTTTTGGATCAGGTCACCTCCCTTGTGGACTGTGGGAATGCTGTGGGCATCATATACCTCGACTTCAGCAAAGCTTTCAACAAAGTGCCCCATGATATCCTGACAAGCAGACTAGCTAAAAGTGGGCTAGATGAAACAAATATCAGGTGGATCCACAGTTGGCTACAGCATCAGACTCAAAGACTGCTTATCAATGGGATCTTCTCAAATTGGGGAGAGGTAACGAGTGGGGTACCACAAGGCTCAGTCCTGGGCCCAGTGCTCTTCAACATTTGTATTAATGACTTGGAGGAGGTGCAGGGAATGCTCATCAAATGTGCAGATGACACAAAACTGGACAGGATAGCTAAGACCTTGGAAGACAGAAACAAAATGCAAAGTGATCTTGACACACTGGGGTGCTGGGCAGAAAACAACAAAATGACATTTAATAGGGATAAATGCCAAGTTCTGCACCTAGGAAAAAAAACCCAAATCCACAGTTACAAGATGGGGGATACTTGGCTCAGCAATACTACAAGCGAGAAGGATCTTGGAATTGTTGTAGATCACATGAGCCAACAATGTGACGTGGCTGCAAAAAAGGCAAATGCTATTTTGGGTTAATAGAAGCATAGCTTCCAAATCCTGGGAAGTACTTGTTCCCCTCTACTCAGCACTGGTTAGGCCTCATCTGGAGTACTGTGTCCAGTTCTGGGCACCACACTTTAAGAAGGATGCAGAGAACCTGGAGAGGGTCCAGAGGAGGGCAGCAAAGATGATCAGGGGACTGGAAACAAAGCCCTATGAAGAGAGACTGGAAGAACTGGACATGTTTGGCCTTGTGAAGAGAAGACTGAGGGGAGATATGATAGCATTCTTCAAGTACTTGAAACGTTGTCAAAGAAAGGAAGGCCAGGATCTCTTCTTGGTCATCCCAGAGTGCCGAACCCAGAAAAACTTCCTGACCGTAAGAGTAATATGACAAATGCAACCAATTACCCTGGGGGTGGGTGGGCTCTCCCACACTGGAAGCATTCAAGACGAGGCTTAACAGCCATCTGTCAAGGATGCTTTGACTTAGATTCCTGCACTGAGCAGGGAGTTGGACTTGATGGTCTTGTAGGCCCCTTCCAACTCTACTACTCTATGATTCTATGATTTATAACTGCTTTCCGGAGTGGTGGCTAAATGGGCCTCAGCCCTTCTCGATGCAAATGACCCTTTATTGGCGAACTACCAGGGGTTCATGGATGCAATGGCGTGATTTTAGTGACCCCCTTTGTGTAGAGACTGTGACATGAAAGACCTGCCACCTCAAGTGAGGTAGAGATTCTATATCAGTATACATGACAAGTTTTAGGTTGTTGATGCAGGATTTACAGTGGATTGATGCTGCTTATGTTGCCCAATTTTTGGAAGGCTTGAAGACGAAATCTTGGTTGAGTTAGCACAGGCCCCATGCCCACCTACCCTGGTTGAGCTCATCCAATCATGCCTGCAGATTGACAGCTGGCTGGAGGGGCGCAGACAAGCCAAGAAAAGCTTTGCCAGCGGAGCTGTACCTCCTCCCGTACCACCTAGACCGTTGCCCCCTCCTCACAGCAGCCCTGCCGCAGGAGTAGAGGACATCCCGATGCAACCCGACATGGGTTGCCCCTGGCTGAGTGGGAGCAGTGGCAAACTGCATGTCTGTGCTTCAGATGCAGGAAGAAAGAGTATATTGCAAGGGCTTGCCAACTCCTAACAAAGGCCCCAGCCCCCTCACCACCTCCTGCTCCCCAAGCCTGACTAGATGCCCCCCCCCCCAAGTCTGATGGGGGTTTCCAGCAGGGAAGGAACACTGGCCACCAGGGTAAGCCTTGTGGCCCCCCTCCCCAATCCCATCTGTTACTTCCCGTGCATCTGCAAGCTCCCCAATGGAGTGGGGAACATGCCATGGCCTTGGTGGATTCTGGGGCTACTACCAGTTTTATGGACAAAGAGTTTGCTCACCAACACAACATCTTTGCTCTGCTCCTGCCTGATCCATTGAAAGTGGAGGCCAGAGATGGACAGCCTCTCTTGTCTGGAGCAGCTGCTTGGATTACAACTCTAGTCACCTTAAGTTCACAAGGGCACATAGAACAAATCCAATTTTATCTAGCCAAGGTGCCTGAGTACCCAATTGTGCTAGGCATATCCTGGCTAGCTACTCACAATCCCCAGATTTTTTGGAAACTTAATCAAGTGTGTTTACATCCCCCTACTGTCAACAACATTGCTTCCCAGGAGCTGGAACGGCGGCAACCCAAGCGTTAAACCCTTCATCATCACCTCAATGCAGCCCTCCTGCTCTGGTGTCCCTTCCCAGCAAATATGCTGCTTTCCAGGGTGTTTTTGATAAGGAGGAGGCCAACCAGCTCCCCCCCCCCCCCCGCTCCACATTGACCCTATGATTGTGCCATTAATTTGATCTCAGGAGCTCCCATCCCCACAGGGTGGTTGTACCCCATGTCAGAGCCAGAACTCCAAGCTGTCTGGGAGTTTTT
Organism: Heloderma suspectum; assembly: GCF_057233095.1. Lineage (NCBI taxonomy): Eukaryota > Metazoa > Chordata > Lepidosauria > Squamata > Helodermatidae > Heloderma > Heloderma suspectum. The sequence continues at coordinate 125,542,532 of NC_139462.1, read as the reverse complement.
AGACACCAACTTAAAAGTGGGGTTTTATTCATTCCTCCACCTCCCCTGCGGGTGTCCCAACTCTGTTCGTAAAGAAGAAATCAGGGGAGCTGCGTCCCTGTTATGATTACAGAAGCCTAAATTCCATTATCATATGTGATCAGTATCCCCTCCCTCTCATCCCTGAGATGTTAGAGCGCCTGGGACAAGCCAAGATTTTCACCAAACTGGACTTGCGCAGCGCCTATAATCTGATACGCATCTGGGAGGGGGATGAATGGAAGACCATGTTCCGATGTACGCATGGGTCCTATGAATATCAGGTCATGTGTTCTGGTCTTGCCAATGCCCTCTCTGTATTTTCATGTTTCATGAATGACATTTTCAGGGATTATTTGGACAAATTCCTCATTATTTATTTAGATTATTTCCTTATATACTCGCAAGATCCACAGGCACATGAACAACATGTGAAAGCCGTTTTACAGCACCTATGTGAACACCACCTATTTGTTAAGCTGGAGAGGTGCGCTTTTGAATTGACAACCCTGGGCTACCTGGGTTATAAGATTTCAGCGGAAGGCATCAAAATGAATCCTGCTAAAGTACAAACAGCGCTGTCTTGGCATGCTCCGTCAGCCAAGAAAGACCTATAAAAATTCTTGGGCTTTGCCAACTTCTACAGAAAGTTCCTGCAGGGCTATGCAAAACTTACAGCTCCTTTGACAGACCTCCTCAGAGGTAAGAAATCACCTTTCCACAGGTCCTACTCTGCCCAGCATTCTTTTGAACAGCTGAAGCAACTGTTTAGCTCTGAACCAATATTCTTACATCCTAATTCACAAAAACCCTTTGTAGTATAAACAGATGCTTCCAAATTTGCTGTAGGGGCTGTACTTTTATAGCAAGGAAAAGAGGGGGAAGAGCTGTGGCCCTGTATTTACCATTCCCAGAAATTAACCCTTTCAGAGAAAAACTGCACCATCTGGGAAAAGGAACTTTTAGCTATAAAGTCAGCGTTAGAAACGTGGAGGCATCTTTTAGAAGGGGCACAGTACCCAGTCGAAATTAGAACTGGCCATCCAAATCTGGAACACCTCCAGACAGCCAGGGCAATGAATCATTGACAAGATGATCCCCCTTTTTTTTTTTTTCACGGTTCAATCTCAAAACCCACTATGTTAGAGTTACAGAAAACCAGCAGGTGGACGCACTCTCTTGTAAGCCAGAATTACAAATAGGGGTAGAGGAGCGCCAGCCCCCGCTCCAGTCCTTCCCCCTGAAAGTCTGGCAGCTGTAGTTGAACCCCAGTCCTGGGTAAAAGTACTACGTACAGAGCAAGCTCAAGATCTTTTCATTCACAACAAAGTGATGGAGCTGGGGCTAACAGTTGGAGCCACCAAGCCAACCACCTTTTCATTACTTTACCAGCAGAGTCTACGTGCCTTCCAAAACCCTAAGGAAGAAAGTCCTCCAACAATGCCACAATTCACGCACTGCTAGGGATTTTGGATTTTCTAAAACATTACATGGGGTCACTCAAGATTTTTAGGTAGCCCCGAGCGAGTCAGAAAGTCAAAACCTACGTGGCCTCCTGAGACAAACTGACCAGACTGCTCCATCCCCTACCTATGCCCTCAGAGCCCTGGAAACTGGTCTCCCTCGACTTAATCACCGACTTGCCACGGTTGCAAGGTAAGACCACCATTTTGGTGGTAGTAGACTTATTTTCTAAAATGGGCCACTTTATACCTTGCGCAGGACTGCCCTCAGCCAAAGAAACGGCCGAGTTGTTTCTAACCCACATTTTCCGATTACATGGCTGGCCCAAGGGGCTCATCTCAGGTAAAGGGGCCCAATTTATGGCCTGATTCTGGCGGGAGTTGCTGACACTACACAATATTGAACTCAGACTCTCCTCTTCTCACCTCCCTCAGACGGATGGGCAGAGCAGAGTGAATGCACTAACGCCACGCTAGAACAGTACTTGCGCTGCTAGGTAAATTAATTTGCTTACAACAATGCCTGTCATTCCTCTACTTGCCAAACCTCATTCTTTGCCAACTTTGGGTACCATCCCAAGACCTTCCCATCCTTGTTAACATCTGCCTCAGTACTAGCTGCCCATTACTTCTTGGAAGAATTGCACTCCATGTACCACCTTCTATAAGAAAACACTGAGCAGGTGAAAGCAGCGTACAAGGAAGCTGCCACTGGCATCAACACCTAGGTCTGGCTCTACAAGTGGGGGACTGAGTGTGGTTGTCAACCTGGAACTTCCCATGTAAAACCCCAAGCAAAAAGCTGACAGCCCGTCGGATATGGCCTTTCCAAATTATGGCCCAAATCAATCCCGTCGCTTTCAGATTCACACTCCCTCCCTCCCTGAAGATCCACCCTATTTTTCATCAATCCTTGCTTTCCCCAGTGATTGCTGGAGACCCTCATCATTCTGACTCAGCCCCACTTCCTTCTGTTTTGGTGGAGGGAGAGGAGGAGTTCGAAGTAGCAAATATCCTAGACTCCTGCCTATTCCGAGGGCAGCTGCAACATTTAGTTGACTGGGAGGGCTATGGACTGGAAGATCGTTCCTGGGAACCAGCAGAACATTTGCATGCCCCATTGCTGGTTTGCAAGTTCCACCAATGCTACCCACACAAGCCAGGGCCTCCACGGGGAAAGAGGGGAGGGGGAGACATTGTGGGTGTGGGGATGATGTCTGAGATGAGTCCAAGCCCCTTGAGATGTCTGACAGCTCCAATTCTGAATCAGAGTTGGAACAACTAGATCAGAGCCCTGGGGAGGGACCTTCCCTAGAGCCCCAAGATGCTGGGAGAGATTCCTCCAAAGGCCTTGACAAACAGATGGCCCAGGCCAAGTTGCTGCCACCTTCTTCCACCATGAGAACTCAAGTTTCCGAGGAGGAGGAGGAAGAGGAGCATGACTTGAGAGACGATAGGGCACATTGCAAAGCAAAGTGGTAAAAGTTAGAGGCAGGGCTTAGATGCTCTGCCAGGATAGCCACTCTTAGAAGCCAACGTAGGAGGGGCATCACTGCGAAGCAAGTTTGGCCATGAGGCTCATGGCCAAACTGCTGACAACTTCACTACCCTCCAGTTTGTCTCCTCTGTTTAGAGATCGCAGATTAGTTGTTTAGGGCCTGAGGCTTTCTGACAGCTTCCTTGAAACTATATTTGTAGAAAAGCTAGTCTCTAGCAAAAAAAAAAAAAAAGTTGTATTAGCCTGAAGCTTTGTCTCATTATGGTGTTGATTGCAAAGGGGAAGGACTATCCAATCCCGACAACTACTTATTGTTTGTCCCTTCTGTATTATGTGTGAATGCACTGCTCTGTTTGGATTTAAGTCATGTATAATTAGGTTTTCCTGAATGTAGAATATTTTACTGGCTTTTTATTTGTTCTTTTTATAGAGTGCCCTTGACAAAGGGTTTTTACAACCTGAAACTTGCTGGGCTTAAATTAAACATTTCTTCAACTATTCTACTTGCAGTGCTCTTGTGTTCTGGCACCTGAGGGGTCCCCCCCTTCAGTTTGTTTGGTGATTCCTTCGTTCATGCTTCGTTGGGTTTGTGTGTCACATTCTGCTGTTGAAAGAGTTTCCAAGGAGGAGGAGGAAGAGGGGCATGACTTGAGAGACGCTAGGGCACATTGCAAAGCAAAGTGGTAAAAGTTAGAGGCAGGGCTTAGATGCTCTGCCAGGATAGCCACTCTTAGAAGCCAATGTAGGAGGGAGGGTCCAGTTACTAGATGCTCTAGCATCAGCAAAAAGGGAGAAGGCAGTTGAGATTCTGAAGGCTTGTCCAACAAGAAGGCTCATCTTGAGGTAACAAGCACCAGAAGTGCTTCTGACCTCACATTTCTTAGTTTAGACCAGGGTAGGCAAGGTGGCACACCCCCCTAAAATGTTTTAGACTACAATTCCCTTCATCCCTGACCACTGGCCATGCTGGCTGGGGCTAATGGGAGTTGCTGTCCAAAATATCTGGAGGGCAGATACCTGAAAATATCTGGAGGACAGATTGTCTAAACTTACCCCTGGTTTAGACAACCCAGAGATCATCCCAAGGCTGCAGACAATTCAAAAATAAGGAGATGAACTAGGAAATAATCTGTCCTGAATCCACATGCTAAGAAGGAGAACGTGAAAAGTAGTGGGTGTTATCTCTTGTGAGTGGAGTTTAGTTTCTTAGAGAAAGACAGCTAAGAAGGGTTTATGTCTGAAAACAGCCTGGAATTCACTGTTAATTTAGAGAGAACGGTTCTCCACATAACACCTTATTTAGTAAACCAGCCATGAATACAGATGTGTGGTCAAGTGTATAGCTAAGAACAGAATTGGGGAATTCCTATGACTATGGATTGAGAATTCATCTCCCAAAGCAGAAAAAAGAGGCTTCTGCAGAGACTTGGCAAAGCATGATCAAGAAACCTCACTCTTTATTATTATTGAATAATAAAGTGTTGAATGGGGTACGGCTACCCTTGAAAGACCAGGTCCGCAGCCTGGGGGTCATTTTAGACTCCCAGCTGCCCATGGAGGCTCAGGTGTCAGCTGTGAGCCGGACAGCGCTGTATCAACTCCATCTGATATGGCGGTTGCGCCCCTTCCTTCCCGACCATCTGCTCCCATCAGTAGTACATGCCCTGGTCTCCTCTTGTTTAGACAACTGTAATGTGCTCTACGTGGGGTTACCCTTGAAGACGGTTCGGAAGCTGCAGCTGGTACAGAACGCAGCGGCACGCCTGAGTAAAGGCAGCCGACGACGAGATCACATCACTCCAGTGCTGAAGGAGTTGCACTGGTTACCAGTTGTTTTCCGGGCCAAATTCAAGGTGTTGGTTTTGACCTTTAAAATCCTATATGGTTCCAGCCCAGCCTATTTTAAGGAGCACCTCCAGCAACACCAGACAGGCTGCTTAACAAGAACAGCCTCGGATGGCCTTCTCTCTGTCCCATCAGCCAGGACAGATAGACTGGTGGGGACGAGGGAGAGGGCCTTTTCTGTGGTGGCTCCCACTCTGTGGAACTCCCTCCCTAGGGAACTCCGCCATCCCCCTCTTTAATGAGCTTCCGCCGTGCATTAAAAACGTGGTTGTTCAGGTGGGTTAACCCATTTGGGGCGAGTTAGGGTATTTTAGAAAACGTTTTTATTGTAGAATTTTGTTTTAAACTGTTTTATTATATGCTGTACATCGCCCAGAGTGGCTGGATGCCCAGCCAGATGGGCAATTAATAAATTTAATAAATAAAATAAATAAATTATAGAGTGCCATCACTATACAGGGTGCTTTACACTATAAAATAAGCAGAAGCAACATACCCCTTTTCCAAGAAGCTGACAATATAAACTTCAACATTGGTGGGTGTAAGAGAAGGACAAAAAGAATGGGAGAAGCAAAGGTGACATGAATATGAACAAATGCTGTTACATATACATACTTAGCATGGAAAAGTATGGTTTTAAGGAAGGATTTGAAGAAAGATGTAGCATCAGTTAAGTCATAGAATCATAGAATAGTAGAGTTGGAAGGGGCCTACAAGGCCATCGAGTCCAACCCCCTGCTCAATGCAGGAATCTCTGACAGATGGCTGCCCAGCTTCATCTTGAATGCCTCCAGTGGGGGAGAGCCCACCACCTCCCTAGGTCATTGGTTCCATTGTCGTATTGCTCTAACAGTCAGGAAGTTTCTCCTGATGTTCAGCCGGAATCTGGCTTCCTGTCACTTCAGCCCATTCTTCCGTGTCCTGCACTCTGGGATGATCGAGAAGAGATCCTGGCCTTCCTCTCTGTGACAACCTTTCGAGTACTTCAAGAGCGCTCTCCTAGCTCCCCTCAGTCTTCTCTTCTCAAAGCTAAACATGCCCAGTTCTTTCAGTCTCTCTTCATAGGACTTTGTTTCCAGTCCCCTGATCATCTTTGATGCCCTCCTCTGAACCCTCTCCAGTTGGTCTGCATCCTTCTTCAAGCATGGTGCCCAGAACTGGACACAGTCCTCCAGATGAGGCCTAACCAGTGCTGAGTAGAGGGGAACTAGTACTTCCCATGATTTGGAAGCTATACTTCTATTAATGCAGCCCAAAATAGCATTTGCCTTTTTAGCAGCCACATTGCAATGTTGGCTCATATTCAGCTTGTGGTTGACAACAATTCCAAGATCCTTCTCACTTGTAGTATTGTTGAGTCAGGTATCCCCCATCTTGTAACTGTGCATTTGGTTTCTTTTTCCTAGGTGCAGAACTTAGTATTTAGCAGAACTATCAGCATCCCTCCAGCCAGCCATGCTGGCTGGAGCATGCTGGGAGTTATACGTCTTTTTCTGCCTAAACATGCATAGGATTGCACCCTAGGAGACCTTAATGCATCTGAGGGTGGAAGAGAATCAAAAGAGATGGGCAAAGCTATCAAGAGATGAGGGCATGTTTGGGGAGATCTTTAAGTTTTCTTATTTGTATTACAAGACATAAAAGTAACTTTAAATAGTTTCAATATTTTTCTGTGCAATACTTATCTTACAAAACTACATAAGTACGTCCTATGCTAACATAAACCATAATAAATGTCATTATTTCCTTGAACACCCAACAACATATATGGTTAAACAAGATCCTAATTTTTTGAATTCCAATTCATTAAAAATATACTCTGTTTTTCAATATGTCCCACTGCCTTCCTTCTCTTATCCTGACAATCTTAATTAATTTCATCATATACATTGCATCCCAAATTCTTGTGCAACCATTATATTATCGATGGTGGATCCTTCTTTTTCTATTTTAACTAATAGCCATCTGTGAGAAAATCCCAATGCCTGCCATGTAGAGTTTATATTAATGTTTATATGTGTTTGCTGTGTTAGATAGAATCCAAGCAAGCTAGGGTTGACTTTTTGGTAGTGAGTGAGTGAAAGGAGGGAGGGCTTGCGTGTGCGTGCATGAAGTAGTGATGCTGGAGAAATCTGAGACGGATTAAAATAAGCTTGGATTTCTAAGAATCCGACCTGCGGAATCTGCTGTGGAGTGACCCCCTCAGGCCCTGCAGAGTCCGCGGACTTTCGGATGATTTTTTTACTTTCCTGAAATTTACGCATGTAAATCCGTAGAAAAATACGCAAGTTTCTGCTGAGGAAACGTGGAATGGAATAGGGGACAATATACTAAATGTTACATACCGGGGCAAATTATGTAAATACTTAAATAAGTATTTACATAATTATTTCCGTACTTTTCCGCATGACGAAAATGAAATATTCGCATCCGTTTGTGGGTGGATGACGGAACGAAAGGCACTTGACAATCTGCAAAACACAGACGGAGTGGATTTTACACAGTCTGTACATCCCTAGCGTGAAGAGACTGAGTTAATAAAAGGGGGAGCAGACAGGGCATAATCCTATGGGCATAGTCAGCCACATCTGAACTTGGAGGTGACCAACTATCCAACGCAGGGCGGGTGGAGCGCGGAGGGGATCTTATTCTCTGCACTCTGGCAGCCCTGCATTTGTGGCTAGATGGCTGATTTCGGCTGTCTAGCCAGGGCACCTTGGAGCAGGGGAGGGGAGGCCAGATGGCACATAGGAAGCGTCATAACGGCACTTCCATCATCCCCTGTCCTCCCCTCCCCCAGGAACGCTCCCCTTTTGGCTACTCTGTGCTGTTCTTACAAGCGCAGAGCGGGGGACGAACTGCGCCACCTAAGAGGCAGCAGGGGAGAGGGCAGGGAGTTGGTTTTCTGGGAGCCGACCTCAGAGCGCTGGCTCCAAGCTTGGTTCCTAGAAAACAAAAAATTGCGCCCTTAGTTGGTTAGATAGGGCCTTCGGGTTTGATGAATTTCCATCTAGATAGTGGGGCTGTGGGAATAGGAGTTAGAAGAGGTAGAGTAGGCAAGGTAAGACTGAGAACTGGGTGATATTATAGGATATAACATCTCTTGTATTAAATAAACTTTAATTTGTTTGGTTTTAAATATAAAAACCCATGTCTTGTTCATCTTTCTGCACTACCAATAGTGTATATATTTCCTGAGTACTTCTCCTGGTTGGGTAGAAAGAACTAATTAGGCATACTGAGTGTCTTTTTTACCTAGTGAATTTAGGGGATGAAGCCTGTGAGACAGCGAAGACGGCGGTCCCAAGTGGAAGCAGACACAACTGAGAGAAGGTTACGTCACATCATCACAACAGCCATAACAAGATAAAGACTGTGGAGAGCTTTATAAGTAAGAACAAGGAACTTGTGCTGGACACAGGAGTGGGTAGTATGGCTATCTGTACACAGACAGCTCAGACTGCTTGGGGATCCAAACTAATAGCCCGGTGGATAGTCACTCTGCTTTAGTTTGGTGGGTAATCACTCTGCTGTGGAATGTCTCCACTTCTCTTCTCACTCCTGTTATTTGTACACTTCCTTAAAAAAAGAAGAAAAGAAACCCCCTCAAAATAGTTTGTTTTCCTCTTTTTTCATAGAATCTACTGTACATTTCCCCTTAGCTTATTTTGTCTCTCCTTCCACTTCTCCCCTTTTTAATAAAAAGAGTTTAATGTGTGGTTTTACTGTATTCTACACCCTACTGTTTTCATACAAAAACCTGGAGCAGCAACTGACAGGAAGCAGGGTAAAAAGAGTGAGTACTATATTAAAATTATTGAGTGATCAATCCTATCATCCCTAGACATCATCTGAGGGGCCACAGGATTGTTCAGGGTTCCCCCTCCAAGGACAGAGACAGCACTCTGACCTCGGAAAGGGGAACTGGAGATCTGAACCCTCTCCCCACTAGCGCAGAAAGAACCAGGCTGGCTGACCTCCAAGGTCTGGAACTTGACTTCAGAGAAGGGGGAAAGGGGGTGCTTTGGTGAGCGGGGAGGGAAGGAGACTGGAGAGTCAAGATACAAGCTGCCCTGAGCCTCTGCCAGCCTCCTTCCCCCTCCTTCTGAAGCACCTTTGCTAGACAGGCAAAAAAGCCTGACTAGCGAAAAATGCAGGCTGAGGAGGACGGGGAGGCAAAGATTGCCTCCACTGCTCCTCCCATACTGCATAGGATGATCGTAAGCCTCCAAGTTCGGGTCCTTACGATCACTGGGGGCACAATCAATAGGACTGCACCCTAAATCATGATTAACAGATAAAACCAGATTCCAGTAATTCTCAGACAAATGCTTTATGTCTCTAGGACTATGAACTGAGCATATCACACTGGTGCTTTGTCAACATCACTGGCTCCCAGTCCATTTCTAGGCCCAATTCAAAGTGCTGGTTTTGACCTTCACTACTTGAGACCAGGGTACCTGACAGACCACCTGTCTTCACATGTACCTACACAGACCTTAAGCTCTTCTTCTGAGGCCCTCCTTTGGGTGCCCCCATTGCTATAGCAGGGAGCAACTGGGGAAAGGGCATTCTCAGTGGTAGCACCTCAGCTGTGGACTGTTCTCCCTAGAAAGACTCACCTGGTGCCATTTTAGTGTTATCTCAGCCTCAAAGACCTTTTATTTTGCCAGGTCTTTCAATCTGCTTCAGGTCTAATCAGTTTTATCTTCGCCAATTTTACATTTTATTGCTCTGTCTTACTGTATGTATTTTGATTCACTTTTATCCTTGTGGTAAGCTAACCTGAGAACCTGGTTACAGGACAGGTTATAAATGCCTAAGATAAATATATAAAATGATTACAGATAGTCATGAATCTGAAGGCTTCTGAAATACCATTTATTTTATATGTAAAAGACTTACTGCCATCCTGTGGTGACTCTTCCACTATAACTACCACAACTGCTCCTGTACCATCTTCCCATTAGGACTTTTTGAAGAAAATGCACATGTGAACATATAAATGAGCGTTGGCCACCAGCAGGCACACTGGGCTTATGCTTAAAGGCTTCATAAAAATTGGATAAGTATAGGCCATTAAATGCTTTAACCCCTCAAATCCTTGCCACAATAGGTACGATGGGATATTCTACTGAAGTAAAATAAACATGCTAAATTCAACCACTAAATTTGGGTAAGGGTAGGGAATCTGTGCACTCCAGATGTTGGTGGACTGCAACTCCCATCAGCCCTAGCAAGCACAGCCAATGGTGAAGGATGATGGGAGTTGCAGGCCAACAACCTCTGAATGACCCATTCCCCATCCCTGCTCTAGGGCATCAGAAAATTTTCAAATGCAAATTATCCTACACAAAGTAGCCAAATTTGCATAGGATATTTTCCTGGAAAGGTTTCTCAACAATTTTCCGATTCCACATTTTCCAGAAAACCCACGTCACTAGTCTGAATCGCCCCCATTTCTTATGTGTACTAAGTCGGTAACTATACTACATTTCCAGGGAGGACAAGCACCCAACAGACTACTGAATGTGGGAGGCCTAGAGTCAAATTTCTGATTAGCAATTTATTATGTTGCCCTTGTGAAGTCACCATCCATCTATGTAAATAATCCCAGAATTACTTTCCACATGCAAGCGCTACACAAGTTCCCCTTTAAACCCGAACCATGTATTTGATTGCCTCTAGCAAAGACTAGCTGTTATAGTACTGCATTTTCTAAAATTAACTGTGTATTGAAACTGCATCTTTAAAAGCTTACCCTTCTCTTACATCTCAGTGTTGCATCTCCCTTACAGAACATAGAAATTCCCAATGAAAGGCGGCAGGGGGGAGCTTAAAAGAAATGCCAGTCCTACTCAAGCATTGACAATGGCTTCTGGAGATCCAAAACCAGTTTGGAAACTAAGTCTTATGTGCTGTAGAAAGGGCTTCAAAATGACATTGCATCTTTTATGTACCTAGAAGTTACCTTGGAGATTCCTAAATTCCTCTTAATCAGGTTGCTGGAATGACTGCTATTTTCACACAGCTCTAAAAAAAGGAGCTGCAACTTGACAATTAAAAAAAGATAAGAATCTTGTGACTCGGTCAGTGTTCATCCCATGACCCAAGTAACTGTTACTGGGATATGCAGCTGTAATGCAGTTCTTTCAAGACTCCAAAAGGGTATGTTTTGATCCACAGAAAACACTCCAATATATATTCATTATTCAGTGTTTTTCCATAGAGTATGTCATAGTAAAGATGCTCAAATCTAGCAAATCCTGACATTTTAAGAGGCAAAAATCCAAAAAGAACAAGTGGGTGACATAATTTTGCATATGGATGTTTATTTCAAAAGGAATCAATTATGCTTACTTAGGCTGCAAACAGAGGTCCATCAAGACGTAATTTGTAAGGCTCTCTGTCAAGGCTCAAATGCTTGATTCCTGCACCATATTATGCAACATGCAATTTTGACTATGATTTTTCTATCAGATCAGGCCACTGTATGAGAACTGAATGACTACAACCACTTCAAAGAGATAACAATTTAAAAGAAATCCACCACCATCACCACTACAAACTACTCAGTAAGCCCCAAACTGTTAAACTTAGTTACTGTTCTGTCCCATAATTTCCCCTTTGCAAAGATCCATTCTGGGCTGGCAGTGAAGGCAACAAGAGCAACAGAAGTCACAAGGTCTTGCAGAGGTGGATACCTTGTCCAATAATTTGCACAGCTGGCAAATTATGAAGTCACCAGTTCAATTCTTCAATTATTATTCTGACCAGCCAGAAAATGTTAAACAAGGGCTGACATATGAGATGTGGCAAACACACCCACACCTTCATCTAGGTGCCCTTTGTGGTGACGGGAGGCATTTACAGTAGGCCCAAGAAGGAACCAAGTTCCACAACTTGGGCTTGCTTCCTCACGGCCAGGGTTGATTCTGTGTCAAGGCAGCAAGAGCCAGAAAAAAGTGGAGAGCTATAAGTGATCTTGTGCTCAAAAAAAAGGTAAGAGATTACCTCCCCTCCCATTAGCCAGTCAGTGTGGCCAAAGCATTATAGGCTTATTTTTCTCTTATTTGTCTGTGCAACCCATTTTATTCCATATGTTGGGGGTAGGGAGGAAAGGAAGGGAACTTAATTATTTTAGGGCGCAATCCTATGGCTGGTAGTCAGCAGCTAGACGGCCATAGGATAGGTCAGTTCCCAGCCCCCACTTCGAGGTCGGTTCCTGTTATAGACCCCCACCCCCTCCTACGCCACCTTGTAGGCAGCACGGATTGGCCCTGCCATAAGAGCAGCGTGGAGTGGTGAAAACAGGGCATTCTTGGGAGCAGGGTGGGGAAGTTGGAAATATGGTACGACACATCCTACGCGTCATCTAGCCGCCGCTTCCCACACTCCGAGGTCCCATGGCTAGACAGACGAAATCAGCTGTCTAGCCGTGAAAGCAGGGCTGGGGGAGCGAGGAGGAGATCCGCTCCTCACCACTCCTCCTGCCCTGCACTGGATAGGCGGTTGCCCCGGGGTAAGAAGCAACCATCTATCTTGATATGATTGCTCCCTCCATATCTCCTCCTTCATCCCAAGGTTTCAGTATTGGAAGCTAGATCATTTGTTATTGGATGGATTAAAATATAATAAATCAATCCATAAATAATAGTACTTGAAGTTATTTTACAACTGCCTCTTTCTCTCCCCAGCCTAACACTATGAGTAGATTTCCTTTGCTCCCATTCTCACCCTCCAAAGATAAAGACAGAATCATTGGATAATACACCCAAAGCACTCCCTCCACAAACAAAATGCACCAAAAGATGTTAATCTTTATTTTTTTTGGGGGGGGAGCTGTCCTCCTTAGAGGAAATTAGGCAATAAGAAGTCCCTTAAAGGCATCTGCCTGGAAATGAATTGTGTGTTTCACCCAGGATGGAAACAGTTCTGAGTAACAGCTGGATTTTATATTTTCAATCAACTATTACTTACTTCTTTCTTGTTTGTAGTGATCATAGGGGCAGTTCCAGGTGAAACCATCATATCACCTGGTAGAGCCCATTTTGAATGTCTGAAAACCCTCTTCCCCCAATTCATCTTAAGACTCTAACCATACAGACATGAGTTCAACATCAGGTCAGCCTTCCCCCCCCCACCCTCCCCTCAACTGCTTTTTGCGACATCTTGCCTGATGAAGAGATCCAGAGATCTCAAAAGCTTGTACCTTTTTGGCAGTGTTCGAGTTGGCCGAATAAAGGTAATACAGACTTCAGAATTTTTCTTATGGCTAACACAGCTACCTTTGTTTTTTGTGTGCCTAGAAATGCTTCTTATCCAAGGATTCCCTTTTTATCTTGGGATGGTGACAGCAAGGAAAGTGACAATGGGTGCAAGAGAAGCCCACTAATTGGGCAAGGGCACAATCCTATGCATGTTTAGACAGAAAGAAGTCCTACAACTCCCAGCATGCCCTAGCCAGAGTTATAGGACTTTTTCTGTCTAAACATGCATAGGATTGCACCCTAAATCATTGTACTGGGCTAGGGAGGAAGGAAAGGAATTTCAAATTAACCTCCAATACTCTTTGGCTAAAGAAGGCAATAAAATATGGCTACTCCCCCCGGCCCCTTCCTAAAACCTATCTCCTTCCCATATCCCGTGACACGGGACGAGGGAAGATAAAAGGAGTCACTTCATCTTTTCCCAGCGTTTCATTCTTAAAACAATGAAGGGAATGAGTTGTACACCTTCCTTGGGCTGCCGGTGTGTGTGTGTGCGTGCGCGCGCGCGTGAAACGGGGGGACCTCAACCCCAAAGGAACTGGTCTAAAGTGCGAAATGAAACGGAGCATTCTCTCCACCCCAACCCAGCCTTAAGAGGCTGAAACCAGAAAAATACCCAGTTAAGATAAATACCAACCCCTCCAAACATGAGATGGCAGTAATCAGAACAAGGCAGAAGACAGGGTCGAAGCAGAAGTCACTCCTAACGCCTAGGAATTGACGGGGGGAAATTAGGAGACCCTAACGAAGAGGCCTCAGCAAACGTAAGCGACGCCTAGACCAGGGGCCGGAGGCAGCGAAGTGAGGGACGCCGGTGCCGCCCCTCGGACCGGCGGGCAGGCGAGAAGAGAAGCGGGGCTCGGCCCACGGCGGACAAATCCGCCCGCCCCTGCGGTGGGCATCGGTTACCTGGAAGTCCCTGTCCTCGTTAAAGCGGGAGAACCTGTCCGCCATCTTGCCTCGGCTCGCCTCTGCCTTAGTCAGGAGACTGCGACGAAGATGGGCCGGGCGTGCTGGGCGTGCGCGCGCCCGGCACGGCGCCCGCAGCGGGACGGGCCCGGAGGCACTTCCGGGCCTCTTCGGGCGCCCGCTTCTGGCCTCGCCGGGGCGCACGGGGCTCCTGCCCGTAGGCAACGACGGAGAAGTCCAGGGTTTCCGCGGAACCGTGATTGGACAGCAACGCCCCCACCCCAGATAAAGGCTAGCAGGGAAAAAAACGGGCATTCTTGCTCCAACTCAGACGTTATTTCGAGTAAGAAACGTTGTGTTTTCTGCTAAAAAAATAAAACAAACGCGACGCGGCTGCATGCAAAGCAAGGAAGCACAAGGCTTCTGCTTGCTATTGAGCTCTGGATCTGAACTGGGAGGAAGGGGCATATTTGGAATGGGGGGGTTTAGGCTCGAAATCCAAACCATTATCAGCCCCACCTCTAATCTACAACAGCAGGCTACATTGCAAGACTCTCTCAGCCACAGGCCTAGAATCTGCAGTGTAATGATAACGTCACTAGAAACAGTATTAGATGTGCAGGGCAATTTCTAAAATGTTTAAAAATCCACAAATTACTTTTCAGACGAACTAAGACCTGCGTTAGAAAGAAAGAGCAAAAACTTGTGTTTTGCTGCTACTTCTTGTTTGGGGTCTACAGGCTGCTGCCCAATTATATTAGCTATGCTAAAATCCCGGATTTCACCATACATTTTAATGGGCAGCAGCCTGGCCGCCCCGAGGCGTTGCTTAGGAGCGCCCCCTCCCCGCGCTCTCTTCTGCCCGGGGAGATAGGGGAAAAAAAAGCGTTCAAAGTGATCCCGTAAGTCCTGATCTTTTAAAACGAAGCGTTACTCTAACATGGAGCTAAATATTCGTATCTCTATAGATCATCCGCAAGACCACGGATTTCACAACGTGAGCGTCGGGACGGGAATGCGCATGCTCGCTCGCCCCCTCCTTTCTCCCTCGTTTCGCGCCCGCCGCGCTGGCGGTGTCTCCGCCGTTCCCTACGGACGGGGTCCCGGAAGCCTTCGCGCTGCGCTTTGGTACACGCTCCCCTGGGGCTGCGTTAAGCTCCGTGGGTCTTCGGAGAAAGCACGCGTAGGGCTGCGCCCCGATTCCACGCCTCCGCTCTTCACAGACGCCTTCCGCGCCCCATAGCTAGACGCCTCGTGCTTCTGCCGCCCCAGGGCTGCGGCGGCCCGCGGGCGGCAGCAGCCTGGCCGCCCCGAGACGTTGCGTAAGAGCGCCCCCTCCCCGCGCCGGTCTGCAGGCGCTCGCGCTGGCTGGGCCCTTCCTCTCGCGTGGAGGGCTGGACTTGATTTTCAATGCGGAGTTCTTACCTCAACACTCGCGCAGGTTGTAGCATCAACAGTAATGATCCCACCACAATTTAAGCCCCACTGATTTCAGTGGGACAAATGTAATTGTCTGCTTCACTTTTGCATTAAAATCAATGAGATTTAAAAGTGCTTATTTTGAGATGGATTGGGATATATATTTATATTAGAGTCGTAGCCTAATTAAAGAACTCTTAGGAACTGATAAATTGAATGAATTAAATATGCATCTGAATTTTAAAATATAATTCCAAATAAGAAGAAGCATGCTCTTGTTTTATGCACACTATAATCTTACTAGGGATATTCCTTTCTCTGTGAGAGAAGAGAGCACCTGCCACCTGTGATTTTTTAAGTTCCTGCAAATAAAATTAATTGTGAGAACTTTTATAAACAAAATGTTTTTAATTACCAGCAGAATCCTACGGATGTTTACTTGGAAGTAAATCCCATTGTATTCAATTTGATGGGGCTTACTTCCAGGTAACTGTACACAGTAACACTCCCACTACTGAGTAAGCCCTGTTGAGAACCCAGTGACACTTAAGAACCATGCCGGATCAAACCAAGGGTCCGTCTAGTCCAGCATTCTGTTCACACAGTGGCCAACCAGCTGTCAACCAGGAACCCACAAGCAGGGCACCCTCCCACCCATGTTCCCCAGCAACTGGTGTACATAGGCTCACTGCCTCTGGTAATGGAGGTAGCTCATAGCCATCAAGACTAATAGCCCTTGATAGCCTTTTCCTCCAGAATTTGTCCAACTCACTTTTAAAGCCATCCAAATTGGTGGCTGTCACTACATCCTGCTGTAGCAAATTCCATAGTTTAACTATCTGCTGTGTGAAGAAGGGCTTCCTTTTATCTGTTCCGAATCTCCCACCAATCAGCTTCATAGGATGACCCCAGTTCTAATATTTTGGGAAAGGGAGAAAAATGCCTCCCTACCCATGTCCTCCACACCATGCATAATTCTGTAGACCTCTATCATGTCTCCCCTTCTTTTTTCAAGGTAAACAATCCCTGCTGTTGTAACCTTCTCTCATGACGGAGATGCTCCAGCCCCTTGATCATTTTAGTTGCCCTTTTCTGCACTTTTTCCAGCTCTACAATATCTTTTTTAGATGTGGCGACCAGAACTGTACACAGTATTCCAAGTGTGGTCGCACCATATGTTTGTATAGGGGCAGTATGATATTGGCAGTTTTATTCTCTATTCCTTTTCTAATTATGCTTAACATGGAGTTTGCCTTTTTTACAGCAGCCCCACACTGGGTTGACATCTTCATTGAGCTATCCACCACAACCCCAGGATCTCTTCCCTGGTTGGTCACCGCTAGCTATACCTCAGGTTGAGATTTTTTTGCCCCAACGTACATCACTTTACACTTTCTTACATTGAACCATGCCATTTAGATGCCCATTCTCCTAGTTTAGAGAGATCCTTTTGGAGCTGTTCACAATCTCTTTTTGTTTTAACTACCCTAAATAATTTGGTGTCATCTGCAAACTTGATGACTTCACTGCTCGCTCGTAATTCCAGATCATTTATGAACAGGTTTACGAATTTTATCTTTAATACTGCCTTCAGCCAATTTACCCGGAACAGCCATTAAGATAACTGGCCTGTAATTTCCCAGATCCCTCTGGATCCCTTTTTGAAAACTGGTGCTACGTTGACCATCTTCCAGTTCTCTGGTATAGAGGGTGATCTTAGGGACATGTTGCATATTTTGGTTAGAATATCAGCAATTTCATATTCGTGTTCTTTGAGAACTCTAGTATGGATGCCATCTGGGCCCAGTGATTTATTTGCCCTGTCAATATCTACAATTTATTTGCCCTGTCAATCTATCAATAAGGTTGAGAACTTCATCTTTTGTCACCACTATTTGCCTCAGTTCCTCAGACCTTTTGCTGCACCAAAAATTCTCCTGATCTCACTGCCCTCAGGCTTACAACTAAAAGACATGACACAAAAGGAAAAGAGATTGGGAGGGAGGAGGAAAAAAGCAAAACCTCAGGCACTGCTTCTTCGTTTCAAAGTTCTTATAGGTGTTTTTTCTGGCAGGGATGGGCGAAACAAACTCCCTGCAGCTGGCTGACTTATGGGGAACTGGGTTGGTCTCCCCCTTACCTTGATGTTTATCTGGGGCAGGGAGCAGCCTCCTTGGTTCTCTAGCTGATGGATGACGCCAGAGCCTGCCATCCCAGGAAACTGTCAGCTGACCCTTCCCAGTGAGCCAGGATGGCAGACTGTGCATTCGCTTTGACCACATCACTTGTGTCCTTTGCTGCCTTCGCTGGGGCACAGGCATGGGTTGCTTATTGGGACTCAGTGTGCCTTCTCAAGTGTGCCAAAATCCTAGGCACAGCTGCGCCATTCTCCTCCTCTGAGGAAGAGGACAGGGTCTTATAAGAACAGAAGAAGAGCAGCCCTGCTGCATCAGGCCAGGGCCCATCCAGTCCAGGATTCTGCTTACACAGTGGCCAGCCAGCTGCCCAGGGGAAACCCACATGCAGGACAGGAGTGCCACAGCTGCTTTCCACCCATGTTCCCAAGCAACTGGCGTACATAAGCATACTGCCTCTGGTACTGGAGGTAGCACAGAGCCCTCAAGCCTAGTGTGCGAGGGGGGGGGGGTCTCCTTCCCTTTGCCTCCCTGTGCCCTCTTAGGTGGTATGACATGGGCTAATTGGCCGCTGTGGACATGCTCACCCTCTGCTGAGCCTGCAAGAGCAAATCCGTTTCCTCCAAGACGCTCAGGGCCCAACAACGGCTCACCCTTCAGGCCTATCAGGGCCTAGATGCCCCAACAACCCTCCTACATGGCCCTAACCAAGACCCAGCTGCTCCTCTAAGCCCAGGCAGCCCCACACATGGCCAGTGCCCAGGCCCCACTTCGTTCTTTGTTGTTGTTGTGTCCGACTCTTCGTGACCCCATGGACCATAGCACGCCAGGCCTTCCTGTCCCCCGCTGTCTCCCGGAGTGTGCTCAAGTTCATATTCATTGCATCGGTGATGCTATCTAGCCATCTCCTCCTCTGCTGTCCCCTTCTCCTTTTGCCTTCAATCTTTCCCAGCATCAGGGTCTTTTCCAGGGAGTTTTCTCTTCGCATTAGGTGGCCAAAATATTTGAGCTTCAGCTTCAGTATCTGTCCTTCCAATGAGCACTCAGGGTTGATTTCCTTTAGGACTGACTGATTTGACCTCCTTGCAGTCCAGGGGACTCGTAAGAGTCTTCTCCAGCACCACAGTTCGAAAGCATCAATTCTTCGGCGCTCAGCCTTCCTTATAGTCCAGCTCTCACAGCCACACGTTACTATTGGGAAAACCATAGCTCTGATTAGACGAACCTTTGTTGGCAAGGTGATGTCTCTGCTTCTTACTATGCTGTCTCCACTTTGTCCTAGGCAACTCCAATGGCAGTCCAGTCTACTTGGGTCTCAAGTCCCATGTTGATCATGTCTGTCAAATTGGCCCATTCAAATATAGGCTCCCTGTAATCAAGGCATTATGTGGTTTCTTTATGAACTGCAAACCAATGAACAGCGCTCCTCCTGGACAAGTTTGCATCACATACAAACGTAGTTTTCACCACTGTTTGGGGTGGGGGGGGTGATATGACATTCAACCAATTGAAGTAAAAAGGGCAAATATGTCAATTTTCAGCATTTCTTGCTAGACCTCTGACAATTTTTATCAGATCAGTTTGAAAATGTGCACACCTGTAGACCTCATGAGATAGATAATAGACATCATGTGTCATGTTATTAGGTCAACAGGTATGTTTTTTAAAACCAACATAATTTTGAAGTTTGTAATGGTGGAGCCTTTGGGGGATGGGGGCAACTTACCTTAACTTCAGGGGCATTCCTATGCCCCTTTAATTACCTGCCAGTGGAAGGGACTAGACATGGGGCTAGGTAGGTGTCCCTTGGATCAGAGCTTCAGAGCTTGGGCCAAGAAGAACCTTTCCCGTACATGGCATTTAGTTAGTCCCTCACCAAAGACTCCTAAGCAGTCATGGAATAAGAGGAGAGGTCCTCTTATGTATCAGTAACTGGTGAAAGAACAGAAAGCAAAGAGTAGGAACAAATGGTAAATTCTCCCAATGTAAATAGTGGGGTCCCACAGGGATCTGCATTGGGATGAATGCTTTTCAATTTATTCATAAATGATCTGGAATTAGGAGCGAGCAGTGAAGTGACCAAGTTTGCAGATGAGACCAAATTATTTAGGGTAGTTAAAACAAAAAGGGATTGTGAAAAGCTCCAAAACGATCTCTCCAAACTGGGAGAACGGGCATCCAAATGGCAAATGCATTTCAAAGTAAGCAAGTGTAAAGTGATGCACGTTGGGGCAAAAAAATCCCAACTTCAAGTATAACCTGATGGGATCTGAGATAGCAGTGATGAACCAAGAAAGAGATCTTGGGGTTGAAGCAGACACTTCAGTGAAAATGTCAACTCACTGTGCAGCTGTTGTGAGAAAGGCAAATTCCATATTAGGTATAATTAGGAAAGGAATTGAGAATAAAACAGCCGACATCATACTGCCCCTATACATATCTGTGGTGCGACCACATTTGGAATACTGTGTACAGTTCTGGTCACTGCACCTAGAAAAGGATGTAGAACTGGAAAAAGTTGGCTGAAGTGGACTCTCAGCCTGGTTTAGCAAGGCCATCCTCCTGCACATCAATTCAGCAGGCACAGAACAACTGGCAGCTTGGTGAAGCAACGGTCTGTTCCTCCTCCAGGCCGCCAAATAATTTATCTGCACTGGAGGAGGTAAGCAGCTTTTCCATGGCAACTTGCTATGGCTACAAGTTACTGCTGTTCTTGCTTGTGGAATGAAACAGTATTGGTTGGGTGCCACAGGGCTCAGCATCAGAGTCCTGTGGTCCCGAACTCTACTACGATACCAGAGCTCTGACCCAGCCTGCAAATGACTTGGCTATTGGAGGTCCTTACAGTACCGGCCCCACAGTGCAAGCTCTGCTTTGCCTTGGCTGCCCATAGACTGGGGCGAGCATGGACTCTCTTTCTCCCGTTTTCTGTCTTTCCCAAGTTCTTTGGGTCCAATGATGAAGAAAGTGGCCTTGCTAGCATGTGCTCCAGACACAACATGTGAAACAGGGGTGCCCCTTTTCCGCAACATTGGATTCTTCCGCCTTTTGAGTATTATTTGTCCCTGTTATTCTGGGATGGGGGAAAAGCAGAAACCAGGCAAGGTTATGTGCTTCTCCATAAATACAATTTTCCCAGTTCCAGAGGGGTAGCCATGTTGGTGAATTGCATCAAAAACAACCAAGAGTCTTGCAGCACCATAAGGTCTCATCCATTAACTATGGCGTATGCCTTTGTGAGCTACAGTCATCCCCTAGAGAATTTATTTCATGAGGTGACAAATCATTAAAAAATTAAGAGAGTGCCTTGATGCATCTGATGAAGTGGACGTGCATCTATGAAACCTTGTACCATAATACATCTACTAGTCTTTAAGGTGCCTCAAGATCCTTAGGGAGCAATCCTATGGCCGCTAGACAGCAGCTAGATGGCCATAGGATATGGTGTTTTCCAGGAACCAATCCTGGAGCCCGGAGAACTGACCTCCCCCTAGAATCATAGAATAGTAGGGTTGGAAGGGGTCTACAAGGCCATCGAGTCCAACCCCCTGCTCAGTGCAGGAATCCAAGTGAGAGAATCCCTGACAGATGGCTGTCCAGCCTCATCTGGAATGCCTCCAGTGTGGGAGAGCCCACCACCTCCCTGGGAACAATCCCCTCTGTGCTTCTCCTGCCCTGCTTTGGATAGGCGGTTGCCTATCTAGATAGGATTTGCACCCCTAGTTAATTTTGCAGATTTTGCAAAACTCCACGTAGCTTCCAGGCCTCCAATGTTTGGATGGAGAAGCCCATGGGTGGCTTCTTGAAAGAAAGAAGAAACAACCTCAAGGTGGAACCACAATGTTTATAAAATGGGTCACTGAATTATAAATAAAAATCTTTTCCTTGTGGATGCAATTACTTCCTGGATCTGTTATTCCACAGATGCTGGCCTTCACTGCAAGCCTGTGCAATAATCTTCACAGTCTGCTAGATCAACAGTAGCAACGTTGGAGGGCACTGAATAGTGCTGTTTCAGATTTGTCTGCAAAACCGCACAGTGTTTTCATGTGCATGTTCCTGAAAAAACAAACCTCAAACAAAATTATTCACACCCTTCTAGTATTGTTCCCCCATTCCTCTTTGCAGACTTGATGCTTTTAGTATTTGCTCCTCTAGTCACAGCCAGTGAGCCGAGGGCTCCCTGCTGCAGGAGTGGAAGAAGGGCTCCTGAGAGAAGTTATTTTCTTTGGTGTCAGTAGTTTTCCCTTCAGGAACCGTTTTCTCTTTTACAACCTAGATTGATTATCAATTGTGTGAATTATCTGCACATTTTTATTATGCAAATAGCAGCCATAGAGAAGCCTGAGGAGTCTCATACCCACTAGGGAAGGGCAAGTTTAACTCTTTCTCTCTCAGCCACACAATCTGGGGCATCGTTAGGAGAGACCCACCTGGGCACAGGCCCCAGATCTTTTTGAGCTATGCCCCAGATCTTTTGAGCTGTCCTAATTGCCATTTTTAACATTTTCCCACTGACTTGCATTGGAAAATAGAAATGGCCATAACATTTTTAGTTTGTATGATAAATACATGAAATTTGGAGACCTGATAGCCTCCATGGAGCTGAATGAACCTCCCAAATTTCAGGCAGTTAGGTCCAGTGGTTTTTGTGCTAGTCATAGGTAAATTTTGCTATTTTCAAGAAAATCTGTCCAAGCAAAGAGCTATAATTTTTTTGTTCTTCCACATAAGTGCATGGAATTTGGGGACCTGGCAGCCCCTATAGAGCTGACTGAGCCTGCCAAATTTCAGACAGGTCCAGTGGCTTTTGTGCTAGCCATGCATAATGTTTCCTTTTCTCAAAGACTAAGACAAAAAGTAAAAACTGTCAAGCCACACAGGGGATTAGAGATCTTAATCAGAAGGTGTTTAAGATTACCATTAGGAGGTCACTATCCCTAATCTCTGGTGTAGATTGTTGTTGTGTTTTTTTTTTTTGAGGTGCAAAAAACCTCTCCTTTTGCTTTTCTGCTCTTACATGCCCACTGTTGGGAACTTGCTTGCATTTTGAACAGGGAGAAGGAAGGGAAGAAAAGAGTTCCATGTGAAATACTACTGGTATTTCACACAGCATCTGATTTCACTACCCCAAACTGGAAACTTTGGCTTCTGCAGAAATTTAGTAGCTTCGGTACAGCAAATGATCCAATCAGCCTCCACAAACTTCTTTCTCCTCCTCCACTTTAATTTCTCCAAAATAGCTATATTATTCCAAAAGGAAGGTTGGGACTATGTGGCATCATGATCGAGGAACTGCTGAGGCTTTTAAATAGGTTCTAGAGGGTTTTTTTTTTTAAGCTAGAAAAAGCCCTCAGCCACCTCACCTCATAAAGATAAGTGAAGTACTTGCAATCCTTACAAACCCTCCACAGTCTCCTAAATTCCTCTGAAGTACTAACTCTCTGAAAGGAGCCACTTGGCTTAGGAAATCCCCCCCCCCTTTCCAATCACAATTATTTTCTTCTTCCCTCCCTTATCCTGTTCTTTCTCTTCTTTATTCCACCCAGAGCATATCTTGGGGAATTCTTAAAGAGAATTCTCATCCATGATCAAGAGAAGTTCTGAACTGTATTTGACTTTATACAAACAGATAAGAGAGCTTGTTTTTCTCCTCCTCCTCACTCAAGCCTTTGAGAAAAGTGGGTTCACATGGTTGCAGAGAAACAAATCTGGGGCTGTTTTGTCTGTCAGTTGCCATTGTCCAGCAATAGGAAGGGCTGTAGGCAGCTCAGTGGCAGAGCACCTGCTTGGCATGCAGAAGGTCCCGGGTTCAGTCCCCAGCATCTCCAGGTGGGGCTAGGAAAGAATCCTGCCTGAAACTCTGGAGAGCCACTGCTGCCAGTCAGTGTCAGCAATACTGAGCTAGATGGACCCAGGGTCTGACTCAGTATAAGGCAGCTTCCTATGTTCCTGTGAACAGAAAGCTTTAACAAAAATAGGTTTTGGTTTGTTTTTTAAGTAGAGAGGAGATAAATACTGCTAATTTATACAACCCTATGTATGCCCGCTCAGAAGCCCCGTTATGTTTAATGAGGCTTACCCTCAGGAAAGTGTGCATAGGATTCCAGCACAAGTTACTTTTGCAGGGAGGTTTGCACCCTGATATTCTGCATGTTTACTCAGAAATAAGTCCTGAATTGTGAACATGGCACTGCAGGCTTACTACAGTGCCTACCCAGTTCCAGCTACCCTTTCAGATCAGTCCTATGCATGTCATTTCTGTGTGTGTTTTTCATTTTGCATGAACTCTAGCTTCAGTGGTGAGGGAAAGGCACTTAGTACATGTTCAGGGCTTCTCCATAACTTAGCCCTAGTTTTGAAAACAGACTCATTGGCTGAGTCCTGGTGAAGTCTTGGCACAAATGAAGTTATGGGGAGGAAGATACAATGAGAGCTTGTGCATAACAAGGAGGAGGTAGTGAGGAGTTGCACAAACAAGACATCTGTTTTTATGAAGAGTTGCTGAAGGATGGTAGGATGAGGAGGGATGGTTGCATGGAGGGGAATAGAATGGGTTGGGGGACAATGTAAATGCTCAGTGGTGAAGGAAAAGCATTCTGCATATGTTCAGAGGCACTCTCTATTTAAGAACATAAGAAGAGATGTGCTGCATCAGACCAAGGTCCATCTAGTCCAGCACTCTGTTCACACAGTGGCCAACCAGATGCCCACGGGAAACTCACAAGCAGGACATGGGTGCAATAGCACCTTCCCACCCATGTTCCCCTGCTGCTAACATTTGTGAAATGTAAATAAATTCTAGTAATTCTAAATTTGCATGCATGTATATCTTTCAACGTCTGTAGTGATCTTGGAGCCCAAGAAAGTAAAATCTGTCACTGCTTCCATTTCTTCCCCTTCTATATGCCAGGAAGTGATAGGGCCAGATGCCATGATCTTCGTTTTTTTAATGTTGAGTTTCAAACCAGCTTTTGCACTCTCCTCTTTCACCCTCAACAAGAGGCTCTTGAGATCCTCTTCGCTTTCTGCCATTAGGGTGGTATCGTCTGCATATCGGAGGTTGTTGATAATTCTCCCAGCAATCTTAATTCCGACCTCTGATTCATCCAACCCAGCTTTTCTCATGATGTACTCTGCATATAAGTTAAATAAGCAGGGTGACAATATGCAGCCTTGTCGTACTCCTTTCCCAATTTTGAACCAATCGGTTGTTCCATGTCTGGTTCTTACTGTTGCTTCTTGACCCTCGTACAGGTTTCTCAGGAGACAGGTAAGGTGGTCTGGTACTCCCATCACTTTCAGAATTTGCCACAGTTTGTTGTGATCCACACAATCAAAGGCTTTAGCATAGTCAATGAAGCAGAAATAGACGTTTTTCTGGAATTCTCTTGCTTTCTCCATGATCCAGCGAATGTTGGCGATTTGATCTCTAGTTCCTCTGCCTCTTCGAAACCCAGCTTGTACTTCCGGTAGTTCTCGGTTCGCATACTGCTGAAGCCTAGCTTGTAGGATTTTGAGCATCACCTTGCTGGCATGTGAAATGAGCGCAATTGTGCGGTAGTTTGAACACTCTTTGGCGTTGCCCTTCTTTGGAATTGGAATGTAAACTGACCTTTTCCAGTCTTGTGGCCACTGTTGAGTGTTCCAGATTTGTTGGCATATTGAATGCAGCACTTTAACAGCATCATCTTTTAGGATTTTAAATAGCTCAGCTGGAATACTGTCATCTCCGCTAGCTTTGTTGTTACTAATGCTTCTTAAGGCCCACTTGACTTCACTCTCTAGGATGTCCGGCTCAAGTTCAGTGACCGCACTATCATGGCTATCAGGGACATTCAGATCTTTCCTGTATAGTTCTTCTGTGTATTCTTGCCACCTCTTCTTAATCTCATCTGCTTCTGTTAGGTCCCTGCCTTCTTTGTCCTTTATCATGCCCGTCTTTGCACAAAACGTTCCCTTGAGATCTCCAATTTTCTTGAAGAGATCTCTAGTCTTTCCCATTCTGTTGTTTTCCTCGATTTCTTTGCATTGTTCATTTAAGAAGGCCTTCTTGTCTCTCCTTGCTATTCTCTGGAACTCTGCATTCAGTTGGCTATATCTTCCCCTTTCTCCCTTGCTTTTCGCTTCCCTTCTTTCGTGAGCTACTTGTAAAGCCTCATCAGACAGCCCCTTGGCTTTCTTGCATTTCTTTTTCTTTGGGATGGATTGAGTTGCTGCCTCCTGAACAATGTTACAGACCTCCGTCCATAGTTCCTCAGGCACTCTGTCTATCAGGTCTAATCCCTGAAATCTATTCCTCACCTCCACTGTATATTCATAAGGGATATGATTTAGGTCATACCTGAATGGTTTAGTGGTTTTCCTGACGTTCTTCAATTTAAGCCGAAATTTTGCAAGAAGCAGCTCATGATCTGAGCCACAGTCAGCTCCAGGTCTTGTTTTTACTGACTGTATGGAGCTTCTCCATCTTTGGCTGCAAAGGACATAATCAATCTGATTTCGATATTGACCATCTGGTGACGTCCATGTGTAGAGTCGCCTCTTGTGCTGTTGGAAAAGAGTGTTTGCTATGATCAGCATGTTCTCTTGGCAAAACTCTATTAGCTTTTGTCCTGCTTCATTTTGTACACCAAGGCCATGCCTGCCTGTTATCCCGGTGATTTCTTGACTTCCTACTTTAGCATTCCAATCCCCTATGATGAAGAGGACATCTTTTTTTGGTGTTAGTTCTAGAAGGTGTTGTAGGTCTTCATAGAACCGATCAACCTCAGCTTCTTCGGCATCAGTGGTTGAGGCATAGACTTGAATTACTGTGATGTTGAATGGTTTGCCTTGGATTCGTACTGAGATCATTCTAACATTTTTAAGATTGTACCCCAGTACTGCTTTTCCCACCCTTTTGTTGACTATGAGTGCTACTCCATTTCTTCTAAGGGATTCTTGCCCACAATAGTAGATATGATGGTCACCTGAATTAAATTCGCCCATACCTGTCCATTTGAGTTCGCTGATTCCCAAGATGTCGATGTTCAATCTTGCCATCTCATGTTTGACCACCTCCAGCTTACCTTGATTCATTGATCTGACATTCCAGGTTCCTAAACAATATTGTTCTTTACAGCATCGGATTTTCTTTTCACCACCAGACACATCCACAGCTGAGTGTCCTTTCAGCTTTGGCCCAGCCGCTTCAGTCTTTCTGGCGCTACTTGGAAATACCCTCTGCTCTTCCCCAGTAGCATATTGGACACCTTCCGACCTGAGGGGCTCATCTTCCGGCATCATATCTTTTAGCCTTGTGATACTTTCCATGGGGTTTTCTTGGCAAGAATACAGGAGTGGGTTGCCATTTCCTTCTCCAGTGGACCACATTTTGTCAGAACTCTCTGCCATGACCTGTCCGTCTTGGGTGGCCCTGCACGGCATAGCTTATGGCTTCACTGAGTTACGCAAGCCCCTTCGCCACAACAAGGCAGTGATCCATGAAGGGGTACATTGTACTTAGAGTACAATGCATGTACTTGGAACTTCCCCCTCCCATTGACTTCATTGACTGCTTCTGGCCTGCAGAGGTTCCACATCCGACCCACAGAGCCTCCTTGGGTCCTTCCAGGGGGCAGGGCTTGGTCTCTGAGGCTCCCTGGAGACCCCCCCCCCATAAATCTCTGCTCTCCTCTCCAGTCTCAGATCAGACACAACGGATGGTGCAGGCACTCGGGGACCTGGGAGGCGCAACTGCTCTGCCCCAGACCAGGAGAGTCCTTTCATGCAGAGCACGCTGCTCTGCTGGGAACGGCACACACCACGCATGGCTGGGGACTCGGTTACTCATCCCAATGCTGAGCAAGGCACGCAGAAAGGCAACATGGGGGGGGGGGATGGTCCAGCCCACAGATGTCATTTGGCCAATAGAGGGCTAGGGGAGGGGAGAATTCAGCCCCCACCTGAAAATGATTCTGCACCCTGCTTTAAATCTGACATGACTTTGCAGCTTTACTTCCTGTTTGACTCAGTTCTGTAAACTGAAGCTTACCAGAGCTGTTGGATTCCTGCGAATTATCAGTGATAAGGATAAGCACACCATGATATCCTGATGAGCAAACTAGCTCAAAGTGGGCTAGATGAAACAACGATCCGGTGGATCCACAGTTGGCTACAGAATCGGACTCAAAGAGTGCTTATCAATGGGACCTTCTCAAACTGGGGAGAGGTAATGAGCAGGGTACCGCAGGGCTCAGTCCTGGGCCCAGTGCTCTTCAACATTTGTATTAATGACTTGGAGGAGGAGGTGCAGGGAATGCTCATCAGATCTGTAGATGACACAAAATTGGGCGGGACAGCTAATAGCTTGGAGGACAGAAACAAAATGCAAAGTGATCTTGATACACTGGGGTGCTGGGCAGAAAACAACACAATGACATTTAGGGATAAATGCCAAGTTTTGCACCTAGAAAAAAGAAACCAAATGCACAGTTACAAGATGGGGGATACCTGGCTCAACAACACTACAAGTGAGAAGGATCTTGGAATTGTTGTCGATCACAAGCTGAATATGGGCCAACAATATGATGTGGCTGCAAAAAAGGCAAATGCTCTTTTGGGCTGCATTCATAGAAGCATAGCTTCCAAATCCCGGGAAGTACTAGTCCCCCTCTACTCAGCATTGGTTAGGCCTCATCTGGAGTACTGTGTCCAGTTCTGGGCACCACACTTTAAGAAGGAAGCTGGAGAGGGTTCAGAGGAGGGCAACAAAGATGATCAGAGGACTGGAAACAAAGCCCTATGAAGAGAGACTGAAATAACTGGGCATGTTTCGGCTTGAGAAGAGAAGACTGAGGGGAGATATGATAGCGCTCTTCAAGTACTCAAATAGGGATGTAGATGTATTATGGTACAAGGTAGCAGATAGGCAGCCAGTGCAGTTCCCTCAGCAAAGGAGTTGCATGCTGAAAAGGGGCAACTCCTGACAACAGCCAAGCTGCTGCATTCTGCATTAGTTCCAGCTTCCGGAGCAGCCGCAAGAGCAGCCCCACATAGAGTAGACTGCAGTAATCCAGTCTTGAGGTTACTAGTGCCTGAACCACCAAGCTATTCCTGCTCAGGAGAGGCTATAGTTAGCGAACCAGCCGAAACTGGTAAAAGGCACCCCGAGCAGCCATGGCCACTTGGGCCTCCAGCAACAGTGATGGAACTAGGAGTACTCCCAGACCAGAAACCTGATCTTTCAAGGGGA
Source organism: Heloderma suspectum (assembly GCF_057233095.1). Taxonomy (NCBI): domain Eukaryota; kingdom Metazoa; phylum Chordata; class Lepidosauria; order Squamata; family Helodermatidae; genus Heloderma; species Heloderma suspectum. The sequence goes on along the minus strand of NC_139462.1, from coordinate 125,513,739 downwards.
GTGCAACCCCATCCAGAACAGGCAATGAGCCTAGCTCCTGGACTCAGGAACCACTCGCCCACAGAGCTTCCATCTTGCCAGGATTCAGTTTCCATTTATTGGCCCTCATCCAGCCCATTATTGAGTCTAGGCACTGAACCAGGACTTGCACAGCCTCTCCTGATTCAGATGTCACAAGGAGATAGAGCTGTGTGTCAGCATACTGATGACATTTGGCTCCAGATCCCCTAATGACTGCTCCTAGCAGCTTCATATAGATGTTAAACAACATTGGGAACAAGATGGTACCCTGCAGAACCCCATAGCTCAATTGTCAAGGGGCCGAGGAATGGCCACCCAATGTCACTGTCTGAAATTGGCACCGCAGGTAGGGCCGGGACCACTGTAATACAGTGCCTCCAAATGTAGTACAGTGCATTTGATCCAATGCCCGTTCCACAGAGTCGATCCACAAGGATACCACGGTCAATGCTTTCAAAATCTAATGAGTGGTCAAGCAAAATTAATGAGGTTGCACTCCCCCGTCCCTCTCTTGATGAACGTGATCCATCAGGGTGACCAAGGCTGATTCAGTCCCGTAACCAGATCGAAAACCAGACTGGAATGGGTCTAGAGTACCTCCAAGAGCACCTGCAGTAGCTCCACCACAACCCTCTCAAGGACCTTCCCTAGGCATTTGCGACTGGATGGTAGTTGTCTACTACTGTTGGGTCCAGAGTGGGCTTCTTCAGGAGTGGCCACACTAGTGCCTCCTTAAGGACAGCAGGGAATTCCCGCAGGGGAGCATTCACCACTCCCTGGACCCACCCAGTCATACCCCCTCGGCTAGCTTTTCTTAGCCAAGAGGGGCAGGGATCGAGAGGGCATGTGGTCAGTCGCATTGCTGCAAGCACCTTGTCCACATCATCAGGCTTCAGCAACTGAAACTGATCCCCCAAATCAGGCAGATGGTGGCATCAGATACCTCAACTGGAACTGCACTAACAACAGTGTCAAGTTCTCTGTGGAGACAAGCAATTTTGTCCTCAAAGTGCGATGTAAAGAGGTCACAGTGGTCCTTGCCGGGGCCAGGGCCCCATTTGCTGGGGAGGGTGTTAACAGCCAGAAGAATTCCGCTGGACGGCTACTTGAGGATGCAATGGAGGCAGCAAAATAAGCCTTATTTGCTGCCCACACTGCCACTCAATAGGCACAATTATGTGCTCTAGAGCATGCTTGGTCATCTTCGCTTTGAGTCTCACGCCCTTTGCACTCTAGCTGACATCCAGCCTTTTTCATTGATGGCAGCTCCCCAGTATCCCACGGAGCAGAGCGGGCTCCACAGTGCCGGAGGAGGCACTCAGCTGCAGCCTGCAGCCTCCTGCTGAGGCTGTCTTGAGGGTGGGTCAAGCTTATTGCCTGTGATTCTCAGAGAAGAGAATACAGCATCAGTATCTGTCCTTCTTTAGCACTGTAATATTTGGGATGTGTATCCTGGCAATGACCACATGTATTTGCTCAATATTTTGCCTACTTTACACATGAGAGAAACTGAGGTGGAGAGCAACTCGTCCAAAGTTATGTAATGAGGTGGGACTGGAATCTAGATGCAACCCCAGCTGGTGTGTGGGCTGCTGCCCTCTCTTTGTTCACAAAGGTGGTGGGAGAAGGGGTGTCCCTATTTATTCCTCTGCTGCTTCCCATCATGGGGTGGTTGGGTGGCTCTTTCCGCACATTCCTCCAGGACAGGAACTTCAAGGTTTCCAGGGAGTTTCAAAGTTGAGCCTCTGCTAGCTCAAGTCCTCAAAAGGAACCTCACCTACAACATCTGGGCCAAACTAAGGCTGTTTAAAGTAACTGAGCCCAGGTATCTCATACCGGTGACTCTGAATGTTAGCCTCCAGTTTTTCCCTTACACTCCTCATAATGCAAGCTGAGGTTCCATGTTAAGTTATGTCTGGAAGTGGTGCACAGAGCATCTTCTTCCCCTCCCCGACTACTTATGGATTACAAGCAATCTGGCCAACAGGTCTGGCTGAGCAAGCAGCAGCCCCGTGCGCGGCGACTGATGCCCAACTGGCATAAGCCTGGCTGGGGTGTCCAGGGCAGGAATCCCAGCCCAGGGAAACGCACAAGCCTGGGAGCAGTGGGAGTCCACGCTGCCTTCCAGCAAGGCTCCCCATGTGCCTGGCATGTTGTCTCTAGCATAGAGTGGGTAAGAAGAACAGTCCTGAAAAAATGGGAAGTGAGCCTGCCCAGGTGGCAATGTCACATTGCCACCAAATCCCATTTGGGATTTCCCTCACCCTGGTAGCAGACTCCCATGGGAAATCTGTCTGCTGATCTTAAACACTCACTGAGTGTCTTCTCTCTCTCTGCCTCCTCTGTTGTCCTTTTATCTACTCTGGAGCTGATGTTTTTCATCTTGGCCCAAGGCATAAAGATGAGGACCAATTAAGTGCCTGGTCATATCCACCTGGATGCTTAGACATCTGATAAGCAGGGGAGGTATGGCTGGGTCCAGGTGGATGAAAAGTGTTCTTTGAAAGATGGAGTGGGGGATCACCCTGTGGGTCAGCCTATGCCAGGAGAGGGACGGGGGATCCCTCTCATTGAGATCAGCAAGAGCTGTGGGTTGGCACTGCTGTGGCACAGTCCTTGCTCTTCTCCTGCATCATGGTGGACAATGTGGCCTGCATGTCTGCCACAGCCCCAGTTAAAGAAACAAGTTCCTCATTCCCACAGGGGCTGGCCAGGCACCCCCAGGATGCCCACAAGCCTGGCATGAAGAGAGAAGGCCCCTCTTGCCCCCTCACCCACTGGTCCTGGCAGACCTGTTGAAGCTACCTAGGCAGTGGCCATCACCCTCCCCTCCCCCCAGCGGCTGCCAATTCCATGAGCTGGAATCTAGTACAAAATTTATTAGTGATTGTTGTAAGGTTGATTTTAAGCTTTATTATTATACAACAATATAGAATTTATTAGTGACTTATTTATCCTTTCTAATTTCCTTCCTTTTTTATTATTACTATCATTATTATGAGACTGGTTAGTAATATTTTAGGCTGGTTAAATTGTTAAGCTCTACTATTATATGTTAACTAAAGGGCAATATATGGTTATTGGAAATGAATTGTAGGCCTGCTTCCTTGCTCTAAGACTGATGATATGATATTGAAATGTAAGGTTGATCATCTATGCTGTACTGAATTGTAATATTGCCGGTGTTATAGGTATAACTTTTAAGTAGAATGGTATTTGAACTTCATGTGTAATTGAGTTTAAATTTAAACCTTTTAAGTAACTTTTTAATATTTTCTCATTTTCTTTCTTGCTTTCTTCTTCCTTCTTCTGTTTTCTGTTTTCCTCTTTTTTGTTATTGCTGTGTCTTCATAAGAATACTATATTGTTGGGAAACTGTAGATACTGATTAGGTTGTGGGTACTGTTTATTTCATTTATAAAGATAAAAATAGAATAAAAAGTTTGTTTTGAAAGGGTGGGGTTGGAAAAATTCCTGGAGAAAAAGGCTGTCAGTGGCTATTTGTCTTGATGGCTATGTGCTACCTCCATTACCAGAGGCAGTGAGCCTATGTACACCGGTTGCTGAGGAACATGGGTGGGAGGGTGCTGTTGCACTCACTCATGCCCTGCTTGTGGGTTCCTGGTCAACAGCTGGGTGGCCGCTGTGTGAACCGAATGCTGGACTAGATGGACCCTTGGTCTGATCCAGTGTGGCTCTTCTAATGTTCTTTTGAGCACAGCAGGGCCCAGGCACTTGTCTCTGTTCCAGCAGGAGCTGGGGTAGCTGGTGCTTCAGCAGGTGCAGAAGAGGCGTTTGTACAGCCTGTCCTGGGGGCAGGGGGAGAGAGAGCAGGAGCGTTGTCAGGAAGAAGAACGGCTGAGGACGCCTTGGTGAGATGAGCAGGAGCCATGGAAGGACACTGCTGTGGCATAGGTCTCGCTCATCTCACAGGTCTTGGTGGACAATGCCTCACAGGGGCCACCCGCATGTCTGCCACAACCCCTCCGCTGGCAAGCCCAGCATCCCACTTCTGTTACTGGTAAAGAAAAAAGTTCCTAGGCCAGCATTCCTGGTTCCCACAGGGGCCAGCCAGACACCCCCCAGGACACTCACAAGCCAGGCACAAGGCAGCAGCCCCCCCAACCCCCGGTCACAGCAGGCCTTTTAAAGCCACCTAAGCAGTGGCCATCCCCCTCCCCTCAGTGGCTGCCAGTTCCACAAGCTGGTTGTTCCCACACAGGATGAAAGAAGCAAACCGAGTGAGGGCGTGTGTGTGCGTGGAGGGGGGAGCAGCTCTAGCAGACAGAAGGCTCTCCTAGATTCCATGCAGGAAAGGGAGAAGATAAAGAAAACGACCATCTCCACAGGGCTAGAGGCCCTCCCTTGGGGAACTGCCATTCCCCCGTCCAGGTGCAGGTAGATGCCCCTCTCAGACCATTTTGCCCACAATGCTCATGGAGGGGTGGGTTAGGATGAGGATGGCCAGTGTCTTGTGGAAGGCCACACGGAGCAGGCTTCTAGACCTGCTCAGAGAACAGCCTCGGTATTCCAGCCAGGCTCAGGAACATCAAAAGCTGCCTTGCGCTTGAGTCCACCTAGCCCAGTATTGTCAGCATCGGCTGACGGCAGCCATGGCTCCCCAGGGATTCAGGCGGAATTCCCCACTAGCCTTCCCTGGAGACGCCCCAGGGATCATGCCTGGGGCCTTCTGCAGGCCAAGCCAGGGCTCCAACACCGAGCCACAGCTTGCACGCAGACACCCCCCTGCTCACCTCTGGCAAATGAGCTTTGCCCCAGGTGACATGGGAGTGCCAGTGGGGAGGGAGGGAAGGACTTTGCTCCTGTTAGGGTCCCTCCCCGGTCCCCGAGCGCTGCTGGATTGGATGGCTCAAGGGTTGGAGGCAGGAGAGAGCCACTTCCTGCCTGCAGGTCCTGGGAAGGGAGGGTCTGGGTGCACACAGTCCTGGGTTCCATCCCTGGAAGCATCTCCAGTCAAACGGGGGCCTGAGGTGGCAGGGTGGGAGCGGCCTCCCTCTGCCAGAGATCTCAGAGGACTAGAAGCTTGGTGTGGCACATGCCAGGCAGTCAAGGGAGGGGCCTCACTGCAATGGGGGGTGCAGTCATGGGCGGGGGGAGCACGGGGAACCCATGTTGACTGCACATGCAAGAGGTGGCCAAGGCCAACGCCCCAGTGAATCGCCAGCTTCTCCCGGTCTTCTCTGGACAGGAGGTGCTGTGCTTTGCCTTGGTCAGTCTTGTCCTCCTTGTGTGGCGGATAACGTCCTCCTACAGAAAGTAGAGGAAGGAACTAGAGGATCGGCTATCCTTGACTTGATCCTAACCAACAGAGATGACTTAGTGGATCAAGTAGCAGTTACAGGAACTCTGGGGGAAAGCGACCATGTTGTACTTGAGTTCTTGGTTCTGAGGGAAGCAAAAGCCGAGTGTAGTCAAACGCGTACCCTGGATTTTAGGAAAGCTGATTTTAATAAACTCAGAAAAATGATCATTAAGGTCCCATGGCAAGCGACGCTAACGAGAAAAGGAGTCCAAGATATGTGGGAGCTTTTAAAAAAGGAAATTCTCAAGGCACAATCACAAACAATTCCAACAAGAAGAAAAGGTGGAAGACAACAGAAGAAGCCAATGTGGCTTCACAAAAAGCTTAGGGATGACCTGAAAACAAAAAAGGACACATATAGGAAGTGGAAAGAAGGCCAAGTAACAAAGGAAGAGTACAGGCAGATAGCACAGAATTGCAGAGATGGCGTCAGGAAGGATAAAGCTGAGAATGAGCTGAGGTTAGCGAGGGATGCTAAAAACAACAAAAAGGCTTTCTTCAGCCACGTGCATAGTAAAAGGCAAAGGAAAGAAATGGTGGTTCAGCTATTAAATAAGGATGGCAAAACGATGACAGATGACAAAGAAAAGGCAGAGGTGCTTAATTCCTACTTTGGCTCAGTCTTCTCCCAAAAGAGGGTCTATGACCCCCCTGGCAAAGGCGAAGTACAGGCTGAAGGGGCAGGATTGCAGCTTGAGAGTGATAGGCATATGGTCAAGGAACACCTAATGACTTTGAATGAGTTCAAATCTCCAGGGCCAGATGAACTACATCCTAGAGTAATAAAGGAACTGGCAGAAGAACTCTCAGAACTACTGTCTATTCTCTTTGAGAAATCATGGAGGATGGGGGAAGTGCCAGATGATTGGAGGAGGGCTAACGTTGTCCCTATCTTCAAAAAGGGTAAAAAGGAGGAATCTGGGAACTACAGACCAGTCAGTCTGACATCAATCCCTGGGAAAATTCTGGAGCAGATGATAAAGCAATCCATCTGGAAGCAGCTTGACCACAATGCTGTGATTACTCAAAGCCAACATGGATTTGTCAAAAACAAGTCCTGCCAGACAAATCTGATCTCATTTTTTGATCAAGTCACCTCCCTTGTAGACCATGGGGATGCTGTAGACATCATATACCTCGTCTTCAGCAAAGCTTTCGACATAGTGCCCCATGATCTCCTGATGAGCAAACTAGCTCAAAGTGGGCTAGATGAAACAACTGTCAGGTGGATCCACAGTTGGCTACAGAATCGGACTCAAAGAGTGCTTATCAATGGGACCTTCTCAAACTGGGGAGAGGTAACGACATTTAATAGGGATCAATGCCAAGTTCTGCACCTAGGAAAAAGAAACCAAATGCACAGTTACAAGATGGGGGATACGTGGCTCAACCACACTACAAGTGAGAAGGATCTTGGAATTGTTGTGGATCACAAGCTGAATATGAGCCAACAATGTGATGTGGCTGCAAAAAAGGCAAATGCTATTTTGGGCTGCATTCATAGAAGCATAGCTTCCAAATCCCAGGAAGTACTAGTTCCCCTCTACTCAGCACTGGTTAGGCCTCATCTGGAGTACTGTGTCCAGTTCTGGGCACCACACTTTAAGAAGGATGCAGACAAACTGGAGAGGGTTCAGAGGAGGGCAACAAAGATGATCAGGGGACTGGAAACAAAGCCCTATGAAGAGAGACTGAAAGAACTGGGCATGTTTAGCCTTGAGAAGAGAAGACTGAGGGGAGATATGATAGCGCTTATCAAGTACTTGAAAGGTTGTCACAGAGAGGAAGGCCAGGATCTCTTCTTGATCATCCCACAGTGCAGGACACGGAAGAATGGGCTCAAGTGACAGGAAGCCAGATTCCAGCTGAACATCAGGAAAAACTTCCTGACTGTTAGAGCAATACGACAATGGAACCAATTACCTGGGGAGGTGGTGGGCTCTCCCACACTGGAGGCCTTCAAGACGAGGCTGGACAGCCATTTGTCAGGGATGCTCTGACTTGGAGTCCTGCATTGAGCAGGGGGTTGGACTCGATGGCCTTGTAAGCCTCTTCCAACCCTACTATTCTATGATTCTATGATTCTAGGTAAGGCTGGAGGGCCTTGTACAGGGCACAGACATTGCTCAAGTCCCGACGGGGAGAAGAGAGAGGGGCAGTTGGTCTAGGGAGAGGGATGGATTAGAGCCCTGGAGGTCGCCAGGCCAGGAAGAGACACAAACACCACCTATGTCTCAGAGCCCCCCTCCCCTCCCAGGGCTCCACATCACAAGCAATGTGTTTTGGTATAAAAATCTAGCAGTCTGTCAGCTTTCACAGGAGGTGGGGTGTGCTTCCCCCATTCCCTATCCAGGCTGAATCTGCAGACATATATCAGTACAGATCCAACCATCCATCTCGGGATGGGGGGGGGGGAGATACAGATCCCAGGGAAATGGGACAAGTGCGGTCAGCAAAACCTCACCAGGTGTGTGTATTGCCAAAGTGGTTTGGTTCTTGATTTTACCCAACATAAGGCAGATCAAGGCAGGCAGCTGTCCTAAGGCTTTATTGGCCAACATAAATATTACAAAATAGGCCCACTGGGTTTTACCCATGCCATATATGACCACCAGCAATTCATTCAACTGGTCCCGAATTATGGTGTGTCCCCCGGGCAAAGGCATGATACCTTCTTTCCCTTGGTGGACTGGGTCTCTTTCCAGGTTGTAGTCACAGCACCACTCCTGGTTCTGTGGTCTGGAATCCCAGAGGCAAGGAGGAGAGAGGTGGCGGACTCTCCCGCCAGGCATCCGCTGGCACCCTCCCTTGCTGCTCCTCCAGCTGTCTTTTATGGGCCAGAGCAGGGCCTCGCAGCAGTCTGTCCCTAGGCTTAGTTCATCCCACCTGTGCTGACTGCCGACACTTGTGGGAAATGCAGCATCGCCACCCAGTCCTAGCAGTCTCTGCTTAAAGGGATATTCCCATGGTTGCTCATAGCAAGCAGCCCTATAGCTTCGCATCTTCAAGGAGCTACTGTGTCCAAGCTTCTTCCTCGGGAGGAAAGGCATGAAGGGAAGCAGTGACAGGTCACACCTGACTCCTCAAAGTGCAATTCATCTTCCGGTAGGTTCCCAATACAGCATGTGATTGCGGCATCCCATTAATGCCAACACACCTTTGCGGCTGCTCTGATGAACCAATGCATCCTACATACTCTGTTTCTTTGCTCCAGGGCAACTGTTCTGAACAGGTTTCGCCACAGGCGTCATGGTTGTATCCTCATGAAATCCATGGAATACGCTTTGCACCCCAATTCTTCTGAAGATCTTGATGCGCCCCATTTCCCTCTGACCTGCAGGCTACAGACCATGTACATATGGAGGCAGGGAAAGTTTTGGCGACTTTGCCAAGGTCAGTGCAGATCCACAAGAGCCACCAATGCCTGCAGGAGGGAGAGGGGAAACAAGTCACCCCAGGACCACCAGCACAAGGCCTGGAGTCCTCCTCCAAAGGCTGCTCAGCCCCACCCTGCTCACCACCTCCATCTGAGACCCTCCAGAGGCTGTTTTGGACCAGCGAGCAGAATGGAACCCTCCCTGTCATGTGAACATGTGCCTTCAGTTACGCATGACCTTCAAGCGATGTTGCTTCTATTCTGGTGAGGCCTCTTGAAAGAGAGTGAGGCCCACGGGGGGCCTGAGGCCCCGGTGTTGCAGCCAGCCACCCTCGGCAACCATTTTGAGGTCTCCTGGGGCCACGCATGGGCATCCATTGTTGCTCTGGGCCCTACCATGCCACCGACACCCCCTCGACAGGAATTTTGAGGCTTCCTGGGTGAAGCCTGATATCGACCCAGTAGAGGAACAGGAAGCAGAACTGGAACTGGAACCAGTCCTGGAACCGGGTCATGACTCTAACTGGAAACTGGATAGAGAGTTGGGCAATGACACTGAGTGAGACTCCGGACCCGAACCCAGACAGTGACTCTTACATGGACCCTGACCTGGACCTGCAGCCGTATCTGAAAACTGACATTGACTCGGACCAGGACACTGATCCTAACCATGATCTGGACACGCTGACTTGGACCCCAACTTGGACTTGGGCCCGGACCCAGAATCAGAACCAGAATTGTTCCCAGACCAGAATCTGGACCTGGGCTCTTACTCTGATACAGACCCAGACCTATATGCAAATCCAGAAACTGACCTTGACTCAGAATTGGACCAGACATGCAAATCTGAACTCAGAACTGGTCCAAACATGCAAATTTGTATGCAAATCCAGACATTGCTCCAGACCCAATCCCAGACACAGATACAGACATGGACCATGACTCTGACTTGTACATAGAACAAGATCCAGTCCATGATGCTGAGACAGACCAGCACCCAGACCCAGATCCTGCCCATGACCCAGACCTAGATGTGTACCCAGACCTGGACCCTGACCCCAACCCTGACCTGTATCCAGACATTTATTTTGACCCGGACCTGGAACTGGACGCAGACCAGAACGCAGACCTGGACGTGGACCCGGCCCCAGACCCCGACCCCAACCCAACTGGGAGCCAGACATCGCTCCAGACTGGGTCCCAGACCCAGACTCGGACCTGGACTCAGACCCATACATGGACCAGGGCACAGGCCCTGACCCTGACTACCATAAAACTGTTTTCATCACTACTGAGAACTATTTGAAATGATTACACAATGTGTATTTCAAATTTTGTCTTCCTGTTCTCATCTCTGACTTCAAGAACCATAAATGTTAAACTGTGGTTTAAATTGACTTCTATTTGAAGAAGTTGCCAAAAGTAAACATGAAATACAGTGTAACTTCTACTTTGGCTTTTTGCACCTTTTCCACATTGAAGTCTATTGAAACCAAAGTTCAACGCTGACTGCTGCTGAAGTCAGTGATGTCAACAGGAAGACAAAACAAGTTTTTATAATTACTGGGAGCTATTTGAAATATGTTACACAACGTGTATTCCAAATTTTCCAAAGGTAGTGATGAATCCCCTTCATGAATCCCCTTCATGGATCACTGCCTTGTTGTGGCGAAGGGGCTTGCATAACTCAGTGAAGCCATAAGCTATGCCGTGCAGGGCCACCCAAGACGGACAGGTCATGGCAGAGAGTTCTGACAAAATGTGGTCCACTGGAGAAGGAAATGGCAACCCACTCCAGTATTCTTGCCAAGAAAACCCCATGGAACGTATCACAAGGCTAAAAGAGATGACGCCGGAAGATGAGCCCCTCAGGTCGGAAGGTGTCCAATATGCTACTGGGGAAGAGCAGAGGGTATTTCCAAGTAGCGCCAGAAAGAGTGAAGTGGCTGGGCCAAACCCGAAAGGACACTCAGCTGTGGATGTGTCTGGCGGTGAAAAGAAAATCCGATGCTGTAAAGAACAATAACCTGGAATGTCAGATCAATGAATCAAGGTAAGCTGGAGGTGGTCAAACATGAGATGGCAAGATTGAACATCAACATCTTGGGAGTCAGCGAACTCAAATGGACAGGCATGGGCGAATTTAATTCAGGTGACCATCATATCTACTATTGTGGCCAAGAATCCCTTAGAAGAAATGGAGTAGCACTCATAGTCAACAAAAGGGTGGGGAAAGCAGTACTGGGGTACAATCTTAAAAATGATAGAATGATCTCAGTACGAATCCAAGGCAAACCATTCAACATCACAGTAATTCAAGTCTATGCCCCAACCACTGAGGCCGAAGAAGCTGAGGTTGATCGGTTCTATGAAGACCTACAACACCTTCTAGAACTAACACCAAAAAAAGATGTCCTCTTCATCATAGGGGATTGGAATGCTAAAGTAGGAAGTCAAGAAATCACCGGGATAACAGGCAGGCATGGCCTTGGTGTACAAAATGAAGCAGGACAAAAGCTAATAGAGTTTTGCCAAGAGAACATGCTGATCATAGCAAACACTCTTTTCCAACAGCACAAGAGGCGACTCTACACATGGACGTCACCAGATGGTCAATATCGAAATCAGATTGATTATGTCCTTTGCAGCCAAAGATGGAGAAGCTCCATACAGTTAGTAAAAACAAGACCTGGAGCTGACTGTGGCTCAGATCATGAGCTGCTTCTTGCAAAATTTCGGCTTAAATTGAAGAACGTAGGGAAAGCCACTAAACCTTTCAGGTATGACCTAAATCATATCCCTGATGAATATACAGTGGAGGTGAGGAATAGATTTCAGGGATTAGACCTGATAGACAGAGTGCCTGAGGAACTATGGACAGAGGTCCGTAACATTGTTCAGGAGGCAGCAACGAAATCCGTCCCAAAGAAAAAGAAATGCAAGAAAGCCAAGTGGCTGTCTGATGAGGCTTTACAAGTAGCTCACGAAAGAAGGGAAGCGAAAAGTAAGGGAGAAAGGGGAAGATATACCCAACTGAATGCAGAGTTCCAGAGAATAGCAAGGAGAGACAAGAAGGCCTTCTTAAATGAACAATGCAAAGAAATCGAGGAAAACAACAGAATGGGAAAGACTAGAGATCTCTTCAAGAAAATTGGAGATCTCAAGGGAACGTTTTGTGCAAAGACGGGCATGATAAAGGACAAAGAAGGCAGGGACCTAACAGAAGCAGATGAGATTAAGAAGAGGTGGCAAGAATACACAGAAGAACTATACAGGAAAGATTTGAATGTCCCTGATAGCCATGATAGTGCGGTCACTGAACTTGAGCCGGACATCCTAGAGAGTGAAGTCAAGTGGGCCTTAGGAAGCATTAGTAACAACAAAGCTAGCGGAGATGACAGTATTCCAGCTGAGCTATTTAAAATCCTAAAAGATGATGCTGTTAAAGTGCTGCATTCAATATGCCAACAAATCTGGAACACTCAACAATGGCCACAAGACTGGAAAAGGTCAGTTTACATTCCAATTCCAAAGAAGGGCAACGCCAAAGAGTGTTCAAACTACCGCACAATTGCGCTCATTTCACATGCCAGCAAGGTGATGCTCAAAATCCTACAAGCTAGGCTTCAGCAGTATGCGAACCGAGAACTACCGGAAGTACAAGCTGGGTTTCGAAGAGGCAGAGGAACTAGAGATCAAATCGCCAACATTCGCTGGATCATGGAGAAAGCAAGAGAATTCCAGAAAAACGTCTATTTCTGCTTCATTGACTACGCTAAAGCCTTTGATTGTGTGGATCACAACAAACTGTGGCAAATTCTTAAAGTGATGGGAGTACCAGACCACCTTACCTGTCTCCTGAGAAACCTGTACGAGGGTCAAGAAGCAACAGTAAGAACCAGACATGGAACAACCGAGTGGTTCAAAATTGGGAAAGGAGTACGACAAGGCTGCATATTGTCACCCTTCTTATTTAACTTATATGCAGAGTACATCATGAGAAATGCCGGGTTGGATGAATCAGAGATCGGAATTAAGATTGCCGGGAGAATTATCAACAACCTCCGATATGCAGACGATACCACCCTAATGGCAGAAAGCGAAGAGGATCTCAAGAGCCTCTTGTTGAGGGTGAAAGAGGAGAGTGCAAAAGCTGGTTTGAAACTCAACATTAAAAAAACTAAGATCATGGCATCTGGCCCTATCACTTCCTGGCATATAGAAGGGGAAGAAATGGAAGCAGTGACAGATTTTACTTTCTTGGGCTCCAAGATCACCGCAGACGGTGACTGTAGCCATGAAATTAAAAGACGCTTGCTCCTTGGGAGGAAAGCTATGGCAAACCTAGACAGCATAGTAAGAAGCAGAGACATCACCTTGCCGACAAAGGTCCGTCTAATCAAAGCTATAATTTTCCCAGTAGTAATGTATGGCTGTGAGAGCTGGACTATAAGGAAGGCTGAGCGCCGAAGAATTGATGCTTTCGAGCTGTGGTGCTGGAGAAGACTCTTACGAGTCCCCTGGACTGCAAGGAGGTCAAATCAGTCCATCCTAAAGGAAATCAACCCTGACTGCTCTTTGGAAGGACAGATAATGAAGCTGAAGCTCCAATATTTTGGCCACCTAATGCGAAGAGAAAACTCCCTGGAAAAGACCCTGATGCTGGGAAAGACTGAAGGCAAAAGGAGAAGGGGACGGCAGAGGATGAGATGGCTAGATAGCATCACGGATGCAATGAATATGAACTTGAGCATGCTCCGGGAGAGAGCGCAGGACAGGAAGGCCTGGCGTGCTGTGGTCCATGGGGTCACGAAGAGTCGGACGCGACTGAACGACTGAACAACAACAAGTGATGAATACATTTGTTTGTCTTCCTCTTCACATTGCTGACTTCAGGAGCAGTCAGTGTTGAACTGTGGTTTCAGTTGACTGCGATTTGAAAAAGTTGGAAATTGTAACGATGAAATAAAATGTCATTTCTTCTTAGGCTTTTTCACCTTTTCAATATAGAAGTCAGTTAAAACCAAAGTTGAACAATGACTGCTGCCCAAGTAAGCAATGTCAACAGGAAAACAAAAAAAGTCATCATTACCAGGAGCGATTTGGAATAATTGCACAACGTGTATTTCAAATTTTCCCAGTAGTGATGAATACATATGTTTGTCTTCCGGTAAACATTACTGAGTTCAGAAGCTGGAAATGTTGAACTGTGGTTTCAGTTGACTGCTATTTGAAGAAGCTGCAAAGTGTAAACCAAAATGTAAACCATGAAAAAAAGTGTGTTTAATCAACTACTCAAACTTCTTGTAATTCAAACGTTCACAGTCATGATTAATAGCTATGTTTGTCCTCCTGGAACTGTTAATGTTAAACTGTGGTTTGAATTGACTTCGATTTGAAGAAGTTGCAAAAAATAAACATGAAATACAGCGCAACTTCTATTTTGGCTTTCTGCACCTTTTCCACGTAGAGGTCGAATGAAAGCAAAGTTGAACAATGACCGCTGTTGACGCTGGCGATGTCATCAGGAAGATAAAAAAGCTTCATATGTTTCAAATGCTCCCAGTCGAGATGAGAACATTGATTGGTCTTCACATTCACACCACTGCCTTCAGTCGTAGTTACTGTTAAACAGTCATCTCAATAGACTACTATTTGAAAATGTTGTAAAATGTAACAATGATATACAGTGTAGCTCTGACTTCCAATAGACCTTTTGATATGAAATAGAACTAAATGTGGAATGAGTGATTTGAGCGTACGTCACTTCAATGTTCTACTCTGAGTAGGATTTCCCAGGAAACTGGCAATGGGCCTACTCTGAGTAGGACTTACTCCCCAATGATGTTGCACAACAAACTTCAAAACTAGTGTTGTACTGCAAGCTTCATGTTTTTCAAATTTTCCCAGCAGAGACAAGAACGTTGATTGGTCTTCACCTTCACACCGCTTTCTTCAGTTGTAGTTCCTCTTAAAAGTGTCATGTGAATACAGTACAATTTGAAAATTTTCTAAACTGTAACAATGAAATACAGTGTAGCTCCCACTTCCTTCTGATATGAAATGGAACCACATGTGGAATGAGTGATTTGAGTGTATTTCATAGAATCATAGAATAGTAGGGTTGGAAGGGGCCTACAAGGCCATCGAGTCCAACCCCCTGCTCAATGCAGGAATCCAAGTCAGAGCATCCCTGACAGATGGCTGTCCAGCCTCGTCTTGAAGGCCTCCAGTGTGGGAGAGCCCACCACCTCCCCAGGTCATTGGTTCCATTGTCGTATTGCTCTAACAATCAGGAAGTTTTTCCCGATGTTCAGATGGAATCTGGCTTCCTGTAACTTGAGCCCATTATTCCATGTCCTGCACTGTGGGATGATCGAGAAGAGATCCTGGCCTTCTTCTCTGTGACCACCTTTCAAGTACTTGAAGAGCGCTATCCTATCTCCCCTCAGTCTTCTCATCTCAAGGCTAAACATGCCCAGTTCTTTCAGTCTCTCTTCATCGGGCTTTGTTTCCAGTCCCCTGATCATCTTTGTTGCCCTCCTCTGAACCCTCTCCAGCTTCCTTCTTAAAGAGTGGTGCCCAGAACTGGACACAGTACTCCAGATGAGGCCTAACCAGTGCTGAGTAGAGGGGAGCTAGTACTTCCCGGGATTTGGAAGCTATGCTTCTATTAATGCAGCCCAAAGAGCATTTGCCTTTCTTGCAGGCACATCACATTGTTGGCTCATCTTCAGCTTGTGATCGACAACAGTTCCAAGAGCCTTCCCGCTTGTAGTGTTGCTGAGCCATGTATCCCCCATCTTGTAACTGTGCTAGGGATGTCAGAGAATTCCGCCACGGATGCCAGCGCATTTGGCCCCCTGAAATCAGTAGCGGAACGGTCTGCCCCCCGCCCCCCCGGGACGAGACTTACCTGGGGCGGATCTTCCTGGCGGCGGCGGCAGCTCCGGCGGCAGCAGTGGTTCGGCGGCGGCGGCTGCCGGTCTTCTGACCGGCTGCCACTGCCATTTCCAGTTAAAAAAAAAGAAAAAGAAGAAGACGTGATAGGCTACGTAAAGATTTACGTAGCCTGTCACGGCTAGGTTTAAAAAAAACACAGTGATAGGCTACGTTAATGTTTACGTAGCCTATCACGTCTGACTTTAAAAAAAAACAACAACCGCGCGTACGCAAATGGTGGCGGCCACGGCCGCCATTTGCGTTCCTTATTTTGGCACTTCTTAGTCTACGTCAAGATTTACGTAGACTAAGACGGCAAAAATAAGGGGAATGCTATAGTGTATAAATAGTGTAGATGCTATGTTATTTGCGTCCCCTATTTTCGCCATCTTAGTCTACGTAAATCTTGACGTAGACTAAGACATGCCAAAATAAGGAATGCAAATGCGTACGTGCGTTGTTGTTTTTTAAGTCAGACGTGATAGGCTACGTAAACATTTACGTAGCCTATCACAGCTGACTGCAGGGACGCAAACGGCGGCGGCAACAGCCGCCGCCATTTGCATCCCTGCTAGCCAGCGGCCGGATGTCCGGCTGCTGGCAGAGCCGGCCGGCGGCTCCGCAGAATCCCTGCGGAGCACAGCCGGCCAGCCAGGATTCCGGGGGGAGGGACGGAGCGCCTCCCCCCCATCAACATAATCCGTGAAACATAAGTGACTTTTGTACATCCCTAAACTGTGCATTTGGTTTCTTTTTTCTAGGTGCAGAACTTGGCATTTTCCCGTTAAATGTAATTGTGTTGTTTTCTGCCCAGCACCCCAGTGTATCAAGATCACTTTGCATTTTGTTTCTGTCTTCCAAGCTATTAGCTATCCTGCCCAATTTTGTGCCATCTCCACATTTGATGAGCATTCCCTGCACCTCCTCATCCAAGTTATTAATAAAAATGTTGAAGAGCACTGGGCCCAGGACTGAGCCCAGAGGTACCCCGCTCATTACCTCCCCCCAGTTTGAGAAGATCCCATTGATATGCACTCTTTGAGTCCGCTTCTGTAGCCAACTGTGGATCCACCGGATCGTTGTTTCATCTAGCCCACTTTGAGCTAGTTTGCTCATTAGGATATCATGGGGTGCTTATTCTCATCACTGGATAAATCGCAGGAATCCAACAGCTCTGGTAAGCTTCAGTTTACAGAACTGAGTCAAATCATCTTTGTTGCCCTCCTCTGAACCCTCTCCAGTTTGTCTGCATCCTTCTTCAAGCGTGGTGCCCAGAACTAGACACAGTACTCCAGATGAGGCCTAACCAGTGCTGAGTAGAGGGGAACTAGTACTTCCCGGGATTTGGAAGCTATGCTTCTATTAATGCAGCCCAAAATAGCATTTGCCTTTTTTGCAGCCACATCACATTGTTGGCTCATATTCAGCTTGTGATCGACGACAATTCCAAGATCCTTCTCGCTTGTAGTGTTGCTGAGCCACGTATCCCCCATCTTGTAACTGTGCATTTGGTTTCTTTTTCCTAGGTGCAGAACTTGGCATTGATCCCTATTAAATGTCATTCTGTTGTTTTCTGCCCAGCGCTACAGTTTTCTGTCCAGCACTCCAGATCACTTTGAATTTTGTTCCTGTCTTCCAAAGTATTAGCTATCCCTCCCAATTTTGTGTCATCTGCAAATTTGATCAGCATTCCCTGCACCTCCTCCTCCAAGTCATTAATAAAAATGTTGAAGAGCACTGGGCCCAGGACTGAGCCCTGCGGTACCCCGCTTGTTACCTCTCCCCAGTTTGAGAAGGTCCCATTGATCAGCACACTTTGAGTCTGATTCTGTAGCCAACTGTGGAACCACCTGATAGTTTCATCTAGCCCACTATTAGCTAGTTTGCTAATGAGGGCACTTTGTCGAACGCTTTGCTGAAATCGAGGTATATTATGTCCACGGCATTCCCACAGTCCACAAGCGTGGTTACTTGATCAAAAAATGAGATCAGATTCGTCTGGCAGGATCTGTTCTTGACAAATCCATGTTGGCTTCGAGTAATCACTGCATTGTTTTCAAGGTGCTTCCAGATGGATTGCTTTATCATCTGCTCCAGAATTTTCCCAGGGATTGATGTCAGACTGACTGGTCTGTAGTTCCCAGGTTCCTCCTTTTTACCCTTTTTGAAGATAGGGACAACATTAGCCCTCCTCCAGTCATCTGGCACTTCCCCCGTCCTCCATGATTATTCAAAGAGAATGGACAGTGACTCCTTTTATCCCTCTGCCCCGGCAACCCAGGGCAAAATTCAAGCAGCCAATCCCAGGCCAGGGCTTGTCTCCCCACCCCCTCTTAGAGGGGTAGAACTTTCCCACCAAGCCCAGCTGAAATCATGTTTCCAATTAGCAGAGTCTCATCACAGCCTGGGGCACTAGGAGCTGCTTTGAGAAAACAGATTTGTAGGTGGTGACATCACATGTGCCAGTTGGGCCCAACTCCCTGGCAGAGAAGAACCATCTGCGGTTCTTGACATGATTCATTTCTCAACCACCATGGCAAGGGGGAACCAACCTTGCCCAAGACATCAGGCAGAGAGGGAGCAGTTGCAAGGGTCATGCTTAGACAGAACACGCAGCTCCAAGTGGTCATTGTTGGGACTGCAGACTCTGGCCTCATCCCTCAGCCAGAGAATCCAGGGCCACTGGGAGGCTGCACCCCTGCCTCCCAGGAAGGACATCACGGCAAGCGGGAGACCAGCCTGGCTCCGTAACCAGCCAGGGAAGGAACAGCTGCAGGGAATTTATTCTGCCCTTCCCTACCAGAAAGAACACTTGTAAGAACTTTGAAACTAAGAACTAGTGCCTGGGTTTTGCTTTTCCCCTTGTCCCTCCCAATCCCCTTTCCTTTTGTGCTGTGTCTTTTATATTGGAGGCCTGAAGGCAGGGGCTGTCTTAATATGAGTTTTTGTAAGCCACTCTGGGAACCCTTTTTGACTAAAGAGTGGGGTAACTTGTAATTGTTAAAATAGGATATAGAATCCTTGCCCAATACCACTGAATTTTGATACTTACCCACCAACAGTGCAAATACAAGGCAAATTTCCCAATAGTGGTTTGGATAGAGCTTGCAGGTGTAATGACGTTTGTGTGGCAGTAAATACCATTGTGTTATCACCTCATAAGACTGCTCCTTACCCCAAACCTGCCTTGGTCCCTAGGACCACAGGATCCTTCCTTGGGGTTGTCATTTTCTGAGTCGATGCAGCCATTTTGTATGCAGTCTTGTGGGTTAGGGTGTCCTCCCCCCCCCCCAACCATATTACTCCTAAAGTACCTCTTTGAGGGCTGGGAAATGGTGGCTGCCTGGCCACCATTTCCTGTCCTCACTAGGATTGTTTTCTTAGTATAGTGTGGCCCTTCTAGGAGCTCACTTGCTGTTGAGCTTTTGTACCATGGAGTCCTATGGCAGCAGCACTCCTGCCAGCCTTAGTTGATGGCGGCGGCAGCAGCAGGCCACACTACCTTGGCAAGTGCAAACAATGCTTCTGAAAACAGGATTTTTAAAAAAATGATTAGTATGAGTTGTTGAAGTTGTCATTCATCAGGACAAGAAGCTGAGGTCATCCCCTGAAGCCAATTGGTGGGAGATTCAGGACAGATAAAAGAAAGTACTTCACACAGCACATAAATTATGGAATGTAGTGATGGCTACAAGATGTAGTGATGGCCACCAATTTGGATGGCTTTCAAAGGGAGTTAGACAAATTCCTGGAGAAGGCTATCAATGGCTAGTAGTCCTGATGGCAATATGCTACCTCCAGTATCAGAGGCAGTATGTCTATGTACACCAGTCACTGGGGAACATGGGAGGGAGGGTGCTGTTGCACTCAAGTCCTGCTTGTGGGTTTCCTATGGGCAGCAGGTCAGCCACTGTGCGAACAGAATGCTGGACTAGATGGACTGATCCAGCATGGCTGTTCTTATGGAGTGGGGTGAGAGAGAGGGAGAGAGCGTGAGCATGTCTATGGATGGTGAGCCAAGGAGTGATCCAGTGGTGGATCAGTGATGAGTGGTGTGAAAGTGGTGATTCAGTGTGAGAAAAAAAAGAGATGGGAGAGTAAGTTGCCTGGCAAGGGGGCAGGAAGAAAAAGAGTTTGCCTTCTGTGAAATAGGTTTCTGTTGGTGGTGAACATTGTGGGTTCTAAGAAATCATTTTGTTGTTGTTGTTCAGTCGTTCAGTCGTGTCCGACTCTTCGTGACCCCATGGACCATAGCACACCAGGCCTTCCTGTCCTGCGCTCTCTCCCGGAGCGTGCTCAAGTTCATATTCATTGCATCGGTGATGCTATCTAGCCATCTCATCCTCTGCCGTCCCCTTCTCCTTTTGCCTTCAGTCTTTCCCAGCATCAGGGTCTTTTCCAGGGAGTTTTCTCTTCGCATTAGGTGGCCAAAATATTTCAGCTTCAGCTTCAGTATCTGTCCTTCCAATGAGCACTCAGGGTTGATTTCTTTTAGGATGGACTGATTTGACCTCCTTGCAGTCCAGGGCACTCGTAAGAGTCTTCTCCAGCACCACAGTTCAAAAGCATCAATTCTTCGGTGCTCAGCCTTCCTTATAGTCCAGCTCTCACAGCCATACATTACTACTGGGAAAACCATAGCTTTGATTATATGGACCTTTGTCGGAAAGGTGATGTCTCTGCTTCTTACTATGCTGTCTAGGTTTGCCATAGCTTTCCTCCCAAGGAGCAAGCGTCTTTTAATTTCATGGCTACAGTCACCATCTGCAGTGATCTTGGAGCCCAAGAAAGTAAAATCTGTCACTGCTTCCATTTCTTCCCCTGCTATATGCCAGGAAGTGATGGGGCCAGATGCCATGATCTTCATTTTTTTAATGTTGAGTTTCAAACCAGCTTTTGCACTCTCCTCTTTCACCCTCAACAAGAGGCTCTTGAGATCCTCTTCGCTTTCTGCCATTAGGGTGGTATCATCTGCATATCGGAGGTTGTTGATAATTCTCCCAGCAATCTTAATTCCGACCTCTGATTCATCCAACCCAGCTTTTCTCATGATGTACTCTGCATATAAGTTAAATAAGCAGGGTGACAATATGCAGCCTTGTTGTACTCCTTTCCCAATTTGGAACCACTTGGTTGTTCCATGTCTGGTTCTTACTGTTGCTTCTTGACCCTCGTACAGGTTTCTCAGGAGACAGGTGAGTTGGTCTGGTATTCCCATTACTTTAAGAATTTGCCACAGTTTGTTGTGATCCACACAATCAAAGGTTTTAGCGTAGTCAATGCAGCAGAAATAGGCATTTTTCTGGAATTCTCTTGCTTTCTCCATGATCCAGCGAAAGTTGGCGATTTGATCTCTAGTTCCTCTGCCTCTTCGAAACCCCGCTTGTACTTCCGGTAGTTCTCGGTTCGCATACTGCTGAAGCCTAGCTTGTAGGATTTTGAGCATCACCTTGCTGGCATGTGAAATGAGCGCAATTGTGCGGTAGTTTGAACACTTTTTGGCATTGTCCTTCTTTGGAATTGGAATGTAAACTGACCTTTTCCAGTCTTGCGGCCATTGTTGAGTGTTCCAAATTTGTTGGCATATTGAATGCAGCACTTTAACAGCATCATCTTTTAGGATTTTAAATAGCTCAGCTGGAAGACTGTCATGTCCGCTAGCTTTGTTGTTACTAATGCTTCCTAAGGCCCACTTGACTTCACTATCTAGGATGTCTGGCTCAAGTTCAGTGACCGCACTATCATGGCTATCAGGGACATTCAGCTCTTTCCTGTATAGTTCTTCTGTGTATTCTTGCCACCTCTTCTTAATCTCATCTGCTTCTGTTAGGTCCCTGCCTTCTTTGTCCTTTATCATGCCCATCTTTGCATAAAACGTTCCCTTGAGATCTCCAATTTTCTTGAAGAGATCTCTAGTCTTTCCCATTCTGTTGTTTTCCTCGATTTCTTGGCATTGTTCATTTAAGAAGGCCTTCTTGTCTCTCCTTGCTATTCTCTGGAACTCTGCATTCAGTTGGATATATCTTCCCCTTTCTCCCTTGCTTTTCGCTTCCCTTCTTTCCTCAGCTACTTGTAAAGCCTCATCAGACAGCCACTTTGCTTTCTTGCACTTCTTTTTCTTTGGGATGGATCGAGTTGCTGCCTCCTGAACAATGTTACGGACCTCCGTCCATAGTTCCTCACGCACTCTGTCTATCAGGTCTAATCCCTGAAATCTATTCCTCACCTCCACTGTATATTCATCAGGGATATGATTGAGGTCATACCTGAATGGTTTAGTGGTTTTCCCTACGTTCTTCAATTTCAACCAAAATTTTGCAACAACAAGCTCACGATCTGAGCCACAGTCAGCTCCAGGTCGTGTTTTTACTGACTGTATAGAGCTTCTCCATCTTTGGCTGCAAAGGACATAATCAATCTGATTTCGATATTGACCATCTGGTGATGTCCATGTGTAGAGTCGCCTCTTGTGCTGTTGGAAAAGAGTGTTTGCTATGATCAGCGTGTTCTCTTGGCAAAACTCTATTAGCTTTTGTCCTGCTTCATTTTGTACACCAAGGCCATGCCTGCCTGTTATCCCGGTGATTTCTTGACTTCCTACTTTAGCATTCCAATCCCCTATGATGAAGAGGACATCTTTTTTTGGTGTTAGTTCTAGAAGGTGTTGTAGGTCTTCATAGAACCGATCAACCTCAGCTTCTTCGGCATCAGTGGTTGGAGCATAGACTTGAATTACTGTGAGGTTGAATGGTTTGCCTTGGATTCGTACTGAGATCATTCTGTGGTTTTAAGATTGTACCCCAGTACTGCTTTCCCCACCCTTTTGTTGACTATGAGTGTTACTCCATTTCTTCTAAGGGATTCTTGCCCACAGTAGTAGATATGATGGTCACCTGAATTAAATTCACCCATGCCTGTCCATTTTAGTTCGCTGATTCCCAAGATGTCGATGTTCAATCTTGCCATCTCATGTTTGACCACCTCCAGCTTACCTTGATTCATTGATCTGACATTCCAGGTTCCTAAACAATATTGTTCTTTACAGCATCGGATTTTCTTTTCACCACTGGACACATCCACAGCTGAGTGTCCTTTTGGCTTTGGCCCAGCCGCTTCACTCTTTCTGGCGCTACTTGGAAATACCCTCTGCTCTTCCCCAGTAGTATATTGGACACCTTCCGACCTGAGGGGCTCATCTTCCAGCGTCATCTCTTTTAGCCTTGTGATACATTCCATGGGGTTTTCTTGGCAAGAATACAGGAGTGGGTTGCCATTTCCTTCTCCAGTGGACCACATTTTGTCAGAACTCTCCGCCATGACCTGTCCATCTTGGGTGGCCCTGCACGGCATAGCTTATGGCTTCACTGAGTTACGCAAGCCCCTTCACCACAACAAGGCAGTGATCCATGAAGGGGAAGAAATCATTTATTGGGGCTCAGATCTCACCTCTGCCTTTTACTCAGTCTTTTGGACAGGTTACTTGTCCTGGATTCCAGCTTAGATTTGGACTAGAAACTAAATTATCTGTACTGGGACAGCGAGAGAAGGAATACCACCTCGTTGATTTCACTACATCTCTCAGTGGTGTTCAGTACCATTGACAATGGAATCCTTCTGAATAGGCTCTCTGACTTGGGGACTGGAGGCAGTTTTTTTCAGTGCTTCCACTCCTATTTAAGGACCAATTCCAAAAGATGATATTGAGGGACTTTACTTCAGCCGGATGGGATCCATTCTGGCCCCCTTGTTGTTCAACATTTACATGAAGCCACCCATCAGAGGATTTGGAATCAATAAGTTGATGGCATCTAGCTTTATATGTCTTTTGCAGCTAAGTTGGTTGAGGCAGTGTAACAGAGTGGATGAGGGTCAATCAATTGAAACTTTATGTGGGCTGTCACTGAAAATAGTCCAGACACTACAGCTAGGCTGCTAACAGGGACCAGGTGACTTGCCTGTATTGAACAACTTTCCATTGGGTGTGTAACACAGCTCAAATACCTATTGGACTGGCTTCTTCTGAATTAATCTGTCCGTTCATTGATGATTTTTTTTGTTGGTGATAGCTTTGATATTTTAATTGTTTTACCTTGTTGAAATGTACTGCTAGCCACTTTGATTTGCTAGCAAGTGGAATATAATTTCTTAAAAATAAACTAAAATTTAAAAAAGCAGCATGGCTCCAAGGGAAATGCACCCAGACACAGAAGGCCCTGTGGAATGATCTCCCCTCGGCAGTATGCTAGGCCTCCACATTGCTGTGTTTTAAGCATTTACTGAAAACCTCTCTTTACTTTGGCTTTCCCCTAGCCATGATACTTTTTATGGTATTCTTTTGTAAACTGCCTCAGGATTTGTGCAAATGAGAAACTGTATAGAAATGTTGAGAACAGTATTAATTCAATACCCCTCTTGCAGAAATACTGTATGGACCAAAAGATATTCCATATAATAAGAAATACAGCTGGATTAGCCCCTCAGCCCACTATCTCATGGGGCCCACTAGCTAGCCCACATCTCCCCCCCCCCCCCAGCAAGTCTCCAGCCCTTGAAGAACCCAAGATTTGAGGCAAAAGTTCAGGCACATTTCAATCATTTTGTGAGGAATGAGCAGCCACCACCTTGCAGTGAATTTAGCTATGATCAACATTTGGCCATAGAAGTATAGAGTGAAGACTTACCTGCAGAAGCAACTTCCTGGTTCATTTTGTCCCGTCCCCCCCTTTTTCAGGTCTATCCTCGCAGAATAGTCATTATAGCCATAGAACACAATTGGGAAAACTGGAATTTTAGTGTAGCTGTGATTAGTCAGTAGCATATATAACATCAAACAATGGGGAGCAGGAATGACAAGAGTTCATGTTCTTTCTAGTTCAGGTCTTATTTTTTGCAGTTTTTTTTTAAAGGTGTTTTTTTTTTACTTAGTGTTTACAACCCCCAACTATATGTATTATATATAAACCTGAAAATCTTCATAATAATGCATCCGATGAAGTGGGCCATAGTCTACGAAAGCTTATTCCAGAATAAATTTGTTAGTCTTTAAGGTGCCACAAGACTCTGCTGTTTTTGCCGTGAATAAATTTTCTTTGAGTTGATGTTCATGCAGAAGATGGAGGCATATAGGTGGGGCATATGAGAAGCAAGAGGTTTTGTAAATGTTCAGTTTTTAGCATGAATTATAAGAGGTAGTGCCAGTCTTCAGGCTCCCTCCTCAGGGTTCATAAAAAAACTTTTCCAAGTGGAGCACTTGATGTATCTTGCCTCTACTGCACATGGACATAAATGAGTGCACACAGCAATACAATGCACAGATGGCCATTTTACATGCTAGGGAAACTTATTTTAAGGTATTTTACTTATAAAATAAGTAAAAACTTACTTTACTAGGGGGTGGGGCTCAATGGGGAGGTTGGACTCGATGGCCTTCCAACCCTACTATTCTATGATTATAAACATAGTGTAACACAATTATGTTTTGCTATTATATAATTATTTACTTTATTAGATTTTTGTTTTGCCTTTCCTCCAGGATCTCCCCCTTTTCACCCTCACAACAATGCTGAGGTAGGTTAAGATGAGAGGTGACTGGCCCAGAACACCCAATGAGAAATGGGAGGCACTTGCTGTTCCTCCTCAGGCAGCAAAATGTGCCAGGCCAGCACTGGTTCTGTGTGTCTGTCCTGTTTGGCTATTGCTTCTGAATAAGGCAGTGAATTAGTCCCGTGGGCTGTTGTTGGGTTATTTAAGGGTTATGTCCTCCTCCAACAAACCATGCTGCCCAAGCTGGACAACACAACAAACTTCGCCCAGGTGGGTGATGAGGCAAATGATGCCTGCTGAGGCTTAAACAAGACACATTGGCTTGTTTAAGCCACAGTGATGATGCAAACCGGTCCTGTGTCTCTCTTTTGAGTGAGAGTGTATGAGCGTG
Source organism: Heloderma suspectum (assembly GCF_057233095.1). Lineage (NCBI taxonomy): Eukaryota > Metazoa > Chordata > Lepidosauria > Squamata > Helodermatidae > Heloderma > Heloderma suspectum. Next base: position 125,488,143 of record NC_139462.1, on the reverse strand, counting down.
TGCAAGAGAGAGAGAGAGATCTGATGTGCATTTGTTTCCTATGTATATGTACTCTATGCTGTAAAAAGGGGAAGCTTGTTTGTATTTGACCTCTCTACCATAGAAGAAATATTTGTCTTGCTTCCAGGGAAACATGGAAGATGATTTACACTACAATATCTGTTGAAAAATGTTTTTGCATTATTATTGTACATTGTTCACTGTATGTCTGTATGTATGTATGCACAAATGTCATGTGTAAGTTCTGTATGGGAGGCAGAGTGGGGACCCACTACAGATGGCTAGCTCTGGGGGCCATCATAGCTTGACATCAGTGTCACTTTAAAGGGCATCTGATCCAAATTTATTTTTAATTAAGATATCTAGTATAACCTAATTAAAAGGTAACCACATGCATGGAGGGATTAATGGCTGAAATTGTACACACTGCTTGAATGGGATTAGGATGTTGTTGTGATCAAAAACAAGGGTGGACAAGTCACAGCCCTTCTGCACAGGCTGAGAATACATGTGTCCTATGCGCTAAATTGAAAGAATTGGGTAGAGATCCCCACAACATACTACTGTATGTGTAAAAGCAAAAGCAAAACCAGACTGATTTCTAAGAATTTGGCTTCTGCTGATCTGGAGAGCTTAGCTCAATAGTTTTCTGAAATCTTAAAAAGAATGGACATAAATTAAACATGAAGTAATACACCAAACAGGAATCTGACACCTTATTATGAAGACTTACAACAGGATGGTGCCGAACTATCATATTCAAATCTCATACACCCGAATGAAACAAATGACAGTAGTAACATAAAGGTTACATGATTTATCTAAGGATTAAACTTAAGTGCAGATTTCTTCAAACAAATGAGGTCAATGTAACTCCAGCCTGAAAAGCCCCAGAAGTCAGTCATTACATGTTGGTAACAGGTCTGGCTGGTTTTGCTTCCTCAAGCTCAGCATCCAACCAGCGGAATTTGCGGTGACGTCGCAGCACTTCAATTGCTTTCTGTTCTACAGGAGTTGGGACAATACCCAAGTCCTCCAACCCAGGAAGATCAGGGAACTTCATGTCCGTGGTATGGAACTTTAAACAAATTAGAGAAAAAGAACAGGTTATGGCACCACAGAAATTCATCTCTGACACAGTGGTATCTTTTAAAAACAAAATACTCTAACCAAGATGATAATTTTAACCAAAGAAGACAAAGACTAATTGCTACTTTAGGCATGTCCAAGGCCACGGATATTAAAGTGGGGTTTGACTGTTGAACAAGTAAAGACAGGTTGCTACCTGTAGTTCTTCAAGTGGTCATCTATGCATTCACGCATATGGGCTCTGTGCCTGCATGGAGCCTTGATTTGGGAAGCTTCTACAGCTGAGGAATTTTGGCAGAAACCCCTCCCCCGACGTCCTAATGCACATGTCTCTAGCGGGTTCCTGCTTATTCCCTCAGTTCCTTGAGACCAACACTGCAGTCTTGTAACCAAGAGAAATTTTACACAAAAAATACCGTTGGTACTCAGCACTGAGTATAACACCAAAGAGTGGATGGTGGGTGGGTTGTGTGAATGCATAGATGACCTCTTGAAAAACTACAGTTAGGGGTAGCAACCTGTCTTTATTCTTTGTGGTCTCTATGCATCACACATATGGGCAAGTAGCAAGCTAACTTACAACAGAGGTGGGTCGGTGTCCTGCTAAATTATAGAGGAGGGGACGGTACGAACAAAACCACAGTCAGCTCTAGCCCAAACGTCCAATCAGTAATGTTTTACAAAGGTGGACAGTGTCAACCAAGCTGCAGCGCAGCACAGTTCAGAGATGGAAATCCCCCTGTCGAATGCAATCAATGTCGCTACTGCACCAGCAGAGTGAGCTCGGACCAGGGCAGACAGTTTGCGTCCAGCCAGCTCATACAACAGCTTGACAGTTTTAATGACCCAAGACTCAAAGCACTGAGTTGAGAGAGGCTGGCCCCTGCGCTTGCCACTGTAGTAGACAAAGTTGGAACTGTTCGGCCCCCAACTTATGAAAGGCTAGGGTATGACAAAGGCTGAGTGGATGCAGGGTTGACTCCAAAGCTGTAGGAGAAGCAAAGAAAGCAGGCAAAACAATGTCCTCATTTGAATGAAACTCAGATACAACTTTAGGTAAAAAGGCAGGGTCAGGTCTAAGCACCACTTTATCTTGGTGAAAGGTGAGATAAGGCTGCTCTACTCTGAGCGCACAGAGCTCACTGGCACAGTGTGAGGATGTAATGGCCACCAGAAACGCCACCTTCCAGGAGAGGAGGTGTAGGTCTGTTGTCACCAGCAGTTCAAAAGGCTTTGATGACAGTGCCTCAAGCACCACAGAAAGGCTTCAGGTTGGTACTGTACAGCGGACTGGTGACGCAAGATTTTTTTTACCCCTTTCAGAAATCTTTTTTGCTGTCTGATGCGAGAACATGGAAAATTTTGCTGTCTGATGTGAGAACATGGCGAGAAGGGGGGGGGGGGAACAGGGAGAACAGCGCCCCTGTCCACTGGAATACGAAGGCACTGCCCACCAATCCCAGCCTTTGGCCTGCTCTGCTGCAGAATGTTGTGGGAATGGCATTCTCCCTTGTGTCTTCAACATTGCCACCTGGTAATTTGATATTTTAAGGCCCATCGCTGTGGAGGAATATAGTCTCCTCCTGAGTAAGTCTAGGCATCTGCCTTCCTTGTCAGCTGGAAAGGGGTGAGCCCTGTGTAGCTTCAATGACCATCGAATTTGGGGCTAGATGTTTGAAGAGGTACTCGGTATTGGCCTCTTGCAGGTGGTACATATCCTCCAGGTGCTTAGATATTGGTGGCACAGTGGAGGGTGCTTTCCAGGATTGTTTTGAGGGTTTTCTCTAATGCCGGGAGTAGAGGAATAGCCACTGGTCCAAAATCCTCTGCATTTACCAAATAAAAAATGGGGTCTTGCATGGAAGCTACCTGCTGAGTCTATAGGCTAAAGCCTGTGCCATTCTGAGAATCTGGTTAGAAAATTGTCCCAGATCCTCCAACGGTGATATGGCTTGAGGAGAGGAGATGGAGACGGGGCAGGAAGATTGAGACATAGTATCTGAGTGGTAACCTTCAGTTCCAGATACTGGAGACTCCCCTGAAGGGACCTGACATGGAAGGTGCTTCTTGCTTATTCCCATAGTCAGTGATTGAGTGCCGCCCGTATTGATATGTGCACCAAAAGGTAGCGCAGATGGTGGTTAGATACCTGTAAGAAGAGCCATGCTGGATCAGACCATTGATTCCAGCATTCTCTAACACAGTGGCCAACCAGCTGCCCCAGGGAAACCCAAAAGCGGGACATGAGTACAATAGCACCCTTCCACCCATGTTCCCTAGCAACTGGTAAATATAGGCATACCGCTTCTGATAGCGTATAGCTATCAGAACTAGCCATTGACAGCCTTCTCCTCCAGGAATTTGTTTAACTCCCTTTAAAACCATCCAAAGTGGTGGCCATCACCACCACTTGTGGTAGTATATTCCATATTTTAACTATGCACTGTGTGAAGTACTTCTTTTTATCTTTCCTGAATGTCCCACCAATCAGCTTCATGGGATGATCCCGGGTTCTAGTATTATGAGAGAGGGAGAAAACGGTTCCCCTATCCATATTCTCCACACTATGCATAATTTTGTACACCCCTATCATGTCTCCCCTTATTCGCCCTTTTTTTCCAAGCTAGCCTGTATGTGTGATGCACAGAGACCACAAAGAAGAATTACAGTTTTGACAATTTTTTTAACATCTACCTTCCAACTCTCAGAACATAAAACGAGAATTACAGGCATATTCCCAAGCTATGGTTTGGCTCCTAACTTTCTTTCTGTGGCTAGAACAGAGTTCACCTCCGCATAATGGGGTTTTCTTGCCTCCCCATTCCCTCTACAGCCCCTGCAACCCTGTTGTTTGCTACATTACGATTCCCTGGGGAACGAAAAGTGGGTTATAAGCTGTAAATGATATGAAAAAGAAAACAATTTTGCGCCTACCCGGTCCACTTTATCTTTTGTTATCCATGGCTCAAACGGATTTGTCTCGAAGAATGTTGCAAGTAAACTGTAGTGAGGAGCAACACAAAAATTAATCCTGTCCCTTAACATGGACACATGCCACGTTCACATCAGAACCTGCTTTGGTTTCTCTTAAATTTATTACTTTTCAGGTTCTTCCTTAACTCCTTCCACTGAATGGACAGAAAAGTCTGCCTTGTATTTAATCCCCCCAATCGAGAAACTCTACTGAAATGAAAAGTTAACCTAAGCCACAAAACAACAGATAATTACAATTTTGACAGCAGTCTACATCATACTTCCTAAAAGGGGTGGGAAAAGTGCACAAAGGAGGATTGAACTGAAGGGCTGCCATGAGAAGAATTTGATAATTCCCTTCATAATATTCATTCACCAAAAGCTCACTTTTAAATCTGTGTTTGGGAGCACAGAGGGGGGTGGGAGGGGAGTGTCTCTTCTCAGAATTGTTAGACATAACAGCTGAAAGCTCTCCCATCTTGCTGTTCCTTTAGGAGTCCAAAGAACATGTAGTAAATACACCCTGTTACTCTGGGACATCTTCCTCTTGAGAATTAGAAGCCAGGCAATTCACGTGGCAATGTTTACCTGCCACCTCCCTAAGCCCATGATCAAATAAATGCCGTTATCTCCCAGTCCAGTCTTTATACAAGATGTGTAGGGAGAAGTACTTGAGCCTGGGCCCCACTCTCAACATATACATGTATGTTATGCGTTCATCCAAACAGGCAGAATAATGCTGGAGTTTCTTGATTTTAAGCATCACAAGAAACCTTTAGGTAGCATGTGGTTCCCTTGTCTGTGCTGAAAGTTAATTTCGTTCTGGAAATTTAATATAAGCTACTAAATAAAAGAAAAGCAATGTCAATTAGAACATCTTTTGTTTAAATGACATTAATTTTATTTATAGTTAATAACTACAAGCACACCATTATACATGTGTTAATTTCACTGACTGCAATGGAGATTCAATTTACTTCAAGGCTTAAACTACACACAACAGTGTCTAGTTCTCCCCCATGCCCTTTCCCTGCTCCCCAGAGGCAGCCTCAAAGCAATTGTAGCCTAACAGCGGACTGGCAGTGGGAAATGAAGAAGAGAGGTATCTTAATCCTTCCTTCTCTGCCAATTTTCCACTTCCAAAATATCCCCCACTCCCATGGGGGAAACCAGTTACACACCCTCACCCCCACCCCAGTGTCAGTCTCTAATTGAAGACAGCACCTTTATGTAAAAGACACGCACATCCAGAGAAAAACTAAATTATTAACATCATGTAGCTTGATCCTAAGAGATAACCATCTGTCAACCAAGAAAAAATTACGCTTACTGATACAGAGGACGAGACAATGGATATGGAAGGAAAGCTCTGTGGAGTACCACATAAATATACTCTACCAAGTCATGAAGGAGGTATCTGTTAGGACTGCAAAAAAACAAAGAACAAAAATAATTTTTCAAACAGTTGAGAAATATATGTTGTAACAATGAGTGAAGGGCCTGGAAAGGGGCATTTTTAGTAATGCTTTTGAATTAAATCCACACACACGATCTGGCCATGTAAAAGAGTCTCCCCTCTTTGGAGTAAGGTCACAAGGTGCATCAATCTTGTTCTAGGTCCTACTTGTACCTTCAGATTCCAAGATTGGCTATATTCCACTTAAGTTGCCAAGCAATTAGGTACTGCTGGTACAGAAGTCACAAAGTACATATCAGTTCCTTATTAGCTGTCACAACTAGTTGACATATCAGAAAGAAAAAAATATTCTATAGAAAATAAATAAGCTAGAGAACTGTGATCCAATTTGGTTTTCCTTTACTGAAAACATGGAACTGATTAAGACTTGCTGGTAAACAGAAAATAGATACAAATAAAGGAAGGGGATGAAGTTCTCTGAAACAAGAACAGTTTCCACTTCTTTATTTCTAACAACTCTACTTATTTTCTGTTTATTCATTTTCCTTTAATTTTTATTTAATACTGTTCATATATAACTGTTAGCAGACTGCTCGGCTACAGAGCAGGCCCTGTACTGTCCCCGATACTGGCAGTCATGGGTATGGTACCTTTAAGAAAGTTTGGTTAGAGATGGTAGCAGAAACAAAGGAGCAGCTGCAAGTAAGAGATCTGGCATCATCTAAACAATCGAAGGTGCATATATTTAAAGACCCTGAGGGAGGCAAGAAATAAAATCGGTCAAACCTGCAAAGAACCAGTCCTGAAGTAATTTCTCCCTCCTGATTACAGGAAACACCCCCCAGGTGCGGAGAAGAGAAACTGCATAGTTTGTAAGGGTTTGCCAACTATGCAGAGTTGAGAAACAGCTCCAGGGGACAGGGCATCCCCTGAAGTACTTGCTTTTGTATTTACTGGTTGATATGTAGTAGGGTGATCAACCCCATCATTTTCAGTCAGGAACTGCAATTCTTAGTGTTTGAGAATTTTCCTGCAACTTTTGTGTTTGCTGCTCATAAACACAACATCAACGTTTTTGTTTAAAATGTATAACTCCCCCCCCACACACACACACACTTTTTGTGCAGTTAGTATGATGGTTTGTGATCAGTTCCAACTGTACCTGACAGACCTGTACCACTTGGTCCTCACTAGACACCTTGGACTCTTGACCAACCCAGGTCCCCACAAGAGCTCCAATGGAGTCCCACTACCCCTGGGTGCTGGGACTGAGTTCTGTCATTTCCCTGCTGCTTATTTTGCCCAGCCAAAACCTAGTCTGTCTTCTTAGGTCCTCACTGTGCCACAGGTGAAGGTCTGCAAAAGACTTTTGTTAAGCAGACACATTTTTGCCTTTGGAGACCCAGGAGTTTCGACGCATCCTAATTTTCAGCTTCAGGAACAGATAAGACCAACACAGGGAACGGTATCTTTAAACCCTATCCTATTTTTGGAGATCTTTCTACAAAGGTAGCATTCACCCTATCCCCCCTTTTCTATAGTGTGTGTCTGCATGCTCAGATTTGGTCTAATTTTGAACTAGATTTGGTTGGAGCTAGAGATGTGAAGGCCCAGAAAAAAATTGGGAAAATTCAATAAAAGGCCATTTCCACACACCCCAGGACCGGTTTTATTCCCCCCCCCCCCCTGAAATATTAAACAGCTTTGGATTATGAAATATTTTCTTTTAGAATTTAAGACTAGGTGATTATATACTGTTACCAAGCCTTTACTCCCCTGCCAAATGATTTCTAAAAACTATGTAATAAGAAGACTTTTATAGAAAGATAAAGATGTAAAATGTCTGGAAATAATGAAACCATGGGGGAATTTTTTTTATAAATCCTCTCTATAAGATTATCAGAATAGTTATTTCTTCCATTTCTTATTAAAATTATTGATCTATCTTTTACTGATAGAGATTTTGGGATGCTCCAAGTCAGCCAAGTTTCCCAATATATGGAAGGTACATATAAGGTACATATATTCCTAGGTACATTCTTGACAGTTTGGGTTTTGATCTACAGAGTCCTGTGTTTCTGGACTTCTCTCCTGTTGCCTCCAGTTCTTCCTGCTTCTTCTGGCTTCTAGGATGATTCTGATGTTTCAGGGACTACTTACTGAAGTTCCCTTTGGTCAGACATAAACTAGGAACCTAAAATATGTTATATATAACTCGGTTTGCTCATACAAGTAAACATGTTTGGTATATTACATGTTAAAAGTATAGTTTATTCAGAAAATAATTACAAATTTACCAAATTCAGTTTTTTAAAGTTTTCAAATATAATGATAGCTTTACGAGCAAACCAATAATATAACTTTAGGAACATAAAGCATCATTAATGTCCCTAGAGCAGACTTCCTCAACCTGGTACCCTATAGATGTTTTGGACCCAGCATTCCTGCCTGAGGCTGATAGGAGCTAAAGTCCAAAATATCTGGAGGGCACTAGGTTGGGAATGTCTGTCCTAGAGCAACAAAGTGACTTTAGTTCTGTAAAGAGTGCCTAAAAAAATAAGTATTGCTTCTTTTTAAAAATTTTCCCAATCCCCCCCCCAAAAAACAAGACCTGTTTTTTTTCCAAGGCTTCAAAATTTCCAAAAATTTTACATTACTAAGCCCCAGCCACTTTGTGCAACCTGCCCAGGTGTTTCAGTGGCAGAGATTGCGGCTGGGACTCCTGTAATGGTTGTTCTCTGGTTCACCCCAGGCTCTCTAAGGAGCCTAGTTAGACAACCAGGTGTCCAGGGAAGCAAGCAAGCAAAGAAACAAGGAGTAAGGCGCACAAAGTACTAGAAATCAGAAAGAATGCAGTTTGAATTTTAGATGGCCCCCATCTCCCACCCCCTCTCATTATTGTGACTGCTTCTCATGATTAGCTTGCGTGCAATGTCTCTTATCATAGAATCATATCATAGAATCATATCATAGAATAGAAGGGTTGGAAGGGGCCTACAAGGCCATCGAGTCCAACCCCCTGCTCAATGCAGGAATCCAAGTCAGAGCATCCCTGACAGATGGCTGTCCAGCCTCATCTTGAATGCCTCCAGTATGGGAGAGCCCACCACCTCCCTAGGTCATTGGTTCCATTGTCGTATTGCTCTAACAGTCAGGACGTTTTTCCTGATGTTCAGCCGGAATCTGGCTTCCTGTAACTTGAGCCCATTATTCTGTGTCCTGCACTCTGGGATGATCAAGAAGAGATCCTGGCCTTCTTCTCTGTGACAACCTTTCAAGTACTTGAAGAGTGCTATCATATCTCCCCTCAGTCTTCTCTTCTCAAGGCTAAACATGCCCAGTTCTTTCAGTCTCTCTTCATTGGGCTTTGTTTCCAGTCCCCTGATCATCTTTGTTGCCCTCCTCTTAATCCTCTCCAATTTGTCTGCATCCTTCTTAAAGTGTGGTGCCCAGAACTGGACACAGTACTCCAGATGAGGCCTAACCAGTGCTGAGTAGAGGGGAACTAGTACTTCCTGGGATTTGGAAGCTATGCTTCTATGAATGCAGCCCAAAAGAGCATTTGCCTTTTTTGCAGCCACATCACATTGTTGGCTCATCTTCAGCTTGTGATCGACAACAATTCCAAGATCTTTCTCGCTTGTAGTATTGCTGAGCCACGTATCCCCCATCTTGTAACTGTGCATTTGGTTTCTTTTTCCTAGGTGCAGAACTTGGCATTGATCCCTATTAAATGTCAGTCTGTTGTTTTCTGCCCAGCGCTCCAGTCTATCCAGATCACTTTGAATTTTGTTTCTGTCTTCCAAAGTATTAGCTATCCCTCCCAATTTTGTGTCATCTGCAAATTTGACCAGCATTCTCTGCACCTCCTCATCCAAGTCATTAATACAAATGTTGAAGAGCACTGGGCCCAGGACTGAGCCCTGTGGTACCCCACTCATTACTTCTCCCCAGTTTGAGAAGGTCCCATTGATAAGCACTCTTTGTGTTCGATTCTGTAGCCAACTGTGGATCCACTGGATCGTTGTTTCATCTAGCCCACTTTGAGCTAGTTTGCTCATCAGGAGATCATGGGGCACTTTGTCGAAAGCTTTGCTGATGTCGAGGTATATGATGTCTACAGCATTCCCACGGTCTACAACAGAGGTGACTTGATCAAAAAATGAGATCAGATTTGTCTGGCAGGACTTGTTTTTGACAAATCCATGTTGGCTTCGAGTCATCACTGCACTGTTTTCAAGGTGCTTCCAGATGGATTGCTTTATCATCTGTTCCAGAATTTTCCCAGGGATTGATGTCAGACAGACTGGTCTGTAGTTCCCAGGTTCCTCCTTTTTACCCTTTTTGAACATAGGGACAACGTTAGCCCTCCTCCAGTCATCTGGCACTTCCCCCGTCCTCCATGATTTCTCAAAGAGAATAGACAGCGGTTCTGAGAGTTCTTCTGCCAGGTCCTTTATTACTCTAGGATGCAGTTCATCTGGCCCTGGACATTTGAACTCATTCAAAGTCATTAGGTGTCCCTTGACCATATGCCTATTGATCTCAAGCTGCAATCCTGCCCCTTCAGCCTGTACTTCGCCTTTGCCAGCGGGGTCATAGACCCTCTTTTGGGAGAAGACTGAGCCAAAGTAGGAATTGAGCACCTCTGCCTTTTCTTTGTCATCTGTTATTGTTTTGCCATCCTTATTTAATAGCTGAACCACCATTTCTTTCCTCTGCCTTTTACTATGCACGTAGCTGAAGAAAGCCTTTTTGTTGTTTTTAGCATCCCTCGCTAACCTCAGCTCGTCCTCAGCTTTAGCCTTCCTGATGCCATCCCTGCAATTCTGTGCTATCTGCCTGTACTCTTCCTTTGTTACTTGGCCTTCTTTCCACTTCCTATATGTGTCCTTTTTTGTTTTCAGGTCATCCCTAAGCTTTTTGTGAAGCCACACTGGCTTCTTCTGTTGTCTTCCACCTTTTCTTCTTGTTGGAATTGTTTGTGATTGTGCCTTGAGAATTTCCTTTTTTAAAAGCTCCCGCCCATCTTGGACTCCTTTTCTCGTTAGCGTCGCTTGCCATGGGACCTTACTGATCATTGTTCTGAGTTTATTAAAATCAGCTTTCCTAAAATCCAGGGTACGCGTTTGACTACACTCGGCTTTTGCTTCCCTTAGAACCAAGAACTCAAATGCAACATGGTCGCTTTCCCCCAGAATTCCTGTAATTGCCACTTTATCCACTAAGTCATCTTTGTCGGTTAGGATCGAGTCAAGGATAGCCGATCCTCTAGTTCCTTCCTCTACTTCCTGTAGGAGGAAGTTATCCGCCACACAAGTCAGGAATTTCCTGGAGGGGCCATGTTTTGCAGAATTTGTCTCCCAACAAATACCAGGGAAATTGAAGTCCCCCATTACTACTACATCATGCTTCCTTAAAACATTGGCTATTTGCTTTTCAAAAGTTTCATCCTTGTTTTCTCCTTGGTTGGGTGGCCGGTAGTAGATTCCGACCACCAGGTTCCTTTTATTCTTTGCACCATTTATTTTGATCCAGATGCTCTCGATGGGGCTGCCAAGCTCATCCTCCTGTAAAGCTCATCCTCCTCTTGTTAGCACTACTCTTCCTCAAGCCCTTTCCCTTCTCCTCAGTTCTGAAGTGGCTCCCTTTCTTCATCGTTAAATGATGCTTACGTTACTGTAATTCCTAAGCCAGGCAAGGACCATACCTACTGTACTAACTTTCAACCTATATCATTAATTAATGTATATCAAAATATTAACAGCAATCTTAGCCAATAGATTACAACAGGTCATGGATTGGTTAGGCCAGACCAGATGGGATTATTAAAAATAGACAAATAATCTTAGATTAGTTGTTGATCTGGTTGCTTTAAACTCTGAAACAACTGATCAGGCGGCCATCATTTCCTTGGATGCAGAAAAGGCCTTCAACAAAATTCACTGGAAATTTATTTGATAAATTTAAATTTATATATTACATTGACTAATTTTGGTTTTCCTATAGAATTTCTGAAATGGGTTAAAATTTTATACTCATCTCCTAGAGCAAGAGTAATGACCGATGGTTTATTCTCAGCTTGTTTTTACTAGGGCGCGGCATCAGACAAGGTTGCCCACTTTCTCCATTGATGCTCAATTTCTGTTTGGAACCCCTGGCGCGTGCTATTAGACAAAAAAATAGTATTCATGGATTTGTCCATTTTGGATTAGAATTTAAAATTAGTCTTTATGCTGATGATCTTTTGTTGTTTATCTCGAGACTCCAGTCGTCGGTTCCAGCTTTGATGAAACTGATTAATACCTTTGGTGAGTTGTCTGGCTATTCAATTAATTGGTCAAAGTCGGAAATAATGACAATTGGACATAGGATATACTCTAGTGTATTAGCCAACTGGCAATTTTGACGGGGCGCAGAGTTTATTACTTATTTGGGAATAAATTATTCCTAGAGATATATCTCAAATGATTAGGTTAAATTTAAACAAGTTGATTAATGATATTTCACAAGATATATATAGATGGGCATCTTTAAAGTTGAGTTTATGGGGTAAGGTGAATACATTTAAGATGAATACCATACCCCAAATTATTTATGTTATACGAGGGATCCCTATACGTATACCTGGCAAATATTTCCAAAACCCCAATGCTTTGTTTTGTAAATTCTTTTGGGGTTCTTCTCCACCAAGAATATCTTTAAAAAGGATCCTACTTCCCATTAATGAAGGTGGGTTTGGTTTTCCAGATCAAGCTATGTACTGTTGGGCCTATTTGCTGGCCTCTACTAAATTGTGGTCTTTTCCACTCAAATTAGATTTTCCTCCATGGTCAGTATTGGAATCTTCTTCTCTGGAGTCTCTCTTTAAATGGATGGCATTAGGTTCTCAGCATATTAAGGTAGACAGAGCTCCTCCTACAATTTTGGCAGTTAGGGAAGTCTGGCGTATAATGTCACATCAATTACAGTTTGATCAATTTCCCCATGCTAAATTGACTTTATGGGGAAATCCCGATTTAAGAATTGGCAAGAAAATGTTTTTATGGTGGTCTGGACAGATAAGATGGTCTTTACTTTACTTGCCTTCGACAAAATTCACTGGAAATTTATTTTTATTATATTGACTAATTTCGGTTTTCCTATAGAATTTCTGGACTTACATGCGGATATTTGGTCTGCTTTATGTAACCTCCCTCCTCTTTTTTTCTCGAATGTAAAGTTAGAAACTGAGGATTTTGAACATGTTGTTGTATTTTATTTCATTCTTCTTCTTTTTTTAGGTTTTGTAATGTTTTCAGTTTGTTTTATTTTGTAAAAATTCACAATAAAAGATTAATTCTAAAAAATAATAAAAAATAACTAAAAGGAAAGATGCTTTACATGTGGTAGCAGGTTAGACTAGATTACCTTCAAGGTACCTTCTAACTCTGTCATTCTGTGTTGATGGTATCCCAGCTAGGATGCTGGGAGGTGTAGGACTTTATTCTAACAAAACATGCAGAGGAATGTGTCCTGAAAGTAGTAGCTAACAGAACCATAATTAGTGAAGTGGGTTTTCTGAAAAATGTTCAACTGGAAAACTTTCCTATGAAAATCAGGATAATTTGCACAAGAGTGATCTATTTTAGCATATTTATTTTCTTTGTACTTAAACAACAAAGTTTTTTTTGTTTGTTGTTTTAAGTACCATATGGGATTTTTTTTTTGTCCCAACACATCACAATTATTTGACCTTAAATTATTTGACCTGAGGGAGAAAATTAAAGCATTTAATGTGATTTATATGTTATATTATGTAGAAATCACATTGGAATATTTGTAAAAATTTAGAGACAATAGCATGTACTGGCCTTACCTTGTTTAAATTTCAGAAAGTAAAAAAAGTACTGAAAACTGTTGACACACAAATTCTAGTATGAAATGCTGACAACAACCATTCATTTGTTTCAACTTTTACAACCAGCAAAACCCATATATAATCAGTCCTGATGAACTGTTTGTTGTATTTATTCCCCTCTACCTCCTGCAAATAAATCAGTGGCATATGCATTCTCTTATATATTTGATAGGGATAGTTAGCTGAAAAACATTGATTAAAACTTTGAAACTGCCAAGCTTGCCTAATATTGTATTTGTAATTGGCATCCGGTATTCATTGTTACTAGTCAACTTATGAAATGGAAATTTTTCTGTAGAAAAATAAAGAACTGGAAAAATTTCCACCCCACTTCACTGACCATCACAAAAGGTTAAGGGGGTGAACCAATTCTGGGGCCCCTATCAATCAAGCACTGATCCAACAGAATCATTCACAACCTGAGGATGTAGATAAACTGTTTGGAGGACTGAGGCTACTACTTGCTCTTTAAATCCTTGTCCATCTTGGCTTGTGAAATATGTCAGAGCTGGGCTGGATACCTGGACCTCCAAGGTGGTCAATGCCTCCTTGAGGGACGGTGAGGTTCCTGCAGCTTTGAAGGAAGCAGTTGTGAGGCCCTTGTTGAAGAAAGCAAATTTAGATCCTATAGTTTTGGATACCACCCTGCCACCCTGTGTCAAATCTGCCATTCATGGGTAAGGTGCTGGGATATGTGGTGGCTTCACAACTCCAAGCACTGTTTAGATGATACTGATTATTTAGATCCATTCCAATCACGTTTCAGACCTGGTTATGAGATCGAAACAACCTTGGTCAACCTTGGTTGATGACTTATGCCTGGGAATTGACAAGGGAAGTGCAATCCTGTTGGTGATTCTGGACCACTCAGCGGCTTTCAATACTAACGACCATGGTATCCACGGTGTTAAAGTGGTTCCAGTCCTTCCTGGAGGAGTGATCCCAGAAGTTGTTGCTAGGAGAGTTCTGTTGCCACAAGCTTCCATCCTGTCCCCCATGCTTTTTAACATCTTCATGAAACCACTGAGGAAGTCCTCTGGAGGTTTGGGCTTAAGTGCCATCAGTATGCAGATGATACTCAGCTCTACCTCTCATTTCCAGCTGGACAACCAGATGGTGTGGAAAACTTGAATCAGTGTCTGGAGGCTGTTTTGGGATGAGGGTGAATAAGCTGAGACTTAAATCCAGACAAGAGGGAGATGGGTTGGGAAACTAACTACTCTAGACAGAGGTTTACAACCGCCTTTAGATGGGGTTGCACTCCCCCTAAAAGACCAAGTGGGAATCCTCTTGGACTCCATGCTAAATGGCAAAGCCCAGGTGGCTGTGGTATCCAGGAGTGCATTTTACCAGCTTAGGCTGGTATGCTAGCTGTGGCCCTATCTGGAGAGGATGGACCTTGCCTCAGTTATCTGTATACTGGTGACATCCAGGCTGGACTACTGTAATGCACTGTACATGGGGCTGCCTTTGAAGATGGTCCAGAAACTTCAGCTGGTGCAGAATGAGGCTGCCTGAATTTTCATGGGGACAAGGCGGTGAGATCATATAATGCCTATACTGCAACAGCTGGAATGTTTACCAGTGCATTTCTGAGCCCAATTTAAAGTGCTGGTTTTGACTTTTAAAGCTTTAAATGGCTTGGGACCAAAGAACTGTCTTCACTGATATCAGCCGCCACCTCACTTCTGAGGGCAATTAGGTGGGCAAGTACACAAGAGGGGGCCTTTTCCACAATGGCCCCACACCTTTGGTATGCATTCCTATCGGGGGTCCACCAGGCCCTATCATTGCAGGCCTTTAGGAAGGCTCTAAAGACTTGTTTACTCTGGCCTTCCCAATTATGTTTTATCAGACTGTTATGGATTATAGCTGCAATTGTTTTGTCTTATGCTGGTGTTTGTTGTTTTTATGAATGTTTGCTGCTTTATTTCCCTGTCAGTTTTTATTATATGAATGTTAGTGTTGTAAACTGCTTTGGGAGGGCTAGGTGGCTTAGACATATTTTAAATAAATAGGTAAAATAAATTCACCAACCCTATCTGGGTGATTTTGGGATTGTATTTTTTTGTCATCTAACTGAGCTAAGTCAATGTGTTCTTATTTCAAATTATGAATATTTATGGCAGACAATATGGACATTATTTCATGGATAAATACTGCTCAGCTCAGTAACTACAAGCCTTTACTGCAATAGTCAATTCTAAAGGCTTCAGAAATTATCTCTGATGACTGTCAGATCTGCTTAGGACAAAAAAAAAACACCCCCAAATGTTTAAGAACCTTTACCAAACAAAACTGGCAAAGCATCTCATCCCCCTACTGCCTAACACAATGCAAGCACACTGACAAACCGAGGCAAACCCATATGGTACAGTTTAAACATTTAAACAGTTTAAACAGGCCTATGAACATTAGAAAAAACTATTCTCCCACCATGTTCTTAGGAACATGGCTGCCTTAGGAAACTGCAGTCTATGACATACAGTTACTGGTTTATGTCCAATAAAAATGATATCTCTAGTGAGCATATGTGATCTAAACCCACATCAGGGAGAACACACCATCTTAAGTAACTGAAGTGTATATGAGTAAAAAAAAAAAAACCTACCCAGTCAATGCGTATGTTTTTCCTTTAGAATCTGTGTCCTTAATAGCACTAATTATTGCCTTGGCTACATCAACAACCTATGGGATAATAATCAAGAAGAAAAAATAGTAAGTTTTTTTTTAAGTGAGGTACAATAAAAATGAAATACTTTTCAACAATTTATTACATTTATATCCTGCCTTTCTGCCAAAGAATTGTGCTCATGGCGGCCAACCATAAAATCCAAATTCAAACAAAATCCTAATTAAAACGTAGGGCAGTATCCCATTGTGTCCTTCCGCTAATGCAAATTATGTTGTGCTAGAATTAGGGACCTCTAATGCAATGGCAATTGCGTTAGCTGGTGCAATGGCAATTGTGTTAGTTGGTGCGATGGGATTCCCATGGAATCCAGTTGTGCCAGCTAACACAATTGGCGTTGCGCTAGAGGTTCCTGATGCTAGCACAGCATAATTTGTGTTAGTGGAAGGACACTGTAGGATACTGCCCATAGCATAAAAACATATAGGTTAAAGCACAATTAAAAACACAATCAAAGAAATAAGCAGCACCAACCAATTAAAAAAAATCTTCAATAGTAGATCAGCAGATACACTAATGGCCTGCCTGAATAAAAACGTTGTTACCTTCCAGCATAAGGACAACAGAGAGAGAGCCAACTTGGCTTCTCTCAGCAAGGAGTTCCCGAGCCTGGAAGGGGCCACCAAGAAGGCCTTCTCTCACATCCTCAAACACACCTCTGACAGCAGCAGGACTAAGAGAAGGGCCTCCCTCGAAGATCTGAATACCTGCGCAGGTTTGTATGGGAGAAGGTGGTCTTTCAGGTAGCCTGGTCCCAAGCTGTGTAGGGCATTTTAACCAGCACTTTGAATTGTGCCTGGAAACAGACTGGAAGCCAGTGAACCTGTTTTAACAAGGGAGAGACGTGCTCTCTGTAACTGGCCCCAGTCAACATCCTGAGAGCAGCATTCTGGACCAGCTGAAGTCTCTAAATACTTTCAAAGGCAGCCTCAAGGACAGTGTGTTATAGCAGTCAAAACAGGATGTAACTAAGGCATGAATGACTATGGCCAGATCAGACATCTCTAGGAATGGGTGCAGTTGATGCACTAGCCTCAACTGTGCAAACTTATTCCTGGCAACCAATGAAACCTGGGCATCCAGGTTCAGGGCTGAACCCAAGTGTCACTCAAGCTCTACACTGGAGTTTTCGGGGGAGTATAATCCTATCCAGTGCAGGTTGAATTCCTATTTGCTGATCTGCCTTTCAATTAACCAGGAACACCTGTCTTGTCTGGATTAAGCTTCAATTTGTTCACCTTTATCCAGTCCCTTACTGGCACCAGCCACTGATTGAGAATTAGAACTTGTTTGCAAGCTAAATTTGGCCCTCTGGGTGCTCCACAGCTACTGCTACGAAGTGCCAAAAGGGTTAAATTTAACTTGCAAACAAGCTAAATTCAGTCATGGTAGCAGTCTGTAATGCTACAGAGCTGCAGTAATTTGGGGGCTTTTTCTCTTTAGAGAGGGCAACCCATGGACTGCACGGTGTCCCTTGGAATGTAGCCCACAGTGGGGGCCGGGGGGGGGCACAAATGGCCCGCGGACCTCCAGACGTTGCCTACTCTTGATTTAGATAGAAAAGAGAGATAGAGTTGGGTGTCACCAGCACACTGGTGGCACCAAACCCCAGAACTCCAGACAACCTCTCCCAGTGGTTTCATGTATATGCACAATACTTACATAGATAGGCTGCTTCACAGTTTTCTTGCCAAAGGCAATTAGTGGCACCCCAGCAAACCAGCGCATGTCTGAATCAAGACAGGTAAGTTACTGGAGAACAGGTGTGACGGTTGTAAATCAAAGAATCGGTACTACAGAGCAAAACAAAGTAAATACCTGAAAATGAGAATCAGCTGTGTTCAATGCACACAGCATTGATCCCCTGCATCTGTCCAAAGGGAACATATACAACTCCACTGAGCATGCCCAAACCCTTCAGCATTCCTAAGCTCACTCTTTGGATCCAAGCCACTGGATTTAGCAAGTTGATCCTTATCACCTCAAAATGTAGAGCTAGTATAGCAAAGTGGCAAGAGAGGCTGAGCTATGAGTCAGGAAGTCCCTAGTTCAAGTCTTGCCTCTGCCATGAACTCACTAGGTGGCCTTAGACAGGCCATTCTTTCTCAGCTTCAGCGCCCCCCCCCCCCCACGCAGGGATAATACTAATTATTGCAGGGCTACTGAGATAAAACTCAGTTTTGGAACATTCAAAACTGCTACTTATGTGTAAAGTATATTAAAATTAATCAACAATATTATGATTGAAACTAATACGTTTGCTCAAAACTGGGCACCTTTATTAATCACTGGGGAAAAAGCTCATAATTCTATCAAGATGAAATACACTCATTGTAATTATTTGCAACTACTGTAATTATAATGATAGCTGAATGTTTGAATAGTACAATATAAATTAAAATTTTCATATTAAATTGAATGGAAATGTAATCAACAAAAGTTAAAATTGTATGGAATAATATTTTTAGAGCTTGATTATGTATTTTTAATCAAGTTGTAATCTGCTTGGTGAGGGTTTGTACCCTGAAGAGTTGGCAATAGGTTGTTGTTATTGTTATCATCATCATCATCATCATCATCAAACTTCCCAAAAGCATCTCTCAACACAGTCTTAAATATAAGACACAGACTCTAAATATAATGACAAATGCTGAGATAACAGAGAGCTAGGAAGGAGAAGAATTACAGGCAGGCAGCTAGTACCTGGTCATAGCAAGACAACCTGAAAGGGAAGAGCACAGCAGTCTTTCTCTGCCCCCCAAAGGTTTAGGGAAAAAACATATTTGGTTTCTGAAAGCCTTAAAGGCAGCGGTAGGCAACCCAGTGCCCTCCAGATGTTTTGGACTACAACTCCCCAAATTCCTGACCATTGGCCATGCTGACTCAGGCTGAAAGGAGCTATAGTTTAAAATTTCTGGAGGGCACCAGGCTGCCCACACCTGCCTTAAGAAGACAGTGACTACATATTTTAACATTTATCTTTCTAGCTCTGCCCAGAAACATGATTTTTTTTAAAAAAAATGAATGCTAGCACTTTTAGGAGGCTAAATTGTGCAGAGCCTAAGTTTTACACTATGTACACTTACATGCTATAAACCCACAGAGCTAGCTTTAGTCCACTGAAACAGATAAGAATGAACTGGATCAAATGGCTGACAGACTGTACTCAAATTGGTTTACACTAAGGCTGCAACCCTATACACGCTTACCTGAGAATAAGCACCCCTGAGCTCCATGAAGCTTATTTCTGAGTAGCCATTCATAGGATTGCATTGTCAGTAATACAAAGCCCATACAAGACAAGAAGAATTCTGCTATTCACAATAGAATTGCTCTATTATACACGGACAACGTCCCAAAACTCAGGGCACCATATGCTAGTTCGATATTATAAAAACAACTGCAGTGTATTGTATATAGAATCAAATATGAACACACACACACACCCCTGCCCCCAAATCAAAGCAGACTAACAGGCGATCACAATTTGTTCCTAACAAACCACTAAGATCTGAAACAGGATCTCAAAAGAGCTACACAGGTTTTACAAAAAAGATCTTAATATAGATTTTCACAGTAACTGAACAATATGAAATAGAGGACAATTTCTGTACAAATGCTGTATGAACAGATATTCTAACCTGTACTTTTTAACAGTTAAATAGATTTCATGTTGCAATGAGAGCACTTACTTGCATAATGGTTGAAAAACCTGTCCTCTCTCCCAAACATTTCAGAAGGCTTCATAATGATGGCATCTGGAAATTCCTCTCTCACGACCCTCTCACCAACAGCCTATCATGAAGTGATTAGAAGGTGATTAATTTAACATCCATGTATAAGATACTCAGTATTTCATAACTAAAATAATTTAGTTTACCCTTTGATAGCAGTACTGAGAAGCTGCATACACCCTGGCTCTTTAATTCTTAAATTTCTCTAATATTCCAACCTATAGGACAAACACATATTAAGCACCATGAAATGTTACCTAGGAAACATGAGAATTAACAAAAGATGCAGACAAAACATGAACCAGGGTCACTAAAATGTATTTAAAACACACCAGAGTGCGCATAATTATGTATTACATTTCTGTACAGCCTAATAGCCAAAGCTCTCTAGATGGTTCACAACAGTAAAGGGTGGTTCACTATATCCTCACACCCTCATCACAGTTCTGTATGTAGTATGTAATCCATAACTTAAACAAGATTAAATGTCCTATGCATTTCTGATTTATGATAAGCAATACCAATATCATCCACTTATGAGAGAAAACCGAAGGCATTCAAATGTTCATAAACAACTTTTCCTGCAAATTAATGCAAGAGTTTTAACACAGTTTATTTATTTATTTGTTTGTTTATTAGATTTATTAGCTGGCCACTCTAGGCGGCATACAATACAAATAACACAAAATACAACGTAATCAGCAAAACAACATTGCTCTAAAAAAAACCCTAACCCACCCCCAAATGCCCACCTGAACAGCCAGGTTTTCAAAGCCCAGCAAAAGCTCATCAGAGAGGGGGCATGGCGGAGGTCACTAGGGAGGGAATTCCACAAAGTGGGGCCCACCACAGAAAAAGCCCTCTCCCTAATCCTCACCAGCCTAGCTGTCCTGGCTGATGGGAAAGACAGAAGGCCTTCCGAGGCCGATCCCGTTGAGCGGCATCCCTGGTGTTGCTGGAAGAGCTCCTTAAGATAGACTGGGCCAGAACCATAGAGTATTTTAAAGGTCAATACCAACACCTTGAATTGGGCCCGGAAAACAACCGGTAACCAGTGAAACTCTTTCAGCACTGGAGTGATGTGATCTGGCCAACAGCTGCCTTTAATCAGGCAGGCCACCAGCTGCAACTTCCGAACCATCTTCAAGGGTAACCCCACATAGAGCACATTACAGTAGTCTAGGCGAGAGGAGACCAGGGAATGAACTACTGATGGGAGCAGTGGCACAGCCACTGTATCAGATGGAGGTGGAGCGCACCACCTGGCTCAAAGCCAACACCTGAGCCTCCATGGACAGCTGGCAGTCTAAAATGCCCTCAGGGTGCGGACCTGGTTTTAGTGCTATTGATCCAATAGATTCTGAATCAGGAAAACCATTCTGTACTCTGAATCCACAGAATCACTACTCATATGGAATTACGTCGTGCAAAATCCAGAAATCAGACAATCTCAACATTCATTTTTAAAATGTTTCTTGCCCTGATGAGGGATAAAAAAATATATATCCTGAAATATATGTTTTGTACATTTTAGTTTCATAGAAATTGTTTAGGAATTAAGACTGAGAGCCTAATTTACAGGATGGCTAGATATTAGCTATTATCTCTATACAAAAAATAATCTCTATACAAAAGTCTGTTTCCTGCCTCCCAGCTGAGCAGAACAGAGCAGAGCAAGCTCTCCAGCTGGTCCAGGGAGTACAGAAGCAAGCAAGCTCCCAGAGAGCGAGCGACCAGAGCAAGCGGACAGGGGGAGCTAACAGGAGTTGGCCAGGGGAGTTCGGCAAGAGGGGTCAAGGGGGAGCTAACATTTTTTAAAAACTTTATTTTAAAATTATTTTTCCTGTAACACACACTTCCACACAAGTGGGATGCTTTTAACCTCTACTGAGTAGAAGAGCAGGCACAGGCTAGTCTAGAACAATCACAAAGCTAGACACAAAAAGGGAAAAGAGGCTATGGAAGGACAGGGCTCTCCAGTGGTGGAGACCTGAAAGGTGTGTGCAATGTTTGTTTTCTTCCCTGAGAACAACATGGCCTACACCTGCAACAAGTGCAAGTTGATCACGCTGCTGGAAGAAAAAGTAAGTGGACTGGAGTGGGGACTGTTGACCCTCCGGGGAATAAGAGAACACGAAGTATTCTTGGACAGAATGGGGGAACTACAGCAGCAAAGGGAAGACCAGAAGCTTGAAGAGCAACAGCAAGCTGAGGCAGAAGTGGGAAATGCTGAGGTGAGGAAAAATGCAGTAGAGGATACTCCTTGGAAAAGGGTGACAGTTAGGAGAAGAAGAACTAGACGCCACTCTGCATCAGTGGAAGCAGTGGAGCTGTGGAACCGATTCCAGGTACTTGAGGATGAGACCGTAGAACAGCCTGCAGAAGAAGAATCACAGGGGAACATGAGAGTGAGCAAGAGGCTGAAGGTCAGTCAAGCAGAGGCGATGAAACCCAAGCCTACGACAAGAAGAAGAGTAGTAGTAGTGGGAGACTCCTCGCTGCGTGGGATCGAGACCCAAGTATGTTGCGAAAACCCGTGGACTTGCCAGGTATGTTGTCTCCCGGGAGGATGGATTAGAGATATGACTGAAAGGTTGCCTGCACTCATAATGTAGAGTGTAAAAACATTATGTAAAAACTCATAATATTTTTAATGTAGAATTTTATTGTTTTTACTGTTTTGTTGTACATCACCCACAGTGGCTGGGTGACCAGCCAGATGGGCGATTAATAAATTTAAGTAATAAATTTAATTAATTAATAAATCATAAAGCCCACTGACAGGTATTCCTTTCTTCTCATCCATGTGGGAACAAATGATACTGCCAAGCGGAGCTACAAAGAAATCACGTCAGACTTGGAAGCTTTGGGAAGGAAACTCAAGAACTTTGGGGCCCAGACAGTTTTCTCATCTATCCTTCCAGTGGTAAGAAGAGGGATAGAAAGAGAAAGAAAAATACTCCGGGTGAATGACTGGCTACGAAGGCGGTGCCGGCATGAGAGATTTGGATTCTGGGACCACGGGCTATACTTCCTGGAAGATGGGCTGTTGGCAAGGGACGGGTGGCACCTACCAAAGGCTGGGAAGACTGCGTTTGGCCACAGCATGAAGGACTTCATCAGAAGGGCTTTAAATTGAATCATGCGGGGAAGGGAGATGTAAAGTTGGGGGTAACAATGGACGAAGGGTCATGCACTGCAATGGAGAGAACAGTTCTAATAGCACCCAATAATAGTCTTCAGGAAGAAAGCCAGACTATGAAGCACATGGTCTTCGATGTCTATATACTAATGCCCAGAGTATGGGAAACAAACAGAACGAGCTTGAACTCTTAATACAAGAGGGAAATTATGACTTGACAGGTATAACTGAGACTTGGTGGGATGATTCTCATGACTGGAATACAGCAATTGAAGGATATAACTTGTTCAAAAACAATAGGAGGAACAGAAAGGGAGGTGGGGTTGCACTGTATGTGAAAAATACATATCTCTGCACAGAAATACAGGAGGAGGAGCTTGGTAGCCCCATCAAGAGATTCTGGATCAAAATAAATGGAGCAAAGAATAAAAGGAACCTGGAGAAAACGAGGATGAAACTTTTGAAAAGGAAATTGCCCATGTTTCAAGGAAGCATGATGTGGGACTTCAAGGAGAAGACAAGGAGGAAACTTTTGAAAAGCAAATAGCCAATGTTTTAAGGAAGCGTGATGTAGTAGTAATGGGGGACTTCAATTTCCCCGATATTTGTTGGGAGATAAATTCTGCAAAACATGGCCCCTCCACGAAATCCCTGACTTGTGTGTCGGATAACTTCCTCCTATAGAAAGTAGAGGAAGGAACTAGAGGATCGGCTATCCTTGACTTGATCCTAACCGACAAAGATGACTTAATGGATAAAGTAGCAGTTACAGGAACTCTGGGGGAAAGCGACCATGTTGTACTTGAGTTCTTGGTTCTAAGGATAGCAAAAGCCAAGTGTAGTCAAATGCGTACCCTGGATTTTAGGAAAGCTGATTTTAAAAAACTCAGAACAATGATCAAGTAAGGTCCCATGGCAAGCGACTCTAACAAGAAAAGGAGTCCAAGATGAATGGGAGCTTTTAAAAAAGGAAATTCTCAAGGCACAATTACAAACAATTTCAACAAGAAGAAAAGGCGGAAGACAACAGAAGAAGCCAATATGGTTTCACAAAAAGCTTAGAGATGACCTGAAAACAAAAAAGGACACATATAGGAAGTGGAAGGAAGGCCAAGCACCAAAGGAAGAGTACAGGCAGGTAGCACAGAATTGCAGGGATGGCGTCAGGAAGGCTAAAGCTGAGAACAAGCTGAGGTTAACGAGGGATGCTAAAAACAACAAAAAGGCTTTCTTCAGCCACGTGCATAGTAAAAGGCAGAGGAAAGAAATGGTGGTTCAGCTATTAAATAAGGATGGCAAAACGATAACAGATGACAGAGAAAAGGCAGAGATGCTCAATTCCTACTTTGGCTCAGTCTTCTCCCAAAAGGGGGTCTACGACCCCACTGGCAAAGGTGAAGTACAGGCTGAAGGGGCAGGATTGCAGCTTGAGATCGATAGACATATGGTCAAGGAACACCTCATTACTTTGAATGAGTTCAATTCTCCAGGGCCAGATGAACTGCATCCTAGAGTCATAAAGGAACTGGCAGAAGAACTCTCAGAACTACTGTCTATTCTCTTTGAGAAATCATGGAGGACGGGGGAAGTGCCAGATGACTGGAGGAGGGCTAATGTTGTCCCTATCTTCAAAAAGTGTAAAAAGGAGGAACCTGGGAACTACAGACCAGTCAGTCTGACATCAATCCCTGGGAAAATTCTGGGGCAGATCATAAAGCAATCCATCTGGAAGCACCTTGAAAACAATGCAGTGATGACTCCAAGCCAACATGGATTTGCCAAGAAGAAATCCTGCCAGATGAATCTGATCTCATTTTTGGATCAGGTCACCTCCCTTGTGGACTGTGGGAATGCCGTGGACATAATATACCTGAACTTCAGCAAAGCTTTCGAGAAAGGGCCCCATTATATCCTGATGAGCAAACTAGCTCAAAGTGGGCTAGATGAAACAACGATCCGGTGGATCCACAGTTGGCTACAGCATCAGACTCAAAGAGTGCTTATCAATGGGATCTTCTCAAATTGGGGAGAGGTAACAAGCGGGGTACTGCTTGGCTCAGTCCTGGGCCCACTGCTCTTCAACATTTTTATTAATGACTTGGAATGCTGGTCGAATTTGCAGATGACACAAAATTGGGTGGGATAGCTAATACTTTGGAAGACAGAAACAAAATTCAAAGTGATCTGGATAGACTGGAGCGCTGGGCAGAAAACAACCGAATGACATTTAATAGGGATCAATGCCAAGTTCTGCACCTAGGAAAAAGAAACCAAATGCACAGTTACAAGATGGGGAATACCTGGCTCAACAACACTACAAGCGAGAAGGATCTTGGAGTTGTTGTCGATCATAAGCTGAATATGAGCCAACAATGTGATGTGGCTGCAAAACAGGCAAATGCTCTTTTGGGCTGCATTCATAGAAGCATAGCTTCCAAATCCCAGGAAGTACTAGTTCCCCTCTACTCAGCACTGGTTAGGCCTCATCTGGAGTACTATGTCCAGTTCTGGGCACCACGCTTGAAGAAGTATGCAGACAAGCTGGAGAGGGTTCAGAGGAGGGCAACAGAGATGATCAGGGGACTGGAAACAAAGCCCTGTGAGGAGAGACTGAAAGAACTGGGCATGTTTAGCCTTGAGAAGAGAAGACTGAGGGGAGATAGGAGACCGCTCTTCAAGTACTCAAAAGGTTGTCACAGAGTGGAATGCCAGGATCTCTTCTCGGTCATCCCAGAGTGCAGGACACGGAATAATGGGCTCAAGTTACAGGAAGCCAGATTCTGGCTGAATATCAGGAAAAACATCCTGACTGTTAGAGCAATATGACAATGGAACCAATGACCTAGGGAGGTAGTGGGGTCTCCCACACTGGAGGCATTCAAGATGAGGCTGGACAGCCATCTGTCAGGGATACTCTGACTTGAATTCCTGCATTGAGCAGGGGGTTGGACTCGATGGCCTTGTAGGCCCCTTCCAACCCTACTATTCTATGATTCTATGAAAAAAGGTATGTGTGTTCTGATTCTAGAGCGAGGTGGTTTCATCTATCTTCTAGATTCACCATCTAGAAGTTCCCCAATCCTGTGTATCTGTCAGCTAGTGCAGCCCTATATGCCACGGTTCCCCAACCCCCATGGGCACCTTCAATGGCACCCTGTGAAGGGATCCCCAATGTAGCACCCACAGAACTTCAAAACAGTTTTTAAATCAGTTTTTTTAAAATATACATACATTGATTTGTATATATCCATAGCAATGAATACATATGAAAGGCATACAACATTCTAGAAATTATACATAGGCTTCAACAAAAGTGGACCAAATATCCAAATAAATATCCATTTGAAGGTGCCATCTATATGCTACCCATTCAAATATTGAATGTGTTGTAAGGTCCTTAATCCATTGCGTTATAGGAGGTGAGTGTTTATCCTTCCAATATTGTAATATCAGTCTTTTAGCCATCAAAAGGCCCTGGAGAATCCATTTACGCTGACCATTTGTTAATTTCCATGAAGCAGGTAAATAATTTAAAAGAGTGTGTACATCAGTGAATATTAAAGGCTATTCCAGTACAAAATTTATCTGTGTAATAACCTCCTTCCAGAAAGAAGCATCTACTGGACACTGCCAAAAGATATGTTTAAAAGAAATATTAGCTGTATTGCATCACCAGCAATTGGCCAAATTAGATTCTCCCTTATTAAACAGACTGCTGTGTCCAATAGACATAAAACATGTTTTTTGCTGAATAAGACGCAGCCTAAGATCCATAGATGTGACAGTATAATATGTGACATATTAACTATTAAATCTTTAAAGTTTTAGCAATGCCCTCCTTTATAACAAGCATTGTTTCTGGTGTAGTCTATGTTTGAAATGTACTTGCAGTGAGTGTGGGTGGGCAATGCAGCCGATGCTCACTAACCCAGCCTCAATATGAAGGGGGCCCCACGTACATCCTGCCTTTTGAATCCTGAGAGAGTACTGACTCCTGCTCCTGCCCCACAGACTCCCACTAGTGCATTGTGAGGGAGAGGAGTTACTTACTGCACTGTTAAAGCAGTTCAGCAGGCAGAGGGTGATCAGGCAATCTTGCCATTCATGCACATGGTCCCCATATAATTGCAGGCAGGCCACTGTGCTGGGGCAGCAAAGTGTTTAAAGGTTGAGAGTACAAGTACTGCAGTGTTACAGCAGTTTAGCGAGCAGAGGAATGGAAATCAACAAATATCTTTGCCAGGTACAGGCATCCAATCAAGCTGACAGACTGTGACAGAGCAAGAAAATGTTACAATGGTTAAGGTACTGCACTTACAGAGAAGCAGAAAGTTTAAGTTTCAGAGTTGAGAAGTGCAGTGGAAGAGCAGCAGCTCAGTGGAAGAGCAGCAGCTGGGAAGTGGGAAGGACTGGCGGCGGCAGCAGCAAGCAGAGTGAAGCTGACAGCATTGAGTACCAGATGGAAGTATGTCATATATACCCGTGAGCTGGCACACCCTGCAGGTTACTCAGCAAGCCCCACTCCTTCATCCTAGCAACAGACAGACAGGCGGGGGGGGCGGGGGCGGGCTCAGACTTTATGGAGCTTTGGGCTGATCGCATGCCCCTACAGTGATGATGAAGTGTTTAACATACACGATGTCTGTCCTAGCAACTTTTGATGGAACGGTGTCTTACCATATCCTCCACTCCCACCCCCAGCTAGCTCTTTTTTAGCCAGGAACATCAAGGATTGAGAAGGCACATGGTTAATTGCATTGCTGCAAGCACTTGTCCATGTCATTGGGCTGCAACAACTGAAACTGATCTCACAAGATGGGGCAGACGCCACAACTGGAGCCGCGCTAACAACAGCATCGGGTTTGCCTTGGAGATGGGAGGTGATGATGATATCAAACTAAGATAGTGTTTTGAGTGGGAGCTCCAACCTACCGCAATAAACAACTTAAACAAGCACATGCAAAACTACTATTGAATTAAAATAGAGACAGCAGGGGACTTGAAATGACAGAGCAATCACCAGAACAAAAAAGGTCAACTTACCGCCTTTTTTGAAGCCAAAAACAAAGCTTCAAAGGAGAAGAAGACAATGAGGAATTAATGGGGAAAAGACAACTGACCGGATGGCTAAGGCAGGAATGGGATCAAGCTATCCAGCCCTTAAAGAACAAGTTAACTGAAGTAGGAGAAAAACTGTCAGCCACCTCAAACACAGCTTTGTTGTTGTTGTTGAGTCGTTCAGTCGTGTCCGACTCTTCGTGACCCCATGGACCATAGCACGCCAGGCCTTCCTGTCCTCCGCTCTCTCCCAGAGTGTGCTCAAGTTCATATTCATTGCATCCGTGATGCTAT
The DNA here is from genome assembly GCF_057233095.1 of Heloderma suspectum. Lineage (NCBI taxonomy): Eukaryota > Metazoa > Chordata > Lepidosauria > Squamata > Helodermatidae > Heloderma > Heloderma suspectum. Next base: position 125,459,844 of record NC_139462.1, on the reverse strand, counting down.
CTAGCCATCTCATCCTCTGCCGTCCTCTTCTCCTTTTGCCTTCAGTCTTTCCAAGCATCAGGGTCTTTTCCAGGGCGTTTTCTCTTCGCATTAGGTGGCCAAAATATTTGCGCTTCAGTATCTGTCCTTCCAATGAGCACTCAGGGTTGATTTCCTTTAGGATTGACTAATTTGACCTCCTTGCAGTCCAGAGGACTCGTAAGAGTCTTCTCCAGCACCACAGTTCAAAAGCATCAATTCTTCGGCGCTCAGCCTTCCTTATAGTCCAGCTCTCACAGCCATACGTTGCTACTGGGAAAACCATAGCTTTGATTAGACGGACCTTTGTCGGCAAGGTGATGTCTCTGCTTCTGACTATGCTCTCTAGGTTTGCCATAGTTTTCCTCCCAAGGGGCAAGCGTCTTTTAATTTCATGGCTGCAGTCACCGTCTGCGGTGATCTTGGAGCCCAAGAAAATTAAATCTGTCACTGCTTCCATTTCTTCCCCTTCAATATGCCAGGAAGTGATGGGGCCAGATGCCATGATCTTCGTTTTTTTAATGTTGAGTTTCAAACCAGCTTTTGCACTCTCCACTTTCACCCTCAACAAAAGCTCTTTAGATCCTCTTCGCTTTCTGCCATTAGGGTGCTACCGTCTGCGTATCTGAGGTTGTTGATAATTCTCCCGGCAATCTTAATTCCGACCTGTGATTCATCCAACCCGGCGTTTCTCATGATGTACTCTGCATATAAGTTAAATAAGCAGGGCGACAATATGCAGCCTTGTCGTGCTCCTTTCCCAATTTTGAACCAATCGGTTGTTCCATGTCCGGTTCTTACTGTTGCTTCTTGGCCCTCGTACAGGTTTCTCAGGAGACAGGTAAGGTGGTCTGGTACTCCCATCTCTTTCAGAATTTGCCACAGTTTGTTGTGAACCACACAATCAAAGGCTTTAGCGTAGTCAATGAAGCAGAAATAGACATTTTTCTGGAATTCTCTTGCTTTCTCCATGATCCAGCGATTGTTGGCCATTTGATCTCTAGTTCCTCTGCCTCTTCGAAACCCAGCTTGTACTTCTGATAGTTCTCGGTTCACATGCTGCTGAAGCCTAGCTTGTAGGATTTTGAGCATCACCTTGCTGGCATGTGAAATGAGCGCAACTGTATGGTAGCTTGAACACTCTTTGGCGTTGCCCTTCTTTGGAACTGGAATGTAAACTAACCTTTTCCAGTCTTGTGGCCACTGCTGAGTGTTCCAAATTTGTTGGCATATTGAGTGCAGCACTTTAACAGCATCGTCTTTTAGTATTTTTCCCCTTCATGGATCACTGCCTTGTTGTGGCGAAGGGGCTTGCGTAACTCAGTGAAGCCATAAGCTATGCCGTGCAGGGCCACCCAAGACGGACAGGTCATGGCAGAGAGTTCTGACAAAATGTGGTCCACTGGAGAAGGAAATGGCAACCCACTCCAGTATTCTTGCCAAGAAAACCCCATGGAACGTATCACAAGGCTAAAAGAGATGACGCCAGAAGATGAGCCCCTCAGGTCGGAAGGTGTCCAATATGCTACTGGGGAAGAGCAGAGGGTATTTCCAAGTAACGCCAGAAAGAGTGAAGCGGCTGGGCCAAACCCGAAAGGACACTCAGCTGTGGATGTGTCTGGCGGTGAAAAGAAAATCCGATGCTGTAAAGAACAATACTGTTTAGGAACCTGGAATGTCAGATCAATGAATCAAGGTAAGCTGGAGGTGGTCAAACATGAGATGGCAAGATTGAACATCGACATCTTGGGAATCAGCGAACTAAAATGGACAGGCATGGGTGAATTTAATTCAGGTGACCATCATATCTACTATTGTGGCCAAGAATCCCTTAGAAGAAATGGAGTAGCACTCATAGTCAACAAAAGGGTGGGAAAAGCAGTACTGGGGTACAATCTTAAAAAGGATAGAATGATCTCAGTACGAATCCAAGGCAAACCATTCAACATCACAGTAATTCAAGTCTATGCCCCAACCATTGTGGCCGAAGAAGCTGAGGTTGATCGGTTCTATGAAGACCTACAACACCTTCTAGAACTAACACCAAAAAAAGATGTCCTCTTCATCATAGGGGATTGGAATGCTAAAGTAGGAAGTCAAGAAATCACCGGGATAACAGGCAGGCATGGCCTTGGTGTACAAAATGAAGCAGGACAAAAGCTAATAGAGTTTTGCCAAGAGAACATGCTGATCATAGCACTCTTTTCCAACAGCACAAGAGGCAACTCTACACATGGACGTCACCAGATGGTCAATATCGAAATCAGATTGATTATGTCCTTTGCAGCCAAAGATGGAGAAGCTCCATACGGTCAGTAAAAACAAGACCTGGAGCTGACTGTGGCTCAGATCATGAGCTGCTTCTTGCAAAATTTTGGCTTAAATTGAAGAATGTCGGGAAAACCACTAAACCGTTCAGGTATGACCTAAATCATATCCCTGATGAATATACAGTGGAGGTGAGGAATAGATTTCAGGGATTAGACCTGATAGACAGAGTGCCTGAGGAACTATGGACGGAGGTCCATAACATTGTTCAGGAGGCAGCAACGAAATCCGTCCCAAAGAAAAAGAAATGCAAGAAAGCCAAGTGGCTGTCTGATGAGGCTTTACAAGTAGCTCACGAAAGAAGGGAAGCGAAAAGCAAGGGAGAAAGGGGAAGATATACCCAACTGAATGCAGAGTTCCAGAGAATAGCAAGGAGAGACAAGAAGGCCTTCTTAAATGAACAATGCCAAGAAATCGAGGAAAACAACAGAATGGGAAAGACTAGAGATCTCTTCAAGAAAATTGGAGATCTCAAGGGAACGTTTTGTGCAAAGACGGGCATGATAAAGGACAAAGAAGGCAGGGACCTAACAGAAGCAGATGAGATTAAGAAGAGGTGGCAAGAATACACAGAAGAACTATACAGGAAAGATCTGAATGTCCCTGATAGCCATGATAGTGCGGTCACTGAACTTGAGCCGGACATCCTAGAGAGTGAAGTCAAGTGGGCCTTAGGAAGCATTAGTAACAACAAAGCTAGTGGAGATGACAGTATTCCAGCCGAGCTATTTAAAATCCTAAAAGATGATGCTGTTAAAGTGCTGCATTCAATATGCCAACAAATCTGGAACACTCAACAGTGGCCACAAGACTGGAAAAGGTCAGTTTACATTCCAATTCCAAAGAAGGGCAACGCCAAAGAGTGTTCGAACTACCGCACAATTGCGCTCATTTCACATGCCAGCAAGGTGATGCTCAAAATCCTACAAGCTAGGCTTCAGCAGTATGCGAACCGAGAACTACCGGAAGTACAAGCTGGGTTTAGAAGAGGCAGAGGAATTAGAGATCAAATCGCCAACATTCGCTGCATCATGGAGAAAGCAAGAGAATTCCAGAAAAATGTCTATTTCTGCTTCATTGACTACGCTAAAGCCTTTGATTGTGTGGATCACAACAAACTGTGGCAAATTCTTAAAGTGATGGGAGTACCAGACCACCTTACCTGTCTCCTGAGAAACCTGTATGAGGGTCAAGAAGCAACAGTAAGAACCAGAGATGGAACAACCGATTGGTTCAAAATTGGGAAAGGAGTACGACAAGGCTGCATATTGTCACCCTGCTTATTTAACTTATATGCAGAGTACATCATGAGAAATGCCGGGTTGGATGAATCAGAGGTCGGAATTAAGATTGCTGGGAGAATTATCAACAACCTTCGATATGCAGACGATACCACCCTAATGGCAGAAAGCGAAGAGGATCTCAAGAGCCTCTTGTTGAGGGTGAAAGAGGAGAGTGCAAAAGCTGGTTTGAAACTCAACGTTAAAAAAACTAAGATCATGTCATCTGGCCCTATCACTTCCTGGCATATAGAAGGGGAAGAAATGGAAGCAGTGACAGATTTTACTTTCTTGGGCTCCAAGATCACCGCAGATGGTGACTGTAGCCATGAAATTAAAAGACGCTTGCTCCTTGGGAGGAAAGCTATGGCAAACCTAGACAGCATAGTAAGAAGCAGAGACATCACCTTGCCGACAAAGGTCCGTCTAATCAAAGCTATGGTTTTCCCAGTAGTAATGTATGGCTGTGAGAGCTGGACTATAAGGAAGGCTGAGCGCCGAAGAATTGATGCTTTCGAGCTGTGGTGCTGGAGAAGACTCTTACGAGTCCCCTGGACTGCAAGGAGGTCAAATCAGTCCATCCTAAAGGAAATCAACCCTGAGTGCTCATTGGAAGGACAGATAATGAAGCTGAAGCTCCAATATTTTGGCCACCTAATGCGAAGAGAAAACTCCCTGGAAAAGACCCTGATGCTGGGAAAGACTGAAGGCAAAAGGAGAAGGGGACGGCAGAGGATGAGATGGCTAGATAGCATCACCGATGCAATGAATATGAACTTGAGCACGCTCCGGGAAAGAGCGCAGGACAGGAAGGCCTGGCGTGCTATGGTCCATGGGGTCACGAAGAGTCGGACACGACTGAACGACTGAACAACAACAACTTTTAGTATTTTAAATAGCTCAGCTGGAATACTGTCATCTCCGCTAGCTTTGTTGTTACTAATGCTTCCTAAGGTCCACTTGACTTCGCTCTCTAGGGTGTCCGGCTCAAGTTCAGTGACTGCACTATCATGGCTATCAGGGACATTCAGATCTTTCCTGTATAGTTCTTCTATGTATTCTTTCCATCTCTTCTTAATCTCATTTGCTTCTGTTAGGTCCCTGCCTTCTTTGTCCTTTATCATGCCCGTCTTGGCACAAAACGTTCCTTAGAGATCTCCGATTTTCTTGAAGAGATCTCTAGTCTTTCCCATTCTGTTGTTTTCCTCGATTTCTTTGCATTGTTCATTTAAGAAGGCCTTCTTGTCTCTCCTTGCTATTCTCTGGAATTCTGCATTCAGTTGGATATATCTTCCTCTTTCTCCCTTGCTTTTCACTTCTCTTCTTTCCTAAGCTACTTGTAAAGCCTCATCAGACAGCCACTTGGCTTTCTTGCATTTCTTTTTCTTTGGGATGGATTGAGTTGCTGCCTCCTGAACAATGTTACGGACCTCCGTCCATAATTTCTCAGGCAATCTGTCTATCAAGTCTAATCCCTTAAATCTATTCATCACCTCCACTGTATATTCATAAGGGATATGATTTAGGTCATACCTGGTTTAGTGGTTTTCCCTACGTTCTTCAATGTAAGCCGAAATTTTGCAATAAGAAGCTCATGAGCCACAGTCAGCTCCAGGTCTTGTTTTTACTGACTGTATACAGCTTCTCCATCTTTGGCTGCAAAGGACATAATCAATCTGATTTCGATATTGACCATCTGGCGATGTCCATGTATAGAGTCGTCTCTTGTGCTGTTGGGAAAGAGTGTTTGCTATGATCAGCGTGTTCTCTTGGCAAAACTCTATTAGCTTTTGTCCTGCTTCATTCTGTACACCAAGGCCATGCTTGCCTGTTATCCCGGTGATTTCTTGACTTCCTACTTTAGCATTCCAATGCCCTATGATGAAGAGGACATCTTTTTTTGGTGTTAGTTCTAGAAGGTGTTGTAGGTCTTCATAGAATCGATCAAACTCAGCTTCTTCGGCCTCAGTGGTTGGGGCATAGACTTGAATTACTGTGATGTTGAATGGTTTGCCTTGGATTCGTACTGAGATCATTCTGTGGTTTTAAGATTGTACCCCAGTACTGCTTTTCCCACCCTTTTACTGATTATGAGTGCTACTCCATTTCTTCCAAGGGATTCTTGCCCACAGTAGGAGATATGATGGTCACCTGAATTAAATTCACCCATGCTTGTCTGTTTCAGTTCACTGATTCCAAAGATGTCGATGTTCAATCTTGCCATCTCATGCTTGACCACCTCCAGCTTACCTTGATTCATTGATCTTACATTCCAGGTTCCTAAACAATATTGTTCTTTACAGCATCGGATTTTCTTTTCACCACCAGACACATCCACAGCTGAGTGTCCTTTCGGCTTTGGCCCAGCCGCTTCACTCTTTCTGACGCTACTTGGAAATTCCCTCTGCTCTTCCTCAGTAGTATATTGGACACCTTACGACCTGAGGGGCTCATCCTCCGGCGTCATCTCTTTTAGCCTTGTGATACGTTCCATGGGGTTTTCTTGGCAAGAATACTGGAGTGGGTTGCCATTTCCTTCTCCAGTGGACCACATTTTGTCAGAACTCTCCGCCATGACCTGTCTGTCTTGGGTGGCCCTGCACGGCATAGCTTATGGCTTCACTGAGTTATGCAAGCCCCTTCGCCACAACAAGGCAGTGATCCATGAAGGGGCAAACACAGCTAACGAAGCCTAAATCTTGGTTTCAAACATCAAAAAACATTAGCAAGATGATCCATTCTAATGCAGATCTCCAGGACCAGCTAGAACAGGAGTCAGAGGCCAAACCTTTGTATTAGAGGGCTTAGGGAGAATTTGGAGGGGGGAAACATGAGTGAATTCTTAACTAAATGGTTTATGAAATTGTTCCCTGAACTGGACCTGGTTAATATAGAAATTGATTGGACACACAGGGCCCTCTATGCAAAACCCCCACCTGGAGCAAGGCCACGGGACATAATAGCATGTCTCGGGAGAGACTCACAAAAATGGCCATCATGGAGGCTGCAAGGCATCAGGGGAAGCTGGATTATGAAGGGGCTCAAATGCAAATTTTTCAGGACCTGTGTTCTGAAACTTTACAGACAAGAAGGGCATTCTGTCCTTATACCGAACAACTCTGCAAAGTGGGGACTGGGTATAGATAGGGTCAAGTTAATTGTGCACAAGTCAAGTCCAGTCAAGTTAATTGTGCAGAAGGCAAATAGAACATATACACCAGCAACTCTAAAGGAAGCAAACCATCTTCTGAAGGCCCTAAACCTAACTCCTGCAGAGAATCCACCGGGAGAGCAGGATGACACGGATGAAGTAGCAGCAGTTCCTGACTCACAGGATGTGGAATGGGAATCATCAAGCAAAAAGAGAGGAAAGCACAGACAACCACGTGCACCTGTAGAAGATTAAATACTAAAAGACAGAGACTGGACTAACAGTAGCATGAGATGAACGAAGTGCCAGTTCAGTTACAGGTGGCACATACATGAAATCTGTTGGGTGATGTTTTATTTTTTATAAAAGTGCTTGTTAACTTACAAATATATGCACAGCAGAGGGAGGAATGGTGATCTCATTGGAATTGTGCTCCTGCCCCCTGCCCCCCCCCCAGATTACCCCCTATGGTAGTCATGGAAACTCTAACCATGACATGGGAGCCCTCAGAGGACAGCGCCTGGACAACAAGAAAGGGGTATGATGTTTTAGTTGAGATATTGTTATTGTTTGTTCAAGATGTGATATGTGTGGAATGCATACTGAGGCTATACAGGGATAAGAAAATTAGTGCCAATGTCTATTCTAAGCAAAAAGGCTATGTCTATACACTATATGCATATGTATGTGAGTGTATATAAATGTATATGCATATTTTGGCAATCAATTTAATACTTAAATGACTGAACTGAAAGTAGCTTCATTTAATGTAAAAGATTCACAACAAAAATGACAGCGGGCCCAGAATATTCTAAAAGGAGAGACCAGGTGTGATAATGATGCAGGAAACCCACCCCCGCAAATTTAAAACAATCAAGGTGCTCAATTACCCAGGAATAGGAGAAATGTACTCCGCCCCTGGTTCTTCAAAATCCTGAGGGATTTTGGTATAATAAAAAAGGTTGATTTTACATTAGTAGACATGCTTCAGGACCCGGGGGAGATAAATTTTTGTTAAAGGTACTACAGATAATGAGAAAGTGACAATGAGAGTTTTATATACCCCACATGTTGGTCAATTACAATTCCTAAAAGACAGACACACTGTGTACTCTAGACAAGTTCAAAGAGCATGTCTAGAGTACACAGTAATACTTGGTTGTGATTTGAATGCAGTAATTGACAAGAGTCTGGATAGAACCAGGAAGGGTAACATATATTCACAGAACTAGGAGACCTGGACAGCACAAACTTTACAGGAATTTAATTTCTCAGACACTTGGTTGTTGTAAACATCCACAAGAGAAAAAATACACCTTCTATTCAAATAAACACTCCACATACTCCAGAACTGACTACATTTTAATTTCAGATATGTAGCTATCAAAAATAGTTAAGACTAGCATGGGTAATATTACAGTCTCAGACCATGCACCCATCTCTGCTATGGTGAGATTAGGCATTCTTCACCCCAAAATGTATGCACGTAGGCTGAACCCAATTCTGCTGCTTAGATAGGAAACAAAAGATAAATTGGCATAGGAATTAAGTACTTCAAAGAAAATAACACAGCAGATATAGATGCTATTACCACCCTTTGAGATGCAATGAAATCAGTTACTTGGGGCCATTGCATTAAAGAAACGAATTATATATGGAAAAGTAAGGAACTGAAGAGAAATCAACTATTACAGAATATTAAATTACTTAGAATCACAACATAAAAAAATGGATCATGGCGCACACTCCAAAGTCTAACCAGGAAAAGAAATGAATTGAAAACAATTTAGGCAAAGTATCTATGAATCTACAATATATTAAACAAAGATATTATGAATTTGAAAATAAAAATTTGAAACTTCTGGCTAATTATAATAGAAAGAAAAAAATCACAAAATAAAATATCAGCAATTAAAAATGAAAAAGGGGGGAAAATATCACATAGTAAAAGTAAATGAAGTTTTTCAAAGACTTTAAAAAATATTTATACCACGTCCTCCCCAAACCTAAACCAAATAAAACAGTATTTGCAATCCAATATATTCAAGAAATTTACTCAAGAACACAAAATTCTTTTAAACAAGAAAGTAACTTCTCAGGAACTCCATGAAACAATTAAAACAATTAAAGAATAACAAGCACCAGGCATGGATGGTTCCAATGGAAGTTTTTATAAAGTATTTGAAGAATGTCTACCCCCACACCCGATGAATTTGTTCAATCATATTTTGGAAAATAATCCTATTCTAGAATCTTGGCAAACATCAAGAATAATTCTCATACCAAAACCAGATAAAAATCCATATGATCCAGATTCATATAGACGGATCACTCTATTGAATCAGGATTATAAAAATTTTACAAGTCTCCTAGCAAATAGATTAAACAATTTGGTCCCAAATGATATACATAAAGACCAATTTGGATTTATTAAAAATAGGCCAATAGCTGATCCTATAGAAAACTGCTCAATATCATTCATCTCAGTAACAAATTTAAGACCAAACCATTTATAATTGCTTCCCTGGATGCTTCTAAAGCATTTGGCAAATTTGAATGGCCTTTTTACCTGAAATGTGCAAAAGTTTAGGTATGGGCACACATTTTATAAGGGCACAATCCTATGCATGTTTAGACAGAAAAAAGACATGGCTGGCTGGGGAATGCTGGGAGTTGTAGGACTTTTTTCCTGCCTAAACATGCATAGGATTGTGCCCTAAATGTACTTCACAGACTCTATGACTATGATCAGGCAGTAATTCGTACTAACAACTTTGATTCATCACCAATCCACATACAGAGAGGGACAAAGCAAGGATGTCCGCTTTCCCCCTTACTTTTTGCTTTTTCAGCAAAAGCCCTAGCAAATGCTATTAGAAAGGAATCATCACTCAATGGGCAACAACACATTATTAATTCATATGCAGTGATATAGCCTTAACTTTGTCAAAGCCCAAAAGTGAGTTACCAAGGGTACTTCAGATCATAGCAGAATATGGAAAACAGGCAGACTTGATGATCAAGTACCAAAAATCCAATATTCTAAGACTGAACATGGGAGCTGACAACAGAATAGAATTGAATAAACTGTATAATATCCCAACATATTCTTCAAACATAAAAACCTGGGAATCCAGTTACCAGGCAAACTGCAAAAGATCATTAAACTGAACTACAGGCCTTTATTCAGACAAATGAAGAGCTCATTAAGGAGGTGGTCAAAACTTAATCTATCATGGTTAGAGAATATAGCAGCTATTAAAATTACAGTTTTGCCCAAATTGTCTTATCCCAAACCCTTCCAATCCACCAGTCAGATGGTTAATTGAAAAATGGCAAAAATTATGCAGTTAATTCACAAAAATAAAAAACCTAGACTTACATATAACTCACTATTTTGAAAAAATAAAGCAGGGGTATCGGGATACATAATACGGAAATTTATTGTGCAGATTTGTTAAGATAATAGGATATGAATAGAGTAGGATAAATGAATAGAGTATAGGCGAGGCAATCTCTGTACTGTAATGTAGGATACTGGTGACAGATGGTAGTAAATGTATTCCCAAGTTGTCTTATGAGTTATTGTTTTATTTGTTAAAAATCAATACAAATTAATTATCAAAAAAAGTTCACCTTGGAAATGAGCAATTTTGTTCTTGAAGTGCAATGCAAAAAAGTTACAGTGGGTCCCTGAGGGATCCAGGACTCCATTCATTGGAGAGGATGTTAACAACCCCCCAAACTACTTGAAAGAGCTCTGCTAAACAACTATTCAAGGAGGCAACAAAATAGGTCTTACTTGCTGCCCACACCAACTTGTGGTAGGCACAATAATATGCCCTACAGCATGTTTGGGCATCTTCACTTACAGACTTATGCCATTTCTGCTCTAGCCAATATCAAGCCTGTTTCACTGTCTGCAGCTCCCTGGCATACCAAGGGGCAGAGCAGGCTCTACAGTGCCAGAGGGGGCACTCAGGTACAATCGAGTTGATGGTCCTTCACATCTTGCTGTTCCACAGCAAGACTAGGGCCTTGGCTGGATCACCACCTCTCTCCACTGGAAAATCCGCAAGAGCATTCAGCAATCCATTGGATTCCATCAATCTCCTGCGATGGACCATCAGAATAGGTCCCCCAGGAGACTGGGGGACATAAAAACAGTTCTCAGGCAATGATGGCCAGGTCCTCCCAGATACTGCTATGGGCTGCCCAGTACTTGAGAGGAAAACCAGTCCTTCATTGACACTGTCGGGTAATGCACCACCACAATCTGAGTATTCTCCCAGTAAATGGGTTGGTTGTTGCCTCTCTGCCCACCCACTGCCTCCAAAACCCACAAGCCCAAGCCCCCTGTGCTGCTCTCAGACAGGGACCTGGGTTGCTGGGCAGTGTTTCTACTAGTGCTCAGAGTGCTAGTGTTGTGAGAAGGAGTGGGCCTCTGTTCCACCACCCCTCTTTACTTGGGTGTCCCTCATTTTCTCCACCAACATGGTCTGCCACCTCATGTTGGTGTTGGGCCAGAAAGGCTGCCCTTGAGTCTAGGTTACATATGGCAGCCAACATGCACAACAGCTCCAACAGGTTCACTATGCCTTCCCTCATATGGTGGATCACACCACACACCTCTGGTTTGAAGTGGCTGCCTGGTACGGGGTCCCCAGCATCTTGGACAACTCTCTCCCAAGATGCTCGACCACAGGGATCACCTGAATGAAGAGGGCAGTACTGGAACTAAAGATTTCAGAGACCTCAGGGAATGGCTTAAGGACCACCACCAGTGGCAATATTGCATCCCACCAATGCCGCGACAGTACAACTTGCCCAATGAAATCTCCAAGCATCACCACTTCATACAAGTCTCTCTCTTGCTCTGCCAGTCATTCAGCATCACATATGTGGAGTTCCACCTTGTCCCCACATTCTAAATCATCCAGTGTTGTGAGATGCTCAATTCTACCTACTTTTCTTGGAGCAGTTGACTGCTCTGACTAATGCTGCCTGCAGTGTTCTGGCACACATCAATCAGAATGTGGATGACAACAGGGTGGGGTGGAACAGGTCTCCACCAGCATGCTGTACAGGCAGGCAGCCATGCACTCCACTCTGACTGCCCCAAATATCAGAGGTGAAGTGCACCATCTCCAGCTATGCTTTCCAGATAGTTGTTAGAGGGAGCAGAAGCAACACTTTCTCCTTGGCTGCCCAGTAGAGGGAGAGCACCATTGGGAGTACTAAAGGATAAGGAGATTGTAGAGAAGCTAAATGAATTATTTTCATCTGTCTTCACTGCAGAAGATGGAAGGAAGATACCTATGCCTGAACTGATGATTTCAGGAAGGACGTCTGAGCAACAGAGGCAAATAGTGGTGACGAGAGATGAAGTTCTCAACCTTATTGACAAATCAAAAGTTAACAAGCCACTGGGCCCAAATGGTATCTTTCCCAGAGTTCTTAAAGAACTCAGCTATGAAATTGCTGACCTTCTAACAAAAACATGTCCCTATGAACAGCCTCTGTACCAGAGGACTTGAGAATGGCCAACGGAACACTAATTTTTAGAAAGGAGTCCAGGGCAATCCAAGAAATTACAGGCTGGTCAGCTTAACATCTATTTTGGGTAAATTGGTGTAAAGCATCATTAAAAATAAAATTATTAAGCATATAGAAGTACAAGCCCTGCTGAAAAAGAATTAACATGTCTTCCTCAAAAGTAAGCCGTCTTACTAACCTTTTAGAGTTCTTTGAGAGTATCAACAAACATGTGGACAGTCAATAAACATCTGATAGAGCTTACTGACTTGGACTTCCAAAAAGTTTTGACAAAGTCCCTCACTCCTGAGAAAACTTAGCAGCCATGGAATAAGAGGAGAGGTCCTCTAATGGATTGGTAACTGGTTAACGAACAGAAAGCACAGAGTAGGAATAAATAGCAAATTTTCGCATTGGAAGAATGTAAACAGCGGGCTTACACAGGGATCTGTATTGGGACTAGGAATGGGTGAACTCACCTCAGCCCACCTCATGCACTGCTTGCGAGAACCTCACTGCCCACTCTACCCCACTCACTGTGTGTGGCGAGCCGCTGTGCGGTTTGTGAGCACCCAGAAAGCTGCATGCTGTGTCCCGCCCCTCCGCTGAGCTGCCATTGTGTGGGAAGAGGTGGCTCATTCTTTTCCGTAAAGGGCCCTTATGTGGAAATGGCAGCCATAAATAGGTTCGTTTATGCAACATTACAGATCTATTTAGGCTCGGCGGAGCAGCAGAGACCGGGGGAGGGGGGCAAACCAGCAAGAGATCGCCAAGCCTCAAGCCCCAACCGGAAGCCTGTGACATCCCTAATTGGGACCAAAGATTTTCAGCTTGCTCATAAATTACCTGAAATTAGAAGTGAGCAGTGAGGTGGCCATGTCTGCTAGTGACACCAAACTATTTAGGCTATTAAAACAAAAAGGGATTGTGAAGAGCTCCAAAAGGACCTCTCCAAACTGGGAGAATGGGCATAAAAATGGCAAATATGGTTCAATGTAAGCAAGTATAGAGTAATGCATGTTGGGGCAAAAATATCCCAACTTCATGTATACACTGATGGGATCTGAGTTAGTGGTGACTGACCAAGAAAGAGATCCTGGTGCTGTGGTGGACAGCTCAATGAAACAGCCAACCCACTGTGCAGCTGCTGTGAAAAAAGCAAATTCCATGTTAGACATAATTAGGAAAGGAATCCAAACTAAAACTGATAATATCATACTGCCCTTATACGCATCTATTGCGTGACCACACTTGGAATACTGTGTATAGTTCTGGTCACTGCACCGCAGAGTTGGAAAAAGTGCAGAAAAGGGTAACTAAAATAATCAAGGGGATGGAACAATTCCTGTATAAGGAAAGCTTACAACATTTGGGAATGTTTAGCTCAGAAAAAAGGCAAGTAAAGGGAGACATAATAGAGGTGTACAGAATTATGCATGGTGTGAAAAAAGTGGATAGGGAGACATTTTTCTCCCTCTCTCATAACACTAGAACCTGGGGTCATCCCACAAAGAGGATTCAGGACAGAGAAAATGAAGCACTTCTTCACACAATGCATAATCTGTGGAAGTCACTACCACAAGATGTAGTGATGGCCACCAATTTGGATGGCTTTAAAAGGGGATTAGACAAATTCATGGAGGATAAGGCTATTAATGGCTATTAGTCATGATAGCTGTATGCTGCCTCTAGTATGAGAAGCAATATGCCTATATATTCCAGTGGCTGGGGAACACGAGCCAGGAGTGGGGGGATGCTATTGAACTCATTTCCTACTTTTTGGTTCCCACAGGCCGTTGGTTGGCCACTGTGTGAACAGAATGCTGGACATTCATTCATTCATTCATTCATTCTGCACTAGATGGACACTTGGTCTTATCCAGTGTGGCTTTTCATCCAACACCAAGATCTCACCAATGCTGTGTGTGCTCCAAACTGCTCCTGCCTGCAAACACTGGACATCTGAGTCAGGAGGAAGAATTCAGCTAGGCTTAGGCAGTGCAGTAACAGCTCTGCCTCTACCAACTCTGCCTCTAACTCTAGGGCCACTATCACCAACTGGTTTCATACAGATTGTAAATAATAATGAGTCACAGTAGACGTTATTAACAGCAAAAATGCTTGTACATATTAGGTCACTCACACCATGTGTGTGGAAAATAAGAAGTCACAGAATGAACACAGTCTCCACAACTAAGAGAAACGCACATCACAAAAAAGAGAATAAGACAGGACAGTGAAAGAATTATAATAATTATGATTACTCACTCACATACACACTCCCCAGTTCTAGAGGAGGGATCCATGTGTGAATGAATGGATGGATTAGAAAGGAAAAGGAAGGATTTAGGAAAAGGACAGAGAAGTTAGAATCAGGATTGGTTGGAAGAATGAGGAATGGTTCAAAGTATAGGAAATCAAAAAGGTACACATGCCATAACTCCTCTCACTGACTCCACCAAAGCTCTTCACATGTTTCTGCTCAGATGAAACAGAAGAAAAAGTGCAGAACAGACTTGAGCAAACCATTATAGCCTAGGGGAGAGTAGGCTGAACCTTGCTTTTCATCATATATAACTTTTTTTTTTTTTTTTACTGTTCTTATATGATTTTGTGTTGCTGAATCCAAATCCAAAGACTGCCACTCTCTAAACCTTCAGAAAATGTCACAATATCACATTTCACATCATATAAGGTTTTTACAATGTTCTTATATAAATTTGATTATTGTTGTTATGAAAATATAATTTTGATTTCCTTCTTTGTTGTGTGCCCAGACGGAAAAACAGGAACTGCATTTGTCCAATTACTCGATATGATACCATCTGAGCTACCACTATGCTCAGATGGTATACCACTGAGATACCACTATGAAGACACTATAACTGAGGCAATGCGAATAACTGAAACAGCAGGTCAGAACTGGACTATCTTCATAACTGATCAACAACTTTATAAAGTTGCTGTCAATTTAACTTGGGTAGAGTGCCATTACTTGGGGGGTTGGACTCGATGGCCTTGTAGGCCCCTTCCAACCCTACTATTCTATGATTCTATGATACTTAGTAATATCTTACTGAGGCTGGGAGGCATGCACATGCCTATGCCTTTTGTAGGTTGTGTTGGTACACTAATGAGTGGCAGTGGACTAGAAGACATTCTAAAGTGTACATCTGCTGGGATATCAAAGATGCTTTCAGGACATAAGTTTCCTCAAAACATGAGAGCCCTTACGATGGTCACAGAAGAAATATTGTGGGGAGTTATTAGTAACCTCCCAGATGATGCATCTATGAATGATATGGTGGAAAAGATTGATAAGAAATCTGAAAGTAGCCAGACTTCAAAGCTATGGGTTGACTGCTTGCTGAAGCCTGTTTTTATTATGATTAATTTCAGCCATGCTGAGAGAGAAGGTGATTGGCTACTGCATTTATATGCAGTAGAGTCAATGCTCCCATATTTCTTCGCTGCACGGCATGTCCACTATGCATGGTACGGGTCCTGCTACTTGAAAACTATGCAAAAACTTGAGCAAGAGCTATTTATAAAGTTCATGGTGGGTGAACACATAGTCAGGCACAAGAAAGGTATTTGGAATGGGCTATGGACTAATCAGTTTATTGCGACAACTTACATGTGAAATGGTCATGGCCGTGGAGGCATAATTGGATTCACTCTGAAACCAAAGACTTTGCCTGTTTGAGCCCTGTCATAACACATTTTTGGTCAGATTTTAAAAGATCTGGAAGACATAAAGGAAGGGAATATTGAGAATGTCATGACAAAGAGACTGAACCACCTATCAAGGCTGACTGTGCAGATCACATGAAGATCCAGGATTATTTAACAACGTGTATCCATCTACTTGATGACACCCAGTGAACAGTTTAATAAACATTGTCAGTGGCCAAATTGTGAAAGATTGCTCATTAAATGTGCATGATGCAGTAGCTGTTGGGAGTAGTTAGTACCGTGGATTTGTGAACAACTGGCCCTCTGGTTTTCATGGAACTATTACCTCCAAAATTAAAATAATAATGGCAGTCACCAAATCCGTGAAGCTAGGTGCAGCAGGCAGCCATGAAGTGGTTATGGAACATACTCTGATTTATGCTTGCACAATGGGATTGCTCACATCATCTCAAGACATCAACATGAATGATGTACTTAGTCATGAACTTGCCCCAGTGCCTACTGCTCTCTTCAGTGTGGCAGACACCTAAGAAGGTGCTCAAAAGAAAAGCTGCCGTCATGAGAAATGCTCGAACAATCCATTCTCTACCCCACACAATTATTCTTGATGGCTGTGCCATGCTCTGGTGCGTGTTGGGGCCAGCTCAGCCAGCTACTGTGCAAATGTACATGAGTGCATACAAAGCGATGGTAGAACGAGAACTGAAACAAACTCCTGTCACGCATGTAGTATTTGACAGATACTATGAGAAAAGTATCAAAGCTCCTACATGAAAGAAACAACTGGGAGCAAATTCCAGGCAATACCAACACTCTCTGGCTTCTCCACTGCCAAAAAGAGAAGTGGTACTGAACTCTACGAAGAGAAAAACACAATTGATTACACTGACTGCTCTTGTACTAATAACTTGTTGATGTCAACGAAGCCTACAGACTGATTTTAAGCCATCACCACTGGAAGTTAATGTTGGGTTATTGGGCCCATCAACAACACATGAGGAAGCTGACTTAAATATTGTGTACATAGCCATGCAAGAGGTGGCAAATGCCCCAAATCGTCCGATACGAGTAAGGTGTGATGACAATGATGTCTTGCTGCTGCTGGCATACCACATACATTCAATGCATATCGACACAGATTACAGTAGAAGGATGTCCTGGGTCCAAATCAGTAATTGACATTACTGATGTTGTCACAGCTCACAACCCATACATAACAGATATGCTACCTGCCCACATTCTAGCTGGTTGTGACACAACCTCATCTCTTGCTAGAATTGGTAAAGGCTGCATGCCGAACATTCCCCCAAAGTTTAAAGGGACGCTTAAAGCTGTTGGTGATCCCACTTCAGAAAAAACAGTTGTAATGAAACAGTATGACACCTTTGTTGCTGAGCTAGACACCCGAGGGGAGACCTTGACAGAAGGCTGGCATGCTCATTTGTGGAAGGAGCATATGGCCAGCAAAACAGTAACAAATCCCAACACTTTCTAAGTTGCCTCCAACAACCAGTGCACTGCAACAACGAGCACAACTCCAAACAGCACTATGGAAGTCTGCCCATCTAATTAGTTCACCTCCCATGGACCCTCTGGATTTTGGGTGGGAGATTTTGTCAACCACAACAGAGGAGTACACACCTTGCAAGTTGCCACGAGGTACCCTTCTAGCAGCACTTGACATGGTAAAGAGTCTTATTAGACTCTTTAATGCACCAAAAGTTGTAGTCATGCAAGTGGATGCAGTAAAATCCAATTAGGTGTACAACTTTCTGCACTCGCCAAGGTGAATGCAACAATGGAATTATACATGATAATCTGGACAACAGCAATGAAGATATTTGTGCTGATATTTAAAATTACTATAGTAATTTAATTATTTAATTTGGTAATAAAAATATCTTCCAATGCTTAAAGATACCATCTAAAATTGTAAATGCATTAACAAATGCTGTATTTTATTGGAACTGTACTGGCAGCATATTCACTATTGGACCAGGTTTAAGGTGTTGATTCTAGTGTACAAAGCCCTAAACAACTTGGGACCAGGATACCTGAGAGAGCACCTTGTCCCTTACCAACCTGCCTGATCACTGACTTCATCAGAGGGCATGCTCCTGGTGGCTCCACATGGACCTATGGCCCGACTGGAGTCCACACACGGATAACAGCCTTCAGTGTGGTGGCTCCCTTCCTATGGAACTCCCTGCCTCTGGAGGTCAGGCAGCTGCCAACACTGGGTTGTTTGCGGCACCTCCTGAAAACAGTTATTTTCCAGGAAGCTTTTCTTGGTTAACCAGCTTCGGTTTTATTGACACTGTTTTTTAAAGAATAATTTTAATTATCATGTTTCATTCTTTTTCTCTTTTGTTCACTTTATCTCTTGTTGTTCACCGCTCCAGAACCTGTTCAGATGTTGAGTGGTAAGCAAATGTTGTAAATAAATAAGTTTTTCTGAAGACACACTGCCTTTCATTTGCCCGCAAATGCAGCAAATTGTTCAAGAAGTCTACACTCAGCTTTTGTTGCTTCAAAAAGAATCCTGCTTCACCTCAGAGAACCACAGAATCTCTCCAAAGCAGCCCAATTCAACCATGAATTTGGTAGAATCCAATATACATTCCTAATACAGAGACATCAACAATGACAGATTGTACACCCCAATTGCTCCCTTACTGCTTTTTTTGCACAATAGCGGATACCCACACTGCCATCCCTATTTCACTCACACACCTGTTGCCAGTACATGGTGTTGTCTTGTCATCTATGATTTCATTGTCCTAACCCACAAGATTTAGTTCAAGCCCTCCTGACCAGATTTGCAAGTTTCCTGCCAAACACTTTCTTCCCAGTACTCATGAAATGTGAGCCATCTCCTGCCAGAAGTCCTTCGTCATGGAAACATAGATTATGGAAGCACCAATCATTCTCTTCCAGTATTCTTCTTTCTCTTCTTAGGCCATGACCTTCAACAGGAAAGTGAGGAAAACAGCACCCATTCCCCAAGGTCCTTTGACTTTCTACCATGAGTCTTATAGTCACTTGTAATATGATCAAAGCCATGTCTGACAGTATAGCTTGATCCCACATGGATCAGCAAGGATGGGCTTGATGATTCTTGCCAAACCTTCCATCACACCCTGGATACATGCACACTTCCCACAACAGCTTCCTGATTAATTCTGTGTTTGATGATGTTCCATGTGCTGGCCTCCTGTTTCTGGTTGTCATCATCTTCTTTAGTAATTGCTCCTTCCTGATGTTTTTCCAGAATCACTTTTTCTGTCATGTCCAGTATTCCTTCACCTTCCTGATAACCCAAAGCATGGTCCCCCATGTTTTCATTATGAACTGATCACATCTTTTGTGTTATATTTGAACTGCATACAAAAAATGCAGTAAACAACAGCTCCAGCTACATTTTGACCATGCATTTTCTCATGCTGAAATGCATTTCTAGAGGTTTGCTCTAATATGTGAAGTAGAACTTAGGAAAAGATAAGCTTGATTTGATATTCCTTTGATTCCGAAAAGTCTACAACTCCTTGGACTATATAAAGTATTTTGTGTTCATATATACTTAAAGAAAACGAAAGGTGAAATCGCAACATCTAAAACCAAAAGCAGTAACGTGCATTATCAGACTTACTTTATTCCGAAGGTATTTTGAAGGACTTTTCATGTCTGCATTCAGATGAGAAATGTGAATAAATTTTTCTACTCCAGCTTCCCTTGAGAGCTGAGCAATCTCCCTGGGAATATTAACAAAGACATCTTCATACTTGAAGTTTCTGAAAGAAGACAAAAACATCTAATTACTACCCATGATTATTATCCAGTAGTTAATCTCATCACAGTCAGGATGGTACAGAGCAGTGGCCAAGCATGAAAGCCTAGAAATCTCTACAGAACAAGTCCCACCCCAGCCATGAACTTACTAGATGGCCTTGGGTAAGCCAGTTTACTCACATCTAACACCCACCTGCAATATGTGCACAGTTCTTTATTTCTGTTTGCCATGTTCACCATTGCAGGTGTGCCACTGCCCTCTGGTGAGCATGATGAAATCCAGCCTTCCTCCCAACTCTGGACCTGAAAAGTATGGTAGGGATCATCCTAAGCTACATAGTTGGGAGAAAAGCTGGGGGTTGCTTGGCTGTACAGGGCCAAACTAAGAAGCCCCCCGCTACCTCTTCTAGATCCAAATTTGGAGCTGGGGAAGGGAGAAGATTGTGTGGAAGAACAGCACAAGTTCAGTACGCCTGGGTTTTAGCAACCACAATTTTTGGCTTGGCAACAAAGACCAATAGATATACTGACATGCGTTCCAAGGTTGCTGCAGCTAAGTTAATGTACATGAGATGCTTTGAACACCTGAACACCATCAAGGATCGGGAAGCTGGTGCCCTCCGGATGTTTTGAACCATGTCCCACCAGCCTCAGCCAGCCTGACCAATTGTCAGGTATTATGGGAGTTGTAGCCCAAAACATCTGGAGAGCACCAGGCTACCCAGCCCTGCACTACATCAATGGTACATATTATTATGCCAGTTTCCAGAACCTCATGATATTAAGTGAATTATGCAGTAAAGACACAGCTGCAGAGACATTAGGATGCCAAAATCTACCAAGAACCCCACCAATCTCACACCTGAACCCTGAACTCTGTCCTGATGAAGAGACAGCAGGGAAATGACAGCAGCAATGTGAAATTCCTGCCATTTCTAAGGCATGTGAAAAGCTACACCCCCCTCCCCCTCAAAACCAAAATTTTGGGAGAAACTGAAACATAAGGCAATACTTATCTTATGAGATCTAGTTATTTTACAAAACCAAAATGCCTTATGTATAACTCTGCACACAAAACTGTACTGCTTGGTATTTTATGAATTTAAAAGTAGTAATGACTTTGTTTTATTCAAGCAATAATTACAAATATTCCCAAGTGGAGCAGCAAGCTGCACTAAAAGGTACCCAAGTGTGCTCTAGTTTTTGCCAGTTAAGAGTTGAAATAAGTTAAGAGTTGAAAATAAAAGACACTATATTGTAATAGACAAAAGAAGTATTCATTATGTTGACTTCTCCTTGCTGTCAGTATAATTCAGAAACAGATGAAAAATATGAAAACCTGGAACACCTTTTTATCACAGTTGAGAGTGGTATGTTAAAATCCCATTTTCAAACTGCTTCCAGGGAAAAAACAACAACCAGAGCTCCTCCAACAGATCACAATATTAAGAACTATCAGGATATGTGAATATTGGGTTAAATTTTATATTACTTTTGAACTCTCCAGTTGTATACCACCATGATCACACACAACTATCATAAGAACTGGACAAAATTTGCCACATTAAACCCATATCATGTCATTAAACAATAAATAACATATCCTGAAGAGCACTACCATCTCAAGTCTTTTTCTCTAATCAGAATCCATTCTGAATTATCAACATCTAAATTCTGAAAATTCATTTTTATCTCCACGGACTTCAGAGAACTGAAGATTTGCAGTTTGAAACAAGCTACTCTGTACTTTCACATATTATTTTTAATTGATTTGATTTGCATATTTTGAAACACGTATCAGTTTCTTTCATGAAGATAAAGAAATCTGGAGTAGATGAAAGGATCTGAGAGTTGTATATGCTTATATATACAGGAATTGTAATTGCCCAGTACTGTAGGTTGTCTTATCAGAAAGCATTATGCGAGCATAAAGGGAAGCTAAAACACTATTTTAAACCCTGCCTTAAAAAGCATTTCACTCAATCCGAAATCCTTCTTAAGTGTTATTTATTTATTTAATTTATGCCCCACCTTTGTACAAAAAAATGGCAATCATGGTGGTTGTTCTCAAATGTTCTTTTCAGTTGGATGTTGTTTCTCCATTGGAAAAAGCCTAGGAAAGGGAAGGCAACCCCTACCATTTCCCCTTCCCCCCACCCCCAGGCCTTTACCTCACTGAGGCAGTCACAAAAGAAAGTGTAGGTTTAATAAATTGTACTTTTCTTTGAAAAAAATTATCCATCAAAAGATTTAAGCCCGAATTTAATCCCAGCAATAAAAAACCTCCACAAAGGGTTTCGGTCTTTTTTTTTTCCAGATGAGAACATTAAGGTGTCCCAATATTAAATTGTATATATTTTGAGTAATTTTATGGTGCTGTATTTTAATTATTTTATCTGCTATTGCAAACCTTAATGTTCTTCTATCACTGGTGTAGGCAACCTTTTTGGTACTGCAGGAAGATTTTACCAGTTGAAGTGTCCGTAGGCACCAGCCTCCACTGCACTCATCTCCTCCAACTGAAATTTCCTCCCCTAGTGCTCACCTTCTTCTACCCCTGGCCACCATGCTCACCTCCGTGAAATGTCTTCCCGCCCCCCGCCACCAAACTCACCGTTTTCTCCTGTCCACCATGCTCACCTCCTCCTCTTGCCAGAAATGCCCTCCCCCATGCCACTGCACTCGCCTCCCCGCTGCCCTCATTCCAGTAGCCCTAATGAGGAAGTGGCAGGGTGGGGCAAATCTTGGATGGGAGAAGGTCAGCCAGCAGTGGGGGATAGGGAAGGACATTATGGGTGGGAGAAGAGGAAAGAGGAAGAGGAAATCCTGAGGGGGTCCTCGTGAGCGCATTTCAGGGTCCTGGCAGGTGCTGCATTGCTATTATTTTGCTTTTTGCTTTTCTTTTTTTACTACTGTTTTACTATTTTAATAATCTGAAATCTTAATAAATTACTTGTCACTGATCATGGTGTGGGGGCACCTTTTGAGTGTACCCTGAAAGGCAGGCAAAAATGAATTTATACACACACACACACACAGTCTATATAGCCACCCTTCAATCTATTTGAGAGACACAAAGAAGACGTTACCTTGTTTCCCATTCTTTTCCAACAAGATTGATGACTACATTGCTGTGTTCAAGAGCTCTACGGGTAGAATCTTTGTTGCGCGCATCCCATTCCTAGTAACCACAACACAAATCACAACAAAAATGAAATAATGTAACAAAGCCTTTCAGAAATATGTTATTTATGGCCCAACCTTTTGCTACTTTGCAAGTGATTAGTGTACCCTTCCTTTCATAAATCAAACTATATTATTAACTGGGCAAAGTCAGAAAGCCTACCATAAAAAGGAGCTGTCCCAGGTCACCCATGGGCCGAAGGTACATGAGGTCATACTGATCACAGCGATATGGGATGATGACTTGGGAACCAATGCGCCCTAAAACGTTCAAAAAGGGTTTTAAGGAAGTAAACTAGTGCATGATACATAGAGAAAGAAGTGTATTTTCAGCACTCACAAAAAACTACTATCACATACCAAAATACTAAAACATGGCCATATAAATATGCAACCAATATTATCACCTGAATTTTTATGCCATTTTCAAGGTGATGTTTAGAAAGGCAACAATCCAGACACTACATGCCCAGTAAGCTTTATTCTATATTATTTGGTCTTCGGCAGCCGCTGCACCACATGGCAAGCTACTTTGGAAACTAAAGGAAGTTTCAAAGGCAATTTGTGTTGTGGTCAGAGACGGGGGATCATAAGGGCTGCTTTTATTTTTAGAGTCCGAAATCTTGCTGGCTGTGTGCAAGTTTTGGAACACACCTAAAAGAGGTAAAGAACTTTCTGGATTGTGAAACCAGCATAGTAAATTATGTTTATTCATTTTTGCAAAATATTCCTTTAAGGGCACAATACCATGGAAGTTTAGACGGCATAAAGTCCTACAACTCTCCACATTCCCCAGCTAGCAAGGCTGGCTGGGGAATTCTGGGAGTTGTAGGACTTTCTTCTGTCTAAACATGCATAGGATTACGCCCTAAGACTAGGACATAGATCAGAGATGGAAGTATTCACCTGGGAAAAGTGATCGAAGGGTTGACAACTGATCACCCTAGCTACACATGGCTCATCAAGGATGTACAAGGATGATCATCCTACCCCTATCTATCAATCCTCTCTTGACCAACAGAGATTACTTCATTCTCCATGTTACTTGAAATGGATAAGAGGGAAACAAAGATACGTTGTGGCTGTTCATACACACGCACACACAGAGTTATCATTGGGACATCTGGTGAACTGCATGGCATACAATAAACTGTAGTGGCTACAAGCCAAGACCCTCACATTTTCAGTATTTACGTGCAATACACAATGAAGCTCTAGGAAGGAAGCTCAACACCTTTGGGGCTTAAATGGTGTTCTCATCCATCAATGGATCCAGTCAATGGAAGAGAAAGAAAGGGAAAGAAAAATTCTACAGGTGAAATTTTTCCTTGGTTGGTATGTGGTAATGATGGGAATTGCTAGAAAGTTGGGAATAATTACTACTTCCTGTACTTCTAGCTCTAAAGCAGGGGTGCACAACATTTCAGCCCCAATGATGCATGTGATTTTGTTTACAACATGTGCTTCAAGTCCTGGGTAGGAGTACTACTGCTTGTCTCTCAGAAGAAGGGGAGTGGGCAGTCTTGCTGAAAGGCAAAGGAAGTCTGGGAGTAGAGATGTAATATTTCTGGAAGTTCTAAAGCCATGGGACAAAGTTATTTTATGTATGAGTTACGTTTGCTCATAAACTTACTATATTTTAAAATTTTCAAAAGTAAACTCAGTTAGTAAATTTGTAATTATTGTCTGAATAGATTAGAACTACACTAAATGACTGCTACGCAGGACTCTATAGAACAAAACCCAACCTGTCAATAATGTACAATGGTGTCTCTACTCACATATTGGGAAACTGAGCATAAATGTCTGTCGGTAAAATATACTTTAGATCAATAATTTTAATAAGGAGTGAAAGAACGAACCATGCTGGGAATCTTACAGAGAGGATTAAAAAAAAAAAAACACATTTCTCCCCATGGCTTCATTATTTCCAGATATTTTACCTCTGTAGTCTTTCTATCCCCTTCATGGATCACTGCCTTGTTGTGGCGAAGGGGCTTGTGTAACTCAGTGAAGCCATAAGCTATGCCATGCAGGGCCACCAAAGACGGACAGGTCATGGCGGAGAGTTCTGACAAAATGAGGTCCACTGGAGAAGGAAATGGTAACCCACTGATTGAAGGAAATGGCACGATTGAACATCGACATCTTGGGAATCAGCAAACTAAAATGGACAAGCATGGGCGAATTTAATTCAGGTGACCATCATACCTACTACTGTGGGCAAGAATCCCTTAGAAGAAATGGAGTAGCACTCATAATCAGTAAAAGGGTGGGAAAAGCAGTACTGGGGTACAATCTCAAAAATGACAGAATGATCTCAGTACGAATCCAAGGCAAACCATTCAACATCACAGTAATTCAAGTCTATGCCCCAACCACTGAGGCCGAAGAAGCTGAGGTTGTTCGGTTCTATGAAGACCTACAACACCTTCTAGAACTAACACCCAAAAAAGATGTCCTCTTCATCATAGGGGATTGGAATGCTAAAGTAGGAAGTCAAGAAATCACCGGGATAACACGCAAGCATGGCCTTGGTGTACAAAATGAAGCAGGACAAAGGCTAATAGAATTTTGCCAAGAGAACACGCTGATCATAGCAAACACTCTTTTCCAACAGCACAAGAGGCGACTCTACACATGGACATCACCAGATGGTCAATATCGAAATCAGATTGATTATGTGCTTTGCAGCCAAAGATGGAGCAGCTCTATACAGTCAGTAAAAACAAGACCTGGAGCTGACTGTGGCTCAGATCATGAGCTTCTGAACCTCATGAGGGGAAGTGGAGAGGCAGCAGCTTTCTCAGGAGAGGACAGAGAAGAGTTGCCCTTCCTTTCCATTTTTTTCTTACCTGAACTACTGGGCCACAGAGCAGTCGTTTGTCGTTGAATTACTCCAGCCCTGTGCCTCATGAGGGGAAGGGAAGAGGAAGCTGTTTTTGGTGACAGAGCTGCTATTGCGCTCCATATAATGTTGCAACTGGGGTCTTCTCTAAGGAGAAAATGCTAAATTCTTAAGAAGAAAATTATTTCTTAACCATATTAAACACAAGGGGCTGCTGCTGCTTCCGCTCCACTAGGAGGAAGATGGTCCTTCCTCCAAATATTAACCCTGAACTCATCAAAGGTAGTATTTTGAGGTATAGCTGTGATGCCCTGGGCATGTGACTGTGGCTGAGCGACCACCTTACCTTGCTCTAGACCAGGAGGAGGGAAGGTGACAAAAAATGTGCAGCCCAAATAGCAGTGCTTACCAGCCTCTTTTACCTCAGCACTGGCTGCCTTCTAGCTCTGTGTGGAAGGGGAAGAAGCCAAGCTCAGAAAGCCGTGCCAGGAGTAGAAGGCTTCTCAGTGGTGCTCTCTTTCTCAGACTTTAGTGTCAGGATGCAACCAAGCATGGCCCAAGTCCCTGCCTGAAAGGATGCCTTTCTCCCGCAAATTAATAAGCTGAAGTACAATTCAGTGCCACAACAACTCGGCTACAAGCCACGCCAGAAGCCTGCTGTCTGCTAGCCAGACAGTGCTGGTGTAGGAGGTGAGGGAAAGCCTTGGTCATTTTTGCTTGAAGGCTCTGCTATTTAGGAGGAAGATCTTCCCAAATGTACAGACTGGCCCAATCCAGAACCACTGGGGATACTTCCACTGTGCGAGCAGAAGTCTGCTCGCTTAAGGTTGGGTTTAGCTCTATACTTACCAACAACTTTGCTAAATAGAGAATTTTTGAAAAAGGAGACAAGCCACATAAAATCTCTTACTCCATTAGAAATGAATACCTCCAATAAAAAAGAGAATCAAAACTACGCAATAGACAAAAACTGCAGAATTTGAAAATTATAAAGAACATTATAAAACCAAAGTCTTCTGTAGAGAATATTGAGAAATAGATGATTTGTTATTATCAAAAATAACTGAAAAAAGAAAATATTAGATCAACAAATTACAGCACAGGTTGTTAGAGGTACAATTAAAAAATCTAAACTTAATAGTTTCTGGTCTTGACTGTTTGACAGCATTGTATTATAAAATATTTATAGACATATTAGTGAAATCACTTTCTAAAGTAATCAATGAAATTGTAACCACTAAGAAAGTGGTTTCCTGAGTCTTGGAATGAATGAAGCTCCTGAGTCTTGGAATGAATGAAGCTCAAACTGTAATAATTGCTAATCCCAAGAACGGTTATGTTGTAGTTATATCTTATAGACCAATTTTGTTGCATATTATCAGATAGACTGGATAGGATATTATACATGCATATCCATAAAGATCAACATGGTTTCTTACTCAATAAACAAATTAAAGAGAGTATTAAGATTTTGAATGTGAAAGTTAGATGAAATCTAACAATATAAACTTGAAAGCAATGCTATTAGATGCTGAGAAAGCTTTTGACCATTTAGAATAGATTTTTATGTTTAAAATGTTAGAGAAATTTAATGTAAAGGAAAATTTTCAGAAAAGGATTAAAACTTTATATAAACATCCCAAAGCAAAATGATCTATGAATAACTTTTCATCAGACTCATTTAAATTGCCAAAATGACAAGACAAGTTTGTCCTCTTTCAGTTCTGATTTATTATGCATCGAGAACCTTTGGCCATTGCAATAAAAGAACAAAAATTGCTAAAAGTTGTAAAAGGATTAAAAATATAAATTGCCATTCTAAATTAAGGTGATATTGCAATTATATATGAGAAGTTAGTGGGTTTAAAACACAAATAACAGGAATAGAATTACAAAATGTAGAAGAAAAAACAAGTAAGAAACCATTAGGTTACCAAGTTAGTAAAATGCCAGTTTGTTATTTAAGAGTTGTTGTGACTGGAAAAGAAGAATTATACAACTCCTCCTCTGAAAGAACCTATCATAATTTAGGGAGCAATCCTATAGCCACTAGATACTGCCTAGAGGGCCATAGGATTTTTCAGTTTCTGGGAACCAAGCTTGGAGCCAAGGCCCCTCCCCTTCCTCCTTGCAGCTGGTGCAGTTCTTTCCATGCCGGCTTCTTCTCCATGTTCAGGAATGGAGCGCAGAGAGGGTGAAAAGTTGCAGAGGTGGGGAGGAGACAAGACAACAGAAGCCTCTTTACGAGGATTCCTATGCACCACGCAGCCTCCCCTCTCTTGCTCTGACATCCTTGGTGAGACACGCGAAGTCATGCATCTAGCCAAAAATGCAGAGCGGCTGAAGCACAGAAGAAAGGATTCCCTCCATGCTCTGGCTGCCCTGCACTGGATAGCCATCAGCTTCCAAGTTCAGAAGCTGATGTCTATCTCCATAGGATTGTGCCCTTAATATCTCAGGTTAAAAATGGGGGAAATTAAATATCATTTTCAGGAAGGTTTTCATCAATAAAAGTAGTTTTATTTCCTCATTTTTGTTATTTCAGATATCACAAATAGGATTAGAAGTCAAGCAAATAAAACAGAAAAAAAGTATTCTCTCAATTCTCATGGGCAAAAAAGGACTAGAATTAAGGAAATTATTTTGCAGGATGCGAAGACAAGAGGAGGTTTTAAGGTTTTCCAAATCTCAATCTACAGTCAGGGCCAGAAATATTGGAACAAGGATAACTGTTTTGGCAGTTGGCCTCTGTACACCACCACATTGAAATTGAAAGGAAACACACCCAGATGGGAGCGAAGTCAGGACTTTCAGCTGTAATTCAAGGGGTTTGACAAAAGTAGGGTGCTAACCATTCAGGAAGGACAGCATACACCCCCACCCCATCGTTGGTGGCTCATAAGTAATGGAACAAACCAACATCATTTCAAACTTAAGGATCGCCTTTAATACCTGGATGAAAATCCTTTGCGGTCAATGACCGCCTGAAGTCTGGAACCCATGGACATAACCAAATGCTGAGTTTCCTCCCTCGAGATGCTTTGCCAGGCCTTTACTGCAGCTGCCTTCAGCTGCTGCTTGTTTGTGGGTCTTTCTGCCTTCAGTCTTGTCTTCAGGAAGTGAGAAGCATGCTCTATTGGGTGGAGATCAGGTGACCAACTTGGCCATTGAAGAACATCCCACTTCTTTGCCTTGAGAAACTCTTGGGTAGCTTTTGCTGTATGTTTTGGGTCATTATCCATCTGCAATATGAAGCGGCGTCCTATCAGTTTGGCAGCATTCGGCTGAATCTGAGCAGAAAGTATAGCCCTATACACTTCAGAATTCATCCTGCTGCTTTTATCAGTAGTCAGGTCACCAATAAACACCAATGACCCGGTTCCATTGGCAGCCATACATGCCCATGCCATAACACTGTCTCCAGCATGTTTGACAGATGATGTGGCATGCTTTGGATCATGAGCTGTTCCTTTCCTTCTCTTCCCATCATTCTGGTACAAGTTAATCTTGGTTTCATCAGTCCAAAGAATCTTATTCCAGAACTGGGCAGGCTTTTTTAGGTGTTTGCTGGCAAAGGCTAATCTGGCCTTTCTGTTCTTTAGCGTTACCAGTAGTTTGTACCTTGCTGTGAAGCCTCTGTATTTACATTCATAAAGCTGTCTCTTGACTGTAGATGTTGACAATGACATGCCTACCTCCGCAAGAGCGTTCCTGACCTGGCTAGATTTTGTGAATGGGTTCCTCTTCACCATGAGCAGAATTCCACGGCCATCCACTTTAGTTGTCTTCCATGGTCTGCCAGGCCTTTTGCTGTTGCGGAGCTTGCCAGTTAATTCCTTCTTTTTCAGGATGTTCCAAACTGTTGTATTGGCTACTCCCACTGTTTTCGCTATCTCTCTGATGGGTTTATTTTGTTTCGTCCACCTAATGATGGCCTCCTTCACTTGCATGGACACCACTTTGGACCTCATGTTGGGGGTTCCAGTGAACAGCTACTATATGCAAATGTAACACTCAGAACCACCTCCAGGCCTTTTATCTGCTTGATTGGTCATGGTGTACCCAGGAAACAGGCCATACCTGGCCATGCAGCTGCTTGTCAGCCATTCGTTCCATTACTTATGAGCCACCAACGATGGGGTGGGGGTGTATGCCACTGGCTGTACTTCCTGAATGGTTAGTGCCCCACTTTTGTCAAACCCCTTGAATTACAGCTGAAAGTCCTGACTTGGCTCCCATCTGGGTGTGTTTCCTTTCAACTTCAATGTGGTGGTGTACAGAGGCCAACTGCCAAAACAGTTATCCTTGTTCCAATATTTCTGGCCCTGACTGTATATTACTAATCCAGTTGTTTGCGATGGATTATGGATTGGATCTTTAATTCAGAAAAGCCAGAAAAACATTGAACAAGAATACAGGTTAATGACCCTACAGATTGTATTATGGTTAAGTAAAGGATAGGAAAAGATACTAAAAAGTAGTAAAATAATTATTTTACTATTTTAAGGTTGGAACAGATATAAAGAATTAACCCAGACAAATCCCCACTTGCTTTTGTTATATATGACCAATGTTTTAATCCTATATACTGGGATCCTTTAAAAACTGGGAGCAGTTTTTATACTTAGTTATTTGTATATAATCAACGTTGGTCTTCTACAGAAGTACCAAGTTTAACAAATTGCCAACACTGTCGTTGGTATGAATATTTACAGATAAGCAACTGTATAATTAAAATAAAGAGGCTTTATAAGAAAAAAATGTACTCCTTTCGAAAATATATATTTAATAAAAAGAAAGAAATGTGTTTGGTATATGAATTACTACTAGGAAAAGGAAGCAATTGATGGAGAACAAGTGAACTAAAACTTCAGTATGGAATAATGATGTAGTTACTTCAGTTACTTTTGGAAAATGCAAATATATTTGGAGATATGGTAATAATTTTTATGTTCACAAATCAGGAGGAATTGACATACAATGATGTGCAGATGGTATAAATTCTTAATAAAACATCTGGCTCATTTATTCAAGTACACTGGAAATGTAAAAAAGAAAAAGGGACCTATTTTCCTAGGTGGCAGTCATAAAAATTAGCCAAGACATTTTTGGGGAAAAGTAATACATACACTGAAAATATAGCAAACGTTAACCTTCTCGGTCAGCGGAGGAGTGGAACTAACAGCAAAGAGTTAACTGTTCCAGCTCGAGAAGACAGGGCCAATGAAATTTCACTTCCATCCCTGGAGGAGGACCCCCCGCCCCAAGTCTTGGCTCTGTCTTCCCTGAGAAGAGTAGGGTTTGGGGGCCTGCTCTGTAGCAGCCTGATAGTTGAAAAAATAGAATAATTAGGAGTGTTCTTTTTCCTCCTCTGCCCCCTTCCTCCCATCAGTGTCCTAGACAGGATTAGGGGGATCTGGAGGTTCTTTGAAGGGAAGACGCTTGGTGTGTTTTTTCCTCATAACCTTTTCTTGGCGATGCCTTTCTGAAAAGGGACCTGGCGTGTTCAACCCTGGAGTTCCCTCTCAGCATTGGCTGGTTTGTTTGAGGGGAGTTGGGGAGTCCGTTTCCTCCCACTCTAGTCCGCCCACTTTCCCCCCCAAGGAGGACCTGGTGCTTTCTCACCCAGCGCTGCTCCTGACGGCCTGCTGGGCTTTGGACCAGTGCATCTAGCCCTGGCGTTCTCCTGGTCATCTTCACTCACGTGGCTCCTTGGCTTTGCTCGGCGGGAACATGAGGCCTTGCTCCTCTAAGCATTCCCGTCCCCTTCTGGAAGCAGCTGAGTTTTTACCTCAGAACAGAGAGAACCTGAGGCGCCTTAGCACTTGGTGTTTTCACTTCTCTACCCAGCGAGAACCCAAGACACCTCAGCTCTCCGTGTTTTTCACTGCTCTTCCCAGCTGCACTGAACCTGGTAAGCTTCTGCCTGCTTTCCCTCACAGCTTTTTTCTTATGGCTCCAAGTGAGGGAGAAGGGAGCACCCAAATCGCAAACTGCCAAAGGGCAGCTCTTTCAGTTTTGGCGGCTGCTGCTATGCTTCAGCCTGAGGAGGAGGAGGCAGGAAAGGCCCTTAGTGGCCTGCCTAAGGTACTGCGCCAAACTTTGTCAGGGGACTCCAGGGACATCTGAGTTCCTGGCTTCGCCCAACCCCTCCCCACTCCTCAAGGGGAAATTCTGGCTTTTCTGGAAAGGATATTTAATTCCACAAAGCACGAATGTGGCATACAGCACAAATGTAGCCACAAGAGGAACAGAACAAATCCCTTCTCTTCATATAGCACCACCTCCTCCCCCTCTTCTTCTGCCTCATCCGCCTCTCCTTCCAGGTCTCACTCAGGGGCAAAGTGGAGGGCTAAGCACCATCTTAGGGCCCACTCTAAAAGACATGGGAGGTCCACACATAGAGCTAGTACTTCCTCCCACAGGGATGCCCCTTCAGACAGAAGGGCTGTAAAACAACCACAGGCATCATCGAGAAGGAGTTCTTCCTCCTTCTTCCCTGTCAGGCACCTCCCTAGTACTTCAGCCTCAGGGTGATCATCCCATTGGAAGGGCCCCCAGAACTCACGTGGGATACCTCTCTGAGCATGAGGAGCATTCCTCCCAAGAGTCTGGGAGAGGCGAGTTGTCGGGGGGTGACCCGCCTACTGTGACCCCACCACAATGTAGACTTTTTCAGCAGGACCTATTCCCTGTTATTCTAAACAAGGCCATAAAGGTTCTTAAACTGACTAAGCCACCTTCTGCTGCCTCAGCAACGTCTACAGAAGACCCTGCCAAGGAAGGGGCTGCAGAGGTCTTTCCTTCTGATGTCCCTTCTGATCCTGTGGTGCCTTTTCCCAAATCCTTTCTGCAGTTGCTCTACTCTGAATGGATGGAGCCAGCCAGACAAAGGGCTACTCATTCACTGGCTAGGAAAATGTACTTTCTTCCACAGGAAGTGATGGCCCAGCTGAAGGTGGCTGCCTTCACCTCTAAAGGGGTTCTCATAAAGGAGGGTAATGAAGCACTCACAGATCCGGGGGAGAGTAAGAATGAGGCGGCACAATGCCATGCTCATGAAGCCTCGGCTCTCAGCATCAGAGCTGCCACAGCTAATTCCATGATTGCCCACTCCTCCATTCTCTGGGCACATGCACTGCTGCCTGAGATTCCTCCGGCCTCCAGGCACCTTAGGGAAAGTCTCAACAAGCTTGCCAGGGCAGCTGAGTTTCTTGCAGACTCTTCCATGGGCTGCATTCAGTATTCTGCTAGAGCTACGGCAGCTGGGGTGGTGGCCCGCTGGGGCTTATGACTGAAGCACTGGGAGGCAGACCAGCAGTCTAAGGCCACTCTTTCTACCACATCTTTTATGGGCAGCAAGTTCTTTGGGGAGTCCCTTACTCCTCACCTAGTGGAGTCAAACGATAAAAATAAGGTCCATCCTTCTGCCTCAAGGAAGGAAGGACTTTAAGACTAAGAAACAAGCTCTCAGCCCTTTCATTCCTGAGGCCCTGCTCCCACCTCCCTTAGGTCACAGTGGTCATCTTACTGTCAGCATGCCAACTCTGGACCTAGTAAGTCTGGATGTGGAGGAAAACATCAGGGAAAAGCAGTTTTGGCACTCTTGGGCACTCATCACCTCAAGACAGCTGGGTGCTCAAGACTGTCAACTGGGCTACAACCTGGAGTTCTGCACTATTCCCAGGGACAGGTTCCTGTCTGTCCCCGTCTCCAGAAATGCAGAGAAGCACCAAGAGATTTCTTCAGCCATACAGCACCTTCTCGAGATAGGTGCTGTTGAACCTGTTCCAACCACAGAGATCCTCGGGTGTATTCTCAGTGTTCTTCACAGTGCTAAAAAAGGATGGACAGGTGCATAACATTCTGGACCTGAAATCTGTGGATCAGCTCCTGCATGTTTGAGTTTCTCATGGAGACACTTAGGTCTACAGCAGAGGCCATTCACTCAGGGAACTACCTGGCCTCCATCAACCTGATGGAGGCATACCTACACATTCCCATTCATCTCAGCCACAGGAGGTTTCTCCACTTTGCCTACGGCAAGCAACAGAACCAATATTGGGTCATGCCCTTTGGACTCTCCTTGGCTCCCAGGCTCTTCACAAAGATCCTGGAAGCCCTGGTGGGTCACCTGCACATTAAGGGAGTGCGTATTTACCCTTATCTTATAGTGCATATTTACCTTATCAGGATCTCCTGATTCGAGCTTTGTTGAGGCAGACAGCAGTGGAGCATGTGTTGGTCACCATCGACTGTTTGAATCACCATGACTTCATCATCAGCAGAGGAAAGAGTTCTCTCTCCCCAGCTCAGAGGCTACATCTATGAGTAATCATAGACATGGCCAGAAAGAAACTCTTTCTGTCCATGGAGCAGACTGAAAAACTGTTGAACAATGTTAATCAGATTCTGTCCAAAAGAAGGTCCTCTTTTACGGCACTAGCCCATCTACAGGGGGCCATGACTGCTGCAACAGCCTCTGTATCATTGGTGCACTTCTACTCTCACCCACTTCAGTGGCTTCTTCTTCCTCACCAAGTGAACATTGCACGCAAGGCACACTTGGTCCTGAATCTCCGGGATCATGTCACCTCCTCTCTCCGATGGTGGACCAACACAGAGCACCTGGCCAGGGGGATCCCCTTGGGATAACCAATTTGAATGCAGATCACAATGGATGCCAGCATCTCTGGATGGGGAGCCCACTGCCAGGGGGCTGTCGCCCAGGGACTGTGGTCAAGGCAGGAGCAGTCTCGCCCAATCAACTGCCTCGAACTGAGAGAAGTCTGTCTAGCCCTGTTGGCATTTTCGGACAGCATTATGGGCAAGGATGTCCTTGTCCAGATGAACAATGTTACAACACCAGCCTATATCAACAAGCCGGGAGGTTCCCACTCCAGGGATCTCCAAAAGGAATCCTCACTTCTCTTTTCCTGGGAAGAGATACACCTATCCTCCATCACTGCCAAATACATGAAGGGCGAGCTGAATGTGCGGGTGGACTGGTTGAGTCACACCATCATTCAAAAGGGAAACTGGGTGCTTCATCCTGAAGCCTTCAAGGAAATCACAAGGATCTGGGGGACTCTAGTCCTCAGCCACTTTGCTGATGCATCCATCAACAAGGTGTCTCAATTCATGTCAAGGTTCCTGGATGCCACAGTAGAGGCCATCGATGTGCTGGCCTCTCCCTGGCCCCAGGGTATGCTCCCCCCCCATTTCCTCTTCTTTTCAGGGTACTGAGGAAGGTGAGAGCAATGAAAGCGCAGGTTATCGTGATGGCTCCTCACTGGCTATGCCAACCATGGTTTTCAGACCTTAGGGAGCTCAGCACAGATCCTCTGGGGAAGCTTCCGATGAGTTCCGACCTCCTGATTCAAGGTCCTCTGTTTCATCCAGACCTGGAGTGATTCCACATCTGCCCTTGGAGGTTGAGTGGCGGCAGCTCCTAGCCCACAGCATCTTGGAAAGTGCGATTTCTACCATTCTAGCCTCCAGAAGGTCATCTACTAATAAAATTTATCAAATGACTTGGAATGTGTTCCAGAGATACTGCTGGAGAAGGAAGCACTCCCCACTTCAGGCAGAGCTCCCTCATCTTCTGGATTTCCTACAGTATGGCCTTGAGCAAGGTTTAGCCACCAATACCTTAAAGCATCAAGTGGGGGCCTTGGGAACTGTTCTCGGGTCTTTGGCTCGCCATCCTCAAGTTAAGCGATTTCCAAAGGTGGAGGCTGTTCTATTTTCACAGATTCTCTGCAAAACTCTCTGTAGCCAATACACACAGATTCCCTACATGGGATCTCAGTTTAGTTCTCCAGTTCTCACCAAATCACCATTTGAGTCTCTCCATTCCATTCCCCTCAAAGAATTAACCTGGAAGGAGGTGTTCCTTGTGGCAGTCACCTCCACTAGGAGGGTTGGGGAACTCCGTGCTCTTTCTGTCTGAGAAGAGCTATGCGTTTTTCACCCTGCCAGATTGATTCTCCATACCAACCCAACATTTTTTCCAAAAGTTAACTCTGACTTTCATCCATTTCAGGACATTGCTCTGCCTAATTTTTGTCCCACCCCTTCCCACCCTAGGGAATGGTTATGGCATAAGTTAGATATGCGGAGAGCACTTAAAATATACATAAGGTGGACACAGGATATCAGATGCTCTGACAGCCTTTTTGTCTCCTACAAGCTGGGCAATCAGGGCCATCAGGTATCCAGGAATACTGTTAGCCAGTGGGTCAGAGACTGCATAACTTTGGCCCACCGTTCTTCTAACAAGCCTGTTCTGGAGAGAATCACAGCCCATTCGGTCAGGGGGCCAGCTGCACAAGCACCCCGGAGGATATTTGCAGGGCTGCCACCTGGGCTCATCCCACCACTTTTATCTGGCATTACAAGATCGACAAGTATGTTTCGGCTGAGGCATCCTTTGGTCGCTGGGTCCTGCAACAGATTCTGTGAGTCACCGTGCCCACCCTAGGGGGGAATACTGCTACTGGACATCCCTTTGCTGTTGGCTCCACTCCTTTGCTGACCAAGAACAGAAAGCTGGACTTGCTATGAAGTGTTCTTCTGGTCAGTGGGGAGTGGACTCAACAGGCTCACCCTGGGGTTTCGGTGACTCGTATTACGTGAGGGCAGAGGGACTTAGTTTTCATGTTTCTGTGGTGCCCCCTAGGTAGATAAAGCTTCCTTGGCCTACATCTCATCTAGTATTAATTCACTCTGTTTTTTCCCCACAGTTGGTGGGAATTTTTTATCTGTTCTAACTTATGGTTTGTAGTTTCAGTTGATTCTACTGCTATCAGCAAGCCTGCGACTAGGGTGGGGATTCCTCCTCCGGGGCGGAAGTGAAATATCATTGGCCCTGTCTTCTCGAGCTGGAGGAGTTAACCCTTTGCTGTTGAGCCCACTTTCTGCTGACCAGAACGACACTTCATGGTAAGTCAAACTTTCAGTTTCTTTAGATAATTTGATTATTTAGGGCGTAATCCTATTAGATCTGCCCTTGATATTTGTAAGCCTTTGAATTTGGAGGCTTACAAGTATCCAAAGCAGAGCAGGAGGCGCACCATGCCTCCCACTCTCCTATTTGGTAGACAGGCATTTTCACCCACTTAGCTGAAGCGTTGGGGAGAGGGAGGGACAGAGGCTGGGAAGGCTGGAAACAGTTTGTATCCATGCTTCCCCAGCCCCCTCCCCTCCCACTGGTACACCCCCTTTCCCTCCTCTCTGAACATTTGTGAGTTCGTAAAGGTAGCCGGTGCAGTTCTCCCTGTGCCAGCTGTGAGGGGGTGGGGAGGGGGCAAGGAGTTCAGGCTCGGATCAGAGCGTTGTCTCCAACCGTGGATCCAGAAATCCAAAAAATCCTATGGCCCTCCAGATGCTGGCTTTTACAAAGAATAAACTGTTGGCATACCAAGAGTTGACCTCATGTATAATTGTTGCTGCCCAGTTGTTGCTGCATCCTTAGAAACTTTTAATAATACCTAACCTCCCTGAATGGGAAAATAAGTTACATGAATATGCCACAATGTCCAAGCTACCTAAATATATTCAAGGTGCAAGACAGGGGACAAACTTATAATAATTTTGTTCAAAACTGTATTACATTTATTAGTTACTGGAAAAGCAAACAACATATTTTGAATAATATGTTATACTTTTGGTATGTTATAATGTGTACTTTGTACATTAATTTTTGTACTAACAAAAACCTAAATAACTTTAATAAAAATAAAATTTATTCAAGGAGTACATTACCAAGGCGATTAACAACATATCGACCCAGGAATCCTGTTGCCCCAAAAACAGTGGCCGTGATGCCACTGACAGAGGAGCGTCCACTCTTTCCATGAGGAATCACAGAGTAATGAACCTGGTGGTCTTGCTGAAGAACAGGCAATGCGTATCGAGAAATGCCGTAGCCTAAAACACAAGAAAATAGAGTATATACATGAATGGACTGCTATCTTAACCAAGGAGCTCAGGTAAAGCTTCACAAAATAAAGTGTGTGTGTGTGTGTGTGTATATGTGAGAGAGAGAGAGAGAGAGAGAGAGAATGTGTAGGAAATCCAATATTATCTCATCTGCATTAAGTAGCTCAGGCTAAGAAATAGTGAAAGAGCGAGCACAGTGAGCTTCATGGCTGAGTCAGGATTTCACCCAGGTCTCCTTATTTTAACAGCCTATCCCCTGCACTACATTGGCTTCAGTGTCATTACCACCCAGATGACAATGTCAGCTATGCTGTATGAAAAATGCGGGGATACAAATACAACCTTCTATCAGGTGTTACTGTTTTTCAATGTCACTCAGTCAGGCACCAAGAGCCACCCTACTCAAATAGCTATCAAATGGCTTAAGCAGGCCAATGTCAGACTACAGACCACCTAAAGACCATCAGTAGACCCAAATTAATTCCAAGGTTTGAAGTACCAAAAATTCTTCAGAAACACACCCTTGGAAGGACCCCCCCCCCTCCCCAACAGCCCAGTGAGGACTGGTCATGCTCTGCACAAGGAGTGCTGACTGACAATTGACAAGGAAAAAACTCTGTGGGCTAGGCGTGGGGAAATGGAATGGCTGGAAAAGGACGATGAAGAAAAAATACAAAGAGCATTCCCTTGTGAGTAGTATGTGGTGGGCACCCAAAGTACAAGCCTTAGCCAAACACAATTCCTCTTCAGCTAGCCCTGCTGGAATTATGCTCCAAATTATTTGAAGGACACTAGGTTGGGGAAGGCTGTTTTAGAGGTACATCCGGCATCAAGAATGCAAAACTTCTGGTACCAGGTTAAAACTCTCTGTTTGCCCAGACATTTGAATATGTGTTATCTGTTGTATTTTTTTGCCATATTTCAATTATATGGATGATTGTATTGTTTTTATATTGTGTTTTGTATTTATATGACTTTTTATAACAGGGGTCCCCAAATTTTTTGGACCCATGGGTATATTTGGGGATTTGAGACCATGCCATTGGCTCCACTGCAAAATGCCTAATCAGTGGATAGTTGCTTTGGCATCAATCTGTTGCATCTATGGATGTTAGCTTGTGTCTTATTCAGCAAAAACGTTTGTTTCATGTCTGTTGCACACCGCAACATCTCTTTAATAAGGGATTGTCTAATTTAATTGCTGGTGGCGTAACACAGCTAATACGCCTTTTAAACGTCTTTTGGAAATGTCTAGTAGTTGCTTCTTTTTGCGAGGAGGTTATCACACAGATAAATTCTGTACTGGAACAGTCTTTAATATTCACTGATGTACATCCTCTTTTAAATTATTTATGTACTTCATGGAAATTAACAAATTGTCAGCACAAATGGATTTTCTGCACCCTTTTGACAGCTAAAAGACTGATATTACAATACTGGAAGAATGAACACTCACCTCCTATAATGCCATGGATTGAGGACCTTACAACACTTTCAATATTTGAATGGGTGGCATATAGACTCCATCTTCACATGGGTATTTATTTGGATATTTCACTTTTGTTGAAACCCATGCATGATTGCTAGAAAGTTGTATGCATTTCATAAAAATCCATGTATGTATATTTTAAAAATTGAAAAATGGGTGCCCACAGAAACCATGTTGGAGGACCCATTCAGGGTGCCAT
Organism: Heloderma suspectum; assembly: GCF_057233095.1. NCBI lineage: Eukaryota > Metazoa > Chordata > Lepidosauria > Squamata > Helodermatidae > Heloderma > Heloderma suspectum. Next base: position 125,420,385 of record NC_139462.1, on the reverse strand, counting down.
TGGAGGTGCCTGCAGGCTCTATGGCACCCACAGGCATTGTCTTGGGGACCCCTGATTTATCGTCATACCTACTGTCCACTATTCTGGTAAGAATGAAGAGCATTTTGTACATACTTTTAATAAATAACAATTCTTTACACAAGAACTGTGCCCCAAAAGCAATCTGATTACTAAAAATCAAATTTATTTCATAATTCAAGCTAATACATTTCTAGCCAAACAGCACTATAAAAAAGCTTGCTTGCATTACTTATCTCATCAAAACCAAAAAGCCTTCTAATACGGCAGCTGGATACCTTCCTGTGTGCACTTCTATGTCCTGAGAAAAGCTCTGCAGGAACTTTAAAGAGAAAATAGTAAGTTTGGGAGGGAAAAACTTGGACAGACATCTGAAATTTGGCCATTTAGAAAATGACAAAACTACTTACATACATGTTTCCGGTACAATGCCTACAGAAGCACAAATATTTTCAAGTTGCTTTATAAGTGTATCTTATTTAGTGCCAAATTAAAGCTACTGATCTGATCTGCAGAATGAGGAGTTTAAGTTTCATAACGGTCACATTTTAAAATTGTCTTTGATTTCACAGGACATAAATGAGAAGAGTAGCAGCTCTTGCACAGGGAAATGAAGACGATGGAGGGTATGAAACTGATGCATAATATGCCGAACAGCTAGCCCCAGCGAGCTTGTAAGTAGTGGAAAGAGCCATATATGTATTACAGATGCTGCCATAATATGACAGGATATAGTCAAAGGACTAAAGATGTAATAAAACACCAAAAGAAGCTCTTGAAAGCATAACTTGAGTAGGCTGCATATCATATATTTTTTGTCTTGGGAGTTCCTATCATCATTTTCATTTATGACATATCAATCTCTAGCCATAAGGCATTTAGATGATAGAGCTCTTCCTCTTAAAGACCCTAAAAAGTTTTATCTTGACACAGGAGTACATAGGGGGAGGTACCTGGCCAAAGTACTATTTTGAAATAACTACATTTCACTCCACAAGAAGACAAACAGTGGTGAACTCAGGTAGATTCATCCACCTCCAGGACGGCATTTCACTGCAGTAGCTCCATGTTCTATGGACCTGTTCTATGGACATGGAGCAAGGTGAGATGTAAGATTCCCAGAAATTGTGAAGCCATAGAAAGAATCCATCTCCCCCCCGCCCCACTTTTTGTGTAGAAAAGAACAAATCTTGAGGGAAATTGAAATATATGCAACATTTACTGTCAAACCTAAACTTATTTTATTGCCTTTACAACATCAAATGTATCATTTATATCCTAGTTGATCTGCCACCTCCTCTTCACTCACAGCCACCTCTGCTCCTCCATTTTGCCTACCTGCCACTGTCTCCACCACTATTTCCCCTAACTTCCATCAACCAGCCACCACCTCCACCATCATTTTGGTTGCCCACTGCCATCTCCACCACTGCCATCTCCACCACCTCCTTGCTTCTTTCCTTCACCACCTTCACCAAAACATTTCCCTCGCAAGACAGGCCAAAAAGTTTAGCAAAATCTGCAGAGCGGGAGTACAGGGAGGCGAAGATCGCCTCCATTCCTCCTCCCGCCCTGCACTGGATGATCAGATGCCTCTGAATTCAGGGGCTTCCGATGACTGAGGGTGCAATCAATAGGACTGCCCCAAGTCATCTTCTTCTTTATCATCTGTGTTCCACCCGCAAGTGAAGTCATTTATTTTTAAACAAGGATCTGATATTGCTTAATTGTATTAATGACTGTTTTAGTTCCTTGTGTCCTTATTTTTACCACTACTTTCAGCTTGTTGTAAATGTGTTTAAAGGCACAGTCCTATGGGTTGCACCCTTGATGCTCATAAGCCCCCGAACTCAGCAACCTACACAGGACAGGAGGAGCAGCAGAGGTGATCTTTGCCTCCCTATCCTCCTGCCCTGCCTTTTTTGCTAATGGGCTTTTTTTGCCCCTGTAGCAAAAGTATTTCAGAGGTGGAGGAAAGGAAGCTGGAGAGGCCCCAGGATAACTTGTATCCTGGCCTCTCCAGTCTCCCCCCACCTCCAAGGTCATGTTTCTGACTTTGGAGAGGCAGGCAGTGCAGTTCTTTCCATGCCAGCTGCAAGCGCTGTCTGTCCTCAGTGCTGGGAATCCAAAATATTCTATGGTCCCTCTGATGCTGTCTAGGGGCATAGGATTGCTCCCTTAATCATTGTCTTCATGCTTTCTATATTTTGAAGCTGCTTTGAGCAATTCTTATTTGGAGGGGAAACGGGGTATACATTTATTAAATAAATGCAATTGCTGAAGAGTTCAGAAACTGACAGTTCTAAAAAGCTGGAGAAAACAAAAACGTTTTTCCTTGACATCTAAAACATGTCAGTGTGGCCATAGGTGGGTAGGCCTCCCTGGGGAAGGCATTCCAGAGGTGGTGAGCCACCACTAAAAAGGTTCTTTCTTCAGTTGCCACCCACTGCATCTCAGATGGAGGGGACACCCAGAAAAAAGCCCCAGATTACCATCTCAGGCTGAAATGGGAGCAAGCAGTTCAACAGATAGCTCAGTTCCAAGTCATGTAAGGCTTTAACGGTTGAAATGAGCACTTTGAATTGAGCTCAGAAACATACTGGGCGCCAATGCAGCTATTGTAACATACGCAAGGTATGTTCTCGTCACATTGTCCTTGGTAGCAGTCTGAGCTCATTGTTCCATACTAGTTGTGGATTCTGAACTGTCTCCAAAGGCAGCCCCATATAAAGTACATTGCATCAGTGTAGACATTAGAAAGCATAGGAAGCAAGATGGTTCCCTGCATCACTCCATAAACCAATGGCTAATTCCATGGAGCAACAGTCTCTTAGCACCACCTTTCCAGGAGCAACCTCAAGGAATGGCTGGAACCACCAAGTTATAGTGCTATCCAGTCCCATTCCTGCAATGCACCTGCATGGCCAATGGAATCATAAGCTTCTAAGAGGGGCACACTTGCCTTATCCATAACTTGGTGCAGGTGACTCCATGGCACAGCCAAACCAGTTTTGTTGGAAGCTGGAGTGACAGGGATCCAAACAGTCAGTCTCATGCCAGAAAGACTGGAGTTGGATAGCTCTGGTAACTTGAGGCTTAGGATAGAACTGCATATTCCTACCTCCATGTCGGGTCTTGAAACCCCAATCACCATTTCTCCTGTAGTAACTGGCAGTCCTGCAGAGCAGAAGCATGGGGGGGGTATGTGGGGGATGCGTAACCCTTCCTCACCAACCACTTTCCAGTTAGCTGATGTTCCATTATAAACCCAGCCTGGCTAGGGAAAAGCACCTGGGGGGGGGAGCATACTGCCTCTCACCCATTGCCTTTTCCCCTGGTAGACTCCCTCTCTCACTGCTTTGCAAAGAAGTGGCAACTGTGGTTTGAAGACATGCAATGGAAGGGGAAAGTAGTTTCTTCCTGATTTGCAGCTCCAGTATTTCTATACAAGAATTTTGTGCAAACTGTACATTTTGTGTACTGGTTGTACATTTTTAACTTGAATGCATTTTAGCTGAAATGTAATATAGCCAAGAGTGGTGGATGAAAGAAAATTTCTTGTGCTTTCTTACAGATAGAACTTTCAGTTGTACTTGAAAAATAAATAACGCTTTAAAAAACCCCTTCATAATGCTCTTAGCATGGAAAATTTTATTTGCTGACTTCACATACATGAAGTACTTCATCTTTTCCACTTAAGTACTGAAAGTACTTCAGATACATGATCTCCAGAATGAAAATGATAGAGCAATTCAAATCAGAAAAAACAGTATATTGCTGTGTTATTATTGTATTGGGTTTTTTTTTGTTATATGAATTGTAATGTTTAAGCTGTCTTAGAAGGACTTCTGCCCTGAAAGGCAGTCTAGAATTATTTAAAATAAAGAAAGAAATAATGGAATTCATTTACCACTAGATGTAATGATGGCTACTAGCTTATAGGTACAATTCTATGCATGTTTAGACAGAAGTGTCCTGCAACTCCCAGCATCCCCTAGCCAGCATAGCTTTTTGGGGGGTCAAAACATGCATAGGATTGCACCTTAAGGGAGCAATCCCATGGCTGCTAGTCAGCGGCTAGACAGCCATAGGATACGTCGGTTTCCGGGAACCTACCTCGGAGCCCGCCTGCCTTGCAGGCAGCTTGGAATGGTCCCGTGCTCCATGCTTGGAAGAAGTGCGTGGAGCAGCGAAAACCAGGGAAAACTTCCAGGGCAGGGAAGGCAGAAATGCCAGTATGACACATCCAATGTGTCATCTGGCAGCCACTTCCCCCACTTCACCTTCCCACAGCTAGACAGCTGAAATCGGCTGTCTGGCCACAAATTCAGGGCAGCTGAAGCACGGAGGGGACAATCCCCCCCGTGCTTCTCCTGCCCTGCATTGGATAGGTGGTCGCCTCCGAGTTTGGAGGCGGCCACCTATCCAGATAGGATTGCGCCTTAAATGGATTTTCAAAGAGTACAAATTCATGAAGGAGTCATGAATGGCCATTTGTCATACTTGCCAGGAACTTCTATGGAACCTCTATGGCTAGACACAGTTCTTTCTCAAACTACCAAATGCTGAGGACAAAACCGGAAAGACAGCTATCTCCACCAGATCCTGCTCATAAGCTTCTTGGGGTACCCTGCCCACCACTGCTAGATACAGAAGGCCAGACTCAGGCTGCAATCCTATGTGTGCCTACTCAGAAGTAAGACCTATTGAGCTCAATACGGCTTACTCCCAGGCAAGTGCACATAGGATTGTAGCTTACATGGATTTTTGCTCGGACCCAGCAAGGCAATTCTATATTCGTAGGTTTTCAGAATCAAAGGGAGTGAAGACACTGAATACAGGGGGGGGGGAAATCCTGTCTCCAGTCCCAGTGACTGTTTTATGCTCCCTATACTGCAGATGACGGTCTAAAGCTCCATGACTTGTTTTGGGCGACCAAATGCAAAAGAAGGCAGTATAACTGTGCAGAAGGGGAAAATTCAGCAGGTGCAACTTCTCTCACCCATGGTAAGTAACAACAGAAATAACTAACAATTCTGTGCCCTTTCATGACATCCAAAATCACATGTCTGAGGTGACCATCTCACTCTGCCTAATGGTTATTAGAACTCTTTGTTGCTTATGTGTTTAACTGTGACACCCATGCACAACCAAGTTTTCTATACATGTGCCACAGGCAGAGAGGTGAGTTGTTTATGATCTTTATGTGGTTTAAGAGTCCTGAAGTCACTAAAAATCATAATATTTTGGTTTGTAATACAAATTTGCCTAGCTTGTATGTCTGTCAGAGTGAAAAATCAGTTAGGCTGACCCATCCATCACTGGGATGCAAGGAGCCAATTCAATTTTAGGTGGCTTCTCTTCTTTTCTGTTTTACCTGTTCCTGTTTTTTTTTTTTAACTGCCCATTTTGTATATTTTGATACAGTTGTTTTTAACTGTCTTTCGTTATATTCTTCTTCTTTTTTTAACTTTTAGCCACCTTCAGTGCTTAGTGCAAAAAGACAGGATAAAATTTTAAACAACAAAGACAATAAATAAAGTTGTTCAAGCTGTGAAAAATTACTTATTCCACTTAAAGGTGGGTGTGCCACAGTTGGAACTATATGCACAGCTTCTGCTGTGCTGCTTTTTCTGGTGTGATATTATAGCTCTTCATCACCAGAATGCTCTGACCCATGGCAATACAAATGTGCTGCACCTTAAATCCACATAATCTTTCCTTAGATACCAGCTGAGAATGAGGATGCAAGTTGGAAAATAATTTAGAGTGTAGGGCATGCCTAACATGCATTGCTTTTTCCTTAACTTTTTTTTTTTTTAACTCCCAGGTTTAATGGCATATGATGGGGCATTTATCTCTGCTGTCTTGAACAAGACTATTATTAAACAATTGTTTATTGAAATTGTTTTAGCTGTTTAAATTAGTTTAAATTTTGTATGGTAATTTTAGACTGTTTCTATCATAACGTTTTATCATAATGTGTTTTGTAACGGTGTTGTATTTTTGTATGAATTATTGTAAACCGCCCAGACAGCTTCAGATATGGGGCGGTATAGAGATGATGATGATGATGATAATAATGCGTCGTGCCAAAATTCCTTCCTCTAGACTAGTACGAATTGACACAGAAGCCCCGCTTGAAAGCCCTCTTTTGCAGCCAGTTTTCCTAAGGTTTGGGAAGGAGAGGCTTCCGCACTCACCGTTCCTTCTTTTACCCACCAGACAACAGTTATGCTGGCCGTTGTCCTCATGACCTTCATCAGCGACGGGAGGTGCAACTAGAAAGCCCACGCCCCGCGCAGCCAGCCCTCCCTGCCCTGCGGCCCGAGCCTGCTAGGCATAAACACGGAAAGGAGCCCGCAGCTCCTTCCTGAGGACGACGGCGGAAGAGACTAGGAGGGGAGGGAGCCCGGGCCCCGCCGCGGCGCCTACCTGTCCTTGGCGAGAGAAGGGCTCGACGGGGGAGTCGGCCACACCGAACCACAGCCGCCATCTCTCCCCAGCCTCTAGAGCGAGCTTCGCCGCCCTTCACCACGGCGCTACGAGCACCTCACGCGGCCAAAAAGCCTCGCGAACAGCGAGTCGCGGGTGTCGAAGGGACAGACGGCGTCCTCGCGGAGGCCTTCGGAGCCCCGCCCAGAGACGGCGCGGGCAGGGGAGCGCGAAGGGCTGACGTCAGCAGCTGCCATCCGGCTGGACAGCGGCGAGGGCCGGCGCCACGCGAGAGTTATTCAGTGCAGTGATGACTATTAGGAATAATCACAGTATGCACATTATTTATTGCTACTCAAGCTGTTATTTTAAAATTGTGTCTCGTTATATTATTTTATTACACTTCATCTGTTACATTTCTTCGAAGACTCTTAGAACAGCATGCACGGCAGTTATCCTCCGTGGTGGGTGGTGGGTGGTGGTTGGCGGGTGGAGGGCCAGGTTACCAGAGGCAGAGCCAAGGAGCCCTCAGGGGTGCAGTGGTCTTTGGAATCCCCAGTAGCAGCAACACATACCATAGCAAGGGGACACTGAGGCACGTAAACGTAAAAATCATGAATGTAACACATGGGCTGGCAAACTCACACAGCCACACACAAGCACTTATCGGCCCACATTCTCCTAGCAACAACTTCCATTGCACAGAGAATCAAGTGACTTTAGGATCAGGAGTGCAAAACAGCGAGTGGGAATCCACACTACCACGCAAAACGAGAGCCAGTGCGGTGTAGTGGCAAGAGTGGTGGGCTGGGAGCTGGGAGATCTGGGTTCTAGTCCCCACTCGGCCATGGAAGCTCACAGGGTGACTTTGGGCCAGTCACACACTCTCAGCCCAACCTACCTCACGGGGCTGTTGTGAGGATAAAATGGAGAGGAGGAGGACAATGTAAGCCACCTTGGGTTCCTTGCAAGAGGAAAAAAGGTGAGATATAAATGCAATAATTAATAAATAAATAAAATGATAATAAATAATAATATCCTCAAAGACACAGAAAAGCAGTCTTTGAAATCCAGAAGCAAGTTCTGAAAGCCTCCAGAAATCCACCCATTTGCATGTAGTAGAATTTTATTTAATTATTACTATACTTTCATATTGCTTGATATATTAAAATCCCGGACGGAGGAATCCTGTGGCCGCTAGACAGCGGCTAGATGGCCATAGGATATGTTGTTTTCCGGGAACAGACCTCCCCCCACTTCCATGCAACCTCCGATGCAGCGCAGAGCAGCCCCATCCTCCACACTTGCAAGAGGAGTGCAGAGAAGCTGAAAAGGGGCATGGCTGGGTGCGTTCTGGGGCGGGGAGAGTGTAACTGCTTGTACGGCACATAACTGACCTTGGAGCCCACACTCCGAGGTCGCTTCCCAGAAATCTGACTTCCCCCGTCGTCCACACTGCCTCTGAGGCAGTGCGGAGAAGCCCCATCCCCCGCGCTCAGAAGACAAGCGCAGAGCGACTGAAAAGGGGCGGGACAGGGGGGCATTCCAGGGCAGGGAGAGCAGAACAGCGCATATGACACATCCTATGTGTCGTACAGCAGCCTCCTTCCCCGCTCCGTCCTCCCGCGACTAGACAGCCGCAATCAGCTGTCTAGCTGAAAAAGCAGAGCAGGAGAAGCACAGAGGAAACGATCCCCTTGGTGCTTCTCCTGCTCTGCTTTGGATAGGCGGTCACCTCCAAATTCAATGGCAGCTTCCTATCTAGATAGGATTGCTCCCTAAGGGATTCACAATAAAACACAAGATAACTTGACCTTTGGAGATCAAGCAAGTGCCAACACTGGGTTGTTTTCAGCGCCTCCTGAAAACAGCTCTTTTCCAGGAAGTGTTCTTTGCTTGATCAGCCCCAGTTTTATTGGCACTCTTTTTTAAAGAATAACTTTAGAGAGAAATCCTATGGTCTACTAGACACTGTCTAGCAGGCCACAGGATATGCTCTATTCGGGAACTGACCTTGGAGCCCGCACTCCGAGGTCGATTCCCAGAAATCTGACCTCCCCCATCGTCCGCACTGTCTCTGAGGCAGTGCGGAGAAGCCCCATCCCCCATACTCAGACGACAAGAGCAGAGTGACTGAAAAGGGGCGGGGGGGCATTCCAGGGCAGGGAGAGCGGAACAGCACATACGACACATCCTATGTGTTGGACGGCAGCTTCCTCTCCCAGTCAGCCCCCTACTGCTAGATAGCCAAAAACAGCTGTCTAGCGAAAAAAAGGAAGGCAGGAGAGGCGCGGAGTGAACGATCCCCCCGTACCTCTCTTGCCTTGCTTTGGATAGGCGGCTGCCTATCAACTTAGGATTGTGCCCTTAATATGTTTCATTCTTTTTATCTGTTGTTCATTTTATCTCTTGTTCACGGCTCCAGAATCTATTTAGACTTGGAGTGGTATACAAATGTTGTAGATAGATAAATAGTAAGATAAAAACAAGATGAATATACCTACTTAACATTAAAATGTTTAAAAACAATTGTTTTTGTTCAGTCGTTAAGTCGTGTCTGACTCTTCGTTACCCCATGGACCATAGCACACCAGGCCTTCCTGTCCTCCACTCTCTCCCAGAGTGTGCTCAAGTTCATATTCATTGCATCGGTGATGCTATCTAGCCATCTCATCCTCTGCCGTCCCCTTCCCCTTTTGCCTTCGATCTTTCCCAGCATCAGAGTCTTTTCCAGGGAGTTTTCTCTTCGCATTAGGTGGCCAAAATATTTGAGCTTCAGCTTCAGTATCTGTCCTTCCAAGGAGCACTCAGGGTTGATTTCCTTTAGGATTGACTGATTTGACCTCCTTGCAGTCCAGGGGACTCGTAAGAGTCTTCTTCAGTACCACAGTTCGAAAGCATCCATTCTTCGGCGCTCAGCCTTCCTTAGAGTCCAGCTCTCACAGCCATACGTTACTACTGGGAAAACCATAGCTTTGATTATACAGACCTTTATCGGCAAGGCGATGTCTCTGCTTCTTACTATGCTGTTTAGGTTTGCCATAGCTTTCCTCCCAAGGAGCAAGGGTCTTTTAATTTCATGGCTGCAGTCACCATCTGCGGTGATCTTGGAGCCCAAGAAAATAAAATCTGAGTTTCAGACCAGCTTTTGCACTCTCCTCTTTCACCCTCAACAAGAGGCTCTTCAGATCCTCTTCGCTTTCTGCCATTAGGGTGGTATCGTCTGCGTATCTGTTGATAATTCTCCCGGCAACCTGAATTCCGACCTGTGATTCATCCAACCCAGCGTTTCTCATGATGTACTCTGCATATAAGTTAAATAAGCAGGGCGACAATATGCAGCCTTGTCATACTCCTTTCCCAATTTTGAACCACTTGGTTGTTCCATGTCTGGTTCTTACTGTTGCTTCTTGACCCTCCTACAGGTTTCTCAGGAGACAGGTAAGGTGGTCTGGTACTCCCATCTCTTTAAGAATTTGCCACAGTTTGTTGTGATCCACACAATTAAAGGCTTTAGCATAGTCAGTGAAGCAGAAATAGACATTTTCTGGAATTCTCTTGCTTTCTTTGATCCAGTGAATGTTGGCGATTTGACCTCTGCTTCTTCGAAACCCAGCTTGTACTTCCGGTAGTTCTCGGTTCACATACTGCTGAAGCCTAGCTTGTAGGATTTTGAGCATCACCTTGCTGGCATGTGAAATGAGTGCAATTGTACGGTAGTTTGAACTCTCTTTGGCATTGCCCTTCTTCGGAACTGGAATGTAAACTTTTTCCAGTCTTGTGGCCACTGTTGAGTGTTCCAAATTTGTTGGCATATTGAGTACAACACTTTAACAGCATCATCTTTTAGGATTTTAAATAGCTCAGCTGGAATACTGTCATCTCTGCTAGCTTTGTTGTTAGCAATGCTTCCTAAGGCCCACTTGACTTCACTCTCTAGGATGTCCGGCTCAAGTTCAGTGACCGCACTATCATGGCTATCAGGGACATTCAGGTCTTTCCTGTATAGTTCTTCTGTGTATTCTTTCCACCTCTTCTTAATCCTATCTGCTTCTGTTAGGTCCCTGCCTTCTTTGTCCTTTATCTGCCCATCTTTGCACAAAACGTTCCCTTGATATCTCCGATTTTCTTGAAGAGATCTCTAGTCTTTCCCATTCTATTGTTTTCCTCGATTTCTTTGCATTGTTCATTTAAGAAGGCCTTCTTGTCTCTCCTTACTGTTCTCTGGAACTCTGCATCCAGTTGGATATATCTCCCCCTTTCTCCCTTGCTTTTCGCTGCCCTTCTTTCCTCAGCTACTTGTAAAGCCTCATCAGACAGCCACTTGGCTTTCTTGCATTTCTTTTTCTTTGGGATGGATTGAGGTGCTGCCTCCTGAACAATGTTACGGACCTCCGTCCATAGTTCCTCAGGCACTCTGTCTATCAGGTCTAATCCCTTAAATCTATTCATCACCTCCACTGTATATTCACAAGGGATATGATTGAGGTCATACCTGAATGGTTTAGTGGTTTTCCCTACGTTCTTCAATTTAAGCCAAAATTTTGCAATAAGAAGCTCATGATCTGAGCCACAGTCAGCTCCAGGTCTTGTTTTTACTGACTGCATAGAGCTTCTCCATCTTTGGCTGCAAAGGACATAATCAATCTGATTTCGATATTGACCATCTGGTGATGTCCATGTGTAGAGTCGCCTCTTGTGCTGTTGGAAAAGAATTTTGCTATGATCAGCTTGTTCTCTTGGCAAAACTCTATTAGCCTTTGTCCTGCTTCATTTTGTACACCAAGGCCATGCTGTTGAGTGTTCCAAATTTGTTGGCATATTGAGTGCAGCACTTTAACAGCATCATCTTTTAGAATTTTAAATAGCTCAGCTGGAATACAATAGCTTTAAAGCAATACAGCACCATAAACAATAAAACAGGGTAGTCATCATCATCATCATAATATTCTCAGAGCAACCACACAGAAAGGCAGTCCTTGGAACCCAGTAGCAACCCATTAAAAAAGGGGACGCCAAGACAGCATAATAACAACATCCTTGTTATGGCCACACAGAAAAGCATCCAAAAGCATCCAGTTTCACTGAGCATCCCCATCACCCTTCCCATAACTCAGAAGTAGCAGTGAGAAGCAGCAGAATATTGTTTCATTATACAGCCACTAGTTGGCACACTGGTCTAGTCCTTATTACCTCTTCTCCTCCCTCCGATTAGCCTGCGATTGAAAAATGTGCTCAAGCATTTACATGGCAGACACGTTGTTTGAATCGAGGAAAGTCCCTCCTCGGTAAATGCATACCGCTATGCCAGCATTACACACTGCCGATATGCCACCATTAACTTTTATTACTAGCTTATCTCCAATCTTTTTGAAAGCAGGATAAAGGGGGAAACACGCAGGACACACATCCTGGAGGTTGACAACATCATATAAAGGACCTGCAAACTTCCGTGAATGATCAATCACGAGCATGCAATAAATTGCTTGTGTAGAGACACCCTATAACAAATTTGCAGTGTAGTTCATTGTTATATCCCTATTACAGTTTGGAGGGCTGTGCTGAGAGACAATTCCCAGTGAAAATCCCCATACCTCTCAGGTTGTAGCAAAGGTCAATCTATTTAAATTGCCTCCTGAGACCTCCTTCCAGACCAAATCCAGCACTCAGCAGGCAGGAGCCTTAGGCCCCATTGACTTGCATCCAGACGGGTTGCATTTCTAAATGTTTTTTTAAAAAAACATTAAACATAAGATCCAATTTTATACATGATGTAAAATCCAAATTAGAGCCAAGATTCCTGTCTTTGATGCTTACTTTTGGTTTCTCACCCACCCCACCTCACCCCCTCAGCCACAGGCTCAGGTAGCAGAAACACTACAACATTTGATTGTGGGCCCCCACTTTTACAGAATTATTGAAGATTAAATAACTCTTCCCCTTTTTTTGTATCTAGTCTCTCTCTCCCTTCCCCCCACCTCTTTCTGTGTCTCTCCCCAAACCAAAAAAGAAAATAGTGATGTTGGTTACATGACCTGCTTGTGGGTCATGTAACCCACCAGTTGGACCCATGCCTATCCCATCTATTACATCTTTTTTCAGTTTCCTCTATCCTGTCTAACTGAGCGTAGCTGGTCCAAGTGGTGAGAACTTCCAGGAGCAGCATGCCCCTTTGGATTTGATTTTCTTTGTATGAGAGTACACACACACACACACACACACACACACACACCTGTCCCCTCCCCATAGCTGTGATGGGTGGGAATGACTTTCCACAAGTCTCATGCATGTGATATTCACCTTTATCCTTTGGGATTTTGTTTCTAATGACAAACAACAAAAATTTTGGACAAACTCTATCTTAAGCTTTTTACTTATTATGAACTGAACTCTTGAAATATGACCAAGCCATAAAACTGAGAGTGTGTGGCAGTCCTTCTGTATGTTCATATCATTTTTAAACAACCCTCATAGCAATAGCATACATTTAAGACAGGCCAGAAGAACTTGTGTCTACCAAACTGAATGCAGCCTGCCAGCCAGCCATGCCTAGTAGCCCACTAGGGGCTTTTGTTGTCTGTGTTAGCTTGCAAAAAATGGGGATATTGTGGTTTCCAAACTGGTTGGTAGACTGTGTTCAGCTTGGTCAGTCACAAAGTGTGCAGCCCAGATTAATAGAAATAAATGTATGGTATTATTGTGAGTTTTTTCTTTAGGCTATCCCCATTTACATGAAGATAAACAAAAGACTATTTTTTTCCCTTGAAGCAGGAGAAAATATAGCTGTAAAATCTATAGTTCATTACTGTGTCTGAGATCATTGCCCTAGTTAATCTGCTTAGAACCTGATCCAAAATCCACACTAGAAAGATCCAAGAAGTGTTTCATTTATCTCAGCAGATGTCACACCAGGCCTTTGGCTAAGTAGGCCTCCTCCTTGAAGTGTTGACTGTTACCATGGAAATACCAATGCCTCCTGGTAGATTGTGATGTCAGGCTGCATTCTGGCTGGTAGAGGAGGGTGAGAGAAGAGACCACAGTGTGGGGAGCCTTCAAGGAACATCCTGGATGATTTTGTTTAAAATTCTGCTTTGGTAGGGAGGGAAATCCTTGTGGACCCTCTCTTTGATTTTATAGAGGTAGGCAAGGCCACTAGGCTTTGTGGTCAGCACACAGCGTGATGAAATTAAGCTGAAGTGAGCAAACTCTTCCCTTATTTGAGGGGCGGGGGAATCTGCTCAGCATGAAATAATGAGCCTGTAGATTCTCACTAGTGAGTTTGTGCTTTTATGACCATCCTCCCCACAGATTGATCCAGGTGGCTTTAATACTTCCATGTCTTTGGCATGCAGGAAGATGAGGAACCACCACCTCACTAATGTGAAGTGACAGAAATAGTGGATTTGCATTTCTCCCAGGGGCACCATTGTGGGGGGTGGGGGTGGGGAGTCCCTTCTTTTCTTCCACCTTGGAACTCAGGGCAGCGTGCAGAGGGTTCTCCCATCCATGCACTAACCAGTGTCAGATCTACTTAGCTTCAGCAAGCTTGTTGAATTATGGGCCTTCAGACCATGCCCTAGGATTGAGGAAAGGCTTTAAAACTATGCAGGAGTTCACCTGCAACATGAGTAGACCTAAAGCAGGTATGGGATGTTGGTGCACACTCCAGCCCCATCCCTAAATATCCCCATGCTTCTGGCTGCCTAATAGATCTTCATGTGTTTAGCATGAAGATCTTGAAAGTTGGAAGCACTTTTGGATGAACACACAAAGCTCCCATCATTGGGAACCCTGATAAGACAGGACCAAATGCACTTACAAACCCTTTACAGAACTTCACACTAAATGCTGTAAGGCAGCTGTGGGCAAAGGACATTTGTCAGCACATCTGCCACCGTTTCTTCAGTTGGGCAATACTTCAGTTCAATCACCTCTTGTTCTACTAAGTCCCATATCAGGTGATGCCTCATGTCAATGTGCTTCGTCCGTGGCCTCTGTTTCTCACTTGATGCCAGCTTTAGGCACCCCTGATTGTCTTCATACAGTACTGTGGCTTGCGCGTTCTCCAGTCCCATGTCAGTGAATAATTGTCTGAGCCAAATCACTTCCTGACATGCACTGGCTGCTGCCACGTATTCTGCTTCTGTGGAAGACATGGCCACAACTGCCTGCTTCTTACTGGCCCAACTGATAGCCCCGCCATTGTATGTGAACAGGTTTCCTGATGTGGACTTGCGGTCTGACTCATCACCCGCCCCGTCTGCATCCACAAACCCGATCAGCCCTGCGTGTGTGCTGCTGGGCAGGTTGAGCTTTGTGCGGTTCCTTTCAAGTAGCTCATCACATGCTTCGCTCTGTTCCAGTTGCGTTGAGATGGCTTGGCAACTTTCCTGCTCAGGATGCCCATGGCTGCAGCTATGTCTGGCCTGGTAAATGTCACGATGAATAGCAGCTTACCAATGGCCCTTCGATACTGCTGATTATCTGGTAGTGGGACATCGTCATCATCTCGCCCCTTCAGGTGATTTGTGGTCATGAGAGTCTTGACCCCCTTTGCCTCTGCCATTCCAAACTCCAGCAGCATCTCCTCAATCTTTTGTCTTTGACTAAGGAGGAAGCTCCCATCGTCCCCCTTCTCAACCTGTATACTCAAATAGTGCGCTAGAGCCAGGTCTTTGATTTCAAGGTTCTGCTTCAGTCTGACCATAATTTCTGTACCATTGCTTTCCTGCTCATAGCACAGGAACAAATCGTTCATATACACCAGTATGTATGCCCAACTGCCCCCCTTCTGCCTGGTATAGATGCAGGAGTCTGTTTTCCCCTTGGTGAAGCCCAGATTTACTAGGGCTCCATTAATGTTCTCGTTCCAGGTCCTGGCGGCCTGCTTAAGTCCGTAAATGCTTTTGTGCAGTTTGCACAATTTCCTTGCCCCTTCTGGATCTTCAAACCCTGGCGGTTGCATCATGTACAGGTCTTCCTCTCTTTCACCATACAGGAATGCTGTTTTAATGTCTAGATGCCTAACTTGCATCTCCCTGCTGGCTGCTATGCTCAGCATTGCTCTAATGGGGGTGTGCTTTACCACTGGGACAAACAGTTCATCGTAGTCCTCCCTATACTTTTGAGAGTATCCCTTCACTACTAACCTGGCTGTGTATCGTTCTACTTCACCGTCTGCTCTGCGCTTCACTTTGAAGGCCCACTTGCAGCTGATTGCCTTGCGATTGGGGGGAAGTTCAGTCAGGGTCCAGGTCCCATTTTGGTGTAATGAGTCCTTCTCTTCCTGTCCTGCCTTCTTCTACCTGCCTGCCTCATCCTTGGGCAAGGAGGCAATGTCCTCCCAACTCGCTGGCTCTTGGGTCTGCTGTGCTCTGCCTGCAAAATAATAGTCCCTGTACCTGGCTGGCAGCATGCCTTTGGTGGCCCTCTCCAGCTTCTTGGTTTCTGCTGCTCTGCTGCGTTCAGCTTGGGCTCCCCGGTGTCACTGGTCTCACTGCTGGTATTAGGTGCGCTGGCTGCCCTGTCTCCCTCGAGCGCTGTGGGCTCCCCTCCTCCCCTCTCAGGTGTGCTCAGGTTCACCTCTATCCCCTCCATAGTCCTGGGCCTCGCAGTCCCCTCGAACTGCACACTTTGGCTGACTGTGATGCTGCAGTCTCGGGGCACAAGGATTCTGTAGCCTGTATGGTAGGGACTGTATCCTGCCAGGACCCTTTCTGTGGCTCTGTCAGCCAGCTCGGTCCTTCTCTGCTCTGGGATGTGAGCACAGGCCTTGCCCTCAAACACTCCCAGATGGCCCACCTTTGGCTTGGCCCCATACCACAGTTTGAAAGGTGTCTTACTAGTGGCCCTGGTCGGCAGCCTGCTCTGTATGTAGGCTGCCGTAGACACCGCCTCTCCCCAGAATTTAAGTGGTAGATTTGCATCTGACAGCATGTGTCTTACCATGTCTAGGAGTGATCTGTTGAGCCTCTCAGCCACGCCATTCTGTTCTGGCGAATAGCTTACCGTCTTTTGGTGCACAATGTCTTGGGCCCGGAGGTACGCTTCCATCTCTCTTCTGATGTACTCTCCTCCATTGTTGGTATGAATGGCGCCCAATGTCTTGCGGAATTTGTTCTTGGTTGCTGCAACAAACCCCTTCAGCTTGCTCAGTACTTGATCCTTACGCTTGATGACGTACTCTTTGATGACGTACACTGTTGTGAACCTGGAATAATCATAAACAAAGGTGAGGAAATACTTACCCCCTTCTAGGGGTTATTGCCTCCATCGGTCCACAGATGTCAGAGTAGATGAACTCCAGTGGTTCTTTAGCTCTGCTCTCGCTTGCCCTGGGCAGTGGGGCTCATGTGGACTTGGTCTTGATGCAGCACACAGAGGTCCTTGACCTGCACACTGGGATCTGTAAGTCTGTGCATGCGTCTGTGGCAGAGGTGGATGCAACTCTTGTGGGTGTGTGGTCTGCCCTCTTGGCCTCTTCTCTGCTGCCAGCAATCTCATACATAGAGTTCCTTACCCTGGCATTGCCCCACAACCTTCCTTCTCTGGAGATTTGGCATTCATCCCCTTCGAAAAGTAGGACAAATCCATCTGCTGTAAGCTTTCTTACTGAGAGCAAGCTCTTCTCTAGGTCCAGCACAAACAAGACGTCTGTTAGCTTTGTTTTCCCACCATGTAGTGGTGCTGTACAGTCTATGGTGCCTTCTCCTATTGCAGCTGCTTTTATCTGTTTCCCATTAGCCAGGCAAACGTAACCTTGCTTTTGGTGATCCAGTTCCTTGGCAGGAATGGGCCCCTTGTGGCTCGCAGTTTACTCTGCCTTGCCCTCTGTTGCTCTTTGGCTCCCTCTTGTGGCCGTTTTCAGGACAGTTTCTCTTGAAATGTGTCTTGGCCCCACACCTGTAGCATTCTTTTGTCCTTACCTTAAGGGCTTGTTCTGATTCCCCTGTGGTCTTTGTCTCTGGCTTAGCCTTTGTCCTCTTACATGAGGTGTCAGCCATGTTTTCCATCCTGTCCACTCACTAATCAGCCTAGCCTTTACATAGTCCAATTTTACCTCTGCTTGGGGGCATGCTTCCAAGGCTGTTATGAGGGGTTCATGGGAGTAATCTAGGCTGCACAAAATGATGGCCACAACATCCTTCCCTGGAGTCTCTGAGCCAATTGCCCGCAGCTCTTCAATGACCTGCAACACTGCATTTATATGGTTTGGCAAGCTGGCTCCTTTCTCAAGCCTCATTTTAAACAGCTTTCTCTTCAAGAAGAGCTTTGCATTTATGCTGGTAGGCTGGTGCACTTTCTGCAGGGCCTCCTACATTTGCTTAGCTGTTTTCTCATTTCTGATGTGGAGCAACTGGTCATTTGGGACTGGTAGAGCAATTGTTGCCCTTGCTTTTCTGTCTCTTTTGTCCCAGTCTTGGGGGTTTTCTGTGGGGCAAGCCAATTCCAGAACCTCCCACAAGTCCTCTTTCACTAGCACCATTTCCATCTTGAACTTCCATATCTGGTAGTTCCTGGTGCCTGTTTTTTCCATGGCTACATGTACATTTCCTTCAGCCATCATTCCACCCTCTGAGATTTTTCTCTTCCTTATCTATCCAATGGGCAATACTGACAGGTTTCCGGGTGATTCCTTGCAAAAGCCTTTTTCTTCTTTATTGGCTGCTGGGCCACATAAACTGAAGTCCAAA
The DNA here is from genome assembly GCF_057233095.1 of Heloderma suspectum. Taxonomy (NCBI): domain Eukaryota; kingdom Metazoa; phylum Chordata; class Lepidosauria; order Squamata; family Helodermatidae; genus Heloderma; species Heloderma suspectum. The sequence goes on along the minus strand of NC_139462.1, from coordinate 125,402,239 downwards.
TCAGCACCCCCTCAGTAGCCACAGATACAGATAAAACACACTTGAGTGGTGGGTTAAGAACAGACTTTACTTGAGACATAACAAGCTTACATCTCCAGGAAAGTTGGTTGACGTCAGCCTCATGGTCAGCATCCCTTGCAAGAGGAAAATAGGAAGAGGAATAGGGGAGTAGGGGGAGGAGACAAGGAAGGAGGCAGTACGATCTCCCGGGATCCCCTCCCACCTGACCCAGGTACATATTAACCCTTCAAGATCAGGTTAAGTGACTCATGGCCCAAGTCCCTCCAACAGTGTGCACACCGACTTCCCATCCCCACTTTATGTCTACTGGTGTTACAGGAGAACAGTTCCATTGACCTTGTGTCAATTTCATATGTTCCATCAAAATTGGGAAAGGGAAATTGACAGAATTACCATTAAGGTAAGGAAAAGGGGTATTTGGCAGGACATGTCATATTACAAATGTTTGTTTCAGACTGATCAACTGCTATTGGACTATAATAGTAGGAGATGGATCCTATAGCAAACTCTCTGCCATAATCACATTTATTTAGTATTAATACCTAAACTTTACAGTTTACAGATATTTACAGTTTAGCGTTCTATACCAACTCTGTATACATACATGCTGTCTTGGGCCACATCTCATTTACATTTTCTGCAGAAATATGGATAATTAAAATGCATGTACTTCTTTCTAAGGATAATATGTGTAGATCAATTTAGCCTTCAGTCCTATACATACGTCAAGAATGTCTCACTGAATGTAATAGGACTTACTTTTGAGTAGACATGCATAAGACTGCACTATTACTTGTTAACTCGATTCACCAAAACACAACATGTATTTCATGCTAGGAAATGCCTATGTGTAGTGAAAATGTTCACAAGGTCAGCTGAGGGGTGGAAGAAATGTAGAATGATGGACAGAACTACATAGCTTTAGAAAAGATGGGATCAATGCATAACATTTTCATTTTGCTCCTATTCAAATAGTTGCACCTGCATTCACAAAGGTCAAAATCCACCAGGAAGTTCTCCTATATAAATCCTGTAAAGTAAATGGGAGTTACATAAGAGAATATTAGTAGTGATCCATTAATTTCATTTCAATGGGGTTGATAAAGGAGAATTTTCCAGTGAATTAAACCCAAGGATTGTGGAGGATATGATGATTTGCAAAGAAAATGCTGCAAATCAGTGAGTAAGTGTTTACAGTAATTATTTTGTTCCTCTCTTGCAGATTCTTTTTCTATATGGCAGCCTATGGAAGCCATTCCTGGAAGTTGTGAGTGTCAATTACAACTTTTCAGAGACGTGCCTTGGGCCTACAAAACATATGATAAAGAATGGTGAGTTTTTGAAAGAAAGAAAGAAAGAAAGAAAGAAAGAGAAAATAGTTACAAAACTAAAAGGGATTGTTATTGGGAATTATGAAGATATATTTTGGATTTGTTGTATTTAACTGCTGCTGTTCTGAATTATTCTGAGTAACACAAATAGAAATGAAGTATTGGGTGGTAATTAATTTTATGCTTATATATTTATTTAAAATATTTCTTAATTTTCCCTTCTCTCTGTGAGTACTCAAGGCAATTTACAATAAAACCATAAACATGTTGTTTATCACAGGACTCCACTTGTTGGTTCCAGCTTTGATGAAATTGATTAATACCTTTGGTGAATTGTTTGACTATTCAATTAATTGGTCAAAGTCAGAAATAATGCCGATTGGAGACAAGGTATACTACTAATAGGGTATATTAGCCAACTGGCAATTTCGATGGTGCCCAGAGTTCATTACTTGCTTGGGAATAATTATCCCTAGAGATATATCTCAAATGATTAGGCTAAATTTAAACAACTTGATTAATGATATTTCACAAGATATAGATAGATGGGCATCTTTAAAGTTGAGTTAATGGGAGAAGATGAACACACTTAAGATGAATACCATACCATACCTAGAATTATTTATATTATACGTGGGATCCCTATACTTATACCCAGCAAATATTTCCAAAAATGTATTGCTTTGTTTTGTAAAAAAAATGGGGGGGGGGGTGTCCTTTCCACCAAGAACATCTTTGAGAAGGATGCAACTTCCAATTAAGGTGGGTTCAGTTTTCCGGATCTAGCTATGTACCATCGGGCCTATTTGCTGACTTGTGCTAAATTTTGGTCTTTTCCACTTAGATTAGATTTTCCACCTTGGTCAGTGCTGGAATCTTCTTGTTTGGAGCCTCTCTTTAAATGGATGGCATTAGGTTCTCGGCATATTAAGGCAGACAGAGCTCCTCCCACAATTTTGGCAGTTAGAGAAGTGTGGCGTATAATGTCATGTCAATTATAGTTTCACCCATTTTCCCATGCTACATTGACTTTAGGGGGAAATCCAGATTTAAGAAATGGCAAGAAAATGTTTTTATGGCAGACCTGGACAAATAAAAGGATCTTTACCCTGGATCAATTAGTGAGGGTTGATGATTAGTTCTTGTTATTCTCAATTTTGTGAGATCAATTTGATTTGCTTGCTAGAGTGGAATGGCAGTACTTGCAATTGAAAGATTTGTCAGTATCCAGATTTGGTCCTGCTGCTTTTACTGCTTCAGAGTCTCCTTCACTACTGGAAACACTCACTGAAGCTGATCAGTTATATTGACCTACGATTAGGGATGGCGGAGAATTTCTCCCCGAAACTTCGGGGGGCCGAGCGCCAACGTGTTCGGCCCCCCGAACAAGTTTCGGGGAGAAATCCTCCGAACCCCCCCCGCCCCCCGCACCCCCCCGGGACGGGACTTACCTTCACCGAATGTCCCTCCCGGTGGCTGGTCCGGCCGGTGGTTCGGCAGGTGTTTGAGCGGGGCGGGAGCGGCAGCCGGTCTTTCGACCGGCTGCCGCCACCGCCATTGCAATGAAAGAAAAAAAAAACAACACCCCCTGATAGGCTACGTGACGATTCACGTAGCCTATCACGGCTAGATCTGCAAAGTCAGCCGTGATAGGCTACGTAAATTGTCACGTAGCCTATCACGGGTGACTTAAAAAAAAAAAAAAAGCACGTACGGCTAATGGCGGCCCCCATAGGGAGCCGCCATTCGCGTTCCTTATTTAGTCACTGTAGTCTACATAAATGTTTACGTAGACTACGGCGAAAATAAGGGCAACGCTATTTGCGTTGCCCTTATTTTCACCGTAGTCTACGTAAACATTTATGTAGACTACAGCGACTAAATAAGGAACGCGAATGGCGGCTCCCTATGGGGGCCTCCATTAGCGTACGCGCTTTTTTTTTTTTTTTAAAGTCACCCGTGATAGGCTATGTGACGATTGACGTAGCCTATCACGGCTGACTTTGCAGATCTAGCCGTGATAGGCTACGTGAATTGTCACGTAGCCTATCAGGGGGCGTTTTTTGTTTTTTTTTTAAACATTCGCGGCCGGGCGAGGCGGGAAGCCTCCTCCCCAGCCTGAATTTCGGCCGGGGCGAGGCGGGAAGCCTCCCCCCCGGCCTGAATTTCGGCCGGGGCGAGGCGGGAAGCCTCCCCCCCCGGCCTGAACTTCGCGGGGGGACCAGCGAAGCGCCTTCCCCCCACCGCGAACGTCCTTCGACGACAGGTAAGGGACTTTCGTCCACCCCTACCTACGATTCATGTTTATAAATATTTATTAGCAATGAATATATATATGATACAAGGGGTTTACAGCAGGAATAAAACGGAATTGGAATGTCCTATTTTGTTTAATCAATGGACTGCCGTTTTGGCATCTGTATCAGATATCTCAACAGATATTTGGTTATGCCTTATTCAGAAAAAGCTTTTGTTTCAGGTCTGTTGGATGCCACAACGTCTTTTTAATAAAGGTTTGTCAAATTCAGCTAATTGTTGGAGGCATAATGCAGTCAATGCTTCTCTTATTCATATGTTTTGGAAATGCCCAATGGTGGTCTCCTTTTGGGAGGAAGTTATGATATGGATAAATTTTGTATTGGAAAGCTCTTTAAAATTTACTGATGTAAATGTTCTTTTAAATTACTTACCTGCTTCTTGGCTTGTAACACATGGTCAGTGTAAATGGATTTTTTGCACCCTTTTGGTTGCTAAAAGATTGATACTATGATACTGGAAGGATAAAAGATCACTGCCCGTAATGCAGTGGATTGAAGACTTAACTACGCTAGCAACATTTGAAAGAGCGGTATATAGGCATAACTGCAAATGGACTTACAGATGGATATTTGGTCTGCTTCTACTGAAGTTTATGGGCAACCTATATTCCCCCCCCCCTTTTTTTTTTGCTCTTTCTAGAATATTGTAATAATTTGAAGCTGAGGGTTTTAGAATGTTGTTATACCTTTTTTTTTCTTTTTGGTTTTGTTATGTTGGTTTTTTGTCTTTGTTTTGTTTGTTGAAATTCACAATAAAAAAATGGAAAAAAACAATAAAACCATAAACACAATGAAATACAATTTCAAACAAATTGGTGGTTCGCCAATTGTTTCTACCTTATGGGTGATTTATTATTTAATGGTTTGATAAGTTAATATGAATTCAGTAGGTTTATTGAATTGTTCATGTTGCAACTTCTGATATCATTCTGTTTGAGTTTGTTGAAGAGAATCTGTTTTGATAATGGCATTCATAACACTGTTGACAGCTTGGGTAATATTCTCAGCATGCTCATCAAATTGACGTAATTGCTGATGCATGATGTAAGTTTGAACTCTTAATCGTTTATTAGCTGGTGCAACCATTCATCCTGACACAGAGTCTGGTTACACATTATGTTGTTTATGTGACAGAGCTATCTCTAAAAATGTGGGTCTTTCCCAGTAAACTATAAAATGTGAATGGGTTTGGCTTCCCCTCTCCCCCAGCCCACTGCTTTCCTCCTTCCAGTCTGTCCCATAGGCACTTTTATCCCAGCATGGATCACTTCTGGAATTGGAGCCCAGCTTAGAAAAATGACAGTGGAAGTCAGACTGCAGGGGGGTGAGCTACAGGCAGGTTTAGCACCTCCTTTGTTCAGTCGTTCAGTCGTGTCCGACTCTTCGTGACCCCATGGACCATAGCACACCAGGCCTTCCTGTCCTGCGCTCTCTCCCGGAGTGTGCTCAAGTTCATATTCATTGCATCGGTGATGCTATCTAGCCATCTCATCCTCTGTCGTCCCCTTCTCCTTTTGCCTTCAGTCTTTCCCAGCATCAGGGTCTTTTCTAGAGAGTTTTCTCTTCGCATTAGGTGGCCAAAATATTTGTGCTTCAGCTTCAGTATCTGTCCTTCCAATGAGCACTCAGGGTTGATTTCCTTTACGACTGACTGATTTGACCTCCTTGCAGTCCAGGGGACTCGTAAGAGTCTTCTCCAGCACCACAGTTCGAAAGCATCCATTCTTCGGCGCTCAGCCTTCCTTAGAGTCCAGCTCTCACAGCCATACATTACTACTGGGAAAACCATAGCTTTGATTAGACAGACCTTTGTCGGCAAGGTAATGTCTCTGCTTCTGACTATGCTGTCTAGGTTTGCCATAGCTTTCCTCCCAAGGAGCAAGCGTCTTTTAATTTCATGGCTACAGTCATCGTCTGCGGTGATCTTGGAGCCCAAGAAAGTAAAATCTGTCACTGCTTCCATTTCTTCCCCTTCTATATGCCAGGAAGTGATGGGGCCAGATGCCATGATCTTCGTTTTTTTAATGTTGAGTTTCAAACCAGCTTTTGCACTCTCCTCTTTCACCCTCAACAAGAGGCTCTTGAGATCCTCTTCGCTTTCTGCCATTAGGGTGGTATCGTCTGCATATCGGAGGTTGTTGATAATTCTCCCGGCAATCTTAATTCCGAACTGTGATTCATCCAACCCGGCGTTTCTCATGATGTACTCTGCATATAAGTTAAATAAGCAGGGCGACAATATGCAGCCTTGTCGTACTCCTTTCCCAATTTTGAACCACTTGGTTGTTCCATGTCTGGTTCTTACTGTTGCTTCTTGACCCTCGTACAGGTTTCTCAGGAGACAGGTAAGGTGGTCTGGTACTCCCATCACTTTAAGAATTTGCCACAGTTTGTTGTGATCCACACAATCAAAGGCTTTAGCATAGTCAATGAAGCAGAAATAGACGTTTTTCTGGAATTCTCTTGCTTACTCCATGATCCAGCGAACGTTGGCGATTTGATCTCTAGTTCCTCTGCCTCTTCGAAACCCAGCTTGTACTTCTGGTAGTTCTCGGTTCGCATACTGCTGAAGCCTAGCTTGTAGGATTTTGAGCATCACCTTGCTGGCATGTGAAATGAGCGCAATTGTGCGGTAGTTTGAACACTCTTTGGCGTTGCCCTTCCTTGGAACTGGAATGTAAACTGACCCTTTCCAGTCTTGTGGCCATTGTTGAGTGTTCCAAATTTGTTGGCATATTGAATGCAGCACTTTAACAGCATCATCTTTTAGGATTTTAAATAGCTCAGCTGGAATACTGTCATCTCCACTAGCTTTGTTGTTAGTAATGCTTCCTAAGGCCCACTTGACTTCACTCTTGAGAATGTCCGGCTGAAGTTCAGTGGCCGCACTATCATGGCTATCAGGGACATTAAGATCTTTCCTGTATAGTTCTTCTGTGTATTCTTGCCACCTCTTCTTAATCTCATCTGCATCTGTTAGGTCCCTGCCTTCTTTGTCCTTTATCATGCCCATATTTGAACAAAACGTTCCCTTGAGATCTCCAATTTTCTTGAAGAGATGTCTAGTCTTTCCCATTCTGTTGTTTTCCTCGATTTCTTTGCATTGTTCATTTAAGAAGGCCTTCTTGTCTCTCCTTGCTATTCTCTGGAACTCTGCATTCAGTTGGATATATCTTCCCCTTTCTCCCTTGCTTTTCGCTTCCCTTCTTTCTTCAGCTACTTGTAAAGCCTCATCAGACAGCCACTTGGCTTTCTTGCATTTCTTTTTCTTTGGGATGGATTTCGTTGCTGCCTCCTGAACAATGTTACAGACCTCCGTCCATAGTTCCTCAGGCACTCTGTCTATTAGGTCTAATCCCTTAAATCTGTTCCTCACCTCCACTGTATATTCATAAGGGATATGATTTCAGTCATACTTGAATGGTTTAGTGGTTTTCCCTACGTTCTTCAATTTAAGCTGAAATTTTGCAACAACAAGCTCATGATCTGAGCCACAGTCAGCTCCAGGTCATGTTTTTACTGACTGTATAGAGCTTCTCCATCTTTGACTGCAAAGGACATAATCAATCTGATTTCGATATTGACCATCTGGTGATGTCCATGTGTAGAGTCGCCTCTTGTGCTGTTGTTGTGCTCTTGAGTGTTTGCTATGATCAGCGTGTTCTCCTGGCAAAACTCTATTAGCTTTTGTCCTGCTTCATTTTGTGCACCAAGGCCATGCCTGCCTGTTATCCCGGTGATTTCTTGACTTCCTACTTTAGCATTCCAATGCCCTATGATGAAGAGGACATCTTTTTTTGGTGTTAGTTCTAGAAGGTGTTGTAGGTCTTCATAGAATCGATCAAACTCAGCTTCTTCGGCATCAGTGGTTGGGGCATAGACTTGAATTACTGTGATGTTGAATAGTTTGCCTTGGATTCGTACTGAGATCATTCTATCGTTTTTAAGATTGTACCCCAGTACTGCTTTTCCCACCCTTCTGTTGACTATGAGTGCTACTCCATTTCTTCTAAGGGATTCTTGCCCACAGTAGTAGATATGATGGTCACCTGAATTAAATTCGCCCATGCCTGTCCATTTGAGTTCGCTGATTCCCAAGATGTCGATGTTCAATCTTGCCATCTCATGTTTGACCACCTCTAGCTTACCTTGATTCATTGATCTGACATTCCAGGTTCCTAAACAATATTGTTCTTTACAGCTTCGGATTTTCTTTTCACCACCAGACACATCCACAGCTGAGTGTCCTTTCGGCTTTGGCCCAGCCGCTTCAGTCTTTCTGGCGCTACTTGGAAATACCCTCTGCTCTTCCCCAGTAGTATAGTGGACACCTTCCAACCTGAGGGGCTCATCTTCCAGCGTCATCTCTTTTAGCCTTGTGATACGTTCCATGGGGTTTTCTTGGCAAAGATACTGGAGTGGGTTGCCATTTCCTTCTCCAGTGGACCACATTTTGTCAGAACTCTCTGCCATGACCTGTCCGTCTTGGGTGGCCCTGCACGGCATAGCTTATGGCTTCACTGAGTTACGCAAGCCCCTTCACCACAACAAGGCAGTGATCCATGAAGGGGAGCACCTCCTTATTATACTCATAAAATAAGTCCTCCACATTCTATCTGATTTGGGTAGACATATGGCTGCCCAGGGAGCAACAAGTGCAACCCCCAACCCCAGCCTTATCTCCTGTGTGTCATTGGACGCTACCTCAGCCCTGCCACATTGCTCACCAGACTCCCACATGTGTATAGCCCCTTGTAGGCAGCTGTTCTGCTTACAGTGGCACTGGGACAGAGTTCCAGAGATTTAGCCAGGATTTCTTTCAAAGGCAAGGTCAGTAGGTACTCCAGCGTCCAAACACCCAGAGATCCAGAGGCGTGTGTGGAGGGGAGAGAAGGCAGGAACCAGTGCACAGACATTGTTCTATCACTGTGTGCCTAGAAGTGAAGACTTTTAAGCCTGAGCCCTCAGAGCCTGACCGAGAGCACAGCTGCAGGCCATCAGCATCACCCAAGGAATAGGGGGAGTGGGAGCAGGGATGGTTGTGACAAATACTACAACATTTTTTGAGTTCTTTTTAAAAATCCAGTTGGCACTGCAGTGGTGAGACAACTTTTTTCTCTCTAACAAGAAACTACCCCCATCAATTTGAAAGACTAGGTTCTCTCCTGCCCAAGAGGACAAAAAAACACATGTCAGTGCTTTGAGCCTTTCAAGATTTCCTTGTCTGTCCAGGCAGTTTGTGGGAGGGAGGCTTCAGGTGGTGTGAGATCAATCCTGAACATACTCCATGCAACTGGTGCTTGTCCTCTGCAACATTCTAAGGATAAAAATTTAGATAGAAGCAGAAAGCTAACATGGGAACGATAGCATCCTTGTACTCCTCCCACTCATTTCATAGGGGCTTGTACACAGAAAACCTTCCTGGATTGTGTTTAAAAGGATTGTGAGAGTTGCTCATGGTCAAAGCTGTGTGTACTCAGCAATGAAGGAGGGAAGGGGAGGGAGAATCAAATTATGTGCACCTGAATTCTGCAGCCTGTAAAAATTATTGCAATTCAAGCAATTTTGAATAATGTATCTTATTTTGAAATATTTTTTTCTGGTTTTCTTAGTCATGGGGAAGGCCAAGGAGTTTGTAGGTCACAGCAATCTCACCACCACCCTCTGAGAATCTTATTCAGCTACCCTTCTGGGTTCTGAGATTTCAACAGGCACATTGAAGTTACTTTCTAGCCCCTAAGGCAGGGGTGCATAACCGGCAGCCCCCTCAGGCCTTAACTGCAGCCCCTGCGGGTATCCTAACCCCACATCACTGAGTTCTTCCCTGCCTATCAATTCCTCCCTCCCGCAAAGACCCTCATACCAGCAAGGAAAGAGGGATCCTGATACAAATTGTTCTTTCCCTGCTACTGCTGTTGGTTGGTTTGTTCAAAACAGTTCTATCCCACCCTATATCATTATGATTTCAGGGTAGCGATATTCTGGAGGTGACGGGCTCGACCTTGGGGGAGCTAGGGGTGGCGACAGCTGACAGGAAGCTCTGGCGTGGGCTGGTCCATGAAGTCACGAAGAGTCGGAAGCGACTTACCGAATAAACAACAACAAATAGATAAAATCAATTTAAACAGTATAAAACAATAAATAATTTAAACACCTAAAACATATTAAAGTATTAAACAAGCTAATACCAGTTAAAATCTAAAACAATAACAATTACTGCTAGCAGCAAGGAAAGAGCAATTTGAATCAAGATCTCTGGGATGTGGGGACGTGTGTGTGCGTGTGGCCCCCATGCCAGCAGCACATGTGGCCCTTGGGTCTGAAAAGGTTGCCAGCCCCTGCCCTAAGAGCTAGAAACATGGCGTTTTTAAATAAAATAATAATAATAATAATACAAGCTGACATGTGGTAATGTGCCCAGTACCACCTTCTATGCGCCTGCGGAATGGCAGTGCACGCCCCCTCTTGTGTGTGGTCTTCATAGAACCACAGAGTTGGGAGGGGCCATTCAGGCCATCGAGTCCGACCCCCTGATCAGTGCAGGAACCCAGTTTCACGCATCCCTGACAGATGGCTGCCCAGGAAGTGGCAGAGATTGGAATTCTTCCTCAATATGTCTTTTCCATTTGAAAAACTATCCAGTGTTGAAAAGGAAGAGGAAAAGGAGCAACACAATTAAGGTCAAAATTGCCACCTGTGAATTTCACTGGAGTTGTACTTCCTTCTCATTCCAGATGACAGAGAGCATTGACTGGTTACAGAGCCAGAGTGGATTGTGTAAAGTTGATCGTTACACCCCCAGTGACGAGGAGGAACAGAACTGGACAGTAAGGAGTGAACTGTTATTCCAGGGCGATTGCTTTCACAAGAAGGGGGATCTGTGCTTGTATATGTGTATGTGTATGTACTATTATAATGACTGTACAAATATGAGTAGGGATAGATGAGGAATTTGTTCAATTCAAATTTTTATACAAACATACCCATTTCACATCTCCCTAACCTATATGCAAACCAGAACACACCCACACTTTTCAGAATTTTGCAATGCAATTTGCAACTCAAAAAATGCATGTATTAGGGGTAGGTATGAACAAAAAAGCATTATATTAGGGTAAAATCACCTGCAAAAAGTGTGCATGCTAAGAAATGTGCATAGAAAAAATGCATATATTAGAAGAAATATGCACAGATTTTTCTTCCCCCCCCCTTTTTTTCTTTTTAAAATTTCATCTGGAGAGCATTTGGCCACTAGACACTGTCTAGACAGCAATAGGATTTTTCAATTTCTGGAAACCGAGGTTGTCCAACCTCAGTTCCCAGAAACCATGTTCTCCACCCTCTCCCTGCCCGCTCATATCCAGCGTGGTTCTTTCTGTGCCACCACCATCTCTGCACTCATAAATGGAGAGTGGAGAGGGTGAAAAGGGGGTGGTCCCGGGCACAGGGAGGGGAGGAGATCGCGGAAGCTGCTTTAGACAGCTTCCTGTCAAGTCTCCAGGCCCCTTCCCTCCCCCTTCCCGAAGCTGTGGCTAGACTTCAGGAAGAGGATTTGTGACTAGATGTGGGAAAATGTGCATATAGCCACAAACGCAGGGTGGTTTGGAGTGTGGAGGAGAGGATCCCCTCCGTGCTCCATCTGCCCTGCATAGGATAGGTGGTGGACATCTATCTCAATAGGATTGTGCCCTTGATTATTGGTCCTATATTGAATGAACCAACAGGGGGCAACATGTTGTCCAGTTCATGTTGCGTAATGCATTCCAAGCTATTTCAGCCTAAAAGGTCTCTCCAAAGTAGACCATGGGAAGCTGGGGGATGTAGGGAAAGTGTATTCATATTTGCTGATTCAATAAATGACTTCCAAGTCTCATAAAAACTGTCTGATGTTGCTTGACCACTTTGGAACTTGAGTTGCTTTGTGATTTTTTCTGAAAGAGCGAGGTCCCAAATCTTTTGCTTCCATCTGATAATAGACAGTTCTACGTTGGACCTCCACTTTAATGCTATTTCTAGCCTGGCCTCAGTTCAAATAAAGGCTAACAGTTCTTTGTCCTATTTTGCATTCATCCCAAGGTATAATTCTATTAGCCCGGTAGCTGCAGAGAGCTCTGTGCTTTGCTGAGTCACATCACTAGCACAGGTGAAAATGTGTTCCCAAAACCTCTGTATGGGGGGCAGGGGGGATCCCATAACATGTGTTTATAAGTTCCTTTAGATTCATCAAACATCCAACAATGAGGGCTCAAGGCATGGCTGATATATCTTAATTTCAGTGATTTGACATATTATCTATGTCTCACCTTTATAACATTTTCCCTCACCCTATAAGAAATTGACTTCATAGATGCTTTATTACATAATGACATCCATTGCTCTGTACTAATCGTAGTATTTAAGTCCCTTTTCCATGCCATTTTAGCTCATTCAGTTTGATCTACACTAACTGAATTTAATAGTTTATAAAGATTGGAGGCCAAGCCTTTAACTTCAGAAGTTGCAGTGAATGTTACTTTTCAAATTCATTAAGTGGGGGGAACCACCTGCACCTGCACCATCATATTGGATGATAAGTAGAGAAATTTGTGTATGTTGAACCATGACACCACTGTTTCTTTTAATTGTTCCCTGAACTGAGCTCCTGATTTAGGTTGTAAACCTACAAACAAGTCATTTAGAGAGCAATCCTATGGCCCTTAGACAGCATCTGGGGGACATAGGATTGTTCAGTTTCTTGGCTCTGAGGTCAGAAACAGGGCTCTGACCTCAGAGCTGAAACCACACTCCCCTCCCCGCAGCAGTGTTGTGGCAAATCCAGAAGTGCAGGGTCCCTTCGTGCCAGTCACAGCCACGCCTCCCCACAGCCATGCCCCCTTCTAAGACTGTACAGCCTTGTCAGATTTACAGCCTTCAATGGGGGTCCAAAAACAGTGCAGCTGAGAGTGAGGCAGTGGTATTTCAATTGGACGACTGAGAAAAAATGCAGGGGTGTTAAAATCTTTTTCACTCACTCACACACAAACATTTTAGGTTTTCACAATATGATACTCTATGGAAGCTTCGCCCCCTCAACTCAGCCCTCATGGACAGATCCCTTCTCATTTAAACAGCCCCCTTGCACACTCCCTTAGCACCCCCAACATTACCCATTAGCCTTCCCTAAGCTCCTTCATTATATCTCCCCCCTTCCCCTCCAACAGAAACATCCACACACCCAGCTGGATTGATACAAACACACACACACGTGTAGTGGTAAATTTGGAAATGCAAGAGCTCATTGTGACAGTCTCTAAGGGTAGTCCAAAAATTTCAGGCAGCTGTGTCGATCCGTATCAACAAACCAGTTCTAGGAGTTTTCACCTCCACCAGGTGCACGACTTTGGTAAAGCGAATAGGTCTTAATTGCCCATTCCAGACCAAGCCATCCCAAACACTTTGCATTCCAACATGGAACAATACATTGTTGCTTGGAAAATTCATTCCCCCCACAACTACAGTGAGGATCGCAGCTAAGCTCAGAAGGAACAGGGAATTCTGAGCGGGGTGGCAGATGACATCAGAGTCCCTGCTAATGAAAAAGTGCTGGGGCTGCATCCCTGCGAGCCCTGCCTCCACTACACCACTGCCTCCCCCTCCCCCTTGTAACTGGCACGGAGAGAACTGTGCTGGCTACCTCTCCACACTTGAAAAACGGAGCACGGGGATGGGGAAAGGGGGGGGGGGTTCCCAGAGGAGGGGAGGGGAGGAGACTGGGGCGGCAGCCATAGGACATATCCTATGGCTGCCCCAGCCTCCTTCCCTCCCCCTCCCCGAAGCCTCTACTAGTTGGGCGAAATCACCCATCTAGCTTAAAATCAGAGTGGGAGGCACAACACGCTTTCCATTCTGCATTGGATACCCGTAAGCCTCAGAGTGTGGAGGCTTACAAGTACCCAGGGTAAATCAGATTGGATTGCACCCTTAGCCTATATAATCCCACCTTTTCCCAACAACTAAACTGCTGGAATTTATTGGCACTATAAAACTGAGGATGACACAAAAAGAGAACCATACGTGAGGGAGAAGGCATTAATTTCTTAGTTCATTTCTGCCATGTTTGAATTGTGTTTCATAAGAAAGGGTTCACTACTACCAGTGCTGATTTGGAGGATTTGTTTTGAAATGGTAGTCCCCATATAAATTATTTCTTTTCACCAAAAACCTCCGTATTAATGCATGGTTTCATTTGGTCATCATGGATGATATGTATTAGGGCACAATCCTAACTAGATAGGTGGCCACCTCTCACATCGGAGGCAACCGCCTATCCAAAGCAAGGCAGGAGAGGCACCGGGTGATTGTTCCCTCTGTGCCTTTCCTGCCTTGCTATTTTCCGCTAGATAGTCGTTTTCGGCTGTCTAGCGGCGGCATGGGGAGGGGTGACCAGGAGAGGAAGCTGTTGTATGACACATTGGATGTGTCATACACACAGCTCTGCTGTCCCCGCCCTGAAACGCCCTCCAGCCCCGCCCCTTTTCAGTCACTCTGCGCTCCTCTTGCGAGTGCGGAGTATGTGGCTTCTCCGTGCTGCCTCAGAGGCAGTCGGTTTTCCGGGAACTGACCTCGGAGTGCGGGCTCAGAGGTTGGTTCCTGGAAATGAGCATAGGATTTGCAGTGGCAGAAGAGACAAAGGAGACAAAGGCAAAGAGGTAAGCGGGCTAGAGGAAGCCCAGAGGGCTGTCCTTTGTCCTTCTCAGTGGCTGTGAGCTCACTAGGTGCTCCTGAGAGCTCCAACTGAATTGGGGGTGTGTGGCCTGAGTACTCCCAGCAGCTGTGTGGGCAGGCAGCTTCAGTCTGTTTCCCACCTCCCAGCTGAGCTGAGCAGAGCAGAACAGAGCAGAGCAGAGGAAGCTGCTCCAGCTGGTCCAGGGACTACAGAAGCAAGCAAGCTCCCAGAGAGTGAGCGATCAGAGCGAGCAAACAGGGGGAGCAAACAGAAGTTGGCCAGGGGATTTGCAGTGGCAGAAGAGACAAAGGAGACAAAGGCAAAGAGTGGGACTCTGTTTTTAACCTCCAGTGAGTAAGGCTCAGACACAGGCTAGTCTAGAACAATCAGAAAGCTAGGCACAAAAAGGAAAACAGACTATGGAAGGACAAGACTCTCCAGTGGTGGTGACCTGCAAGGTCTGTGCAAGGTTTGTTTTCTTGCCTGAGAACAACATGACCTACATGTACAGCAAGTGCAAGTTGATCACGCTGCTGGAAGAAAAAGTAAGAGGACTGGAGCGGCGACTGTTGACCCTCCAGGGAATAAGAGAACATGAAGAGTTCTTCGACAGAACGGTGGAACTGAAGCAGCAAAGTGAAGTACAGGAGCTAGAAGAGTAACAGCAAGCTGAGACAGATGAGGGAAATGCTGAGGTGAGGAAAAATGAAGTAGAGGATACTCCTTTGAAAAGGGTGGCAATTAGGAGTAGAAGAACTGGAAGCCACTCTGCACCAGTGGAGGCAGTGGAACTAGGGAACTGTTTCCAGATACCTGAGGATGAGACTGGAGGACAGCCTGCAGAGGAAGAATTACAGGGGAACCTGCATGAGAGCGAGCAAGAGGCTGAAGGTCAGTCAAGCAGTGGTGATGAAACCAAGGCCTACAACAAGAAGAGAAGAGTAGTAGTAGTGGGAGACTCCTTGCTGCGTGGGATCGAAACCCAAGTATGTTGCAAAGACCCGTGGACTCGCCAGGTATGTAGTCTCCTGGAGGAATGGATTAGAGACGTGACTGAAGGGTTCCCTGCACTCATAAAGCCCACTGACAGGTATCCCTTTCTTCTCATTGATGTGGGAACAAATGATACCGCCAAGTGGAGCTACAAAGAAATCACGTCAGACTTGGAAGCTTTGGGAAGGAAACTCAAGAACTTTGGGGCCCAGATAGTTTTCTCATCCATCCTTCCAGTAGTCAGAAGAGGGATAGAAAGGGAACGAAAAATACTCCGGGTGAATGACTGGCTACAAAGGTGGTGCCGACAAGAGAGATTTGGATTCTGGGACCACGGGCTATACTTCCTGGAAGATGGGCTGTTGGCAAGGGATGGGTTGCACCTCACAAAGGCTGGGAAGAATGTGTTTGGCCATAGCATGAAGAAATTTATCAGAAGGGCTTTAAACTGAATCCTACAGGAAAGGGAGACGTAAAGTTGGGGGTAACAATGGACGAAGGCTCATGCGCAGCAACGGAGAGAACAGCTCTAATAGCGCCCAATAATAGTCTTCAGAAATATGTAGGAAGAATGCCAGACCATGGAGGTCTTTGATGTCTATATACTAATGCCCAGAGTATGGGAAACAAACAGAACGAACTTGAACTCTTAATACAGGAGGGAAATTATGACTTGATAGGTGTAACTGAAACCTGGTGGGATGACTCTCATGACTGGAATACAGCAACTGAAGGATATAATGTGTTCAAAAAGAACAGGAGGAACAGAAAGGGAGGTGGGGTTGCATTATATGTGAAAAATACGTATCTCTGCACAGAAATACAGGAGGATGAGCTTGGTAGCCTTATCAAGAGCATCTGGATCAAAATAAATAGAGCAAAGAATAAAAGGAACCTGGAGAAAATGAGGATGAAACTTTTGAAAAGGAAATTGCCCATGTTTCAAGGAAGCATGATGTGGGACTTCAATTTCCCTGATATTTGTGGGGAGACAAATTCTGCAAAACATGGCCCCTCCAAGAAATTCCTGACTTGTGTTGTGGATAACGTCCTCCTACAGAATGTGGAGGAAGGAACTAGAGGATCCTATAGTTGACTTGATCCTAACCAACAGAGATGACTTAGTGGATAAAGTAGCAATTACAGAAACTCTGGGGGAAAGTGACCATGGTATACCTGAGTAAAGGAAGAAAAAGCCGAGTGTAGTCAAACGCGTACCCTGGATTTTAGGAAAGCTGATTTTAATAAACTCAGAACAATGATCAGTAAGGTCCCATGGCAAGCGACTCTAATGAGAAAAGGTGTCCAAGATGGGTGGGAGTTTTAAAAAAAGGAAATTCTAAAGGCACAGTTACAAACAATTCCAACAAGAAAAAAAGGCGGAAGACAACAGAAGAAGCCAATGTGGCTTCACAAAAAGCTTAGAGATGACCTGAAAACAAAAAAGGACACATACAGCAAGTGGAAGGAAGGCCAAGGGAAAAGGATGAGTACCGGCAGGTAGCACAGAATTGCAGGGATGGCGTCAGGAAGGCTAAAGCTGAGAACGAGCTGAGGTTAGCGAGGGATGCTAAAAGCGACAAAAAAGCTTTCTTCAGCTACGTGCATAGTAAAAGACAGAGAAAAGAAATGGTGGTTCAGCTATTAAATAAGGATGGCAAAATGATAACAGATGACAAGGAAAAGCCAGAAGTGCTCAATTCCTACTTTGGCTCAGTCTTCTCCCAAAATAGGGTCTATGAGCCCCCTGGTAAAGGCTGAAGGGGCAGGATTGCAGCTTGAGATGGATAGGCATATGGTCAAGGAACACGTAATTACTTTGAATGAGTTCAAATCTCCAGGGCCAGATGAACTGCATCCTAGAGTCATAAAGGAACTGGCAGAAGAAGTCTCAGAACCGCTGTCTATTCTCTTTGAGAAATCATGGAGGACGGGGGAAGTGCCAGATGGCTAATGTTGTCCCTATCTTCAAAAAGGGCAAAAAGGAGGAACCCAGGAACTACAGACCAGTCAGTCTGACATCAATCCCTGGGAGAATTCTGGAGCAGATTATAAAGCAATCCATCTGTAAGCACCTTGACAACAATGCAGTGATTACTCGAAGCCAGCATGGATTTGTCAAGAACAAATCCTGCCAGACGAATCTGATCTCATTTTTTGATCAAGTAACCTGCCTTGTGGACTGTGGGAATGCTGTGGACATAATATACCTGGACTTCAGCAAAGCTTTGGACAAAATGCCCCATGATATCCTGAAGAACAAACTAGCTCAAAGTGGGCTAGATGAAACAACATCAGGTAGATCCACAATTGGCTACAGAATTGGACTCAAACAGTGCTTATCAATGGGATCTTCTCAAACTGAGTAACGAACGGGGTACTGCAGGGCTCAGTCCTGGGCCCACTGCTCTTCAACATTTTCGTTAATGACTTGGAGGAGGAGGTGCAGGGAATGCTGATCAAATTTGCAGATGACACAAAATGGGGTGGGATAGCTAATACCTTGGAAGACAGAAACAAAATTCAAAGTGCTCTTGATAGACTGGAGTGCTGGGCAGAAAACAACAGAATGACATTTAACAGGGATAAATGCCAAGTTCTGCATCTAAGAAAAAGAACCAAATGCACAGTTACAAGATGGGGGATACGTGGCTCAACAACACTACAAGCGAGAAGGATCTGGGAATTGTTGTCGATCACAAGCTGAATATGAGCCAACAATGTGATGTGGCTGCAAAAAAGGCCAATGCTATTTGGGGCTGCATTAATAGAAGCATAGCTTCCAAATCCCAGGAAGTACTAGTTCTCCTCTATTCAGCACTGGTTAGGCCTCATCTGGAGTACTGTTTTCAGTTCTGGGCACCGCACTTTAAGAAGGATGCAGACAAGCTAGAGAGGGTTCAGAGGAGGGCAACAGAGATGATCAGGGGACTGGAAACTAAGCCCTATGAAGAGGGACTGAAAGAACTGGGCATGTTTAGCCTTGAGAAGAGAAGACTGAGGGGAGATAGGATAGCATTCGTCAAGTACTTGAAAGACTGTCATAGAGAGGAAGGCCAGGATCTCTTCTCGATCACGCCGGAATGCAGGACACCGAAGAATGGGCTGAAGTGACAGGAAGCCAGATTCCGGCTGAACATCAGGAAAAACATCCTGACTATTAGAGCAATACGACAATGGAACCAATGACGAAGGGAGGTGGTGGGCTGTCCCACACTAGAAGCGTTCAAGATGAGGCTGGACAGCCATCTGTCAGGGATGCTCTGACTTGGATTCCTGCATTGAGCAGGGGGTTGTACTCGATGGCCTTGTAGGCCCCTTCCAACCCTAATATTCTATGATTCTGTGATATCCTATGGCCCTCTAGACAGTGTCTAGCCGTCATAGGATTGCTCTCTTAATGCCTTTAACTGATGTGCATCCTGATATCTAGATAGATTGGGGATACCCAACCCCCCTCTCTTGCCTTCTGTGTATTAAGTCTGGGCTTTTTTTTATTGAAAATGAAATTCAGAAGTAACGTTTGCCACTGTTTTAATCTCTGCTCATGTATGGCAACTGGTAATGTTTGAAAAAGGAAAGTCAGCTCAGGGAACAATTTTGTTTAATTGCTATTATTTTTCCTTCCACCTTATATTGAATTTGACCATTTTAATTTTTGCTTAATGTATTTGATAACTGGGTCGTTATTTAGTTTTATCAATTTGGACATATCTGTAGGGATGGTAACTCCCAAATATCTTAGCTCTGAAATACCAATAGGAATCCCTAAACTTTCCTCCAAGGATGACCATTGGGCAATATCCATATTCATGTACAGACTAGTCGACTTCTTATAATTGATCTGCATCCCTGCACCCCTTCCATATTCCTTCACCAACTGCATTGCCTCTTGTAAACTGGCCATTAGTTTAGCCAATGTCAAAAGTATATCATCTGCATATTGATCTTGCTTATCTGTCAATTAACCCTAACACCTTCTACCACTGAGGAATTTCGGATCAAGTTGGCAAGGGGTTCATCTGAAAGGATAAACAATAAAGGTGATAACAGACATCCTTGCTTAGTGCCCCTGGTGATTTGGATTGGCATGGAGTCCAAGCCATTCATCCTAACTATTGCCTGATTTTGGGAGTATAATTGATTTAAGCACTTAATAAATTCCCTCCCAGCAACCTTTTCTTGCTTAATTTGAAAATAAAACTCCATTCTCACATATTGAAGGCCTTGGAGGCATCCAGTGATGTTAAGGTATATGGTACATTGTTTTTGTTCCTACAGTGATAAATTATATTTAATAATCTCCAAACTTGATTGGCAATATTATGTCTTCTAATAAAATCAAATTGATGTGAGGCTATATAATGTGGAGCTATGTCACCAAGTCTTTCAGCCAGAACACTAGTGAATATTTTAAAGTCCTGATTTAATAATGTGATTGGACGGTATGAGTCTGCTAATTCAGGCTCCCTTGCCAGGTTTCCGTATTACTGTGATGCAGGACATTTGCCAGGATTGGGGTGATTGCATCCTTATTCATTATAGTATTAAAAGATTTTACAATATGTGGAACTAAATGATAGGCATAAATTTTATAGAAGGCACCTAAAAATCCATCTGTCCCTGGAGCTTTTTGTGCTTTGATCTTTTTGAGGACTTTTCGTACTTCTTCTTCTGTTATGTTCTGGTTCAAATGGATTTGGTGGTCTGTAGTTATTTTCCCTAATTTTGCTTGAGCCAATACTTCGTCCATTTCGTCTAAATTTGGGTGTCTAGAGGTACAGACATCCTTGTAAAAGGATGCAAAAATTTGGTTTATCACTTTTGAATCAAAAATCATTTTCCCATGTTGATGTTTTATAGTGTTGATGGAACTTAGGGTGACTTTCTGTTTCAGTCTGTTAGCTAATAATTTAATATTTCTATTGCCAAATTCATAAAACTTTTGTTTCTTACATTGGAGATCATTTGTTATCTTGTTTACTTCTAAAAGTCTCAATTCATTTCTTAAGTAAGGTAATTTTACTGACTTCATCATCCGTACTCTTATGTAGGGCCTCCAGTTCTTTAATTTCCACTAACATACATTGTAATTTTTGTGAATGTACTTTTTTGATATTACTTAAATCACTAATACATTTACCCCAGATTACTATTTCCATTGTCTCCTATATGAAAATACTGTTTTATTTGTGATCCAATAGTTATATGTTTCTTGCCTATACAAGAGAATGGATTCTAATCTCCAGGGGTAAGTTTTGTGTTGTTTTAGACCTTGGAAAAAATATGCTGTTACCGGGGCATGGTCTGAGACTGTGATGGTCTCCATATTGGCCTGCTTTAAAATCAGTCTGGAGCGACATGAAAATAAAATATATTGTTGAATAGCTATTATGCCTTGTGGAATAAAATGAAAATCTT
The DNA here is from genome assembly GCF_057233095.1 of Heloderma suspectum. Taxonomy (NCBI): domain Eukaryota; kingdom Metazoa; phylum Chordata; class Lepidosauria; order Squamata; family Helodermatidae; genus Heloderma; species Heloderma suspectum. Next base: position 125,381,450 of record NC_139462.1, on the reverse strand, counting down.
TTATCTTCCGGATGTTTGCACCTCCATGCATTTACCAAGTTAAAGTTTTTAAGAATATTTAAGAGAATCAAGGGTTTTACACTTATCCCCATCTGTGTCCCACCTCTGTTTATTTTCCCTGAAGTGTCCAGAGTGGGCTCAGCAGTCAAATTCAAGTTACCCCCTATTATTGTTGCCCCTGTTTCAAATTTAAATTTATCTAATAGTGTGAAGGTGCTGTACAAAAATGTGCCTTCTCTACACTGGGACAGCAAATTGCTCCTAGTGTTAACTTTTCCATCCCCAGCAGACTCCTGATAAATATATATTTTCCCCTAATATCCTTCTTCACATCCAGTATTTTAAAGTCCAGTTATCTATGTAGGATCATTGCAACTCCTCTTGAATTAGAGGAACCCTTGGCCACAATACCTCTCCCATGCCTGGAAAGTACGATAATTTGTCTGACTCTTTTTTATGATTATATTGGGTTTATTTTGCATAATTAGCCTTTGTACTTTCCTCCTTTTGGTAATTGATCCTAGCCCTTTTACATTGAAAGACATCATCTTTATTACAGCCATTTCCAGGAAGCAGACATCCTATTTTTTGTTGTGTCCCTGTGGTCACTGCCTTTTTGCAGTTACCTAGAACCAGTGGGCTGGTGTCTAACCAGTAAACTTCTCCATCTCTGCACAACTCCTTTCTGCAAGTAATTGCTCACAGGAACTACACGAGACTGATCAATTGTGGGGCTTGATACCAGCATCCAACCCTTTAACAAAAGCTCCCCACCCCTGGCCAGAAGCCTAATAACATGAAATTAAAGGTAGCAATATGCCAGTTAAAAAAAACAACAACCCTGTATGAGTCCTTCAGAAGCCAGCTTTTATATTTTTAGTGATCCAAATTAATTTTTGGCATTTCCATTCTTCCGGAATCTTTTTTCCTTTTTCTTTAATGATCTGAAGGTCCAGCCTCATGTTTTCAGGTCCACTGTGGAATCCATGGTGTTTTCTTCCTCTTCTTCCTGTTTAGACAGGAGTTCTTTGCCGGAATTCATATTCATGTGACATAGAAATTCTTTAGCCTCATGGTAATCTGTGAGTACTGTTGTTGTGTTATCCATATTGACAATTATTTTGAATGGATAGCCCCACTGATATTTTATGCCCTGATAGCCCCTTGTGAAGTTGCTCTGTACAATATATAAATGCTTTATGCCTTTGCAATATACCTGAGCTGATATCATGAAAGAATGTTATTTCTTGTTGACCATATAAGAATTTATCCCCATTGTGTGTGCTTGTCAGAATTGTGTTTTTAACTTCAAGATTAGTAAATCTTACTAACTTTACTCACTAACTTCCCCCTTCATTTTGCCCTGTTTTGTGGTTGTAATCCTGCTATCCTGTGACCTCTGTGTCCACTCTGGAAAGCATGAGTTCTGGCAGAGCTTCTGACACGTAAAACAGGGACGCAAATGGCATCCTGGATGCCATTTGTGGCCCTGTTTTTTCACGTCGCCTATCGCGTGAATTTGCGTAGCCTATCACGTGAAAGAAAAGCACGGATGCAAATGGCGTTCAGGACGCCATTTGCGTCTGTAAAGGTCTTAGTTTAAGCTAAATGCAGCCATTTACGGCTGCATTTACCTTAAACTAAGGCCTTTACAGCCGCAAATGGCGTTCTGGATGCCATTTGCATCTGCAGCCAGTCCCGTTCAGCCAGCGAGATGGCATGGCAGCCATATCGCTGGCAATCTGGAGCCAGAGGATCCGGCTGAAGAGGATTCCGCAGGGAGGCGGAGGTAAGCACTCTGTTCTGCCACAGACTCCGGGGGGGAGGGGGCAGATTGTTTAGAATCCGGCCTCATTGGAGTCCGTAGCAAAATTCTCCCTCTATCCCTAGGCCTGCGACTATAATTCTCTAAGGTGTCAGGATCTCTTCAGTCTGGGAAGCTCTGCAGCACCACCTGGGGGCCAGACATAGAAGGCAGCCTGGCTCACAGTATTTGCAGGATTAGGCCCTGGCCCTGCAGGTGCTCCCAGGTCCTCTAATGCAGACCAGCTAGGAACTTCAGGGAGCCCTATAAAGAGCTTCCTCTCCCTCTCAAACCTTTCTACAGCAACAGGAGTCATCCTGGTGGCAGCATCATGTTCCAGTTGCTTGTTCCTGATCTTTGCTACACCTTGCCAGTTATTGACCCTTGCCTGTTTGGACTCTGCTTCTGCCTCTGGCCCTGTCATGCCTTGATTGGGTCTGACCTTTGCCCAGGGAACCTCTTCTCTCTGCCTACCTCCATCCCTCCTGGTCCCAGTGTTCTCGCCAAGGACTCCTTCCACCCATGCCCCACACCTGACAGTTTGCTGTGGCCAAACCCACGCCCTGGCCAGGGCTCAGAATGGAGGTGGATCTGCCAAACATCCTGCAAACTCTGCAGGCCCAGGTCTCATCCTTGCAAGCCGGGGTCCATGCAGCCCCAGCCCCGACTCCAGCACCCCCACCCTGTTGAGCCCCAGCCACTCCCCTGCGTGATCACTTCAACAGCGAATGGAAGAATCTGCGGGGTTTCATTCATCAATGTCAGCTGTTGTTCCAGAGGTGCCCAGAGGCCTACCCTATGCAGTGCAGACAGGTGTATCTGATGGTGAGCCTATTTTCAGGGGCTGCTCTGATGTGACCCTCCCCATTGCTGGAGGCCAGTGACCCTCAGTTGGGGAACCTGACTGACTTTGTGTGGGCCTTGGAGGGCATGTTTGGAGATAGAAACCAGGCCCACACAGCACAGCTGGCCCTCCAGACCTTAAAGCAGGGGTGACAGACGGTCACCGAATATGCTGCCATGTTCTGTTGCTTGGCAGCTGACACGTTGTGGAATGAGGCAGCCCAGCGGTTCCATTTTCTTCTCGGCCTGAATTCCTCCATCAAGGATGAACTGGCCCGAGTAGACCCTCCTGCCACTCTGCCAGCATTCATCACCCTCTGTGTCAATCGCCAATCACCATCTGTGTCATTGATAATTGCCTGAAGGAAAGGAATGCGGAATGACATGATGGGCGAGTCCTGGCAGAACTTCCCTGGTTTGGGCTGGGGAACCAAGACACTGCCTCCCAACCAGAACCCATGCAGGTGGATGGCTCTCAGCATTAGTTGATGGACACCGAGAAGCAGTGGTGGCACGCCCTGGATCTTTGCCTCTACTGTGGTCGGGGGGGGGGCATTATGCTTCCACTTGCCCTGCTAAAGTCCGGCGCTAGGGAAAATGGCCTACCCTGGCAGCGTTAGGGGGAAGTCTACTGGGGTCCCCTACTTTTAACCCCCATTTTTAAAATTCCAATTCAGCTTCTCCTCCCGCAAGGCAGGCTCATCCAAGTAGAGACCATGGTAGACTCTCTGGGGCTTCCTCCAAATTCATGGGCTTGTCCTTTGTGAAGGAGTTCCATATCCCCAGTCAAGCCTACTCCTGTACCAGTGGAGGGGCTCGATAGCTCACCCCTGTTGTCCAGGCCTGTCATGCATGAGATGTGCCCCTTGGTGATGCTGGCCACTCCCCGTCATCAGGAACTGTTATCTTGCAATCTCATAAGGACCCTATATTATCCAGTAGTTTGGGGGATCCCATAGTTAAACATGACCCCACCATTTCCTGGAGCCAGCAGGCCCTCAAGTTTGAGTCTCCTCATTGCCAGGAGATCTGCTTCCAGTCAGCGTTTCTGTCCCTGGCAAGTATGGGAGCAGGGAATCCACAAGCCCCGGGAGCACTTCCACCCACATTCCATGGTACTGCTGTGGGGAAACTGCTGCCCCAAGATCCAGTCACCCTCCCAGCTCAGTACCAAGACCTTGCAGACTTCTTTGAGAAGAAGGGGGCTGAGACCCTGCCTCCACATCAGCCCTATGACTGTCCCATCCATCTGCAACCAGGTGTGGAGATTCCATTTGGGAGGGTATACTTGCTTTCAGCCCCTGAATTAGAAGCTCTGTGGGAATACCTCCAAGATAACCTGGCCAGGGGGTTCATACAGCCTTCAAACTCCTCAGCTGGAGCCCCAATCTTCTTTGTGAAAAAGAAGGATGGGGGTTACGTCCCTGCATTGACTACCAGAAGTTAAATGAAGTCACAGTCAAGAACCGGTACCCCCTGCCCCATACTCTGGAGCTCTTTGAATGACTACAGGGGGCCAAGATTTTCACTAAATTGGATTTGCAGGGAGCCTACAATTTGGTGAGAATTCGGGAGCGTGACGAATGGAAGACAGCATTTCGCGTCCGGTACGGCCATTTTGAGTACCTAGTGATGCCTTTGGGGCTTTGTAATGCCTCTTCTACCTTCCAGCAATTCATCAATTATGTACTCCATGATATGCTAGGTCATTTCATGGTGGCCTACCTGGACAATGTCTTGATCTTTTCTGAAACCCCCAAGGAACACTTCCAGCATGTCCGGCTGGTCTTGTAGAGCCTTAGGGAGCACCGACCATATGCAAAACTAGAGAGATATGCCTTTCATCAAGAAACCATGGACTTCCTAGGCTACACTGTTTCCCCAGCTGGGCTCCAAATGGACCCACGGAAGGTCCAGGCCATCATGGACTGGGATTTCCCCAGGGACATGAAGGGGGTTCAGAGGTTTATAGGTTTCACCAATTTCTACCAGCACTTCATCCATGGCTCCTCCCGCATCATCACCCCCATCATTTGTTGTTCAGTCGTTAAGTCGTGTCCGACTCTTCGTGACCCCATGGACCATAGCACGCCAGGCCTTCCTGTCCTCCGCTCTCTCCCAGAATGTGTTCAAGTTCATATTCATTGCATCGGTGATGCTATCTAGCTATCTCATCCTCTGCCGTCCCCTTCTCCTTTTGCCTTCAATCTTTCCCAGCATCAGGGCCTTTTCCAGAGAGTTTCCTCTTTGCATTAGGTGGCCAAAATATTTGAGCTTCAGCTTCAGTATCTGTCCTTCCAATGAGCACTCAGGGTTGATTTCCTTTAGGATTGACTGATTCGACCTCCTTGCAGTCCAGGGGACTCGTAAGAGTCTTCTCCAGCACCACAGTTTGAAAGCATCCATTCTTCGGCACTCAGCCTTCCTTATAGACCAGCTCTCACAGCCATACGTTGCTACTGGGAAAACCATAGCTTTGATTAGACGGACCTTTGTCGGCAAGGTGATGTCTCTGCTTCTGACTATGCTGTCTAGGTTTGCCATAGCTTTCCTCCCAAGGAGCAAGTGTCTTTTAATTTCATGGCTACAGTCACCGTCTGCGGTGATCTTGGAGCCCAAGAAAATAAAATCTGTCACTGCTTCCATTTCTTCCCCTTCTATATGCCAGGAAGTGATGGGGCCAGATGCCATGATCTTCGTTTTTTTAATGTTGAGTTTCAAACCAGCTTTTGCACTCTCCTCTTTCACCCTCAGCAAGAGACTCTTGAGATCCTCTTCGCTTTCTGCCATTAGGGTGGTATCGTCTGCGTATCTGAGGTCATTGATAATTCTCCCGGCAATCTTAATTCCGACCTGTGATTCATCCAACCCGGCGTTTCTCATGATGTACTCTGCATATAAGTTAAATAAGCAGGGTGACAATATGCAGCCTTGTCATACTCCTTCCCCAATTTGGAACTAATCGGTTGTTCGATGTCCGGTTCATAACTGTTGCTTCTTGACCTTCGTACAGGTTTCTCAGGAGACAGGTAAGGTGGTCTGGTACTCCCATCTCTTTCAGAATTTGCCACAGTTTGTTGTGATCCACACAATCAAAGGCTTTAGCATAGTCAATGAAGCAGAAACAGATGTTTTTCTGGAATTCTCTTGCTTTCTCCATGATCCAGCGAATGTTGGCGATTTGATCTCTAGTTCCTCTGCCTCTTCGAAAGCCAGCTTGTACTTCTGGTAGTTCTCGGTTCACATACTGCTAGCTTGTAGGATTTTGAGCATCACCTTGTTGGCATGTGAAATGAGCACAATTGTACGGTAGTTTGAACACTCTTTGGCATTGCCCTTCTTTGGAATTGGAATGTAAACTGACCTTTTCCAGTCTTGTGGCCTCTGTTGAGTGTCCCAAATTTGTTGGCATATTGAGTGCAGCACTTTAACAGCATCATCTTTTAGGATTTTAAACTTTGCACAAAACGTTCCCTTGAGATCTCCAATTTTCTTGAAAAGATCTCTAGTCCTTGCCATTCTATTGTTTTCCTTGATTTCTTTGCATTATTCATTTAAGAAGGCCTTCTTGTCTCTTCTTGCTATCCTCTGGAACTCTGCATTCAGTTGGATATATCTTCCCCTTTCTCCCTTGCTTTTTGCTTCCCTTCTTTCCTCAGGTACTTGTAAAGCCTCATCAGACAGCCACTTGGCTTTCTTGCATTTCTTTTTCTTTGGGATGGATTGAGTTGCTGCCTCCTGAACTATGTTACAGACCTCCGTCCATAGTTCCTCAGGCACTCTGTCTATCTGGTCTAATCCCTTAAATCTATTCATCACCTCCACAGTATATTCATAAGGGATATGATTTAGGTCATACCTGAATGGTTGAGTGGTTTTCCCTATGTTCTTCAATTTAAGCCGAAATTTTGCAATAAGAAGCTCATAATCTGAGCCACAGTCAGCTCCAGGTCTTGTTTTTACTGACTGTATAGAGCTTCTCCATCTTTGGCTGCAAAGGACATAATCAATTTGATTTCGATATTGACCATCTGGTGATGTCCATGTGTAGAGTCGCCTCTTGTGCTGTTGGAAAAGAGTGTTTGCTATGATCAGTGTGTTCTCTTGGCAAAACTCTATTAGCCTTTGTCCTGCTTCATTTTGTACACCAAGGCCATGCTTGCCTGTTATCCCGGTGATTTCTTGACTTCCTACTTTAGCATTCCAATCCCCTATGATGAAGAGGACATCTTTTTTTGGTGTTAGTTGTAGAAGGTGTTGTAGGTCTTCATAGAACTGATCAACCTCAGCTTCTTCAGCATCAGTGGTTGGGGCATAGACTTGAATTACTGTAATGTTGAATGGTTTGCCTTGGATTCGTACTGAGATCATTCTGTCGTTTTGTTGCAGAACTCAGAGTCAGAGAGTCTACGGAGTGAAGGAAAAAGAGTTTCTTTATTTAACGCGCGGGCTTAAGGCTGGAATCACTTCCAAAGAGCCAAAAGCCCCAATTTACATCAGCACATTGTTTTTATAGACATTGTGACACATAGGAAACGGCTCCTCCTCTCCCTCCCGTGTGGGGTTGCAGTCCTCAACATTTCCTCTCCTAGCACCATTGTTTATAATACAAGAAATGGGTTATAGGGTAGCCATGATAAGCAGAGAACAGCAGAGAACATGATATACAATTCTATGACCTTAGCCTTTGTTGACAAGATAAGAAATTCCTGTGTCTCGTCAGCTTCCAAACATATATTTCAGAGAGCAAGAGCTCAGCAAGAACATGAAGCATGAGACTGCATGAGGCTACTTAGTCTGACCCCCGATATGGCTGCTACATTCCCCCCTTAAATGCATAATTTCATTACAATTATAGCATTTCTGATAAGCGAATGCTCATAATAGTCTGAAAAGCACTATACTAAACTTTTTATAACATACATATTACTTAACCTCTTGTTGGGCTATTAGAGCGTAGCGGGCAGCTGTTTTTGTGGCCGAGGCAGTAAACAGATTGTTTAAGCAACGCATAAACCAGGGAGTGCAGAAGCATAACAGTACTCTTATTAATGCCACTGGTATGATCAGAACAAATAATGCTTTGAGCTAGCAAAGATCTGGAAGCCAAGAGGTTAACCAATTTAGCCAATTGTTTTCTTATTGTTATGTTAGCTATTATATTATGCATGCAGATTATTGATTTGAACATCTACAGCATTACTATTATTAGTCAAATTAAATGATGGAGGAGAAAAAGATTAAAAAAACCTGTTTGCAGGTATATCTCTTGGCAAACAAAAATGTTTTACTCTAGTGATGTTAGCCAGGTGAAGCCAGTAATTATCAGCGAATCGCTGGGACAGATTTCCCTCTTTAGGGGCAGACCCCCCTTTTTCACACCTTATTAAGGAAACACAATGCAACACTACTAACACTACAACACGCATGTTTGATTTTCTTTGGGATCTGACTGTACACTGGGCAGCTATTTACCTGGCAAGCTGCAGTAGGGTCTAGTCCCCTTCTTCAATTCTCCCCAGTTGCAGGTCTGACCGTACGCAGGGTGGACAGTCTCCCGGTGTGCCCACAGTAAGGTCTAGCCTGAGTTTTCTTACTGCTTTTTTAGAATAATTTTTAAAGGATTTTCAGGATTTCTGTTCACAGTCCATTCCTCCCCTCTCGCTCTCTTCACTCGTGTCTAATGTATCTAGGGTTTAACTCCAGCTACTTTTATAGCTGCGGGGGTGGAAAGTATGACAGTTTTTAGTCTTCTCCACTTGAGAGTTAAAGGGTTATTTTTTCCACTTTTTAACTCATACTTTAAGTCTTGGTTGGAAAGGATGAACTTCTGTGATGGGAATTGGGGGCTTATTTTCTAAGACAAAGCGACGCTGGGCTTGAAGAACTTTGCCCAGTGTTTGGACTTCTTGTTTAAGGCTAACGTTTGCTTGCTCTTGATGCCACTCTAGTGTCAATCATGAAGTCAATGTCACGGCCCCTCACAGTGGCAGTGACTAGGGGCTTCTCGGGGCTGAGATTAAGGGGGCCCGGTTTGTTTTATTTAAGACTTTTGGCTTTAGCCACTTTAATGAAGTGGGCTTCTTTATACATTTTTATAGACCCCTGCTTTTGCTAGTTTGGTTGCCAACCAAGCTGTCTCTTCTCCCTCGCCCGTTCTGGCTCCTTTGGTTTTCTCCTTTGTGTATTTGATTTATTTTATTTGGGCATTCATGCCACCAATGTCCATCTTGTCCACACTGGGCACACTGTGCCTCTGTTTCTGCTGGGTCTTTTTTCATTTTTTCATCCACGTCTTCTTGGGCCTCTGGGTCGAGGGGGGTATACTGGCGATAGGCATCTAAAAGATGCTCTAAGTACGCTCTGGGGCCTCGGTGGCACCTTGCAGCACTTTAGACACTTTGGTCATATTAACTGACTTCTTCATACCTGCCTTTATGGCTTTTAACAGCAGGGTTGTTTTTTTATTTATTTATTTACAAGGAGACTTTATTGGGTAACTTACAGCACACAGGCATACCTAATGGTTGGATCAGACAGCTTCTCTGAACCACGAGCTATTGGGCTAAATGGGTTTTATACCATACATGTTACCCGTGAGGCAGCACAACACTGTAGCAGAAATCAGAGTCAGAGAGACCACGGAGTAAATAAAAATGAGTATTCTTTATTTAACGCGCAGGCTTAAGGCTGGAATCTTTTCCAAAGAGCCAAAAGCCCCGAGGCATAGCTACACATTACTTTTATAGAGATGATGACACACAAGTGACCCTTTCTCACACTCTCTCTCCTGTGGTTTTACAGTTGGTACAGTTGTTTATAGTATAGGAAATGGGCCATAGGACATTCTATCTTGAGAACAAGGATACAGTCTTGCAGTAAGCAAAAAGGCAAAATCATGACTGTGTTGTACAATTCGGCTTGCTGACAGGGGAAGTCTCTACACTGCTGTTCCTGCCAAACTATGCTAGCTCAGCAAGAACATGAGACCACTTAGTCTGACCCCTGACATGGCTGCTACATTCCCCCCTTAAATGCATAATTTTATTACAATTATAGCATTTCATTACACAAGTAGACATCTCGGTTGGCAAGGCATAACACAGGATTTTTATGGCAACTTTCTTATTTAATATCTTGTTGAGCTATTAAAGCATAGCGGGCGGCTGTTTTTGTGGCTGAGGCAATAAACAGATTGTTTAAGCAACGCATAAACCAGGGGATGCAGAGGCATAACAGTACCCCTACTACTGCTACTGGTAAAATCAGAACAAATAATGCTTTGAGCCAGCTGAGATCTGGAAGCCAAGAGGTCAAACAGTCGAGCCAATTATGTTGCTCTATTTTGATGTCAGCGACTATTTGGTGCAGTTTGTTGATCTGTTCATCTACAGCATTGCCATTATCAGTTAAGTTAAAGCAACAGAGCTTTTGGTGTGTCTCACAACCCAAATGATGAAGAAGGAAGAGGTAATCTATACCAGCTCTATTTTCTAGAACCGCACCTCTTAGATCACGCAACTCTTTATTTAACAATGACAATGCTCGTGAGGTGGCATTTATGCTTTTGGCTAAGCTGCAAGCTAACCGGTTGATCTCCAGACCATCAGCCAAGGCTAAACCTGGAACCCCAACCAGTGACATTGCTAAGGCCAATTTTTCTGAGTCAGAATATAACTGCACATGACTATTACAATTTTTAGTTAGTTGGAGTGCTCGAGGCTGCCGTCGACGGATTTTCTTGGGCCACAGGGCACCAGTTTAATTGGCACCAGTTTAATTGGCGGCTGAGGCAACATGGATGGTTATTAGACAAGTTGGCAGGAATGAATGACCAAGTGCGGGAACTACATGTTTAAAACCATCCATGAGGCAAAAGTATGTGGGCATCATTAAAAGATACGTTTTGAATTTTATTACAGTGGAAGGGGGCCAGGGATAGCTTTATATTTTCTGGAAAATTCTTGACAATTAAGCATTCGTGCACACGTAGTATTTGCTTCAGCAACGATGGGGGTGCGTAGAGTGAACTCTGTAGGGGGTAGGATCTTTGCAACCACGCCCCAATTAGCATTTTGGGAATAAGTTAAACTTACACCATAAACTCTTAACATGGTATCTTTTTGAATTTTCCCAGGATGTCTACAGACAGGTATTAGGCAAGAGCTAATAAGCCTGTTTGCAGGTATATCTTTTGGTAAACAAAAATACTTTATCCCAGTGATGTTAGCTAAGTGAAGCCAGTAATTATCGCAAATTGCTGGGACAAACTACCTTCTCCAGGGGCAGGCCCCCCTTTTTGCACCTTATTAAGGAAACACAATGCAACACTACTAACACTACAACACGCATGTTTGATCTTCTTTGGGATCTGACCGTACGCTGGGCAGCTATTCACCTGCAGTAGGGTCTAGTCCCCTTCTTCAATTCTCCAGTTGCAGGTCTGACCGTACGCAGGGTGTGTCCACAGTAAGGTCTAGCCTGAGTCTTCTTACTGCTTTTTCAGAATGATTTTTAAAGGATTTTTAGGATGTCTGTTTACAGTCCATTCCCCTCCTTTCGCTCTCTTGACTCTTGTTTAATGTACACGAGTTCATAGCTGTGGGGGTGGAAAGTATAACAGTTTTTGGTCCTCTCCATCTGGGAGTCAAAGGGTCATTTTTCCCTCTTTAACTCATACTTTATCTCCTGGTTGGAAAGGATGAACCTCTGTAATGGGAATTGGGGCTTATTTTCTAAGACAAAGCGACGCTGGGCTTGAAGAACTTTGCCCAGTGTTTGGACTTCTTGTTTAAGGCTAACGTTTGCTTGCTCTTGATGCTGCTCCAGTGTCAATTATGAAGTCAATGTCATGGCCCCTCACAGTGGCAGTGACTAGGGGCTTCCCAGGGCTGAGATTAAGGGGGCCCGGTCTGTCTTATTTAAGACTTTTGGCTTTTAGCCACTTTAATGAAGGGGGCTTCTTTATACATTTTTATAGACCCCTGCTTTCTAGTTTGGTTGCTAACTAAGCTGTCTCCTCCCTCGCCAGTTCTGGCCCCTTTGGTTTTCTCTTTCATGTATTTGATTTATTTCATTTGGGCATTTACACCACCAATGTCCATCTTGTCTGCGCTGGGCACACTGTTTTTTTCTTAAGAATCTTCTGCCTCTGCCGGGTCTTTTTCATTTCTTCGTCTACATTTTCTTGGGCCTCTGGGTCAAGGGGGCATACTGGCAATAGGCATTTAAAAGACGCTCCAAGTACGCTCTGGGGGCTTCGGTGGCACCTTGCAGCACTTTAGACACTTTGGTTATATTAACTGACTTTTTTATACTTGCGGTCATGGCTTCTAACAGCAGGGTTTGATACTGGGTGAGGCGCTTTAGCCCCGCTTGTGTGTTGGGAGAGAGAAACCTCTCTCCCTCTCTTGCTTTTTCTCTCTTTTGCTGATCTGCCTGTATTGCAGATCATGTTTCAAACTTTTTATATAAAACTTTCCGCTCTATGCACCAGCCTTGTCTTTTTGCAAGTTAAACTCACTTACTTAAACTTTTCTGCCCTACACTAGTCTCAATGACACACATTTGGGATAGGCTGTTTTTCTCTTTCTAGTTACATTTTTTTTTATCTTAAAGAACTATTACATTATTGTGGCTACTTTATCCCAGGTAATAAGCTTCACGCACAATCAGCTGCTTTTAATTTACCCTGGGGGCAACTATGGCCACGCTTCTTTTCTACAAATGTTTTCTCTTTTTGCTTCTTGCCTCCTTTTTCTTCTTCTTTTATCTTTTCTATCTGTCTTCTACTTTCTCTATTCCTTCTTTTGTACTTGGCTTTGTCTTTCTCCTTGTCATCCATTGGGAACCACACTTAGTATTATTTGGAGTTGCAACTAACACTAATCTGCAAATATCACATATATTTTATGATATTTAAGAAATCATAAAATATACACAACAAACTTTTTCTGCAATTTAACACAATGAATGGAAAACACTTTTTGCATGGTAAGGCATGATGGAGCAGATCCAGCAATTATACTGCTCTTCTGGCTGGAAGCTCAGGGCCCATTAAAATCAAGGGACGGGCATACTCACACACGCAAAGAGTTTTAGGTCACCATTTTTGCATCGGCAACTCTATGCTGCATGAGTTCTGGCAGAAGGAAATCTAAAAGTTATAGATCAAACTTAGCCTGCTGTACACTGAGCTGACTACAAACACAGACACACGGTCTACAGCAATGAGAGTTCAAGTTTATGAAAAGCTTCACAGCACTGTCCATGGAAAGTCTTTGACAATTCAAAATTTTAGTCCATGTGCAGAGTGTCTCTAAAAAGCCCAGATGATGGAGCCAAACAGAGAAGGCTCTGGGCAATGAAGATGAGATGTTTCCAGCAACGGCTCCCCACTTTTGCATCAGTTTAAAAAAGGGGAAGTGTGGCCCTACACCCCTTCTGACAGACAAGGGCCTTTAACTTTTTAGCAAGGCCTCTGTCTAAACAGAGCGGCACAGCTCAGCTCTCTAGCCGTGACGCTTTAACCTGGGCAACTCCTCTGTAAATTTTATTTTACTCCCGTCAGGTTCTCACAGACATCTTTTCTAGCTTCTCTGCCTGCCAAGGCCAGACCGGCTAGGGAGTTGGGTGACTCCCCCTGGCTTTGAGAACACTGACGGAGATAAGCTCATACAGACTTTGACATTTTAAAAACTTACTCTTTTTTCTCTTTCCTTTAATCTGGTACACGAAAGCAAAGTGCCGAAACTCAGGACACTGGGGGGGTGATGGGCATCGCCTTATATTTGCATTTTTTTCAGGCAGCCATTAATCTTCTTCGGGGAGGCGGTGGGGTGATTTGCAGGACTTCAAAGGCAAGCTTCCCAGTTTGTTTGTATTTGTAAATCCCAAGCTTAAAACAGGACACGATGAGGTACAGGGCAGCCAAATCTTTGCTTTGGCACAGGCAACAAATAACTCAGGTTAGCTTTCTTCGCTGGGGTCTCAAACAGGAAAACAGTCTTAATTTAAAGTTGTAACATCACTGACAGCGTCAGCCAGCCAGCTACACAGATTTCACTGTTTTTCAAGACAGTTACTCCAATATCTTCTTTTCTTCTCAATCAGGTTGGGTCTCCCAGCTTACACAGTTTATTGCAGCTTCCAGGAGCATGGTAGTAGCGTAATTTTGGCTTGGCCAGGAACATGCTGTCTGGTTTCTCGGTCTCTTCAGCACACACACTCAGGCAGTCCAACACTGGACACTCAAATCAGTGAGATTTCTTCATTGCAGGGAATCCCACGGCTAAAGCTTAATGGTCACGCTCTTCAGAAATCATATAGCTGATGGTCTACAGGCTCTATGAAATTCTAGGACAGTTCAAAGCTAAACACGGCTACCTTGACAGAGATCTTCATCATGGTCTCTCCGCTTCATTCAGCCTTGGGACCGTCCTATGGGCATGGCACACTTTCCACTCGAAGAGGGGTCTAGCCTGTGCCCTGGGGGCTGATTCTTCACCTTTATTTCATTTTGCGCCTTCATCTTCTGGGTCTTCATTTTCAGTTTCCATTTCTTAGGGATTTCATCTCAATTAGGCGAGGTGATGATGTTGCACAACTCAGAACGTTGTGGGCAATTCTCCTGCTGCCCTCCCGGCGCACTAGGCTAATGGTTACTTCTTCAGCCTCACACTCCCACGCTTCGTCAAAAGCCAGGCTGTCTTGAAACATTTCTCTGATTAACAGCTTCAGATCTTGTTCTTTTTTTTTCTCTCAGCTCGACCTTGAGCTTTTTTGCTATTTCCTCTCTCTATTCTGAATCCTTTTTAAAAAATCTTTTTCCTTTTTTTTTTAACATACATCTCAAGGGGGTGCAAGTCTTGCTTCCCCCACCTCCCATAGCCTCTCTCCTAAGATAAAGACAGACACAAGGAGGGAAAGGGGATTGGTCAGTGAGTAAGGGGTCTCACTGGCCGACACAAAAGGAATTTCACACCACGCACTTTGCTACTGGCCTGGGCACCCGGACGGTCAACGGTATGCATCAGAAATCGCAGTAGCCACTCACACAATCATCAATCTCTCCACTGCATCCATATGTCCCTGCCACCCACTTTTCCCACTTTTCACCAGAGCGGAAAGCGGCTTCCCCAGCTTCCTCAGCTTCCTACTGAGTACTGGCGTGCTGGGTACTGGCGCCCGCTCGGGGGGGTGATCAGGCCCCCCTTCTACTCGCAAGGAGTAGGTTCTTTTCATATACGTATACTAACACTGACCTTCTTCATAAGGCGGGGCCCTCTTTTTTTCTACCCAGTGGCCTTTCTCCCTAAAGGCGGGGCCCACTTTTACTCCATACTTGCCTTACTCCTGAAGGCTTCCAATGTGGGTTTCAACTCAATTGCAGCTGCGATACAGGCAGGGCTCAAGTTCTTTCCTCCGCTTCCCAAGGTTCTCTTGCTGCTCGCTGCCGTTTGGGCGATCCCGGCACAGGCTCCCTCCCGTTTACCCGACAAAAAGGTCGGTGGCGCCAAGAAAGGGAGGCGTGCACCGAGCTCTCCCTCCCGGTGCGGCGATAAAGAGCAGGCAACTGCCACCTCTCTGTCTCAGAGCCTGCCACACCCGAGTCACGGCACCATTTATGTAGCAGAAATCAGAGTCAGAGAGACCACGGAGTAAAGAAAAATGAGTATTCTTTATTTAACGCGCGGGCTTAAGGCTGGAATCTTTTCCAAAGAGCCAAAAGCCCCGAGGCATAGCTACACATTACTTTTATAGAGATGATGACACACAAGCGACCCTTTCTCCCACTCCCTCTCCTGTGGTTTTACAGTTGGTACAGTTGTTTATAGTACAGGAAATGGGCCATAGGACATTCTATCTTGAGAACAAGGATACAGTCTTGCAGTAAGCAAAAAGGCAAAATCATGACTGTGTTGTGCAATTCGGCTTGCTGACAGGGGAAGTCTCTACACTGCTGTTCCTGCCAAACTATGCTAGCTCAGCAAGAACATGAGATCACTTAGTCTGACCCCCGACATGGCTGCTACACTAGCATTTACTAGTGTACTAGTAAAGCATAGTGTACTAGTAAAACACTAGCAAGCATTTTTAGCATAGGCTAGAAGTGTTTGGTTCTCAGGCACAGCTTTCTGTAAACAAACTTCGCTTCCCAAGCAAAGTGCTTGATAACACTTTCATTCATTAGTATGGGAAGAGAAATCTCTCTCTCTTTCTTTTGCTTTCTTTTTCTTGCTGATCTGCCTGTATTGCAGATCATGTTTCAAACTTTTTATATAAAACTTTCCTCTCTATGCACCAGCCTTGTCTCTTCATTTGTCTTTTTCAAGTTAAACTCACTTACTTAAATCTTTCTGCCATACACTAGTCCCAATGACACACATTTGGGATAGGCTCTTCTTCTCCTTCTAGTTACATTTTCTTCATCTTAAAGAACTATTACATTATTGTGGCTACTTTACCCCAGGTAATAAGCTCCAGGCACAATCAGCTGCTTCTAATTCACCCTGGGGGCAACTATGGCCACGCTTCTTTTTTACAAATGTTCTTTCTCTTTGCCTCTTGCCTTCTCTTTCTTCTTTTTCCCCCCTTCTCTATCTGTCTGACACTTTCTCTATTTCTCTGTCTTTTTCTACTTGCCTCTGTCTTTCTCTACTTGTCTTTGTCTTTTCTCTTGTCATCCATTGGGAACCACACTCAATATCATTTGGAGTTGCAACTAACACTAATCTGCAAATATTACATATATTTTCTGATATTTAAGAAATCATAAAATATACACAACAAACTTTTTTGTTTCCCAATGAATATGTTATTAAGTGGGATATCACATTGCAACTAGATCTTCAGCCATGTTTCCCAAAACCAAAAAGAGTTTCAAGTGTGCTTTAACGTAATTTACACATCTGAGCTCTGAGAAGGTTTGGGTCTGTGGCATGCTGCCCATCCTAACCATTCTTCCCTGCAGTAATTCTCATTGTGGCCAATAGGTATTACTCCCAAGGTAAGTGTGAATAGGGCTGCAGCCTTAGGTTAGTTCCTGGTTTGGTTTTGTTTTTACAGAAAGTAATTTAGAGTTCCATCTTCAGTGCTCAAGTTAGACATTCTAGAGGCTGTTTGGACAGTTTGCCACTGGGCCTGTTCAGACACACATTGGGAAAAGGTGGTTAGGCTTATCATGGTGCATGGTGGTTACCGCTAACCATTGTGAGTGCCACTGCCACACGTGCAGGTAACCACCCTCCCTCCCACAGGAACCTGCAGTCCTCCAGATGGGCAGCCATGCATCCCAGCAGCTTTTGTGCTGTCGGCCATGTTGGTGATCGGTGCTGCTGGCCATTTTGGTGCACAGCAGTGGCTACTGTTGGCCATTTTAGTGCTTGGCAGTTCAGCAGCTGTCTGCCCCCTGTGCTGCGGCACATGGCCCCGTGTACATCCTGCAGCATGGACTCACATGGTCTGAGATCCGTCTTTCCTGTTCCAGAGGCCTATAATCACTGCTCACTGCCATAATCCACCACCCTGATCCACAGTGCATTCAAGCATCCCCTGCGGTGCAAATGGGCACAGGGGGCCATTAGGAATCAGCTTCCATTGCTTCTGCTGACTGTTTATGCCAGTGCTGGAGTCCATGCTGCCTCTGCAACCCAACCCCCCAACCCAAGTTGCAACCCCCCAACCCAAGTTGCAACTCCCCAACCCAAGTTGCAACCCCCCAACCCAAGTGAGACAGTGGTCCCCCCTCTTGGTGAGGGAAACAGCATGACACAGTGGTGGCCGCACTTGCACTGCAGCCGTGACAGCATAATAGGTGACATAGGGGCCCCCACCCTCTTCACAGGTGCTGGCAATAAATCCTTCCAAATATGGGATGGTGGCTGTATGTGCAAGTTCAACCCCTGCTATTCGAAAAATTGGCCAGCACGTACTCAGGCAATCTTCTGCTTTGCCTCCTAATCCCTCCCATATTCCCTGCTGGGAGACCACCCCAGCACAGAATACATTACATGTTACCAAGAAGTGATGTATTCATTTGTGAAGCTGCTGCATGACAACTACATTCAACTGGTCTAGCTATGATTTACTGTGAAAGCCATAAAGTAAGGATAAGGCACGTAATTGGTTTTGCGATGGGGCAAGCCCATGTTAGGGAGCATCTCAGGAGCTGGATTTCTGTTACAACCAGGGGAAAGCAGGAACGGTTTGTATAGGCATCAGGTCGCAAAAATCAATATGCAATGGGCAACCGGCCACACCACGGAATCACTTGGAATCAACCTTGACAAACCCATGTGTAGTGATCCCAGATCCAGTCAGCAATAGCAGTGCGTATCCTATATACATCGGCTTGGGGGCCACCCACGGGTGCTGGATTCTGTGGCTGCAGGGCACCATCTCCACCCATGCCTTGCACCTCTACAGCATCTGCATCCACCCCCAGCCCAGGTAGGTCAGAGTGATCATACAGCAGAATGTCCTCACATGACTTGCAAATGTTGTGCAAAATGCAGCATGCCACCTTCACATCAGGAACAATGTCCTTGTCCATTTTTAGAAGGGTGTAGAGTGATGGCCACCTAGCCTTCAGCCACTCAAAGGCATGCTCAGCTGCGAGTCAGGCTTGATTGTGGTAGTAGTTGTAGTTCTGTTGCTTGGGCAGGTGTGATTACCGGCTGGGGGTCATTAGCCAGGTCTGCAGTGCAAACCCTGGGCCCTTCAGCCACCACAACTGCTGCATCTAACGTGCCTTCTGCCTCCATAGCCACTTCCATCATCTGCTCCTCGAGCCAGTTGAACCTTGCTGTACCTGTGCTAGGCACATCATACATGTGGAGATGTGTAGCAGAGGACACAGCTGACACAGCATGTTGCTGCGTGTCCTGATGGTGGTGCCGCCGGGCAGTAGCTGTGTAGTGCATTGGTGTCTTCTCTGGAGTTGGTCTTCCTCATTCGCCTCTTCAGCAAGTAGAACTTGCAGTAGTGCTTCGCAAGCTGCTGTCAGCTGGAGCTCCATGGCCACCTTCTCCTCTTTCAGGGAATCCTCAGTCTGCGCTTGGCAGAGTAGGAGAGGGAAAGGGGGGTGGAGCTTTGGACTTGGGACAAGGTGTGCGATTAGCGGCAACAAGAAGCAGGGGGCCATTGTTAATGGAGTTAGGGTTATTAGTGAAAACTCAGCGAAGCTCTGGATAGACAACATGCAAGCAGGTGTCACGAAAGCATGAGAGCCTGGCAGCAGTTTCACAGAGACACCTGGGGGATACTTGCAGCACTGCTATGCACTCTGTGCTCAAGGCGACACAACACTGCGCCTACCCGCAAGCTCATGGCTTTAGCGCGTCTTCTGGCCCTCCATGCTAGCCCATTCAGATGGGACACACGTTGCAGTAATGTGCAGTCTGGGGAATTTGAAGCAATATTGCCAGTGTAGTGTAGTGGTGAGAGTGACGGACTGGGAGCCGGGAGATCCGGGTTCTAGTCCCCACTTGGCCATGGAAGCTCACTGGGTGACTTTGGGCCAGTCACAGACTCTCAGCCCAACCTACCTCACAGGGTTGTTGTTGTGAGGATACAACGGTGAGGAGGAGGATAATGTAAGCCGCCTTGAGTTCCTTGCGAGAGGGAGAAAGGCGGGGTATAAATGCAATAAATAAATAAATAAATATTGTTGCCTAGAGGCTGGACGTGGCCTTGAGGTTGCTGATGCATAGACGCTCCTGTAAAGGGCCATTGTTAGGCAAGCATTACAGGGGAAGCATGTTAGTTGCATGGGGGAATGACCGGGGTGGAGGTGGGGATTGGCGGAAGCATTGAGGAATCTGGGGTCATGCGCAGTGCTAACTTGGACTGTCTCCCCATAAAGTGCTGGAATCCCCAGCCTTTTCTGCCAAATGGTGCCATGGACAAGGCAATTTGGCGCAGAGCTCTCTCAAGTGGTGGCCGGGGGGAGGGTTCAGTGGACATGCAGGCCTAGCCACAGCCCCAGGCCCAAGATGTTCAGGGTGAAGGGCATCTTGGGCCTGGGGTCAGGGTGTCCAGGTGCAGGAGGAATTGGGGGAAAGGGTTGGGGTGGGGGGAATGGGTAGGGCATGTATGGTGCTGGCGCAGGCTGCTGTCAGGCTAGACATGGGATAGCAACTGTGAAGTTCACTAAGGCATCAGTCTGTTATTCTATTGCAGCAGCATGTGCAGCCATCGCTCTTTCATAGATCTGGTCAGACACTCTCATGCCATCCCTCACCAATTTGCCAGAGTCACGGATGGCCTGGGCACAGGACTGGATGTCATCACCCATGGTGCGTGATGTCCACACAGAGATGAGCCATTTGCTTGCCTATTGCTTGCCCTCTTACTCTGCTGTCTCCCTGAAGAAGGCATTGCTGCACTCCCTGGACCTCTCTGGTGGCAACGAGGTCCTGAGTAACTTGATTCCTGTCTGCCTGGTGCTTTTTCCATGCTCTTGCTGCCTGTGCAGCCTCGGATAGCACTGCAAGCTCCTCTTTGGTGATTAGGTTGCCAGCGCCTGGGTCCACGGGTGGCAGATGCCCTGCAGGAGGCTGAGCTGATGGTGGAGGGGGCAGCTGCTCTGGCTCTCCCTGCTTGCTGTCTTCCTCCTCTGCCAACTGATCCAACCCTTTGCAATCTGGTTCAGGGACTGGTGGGTTCTCAGGCAGCGTGGGCGATGGCGGTGGGGAGGGGAGTCTCACTGGTGGCAGCAGGCCTCCGCGTGGCTGCACCTGTAAGAGATGCTCCTATACTGCTGCCTCTAGTTCCCCAGCGGTCCACCAGTGTTGCTCAGAGCACCCATCAGATGTCAGCCAAGGTCCAGAAGGGTGTGCTGTGCTCTCTCTTGCCCCTCTTCCTCCATTAGTTCCCGGAGGGAGACGGGCCACAGGGGCTGCCCAGGTATGGTGTTGTCCTGTGTTGCCAGGGGCAGATCCTCTGGCATATCACCATGGCCTCTGCATTTAGGTAAAGCTGGCACCGCCCTTATGCATGGGCACCTCTGTCGCTTATACTGGGTCTTGGATAGCCCCTCTAGTGGGTCTTGGGCCAGGACCGCAGGGCTCTGTCAGTGTGGCTGCAGGCTTGGCACAACTCACTTTCCCAACCCTGGAGGAATGGGAATATCAGTTTGAGATGGCTGGGGGTCTCCAGTTGAGGAATGGTGTGGGGATGTCCCAGGAGGGGTTTGTCTTCCAGCCATCGTCAATCTTGGTCTGAGCCTGGGTGGCTGAGCAGTTGGCATGCCACTTCCCACACAGTATATCCAGGGCTGACATCCCTTTGGTCAATCAATATGTGAGCTAGGTCATTATAGAAGGGCATAGCGCAAGGACTCACCCCAGACCATTTATTGTAGGTGATCATTTCCTTGAACTTCTTCTTAAGGGCATGAAATTTCTTCTTGCACCATAGGGGTGTGTGGATGTATATAGCCTTCTGTGGGGACAGGGGCAGGGATGGGAAAGCATGCTGATTACAAGATGGTCTGGGCATGACTGCAGTTCTGTCACCATTTGGCACTTACTTATCACAAGTACGCTTCACAGAGTTATGTTTATGCCTGGGAAAGCTGTGAGCTCAAGGACGCGTTGCTGATAACAGCAACTCGGGTTCACAAACAGCTGCATCATATGTTGGTGGGCAGATCTCGACCAAAGGAGATCTGCCTCCACTGGGGACAGGCCATCGCCATTTCCCCCCGCCCTTGACCACTTTCAGTGGAACCGCCTTCACAGTCAGAAGGCGTGGTGTTCACAGGAGAAGCATATGCCCCTAGTGGTGGTGGCCCAGGGCATAAGTGGCCATGAGCCGCAGCTCTATGCTTGCTTCTCTGCTGGTGTGCAGTGGGCTGTTGCCAGGAGCGGCATATCAGTGGGCTCATGGCAGCCATGTCATTTGCTGCTAGGCAGATCCTGACCATAGAGAGAGGCTACTCTTTCTTCGGCCACTTTTGCTACAGAGTTCTATGGCAGCTGTCGATTAGCCACTGCGGCACGCCAGACATAACACTATGCCATGGTAGAGCCCATTAACCATCTTGCAGCAAGTGGTTACTGAATGTGGTTAGTCTGTGGTTAAAAAACCACCATGGTTGGTGGCTCTGACCTCTGGTCAGTGCAGTTCCAGACCTTGATTCTCCACTTTTTGTTATCTAGACCTCGCTGATGCAAAGAAAACGTTGACAACATGTGATAGATGCAAAGCTGTTGTATGGTCATGAACTGTGGAATTTGACTCCCAGTGTAGTTTCCAGTGTATCAGAATCTTAGAAATTCTTGTTTCATTCTCTTAAAAGAAGCACTTTCTATCATTCATGGATATGGCTGTAACTAGGAAGTGTAGGAAGTATATGTTTTCACATACACACCTATTCTGTTGGAAAGCCATTTAGTGTTCCTGCATTTTCACTACGCATTGAGAAGCAAAGTAATTATAATCCTGGAATTATTCAAAATTCATCATTACAAAACCATGTGGTGGGCCTGGATCATCCTCAGATTGTCTCCTTGCTGGGAATGTACCATAGTCTTGCCATGAAGGGGTGGGGGAGGGAAGGATTTTATTTTCATGTGGAAAAGCTGAAGAAAAAGGAGAAGGCTCTTCATACATGCCTATGTAACAACGTGAAAGGGTGCTGAGGCCTTAGCTCAGTTGTAGGGTGCAGAAGGTTCTACATTCAATCCTTGTTATGTCCAGCTGAAAGGAATTCCAGTGGCAGAGCTGGGAATTCGGACCAGAGAGTCACTACCAGCTGGATTAGACAGGACTGGGCAAACTGGACCAATACTTATTGCCTAGGATCCA
The DNA here is from genome assembly GCF_057233095.1 of Heloderma suspectum. Taxonomy (NCBI): domain Eukaryota; kingdom Metazoa; phylum Chordata; class Lepidosauria; order Squamata; family Helodermatidae; genus Heloderma; species Heloderma suspectum. The sequence goes on along the minus strand of NC_139462.1, from coordinate 125,358,991 downwards.
TCCCCTCTCCCTCCAACCAGAGGGTAAGTTGGTTAACAACCTGGCTTGCTCTCACCTTTCTCTGTAATGTGTGGACTTGAACTGAGCCCTTCAGAGCCATACATTTGAATGAGCACCTGGGTTGCAGATACCTCTGGCAGGAGTGCTTTGCTCCTCTTCACCTGTGGACTGATCCTCAAGGATTTGTATGTAGTGGATTAAGGACTTGTCAGTAGACTAGATTACCTTGAAGTACCACATTGGCTTGTCTCACTGTATTTTCCTCTACTTTATCAGTCTCTGAGAAGGCAAAGGTCAATCTTTCTTAATGTCACAGCTGGCCAAGGTCCCACACAGCTCATTTAGGGTTGTTCTGTTTATAAGAGGATGTGCACATGTTGTCTGGACAAGTTCCTGTCCATGGTACATGCTAAGCTATATATGATAGGTAAGGTTTTGTGACAAAGCTTTAACAATGCCTGTCAGGGCATGATAGACATCTACAAAATTATGCATGGTGTGGAAAAAGTGGATAGGGAGACATTTATCTCCCTCTCTCATAATATTAGAACCTCGGGTCATCCCATGAAACGCATTGGTGGGAGATTCAGGACAGATAAAAGGATATACTTCTCCACTCAGCGCATAATTAAAGTATGGAATTCGCTACCACAAGATGTAGTGATGGCCACAATTTGGATGGCTTTAAAAGGGGGTTGGACAGTTTCATGGAGGACAAGGCTGTCAATGGCTACTAATGATGGCTATATACTACTTCCAGTATGAGAGGCAGTATGCCTGTGTACACCAGTTGCTGAGGAACTGCTATTGCTCTCATGTCCTACTTGTGGCTTTACCAGAGCCTGCTGGACTAGGTGGACCTTTGGTCTGATCCAGCAAGGCTCTTCTTATGTTCTTATAGTTGTGGCCCATAACTGATTGTTGCTTTAATATGCACAGCCTAAATGTATTTACCTTGATTTCAGAAGCACTTACTTCCTAGTAAGAGACGAGATACATGACCAGTGTAATCACATGTTTTGACTCTTGCTGAGCTGCACAATTTTGGATTGCAACAGGGAGATGCCATGTTTCAATATTCTTGCATATTAAAAAAAGAAAACTTCCTGTGCATAGAACTTTCTGGGCACAGGAAGTTGGTTATAAAGGAGAAAATTCAAACATATGCTCCCCAACCTACAGACTGTTCAATGGGTGTCTTCCCAGAATTGAAAGAGGCAAACGTTTTGTATCAGTTGATTGTGATGATCATGGGGATGAACCCATTGTAAAATTGTCTTTTGTTCCATTCCTTAGACTGACTCGGCCAAGCTTTTCCAGCAAACTTCCTCTGATCCACTCAAAGTCTTGAGCTGGCTCCGAAAAGATCTGGAAAAGTGTGCAATTGGAGTGCAGAATGTGCTGAATGCCAGCAACAATGCAGGTGGTGCAAAATCAAGGGAGCCGTCTGTGGGGAGGCAAACCATTCCACAACGCAATGTGCATTCTCCTGGTGGTTACAGTGCCTGCGATGAGGAATTCAGTGTGAACGTCAGCTCCAATAGGGGCTCTCCTAGCTTTCACCTGGCAATGAAGGCTGCTTGTCAAAAGGAATCTAAAGATGAAGAAAGTGATAGTTCTACTTCACCCAACACTAATCCTGATCCAGATGAAGTCTCTTTTTATTGTAACAGGCTTTCTAACCTCGCCATAGCAATGGCACGCAAAGAGATGAATGACCGATCAGATGGCAACAACACATGCATACATAAGTCAGTTTTTGCTGCTGCGGGGGACCATGGCCACAGGTCTATTGGAGTGGGTACAGAGGATTGCAAGCCAAATCTATCCAGGATGTGTGAATGCAAATATGAAGAAAATCCCAATTCTAAGAAGAAAACTTCACTTTATTACAAAGAAGAAAACACTGAAATACCTAACAAGAGTGAACCTTTCAGAGATGAGACCAAAGGCTGTAGCCATAGGAAACGCTTTGGTCCAGATGAATATACCAACTCATTGAGTAAAGGAATATTGGTTTATGCCAATAATGTGGTTTCAGATATGATGGTCTCTGTTATGAAGACCATGAAAGTTAAAGTGAATGACTCCAACATAGCTTGTGCTGTGTTGAAAAAGGTACTGCTGAAGCACTCCAAGGAGGTTGTGTCTGACCTGATAGATTCCTGCATGAAAAATTTACATGATGTTACTGGAACACTCATGACTGACTCTGACTTTGTTTCAGCAGTGAAGCGGAGCCTCTTCACCCAAGGAAGCCAAAAGGCCTCTGAAATTGTCCAAGCCATGCTGAATCGGTTGCATAATGCTTTGATTGTACAAAAACAGGTGAGCGAGAAGGCCAAGTCTCAGAGCATGGCCTTTGCAAGTGTCAAGACAGGTCCAGGGAGTGATGCAAAGACACAGAACATGAGGTTTTCTGCCACAAAAACAGAAACACTTAAAGACAAGGAAATGACATGTGCAGAAACAGTTGGCAATCACATCATAAAGGAGGGCCTCACCATGTGGCACCAGAAACAACAGAATGACAATGTAGGATCAAGTCCCTTGTCATCAAAGGCTGTCTGGAATTCAGAAAATCAAGATTTTTCTAACCTTTCAACAGATTCCTGGGCAAGAGACCTGATCGTGACAGCATTACTGCTGATACAGTATCATCTCGTCCAGCAGGAGAACGCAATGAAGGATGCAGCTGAAGGTGGCAGGACCAGCAAGGCAGCTGGCACAACTTTGGGGTTTATGTCTCAAGAAAAAGCTGGCAGTTTACTAGCTTCATCGAAACAGTTTGACTCATTAAAACAAAGTGATGATGAACAGTCTGAGATGAATGCTGAAAATGATATGTCAAGCGTTGTAGTAATGCTCATCCAGAAGCTCATCAATGAGACAGTCAACAAATTAGGAGGAAATGCTGGGACTTTGATGGCAGATGAAGCATACAGGAGTACTTACAAATGCCCTGAGGGACCAGGGCCATCAAGCCTTTCAGAAGTAGATCATTCCTACGAAGAAGCTATATCTGGACTAACCAAAATGATTCTGGATCAATTTGATGTCAACAGGAAGGAAGGAGGCAGTGGGCCATTCATTGACAACCTAGTGGATACAGTGACCAAGTTGTGTCTCATGATAGCAAAATACAGCAATCCCGAGTCAGGTCTTGGAGATATAGGAGATGGAGAAGATGCCAGTGGCCCTATGTATTCAAAGGGCACAGAAACTGTGGAAAGTCGAATAGGGTCAGGCGAAGACACTGCATCTGGCCGCAAAGTGGTTGTGACCAACCAGAACGCTCCTGAAAACATTCACAACAAACAGCTCCAAGCCATCCTTCAGTGGGTGGCAGCCTCTCAGTTAAACGTCCCTGTGTTGTACTTCATGGATGATGATGAAGAGACCCTGAATAAGGTAAACAATGAAACATTTGGGGGGGAAATGTGAGGGGCATTGAAATGGGAGAGTATTTAAGTTCTGCATGTGTTTTTAAAAGGTTCCATTTCTGTTCTTTTCTATTTCCTTGATATATGATAGGTAATTTTCAATATCTATTAGTGGTCAGGGTAGGGATGTTTGGGGAGGGGCTCTTCCCCCTTGGATTACCGTCCCTCTTGCCCATCCACTCCCCTTTGCTCCATCCTCTGTCATCTTTCCTGTTAAAGCTCTCCGGCTGCTCCAGTGACTTCCCTGGTAGGCTGTAGGCCGTTCCGTCATTGCTCCTCCACAGATGTTCCTGCACATGGTTGAGGAGAGGCAGGGCATGCCAGAATAGTTTGCTGGTGCAATCCCCAACTCAAGGCTTCAGGAAAGGGGTGGGGGCAATGTGTCTGAGACATTCCTCCACCCCTCCTCCCCTTTTGGAGTCAGATCTCCAGCCTTTTCTTTATCACACTGTCTTTGTTGTTGTTCAGTCGTTCAGTCTTTACCACATATGTAATACTGAATCATGGCAAAGAGGTAGAAAATTAGGAACTGTCTGTTTTGTATGAATAGATTGATACTATTTGAATGCTATCAATATTGCTAGAAATATAGAGCCTTGAGGCCTGAGTTAAAAAGTTAATAACAGTCACTGTGAGTATGAGGAATTGGACTGGGACTGTAGCACCTGCATGCGGATCCAGGGAGTATAGCTGCACCCTGTGTTAATACCGTTTATGGGGCCAAATCGTTTTTAAGATATTGGCAGCCGGTATTAGTGCTACACAATACATCAGGCTCAAAGCCAACCAAATAAAATTAATAATGCATATCTATGATGGCGCTAAACTAGAATGTACTGCACTTTAGAACAACAACAACAAAAATAGAGTGGAATTTGCCAGACATTGACTGGGTTCACACGGCATGACAACCCACCACGGGCAGCCAGCCATGATGGGTTGTCATGTTATCCAAATCAGGCACATTTTCTGCGTGGTAGCTTATTTTTTGTGAACAAGCCACTCTGAGAACCCATGGCTTGTTGTAGGGCTGTTTGTGCTCATGGTGAGTTGTCGTGTTGACCAAATCTGGGAGAGCAATTTCATCATGGGTTGCTGGGAGGGTGTGGGAGTCCAAAAAAGGGGTGGAGTCTGATGGACTCCCCCTTGTCCAGCCTCCCGGACCCTGCTTGCCAAGCCCTGGGGTGCTGATGGACCCAGCCACCAAGCACCCTGTAGCCTTGGGAGGAGGCCAGGGTGAGAGCACTGGGGGCTGGCTACGCCAGGACCTGTATTGTCTCCACTGGCTGTCAAGGGTTTCCTTAACAGACAGCCTGGGAAGGAAGGGCCTTGGCGGCACCCCAGTACTCTCACCCTCACCCCCTCTCGAGGAGGCCACGGCGAGAGCGCTGGGGGCTGGCCACACCAAGGACTCAGCAGTCAAGCCCTTGTGCGAGGGCCCGACTGCCAGAGTCCTTGGCGTAGAGAGGAGTGGCAGCTCCTGTGGCTTGGCGGGCAGGGCAAGCAGGGAGGCTCACCGAGCAGGTCTGGGCCACGCAAGCTGGGGCGGGGGCATCTTGTCTAGCTGCTCTGCACCCCGGACGGAGATGGGTCTGTCTGTCTCTAGGCTACCGTGCCGCTTGGCAAGAGCAACAAAAAAACCCCATGCCCCTCTCTGTGAGCTCGCCAGTGCTGCCTCGAGCCTCCCTCAGTGAAACGGCACTTTGGAAGGACTGTGACTTGTTTGCCACCTTAAAAAAAAAAAGGTGTTCCAGAATTTCACAGATGAGGTTGTAATTCTTTTAAACATGTTTTTTTGGTCAGTCTTTCGCAAATGTGTACTTCGGCTGTCCGATATGTATAGTCTTGCCTGGTCAATTTCCTTGTATGTTTCAGCTGTCAAAGGGAGCTTGTGAAGTGAAGTAGGTAAGATAAAAGGAAACTGACAAAATAAGCCTGCATATAGGTGAATTTGCACACAGTTGTGAAGGACCAGGGAAGAAATAATAGTAAGAGAAAAGTGGGATCCAGTAACTCAATTCAGAAGCACTGAAAATGGGGCGGGGGGGGGGGAAGGTGAACAGAGTAGGTACACCAAAAGGGTGAATATCTCCCCCTTGGCAATGTCATCCTCCCGCTTTAAGTATTGAACTGACACTTCTCAGTGTCCTCCACCTTTTCAACACTTCCCTGGGTCTCCAGCTACTCCTTAAAGGGGATATATTAACTCCCCCCCCCCTACTTTACACGGCTCCTTTTTGGAGCAGTTACTGCTGGGGTTACTGCGCTTCAGAGGCACAGCACTATGTTAGACCTTGTTCAGAAAATTCAGCTTACAGAAGTGTTCCAGAGTTAAAGACATCAATGTGGAAAAGGTTACTTTAGGAATATAGAAACCAGAATAAAGTCTCCAGCACTGATTGGATCTCACAGAACCCTTCAAGGACAGAGAATGAATATAAAAAAGAAACATAGCAATTATATCAGGAAAGCTAGAAATTCATGGGAAACAAACACTTTTAGGGTGCAATCCTAAGCATGTTTAGACAGAGTACATGTGGGTGGGAGACCCATGTGGGTGGTCTGCCCCAGATGACTGATGGAATCAAATGGATTTCTCAAAGCTCTTGGGGATTTTCCAGCGGAGAAAGCTGGTGAGCCAGCCAAGGCCCTAGTCTCACTGTGGAACAGTGGGAGGTGGAGGGCCATTGACTTGATTGCAGCTGAGTGCCTCCTCCGGCACTGTGGAGCCTGCTCTGCTCCTTGGTGCACTAGGGGGCTGCAGTCAATGTAGCTGGACGTTGGCTAGAGCACAAATGGTGCAAGACTCGAAGAGAAGATGACTGAACACGTTCTAGAGCACATAATTGTGCCTACTGTGTAGCAGAAGGCTTAGTTTGCTGCCTCCATTGTGTCCTTGAGTAGCCTTCCAGCAGAGCTCTTTCAGATGGTCCAGGGACTGTTAACTCTCGCCCCAGTAAATGCGGCCCTGGTCCCCTCAAGGATCCACTGTGACCTTTTTGCATTGCACTTTGAGGACAAAACTGCTTACCTCCACAGCAAACTTGATACTGTTATTAGTGCATCTCCAGTCAAGGTGTCTGATGCCACCATCTGCCCAATTTTGTGGGATCAATTTCAGTTGCTGCAGCCTGATGACATGGACAAAGTGCTTGCAGCAATGCAACTGACCACATGCCCTCCCAATCCTTGTCCCTCCTGACTAATGAAAGCTAGCCGAGGGGGTATGACAAGGGCGTCCAGGGTGTGGTGAAACCTTCTTTCCGGGAAGGGATGGTTTCTGCTGTCCTTAAGGAGGCAGTAGTGTGACCACTTCTGAAGAAGCCCACTCTGAATCCAATGGTATTAGTCAACTACTGCCCAGTCACAAATACCCCTTTCTTAGGGAAGGAACTTGAAAGGGTTGTGGCGGAACAACTGCAGGGACTCTTGGAGGATACTGATTATCAAGACCCATTCCAGTCTGGATTTTGACCTGGTTACAGGATCAAATCAGCCTTGGTCACCCTGATGGATGACCTTTATCAAGAGAGGGACAGGGGGAGTGCAACCATGTTAATTCTGCTTGATCTCTCATCAGCTTTTCTTACCATTGACCATAGTATCCTCCTGGAATGACTCCATGGGCTGAGTATTGGAAGCACTGTGTTAGTGATACTTGTCCTACCTTCAGGTTCAATTTCAGACAGTAACAGTGGGTGACCATTTCTTGGCTCCTTGGCAACTGAGCTATGGGGTTCTGCAGGGTATTGTCTTATCCCCAGTGCTGTTAAACACCTATATGAAGGCGCTAGGAGCAGTCATTTGGGGATTTGGAGCCAAGTGCCATCAGTATGCTGAGGGCATGCAGCTCTGCCTCCCTGTGACATCTAAATCAGGTGAGCCTGTGCAAGTCCTGGATCAGTGCCTAGACTCAGTGATGGGCTGGAAGAGGGCAAATACACCGAAGCTGAATCCTGTGGGTAAGTGGTTGCTGGATCCAGGGGATAGGCTTATTGCCTGTTCTGGATGGGATTGCACTCCCTCTGAAAGATCAGGTCCATATTCTGCGGGTACTCCTAGATCTATCACTGTCGCTGGAGGCTCAAGTGGCCATGGCAGCTCAGAGTGCCTTTTACCAGCTTCAGATGGTTTGCCAGCTATGGCCTCTCCTGGACAGGGATAGCTTGGCCACAGTAGTACAAGTGCTAGTAACCTCAAGACTGGTTTACTACAATGTGCTCTATGTGGGGCTGCCCTTGAGGCTGGTCTGGAAGCTGCAGCTAGTGCAGAATTTAGGGATGGGGGAGAATTTCTCCCTGAAACTTCGGGGGGCCGAGTGCCAACGCATTCGGTTTTCCGAAGGTTGTTCGGGGAGAAATTCTCCGCCCCCCCCGCCCCCCCCAGATGGGACTTACCTTTCACAAATGTCCCTCTCGGCGGCGGGTCCCGGCGGCGGTTCGGCAGGTCTTCGTCAGGGGCGGGGGCGGCAGCCGGTCTTTTGACCGGCTGCCGCCGCTGCCATTACAAGAAAAGTAAAAAAAAAAACAACGCCCCTGTGATAGGCTACGTAACGATTAACGTAGCCTATCACGGCTAGATTTGCAAAGTCAGCCGTGATAGGCTATGTTAATCGTCACGTAGCCTATCATGGGTGACTTAAAAAAAAAAAAAAACACGTACGGCTAATGGCAGCCCCCATAGGGAGCCGCCATTCGTGTTCCTTATTTGGTCCCTGTAGTCTACGTAAATCTTTACGTAGACTACAGGGACCAAATAAGGAACGCGAATGGCGGCTCCCTATGGGGGCCGCCATTTGCGTACGCGCTTTTTTTTTTTCCCCAAAGTCACCCGTGATAGGATACGTGATGATTAACGTAGCCTATCACGGCTGACTTTGCAGATCTAGCCGTGATAGGCTACATTAATTGTTACGTAGCCTATCACAGGGGCGTTGTTTTTTTTTTCTTTTGAAGTTCGCGGCCGGGGAGACGGGGCGCTTCTCCCCGGCCTGAATTTCGGCCGGGCGAGGCAGGAAGCCTCCCCCCCCGGCCTGAATTTCAGCCGGGCGAGGCGGGAAGCCTCCCCCCCCGGCCTGAACTTCAGGGGGAGCAGCGAAGCGCCTCCCCCCCACCACCAAGCAAGCTGCGAGACCAGGTAAGTGACTTTCGTACATCCCTAAATGCAGTCGCTCTGCTGTTGTCAGGAGCTGCCCCTTTTCAAAATGCAATTCCTTTGCTGAGGGAACTTCATTGGCTGTGTATTCACTACTGGGCCAGGTTTAAGGTTTTGGTGCTAGTGTATAAAGCCTTAAATAACTTGGGACCAGGATACCTGAGAGAGCGCCTTGTCCCTTATCAACTTGCCCAGTCACTGAGGTCATCAGAAGGCATGCTCCTGGTGGTTCCACATGGACCTATGGCCTGATAGGAGTCCACCCAGAGAGGAGCCTTCAGTGTGGTGGCCCCCTTTCTATGGAACTCCCTGCCTCTGGAGGTCAGACAGGCACCAACATGGTGTTGGTTTTGGTTCCTCCTGAAAGCATCTTTATTTCAAGAAGCCTTCCTTGATTGACCAGCCATGGTTTTTATTGGTACTGTTTTAAAAACAAATTTTTAATATGGTGTTCTATTTTTATCTTTTATTGTTCACCACTTCGGAATCTGTCTAGATGTGGAGCAGAATATAAATGTTGTAAATAGTTAAATAAATAAAAAAGGCTGACAATTTCCAGCATTTCCCAACCACCTGGGGAATGCTTGGAGCTGTAGAACTTTTTTCTTCTAAACATGCATAGAATTGCACCCTCAGGGAGACAGATTCAGTGGTATCACAGTATAGTCAGAGTTGTACCCTTGTGAAATGAAGTACACCTTCAAAATGTATTTTCATGCAGGGCTTAAAGTCACATTTGTAATATCAACGTAAAAACTTTCACAAGCCAGAATGTATGTATTACAAATACTTCATTACAAATTACAAATATTACAAATACAGAAGAAGAGAAGACTGAGGGGAGATATGATAGCACTCTTCAAGTACTTGAAAGGTTGTCACAGAGAAGAAGGCCAGGATCTCTTCTTGATCATCCCAGAGTGCAGGACACGGAATAATGGGCTCAAGTTACAGGAAGCCAGATTCCGGCTGAACATCAGGAAAAACTTCCTGACTGTCAGAGCAATACGACAATGGAACCAATTACCTGGGGAGGTGGTGGGCTCTCCCACACTGGAGGCCTTCAAGACGAGGCTGGACAGCCATTTGTCAGGGATGCTCTGACTTGGATTCCTGCATTGAGCAGGGGGTTGGACTCGATGGCCTTGTAGGCCCCTTCCAACCCTACTATTCTATGATTCTATAATTCTATGATTCTGTATTTTAACAAAAACCTGATTGGTGAAAATCTGTTTGTTTGTGGGATTTATATCCCACCTTTCACTACAAATACCTTCAAAACCACTTTAGCAATCAATAAAAGACAATAAACATGATATCAAAACTAACAATACAAGGACAAAGGTAAAAGCAGCCAAATTAGCAGCTAAGAACAGTGGCAAACACACAAACACACAGGTCCTCAAATATCATAGAAATATACAATCATAGAATAGTAGGGTTGGAAAGGACCTACAAGACCATCGAGTCCAACCCCCTGCTCGATGCAGGAATCCAAGTCAGAGCATCCCTGACAAGTGGCTGTCCAGCTTCATCTTGAATGCCTCCAGTGTGGGAGCAGCCACCTCCTCCCTAGGTCATTGGTTCCATGGTTGTATTACTCCAACAGTCAGGAGGTTTTTCCTGATGTTCAGCTGGAATCTGGCTTCCTGTAACTTGAGCCCATTCTTCCGTGTCCTGCACTCTGGGATGATTGAGAAGAGATCCTGCCTTCCTCTCTGTGACAACCTTTCAAGTACCTGAAGAGCACTATCATATCTCCCCTCAGTCTTCTCTTCTCAAGGCTAAACATGCCCAGTTCTTTCAGTCTCTCCTCACAGGGCTTTGTTTCCAGTCCTCTGATCATCTTCATTGCCCTCCTCTGAACCCTCTCCAGTTTGTCTGCATCCTTCTTAAAGTGCAGTGCCAGAACTGGACACAGTACTCCAGATGAGGCCTAACCAGTGCTGAGTAGAGGGGAACTAGTACTTCCCAGGATTTGGAAGCGATGCTTCTATGAATGCAGCCCAAAATAGCATTTGCCTTTTCTGCAGCCACATCACATTGTTGGCTCATATTCCGTTTGTGATCGACAACAATATCAAGATCCTTCTAGCTTGTTGAGCCATGTATTGCCCATCTTGTAACTGTGCATTTGGTTTCTTTTTCCTAGGTGCAGAACTTGGCATTTATCCCTATTAAATGTCATTCTTTTATTTTCTGCCCAGCTCTCCAGCCTATCAAGATCACTTTGAATTTTTTTTTTGTCTTCCAGGGCATTAGCTATCCCACCCAATTTTGTATCATCTGCAAATTTGATCAGCATTCCCTGCACCTCCTCCTCTTCCTCCTCCAAGTCATTAATAAAAATGTTGAAGAGCACTGGGCCCAGGACTGAGCCCTGCAGTACCTTGCTCATTCCCTCTCCCCAGTTTGAGAAGATCCCATTGATAAGCACTGTGTGCGTCCGATTCTGTAGCCAATTGTGGATCTACCTGATGTTGTTTCATGTAGCCCACTTTTAGCTAGTTTGTTCATCAGGATATCATGGGGCACTCTGTCCAAAGCTTTGCTGAAGTCGAGGTATATTATGTCCACAGCATTCCCACAGTCCACAAGGGAGGTTACCTGATCAAAAGATGAGATCAGATTTGTCTGGCAGGATTTGTTTTTGACAAATCTATGTTGGCTTCGAGTAATCACTGCGTTGTTTTCAAGGTGCTTACAGATGGATTGCTTTATAATCTGCTCCAGAATTTTCTTCTTCTGTTGTCTTCCACCTTTTTACTTGTTGGACTTATTTATAATCATGCCTTGAGAATTTCCTTTTTTATCAACTCCCACCCATCTTGGACTCCTTTTCTTGTTAAAGTCACTTGGCATGGGACCTTACTGATCATTGTTCTGAGTTTATTAAAATTGGCTTTCCTAAAATCCAGGGTACATGACTGGCAACACTTGGCATTTGCTTACTTTAGAACAAAGAACTCAAGTATAACATGGTCGCTTTCCCCCAGAGTTCGTGTAACTGCTACTTTATCCACTAAGTCATCTCTGTTGGTTAGGATCAAGTCAAGGATAGCCAATCCCCTAGTTCTTTCCTCTACTTTCTGTAGGAGGAAGTTATCCACAGCAGAAGTCAGGAATTTCCTGGAGGGGCCATGTTTTGCAGAATTTGTCTCCCAACAAATATCGGGGAAATTGAAGTCCCTCATTACTACTACACCGTGCTTCCTTGAAACATTGGCTGTTTGCTTTTCAAAAGATTCATCCTCGTCTTCTCCTTGATAAGCGTGTACGAAACCCCACTTATCATGCTCCGCTGGGGTCCATGGGGGGGGGAGGCGATCTGGTCCTCCCCCCAGAATCCTCGATGGGCGGGAGACGATCCAGTCCTCCGCCCCCCCGGAATCCTGCCCGGCTGGCTCTGCTGCGCAGCCAGTCCGCAGAGCCGCTAGCCAGGCCGATCCACAGCAGGGCATCCATCCACTGCCGGGCTGCTGTGGACGCAAATGGCATCCTGTGCAGGGGACGCCATTTGCGTCCCTATGCTAGGCCATGATGGGCTACATATATATTTATACGTAGGGGACGCCATTTGTGTCTCTGCTTTAGCCGTGATAGGCTACGTAAATATATACACAGCCTATCACGGCCTAGCGTAGGAACACATTTGCAACCGCAGCAGCCCAGCAGCGGACGCACCAGACGGCCGACACAAGGTAGGTCCGTTCCGGGGGATTTTGGAGGTGGGGGGTGGTAGTCCGTTCTGCCACGGACTCCGGGGGCCGGATTCTTCCTCACTGGAGTCTATGGCAGATTTCTCCACCATCCCTACTCCTTGATTGGGTGGCTGGTAGTAGACTCCGACCACCAGGTTCCTTTTATTCTTTGCTCCATTTATTTTGATCCAGATGCTCTCGATGGGGCTACCAAGCTCCTCCTCCTGTCTTTCTGTGCAGAGATATGTATTTTTCACATACAGTGCAACCCCACCTCCCTTTCTGTTCCTCCTGTTCTTTTTGAACAAGTTATATCCTTCAATTGCTGTATTCCAGTCATGAGAGTCATCCCACCAAGTCTCAGTTATACCTATCAAATCATAATTTCCCTCCTGTATTAAGAGTTCAAGTTTGTTCTGTTTGCTTCCCATATATTCCCCAAGTATAATTAAAAGCACGAGAGAAGAGGACTTCTTTTGGTTTCTAAAGTATCATTAGAGATTATGCCAAGTGAATATGTCTATGGAGGGAGTTTCATAGTGGGCACTACTGCAGAAAAGGCTCTCTTCAAGGTAGCTAAAAGCTTCCACATGAAAATGGTCAAAGCTATAGAGACTTTCAGCACATTCAGATCTTGCTGTTATAGAATTTCCTGTAAGGTTGGCTTAGGCTGCAGTCCTCTGTACACTTACCTGGGAGAAAGCCCCACTGAACACAGCAAGACTTGCTTCTGAGTAAACATGCAGATAATTGCTCTGTACGTTTGGTATCCTCCATAGTGTGTAAGTTTAATTATATAATTATGGAAACTTTAAAAGGATATTTTAGAAATGCATTCTTTGGCATCCAGTCCATCTTAACTAACTTTGTAGAATCTGCCTGCCTCAGCATCACTTATTTTATTTCCACAGTCTAGAAATGAGTGTGGATTCTGATGTAACCAAAATGACACCATCCACACTTAAGAGGGAGGTATCAGTAGAAGTACAAAAAATCTTTAGAAAAAAACCCTAAAGGGAGAACCCCCACCCCCAAACAGCCCAACAAGGAATGGTTGTGTTCAGTTTCCATAGAATGCTTACTGACTGTGGGTAGGAACACAAAAGTTTGTGGGAGAGGGAATAGAACAGAGTATCCTAAAAAAGGGTATGGCTGGCTAACAGGAACACTGAATAAGGGCAGTCCACGCTGCAGTATTTTGTTGCAGATCCTGTCTTCATGATAATTCAACAGTGAATATCCCCATAGAAGTCAATGGAAACCTTGTTTTCTGCCAAATGAACTTCCTTCCTTGCCTCTTCAAACTCAGCATCTTGGCTCTAAATGGAGACTGTGCCCAGCCGCCCCGCCCTTCACACATTTGTTGCTGGGTCAGCAGTGTAATTTATAAGACAGAAGGATCACGTTCCCCGCTTCTGCACCATGCACCTAATGGAGCATATGATGTAGTAGGTACAATTTGTGCAATCTGCATGTCACTTTTAAAAAAATCGTAATAATAATTGGGCCTCTGCCTGAAGTGTCCACATGTTGGAGGAGAGGGGCGCACACCTGTTTCTCAATTGTAATAATTGTACTGCTACCCAAACAGCTCTTTGCTGAGGAGGGACAGTAATAGGCAAGTAATGCAAATGCTTTTCCCTCTGAAACTTTCCAGTAGAATAAATCAATAACCCCCTCTTGACATTGTTGCTGTTGTATTATGATTGTTTTGCTTATTTATTACATTGATAGCAATCAGCCTGCTTGCAAAGTGTCCAGAGATTAAGTTAATAATCAAAGAAAGTACAAGCACACATGGAGTTAATGAGTTTTTAACGTATCTTTAGATCTCGGTTCTTCAGATTTTTTGTACACATAGTTGTTGTACCACTGGTTCTGAATGATAGGAGATATAAAACTGAATCATCTTCCCCTAGTTTAGGAGTATGCCAGCTTTTAGATTGCACACAACTCTTCCTTCAGTGAGTTGAGGAATAATGGAGCATTAATATTCAATAATCTTGGTCCCGTAATATATGTCTATTTCAATATATCTCTGTTATAAGCTTATACCTATTTGTACAAGTGTAACTGTCTTGGCTTGCCCCAAAGAATCCTCAGAATTGTAGTCTGGCAAAAGTGCTAAGACTCATTTGTTAGAGATCTGTAGCCCCCCTTCACAGAATTATGGTGCCCAGAGTGCCACCATTTTTTTTTATTTATTTATTTCATTTATATCCTGCCTTTTCCCCCCCTTAACAAGTTTAAACAGGTTTAATCTCTCTCTCTCTCTCTCTCTCTGTGTGTGTGTGTGTGTTAGTGTATAACTTGGATATAGATATATCCAAGTATCTCTCTTCCTCTTTCTGCTTGATTGGCCAAGTCTGTGTTTCCCATCATAATTTGCTTCAGCTTATAGTTGTTACACTGAAATTACAATATTGTTACATTTTAATTACAAGATCTACGGCAGGGCTTCCCAACCTTTTTTGAGCCCATGGGCAAATTTGGAAATTAAAGAAATTGTTTTCCACACCACCACAAAATTGCTGTTGTTGGGGCCTGGCTAGACATGAAGGAAAATTAACTTGCCCAAGAAACTGAATACAAGGCAGAAGTTGGGTCTGAGCATTAAATGCTAAGCCACATATTTGACTTCACATAGCACAAAAAACTTCCCACTGTGCAGAAGGGAAAATTATGATGCATAGAAAAACACATCCACAGGCAAAACACACATCAGAACAAAACGAAAACCAAAAAACTCACAGGCAAAGCACATACCCCCCAAACCAAAAACAGGCAGACTATGCACACCCACAAGCAAAATGCATGCACACACACCACGCACACATACATACACACACACACACACACACACAAAATACAGGCAAAACACACACACAAACACACAAAATGTGAGGTCCAAAGGGATTCTGGAGAAAGGAAAGGAAGATGGTGGGCACCTGGAGCCCACTTCACTTTCAAGTACTTCCAATGTATGTTCTTTAATTTTAAGAAGTTGGGACGGTAGCAGGCACCATGGCAAGTATTTGGGGGGCCGCAGTGGAAAACACCTGTCAGTACTGGGGACAAAGGACATTTCTATTTCCCCAGCTTTATGTGAAGAACAGCACTCTAGATCCCCAATTCTGTCCTGCCTCACAATGATTCTTCCTCCCGGTGCTACTTCTAACGTTTTCTTTTTCCTACAGTTTGGCATTGGTTAAAAAAGCCTTTTTAAAAGGTATTGTTTATTTTGGAATACACTGTGTATTGTATCTGTAAGGTATACACTGTGTAAGGTATTTATTGGTGCTTTGACTGATTTGTCTGAATTGCTCAGTGCTTCTTTTTTCAAGATGAACTGGATAAAAATAGACTTGAGCCTGCTCTTATGTGCATGGGCCCGCCTAGTCATCCAGATTGTCCCACGCTTCAGTTTCATAGGACTGGCTCATGCAATCAGAGAATCAAGTGGTAATATCTCACCGGAGGCTGCTGGTAATACCACTGCAGGTGATAGTACAGGCTACAGATGAGGACTGCGGGTATAAATCCTCCATCACTAAAAGAAGCAGCAGTTCCTTGAACATAGGAACTAGAATATCAGGAAGAAGGCTAGACAGAATCCTTCACTATGACACACTATTTTTATTTTTTTTATGGAAGGAGTTGTGGTTCATCTTCATGGTCTCTGTGCATCACACATACGGGCCCTGTGCCTACGTCGAGCCTTGATTCAGGAAGCTTCTATAGCTGAGAAAGTTTAGGTGGGAACCCTTCCCCCACGGTCTCAGTGCACATGTCCCTAGCGGATTCCCTCTTATTCCCTCAGGTCTCTTTTGATCACCATTGCATGCGCCTCATAGGGCAAGTTCTTTTGTAGTTTCACTGTTTCAAAGTGTTTTTTGACAAAAAACTGAGGTTTTCTTTTTTCTTCTTTCTTATTTTTCTCTGTCTCCTTATATTTTAGTTTCTTTAATTTTTTTCATGACTTTCGTGATTGCCCTCACGGGCATATAGCCCTAAGGGCCCCCTCTCGAAAGTGTACCCACTACAAGGCAAAACTGCCACCCTCAGACAGGCACTCTCTCTGCCTGTTCTGCCATGGTGAAGGGCATGTCATTGAGGCTTGTCCGCATTGTAAAGCCCTCTTGAAGCAAATGAGAAGAAACAGGTCAGATCGACTGAAAGGCTCACTTTGGAAATGGCTGCTGGAATCTGTCGAGGAGCCTAAAGATATGCCAAATCCACCAATCTCACCCTCACACAATCCGCCTGCTGCGCAGGAACCTGCTCCAGTGTCATCATCCCTCGGGATCATACTTTCCTGAGTACACAAGATTCCCCCACTCTGGGCCGATCTTTGACACATGGCAAAAAGACTAACAAAAAAGGCAAAAGTCTCTAAGCAGGCCTGTCTGTCTTCTTCACACTCAAAAAAGAAGAGAAATACTTCTTCTGCTGAGCAGAGCAGAGCAAACTGCTCCAGCTGGTCCAGGGACTACAGAAGCAAGCAAGCTCCCAGAGAGCGAGCAACCAGAGCGAGCGAACAGGGGGAGCAAACAGGGGGAGCAAACAGGAGTTGGCCAGCGGAGTTGCAGTGGTTGAAGAGACAAAGGAGACAAAAGAGACAGAGGCTAAGAGGTAAGTTGGCTGCAGGAAGCCCAGCGGGCTGCCCTTTATCCTTCTGTTTGGCTGTGAGCTCACCAGGTGCTTCTGAGAGCTCCAACTGAATTGGGGGTGTGTGGCCTGAGTACTCCCAGCAGCTGACTGGGCGGGAAGCTTCAGTCTGTTTCCCGCCTCCCAGCTGAGCGGAGCAGAGCAGAGCAAGCTGCTCCAGCTGGTCCAGGGACTACAGAAGCAAGCAAGCTCCCAGAGAGCGAGCAACCAGAGCAAGCGAACAGGGGGAGCAAACAGAAGTTGGCCAGGGGAGTTCGGCAGCGGAGGTCAAGGGGGAGGCCCCTAACTTTTTTTTTTCATTTTTCGTTTTATTTTATTTTTAACTAACTTTTTTCCATTTATTTGTCTTGTAACACACACTTTCACACAAGTGGGACTCTGCTTTTAACCTCTACTGAGTAGAGGAACAGGCACAGGCTAGTCTAGAACAATCAGAAAGCTAGACACAAAAAGGGAAAAGAGGCAATGGAAGGACAGGGCTCTCCAGTGGTGGTGACCTGCAAGGTGTGTGCAATGTTTGTTTTCTTGCCTGAGAACAACATGGCCTACACCTGCAACAAGTGCAAGTTGATCACGCTGCTGGAAGAAAAAGTAAGTGGACTGGAGCGGCGACTGTCGACCCTCCGGGAAATAAGAGAACACGAAGAGTTCTTGGACAGAATGGGGGAACTACAGCAGCAAAGGGAAGACCAGAAGCTTGAATAGCAACAGCAAGAAGAGGCAGTGGGAAATGCTGAAGTGAAGAAAAATGGAGTAGAGGATACTCCTTGGAAAAGGGTGACAGTTAGGAGAAGAAGAACTAGACGCCACTCTGCACCAGTGGAAGCAGTGGAGCTGTGGAACCGATTCCAGGTACTTGCGGATGAAACTGGAGAACAGCCTGCAGAGGAAGAATCACAGGGGAACCTATATGAGAGTGAGCAAGAGGCTGAAGGTCAGTCAAACAGAGGCGATGAAACCCAGGCCTACAACAACAAGAAGAGAAGAGTGGTAGTAGTGGGAGACTCCTTGCTGCGTGGGATCGAGACCCAAGTATGTCGCGAAGACCCGTGGACTCGCCAGGTATGTTGTCTCCCGGGAGGACGAATTAGAGACATGACTGAAAGGTTGCCTGCACTCATAAAGCCCACTGACAGGTATCCCTGTAGAAACAAATTTCTCATCCATGTGGAAACAAATGATACCGCCAAGCGGAGCTACGAAGAAATCACGTCAGACTTTGAAGCTTTGGGAAGGAAACTCAAGAACTTTGGGGCCCAGATAGTTTTCTCATCCATACTTCCAGTAGTTAGAAGAGGGATAGAAAGGGAACAAAAAATACTCCGGGTGAATGACTGGCTACGAAGGTGGTGCTGACGAGAGAGATTTGGATTCTGGGACCACGGGCTATACTTCCTGGAAGATGGGCTGTTGGCAAGGGACGGGTTGCACCTCACAAAGGATGGGAAGAATGTGTTTGGCCACAGCATGAAGAACTTCATCAGGAGGGATTTAAACTGAATCCTACGGGGAAGGGAGATGTAATGTTGGGGGTAACAATGGACGTAGGCGCATGCACTGCAACGGAGAGAACAGCTCTGATAGCACCCAATAATAGTCTTCAGGAAGAAAGCCAGACTATGAAGCACATGGTCTTCGATGTCTATATACTAATGCCCAGAGTATGGGAAACAAACAGAATGAACTTGAACTCTTAATACAGGAGGGAAATTATGACTTGATAGGTATAACTGAGACTTGGTGGGATGACTCTCATGACTGGAATACAGCAATTGAAGGATATAACTTGTTCAAAAAGAACAGGAGGAACAGAAAGGGAGGTGGGGTTGCACTGTATGTGAAAAATACATATCCCTGCACAGAAATACAGGAGGAGGAGCTTGGTAGCCCCATCGAGAGCATCTGAGTTAAAATAAATGGAGCAAAGAATAAAAGGAACCTGGTGGTCGGAGGCTACTACCGGCCCCCTAACCAAGGAGAAGACGAGGATGAAACTTTTGAAAAGCAAATAGCCAATGTTTCAAGGAAGCATGATGTAGTAGTAATGGGGGACTTGTAGACCGTGGGAATGCTGTAGACATCATATACCTCGACTTCAGCAAAGCTTTCGACAAAGTGCCCCATGATATCCTGATGAGCAAACTAGCTCAAAGTGGGCTAGATGAAACAACGATCTGGTGGATCCACAGTTGGCTACAGAATCGGACTCAAAGAGTGCTTATCAATGGGACCTTCTCAAACTGGGGAGAGGTAACGAGTGGATTACCGCAGGGCTCAGTCCTGGGCCCAGTGCTCTTCAACATTTTTATTAATGACTTGGAGGAGGAGGTGCAGGGAATGCTGATCAGATTTGCAGATGACACAAAATTGGGCGGGATAGCTAATACTTTGGAAGACAGAAACAAAATTCAAAGTGATCTGGATAGACTGGAGCGCTGGGCAGAAAACAACAGAATGGCATTTAATAGGGACAAATGCCAAGTTCTGCACCTAGGAAAAAGAAACCAAATGCACAGTTACAAGATGGGGGATACGTGGCTCAACCACACTACAAGTGAGAAGGATATTGGAATTGTTGTCGATCACAAGCTGAATATGAGCCAACAATGTGATGTGGCTGCAGAAAAGGCAAATGCTCTTTTGGGCTGCATTAATAGAAGCATCGCTTCCAAATCCCGGGAAGTACTAGTTGCCCTCTACTCAGCACTGGTTAGGCCTCATCTGGAGTACTGTGTCCAGTTCTGGGCACCACACTTTAAGAAGGATGCAGACAAACTGGAGAGGGTTCAGAGGGGGGCAACAAAGATGATCAGGGGACTGGAAACAAAGCCCTATGAAGAGAGACTGAAAGAACTGGGCATGTTTAGCCTTGAGAAGAGAAGACTGAGGGGAGATATGATAGCACTCTTCAAGTACTTGAAAGGTTGTCACAGAGAGGAAGGCCAGGATCTCTTCTTGATCATCCCAGAGTGCAGGACACGGAAGAATGGGCTCAAGTTACAGGAAGCCAGATTCCAGCTGAACATCAGGAAAAACTTCCTGACTGTCAGAGCAATACGACAATGGAACCAATTACCTGGGGAGGTGGTGGGCTCTCCCACACTGGAGGCCTTCAAGATGAGGCTGGACAGCCATTTGTCAGGGATGCTCTGACTTGGATTCCTGCATTGAGCAGGGGGTTGGACTCGATGGCCTTGTAGGCCCCTTCCAACCCTACTATTCTATGATTCTATGACTTCAATTTCCCTGATATTTGTTGGGAGACAAATTCTGCAAAACATGGCCCCTCCAGGAAATTCCTGACTTGTGTGGCAGATAACTTCCTCCTACAGAAAGTAGAGGAAGGAACTAGAGGATCGGCTATCCTTGACTTGATCCTAACCAACAGAGATGACTTAGTGGATCAAGTAGCAGTTACAGGAACTGTGGGAGAAAGCGACCATGTTGCACTTGAGTTCTTGGTTCTAAGGGAAGCAAAAGCCGAGTGTAGTCAAACGCGTACCCTGGATTTTAGGAAAGCTGATTTTAATATACTCAGAACAATGATCAGTAAGGTCCCATGGCAAGCGACGCTAACAGGAAAAGGAGTCCAAGATAGGTGGGAGCTTTTAAAAAAGGAAATTCCCAAGGCACAATCACAAACAATTCCAACAAGAAGAAAAGGTGGAAGACAACAGAAGAAGCCAATGTGGCTTCACAAAAAGCTTAGAGATGACCTGAAAACAAAAAAGTAACTAAGTAACAAAGGAAGAGTACAGGCAGGCAGCACAGAATTGCAGGGATGGTGTCAGGAAGGCTAAAGCTGAGAACGAGCTGAGGTTAGCAAGGGATGCTAAAAACAACAAAAAGGCTTTCTTCAGCTACGTGCATAGTAAAAGGCAGAGGTAAGAAATGGTGGTTCAGCTATTAAATAAGGATGGCAAAATGATAACAGATGACAAAGAAAAGGCAGAGGTGCTCAATTCCTACTTTGGCTCAGTCTTCTCCCAAAAGAGGGTCTTTGACCCCCCTGGCAAAGGCGAAGTGCAGGCTGAAGGGGCAGGATTGCAGCTTGAGATGGATAGGCATATGGTCAAGGAACACCTAATTACTTAGAATGAGTTCAGATCTCCAGGGCCAGATGAACTGTATCCTAGAGTAATAAAAGAACTGGCAGAAGAACTCTCAGAACCTCTGTCTATTCTGTTTGAGAAATCATGGAGGACGGGGGAAGTGCCAGATGACTGGAGGAGGGCTAATGTTGTCCCTATCTTCAAAAAGGGTAAAAAGGAGGAACCTGGGAACTACAGACCAGTCTGTCTGACATCAATCCCAGGGAAAATTCTGGAGCAGATGATAAAGCAATCCATCTGTAAGCACCTTGAAAACAATGCCGTGATTACTTGAAGCCAGCATGGATTTGTCAAAAACAAGTCCTGCCAGACAATTTGATCTCATTTTTTGATCAAGTCACCTCCCTTGTAGACAGTGGGAATGCTGTAGACATCATATACCTCGACTTCAGCAAAGCTTTCGACAAATTGCTCCATGATATCCTGATGAGCAAATTAGCTCAAAGTGGGCTAGATGAAACAACGATCCAGTGGATCCACAGTTGGCTACAGAATTGGACTCAAAGAGTGCTTATCAATGGGACCTTCTCAAACTGGGGAGAAGTAACGAGTGGGGTACTGCAGGGCTCAGTCCTGGGCCCAGTGCTCTTCAACATTTGTATTAATGACTTGGAGGAGGAGGTGCAGGGAATGCTGATCCAATTTGCAGATGACACAAAATTGGGCGGGATAGCTAATACTTTGGAAGACAGAAACAAAATTCAAAGTGATCTGGATAGACTGGAGCGCTGGGCAGAAAACAACAGAATGACATTTAATAGGGATCAATACCAAGTTCTGCACCTAGGAAAAAGAAACCAAATGCACAGTTACACGATGGGGGGAAACGTGGCTCAACAACACTACAAGTGAGAAAGATCTTGGAATCGTTGTCGATCACAAGTTGAATATGAGCCAACAATGTGATGTGGCTGCAAAAAAGGCAAATGCTCTTTTGGGCTGCATTAATAGAAGTATAGCTTCCAAATCCCGGGAAGTACTAGTTGCCCTCTACTCAGCACTGGTTAGGCCTCATCTGGAGTACTGTGTCCAGTTCTGGGCACCACACTTTAAGAAGGATGCAGACAAACTGGAGAGGGTTCAGAGGAGGGCAACAAAGATGATCAGAGGACTGGAAACAAAGCCCTATGAGGAGAGACTGAAAGAACTGGGCATGTTTAGCCTTGAGAAGAGAAGACTGAGGGGAGATATGATAGCGCTTATCAAGTACTTGAAAGGTTGTCACAGAGAGGAAGGCCAATATCTCTTCTCAATCATCCCAGAGTGCAGGACACGGAAGAATGGGCTCAAGTTACAGGAAGCCAGATTCCGGCTGAACATCAGGAAAAAACATCCTGACTGTTAGAGCAATACGACAATGGAACCAATGACCGAGGGAGCTGGTGGGCTCTCCCACACTGGAGGCATTCAAGACGAGGCTGGACAGCCATCTGTCAGGGATGCTCTGACTTAGATTCCTGCATTGAGCAGGGAGTTGGACCCGATGGCCTTGTAGGCCCCTTCCAACCCTACTGTTCTATGATTCTATGATTCTACTTCTAAAGAGTCTCATGACCCTGCTTGGGATTGAGCATTGGGCCCCTTGGGTCCGTCTGACTCTTCGTGAGCGCCTTGTGACCAAGATCATTCCATACAGGCTCTGTCGGCCAGCACGCTGACAAGAGATGACGAGCCAACCGTCCCACTTGCTTTGGTACAGACTAGGGGTGTGCAAAACACCACTTACCTAGCTCTGCCGGGTTCCGCAGGTGGGTGGAGGCGATCTGTTCCTCCCCCTGGATTCCTCGACGAGGGGGGGGAGGCGATCCGTTCCATCCCCCGGAATCCTGCCTGGCCGGCTCCACGGCCAGGCCACAGAGCCGCTGGCCGGGCCAACCTGCAGTGGGGCCTCCAGCTGCTGCCGGGCTGCTGCGGACGCAAATGGCGTCCTGCGTAGGGGACGCCATTTGCATCCCTACGCAAGCCCATGATAGGCTACGTAAATATTTACGTAGCCTATCACGGCTAAAGCAGAGACGCAAATGGCATAAATATATATGTAGCCTATCACGGGCCGGTGTAGGGACGCAAATGGCGGCCGCTACTATGGCCACCATTTGCGGCCGCAGCAGCCCGGCAATGGCCGGAGCTGCTGCCGTTGCCGGAGCCACAGCCAGGTAGGCTCCGTTTTGCGGGGCTTTGGTGGGGTGGTTGGCTCCATTCTGCCATGGATTCCAGGGGGGCAAATTCACTGGAATTTGGCCCCCTGGGATCCGTGGTGGAATTCTCTAACATCCCTAGTACAGACCTCTCAGGATCGACAGTGACTGTCCATACTGGCTGCGTCTCTTACTGCTCCACCAATGCCTTCCAGTTGAATGCAGTTGTCTGTACCAACAGTCTTACCCACTACTCCACCAGTGTTATTTTCACCCATTCCAACAGTGCAGCCAATGCAAGGGGGAGAACTCATTCCAATAAAATCTACGTCGGAGGATGAGATCTAGGACCTGTCTCTGACAGAACCGTTCCCTCCACCACTTGTCATTATGGCTTAGAAGGCCACATTACAGGCCATGAACAGCATCCACGCTCGCCAGAGTCGGTGTGGTTACGTCCCTAGTTTTTGCAATTGAAGCCAATATCGGGAA
Organism: Heloderma suspectum; assembly: GCF_057233095.1. Classification (NCBI taxonomy): domain Eukaryota; kingdom Metazoa; phylum Chordata; class Lepidosauria; order Squamata; family Helodermatidae; genus Heloderma; species Heloderma suspectum. Next base: position 125,335,283 of record NC_139462.1, on the reverse strand, counting down.
TGGACCAGATCCCCATTTTCAGAGTGGAACAGATGTTCAACATGGGACATGCAGTGCAGGAGACATGGGGCATGCAGTACTGGACTGACTACTATAATGAGCCATACAACCAGTACCGCCCTCACCATCCTGATCCTCCCTGCTGGGGAGAAAGTTGGTATCATCGACATCCATTGGCTACAACATCGAGACCTCCAACTAGTTGCCCCATGCCCTTTGGTGCCATTAGTATTGCGAGTTCAGCAAAAAGAGACTCAGCCTGCTTTACCTAGGGATGTCAGAGAATTCCGCCACGGATCTTGGTGAGGCCGAATGCCAGTGCATTCGGCCCCCCGAAATCTGTGGTGGAACAGCCTGCCACCCCCCCGCCACCCCGCGGATCTCCCCTGGGATGAGACTTACCCGGGGCGGATCTTCCGGGCGGCGGCGGCAGCCGGTCTTCCGACCGGCTTCCGCCGCCGCCATTTCCAGGCTTGTGGGGAAAAAAAAAAGACGTGATAGGCTACATAAAGATTTACGTAGCCTATCATGGCTAGGTTTAAAAAAAAGAAAAAGAAAAAAAAGATGTGATAGGCTATGTAAATCTTTACGTAGCCTATCATGGTTGGGGGTGGGTTAAAAAAAAAGTGTACGCAAATGGCGGCGGCTACGGCCGCCGCCATTTGCGTTCCTTCTTTTTACCGTCTTAATCTACGTAAATATTTATGTAGACTATGACGGCAAAAATCAAGGGGAACGCAAATAGCGTAGCGGGCGCTATTTGTGTCCCCTTTTGATTCTCCGTTTTAGCCTATGTAAAGATTTATGTAGGCTAAAATGGTGAATGAAAAAGGGACGCAAATAGCACCCGCTACGCTATTTGCGTTCCCCTTGATTTTCGCCGTCATAGTCTACGTAAATATTTATGTAGATCAAGACAGTAAAAATAAGGAATGCAAATGGCGGCGGCCGTAGCCACCGCCATTTGCGTACGCAGTTGTTGGTGTGGTTTTTTTACCCAGAGCCCTCTGCGGCCGGAAATCCGGCTGCGGACAGCTCTGGCCTGGCCGGGCCAGGCCGGGCCTGGCCAGCTGCTCCGCGGAGCTGCCACGGAGCACAGCCGGCCGAGGATTCCAGGGGGAGGAACAGAGCGCCTCCCCCCCAGCCAGGATTCCGGGGGGAGGGACAGAACGCCTCCCCGCCCACCATCAGCATAATCCGCGAAAGTTAAGTCACTGTTGTACATCCCTAGCTTTACCATCTGTCCAACGACCACAGACGACCCAAAAGCCACAGACTACACAGTTACAGACTGCCCTGCCAGTTACTCAGCCACCATCTGCACTGCCTTTCGGTGCACGGCTCAATACGGGCAGCACTCAGTCACTCCACACAGAACTGAGGGAGAAGTGCCCGCCATGTCAAGTCCTTTCAGGGGAGTAATTTTAAAAGGTTTTTTCTTTCTTTAAAACAGCATTGCTTTAAATAAATAGTTTATTGCTCAGGCACACCTAAGACAGCCTTCTTTTGGGAAGCCCCTAGGAAGAGGAAGTGTTTTCGCCAAAAGTAAACGGAGATGGAGAATTTCAATTTTTTTAAAAAAACGTAAATATTTACGAAAAATAGCGATTCTTACAGCAGTTATGCAGACTCACGGAGATGGCTGGGCACCGGAATTACAGTTGTCGGTACGGATTTATCTTCGTAATTTGGGGAGTGGAAAAAAAAGAGGAGAATTCCGGGGGCTTGTGAACGGTGGAACGGAGCACTGGCTGCAAACTGCAGAAGTCAAGCGGCATGGAAGGTACACAATTCGTACATCCCTACCTGTGACTGCAAGGTATAGAGGTCTACCTGTACATAGACAATTGGCGATGTCAATGAAAGATCTTCTTCTCCAGCCTGCAGTCTCCTTCAAGACCCTTGATTCTATATCAATGCAGAGAAGTCGCATCTTGAACCGACACAGTGGATCCAATTCATCAGGGCGCTATTGAACTCTCAACTGGGCCGTGCCTTCTTATCCAACACCAGGGTAAAAGCCCTGATTTCCCTGGCATCAGAAATGCAAATCTACCATGGTGCTCAAGGCCCAACGTCTCCTGGGTTTCATGGCTGTGGTGACGGCTGCCATCCGCCATGCTCAGTTGCATATGAGACAACTCTAAAATTCTCATACGCAACTTTGATGCTGATCAGGACACCCAGCAAACCAAACTTTATCTGTCTCCAGATGCCAAAGACTCTCTCTGATAGTGGTTGGTACCAAGCAATCTAACCCAGGGCATGCATTTCCTCCAGCCCTCACCATCCAAAGTTGTGATGATGGATGTGTTGCCCTCTGGATGGGGAACTCACTGGGTGTCAAGGTCCATGGACGATGGGCAGCCAACAAAGCCACATAAGGCATCAACCTTCTGGAGTTAAGGGTACTGGACAAAGTGCGTTGTGCATTCAAAATGGACCTGTTGGGCAGACCAGTCCAGGTCACTTCAGACACCAGGACTGTCATCACATATATGAACAAACAGGGAGGTGCCAGATCTATCCCACTGCTCACCCTTTTGCTACAGATCTTCGACTGGTGCATAACCCATCAAATTGGACTTGTGGCAATACATGTGGCTGCTGTCGACAATGTCCTGGCCGATCAGCTCAGCTGGACCATGCTGACTTCCCATGAGTGGGAGTTGCACACAACGGTTCTGAACAGCCTCTTCCAGCTTTGGGGGATGCCAGAAATCAACCTCTTTGCCACAAGAATGCAGTTTGCATAACATTCTGCAGCAGAGCGGGCCAAAGTCTGGGATCAATGGGCAATGCCTTTGTTTTTCAGTGGGCAGGGGCTTTGTTCTACCTATCCCCTGCCTTCCACTGATGACCAGGGTCCTGGCAAAGATTGTGGTGGACAGTACAGAGTGCATCACTGTGACACCCTGGTGGCTGTGCTAGCTTTGGTTCCCCTGCTACTCAAAATGGTGAAGGGTTGGTACTGACGGCTCCTGTCTCTCCTCACAAGAAAGGCCGAATCCAACACCCAGACCTAACAACTCTCTGCAGGAGAGCATGGAGAATTGGGTGATGGGATGCTACTTCAGCTCCGGCAGCGATCCAGACGATCCTTGATGCCTCCTGTAAGCCATCTACACAGCATTCGTACAGAAGGAAATGGACTGCTTTTCTGCTTTTGCTCATGAACAAGGTTTTCATCCACATTAGTGCTCTTTGCACCAAATTCTCATTTCCCCCATCTCTTTTTGAGAAAGGATTCAAACTGTCATCTCTCAGAGTTTACATCTCTGCTATTTCTGCATTTCACCCTCCTGTTGGTGGATTTTTCCATGTTCTCTCATCTGACAACGAAAAGATTCCTGAAAGGGATCAGGAATCTGGCACCACCAATCCACTCTGTGGTACTGAGCCGGAGCCTTTCTATGGTGCTTAAGGAGCTTTCATCAAAGCCTTTTGAGCCGCTGGCAACTACAGACCTGCACCTCCTCTTCTGGCAGGTGACATTTCTGGTGGCCATTACATCTGTATGCCGTGCCAGTGAGCTCTACGGTAGACCAGCCTTACCTCACCTTTCACCGAGATACAGTGGTGCTCAGCCCTAACTCTGCCTTTTTACCTAAAGTTGTGTCTGAGTTTCATCTAAATCAGGACATTGTTTTGCCTGCTTTCTTTGCCTCTCCATTGGCACCTCTAGAGTTGACCTTACACATGGTTGACGTTCATCGCACCCTGGCCTTCTATAAATCGAAGGCTGAACAATTTTGGCTGTCCCTCCGCCTCTTTGTCTGCTATGGTGGCAAGTACAAAGGGTAGCCTCTCTTGACTCAGTGTTTTGCATGATGGACCATTAAGACTGTTGAGCTGTCATATGGGGTGGCTGGGCTCGAACTGTCTGCCCCAGTCTGAGCTCACTCTACTGGTGTGGTAGCGACAACAGTCACATTCACCAGGGGGGTGGCCATCCTCGGACTGTACCATGCTGCAACCTGGTTGACACAGTCCACCTTTGTAAGACATTATGGACTGGATGTTGGGGCTAGAGCTGGCTGTACTTTTGGTTGTGCTGTCCTCTCCTCTGTATTGTAGTAGGACACTGACCCACCTCCGTTGTAACTTAGCTTGCTACTCACGCATATCTGTGATGCATAGAAACCATGAAGAAGAAAGACAGGTTTCTACCTGTAACTGTAGTTCTTTGAGTGGTCACCTATGCATTCACTCAACCCACCTGCTGCCATCCCCTCTTCAGAGTCATACTCAAGTCCGATGTTGGGTACCAAAGGTATTTTCTGTGTAAATTTCTTTTGGTTACAAGGTTGCAATATCAAGGAATAAGCAGTTGCAATATCAGTCTCAAGGAATAAGCAGGAACCTGCTAGGGACATGTGCACTGGATCCCTGCCAAAACGTCCTCAGCCATACAAGCTTCCTGAATCGAGCCTCCGCTGAGGTGCAGAGCCTATATGTGTGAATGCATAGATGACCACTCAAAGATCTACAGTTTCAGGTAGCAACCTGTCAATGTGGTGGAACACTGAATATCTGTCATGACCACCAGCCCTCAGATCTCCCAGTGTGCAATAGAGGATTTGGATGTGGATGAAGCTCAGGCTACTTCCTCAGGGATAGGATAGTCCAGGCCTTCCAGTCCCTCCCAGTTAGAGGACACAGCCCTGCCAACATCCTCTGGCACAGAGGATGAGTCCGCAGCAAAAACGTCATTTACCCAGCCTCACAATAGCCTCAGTCCACAAAATCGGGCAAGGGCCCTTTAAAAGATCAGTCAGCTCCTCCAGGAGCTGGAAGCCACCAACAGTTTGAAGTGCTACGGTATAGGAAAAGTTTTACCACTTGGTTTTGCTGGTTTCATAAATTAGTCAGATATATAGATATATATACACACACACACACACAGGGCCAGAAATATTGGAACAAGGATAACTGTTTTGGCAGTTGGCCTCTGTACTCCACCACATCGAAGTTGAAAGGAAACACACCCAGATGGGAGCAAAGTCAGGACTTTCAGCTGTAATGCAAGGGGTTGGACAAAAGTGGGGCACTAACCATTCAGGAAGGACAGCCAGTGGCATGCACACACACCCCATCGTTGGTGGCTCAATGGAACAAACCAACATCATGTCAAACTTAAGGATCGCCTTTAATACCTGGATGAAAATTCTTTGCAGCCAATGACTGCCTGAAGTCTGGAACCCATGGACGTGACCAAATGCTGAGTTTCCTCCCTCGAGATGCTTTGCCAGGCCTTTACTGCAGCTGCCTTCAGCTGCTGCTTGTTTGTGGGTCTTTCTGCCTTCAGTCTTGTCTTCAGGAAGTGAGAAGCATGCTCTATTGGGTGGAGATCAGGTGACCAACTTGGCCATTGAAGAACATCCCACTTCTTTGCCTTGAGAACCTCTTGGGCAGCTTTTGCTGTATGTTTTGGGTCATTATCCATCTGCAATATGAAGCGGCGTCCTATCAGTTTGGCAGCATTTGGCTGAATCTGAGCAGAAAGTATAGCCCTATACACTTCAGAATTCATCCTGCTGCTTTTATCAGCAGTCAGGTCATCAATAAACACGAGTGACCCAGTTCCATTGGCAGCCATACATGCTCATGCCATAACACTGCCTCCACCATGTTTGACAGAAGATGTGGTATGCTTTGGATCATGAGCTGTTCCTTTCCTTCTCCATACTTTTCTCTTCCCATCATTCTGGTACAAGTTAATCTTGGTTTCATCAGTCCAAAGAATCTTATTCCAGAACTGGGCAGGCCTTTTTAGGTGTTTGCTGGCAAAGGCTAATCTGGCCTTTCGGTTCTTGGGCATTACCAGTGGTTTGCACCTTGTTGTGAAGCCTCTGTATTTACATTCATAAAGCCGTCTCTTGACTGTAGATGTTGACAATGACATGCCTACCTCTGCAAGAGCGCTCTTGACCTGGCTAGATGTTGTGAAAGGGTTCCTCTTCACCATGAGCAGAATTCTGTGATCATCCACTTTAGTTCTCTTCCATGGTCTTCCAGGCCTTTCGCTGTTGCTGAGCTTGCCAGTTAATTCCTTCTTTTTCAGGATGTTCCAAACTGTTGTGTTGGCCACTCCCACTGTTTTTGCTATCTCTCTGATGGGTTTATTTTGTTTCCTCAGCCTAATGATGGCCTCTTTCACTTGCATGGACACCTCTTTGGACCTCATGTTGGGAGTTCCAGTGAACAGCTACCAAATGTGGGCCAGTCACAGACTCTCAGCCCAACCCACCTCACAGGGTTGTTGTTGTGAGGATAAAATGGAGAGGAGGAGGATAATGTAAGCCGCCTTGGGTTCCTTGCAAGAGGAAAAAAGGCGGGGTATAAATGCAATAAATAAATAAATAAATAAATAAATAAATAAAATGCAAATGTAACACTCAGAACCACCTCCAGGCCTTTTATCTGCTTGATTGGTCATGGGGCACCCAGGAAACAGGCCACACCTGGCCATGCAGCTGCTTGTCAGCCATTTGCTCCATTATTTATGAGCCACCAATGACGGGGGTGTGTGTGTGTGTATGCCACTGGCTGTCCTTCCTGAATGGTTAGTGCCCCACTTTTGTCCAACCCCTTGAATTACAGCTGAAAGTCCTGACTTGGCTCCCATCTGGTTGTGTTTCCTTTCAACTTCAATTTGGTGGTGTACAGAAGCCAACTGCCAAAACAATTATCCTTGCTCCAATATTTCTGGCCCTGACTGTGTATACGTATATGTGTGTGTGTGTGTGTGTGTGTGTGTGTATATATATATAAGAGAGAGAGAGAGAGAGAGAGAGAGAGAGAGAGAGAGAATGATAAGGATAAGGGTGAGGGTGAGGGTGAGGGTGAGGGTGAGGGTGATGAAGAAGAAAATTGGCTATTACCTGGGTAGATACGTGAAAGAGGTTGAGTATACAAGAGTTTTGGTGAATAGGAATTATTACAACATGCCAGTTTCTTTTCCCTAAACATATCACACTCCTGGATTCTCCCCACCCCCTTTTCAACAGCTTCAACAACTCTCCACAGTTGCAGTGGAAAGGGGCTACAGCGTGGGAGAAGTGATGCAGGCGGTTCTGAAGTATGAGAAGGAAAGGCAGCTGGGAGAGGCACTGGGCAACTTTGTGCGGTTGCCAGTACTGGACTGGCTGCTTCAGAATCTGTGAACACAACTGTCTCTCCTGCCCTTTCTTCCTTCACAGCATAGCCCTGTCAGCCTTAATTGCAGCACTCATTTGTCAGATATGATATTATGAGTTTTACTGACCCCACCCCCCTGCTGAGCAGTCATATGAATAAAAGAAGGAAATACTTAAATACAGTGGTTGGAATAGTCATTTCTAGGCCTTTCAACCAAATGGGAATTTTTAGATGAAGAATGTTTTTGTAATGTTTGAAAAATCTTGTAGCACATTATTTGATTGCAAACACTTTCAATACTGCAGTCTCTTTGTAAGAAATGTTGGTTGTACAATATTCAACTAACAGTTTCTCAGTAGGCAAACACCCCGTTCAGGCATTCATGAGGAGAGCGCTCTAGCCCTTCCCCGCCCCCACATGTCTCCATTGCCCTGTGCTAGTGTAGGGCGATGGTCTGAAGAAGCGAACCTCCTGTATCCATGCTGATTTTCTAGCTTCCTGGATTGCGTGGAGAGCCCCTATGGGTACAGAAGGCTCCCCTCTTCAGACTGTCACCCTACACAAGAACAGGGTGATGGAAACATGTGAGCAGGGGGCAGGCTTAGAGCAATCCTTCCCCACACAGATCCTGAACAGTGCTAAAGAGGATAATTATTCTGGAGCACAATGCACCAGGAATGCCTCCTATAGGGAATCCATTGCAGTGAATGGAAGTTGGACAAGAGCAGAACAGTTGCTTGGATGCAGAAACAACGGTTGACTTCAAGCTGACACTGCAGCTCACTAGGTGGGAGCACTGCAGCACGAAGTGGAAGATCTGAGTTGAAATGCTGCTCGTGGTTGACAGCATCATTTCTGCCTCTCACCTCGAAGAACTTTAAGCAGTTAATAGTTTTTACACAGTTCAAAATCACTACAACTCTCTCAAATGTTTTCATTAGAAAGCAATAATTTCAGTATGATTGTAAATAATATTGTAGGGTGGCAACCCAATTAAATAAAGTTTAAGGATGCAATCTTCGATGATCAGAAGCCCCCATTCTTGGAGGCTTCCCGTCATCCCATGCAGGGCAGGAGGAGCAGTAGAAGTGATCTTTGCCTCCCCCTCCTCCCCTCCTACGTATTTCTCTAGATGGGCTTTTTTGCCCATCTAGTGACAACGCTTGGGGGTGGAGGGGAGAGAAGGAGGCTGGAGAGGCCTCAGGAGAGCTCATATCCTGGTCCCTCCAGTCTTCTCCCCTCCCTGCTCACCAAATGCCCCCTTTCCCCCTGTCCGAGGGGAAAACTTTGGAAGACAGCTGGCACAGTTCTTTCTGTGCTGGCTGCGAGGAGGCCGGGGAGGGTGGTCAGATCTCTGACTCCCCTTTCCAAGGTCATAGCCCTGTGTCTGACTTCAGAGGTTGGAATCCCCAATATCCTGTGACCCCTGAGACACTGTCTAGGAGCCATAGGATTGCTCCCCAAGTCAATCATACAAGTTTTAGTTGATTAACCTATTTGATTAGATTGCATAATTGCATATGAGTGGAAATAACATGTGTCCTAGCAGTCATCATCTCAGAAGCAGTGTACCTCCTGTGAGTAAGAGAAGAGAGGATACCTGTTTTATGATGGTGCTTGCCATTTGAAATTTGTATAAGCATTTCAATTAAAAATAAGTTTTAAACTCTGCTGACCATTTAATCAGGGGCATCTTTTGCTTAGCAAATTACAAAACGTAATTAATCTGACCAGTTATGGTGCAATCCTATAGTCCCTAGGGTAGCTATCCCATGAGGGCAGAAAGAGAGGTCCACCCTTGGATGAGGTCTGACAACCTTGGATCCCCTGTCCCAGCCCCTGTGAAAACATCCATGTCCCTTACTCCTGTGACATCAGAGAAGAGGGAAAGGAGATGTGCTCAGGTATGTGTCAGAGGGAGGTCCAGCAGAGGCTATGGATCCAAAGGATCTGTGCCCCCAGCCATGTCCCAAACCAGTTGACATAGATTAATAACCTTGGTGGGAGGGACTCGATTAAAAGAAAGGAAAACCTCAGCTGGGGAGGGGGGAAAGGAGCAAAATGCCACTCCTCCTTCACTTCTGCCCTGCCGATGTGAACCCGGCACAGCTTTGGCTATCTTGGAGGCTCCTATATCAGCGCTCTCTCAGAGAGAAGGTTTAGAATTAAGCATGTATGAAAATTTAATTGCTGTTTGCAAATCATATGAACATGTCCCATACACCACCCTGAATGCAAACAGTAGCACAATTCTTGGGAAATGTTTGCAATTTCCCAAAATTGCATTTGCGTTCAAAAGGCCCACTTTCGCAAGTGTTCACTTCTAAAAATATGCTAACGCATAACACATTTCCCCCAAATCCTATGGCGGGGGGGAGTACATATTTTGGGTACACACTTTAAAAACGCATATTTTTTCCCGATCAAAAATGATGTACGTGAGATAGTGCCGCTCCAATTTTCTCAAAGGGGAAAGGATGCTACAGATTCTCAATGGGTAAATGGTTCTGAATGGGAAATGGGAAGAAACCTGTGTCCAAAAAGAGGGAATGAGGGGGGCAGCTCCACCCCTTGACCAGGTCACTGCCATGTCACAGCCAGGTCACAGAATTAGACATGCCCAGGATTTAATGTGGGGGATGGGGCACACATCAGCCGAACTGCTCCAGAGCTGCGTTTAAGAAAAACAATGCACTAAAATGACTTTCCGAAAATGTGCCTTTTCCTGAGGAAGCTGCAGGGTGGCTGCAGATTGGGGACAGCATCATCTGTCCTGAATGACCCTGATGTGCTCTCTCTCCACATTAGATTGGCCATGTAGATTGGCTCTAGGAATCTTCCAGGGCAGCAAGCCAGGAACACACACTATTACGTAGCTGTCTTTTCAGTGCTCACTAGGTCAGTGGGGGATGCAACAACCAAGGCTTTGTGCTCTCTGCACTTGGCCTCAGTCACCCTACTTAGCCTTTCATGAAGATCTCACCATGTTCTGCTTGGCACTGACACTATATGTGCCATTTTAGATTCCTGACAAGCATCGTGTGCCCACCTACTGATCCCTGAACCTACCTATTCATAGGATTCCAGGCATTCTGCACAGCCCTGTCCCTGCAACAATGTAAGCTATGTCCTTGGACAGGAGAAAAAGCATTTCTGTATATGGAATAAACCATTCCCTTGTATTCATTTAATGTAAGAGAACTTCTCAGTCTCCCCCTCTGGCTTATCAATTACACAGTATAATTTTTTCCAGAAATAAAATTGGGGGCCAATCTACATTGCACCCGCCATTGCATTGCATTTGGTGTCCTGTTGGGTTAAATGCTCTCTCATTAAAACATGATTATCCACACTCACCCATTTTCCCTGTTGCGGTGCTTCATCTAATGCACGAGCTCGGTTCACACTCGAGCGCTATGCTGTTTTCCTGCTCTTAAAGATGGAGGCTCTCATTGGAGGATCAGAGACTCTTCCTGTTTCTGCTGATTCCACGCCCACCACGCTCACAGCTCTTGACAGCTCCATGTTGTCTTCCGGCTACTGATTGCATTGCTTTCTCAGCACGCAATGTTTCCTCAGCAACAAGCAAAGGGCTGGATGTGCGCGCACTTGTCTGATCTCGGAAGCTAAGTGGGGTCAGCCCTGGTTGGATGGGCGACCGCATTGAGCAGGGGGTTGCTCTATCCCTTCAAATGAGATTAAGTTTTACCCCCTTCTATCCCCCTCTTTGGCTTTTCTTTTTTAAATTAAGGCATTATCTTCAAAGAATCATGGCTTCTCCACGATTTTGGGGGGGGGGGTCTAATTCAGGCATGATCTTCAAAGATTCGAAGATTTGAAGCTTCGAATCTTCAAAGATCATGCCTGAATTAGACAAAAAAATTGTGGAGAAGCCATGATTCTTCGAAGATAACACCTCAATTAAAAAAAAAAAAAAAAAAAGCCTAAGCGGGGGCTTTGTTGTTGTTCAGTCATTCAGTCGTGTCCGACTCTTCGTAACCCCATGGAACATAGCAAGCCAGGCCTTCCTGTCCTCCGCTCTCTCCCAGAGCATGCTCAAGTCCATATTCATTGCATCAGTGATGCTATCTAGCCATCTCATCCTCTGCCGTCCCCTTCTCCTTTTGCCTTCAGTCTTTCCCAGCATCAGAGTCTTTTCCAGGGAGTTTTCTCTTCTCATTAGGTGGCCAAAATATTTCAGCTTCAGCTTCAGTATCTGTCCTTCCAATGAGCACTCAGGGTTGATTTCCTTTAGGATGGACTGATTTGACCTCCTTGCAGTCCAGGGGACTCGTAAGAGTCTTCTCCAGCACCACAGTTCGAAAGCATCGATTCTTCGGTGCTCAGCCTTCCTTATAGTCCAGCTCTCACAGCCATACGTTACTACTGGGAAAACCATAGCTTTGATTATATGGACCTTTGTTGGCAAGGTGATGTCTCTGCTTCTGACTATGCTGTCTAGGTTTGCCATAGCTTTCCTCCCAAGGAGCAAGCATCTTTTAATTTCATGGCTACAGTCACTGTCTGTGGTGATCTTGGAGCCCAAGAAAATAAAATCTGTCACTGCTTCCATTTCTTCCCCTTCCATATGCTAGGAAGTGATGGGGCCAGATGCCATGATCTTAGTTTTTTTAATGTTGAGTTTCAAACCAGCTTTTGCACTCTCCTCTTTCACCCTCAACAAGAGGCTCTTTAGATCTTCTTCGCTTTCTGCCATTAGGGTGGTATCATCTGTGTATTTGAGGTTATTGATAAGTCTTCCGGCAATCTTAATTCCGACCTGTGATTCATCCAACCCAGCATTTCTCATGATGTACTCTGCATATAAGTTAAATAAGAAGGGTGACAATATGCAGCCTTATCGTACTCCTTTCCCAATTTTGAACCAATTGGTTGTTCCATGTCTGGTTCTTACTGTTGCTTCTTGACCCTCGTACAGGTTTCTCAGGAGACAGGTAAAGTGGTCTGGTACCCCCATCTCTTTCAGAACTTGCCACAGTTTGTTGTGATCCACACACTCAAAGGCTTTAGTGTAGTCAATGAAGCAGAAATAGATGTTTTTCAGAATTCTCCATGATCCAGCAAAAGTTGGCGATTTGATCTCTAGTTCCCCTGCCTCTTCGAAAGCCAGCTTGTACTTCCGGTAGTTCTCGGTTCACATACTGCTGAAGCCTAGCTTGTAGGATTTTGAGCATCACCTTGCTGGCATGTGAAATGAGCGCAATTGTATGGTAGTTTGAACACTCTTTGGCGTTGCCTTTCTTTGGAATTAGAATGTAAACTGACCTTTTCCAGTCTTGTGGCCACTGTTGAGTGTTCCAAATTTGTTGGCATACTGAGTGCAGCACTTTAACAGCATCATCTTTTAGGATTTTAAATAGCTCAGCTGGAATACTGTCATGTCCGCTAGCTTTGTTGTTAGTAATGCTTCCTAAGGCCCTCTTGACTTCACTCCCTAGGATGTCAGTAGTATAGTGGACAACTTCCGACCTGAGGGGCTCATCTTCCAGCGTCATATCTTTTAGCCTTGTGATACATTCCATGGGGTTTTCTTGGCAAGAATACTGGAGTGGGTTGCCATTTCCTTCTCTAGTGGACCACATTTTGTCAGAATTCTCCGCCATGACCTGTCCGTCTTGGGTGGCCCTGCACAGCATAGTTTACGGCTTCACTGAGTTACGCAAGCCCCTTCGCCACAACAAGGCAGTGATCCATGAAGGGGAACGGGGGCTATAAGGGGATAAAACTTAGTCTCATTTGAAGGGATAGCACAACCCCCTGTTCAGTGCAGGAAGCCTGATTCCCAGGCGGTTGCCCATCCAACTACTGACCAGGGCCAACCCTGCTTAGCTTCCGAGATCAGACAAGCACACGCACATCCAGCCCTTTGCTTGTTGCTGAGGAAACATTGAGTGCTGAGGAAGCTATGCAATCAGTAGCCGGAAGACAACATGGGGCCGTCGAGAGCTGTGATTGGACAGGAGGGAAATACAAACACCGCCGTATATGGACAGGCACAAGAGGGGACTATGACCAGATATGGTAGCAAAAGCGGAAAATCAGAGCATATTAAGGGGAAATACTGGGATATCAGAGTATTGTAAGCAGGAACACGGAAGCAGGAAATTGCGGTTCCAATTCGAGGTGGGTACTGCGTAGTGTGAAAGGCGGGTGGTGAAACCTCATTGGAAGTGAAAAAACCCGTAAGTGTAGATCGGCCCTGGGTAGGGATGTACGAAAGTCACTTACCTGTTCGCGGATTATGTTGATGGTGGGGGGGAGGCGTTCCGTCCGTCCCCCCGGAATCTTGGCCGGCTGGCTCCGCTCTGCAGGGATTCTGCAGAGCCGCCGGCCGGCTCTGCCAGCAGCCGGACATCCGGCTGCTGGCTAGCAGGGATGCAAATGGTGACGGTCGTAGCCACCTCCGTTTGCGTCCCTGCAGTCAGCCGTCATAGGCTACGTAAATGTTTACGTAGCCTATCACGTCTGACTTTAAAAAACAAACCGCACGTACGCAAATGGTGGCGGCCGTGGCCGCCGCCATTTGCGTACGTGCGGTTGTTTTTTTTTTTTAAGTCAGACGTGATAGGCTACGTAAAGATTTACGTAGCCTATCACGTCTTTTTTTTTTTTTTTAACTGGAAATGGCGGCCGTAGCAGCCGGTCAGAAGACCGGCAGCCGCCGCTACCAAACCACCACCAAACCGCCGCCGGAGCCACCGCCGGAGCCACTGCCGCCCGGAAGATCCGCCCCAGGTAAGTCTCGTCCCGGGGGGTGGCGGGGGGGTGGCAGGCCATTCCGCCACCGATTTCGGGGGGCCGAATGCACTGGCATTCGGCCTCCCCGAGATCCGTGGTGGAATTCTCTGACATCCCTAGCCCTGGGTTGCTCAGGAGTATTACTCTCAAATAGATCACCAATTGAAAGGGGACCCAGTATCTGTATTTAATTGACTTCTCCTGAGGTTTAGGTACTGTAAAAGTGTATGCCTTCTAAGGTAAATATTATAAAATCAGGATTGATGCATTTCATGTTTTTAATTCTGGTTTAATTCTGGTAATACCACAACAACTCAAAGCATTCAGGATGGACTGTGTTTTGTAAATAGCCCAACAAAATAAAAAGTACGTTTGCCTGAATAGAATATCCTGTCATGCTTACTAATAATTATTACAATTTGCTTCCAACATCCCACAATTTTAGCATACTACCACCATGTGTGCATGAAATTGCCCTGTGGTTTGGAACATTTTCAACAGTTGTCATAATTTTTTCTACAGATCTTTGCTAAATAGTAAGGTGCTAAATACAAGCAGTACAAAGTCTCATAATATTTTTCTTCTAGATTTGCACTAAGGGAAGATGTGGATCACAGTTTGTCAAACAGATCCTGGAACTTTAAACCCTAACATTGTACCCTGAGTGCTTTAAAAATGTTTCCTTTCTTATCCTCTGTGTCTATAAGAGCTCAGGAAATTCAGGATAACAATCCTTTCTTTTTCTCGCCATTTATTATCTCAGGGTGGCTTATAACAACAACAGCATTTAAAGACATCATACCTTTAAACAGTAATTAAAGACAGTGACGAAAACAATCCAGCAGAGGTTAAAAACCAAAAGTGATTTTTTAAAAATCGAGGGGGAGGGAGTGAAAATGTGTTTCTGACTTTGCCCCAATGGGCAAGAGAGTGTAACCAGAGCTGACTTAAGGCTATTTAAAGTTCAGTATATTCAAAAATATATTTTAAGGCTCAAGTAGGTAAACAGTGAATGCCCTTTAACCTGTTAAAGAAATGACATCGTGCCACACAGGAAATATTAGGAGATGAATGATTTATAGAGAAAAGTAAATGTAACGTCACATGGAAGTAAAAAGTGAAACATGCAATGATTACAGAGAAAATGTTTTTGTACTCCTGACCTACAAAGCCGTGTGACTACACCAGGCAAAGTAAACGACAATTTAAATCTTGCTGAGGCCCATTAGAAAACAATGTTGGGGAAGCTGTATTAGAGCATCAAAGGGAATAGCTATGACATGCAAAACTTGTTGTTGTTCAGTCGTTCAGTCCAACTCTTCGTGACCCCATGGAGGCCTTCCTGCCCTGCGCTCTCTCCCGGAGCGTGCTCAAGTCCATATTCATTGCGTCAGTGATGCTATCTAGCCATCTCGTCCTCTGCCGTCCCCTTCTCCTTTTGCCTTCAGTCTTTCCCAGCATCAGGGTCTTTTCCACTGACTTTTCTCTTCGCATTAGGTGGCCAAAATATTTGAGCTTCAGCTTTAGTATCTGTCCTTCCAATGAGCACTCAGGGTTGATTTCCTTTAGGACGGACTGATTTGACCTCCTTGCAGTCCAGGGGACTCGTAAGAGTCTTATCCAGCACCACAGTTCGAAAGCATCCATTCTCCGGCACTCAGCCTTCCTTATAGTCCAGCTCTCACAGCCATACATTACTACTGGGAAAACCATAGCTTTGATTATTCGGACCTTTGTCGGCAAGGTGATGTCTCTGCTTCTGACTATGCTGTCTAGGTTTGCCATAGCTTTCCTCCCAAGGAGCAAGCGTCTTTTAATTTCATGGCTACAGTCACCGTCTGCGGTGATCTTGGAGCCCAAGAAAATAAAATCTGTCACTGCTTCCATTTCTTCCCCTTCTATATGCCAGGAAGTGATGGGGCCAAATGCCATGATCTTAGGTTTTTTTAATATTGAGTTTATGCAAAACCTATAGTAGGCCAAAACTAGCAGCACTTTGAATTGTTAGTTGACTCTATGTCCTCCAGTCGAAACCAGTTAAATGCAATGTTTGAAGCCTTCAACTATATAGCAATATAGTCTAGGGACAGTAAGGGCTGGACCTGCCTCTTCATTAAAAAAAAAAAAATGCCCCAAACAATGGCATATGTTAGAGACACTTGAAGATAATATTTTGGGACCTTGCAATATTATATTATTATTAACCCCATAATACCCAGAACCCAACAGGAATCTTTCCCCATCTCTCTTAGTGTTGCCATGCAGCTCCACAGACGTTAGTGATTTCTCATGTATTGTGGAAGTAAAGAAACCTCTTGTGAAGGTTATTGTATTACTAGCTGATGTAAACAGTGGCTGATAACTATGTGAAAAGTAAAGTGAGTAGTCCAGGCTCCTCTAGAACCTAAAACCTGATCAACCATACTCATTTCTCCTTCTGCTGCTACAGACCCTCCCCACGGACTCCACCGCTACTCTCTAGAGCTGCCTCTCCCAACCTGCTGCCCTTCAGATGTATTGGACTTCAACTCCAATCATCCCCAGCCAGCATGGCCTATGATCTGGAATGCTGGGGACCAACCTCTGGAGGGCACCAGGTTGGGGAAGACTGCTCTACAGAATGAAGGAAATCATTCTAGGATGAGTCATGTGAAGTTGTCAGTGTTATGACAAGGGCAGTGATGCCACAAAATATACAATATAGTCTTAAGATAGCGGTATTTATTTATTTATTACATTTCTATACCTCCCCATAGCCGAAGCTCTCTGGGTGGATTACAAAAGCTAAAACATTAAAATACAATATACAAAGTTTAAAAACCATTTGCATAAAAACATATGGACAATATATACAAACAACATATAACTAAAAGCAACTTTGAATTAAAAACAATTTTTAAAAATTGTTGTGTTTAAACATTTGGGGTTGTTTCCTCTCTCTTTTGTAGGTGATTTTTTTTTTTTATCCTTTACTCCAAATAAAGTTTTGTTGGAGTTTATGATGCTTCTTGAATATAACACTCTTCTGCATTAGGGCTGTTCAGTTCCCAGGATCTTCTACTACTTTGTGTATGTTTCTAAATGTCATAGAATGTGCTGCTGAGCAACAAAGAGCACACACACAAAGAACGCACAGGTATGTTGTAGCAGTGTGCACTATGCACACAGATTAGAACTACAAACTGCTGCGCAGCTTTGTCCTGCTGCCCCCAGAAAAATTCCTGCGGATGCCCATGAATGCATCACCCACCCACACACACACAGAGCCCATTTTATCCTATGGCAGTTCATAAGGTCTCCCTTGGGTATTTTCATAATGATCCTGCATGAGGGAGGGGGTAGAATGGGACTAAGTGTGGGTGATTACCACAGAGATGAAATAGAAGGGGAGGAGGGAGTTATTGGGCCTGTTCAGATGTTAAGCTAAGCCATGGTGGTTGGGGAATTTCCAGTGACCACAGTCGCTTAGCATATGGGGGGAGGGGGGAGAAAACCATGTTTCTCATGGTTACTAAACCACCCTGGGTCACCACTCTCTGCAAAAGGGTTAAGGGGTCCTGGGGTGGCTTACTGTTACATGTGGTAGACTCCCTGGTAGCTTAAATGGGCTCTGGAGGATGTCCCGGCCATGACCATAGAGTCCAGTGGCTGGAGCTTCTGCCACTGTGGGTGATGCTCTAGCTGCTGCAGACTTTCTCAATGGTCGCATGGCCATTCCGGATGATGGAGCAGCTGCTGGGAGCCTGTGGATGTTGGGATGCGAACAAACCACTTAGGGAAGTTCTTCTGGAAACTATGGGCATTTCCCTGGTGATGGTAGCAGAACTATGCGGCACCATGTGGTTCCCAGTCATCTGAGCTAAACCCCCCTCCATAGTTCCCCCAGCCACCCTACCCCCATGCATATGTGAATAGGCCCATTATGTCAGTTAAGGCTTTAGGTGGTTGGGAGAGAGTGGGGGTTTAGAAAAAAGATAGGAGCTGCAGCATTAATTCTACTTTAAACATAGTAGTTCTCATAGAATCATAGAATAGTAGGGTTGGAAGGGGCCTACAAGGCCATCGAGTCCAACCCCCTGCCCCTACTCAATGCAGGAATCTAAGTCAGAGCATCCCTGGCAGATGGCTGTCCAGCCTCATCTTGAATGTCTCCAGTGTGGGAGAGCCCGCCACCTCCCTAGGTCACTGGTGCCATTGTCATGTTGCTCTAACAGTCAGGAAGTGTCTCCTGATGTTCAGCCGGAATCTGGCTTCCTGTAACTTGAGCCCATTCTTCCGTGTCCTGCACTCTGGGATGATCGAGAAGAGATCCTGGCCTTCCTCTCTATGACAGCCTTTCAAGTACTTGAAGAGCACTATCCTATCAACCCTCAGTCTTCTCTTCTCAAGGCTAAACATGCCCAGTTCTTTCAGTCTCTCTTCATAGGGCTTTGTTTCCAGTCCCCTGATCATCTTTGTTGATGGATGAGCGCCCTCCCGTCTGGGTTCTCCAGACACCCACCCAGCCCCTGCCCCCGCTTACTGGTCCTTCAGGCTGCACTCGAGCCCCCCTCCATGCTTGGTAAGCAGCCCGCAACTTACCCAGGCCCATCCATCTCTGTCCCAATCGCCATGTTTTTAAAAACATGGCGATTGGCAGCCCGTGCGCATAGACTTACACACAACATAACGCTGTGAAACTAGAGTATATGGGCATTCACAGCACTTTTTGCATATAAGTCTATGGGCACGGGCTGCTGATTGCCATGTTTTTTAAAAACATGGCAATCAGAGACAGATGGGCCCCTGTTTTGGCTTTTACTAACCCTCCAACCTTGTATCTCATAAAGGACAGGGGCTGCTATTAGTGAATCTTCTCTCTGAACATGTGGATGCCCTATAAACACACTCAGAGATACACATGTCTAAGGGACCTGTTAACATTGGCTGCACCATAAGAACCCAAGAACCCTGCTGGATCAGACCAAGGATCCATCTCATCCAGCGTTCTGTTCATGCAGTGTCCACCAGCTGTTGACCAGGAACCCACAAGCATGACACTAGTGCAAAAGCATCCTCCTGCCCATGTTCCCCATCATGATGCACCATGTCTACCCTGTTTTGTCTCAATGAGCATGCACACGGAGGTCTGTTCGATAACAGAGTTGGTTTTATTGAAGAGGAATCAAAGTGTAAACATGATCAATAATGTGGAATTGCAATCCTCTTAAGGCAGTTGTGCAAATTCTACTATGGATTCCATGAGTCCATGTAAGATGAACAGTATAAGACATATTCAATAAGTAGAACAGAGCAAAATGGATAAGATACCCTGTTGTGGGGAGGGGTCACCAGGCCTGTTTTCCCCTTTGACCCAGCCCCTTCAGCTTACTTGGTCTACAGAGCAAGGTGATTCTAAAACCCTCCTGGGTTTGCCAACTGACTCCACCCAACAAAAGTCAGGATCCCAAGCAGTAGTCATGCAGCTGAGGCCACTATTGAATAGCTGCAGCTGCCAGCAAAGAGCAGAAGGGAGAGGGCTGTCCAAGGCTAGGTCTGGGGAGGATAAAAAGGCCTGATCTCAGCAGCACAGGGTGGCGGTGGCAGCGGCAAGAGGGGAAGAAAATCAGCCAGGATGTGAGGCAGCAAAGCCTGCCCAGGCACAACACCACGATCCAGAGACAAGTGCAGCTTTGAAACTCTTATCTTGGAAACCTGGCTGAGGCTGTCACCGATTGTCAAGAATGGGTTAATAGACTAGGAACCATGAGGGCCGCTGAGGTAGTCACATACGAAGCAGCCACCTCGAGGTTGATTGTTTTTAGCTGTTTCTCAGGCCTGCAGCTCAAGGCCACAGTTTGCTCCAACTAATTGGGAAAAAACCTCTTTGGAGGGTGGAGGGCCCGGGTTTGGATTGGGTGCTTCAAATCTGCCTTGGGTTGCTAGGACTGGGCAATAAAAGGAGGGCGATGGAAGGGGTAAGTGTCTCTCCTTGGGCCTGATGGTACTAGGGCATGCTACCAGTCAATGCCTAGCCTGGGAGGCCCATACTTTGATATGTATAGGATAGACTAGCTAGCTTTATTGTTTTGCTCTTGGGAGTGTGTGCCTGGGTATTTGGTGTTTCTGGCTTTGCTTAGAGTTTTGTACCTTGCTTGAAATTTCCTGTACAACCTACCAGCTCTCCCTGTTCCTTCCTCTTTGCTCCTTTCCCCTAATAAACGTTTACCCAACTTTCAGTTGGTGTGGTGTGTCCTGAATAACTTCAATGCTAAATACAGTGCCTATTGGCCTGGAAGGCAGCTACTGGGTTAATTTGGGGAAAACTTGTGGCCAAGTTTGGCCTGGTCTACCTTGCAGGGTTGTTGGGGTGAAACCAGCAATCCTTCACACCAATTAATCAGAGAAATCCAAGGCTGGATTAAGACGACCCAGAGAGGATAATTATTTTTTGCGTTTTCATTTCAAGGCACTGTGAGTCAGCCTATATTTTCATTAGGACTGGTGATAAAACCCAGATGTAATCTCCATTGTTTTTCTGGACTGTTTCTGTGGTCTGGGATAATCAGGTAACAAGGCTACATGGCATGCAACCAGAGAGAGGGTTATCATGGCCTTGGAAGGCCACGGAACTACGGAGCTTGCCACACACCAGAAGCAAGGGTGGAATCTTGTCTCTGGGCTTCATCACATGGAACTTTTATCCTGAGATTGAGATTGCTCCTTCACGGACGTTTGCGGGCTCTTTACATGACGCCATGACCCTCCTGCACCAGATTGCTTTTTCCCCATTTTTAAATAGATCACAGATAATGAGCTATCAAATTACCCCATTGTGTTCTGCTTGAGTTCCTCCATGAAAAGAGTTAAAGCAGCAAGAAGAGGAGCGAGATCAATGAAAGATAATGGAAGACTCAGATACAGGGCGAAGGAGGGGGGAAGTGATGGGGAAAAAGGAAGCGCGTGAAAAGGGGAGTTGTGATCCTGCATTTAAAATGGAAGCAGAAAGCCCCATTTTAAATGCAGGATTTTAGGCTGGTGTAGAGATGCCCCAAGAATGCAGTTAATTTCCCCACCAAAGCATAAGCTGGAGCATCCCCAATTGGACTTAAGTGTTAAATCCATTTGCTCAGCTAATTCCCCCAGGACCAATTTGTGTATTTGAATCTTAGTAAACCTCAATAAATGTGCCATTGTGGTGTTATCCTCTCCAACAGTGTCTGAGTATGGTTCTCTTTGGGTGGGAATCGCCTTCTTAGCCATAGACACTCTTATTTGCCAATGTCTAAAGTTTCCTTATAAGCGGGTGTGTAGGCATTGTTAGAACATGTGTGAGTTTGTACGTGGGTCTACCTAGAGCACATCACGTAACACAGCTCTGGATCCAACTGAGTCAAAACAAACAAAAGAAAGGGAAATGGCTTCTAGCACTGTTAGATGGTGGATTCAATAGGATGGCTACTGGATGTACTCAAATCCAATCAGCCACTACTCCTTGGTGGCTGCAGTTCTTGAAGACGTGAAGCCTGTGGACCAATTTACATGATTGGTGTCTCTTTCTGCCTTGATTCCTGAGAAACCTGACCTAACCTGATCCCTGTTCAAGATCTGATTCCTACCGGAATCCAAGCTACATTTCCGAGCATCATTAGGACTCATGGCCTGATGTTCCTCTCCCACCATACTTTAAAATTGCACATACATGTCTAGATATTCAAGCATTATGTTATAAGCAGAATTTTCCACTTACCTGGGAAGCCAAATTTTGGGGGTAATGCATTCCTGGGTGGCTGAGAAATGCATGTGCTCTCCTGTGGTGCTCTCCACTTCTGGTTGGTGCTGGGAGGTCTGGGGAGCCTATCAGGGTGCTAATTAGTTTGACTGGAGGTGGGGGAAGCTTCATGGTGGACTGGAGTGAGAACTTCCTCCCTCTAGTCTGCCTTTAGCCTATACATTTAGGCCTTTGCCACAGCATCATCATTGCCATCACCAACTTCCCTACCCACCCGTTCCAAAGCAATTGCATTTTTTGCTGTGGATAGGGATGGCCACCATAGGGAAATCTGGCCCTTTGTGGGCTTGCCGGTTTTCCCCAGAACCTCCAGCTCGGCTTGCACTAGCGAGCCAAGCCGCAGGCTTTCCCCCCGAAATGCAAGGAACTTCCTTGGTTTTTTTTATTTTAAGTTGCTATTTATCAAATTGCAGCCTCAAATTTCCATAACTTACACAAATTTTGGACATAATTTCCTTAATTTGTGCAAATTGCAGCTGTAACATGCTTAATTTTATGGGCGCAATTTGCGCAAATTAAGCATATTATGGCTGCAATTTGTGCAAATTAAGCAAATTGACCAAAATTTGCATACATTACACCAATTGCAGCAGCAATTTGCATAAATTGAACTTTTTAAAAAATGAAAATCCTCGAACTGGCGGCTGACTCAATACAGATCTAGTCAGCCAGCTTGCGGGTAAGCAAGCTGGAGTCTGGGGTGGGGGGACTGCTGAAAGTTCAGTGAACTTCAGCCCCCAGATGGATTCCAATGACATCCCTAGCTGAACAGAAGGTGTTTTCAAACTGCCCCATCTCCCAGCAACTGTTATTAAAATATTACATCAACTGTCACTTTTGTAATTCCAAGGATGATTTTCCAACATCCTATTTGGCCTTCACACCAAAGTAATGGGGCCTTATGTGACATTTGAGGTGGGCCTCAATTCCCCATGCTGTTTGACTCTCAGAATACCCCTGAAATTAAGGTTGATTCTGCAAGTGATTGATTGCTTGTAATGCAGAAAGCCATTTTAAAGACTGCTAATCTCAGGTTGCATTCCTGGCTGCCGTTTCCTTGCCTGGTGCAACATTACTCCATGCAGGTGCAATGTGAGCAACAATCAAATGTCTTTTTGTTTATTTATGGCCAATGCCATTCAACATGGGACAATTACTGTCCGCTCCTCCCCAACTCCAGGGAAATAAAGAGGAATTGTTTTGTAGGCTTGACAGGAGGGTTGGACATCTTGTTCATATTTATAGGAAGTTACGCTTGAAATATGCTGTGAACTAGGAAACCACCATTGGCAGTGGATAGGAAGTTAGACCAAGGTTGGAAAGAACTAGGTTTAGGTTACAATCTCTTTTCAGCCACAAGTCTCACCATGTGCCTTTGGGCAAGCTGTTCTCCCTCCTAACCTGCCTCAAAGGATTATTATGAGGAGGATAAAATAGGATAACTTCCTGAGCTCCTTGGAGGAAGGGCATAGAACAGATATTACAAATAAAAAGCACCTTAGCTATGAACCAAATTTCCATGCTAAGCACCTAGTCTGGACCAATGCAATAGTCTTGTATTTACAGATGGGATATCCAGATAAATCTGTTTCTGTTCCCCCAGTGGTACAAATAAAGATGAACTATTGTCAGACCTGGTACCTGGGAAGTTGAGGGTAAGTTGAAGGCAGGCTATAACTAACAAGAGCTGGTCTCCTGGTTGTTCATAATCCTGACCTTGGAGTCAAGGGGTACAAGACAGATCCTGGCCTATTAGTGTAAGGATGTTTCCATGGCTGGTGTGGCAAATCACCCTGCATTTCTCTCTTTGGGATAGAATTGGGTGATGGTTTTCAGGCTGATTCCCTGCCTGACATCCCAGGTTACCAGTTCAAGGCAATTCAAGGTGTTATATAGTTTGCAGAAACTGGATGTGCTGATTGAGGAGGGCATTCAGCCCATGTGGTCATGCTGACTCAGCATTTTAATAATTAAATGGGCTTGGGCTATGTCAGCACCAATTAAGATTTTTCCCCAGGAAAAGAATTGTGATCTTACGATGCTTTCCTGAGGGAAAAAAAAGGAAGCGAAGCCAGTTACGGATACCCCTAGGTTGCCGTGGCTGGTCCTCGCCTTATGCTGGGGACTGTTACCAATGAGCTCAGTCTCACTGTAATTTTAAGTATACTTTGACACTTTGTAGAAATGCCCATGTGCTTGGGTAAGGTGTGTCAAGCACAGGCTTAGACATCCAGGGTGGAAAAGAAGAAGCTTATGAGCTGCCTTTCTTGGTAAGCAACAGGTATGGCTCAGTTGTAGGAAGCCTAAAGACCTCTGGATGTCTGTAATTGCTAGGGATGCTGGAAGGATCTGTCTGGGGGTGGAGTTCGCCAAGCTTTCAACAGCTCAGCCCCCTGGACTTTGGCTTGCCTCCCTGTGAGCTGGCCCAACTCAATCGCATCAGGTCAGGCCAGCTCACAGATTTTCCTTTTTTTTCTTTCTTTCACATAAATAGAGCTGGGAGTTGGGGGATAGACATGGTGGGAGCTGGGAGACCTGGTGGGGGATCAGGTTGCTGGAAGAAGCCGTGTGTTGCTGGGAGGTGGGGGGAGATGTGATGGAGGGTTGGGAGATGTGGTGGGGGCAGACTCACTGGGGGGTGGGAGAAGTGGTGGCAGGGTGGGAGAAGTTGTGGGGGAGACACCACAGGTTGTTCGGAGATGTGGCAGCATGTGGGGTGGAGGAGACATAATGAAGGGAAAGTAGACATGGCAAGGGCAGCAATGTGGGGGTGGGCAGATGTGGCAGAAGATTTTCCCGTAGTTCTGGAACTTTTCAAGGTTTTTTCTTTTTTTCTTAAATAGCAATTTCTGCAAATTATGGCCGCAATTCGGGCAAATTACACAAATTGTGGCCGAAATTTGCAGAAATTGCTGCTTACAAACCCCTGGTGCCCTGAAAAAGTTCCTGAATTTTGGGAATATATTCCCGGCCTGGCTCACAAAGGCAAGCCAAGTTGGCAGCACTGCAGGAATCCATCGGTCCCAAAAAGGGCTGGAATTACCCACGATGGATATCCCTACTTAGTCCAGGTAGGCAACCTAGTGCCCTCCAGATGTCGTGGACTACGACTCCCATAATTCCTGCGATGCTGTTTGGGAATGATGAAAGTTATAGTCCAAAGCATCTGGAAAGCGTCAGGTTGCATATTCCTGCCTTACTCTATAGCTTCTTCTCCACTCAGCCATCCTGGACACACATGTTTTAACTGGACAATCAGAGCCCTGGCAAGGGTGAAGCACAATGCCAGAAAGCATTGTAACTACCAGTAAAGCAATAATCAGTCACTGAGCCAGGGCAAATTGGATGTGGTTATTGGGGAGATGTCAAGATTAAATATAGACATTTTGGGTGTCAGTGAACTGAAATGGACTGGAATGGGCCACTTCACATCAAATGACCACCAGATCTACTACTGTGGACAAGACGACCACAGAAGAAATGGAGTAGCCTTCATAATTAATAATAAAGTGGCTAAAGCAGTGCTTGGATACAATCCAAAAAATGACAGAATGATCTCAATTCGAATTCAGGGTAAGCCATTTAACATCACAGTGATCCAAATATACGCCCCAACGACAGATGCTGAAGAAGCAGAAGTAGATCAGTTCTATGAGGATCTGCAGCACCTACTGGATAGTATGCCAAAGATGTTATTTTCATTACAGGAGACTGGAATGCTAAGGTGGGTAGTCAAACAACACCTGGAATTACAGGCAAGCATGGTCTGGGAGAACAAAATGAAGCAGGACATAGGCTGATAGAATTTTGCCAAGACAACTCACTGTGCATAACAAACACTCTCTTCCAACAACCTAAGAGACGACTTTATACATGGACTTCACCAGACGGTCGACACCGAAATCAGATTGACTACATCCTTTGTAGCCATAGGTGGCAGACATCTATGCAGTCGGTAAAAACAAGACCTGGAGCTGATTGTAGTTCAGATCACAAACTTCTTATTGCACAATTTAGAATCAGACTAAAGAGAATAGGGAAGACCCACAGAACAGTTAGATATGAGCTCACTAATATTCCTCATGAATGTGCAGTGGAGGTGAAGAATAGATTTAAGGGACTAGATTTAGTAGATAGGGTCCCGGAAGAACTATGGACAGAAGTTCACAACATTATTCAGGAGGCGGCAACAAAAAACGTCCCAAAGAAAAAGAAAACCAAGAAGGCAAGATAGTTGTCTGCTGAGACACTGGAAGCAGCCCAAGAAAGAAGGAAAGCAAAAGGCACCATTGATAGGGGGAGATATGCCCAATTAAATGCAAAATTCCAGAGGTTAGCCAGAAGAGATAAGGCATTATTTTTAAACAAGCAATGCACAGAAGCAGAAGAAGAGAAGAGAATAGGAAGGACAAGAGACCTCTTCCAGAAACTTAGAAACATCGGAGGTAAATTCCAGGCAAAAATGGGTATGATCAAAAACAAAGATGGCAAGGACATAACAGAAGCAGAAGAGATCAAGAAAAGGTGGCAAGAATATACAGAAGATCTGTATAGGAAGGATAATAATATCGGGGATAGATTTGACGGTGTGGTCAGTGAGCTAGAGCCAGACATCCTGAAGAGTGAGGTTGAATGGGCCTTAAGAACATTGCTAATAACAAGGCAGCAGGAGATGACGGTATCCCAGCTGAACTGTTTAAAATCTTGCAAGATGATGCTGTCAAGGTGATGCATGCCATATGCCAGCAAATTTGGAAAACACAAGAATGGCCAACAGATTGGAAAAAATCAACTTATATCCCCATACTAAAAAAGAGAAGCACCAAAGAATGTTCAAACTATCGAACAGTGGCACTTATTTCACATGCCAGTAAGGTAATGCTCAAGATCTTGCAAGGTAGACTCCAGCAATTCATGGAACGAGAATTGCCAGGTGTACAAGCTGGGTTTAGAAAAGGCAGAGGAACTAGAGACCAAACTGCCAATATCCGCTGGATAATGGAGAAAGCCAGGGAGTTTCAGAAAAACATCTATTTCTGTTTTATTGACTATTCTAAAGCCTTTGACTGTGTGGATCATAACAAATTGTGGCAAGTTCTTGGTGGTATGGGGATACCAAGTCATCTTGTCTGCCTCCTGAGGAATCTGTATAACGACCAAGTGCTGGGCTTGATGAAGCCAAGGCTGGAGTTAAAATCGCTGGAAGAAACATTAACAATCTCAGATATGCAGATGATACCACTTTGATGGCTGAAAGTGAGGAAGTGCTGAGGAACCTCATGATGAAGGTGAAAGAAGAAAGTGCAAAAGCTGGGTTGCAGTTAAACCTAAAAAAAAACAAGATTATGGCAACCAGCTTGATTGATAACTGGCAAATAGAGGGAGAAAATGTGGAGGCAGTGACAGACTTTGTCTTTCTAGGCGCAAAGATTACTGCAGATGCTGACTGCAGCCAGGAAATCAGAAGACGTTTACTTCTTGGGAGGAGAGCCATGACAAATCTTGATAAAATAGTTAAGAGCAGAGACATCACACTGACAAGAAAGGTCCGCATAGTTAAAGCAATGGTATTCCCCGTAGTAACCTATGGCTGCGAGAGCCGGACCATAAGGAAGGCTGAGCAAAAGAAGATCGATGCTTTTGAACTGTGGTGCTGGAGGAAAATTCTGAGAGTGCCTTGGACTGCAAGAAGATCAAACCAGTCCATACTCCAGGAAATAAAGCCAGACTGCTCACTTGAGGGAATGATATTAAAGGCAAAACTGAAGTACTTTGGCCACATCATGAGAAGACAGGATACCCTGGAGAAGATGCTGATGCTAGGGAAAGTGGAAGGCAAAAGGAAGAGGGGCTGACCAAGGGCAAGATGGTTGGATGATATTCTGGAGGTGACAGACTTGACCTTGGGGGAACTGGGGGTGGTGATGGCCAACAGGAAGCTCTGGCGTGGGCTGGTCCATGAAGTCACAAAGAGTCGGAAGCGACTGACCGAATAAACAACAAAGCATTAACATTAGTAACGGTTAGGGAGCTCCATCCAAGGTTTGCACATGGAACTCCAGTTAGAATCCTCCATTCAGTTTTGCAAGAGAGCTTAGTAACCTGGACCCCCTTTTGCTCTCTTTGTTCTGGAGAAAAAATCTCTGCCAAAACTAATTGCAACTTAGTATCTCTTTCTTTTCTACTTTCATTGGCACCAACTGAGTCTGTCTGTCTGTCTTTCTTTCTTTTGCCCCCATGAAAGGGGGCATATTTAGGAAAACAAGTAGCTGGGAGGGAAAAGTTTAAACCTCCCCTACCTATGTGAGGTTATCCCAATCCAGATCAGGGCTCCTCATGCTTACTTGTAAGTAAAAAAGATAGTCTAAACTGCACACTACATGGTTAATGTATCATGTAGTTGAGCCCTCAAGCCCAGTCTCTTCTACCCATGCCAACCCAAACCTTACGTCATATATCTCAAGTTACCAGTTACAACTATGCCGTCTGGTGTCCATCAACTTCCCTAGTACCCTTCCATTTCCATATTTTGCAGTACATTTCCCTCCCTCTTATGCTCTTCTGTCTACCCCGGTGTCTCTGTTTCTATTATCTCAAATAGATGCTGCTGGTCTGGATGCACACTAACCCCATTTGAATACGCTCATATATATGTTTGTTTTTTTATTTCTCCTTTTGTAATAAAACTGCATGATTGCTTGCTCTAACGCCCTGACCTCTGTGTGTGTGTTCTTGTTAACTCCCCATTTGGGTACTCCAATCACTGCCAAGACATACTGTGACTTTGAGCTAAAGATTCCTTGACACATATTATGCAGACATGTGTGCATGCTCAGACATGTGTATGTGAGAACATTTGTTAATGGGGATGGGGAGCTAGTGCAGATTGTAGTGTTTTCATACACAAAACTTAAGTCAAGTATAAGACTTATCCTACTGATGGGAGTTGGTAATCATTGTCAGTTTAGCAGAGAAAGCAGAAGAGAGGCACATGTAATACATAAGAGCATTCCAGCCTTTAAACTTGTATTATAACTTTGATTGAAGCAAGGACTGCTTTGAGCAACATGTGTGAAAACCTAAGAAATCATGGGATTTGAAAGGCAGACTGTTTTTGGACCTCTTATATTTTGCTTTTAAATTTCTGAGCTTTTAGGACTCCTGGCATATCTCTGGAACCATTAAAAAAAACCCTACCTCATACACCAGCCCAGGAGCTACACAAGAAATGACTGAGGACAGATATAGATAATATTTTATCCTTCCTTTTCTTACAGGCTAAAATAGCTTTTCCCCATGTTCCAATCAAAATTAAGTCTTGTCCCATAAACTCAGAAGAAGATGATGCCCCATTCAAACTACAAAATATGTATTTCCACCCATTCAGTTTTACACCACACCCTTGTAACACCACCAAAAAATGTGCACAGACCATATGTGGACAGTTTTACATTACATTTCTGTTCTTAAACATAGTTACAGCAAAATAGTTACCGAAAAACATACCACAGAGGTATGGACAGAGGACAAGTCACTGCTTGTACTTAATGGGTGGTAAGATGCTTGCATTTTTGTGCATGACCTTCTCAGTTCTATGGTCTCTTTTAACAGTTTTGTCCATTGGGCCTTCCAGTTCTTTTTCTAAAGTATCTTGTTTGCTTGTGTCATGACTTTCATCTTCATTTATTTCTTGGGATGATATGATAGGAGATAGTTTTTGATTTGCAACAGGTAACTTTTCAGGGGGATCAGATTTTACTTCTCCAGTAGAGTGGTGCCAGATGATTTCCTCTGCAGAAAGGAGAAACACAAAATAAAAGTTACAATATAAAGCCACAAAGAGCAGCTATCCAGAATTGCATTAGGACCTACATACAAATTAATTAATTTCCACCCAAGATTTCAGAGAATCAGATTCACAAATACAGACATGCATTTTCAGCTGCTCTCTAGAACAGGGGTGGGCAACTTGTGCCCCTCCAGATGTTTTGGTCTACAACTCCCATCATTCTTTGCCACTGGCTATGCTGGCAAGGGCTGATAGAGTTGTAGGCCAAAATATCTGGAGGGCTACAAGTTGCCCACCCCTGCTCTAGGATGATGATCAAGGGGCAGGGAGGAAAGTGTGCCTGCTTCAGTTTACTGTGAGTGGTGGTGGAGAAAGAATGGTGGGTTGAAATACAGACTTCAGATGTGCTGAGATTTTAGGGATGTACGAAAGTCACTTACCTGTTCGCGGATTATGTTGATGGGGGGGCGCTCCGTCCCTCCCCCCGGAATCCTCGCTAGGGGGGGAGGCACTCCGTGCCTCCCCCCCGGAATCCTCCGAGGCCGGCTGTGCTCTGTGGCAGCTCTGCGGAGCAGCCGGCTAGGCCCGGCCAGGCCAGAGCCATCCGCAGCCGGATTTCCAGCCGCAGAGGGCTCTGGGTAAAAAAAACAAAAAGAAACCACGTACGCAAATGGCGGCGGCTATGGCCGCCGCCATTTGCGTTCCTTATTTTTGCCCTCTTAATCTACATAAATATTTACGTAGACTATGACAGCAAAAATCAAGGGGAACGCAAATAGTGTAGCAGGCGCTATTTGCGTCCCTTTTTTATTCCCCGTTTTAGCCTACGTAGCCGCCGCCATTTGTGTACGCGTTTTTGTTTTACGTAGCCATGATAGGCTACGTAAAGATTTACGTAGCCTATCACATTGTGTTTTTTTGTTTGTTTAAACCTAGTCATGATAGGCTACGTAAATCTTTACATAGTATATCACGTCTTTCTTTTTCTTTTTTTTTTCTTTTTTTTACCAGAGTGGAAACGGCGGCAGCGGCAGCCGGAAGCCGCAGCCGGAGCTGCCGCCATCCGGAAGATCCGCCCCAGGTGAGTCTCGTCCCAGGGGGGATCCGCGGGGGGTGGCGGGGGGGTGGCAGGCCGTTCTGCCACGGTGTTCGGGGGCCGAATGCACTGGCATTCGGCCTCACTGTGATCTGTGGCAGAATTCTCTGACATCCCTATGAGATTTATATGTTTGGTGTGAGGTTTCTCTGCCTGTATGGCTGCTGGAATGAAAACAAAACTATCACGCCAGTTGGCTATCAGTGCACCATCTCCTCGTCCTTCATAAAGTATCAATGATTGGAGTAGAGCGTTCCCTGAGCCCAATCTCTCCCTCCCTCCCCCTACTGTTTCCACAGTAGACAGAGGGAGCCAATCTCCATCTTGAAATTATTGAAGGTGACTCAGGAAAAATGCACTGTAGGGCTCACTTTTTCTCACCACAATCACCACCACAGTGGTAACTTCAAAAGTGGAGGAAGGCAGCCACCCTCCATTCCCAAAGCAACCGTATAAGATATATGTGTACATAGAAATTTATTGGAGAAACATCCGAAGAAAATGCTATTTTTAGCTCAATTTTTAGCTCAGGTCCCCCTTTGTTCCCTCTCCCATCAATTTCTGGACTGAGGGAGACTGCCTCCCTCTGCTGCTAAAGCAACTGCTGGGGAAAGACTGGACTGAGAGGGGATCCTGGGGGATCCAGCTGGTGACAGGACTATGGTGCAGCCAGTGCCATGGTCTGACAGCTTCCTGGATGTGGCTTTGTTCTCTTCAGAGGGTATCTCTAGACCAGCCTAAAATCCTGCACTTAAAACAGGGCTTTCTGCTTCCGTTTTAAATGCAGGATCACAACGGACTCCCTTTACACGTGCTTCCTTTCCCCTACCCTCTTCCCCCTCCTTCTCCCCATATCTGAGTCTTCCATTATCTTTCATTGATCTTGCTCCTCTTTAACTCTTTTCATGTAGGAGACTGAAGCAGAACACAAGGGGATAATTTGATAGCTCATTATCTGCGATCTATTTAAAAGCGGAACAAAGGGCATTTAATGCAGGAGATGCCCTGGAGGGTCACGGCAGGGTGATGGCGTCATGTAAAGAGCCTGCAAACTTCCGTGAAGGAGCAATCTTAATTGCAGGGTAAAAGCTCTGTGTGAAGGATTCCAGAGTCCTCTCAACTAGTGGCAAACTGGAAGGGGGGGGGCACAGGCATCACAACCTGAGAGCGCTTGTGATGTGGTGACTGCGTCCCCAGAATTGTACTTCCTGGCAGTTCCTTGTAAGGGCTGAGAAGAAGTGAGTTGTGCTCTCTTCTCGTTAGTCAAATTAATTTACTCTCCTAATTCACCCATGGCCAACTCCCATGTGCTGCCCTCTGCTTCTGAGGATTGTCCGAACATGTGCAGTGCACTCCATTGTGTAGTTTGGAGGGGCTGTCTCAACCCCCATCTCACTGCATTTGTGCAAGAATATGGGGTCTGGCCCTCTCCTACTGAGATGCATAGCTCATGCAAATTAAGTAAATTTGCTTTATCTCTATTATTTAGCATAATTTATTTTGCAATGTTCACTATTTTTCTTAATGCCAGTCATTGGAAGGAGCAAGGTGTTCTGCTGCTCTACCCTCTCTGATCACTGAAACTCTCATTCAGACTGTCCTGTGGCACTGTCAACCCATTTTAAAAAAACATCTTTGCAACTATAAAGGTTGAGATTCTTGGAAGCTGAAACCTGCCACCACTTATCACATAATGTGGCATCTCTAATTTCCACTGCATGCATGCAGAACTTTTAAAAGAAAACTCTGGAAAAGGAAAAGCAAGGAAGAATTAGAACCAAAAGACCTCCTCTTTCTTGCTGTGCATTTTTATGAGCATTCTCTTTTTTCTTCTCTGGGATGAAGAAGGATCCCTCACTCTGCTTTGTAGCAGTCTTGGGCTTTTGTTTGGCTTTATGTAACCATGGGTCCTGCATCCAAGCATGGTGCATTGCTTCTTCTGGAGTCATACGCAGGGAAGGTTTCCATCTTGATATAAAATAGATAGTACATCATTATGGAACAGCTAACCTTGTTGTTAGAATGTACTTATGCTAGGGATGTACGAAAGTCACTTACCTTTTCGCAGGGGTGATTCGCGGTGGGGGGGAGGCACTTCGCTTCTCCCCCTGAAGTTCAGGCGAGGGGGGGGAGGCGTCCCGCCTCGCCTGGCCGAAATTCAGGCCGGGGAGAAGCGCCCCGTCTCCCCGGCCACGAAAGAAAAAGTAAAAAAAACAACAACAACCCCGTGATAGGCTACGTAACGATTAACGTAGCCTATCACGGCTAGATTTCCAAAGTCAGCCGTGATAGGCTACGTTAATCATCACGTAGCCTATCACGGGTGACTTTGGGGGGGGGGGAAAGCGCGTACGGAAATGGCGGCGGCCCATGGGCGCCGCCATTTGCGTTCCTTAGTTTGGCACGTCTAGTCTACATAAAGATTTACGTAGACTACGGCGAAAATAAGGGAACGCTATTTGCATTCCCTTATTTTTGCCATAGTCTACGTAAATCTTTATGTAGACTAGATGTGCCAAAATAAGGAACGGAAATGGCGGCATCCATGTGCCGCCGCCATTTGCGTACGCGCTTTTTTTTTTTTCAAAGTCATCCGTGATAGGCTATGTGATGATTTACGTAGCCTATCACGGCTGACTTTGGAAATCTAGCCGTGATAGGCTACGTAAATCGTTACATAGCCTATCACGGGTGTGTGTTTGTTTTTTTTTTACTTTACTTTTTTTTTTTTGCAATGGCGGAGGTGGCAGCCGGTCGGGAGACTGGCTGCCGCCCCCGCCCCCGACGAAATGCTGCCGAACCGCCGCCGGGACCCGCCACTGGGAGGGACATTCACAGGAGGTAAGTCCCATCCCGGGGGGGGGGGGGCAGTGGAGAATTTCCCCACCAATTTCGGGGGGCCGAATGCGTTGGCATTCGGCCTTCTGAAGATTCAGGGAGAAATTCTCTGCCATCCCTAACTTACACACACACACACACACACACACACGTGCATATAGGTTTATTTCTCATGACAGTGTTCATGTGATGAGAGGCACATATTGAAATACTGAGGGGAGGAGGTTCACTTCACAGCCTCTGTAAACCAGCACATTAATGTGCTGTTACTTCATTGAATAGTAAATCCAACTTTACAACGTTTTCTTCACTCTACATCACATAATTTAGCAGCAGAAATATCTGTGAATCAAATGCATAATTCTATTCTATTATTTATTTCTTAATGTCTGAAGATGCAGGCCCTTTTCTTGGGCTTATAAAGTAAAATACTAGATTCATGGAGGCAGAGTGGAGAGAAGAAGGAAGGAAGGAAGGAAGGAAGGAAGGAAGGAAGGAAAGCAGGCAGGCAGGCAGGCAAGCAAGAGATCAGTTTGGGAATGCCAGAGTGAAGAGGTGAATTTTTATTGACATTTAGAGGACCCAGATAGATCTTGGGAGATAAGAGAGTTCCAATGGTGGGAATGAAACTTTAGCCATCTGTGCACACATATTTCCCTACTACACACACAGAATAATTCCCAAACTACTAAGTCACTATAGAAAACCAAGTGAGCTTGCTGAAATATGTACCTACCTTGTTCTTTTTTAAATTATGGCTTTGCCTTTAATTCTATGATCTCAGCTCACAGCATAATTTTGGTTCTCACTGCTATCACCCTAGCTTAGTGATTTTGTCAGTCAAGGATCCCCTACCTTGTGTCTGCCATGGAACTCCAGTACATTGCATAGGTTTCTGGGAAGTATTCTAAGGCACCCCTTTAATTCAAGCAGCGTGCCAGCCAGGCCTCTTCGGCCTCACACTCATACCATGGGAACTGATAGACTGGATTTGGACGACACGGTATTTAACCCATGGCGAGCTGCAGGGCCCATGGGCGATAATTGACTATGCAACCCCCACGCATGTTGTGCGACCCTGGCAAGTGTGATTTGCATGACAACCCTCACATAACCCTAAACCGGATAATGGTTTATGTGAAGGTTGCTTAACCCTCACATACCCCACACTTGCTGGGTTCGCACGGCAGGACAACCTCTGAGTGGGGTTTGCATATTCAAAATGGCAGCCATATGCACCCCGTATGCACCGCAGCCTCACCATGGGTTAAATAACCCATGGTGGGCTGTCGTGTCATGTGAACAGCCCCATCATGTCCCTAGAACACACCAAACAATCTCTTGTAAGCTGCACAGTCTAGGGAAAGATATGCAGTGGTGGGCAAATTTATACACCATTACTGATCTTCTCATTGAGGAACCTCTAATACACTTCCAAAGAACCCTTGGAATGCAGTATGAAAAACAAAACACTGCCCTATCTGGTCTGATGTTTTCTAAAAAATATTTTAATTATATACTCAGACAATATGGGGGATTAACCTGTCAAATAATATTGCAGCCATAACTGGGATGTACACGTTTACAAAAGCATAAGGACAGAAGACCAGGATTTAGTAAAAGAAATTAAACCCATCTTACACAAGGCATTTTTTCAGAAAATCCAGAAAAGCGCCATCATATGTTTTCAATATGGTGCTCAGATCCCTGGAGTTTGGGTTTCTTATTCTTCCCCTACTATTCGTAACATTCTTTGGAGTACCGTTAGAATCTACAAAACAGAAAAGCAAAATTTTAAAAAATATTTACACATTTACATGTTACTTAAAGTTGTGATGCTGAAAAGATAAGTCCACAGAAGATTTAAATATAAGGAGATAACAATTAATATTGATTTAGAATAAGGATATCTATTTCTGTACTCTTGGGAGCACCCTATTCACCTGAAAATAGTTCTGGAGCCAGAAATATATTCATTCATTCATTCATTCATTCATTTTATATACCACCCAATAGCCAAATTTCTCTGGCCAGTTCACAGACATTAAAACCACAAAGTACAACATAGAACTGGGAGCCCCTAAAGCAACTGGTGGTACCTGAAAAATTCTGGCTAAAGTTACTGGAACTAGCCCATGATGTGCCACGTGCTGGACATTTGGGGAAAAACAAGACTAAACAAAGGTTAATGGCACATTTCTTCTGTTCTGATACAGCCAAATGGGTAGCTGAGTATTGCAGGTCTTGTGAAACTTGTCCGTGTGTGGGGAAAGCAGGGCCCCATTGCAACCTCTGGCTATCATAGGAGAGGCTTTTTCAGGGTGGGAAATATTACAGTCAGGGCCAGAAATATTGGAACAAGGATAACTGTTTTGGCTGTTGGACTCTGTACACCACCACACTGAAGTTGAAAGGAAACACAACCAGATGGGAGCGAAGTCAGGACTTTCAGCTGTAATTCAAGGGGTTTGACAAAAGTGGGGCATCAACCATTCAGGAAGGACAGCCATTGGCATACACACACACCCATAGTTGGGGGCTCATAAGTAATGGAACGAATGGCTGACAAGCAGCTGCATGGCCAGGTGTGGCCTGTTTCCTGGGTGCCCCATGACCAATCAAGCAGATAAAAGGCCTGGAGGTGGTTCTGAATGTTACATCTGCATTTGGTAGCTGTTCACTGGAACTCCCAACATGAGGTCCAAAGAGGTGTCCATGCAAGTGAAGGAGGCCATCATTAGGCTGAGGAAACAAAATAAACCCATCAGAGAGATAGCAAAAACAGTGGGAGTGACCAACACAACAGTTTGGAACATCCTGAAAAAGAAGGAATTAACTGGCAAGCTCAGCAACAGCAAGAGGCCTGCCCAGGAAGAGAACTAAAGTGGATGACCGCAGAATTCTGCTCATGGTGAAGAGGAACCCTTTCACAACATCTAGCCAGGTCAAGAACGCTCTTGAGGAGGTAGGCATGTCATTGTCAACATCTACAGTCAAGAGACGGCTTTATGAATGTAAATACAGAGGCTTCACAACAAGGTGCAAACCACTGGTAATGCCCAAGAACCGAAAGGCCAGATTAGCCTTTGCCAGCAAACACCTAAAAAGGCCTGCCCAGTTCTGGAATAAGATTCTTTGGATTGATGAAACCAAGATTAACTTGTACCAGAATGATGGGAAGAGAAAAGTATGGAGAAGGAAAGGAACAGCTCATGATCCAAAGCATACCACATCTTCTGTCAAACATGGTGGAGGCAGTGTTATGGCATGAGCATGTATGGCTGCCAATGGAACTGGGTCACTGGTGTTTATTGGTGACCTGACTGCTGAGAAAAGCAGCAGGATGAATTCTGAAGTGTATAGGGCTATACTTTCTGCTCAGATTCAGCCGAATGCTGCCAAACTGATAGGACGCCACTTCAATTGCAGATGGATAATGACCCAAATCATACAGCAAAAGCTACTCAAGAGGTTCTCAAGGCAAAGAAGTGGGATGTTCTTCAATGGCCAAGTCGGTCACCTGATCTCCACCCAATAGAGCATGCTTCTCACTTCCTGAAGACAAGACTGAAGGCAGAAAGACCCACAAACAAGCAGCAGCTGAAGGCAGCTGCAGCAAAGGCCTGGCAAAGCATCTCAAGGGAAGAAACCCAGCATTTGGTCATGTCCATGGTTCCAGACTTCAGGCAGTCATTGACTGCAAAGAATTTTCATCCAGGTATTAAAGGTGACCCTTAAGTCTGAAATGATGTTGGTTTGTTCCATTACTTATGAGCCACCAACGATGGGTGTGTGTGTATGCCACTGGCTGTACTTCCTGAATGGTTAGTGCCCCACTTTTGTCAAACCCCTTGAATTACAGCTGAAAGTCCTGACTTTGCTCCCATCTGGTTGTGTTTCCTTTCAACTTCGATGTGGTGGTGTACAGAGGCCAACTGCCAAAAAAGTTATCCTTGTTCCAATATTTATGGCCCTGACTGTATTGAGAGCCAGTGTGGTGTAGTGGTGAGAGTGTCGGACTGGGAGCCGGGAGATCCGGGTTCTAGTCCCCACTCAGCCATGGAAGCTCACTGGATGATTTTGGGCCAGTCACAGACTGTCAGCCCAACCTACCTCACAGGGTGTTGTGAGGATAAAATGGAGAGGAGGAGGATAATGTAATCCGCCTTGGGTTCCTTGCAAGAGGAAAAAGGTGGGATATAAATAAATAAATAAAGTGTGCCCCTTCAATAAACCCATACACAGAGGGGGAAAAAATACATCCTCATGGTGGCAGATTTTGCTACAAGGTACCCAGAAGCTGTGGGACTAGCCTCTATAGATGCCCTATCTGTAGCTGAGGCTTTGGTGGGAATTGTCTTTAGAACAGGATTCCCCTCAGAGTTTTTGACAGATTGTGGAATGAATTTCCTCTATGAGATAATGGAATGTCTGTGGAAGTGTTGTGGGGTAAAACACTTGAAAACTACTGCTCACCACCCCCAATGCAATGGATTGGTCAAGAGATTTAATAGCACCCTTAAGGGAATGATCAAGGCTTATGCAAACACACCCTAACAACTGGGATGAGAAACTGCAACTCTTTGCATATAGAGAGGTTCCCCAGGAGTCAACAGGATGCTCATCCTTTGAGCTATTGTATGGCGGAAGAGTGAGAGGCCCTCTTGATCTCCTAAAAGAAAACTCGGAAGGTTAAACTGGTGGAAAACAAAACTTCTGTGGTAGACTATGTCCTGAATCTCTACACCTCAAGTTTATTGCGTGTTCATGGTTGCTCACTCACTGAATTGTGCGGATCCATTACAGGACATCATTGTTGTTGTCCAGTCATTATTCCACTATTTCCTCCCACCTATCCCATGTTTTCCTCAAATGGAAAAAATGGCGTATTTCTTCCAGCCCACAGAACAGGAGCAGCATGACCTCCTCGTGAAATTCTCCCATAGCAGAAGAAACTGCTCCGTCTGCCTGCTGTGGGTGTTTGCTTTTGGTTGTTGGGGGCACGGTCAGGATGAGAAAGGAAGGCGCCAGGGCAAGAATCGCCTGCCAATTGTGTCTCCTGCCTCTGCATTTCTCAGTTGGAGGGAGAAGAGTGTAAAATGCCTCCTTGCAACGAAGGGAGACACATCTGATCCCCCACCCCACCAAGCTCAGAAGCAACGTCCTCTGTTTTTCAAAGCACCCTATTAAGTTCCATGGGGCTTACTTGAGGGTTGTAGACTTACAGGGCGATCTTATGTCTACTCAGAAGTAAGTCCCATTGAGTTCAATGAGGCTTACTCCCAAGTAAGTGCCCAGGATTGGGGCTGAGAGAAAACAGTTAAGCTACAAAAACAAGACTCCCCCCTTTGCACACATGAGGCGCTCCCTCAGTTCAAACCATGTGGCTGCCGTGTAAAGAAGCCTTTCCTTATCCCACAAAGAAAGCGAAAGCGGGGGGGGGGGAGAGGGAGCGTGTGTAAAGCAGTGAGTTGTGATCCTGCATTTAAATCGGAAGCAGAAAGCCCCATTTTAAATGCAGGATTATAGGCTGGTGTAGAGATGCCCTATATCTCTCCCATCCCACAACAGAAACATCCACACACCCAGCTGGATTGAAACACACACACACACACACACCCCTACCTGCTTTCTCCTCTCCCCCCAATAGATTTTTTTCTGTTTCCCTTCCCTCCACCAGGGTTTGTTTGCCCAGATACATGCCAACCTTGTACCAAAAAGTGTAGCTGACAGAGCAGGTTGCATTTGGCAGTTCCGCTTACTGTAGAAATTAATGTTCAAGAATTAACAGTGCAATACAATGGGTCTTTATTTTAAAGTAAATTTAAAGAGATCTTGGGAAAGCAGCTAAGGCTGCAATCCTATGCACACTTACCTGGGAGAAAGCCCAATTGGCAATTGAACATAGTGGGACTGATTTCTGAGTAAACATGCATAGGATTGTAAGATAAATCCTAAAAACTGGCACAAACCAGCCACCTGCCCTGCCCCATAAGTAAATAATGGCGGCAGCACTCTCTCTCTCTCTCTCTCTCTCTTGCTGCTGCCGTGGCCAGCAGCCCTAAATGGGTGGCCAGTGTTGCAGGACAGAAGGGCAGCACCAGGCATGCAGGCACGGAGCAGCGATGGGCGGAGAAGCCAAGAGCTGAGGAGGAGGAGGGGGGCGCGAAAGGGGGCCGCAGAGCTCCCTCAGGCTCCCTGTCTCTCTTGCTCACTCCCTTTGTCTGGCCAGCAGCCAAGAGGCAGCCACCTGCATGCCCTCTGCTCCCTCCGCCTTCCCTAGCAGACTGCAACCCGGCTGGGGGCTGGCTTCAAAGAAAGTGCTGGAGCGATGCCCCGGCGTGACCTGCCACCGCTACACTGCTGTTTGGAGGCGACCGTCAATCCCCATAGGGTTGCTGTCTAAGAGGTGGAGTGGTTTTACAGGTAAACATGATGAAAATGTGGCACAAGAGGGAAGGGTATTGGACATCTTGAGTCACTGATTGGAGGAATGTAATCCTAAGACTATGATGGAATGCTTTATCATCTACGATGGACTTGTAAAAAAGCTAAAACATTTTGGAAACTAATACAGTCTCTAGTTCAAAGAATATGAAAGACTACTATAGAATTAAAGCCAGAGACTTTTTTACTGGGACAAATAGACAAACACGTAAAAGGGAAGGGGGGAACCCTCTTTCTCTATATGATAACGCCTGCAAGGTGTATACACAAAAGTGGAAGAATGAAACAATACCAACTGCAAATGAGTGGATCACGAAAACGATGGAGCTGGCAGAGAAGGCAAAACTTACTATTATAATTAAAGAACGATTAATAATTAAATTTATGTCAGAATGGAAACCTTTTTTAGAATTTGTACAAGAAATAGAGAAAAATTATATCTATGTATGTGGATTCTGATCTTTGAGATGGTCGACTCAACTCTCTTTTTTCTTTGTGAAAAATTAGAAGAGAAATGAGAGAATGTCTGTGAACTCAATGTATGATATACACCTAAGATAAGAAGCAGAGAAGAATAATAAGCATTTGTTGTGTAAGGGGAGCAGAAGGTAGATACCTTATAATCTTAGATGTATTTTTGTGTATCCCTGTATGTATTGTTGTATTGATGTGTATTGTGTGTCTATGTTGTTTACCCCTTTAAATAAACATAAAACTATTAATTTGACTTGGATTCCTGCATTGAGCTGGACTCAATGGCCTTGTAGGCCCCTTCCAACCCTACTATTCTATGATTCTATGATTCTAATCAAAGGAAGATTCATTCCAACAAGAAGAAAAGGTGGAAGACAACAGAAGAAGCCAATGTGGTTTCACAAAAAGCTTAGAGATGACCTGAAAACAAAAAAGGACACATATAGGAAGTGGGAAAAAGGCCAAGCAACAAAGGAAGAGTACAGGCAGGTAGCACAGAATTGCAAGGATGGTATCAAGAAGGCTAAAGCTGAGAACGAGCTGAGGTTAGCAAGGGATGCTAAAAGCAACAAAAAGGCTTTCTTCAACTACGTGCATAGAAAGAGACAGAGGACAGAAATGGTGGTTCAACAATTAAATAAGGATTGCAAAATGATAACAGATGACAAAGAAAAGGCAGAGGTGCTCAATTCCTACTTTGGCTCAGTCTTCTCCCAAAAGAGGGTCTATGACCCCCCTGGCAAAGGCAAAGTACAGGCTGAAGGGGCAGGATTGTGGCTTGAGATGGATAGGCATATGGTCAAGGAACACCTAATTACTTTGAATGAGTTAAAATCTCCAGGGCCAGATGAACTGCATCCTAGAGTGATAAAGGAACTGGCAGAAGAACTCTCAGAACCACTGTCTATTCTCTTTGAGAAATCATGGAGGACAGATGAAGTGCCAGATGACTGGAGGAGGGCTAATGTTGTCCCTATCTTCAAAAAGGGTAAAAAGGAGGAACCTGGGAACTACAGACCAGTCAGTCTGATATCAATCCCTGGGAAAATTCTGGAGCAGATCATAAAGCAATCCATCTGGAAGCACCTTGAAAACCATGCAGTGATGACTCGAAGCCAACATGGATTTGTCAAGAACAAATCCCGCCAGATGAATCTGATCTCATTTTTTGATCAACTAACCTCCCTTGTGGACCATGGGAATGCTGTAGACATCATATACCTCGACTTCAGCAAAGCTTTCGACAAAGTGCCCCATGATATCCTGATGAGCAAACTAGCTCAAAGTGGGCTAGATGAAACAACGATCCGGTGGATCCACAGTTGGCTACAGAATCGGACTCAAAGAGTGCTTATCAATGGGACCTTCTCAAACTGGGGAGAGGTAATGAGTGGGGTACCGCAGGGCTCAGTCCTGGGTCCAGTGCTCTTCAACATTTTTATTAATGACTTGGAGAAGGAGGTGCAGGGAATGCTGATCAAATTTGCAGATGACACAAAATTGGGCGGGACAGCTAATACTCTGGAAGACAGAAACAAAATTCAAAGTGCTCTTGATAGACTGGAGTGCTGGGCAGAAAACAACAGAATGACATTTAATAGGAATCAATGCCAAGTTCTGCACCTAGGAAAAAGAAACCAAATGCACAGTTACAAGATGGGTGTCAAGGGCTCCTTGGAGGGCTCTCAGTCTAATCCAGTAGCCAAGTCCAGACGCAGACAAAGGGATTCTTTTCAAAGCTTTATTCTTCTTTTACAACTTAACAGCTCTACAGGTAGCAACTAGATCTGAGCAGCAGCATCCCTATGCCCTAAGTTGGAACAGTTGGTCCCCGTTTGAAAAGCAATTACTGGCAGACCCCTGAATATAAGGACTAGGGAGAATCCCTCCCCTTTTCCCTTGGCTCCTCTGGGCGCAACCGTTCTTTGAGCGCCAACCGGGCACTACGCCTCCTTTCCACGCTCTCCATTTGGCGCCGCTCTCTGCGTCTGCGCCGCGCATCCAACCAGTCTGCTATCGGTGCTGGGTCACTCCCTGGACTGCTTTCTAATCTAGGAATGTGGGTGGGAGGAAACTCTGTCAGCTGTGGTTAAGACGCTGAACTGCAGACTGGAAGGTCAGCAGGTCAGCAGTTCGAGACCCGAGTGCTGCGTGACGGAGTGAGCTCCTGTCTTCAGTCCCAGCTTCTGCCAACCTAGCAGTTGGAAAGCAAGAAATTGCAAGTAGATAAATAGGTACCGCCTCGGCGGGAAAGGTAACAGCGTTCCGTGCACCTCGGTGTATAGTCATGCCGGCCACATGACCAC
The DNA here is from genome assembly GCF_057233095.1 of Heloderma suspectum. Lineage (NCBI taxonomy): Eukaryota > Metazoa > Chordata > Lepidosauria > Squamata > Helodermatidae > Heloderma > Heloderma suspectum. Next base: position 125,292,663 of record NC_139462.1, on the reverse strand, counting down.
GGAAGCGTCTTCGGACAGCGCTGGCTCTTCGGCTTAGAAACGGGGATGAGCACCGCACCCTAGAGTCGGACACGACTGGTTGGGGACACCTTTACCTTTTTTACCTCTCCCAGGAGCGACTCCTCTTCCTCTGAATCAGAACTACTCTGGGATTCTATGGGCTCAGTGTCCACCCTGACAATGGGGGATACGTGACTCAACCACACTACAAGCGAGAAGGATCTTGGAATTATTGTAGATCACAAGCTGAATATGAGCCAACAATGTGATGTGGCTGCAAAAAAAGGCCAATGCCATTTTAGGCTGCATTAATAGAAGCATAGCTTCCAAATCCTGGGAAGTACTAGTTCCCCTCTACTCAGCACTGGTTAGGCCTTATCTGGAGTACTTGTTCAGTTCTGGACACCACACTTTAAGAAGGATGCAGACAAACTGGAGAGGGTTCAGAGGAGGGCAACAAAGATGATCAGGGGACTGGAAACAAAGCCCTATGAAGAAAGACTGAAAGAACTGGGCATGTTTAGCCTTGAGAGGAGAAGACTGAGGGGAGATTGGAGAGCGCTCTTCAAGTACTTGAAAGGCTGTCATAGAGAGGAAGGCCAGGATCTCTTCTTGATCATCCCAGAGTGCAGGACACAGAATAATGGGCTCAAGTTACAGGAAGCCAGATTCTGGCTGAACATCAGGAAAAACTTCCTGGCTGTTAGAGCAATATGACAATGGAACTGATGACGAAGGGAGGTAGTGGGCTCTCCCACACTGGAGGCATTCAAGACGAGGCTGGACAGCCATCTGTCAGGGATGCTCTGACTTGGATTCCTGCATTGAGCAGGGGGTTGGACTCGATGGCCTTGTAGGCCCCTTCCAACCCTACCATTCTTTGATCCTATGATTCTATGAATGCAATCCTGACCAGCTAAGATGGTCAGAAAATCTTACCCCTGAGGACAGGACAAAGATTCTGTCAGTAGTATTAGAATTATCTGAAGTATTTCAAAACAAACCTGGGAAAACTGATCTGGCTGAACAGAGTATTGACATAAAAAAAACATTTTCCAGTAAGGTCACTCTCTTATTGAGTCAATGGAAGAGTGTTGGGAGACATATGCAGGGTTGGTGGGTGGGGGATGAAATGCCACAGCTAGGGGTTATCAGACCCTCTTTAAGCCCCTGGTCCACACTAGTCAATTTGGTAAAAAAAAACAACAATAGTACTGTGTGGATTTCAGGAAATTAAATTCAATAACTAAGCCGGATGCGTATCCAGTGCCCTGAACAGACACACTTTTAGATCAGCTAGGAGCAGCTAAAATCATTTCTACTATTGATCTGTGTAAGGGATTTTGGCAGATGAACTTGGAGGAGGCTGCCAAGCCCCAAAATGCATTTGTCACACCTGACAGGTTATTTGAGTTTAACATTTTGCCTTTTGGTTTGAGGAATTGCCCTGCGTCCTTTTGAAGCTTAATTAACTGATTGCTGAATGGAGTCGGTGAATTCACAGTCACATTTATTAATGACATTGCCATATTTAGCTAAAGTGTGGAAGACCACTTGGTCCACTTAAGAATGGTATTAAAGGTTATACATGATGCTGGCCTCACAGTAAAACTGAGCAAACGTCAATTTGGTATGCCGGAAGCTGTGCACGTAAGACACAAGGTGGGAAATGGTCATATAACACCTTTATGGGACAAGGTTAAGCTATTAAAAGCTGGGACATATCTAAAACTAAGAAAAGGGTTAGCTCATTCTTGGGACTTGTAAGGTATTATAGGAAATTTGTACCCCATTTTGGTGAAATTGCTGGTGCTTTGTCTGATTTAACAAAGAAATATAAACCTGATAAGATTGTGTGGACTGCTGAATGTCAGGAAGCTTCTGACAAAATGAAAGGCATTTTAATTTCCAGACTTTGGGAAGACATTTCTTGTAGCCATGGATGCTTTGGAACCTGGCATTGGAGCTGTGTTGCTACAGGAATATGACTGTGTCAAACACCCAGTAGCCTACTACCAAGGGAAAGGAACTTGTCCACCATCCAGAAAGAACATTTGGCAGTAGTATGGGCTTTGGGGAAGCTCAAATCCTATATTTTTGGATAGGAATTTACTTTATGGACTGATCACCATGCCTTGTAGTGGATACACACAATGCAAAATACCAACTCAAAGCTCCAGAGATGGTCCTGGAAGTTACAGGAATTCCAGATGAACATTGAGCATGTCCTGAGGAAGGAGAATGTTAGCACAGATGCTCTTTCCCAGAAGTAAAGACTGCATTGCTGCCTTCTGTTAAGTTGGATGTTTCACAATTCTCCTTGGTTAAGAGAAATTGTTTCACTTTAAAAGGGGGGAAGATATGAAGGTTTGCGGTCTACAGAGGCAAAGGAGAAAAAACAGAGGTCAGACCTAGAGGCCTGGGGGGGGGGGTGTTGGGAGGGGTATCCCTGAGAGGAGTAGTTCATTTTTCTGGTTAGGTTTCATCTTCTTGAATTAAGTTTCATTCAGGTTTGAAACAGTACTTTTGGTTTTAGGGGGAAAAGCGAGAGAGAGCCAGCAAGAGGAAGAGAGAGTAGGAAGAAGCAGCCTGGAGTCCAAGTGCAGCTAGGGTAGAGGAACTTGCAGTTTTGAACATTATATTTTCTGTTAATGCCTTTGGTATCACTCAGCTCTATGATGTAAATACTTTAAAGTTGTGATTTGCTTGTTTTAAATTACCAGTAAATTGCTGTTGTTAAACCCCAAGTGTCTGGAGTGTCAATCACCCCACATTTACAGCCTAAACCCCCGTTATGAGGAAGGGAAGGAAGATGGGACTCTTAAGGAGGCAAGAGATCGTTAAGGAGTTGCTCACGGGGTCCAGGTCATGAGGAGAACCCTGACATACTACATCCTTTAAAGATATTGGCATCACTTCCTCTCTGAGGGAGGTATTTACAACCTCCTGGATCCAGCCGGATAACCCTTCCTTGTTCACTGTAATAAGCCATGAAGGACAAGGGTTGACCAGGGTCGCCTGGTCTTGGCCAAGCACCTTGTCCGCATCCTCGGGCCTCAATAACTAAAACTCATCCAATAAAACCAGACCAGATGGTGCTCTGGACTCCTCTACTAATGGAATTGGAAAGCTTGGAAAAAAGGAGGGTAAGGGGAGACATAATAGAGGTCTACAAAATTATGCATGGTGTGGAGAAAGTGGATAGGGAGACATTTTTATCCCTCTCTCAAAATACTAGAACCCGGGGTCATCTATGAAGTTGATTAGTGGGAGATTCAGGACAGATAAAAGGAAGCACTTCTTCACACAGTGCATAGTTAAACTATGGAATTCGCTACCACAAGTCATAATGATGGCCACCAATTTGGATGGCTTTAAAAGGGGGTTAGATAAATTCCTGGAGGAGAAGGCTATCAATGGCTACTAGCCTTGATGGCTATGTGCTACCTCCAGTACCAGAGGCAGTGAGCCTATGTGCACCAGTTGCTGAGAAACATGGGTGAGGGTGGGGTGCTATTGCACTCATGTCCTGCTTGTAGTTTCCTGGTCAACAGCTGGTTGGCCACTGTGTGAACAGAATGCTGGACTAGATGGACCCTTGCTCTGATCCAGCATGGCTTTTCTTATGTTGTTATGTTCTAACTGCATTAATTGTGGTCTCCAATTCATGACAAATCTGAGCAACTTTATCTTCAAAGTGCTGTGTAATCTCATCACAGCATGCTACTGAGGGTGCCACAGTTTCTCTCCCTGGCCCAGAATGTAGCAGGCCATGAACCACTCAGAAAAGCTCTGCTGGATGACACTGTAAGGGATAACTGTAAGGATCTAGCCCCTCTTCGCCTCCGCTGGCCTGTTAATCCTCCAATGCCATACCTCCCCCTACCCATGACCACAATTACTGGGCACCCCCTTGCTCCCTTGAGTTGCCCAGGTACGTATTAAAAATAAAAAGGTGTATAATAATAAAACCAATATAAAAGAGAGAAAAGGAAAGGAAAGGTTCCTCCTGTGCAAGCACCGAGTCACTGCTGACTCCTAGAGGGACGCCGCTTTCGCTGGCGTTTTCATGGCAGACTATAGCGGGGTGGTTTGCCATTGCCTTCCACACTCGTGACTACCTTTCCCCCAGCAAGCTGGGTATCATTTTACCGACTTCGGAAGGATGGAGGGCTGAGTCGACCTGAGCCGGCTACCCGAGACCCAGCTTCTGCTGGGATCGAACTCAGGTCTTGGGGAGAGTTTCAGTTGCAATACTGCCGCCTACCACTCTGCGCCACAAGAGCAACAGCTAAAAAGGAGCAGAAGAAGAACAAGAACAAATGCAGATCTTCAAGCTGCTGTTCTCTGCTGCTGCTTGTTGCGTCCTAGGTTTCCCCAGAAGGCGGTAGGGCGGGTCTGGTGTGTGATCTTCTGTGCAACTTGAAGTTGTAAAAACTGACCTCTATTTTTATAGTGAGGCTCCATAATAAAGCTGATGACATTTAGCAATCAGAAATTCCTACTTATGAAGCACATGCACTCTCAGGCACAGAAATGGATACAAATATTTACCTTTATTTATTTATTTATTAAATTTATTAATCGCCCATCTGACTGGTCACCCAGCCACTCTGGGCGATGTACAACCCCCATAAAACAATTTAAAACAATAAAATTTTACCATAATTTTTTTTTTTTTAAATACCCTAACCCACCCCAAATGCCTGCCTGAACAACCACGTTTTTAATGCACGACGGAAGCTCATTAAAGAGGGGGCATGACGGAGTTCCCTAGGGAGGGAGTTCCACAGAGTGGGGGCCACCACAGAGAAGGCCCTCTCCCTCGTCCCCACCAGTCTAGCTGTCCTGGCTGATGGGACAGAGAGAAGGCCATCTGAGGCTGATCTTGTTAAGCGGCCTGTCTGGTGTTGCTGGAGGCGCTCCTTAAGATAGGCTGGGCCGGAACCATATAGGGTTTTAAAGGTCAAAACCAACACCTTGAATTTGGCCCGGAAAACAACTGGTAACCAGTGCAACTCCTTCAGCACTGGAGTGATGTGATCTCGCCGGCGGCTGCCTTTAATCAGGCGAGCCGCCGCGTTCTGTACCAGCTGCAGCTTCCGAACCGTCTTCAAGGGTAACCCCACGTAGAGCGCATTACAGTAGTCTAAACGAGAGGAGACCAGGGCATGTACTACCGATGGGAGCAGATGGTCGGGAAGGAAGGGGTGCAGCCGCCGTATCAGATGGAGTTGATACAGCGCTGTCCGGCTCACAGCTGACACCTGAGCCTCCATGGACAGCTGGGAGTCCAAAATGACCCCCAGGCTGCGGACCTGGTCTTTCAAGGGTAGCCGTACCCCATTCAACACCAGGTCAACATCCCCCAGCCTCCTCTTGTCTCCCACCAAAAGTACCTCGGTCTTGTCAGGGTTGAGCTTCAGCTTATTCCTCCCCATCCAGCCACTCACCATCTCCAGACATTTGGACAGGGATTCTACGGCCAACCTTGGTGAAGATTTGAATGAGAGGTAGAGCTGCGTGTCATCCGCATATTGATGACACTGCACCCCAAACCTCCTGATGATAGCCCCCAGTGGCTTCACATAGATGTTAAATAGCATCGGGGAGAGGATGGAACCCTGTGGCACCCCACAAGTAAGTGGCCACGGGTCCGAAACCTCCTCTCCCAGTGCTACCCTCTGGTACCTGCCGGAGAGGAAGGACCGGAACCACTGCAATACAGTGTCTCCAATGCCCAACCCCTCCAGGCAGTCCAGGAGGATACCGTGGTCAACGGTATCAAAAGCCGCTGAGAGGTCGAGGAGAACAAGGAAGGAGCATTCACCCCTATCCAGAGCCCTCCTCATATCATCCACCAAGGCGACCAAGGCCATTTCTGTCCCATGCCCATGCCTGAAGCCCGACTGAAATGGGTCTAGATAATCAGTTTCTTCCAAGTGTGCCTTCAACTGCACCGCCACCACCCGCTCAATCACCTTGCCCAAAAATGGCAGATTTGAGACTGGGCGAAAGTTGTTCAGAACTTGAGGATCCAAGGAGGGCTTCTTTAAGAGCGGTCTTATCACTGCCTCCTTGAGGGCTGATGGCATCACTCCCTCCTCAAGGGAGGCGTTCACCACCGCCCTGATCCCTTCACCCAGTCTCTCTCTGCAGCTCATAATGAGCCAAGATGGGCAAGGATCAAGTAAGCAGGTGGTCGGCCTTACAGATGAAAGCACCTTGTCCACTTCATCAGGAGGAAGAAGCTGGAACCGATCCCACAAAACCAGTTTGCCACAGGCCGCCTCTTGCTCACTAACTGTATCCACAGTGTGCAGAGTAACACACCTAATCTGATCAATTTTATCTGCAAAGTGCCTTGCCAAAGCCTCACAGGAGGCCTTAGAATGCTCCAGTGGTTCCGGAGCCACAGGACCGACCAGGCTCCGGACCACTTGGAACAGCCTCCTGGGGCAGCACTCTGCAGACGCGATGGAGGCAGCATAATATTCCTTTTTTGCTGCCTTCACCGCCACGTGATAGGCTGAAGATATAGCTCTAGCCCGTGTCTGATCGTCTTTGGAGCGAGACTTCCGCCACCGGTGCTCTAGCCGTCTCACCTCCTGTTTCAGAGCTCGTAACTGCGGATTGAACCATGGTGCAGTCCGAGCCCTGTTCAGGGGGAGAGGGCGTTTCGGAGCCACCCGATCTAATGCCCCGGTGATTGCGGCATTCCAGCCACCCACCAGGGTCTCGACCGAGTGGCCGTTGGCATGCCCCAGAGAATCCCCAAGCGCGTTCAGGAATCCATTTGGATCCATAAGACGCCTGGGGCGGACCATTTTAATGGGTCCTCCACCCCTGTGGAGGGGTTGTGGAACCGAGAAGTCCAACATCACCAGATAGTGATCTGACCATGACAAGGGGGTGGTGGATATACCCCCGACTTCCAGATCACTCCCCGCTTCTCCAGAAACAAACACAAGGTCTAGTGCATGACCGGCTACATGGGTGGGCCCAGTTAGAATATGGTGCAGCTCCCAGGAGGCCATGGTCTCCATGAAGTCCCGAGGTGCTCCTGTGAGGATGGCCTCCGAATGTACGTTGAAGTCCCCCAACACCAGTAAGTTAGGGGACTGTACACGCACATCAGAGACCACCTCAAGCACCTCGGCCAGGGAGTCAGTCGTGCAGCGGGGTGGACGGTACACGAGCAGAATCCCCAGACTGCCCTTCGGGCCCAACCTCCAGTACATGCACTCAGCAACCTTGGTCTCCCGGAGAGGGGGTCTGGTGAAGACCAAGGACTCTCGGTAGATAACAGCCACTCCCCCTCCCCGATCCCCAGCCCTCGGCTGCTGTGCATACGAAAATCCAGCTGGACACATGGCTGCAAGGGTTGGAGCAGCAGCCTCGGCCAGCCAGGTCTCCGTAATACATGCCAGGTCTGCACCCTCATCCAGGATCATGTCATGGATGAGGGAGGTTTTCTGGGTAACAGACCTGGCATTGCAGAGCAGCAAACGAAGGCCAGAAGATGGGGTCACGCCTCTCCCAGCCATCCTTTGGCTCTGGACAGGCCCGGAGCAGGGGACAGATACTACACATCTCTCCCTTGTTCCCCTTACCTGGCATGGCCTGCCCCTAGCGCTCCGCCAGCGCCTGCCGCCCAGCCTCAGTATGTTCTGGCCCCCAACACTCCCCCCACTGCCTCCATCAGGTGGACACATGCCCCCTCGCTCCCGCCTATCAGGCGGGCTACCCACCCCTAAAAACACAACAAAATCCCCCCCAACAAAATAAAACAAACAAACAAAACAATTAAAATTCCCTTAAAAATGCCAGGCAGGAGTCCACAGGGAAGGCCTGGTGGCGGTGGTAGCGGCAGCAGCAGGCCCAGCAGCAGCAAGCACGCCTCTTCCCCAGTGGTGGTGGTGGTGGCTTCTCCTGCAGGCCCTGGCTCTCCCAGGCCACCTCAGCCAGCCAGCTTATGTAGCCCCTCCAGGGAGGGGCAGGTGGAGCAGCACAGCTGGCTCGGTACCTGGGGGCCTGGTCCTGCAGGGACTGGCGGTCTGCCAGGCAGAAGTCCACAGGGAAGGCCTGGTGGTGGTGGCAGCGGCGGCAGCAGCAGGCCCAGCGGCGGCAGCAGCAGGCCCAGCGGCGGCAAGCACGCCTCTTCCCCGGTGGTGGTGGTGGTGGCTTCTCCTGCAGGCCCTGGCTCTCCCAGGCCACCTCAGCCAGCCAGCTTATGTAGCCCCTCCAGGGAGGGGCAGGTGGAGCAGCACAGCTGGCTCGGTACCTGGGGGCCTGGTCTTGCATGGTTTACCTTTACATAGTAAACAATTTTTAAAATAGAATAGTGTGTTACAGTGTAGAATACCTTGATGCTTCTTTTCCTTATGAGTGAAGCTGTGGGAAAAGTTGCTACTCAATGCTGATGAAAGGACAGTAGGATCACCTGGGGCCAGATAGGTTTTTGCTGGGGCAGCAACTGGACTGTAGTCCACTAGTTTGCATCCTTGACTCATGAAACCAAAAAATATTTTCACTCACAGAAAATAATCTTTCTCTGAGATGAAATATAGCAATGGTTTAAACACAGTTCACTTTTTTTTATTATTTAAAACATTTATACCCCCTCCTTTCCACCTTGAAAGCGATTCAAGGTGGCTTGTAATTCAGAACAGAAAAATTACATTCACATACAGATTTTAATGTTATTTATTGCATTTATTTATTGCATTTCTATACTGCCCCATAGCTGAAGCTCTCTGGGCAGTTTACAGAAGTTAAAACATTAAATACAATAGAAAAAGTTTTAAAGCCATTTACATAAAAGCACACAGATGATATACACAAACAACGTATAACTAAAAACAACTTCGAACAGTCAGTCACTCATAACTTAAAGACACATCCACGACTGAATAAAACTCATCATGTGCTGCCAAGTGCCTGGGAAAAGAGAAAAGTCTTAACCTGGCACCTAAAAGATAATAATGTTGGTGCCAGGTGGACCTCATCAGGGAGCTCGTTCCACAGATGGGGGCCCACCACTGAGAAGGCCCTCTTCCTCATTGCTGCCTTCTGAGTTTCCCTTGGAGGAGGCACTCGGAGGAGGACCTTAGATGCTGAATGTAGTGTATGCGTAGGTTCATTTCAGGAGAGGTGTGCCCTCAGGTATTGTGGCCCCAAGCCATGTAGGGCTTTATAGGTTAAAATTAGCACCTTGAGTTGAGCTCAGAAGCATTTCAGCAGCCAGTGCAAGCGGGCCAGAGTCAGTCTTGTATGTTCGGACCTTCTGGTCCCTGTTAGCAATCTGGCTGCTGCATTTTGCACGAGCTGCAGCTTCTGAACCTTCTTCAAAGGCAGCCCCACGTAGAGTGCATTGCAGTAATCTAACTTGGAGATTACCAGAGCATAGACAACTGAAGCCAGGTTATCCCTGTCCAGAGAGGGGTGTAGCTGGGCCACCAACCAAAGCTGGTAGAAGGCACTCCATGCCACTGAGGCCACCTGAGCCTCAAGTGAAAAAGATGGTTCCAGGAGGACCCCCAAGCTACAGTGTTGGTGCTGCACCAAGTACCCAGGAGGGCACAGCTGGGGGAGAGTAACCCCTCCCAGTTCACCTACCATTTAAAATTAAAAACCAACAAGCAGTCTAAAAATACATACTGCAACAAACAAAACTAGCACCACATTAAAACAGCAACAGAGAATATATTATCACCAGGGCCGGGGGGGGGGGGGCAGGAGGCCCATTTGGCCCAGGCCTCACATTCATGAAGGGCCTCAAATTTAGACTTGATGTTATCTTCAAACGAGGTTATACATACATATATAGAGATAAACTGACAGGACTGAAAGAAGAAGACATTCATTCCTTTAAACTGGACTATAACCCAAAGGCCCCTTCATGGATCACTGCCTTGTTGTGGCGAAGGGGCTTGCGTAACTCAGTGAAGCCATAAGCTATGCCGTGCAAGGCCTAGGGATGGCGGAGAATTTCTCCCCGAAACTTCGGGGGGCCGAGCGCCAACGTGTTCGGCCCCCCGAACAAGTTTCGGGGAGAAATTCTGTCTACGTAGACTACAGCGACCAATAAGGAACGGGAATGGCGGCTCCCTATGGGGGCCGCCATTATCCGTACGCGCTTTTTTTTTTTAAGTCACCCGTGATAGGCTAACTGACGATTTACGTAGCCTATCACGGCTGACTTTGCAGATCTAGCCGTGATAGGCTACGTTAATCGTCACGTAGCCTATCACGGGGGCGTTGTTTATTTTTAACTGTTTAGTTCGCGGCCGGGCAAGGTGAGGCGCCTCCTCCCCAGCCTGAATTTCAGCCGGGCGAGGCGGGAAGCCTCCCCCCTGGCCTGAATTTCGGCCGGGCGAGGTGGGAAGCCTCCCCCCCTGGCCTGAACTTCGCGGGGGGAGCAACGAAGCGCCTCCCCCCCACCGCGGGAAATCTTCGAGGACAGGTAAGTGACTTTCGTCCACCCCTAGCAGGGCCACCCAACACGGGCAGGTCATGGTGGAGAGTTCTGACAAAATGTGGTCCACTGGAGAAGGAAATGGCAACCCACTCCAGTATTCTTGCCAAGAAAACCCCATGGGACGTATCACAAGGCTAAAAGAGATGACGCTGGAAGATGAGCCCCTCAGGTTGGAAGGTGTCCACTATACTACTGGGGAAGAGCAGAGGGTATTTCCAAGTAGCGCCAGAAAGACTGAAGCGGCTGGGCCAAAGCCGAAAGGACACTCAGCTGTGGATGTGTCTGGTGGTGAAAAGAAAATCCGATGCTGTATGTACTTTGCAGCCAAAAGATGGAGAAGCTCTATACAGTCAGTAAAAACAAGACCTGGAGCTGACTGTGGCTCAGATCATGAGCTTCTTATTGCAAAATTTCGGCTTAAATTGAAGAACGTAGGGAAAACCACTAAACCATTCAGGTATGACCTCAATCATATCCCTTATGAATATACAGTGGAGGTGACGAGTAGATTTAAGGGATTAGACCTGATAGACAGAGTGCCTGAGGAACTATGGACGGAGGTCCGTAACATTGTTCAGGAGGCAGCAACTCAATCCATCCCAAAGAAAAAGAAATGCAAGAAAGCCAAGTGGCTGTCTGATGAGGCTTTACAAGTAGCTGAGGAAAGAATGGAAGCGAAAAGCAAGGGAGAAAGGGGAAGATATACCCAACTGAATGCAGAGTTCCAGAGAATAGCAAGGAGAGACAAGAAGGCCTTCTTAAATGAACAATGCAAAGAAATCGAAGAAAACAATAGAATGGGAAAGGCTAGAGACCTCTTCAAGAAAATCGGAGATCTCAAGGGAATGTTTTGTGCCAAGACGGACATGATAAAGGACAAAGAAGGCAGGGACCTAACAGAAGCAGATGAGATTAAGAAGAGGTTGAAAGAATACACAGAAGAACTATACAGGAAAGATCTTCATGTCCCTGATAGCCATGATAGTGCGGTCACTGAAGTTGAGCCGGACATCCTAGAGAGTGAAATCAAGTGGGCCTTAGGAAACATTAGTAACAACAAAGCTAGCGGAGATGACAGTATTCCAGCTGAGCTATTTAAAATCCTAAAAGACAATGCTGTTAAAATGCTGCACTCAATATGCCAACAAATTTGGAACACTCAACAGTGGCCACAAGACTGGAAAAGGTCAATTTACATTCCACTTCCAAAGAAGGGCAATGCCAAAGAGTGTTCAAACTACCATACAATTGCACTCATTTCACATGCCAGCAAGGTGATGCTCAAAATCCTACAAGCTAGGCTTCAGCAGTATGTGAACCGAGAACTACCGGAAGTACAAGCTGGGTTTCGAAAAGCAGGGGAACTAGAGATCAAATTGCCAACTTTTGCTGGATCATGGAGAAAGCAAGAGAATTCCAGAAAAACGTCTATTTCTGCTTCATTGACTACACTAAAGCCTTTGATTGTGTGGATCACAACAAACTGTGGCAAATTCTGAAAGAGATGGGAGTACCAGACCACCATACCTGTCTCCTGAGAAACCTGTACGAGGGTCAAGAAGCAACAGTAAGAACCAGACATGGAACAACCGATTGGTTCAAAATTGGGAAAGGAGTACGACAAGGCTGCATATTGTCACCCTGCTTATTTAACTTATATGCAGAGTACATCATGAGAAACCCCAGGATGGATGAATCACAGGTTGGAATTCAGATTGCCGGGAGAATTATCAACAACCTCAGATACGCAGACGATCCCACCCTAATGGCAGAAAGCGAAGAGGATCTAAAGAGCCTCTTGCTGAGGGTGAAAGTGGAGAGTGCAAAAGCTGGTTTGAAACTCAACATTAAAAAAAACTAAAATCATAGCATCTGGCCCCATCACTTCCTGGCATATAGAAGGGGAAGAAATGGAAGCAGTGACAGATTTTATTTTCTTGGGCTCCAAGATCACTGCAGACGGTGACTGTAGCCATGAAATTAAAAGACGCTTGCTCCTTGGGAGGAAAGCTATGGCAAATCTAGACAACATAGTAAGAAGCAGAGACATCACCTTGCCGACAAAGGTTCGTTTAATCAAAGCTATGGTTTTCCCAGTAGCAACATATGGCTGTGAGAGCTGGACTATAAGGAAGGCTGAGCGCCGAAGAATGGATACTTTCGAACTGTGGTGCTGGAGAAGACTCTTACGAGTCCCCTGGACTGCAAGGAGGTCGAATCAGTCAATCCTAAAGGAAATCAACCCTGAGTGCTCATTGGAAGGACAGATACTGAAGCTGAAGCTCAAATATTTTGGCCACCTAATGCGAAGAGATAACTCCCTGGAAAAGACCCTGATGCTGGGAAAGACTGAAGGCAAAAGGAGAAGGGGACGGCAGAGGATGAGATGGCTAGATAGCATCACCGATGCAATGAATATGAACTTGAGCACACTCTGGGAGAGAGCGGAGGATAGGAAGGCCTGGCATGCTGTGGTCCATGGGGTCACAAAGAGTTGGACACGACTGAACAACTACAACAACAACAACAACATAATCCAAAGAAATTGCTTCAAGAAATACACCAATTTGGGATGTGTTTCCATGACAACAGAAGGAGAAGCTAATGGAGGAGCACCGGATTTTTAAAAAGGAATCGGCTTTGCTGTGAGCAGAGCTCCACAAGCAGATTCTCCGCAGCAGTAAAAATCACTTCACAGAACATACTTCCTGGAGTGAAAATCATTTGACTAGCGCGGGCTGCTCAACCAATAAAAGAGGCTTCCCCACTCTCCCCCCTTTCTCCTTCCCCCTAAAAACCCAAATGCACCTGCATTTCAGGAGCAAGCCTCACTGAGCACAATGGGAGTTACTTTCGAGTAGATGCACATATGCTAGTGCTGGGAAACAGAGGGGACACAAAGACAGAAACCAGCCCCCATTTTAACCCACAGGACCTCATTGACCACAATGGGAGTTACTTCTGAGGAGACAGTAATGGGTTTGCTGTGGGAAAGACAGCAGTAAACACAAAAACAGAAACCAGCCCCCATTGTAACCCACAGGATATCTATAACAAAGTTGTGAAGTAGTTATGTCCTAAGGCAATGAATTGGAGCCTCGAGATCGCACTTGATCGCTTAATCGCACTTAAGGAATTGGGCTTTAAAGTGTGTCATTTCAATTGAGGGAGAATCTCTGTAAGTTCTGATGTGGGCATTCAAAGGCAAGCCTCATTGACTGCAATTGGAGTTACTTCTGAGGAGACACTAATGTGGGAAATAGACCGAAACCAGCCCCCATTTTAACACACAGGATCTCTGTAAGGAAGCTGTGAAGCAGTTACCTCCTAAGGCAATGAATTGGAGCCTTGGGATTGAGCTAAATCACATTTAAAGAATTGGGCTTTGATGAGGATGGATTAGACATGACTGAAGGGTTGCTTACACTCATAAAGCCCACTATCCCTTTCTTCTCATCCATCTGGAAACAAATGATACTGCCAAGCAGAGCCACGAAGAAATCACGTCAGACTTTGAAGCTTTGGGAAGGAAACTCAAGAACTTTGGGGCCCGGAGAGTTTTCCATCCCAAGAGGGATAGAAAGGGAAAGAAAAATACTTTGGCTGAATGACTGGCTACAAAGGTGGTGCCAACGCAACAGATTTGAATTCTGGGACCACAGGCTATACTTCCTGGAAGATGGACTGTTGGCAAGGGCTGGGAAGAATGTGTTTGGCCACAGCATGAAGAACTTCATCAGGAGGTCTTTAAATTGAATCCTATGGGGGAGGGAGATGTAAAGTTGGGGGTAACAATGGACAAAGGCTCATGCACCACAACGGAGAGAACAGCTCTAACAGCGCCCACTAATAGTCTTCAAAAACATGTAGGAAGAAAGCCAGACTATAAAGCAATTGATACTAATTCCAGAGAATGGGAAACAAACAGAATGAACTTGAACTCTTACGGGAGGGAGATTTTGACTTGATAGGTGTAACAGAAACTTGGTGGGATGATTCCCATGACTGGAATACATCAGTTGAAGGATATAACTTGTTCAAAAAGAACAGGAGGAACAGAAAAGGAGGTGGGGTTGCACTATATGTGAAAAATACATATCTTTGCACAGAAATACAGGAGGATGAGCTTGGCAGCCCCATCGAGAGCATCTGGGTTAAAATAAATGGAGCAAAGAATAAAAGGAACCTGGTGGTCAGCGTCTACTACCAGCCACCCACTCAAGGAGAAGATGAGGATGAAACTTTTGAAAAGCAAATAGCCAGTGTTTTAAGGAAGCATGATGGGGGACTTAATTTCCCTGATATTTGTTGGGAGACAAATTCTGCAAAAAAGGCCCCTCCAGGAAATTCCTGATTTGTGTGGCGGATAACTTCCTCCTACAGAAAATAGAGGAAGGAACTAGAGGATCGGCTATCCTTGACTTGATCCTAACCAACAGAGATGACTTAGTGGATAAAGTAGCAGTTACAGGAACTCTGGGGGAAAGTGACCATATTATACCTGGGTTCTTGGTTCTAAAGGAAGCAAAAGCTAGGTATAGCCAAACACATACCCTGGATTTTAGGAAAGCTGATTTTAATAAACTCAAAACAATGATAAGTAAGGTCCCATGGCAAGCGACTCTAATGAGAAAAGGAGTCCAAGATGGGTGGGAGTTTTAAAAAACGGAAATTCTAAAGGCACAATTACAAACAATTCCAACAAGAAAAAAAGGCGGAAGACAACAGAAGAAGCCATTGTGGCTTCACAAGAAGCTGAGAGATGATCTGAAAACAAAAAAGGACACATACAGCAAGTGGAAGGAAGGCCAAATGAAAAAGGAAGAGTACAGGCAGGTAGCACAGAATTGCAGGGATGGCGTCAGGAAGGCTAAAGCTGAGAACGAGTTGAGGTTAGCAAGGGATGCTAAAAGCAACAAAAAGGCTTTCTTCAGATACATGCATAGTAAAAGACAGAGGAAAGAAATGGTGGTTCAACTACTAAAAAAGGATGGCAAAATGATAACAGATGTCAAAGAAAAGGCAGAAGTGCTCAGTTCCCACTTCAGCTCAGTCTTCTACTGAAAGAGGGTCTATGACCCCGCTGGCCAAGGCAAAGTACTGGCTGTAAGCACCTTGAAAACAATGCAGTGATGACTCGAAGCCAATATGGATTTGTCAAGAACAAATCCTGCCAGACTAATCTGATCTCATCTTTTGATCAGGTAAACTCCCTTGTGGACTGTGGGAATGCTATGGACATAATATATCTTGACTTCAGGAAAGCTTTGGACAGAGTGCCCCATGATATCCTGATTAGCTAACTAGCTCAAAGTGGGCTAGATGAAACAATGATGAGGTGGATCCACAGTTGGCTACAGACTTGGACTCAAAGAGTGCTTATCAATGGGATCAGTCCTGGGCCCAGTGCTCTTCAACATTTTATTAATGACCTGGAGGGGGAGGTGCAGGGAATGCTGATCAAATTTGCAGATGACACAAAATTGGGTGGGATAGCTAATGCCTTGGAAGACAGAAACAAAATTTAGATAGAATGGAGCGCTGGACAGAAAATAAGAGAATGAAATTTAATAGGGATCAATGCCAAGTTCTGCACCTAGGAAAAAGAAACCAAATGCACAGTTACAAGATGGGGGATACTTGGCTCAACAGTACTACAAGCAAGAAGGATCTTGGAATTGTTGTAGATCACAAGCCGAATATGAGCCAATAACGTAATGTGGCTGCAAAAAAGGAAAATGCTATTTTGGGCTGCATTAATAGAACTATAGCTTCCAAATCCTGTGAAGTACTAGTTCCCCTCTATTCAGCACTCATTAGGCCTCATCTGGAGTACTGTGTCCAGTTCTGAGCACCACACTTTAAGAAGGATGCAGACAAGCTGGAGAGGGTTCAGAGGAGGGCAACGAAGATGATCAGGGGACTGAACTAAGCCCTATGAGGAGAGACTGAAAGAACTGGGCATGTTTAGCCTTGAGAAGAGAAGACTGAGGGGAGATATGATAGAGCTCTTCAAGTACTTGAAAGGTTGTCACAGAGAGGAAGGCCAGGATCTCTTCTCGATTTTCCCAGAATGCAGGACACGGAAGAATGGGCTTAACTGGCAGGAAGCCGGATTCTGGCTGAACATCAGGAAAAACGTCCTGACTGTTAGAGCAATACGACAATGGAACCAATTACCTAGGGAGGTAGTGGGCTCTCCCACACTGGAGACATTCAAGACGAGGCTGGACAGCCATCTGTTGGGGATGCTCTGACTTGGATTCTTGCATTGAGCAGGGGGTTGGACTCGGCGTTCTTGTAGGCCCCTTCCAACCCTACTATTCCATGATTCTATGATTCTATGATTCTATGTATGGTGTCAATTGAGGAACTTCTCTGTTATTTCTGTGGTCATTGAGAGGGCAAGACCCATTTTGCACAATGGAAGGAAACACCCTTTGACCAGGGTCACGGTGAAAGGCACACCCCTGGGCTGGGCTAGCATACCCGAGGTCAATGCAGGGGTTGGGGCACACAGCAACTACCGCCGAGAACCTGACTAGAGGAAAAGAACTGGACTTTAAGTAGTCTCAGGAAATCTGGTTTTTCCCTGATAAGCTCCAGGGTGGCTGCTGGATGGCCACGATGTCATGTATCCCTAACGACCTCAACACTCAGCCAGCTTGGAGTAAATCGCTGGTGGAAACACCCCCTTGGACTTGCTAGTGTGTTTCCTAATGTTATCGTTGCATTGAAGATTTTTCTCAGTCTACCTGCATTAGTAGCTTCAGGTGGTCTTTCAATGTGCTGAAGCAGGTCAAGAATTGCTTCCATTCATCTATGGGACAAGATCATTTGAATGGCTTTGCTATGCTTAACATAAACTGTGACAAAGCAAGAAACTACTTTTTTCCAGAATAATTGGTGAATTTGCACAGAAAAATCCTAGAAAAGCACTTGTTAAATAAAAAAGGAACATTTCTTACAAATTATTGCATTTTTTGTGTTATAATGTTAATTTGTTAAATGTAAACATTTAAAATATACCACAGTTTTTGTAACCCTGTTCTGGTATTTCTTCAGTTTTTAATGTACCAGGAGGATGAAAAAATGGAAGTGGCCTGGGCTGCTCTCGACTTCTGAGGGGGCCTGATTATCACTTGCAAAAAGCACAAGAAAATAAAACAGTTTTGACTTGTTGTCCAAAAGATAAAAGAATAGGCACCAGACATATATTTCTGGGAAAGGCACTCCACAATTTGCATCCAGGATGCCACCACTAAAAGGCCCTACCCCTAGTCACCACGCACCTAACCTCTGAATGCAGAGGCATCCGGAGAAGAGTCTATGGAGAAGATCACAGACAGCAAGTATATTCATAGGGGAATGAGCAGTCCTTCGAAACCCTGGTCCCAGGCTGTTTAAGGCTTCATTGGTCAAAGCCAGTACTTTGAATTGCATCTGGAAATAAACTAGAAGCTAATAAACATCTTTAAGCACCAGTGAAATATGCTTCATATGGCAGGCCCTGGTTAACAACCTGGCTGCGGTATTCTGAACCAATTCATTCATCCATTTATTCACTTCCAAGATTTCTATTCCACCTTTCCACCAAATGGAGTACAAAAAAGGATTTTTAAAAAGTCAAAACATCCATTACAATAAAACAGGCCCACAAATAAATAAAACAAGCAGCAAACCTACTGAAGCTAAGCAGGTTTGGGTATGCAGCACCCTGAATTCCATAAGGTGGGATATAAATCAGTAAAGCTGATGGTTGAAAACAGCAGAAATAAAAGCCCACAACGAGGTGCAGACATCCTTTATTTGAATGCCAGTGTAGTATAGTTGTTAGCGTGTTGAACTAAGGCCAGGCAGACCAGGATTAAAATCCCCATTCAGTGACCTTGGGCTATTCACTATGTCTCAGTCTGATCTACTCATAGGATTGCTGCAAGGATAACATGGGGTGAGGGAGCCATGTACACCACTCTGATCAGGGATATCACAAGCATTCAAATGCTGCAAGTGCCACCACCATCTTCCCCTGTCCCAAAGCCCCACAACTTACCTTGGGTATGGGAAGGAAGAAGGCAGTGACAGCACACACTTCCTAGGCCCTGGCAGAGAACTTCTTTTCACACTAGGGATGGAGCTAGGATTATTCACCCTTAGAGGGCCTTCTCCCCCATGAAATGAAGCAAATACTGTCAGTTTTCCAGGAGGATTCTGGGGCAGGTGGTCTGAGTTCCATCCCCACCAGGAAAAGAAACTCCCCCGAAGCCTGGGGAGTATCCTTTGTACATGGTTCCCCTTCCCCATGTTCTCCATCCAACAATCCTATGAGTGGATCAGACTGAGAGATAGTGACCCTTTCCTGTCCTGCCCCCAGTTGAGTTTCTCATTGCTTGGAAGGTAGGGGAAAGAAATGGCAGAGGGTGCTTTGTGGGCATCCTCCAAGCTTTCCAGGAGTGTTTGAATTGAATGCTTGCAAAAATAGTTACCTTTTCAGGATGAGCAATGGAATGTTCACGCATCCTTAGCCATGAGCTCTTGAGAAAGGGTGGGGTAAAAAGTCATAAACAAACACCAAATAAGTAAAACATAGCTAATCAGATGAAGCTTCCAAGTGCTCTTTAAAGCAGCCCCACACACAACTAGGGGTGGACGAAAGTCCCTTACCTGTCGTCGAAGGACGTTTGCGGTGGGGGGGAGGCGCTTCGCTGCTCCTCCCGCGAAGTTCAGGCCGGGGGGGGGAGACTTCCCGCCTCGCCCCGGCCAAAATTCAGGCCGGGGAGGAGGCTTCCCGCCTCGCCCGGCCGCGAACGCGAAAGTTTAAAAAAAAAAAAATACGCCGCCTGATAGGCTACGTGACGATTAACGTAGCCTATCACGGCTCGATCTGCAAAGTCAGCCTTGATAGGCTACGTCAATCGTCACGTAGTCTATCACGGGTGACTTTAAAAAAAAAAAGCGCGTACGCTAATGGCGGCCCCCATAGGGAGCCGCCATTCGCGTTCCTTATTTAGTCGCTGTAGTCTACGTAAATGTTTACGTAGACTACGGCGAAAATAAGGGCAACGCAAATAGCGTTGCCCTTATTTTCGCCGTAGTCTACGTAAATCTTTACATAGACTACAGCAACCAAATAAGGAACGGGAATGGCGGCTCCCTATGGGGGCCGCCATTATCCGTACGTGCTTTTTTTTTTAAAGTCACCCGTGATAGGCTACGTGACGATTGACGTAGCCTATCACGGCTGACTTTGCAAATCTAGCCGTGATAGGCTACGTTAATCATCACGTAGCCTATCAGGGGGCGTTTTTTTTTTTCTTTTATTGCAATGGCGGCGGTGGCAGCCGGTCGAAAGACCGGCTGCCGCTCCTGCCCCGCTCGAACACCCACCGAACCGCCGGCCGGACCCGCTGCCGGGAGGGACATTCGGTGAAGGTAAGTCCCATCCCGGGGGGGGGGTGCGGGGGGGGTTCAGAGGATTTCTCCCCGAAACTTGTTCGGGGGGCCGAACACGTTGGCGCTCGGCCCCCCGAAGTTTCAGGGAGAAATTCTCCGCCATCCCTACACATAACAACAATCAAAACTGGATATTAGCAGAGCATGAATAACTGGGGCAAGATCATGTCTTTCCAAGAGGTTACAAAGCTGAGATACCAAGAAGAGATGGTGAAAGATTCATGATGCCAAGTTGGCATCCATAGTTAAGGTCAGGTCTACTAGCTCCCCAGGTTGTGAATCTACTCCTTAAGGAGGAGTTCAGCCCAATCCAGAACAGAATGAACACCACCTCCACAGTCAGTTACACCAGTCAGTGTATCTTCCATCAGATTCTCCAACTTTTCTGGAACAAGCTGCAGTTCATTAGCACTCATCAGTGACTCCAGGCATCTGTCTAGCACTGGGGCCTCCAGTATGGTGCAGCACAGCACCCATGGCACCCACAGCTCCTTGATGGCCACTGAGGCCCCCACCCTTCCTGATTTTTGGATTTTTAAAATCATTTTTACTTGGGAAAAAATACTTGGAGAACAGGTGCTCTGTAAAGCTAAGTGCTAGAAAGAAAAGGCATGTTAGGGGAAACAGAGAGAATCCTGGGGGGTGCAGGGGGTGCACTGTGGGGTGCCAGGGCCAGGTCAAGGAGGAATGAAGAGAAGGGGGATTTGTGTGCATGTGTAGGGTCTATTTTTAATTGCCAGCATGGGGTGCCCGATCTAGATCAGGACCCTAGTATGGGGGTAGGGGTGTGTAACCCTTTGCCCACTGCTGCAGTCCCATTCCAAATCGGGACGCTGCATTGGCAATCTGTATTGTAAAAAGGAGTCTCACTGAAACAAATATGACTTGAAAGCCTGGAAT
Organism: Heloderma suspectum; assembly: GCF_057233095.1. Taxonomy (NCBI): domain Eukaryota; kingdom Metazoa; phylum Chordata; class Lepidosauria; order Squamata; family Helodermatidae; genus Heloderma; species Heloderma suspectum. Next base: position 125,271,830 of record NC_139462.1, on the reverse strand, counting down.
TGGGGGAGGGTGCCTGTTGTAACCCCGTTGTAATGGTCACACTTTTTCCTGGTGAAGTTTAGATTGATGGTGGCTTTACCCCTCTGTCGAGGTGGGAGGACCATTAAGTTGGTCTGCCCAGAGACTGATGAATTCCTGAATGCTCTGGGAGATTTTCTGGTAGACATGGTTGGCACTACTCCTGTTGGAGCCCTGGTCTCAGTGTGGAATTATGAGATGGCAAGAACTGTTGACACAATCACTCCCAAGAATCCTCTGTGGCATTGTAGAGCCCGGCTGGGCCCCTGGTTTACCAGAGAGCTGGGGGCAGTGAAACAAGCAGGATGATGACTGGAAAGCAGGTTGCTCAAGTCTCATAGCGATTACAATCGGGCACAAGTAAGAGCACATTAATGTGCCTACTTTGTGGCAATGAGGGTGGCAAAGTGACCTACATACCCGCCTTCATTGCATCCTTCAGTAACTGTCTGGCAAAGCTTTTTCGAGTGGTAAAGGGGATGTGCCCTGAGAATGTGGACAAGCTGCTTGGAGAGGTTTATCCAGTCACCTGTATTCTCAGTCCTAGCCCATCTTGCCTAGTTACATCAAGTCAAATGAGACTGACTGGGTGGGTTCAGGAGGTTATTAATGCCACGTTAAGAGAGGGAGTCATCCCAGCTGCCTTGAAGGAGGCAGTTGTGAGACCGCTTCTTTAAAACCTCTCACTAGAACTAAAAGATGGTAACTACTTAGATTCCTGCATTGAGAAGAGGGTTGGACTTGATGGTCTTATAGACCCCTTCCAACCCTACTATTCTATGATTCTATGACTATCATCCAGTCATTAATACCTTCTTTCCGGACAAGGTAGTGATTGAACTCAAAGTACTGTTGGATGAAACAGATTATCTAGATCCATTTCAATCTGGGTTTAGACTAGGATTTGGCATTGTCAGATACAACCTTGGTCACCCTGATGGATAACTCTCCATCCAGAGAGGCAGTGAGTACAACCCTGTTGATTCGCCTCAGAATCATAGAATAGCAGGGTTGGAAGGGGCCTACAAGACCATCGAGTCCAACCCCCTGCTCAATGCAGGAATCCAAGTCAGAGCATCCCTGACAGATGGCTGTCCAGGCTCATCTTGAATGCCTCCAGTGTGGGAGAGCCCACTACCTCCCTAGGGAATTGGTTCCATTGTCATATCGCTCTAACAGTCAGGACGTTTTTCCTGATGTTCAGACGGAACACCTCTTTCAGGTGGCCCAGGACCACTCCCTCTCACAAGGAGGCATTAGTCACCTCTCTAGCCCAGCCTGCTGTTCCCTCCTTGCTGGTTTTTATTAGCCAAGGGGGCCAGGGATCCAGTATAAAAGTGGTTGCATGAACCTGTCCAAGCACCTTGTCCATGGCCTCGAGCTGCACCAACTGAAACTCATCCAAGAAAACTGGACAAGACTGTGCTCTGGATACCTCACAAGATTTTCCTGCAGTAATGCTGGAATCTAAGTCCCAGCAGGTGCAAGAGATTTTATTCTGGAAGTGCCTAGCCAGTGCATTACAGTGGGCCTCAGATGGTTCCATAGTGTCTGTAGGCATGGCGGAGAATTCCGCCACGGATCTCGGTGAGGCCGAATGCCAGTGCATTCAGCCCCCCGAAATCCGTGGCGGAACTAAGCCCCCCCGCCCCGCGAAATGGGCCTGGAACAGAGCACCTACCTGCTGCCATCTGCGCCGCCATTCGCTTTTTTCATATAGCCGTGATAGGCTACGTAAGTATTTATGTAGCCTATCACGGCAAAACTAAGGGAACGCAAATGGAGGTGGCTTCGGCAGCCGCCATTTGCGTTCCCTTTTTTTTCTGCTGTTTGTTTGGTTTTTTTGCCGTGATAGGCTACGTAAATATTTACGTAGCCTATCATGGGCCGGCGTAGGGACGCAAATGGCATCCCCTACACAGGATGCCATTTGCGTCCACACCATCCCGGCAGCAGCTGGAGGCCCCGCTGCGGGTTGGCCCGGCCAGCGGCTCCGTGGCCTGGCCGCGGAGCGAAGCCAGCCGGGCAGGATTCCGGGGGGGAGGAACGGATCGCCTCCCCCCACCTGCGGAACCCGGCGAAGCCAGGTAAGCGGGGTTTCATACACCCCTAAGTGTCTGTAGGGTCAGAATGTAAAAGGCCCCGGACAACCCTAAAAAGCTCTGCTGGGCAGCACATGGACGATTGAATAGAGGCAGTGAAATATTTCTTCCTTGCTGCTCTCACTGCCTTTGAATATACTTGGCCATAGGCATGCACCAGGATTCGATTGCATCCACTAGGAGTTCTCCACCTATACTCAAGCCGTCTCTTCTTTTGTTTCATCACTCTCAGCTCTGAGGTATACCACGGAACCGTATGAGCTCTACTCTGGAGAGGGCGCTCAGGAGCAATTGTGTCAACTGCCCAGGTCATTTCTGCATTCCACAGGTCGACCAGGGCTTCGACAGGAGCACCAGCCATATCAGCTGGAACACCCCCCCCCCCCCCCGAGCCCTCTGGAAACCATCCGAATCCATTATTCTTCAGGGGTGGACCATCTTAATAGGTCCCCCACCCTTGCAGAGGGAAAAAGCTGCTTTAAGTCTAAACCTCATCTGACCATGACAAAGGGACTGATGCAAAGTCCCCCACCTTCAGATCACCATCTCCATGTCCAGTTGAGAAAACCAGGCCTAGGGTATGCTCTGCTACATGTGTTGGGCCAATGACAGGTTGGGACAATCCCATGGCTGTCATGGAGATGACAGCCGCCCCAGACAAGGTGCCCGCAGCATGGATGTTGACATCTCCTCCAGCAGCAGGAGCAGCCTCTACAGCTAGAGCCAGGTTTGGGCCCTGCCCTCCTAGGCCAGGTGGAAAGCCAGGCAGAGAACAGGGTCCAGGTCCTGCAGGGCTCACAGATGGCTGCCTATCCACTACTGAGCTCAGTTCAAAGTGCTGGTCCTTCCCTTAGAATCATAGAATCACAGAATCATAGAATAGTAGGGTTGGAAGGGGCCTACAAGGCCATCGAGTCCAACCCCCTGCTCAGTGCAGGAATCCAAGTCAGAGCATCCCTGACAGATGGCTGTCCAGCCTCGTCTTGAACGCCTCCAGTGTGGGAGAGCCCACCACCTCCCTAGGGAATTGGTTCCATTGTTGTATTGCTCTAACAGTCAGGACGTTTTTCCTGATGTTCAGCCGGAATCTGGCCTCCTGTCGCTTGAGCCCATTATTCCATGTCCTGCACTCTGGGATGATCGAGAAGAGATCCTGGCCTTCCTCTCTGTGATCTTTCAAGTCCTTGAACAGTGCTATCATATCTCGCCTCAGTCTTTTCTTCTCAAGGCTAAACATGCCCAGTTCTTCCAGTCTCTCCTCATAGGACTTTGTTTCCAGTCCCCTGATCATCTTTGTTGCCCTCCTCTGAACCCTCTCCAGTTGGTCTGCATCCTTCTTAAAGTGTGGTGCCCAGAACTGGACACAGTACTCCAGATGAGGCCTAACCATTGCTGAGTAGAGGGGAACTAGTACTTCCCAGGATTTGGAAGCTATGCTTCTATTAATGCAGCCCAAAATAGCATTTGCCTTTTTTGCAACCACATCACATTGTTGGCTCATATTCAGCTGTCAAACATAAAAATTAAGGCTGTCAAACATAAAATTCAGACCAAAGGATTCTCACCATTTCTATTTTGATGCTGAATTGAGAGTCCATAGCTAGGACTCTTAGGACATAGCTGACACATGAAGAGTCTTAGTCTGTGAAACAGTACCAGTTTCACATGCAGGAGGCTTTGGGTTCAAACCCTCACTGGAATCTTCCACTACAAAAAGTTCAGGGGAGTCACACCACAGGCACACCCAAGATCCCTGCATTGCAGCCAATCACAGGAAGCACTGAATGGGCCAATTACCTGGCTCTCACATGACCCAGGTCCCCTTTTGCATCATCCAGCCCCTGCCATCTCACCTATCCACACATACACACTCCACAATCATTTGCTTGATTGCCTGGGCCTGCTGGCTATTATCCTAGCAGACCTCATTATCCTTACACCAACCCCACATAAGAACAGCCATGCTGGATCAGAGCAAGGGTCCATCTAGTCCAGCATTATGTTGACACAGTGCCCAACCAGCTGTCGACCATGAATCCACATGCAGGACAGGAGTGCAACAGCACCCTCCCACCCATGTTCCCCAGCAACTAGTGTACATAGGCTCACTGCCTCTGGTACTGGAGGGAGCACATAGCTATCAGGACTAGTAGCCACTGATAGCCTCTTCCTCCAGGAATTTGTCCAACCCCCTTTTAAAACCATCCAAAATTGTGCCCAGGCATGTTGTGGTAGTGAATTCCATACTTTATCTATGCACTGTGTGAAGAATTACTTCCCCTTATCTGTCCTGAATCTTCCACCAACCAGCTTCATGGGATGACCCTGGGTTCTAGTATTTTGAGAGAGGGGAAAAGAATGTCTCCCTATCCACATTCTCCACACCATGCATAATTTTGTACACTCTATCATGTCTCCCCTGTTTTCCCAAGCTAAACAATTCCAGCTGTTGTAACTTTCCATCATAGGGGAGATGCTCCAGTCCCTTGATCATTTTAGTTGCCTTTTTCTGCACTTCTTCCAGATCTACAATATCCTTTTTGAGGTATGACCAGAACTGGACACAGTATTCTAATTGTGGCTGCACCACAGACTTGTATAAAGGCAGTATGATATTGTCAGTTTTATTCTCAATTCCTTTTCTAATTATGCCTAACATAGAATTTCCTTTTTTTACAGTGGCCACACACTGGATTGACATTTTCATTGAGCTGTCTACCACAACCTCAAGATCTCTTTCTTGATTGGTCACCGCTAGCTCAGATCCCATCAGATTATACTTGAAGTTGGGATTTTTTGCCCCAACGTGCATCACTTTACACTTGCTGACAATGAACCACATTCTCCCAGTTTGGAGACATCCCTTTGGAACTCCTTACAATCCCTTTTTGTTTTAACCACCCTAAATAATTTAGTATCATCCGCAAACTTGGCCACTTCGCTGCTAGGGATGTACGAAAGTCACTTAGCTTTTAGCGAAATTGATTCGAGGTGGGGGGGGAGGCACTCCGTCCCTCCCCCCGAAATTCTGGCCGGCCAGCTCCGCTCCGCAGGGATTCTGCAGAGCCGCCGGCCAGCTCCGCCAGTGGCCGGACATCCGGCCGCTGGCTAGCAGGGATGCAAATGGTGGCGGCTGTAGCCGCCGCCGTTTGCATCCCTGCAGTCAGCCGTGATAGGCTACGTAAATGTTTACGTAGCCTATCACGGCTGATTTAAAAGAAAAAAAAAGCGCGTACGAAAATGGCGGCGCCCATGGGCGCCGCCATTTGCGTTCCTTATTTTGGCACGTCTTAGTCTACGTAAACGTTTACGTAGACTAAGACGGCGAAAATAAGGGGAACGCAAATAGCGTAGACACATAGCATAGACAAATCCCTGTGGGACCCCACTATTTACTTCCCTCCATTGGGGGAATTTATCATGTATTTCAACTCTCCGCTTTCTGTTCTTTAACAGTTACTGATCCATAAGAGGACCTGTCCTCTTATTCCGTGACTGCTAAGTTTGCTCAGAAGTCTTTGGTGAGAGACTTTGTCAAAAGCCTTTTGGAAGTCCAAGTAAATGTCTACCAGATCACCCCTGCCTATATGTTTATTGACACTCCCAAAGAACTCTAAAAGATTGGTGAGATAGGACTTACCTTTGCAGAAGCCATGTTGATTCTTTTTCAGCAGGGCTTGTCCTTCTATATGCTTATTGATTTTATGTTTAATAATGCCTTCAACCAATTTACAGATGTTAGGCCTCTAATTTTCTGGATCCCACCTGGATCCCTTTTTAAAACTTAGTGTTACTTTGGCCATTCTCCACTCATCTGGTATAGAGGCTAATCTTAAGGACATGTTATATATTTTTGTTAGATCAACAATTTCATATTTGAGTTCTTTGAGAACTCTAGGATGGATACCATCTGAACCCAGTCATTTATTAACTTTAAATTTGTCAATAAGGTTGAGAACTTCATCTTTTGTCACCATTATTTGCCTCAGTTCCACAGATTCCCTTCCTGAAAAACATCAGTTCAGGCACAGGTATCTGTCCTATATCTTCTGCAGAGAAGACTGATGAAAAGATTCAGCTTCTCCGCAATCTCCTTATCCCACTTTAGTACTCCTTTAACTCCATTGTCATCCAACGGTCCAACTGTCTCCCTAGCTGTTTTCCTGCTTCTGATATATTTAAAGAATTATTTATTGTTGGCCTTGATGTTGTTAGTGATATGCTCCTCAAAATGCTTTTTTGCATCTCTTATTGTCTGCTTGCATCGCCTTTGTGCAAGCTTGTGCTCCCTTTTGTTTTCCTCACTTGGGCAAGACTTCCATTTTCTGAAGGAAGCCCTCTTTTCTCTAATAGCTCCCTTAACACTGCTCGTTAACCATGCCAGCAACCTCTTGGACTTGGTGTTACCTTTCCTAACCTGTGGTATACATTTTACCTGGGCTTCTATTATTGTGGTTTTGAGAATTTCCAAGCATTCTGAAGGGATTTAACCCTCTTGACTCCCCCTTTTAACTTCCTTTTCACCAGTTCCCTCATTTTAAGGTCACCTCCCCTCTGGTCAGTTCCATGACCACTTGTTCTAGGGCACAATTGTTTAGGGCACTGAGAAATGTAATCTCTTTGTTGTGACTGGAACATGCATTTATCCAGCCAATGTGGACATAATTGAACTCGTCCATTATTATAACACTTCCACATTTGGAGGCCTCCCTGATTTCGTTTTCCATCCCAAAGTCACCATGAGCATTCTGGTCTGGGTGATGATAGCACATTCCTAGCACTAAATTAGTTTTGGAGCCTGGCATTGTCACCCACAGTGCTTCTGTGGATGAGCCGACCCCTTTTAGGTGTTCTAATCTGCTTAACACTATGCCCTCTTTGTAGGGATGGGCGGCACTCCCCTGTCCGGGTTCTCTGGGTGCTCGCCCAGCCTCTGCCCCCACTCACGAGCACCCAGACCCACGCTTGAGCTCCCCACCGCTCGCTGAACAGCCCACACTCACCTGAGCAGTCTTGTCAAGCTCCTGATTGCCATTTTTTTGAAAAATAAAATGGCAATTGCCAAAATGCCTATATTTGCATACATGCTAAATGGGGTGTGAATCACCCATATACACAAGATTACAGGCATTTGCTTGCCTGTAGTCTTGCATATATAGGCCATTCACGGCCCCATTTTGCATATTACATGAATGCACGCATCTTCACAAGTGCCCTTTCGCGTATATGCAAATATGCGTATCTTCACAAATGCACATATATGCAAAATGGGACCATGAATGGCCCCAGATGCTGCTGGCTTGAGCATCTTTTGCCATGGGATTTCTTTGATTGGCTATTATGTTCTGCCTTGTGCTCCTGGCCTGTTTCCTCCCCTTCTACATTTGGGCAATCAGAAACATTTTCATCTTCATCCCTTTGGGATGATTTAACCCAAACCAGATGCTTCCCAGCTCCTGTCGGCTTTCCCCCAGGGTTTACTTTAAAAGCTGCTTTGCCACCCTTTTTCTGTTTAGCGCCAGCAGTCTGGTTCTATTTTGGTTCAAGTGGAGCCCATCCCTCTTGTACAGGCCTGGCTTGTCCCAAAACGTTCCCCAGTGCCTAACAAATCTGAACCCCTCCTTCCTGCACCACCATCTCATCCACGCATTCAGACTCCTCAGCTTCGCCTGTCTAGCTGGCCCTGCTTGTGGAACAGGTAGCATTTCTGAGAAAGCCACCTTGGGGGTCCAGGATATCAACCTCCTACCTAGCAACCTAAATTTGGCTTCCAGGACCTCATGACTGCGTTTTCCCACACCGTTGGCACTAAAATGGATCATGACCACTGACTCCACCCCAGCGCTACCTACTAAGCTATCTAGACAGTGCATGATACCCGCAACCTTCGCACCAGGCAGGCAATTCACCATGCAGTCTACACAGCCATCACAAACCCAGCTGTCTATGTGTCTAGACTGCATGGTTTATTACAGAAGCAGTAACCAGAGACTAGCCCCTTTACTGGAACTCAGCAAAGGTAAAGGGCCTAGTGAAGTTGCCAGAGGGTGAAAGTTGCAGACCCTGAGCCCTAGTAGCAGGTGAGCCCAATTCAGAGTCTCATCCCAAAGCCATCCCACAGGTGTACAAGTATCCAAGTGTAGAGCAGGAAACTCTGATTTTTTGCCTGTTTAGCTGAGGCATTGGGGAGGGGGAAGGAAGGAGGCTGGGGAGGCCTGGAGATATGGCATAAGATGTCCCCTCCCTGCCCACTGGCATGCCCCCTTTCCCTACCCTCTGAGGTTGCCTTTTGGCTGCAAAGGGGAGGGGGAGGGGAGCTCAGACTCCTGGGTCCAAGGTTGGAGGCTGTCTCTGACCAGGAATCTGAAGTATCCTAATGCAGACTCTGTCTAGGTGCCATAGGACTGATCTCAAATGCATTTATTTTGGCATAAGCTTTCATGGACACCGTCCACTTCATCAGAGACACGAAGTGTGAACTACAAATTGGCTGATTTATATATGCATGCAGGGTGTGTGTGTGTGTGCGTGTGTGAGTGCAAACAATGAAATGTGTTAATCATCAGAGCTAAAATGCTCTGTTGTTTTTTCTGCAACAGAGTAACATTTTTAGTAGCATTTTTACTACCCCTGTGGAAATACTATACAGTCAGGGCCAGAAATATTGCAACAAGGATAACTGTTTTGGCAGTTGGCCTCTGTACACCACCACATTGAAGTTGAAAGGAAACACACCCAGATGGGAGCTGAGTCAGGACTTTCAGCTGTAATTCAAGGGGTTTGACAAAAGTGAGGCACTAACCATTCAGGAAGGACAGCCAGTGGCATACAGACACCCCCATCATTGGTGGCTCATATGTAATGGAACGAATGGCTGACAAGCAGCTGCATGGCCAGGTGTGGCCTGTTTCCTGGGTGCCCCATGACCAATCAAGCAGATAAAAGGCCTGGAGGTGGTTCTGAGTGTTACATCTGCATTTGGTAGCTGTTCACTGGAACTCCCAACATGAGGCCCAAAGAGGTGTCCATGCGAGTGAAGGAGGCCATCATTAGGCTGAGGAAACAACATAAATCCCTCAGAGAGATAGCAGAAACAGTGGGAGTGGCCAACACAACAGTTTGGAACATCCTGAAAAAGAAGGAATTAACTGGCAAGCTCAGCAACAGCAAAAGGCCTGAAAGACTATGGAAGACAACTAAAGTGGATGACCGCAGAATTCTGCTCATGGTGAAGAGGAACCCTTTCACAACATCTAGCCAGGTCAAGAATGCTCTTGTGGAGGTAGGCATGTCATTGTCAACATCTACAGTCAGAAGACGGCTTTATGAATGTAAATACAGAGGCTTCACAACAAGGTGCAAACCACTGGTAACACTCAAGAACAGACAGGCCAGATTAGCCTTTGCCAGCAAACTCCTAAAAAAGCCTGCCCAGTTCTGGAATAAGATTCTTTGGACTGATGAAACCAAGATTACTTGTACCAGAATGATGGGAAGAGAAAATATGGAGAAGGAAAGGAACAGCTCATGATCCAAACCATACCACATCATCTGTCAAACATGGCGGAGGCAGTGTTATGGAATAGGCATGTATGGCTGCCAATGGACCCAGGTCACTGGTGTTTATTGATGACCTGACTGCTGAGAAAAGCAGCAGGATGAATTCTGAAGTGTATAGGGCTATACTTTCTGCTCAGATTCAGCCAAATGCTGCCAAACTGATAGGACGCCGCTTCATATTGCAGATGGATAATGACCCAAAACATACAGCAAAAGCTGCCCAAGAGGTTCTCAAGGCAAAGAAGTGGGATGTTCTTCGATGGCCAAGTTGGTCACCTGATCTCCACCCAATAGAGCATGCTTCTCACTTCCTGAAGACAAGACTGAAGGCAGAAAGACCCACAAACAAGCAGCAGCTGAAGGCAGCTGCAGTAAAGGCCTGGCAAAGCATCTCGAGGGAGGAAACTCAGCATTTGGTCACGTCCATGGGTTCCAGACTTCAGGCAGTCATTGACTGCAAAGGATTTTCATCCAGGTATTAAAGGCGATCCTTAAGTTTGACATGATGTTGGTTTGTTCCATTGAGCCACCAACGATGGGGTGTGTGTGCATGCCACTGGCTGTACTTCCTGAATGATTGGTGCCCCACTTTTGTCCAACCCCTTGAATTACAGCTGAAAGTCCTGACTTCGCTCCCATCTGGGTGTGTTTCCTTTGAACTTCAATGTGGTGGAGTACAGAGGCCAACTGCCAAAACAGTTATCCTTGTTCCAATATTTCTGGCTCTGACTGTACATGTTTTACTCAGAGTAAGTGTCATTGTGTTCAGTGGAGCTTATTTCCTTGTAATAGCAATTTTGGATGACAGCCCTATAATTTAAAATAGAATAAATATATGACACAGCACAAGAGTAAGTTTTAAATTATAAATCACTTTTTCTCTGTGGCTTCAATCTTTCCTGAAATTTTACATCCCCACATGCAGCCCACTCCTTACATTACATGATCTTGACCATAAAACTGAAATACCTTTGTCGTGTCCAACTCTCAGTCGTGTGGCAAAACTCTGACCAGCTGTCACTTGACTGGCACTCTCCCTGCACTCCCTTCATCAGGTGGAATCCAAATTTCTTCCCTTCATGTCTTCAGACTAAAAACAAAACCACCTGGGGTGCTGATGGAGGTGGACAGTTGCCTGGAGGAAAACTCCCTGGGAAGTGTCTTGCTGAGCTCAGTTCAGAGCCTGGCAACGCCAGCTGTTATGATCCAAGGGTGGCAAGACCAGGCTCTGTCACTCACTCCTGGTGGATGTGGCAAAGAGAGGTGTTGGAGAGGGGATGTTATCAAAGGCCCTCTGCCCAGCCATCTGATGATGGTGCTGCTGCCACCAAATGATCAGTTGGGACTTCAGCTTCCTCAGCATTGACAAGGCCATTTGTGTCCTGAATGTCAGCCAGAAGGTTGATGAGGTTATGCATCACACTGAAACAGCCACCTGAGGGACCACTTTACACACTGTATTTTTGTTTTACGTTTTGTGTGGGTACACCTAACAAGTTGTCATTATACACTGGAACATGTAAAGTGACAATGTGACAATGCTTGCAAACACTTGTGCCAAACAGGTACACTAGTCAGGGAGATGGTTGCAGCACCCTGTTAAGTGTACACTCTGCTTTGTCATCATGTATTGTGTAAAATGGGCCCCAGAACAGGTAAGAGTATTCAGCTGAGATTTTGTGAGATAAAGGAATGCTAAAATGAATATCAGAACCACAAAATTATCCACTTCAACCAGTACAATGTTCCCCTGAATAAGAAGTGTATAATTAGAATAACACAATGGCCTTGTTGATGTGTTACTCATGTGAATAGGAGTGAGTGTGGTGGAAGCCAACCCCCAACATTGCACATTCCCAAGCCTTGATGTGTACACGAGGGTCCCTGCTTCAGACGTTATGCCAAGCATGGCAGGGGTGGGAGGAGCTATGTGACTTTGAGGGTGGGACTAAACACAAAGCCCCACTGCCCCTTTCACCACACTTACCCACTTTCATGGAAGTATTGCATGAATAGGGGTATTATTAACTTCTATAATAAGGCCACTCAAAAATACAAAGCACTAGCTCCCTTTGAGTCCTTTCAAAGGTAGCTCTTCATCTGGCCCAATGAAGGAGGTGCCAGGAGACATTTTGTAACCAAGGTGGGGCAGGTAATTGATGATGTTCTTTATTTTTCTTGAATCGACCCATTGTCCATATCTGCAGATTTACACACCAAGAAATCAGCCCTTGCAGAGCCCACAGAAACTGTCTATTGTATAACTTCTGAAAGCAATGCCTTTCATTCCCTCTGCCACCAGGGGCCTCTCAGTATACAGACCCTTCTTCCACAAATATCCTACCCATCATAATTACAGTCACTACTGTATATGAATCAATCAATAATGACAGGTGCTTACCAAAGAATGTTCGTCGTCTTGATGCGGTCTGAACGAAATCAGCTGGTGGAAGGCCTAATATCTTCAACACAAATACATATACAAACATCAGCTTAAAGAACCTCTCTGTAAGTCAGAAATGTAACTAAATAATGGTTCTTGCCATTTAAATTTTCATTTCATTTCTACACTGCCCCATAGCTGAAGCTCTTTGGTCGGTTCAAAATAATTAAATGAAGTCTTCACTGGCATTTAGAGCTGAATTCACCTGCTTTGATGCAGTGTCAGTTCAAGAAGTGAGAGGAAACTACAACAGGAAGTAAGAACAGTGCCCTGCCAGTCTGCTACTGAGCTAGGTTTAAGGTGCTGGTATTAGTATATAAAGCTGTGTTTACTTTGGCTTTTCTCCAGCCATGAACCATCCTTGAACCAACCCCTAATATATCATACCATTACATATTTTTGGTATTGTTTTTGTAAGCCACTTTGGGATTTATTTACATGAGAAGCAATATACAAATATTGCTAATAAATAAAGTAGATCTCCATACATTGTTATAAGAACATAAGAAGAGTTATGCTGGATCAAACCAAGGGTCCATCCAGTCCAGCACTCTGCCCACACAGCGGCCGACCAGCTGTTGGCGGGAAACCCACAAGCAGGACACAAGTGGAACAGCATCCTCTTGCCTATGTTCCCCAGCAACCCATGCACATAGGCTTACAGCCTCTGATACTGAAGCCAATAAAGGGCTTTTCCCAAGCCTAACTCTGTGAGGCAGGGTGAGGAGGAGGGGGACTGTGCAATTTACTCCTCTACCACCTAAGGCTGGGGACTTACCCTACCTCATGGAGGGCCGACCCTGTTGAAGAGCACATAATTCCCACAGAGGGTAGTGTGGTGGCAGAGCCAGAGAAGACCACTGACACTGTGGCCACCAGGAGGGAGATAGATGGATCCAGAAGCAAGTAAAGCTTCAACGGCCGAAACACTATAAGCCTCTCAGCATCTGCTCCTTCTAGTGACTTTGTTCAAAGAAAAGCCTGCGGACAAAACATTCTATTTCTCTATACGTAGTGAGTAAAAGCCTGCCAGTGCTTATAAGAGTCTACAAGATGGCACTTTCTGAGGCACAGGAGACAGTAACTGTGGCCATCTGTTGGTGGATATTTATTTATTTATTTATTGCATTTATACCCCGCCTTTCTCCCTCTCGCAAGGAACTCAAGGCGGCTTACATTATCCTCCTCCTCCTCACCGTTGTATCCTCACAACAACAACCCTGTGAGGTAGGTTGGGCTGAGAGTCTGTGACTGGCCCAAAGTCACCCAGTGAGCTTCCATGGCCAAGTGGGGACTAGAACCCGGATCTCCCGGCTCCCAGTCCGTCACTCTCACCACTACACTACACTGGCTCTATATTTGCTCCCACAAGAGGAATGCTTTCAAAAGAAAGCCACTTTCTTAGTCATCGGATCAAGAAGTTGCAAAGGGAGCTCCAGAGGCACACTACACAAAAAGACTAAAGGAAATAAATGCAAACCTTAAATGATAGAAAGCTACGTAGACCAAAGAGGTAGGAGAAATGAAATAAAAATAAAAGACTGATGTTTGTCTAGCTCTACATAGCAAAGTTCCCCAAAGTGCTACTGCTGTGGCAGTTCAAAAAGAACTGAGCCACAAAGAAGAACTTCCAGTTTATCTACGTTCTTCTTGAAGTGCAGCACCCAGAACTGGACACAGTACTCCAGGGCCCCATCTACACGAGCCTTTTACTCCAGGGTGGCTGCAAGTCGAGGTCCTTCGGGACATACGATGTAGTTGCCACTTCACAGCCATCCATGGTTTTCTCCCAGAAAATGCAGATTTCCAAGGAGGCGTTTTGGCTGTGATGTTTTTGGTTTGCTGTGGGTTTTCCGTACTTGTGAGCTGTCTGTCCCTTCCTCAAACCGACTTCGGATTTTGTGGTGGGTGTGTTGTAGGCATGCCTAGTGCTTGCGTCACTCTGTGACATCCCTTTACTCCCCACGTCCCTTCGCAGCTGTGCAGTTACAGAGGCACAGAGAGGCGTTTTCATTTATTTAATCACACTTTCTCACATTTTTGCAGCTTCCTATCTTTGCAATGGTTGCTTTGGAGTCAGTGCCCAAGGACTGGGGGGGGGTCTCAGGGGAGCAAAAGTTCCAGGCCCAACGTCACTCCGGTCACCATTTCAGAGTGATGGGTAGGCAGATATCTCTCACGCCTTGGTGAGTGCGAACCATCGCAAGAGTCTCAGGCTGGGGAACTACAAAACAGTTGGCATGGAAATGAAGGAGCACAGATCACCCACATTTTACCTAATGAGGGACGGACAGACACAACAGAACCCCTAAGTACAAAACAGCCACTAAAAACTGAAGTGTCGCACCCCCCATGCTCACGTGCCTGCACAGCTACGCACTAAAACTTAATGGTAAAAAAAAGCACAGTGGAGTTTCCTGTTGGGGAAGTCTGAAGTAAATTGCAAGCGTGTCACAGCAGAAGCTAATTTGCAGCTGCAATGCTGCGCCATTGCGATGGAGTGAAGGCTAAAAGCGGTGACGTGTAGATGGGGCCCAGATGAGTCTCACTAGTGCAGAATAAAATTGACTTTGATGTGGTAAACCACTTTTGCAACAGAGGGGTGTTTCAAATGCCATTTGTGATATGGGATGATGGGTCAGATCATCAAAGGAAAAAAATAAACAATCCCCCTAGGAAAGTTGCTCTTTAGATCCCAGCTGTCATTTTATTTTCCCTAATGATTTCATAGCAGAGGTTACCTCCATAATGCATGCAAGCTGCTCCACTTCATTCTCTCCAGGAAAGAGGGGATATCCTGTGTAGAGCTCAGCCATGATGCACCCTAGACTCCACATGTCAATAGGGGTTGCATAGGGATGACCAAGAATAACTTCTGGGGAACGATAAAATCGACTCTGGACATACGTATACACTAGAATACAAAAGGCAGAAAAATACAGAGGGACAACCGAAATCAAGATGGCAGTTAAGAGCAGTTCAAGAAAATGCAATTAACTTTCTTTTGTTCAGTGTGTCATCTAAAATTAATCTCCAACTTTGCTGATACAACATTTGCTAACTACCACATTTTTTTTTACTCCTGTCTTGCCTGGGACCTTAGTGTTTCAATTCGTGTTAGAAAGAAATGCTGCCTTATCTATAACTTTTATATTTTCAAAAGGAGATGAGACATTGCTTATTTGCCCCAGTATGTTTCTGGGTGCAACCTGAGACCTTTTTTTAGCTTTGCAAACTAAAACTAATATTATTAGTTTGCAAAGAACTTCCTGAATCACTCTCTCAAGACTATCATATATTGCAGACAGGGTTACTACCTTGTCTTTTACTTTTTAAATACAAAGTGACAAAAAAACTGCAGGGATAGGGAAGTGATTCAGCTAGGTAGGGCCACCTGTATTTCATAACAAATGCTCCTCACTCTGCCCCAAAATCAGGGGAATAAGCACATCGTTTTCAGGAAACCTCCAGACTTTAACAGCCAGTCTTGCACAAAAATACCCTGCGCCTATTCATCTGAAACTTGGCAGACCTCATCACCTCATAAGCCTGAAAATTTTATCCAATTCTGCCACCTACCAAACCCTTCTACTTCATCTTGGCACTGGGTGGGCAGGTAGAAAGAGGGGCAGGTGGAAGAGGTGGTGCAGACAGCAGGCCGTTGGAGAAGGCGGCCATAAGTACCAGATGCAAACATGTCTTAGGCCTGTGAGATGGCACATCCAGGGTGACACTAAGCCCTATTACTTCATCCTGCCACCAGATAGGCAGTCAGGTGGCTACCTGAAGTAAGAAAAAGTACACCTTGCCCGGTGAGCATGCAGAAATCCTTTTCATTCCCTTTTGGATCCTGGACTTGATTCCTTCTTTCCAGTGGTCTTCATTTTTCAGTTTTATAGGTACCTAATAGGCTTTGTTTAGGATGATAACCTTACAAACGTTTGCACAGAATTCTGCATATTACAAAAAAGGGAGCCCCTCTCTGACCTTCTGATATACCACAACTTTTATTTTAGGTGTCGGACTGTAACATCACTGTCTGGAATAAATGATCCAACCCACCCACCCTGGCCCCGAAGATCTGCCTATGCCCTCAAAGCTGCTTCTTTGCAAAGTTATTTTGCATCGGATTTTCCCATCTCAGTGGCCTCAGTGCAGTTTGGGAGTCTGTGTGACCTCTGTTGGTTTCAGCACGGGCTGGGGGAAGAGCACTGAGAGGCTGAAGGGAATGTTGCATCATGAAAGGGTGGCCAGGAGGTGCTGACTAAACGTGTCTACTCAGAAGTAACTCATTCTCTTCCATTGCACTCTACTGAGCACGGAAGCAAGGAGAGGGGTGGGGAGGAAGCCTCCACTCATTGGCTGCCCTGCACCAATGCAGCTGATGATGCTCAGTTCTACTTGCCGGACTGCCCACCCAGCCCCTGACTAATATGGTTTCAGGTACCATTTGCCCTGTGGAAGTGTTTCTTAAAAAATGTATATCACACTTTACTGGCTTTGTTTGCCTCAGGAAGAGCAAACCTGTTCTCATGAAAATCCGGATTTAAACGGAATCGCCTCAGAAAGCATCTCCATGTAGATGGGGCGTGGTCTGCTTGTGCAAACACAGTGATCATGCCAAATGCCAGCATGTCATCACTGTTCTCAAAAAGCTTATCACAATGACAGTGGGTGAGAAACAGATGCCCCCTTCTCTTCAAGAAACCAAATGCACAGTTACAAGATGGCGGATACGTGGCTCAACAACACCACGAGCGAGAAGGATCTTGGAATTGTTGTAGATCACAAGCTGAATATGAGCCAACAGTGTGATGTGACTGCAAAAAAGGCAAATGCTATTCATAGAATCATAGAACAGTAAGGCTGGAAGGGGCCTACAAGGCCATTGAGTCCAACCCCCTGCTCAATGCAGGAATCCAAGTCACAGCATCCCTGGCAGATGGCTGTCCAGCCTCATCTTGAATGCCTCCAGTGTGGGAGAGCCCACTACCTCCCTAGGTCATTGGTTCCATTGTTGTATTGCTCTAACAGTCAGGACGTTTTTCCTGATGTTCGGCTTCCTGTAACTTGAGCCCATTATTCTGTGTCCTGCATTCTGGGATGATCGAGAAGGGTTCCTGGCCTTCCTCTCTGTGACAACCTTTCAAGTACTTGAAGAGCGCTATCATATCTCCCCTCAGTCTTCTCTTCTGAAGGCTAAACATGCCCAGTTCTTTCAATCTCTCTTCAGAGGGCTTTGTTTCCAGTGCCCTGATCTTTACTGCCCTCCTCTGAATCATCTCCAGTTTGTCTGCATCCTTCTTCAAATGTAGTGCCCAGAACTGAACACAGTACTCCAGATGAGGCCTAACCAGTGCTGAGTAGAGGGGAACTAGTACTTCCTGGGATTTGGAAGCTTTGTTGTTTGTTGTTGTTCAGTCGTTCAGTCGTGTCCGACCCTTCGTAACCCCATGGACCATAGCACGCCAGGCCTTCCTGTCCTGCGCTCTCTCCCGGAGCGTGCTCAAGTTCATATTCATTGCATCGGTGATGCTATCTAGCCATCTCATCCTCTGCCGTCCCCTTCTCCTTTTGTCTTCAGTCTTTCCCAGCATCAGGGTCTTTTCCAGAGAGTTTTCTCTTTGCATTAGGTGGCCAAAATATTTGAGCTTCAGCTTCAGTATCTGTCCTTCCAATGAGCACTCAGGGTTGATTTCCTTTAGGATGGACTGATTCGACCTCCTTGTAGTCCAGGGGACTCGTAAGAGTCTTCTCCAGCACCACAGTTCGAAAGCATCCATTCTTCGGCGCTCAGCCTTCCTTATAGTCCAGCTCTCACAGCCATACATTACTACTGGGAAAACCATAGCTGTGATTAGACAGACCTTTGTTGGCAAGGTGATGTCTCTGCTTCTTACTATGCTGTCTAGGTTTGCCATAGCTTTCCTCCCAAGGAGCAAGCGTCTTTTAATTTCATGGCTACAGTCACCGTCTGCGGTGATCTTGGAGCCCAAGAAAGTAAAATCTGTCACTGCTTCCATTTCTTCCCCTTCTATATGCCAGGAAGTGATGGGGCCAGATGCCATGATCTTAGTTTTTTTAATGTTGAGTTTCAGCTTTTGCACTCTCCTCTTTCACCCTCAACAAGAGGCTCTTTAGATCCTCTTCGCTTTCTGCCATTAGGGTGGTATCGTGTGCATATCAGAGATTTTTGATCATTCTCCTAGCAATCTTAATTCCGACCTGTGATTCATCCAACCCGGCGTTTCTCATGATGTACTCTGCATATAAGTTAAATAAGCAGGGTGACAATATGCAGCCTTGTCGTACTCCTTTCCCAATTTTGAACCACTCGGTTGTTCCATGTCTGGTTCTTACTGTTGCTTCTTGACCCTCGTACAGGTTTCTCAGGAGACAGGTAAGGTGGTCTGGTACTCCCATCACTTTAAGAATTTGCCACAGTTTGTTGTGATCCACACAATCAAAGGCTTTAGCGTAGTCAATGAAGCAGAAATAGACGTTTTTTTGAATGCCTCCAGCTATTTGGAAGCTATGCTTCTATTAATGCAGCCTAAAATAGCAGTTGCCTTTTTTGCAGCCACATCACATTGTTGGCTCATCTTCAGCTTGTGATCAACAACAATTCCAAGATCCTTCTCGCCTGTAGTGTCGCTGAGCCATGTATCCCCCATCTTGTAACTGTGCATTTGGTTTCTTATTCCTAGGTGCAGAACTTGGCATTTATCCCTATTAAATGTCATTCTGTTGTTTTCTGCCCAGCACTCCAGTCTATCAAGATCACTTTGAATTTTGTTTCTGTCTTCCAAAGTATTAGCCATCCCGCCCAATTTTGTGTCATCTGCAAATTTGATCAGCATTCCCTGCACCTCCTCCTCCAGGCCATTAACGAAAGCGTTGAAGAGCACTGGGCCCAGGACTGAGCCCCGCAGTACCCCGCTCGTTACCTCTCCCCAGTTTGAGAAGGTCCCATTGATAAGCACTCTTTGAATCTCTGTAGACAACTATGGATCCACCTGACAGTTGTTTCATCTAGCCCACTTTGAGCTAGTTTGCTCATCAGGAGATCATGGGGCACTTTGTTGAAAGCTTTGCTGAAGTCAAGGTATATTATGTCCACAGCATTCCCACAGTCCACAAGGGAGGTTACCTGATCAAAAAATGAGATCAGATTTGTCTGGCAGGTCTTGACAAATCCATGTTGGCTTCGAGTCATCACTGCATTGTTTTCAAGGTGCTTACATGCTCATCGCTTTATAAACTGCTCCAGAATTTTCCCAGGGATTAATGTCAGACTGACTGGTCTGTAGTTCCCAGGTTCCTCCTTCTTGCCCTTTTTTGAAGATAGGGACAACATTAGTCCTCCTCAAGTCATCTGGCACTTCACCCATCCTCCATGATTTCTCAAAGAGAATAGACAGTTGTTCTGAGAGTTCTTCTGCCAGTTCCTTTATTACTCTAGGATGCAGTTCATCTGGCCCTGGAGATTTGAACTCATTCAAAGTCATTAAGGTGTTCCTTGACCATATGCCTATCGATCTCAAGCTGCAATACTGCCCCTTCAGGCCTTCCTTCCACTTCCTATATGTGTGCTTTTTTGTTTTCAGGTCATCTCTAAGCTTTTTGTGAAGCCACATTGACTTCCTCCTTTTTTTCTTGTTGGAATTGTTTGTAATTGTGCCTTGAGAATTTCCCTTTTTTAAAACTCCCACCTATCTTGGACTCCTTTTCTTGTTAGAGTCGCTTGCCATGGGACCTTACTGATCATTGTTCTGAGTTTATTAAAATCAGCTTTCCTAAAATCCAGGGTGCATGTTTGACTACACTTGGCTTTTGCTTCCCTTAGAACCAAGAACTCAAGTATAACATGGTCGCTTTTCCGCGGAGTTTCCGTAAGTGCTACTTTATCCACTATGTCATCTCTGTTGGTTAGGATCAAGTCAAGGATAGCCGATCCTCTAGTTCCTTCCTCTACTTTCTGTAGGAGGAAGTTATCCGCCACACAAGTCAGGAATTTCCTGGAGGGGCCATGTTTTGCAGAATTTGTCTCCCAACAAATATCGGGGAAATTGAAGTCCCCCATTACTACTACATCATGCTTCCTTGAAACAGTGGCTATTTGCTTTTCAAAAGTTTCATCCTCATCTTCTCCTTGATTGGGTGGCCGGTAGTAGACACCAACCACCAGGTTCCTTTTATTCTTTGCTCCATTTATTTTGATCCAGATGCTCTTGATGGGACTACCAGCTCATCCTCCTGTATTTCTGTGCAGAGATATGTATTTTTCACATACAGTGCAACCCCACCTCCTTTTCTGTTCCTCCTGTTCTTTTTGAACAACTTATATCCTTCAATTGCTGTATTCCAGTCATGAGAGCCATCCCACCAAGTCTCAGTTACACCTATCAAGTCATAATTTCCCTCCTGTATTAAGAGTTCAAGTTCGTTCTGTTTGTTTCCCATACTCTGGGCATTAGTATATAGACATTGAAGACCATGTGCTTCATAGTCTGGCTTCCTTCCTACATGTGTCTGAAGACTATTATTGGGCGCTATCAGAGCCGTTCTCTCCGTTGCAGTGCATGCGCCTACGTCCATTGTTACCCCCAACATTACATCTCCCTTCCCCGTAGGATTCAGTTTAAAGCCCTCCTGATTAAGTTCTTCATACTGTGGCCAAACACATTCTTCCCATCCTTTGTGAGGTGCAACCCATACCTTGCTGCAACCCGTCCCTTGGGCTGCATTAATAGAAGCATAGCTTCTAATCCAAATCCCGGGAAGTACTAGTCCCCCTCTAGAGACTATGAAGAGAGACTGAAAGAACTGGCCATGTCAAGCCTTGAGAAGGGAAGACTGAGGGGAGATATGATAGTGCTAAATATGATTTTCCGGCTACGGCTGAATGGTAATACTTACAATTGCAACATTTGTCAGTATCTAGGTTTGGCCCTGCCACTTTTACAACTTCAGCATCTTCTTCACTATTTGTCATGCCCCAACTGGAGGAGTCCTCCCCAGAGGAGGAGCTAGAGGCCCCAGATGCCCATGGCACCCCAGACCAGGGACTGCCACCAGACCCACAGGAGCCTGAGCCCTTGGGGGAAGTGGCTGCCAGGCTATCCTAGTGAGGAGAGAGGGACCCTCCCTCTGAGGCAGAGGCTGAGCCACCTCCTGATCCCCGGGAGTGCTGTCACCTCAAGCAGCAGGCTAGCAGGACTCCTGTGCGAAGGACTGCTCGCCTCCAGAAGAGGTCTTCTCAGGAGAAAGGGACTCCTCAGGAGTAGGCTCTGGAAAGGGAGCTCTGATTGCTACAGACAAGCTCTGGGTGGGGCCTGGCTAGGGATGTACAAAAGTCCCTTACCTTTCACGAAACTTGATTCGCGGTGGGGGGGGAGGTGCTCCGTCCCTCCCCCTGAAATTCTGGCCGGGGGGGAGGCGTCCTGTCCCTCCCCCTCGAAATCCTGGCCGGCGGGGAGGCGCCCCGTCCCTCCTGACGCAAATCCTGGCCGGCCGGGTCTGCAAATGGTGGCGGCCGTAGCCGCCGCCGTTTGCGTCCCTGCATTCAGCCTTGATAGGCTACGTAAATGTTTACGTAGCCTATCACGACTGAGTGAAGAAACAAACAAAAAAAAGTGCGTACGCAAATGGAGGCGCCCATGGGCGCTGCCATTTGCATTCCTTATTTTGGCACGTGTCGTCTATGTAAACATTTATGTAGACTACAGCGAAAATAAGGGGAACGCAAATAGCGTAGACGCTACGCTATTTGCGTTCCCCTTATTTTCGCCGTAGTCTAAGTAAATGTTTACATAGACTAAGACGTGCCAAAATAAGGAACGTAAATGGCGGCGCCCATAGGCGCCGCCATTTGCATACGTGCGCGTTTTGTTTTTAATCAGCTGTGATAGGCTACGTAAACATTTACGTAGCCTATCACGGCTGACTGCAGGGACGCAAACGGCGGCGGCTATGGCCGCTGCCATTTTCGTCCCTGCTAGCCAGCGGCCGGATGTCCGGCCGCTGACGGAGCCAGCCGGCGGCTCCGCAAAATCCCTGCGGAGCGGAGCCGGCCGGCCAGGATTCGGGGGGGGGGGGAGGGACAGAGCGCCTCCCCCCACCGGCCAGAATTTCGGGGGGAGGGACGGGGCGCCTCTCCCCCAGCATCAGCATAATCCGCGAACAGGTAAGTGACTTTCGTACATCCCTAGCCTGCCTGCCTGCCTGCGTTCTGACCTCTGCCTGGATTTTGACTACTCCTACTTTAGCTTAAATCTCCTTGGACTGAAACCTGTGTGCTTGACCATTTGCTTGCCACCTTGACTACTCTATTGCCATGCTCCCTGTATATGCTTGCAAACAGCCAAGACTTGCTCTAGATCAGGACACTATTAGAAGCACTTATTGAGGCCGGTCAGGCAAATTGACCTACGATCCATGTCTATAAATTGTTGTTGTTGTTGTTCAGTCGTTCAGTCGTGTCCGACTCTTCGTGACCCCATGGACCAGAGCACGCCAGGCCTTCCTGTCCTGCACTCTCTCCCGGAGCATGCTCAAGTTCATATTCATTGCATCCGTGATGCTATCTAGCCATCTCATCCTCTGCCGTCCCCTTCTCCTTTTGCCTTCAGTCTTTCCCAGCATCAGGGTCTTTTCCACTGACTTTTCTCTTCGCATTAGGTGGCCAAAATATTGGAGCTTCAGCTTCAGTATCTGTCCTTCCAATGAGCACTCAGGGTTGATTTCCTTTAGGATGGACTGATTCGACCTCCAGGGTCCAGGGGACTCGTAAGAGTCTTCTCCAGCACCACAGTTCGAAAGCATCAATTCTTCGGCGCTCAGCCTTCCTTATAGTCCAGCTCTCACAGCCATACATTACTACTGGGAAAACCATAGCTTTGATTAGACGGACCTTTGTCGGCAAGGTGATGTCTCTGCTTCTTACTATGCTGTCTAGGTTGGCCATAGCTTTCCTCCCAAGGAGCAAGCGTCTTTTAATTTCATGGCTACAGTCACCGTCTGCGGTGATCTTGGAGCCCAAGAAAGTAAAATCTGTCACTGCTTCCATTTCTTCCCCTTCTATATGCCAGGAAGTGATGGGGCCAGATGCCATGATCTTAGTTTTTTTAATGTTGAGTTTCAAACCAGCTTTTGCACTCTCCTCTTTCACCCTCAACAAGAGGCTCTTTAGATCCTCTTCGCTTTCTGCCATTAGGGTTGTATCGTCTGCATATCGGAGGTTGTTGATAATTCTCCCAGCAATAAGTCTATAAATACTTATTGGTGAATAAAAATGATATAGAGGGACTTAAACTGGAATGGAATAGGGAACTGGACTTTCCCATTTTGCCTAACCAATGGATTGCTGCTTTAGCATCTCTGTCTGATGCATCTATGGCTCTCAGGCTGCATCTTATTCAGCAAAAATGTTTTTTTGTGTGTCTATTGGATGCCACAGTGTATCTTTAATTAGGGTTTGTCTAAGTTGGCTAATTGTTGGGGGTGTAAGACAGCAAACGTTTCTTTGAAACATATGTTTTGGCAATGCCCAGTAGTTGCCCCAAAGTGCTTGGGTGGGGGAGGTGACTTGGCCTATGCAGCCAAGTTCTAATAAGACACAATATAAACAATAGCAACAATAAAGGAAACATACATTCTAGAGAACAGGGCAGCAACCCCGAAGGCCACCTGTTCCCCTTCCCCACTGAGTATTTCTGACGATTGAGCTGGGGAAGGGGAAGCACAGGGACAATCGGTCCCGATGCGGCTGGGATGAATGCTACTCTGCTAATAGAAGTGGGGAAACAGTGAACCCAACAGGAATTGCTGGAGGGGAGAAGAGGCCTTAGCGTCCCCTTCCCCAAACAATCCCATCCCACGTGCGTGCATGTACAGCCCCTGCCCCACCACCCAGAAGCACATGCAGCCTTCGCAGCTAAAAAAAGTTGCCCATCTCTGCTCTGCAGGAAGAATCAGGGTGTGAATGGATGGGCTAGAATAGGAAAGAAAAGATCTAGGAAATGACTGGGAAGCTGAAATGAGGATTGGCAGGAAGAATGAGGATTGTTCAGAAGGATAAGAAATCAGGAAGCCACAAACTGCTCTCAGTCCATCAAAGCTGTTCAAATGTTCCTGCTCAGATAAGAAACAGCTAATAAAGAGCACAGAGCAGATCTGAGGAAGGCATTACAGAAGACTCGATGTTCTTTCCCCCAAAGCACTACTGTGACTGAAGAGTCCCTGTGACTGGAAGGTAGACCAACGCCTCCCTCCCCCACTCCCCTCTTGCAGTTTCCATGTATGGAAAAGCAAATGCAGACTAGCTATTTTTGGCAGTGTCTGCCTTTCTGAAGTGCCACATCAGTCAAGAAGCTTTGGGAAAGTTGGTTTCAGTTCTGGTTGCTTCAGAGATAATGCTGCTTTGCCTCAGGGAGCCACAGAATCTCTTAAAAGTCGCCCAGTTAGACTCGGGATTCTATTGAATCCAGTGCATATCCCTACCTGAAATTAAAGAAGAATTAGCTTCCTCTCTGGAAAACAGTTCTTACTTGTCACTTGTCCACTAGGCAAGTGGCTGTTTAAAAGTCTTTCATACATGATGTTCCTAATAGCTGCTGACTTTCTGAAATGATACTCATAAAATCCTGATGAAATTCACCTACTGTGCAGGGGAGGCTGGTGGCTCTAAAGATTCCATTCTGGGTTTTAGTTACAACCAGCCAGAACTGTAAAGGGGCTATCAAAGGTGCTGAACCCTATCCCCCAAATGGGTTCAGCACATTGGATAGCTCCTTTAGACTTCTAGCTGGTTGTAACTAAAACCCAGAATGAAATCTCTGCCCCACTGAAATTGGAGCCACCAGCCTCCCCTTCTACTAGGAGAATTAAAATGCACGATAATCTTTATAAAAAACAATGTTGAAACAAAATATTGTACTGAGATGCTTTCTGGGTAGATTAGGCCTTATGACAGATGTTGACTCTGTATATGCATCTCATCTATCATATTTGGGAACCTATAAAAGGAAGAATATATGCAAGGTATATCCCTTTTAAGATTTCACTTTATTTGTATTAAAAACATTTAATACAAATATATTGGAATCTATCTTCCCATTAAAATGACCAGTCAACAGCTAACATTCATAGAAATGGAACAAAGTCTTCCTCCAAGGTTTTAGCTCAAATATTCCACCAAAGTTTGCATAGTCTGCATATCCCACAACAGATCAGAGATTAAAATAGGGACACATACACAACACCCCGTCTTCATATTACATATTGCTGAAAGCTCTTCTCCACCTGCAACACACTGCCCTGCATATCTTATGAAGCAGGGACTGTTCATAAAGTGATCATAACCATTTTATTTCAAGATTGAATAAAATGCTTAATCACACAATGGAGCTGATTGAATTTATAGACTAGCTGAGATTCAAAGGCTCAGCAACATCTTCTATTTGATAAGCGGTTTTGAGGGGGGCAGAGGGAAGGAAACAGTGCATTAGCCTCTTTTGCCTTACATTTGCACTGCAGTCCTTACGCATTCTCCTGCCCCAGCTCACCAACATTAGCTTCAAGAGGTTTTGGGTGGTGGGCTGAAGCTTCAAGAACATGTGTGCACACTAATAATGTTTTTCAAAGACATTTACAAATTGTAAAAATAGGCAAAATAAGGACAGTGACTTACTAGGGACAGGTACTGGGACTGGGGGGGGGGGGAAGGATTGTCCCCACTGTAGAGAAAGAGTTGGAATATATGATTAACAAAACAGCAGCATGGCAATTATGTCATGTCCATCATCATAAGTCAGTTATCACAACAATTGGAACCAGGCTGAGAAGGTGCTAAGCCTACAGAACACCAGTCTATTACTTAAAAGAAGGGTGTTCAGTCTATAAACAGAGCGAGCTAGCACCTTCTTTTGTTCTATGGGGCGTGCTATATATTATGTATATACATATATTGTGTCAGTGTAAATAATAAAATAAAAGTTTAAAAAATCTAATAAAGAAAATTACATCTACTTGACTTTTCTGCAAACCTCTTTGGTGTTCATAGCAGCTTGATCCGAAGTCAATAACTTTAAATGAAACTTGCCCAAGTTGGGGTTGGCTTATTAGTATGTTCTCCTAAAGAGAGGGGAAAAGGGAGAAATACAGAAAAAAAATATCAACACACTTCTACCAGTTAGCAAGCTAATGACAAAATGATATTTACAGGAAAAAATGAACAGACTGCAATTAGGGGACACAATTAGTGTAGGAGGTGGGGAAGTCCAGCACTTTGACTTGATCTTCTCTATTCTACATGACCAATTATGTGTTTACTTCATACATGAACAACAGGCTTGACCATTTGCTGGTATCTCAGCAAGAGCCCAAAGCAAGCTTTGTCCTCTCCATGCCAAATCACCATCTTGTTCACCTAATACATACTAGATTTGTGACTGAATGGAGTATGTTCAAAAGCTGCAATCTGTGCTGTCTTATGTACCACCTTCTTCCATATATGCCTCCCTGAACACTTTGGTGGTCAACATCTGAGGTCCTTCTCCAAGTTTCTCCACTGTTGGAAGTTTCATGGGTGGGTACAGAAAGCAAGGCTTTCTCAGTTCTAGCACCAACACTGCATAATGCCCTTCCCATGGGAAGCCAGCCTTAAATCCTCTGTGTTTTTCTTTTGATACCTTGTCAGAACTTGGATAATTTTTTTGGCTGGCCTTTGGAGGAAGCTGATGATTTTATTGATTCTGTTGTGAAGACTTTGTGGTTTTTAGTTATGCTGATTGATGTATATCACTGCTGGATAAGTTCGAGTAGATTTTGGAACTTTTAATTTTGCTCCTTTCATTATTTGAATATTGATATTCTTTTCTTTTTATTGTAAACCACTTTGGATGATTTTTTAAAAAGAAAAGTCGGATTAAAGAAAAGCGAAATAAAATAAACCCAACGCTAATGTTAATGTTGTTGAATTTCATCTATATTTGTCATTCTCCCGGAGAAACATATTTACTGGCAGATTCTCTACCATCTTTTCTTTGTGTTAACTTTTAACTGCTAATCCCAATTTATATGTGATGTGGTCCACAGTAATGACTACATGTGGCAAATGAACTTAACCTGCATTTACCACATGCAGCAGCCCATATATGTGTGGCATTGGCTATTCGCATTAGTGGCTGCAGCTGTGTAATGCTATATACACATGGGCCACTGAACATGGTCAGTGCATTTAAAGGTCCAATTTAAATGTCATGTTAGGCATGTATTAAAAAACAACACCCAACTCATATGGGGTTCTGTGTGCTTTGTGCCATGTTCAAACTGGAGTGCCAGCATCGACATGCATTACAGCATTAGCATTTTCGAGTCAGAGATACACAGTGTGCTTATGTTGCATGTGTAGGCACCCACAACAAAGTGTATAAACATTGAGCTCAGGCAAGTTTTTTTTTTCCAACGATACCACCACACACACATCCAATGTCACAAGTATAACTGGGGAATACATAAACCACTTAGAAAGGTAAACACTTCCTCTGTAATTTGTATCATGTATAAATGAAGTCTTAATTAGGGAACTGGACAGTTTTATACTGGAAAATTAGGAAGTGCCATCATCAGGCTCACTTCTAAGTGTTTGTCTGCTCTGCTTTCTTCCCAGGTACGTAAGCCTGCAGCTCCCTGGAGGCACAAACCCAAGGGTGAGAGTCAAAGCGCTCTCCGCCAGGGGTGAGCTGCCAGCTGCTAGAAGGGAGCTTTAATTGGTCCAGCTGGGCACCATGGGGAAAGCAAATCGGACTATCCGTCTGTGAGCCAAGACTGCAGCCCTTAACATCTAGCTGGGGAAATCATTTTTCATCTAGCTCCCTCAGTGTCTGTGCAGTTGCTGAGAGAGTGGGGAAGACAAGAGCCAGTGGAGAGAGTTCAACATGGTGATGGAAGATCAAGCCCCACTCTGTCTGGGAGTGGGGGCATATAGGGAAGACTGCTGTGGGTGGTAGGCTGCTGCTGGCAGGTTGCCGCTGAGGGGCTGAACCAAAGAGGGTTGCTTGTCCAGAGTGGGAAGAGGGCAGAGGCTTGGACCTTCCTTGGACCAGGGCTTTAGTGAGAGTCCTCATGTGTGTGTGTGTGTGTGTGTGTGTGTGTGTGTGTGTGTGTGTTAGGGTGGTGGGGGAGTTTGCCTCCCTGACCTGCTGATGTGTTGAAGAAGACTGACTGTAAAGCTGTGGGCTGGAGGAGAATGGCCACTGGTCTCAGTGGGCACTCAGTTTTGGGTGGACATTTCCTCCTCTGCCTCAGTGAGTTCACCGAGTGGAGAATTTAATTAGTGTGCTCAGTTGTGGGGCTGGCTAATAGATGCTCTCCAATGTTGCAAGAACTTTTTGGGGTGCCTTATTTTGAACCATGTATGTGTTTGGGTGGGAGGGAAGAAGGGGTGCTGCTATTTCCGTTCCCAGCAGGGGGAGAAACAGCAGTAGAAGTGGAAAAGGCCAGTGGAGGAGAAGGGAAAGGAGATACCTTGTGGCTGTTCCTCCTTTTAACAAACAGATGCTCTTGACTGCTCTAGTGGTAACCCATCAGGTAATGAAATGCTGTTTTTCAATGACAGGTCAGTAAATGGAAAGAGCTTGGCATCCAGGGTGCCATCCTCTATGAACAAGCTGACATGGCATGTATGGCTGAAGCTAGGCTGGGGGAAGATGGAGCGGTCAGCTTGACCCACCTATGCCTGCCAGATTTTCGGGTGCACCAGCAGGTGAAAACTGATGGATGGGAAGGTGCAGTCTCAGTGATCTTTTATACCACCATTCTCCTGCTGAGGTCCCCTGTCTGGCAGTCTCCAAGATTTGAGTGTGTGCATCTCTTAACAGGTTACCAAGACAGGATAGGGATTCTCATGATGTACTGTCCACCCAACTGTCTCCTTGCCTGAACCAGCAAAAGGGTCCTGGAGATGGAGTTGGTTCCCCCCCCCCCCAGGCCCCCTCATTAGGGGCAGCTCAGGAGTTAGAGCTTCCATGGCAAGCATGGGTCTGTTTCAATATCTGGCCCTACACATGTGACAAGGCACACCCCTGATGTGTTTTTTTGTTAGTCAAAATGAAGGTGATTTGTGGGTCGGAGGTACAGAAGAACTTTGTTGCCATAGACAGATCACTACCTAATAGGATTTAGATTTCTTGAGACTTCTGCAGGAGTGGGGGAACCTATTAAATTGGTCCACCCTTAGAGACTAAGGGATCCTGAGGGATTCCTGAATGCTTTGGGAGATTTTATAACGACTAGAGCTGGCTATGCTGTCAAAGCTTTGGTTGATCTGTGTAATGGGGAGATACCCAAGTGGTAGATGCAGTCACTCCTCAGTGTCCTCTGCTTGGGTCCAGATCACACACTCCTTGGTTTTCTAAGGCGTTTAGTGCAATGAAGCACCAGAGGAGACAACTAGGGTGATGGTGGAAAAAAACCCAGGTCACATCCAATTGAACATGGGTCAGAGCCCATTGTAGGGCCTAATTTGTGGCAGCAAAGGGAAATTAGTCCTTCTTCTGTCTCCATTACACTAGCACAGTGCTGTCCAGCGGAGCTGTTTCAGGTGATGAAGGGATACTCTTGAATCCAGGGTAGTGAACGGAGCCTTCCGAAGCCCACTGAGATAAGTTTCCAAGACACTTTGCTGATCAAATTACTTGCATGTGCTCCAACGTGGACTCATTGAGAACAGATTCTGGTGAGATAATTGAGGCAGCTGCTTGTCCAGTTTTGATAGATGTGTCTCAGTTTGCTCAGCCTGAGGATGTGGACATGTTCCTTGGAGGAATGAGACCAACCCCATGCTCTTTGGACCATGTCCATCCTGGCCTAAAAGAGTTACCAGAGATGGGCTGGCCACTTGGGTGGTGGAAATGCTTTCCTGAGAGAGGGTTATGTTCCAGCTTCTTTAAAGCAGGGGTGAGGAACTTGTGGGCCTCCAGATATTGTTTATGAACAACTCCCATCATTCCAGATAATTGTTCACTCTGACTGGAGCTGATGGGAGTTGGGAGTACAGCAACATCTGCAGGTTTCCCGTCCCTGCTCTATCCTGGATGGTGGGAGAGAATGAAGGCTTTTAAAAAAAAGGTTCTTAAACCTTTTTTTTAAAAAGCCTTCATTCTCTCCCACCATCCAAGATAATTAATTATAGGTCAGTTTCTAATCCCCCTTTTCTGAGTAAGGTCTTAAAGGAGCAGTTATAGGAACCATTTTTTCTAGTATTTGTGGAAACCCTATTTCCACTCTTACGCAAATGTCCAATCTAATACTTCTATTCTAATTGCACAAAGCTGCTGTGCAGCCGTCGCATGAGATGCTCCCCAAGCTGCTCTTCAAGTCATTGCATGCGGGGTCACACAGCTCATTGCACCTTCATGGGAAGGCTTGCGCTAGCTCTGCTAGTTGCTCTGCTAGTGGTTGTGCAACTGCCAGCAGAGCAATGCCGACACCTGCGATTCTCCCTGCAGTGTGATGCTGGAGATAATCCACGGAGCGCGAAGCAGTGCAAACTAAGGGCGAGAAGGCTTCATGTATTTTATGCCACCTGTTGTCAATAATAATCCAAAATGAAGAGAAGGATTAAAAATAAGCTATACTATCTCACATGGTTGTTAAGATGATGAACGAAGAATGGTAGAAAATGCTGTAAACTGCATACTGTTGCAGAAATGAGGAATAGTACATATGAGGCATGCTCACTAGAACTAGGACAATTTTTTGAATCTTATGCTTTGTTGTACAGATCTGAGGACACAATTTCACACTTACGTTTCATTGCCAACTGCTAGGAAATCAAAATTTCTAGCAGTTTTGGAAAGGTTTGTCCTCCCACAACAATATTTAAGTTTCCGTGCACAGTGTTATTATATTTTCCTCAGTATCAAAAAGACTGTACTTACAGGCTTTAGATCACAGTGGATAATTTTCTCTGTGTATAGCAGTTGTAAACATCTTAAGATACACTGGGTGAATCGACGAATCAATCCCAAGGTAAAACCTTGGAAATTATTTTTCTTGATTAATTCATACAAATTTATACTGTGGGATGAGAAAGAACATTTAAATTTAGTTTATTCTACTCTTGACTGAAAAGGTTTAAACCTGAATACAATGCATGTCCCAAGGCACTTAACTCTAGGTGCCAGCAGTTTTGTAAACCAAAGGTTGCAACCCTAGAGATGAAGGCAGCACCATATATTGTCAGCAGCAATATATATATATATAATTACACATACAGACACACACACACAAAAGTACAAAAATTAGGAATTTCTCTATCTCAGTTTTGACATTCATAGGGAGGGGCTGACATATATGAAAATGTCTATACAGGGGTCCCCAACCTTTTTCGCATTTGGAATCCTGACAAAGTGCCATGGGCACCAGTGACAAAATGGCCACCATGTAGGCATGGCTACTCACAAGATGGCCACCGTGGTGGGGGTGGGGTGGGGTCAATTTAGAAAGACGACAAGACTACAAAATAGTTCAAATATGAAATCATTTACTAACAAATAAATGAAACAGCAATACAAACACCCAAATATTCCTGCCATAGAAATACAAACATCCAAACATTATCAAGAAATAGTTATAACAGAAATACAAACATCCAAACATTCCTGCCATAGAAATACAAACATCCAAACTTGCCAGCACAACCATAGCATGCATAGAAGGATCAGAGGCATGGATCATCATGATTCTAATATGGGATTTCCCTCAAACCAACCTGAAATTGCAGATCTGTGATTTTAAGGTGTTTTGGGGGAGATCACATGTAGAAATCATGAGTAAGGCAATGTCCATTTTTAATCCTACTGGGAAACCCAACTTTAAAAACAACCATGAGGCTTGTGTGGCACCATAAAAAAGACTACTAACATGCTAGTACTAACTGGCACAAGCTTTCATGGGTTAACCACCTTCAGTCACACACACAGGGACACTCCATATCACATGAGCACACACAGAGAGAAATGTGCCATTTAGGAATCTCCAAAAACTTGATGATGGAAGGACAGAGCTGAAGCAAGGATGCCTCTGGGCCAGGAAAATTGGAGTGGTGGGGTGGATAGAAACAACGTTGAGGGAAGAGGAGGGGGAAATCCCCTAGCTTCGCCCATGCCACCTCCGCACTGCATGAAGTGCCAATCCTGGCAGCTGCCACCAACAGAAAGGAGCCAGGTGGGCAGACAAGGAGGGAAAGGCTCTGGCTTCCCTCCTCCCCCATAAAAGCCTCCACCGCAATGCACCGCAAAACAAACAAATGGAGCTGGATGAGGCAGCCAGCAAGCCCAGAAATCTAGCACGCACCATGAACAAAAACAGCGCAGGCATGTGAGCAAGCACACAGCAAATTCCTTAACTTTGCACATGCTCCCCACATGCACCAAACAACCTCCAGAGTGCCACAACAAACACAAGGCAGGCGGCTATGGGGGAGAATGGGAAATGCCCTTGCATCACCACCACCCCAAACACAAAAGCCTGGAGGTAAAGCAATGTGAGCAGATGAGTGAACTGGCTGGAAATTCCACTGCTTTACCCACCCACCCTCAACAAGCAAACAGAAGGGCACAGAGGACAAGCACCACACCTCCCAATACACAAAAATAAAGGGTTGGAGACCAAGCACCAGCCCCCTCACCCCAAAAAATACAGATAGGAGGATGAGCAAGCAGGCAGGAAATGCCCTCTCTTTGCCTGTGTTCCCCTCTCAGATGGAAAAGCCCCCTGCCCACTCAGTTCCATCCCTGTACTGCCGGTTTGCATTCAAGGAGAATGCTTACCTTTCCCTTCCAACACAGCCACCCACTGCTCATGCCCGCTCCTAGCAGGCACAGAATGGGAACAAGGATGCCAGTTCATAACCTATTACTTTGGCCAATCAGAGAGCAAGGGCGCATCTCAAAACTACAAGTTGAAGAACATAGATTTAAAAACAGAAAGAAACCAGGTCCATAGACTTAAAAATATGAAGCAACCAGGAAGTTAGCAGACATGTCTTATATACATAGAAATCACCACGAGAGCATTATGCCTCTAATATTGCACATATTAAGCTTTCCCGACCCCAAACTGTGCATATTTAAATATGTGCATTTTCAAGCTCCCTTTTTTTGTAAACAACAACAACAAAAAAAGTGGCAAAATGGTGGGCGGTCGCTGGACAGGTCAGGGTGAGTCTGGGAGGGCACGAGCAGGGGCAAACGTGGGCAGGAGGTCAGTGAGTGCAGTCTGGAGGTTGTGGGTGGGGGGGTGGCGGACTCCCAGATCCAGTTGGGCATCCACGACATCTCTAAAACCAGTGAGCTAATGTTAGTCATGCTGGCTTCCAGTACAGCACATCTTCCTCTTTTGACAAAGGTACCTGATCATCCCAAACCCATTGCTACAAGTTTCTTATGGGAGAGGGAGAAGGCAACTGTCTCCTGTGTGTACAGCTGTTCCTTTTTGTGGGAGACAGTGAATGATCTACATTTGGGAACATCTTTCGGCTTAGGGACAAATATAACCTCTGCTCCAGTGATTGGTGACCAGTGCTAGAGCCTTGGGACACATTTTGGCCATACCTCACTGGAGTCACCAAATATGACCCTGTCACTTTCTCCCATGCAATAGAAATGGTTCACTTTTATGGAAGACAGTACTTACGGTTCTCTTCCTAGGCAACCCTGAGAACTACAGTTCCATGAAGGTGACAAGACATTTTTAATAGAGGATTCTCAGCATGATCACCAAACTATGGGCTTTGATCCATGATAGCTTATGCCATAATAATAGTCTTTAAGAGGCCACAAGATTCTTTATAATGTTAGATATATAGGAAAAAGTGCCTTACCCTAACAATTCAAAGGAAATGCAGAAATGGTTACGGAAGTAAAAATATTCTTTCATGTGGACAACGTTGTGTGCACTGTCTTCATCTTTTTGCCGTAGAGCATTGAGGATACTGACTTCTACCAAAGCCTGATTATGAAATCTAAATACAAGGGAAGAGGGATTACATGCACGAAGCAGAAGCTAGATCATTCCTCTATGTTACTGCTGCTCACATTGACTGTTGAGAAGAGCTCTAGCGCTAATGGTTCTCAGGGCAGGTGCACTGCGCAAATTGCAAAGCACTAACATGTCACCAGCAGAATCTGACATTTCTTAGCCTAACAACCAATTGATAGTTGTCACCTGTTTCCTTATTGTAGATTTTCTTTCTGCTATGTAATCTTATATTTTGTTTTTTTAAGATTTGCTCTAATACTCTGAAAGCAACTTATAACAATTTAACAAATCTGAATCAGTTTGTTTGCTTAGCAAGAAGGTTATAATAATAACTTTTGCAATTTATTATCCCTTTGTTGTAAAAAAAAAATGTTCTAGCTTTCTGGCCACCACCCTTCCCGCTGCATAATAAAACAATAAATCAGACTGTAGTTAACTAAAACAAGGCATGGTGACCATTTCTTTCCATTTACCTTACTCTCCAACCTTTTATTTTATCAATACAATTTATTAATTTATAAAAATTGATAAAAAGTTGGACAGATCATACCTCTTTTTGTTCCTTATTATTTTCACTGCCACTTTTTCACCTGTCTTGTGGTCCAAACACTTTATAACATGTCCAAATGACCCTTTCCCAATAATAGCCAGTACTTCATATCTGTATGCAATATGATCACTTAAAACCTACACAAGGTGACAAAAATGTGGGAAGTAGAAGTACCGCATACACTTACATCTCTCACACTAAATGCACATACATGCACAAAACAGATAAACTCCCTGTATTCATCACCTCTGTCCTTTTCTCCTAGTTATCTTGGGCCTCTGCTGACCCAGTGTATTGGTTAACTTACCTTGCCAAGCCCAACTTCCTCAACTGGTGAACTTGGATTAGAGGATTCCATAGCTGCAGCCATTGCAGGCTCCCAGGTCTATATGCCTGGCCTGCACAAGTTGTGGCCCACCAAGCTGAACACCCCACCCCACCCCTGTATTATGCTAGGTGAGAGACAGCCGCCCTTTTTTCAGTCCCAGGCAGGCAGCAAAACGGTAAGTTTATCAACCCCCTGGTCAGCAACAATACATGGCCAGTGCGCTGTGTTTAGCTTGGTGGATCAGGGTAGGTATGCTATAGCCAGATCAGAAGTCTGACTGTTCTCTTTGTGTCCACATGGAGATTTTCAGTAGTACTTGTAGGGATGGTGGAGAAATCCGCCACGGACTCCAATGAGGCCAGATTCTTTAGAATTCGGTCCCCCGGAGTCCGTGGCGGAACGGACTACCCCCACCCCCACCACCCGAAATCCCCCTGGGATGGACCCTACCTGGCGGCGGCTGGTCTGGCTCCGTTGTCTTCGTTACGCAGCCATCCACTGCCGGGCTGCGGAACAAAATGGCGCACGGTGTAGGGGACGCATTTGCGTCCCTGCCCTTGGCCCTGATTGGCTACCAAAATATTTATGTAGCCAATCAGGGCCAAGGGCAGGGACGCAAATGGCATCCCCTACGCCGGACGCCATTTGCGGCCGCAGCCTGGCAGCAGACGGAAGTGGGCTCGCCGTGGAATGGAACCGGCCAGGGAGGATTCCAGCGGGAGGGACAGATCGCCTCCCCCTCCAGCAGACCCTGGAGCAGAACGTTAAGTGGGGTTCGTACTCCCCTAAGTACTTGCTCTATGGGCACAAACCCATATACCACCAGTAATTAGGGAGCAGATGATGTGTTGAAGAATGGGCTAAGCTGGGATGGCACAGGATGCCCATGGCCAATTTGCCACAGTACTAAGTCTAATAAAACCACCAATATTGCTCTCCCTGGCCCTGGAAAAACAAAGGTTTAAGCAAATATGTTGTAGTAGCCTCTGCCCAATAAAGAACTATGCTAACATCAACACTGGGGGGAAAGGTATTAAACTCTTAACCAGTGATCACATCTAAGCCAGACTCCCTCCCCCTGGATGGAATCCTGAAGGAGGAAGCAGTGAACTCTTCTCTGTTTTTAGCCAAAGCCAAGTTTGTGGGCAACTGCCAACCATCCTGGGCAAGCATACATGCTCCCCATGGCACAGGGGACTGCCTGCATGTGCTACAAATGGCCACACCCCAGGATAGAGCAGGAGTTTCCCCCCCCCCAAGAGCTGGTGAGCACTTGCCCACAAGTTCAGCTACAAAGGCAGCTACCACCACACAACCCAGGAGAGGGCCCATTTGAGTTGCATGAATGTTTCCTGGCGCCCACATGCACCTTCTCAAGCTGCAGTATGAAACACACTTAAGAAGGAGTAAGCGGCCCCAGTGAATACAGTGGGTCTTACTTCTGACTGAACATGCTTAGGACTACACTGTACTCCATAAAGAAAAGGCAATGTAAGCAGCAGCACACAATGCATCCCCTATAGAAAACAATTGTATATCGAAGTAAGAAAAATATGTATACAGGCAGAGGAAACAAAACTAATTGCATGACTGATCAGTAGAATACAGCAAGGAGGAAAGGTGGTGGTGGTGGAGGAGTGAATCAGAGACAGAGGGTTTCGTTACACAAGGCTAAAATCCTGCATCCTTACCGGGGCTTCTGCTTCCAGATTCTTTGCGGGATTAAGTTCAGCTCCTTTACACAGACTGACACATGCTGTTTTTATTTCTCAGCAAGTTCTATGTTTCATTTTACAACCACTAGATACTGTTCACCACCATTATGGAAGTACCCAGCAAGTAAAGTGTTTCATCACACTTCCTAGAGAAAAATCACACTTTTCCTGGGTTTTACAAAGGTGGGATAAAAGTCATAAACTATGGGAGGGGCCCTAGAGGTTGACGATGTCATGTAAAGGACCCACAAACTTCCGTGAGTAACCAATCTTGATCGCATGATATAAGGCCAGTATGGAGAAGCCCAGAACAGAAGGAGACTTAATTGTACCTAGAAACTAGGGATGAGTGAACCAAGCTCAAAATGGCTTTTGAGTGCGATTGTTCTTCTTTACTCACAGGTTTTCTTGCAGGTGCTTTAAATGGCACCCGCTGCTCTCCTGCTGCTGCCTCGCATCCTCCCCTCCCTCTTACTGTGCTATCTGAGGACGGGGAAACCCGGCATTTTCTGTGCTTGCGATTGAAATTGCCGTTTCCTCCCCGTGTATTTACGCCTTAGCACTTTGTCCTGCTGTGTGTGGGCATGTGCTGGGGGGTGGGGTGTTGCTGGGCAGTGTTGCATAGCATTGTCACGATAACAAATCGGTGGGAGGGTGGGGCAGGTCACTGACCACGAGCGACCCTTTCCATTGCAAGTGCCATTGAAATCTGTGCAGCTTGCTTCTCAGTAGGCTTGCCTGGGAGCGCACTGTAAGTCTACTTAGACTAGCAGTCTGAAGGCCTCCCATCCCCTCCAGTGCAGGTGCTTGGAACCTCCCCCTGCCACTGACTTCACGGGGCATGTTATGCATGAGAACATGGAGGACCATCTTCCAGAGCCCTTGCCTGCTTCTCCTCCTTTCTGCTCGCCAGATTGACAGGCTTTTTCCTTCCCAGGGTGGATGGGGGAGTCTCCCTTCTCAGCCCTGCAGGAGACAGGCTTGGCAGTTCAGATTTCAGTGGGTATTAAAGGGGACTTTTCTTCTCTCCTGAATAAATTCATCACACTGAGCTTGGAATTGTCATTTTTAATGGGTTTTTTTAATTGAGTTTTTTTTTTAGAGAAGGCAGCAGTGCTGAGGTGGGAAAGGTGGTCTCCACTGCCTCCACATCAGAAAGAAGCCTCAAAGTCCATTTGCTTCCCAGAGGCTTCCCCTCCCTCCTTGAAAAGACCAGGCACAGGCAAAGTAGAGCTCCTGGCTTTGCGAATGGAAGGGTGGACCTGAAAATGGGGACCGGATTAAATGCAATCCAGATCTCCCTACGGACCACAGAACCAAAGAAGCCAGACAAGGCACAGAAAAGAGAAGGACAAGAGAAGGGACTTGGGGTGACTAATGCCTTGCCACTGTGCAGAGGGTTGGCTGTAGCATCGCAAGTACACTACACTGAAGGCCCATAGCCTGACTTTGTGGAGGTGGGATGGGATCAAAAGGTGGACTCTTGGGTGGCCAAACGGCCCTGCACATCTGCCCACCTTACAGGGTCCTTGGGAAGCCAGAATAAGGGGGAAGAGCAACAGCAGCGTGGGGGGGGGGGTGAGGAAGGAAGGGAGGAGGGGCGAAGGAGCGGAGCCATCAATCATGTTACAGGAACCAATGATCGGCAGGGGCCAGCAGCCACCTTCTGTCTCCATTTTTCCAAGCAGCTCCAGCCAGCCATGAAAAGGTACAGAGCAGAGGGATGCGCTATGACTCTGAGAGATGCCTGTATACAGGGCCAGTCTAAATCCCAGAAAGGATCCGGAATCAAAAGGACCAGTTTGTAATAGGATAAAATGCCAGGTGTGAAGACAGCCTAAGATGGTGAAAGGTGCCTTGTTCCAAAAAGAGAGAGAGAGAAAAAAGCCACCTGAGTATCCAAAGTGAGAGCTGGATGTAAGAGCACCCCAAAGCTATGAGACTATTTCATAAAGGGCTGCATAATCCCATCCAAAACAGGTTGAAAACCACCTCCTTGGTCAGTTGAAACATCTACTTGTTGGCAAGAGTGGCTGAATAACGGAGTCCACAAAGTGAGGGTTTGCTTGGCAAAGCAAACTTTACTTGGTTGCAAAAAGGCACACACAAGCACTGACACAAGAACTGAACTTTTTTTGTATAAGAAGCAGCCCTGGTTGAAATAGCAACAACTTCTCTGGCTCCACCTTGCTAGTAGGCAGTATTCTCTCCATGTATCCAGGGGAACTGATTAGCTCTGCACCCTGTAACCCTGGCTATTACATCTCTAGTACTCTAAGAGGGGATTAACCCTTTGGTGAAACTTTCTGTTAGTGTGATCTCCTGCCATTGCTATTCCAACCCTACTGACAACAATTCCATCTTGTTTGGAATTAACTTCAGTTAATTACCCCTCATACCACCCATTACAAACTGCAGGACTTCCACTACCCCTCCTGGATGTGCTAAAAAGGAGAAACGGAATGGATGTTCTGCTCCAGAAGGTGATCACAGATGGGTGGAGGTTCAACAGTGGTGCTGGCGGCGGGGGGATAGAACCCTGCAGGACCCATAGATACCTCCAACATCACCTTCTGGTATCTGCCTGTCAGGTAGGAGTAGAACCATCAGAGTACAGTACCCCCAATTCTCATTCTAATCTAGCAGTCTAGAAGGATACAATAGTCAGGAAAATCAACAGAGCCACACTACCCCATCTTATCCTAGAATGTATCATCCAGCAAGGTAGCCAAGGCAGTTTCAGTTCCAAAGCCAGGTCAGAAGCCAGACTGAAGTAGGTCCAGGTTAATCCATGTCATCTAGGAGGTTCTGGAACTGAGTCACCACTATCTCCAGGATCATGTTGCCAAACAGCCAACCAATAGAGCAATAGTTAGGTTCCAAGAAAGGTTTCTTTAGAAGGGACCTAATAACCTTCTCCTTTAAGGCATCTGGGACCATCCCCTCTCTCTAATAGACCCTCACCACCTCCTTGGCCCTCCTGGTCACCCCCCCTCCCCACTTTCCTGACAAAATGCTAAAAGTCAAGACGAGCTGAGTTAACAAGTTCTAGACTCCACCCCTGTCCACTTGCTCAGGCTACTGTAACTGAAATGCATCCAAACAACAGTAGCAAGACAGCTCCCCAGTAACACTGTAAATTGTAAAGTTTACAGGCTGAAAAGGATGCAAAAGATTTTATTTCATTCACAAAGTGTTTAGCAAATGTCACAATGGTCTGCCAAGGGTTCTTTATTATCACCCTGGTGGCTACATAAAGCAGAAAGATCCTCCAGATAACACTGCATGATGGTTGTGGGAAGGTATTCCCTCTGTGCCACCCTAACAGCCATATGGTAGGCCCTGAAGTGAGCATTAGTTCCTAATGAAGTAAGCATTAGTGAGCATCACTTCTGTGGAACACAAGCTGAGCTTTCCTCCATTTATATTCCAGCTGCCATACCTGCTTGCTTCACTGCCCCAAGTTCCCTGGTATGCATCGAAGTCTGTATTCAGCAGGGAAGGAAGGGTGCTGGATATGTCCTGTGCTCAGTTCAGCCCTGTAAAGCACAGATTGACCAGGACCCTTCCCAGAGGGCGCTCAGAGACAATCCACATCCATTGGCATCTGCGGGTGGACTAACTTGACAGGTCCCTTACTATTGAAGAGGGGTGGGGGCCCTGCCTAGCAGAAAACATCAAATCTAGTAATCTGCCATGTGTGGGGGGCCAATAACATTCTGTTGTAGCCCCATGGTTGCCAGGGTGGTGGTGACGTCCTGAGCTGCTCTGGACAAGAAGGTCTTAGCACGGATGCTGAAGCAAGCACCACGGTAAGCTTGAGGTTCCTTGACACCAGGTCTGAGACCACCTCTACCAACTCAGGTGAAGTGGCAGTAGAGTGGCTGGCACACTAACAGAATCCCTCATCTATCCCATATACCTAACACTAGCTTCAGAGACTTGAAAATGAAACTGCTGAACAGGAAACCTGGAGAAGAAGACAGAATTCTGGTAGACAACCACTCGTCTCCAGCCCTTGAGGACCACACTATACATTATACCAATCAAAACTTTCCCCCTAAAATTTCAAGCTAAGCAAGGGTAGTGATTTTCAGTCAGAACAAAACCAGGCAGTGGAGAGATAAGCCTCGCCTCACTGTGTTCAAGTAAGAAGCTCTCCCCACCCCCTGTAATTAATTTATCCAAAAAAAACCCAACAAAACCCAAAGATGCAACTACATGCTACACAGCAAGTGTGATGTGTGGTTTGGCCATGGGCCTACATTAGTGCTGCACCAAGAACTTAGGAGTGCATAACTGGGGCAAACTGCATTCATTTCATCTGAGGTTTTGGTAGTGAAAACCAGGTCAGCACTGTCATCTACGATCAAACCCTCAATGACAGTTGTTTATGCCTGTACTGAACTGGCATTAAGCAACCACAAGATGTGGAGACTTGCTTTGGATAGGGAACAGGAACTGGAAGGGGTTCTCATCTGTCTGACTCTCTGTTCAGGTCTATCCAATTCCCACTGCCATTTCTCCCTCTGTCTGTTATCAGACCAACTGCATGCCCCTTCCTCAATCACAATTGGCATATCTCCAATGCCAAGACACATGATAAAAAAAAATGTAAAACAGAACCTGGCAAAATACTGAAGATACATTAAAAGGCAACATTCAGAAATAATGATACTGATAAAAATGGAAGCTGAACAAAATAACATCAGGGAAAATTTTTAAAAAAAAGGTAACAGGAAATTTCTCAAGCCAACAACACCTCACAAAACCTGGAGGGGACATTTTACTAGCAATCCCTAAAAAATCATATTCTGCTCTCACCAGAGACTGATAATCCAGCTTTCACCAGGTTTCATTCATTTGGAGCCCCCCGCCCCCGACATCTTACCAGAAAATCATCCACATCCACTAATCCATATCCATAGTTCAAAAAAAATCAAAATGGGTGGTGGCCTCACCTCTACCATGAGAGGGTAACCCAAAGGACATCTCCAGGAGTATCAGCATTTTGGGGGTGACCTGCCATGGAGAAAATGCCCCTTAACCAGAAGTAGATTACTGGGATAGAAACCCAACAGCCAGAAATTGCTCTTATAGGATTACCATATGATTGCTGTGAAGGAGTCCAGGAAGATGGACAGAAAAGGAGTTCAGAAAAGAGAAGTCCAGGAAGATATGCCCATTGTTGTTGTTGTTACATTTCTATGCTGCCCAGTAGCCCAAGCTCTGGTTTGCAAAGACTTAAAAGAATGACAACTTAAAATCTCTTAAAGACAGGCCAAGCTGCCAGCCAATCTATTGTTACAGAAGATACAGGTAAATGGCCTAGGGCGTGTTACCATGCTGTTGGCTTCACTTTGTTTGCAACTTTGTTGCGATCTTTCCCCAATCGCATCTTCTCCTTTTCCTGTTTCCACAGCCCTTAAAGACCTGACTTATCATCGCTGTAGCCTGGGACTCTGTGCTGTTTCCACTGAGTTCTAATCAAATTATTTTCTTGGTGGCTGAGTGGAGTCTGAGTGGAGTCTGGGTTGGGTCTGATTACCTCATCAGTGTTCCCGCCTCCTTGGCTGTGTTTCAGGACAATGGAAGGAGAAGCTAATGGAGGATCACTGGACTTTTAAAAAGGAATCAGTTTTGCTGTGAAGGGAAGCCCCCCTCCTCCCCTTTCTCCTTTCCCCTGAAAGTCCAGATGCACCTGCATTTCAGGAGCAAGCCTCACTGAGCACAATGGGACTTACTTCTGAGTAGACACACATATGCTTGTGCTGGGAAAGGGGAGGGGAGAACACAAAGAGGGAAACCAACCCCCATTTTAACCCAGAGGACCTCATAATGGAAGTTACTTCTGAGGAGGCACTAGTGGGTTTGTTGTGGGAAAGAGACCGAAACCAGCCCCCATTTTAACACACAGGATCTGTATATGGAAGCTGTGAAGGACTTATGTCCTAAGGCAATGGACTGGAGCTTCGAGATT
Organism: Heloderma suspectum; assembly: GCF_057233095.1. NCBI lineage: Eukaryota > Metazoa > Chordata > Lepidosauria > Squamata > Helodermatidae > Heloderma > Heloderma suspectum. The sequence continues at coordinate 125,229,090 of NC_139462.1, read as the reverse complement.
GCGCTTAATCGCATTTAAGGAATTGGGCTTTGATATGTGCCATGTCAGTTGAGGGGCTTCTCTGTTATTTCTTTGGTTACTGAAAGGGCAAGCCTCATTCAGCACAACGGGAGAAAACACCCCTTGACTGGGGTCACAGGCTGTGTTCTAGTGCTTATTTTCAATGATGTTTTAAAAGTTGATCCCTTGGCATCCTGCTCCAAAATGGTGATGAAACGTCCGGAAAACAGGGAGGGAAAGGGTTGGGTCACTGAGGTCAGACCGACACACCCACAAAGGCCAGGCTACATGCCCCATGGGCAGGACTATGATACCGAGTCCAGTGCGGTTGTGGAAACAGGTCAGTAATGGAGCCAAAGTAAGCTGGAAAAGTCGGGCTATAAACAGAAGTGGTTTTTCCACGTTAAAATGCAGGGGTGGTGCTGAATGGCCACGATGTCATGGAAACACAGAGATCTCACCGTGCAGCCAAGTTGGGGTAAATCACTGGTGGAAACACAGCCCTAGAAGAGCTAGGAAATAGCTGGATACATCTCTGGAAGGTTAAAGCAATTTGAGCAAAGATAACATCCTTCCCTCTACCACACTGCTGGGAAGAGGGGCTGACTATGGTCTCTGTGGATAAAAAACAGAAGCATTTTTTAAGAGACAGAGGCAGGATGAGATTAAACATAGATAGAGCTAGACTCTGGAGCTCTGGAAATGATCTTATGGGCTGTTTCTTTGGGGATCTGATGCGGGGCAACATGACAGCTGCTTGTAGAAGTGTTGTGCTGTTTTTCTTCACCTATGCAGTGCTTGCATATTTGTAAACAAACCCATACATTACAAAGTCTCCACTGCTCCATTCTTCCAATGGGAATTTCGTTAAGTACCGCTCCTTCAGCTTCCTAATACTAGGGGAAGTGGGAAGTAGGTCGCCTCATCACCCCTGTGGGGCAAAGCTGTCTTCACTCATGCTGAGTGGCAGCTCCCTAGTTGTCTGCTTCTTGGTTGTCACTGGCAGTAATGTGAGTAGAAGGGTGAGTGGCAAAGATGGTCAGCATCCTCCCCCAAGCTGTGTTTTCTTGGCTGGCAGACCTGCTCCTTCTGGTCCTCTGGGTCCCTGGCAGATATGCGGGAAATATCCCGTCCCCTTGGAAGTAACCTTGGTTCAGAACCAAGCAGCAATGTGCCATGGTCCTTGGGAGGGCATTTCATATGCTGTGTGAAAACAATACAGATGCTAGGTCAGCTTTGTTCACTGTAAGCAGCGATGAGGAACTGGTGGGAGGGGGCAAGAAGGCAAGGGTGGCAATCATCCTCTCCCCAGCCTTTTGTTATCCCAGCTGCTGTAACTACTCCTGTTCCTTACGATTGTAAGGTGCGACCCAATTCACAATGTTCGGTACTGATAGGGCAACCTGCTCACCACCAGTTAGGCTTGTAATTGGGCTCAGAAAACCAAATTAATTTTCCCCAAACTTGGAAAATAACATGGTTTATTCCTAGCTCAGTAATGAGCCAAGCCAAGCTCTGCCACACTTCCCCCCGCTGATGCCATCAGGAATATCAGAGTCTGCTTCCTGAGCCTGCCATGAGCCTCCTCTCTTGTGGGCTGGCAAAATAGAGAGTGGTTAGGTTGTAGAGAAGCTCAACAGATGAGGAATAGATGTGACTTCTAGAGAAGACTGCTACAAAATAATATATATGTGGTATTATATACCAGTCAGGATCTCTAGGATGTTCCCAGTGGTGACAGACAGGTGCTGGGGGTGTAATGGTAGAGGAACTATGGTGGCATCATAATCTTGTTAAAGAATATTGGAAGAAGAAGATAATAAACAGCATCAAAGAAATTACAGGCTATGAGTTGCAACTAACCCCAACAACTCTACTCCTGGGTGATATTTAAGATCAGATCCCTAGGGATTCAGTGGTGATGTTAATAGCTGCAAGGATTATCTTAGCAAAAGCATGATCAACATGCATACTGTGTCTGGTACAATGAAAAAAGAAGATTTGGACTGCCATAGTAAAGAATAAAATAACAAGTTATTAGTTGCTATGGGAGGGAAGAATTAATTTGATCCAGACTTTCCAAAGAAGTTGGGTATCAATTATTGGAATACATTCCTGCCAGGTGATTTAGCAACTATGGATATACTTCATATGTGTTAACTTCAGGTATTGTAACTGGCTTGAATGATTGTATTGGGAAACAAAACAAAAATATATAATGTAAAAGAAATATAAGATAAACATATCATTTATTTATAAGGATCCTTTCCCAGGACATGGACAGGAGGCATATGATGCAACCACCCTGCTGAAGCTAATCAGGTGTTGATCTGGTCAGTGCTTGGAGCTGAGACCACCCAGGAATCCCATGCAGCCACCTTGAGTTCCACAGTGGAAGAAAAGTGGGATATAAACAAATAAATAAATAAATCTTAAAACCCCTGCTGCCCCCACCCCAATAGGGTCTTGATCCATATTGGGAACACTGCACCTACTCTGAAATAGAAATGAAAAAAGTACATAGCTGCTAGAAAGAGAGTTAAAGCAATGTCTGTTTTAGCCCTGACATGGGACTGACAGTTGGGTTCAAAGGGGAGTTAGACGATTCACAATGCAATCTCATGCATGTCTGCTTGGAAGACCCACTGAATTCAATTGGCCTCATTTAAGTTAAGTGTTTAATGAACCCATTGTCTGTTGTCCCCTGCAGTGACCCACTGACTATTGTCCTCTCCCCTAAACAGAACATCTTCACTCCCATTGGGCTCTACTGACCTACATTTCCACTCACTGGAAGCTGGTGCTGACCAGCAGTTGAGCCACAGCCTCTCTTGCTTTTCAGACAAGGCCCTCTCATCAGACTGGCTGCAGCAGCAGTTGGGCCAAGCTAGCTAGAGCTATTTAAAGAGGCAGGCTTGCAAAGGAGCCAGCTCTCTGAGCGCGAGGAGCCCCACTGATGAAGCATCAGCACAGAAGCAAGTTAAGCATCCGTGCAAGTTTAGCAACAGAGCAAGGAGGCCAGGGCAGTCAACCCTTCCCTCCCTTCTGCTACTAAGTAGCTATAAATAAATAACAGTAAATATAATTAAAAAACTAGAAATTCCCCACCTTCTCCCAGTTTCCCAGGTAAACAAACCCAATAACAGCAATAAAAAACCACTTATGAAGGTAGAAAGCTAATGGGGGTGTGGGAGCTATCCAGTGTATTCCACTGAGTGCGATATATAACACTATCTGCCTGCTGGACAGAAGCTGTGAGTTTGAGCTCAGTATAATGAGCTCCTGGCTCTCAGGAAACAAGTTCGTTCCTTTGAAGTCAGGGTTGCTGACCTGAAGAAGCTAAGAGAGACAGAGGGGTTGGTGGATGAGACCTTTGGGGACCTACTAGCTGTGTCCCACTCCCAGAGTGACAGCTCCTCTGCTGTCATGGAGAATGCAGGTCTCTGGGGAGGAGGGCGTCATTCTGAGGAAGAGGAAAAAGATCCCTTAGAAGGGACCCATTCCTCAGAAGATGAGCAAATATCCTCTCATGCTGTGCCTCCAGGGGGAGGGGGGCTCTTGGTAGTGGGAGATTTGATAATTAGACACACAGACAGCTGGGTTTGTGATGGGCACCTAGACTGCAGGGTAAATTGCCTGCCTGGTGTGAAGGTTGCAGATATCACACACCATCTAGATAGCTTTGTAGATAGTCCTGGGGTGGAGTCGTGGTCCATGTTGGTACCAGTGATGTGGGGAAATGTAGTGAGGTCCTGGAAGCCAAATTTAGGTTGCTAGGTAAGAGGTTGAAATCTAGGACCAGCAAGGTGGCTTTCTTTGAAATGCTACCTGTTCCAAGTACAAGGCCATCTGGATAGGCGAGGCTGAGGAGTCTCAATGTGTGTCTGAGATGGTGGTGTAGGGAGGAGGGGTCCAGATCTGTTAGGCACTGGGGAACATTTTGGGACAAGCCGGGCCTGTACAAGAGGGATGGCTCCACTTGAACCAAAATGGAACATAAAAAGGTAGCAGGGCAGCTTTTAAACTGAACTCTGGGGGAAAGCTAACAGGAGCTGGGAAGCATTCAGTTTGGGTTGAATCATCCCTAGGGGATGAAAATGGAAATGTTTCTGATTGCCCAAATAGAGATGGGGAGGAAATAGACCATGAGCTTATGATGTAACATGATAGCCAGTCAAAGAGGCCTAAGTGCCATAGCAGAAGAAGCACATACCAGAGACATCTGGGGAGGGACACCATGTATAGGTGTTTCTATGCAAATGCTAGAAGCCTCCGAGACAAAACGGGAGAGGTGGAGCACTTGATTTTGAATGAGAACCTGGTAGGGATGTTAGAGAATTCCGCCACAGATCCCAGGGGGGCCGAATTCCAGTGAATTCAGCCCCCCGGAATCCATGGCGGAACGGAGCAACCCACCCCACCACCCTGTGAAAGCCCCACGAAACGGAGCCTACCTGGCTGCGGCTCCAGCTGCAGCTCCGGTGGCGGTGGTGGCTCCGGCTGCTGCCGGGCTGCTGTGGACGCAAATGGCGTCCTGAGTAGGGGACGCCATTTGCGTCCCTATGGTAGCCCATGATAGGCTACGTAAATATTTACGTAGCCTATCACGGCTAAAGCAGGGATGCAAATGGCATCCCCTACGCCATTTGCATTCTCGTTTTCTCCGTGATAGGCTACGTAAATATTTACATAGCCTATGACGGCTAAAATGGGGACGCCATTTGTGTTCCTGTTTTCTCCGTGACAGGCTACGTAAATATTTACATAGCCTATCATGGGCTACCATAGGGACACAAATGGCGTCCCCTACTCAGGATGCTATTTGCGTCCGCAGCAGCCCAGCAGCGGCTGGAGGCCCCACTGCGGGTTGGCCCGGCCGGTGGCTCCGGGGATTCTGAGGGGGAGGAACGGATTGCCTCCCCCCCCGTCGAGGATTTCAGGGGGAGGGACGGAGCGCCTCCCCCCCACTGCAGATGTCCCTGGACGAAACCAGGTAAGTGTTTTGTACATCCCTAGAACCTAGAAATATTGGGCTCTAGGAATACCTGGTGGAATGGAGAGACCCAGTGGGATATGGCCATGTCTGGATATAACCTCTACAGGAAGGACAGGGAAGGGTGTACTGGAGGAGGTGTTGCTCTGTAGGTCAAAGAGAGCATAGTGTTGAGCAGACTAGAAAACCTAAAAGGGGCAGATTCCTCCACAGAAGCATTGCAGGTGACAATACCGGGCTACAAAACTAATTTAGCACTAGGAACATGCTATTGTCCCCCAGAATGCTCAGGATGATCTTGAGATGGAAAACAAAATCAGGGAGGCATCCAGACAAGGCTTATAATAATGGGTGACTTCAATTACCTCCACATTGGCTGGATAAATGTATGTTCCAGTCACAACAAAGAGGTTAAATTTTTCAATGCTATAAATGACTGTGCTCTAGAACAGACAGTCATGGAGCAACCAGAGGGGAGGCGACCCTGGATTTAATCCTAAGTGTTGTTGCCCAGGACCTAGTACTCTGATATGTGGGAACTGGTAAAAAGGAAATTGAAAGGGGGAGTCAAGAGGATTAAATCCCTTCAAAATGCTTGGAGGATACTCAAAACCACAATAATTGAAGCTTAGCTAGAATGTAAACCACAGATTAGTAAAGGCAGCACCAAGTCCAAGAGGTCACCAGCATTGCTATCGAGCTGGGTCAAAGAAGCTATTAGAGAAAAGAAGGCTTCCTTCAGAAAATGGAAGTCTTGCCCTAGTGAGGAAAACAAAAGGGACCACAAGCTTGCACTAAGGCGATGCAAGCAGACAATAAGAGATGCAAAAAAGCAGAATGTGTCAAGCCTCTATCCTGATCCACTGAAATAGTGAAACTGCACCTTTAAGAAGGGAGAAAACAGCAGCGCTGCTCTGATTTTCTCAATGGGAAAAAGATGCTACAGATTCTCAAGGGAAAGGTGTCTTAAAAAAAATAAAGGAGATGGAGTGAGCATGTATTTTGGTGTGATTGTTGTTGCTGTGAGGGGGTTGGGGGGAAGAAGAGCTGTGGGCACTGGTGTGACGAGAGCAGGAAAAATGGAAGAAACAGGGCAGCAGCAGCTGAGGGGAGAAGAGTCTGAAGTAGGCGGTTCTCCTCAGGCACCCCGAGAGGTTACCCAAATTAATTCTGAGGAGGTGCATATAGGTGGGGGGTTACTTAACGCTTGACCACCAGTTTTGAAAAACAAAAATCCTGCTTCCTATGTCTGTTAAAGGAAGCACCAGTGTATCTTTCCTCCCCAACCCAATCTCTCTCTCTCTTTCTCTCTCTTTTTTCCTGACCAGACAAGGGTTTCTGGCTCCTAGCGAGCCCAGAAGCTTTTATGAATTGGAAAGGCAGGGTAGATACTCTGACTGGCAACAGTAGTGCCAATGTGGAAAAAGAGCGAATGGGGAGGGGGGAGCGGCAGCCCCACCCCTTGACCACCTCCCTGCCAGGTCACAGAGGCATGCCCAGGAGCGAATGCGCAGGGATGGGGCACACTGCAGGGGAGCCGCTCTACATAAAAACATGGAGTAAAAGGACTTCCAGAAAATGTGGCTTTTCAAGAGGGATGCAGCTGGTTGGCTGCGGATTGGCCACGACGCCATGTGTTGCAAAGGCCCTCAAACTATTCTCCCTTTGCACCAAATCGCTAGTGTAAATTGCTTCCAGGATTGATAAAGCTCAGTGAAATCACTAGTCTTTACCCGCTCTCTTTGGACATTGCCTACATAACAGCAACACCAGAAGTTTTGCATTGTGGTTGTTCTCCCATGTTCGTGGATGTCAAAGCAGTACTGCGAGTTCAGCCTCACCTTCTTGTAGGAGCCGTGATCATCATCATAGGAACTATTGTTCTCTGCATCCACATATCCTTCAATCTTTTTAGCTCCCAATCCAAGAAACCAAAGTTCTTTATATTCCTTAATTTCTCGTTGTTCATACAGTGTTAGCTGGTTTTTAAAATGTTTCAACGCTTCTGATTTTGGGAGGAAATCAACAGTTGAATATTGAAACTATTGAATGCTGAAGCCACATATGCCAGCCTTAATACATGCAGTAACCCACTTCCCCATTCTCCCCTGCTTCCTCAAAATGTCATAGTTTAAAGCAGGGGTGGGCACACAGGGTCCATAGGCCATAGCGCCCCTACTGCAAAAACAGTCCATTTTCCCTGCTGCTGAATTTCAGCAGCAAACTGTGAATTTGTGCTTTTAAACAGAGGCTTTTCCCCTGTCACCACACCACCAAATTCCAGCAGCATATCCAGCAGGGCAGGGGCAGGGGCAGGGGGGTGACCCCTGCTCAGGTCCAGGGGGACAATGCAGCCCCCCTACCTCTGCAAGTTGCCAGCCCTTGGTTTAAAGGTGATGCCCCTGCCTCAGTATGTCAGGTGGGCAACTATTATTATTCCTATGGTGCAAACTGGGAAGGGGTGGCTGGCCTAGGATGAACAAGCACATTTAGTTGAGGTGACATTTGAACCAGGGATTTCCCATCGAATTTATTAACAACTATTATTATTATTATTATTAATTAACCATCTTTATATACCATTCCTCATTTGAAACAAATCCCAAAGCAGTTTAATCTTACAGCTACACACTGAGCCACTCTGTGTCTTGCACAGTGATAGAAATCCCACTCTGATAGAAACTTTTTAAAAAGTCACTAAGTATTTCATTCATTCATTTATTATATTTCTATACTGCCCCATAGCCAAAGCTCTCTGGGTGGCTCACAAAAATTAAGAACCATTAAAATACATTATACGAAGTATGAAAAAGCATTTACATAAAAACATTTAAACGGATGACAGACACACAGACAACATATAACTAAAGACAATTTTTAAACCATCAGCCATAGACGATCCAGGACCTGATAAAAAAATTCATTATATGCTGCCAAATGCCTGAGAGAAGAGGGCAGTTTTAACCTGGTGCTGAAAAGATAACAATGTTGGCACCAGGCAGGCTTCATTGGGGAGATCATTCCAAAATTTGGGGGCCACCACTGAGAAGGCCCTCTCTCTTATTGCTGTCCTCTGAGCCTCCCTCAGAGGAGGCATCCAGAGGAGGGCCTTGTATGCTGAGTATAACATATGGGTCAGTTCATGCCGGGAGAGATGCTCCATCAGGTATCATGCTTCTGAGCTATGTGATGCTTTATAGGTCAAAACCAGCACCTTGAATCAGGCTCAGAACCATACAGGCAGCCAGAACAAGTCGGCCAGAATTGGTGTTATATGTTCGGACCTCCTCATCCCTGTTATCAATCTGGCCGCTGCATTTTGCACAAGCTGCAGCTTTTGAACTGTCTTCAAAGGTAGACCATAAGAGTGTATTGAGTAATCCAACTTAGAGTTTATCAGAGCATAGACAACTGAAGCCAAGTTATCCCTATCCAGATAGGGGAGTAGCAGGGCCACCATCCAAAGCTCCTAGAAGGCACTCTGTGCCACTGAGGCTACTTGAGCCTCAAGCGACAGTGATGGCTTCAGGAGGACCCCTAAGCTACGAACCTGCTCCTTCAGGGAGAGTGCAACCCCATCCAGAACAGGTTGAGCATCCTCCATCCGGTCAGAAGAACCACCCACCAACAGCATCTCAACTTCGTCTGGATTGAGTTTATTTATTAAGCTCAATCCAGACGATTTATTTATTAGCCCTCATCCAGTCCATTGTCGCAGCCAGGCACCGATTTAGTACATCCATAGCCTCACCTGAAAAAGATGAAAAGGAGAAATAGAGCTGCGTGTCATCAGCACCTTGATGACAGTGCACTCCAAAACTCTGGATGACCACACTCAGCGTTTTCATGTAGATGTTGAATCGCATGGAGGACAAAACCACAAAACTGGCCCCCGTTAAAACCCTATGCTGAAGAATCTAGGGGGCTGAGCAATATCTCCCAAGTACTACTTTCTAGAGCTGACCATCCAAGTGGGAATGACACCACCACAATGCAGTGTCTCTCAGACAATCACCCCGGAAGGATTCCATGGTTGATGGTACTGAAAGCTGCTGAGAGATCATGGACAATCAACAATCACTCCCCTGTCTCTCTCCCGACAAAGGTCATCATACAGGGCAACCAAGGCTGTTTCCATGCCAAAACCCAGCCTGAACCCCAAAAGAAATGGATCTACGTAGATATTTGTCAAAATGTAGTCCCCATCCATTTTTTCCTATTATTTAATTATTATTTTTAAACCACGTAAAGTTTGTACTCTACCTGTTGAAGTCAAGGGCAGCTTTAGACTGTGGGTCTTTTCTACTTCTGTCTTGCTAGACAGCACTCTGGTACTGTTTTCAGGCAGAGTTGAAGGAAATGGCTGACCTTGAGCTCTGTTTTCCTGCTAAGTAATAATAATGTGTTTTTAAAAACACTTGCTTTGGCCCATCCATCTCAGCTCCTTTCTCTCACCCCATCTCTGTTCCAAAAGAAAGCCACATAAGTGTTCTCTCTCTGATAAAAAAAAAAAGCCAAACCAAGAAGAATAGCCCATGCGATCTATTGTAACAAAGACAGCGAAGAGTCATGTGGCATTTTTAGGTATACAGGCATATGTACAAAAAAGAACTGGTATGTTGTTTTTTCTACTGGGGAATTAGCTTCCCTCCCCACCCCCACCCTCATTCCTCAAATGGCACACATACTTGTCTCTGAACACCACCCTGATTGCCTCTTCATCTATGTTCCTTGTCACCCCTTTGCTCCATGCTTCAAGCCTTTTGGTATTCTAATTGTGAAGAGCTGCTGGATGGAAGCTGGGAAAAAACAGGACTGGATTTGAGGGTGGGAGTGTATGCATTTTCTTGTACATCATACTTGCTAGGGAGATGGGGGCAGTGTTTAAATTCTAAAGAGAGACACTGTGATAAGTCCCTATATTCTCATGTAGCTCAACAGTACCATCTAGAGTGCCTGGGGTTTTGGAACTCCACTGTGAGGCTGGAATAAGCCTGCACTGTCTCTGAATACACATCTAAACCTTGATTTTTTCCACGGTTCTGTTTCTACTTGGAACTGGCCAACTCTTTTGGCATGTAAGTTCAGAGTCATAAAGCAGGTGGACCTAGCCTCTAAACTGGATAACTAGACCACTGACATCAGAAATTGAGCTTATCACCCTGTTGGGCAAAGCAACAATCCAGCTCCGCTAAGAGGCCAGGTCTCACGGATCTCAAGGAGAGTAAGTGGTGTAGTATTTAGAGCATAGGACTGGTACCCAGGAGATCCGGGTTCTAGTCCCCACTCAACCATGAAGCTCACTAGGTGACTCGGGGCCAGTCACTGGCTCTCAGCCTACCTTACCTCACAGGGTTGTTGTGAGGATAAAATGGAGAGGAGGAAGACGATGTATGCTGCCTTTGGCTCCTTGCAAGAGGAAACAAGTCAGGTTACTAATTAATAATAAATAAAAGTAAATAAGGTTCCATAATAGTGCAATTTTGCTCTTAGTCAAGATTTGCAAAGCAACATCTAACAAGGAAGCCGAAGCCACTCTCTCCCAGAACATCCTCTCTGCAAGGAAGTCTGCATATTTTCTGGAACCCCATATTCTAATCAAGTAGGTAACATGTAAGTAGATAAGTTAGATTGACTTGATTCATCTTCATTTGGAATTCTGGGTGTGAGTGTTGCCTGACATTGTTCTTCCTTTCTCCCCTGTCAAATAAACTCCCTTTTTCTATCTGGGTGCATTGTTTTAAAGGGGAATTAATCACTAATACCTTCCTCACATGCAGGACTGTACAGTTGCTAAGCTACCTCTTGGGGTTTTAGGATATTTCACAAAGCGTTGTTAAGTTCTGTGTTTTAAGGCCATTGGACAGGAAAATCCACAGCACCTTCCTTTTTATTTATTTTTCCTACAGCTGGGCTGAAGGGAAGAATCCTTGGCAAAAGGGCTTAGCACTCTCCAAGCTGGACAGACTAGGGCAGGGTCCACTAACGCCACGGGCATCTGCAGGAATTTTTCCAAGGGCAGGGGACAAAGTTGCACAACAGTTTGTGGTTGTAACTCGTGTGCATAGCGCACACTGCTACAACTTTCTTTGTGTGTGCTCTTTGCTGCTTAGAATCACATTTAGAAACCTACACACAGCAGTAGAAGATGCTCGGAACTAAACAGCATTAATGCAGAAGGGTGTTATATTCAAGAAGCATTGTAAGCTCCAACAAAACTTTATTTGGAGCAATGGATAAAAACACATACACACACATCTAGGAAGAAGAGAAAAAAACTAAATGCACAAATGCAGTACAGCTGTTTTAAGACTATATTGTATATTTTGTGGCATCACTGCCCTTGTCATAACACTGACAACTTCACGTGACTCATCCTAGAATGATTTCCTTCGTTCTGTAGAGCAGTCTTCCCCAACCTGGTGCCCTCCAGAGGTTGGTCCCCAGCATTCCAGATCATAGGCCATGCTGGCTGGGGATGATTGGAGTTGAAGTCCAATACATCTGAAGGGCAGCAGGTTGGGAGAGGCAGCTCTAGAGAGTAGCAGTGGAGTCCGTGGGGAGGGTCTGTAGCAGCAGAAGGAGAAATGAGTATGGTTGATCAGGTTTTAGGTTCTAGAGGAGCCTGGACTACTCACTTTACTTTTCACATAGTTATCAGCCACTGTTTACATCAGCTAGTAATACAACTTTGGCATGGCTTGAATTTTGAACTACAGCAATGTTCTTTTGGAATTGCATATTTTTCCTTGAAATGTACATTTTGTGTTTGGTTGCACATTTGTAAAAGGCCTGGATCGCATCAAAGAACAGGCCTGCCATTTCTGGTAGATCTGGTGACTGAGCCGTGATCAGGCCTGGGCACCAGGCCTACCAAGATAGGTAGATCCAGCCTTGGAGAAATTTGCATACCAGGTCTACCCTTCTGTTGTTTCTCACTGGGTAGACCTGGTGTCCAGACAATGTCTTTCCGCCCACAGCTGCAACTTCCGTTCTTCCCATGACTCCCTTCACCCCTGTAATGGCCCCTGGGCCAAAGGCCATGACAGGGTCGAAGTGTAGCAGCCATGTCGGGGGTCAGACTAAGTGGTCTCATGTTCTTGCTGAGCTAGCATAGTTTGGCAGGAACAGCAATGTAGAGACTTCCCCTGTCAGCAAGCCGAATTGCACAACACAGTCATGATTTTGCCTTTTTGCTTACTGCAAGACTGTATCCTTGTTCTCAAGATAGAATGTCCTATGGCCCATTTCCTGTACTATAAACAACTGTACCAACTGTAAAACCACAGGAGAGGGAGTGGGAGAAAGGGTCGCTTGTGTGTCATCATCTCTATAAAAGTAATGTGTGGCTATGCCTCGGGGCTTTTGGCTCTTTGGAAAAGATTCCAGCCTTAAGCCCGCGCGTTAAATAAAGAATACTCATTTTTCTTTACTCCGTGGTCTCTCTGACTCTGATTTCTGCTACAGAAGGGCATGGTTAATATGGGGGGGAGGGGTGTGACCTGCTCAGCTTGCAGCCCACTGCTAGGCTCTGCTGTACAGGCAACGCACAATAGCTTCAGGTACCTTCACAAGAGGTTTCTTTACTTCCACAATACATGAGAAATCACTAACGTCTGTGGAGCTGCATGGCACACTCTCTCAGCTCCAAGGCCAACACTAAGAGAGAGATGGGGAGAGGTTCCACTTGGGCTTCCTGCAAGTAATAAAACCGGCAGCTTCTCTTAAATCTGTCTACCTAATCTCATAACAACCCATTCTAACCCTTAATAAAGGACTCAAGAAACGAACACCCAACAGCAGCCCCATCCCACTCTTATAACTGGGATGCAAGCACAGGGCAGCCCGCCCAGGTAAGCAGAACAGGGGGACTCCATGCTATACTATAACTGCTGCAAATGTCTCCCCCATTTGCTGTGTACGAAACCTGTGTCTTTGCTAAACGGTATTGAATATTGCTCCCCAAACATTTGGCCACAGTGTCTCCCACAGAGGAGACACAGGAATAAGCATGCATCCCCCCCTGCAGGCAAACTCTCCATTGGTCAATGTGAAGCATCCTGTTCCAGCCATTGCTGTTACTGGCCCACTTCCATGCAGACCACAAGGGAGACCCACAGCATGGCCAGCAGCAGTGACCAGAGCACTTCCAACTCTTCATTTGTGGGATTGCCAGTTGGCTTGTTCCAGACAGCCTCCTGCAGCTCTGCAAGCTCCATGACAGACAGCTACTGTTGTAGTGTGGAGTGCTTCCATGCAGGGTTCCATTCCATTCCCTATCCCTATGCTTTTCTGCCACCATGACCCCCAAGAGTCCACATTCCATGCTCACTGAGCATCCTCAGTCCTCATGAGCCTGTTTTGCAGGGATTCCCCCTCAAGGAATTTTCTGAAGAGTTTCTGTACTTCTGCAAACTTTGGGGATCCCCTAAGTTTGCTGATGCCTCCCTATTGTGCATGGGGTATTGTGTCATTTTGACTACATAAGGAACGGCAGTCAGAGAACTGAGATCATTGTTAGAATACAAGTGTGACCTGCAACAAAATGTTACAGTCTGGAGTGCTCCTACTCAGGATTACAGACACTCCACTCCACTCCACTCCACTCCACTCCACTCCACTCCACTCCATTCCATTCCCCACTCCCATTTTCCATTTTCCTTTCCAACAGTCAGTCAGCAGTCTGTACACACTGAGCATGCTCACTTCTCAATGAGTTCTTTTTGGGAGGGAGGGGTTTTGCCCTGAGGGCTTTTCTGAAGATTTTTTGTACTTCTGCAAACCTTGGGGTTTTCTCTTTCTTATGTAGAGATGGTGCTGTTTTGGCTGCATAAGGACCAGCAGCACTCAGAATTGAGATTACTGTTAGTATAGATGATGAAAGAGAAAGAAGAAACAGTGACAGCATGTTGTTGTTGTTGTTCAGTCATTCAGTTGTGTTCAGTTCTCTTCGTGACCCAATGGACCATAGCACGCCAGGCCTTCCTGTCCTCCGCTCTCTCCCGGAGTGCGCTCAAGTCCATATTAATTGCATCGGTGATGCTATCTAGCCATCTCATCCTCTGCCGTCCCCTTCTCCTTTTGCCTTCAATCTTTCCCAGCATCAGGGTCTTTTCCAGTGAGTTTTCTCTTTGCATTAGGTGGCCAAAATATTTGAGCTTTAGCTTCAGTATCTGTCCTTCCAATGAGCACTCAGGGTTGATTTCCTTTAGGATTGACTGATTTGACCTCTTTGCAGCCCAGGGGACTCGTAAGAGTCTTCTCCAGCACCACAGTTCGAAAGCATCGATTCTTCGGCGCTCAGCCTTCCTTATAGTCCAGCTCTCACAGCCATACGTTGCTACTGGGAAAACCATAGCTTTGATTATACGAACCTTTGTCGGCAAGGTGATGTCTCTGCTTCTTAATATGCTGTCTAGGTTTGCCATAGCTTTCCTCCCAAGGAGCAAGCGTCTTTTAATTTCATGGCTACAGTCACCGTCTGCGGTGATCTTGGAGCCCAAGAAAGTAAAATCTGTCACTGCTTCCATTTCTTCCCCTTCTATATGCCAGGAAGTGATGGGGCCAGATGCCATGATTTTAGTTTTTTTAATGTTGAGTTTCAAACCAGCTTTTGCACTCGCCACTTTCATTCTCAACAAGAGGCTCTTTAGATCCTCTTCGCTTTCTGCCATTAAGGTGGTATCATCTGCGTATCTGAGATAGTTGATACTTCTCCCGGCAATCTTAATTCCGACCTGTGATTCATCCAACCCGGCGTTTCTCATGATGTACTCTGCATATAAATTAAATAAGCAGGGTGACAATATACAGCTTTGTCGTACTCCTTTCCCAATTTTGAACCAATCGGTTGTTCCATGTCGGTTTCTTACTGTTGCTTCTTGATCCTCGTACAGGTTTCTCAGGAGACAGGTAAGGTGGTCTGATACTCCCATCTCTTTAAGAACTTGCCACAGTTTGTTGTGATCTACACAATCAAAGGCTTTAGCGTAATCAATGAAGCAGAAATAGATGTTTTTCTGGAATTCTCTTGCTTTCTCCATGATCCAGTGAATGTTGGCGATTTGATCTCTAGTTCCTCTGCCTCTTCGAAACCCAGCTTGTACTTCCGGTAGTTCTCGGTTCAAATACTGCTGAAGCCTAGCTTGTAGGATTTTGAGCATAACCTTGTTGGCATGTGAAATGAGCGCAATTGTACGGTAGTTTGAACACTCTTTGGCATTGCCCTTCTTTGGAATTGGAATGTAAACTGACCTTTTCCAGTCTTGTGGCCACTGTTGAGTGTTCCAAATTTGTTGGCATATTGAGTGCAGCACTTTAACAGCATCGTCTTTAAGGATCTTAAATAGCTCAGCTGGGATACTGTCATCTCCACTAGCTTTGTTGTTAGTAATGCTTCCTAAGGCCCACTTGACTTCACTCTCTAGGATGTCCGGCTCAAGCTCAGTGACCACACTATCATGGCTATCAGGGACATTCAGATCTTTCCTGTATAGTTCTTCTGTGTATTCTTGCCACCTCTTCTTAATCTCATCTGCTTAGGTCCCTGCCTTCTTTGTCCTTTATCATGCCCGTCTTTGCACAAAATGTTCCCTTGATATCTCCGATTTTCTTGAAGAGATCTCTAGTCTTTCCCATTCTATTGTTTTCTTCGATTTCTTTGCATTGTTCATTTAAGAAGGCCTTCTTGTCTCTCCTTGCTATTCTCTGGAAATCTGCATTCAGTTGGGTATATCTTCCCCTTTCTCCCTTGCTTTTCGCTTCCCTTCTTTCCTCAGCTGCTTGTAAAGCCTCATCAGACAGCCACTTGGCTTTCTTGCATTTCTTTTTCTTTGGGATGGATTTCGCTGCTGCCTCCTGAACAATGTTACGGACCTCCATCCATAGTTCCTCAGGCACTCTGTCTATCAGGTCTAATCCCTTAAATCTATTCATCACCTCCACTCCACTGTATATTCATAAGGGATATGATTTAGGTCATACCTGAACGGTTTAGTGGTTTTCCCTACGTTCTTCAATTTAAGCCGAAATTTTGCAAGAAGCAGCTCATGATCTGAGCCACAGTCAGCTCCAGGTCTTGTTTTTACTGACTGTATAGAGCTTCTCCATCTGTGGCTGCAAAGGACATAATCAATCTGATTTCGATATTGACCATCTGGTGATGTCCATGTGTAGAGTCACCTCTTGTGCTGTTGGAAAAGAGTGTTTGCTATGATCAGCGTGTTCTCTTGGCAAAACTCTATTAGCCTTTGTCCTGCTTCATTTTGTACACCAAGGCCATGCTGGGATGAAATCATCCCAGTGATTTCTTGACTTCCTACTTTAGCATTCCAATCCCCGATGATGAAGAGGACATCTTTTTTTGGTGTTAGTACTAGAAGGTGTTGTAGGTCTTCATAGAACTGATCAACCTCAGCTTCTTCAGCATCAGTGGTTGGGGCATAGACTTGAATTACTGTGATGTTGAATGGTTTGCCTTGGATTCGTACTGAGATCATTCTATCATTTTTGAGATTGTACCCCAGTACTGCTTTTCCCACCCTTTTATTGACTATGAGTGCTACTCCATTTCTTCTAAGGGATTCTTGCCCACAGTAGTAGATATGATGGTCACCTGAATTAAATTCGCCCATGCTTGTCCGTTTTAGTTCGCTGATTCCCAAGATGTCGATGTTCAATCTTGCCATCTCATGTTTGACCACCTCCAGCTTAACTTGATTCATTGATCTGACATTCCAGGTTCCTAAACAATATTGTTCTTTACAGCATCGGACTTTCTTTTCACCACCAGACACATCCGCAGCTGAGTGTCCTTTTGGCTTTGGCCCAGCCGCTTCACTCTTTCTGGCACTACTTGGAAATTCCCTCTGCTCTTCCCCAGTAGTATATTGGAAACCTTCCGACCTGAGGGGCTCATCTTCCGGCGTCATCTCTTTTAGCCTTGTGATACGTTCCATGGGGTTTTCTTGGCAAGAATACTGGAGTGGGTTGCCATTTCCTTCTCCAGTGGGCCACATTTTGTCAGAACTCTCCGCCATGACCTGTCCATCTTGGGTGGCCCTGCACAGCATAGCTTATGGCTTCACTGAGTTACGCAAGCCCCTTTGCCACAACAAGGCAGTGATCCATGAAGGGGAGTGACAGCATACCTAGCATGAAATTCACCCATACAACTTTTTGTTATTGGACAGACTAAAAATATAATAAATTAATAAATATATAGCATGGAGATGGAGCCATGAAGGGCATGACACCAACTACTCTGCTATCTTATGCAACTGCCAAAGACACAGCGGGTCTGCTGGGGTGACAGGCTGGCAACGCCATACATATGTCTTTTCACTTTCAGAAACCACTCTATCTCTGATGCCGTTCAATATGGGGCAATAAAGGCATTAACATTGCCCCATATGTTGTTTCTTTGTTGCTAGCAGTTAGAGGATAGAGATTCCTTCCTTGCTCGGTCTTGTTTCAGAAGGCCTCAGGTTGGGATTAGACTGGGGGGGGGGCAGGGAGGCAATGATTTTATTGCTACCAGGATGCTGGGTCAGTGAACCTTCCCATTCTCTGCTCACATAGACTACAGGAATGGTAAGGCCTCTCAGAATGCACATGGGATGGCTGCTGCCAGGGCTGGTGCTAGACTTATAGAATCATAGAATAGTAGGGTTGGAAGGGGCCTACAAGGCCATCGAGTCCAACCCCCTGCTCAATGCAGGAATCCAAGTCAGAGCATCCCTGACAGATGGCTGTTCAGCCTCATCTTGAACGCCTCCAGTGTGGGAGAGCCCACCGCCTCCGTAGGTCATTGGTTCCATTGTCGTATTGCTCTAACAGTCAGGACGTTTTTCCTGATGTTCAGCCGGAATCTGGCTTCCTGTCACTTGAGGCCATTATTCTGTGTCCTGCACTCTGGAATGATCAAGAAGAGATCCTGGCCTTCCTCTCTGTGACAACCTTTCAAGAGTGCTATCATATCTCCCCTCAGTCTTCTCTTCTCAAGGCTAAACATGCTCAGTTCTTTCAATCTCTCTTCATAGGGCTTTGTTTCCAGTCCCCTGATCATCTTCGTTGCCCTCCTCTGAACCCTCTCCAGTTTGTCTGCATCCTTCTTAAAGTGTGGTGCCCAGAACTGGACACAGTACTCCAGATGAGGCCTAACCAGTGCTGAGCAGAGGGGAACTAGTACTTCCCGGGATTTTGAAGCTATGCTTCTATTAATGCAGCCCAAAAGAGCATTGGCCTTTTTTGCAGACACATCACATTGTTGGCTGATATTCAGCTTGTGATCTACAACAATTCCAAGATCCTTCTCACTTGTAGTGTTGTGGAGCCACGTATCCCCCATCTTGTAACTGTGCATTTGGTTTCTTTATCCTAGGTGCAGAACTTGGCATTGATCCCTATTAAATGTCATTCTGTTGTTTTCTGCCCAGTGCTCCAATCTATCGAGATCACTTTGAATTTGATTTCTGTCTTCCAAAGTATTAGCTATCCCGCCCAATTTTGTGTCATCTGCCAATTTGATCAGCATTCCATGCACCTCCTCCTCCAAGTCATTAATACAAATGTTGAAGAGCACTGGGCCCAGGACTGAGCCCTGCAGTACCCCACTTGTTACCTCTCCCCAGTTTGAGAAGGTCCCATTGATAAGCACTCTTTGAGTCCGATTCTGTAGCCAACTGTGGATCCGTTGTTTCATCCAGCCCACTTTGAGCTAGTTTGCTCATCAGGAGATCATGGGGCACTTTGTCGAAAGCTTTGCTGAAGTCGAGGTATATGATGTCTACAGCATTCCCACGGTCCACAAGGGAGGTTACTTGATCAAAAAATGAGATCAGATTTGTCTGGCAGGACGTGTTTTTGATAAATCCACGATGGCTTGGAGTAATCACTGCATTGTTTTCAAGGTGCTTACAGATGGATTGCTTTATGATCTGCTCCAGAATTTTCCCAGGGATTGATGTCAGACTGACTGGTCTGTAGTTCCCAGGTTCCTCCTTTTTACCCTTTTTGAAGATAGGGACAACATTAGCCCTCCTCCAGTCATCTGGCACTTCCCCCGTCCTCCATGATTTCTCAAAGAGAATAGACAGCGGTTCTGAGAGTTCTTCTGCCAGTTCCTTTATCACTCTAGGATGCAGTTCATCTGGCCCCAGAGATTTGAACTCATTCAAAGTAATTAGGTATTCCTATCGATCTCAAGCTGCAATCCTGCCCCTTCAGCCTGTACTTCGCCTTTGCCAGGGGGGTCATAGACCCTCTTTTGGGAGAAGACTGAGCCAATGTAGGAATTGAGCACCTCTGCCTTTTCTTTGTCATCTGTTATCGTTATGCCGTCCTTATTTAATAGCTGAACAACCATTTCTCTCCTCTGCCTTTTACAATGCACGTAGCTGAAGAAAGCCTTTTTGTTGCTTTTAGCATCCCTCTCTAACCTCAGCTTGTTCTCAGCTTTAGCCTTCCTGATGCCATCCCTGCCATTCTGTGCTACCTGCCTGTACTCTTCCTTTGTTACTTGGCCTTTTTTCCACTTCCTATATGTGTCCTTTTTTGTTTTCAGGTCATCTCTCAGCTTTTTGTGAAGCCACATTGGCTTCTTCTGTTGTCTTCCACCTTTTCTTCTTGTTGGAATTGTTTGTAAGTAGGGTTACATCCAGACCTGCCTTCAGATAGATAGTCGACTGGAGGGGCGCCGCCAGACCCGGCGGGGCTCCGGGAACCGGGATTTCCCTCCTCCCGTTCCCCGCCTCCTTCCCCACCCCCCGCTCCGGTGCTGGGGGTGGAGGAGACCCCGATGCAGCTGGGGGCTACCCGAGCCTCACTGCCGCCAGAGGAGCTTCAGCGCCAGCGAGTTGAGCGCCGATGTTTTCGATGTGGAAGTCTGGGACATTTCGCCACGACCTGCCCAGTTAAATTCACGGCTCTGCTGCCTCCTCCTCCTCTTCGTCCCCAGGCTTGACTAGACTGCCCCCCAAGCTTGTTGGGGGCCTCCAGTGTGGGGGTCAGCTCCCCACTGGCTGGGTGCCTTCCCCAACCCCCCCACCCTCCCATCTGCGGTTGCGTGTTCACCTCCTCTCCCCACAGCGGGGTGGGGTGGAGGCACTAGCTTTAGTGGACTCGGGGGCTACGACCAGTTTCATGGATGAGACCTTCGCCCTCTTACACGGGATTCCTACCCTGCCCCTTCCTGCCCCCTTCGCAGTGCAGACCATTGATGGGCGTCCTCTCTCTTTGGGCGAGGTGACCCGTATTACAGTTCCAATCACTCTACGCGCCCAGTCACACGTTGAGCAGATTCAATTTCACTTAGCCAAGGTTCCCTTATACCCAATTGTGCTGGGTTTTTCCTGGCTCTCTAAGCACAACCCTCAGATTTCTTGGGGGTTTCGGCAAATGGAGTTTGCATCTCCCTACTGCCGGGAGCATTGCCTCATGGAGGAGGTGCCAGTCCCTGCCCAGGCTTTCACCCTTTCCCCCCCCCTCCTTCTCTGCTTCTGGCAGTCCTTCAGCTACCGTCATCCTCCCAGAGAAGTATGCAGCTTTTCGGCATGTGTTTGACAAGAAGGAGGCTGACCGGCTTCCCCCCCAAGGCCTGGCGGCAGCTGCGGTGCCTCACTCTTGGGAAGAGCTCCTTCACTCTGCGCAGGCTCAGGATGATTTTGTTCGCACAAAGGTGCAGGAATTGGGGCTAGCCTCTGCCCCCCCCACTCTACCCCCTTTTCTTTGCGTGGTGGCCTGCTTTACCATTCCGGCTGGGTCTATGTGCCTTCTGGACCCCTCCGCGAGAGGGTCCTCCATCAGTGCCACGACTCCCCCACAGCGGGGCATTTTGGCGTCGCCAAGACCCTGCATGGAGTGACTAGGGATTTTTGGTGGCCTCGTGTGTGTCAGGATGTCAAGTCCTATGTCGCCTCCTTCCCAACCTGCCAGCGAGCGAAGGCCCCCTCAGGCAAGCCCACAGGCTTGCTTCACCCCCTGCCTACCCCCTCAGGACCTTGGAAGCTGCTCTCCCTTGACTTCATCACTGACTTGCCTCGCTCACACAGTAAGACCACTATTCTAGTGGTGGTGGATTTGTTTTCTAAGATGGCCCATTTCATCCCCTGCTCTGGGTTGCCCACAGCCAGGGAGACGGCAGAGCTGTTCGTGACGCATGTTTTCCGCCTCCACGGATGGCCCGAGGGCCTCATTTCCGATAGGGGGGCCCAATTCACTGCCCATTTCTGGAGGGAGCTACTGGCGTTGCTCCATTTGACGCTCTGTCTTTCCTCCGCCCACCATCCACAGACGGACGGTCAGACCGAGCGCACCAATGCTACTCTGGAACAATATCTGCGCTGTTATGTCAATTACCAGCAAGATGACTGGGTTTCCTTGCTGCCTCTCGCAGCATTTGCTTATAACAATGCCTGCCATGCTTCCACCCGCCAAACTCCATTTTTTGCCAGTTTTGGTTACCACCCCAAGGCCTTCCCGTCCACCCTAGCTCCCTCTTCGGTGCCAGCGGCCCAGGACTTTTTAGAGGAGTTGCGAGTGGTACACCACCTCTTACGGGACTCCCTCGAGCAAGCCAAGAAAGCCTACAAGGCCTCGGCAGACCGGCGGCGCCAGCCGGGTCCGTCTCTGCAACCGGGGGACTGGGTTTGGTTGTCCACCCAATACCTCCCCTCTCACTCGCCCGCACGGAAGCTCGCGCCTCGCCGCACAGGGCCTTTCCAGGTTACGGCCCAGATTAACCCTGTTGCTTTTCGCCTGGCTCTCCCCCCCGCCTCCATGAAGATCCATCCTGTTTTTCACCGGTCCTTGCTGTCCCCCCTGGTTTCTGGCGACCCTCATCGCTCAGTCGGCTCCCCCCCACCGCCAGTGCTGGTGGAGGGGGAGGAGGAGTTTGAGATCGCGGAGATTCTGGACTCCCGCCTTTCTCGTGGCTGCTTGCAATATCTGGTTGACTGGAAGGGGTACGGGCCTGATGAGCGATCCTGGGAACCTGCAGAAAATGTGCATGCTCCGTTGCTGCTGCGGCGCTTCCACCAGCTGTACCCCCACAAGCCCGGGGCCCCAGGGGAGGAGCAGGAGGGGGGCCTCATGGGAGCGGGGATGATGTCAGGGTGGACACTGAGCCCATAGAATCCCAGAGTAGTTCTGATGCTGAGGAAGAGCAGTCGCTCCTGGGAGAGGAGCGCGCTCCTCTTTCCCAGGACCAACAGCTGACAGAGATTCCTCCCACCCACATTCCTAGATTAGAAAGCAGTCCAGGGAGTGACCCAGCACCGATAGCAGACTGGTTGGATGCGCGGCGCAGACGCAGAGAGCGGCGCCAGATGGAGAGCGCGGAAAGGAGGCGTAGCGCCCGGTTGGCGCTCAAAGAACGGTTGCGCCCAGAGGAGCGAAGGGAAAAGGGGCGGGATTCTCCCTAGTCCTTATATTCAGGGGTCTGCCAGTAACTGCTTTTCAAACGGGGACCAACTGTTCCAACTTAGGGCATAGGGATGCTGCTGCTCAGATCTAGTTGCTACCTGTAGAGTTGTAAGTTGTAAAAGAAGAATAAAGCTTTGAAAAGAATCCCTTTGTCTGCGTCTGGACTTGGCTACTGGATTAGACTGAGAGAGCCCTCCAAGGAGCCCTTGACAGCGCCTGCCTGCCTGCCAGTCAGCCAGCCAGCCAGCCCTCCTCCCTCCCTCCCTCCCTCCCTCCCTCTTTGTTTAACCTGGTGGAGGCTCCTCTCTCCTCCACCACCTCCATGTCCCTCTCACCCACCTGGTCAGTCCAGCTGGCAAGAGGAAGTGTCACGGCAACTGGCCAGCCAAGCTTACAAGCCCCATGATGTGGCATTTTAAAAGGAAACTTTGTTTTAACTTACATTTTGAGTAGCGGCAATCTGAACCAATCAGACACTGCCTTGGCGGGGACATGGCCAATGAAGGCACAGGAGGGATATAAACACCATGCTTCCTTTGCCAGTACAGGCGGGCGGGTGAGGAGGAAGTGGAGGAGAGAGGAGGATCCATGCTGCAATCTGCTCCTGGCAGCACCACTGGTGATGGGCTCAGCTGCAGCACGGTCAGGCCAGGGATGGGCCCTTCTGAGCCTCTGGACCGTTGGCAGCTGCCCATCCATGCCAACTGCAGATGCCAGGCCTGGCTGTTGCTGTGGTGTATGAAGTGGGCAGTTGCAAGGGAGAAGTGGGACAGACCATGAGATCTGCTGGCCTCTGTGGAATCTGCAGCCTGGGGTTCATTTCCTGGAAATTCCTGGTTTTACCTCTAACACGACTATTGCTGGCCATATATGCAAAAGGTGATAAGGACCTTGTTCCTCCCCTTCCCCATGGTGGGCTTGAACTCACATCTCCTGTTTCCCAATTCTGTGTCCTGTGCAGTAAGCTACTGGAAGTTACTCCAGTTGTTGCCTGTCCTGATCTCTCCCTTTCCTGGCCTGACAAAAGGCTCCTTTTCCTCTTCAGTGGGTCTTGAGCCCTTATCCCAGCCAGGAAGTTCTGTGTAGTCTGTTTACTCAGAATTTTCCGTATCTCCTTTTACAAATCTTACAGTCTTAAGAATTTCTGGTAAACATGTATATTCACAAAATTTCTGACACCATAATGTATGTATGCACGCATGCACGCACACATGCATGCACACTATTCCCCAATCTCTTAGCTTTTCTAATTACAACAAGGAAATGCAAAAAAAAAGAGAGCACCTAAACTTTGTTCAGCTTACCTGGTGCAATGTATTTACATTCTGCAAGTTCTTTGTGGCTATTTGTGGAAGGATAGCATCTTGTGGTTGGGGTTTTACAGCACTTGAAACCAAATTGCTCTTAGCTTGGTATTCCAGATGAGGGAGCAGACTAATGCTGCTATTTAATTTCTAATGAATATATAAAAGTACAAAAGACATAGCATGAATTTGGTTTTATAATATTTAAACGATTTTTACAGAAAGGCATACTTAAATTGTTAGCAAACAGCTATTTTTAATACATGTAAAACAGCAACAGGTCAACAAGCTTTAGCTGGTCACATAGATATACCACCTACTGTGGCAAATCCTTAAAGAGATGGGAGTATCAGACCACCGTACCTGTCTCCTGAGAAACCTGTATGAGGGTCAAGAAACAACAGTAAGAACCGGACTTGGAACAACCGAGTGGTTCAAAATTGGGAAAGGAGTATGACAAGGCTGTATATTGTCGCCCTGCTTATTTAACTTATATGCAGAATACATCATGAGAAACCCCAGGTTGGATGAATCACAGGTCGGAATTAAGATTGCCAGGAGAATTATCAACAACCTCAGATATGCAGATGATACCACCCTAATGGCAGAAAGCGAAGAGGATCTAAAGAGCCTCTTGTTGAGGGTGAAAGTGGAGAGTGCAAAAGCTGGTTTGAAACGCAACATTAAAAAAACAAAGATCGTGGCATCTGGCCCCATAGAATATAGTTTCTATGGCATATAGAAGGGGAAGAAATGGAAGCAGTGACAGATTTTATTTTCTTGGGCTCCAAGATCACCGCAGATGGTGACTGTAGCCATGAAACTAAAAGACGCTTGCTTCTTGGGAGGAAAGCTATGGCAAACCTAGACAGCATAGTCAGAAGCAGAGACATCATCTTGCTGACAAAGGTCCGTATAATCAAAGCTATGGTTTTCCCAGTAGTAATGTATGGCTGTGAGAGCTGGACTATAAGGAAGGCTGAGCGCCGAAGAATTGATGCATTCGAACTGTGGTGCTGGAGAAGACTCTTACGAGTCCCCTGGACTGCAAGGAGGTCAAATCAGTCAATCCTAAAGGAAATCAACCCTGAGTGCTCATTGGAAGGACAGATACTGAAGCTGAAGCTCCAATATTTTGGCCACCTAATGCGAAGAGAAAACTCACTGGAAAAGACCCTGATGCTGGGAAAGATTGAAGGCAAAAGGAGAAGGGGACGGCAGAGGATGAGATGGCTAGATAGCATCACCAATGCAATGAATACGAACTTGAGCACACTCCGGGAGAGAGCGGAGGACAGGAAGGCCTGGCCTGCTATGGTCCATGGGGTCACGAAGAGTCGGACACGACTTAACGACTGAACAACAAAGCTATACCTCCTATAGTACTATAGCGAAATAGCACATTTGAATGGGAGTAGCTATTTCTGCTATTATGTTACTACAGTTTTAGAGAGATAGTAATAAAAGAAATGGGGGGGAATCGGTGGCAACACAGATTTGTATAAAGGCATGATATCGACAGCTTTATTTTCAATTCCTTTATGTATTATTCTTAACATGGAATTTGCATTTTTTCATAGTATTCACGTGCTGGGTTGATGTCTTCATCAAGTTACCCACCACAATCCCAATATCCCAGTCCTGATCAGTCACCCCCAGCTTATATCCCACGTGGGGGGCGGGGAGGCTGAGGAAGCAAGTAGTTGGACAGCAATTGTAGCACTCAGTGTTGGAAGGAGGCTTTCTGCAGGGGACTGTAGCAGCTAGAAGAACCACTGGCTACTACAGTAATGTGTGGAGCCTCATTCACAGGCTCCATGGTGAACACGGGCAAAGTCATCAAGGCATGAACATGTAATTTAAAAATCCTATATGTCAATAAAATTAACATAAAATAGAGAATATAAGTGGGGAAGAATTAACAATACTAGGGCTCCATATATGAGCAAGAAAAGGGACACATCTCAGACACAAGTGTTCTGTACAATTATTTCCTGGGAGAAGTTGTGCTTTGCTGGCAACAGTATAAGTGGTTTTTTTATAGAAGGATCAAATTTATGCAAACCATGCAGGTTTATGCAAACCATTCAGGTGCATAAATGAATTTAAAACATTTAGATTTAAAAATGTTTTAAAAAACAAAAACCACCACATTTGGTGCTGATTGAGCTTCCAAGCTGTTTGCAAATATTCCAGGTTAATATGATCTGTTTTAACTTCCACTGAATGGTTCACCTCCTCCAAGAGATGACACCATGCTTTGAAGGCTGTCTTTATGGTCAGAAGTTCTTTTTCACAGATGGTGTAATTCCACTCTGAAAGGGTTAACTTGCAAGAGTAGAAGGCACATGGGAGAAGACCCTGCTTCCAGGAGCATTTCTGGAGTAAGACCACCCCTACAGCAACATCAGAAGCATCTGTCCTAAGAACAAAAGTGGTTTCTGCATATGTATTGCCCTGGCCATGGTCTGCTAAGGTTTGGAGGTGCCGAGATAATGATAAGCCAGATCCAGGTTTGCTTACAAGGAGACTTTATTGAGTACTTACAGCACACAGGTGTACCCAATGGTTGGATCAGACAGCTTCTCTGAACCCAGAGCCAAGGAGTACAATGGGTTTTATACCAGACATGTTAGCAGTGAGGCAGCATGACAGCAGCAAATGTTAATTAGCGTTCATCTGCAACTTTCCCAGCACAGACTAACAGTACTTGTTCAGAGGGAAAACAATCAGAACTTTCCCAGCACAGACACCTGTAAACGTAGCCTAAACAGAGCCTTACTTCTCAGGCACTTCCTAGGCCCTGATAAGCATGGAATGTGCTGAGGCGGCAATATCGACCTTTGACTCATTTTACCAGCCAAGAGGCCCACTAGCAAGGGAATTGCACAAAAGCAGAAAGCATTATGCATCTCTAGGCCCCTCTAAAACTACTGGTGACTCGGTTACAGGCCCAAGGCCTTACAGCATATTAGGATGTTGGAGGAGGGGTTTTGAAATGAAAAGTTTTTTCAGCTGCTAGGTGGCCTGCTGAACTCTTTTTGTCAATTGAAATAATTTTTCTGTTCCTTTCAATAAATAAGTATAGGAGTGGTGAGTTTTGCAGATCCGAACAAAAACCTTCTGTAGTAGTTGGCAAAGCCCAGAAACCTCTGGAGATCTTTCTTAGTCCAAGGTGGTCACCAAGACAAGACAGCCTGTACTCTGGCAGGGTCCATCTCAATTCTCTGGAGGGAAATTCAATATGCCAAGAAATCTAAGGCAGTGAGATCAAAAGCACATTTCTCTAGTTTAACATAGAACTTATGATCTTGCAGCCTCTGTAGTACAGCTTTCACAAGGAGCTTATGTTGTTGGGGGTTGGCAGAGAAAATTAACCAGTCATCCAGATAGACAAGCAGAAATCAGTCCAAATAATCTCTAAAAATGTCATTCATAAAATGTTGGAAGACTACAGGACTATTCAAAAGCCCAAACGGCATCATTACGTATTCAAATTGTCTATACCTGGTCTGAAAAGCAGTCTTCCATTCGTCCCACCTCCCTAAACCAAACCAAACTGTAAACTCCACTCAGTCCAGTTTGGCAAAAATACACACAGAGATGAAGTGCTCTAAAAGCTCCAGAATGAAAGGTAGGGGATACCTGTTTCGAATGCTGATTTAGTTGAGGACCTGGTATTCATGGCACAGCCAAAGTGCCTCTCTTTTCTTCTCCACAAAGAGACAAGAGGCCCCTGATAGGGATGTAGATGGATATATAAAGCCTCATCTCAGATTTGTGCCCGTAAAGTCTCTGAGGGGCAGCAAGTTCTGGTTCTGATATAGAATGTAACTTCCCCACAGGGGTTCGAGCCCCTGGGACCAGATCTATGGTGCAATCCTATGGGCAGTGGGCACCAGTTGTTCCATTTCTTTCTTGTCAAAAACATCCTGAATTGCTCAATGTTGTTTTCAGATATACGTTGTCTTCGTGTATACCATTTGTTTGTGTGTTTTATGTTAATGGTTTTTAAACGTTTACACCGTATTTTAATGTGTTTTTTTTTTACTGTAATTTAATGTTTAATTTTTTAATCTTTGTAAACTGCCCAGTGAGCCTTGGCTATGGAGCGGAAGAGATGGTGATGATGATGATGATGATGATGATGATGACAGGCAGCGTATTTGGCAGGGTGGAAAATTTCCTGGGAAAGCTCAGGACTCTAAGTAGATGCTGGAGATGGGAAAGACTGGGCAGAAGATGCAGCAGCAACCTGGCTGAGTCTGCAATTATGCTGACAATAGGGGGAAGAAAAATGAACTTTCAGACACTCCCCCCAAATCCTAGGAGTGTGTTTTGTCAGCCATGACATTCCTAAAACCACAGAAAATTCAGGCATGGAAGAAGGTAGATAAAGCGGGAGCTTTTCTATGTGTCTTTGAGTGTCTATAGTTATAGGTTAAGAGTCATATAGTTATGAGTCAACGACCCTGAAATTAAGAGCTGTCCGTCAATTGTATTCACTGGGACAGGGTTCAGGAGGTTTTGTACAGGGAAATGGTGTCGCCTGTCCATAAATTTGTTGGATACTCCTGAATCTACTAGTACAGAGGTTTGCCCCTCTGCCCCTGACTGGGTGCTTAAGAAAGCAGATGGAGTGGGGCGTAGGGATGGACGAAAGTCCCTTACCTGATCCTGCAGCTTGCTTCGCGGTGGGGGGAGGTGCTCCGTTCCTCCCCCCGAAATTCTGGCCGGGGGGAGGCGCCCCGTCCCTCAGGCCGAAATTCTGATCGGGGGGGCACCCCATCCCTCCGGCCGAAATTCTGGCCAGGGGGGAGGCGCCCCGTCCCTCCAGCCACGAACCTCGTCTCCTGCCAGGACGCAAATGGCGGCGGCCGTAGCCACCGCCGTTTGCGTCCCTGCAGTCAGCCATGATAGGCTACGTAAATCTTTACATAGCCTATCACGGCTGACTTTAGGGGGGGGAAGCGCACATGCAAATGGCGGTGCCCATGGGCGCCGCCATTTGCGTTCCTTATTTGGGCACATGTAGTCTACGTAAACATTTACGTAGACTACGGCGAAAATAAGGACAACGTTAATGTAGAAACGTAAATGTTTACGTAGACTACACGTGCCCAAATAAGGAATGCAAATGGCGGCGCCCATGGGCGCCGCCATTTGCATGCACACTTCCCCCCCCCCAAGTCAGCCGTGATAGGCTACGTAAGGATTTACGTAGCCTATCACGGTGTTTTTTGAAAATCTAGCCATGATAGGCTACGTAAATCTTTACGTAGCCTATAACGTTTGTTGTTTTGTTTTGTTTTTTACTGGGAAATGGCGGCGGCAGCGGCCGGTCAGAAGACCGGCCGTCGCTGCCACCGCCGGGAGCCACCAGGAGCCGCCGGGAGCCGCCGGGAGCCGCCAGCGCCAGGGACATTCGACAAAGGTAAGTCCCATCCCGGGGGGGGGGCAGGGGGCGGACCGTTTCTCCACCAATTTCAGGGGGCCGAATGCGTTGGCATTCAGCCTCCCGGAGATTCGTGGAGAAATTCTCTGACATCCCTATGTGGGGGTTCATTTGCACACAAGGAACGGGTGGTGCTGCTGCTCTTTCCAGCCCTAGGGCACCTATTAAGGCTGAGGAGGCAAGTTTCCCATCATGGACTGGTGTTCCAATCTGGCCAAGCAGGCATGGGCAAAATGCCCCCCTTTTCCACACTATAAACACAAACCACCAACCCTACAATGATCCCTCTCCTCTTGGGACAATTTAGGTCTTACAGCTTCAAGTTGCATGGGGTTTCCTCCAGGCAGAAGTACTGGTTCCCCAGCCAGCAGGGGAAGACTGGAGCCTAGGAGGCAGTGGGCGGGGTCCAGTTCCGAGTGGCTGCGTTCTGATGGGCTTGTCGGTGACCCTCCAGATGGCTGTTGATTTGCAAGCAGAACTGATTCAGACCAGTCAAGGTGGCTGACCACTGAACTCAGGCAAGTCCATGCTGACCTTTTGACGAAATGTGATTCGAGGTGGGGGGGAGGCGTCCCGTCCCTCCCCCCAAAATTCTGGCCGGGGGGGAGGCACCCCATCCCTCCCCCCGAAATTCTGGCTGGGGGGGAGGCACCCCGTCCCTCCCCCCGAAATTCTGGCTGGGGGGGAGGCGCCCCGTCCCTCCCCCCCCCGAATCCTGGCCAGCCGGGTCTGCAAATGGCGGCGGCTGTAGCCACTGCCGTTTGCGTCCCTGCAGTCAGCCGTGATAGGCTACGTAAATGTTTACGTAGCCTATCACGGCTGAGTAAAAAACAAAACAAAACACCGCGCATATGCAAATGGCGGCGCCCATGGGCGCCGCCATTTGCGTTCCTTATTTTGGCACTTCTAGTCTACATAAACTTTTACGTAGACTATGGCAAAAATAAGGGGACCGCAAATAGCGTAGACGCTACGCTATTTGCGTTCCCCTTATTTTCGCCATAGTCTACGTAAATGTTTACGTAGACTAGACGTGCCAAAATAAGGAAAGCAAATGGCGGCGCCCATGGGCGCCGCCATTTGCGTACGCGTGGTTTGTTTGTTTGTTTTATACTCAGCCATGATAGGCTATGTAATCATTTACGTAGCCTATCATGGTATTTTTTAAAAATCTAGCCGTGATAGTACGTAGCCTATCACGTTTTTTTGTTTTTTGTTTTACTGGAAATGGCGGTGGCGGCGGCCAGTTGGAAGACTAGCCGCTGCCGCTGCCACCGCACCACCGCCGGAGCCGCCGCCGCCAGGGAGATTCGCCCAAGGTAAGTCCTGTCCGGGAGGGGGGCGGGGGGCAGACCGTTTCGCCACCAATTTTGGGGGGCCGAATGCGCTGGCATTCGGCCTCCCCGAGATTCGTAGCGAAATTCTCTGACATCCCTATCGAGCAATATAGGCAGTCTCGTTCTATTGTAATTCCTGGGTCAGGAGATGAAATGCTGTGATGTACTGTGCCAAAGAGTCTTTGTCCTGGTGAAGACAACTGATTTTTTCTGGTTGCAGTCTTCACTCTCTGGGGATCACTGGAAAACTCAGTCATGGCAGCTACAAAGTCCTGGTAGGGAACTGTTAGCTATTAAAGTGGGGGTGGCCCAATTGGCAGCATCCCCAGTCAAGAGGCTGATCAGAAATCCTACCTGAATCTGATACTTAGGGAATTCCTCTACCTGCAGGTGCATATAATGTTCACATTGAGCAATGAAGGCTGTAAATTTTTCTCACTTTCCATTGTATTTCTCCAGAAGATTTACAATGGAGCAGAACTGGCAAGGGATTCGCCGGCACTTGATTTTTAAGCTGTGAAGTATTCATAGCCCCCAGCAGCTGAGTAACTGCCCTTGCAAAACTTTCTTGAACAAACTTTCTTAGTTTTCTTGAACTAAGCCCACTGTGAATTCTTCCAACGGTGGGGAATCTTGCTCAGCTATGTCTATCTTGTCAGTGAAGCTGAGAGAAGTGAGGTAAGAGCTTAGGAAAACACTTTTTCTTTTGCTGTTGTTGTCAAGTCCTGACTTCCCAACACTGAGGCTCAGGGTTCAGTAAAGCTTTTATTGCAGTAATTCCAGTAATTGGCTTTGAGCCTTGACAGTCCCAATATAAATCAGCAGAGAACGGCTTACAATGTAGTTCTTAACCGGATTATTCTCTGGGTTTCCCAGTCACAGACCCAAACAGACTCAGCTTCATGATACAGAACAAGTCCAAAGAAGTTTATAGTTCATCTTGGCAAGGAAACCTAGCCCACAAGTGCGTGCTATGCCTCACCAGATGCCTCTGTTCCACCCTCTTGAGTCGATGCAACTTAGGACACACCCCAGAAGCCCCCACCCCTGCAGAAACCTCACTCTGCTGCCCCATTCCCCTGGAAGACATCCCTGGTTGAGAAGCAGGGGTCTCCATCAAAGTCAGGTCTCCCAGCTGTGGAAGACAGGCTGTATCAGCGTCCTGAGACTTACCCCCCTCCCAGCTTGTAACCAGGTGGGAGACCTGGTAGAACTGAAATCTCAGGAGTCTGGCTTCCCACAGCTGGGCCTGGCTCCACAACATCCCTCTTCTCTGACTCAGAATCAGTCTCACAGGCTATCACTTCCCCCGGACGAGGACAAGGTCTGACATAATCACCCTGCCTCATTCACAGAATTGTCTTCCATTTGTAACCCTCCTGTGTTTTCCCCTACTTCTTCCATCCTTTTCCTTACCACAAAAATACATTAAGAAGTGAAAGACAGAATAGCTGTGCTCTTGTTTGGTAGTACCAGGAGCCCTTACTACCAGAGAAGCGTGATGCAGACTGCGTTGCTGTTCTTAGCTCTGGAACCAATGAAAAGCCTTAGAATGCAACTTTAAGGAGCTACCACGAGTACCTATTGCCATGCTAACTCTTGAGCTGTGTTTAGAAGAAACAAGTGATCCTCAAACACATTGAACTGGAGCCTCTTTAAACACATTCCATAGACAGCGGCATGGGATCCACTTCCCCAAGGAACAATCCAATGTTTCTGGCAACATGTATACAACTGTGTTGGCAGGGACAATCACATGGGTCTTTTCACTTGATCAACACCCCACTGGGTGGGAGGGTACTACTGAGAATGAATCAAACATTTAGTGTTGACCTCACCTGCTGATGTCGATCCTTATGATTTGTCAGTCCTAAGTTTCCTTTCTTGAACTTATGTGTCAGGGAGGTGTTTTCTTGGGGCATTAAAGGAGGTACTTCCCGTTGTCTTTGGACTGTAGCTTTAGGCTCAGGTAGAGACTGTAACAGCAAACCAAGATATTTTAAGCCATAAATCTCTCTCTCTCTCTCTCTCTCTCTCTCTCTCTCTCTCTCTCCCTCCCTCTCCATCTGTACTCTCAAACTGTTTAAATTTGCATTATTTTGTACCTGTAAAGGCATGTAGAGACATACAACACAGCAACTGAAAAAGCACTTACAGCTGATGTAATGGATCATTATAAATTATTATAACTTGATTGCTTACCAAAGATAATTGAGTGTAAACTGTCTCAGTTGAAGTTTGATCTATCTTGGTTTTGCTTGCTGTATGGTATATATCACCCTTTGGAGTCTTTCCTGTTTGAAAAAATATAGCTTAAATATAGATGTACAAACAAAAAACAGGGACTTATTAAAAAGGACACCAAATTCCCATTGAAATACATTGGTTCATTCTGAATACTGTGCACAGTATTTGGGCTTCTGCTCCTTCCTGTGGGGCTGTCTCAGTTCCATGCATCCCTATGGCCATTCCAAAGGACACCTGATTATTATTCCCATGCGGAAGTAGAGGTCATTCCTATGGAGCATCAAGCAGAGACTCTTAGGATGCTTGGGATGATAACTTTATCACCGGGGGGGGGGGGGAGGCTGCTCCTGTGAGACTTCTTGTTTCAGCCCAATGCATTCCTATGGCTATTCAGGAGGACATTTGAATATTATGGCAACGTGCAAGGAGGGGCCATTGCTGTGGAGGGGCAATGGAATCATGTCTCTTGGGGCCTTTAGGTCACCTGTAAGCAGTGTTAGGGCTCCTGCTCCCTCTTGTGGGGCTATATGTCTCAGTCCAATGCATTCTTATGGCCATTCTGAAGGACACCATAATAGAATAATAGAATCATAGAATCACAGAACAGTAGGGTTGGAAGTGCCCTACAAGGCCATCAAGTCCAACCCCCTGCTCAATGCAGGAATCCAAATCAGAGCAGATGGCTGTCCAGCCTCGTCTTGAACGTATGGCCTAACTTAATAGTATGGCCATGCCGAAGGAGCAGCCATTCCTATGCAGCACGCGTCACATCAAGACTATTATGATGTTTGTGGGTAGTACCTCTGTTATCTGTGAGCCGTTTGAGGGCTCCCTCTGTTTCCTGAGGGGCTGTGGCATCATTCTAATGTGTTCTTATGGCCATTCAGAAATACAGGCCTGTTGTAAGGGGAGGTTAACTGGGGTAGGGGTGGGGGGATATGTAAGCATGGAAATAGTCATTGGCAGTTTTGCACCACCAACAACAACAACAACTTGTCTACGCCATTTGAAACTGGTGCTTATGGATCATATTGTAAGACTGCAGTCCCCTTCTGTTTATTGCATTTGATTTCTTTTTGTATTTGGAGATGATCCCTAGAAACTGCTGTGTTGGGGGTCATAGAAGTTGTTCCCTAAAACCATTCTGTTAGTAAGTATTTTCATTCTGAGTTGTTCTCTATGAAAAAGAAACGTTTATCTCTCTTAGGTATTTTGATATGAAGATAATCCCTAATATCTTCCACTGATTTCCTATGGCCATTTGGAATGAACCAATGCATTTCAACGGCCATTTGGTGTCCTTTTTAGTATGTCCCTACAAACATACCTGTCTTACATCATAATCCTATGCATATTTACATAGCAATAAATCCCACTATGTTTGATGAATTTTATTCCCAGGGAAGTGTACATAGGAATGCAGCCTTGGACAAGTTCAATTGTAATGCCCTCCTGTAAAGCCAGAATATTGAACTTCTGTATTCTTGAAGGACATTCTGTTTTCCAAATACAGTAGACTAGAGACTGGAAGTATATTTTGCCTCAGAAACTGAGCTCCATCATAAAGTTCACACCAACTAGCAGTAATGGCTTCTCAGTTATGGAACACATGGACATAGCATTATGTACATATTACATATTACAGGTACATATTACATTTTAAGTCTTGTTGCCCATCTGTTCCATCCAACATTTAAAAAGGGAGAGACGTAACATTAAAGTGTGGAATCTCACTATATCTTGCAATGGATTTCAGTTTCCTTATGAAACTGTATACAAACTTTTTGCCATTACTTTGCTGAAAATCAGTAGGGCCATCAGGAGCCACAGAAAATTACCTTAAGGAGTGGGCCCAACCCAGAGAGCTCCACTGGAAATCCCTGCCCTAAAGAATCTTGGGAACTGTAGTTTGCTGAAGGTGCTAAGAATTCTCTGTGAGCGGGATGGAAAATTACTGTTAAACCAGTTTAAGCCTTGAAAAATTCCAGAGGGATAGCAGTGTTGCATAGAAAACAATCAACAGTGTCATGGCACCTTAAAAACTAACAGGTCTGTTGTGGTATAAGCATTACTATGGCATTAATTTTAGCCTGTAAAGTATATTTGTCCTCTGACATATTTTTTTTTAATCAACATTGATTACTTATGTAGCTGTTAGTACCATGACAAACACAATTTTTTTTAGTCTTGAAAAGGATAGATTTTCTAATAGCCTGATGCTACTTTAGCAGCAATGGCTTAATATTTTCTCAGCATGCTAAGGCCATGAATGTAGCCAAATTCTGGCACTTGTCTCTGGCACAATAGACCTTCATACTAATGCAGCAACTATTATGAATGATGGCAAGGTATAGGTCAAGTACAGATGTTATTGTAGGGATCTTCTAACCATGGTTAGAAGACTGGGTGCATGCTGCAGCTCAGGCACTCCCAGCCCCCTCCTTTGTCTGTGAATTCTCACCTTCCTTTCCTGCTTACTAACCATGGTGCAGCATTATTAACTATGATTTTAACCAATATCAGCTTAGGATTTGAAGCTGGTTAGCAAACGCTGGTTAAAGCTAAGCCTGGTAAGAGTTAACCATAGTTGGTGCTGGTACAGGCATAATGCTGCAGGATGGATAATGCTAATCACGGAAGAGAATGTAGAATTTATGTGGGTGAGGGGAGGAGAGAGGGAGAAGAAATGTTCCTGTCTGCCGCATGTACTTGATCACTTAAATGTGGTGATTTTCACTGTGGTTATGCATGTAAGCTAGAAAGCCCCTAGGTTAAATGTTACCTCAGACATGAAGACATGTTCCTCTGCAATATAATAGCACTTATGTCCCACTACCTGGTGGTGACGTGCTATTGGCTGCAGAACAACCCGTAAGGCCTTCTTTGAAGATCTCAGGGACTGACTGAGTATATACAGGGGAAGGTATATAGGTAATCTGGTTCCGAGTTGTTTAGGCTTTTATATGTCAACAACAAAACCTTGAACATGGCTCAGTAACTAATAGGAAGTCACTGCAATTCTTTTAACACAGATAGAATAAGTGTACATCTAGATGCTCCACTGAGCATTCCTAGCTGCTGTATTCTGCACTAGCTGCAGCTTCCGAACCAGATGCAAGGGCAGCCCCATGTAGAGTGCATGACAGTAGTCTAATTGTGAGGTCACCAGTGCATGGATCACAATGGCTAGGCTATCTCTATCCAGGAGTGGATGTACCTTGTGCACCAGCCAGAGCTGGTGATGGACGCTCCAAGCCACTGAGATCACCTGGGCTTCCATTGACAAAGATGGATCCAGGAGCACCCCCAGACTACATACCTGTTTCTTCAGAGGGAGTGCAAACCCATCTAGTTAAGAAGAACCCCCATTAGCAGTTAAGACGAACAGATTTCAGACTACTGGAAACAGGGCAGAGGCAACTGCTTTTAACTGCAGAAATGGAAGCCAGCTTAGGCATTTGAAAATAGTTCCATAATAATTTGGGCAAAAGTAGAAGTTGTTTAGAGAAGCAAGAAACATTAGTGATCTTAAAGAAGAAATAGTGTGAAGGTGGAAACTCAGTTAAATGTTTGCCTTTTAAGCAGGTTTGACATTTTTCTGTAATTACACTGCTATCTGTCCTGCCCACACAGTTGTCTGCAACTGCAAAGGATAACACCACAGAGAAGGCCCAAGCAGGACAAAAGAAATTAATGAGTGTACCACAGACAGCATTTCTATTATGCTCCCTTCAATATCTCTGAACGCACATCCTAAAAGTGCAATCACAAGTACATTTACCTGGGAGTAAGTCCCACTGCATTCAGTAGAACTTACTTCTGTGTAGACACATATAGGATTGCACCATCAGACTTGAAGTTGCTATTTGTTTGTTTATTTGTTTATTTACAATATTTATATACCGCTCCACATCAGAAGATTTCGGAGTGGTGAACAACAAGGTAAAAGAATAAAACAGCAGTTTAAAAGAGTTAAAACATTTTTTAAAAAAGACAAACCCCAATAAGGTGGACTTTAATAAGCTGCAGCTGGTCACGTAAGGAAAGCCTCTCAAAATAACAACGTCTTCTGGAGGCGCTGGAAGGAACACGATGTTGGCGCCTGCCTGACCTCCAAAGCCAGGGACCTCCACAGGAGGGGGGCTGCCACACTGAAGGCTCTTTTCCTGGTGGACTCCAGCCGGGCCATAGGTCCACGCGGAACCACTCAGTGACTGGGCAGGTTGGTAAGGGAGAAGGCGCTCTCTCGGATATCCTGGTCCCAAGTTGTTAAGGGCTTTGTACGCTAGTACCAAAACCTTAAACCTGGCCTGGTAGCAAATGGGAAGCCAGTGCAGGTCCCTCAGCAGAGGAGTTGCATGCTGAAAACTCCCAACAACAGCTGAGCTGCTGCGTTCTGTACTAGCTCCAGTTTCCGGAGCAGCCTCAAGGGCAGCCCCACATAGAGCGCATTTCAGTCTTGAGGTTACTAATGAGCGTGTGGTGGCTGGGCAGGTTCGGATGTTCTTGGAGGAAACTGATTATCTGGACCCATTTCAGTCTGGTTTCAGGCCAGGGTACAGCACTGAAACGGCCTTGGTTGCTCTCACTGACGACCTACTCTGGGTGAAAGACAGGGGGAGTGCTACCCTGTTGATCTTCCTGGATCTCTCAGTGGCTTTTGACACTGTTGATCATGGTGTATCTTACTGGATCAGCTCTGCGGGATGGGAGTTGGGGGCACTGTGCTACAGTGGTTCCGCTCTTACCTGTGGGGCTGATTCCAGACAGTGGTATTGGAGGATTCCTATTCTACCCTATGGCTAATAAGCTGTGGGGTGCCTCAGGGTTCTGTTCTATCCCCCATGCTGTTCAACATCTATATGAAGCCATTGGGAGAGGTCATCAGGAGCTTTGGGGTGGGATATCACCAGTACGCTAATGATACTCAGCTCTATTTCTCCTTGTTGTCGGAGTTGGCTGAGGCGGTGAAGGTGCTGGACCAGTGCCTGGGGGCTATAATGGGCTGGACGAGGGCCAATAAACTGAAGCAAAATCCTGACGAGACGGAAACTCTGTGGATTGGTGGTTCCCAAGTCCGGGAATTGGGTAAGCGACCTGTCCTGGATGGGGTTGCACCCCCCAAAGGAGCAGGTGCGTAGCTTGGGAGTACTCCTAGATCTATCCCTGTCACTCAAGCCCCAGGTGGACTCCGTGGCGCGTTGCACTTGGGGCCAGCTTCAGCTGATCCGCCAGCTATGGCCTTTCCTGGACAGGGATAACCTAGTCACAGGAGCACATGCGCTGGTAACTTCCTGATTAGACTACTGCAATGCACTTTAAGTGGGGCTGCCCTTGAAGATGACTCCAAAGTTGCAGCTAGTGCAAAATGCAGCAGCTAGACTGCTGACTGGAACACCCCATAAAAACCATATAACACCGGTTTTAAAGGAATGCACTGGCTGCCAATATGCTTCTGGTCGGAATTCAAGGTTTTGGTGATGACATTTAAAGCCCAAAGCGGCTTGGGACCTCGATATTTGAAGGAGCGCCTCTCCCCATATATGCCTGCCCGAGAACTGAGATCTGTTGGAGGGGCCCTCCTCTGCATCCCACCAGTGCGAGACATACACTATGGTGGGACGTGGGAGAGGACCTTCTCTGCTGTGGCACCCCGGTTGTGGAATGCCCTCGCCTTGGAGGCCTGATTGGCGCAGACACTGGTCTTGTTTCAGCGCCAAGGAAAAACATGTTTTTTTACCAAAGCCTTTGAGGGCTAAATGCATCCCCTAGCACATTGTTTTAACTGTTTTATTGTTTTAGATTTAAACTGCTATTAGTTTGTTTAATAGTTTAATATGTTTTAGGTGTTTAAATTATGTATTGTTTTATACTTTTAAATTGATTTTATCTGTACACCACCTTGAGATCTTAATGATATAGGGTGGGATAGAAATTTTATAAACAAACAAACAAACAAACAAACAAATAAATGCCTATACCACTGTGGCCAAGCGATCCCTGTCCAGGAGAGGCTGTAGCTGGTGAACCAGCCAAAGCTGGTAAAAGGCACTCAGAGCTGCCACAGCCACTTGGGCCTCCAGCGACAGTGATGGATCTAGAAATACCCCCAGACTATGGACCTGATCTTTCAGATGGAGTGCAACCCCTTCCAGAATAGCCTATCTTCCGGACCTGGCAACCACTCACCCACAGGGCTTCCATCTTGCCAGGATTTAGTTTCAGTTTATTGGCCCTCACCCAGCCCTTTACTGAGTCTAGGCACTGGTCCAGGACTTGCAGACCCTTGCCTGATTCAGATGTCATAGGGAGAGAGAGCTGTATGTCATCAGCATACTGATGGCATTTAGCTCCAAATCCCCTAATGACCGCTCTCAGCGGTTTCATATGGATGTTAAACAACATTGGGGACAAGATGGTACCCTGCAGCACCCCATAGCTCAATTGCCAAGGGGCTGAGGGATAGTCACCCAACGTTACTCTCTGAAATCAGCCCCGTAGGTAGGACCAGAACCACTGTAGCACAGTGCCTCCGATACCCATCCCACAGAGCCAATCCAGGTGGATAATGATGGTCAATGGTATCAAAAGCAGATGAGAGATTGAGCAGAATTAACAGGGTTGCACTGCCCCTGTCCCTCTCTCAATAAAGGTCATCCATCAGGGTGATCAAGGCTGATTCAGTCCAGATTGAAACCCAGACTGGAATGGGTCTAGATAATCAATATCCTCCAAGAGTGCCTGCAATTGCTCCACCACAACCCTTTCAAGTACCTTCCCTAGATAAGGGGTATTTGCAACTGGGTGATAGTTGTCTAATACTGTTGGGTCCAGAGTGGGCTTCTTCAGGAGTGGCCACACTAGTGCCTCCTTAAGGACAGCAGGGAATTCCCGCAGGGAAGCATTCACCACTCCCTGGACCCACCCAGTCATACCCCCTTGGCTAGCTTTTATTAGCCAGGAGGGACAGGGACCAAGAGGGCATGTGGTCGGTCACATTATTGCAAGCATCTTGTCCACATCATCAGGCCATAACAACCGGAACTGATCCCACAAAATCGGGCAGATGGTGGCATCAGACTCGACTGGAACTGCACTAACAACAGTGTCAAGTTCACTGCAGAGACAAGTGATGTCCTCAAAGTGCGAT
Source organism: Heloderma suspectum (assembly GCF_057233095.1). Taxonomy (NCBI): domain Eukaryota; kingdom Metazoa; phylum Chordata; class Lepidosauria; order Squamata; family Helodermatidae; genus Heloderma; species Heloderma suspectum. Next base: position 125,189,183 of record NC_139462.1, on the reverse strand, counting down.
GCAAAAACATCATGGTGGGTCCTTGACAGGGCAAAAGCTGTGGAGGACAGATTAATTTCAAAATAAAACACATTTATAAGGTAAACTTTGCTTACCACAGGAATCAGGCTGACCTGATCCAATCCTAATTTTTTCTCCCTCTTGCTTTGAGTTGTGAACAGCAGCATTCAGTTCCCTTTCCTGTAAGAAAGAATACTGTAAGTAGGGGAAGCACAATGTAGAATTGGGGGGGTTGGCCTGAGTACTCCCAGCAGCTGTGTGGGCAGGAAGTTTCAGTCCGTTTCCCGCCTCCTAGCTGAGCAGAGCAGAGGAAGCTGCTCCAGCTGGTCTAGGGACTATAGAAGCATGTAAGTTCCCAGAGAGCAAGCAACCAGAGGGAGCAAACAGGATTTGACCAGGGGAGTTCAGCAGGGGAGGTCAAGGGGGAGGCCCCTAACATAATTAAAAAAAAAAAAATCTTGTAACACACACTTCTATACCAGTGGGACTTTGTTTTTAACCTCCAGTGAGTAGAGGACCAAGCACAGGCTACTCTAGAACAATCAGAAAGCTAGACACAAAAAGGGAAAAGAGACTATGGAAGGACAAGATTCTCTAGTGCTGGTGACCTGCAAGGTGTGTACAAGGTTTGTTTTCTTGCCTGAGAACAACATGGCCTACACCTGCAACAAGTGCAGGTTGATCATACTGCTGGAAGAAAAAATAAGAGGACTGGAACGGTGACTGTCGATCCTCCGGGGAATAAGAGAGCACAAAGAGTTCTTAGACAGAATGATGGATCTACAGCAGCAAAGGGAAGAACAGAAGCTTGAAGAGCAACAGTAAGTTGAGGCCGAAGAGGAAAATGCTGAGGCGAGGAAAAATTCAGTAGAGGATACTCCTTGGGAAAGGGTGGCAGTTAGGAGCAGAAGAACTAGAAGCCACTCTGCACCAGTGGAAGCAGTGGAACTATGGAACCATTTCCAGGTACTTGAGGATGAGACTGGAGGACAGCCTGCAGAGGAAGAATTACAGGGAAACCTGCATGAGAGTGAGCAAGAGGCTGAAGGTCAGTCAAGCAGAGGCAATGAAACCAAGGCCTACAACAACAAGAAGAGAAGATTAGTAGTAGTGGGAGACACCTTGATGCATGGGATTGAAACCCAAGTATGTTGCCAAGACCCATGGACTCCCCAAGTATGCTGTCTCCCAGGAGGACTGAAGATTAGAGATGTGTCTGCCTGCACTCATAAAGCCCACAGAAAGGTATCCCTTTCTTCTCATCCATGTGGGAACAAATGATACCACCAAGTGGAGCTACGAAGAAATCACATCAGAATTGAAGCTTTGGGAAGGAAATTCAACAACTTTGGGGCCCAGATAGTTTTCTCATCCATCCTTCCAGTAGTTAGAAGAGGGATACAAAAGGGAAAGGAAAATACTCCGGGTGAATGATTGGCTACGAAGGGGGTGCCAACAAGAGAGATTTGGATTCTGGGACCACGGGCTATACTTCCTGGAAGATGGACTGTTGGCAAGAGATGGGTTGCACCTCACAAAGGATGGGAAGAATGTGTTTGGCCACAGCATGAAGAACTTCATCAGGAGGGCTTTAAAATGAATCCTACAGGGAAGACAGACGTAAAGTTGGGGGTAACAATGGACAAAGACTCATGCACCGCAACGGAGAGAACAGTTCTAACAGTGCCTAATAATAGTATTCACAAACATGTAGGATGAAAGCCAGACCATGAAGCACATGGTCTTCGATGTCTATATACTAATGCCCAGAGTATGGGAAGCAAACAACGAATTCTTAAAACAGGAGGGAAATTATGACTTGATAGGTGTAACTGAGACTTGGTGGGATGACTCTCATGACTGAAATACAGCAACTGAAGGATATAACTTGTTCAAAAAGAACAGGAGGAACAGAAAGGGAGGTGGGGTTGCAGTATATGTGAGAAATACATATTTCTGCACTAGGGATGTTGGAGAAATCCCCCACGGACCCCAATGAGGCTGGATTCTATTGAATCCAGCCCCCCGAAGTCCGTGGAGGATCGGATCTCCTACCTGCAAGAGGAATCCTCACTGGCCAGATCCTCCCCGCCGGTCAGCTTTGGAACAGATTGACTGTGGCCGCAAATGGCATCCGGGAAACCATTTGCAGCCGTAACAGCCTTAGTTTAAATGCAGCTGTAAATGGCTGCATTTACCTTAAACTAAGGCCTTTATGGCCGCAAATGGCGTCCCGGACGTCATTTGCAGCCGCAGTTACTCCAGCCCACGAGCGATACGGCAATGGCTGCCAAGTCGCTGGCACTTCAGAGCTGGCTGGCGGCTCCGCGGACTCGCCACAGAGTGGAGCCAGCCGGCGAGGATTCTGGGGCAGAGGGATGGATCGCCTCCCCCCCCCCGCGGACCCCCGCAGATGCAAGGTAAGGGGGTTTCGTACACCCCTACTCTGCACAGAAATACAGGAGGATGAGCTTGGTAGCCCCATTGAGAGCATCTGGGTTAAAATAATTGGAGCAAAGAATAAAAGGAACATAGTGGTCGGAGTCGACTACCGGCCACCCAATCAAGGAGAAGACAAGGATGAAACTTTTGAAAAGCAAATATCCAACGTTTCAAGGAAGCATGGTGTAGTAGTAATGGGGGACTTCAATTTCCCTGATATTTGTTGGGAGACAAATTCTGCAAAACAGGGCCCCTCCAGGAAATTCCTGATTTGTGTTGTGGATAATTTCCTCCTACAGAAAGTAGTGGAAGGAACTAGAGGATCGGCTATCCTTGACTTGATCCTAACCAACAGAGATGACTTAGTAGATAAAGTAGCAGTTACAGGAACTCTGGGCGAAAGCAACGATGTTATACTTCAGTTCTTGGTTCTAAAGGAAGCAAAAGCCAAGTTTAGCCAAATGCATACCCTGTGATGGGCTCAAAGTCACCCAGTGAGCTTCCATGGCTGAGTGGGGACTAGAACCTGGATCTCCCAGCTCCCAGTCCAACACTTTCACCACTACACCATGCTGGCTCTCTGTTAGACTTGGTTCTGGGGGAAGGAGTTCTACAGTCAGGGCGCGTAAATCAAGAATGCCCTCTGTTGTGTTGCTACGCATTGAACTCCAGGCAAAGGGCATCCCCCCTGAATCTTAATAACCGGGCAGGTACATAAGGTAGACAGTGCTCTATCAGATAACCAAGTCCTTAGCCATACAGAGCTTTATATGTCAGCATAAGCATCTTGAACATGGTCTGATAGCTTATTGGCAGCCAGTGCAACTCCTTCGGAACTGTTACAATATGTTCCCAACAGATTGACCCACTCAGCAGCCTAGCTGAGGCATTTACACTAGCCACAGTCCCTGGGACAGCCTCACAGATATGCATTACACTAATCCAACCTTGAGGTTACCAATGCATGGATCACTGTGGCCAGAGAATCCTGTCTAGGAATGGCTGTACCTAGCATACCAACCAATGTTGGAAAAAGACACTCTATGCTATGGACACATGTGTGCCTCCATAAACAGTGATGGATCTAGGAGCACTCCCAAGCTACTTGCTCCTTCAGAGGGAGTACAACCCCATCTAGAACAGGAAACTTCCCTAATTCCCAAACATGGGAACCACTTGTCCACACTTGTCAGGATTCTGTCTTAGCTTATTGGTCTTATTGGTCTTCATCCAGCCCACCACTGCATCCAGACACTGGTCCAGGGGCTTCTCCTAACTCAGATGATGTACAGAAATAAGGTTGGGTATCATCAGTATACTGATGACACTTTACTCAAAATCTCCTAATGACCGCCTCATATAGGTGTTGAACAGCATCAGGGACAGAATGGAACCCTGAGGATCCCAAAACATGACTGCCATGGGCCTGAGGTATGGTCATCCAATGCTATCCTCTGGACATGTCCCGGGAGGTAGAAGTGGAACCATTCTAACACCATGGCCCCAATTCCCAACTCACAGAGCTGGTCCAGAATGATACCATGATCTATGGTATCAAAAGCACTCCCTTGCCTCTCTCCTGATAAAAGTGATCTGTCAGGGCAACCAAGGCTGATTCAGTCCCCAAACTATGCCTGAACCGAGACTGGAAAGGGTCTAGATAATCCATCCCTTCCAAGAGTGTCTGAAGCTGAATGACCAGCACCCTCACAAGCACCTTCCCTAAGAAGGGGATATTAGTGACTGGGTGGGAGTTATTAAGAACCTCTGGGCCCAGCGTGGGCTTCTTGATTAGCAGGTGCACCACTGCCTCTTTCCAGGCATCAGACACTTGTCCCTCCCACAGTGGTGTGTTAACGACACATTGGACCTACCCAGTCAGTCCTCTCCAGTTAGTTCAAATTAGTGATGAAGGGTGCAGGTCAAGAATACAAGTATCTGGGTGCAAGACAAGAGATGTTATCCCTGAACTGCCTTGCAAATGTAACACCACTGGTGACTGTGGGCTCCAACGTTCCATTTGGGGTAGATATTAAAAAACCCTGAACCACCTAGGCTAGAAAACCTCTGCTGGGCAGTTACTCAAGGATGCAACTGAGGCAATAAAGAAAGCCTTCTTCACTGCCCTCACTGCCACATGGTAGGCACAGTTGTGTGCTCTAACCCAGGGGTGAGCAGAAAGTAGATCCCCCGATGTTTTGGACTTCAACTCACAGAAGCCCCTGGCAGCACCAGGGGGTTGAAGTCCATCTGGAGATCTATTTTCTGCCAACCTCTGCTCTAACCAGTGTTCAATCATCCTCATGGTGAGTTGCCCACCACCTCTGTTCTAGCCATCATCTGGCTTGCTTCATTGCCTGCAGCTCCGGCGAGAACCAGATGGCTATCCAGACTCCACAGCAATGGAGAGGGTACTTAGCCTGCATTGACAGGGCAGCCCCAGCATGCTTAGTGAAGTCCCAAGGACCACTGTTCTTGGATTCTCCAACACCACAGACCACTTCCACCAGTTCAGATAGGGAGGCTGCTGGGCAGTGTGGTGGGCAGTACACCAGCAGGATCCCTATTCTGTCTCTCTGGCCTAACACCAGATGCAAAACCTCAAATCCAGTACCAGAGCAGAATGGCCTCCTGGTGAGGGCAATGGAATCTCTGTAAGCCACAGCCACTCATACTTGCTGAACCAAGGACCCAGGTGGGCAGAAGTGAGTCACACTAACCCTGCCCAGCTCTTCCACTATCAGGATTGATTCTGGGCACAGGGAGATAGTTAGCGGCTCAGATTCAGAAGAGGAGCCACCAGAACTGTGGGAGGCTTTTTCACAAGCCAGTTTAGATATGGGTAGGCGTGCTTCTCAGGTTACCAACTCCCAGATGGCCGGGCATGAAGCTTCCCCCTCACCCCCCTCTGTGAGAAGCACTGAGCAGGAGGAGGAGGGGTGTGAGGGCTGTAACCTAAGAGACACGAGGCGGCGGCGCAGAGCTAAGAGGGAAGCATCAAGGGTGGAGCTTAGACAGTAGAACTGGTTAGCAATGCATGAGAGGCTACGTAGGGAAGCAGCACGCAAGGGGCAGGACCTCCCTCCCTAAGTTAGCCTAGCCAGATAACCACCCTTTCAAACTGCGGGCAACTTTCGGTGATCCCATTTGAATCCCCTGGAGGCATTCCTTCGTAGCCAGAGAGTCTTCGAGGATTTGCATCTGTAATGAACCTGTTAGGGATGTTAGAGAATTCCACCACGGACTCCAGTGAGGCTGGAGGCCATGGCGGAATGGAGCAATCCCCACCGCCACCCTGCGAAACCTCCCCGGGACGGACCCTACCTTGTGTCAGCTGTCCGCTGCCCTCGTCTTCGGGTGCAAATGGTGGCCCTGGTCTGCCATTTGCTGCCATTTCCCTCGCTACATTAGCCATGATAGGCTATGTAAGTATTTATGTAGCCTATCACGGCTAACGCAGGGATGCAAATGGCATAGCGGCCACCATTTGTGTCCCTGCTCTTTGCTGTGATAGGCTACATAAATATATGCATAGCCTATCATGGCCTAACGTAGCGAGGGAAATGGCGGCCACTACACCGGCCACCATTTGTGGCCGCAGCAGCCCAGTAGCGGACAGCAGTCCAGCTGCGGATGGGCCTGGCTGGCGGCTCCGCAGACTTGCCGCGGAGTGGAGCCAGCTGGGCAGGATTCCAGGGGGAGGGATGGAGTGCCTCCCCGCTCCCCCCCCCCCACAGATGCCCCTGAATGGAGCCAGGTAAGGGATTCGTACATCCCTAGAACCTGTGAATTAAAGGTGTGAGACTGAAGCCTCTCTGTTTGTGTGTCTGTGAGTGCTTAAGGAAAGAGGGGGCCAAGGGAATAATGACACCCACTCAGGTCTCAGTAATACCTAACGGATTGGCCTCCTCATCTACAATTAACTCATGGATGGTAGAGGTTTCCTTTTTGACTGATCTGGCATTCACCAACAGCACCAGCAGGCCAGAGGGCAGGCTGACAGGCAAACCTAGATCCTGATGGGTGGCTGGTGGCTGGGCCAAAGGCACTCCCTCCTGCTGGTGTCCCTCGTGCCTCCTGAACTGGCCAGAAGAACCCCCCATGCCATACCTCACCCTGCCCATCACACTGGAATTTGGACAGCCCCCCCACCCACAATTATCACAATGATGCCCCATACACCAGTGCCAACAATTAGGAAGTACAAAGGCATCCAGGCAGATGGATTAGAACCTTATAAACTGCAGGCAATATAAACCCAGCTGTAAACAGCAGATATTCAGTACAGCCTACATAAAGCATATAATGAACTGTATACGCTTTAAATGCAGTTAAAATACACAGTTAAATTAACACAGTTAACACACACACAGTTAAAAAAAGACCACAAAAAACTCTGCCTCCACCCCTCTCAGGTCTTCAAGCTAGCCCTAACTCTCACTCAGGGCCTTACGAAGACTGTATTGTCTGATGAAGCATCTGAACTATTCCATATTGCTAGAGGAATCCTAGCTGGCAAAATGGGTTAGTGAAAGATTGGGGGGGAGGGTCAGGTCTCCTCTAATGCAGAAGAGTGAGAGTGGTACTGCTTTTTAATGACTTGGGTGTAGTGCTTGTAGCCATGTTTCCTAGCACCATTCAATTGGTCAGGCTACCAGTAATAAAAAATGTCAAAGCAAATTTTGAGAATAATTTACCCGTTTCACAGATTTTTAAGAGGCACCAAAGAAGTGTGCCTTGGCAGTATGAGGAAACATACTGATTCTGAGCATGAACGGGTTGCTTAATTATATTTCAGTTAATTTGTAGGCCAGTGCTTCTTCCCCTCTTCGAGCTCACAAACCTTAGCCCACACATCTTTTTTGTTGAGGAGTGGCGTTGCAAGGATGCAACTCGCAAGGGAAAAGGAGTGTGCTGGAAGAGGGAGCTTAATCCTTCCACTTATCACTTCTTTTCAACTGCAGCATCACTGCACTCAGCCCATTTTACCCCCACCAAGCGTCTCAGATTCCAAAGCCAGATGCCTTGCAGCTTCCTGGTGAAAATGTCAACGTGGTCGTGAATTGACATGTTCTTCTTGTTCATCATCTTGCAATTCCACATCCAGAGTGAGGAACGTGAACTTACATCATTCAGTCTCAATACAGTGCCAGGGTGGGCAATACGCTCCCCCAGCTGCTGCTGCCAAATTGCCGAATTTCAGTGGTGCAGTGGGGGAAAAGCCACATTTCCACTTTGAGACAAGGCATCTCAAAGTCATGCTTCTGGAAGTCCCTGGGACTTCCAGAAGCATGAGCATGCATTAGAACAAGGTGTGCAAACCCTTTTTTGAAGTGAAAATGCAGCTTTTTTTGCTTCTGGTGAATTCTGGCAGCAATTCTGCAGCAGCACTTTGGGCAGCAGCAAGGGGTGCCGCCCATAGGGGGTTCTGTGTATTACTTAGAAGCAGTGTGGCCCCAAACATTCAGGAGGAGTCCCCAAGAGAGCTAGATCACCCCAGAGGAACCAATCGGCCAGCTTAAAATGTGAAGGTTTCCGTAACTAGCGACAGGTGTGGATTTTAGAATATTTGGCAGAGAAAGAGGATATAAAACAAAATCTCACATTAGCTTTGGGGTCTACTTCTTTCTTGCACCTTTAATTACCTTTTAAATTTGTTGAGTGACATACTGGGGAAAGGATCCTTCTAAGTTTCTTTTGAATTAAACAGCAATATTAAATTGGACACGTGTCTAAGTGTCCTTTTTTGATTGCTGGTAGAATTATCAACAACCTCCGATATGCAGATGATACCACCCTAATGGCAGAAAGTGAAGAGGATCTAAAGAGCCTCTTGTTGAGGGTGAAAGAGGAGAGTGCAAAAGCTGGTTTGAAACTCAACATTAAAAAAACGAAGATCATGGCATCTGGCCCCATCACTTCCTGGCATATAGAAGGGGAAGAAATGGAAGCAGTGACAGATTTTACTTTCTTGGGCTCCGCAGACGGTGACTGTAGCCATGAAATTAAAAGACGCTTGCTCCTTGGGAGGAAAGCTATGGCCAACCTAGACAGCATAGTAAGAAGCAGAGACATCACCTTGCCGACAAAGGTCCGTCTAATCAAAGCTATGGTTTTCCCAGTAGTAATGTATGGCTGTGAGAGCTGGACTATAAGGAAGGCTGAGCGCTGAAGAATTGATACTTTCGAACTGTGGTGCTGGAGAAGACTCTTACGAGTCCCCTGGACTGCAAGGAGGTCAAATCAGTCCATCCTAAAGGAAATCAACCCTGAGTGCTCATTGGAAGGACAGATACTGAAGCTGAAGCTCCAATATTTTGGCCACCTAATGCGAAGAGAAAACTCCCTGGAAAAGACCCTGATGCTGGGAAAGACTGAAGGCAAAAGGAGAAGGGGATGGCAGAGGATGAGATGGCTAGATAGCATCACGGATGCAATGAATATGAACTTGAGCACGCTCCGGGAGAGAGCGCAGGACAGGAAGGCCTGGCGTGCTATGGTCCATGGGGTCACGAAGAGTCGGACACGACTGAACGACTGAACAACAACAACTAAGTGTCCTTTAAATTATTCCCATCTATCCAGCTTTTTCTGTCTTAGAATTTCTTCCTACACTACATTATTTATAAATAAGGCTTGCTCTTTGGTGACTGAAAAAGCTGAAATGATGTATCAAATGTATGGCGATAAGGGAATGGAGACTATCAAGCAGCTTTGAAATGAACAGAACAGTTATCCATTGTGGGTCAAGAATGCATTGATCTCATTTTTCTCTCATCACCTGACTAGTGTTCTTTGACATCACTATATCACACCATTTCTAGAATTCCTCCAGTCACTGTGGGCTAAGGGTCGGCTGAACAATGTCACATGCCCATCTCTTCTGACTGTGTAACAGTTTGTGGAGTAGGTTTTCAGATCAGAGTGTATCTTTCCTTGCTAAGTTCTGAGTCTCAAAACTGTTGTTGTTGCTGCTGCTGTTGTTTTTGAAAGGGTTACGACGCATAGGTCAGAGCACATCCTTGATTTGGCTTTTGTCTCAGGATGTGAGGTGAGTGGCCTGGATATTGGTGTGGTGGAAAGCATGCTGTGGTGATGGTCAGATCACTTTTTGGTGAAGTTTGGTCTCGCAGTGCCTGTCCCTCCCTGCAGGGGTGGGGGAGCCATTGATATTGTCCACTCCCAGAGACTTATGGAACCTGATGGATTCCTGAATGCTCCAGGGGATTTTCCAGTACCCAGAGCCACTGGTTCTGTCGAGGCCCTTGTCATGCTGTGGAATGGCGAAGCGCAGTGGGCCACTGACACAATTGTTCCTGAGTGCCCTCTTCAGCACTGTGGAGCTCAGCCGACTCCCTGGTTTACTAGGCAGCTCCAGGCCACGAAACCGATCAGAAGATGGCTGGAACATAAGTGTTACAAGACTCATCATGAAGGTGACTGAGTACATATAAAAGTGTCTAATCGCACCTATTGTGTGGCAGTGAAAGCAGCAAAGGCGTACTTTGAAACCTCCATCACATCCTCGAGTAGCTGTCCAGCTGAGCTTTCCCAGGTGGTTAGAGGGTTACTGTAATCTGCCCCAGTGAATCCAATATCTTGGAGACCCGCTGTGGTGAGCTTGTGAGACACTGCAAGGATAGAATCACTCACCTTCGCTCTGACTAGAATGCCACTATTGATGCCATGTCTGTAGAGCTGTCCAGTGCATCCTCTTATCCTATTTTGTGGGATCATTTTCAGTTTTTGGAGCCTGAGGATGTGGACAAGACACTTGCATCTGTATGACCCACTACATGCTTTCTTGACCCTTGCCGTTCATGGCTTCTTTGAGCTAGCCATGGGGGATTGACCAGATGCATCAGGGGAGTGGTGAACACATCGCTGCATGATGGGATGGTCCCTACTGCCTTGAAGGAGGTGGTACTGTGTGACCACTCCTGAAAAAAACCTCGCTTGACCCAGAGCACTATGCCAACCATCATTTGGTCACAAGTAAGGTGCTTAAGATAGTGGTGGTGGTGTCTCTGCTGCAGGCACTCTTGGATGAAACTGATTTTCTGGATCCATTCCAGTCTGGGTTCAAGCCTGGTCTGGAGACAGAATTAGCCTTGGTCTCCCTGATGGATGACCTTCTTCAGGGGAGGGAAAGGGGGAGTCTGTCCCTGTTACTTCTTGATCTCTTGGTGGGTTTTGATATTTATTATTATTATTACTACTACTACTACGTATTATTATTAATAATAATAATAATTAGCTGCCCATCTGACCTCGGAAGGACGGAGGGCTGAGTCAACCTGAGCCGGCTACCCGAGACCCAGCTTCCGCTAGGATCGAGCTCAGGTCATGGGGAGAGTTTCGGTTGCAATACTGCCGCCTACCACTCTGCGCCACACAAGGCTCATATATCAAAGAAACAGGTCTACAATTCATTCCCAAAAGCCTATATTATTAGTAATTATATATATAATATTATATAGTATTATATAATAATAAAACTTAATATAAACCTTCAACCATCAGTAATATATTTTATACTAGATATATTATCTATTTTAAAATAAAAAATATTTTAAAAGCAAGAAAAAAATAAAAGAGGAAAGACAGTAAACCAAAATAAATATAATCATTTATCATGTGAATTGGTCTGGATCATGTAGACTAAACACAAACAGTTAACAAAGCTTTTTAAAGATTCCAGTTCATGGGGTTGTAAAAGAATGCTCACGCATTTTTATGTTAAGCCATGCCTCTGTCATTTCATGATTTAGAAACTTCTTCATCTAACCTTCACACACAATACAAAGTGTAGCAGGATATTTTAAGTAACAGTGTAAGTTCATTTGTTTTGCCATATTCTTTGCTTTGATAAATTGCCTTCTTTCATTCGCCACCTCTTTAATGTAGTCTGGAAATAACATAACTTTATCTTTTTTCCAGGAAAGGCTTCCAGCCTCCCTTGCCAAACACAGGATATAATTCTTTGTGGAGACTTTTGCAAATTGAGCTATGATCGTGTAATTAGTCCCTTTAGCATTTGGCACATGAAATTAGGGATGTCAGAGAATTCTGCCCCCAAAATCGGTGGCGGAACAGTCTGCCACCCCCCCGCCACCCCCTGGGACGAGACTTACCTGGGGCGGATCTTCCTGGCGGCTGCAGCTCCGGCAGCGGTTCGGCGGCAGCCGCAGCGGCCGGTCTTCCGACTGGCTGCCGCCACCGCCATTTCCAGTAAAAAAAAAAAAAAGACGTGATAGGCTACGTAAAGATTTACGTAACCTATCACGGCTAGATTTTTAAAAACATTTTTTTAAAAATTAAATCTTTACATAGCCTATAACGTCTGACTTTTTTAAAACAACGACAACAACAACGCGTGTACGCAAATGGCGGAGCCATTTGTGTTCCTTATTTTGGCACGTCTTAGTCTACGTCAAGATTTACGTAGACTAAGACGGCGAAAATAAGGGGAATGCAAATAGCGTAGCGTCCATTTGCGTACGCGCGTTGTTGTTGTTGTTTTTTAAGTCAGATGTGATAGGCTATGTAAACATTTACGTAGCCTATCACGGCTGACTGCAGGGATGCAAACGGTGGTGGCTACGGCCGGATGTCCAGCTGCTGGCGGAGCCGGCTGGCGGCTCTGCAGAATCCCTGTGGAGCACAGCCGGCTGGCCAGGATTCCGGGGGGAAGGACGGAGCGCCTCCCCCCCCACCATCAACATAATCCGCGAAAGGTAAGTGACTTTTGTACATCCCTACATGAAATGCCTGCTCAATATCAAGTATATAATCAGATGGAATAGGGAGTATCTCATGCAAAACTTTATCCACAGAAATAGGCAATTTTACATCATTAGGCAGATTTTTAATCCCAATTAGGGATGTTGGAAAATTCCGCCATGGACTCCAGCAATCCCCCCCGCCACTCTGTGGAATCCCCCCAGGATGGAGCCTACCTGGCGGTGGAGGCGGCAGCAGCGGCGACTCCAGCTCCTCTTCTGGCTGCTGCCGGGTTGCTGCAGCCACAAATGGCAGCCGTCGTAGCGGCTGCCATCTGCGTGGCTGCCTTTTGCCGTGATAGGCTATGTAAATACTTACGTAGCCTATCACATAAATACTTATGTAGCTGCTACGCCATTTGCGCCCCTGCGCTTTGCTGTAATAGGCTATGTAAGTATTTACGTAGCCTATCACAGCCAAGGGCAGCCACGCAAATGGCAGCCGCTACGCCATTTGCATCCCTGCCTTTTGCCGTGATAGGCTACGTAAATACTTACATAGCCTATCATGGCTTGACAGGGATGTAAATGGCACCTGGAGTAGTGGCTGCCATTTGCGACCGTAGCAGCCCAGCTGCGGCTGGAATCTGGCTGCGGCTGGCTCTGGCCGGTGGCTCTGCGGAGTTATTGCAGAGCGGAGCCGGCTGGGAAGGATTCTGGGGGGAGGGACGGAGGGCCTCCGCCCCACCGCAGATGCCCCTGAACGGAGCCAGTTAAGGGATTCATACATCCCTAATCCCAATAATACGTACATTGGATCTTTTAGTGAAGGTCTCCAGTTGAGAGATTCTATCAGAGATATTTTTAAAACAAATTTGTTTGTAGTTTCATTTCCTGCCACTTGGTCTTCAAGCTCATTAATTTTCGTCTCCATTTTTTGCCGTGGCGCATCAATTAAATCTACAGCTCCTTGCAGGGCGGTGATGGAATTTTGGATTAAATCCAACCTTTTGACTTGTTCCGTAAATTGCGAAGATAAAGTCTTTATCAGCGTAAATAATTCTCCTATACCTTTTGTTTTCAACACTTTTGACACAGAGGATGTGGGGGGAGTTGATGCCAGCTCCCTTCTTCTCGGCGCAGACAGGTTTCTCTCAAACAGATCTTACAGGTCCTCAGATGTTCTCAGATATTGTTAACATCTCTATTATATATTATATAAATATATATAGCATATATTATTATGGAACACGTCACCCCTGTTTTCTCCTATAAAATAGGAGTCTCAGCACAGCTTTTTGCATTGGTAAAGCTCTGGGTGAAAAGAAAATCCGATGCTGTAAAGAACAATATTGTTTAGGAACCTGGAATGTAAGATCAATGAATCAAGGTAAGCTGGATGTGGTCAAACATGAGATGGCAAGATTGAACATTGACATCTTGGGAATCAGCAAACTAAAATGGACAAGCATGGGCGAATTTAATTCAGGTGACCATCATATCTACTACTGTGGACAAGAATCCCTTAGAAGAAATGGAGTAGCACTCATAGTCAGCAAAAGGGTGGGAAAAGCAGTACTGGGGTACAATCTTAAAAACGATAGAATGATCTCAGTACGAATCCAAGGCAAACCATTCAACATCACAGTAATTCTAGTCTATGCCCCAACCACTGAGGCCGAAGAAGCTGAGGTTGATCGGTTCTATGAAGACCTACAACTAGGGATGGATGAAAGTCCCTTACCTGGTCCCGCAGCTTGCTTCGCGGTGGGGGGAGGCGCTCCATTCCTCCCCAAAATTCTGGGTGGGGGGAGAGGCGCCCCATCCCTCCCCGCCGAAATTCTGGCTGGGGGGGAGGCGCCCCGTCCCTCCGGCCGAAATTCTGGCCAGGCGGGAGGCGCCCCGTCCCTCCGGCTGAAATTCTGGCCAGGGGGGAGGCGCCCCGTCCCTCCGGCTGCGAATCCTCTTCTCCTGCCGGGTCGCAAATGGTGGTGGCCGTAGCCGCTGCCGTTTGCGTCCCTGCAGTCAGCCGTGATAGGCTATGTAAATGTTTACGTAGCCTATCACGGCTGACTTTGGGGGGGGGGGGGAAAGCACCTACGCAAATGGCGTTGCCCTTATTTTCACTGTAGTCTACGTAAATGTTTACGTAGACTACACGTGCCCAAATAAGGAACGCAAATGGCGGCGCCCATGGGTGCCGCCATTTGCGTATGCGCTTTTTTTTTTCCCCCAAAGAAAAAAGTACGGGCTTTTTTTTCCAGCCATAATAGGCTATGTAAACATTTATTTTTTGAAAATCTAGCCATGATAGGCTATGTAAATCTTTACGTAGCCTATCACGTTTGTTGTTGTTGTTGTTGTTTTACACTTGGAAATGGTGGTGGCAGTGGCCGGTCGGAAGACCGGCCACCGCCGAACCGCCACCGAACCGCCGCCGGGAGCCGCCACCTCCAGGGACATTCGACCAAGGTAAGTCCCATCCCGGGGAGGGCGGGGGGGCAGACCGTTTCTCCACCAATTTCGAGGGGCCGAATGCGTTGGCATTCGGCCTCCTGGAGATTCGTGAAGAAATTCTCCGACATCCCTACCTACGACACCTTCTAGAACTAACACCAAAAAAAGATGTCCTCTTCATCATAGGGGATTGGAATGCTAAAGTAGGAAGTCAAGAAATATGCCGGATAACAGGCAAGCATGGCCTTGGTGTACAAAATGAAGCAGGCTAATAGAGTTTTGCCAAGAGAACACGCTGATCAGAGCAAACACTCTTTTCCAACAGCACAAGAGGCGACTCTACACATGGACATCACCAGATGGTCAATATCGAAATCAGATTGATTATGTCCTTTGCAGCCACAGATGGAGAAGCTCTATACAGTCAGTCAAAACAAGACCTGGAGCTGACTGTGGCTCAGATCACGAGCTTCTTGTTGCAAAATTTCGGCTTAAATTGAAGAACGTAGGGAAAACCACTAAACCATTCAGGTATGACCTCAATCATATCCCTTATGAATATACAGTGGAGGTGAGGAATAGATTTAAAGGATTAGACCTGATAGACAGAGTGCCTGAAGAACTATGGACGGAGGTCCGTAAGTTCAGGAGCAGCAACTCAATCCCTCCCAAAGAAAAAGAAATGCAAGAAAGCCAAGTGGCTGTCTGATGAGGCTTTACAAGTAGCTGAAGAAAGAAGGGAAGCGAAAAGCAAGGGAGAAAGGGGAATATATATCCAACTGAATGCAGAGTTCCAGAGAATAGCAAGGAGAGACAAGAAGGCCTTCTTAAATGATCAATGCAAAGAAATCGAGGAAAACAACAGAATGGGAAAGACTAGAGATCTCTTCAAGAAAATCGGAGATATCAAGGGAACGTTTTGCGCCAAGACGGGCATGATAAAGGACAAAGAAGGCAGGGACCTAACAGAAGCAGATGAGATTAAGAAGAGGTGGAAGAATACACAGAAGAATTATACAGGAAAGATCTTCATGTCCCTGATAGCCATGATAGTGTGGTCACTGAACTTGAGCCGGACATCCTCGAGAGTGAAGTCAAGTGGACCTTAGGAAGCATTACTAACAACAAAGCTAGTGGAGATGACACTATTCCAGCTGAGCTATTTAAAATCCTAAAAGATGATGCTGTTAAAGTGCTGCACTCAATATGCCAACAAATTTGGAACACTCAACAGTGGCCACAAGACTGGAAAAGGTCAGTTTACATTCCACTTCCTAAGAAGGGCAATGCCAAAGAGTGTTCAAACTACCGTACAATTGCACTCATTTCACATGCTAGCAAGGTGATGCTCAAAATCCTACAAGCTAGGCTTCAGCAGTATGCAAACTGAGAACTACCGGAAGTACAAGCTGGGTTTCGAAGAGGCACAGGAACTAGAGATCAAATTGCCAACTTTTGCTGGATCATGGAGAAAGCAAGAGAATTCCAGAAAAACATCTATTTCTGCTGCATTGACTACGCTAAAGCCTTTGATTGTGTGGATCACAACAAACTGTGGCAAATTCTGAAAGAGATGGGGGTACCAGACCACCTTACCTGTCTCCTGAGAAACCTATACGAGGGTCAAGAAGCAACAGTAAGAACCAGGCATGGAACAACCAATTGGTTCAAAATTGGGAAAGGAGTATGACAAGGCTGCATATTGTCGCCCTGCTTATTTAACTTATATGCAGAGTACGTCATGAGAAACGCCAGGTTGGATGAATCACAGGTCGGAATTAAGATTGCTGGGAGAATTATCAACAACCTCAGATACGCAGATGATACCACCCTAATGGCAGAAAGCGAAGAGGATCTAAAGAGCCTCTTGTTGAGGGTGAAAGAGGAGAGTGCAAAAGCTGGTTTGAAACTCAACATTAAAAAAACGAAGATTATGGCATCTGGCCCCATCACTTCCTGGCATATAGAAGGGGAAGAAATGGAAGCAGTGACAGATTTTACTTTCTTGGGCTCTAAGATCACCGCAGATGGTGACTGTAGCCATGAAATTAAAAGACGCTTGCTCCTTGGGAGGAAAGCTATGGCAAATCTAGACAGCATAGTAAGAAGCAGAGACATCAACTTGCCGACAAAGGTCCGTCTAATCAAAGCTATGGTTTTCCCAGTAGTAATGTATGGCTGTGAGAGCTGGACTATAAGGAAGGCTGAGCGCCGAAGAATCGATGCTTTCCAACTGTGGTGCTGGAGAAGACCCTTACGAGTCCCCTGGACTGCAAGGAGGTCGAATCAGTCAATCCTAAAGGAAATCAACCCTGAGTGCTCATTGGAAGGACAGATACTGAAGCTGAAGCTGAAATATTTTGGCCACCTAATGCGAAGAGAAAACTCTCTGGAAAAGACCCTGATGATGCTGGGAAAGACTGAAGGCAAAAGGAGAAGGGGATGGCAGAGGATGAGATGGCTAGATAGCATCACTGATGCAATGAATATGGGCTTGAGCGCGCTCTGGGAGAGAGCGCAGGACAGGAAGGCCTGGCGTGCTATGGTCCATGGGGTCACGAAGAGTCGGACAGGACTGAATGACTGAACAACAAAGCTCTCGGAAGATAACCCTGGAATCCAGCCCCCCCACTATCTCGTGGGGGTTACTTTTCTCCAAGATGTTGTCCAGAGCATGCCTTGCCCCCCCCTTCAATTCCAGGGGGGAGATGAAAAGGTTTTTCAACCTTTTAAAAAGCTGTTTGAGAACGCTCCCATGGAGATTCATGGGAAGCTGCCAGAGCGACATCAGTCCCAGCCAGAAGTCGTTTTTCATAATTTTTTAATATTGTATTTAAATGCAATTTTAAATATTTGTATGTGAAGCACTTGGAGATTTTTAATATTAAGTGGTATAAATAAAGAGAGGAGATAAACCCTTTAGGAATAGAAAACATATCATCTGCTTCTCACTTTTAATCTAGGAATATAGATCAACACAGACCTTTATCTTCTGTGTTATTCTCCCCATTTGCTTTTTTTAATGGATTTGGCCTTTTGCACCTTCTCCATCCCCCAGTAGTGCCACGAACACAAACTTAGGAGAGGAAAATCCCCCCCCCCCCGGCACACACACAGAACTTAGAGTCAGTGTGGAATTCAAATCCTGGGTTCAATTCTTTTTTTTCTTTTCTTTTTTGGCAGAGATGGTGCTACTTCGCTGTCTTAGAGCGTGGCAGCAAGGTGGGGGGCTTTATCACTGTCCCCAACTCAGACAGAGGAGTGGGGAGGCATATTGGGGGCTGGAAGCCAGGAGTCCTGAGTCCTTTCCAACCATTTCCCCACTTGGCTCTGCCCCGAGCCAAGGGGGTGAAAGAGCCAGTGTGCAGCATGGAGGTTGGGAGAGTTGGGTACAGGACACCGAGTTCCTTCTCTCTCCCCTTTTCTGGGGGTGGAGGAAGCCATCTTCTCACTCAACTCCTCTCTGATCCAAACTGTTAATTTCAACTGTGGTGCAATTAAGTAATTTTACACTGGACTTCATAATCTTAACTGCCCCATCCAACCTCTTTATATGGCTCCAGAGAGCTCCCCCCGCCCGACCCCAATTTCACCACATCCCAGCAATCTGCTCCAGAGTTATTGCTCCCATCCCATTTTTCCCCATGTGTGCACTTTTGCCTATTGCTTCCAAACACCCCCCCCCCTTTCTCCTTCTCCCTGCTGGCAATGAGAAGGAAAAATTGTTACTGCAATCAAGCAATCAAGTGGGTTCTATGAAGACCTACAACACCTTCTAGAACTAACACCAAAAAAGATGTCCTCTTCATCATAGGGGATTGGAATGCTAAAGTAGGAAATCAAGAAATCACCGGGATAACAGGCAGGCATGGCCTGGGTGTACAAAATGAAGCAGGACAAAAGCTAATAGAGTTTTGCCAAGAGAACACACTGATCATAGCAAACACTCTTTTCCAACAGCACAAGAGACGACTCTACACATGGACATCACCAAATGGACAATATCGAAATCAGATTGATTATGTCCTTCGCAGTCAAAGATGGAGGAGCTCTATACAGTCAGTCAAAACAAGACCTGGAGCTGACTGTGACTCAGATCATGAGCTTCTTGTTGCAAAATTTCAGCTTAAATTGAAGAACGTAGGGAAAACCACTAAACCATTCAGGTATGACCTAAATCATATCCCTCATGAATATACAGTGGAGGTGAGGAATAGATTTCAGGGATTAGACCTGATAGACAGAGTGCCTGAGGAACTATGGACGGAGGTCCGTAACATTGTTCAGGAGGCAGCAACGAAATCCATCCCAAAGAAAAAGAAATGCAAGAAAGCCAAGTGGCTGTCTGATGAGGCTTTACAAGTAGCTGAAGAAAGAAGGGACGCAAAGAGAAAGGGAGAAAGGGGAAGATATATCCAACTGAATGCAGAGTTCCAGAGAATAGCAAGGAGAGACAAGAAGGCCTTCTTAAATGAACAATGTAAAGAAATCGAGGAAAACAACAGAATGGGAAAGACTAGGGATCTCTTCAAGAAAATCGGAGATCTCAAGGGAACGTTTTGTGCAAAGACCGGCATGATAAAGGACAAAGAAGGCAGGGACCTAACAGAAGCAGATGAGATTCAGAATACACAGAAGAACTATACAGGAAAGATCTGAATGTCCCTGATAGCCATGATAGTGCGGTCACTGAACTTGAGCCGGACATCCTAGAGAGTGAAGTCAAGTGGGCCTTAGGAAGCATTAGTAACAACAAAGCTAGGGGAGATGACAGCATTCCAGCTGAGCTATTTAAAATCCTAAAAGATGATGCTGTTAAAGTGCTGCACTCAATATGCCAACAAATCTGGAACACTCAACAGTGGCCACAAGACTGGAAAAGGTCAGTTTACATTCCAATTCCAAAGAAGGGCAACGCCAAAGAGTGTTCAAACTACCACACAATTGCGCTCATTTCACATGCCAGCAAGGTGATGCTCAAAATCATACAAGCTAGGCTTCAGCAGTATGCGAACCGAGAACTACCGGAAGTACAAGCTGGGTTTCGAAGAGGCAGAGGAACTAGAGATCAAATCGCCAACGTTCGCTGGATCATGGAGAAAGCAAGAGAATTCCAGAAAAACGTCTATTTCTGCTGCATTGACTATGCTAAAGCCTTTGATTATGTGGATCACAACAGACCGTGGCAAATTCTTAAAGTGATGGGAGTACCAGACCACCTTACCTGTCTCCTGAGAAACCTGTACGAGGGTCAAGAAGCAACAGTAAGAACCGGACATGGAACAACCGAGTGGTTCAAAATTGGGAATGGAGTACGACAAGGCTGCATATTGTCGCCCTGCTTATTTAACTTATATGCAGAGTACGTCATGAGAAACGCCGGGTTGGATGAATCACAGGTCGGAATTAAGATTGCCGGGAGAATTATCAACAACCTCTGATATGCAGATGATACCACCCTAATGGCAGAAAGCGAAGAGGATCTAAAGAGCCTCTTGTTGAGGGTGAAAGAGGAGAGTGCAAAAGCTGGTTTGAAACTCAACATTAAAAAAACGAAGATCATGGCATCTGGCCCCATCACTTCCTGGCATATGGAAGGGGAAGAAATGGAAGCAGTGACAGATTTTACTTTCTTGGGCTCCAAGATCACCGCAGACGGTGACTGTAGCCATGAAATTAAAAGACGCTTGCTCCTTGGGAGGAAAGCTATGGCAAACCTAGACAGCATAGTAAGAAGCAGAGACATCACCTTGCCGACAAAGGTCCGTCTAATCAAAGCTATGGTTTTCCCAGTAGTAATGTATGGCTGTGAGAGCTGGACTATAAGGAAGGCTGAGCGCCGAAGAATGGATGCTTTCGAACTGTGGTGCTAGAGAAGACTCTTACGAGTCCCCTGGACTGCAAGGAGGTCAAATCAGTCAGTCCTAAAGGAAATCAACCCTGAGTGCTCATTGGAAGGACAGATACTGAAGCTGAAGCTGAAATATTTTGGCCACCTAATGTGAAGAGAAAACTCTCTGGAAAAGACCCTGATGCTGGGAAAGACTGAAGGCAAAAGGAGAAGGGGACGACAGAGGATGAGATGGCTAGATAGCATCACCGATGCAATGAATATGAACTTGAGCACACTCCGGGAGAGAGCGCAGGACAGGAAGGCCTGGCGTGCTATGGTCCATGGGGTCACGAAGAGTCGGACAGGACTGAACAACTGAACAACAACAAATCAAGTGGAGAAGAGACTTTAGTTTCTTTACAGAGAAACTAAAGAACATCAAAGAAGTACAACCTCACAATAGCGATCTAGGAAAGCCTCAGAGCTTTAGGGTGAGTTACCACAGTTAGCCTTTAACCCTTTCACTGCAGGTAAGCGAGATTTACTGGGCCGCGGTGGCTTAGTGGTTAAGACACTGAACTGCAGACTGGAAGGTCGGCAGGTCAGCAGTTCGAGACCCGAGTGCTGCGTGACGGAGTGAGCTCCCGTCTTCAGTCCCAGCTCCTGCCAACCTAGCAGTTTGAAAGCAAGAAATTGCAAGTAGATAAATAGGTACCGCCTCGGCGGGAAAGGTAACAGCGTGCACCTTGGTGTTCAGTCATGCCGGCCACATGACCATGGAAGCGTCTTCGGACAGCGCTGGCTCTTCGGCTTAGAAACGGGGATGAGCACCGCACCCTAGAGTCGGACACGACTGGTTGGGGACACCTTTACCTTTTTACCTTTAAGCGAGATTTATTTCTTACTTCTGAGTAAACACACACAGAAGGGGGGTATGTTAAAGATTGAAAGCAGGCTAAAGTGATTGAGTATCCCCACTACTGTGGTAATGTGAGGGGTCGCTGCAGTGTTCCTGGGGATTTTCTCAATGGGAATGGGAAAAATTGCTTCCACTGGGGAAACAAGGGGGGATGGGCAAAGTCCCCCAGGAAAGAACTACTCCACCTGATGGTTCCAGCACCCCAAGTAATATGAAATCAATGGGTCTGCGCATTTAGTCCTGTCACTATTGTGCTACTGTGGTTTTAGAGGGGAAATAAATGTTTTAAAATGCGGGGGTGGACACAGGATGGGGAGGGAAGGGGCGCTAACACACACACTGGCAAGAGAAAGCAGAAGGAGCGGAACAAGGTAAGAGTGGGAGGGTGGGAACAGACTTTCTAAATGATGACGTGGACAAGACTCCACCCAGTAGCCATCCAAACAATTCGCAATACACTGCTGTGTGACCTGCTGAGAGCCCCAGGCTAGCTTTGGGATAATCTGGGGCTGTGTGACCTGCTGAGACCCCACCACACACTCCAGCCCTTGCCCAAGAATGGAATATTAAGAGTTCAGCTGGAAATGATGCAATGCAGTGTGGTTCAGGGAGGTTTTTTAAACAAACAAAGGTTTTACCATGGCCTCCTATAGGCAAGATGGAACCACACCTTGCCATAAAGAAGCATTCAACTACACTTAACCACTCAGTCAGTTCCCCCTGGCTGCTTTTATAAGCTGGGAAGGGCAAGGGTCCAGCACACAAGTGGTAGGCCTCACTTCCCCAAGGATCCTGTCCACATCTTTGCACTGTGCAACTTGAAAAGTACCCATTGTAACTGGACAAGCAGGGACCAAGGTGACATTCACCAGATCTGTATCAACTATGGCATCCAAGTCAGCATGGATATGATACATTTTATCTGCAAAGTGTCAGAGAAATTGGTCACAGCAGGCTATCAAGTGGTCCACCTCTTCTTCTTGTGGGCAAGAGTATAATAGGCCCCTGACCACCCAAAAAAGCTCTGGTAGGTGACTCTGTGCAGATGCAGTGGTGGCAGAAAAGTGTGTTTTCTTCAACGCCCCCATTGCCATGGAGTAGGCTTTCAAATGAACTCTAGTCCATGTTAGATCGGACTCGTTCCAAGTTTCCGCCAACATCATTCTAGTCAATGTCCCACTCGTTTCATTGCTCACAGCACACTGGAACACCAGTGGACTCTTTTGGCTCCACTCTGTGGGAGAGTACACTCAGAGGCAATCAGGTCAACCACCCAGGCCGTTTCTCTGTTCCAGAGATCAACCAGGGCTTCAACAGAATCACCTGCCAAGGTGACAGAAAAATCCCCAAGAGCCATCAATAAACCATCAAGATCATCAGTGTCCTGGGGCAGACCATCTTAATCTTGCCCCCATCCCACCCCTGCAGAGGCTCTGAGGGGGTGTTTCCATCAGTGATTTACTCCAAGCCGGCTGCGTGTTGAGGTTGTTAGGGATACATGCTGTCATGGCCACCCAGCAGCCACCCTGGCGCTTATCAGGGAAAAACCGGATTTCCTGAGATTGCTTAAAGTCCGATTCTTTTCCTTAAGCTGGGTTCTCCTTGGTATAGCTGCTGTGTGACCCAACCCCTGCATTGACCTCGGGTATGCTAGCCCAGCCCAGGGTGTGCCTTTCACCGTGACCCCAGTCAAGGGGTGTTTCCTCCCATTGTACTGAATGAGGCTTCCCCACTCAATGCCCACAGAAATAACAGAGAAGGCCCCTCAACTGACAGGGCACATTCTAAAGCCCAATTCTTTAAGTGCAATTAAGCGTGAATTCGAGGCTCCGATTCATTGCCTTAGGACGTAACTACTTCACAGCTTCGTTATAGATATCCTGTGGGTTACATTGGGGGCTGGTTTCTGTCTTTGTGTTTACTGCTCTCTTTCCCACATCAAACCCATTAGTGTCTCCTCAGAAGTAACTCCCATTGTGGTCAATGAGGTCCTGCAGGTTAAAATGGGAGCTGGTTTCTGTCTTTGTGTTCTCCCCCGCCCTTTCTCAGCACTAGCATATGTGTGTCTACTCGGAACTAAATCCCATTGTGCTCAATAAGGCTTGCTCCTGAAATGCAAGTGCATCTGAGCTTTCAGGGGAAAGGAGAAATGGGGGAGAGGGGGGAAGCCTCTCTTATTGGTTGAGCAGCCCCCACCAGTCAGATGACATTCACTCCAGCCCCCACCCCCACCAGGAATATGTTCTGTGAAGTGATTTTTACTGGTCCAGAGAATCTGCTCATGAAGCCCTGCTCACAGCAAAGCTGATTCCTTTTTAAAAATCCAGTACTCCTCCATTAGCTTCTCCTTCCGTTGTTGTGGAAACAGGGCCCCAGTCCCAGCAAGTTTAAAACCCACCAGGTTTTTATTCTTTTCCTAATTAGTCCGAACACAGAATTTGCCTTTTTCACAGCAGCCGCACACTCTGTCAACATTTTCACTGAGCTGTCCATCACAATGCCAATAGCTCTTTCTTGGTTGGTCACTGCTAGCTCAGATCCTATCAGCATATATGTGCATCATTTTACACTTGCTTACACTGAACTGCATTTGCCATTTTAATGCCCATTCTCCTAGTTCCTTTTGGAGCTCTTCACAATCCCTTTTTGTTTTAACCTCTCTAAATAGTTTGTTATCATCAGCAAACTTGGTCATCTCACTGTTCACTCCTAATTCTAGATTATTTATGAACAAGTTAAAAAGCACTGGTCCCAATACAGATTCTTGTGGGACCCCACTTCTTAAAATCCTCCATTGCAAGAATTGATCATTTATTCCTACTCTCTGCTTTCTGTTCTTTAGCCAGTTACCAAGCCATACGAGCACCTCTTCTCTTATCCCATGACTGCTACATTTGGTAAGGAGCGTTTGATAATTAAAAGGCTAGTGAGTCAGGACCTACCTTTTTGGAAACCATGCTGATTATTTTTCAACAGGACATGCCCTTCTATATGCTTGACAATTTTATCTTTACTAACGCTTTCTACCAATGTACCTGGAAGAGACATTAACCTAACCACAATTTATATTACAACTGGATCATTTTTTTGCAATGTAAATTGCAGGCCCCAGGGCCCCAACCCAGATAGGAGCCACAGTGGAGGGCAAAGGGTTAAAGTCCCCTACCTTCCCATGCTGAGATCCCAATCCATGTAGTAATCTGTAGTTTGATGATGAGAAGTCACATTCCGTAACTAAAGAAATAGGCATTGCACATAGAATCTGCTAGATTCCCTCTGCAAAATGCAAACCTTCCACAAACACTGGAGTACTGGCAACATTCTAGGTTCACTACATACCTTTCTCAACTGTAGCCCGATCGGCTTTAACAGGGTAGGAAAATGTGTATAGCTTTTGAACTACTGCTCAGAACTTCATCCAACAATTGAAGATTGCCCTTTCAAGAGTCCCAAATAAAGTCTATCAGTAGTTTTCATCCAAATGTGAAAACATATGACATAAAAAAAAATTGGAGAAAAGGGGGTAAATCTGTCCATTTCTAGCACTTTTTAACTTGCTGCAGTTTGGTGAATTTTAACACATCAGTTTGAAATTTGGCAGTACCAATTTGGCAGTACCAACCCCAGTACCAATTCTGTCTGCATACCTACTCAAGCAAAAGTATTACAAGATCGAATAATGTTAGCCACATCAAGGGTTCATTCACCTGCTTATCTTCCAATGTGATATATGCCATCATCTGCCACACATACGTATGTACACAAACACCAGCTTCATGGATAAGTGGACTCTAGTTCATGAAAGCTTAGGACATGATACATTTATTAGTCTTTAACAAACCAAGTTCCCTGCTTACTGGGGAACCACCATTGCGGGCACACATGGGTATGGCGGTGGGAAAGAAAGGGAGCCAGCAGGATCTAGTGCCTGCGCAGCAACGGCGACACCTCGCAGCAGCCCAATAGCACCAAGCCAATGGAAAGGTTGATTGGCTCAGCAGGGGTAGGGCTGTGGGGAGGCAAACTGAGTGGGAGCCACTGCAGGTGGCTCCCCCTCCAGTCCTCCTAAAGCCCAGAAGAGCGGGGCTTTGTGGGTCACCGACTTCAAAGGAGACCATGCAGAGAAGGAGGAAGCAGCACTGGCAAAGACTGCAACAGAGAAGCCTGGCCAGCAGCAGACCAGCCAGCAGCTGAGCATCAATGGGGGCAGAAGTTGGGAAGGAGCAGGAGCAGCGCCAACAGCAGGTGGCACAATAAACCTCCAAGGGCTGATCTGACGCTTGTGCTATTTTTTCCCCTTCTTGTGGCCTAGGGAGGTTGGTAGTTGAGAGAAGCATGGTGCTGGTGATCTGGGGAGGGGGGGAAAGAAGCATGTGCCCCCCCACGGGGAGTCTGGAGCAGCAAGTGGGAGCATGGTGTTGGCAGCCCGGTGGGTGGAATGGAGCATCTCCCCATGTCCCCCCGCAGGTGTGTGCACACTGGGGAGGGTGTGAGGGGCAGCAGTTTGGCTGGCTGTGGTGAGGCGTAGCATTCCTCTTCTCCCACACCCCCTAGGTGAAGGCAGGCCACAACAGGGAGGGAATGGTGGCAACAACTGATACGTGAGGCCCAAAGGGCAGGGGTGCAAGGCTGCCAGTATGTTCCCATCACCCCCCACCCCACTACAGGGCAAGGACAGCAGGACCTGAGGGTAAGGCTGAAGTGGCTCAACAGGCCCCCAGAGCACAGCAAAGAGAGAGGGCTAGGAATAGCTGCCTTCCTCCATGGTCAGGAGGGCACATGGCTCAGGGATAAGAGCACAGGCCTTATAGGTAAGGCCCAGGCACCATCCTCAACAGGCCTAGTCTCTACATCCATCCCACCTACCCCCACTCCCACCCTCCATCCAGCATAATTTCAGGAAGAGCACAAGCAGGTAGGGGCTACAATATATATGCACACACAAATATAAATGCATAACGGACAAGGCCAAAAAAACTGGTAAAAATAAATGTAGGAATGAATGAATTAATTAATTAATGGCTCCAGCCAAGCTTCACCCAAAAGGTACCCTGGAGCTATAACAACATGTAAATAACGGTAACAACAATAATACAGAAAATAATAATAATACGAACATAAGAAGCTGCCTTATGCGGAGTCAGAACATTGGTCCATCTAGCTCAGTATTGTTGACACTGACTGGCAGCAGCTTCCCAGAATTTCAGGCAGAAATTTTTCAAGCCCTGCCTGGAGACGCCGGGGATTGAACTTGGGACCTTCTGCATGCAAAATATGTGCTCTGCCACTAAGCCACAGCCCTTCCCTTTATAATGACAATGATAAAAGAAAGAAAGAAAGAAAGAAAGAAAGAAAGAAAGAAAGAAAGAAAGAAAGACGTACCAGTAGGTATAGTTAGGCATATCTGGTGGAGATTCGGAGATTATAACCGCCAAGGGAAGCAACTGATGAGTACAGCGTGGGTGCGCTGGGGAACAGTACATGAGGGCAACACAGTTTTGCATGCACAGATCCCAGGTTCATCTCTAGTCCCCCCACCCAAAAAAGCAGAGGTATGTCCTTAGGCAGGAAGCAGGGTCTGGGGGACAGGAACACCCAAGGAACAACTGGTTAGAGTGAAGGCACCAGACCCTCATGTTATTTTCTCTCTGAGTATTTACTCAACAGAATGCTGCCAAAGAAATCAAGCTTGGGGGGCCTAGAGTGGCACCATACTTCCCACCTCACACCAGGGGCATAAGGAGCAGAAGGTCCAGCTCCAAGCCCCCAGCAACAGTGAACCCAAAGAGGAGCAAAGCGAGCAGTGTTCGACATAATGTGCAGGGGCAGGACAACAATGCTCTGATGAAAGGCCTAGCACAGGCTCTGAATCACTTAAATGAGCACATGGAACAGATGGCAACAAGGGTACCTACCAATCAGCCCACAAGGGCAACATGGCCTTCTGCACCAAGCAGTGCAACAGCACAGCCCAATGCAAATAGGCCAAGGGGAGGACCCCAGGTAACAGTAGAAGATTCAAGTGAGGAAGAGACTCCCACCACCTCCAGGGTGGGCAGGGCCAAGGCCAGGAAATCCCAGAAGAGTTGAGAAGACAAGAAAGCGCCAAGAAGCACAGACAGTAGGGGAGACAGACAGTAGGGGAACGTCAAGTAAGTCTTCTTCATCAGAGGATGGACCCCCAACATCAGCCAGGGATTACTGGGCAGCAGGGGCTTATACTCCTGGCCTCCCGGAGTTGGCATTGTGCTGCAGGGCAAAGAATGCAAGGGAAAAGGTAAATCCTGGGGAGGTGTGGGCAACGGGAGAGAGAGAGCAGCTCAGATAACAGTGTCAGGGTGGACACTAAGCCCATAGAATCCCAGAGTAGTTCTGATTCTGAGGAAGAGCAGCTGCTCCTGGGAGAGGAGCGCGCTCATCCTTCCCAGGGCCAACAGCTGGCAGGGATTCCTCCCACCGGCATTCCTAGCATAGATAGCAGTCCCGGGATTGAGAGAGCATGGGAAGCAGATTTGCTGGACGCGCGACACCGATGCAGGGAGCGGCGCCAAATGGAGGGCGCGGAAAGGAGGCGTAGTGCCCGGTTGGCACGCAAACAATGGTTGTGCCCAGAGGATCCAAGGGAAAAGGGGAGGGACTCTCCCTAGCCCATAGGTTCAGGGTCTGCCAGTGATTCTCCTTCAAACGGGGACCAACTGTTCCAACTTAGGGCATAGGTACTCTGCTGCTCATATCTAGTTGCTAACAGTAGGGTTGTTAAGTTGTAAAAGAGGAATAAAGCTTTGAAAAGAATCCCTTTGTCTGTGTCTGGACTTGGCTACTGGATTAGACTGAGAGAGGCCTCCAAGGAGCCCTTGATAAAGATCCCATTGCCCCTACATATGGGGACAATGAAGATCCCCCCAGCATTCACCTCTCGTGAGATGTGAGGGAGCACATTTTGTATGGGGATTATGTAGATACATTCCCCCTGTTAAAACATGAAATGGAGGAAGGAATAAGTGAGGCAAAAGGGAAGAAGGGCAGCAAGGTGCAGAGAAGAATTGAAGGGGTGTGGCCTGAGTACTCCCAGTGGGTGTGTGGGCAGGAAGTCACGTCTCTAATCTGTCCTCCCGGGAGACAGCATACCTGGCGAGTCCACTGGTCTTCGTTGCCTCTGGTTTCATCGCCTCTGTTTGACTGACCTTCAGCCTCTTGCTCACTCTCATGTAGGTTCCCCTGTGATTCTTCCTCTGCAGGCTGTCCTCCAGACTCATCCTCAAGTACTTGGAATCGGTTCCACAGCTCCACTGCTTCCACTGGTGCAGAGTGGCATCTAGTTCTTCTGTTCCAAACTGCCACCCTTTTCTAAGGAGTATCCTCTACTGCATTTTTCCTCACCTCAGCATTTCCCACTTCTGCCTCAGCTTGCTGTTGCTCTTCAAGCTCCTGGTCTTCACTTTGCTGCTGTAGTTCTACCATTCTGTCCAAGAACGCTTTGTGTTCTCTTATTCCCTGGAGGGTACACAGTCACTACTCATAAAGCCCACTGACAGGTATCCCTTTCTTCTCATCCATGTGGGAACAAATGATACTGCCAAGCAGAGCTACGAAGAGATCACATCAGACTTTGAAGCTTTGGGAGGAAACTCAAGAAATGTGGGGCCCAGATAGTTTTCTCATCCATCCCAGTAGATGGAAGAGGGATAGAAAGGGAAAGAAAAATACTCTGGGTGAATGACTGGCTACGAAGGTGGTGCCGATGAGAGAGATTTGGATTCTGGGACCATGGGCTATGCTCTGGTCCCAGAATGTGGGAATGCTGTGGACATAATATACCTCGACTTCAGCAAAGCTTTTGACAAAATGCCCTATGATATCCTGATTAGCAAACTAGGTAAAAGTGGGCTAGATGAAACAACTCTCAGGTGGATCCATAGTGGGTACAGAATCAGACTCAAAGAGTGCTGATCAATGGGATCTTCTCAAACTGGGGAGAGGTAACAAGCGGGGTACCGCAGGGCTCAGTCCTGGGCCCAGTGCTCTTCAACATTTGTATTAATGACTTGGAGGAGGAGGTGCAGGGAATGCTGATCAAATTTGCAGATGACACAAAATGGGCCGGATAGCTAATACCTTGGAAGACTGAAACAAAATTCAAAGTGATCTTGATAGGCTGGAGTGCTGGGCAGAAAACAACAGAATGACATTTAGTAGGGATAAATGCCAAGTTCTGCACCTAGGAAAAAGAAACCA
This sequence comes from Heloderma suspectum, assembly GCF_057233095.1. NCBI lineage: Eukaryota > Metazoa > Chordata > Lepidosauria > Squamata > Helodermatidae > Heloderma > Heloderma suspectum. The sequence continues at coordinate 125,159,575 of NC_139462.1, read as the reverse complement.
AATGCACAGTTACAAGATGGGGGATACGTGGCTCAACAACACCACAAGCGAGAAAGAATTGTTGTTGATCACAAGCTGAATATGAGCCAACAAATCTCCATCAAAGATGTCATACCACCAGAGCTCTGCTCAGTTTGGTATGCTTCATTTGACCAAGCGGTAAACATAATAAGATCCTGTGGGATGGGTGCCCTGATGGCCAAGTACGATATACAGTCAGCCTTCAGGCTGCTACCAGTGCAGCCATGGGACTTCAACTGGCTAAGGTTTCAAGTTTGATGGCCAGTGGTTTGTGGACAAGGCCATGCCACTGGGGTGCTCAGTAGCCTATGTAGCATTCAAAACATTTAGTACCTTGGGCAGTTAAAGTCAGTGTAGGTCGCCCTCAGGTCATGAACTATCTGGATGATTTCCTCTTCGCTGAGTCTGCAAACATGGGTGAGTGCCAGGTTTTCCTACAACCCTATCAGGGCCTGGCTCAAGAGTTAGGGGCCCCACTGGCACAGGATAAAACTGAAGGACTGGCCACAAAATGGTTCTACTTAGGCATGCAGCGGGAAGCAGTAACTGGCACTTCCTGCCTGCCACCAGAAACGGTGGCTGCCCTGCAGCACATGATCAAGCTACTGCTTCAGCACCAAAAATGCACCTTGAGGAAAATACAGGCCCTCCTGGGCTACATCAATTTCGCATGTAGAGTAATTTTGCCTGGCAGAGCCTTCCATGCCTGCCTGGCAAGGTCAACAAGCCAGAATCCCATCACCACACCATCATCTTAGAATAACAAAGGGCATGGAAGGAGGACTTGAGTGTTTGGTTGAGCTTCTTGTCCGAGTGCAATGGCATACCATTCTGGCAAGATCATCTTGAGGTGGGAGTGCAGTTACAAATTCAATCAGATGCTTCAGGGAGCTTGGGATTCAGGGTCTTCTTCCAAGGGTGTTGGTGTGCAAGAAGATGGCCAACCAACTGGCATGATGCAGGCATCACACGAGACCTCACTTTTCTGAAGTTTTTTTCCCATTCTGGTGGCAGTGTATATCTAGAAAGAAAGATTCAGGGACAAACAGAACAGGTGCACTCCTGGTGCGACAATCAAGCGGTACTCAGAGTCATTAACAGCCAGATGTCACGCTCAGACAGAGTCATGAGGCTAGTCAGGAAATTTGTGCTTGTTGGCCAGTATCATGTTGTCAGCATGACGTGTCCCGGGCATGGATGACAAGATTGCAGATGCCCTGTCTCGGTTCCAGGAGGAGAGATTCCGGTCATTGGCAGCAGAGGTGAGAATCAGTCCAGACCCATTCCCGGAGCAGCCGTGGGCATTTGGGAGTGAGAAATATTGCAGGGAGTATTTAACTCGGTCTCAAAATCTACAGTGTGCTCAGACACATTGGCAGCCAACACATTTAACGCCTTTGCCATCAGTAAGGGAGAACAGGGCATCTGGCCCCCATCCGAAGCAATGGTCCTACAATATCTGGCATCCCTACGAGACCAGATCCTTGCACCCCAAAGCCAGGACCACAGGTCTGTCCTTGATACATCAGGACCCAACACCACTGAGCAGATACCAACTAGTGAGCATACTGCAGGCTGGTATCAGTGCCTCGGGCCTCCCACCTCATGAGTTCAGCTCACATTCCTTCAGGATTGGGGCAACCACAACCACGGTCAAGTGCAGTATGCTGGAGACTAGAATGCAATTGGCAGTTGGAAGGCATTCGCCTTAAGATCCTACATTCAAGTAAAGGCATCTTATTGATTGTATCTGTCTTACAGCTGCAGAGAATAGAGCCACATCAGTCTGGACCTGCGGGCACTGCATCATACGGCATCGTGCACCGGGCGCAGCAGCATGCATCATGGAATGGCCCAGGCATTGGTTCAGGCCTGAACTGAGGAGTGAGACTGACCTGGCTGCGCAGGAGGGGTCGGCTCTAGGACAGACAGAAACCAGTAGTGTAAGGGCACGCTGCAAGGCATAGCTACCCTGATGCCATCATCATTCAACTGGGAGAAAATGATCTGGGGGCAAGTAAAGGGCTTGATTTGATCCACGCATCTCGGAGAGACATCCTTGAAGTGCATCATCATCAGCCAGGTGTAACCATAATACTGTCAAAACTGCTGGGAAGATGTGTCTGGAGGTGGGCCGATGAAGTAAAATGAACAAGGCCATGCAGTGTTTCATGGAAACCCAGGGTGGGCGGGTCATTAGGCACCGCAGCTAGGGATGTCGGAGAATTTCTCCACGAATCTCCGGGAGGCCGAATGCCAACGCATTCGGCCCCCCAAAATTGGTGGGGAAATTCTCCGGCCCCCCCGCCCCCCCCAGGATGGGACTTACCTCGCGCGAATGTCGCTCGTGGCGGCGGGTCCCGGCAGCGTTTCGGCGGCGTTTCAGCCATTTCCAAGTAAAGTGTAAAAAACAAACAAACACGTGATAGGCTACATAAAGATTTACGTAGCCTATCACGGCTAGATTTTCAAAGTCAGCCGTGATAGGCTACATAAATCTTTACATAGCCTATCACGGCTGACTGAAAAAAAAAAAAGCACGTATGCAAATGGCGGCGCCCATGGGCGCCGCCATTTGCTTTCCTTATTTGGGCACAGGTAGTCTACGTAAAGATTTACGTAGACTATGGCGAAAATAAGGGCAACGCAAATACGCGTTGCCCTTATTTTCGCCGTAGTCTACGTAAATCTTTACGTAGACTACCTGTGCCCAAATAAGGAATGCAAATAAGGAATGCAAATAAGGAATGCAAATTTGCATATGTGCTTTTTTTTTTCAGTCAGCCGTGATAGGCTACGTAAAGATTTACGTAGCCTATCACAGCTGACTTTGAAAATCTAGCCGTGATAGGCTACGTAAATCTTTACGTAGCCTATCACGTTTTTTGTTTTTTTATACACTTTACTTTTTTCTTTTGCGGCCGGGGAGACAGGGCGCTCCCCCCCCCCGGCCAGAATTTCGGCAGGGAGGGATGGGGCGCCTCCCCACCCACCAAGAATTTCGGGGGGAGAACCGGAGCGCCTCCCCCCCCCCGAAAAAAGCTCCGGGACCAGGTAAGGGACTTTCGCCCATCCCTAAGTCCGCAGCATTGCATTTGGCTGGGAGAAGCTGTACAGCGGGCACCTCTCTAACATGGGCTCTGGTTAGATGGCATCTGATATGGCATCAAACATTGGGTACAGCTGGAATAGGTTGGCAGCAAGGCGGGGGGAGTGCTCTTATGGCATGATAGGCATTGAGCTAGATCAATTTGGGAGGGAGAGCAAGATTGGGCTCCCCCCCCCTGCACGGTGGGATCCCCTTAAGGGATCTGGTTGGGTGTGGCACCAAGCTCAGGCCAGCATGGTGGCTGCAAGCGTGCCACATCCAGGGTGGAGGGAAAGGGGCTCACGTTAGTGGTCTGTGCTGTGGTGGGCCTCTGACCCTTCCATCCACCACCACCACTCCTGGCAGGTGGGCTAGCTAGGAAGGAAAATTGGACAGCAGCCAGGCTGCCTGATGGTGGGATCCATTCCCTGTGCCTCCATCAATCCTATTCAAAACTAACAAAGCTGTGGCCAATTTAATAACCCATTTAAGTTGGTTCTCTGGTTTTTTCCTTTCATCTGCTGCACAGACACAATTAGACGCTGTGACACACAAAGATTCTTTGTTGTTTTTGGAAGTCTGAACATTCTGAAAACCATAGAACAGCTACTGGTGGGCCTGTTTGCATGATCATAGACGGGAAAATAAGCCATGGTGGCTTATTCCTCCCACCATGCATGCCGGGGCGATGTGAATAATTACCCTCGCCAGTGCAGCTTGCCATATCACATGAACAAGGGGGCTTGTTGCCATGGTTAACAAGCCACCCCAGAAACCTAAAAGAGTCCATGGGTTCTGAGTGACTTGTTAACCATGGCAACAAACCACCCCAGAAACCTAAAAGAGTCCATGGGTTCTGAGTGACTTGTTAGCCATGGCAACAAACCACCCTCTCTGGATTTGCATGACATGGGAAGCTGTGCTGGTGAGGGTAATTATGCAAATCCCCCCAGCTCATGACCAACATGCACGGTGGGGGAAATAAGCCACCATGGCTTATTTCCCCCTCCATGATCATGAGAACCCAGTGTATCAAGTACATCCCATGGTACAAGCCCTTACTTAGGGCTTGTTGGAGAATTCCAAAATGGATACAAATGACTTCATATTTCTATTAATCTGACCCATGGATTCCACAGTGGACTGGCATCTTCTGAACTGCATAGATTCTGTGGGCTTGCAGACTATTTTTTAATTTTCTGGAATTGTACACAAATTTAGTCATAATATGAAAGTTACTGGAAAATATGTGAATATATATGCAATTGTTTAAGAAATCACAACATTTTATACATCTCTGATCTCTTTTTAGCCTCCACTTTGTAGCATTCTTTTTTGTGCACTCTGCTCTTTGACTGTACACTGAGCTAAGAAAAATATGCAAAATGTTACATACCAACGAAAGTTATGTCAATTGTGGCCAACTTTTTTGCATACTTTTCTGAATGGGAATGAAAATCTGATTCTGTCAATGAGCAGATGACAGAATGAAAGAAGCCCGGCAATCCGCACAAGACACACAGAATGGATTGAACAGAATCTGTACATCCCTAACCTTGGCAGGCATCATTCAGTAGATGTGTTGGGACCAGATCCACAGTTAATATCCTTTGACTTCATCTGCTCAATAATCTGCATCCACAATGGGGTAGACAGTTCCAAGTCTTCAGTTCTAAGAAGTCTCAAAATGGAAGAAATATTTAACAAGAAAATGTGGGGCTGCATTTCTGAAGTATAGGAAGAAAGCAGAAGCTTCCAGTGAGGAGGAGTAGACAGTGTTGGATGCAAAGCAGAAAATCCTCCCCTCTCAGGTTCCAGACCCATGTGCAAAGGCTTGGAAGTCTCAAACTGCAGGGCGAGTGAGGACAGCTTGGAGGGAAAATTCCAAGGGGAAAGCAGCAGATACTGGATTTTGACACCACCACCCCTCGCCACTTGTCTACTAAAAACCATCTCCTTTTCAAAGCTCATTTTCCCAAGAGAAATTGACTATTGTTTAGTTATATGCATTTGTCTGAATTGTGTAGTTCTGCTATTAAGCTGCAAAGAATGGTGGCTCAAAATCCCCACTCAGGTGCAAATTAGACATGGCATGCAGACACATGCATCTTAACTCCACCCACCCAATTTTCTTTTATAAACTGAAATCAGATGCGGAAGACTTCCAGTTTGACAGATGACTGGTATGAGGTAAGGGAGAAGGGGCTCCTTAACCTTTCCCCTGCTGATAGTTTTGGGCTCAAAATTGCCCTCAGCTCCTTTTGTCCCCCAGAAACCTGAATTATTCCCCTTTGGGTTGAAAAGCAGGTGTGTAGAAAGGCATAAGATCTGCTCAATGGCAGACTTATCACATCTGAAACATCCCCCCAAATATACAAGTTCTGTCTAACAGAAAGGGATGAGAAACATCCCCTCAGTTCTCAGCTTTCAATTCTACTTTCCTGGGTTGGAAATGTGTTGATCAATCTCCTTTTAATCTCCCCCTACTTACTTGACAGAATAAAAGTGGGGCTCTCTTCGTATGAAATGTTGTCTACCACTGCATCTTGCAAGTAAGCTTCTTAATTCTTTGCAAGTTGTCTAGTATTTGTTTTTTTATTTCTTTTCAATGCGACTTGTTTGCTCTCTCCCTTTTCCCTTTAATTTTAATAAAAGTTTCTTAATTGGAATCTGGGGTTTGATTGCCTACTTTGATTACCCAAGGTACAGTCTCTATGCTAGACTGCTTGTCATTCCATCTACATGCTCTGGTCTACATCTAAATAAGGGCACACAGCAATGGGGAGAGTTTGTTCTTTCCAGATACAATGCCCCACATTTGGGGGTTCCTTTCTTCCTCAGAGCCAAGATATTCAGAAGTGTCACAGCAGTGTTTAAGAAGGAGTGTTGCATGTTGTCCTGCCTTGCAGGACTGTTAGATGCCATCTTCACAGCAGATGGGGGTGGTTTTGAACACAGCAACAGCCACAGGAAACATGTAAGCAGCCTCTCCCTCTTGCCATTCTCTCTCCCAAGCTTGCACCCCCCTGAAGTTGCTTTTAGTTTAAAAAAATGTCAAGGGAAAGATACAAACAACTGTGCTTCACATCTAGTTTGGGCCTCAATCATGAAGCTTACTGAGTAACCTTGGGTCAGTCACACTATTTCCCATCCTGAACTACCTCAGAGGGTTGGTAGGGTAAAATGGCTAAGGGGGGGGGGGACAGCAAAAGCCAGCCTTAGCTCCTTCAAAGAAGGCCAGAAAACCAGAGAGAGAGAGAGAGAGAGAGAGAGAGAGAGAGAACATCTAGATCTTCAGCAAATTCAGAGTCAATGCCTTGTCAACAATTCCTTGGGATGTCTGAGGAATATCTCTATGATAAGAAATGACTACAATAAAACAATGAAAAATGTTAGGAGATGTGATAATGCTGGTGATGTGGTTATGAGCAGAAGCTATGAACATGGAAGTCTCTGGTTCAAATCTCATTTGCCTGTGAACTCAATGAGTTAGCCACACTTTCAGCCTCAGCATGCCTCCCCCAGCAATTTGGCCATAATAATATGTACCTGTCTTAGGAGGCTGCTGTAAGGATCACTGAGATAACTTGCAGAGATGGATGAATCTCTCAGTTTCACTTTCTCCCACACTCAGATTTTTAAAATCTCATTCTTTCCATTCCAAATAGGAAGAAGTTTGCTAGTTTTGGTAAATTCTTTTCAAAATGAACTGAAATTACATTCTCACCCATCCCTAGCTGCCCTATCAGCTTGGACTCCCCTCAGCGCATTCTGAAGCTGCCCTTGCAACTCACAAGGACAAGAAAGCTATTCTGAAAAATGAAATCCAGAGTCTGAAGAGGCATAATCCTCAATACCATATCCTGTGCTACAAGGGGGAAATCATAGGCAATTTGCTAACCTTTTGGAGTATTGCATTTGGTTTTTCTCCAGGTTTCAGTATAACAGGGAGAGCACTTGATCTGCCTTTCCTTACTTTTTCAGGCTTGGTGGCAATCTTCTTCCTGGAGAATGAACATAGAGAAAATCAACTGATCACAGTACAAACACTGTGGGAACATATTATTCTTTGACGTTTATGAACATGAGTTATTTGTGGGGAATTATTTGGACTATCCCTAGTACAAGACTTTTTATAATGCACAAATAATTAAGTAATGAGAGGCAGCAAGAAACAATATCATTTTATTTATTTATTTATTGCATTTATATCCTGCCTTTTTTCCTCTTGCAAGGAACGCAAGGTGGCTTACATGACCCTCCTCCTCTCCATTTTATCCTCACAGCAACAACCCTGTGAGGTAGGTTGGGCTGAGAGTCTGTGACTGGCCCAAAGTCACCCAGTGAGCTTCCATGGCCGAGTGGGGATTAGAACTTGGATCTCCTGTCTCCCAGCCTGTCACTCTCACCACTACACTACACTGGCTTCTAATTTCATTTAGAAGATGACTTGGCATGCGTAATATCTCACAGGTCCAAGCACTCAGGCTGTTGGCTGATAGGTCCCAGAGACCTGTGCTTCAACAGCCACATGTGCATCCCAGTGGGCTCCTGCCCTTCGTCACTTGCCACACATGTGCTGGTCCCTTTGCCCAAGGCACGTTGTGGCTTGAAAGGGGCTGGCGTTATGGTTGGAAAAATGACCTCTCAGCTTTTGTGTGTCTGGTTCAACCATAAGTCACGAACCACCGTAGGTTTTGCCACTGATATCACAGGTTTTGTTAGTAAAGTGTTAGACATGTCCTTGGTGCCCCCCTCTTGCTTCACCCCTGCCTCCCCACAAGTATTGCAACATGGATGTAAGCGCACAACGGGGTGTGGAGACTCTGGTGCTTATCAACACTGGAGTTGTAAGAGAAGATTTCCCCACATTTAGAGCATTTCTACATTTTACGTGTCTTCTGGAGTGTACAGTGGCTAAGGAAACGGGCAGGTATAGGGGAGGGAAAGTATAAAAGTATAGGGGAGGGAAGTTGGGTACAAGTGGTGGTCTGAAGAAGCCTGTGGTGGGCAGGAACGGACCGTGGCAGCTGGGTGTGAGGAGCTTCTGTTCGCAGCTTCCCAGCCCCTTGCAGTGTCTGGCTATCAGTATGCCAGAAGTGGCAGGAGGGCACATCTGCTGTGGCTCACCCTGGAATACCAGGCACCAGCCACAATTCAGAAGGCCGGAGAAGCCACCAAGTCTGGGAGCAGGGAAGTTGGGCACAAGTGGTGGTCAAGGAAGAACATCTGTCACTGGCAACCGAAGACCTTCCAGAAGCCTTGACTGTGACTAGTATGCTTTCCAGTATCATCAGATTATCATACTGATTAAAACCTGCCTGGTTGCTCTTCCCATCACCTCTTCATGCCAAGCACCATGCAACAGCAGTCTGTTCTTTCTTAGCCACAAACAGAATGTGTGCACCTTTAAATGTGTCGGAAGTCGCTTGCGTACAGATAGGTGGTTGACATTGCACACTAGCCAGCACCCCTCTGCTTGGTTGCACCAAGTGACATAGTGACCAGGGGTGGCTGTTTGCTGGAGATGAAATTCTGCTGCCAGTGTGGTAAACAGTGTGCCTGGGGTGGGGGGCTGGTGGTGGGGGCTCCAGGCTGGGAACAGTGGTTTGGGGAGGAGCTCATGCCTGGCTTTGCTGGGTGGGGGATCGTGCTAGGGGTGGGTGTCTGGTGTTGGGGCTCATGCCAGGGGTGGGGGTCTGGGGGGAGCTTGGTTGGTGGCTCCAGGCTGGGGGGGGGCACTGAAGGGGCAGTTTGAGGGGCTTTGTACCTAGGTCTCTGGATTGGGAGCATATGCCTGAGTCTGCACAGCCGGGGGGTAATGTTTGGGGTGGGGGTGATGTTTGAGAAGGGGGTGATGCCTGGGGTGGGGCCTCAAGGGGGTGAAATATGGGGTAGGGGCTCAGGGCCATGGGGCGGGTGCACCAGTATAGGAGTGATAGTTCATGGGGATTTGGGGGATGGGGGGGAGGGTGTGCCTGGCTTCTGACCCCATGCCCCACTACCAGACATCACCCCACCCCTGAGAGCTCACCATGCAGACCCAGGCACAAGCTCACCCAACTGTTCTCCAAACTACCACCCCCCAGCCTGGCAAATTTGGCAGCTTTCCATCCATATTTCACGTGACAGGTGGTTGGTCACACCTTTTCACTTTTTTTCCTGAATTTTCACACTCAGGTTTTTGTTTTTTTACCATAGCCTCTGCACTAGAAGAACTCCCCATGGATCTATACCTCAAAGGGCAACATTAACTTTCATCCATGGGGCCCTACATGGGCGGCTAATCCTTTTCCCCTATAACGTCCCATAATAAGCTTTGTTATGCACCAAACCTAGCTAGTCTGCTAGCAAGTTATGTAGCTATCTACATGCAAAATGTGGAGCAGATTGGACAAAGGGGTGTGTAACTATGCTCTCTAAACTGACTTTTTGTGCCATGGGGAAAACATGCAAAATGGTGTTCCCAATCATAACTATGGGTGGCTTGACCGAGCCACCCACAATCAAGGAACAGTAAAATGGAGTGGCACAATTAATTTACAGCCCAGGGAAAGCTTGGCTGAACAAATGTGTTTTCAGGAGGCCTTTAAAACAGGGGTCCCCAACCCCTGGGCCACGGACCGGTACCGGTCAGTGGCCTGTTAGGAACCGGGCTGTAGGGGTGTGTGAAACCCCCTTACCTTGGGTCCAAGGGGGTCCGTGGGGGGGGAGGCGATCCGACCCTCCCCCCCCGAATCCTCGCCAGCCCTGGCTGGCTTCGCTCCGCGGAGAGTCCGCAGAGCTGCCAGCTGGCTCCGGCCACTGGTGGACTTCTGGCCGCTGGGACGCAAATGGCGTCCGCATAGCAAACGCCATTTGCATCCCTGTTCTTCAAGTAATAGGCTACGTAAATCTTTACGTAGCCTATTACTGCAAAGAACAGGGACGCAAATGGCGTCCGCATAGTGGATGCCATTTGCGTCCCAGTGGCCGGAAGTCCGCCAGCAAAACCATCCCCCCCTGGTCCGTGGAAAAATTGTCTTCCATGAAACTGGTCTCTGGTTAAGCCAAAAAGGTTAAGGACTGCTGCTTAAAAAGATGTCACATTTTCTGCCTCCCGAACTACACGAGGGTTTTCCAAATGGTGGGTGCTGCTACAGAGAAGGCCTGCTGTCTGGGTACTTCATAGCAACACTATTCATTTTGGAATGTCCAGCAAGGCCTCCTCTGCTGATCTTAAAGGTCACCTGGGTATGTATAAGGGAAGGCGGTCTGCTAGATATCCTGGTCCCAGGTTGTTTAGGGCTTTCTATGACAATAACATAACCTTGTATGTGGCTCAGTAGCTAATAGGCAGCCAGTGCAGATTTTTTAGCACAGGTGTTATGTGAGCATAGCTAGGTGTGCCAGTGAGCATCCTAGCTGCTGCATTCTGCACTAGCTGCAGCTTCTGAACCCATGAGGGCAGCCCCACATGGAGTGCATTGCAATGTCTAATCGTGAGGTTACCAGTGCATGGATCACCATGGCTAAGCTATCCCTATCCATGAACAGGCGTAGCTGGTGTACCAACCGAAGTTGGTAATGGGCTACCAAGGCCACCTGGGCCTCAGGAGAAGGTCATGGAATCTATGATTCTATGACCTGCTCGTTCAGAGGGAGTGCAACCCCATCCAGAACAGGCAAACACCCCAATTCTGGACCTGGGAACTGCCAATCCATAGGGTCCCTGAATTATCTGGATTCAGCTTCAATTTATTGGCCCTCATCCAAGCCATAACTGCATTCAGAACAAGCATGGCCTCTCCCAGTTCAGATGTCACAGAGAAATAGAGCTGGGTGTCATCAGCATACTGGTGATACCTTGCTCCATATCTCCTGATAACCACTCCCAATGGCTTCATATAGATATTAAATAACATTGAGGACAGGATGGTGCCCTGTAGCACCCCACAATACAACTCCATGGGGCTGCAGTCCAGTCACCCAATGCTATTATCTGGAACTGACCCCGCAAGAATGAGTCAAACCACTGGAGAAGAGTGTCTCCAAATCTCAACTCATAGAGGTGGTCCAGGAGGATACCATGGTCGATGGTATCAAAAGCCACTGAGAGATCGAGAAAAAGTAATATTTAGGGATGTACGGATTGTGTGAAATCCGTTCCGTCTGCATTTCACAGATTGTCAGGCATCTTTCATTCCACAGCCTGCACATAGACAGAATAAAATTTTATAGTTCCCAGATTTGCGCAAATGCGCATTTGAGCAAAATGACATGTGCGAAAATGTGAAAATTGCCCCCAAATGCACCAAATTTCCCCCAAATCTGCATTTTCATGCTTTAGCCTATGGGGATATTCACATTTTTGGCTAGGTTTTTTTGCGTACTTTTCAACGATGAAATTTGCACAAAATCGGGAAAGTCAGGAAAACGATCTACAAGTTGGTGGAATCCACATGACAGGGCAAAGCTGATCTACTGCGGAATCTGTCAACTGGATTCATCAAAATCCAAACTCATTTGATTCTGTTGTGGATTTCTCTGACACCCCTAGTTGCACTCTTCCATCCCTCTCCGAACAAGATCATTCATCAGGGCAACCAAGGCAGATTGTATCCCAAAATCGGGAATGAACCCAGACTGGAATGGATCCAGATCATCAGTTTAATTCAAGACCCCCTGCAGCTGAGACACCACCATTCACTCGAGCACCTTACTCCAAAATAGGGCATTTGCGACCCGACGATAGTTAGCATAGATCTCTGGATCAAAGGAAGGTTTTTTCAGGAGTGGTCGTACCACTGCCTCCTTCAAGGAAGTAGGGACCACAACATCATGTGATGATGCATTCACCACTCCCCTGATCCACTCCAGTCAGCCCCCCACAGTGAGCTTGAATAAGCTGTGACGGGCAAGGGTTGAGCATGTGGTGGGTGAAACAGATGCAAGCATCTTGCCCACATCCTCAGACTCCAAAAATTGAAATTGTTCCCACAAAACAGGTTAAGAGGATGCACTGGACACCTCAACAGACACTGCATCAATAGTGGTGTTCAAGTCAGCATGAAGGTGAATGATTTTATCCTCAAAGTACCTTGCAAACTCATCGTAGCAGGCCTCTGAGGATTCCAGTATTGCATTCACTGGGTTTGATGTAAGCAACCCCCAAACCACTCGGAAAAGTTCAGCTGGATGGCTACTCGAGGATGATGGAGGTGGCAAAGTAAGGCTTCTTTGCTGCCTTCACTGCCATGAAGTAGGCGTGATTATACGCTCTTATGCATGTTCAGTCACCTTCATGAAGAGCCTCATGCCACTCATGCTCCGGCCATCTTCTGACCCGTTTCATTGTCTGGAGCTCCCCAGTAAACCGGGGCCCTTTGGAGCTCCACAGGGCTGGAGAGGACCCTCGGGGGCAGTTGTGTCAATGGTCCTTCACGCTTCGCCACTCCACAGCGCGACAAGGGCCTCAACAGAGCTGCCTGCTCTCGCTACTGAAAAATCCCCCGGAGCATTCAGGAATCACTCGGATTATATAAGTCTCTGGAGGTGGACCATCTTTTTTAAATTGTTATTTTGTATTTTACTTTTATTGCTGTTAGCCACCTTGGTGAAAAGGTGGGTACAAATGTAACAGACATTAAAGACAGTTGCAGCAGGCATGCTTACCATTTCCCCCACCCCCATCACTGCCACTCTCTTTTCCAGCTGCTTCAAGCACTGGGCTAGAAATCACATGCTGAACAACCCCTTCTTGTAGTTGCTATTTGAACACTTCCCATCATGTCTCACAGGAACAAACCATACACTCACACACTCCCAGGAGCGACTGACACCACCCCCAGCCTGGCACTGCTCATCTTTCAGCAGCAGTGACGCACTTCGAGAGTTTGCGACCTGTTTTCCCACATTAGGCCCCACTCTGTTCCATATTTGGGAATGTAGACCCAAACTGCAAAAGTGCATGGATGGTGTTTCAAATGGTGACTGCAACAACTTAAGAATCTGGTGAGAGTTATGTAAAATAAACATCTTTATTTAATGAGCATGCGTCTAACTCCTCACTCTCTGTATCCCTCCTGCTCTGCTTCTGTACACGTAATAACAAGTCACCTCCAGGTAGCTGTTCTCTCTAGCCTTTCTCTCACTGATCTGTGTCACTGAGTTATTCTTCCTGTCTGCTACCCCAACTCTCCTACCTAGTTCCAGATATATTGATATATCTTTTAATTTTTGATACATCTATCTTAAAAAAAACAACAACCCTGCCCCAAACAATAGCATGTGTTAGAGACACAAGAAAATATTTTAGGACTAAAACCCTTGCAATATTATATTATTAACCCCATAATGCCCATAGCCGATCCAGAACAGAACAAAATGGCCTGGAACAGCAACCTCCAAGCGAGCCAAGCCAAACAAATTCACCAGTCACACATAGCTACATAGGAGGGATGCAATGAGCCACAAAACCACCGCAGAAACCACATTCCAGTACACATTTCAGGCTTCTCTTCTTAAGGTGCCGTCTCCTATCAGAGGTTAGCTATCATTACAGCTATTTTCATTTTTTATGCCGCTACCCTGAATAGTTGTATAGAAGTACAGCTGAACCATTCTCTCAGATTCTTTAACCGTGATGTCCATCTTCTTCCTATTGATCTTTTTCCTTCCATTTTCCTTTTTATAATGAGTTGGAGTATGGCGTATTTTTCGCCTCGAATAATATGACCAAGGTATTGTAACTTTTTTCTCTTGATGATCTTTACCAATTCTGTTTGTTTGCTTACTCTGCATAGTACGTTCTCATTTATTACTTGATCAGTCCATGGTTTTCAATTTTCCTCAGATTGTTCTTCTTAAGTGTCCAAACCTCCACTCCATAAAATAATATGGAGAACATGTAGCATCTTACCATCTGAATCCTTACTGCAAGATTGCGATCCCAATTACATAGTAGTGGTTTCATTTTAACAAACGCCATTCTTGCCACCTCCACTCTTGAGTTTATCTCTTGTGTTTGTTCATTTCATTCACTGAGACAAATTCCTAGGTATTTGTATATTGTGACTCTCTCAATTGGCATATTATTTATCATACTATTAAATGCAGTAAGGGAGCAATCCTGTGGCCGCTCAACAGCGGCTAGACGGCCATAGGATATCTGGTTTTCCAGGAACCAACCTCAGAGCCCGTGCTCCAAGGCTGATTCCTGGAGAACTGACCTCCCCCCACATCTGCGCTGCCTTGGAGGCAGCACGGAACAGCCCTGTGCTCCACGCTCACAAGAGGAGGGCAGAGCAGCCAAAAAAGGGTGTTCCCGGAGGGCATTCCAGGGCGGGGAGGGTGGAAATGCCTGTATGACACATCCAATATGTCGTACAGCAGCCTCCTCCCCTGCTTTGCCCTCCGGCAGCTAGACAGCCACAATTGGCTGTCTAGCTGAAAATGCAGGGCAGGTGTCAGGGTTCCCTTTTGCCCCTGCAGTAAACTTCTGGACCCAAATCAAAACACAGACCAGAGGCTTCAATTCTCAGCTTTTACTCCACTACTTCAATGGGTCATACAGATGCAAATGGTCAGTGACTCACAGTCTACAAAAGAAATGCCTTCAGGGAGTTCAAAGGAAAGCTACGAAAGTTGCCCACTGTTTGAAGAAAAGGCGGGCTACTGTCCTAACTTAAGGGGTGGGGGATCTCCCTCTCTCCCGTGAGGCCTCTAAGCACTGCTGTTCATGCCAGGCCAATCGGGCAGACCGTCTAAGCTCTGTCCCTGCCATCTCTCTCTTCGCTTTGCGTCTGCGCTTGGCGTCTAAGAATCCAGGCTCTCCAAGCCCCACCTCTCCCTGTTCGCTGTCTCTCACAGGGGTGTGTGAAGGGAGGCCCTCTCCATCCAGGTGGGTCTTTGAAGCCTGAGGAGTCTGTGTCTCTATCTCTGGACAAGCCTGGGAAATTTCCTCCTCCACGTCCTGCAATTCCTCTTCAGAATCTGAGCCACTGAGCCACTCCCTGTGCTCAGAGGCAACCCTGACATCAGGAGAAGCATGGAGGGAACCATCCCCTCTGTTCTTCTCCTGCCCTGCATTGGATAGGCAGTCGCCTCTGAGTTTGGAGGCAGCCACCTATCTAAATAGGATTGTGCCCTAAGAGGCTTTTTGCTTATCATCATATATTTTGTTTTCTTGATATTCATTTTAAGACCATACTCATTACTTACTTTATTAATCTGATCTAGTAATTTTGATAAGTCGGATATATTGTCTGTCATTACTATGGTGTCACCAGCATATCAAACTGTGTAAATTATTTTTCCATTGATATTTATGCTAGCCATTTGTTCAGCAAGTGCTTCATTAAATATAGCTTCATAATATAAATTGAACAACATAGGTGATAGGATACAGCTTTGTCTTACTCGTCTGGATTTGAATTTCTTCAGATAACTGTCCATCTATACAAAACCTCCACAGAAACCACGTTCTGATACACATTTCGGGCAATAGCCCATATTCCAGAAAAATGGCCCAGAACATCAACTTCCAAGACAGCCAAATCAACCAAACTCACCAGTCACACATGACTATATTGGATTGATAACCTACAAAACTTCCACAGAAACCATGTTTCAGTAGCTGTTCCAGGCAACAGTCCATATTCCAGAAAAAAGGGCATGGAACAGCAACTTCCAAGTGAATCAAATCAACCAAATTAACCAGGCACACACAATTGGAAGGAAGGGATGCAGTAAGGGAAAAACTTCTGCAGAAACCACATTCAGGTACCTGTTCTGGGCAAAAGTCCATATTCTAGAAGAAATGTCCGGAAAAGTCTGACTTGGATTCCTGCATTGAGCAAAGGATTGGACTTGATGGTCTTGTAGGCCCCTTCCAACCCTACTATTCTGTGATTCTACAATTCTATGAACAGCAACTTCCAAGCAAGCCAAACCAACAAGATTCTGCAGCCACACATAACTGCATGGGAGTAATGTAATGAATCAATAAAACACAATAGAAACCATGTTCAGATACCCATTCTGGGCAATAGTCCATATTCTGGAAGAAAGGCCCAGAACAGCAAGCTATACCAACAAAATTCTCCAGCCACACTTCTGCATGGGATGCAATGACTGAGTTTGCACAACACACTAACCCACACTCTGTGGTTGAGTGTGGGTTGTTGTTGAACCATGAGTTGTTTGTTGAACTGTGGGTTAGTGTGTTGTTTGAACCCAGGACATTTCCCACAGGGTGGCTTGTGAACCATGCAGTGGGGGTTATTTTTCTCAAACAAGCCACCTTGAGAACCCATGGTTTGTTGCTGGGTTGTTTAGGGTGGTAAACAAGCAAGCCAAACCAGCCAAACTCACCAGTCACAATTAAATACATGAGAGGGAGGCAACAAGATACAAAACATCCACAGAAACCACATTCAGATAACCATTCCTGGCAATAATCCATATTCCAGGGGGAAAGGCCCAGAACAGCAACTGTCAAATGAACCAAATCAAGCAAACTCAAGAGTCACACATAACTGGATGGGAGGGATGCAATAAGCCACAAAACATCCACAGAAACCTGATGAGATACCCGGTCCGGGCAATGGTCCATATTCCAGAAAAAAGGCCCGGCATGGCAACTTCCAAGCAAGCCAAACCAACAAAATTCTCTAGCCAAACATAACTGCATGGGAGTAATACAATGAACCATGAAACCTCCACAGAAGCCATGTTTTGGTACCCATCCTGGGCAATCATCCATATTTTGGAAAATGGCCCAGAACGGGAACTCCCAAGGGAGCCAAATCAACCAAAGTTGCCAGTCACGATTAACTACATTGGAGGGATGCAAAAAACTACAAAACCTTCACAGAAACCATGTTCAGATACCCGTGCCGGTCAATACTCAGTATTCTGGATAAATGGCCCAGAACAGCAACTTCCAAGTGAGCCAATCAACCAAATTAACCAGACACACATAACTGGATGGGAGGGATGCAATAAGCCACAAAACATCCACAGAAACCATGTTCAGATACCTGTTCCAGGAATAGTCCATATTCTGGAAAAAAAAGGTCTGAAATGGCAACTTCCAAGTGACCCAAACCAACAAAATTCTTCAGGCACACATGACTGCATGGGACTGATATAATAACCTACAAAACTTTCAGAGAAATCACATTTTAGTAGCTATTCTGGCTACTATATTTCACAAAATGGTCCAGAAAGCCAAAGTCAAAGCGAGCCAACCCAAGAAAACTTCCATAGAAACCATGTTCCAGTATCTGTTCTGGGCAATCATTTGTATTCTGGGAAATGAACCAGAACAGCAACTTCTAAGTGAGCCAAATCAACCAAACTCACCAGTCCCATATAATTACATGGGATTGATATAATATGATATAAAATGTCTAATGAAACATTTCAGTAGCCATTCCGGGCAAGAGGCTATATTCCAGAAAATGGCTGAGAATGTCAGCTTCTAAATGAGCCAGCGTCCACAAAAACGTCCACAAAAACCTTCTTCTGCTATCCGTCCCCGTCCACATATTGATTTCCAGAAAGGTAGCCTTGTTAGTCTGCAGCAGCAAAAACAACAAAATGTCTTGTGCTACCTTAAAGCCTAAGAAATTTATTTATTCTGGCATAAGATTTTGTGGGCACTTCATAAAATACATGAATTGTCAATCTTGAATTGGCTGATCTACTGTATATACACATGCAGGGGTTGGGGGAGAGCTGTAAACAGTGTTGTCAAAAGGAAATGAAATGCAAAAATGTACAGACAATGATAACTACCTTGACAGTTGCTATTCTCAAAAGTTGTTGGGTGATAAATACAATAAATGTTTTTGTCTTTAAGGTGCCATCAGACAAGACTTGAAAATAAGACATTTAGGGCACAATCCTATTCAGATAGGTGGCCGCCTCCGAACTCAGAGGCGACCGCCTATCCAATGCGGGGCAGGAGAAGCACGGAGGGGATTGTACCCTCTGCACTTCTCCTGCCCTGCATTTTCAGCTAGACAGCCGCAATTGGCTGTCTAGCTGCGGGAGGGCAGAGCAGGGGATGAGGCTGCTGTACGACACATTGGATGTGTCGTGAAGGCGTTTCCACCCTCCCCACCCCAGAACGCCCTCCGGGAATGCCCGTTTTCAGCTGCTCTGCACTCCTCTTGTGAGCACGGAGCACAGGGCTGTTCTGCACTGCCTCCGAGGCAGTGCAGAAGTGGGGGGAGATTGGCTCCCAGAAAACCAGATACCCTATGGCCATCTAGCCACTGTCTAGCAGCCATAGGATTGCTCCCTTAGTTGTTTCCACATGTTAATTGACACTCTCAATGAAAGGTTAGGAAGACAGGACTCACCTTTGCGGAAGCTCATTGATTCTTTTTCAGCAGGGCTTGTCCTCCTATGTGCTTACTAATTGTATCTTTAATTATGTTTTCAACCAATTTACTGGGAACAGAAGTTAAGCTTACTGGCCTGTAATTTCCAAGGTCTCCTCTGGATCCCTTTGTAAAAATTGGCATTACATTAGCCAATCTCCAGTCCTATTGACCAGAACAGGTACCAAAATGTGGTTTCTGTTTAATTTTGTGGCTTATTGCATCCCCCACCCACCCATTTACTTATGTGTGAGCATCTCTACATCAGCCTAAAATCCCGCATTTAAAACAAGGATTTCTGCTTCCATTTTGAATGCAGGATCACGACGGACTCCCCTTCCCCCTTCCTTTTCTCCCTTATCTGAGTCTTGCATAGGCTTCATTATACAGCCAATAGATGGTGCTGTGGTCTTGCTCCTCTCATTGTGGCTTTTTCCTTTTTCATGAGGGAACTCAAGTGGAACTCAAACACTGTAATTTGACGGCTCATTATCTCTGATCTTTTAAAAAATGGAATTTTTGACCTAAAAGGTAATTTAGTGCGGGAGATTGCCTTGGATGTTAACGACATCATCTAAAGGACCCACAAACTTCCATGAGTAACTGTATTACCCCAGCCTTGGGCTGCTAAGGTTTGGAGGTGCTGAGATAATGATAAGCCAGATCTAGCTTTGCTTACAAGGAGACTTTATTGCGTACTTACAGCGCACAGGCGTACCCAATGGTTGGATCAGACAGCTTCTCTGAACCCAGAGCCAAGGGGTAAAATGGATTTTATACCATACACGTTAGCAGTGAGGCAGCATGACAGCACCAAGCATTAATTAGCATTCATCTGTAACTTTCCCAGCATAGACTAACAGTGCTTGTTCAGAAGGAAAACAATCAGAACTCTCCCAGCACAGACACCTGCAGCTTAGCACAAACAGAGCCTCACTTCTCAGGCGCATAGCATGGAATGTGCTGAGTTGGCGATATTGACCTTTGACTCATCTTACCAGCTCAGAGGCCCACTAGAAAGGAAATTGCACTTAATAACAAAGCAAAGCAAAGCATTATGGATCTCTAGGCCCCTCTAAAACTACTGGTGACTTGGTTACAGGCTTGGGGCCATTACACTAACCAATCTCAATAGCAGGATAAAAGCTCCATGTGAAGAAGTGCTGTGACTGAGGAATCTGTAACCCCTGCCCAACAGCTGTAAAGAAAAGCAGCAGAAATATGAAGTTTTAAGCAACCCACCCTTGTTTCTCCCCTACAAATCCTGTTCTCTTTCATTGCCATGTTGTATTTGCATGTTGGCAACAAATACAGGGTTGGGAATACTACATTTGCCACCATACATGACATTCCCCTTTCAATGGCAAATTTAAGTTTGCTCTGCATAAGTGTTTGTGAAACAAGTTTTTTCTCCTCCCCTCCTCCCTCCCCATTCCTGTTTCCTTTTATATCATCTGTCTGTCTATTTATTTTCTCAAAAAACAAGTTTGAAACTCCTTCTTTCTTTACTGAATCTTTCCCAGCCTGTCTGGTTCCCACAGAGAGGCTATCAACTTTCTTAGCTGTAGGCTGTCGTTCAAGGTCAAACTTCACAGCTAGCCAGGAGTAGTTCAACTCTCCTCCCCACGAAAGCCAGGCAAAGTGAAGCTCTGTCCATTCTGACATTTGGAGCAAAGTCAACCAGCCCTTCCCCCTTCCCTTAGCCTGCCATCACATAAGAAACCAGGCAAAGCTAAACTCAGGCCTCAGGCTTTCTATGATTGAATTAGATCTTTAAACCATCTAGGTCTACTTCTGAATTAGATTCTGACTTTAAACCTATAGGACCCATAGCAGTGGTTGGGCTAATCATGACAGGGACAGGAGTGGTTCCCCCCCCCCCCCTTCAGATGACAGATGAAGAAAATTCCATAGAAATTCTGTGAGGAGTGTGACATCAGACTATACCACAAAGTTCTCATATGGAGATCAGAGTTCCAGATCATGTTTCAAATTATGTAGATACTGACATCTTTATCTCTATTTTACCTATACACCATTTGCTATTAAAGACAGAGTCCAAGACATTTTAGGCTAAGGCAGAAAATCTAAAGGGCACCCTGCCCCATAGTATAAACATATAAAAGATAAATGAAGTTATTGACATCTTGCTACCATTTAATGGTGTCCCAAAGTCTGCTACCTCGGGACTCAGTTAACTGGACTCAGGTTGCTATCTTTTGGAATGTGTGTGGTAATCAGAATATATTGATGTTTTTACAATTTTTTAAAAAAATATTTGTTGTACTTTTGTGTTCTCCTTAAAAAGAAAAGATAATAGTTATGTAGATACATGTTTTGTACTCAAGAGAGGCAGGACATGAAAGGATCATCAGAGTTCACTCTCATTAATATATATTAACACAGTGAAAACAAATGAAATATATTCCCAACAGCAGTGCAGGTCTTACCATACACTTCTGTTCTCAAAAAGGAGGGATTATCATCTCCATGGACTTCTCACATTATATTTCTGGCCAGATATAGCATAACTAGGATATGTACAAAAAAATGCACCTTTAACAGTTCTTAAAGCTGAAGTTCAGAATCTGAATCAAGTTTAGGTTCAAAGAGAGTTTTCAAGAGACGTTAATTGGCATGAATTAAATCTGCATATTTAAAACTGATTTTACTTATATGAAACCTGAAAAATTAGCTATAATATGGCTAATTCTCCTTCATGTTACTCTACATCATGGTGTCCTTTCCCTGTGTATTGTTGACCTTACTGTGTACAGAGACATTATTATCATCAACCTATGTTTTGACCAACCAACAGTTGGTCAAAACATCAACAATAATACTGCAGTACTGTTCAAACATTAAAGCAATTATAAAAACAGTCCTAAGAGTGTGATATCATAATTCATAAAAAAAACAATATTTTTATATAACAGGAAGGTCTTAACTGCTCTCTAATCACACAGACCTGATAAGTTTATTATTATTTTGATGTTTGACAACTTTGCCTTTGAGAGTGACGGAATCTGTAACGGGGCCACCAACTTTCATTCATTCATTCATTACATTTCTATACTACCTAATAGCCAAAGCTCTCTGGGCAGTTTAGGAAGATTAAAACCCTAAAATATATATAATAATATATAGCTATTTGCACACAAAAATATAAAACAATTTTGCACAATCAACAATAAAACTCCCAGGACCCATGAAAAACCCCGTCATATACTGTTAAATGCCTGAGAGTAGAGGAAAGTCTTAACCTGGCACTAGAAAGATGGCTATGTTGGTGCCAGGGGGGCTCACTTTGATCTTAGTTCCCAGGAGGGTTATATGGGAGAAGGTTTTCCCTCACATATTCATATCCTTTTGCTGTCGTCTGTAAGAAATGAATGGTTTACTATTACCCTACCTTGACAGAACTGGCTGAGATGTTATTAGCTGTGGGACCAAGGCATTCATCTTGTTTTCCGAACATTCTTCCATTGACCTTAATACAGACAGAAATGTCTTCCATGATATTTCTAGTGAATCGCCAGTTTCTACAGTGGGAGCTCCAGAGAGACTCAAGTTGCACGGAGTAGGGCAAGCACCTGTTTTTGGAGCACCTGAATACCCACTTCTGTCCTGATAATCACCTGTCTCCAACTTATGCTCAGCAGCAGGTCTCTGCTTATTTTGCTCAGTGAGTGATAGTTTCTTTTTCTGTGGCATTCCCACTGTGCTCAGGAGTTCATCACAAGAATCACAAACTCCACAGAAGCACAGGAATGCCAGCTACCAGTTAAACAAACTCAGTACATAAACCAATCAAAGCAGTGGCATCCCATTATAACCTTTCAATTTTGCCAGTTTTAATTATTTTCTCAATATTTACAGCATCCACAGACAACAATAGGGCATAAAGGGCACATGATGGGTCAGTGGAATTTCAAAGATGATGGCATCTGTGATGTAACAGTCATGTATGAAAGGATGGAATTCCTGGAGATACAATGATCAAGCTTCACAGAAGTGCTGAGTTGCCATCAGCAAGTAAACATGTTGCAAGCAGAAAAGCTCTGCTGAACTACCTACTATTCACAGCCTACAATGGCGCTGTTTTCTTCTGGCTGGTCTATCTGTAATGTACAGTAAGGCTCCACTAGAACAATTGCTGTGAACCAGCATATATGGCTGGTACATGGTGGCCATAATCAAAGATCATCACCTGGGGGATTTCTCCATGACAATGGAAGGAGAAGCGAATGGAAGATCACCTGGATTTTTTCAAGGAAGCAACTTTGGTACACTTAGGTCTGTGCAGGGCTCCATGAGCGAGTGCACCGCACCAGTATAAGTTGCTTCACAGAACATACTTTTGATGCCTTCTGAGCAGCCCAGACAGGCTGGCTCCAAAATGTATCAACTTGAGAAATCAGGGAGGGGAAGAGGAGGAGGAGGAGGACGGAGGGAGGGAGCAAGCTTTGGCAAATGGCAACTCTAGTTGCAAAATTAGGGCTGAACGAAACCCAGTAGTCTCCTATCAGTGACAGTGGTGGAGCATGGGGGGGGGGGATACTGAATAAACAGGGAGAAAAACAGCTGTGTTTGCTCATTCTGGTGGTATTACTGGAGAGGGCTCTGTCTGAACTTATTTGGCTGGAGGGGTGTGTGTGTGTGTGTGTGTTTGTACTGCTCTTCCTCCTTCCCAATTGAACTATTCTCTTTCTTTCTTTTGTAGATCCTTTATTTAAAAAACCAAACATTTAGTACTTTGTTTGAGTTTCCTCCCTGTTCTTTGTCTCCCCACACTCCACCCTTCTCTAATAGGTTTTACCTTTCATTCTTCTTGTTTGTTCATTTAAAAATCCAGAAATTTTGACTTTACTTGCCTTGCCTCGTTCTGTAGCTTCCCCCCACACACCATTCTCAATTCTCTCTCAACCAGTAGTTTGCCCTTACTTTCATTCTGTCTAGA
The DNA here is from genome assembly GCF_057233095.1 of Heloderma suspectum. Lineage (NCBI taxonomy): Eukaryota > Metazoa > Chordata > Lepidosauria > Squamata > Helodermatidae > Heloderma > Heloderma suspectum. The sequence continues at coordinate 125,136,135 of NC_139462.1, read as the reverse complement.
TTTTTTCATTTAAAAATAAATTTAAATATAGTACTTTTCCTGTCCTTGTTCTTGGCTCCCCCCACCCGTTCTTGATTTCTGTATTCCTTCCCTTCCCATTTTTGATCTCTGTCTTTTCCTTAAATAAACAAACAAACAAACCCTTTTTTCTTCTGTTTGGATTATAGTCCTCACCCTCCCATTGACTGTAGGTAGTTTAGTGTTTGCTTTTCTTTTGCTCTTGTGCGCGCGTGCATGTGCGCTTCTGCTGTGGACAGTGTGCACACAGTCCACATTTCAAAAAACAGTGGGCAAAACACTACACACACATTAACTTCTATTATTTAAATAATACAATACTACACTGTGTATTGTACTGTGTATGCAAAGAACTGGGCATGTTTAGCCTTGAGAAGAGAAGACTGAGGGGAGATACGATAGCGCTGTTCAAGTACTTGAAAGGCTGTCACAGAGAGGAAGGCCAGAATCTCTTCTCAATCATCCCCAGATGCAGGACACGGAATAATGGGCTCAAGTTACAGGAAGCCAGATTCCGGCTGAACATCAGGGAAAACTTCCTGTTAGAGCAATACGACAGTGGAATCAGTGACCTAGGGTGGGCTCTCCCACGCTGGAGGCATTCAAGATGAGGCTGGACAGCCACTTGTCAGGGATGCTATGACTTGGATTCCTGCATTGAGTAAGGGGTTGGACTTGATGGTCTTATAGGCCCCTTCCAACCCTTCTATTCTATGAACCTTTTTTCTGGCATCTGCTTTGGCTCCTTCCAGCCATTTGTGTAAGAAGTATCTTAGTTTCACTACAAACTCCATCAAACATTAGCTTGACTGAGGCAGCAAAGTTCTGAATCCTTTCCTGCAATGCTCAGGACCCAAACAAAAACTTTTATACAGTTTCTTTAAACAAAGCACACATGACAGCCCCTCCTTCTGGCATGCCATTATAAACATCTGCCAGGTCCCCTTTTATTAAATGGAGTATGGGTGGATCCACATTGCGCCTGCCATTGCAACAAAGTCGGGGTCCTGTTGAGTTAAACACACTTGCATTAAAATGTGATTATCCACACTAACCCATTTTCCCTGTTGGGGTTCTTGATTGAATGCGCAAGCTTGGTTCACACTTGAGAGCTGAGCTGTTTTCCTGCTCTTAAATACGACGGCTCTCATTGGAGGAGCAGAAACTCTTCCTGTTTCTGCTGATTCCCTGCCCACTGTCCCTCTCTTCCTCTATCCCTGTGTGTGTGTGTGTGTGTGTCGGGATGGTGCGAGCATCCTGTTGGGGCTCGAAGCCCGGTGAGAGCTTGTCCCTTGCTGCCGCCGCTGTAGCAGGTAGGGGTGGAGGGAAGAAGGAGGCACCTATCCTCTTCTCCCCCCGCCACCCGCTGGAGGCCAGGGCAACAGGCTGAGGGGTGTCTGCCGATGCTCTTTTCCCCACACCAGCCCTTTGCAGCCAGTGCGAGGAAGAGGGGCAGCGGCGACGGCACCCAGCACTCGGGTTTTGGGGGGGTGCCCACTTCTTTGAAGCTTCGAAGAAGACCGTGAGATGACATTGCATAGGTACCTTAGCACTGGACGTTTTATTTATTATTTATTTACCAACCAGTAGAGGGCTAGAGATGCCGGCCCTTGTTTGATCTGGGAAGCTAAGCTGGGCCAGCCCTGGTCAGAATTTTGGATGGGAAACCGCAAGGGAATCAGGCTTCCTGCACTGAGCAGGGGGTTGTTCTCTCCCTTCAGATGACACTAACTTTTACCTCCTTCTATCCCCTGCTTTGCCTTTTTTAAAAACAAAATTAAGGATCACAACTGAGTGCCTGTGCACACCCTTTTCCTCCATTCTAGCTCAACTGGTGCTGTAATGTTTTCTTGCGGCCCCAATCCTGGAAACTCACTTACTTGGGAGTAAGCCACATTGAACTCAATGGAACTTACTACTGAGTAGACATAAGATCACCCTGTAGGTCTGCAAGCCTCGAGTAAGCCCCACTGAGCCCCATAGGGTGCTCTGGAACAAAAGAGGACATTGCTTCTGAGCTTGGTGGGGTGGGGGATCAGAGGTGTCTCCCTTCATTGCAGGGAGGCATTTTACCCTCTGCTCCCTTTGACTGAGAAATGCAGAGGCAGGAGGGGGGGCTGCTTGTGTCTTCGAAGACTGCCCAGTCAAGAAATTTATGCTTGTGTGCGGGGAAATCAGGCTGGAGAAAGCCTGTTCTTCGAAGATTTAAAGATATGAAAATTTGAAGTTAACGCCTTAATTAAAAAAATAAAATAAATCACCTACCGGGTGATCTTATGTCTACACAGTAGTAAGTTCCATTGAGTTCAATGTGGCTTACTCCCGAGTGAGTGTCCAGGATTGGGGCCGCAAGAAAACATTATAGCACCAGTTAAGCTAGAATGGAGGAAAAGGGTGTGCACAGGCACTCAGTTGTGATCCTTAATTTTGTTTTTAAAAAAGGCAAAGCAGGGGATAGAAGGAAGTAAAAGTTAGTGTCATTTGAAGGGAGAGAACAACCCCCTGCTCAGTGCAGGAAGCCTGATTCCCTTGGTGTCCCTCATCCAAAATTCTGACCAGGGCTGGCCCAGCTTAGCTTCCCAGATCAGACAAGGGCCAGCACCTCTAGCCCTCTGCTGGCTGGTGATAAAACTTCCAGTGCTAAGGAACCTATGCTATCAGTAGCCAGAAGACCAGATGGGGGCATCTAGAGTTGTGATTGGACAGGAGGGAAATACAAACACTGCCATATATGGACAGATGTGGGAGGGGACTACAACCTTATAAGGTAATGAACACGGAAGAGCAGAGCACATGAATGGGAAATACTGGGATATCAGGGTATTGAAAGTGAGAGCAGAGAAGTGGGAAATTATGGTCCCAGTTCGAGGCAGGTCCTGCGTAGTGTGAAAGATGAGAGGTGAAACCTTACTGGAAGCGAAAAAACCCATAAATGTAGATCGGCCCTACGTATTTCATATACTCACCCTCCTGGCAGTCACATTTTTGTGCAGTCCCTTTCAAGGTGGATAGGAACACATGGGTATCCTCTTCTGCAGTGAAGGCTGCAAAATCTTTGGGGGCTAACTTTGGGGTAGCTGCTGCTGCAGCTGCCACATCTCCTCATGCTTGCACTGCTCCTCCTGCTGATGAAAATGCTCCTTCTCCAGATGACGCGGTACTTCCTGCTGCTTCCTCTCTGGCAGGCGATGCTGGGCCTTCTGCTGCTCGCTTCTGTCTTGCAACTCCAGATCCCTTAGGTCCTGTTCCCTCTCTTTTAGCCGGACAAAAACTGGGTTCATCTACTCTGGGATTTCAGCACCCTAAGAGTGCTGTGTAGTCACTGCCTCATGTTGAATCAGGAGGACTCTCAACTCCTCTACATTTTCCCCTTCAGAATCAAAAGGCAGTTCTTTGGTTTGACACCTTTTGGTTAGAGCTGCTTTCTTGATGGACATATATTGTGCCATATTTCTAACCTATCTAATCCTTACTCCGTAGACATGAAAATAAAATCAACACCTTTTGCTCAAATGGGAAAAACCCTATTCTTGTTTTAGATATTTTCGAAAATGCCAATCATGGCCACTATGCCCCACAGCTTTCTGGATCCCACTTTACCAGCCCATGTCATGGACCAGCAACTCCCTGTTTCATGAGTGTGTGGGAAAATAGGCGAAAAAGTGTGCCCCACTCCTCTTTACCCTTCCCTCCCGGTGGCCTTATCCACTGCCACCAGGTGGAAAGCTTTTTTCCTCTGGCTGCCTCCACCAAACCAGTCTTAAAACTCTCTGGGTTTTTGGTATCTACTTTAGGTAGTGTGGGGGTTTCTGTTGGGATTTTGCCCTGGCTAGTGGGCCTTGTCACCCCCGAACCAAAGTCTGCTTCAGCTTTTAATAAGCATAACGTAGAGTTCAATACAGCCATGGGAAGGCAGCTGCCATGGGAGCGTATCAGTGTTCAACTTCTAATTACAAAAGGAGGGGTAAAATCCGAAAGTCAGTATACCTTATCAAACAGCTGCTTTTTTGGCCTTCAGCTGATTTCTGAGTTACTACCTAAGAAATCTTCCATGGGAACCGACCACAAGGGGAGGAAAGTTGTTTAGGGATGTGTCTCAGCTTGCAGCATCAGCCCAAGAGGGCAGAGCAGAGACACCCTGGTTTGATGTATTGTTTATGGGTCAGATGCAGTTGTCGAAACAGAGTAATTATTAATTACTTTAGTGGCCACACCCACTTATAAGCTGAGGAACACACAAGAGAGCCTTGCTGGTGCCAATGCCTTTCATTTTTGAGAACTTTTCCGCACCTGCACTGATTTTCCTTGCCAAACACTTTCTGCTTGGTCTGTTTGTGCTTCCAGAGAATCTTGTCACATGAAAACTGGCAACTAATGCTACCTCAGGAATTTGGGACTTTGACTGGTTCCCAGCCTGAGAACAATTACTCTGTTTTTCCTGCCTGTTACACTTCTTGCCTGGACTTTTCATCAATTGGATTACTGAAACCCTTTCCCCCTGGACTTCACCCACTCTGGACCTTTGTCTGTTGAACCTTGTAATGTTAAAACCTGCTGTGGAATATGCCCATCTTTGTACAGACCATGGATTATTGTTTGCTGTGAACTGAGTACCTTTGTCTTTGATTGCCCAGAAAGCCTTTGGGGGCCCATCTACACCTGGCTTTTACTCCAGGGTGGGTACGAGTTGAGGTCCCTTGGCACAGATGATGCACTCACCACTTCACAGTCTTCCATGGTTTCCGCCTGAAAAATGTGGATTTCCAAGGTGGCGTTTTGCTGCAAACTTTTCACCTGCTGTGGGTTCACCATGGCAGGGTGCACTGTCTAACCATCCCTCGGGGTGACATTGAAGTTTGTGGTGGGTGTGAGGTGGGCAGTGAGTAACTGTGTGATGCCTTTTTCCTCCTCCCCACTCCTCCCTCTTCCTTCGCGGCTGTGCAGTTACGACGGTACGAAGAAGGGGCTCATTTCTTTGTTCACACCTTTGCAGCTCCATTGGTCCAGCATGGCTGCTTCAAAGTATTGTCTGAGGGGATGCTACAATTCAGCTGAAGCGGTTGAGCTGTAGCATCCAAATTCAGAGGGTGCCTGTGGATACTCTGCTGCAGTCAGAGGAGTGATGACCACCCTCCTTGCTGGTCTGGGCGGGGGTAGGAGTCGAGTGCTTCCCAGCTGAAATCCAGGGTGCAGTGGCAGCCAGACCCACAACAACAGCAACAGTACACTTCAGCTGAAATTCCCATTAGCTTGCAATCCCAGGCCTGGCGTTCAAATCGCAAGCTTGTCTCACTTTTACATTAGATCTCAGAGGGAAGCGGCCCAGAAAATTCCCCCCGCCTCGTGTATTATACACACACACACACACATGTATATGAATATATATTTGTGTGTGTGTATTCCTACGCAATTCTTTCCTGCTACTACAGCAGCCCCACAAAAGGGGGGGAGAAAGGTAACACTGTAGGGGCAGGAGAGCAGCATCCACTGGAAGTATTCCCTTTTCCGAATACTTTGCTGATATGCCAATATAAATAAATATATAAGCTGGGAGGGATCCATTTTGAATTGAGGAACAGGCACCTAGTGCTCAAGCAGGTGAGACTTCGCAGGTGCGAAGCATCGCGAGAGTACCCGCATTCCAGGAATTTAGGTTCCGGTTCTATACAAATGGTTGCCATGACAACGTAGAAGCTCACTACCCACATCCTCACAGAGATGTGAGAGTTCACATCGCTACAACTGTGACGTGTCACAGCGAAACTGCGCAGTAACTCACCCCGTATATCTACTTGGTTGAGCATCTGCAGCGCAGGAGCTGCGCAGCTTCGACGATGCGAAGGACCAAGTCGGCGCCAGGCAGATGGGGCCCTGGTCTGGACTCTTAAAAGTCACTAAGAATGCAATCCTATCTAGATAGGTGGCCACCTCCCAAATCGGAGGCGACTGCCTATCCAAAGCAAGGCAGGAGAGGCACAGGGGGGGATCATGCCCTCCTTGCCTCTCCTGCCTTGCTATTTTTCACTAGACAGCCATTTTCAGCTGTCTAGCAGCGGGGAAGCTGACTGGGAGGGGAAGCTGCCAGTACGACACATAGGATGTGTTGTACACGCAGCTCCGCTCCCCCCCCCCGGAATGCCCCCAAACTCTGCCCCTTTTCAGTCGCTCCATGCTCCTCTTACGAGCACGGAGGACAGGGCTTCTAAGCACTGCCTCTGAGGTAGCAAGGACAAGGGGGGAGGTCGGTTTTCTGGGAACAGACCTTGGAGCACGGGCTCCAAGGTCAGTTCCTGGAAAAGAGCATACCCTATGGCCCTCTAGACAGTGTCTAGTGGCCATAGGATTGCTCCCTAAGATTGTTGTTTTGCCTTGACACCCATACATCAAAGATTTTCAGTGCAGACTCTGTTGTTGGGCCTGATCTCTGCCCATGTGTATTTCTCTTCCGTTTTCTCCTACCTACTCTGAATTTCTGTTGAGCCTGCTGCAAACCTTAGGCTTCCTAAGATGACATCTTGTCTCCTAATATCTAACTAAACATTTTGACCTCTTGGCTGAACCAACACACCACACACTCAAAAAGGATTTAACTCCATAATATCCTTAAACCTAACTAAATACCAGGGCGGGGAACTGCAAAGGGTTGGGGGAAACATTGGACTCCCTGGAACCCTCTGGGGCTGCACCCCTCCCCTGCTGCAGCCACCACTGCCAGAACCAGACGTGGCTGCATGGCTACATGCCCAATGATTCTGTTGGGGGAAAAGGTGCACGCTCCCCGCACCTCTTGTGAAACCACACAAAGACACAAGCAGGCCCACAATAAATTTTCAGTAACTGATATCAGGAACTAATTGGCAAAGTAGTCTGGATAACACCTAAGAAAAGCTGTTGAATTAACACCCATCACTCAAAGTCATCAGTTATTGAAGCAATGAAGAGTGTTGGGTGGGAAAGCATTATTACTTTATTACTCAAGGTCAAAGGTATACTTGGAGTTCGCTTAATGGTTGACAATTCATAGTCAATAAATACTGTATAAGGTGTACACTATGAAATCTGAAATACTGATGTTTAGCCAAGTTGTGCACAGGGGCCCAATCCATTGTCCCCAGTTCCCCCCGTACATGGAACCACCCCGCTATACAGGGTGCACAAGGAGCACCTTCCCTACGCACCTTGAGTAGCAGCAGAATCAGGCTCCTGCCAGCCTGCTCATCAGTTGTTTGTTGGGTTGGCGGGAGCCAGGTTCTGCTGGGAAATGGGTGCAGGAGGAGACTCTTTCTCACATACTCATTTCCAGCCAGAAGCAGCTGAATCTGCTGGGAAATGGGTGTGTGGGGGTGACTGTCCTTGTGCTCGGTTTCTCAGCAGAATCAAGCCCCCACCAGCCCACCAAAATAGCTGACTAGCGGGCTGGTGGGGAACCTGATTCTGCTGGGAAGCACCTGTTGGGCGGACTGGCAGGAGCAGATCAACATTGCTGGGAGGGGTGATCCAGATTCCTGGAATGGGGGAGGACAAGGTTACAGCCTCTGATCCACAATCAGAGCGGCCTGGATCATGATCACTGGGAGGAGGAAGAAGCTTTAACCTCACCCTCCTCCCAAAGATCATGTTCCAGGTCACTGGGAAGGGAGAGAGGAGGTGTGTGGGTGTGGGGGGAGAGAAAAGGGAGCTTGTGTGGGTGGGTGCGCACCTGCTGGTGCAGCTGGCAGGTTCCAGGCGGTTGAAATTGGCCCCCAGAGCCCCCGAAGCTGTCCACCCCGGTCTAAAGTGTATAACTTGGTATAGTTAACTGCTACCCAAAGGTTTCCTAAATACAGAGGTATAGTTCAGTAATACTTAACGGGCGCAAAATCCATAGCCCATGTCACAGGGAAGGTGTGGTTTCAGCCATCTTGAAAAAGGCAGCTGTAAGGCTGCTCCCTAAAGAACCTTCGCTGGATCCAGATTATTTTTCCAACCATCACCAATCTCCTATTTGGGGCAAGGTACTTAAGTAGGTGGTGGTGGCCCAACTTCAGACATTCCCAGATGATGTGAAGTATATAGGCAGCTTTTGGTTAGGGTTCTGGCTGTTTGGGACTGAAACTGCCTTAGTCATTCTGGTGGACAGTCTCCACCAGGAGGGCAGAAGCAGTGTGACTCTACTGAAACCTACTGGGAGGTCCAGAATCAATACCGTCAACCATGGTTTCCTTCTGGGAGTTGTGGACACCATGCTCCATTCCTCCCACTCCTATGTGATGGGCAGATTTCAGAAGGCGGTGCTAAGGAACTGCTGTCACACTCCATAGCACTTGTGCCAGGGGTATGCCACAGGGTTCTAGTTTTCCAGTTGTAGCGCCCCAACTGTATAATATTCTCCTCAAACCTATTAGCCTAGCAACTAATTTTTATTTCTTTTGGATGCTAGCTGAAACTGTTTTATTTACCAAAGCCTTCAGTAGTCTTTTTTAAAAATCTATTTGCTGCTGCTTTGAATTTACTTTTGCATATTTTTGTTTTGTATTGGTTTTACCAAGTTTGTAAGCCAAGTTCAACTTTAGTTTGATAGAAAGGCTGGGTACAAATCTTTTAAACACATATTAAATGTCAGTGGGTGTAACACAGTCGCAATGTTTTTAAAGAAAAAAAGAGAGCAACTTCAAGAGGGAAGAATTTGACACAGAGAAGCAATGTATGTTCATGGTTGGCCCTTTTCATGCCTGTCAATTCTCCACTTCAAATCACTCCCCCCCCCCATCATTTCCCCTTGGGGTTCCAAATGTGTGTTTTATAAACCTGCACAAAGAAAAACAGTTGTGGGTGTGTTTGGGGGATCTGGAGGAGACGATAGGCAGGCAGGCAAAGGGTTGAGCACTGCTTCTCCCCAACACTTCTCTGGTCCAGGTTTTTCCCTCCTGAGGATACTTTTTAAAAAAGAACAGTCTTGAGGCAATGTTACACAGATTTGTATCTTGAAGCATTTGCAATTTGATTTTTTTTTCTTGAAGGATTCCTTTTGGGTGCACCTTGTGCAGACTGGGAAGAGTGTTTCTGGCAGGAGTCTCACAACTCTGATCAAGCGGGCTTTAAACTAACTCCTTGCAGGGTAGATGGCATAGGAGTGGCAAAAGCCCAGAGCTAACTACTGAGCCAAGTATTACAGAGAAGAACACAGAGAACAAAGGAGGAGGCAAGACAGTGGACATGGATCCCAGTAATTTTCAGGTAAATACAGCAAGAAAAGTGGGAAGGTGCAACATCCATAGCCTCTGATGCTCATGCACGGAGCATGGGAAACAAACAGGATGAACTTGAAATCCTAATACAAGATGGTAAGTATGATCTGATAGGCATCAACTTGACTTGGTGGGATGAGGCTCATGATTGGAATATAGCCAGTGACGGGTAGACCTTGTTCAAAAGGAAGAGACCCATCAGAAAGGGAAGGGGAGTAGCATTATATGTAAGGAATGGACACACCCGTGTGGAAATTCATGAGAATGGAAGTCCTGTTGAAAGCACTTGGGTAAAGACAGCGGGAGGGAGAAACAAGAGTGATACTGTTGTGGCAGTTTACAACGGACCACAGAATAATAGAATAGTAGGGTTGGAAGGGGCCTACAAGGCCATCGAGTCCAGGCCCCTGTTCAATGCAGGAATCCAAGTCAGAGCATCCCCAACAGATGGCTGTCCAGCCTTGTCTTGAACGCCTCCAGTGTGGGAGAGCCCACCACCGCCCTAGGTCATTGGTTCCATTGTCGTATTGCTCCAACAGTCAGGAAGAAGACTGAGACAAAGTAGGAATTGAGCACCTCTGCCTTTTCTTTGTCATCTGTTATCATTTTGCCATCCTTATTTAATAGCTAAACCACCATTTCTTTCCTCTGTCTTTGACTATGCATGTAGCTGAAGAAAGCCTTTTTGTTGTTTTTAGCATCCCTCGCTAACCTCAGCTCATTCTCAGCTTTAGCCTTCCTCACGCCATCCCTGCAATTCTGTGCTACCTGCCTGTACTCTTCCTTAGTTACTTGGCCTTCTTGCCACTTCCTATATGTGTCCTTTTTTGTTTTCAGGTCATCTCTCAGCTTTTTGTGAAGCCACATTGGCTTCTTCTGTTGTCTTCCACCTTTTCTTCTTGATGGAATTCTTTGTAATTGTGCCTTGAGAATTTCCTTTTTTAAAAGCTCCCACCCATCTTGGACTCCTTTTCTCATTAGAGTCGCTTGCCATGGGACCTTACTGATCATTGTTCTGAGTTTATTAAAATCAGCTTTCCTAAAATCCAGGGTACTGTCAGGATGGAGACTGAGCCCACAGAGCCCCAGAGCAGTTCTGATTCTGAGGAAGAAGAGCAATCCGTGGGAGAGCTCACTCATCTCTCACAGGCACAGCAGCTGGCAGAGATTCCTCCTGCCAGCATTCCTGAGAGAGACAGTGACCCTGGCAGTGAGAGTGCTGGAGGGCTTGCTGGATGCTCAGTGAAGACACAGGGAGCGGGGACAGATGGAGGGCGCTGAAAGGAGGCGCTCTGCTCGTCTGGCGCTAAAACAACGGTCGCGTCCTTAAGAGGGAGAATCTCTCCATAGCCCATAAGTTCAGAGTCTTCCTGCGGTTCCCCTTCAAACAGGGACCAACTGCCTTACCTGGAGCTTAGGCTACTCCGCTATCTACCCCAGTGCAATTCCTTGCCTAGTCGCTAGTGATCAGTATCTGTAAGCATCATTAAGGAATAAAGCATTGGAAAGAATCCTCGTCGTCTGTGTCCTGAGTTGGCTATTGGAGGGGACTGTAACAGGCAGCTAGGGCACTCCTGACAGGTACGCGTTTGACTACACTCAGCTTTTGCTTCCCTTAGAACCAAGAACTCAAGTACAACATGGTCGCTTTCCCCCAGAGTTCCTGTAAATGCTACTTTATCCACTAAGTCATCTCTGTTGGTTAGGATCAAGTCAAGGATAGCCGATCCTCTAGTTCCTTCCTCTACTTTCTGTAGGAGGAAGTTATCTGCCACACCAGTCAGGAATTTCCTGGAGGGGCCATGTTTTGCAGAATTTGTCTCCCAACAAATATCGGGGAAATTGAAGTCCCCCATTACTACTACATCATGCTTCCTTAAAACACTGGCTATTTGCTTTTCAAAAGTTTCATCCTCGTCTTCTCCTTGAGTGGGTGGCCGGTAGTAGACTCCGACCACCAGGTTCCTTTTATTCTTTGCTCCATTTATTTTGATCCAGATGCTCTCGATGGGGCTACCAAGCTCATCCTCCTGTATTTCTGTGCAGAGATATGTATTTTTCACATACAGTGCAACCCCACCTCCCTTTCTATTCCTCCTGTTCTTTTTGAACAAGTTATATCCTTCAATTGCTGTATTCCAATCATGAGAGTCATCCCACCAAGTCTCAGTTATACCTATCAAGTCATAATTTCCCTCTCGTATTAAGAGTTCAAGTCCGTTCTGTTTGTTTCCCATACTCTGGGCATTAGTATATAGACATCGAAGACCATGTGCTTCATAGTCTGCCTTTCTTCCTACATGTGTCTGAAGACTATTATTGGGTGCTATCAGAGCTGTTCTCTCTGTTGCAGTGCATGCGCCTTCGTCCATTGTTACCCCCAATTTTACGTCTCCCTTCCCTGTAGCATTCAGTTTAAAGCCCTCCTGATGAAGTTCTTCATGCTGTGGCCAAACACATTCTTCCCAGCCTTTGTGAGGTGCAACTCGTCCCTTGCCAATAGCCCATCTTCCAGGAAGTATAGCCCGTGGTCCCAGAATCCAAATCTCTTGTGCTGGCACCACCTTCGTAGCCAGTCATTCACTCGGAGTATTTTTCTTTCCCTTTCTATCCCTCTTCTAACTACTGGAAGGATGGATGAAAAAACTATCTGGGCCCCAAAGTTCTTGAGTTTCCTTCCCAAAGCTTCAAAGTCTGACATGATCTCTCCGTAGCTCTGCTTGGCGCAGAGCTAAGCAGCATCCATGTCCTTGTTCCCACATGGATGAGAAGAAAGGGATACCTGTCAGTGAGCTTTATGAGTGCAGGCAACCTTTCAGTCACATCTCTAATCCGACCTCCCGGGCGACAACATACCTGGCGAGTCCACGGGTCTTCGCGACATACTTGGGTCTCGATCCCACACAGCAAGGAGTCTCCCACTACTACCACTCTTCTCTTCTTGTTGTTGTAGGCCTGGGTTTCATCGCCTCTGTTTGACTGACCTTCAGCCTCTTGCTCACTCTCATGTAGGTTCCCCTGTGATTCTTCCTCTGCAGGCTGCCCTCCAGTCTCATCCGCAAGTACCTGGAATCGGTTCCACAGCTCTACTGCTTCCACTGGCAGAGTGGCGTCTAGTTCTTCTCCTAACTGTCACTCTTTTCCAAGGAGTATCCTCTACTCCATTTTTCTTCACCTCAGCATTTCCCACTGCCTCATCTTGCTGTTGCTCTTCAAGCTCCTGGTCTTCCCTTTGCTGCTGTAGTTCCCTCATTCTGTCCAAGAACTCTTTGTGTTCTCTTATTCCCCGGAGGGTCGACAGTTGCCGCTCCAGTCCACTTACTTTTTCTTCCAGCAGCGTGATCAACTTGCACTTGTTGCAGGTGTAGGCCATGTTGTTCTCAGGCAAGAAAACAAATGTTGCACACACCTTGCAGGTCACCACCACTGGAGAGTCTTGTCCTTCCATTGCCTCTTTTCCCTTTTTGTGTCTAGCTTTGTGATTGTTCTAGACTAGCCTGTGCCTGCTCCTCTACTCAGTAGAGGTTTAAAGCAGAGTCCCACTGGTGTGGAAGTGTGTGTTACAAGACAAATAAATGAAAAAAATGTTAGTTAAAAAATAAAAAAATATTTCTGGTTTTTGCTGTGCAAGTGGTGCTTTCTGGTAGCTTAAGTTTCCAAATACTATCTATGACTGGAGCTTGTCTGTCCTTGTAGTTAATTAAGAGTTTCAAAACAGCATTTCAGTAGATGATTAACTCTGGCGACTAACCTTAGTTTTGAGCCTTTTTGCATCCTCCGCAAAGGCAGCTGTTCTTCTAAGATTTCATCCGGATGGCACTGTAGGCTTCCTCTTTATTTTCCGGGGGGGGGGGGGGAGGGTTTCTCAACCTTTTCACAGCTGTTTGAAAAAAGCAACCTGTGGAGCCCTGCAAGTCACTGCCAGGATGACATGGCCTCTTGACCCAACATTTGAGGACCAGAAAAGCAGACAGATTTCTGACCCCGTACATATTAAAGGATATGCTTAACAGATATGAGACTAGCACTTAAGTCAAGGACTCCTACACATTACATTAGCACTCTGAAGTAGATTTGTTGTAGTTTTGGTAGCTTCAGTCTAATTCCTTGATTCAACTACAATGCAACTTTTTGTACTCCCCATCAAAACTAGGGAAAAACTATATGTAAATTCTAATCCAGAGTTCATTTTACTCACAAGTTAGCGAACTCTATGTGAACTACTATGTGCTGTAACACCACTGTAAAACTGCAGTATTGAAGTAACCACTTTTCTTTGAGGGAAAACTAGCTGAACCAGTTGCTTTGTGTTTTCAACGAATCAGCACTGTGAACCAAGGAAGGTTACCAAGGAGGGAAACAGCTTACACAAGTAACATTTGCCATTTCTAAAAATATTTTATTTTACTTTCTAAAAAAATCACGGTGATACATAATATACATTTATCATTAAAACTCAAACCTAAATACAATAATCAGATAATAGTTCTTCAGATAATAGTTCTTATAAAGAACTGAGGAATAATGTGCTAATTTGGGTTGGGGAAACAACAGTATAAGCTTATGAAAATGATAGCCTCTTTCTTTTGATAGAAAACACTATCAAGTGGAATTTCAAGATTGCTTTTAACTAAATATCCAAATTACACAAATAAACTCTGCCATGGTACATTAAATCTTTATGTTTAAAAATGTCGCCCCTAGCTCAGGGATAGGCAACCTAGCGCCATCCAGATGTTTTGGACTACAACTCCCCAGCCAGCATAGCCAATGACCAGGGATTATGGGAGGTGCAGTCCAAGACATCTAGAGGGCACCAAGTTGCCTATTCCTGCTCTAGATGGACACCACAGGATCTGAGGTAACTGGGCTGGACAACACTTGATGGTAACACTCTTGGTGTCAAGCCACTACATGCCTATACAAATGGGATGGATTTGCCAAAGATCTGAACATTTCAATGTCTGAGGGAGGGATCACAGCATCAACATTATTACTGGGGATTATTTTAAGTTTGAGTAGCTCATACCTTACAGCATAGACATTTTTAAAAATGCAACACCTTCTTCCACTTCGGAATACGTTTCTTGCCAACAATAAATTTCCTGTTTTTAAATAACTAGAATAGTTTCTCCACCGCACCTTAGTCCTTTAATTTCAACTTGGAACTCTCCAAAGCCATCACAGGCACTCTCAGGTGCTGGCTAAACTTGGTGCAGGGGTTTCACTTTTGCCAACCTGGAGAGGCCAAGTCTGAGACCTTGAGTGGGTGATTTCACAGGGTCGCTTCCCACTTGGTTGGTATTGCTTCCAGATGCAACTAAAAAGATTGTTGAAAAGGTGTATTAAGAAAGATGCTGGTCTGTTTATCAATCTCTCATTTACACATCATTACACCCCAGTGATAAACTTAAGTTTTAGTTAGGACTCTGCATGCTGCTTCACATAAGATACAAGCTAATCTCCAGCACACGCTTTTCTTTAAACTCATTCCGTATCTGTAGGGCAGGGGTGGGGAACCTTTTATGGTGCAAGGGCCACGCTGCCTGCATGGAAACCTGTTGTGGGCTGCGTACCAGTGCTGGCAGGACCAAAACCCAAAGTTGGCAGAGCTACGTTTTTTCCCACTTCAAGCCCCCCTCCCACAGTATCTCCCCCACACACTAAATATACACATAATCCCAAACATATTGAACAGACACAGATACTCTCCCCATTTTCCCTGTCACCCCATTCTTTCCTCGCCCCCATTTTCTCTGTCACTCTATTCTCTCTTCCCCAGCCACTTTCACTAATACCCTCCATCCACCTCCTTACTTTACCTACTACCCTTCTGTGTCTGAACTCTGCTACGCTGTTTGTGGTCTCTTCTATTTTCCTGACCTTGACAGCTCCTTCAGCACTGATGAGCTAAGCACTTCAAGCCGTTCACTCTCTGAAGTGCTCCACTTAGTGCTCGTTAGCCCTTGGCAACTGTCAGAGGAGCTGTAGCTGCCAAAGAGGGTTGTTTAGAGGCCACAAGGAAGTCAGTACTGGTGAGAAAAGTACAGATCCAAGTTCCTGCAGCAAGTCAGGACAGAAAAAAAAATTAAGACAGGATCAAAGGTAAGGGATGAAGAGAAGAGGGCATGCCTGTCTTGGGGACCCTGTCTGGGGGTGGGGCGGGGCATGGAAGACAACAGAAAAACCCAATGACGCTACACAAAAACCTTAGCGATGATCTGAAAATCAAGAAGCACACATATATGAGGTGGAAGGAGGGACAGGTCAATAAGGAAATGTACAGGCAGGTAGCCTGGAATTGCAGACACGGTGTTCTGAAGGGTTGCCTGCACTCATAAAGCCCACTGACAGGTATCCCTTTCTTCTCATCCATGTGGGAACAAATGATACTGCCAAGTGGAGCTACGAAGAAATCACATCAGACCTTGAAGTTTGGGAAGGAAACTCAAGAACTTTGGGGCCCAGATTGTTTTCTCATCCATCCTTCCAGTAGTCAGAAGTGGGATAGAAAGGGAAAGAAAAATACTTCGGGTGAATGACTGGCTACGAAGGTGGTGCCTATGACAGAGATGTGGATTCTGGGACCACAGGCTATACTTCCTGGAAGATGGACTGCAGGCAAGGGACGGGTTGCACCTCACAAAGGCTGGGAAGAATGTGTTTGGCCACAGCATGAAGAACTTCATCAGGAGGGCTTTAAACTGAATGCTACAGGGAAGGGAGACGTAAAATTGGGGGTAACAATGGACGAAGGCTCATGCACCGCAATGGAGAGAACACCTCTAATAGCACCCAATAATAGTCTTCACAAACATGTAGGAAGAAAGCCAGATGTCTATATACTAATGTCCAGAGTATGGGAAACAAACAGAACGGACTTGAACTCTTAATACGAGAGGGAAATTATGACTTGATAGGTATAACTGAGACTTGGTGGGATGACTCTCATGATTGGAATACAGCAATTGAAGGATATAACTTGTTCAAAAGAATAGGAGGAACAGACAGGGAGGTGGGGTTGCACTGTATGTGAAAAATACATATCTCTGCACAGAAATACAGGAGGAGGAGCTTGGTAGCCCTATCGAGAGCATCTGGGTTAAAAAAAAATGGAGCAAAGAATAAAAGGCACCTGGTGGTCGGAGTCTACTACCAGCCACCCAATCAAGGAGAAGACGAGGATGAAACTTTTGAAAAGCAAATAGCCAATGTT
Organism: Heloderma suspectum; assembly: GCF_057233095.1. Classification (NCBI taxonomy): domain Eukaryota; kingdom Metazoa; phylum Chordata; class Lepidosauria; order Squamata; family Helodermatidae; genus Heloderma; species Heloderma suspectum. Next base: position 125,119,674 of record NC_139462.1, on the reverse strand, counting down.
TTAAGGAAGCATGATGTAACAGTAATGGGGGACTCCAATTTCCCCGATATTTGTTGGGAGACAAATTCTGCAAAACATGGCCCCTCCAGGAAATTCCTGACTTGTGTGGTGGATAACTTCCTCCTACAGAAAGTAGAGGAAGGAACTGGAGGATCGGCTATCCTTGACTTGATCCTAACCAACAGAGATGACTTAGTGGACAAAGGAGCAGTTACAGGAACTCTGAGGGAAAGCGACTATGTTATACTTGAGTTCTTGGTTCTAAGGGAAGCAAAAGCCGAGTGTAGCCAAACGCGTACCCTGGATTTTAGGAAACACGATTTTAAAAAACTCAGAAGGGATCAGTAAGATCCCATGGCAAGCGACTCTAACAAGGAAAGGAGTCCAAGATGGGTGAGAGTTTTTAAAAAAGGAAATTCTGAAGGCACAATTACAAACAATTCCAACAAGAAGAAAAGGTGGCAACAACAGAAGAAGCCAATGTGGCTTCACAACAAGTTTGGAGATGACCTCAAAACAAAAAAGGACACATACAGGAAGTGGACAGAAGGCCAAGCGACAAAGGAAGAGTACAGGCAGGTAGCACAGAATTGCAGGGATGGCATCAGGAAGGCTAAAGATGAGAACGAGCTGAGGTTAGCGAGGGATGCTATAAGCAACAAAAAAGCTTTCTTCAGCTACGTGCATAGTCAAAGACAGAGGAAAGAACTGGTTGTTCAGCTATTAAATAAGGATGGCAAAATGATAACGGATGACAAAGAAAAGGCAGAAGTGCTCAATTCCTACTTTCTCCCAAAAGAGGGTCTATGGCTCCCCTGGCAAAGGCGAAGTACAGGCTGAAGGGGCAGGATTGCAGCTTGAGATTCATAGGCATATGGTCAAGGAATACCTAATTACTTTGAATGAGTTCATATCTCCAGGGCCAGATGAACTGCATCCTACAGTAATAAAGGAACTGGCAGAACAACTCTCAAGAGCCACTGCCTATTATCTTTGAGAAATCATGGAGGACGGGGGAAGTGCCAGATGACTGGAGGAGGGCTAATCTTGTCCCTATCTTCAAAAAGGGTAAAAAGGAGGAACCTGGGAACTACAGACCAGTCAGTCTGACATCAATCCCTGGGAAAATTCTGGAGCAGATCATAAAGCAATCCATCTGTAAGCACCTTGAAAACAATGCAGTGATTACTCAAAGCCAACATGGATTTGTCAAGAACAAATCCTGCCAGATGAATCTGATCTCATTTTTTGGATCAGGTCACCTCCCTTGTGGACTGTGGGAATGCTGTGGACATCATATACCTCGACTTCAGCAAAGCTCTCCCACACTGGAGGCATTCAAGACAAGGCTGGACAGCCATCTGTCAGGGATGCTCTGACTTGGACTCCTGCCTTGAGGGGGGTGTTGGACTCGATGGTCTTGTAGCCCCTTCCAACCCTACTATTCTATGATCCTATGTTACAAAGGTTAGAACTCAGAATGAACTGTGGTTGACTAGGTATGCTAGTCATAACAAAAAATTCTTCATCAGGTATGTTCAAAGTAAAAGGAGGACAAAAAACAATGGTAGACCAGAGTGAGAGATCAGCAGGGCTCACCACCTCTTACCAAATGCCTCACAAGTCATTCAGGGCATCGCTGGTTCTCCCTGCACATACTGAAGCACTCATGTCAACGCGAAGGGCCAGGACAGCACAGCTGCAGTTGGCAATGGTTCAAACACAGGGTGTCATCAGCCGTTGCGCATCTGCAGCAGGGCCCATCAGCCCAAATGAGCATTACCTGAAGTGGGGCATCAGCAGCAGAGAACGGGAGAGAGGCGAGGAGGATAAATGGAAGACAGGAGAGCAAGGATGAAGGGGGTTGCAGGGTAAGTGAAATCGAACATGAACGGCAGAGGAAGCAAGCCAGGACAGCCAGAAAGAAAGGCAAATAAGGGGCTGGAAAGCAGAAGCAACTTGGGAAAGACAAGGAAAAGGTATACATGCCAGGGAGGGAGGGGGAACACCCAAACAGGGCGGAGTTAACGCTAGACCGGTTTAGGGTGACTCTCACTGGCGACGCTGCTCCCTTGGGGGAGAGAGAGACTTTCCAATCTCCTGTTGTTAACCCTAGCGTGGCAGGACCAACTGAGCGGCACAGCAGCTCAGCTATTGGGCATTAGAGAAGGTGGATGGCATATTACAGGCAACGTAGCCAGAGGAATGGTCTGCAAAGGAGTGGGCAGCTCTGGGCTTAGGGCAGAGCCCTTGTCCGCTAGCACACTGCATGAGGACTAGTTTCCAGGGAGGAGACGATCCATTCCTTGAAGATCACAGGCCGTTCTGTTACTCTTTATGGAGAGCACATCCCTTTTGTGTTATCATTTTAAGGGGACTGCCAGGGAAGGCAACCCATCAATAAAAGCTCTCTTAACGCTCACTGCTTGTTGCCATCCTGATGGAGACCATGGATCAAGGGGGGGTTGATGTTCCCCTTCTTCAAGATCCACTCACCACCAGCTGCTCAGCAACGATGGCCAACTGCTGATAGGTGACAAAGAAAAGATGGAACTGCTCCACTCGTATTCTGGCTCAGATGTCTCGCACATGAAACTCTGGGCAGAATGCAATGCTGCCGATCCATGTGTGACCTGCTCTGCCCATTCCATGGTGCAAGCAGCTCCTACTGCTTGCTCAGCAGTGATTTAGCACTTCTGGGAGGCAACCTGCAATGAGCAGAAATGCTCACTTCTGGAAGGGGGCAGGTCAGCGGAGCTCAACATAAGGGAGCTCCACAGACCTGCCCCTTCCAGAACCTAGCGTTTGTGTTTCCTTCGGGTTGCCCCCCAGAAGCGCTAAACTGCCATTGCACGAGCAGCAGGGGCTGCTTGCGCAATGGAATTGGCGGGACACAAAAGAATCGACGGGGGCATAAGTGCCCCATTGGATACTGCCCTCTGTGTCCAATCTGGCATGTGTGACAAACAGCTTGAGTTGAAAAAGAGATGTTCAAGTAATATTGAAGAACCTTAAATGAGTTCAGGTCCCCGGTCAGATCCTAGGGTGTTGAAGGAGCTAGTGGATGGACTCATGGAACCTCTATCTGTTCTCTTTTAAAAATCTTGGCGCATGGGTGAAGTACCAGAGGAACAGAGGAAGGTAAATGAAAGCACTTGATCTATAGGCACCTAGACAGTAATGCAGTAATCTCTGGAAGCCAGCAGGATTTGTCATGTCCTGCCAGACTAATCTTATTTCAGTTTTTGAGCAGGTTACTTCCTTAGTAGTTCATATAAATGCTATGGACATAATATATCTTGTCTTCAGTAAGGCATTTGACAAAGCACCTCATGATATTCTGATTAGCAAGCTAATGAAGTGTAGGCTACTACTAGGTGCATCCATAGTTGGCAGGAGAACTTTAGTCAAAGATTGCTCATCTAACTGGGGGGAGGTATCAACTGGAGTGTCGCAGGGTTCAATCATGAGCCCTGTCCTCTTCAAGATTGTTATTAATGACTTGGAGGAAGAGGTGAGGGGAATGCTTATCAAATTTTCAGATGACACAAAATTGGGTGGGATAGCTAAGAAGACAAACAAAATTCAAAATGACCTTGATCAGTTAAAAAACTGGGCAGAAAAAAAGGGAAAGAAATTCAACAGAGACAAGCGCAAAATTCTTCATTTAGGAAAGAGAAATCAAATGCACAGGTATAACAAGGGGGGTTCTTGGCTTTACAATAGTGCTTGTGAAAGGATGTTGGAGTTCTAGTGGATCACAAGCTCAATATTAGTCAACTATGTGATCACAACAAACTGTGGCAAATTCTTAAAGTGATGGGAGTACCAGGCCACCTTACCTGTCTCCTGAGAAACCTGTACGAGGGTCAAGAAGCAACAGTAAGAACCAGACATGGAACAACCGAGTGGTTCAAAATTGGGAATGGAGTACGACAAGGCTGCATATTGTTGCCCTGCTTATTTAACTTATATGCAGAGTACATCATGAGAAACGCCGGGTTGGATGAATCACAGGTCGGAATTAAGATTGCTGGGAGAATTATCAACAACCTCCGATATGCAGACGATACCACCCTAATGGCAGAAAGCGAAGAGGATCTAAAGAGCCTCTTGTTGAGGGTGAAAGAGGAGTGTGCAAAAGCTGGTTTGAAACTCAACATTAAAAAAACGAAGATCATGGCATCTGGCCCCATCACTTCCTGGCATATAGAAGGGGAAGAAATGGAAGCAGTGACAGATTTTACTTTCTTGGGCTCCAAGATCACTGCAGACGGTGACTGTAGCCATGAAATTAAAAGACGCTTGCTCCTTGGGAGGAAAGCTATGGCAAACCTAGACAGCATAGTAAGAAGCAGAGACATCACCTTGCCGACAAAGGTCCGTCTAATCAAAGCTATGGTTTTCCCAGTAGTAATGTATGGCTGTGAGAGCTGGACTATAAGGAAGGCTGAGCGCCGAAGAATGGATGCTTTTGAACTGTGGTGCTGGAGAAGACTCTTACGAGTCCCCTGGACTGCAAGGAGGTCAAATCAGTCAATCCTAAAGGAAATCAACCCTGAGTGCTCATTGGAAGGACAGATTCTGAAGCTGAAATATTTTGGCCACCTAATGCGAAGAGAAAACTCTTTGGAGAAGACCCTGATGCTGGGAAAGACTGAAGGCAAAAGGAGAAGGGGACGGCAGAGGATGAGATGGCTAGATAGCATCACCGATGCAATGAATATGAACTTGAGCACACTCCGGGAGAGAGCGCAGGACAGGAAGGCCTGGCGTGCTATGGTCCATGGGGTCACGAAGAGTCGGACACGACTGAACGACTGAACAACAACAACAACAACTCTGCATTGGTCAGACCTCACCTCAAATACCGTGTCAGATTCTGGACACATTTTATGGATCGTAACGAGTTCAGAGAAAGAAAACAATGATGGTCAGGGGACTAAAAACTAATCCTATGAAGAAAGATTGAAGAAACTTGGTATGTTTAACCTTGAGAACAGTAAGATAGGATACGATAGCACTTTTCATGTACATAAAGGCTTGTCATACAGAAAAGGGCTGCAACCCTTTCTCTGTCATCCAAGACTGTAGGTCATGAAATAATGGGCTTACATTACAGGAAGGCCTATTTTGGCTGAACATCAGGAAAAAATTTCTAACCATCAGAATGGTCAGACAATGGAACCAACTGCTTAGGGAGGTAGTGGACTCTCCGCCACTGCAGATATTCCAGTGAAGACTGGACTATATGTCAGGGATGCTTTAAACTGGATCCATGCACTGAGCAGGGAGTTGGGCTAGATGGCCTAAATGGCCCCTTCCAATTCTATGATTCTATGAATTTCTGCACCATAAAGGTAGGGATATTTCTATCATGTTGTCAGATCATCTGTATTTTGTCCCCACACTTTCATTTCATCATTGTCAAAGGACAAGAATGTTGTACTGACCACACATCCTGCGTTGAAATGGAAACAAGAATATCCTAACCCTTAGGTACCCTGGAACTCTTGAATGTACCAAAGCTGATCTCCCTTGCATCCTAATGTAATCAGGGCAACACCCTACCACTTGTACATTGACAATACTAACAAAGCTGTGTCCTTTCATGACCTTCTGCCAGTACATACCTATTTTTGTCTTCGAATAACATAATTGCTTTTGGACCCCTGACTTGAGTGTGCTTTTGGAGACTAGTCTTGCTGGGATCCAGATTGCCTACAGCTCTCTGTCGAAACTCCGAGCCAGATGATCATATTGTGTCTTAACCCATGTTTTGGCCCAGTGAAAACCCTGCTTCAGTCTGGGACTGCCAGATGCATTTTTCTAGATTTTTGCATTCTTTCCAAGAGCAGTCCCGTAGGCATTCTGCCTGACTTACTCCTAGAAGCCACCAGCTTGTGACAAATATTTGCTCCAGATGTCTTTGCACTCTGGTCTAAGCATCTTACAAGGCTTCTGCATCAACCTGCATAATATATATTGGTCTCTACAACTTTCATAAAGGAGCATCTGAAATTCTCATATTAAGTTTGTATCAGCATTCACTCTGACATGCTGTAACTTTTCACTGACCTCTGAGCCTGTTATCATTAAGATGACATGGGGGAAAACAAGGGTGAACCATTTCTCACCTAAAAGTCGGGAAAAGTGAGATATGCTTCAGATAAGGAGACCGAAGAATGACTGCTTTTGTATACTATTGTTCTGCTTGTGACATAAATGAGTAAAGATGGCATGAAATATTTGGGAAGTGACTAGAACTGAAAAACACTTCAGGGTTAAGCTAGGCCAAGACAACAGAAACTACAGAAGAGAATGCAAATGGAAGTTAAAATTAACTATCCTGTTAGAGAATGTAAGGAAATGTGTTGCGTAGCAGTGCTGACAAAGATATAAAATAAATATGTACTCCCAAATCATAGCTGGGAATTTGGGGGGTGGGGGGAATAGTTAATAGTTAAAGAGTGCTGAGCTTCAGTTCCATTCTTTGAGAAACATCACGTAAGTAGTTCATAAAAAAATAATTTAAGAAGCAAAGTAGACAGATCTTAGGGCGAAGACACCTGTCCTCATCTTGACTGCTCTACTCTTTTTGCTACATCTCAGAAGTGCCCTATGGGTAAGACATTTTAATCTTTTGAAAGAAAGGCATGCTCCTGAAACAATTCTTAGAAAGCTTTTTGAAATGTGTTTTCTTGTAATAGCAACTTGGTATTTTTTGTATGTGGCCTCTTATCATGTTCTATATTCATGTAAAAATTGCTTGAGATTGTCAAGTAAAAGATGAAAAGACATGCCTCATCTCAGAGTCATGTATAAATATGTTTCTGTGTGACCATACCAGAACTGAACCTGCATTTTCTGGTGACACTTTGTTCTTGGGAAATGGAATGGGATATGTTCAATGCTGATCCATGATCAAGCTAAATACAAAAATCCCATTTCATAAAATCCCTAAGCAAGGACAAATTTGTCAGACCTTGCACCTCTGCATCCCGCAAGCCTGCTCCCAAAACTCTACCTCAGCCTGGGAACACCTGGTATCCCTGTTGCTTGGATTTATCCTGCCACTAGGGAGTCCATCTCCCCTCCTCTCCATTTGTCTGCCTCAGCAGACTCCAGGAGAGGACATCTCCCCTGCTTTCACTTGCTCCCCCTGCCTGATCTTCCAGCTTACCTTCTCTCTCCTTCTCATCTTTGCTCTACCTTCTCTCTCTCTCTGCTGGTATGCAGTAGCAATGCCTCAACTCACTGACACTCTTTCTCCCTCCTGAGGTAGTCTTCAGTAACTTGACTGTGACTGTGCATATCTTATTACAATTTACTAAACTAATTTTCTGTGTTAATTTCCAAAAGTCTCAGCTGTTTTCCTTCCTGGGAATCTTACGGAGACACTCCATGATCCAGACAAAGGACCAGGCTTACACACACTTTGCTTTTATTAGTTTGACAAATTGTGCTAGTTTCTGGGCAGCTGACAGCAAGTTTGTCATCCAGGAGGAACAGAGCCAGAGAGAGGAAACTCCTTGCCCCTCCAAGTCATCCAAGGAAGCACGGCAGCAGTAATTAAAATACCTGGTGGTATCCGGTTGGGTTTGTTGGCTGCTGAAGGGCTTGATGTTTTTAAAGGCTTTCCAGTTGGTTCTGAAGAATTTGATGCATTCTGCAAAATTGGCTGAGATTTTGCTTGAACTAGTCACATGGTTGAAAGACAGAAAAAATAACTTGGGGAAAAAACCTCTAATGATGATATCAAATAGACTCTATATTTGAGAAATACAGGAGTCTGTTTTTAAACTAGCAGATGAAGTTGACAGCTATTGCAAAACCAAAACACTCCTCTAACATTTCCTTCAATAGACAAACAAAGTAAGTTTTATTCCAGCAAGTCTCCACACTTAAACATTTCAGTAGGAATTTAAATCTCAGCTCCAATGAAAACAAGAGAGGCACTGGAGGGCCAATGGTTCACCTAAGTTCCATCGATTTCAGTAGGACTTATGATCAAGTAACTTCCTCAGGATTGTAGTGCAATATAACTGTCATCAAAAGCATATTCATTACCTCTGCCAATACTAACATCGGATAAACTAAATGGCTACTGAACTAAAACCACTTGTACCCTGTCCCCGCAAAGCAAAAGCTAGATTTTAAAATAACGCATGTCTGATTGAAAGCTATTCTTGCTACAACATAAACCAGACTTTAAAATCAGTACACAACAATATTTACCAGTCTTCAATTTTAAAAAAACGCACAAGTAAAACATTACTAGCCTGCTTCTTTTGGTGTTCAGTAAATCAACTAATTAAGAGGCTGGGGAGAAATGAAAATCAAATAAATTAAGAAGCTGGGGAGAAAGATAACAGCAGCTCTCCTGCCAGACAGTGAGTACCCACTTTACCAGTCTTACAGCACCATCCTATGCATGTTCAAACACAAGAAGTCCTACAACTCTCAGCATGCCCCTGCCAGCCTTGTTAAAGGGCAGTGTATAAATCCCTGTAAAACCATCAATATGCGTGGAGACTGGAAGAGAGAATGGAAACATAGTTTTCTTTTATGTCGAATAGCAAAATGGACTGTATCTGCTCAAAAATTGAAGAAAAATGTCTTGATATTGAGATTGTAACCACATCATTTGAATTAGGGCTAGGCAACGTGGTGCCCATAGGCATCACTGCACCTCCAGACATCTTCCTTGGTGCCCACAGAGATGCTACTCCTCCCAATTTTTATTTATATTTTCTTACTGGCAGCTGGGACTGCTTCAGAGCAAAGTGGGATCCTCTAAATTTTGCAGCTTTGTGACTAGCCATGCCACCCAGGGCAGTCATTTCATGGGTGTGCCCAGGACAGTTTCTCAAATTTCCAATGTGCCCACAGGCTCAAAAGATTGCCTACCCCTGAAGTAGGTCTTCCTTATTTACCCCAGTTTGACAGTTTATGATATTATGACCTTTTGGTTAAACAATAAACTAAATTTGAGGAAAGCATGATAATGGGAAGTTATCACTCTTTCACACAGCACTAAAATCAGAGGGTACAAAGTGAAAATATCACTTAGGCTCAATACAAGTAACGTTACAGATATCAGACTGCTAGAATTCTCTGAAAACCAGATGTAGGAAAGCTTGACACTGTAACAGCACTCAGGAAAGGACTGAATCTGCTTAGCCATCACATTCCTTTGTGAGTTGGAAGGCTTCATTTTCTTTTTTGTACTGACATGAAACTTCCTTCCTTCGTATTTACTTTAGTGTTCTTCTTCACAACAAATTCATCATAATCATCTTCACTGAAGCTGGAATCACCCTCTGATTCTTCAGCTGAAGCTAGAGATGATGTGAAGGTCAGCGGTGAAAGTGGGCAGGGACACTTGGGTATTAAGCAATGGCATAAAGTTTCAGTAATAAGTTTTGAAAGTTGTTTTTTTTTTAAGTTGCATCTTATTCAGCAAAAACTTTTGTTTTGTATCTACTGGACACTGCAATGTCTCTTTAATAAGGGTTGGTCTACATCAGCTAATTGTTGGAGGTGTAACACAGCTAATGCTTCTTTTAAGCATATGTTTTTGGCAATGCCCAGTAGTTGCCTGTTTCTGAGAGGCGATCGTTATATGGATAAATTTTGTACTGGAACACTCCTTAATATTTACTGATGTACACGCTCTTTTAAATTATCTACCTGCTTCCTGGAAGTTAAGATATGGTGAGCTCAAATGGATTCTCTGTGTCCTTCTGACAGCTAAAACACTGATATTACAACATTGGAAGGATAAACGTTCACCTCCTATAATGCAATGAATTGAAGACCTTACAACACTTCCAACATTTAAACGGATAGTGTATAGACACCACCTGGGAATTGATACTTATTTGGGTATTTGGTCAGCTTTGTTGAACTTTATGTATAGTTCTTAGAAAGCTGTACTTTCTCTCTCTCTCTCTCTCTCTCTCTCTCACACACACACACACACACACACACCATGTGTATGCATTGAAATTGATATATTCAAATCAATGTAGCCACATTTTTATTTTTTTTTGTCTAAATTGTCTAAAAAATAAGTTAAAAATAAAAAAGTTGAACCACCATGTGCCAGCACTACAGCTAGTATGTTTCAAAATGTCCTCAAAACAAGATGAACAGTAGGAGAAAACAACGGAAACAAACTGCACACACCAAAGTTTAGTAAAAGAGGAATTAAAAGGTAAGCATTTCATTTAAAGAGCCATCCTGTGGTCCGTAGACAGCGTCTGAAGGGGCCATAGGATTTTCCAGGTTCCTGGATCCGAGGCAGGAGACAACGCTCTGACCTGCCCCCTCCCCCTTGCAGTCGGTGCCAAGAGAACCATGCCGGCTGCCTCTACAAGCTTGCAAGCACGAGCTCACAGAGTAGGGAAAGGGGGCATGCCGGTGGGTGGGGAGGGAACTGGGAAAGCAGGGATAGGAGCTATCCCCAGCCTCCGTTCCTCCCCGATGCCTAGAATGCAGAGCAGGGGGAGCGCAGAGGCTATGATTGCTTCCGCACTCCTCCGAGCCTCCTCTGAGCTCGGAGGCTGATGGGCATCCAGATAGGATGGTGCCCTTAAAGAGTTATTTTAAAACATTGTTCTTACATTTAGCTGTGTGGTGACTAATGTAGTGTGACTAATAAATTTTATAAATGCATTCAATAGTTAAAAGTTTAGAACACGTATTATGTTCATATTTGTTTATTTTTACTTAAAATAGTTATTTAAAACTTAAAAGTTTAGATTAGAACACATAAAAGCTTAGCAGATTTCTTATGGAAAGAATGAGGCATGAAACACTTACCTGAAGGATACTTCAGCTCATAACTGTTGGTGCCGTCTCCATGATCTTTGCCGTTAGTCTGTAACTTGGATATTGATGCTCGTTTGAAATTCTCTACAGTTGTATTACATGTATTTGCACTGTCATCCAGAGCTGTAATTGAACAGTGAGCTTAATACTACAGAATGTTTGAAGAAAGTGGTGAGAAACCCAGTATATATTTGTGCTTTGTTGCAAGTAATCTTGTTTTAATATCACAGTGTAAAGCATGCATGCTGCTGGAGCTTCCCCATCACCAAGCAGCTAACCGTCAGCTGAAGCAGCCAAGAACTTTGAAAACAGAGCAATGGCTGACTCCTTGGCTTTAGGAGCTGCTGTGGCAAAGAGAACTGGAAATCCCACTCCCACTCTGAGTGTGCAATCCTACAGCCCCTAGAGTGTGTCTGGGGGGCCATCGGAGGCAGGGCATCTCCCTTTCCTAGGAGAATAGCTGACCATGGATGGCCCCCTTTACCACTGTGGAAGGCTCCGTGGCAGCTCTCTCTCCCGAGGTCAGGACTCTGACCTTGGGAAAGGAGGGCATGGGTGTGCTGGGAACAAGCCAGGGGCTTGGGAGGGGAAAGGCCCTGGATCCACTGGATCCAGAGGCCCTCAGCTCCTGTACCTGCCTCCAGGCAATGAGGGAGGGTTCGACAGGCTCAGAGGTAAAAGCTATTTTGGAGGACAGAGAGGCAAAAATAGCCTCCATCGCTCCTCCCACCAACAGCCTGGCAGGGATTAGGATGGATGAAGAGTTCTGATATCGGAGCCCCCAGTTCTTTGTGTTCCAAGCCCATAGGATTGCTCTCTAAGGGTGTAATCCTATGCATCTTTAGACAAATGTCCTACAACTCCCAGCATTCCCAGCTAGCCAGCCATGCTGTCGGATTTTTTTTCTGTCTAAACGTGCATCAGATTATGCCCTAAGCGATTTTCTTTAGATTACCATCCCAAAAAATGTTTTGCCCTAAAGAAACACTAGCAATCACTTAGTAAGCTGACAAATATCACTGCGAATTTAAATAAGAGATCCCTTTTAGACACCCAGAGGCATGTTGATTACAACTCTCGTGGAAGTGCACTTAAAAATTAATTTATTAATATCAAAAACAATGTTACCGCTGAAAAAAGATAATGGAATATGCCGCTAACAATATTCTATATACTTGGAAATAAGAGAAATACTGTTAATCATTAATAATATACAGACACTAATTTAAACTTTCCTAAAACCTCACTGTAGCTTGAGAATAATTATCTCTGCTTTCCTTTGGAACATATTTCATTATTTCATCATTTTCAGCTCATTGCATATGCACTGCATAATGTCGATGTATTTTCTTTAATACAACGCATGTCATAAAATCATCTGTGATATTAATTTTATGAGGTAACCCTAAAAAAAATATAATGTGGGGGAGGGGGCAGGCATGATGTAGAACCATAGCTCAGTGGTTCTTACTTTGCATGCAGAAGTTCAATCCTAGGAGAGCCACTGCCAGTTAAAGTTGACAGTACTGGGCTAGGTGGAAAAGTAGTCTGACCTGATATAAGGCAATAACCTACGTTCTTATGGGCATTACTGCAGCTTCGTATCATTTACCACTTAATTTTTTTTTTGCCAACCTATATAAACCAAAAGAAAGACACTATTTACCACTACAAATGTTTCCCTTCTTTGAACTGCCCATGTTTTAAGTCCCCTTGGGAACCTGACTTGATATTGATGGCGCTACAAGTATACAGTTTCAACTTAACAAGTCCCTCCAGATTGATTGATTGATTGATTGATTGATTTGCTTGCTTGCTTGCTATATTTATATCCCACCTTTCCTCTAAGAGCCCAAGGCCCTCCTTCTCTCCATTTCATCCTCCCAACAACCCTGTGAGGTAGGTTAGGCTGACAGTCAGTGACTGGCCCAAAGTCACCCAGTGAGCTTCATGGCTGAGTGGCGACTAGGACCCAGGTCTCCTGAGTCCCAGTCCAACACCTTAACCACTGCACCACCCTGGCTCTCAATCCTCCACGTGTAATTGGAAGCTGTGGTATACTGTTTTCAGCACTCAATTTGAAGAACAGATACCAGATTTCATAAACGTTAACAGTCTCTTTCCCATACTAATCTTGTTCCATCTGCTTGGCCTACAGTTACATTATTTAACAATTTATAAGGACTAGATGTCAGTCCCTTTATTTCGGATGTTGCTAAAGCTACCAACTTCTTGAACCATTTAATGGGCCAAAAAAACAGTACCCTCACATCCAGGTTGGAAATAAAAATAATACTTGATGGATGCAAAATCATGGCACTCCAGTATTAGCTAATTGCTGCTAGAAACAGGGACACAGCTCAAGGAACAAACAGTTAAATAGCTGCACAATTCTATATATTCCCTTATCCGCTCAGCACTTGAACTGTTGAAACTTGTCATCACAACAGAACAAGGGGTGAACAACTGGATGGAGTCACAGGAGATGGGGAGGTCAACAAGCTTTTGTTCTATCTCAACCATGTCTGAAGTGTGCTAACCAGATATGGGTTTCCACTTCTGTCACAATGTTTGAGATTTTAAATCGAAATGGAAGTCCACACAACATTTCCCTCCAATTACCAGGTACCTCCATGTTAATCCACATTTTAGTTTCATCACTATGAATGATGTGTATCAATTGCTTCAACTGAAATGCACTGTCACATCTAGATAAACTGAGAATTCCCAGTTCCCCTCTTTTATTCCCTTCATATAAGGCTTCTGTGCTCAATCTAGATTTCTGGATATTGAAGATAAAATATAAAAATAAAAACTGTCATTTTTGCACTATCTGAACAGGTAAGGTGACTGGAATTGATTGAAATAAAATGGTCAGTTTGGGCAAGTTTCATTTTAACTGCCATTATCTTTTCAATCCATTTCAAATTCAGTTTAGCCTCCAGCTTCAATTTTGGTTTAATAGAATTAGTAACTTGGTCATAACTTAACTCCATTGATTTTGACAAATCTGTTAGAATAGTGACACCTAGGTATTTCACCTCCAGGGAGGTATGCCTGAATTGTTTTCCAAAAATAATTGTTGTTTGCCATCCAAATTTATACATAAGGTATTTGAGTTTTTAAAATTGATCTGCTGCTTTTCCAAATTATTTTATTACCTGAATAGCCTTGTTTAGACTGACCAACGGATTGGACAACTTTAGCACTATGTCATCAACAAACATGGTAATCACATTTAATTGTGAATTCACCGGAATGTCTTCTGTAGTTGTGGTTATAAATCAAGTTGGCAAGGAGTTCGACAGAGAAAACAAAGAGAAGTGACAGGGGACACCCTTGCTTAGTGCCTCTAGTAATTTGAATTGATAAGGAGTCCATTCCATTTGTCCTACTAACAGCATGATTTTGGGAGTACAACTGGCCAGGCAAGTGTGAACTTCATCTCTTAACATCATCTGTTTACTTAACTCATAAGGGACACTTCATTCTAGCTTGTCTAGAAACTTCTAGTCTAGCTTTAGTGGCATCCAGTGGCATTATGGAATGTGGACCTTTACTCTTTTTTGTACAAAAATATATTACATTTAGTAGTCATCTTATTGGATCAGCAATATTGTGCTGCATAATGAAGCTGAACTGATCTGTGGCTATGTAGTCTGGGGCTATTTGTCTTAGTCTATCTGCCAAGACGCTAGCAAATATTTTTAGATCTTGATTGAACAGTGTAATTGGTGATACGTGTCTGCCACTTCTGGGTCTTACCCAGGCTTCTGTAAGACTATGATCCAGGACAGTTGCCATGATTGGGGTATTGTACACTTATCCATAATTCTCTTAAATACCTCAACCATATGGGGAACTAGTTGATCAGTGTAGATTTTACAAAAGCTCCCGTAAACCCATCTGTCCAGGTGATTTCTAACTTTTAATTTTTTGGAGGACCTCTCTCACCTCCTCTTCTGTAATTTCCTGATTTAGTTGGGTTGTGTTTTCAGCTGTCAGCTTTTTCAAATTTGCATGGCATTAATATTTTTCAGATATGGCCCAAATCAGGAAGTCTAGTGGTATAAAGATCTGTAAAGAACAATGCAGGCATTTGATTTATTACTTTAAGCTCAAATGTTATTCGTCCTTGTTAGTTTCTCTTAATATTAATGGTATTCTTTCTTGCTCTCTGTTTCAATCTGCTGGCTAACAATTTGGTATTTCTGCTTCTAAATTCATGAAATTTTGTTTTACATATTGAAGATTGCCTCTTCTTTTATTTGCTTCCAGCAATCTGAATTCATTTTGTTTTGTTGTTTTTTCTCAGTGCAATTTTGTTTTTTTCTTTACTTGTTTGCTGTCAGGATTGCCCAGACTCCATGCAGCAACCATGGAAGAAAATTCAGAAGCAGAAGATGGAACAGGACAAAGGGGCGGGGGAGGAATCATAGAATAGTAGGGTTGAAAGGGGCCTACAAGGCCATCGAGTCCAACGCCCTGCTCAAGGCAGGAATCCAAGTCAGAGCATCCCTGACAGATGGCTGTCCAGCCTCGTCTTGAATGCTTCCAGTGCCCACTCCCTCCCTAGGTCATTGGTTCCATTGTCGTATTGCTCTGACAGTCAGGACGTTTTTCCTGATGTTCAGCCGGAATCTGGCTTCCTGTCACTTCAGCCCATTCTTCCATGTCCTGCACTCTGGGACGATCGAGAAGAGATCCTGGCCTTCCTCTCTGTGACAACCTTTCAAGTACTTGAAGAGTGCTATCATCTCTCCCCTCAGTCTTCTCTTCTCAAGGCTAAACATGCCCAGTTCTTTCAGTCTCTCTTCATAGGGCTTTGTTTCCAGTCCCCTGATCATCTTTGTGGCCTTCCTCTGAACCCTCTCCAGTTTGTCTGCATCCTTCTTAAAATGTGGTGCCCAGAACTGGACACAGTACTCCAGATGAGGCCTAACCAGTGCTGAGTAGAAGGGAACTAGTACTTCCTGGGATTTGGAAGCTATGCTTCTCAAAAGGAAACTTTGAGCTCCTTGAGGAAATTCCTCAAGGAGCTCAAAGAGCTCAAGGAGACAGAGGCAAGGAAGAATCTTCCCAAGAGTAGGTATATTGATCTGGGTTCCACACACTGTCAGCTCCCAGACATCAGTTTCTCTTGGTTATCAAGATTAAGCAAGCCATTTGTGCAAAAGATGACAGTTTATTGATAGAAAATGGATGCAGAATACACACACACACACACACAGTAAGGTCACACCTCCCTTCAGGTGACAAAACAGTCGCTACACCCTGAGTGTCTATTTGGGTTCCCAAGAAAGATGAAGGCCATTCCTCAGGACCACAAGTTTCTCTACGCTGGAAACATGCATATTCCTCCTTAGAGCAAGACCAAAGGGTGGGCCAGCAAGCTGGATCTTATAAGCTTCTCTACTAGATGCCGTTCCTCCACAATCTCCTCTTCTTCCTCTTCTTGGCTAGACACCAATTCTTCTTCAGGATCCCAGTTCATGTAGATCAAAGACTATTTCACCTCTTGGTGGGTTGTGATCACTGTCAAGGCACACTATAATTTTAAAGGGGTAGTTCCATCGGTAGTTTATCCCCACTTTCTGCAACTTCTCTGAACAGTAGGTTTTATATCTCTGTAAAGCTCATGAACTTATTTCCTGGAAGACTATTTCTTGTTGATCATGGAGGAACTTATGGATATTGCAGGCCCTGGGCAAGATGGTGTCCTTTGCCTCCAGATTTAAAAAACAGGCCAGAATGTCCCTTGATTTAGATCCACTTAGTGAGGGTGTACCCGCCACTCTATGGGCTCTTTTCAAGTCTGTTCTGGTCAGCTTGAATTCTGGTAGGATTTTGGCCAGCCAGGTGATTAAAAGACTTGCTGTATCACACCCTTCCACTGACTCTTCTAGCCCCTAAAGTGTATGCTGGGTTGGCAGCTGTAATTTTCCAGGGACCCTATATGCTGCTGTAATTCCTTGTTAGCTTTTAACAGCTTCTTAATTGTCCTCTGGTTGAACAAGCTCATTTCCATAGCTTCATTTGCTATAGTCCCTATTTCATCACATTTAGCAGCCACCCCCCATCTATTTTGATCTCTAGTGGAATATAGATTTTCCTCACTCCTCACAGCAGTTACTAAGATGATCAGCTATTGTTTGCATCTGATCTATACCTTCTTTTGCTGGTCTAGGCATCTTGCATGCCATTGTTGGGCTCTCCTCTGGGACGGTGTTTCTTGCCCCAAAATAAAAGGTGAGATCCTTATTTTTGGACTGTGGTGGTCCCTGGGACATACTCTTCTATGTAGCACTGTTTTTTGGCATCTGTAAGGGCGCAATCCTATGCCTGTTTAGACAGAAAGAAGTCCTACAACTCCCAGCATCCCCAGCCAGCCATGCTGGACTTTTTTCTGTCTAAACATGCATAGGATTGCACCCTAATTGTTTTATTTGCTGCTTGGTTTTAATTATGTTGTGGTGATAGTGCAGAGCTTCGATATAAACGGCCATCTTGTAAAAGTGCTGGCCCTGTCCCGTATCTGCCACCATTATATTAATAGTGCAATCGTATGTATGTTTACTTGGAACTAAGTCCCATTGAATTCAATGGGGCCTCCTCCCTAATAAATGTTTAGGATTACTGCCTAAGACAACAGTACCTGCCCTCCATCTACATACTTATAAATATATATTTTAAATGAACATAACTTTGAAGGAGTTACACTCTGGCTAAAATGGTTACATTTTAGAATTCCTACTTCTCTTTGCACAATATTGTGATTTTCATTCAATATCAATATTCCTCAAATATACAACATTTTTGGGGGGTAGGGACTAACTTATTTTATAAATCCTTTTATTTCTGGTCCTAAGTGCATGAAGTAAGGAATAAACCATCGCATCCAGAAAACATCATCACCATTACAAGAACAACAAGAAGCACGAGATAAAGAGTTTCACTGTGAAACTTTAAGGATCACCTTGTTCCTGCGAATCTTGTACTTTATGGTTGCTTCCCAATGGTTTATTCATTGACAATGCTAAGGCAACTTGCAAGTTTCTCTGGTAAAGTTTATCATCCAAGGCAACTCTGAAACAATTTGAAAAACAAATTAGGAAACACATTCTCAATACAAAAAAACAAACAAAAAGCTAACCCAGGATCTGAAACCAATTTTGGTTAAAGTCGGGTCCCAGTTTCCTAACCATAGTTAAGAGAGAACCTGTGTTACATCTCTATCAGCCATGTTAAGTCGCACTCAGGGAGCAATCTAATGGCCCCTAGACAGCGTCTGGGGGGCCATAGGATTTTTTGGATTCCTGGATCTAATGTCAGAAATAGCACTCCAAGCTTGGAGCCAGGAATCCATGCTCTGTGCTCCCCTCCCCCTCGTAGCTGACGTAGAGAGAACACCAGCTGCCTCTCCGAGGTTGCAAAGGCATGCCATTGGATGGGAAGCGGGGGCATGCCAGTGGGTGGGAAGCAGAGGGGACTGGGGAAGCTGGGATATAACTTATCCCCAGGCTTCCCGAGCCTTCTTCCCTCCTGCTCTGAACTGCCCTAGGTAAATGGGCAAAAAAACCCATCTAGACAAAACGCAGAGCAGGAGGAATGTGGAGGCAAAGATCAGCTCCGCCGCTCCTCCCACTCTGCACTGGATACCCATAAGCAAGTTTAAAGTAAACTCATGCTAGATCAGATTTTAACTTATTGCCACTTTCACAGAATCACAGAATAGTAGGGTTGGAAGGGGCAAGAGAATTCCAGAAAAACGTCTATTTCTGCTTCAATGACTACGCTAAAGCCTTTGATTGTGTGGATCACAACAAACTGTGGCAAATTCTTAAAGTGATGGGAGTACCAGACCACCCTACCTGTCTCCTGAGAAACCTGTACGAGGGTCAAGAAGCAACAGTAAGAACCAGACATGGAACAACCGAGTGGTTCAAAATTGGGAAAGGAGTATGACAAGGCTGCATATTGTCGCCCTGCTTATTTAACTTATATGCAGAGTACATCATGCGAAACGCTGGGTTGGATGAATCACAGGTCGGAATTAAGATTGCCAGGAGAATTATCAACAACCTCAGATACGCAGATGATACC
Organism: Heloderma suspectum; assembly: GCF_057233095.1. Lineage (NCBI taxonomy): Eukaryota > Metazoa > Chordata > Lepidosauria > Squamata > Helodermatidae > Heloderma > Heloderma suspectum. Next base: position 125,100,735 of record NC_139462.1, on the reverse strand, counting down.
ACCCTAATGGCAGAAAGCGAAGAGGATCTCAAGAGCCTCTTGTTGAGGGTGAAAGAGGAGAGTGCAAAAGCTGGTTTGAAACTCAACATTAAAAAAACGAAGATCATGGCATCTGGCCCCATCACTTCCTGGCATATAGAAGGGGAAGAAATGGAAGCAGTGACAGATTTTACTTTCTTGGGCTCCAAGATCACCGCAGACGGTGACTGTAGCCATGAAATTAAAAGACGCTTGCTCCTTGGGAGGAAAGCTATGGCCAACCTAGACAGCATAGTAAGAAGCAGAGACATCACCTTGCCGACAAAGGTCCGTCTAATCAAAGCTATGGTTTTCCCAGTAGTAATGTATGGATGTGAGAGCTGGACTATAAGGAAGGCTGAGCGCCGAAGAATTGATGCTTTCGAACTGTGGTGCTGGAGAAGACTCCTACGAGTCCCCTGGACTGCAAGGAGGTCAAATCAGTCCATCCTAAAGGAAATCAACCCTGAGTGCTCATTGGAAGGACAGATAATGAAGGTGAAGCTCCAATATTTTGGCCACCTAATGCGAAGAGAAAACTCCCTGGAAAAGACCCTGATGCTGGGAAAGACTGAAGGCAAAAGGAGAAGGGGACGGCAGAGGATGAGATGGCTAGATAGCATCACCGATGCAATGAATATGAACTTGAGCACGCTCCGGGAGAGAGCGCAGGACAGGAAGGCCTGGAGTGCTATGGTCCATGGGGTCACGAAGAGTCGGACACGACTGAACGACTGAACAACAACAACAAAGGGGCCTATAAGCCACCGAGTCCAACCCCCTGCTCAATGCAGGAATCCAAGATGGCTGTCCAGCCCCGTCTTGAATGCCTCCAGTGTGGGAGAGCCCACTCCCTCCCTAGGCAATTGGTTCCATTGCTTTGAATACTAGGAATTTATTTAATCCATTTCTTAGCCCTCTTTCAAGGCCACAGTATTCCCATCGTAGCTTACAGCTAGTAGCAATGCACATTCTCAATTTTTCTTGCTTTGACTTACTTTTTATTTGGTGATACCTTCTGTAAGTGAATCTCCTTTTTGGAGGCTTTCTTTAGCTGAACCATTTTCTCCTTTGTTGACTCAGAGTGAATATTCTTCAATTTTTTGTTTGAAGGTGCAGTTATACATGCAAAATCTTCATCTATTTAACAATCACATAAGAGATAAATTACCTTGGTGCAAATTCTTTCAGCCATCAAGTCACACAACAAGTCACAAGTAAAATTAATAATACAGTAAAATATTGTAAAGCTTTAGTTCTTGTAATGTGATCCACTCCAACAGAATACAAAGAGGTATTGTCACACCCATAGCAGAGCAAGGACAACCACAGAGAAATGGGAAATCCTCCCCTCTGCTTGGAATTGCTGCTCCTTCCCTTCCCCCCTCCCCAGAAGCACCCACTCCCAAGTGTGAATGGAAGAAACCTGGAGGGGGCGTACTTGCCTCCATCACTTCCAATGTGCCTTGCAATGCTTCAGCTGAAGTGTGGACAATGAGAGGTTTGCTGCATCTACAGCTGAGGAATCCCTCTCCCCAACATCCCCAAGATTGGCAGAGCAGAGCTCAAAGCCACAAGGGGCATGAAGTTAATTGCAATTCTGAAGCAGCGAAACATTCTTTTGAAGCCAGACTGTAATATAAAATAGAGTCTTGCAATGCAGGCTTTGGGTAGGTAAAATTTAAATTTTGTTATCTGTCTTGAATGCTTACACGCCTTGAGCCTCCTCTCGTTTAAAACAAAACAGGAGACAGAAAGAACAAACAGGTAATCTGTGAAAACACAAACTTTCTAGTGGAGTACTGGAGAATTTTTGCTCCACCCCATGGTTATTATGGTATCTTTAACATCTACATGAACTGCTGAGTGAGGAAATCCAGGGATTTGGGGTACAATGTCATCAGGACACTGATGATACCCAACTCTATTTCACTTGTTCATCAGATTCATGTCAAACTGTAGAAGTACCGAATTGGTGTCTGGAACCATTAACAGAATGGATGAACAGTAATCTAGAAAAGGTGAAAGTACTTTTGGTGGGTGGTTCATCTAATCAGGGAAGCAGGATTGATACTTTTCTGGATGGGGCTGCACTCTCCCTTAAGGATCAGGTTAGCAGTCTAACTGCTGTTAAGATCCGATTTTCTCTTTGGAGGCTTGTGGCTTAAACGATATGAAGCACCTTTCACGAGCTTCAATTGATGTGCCAGCTGTAACCCCATCTGAACAGAGGTCTGGCCACAGGCATCCATATTCTGGCAACATCCTGTTTGAACTACTATAATGCGCTGTATATAGGGCCGCCTTTGCACATTGTTTGGAAGCTTCAGTTGGTACAAAATACTGCATCTAGATTACTAACTGGGAGAAGATGTACAGAATATATTTTGCCAATATTAAAACAATTACACTGGCTTCTGGCCTACTTTCAAGCACAATTCAAAGTGCTGACCTTGACCTTGTCAACAACTTATTTTGGCTCCACCCACCACTGGAATGCAGGCCCCCAAGAGCTTCTCCGAAATTGAATTTGACCTTCAGGCTGAAACTGGTTTCCCAACCCTGGCCTAGCACCTCAAGGGCCACTTGTTCCCACAGGAACCTGCCTGGACATTGAGATCTTCCTCAGAGTCCGTTCTCTGGGTCCCCTTCCCACTGGAGAAACAGTGACCCAATATGGGGACTATGAAGGTCCTACCTCTGTGGAAGTCCGGTGTTCAGAATGCATTGCCCAGGGAGCTCAACTGCGCCAACTACATTATCTTCTCAGCACCAGTTAAATACTATCTTCTTTGCCAAGGCTTTTTAGACCTGTTTTAATAATGGGTCTGTTCTTGCTAGGCCCTGGCTTTTATCCAACATTCATATTTGTTTACAATTCTGCTTCTAAGTATTTATTGTATTGTTGCTTTACTTCATCCAGCCCCCTGCTCAGTGCAGAAATCCAGTTGAAAGCATCCCTGACAGATGGCTGTTCAGTTTCTGTTGGAATACCTCCAGGGGCGGAGAGCCCACCACCTCCCTAGGCAGTTGTCTCACTGCTCTGGCCATTAGGAAGTTTTTCCTGATGTTCAGCCAAATCTCCCTTCCTGTAACTTAAGCCTGTTATTTTGTGTCCTACAACCTTGGATGATAAAGCACAGGTTGCACTCCTCTTTTGTATGACAACCCTTTAGGTACTTGAAAAGTGCTATAATATCCCACAACAGCCTTCTTTTCTCCAGGCTTCTCCATACCCAGTTCTTTCTGGCAGTGGGTGCTTATATTTAAATGTATAGTCATGTTTGGAATGCCTGCTATGTGCCTCTGCGGAAACATTTCAGCTACGTATTTTTTCCAAAATTTAATTGGAAACAGAAAGGTTTCCAATTAAAGATGAGGAATGTATGAGGAATGTATCTTGAATTTGTACTCACATAAAACTAAGCTTTAGATAGCTTCCATGTTACTCTGCTACTGGATCCGACATTGCAAAACTATTGAAAGAGCCTTACTGAAAATAAAATCTGACCTCTTTTGGCATGAAAGAACCATGGATGACTTACCATCATCGTCTGCATTGCCAAACTGAGAATAATCAACTGTTTTCTTATTCCTGAGAAAACAAGGTGACAAGCATTACCTTCTACCTGCCCATGGTGCTATTGTGCATATGTGACGTTAGCATCCAAATGTCACATAAGATATAGTTTTTCAGAAATAAAAATATGAATATATCTAATCATTACTATTTAAAACAGTTAGTAATCCTGAAAGTATATATTAAATTTAACAAGAGTAAAGTGCTACTCCACTCTTAAAGGCAGCCTAACAATAATTTTAAATTAATAAAATAAGAATGTACTGTTTTCTAAAATATTATGGCATCCTTGTAATGCCATGTATATATACATTTTATTAAAATATTTAAATCTCATTTCTCAAGGCAGCACTGTTTTAGCAGATCAATCTCATGAGGTGTCTAGAGTGCTGTCTGGTCCAATATTGTCTCGTTCAGTTCAGCTCCAGGATGTGGACAAGATGCTTGGACAGGTACGTGTGACCATTTGCATGTTGGATCCTTGCCCTTTATATCTTCTGAAACATAGCAGGAAAGGGATAGCTTGTTGAGCCAGGGAGGCGATAAATGCCTCCTTACAAGAGGGAGTGGTCCAGGTCGCCTAAAAGAGGCAGTGGTAAGACCACCCTTTAGGAAGACCTCCCTGAACAATTTTAAGGGAGTTGTGCAGATCCCTTTTCTGGCCAATGTCCTTGAGCAGGTGATCGCTGACCAGATCTAGGCACTCTTGGATGAGACTGATTTTCTGGATCCATTTCAGTCGGTGTTCAGGCCTAGCTTTGGTACAGAGACTGCCTTGATTGCCCTGTACTATGAACTGTGTCAGGAAAGAGAGAGAAGGAGGGTTTCCCTGTTGATACTCCTTGATCTCTTGGCAGTGTTCAATACCATGGTATCCTCCTGGTGCGACTGACCGAGTTGGGGGCACTGCTGGAGGTTCTGCTCCTACCTGGACTGTTGTTTTCAGGGAGTGGAGCTTGGGAATTATTGCTTAGCTCCATGGCGGTCCAGTGAGGTTCCACTAGTCAATTCTATCTAAATGAAAATGCTGTGTAGGGTCATCTGAAGTTTTGGGATGCATTGTCATCAGTATGTTGATGACACACAACTCTACTTCTCCTTTTCATCTCAGGCAGGTATGGCAGTGGATGTACTAAACTGGTATCTGGCCTCGGTAATGGACTGGATGAAAACCAATAAACTGAGGCTCACTCCAGACAAGACTGAGGATCTGCTGGTGGGTGGTTCCACGATCAGGATAGGGAAAGCGCAACCATCACTGGATGAGATCGCACTCCCCCTGAAGGAACAGGGGCACAGCTTGGGGGTACTCCTGGATCCATCATTGGCTCAGATGACCTCTGTGGTTCCGAGTGCCTTCTACCAGCTTCAGTTGGTAGCCCAGTTGCAATCCTATCTGGAAGGGGATAGCCTAGCATCAGTGGCCTATGCTCTGGTAACCATTAGGTTAACTTAGTGCAATGCATTGTACACTGGGCTGCCTTTGAAGATGGTTTGGAAACTGCAGCTAGTGCAAAATTCAGCAGCTACATTGTTGACTAGGACAAGGTGATGTGAACATAGGAGCCCTGTCCTGGCTCACCTGCACTCGTTGGCAATTTGTTTCCAGACCAAATTCAAAGTGCTGGTTTTAGCCTATAAAGCCCTACATTGTCCAGGACCCCAGTGCTTCAAGGATCACCTCTCCCTATCAGTGCAAGAACGGGCCTTTTGTGATAGCCCCAAGGAAGCTAGTCTGGTGCCGACACTGTCATCTTTTTGGTGCCAGGCAAAGATGTACTTATTTCCCCAGGCATTTGGACATTATTGCTCCCCAACTGTTGTGAGTTGCTTTTGTGATGTTCATTCTAGGCTGCAAGCAGGCCTAGAAGTTGTGTATTTGTGGATGAACACTTTTTATGTTGTACTGTTTTTAGATTATATTTTTGTGGTATTTATTTTTATTTCTATTATTGTGCTGATTATGATTTGTATTGATGGGGGGGTTCTTTTCTTCTTCCTTATATTGTGTGCTTAAGTTGCTTCAAGACTGTTTTGCAGTGGCAAGTGACGTATAAATTTAATAAATAACTATACAAAAACAATAGTTTAAAGACTACAGTGAAATTTTAGAATGAGCTAATTAGCATCCATCACCAAAAAAAGAAAAAACATCAGCATGGGGGATGGTGAATGAACAGGAGGGAGTTCCAAATATGAGGTGCCACAACTGAAAAGGCCCTAATCCTCAGTGGCAACCACTGCACCTCAAAAGATGAATAAAATCTCAGGCAGGTTATTTGGAAGCAGGCAGTCCAGGTTATTTATGGCTCTGTAGGTCAAAGGCAGCACTTTTAAAACAGATCTTTTCAGAAAGGAACTCTGCATGAGCTCAAGACTTTGCCCTTACAGCCCTCCCCCCCCCCCTGCACATACTCAAGAACCAGTTCATTCTTCCCTCTGTTTCGAAAGTTTTTTGGAAGAAAGGACCTCTGTACATGTTCTTGGGGACATCCCTATCTACGCTAGCAGGAATTGCAACCAAACACCGAAATAAGGAAGAAAGACACCGAAAAGTTGAGTAAACTCGGGCTACAACTTTATTATGTACATCAATTCAATGAATGATCTGCCATGGTGAAGGCAGTGTGGTTTCCTGCTCTCTTAAAGGGTGAGCATACCCAGCCCTAGGCCAGAGGCAGCACATCTGCTGCCCCCACCCCTGGCACACATCCCAGCTTTGAGAGCAAGGTGTTGAAGGGTGCCGTCCTGAGTCACCACCCCCTGAATCCCACAATTCTAGGTGAGTGTCTCACTCGAGCCCCCAAAGAGATCTTTTCCCTGTCCCGAGTCCCAAGACCCTAGGTGGCAGGTACCAGGCACCCTCTTTTCACCTTAAATGAGCCTCCAGGTGCCCACTGGTGTTCCCTAGACCTTTCCCTGCCCACCACAAGGAAGGGGCAGACTTGTTTAGCTCCTTCCCCCACCTGCACTGGACCAAGTCCCGCAAGCACTGCTGCAGACCACCAAGGAATAACTCATCGTCCAATAGATGAATGCCATCACTTCTGTAGAGGTGGGGCAATAAATACCTGATATCAGGATGTGGCAAGCATTCACCTAACCCTCTGGCCAGTGTGTTTCTCAACTCCCTATTTACACTGCGCTGCACTCTGTCCAGACACTGTGGGTCACCTTCTCTCCATATAGTACGGGTAGGAGCTTGGACCATACAATGTGGGTCTCCAGCCAGCTGTTTCCAATCTGCCCCAAGTCAGCAACAGCTCTGATAAGGGCTTTGCCTTTCATGGTGCCGAGGTCGTTGCCACCTAAATACACCACCAAGACCTGCAGTGTTGGACCTTGCCCCACCTTCTCCCAGAGCATGGACAACAGTCTTGCCCACTTCATAACTCTCTGCCCAAGCCATTCCACAGCGGCCATTTCGCTGAATTCCAGTTATGACCCCCAACTGTGGAGCTGTGAGCACAGATGATAACTTTTGCTGTTTGGCTGCCCATCTTAAAACCTAATAAGAAACAACACATTAATAACTGCAAATTCTGCATAACATACAACCGTGCCTTCCCTAGGGACCCATGATACACCTCATCCAGTGGCCCAATGTAGGTACTTGACCTCCACCGCCCCACTGCTTGACCTCAGTCTCCAGCAGGCTGAGAGCAGCTGCTGTGGAGGCTTCACCAATCCTGTGTCAAAGGACTGTACCTCACAGTCCAAAGGGTGGGGGGCAGGAGAGGAAAAGTCAACTTGATGTCACATTTGCCTGGCAATGCTCCCTCTGCACTAGGGATGGCAGAGAATTCCGCCACGGATCTCGGGGAGGCCGAATGCCAGGGCCTGCCACCCCTCCGCCCCCCCCCCACGGATTCCCCCCGGGATGAGACTTACCTGGGGTGGATCTTCCGGGCGGCGGCTGGTCTTCCAACCGACCAGCCACCGCCATTTGCAGGTTTTTTTGTTTTTTTTTACACAGACGTGATAGGCTATGTAAGTTTTTATGTAGCCTAAAACATCTGGGTAAAAAAAAAAATAAAGGTGTACACAAATGGCAGCGGCTACGGCCGGCCACCGCCATTTGCGTACTTTTTTTTTTTTTACCCAGACGTTTTAGGCTATGTAAAAAATTACGTAGCCTAAAACGACTGGGTTAAAAAAAAAAAGGCGTACACAAATGGTCATAGTCTACGTAAATATTTACTTAGATTAAGACGGCCAAAAAGAAGGAACGCAAATGGCGGCGGCTGTAGCCGCCATTTGCGTACACGGGTTGTTGTTTTTTTACCCAGAGCCCTCCGCAGCCGGAAATCCGGCTGCGGACGGCTCTGGCCTGGCTGGGCCTGGCCGGCTGCTCCGCGGAGCTGCCGCAGAGGATTCCGGGGGGGGAGGAACGGTGCGCCTCCCCCCCCGGCCAGGATTCCAGGGGGAGGGACGGAAGGCCCCCCCCACCATCAGCATAATCCGCGAAAGGTGATTTTCGTACATCCCTACTCTGCACAGAGCTGAACCATGCAGACAGCGACGTCAGAAGAAGCGTAGTGCACCATGCGCAGCTCCTGGGGTATGGCATCATTGACTGACCCTCCTTTGGGGTAAGCCAGGTGGTGAATGTGCCTGTACTCTCCAGGGGTCTTCTTGGGCACTAATCCCAGGGAGGAAACCCTAGCAGAGGCATGTGGGGAGAGCTGAAAGGTCCCACTATCCGCCTCTCTCCTCTTTCTGCAACTTCTTGCACACAACTCCCTCCAAACTGCATACTGAATGTTACATTCTCTGCCCAGATGGTACCCTAACCCTTTGGCATGGGTTCCTAAAACCAAACTGAAAACCTTTTAACAGATACTCATAGAATAGTAGGGCTGGAAGGGGCCTACAAGGCCATCGAGTCCAACCCCCTGCTCAATGCAGGAATCCAATATTCAGCATCCTCCTTGTTGGGATACTCTCCCAGCAGGTCAGCCGGGGGTGGGGTGGGGGGAAGCTTAATTGGACTGGATCCCTTTGCCAGGTGTCTGACTAGGCCTTCCTTTTCTGCCCTGTCCCACCCCTCCTTTACCCCAGCCTTTGGGGCACCTGCTGAAGGGGTGGGCCCTCTGCAGATGGAGCACTCATGCCTGTATTTGCATGGGTTCTGATTACAGAAGTCCTGGGACCTAAACGCCCAGCAAAGCAGGCGCGGTTGAACCCCTGCCCTGCCTGGGCCCTAAGTGCTGCTGTGGAACCCTGGCGGGCTAGCAGATGGCTGCTGTCTGCCCTATCTCCCTCAGTCTGGCATGCTATGGTCATGGACTGGAGCCAGAGCGAGTTGCAGGCATCTACAGAGCCCTTCCAATGCTTCTAGATGAGAGAGTATCACGGCCAGTGGATCCGCTTTGGCAGAGCACCTGGTCCTCCTTGCCTTGGTGACCAAGGCCCAGAGGACTCAGATGGCCCTCCTGCTGCTGCCTGTCCCGCAGGCCCCTGGCCCTGCCTTGCCGGCTGCTGCCTCCCCTCCTCTCCAGGGAGTCAGTCATTGCCATCACACAGCTGCCAGGGCGGCCCCCTCTTCAGAAGAATAAGATCCTGGCGAGGCAGGGTGGTTCGGCGCCCGTGCCTCGGCCTTCCCTCTTCCTCGGCTCCCCTGCCCTTTTGCGGGGGAAGGCCTTGGGCGTCATCCTTTCGCTGGCAGCGACGCCACCCTGCTTGCCCCTCGGTGGCATTAACGCCTCTGCTTGCCAGGAAGCGGCCAGAGGGCTCGGCTCGGCTCTTGCTTGACTCCCCCGCGTCCTCCGCACCCCTCTTGCTTTTTATCTCACAGCTATGGGGGGAGGGGCTGTGATGCTGCCCCGGTGGATCTCCCGCGGCGCCCTTGCCCTGCTGCTTCCCCGGGCGAGGAGAAGGCGCTTCCCCGGCGCGGAAAGAAAACAAACGGGGGGGGGGCTGGGGCACACTCGGCCCTTTCTACGGGCCGCGCTGGGGCCGCGCATCTTCCGGCTGGCCAGGGCCGCAGTCGCCCGCGCCAGGGCGAGTTCAGCCTGCGCAGAAACGAGCGAGGCGCCCCTTCCCCGCGGCCCTCCCCGGCCGCGTGGACCCGCCGCCCTGAGGCCCCGCTCGGCCTAGGCCGCTCCGGCTGCCGCCGAGAGCCGAGCGCGGGAGGTCGGGAGCGGGTGGGGCCCGCCGTCCGCCCGGCACGCAGGGCGCGTATGCCCGCGCCCCACGCACGCTTCCTTGGGGGCGCGGGCCGCTGAGGCGCCGCGCCCACCGCCTCTGCACGAGGAGACGAGCGAGACCGAGCACCCACCTCCGCGCCGGCCGCGCCATCGTCCGCCCTCGGTCCGCCGGCGCCTGTCTGCAGCCCGCGCGGGAGACGGCGGAGGGCCCCGGGAGGGCGGGCCGTCAGCCGAGGGGGCGCCTGCCGCTGGCCCCGCCCGACCGGCCAGAGTCGCCGGGAGCCGACGGGCGAGGCGCGACTCAGCTCCTTGCCTGGAGCGGCGTCTGCAGGCTTGCCTGGGAAGCCCGGTCTGGGTTTTGGGGAAGAAGGTGCGGGCCAGGAGGGGGGCCCGCCGCGTCCGTCCAGCTGCGACTGGGCAACGGGGTGGCTCTTATAACCATAGGCTTATACGCAACATTCACGTCGCTGTTTTGAGTATAAGTCTATGAGCACATCCTACTGCTCGCATGTGCCCATAGACTTATGTGCAAAATAGAAGCATGAATCTTACGTATAAGCCTATGGACACATAGACGTATACACAAGATTCATGACTCCATTTCTGTATAAGTCTATGGGTACATCCTATCGCCTTTTTTTTTTAAAGACGTAGCAAGCGGCAAGGGCGGAGGAGGCGAAGGGCTCTGGCTGGCAAGAAGCAGCCGAGTGCCGGCCTACCTCCAGTCCTCCTGGAGCGGAGGTAAGTGGTTCCGATCCGCTGTGGATTCCTGAGGCTGGATTCCACAGCGGATTTCTCTTGACATCCCTACCCTGAGTATGCCTACGCCGCTTCGGAGGGAAATAAGCCTGAAAGAATCGGAAGTTGAGCCCCTTGTGCAAGTCTAACTATGAAGCCCTAGGAGGCGCCATTGATCTAGTGTTCTTATTTCTGTGACGAAAACGCGGGGCGTTTCTGGCCGCCTCTGCCGGGAGCGACCGCGGAAGCAATGTTCGGGGCCGAGGCGGCTGCGGAGGAAGAAGCGGCAAGGTGACGGCGTGTGGCGCGGCTTTGCGGGGCCGTGTCGTGTCGTGGGTGTGTTCCACGGTGTTTAGGCAGCGCGGGTGGCTTCGTGCGTGCGCGCGCCGTGTGTGCGGTGCGGCAAACTGCGCGCCGTCAGAGGCGCAAGCCGGGGAGGATGTGGTGGCTGATGAAGTTGTGAATCGGACCAGGGCTTCTGTATGAGCTGAAAGCTGACACGTAGCCGCGCTCGCGAAGAGTGGAATTAATGTAACCATGCAGCGCGCTATCTGCCGGCCTTCTGGCATGGGCGACGCTCCCGCCCTTCTCCGCTTGCCCCCGGCTTCCGTGTCAGAGCGAACGAAATCAGCGTTGCTGTGTTCGCTGGTATGCCCTGTTCGGCAGGGGTGATCAGAGACGTAGGCCATGGCTTGCTAGTGGACCGCTGGCTGGCCGGTTTCCCCTGGTCTGCTCAGCAGCTGCTGGGTGCTGGCAGTTTTGTAAAAGATGCTAGTCGGGGTAGACTGAAAGCAAAATTGTTAACTCAGGAACAACTTACACAGATTAGTTTATAGACACGGTTCTGTTGAAATTTAAAACGTTGGTGGACCATGGGGCTTACAAGTAAAAACAGCAACAGACCACATAAGACTGAAGTCAATCCCACACCGAACGTACAGCACACTGTTGTCCATGGGTGCCAAAATGGTTTCTTCCACATGAGGATTCTTCCTCAATATGTGGAGGCATCAACTGGAGCCCCATCTAGAAAGAGGGGTACAAAAAGTAGGGCCTTTCCTAAACCAACAGACTGCCAAACAAACTTTTCAGTGGTTGCTAAAATATTTTTTATTTAAAAAGCTATTTGAAGGGCTTAACTAATTGCTGCCTGAATCCTGTTGTAATATTTTATTATAGGGTTTTATTTGTGTGCAAGTGGGACCTGCCACAATATGTTGCATTGTATCCTCACCCCTAACAGGAGTGCTCCTGCTCAAGGTGCCATCTAGCCATATCCTCCCCTGGAATACCATAAGCCCCTGGAGACTCTCGCAAGCAAATTTACTCTCCCCTCAGTTTTCCTTTTTCAACGGATGCTCAACATTCCTTGGCTCCTGGTGTCCACTGATCATGCCTGGTCCACACTAGGCTATTTGGGGGGTTGCCCCCTTCTGTTTATGTGTGTGTCTGTATTCATGTGTATTCTACTTCTGCAAACTTTGGGATTCCTCCAGCTCACAGAGTGGCTTACACGCAGTACATGGAATGGGAAGAAGAAAAAACTAAGTAGTCCTACAGTAGGGCTGGTAGAATGATTCTGCTTCCCCTCTTATTTCCCTCTGTACAGCCGCCTAGAATGGCTGCCCTATTAGAGCAAATTACTGATACAGAGAATTTCAAAGGGAGACTTCAGCATGACACTGCTGAATTACAATTTACTGAGAGATTTTATTCTATCTGTTGGGCATGAATAAAGTTTGCTGTGCCATTACAGGTGTTAATTTAGCAATGCTACAATGTTAGGGAGGTTCACATGAATCCTTCCCTCCACAAATCGAAAGAATAAGTGAGGGGAGATGTTGCAGGGCTGTGCAGGCTAATCCTGCCTCCCCTACTGATGTGCACCACAGCCATGCCCCCACCGCTGATGCCTACAGTGGAAATGCTTCTCTGCCATCAGCATGTTCAGCCAGCATGAGAAAACGCCCTGTGCACATACTGATACACATGGAGCTTCTCTATGTGTGGGGGGACCATAATTCAGCCAGGTCTCCCTGTGCATAGGAGCATGGTTATTAATTTGCATATAGAGCCCTTTCCCATACCAGCCAAACACACAGACCAGTTATTGCTGTTGTGAATGGTTACTTAATTGAACTGTCATTAACTTTACCATTTGCATTTCATTGCCATTTCACTGTTTACATTTTTTTCTCTCTCTACACGCATATTTTTATATCTGCCAGCTGAGGGTAAACACCTCATACATCTGATGAAGTGGATGAAAGTCCATAGTAGCTTATGCCAAAATACATGTTTTTGTCGTTAAGGCAAGGAACAGAGACTTGTGGCCCTCCAGATATTTTGGCCTCTTATCAGCCCTTGCCAGCATAGCAAATTTGGGGGTTGATGGGAATTGTAGGCTAAAAAATCTGCAGGGCCACACGTTGCCCACCTCTGCTTTAAGGTGCTTCAAGGCCTTGGGGGGCCACATGCAACCTGTGGGTTGTGTACCGCTGTCTTACTGGCATAATTGCCTTTTCTGTTTATATGAAAATATAATAATTATAAAATTCTCATTTTGCTAGAATGCAGAAAGCCTTTAAAATGAAGGGCAACCAAGGAAAAATCTGCAGTATGGAGAGAGAATTGTTATATGAATTCAGTGCTGGGAATCAACGTTTTCTGCTTGCAGTTCCATTGAAATTCCCAGTGAAAGAAAATGCTAGTCATTTGCTTGGGCGTCTAATGCTTCTTCACAACTTGCCATGCTTCATAGAAAATGGTAAGGATTTGTTATATGAATGACTAGACTCATGAGTTTATTCTAAGGTGGGCAACTGTTCAGTACCAAGTGTGAAATGGAGGGCTGCCATTAATCTGCCATCAGAAAAATAAGACTAATCTGCCTTCTTTATTTTGGAGAAGATATTATATACCACTGTGTTCCTCAGTCTTTGGAGAGGTAATGAGCGGGGTACTGCAGGGCTCAGTCCTGGGCCCAGTGCTCTTCAACATTTGTATTAATGACTTGGAGGAGTCAGGGAATGCTTATCAGATCTGCAGATGAAATAAATTGGGTGGGATAGCTAATACCCTTGAAGACAGAAACAAAATTCAAAGTGATCTTCATAGGCTGGAGTGCTGAGCTGAAAACAATAGAATGAAATTTAATAAGGATAAATGCCAAGTTCTGCACCTAGGAAAAAGAAACCAAATGCACAGTTACAAGATGGGGAATACTTGGCTCAACAATACTACAAGCAAGAAGGATCTTGGAATTGTTGTCGATCACAAGCTGAATATGAGCCAGCAATGTGATGTGGCTGCAAAAAAGGCCAATGCTATTTTGGGCGGCATTAATAGAAGTATAGCTTCCAAATCACGTGAAGTACTAGTTCCCTTCTACTCAGCACTAGTTACGCCTAATCTGGAGTACTGTGTCCAGTTCTGGGCACCACACTTTAAAAAAAGATGCAGACAAACTGGAGAGGGTTCAGAGGAGGGCAAGGAAGATGATCAGGGGACTGGAAACAAAGCCCTGTGAGGAGAGACTGGAAGAACTGGGCATGTTTAGCCTTGAGAAGAGAAGACTGAGGGAAGATATGATTGCGCTCTTCAAGTGCTTGAAAGGTTGTCACAGGGAGGAAGGCTCTCTTCTCAATCATCCCAGAGTGCAGCACACGGAATAATGGGCTCATGTTAGAGGAAGCCAGATTGCAGCTGAATATCAGGAAAAACGTCCTGACTGTCAGGGCAATACGACAGTGGAACCAATGACCTAGGGAGGTGGTGGGCTCTCCCACACTGGAAGCATTCAAGATGAGGCTGGACAGCCACCTGTCAAGGATGATTTGACTTGGATTCCTGCATTGAGCAGGGGGTTGGACTCATTCGTCTTATAGGCTCCTTCCAACCATACTATTCTATGATTCTATTTATACCTCTCATGTTTTAAATATTTTATATACAGTCAGGGCCAGAAATATTGGAACAAGGATAACTGTTTTGGCAGTTGGCCTCTGTACACCACCACACTGAAGTTGAAAAGAAACACACCCAGATGGGAGCGAAGTCAAGACTTTCAGCTGTAATTCAAGGGGTTGGACAAAAGTGGGGCACCAACCATTCAGGAAGTACAGCCAGTGGCGCGCGCACACACACACACACACACACCCATCTTTGGGGGCTCATAAGTAATGGAATGAATGGCTGACAAGCAGCTGCATGGCCAGGTGTGGCCTGTTTCCTGGGTGCCCCATGACCAATCAAGCAGATAAAAGGCCTGGAGGTGCTTCTGAGTGTTACATTTGCATTTGGTTGCTGTTCACTGGAACTCCCAACATGAGGTCCAAAGAGGTGTCCATGCGAGTGAAGGAGGCCATAATTAGGCTGAGGAAACAAAATAAACCCATCAGAGAGATCGCAAAAACAGTGGGAGTGGCCAACATAACAGTTTGGAACATCCTGAAAAAGAAGGAATTAACTGGCAAGCTCAGCAACAGCGAAAGGCCTGGAAGACCACGGAAGTCACTAAAGTGGATGACCGCTGAATTCTGCTCATGGTGAAGAGGAACCCTTTCACAACATCTAGCCAGGTCAAGAGCGCTCTTGCGGTCGTTGTCAACATCTACAGTCAAGAGATGGCTTTATGAATGTAAATACAGAGGCTTCACAACAAGGTGCAAACCACTGGTAATGCCCAAGAACTGAAAGGCCAGATTAGCCTTTGCGAGTAAACACCTAAAAAGGCCTGCCCAGTTCTGGAATAAGATTCTTTGGACTGATGAAACCAAGATTAACTTGTAGCAGAATGATGGGAAGAGAAAAGTATGGAAAAGGAAAGGAACAGCTCATGATCCAAAGCATACCACATCATCTGTCAAACATGGTGGAGGCAGTGTTACGGCATGGGCATGTATGGCTGCCAATGGAGCTGGGTCACTGGTGTTTATGGATGACCTGACTGCTGATAAAAGCAGCAGGATGAATTCTGAAGTGTATAGGGCTATACTTTCTGCTCAGATTCAGCCAAATGCTGGCCAACTGATAGGATGCCGCTTCATATTGCAGATGGATAATGACCCAAAACATACAGCAAAATCTACCCAAGAGTTTCTCAAGGCAAAGAAGTGGGATGTTCTTTAATGGCCAAGTCAGTCACCTGATCTCCACCCAATAGAGCATGCTTTTCACTTCCTGAAGACAAGACTGAAGGCAGAAAGACCCACAAACAAGCAGCAGCTGAAGGCAGCTGCAGTAAAGGCCTGGCAAAGCACCTCGAGGGAGGAAACTCAGCATTTGGTCATGTCCATGGGTTCCAGATTTCAGGCAGTCATTGACTGCAAAGGATTTTCATCCAGGAATTAAAGGTGATCCTTAAGTTTGAAATGATGCTGGTTGTTCCATTACTTATGAACCCCCAATGATGGGGGGGGGGGGATGCCACTGGCTGTCCTTCCTGAATAGTTAATGCCCCGCTTTTGTCAAACCCCTTGAATTACAGCTGAAAGTCCTGACTTTCTTTCCCATTTGGGTGTGTTTCCTTTCAACTTCAATGTGGTGGTATACAGAGGCCAACTGCCAAAACAGTTATCCTAGTTCCAATATTTCTGGCCCTGACTGTAGCTGTGAGAACTAGAAACATCTGTTTTAAAACTGAAAGATAGCCACATCCCATTAATCATGTGTTGCCATCTCTGTATTAATGTCCTATATATCTAAAATAGTCTGCAAAGGAGTTTTAGTGCTTATATATTATCCTTATAAAATAGTCTGCAAAGGAGTTTTAATGCTTATATATTATCCTTATAAAATAGTCTGCAAAGGAGTTTTAATGCTTATATATTATCCTTATAAAATAGTCTGCAAAGGAGTTTTAATGCTTATATATTATCCTTATAAAATAGTCTGCAAAGGAGTTTTAATGCTTAGAGAGAGAGAGAGAGAGAGAGAGAGAGAGAGAGAGAAAGAGAGATATCTCCATATCTTATGGATTAATGGGGTTTGAGAAAACTATGGTCCATAAAACAAAGTGGTATTTTATCTTCTGCATGTACTCTTGGTAGAAAGTTTAAAAAATGAATATGCACTAAGCAACTATGATATACATCTCAATTGATGGACATTTTTTCCCCTCAATATGACAGATTTAAAAGAATCCCTTAACAGATACATTGAGAAGAAATCTGTACAAGTTTATGATAGAGAAGCAGAAGCAGTCCTGGAAGCTGTAAAATCTGGTAAAGTAGATTTGCACCAGCTGGCAAATACCTGGGCTAAAACATATACAGAGGTAAGAAATGTCCATATGCATTTTAGAAGACGTAACTGAAAATCAGTCTGGAGCTTCTTTCTGACATTCGACATAGCATACTCACTTTTTCATGGACATTTTGCTTTGTAGTTAGAAATGTATGAGCCAAATACAACTGTATTTTTTCTGAGATACTTTAGAGGAGAGGCTCCCAATCCTTTTGGACAAACACCCATTTTCCAGGAGGCAAACTGGTGCAGTTAAAAGAAAAATAACTTGCCCAAGACCTAAGTACAAGGCAGAGGTGGGGTTCCAGTCAAAGCACTCTCCCATGAATTCATCAGTGTTAACCACTTTATTTTTCCTGAACTCCTGGATTGTTCTACTCCAGTGTTAATTAATCCTTTAGATACTCTTTTAGACTAAAAAAGGGGGTGTTTGCTTACCCTTGGTCATTATTTTAGAAGGATCTTTTGACGAGTATAACTTTTATAAAATGCATTTGCTATTGTTTTTGCATCTCTCCTATGTCACTTTTGGGGCTTAGGTTCCTGCTGAAATAGAGATTCAGAATTATCTAGCTGTACTTCTCTGGCTTCCACTCGGAATAGACAGTGTCAAAGGAATTAACTTAAACTATTTGAGTATAAAATGATGGAGGCCTAAAACTCTTGACTACAATCAGCCATCTTAACAGTAACATAGGTTCTTCCCATGCTGTCTTTAAGAGGCAGATGACTCGTCCTATGAATATTAACTCTTCATTCACCAGAGTCTGTTTCATGCACTTCACCACACAATCTTTCAAGTATTAGCGCTGGTACAATACTGATAGAATAGCACTGCAGTATTTCCAACTTACAGAATGATTCTGAAACACACAAATATGATTACCTGGGTACAAGTGTGTAAATGAATAGATTCGTCCTTCTGTGTTCAGAAAGGCTTACTTCTGAGGTTTCTTGCACAGGTTTCCAGCATACCCTTTTACTTTCCCTCCCTGTTCCCTCTTTTCTCAGTGACATATCAGTCAGTGAGAGCGATTCCCTCAGCCTTCAAAATTACTTCCTTCTTTAAAAAAAAGAGTTTTGTAATAAAGTCAACTCCAATTACTGCTTTCATAAAGTTTCCTAAATTCATATCTGGCTTAATTCTGAGGATATAGTAGGTTAAATCCCAGGTCAAGTCTGCTCATGCAATGACTTGCTCTCCTCCCTCTTGTGCTCCCCCCATACCTGATCCAGAGGATCCTCCAACCCTCCAGGGCAGATTTGGGGTTGCAGAGGGGAGGGAAAATTCGTTCTGCCAGCAGTGTGCGTTCTGCTGGCAGATGGCCGCTGTTGGATTCACTCCATTATTCTTGAAATATTTGTCTGTATTTTCCAACATTTTCCGAGTAAGTTATTTTTGTAAGAGTAGATTGTCTAAAGCAGAAGTAGGCAGCCTTTTTGGACCATGGGCAAAAGACTAAGTGCAAGGCAGAGGTGGGGTCTGAGGCCCAACAGACTAAATGCCTTTGACCCCACAATTTTCATCACCAACAAAAATCTGTTTCAGAGCAATCTGGGCTGCCAGTAAGAACACAAGTTAATTGAAAAGAAATGTGTGAGTAGCCAGAGCATGAAGAACTTCATCAGGAGGGCTTTAAACTGAATCCTACGGGGAAGGGAGACGTAAAGTTGGGGGTATGAATGGACAAAGGCTCATGCACCGCAGTGGAGAGAATAGCTCTAATAGTGCCCAATAATAGTCTTCACAAACATGTAGGAAGAAAGCCAGACCGTGAAGCACATGGTCTTCGATGTCTATATACTAATGCCCAGAGCATGGGAAACAGAGCAAACCTGAACTCTTAATACTGGAGGGAAATTATGACTTGATAGGTATAACTGAGACTTGGTGGGATGACTCTCATGACTGGAACACAGCAATTGAAGGATATAACTTGTTCAAAAACAACAGAAGGAACAGAAAGGGAGGTGGGGTTGCACTATATGTGAAAAATACATATCTCTGCACAGAAATACAGGAGGATGAGCTTGGTAGTCCCATCAAGAGCATCTGGATCAAAATAAATGGAGCAAAGAATAAAAGGAACCTGGTGGTCGGAGTCTACTACCGACCACCCAATCAGGAAGAAGACAAGGATGAAACTTTTGAAAAGCAAATAGCCAATGTTTCAAGGACGCATGATGTAGTAGTAATGGGGGACTTCAATTTCCCTGATATTTGTTGGGAGACAAATTATGCGAAACATGGCCCCTCCAGGAAATTCCTGACTTGTGTGGCAGATGACTTCCTCCTACAGAAAGCAGAGGAAGGAACTAGAGGATCGGCTATCCTTGACTTGATCCTAACCAACAGAGATGACTTAGTGGATAAAGTAGCAGTTACAGGAACTCTGGGTGAAAGCGACCATGTTATACTTGAGTTCTTGGTTCTAAGGGAAGCAAAAGCTGAGTGTAGCCAAACGTATATCTTGGATTTTAGGAAAGCTGATTTTAATAAACTCAGAACAATGATAAGTAAGGTCCCATGGCAAGTGACTCTAACAAGAAAAGGAGTGGGTGGGAGTTTTTAAAAAAGGAAATTCTGAAGGCACAATTACAAAGAATTCCAACAAGAAGAAAAGGTGGAAGACAACAGAAGAAGCCAATGTGGCTTCACAGAAAGCTGAGAGATGACCTGAAAACAAAAAAGGACACATATAGGAAGTGGAAGGAAGGCCAAGCAACAAAGGAAGAGTACAGGCAGGTAGCACAGAATTGCAGGGATGGTGTCAGGAAGGCTAAAGCTGAGAACGAGCTGAGCTTAGCAAGGGATGCTAAAAGCCACAAAAAAGCTTTCTTCAGCTACGTGCATAGTAAAAGGCAGAGGAAAGAAATGGTGGTTCAGCTATTAAATAAGGATGACAAAATGATAACAGATGACAAAGAAAAGGCAGAAGTGCTCAATTCCTACTTTGGCTCAGTCTTCTCCCAAAAGAGGGACTATAACCCCACCGGCAAAGGCGAACTACAGGCTGAAGGAGCAGGATTGCAGCTTGAGATCGATAGGCATATGGTCAAGGAACATCTAATTACTTTGAGTTCAGATCTCCGGGGCCAGATGAACTGCATCCTAGAGTCATAAAGGAACTGGCAGAAGAAGTCTCAGAACTGCTGTCTATTCTCTTTGAGAAATCATGGAGGACGGGGGAAATGCCAGATGACTGGAGGAGGGCTAATGTCCCTATCTTCAAAAAGGGTAAAAAGGAGGAACCTGGGAACTAAAGACCAGTCAGTCTGACATCAATCCCTGGGAAAATTCTGGAGCAGATGATAAAGCAATCCATCTGGAAGCACCTTGAAAACAATGCAGTGATGACTCGAAACCAACATGGATTTGTCAAGAACAAATCCTGCAGATGAATCTCATCTGATTTTTTGATCAAGAAACCTTCCTTGTGGACTGTGGGAATGCTGTAGACATCATATACCTCGACTTCAGCAAAGCTTTGGACAAAGTGCCCTATGATATCCTGATTAACAAACTAGCTCCAAGTGGGCTAGATGAAACAACGATCCGGTGGATCCACAGTTGGCTACAGAATCGGACTCAAAGAGTGCTTATCAATGGGATCTTCTCAAACTGGGGAGAGGTAACGAGTGGGGTACCACAGGGCTCAGTCCTGGGCCTAGTGCTCTTCAACATTTTCGTTATTGACTTGGAGGAGGAGGTGCAGGGAATGCTGATCAATTTCGCAGATGACTCAGAATTGGGTGGGATAGCTAATACTTTGGAAGACAGAAACAAAATTCAAAGTGATCCTGACCTACTGGATTTCTGGGCAGAAAATAATAGAATGACATTTAATAGGGATAAATGCCAATTTCTGCATCTAGGAAAAAAGAAACCAAATGCACAGTTACAAGATGGGGGATACTTGGCTCAACAACACTACAAGCGTGAAGGATCTTGTAATTGTTGTCGATCACAAGCTGAATATGAGCCAACAATGTGATGTGGCTTCAAAAAAGGCCAATGTTATTTTGGGCTGCATTAATAGAAGCATAGCTTCCAAATCCCAGGAAGTACTAGTTCCCCTCTACTCAGCACTGGTTAGGCCTCATCTGGAGTACTGTGTCCAGTTCTTGGCACCGCACTTTAAGAAGGATGGAGACAAGCTGGAGAGAGTTCAGAGGAGGGCAACAAGGATGATCAGGGGACAGGAAACAAAGCCCTATGAAGAGAGATGGAACGAACTGGGTATGTTTAGCCTTGAGAAGAGAAGGCTGAGGGGAGATATGATAGTGCTCTTCAAGTACTTGAAAGGTTGTCACAGAGAGGAAGGCTCTTCTCGATCTCTTCTCCATCATCCCAGAAAGCGGGACATGGAATAATGGGCTCAAGTTACAGGAAGCCAGATTCCGGCTGAACATCAGGAAAAACTTCCTGACTGAGAACAATATGACAATGGAACCAATTACCTAGGGAGGTAGTGGGCTCTCCCATACTGGAGGCATTCAAGATGAGGCTGGACAGCCATCTGTCAGGGATGCTCTGACTTGGAGTCCTGCATTGAGCAGGGGGTTGGACTCGATGGTCTTGTAGGGCCCTTCCAACCCTACTGTTCCATGATTCTATGATCTCTAGCCCCCTGTGTGGCTTGACAGTTTTTACTTTTTGTTTTTCTTCTTTGAGAAAAGGAAACTTTACACATGGCTAGCACAAAAGACACTGGACCTAATTGTCTGAAATTTGGCAGGTTCAGTCAGCTTTGTAGGGGCTGCCAGGTCCCCAAATTCCATGAACTTATGTAGAAGCACAAAAAAAATATAGCTCTTTGCTTTGACACATTTTCTTGAAAATAGCAGCTCCATGGGGCTACCAGGTCTCCAAATTTAATGTATTTATCATACAAACTACGAAAGATATGACCGCTTCTGTTTTCCAATGCAAGTAAATGGGAAAATGTAAAAAAAAAAAAAAAAAAGCAATTAGGACAGTTCAAAAGATCTGGGGCACATCTCAAAACTGATCTGGGCCCGTGCTCAGGTGGACCCTACTATAATTATGCCCCTGCTCACTAGTATGGTTATACCTACCAAAAACCTGGAGCTGGACTGCCATGATAAGCCATGCACCTTGCCTAGGAAGGGAATGTTTGGGACAGGTTTTTGTCAATAGTCAGAGACGTCTTAGATAGATATCTATAGAAACCTAAGAGGGAACAACAGACATGTCCATCATACACTCTTGCACAAGAGGAGTCCAAGTCAGAACAGATGAAAATGATTTTATCAACGAAAGATGGGGTACATTTTGTCGGGCTGGAGGCAGAATATATTTGAGGAATGTTGGGGCACACACAGCAGCCACCATCTAGAAATTGCTGCTGCTGATCATAGAATCATAGAAAATCCGAGTGTTACCAAACCTGTACCCTGGATTTTAGGCCAGGATCTCTTCTCGTTACTGGAAGCCAGATTATCAAATCTTATTGAACATCCTGGTGTTACAGTAAAGAAGCCAAACTGGGTTTTCAAATGAAATCAGCCTATGTCTTAGCATAGGCATGGCACATCTTCATAATTTTATGTTTTTTTCAGGCAACATTGGAGCATGCACAACCTGAAGACCCCAGCTGGGATGAAGATTTTGCAGATGTCTATCATGATTTGATCCATTCTCCTGCTTCTGAAACTTTATTAAACCTGGAACATAATTATTTTGTTAGCATCTCAGAATTAATAAGTGAAAGAGACGTGGAACTGAAAAAATTACATGAAAGGTATCCTTAAAATATATTTTTTAAACATGACATCTTCCATTAGTCCTAAAATAAATTTAAAAAGGGAAGTAAAATAATCTGATAAACTATTTTAAAAAACAAACCATTGTGAGATGTATAGACAGTCAGGGTCTGTCGTGAGATGTATAGACAGTCAAATCCCCTGAATTTGGAGGCTTCCAAGTTTCCTATGCCCCGCCAGGCTGAAGCCGGCAAGGCGGGAGGAACAGTGGAAACTATCTTCTCCTCCCCTTCCTTTGTCTTTCCTGATTTTCATGAGACGGGTTTTTCAGCCTTTCTAATGAAGACACTTAGGAAGGGAAGGAAAGGAAGCTGGAGGAGACTCAAGATAACTTGTATCCTGGCCTTTCCAGTCTCCTCCCCTCGCTGCCTACTGGAAATGCCCCCTTTCCTCCTCCAAGGTTGCTTTTCCAACGTTGGAGAGGCTGCTGGCATGGTTCTCTCCGCACCGGCTGTGAGCGGGGAGGGGTCTGGGGCTGGATCTCCAGCTCCTCCTCCTGAGGCGAGAGTGCTGCCTCCGACTGACCTCGGAGGGATTTTTTGAGCCATGCTATGGTCCCTGGGATGCTCGCCCAGGGACCTTAGGACTCCTCTGTTTTGAACCAAAGATCAGCTTAGGCTCATGTAATATGCCAGCCAAGTGTAAAGCTGCAGTCCTATACAAACCTACTGGTGACTAAGAGCCATTGAAAAGTTGGCCTTACTTCAAAATAAAGATACCTAGGATTGTGCTGTAAACTTCCTTAGGCTCATGGAACCTATTCTAGACTCTCTGGATAATGGCCACTAGTTATATAATACAGAATTTTCTTAAATGATACTATTTGCAAATGCTTCATAAGGGCAGGCCATTATTTAATAGGTAGGACTAAAATATGCACTGTACTGGTAGGAAGGCTGTGTTATATTGATGCTTAGCCTTAGAAGTAGACCACAAAACAGATACTGTTCTGCTGCTACCATTATTCACATAGTGGTGTCTTCTAAATCTTAATATTACTTGGCTTTAGGAATAACATGTCTTACTGGAATTTTATTACTGCTATAGAAATTTTAATAAAGCAATGACCACAATATCTGGAATATGTACTTATTTCTGACTAAATGAGAGATCCTTGATTTTAGGCAAGGTGCTGAAATGGATAAGGTGATGCAAGAATTGGGGAAGTCATTAACAGATCATGACGTAAACATATTGGCAGCTCAGCACTTTGAATCCCAGCAGGTAAATGAAGTTACCTGATTGGAATAAATTGTGCAAATATTTTTCTGTTAAAAATGATTTGGCTGAGTTGATGTATGCTTTTAGGTGCTGGAGAACAAGTGGAGCAATGAACTGAAACAAACTGCAGCAATCCAGAAACAGGAGTATCAGGAATGGGTGATAAAACTTCACGAGGACCTAAAAAATCCCAACAGCACTATTGGGTATCCTGCTTTCCTTATGTTTACTTCTTTGTTACCAATTAGGTGTACTCATGCAACTGATTAGCCAGTGGAATAGAGAATCTTCACTTTACGTTCAAAGGCATATTGTGGGTGAGAGAAACACACAATGAATGTTGCAATATCTGTTATGGCATGATTGGGATATCAGGTGGTTGGGATTTGGCCCCAGGGCCTGAGGTTCTGCACCCCTGCTTTAGACAGTAGCGTGCGAGAGCATATTGGTTCTGTACAAGAAAGGTTCCTTGAGCTTGAAAGTCACTTAGCCAAACCCAGTGTCCAATATAAAGACACTTTTATTAGGATCAGGACAGGGGAGAGTAAGAATAATAGGAAATCAAACAACACAAAAACAAATCAAAGGTAACTTCAAGCTTGCATATACATTTCAAATTCTAGTAAGGTGCTAAATGATGTGCTCACAAATATGAAGGTAAAGCTTCTTGAAATCCAAAAAGTGAACAGTTTTGATAGGGTAGGAGAATTTCAATGATGCCATCTGGTGGAAGGGAGACTGAGGGGAAATTATTTACCCAATCAGTGCTTGGAGGCAGGAAAGGGAGTCCAGATTCCATCTAACATTAGAGGATTTTCCCTATCAATTACGTTTACTCTGTATCTGTGTGTATACGCATGTTCTCTCTCTCTCTCTCTCTCTCTCTCTCTCTCTCTCTGTGTGTGTGTGTGTGTGTGTGTGTGTGTATGCATGCATGTTCTCTGTATGCCTGCATGCTTTTTCTGTGTGTCCATCTGTGTGTGTGTGTGTGTGTGTGAGTGTGCGTGCGCTTGTTCTCTGTGCATGTTCTCTCTCTCTCTCTCTGTATTCTCTCTCTGTGTGTGTGTGTGTGTGTGTGTGTTTGGGTATATGTACGTGAGTGCATTTTCTCTGGGTGACCCCTGGATTAGAATTTTCATCTAGGCATTGAAATACTACTTTCTTAAATCAATTTAATAAATATGGAGGTGGGGGACAGCCAGGAAGCCATCTTAATTTGTTTTGTCTCTTCTTTGTTTCAGTGATGAAATAAAAGTTCAGCCTAATCAGTGGCGGGAATCTATAGAAGGAAATGGAGGCCTCTTTGAAGACCAGAGGCAGTTAGAAGAAAGTTTCACTATCCATTTGGGTAAGAGAAATGCTGAAAGCTTAGAGCAGGAGTGCTGAACCTCTTTCTGCCCAAGGGCAGAATGCAAGTTTTTTCAAACTCTTGGGGGCTGCATTCTAGTTGTGGGCTGATTTTGTGTGTACAATGGGTTGGATCCAGACTAAGTTAGCCATGTTTTAGTGCAGGGGTGTCAAACCACCTTTAACCTGAGGTCTGAATCAATTTCGGAGTTGTGGGTGGGACTGAAGGCAAAAGGGATAAAGCTGCGTAGTGATACGTGGTTGTTATTCACGGCTGTTAGTTTTCCTTGTGTGTTTGCACAAGCTTTGTTGCTTAGAGTTGTATTCCATGACATTTAGATGCCTACACGAAGTGGCAGAAAATTTGACCGCACTTATGTAGAAGAGTATTGTTGTCAAGTTTCACACAGAAGGCATAATTAACTCCCACTAAACTTTATTTAGAGTGAGGGATTTCTCATGGATGCTGGTCCATGGGGAAAAAATCCAAAATCCACAGTTGGGCAATACCGTTTTTAGGACCAACCAAAATTCCCACAAAATTGTGCAAGCTTTCGAGTTCTTCCAGAGCCCTTCATCAATCTGGCAAGGGACAGGGAAAGAAAAAAAGTCCAAAAATTTGGTCAGGATAGATTCAGTCTCAAAATGGAGATGTACAGTCTGAATGAATTACTCAGTGGTAGGGATGTAACCAGACAATGATTTTCTACCATGTGAAGAGAGACTTTGCTATGCCTTCCCCTGATGCTGTGGTCTCAGAGGAAGAATCTGATTCAGAGATAGAAGAATCTCATTTAGCGCCTAGTGGAATGCCAGGGTGCTCGGGTTTCGTGCCTGCCTGCTTTCACAGAAGAACGCTATCAGGGAGGAAGCTCTTCCTTCTCCTCCACAGCCAAAGCTAGCTTGAGAAAAAGCAGCTGAGTTGCCTCAGCCTGAGGAATATTCTTTGGTTAGAAGCCAAGGGGCAGAATTGGCCAAAGAAATGCCATGCCCAAAGTTGTCACCTAGGCAACCCTGGGAGCTGAAAATAGAGGAGGAAAGATGTCTAGTTAGACAGAATTTTCTACTTCAGGCTAAGATTTCCCATAGGGCTAGATTGTCAAACAAGGAACTCTAGTCACCCTACCCCCTCATAAAAGCTGGTGCGGAGGCAAAAGAGGTTTGTGGGTACAACGCAATTGATCCTGGACACTTTTTTGCTTGAACCTTGAATTTTTTCATGTCTTGAATCCCATGCCTTGGGACCCTGTCTTGGATTAAACCGCTGGACTCTATTTCTGGCTTCTGTTCTGATTATCTGAGTTTATTTGAACTTGAGCTCACAAAGTACTCTGATCTATGGACTCTGGTGAGGTGCCTCTATTCATGTTCTGCTGTAATAAAGGTGTACGCTGTTTCTCTAACATGTGTTTGGCTGCAGATGTTGCGAGAGAGCTGGGCCTAACACCTTGCACTGAGGGTTCCATCCCCTCCATAAGGCTCACAGTTTGGCCTCAGTTGACTTTTTTACCTAGTCTGCCACCTAATATTAATCCCTGGGTTTATTAATGTAAGGGCTGTCGTGTTTCTCTGCACTTCTGTTTTATGCTGCCTCCTTCCCAAAATGCATTCCTCGGTGTAATCTGATACCTCCAACACCTACCACAGACATTCATTCAGACTGCAAATATCCATTTTGAAACTGGGATATCTAAACTGCAGACCTCATGGCCATAAGTCCTGGCTAAATTTTTGGACTTTGTTTCTTCCCTAGGAAGGATTTTTTGCAGGGACTATTTTATTTTTCACTAGAACCTTGAGATCCACCAATTGGAGCAGAATGCAGAAGACATAGACTTAGAATTAAAGTATTCTAAGCCCATGAGCTTGTTTTGAATATCAGAACTGAACAAAGCTCATGGTCCTTCCACACAAAAATCCATTCCTGATCGCTCCAAACTTTTTCCATTTCAGCAATATAATTTGAGGATTTCTGTTCTGGAAAACCTGAAAGAAAGCTTGCATAATTTTGTGGAATTTGGGTTGGTCCTAATAAAGGTATTGCCCAATTGTGCATTGTTGGTATGACTTAATTCATTGGCTAAAAACCCTGAAAGGTGGGAGCATACTATTTTTGCTTACAAAACAGAAGGTCAGAATAGTGACTTTGCATTTTGTCTCGTATCTCAGGTTCTACAAGGGCTAGAGACTTGGGTTTTTTTAAAAAAGGAAAGGATTCTGGGGAATATGGTTCCTCTGTTGGGGGGACAGTGTCAGCTGACCCCCCCTTTTGCCCCTCCCTGCAGACACCCATGCTCACAGGGTAGGGCTTCCTCACACAGGCTGTTGTTGCTGATATCTCTCGCAGCTCCCAGGTCTGATGGCAGGTGGAAGAGACAAAGGAGTATAAGCTTGTCCACCTAGGTTCCAACTAAACACTGCAGTCCAGATGATGTGACTCGACAGTAGTAAATTAATGTTTATGCCACTCGTGAGGCTGCCTATCTGCCCTGTGTTGTAGACCACATCCTCTTAGGATTATGTGATGCACGGCCCCTTGTTTTTTATGGTCATGGCCCCCCTCCTCACATCATAACATTATCACTCAATACATTGTAGATAATTTTGCACATTTCAGTTGTCTTTTCCTTTTTGAAGTCATTCTGTTGTGTTATGCAAAATGGGACAGTGCCACTCATTCTTCCTGACATACAGTTTGGCTCATTTGATTATAAAGATGGAGAAAAATGATCAGAGTTCCAAAATATTTTTTACTGTGCTGCTGTTTTATTTATTTTTAACTGGTCTATGTTTTTAAATAACCTTGTGTGCTGTCAGATTTTTCTTTTATAATTTTGCATTTCAAATGTATTATATATTTTTATGTTTTTTATTATTATGTAATAACGGCCTAGTAAAGATCATGCTCTAAGAAATGGCCTGTAAATAAATATAAAATAAGTTTACCACACTACAGTTAGGAGCTGCTCACCAAAGGAACATTTTTTATTGTAACCAAGTGTTGTGAATTGTAAAGTAAGGCAGAAAAGTACCTAAGAACCTCTTCCTTGTTATTCATTCTTATTTAACTAGGGCCTGGGGCAGAGATAATGATCTACATCTGCACCAGGCCTAATGTTTAGACCAGGGGTTGGGAATATGTGGCCCATGAGCCAAATGCAGACCTCCAGACATCCCATTGCAGACCTTCAGACTCTCCGCAAGCCACATCAGTAACTCGACCCATTTTGGCTCTGGCCACACTCACTATTGGAATGTGGACCCCAACAGGTTTTGACTTAGGGAATGTGGACCATGACAGCAAAAAGGTTCCCCACTCCTAATCTATTGTCACATGGAACTAGACAAGTTAATACATTTTGTGTTGCATGCAATGGTATCTGTCTGCCAATGGAATAGACACCACTGGTGGAACAAATTTTCCCCTCCCTCCTGCAGCGGGGCATAAATGGGATATAAATGTAATAATAAAATAAACATGTCCAAAATGTTGGCTAAATAGCAGACTGACTGTGAAAAAAATATTGCAAACACATTCCTGCTTTCATAAGAGCTCAGAAACTTAACTCCCTGTGGCGATCTGATGTGGAAAGGGGGGGGGGGTTCTCCTGTGGGCCAGCAACATCAGCAGACCCACTCCAGAAAGGGTGCTGACATAGGGAACGAAGAAACAAGGATTTCTGCTGCAAAGTCCCTTTGGATACTTGCTAGCAATGGCTGGGAGGACTGAGAGGGACTGAGGGAGAAACAAGCTATGGCAAGCCACTGAGCGGACAATAGCCTGTTAGGAGTAACAGACAAGCCACCCTCCCACCGTGGTTTATACTCAAGGTGTCTTAGTGTGACGTGTGAACTCGCCCTGTGCCTTCTGCCAAGGAGGCAATAGAGGGCTTGAATTTCTAAATATTTATTGTGGATCTCTTCTAACCAAGTAAATATAAGCACATGACTGTCATATAGGGCAAGAACTATGTTAGAAACCACTTTTTGCTTTTTTGTTTGTTGTATATGTTGAATAATAAACATCCATCTTGGTTAAGTAAACCTGAATTCAGATCTGAGGGCATTCTACTAACCCAGCCTTCCCCAACCTGGTACCTTTCAGATGTGTTGGAGTCCAATTGCCCGCATCCCCCACCCAGCATGGAGGATTGTAGTCCAACACATCTGGGAACTGTAATCCAACAGATCTGCAGGGCACCAGGTTGCAGAAGGTTGGCTTAGCCTTATCTCATTTTATATGAATGCCTTGTTGTATCAGCCAAGTTACTAAGATAATATATGTGGGTTAACTCTTTGGGGAGAGAGGATGAGTGGCTATAGATTGGAAGCTGGCAGAATTATGACTAGTTATTAAGGCTGATTTCTAAATCAAACTTATCTACTCCTGAAAATAATTCCTTTTGCCTCCTCAATATGTGGGAGCAGGTACTGATTGTGTGTTTTAGTGTATATTTAGTCCCAACAGTAAAGTGAGAGTAACTAAACATCCATATAATTCAGTTTACCAGCGGATCCCTGAGGTGCTTTCAGCTCCTTTTGCCTCCCACCCCTTCGTTTTACCCTGTCTAGGAGCACAATTAAAAACCATGCATAATCTGAGATTACTGAGGGCAGATATGCTGGACTTCTGCAAGCACAAGCGCAATCATCGCAGTGGTGTCAAACTCCACAGGCTTCAAACCGCACTGTCACTTTATTCAACTTCTCTTTGTGGCCTGGTCTTGTTAGTGGATAATCGCATCAGTTCATACAGTGGGATCAAAAGAGGTAAGTCCTCATTGAATTGGATTTCTTCTTGTCCAGTTGGGATCTAAAGTTATAATAACATTTACTCCTGTGCCCAATCTGAAAAATAACGAATGATTTTACGACAGTTTATCAGCCCACCTGTATGGGCTGTTGTGTATAGATGACAATTTCCAGAGGGGTAGCAAAAACAACTAAAAGTCCTGTGATACACTCTACAATAAATCTGTTACTCTTAATATGTCACAAGACTCCTTGCTTAATATGTCACAAGACTCCTTGCACAAGAAATCTATCTCTTGTGTATAGATCAGTGCTCAGGTTTATAATAATTACATAAAACCCTAATGGAACAGTCTTAACAGCAGATCCCTCTTACCATGACTGTGAGCTCTGTCCTCACGTGGGTTATCTGATGGGGCTGTCTCAGTTTGTCATCAGCCCATCACATAAAGCAGGGCATACCCTTGATTTGGTTTTTGCTTCAAGCTGTGAGATGAGTAGTCTGAAAATTGGGGGTCCAAGTAACCCCATTGTCATGGTCAGATCAGTTCCTGGTGAGACTTGAACTTATGGCATTACTTCCCTCCTGTGGGGGTGGGGGATGAATTCGGGTGGTCTGCCTCAGGAGACTGATGGAATCCAATTGATTTCTGAAAGCTCTTGGGGATTTTCCAGCGGAGAAAGCTGGTGATCCAGCCGAGGCCCTAGTCTCACTGTGAAGCAGTGGGAGGCGGTGGGCGATCGACTTCATTGCAGCTGAGTGCCTCCTCTGGCACTGTGGAGCCTGCTCTGCTCCTTGGTACACTAGGGAGCTACAGTCAAGGAAACAGGCTGGATGTCAGCTAGAGCGCAAATGGTGCAAGACTCGAAGATGACCGAGCATGCTCTAGAGCACATAATTGTACCTATTGCACAGCAGTGTAGGCAGCAAAGAAGGCTTACTTTGCTGCCTCCATTGTGTCTTCGAGTAGCTGTCCAGCGGAGATCTTCTGGGTGGTCTAGGGGCTCTTAACACTCACCCCAACAAATGGGGCCCTGGTCCCCTCAAGGACCCGCTGTGACCTTTTTGCATCGCACTTTGAGGACAAAATCACTTGTCTCCGCAGCAAACCTGACGCTGTTGTTAGTGCAGTTCCAGTTGAGGTGTCTGACGCCACCATCTGCCCAATTTTGTGGGATCAGTTCCAGTTGTTGCGGCCTGATGACATGGACAAGGTGCTTGCAGGAATGCAACCGACCACATGCCCTCTCAATCCCTGCCACTCCTGGCTAATAAAACCTAGCCGAGGGGGTATGACTGGGTGGGTCCAGGGTGTGGTGAATGCTTCTCTGTGGGGAAGAGGTGGTTCCTGCTGTCCTTAAGGAGGCAGTAGTGCAACCATTCCTGAAGAAGCCCACTCTGTACCCAATGGTTTTAGACAACTACTGCATGGGAGAACAACTGCAGGGACTCTTGGAGGATACTGATTATCTAGACCCATTCTTGTCTGGATTTTGACCTGGTTATGGGACTGAATCAACCTTGGTTGCCCTGATGGATAATGTTTTGTATTGGCCTCAGGAGCATAGCCAAGTAATTTAATAGTGTTAGAGAGGCCTAGAGATCCATAATGCTTGCTTAAGTCCATTATTGGTGCAATTCCCGTGCTAGTAAGCCTCAGAGTATGTGCAGATGAGTCAAAATGCCGATAACAGCCTTCTTAGAACATTCCTTGCTAATGAGCAGAGTGTCTTATCACTGATGTGCCTGAGAAGCGGAGTTCGTTTACCTTGAAGGTACAGGTGGCTGTGCTGAGAACCTAGTGCTGCTAGTTTATGCTGAGAATGAATGCTAGGGTTATGCTGAGAATGAACGCTAGGGAACGCAATGTTAGAATAACATTGGGTGACCATTCCTTGGCCCCTTGGCTATGGGGTTCTGCAGGGTATGGGACGATATCCTGTCCCCAGTGTTGATTAATGTCTATATGAAACCACTGGGAGATTAGGGGATTTGGAGCTAAATGCCATCCGTATGCTAATGACAAGCAGTTCTATCTCCCTGTGATATCTGAATCAGGAGAGGCTGTGTGAGTCCTGGATCAGTGCCTAGACTCAGTAATGGGCTGGATGAGGGCCAATAAACTGAAGCTGAATCCTGGCAAGACGGAAGCCCTGTGGGTGAGTGATTGCCAGGTCTGGGAGATAGGCTCATTGCCTGTTCTGGATGGGGTTGCACTCCCTCTGAAAGATCAGGTCTGTAATCTGGGGTTACTCCTAGATCCATCACTGTTGCTGGAGGCCCAAGTGGCTGCGATGGCTCGGAGTGCCTTTTACCGTCTTTGGCTGGTTCGCTAGCTACAGCCTCTCCTGGACAGGGATAGCTTGGCCCCAGTGATATAGGCATTAGTAACCTCAAGAATTGAGTACTGCAATGCGCTCTATGTGAGGCTGCCCTTAAAGCTGCTCCGGAAGCTGGAGCTAGTGCACAATGCAGCAGCTTGGCTGTTGTCAGGAGCTGCCCCTTTGCAGCATGCAACTCCTCTGCTGGGGGACCTGCACTGGCTTCCCATTTGCTACCAGGCCAGGTTTAAGGTTTCAGTACTAGTGTACAAAGCCCTAAACAACTTGGGACCAGGATACCCGAGAGAGCGCCTTCTCCCTTACCAACCTGCCCAGTCACTGAGGTCAGCAGAGGGCATGTCCCTGGTGGTTCCACATGGACCTGTGGCCTGACTGGAGTCCACCTGGAGAAGAGCCTTCAGTGTGGCAGCCCCCTTCCTGTGGAACTCCCTGCCTGTGGGAGTCAGGCAGGCACCAACACTGCATTGTTTTCAGCGCCTCCTGAAAACAGCTCTTTTCTAGGAAGCCTTCCTTGGTTCATCAGCCTCAGTTTTATTGGCACTGTTTTTTTTAAAGAATAATTGTAATATCATGTTTCATTCTTTTTATCTTTTATCTCTTGTTCACTGCTCTGGAATCTGTTTAGATGTGGAGCGGTATACAAATATTATTATTAATAATAATACTAGTAATAATAATAATATAGAGCTCATACTGTATGCAAGAGCTTTCCCACTCAACCCTGAGCCAGGGCTAGATCTGAACACGGGGCTGATTACATGCATGGACCCGCACTCAACATTGAACTGAATGAGTCAATTGCTTATTGCACACCAGAGCACACATAGGATGTTGAATCTGAGCCTGATCCTTTATGACACTTGACAAAGGAACTTTCTGTCTTATTAATATTCTGCTGTATTTTAAGATTTGTTCCAAATGAGAAGTTGTATATAAATATTGTCAATAAATAATTTCAAACACCATTTTAGTGTCCTTTGTTGTAGAAGAAGGCAAGCAAAATCAGAATATTAAAAAGTTCATAATGGTAACTTATATATTGCATTTTGAGTCAGACACCTGTCCTCAATGGCTCAGAATGTCAGGCATTATGTAATATAGCTAATAATGGTAAGGTCTTTATGATGGCTGGTCTGTGCATTTAACGTGTCCTCGAACCACTTTTATCAAAGACTATACAATGCCTGCTGCTGTAACATGATATCTACAGTTTTTAAAGTGTGGTGCTTGACTGCCTCTCTCAATTTACACACTCAAGATTTAAAAAGAGGTTAAAGGTAGACCCTGCAATAGCAGTCAGCAGTGCAAACAAACATATCTTCTCACTTTCTCTTTCAATTTTCAACTTTTTTGGTCTAGTTCTTATTGAGGTGGTGAGAAAACTAGCATGCCAGGAAGAAGGCCAGGTTAGAACCTTTCTACCTGATACCTAGTTTTCTATTTGGAGAGAGTATTTTTGTATGGAGAAGACATGATGTGAGCCTCTGCCTCAGTCTGTACTGAAACGGGTACCAGTTCCACTAAGAACTTTGTTTATTTGTTCATTTCAGATTTTGCAACAGTTTGTCAGGAGTGTACAGACTTCCACTTTCCTGGGATTCAGGAGCAGCTTGAAGTTGTTCAGCAGGTAGTACTTTATGCGCGAGCACAGCGCCACAGTAAGTCCAGTAAGTCCAAGGTCTTCTCAGTTTTCCCTTGCCAGTAAAATAAGCATAAAGTATACTCTTTGGAACCCATGGCCATTAAGTATTTTTAAAAGTGTTGTATAAGATATTTGGTAAACAGTGCATTGCATTTTCCATTTATTTCAGTGTATTGTTCTTGAACACTAAAAACATATACTCAGGATGGGTCCCATAGGTGACTCTAGCTGTATTTGAAAAACAAATGTTTTGCTAGGCTTGTCACTTAGGGAATAGGCTTGCTTCTAATGTATACTTTTATGTTTCCATGTGGAGAAGGTGGAACGTAAGTAATAACGATTTATTTTGTATTCTTTATACTCTGCCAAGAAGGGCTCCCAAAGTGGCTTCAGTGAAAATCCAACAACGATACAAATGAGACCTAATGAAATCATAACCTTAGTGCTCTTACAATAGTTGGTTTCCGCTGTATGTCCCCCTACCCCCCTGTCAGGCCTTACCTCTCGAAATATTTCTTACACCCTTCTCTCACAGAAAGCTCCCTCAAGAAGCCCAACTTTTTTTGCCTTGAACACTCATCTGGCCTGATATTCTCACTAAAGTGTTCACACATACAACTAAACCTCCGAGTCTAGAGAACAAGTCAACATATGGTCATGCCCATCCCCTTGCCTTCACTCTGTCCCTGAAGTGACCACTTCCTTTGGTTTTTCCCCTATCAAGAGCACCCAGCTGATGTCAATCAGAAGGGATGGAGCTTCTCCTTCACCTGACCCTAATCTAATCATGGTTATATCTGCTCTCTATCCCTCTGAAGCAGCTCCAAGCAGCAGAGGGGATGGGGGTAAGGAAAGGACATGGCAACAGTCCTCCCCACAACCCCAGTGTTCCTGCTACTCCTGTTTGTGGTTGAGACTTTACTAGGGCTAATACAAATGCCACACACACACCCATTACCGCCAGTAGCACCTCAAACACTGATGGCACTATAACCGCCAATTCACTTCTTTCCTGTTGGGGTGTGCATGGCCTGGGCCATACTATAAGTATTGCTTGGACCCCATAACTTAGTCACAAGTATAACAACCTCCTAGAGCTTCATGTGCATGGTGGCAGCAAAGGTCTCCAAATCACCACAGACAATATTGCCACAGAATGCTACCTATCCAAACAAGATGGCAGAGGGTCACAATCCCTCCTGTCTCTCTGTCAGGGTTCCCCTTATGACCTGGACCCCTAAATAACTCCTTAAGGATCTCTTGCCTCCTTAAGAGTCCCACCTTCCTTCTTTTACCATCCCCTTTCCAATAACATGGGGTTTAGGCTGTGGATGTGGAGTGATTGACACATCAGACACTTGAGGTTTAACCACAAGAGCTTACTGGTAAATTTAAAGCAAGCAAATCACACCTAAAGGTATTTACACTCAGCTCTACTGAGTGATACAAAAGGCCTTAAAAGAAAATAAAAGTTGCAAAATGCAAGTTCCTTTACCCTAGCTGTACTTAGACTTCTCCAGGCTGCTTCTTCCTGCTTCCTCTTCAGGCTCTGGTCTCCCTGACTCTGCTCTTACTGTGCTGGCTTTTCTAACTCTCTCTTTTTATATACCCTTCTCCCTCAAAACTGAAAGTACTATTTCAAACCAGAAGAAATTAACTTACTGGGGAAATGAAGCTGAAACTTAACCAGGGAAATGAAACTACTCCTCTCAAGGATACCCCCTCCCAACAAAAAAAAACCAGGCCTCTAAGCTTAACCTTTTTTTCCTTTGCCTCTATAGGCTTCACACCTTCACATTCTCACACTTCAAATTTGGGAGTGGTGCATTAAGTATAGTATCAGTCTCTTTTTAGTCCATGTTGCCAGCACAGAGAGTACTCTGGCAGATGGTCTGAGCAGGACAGCTGTAGTCTGTCCTGCTCTAGTACCAATATTTTGCCTTTGGAGTGTTCCATCCCGGATCTCTTTGCAGTGTCGGAGAATGTGAGGTGTGCCTGGTTCTTGGCTTAAGAGGTCAGAACCCCCACATTCTCAGCAATGCCTTTCTCCTTCCAAGGGTGGAAGGAGCCATGTTTTGATTCGGCATATCTTGGTTCATGACCTCCTAGTTACTCACCATGAGAGTATACCTTCTCCTCTTTCAAGCCTGAGATCTTCAGATTTTGATCTTGCATTTCACAGCGTGAAGGATCCAGCCATCCGTGTAGTATTCATAGAGGAGAGAAAACTTTCTGCCAGGAATTCATATGCTTCTAAATGGAAGCAGTTCAGGTCCTATTGCATTTACCTCTCGCTCCATTCCACTGGCCCCCCTCTCATCGCTTCTTTACCTGGCAGTGCTCTTTGCCTCCCATTTCCCAGTTTAAGGTTTAGCGTAGTATGTTAACTTCTTATAGAAACAATATGTTTCCTTAAAGGCACATATAACCTTCATCCTCCCCATCAGGGACCCCTACTACAGTGGAGCCTGTCATTTTTGCCAGTCGAAATTATGCACTGCCCTTTTGAACCTCTTGCTACCTGTAATTGTGGCCTACTTTTCTGGAAATTAGCCTTCCTGCTTTCACCAGACACATCGGAGAACTCTCAGCCTTATTCTCTGACTCACCATTCTTGTCACTTTACTAAGACAAAGAGATTTTTACACCAGACATCTCCTTCCTGCCTAAGCTCATTTTGAAGTCCTATCTCAACTAGGGATGTCGGAGGATTCCATTTGGGATGTGAAGGTTAATGGATTTTTTTCTGGCTTGGCCCTGCAGATTTTGTTCCATTTTCCCCTGCTGCCACCAACTCATTCAGTAGCAAGTCGAGCCAATATGCGGATTCCGTTGTTTTTTAATGTCGTCTATTTGTGGATTTCCCCCCTTCCATCATTTCTGCAAAGTGTGATTTTTGCAAAGTGTGATTTGAGCAATGGGGATGGGTGAAATCAGAAAAGGGGACCAGATCACCCACTTAGCAAGCTGATCCTCAGGGCTTGAGGTGTTGAACTGACATTTGTGGGTCCCCTGCTTCCAGTTCACACTTTCCCAAGTCTCAGGCAAATGCTTTTAACACAGATCTAGCCTCCCCTCTCCTTTTTTTAGTTCCCATTTCAAGGCTCTCAAAAGCGGGTGGAGGCTAGATCTGTGTTAAAAGCACATGCATGAGACTCGGAGATGTGTGGGTGAGAATCATCCTACCTACATTCTTGTCAACATATATGGATAATGCTGAGTGCTTCCTCCACACCCTAAATGGCTGAGGGGTGGGGGAGCAACTTTGAAGCAAATGGGATTCCCCCCCCATGCAAATTGCAGGCACTGGGGACCCTCAGTCTAGATTAGGACCATAGTGGAGGACAAAGGGTTAAAGCCCCCTCACCCCCTATAACAGGATTCTAATCTGGATCAGATTTGACTGGAGGAGAAAACCTCCCTTTGGAACAAATGGGAGTTTCCCCTCCAATGCAAATTGCAATGTGTGCTTTTGGGGGGACAACTGTGTATGAGAAAGGGAACTGATAGATGAATGGTGTGTGTGTGTGTGTGTGTGTGTGTGAGAGAGAGAGAGAGAGGGAGAGGGAGAGGATGGATGGATGGATGGATGGAGTGAGTTAATATGTATGTGTGCATGAGAGAGTGTGTGAGGTGGCCATATGGCCACTTTTGTCTCTGGCTAAGCCATTGCTGGCATGTGTACCCAACACTTTCCCCCTGAAGGAATGTGGCCCAAGGAGGAGTCAGTGGAGGTACCCAACCCCTGGCTCAGGTACAGGCTGCCATCTGTAGCTCCTCAGCTCATCACATAGGGCTGCTACGTACAGGTTTTGAGGGTTCCCAGTTCAAGCCTCAGCAGTTTCTGACAGCTTGCTAGTCTTGAAGTTATTCGTGCACAATCTGTGCACAACCCTCCTGTCTCCCCACTTCAGGTTGATATCAGTATTGCTGTGGAGCTTGCTGAACTGAGCAGGAAGGCATGGCATCTTCCCCTTTAGGCATGCACACTGGACAGAGGGGGCATGCTCTGCTGCCTGAAAGATCTAGGTTCTAGTTCTATAATGTTTTGTTCTGCACAGGCTTTCCTATATGTGCATGGATAACTGCCAAGAACCTCAGTTACAGCTAAACAACCTTTCCCTCATGTGCTAAAAACTCACAATTTAATAGGGTTTGGTATAAGTGGGGTTACTATGTGGGTTATTGCCAGTGGTTCTGGCATCCTGAGGCAAGAAGAATATTCCTCTCTCTAACCGTGAGGTGAATAGCCTCTGTCAGAGAACCTTCAGTGATTCACTATAGATTCCTGTATGTGGTTTCAGGAAGGGGTCAGAGACATCTTGTTATTTTCCTCTTCTAATGTCTGTGTTCAACTGATACTGTGCACTCGGTGGGTTGTGCCCAAAGTTTGGGTGGTGAAAATCTGCTGAAAATCAGCAGTGTTCCAAAATTAAATGAGGTGCTGTTACTGCACAAAGAATTAAAAAGAAAATCATCAAATTTGCATTTCCCCCTAGTATTACCAGTACTTGAGGTATAAATATTCTGGGTTTGTCTTCCTAGCTTGTGTAGAATATAGTTTTATACTGCATTGTATGTCATCATGTTTAATTGAAAAGCATTTGGTTGTATATGATACCCTAACATGTTTTATTGTTTACAAATGCAGGAAGCAGAAATAGTAGCAGTGAAGACAAGTCTAAAAATATTGAACAACACCTATTAAATATTTTGCCTGGTACGTTCTGATTGTGCAGTCTGTTCAGTTAGACATGACCCTTGGTAGAGTTAAGATTGTGGCCCTATGGTGAAATGTCACTTAGTAATTTGTGAGAAGAGCTTCTGCTTTCACAGTGGTGAGAAAAGTTTGTGAACCCTAATGCTAATTACACAAATCCCATAGTTTTACCAGGATGGTCTTTGTGAATCAAAACCAGTCCTTTTCTGATTATCCAATAGGGTTTATATCAACCAATTAAGTGTCTTGTGAAATAAAATGATGTATAAACTAGTCAAACAATGAGTACTTAAGAGTATGTGCAAAAGTAAGTGAACCCCTGGTTGCATCAGCTCAGTTAAAGGGAATATTTAGAATCAGGTGTTTAAGCAATTAGGTAGATCTTCAGGGGTGAGTGTGGGAGGCCCCACCCTATAAAAGGATCAGAAACGTTGCGAGTTTGGTCTTCACCATATGGTTGTTTGGAAACACATCATACCACAATCAAAAGACATTTCTGAGGACCCCAGAAAAGCAGTTATTGCTGCTCATTAGCCTAGAAAGGGTGACAAAACCATTCCTAAGGATTTGAGGCTCCACCAATCCACTGTCAGACAGATAGTCTACAAATGGAGATGGTTCAAGACCACAGTCAGTCTACCCAGGAGTGGTCATCCTACCAAAATCTCTCTAAGAACAAACTGATGCATCATCCAGGAAGTAAAAAAGAACCCCAAAGTAACATCCAAGGATCTGCAGGCCACTCTCGCCTTGGTTAATGTGAGTGTTCATGACTCAACGATCAGTAAAAGAACAGTGAAGAAGAATGGTGTTCATGGGAGGATAGCCAGGAGGAAAGCAGGGGAAACCAGAGGAATTTGAGGGCCTGGGGCAATGGAATTTGGGCGGGGGTGGCTTGTCACACACAAAAATTACAATCATCTTGAAAATATATATAATCGAAAGACCATAAATACAATAAGACATATAGAAGAAACTAAGTTGCCCAGTTGTCTGGTCAGGGAAACTAAAAACCCCAAAGTCTGAGCTTCTTGAACAACTATAGTATACATATAAATACCTACATAATTAAAAAGTAAATATCAAAATATTTGTACCTAATAACTAATTATTACTACATTTAACCTTTCTTCAATTGGTAATTAAAACTATTTCAGACCTAATGTTAAACTGGGGATGGAGATCACTGTCCCTTCCATTATTGGGCCAAGTATTTTCACGTTTAAATAGAAGTTGTTCATCTCTTATAAATGGACAGTCTTTTAAAGAAAATGTTGGTGGGAAAAAATTATTAAACATTTATTGTTTTTCATTTCATTAACATTTATAATTCCGTATTAGTGACAGCCTGAGTAGCTTGTTGGCAAAGTGTTAGGGGGCACTCCTAGGGATGGGGGAGAATTTCTCCCCGAAACTTCGGGGGGCCGAGTGCCAACGTGTTCGGCCCCCCGAAGTAGTTTCGGGGAGAAATTCTCCGCACCCCCCCCCCCGGGACGGGACTTACCTTTCCCGAATGTCCCTCCCGGCGGCGGTTCGTCAGGTCTTCGACAGGGGCAGAGGCGGCAGCCGGTCTTTCAACCAGCTGCCGCCGCCACCATTACAAGAAAAGTAAAAACAAAAACACGCCCCCGTGATAGGCTACGTGACGATTAATGTAGCCTATCACGGCTAGATCTGCAAAGTCAGCCGTGATAGGCTACGTAAATCGTCACGTAGCCTATCACGGGTGACTTTAAAAAAAAAAAGCGCGTACGGCTAATGACGGCCCCCATAGGGAGCCGCCATTCACATTCCTTATTTGGTCGCTGTAGTCTACGTAAATCTTTACGTAGACTACGGTGAAAATAAGGGCAACGCTATTTGCGTTGCCCTTATTTTCGCCGTAGTCTACGTAAAGATTTACGTAGACTACAGCGACCAAATAAGGAACGCGAATGGCAGCTCCCTATGGGGGCCGCCATTTGCGTACGCACTTTTTTTTTTTAAGTCACCCGTGATAGGCTACGTGACGTTTAACGTAGCCTATCCTGGCTGACTTTGCAGATCTAACCATGATAGGCTACGTTAATCGTCACGTAGCCTATCACGGGGGCGTTTGTTTGTTTTTTTTTACTTTTTATTTCGCGGCCGGGCGAGGCGAGGCGCCTCCTCCCCAGCCTGAATTTCGGCCGGGCGAGGCGGGAAGCCTCCCCCCCCCGGCCTGAACTTCGGGGGGAGCAGCGAAGCGCCTCCCCCCCACCGCGAAGCAAGCTGTGAGACCAGGTAAGTGGCTTTCGTGCACTCCTAACTCTGACCCCACTTCAAAATGCTATCGTTGTTACAAGGGCGAATTGGCGTGGCATCGGCAGGTCAGGAAGCTGGGTGGCAACTGCTGCCCGGGCGATCATAATAAGCCAGGTTTCGGAGGTCCTTGACACTGTTTTTTACTTTTGCATTTTATTTGTTAAGTTAAAAACCAGAAATAAAAGGTGGGTCCCTTAAGTACCGGGTTAAATAAAAATGATTAAAAATTAAATGGCCAATGTGCCTCGAGGTGGAGAAGGGGCTCCTATCCGTCTGGAGCTGCCCGGGCTCTCAGTCTGCCATAGGTATTTTTTCAGAATCAGCTCTGGATCAGATTCAGATGTGGTGCAAACATTAAACAGAAATGGGAAAAAAAGTAAACAAGGCCTTTTAAATAATGTTTTATGCCTTTTTAATAATATTCGACATCAAAATGTCCTAAAATAAAATCATAGGATATTCCCCCCCATACTGCTATAGTAATCCGCCACTAATAATGAGTAGGTGAATGTAAGTTTGTTTTGTTTTGTTTTTATTGCTACAACATGGTACTTGTTTATTGTTTTATCCTCCATAGGCTCAATCCACAAACACTTTTTAAAACAGATTAATGTTAAATGAAACTGAACGCACAACAGATCATTGTATACTGTGAAAATTAGAACCTGAACTGTGTACATAGATGGGTAGAATTAGGGGGATTCTAGGAAAAAACAAAAACCCAGGGACTTATTTGAATTCTAGGAAAATGGATGAAATGGTAGTTGCAGCGCGTCTGTCTTCAAGGAACATAATCAAACACTAAAGCAAAAATTTTTACCTTTCACAAAATTATTACGTATTTTTAAAAATCCAACTCAAGCTCATTTTTTTTTAGTTTTTCAAAATGTAAAAAAAAGGCTCTCCTTGCCTCAGCTCATGTGAATGGCTTGTATTTTATCAAAAACAAGCAAACAATGTTTGCAGGGGGGGCTGCACGGGGCCCAGGGCCAATGGCCCCTTTTGCAACCCCCACCCCTTCTGGGGAGGCCTGGAGGAAACTATTGCTCTCTAAAAAGAACATTGCTGCCCGTCTGAAGTTTGCTAAAGATTGCATAGATGATGCCCAAGATTTCTGGAACAATGTTCTCTGGACAGATGAGTCAAAGGCAGAATTTTTTGGCCTCAATGAAAAACATTATGTTTGGCAAAAAACGAACCCTGAGTTCGAACAAAAGAACCTCATCCCAACCGTCAAGCACGGTGGTGGGAATGTGATGGTTTGGGCCTGCTTTGCTGCCTCAGGACCTGGACAGTTTGCCATCATTGTCACAACCATGAATTCTGCAGTGCTTCAGAAGATTCTAGAGGAGAATGTCAGGCCATCTGCCCATGAGCTGAAGCGGAACTGAAAGTTGGTTATGCAACAAGACAATGATCGTAAACATACAAGCAGATCTACAAAAGAATGGCTGTGGAAGAAGTAATTCCATATTTTAGAATGGCCTAGCCAAAGTCCGGACCCAAACCTCACTGAAATGTTGTGGCCGGACCTGAAGTGAGCTGTTCATGCAAGGAAGCCCTCCAGTGTCACTGAGTTGAAGCAGTTCTGTAAGGAGGAATGGGCCAACATTCCTTAAAACCGATGTGAGAGACTGACCAACAGCTACAGGAAACGTTTACTTGAAGCCATTGCTGCTCCAGGGGAGGCCACCAGGGACTGAATCGAAAGGTTCGCATACTTTTTCACACATGGTTGAATGCTGAATCAGTTGTGGATAAATAAATGTTGAAAAAGCATCATGTTTGTGTGTAATTTGTTTATTCAAGTAATATAGTGTTCTTTATCTAGGATTATGGGGTTAGATTAAGATCTAACAACATCTTAGGCTGGAACATTTTCTCACCACTGTATTCTGAGTTTCTGGTG
This sequence comes from Heloderma suspectum, assembly GCF_057233095.1. NCBI lineage: Eukaryota > Metazoa > Chordata > Lepidosauria > Squamata > Helodermatidae > Heloderma > Heloderma suspectum. The sequence goes on along the minus strand of NC_139462.1, from coordinate 125,058,000 downwards.
CTGAATGTCTGTCTCTTCTGAGTGATTCTGCCAAGTAGCTACATCCATGCATCGTGTCATGGTGAGGACAGAGCAGTTGTCTAGTTAGGACTATGTGATAATCTGAGAGAAGAAACATAATCGAAATCTAAAGATGAAGCCTTCACTACTGCCACCCCCACCTCCCCACCCACCCCACACATGGGTAGGTATGTTTTGGCAAAGGGGCGGAACTGGTGAGAAAGGCTGACAGAGAGCTTCCCCAGCCTCATACTATGAGTCCGAAGAGGGAGGAGGGGGAGGACTGAGCTTTTACCACGAGTTGTGCAGGAAAACTTGGAAAGACTGAGCCAATTACAAAGCAAGGGAGAGAGAATTCACCCAACAATGAATCTATTGGCTCCTGCATTCCAGGCATTGGCTCCTGCATACATGATTAAAGCACAGGCAAATGTTTTGTCTAGGAGTAGTCCCATGAAACCTACTTTTGCGGATTGATTTTACTGAATACTAATGGAACCCCTGTTATTCTGCACCATCAAATTACCCCCTTCTCTTTCAGTCCTCTGGCTCTGCAAGTCAGAGTCAGCTCCATAATATGCCAGTAGCAAACTTGAGTTAAATCTGCTCAAATGAGCCGTCGGCTGAAATGAGCAATGCAGTGACAGTCACATTGGCATGTGAGATTTTTGCCTTCCACTAAAAGAAAAATTACAACTTTCCACAAATGAGGAACTGCAATTTCACATTAATTTGTAAATCCAGTGCTACTCTGCTCACATGAATGTTTATTCAATTTCCACTCTAGTTGGCCACTGCAATATTGCTGGGACTGTCTGTTCCTAATCCAGTGCACCATCAAATTAGCAGCAACTGCTGCTGCTTTTTTGAACAAAGCTCTCTTCTATAGTGTTTAAATAGACTGGATAAATGGATTTTCAGTACATTTGACATAGTTATGTTTCCTCAAAGCTATGAATCCTCTTAAATTACACTGCTTTGCTTCCCCCTGCCACCCCCCAGAACTCTGTCTTCTTTTGCATGGCCTTTTCAAATCCTTTCCTTCAACTCTGGCATTTCTACCTCCTCCATCTCTGTATACTTCAGATGTTCTGTATACAGTTTCCATGTTAAAACATCTCTTTTTATACTCATCTTGCTTGCCATTTATAGATACATATCCAGCTATTTTGGCTTTGTCATACTTTATTATACAGATTTTCTGTAATGGAGAGGGAAATGAGGTTTAGATGATGTAAAAGGAAATGGGGGGTGGTACTCCATTTTTAAAAAAATGTTTGCTCCATTCTTATGCCCTGGTTTTGGTGGTGCTACCAGTATGTGATGTGTGTTTGTGTCACAGTCACTTGTACACCTTACTTTGTGTTATTGTCCAAAAAACTCAAGTAATTTAGTTAATGTGTAGTTGATAGAACATATTTAATTCTTCTAATTTAATGGCGAGAGTTTCGGCTATTGGGTGGCAGAGAAAATAAATAAATAAATAACTGTTCGGAATTGAGTCTTACTAAAAGACATTTTTAATAACCCTTGTGCAGTCTGTGGGGGCAAAAATCCAGCCCAAGGTGCATTTTTTGTTACAGAATTTACACAGAAGTACATCTGCAATGTAGCCCTTCTAAGAAATTGTCATTTGCACAGTATTAAAGAATGCCCCCTAATTTCAGCCTCTTACGATTTTTCTTTCTGTAAACAAAAAAGTGTCCAGGTCATAAAAACATCCCAGTTTTTGTTGTTAGGGTGCTTTTTTGTCCCAGCAAATGTTAAGTGATATGGTAAAGTTTTTTTTCCAAACACACATAGATCCAGGAAAGCAGATTTAACTGCCCATACAGACTTTTACTTTTGTAAACAAAAAAGGGCCCAGAATGAAAAACATCCCAAGAAACGTTTTTGGGGCATTGGGTGCTTTTTTGTCCTAGCCTATGTGAAATGTTTGGGTAAAAAAAGATGTCTCTTTGATTTTTTCAAACAAAAACTGATACAGAGCAGCAGATTTTAAGTGCCCTCCTTCTTAAACCACTTTTATGCGCTTTGTTTCAGCACATTTGACTTTCCTGACATGCATAGTGAAACATCAGAAAAAGATTTTTTGTAAGATTGTCTTCCAGTATTGGATAAGGATTTTAATGACACTGTACTCCTTTCGTATGTTTAGTCTTAAGTTCATCAGTGGAAACTGTATATTAAACTGTCACAATATTATTCTCTCAGGAGAATTTTACATCACTCGTCATTCAAATCTCTCTGAAATTCATGTTACTTTTCATCTCTGCGTGGATGATAATGTGAGATCGGGTAATATTACCGCCCGGGATCCTGCAATCATGGGCCTCCGGAATATCCTCAAAGTGTGTTGCACACATGACATTACTACAGTTAGTATTCCTCTCCTGCTGGTACATGCTATGTCTGAGGTAAGCAATCAGTCACCAATGATTGCCTTTATTTTTTGTTTTAAAATGTTATCATTGTTGGACCTGTCACTCTAGATTAGGGGTAGACAAACTTTTTGGGCCCTACATTTGACATTTTGAAAAAGTGTGTCATGCAACTCCACAAATTGCCATGTAGGGTAAAATGTTGGGAGCAACATTGTGGTATTGCTCTAATAGGACCCTTTCCTGATGTTCAGCCGGAATCTGGCTTCCTGTAACTTGAGCCCATTCTTCGGTGTCCTGCACTCTGGGATGATCGAGAAGAGATCCTGGCCTTCCTCTCTGTGACAACCTTTCAAGTACTTGATAAGCGCTATCATATCTCCCCTCAGTCTTCTCTTCTCAAGGCTAAACATGCCCAGTTCTTTCAGTCTCATAGGGCTTTGTTTCCAGTCCCCTGATCATCTTCCTTGCCCTCCTCTAAACCCTCTCCATTTTGTCTGCAACCTTCTTAAAGTGTGGCGCCCAGAGCTACACACATTACTCTAGATGAGGCCTAACCAGTGCTGAGTAGAGGGGAACTAGTACTTCCTGGGATTTGGAAGCTATGCTTCTATTAATGCAGCCCAAAATAACATTGGCCTTTTTTGAAGCCACATCACATTGTTGGCTCATATTCAGCTTGTGATCGACAACAATTCCAAGATCCTTCTTGCTTGTAGTGTTGTTGAGCCATGTATCCCCCATCTTGTAACTGTGCATTTGGTTTCTTTTTCTAGGTGCAGAACTTGGCATTTATCCCTATTAAATTTCATTCTGTTTTTTGCCGAGCGCTCCAATCGCATTTAATTTTGTTTCTGTCTTCCAGGATATTAGCTATCCCGCCCAATTTTGTGTCATCTGCAAATTTGACTCTACTGTTCCAATGGCCACTCCCTGTACCCCTCCACTTCTTTGTGCCTTTCAAAGCACATTTGTCCCACCAACAGGCAATAATTGTAGATCTAATACGGCTATATATACACACAGGCAGATGTACAATCCCTCCCCTCTGCCCAACAGACTGGTTGGCCCTTGCCCTTGTTCACCCCCAAAGTGGCTACCCCAAAGAGGCAACCCCCTGTGGTGGCGGACCCATTCCCAAGCTGCCCAGCTTTTTATGCACCAGACTGCAGGAGCTGATGCAATTGCATGCAGCTGGCAGAAGGTCTCTTGGAGAGAGTGCCAAGTCAGGGGTCCAGTCGTGCAAACAGGCAGCATTTACTGGCCCCAGAAAATCTCTCTGGGGCAGCCACAGGTAGACGGTATCTTACACTGCAACCTTATACATATCTACTCAGAAATAAATTCAGTGGGATTTACTCCGAGATAAATGTGTTTAGGATTGCAGCCTTAGTTGGTAAAATGTGTCTACCTTGGAGTATAAGGGGAAGCACACTTTGGCCTCTACCATCAGCTAGGGGGACAAGGGCCACTGGGCAGTTGCACCCCTGCCTCCCAGGAAGAACATCATGGGAAGGGGGAGACTTGCATAGCTCTATTCATCAGCTAAAGCAGGAGAAGCTGCCGGGAGCTTTCAGTAAATAAGCAAATACCAAAATGAATTACGCAAGGGGCTTGCGTAACTCAGTGAAGCCATAAGCTATGCCGTGCAGGGCCACCCAAGATGGACAGGACATGGCGGAGAGTGCTGACAAAATGTGGTCCACTGGAGAAGGAAATGGCAACCCACTCCAGTATTCTTGCCAAGAAAACCCCATGGAACGTATCACAAGGCTAAAAGAGATGACACCGGAAGATGAGCTCCTCAGGTTGGAAGGTGTCCAATATACTACTGGGGAAGAGCAGAGGGAATTTCCAAGTAGCACCAGAAAGAGTGAAGCGGCTGGGCCAAAGCCGAAAGGACACTCAGCTGCGGATGTGTCTGGTGGTGAAAAGAAAGTCCGATGCAGTAAGGAACAATATTGTTTAGGAACCTGGAATGTAAGATCAATGAATCAAGTTAAGCTGGAGGTGGTCAAACATGAGATGGCAAGATTGAACATCGACATCTTGGGAATCAGCGAACTAAAATGGACAAGCATGGGCGAATTTAGTTCAGGTGACCATCATATCTACTACTGTGGGCAAGAATCCCTTAGAAGAAATGGAGTAGCACTCATAGTCAACAAAAGGGTGGGAAAAGCAGTACTGGGGTACAATCTTAAAAACGATAGAATGATCTCAGTACGAATCCAAGGCAAACCATTCAACATCACAGTAATTCAAGTCTATGCCCCAACCACTGAGGCCGAAGAAGCTGAGTTTGATCGGTTCTATGAAGACCTACAACACCTTCTAGAACTAACACCAAAAAAAGATGTCCTCTTCATCATCGGGGATTGGAATGCTAAAGTAGGAAGTCAAGAAATCACTGGGATAACAGGCAAGCATGGCCTTGGTGTACAAAATGAAGCAGGACAAAGGCTAATAGAGTTTTGCCAAGAGAACACGCTGATCATAGCAAACACTCTTTTCCAACAGCACAAGAGGCGACTCTACACATGGACAACTCCAGATGGTCAATATCGAAATCAGATTGATTATGTCCTTTGCAGACAAAGATGGAGAAGCTCTATACAGTCAGTAAAAACAAGACCTGGAGCTGACTGTGGCTCAGATCATGAGCTTCTTATTGCAAAATTTTACCTTAAATTGAAGAATGTAGGGAAAACCACTAAACCATTCAGGTATGACCTAAATCATATCCCTTATGAATATACAGTGGAGGTGAGGAATAGATTTAAGGGATTAGACCTGATAGACAGACTGCCTGGGGAACTATGGACGGAGGTCCGTAACATTGTTCAGGAGGCAGCAACTCAATCCATCCCAAAGAAAAAGAAATGCAAGAAAGCCAAGTGGCTGTCTGATGAGGCTTTACAAGTAGCTGAGGAAAGAAGGGAAGCGAAAAGCAAGGGAGAAAGGGGAAGATATATCCAATTGAATGCAGAGTTCCAGAGGATAGCAAGGAGAGACAAGAAGGCCTTTTTAAATGATCAATGCAAAGAAATAGAAGAAAAAAACAGAATGGGAAAGACTAGAGATCTCGTCAAGAAAATCGGAGATCTCAAGGGAATGTTTTGTGCAAAGACGGGCATGATAAAGGACAAAGAAGGCAGGGACCTAACAGAAGCACATGAGATTAAGAAGAGAATACACAGAAGAACTATACAGGAAAGATCTTAATGTCCCTGATAGCCATGACAGTGCGGTCACTGAACTTGAGCCGGACATCCTCGAGAGTGAAGTCAAGTGGGCCTTAGGAAGCATTACTAACAACAAAGCTAGTGGAGATGACAGTATTCCAGCTGAGCTATCTAAAATCCTAAAAGATGATGCTGTTAAAGTGCTGCACTCAGTATGCCAACAAATTTGGAACACTCAACAGTGGCCACAAGACTGGAAAAGGTCAGTTTACATTCCAATTCCAAAGAAGGGCAATGCCAAAGAGTGTTCAAACTACCACACAATTGCGCTCATTTCACATGCCAGCAAGGTGATGCTCAAAATCCTGCAAGCTAGGCTTCAGCAGTATGTGAACCGAGAACTACTGGAAGTAGAAGTTGGGTTTCGAAGAGGCAGAGGAACTCGAGATCAAATCGCCAACGTTCGCTGGATCATGGAGAAAGCAACAGAATTCCAGAAAAACTTCTATTTCTGCTGCATTGACTACGCTAAAGCCTTTGATTGTGTGGATCACAACAAACTGTGGCAAATTCTGAAAGAGATGGGGGTACCAGACCACCTTACCTGTCTCCTGAGAAACCTGGTCAAGAAGCAGCAGTAAGAATTGGACATGGAACAACCAATTGGTTCAAAATTGGGAAAGGAGTACGACAAGGCTGCATATTGTTGCCCTGCTTATTTAACTTATATGCAGAGTACATCATGAGAAACGCCGGGTTGGATGAATCACAGGTCGGAATTAAGATTGCCGGGAGAATTATCAGCAACCTCAGATACGCAGATGATACCACCCTAATGGCAGAAAGCGAAGAGGATCTAAAGAGCCTCTTGTTGAGGGTGAAAGAGGAGAGTGCAAAAGCTGGTTTGAAATTCAACATTAAAAAAATGAAGATCATGGCATCTGGCCCCATCGCTTCCTGGCATATGGAAGGGGAAGAAATGGAAGCAGTGACAGATTTTATTTTCTTGGGCTCCAAGATCACCGCAGACGGTGACTGTAGCCATGAAATTAAAAGATGCTTGCTCCTTGGGAGAAAAGCTATGGCAAACCTAGACAGCATAGTAAGAAGCAGAGACATCACCTTGCCGACAAAAGTCCGTCTAATCAAAGCTATGGTTTTCCCAGTAGTAATGTATGGCTGTGAGAACTGGACTATAAGGAAGGCTGAGCACCGAAGAATTGATGCTTTCGAACTGTGGTGCTGGAGAAGACTCTTACGAGTCCCCTGGACTGCAAGGAGGTCAAATCAGTCCATCCTAAAGGAAATCAAACCTGAGTGCTCATTGGAAGGACAGATACTGAAGCTGAAGCTCAAATATTTTGGCCACCTAATGCGAAGAGAAAACTCTCTGGAAAAGACCCTGATGCTGGGAAAGACTGAAGGCAAAAGGAGAAGGGGACGGCAGAGGATGAGATGGCTAGATAGCATCACTGATGCAATGAATATGGACTTGAGCACGCTCCGGGAGAGAGTGCAGGACAGGAAGGCCTGCCGTGCTATGGTCCATGGGGTCATGAAGAGTCGGACACGACTGAACAACAACAAAAATGAATTTCAACAGAGAAAAATGTGAAGTCCTGCATTTAGGTAGGGAAATTCAGGTGTACAAATACAGGATGGGAGATACCTAGCTTGATAGCAATACATGTAATCTAGGGGTTTTTAGTAGACCACAAGCTAAATATGAGTTACAAGTGTGATGAGGTGGCTACAAAGGCTAATGCAATTCTAGGCTGTATCAACAGAAGTATAGTGGATAGATCACAGGATAGATCACATAGTACCACTCTGTTCTGCTTTGGTCAGATGTCATATGGAGTACTGTGTTCAGCTCTGGGCAGTGCAGTTTAAGAATGATATCAAGAAGCTGGAATGTGTCCAGAGAAGGGCAGCAAAGATAGAGGCCTAGAGATGAAGTCCCATGAGGGAGAGGTTGAAGGAGCTGGGTATATTTAGCCTGGAGAAGAGAGAATTAAGAGGTGTTATGATAGCCTCCTTCAAATATTTGAATGACTACCACATAAAAGATTCAGCAACTTTGTTTTCTGTTCCTCCAGAGTGTAGTTCAAATTACAAGAAAAGGGATTTCTACTAAGCATTAGGAAGAAATTCCTGATGGTACCAACTGTTTAACAGTATAACGTAGCTAGCAGTATAATTCTAGCCAGCCACATTCAAGTATATAATGTGAGTTGAAAATAACACTGTTCAGTTTGAATCCATTCACTTGAAAGAGTGATTGTATGTTGGGATGTACTGTCATTATAGAGTCTGAGTTATGTGCTATCCAGCTCATTTCAGCACTGGTTAAGAGAGTGGTGTATAAAAGCACATGCTTAGGGCTGGTTCACTCATGCATGTACAAACTGAATTTCTCAACACTTACTAACTATTCTGATCAATCTGTGGTTCATATGCATGAGATACAGTAGTGTGCCAGCAAGGCAGGCAACCCAAAAGGTGACCAATGGAGCAAGGGCACATGAAGCAGCGAGACAGGCCAAGTAGCCAGGTGCCTGGTCACAAACCAAGGACAGCTCTTAGGAAGCAGCACCAAGGAGAGCTCCCAGCGAGCAACTTGCTCTGAGGAGGGCTGGAGCGAAGGGAGGCCTTTTGAGCCTCTGCCTCCAGTCAACCTCTCATGTGCTCCACTCCCTGTCCTGGAGAACTACAAGTGCTTAAAGGGCCTCTCTCAGACAGACAGTTCTCCTTCACTCTGTGGCCTTCTGCTTGACATCCTGTATCCTTGGATTGCTGAGGGAGTATGGGATGCACTCAGTTCACCACAAGGGTCCCTGCTCTAGTTCTGTGGGCCATGGTGCTAAGGGATGCGGTTCAGCAGGCTTCCCGCCTCTCAGCCAGCCTCAGATTCAGTGGACTACTGATCACCAGCCTCAGGTTGAGAGCCAGAAACCTGGTCCAGCTCCTCAGCCGGTGACACTGTAGCCTTTGCTCAGCTTGCTCACCGATGCCAGGGCCATGACACTGAGAGCCAGCTGAATGTGTGATTTGAGTCCATTGAAACATGCTGCTTGATGTGATATGAACCTTTTGTCTGTAGTGTTTTATCTGCAAATCACCGCTTGATGCTGTGTGTGAACATGCATGTGTCAACCAGCTCAAAACAGAACAATTCACTTCCTGTAATATTAGCTCAATAAAGACCCTCAAAGTGTAAAGGGTCATGATGTTGTTCTTGAGCAGATTAACTTGGTGGGTTTAAATTCTCAGCTGCTTTGTTGTTGTTGTTGTTCAAAGGGTTATTTTTTATTTTTTACACACCCCAAATGACAAGCATACCCATTCTCATCCAAAATGCTCATCATCCAGGTGTTCCATCCTGTTTCTTCAGAAGTTCCTTTTATGGCATCAGCTGTTGACCTCACTGTCTGCTAAATATGTGTGCTTGGAGCAACAGGACTTTCCTTTTTAGAGACTGGTTTTTATCTTAGCCAAGGCACAGATCAAAACCACCAGCAAACGCCCACCTTGTGTATGAGCAAGAGTGTGTGTAGGCAGATAAATTACAATGGAGATCCAATATTTCTTCCGTTAAGTCTTAAAAGAAAAAAAATCTGTATTTTTTTATCCAGACTATTTTTTCTGATTCATATATTACATAACCCCAAGGGCAAAGTAAACAGACGCTGAGGATTTGCATCATGAGAAATTTGATTGTTTTCCAGCGTACAAAATGTTATGTGGTTTTATCTTTCATCTGTATTTTATACATTCACTGAAGTTACAATAAGTAGGGATTTTAGTTCTTTTAGAACATATCAGGGGACAAAGTTGGCTGTTGCCAAACAATGAGTCTAAAATTTAATATGAAATTAACCTTTACTTAAACACAATTAGAACACTGACTGGTTTTGCACAGCATGACACCCCATCATGGATAAGAAGCCACAATGGGTTGTTGTGTCAGGTGAACCCAGACTGCTTTTGGCCTTGTGGCTTAATTTTCACGAACAAGCCACCTTGACAACCCATGGCTTGTTGTTGGGGTTATTTTACCCATGATGGGTTGTTGTATCGTCCAAACCTGGGAAGCAGCTTTATCATGGGTCACAGCAATCAGCTACAGAGCCACTCTGCAAGAGCAGCAGAAAATACTGCCTCTGCTCTCCTTGAGAGCGATCTCGGTTCCCGAAGTCTGCCTAGCAACAGATTGCGCTGTGCCCTCTGTCCTTCCTCAGCAGTCTCCTCCCTCACCTCTTGCACTTTGTCACCAGTGCACTTGCTAGCACTTGTATGGGTGAGTTGCTTCTTGCCCATGTTCACCAGCTATGTGTAATCTGCACAGTGACCTTGAATGAGCTTGTTATCCTGTGTCTCATTTCATGAAAAAACAAACTTTTGCATCATTTTGACACATCGTGTGGTACAATCAATATGTTGTCATATGCAAAATTCCATTTTTTTGTGCAACAGATAGATACCGATATTAACCTCCTTTTTGATGAAACGTTCCCACTGAGGCTTCCTGAGCCCTAATATCACCTCCACCGTAACATTCTTGACAAAGCGGGGTGAGGGGCTATTATTCCACCCAGAAACAGTTGCTGCAGGTACTTTAGCAGTTGCAAAGTTTGCTTTCTAGAGCCATTTGGTCCCCATATGGCACCATAGATCCTGTGGAAGAGGTGGACAACAAGTCATTGCCACCCCTCTTCTCACAGGTTCCCTCTACACAACCATTGCAGGAGTCGGCCCGCCCTGCATCTGGGGTTCCATCCAAGTCAGAGGGAGAGAAGCACTGCGTGAGAATTAGGGTGATTTTCTGGACTGAGGCTGAACTGGACATATTTATACATCTTTGGATAAGCCCAGAGGCCCAGGAATTCCTGCACAGCATCAGGCATGATAATCTGTTCCCCTGGTTTTCCATACAGCTGTTACAACAGGGCTGCTCTCACATGCATGTGCAGCGCAAGGAGAAGTTGCATGGCCTGAAGAAGTTTAAGGAAATCACAACTCACAGTAAGCGCTCAGGGGTCCAGCTGTGCACCATGCCATTCGATGACAAGCGGGCGAGTATCCTTCTAAATCGGAGGGATGTGACACCTGGCTATACCACTGGCAGCAGGATTCCCTTGAGCCACCCCCCAGAGAGTCTGGCACCAGCCCATGAACAACTACCAGTCTCCAACCCATGAGCTGTCCTCCCTGCAAGCAACCCCACCTACTTTCCTACTGCTATAGGAAAGAAGCAATGCTGGCAGCGGCATAGCATGAGCCAAGAGATGCCCCATGGAAAACTAAAGACTTGGGCACTGTCATTTGGGAAGTGGTCTGGAGTACTTTCCCGAGGAAAATGCAGTCAGAGCTGGACCTCCCTGGGAAAAGGTTTGGAGATCTGCACCAAAGAACCGTGGGCACTCCCACCTGCAGCACACAGGCAGCTGTCTGAGGAGGAGTGAGTGCAGCACATTATTGTGGAACCAGGCATGCTTATGACGCACTCTCTCACTGCTCCCAGAGAGCCCCTAGAAGTTCTGGGTCATGAGCTTGAAGGGAGAACTTTCCCCAAACTGTCTCAGGTGGGAATGGGAGCTTGGTCACCACTGCCCCCCTTCCATTGACTCGGTGCATCTCTTGAAAGAGCCCGGTGACCCCTCCTTCGTTGGCTTCCCCATACAGGAGGTGGGTGGGTGGGAGAGGCTGAAGGCCTGAAGAAGCATAGCCTGAGGTGTCGCTGCAGCAGCCGAGACCGACAGGTGAAGAGCCCAGAGGCCCAGGGGAAGAACCAGCAGAGGAGGAGCCCCACTAACCTACATGCAGTCAGCAGCGTGTCTCTGTAACAACTGCAGAACCGACCGGGTGCAACTGGCCACAGACTTGATTAGCGCTGCTGAAGCAGCAGGGGAGCGCATGTATACCTTTTTAAGGAAATGGGCGACAACAAAAATTGAAGGTGGGCCAGTGAGCATCTAATGGAAGAAGGAGAACTGGTGCCTCAGCAACATGTCCGTAGCTGTCATCACCAACAACATTCTGTGACAGAGGGATGGAAGGAGGAGGAGGGTGGTGCTTTTCTTTTGGGAATGGGACTGAATCAAGAGCACTGCTCATGTGCTCAAAATCATTTCTTTGTGTTTCTTCACTCTCTGTGCCTGTTACTCTCCCCCGACCCACCCACCCCAATCCAGCTTGTTAACACAACCCTAATTTGACTTTTTGAGTGGCGGTACAAACTACTCTGCTGGCACCTGCTGCAGAATGAGCGGCATCTTGGTCAGTGAATGAAGACCTGCTCACTGCTGCCCACAGGCTGCGCAGGCTGGAGTGCGCTGTTTTCAGGACAAGAATCACACTCCCCCCCCCCACCCCTGCCCCCTCAGCTTGTTATGCTAATGGTGCCTGTTTCCCTCACCCCTGTCCTTAAGCAGCCGATACAGTAATGCTGCCAACTCCCAATGCCTCTTCCTCTGCCCCATTTGCTCCTCCTTGCTTTGCAGAGTAGTCAATGCCATCCCCCAGCCTATACTTAGAAGGGAGAAATGGCAGACGAAGCACTTGTTTCTGCAGCTGTTGACATGGCTGTAAAAGCCCTTACTGACCACTATGATGACCAGGAAGAGCTCCTCTCCTCATGCACCACTGCAACACAGCTGCCCAGGACTGGCTAGCTGCTGTGCCACGCCTGAGCACGGTAGGCGCAGGAGTGGTGGAGCAGATCTGCTTAAGGAGCCTTTTCAAGGTAGCTGCGGGAAGGCTCAGCACGCTGCAGTGGATACAAATATCAGCCTTCGTGGAAGCCGACTGATGCCACGGTCGCTGCCATGCACCAAAGCCTGCCGCGCACCGAAGCCATCTGGACGTTGATTCTGAACATGGATGCTTAGGATAATCCCAGATTTCATGGCAGTTTCCTCATGTCACAGGCCATGTTTGAAATCATGCCATCACAAATCGGGCCTGTAATCCAACATTCAGACACTGTAATGCGAAAATTCATATCAGGTTTTTTTTTTAAGGTTGGGGCTGGCCCTGTACAAACTTGCTTTCAACTTTGGCTACCTGCCACTCAGCTCTACCTTTGGAGCTGGGAACTCTACTATGTGCGGAATCTTCTGTACGCATTCTGAATGAGCTGTACCTCGCAGATGTCATGCGGGGGGGAGAGAAAGAACATGCGGCATTTCCATGATCTAGGGTTCCCTTGGAACCCCCAACACTGGATTCCTCACTTGTGCACATCTTAGCCAGGGAGGGGTGACGTAAATTTACAGCAGGGTCCTGCAGGCGCTTGCGGACTCAAAAGGGAGATTTATCGAAGTTTAGGCTGGGGTATCAGGGAGAAGCCGTGACACAGCTATCTTTTGGAATTAGTCTTTGGCAGACAAGTGAGCAATGGGAAGATTCTTCACCAGTCCACTGCAGTGGTAAACAGCCTGCCTATGCACCCCCTTATTCTTGGCGACCAGGCCTTTGCACTTCAGCTGTGGCTTATGGTGCCGTTCCAGGCACCTAGGACAGCAAAACAGAACTTCAGCTACTACCACAGCTGTGCTCGACTCCCTGTGGAGTGCCCATTTGGCTACTTAAAGGCACAGTGGCACTCTCTTTACACACTTCTGGACGTGGAGGAAGACCTCGTACCAGATGTGATTGTTGTCTGCTACATACTGCACAACATCTGCGAGTCAAGGGGGGACATACTCCTTCAGGACAACCCCAACCTCCCAGGTCCAGAGGCTGAAACCCCAACCTCCCAGGTCCAGAGGCTGAAAGTAACACCATTACCATTGATGGATGGGGGGATGAGCCCCATTGCTTCCTCTGAATCCAACATCTGAATCAGTGAGTCAGGAGGAAGCTAGAAAGGTACGCTCTGCAGCCTCTGAGTGGACCTGGACCCATTACCATCACTAAAGATTTAAAGCCGCATATGTGCCTTTCCCATCAGCTAATGGCATCCTTCCAGGAACAATGTAGATGACGCCCTTCTCCCCAATATATGCATCCCTTCCAGCCCCAATATAAGCAACCTTTCCGCCCCGTGCATTTCAGCATCCCTCCCCTCGAAGCATCTGGGAAGCATAGCATTCCCCGTGTAAGCCTCCCTCCGCAGCCACCAGCACCCTTCATCCAAGTGATGCCTAATAGTGCCTTCCGAAGGTAACATAGATTTGTAGATCTTGTAATGCCAGCAAACGAAGCCACAAAGAATGTTTCTCAGTAAAGATCTTTGGAGTTAAAACACATCCTTCAGTAGGAAAACTGCTTAGGGAGTTGGGCCGTGGGCTGGGAGCGTGGGGGGGGGGGGGCTGGCATCAACCAAAACCGACACCCAAGGAGATGAAGAGTGGAGTAGGGAGGGGGGCATGTAAAGGTTTACAGCTTTCATTAGAAAAGACAAGTATAGGCAGGTATCAGCAGGCACGGGACAGGAGGGATGGAAACATTTCTGACAGGAGCTGGCAGAGGCAGCAAACGCCCTGAGCATGCAATGGACCAATTGAAAAAAGTCTGCTGAGGGCGCAAAGGAAGGCAGCTAGGATATATGGAGAGGGTGGGAGGACGGGGGTGGGGGAACGAGCCATGGCAAGCCTGATCGTCTGTCAGGCACATCATGGGTTCCGTGAACAGCCCACACTGCATAGCTTGTTCGCCAAGTGTCATGTGAACCCACCCAATAAATCAAACAGAACAGATAAAACAGAGCAAGATAAAAGCAGGCATTGGTAAAAACCAATGAAACCTAGCAGCAGAGCAACAATCTCAGTAGGCTGAAGGCTTGTTTTAAACAAAAACGTCTTTACTTGCCAGGAGAAGGCCGGGCGGGGGGGTGATCCTCCCAAGGTAGGGAGTTCCAAAGCATAGGCACAACCACTGGAAAAGGATTAAAAATATTTGCAACTTTTAAAGTCTAAGAGTCTAAAGAGGTCCATAGTTACCCAAATCCTTTGGTAAATTTTGAAGTTACAGGACCAAATTAATAGGTTTCCTCTCAAGTTAGTTCTTTGTGTGTTGGTGCTAATTATAGGAATTGCAGATAGGAACTACTTGAACTGTCTGAACCAGTCAGCATTTTCTATTCACTTTGTGTACTTTCTGATGGAGTAATCTTTAGCATGTTTACTCAGACTGGTCCCACTGTATTCTATTGGGCTTACTCCTAGGAAAGTGTGCATAGGATTCCAAGCTGAATCCCAATGCATATCAGTATTTTTCCCCAATGGAGTATTCTGAATGAAATTCTTTGGTTTCTTCCAAAACGTGCCTTAGATACTGGTGGAACAGAGAAGGCGTCTGTTCCAAATATTTTAAAACCTGGGCAGATTAACAGCACGATCCTATGGCCCCTTACCTGAAGTACGCCTCAGTGAACATCAATAGGACTTCTGTGTACATGTGTATAGGATTGTGCTGTAAGCAGAAAAAGTATTCGGACTTCTTTAGGAGGTACAAATGGACTTATTTTTAGAACCCAAGGCTAACTTTTCTGTTAGCATCTGTTAGCAACTCTCTAGAATTACTGGGTAATTGGATTTATTCTTGGAATATGGGGACATAGCTCATGAGGGAAATAGCAAATTTAAACAGGACTAGTATAATTTGACTACACTTGATGAAACAAGTCATGTATAAATCAGTATTTTTTTTGTTAATTAAAGAAAACAGGTAACAGTTTGGGGGAAGAGAATTGGTGAGCATAGCAGTTCTGTACTCTCCAGATATACGAGATTTATGTGAAAGAAAGGTGAATTTACACACTGTAGCCAAAAGGGGGAAAAAAGAGTTACTTGTAATGGTCCCTTAATACAAATCACTTCCTGCATCTTTTGTTTTTAAACTTTTTCTCACGTTTAATCAATGTCCTTTTTCTTCCTTTAAGGAAATGACTATATCTTGGTGTCTAAAAAGAGCAGAACTTGTGTTTAAGTGTGTCAAAGGTTAGTGGAGCTGTCACATTTTACTATACTAGTTGTTGGAACTGACAATTTTATTTAATTGGGGGAAACAACCATAGCTTGGTGTTCACAGCTGTAGATTGACCACAGATGGTCACTAGGTTCATTCCTTACAATATCCTGTTAAAAGAAGATCATATAATAGGACTGAGGAAGATCTTCATTTGAGTCCTTGGATAGCTGCTGCCAGTTGGAGTAGACAGCACTGGACTACTTGGACAATGGTCTGATTCAGAATGTGGTAGTTTCATATATTCAATTTCAGTGTAATCTGCTTCATTTCTGTACTTTTTGAAAACCAGTGTGGTGTAGTGTTTATAGAGTGTTCGATTTAGACTCGGGAGGTCTGGTTTCAAATCCCAGCTCAGCCATAAAGTTCACTAGATGATCATGGACCAGTCACCAGGATTGTTGTGAGGCTAAAAGTGTTGAGCAGATTGTGTATGCCACCTTCAGCTCCTTGGAGGAAGAGTGAGATAAAAATAAAAGTATCAAAACAACACAAAACATTTTTTTCCAGAGGTCTTATGCTCCTAAAATCCTCCTCCATGATACGAACAGCAACGTTCTTTTACACTGAATCATCTTTCCAAATTCAATGCATACCTCCAACTGAGATATATTTCCCCACCGAATATATTCCCTTCCATATCTTTCCTAGGGCTATTTCGACTCAGTTCCTAAAACAAGGGTTGATTAATGTTGCATTACATGCTCGCCTCCTAGATAAGCCCCACATGGCTGCACATCGCAAAATAAATGGCTCTTCCCTTCACAGAGGGCTACTGGCAATTGGAATAGAATTCTTACTGAGATACGTATGTCTACATTTGTGTGTTATACTTTTAAACGAATACACAACAAAGAGGTTGGGTTTTGTTAATTCAGTCCTGTGACTTCAAAATTTAGACCAATTGGGTTCTAAACACCCTGGTGCATAGCCAAGCTAACAGGCGAACACCAACAGACTAGAAAGTAAATTGAAATCCATTATATGCTTTATTTAAGAAAATTACAAAAATTAAGAAAAGTAGTGTGGTGGTTATATGACCATTAGAAACTTTTACATTATGGGCAGCAAAGGAGAATGTAACGTAAATATGAGATTAACCAAAAGAATTGCAATTGACAAAGTTGGCACTACAAACATAGCTAGCAAGATAATAAATTGAGCTCCTACCATTGTTATGACTCCTCCTCCTTATCCTCCTGCTTACTACTTGCGGTTTAAAGCTAAATTAAAACATACCTACTCTCCCTTTTACTTCCTCCTGCACATTACTTGAATACAAAAATCTAAGCTAAAGAATTACTAAGTTCCTCTAGGCATGTGAATAATTACATTTAATTAAAGAAACTAGAGTGAAAGGAAAAACCAAAAACTTGGCAATAATTCTAAGTTCCATACTTCTAAGTCTCAAGCTCAGAAAATATTCAAAGTCCTAACTTCAGAAAGTAAAGGATTAAAAATATTTGCAACTTTTAAAGTCTAAGAGTCTAAAGAGGTCCATAGTTACCCAAATCCTTTGGTAAATTTTGAAGTTACAGGACCAAATTAATAGGTTTCCTCTCAAGTTAGTTCTTTGTGTGTTGGTGCTAATTATAGGAATTGCAGATAGGAACTACTTGAACTGTCTGAACCAGTCAGCATTTTCTATTCACTTTGTGTACTTTCTGATGGAGTAATCTTTAGCATGTTTACTCAGACTGGTCCCACTGTATTCTATTGGGCTTACTCCTAGGAAAGTGTGCATAGGATTCCAAGCTGAATCCCAATGCATATCAGTATTTTTCCCCAATGGAGTATTCTGAATGAAATTCTTCACCATGCCTGGAGATCTTGGTCTTGATTAACTTTTCAAAGTCCAGAACAAATTCTGGGCTGCCCCTTTGATAGCTTTCAGGCTCTGGAACTTCCTCCAAGGGAGGCCAGGCTAGTTCCATCTTAGATGTCCTTCCAGGAGCAGGCAAAGACATGTTTATTTTGACAGGCGTTTGGTTTTTAACATGACTTGTTTGAGAAGTAGGCTTTAACTGGTGAATGCTATTTATTTCTTTTTTATCTATGTGTTGCTTTTATATTTTTTTTCTATTTCATTTTGTATTGTATTGTTAGCACTATTTGAGGTAGAAATGCAGGATATAAATTTAGTAAGTAAATAACGAAGCCAAGCAGCTCACAGATCAGAAAAGCAGTTCATGGTCTGATCTAAGTTCCTCTGAGGAAGGACCCCAAGAATCAAAATGTTGATGGGTAGTAGCATCTTGATCTGTTTTTCTGCACTGTGAATAAACTGAGAGTGCATGAAATATCGAGGTGGGGTATTTTTTTAAGCATTGAAGAAGAGTAACATGCACTCTGCCTCCAGTCCTAGTCGAGCCTCTTATTGAAAACAACGTGGATGGAGTTGTAGGAAACTGTTCATGCCTCTGGGGTATTGAGCAGGGTAGAGTAGGGGGGATGTAAAATTCTATTCCACTGATACTCCTTTCCAACTGCATTCCATGCTGAAGTACAACAGCAGAACTACCGAAAATTCACGCTCTGTTCAGTGACAGTCTCTACAGTGGAATTCTGGCACAGCTTATACTTTTGCCTCAAGCCAGTCTTTTCGTGTTCTGTTGTGAAGTTAACTGTCTTTGCTCAGTATCTCTACCTGGCTAAAACATAGTAGCCAAGTTATGTGTGTGCGCGCACGCTCCTAATTGGAGGCATGGCATACTGTGTAGTCATATTTTTGACTAAAGCGAGCTTTGCTTTCTAGGATTCATGATGGAAATGGCTTCATGGGATGGAGGGATTTCTCGAACCGTACAATTCCTGGTACCGCAGGTCAGTTATTTATTTTAAAAACTAACTGATAACAGTCTAGAACAGAAAAGGTTCATTGATTGTCATGGGTGCATTTTTCCCCATTTCAATCTTGAGACTCTCCACTTGAAAATAAGCCTGAAAGCCCCTCCCAATCCCATGGTGCTATTACTGATATTGTTAGTTTTTTAAGCTAATGGAAGTGTGGTGTAGTGGATAGAATGTTTGACCTGGATTCAAATCTCCATTCAGCTACGAAACTCCCTAGTTACAAGCTCATTGTGAGGATCAAAGGGGAGCATCATGTATGTTGCACTGAGCAGCTTGGAGAAAGGGCAGAATGAAAATACAATAAGGGAGCAATCCTATGTGGATCGACCATCGCCTCCGTCCCTGGGGGTGACTGCCTATCCAGTGCAGGGCAGGAGGAGTAGTGAAGAGCAGATCTCCTCCTTGCTCCTCCTGCCCTGCTTTTGCGGCTAGACAGCCAATCTTGGCTGTGTAGCCGCAGGACCACGGAACACAAGAAGCGGTGGCTGGACACCACATAGGATGTATCGTACCAGCATTTCCAACTTCCCTGCTCTAGCCCATCCCCATTTCCACTGTTTTTGCTACAAGGCAGTGCAGGAGAGGGTGGGGGACCAATTCTCCGGGAACCAACCTCTCCAATGGCCGTTTAGCCGCTGACTAGTGGCCATAGGATTGTGCCCTAAGTCACTATTTGTGACTAGTAAAAGCAGAACTCTTCAAATATGTATAACTGAATTCTTTTTAACAGTGTTATAAAATAGCTGTATGTATAAAATTAATAGATTTAATTTCATGTTAAGAATTAACAATGTATTTGATGTATACTATCTATTAAAAGTTCAAGTGTGGGGGATTGTTGATATTTCCTGTTCAAAATAAAAGGACTGTGCCTTACACTGTATATTCTAATAGGAACAGTCTTGGCACATCTAGTTATTGCTGGCAGGAACCTGAATAGTTGGAAACCTTCCCTCTCCTATTCCTGTCCCTTCTCCTCCTTGATGATGTATAGCGCAAAGCACCTAAAGAAGCTGTTGTGGAGGGACATGCTGCTATTGCATGGATGCACAAGATTTGGGTGAGCTGTAAAGGACAAGGATATATTTATTATTTCTGTCTCTCCATTTTTACAGAGTATTTCAGAAGACATGTTTTACCAGCTGAGTAATATGTTGCCACAGATTTTCCGTGTCTCATCTACACTCACTCTGACATCCAAACACTGAGCTCCCTAAAATATTTTGAGAACGAATTGGAGGAAGACAACACTGGCTCCTTGTAATACATGAAACACCTCTTCATTCATAAAAGGTTGAATGTGATTATTGTGGAAGTTCCTAACAAAAAACTGGGATCCAAAAGCATCTGCAACATGCAATATACTTCCATACTTGCAGGACGGGGAGTAGGTTGCTAATTTAGACCCTTCTACCATATTAAATGCTGTTCTGAGGATCTCCCCCAAGCTTCAGGAGCAAGGGGGGGGGGGGCAGTAAAAACTGGTAGGAAAGAGAGAGGCTGAAAAGCCTGCTGTTTAGAAGATATGCTAAAATATAGCCCTGGACCCCAGCCAAGTAATGTATTGCTCTGTTTAGAAATATAACTGTCAGACAAAGATTTGCGTTTTTCTAGATTTGGGTCTGTTGACACAACCGTTTTCTAATATTGTTTTGTACCGAATGTGACACTGATTTTTCTAACTTTGGTGTCAATATATGCACAGTAACATTTCTTGAGGAGATTTACATTTTGCGTATTTACATGCTGTCTGTAGAAATGGCTAAAGATAAGCTCCTTGCCTTAATTCAGCAAAGGGATTGCAGTCCTAAATGCTTGTAGTCTTGAACTAGCCATTATGAAATGCACATGTCTGCTGCAGGGAACAGCAGCTTATAGTTTATCCTACCCCTTCAAATGCTTCATAACTTACCTGTGTACTGGTAAGTGACACAGTGCATTTCCCTACCCTCACTTTATATCATTGCTTTGTGCTGTCTCTGCACGATTAGTTCCAATGGCAGAGATTGCAAATCAACTACAGCAACTTAGGCAAGATCTTGCAGTAGAAAGGGTAACAGCAGTGAAACATTTTGAGCAAAAAATCATGATATGTCCACTAAACATACTGACATGGTGGGCATGACAAACAAGACAATATGGGGCTTAAAATCTAGGCAAAGATTGGTGTGCTAACTAAAACTGGCATAAAGGTACATCCAGAAGATTTAGAGGAGTATTGGGCAAACCTTTTTTTCCCCTCAGGGGCCACATCCATCCTTGGATAGTGAGTGGGCATAGCCGGAGGGCAGGGGCTGGAGTGGCACTGGGTGTTGCCAGGGCCAGCATTCTCCTCACCCCATCCCCACAGAAAAATAGATACACTCCACACACAGCTTTCCCTCAGTCACCCCCCCCACACACACACACACGGAGAGTACTGGTAGGGGAGGAGAGCATTAACCCTCCCCTTGTCCTGTCCTCACCATGTAAATCACACTTTCCCCAGCGTACCAAACAGCTATTTTGCAGGCTGTGGAGAGCATCTCTCTCTCTCTCTCTCTCTCTCTCTCTCTCTCTCTCTCTCTCTCTCTGGGAAGCAGCTGTTGCAGCCTTTTCCATGGAAACAGCAGTGAAAATTATGGAGGATCAGTGACACATGTTTTTCCTTGAGCTTTAACTAGCTTTACAAAATAATGTAGATTGCTACAGCTGACCAGTTGTGGTTGAACCACAGTCTGGGCTTTTAACTTAGATGTGTTTTTCTCATTTTGTGTAACTCTCTTCCCAGAGAAGCTGAGCATCCTTTCAAACAACTCATAAATCAGAAACACAGCTTCCAAGCTGGCCTTGCTACAAACAATGAAACAACACACACCACTGGCTAGTAGCTGAGAATTAAGACTTGCTGGGTCTTTTTATGAATCCTTCCTATAAGTTATTTGAGTTGCAGTTAAAAATATATCTGCGCTAGAGGCTAAGGCAGGGGTAGGCAATACGGTGCCCATGGGCACTAATGTGCCCCTGGACACCTTCCTTGAACTCCCAATAAGCATCTGATTGGTCACTAGAGGAACTTAATGCTGGACTAAATGCTAAATAATAAAAAAAAATTATTTGACCTGTACACAGAGCTGTGCAATGTGTTGTAGCACACACACATTTTCATCAGATTCTTCTAGTTGTAGCTGAATATTAGTTCCATTACTCATTTTTCAAGACATCTCACATTATATTAGCAAAATACATTTCATGACCTGTAAGTGTGTCTTTTCTGGTTAATAAATCAATGAATTATACATTGTATTAACAGCAGAGATTAATTGTTTTTCACTATATCCTTCTCAAGATTTTTATCATTTATATCTGATTTTCCAGCTAAAGTTCTTATAGCTGTTGCTGAAACATTACAGGAGACATTTCTGTGACGTTCCTGCCTGGATTCCACCTCTGAAACAGAGAAACAAACCCCTCAGGAAACGCCTGCTTATTTCCTTATTACTTCTCCTGTAGTGGGTTGAGAGAACCAATTTAGCATATTGAGTTTCTCTGGAGCCCACAGAAAGTAAAAGGGCTGAAGCTTGGGAGTCAGGGGGGGAAACTGATGCAGGTGAAAGCAAGCATTTCCTGAGGGGTTTGTTTCTCAGTTTCAGAGGCAGAGGCTGGGGAAACAGTGGAACCCAGGCAGGGATATCACCATTTCCTTGCTCACAAGACAAACAACTATTCATAAATATGCTAAGTGCTAAGCTGATGGGCATTAGTTGCCAAAACACGCTGGCAAAGGGTGATGCAGTCATTCTAATTATTACAGCAATCACAACAGTAGTAGATTGTGCTAAAACATGCAATACTGTTGTTATTGGGGAAAACCCAAATCTCCTAGCCCCATGGGCACCCGCAAAAAATGGGAAGGGGAGGTCAGTTAAACCCCACCCCGGATGTGTCATAATCCACAGATTCCCAGCTTTCGTTTAACACAAAAAGAAACGCTTTAGCCCTTGTCGAAACTGAAATATGAAGCAAAATGCAGTGCCACTATTGTCTATTTGGTAAGCAAAACAGCTTTCTCCCACCTTTCAGAATTTTTAGATAATGACCTAGTTTGCACAACATGACAACCCAAGATGGGTTGTCAGCTTTGAGTGTTTCAGGGTGTATTATTATTATTATTATTATTGGTATTTATATACCACTGAACATAATAAAATCTCTCACCGGTTCACAGTATTAAAATGCAATACTCAAAACACAACATTAATACACAGCATTAAAAACACTATCAACTACACTAAAAAATCAAGGAGCAGTAAAATGGAGTGATGTAATTAATTTACAGCCCAGGGAAAGCCTGAGTTGTGATTTATTAGCTATGCACAAGCCACCCCGAGAACCCATGGCTTCTTGTTGGGTTGTTCAGAGTGGCTTGCTGTGACATGTGTACCTGGCCTGATAGCTTGTGCGTGGCTTGTCAGACAGGGCTACAGAGCCACCTGGCAAAAGCAGCAAAAAACCCGGTTGCTCCTTGCAATCTTGCTAAAGATTGCCCCTCTCGATTACATCTTGAAATGACACTAGTGAATTTACTCCTCCACTTCACTGCCTCCTTGGGCAGCAACATCTTTTTTCCTCCACCTTCGGGAAGATTTGTTCAAATTTAACTTTATTATTTGTTAATATTTTGGAGAGATTTGCACAAATTCACTCAGGGGTAGTAACTACAAAATTTGCTTTAGCGAATTTGTGCAAATCTCCCCAAACCTTTTTTAAAAGGTAAATTTGTGCAGATCTCCCAAAACTCGAAATATACACAAATTTCTGTGAAGGTGAGGAAAAAATAACATTAACTATGCTCAAATCTCCCTGAAGATGAACAAAACCCGCACCAAATAAACTCTACTCCACTAATGAGTGCATTCACTCTCATTAGCAGAGTAGGCCAGTGAGGTTGTGCCACAAAGTTCCATGGGATATGTGCCAGGAGCAGATGGGAGGACAAGCCACAGCAAGCCACACAGTGTCTGATCGTCTGTCAGAAGTAACCTGGGTTAGTGACTGAACAACCCACTGCAGCTTATTTTCAGGGTGGCTTATCGTGATGTGTGAACAGGCCCAACGAATGAAGTCATACCAATGTTTGACACATTGTCTGGAGAAGGAAATTCCTGGTTCATTTTAAAAACCCTTTGAGGGGTCTACCCTGGTGTAAGTGATTGCTGCCTCAAAAAATCAATTCGGAAATCCAGGATTTTAGTGTAGGTCAGATTGGACTATGTCTACACAAAAATAAAAGATAGGAGCAAAGACATGAGTTCATGTTTTTTCTAACTCAGGTCTTATTAATACTTTCTCCTGAGTTTGTAAACATTTAAAGAAATTAGAATGTATTTGAATAAAGTTCATCATTATATCTACATTGCAAGGAGTCATGGCTGTGTCTGAGAAAGTGTGGGTTATGCCAGTCTTGCAAAATAGACTAGTCTTCTTATTCTCATTCCATTTTACTGGGGTGGGGGTGGGGGAGCAGTCTACTGGTGTGTTGGTTGTTTTAGAGAAATGCAGTGGTGGGAGGCTGTGAAATTGATTGTAGCAACAGTGCAATTTATTAAGGTCTAGAGGTGGTTGTTAGGATGGGTGGGTGGGTGGGTGTAGAAGTTTAATTCAGGAGTGGGCAACTTGTAATTCTCCAGATGTTTGGCTTACAACTCCCATGTTCCTCGCCATTGACTGTGCAGGCTAAGGCTGATGGGAGTTGTAGGCCAAAACACCTGGAGGGCCACAAGTTGCCCTCCCCGGAAGAGAATGTGCAAGTTTCACTTCTTGCAATGAGCCTGGAGTGGAACTTCCCTCTCTCTCTTTCTGTGCAGGCCTTGTAGGTGAGGCAGTGTGCCATGCAGCTCCTCAGAAGTTAATGCTTTCTCATGTATTGTAGTAAGGTGCCTAAATCTATTGTGTGTTGTCTGCAGAGCAGAGATTAGAAGTAGACTGTAAGCTGAGCAGCTCACATCCCCCATATTAACCATGGCCTTGATGCTTGTAATGGCACTTGGTCCAAGCGTTATTACAGGGGTTAAGGGAGCCAGGGAAAGAATTGAGGATTTCAGCTGAAGGTGGAAATGCATTGTCAGAACACCAGATCTACCTGTTGAGAAACAACAGATGTATAGACATTTATCAAAGGGCAGGTCTACCTATCTTGATAGACCAAGTGCCTAGGCCTTGTCACAGCTCAGTCACCAGATCTATCAGAAATGGCGGGTCTTTGATGCTGTCAGGCCTTTTTTTAAAAAATGTGCAACCATACATAAAATTCACAATCGGGCAATACATTTATTAGGACCAACCAAAATTCCACAACATTGGGCAAGCTTTCAGGTTCTCCAGAATAGGAGTGGACAGAAGATGGGGTAGATCTTTGGGCATTTTGCAGTAGATTGGCAAGGATTCCTGACAACCAATTGTTTAGCAATAGCACCAGCAAAATGAATCCCGCCCCCCTACTCCAAATTGCACTGCTGAAATGATGCCAACCAAAATATGCAACATGTCCCTAAGATCAGCCTCTATACCAGAGGACTGGAAGATGGCCAATGTAACACCAATTTCCCAACAGGGATCCAGGGGGGATCTGTGAAATTACAGGCCGTTAACGTACCGTCTGTTCTGGGTCAATTGGTGGAAGACATTATTAAAGATAAAATTAGTACGCATATAGAAGCACAAGCCCTGCTGAAAAAGAAACAACACAGCTTCCGCAAAGGTAAGTCCTGTCTCGCTAACCTTTTAGAGTTCTTTGAAGTGTCAATAAACATGTAGACGGGTGATCCAGTAGACATTGTTTACATGGACTTCCAAAAGGCTTTTGACAAAGTCTCTCACCAAAGACTCCTGAGCAAATGTAGCACATGGAATAAGACGACAGGGCCTCTTATGGATCTGTAACTGGTTAAAGAAAAGAAAGCAGAGAGTAGGAATACATGGTAAATTCTCCCAATGGAGGGAAGTAAATAGTGGGGTCCCACAGGGATCTGTATTAGGAACAATGCTTTTCAACCTGTTCATAAATGATCTGGAATTATGAGTCAGCAGTGAAGTGGCCAAGTTTGCTGATGACACCAAATTATTTAGGGTGGTTAAAACAAAAAGGGATTGTGAAGAGTTCCAAAAGGATCTCTCCAAACTGGGAGAACTGGCATCTAAATGGCAAATGCGGTTCAATGTAAGCAAGTGTAAAGTGATGCACGTTGGGGCAAAAAATCCCAACTTCAAGTATAGCCTGATGGGATCTGAGCTAGCGGTGACCAACCAGGAAAGAGATCTTGGGGTTGCGGTGGACAGCTCAATGAAAATTTCAACCCGGTGTGTGGCTGCTGTAAAAAAGGCAAACTCCATGTTAGGCATAATTAGAAAAGGAATTGAAAATAAAACTGCCAATATCATACTGCCCTTATACAAATCTATGGTGCAACCACACTTGGAATAGTGTGTCCAGTTCTGGTCACCACACCTAAAAAAAGATCCTGTAGAGCTGGAAAAAGTGCAGAAAATGGCAACTAAAATGATCAAGGAGCTGGAGCATCTCCCCTATGAGAGAAGGTTACAACAGCTGGGATTGTTTAGCTTGGAAAAAGGAGGGTAAGGGGAGACGTAATGGAGGTCGACAGAATTATGCATGGTGTGGAGAATGTGGATAAGGAAACATTTTTCTCCTCTCAAAATACTAGAGCCCAGGGTCATCCTATGAAGCTGATTGGTGGGAGATTGAGGACAGATAAAAGGAAGTACTTCACACAGCACACAGTTAAACTATGGAATTCGCTACCGCAGGATCAATTTGGATGGCTTTAAAGGGGGGGGTTGGACAAATTCCTAGAGGAAAAGGCTATCAATGGCTGCAGGTCCTGATGACTGTGTGCTCCCTCCAGTACCAGAGGCACTGAGCCTATGTGCACCAGCAGGGCTCTTCTTACGTTCTTATGATGAAAGCTTGGAGCATCCAGGAGTGGATTTTTGTATGCTCAAAACAAGTTCCTGGGCTCAGAATTATTTAATTCTATGTCTTCATCAGATTCCAATTGATGCATCTGAGGATTCTAGTGAAAAACAAAGCAGATCCTGCAAGAAATCCTTTCTGGGGAAAGAAACAGTCCAAATATTTAGCCAGGTCTTATCGCCAGTTTACAGATAAGAAAGAAAGTTTACAGTTTAGGTAGTCCCAGTCTCCAAATGGAGATCTGAATCAATTAGTCAGTGGTAGGTGTTGCAGGTATCAAACCACACCCAGCAGTACATGTTGGGAAGGAAAAGCAATGGCTAATCTCCATTTCCCCTTCATGGATCACTGCCTTGTTGTGGCGAAGGGGCTTGTGTAACTCAGTGAAGCCATAAGCTATGCCGTGCAGGGCCAGCCAAGACGGACAGGTCATGGTGGAGAGTTCTGACAAAATGTGGTCCACTGGAGAAGGAAATGGCAACCCACTCCAGTATTCTTGCCAAGAAAACCCCATGGAACGTATCACAAGGCTACTTGTGCCGGAAGATGAGCCCCTCAGGTCGGAAGGTGTCCAATATACTACTGGGGAAGAGCAGAGGGAATTTCCAAGTAGCGCCAGAAAGAGTGAAGCAGCTGGGCCAAAGCCGAAAGGACACTCAGCTGTGGATGTGTCTGCTGGTGAAAAGAAAGTCCGATGCTGTAAAGAACAATATTGTTTAGGAACCTGGAATGTAAGATAAATGAATCAAGGTAAGCTGGAGGTGGTCAAACATGAGATGGCAAGATTGAACATTGAAATCTTGGGAATCAGCGAACTAAAATGGACAAGCATGGGCGAATTTAATTCAGGTGACCATTATATCTACTACTGTGGGCAAGAATCCCTTAGAAGAAATGGAGTAGCACTTATAGTCAATAAAAGGGTGGGAAAAGCAGTACTGGGGTACAATCTTAACAACGATAGAATGATCTCAGTACGAATCCAAGGCAAACCATTCAACATCACAGTAATTCAAGTCTATGCCCCAACCACAGATGCTGAAGAAGCTGAGTTTGATCGGTTCTATGAAGACCTACAACACCTTCTAGAACTAACACCAAAAAAAGATGTCCTCTTCATCATAGGGGATTGGAATGCTAAAGTAGGAAGTCAAGAAATCACCGGGATAACAGGCAAGCATGGCCTTGGTGTACAAAATGAAGCAGGACAAAGGCTAATAGAGTTTTGCCAAGAGAACACGCTGATCATAGCAAACACTCTTTTCCAACAGCACAAGAGGCGACTCTACACATGGACATCACCAGATAGTCAATATCGAAATCACATTGATTATGTCCTTTGCAGCCAAAGATGGAGAAGCTCTATACAGTCAGTAAAAACAAGACCTGGAGCTGACTGTGGCTCAGATCATGAGCTGCTTCTTGCAAAATTTCGGCTTAAATTGAAGAACGTAGGGAAAACCACTAACCCATTCAGGTATGATCTAAATCATATCCTATACAGTGGAGGTGACAAATAGATTTAAGGGATTAGACCTGATAGACAGAGTGCCTGAGGAACTATGGACGGAGGTCCGTAACATTGTTCAGGAGGCAGCAACGAAATCCATCCCAAAGAAAAAGAAATGCAAGAAAGCCAAGTGGCTGTCTGATGAGGCTTTACAAGTAGCTGAGGAAAGAAGGGAAGCAAAAAGCAAGGGAGAAAGGGGAAGATATAGCCAACTGAATGCAGAGTTCCAGAGAATAGCAAGGAGAGACAAGAAGGCCTTCTTAAATGAACAATGCAAAGAAATCGAGGAAAACAACAGAATGGGAAAGACTAGACATCTCTTCAAGAAAATTGGAGATCTCAAGGGAACGTTTTGTGCAAAGACGGGCATGATAAAGGACAATGAAGGCAGGGACCTAACAGAAGCAGATGAGATTAAGAAGAGGTGGAAAGAATACACAGAAGAACTATACAGGAAAGATCTTAATGTCCCTGATAGCCATGATAGTGCGGTCACTGAACTTGAGCCGGACATCCTCGAGAGTGAAGTCAAGTGGGCCTTAGGAAGCATTAGTAACAACAAAGCTAGTGGAGATGACAGTATTCCAGCTGAGCTATTTAAAATCCTAAAAGATGATGCTGTTAAAGTGCTGCATTCAATATGCCAACAAATTTGGAACACTCAACAATGGCCACAAGACTGGAAAAGGTCAGTTTACATTCCAATTCCAAAGAAGGGCAACGCCAAAGAGTGTTCAAACTACCGCACCATTGCGCTCATTTCACATGCCAGCAAGGTTATGCTCAAAATCCTACAAGCTAGGCTTCAGCAGTATGCGAACCAAGAACTACCGGAAGTACAAGCTGGGTTTCAAAGAGGCAGAGGAACTAGAGATCAAATCGCCAACGTTTGCTGGATCATGGAGAAAGCAACAGAATTCCAGAAAAACTTCTATTTCTGCTGCATTGACTACGCTAAAGCCTTTGATTGTGTGGATCACAACAAACTGTGGCAAATTCTTAAAGTGATGGGAGTACCAGACCACCTTACCTGTCTCCTGAGAAACCTGTACAAGGGTCAAGAAGCAACAGTAAGAACCAGACATGGAACAACTGAGTGGTTCAAAATTGGGAAAGGAGTATGACAAGGCTGCATATTGTCACCCTGCTTATTTAACTTATATGCAGAGTACATCATGAGAAACGCCGGGTTGGATGAATCACAGGTCGGAATTAAGATTGCTGGGAGAATTATCAACAACCTCCGATATGCAGATGATACCACCCTAATGGCAGAAAGCGAAGAGGATCTAAAGAGCCTCTTGTTGAGGGTGAAAGAGGAGAGTGCAAAAGCTGGTTTGAAACTCAACATTAAAAAAACTAAGATCATGGCATCTGGCCCCATCACTTCCTGGCATATAGAAGGGGAAGAAATGGAAGCAGTGACAGATTTTACTTTCTTGGGCTCCAAGATCACCGCAGACGGTGACTGTAGCCATGAAATTAATTAATTAATTAAGACGCTTGCTCCTTGGGAGGAAAGCTATGGCAAACCTAGACAGCATAGTAAGAAGCAGAGACATCACCTTGCCGACAAAGGTCCGTCTAATCAAAGCTATGGTTTTCCCAGTAGTAATGTATGGCTGTGAGAGCTGGACTATAAGGAAGGCTGAGCGCCAAAGAATTGATGCTTTCGAACTGTGGTGCCGGAGAAGACTCTTACGAGTCCCCTGGACTGCAAGGAGGTCAAATCAGTCCATCCTAAAGGAAATCAAACCTGAGTGCTCATTGGAAGGACAGATACTGAAGCTGAAGCTGAAATATTTTGGCCACCTAATGCGAAGAGAAAACTCTCTGGAAAAGACCCTGATACTGGGAAAGAGTGAAGGCAAAAGGAGAAGGGGACGGCAGAGGATGAGATGGCTAGATAGCATCACAGATGCAATGAATATGAACTTGAGCACACTCTGGGAGAGAGCGCAGGACAGGAAGGCCTGGCGTGCTATGGTCCATGGGGTCACGAAGAGTCGGACACGACTGAACGACTGAACAACAACAATCTCCATTTCTGAAAACACAAAGGCTGGCTGCAATAAATCTGCCTCTTCTCTTTGGAAAAACACAGAAGGTCCATAACGCAGAATTGTAGAGAAACACGACAGTCCTTTTATTAACAAAGCCAGATATTAACTTTACGTGGTGCCTACTTTTACCTAATTTTAGGCTGAAAAAATGTCAGTTGAGGCTTGTGACATTTCTGCCCTGGGTTCTACCTTCTCCAGCTTCCACCAGATGAAACTGAGAAGAAAACCACCTCAGGACATCTGCCTCCACTGGATCAGTTGTCCTCACTGATGGAGTTTCAGCCCCTTTTACTCTCTGGGTTAAAGAGACATCCAATATGCCTAACTGATTCCCTCTACCCAATACAGATGAAGTAACAAGGGAATATCTTTTCTAATGATAGTGCAATAAGACAAACGTTGGAATTCGTAGTTACAATAAAACAAATAAACATTTATTTAATACAAGAAAATATATATATTATTAATTAATCTATGCTTGGTCCTAACATACCTGCCTACCACTTCTAAATCCTATTCCCCAAACCCCACTCACTAGATGTAGCTTCCTCAATCCCTAAGGCCCTATCTAACTTCCAACTCTCAGTTCATTCCTTTTATAACCACAGAATCCTCTCAAGCCCCTCCCACCTTTCATTCCCTCCCTAACACTCTATTAACCCTATCTTACCTGGGTCACATTTAACAATGCAAGCACATACATTAATATACAGTGGCGAGAAAAAGTTTGCGAACCCCTTAGGATTGTCTCACATTTCCAGCCTAAAATGTTGTTAGATCTTAATCTAACTCCATAATCCTAGATAAAGAACACTACATTACTTGAGTAAACAAATTACACACAAACATGATGCTTTTTCAACATTTATTTATCCACAACTGATTCAGCATTCAACCATGTGTGAAAAAGTATGCGAACCTTTCGATTCAGTCCCTGGTGGCCTCCGCTGGAGCAGCAATGGCTTCAAGTAAACGTTTCCTGTAGCTGTTGGTCAGTCTCTCACATCGGTTTTAAGGAATGTTGGCCCATTCCTCCTTACAGAACTGCTTCAACTCAGTGACACTGGAGGGCTTCCTTGCATGAACAGCTCACTTCAGGTCCGGCCACAACATTTCAGTGAGGTTTGGGTCCGGACTTTGGCTAGGCCATTCTAAAATATGGAATTACTTCTTCCACAGCCATTCTTTTGTAGATCTGCTTGTATGTTTACGATCATTGTCTTGTTGCATAACCAACTTTCAGTTCCGCTTCAGCTCATGGACAGATGGCCTGACATTCTCCTCTAGAATCTTCTGAAGCACTGCAGAATTCATGGTTGTGACAATGATGGCAAACTGTCCAGGTCCTGAGGCAGCAAAGCAGGCCCAAACCATCACATTCCCACCACCGTGCTTGACGGTTGGGATGAGGTTCTTTTGTTCGAACTCAGGGTTCGTTTTTTGCCAAACATAATGTTTTTCATTGAGGCCAAAAAATTCTGCCTTTGACTCATCTGTCCAGAGAACATTGTTCCTGAAGTCTTGGGCATCATCTATGCGATTTTTAGCAAACTGCGGATGGGCAGCAGTGTTCTTTTGAGAGAGCAGTGGTTTCCTCCTGGCTATCCTCCCATGAACCCCATTCTTGTTTAATCTTTTTCTGGTCGTTGAGTCACGAACATTCACATTAGACAAGGTGAGAGTGGCCTGCAGATGCTTAGATGTTACTCTGGTGTTCTTTTTTACTTCCTGGATGATGCGCCGGTTTGTTCGTGGAGAGATTTTGATAGGATCACCGCTCCTGAGTAAACTGACTATGGTCTTAAACCATCTCCATTTGTAGACTATCTTTCTGACAGTGAATTGGTGGAGCCTCAAATCCTTAGGAATGGTTTTATCACCCTTTCTAGGCTGATGAGCAGCAATAACTGCTTTTCTGGGGTCCTCAGAAATGTCTTTTGATGGTGTGACATGTTTCCACACAACCATATGGTGAAGACCAAACTCACAAACTTTCTGATTCTTTTATAGGGTGGGGCCTCCCACACATCCCTGAAGATCTACCTAGGGCGCAATCCTATGGCCGCTAGTCAGCAGCTAGACAGCCATAGGATAGTTCGGCTCCAAGGTTGGTTCCCTGAGAACTGACCTCCAACTCCTCCTGCGCTGCCTCGTAGGCAGCGTGGAACAGGCCCACTCTCCACACTCTGAAGAGGAGTGCAGAGCAGCAAAAATAGGGTGTTCCTGGGGGCATACCGGCGCGGGGAAGGTGGAAATGCCAGTATGACACATGTGTCCTCTGGCTGCCTCTTCCCATTCTCCGAGGCCCCATGGCTAGACAGCTGAAAACAGCTGTCTAGCCGTAAATGCAGGGCACCTGAAGCAAGGAGGGGATGATCACCTCTGCGCTTCTCCTGCCCTGCAATAGATAGGCGGTCGCCTCCAAGTTCGGAGGCGGCCGCCTATCCCCATAGGATTTCACCCCTAATTACTTAAAACACCTGATTCTAATTATTCCCTGTAATTGAGCTGATGCAACCACAGGTTCAGTTACTTTTGCACATACCCTGACTCTTAAATACTCATTGTTTGCCTAATTTATACATCGTTTTATTTCACAACACATGGAATTGGTTAATATAAACCCTATTGGACATTCAGAAAAGGACTGGTTTTAATTCACAAAGGCTATCATGGTAAAACTATGGAATTTCCATAATTATCATTAGGGTTCACAAAAATTTTCTCACCATTGTAACAGGCTTATGTTACAACTTCCCTCTCCCCCCCCCCCATTATAACCTGAAGGAAATATCTTGACCCCCCACCCCAAGTTCATTTCGGAGGTTTAAACAGGAAAGGTGGTAAATGATTCCTTTCAATAAAACTGTCTATCAGTTGAACTCATCATTTCACCTGTAAAAAAGAAAAAACATAATAACAACAACCCCACCATCCATCAATCCCCACCCCTTTCCCCAAGTCAGGAAAAGTATTGTTCTGAATTTTCAGTTCAAAAGAACAATACTTAACCCTTGGTTGATTGAAGATCTTCACTTGATTGCAGGACAGGAACTCTCTCCTGGACAGCCCATCAGCACCCACATTCTCTCGACCAGCCACATGTTGAATCTCGACTTGATATTCCTGGAGTTTCCATGACCCGTGCTGCAACAATGTGTTATAGTTCTTCATTGTCTGTCTTTTGGATTTCTTCTTCTTCTTCTTTTTCTTCTTCTTCTTCTTCTTCTTCTCTAGGTCACCCTGCACTTTAAGCTTCTTCTTGGTTGGTTCTCTTGTGCTGGCATCCCCAGCTGCCAGTTTCTGTTTCTTGGATGGCTTCACTTTCATTCCAGCCTTAGATGTCTTTGTTGTTTTTGCAGTCTTAGCTGCTACAACAGGGATGTCTTTGTGTCTTCTGGGACTCCTGCACCAGGAACGTGGGCGACAACCTCCCCTTCACTCTCAGAGCTGACTCCACAGGACAAGCTTTGATCAACAAGGGCAGTGGCAATTGTACTGCATCAGATTCTTTAGCTTTGCCATTGCTGAGCCTTTGTTGTAGGTGTCTTTGCTGCGGAGGCTTTGGACCTAACACCTGGCCCTTTTTTCCCTGCCACAGGCCCCTTATGTGTCTTGGCCTCAATCATTTCCCTTCCACAAGAGGGCAAGGGACTAATCTCTGCCTTCACTACACCCCTTTCTACAGCCTTTGGATCAGCATCACTGCAGTTACTTGATACATTGTCAGCAGAGGATGCTTTCCTAGAAGGACCCCTGAAGGAAATAAAGGGCCTGTTCTCCTAACGGAAATGAAATGTATATATATTGTTGACTTTAGAGCAATGGCTCATTGTCTGTTTTGCCTATGGTTCACTCCATGTGGCATTTTCCCAGCAGTAGAGGTGATTGTCAGCCAGATTTTCTCAGCAGCATGGGGCGGGGGGGGTATAGCAACAAGACAATTAAGAGAATGAAGAAGTCAACAACTTGAATTGTTATAAGGCAAGTAGGGGTAATAAGGAAATGTATAAAATGAGTATGCAGATAGTCTGATTAGCAAATGGCTAAGGGAACATGGCAAGCTTGGTCTATCTGATGCATAGGTGCATTGCTATGAAACAGTATAGTTAAGTCCTAGAAAAATAATTGAAACCAAATAGAGAAATCCCGAAGGAGACTATTTGAGTGAATGGGGATAGAATAAATGCTATTACACTGTAACAAGTTGAAAGTCACCTACTGCAAGTATGGAGAGTTCAGCAGCAATGTGGTGAGAGACCAAGACAAACCCTTCCATTAAATATGTTGAATACACTGGACATGGATTGCCTGCTTTGGGACTTGATAGCTCCTGAAGACGAGGAAGTGAATGAGGGTGACATTTTTCAATGGGTTATTTAATATTTACTACTGAGAGTGAGTATGAGAACTGGGGTCTGCAAAGACCCATATTTTGTTGTCCCCCACCCCTGTTTTTCCCTTGTCTTTTGCTGCAGGTATCTAAATTTTGATGCAAAAATTTATTCGCAAAGAGCCTGTGTTAATCATGGAGTTCCAGAGCCCGCAAAAGAATGTATGGCAGCTTTTGTGTTGTGTTCTTTTGATTAATATTCTTGATCCTGCAGATCGTGAGCCTGAATATGATTATGATGATGTAACCCCATTTTTGGAACCACGAAAGGATGATGTATGTAAGCACCAGGACACATGGCTTATCTTGATATTGGTGAAGCACACTGACATGACCTGGAAGTGGAAAGATAGCCACAATACAACTCAATACAAGTCCTATAATGACTGTGCAGACATCAGATCCAATTAGATGTGTATGGTGGACAAAATATGGTGATAAACATATTACTATAAATCCAGGAAGCAGGATTTATTAGGCACTATTCTGGGAGGTATGGGAACTGGGGCAGGTATCCTAAATTCATATGATATTGAAGTTACAGCTAACAAATTATCACAATTGGGACAGATACTTAGAAGATGTCAGGGTGGACACTGAGCCCATAGAATCCCAGAGTAGTTCTGATGCTAAGGAAGAGCAGTCGCTCCTTCGGGAGAGGAGCACGCTCCTTTTTTCCCAGGACCAACAGCTGACGGAGATTCCTCCCACCCACATTCCTAGTTTAGAAAGCAGTCCAGGGAGTGACTCAGCACAGATAGCAGACTGGGGGGGATGCGCAGCGCAGACGCAGAGAGCGGCGCCAAATGGTTCGCGCTCAAAGAACGGTTGCGCCCAAAGGATCCAAGGGAAAAGGGGAGGGATTCTCCCTAGTCCTTATATTCAGGGGTCTGCCAGTAATTGCCCTTCAAACGGGGACCAACTGTTCTAACTTAGGGCATAGGGATGCTGCTGCTCAGATCTAGTTGCTACCTGTAGAGCTGTTAAGTTGTAAACGAAGAATAAAGCTTTGAAAAGAATCCCTTTGTCTGTGTCTGGACTTGGCTACTGGATTAGACTGAGAGCCCTCCAAGGAGCCCTTGACAGAAGGTATCAGACCCCATTAACACATAACTTTGGAATCTTGCAGGATGAAATGGAAAAAACAGTTCGGGTACATGCATGGCAATTGCTGGGACAGCATATGAATTTTTCACTGTCACAGGTTCTAGGATAGGAGAATGAAACTGAGATAGCTTTGGTGTGTGCTACAATACAATTATATGCAATTCAAAAGGTTGAACAAGCTGTAAGTCTTTTGGGGAATGGTTTACTTCCTGAGGAGTTCTGGGATAATACACAGCTATGGAACAACAGAAAGCTTGGGTGGTACAACATTGATTCATTTGATTGGGATAAGCACTACTTAAGGGGAACATTGCAAATGCGTACGACTGTTGAACCAGCACCCCAAGAACAATGGGTTTTACCTACAGTAACAATTCCCAGAATTGTAGGTAATTAGTGAGCAAGAGGCGGCCTGTGGCAAACTGGTTTTGTGGGATCGGTTCCAGCTTCTTCCTCCTGATGAAGTGGACAAGGTGCTTTCATCGGTATGGCCGACCACCTGCTTACTTGATCCTTGCCCATCTTGGCTCATTGTGAGCTGCAGAGAGAGACTGGGTGAGGGGATCAAGGCGGTGGTGAACGCCTCCCTTGAGGAGGGAGTGATGCCATCAGCCCTCAAGGAGGCAGTGATAAGACCGCTCTTAAAGAAGCCCTCCTTGGATCCTCAAGTTTTGAACAACTTTCACCCAGTCTCAAATCTGCTATTTTTGGGCAAGGTGATTGAGCGGGTGGTGGCGGTGCAGTTGAAGGCACACTTGGAAGAAACTGATTATCTAGACCCATTTCAGGCCTGGGCATGGGACAGAAACGGCCTTGGTAGATGATATGAGGAGGGCTCTGGATAGGGGTGAATGCTCCTTCCTTGTTCTCCTCGACCTCTCAGCGGCTTTCAATACCGTTGACCACGGTATCCTCCTGGACCGCCTGGAGGGGTTGGGCATTGGGGACACCGTATTGCGGTGGTTCCGGTCCTTCCTCTCCGGCAGGTACCAGAGGGTAGCACTGGGAGAGGAGGTTTCAGACCCGTGGCCACTTACTTGTGGGGTGCCACAGGGTTCCATCCTCTCCCCGATGCTATTTAACATCTATGTGAAGCCGCTGGGGGCTATCATCAGGAGGTTTGGGGTGCAGTGTCATCAATATGCAGATGACACGCAGCTCTACCTCTCGTTTAAATCTTCACCAAGGTTGGCCGTAGAATCCCTGTCCAAATGTCTGGAGACGGTGAGTGGCTGGATGGGGAGGAATAGGCTGAAGCTGAACCCTGACAAGACTGAGGTACTTTTGGTGGGAGACAAGAGGAGGCTGGGGGATGTTGACCTGGTGTTGAATGGGGTACGGCTACCCTTGAAAGACCAGGTCCGCAGCCTGGGGGTCATTTTGGACTCCCAGCTGTCCATGGAGGCTCAGGTGTCAGTTGTGAGCTGGACAGCGCTGTATCAACTCCATCTGATACGGCGGCTGCACCCCTTCCTTCCCGACCATCTGCTCCCATCGGTAGTACATGCCCTGGTCTCCTCTCGTTTAGACTACTGTAATGCGCTCTACGTGGGGTTACCCTTGAAGACGGTTCGGAAACTGCAGCTGGTACAGAACGCGGCGGCTCGCCTGATTAAAGGCAGCCGCCGGCGAGATCACATCACTCCAGTGCTTAAGGAGTTGCACTGGTTACCAGTTGTTTTCCGGGCCAAATTCAAGGTGTTGGTTTTGACCTTTAAAACCCTATATGGTTCTTAAGGAGCGCCTCCAGCAGCACCAGACAGGCTGCTTAACAAGATCAACCTCGGATGGCCTTCTCTCTGTCCCATCAGCCAGGACAGCTAGACTGGTGGGGATGAGGGAGAGGGCCTTTTCTGTGGTGGCCCCCACTCTGGGGAACTCCCTCCCTAGGGAACTCCGTCATGCCCCCTCTTTAATGAGCTTCCGTCGTGCACTAAAAACGTTGTTGTTCAGGCAGGCATTTGGGGTGGGTTAGGGTATTTTAGAAAATGTTTTTATTGTAGAATTTTATTGTTTTAAACTGTTTTTATTGTATGTTGTACATCGCCCAGAGTGGCTGGGTGACCAGCCAGATGGGCGATTAATAAATTTAATAATAAAAATAAATAATTCCATGTGGGAGCCCCACTTTGTAGCAAAATGGATTACTAAAAACAATATGTTGGTCAGATTAGAAGAACATTGTGACCAATGGAAAAGGAATCAGTGGGTTTGTCCAACACTTACATGGTATGAAGAAGGTTGTAAGTAGGGGTGCACAAAAGCCACTTACCTGGTCTCGCAGCTTGCTTCGCGGTGGGGGGGAGGCGCTTCGCTGCTCCCCCCTAAGTTCAGGCCGGGGGGGGGAGGCTTCCCTCCTCGCCCGGCCGAAATTCAGGCCGGGGGGAGGCTTCCCGCCTCGCCCAGCCGAAATTCAGGCCGGGGAAGAGGCGCCTCGCCTCGCCCAGCCGCAAAATAAAAAGTAAAACAAAAAACCCCCCGTGATAGGCTACGTGATGATTAACGTAGCCTATCACGGCTAGATCTGCAAAGTCAGCCATGATAGGCTACGTTAATCGTCACGTAGCCTATCATGGGTGACTTTAAAAAAAAAAAACGCATACGCAAACGCTATTTGCGTTGCCCTTATTTTCGCTGTAGTCTACGTAAAGATTTACGTAGACTACAGCGACCAAATAAGGAACGGGAATGGCGGCTCCCTATGGGGGCCGCCATTAGCCGTACGCTTTTTTTTTTTTAACATCACCCGTGATACGTGACGATTTACGTAGCCTATCACGGCTGACTTTGCAGATCTAGCCATGATAGGCTACGTTAATCGTCACGTAGCCTATCACGGGGGCGTTGGTTTTTTTTTTACTTTTATTGGAATGGTGGCGGCGGCAGCTGGTCGAAAGACCGGCTGCCGCCTCTGCCCCTGTCGAACACCTGACGAACCGCCGCCGGGACCCGCCGCCGGGAGGGACATTCGGGAAAGGTAAGTCCTGTCCCGGGGGGGGTGCGGAGAATTTCTCCCCGAAACTACTTCGGGGGGCCGAACACGTTGGCACTCGGCCCCCCGAAGTTTCAGGAAGAAATTCTCCCCCATCCCTAGTAAGTAATGCAAACCATAGTTCTGCAGTGTGTGAATGGCAACATTTAGCCCGTAATGACACTCGTGTGTATGATATTGGACAAGGTTGCATGTGTGTGGTAACTATGTGCCCAGAAGTATATTGGGGAATTTCTACTGCAGATTATGGGCCAACTGAAAGTTGTAGATGCAATGTTACTGAAGTTACTGTGTGTGATCACATTTTCAGGATTTCAGCCTATGAAAGTCGCCAAAAGATATATCATGAGGAATTTCCAACATGGAATATTAATACTGGATTAAACTGAACTGGATTGGAGAATTTGATAAGAATGGAGAAAATGGTTACTGATGCCGTGCAAGAACTGGAATCTAGACTCCAATCAGAATGTATTAAGATCTGGCATAACAATGGACAGTTGCAAGCCTTAAGTAATCAAGGATAAGCATTGACAGTTCGTCATTGGTGGGATGTTTTTATGGGCTATTTACCTAAAGCCACATCTTTCCTTCAGCTGATGTTCCATCCTATCATAATTGAGCTCTTGCAAATTCTGTTTGTAGCTGTTGCCATGGGTGTTTTGTACTGGGTTAATCAGCTATTCATGCACACCAAAGCAATTGAAGAAATTGCCAAAGTCCATATAGCTGATTAAGCTCAAACACAATGATAATACAAATAGAGTAGATAATAGAGTAAAAATAACTTTTGTTTCTTGTTCTGGTCGATGGTGGTACGTCAGTGGCTAATGTGGCTTGCTGTGAAGTGACATTCGTGCTTATCAGATATTGAAATATCTGGATAATCAGAATATCAAATGGGGGACTGTTAATCTGGTACTGAAAAGGGTTAACAAAGAATAAAGATGGCTGATTTAATCTGGGAGAGGCCTACAAGAAGAGCCCCAGACTCGTAACTAGCTTTATATTCCAGACTCTTGACCCCTGGGCGAGAAGACCGTGAAGTTTGATTCTATACTAAATGATGTTATTTCACTAACTGAGACTCTGAGATTTTTCAGGACTGTCTTTGAAGAAGGGGGGTAAAAATGCAGCTGTCTTTACAAGCGGCTTCACAGAGCTTGCTCAAGGCCATGACGTGCTGGCAGAGTGTCTAAGTGAGATGAACAGCAGAACTGAGGATGCTCAGATGCCTACTGAGAGGAGGAAAAGTACTGTTTTGACTTCTCGTGGTGTACACCTGCTGATAAGAGAATGTCCCTACTCGAAGTGTAGCCCTGAGCACGAGCAACAACTAGGAGGAGGCGTTTGGGCAGATATGACCAAAAATGGCCAAAGATGACCAAAGAAGATATACCAAAGAGAAATGCGTCAATCAAGATAGCATGCCCAGATGGTAGACTTTGGATCATATGTTGGGACATTTCAAAGTAGCCTGTTTGTAGTGGTGCCAGACACGTTCCCCAAACACATGAAATTGTGGGAGATAGATGGGACACCTTGTTTCTGATTGGTGAGCAAATGCTCTAACCATGTGCACCCCATTTTCTATTGGAGGCTGATTGTCTCATTGCTCCCTGGGCCCCACCTTTGACCAGAGCAGGGGTATAAAAGCCCAGGAAATGGGAGCTCAGGAAATGGGACCCAGGAAATGGGAGGAAATGGGTGGTGCTTTGTGTTCCTGCTGCTGCTGCTGCTCCACTTCCCTCTTTCTGTCGTGCCACCAGACCCATGGACTTAGGTAACTATGGAACTCTTTAGACTCTTCAACTTTGGGACTTAGAATGATTTCTGAGTTTGGGACTTGGAGTGTTTTCTAAGCTTGGGACTTGGAGGTTACATCTGAGGAGGGGATTTGGAATCCCATCTTCAGAAGTGACAACTGGAATTATTACCAAGTCTTGAGTTTTCTATGCACTTCAACTCCTTCCTCTATTCTTCATATGCCTAGAGGAACTTAGTAATGCTTTAGCATAGGTTTTGTATTCAAGTAAGAAGCAGGAGGAGGCCACAGGAGGGTTGACACATAGGTTGAATCGTTTTCGTTTAGCTTTGTAGTAAACAGGAGTAAGTTGGAAAGAGGAGTCATAACAATGTTAGAAGCTCAAGCCGTTATCTTATTGGCCAAGTTCATAGTACCAGCCTTGGCAATTGCAGTTCTTTTGATTTATCTTGTTTTTGTTGCATTCTCTTTCCCTGTAATTGGAGACAGAGTTTCTAACGCTCATATAACCACCATGCCATTTTCTTTGTTTTGTATTTTTCCTGAATTGTCAGCAATAAAGCTATAAATATAGTTTCAATTTACAATCTTGTCTGTAGTGATGTTCTGTGGTGATGTTTACCTGTTGGGATTAACTTGGTTACCCACTGGGATGCTTCGGACCCATTTGGTGCAGGTTCTGAGGTTAGCCTGGACCGAATTTACACACTGTACTGAGCTAAGTAAGGAATGGATGTTGCAGCTCCAGAAATGTAATGGTGCTTCTGTTTTAGGGGCTTACTGTGGAAAGGAGCCTGCCTAATCTCCAGCAACCGCCAGACAGGCAGCCGTGGAACTGAAGACAGGCTTATTTTCCAGGCATTTGGACATCAGTGATGGCCCAACAGTGATGAGTTCTGGCTTTTGCGATGTTCATTCTATGCTGTGAGTGGGGAAAGACTTGGTTATTTGTGGATGAACACTTTTCATATTGTATTGTTCTTAAATTATGTTTTTGTGGTATTTATTTTTATTTGTATTATTTAACTATTTCTGTTAAATAATTTTTAACAAAATTAACATTTTTAAGGTTTTTAACATTTTTCTTCTTCCTGTTATAGTAATCACAGACTTCTGTGTTGTGTGTGTAAGTCGCTGTGGGAAGTGACATATAATTTTGATGATGATGAAGATGATAATCTAAAAAGGTAAAGGTGTCCCCAAAAAGTCATGTCCGACTCTAGGGTGTGGTGCTCATCTCCATTTCTAAGCCGAAGAGCCAGCACTGTCCGAAGACGATTCCGTGGTCATGTGGCCAGCATGACTGAACGCTGCACAGAATGCTGTTACCTTTCCCGCCGAAGCGGTACCTATTTATCTACTTGCAATTTCTTGCTTTCGAACTGCTAGGTTGGCAGAAGCTGGGACTGAAGACGGGAGCTCACTCCGTCACGCAGCACTCGGGTCTCGAACTGCTGTCCTGCCGACCTTCCGGTCTGCAGTTCAGCGTCTTAACCACTAAGCCACCACGGCCCTGCTTCTACACAAATATTGAAGGAATCAGTCCTCACCTCAGAGGGAAATCAAAACTCTTACATGCAGCCATGTTTGGTATGGGGAAAGGTGTGCCTTTGCAGAAACCAAGAAGTAATGCACAGTTCATCAAACAAGTTGAAAGTTTTCTACCACAAAGTAACCGAAACATACATCTTCAAAGCTGGTGAAAGGGTGTTTGCCTATACAATAGTTCACCTGTAAAAACCTAGACACACTGCACTACAGCCACTTTTGTGAGATTTTCTGAAAGTTCATCATTTGAAGACGTTCACATACTTCCTTCAACTACAGCAGCTGCCAAGTACCTAGGGGTGTACGGATTCCCCACCGTCTGTTCCAGTGGGGAATCTGTGGAGGGGGGAGGTGATCTGTTCCTCCCCCCCCGGAATCCTCCAGAGCAGCTCCACTCCACTTGGATTCTGGGGGGGGGGGGGACTGGCTTGGGGGCCGCTTACCTTCCCTCCTGCCAGCCAGAGCCATTCGCCTCCTCCCTGTCCCTGCCGATTGCCATGTCTTTAAAAAAAAAGAAATGGCAATCGGGAGGATGTGCCCATAGACTTAGACACAAATAGAGTAATGAATCTTGCGTCTAAGTCTATGTGTCCATAGGCTTATACACAAGATTCACAGCTCTATTTTGTGTCTTAGTCTATGGGCACATCCTGCTGATCACCATTTTTTATTTTTTAATAAAAAAAATTTGAATCCGCAGCGGATTTCTCTGACATTCCTACAAGTACCACAGTCTATGAGCATCTCTACACCAGCCTAAAATCCTGCATTTGAAACAGGACTTTCTGCGTCTGTTTTAAATGCAGGATCACGACAGGCTCCCTTTACACGCGCTTCCTTCATCCCTTTCCCCCCTCCTTTCCCCCCTTATCTGAGTCTTCCATATGTTTCATTATATAGCCGCTGGATGGCACTGTGGTCTAGCATCTCTTCTTGCAGGCTTTCCTTTTTTATGGGAGAACTCAAGCATGGTAATTTGATAGCTCATTATCTCCAATCTTAAAAAAAAAAATGGAATAAAGGTCATTTAGTGCAGGAGACACCCTGAAGGTTGATGACATCATCTAAAGGACCCACAAACTTCTGTGAGTAACCAATCTCAATAGCAGGATAAAAGCTCTGTGTGAAGAAGCCCTACGTGCATACTATATAGTGCTGGATGGGGCAAGGGATGGTTTCACCCAACAGAAGGGAGTTGGGTGGCAAAGCAAGCAAAGCTCTGGCTTCCCCCCTCCACCATAAAAGACCTCCACCACCATGCAATGCAAAACAAACGAGGGGCTGGGTG
The DNA here is from genome assembly GCF_057233095.1 of Heloderma suspectum. Taxonomy (NCBI): domain Eukaryota; kingdom Metazoa; phylum Chordata; class Lepidosauria; order Squamata; family Helodermatidae; genus Heloderma; species Heloderma suspectum. Next base: position 125,014,971 of record NC_139462.1, on the reverse strand, counting down.
AGGCCACCAGTGAGCTCAGAAATCTAGCGCGCAGAATGAGCAAAAACCGTGCAGGCATGTGAGCGAGCATGAGGCAAATTCCTTAACTTTGCACATGCTCTCCACATTCACCAAACAACCTCCAGAATGCCACAGCAAACACAAGACAGGCGGCCATGGGGGAAAATGGGAAGTGCCCTTGCATCACCACCACCCCAAACACAAAAGCCTGGAGGTAAAGCAACACGGGCAAATAAGTGAACGGGCTGGAAATTCCACTGCTTTACCCACCCACTCCCAACAAACAAACAGAAGGACACAAAGGACAAGCACCACACCTCCCAACACATAAAAATAAAGGGTTGGAGACCAAGTTCCAGCCCCCTCACCCAAAAAATGCAGAAAGGAGGGTGAGCAAGCAGGCAGGAAATGCCCTCTCTTTGCCTGTGTTCCCCTCTCAGATGGAAAAGACCCCAGCCTATTTGGTTCCATCCCTGTACTGCCAGTTTGTTTGCATACAAGGGGAATGCTTACCTTTCCCTTCTGACACAGCCACCCACTGCTCACGCCCACTTCTACCAGGCACAGAATGAGAATAAGGTCGCAGGTTCATAACCTATTACTTTGGCCAATCAGAGAGCAAGGGGGCATGTCAAATTTGCAAGTTGAGGTACATGGACTTAAAAACAGAGAGATACCGGTCCACAGGCTTAAAAATATAGAGCAACCTGGAAGTTACATGCCTTATATACATAGAAATCACCACGAGGGTGCCATTAAAGGCCTTGCGGGTACACCTGCACCCTTGGGAGCCCTGTTGCGGACTCCTGGCTTAAAGAGTCCTTGGAGGAGTGAATAATTAGGATAGGAAAAAGTGCTTTTCATCCATTCCCAATTATCCTCCCCGCCCGACATTTTTTTGAGTTCAGTTTGTTAGAACCCTTTACAATGTATCACATCTTGGAGTAGAGGGGGAGTTAGGGTCTCATCTCACCACCACCAGGGGCATTGCTAGGCATTTAAAGATGTTAGGCTCTATACAATAGATCTGCGGCCCTGGGAATTATATTGAATAGAATAAAGAAAGAATTAGAAGCCTGAAGGCACACTAGGCCCCATAAAAATTAAGCCGGGAGTTAAAGGCCAGCCAAGTTGGATTGATACTGGGCCTCAATGATAACCTAATGGACCTGGATAAAGCTCTGTGTTGAGAAATCACTCACCTCAAGAAGAGGAGAACGGTGGAGGAAACCAGGCCCACAGGTTCCTGACTAGGTCTCAAGTCAGGCCCCCTAATTGCCCTGAAATTGCCACGAAGGCAGCAAAAACTGCTGGCTTGACAGGCCTGTACCATGGGCCCATTGGGGAGACTACCAGGCCCAAATGTACCACCCACACCTAGCCCACCAGGCCTGATTACTACTACCCAGCCTCTAAGGGTAGGCTTGAATTGGAGGTTGGAAGGCCACACCACTCAGCTCTCTCCCCAACACACACTTCAAGCCACAGGCCTATAGGGGCCAGCCTCAAAAGGGAAAGAGAGGTGCCTTAAATAGAGCGAGGCCCCACCCGCTTGACTGTCAACATGACATGTATCCACATGACAAAATGGTGCTGAGCTGCCTCGCATGGCCTGCCTGCAAATTCATTCCCCAGGGAAATGGCCATGTCATGTCTGCTGTGCAAAGTGCTTCATGAACCTACTGCAAGTCAGTTTAATTGGGACTGCCTGAGTTCCATGATTAATTTCTTCTCGAATTATTTTAAAATCTGAGTGCTTTTCCTCACTGCAAGTAGAAATGGTGGGATGAAAGGGATAGCTGAGGGCTGCGTCAGGAGATGTCAGTTTTCTTCTGAGCATCCATTGTACAGCTGCTGTGAGAATGCAGCTAAAGGGCAGTGTGGAGACTCAGCAGAAGCAAGTTCCATGCACATTCCAGCTGTGAACATATGGCTGCTGCTTGTCTGCTCCCAAGGGGGAATTTCAGTGCTTCCTCGCATGCTTGCCTTGACCTCAGTTCATGCCACCCGTCTAATATGCATCAGACAGAAGCTATTCTCTAATCCCATGTAGAATAGACATTCTGCACAGGAGATGCTTGGAATAGCTGCGTATCATCGTTAGAACGGTGGATATGAATGGGTGTCACTTATTTAGAGGTCTTTAGCCCCAGCCATGCCTTGCATCCTATGTGCCTCTATGAATCAGCATGTGTGCAATCAAATTCAAAACTACAGAAAATGGAAGGCTTCATATTTGTTTCTTCTGAATATGGAGAAGTCGTCTTTAAAAAATGGTTGAGCCAAAATGTGTCAAAAAGCTCCTCCCATTATTTTTTTGGCAATTTCCTGCACTTGTTGCAAACATGATACTGTTCTACTTGGTGCCATTTTGGCAAAGGAGAGGATATGGGCATAATCTAAATTGTACCCATAGAATCTCCACTTGTGTCACTTTTAAAAGGCGAATGATAAATCATTATTATTATTACTGTTATTAGTAACAACTAAGGCCCTTAACGGATTATATACTTCAGTGGATTAGTCACCCAACTTTCCTTCTTTTTTAAGGGATGAACCATCCCAGCATAAACACAGCTGAGGGGAGGGAGTGCTTGGAATGGCCTTCTTCCACCCCTCCCTTCCCCAGCCATTATTCAGCCACAAGAGCCTCTTCCATGCACATTCACATGGAATGCAGTGTACAAGCCATTACTTGCTATGGGAAATCCATGCACACCTCCTGCATACCCTTTAGGTGCCTCCTCACTTGGTCCTTTGCCTGCACTTTTTTAGGCTCAGGGCCCATTGAAGGGGGGGGGGAGGCGGGACTCATTGAGTCACATGCTAATCCCCTGTGCAGAATTGTGTTGTTGTTGTTGATGATGTTATTATTATTTGGACGATTGAGTGATTGCTAATATTTAACCAGCTAAAAGCCTTAGTTGTTACTGATTATGATTACTGGATTTTTATTTATATTTAGACTTTTTAAAATGACAGACATAGAGTTCCTATAGCTACACGAGCTTTCACCAGATTTAGAACATGCTTTCATAACATCATTTGACAAAAATAAGACTGCCTTTTTAATAGAACAAATTATTTATGTTTTATATTTAACAACTGTCAGTGTTGGGGCTATTATTTCAGAATACTTTTGAAATCTGACCTTGATCTTGCATATGCTAAGAACTGTCATAAACAGGTGCCTTTCCTTTATGGCATGGAGAAAAGGGAACCATGAGTTTGGCTTAGTATATAGTTCAGATTTCCCTTGCAGCACAATTGCAAATTTTCAGAACTGCATACAAGATATAATACATTGATTTTTAATACACTTATAGCCCAAAGCTAACAACATTTATTTAGGTGTACGTCCCCATTTCACTAAACCAGGGCCTGGCAGCTTGCAACTATAGGGCTGCATGCACCCTTAAATTTCAGAAGCACTCATCAGACCTGGCAAGGGCAATCTATTCCTTCCCCAACAGCCCACTGGGCAGGGAGGAAAAGAAAAGAAAGAGGAAGAAAGAGAGACCATAAAGGGAATGGCCTGCCATCTGGCCCAGCCCACCAATAGCTTGGCTCTGCCCACTGCCAGTATGCAGCCCCCAACATATTACCCTGGAGGGAATATAGCCCTCAACCCAAAAAAAGATTCCCCAACCCTGCCCTAAATACATGTAACTGGATTCACACATGTTCTTCCCTGTTACCCTTATTACAGCCTTGCCTCCATTCTCCTGCTCCTGTTGTCTTCCCAGAATTGATATTGAGAATTGATATTTTAGAATTTATATTCTAACCTCCTCAATGCAGGGACCTATCTTTTGTATTAGGTTACTCTAGCAAATTATGGCACTGCAACAACAACAGCAACAGCAACAACATCCAGAGGGCTGGCTGCGTTTGTTTGTTGCAGAGAAAACAACAGAGACACTTAGAGACTGACGACATTAAGGCGTAAACTTTCATGGACTCAAGGTCCATCATATTCATGAAATATTACCCTACACTGAGAAAATGGTGGGAGGGCGTCTCAGTCTCCCATGAATCTTCTTGGGGAGCCTTCCTCTAGAACTGACCTGCTGCAGGAGATTTGGCTGCCTAGAGGACGAGGCTTCCTAGAGAGGCCTGACAGTAACTGAGCATTTTCCAACAGCCACAGCCCCACTGGGCCATCACTGGGACCTTGGGGCTGTAAGAGATATGCTGCCCTTGGGTAGCAGGATCACCACCTAAGGGGTGACACTAAAGGGAGTTGCCCCTTTGGGGGCACCTGATGGAGGCCTGGAGGACAAGAATACCCCACATTGTATCGCTGGGGTGTGTGTGTGTGTGAGCACGCACGCGCGCGCGCGTGTGCTTGTGGTTTCTGTGAGAAGCTGCTAATACTGCTTGGACTTCTCAGAACATGTATTTTTAGGAGGTAGTTTTAATGCTGCTATAGTGGGCTTTATGAGATGCGTGTCTTGGAGAGTGGGGAAACGGGAGCAAGTTGCAAGTGACCATTCAAGTGATAACTGGCAGGGGGAGATCTGGTGGGAGATTCTGACGGCATTGTAGGGAAAGAAGGGTTGGCTGCTTTGGGGAGGCAGAGGGGGCAAGGGAGGGGAGAATCGGAAACAGGAGGAGGAGGGAAAGCGGACAGGGTAAGCAGACCCAGCCCACTCCAAGAAGGCTCCACCCAGCCATCAAGAGAATAACGCCATTAGGACTCCATGGAAACAGTGCAGCCAGCCAGGGTGCAACGATGATAGACCAGGCCCTTTTGGGGACATGGAAACACGCAAGAGAGAAAAGGCGCTTGGAGAAACAGCGCAATAAAGTTGGGAAAGAAGGGAAGGCGACCGTGTGGAAAACTGCCCCCCCCCCCCGGATGCTGGGGAGGGGGAGCTGGAGCAGCTGGTGGCTCACTGTGAACAATTTGCTCCATTCTTTGCAGATAGTCACTCAGATTCATCTTGACTTGAATCCCAGTTTTAGGGCAGGTCAGATTAATGGCAGCTTGGCAACTGTTCATACAATTGTGTTGGATTCTTTTCAGCTTGTAGATTTTGAGGATGTGGACAAGGTATTGAGAACAGTGAGGGACACCACCTTTCTACTTATCTGTTGCTCTTTGGGGCTTATTAAATCGGCCAAGAGGGGACTGATGCCATGGCTAAGGGAAGTTATTAATGCCTCTTTGCAGGAGGGGATTATTCTCGCTTGCTTAAAAGAGGAAGTAATAAGACCTTTATTAAAGAAACCTTCCCTCCATCTAGGAGATCGGTCTAACTATAGGCCAGTCTCAAATGTACCATTCTTGGTTCCGGTGACTGAAAAAGTAGTGGCATTGGAACTCCAGATTCATCTGGATGATACTGATTATCTGGAGCGATTTCAATCTGGCTTTTTTGCTGGGATATGGGACTACTTTGGTTGCCTTGATGGATAATCTACTCGGGGAATTGGATGGGGGCAGCACAACCCTATTGGTTCTCTTGGAGGCTTTTGATACCACCAGCCATGGTATCCTTCTGGACTCCCTGGTGAGTCTGAGTGTTGGAGATGCTGTTCTGCAGTGGCTTTGGTCCTTTTTGTCATGTCATGTGCAGAATGTGGTCCTGGGGAGTCAAACAGTAATCCCTCGGCTGTTGGTCTATGGTATCCCACAGGGTTCTACCTTGTCCCCCATGTTATTTAACATTTACATGAAACCGCTAGGAGAGGTCATTCAGAGCTTTGGAGTAAGGTGCCATCGATATGCTGATGAGATCCAGCTCTATTGCTCTTTGTTACCTAACACCAAAGAAGCAGTTGAGAACCCTTGGCCTCTGGAACAAGGTAAACAAGATGGTGTTGTTATTGGTCAATAGAGCTTGACTTGGGAATTGGGATCCAACTTGTTTTGGAAGGGGTTGCCCTCCCCATGAAGTGTCAGGTTCGTAATATTCGTTGATGCTATGCAGTCCCTTGATCTTCAGGTAGCAGCCATGACAATTATGTTTGGTGAACCAGCTGTGACCCTTCTTTAGTCAGTCTGACTTGGCAGCAGTTATCCATGCCTTGGTTACATGATGTTTAGACTATTACAGTGCACTCTATGTGGGGCTACCCCTTGAAGAGAATGTGGAAGCTACAATTTGTGCAAAATGTACACAGTATTGGGACTATATTGCAACAACCAAAAAAGTCAAAGGTATGCCAGTATTATCACAACTTCAAAGTCATGAATACAATAAGCTATAAATATTGAGCACAAAATTTATTTAAATTGTGGGTAAACACCCCAATTATTAAAAAAAAACACAATAAAAAAACTAATAAAATCAAAATCTGTACAATGCAATGTCATGTATGACAAATTCTCATATAACCCAGCACAGGCTACATGGGAATGAAAAAGGTCAATATATAATCAGTTCATAGTCCATCAGGTGAGAATGATGGAATAGTGGTTCAAATCATTCCTTGCTTGGTTGCTCATGGAATTAGTAAGCAGGAAAAAATTGTTGTTGTTGTTGTTCAGTTGTTAAGTCGTGTCTGACTCTTCGTGACCCCATGGACCATAGCACGCCAGGCCTTCCTGTCCTCCGCTCTCTCCCGGAGTGTTCTCATGTTCATATTCATTGCATCGGTGATGCTAGCTAGCCATCTCATCCTCTGCCATCCCCTTCTCCTTTTGCCTTCACTCTTTCCCAGCATCAGGGTCTTTTCCAGGGAGTTTTCGAATTAGGTGGCCAAAATATTTGAGCTTCAGCTTCAGTATCTGTCCTTCCAATGAGCACTCAGGGTTGATTACCTTTAGGATTGACCGATTTGACCTCCTTGCAGTCCAGGGGACTCGTAAGAGTCTTCTCCAGCACCACAGTTCAAAAGCATCCATTCTTCGGCGCTCAGCCCTCCTTATAGTCCAGCTCTCACAGCCATACGTTACTACTGGGAAAACCATAGCTTTGATTATACGAACCTTTGTCGGCAAGGTGATGTCTCTGCTTCTTACTATGCTGTCTAGGTTTGCCATAGCTTTCCTCCCAAGGAGCAAGCGTCTTTTAATTTCATGGTTACAGTCACCGTCTGTGGTGATCTTGGAGCCCAAGAAAGTAAAATCTGTCACTGCTTCCATTTCTTCCCCTTCCATATGCCAGGAAGTGATGGGGCCAGATGCCATGATCTTCATTTTTTTAATGTTGAGTTTCAAACCAGCTTTTGCACTCTCCACTTTCACCCTCAACAAGAGGCTCTTTAGATCCTCTTCGCTTTCTGCCATTAAAGTGGTATCGTCTGTGTATCTGAGGTTGTGGATAATTCTCCTGGCAATCTGAATTCCGACCTGTGATTCATCCAACCCAGCGTTTCTCATGATGTACTCTGCATATAAATTAAATAAGCAGGGCGACAATATACAGCCTTGTCATACTCCTTTCCCAATTTTGAACGAATCGGTTGTTCCATGTCCGGTTCTTACTGTTGCTTCTTGTCCCTTGTACAGGTTTCTCAGGAGACAGGTAAGGTGGTCTGGTACTCCCATCACTTTCAGAATTTGCCACAGTTTGTTGTGATCCACACAATCAAAGGCTTTAGCGTAGTCGAAGCAGGAAAAAATACTCAATCTCAAAACAAAGCCAAGTGTGTTTTGGCCTGTATGGCCTTCCTCAGTGGCTTGAATCAAAGTAAAAGTTAATTCTTTTAAGAAAACTACAAATCAGTATATTTCTTACTAATACATAAAAATGTATCTCACCAGATTGGATCCAGGTACCTCTTATACAATTCTTAATATACAGGCCAACTATCCATTTTTGGGTGTAGCACTATCAGCTCTGTGAGAAATAGTATATAGTGCAAGAGTGCCCTAGTTTTAATTTTTTTTAACCAAGGTTGTTTAAATATATTCAATTCTAACCACTTACCACAGCATGTTCTACACACAATGTATCCAAGTCTGTTACCATGTGCTCTAGTAAGTGGAGTTTGTAGTCAATCAAGCCTTCCTGTATTGCATACCTGATTAAGATATTAATCAGGACCCAACCTGCTGCTGTTAATGGGTGATTCTGAATGTTACAGAATGGCCTTAAAGCAGGTGAAAAACATGCCCCACGCAAGAAATATTTGCCTTGGACAAAATTGCTCCTTCTCAGTCAGTTATTGACAGGAATACAAGGAGTTGCAATAATTTAAGTGTTGGTCCTAGGAAGAGCATTCCAAATCTACAGCATTACCAATAGAAAAGCCCTCTGCTTTGTAATTGCAGAGCACACTTGCCTGATGTCTACTTTACAAGCATTCGGACACCAGATTAAGACATTTTATTTACCCTGGCATTTTGAAGTATGTATAGTGCCTCTCCATTGTTTTGTGGTTTTACTTACTGCCTCTTGTTATGATATGTTACAGTATAGATATTATTGTTTTATTTGTCCTGGAATCTGATTTGATTAATGGTTCACATAAATAAATGGCAGGACAAGAGAGGGCTCTGTCCTAGGCCCAGTGTTTAGCATCTTAGGGTGCAATCATATGCATGTTTAGACAGAAGAAAGTCCTACAGCCCCCAGCATTCTCCAGCTAGCATAGCTAGCTGGGGAATGCTGGTTGCTGTAGGACTATTTTTCCTGGCTAAACATGTATAGGATTGCACCCTTCATAAATGACTTAGATGAAGGAGTAGGGGGATGCTCATCAAATTTGCAGATGACACTGGGTGTCATCTGCATGATAGAGTAAATTTGTTTTCTGTTGCTCCAGAGGGTTGGATCTGAACCAATGGGTAGAAATTGCAAGCAAGGGGATTTCGATTAAGCATTAGAAAACAATCAGTATGAGCTGTTGTATAGTGGGACAGACTGCCTCAGAAAGGGGTGGACGCTCCTTTGTGAGAAGTTTTAAAGCAGAGGCTGGATGGCCAGCTATTAGGGATGCTGTAGCTGTAGATTTCTTGCACTGGCAAGAGGTTGGACTAAATGACTTTTTCTGTCCATTCCAGCTGTATGATTCTATGATCCTCCTCCCTGTTCTGATCTTCACTTGCTCAGTGGTTGTGCTATGAGCTGATGGGCTGCAGTTATAATGTCCCTGTTGCTCTTAACATCAGTGGGGAGGTTAAAGAGAGTGACAGGTTCTGCCAAAGCTCTTCTCTCTAGGGAGGATGGGGTTAAAAAGTCCTTTGCCTGTGTATTGCCTCATTGAGATCATGGTTAGGACTAACAATGTGCATCCTTCAGGTCCAGTGGTGTAGTGGTAAATTTTGGAGTGCAGGCACCCATCCTGACAGTCCTCATAGCCACCCCGCCACCCCTCAAGGAGAGGCCAAACATGCAGCAGCTGTACCAGAAACTGATGTTTTATAAAGATATTGGGTCTTAACTGCCCATTCAAGATCAGGCCACCTCAAAATACTTTGCATTATAAGAGGAATCACTCACAACTATATATTGTCACTGAGAAAATTCATTCCTGCCCCCCACCCCCAGCCACTATGTGTGGTGCAAAGCCAACAGTGCTCATCGCGCTGAGAACACCATCCCCACAGTGAAGCATGGCGGTGGCAGCATCATGTTGTGGAGATACTTTTCATCGACAGGGACTGGGAAACTGGTCAGGGTTGAGGGCAAGATGGATGGAGCTAAATACAGGACAATTCTAGAGGAAAACCTGTTTCAGTCTGCAAGGGACCTGGGACTGGGGCGGAGGTTCACCTTCCAGCAGGACAATGGCCCTAAACACTCAGCCAAAGTTACACTGGACTGGTTTAAAAACAAGAACTTGAATGTCGTAGAATGACCCAGTCAAAGCCCAGACTTCAATCCGACAGAGAATCTGCAGCAAGACTTGAAAATTACTGTTCACCAACAATCCCCTTCCAACCTGACAGCAATGTTGCCAAGAAGAATGGGCAAAAATTGCAGGATCCAGATGTGCAAAGCTCGTAGAGACTTACCCCCAAAGACTCACAGCTCTAACTTCTGCCAAAGGTGCTTCTACCAAGGGGGTGTCTCTGGGCCGATCTATATTGCGCCCGCCATCACAATGAATTCGGTGTCCCGTCAGGTTAAACGCTCTCGCATTAAAACATGATTATTCACACTCACCCATTTTCCCTGTTGCAGTGCTTCATCGAATGCACAAGCTGAGTTCACACTCAAGTGCTGTGCTACTTTCCTGCACGCGCTTGTCTGATCTCGGATACTAAGCGGGGTCGGCCCCGGTCAGTAGTTGGATGGGCGATAGCCTGGGAATCAGGCTTCCTGAACTGAGCGAGGGATTGTTCTATCCCTTCAAATGAGACTAAGTTTTACCCCCTCCTATCCCCCGTTCAGGATGGTTTTTTAAAATTAAGGCATTATCTTCTCAGAATTGGGGCTTCTCGGAGATGTTTTTTTTTCTAATTCAGGCATGATCTTCGAAGATTTGAAGCTTCACAACTTCGAATCTTCAAAGATCATGCCTGAATTAGAGAAAAAAAAAACATTGCGGAGAAGCCCCGATTCTGCGAGGATAACGCCTTAATTTTAAAAAAACATCCAGAGCGGGGGATAGGAGGGGGTAAAATTTAATCTCATTTGAAGGGATAGAATAACCTCCTGCTCAGTGCAGGAAGCCTGATTCCCAGGCGGTCGCCCATCCAACTACTGACGGGGGCCGACCCCACTTAGCTTCCAAGATCAGACAAGCACGTGCACATGCAGCCCTTTGCTTGTTGCTGAGGAAATGGGGGCTGCTGAGGAAGCTATGCGATCGGTAGCCGGAGGAAGACATGGGGCCGTCGAGAGCTGTGACTGGACAGGAGGGAAATACAAACACCGGCGTATATGGACAGGCGGGGGAGGGGACTATGACCCGATACGGTAGCGAAGACAGAAAATCAGAGCACATTAAGGGGAAATACTGGGATATTAGGGTATTGAAAGCGGGAGCATGGAAGTGGGAAATTCCGGTTCCAATTCGAGGCGGGTACTGCGTAGTGTGAAAGACGGGTGGTGAAACCTCATTGGAAGCGAAAAAAGGTGGTAAGTGTAGAGCCAGCCTCCATGACAACAGAAGGAGAAGCGAATGGTGGCTTACCCAGATTTTTCAAGGAACCAGCTTTGGTCTGCACAGGGCTCCACGAACTAGTGCAGCGCACCATTCTGAGTCACTTCACAGAAATATACTTCCAGGTGGGGGTGGGGGATTGGAATCAATGTCATCTGACTGGCAGGGGCTGCTCAACCAATAAGAGAGGCTCTCCCCCCATCCAGGTTCTACCCCCTTTCTCCTTGCCCTGAAGCTTCCAGAATGCAAAGGAGTAAACCTTCACATTAATTACTTTCTTACAGCAACAAAGCAACCAGTGAAGAAACATAGCATCGGTATTTACGGAACAAGCCTCATTGACCACAATGGGAGTTACTTCTGAGGAGACACCTGCATCCCAACCTATGCCTGATTCTGCCAATTTTTAATATTTATTTCTCTTTAAAACTGCATTAGCAAGCACTACCCCCTGCCCCATTTTCTCACTATGGTGCACTTGCCATCAATTCCTATACCCCCATCTCACTATTGTACAATAGCGCTATTGTGCGGCAGGGAGATGGGGGCATAGAAATTGCTGGCAAATGCGTGATAGTGAGATAGTGGGCATAGGAATTGCTGGGAAATGTGCGATAGTGAGATAGGGGGTATAGGAATGGCTGGTAAATGTGTGGTAGTGAGATAATGAGATGGGGGTGTAGGTACTGCCAACAAAATTGCTATTTTGCTTTAATGCTTTACTTAAAAAAAAAAAGTTAGAGACTGCCTGGAGCACACCTATACTTTGTGGGGATGGCCACCAGAGTTTAGTGGTAGGCAAGGTGAAGTAAATGCCATAAGGTAGCTCAGAACTCTGACAGCCAGCTGTGAAATGGTGGAAACACTGGGGAAACACAGGCAGGGAAAACACTGGGAAACACCCCTTGACTGGGTCAGTGAGGTCATGGCCAGGTGAAAGACACAACTCTGGGCAGGGAAATCATGCCAGAGTAAATGTGGAGGGTGGTGCACACCACAACAGAAGCGCAAGCAAGCTGAAAACAATCGAACTAAAAGTAGTCTCAGAAGAACTGGGTTTTTTCACCCCAAAACTCCGGGGTGGCTGCGAGATGGCCATGAAGTCATGTGCCCCGAATGACCTCCAAATGCAGCAACTTCACCGTACATCACTCGTGGAGACACTCCCCCCCCCCCCGTATTGACTCAGGGGGGTGAATACTTATGCAACCAACAAATGCCAGTTTGTTTGTTTTTAATTAAATTTTGTGCCACAATAAAAATATTTTGCACCTTCAAAGTGTTAAGTATGTTGTGTAAATCAAATGGTAAAATGCCAATGAAATCCATTTTAATTCCAGGTTGTATCACAACAAAATGTAGAAAAGTCAAAGGAGGGGTGAATATTTACGCAAGCCACTGTATCCGAGGCAACTGATTGTCCAACTGCCTTAGCACTTTGTATTAAATGGCTGCAGCCATCTATCCAATGAAGCTTTATTCCTAACCCATTATCTAGGATCACAACACGTGTCAACTTTCCAAGGGCCATGGAGAGTCAGGAATGAGGGTTATAGCTGTGGTGAATTTACCCTGCGCAGAATGTCACTGTCAGAGTGATGCTGCAGGGTGGGACAACCTTTGAAATACAAAGATAGTCAATCAAACTCAGCAGGCTGTCCACTGTAGAGCAGGAGGCATTTAAAACATGGTCTCCAACAGTTTGAGCAGGGCCTCTCTGCCTCCCTTCCTGACCCAACTGCTCTCAGGCTTTAGTTTCATGTCCAAAATCTTTCTCTGCTTTCCAAAAATAAGCCACCACCGCCATGCTGAAGGGAGAAAAACAAGAAGGGTGGTATTTTTAGGGCCATTAATTCTGACCACGTGCCCAGGAGGTGAACCGGATGGCCACTGCACAAAGACTTCTCGTCACTATGTCCTGCAAAGCCAGTGTTCACTTGACATTGCCTGCTTTTGTTCTTGTGGGGTTTCTGGCTGAGATTGTGTTATCGTATCCAGTGGTGAACAAAACAAATGGTACCCTACTGGAGAGAGGATGGGAGTCTCTCTTATCCAGGTCCCTTGCTGGAATGCCAGGGGAAAAATCTGAAGTCAACTGGGAGACTGATTATTTGCTAGGAATCAAGAGACAACGGAGGCTTTACTGCAATGTGGGCATTGGGTTTCATCTCCAGATATTTCCAGATGGACAGATAAGTGGTGTTCATGCTGAAAACCAATACAGTGAGTTGCATCACAATGTGAGATGGTGGAATTGATGTCATGTAATTACTCTGATTTCTAATACCCTGCCTAGAATCCAAAAGCTACCGCTTGGTATTCTTAGTCTAACTACATCTGTTGCCTTTTAAAATGTTTTAGGATCAATCAGCACCTGAACCCTCTGGCTGAAACATGTCCTGAATACTTGGACAAAATTAGATACCAGCTTATTTTTACTCGGTTTGACTTTACAGCCTTGAAAAAGAAAAGGGTTTACAACAGTCTTTCATTCCTATGCTCTTCCAAGCTGTGCACATACACGGCTACCTTTTTGCATGTAGATTCATTTTACTGAGGCTGGCATGAACATGCAGCCTATATGTACATGATTTTGAATCACTCTTTGAAAAAAGCCTGAGAATACTGAGAAATCTTAAAGCATGGTTTTAACCCCATATTATTGATGGTTGAATTTAATCCACAAGATTAAAAGGACCGTTTTTTTTAAACAAGTCTACCAGTTGGTTGCATGCAGCTTATACATTATTAGAAAGTACTGGAATCACTTATTTTGTGAACCACGTTGGGGAGAGGGGAGTTCACACCATTATAAATGTATTGGAATATGTGGGTTTGTTCTGGAGTTTTATTTAAGGTTTATCTTAAATGAATTGTAACCTCTTCTGGGGTTGCTGAGCATGCACAGAAGGTTCGGGGGTGGGGGCTTTCTGGCTTCTGGACTAGCACAGACAACATTACAACAATGTTGCAAACATTACATAGATGAAAATAGAGGCATTTGTGCATTTATACACCTATTCTCATACCAAGATTCACTGGCTAATTTTTATTGTATTCCTTTATTTCAAATATTTATAGGCTGCATTTTAGGGTGAAACCCTCTCAAGCCTCCTTTTATTTCCTCCTATTGGATACTGTATTTATTGTGTACTTTGCAACTACCTGTCCTGCACTGATCATTTCAGAGGAAAATGTGTTACTAAACTGATAATAAGTTTCCTTAAAAAAAAAAAGAAAAAAAGAATGCTTTAAGGTGCAATGCTACGAGTGTTTAGACAGAAAAATGTCCTACATCTCCCAGCCAGCATGACTTGGGCATGGGGGGAGGGGGTAAACATGCAAAGAATTGCGCCCTTAGAAAGCAGTCTTATGGCTGCTAGACACTGTCTAGCGGGCCACAGGATATGCTCTTTTCCAGGAATCCATCTTGGAGCCCACGCTTTGAGGTCAGTTCCCAGAAAACCAACTACCCCTCTCGGCCATGCTGCCTCCAAGGCAGCGTGGAGAAGCCCTGTCCTCCACATTCGCAAGAGGAGCGCTGAGCGACTGAAAAGGGCCAGAGTCTGGGGAGTACTCCAGGGCGGTGAGAGCGGAGCTGCGCATACAACACATCCAATGTGTCATACAGCAGCCTCCTCTCCTGGTCGGCCCCCCACAGCTAAACAGCCAAAAACGGCTGTCTAGCGAAAAACAGCAAGGCAGGAGAGGCCCAGAGGGAACGATCCCCCCGTGCCTCTCCTGCCTTGGTTTGGATAGACGATCACCTCCGAGTTTGGAGGCAGCCACCTATCTAGTTAGGATTGCGCCCTTAATCTCACAGTGGGTCTGACTGTTGTTATGGGATAGCTGGCAACTTGGACACATTCAGTAACATTTACTGTCTGGATAAGTGGTTTGTGGGGAAGGGAGGGAAGCAGTACACTGGCATTTGAATGTATGCTTGCACATATGTGCTAGAGATAATACGGAGAGAGAGAGAGAGAGAGAGAGAGATTTAACATCTAGAGACTTAGAAGATGGGGTAGAAGCATGAAGAACTCAAGTCCATACGTGCGCACACTGACAAATTGTAACAATTTTGTGCAAAAAGCAAAATAGAGACAAATAAGGAACAGTGTTTTACCAGGGACAGTTCTAGAAAATAGGGATTATTCCAGGGAAATAAGAGGGTGAAAGTATGTTTTTAATAAATACCAACAGAAACTGAAATACAAGCAGTATTGCCTAGTTTGCCTAGGAATGGTAAACTCTAACCAGCTAACAGCTTAGGAATGCCAGTGCTGAAGCTAGGCAGGTGTGGACCTGATCAGTAATTTGGAGCAGGACATCCATACAAAATTATAATAATTTAAAAAAGGAATGCTGAACTATATAAGTACTCCTAAAGGATGGATCTCTTGAAAAGTTTAACAGCAATGAACAGACCGTAGGGCACAAGTAGATATGACTGGAAGATCTGTGAAAGGATCTCCCATTGTTTTCTGAAAGTTTAATAGCAGCTGTGGGTACAGTGTATATCCAAATCCAATTGGGTGCTGGGGAGGAAACGTTTAACCTTTTCTCCCACACCATTTTCCTAATTAAAATCCTCTCTAATTCTATTTGTTCCATGGACATCAAGCTTAGCACTACAGAAATTACTCTAAAAGCCTATTGACTATTAATTCTTTTGTGTCGTTTTTTTGAAAATTCCTACCAAAAATGATTAAGTAAGGCTGCAACTTTAACAGTCCAATAACATGTATGTTTATTTGGAGGTAAGTCCCACTGAATTCAACAAGACTTTTCCAAGTGTGTTTAGGATTGCATACTTAACTGGTTTGGTTGGTAAATTAACCACATTAAGATTTAGCTGATAAATACATGGGGCCAATTTTAATGTGAGCAAAAATGGGGGCTGAAAATTACAGGGATACTAGTTTATTTCTCTCAAGCTATTTTTGTTCTGGTATATTACTGTAAAAGAGAAACAAGAAGAAAATGTTTCGGACTTAGACCTTTTTGTTCTAACAAGAAAGTGGTTAACTTCCTTTATTAAATTGTATGTTACTTCACACTTCCTTCAATATCTTCTCCACACTTCCTTCAATAGACATTTGGGGGCAGCCATGTTTGCTTACTCACATGTCTGCCTGGTTCACATATAAAGCAAGAGTGGTGCTTTTGACATCCAAAGAGATGGCACGGTATAGGGAAATGACAGCTCCCCACCTTACCCTCTTGTGCAGGGCTCTGTCCTCCTGCAGTGGGGGAGGTAAGACAGATGGGGGGGGGAGAAGGTCAGCCCTGCTCACTCATGTCCCCTTTTGATGTAAAAATTGGACCCCTCCCCACACACGATTAAAATGTGAGCAGGGCAGACACATCAGTGACTACCTGGAATGTCTAACTTGGCCCTCTGAAAACTACCTATATTGAGGTTTTATTGAGGCAATATCCCAAATTATTCATATTTAGGGGGAAATGCAGCCAAACATAAAGACCTCTGAGTCATTTAAATCTTCCCCACTGAAATCAATGGGATTATACTTAATTAATTCATCAGTCAGTTAGTTGACTACTCAGCTAAATGGTATTAGTATAATCAACAAGAATGCATTAATTGGTGGACAATCCTATTCCTGAGGTAAAAGTTATACTCTTCTACTAAATTCTTTAGAACATTTTTAAATCTATTTTTATTTTATTTTTATAAATGAAATAAACAATACCAACAACATAATCAGAATCTTCAGTTTCCAACATTACAGTATTCTGAGGAGGAAAAAAGGAAGGATAGCAAAAGGGGAGGGGAAGGATTATATTAAACTTCAATAAGAACAAACCAAATATCCAAATATGAATCCAATTGCAGATTATACCTAAACAGCACTCTTCCAAACATTGCAGGTATTATTAAATCTTCAGACCGCTGCACCACAAACAGTGAACCTTATCTTTCAGTGGCATAACCTCAGCGTTATAGCAAAGGAATGGGAGCAAACAATCTATTTCCATTGGCCATATATTACCATTCAATTAATGCGTATTAATAAACATTAAAGGTTTAGCCAGCAAGGAATAGTAATAATCATAATCCCGTAATGATATTAATAATAATAATAAGATGAAGAAATTTAAGAAAAAGATAAAAAACAAAAAACAAAAGCAAACCAGTTGTATATTTTAAGTAATACCATATCTAAAAATATATTTATATGTGTACACACACATACATACACAAACAGGCATTTCATTACAATATAACATAAAAAGGAGAAAGAAAACAGAAATATGCAAACATTTACTCTGGCATTCTGCCTAGACATCTTATCAGCTATAACCCAAGCAGCATTTCAAAAGAACAGTAAAGCTGGCTAAATTCCAAATCCGGAGGCTGAGAGAGTTGGTTCCCTTGTTTTAATTTTAATACCAGTTAGGAATGACTCTGCAGCATCAGGATTTAAAAACCATTTCATCTGGCCTTCAAAAAGAATGCAAAATGTAGCCGGATATTTAATATGATATTGCAGGTTAATTTGCTTTGCCAAACTTCTCGCCTTGGTGAATTGCCTTCTTCTGTCAGCATAATCAGGAAAGCGCATAATCTTGTCATTTGCTGGTCCCCATCAAAGCTCACCTCGTTCTCTTGCCAGACGCATAAGATAATTTTTTGCAGAGACTTGTGAAAATTGAACAATAACAGTCCCAAAAGTCCCTTTAGTGCCACATATTGAACCAGGAACATGATATGCATGCTCAATATGAAGTAGAAAATCAGATGATAAAGCCAATAGCTCATGCAAAAGTTTATCCATAAATTCAGCCAAACATATATCAGTAGCCACGTCTTTAATACCAAGGATACGAAGACTCGCTGTACGTGTGAAGGCCTCCAGTTGAGAAATTCGAGCAGACAAAATATTATGAGAAGCTTCCATGGCAGTTTCATGAGCGGTAACCCGATCTTCTAAATTCTTTAGAACTTTTAATAATATTTTATACTGTATTAATTTTCCTTGGGCAACTATAAAAAGGTAATATTTTAATTTATTTATTTTTCAAATTTATAAACCACTCTTTATCCACAAGGGATTCCAGCATGGTGTCCGCAACATTTTTAAAAACAAGACCAAAATATAAACCATACAGTTATAAATTAAAAAACCTTCTTCAACCAGCAAACCAATAGCACAACAATCAATTAAATTTTAAAAAATAAAACATTAAACATTTAAATTTAAACTTTTAAAATATTAAATATTAAAATACGTGGGTAAAAAGGAACATTTTAATTTAGCATGAAAAACAAAACAAAATCAGAGCCAATCATACCTCTTTTCAAAAGTTGTTCCCCCTTTCAAAAGGTTTCCAAAGTCAGGGTGCCACCACAGAGAAAGCCCTCTCCTTTGTAAATGCATAGTCTATGTCAGCCACAAATGATTCTCAGACAAGGGCCTCCTCTGAAGATTTTAATACATGGGCAGGATGGTTGGGAGGAGGCAGTCCTTCAGGTATTTGGGGCGGAAGTAGAGATGTCGGAGAAATCCATCCAGGGGGTGAAGTGCGCCAAGATTTCAGCAGTTTGCCCCCTCAGACTCTGGTTAGCTAACCTGCGAGCTGGCCTGATTTCATCTGTATAAGTCAGGCCAGCTCACAGATTCTCCCCCGCTCCATCAGCATTTACACAAATTGTGGCTGTAAATTGCTGAATGTGTGCAAATTGTGGGAGCAATTAAACAATAAAAAATAAACAATTAAAAAATAAACAATTTACAGACAAAATTTGTGCAAATTCTGCAAATTTGCATAAATGGTGATGGGAGGCAGGGATCAAGAAATTTCCCAGATTCTGGGGGAAAGCCCACAGCTCAGCTCACAAATGCAAGCTGAGCCGAGGGCTCTGGGGTAATCCATCAAGCCCCCAAAGGCCCTGATTTCCCCACAATGGCTATCCTTAGAATAGAATCATAGAATAGTAGGGTTGGAAGGGGCCTACAAGGCCATCGAGTCCAACCCCCTGCTCAGTGCAGGAATTCAAGTCAGAGCATCCCTGACAAATGGCTGTCCAGCCTCGTCTTGAACGCCTCCAGTGTGGGAGAGCCCACCGCCTCCCTGGGTCATTGGTTCCATTGTCGTATTGCTCTAACAGTCAGGACGTTTTTCCTGATGTTCAGCCGGAATCTGGCTCCCTGTAACTTGAGTCCATTATTCTGTGTCCTTAGACCCAACCCATTTAGGGCTTTAAAGCTGGTAACCAGCACCTTGAATCAGGCTTGGTAGTGAATAGGGAGCCAATGTAATTCCTTCAGAATTGGTGCAATATGGTTCCATTGAGATGAACCACACAGAATTCTGGCTGCTTGAATTTTGCACAAATTGCAGCTTCTAAGCCGCCTTCAAGAGCAACCTCACATATAATGCATTACAGTAAACCAAGCTGGATGTTACTAGGACATGAGTCACTATGGCAAAGCTATCCCTATCCAGGAAAGGCTGCAGCCTGTAGCTAATGAACCGGCTGTAGCTGGTAAAAGATGGACTGAGTCACCAATGCCACTTGGGTTTCTAGTGGCAAGTTGTATCAAGAAGCACCCCCAGCAGTTCACCTGCTCCTTCAGGGGAGTGCACCCCATCCAGATCAGAACAACAACTTCCCAGATGCGGGAATCATCAACCCACAGTACCTCCACCTTGTCGGGATTCATTTTCAGTTTATTGGCCCTTGTCCATATTCAGCCTTCATTGCATCTGTCTGCTTCTTTAGGTCTCTTGGAAATGTCAACAGTAGAGCGAGGTGTGGTTAGTCTGTTTGGTGTGAGAAGCATCCTCTTTATTGCAATGAACATCAAAGGGAGATTATATGGCACGGTGAGTATGGATGAAGCCTGATTTTTGATCATTGAAATACTAATTTGTGAAATAGATATTTACTCAGAAATCTTTCATATTTCATCTTTGTAACTGCTATTAAGATCACCTACATTAATAGGTATTCCAAAATGTATCCAGTAAGTTGATCCCGAATCACTGTATTGTGCATAAGATGGACTACTTCACAGATGTTGATCATTTTGTATTAGACCGCTGTATACAATGATGTTACATTGTTGATGTTTAAACAAACCCTGGGTAGCCATGAGTGAGCATGAGCAAGCATGCGTGCTGGTTCCCCGTTGGACATCCACGCCCACTGTGATAAACCACCCAAGGTGTCTCCTTCCCCAGGTTGTTTATTGTGACATCTGAACCTGGAGCTCTGGCTTGTTGGGGGATGAACAACCCCGACTTTGAACCCATGGCTTAACTATGGGTTGTTGGTCCCCCAACAACCCAGAGTCCCAGATGCAGATGTCATGATAAACAACCTGGGGATGAGGCATCCCTGGATCTAAAGAATTATGTGATTAGTTGTGCATGGCCTAAGGGGAATGTCAAACTTTTTTTTCCCCTCAAACAGCGGCATCCCGTGCTACATGGTAACCCTTAAAAAAAAAACTTAGGGGAGTTTAAAAAGACTTCTGCAATATGGAATGGGAGTCTGCTGTTCAAAGTAAAACAAAAAACAAAAAACACCCTACTATGCTCACACAAAGCCTTGGAGCCAAGGTAGCAATTTAGATTCCAGGCACTGGGTGAAAGCTTTGCCTATGGTGTTAGAACTATAATCACTGATTCACACATGCAAGGCATCAGTTGATAAGTATTTGAGCCAGCCATGGGTCTGCTTTTTGTATTCATGGGAACTCTACATTTACATGAACAATGCAATGTGTGAGGCCGCAGCTTAGTAATCGAATCTACAGCATCTTCCATGATCTCCAGTGCTCACAAGAGTTGTTTGGATCTTGGAGACATGGGGTAGTATCCACTGTTAGTCGTACATAGAGTAGACCAACTGAAATGAATAGGACTTAATTTAGTTGTGACTAACTTAAGTCTCATTCATTTCAATGGGTCTACTCTATGTACGACTAACATTGGATACCATCCATAGGTTGCAATGCTATACACATTTTTTGGGGAGTAAGCCTCATTAAGTTTAGCTATTAATTATGACTAGCTTTTCTATTTTCCAAGAGCATCCACTTTCTTGCAGTAGCTTTTGTCACAAACATAGATCTGTTTTGCTTCCAGCATATTTTAACCTACTTTAGGTGCAATCCTATACCCACTTACATGGGAGTAAGGCCCACTAAACTCAGAAGTAATTCCCAGCGAGTTACTCAGAAGTGAGTAGATATGCATAGGATTGCACTGTAAGTCTTCATAAAACCTCCTGTGACAAAGTACAGAGCTGAGCTTTCTCAACATGCCCAGAAATGTATTTTTTCTCTTTATCTTCTTTTCTGTTCTTCACCAAATTTGTTCTGGGGAATTTTTGAGAACATACTAGAATTGTAACTGCTGTTATATTCACAGTTATTTGTTGGTAATAGTTAAATATAATTAATTGTAATAATTACATATTAGCAATTTACTAATTGATTTATTAAATAATAACAAAGCTTTGGCCTCAAGCATTAGCATACCCTGTTGGGGCAGTTACATTGATCTCCATAGCATGGTTTCACTGCTGTTGCCTGTCCTCCATGCGTTCCCCATCCAATATGGCTATAGTTGTTGCTATTTTTGCCTTCTCCTGGAATGTGCAGTTTCAGAGGCAGCTGGGAATGGCAGCAAGGGTGTGAACCCCCGGAGTTGGTTGTCTACCTGCAAACCATGGCATGAAGTAAATAGCAGATTTGCTTGATAGTAGGTAGTTTCCCCCCCACCCAGAATATTTATTTGATTAATTTATATATTTCCATCAATGTGTATTTATTCATTGAATGTATACCCTTCCAGCAAAGTATATACTATTATGTAGAGCTTCCAGTCTGAAGTAAGACAGTGCGAGAATAAAATGGCAGTATCCAGCAGTGACATTCTGCAACTCAAATAGTGCTAGTGGAGGTCCACTGAATCTTTCCATCGCACAAGTGGTTGCCCATCATGCTTGCATAACCAGTTGTGCAACTGGCTGCACAATGTGTCGCACAAGCATGCGGAACCGCTCGTGCAACCACGCTTGTACAGACATAACTTTAGCTGGATCCTTCTCTTGAGCATAGTTCAGAACCTAGTTTCCGCTAGCACAACATCATTTGCGCTAATGGAATGACACAATTGGATACTCCCCAGAGGGGACAGGACAGGCAACACGTGATGATGAGTCTGAGGAAATGCAGGTACATGTTGCAACCACGCTATGTTTCTTTCTTTTCTCTGTTCAGGCAACTTTTCAAGATGAATGCAAATTCAAAGAAACCCTACTTCCCAATAACTACAATGCCTACGAATCATTCATGTACAAAGGTTTCTACATAGCTCTCAGCAAATATGGGAGAGTGAAAAGAGGAAATAAAGTC
The DNA here is from genome assembly GCF_057233095.1 of Heloderma suspectum. Taxonomy (NCBI): domain Eukaryota; kingdom Metazoa; phylum Chordata; class Lepidosauria; order Squamata; family Helodermatidae; genus Heloderma; species Heloderma suspectum. The sequence goes on along the minus strand of NC_139462.1, from coordinate 124,992,574 downwards.
TCTCTTGCTCAGACTGTCACACACTTTTTACCCAGATTATGAAGACCAGAGTAAAGTGTATTAAACTAGTCTATTTCAGTTTGCACATGTGAATAATCTCCGAGGTAAAGAATATATGTATATTTGGATGAAATAATTTGTATAGGAACCATTACAGAAAGCACACAACATTGTGCTATTTCTCTGTACTTATTACAAAGCTGTCAGGATAGGACGCACTTAACAAAATATCAAAAAATGTTACCACATTGTCTAATTTTGTTTAAAGTGTGGGGGGGTTAATCCCCCCCAAGTGCATCAGGTGTGCATTTCCAGAATTGGGGTCTAGCTCAACATGTGTGCTTGTCACAATTGCTATTGTTTTAGTGAAACCTTGACGGAGTAACAACAGATATCTGAGATTTTTAGTAGCATTATAGATCATTTTTTAATTATGTCAAGCCACAACTTTTGCTTAGGACCGTTTATAGATTAAGCTCATTATATTAGACTAGGGATTTCAACCTGTGGTCCCAGGATACTGGGATTTCTCGGAAGTTTATGTGGGATTTCTCAGTGAGAAGATCAGTAATATCCATGAAGCTTCTCTGAAAGACAGTTTGCCCACCACCACCAGTTGTCTCCTGCAGGGTACAGCCATAGAGGCTTGTTGGGTGTATCGTAGAGTACTCCAGCAGTCTGTGCGTACTAATTGTGCCCTCTAAAACATGTCCCAGAATCTTCTACAATACACAATGGTTCCATGGCAAACAAGCCAAAGAGGAAAGTGTTCCCCAAAGAGGGAAATATCTAAAAATAGTTACTAGATGAAATCCAAACATCATGAAAGGAGCTATGTCAGATTACACCATGTGACAATCAAAATCAACATCTTGAAAATAAAGTCCACATCATATTGAAGGTACCTGTAACACACAGCATCAGTTATGCTCTAAGGAGCTGTGATATGCAAAGCATATTCTTAAAATATGGGGCATCCAGCACCCCAAAGCCTGGACCAACACAGGCAAAGAGAGCAATGCACACCAAAACACTGCATACAGTGATGGCACATGTGCTATTAACCTATTGCTTTAAAAATAACCTCTATCTCTACAGTAATTTCTATTTAGTTTTCCTCAAAGCTGTTTTTCTTACAAAGATGCACACTGGAGAAAATAAAGAAAAAAGAAACATGCATACAACATATATCAAAATCACGGAAGTGCCAATTTTGCTGGATGTGCACTAATTTGGAAGCAACTGCCAATCACAGCTTCCCAGTGAGCTTATACCCACTCTTGAGTGATTTTCGTACATGACCATGCATATGTTTTCTTTCCCCCTAGACAAGTGTACAATCATATAGTGAAAATATGTGTGATGTGACCCTTAGTCAAACCTTAAACCCTCAGGGTAATCTCTCAGAAGAAGCAGACTTCAGGCTTGCAGCAGGACCTATTTTATTTTTTACTAGGACCCCACGATCCACCAACCGGAGACTACCGCAAAAGACTTAGACTGAAAGAATTCTGAGCACAGGGATTTGTTTTGAGTACCAGAACTGAACAGAGCCCACAGCCCTTCCCCACAAACCACTCCTAGTTACCCCAAGTTTTCTTCATTTCTGCAGTACAATTTAGGGTGGGATGGGAGTCATACTGTTGATGCTGTTGTTAAATAATTGCTGATCTACTGCAAATCACCCAGAGATCTACCAGTAGATGCAAACCTGCCTTCTGCCTGTCCCTTGCTCTTCTGGACCATTTTGAAAAGCAGGCCGACACACTCTGGTTGCATGTTAACTAGCACAGCTAGGCATTAGAGTATCTGTAAATGTTATGCTACAGTGAATGTCCAAACGTTAGTGAATGTTGATGTGAAAGTTGGCCAACCCATACAAATTTTGTGCATGTCAGAGTTGACTGGTGTATGTCTTCATTTGTCAGACAGACACTGGTAAATGCTGACAATTTTAACATTCGCTGTGGTATCTTTGACATTTTTTATATTTGTGAAGAATACATTCACAAAACTTGAAATTTTCTATAACGTGTATAGAAATATGTAAAGGATATGACATGCCACTTACTCTTTAAAGGTGCAATCCTATGCATATTTAGACAGAAAAAGTCCTGATCTGGGGAATGCTGGGAGTTGTAAGACTTTTTTCTGTCTAAATATGCATAGGATTGTACCCTAAAAGTCTTTAAGCATCAGAATATTAGCTTCAGCAAAAGCTGATAAAATGTGTGAAACTGAATTGCATAGACCAGTAGTTTTCAGATTTTCTGTTTTGAGAGAATATTTTCCACATTGCCTTCTCTGCTAAGGAATTCTTGCATGTCGCAGAGGATACTGGGACATATTCTAGTTTGTACACTCAGCTCCCTCAGGACACTGCTCAGGGCTGTTGGGCCTATCACCCCATATAAATGGCAATTGTGTCTTCTAAAACACATCCCAAAGTTACCTGTGTTGTGGCAAATATTACTTGTGTGAAGCAAGCAGATTTTTAAGGGAATTTTGCCAGCCATTATGGATCTACTCACTGGGGAATTCCAGGGTGCCCCAGGACATAGCATGAAAACAACTATCATAAATGCCCAGCAATAATAGATTCCTAAAGTTCCCCCAGTGATGTAATACACACTAAGGGAACTATGAATTCTAGAGGTAGTTATCTTTTTTTTAAGTTATTGAGTGAAATACTTTATTTCTAAGCACTTCTTTGAAGACCTGCTGCAGGCTCTCTGCCTTCTCCATGCCTGAGCCTCCCACCTCAGAAATTCTCTCCAAGCATACATGTAGAGGACACTCAACTGTGTTCATCTGTTTAGATAACCTTTCCCCAGAATACCAGGCATGCCACATTCTCCCTGCCTTTAAAGAGTATTTTAAGAGGCCCTCAGTCAATAGGCACTATAAATGTATGTGTTCAGAAGCCTTGAGATGCCAGAGTGGACAGAGGATCTCCTAAATTTGAAACATCACTTAGTCTGATGTCAGAACATGGGAATTTTCAGGCCCATCTTGCAGCTGAACCATATGTCCATGGGAAAGGTATATCCATATTATTATAAAGGTTTATCTGTTATCAAAATACTACCAATCTTAAATGAGTCTATGCAGCAACTGTAAATTTTTAAAGTATGCTTTAAAAATCGTATTTGCTGCATTTGTATATTACCTTCTGCAAGGAATTCAGAAATGCATTTCACCACCATGCAAAGTGTGGAGAGATAGTAGTGTACAGACAATATTTTTCAGAGACTTTAAAGCTGTCTTCCCCAAGCTGGCTCCCTCCAGATGGTTTGAACTACTCCCATAATCATTCATCCCTGACCATTGGCTCTGCTGGCTGGGACTGATGGGAGCTGCAGTCCAAAACATTTGGAGGGACCCAGTTTGGGGAAGGCTGCGTCAAGGTGATGCAATTGAGGCACTGTTGGCTGCAGTACATCTTCATTTTTAATGAATGTATGTTCTGTAGATAACAATAGTTCTGCCTTTGGTTCTCTGAAAAGCTGTCATATACCTCTAAAAATTAACTGTTGCTGGAACTGGATAAATGTATGTAGCTCAATAGTGCAGCTTCTTAATTAACATCCGCTGACAAATCGCACCCCTCATTTTCTTAAATGTGTATATATATATATAGGAAGCTGCGTTACCTCTACATCAGCAGCCCATTTGCAAAGAACAGCCCTTTAGCCAGTTGCCTCTGTTCAAGATATTTCAGCAGCGTTTTTTGAATTCTTCTATGCTTCTCCCAAATGTCCCTCATGGCGAAGCTGTTTGGCTTAGCCTCTTGAGCTCTGCAATATCCCACATCGACTATCTTCCTCTCAATGCACTTGCTCAATCTTGCATATTGCGTAGTGAATTATTATTTCTGGTGACTGTAGAAAGAAGTCAGATGTTGTTGAGAAATCAAAGGAAATAAGAAGTTTTTGAGATGTCAAAGGGGCTTCCACACCCCACTTGATTCAAATGTTGTAATCAGTAAATTAGAGGAATGTGTGAGGCAACATAACATCATCCCTTGAGTGCAAAGTGAGGTGACACCCTTCGGTATGAAACGGGCACAGTCACGCAGAACTACATTATTCACAGAACCATGGAACTGGAGGAGGCCTTGCATCCCACCTTGCCCAACGCCCTGCTCGGGGCAGGAAGCCCAGAGCTGGAGCATCTGCATCAGACAGCTGTCCAGCCTCTGCTAGAAGACCTCCAGCAAGTCCCCCCCTTACATAACTGGTTCCATTATCTAAGTGCTCCCACCAATAAGGAGTTTCTCATAATGCTCAACTGAAAGCTGTCTTCCTGTAATTTAAGCCCATTCTGCCTAATCCTGCCCTCTGGAGAACAAGGCTGGTCCTCCTTTTTGTGACAGCCCTTCAGGTGTTTGAAGAGTGTTATCATGTTCCCCTCAGTCTACTCTTCCCCTGGCTAAACATACCAGTTCCTTTAACATTTCCTCTTAGGACTTCTATTCCATAACCCAGACAATCTACTTGCCCTTCTCTGAATCTTTCAGGGCCAGGGGCCTTTTACAACCCAAGGGCCACATTCCTTGTGGGAAGCCTTCTGGGGACTGCATGTAGTGTGCATGGTGCCAATGCCACACTACATTACGCTACACTCTTTCTCACACAAACTCCCATTCACACAGACACACACACTCCCCATCCAATTCTTTCTTCCCACCTTCTCCCTCTCTTTCCCCCTCTCTCTCCTGTCCTCCTGAGTTGCCTCTCCTCTTCACCTCACCCCAGCACTTAGGCCTTTAAAAGTCCCCATTAGCTTTCTAAATACCTAACTGCTGCATGGGTGTGGGGTCAACAGGGGAGGCTATGGCTGGATTGGGGATCCTGTGGGCCAGGGGGTTTCATCTCTGGCCTATATCCTTTTTTAACTGGGGTGGTTTCATCTGCTACTTTAGATGACATCTGACAAGTATGGAATAAAGTGGAACTATCACTTCTTGTGACTTGGAAACTATGATTCTATCAATGCAGCCTAAAATTCCACAAGGCTTTTTTTCAGCCACATCATTCTGCTAACTTTTGTTCAGCTTGCAATCAGCAAAATCTCAAGATCTTTTTCACATGTACTGCTGCCAGGCCAGGTATTACCCATTCTGTATCTGTGCATTCTTTCCTTGCTTTTTTGTCTAAATGCATAACTTCGCATTTCTCTTTGTTGAATTGCATTTTCAGCCTAGTTTTCTATCCTATCAAAGTCATTTTGAACTTTATTCCAGTCCCCTGAGGTTTTAGCTATCCCTCCCAGTTCTGTATCATCTGCAAATCTGATGAGGATTCTACCCACCTCTTCATCTAAGTAATTGATTAAAAAAAATACTAAAGAATACCAAGCCCAGGAGCTCTGCAGCACCCTACTTGAACACTTCACTTTGATGATGAGCCACTGATTAACACTTTGAGCGTGATTTCCAACTAGCTGTGGAAGCACCTAACAGCTTTGTCATCATCTAGCCCACATTTAATGAATTTGCTAACCAAAATATCAAAGGAAATTTTGTCAAATGGCTTGGCGGAAATCAATATAAATTACATCTACAGAATCTCCACAATCCACTAAACAATCCAATTTTAAAAAGAGATTAATTTGACAGGACAACTTTTTTTGTATTTTTGACAACTCCATACTGGCTACTACTAATCACTGCATTGTTATTGAAATGTGTACAGATTGACTACTTTACCATCTGTTTTAGAAGCTTCCCTTAGCATCCTATAGTTTCCCAGATTCTCCTTTCCCCTTTTTTTGAACATTGAGGGGGAAAGCACATTTGCCTGTCTCCATTCTTGTGGAACCTCACCCATTCTCCAGGATTTCATAGACAACGCTTCTAAGAGTACATCAGCAACAACAAAGTTTATTGTATCTTAGCAAATTGCCATTATACACAGTTACAGGAGGAAAAAAATCATTATACAATGTAAAACCCTACTAATAGACCCTCAAAAATTGAATAATTTTCTTTGCAGCCTTTAAACTTTATAATGCACATCTGTAAAACGTTGACAAGAAATTTAGATATTCTGAAAGATACATAGTTTTCAGCATTATACACAGAAAGCAAACTGTTACAAGATCATTATAGACAGAGCATTCTAGAAGTGCATGGATAATATATTCGACTGATGCAGAATTGCAGCCAGATTCTGTCCTTCTTAGGGACTGCCCTTATCCTTATCCCAGCCCACCCAATCTCCAAAGGTAGAACATTTCATCTTGCCCAAGTGAAGGCTACCCTCATTTTAACATTTGGCAGTTCTACCAAGTATTATGGGAGCGATACGTATGAAGGGACAAAGGAGGCATAGAAGCTGTTAGCTTGACAAGCCTTGACCCCAGACACCTGAGGCTGCATCCCAGTGTCCTTAAGCCTTCGGAGCAAAATTACTTTAACTCTATCATATCCTTCGATTAAGAGAAAGGAGGTAGAAAATCCCAGACTCATGATAGCCAGTTGCACTTTTTGCTTCCATGAGTTTGGGCCCATCTTTTCCACCACCATCAGAATAAATTCTGATACCTGCTAAAGATGATGTTTAGCCAAAAAAACAGGGCTAATCTAAGAGCTTCAGCTTTGATAGCCATTACACCCAGTTCTGCATGAGCCAATTCTAGTTTTGTAGAAATGGGAACTGCCAGAAGTCTACACAAAAAATTATTTTGAGCTCTTTCTAATGAATCTAAATTGGCCATAGCCCATAGTGGAGCTCCATATAGCAGTTCTAGCAAATCCCTGATCTTACACAATTCTAGGGTGGGCTGAACCAGATTGCCCCCTTTTGTATGATAAGACAGTAATAATCTATTTAATGTTCTACCAGCTAGCATAGGTGCTTGACTGAACCTGCGGAGACTGTGCACCTGTGCACTGGAAGACCACAGCAAGGTACAAAGAGAACCCTTGCTCCAATTTATTCCCATCCAGTGACCAATTAAGGATTTTTGGTAATTGATAGAAAGAAGCTTGTTCCTACAATATAAACTAAACTGGTTCAATAATCTATGTAAGACCAACGGGGCATGAGAAATCAGGATTACATCATCCGCATAAAGGACGATTGAATATTTCCGGTTTCCCACTCTAACTGGAAAATAACAGTCACCTCTTAAGAACTCCACTACATCATTTATGAATACATTGAAGAGAAGTGGAGCAAGTAAATACCCTTGTCTTACTCCTTTTGTGACTGGTACAGAGTCAGATAAATGTCCTCCATCAACTCTAACTTGAAAGAGGAATGTCCCAGAATACAAACTCATTATACATTTTAAAAGCTGTGGGTCAATGCTCATAGACTGCAATTTGCTCCAAAGACGTTCCCAAGAAACAGAATCAAAAGCAGCTTTCAAATCAATAAAACCTACATAGATATGCTTTACAATTCCAGCCAAATATTTATCAGTAATGTATTTCAGCATAAAGCAATTATCTAGGGTTGACTGACCTGAACAAAAGCCAGCCTGTTCTGGGACAAGCAAAGCACGATCCTCCACCCAATCCTCCAGTTTTTGTAGAAGAGACCTAGCATAAATCTTCCCTGGAACATCTAGTAGACTATGGACACAATCCTATGGCCGCTAGATAGCAGCTAGACAGCCATAGGATTTTTTGTTTCCTGGGGACCGACCTTGGAGCCAGTGCTCCAAGTTCGGTTCTCAGAAAACCACCTGCCCACCTCCTCCCCCGCAGCCATGTAGGCAGCACGGTTTATCCTTGGCTCCATGCTTGTAAGAGCAGCACAGAGTGAGGGGAAGGGGGCATTCCTGGGGTGGGGAGGGGCAGGAGCGGTGGAAGCACTGGTACAACACTTCCTATGCACCATCCAACCCCCAGCTCCCACTCTGAGCCGCTCCAGCTAGACAGCCAAAATTGGCCACCTGGCTGCAAATGCTGGGCAGCTTGAACGCAGAGGAGAAGATCCCCTCTGCTTTCCGCCCACCCTGCACTGGATAGTCAGTCACCCCCGAGTTTGGAGGCAGCCGACTATCCCCATGGGATTGTGCCCTAATTGGCCTATAATTTTCCAGGTCATTCCTAGGCCACTTTTTATAAATTGGAACCACAATAGCCAATGTCCAACTGGGAGGTGAAATCCTTGTGATGTTAATTAAGGAAAATAACAATGCAAGTATTGGGGCCCACCAGTCAGGGAATGTGGTAAAGAGGTCTGGTGGAAGACCATCTTCTCTGGGAGCTTTACCATTTTTTAGTCTTAAGATTAATGACCTGGCCCATCTGGTGAAATATTCTCCCAACGGTGTTCCCAGTTACATTCAACGGAAACCTCAAAAGAAGAACTAGGAAGGTTAGGCTCATTAAATACACTCCTAAAATGGCTTTCCCATTTGGTCTTAAAAATACTTCCTTCTAGAATGGGAGCCAATCTCTTTTCCAACCTCACGAGTATATCCCAGAATTTACTTGGGTTCTTTTGCAAAAGCGCAAGGCCTAATTCCATCCATTGCTCCTCATAATAAATCCTTTTTTCTTACTGATTAATCTTTTATACTTTTTACGCATTTCATAAAATTGAGGTGGGATTATGGAAGAACCACTGCTATGGTAAAATCTTATCACTTTTCCCATCTGCCTTTTTAGATTCCTGCAATCCTCATCAAACCATGCATTACCCCCTTTGGTTTGATAGTTCTGTGATGACGATACCCTTTTTTAAAGAAAAAAATCATCTGAGGGAATCTATTAGTATAACTAATATAATATAACTGAATCTCTTAATTCGATATTGGACACTTGGATTAGATCATTTTTGAATCTCAAAAATTCTTCTGAATAGAGTCTTTCTTCCAAGTCTGTTTGTAGCAAGGGGTTCCATTTAATCCACCTATCTGATGTCAATAGTGCTTGATCAAAATTTAAGTGAGTATCAAGATTTGTAATCGCACTATTAGACCACTGCAAAGAAAATCTAAGTGGCTGGTGATCACTACCAGCTACTGAATCAACTGAGAAAAATAGAAATAATTTCGAATCAAAATAAATAAATAATCAAAATAAATAAGAAATCTTCACATAATCCACAATACTTGTACCAAAGTTACTAATATAGGTAAATTCTCCTTGTGCATTATCCAGTCGGGAACTATTAATTAATATCAAATTTAATTTGATTGCTAATGCAGAAAGGGTAAGGACAGAATCATTAATCTTCGTGTCTTTGGTTTTTCGAGTTTCCATAATTCCATTCGGCTTCCTAAATTCTTAGCAATGGCCTGGTTAGTTGGACCTATACGTGCATTAAAATCACCAACCACCACTAAAGGAACTGAAATGAATTCATCCTCAAGCTCACCTAAGTGCTTTTCTAACTTGTTCCAGCAATCTGCATCATAATATGGGGAGCTCCTAGGGGGAACATGGACATTAACAAAAATATAAGAATGTATTGCATTTTTTACAAGGACAGCCATAGCACATGGGGCCAACCCTTTAAGCTGAGTAACTGAAGCCTGTAAAGAGGTAGATATTAATATAGCCAGTCTCCCACGTGGTCTATCACCTTTAGAGGAACAAAATGTGGAGACTGAATAAGCCACATATCCAGATAACCAAATTTCCTGAATTAACCAGGTTTCTTGAAACAACATTTGAAAATTTGTTCTGTAGTGTAAAAAATAATGATCCTCTAACTTATTCCTCTAACCAACCAAGTTCCAAGATAAACAACAAACCCTGGCTTCCATTTGTATTTATTGTCATTGTTGTGTTATAGCCAGCATGTATATCAGCAAGTTGCTTTATTACTCTAGGGTGCAATTCATCTGACCCTGAAGACTTGAACTTGTTTAAGGTTGCAAGGTATTTCCTAACCAGCTCCTTGTCAATCTTGAACTGCAATCCCAACTCCCCCACTGATCACACTACTTTAGTGAGGTTGCACACCCAGTTCTCTTTGGGAGAAGACAGAGGCAAAATATTCTATAGACCTGTGGGATTGCCATGGAAGTGCAGAATTTAAGAATATAAGAGCTATGCTGGATCAGACCAAGGGTCCATCTAGTCCAAAATTCTGTTCACACAGTGACCAACCAGCTGTTGATGACAGCACCCTTCTGCCCATGTTCCCCAGCAACTGGTGTACATAGGCTTACTGCCTCTGTTACAGGAGGTAGCATAGAGGCATCAGGACTAGTAGCTGTTGATAGCCTTCTCCTCCAGAAATTTGTCTAACCCCCTTTTAAAGCCATCCAAATTGGTGGCTGTCACTGCATCTTGTGGTAGCGAATTCCATAGGTTGACCATGCACTGTGTGAAGAAGTACTTCCTTTGATCTGTCTGGACTCTCCCACAAATCAGTTAATGGGATGACCTCGGGTTCTAGTATTATGAGAGAGGGGAAAAAATGTCTCTCTACCCACTTTCTCCACACCATGCATAATTTTATTGACCTCTATCTTGTCTCCCCTTACCCTCCTTTTTTCCAAGCTAAACAATCACAGCTGTTGTAACCTTTTCTTATAGTGGAGATGCTCAAGCTCCTTGATCATTTTAGTTGCCCTTTTCTGCACTTTTTCCAGCTCTACAATATCTTTTTTTAGGTGTGGTGACCAGAAATGTACACAGTATTTTAAGTGTGGTCGCACCATAGATTTGTATAGGGGCAGTATGATGTTGGCAGTTTTAGTCTCAATTCCTTTCCTAATTATGCCTAACATGGAGTTTGCCTTTTTTATGGCAGCTGCACACTGGTTTGAAATTTTCACTGAGCTGTCCACCACAACCCCAAGATCTCTTTCTTGGTTGTTCACTGCTTGTACAGATCCCATCCAATGTGCATCACTTTGCACTTGCTTACATTGAACTGCATTTGCCATTGAGATGCCCATTCTCCCAGCTTGGAGAGATCCTTTTGGAGTTCCTCACAATCCCTTTCTGTTTTCACCACCGCTCACTCTTAATTCCAGATCATTTATGGAAAAATTGAAAAGCATTGGTCCCAATACAGATCCCTGTAGGACCCCACTATTCACCTCCCTCCATTGGGAGAATGGAGAATTTACCATTTATTCCTACTCTCTGCTTTCTGTTCTTTAACCATTTACTGATCCATAAGAGGACCTGTCCTCTTATTCCATAACTGCTAAGTTTGCTCAGGTGTCTTTGGTGAGGGACCTTGTCAAAAGCAATTAGGAAGTCCAAGTGAACAATGTTTACTGGATCACCTCTGTCTACATGTTTATTAACACTCTAAAGGACCCTAAAAGGTTAATGAGACAAGACTTATCTTTGCAGAAGCCATGTTTATTCCTTTTCAGCAGGGCTTGTCCTTCTATATGCTTACTAATTTTATCTTTAATATGGCTTTCAACCAATTTACCCAGAACAGACATTAAGCTAACTGGCCTATAATTTCCTGGATCCTCCCTGGATCCCTTTTTAAAAATTGGTGTTACATTGGCCATCCGTTTGACATGGAATTCAAAATCCTCAGAATCTGTTTTCTTTTTTTAAGTTTTAAAGTTCTGATACCTCAGCGTATGGCCACAGTAATGGACTAGATGAGGGCTAACACATTTAACCTCCATCCAGACAAGACAGAGGCACTGTGTGTAGGTAAATCTGTCCAGATGAGTGATGTTTAAACTGCTCTGGAGGGAGTTGCACTCCCCCTAAATTATGAAGTTTGTAGCTTTGAGGGTGTTCTTGGATAACTCTCTATTATTAGATGTCCAAGTGGCCTCTGTAGCATGCAGTTCCTTTTGTCAGCTTAGACTGGTATCCCATCTATGCCCCTAGCTGGATATGGATAACCTAGTCCATGCTCTGGTAGCCTCCCCACTGGATAACTCCAGTGCATTTGAACAGTTTGAACACAATCCAGGGCTCCATCTCCATGGAGGATTTACTCCAGTGCTACTGTGCCTCACAGACAGATGTGGCACTGGATGTCCCCCCTTCCAGCAACCATGGGTTTTCATGCTGTAAAACCCGCTTTTTTTTTATTTTCCTGTTGCACCAGCTTCAGTGCAGTTTGGGAGTCTGTGTGACCTCAACTAGTGATACTAGGTTCCGCACTGGCTAGAGGGAGCAGCGCTGATAAGAGGAAGGGAAAGCGGCATCATCTGTGCCCATCCAGAGGAGCGCACAGTCGCAGAAGTGTTAAAAGGTGCTTTGTTTTCCCCCAAATGAGCCTTTGGCACATTGCTTTGTGATGACTGTTGTTCTTTTGAAATCTCCACTTCTGTCCTGAGAACAGCCGCTAAACATTTCCACCAAGAAGTAATTCCCATTGACTTTCACTGCACTTTCTCAGCCTGGAGTGGAAACACGGGTGGAGAAGCCTACTGTTTTAAATCTGTGCTTATCCTCAGGAGCTCATGTTCACAAAAGGGTTAATGGCTTCTTCTTTTTTTTAAGGAAGCTTGTTGATCCCATGAGACCCACATACGCTGAAACTTAATGCTGTTTCTCAAGCAGTCTGCCATGCAAAAGTGGTTCTGTTTTGTTTGTTGTATACACTGCTTTAATTGGCTGTGTGTGCCATGGGAGGAGCAAATCTGATTGGAAGAAAACATGGTTTTAAACTGAGTCACATTGGAAAACATCTCAGTGTAGATTGCCCCCAGAAACATCAATTGAGATAGAATATGGCAGCAAGAATTTTAATTGGGACTAGACATTATGAGCATATTACACTGAAGCTTTTTCACTTTCATTGCCTCCCAGTGTGTTTCCAGGCCCAATTCAAAGTGCTGGTTTTGAACTATAAAGCCCTGCACGGCACCTAAAGGATACCTACCTCAGTACATAAAGGATCACCTCTTTCCATAGGTGCCTGCCCAAGCCCTAAGGTCATCTCCAAGTGCCCCCTCAGCCTGAGGTACAAAGGGTGTCAATGAGGGAGAGGGGCTTTTTGGTGGTCCTCCTGAGTTAAGGAAGCCTTTTTATCAAGAGGCTTGTCTGGCGCTTAAGTTAATGTCTTTCCAGCACCAGGCAAATACTTTTTTTGTTCTCCTAGGCCTTGTAACATCTTAGTATTTTTTAATAATTTAACATCATTAAAATATTGACAATATTCTAGTCTCTGTTTTTAATGGAAGTTGGGATGTGTCTAGTCTGTATAAAGTTACTTTAATTCTGTGTTTAGGTCATGTGGGTGTGGCTAGTAATAATTTCCTCTCTATTCTACTCTGTGTTTTATTGGATTTTAGTGTATATGTTGATGGTGTTATATAGATTTTATGTTTAATTGTATATCACCCAGAGAATGTAGGCTATTGAGCAACTAAAAATATCATAAATAACTAATCCCTACTGGGCTATGAAACTCACTGGGTGCCCTTCAGCTAGTCACGATCTCTTATCTACCTCAACAAGATTGTCATGAGGATAAGAGGAGGGTGGCATGTAAACTGCCGTGAGTTTCTTGGAAGAAAGATGGGATAAAAATGAAGTAAATAAGCACACACTTATGGCATTAGAATTAGAAGAACGTCTTGAAAACCAGTCATCATTGATATAATGTCACAAATTAGAATGATGCACAGGACCTCTCAAAAGACCTTTGATCAAGCAGTAGTCACAATGATCAGTACTGTGTCACACGCAAGAGATGCACAGTGTCTTTGGTAACGACTTCAAACTTTCAGTCAAGGAATCAGGCTTCCTAGAGTAGCCAACACTGGCACTGTTTAGTTAAAATGTATCAAATCCAATACATCAATTCCTGTCCAAATGGACAAGTTCTGGACATCTTCAGCTATCATGAGCTTGCAACAACTAGCCTGTAAGCAATGAAGTGCTGAATCACTTTTGACTGATTTTCCAATCATTGCAAGTGTTACTGAAGAAATGTACAGATATGGCAACAAGCAGAAAATTCAGGTATCGAGATTGAGGAGGCTGCTCAGTGCATTATGCCACATCTAAACTGGGTGGTTCAGCAAGGTAGCATCCAGTGTATTGTAGGACTTTCAAATGATACATAAAAGGCTTAACAGAGCTATGGGTTTGGTTTGGAACTGGAATAAGAGGATGCTTCATCCCTTTGCATCACTTCCTGATCAAGCTTAGACCTTGTTCTTATAAAAGCTCATATGGAAATGCTGCTTTAAGCAAGATAGTATCAAACTCATAGCACTGGTTACACAGCCTGAAAACTTCCCAGCATAATTTGGAGACAGATGTCCTATAAGAAGACACTGAAAATGCTGAAAGGTGACAGAGTGCACAGTATCTGCGGAAGTTGATGCATACAGAAAGTCAAACACATCTCTTGCTGATCTGCGACCAGTATTCAGCTCTGTCACAGTGTACTCTCTGGATGCCAGAGATCATAGCAATTCCCAGCCATCAGAGATAATAACTTCATCTGCTAGACAGCAACTGGAAGTGGTGGATGGTGTTTTGTGACCATCTACGTCTTATGTCTTTACCCAAAAATCGATGAGCATGTGTGGATGCAAAACATGCCATACAATAATATGCAAATATGAGAGGTTCTCAGTGATTTGTTGTAATTTATGCATGTTTGAAAAGCTCTCTCTCCTCTCCAGATAAAAGGACCCTGTCTCAGTAGCACAGGGTGGCAGCGGCAAGAGGGGAGGAAACCAAGGCAGGAGGCACCAGAACAATCTAGACTTTGCTGGACACCACATCAACACCCAAAGGTGGCTGCAGCCCTGACGCTCCCTCCCAGGTGGGAACTAACCTGCCTCCTCCTAGCCCTGGAGGCCATCACCATCTGTTCCAAGGAACCCAAGGCTTTTGGTTACAGGGACCCAGGAAAGAGGGAGTGTTCTATGTTTTGTTATGGCTTCAAGGAACTGTGGGTCAATCTATCTTTTCTTTAGTTCTGGTAATAAGGATTTCATTGATCTCCACTGTTTTCTTTGCTGCTTCTGAGGCATCTGCTGTTAAACACTGCCTCTACAATTTAACTCTTTGGTCTTCACTTGGCACAGCATCTGGTGCCAACGTCTTATTTTGTTTGAACTAAACTGGAGGGAATCCAGCTGTGGCCATGGGTCCTTGCCAGGCTACATGAAATAAAGCAAAGCATTTACTTCCAGTTCAGTTTTCTCTGTGAACAGACCTTTTTCAGTATTAGCCTAGATGCATAACACAGTGGTTATTAAATAAATATTTATTTACTTCACTTTAATCCCACCCTTCCTCCAAACTTAGGGCAATGTACATATCCCCACTGCTCTGATCCTCACACCAACCCTGTACAGGTAGGTTAGACCAAGAGATGGTGACTGGCTGAAGAACGCCTCGTGAGCTTCGTAGCTGAGCGGGGTTTTGACCCCTGCTTCTGACTCAGCATACTATCCAATAGTACCCTTACATTTTGCCGCCGAAATGAGCTTTCTACATCTACTTGTTCATGAGTTATCATATATCCACATTCACATGTCAGCCATCTCGTAAAATGGCAACTATGGAATGAATGCTACACAATGGGTACCCAAGGTAAATGTGTGTCTACATGGGCATGAAAGACATACAAACTCCAAGATTCTCTGCACATCTATTTTGTTTTTAACCTGGATCTATGTCAGGTTCAGACTGTATTATCTCACATAAAAACTCTCTGTAATTTTTTTTTTTTAAGTAACACATTAAAGAGGAGGGTCTTGCCCTCTCAGGCTGTGCTCTTTTCAGCTTTTCTAGTTTTGAATATATACAAATATATGCATATACATGCATTTTAAAAGTTTTTTTCCATCTTTAGTCTGAAGCGAGAGAGTCCATTTCACTTTGGAACTCCAACATCTCATTCTGCTTCATGTGTAGATCCAGACCTCTATCTTGCAGCAGTGTTTAAGTGGAAAATGTCAAATTGGTATAGTATAGAACTATGACAAGTTTAAAATTCCTGCCACTGGAAAAAAGATTTACAGTGTCAAAACACACACATTGTAGAAGTGAGTCAGAAAGCAACTTTTAGGTAGGTGCTTGCAAACAAACATTGAGCTGCTAAGTGAAACAATTAAGTCTTTGACTGACGTACAAGTTGAACATCTGACCCATTTTTCATTCATATTTGCCTTTGCAAGGGGAAAACTTTTACAGGAGGGGACAGGCAATGCTTTAAATACTGTAACAATATAATTGCTGTATTTATACCCAACCATGTGGGCATACTCCAAACTGAGTCCCAGTGACACCAATGCATGCCACAGCAGTGAAAATCTCACATAAGAAAACTAGATTTGGATCGGAATGAATTTAATTGCTATTCTGAAAGTTGTATTCATCAGAAGGAATGTTGATAATGCCTCACTTCTTGCTGTGTCTCTGCTCAACATCAGCAAGCTATGCCCCCCTCCGCCCCGCTCCCCAGACAGCTTGGATGGTTGCTGTTAACTATGCATAGTCAGAAAATGGCATGTTTGGGTCATTCTCCAACAAATCTTATATGTGTTAGTACCCTTATTTTCTAATTCATGACGTATCTCCATCCAGGGAGAGAACCAGAGGGTCTTGAGGATTAGAATTTGTCAGGACCTCATGACCAGCAAAGGGTTCAGCACCCAGTGACACCATTTTCATTTTGCATAGAGCGCACAAGAAGCTCAGAGACTGTGTGAAACAATTCTTTCCTCACATGTCTTGCGGTTTCCAGGTTAACAGAGCCTACTAAGGGTGCTTTGTCTGAGAGTCCCCAAATACTGGAGTGGGGTCTGTTTGCTCTAAAGACTGGTTGAACTGACATTTCCTCTCCCTTGAACTTGCAACCTTCTTTTTCTAAAGGAAAAGATGGGGAAGAATGGCACTGACTTCCTTGAAGCCTCTCTAAACCTCAGGTTTTCTGAGACTTGATAGATCCCTCCACTGTTTTCCTATTCTCTATTCCATTTTCCTCTGAGGCCCTTTGGTATTCTCCTCAGTTGCAGAGATGATGTTAGAAGATGAACCATTAGTTTTACTCCATTTAGAAGTTCTTCTTATAGCTATTCCTGTGGGCTCCTTTACCCTGAGGATAGCATTTGATAATGGATGATTAATATACCAATTGTCTGGATAATCAAGCATCTCACTTCTGACTGTGACATCCTGCCACACCTCTAAAATCCTGAGCCAGCCTTGCAAAAAGCTTCAAGGACCAAAATACACATCATCTCAAATATGTAGCCATTACCAATCCATGGCTCCTACACCACCCTAGCAAAGAAGACACTTGATGTGGCATCATGCTTGCCGTTTTCCCACCTTTGGCAAGCAACAGTCAGAAAGGGCAGGGAACAACTGAATGTGATAATACCATGGCATTTTTCTTTTACTGAGAATAAATTAGTTACTCTAATTTACCAGTAACTGGTAAATTAGAGTAACTAATTTACCAGTTACTGAGGAGATGTAGGAGAGATGTGGATTGGCCCTGTATATAAGGTACTGTGTAGTTTAACCCTTAGACTCCTGTTCCAAAATCTGAAGTTGCCTGAGTCTTAGTCAAAGTGACACACAGAGAGAATGCTTTCTTATTTTCTAGATAAGATACTATTAATGGAGGCCTGCACAATATGAGACTCACTCACCAAGCTGAACACAGCTCATTAGCCATGGATGGCCCTGTATGGTGGCCTCCTGTCTTTGTTGCCTGCTGCTGGGACTGCAGAAACAGTGGGGCTGTCATGCATGCACCAGTATGGTCCACAATGCATGGATGCTGAGCTGTGTTCAGCTTGTTGAGTCACAATAACTTCAAGGCTGGTGGTTATCATCCACCTAAATACAATTGAAATCTCTCTTGATGCTGACTGAACCTATCTCTGAGCCTTAAGAAAAGTATCTGCCCCTCACAGTTCAGAAAATGAGAGAACATACTTTCTTTGTATACCTTATCATTATATCAATTCCCATAGTCTGTGCTGGACAAATGGCCTTCTTTCTATCAGCTGCCAAAATATACCTCATATTTCTCATTCAATGTACAGCTGTAGAAACTGTACATTTGTAGGAAATAGATGTAAGCATTCAATCATGTGTCTGTAAAGTGTAATTGGTTTTATTTTTTATATGTATGTGCTGTGCACAACTGTTTTGATGTATTCATTAAATAAATAATGTTGTTTCTTGTAGCATTCTGAGTCCAACTCCCTATTAAAGTTTGTTTCATGCTTACTTCAAAGGCTCTGTATTCCGTAAAAACAAATGACTGCATTGATTTTATTACTTATCATCATAATCTTAGGCATCTCTCAAAAAAGACTCAAGGCAACTTACAGTCACCTTGTTGTTGTACTGCATGTACCAAGTGGTGCCTTGATTATCGTGTGGCAGATTAGAAGTGCCTCCCCACGCACACACAGGTGCAGATAACTGGGCTACTGGTAATTCCATCCACATGATGGATTGTGTTGCAGTCATCACCTGGTGCTGATTTCCAGCACTTGACCTTGGAGAAATGTCCCTCTTGCTATGCCATCCTCAATTGTCTTTAACCCATACTGTGCCTAGAGTCCATCAGTACCCTCCTGCAAAGTGCCTGTTCACCCCCAATTAAACAATCTCTGGAGATCTGCAGAGTCAGACCTTGTGATTCTCCCCCACCCCACCAAGTATTTCTCCCATTTGCAAAGTATCCACTCATCCCCTATATCCCTTCTGCAAAGTGCCTACTCAACCCGAAATAAGCAATCTCCAGAAATCTGCAAATGATATCCAGAGATCCTCTGGAGTCTCTCAACAACTACCCCACCGCCAATAAGCATCCCTCCTGCTTGGAAAGTGCCTGCTCATCCCCTCCCTTCTGCAAAGTGGCTGCTTACCCCCAAATAAACCATTTCTGGTAGTCCAGAATTCAAACTGCCCTTGACAAGCAACAGCAAACGCCTTTAAAAAAAAGAAAAGAAAAGTCTTCACTCCCTTCTCAGGAGGAGTGGTTAAAAGTCAGGTGAAAATCATACTGATCCATGGTGGCTGACTTAATGCTGGTCATCCAATAATACTTTTCATTGTGAGCAGACCAGACTGGTCAGCAGGCCACTATGGCCTCGAAATCTCCACCCTCCCTGGGGCCAAGAAAAGGTGAGGAGGACTTCCAAGGTTCAGTATTCTGCTCCACTATTCTCAGTTGCAGATGAGCTGCCTCACAGCCCTCTCAGTGGATTGGAACACAGCCATCCCAGGTGCCTTCCCAGCACCCAAGAACTGCAAAGAACACAAGCAATGCTCTGGTCTAATCATGAGCAGGGACTCTTATCAATCCCTGGTTCAGCCCAGAGACTTTGCCAGCTGTGCAGAGCAACTTCAGAATGAAAGGGTTTTCATGTAGATTTCTGTGGAAATGGCAACCAGGGATTTATCCCTGCCCAGTGCAGGGAGAAAATGAATGGGCTGAAAAAGAAATTCAAAGAGATAAACACCCAAAACAAATGGTCTGGAGTGGAGACACCCATCATGCCATTCTATGACAAGTTGGCGACAGTATTCTTTGACAGGAAAGATGTGACACCTGGAAGGTGGAATAGTTGTATACGCAGCATTGGAAGGGCACCAAAGTCAATAATTGATGTATCTGGGTGTGCAGCGTTTTTGTTATAGGCATGTCTTTCCAATATATGCTCCATTCTAAACCTTTCCTAGGGCCGCGGTGGCTTAGTGGTTAAGACGCTGAACTGCAGACCGGAAGGTCGGCAGGACAGCAGTTCGAGACCCGAGTGCCGTGTGACGGAGTGAGCTCCCGTCTTCAGTCCCAGCTCCTGCCAACCTAGCAGTTCGAAAGCAAGAAATTGCAAGTAGATAAATCGGTACCGCCTCGGCGGGAAAGGTGACAGCGTTCCGTGCACCTTGGTGTTCAGTCATGCCAGCCGCATGACCACGGAAGCGTCTTCGGACAGCGCTGGCTCTTCGGCTTAGAAACGGGGATGAGCACCGCACCCTAGAGTCGGACACGACTGGTTGGGGACACCTTTACCTTTACTTTTAAACCTTTCCTGCTTCTAGACACACCTCTAATAAAGTTGACACAATAAAGCATAAAGAGGAGCACTCTATTCTTTCATACAGACTAAAAATGGAGCAGTAGCTGTGCTTTTGAAAGCCACCTCAAGGTCAGTTCTTTGTATAAGAAAACATCTGTCCAGTGCAACAAAATTGCAAGAAAAGGACAGCAAAGTAGGTGTCTGTGAAGCATACAGGCAGTGCAGGATGTTGCCCATTTCCTCAGCTGGTGGTGAAGCAGCAGCAGCAGCAGCAACTGGGGAGATAACCAGAAGGCTGGGCCAGAAAGAGGAATGCACGAAGTGCAGCATTTATTCGGTCTGGGGAAAAGTCTGGTGCCTAAAACACAAAGGTGTGTTCCTTAGGACGAGCTTGGATTAGAAAGCATGATTGGGTGGGTATTCTTGTCTTTAGGACACCAGGATTAACTTGGAACTTTTCTCTATGCTTCCCCGCCTTCTCATACCACCTATGAACCCCATTATGTAGACCAGCAAGAATGTACAAGAGGCAGTACACGGTTCTTTGGAAAGAAAGTAAGGGTAGGGTGCCCACAGTGAAAGAGTGGCTGCCCTTTTTGCCATTCTGCAGTGCCACAACTCAGCAGAGGAGCAGCTTGAGCAGTGCTTGCTGTCCAGGACAACAGCCATAGAGCATTGTAGCATTGCTGTTTCACTGTTGCTGCCAAAAGGGCACATGCAGCCATAACCACCACTGTAACGGGAGAACGGCTGAGCACCAAGCTGTCCACCGCAATACAGCATTGGTATTTGTGGATAGCAGAAACTGTCTGGCTTTTGATGCTTGAAGTTGAAGAATGAGATGATGCCCGCTTCTGTGGTAGAAAAGACAGAAGAGCCACAGTGTAAATACAGGAGAACAGCACTTTTAATGACAGCGTAACATAGATGTCATGTAAAACGTGAGTGAACAAAATGTGGCAGTTCGAAAGTAAACACCTAGTGCAGAAACATCTTACGTCTCTGCTTTAAAACCCTCCTTAAAACCAGACTGCTTTTGATCTGAACCCTCAGAAGACATCTGAAGCAACATAATCAGCGCAGGATTTAGCCGAGAGTCAAGTTGCATCCAGAACCTCCCTCTCCTGTGCCGTCTTGTCTGGGTGAGCCTGCCCTGCCCTGGTCTGGAGCCAGTATCTTACCTGGCTTCAGTCTGTTAGGCCACACCCTTAGGTGTGGAAGGAGGATCTCCCAAGCCCGAAAACTTTAGGAGCTTTAGGAGAATTAAGCTTCCAGCACTGTTCTGCCTCTGCTTGGTCCCTTCAACCCATGAAGCCCCAGAAAGAATTCCAGAAGCCCTGATGCAGATCTCTAGGGAAATGACATTGCCCTCATCAGACAAAAGAATCCCATCAGCCCCGTATAAATGCTCAAACTCAAACTTAATACCAAGGTGGGGCAAATACCCCCCACCCCCAAGCCTTGGCAATCCAAAGCTCACAGAAGACTCTTGACTGTACTCTTTCCAAGATCCTGTTGCAGAACCCAGAGTCAGAGAGACCACGGAGTGAAGGAAAAAGAGATTCTTTATTTAACGCGCGGGCTTAAGGCTGGAATCGTTTCCAAAGAGCCAGAAGCCCCGATTTATATTAGTACATTGGTTTTATAGACTTTGTGACACATATGAAACGGCTCCTCCTCCCCCTCCCGCATGGGGTTGCAATCCTCAACATTTCTTCTCTTAGCACTATTGTTTATAATACAAGAACTGGGTTATAGGGTAGCCATGATAAGGAGAGAACAGAAGAGAACAGCAGAGAACAAGATATACAACTGTATGACCTTTGACAAGATAAGGAATTCCTGTGTCTCGTCAGCTTACAACAATATATTCAAGGGAGAAAGAGCTCAGCAAGAACATGAAGCATGAGACTGCATGAGGCTACTTAGTCTGACCCCTGATATGGCTGCTACATTCCCCCCTTAAATGCATAATTTCATTACAATTATAGCATTTCTGATAACTATACAAAGCTTTTTGTGACATACATATTACTTAGCCTCTTGTTGGGCTATTAGAGCATAGAGGGCAGCAGTTTTACTAGCTGAGACATAAAACAGATTGGTTAAACAGCGCATAAGACAAGGAACGCAGAGACATAACAGAACTTTTATGAACAATACTGGTAGAATTAGGATGAACAATGCTTTTAAGCTAGCTAAGATCTGGAAGCCAAGGGGTTAACTAATTGAGCTAATTGTTTTGTCTTATTGTTTTGTTAGCTACTATATTGTGCAGCTTGTTGATCTGTTCATCTACAGCATTGCCATTATCAGTTAAGTTAAAACAACAGAGGTTTTGGTGTGTCTCACAACTTAAATGATGAAGAAGGAAGAGGTAATCTATACCAGCTCTGTTTTCTAGAACTGCACCTTTTAGATCACGCAGCTTTTTATTTAATAAGGACAATGCTCGTGAGGTGGCATTTATGCATTTGGCTAAGCTGCAAGCTAACCGGTTGATTTCCAGACCATCAGCCAAGGCTAAACCTGGAACCTTAACTAGTGACATTGCTAAGGCCAATTTTTCCGAGTCAGAATATAACTGCACATGACTATTACAATTTTTAGTTAGTTGGAGTGCTCGAGGCTGCCGTTGACGGATTTTCTCGGGCTACAGGGGAAGAATTGGCACCAGTTCAATTGGCGGCTGAGGCAACATGGGTGGTTATCAGACAAGTTGGCAGGAATGAATGACCAAGTGCGGGAATTACATGTCTAAAACCATCCATGAGGCAAAAGTATGTGGGCATCATTAAAAGATATGTTTTGAATTTTATTTCAGTGGAAGGGGGCCAGGGATAGCTTTGTATTTTCTGGAAAAATTTTTGACAATTTAGCATTTGTGCACACGTAGCATTTGTTTCAGCAATGATGGGGGTGCGTAGAGTGAACTCTGTAGGGGGTAGGATCTTTGCAACCACGCCCCAATTAGCATTTTGGGAATAAGTTAAACTTACACCATAAACTCTTAACATGGTATCTTTTTGAATTTTCCCAGGATGTCTACAGACAGGTATTAAGCAAGAGCTAATAAGCCTGTTTGCAGGTATACCTCTTGGCAAACAAAAATGTTTTACTCTCGTGATGTTAGCCAGGTGAAGCCAGTAATTATCAGCAAATCACTGGGACAAACTTCTTTTTCCAGGGGCAGACCCCCCTTTTTGCACCTTATTAAGGAAACACAATGCAACACTACTAACACTACAACACGCATGTTTGATCTTCTTTGGGATCTGACCGTACGCTGGGCAGCTATTCACCTGGCAAGCTGCAGTAGGGTCTAGTCCCCTTCTTCAATTCTCCAGTTGCAGGTCTGACCGTACGCAGGGGGACAGTTTCCCGGTGTGTCCACAGTAAGGTCTAGCCTGAGTCTTCTTACTGCTTTTTCAGAATGATTTTTAAAGGATTTTCAGGATTTCTGTTTATAGTCTACTCTCCCCCTCTCGCTCTCTTGACTCGTGTCCAATTTATTTAGGGTTTAACTCTAGCTGCTTTCATAGCTGCGGGGGTGGAAAGTATGACAGTTCTGAGTTCTTTCCATCTGGGAGTCAAAGGGTTATTTTTTCCTCTTTAACTCATACTTTAACTCTTGGTTGGAACGGATGAGCTTCTGTGATGGGAATGGCTTATTTTTTTTAAGACAAAGCGATGCTGGGCTTGAAGAACTTTGTTTAGTGTTTGGACTTCTTGTTTAAGGCTAACGTTTGCTTGCTTTTGATGCTGCTCCAGTGTCAATCATGAAGTCAATGTCACTGCCCCTCACAGTCAATGTCACGGCCCCTCTCAAGCTGTCTCCCTCTTCGCCCATTCTGGCCTCTTTGGTTTTTTTTCCTTTGTGTATTTGATTTATTTTATTTGGGCATTCATGCCACTAATGTCCATCTTGTCCACACTGGGCACACTGGTTCTTTTTTTAAGAATCTTCTGCCTCTGCCGGGTCTTCTTTTCTTTTTTCGTTTATGTCTTTTTGGGCCTCTGGGTCGAGGGGGGTGTACTGGCGATAGGCATTTGAAAGATGCTCTAAGTACGCTCTGGGGCCTCGGTGGCACCTTGCAGCACTTTAGACACTTTGGTCATATTAATTGACTTCTTTATACCTGCCTTTCATGGCTTCTAACAGCAGGGTTTGATACTGGGTGAGGCGCTCTAGCCCAACTTGTGTTTTGGGATTCCAGCAGGGGGGGGTTACTTACAAGGAGACTTTATTGGGTAACTTACAGCACACAGGCGTACTTAATTTTTGGATCAGACAGCTTCTCTGAACCACGAGCTATTGCACTAAATGGGTTTTTATACTATACATGTTACCCATAACACTAGCAAGCATTTTCAGCATAGGCTAGAAGTGTTTGGTTCTCAGGCACAGCTTCCTGTAAACAACTTCGCTTCCCAAAGTGCTTGATAACACTTTTTATTTATTAGTATGGGAAGACAAATTTTTTCTCTTTCTTTTGCTTTCTTTTTCTTTGCTGATCTGCCTGTATTGCAGATCATGTTTCAAACTTTTTATATAAAACTTTCTGCTCCATGCACCAGCCTTGTCTCTTTATTTGTCTTTTTCAAGTTAAACTTACTTAAACTTTTCTGCCTTACACTAGTCCCACTGACACACATTTGGGATAGGCTCTTCTTCTCCTTCTAGTTACATTTTCTTCATTTTAAAGAACTATTACATTATTGTGGCTACTTTATCCCAGGTAATAAGCTCCAGGCACAATCAGCTGCTTTTAATTTACCATGGGGGCAACTATGGCCACGCTTCTTTTTTACAAATGTTTTTTCTTTGCCTTTTGCCTTTTCTTTTTCTCTCTTCTCTATCTGTCTTCTACTTTCTCTATTCCTTCTTTTCTACTTGCTTTTGTCTTTTCTCTTCGTTATCCATTGGGAACCACACTTAGTATCATTTGGAGTTGCAACTAACACTAATCTGCAAATATCACATATACTTTATGATATCTAAGAAATCATAAAATATATACAACAAACTTTTTCTGCAATTTAACACAATGAATGGAAAACACTTCTTGCATGGTAAGGCATGATGGAGCAGATCCAGCAATCATACTGGTCTTCTGGCTGAAAGCTCAGGGCCCATTAAAATCAAGGGACGGGCATACCCACACACGCAGAGTTCTAGGTCACCATTTTTGCATCGGCAACTCTATGCTGCATGAGTTCTGGCAGAAGGAAATCTAAAAGTTATAGATCAAACTCAGCCTGCTGTACACTGAGCTGACTACAAACATAGACACACGGTCCACAGCGATGAGAGTTCAAGTTTATCAAAAGCTTCATAGCACTTGTCCATGGCAAGTTTGTGACAATTTAAAATTTTAGTTCATGTGCAGAGTGTCTCTAAAAAGCCCAGATGATGATGGAGGCAAACAGTGAAGGCTCTGGGCAATGAAGATGCGATGTTTCCAGCAAAGGCTCTCTACTTTTGCATCAGTTTAAAAAGGGAAAGTGTGGCCCTACACCCCTTTTGACAGACAAGGGCCTTTAACTTTTTAGCAAGGCCTCTGTCTAAACAGAGCGGCACAGCTCAGCTCTCTAGCCGTGACACTTTAACCTGGGCAACTCCTTTGTAAATTTTATTTTACTTCTGTCAGGTTCTCTCACAGACATTTTAAAAACTTACTCTTTTTTTTTCTTTTCTAACCTGGTACACAAAAGCACTGAAACACTGAGTGCCGAAACTCAGGACGCTGGGGGTGATGGGCATCGCTTTATACTTGCATTTTTCAGGCAGCCATTAATCTTCGGGGAGGCAGTGGGGTGATTTGCAGGACTTCAAAGGCAAGCTTCTCAGTTTGTTTGTATTTGTAAATCCCAAGCTTAAAACAGGACACGATGAGGTACAGGGCAGCTAAATTCTTGCTTTGGCACGGGCAACAAATAACTCGGGTCAGCTTTCTTCGCTGGGGTCTCAAACAGGAAAACAGTCTTAATTTAAAGTTGTAACATCACTGACAGCGTCAGCCAGCCAGCTACACAGATCTCATTGTTTTTTAAGACAGTTGCTCCAATATCTTCTTTTCTTCTCAATCAGGTTGGGTCTCCCAGCTTACACAGTTTATTGCAGCTTTCAGGAGCATGGCAGTAGCATGATTTTGGCTTGGCCAGGAACATGCTGTCTGGTTTCTCGGTCTCTTTAGCACACACACTTAGGCAGTGTAACACTGGACACTCAAATCAGTGAGATTTCTTCATTGCAGGGAATCCCACGGCAAAAGCTTAATGGTTACGCTCTTCAGAAATCATATAGCTGATGGTCAGTAGCTACAGGCTCTATGCAATTTTAACACAGTTCAAAGCTAAACACGGTTACCTTGACAGAGATCTTCAACGTGGTCTTTCCGCTTCATTCTGCTTTGGGACAGTCTTATGGCACACTTTTCACTCGAAGAGGGGTCTAGCCTGTGCTCTGGGGGCTGATTCTTCACCTTTATTTTCTATTTTGCCTTCATCTTCTGGGTCTTCATTTTCAGTTTCCATTTCTTAGGGATTTCATCTCAATTAGGCGAGGTGATGATGTTGCACAACTCAGAACGTTGTGGGCAATTTTCCTGCCCCCCCTCTCTCGGCGCGCTAGGCTAACAGCTACTTCTTCGGCCTTACACTCTCACGCTCCCACGCTTTCTTAAAAGCCAGACTGTCCTGCAACATTTTTCTAATTAACAGCCTCAGATCTTGTTTTTTTTCCTCTCAGCTCGACCTTGAGCTTTTTGCTGTTTTCTCTTTCTATTCTGAATCTTTTTAAAAAAACCTTTTTCCTTCTTTGTTTGACATACATCTCAAGGGGGTGCAAGGTTTGCTTCCCCCACCACCCATAGCCTCCCTCCTAAATTGAAGACAGACACAATTAGGGAATGGGAATTGGTCAGTGAGTAAGGGGTCTCACTGGCCGACACAAGAGGATTTTTCACACCACGCACTTTGCTACTGGCCTGGGCACCCGGACGGTCAACGGTATGCGTCAGAAACCGCAGTAGCCACTCACACAATCATCAATCTCTCCACTACATCCATATGTCCCTGCCACCCACTTTTCCCACTTTTTACCAGAGCGGAAAACGGCTTCCCCAGCTTCCTCAGCTTCCTACTGAGTACTGGCGTGCTAGGTACTGGCGCCCACTCGGGGGTGTGATCAGGCCCCCCTTCTACCCGCAAGGAGTAGGTTCTTTTGTATACGTATACCACCAACACTGACCTTCTTCATAAGGCGGGGCCCTCTTTTTTTCTGCCCAGTGGCCTTTCTCCCTAAAGGCGGGGCCCTCTTTTTCCCATATACTTGCCTTTCTCTTGAAGGCTTCCAATGTGGGTTTCAACTCAATTGCAGCTGCGATATAGGCAGGGCTCAAGTTCCTTCCTCCGCTTCCCAAGGTTCTCTTGCTGCTCGCTGCCGTTTGGGCGATCCCGGTGCAGGCTTTCTCCCATTCACTCGACAAAAAGGTCGGTGGCGCCAAGAAAGGGAGGCATGCGCCGAGCTCGTCCTCCTGGTGCGGCGATCAAGAGCAGGCAACTGCCACCTGTCTGGCTCAGAGCCTGCCACATCCGAGTCACGGCACCATTTATGTTGCAGAACCCAGAGTCAGAGAGACCACGGAGTGAAGGAAAAAGAGATTCTTTATTTAACGCGCGGGCTTAAGGCTGGAATCGTTTCCAAAGAGCCAGAAGCCCCGATTTATATTAGTACATTGGTTTTATAGACTTTGTGACACATATGAAACGGCTCCTCCTCCCCCTCCCGCATGGGGTTGCAATCCTCAACATTTCTTCTCTTAGCACTATTGTTTATAATACAAGAACTGGGTTATAGGGTAGCCATGATAAGGAGAGAACAGAAGAGAACAGCAGAGAACAAGATATACAACTGTATGACCTTTGACAAGATAAGGAATTCCTGTGTCTCGTCAGCTTACAACAATATATTCAAGGGAGAAAGAGCTCAGCAAGAACATGAAGCATGAGACTGCATGAGGCTACTTAGTCTGACCCCTGATATGGCTGCTACAATCCTAGGGTCATCCTCCACACCCTCCTAGGCAATAGCTCAGGCCAGATCATGTAACTGCCCACATCATTTGAATACACTTTAGATCGTCCAGGGACTACAAAATAATCTTGAGTGCCCCACACTGCCTCAGTCTGAACCCACAAACAAGTCATGCAGGTAGTGGGCAGTTGAAGTCGAGCCAGTGCATTGCCGTGGGGCCCACTTGAGGGATGTGCTGGAGCGCCCAAAGGCTGCACAGGACACAGATCAGGAGGATGCAGTCTAAATCACAGGACCCTCAAAAATGGGAGCCCAAGAGCTCAAAAACATCCAGGTGAATGTACAGGAGGCAACTCGATGTCACATTTTCCCACAATGCTGCATCATACATATGGTGGTGTTAAACAAAATGTAATGGACCATACAGAGATGGGCTGGAATGGCATAACTGACTGAACCATTCAAATTTATGGGCATGGTGTACTCTTTCCTGCTTTAAAGAAGAAAATCTGTTGCCCTAGCAAAAGAAATGTTTGAAAACTATTGTACCAATTTTAAGTTATGGAGTGGGGAAAAGGATGTCTATGCTGCTTGAATTTTGTGGAATGAGTGCCTGGACATGAATGCGATGTTGCTTGAAAATAAAGTTTATGAGAAATAGATGGAATACTTGCCTGTGCATGTGGAATAGTACAAGCATGAGCAAAGTAACCTTATAATCATTATTTCAATGGCCTGTTTGTGGCAAATGCATCCATCTATAGATGGCAATGATCTGACCCAGCTATCTCTGATGCTTGCATCCACCCTAGAAATGAGAACAGGCACAGGCACATAGGAGTTCCAGCAAAACAACAACGTAGCAATGGATAGCCAACACTAGCTGCCTCTTAATACCTGGATCATACATAAGGACATAGCACCTTTTGGAGGATCAGGCCCCTGGAGAGGTACCCCAAACCTACCTAGCTAAAAATAAAATTTTGGCTCTTTTGAGTGCAGCTGTAGCAACAGTGAATGTAGGTGGAATGTATTTTCCTCAGTATGAAGGCCTGTATAACTCAAGTTGTCATGGGGGAGTCTACATGGAAACAGAAGGAGAAGCGCTTCCAATATTATCCAGATTTTCATGAAATCGCTTTTGGTCCATCCCAGGCACATGAAGCAAAAAATGCAGAGTAAACGCTACCCTAAAACCTGCATTTTACAGGTCAAACTGCTCTTTAATCAGCCTTACTTTGCAGTTGGATGGGCGGAGTCCCACTAGTAGAAGTGATCAGCTCCACCGATGCTGCTCAGCCAGTGAGGGAGGCCTGCTCCCGCCCCTCTCCATGCTCCACTCCTCAGGGAAGTTTAATGGGAGAGATGAGTAATGTCGGATAGTTCACCCTACACCTCTCCCCCTGGCATCCACCAACTGTGAACCAGCAATATTGAAGCCTGGAGACAGACTGACAGGCGGGCAGACAGGAGGCGCCTTGGCCCTGCACAGAAGGTAAGGGCTGGAATTGCCTCCCTCTGCTAGCACTCTGGAGTCAGCAGCGGCTGCTGTGGCTGCCTCTGCTTCTCTGACCCGAACTAAGCCTCCTCTTCTTCCCCACAAACACACAGGAAAATCACACACACAAGGACTATTCTGAAGGGGAGACATGCATGAATCAGAGGCTGCTATCTGTGAATGGAAAAATCAAACTGCTGCGTTACTCTGAAGGGGCAACTCAGTGCGATTCCATGGTTGGTGAAGTTTGTTCCCAGCCCTGTCCATGCTCCCTTGCTGGGCTGCCCTTTCTACTTCTCTTCTGGGTATTCCTTAGTTGTAGGTATATCGCACGACTGTGAAGTTGCAGGTGTATCACAGCAACACGACCGCAAAATACTGCGGCTGCAGGCTCCTGCAACTGGCTGCCCTTTCTCCTTCAGCTCTGTGTACTCTTTATTGAGCACTACATATAAATGGGCTACTCCACTATTGTGAATGAAACAGGGCTACTGCTATTATGAATGGGAGGGATGTACGAAAGTCACTTACCTGTTTGCGGATTATGTTGATGGTGGGGGGGGGAGGTGTTCTGTCCCTCCCCCCGGAATCCTCGCCGGGGGGGAGGTGCTCCGTTCCTCCCCACCGGATTCCTCCGCGGCCGATTGTGCTCCGCGGCAGCTCCGCGGAGCAGCCGGCCAGGCCCAGCAGGCCAGAGCCGTCTGCAGCCGGATTTCTGGCCGCGGAGGGCTCTGGGTAAAAAACAAAAAACAAAACCACGTACGCAAATGGCAGCGGCTACAGCTGCTACCATTTGCGTTCCTTATTTTTTCCCCCTTAATCTACGTAAATATTTACGTAGACTATAACGGTGAAAATAAAGGGGAACGCAAATAGCGTAGCGGGTGCTATTTGCATCCCTTTTTGATTTGAATCCAAAAGGGACGCAAATAGCGCCCGCTACGCTATTTGCGTTCCCCTTTATTTTCGCCGTCATAGTCTATGTAAATATTTACGTAGGTTAAGATGGCAAAAAGAAGGAACGCAAATGGTGGCGGCCGTAGCCGCCGCCATTTGCATACGCATTTTGTTTTTGTTTTTAACCCACCCAGCCATGATAGGCTACGTAAAGATTTACATAGCCTATCACGTCGTGTTTTTTTTTTTTTTTTTACCTAGTCATGATAGGCTACATAAATCTTTACATAGCCTATCACGTCTTTCTTTTTCTTTTTTTTCCTTTTTACAAGAGTGGAAATGGTGGCGATGGCAGCCGGTTGGAAGACCAGCCGCCAAAGCCGCCGCTGGAGCTGCCGCTGCCCAGAAGATCCACCCCAGGTGAGTCTCCTCCCAGGGGGGATCCACGGGGTGGTGGGGGGGTGGCAGGCCGTTCCGCCACAGAGTTTGGGGGCACTGGCATTCGGCCTCACCGTGATCCGTGGTAGAATTCTCTGCCATCCCTAGGGACGCTACTTATTGTGAAAGCAGCCCTACTGCAAATGGGGAAAAAGAGGGGAGGGGGCAGAGAAGGGGCCGCCTCACCCCTTGATCACATCACTTGCAGGTCACAGCCAGGCCACAGAGGCACACTCACAGAATCATAGAATCATAGAATAGTAGGGTTGGAAGGGGCCTACAAGGCCATCGAGTACAACCCCCTGCTCAGTGCAGGAATCCAAGTCAGAGCATCC
Organism: Heloderma suspectum; assembly: GCF_057233095.1. Classification (NCBI taxonomy): domain Eukaryota; kingdom Metazoa; phylum Chordata; class Lepidosauria; order Squamata; family Helodermatidae; genus Heloderma; species Heloderma suspectum. Next base: position 124,961,451 of record NC_139462.1, on the reverse strand, counting down.
CTGACAGATGGCTGTCCAGCCTCATCTTGAAGGCCTCCAGTGTGGGAGAGCCCACCACCTCCCTATGGAATTGGTTCCATTTTTGTAATGCTCTAACAGTCAGGAAGTTTTTCCTGATGTTTAGCCGGAATCTGGCTTCCTGTCACTTCAGCCCATTATTCCGTGTCCTGCACTCTGGGATGATCGAGAAGAGATCCTGGCCTTCCTCTCTGTGACAACCTTTCAAGTACTTGAAGAGCGCTATCATATCTCCCCTCAGTCTTCTCAAGGATAAACATGCCCAGTTCTTTCCATCTGTCTTCATAGTGCTTTGTTTCCAGTCCCCTGATCATCTTTGTTGCCCTCCTCTGAACCCTCTCCAGTTTGTCTGCATCCTTCTATAAATGTGGTGCCCAGAACTGGACACAGTACTCCAGATGAGGCCTAACCAGTGCTGAGTAGAGGGGAACGAGTACTTCCCGGGATTTGGAAGCTATGCTTCTATTAATGCAGCCCAAAAGAGCATGTGCCTTTTTTGCAGCCATATCACATTGGTGGCCCATATTCAGCTTGCGATCTACAACAATTCCACGATCCTTCTCGCTTGTAGTGTGGTTGAGCCACGTATCCCCCATCTTGTAACTGTGCATTTGGTTTCTTTTTCCTAGGTGCAGAACTTCACATTGATCCCTATTAAATGTCATTCTGTTGTTTTCTGCCCAGCGCTCCAGTCTATCAAGATCACTTTGAATTGTTTTTGTCTTCCAAAGTATTAGCTATCCTGCCCAATTTTGTGTCATCTGAGGATTTAATGCAGGGGAATGGAGCACACTGCCATGGAACTCTGGAGCTACATTTAAGAAAAACAACAGAGTAAAAGGACTTTCCAAAAATGCGCATTTTCAGGACGGATGCTGCGCAATGGTGGCAGATTGGCAACAGCGTCAAACAACCCCAGTGTGCTCTACCACTGCATTAAATCGGCCCATGATCAGAACAATTCCTGGTGTTATTTTGGTTTGGTTTCTGTTTCCCCCTGCAGGGGTGGGGAAACAATTCAGATGGTCTTCCCCTGGAGACTAATGGAACCTGATGGATTCCTGAATGTTTTGGGAGGGGGGGTGGTCCCAGTGGATAGAAGTGATGATCCTGCCAGGACTGTGGTCTTGCTTTGAGTTTGAAATAGCAAGATGAAACAGGCCATCGATACGATAGCTTCTGCGTGTCCTCTCCAGCAGTGTAAGAGCCTATTCTGCTCTTTGGCATTCCAGGGAGCTGTGCGATGAAATGGGCTGGACAATGGCTACAGCACAGGGTGATGGACATCAGGTTGTGTAGTCGATCATACATGAGTGAGAGCACATGATCATGCCTACTTCTTGGGGGTGAGGGCAGCAAAAGAGGCTCATGTCACCACCTCCATCATGTCTTCAAGTAGGGATTCAGTGCAGCTTTCTAAGGAGATCTGGGGGCTGCTAACACCTGCTCCAGTAAATGGAGCCTTAGCCCCATCAGAAGCCCTCTGTGACTCTTTTGCCAGGCACTTTGAGGACAACATTGCCTGTCTCTGCAGCAACTTGATGCCACATTTACTTAGGGATGGCGGACAAATCCGCCACGGACTCCACTGAGGCCAGATTCTTTCGAATCCAGCCCCCCGAGTCCGCAACAGAATGGACTGCTCCCCCCGCCACCCCGCGAAGGCCGGTCGGGATGGACCCTACCTGGCGGCGGCTGGTCTGGGTCCGTCATCTTCATTCCGCAGCCGGGCTGCGGACGTGAATGGCATCCGGCGTAGTGGACGCCATTTGCATCCCTGCCCTTGGCCGTGATAGGCTACGTAAATATTTAAGTAGCCTATCACGGCCAAGGGCAGGGACACAAATGGCGTCCACTACGCCATTTGCGTCCCTGCTCTTTGCCGTGATAGGCTACGTAAATATTTACGTAGCCTATCATGGCCAAGGGCAGGGACACAAATGACATCCGCTACGCCGGATGCCATTTGCGTGGAAGCAGCCAGAAGTCCAGCTGCGGACGGGCCTGGACAGCGGCTCCGCAGACTCACCGTGGAGCAGAGCTGGCCAGGGAGGATTCCGGGGGGAGGGATGGATCACTTCCCCCCCCCATGGACCCCTTCAGCAGATGGGTAAATAAGTTTAGTACACCCCTACATTTACTGCAGCTCCAATTGAGATGTTCAGTGCTGCCTCTAACCTTATATTTACTCAGTTTCAGTTTCTGCAGCTTGAGGATGTGGACAAGGTGTTTGCATGTATATGCTCAACCATGTGCTCTCTCAATCCTTGTGCCTCTTGGCCAATTAAAGTTATCTGAGGAGGTTTGGCCAGGAGGGTCCAGGGTGTGGTGAGGGCATCTTTTGGGGAAGGGCTGATACCTGCCACCTTGAAAGAGGCAATGCTGAAACTGCTTAAGAAGCCCTCCCTGGACAGTACGGTACTTGACAACTACCGCCTTGTCACAAATAAGTCATTTTTGAGAGAGTTATGGTGGGGCAATTGAAGATATTCTTAGAAGACACCATGTATCTGGACCCATTTCAGACTGGGTTTGGGCCCTGTTTGGGGACTGAATTGGCCTTGGTCACATTGACCAAGTAGAGGAATGGGTGGGGGACAGAGTACTACACTGTTGCTCTTGCTGGATCTTTCCATGGCTTTTGATAAAATTTACTAGGGTATTCTCCTGGATACTTCATGCGAAGGGTATTGGAGGCACTGTTCTTCAGTGGTCTTTGCCCTATCTACAGGGCCTATTTCAGAGAGTGGCACTGGGGGAGTGTTCATTGGTCCCTTGGTGCTTATGCTATGGGGAGCATAGGGCACTATCTCCCCCCAGTGCTATTTAACAACTATATGAAGCTGTTGGGAGCATCATTAGGGGATTTGGAGTCAGGCGCCATCAATATGCTGATGACACCCAGCTCTATTTCTCTGTAACATCTGAATCCCGCCTGCCTGGTGGAGTCTGTCTGGTTCAGCTGCCTGATGAATCACATGGTGGTGGTCCTGAACCACTTTGGCACTAGGAAAGGGTGTACATGCTGACAATGGAAACCATGTGTGCAACCCTAGGGTGAAGGCTACCACACCAGCATGAGGTGGCATGTTCTGTTGCTGGAGGAGATAAACAGGGCCCATGAGAAGAAGTAGGTGCACCCACCCATACTATACAATAGGGCCATGCACGGACCCACCCACCCCGCTTCACATCGGACCAATTCAAACCCCATCCACTTCGACTCGGATCCGAATCCGAAGTGAGATTCAGATATCTGAATCACTCGTTTTTGGCGTTTTCCCATTGACTTGCATGGGAAAACACAAATGGCCTTTGCCAGGGGGCTCATAGACCCTCTTCTGGGAGAAGACTGAGCCAAGGTAGGAATTGAGCACCTCTGCCTTTTCCTTGTCATCTGTTATCGTTTTGCCATCCTTATTTAATAGCTGAACCACCATTTCTTTACTCTGTCTTTTACTATGCACATATATGAAGAAAGCCTTTTTGTTGCTTTTAGCATCCCTCCCTAAGCTCAGCTCGTTCTCAGCTTTAGCCTTCCTTTAGCCATCCATGCAGTTCTGTGCTACCTGCCTGTACTTTTTCTTTGCAGCTTGGCCTTCCTTCTATGTGTCCTTTTTTGCTTTCAAGTAATCTCTAAGCTTTTTGTGAAGCCACATTGACTTCTTCTGTTGTCTTCCACCTTTTTTTCTGGTTGGAATTGTTTGTAATTGTGCCTTGAGAATTTCCTTTTTTAAAAACTGCCACCCATCTTGGACTCATTACAGTCGCTTGCCATGGGACCTTACTGATCATTGTTCTGAGTTTATTAAAATTGGCTTTCCTAAAATCCAGGGTACGCGTTTGGCTACACTTGGCTTTTGCTTCTTTTAGAACCAAGAACTCAAGTATAACACGATCGCTTTCCTCCAGAATTCCTGTAACTGCTACTTGATCCACTAAGTCATCTCTGTTGGTTAGGATCAAGTCAAGGATAGCCGATCCTTTAGTTCCTTCCTCTACTTTCTGTAGGAGGAAGTTATCAGCAACACAAGTCAGGAATTTCTTGGAGGGGCCATGCTATGTTTTGCAGAATTTGTCTCCCAACAAATATCGGGGAAATTGAAGTCTCCCATTACTACTACATCTTGCTTTCTTGAAACATTGGCTATCTGCTTTTCAAAAGGTTCATCCTCGTCTTCTCCTTGAGTGGGTGGCCGGTAGTAGACTCCGACTGCCATGTTCCTTTTATTCTTTGCTCCATTTATTTTGATCCAGGTGCTCTCGATGGGGCTACCAAGCTCATCCTCCTGTATTTGTGTGCAGAGATATTTTTCACATATTTTTCATATGTACATATATTTCATATGTACATATATATACATACATATATGTATTTTTCACATATAGTGCAACCCCACCTCCCTTTCTGTTCCTTCTGAACAAGTTATATCCTTCAATTGCTGTATTCCAGTCATAGGAGTCATCCCACCAAGTCTCAGTTACACCTATCAAGTCAAAATTTCCCTCCCGTATTAAGAGTTCAAGTTCACTCTGTTTGTTTCCCATACTCTGGGCATTAGTATATAGACATCGAAGACCATGTGCTTCATGGTCTGGCTTTCTTCCTACATGTTTCTGAAGACTATTATTGGGTGGTATTAGAGCTGTTGTTGTGTCTGTTGTGGTGCATGAGCTTTCTCTCTGTTTTTAGAGGGGGATTGATGAAAGAAAATGTAATTTCTGATACTTCCCCAGTGTATTTCTTAATATAAGCGTTGCCCTTATTTTTGCCGTAGTCTACGTAAATCTTTACGTATACTACAGGGACCAAATAAGGAACGCGAATGGCGGCTCCCTATGGGGGCCGCCATTAGTTGTACGCGTTTTTTGTTTTTTTAAGTCACCCGTGATAGGCTATGTGACGATTAACGTAGCCTATCACGGCTGACTTTGCAAATCTAGCCGTGATAGGCTACGTTAATCGTTACGTAGCCTATCACAGGGGCGTGTTGTTGTTTTTTTTACTTTGCTTGTAATGGCAGCGGCGGCAGCCAGTCGAAAGACTGGCTGCCGCCCCCACCCCTGACGAAGACCCGACGAACCGCCGCCGGGACCCGCCGCCGGGAGGGACATTCGTGAAAGGTAAGTCCCATCCCGGGGGGGGGCGGGGGGCGGGGGGGCGGAGAATTTCTCCCCGAACAACCTTTGGAGGACCGAATGCGTTGGCGCTCGGCCCCCCGAAGTTTCAGGGAGAAATTCTCCCCCATCCCTAAGATCTTCCACAGAGCCAGTTGGCAAGAGTGGCCAAACACTCTGCTGCCACTCTGCTCCTCTTGAGTGATTTCTGTTCCCAAGATCTGCCTTGCCACAGATTGCGCTACTGCTGCTGTTCTATCACCTTCACCACCTGACTCCTCCCTCCCCCCTCCTTTGGCGATGCACCAAAGTCCGAAAGTTGCTTTCACGTGCACTGGTTTGTAATTGGTGGAGTGACCTTGAGCAAAGTTGATTTCCTACTACATTCAACTGCGTCTCCAACTCCAAAGCATTCCCCCACACACACCTCACATGGTTCCCAAACAATTTCATCACCAGTTAAATCCTCACCTTTCTATGGAAAAGCTAAGTCACACAATTATCCAGTAGTGCATCTTGTGCCTCCTCCTAAAGGGAACCCGTATCTTAAATTTCATCCCCTTCCTGCAAACTTTCAAGGAGTTGAAACCCCGCCCCCCCTTTGGCTGGAATGTTCCCATGGGTAGATTCAAGACAGTATTAAGCAAGCCAGATAAGCTGCTTTGTATAGCAGTGCAAAGTTTCTTTTTATTTCTTTTTATTTCTTTTTATTCTCTGTTGCTGTTTAGTTGCTGATGAGGGGGGAGCCATCAAAGGCTTGGAAATTGGGGTGACAGGTAAGGAATAAGGACTGGGGAAAAGGGGTAGGAGCGGGAAGGGAAGGGAAGCAAATGGGGCAGCAGGTAAGGATTGACATGGCGGGGCAACGGGGGGACTGGCAGAGGCAGAAGAAGATGCCCATAGCTCGAAGCAGATGAACTGGAGACAGGCTGCTGACGTAGCGGCAGCGCAAGGGACGGCGGGACATGTTTCCACCACAGTGGAAGGTGGGCTTCCTGGCCAGCCAAGAGGGAGGACTACAGGAGGACGGGTAAGGGGGGAAATAAACCACACTGCTGAGCTTGTTTGCCTGATCACCTCACAGGAGCACAGTAGGTTGTTTGCAAACACCCCACTCTGCGTAGCTTATCAGCCACCATAGCTAAGCATGACATGTGAACAGGCCCTATGGCTCCACCCTTCCCCTCTCTCCCAACCCACAAGAGAAAGGAAGAAAGGCATGACAGAGATAGGGAAGCTTCTTACCATGAATTCCTGTTTCCTGTATCTTCTGAAGGGCATTCTGTGACGTTCAGGCCAGCCCCTCCCACCGGACGACAGGCAGGGTCCAATCTAACAATCCTGTCTGGGGGAGGGCTACCCTGCCTGTCCTGACTGGACTGGAAAAGCCAAAGCCCCTCGACCCCTTGCTCCCAGTAGGAGAAACAGTCTAACTGCTCAAGAAAGAAATAAGAAACAAACCAAACAAGTGCAAGAGCACCAATACTAATCCCCTCCCAAGAAACTCAAGTGACTCACTGAACTGGAATGGAGCAGCCAGGATGCCTAACGACCATCCCCACATGTGCAGCAGAGGCAGAAACCTATAAGGGAGCAGAAGTATGCTGGCTAGTCAGTGGTGGGTAAAATGCCCTCCAGAAGATGCAGAAAACAGGATTTCACAGTAAGAAACTTCCCTTTCTCCTGTATCTTCTGGAGGGCATTCCATGACCTTCAGGATGTACCAAAGCAGTCTCTCTCAGGGTGGGAAGGGTGTACGTATCATTGAATATGCACCCTCTGCAAAACCCTTCTGCCAAAGGCAACATTTGCTGAAGAAAAAACATCAATTTTATAATGTTTGGCAAAGGTGTGCTGAGAGGCCCATGTGGCCGCCTTGCAGATCTCCTCCACTGAGGCAGTGCCACAGAACGCAGCTGTCTTCAAACAGAGTGTGATGTTACCCCTAATGGAGATTTTCCCAGAGATTGGTAGGCCAAGGCATTCCCTTAACTACCTGGTTATAGTAGATGCTGAGACCTTCTTACCCAAAGTACTGTCTTGGTGAGAAACAAACATCTGCCAGATGGCAGCCCTTCTGTCCAGGTAAAAGCAGAGGGCCCTGCACACATCCAGTTTATTCCAGGCCTTCTCCTGAGGATGGACTGGCTTGGGGCAGAAGGAAGGCAAAACAACCTCCTCCTGATGATGAAAAACAGAATTAACCTTAGGCAAAAAGGAAGGATCTGTCCTAAGTACCACCTTGTCCTGTTAGAATACACAAAGTTGGGCGTCAGGGGACAGTGCCCCCAACTCAGAGACTTATCTGGCTGAAGTGATGGCCACCAGGAAGACGGTCTTGATAGTCAGAATCTTAAAAGGACAAGTGGCCAAAGGTTCAAAGGGTGGCCCCACCAGAGCCTTCAGGGCCCAATTCAGGTTCCACATGGGAAATCTGTGAAACACTGGAGGATTAATGAGAGCCACCCCACTCAGAAATGTCTTCACGTGGGGATGGTTAGCAAATGACCTGTCCCATACTACTCAAAACACTGCTCAAGGCTGCCACCTGGCATTTAAGTGTGCTAATACTGAGCCCTTTCAGCAGTCCTGCCTGAAGGAACTCCAGAACTGCTGACAAATCTGCCTCCTCCAGAATTCTGCCTGAGACTCAACACCAAGAAACCAAGGCCCTCCAGGTATTATTGTACACCCTATTAGTAGAATTGCACCGAGAGGCCAAAAGGGTGTTCAGGACCTCATCTGAGTATCCAAGGTGGCCAAGCCGCCTCTGTTCAATCTCCAGGCATTCAGCTAAAACATATCCAGCCAAGGGTGCACCAAAGGGTCCTGGGGGAGGAGATCCCTGTGAACAGGGAGGCGCCAGCTCCTCTGAACTGACTGGTTCACCACACCTGGGAACCATGGTCTCCGTGACAATGGGGAGCCACCAGAATCACCTCAGCTGCTAACTGTCGAACTCGCTGGATGACATGTCGAATCAGAGGGAGTGGAGGGAATGCATGCAACCGCCCCTTGGGCCATGGGCTGGTCAGCACCCATTCCTGCTGCCCCTGCACAAGAATTTATTGACATGAAGTGAGGCACGTGGGCATTTTCTGGTGTGGTGACAAGATCCATTGAGGGCTGTCTGAAGCATCTGGCCAGTTGTGAGAACAGCGGGGGGTGTAATCTCCACACAGCATCCTGAATCTTCTGCCTGTCTGCAATCGTGCTGTCTGTCCCTGCAAGATGGACTGCCAAGAGAGACAGAAGATTCTCTTCTGCCCAGTTCAGGAACTCCAAGGCCTCCTTGTTTAGCCTTCCTAATCTTATGACTCCTTGTTTGTTTAAATAAGCTTTGGCCAACACATTGTCTGTTCTGATCAGCACCTGGTTGCCACTGATCATGGCTTGGAAGTGGTGAAGCGCCAATTTTAGAGCTCTCCGTTTGAGAAGATTGATGCTGAGCCAGGACTCCTCTGCAGACCACACCCCTTGGGTGACCAGGTTGTCCAGGTGAGCCCCCCATCCCATCAAGTCAGCATCTGTTGTGATGACTATCCAAATTGGACTTGCCAGGCTGACTCCTGTGGACAGCCTGTGAGGGGTCAGCCACCATGTCCAAGACTCTTGAAAAGCTTTTGGAAGGGATAGCTGTAGGCTGGACCTGTTGGCAATCACCTCTTGCCATGGGAGCAAAAGGCTGTGTAGCTGCCTGCTGTGTAGGTGTGACCACACCACCAGGTCTTGACAAGACCCATCAGACAGGCCAGAGACTGTAGATCCACCTGCGTGGATCCCTGAACTGTGCAAATGACCAGAAGGATACTGTGCTGCTGTTCCTTGGTGAGAAACATCTGAAACCATTTGGTGTCCAGGATCACTCCCAAATGTTCTAAGGACTGCATTGGAACCAAGGAGCTTTTCTCCTGATTCACCACAAATCTGTGGCTGCTGAGACATTCCAATGTTGCCTGGACATCCTCCATCCCTTTCTCCCAGGAGGGAGACTTGATGAGGATGTCATCCAGGTAAATGTATAGGTAGGGCTATAGGTAGATACCCCTCATCCATATATGGGCCACAAGGGCCACCCACATTTTGGTGAAAACTCTGGGGGCTGATGTCAGACCAAATGGGATTGCCCTGTACTAGAAATATCTGCCTCCGTAGATGAACCTCAGGGACCTACAATGGCAGGATCAGATGGGCACATACCAGGGATGGCGGAGAATTTCTCCACGAATCTTTGGGAGGCCGAGTGCAGACGCATTCGGCCCCCCGAAAGTGTTGGGGAAATTCTCCGCCGCCGCCCCCACCCCGGGATGGGACTTACCTTTGGCGAATGTCCCTCTCGGCGGCGTGTCCTGGTGGCGTTTCGGCGGCGTTTCGGCAGGGGCGGGGGCGGCGGCCGGTCTCCCGACCGGCTGCCGCCACCGCCAGTACAAAATAAAAAAGTACAGTAAAAAAACAACAACACACACCCGTGATAGGCTACGTGACAATTTACGTAGCCTATCATGGCTAGATTTCCAAAGTCAGCCGTGATAGGCTACGTAAATCGTCACGTAGCCTATCACGGGTGACTCTGGGGGGGGGGAAGCGCATACGCAAATGGCGCCACCCCATGGGCGCCGCCATTTGCGTTCCTTATTTGGACAGGGGTAGTCTACGTAAAGATTTACGTAGACTACAGCGAAAATAAGGGAACGCTATTTGCGTTGCCCTTATTTTCGCCGTAGTCTACGTAAATCTTTACGTAGACTAGACATGCCAAAATAAGGAATGCAAATGGCGGCGCCCATGGGGCGCCACCATTTGCATACGCGCTTTTTTTTTCCCCCAAAGTCACCCGTGATAGGCTACGTGACGATTTACGTAGCCTATCACGGCTGACTTTGGAAATCTAGCCGTGATAGGCTACGCAAATCGTTACGTAGCCTATCACGGGTGTGTTTGTTTGTTTTTTTACTTTTTTTTTCGCGGCCGGGGAGACGGGGCGCTCCTCCCCGGCCTGAATTTCGCCGGCGAGGGATGGGGCGCCTCCCCCCCTGGCCTGAATTTCGGCCGGGCGAGGCGGGGCGCCTCCCCCCCTCGCCTGAACTTCAGGGGGAGAACCGAAGCACCTCCCCCCCAACGCGAAGCAAGCTGCGGGACAAGGTAAGTCCCTTTCGTCCATCCCTAGCACATACAGATAGACCTCCGAGAGATCCAGACAGGGCTAGGAAGTCTCACTGTGAAATAGCTGTCAAAATGGATTTGAGGGTCTCAATCTTGAATTGCTTGTGTAAGTGGACTCTGTTGAGCCATTTTAGGTCCAGAACAGCTCTGACCCTCCTGTTCTGTTTGGGAACCAAGAAAAGAATTGAATACATCCTGGAGTGCCTCTGGCCCAGAGGAACTGATTCTATTGCCCCAATGCCGAGGAGATGAGTGATCTCACTTGGCATAGCCTGATGTTTGGAGGGGTTGTTGGACCTTGGAGAAGTCAGAAACCTGTCCCTAGGGTGAAAGGCAAACTCCAGAGCTTATCCCTGGGATACTGTCTCCCTGATCCAGGCATTGGATGTCATTTCCCAGACCAAAACAAAGTTGAGGAGACAGCCTGCAACTTTCTGAGATAGGATCCTGGTGACATGCAGGGGGAGATTCTTGGCTATCTTGGGGAAGTTGGACGAGACTCCACTTCCAGAAGAGGACTGGCAAAATCCCCTGCTGGAGGCTCTTGGTGAAACCACTTGGCCCGGTGAGAACCCTTGTGTTGAAGGGTGGAAGAACAAAAGGGCCACCAGAACCTGACCTTCTTGTCATGCTTTTGGGATGTGAGTAGAGCCTTTGTTTTATCCTTACTTTCAACAAATACCCTTTCTAGGGAGTCACCAAACAGTTCAGAAGCAGAGAAAACATAGCCCGCCAGTCTAACCTGAGAACCAGGATCAACTTCCTATGTTCTCAGCCAGAGATTCATTCTAGCCATAACATTAGCTGCCATGGCCCTAGATTCCAGCTGGATACCATCAAGTGATGACTCAGCCATCAAGGCTGTGGAAAAGGCAATCTTTTTCAGCCCATCCTTGACAGCTTTGGAGGCACCTTCCAGGCCAGCCAGCTGCTTTGACCAGAGATAAACAGCCCTGGCAAAGATAGAATTGGTGACTGAGGCTGTTGCTAAAGCCTTGAAACCCCAGCACAATGTGGGCTTTGTGTACAGAGAGCTTCGGCTATCGGGCGGTATAGAAATGAAATAAATAAATAAATAAATAAATAAAATGTGGCTTCCACACTTTTATCACAGGGGTCCTTGGAGCCTCCCTCCCCCTCCGTGGGAATGTCTGAAGAGGAGACAAGAACCGCCATAGGGGCATCTACCATGGGCACCTGGAGTGTTTTCATAACCTCCTCTGGAATGGAATAAAGCCTGTTTGCCACCTGGAGAGAGGCCTTACTCTTAGCTGGGTTGGTCCATTCAGCCCTCCAGATTCGACCAAAAACTGAGGAAAGGGCACAGAGAGTGGTTTAGGAGGGCGCTGAGGAATGACAGCCTTAACCCGCTGTGGCACAGGCTCAGTGGGTGAGACTGCCTTGTCAGAGGAGTCCAGAGAGGAGGCTTTGGTACGGAGTGCGGGAAACATTTCCAATGGAAAAAGCCTGTCTTGGTTAGATGAGGCAGACTCTATGTCTTCCCCAGAAAGTTCTCCCTCCTCTCCCGCTTCAGGCCCAACAGATACTTCAGAGCAATCAGGGGACAGGGAAAGGAGGCTCCTACTCAGGTGCTTGGACTGTTCAGCAAGCTTTTTGCTCCCTTAGGGTAGGGAAGGGTGGCCACCTGCTGGATCCCTTTGCTTGCTCTTCTTTTTTTCAGGTTCCTTCTCCTCTGAGCGGGAAGCCAGGGAGGAAGATCCCTTGGAAGAGCTGCAGGAAGAAGATGGAGAAGGAGATCTCTGTCTCCTCTTCCCCTTCTTATGGCCTGATCCACCCCGGGATGAATGGTGTCTTTTTTTTTTCCCTTTATGGGATTTATGCCCCCCAAATGGGCCAGGGAGTGACTAGGCCTACCATCTGCCCTTAGGCGTGGCACCAAGCTCTGTAACTCTTGTGCCACAATCTGCTACACCCAAGCTGAGAAACTGGGATGGGTCTTGTCCCCACCCAAGTCTGTCACCAAGGTGGAAGGGGGCAGGACTCACCCTTGTGGGACCCCTGGATGGGCCTAATGATCTCTGTGAGGAAGCATCAGATGAGCACTCCTCCAGCAGTGCTGTTGCCTCTTCTCTCTCCCACAACTCTTTCTCTGTTGATGCAGTGTTGTCTGCCATGTTCTAGCCAACCCGGTTAGGGGCTGACGAGATGTTGGCGGAGAGACGAGGGAAGGCAACAGTGGAAGAGAGAGCTGGCGTCCCTGTTCCCCTGCAAGAGGTGCAAGGCGCTGTTCTTTTAGGTGCTCTTCACACTATTTGAGGGAACCTGGGGCCCTGTGAAGACTCTCAGGCCAAGAGTGAGGCAGAGCTGGGCAGAGATAAGCATCCGTGAGCCTTCTCCAGGGGAGAATCTCACAGCCTTGCTTACTCTCTGGTAGAGAGACGCTTTGCGTGCCTGTTGCAAGGAGGGGACGCAATTTTCTGTCTGCTTCCTGTTTAGGGAATGCGTGGGCGAGGTGGCAGCGACCCAGGCGCTCTGCATGCTGCCACTGCTGTGAGGGAGACAAGGGGCCCAGGTGCTTCCCAGTTAGGGAGCGCTTGGGCAACTCAGCTGCTGTGAGGAAGACGAGGAACCTGGCTATTTTCCAGTTAGGGAGAGTGCAGGCGAGGTGGGGGCACCCCTGGAGGCACCCCTGAAACCACTGCAGCGGTTTCCTCGCTGCAAAAGGCGAGGAAGGCCAAAAGCCTGGCTACTTCCTGGGTAGGGAAAGCAAAGAGCAGGGGCAATCCCCGGCGCTCCAACACACCCCTTTCAGTGGCCAGCTGGTGTAGGAGGCCCTCTCCTCACGCGGTCCTCTACTGTAGCCAAACCACCCCCAAAGCCTTACTAGCAAGAAGGAGAAGGGAGAGTGGGAGAGGAACTGGAAGGAGAGAACAGCAAAAAATAACAGAAATAACAAGATTAAAAAATAAAATAAAAGGAAAACTGTTATCTATCTGAGCTTGCAGAGTGCAGCATGGATCTTGTTCAGTCAATGCCAGGCAGGGCCAGGCTGGGTAGCCCCTCCCCCTGGAGAGGACTGTTAGGTTGGACCCTGCCTGTCGTCCGGGGGAGGGGCTGGGCTGAAGGTCACAGAATGCCCTCCAGAAGATACAGGAGAAGGCCTGTCCATAACTATCCTTGCACTGATAACATCTCGTATAGACTATTGAAATGAATACAGTTAGAAACTACAATTAGTGGAAAATATAGCAGCACAATTGTTAATTCAGTGGAGCAGATTACACCAGTTTTGGAATAGCTACACTGGCCACCAGTCCATGTCTGAGAGCAATTCAAAAGGGGTCACGAAATCTAAAATCCTATATCTTGTAGCGCTGCAATTCTATGCACACTCCCAGGAATGCCTCATTAAACGATGTGGGACTTACTTCCAAGTGAAATGTATAGGGTTGCAAGAAGGCCTAGGAGGGTAACCCCACAACAGGCCAGTGGGGTGTGATGATGCTCATTGTGGCCAGGGACCGTTATGATGGCTGACTGTTGGAGGGGACATTATGGAGAATGGGGTTTGAGGTGAGTGGATGGATGGATGTGTTATCCTGGAGAAAAAATAGTACGGTTGGATTGAGGGAACACTAAACTGAAGCACTGCACATTGCATCAAATTGTGACCAATCCCACTTCTCCAAGATTTAAAAGGGTGGGTGGTGGAAAGGCTAAAGCAGAAACCCATTTCACACAGAGGAATGGGTTTCTGGTTTAACCCCCTCCCCCTTTGATCTTGGCTAAGTAGGTTCAGTCACAAATTGCTGCAATACAGGTGGACCCACACCTATCCAGCCATCCCCCACCCGCACCCTGAAAAATTCAGGTTACCCAGACCCCATTAAGCCAGCAGCTGATTAGTCCACATGTGTACGAACAGCATGTTAAGCTAGGCACCTCTTTAAGTAAGAGGTCATGAATAGGTGCAAGCACACCAATGTATTGCATGCTATATTACATAGAGATTCCAGAATCTCAATATGCAGTGATAACTAATTTAAAAAATCATTCTCTCTATTTCTGATGTTTACGTTGCAAGGGCCATTGCTTACTTAGCCAAAACAGCCCCATCGACACAGAAGAGAGAGGTATCACCAGACTCAGGGGACCACCAAAGTTTGCTGAAGATCAAAAAATATTTAGGAGGGACCTAAAGGGAAATAATCCCCAAAACAACTTAATGAGGACAGAGTGTGCTCAGTGGCAACCACAAAATGCTGACAGACTTTGCAGGAATGGGGAGTGAACAGAAAACCGAGGGCGGGGGATTTAGTGCTTAAGAGAGAGGGGCACAACAGTCAAACAGAACAAGATGCACCATGCCAAAGTTGCCGGTATAACAAGTATGTGCAGTGGACTCCACCAGTGAGCCAACCCACATTCTTAAGAAGGAAAGAAAAACCTTCAGAACCCTCTTTCACACATCTATCCCAGGATTGTTAGCTTATCTGACTTTGAGAAAAATTAATTCCCAAGCTTAAATATTGGCACAACCCACCTGGAAGTAATGCAAAGTGGATTCCACAAGCCTGAAGTCTGTCCACCCCTGCCTGGTGCAGACAGTACTGAGTAAGATGGACCAATGGTCTGGCTTTGTATAAAGCAGCTTCCTGTGTTCTTACTCCCATCTTGACTTCAGCAAAGGATCATTACACTTCTCTACATTCCCACTTCAGAGGGAAGTAAACCCGGCTGATCCTCTACTTTGTCCCTACCTCAAGAACATAAGAAGAGCCCTGCTGGATCAGACCAAGGGTCCATCTAGTCCAGAATTCTGTTCACACAGTGGCCACCAGTTGTCAACCAGGAACCCAGAAGCAGGGTGCAACCTTGAGAGAGGGGAAGCAGTAGCTCTCCTGCATTAAAGAATGCAGAGGATGCTGCCTTAGAAAATGCATTATTATTACATTTTTATTTTACACTTCCGCCAAGAAACTCAGGATGGCACACACATTTCCTTTAGGGAGCAATCCTATGGCCCCTAGACAGAGTCTGGAGAGCCACAGAATAATTTGGATTCCCGGATCCGAGGTTGGAGACTGTGCTCCCCATCCCCTCCCCCTTGAAGCGAGTTTGGAGAGAACCCTGCCAGCTGTCTCTCTGAGGTTGCAAAGGCAACCTCGGAGAGGGGATAATGGAGGCAAACCAGTGGGCAGGGAAGGGATTGGGGAAGCTGGGATATGACGTACCCCCAGGCCTCCCCAGCCTCCTTCCCTCCCACTCCAACATGCCCCAGTTAGACCTGCAAAAAAAAAATCATCCAGTCAAAATGCAGAGGAAGAGGAGCCTCCATCACTCTTTTCACTCTGCATAGAATGCCTGTAAGCCTCCAAGTTTGGAGGGCATTGCACCCTTAGCCACACAACAACCTGTTAGGTAGGTTAGACTGAGAGATAGTGACAAGTGGAACTTAACACATATAAACCCTGATCCAGTGCTCCTGACGCACATGGCAGATGCTCAGTTCACTTCAAGATCTGTGCCCACAAATAGTCATACCAGCCAGTAGCAGTAATGCCAGACATCGTGCTCACAGCACAGAAACACAGCAAGAAAATTAATAAAGGTCACCTCTACAAGTCAGCCAGCAAAAACAATAAATACAACTTGAATCGCACACAAATCTGAGCAGTCATGGAAAACTAAAAACTGTCTGAGACATTGACTGTTATGTATATCGATGATGATTTTGCAATCATCAGTAATATGTACTGCTTCTATAGATTATGTATCTGTTTTAGTAGCAGTGGGATGTAACTGATGCGGTGCACTGTCTACCCCTTCCCTTGTGCCATTCAAAGATGAATTAAATAAACAAAAAACCTACAGATTACAACCAAGAACAGTTGAGGCTATACAGTTTTCAACCAAGCACCAAAAAACCAGGAAATTCAAAAGCCTTAACAGCACATTCTCCCTAAGAAGACAGAAAGTGCAAGTGAAATTCCCATTCTCCCAAAGCAGATAAACCACGTGGACAGGAGGGAGAATTATAGGGATGTACGAAAGGTACTTACCTTTCCACGGATTATGCTGATGCTGGGGGGGAGGCGTTCCGTCCCTCCCCCCGGAATCCTGGCCGGGGAGGGAGGCGCTCCGTTCCTCCCCCCTGGAACCCTGGCCGGCTGGCTCCGCTCCGCAGGGATTCTGCGGAGCCGCCGGCCAGCTCCGCCAGCAGCCAGACATCCGGCCGCTGGCTAGCAGGGACTCAAATGGCGGCGGCCGTAGCCGCTGCCGTTTGCGTCCCTGCAGTCAGCTGTGATAGGCTACGTAAATGTTTACGTAGCCTATCACGGCTGAGTAAAAAACAAACAAAAAAACGCACGTACGCAAATGGCGGCGCCCATGGGCGCCGCCATTTGCGTTCCTTATTTTGGCACGTCTTAGTCTATGTAAACATTTACGTAGACTACGGCGAAAATAAGGGGAACGCAAATAGCGTAGACGCTACTCCATCTGCGTACGCGCATTTTTTTTTTTTTTAAGTCAGCCGTGATAGGATGATGTCATGAACCTCCAGGGCGTCTCCTGCACTAAATGACCTTTTAAATAGACTGGAGATACTGAGCTATCAAATTACCCCATTTGTGTTCCGGTTGAGTTCCCTCCATGAAAAAGGAAAAGCCGCAAGAAGAGGAGCTGGACCAATGAAACATATGGAATACTCAGATACGGAGGAGAAGGAGGGGAGAAAGGAAGCACGTGTAAAGGGAGTCCATTGTGATCCTGCACTTAAAACAGAAGCAGGAAAGCCCCGTTTTAAATGCGGGATTTTAGGCTGGTGTAGAGAAGCTCAATGAATGCATCTTGAATATCTAATTAAGACAGTTCTACGATAGCCTTCACCAACCTGCTGCCCTCAAGATATTTTGGACTACAACCCCAAGCATTCCTGACCACTGGCCATGCTGGCTGGGGCTGATGGGAACTGAAGTCCCACACATCTAGAGGGCACCAGGTTGGGGAAGGTTACCATTGTTGTTGTAATTCATTCAGGTGACAGGGACTGTGTTTGGGAATTGTGCTTTCCTCCCCTGTGCTGAAGTGGTCTATTCTTCATTTGTAAACTTAGGCTGTAATCCTAACTCAATGGGCCTTGTTTCTGAGTAGATATACATAGAATTCTACAGCTAATGAACTTCTGCATAGGACTAGGAAAATGTATATCCATGTAATAAAGTATTGTGTATGTATGAAACAGTCCCTATTCAAGGGCTGCATTAAGGCTTATGGGCTTTCTGAGCAAGAGCATTTTAAGTACAATTGTATAAAATTACAAATTGTGTACTTGTCTGCAAAGTGCACATAAGCCATCCATTGAGTTTGACAAGGTCTAGAGGCCTGCCGGATTGTCCCAATCTTCAAAAAGCGCAAAAAGGAAGTTCCAGTGAATTATAGACCAGTCAGTCTGACATCAATACCTGGGAAGCTTCTAGAACAGATTATGAAGTGCTTGATCTGTAGGCACCTTGACATTAATGCAGTGATTACTGGGAGCCAGCATGGATTTATCAAGAACAAGTCCTACCAGGCTAATCTTATTTCAGTTTTTGATCAGGTAACTTCCTTAGTAGATCATGGAAATGCTGTGGACATAATATATCTTGACTTCAGCAAAGCATTTGACAAAGTGCGCTATGATATTCTGATTAGCAACCTTGTTAAGTGTGGGCTGGATGGCACTACTACTAGATAGATCCACAGATGGCTAAAGAACCATACTCAAAGTAGGGGTGTACGGATTCCCCACCGTCTATTCCGGTGGGGAATCCATGGGGGGGTGTGATCCGTTCCTCCCCCCCCGGAATCCTCCAGAGCAGTTCTGCTCCGCTTGGATTCTGGGGGGGGGGACTGGCTTGGAGGCACTTACCTTCCCTCCTGCCAGCCAGAGCCATTCACCTCCTCCCTGTCCCTGCCGATTGCCATGTCTTAAAAAAAAAAAAAAACGGCGATCGAGAGGATGTGCCCATAGACTTATATGCAAATAGAGTCATGAATCTTTGGTATAAATCTATGTGTCCATAGGCTTATAGACAAGATTCACGGCTGTATTTTGTGTATAAGTCTATGGGCACATCCTGCTGATCACATGTGCCCATAGACACTCTATGTGCACACACACTGCCCCCCCCCCTTTACCAAGGCCTTTCTCTCTTGGCAGCAAAGAAAGTTTCTCTCAGCATAGAAAGAGCATCCTTATCAGCTAGAAAGTACAAACCATACAGCTACTGTGCATTGTCTAACTTCTGTTAGTAGCAAAAGTGTGGTCTTCATTGTGCTTCACCAGGAAAAAGCACCAGGAAAAAGTTCCTGACTGTTAGAGCAATACGACAATGGAACCAATTACCTAGGGAGGTGGTGGGCTCTCCCACACTGGAGGCGTTCAAGACGAGGCTGGACAGCCATCTGTCAGGGATGCTCTGACTTGGATTCCTGCATGGAGCAGGGGGTTGGACTCGATGGCCTTGTAGGCCCCTTCCAACCCTACTAGTCTATGATTCTATGTAGGTGAATACAGCTATAAAAACCAACTCTAAAATCATAAAAATTCCCAATGGCTCTAGCAAATCAGTATACATATGCCATTAAATACTGCTTATGACTTTGTCTAAATTCAGACCTGACTCTTCAGCATTCTTCCGAAACCAAATCCATTATACTGAACTTGGCAGTAGTAATTGTGAAAAGGAACTGGAGTTGTAGTTGATCACAAGCTGAATATGAGTCAGCAATATGATGTGGCTGCAAAAAAGGGAAATTCAATTTTAGGTTGCATCAACAGAAGTATAGTTTGTAAATCCCTGGAAGTGATAGTTTCAGTCTACTCTCAGCTGGTCAGACCTCACTTTAAATACTATGTCAATTTCTGGACACCACACTTTAAGAAGGATTCAGATTAATTGGAATGAGTTCAGAGAGGTGCAACAAAGATGATCAGAGGATAAGAAACTAATTCCTATGAGGAAAGATTGAAGGAACTGGATATCTTTAGCTTTGAGAAGAGAGGACTGAGTGGGATATGATAGCACTTTTCAAGTACCAAAAGGCTTGTCACACAGAAGACGGCCACAACCTGTTCTGTATCATCCAGGACTGTAGAACATGAAATAATGGGTTTCAGTTACAGGAAGGCAGATTTCAGTTGAACACCAAGAAAAATCTCCTACAGTCAAAGCAGTCATGCAATGGAACCAACTGCCTAGGGAGGTTGTGGGCTCTCCATTGTATTCAAGCAGAGACTGGACAGCCATGTCAGGGATGCTTTAAAATAGATTCCTGCACTAAGCAGGGGGTTGGACTTGATGGCTTAAATAAATCCTTCCAACACTATGATTCTATTATTCTATTATTATCTTGACCCATTTCAGTCTGGATTCAGGCCTGGTTTTGGCACAGAATTGGCTTTGGTTACGCTGATGGATAACCTCTTGTAGGAGAGAGACAGAAAAATATGACTGCTGATCCTGCTTAATTTCTCTGTGGCTTTGATATCATTGACCATGCTATTCTTCTGGATCATCTTCATGAGTTGGGTGCACTGTTTTACAGTGGTTGCACTCCTACTTACAGGGACAGTCCCAGAAAGAAGAATTAAATGACTATGCCTTAGTATCCTGGCAATTATGCTGTGGGATACCAGAAGTTGCCATCTTGAGCCTTTCTACATGAAGCATTTATTGTGTACTCATGATCCCTCACTCATGGTAGTTTGCAGGTGCTTTACATGACATTGTCATCCTCCAGGGCCTTTCCTGTTCTTTGTAACCATTATAGCAGGTTGTTTTCTTATGAGGAAAGTCTGGTATTTCTGTGAATGGTGGTATGACACCCTGGTGTATTTATGCAATTCTGCTATACCACAGTGCCACCTAGTGGTTAAGTGATGGAACATATAAAAAAGGAGAGAGACGAACCCCAGGAAAAAACACAGTAAAGGGATCTTAATCCCACAAAGAATCCAGAAGCAGAAGCCTTGGTAGGAGTGCACGAAAGCCACTTACCTGGTCTCGCAGCTTGTTCGCGGTGGGGGGGAGGCGCTTCGCTGCTCCCCCCGAAGTTCAGGCCAGGGGGGGGAGGTTTCCCACCTCGCCCGGCAGAAATTCAGGCCAGGGGGGAGGCTTCCCGCCTCGCCCGGCTGAAATTCAGGCCGGGGAGGAGGCGCCTCGCCTCGCCCGGCCGCTAAATAAAAAGTTAAAAAAAAAAAAGCCCCCGTGATAGGCTACGTGACGATTAACATAGCCTATCACGGCTAGATCTGCAAATCTAGCCGTGATAGGCTACGTTAATCGTCACGTAGCCTATCACGGGGGCTTTTTTTTTTTTTTACTTTTCTTGGAATGGCGGCGGCGGCAGCCGGTCGAAAGACCAGCTGCCGCCCCCGCCCCTGACGAAGACCTGACGAACCACCAGCGGGACCCGCCGCCGGGAGGGACATTCGGGAAAGGTAAGTCCCGTCCCGGGGGGGGATGCGGAGAATTTCTCCCCGAAACTACTTCGGGGGGCCGAACACTTTGGCACTTGGCCCCCCGAAGTTTCAGGGAGAAATTCTCCCCCATCCCTAGCTTGGTAAAGTGGCAGGTTGAAAGCCTCACATAGAAAAGCCCCTTCTCTCCAATACTATTTAACATCTATATGAACCTGCTGGTGGTGGTCATTAGGAGATTTGGAGTGAGGTGTGACCAGTGTGCTGATGACAACCAGCACTATTTCTCTGTAACAACTTAATCAGGAGAGGCCATGAATGTTTTGAACAGGTGTCTGGACAGGTGATGGGTTGGGATGGGGACCAACAAAATAAGACTGAATCCTGACAAGACAGAGACTATGGCTGGGCAGTTCCAGGGGATGAGAACTTTGCATGTTCTAGAAGGGGTTGCACTCCCTCAGAATGAGCAGATAATTTGGAGGTGCTCCTGGATTCATCATTGTCATTAGAAGCCCAAGTGACTTCTTTGGCAAGGAGCGCCTACTACTATCTTTCGTTGACAGGCCAACTATGCCTTTTCCTGGCCACTGTAGTCCATGCACTGCTAACCATTTCTTTAGGTTACTGTAATGCGCTTTATGCTGGGCTGCTCTTCTGCTTGGCACAGAAGCTGCAGGCGGTTGTAGCTGTAAATGCTGAGCGGTGTTCCTGGCTGTGCCCATATTACATCAAAGTTGAAGCACCTGCACTGACTACCTAAAAAGTACTGAGCCAGGTTCATGCTGATATACAGATCCCTGAACAACTTGGAACCAGGTTATCTGGCAGATCACCATCCTCAATATGGACCCATGCCTAGGGATGTTAGAGAATTCCGCCACGGATCCCAGGGGGGCTGAATTCCAGTGAATTCGGCCCCCCAGAATCCGTGGTGGAACGGAGCCCCCCGCCCCTCCACCCTGCAAAAGCCCCGCAAAACGGAGCCTACCTGGCTGTGGCTCCGGCTCCAGCTTCGGCTCCAGCGGTGGTGGCTCCGACTGCTGCCAGGCTGCTGCGGATGCAAATGGCGTCCTGAGTAGGTAAATATTTACGTAGCCTATCACGGCTAAAGCAGGGACGCAAATGGCGTCCCTTACGCCATTTGCGTTCCCGTTTTATCCGTGATAGGCTACGTAAATATTGACGTAGACTATGGCGGCTAAAGCGGGAACGCAAATGGCGTAGGGGATGCCATTTGCGTTCCCGTTTTAGCTGTGATAGGCTACGTAAATATTTATGTAGCCTATCATGGGCTACCATAGAGACGCAAATGGCATCCGCATAGGGACCATCCGCATAGGGACGCCATTTGCATCCGCACCAGCCCGGCAGCGGCTGGAGGCCCCACTGCAGGTTGGCCCGGCTGGTGGCTTCACAGCCTGGCCACGGAACGGAGCCGGCCAGGCAGGATTCTGGGGGGGAGGAACGGATTGCTTCCCCCCCCTTCGAGGATTCCGGGGGGAGGAACGGATCACCTCCCCCCACCTGCGGAACCCGGCAGAGCCAGGTAAGCGGGGTTTCGTACACCCCTATCCATGCCATTGCTAAGTTCAATGGAGGATGCCTTGCTGGACCATGATTACCATCTGTAAGCAACCTGGAAGCAGGCCTTCTCCATGGTGATGTCCATCTTGTGGAATGCCCTCCTCCTGGTATTCAGGAGGTGCAACCTGTGAGCATGAGGAGCCCAAGTGATGAAGTGTCTCAGCCACATTGACAAAGCATCAGCACACAAGTGAATTAAGCACCCATGTGAGGAGAAGGTAAGTACTATTTACTTCTTCATCTATTAAATTACCTCAGGGAAACATTTAAAATTCATTTAAACTCATAAATTATTAACTGAAGCCAAAATAAGGGCACAGCAAAGGGAGCTAAATCCCAGAAAGGTAATCCTTTACAAACCTACAGCTGGGAACTAAATCTGGGCCGGCGGGGGGGGGGGGGGGGAGAATCTAGCAGGAATTTAGAGTTCTTGCAGCCCTGCTCTAACAGAGATTCCTGACTGGTTGAAGATAATCTTGGCCACATTCTTAAACTAAACCCAAGTTTAGAAACAGGCAATGAATGCGATACATAGCTCTATACTGGCAAGGGCCACTGTGCAGGCCTAGCTAATGGAAGAGTCTGCTTATAAATAAAAGGCTCGCTTCAGTTTGGATTCACTGTAGGCTCCGGGTTTCGGTCTTACACAGCAGCTCATAAACTATAGCTCAGAAATAGACTCATCCCAAGTTTGAAAGTTCAGCTTATGATTTAGTTTTTTCAAAACACACAAAAAGGGACTCAGCCTTTGCAAAACGCATCCCTTCCTAAATCAGATACCCAGTGTCACCCCCCTCCCCAAGCTAGGAATGCTGGACCGGAGCTCATGCGGACCCTTTTTTTTTTGTCTGCCGAATGGTGGATTTTATGAAAATAATTATGAAAAGAAATCCG
The DNA here is from genome assembly GCF_057233095.1 of Heloderma suspectum. Lineage (NCBI taxonomy): Eukaryota > Metazoa > Chordata > Lepidosauria > Squamata > Helodermatidae > Heloderma > Heloderma suspectum. The sequence continues at coordinate 124,938,242 of NC_139462.1, read as the reverse complement.
TAAATTGGAAATGGAGGAAGAAGAACAATGTGTACGGTCACCAGACCTAAAAAATGATATTGTACAGTTGGGAAAAATTCAGAAAAGGGTAACTAAAATGATAAAACAGCTCCCCTGTGAGGAAAAGTTACAACAGCTGGGATTGTTTAGCTTAGAAAAAAGGTGAGTAAGGGGAGACATGATAGAAGTGTACAAAATTATGCATGGTATGGAGAAAGTGGATAGGGAGACATTTTTCTCCCTCATAGTATTGAAAACCGAAGGTCATCCTATGAAGTGGATTAGTGGGAAATTCAGGGCAGATAAAAGGAAGTATGTCTTCACCCAGCACATAGTCAAACTATGGAAATCACTTCCACAAGATGTAGTGATGGCCACCAATTTGGATGGCTTTAAAAGGGGATTGGACAAATTCATGGAAGATAAGGCTGTCAGTGGCTACTAGTCCTGATGGCTATGTGCTACCTCCAGTATCAGAGGCAGTATGCCTGTGTACACCAGTTGCTGGGGAACATGGGTGGGAAGGTGCTGTTGCACACATGTCCTGCTTGTGCGTTACCCGAGGGCAGCTGGGTGGCCACTGTTTGAACAGAATGCTGGGGGGATCTTGACAACAATGGAATGAGAAGCACATTGGAGTATTACCTGGATTTTCATGGAATCAGCTTTGGTTCATCACGGATACACAACGCAAGATTAGCCGAGTGTAGCATATCTTGAAAATCTGGTTTTCAGGGCTTGAAAGGAACATTCTTCCAGGTGAGGTGGAGGGAGTAGAACTGAATGTCATCAAACTGGCAGGGGCTGCTCAAACAATGAGAGAGGATTGTTTCCCACCCCTGTCCCCACTGCTACTACATTACGAATAGAGAGCAACTAATTTTTCCCGTGTGTGCAGATTTCCCTGAAGAAACCAAAATCCCCAGTTCTCCAGTGCAGCATCTGAGAGCTCCACCCCAATTTTGCCACATCCCAGCAATCTGCTGCAGAGTTATTGCTCCCACCCCATTTTTCCTCATGGGTGCACTTTTGCCTATTGCTTCCAACCCCGCCCCTTTCTCCTCTGTGCTCACAATAAGAAGCTCTTGTAAACCTGAAATATCATTACTGTGATAAAGTGGAGAAGGGACTTTACACAACAGAGAAACTACAGCACATCAAAGAAGCACAACATTGCAATAGCAATTTAAGAGAACATCAGAGAAGTGAAAGAGCATTTCAGGATGAGTTACTAAAGCTAACCTTTAACCATTTCACTGCAGGGGTGGGGAGATTCATTTCTTACTTCTTACAGAAGCAAGAAGGGGGGATGTTAGAGATTAAAAACAGGCTACCTAAGGTGATTGAGAGTCCCCATGACTGCGGTAATGTGAAGGGTCGCTGCTGCACTCCTGGGGGTTTTCTCAATGGGAAAAACTACTTCTGTTGCGTAAACAAGAGGAAATCGGGGGTCCCACCCCCTTGACCATGTTACTGCCAGGCCGCAGAGGCACACCCAGGATTTAATGCGGGGGATATGGCACACTGTGGTAAAACTGCCAGCAAGCCTCTTTCAGTAAAAATGTCGAAGTAAAAGGAGTTTCAGAAAATGCGGCTTTTCAAGAGGGAAGCGGCTGGTTGGCAGTGGATTGGTGATGACGTCAACTGTCATGAAGGAATTGAGATTGCTCTAACTTCTTACTAAATCACTCGTGAAGACAGCCCCCTGGACTACATGGACGCTTACTTTGATATGGCATGGCTCTTCTTATGTTCTTAGAATTCTAGTCAAGCTTCACACAAGAGGCATCATGAACTCCAACTAAACTTTATTTTGAGTGAGGGATATCTCTTCAAAGGGGAGGGGGGAACATATGCAGAAACACAGAATTGCAGTCTTAAGAATGTCCTAAAGGATATTTTATGGCATCACTATCCATATCATAGAATCATAGAGTTGGGACGGACCTTAGAGATTATCTAGTCCAACCCCCTGCTTAGTGCAGACTGTATATGGCAGGGTGCTGCTACACTGCATTTTTTCTTCTTCTGGAACTGCACATTTTGTGTGTGGTTGCACATTTTGTCTATGTAAAAAACCCTCAAAAGCAGCTGTGCTGGTCCGTGAAAAAAAAAAAATCCAAAATCCACACTTGGACAACACCTTTATTAGGACTTACCAAAATTCCACAAAATTATGCAAGCTTTTGAATTCTCCAGAATTCTTCATCAGGCTAGGCGGTACAAAAATCAAGGGACGGGGACCCAAGTCCCGACATTTGGCCAGGCGTAAGGGCTGTGAGACCTGTGGTTTAGATTGATCTGGTCTCAAAATGGGGATTTGGAATCTGAATGAATGGAACCAGAGCAAGACTTTCTACCACCTGAAGAGAAGCTTTGCATTGAGAGTTCCATCCCCTCCAACCACTAAGTCATACTCACAATTTGGCATCAATTGACTTTTTTTACCTAACCCACTACCTAAAATTAATCTCCAACTTTGTTAATATAAGGATTTTCAGGTTTCTCGGAGCTTCTTCTTTATTCTGTCTCAGGAACCTGTGTGTTTTACCAAAAACAGGAGGCAGAGTAGTTACAGAAGGCCTTTGTGTTCTGATTCTTCTTCCCATAAAGCATTGCTAGGTGTTGGTCACCTACTACTGACCAATTCATTCAGACTGAAAATCTGTATTTTGAGACTGGGGTGTGTGTCTCCACCAGCGATTTACTCCAAGACGGCTAAGTGTGGAGATCTTAGGCATACATGACGTTGTGCCCATCCAGCAGCCACTCTGGAGCTTATCAGGGAAAGCTTATCTGCACACTCCTGTTCTGGAGAACTTGAAAGCTTGCACAATTTTGTAGAAATGCGGTTGGTCCTAATAAAGGTATTACCCTACTGTGGATTTTGTGTATGGCCGCACATTAAAAAGAAAGAAAGAAAGAAAGAAAGAAAGAAAGAAAGAAAGAAAGAAAAGGGCCTGACAGCATCAAAGAACAGGTCCACCATTTCTGATAGATCTGGGAACACAGCCATGACAAGGCCTGTGTACCAGGTCTACTTTGAGAAATGTGTACACCAAGTCCACTTCTGTTCTGTTGTTTCTCAGTAGGCAGACCTGGTGTCCAGACAATGTCTTTCCACCTACAGCTGAATCCCTCAATTCTCTCCCTGGCTCCCTTCACCCCTGTAATGGCTCTTGGGCCAAAGGGCATTGGAAGCACGAAGGACATGGTAGGGATGTACGAAAGTTCCGCCACAGATCTCGAGGAGGCCGAATGCCAGCGCATTCGGCCCCCCGAAATCGGTGGTGGAACGGCCCCCCACCTCCCCCGGGACGGGACATACCTGGGGCGGATCTTCCTGGCGGCAGCGGTGGCGGCTCCGGCGGCGGTGCGGCAGCGGCAGCAGCTGGTCTTCTGACTGGCTGCCGCCGCCGCCATTTCCAAGTTTATAAAACAAAACAAAATGTGATAGGCTACGTAAAGATTTACGTAGCCTATCACGGCTAAATTTTAAAAAACACCGTGATAGGCTACGTAAATGTTTACGTAGCCTATCACGGCTGATTAAAAAAAAAAACGAGTACGCAAATGGCGGTGCCCATGGGCGCCGCCATTTGCGTTCCTTATTTTGGCACGTCTTAGTCTACGTAAACATTTACGTAGACTACGGCGAAAATAAGGGGAACGCAAATAGCGTAGACGCTACGCTATTTGCGTTCCCCTCATTTTCGCCGTCTTAGTCTACGTATATGTTTACGTAGACTAAGACGTGCCAAAATAAGGAACGCAAATGGCGGCGCCCATGGGCGCCGCCATTTGCGTACGCGCGCGTGGTTTTTTTTTTTAATCAGCCGTGATAGGCTACGTAAACATTTACGTAGCCTATCACAGCTGACTGAAGGGATGCAAACAGCGGCGGCTACAGCCACCGCCATTTGAGTCCCTGCTAGCCAGCGGCTGGATGTCCGGCTGCTGGCAGAGCCAGCCGGCGGCTCCATAGAATCCCTGCAGAGCGGAGCCAGCCGGCCAGGATTCGGGGGGGGAGGGACAGAGCACCTCCGCCTCCGGCCAGAATTTCAGGGGGAGGGACGGAGCGCCTCCCCTCCAGCATCAGCATAATCCGCGAACAGGTAAGTGACTTTCGTACATCCCTAGGACATGGTTAATATGAGAGGTGTGGGGGGGACCTGCTCACCTTGCAGTCCGCTCCTAGGTTCTGCCCTGCAGGCAACAGACAATAGATTCAGGTACCTCCACAAGAGGCTTCTTTATTGCTGCAATACATGAGAAAACACTAACTTCTGAGGAGCCGCATGGCACACCGTCTCAGCTCCAGTAAAAGAGAGGCACAGGCCCCACCCAGGCTTCTTGCGAGAACTAAAACTTGCATAGTCTCTGATGTACACACACACACACACACACACACACACACACATACATCCCAGCAACTCCTTCTAGACTTTAATAAATTGCACTGCTGGATCAATCAACTTTACAGCCCACACCCCTGAATTTCCCTAAAATAATTAACACCGAAAGTCAACCTGCTGTAAAATCCTGGATTTTTTAATTGATTTTTTGGAGGCAACAATCACTCCCCAAGAAGAAAGCCCCAACTCACCCCAAGGCTTTGGAATGAACCAGGAAAGGACTGCTTTTCTTTTTCCAGACAGGAAGTGTGTCAAATGTTGCTATGACTTCATTGGCTAAAAACCCTGAAAGGCAGAAAGACTATTTTTGCTTACAAAATGATCAGGCAGAATAGTGGCTGTACATTTTGCCTCATATCTCAGATTCTGCTAGATACTTGTGTGTGTGTTTTTAAATGAAAGCTGGGAATCTGGGGATTATGGCTCATCTTGGGGGGTGTAACTGACACCCCCCCCCCCGCTCCTTCCTGCGGATGTTCATATGAACCAGGATGTTTGTTTTGTGTGGGTTGCACGACAAAGGCAAGCTATCCCAAATACAGTCACTGCAGGATGTGAGATTTAACAACACTTGGACTAAGGTCTGTAGCAAGAAGCACACATATACAAAGAACCCACAGTACATCTTGTTGACTCGGCCTGTAATTATTCCTAGAATATAACTGCTATAGAATCAGCCTACTTTTGTATTTCCACTAAGACACGAACTTCCTAAAGCCCATGATTATACTAAAAAGGAAGAGTGGAGAGAGATTTTTTTAATGCACACCTCACAAAAGCTTGTTTTGTCATTTATTCATCCTATAAATTATATTAACTAGCTTCCTAACATTGTCTCCTTCTAAGTATAAAACTGTTTTGTTCATCTTCGGTATATTTATACAAAATTTTGTTCAGCAATAGCCTTAATTTTATAATCTATGAAGAAGCAAAATAGCCTCTATTTCAGAGGCAGGAATAATGAGTTAATTGGGTCATTGGATTAGAATCATAGAATCATAGAATAGTAGGGTTGGAAGGGGCCTACAAGACCAACGAGTCCAACCCCCTGCTCAATGCAGGGCAAGTTTATTTACATTTGTTTGTTTGTTTGTTTATTATACCATCCAATAGTTGAAGCTCTCTGGGCAGTTCACAAAAATTAAAACCATAAAGTACAACACAAAACAATATAATTCTCAAGGCACAATCACAAACAATTCCAACAAGAAGAAAAGGTGGAAGACAACAGAAGAAGCCAATGTGGCTTCACAAAAAGCTTAGGGATGACCTGAAAACAAAAAAGGACACATATAGGAAGTGGAAAGAAGGCCAAGTAACAAAGGAAGAGTACAGGCAGGTAGCACAGAATTGCAGGGATGGCGTCAGGAAGGCTAAAGCGGAGAACGAGGTGAGGTTAGCGAGGGATGCTAAAAACAACAAAAAGGCTTTCTTCAGCTACGTGCATAGTAAAAGGCAGAGGAAAGAAATGGTTGTTCAGCTATTAAATAAGGATGGCAAAATGATAACAGAGGACAAAGAAAAGGCAGAGGTGCTCAATTCCTACTTTGGCTCAGTCTTCTCCCAAAAGAGGGTCTATGACCCCCCTGGCAAAGGCGAAGTACAGGCTGAAGGGGCAGGATTGCAGCTTGAGATCGACAGGCATATGGTCAAGGAACACCTCATTACTTTGAATGAGTTCAAATCTCCAGGGCCAGATGAACTGCATCCTAGAGTCATAAAGGAACTGGCAGAAGAACTCTCAGAACCGCTGTCTATTCTCTTTGAGAAATCATGGAGAACCGGGGAAGTGCCAGATGACTGGAGGAGGGCTAACGTTGTCCCTATCTTCAAAAAGGGTAAAAAGGCGGAACCTGGGAACTACAGACCAGTCAGTCTGACATCAATCCCTGGGAAAATTCTGGAGCAGATCATAAAGCAATCCATCTGGAAGCACCTTGACAACAATGCCGTGATTACTCGAAGCCAACATGGATTTGTCAAAAACAAGTCCTGCCAGACAAATCTGATCTCATTTTTTGATCAAGTCACCTCCCTTGTAGACCGTGGGAATGCTGTAGACATCATATACCTCGACTTCAGCAAAGCTTTCGACAAAGTGCCCCATGATATCCTGATGAGCAAACTAGCTCAAAGTGGGCTAGATGAAACAGCGATCATGTGGATCCACAGTTGGCTACAGAATCGGACTCAAAAAGTGCTTATCAATGGGACCTTCTCAAGCTGGGGAGAGGTAACGAGTGGGGTACCGCAGGGCTCAGTCCTGGGCCCAGTGCTCTTCAATATTTTTATTAATGACTTGGAGGAGGAGGTGCAGGGAATGCTGATCAAATTTGCAGATGACACAAAATTGGGAGGGATAGCTAATACTTTGGAAGACAGAAACAAAATTCAAAGTGATCTGGATAGACTGGAGTGCTGGGCAGAAAACAACAGAATGGCATTTAATAGGGACAAATGCCAAGTTCTGCACCTAGAAAAAAGAAACCAAATGCACAGTTACAAGATGGGGGATACGTGGCTCAACCACACTACGAGCGAGAAGGATCTTGGAATTGTCGTCGATCACAAGCTGAATATGAGCCAACAATGTGATGTGGCTGCAAAAAAGGCAAATGCTATTTTGGGCTGCATTCATAGAAGCATCGCTTCCAAATCCCGGGAAGTACTAGTTCCCCTCTACTCAGCACTGGTTAGGCCTCATCTGGAGTACTGTGTCCAGTTCTGGGCACCACACTTTAAGAAGGATGCAGACAAGCTGGAGAGGGTTCAAAGGAGGGCAACAAAGATGATCAGGGGACTGGAAACAAAGCCCTATGAAGAGAGACTGAAAGAACTGGGCATGTTTAGCCTTGAGAAGAGAAGACTGAGGGGAGATATGATAGCACTCTTCAAGTACTTGAAAGGTTGTCACAGAGAAGAAGGCCAGGATCTCTTCTTGATCATCCCAGAGTGCAGGACACGGAATAATGGGCTCAAGTTACAGGAAGCCAGATTCCGACTGAACATCAGGAAAAACTTCCTGAGTGTCAGAGCAATACGGCAATGGAACCAATTACCTGGGGAGGTGGTGGGCTCTCCCACACTGGAGGCCTTCAAGACGAGGCTGGACAGCCATTTGTCAGGGATGCTCTGACTTGGATTCCTGCATTGAGCAGGGGGTTGGACTCGATGGCCTTGTAGGCCCCTTCCAACCCTACTATTCTATGATTCTATGATTCTATGATAAAATATGAAAGCTTATGAAATATGAAAATATGAAACTTTAACCTACCAGGATCTGTGTGGGATACTACTAATACAGAAGCTGCCTAGCAGCTACCCCTGCCTTGAATTAGTATACGCCATTTCCTGCCATGAGTTGGAGGTTTTATAATAATGAGCCCCTTCCCACTCACCACACTTTTTCAGGTGTTGAGGGAATCCTTCCTGAGCCACTCTTCTGACCCCAACAACTCTAGGTGGAAGAGACAGGTTGTTCCCAAAGGGGATCCATACCCTGCCCCATGAGAGCAATGGGGATTCTTGGGAATCCACCATCACCTTAAAGGTGCTTCAGAGTATTCACCAGTGTTCTTGCATATCTGTGTGCATCTCTACACCAGCCTAAAATCCTGCATTTAAAATGGGGCTTTCTGCTTCTGTTTTAAATGCAGGTTCACAACAACTCCCTTTTTCACATGCTTCCTTTCCCCCCTCCCCTTTCCCCCTCCTTCTCCCCATATCTTCCTTTATCTTTCATTGATTTCCCTCCTCTTCTTGCCGCTTTTCCTCTTTTCACGGAGGGAACTCTAGCAGAACACAAGGGGGGTAGCTTGATAGCTCATTATCTGCGATCTATTTAAAAACGGAACAAAGGGCATTTAGTGCAGGAGACGCCTTGGAGGCTCATGGTGTCATGTAAAGCACCTGCAAACTTCTGTGAAGGAGCAATCTCAAGCTCAGGATAAAAGCTCCGTGTGAAGAAAGGCTGTAACTTTCCCCATACAGTTCTGCCATTAAGGCAACATGACTTGTTTAAAAGAATGACATACTGTCCAGACACTTAGCGCCATACCGCACCAGGTGGGCAGTGTAGTTTAAAAAACCTGTGACGCTGTGCCAATCTGGAGACAGTCAAAAACAAATACATCCTACACTATCCCTAGGGTGGGTGTGGTGCCAAGATGGCAGGAAAAGGTCTGATTGAAGGCAAAGTCCTCTGTGGGCCTGTTCACACTATGGAAGGAGGCTGAGCGAAACCACAACAGTCAGGCCCGTCAGACAACTGGGAACCACACAGCACCTCATAGTTCTACTACCACCACCCCCTCTGTAGTTGCCCGAGTGATTAGGGCGCATCTGGACATCCTCCGTGGAGTGAACTGACTCCCGGAGGCCACTACAGGGTCCAGAATGGCTGCACAACCATAGAGAAAGTCCATGCCGGCTAGATCGTCGCCCACAGTAGGGGACACTCTTGCTGGCAGACTCGATCATTGCGGCCTGGAAGTCCTCTGGAGCCTGTTTAAGCCAGGTGACATGGGAAGCCTCTCTGGGGGCCCTTAACCCTTGTGCAGGGGGTGGGTACTGTTAGATAAAAAGTTCTTGCTTCTGGTTGAAAGAAAGGATGCCAGGCAGGCAGCAGTCGATCCAACACTATTTTATTAGTCGTTTTGCAAAACGGGTGCAGAGCAGTCTGGACCCCGAGCTAAGCATGCACAAATCTTTTATACCCCCCATCTTTGCAATTTACTGTTAGCCACAAGACATGTCAACTGACTGAGCCCTTAGCTGACTCATTAGAGCATGACTGTGTCAACATGTTTATTTCTGATTATGCTTATGTGACTGTCTCGCTAGACTTCCCTTTTTTCTAACAGTATCCAGGGCGGCTTAGTAACCATGTGGAATTTGGTTTTCTCCCCCCACACGACATGCTAAGCTACCATGGTCATCGGAAATTCCCCAACCACCATGGCTTAGTGTGACGTCTGAACAGGCCCTGTGTCTCTCCTCCCCACTTCTCCTTTCTTCATAATAACTGAATAAGCAATGTGCATCAAGTGAAAACACAAAATTGCAAAACAGAGTTGGAAGGACATGGGTTGTGAGTGGGTGTAGGGAGAAATTAGGAAATTGAATTTAAACTTGTTTTTAAAACCTGCAGACATAAACATTTAATAACAACAATAAATAAAGCCACCTTGGCTCCCCATCCCCCAGAACCAGCATTGGGATATAGTGCGCATGTGCCTGTTGCCTCACTCCAATCCCAGCGGGCTGCAAACTCAGCCAAACACATTTGGGTTGGGCAGAAGAGTGAAGGATGTCAAGCTTCCAGAATCTCAAGGTCTACCAACTGAGTCCAGGTTCAAAACAGTGGCTCTGGGGAGCAGATATACTCCAAGAATTAAGGAACAGGGTGCCTCTGAGCTCATGGTTCCGATCAAGAATTTGTTTTCAGTATTGGAACTGACCTTGCAATCCTTTCATGCAAAAATCCACTCCTAGTTTGTCCCCAAGCTTTTTTCCCCATTTAGTCTAATTTAGGGGTCTAATTGCATTGTTGCTGCTATTAAAACAACTGAGAGCCAGAAACACATGCAGATCTATTGCAAATCACCCAGGGGCCAGTAGATACCAGTGTACCTTCTGCTCATCCCTGCTTTATTTGAGTATTTAGTCACTCCCCCTTTTTAGGAAGAACATCCCAGATTCACAGGAATCTGATTGTTGTCCAATACGTTGTTGCAAAATTGAGCCAAGGGAGCAGCTAGGGACCATATCTCTGTGGTGCAGTGCATGCTCCGTGTGCAGAAGGTTGCCACTTTACCCCCTGGATTTTCTTGTTAAAAAGGATCAGGTAGCAGATGATGGAAATGACCTCTGCTAGAGACCCTAGACAGCCACTGCCAGTAGACCATACTGGGTAGCTGGACAAATAGTTTGACTGGATATAAGGCTATATTTTATATGTGGATAGTATACATAAATATCATAAATTGATTTTGCCCTCCTTTTATTTTGCTGTATAATATTTGAAACATTAATAACTACTAATACATTTCACTCTAATATATTATCAGTAAGCATTATTAAAAGAGCTTATTTGGAAAAAAAGAAAGAATTTAGAAAATTTCACCCACAACACCTATTATTTAGACCTTATCATTCTTAGATTTTACATGGATGGGTTAATTTTCTGTAATCTCCCACTCATTATTGAAAATGTAGTACAAATACTAGTTTTATAATTGCACAGTCTTGAACTACTGGATCTGTCAAAGGTAGCCAGAGTAAAGAAATGTGTCAAATAGGTCTTCTCTTACCTTTTCACTTGGCAAGTTTTAAAATATTATATAATACTTTAATAAATAATAATTCATAGTTATTTTGCATTTTCCAATTTGGGGGAGGGAGCTATCAATCCACTACTGGATTCCCCTGTCAACATACCTGTGAAAATTTTCTTTGTGTTTCAGCTTTCCTCCCAGATGACTAAATATTTTATATGAAATCTGTGCTTTTATGAAAGACTAACATTTGACCCAGCAGTACTCCAGAAATAGTGGCCTGAGAAATAATGCACTGGAGTCAAGGGAGTTCTTGCCTTCTTATGCCAGTGTAAATAAGTACATAATTTGCCTCGATGTTTTGCGTCGAACCAATTGTTTACATCTGCCCCACTGTGCCAGGTTTTGCCCCAGCTACACCTGTGTACATGCCTATCAAGTCCTCTGACACCTATGGCTCTTTTCCAAACATGCACCTGTGTAAATGACAGCACCTCCGCTTGCCCTTAAATGTGAGAACATGGGGTACAAACATAGGCTGCAATTCCTATTAAAAAGGAGGTTCCAACTTTTTTTTCCAGGTAGCAGCTCTTTTAACAACTGCATAATTGGCAGGAATTCAGCAGGTATAGCTTTCTGTGCCATGGAAAAGAAATGTTGTAGGGCAGTTGTACTAAATTAATTTATGCCTAGCACACAGCTTTTAAAGGCACAGAACATCAGTCAGAAAAAAGATGAGAGTGAGGGCTGGGGATGCTTCGGGATGAGGCTTTTATTGTGCAATTGCCCTGCACAATAGGTCCACAAAAGCTTATGCTACAATATTTGTCAGTCTTTAGTGTGCTACAGAACTTTGTTGTCTTCTTCTCAATTGCCTCTTCAGGGACAGTCAGGAAGCAGCATTTCATGGAGAAGGTTTGGACTGTGTGGACCAACCCCTTCTTGCATCAAAATCGGCTTGATGTGGCCAAAGTTAAATTCTTACACTGTAAAACTTACAACTCCATTGATTTTAACAGGCATGTCCTTAATTATCCCAACAAAATAAATAGGACTTCATTCTTAATTTTGGCTGAGTTGTGCCCAGTGTGTGTAGGATTGTAGTTAGACTGCGAACAAGACTTCTGTTGGATCTACAGGCCTGCTATGCTCAATTTTCATGGTGTTGTCCCATTTTGTTTGAAGAAGTTGCCTCTGTTAAGAGTTAGCCCATGGGAAGAACATGTCCAGAACTACGAAATGTGGAAATGGGTGAATGAGCAGTCCAGACAGGTTAGAGCTTCTACCAAATATCACCTGAGCTGATATTTAAAGGTGAATTTGGGGATGCCTCCTTGGACAAAACATCTAAGGAATTTCAAGGGAACCTTAGAGAGCAATCCTATGGCACCCTTAAAGCGTTTTGCTAAGACTGGTACAAAAAAAAATGCTAAGCAGCACCCAACTGTTGTAATAAACAATATCAAAGGTGCAATTTATTATACAAAAGGTGAAAATTCAGTTGTGGAAAATGTAGCACTACAAAGCCCATGTATAAAGAAGGGGAAAATACAAAGAAACAGGACTAAACTTTCAACGATCCATTCAAAGAGGCACAACTCTCTTTATACATGGCTTTTTCTGCTGTTTTAAACATTTGAATTGTCACCTTTTGTATAATAAATTGCACCTTTGGTTTTGTTAATTAAAACAGTTGGGTGCTTTTTACCATTTTTTTTGTGGTGGTCTGCAACAGTTGTCCTCCTTTTCGTTTTGTTGCTGAGACAACTGACATTTTTTGTGGAGGAAGGCGAGAGAGGCAACCCAAAGGTATGATATGTTACAGCAAAACAACAGGCAAAATCTCAAATGTTTCCATATATCAGTGTGAGAAGCAAAGTCTAACTTACAAAGAAATGAAATTTGTGTGCCGCACCATTCACTATCTGTCTCAGCATTACCAGTCACCCCAGGTTTCTTCTGGCACAGAAGCAAAACATGCACGTGGACATACACACATACATACCCCCCACCCCCTAGCCCCACACTAGGTTTTCACTGCAGGCATTTTGGAAAAGGGTCAGTGCTGCCTGTCCCAACTTTGCTAAGCTGTGTTTGCTTAAGTTGCAATGCTAAAGTAAATTTGTTTAAAGCCTCCACTGTCAAATTGTTACTATACGTGTTGCTTTTAAAGGTCTTTTGGAGTTTGTTTTCAGGCATTTTTTTTCTTTTTAAAAATTACAATGTGTGTGTGTTAACGATTTCCACCCATTTCTATGCAGGAGTTAGTTCTTGTTTTAGTAATTTGAAAGCTTAACTTATATAGCTTTAAATAATAAAATGGAGCATTTATTTAGTTCTTTAGGGCACAATCCTATGGGGATAGGTGGCTGCCCCAGAACTTGGAGGTGACCACCGTCTATCCAATGCTGAGCAGAAGAGGCATGGAGGGGATTGTTCCCTCCGCACTTCTCCTGCCCTGCATTTGTGGCTAGACAGCCAATTTTGGCTGTCTAGCCACAGGAAGGCGGAGCGGGGGAGGAGGCTGCCGGACTACATAGGGTGTGTCCTACTGGCATTTCCACCTTCCCCGCCCTGGAACACCCCGTTTTGGCCGCTCCACGCTCCTCTTCAGAGCGTGGAGCATGGGGCTGTTTTACGCTGCCTGAAAGGAAGGGGGGAAGGTCAGTTCCCAGAAAACCAGATACCCTATGGCCGACTAGCCACTGACTAGCAGCCATAGGATTGTTCCCCCCAAATACTTCAGAATAAAATTTCTCAGCAGTCTTTGCAACACTATTAGGTAGTGTATTATTATCCTCCTATTGCAAATAAGGGGCTTCGCTGCAAGGTGTTCTGCTGAGGACATTAGCATCTCTTCAAAGAGGAACTAAGTTCCCTGCCATTTTTTTGATGTGTAGACAGATATCATAAGGAACACACATCAAAAGGTCCATTGCAAACTTACCACGAGACAACATTTAGTGCACTGACTGTGTGAGTAGATCTACCTGTGTGTTTAAAGCAGAAAGCCGCCTATAAGAGGATCTACTCACAAGAACTTCTCTCCCCCCTCCCACCACCCTATTTGCATGTGGATCTTATTTGGCATTTGTATCTCTTTTCATGTGTGAACTGTATTACTCCATGAACAATTTGGAGTAAGAAGGAATTAACAACACCTTTCTGGTTTAACATGTTGTGTTAAGGATTTTCCATGTTTACACAAGCCCCCAAATGCCAGGGAATTACAGCTATTAAGGGCCACGTCCTTAACCAATGTGTTATTTAGAGAATATGCATGTGGGACGGTATCCTATGCTGTGGATAGTTCTAGGTTCATCACTACCTTGGAGCTGAATGACTGTCAGTGGAAGAGTGGTAGAAGTCCCAGATTTGTTTATTTGCTGTAATAGACACATGGAGTCTATGCAACTGAAGTATGATACTATCATTCCACATTACAAGTACCCAACTGGTAACCAATAGGAACCATGCTTAGTGCAGCCTAAGCTACAGGTAAAGCAGTCCTTCTTACTCCCCCAGTATATCTCACACACAGGTTTTTGTTTAGGGTTTTTTTTGGTTACAAACATCCTGTGTAGTAGGTGTAGAATGAGTAAAAGTGCTGAGAGAGGGGCGGGGGGAGGGAAGGCGGGGAGAGAGACTTACTTTCAAGTGCTTTTTGAGTGTATGGCACAGGAAGGATTCAAACACTGGGTTTCATAGGTTTCTGCACTGCATCATTTGAACATATGCAAACATAGTCAAATGTCAGCCATATAGAAGGACTTAGGACTTAGGGCAGAGTAGCTGTTCATAATATTGCAGTGTTAGTTTGTGTCATTGTCAACTTAGTAAAAAGTCTTGCCATTTATTTAAGCATGTACTTCAGTAAGTATTTCTCTTCCTAAACTCTCATCATAATTTTACCCTGGGTGGGATGAGGGGTCCTTTAGAAAAAGGTCACAGAGCTTGGAGAGGAACAAATTCCATGACTAGGTATGAAAAATATACTAGCAGTACATCAAAATTGATTTTCTATTCTTAAATATGTGTCTGCTCTTTTTTTTCCCTTTCATTTTTAAAAACAGGTTAGAAGCTCAAAAACTTCTGAAAACCTACTCCACAATGTTCTGATGAATTATTTAGGAAGAAATTCCATTTTGCGTTATGTTCAAAGGTAAAAATAAACATATCATGGTTTGCATATTACAGACCTGGGTCCTGGCACAGAAAATGATTGCTACAACGCTGCTCCAAATCAAGAGTACACAGTAGTGCACAACTTCATGCTACCTCCATGCATGATATGCTGGCAGGAGTGCAATATTAGTCCTTGTCCTATCCATTCTCTCATGTATAGTGCAATCCTGTACATGTCTTCTCAGAAGTAAGACCCATTGGATTTAACGTGCCTCTCTGAGATCACAAAGGCAATCTCAGAGAGGGGATAAAGGGGGCGTGCTGGTGGGCAGGGAGGGAAGGGGGCTGGGGAAGCTGGGCTATGACATATTCCCAGGCCTCCCCAGTCTCCTTCCACTCCAACGTGCCCCAGGTAGATGGGTGAAAAAGGGGCCAGTCTTCATGGAAGCAGAATGAGAAGTGCTTTCTAGTTTCTCCAGTTTTTCATGAAATCAGCTTTAGTTTGTCAGTGGCTCACAAAGCAAGAAAAGTAGAGTATGCAATCCCTAAAATCCCACTTTTCTTGCTCCGCGTGCAGCTGATGGGCCAAAGCCGATTTCATGGAAAATATCATCAACCCCCTAGGTGCTGCTCAGAGAATGAGAGAGTTGTTCCCCACCCCTGTCCATGCTCCCCTGCTCAGGGAAGTTTACTGGAAGCCCTGAAGTAAGCCCCGGTAATTTACCCCACACCTCTCCCATCTCGTCCAGCATTGGGGTGAATCCCCGCCCTGTTATCTCAAGAAAAAGCAAACCTCAATTTCATTCTTCCCTGTCATTTTAATCTCCTCCAGAATGGCTTCCTATCCCCTGGAACATTGGGTGGGGTTGGGTCCTCTTTTAACCCCAAGTTCACATCCTTCTAAACTCCAGGTTCATTTTTTCCCTGGCTTTGCAGTCATAAACAGTGGGGCAAAAGGCTCTCACCACAACATACAGGGCTCCTGCACACCGGGCTTTTATCCGGCAATTGAGATTGCTCCTTCGTGAAAGTTTACGGGCTTTTTACATGACACAATGACCCTGCTGTGACCCTTCTGCACTAAATGCCTTTTGTTCTGTTTTTAAATAGATCGCAGATAATGAGCTATCAAATTACCCCGTTGTGTTCCACTTCAGTTTCCTCCGTCAAAAGAGGAAAAGCGGCAAGAAGAAGAGGGAAATCAGTGAAAGATAATGGAAGACTCAGATACAGGGAAGTTCTGAGCAGAAAAAGAGAAGTTCTGAGGAAACTGTGAAGGGGGGAAAGCAGAAACAGAACAGCGAGGTCCTGAGGAGGCTGCATAAAGACCAGGTGGCTGTCTCCATGAGCGATTTACTCTGAGCTGGCTGCGTTTGTACATTGTTAGGGATACATGATATCATGGCCATCTTGCAGCCGCTCCAGAGTTTCACGTCAAAAAAACGGTTCTTCTGAGACTACTTTTAGTCCGATTGTTTTCCTTAATTCGGCTTGTCTGCACTTCTGTTATGGTGTGCACCACCCTCTGCATTTACTCTGGCATGATAGCCCTGCCCAGGGGTGTGTCTTTCACCTCACTGACCCCAATTAAGGGGTGTTTCCCCAATTTTTTCCCCACCTGTGTTTCCCCGCTGTTACCGCCATTTCAGGGCTGGCCATCAGAGTTCTGTGCTACTTCATGGCATTTACTTCACCTTGCCTACCACTAAACTCAGGTGGCCATCCCTGCAAAGTATAGTATGCTCCAGGCAGCCTCTAACTTCTTTTAAAAAATTAAAGTGTTAAACCGAATAGCACTTTTGTTGGCAGCACCTACACCTCCCCACTTCTCGCTATCTCAGTATGTCATTATCTCACATTTGTACAGCAATACCTGTATCCCCTATCTCACTATTCAGGGCATAGCTACTGCTCAACAAATGTGTGATAGTGACCTAGTGACATTGAAAACCCCTTTGTAGGTGTGATTTTTTTAACTTCCTCCTTTCTGGATGGGTGGTTTCTTTCATGTCTCCATGCCTCAATCACACATTTGCTCTATCACGCAATTGCGCTATCGCGTGATAGAGCAATAGAGCACTTGCAGGATAGAGAAATGCATGATACTGGCATAGAGACATGAAAGAAATCACCCATCCAGAAATGAAGGTTAAAAAAAATCACACCTACAAAGGAGTTTTTAATGTCTCTAGGTCACTACCATGCATTTCTCCAGCAACAGCTATGCCCCCTATCTCTCACTATGTCACTATCGCACATTAGCACTATCGTGCGATTGTGACAAAGTGAGATAGTGGTTTTAGAAGGGGAGAAATAAAAAAACAATTGGCAGACTCAGCCATGGCTTGGGGAAGGGGTCTCCTCAGAAGTAACTCCCATTGTGGTCAATGAGGCTAAGCTTCCATCCACCGCTTTACAGGAGTATCAGGAGAGCCTGGATGGGGGGAGGCTTTCTTATTGGTTGAGCAGCCCCTGCCAGTCTGATGACGTTTACTCCAATCCCCCCACCCCATCTGGAAGTATGTTCTGTGAAGCAACTTATACCGCAGTGGTGCACTCGCTCATGGAGCCCGGCGTGGACCAAAGTGCACCAAAGCTGATTCCTTGAAAAAATCCAGATAAGCCTCCATAGCTTCTCCTTCTGTTGTCATGGGGACAGAGTTCAGGAAAGAGAGCAGCAGGGAACAGGGGCCCTGGTGGCCTGGAGGCACTGGGCATTAGTTAGAATCTTTCTCCGACATCCATAACTGTATGTATGAACCCAGATCTCATGGTTTCCACCACCCCACAGGGCTGCTGGTAGAGAAACTGGGGGTTACATTTGGAGGCATCACTGTGACCTTGCTTCAGTGGAACAGCAGCAGATGCTGACCCCCGAATTAGCATGCTGTGCTTCCAGCCCACCAAGCCCCCTGTTCTGTGGGGAAAACATCTTGGGAAAAACAGTGAGCAACTTATTAAATAAGAACTAGGATTTATTTAACAAGGAAGGGAAAAGGTTTCCCTTTAAATAAATGATTTAAAGTAAGTCTTAAACAGTAAAATGGAAGGAAGGGTGTCCAATAGTGATATGGAGCATCTCTATACCAGCCAAAAGTCCCACATTTAAAATTGAGCTTTCTGCTTCCATTTTAAATGCAGGATCACAATGCACTCCCTTTAAACACACTTCCTTTCCCCCCTCCCCTTCCCCCCTCCTTCTCCCCCTTATCTGAGTCTTCCATATGTTTCATTGATCCAGCTCCTCTTCGTGTGACTTTTCCTTTTTCACAGAGGGAACTAAGCGGAACACAAGTGGGGTAATTTGATAGCTCATTATCTCCAATCTAATCAAAAACAGAATAAAGGTCATTTAGTGCAGGAGATGCCCTGGAGGTTCACAACATCATCTAAAGCGCCCACAAACTTCAGTGAGGGAGCCATCTCAATAGCAGGATAAAAGCTCTGTGTGAAGAAGCCCATGATCATAAAGGTAGGTTCTTTCTTAAAACCTGTTTGTAGCTGTGCAGGACAGGACTCAGAAATAACTGTAGGCCTCAACTGACCATTGGTTATAGAGCCACTGCTGTCTGGTAACTGGGGCAAGATTCTTCTAGAATCTCTCCTCATAACATCTCTGCCCTTTTGCACTGTCTCCTCAGAATCTCCCTATAGTGGCTCATCAGGGTCAAAAAGAGTTCAGATACTGGCATTCCATCAGAGGGCTGCACTTACACTCCATTCTATTCGCCTTCCCGTTCTGCAAATATGAGGTTATGAATCGCATAGGCTAAAATGGGGTGGGAAATCTCACTTTTTTCAAAACCTACAAATACCTAATATTTGGGACATGGCACATACAACACCTTCTCCCTTTCCTAAGATGACAAACTGTTTTCCAAAAGATGCTGTACAAATAGAAAAATGTTATTACAGTGTAAACCCTATGTATGTCTGTGGGGTGGGGTGGGGGTAGAAATACAGACAATACCTCTCAATCTGCTGTGGGCACTCATCAAACTTTAAACTCTTATAAATAAGCAATTTCTTACCCTTTCTACCTCAAAATTGGAGTGAATTTGCTGCTCTTCATCCTCCAGTGTGGACTTACTAGTTCTCAGATTGGAATCACATTTGATCCCAGTCCTGACATCTTTAGGCTGTGCTATGACAACTGTAAATTAAGCTTCTTTTCTGCCTATAATATCAGGGACTCTGGACCACTGGTGTACATCCCCTGCCAGATGTGAGCTGTCTTTTGCAGCTCTTTCTGGGTTCAGTGCTTTTAAAAATACAAATGTAAACATATCCAAAATCCAGTCAGAAATATGAAGAAGCCCGATCTCAGAAAACACAGGGCAGAATCCAACAGGGCCTTTGTGTGAGCAGCCCCTTGTCCTGCCGATTCGGTTCTGCAAGTGGGACTCACTGCTTGTGCAACGGTGATTTCACTCTTCCTATAGGAACCCCCCAAATAAGCAGAAACATTTATTTTTGGATTGGGACAGGTTGGCGGAGCTCCCTTAAGCGATCACCGCCAACCTGCCCTGTTCCAAAAATCATGCGGTGAGTAATACTAGTTGGCTCATGTGGTGAGTACTATTAGTTTTAATAATGCCTGAATAGGGCTACTGCATACAGAAACTGCCCATGTGTAAGATGGAAATAAAAGGCGCAACAATTTTTCAACCAAATCATTATTCACCACATAATATGAGAAAACTGTCCAAAGATGAAGAAGAAACTGGACATAAGAAAACCATATTTTTAAGTGCATAATGCCAGAAGAAAGAAAGACCAGGAAGGTTTTGCAGGGCTTGATCTCTCACATGAACATGCTCTGCTGTTGAACAATTCTAAAAATAAGTTTCACAGAACCTACTACTTTTTGTAAGCTATATATTCCTTATGTGTCAGATTTAGCATTTCTGCCTTCCACTTTTGATTATCTGAGGATCCTTGGTTTTCCACATCTTCAGTCCTAACAGTTTAATAATTAAAGTTCCACATATTAATCTGGATTACTGTGAGAGAGTCCATAGAACTAGAATATGCCCAGTTATTATATTTACAAAATTCAGCAAACAGATAGAGTTAAGGTGAAGTTAAAGTGACATGCCAGCTACCTCAGACCAAAAATCTTTAAAGGTGCTTCCACACTTTGCATTGACTGTGGAGTAGCTTGTGCTGTGTTCACTCACTTTTTATGGGGCATCTAAGTGATGTTGTCTGCATGATGATGTCATCAAATTGTTGTCCCCCTGGGTTTTCCCTGGGTTTCTTCCATCTTTTTTTCAGACTGCAGAAAATCCCACTTTTTTGAAGAATGTAACAATAGAGAAATCTCTACAGCAGTGGATTGCCTTAGTGCTAATGTTCTATCTTTGTAAAGAAATGTAGTTTTGTTGTATGCAGTGACATATCAGGTGGCTGAGCCTACCTTTATGCATCTATAACTCTGTACACCTTTACTATTGTCTTTCTTCTTGGCACCACTGTAGTCAGCTTTAACTGATCTTTTCATTTGCACTTTTTAATTAGAATTAAAATATTTGTGCAATAGTGTTTAAATTAAAAGATATTTTAGTGCAAATTTTAAAAATGATTTAAAAGAATAAATTGTTCATTCTGCTTAGCACCATTTTATCACTGTTTTTTTTTCTAATTTCTAATTTTCTTTTTTCTTCTACTTTTTAACACTGACGTAATAGTGAAATAGTACAGAAATTTTAAAAAGTGCTCTGATACAAATATCTAAAAAGAGTATTTAAAAATTGATTGAAAAAATAGCATGCTAAGGTGAATTGACCCTTCCCTGTCCAAGTGGCTATGAAACACCCACTAGTGTGGACAGAACATAGCAGGATGTATGCACAGACAAAGCACTATCTCTTAAGAAGTGTGAATAGTTAATTGCAATTCCACTTGCAGCAGAAGAGGAAGGACTGAGTAGGCCTTGAAGCCACCGGTTGGGAAGCACCCTAGGAGTTTTACAAACTGTAAGAAACGTCTCTGAATTAAGTGGTCTTCGTTCTTCTCACACTATACCCCTTTAATGCCATTTGCTTCCTAGCTCTGGCTCAGTATTTGTGTGGTAAGAATGTCTTAGGCCATATCAGGGAGTCAAGTGGGCCTAATTAGGCACCCAGGCTTACGCTTCACACCCCAGCTTTACAGAAACAACAACGGGAAGGGGGAATGAGAATTTAATTCATTTGGAAAGGAATGGGTTGATCCTGATTCAGTCAGTGGGAAGCATTCTGATGTCAGAGTTTTTTTTCAGATAACATTTGAACATGTTATTAGTGTCCAAAAGCTTACTTTGGAAACCACATACACCTCCCTGAGAAACCTACGTGCATCTCCCTCTCTCTCCCCGCTCCACCAGGACGGTTAAGGTCTCAGGACACTCCGAAAATATTGCTATTACAAAAAAAAGGGGGATGTCTCTTTCTCCCCTCCCCATGTCATTCAGCTGCCCTTTATAAAGCTGCTGCAAAAACTGTAGGAAACCCATCTGAGGATTCACACTCCAAAGGAAAGGAGACACAGAGGAAGAGAGGAACACAGAAGGGATCAAGTTTCAGGTCCTGCTGCAGCCACTAAGCAAGGAGCACCATGCCCCAGGCTACTCAGTACAGCTTCCTGAAGTTCATGCTCCTTGCAATGTGTGGTTGGAAGGCAGTTGCTGCTTTTCCTAATGCCTCACCGCTGCTCAATCCCAACTGGGGGAACACAGATAGCCTGTTGCACTTGTACACATCCACAGCAAGAAACAGCTTCCACCTACAAATTAACTCTAATGGACATGTGGATGGAAGTCCTTACCAAACAATTTACAGTAAGTACCATGGCAGTGGGGGTGGGGAGAACATGATAAAGGGGTTATGAACTATGTGAAAAGACTGTATAGGGAGCATCACCCATAACACCCAATGAATGTGATTAGCAGTAGGTTCTTGACAGACAAAGCAGATAATTTACAGAATTTGCTGCCACAAGATATGGTGATTTCCAGAGGGGTGTGTTAGACTCTGTTGCAGACTCTGTAATTTGGAAGAAATTGAACCCTAATGGATAACATTAAGGAATGATCCAGCCAATGTTAAACATTTAAAACCCCATTGGCATCAATTGGGGCTTTAAAATTTGGCTGGATCATGTCCTGCTGATGATTTGGTCTTTTGTTCAATGAATCAGCAGTGCAGTCTACATTATTGCATATCTCATGTCACTTCGATGCAGTGTAAAGAAATTTGATCAGCTTTGCATAAAGGTGGAAAGAAGATGTTTCCTGAACATCCCTACTCCCCATGTTTTAGGGAAATTAGAATCTGTTTTTCATAAATGGCAACCTTTTATTTATATGGGAGAAAGTGAAGGATTGCTTACTGAGGCACTTGGAGGATGTGAATGCTAAACCTAATCCTGACTCTCCCAATAATTAAGAATCAAACCTGGTCCTTTTTCAAAGCCCAATTCTGGTCTCTCCAGAGTGTGACTGAATATTGTGGACTGGATTTACAAGATGTAGGGATTATCACAATAGTGGCAAGCTCCTCTAGTGCTCTCTGATAAAAATGAATGAATGAAATGAATGAGCCAGTGGAAGGTGACTTGTGATAAAATTTAAATTTGGATGATAGAGGACAAGGTGCAGTGTAATATTCAGCAACATTCAAAAGAAAGCTTTCTGGGAAGTGATGCTGTCAGGATGAGCTAGAAAACATTCCCATCTCAATCTGAACATTATGCCATTCATTCAAATTCTTTGGACAAATTGGGGTGCTGTTTACACTGGATTCTATTTATATGGAGATTTATATGGAGACGCACTGATAGCATTCCATTGTATGTTTGAATAATAGAGAATAATCCACATTTTCAGCTAAAGGAGGCTCACTACAGATTTATTGAAGCCAATAGTTTATTGTTCCCTCACTACTACAAACCAGGCACCTTACTGTGTGAGTTTGAAGAAGGAGCAGGTGGTTGAAGACTTCCAGTTCAATTTAATTATAAAAAATAACACACTAACCATACAAATGTCATTCATTTAGGGAGGGAGTTTCAAAGCTGGTATTCAATAAAGAATACCAGAAACAGTAGGATACACACCACAGGCAACAGGTCCTCCCTCATACCACCTTCAATGCTCTGAAGAAAACAATTGTCTGTCTTAGAAATATCTAACAGAAGCTGATGTCAGATGAGTTCTTGTCAGTGAGTTGAAGGCAGTTTGAATGAGGAATGAGGTATGTGGTGTGCACTGACTTTCCATTTTTGCCTCTGGTAATCAGGTTTTGTAGTTAAATAAAAGTTGTGATTTAAACAGTGCATCTGTTTATGCAGCCTGAGGTTGCATAAACCTCTAAATAAAATAATAAATAAAATTCTAAATAAAATAAATTCATTTTATTTAGAAGTTGCACTGTACTGCTGGCTCATGTTCAGCTTGTCAGCAACTAAGACACCTAGAACCTTATTGCATGTACTACAGCCAAGCCAGGTCTCCCACATCCTATACTGAGGCGTTTCTTTGTACCTAAATGCAGGACTTTACATTTAATTCTCTTGAATTTCATATTTCATGTGCTCTTATTCTGAACTAATTAATGACAAGGTGGACAGCTTCTATATTCTTGGGGCCGCTGTATTCTTCAGACAGTGGTCTGGGGTCTGGAAGTTTATTCTGAGACACAAACTGACCCCCTAATCATTAGGGCCTAGTGAGTGATCAGGGTCCATAATAAAGTTGGTGTCATTTAACTTTAAGTGTTTCACAGTTTGGGAACACCTGTGCTCAGATATAGCATATAATATGCATATATCAACATATACATATTGTATACAAAATCCAAACTAAGGAGATAGCATTACAAAACATAATACTTCTGTTTCTTAGAATGTGATAGTAGTAGTAGTTTATTATTTATGGTCTACCCACCACTGACATACAGAATAAAAAAATATAAAATACATATTGAAAAATAAAATACATAGCAATTTAAGAGCAGAATCATGAAATAATAATAGAGGGTCTTAAAAATTTAGCAACATGCTCTATAACTGAGATGTTAGAACCCTCAAGGAAAATAATCAACAAGGATTCTAAGGATCATCCAGGAAGATTGTTTAATAGTTTAGAATGGGAAAAGAGATGGTTTCCTTGTGGCCGAAATTATGAGCAGGCATTTTGCCATAACTAAAATGTAGTAGGGCTGCCAAGCTGCCAGATAAAAAATATTTGGGGGCTGGACCTGGCCTATGGGTCACCAATTGGCTATCTCTGGTTTAAGGTATTAAGGTGTAATCTCCTAATATTCCACCACTTCATTTCCAGGTGCCTTGATGATCAAATCTGAAGGTGCAGGTTCTGTAGTGATAAATGGTGTGAAAAGTGGGCGTTTTCTCTGTATGGACATTAATGGGAATATCTTTGGATCGGTGAGTCTTCATACGTGTATAAAATTATGTGGCATCTTTTCTTTGTGAAGCAAGGCAATTAATGACTTGTACCATGACAATTGAAGAGTGATTCTGTGCTAAGAGGAGCAGTAAGCCAGTTCAGTTGTGCTTCCCAAGAAGCTACTGTCCCTGGCCCTTTCACTTATGCCTGGTGTAACTTTGTTGAGCCTCCTGCAACTCTTATGAGACAAAAAGACTGGTGCAGAATGCCCCCAACTTCTTTCTGCCTGTACATACATCACCACTGGCATGCCATAGCTGTGCTACAGAGAACATGGAGGGCCATGATGCAAGGTGGAAATTTTTCCAGTGCTTTAGTTTTCTGTGGAAAAATTTCCATTTCATAAGTTCATTAACAACAATGAATGGATGCCAATTACAAATATAATATTAGGCAAGCTTGGCAGTTTCGGAATTGTAATTCATGTTTTTCAAGTGATTATCCCTAGCAAGCATGTGAGAGAATACATATAGGTCACTGAAATACATATATGTCTCAGTGTGAAATAGAACTAATAGGTAGTAACAGCGAAACTGAAGGTGCCCCAACAACCTTAGTAGAAGAAAGTTGAAATAGATGAATAGTTGTCAGCATACCATGCACATTTCATTGGGCTACTCAGCTTAATTCATGCAGCCTTCCCCAACCTGGTGTTCTCCAGATATGTTGGATTACAACTCCCAGCATTCCCAACCAGCCATGCTGGGAAATTTCTGGTGCAAATGGCAAATTTTCTGATGCAAATGGCCCTATGAACATTAGCTTGATTTGCATAAGAAAATTTTCCAATTCAGAATTTTTCAGAAAATCCACATCACTGATGGAGGGTTGCACAACTCGTCCCCTTTAGTTTGATCTTGTGAAACACTGACTTGACACAACTGTGAGGCTGTCAGCAACAGAGCATTAATACAGGCCACCATGTTTCCAATATGCAAATCCTCCTTCTGTTCACACATCTGCTCATAATAATGATGAACATTTTGCTAGTCATTCAAACACCTGCCAGTCTGGATGTGCCTTAACAGGTGTTTCAGCAATCAAGACATGTCAGACCAAAGGAATACTGTATGAATCTTGTTTTACACCTCCCCGCACCCTGAAAAGTACAGGCCACCATTTACCAGATGGGTACTTATCAGTGTGTATACCCCTTACCTTTTCGTAAGTTGGTCATCTGTACTGACTTCCAAAACAATGCACAGAATTTCATCAGTTTCCTGCTCTCCCAATTTCCTCATTTTTGTCCAACACAATTTGTTTTCAGGGTGGTCTTTTCTGTGCAGAAACTGGAATTTTGAGTTCAAGCATTTTGGTAGGTAGTTGAGGAAAAAACATTACCACTTGCAGAAACAGTGTACAGAGACTAGAATATCTATAAGGCCACAGAGACATTGACTAGGGCTGTGGGGAATGACTGATACCTCAGTTCAAATGCTTTAGAATCATAAAATCATAGAATAGTAGGGTTGGAAGGGGCCTATAAGACCATTGAGTCCAACCCCCTGCTCAATGCAGGAAGCTAAGTCAGAGCATCCCTGACAGATGGCTGTCCAGCCTCATCTTGAATGCCTCCAGTTTGGGAGAGCCCACCATCTCCTTAGGTAACCGGTTCCATTGTCATATTGCTCTAACAGTCAGCTTTAGACTTGTTGGGATCTCTTGATTGATTTGGCAGTCATCAAATATCTCACAAGTTGTCATCTATCAAAAATTAACACCATCGCAGATAATATATCAAATACTGTGAAATTCTCATTCCATGGCATGTCACCTACTGAGTGTTCAGTACCACTGCACATCAATACTGTGGAATATAAAACACTGAAATAAAATATCATAAAGAGATATCAAATATTTGGAAATGCCCAGAGAATATTCAATATCAAAATGTGCAGCAGAGAATTGACAAGATTCTTCATCTCTGATTTTAATACTTGGCCTGATGGTTTGTGCTTGTTTATTTTTCTTCAGCATTTCTTCAGTTATGAGGACTGCACTTTCAAACATTGGACCCTGGAAAATGGTTATGATGTTTACCAGTCTCCCAAGTACAATTATCTGGTCAGCCTAGGAAAACCTAAGCAACCACTTTTCCCCAGGATGAATCCACCACCTTACTCCCAGTTTTTGACCAGAAGAAATGAAATTCCTTTAGTCCAATTCAACACACCCAAACCTCGCAGATATACCCGAGATGCCAATGCCGATCCCTGTGACAGTATCATATCAGCTGGAAATGGTTCCAAAAACAACCCAAAGTCTCAACCATTCACATATCACAGATTAGCCAATTCAAACAGTGAAGATGGAGACCCAAATAGTGCAACACTCAGCAGAAGATTTTTGAGTCCTAAGACTGATATCAGAACCTGAGCCGAATTGTTATAACAACTTGATTTCTGTCCTAATCAGGACATAACATGAACAGTATCTTTTAACCTGAACTGTAACAGAACCTTAAACCATTTTTCAGGTTATTAGTTCAGAATAAGGGTTTAAAAAATAATGTATATATTTTAAAATTGTGGTACACTCACTGAACCCAACCAGAATGAATTGTGGGCACATAAAATCAAGTATGTAGAAGGATTTTCATATATTTGGGTCTGCTCAAGTTTCCATGCTCTGACCACCTCTTTTAAAGCTGTAATTCACCACAGCCTGGTGGAGACAGCAGTATTATGTGTACTGAGTGCCTTCCCCATGTTACAGAATTGGGGCATCTGTACACCAGCTTAAAATCCTGCATTTAAAACGGGGCTTTCTGCTTCTGTTTTAAATGCAGGATCACAACTGATTCCCTTTGCACGTGCTTCCTTTCCCCCTCCCCTTCCCCTCCCTCCCTCCTTCTCCCCGTATCTGAGTCTTCCATTATCTTTCATTGATCTTGCTCATCTTCTTGCCGCTTTAACTCTTTTCACGGGGGAAACTGAAGCGGAACACAACAGGGTAATTTGATAGCTCATTATCTGCAATCTATTTAAAAATGGAACAAAGGGCATTTAGTGCAGGAGACACCCTGGAGGGTCATGGCGTCATGTAAAGAACCCACAAACTTCCGTGAAGGAGCAATCTCAATTGCTGGATAAAAGCTCCATGTGAAGAAGCCCTTGACCAGTTCCTGTAGCTGGTAAAGTTGCTGAAATCTTTCCCCTAACTTTGGTTCCAATCTAACAGATTATATATGGAACCCTTCCTAAATAGCAATTTGCTGTGGGACTGTGGCTTTTTAAAAATGGCTACATGAATAGAGCTCTGGCTTTTTGACTGGGCTAGGGAGTCCCATGCAAACCATGTGTTTACATATGGCATTTTCTATCCAGCTAGGGTGGAGCATATGGCCCTTGCTAGATCAAAGCATTTGTTTATTAAGCAGTGAGTTCTCTTACAGTTAGGTCTGCATACTCCCAGACAATGCAAAGTGCAGCAGCCTCTCAGTGCCCAGCTGAGATGGAGAGGTCCAACAGAGCAGACGGAGGGAACCAGGTAGCATAGGTAAGGATTGTAAATGAGCAAGAGATTGCATAGATCTTCATTTAGGCTTCATGAGTTTTTCCAAAATATTCCATTCTGTGTTATCAGGTAATAAAATTCACAGTCAACATAAGCACTCAATGATTCAGCCAAAGTTGGTCACAGTTATCTTGCTCCACTGGTTTCAATAGAATTTAGTCATTACTAACTTTAGCTGGATTCAGAATATGGGAAATTTTTATAACTCAATGAAAGAGCACATATGTTTCATGCATAAGGTCCGAGGTTCACTCCCTGGCATCTTGGGTTAAATGGATCTCCTATAACAATGCTGGGGAGAAATATGTGCTTGGATCTTGGAGAGCTATTGCAAGTCAGAGTAAAGCAGAGCTGGGGAATCATAGAATCATAGAATAGTAAGGTTGGAAGGGGCCTACAAGGCCATCGAGTCCAACCCCCTGCTCAATGCAGGAATCCAAGTCAGAGCATCCCTGACAGATGGCTGTCCAGCCTCGTCTTGAATGCCTCCAGTGTGGGAGAGCCCACCAGCTCCCTAGGGAATTGGTTCCATTGTCGTATTGCTCTAACAGTCAGGAAGTTTTTCTATGATTCTATGAGGGAACTTGTGGCCCTCAGAGAATCATAGAATAGTAAGGTTGGAAGGGGCCTACAAGGCCATCGAGTCCAACCCCCTGCTCAATGCAGGAATCTAAGCATTCCCTCCATATGTTTTGGCCTAGAACTCCCATCATCCCATCCCATTGGCTATGCTGGTTAGGGCTGAGGGTAGTTGGAGGCCAAAATATCTGGAGGGCCACAAGTTGCCTATGTCCAGCGTACTGGGCTAGATAGACCAGTGGGTGACAGTATAAGATAGCTTCATATGTCGAGGACTTAACTTGGAAGAGGCCATAGTTCAGCAGTAGAACAAAAGAAGCAAAAGAAGATCTGAGGGCTGGGAAAGATCCTTACCTGCCCGAGACCTGGTATGCTGCTGCCTATCATGTAAACGGACTAAGAGTCTGACTCTGTGTAAGTCATCTTCAAATACTTATGGGCTATTGTTTTTCTTCCTTACTTCTCTCTGCCATTACCACAATGCAGCTACTTTTGCTACCAATTCTCTTTTCAGTCCACTATGTTGAACCATTGAGTATTCAGGATATGGTATTGCAATGATTAATGTTCTCGCCTGATACACAAATCAGCATTATAATGCTAGCAATATTTAAACTTTTCCATATGAATTGAAACTCTGACCAGTTTAGGTGTGCAGAACTGGGTTACTCAACCTTTATAGGCCTCAGCCAGAACAGAACTGGAACAATTTCAGTTACAAATGAATGTCCAATGAGAAAATATAATGACTTCGCTGGCTAGTGCTTTTAGGAGGACCAAATCTTTCTTGACTGATGCTATGGATGAAGATATAAATCATAAATACTTATAGCTTGTTCCATATAGCTTCTATGTATCTATTAGGAATACAGAACATTGGAACTAACTTTGGTCTCCTAGATAGTAAGTGGCTTGGTAGATGGGATGTTAATATTAAGGGGGAAAGGTCCAAAACAAAAATGCAAAATATACTTCAGGTCCAGTGTTTCTCTTGTGGCCTTGTGAGCTCTGAATTTTACTTGCTGTGTCCTTAAACATAGCAATAAGCATAATACTAGAAATTATTGATATTATACATCAGAGCAGAAATGCTTACCTTCAACTTGCTGATCTATCAAATGAGCCAAGCTACATGATCAGCAAAATCACATGATGGAGTGGGACTGTACCATTTCAGAATGCAAGTAAAGAATTACATGTTTGAATGCTCACACATACCTTTTAAAAATGTGAGCCTATCACTTGCCCCCCTCCCCCCCTTATATGGAACAATCAAATGCAAAGTCCTTCATCTGCAGTCAAAATGGTACATCCCAGCAGAAGCTGCAGCAGAAGATCTTCTGCTGAATGTTTCAGCTCTTACCCCTGTTTAGTACTCGCATAATCCTCTTTCTTCAGGTCACTTGGAAAATGCAAGTAGGAAAATAAATTTACAAGATTTTGGAGAATCATCCAGCTTTTCCTTAGCATTGTCCAATAACCTGTAGTGCCAGTTTTTTCTTGCACTGAACGCTTTTCAAGAGTCTCGATCATCAATAATGACATAGTCAGCTGATCAATTATGTGATTAGCCAGAAAATGTGCAGGGTGCATGGTTGATTCTTTGGATAAGAGTGTCAGTTACATGGACCAGCTTTTGTGGGGTAGATTAGAGATACGGAGTTTACTCCCAGGTAAATGTACATAGGATTGCAGACTAAGGCTCAACTCTGTGGACACTTACTTGAATGTAAGCCGCGGTGAACTCAGTGGGCCTTACTTCTAAGTAACAAGGATGGGATTACGCTCAGGATTTGCTCCCTGCTTAGTGCTAACTTTCAGATTTTGTAAGGGAGAAGTTTTAATATATTTTTGTTATGAACAGTTACTTCCCACAATAATAGGTCTACAGAACCCTTACGCTGCCAGAAAATGTAGAATGACTTTCCCCATAGTATCATCATATATACATCAGCAAGCCCAATTCTCCAAGTGCCTGTTCTTATGTAGCCAAAATGTCCCCACCCATGCACAAGAAGGATGTATTGGCAGACTCAGGGAAACCCTGGGGTTCGCAAAAGTATAAACAACTTTAGGGGGAAAACCCTCATGCGACTCCTCAACCAAAGAGTCCATTGAAGACCGAGCATGCTCAGTGGCCTTGGATGCTGACCAACTTGCAGGGGGCAGGGTAGGATGGAATGTAGTGGTTGGAATCCTGAATGGGGAGTACGCCATTCTGCAGGTGTTCTGTTGCAGGTCCTACTTGTGAAATATATAAACTAAAGTGTGGGTGTTATATAGTGAATTCAAAAGAGGCCCTGGGCAGCACCTGCTAATAGGAAATGTGGTTAGTGCATTTTTATGTTTTTGTATTTATTTATTTATTTGAATTATCTACACATTTCAGAAGTATTTATGTGTATTTATTATTCTGTATCCCCCGCCCCAAATCATTATGAAGGGACAAATAAACTTTTCATTTTACTGAGGGAAAAAATCATGCCTTTTTGCTGCGGTTTAAAAATTGCTCTTTCCAAGGAAATCCAAAGTAGTGATTCCCAAACTATGAGCCAAGGCACCTAAGTGTACCATGAGAAATCAATAAGCCTCAAAGACCCACCAACAAAGGATGCTGCCCTTTATATTTCTGCATGATACAGTCCTCCACCCTGGCTACCTTCCAGTCAGCTTCCACTGGCAATAAGAAATTCTGCCCCAATTCTAAATTGCGTGAGATTGGAGCTGTCAGTCAGTCCTGAAGCAGAAGAATTACCTACACACAGAAGAGACTGTCTATTGCAGGTTTAAATGAGACACTGCTCTAAGTTTGTCTCCTTCCAGTATGGAGGAACACCCAGATCAAGTGTTCAGGGGGGGTCCTAGATATTACAGCGGCAGATCCAAAGATACTTGCCTAATCTGTATAAAGTGGGATGAAAAAACGAAGCATACCATGGGTGAAACCTTCTCTCCAATCTCTCCAAAACGTTGCACACTAGCACTTTTTCTCCTGTGAGGGTTACTTCAAGTTTCATTGTTACATATGACACTGGGCAGGGATCCAATTAGGGCCGAGCAGTTACAGGTCAAAATGTGCAGTAGGGGAGAGGGTTCAGCTCCCTGCTCACAGTGCACTTAAAATCACATCTGCTGCTGAATCCATATAAAATGGGAGTGGAGGAAGGGAGGGATTTGCAATAGACAGGTCTGATGCAGTCATTTCTGCTTTGACCCTGAATCATGTAGATCCTGACTGAGAAGGGCAATTCTTACTTTTATACACTCTAAAAAATAACACACTGAGGGTGTAAAAGCATACAGTGTAGTGAGTTTGTTGGTGAGCAATAAGGCGGACTTCACGGCATTCTTATATGCTCTTGGTAGCCACCTAGACCTGTGTAGTTTGGCCTAACTGGCAGCTTTATTCTTAATTAAGTAGGCCTTTCACAGAGCCTGGTAATTTACAGCTTTCACCTTGGAGCTGTTTTGGCCAGCTAGATGATGTCAGCTCCTAATAGATGAGATAGGTTTCACTTCCTGTGGGAAAGAGAAGCCCCCCTTCTCCTGACCAGCCTGTCAGCTCCTGAACTAGGGAGAGGCACTTATAAAATCCAACCTGCAGGCTTTGCCCTTGCCCTTCACTCTCACTCCACAGGGGAAAGTGTGCTACCAGCCTGGAGAAACATGTGGCTCTAGGAATGGCTTCTCGTCTATCTTGGGGACCCAGATAGATACCCTGCTATGACAGCTTCATTGGCTGATGAGAGGTATGAGCTTTCTTTGCATATTTATTCTACATCTTTTCTATCAATAAATGTCATCCTTTTGCACAAGTGGCTTTGCTTCATCTTGGTAATCTAAAATAATCTATTTGGACTGGGCCTTGACAGAATCAGGATCCCAGATTAATACACTCAGCTATCAAAAGTTTGGGTCTGATCTAATATGATACTGACAGGGCTGTTAGGAATAGGAATAGCCTGTCAAACACCTGAGAACTTTCTAGTGACTAGTGAGACGATCATGGGCATAGGGTATACCATGCATACATTTGTACATGCGAATGTCCAGTTCATATGCATGTTCATTCATGTGCCAGTACGTTTCCAGGTCCAGCCCCACTCACCATCATCCAGAGGCTCTTAACAATACACCAGGAGTCTGAACTGGCCCTCAGTCTAGTCTGAACCTGCAAAGGACCTAGTCCTAATAAATAACTTCTTCCAAAAAAGCACATATAATTTCTAGGACTTTATGACTGCTCCCTGCATTTTTTGTGGGCCTTAGGCATTCATTCAGATAGAGATATTGAATTTTTAATTATATTTCTGCATGAGCCAGAACACTCCAATTTTGTATACATGTAACCCAAGACAGTGATTACTGGAACAGAAAATTTGTTTAAAAATCTCCCTAGAAATAAGGGGTACCCCTGAAATGGTTATGGTATTTGCAGGCCACCCAGCAAGCTGAAATTTGGCATACCTGATGATGCACTGATGGAAAACATTAAATGACTTTTACCTCACAATAGAAGGCAACACACATAGGATAAAATGTTGAGAATTAAATTGCCCTTTCACACTTGAACTAGCCTTAAAAAGATTTTCAGTAGCAGCCAGTAATGTGTATCTATGGTTGCAAAATGCAAGCTGAATTCACTAGCAAGGGCGTTGCTAGGTTCTTAAAAGATCCAGAGCACAGGCCCATAACACATTTTATTACTTGGAAAATTGGATAAAAATTTCAGGATTCATTGCCCCATCAGAGAACATCATGTCTGCCACATTTCAGAATGATAGCCACAAGGGTTTTTGTGCAAGGGTGGCCTTGACATTTTGAGGCCTCCAAAAGAGGACATACGTAGTTATCTCCCTATGTTCCTTGTGGACCATTGTTCTGAAAATTACTGACAGCCTACAGTTGTCCCTAAGTAAGAAACCAGCAAAGTTTCAGAAGGTTAGGTGCAGCAGTTCATGTGGAAGGGGAGTTCTCAAGTTTGGGGGAGGGAGTGATTTGCTTTCCCTTCCATTTACCCCTTCCCCAACAGTTTTTGGGCAAATTTGTATGAAAATGCACAGGTCATTAGAGGTGTCCCCTAGGCAAGAAACCTGCAGAGTTTCTGAAGGATATACATGCATGCAAATTTAGACTTACTAGAATTTATTTACATTTCACCAATGTTAGCAGCAGGGGAACATGGGTGGGAAGGTGCCATTGCACTCATGTCCTCCTTGAGGGTTATCCGTGGGTATCTGGTTGGCCACTGTGTGAACAGAATGCTGGACTAGATGGACCTTGGTCTGATGCAGCACGGCTCTTCTTATGTTCTTAAATAGAGAGTGCCTCTGAGCATGTGCAGAATGCTTTTCTTTCACCACTGTTTTTTTTTACCAATTCTGTTCCCCTCCATTCAAACTTCCCTCCTCATCCTACCATCCTCCAGCAATTTTTCATAAAAACAGATGTCTTGTTTTGTGCAACTCTCCTCTACCTCCTCCTGGTTATACACAAGCTCTTGTATCTTCCTCCCCATAACTTCATTTGTGCCAAGGCTTCACCAGGATTCAGCCAATGAGTCTGTTTTCAAAACCAGGGCTAAGTTATGGAGAAACTCTGAGCATGCATGAAAGTCCCTTTCCCTCACCACTGAAGCTAGAGTTCATGCTACCCCCCCCCCCCCACACACACACATACACAAATGACAAAACATGTTTTGGGTAGTCAATTCATTAGACGGAATTGGGTAGGCACTGTATTAAGCCTGCAGTACCATGCTCACAACTCAGGACTTATTTCTGAGTAAACATCAAGGTGTAAATCTCCCTGCAAAAGTAACTTGTGCTGGAATCCTATGCACACTTTCCTGAGGGTAAGCCTCATTAAACATAACGGGGCTTCTGAGCAGGCATACATGTTGTTGTTGTTCAGTCGTTCAGTCGTGTCCGACTCTTCGTGACCCCATGGACCATAGCACGCCAGGCCCTCCTGTCCTGCGCTCTCTCCCGGAGCGTGCCCAAGTTCATATTCATTGCATCCGTGATGCTATCTAGCCATCTCATCCTCTGCCGTCCCCTTCTCCTTTTGCCTTCAGTCTTTCCCAGCATCAGGGTCTTTTCCAGGGAGTTTTCTCTTCGCATTAGGTGGCCAAAATATTGGAGCTTCAGCTTCAGTATCTGTCCTTCCAATGAGCAGTCAGGGTTGATTTCCTTTAGGATGGACTGATTGGACCTCCTTGCAGTCCAGGGGACTCGTAAGAGTCTTCTCCAGCACCACAGTTCGAAAGCATCAATTCTTCGGCGCTCAGCCTTCCTTATAGTCCAGCTCTCACAGCCATACATTACTACTGGGAAAACCATAGCTTTGATTAGACGGACCTTTGTCGGCAAGGTGATGTCTCTGCTTCTTACTATGCTGTCTAGGTTGGCCATAGCTTTCCTCCCAAGGAGCAAGCGTCTTTTAATTTCATGGCTACAGTCACCGTCTGCGGTGATCTTGGAGCCCAAGAAAGTAAAATCTGTCACTGCTTCCATTTCTTCCCCTTCTATATGCCAGGAAGTGATAGGGCCAGATGACATGATCTTAGTTTTTTTAATGTTGAGTTTCAAACCAGCTTTTGCACTCTCCTCTTTCACCCTCAACAAGAGGCTCTTGAGATCCTCTTCGTTTTCTGCCATTAGGGTGGTATCGTCTGCATATCGGAGGTTGTTGATAATTCTCCCGGCAATCTTAATTCCGACCTCTGATTCATCCAACCCGGCATTTCTCATGATGTACTCTGCATATAAGTTAAATAAGCAGGGTGACAATATGCAGGTTGTATAAATTAGCAGTATTTCTCTCCCCTCTACTTAAAAAACAAACCAAAACCTCCTATTTTTATTAAAGCTTTCTGTTCATAGGAATCTAGGAAGCTGCCTTATGTTGAGTCAAACCCTGGGTCCGTCTAGCCCAGTATTGCTGACACTGACTGGCAGCAGCAGCTCTCCAGAGTTTCAGGCAGGATTCTTTCCGAGCCCCACCTGGAGATGCTGGGGACTGAACCCAGGACCTTCTGCATGCCAAGCAGGTGCTCTGCCACTGAGCTGCAGCCCTTCCTATTGCTGGACAATGGCAACTGTAGGGATGTACGAAAGTCATTTACCTGGTCCCGCAGCTTGCTTCGCGGTGGGGGGGAGGCGCTTCGGTTCTCCCCCCGAAGTTCAGGCCGGAGGGGGGAGGCGCCCCGCCTCGCCTGGCAGAAATTCAGGCTGGGGGGGAGGCGCCCCGCCTCGCCTGGCTGAAATTCAGGCCGGGGAGAAGCGCCCCGTCTCCCCGGCTGCGAAATAAAAAAGTGAATTTAAAAAACACACACACACACGATTTACGTAGCCTATCATGGCTAGATTTCCAAAGTCAGCCGTGATAGGCTACATAAATCGTTACGTAGCCTATCACGGGTGACTTTGAAAAAAAAAACCTGCGCCGGTGGCGGTGGCGGCGGCGGCGGTGGCTGCGGCGGCTGGTCTTCTGACCGGCTGCTGTCGCCGCCATTTCCAGTGTTAAAAAAAAAAAAGACATGATAGGCTACATAAACATTTACGTAGCCTATCATGGCTAGGTTAAAAAACAAAAACAAAATGATGTGATAGGCTATGTAAATCTTTACGTAGCCTATCACGTCTGACTTTAAACAAAAAACAAAAAATGTGTGTACGCAAACGGCGGCGGCTACAGCCGCCACCATTTGCGTTCCTTATTTTGGCCCATCTTAGTCTACGTAAATATTTACGTAGACTAAGACGGCAAAAACGGCCGTAGCCGCTGCCGTTTGCGTATGCGCGTTTTTTTGGTTTTTTTATTTCCCCGATATTTGTTGGGAGACAAATTCTGCAAAACATGGCCCCTCCAGGAAATTCCTGACTTGTATGGCGGATAACTTCCTCCTACATAAAATAGGGGAAGGAACTAGAGGATCGGCTATTCTTGACTTGATCCTAACCAACAGAGATGACTTAGTGGGCAAAGGAGCAGTTACAGGAACTCTGGGGGAAAGCGACCGTGTTATATTTGAGTTCTTGGCTCTAAAGGAAGAAAAAGCTGAGTGTAGCCAAACCCATACCCTGGATTTTAGGAAAGATGATTTTAATAAACTCAGAACAATGATCAGTAAGGTCCCATGGCAAGTGACTCTAACGAGAAAAGGAATCCAAGATGGGTGAGAGGAAATTCTCAAGGCACAATTACAAACAATTCCAACAAGAAGAAAAGGTGGAAGATAACAGAGGAAACCAATATGGCTTCACAAAAAGCTGAGAGATGACCTGAAAACAAAAAAGGACACATATAAGAAGTGGAAAGAAGGCCAAGCAACAAAGGAAGGGTACAGGCAGGTAGCACAGAACTGTAGGGATGGCGTCAGGAAGGCTAAAGCTAAGGACGAGCTGAGGTTAGCGAGGGATGCTAAAAGCAACAAAAAGGCTTTCTTCAGCTATGTGCATAGTAAAAGGCAGAGGAAAGAAAAGGTGGTTCAGCTATTAAATAAGGACGGCAAAATGATAACAGATGACAAAGAAAAGGCAGAAGT
The DNA here is from genome assembly GCF_057233095.1 of Heloderma suspectum. NCBI lineage: Eukaryota > Metazoa > Chordata > Lepidosauria > Squamata > Helodermatidae > Heloderma > Heloderma suspectum. Next base: position 124,901,336 of record NC_139462.1, on the reverse strand, counting down.
GCTCAGTTCCTACTTTGGCTCAGTCTTCTCCCAAAAGAGGGTCTATGACCCCCCTGGCAAAGGCAAAGTACAGGCTGAAGGGGCAGGATTGCAGCTTGAGATCGATAGGCATATTAGGTCAAGGAACATCTAATCACTTTGAATGAGTTCAAATCTCCAGAGCCAGATGAACTGCATCCTAGAGTAATAAAGGAACTGGCAGAAGAACCCTCAGAGTCACTGTCTATCTTTGAGAAATCATGGAGGACGGGTGAAGTGCCAGATGACTGGAGGAGGGCCAATGTTGTCCCTATCTTCAAAAAGGGCAAAAAGGAGGAACCTGGGCACTACAAATCAGTCAGTCTGACACCAATCCTTGGGAAAATTCTGGAGCAGATTATAAAGCGATGAGTATGTAAGCACCTTGAAAACACTGCAGTGATGACTCAAAGCCAACATGGATTTATCGAGAACGAATCCTGCCAGAGTGATCTGATCTAATTTTTTGATGAGGTCACCTCCCTTATGGACTGTGGGAATACTGTGGACATAATATACCTCAACTTCAGCACAGCTTTCGACAAAGTGCCCAATGATCTCCTGATGAGCAAACTAGCTCAAAGTGGGCTAGATGTAACAACGATCAGGTGGATCCACAGTTGGCTACAGAATCAGACTCAAAGAGTGCTTCTCAATGGGATCTTCTCAAACTGGGGAGAGGTAATGAGCGGGGTACCACAGGGCTCAGTCCTGGGCCCAGTGCTCTTCAACATTTGTATTAATGACTTGGAGGAGGAGGTGCAGGGAATGCTGATCAAATTTGCAGATGACACAAAATTGTGTGGGTAGCTAATACTTTGGAAGACAGAAACAGAATTCAAAGTGATCTTGACAGTCTGGAGCACTGGGCAGAAAACAACAGAATGACATTTAATAAGGATAAATGCCAAGTTCTGCACCTTGGGAAAAAGAAACCAAATGCACAGTCACAAGATGGGGGATACGTGGCTCAACAACACTACAAGTGAAAAGGATCTTGGAATTGTTGTCGATCACAAGCTGTATATGAGCCAACAATGTGATGTGGCTGCAAAAAAGGCAAATGCTATTTTGGGCTGCATTAATAGAAGCATAGCTTCCAAATCCTGGGAAGTACTAGTTCCCCTCTTCTCAGCACTGGTTAGGCCTCATCTGGTGTACTGTGTCCAGTTCTGGGCACCACAATTTAGGATGCAGACAAGCTGGAGAGAGTTCAGAGGAGGGCAACAAGGATGATCAGGGGACTGGAAACAAAGCCCTATGAAGAGAGATTGAGGCTGGATCTACACTTACCACGTTTTTTCGCTTCCAATGAGGTTTCACTGCCCGCCTTTCACACTACGCAGTAGCCACCTCAAATTGGAACCGGAATTTCCCACTTCTGTGCTCCCGCTTTCACTACCCTAATATCCCGGTATTTCCCCTTAATGTGCTCTGATTTTCTGCCTTTGCTGCCATATCCAGTCGTATTTCCCTCCCCCACCTGTTCATATGCAGTGGTGTTTGTATTTCCCTCCTGTCCAATCACAGCTCTCGACGGCCCCATGTTTTCTTCTGGCTACCGATCGCATAGCTTCCTCAGCGGCCCCCGTTTCCTCAGCAACAAGCAAAGAGCTGGATGTGCGCGCACTTGTCTGATCTCGGAAGCTAAGCGGGGTCGGTCCCATGTCTTCAGGCATGATCTTTGAAGCTTCACAACTTCAAATCTTCGAAGATTGTGCCTCAATTAGAAAAAAAACATCGTAGAGAAGCCCCGATTCTGTGAGGATAATGCCTTAATTAAAAAAAAAAATCCTGAGCAGGGGATAGGAGGGGATAAAACTTAGTCTCCTCTGAAGGGATTCAACAACCCAGTGCAGGAAGCCTGATTCCCAGGCGGTCGCCCCTCCAAGCACTGACCGGGACTGACCCCGCTTAGCATCCGAGATCAGACAAGCGCGTGCAGGAAAACAGCAGGAAAACAGCACAGCGCTCGAGCGTGAACCGAGCTCACGCATTCGATGAAGCACTGCAATGGGGAAAATGGGTGAGTGTGAATAATCACGTTTTAATGTGAGAGTGTTTAACCCAGCGGGACACTGAATTCATTGTGATGGTGGGCGCAATGTATATTGGCCCTGAAAGAACTGGGCATGTTTAGCCTTGAGAAGAGAAGGCTGAGGGGAGATATGATAGCGCTCTTCAAGTACTTGAAAGGTTGTCACAGAGAGGAAGGCCAGGATCCCTTCTTGATCATCCCAGAGTGCAGGACATGGAAGAATGGGCTCAAGTTACAGGAAGCCAGATTCTGGCTGAACATCAGGAAAAACTTCCTGAGAACAATATGACAATGGAACCAATTACCTAGGGAGGTAGTGGGCTCTCCCATACTGGAGGCATTCAAGATGAGGCTGGACAGCCATCTGTCAGGGATGCTCTGACTTGGAGTCCTGCATTGAGTTGGACTCGATGGTCTTGTAGGGCCCTTCCAACCCTACTATTCTATGATTCTATGATCTCTAACCCCCTGTGTGGCTTGACAGTTTTTACTTTTTGTTTTCATCTTTGAGAAAAGGAAACTTTACACATGGTTAGCACAAAAGCCACTGGACCTAACTGTCTGAACTTTGGCAGGTTCAGTCAGCTCTGTAGGGGCTGCCAGGTCCCCAAATTCCATGAACTTATGTAGAAGCACAAAAAAATTATAGCTCTTTGCTTTGACACATTTTCTTGAAAATTGCAAATTTTACCTGTGAGCAGCACAAAAGCCACTGGACCTAACTTTCTGAAATTGGGCTGGTTCAGTCAACTCCATGGGGCTACCAGGTCTCCAAATTTAATGTATTTATCATACAAACTAAAAAAGATATGACCGTTTCTGTTTTCCAATGTAAGTCAATGGGAAAATGTAAAAAAAAAAAAAAAGGCAATTAGGACAGCTCAAAAGATCTGGGGCACATCTCAAAACAAATTCCATGCTCAGGTGGACCCTACTATAATGATGCCCCTGCTCACTAGTATGGTTATACCTACCAAAAACCTGGAGCTGGACTGCCATGATAAGCCATACACCTTGCCTAGAAAGGGAATGTTTGGGACAGGTCAAAAGTCAGAGATGTCTTGGATAGGTATCTATAGAAACCTAAGAGGGAACACAGACATGTCCAACATACACTCTTGCACAAGAGGAGTCCAAGTCAAAACAGATGAAAATGGTTTTATCAACAAAGGACGGGGTACATTTTGTCGGGCTGGAGGCAGAATATATTTGAGGAAAGTTGGGGCACACACAGCAGCCACCATCTAGAAATTGCTGCTGCTGATCATAAAATCATAGAATAGAAGAGTTGGAAGGGGCCTATAAGACGTTCGTTCCCTCTCCCCAGTTTGAGAAGATCCCATTGATAAGCACTCTTTGAGTCCGATTCTGTAGCCAACTGTGGATCCACCTGAGATTTGCTTTATCTAGCCCACTTTGAGCTAGTTTACTCATCAGGAGATGATGGGGCACTTTGTTGAAAGCTTTGCTGAAGTTGAGATATATTATGTCTACAGCATTCCCACAGTCCACAAGGGAGGTTACCTGATCAAAAAATGAGATCAGATCAGTTTGGCAGGATTTGTTCTTGACAAATCCATGTTGGCTTCAAGTCATCACTGCATTGTTTTCAAGGTGCTTACGTACTGATCGCTTTATAATCTGCTCCAGAATTTTCCCAGGGATGGATGTCAGACTGACTGGTCTGTAGTTCCCAGGTTCCTCCTTTTTACCCTTTTTGAAGATAGGGACCACATTAGCCCTCCTCCAGTCATCTGGCACTTCACCCGTCCTCCATGATTTCTCAAAGATAATAGACAGTGGCTCTGAGAGTTCTTCTGCCAGTTCCTTTATTACTCTAGGATGCAGTTCATCTGGCTCTGGAGATTTGAACTCAAAGTGATTAGATGTTTCTTGACCTAATATGCCTAACAAGCTGTAATCCTGCCCCTTCAGCCTGTACTTCACCTTTGCCAGGGGACTCATAGACCCTCTTTTGGGAGAAGACTGAGCCAAAGTAGGAATTGAGCACCTCTGCCTTTTCCTTGTCATCTGTTATCATTTTGTAGGGATATACGAAAGTCACTTAACTTTTCGCGGATTGTGTTTGTGGGGGGGGAGGCGCTCCGTCCCTCTCCCCGGAATCCTTGATGGGGGAGGAGGCGATCCAGTCCTCCCCCCCGGAATCCTGCCCAGCTGGCTCTGCTCTGCGGCAGCTCCGTGGAGCAGCCGGCCAGGGCTGTCCGCAGCCAGATTTCCGGCCACGGACTGGCTGGTGCGGACACAAATGGCGGCCGCCGTAGCGGCCGCCATTTGCATCCAGCCAGGCAGCCATAATAGGCTACGTAAGTCTTTATAAGATGACTGGGCAAAACAAAAAACAAAAAAAAGTCGTACGCAAATGGCAGCGGCTACGGCGGCCACCATTTGCGTTCCTTATTTTTTGCCGTTTTAGTCTACGTAAATATTTACCTAGGCTAAAATGGCGGGAAAAAAAGGAACGCTAATAGCGCCCACTATGCTATTTGTGTTCCCTTTTTTTTTCGCTGTAATAGTCTACGTAAATATTTACGTAGACTAAAACGGCGAAAAATAAGGAACACAAATGGCGACCGCCGTAGCCGCCGCCATTTGCGCAGTTTTTTTTTTTATTGGCTTGCCGTGATAGGCTACGTAAAGACTTACATAGCCTATCATGGCAAAGACCAGGATGTAAATGGCGGGCACAGCAGCTGGTCGAAAGACCAGCTGCCGCCGCCGCCGGACCCGCCGCCAGCCCCACCGCTGGACCCACCGCCGTCTGGAACATCCACCCCAGGTAAGCCTCATCCCGGGGGGAATCCGCGGGGGGGGGGCAGGCTGTTCCGCCACAGAATTCGGGGGGCCGAATGCCAGTGCATTCAGCCTCACTGAAATCCGTGGCAGAATTCTCCGCCATCCCTATCATTTTGCCATCTTTATTTAATAGCTGAACCACCATTTCTTTCCTCTGTCTTTTACTATGCATGTATCTGAAGAAAGCCTTTTTGTTGCTTTTAGCATCCCTCACTAACCAAGGCTGTAATGTTATATATATATATATATATATATATATATATATATATATATGGTAAGTCAGATGAGTTGATTTCTACCATTATAAGCAGAAAGGTGGGGCAGTAGATTCTATGGGCAGCAGCCTAAAATCCACGGTATCCTCTTGGACCGCCTGGAGAGGATGGGCATTGGAGACATCGTATTATGGTGGTTCCGGTCCTTCCTCTCCGGCAGGTACCAGAGGGTAGCACTGGGAGAGGAGGTGTTGGACCCGTGGCCGCTCACATGTGGGGTGCCACAGGTTTCCTTCCCCTCCCCTTTGCTATTTAACATCTATGCGAAGCCGCTGGGGGCTATCATCAGGAGGTTTGGGGTGCGGTGTCATCAATATGCGGATGACACACAGCTCTACCTCTCATTCAAATCTTCACCAAGGTTGGCCATGGAATCCCTGTCCAAATGTCTGGAGACAGTGAATGGCTGGATGGGGAGGAATAAGCTGAAGCTGAACCCTGACAAGACTGTGGTACTTCTGGTGGGAGACAAGAGGAGGTTGGGGGATGCTGACCTGGTTTTGAATGGGGTATGGCTATCCTTGAAAGACCAGGTCCGCAGTCTGGGGGTCATTTTAGACTCCCAGCTGTCCATGGAGGGTCAGGTGTCAGCTGTGAGCCAGACAGCGCTGTATCAACTCCATCTGATACGGCAGCTGCACCCCTACCTTCCCGACCATCTGGTCCCATCGGTAGTACATGCCCTGGTCTCCTCTTGTCTAGACTACTGTAATGCGCTCTATGTGGGGTTACCCTTGAAGACGGTTCGGAAGCTGCAGCTGGTGCAGAACGCGGCGGCTCGCCTGAATAAAGGCTGCTGCCGGCGTGATCACATCACTCCAGTGCTGAAGGAGTTGCGCTGGTTACCAATTGTTTTCCAGGCCAAATTCAAAGTGTTGGTTTTGACCTTTAAAACCCTATATGGTTTTTCTCAAGGAGCCCCTCCAGCAACACCAGACAGGCTGCTCAACAAGATCAGCCTTGGATGGCCTTCTCTCTGTCCCATCAGCCAGGACAGCTAGGCTGGTCAGGACGAGGGAGAGGGCCTTCTCTGTGGTGGCCCCCACTCTGTGGAACTCCCTCCCTAGGGAACTCCGCCGTGCCCCCTCTTTAATGAGTTTCTGCCACGCGCTGAAAACTTGTTTATTCAGGCAGGCATTTGGGGTGGGTTAGGGTATTTTAAAACAATGTTTTAATGTATAATTTTACTGTTTTAAATTATACCATTGTACATCGCCCAGAGTGGCCAAGTGACCAGCCAGATGGGCAATTAATAAATTTAATAAATAAATAAATAAGCAAGCAAGCCAATCCTGCATTTAAAATGGGGCTTTCTGCTTCCGTTTTAAATGCAGGATCACAACTGACTATGTATTACACGTGCTTCCTTTCCCCCCTCCTCTTCTCCCCTTCTTCTCCCTGTATCTGACTCTTCCATTCTCTTTCATTATCTCACTCCTCTTCTTGCCACTTTTCCTCTTCTCATGGAGGGAACTCAAGCAGAACACAATGGGGTAATTTGATCGCGATCTATTTAAAAATGGAACAAAGGGCATTTAGTGCAGGAGATGCCTTGAACGATCATGGCAGGGTCACAGCATCATGTAAAGAGCCTGCAAAATTCCGTGAAGGAGCAATTTCAATCGCAGGATAAAAGCTCTGTGTGAAGGAGCAGCTGGTTCTCACGGACCAGCACGACTACTTTTGAAGATTTTTTACATAGACAAAATGTGCAACCACACAGAAAATGGGGGGGGGGTATAATGTAGCAGCACCCTGCAGTGCAGAATCTGCACCGAGCAGGAGGTTGGACAAGATGATTGCTGAAGACCCTTCCAACTCTACCATTCTGTGATTAGATGACATAAAATATCCTTTAGGACATTCTTAAGATTGCTGTTCTGAGTTTGTGCATGTATTTTTTCCTCCTGTTTTTAATGGGGGGGGGGGTGCAATATCACTCACTCCAAATAAACTTTAGTTGGCGTTTGTGATGCCTCTTGTTTGAAGCTAGACTTGAATACTCTTCTGCATTTTTTGTTGTTTATTCGTTCAGTCGCTTCCGACTCTTCGTGACTTCATGGACCAGCCCACGCCAGAGCTTCCTCTCGGCTGTCACCACCCCCAGCTCCCCCAAGGTCGAGTCCGTCACCTCCAGAATATCATCCATCCATCTTGCCCTTGGTCGGCCCCTCTTCCTTTTGCCTTCCACTTTCCCCTAGCATCAGCATCTTCTCCAGGGTATCCTGTCTTCTCATGATGTGGCCAAAGTACTTCAGTTTTGCCTTTAATATCATTCCCTCAAGTGAGCAGTCTGGCTTTATTTCCTGGAGTATGGACTGGTTTGATCTTCTTGCAGTCCAAGGCACTCTCAGAATTTTCCTCCAGCACCACAGTTCAAAAGCATCTATCTTCCTTCGCTCAGCCTTCCTTATGGTCCAGCTCTCGCAGCCATAGGTTATTACCTCCAGTATCAGAGGCAGTATGCCTGTGTACACCAGCTGCTGGGGAACATGGGTGGGAAGGTGCTGTTGCACACATGTCCTGCTTGTGCGTTACCCGAGGGCAGCTGGGTGGCCACTGTTTGAACAGAATGCTGGGGAGATCTTGACAACAACAGAATGAGAAGCACATTGGAGTATTACCTGGATTTTCATGGAATCAGCTTTGGTTCATCACGGATACACAACGCAAGATTAGCCGAGTGTAGCATATCTTGAAAATCTGGTTTTCAGGGCTTGAAAGGAATATTCTTCCAGGTGAGGTGGAGGGAGTAGAACTGAATGTCATCAAACTGGCAGGGGCTGCTCAACCAATGAGAGAGTATTGTTTCCCACCCCTGTCCCCACTGCTACTACATTACGAATGGAGAGCAACTAATTTTCCCCGTGTGTGCAGATTTCCCTGAAGAAACCAAAATCCCCAGTTCTCCAGTGCAGCATCTGAGAGCTCCACCCCACCCCAATTTTGCCACATCCCAGCAATCTGCTGCAGAGTTATTGCTCCCACCCCATTTTTCCTCATGGGTGCACTTTTGCCTATTGCTTCCAACCCCGCCCCTTTCTCCTCTGTGCTCACAATGAGAAGCTCTTGTAAACCTGAAATATCATTACTGTGATAAAGTGGAGAAGGGACTTTACATAACAACAGAGAAACTACAGAACATCAAAGAAGCACAACATCGCAATAGCAATTTAAGAGAACATCAGAGAAGTGAAAGAGCATTTTAGGATGAGTTACTAAAGCTAACTTTTAACCATTTCACTGCAGGGGTGGGGAGATTTCTTCTTACAGAAGCAAGAAGGGGGGGATGTTAGAGATTAAAAACAGGCTACAGGTGATTGAGTGTCCCCATGACTGCAGTAATGTGAGGGGTCGCAGCTGCACTCCTGGGGGTTTTCTCAATGGGAAAAACTACTTCTGTTGCGGAAACAAGAAGAAATGGGGGGTCCCACCCCCTTGACCATGTTACTGCCAGGCCGCAGAGGCACACCCAGGATTTAATGCGGGGGATATGGCACACTGTGGTAAAACTGCCAGCGAGCCTCTTTCAGTAAAAATGTCGAAGTAAAAGGAGTTTCAGAAAATGCGGCTTTTCAAGAGGGAAGCAGCTGGTTGGCAGTGGATTGGTGATGACGTCAACTGTCATGAAGGAATTGAGATTGCTCTAACTTCTTACTAAATCACTCGTGAAGACAGCCCCCTGGACTACATGGATGCTTACTTTGATATGGCATGGCTCTTCTTATGTTCTTAGAATTCTAGTCAAGCTTCACACAAGAGGCATCATGAACTCCAACTAAACTTTATTTTGAGTGAGGGATATCTCTTCAAAGGGGAGGGGGGAACATATGCAGAAACACAGAATTGCAGTCTTAAGAATGTCCTAAAGGATATTTTATGGCATCACTATCCATATCATAGAATCTTAGAGTTGGGACGGACCTTAGAGATTATCTAGTCCAACCCCCTGCTTAGTGCAGACTGTATATGGCAGGGTGCTGCTATACTGCATTTTTTCTTCTTCTGGAACTGCACATTTTGTGTGTGGTTGCACATTTTGTCTATGTAAAAAACCCTCAAAAGCAGCTGTGCTGGTCCGTGAAAAAAAAAAAATCCAAAATCCACACTTGGACAACACCTTTATTAGGACTTACCAAAATTCCACAAAATTATGCAAGCTTTTGAATTCTCCAGAATTCTTCATCAGGCTAGGCGGTACAAAAATCAAGGGACGGGGACCCAAGTCCTGACATTTGGCCAGACATAAGGGCTGTGAGACCTGTGGTTTAGATTGATCTGGTCTCAAAATGGGGATTTGGAATCTGAATGAATGGAACCAGAGCAAGACTTTCTACCACCTGAAGAGAAGCTTTGCATTGAGAGTTCCATCCCCTCCAACCACTAAGTCATACTCACAATTTGGCATCAATTGACTTTTTTTTACCTAACCCACTACCTAAAATTAATCTCCAACTTTGTTAATATAAGGACTTTCAGGTTTCTCGGAGCTTCTTCTTTATTCTGTCTCAGGAACCTGTGTGTTTTACCAAAAACAGGAGGCAGAGTAGTTACAGAAGGCCTTTGTGTTCTGATTCTTCTTCCCATAAAGCATTGCTAGGTGTTGGTCACCTACTACTGACCAATTCATTCAGACTGAAAATCTCTATTTTGAGACTGGGGTGTGTGTCTCCACCAGTGATTTACTCCAAGACGGCTAAGTGTGGAGGTCTTAGGCATACATGACATTGTGCCCATCCAGCAGCCACTCTGGAGCTTATCAGGGAAAAACCGGATTTCCTGAGACTGCTTAAAGTCCGATTCTTTTTCTTACGTCTTTAGTCTTCTCTGCGGTATAGTTGCTGTGTGCCCCAACCCCCGCATTGACCTTGGGTATGCTAGCCCTGCCCAGGGGTGTGCCTTTCACCATGACCCCAGTCAAGGGGTATTTCCTGTCTCCCATCCCAGCATTTCCCAGCACAAACCAAATAGTGTCTACTCAGAAGTAACACCCATTGTATTCAGTGAGGCTTGGGGCTCGTTGGGAAGCTTAACATACATAAGAAGAGCCAAACTGGATCAGACCAAAGGTTCATCTAGTCCAGCATTCTGTTCACACAGTGGCCAACCAGCTGTCGACCAGGGACCCACAAGCAGGGCATGAGCGCAATAGCACCCTCCCACCCATGTTCCCTAGCAACTGGTGTACATAGGCTCACTGACTCTGGTACTGGAGGCTTGAAAGGCTTGTCTTAACAAATGCACACATCGGGGGTGTTTCTTTTGCCCCTCCATCAAGCGCAGCAACAGGCTACAAAGGGGACTCGTTGGGAGGCTTGTCTTACAAAAGTGCACAAGGGGAAGTAACTACTTCGCACTTTCCTTACAGACCCTGGAGGGGGTGGGAAGCCTCTCTTATTGTTTGAGCAGCCCCTGCCACTCAGATGATGTTCACTCCAACCCCCCACCCCCACCCAGAAGTAAGTTATGTGAAGCCACTTAGAATGGTGTCATGTACACTCTCATGGAACCCTGCCCAGACCAAAAGCAGCTCCTACAAAAATTCAGGTGAGCCACTCCTCCCATCTCCTTCCATTGTCATGGAGACAGGGCCTGGGTTTATCTAAACTGTAAACCTCATGGCCATAATAATACCTGACCAAATGTTTCGACTTTGTTTCTTCAACCAGGAAGAATTTATTGCAGGATTTGCTGCGTTTTTCACTAGAACCCAGAGATCTACCAATCTGATGCAGGAGACATAGAATTAAAGAATTTTGAGCCCAGGAACTTGTTTTGTGTACCAGAACTGAACAGAGCTCACAGTCCTTCCACACAAATATCCACTCCTGGTTACTCAAGCTTTCTTCATTTCAGCAGTATAATCTGGGATAGGAGGAATTCATTTTGTCGCTGCTATATTGCTAAACAGTTGGTTGTCAGAAATCCTTGCCGATCTACTGCAAATTGCCCAAAGACCTACCAGAAGATCAAGATCTACCTTCTGCACACTCCTGTTCTGGAGAACTTGAAAGCTTGCACAATTTTGTAGAAATGTGGTTGGTCCTAATAAAGGTATTACCCTACTGTGGATTTTGTGTATGGCCGCACATTAAAAAGAAAGAAAGAAAGAAAGAAAGAAAGAGAGAGAGAGAGAGAGAGAGAGAGAGAAGAAAGAAAGAAAGAAAGAAAGAAAGAAAGAAAGAAAGAAAGGGCCTGACAGCATCAAAGAACAGGTCCACCATTTCTGATAGATCTGGGAACACAGCCATGACAAGGCCTGTGTACCAGGTCTACTTTGAGAAATGTGTACACCAAGTCCACTTCTGTTCTGTTGTTTCTCAGTAGGCAGACCTGGTGTCCAGACAATGTCTTTCCACCTACAGCTGAATCCCTCAATTCTCTCCCTGGCTCCCTTCACCCCCTGTAATGGCCCTTGGGCCAAAGGGCATTGGAAGCACGAAGGACATGGTTAATATGAGAGGTGTGGGGGGGACCTGCTCAACTTGCAGTCCACTCCTAGGTTCTGCCCTGCAGGCAACAGATAATAGATTCAGGTACCTCCACAAGAGGCTTCTTTATTGCTGCAATACATAAGAAAACACTAACTTCTGAGGAGCTGCATGGCTCCAACAAGGCCTGTACTAAAAGTTAGGATGTGTGTTGCGGAGAAATGTGGTCCTGTTGGGACTCGCTCGATTTCCTTGGAGCCCCCGTCTCAGCTTGCAAGCGCAAGCCAAGCCGGTTGGAATTCATGGATCCCCCCCCCCCCCCGAAAAAGGCCAGGGTACGCAAATTGCAGTCACAATTTCTGTAACTTGGCCTTTTTGTGGGGAGAAAAAATAAAGCCACTGCCATGCCACAACCTTTCCTCTCTCCCTGCCAGTCCAACAGGGAGAGCTGGAGACTTGCACATGATGACAGTGCTGGAAGCAGTAGGAAGGGAGGGCAGTGCCACAGCCATTTTCTGGAATATGGACTATTGGTTGGAATGTGTATCAGAATGTGGTTTTGGGGAGGTTTTCTGGCTCATTGCATCCCTGCCATACATTATGTGACTGGTGAATTTTGTTGATTTGGTTTGCTTAGAAGTTGCCATTCCAGGCCATTTTTCCAGAATATTGACTATTGCCTGGAATGGGTATTGGGACATTGGTTTTGTGGCTCATTGCATCACCCAATGCAATTACGTGTGGCTGGTGAATTTGTTGATTTCAGAGGAGGCTGGTGCTTCCAATTTTGTTGGGGCTATGAATTCATTCTGGGTTTCAGTCAGAACCAGCCAGAACTATAAAGGAGCTATCCAAGGTATGGAACCTATTTTGGGGGTAGGGTTCAGCACCTTGGATAGTTCCTTTAGAGTTCTGGCTGGCTCTGACTGAAACCCAGAATGGATTTACAGACCCACCTATACTGGAGTCACCAGCCTCCACAGGTTGATTTGACTCACTTAAGCCCAATCTACATGGATAATTTACTGTGGTGCTACTGTGCCTCACACATGGGTGAGATGCATGACGTTACCCCCAATCTGTATCAGACCCGAGTTTTCTTGCCATACAAAAACACTTTTTTGCAAAGACCTTTTGTGATGGATTTTCTGGTTACCACAACTTCCATGAGTTTTGGGACTCAGTGTATCCTAAATTTGCAGTACTACTCCAGCAAGAGGAGGAGTGGCTTCAACATTGCGAGGAGGAACGGAAAGTTGTGTCAGCTAAGGGTGGACCTGACAGGAATGAAAGTTAACCTTTCCTGTTGGCTTCACCTTCCTCTGACTATTGGTTTTTTGTTTGTTTGTTAATGCATACCTGGGCATCAAATAAGCTTAATGAATGAGAGATGTTCTCTCCTTTGTCCTTTTTATTTCTTTGCCTCAAGGAACAACTAGTTGACATGTCTGCTCAGAAGTAAATCACATTCTCTTCAATGAGGCTTACTCCTCAGAAAGTCAGCATGTTGCTTTTGGGATGACTTAAAAAAAACCTCCACTCTTTCGCACCAAGCTTAATGAAAAAATTTTTTTTAAAGGAAGGAATCTTGTTGATGTCCCGAGTCTCCACCTATATAGCCAAATTAACACGGTTTAAGATTACATTTGTCTCACAAAGGTGAGATTTATATCAAGCCTACACCAGATCAATTGGCTATGTGTGCCACAGGAGGAGTAGATGCAAATTCAAGAAAATGCATATTTTTAAACCACATCAGTGTCAGAGGATGCCCACATGTAGATTGGGCCTTCGAGGTTGGTGTTCCAGGCTCTTTTGCGGAATATGGACTATTGCCTGGAATGGGTACCAAAATATGGTTTCTGTTGAACTTTTGTGGCTTTTTGCATCACCCCCATACAATTTGTGTGTGACTGGTGAATTTTGTTGGTTTGACTCACTTGGAAGTTGGCGTTCTGGGCCATTTTCTGGAATACAGACTATAGTCTGAAACAGGCACCAAAACGTGGTTTCTATGGATGGTTTGTGGCTCACTGCATCCCTTATGACTGACTGGTGAATTTGATTGGCTTGGCTCGGCTCAGTTGGAAGTTGCTATTCAGAGCCAATTTCCAAAATAGGGACTATTGCCCAGAATGGCCATTGAAATGTTGGTTTTGTGTATGTTTTGTAGCTTATTGTATGTCTCCCGTGTAGTTATATGTAGCTGGTGAATTGGGTTGATTTGGTTCATTTGGAAGTGGCCATTCCAGACCATTTTGCAGAATATGAAATATTGCTTGGAACCGATATTGCAACTTGGTTTCTGTGAATGTTTTGTGGCTCATTCATCCCTCCATACAATCATGTGCAACTGGTGAATTTGGTTGATTTGGGTTGCTTAGAAGTTGCCATTCCAGGCCATTTTTGCAGAATATGGACTATTGCCTGGAATGGGTATTTGGACATTGGTTTTGAGGCTCATTGCAACACCCCATTGCAGTTATGTGTGGCTGGAGAATTGGTTGATTTCAGTGGAGGCCGGTGGCTCTGATTTCGGTCGCCATTCCATTCTGGAAGTGGCTGTTCCGGGCCATTCTGTTCTGTTCCAGATGGGTTCTGGGCATTAAGGGGTTAATAATATTGTTACGTGTTTGAGAGAAGTCAGAAATGCCTCGGGGGGGGGGGGTCCCTTACAATCCTGTGCTGCTGAGTACAAAGAAACTGAGGATTTCCCAACAACTCTGACTCTTGAATTGGTAACCTTTGTCTTATAGGGCCTAAGAGGAAATGAATCTCAATCTGGGGGAAGGGAGAGTGGCTTTTGTCTTGGAGATGAAGATCTGCTGGACAGCTGAGAGGAAGCAAGGTTTGCTTAGAGTTCTGCTGTGGTAGGTCTTCATCCTGAGCACTGTGTAAATAAGCCTTTATAAAAGAAATACCACAAGTCTCCAGTGCTCTCCTTCCAGGAAACTGAGGAAACTGAAGTCTGAATAAGCTCTGCAGTCCCTGCAAGTTCATCCCAGTCAGGACTGGGGGACAGGAGTGTGAGACTATATTGCAAATGTTTCACTCCTAAAATATTGTTCTCAAGTGTATCTAAATTTTTTTAAAAAAAAAAACAAAGGGGCCATTCCAGTCTGTTTTATTCCGTTCTGGCTTTTACACCATCCCATTTGCTTCCAAAACAAATGGGCAGAATAGCAGCTTTATATTTTGCCTCATATCTCAGGTTCTACAAGTGCTAGAGACCTGCCTTTTTTTTAAAGGAAGGCTGGGAATCTGAGGATTATGGCTTATTGGGGGGGGGGCTGCAACTGCCCCCCCTTGTCCCTTCCTGAGGATGCCTATGGGAATGAGTTTGAGGAAGTTCTGTGCTGATCTTGAGGTAGAAAGGGAAGCAATGGCTTATTTATCAGAGTTTAAAGTTTTACGAGAGCCCACCAGGAGTTTTGACAGGTATCGTCTGATTTTTCCCCATAGGCTTACATGGGGTTTATTTTGTAGGAACATTTCTCTATTTCTATTTGTCATCTTAGGTAAGGGAGAAAGTGTAGTATGTGCTGCGCCCCAGAAGCGATATTCGGTATTTGTGAGATTTCTCACCCCATTTTAACCTATGGAATTTTATAAGCTCTTATTTGCAGGATGCGAGTGGGAATAGAACGGAGTGTGATGGCAGCATGTCAACCCTTTTTGACGCAAACCCGATGAGTCATGTAGGGAGATTCCTGAGGGGGCTGTGAGGAGAGACAAGGACAGAGTTTGAAGAGAAGGTTCTGCCCTTCCCCCAGTAACCAGATGCTTGACTACCAATTGTCTGTCCCCTTGTCCTACAATTAATTCTGAGTCCTGGACTGCACAGCTAGAGGTTTTTATTTTAAGAAATAACTTTGAGGGAACGTATCAGTATTAGACTCCCTTCCCTCCATTTTATGTTATCAAGGGCTTAATTTAAATAATTTATTCCGATGTTTGTTTTGCTTCCTCCCCCTTCCCTGTTAAATACATCCTATTTCTTGTTTTATAAGTTGCTCACTATTTTTTCCCAATCTGCTTTCAGGGAATACATGTCTTGGAGAGCTGGAGGCAAGTCACGGAGTTGCTGGTAGTGAAAATAGGGATACCTTTGGAATCCCTCCTGGGACCTGGGTTCATACATACAGTAGTGGATAATGGAGAACGATACTGATTTAAACTATTGTGAAATTGAAGTTACCATTCCACATTACAAGTACCCAACTGGCAACCACTACCAACGACACAGAATGGTAGAGTTGGGAGGTCATCTAGTCTAACCCCTCCCACAGGTAAAGCATTTAAAGCATCTCTCTTTTACCCAATTGAAGCTGCAATGGTATATTCACTTAACCAGGAGTAAGCCACATTAAATTCAATGGGTATTACTTCTGAGTAGCTATGTATAGGATTGCACTATAAGTGAGAGAAAGGACAGGACAAGGAGTAATGTTGCACTACTGCCAGCATAGTATCATACATGGAGGAAGTGTGATGTTGTGCACTATTGTGCATCTCGTTGTTGCCATCATTTTCTGTGCCAGGGCCCAGCTCTGTAATAGGCAAGCCATGATTTATTCATTTATTTATTTACCTCTGAACATGTGTAGAATTGCAGAACTGTATAGACTGCTCAGAGCATCAGCTTGAAGAAAGGAGATGATGTGTGCTCTTTCAGCATGCGTATGCCCTGTAAGTTCTGTGAACAAGGTCTAATGTAGCTTAGTGCCAGAACCAAGGGCAGAAGTTCAAAGTTCTAGCCAACAGGTCTTGAACGGACAGCATATGGCCCTGGTCAGCAACACATTTTACAGGAGTGATACTCCAAGGAGGAGGTGATATAGGGAAATACTTCCTCCTCACCTAATCCCTAAACTGGGCTGCCTGCAAATCCCATGTAGAAAGCCCCCACTACCTCCAGACATGTCATTCATGTTTCAGCAACACATATTCCCCATTTGAGGCTGGCACTTCCAGTGGCTGACTGCATGCGCATGGCAGGCAGATCCGTCTTTTCCAGCCTATTATTTTATCTGATACTAGTTAGACTGAGCAACATGCTGTCTTCTTTCCCATGAATCATGGACTTGGTCAAGGGTTCCCAATGTGGCACCTATGGGCGCCACAGCACCTGTTGGGACCTCCAGTGATGCCCATTCCCTGCCCTCATCAAAGATTGATTTTCAGTTAAAAAAACAACCTTGCGAAACATTAGGGCACTTTTACCTCACTATTTCTTCCTCCTCCCAGCCCCCGGCCTTTTCCTTTGTCTCTCTCTTCCCAGCCCCTTCCTCATCCTTCACACACACGGAGGGGGGGGGGGAGAGAGAGAGAGAGAGAATGCATGTTCCCTTGTGGGGGCTCTGATAGCAGAAGAGGAGGGTCGAGGTAGGGAAAACATTTTCTTTCCTTTTGGGGCTAGGGGCTTTTTCTTTTCCTTTGGGCCTGGGGAAAGGTGTGTGTGGATAGGGTGAGGAGAGCAATCCTATGTAGGCCTGTTGTTGTTGTTCAGTTGTTAAGTCGTGTCCGACTCTTCGTGACCCCATGGACCATAGCACGCCAGGCCTTCCTGTCCTCCACTCTCTCCCGGAGTGTGCTCAAGTTCATATTCATTGCATAGGTGATGCTATCTAGCCATCTCATCCTCTGCCATCCCCTTCTCCTTTTGCCTTCAATCTTTCCAAGCATCAGGGTCTTTTCCAGGGAGTTTTCGCATTAGGTGGCCAAAATATTTGAGCTTCAGCTTCACAGTATCTGTCCTTCCAATGAGCACTCAGGGTTGATTTCCTTTAGGATTGACTGATTTGACCTCCTTGCAGTCCAGGGGACTCGTAAGAGTCTTCTCCAGCACCACAGTTCGAAAGCATCCATTCTTCGGCGCTCAACCCTCCTTATAGTCCAGCTCTCACAGCCATACGTTACTACTGGGAAAACCATAGCTTTGATTATACGAACCTTTGTCGGCAAGGTGATGTCTCTGCTTCTTACTATGCTGTCTAGGTTTGCCATAGCTTTCCTCCCAAGGAGCAAGCGTCTTTTAATTTCATGGCTACAGTCACTGTCTGCGGTGATCTTGGAGCCCAAGAAAGTAAAATCTGTCACTGCTTCCA
The DNA here is from genome assembly GCF_057233095.1 of Heloderma suspectum. Classification (NCBI taxonomy): domain Eukaryota; kingdom Metazoa; phylum Chordata; class Lepidosauria; order Squamata; family Helodermatidae; genus Heloderma; species Heloderma suspectum. The sequence goes on along the minus strand of NC_139462.1, from coordinate 124,883,653 downwards.
TTTCTTCCCCTTCTATATGCCAGGAAGTGATGGGGCCAGATGCCATGATCTTAGTTTTTTTTTAATGTTGAGTTTCAAACCAGCTTTTGCACTCTCCACTTTCACCCTCAACAAGAGGCTCTTGAGATCCTCTTCGCTTTCTGCCATTAGGGTGGTATCGTCTGCGTATCTGAGGTTGTGGATAATTCTCCTGGCTACCTGAATTCCGACCTGTGACTCATCCAACCCAGCGTTTCTCATGATGTCCTCTGCATATATAAGTTAAATAAGCAGGGCAACAATATACAGCCTTGTCATACTCCTTTCCCAATTTGAACCAATCGGTTGTTCCATGTCCGGTTCTTACTGTTGCTTCTTGACCCTCGTACAGGTTTCTCAGGAGACAGGTAAGGTGGCCTGGTACTCCCATCTCTTTCAGAATTTGCCACAGTTTGTTGTGATCCACACAATCAAAAGCTTTAGCGTAGTCAATGCAGCAAAAATACTTTTTCTGGAATTCTCTTGCTTTCTCCATGATCTAGCGAATGTTGGCGATTTGATCTCTAGTTCCTGTGCCTCTTCGAAACCCAGCTTGTACTTCCGGTAGTTCTCGGTTCGCATACTGCTGAAGCCTAGCTTGTAGGTTTTTGGGCATCACCTTGCTGGCATGTGAAATGAGCGCAATTGTACAGTAGTTTGAACACTCTTTGGCATTGCCCTTCTCTGGAATTGGAATGTAAACTGACCTTTTCCAGTCTTGTGGCCACTGTTGAGCGTTCCAAATTTGTTGGCATATTGAGTGCAGCACTTTAACAGCATCATCTTTTAGGATTTTAAATAGATCAGCTGGAATGCTGTCATCTCCGTTAGCTTTGTTGTTAGTAATGCTTCCTAAGGCCTACTTGACTTCACTCTCTAGGATGTCCGGCTCAAGTTCAGTGACCACACTATCTTGGCTATCAGGGACATTAAGATCTTTCCTGTATAGTTCTTCTGTGTATTCTTTCCACCTCTTCTAAATCTCATCTGCTTCTGTTAGGTCCCTGCCTTCTTTGTCCTTTATCATGCCCGTCTTTGCACAAAACATTCCCTTGATAACTCCGATTTTCTTGAAAAGATCTCTAGTCTTTCCCATTCTATTGTTTCCCTCGATTTCTTTGCATTGTTCATTTAAGAAGGCCTTCTTGTCTCTCCTTGCTATTCTCTGGAAATCTGCATTCAGTTGGAGATATCTTCCCCCTTTCTCCCTTGCTTTTCGGTTACTTTCTTTCCTCAGCTACTTGTAAAGCCTCATCAGACAGCCACTTTGCTTTCTTGCATTTCTCTTTCTTTGGGATGGATTGAGTTGCTGCCTCCTGAACAATGTTACGGACCTCCGTCCATAGTTCCTCAGGCACTCTGTCTATCAGGTCTAATCCCTTAAATCTATTCATCACCTCCACTGTATATTTATAAGGGATATGATTTAGGTCATACCTGAATGGTTTAGTGGTTTTCCCTAAGTTCTTCAATTTAAGCCAAAATTTTGCAATAAGAAGCTCATGATCTGAGCCACATTCAGCTCCAGGTCTTGTTTTTACTGACTGTATAGAACTTCTCCATCTTTGGCTGCAAAGTACATAATCAATCTGATTTCGATATTGAAGTAATTTCCATTGGGTTCCATGTAAGCAGGCATAGGACTGCAACCTTAAATGGGTATTTTGACGTACTTCTGTGGAGTTAAATATGTGGTTTGGCTTTGGGGTTCAGACCCTTCCTCTGCTTATACTCAGTTTCTTGGGTGAATTATTTGACTTTTGACTAGCCAGGCCCCCACATTATGTGACAAGCCACATTGTCCATGGGAGCCATCTTGTGGTGGTGCCCACAGCAGTTTCTTGAATTCCCCAATGCGCCCACAGGTCCGTAAAGGTTGGGGACTCCTTGGCTAGATCATACCATAGAAAAGCTTTCCCCCATCTGTTGCTCCACCTCAGATATGTTGGGCTATAACTCCCATCACACCAGCTGGCCATACCTGTGTGGATGATGGGAGTTGTAGTTCAACACATGTGGAGGGCATGCGTTTGGTGAAAGTTGCCATAGAACCATCAAATTCCAAAAACTAATGAGGATGCCATGCATGCTCAGGAGTGTCTGCAGAGCCTGGGCCGAAAACTTGAGTACCACAACAGACAGGCAAGCTGCTGTGAATCATTCATAACCCAATTCAGCTATTTTAAGTTTTCATGGTCCTAAAAAATAACAAGGGAGTTCCAGCTTACTCATGCTCCTTCCATTGCACACCAAAACAATGGGCAGGTTTAGAAGGCAGACAAACTGGTTCTGTAGTATGAAAGAAGAACTTCCATTAAAATATGTATTAAATTAGACCAGAGTGAAGAAAAGAAGGTTGTGAGGCTAAAATTCCAAGCAGTACTCTTCTGCTAATTAACATGGGGCACACTCCTTTGAGAAGTTCCCTTATGCAAGCCTCACTGAAATGAATGGGAGCTGATCGACAGCATCACTGTGTTGTGCAGCTCTTGTTCACTTCAATAAGACCTGCACAGGAGTACTTACCAGTGAACTGTGCCCCATGGGTCAGACTTGTCTGTCTCCTATTCTTCTGCCCTTAATGTTGCCCCAAATCTGTCTGTGCTGGTTGCCTAACCTCTGTTCTATTCTATTCTATTCTATTCTATTCTATTCTATACACTCATATAGTTTATACCCCGTTTTCCTACATTAACAAGTACTCAAAGCAGAGTACAACTTTCTTTATTTGATTGATTTGGTTTATACCCTGCCTGTCCACCAAGAAAATCACGCCCAAGGCAGATAGCAACCATTAAAACATTTTTAAACCATAGTTGAAAACAATAATAAAAATACATTAAAAACACATATTAAAAAAGTTTTGCAGTAACCCATACAATACATGAAAATAAAATCCCTGAGACTAAGATTGCATTAAGTATATGTGAGGCTGCCTAACACAGAAACTAATGAATTCTCTCTACTATAAACTAAACAACAGCAATGTTTCTCACTCATAGCTGCTGTTCTCCCACGATTTACCTGGGATTAACCACAAACCCTTTACCACCGACCCAAGATCTATGCTTCCTAAAAAATGAATATAGGTGATGCTCTTGCCCTCAGTGTGACCCTGAATGGGCACCCCAAGGTCACTTTGTGCCTTCTCCAGAAGCCATAATAGGGCTTCCCCAATGGCAGAACCCCCTTTCATCAGCCAATGTTGGTTGTTGGTGCCTCAGTCATCAAGAATGGAGTTCACAACAGGACCTCCAGCTGAGAGGTGAACCTGGTTTCACAACTGAAATGACAGATGTGCTTACCAATGAATCGCGCAGCATTTGCACTTCCCCACAAAATCCAGATGGACTGTCTGTTATTTTTCAAAGTGTCACATGCCTTTATCTGTTCATTGATTTCCTTATTAATTTAAATAAATTGTATGTCCACACTAGAGAGCCATCGGATTCCAGTAAATATATCATGCATGCTCAGGAATGTCAGAACAGTAAGGGTACCTGTGGAACCTGAGAGCCACAACAGACAAGACAAACTGCTGTAAACCACGTGTATCTTTATTCAGCTATTTTAAGTTTTCATGCTGTAGAAATAAGATGGAAAGCGAGGCTGAGGTATGAGAGGGAATGGAGGCCCAGCCTCATGGTTGCTCATGCATTCTAAAACAAGGAGACTGATTTAGAATGGAGGCAAATTGGTTCCATAGTGTGAAACCTTGCACGGCAGAAGAGCCAACTCCGAGAAATAAAGGTTTAATAAAATGCTGAGGTACAGAAATAATACACAGGGGGACCATATACATATAAACTCATCTGTACACAAATAGAATACTTTGGTTACTGCAGTACTGACTAAATAGCCAGGGTAATTTCAGTTGTGCATATGAGTAAACAACTGATTATTCTTTTTTGTATGATATCTACCAATAATCAATAGCTGAAGGTCAACTTTCCAAACAAAATGTGTTTACTCCTTTTTTTCATTTTGAGCAAAAAATCCTTTGTCTTCCCAACAGCCATACCACTAAAATAATTTAAAAGAAAACATAATTTTACACTGCATAAATAGATTAATGTTCCAGAGCTACATGCTTTCAGCTGTTATGTCAATTAAATGATCATTTCTATTAAGACAATTGCAGTGGATTCTAGGTGTAATGTTTTCTATCATCTCCAGCTTTACAGTGAACTGACTCATTCCAGTATTGGGACTAACAGAAGACAGTTCAGTCTTTGTCAAAGTGCTTGGTAAAGTGCACTCTAGGTCTGAAATGAAATAGCCAATCCAATTTCTCATGTATGCCCCATGACTCACAACTAGTATGTTTGCATCCAGCACTTCAGCAGCTCCATCAGAATCGGAATGAAATTCCAGTCCATTCCGGTGGTTTGTTAATGAGGTGATACAACTTCTTTCTGCCATTTCTGTGCCATTTCCTTCTGTCATTGGAGAAGCTTGCTTTTCCAGACATGCTTCATGGGCAACAAGGTTGCAAAGATATTCGAAAAAATCCTTGGCGCGTGCTTTTATCTAAAGTAAGAGGGAAGGACAGAACAAAGTGGTTGCAAAGTTATTGAAAATATCCTTTATCTGATGAACTTTCTCATGCTTCTTAAATTCCCTTCTGTGTCTAGAACAAACCCCTTCAAACTCATCTCTTCCATGAAACTTAACTTTATAGCTTTCCTCCCCAGCTGAAACAAGCCCTAATGACATCCAGCTGCATTTGTCCACATTCATTTCTTGTGATTCTTGCCTCTTCCCATTTCTGTTCTACCTTCGTTATAACTTTCACTACTGAAATATGACTGTAAACTCCTTGGGACAGGGAAGCCCTCTTTTATGCCTGTGTTGCTCTTCAAGTTCCCTGTGCAATGATGGCGCTATATATGGCGATGACGGTAATAATAATCAAAGCAGTCTGCATAATATCTCTATCAAATATAATATATGGCATATAAACTGAAATAACTGTGGTATGATTCACACATGCATATGTATTACTAGATGTCTTGTTGCTTGATGACTTGCAGACGAATGTGTGAAGTGATTTTACTAGAAAAGATTGTGTTGCAGGAGATAAGAATGTCATGATCCGTTTATTCTTTTCAGTGGATGGAGAATATCCTTGAGTGTCTCCTGCCCTCACTCCAGTAGGCAAAACTATGTTAATTAGCTTTGTTTAGTCCTCTGTTATGGGAAGAGGCTCCTTCCAGTTCTGGGATGCTGCACAAAAAACTGAGAACATGCTAGATATACTGAAAAAAACATTGGAACTCTAATAGTAATTTTAAATGTGAAGGAGGAAGAAGAAAAGAGAGAAAGTTATTCCCAGGATTTAAATTATTCTGGCAGTTTTGAAAATGTTTTCATGGTATGGCTACCAAGAAGCATGCTTTCCAAGACAGCAATTTGAGAGGACAGATCTTAGAAGTTCAAAGGGTGGCTTGTGGAACTCCTGGGGATCCCAGGATGGATACTGATGTACTATTGAGCAATAAAACAGTGTAATTCCCTATAAAATATAAGACGAAATGGGAATGTTTCCAATCTTACCTAACACCGTAAAAAGTGTTGTTGCTTCCCTCATAAGGGTGTTTGGTCTGAGGTCATTTTTTAGTCTTGGACAAATAAAAAAAAAAATGCCAGCCCACTGAGACCTGAACCCTTTCTCATGCACTATCTGATGAAAGCCTTCCAAGTGGTTTCAAATATTTGATTTGTAGAATCCTGTCTTGACACTAACAGACTGTCCACCACCCTATTATTGGCATTCTAGAATTTGCCACTCAGCATTCAAGAAGAGGAGGAGTCAGGCTAGATTTGGGCCATGAAGAGGTCTCTGATGAATCTCCCCTTATAAAAAGGAACCAACATTTATTTATTACATTTCTATACCACCAAATAGCCAAATCTCTGGTCAACTATCAGGTATGAAACCCAACTCTCCTCGGCCAGTGCAGCCTATTATCTCTACCTCTTCCACTCTCACTGTCCTGAGGTCACCAACACATCCCTATCTGTCCTAGCCAGCCTTCTGGCTTCCTCCTTGCTACTCTGAGCAAAACCTTCTTTCCAAGAAACTATGTAAGCAAGCAATATAGGCAGTCTCAAATCCTTTAGACAAAGTTCCTATTACATAACATAGCCAGCAAAAACAGAACATAGAGCACAACAAAGAAGAAACAATAGCTTATCTAAATGGTTTCCTTAATTCTTCTCTGCTTGGCTGGGGTGAAATTACCAAGCAGGGCTTTAAAAATTGGCAAGTTCTGAGTCTTCTGCTCAAGGCATCAACAAGAGACTGATATGGTGGTACTGCCTAGTTCTAGGCTCTCCACCTCTAGAGCAGCTCTAGCCAAACCATGTCTCCTACACAGCCAGCAGGTTTAAAACAAAAACACAAAAAGAGAAATTCCCAGCTGGTCCCACCTCTTTTATAAATTTAACATTTGCCACCTCTAGGGGGCAGGCTGGGCAAGTCACAATGAACATCAGGCCAAAGATGACCACACCTTCCCCAGGTAACAAAGGGCAGAATCCAATGGACGATGCCCCTGCCAATTCTCTTTTGCCTGCAGATTCTGTTGAGCAAGTGGTGGGTCTCACTGATTCCACTGTACAAGCAGGATCTACTCCTTGCACAACACAGATTTAGTGCTTCCCAAATGAAGCTCTGAAACGAGTGGATTGGGACAGGTCATAGGATCAAAGAACAGTAGGGTTGGAAGGGGCTGATAAGACCACTGAATCCAACCCCCTGCTCAATGCAGGAATCTAAGTCAAAGCATCCCAGACAGATGGCTGTCCAGGCTGATCTTGAATGCCTCCAGCATGGGAGAGCCCACTACCTCTCTAGGAAATTGTTCCACTGTCATATTGCCCTAACAGTCAGGAAGTTTTTCCTGATGTTCAGCTGGAATCTGGCTTCCTGTAACTTGAGCCCATTATTCTGTGTCCTGCATTCTGGGATGATCAAGAAGAGATCCTGGTCTTCCTCTCTGTGACAAACTTTCAAGTACTTGAAGAGAGCTATCCTATCTCCCCTCAGTCTTCTCTTCTCAAGGATAAACATGCCCAGTTCTTTCCGTCCCTCCACATAGGGCTTTGTTTCCAGTCCCCTGATCATCTTCGTTGCCCTCCTCTGAACCCTCTCCAGTTTGACTGCATCCTTCTTAAAGTGTGGTGCCCAAAACTGGACACAGTAATCCAGATGAGGCCTAACCAGTGCTGAGTAGAGGGGAACAAGTACTTCACATGATCTGGAAGCTATACTTCTATTAATGCAGCTGAGAACAGCATGTGCCTTTTTTGCAGCCACATCACATTGTTGGCTTATGTTCAGTTTGTGATCTACAACAATTCCAAGATCCTTCTCGCTTGTATTATTGTTGAGCCACGTATCCTCCATCTTGTAACTGTGCATTTCGTTTCTTTTTCCTAGGTGCAGAACTTGGCATTATCCCTATTAAATGTCATTCTGTTGTTTTCTGCCCAGCGCTCCAGCCTATCAAGATCACTTTGAATTTTGTTTCTGTCTTCCAGGGTATTAGCTATCCCACCCAATTTTATGTCATCTGCAAATCTGATTGGCATTCCCTTCACCTCCTCCTCCAAGTCATTAATACAAATGTTGAAGAGCACTGGGCCCAGAACTGAGCCCTGTGGTACCCCGCTCATGCCCTCTCCCCAGTTTGAGATGATCCCATTGATAAGCACTCTTTGAGTCCAAATCTGTAGCCAACTGTGGATCTGCCTGAGAGTTGTTTCATCTAGCCCACTTTGAGCTAGTTTGCTCATCAGGATATCATGGGGCGCTTTGTCGAAAGCTTTGCTGAAGTCGAGGTATATGATGTCCACAGCATTCCCACAGTCCATAAGGGTGGTTACCTGATCAAAAAATGAGATCAGATTCGTCTGACAGAATTTGTTCTTGACAAATCCATGTTGGCTTCAAGTCATCACTGCATTGTTTTCAAGGTGCTTACAGACTGATTGCTTTATAATCTGCTCCAGAATTTTCCCAGGGATTGCTGTCAGACTGACTGGTCTGTAGTTCCCAGGTTTCTTTTTGCCCTTTTTGAAGATAGGGAAAACATTAGCCCTCCTCCAATCATCTGGCACTTCACCCATCCTCGATGATTGCTCAAAGATAATAGACAGTGGTTCTGAGAGTTCTTCTGCCAGTTCCTTTATTACTCTAGGATGCAGTTCATCTGGCCCTGGAGATTTGAACTCATTCAAAGTAATTAGGTGTTCCTTGACTTAATTGATCTCAAGCTGCAATCCTGCCCCTTCAGCCTGTACTTTGCCTTTGCCAGGGGGCCCATAGACGCTCTTTCAGGAGAAGACTGAGCCAAAGTAGGAATTGAGCACCTCTGCCTTTTCCTTGTCATCTGTTATCATTTTATCCTTATTTAGTAGTTGAACCACCATTTCTTTCCTCTGCCTTTTACTATGCACGTAGCTGAAGAAAGCCTTTTTGTTGCTTTTAGCATCCCTCGCTAACCTCAGCTTGTTCTCAGCTTTAGCCTTTCTGATGCCATCCCAGCAGTTCTGTGCTACCTGCCTGTACTCTTCCTTTGTAGCTCGGCCTTCCTTCCACTTCCTATATGTGTCCTTTTTTGTTTTCAGGTCATCTCTCAGCTTTTTGTGAAGCCACATTGGCTTCTTCTGTTGTCTTCCACCTTTTCTTCTTGTTGGAATTCTTTGTAATTGTGCCTTCAGAATTTCCTTTTTAAAAACTCCCACCCATCTTGGACTCCTTTTCTCGTTAGCGTCGCTTGCCTTGGGACCTTACTGATCATTGTTCTGAGTTTATTAAAATCAGCTTTCCTAAAATCCAGGGTATGCGTTTGGCTACACTTGGCTTTTGCTTCCTTTAGAACCAAGAACTCAAGTATAACATAGTCTCTTTCCCCCAAGAGTTCCTGTAACTGCTACTTTATCCATTAAGTCATCTCTGTTGGTTAGGATCAAGTCAGGGATAGCCGATGCTCCAGTTCCTTCCTCTACTTTTTGTAGGAAGAAATTATGAGCAACACAAGTCAGGAATCTCTTGGAGAGGCCATGTTTTGCAGAATTTGTTTCCCAACAAATATCAGGGAAATTGAACTACTACCATTACTCCTACATCTTGCTTCCTTGAAACACTGGCAATTTGCTTTTCAAAGTTTCATCCTCGTCTTCCCCTAGAGTGGGTGGCCGGTAGTAGACTCCGACCACCAGGTTCCTTTTATTCTTTGTTCCATTTATTTTAACCCAGATGCTCTTGATGGGGCTGCCAAGCTCATCCTCCTGTATTTCTGTGCAGAGATAGGTGTTTTTAACATATAGTGCAACCCCACCTCCCTTTCTGTTCCTCCTGTTCTTTTTGAACAAGTTATATCCTTCAATTGCTATATTCCAGTCATGGGAGTCATCCCACCAAGTCTCAGTTACACCTATTAAGTAATAATTTCCCTCCTGTATTAAGGGTTCAAGTTTGTTCTGTTTGTTTCCCATACTCTGGGCATTAGAATATAGACATGGAAGACCATGTGCTTTATAGTCTGGCTTTCTTCCTACAAGTTTCTGAAGACTATTATTGGGTACTATTAGAGCTAACCTCTCTGTTGCGGTGCATGAGCCTTCATCCATTGTTACCCCCAACTTTACGTCTCCCTCTCCCATAGGCTTAAGTTTAAAGCCCTCTTGATAAAGTTCTTCATTCTGTGGCCAAACACATTCTTCCCAGCCTTTGTGAGGTGCAACCCATCCCTTGCCAACCGCCCATCTTCCAGGAAGTATAGCCCGTGGTCCCAGAATCCAAATCTCTTGTGCCGGCACCACCTTTGTAGCCAGTCATTCACCCGGAGTATTTTTCTTTCCCTTTCTATCCTTCTTCTAACTACTGAAAGGATGGATGAGAAAACTATCTGGGCCCCAAAGTTCTTAAGTTTCCTTCCCAAAGCTTCAAAGTCTGACGTGATTTCTTCGGAGCTCTGCTTTGCCGTATCATTTGTTCCCACATGGATGAGAAGAAAGGGAAACCTGTCAGTGGGCTTTATGAGTGTGGGCAACCCTTCAGTCACGTCTCTAATCCGTCATCCTAGGAGACAGCATACCCAGCGAGTCCATGGCTCTTCGTGACAATGTGATCTCCACGGACCTGCCCTGTTCCAGAAATGAGCATCTTTGTTTGTTTCTAGTTGGCCCAGAAGCACTAAATCTTGGTTCAGCAAGCAGTGGGGGCCGCTTGCAGATGGAATAAGTCTCTTATGCCCCACCGCTTGCAGTGGGGCATAAGAGACTCGGCGGAGGAGTGAGCCCCCCATTGAATTCTGCTCAAAGTCAATTAACATTTATATTGATAACCCATGAGAGAAATGGGGTTTAGGCAGAAATGTGTTTACAAAGAGAGCCTGGTCAGGGAAAAAGGTGTGAAAAGTCATTCACTGGGTGAGACAAACCCAGTTGGACAACGGAAATGGAAATGAAAATAAATACAAACGTATCTATCAATTAGGACTAACTGCCTTGTAAGATTTGCTGTCTCCCCAAATGGAGTTTGGTACCTTATAGCAGCTAGCAGGACATCATAGCCAACATGGCTTATCAAAACGATTCTCAGCCCAAGCTCAATTTGTCTGATTTAGTTGCAGCTATGAAAAATGCTTGAGCAGTTGCTTCTCATGTTTTAGGAAGAAATTAGAACTATTTGGAGAAGAGAGAATAATATGTTTTTCTCTTGAAAGAGATTATGTATTGAAATACACTAGGAATAAAAGAACAACCATAAGAACACAAGAGGAGCCATGCTGGATCAGACCAAAGGTCCATCTAGTTCAGCATTCTGTTCACACAGTGGCCAACCAGCTGTTGACCGGGAACCCACAAGCAGGGCATGAGCACAACAGCACCCTCCCACCCATGTTCCCCAGCAACTGGTGTACACAGGCATACTGCCTCTGATGCTGGAGGTAGCACATAACCATCAGGACTAGTAGCCATTGATAGTCTTCCCCACTAGGGAATTTATCTAACCCCCTTTTAGTCATCCAAATTGGTGGCCATCACTACATCTTGAGGTAGCTAATTCCATAGTTTAACTATGCACTGTGTGAAGTACTTCCTTTTATCTGTCCTGAATGTCCACCAATCAGTTTCATGGGATGACCTCAGGTTCTAGTATTACGAGAGAGGGAGAAAAATATCTCCCTGTCCACATTCTCCACACCATGCATAATTTTGTACACCTCTATGATGTCTCCCCTTACCCTCCTTTTTTCCAGGCTAAACAATCCCAGCTGTGGTAACCTTCCCTCATAGGGGAGATGCTCCAGCCCCTTGATCATTTTAGTTTCCCTTTTCTACATCTTTTCCAGCTCTACAATATCTTTTTTTAGGTGTGGTGACCACAACTGTATACAGTATTCTAAATGTGGTCACACCATAGATTTGTATAAATCTACTGGCAGTTTTATTCTCAATTCCTTTTCTAATTATGCCTAACATAGAGCTGTTTTCTTTTTGTGCAATATAAAAAATATCCACAAAGCAGTAATTTCCAAATGGTGTGCTGGCGTTCTCTAGTATGTTGTGAGAAGGGATAAACTGTGTTTTGAAACATTAAGCCACCATGTGGGATGTATCCACCACTCTACGTTCCTTGGAGTGGGGATGCCCCACAGAGTTTTCTTCACCCTTCTTCCTGCCAATATATTGACAGTGACATCATTCTGAGAGAGGGATAAAGAAACTCTTCGAGTTCCTTACATAGTTCATGCTGCAGTTGACAAGTAGGAGAAAATTCCAGAATGAGAACCACTGTACAGAAAAGCACAGTTGCATCACTGAACCCTCACTGACTGGGCAAAGGAGAAAGCAGACTAGGAGGCAACATTTTAACTGAGGCATCCTGTAGTTGCAGGGAGGATGCCTTTCCACTATTGGTTGGGGGACTGATCAAGAAAACATGTATGTGTCTTTTTGATGCCCCCAATTTTAATCTGAAAAACAACTGTGATCCAGATATCAAACATCTGGGAAACCCTGCCTTAGAACTTGTTTTTCTTTAATGTTCATCTATTGCTTTTAGGTCAACATTTATGGCATAATCACTGTGTAGTTCAGCAGGACTGTTTGTGGTTATTATCATTCAGTGGGAAGAAACTGCTGGTTGCAGTGCATGATTTATGCAATGCATGGGCATACTTCCATCCAGTAGCTGTCCCCACCCCCTTCATGGATCACTGCCTTGTTGTGGCGAAGGGGCTTGTGTAACTCAGTGAAGCCATAAGCTATGCCGTGCAGGGCCACCCAAAACGGACAGGTCATGGTGGAGAGTTCTGACAAAATGTGGTCCACTGGAGAAGGAAATGGCAACCCACTCCAGTATTCTTGCCAAGAAAACCCCATGGAATGTATCACAAGGCTAAAAGATATGACGCCAGAAGATGAGCCCCTCAGGTCGGAAGGTGTCCAATATACTACTGGGGAAGAGCAGAGGGAATTTCCAAGTAGCGCCAGAAAGAGTGAAGCGGCTGGGGCAAAGCTGAAAGGACACTCAGCTGTGTATGTGTCTGGTGGTGAAAAGAAAGTCCGATGCTGTAAAGAACAATATTGTTTAGGAACCTGGAATGTAAGATCAATGAATCAAGGTAAGCTGGAGGTGGTCAAACATGAGATGGCAAGATTGAACATCGAAATCTTGGGAATCAGCGAACTAAAATGGACAAGCATGGGCGAATTTAATTCAGGTGACCATTATATCTACTATTGTGGGCAAGAATCCCTTAGAAGAAATGGAGTAGCACTCATAGTCAATAAAAGGGTGGGAAAAGCAGTACTGGGGTACAATCTCAAAAATGATAGAATGATCTCAGTACGAATCCAAGGCAAACCATTCAACATCACAGAAATTCAAGTCTATGCCCCAACCACAGATGCTGAAGAAGCTGAGTTTGATCGGTTCTATGAAGACCTACAACACCTTCTAGAACTAACACCAAAAAAAGATGTCCTCTTCATCATAGGGGATTGGAATGCTAAAGTAGGAAGTCAAGAAATCACCGGGATAACAGGCAAGCATGGCCTTGGTGTACAAAATGAAGCAGGACAAAGGCTAATAGAGTTTTGCCAAGAGAACACGCTGATCATAGCAAACACTCTTTTCCAACAGCACAAGAGGCGACTCTACACATGGACATCACCAGATAGTCAATATCGAAATCACACTGATTATGTCCTTTGCAGCCAAAGATGGAGAAGCTCCATACAGTCAGTCAAAACAAGACCTGGAGCTGACTGGCTCAGATCATGAGCTGCTTCTTGCAAAATTTCGGCTTAAATTGAAGAACTTAGGGAAAACCACTAAACCATTCAGGTATGACCGAAATCATATCCTATACAGTGGAGGTGACAAATAGATTTAAGGGATTAGACCTGATAGACAGAGTGCCTGAGGAACTATGGACGGAGGTCCGTAACATTGTTCAGGAGGCAGCAACTCAATCCATCCCAAAGAAAGAGAAATGCAAGAAAGCCAAGTGGCTGTATGATGAGGCTTTACAAGTAGCTGAGGAAAGAAAGTAACCGAAAAGCAAGGGAGAAAGGGGGAAGATATCTCCAACTGAATGCAGATTTCCAGAGAATAGCAAGGACAGACAAGAAGGCCTTCTTAAATGAACAATGCAAAGAAATCGAAGAAAACAATAGAATGGGAAAGACTAGAGATCTTTTCAAGAAAATCGGAGATATCAAGGGAACGTTTTGTGCAAAGATGGGCATGATAAAGGACAAAGAAGGCAGGGACCTAACAGAAGCAGATGAGATTAAGACGAGGTGGCAAGAATACACAGAAGAACTATACAGGAAAGATCTGAATGTCCCTGATAGCCATGACAGTGCAGTCACGGAACCTGAGCCGGACATCGAGAGTGAAGTCAAGTGGGCCTTAGGAAGCATTACTAACAACAAAGCTAGCGGAGATGATAGTATTCCAGCTGAGCTATTTAAAATCCTAAAAGATGATGCTGTTAAAGCACTGCACTCAATATGCCAACAAATTTGGAACACTCAGAAATGGCCACAGGACTGGAAAATGTCAGTTTACATTCCAATTCCAAAGAAGGGCAATGCCAAAGAGTGTTCAAACTACCGTACAATTGCGCTCATTTCACATGCCAGCAAGGTGATGCTCAAAATCCTACAAGCTAGGCTTCAGCAGTATGTGAACCGAGAACTACCGGAAGTACAAGCTGGGTTTCGAAGAGGCAGAGGAACTAGAGATCAAATCGCCAACATTCGCTGGATCATGGAGAAAGCAAGAGAATTCCAGAAAAACATCTATTTCTGCTGCATTGACTACGCTAAAGCCTTTGACTGTGTGGGTCACAACAAACTGTGGCAAATTCTTAAAGTGATGGGAGTACCAGACCACCTTACCTGTCTCCTGAGAAACCTGTACGAGGGTCAAGAAGCAACAGTAAGAACCGGACATGGAACAACCGATTGGTTCAAAATTGGGAAAGGAGTACGACAGGGCTGTATATTGTCACCCTGCTTATTTAATTTATATGCAGAGTACATCATGAGAAACGCCGGGTTGGATGAATCACAGGTCGGAATTAAGATTGCTGGGAGAATTATCCACAACCTCCGATATGCAGACGATACCACCCTAATGGCAGAAAGCGAAGAGGATCTTAAGAGCCTCTTGTTGAGGGTGAAACTGGAGAGTGCAAAAGCTGGTTTGAAACTCAACATTAAAAAAACTAAAATCATGGCATCTGGCCCCATCACTTCCTGGCATATAGAAGGGGAAGAAATGGAAGCAGTGACAGATTTTATTTTCTTGGGCTCCAAGATCACCGCAGACGGTGACTGCAGCCATGAAATTAAAAGACGCTTGCTCCTTGGGAGGAAAGCTATGGCAAACCTAGACAGCATAGTAAGAAGCAGAGACATCACCTTGCCGACAAAGGTTCGTATAATCAAAGCTATGGTTTTCCCAGTAGTAACGTATGGCTGTGAGAGCTGGACTATAAGGAAGGCTGAGTGCCAAAGAATTGATGCCTTTGAACTGTTGTGCTGGAGTAGACTCTTATGAGACCCCTGGACTGCAAGGAGGTCAAATCAGTCCATCCTAAAGAAAATCAACCCTGAGTGCTCATTGGAAGGACAGATACTGAAGCTGAAGCTCAAATATTTTGGCGAAGAGAAAAGTCACTGGAAAAGACCCTGATGCTGGGAAAGATTGAAGGCAAAAGGTGAAGGGGAGGGCAGAGGATGAGATGGCTAGATAGCATCACTGATGCAATGAATATGGACTTGAGCACACTCTGGGAGAGAGCGCAGGACAGGAAGGCCTGGCGTGCTATGGTCCATGGGGTCACGAAGAGTCGGACATGACTGAACGACTGAACAACAACAAGCTGTCCCCACAGACACACCACTGATGCTGCAGTTTCAAGTGCTGGCTGGTAGTGCTTTGTGCATGCTCAGTGGTTGCTTTTTCTGCTGCTGCTGCACTTTCTTCTCTCAGCTCAGATAGTAGGGCAGGCACCAAGCAGGGCATCTGGGAGGACTACTTTGACCGAGTATCATACATAGTCATTATTGGTTCCTGAACCAATCAGGAGCCAGCCACTGATTTTAATGTGTGGCTGTGGGTGTCACTGAGCCTTGGCCTATCCTTATTATTAATAAATTGAGATAACCTGAGAGCAGTGTGTGTGTGGAGGAAATGCACCAGAAGACCATTGTATTTTGAGGAGATAGGAGAGTGGTGTGCCAGAATTGTTCCTTGCATGCCTGAATCTCCTGGAGAAACTTAAAAACCCATCCCCCTTAAGAACTCTCAAGCCTTTAGGCTGGAGGCTTTGCTTTCCAAGGTCAGTTGTCTGCTTTGGAGTGTACAATCTTGAATCAATTAGGTTGGCCACTGTCCACTTGGTTTAGCTTATCTTTTGAGCAGTACAAGAATGTATGAGCAGTACAAGAATACACAAGACCTCAGAATCTGACCATCACCCAGGTGTGATTAATTAGGGTGCTCCTCAAACCTGCACATAGCAACAGAAGAACTCAAGTATAAAAGTTGCCAGAGACTTGCCCACAGTAAGCTTCGACGCACACGTGGACCATGGAAGTGGTGCGTACCGACGGGGTCTCTCTGAGAGACTGGGGTCTCTCTGTTGTCATTCACCTGGAGCTCCTGACAACTGAAAGGGGAAGTAAGCTATCTTGCTCAATATCAGTATTTTATGTTGCTCTGTATCACTTTGCCTGCTCTGTAATAAAATTCTTGACGTCTATCCAATTGTGCATTTATTGCTTCTGAATGCTAGAAGAACCTTTGCCTCTTGGCAAAACTCTGTGTGTGTGTGTGTGTGTGAGAGAGAGAGAGAGAGAGAGAGAGAGGTAGAGGTGGCGAGGGGTGAGAATGGAATCCATACACCGGAGGGAAGCAGCATCCAGCCAGCAGGGTGGTACAATGCTTTGTATTTGTGTCTGTGCGTAAGAACTAGTGTCTGGGGGTAGGGGACAAAGCTCCTTGCTTTTTTCTTTCTTTCTTCAAACTAGCAGATTGTGTGAGCAATTACGGGTTGTGTACATAGTGCCCCATGAACCTCTAACACCTCACCATTTCATTTTTCCTATTCCCCCTTCCCCCATTTTTAACTTTGAAGGTGTCTTAGAAGGCACCAAACCCTTGCCAATTCTTTTACAATTTGTTTTTCAATCGTTTCCTTTAAAAAAAAAAAAAGTAATTTTCTCTCATTGGTTTTCCTTTTCTGTGCAATGGGTTGCTGCTGTGGATTCAAAAGACTGCTTTTGTGTGTTGTTGTGTGGATCTCTCACTTCCAACGCTCTTCTTTGCAGGCCTGATCTCAAAGTTTTCCTCAGCTTACCTTCTCAGTGCTTTGAGTTGCTGCTGTAGACTTAAAAGTCTGTTTTTGTATGTATCTCTCCCCCTGCCCTTTGCTTTGTTCTGAACACTTTTTTCAAGGCTGAGTCTTGCTAGACAAGCTACGCTTCTGAATGTTTTGGAGCCAAACTCCTTGTTCAAGAATTGGGGTGACTATAAGGTGGTGGAAATCACTCAGCTTTTCTTCAGCACAGAACCCTGTTTGGCAGCACCCAACCCTTCTGAACCAAGCTATGAAACTATTCAGTTTATTTAGATGCCATGTAATTGTAATGCAATTAACTGTAATGCATTAACTGTCCTTAGGGACTTTGCAAGTGAGGAGGATGAGGAAACACTAGATCTAGTTTTCTCCTATTACTGTGACCCTTTGGCCCTGCCTACCATTAGCCCCACCAATCACAATGAGCACCAGCCACCACTGACTGCAGCCAAGAATTTTGTGTTTATATTTGAAAAGAGTAAGTGAACATCAGTTTTCTTCACCCCTACTGTTTCTGGCCACATACAGATCTTCCTTTTACCAATCTCTTTCTCAGTTTGGCTTCTCCTCTCAGATTTTCCCTTCTGGCTTTCTCCTCTTCTCTTGCTTCTTCTTTTTCTAGGCCCCTGTTTTTTCTACCCCTCCTCCCTTAGGTCCTCCTGCTTGCTTTACCGGTCCCTAAGATCAAAGCAGCTCAGCCAATGGCAACTGGAGACCCTTCAGTAATACTGCCATTCTGTGGCAGTAGGTCGGTTTAGCCAGCCACTGCCACAGGCTTCATCAACCAACACTATCACAAAATGCATGACACACAGTTACTAAATAATGGCCCAGGAAAGGTATAGGCTGGACTTGTGATATAAAAAATACATGTTTCTAACATTTCTGCATGGCTGGACAAATTGCAAAGAAGAAATAATACTTACTTCATCTAGTGTTTCGCCTCCCGGAGGTGTAAAAGACGGACACTGCTCCCCAGCAGCTTTAGCCATAATCTTGAGATCACTCAGGGGCCTCCCTTCTGCCACTCCATATTTCTGTCAGAAAATGGTGGCATTTTAAGTGACTGTGATGCAAATCAAATACAAAGTGTGCTGGAAGGAATCCCAAGACCTTCATTCCCCCCTGGTCAAGAGGCAAGGCCCTTCACTTGTGGCACCATCTTCATTTAAAAGATTCGGGGGGGGGGGGTGTTACATTAAACAGACTTCTGCCTAATACTGGCTAGTAAAACTGTCTTCTGCCAGGTAACCAATATTGGGGGCCTGAAAAGTTAGGTTCTACCAGGTTCTACCCCTGGCCCATCAGATTATACTAGGCTCCATATGTACCTTATCAGGTTTTGCTATGGCCCTGCCCAGGGTTCAGTACTTAAGGAATCACTACAGAAAACTGCAGACTGTGGAAAAGGTGCTAGATGAGTCAACCATGTGAGCCAGGGAAGACCATTTTTAATTATATTTGATTTTTTTAAACTGTCCATTTTAGAACTAATTCTTCAACTATCAGGCTTATAGCCAGAACTATTATTGTGAGTGGGCCTAAAGCAGGAATGGGGAATCCTTCTTGGCCCAAGAGCTGTATGGCCACCTGGGAAACCTCTCAGGGGCTGCATGCCATCAGTGGGTGGGGCCAGAGGCAAAGCCCAATGTGGGTAGAGCCAGCTCACTCTCTCTCACACACATGCATACCCACTGACACACACACACACTTCGCACTTTCATTAGCACCCCAAAAACCAAGCTAAAAATCAAACTCAAAATTGCACTTTCAGATGCCATCCTAAAAGCTTCAGAAACCAATGAGGCGCTTTCTACATCCCACAGTGCAGAGCTCTGGAAAGAAATGAAGGGCAGTGTAGTCTTCTAAAGAAGACTGAAGCACTCTAAAAATGCAAAGTGCTTACAGGAAGGTCAGGAAGAGGGCAGAAAAAAACTGGAACACAAACAATGCATTAGGGCATTGTTGGATAAATGTTGCAAAAACAGAGTAAGGGCAAGGGAGGGGCAGAGTAAGGATAAGGGGGAGGCTGTCTAGCCACGGGAAGCTGGGGCGGGGGATGCTGGATGACACATATGAAGTGTCGGAACAGCACTTCCGCCCACCCCATCCCTAGGAATGCCCTGTTTTCGCTGCTCCATGCTCCTCTTATGAGCGTGGGGCTGATCCATGCTGCCTTGGGAGGGGGTGGAGATCGGTTCTCAGGGAACTGACCGCAGAGTGCAGGCTCTGAGGTCAGTTCCTGAGAATCGACCTATCCTATGGCCATCTAGCCACTGACTAACAGCCATAGGATTGCACCCTTAATTTCTTAATTTAAATTGAATTAATTTTATACTAAATTCTAAAAGTGTTATTCTAAATGAAGTGTTAGGGCTCATCTAGGCCCTACATTCTATGGTGATCTTTTTGTCAAAAACAAGTCCTGCCAGATGAATCTGATCTCATTTTTGGATCAAGTTACCTCCCTTGTGGACCATGGGAATGCTGTAGACATCATATACCTCGACTTCAGCAAAGCTTTCGACAATGTGCCCCATGATCTCCTGATGAGCAAACTAGCTCTAAGTGGGCTAGATGAAACAACGATCCGGTGGATCCACAGTTGGCTACAGAATCGGACTCAAAGAGTGCTTATCAATGGCACCTTCTCAAACTGGGGAGAGGTAATGAGTGGGGTACCACAGGGCTCAGTCCTGGGCCCAGTGCTCTTCAACATTTGTATTAATGACTTGGAGGAGGAGGTGCAGGGAATGCTGATCAAATCTGCAGATGACACAAAATTGGGCGGGATAGCTAATACTTTGGAAGACAGAAACAAAATTCAAAGTGATCTGGATAGACTGGAGCGCTGGGCAGAAAACAACAGAATGACATTTAATAGGGATCAATGCCAAGTTCTGCACCTAGGAAAAAGAAACCAAATGCACAGTTACAAGATGGGGGATATGTGGCTCAACAACACTACAAGCGAGAAGGATCTGGGAATTGTTGTTGATCACAAGCTGAATATGAGCCAACAATGTGATGTTGCTGCAAAAAAGGCACATGCTCTTTTGGACTGCATTAATAGAAGCATAGCTTCCAAATCCTGGGAAGTACTAGTTCCCCTCTTCTCAGCACTGGTTAGGCCTCATCTGGAGTACTGTGTCCAGTTCTGGGCACCACACTTGAAGAAGGATGCAGACAAACTGGAGAGGATTCAGAGGAGGGCAACAAAGATGATCAGGGGACTAGAAACAAAGCCCTATGAAGAAACACTGAAAGAACTGGGCATGTTTAGCCTTGAGAAGAGAAGACTGAGGGGAAATATGGTAGTACTCTTCAAGTACTTGAAAGGTTGTCATACAGAAGAAGGCCAGGATCTCTTCTTGATCCTCCCAGAGTGTAGGACACGGAATAATGGGCTCAAGTTACCGGAAGCCAGATTCCGGCTGAACATCAGGAGAAAATTCTTGACTGTTAGAGCAATACGACAATGGAACCAATGACCTAGGGAGGTGGTGGGCTCTCCCACACTGGAGGCATTCAAGACGAGGCTGGACAGCCATCTGTCAGGGATGCTCTGACCTGGATTCCTGCATTGAGCAGGGGGTTGGACTCGATGGCCTTGTAGGCCCCTTCCAATCCTACTATTCTATGATTCTATGAAAAACAGAACTGAGAATGGGGATACTTTTCTCCTTCTGGCCTCTGACTTCTAAGGCCCTGAGGCTCTTCTATGACCCTGAGGCTCTGATCTCCAGCATGATCAGAGGGTACAATCCAGAAATAGTATAGTATTTTCTGCCCACTGCTCTCATTTGTCACTGCTGACATTAAATGGGAGAGGAAGCAAGCAAGATAGAAGAGGCAAGGGAGAGAAAGTAACGAAACAGAGCATACAAGAACAAAAATGTCAATGAGGGATTTATTGATTCAGGATGAGAGATTTCTTGCAGCTCCCCCTCCCTGGCAGGGCAATTGGATAAAATCCTGCTTGTACATTTTCCCTTATATAATCACAGGAGCACAGAAAGGCTCTTATTTCCTTTGTCATCACACAGTATGGAAAGGGAGCAAACTGCCTATTGAGAGATGGCTCTCGCCCTTCACTGGATGGCTGCAACTGTGAATTTCCCATGAGGGAAGATCTCTCTCTCCATTTTATTTATTTATTTATTAAATTTATTAATTGCCCACCTGGCTGGTCACCCAGCCACTCTAGGCGATGTACAAAGTATACAATAAAACAGTTTAAAACAATAAAATTCTACAGTAAAAACATTTTCTAAAATACCCTAACCCATCCCAAATGCCTGCTTGAACAAACACGTTTTTAATGCGTGGCGGAAGCTCATTAAAGAGGGGGCATGGCGGAGTTCCCTAGGGAGAGAGTTCCACAGAGTGGGGGCCTCCACAGAGAAGGCCCTATCCCTTGCCCCCACCAGTCTAGCTGTCCTGGCTGATGGGACAGAGAGAAGGCCATCCAAGGCTGATCTTGTTAAGCGGCCTGCCTGGTGTTGCTGGAGGCGCTCCTTATGATAGGCTGGGCCGGAACCATATAGGGTTTTAAAGGTCAAAACCAACACCTTGAATTTGGCCCGGAAAACAATTGGTAACCAGTGCAACTCCTTCAGCACTGGAGTAATGTGATCTTGCCGGCGGCTGCCTTTAATCAGGCGAGCCACCGTGTTCTGTACCAGCTGCAGCTTCCGAACCGTCTTCAAGGGTAACCCCATGTACAGCGCATTGTTGTTGTTGTTCAGTCGTGTCCGACTCTTCGTGACCCCATGGACCATAGCACGCCAGGCCTTCCTGTCCTGCGCTCTCTCCCGGAGCGTGCTCAAGTTCATATTCATTGCATCCGTGATGCTATCTAGCCATCTCATCCTCTGCCGTCCCCTTCTCCTTTTGCCTTCAGTCTTTCCCAGCATCAGGGTCTTTTCCAGTGACTTTTCTCTTCGCATTAGGTGGCCAAAATATTGGAGCTTCAGCTTCATTATCTGTCCTTCCAATGAGCACTCAGGGTTGATTTCCTTTAGGATGGACTGATTTGACCTCCTTGCAGTCCAGGGCACTCGTAAGAGTCTTCTCCAGCACCACAGTTCGAAAGCATCAATTCTTCGGCGCTCAGCCTTCCTTATAGTCCAGCTCTCACAGCCATGCATTACTACTGGGAAAACCATAGCTTTGATTAGACGGACCTTTGTCGGCAAGGTGATGTCTCTGCTTCTTACTATGCTGTCTAGGTTGGCCATAGCTTTCCTCCCAAGGAGCAAGCGTCTTTTAATTTCATGGCTGCAGTCACCGTCTGCGGTGATCTTGGAGCCCAAGAAAATAAAATCTGTCACTGCTTCCATTTCTTCCCCTTCTATATGCCAGGAAGTGATGGGGCCAGATGCCATGATTTTAGTTTTTTTAATGTTGAGTTTCAAACCAGCTTTTGCACTCTCCAGTTTCACCCTCAACAAGAGGCTCTTGAGATCCTCTTCGCTTTCTGCCATTAGGGTGGTATCGTCTGCATATCGGAGGTTGTTGATAATTCTCCCAGCAATCTTAATTCCGACCTGTGATTCATCCAACCCGGCATTTCTCATGATGTACTCTGCATATAAGTTAAATAAGCAGGGTGACAATATGCAGCCTTGTCGTACTCCTTTCCCAATTTTGAACCAATCGGTTGTTCCATGTCTGGTTCTTACTGTTGCTTCTTGACCCTCGTACAGGTTTCTCAGGAGACAGGTAAGGTGGTCTGGTACTCCCATCACTTTAAGAATTTGCCACAGTTTGTTGTGATCCACACAATCAAAGGCTTTAGCGTAGTCAATGAAGCAGAAATAGACGTTTTTCTGGAATTCTCTTGCTTTCTCCATGATGCAGCGAATGTTGGCGATTTGATCTCTAGTTCCTCTGCCTCTTCTAAACCCAGCTTGTACTTCCGGTAGTTCTCGGTTCGCATACTGCTGAAGCCTAGCTTGTAGGATTTTGAGCATCACCTTGCTGGCATGTGAAATGAGCGCAATTGTACGGTAGTTTGAACACTCTTTGGCGTTGCCCTTCTTTGGAATTGGAATGTAAACTGACCTTTTCCAGTCTTGTGGCCACTGTTGAGTGTTCCAGATTTGTTGGCATATTGAATGCAGCACTTTAACAGCATCATCTTTTAGGATTTTAAATAGCTCGGCTGGAATACTGTCATCTCCGCTAGCTTTATTGTTACTAATGCTTCCTAAGGCCCACTTGACTTCACTCTCTAGGATGTCCGGCTCAAGTTCAGTGACCGCACTATCATGGCTATCAGGGACATTCAGATCTTTCCTGTATAGTTCTTCTGTGTATTCTTGCCACCTCTTCTTAATCTCATCTGCTTCTGTTAGGTCCCTGCCTTCTTTGTCCTTTATCATGCCCATCTTTGCACAAAACGTTCCCTTGAGATCTCCAATTTTCTTGAAGAGATCTCTAGTCTTTCCCATTCTGTTGTTTTCCTCGATTTCTTTGCATTGTTCACTTAAGGCCTTCTTGTCTCTCCTTGCTATTCTCTGGAACTCTGCATTCAGTTGGGTATATCTTCCCCTTTCTCCCTTGCTTTTCGCTTCCCTTCTTTCGTGAGCTACTTGTAAAGCCTCATCATACAGCCACTTGGCTTTCTTGCATTTCTTTTTCTTTGGGATGGATTTCGTTGCTGCCTCCTGAACAATGTTACGGACCTCCGTCCATAGTTCCTCAGGCACTCTGTCTATCAGGTCTAATCCCTGAAATCTATTCCTCACCTCCACTGTATATTCATCTGGGATATGATTTAGGTCATACCTGAACGGTTTAGTGGTTTTCCCGACGTTCTTCAATTTAAGCCGAAATTTTGCAAGAAGCAGCTCATGATCTGAGCCACAGTCAGCTCCAGGTCTTGTTTTGACTGACTGTATGGAGCTTCTCCATCTTTGGCTGCAAAGGACATAATCAATCTGATTTCGATATTGACCATCTGGTGACGTCCATGTGTAGAGTCGCCTCTTGTGCTGTTGGAAAAGAGTGTTTGCTATGATCAGCATGTTCTCTTGGCAAAACTCTATTAGCTTTTGTCCTGCTTCATTTTGTACACCAAGGCCATGCCTGCCTGTTATCCCGGTGATTTCTTGACTTCCTACTTTAGCATTCCAATCCCCTATGATGAAGAGGACGTCATTTTTTGGTGTTAGTTCTAGAAGGTGTTGTAGGTCTTCATAGAACCGATCAACCTCAGCTTCTTCGGCATCAGTGGTTGGGGCATAGACTTGAATTACTGTGATGTTGAATGGTTTGCCTTGGATTCGTACTGAGATCATTCTATCATTTTTCAGATTGTACCCCAGTACTGCTTTTCCCACCCTTTTGTTGACTATGAGTGCTACTCCATTTCTTCTAAGGGATTCTTGCCCACAATAGTAGATATGATGGTCACCTGAATTAAATTCGCCCATGCCTGTCCATTTTAGTTCGCTGATTCCCAAGATTTCGATGTTCAATCTTGCCATCTCATGTTTGACCACCTCCAGCTTACCTTGATTCATTGATCTTACATTCCAGGTTCCTAAACAATATTGTTCTTTACAGCATCGGATTTTCTTTTCACCACCAGACACATCCACAGCTGAGTGTCCTTTCGGGTTTGGCCCAGCCGCTTCACTCTTTCTGGCGCTACTTGGAAATACCCTCTGCTCTTCCCCAGTAGCATATTGGACACCTTCCGACCTGAGGGGCTCATCTTCCGGCGTCATATCTTTTAGCCTTGTGATACGTTCCATGGGGTTTTCTTGGCAAGAATACTGGAGTGGGTTGCCATTTCCTTCTCCAGTGGACCACATTTTGACCTGTCCGTCTTGGGTGGCCCTGCACAGCATAGCTTATGGCTTCACTGAGTTACGCAAGCCCCTTCGCCACAACAAGGCAGTGAAGAGCGCATTACAGTAATCTAAACGAGAGACCAGGGCATGTACTACCGATGGGAGCAGATGGTCGGGAAGGTAGGGGCACGGCCGCCGTATCAGATGGAGTTGATACAGCGCTGTCCGGCTCACAGCTGACACCTGAGCTTCCATGGACAGCTGGGAGTCTAAAATGACCCCCAGGCTGCGGACCTGGTCTTTCAAGGTTAGCTGTACCTCATTCAACACCAGGTCAACATCCCCCAACCTCCTCTTGTCTCCCACCAAAAGTACCTTGGTCTTCTCAGGGTTCAGCTTCAGCTTATTCCTCCCCA
Organism: Heloderma suspectum; assembly: GCF_057233095.1. Lineage (NCBI taxonomy): Eukaryota > Metazoa > Chordata > Lepidosauria > Squamata > Helodermatidae > Heloderma > Heloderma suspectum. The sequence continues at coordinate 124,858,522 of NC_139462.1, read as the reverse complement.
TCCAGTCACTCACTGTCTCCAGACATTTGGACAGGGATTCTACGGCCAGCCTTAGTGAAGAACTGAACAAGAGGTAGACCTGCATGTCATCCGCATATTGATGACACCGCACCCCAAACCTCCTGATGATAGTCCCCAGCAGCTTCACATAGATGTTAAATAGCATTGGGGAAAGGATGGAACCCTGTGGCACCCCACAAGAGCGGCCATGGGTCCGAAACCTCCTCTCCCAGTGCTACCCTCTGGTACCTGCCGGAGAAGAAGGACCGGAACCACCGCAATACGGTGTCTCTAATGCCCAACCCCTCCAGGCGGTCCAAGAGGATACCGTGGTCAACGGTATCAAAAGCCGCTGAGAGGTCGAGGACAACAAGGAAGGAGCATTCACCCCTATCCAGAGCCCTCCTCATATCATTCACCAAGGCGACCAAGGTCGTTTCTGTCCCATGCCCAGGCCTGAAGCCAGACTGAAATGGGTCTAGATAATTGGCTTCTTCCAAGTCTTCAGCTGCATCGCCACCACCCGCTCAATCACCTTGCCCCAAAATGGCAGATTCAAGACTCGGCAAAAGTTGTTCAGAACTTGGGGATCCCAGGAGGTCTTTCTTTAAGTGTGGTCTAATCACTGCCTCCTTGAGGGCTGATGGCATCACTCCCTCCTCAAGGGAGGCATTCACCACTGCCCTGATCCCCTCACCCAGTCTCTTTCTGCAGCCCATAACGAGCCAAGATGGGCAAGGATCAAGTAAGCAGGTGGTCGGCCTTACAGATGAAAGCACCTTGTCCACTTCATCAGAAGGAAAAAGCTGGAACCAATCCCACAAAACCGGTTTACCACAGACTGCCTCTTGCTCACTAATTGTATCCACAGCGCATGGAATAACACTCCTAATCCGATCAATTTTATCTGCAAAGTGCCTTGCCAAGGCCTCACAGGAGGCCTTAAAATGCTCCAGTGGTTCCGGAGCCACTGGACTGACCAGGCACCAGACCACTTGGAACAGCCTCCTGGGACAGCACTCTGCAGACGTGATGGAGGCAGCATAATATTCCTTTTTTGCTGCCTTCACCGCCACGTGATAGGCTGAAGATACAGCTCTAGCCCGTCTCTGATGGTCTTTGGAGCGAGACTTCCACCACAGGCGCTCTAGCCGTCTCACCTCCTGTTTCAGAGCTCGTAACTGTGGATTAAACCATGGTGCAGTCCGAGCCAGGTTCAGGGGGAGAGGGCGTTTCGGAGCCACCCGATCTAATGCCCCAGTGATTGCGGCATTCCAGCCACCCACCAGGGTCTCAACCGAGTGGCCGTTGGCGTGCTCCAGAGAATCCCCAAGCACGTTCAGGAATCCATTTGGATCCGTAAGACGCTTGGAGCAGGCCATTTTAATGGGTCCTCCACCCCTGCGGAGGGGTTGTGGAACCGAGAAGTCTAACATCACCAGATAGTGATCTGACCATGACAAGGGGGTGGTGGATATACCCCCGACTTCGAGATCACTCCCCACTTCTCCAGAAACAAACACAAGGTCTAGCGCGTGACGGGCTACATGGGTTGGCCCAGTTGGAATATGGTGCAGCTCCCAGGAAGCCATGGTCTCCATGAAGTCCCAAGGTGCTCCTGTGAGGATGGCCTCCGACTGTACGTTGAAGTCCCCCAACACCAATAAGTTAGGGGACTGCACACGCACATCAGAGACCACCTCAAGCACCTCAGCCAGGGAGTCAGTCGTGCAGCAGGGTGGGCGGTACACGAGCAGAACCCCCAGACTGCCCTTTGGGCCCAACCTCCAGTACATGCACTCAGCAACCTTGGTCTCCCGGAGAGGGGGTCTGGTGAAGACCAAGGACTCTTGGTAGATAACGGCCACTTCCCCTCCCCGATCCCCAGCCCTCGGCTGCTGTGCATTCGAAAACCCAGCTGGGCACATGGCCGCCAGAGCTGGAGCTACTCCATGAGTAGTTTGTTACATTTCCATGTGGTGAGTTTGTGCGTGAATGGCGTTTGTGTATGAGGTGAATGGTGTGTGTGTGTGTGTGTGTGTGTGAAAGCAGCTAGGGCTGCATGCATGCGCTGGGGTGGCTCTGCCCACTGCTGGCATGCGGCCCCCAACATGGCGCTAACATGACCCTCAGGCCAAAACAAAGGTTCCCATCCCCATTTTAAGAGAATATTTTAAACATGTATATGAAGCTCTACTAATTTTCTGTCAAACTTGTATGAATGGATTTCTTTATTCTAAGTAGATAAATTGTATCTCTAAATGTTTGTCATTATTTGAAAAAGAAAAGAAGAGGCTAGGAGTACAATCCAGACAGTGCAAGCCCATTAGAATGAATGGGAGTATCAGCAATAGCTGGCCCCATGTGATGAGTCCCACTTAGAGAAGAACCCTCCAGATCTGGTCTGGTTCCACCCACCGACATTGGCCATTGTTTCCTCCAGGGCAGCAAGGTATATAAAGGACTTCTTCTTCTAGCTAAGCCTTGATCAAGCAACAAAGGTCTATACAAGCTTTAGTGTCTCTTGCATTTCTGCTCTTGATGTTGGTTCTGACTCTTCGCTTGTTCTCCAATCCTGCCTTCAGGTTTACCTTTAGATTTTTATTTTTTTTACATTTATATCCCACCTTTCTTCCATCATGAAACTCAAGGTGGCTACATGTGGTTGCTAGGTAGTCTCCCCTCCAAGCACTGACAAGACCTAAACCTCCTTCCTTACTCTATCCAGACCAGTGTCCACAGCCCAACTTTGGCAGTCTGATCAAACAAACAAAAAATGAGTCCCAAGCAGGAACAGATGAATAAACTTCAGGCAGCTCTACAGACTCTGCCCTGCTGCAGCTTCTCCAGACCCTGAAGGCTCAAGTAGTGAGCTTACAAACTGAAGTATGATCCTTTCAGGCTATTTACCCTATGGCAACTGGGGCTATTGGAACATGGCTGTTTGCACCCCTCCCTCCAAAAGGTTTGATGGAAAAACTCTGGGGTTTTCTCAGTCAGTGCCAACTTATTTCAGATGTGTCCACAGGCCTATCTTAAGAAGCTGAGTGTGTCGCACAGTTTACAGGCTGTCAAGTGCTATATCCAGTCTTGCAACCTGTGTTCCCAGACCAAGATGTCATGTCACAGACCCCAAGTCCTGTTCTAGCCACTGCCCACCCCACAGAAAGAATGGCTAATACCTCAATGGACTTCACTGTCAAGCTCCCACCTTCATGAAGGAACACTGTGGTCTTTGTTGTAGTAGACATACTGACCAAGATGGCACATTTTATTCTTATGCAAGGTTTGTCCTCAGCTTCTCAGACCTTCCAGCTGTTCCTCAACTATGTGTTTCACCTATTTATTTCTGAACTCCAGTTGTCTGTGCTGGCGTTGATGCAGCTGATCATTTATCTGGTTATTCAGTTAACTAGTCAAAATCCGAACTGATGCCAATTGGAGATTCTATCTCTCATAATGTATTAGCAGAATGGAAATTTCAGTGGTGCCCTAATGTTATTACTTATCTTGAAATACTTATTCCCAGAGATATATTTCAAATCTTGGTCAAGGAACACCTAATTACTTTGAATGAGTTCAAATCTCCAGGGCCAGATTAACAGCATCACAGAGTAATAAAGGAACTGGCAGAAGAACTCTCAGAACCGCTGTCTATTCTTTTTGAGAAATCATGGAGGGGAGACATCTGGTTGGAGCCATGTCGTCCTGCAGTGACTTGCGGAGCTATGCAGGTTGTTTATCTCAAACAGCTGTGAAAAGGTTGAGAAACCTTTTTATCTTCCTCTGGAATTAAAAGGGGAAGCTTACAGTGCCATCCGGAAGAAATCTTGGAAGAACAGCTGCTTTTGCGGAGAAACAGAGGGGCTGGAATCTAAGGTTAGACGCTGAAGTATCATCTACTGAACGCTGTATGAAACTCCTAAGCAATTAGGAGACATAAGGACAAATGGCTCCAAACAGTATTTCTGAATTTAAACTACCAGCAATATCTGAGGACTTGCAATTAAAACTGCTTAAGTGTTTGGGTTTTTTGTTTCTGCGATTATACTTGCTTGTTGTGCTTTTGAAAGTGGAGGATGGCAGTACCAAAGGAAAAAAAGAAAGGCTTGAGAACGCCACTTATCCCCCACCCCAATTGCTCCCTTGGCAAAGGTTTCTAGAAGTGCCAGAGATGAAGAGCAGTTGCTTGCTTTGATAAAATCTATGTCTTCCCAGATACCAGAGCAGTCAAAGAAACCTGAAACAATTCAGGACTCAATCATTGCAGGGGGCTGTGGATTTAATTAATATCTCTTTTCAAAAGATGGAATCGAAGGTTAATGCTCTCAAAGATCGGGTTACTGCTCAAGAAACTGCCATGGAAGCTTCTCATAATATTTTGTCTGCTTGAATTTCTCAACTGGAGGCCTTCACATGTAGAGCAAATCTAAGTATCCTTGGTATTAAAGACATGGCTACTGATATAGGTTTGAATTTATGAATAAACTTTTGCATGAGCTATTGGCTTTACCATCTGATTTTTTACTTGATATTGAGCAAAGAATAAAAGGAACCTGGTGGTCGGAGTCTACTACCGGCCACCCAATCAAGGAGAAGACAAGGATGAAACTTTTGACAAGCAAATAGCCAATGTTTTAAGGAAGCATGATGTAACAGTAATGGGGGACTTCAATTTCCCCGATATTTGTTGGGAGACAAATTCTGCAAAACATGGCCCCTCCAGGAAATTCCTGACTTGTGTGTTGGATAACTTCCTCCTACAGAAAGTAGAGGAAGGAACTAGAGGATCGGCTATCCTTGACTTGATCCTAACCAACAGAGATGACTTAGTGGATAAAGTAGCAGTTACAGGAACTCTGGGGGAAAGCGACCATGTTGTACTGCAGTTCTTGGTTCTAAGGGAAGCAAAATCCGAGTGTAGTCAAACGCGTACCCTGGATTTTAGGAAAGATGATTTTCATAAACTCAGAACAATGATCAGTAAGGTCCCATGGCAAGCAATGCTAGAGAGAAAAGGAGTCCAAGATGGGTGGGAGCTTTTAAAAAAGGAAATTCTCAAGGCACAATCACAAGCAATTCCAACAAGAAGAAAAGGTGGAAGACAACAGAAGAAGCCAATGTGGCTTCACAGTAAGCTTAGGGATGACCTGAAAACAAAAAAGGACACATATAGGAAGTGGAAAGCAGGCCAAGTAACAAAGGAAGAGTACAGGCAGGTAGCACAGAATTGCAGGGATGGCGTCAGGAAGGCTAAAGCTGAGAATGAGCTGAGGTTAGCGAGGGATGTTAAAAACAACAAAAAGGCTTTCTTCAGCTACGTGCATAGTAAAAGGCAGAGGAAAGAAATGGTGGTTCAGCTATTAAATAAGGATGGCAAAACAATAACAGATGACAAAGAAAAGGCAGAGGTGCTCAATTCCTACTTTGGCTCAGTCTTCTCCCAAAAGAGGGTCTATGACCCCCCTGGCAAAGGCGAAGTACAGGCTGAAGAGGCAGGATTGCAGCTGGAGATCGACAGGCATATGGTCAAGGAACAACTCATTACTTTGAATGAGTTCAAATCTCCAGGGCCAGATGAACTGCATCCTAGAGTCATAAAGGAACTGGCAGAAGAACTCTCAGAACCGCTGTCTATTCTCTTTGAGAAATCATGGAGGACAGGGGAAGTACCAGATGACTGGAGGAGGGCTAACGTTGTCCCTATCTTCAAAAAGGGTAAAAAGGAGGAACCTGGGAACTACAGACCAGTCAGTCTGACATCAATCCCTGGGAAAATTCTGGAGCAGATCATAAAGCAATCCATCTGGAAGCACCTTGACAACAATGCCGTGATTACTCGAAGCTAACATGGATTTGTCAAAAACAAGTCCTGCCAGACAAATCTGATCTCATTTTTTGATCAAGTAACCTCCCTTGTAGACCGTGGGAATGCTGTAGACATCATATACCTCGACTTCAGCAAAGCTTTCGACAAAGTGCCCCATGATATCCTGATGAGCAAACTAGCTCAAAGTGGGCTAGATGAAACAACGATCCGGTGGATCCACAGTTGGCTACAGAATCGGACTCAAAGAGTACTTATCAATGGGACCTTCTCAAACTGGGGAGAGGTAACGAGTGGGGTACCGCAGGGCTCAGTCCTGGGCCCAGTGCTCTTCAACGTTTTTATTAATGACTTGGAGGAGGAGGTGCAGGGAATGCTGATCAAATTTGCAGATGACACAGAATTGGGCGGGATAGCTAATACTTTGGAAGACAGAAACAAAATTCAAAGTGATCTGGATAGACTGGAGCGCTGGGCAGAAAACAACAGAATGACATTTAATAGGGATCAATGCCAAGTTCTGCACCTAGGAAAAAGAAACCAAATGTACAGTTACAAGATGGGGGATACGTGGCTCAACCACACTACAAACGAGAAGGATCTTGGAATTGTTGTAGATCACAAGCTGAATATGAGCCAACAATGTGATGTGGCTGCAAAAAAGGCAAATGCTATTTTGGGCTGCATTCATAGAAGCATCACTTCCAAATCCCGGGAAGTACTAGTTCCCCTCTTCTCAGCACTGGTTGGGCCTCATCTGGAGTACTGTGTCCAGTTCTGGGCACCACACTTTAAGAAAGATGCAGACAAACTGGAGAGGGTTCAGAGGAGGGCAACAAAGATGATCGGGGGACTGGAAACAAAGCCCTATGAAGAGAGACTGAAAGAACTGGGCATGTTTAGCCTTGAGAAGAGAAGACTGAGGGGAGATATGATAGCACTCTTCAAGTACTTGAAAGGTTGTCACAGAGAAGAAGGCCAGGATCTCTTCTTGATCATCCCAGAGTGCAGGACACGGAATAATGGGCTCAAGTTACAGGAAGCCAGATTCCGGCTGAACATCAGGAAAAACTTCCTGACTGTAAGAGCAATACGACAATAGAACCAATTACCTGGGGAGGTGGAGGGCTCTCCCAAACTGGAGGCCTTCAAGACGAGGCTGGACAGCCATTTGTCAGGGATGCTGTGACTTGGATTCCTGCATTGAGCAGGGGGTTGGACTCGATGGCCTTGTAGGCCCCTTCCAGCCCTACTATTCTATGATTCTATGAGCATGCATATCGTGTTCCTGGTTCAATACGTGGCACTACAGGGACTTTTGGGACTGTTATTGTTCAATTTTCACAAGTCTCTACAAAAAATTATCTTATGCATCTGGCAAGAGAACGAGGTGAGCTTCGGTGGGGACCAGCAAATGACAAGATTATGCTCTTTCCTGATTAGTATAAGAAATTGCTAACAGAAGAAGGCAATTCACCAAGATGAGAAGTTTGGCAAAGCAAATTAACCTGCAATACCATATTAAATATCTGGCTACATTTTGCATTCTTTTTGAAGGCCAGATGCTGCATCCTGGGATCCTGATGCTGCAGAATCATTTTTAATTGGTATTAAAATTAAAACAAGGGAACCAACAACTCTCCCAGCCTCCGGAATTGGAATTTAGCCATCTTCACTGTTCTTTTGAAGTGCTGTTTGGGCTATAGCTGACAAGATGTCTAGGCGGTATGCCAGAGTAAATATTTGCATATTTCTGTTTTCTTTTTCCTTTTTTATGTTATATTGTAATGAAATGCCTGTTTGTGTATGTATGTGTGTGTACACATGTAAATATATTTTTATATATGATTTAATTAAAATATACAAATGATTTGCTTTTGTTGTTTATTTTTTATCTTTTTCTTAAACTTTTTTTCATTATTATTATTATTATTATCACCATCATTATTATCATTATGGGACTATTATTATTATTACTATTTCTTCTTGGCTAAACCCTTAATGTTTATTAATACGTGTTATCTGAATGGTAATATATGGCCAATGGAAATGGATTGTTTGCTCCCATTCCTTTGCTGTAAGACTGAGGTTATGATACTGAAAGATAAGGTTCACCGTTTGTGGTGTAGCGGATTGAAGATTTAATAATACTTGCAATGTTTGGAAGAGTGCTGCAATTGGATTTATATTTGGATATTTAATTTGTTCTTACTGAAGTTTAATATAATCCTTTTTTCTTTCCTCAGAATACTGTAATGTTGGAAACTGAAGATTCTGATTATGTTGTTGGTAGTGTTTATTTCATTTATAAAAATAAAACAGAAATAGATTTAAAAAAAAAACAACAACCCAAGGAGAAATCATGGAGGACGGGTGAAGTGCCAGAAGACTGGAGGAGGTCTAATGTTGTCCCTGTCTTCAAAAAGGGCAAAAAAGAGGAAAGGCCAGGATCTCTTCTCGATCATCCTAGAATGCAGGACACAGGATAATGGGCTGTAATAAAGTTACAGGAAGCCAGATTCTGGCTGAACATCAGGAAAAACTTCCTGACCGTTAGAGCAATATGACAATGGAACCAATTACCTAGGGAGTTTGTGGGCTCTCCCACGCTGGAAGCACTGAAGATGAGGCTGGACAGCCATTTGTCGGGGATGCTCTGACTTGGATTCCTGTATTGAGGGGGTTGGACTCGATGGTCTTATAGGCCACTTCCAACCCTACTATCGTATTATTCTATGAAATGATTATGCTTAATTTGAATGAATTAATGAGATTTCTTAGGATTTAGATAATGGGCATATTTACAGCTGAGTTTATGGGGTAAGGTAAATACATTTAAGATGAATACTATACCTTGGATTGTTTATGTTATATGTGGGATTCCCTTATCTATACTTGGCAAATACTTTCAGAAAATCAGTGCTTTGTTTCATAAATTGGAGGGGAGGGGGTGTCTCTCCACCAAGATTATCTCTGAAAATGATGCAACTTGAATTTTTTACCCGTTTTACCCTTTTTGAAGATAGGGACATTAGCCCTCCTCCAGTCATCTGGCACTTCCCCCGTCCTCCATGATTTCTCAAAGAGAATAGACAGCGGTTCTGAGAGTTCTTCTGCCAGTTCCTTTGTTCCCCATCTTGTAACTGTGCATTTGGTTTCTTTTTCCTAGGTGCAGAACTTGGCATTGATCCCTATTAAATGTCATTCTGTTGTTTTCTGCCCAGCGCTCCAGTCTATCCAGATCACTTTGAATTTTGTTTCTGTCTTCCAAAGTATTAGCTATCCCGCCCAATTCTGTGTCATCTGCAAATTTGATCAGCATTCCCTGCATCTCCTCCTCCAAGTCATTAATACAAATGCTGAAGAGCACTGGGCCCAGGACTGAGCCCTGCGGTACCCCACTCGTTACCTCTCCCCAGTTTGAGAAGGTCCCATTGAGAAGCACTCTTTGAGTCCGATTCTGTAGCCAACTGTGGATCCACCGGATCGTTGTTTCATCTAGCCCACTTTGAGCTAGTTTGCTCATCAGGATATCATGGGGCACTTTGTTGAAAGCTTTGCTGAAGTCGAGGTATATGATGTCTACAGCATTCCCACAGTCCAGAAGGGAGGTGACTTGATCAAAAAATGAGATCAGATTAATCTGGCAGGACTTGTTTTTGACAAATCCATGTTGGCTTGGAGTAATCACTGCATTGTTTTCAAGGTGCTTCCAGATGGATTGCTTTATCATCTGCTCCAGAATGTTCCCAGGGATTGATGTCAGACGGACTGGTCTATAGTTCCCAGGTTCCTACTTTTTACCCTTTTTGGAGAGAGGAACAACATTAGCCCTCCTCCAGTCATCTGCCACTTCCCCCGTCCTCCATGATTTCTCAAAGAGAATAGACAGCGGTTCTGAGAGTTCTTCTGCCAGTTCCTTTATGACTCTAGGATGCAATTCATCTGGCCCTGGAGATTTGAACTCATTCAAAGTAATGAGGTGTTCCTTAACCATATGCCTATCGATCTCAAGCTGCAATCCTGCCCCTTCAGCCTGTACTTCGCCTTTGCCAGGGGGGTCATAGACCCTCTTTTGGGAGAAGACTGAGCCAAATCAGTTGGATCAAAGCCCAGCTATAACCTTTCCTTCTTTGGGAACACAGTGGGGGAGAAGGTGGGCGTGACAGATGCAAGGATCAGACATAAGGTGAAGAGGGAGGAGCAGCGTAAGAAAGGTGTTCTACAAAAGTGGCCCATCACAAGAGGTCTCTAGGGAATGGCCCTCCCTGAGGGCACGACTGAGAACGCCTTTCTGGTTCTATGCTGCAGACTGGTGCTAGATTTGCAACAACTTTCCCCTCTACTGTTGTGCATCTCTCAAAGGGATCTTTGGGTAAGCTAGTTAGTGTTGTGCCAGCTTAATCAAGGAACGTAGCGTTACGTTGCCATAAGATAACAAGGTCTGCAACCTGAATCACTGTTAGACTGATTCATGTAATAAAACCTATTTACTTGGAGACTGACTTCTTTGTTTGACTGCAACCATGCCGGGCGAGGCCTCAGGACCTGACAACTACCACCCAGTCAAAAATATCCCTTTCTTAAGGAAAGTACTTAAGAGGGTCATGGCAGAGCAACTGCAGGCACTCTTGGAGGATACTGATTATCTAGCCCCATTCCAGTCTGGGTTTCTACCTGGTCATGGGACCAAACTCTCAGGAGCTCCTTGGCGGCCTCTTTCAGTCTAATCCAGTAGCCAAGTCCAGACACAGACAAAGGGATTCTTTTCAAAGCTTTAATCCTTTTACAACTTAACAACTCTACTATCAGCGACTAGCTATGAGCAGCAGAGTACCTATGCCCTGAGTTGGAACAGTTGTTCCCCATTTGAAGGAGAATCACTGCAGACCCTGAACTTATGGGCTAGGGAGAGACCCTCCCCTTTTCCCTTGGATCCCCTGGGTGCAACCATTGCTTGCGCGCCAATCGGGCACTACGCCTCCTTTCCACGCCCTCCATTTGGCGCTGCTCCCTGCATTGGCGTCGCGCATCTAGCAAGCCCTCTTCCCGCATTCTCTCACTTCCAGGACCGCTATCTATGTCAGGAATGCTGGCAGGAGGAATCTCTGCCAGCTGTTGGCCCTGGGAGGGATGAGCACGCTCCTCTCCCACAAGCAGCTGCTCCACCTCAGAATCAGAACTACTCTGGGATTCTATGGGCTCAGTGTCCACTCTGACACGAATCAGCCATGGTCACCCTGATGGATGACCTTTATCAGGAGAGGGAAGGGAGGAGTGTGACCCTGTTAATTCTGCTCGATCTCTCATCACCTTTTGATACCATCGACCATGATATCCTTCTGGATTGACTCTGTGGGCTGGGCATTGGAGGCACTGTGGTACAGCGGTTCTGGTTTTACCTGCTGGGTTGATTTCAAAGAATAATATTGGCTGACCTTTGCTCGGCCCTTTGGCAATTGAGCTATTGGGTGCTGCAGGGTACCATCTTCTCCCCATTGTTGTGTGACATCTATATGAAGCCACTGGGAGTGCCAATTAGGAGATTTGGAGCAAAGTGTGCTGATGGCACACACCTCTATCTCCCCGTGACATCTGAATGAGGAGAAGCTGTGCAAGTCCTGGATCAGTGCCTAGACTGAGTGATGGGCTGGATGAGGGCAAATAAACTGATGCTGAAACCTGGCAAAATGAAAGCCCTGTAGGTGAGTGATTCCCAAGTCCGGGAGATAGACTCATTGCCTGTTCTGGATGGGGTTTGAAAGATTAGATTCATAGTCTGGGGGTATTCCTGCACCCATCACTGTCCCTGGAGGTCCAAGTGGCTATGGTGGCTCCAAGTGCCTTTTACCAGCTTTGACTGGTACACCAGCTACGTAGGGATGTATGAAATCCGCTGGGGGGGGGAGGCGCTCCGTCCCTCCCCCCGGAATCCTGGCTGGCCGGCTCCGCTCCGTGGGGATTCCACAGAGCCGCCGGCCGGCTCCGCCAGCAGCCGGACATCCGGCCGCTGGCTAGCAGGGACGCAAATGGCGGCAGCCGTAGCCGCCGCCGTTTGCGTCCCTGTAGTCAGCCGTGATAGGCTACGTAAAGACTTACGTAGCCTATCACGTCTGGCTTAAAAAAAAAAAAAACGCGTACGCAATTGGCAGCGGCTACGGTATCCCTTTTTGAAAAATGGTGTTACATTGGCCATCTTCCAGTCCTCTGGTACAGAGGCTGATCTTAGGGACATGTGGCATATTCTGGCTAGAAGAGCAGCAATTTCATATTTTTCTTTGAGACGTCTAAGATAGATACAATCTGGACTTGGCGATTTATTTGCTTTCAATTTATCAATAAGGTTGAGAACTTCGTCTTTTGTCACCACTATTTGCCCCAGTTCCTCAGACTGCCTTCCTGAAAACATCAGTTTAGGCACAGGTATCTGTCCTATAGTGGGGCCGAATGGCTTAGTGGTTAAGACGCTGAACTGCAGACTGGAAGGTTGGCAGGTCAGCAGTTCGAGACCCGAGTGCTGCGTGACGGAGTGAGCTCCCGTCTTCAGTCCCAGCTCCTGCCAACCTAGCAGTTCGAAAGCAAGAAATTGCAAGTAGATAAATAGGTACCGCCTCGGCTGGAAAAGTAACAGCGTTCCGTGCACCTCGGTGTTCAGTCATGCCGGCCACATGACCACGGAAGCGTCTTCGGACAGCTCTGGCTCTTCGGCTTAGAAACGGGGATGAGCACCGCACCCTAGAGTTGGACACGACTGGTTGGGGACACCTTTACCTTTACCTTTTATCTGTCCTATATCTTGTGCAGCGAAGACCGATGAGAAGAATTTATTCAGCTTCTCTGCAATCTCCTTGTCCTTCTTTAGTACTCCTTTAGCTCCACTGACATCCAGTGGTCCAACTGCCTCCCAAGCTGGTTTCCTGCTTCTGATATATTTAAAGAATTCTTGATTATTGGCCTTGATGTTGTTAGCGATATATGCTCTTCAAATGCTTTTTTGCATCTCTTATTGTCTGCTTGCATCGCTTTTGTGCAAGCTTGTGCTCCCTTTTGTTTTCCTCACTTGGGCAAGACTTCCATTTTCTGAAGGAAGCCCTCTTTTCTCTAAGAGGTTCCTGACATTGTTCATTAAGCATGCCAGTGACCTCTTGGACTTGGTGCTACCTTTCCTAATCTGTGGTATACATTTTAGCTGAGCTTCTATTATTGTTATTTTGAGTAACCTCCAAGCATTTTGAAGGGATGTAACCCTCTTGACTCCCCCTTTCAACTTCCTTTCCACCAGTTCTCTCATTTTACAGAAGTTTCTTCTTTTGAAGTCAAATGTGACTGTGTTGGACTTCCTGGGCAATCTTTCACTTAAATATATATGGTTCAACAACATTTACATCTTATACTGGGTCATGGGTGACACCACTTAGGATTAAATCCAGGGCTGCCTCTGCTCTGGTCAGTTCCAGGACCAACTGTTCTAGGGCACAGTCATTTAGGGCACTGAGAAATTTAACTTCTTTGTCATGTCTAGAATATGCATTTATCCAGTCAATGTGGGGGTAACTGAAGTCATCCATTATTACAACATTTCCTTGTTTGGAAGACTCCCTAATTTCATTTTCCATCTCAACGACACCCTGAGCATTCTGGTCGGGGGGGACGATAACATATTCCTAACACTAAATTAGTTTTGGAGCCCGGTATTGTCACCCGCAGCGCTTCTGTGGAAGTCTACCCCTTTTAGGTGTTCTAGTCTGCTCGACACTATGCCTTTTTTGATGTACAGAGCAACACCTCCCTGAGGACGCCCTTCCCTGTCCTTCCTGCAGAGTTTCTATCCAGAGATGACCGTATCCCAGTGGTTCTCTCCGTTCCACCAGGTGTATGTAATGGCCACTATATCTAGGTTCTCCTTTAAAACCAAGCATTCCAGCTCTCCCATTTTGGCTCAGAGGCTTCTAGCATTTGCATAGAAACACCTATACATGGCAACCTTCCATTGATTAGACTGTGTAGAACATTCCAATTCCTCATTCCATTCATCTCTGACCTTCTGAACATCTACTTTACTACATTCCAAAAACATTTATAAACAGCTATTGTAGGCTTAGTTTTCTGTAAGGAACCAATTAATTCCTCCAACAGCATAAGAAGCGCTGAAGCACTCATCACGGATGGCCCGCGTATAGACTCCAACAAATGCTGAAGCTGAATGTACTGCCAACTAGCATTAGATGGTAACTGATATGTAATATGCACTACTGAAAATGGTTTAAATTCATCATCCAAACCTATTAACTGATCTGAAGCATAAATTCCATGATCACCCCAACTCCTCCACATAAAAGGTCATCTCTCTATTTTCAAAACAGGAGTCTCCCATAAGGTTAATTTAGCATGAGAATATGGATCAAACTGCAGCTGACGAGCCATTGCATTCACAGTCTCTCACACTGCTAAAATTATTAATGGAGCCATTCCTTTCTTTTTAATATACCTAGATCCTAACACCATCCAGCCAGAAAGGGGTACCAAAATGTTTGTCCCAAAATAACCCATAGAGGAATATTAAAAGATGTTTTTTTCCAGTCATTGATATGAGTTAACAAATAAGCCATATGATATAAACTAAGATCTAGAAAATTAAATCCACCCTCCTTAATTGACAACTGTATCTTTTTCAATGAAAAATGGGGAGGAGACCCCGCCCCCAACACACAAAATAAGCTTCCAAAATGCTGCATAAAGTTTTTGAAAATACATTTGTGGAATATATAAAGGAACACGAGGTAATACATAAATTACCCGTGGCAAGACATTCATCTTAAGTATATTAACCTCACCCTAACTACTTAAATTAAGTGATGCCTGTCTTTCCAAGTTGAGATATTTCCAACAGTAATGCACTATGATTCATAGAATAGTAGGGTTGGAAGGGGCCTATAAGACCATCGAATCCAACCCCCTGCTCAGTGTAGGAATCCAAGTCAAACCTTCAGTTTAACCATTTGCGAAATATCTCTAGACATCAATATACCAAGTTAATTTATCACTTCTGGGCATCAACAAAATTGCCAATTAGTAACTACAACGGGTATCTTGATACCACCTACAAGAAGCATCAAGAGAGAGAGGGCGACTGATGAAGACAAATTTTTTTTCTTCTTTTTTGGTTCTGATTGGAGCGACTTTTGCCCTTTGGGATAACTTTTGTGCCGCAACAATATTCAGTAACTGGACTGGCGTATGGGGGTTGGCACGGGAGGCTTTGGAGGTGGATGGTACTGATGAAGAGGTCCAACTCGGAGCCACTGAAGGTGCAACAATGTCAGAAGGTGTCAGAAGTCCCAGACACTCCAGGGAGGGTGCTCTTTGGATGTTAGAGGCATCTCCAAGTCTCTGGTGACCAGACGGCCAACTGCCCTTGGTCTGCAAACGTAGGGTCAGGGTGCACTGCTCTCAATGCCAGCTCCCAAAGCAAAGCACGGAGTCTGGCAGACCGAGGATGACAAGCCGGCTTGTGAAGGCAGAAGGAGTGGGAGTCTGCTTTAGGTCCCTCTCCCAGACAAAGGGACTGTCCATCAAGTGGTGGACGTTTGCTCCCACAATGAGCACATTTGTGAAAGGGGCCCAAGGGACCCTCTGGCAACCATGAGGATTGCAAACAGAAGTAAAAATGCAAATTATAGAGAGAAAGAATGAGAAACGGAAAGAAGGAGATCAGATAACAAATCTCAGTTTGTTCTCCTTTTCCCTTAGGAAGCAGTGAACAATTTGAGAAGATTCCTTACGAGGCTGCCACAGCAGCAATCAAAAGCAAAAGGAATAGGCAGGAACACGCCTGGGACACATGCACTAGGATGGTGGGGGAGAATTCCCGCCAAAAATTCCTCAGCTATAGAAGGTTCCCAAATGGGCTCCACACAGGTGAAGAGACCATATATGTGATGCACAGAGACCATGAAGAAGAATGTTAAGTAAGAGGGCACTTCTGAATCCCTCCCTGGCTTGGGATAAGAAGCGGCCAGAGCTTGGCTGCAATGCATGACCCCAGCCAGGCCTATTCTGCAAGAAAGGGCTGCTACTGGACACCTCCTGGCATGCACTCAAAGTGTCAACCCGCAGACCAAGATAGCATCCCAGTGAGTTCAATCTCATTTTGTATACTGAGAGTTCAACAGCGGGGGAAGATATACTCAACCCCTGCGAAAGTTCTGGCAAAAATCCTAGAATCACAGAATGGTAGATTGGAAGAGGCCTATAAGACCATCGAGTCCAACCCCCTGATCAATGCAGGAATCCAAGTCAGAGCATCCCTGACAAGTGGCTGTCCAGACTCATCTTGAATGCCTCCAGAGTGGGAAAGCCCACCACCTCCCTAGGTCATTGGTTCTATTGTCATATTACTCTAACAGTCAGGAAGTTTTTCCTGATGGTCAGCCGGAATCTGGCTTCCTGTAACTTGAGCCCATTATTCCATGTCCTGCACTCTGGGATGATCGAGAAGAGATCCTGGCCTTCCTCTCTGTGACAACCTTTCAAGTACTTGAACAACGCTATCATCTCTCCCCTCAGTCTTCTCTTCTCAAGGCTAAACATGCCCAGTTCTTTCAGTCTCTCTTCATAGGGCTTTGTTTCCAGTCCCCTGATCACCTTCACTGCCCTCCTCTGAACCCTGTCCAGTTTGTCTGCATCCTTCTTAAAGTGTGGTACCCAGAATGCACCATCTCATGGGCTCAGCACCATAGTACACCATGCTCCAGATCAGGGATCTCCAATTTTTTTTGGCCCAGGGGCATATTTGGCATTTTGAAAAAGTGCCCTGGGCGTCTACACAAATTGACTGCTGGGGGGGGGGGGGGAGAGATCAATCACAACAATACTAAGAGTGCCCCCTTATCTGTGCTTGTGCTTGAATGTCCATCTTGTGTGTGTGTTACCTACTCTGGCTTCTCTCTCTCTGGCTTCTTTCTTTCCTTCCTTCCTTCCTTCCTTCCTTCCTTCCATTTCTCTGGCTTCTCTTTCTCCCTGGCTCATCTTTTCTCTTTTTCACTTCACGCGTTAGAATAAGCCACCCTGAAAATAAGCCACGGTGGGTTGGTTGTTCACTCACTAACCCACGTTGCTACCAACAGACAATTCAGCACTCTGCGGCTTGCCATGGCTGGTTTCCCTTTTATTCCTCCTACCCGCTCGCTCCAGGCATGTATCCCACGGGCCTTCGCAGCACAACCTCTCTCATATCCTTGGTCCTACAGAGGAAAACTCCCTCCCTGCTCCAATCGCTACCCCTTTTCTACACTATTTTTCCATTTACTACCTTTTAAAAAATTATTTTTTGGTGCCTCAAAAGTATGCAAACGATTTTGGGCTTTTTTGAGGTTTTTTGTTGTCATTCACAAGTGTGCACTTGCACACACTTGCCTGTCAACTATTTATTTTTTTCAGTATTGCAGATTAATAGCCCCTCTGTAAGTGTTGAAATTCCGCTTGTCAATTTCATCCTCTCACTGGTTTATCTCTTGAAATGACACTTGTCAGCTTCTTCCCCCAGTCTGGCACTTCTATTGACCTCAAACTCTGAAAGCAGCAGCTGAATGGGACAGAGCTATTGGGGTGGGTGGGTGTAATTTCTGTGGGAATCTGGGTGTAGTTACTGTGAAAATGGGTCCATTTTTAAAGTTGTATTTTTTGTCGTTTGCAGAAACCCCTGTCGATTTTTGGCAGGGGGGCTCACTCCCTATACAAGCCAAGGGAGCAAACTCCATTGGCTTGTACAGGGAATGAAAAAGGCCCCCGGCCAAAAATTGGCTAAAGGAGGGGTAAGGCCCACCCCTGCTAAGGACCCTGTTACCCCAAGGACCTTGGTGGGGTTGGACTCCATCCTCCCTCCAGCTGATTTACAGCGTGCGGTGGAGGGGGGGGGGTTTGCTCCCTATATAAGCCAATTGAATGATCTCCATTGGCTTGTATAAGGAGGGAGCTCCAAAAATTGGCTGGAAGGGGGAAACTCTCCCCCAGCCAAGGACTCTGTTGCCCCAAGGGTCCTTGGTAGGGGGTGAACTCCCACCCACCCCGCCTCCACCCATTTTTCAGCAAGGAGGACATTTTTCCCTCTGTACAAGTAAATGAAGGAATTGCTCCATTTACTTGCAGAGCAGGAAAATAGCTTGGTGGGCACCTCAGCCTGGCCTTTGGGGCACCGCGGCCCCTGTGGGCACCGCACTGGAGGCTTCTGCTCGAGATCTTGCCCCATCAAGACAGTTCATAAGGACAGTGCAAATAAAGGACAATTATATAAAGGTTTGTATTTTCCAAACTTTGTAAACCCATTGGTTGGCTTCCAAAAGGTGGCATAGAAATACAACAAAGAAAAAAACAAACAAGCAAAGAAATTTCTATACTTACCCGTTCTCGTAGTCTTGCATCACATTTTACAGCAACCTCTTTGCAGAACTGACTCTTTCTAAGAATTGTGGCAATGGTCTGAAACATTAAGGATACAAGTCATGTTAAAACACACACACACGATGAATGCTGAAGGTTTCCCTCAGACAAATATGTAAAAGCTGCTCTCTGTAAAGTAAACTTGTGCCTTAAAAGATTTTTCAAAAAATTAAAAAATGCACACTATCTGGCTTTTCTTTTTTGTACTTTCAGGAATATAGGAAACAGAAAACAAGTAAAATGTACTTTCTAGAATGTCACTGTTTCCTCTGTCTCATGAAATTGATAAATGCACTTCCAAAAGAAGAAAGCTATAGCATATGCTCCAACTCTTCCCTAGCTACCTGAGACACTGCCATTTTCTGATATCTGTCCCTGGTAAATTGTTTCCCTATTTGGCCTTCTGTGAGGTTTTGAAAATGTCTTTAAACTGTGTTACTATGCACTACGAACATGTACACTAGAAGTCTCCATTATGGAGTACGGCAGTAGCTAAGAGACTGAGCTACAGATCATGAAGTCCTCAATTTGAATTTCACCTTTACCATGAACTCACTAGGTGGTTTTAGCAAGCCACTCTCTTGTTGTAAAGCTGCTTAGTAGCAGAGCAGGCACTGATAGCTCCCATGGTATTTGGCAACCTTTGGTATGGGATAGTGATAGATTTCGTTGCCCTGGTTGATTACTTACACCAGGGAATGGAAAGGAGGAGTACAACCCTGTTAGTTCTTCTGGATATCTCAGCGGCTTTTGGTACCATCAACCATGGTATCCTTCTGGATCATTTATATAGACTGGGCTTGGGAGACAGTTTTAAAGTGGTTCCGGTCCTTTCTGGAGGAGTGGTCTCTGAAGGAGGTGCTGGAAGACTTTTGCTCCACCCCATGGCTGTTAGCCTGTGGGGTGCCGCAAGGTTCCATCCAGTCCCCCATGCTAACATCTACATGAAGCCACTGAGAGAAGTCATCAAGAAATTTGGGCTGAAATGTCATCAGTATGCGGATGATACTCAGCACTTCTCATTTGGGGTGGATAATGAACAAGCTGAAACTTAATCCAGACAAGATGGAGGTACTGTGGGTTGGGTAACCAACTACCCCGGATGGAGGCTTACAGCTGGTCTTGGATGGGGTTGCACTCCCCCTGAAAGACCAAGTGTGCAGTCTGGGAGTCCTCCTGGATTCTGCACTAACTAGGGAAGCCCAGGTGGCTGCAGTGTCCAGAACTGTATTTTACCAGCTTAGTCTGGTACTCCACTTGCAGCCCTATCTGGAGAAGATGGACCTCGCCTCAGCTATCCAAGGACTAGTGACATCCAGGCTGGACTATTGTGCTGCACTGTACATTGAGCTACCTTTGAAGATGGTCTGGAAACTTCAGCTGGTGCAGAACACAGCCACCCAAGTATTGGTGGGGGCGAGGCGATTCAATCATATAACACCTATAATGTGCCTGCTGCACTGCTTACCAGTGTGTTTCCAAGCCCAATTGAAAGTGCTGCTTTTGACCTTTAAAGTCTTAAATGGTTCGGGACCAAATTACCTGAAGGACTGCCTACACCATATCAGCCTGCCTGCACTTTATGATCAGCAAGAAAGGCCCTCCTCATTTGCCCACCTGTGTAACCAGCAAGTTAGATGGCCAACCACACAAGAGAGGGCCTTTTCTGCAGTGGCCCCACATTCTGGAATAAATTGCCATCAGGAGTCCACAAGATTAACAAGCCACCCAGAACCCATGGGCTGTTGTAGGGTTCTGTGGAGGCTTGTTGACCATGACAACAAGCCACCCTGGCCAGGCTCACACGCTTTCATGGACACTGTCCACTTCATCATATGCATGAAGTGTTAACCTCAAATTGGCAGATTTATATATACATGCTGGGGGGGGGGAAGAGATGTAAATTGTGTTGTCAGAGGGAATTGAAATGGTAAGAGTGTCCTGGGAGGTTGAAATGTTTCCCTACTGGTTTCTGAGCATTGCCATTCTTGATGTCAGGTTTGTGTCCATTTATTATTTGGCATAGAGAATGCAGTAGGATATTGCTGGCAAATGACAGCATATATCACATTGGAAGATAAGCAGGTCTATGAAGCCCTGATGTTGTGGATGGTATTATTAGGTCCTATAATAGTGTTGACAGAGTAGATATGGGAACAGAGTTAGCAAGTGGTGTTCTGCTGTTTTCTCTTCTGTATCTGTCCAGTAACAGATTATTCCTGGGTACCAGTCTGGCCCTGTTGATGTGGTCCCCCCCCCCCCACACACACACTTTGTTGGGTGCATAGTGTAGTCCAAAAAAATGCCTGATTTAGATCCTTATGCTCTGAGTCTTTGTCTGATGAGTCTGAGCAGAGGCATATCATAGGGATCGGATGTAGACAATTGGTTTTGTGGTATGTTCTGAGTGGAAGCTGGAATTATGTAGGTATGTGTAGTGAATTGTAGGTTGGGGGGGGACATTTCAACCTTCTAGGACATTCTGTCAATGACCTTACAGTAGCTATTCTTGAACAAATGAATTTCAAAGATAGACGTCAACATGAAATTGCTTAAGTACAATTCATCAACAGATTCAACTCTATTTCCTGTGATTCCATAAGGATTTGTTTTTGTTTTTTTAAATCACACTGCATATGCTAATCGGCTCACCACTGCAATGATGTCTGTGTTGTTTTGTGAATGGAAATTGTTTAAGGTAATCATCACTGTCTGTACTTCCTGCATTTCACTTCCTTCTCACAAGTCACAACACAGTTTACATCTTCCCATGCCCCAGCATGTGTATATTCGATGTGAATCTGATGAAGTGGACAGTATCCATGAAAGCTTATGCAAGAATAGATTTGTTAATCTTTAAGGTGCCACAAGACTCTTCATTGATTTTTGCTCCAACAGACGAACATGGGTACCCCTTTGGAAACTGTTCCAGTGCGGTACAGTGATTGTTGTACCAGGACTGGGAAACTTCTGTTCAAATCACCAGTCAGCCATGAAGCTTTCTAAAAAGTAAAAAAACACCCATCAGTTCTGTTGCCAGAGAACAATATTTGGCCCTATTTTGTGTGTCCCCTCATAGTTACCTTGGCCCAAAGGTTTCTATTTTGCCTAGAAAGGATGGTGAGAGAGGCGTAACGAGCTAGGACAATTATTATGTCATACCTTGCTGCACTGATTATGTGATTATTTTATCTTTATCCTGTTGTGATTTTAATGTTGTATACCACAGTGGTATTCTTATGTTCAGTTCATGAGTTCATTTTTTTATCATTTGAGTACTTAACATTTCTTTATATATATCTTAACTGTTACTTTTAATACCAATTTTAATTAACTTTAACAATCAATTTCTGTCTATTTTGCAGATGACACCAGTGTTACATCATTCTTGTTTTACCATATTTGGCAGCTTAGGCTGAGAGGATGGGTACTGTTTTCCATATATATGAGAAATTATGATAGTAGTAGACTATCATACCAGACCACTGAAGAAGACTAATCCTTGATAGAAATGGATTTGTTGTTCATCATATATGAAAGATTTCATTTTGTTTTACTCCAGAGTTGTATCAAGCTGCTTGCTCTTAATTTTGTGTCTATTAAATTTATTACACAAGTTTGTAAAGGGGGAATTGATTGCAGACACCTGTGAGCCTCCTCCTCATTTTTGAGCTTCCAGCCTTTTAAAGTGAACGCTCCCAGTTTACGTGCACTTACGAAAGAGACCTACAATGTGTTCCTGTAGTACAGATGTTTTAGACTTACAGATGTATTTTTACAGATATACAGTATGATTCCCACAACATGAATTTCAAAAAACAAACCCCTAAACCTCTGATCTTGCATTATTTCATAGATACTGTACAGCATACTTGCCTGCTTTGCCCGAAGCAAATCGCTTGTGAAGGCATGAGTAAATCTGACATTACTGAGATATATGCCAGCAGCGTTGGCTTGTCTGAAGCCTGTCTCAGAAAGGGGCTCATCTATGCCCTGTCCTGCAAAACCCAAAATGAAGCCAGGCCAAATTGTTAAGGCAAACTTGCTTTACACAACATGCAGTTAGATCCTCAGGGAATTTTTTTTTTGAAGAGATGGAATACACAGGTTAGGGAAGCAAAAGGATAAGGGCCTCACATCACCTTTCTGAAAGCAGAAATGCATCACAAGAGCCCCAATCCTTGCTCTTTCTGTATGGTGGGAAAAGAACATGAAATGATGTTATCTCACACTAGGGGTATATTCACGTTACGCTGAATGTGTATTCACACTAGGGATGGCGGAGAATTTCTCCCTGAATCTTCGAGGGGCTGAGCGCCAACGCATTCAGCCCCCCAAAATCGGCGGTGAAATTCTCCCCCCCCGCCCCCCCCGGGATGGGACTTACCTTTGGCGAATGTCCCTCCCGGTGGCGGGTCCCGGCGGCGGTTCGGCGGCCTTTCGTCAGGGGCGGCAGCCACCGCCGCCATTACAAAGTAAAGTGTAAAAAAACAAACAAACCCCGTGATAGGCTACGTAACGATTAACGTAGCCTATCACGGCTAGATTTCCAAAGTCAGCCGTGATAGGCTACGTAAATCGTTACGTAGCCTATCACAGGTGACTTTGGAAAAAAAAAAGCACGTACGCAAATGGCGGCGCCCTATGGGCGCCGCCATTTGCGTTCCTTATTTGGTCCCGATAGTCTACGTAAAGATTTACGTAGACTACGCAGTAAATCTTTACGTAGACTACCAGGACCAAATAAGGAACGCAAATGGCGGCGCCCATAGGACGCCGCCATTTGCGTACACGTTTTTGTTTTTTTCAAAGTCACCCGTGATAGGCTACGTAACGATTAACGTAGCTTATCACGGCTGATTTTGGAAATCTAGCCGTGATAGGCTACACAAATCGTCACGTAGCCTATCACGGGGTCTTCTTCTTTTTTTACTTTTTGTTTCGCGGCCGGGGAGACGGGGCGCTTCTCCCCGGCCTGAATTTCGGCCGGGCGAGGAGGGGCGCCTCCCCCCCCGGCCTGAATTTTGGCCGGGCGAGGCGGGACGCCTCCCCCCCCTCGCCTGAACTTCGGGGAGAGAAGCGAAGCACCTCCCCCCCACCGCGAAGCACCCCTGCGAAAAGGTAAGTGACTTTCGTACATCCCTAATTCACACTCTTATGTATGCTCATTAAGATGACTGCGAGAATCTAGTCCTATTCAGTCATTTTCAACATGTGTAAACTCTACACATGAGGAAGGGAAGCAGGGATGAGCTCGCTAGCTCCACCCTTTCCTTGCTGTTCTCATTGCTTTCTACGTGTGTGTGTGTGTGGGGGGGGAGAACTGTCTCCAGATAGCTTCCTCTATCTGTGACAGTTCTCCCCAAGATCTTAGAATCTTGATTCTTGAAATGAAATCATGATTAGAATAATAGAATAGTAGGGTTGGAAGGGGCCTATAAGATCATCGAGTCCAACCTCCTGCTCAATGCAGGAATCTAAGTCAGAGCATCCCTGACAGATGGCTGTCCAGCCTCGTCTTGAATGCCTACAGTGTGGGAGAGCCCACTACCTCCCTAGGTAATTGGTTAAGATTACCATTAGTTAAGTAGTTATAATCCTATTTATCATATAGGTAAACTTGCAAGAAAGCAGATTCAAATACATTGGGGAGAGGGTAAAATTGCCAGCACTGTAATGATAAAATTTCCTTTTCAAAAACTAGGGAAATTTAATGATAAAAAGTGCCACTCTAAGACCAAAGTTAAGGCTATCTCATGTTGGCTCAAGCTCCACAAAGCCAGGAAACTGGAAGCTAGGGCAGATGCCTTATCTCATGCGTCCTTTGATCAGTGATGTTGTTGCAACGTCACAAACTATGCTTGCTTACAGTGTGCCCTCCACGCATCCACCTTTTTCCTTGGTCCGTAAAGATGGTCCATGTTGTCCTGGTCCTTATGAAGCATCTAGCCTTAGTGGTAGAAGAGGGCTCTCTTTCACTGTTTAACCCTTCCTGCCAGCTACTGATGCAAGCAACAACCAGACATGGATCAACTCACAGGATGATTCCTCTAGCAAAACAGATGCTTCATAAAGGAATACAAGACCAGGACAATGTGGGGGCATCTTTGCTACTCCCAGGCACTCCATTCTCCCTATCTGGATTTGGGCCTGAAAGACCAAGGAAAAGTGTGTGCAAATTGGGCTCTTATGAACTGTTTTCTCTTTCAAAATAATGAGTAAAATGCTTTTCAAGGCAGGTTTTTTTAATATTTTGCTAGCTTCACTTTATTCCCTCAAAATGGTTTCTAATAACTGAAATAATTGTGAGACAATCTATAAAATTAGGTAATTACCATCTCTGTATAATATAAAAACATACAACTCAAATCCTATCCTGTTAGGTAGAGACAGAAATTTCTTTTACGAGGGTTAGAAACAGTTTGAAAGATGGATTATGGTATATATTCATCCCATTGTCACCTCATAAGGTTGCACAGTTTACTGCATTGTTTCTTACGTTTCTTGATAATGCTGACTTTGGAGACTATTTCTAAGCCCCAATAATACAAATTTCCTTTTGTATATTATAACATTGATGGTTTGTGGTTTAAACTCTATTTTACCCTTTCTTCCCAGCTAGCAAAAGCACGTACTGTAAGGTGCAGCAGACAGCTAATCCAACTCTGACATTGGATATATTTGTAATTATTGTCTGAATAAACCTAAAACATTTGCACTTCTAAATGTAATAGATATAGCGAGCAGTACCATTGTATGTGCTGAGTATTTTATGTTCTTTAAGTAGTAAGTGTAGAACTGATAAGAAAACAAGAAATGCACATATTTCAATTTCTCCCCAAATTTCTATTGGTTTCTGACCCCCAAATGTCTATCTATGTTATATTGTGCCCCAATCTAGTTAGGGCCATAGGTGCATGGAAGCAGGCCTCCATCTGTGTACATGAGCTGTTTGAGAAGCAGTGCTCACAGACAGGTGCTGCTGCATGTGAACGCCTCGAAGCTGAAAAGGCCAGTCTGGGAGTGGGCAGCTGCCCAAATGCAGCTGTTCCCTCTCCACTCCGTCTGACCAAGACAGCGCATGCTCAGGGAAACAAATGTACAGCAGCATCCCACTGATGTGCATGTGTACTTCTGGACTAAGGCCAAGATCTTTAAAACAACACAACTGAAATAATACTTTGACAAGATTGGCCAATAATGTTTCAGCACGTAATAATGGGAGCAAAGATGTGAAGCTAAAGGCAACTGTGAATTATTAACAATCGTAAGAGCTGCAGCAGAAGAGACACTAACCTTGAAGTATCTTCTCTTTGTTGTATCTTGTTTCCCCACTGAAAGAGATAAAATACTTCAAAATGTAGTGGGGGGACGCTTGCTTAGAAAGAAGAGCAAGGTAACATGCGCAGAGCAATACAGCCAGGTTGAGAGAAGCTTCACTGCATTCATTTCTCCCCCCACCCCCACCCCCCAGTTGAATTCTGGGGGGAAATAGTTCTTTTGATATGTAGCAGAAGCTGGTTGTCAATGGTGCCTATTGGTGAGAGCCAACACACACAATCCCAAGAGAGAGAAAAAAACTTTTTTTTTTTAGAAAAGAGAGATGCAGGATACATGCACACCTGAAACATAGAAGGAAAGGCAAATCTGATGGCTGAGTCAATACTTAATTTACTAGCATGCACATCTCATTTCTGTAGTGAAGCTTACTCCTTGACCGAGAATCATACTTTGACCTCTTTCAATTTTTATTATATTTACACACTTTCTTCAGTAGAACTCAAAGTAATATAGGGTTCCTAGATGGTGTTCTATCCAGGCACCGACTAGATCTAGACTTGCTTGGCTTCAGCAAGGTTGCTGCATTATGTGTTGTCAGACCTGGCCCTATCTTGTATCTCTCTTCACCTTAATATTTCACCCAAAGCTGAGAAGTAAGTACTTCCTGAAAAACCACCATGTTGCAACAGTATAATTAAGGCATACAAATTGTTGAACCTTGTCGACAAATGCTTACAAGTATGATCAAAAGCTTAATATCGGATAAAGAAAAGCGATGGCATAATAGGTGCCTTGAAATCTAAACACATACATACACACATCCATCAGAGATAGACGCAATACCAGCATAGGATGCAAGTCTCTACAGCAGGGATGCATCCTGCACCCCATGGACCAGATGACATCAGGGGGCATGGCCCCACCCCTGTCCCCCTCCTTTTCTATTTTTTCTTCATCATGCTGGAAGGAGGCACGGAACCTACAAGCACGAAGAAAGCCCAGGCTGCCCCCACCTTTGCTACTATCTCCAATCTGTGATGAGAGAGAGCAGGGATGACTTCCAAGTGCATTCTTCCAGGGGTGGAGCTTGAAACTTAAGCCTTGCCCCCCAGAGGAACTGCAAGAGGTGACACATGCTGGATTGGGACAGTCTGCAGACTAGATTACGCCCATGGGCCAGAGGTTATACACCTCTGCTCTACAGCTCACTTTGTGATTCCAGTGTGCGCACACACACACCTCATGCGTAAGTAAGTAAGTAAGCCTCAGTGAGTTCAATAGGAATTACTCTCCAGTGAGTATAGGACTGCAGCCTAAATGTCTTGTTGCTGAAGTACAGACACCCAAGTTGTACCAGTTTCCCCATCACTCTCCAAGATGTTTGTGCCAGCATTATGAGAGTCCAGAGATCTAGCCAGAGATAGCTTTCAGCTTTTGAGGCCCAATGATATGGACAAGATGCTTGAGGCTGTGCAAGCAACTACTTGACCTGTGCTCTTCATGGCTAATTTGAACTAGCCAAAAGGGACTGACTGAGGTGGATCCATTGTGTGGCTAATGTGCCACCGTGGGAGGGAGGGATGCCTAATGCCTTGAAAGAGGTGGCGCTGCACCCAGTAATCAAGAAAACCATACTGGACCTAGAGGTTCTTAATACCTACTAACCGGGTGCTAATATCCCTTACCTGGGGAAGGTGCTCGAGAAGGTAGTGGTCATATAGCTTCAGATGCTCTTGGAAGGAATGGATTATTTAGATCCTTTCCAGTCTGGGTTCAGGCATAGTTGAGGGACTGAATCAGCCTTGGTCGCCCTGAAGGATCACCTTTATCAGGAAAGAGACAGGGGGAGTACTCTCCAGTACTTCTGGAGAAGGGCAATGCTTCTGTGAGATCTACAGAAGCTAGAGAGTTCTGTTGCTGGAGAGCCTCCACTACTGTCTTGAGAATTTTCATCTCATTTAAAATGAAGAAAATGGATGATTAATAACCTAAATGCTGGACTAGAAAAGATACCTGTTCAGTACCCTGAGATCCAGTGAGATACTGGATTTCTCAGAGTACTCAAACATGTTTTACCTTGAACCTGCACTGTGAAGAAAGAACATAGGTACAAATAATGTCCTTCTTGAATACTTTAAAATCACCTAGCTGAGATACTGGATTTCTCAGAGAACTCAAACATGTTTTACCTTGAACCTGCACTGTGAAGAAAGAACATAGGTACAAACAATGTCCTTCTTGAATACTTTAAAATCACCTAACTGCCCGCAGAAGCTGCTTTCCTGGCTAGGTGAAAATCCTTGTCTATATCAGCAGGCTACTAGCATTCTGTGAGAATCTATGACATTTTTATAAGGCATATGTTTAAACTGCTGTTTAAAGGGACATAGGGAACTAATGGAGGGCTTAGCAGGCTTCTTCTCCTCTTATTTAGGGAATAGAGGAAGAAGTTTCTTCTTGTCCTTTGATTCTATTAAAATGATTTCAAACAAAACTTTCCAAAAGGATTACATGCCAAATAAAAGAGGAAAAGCAAAATTAACCTTAGATTTAGAATAAATACTCCATTTATTTAATACATTTAAGGTGCAATCCTATGCATGTTTAGACAGAAAAAAAGTCCTACAACTCCCAGCAATCCCCAGCCAGACAGGATTTGGACTTTTTTTTCTGTCTAAACACACATAGATTGCACCTTTAGTCTGATCACATCTGCTATAAGGTTCTGGCAGAGAAAATGTGTAGCATCTAGGCTTGTATCTACCAGCAAGGAGAGCGGCTTTAGGTAACTTACATAAACTTTACAAAGAACTAAGTTCTGGTGAGGTGCACATTCCAGAACTTTCTAACTTCTCATGAGTTAGTTATTTTAAAGCTGTGGCCATCTAGAAGACCGAACAGGCTCCTCCTTGGCCCTTTGCACCTGGGAGAGGAAAGCTGCTCTCTCAACAGAAACAATCTGCTCTTATTCAAATGACTTGAGAGAACAATGGTGACAGTGCCCTTGGCTCCCCCGGGAGACTGAGCCCGAGAGCTTTACCATCCTTCTGTCTGTCCACTACCTGTGGCTGATCCAGAGAGGCTTCTGGGACCAGACAACACGATCTCTTCACAGGACAAGACCCCTGACTTGGCACTTTTTACTGGAGACTCCCTGCAGCTGGCAAGAGCTGGTATCAGCCTCTTCAGGCTGGCGCAAGAAAGGGTGGGCTGCCTGGCGGCGGGCCCATCCCTGAAAGGCCAGCACAAAAGGGGGCTGCCCCTTTGCTAAGAGCCACTTTGGGGGATGCAGCCCCTTTAATACCAGTCCGATTGGCTCTTGTAGTTTTTTGGGGAGGTGGGTTGATTCCCCCCCCCCATTTTAGGAAAGATCATGTGCCTGAGAGAAAGGATGTGGGGACAAATGGGGGTCCTGAAGGGACCTCAGTTAGTGTGGTGATAGTCAAGGGAGATATGGCACTGAGAGGAGGGCTCAAGAGGTAAGGGGAACAAGGCCCAGGCAATTAACAGCTGTGCCATGTTCCAACCCTTCCCCCCACACTCAGGTTTGGGGGTTGCTTTATCAGCTTGCCCTTGGGTCTCCAGATGTTGTTTTTAATGCCAGGTAAGTTTATAAGATCTCCATCATTCACGATTTAATGGAGGATGAGGCAGCTGATCTGGCATGCATAACAGAGACCTGGGCGGGTGAGCAGGAAGAGTTAGTCTGTCGAGGTACTTGGCTCAGCATCAGGGTAGACTTGAATGCCAGGGAAGGGGTGGGTGGGTTGCCATGATCTATAGGAATTCCATCTCTGTCTCTGCAGGCTCCTTGTCCATCGACTACTGGTCTGGAGTGTTTGCACCTTGTGTTGGGCCAGCTGGACAGACTGAGGATTCTTTTGGTGTACCACCCATCCCACTGCCCAACAGTCTATCTTGAGCAGATGGAGATGGTCTCAGGTATGCTGTTGAGATCTGCCATACTGTTGGTTCTGGGGAACGTCAACATTCATGCTAAGGGTGCTTTGTCTGGGGTGGCTCAGGATTTCATGACCTCCGTGACAACCATGGGATGGTCCCAATTTGTTATTGGTCCAAACATGAAGCAGGGCACACTCTAGACTTGGTTTTTCCAGCTAGCCTTGGAGATGGGGATTTGAAGATGGGGAACTTTGAATCGGCACCTTTGTCATGGTCGGATCACCTCCTGCCGACGTTTAGACTTACAGCAACTTTCCCCCTCTGAAAGGGTGGGGGACCCATTATGATGGTCTGCCTCTGAAGGCTAATGGATCTGGATGGTTTCCAGAGGGTGCTGGGGGGTGGGGGTGTTCTGGCTGATATAGCTGGCTCTCTGGTCAAAACCCTGGACCATCTGTGGAATGTAGAAATGACCAGGGCAGTTGACATGATTGCTCCTCAGAGCCCTCTCTGGAGTAGAGCTCATACATATGGTATACCCCAGAGTTGAGACTGAAGAAACAAAGTAGGAAATGGCTTGAGTGCAGATGGAGAAAAACTAGTGGATGTAATTGAACACTGATATGCTCAGATATATTCAGGGGTAAAGAAACACTATCTTTCTGCCTCTCTTGAATCCTCTGCAGTCATGTGAAAAAGTACACCCTCTTTGAGTTCTATGGTTTTATATATCAGGACATAATAAAAAATCATTAGGTAAATATAACCTCAGATGAACAACAACACATGACGTATTACACCGTGTCATTTATTTTACAGAAATAAAGCCAAAATGGAGAAGCTAAGTACACCTTATGATTCAATAGGTTGTAGAACCACCTTTAGCAGCAATAACTTGAAGTAATCATTTTCTGTATGACTTTATCAGTCTCTCACATCATTGTGGAGGAATTTTGGCCCACTCTTCTTTACAACATCACTTCAGTTCATCGAGGTTTGCGGGCATTTGTTTATGCACAGCTCTCTTAAGGTCCTGCCACAGCATTTCAATTGGGTTGAGGTCTGGACTTTGACTGGGCCATTGCAACACCTTGATCCTTTTCTTTTTCAGCCATTCTGTTGTAGATTTGCTGGTGTGCTTGGGATCACTGTCCTGTTGCATGACCCAATTTCAGCCAAGCTTTAGCTGTCGGACAGATGGCGTCACGTTTGACTCTAGAATACTTTGGTATACAGAGGAGGTCATGGTCGACACAATGACTGCAAGGTGCCCAGGTCCTGTGGCTGCAAAACAAGCCAAATCATCACCCCTCCACCACCGTGCTTGACAGTTGGTATGAGATGTTTGTGCTGATATGCTGTGTTTGGTTTTCGCCAAACGTGGCCAAACATCTCCACTTTGGTCTCGTTAGTCCAAAGGACATTGTTCCAGAAGTCTTGTGATTTGTTCAGATGCAACTTTGCAAACCTAAGCCGTGCTGCCATGTTCTTTTTAGAGAGGCTTTCTCCTGGTAACCCTTCCAAACAAACCATACTTGTTCAGTCTTTTTCTAATTGTACTGTCACAAACTTTAACATTTAACAACCTGAGGCCTGTAGAGTCTGAGATACAACTCTTGGATGTTTTACAATTTCTCTGAGCATTGCATGGTCTGCCCTTGGGGTGAATTTGCTGGGATGTCCACTCCTGGGAAGATTGGCAACTGTCTTGAATGTTTTCCACTTGTGAATAATCTTCCTCACTGTAGAATGATGGACTTTAAATTGTTTGGAAATGGCCTTATAACCCTTCCCAGATTGATGGGCAGCAACAATTGCTTCTCTAAGATCATTGATGTTTTTACTTTTTGGCACTGTGTTAACACACACCTGAATGCTCAAGACCAGCAAACTCCTGAGACTTCGGCTTTTATAGAGGTGGTCACACTGAATATGAACTTGAGCACGCTCCGGGAGAGAGCGCAGGACAGGAAGGCCTGGCGTGCTATGGTCCATGGGGTCACGAAGAGTCGGACACGACTGAACGACTGAACAACAACAACAACACACTTGCTGATGATCACTTAATCAAGGGCATTTGATTAGCAGCACCTGGCTGCTACTTAGCCTCTTCATACCTATGGAAGCAGTAAGGGTGTACTTAGTTTTTCACACATGGCTTCTCCATTTTGGCTTTATTTCTGTAAAATAAATAATGACACGTGTAATATGTCATGTGTTGTTGTTCATCTGAGGTTGTATTTACCTAATTTTAAGACCTGCTAAGGACCAGATGATTTTTATGTCCTGATACGTAAAACCATAGAACTCAAAGAGGGTGTACTATAATGCTTTTTCTTTTCTTTCTTTTTCACATGACTGTATGTGCCATCGAGCAGCTTTTCAAAAGACTGATACTACAATACCAGAAGGATAAATGCTCACCTCCTTTAATGCAATGGATTGAAGTCCTAATAATGGTAGCAACATTCAGAAGAGAGGTATACAGGTGACACTTGCAAATGGACCTGTGTATGGGGATTTGGTCTGCTTTTATTGAGGTTTACATTTAATCTATTCTTTTTCTTTTTTAGAATGCTGTAATACTGAAACTGAAACCTTTAAAGCACATAGTGGGGTACAAAGCATATACTAGTGGGTTTTTCCCCCCTTTTTAAATTGTTTTTTGTTGAACCTTATAATAAAAAATTGATTTAAAGAAGTCATCCAGGGCTTATTACATATTGGCTCTAAGGACACTGTGGATCCATCAGAGGCTCACTGTGATATGCTTGCTATGATACTTCCAAGATAAAATCTCTTGCATCTGCTGGGACTGGCTGGGCTTTAGCATTATATTACGTGAACCAGGTGAAGTATCCAGAGCACAGTCTTGACCAGTTTTGTTGGATGCGTTTCAGTTCATACTGCTTGAGGACATTGACAAGGTGCTTGGACAGGTTTGTCCAACTACTTCTGTATTGGATCCTTGCCCCTCTTGGTTTATAAAAACCGGCAGAGAGGGAACAGCTGGCTGGGCTAGGGAGATGATTAATAATACCTCTTTGCAAAGGGAGGCGGGGGCGGGCTGCCTGAAATAGGCAGCAGTGAGACCACTCCTGAAGAAATTCTCCCTGGAACTGGAATATCTGAACAACTTTAGACTGATGGCAAATGTTAATTTCCTGGACAAGGTCCTCGAGCAGGCAGTTACTAACCAGCTACAGTTGCTCTTGAATGAGACCAATAATCTGGATCCATTTCAGTTAAGAGTTCAGGCCAGGTTTTGGCATGGAAACAGCCTTGGTCGCCCAGTATGATGAGCTATGTCAGGAAAGGGATAGGGGGAGTGTGACCCTGTTGATTCTCCTTGATCTCTTGGCAGCTTTCAATACTAATGACCAAGGTATCCTTCTGGGGCAATTGTCTTGAATTGGGAGTTGTTGTAGTTTCATTCCTACTTCAGTGGCTAGCTCCAGAACGTGGTGCTTGAGGGATATTGCTTGGCCTCGTGGATTCTCCAGCATGGGGTTCCACAGGGGTCAGTCCTGCCCCCATGCTATTTAACATCTACATGAAATTGTTGAGTGAAGTCATCAGGGGTTTTAGAGTATGTTTTATCTGTTTGCTGATGACATGCAGCTCTATTTCTCCTTTTTATTGTCATCAGGTGAGGCTGTGGATGTGCTAGATTGGTGCTTGGCTGTGACAATAGATTAGATGAGGGCTAAAAAACTGAAGCTCAATCCAGACAAGATTGAGCTGCTGTTAGTGGATGGTTCTTCTGACTGAATGGAGGGTGTTCAACCTATTCTGGATGGGGTTGCACTCTCCCTAAAGGAGCAGGTTCCTAGCTTGGGGGCTCTCCTGGAGCCATCATTGTCACTTGAGGCTCAGGTAGCCTTAGTGGCATGGAGTGCCTTCTACCACCTTTGGTTGGTGACCCAGCTATGCCCCTACCTGAACAAGGATAACATGGCTTCAGTAGTCTGCACCCTAGTAAGCTCCAAGTTAGATTACTGCATTGCGCTCTATGTGGGGCAGCCCTTGAAAATGGTTCAGAAGATGCAGCTTTTGCAAAATGCAGCAGCCAGATTGACTATGGGGACCAGAAGGTCTGTCCATGTAACATCAATTCTGACCCACTTGTACTGGCTGCTTGTACATTTCCAAGCCCAATTCAAGGTTCTGATTTTGACCTATAAAGCCCTACATGGTTCTGGATTGAAATACCTGAAAGAGTGCCTCTCCCAGTATAAACTTGCCTGTACAGTACAATCATCATCTGAGGCCCTCCTCCAGGTCCCTCCTCTGAGGGAGTTTGGAAGGAGGCCTTTTCGGTGGAATGCTCTCCCCGCTGAGATCTGCCTGGTGCCAACACTGACATCCTTTCAGCACCAGGTTAAGACTTTCCTCTACTCCAAGGCATTTGACAACACATGATAAGGTTTTTATCTGGTCCCAGGATTTGTACTGTTGACTGTTTTAAATTGTTTTTCATGTAAATGGTTTTTATATTATGTTTTATATTGTATTTTTAAAGTTTTAATCATTTGTAAACCACCCAAGAGCTTTGGGTGGTATAGAAATGTTTGGGTGGGACAGAAATGTTTATTAATAATAATAATTATCATCATTATCCAGATTTCCCTTATCTCTGCCCATACAACTCATCACATCTCCTGTTCTGAGGGAGAAGGTATCTAATACTCTCCACAGAAGGAAGTTCTGGAACTCTTTAGTTTTGGTATCATACAGCTCACTAACCCTTCTATTTCAAAGAGGGAAGGTGTCTAATACACTTCACAGAAGAAAAATTCTAGAACTCTCGGTTCCCTCGCAAGACAGCTGCCCACCTCTTCTGTTTCTGAGGAGGGACGGGGTCTGACATAGTTAACTTCCTGGTGTAAAAAGGAACGGCTGCCTCAGCTGGTGCAAACACAGGATATCTTGGGCTGGTTTACAAGTTTGGGGAGATTTTTGCATCTCACCGCCTTTGTGATGAGAGTTCAGATAACCACAATACCATTCACCATATAAGTTGTGATTTATGACCATTCTGCCGTTGTTACACACAGCTCAACGCAGAACTTAATAGCTCCACTTTTTAACTTTAACCCTTGAGACCAGAGCTGCAGAAAAAGGAGGAAGGAGATTCATTACTACCTGTGCTGGATCTTAGCTTTATGCTTCAGTCCTGAGCTGATTAATTCAGTCTTCCATATCCAACTTTTGCACCCATTTATACAGCTCAAAAATCTCTGGGTAAAGGGACTCAACATCAGCCATCAAGGAAAACAAGAAGAGCAGGCCTGTCTGTGAGAGATATCTCCTCATTTACCTCCTGCTTGTCTCCACCTGCAAGTTCGCAATTCAGTAATGCGACTGACTTATTGCTGTCTCAAAATAGCCACTGTGCTAGACTGGCCTCTGGCATTCAGTGGAGCTTTTAACAAGAATTTAATATAACACTCCTTCATTCTCTTTTACAACTATCTGCAGGCCAGAACAGTGACTGCCAGTAGTATGGTTTGCATGACTTGTGGAAAAAATCTCACCCTTTAGAGCAGCCTTCCCCAACCTGGTGCCCTCCATATGTTTTGGACTCCAACTCCCAGCATACCTGGCCATTAGACATGCTGGCTAGAGCTGAGAATTGGCCACACTGGCTGATGGGAAATGAAGTCCAAAATATCTGGATGGCACTAGGTTGGGGAAGGCTGCTTTAGAAGAATGGCTGGTTTTGTTTTGAGGAGCAACAATTGTTGTGGCAGTTGAATCTGCTCCTGCTGCAGCAGGATCATGAGTGGAAGGAAGAAAATGAAAAGAGAAGGAGGCAGAGCTATCCAAATTTGAGGAGCTTCTCCTCCTTCTCCCCGAGTGTGTGTGTGTGTGTGTGTGTGTGTGTGTAGGGGGGGTACTTGGAATCCCATTTAGCAAGGTGGGCCTCAGTTTGATTATCCACCAGTCTGCTGACCAGGACTAGGGATGTATGAAAGTCACATACCTGTCGCGGATTATGTTGATGGTGGGGGGGAGGCGTTCCGTTCCTCCCCCCCGGAATCCTGGCCGGCTGGCTGTGCTCTGCAGCGATTCTGCGGAGCCGCTGGCCGGCTCCGCCAGCAGGCGAACATCCGGCCGCTGGATAGCAGGGACGCAAATGGCGGCGGCCATAGCCGCCGCCGTTTGCGTCTCTGCAGTCAGCCGTGATAGGCTACGTAAATGTTTATGTAGCCTATCACGGGTGATTTAAAAAAACAACAAAAAAAAACGTGCATACGCAAATGGCGGCGGCCATGGCCGCCATTTGCATACGTGCGTGTTTTTTTTAAGTCAGCCGTGATAGGCTACGTAAACATTTACATAGCCTATCATGGTGTTTTTTAAAATCTAGCCATGATAGGCTACGTAAATCTTTACGTAGCCTATCACCGGTTTTTGTTTTTTGTTAACCTGGAAATGGCGGCGGTGGCAGCCAGTCAGAAGACCGGCCGCCGCCGCCACCGAACCGCTGCCGGAGCCGCCGCCGCCTGGAAGATCCGCCCAAGGTAAGTCCCATCCTGGGGGGGGCGGGCCGTTCCGCCACCGATTTCGGGGGGCCGAATGCAGTGGCATTCGGCCTCCCCGAGATCCGTGGCGGAACTTTCATACATCCCTAACCAGGACCCTGTTGACTGACATGATGAGGGAACCCTATCCCCTGGTTGATAGAATCATAGAATAGTAGGGTTGGAAGGGAACTACAAGGCCATCGAGTCCAACCCCCTGCTCAATGCAGGAATCCAAGTCAGAGCATCCCCAACAGATGGCTGTCCAGCCTCGTCTTGAAGTATAGTTGTACACGCAGTTGTTTTTGTGAAAGAAACCCCTTTCCAGAGCTATTTTGTTTTGCAATTTTCTTCCTACAGACTGGGGATTTTTATTTATTAAGCTTGAAGTTATCTGCACTTCCTACAAGAGCCTCAAAAAGATACAATGGCCCAGTTCAGACATAACAATCAGCTGCCCAATCACTCCCACTGCAAGCAAGAGCTACTAAAACAAACCTTCCATCTGTGGTCTGTTTATTGTCACCTGCAAACAGGGAAGTCTGGCTTGTCTCTCCCCCAACACACCAGAGTCCCTATAGCAGGCTGTGGGATTATGAGAGTTGTAGTCAAACACATTTGGAGAGCACCAGGTTGGGGAAGGCTTTAATAAGCCACTGACTGCGTTTGCACGACAGGTTTGCTTGAACAACCCACGGTGGGTTAATGTGTCATGCGAACCAGAATCAGATTTATCACGCTGGCTTGTTTTTCCCAAACAATCCACCTTCATAACACATGGTCTGTTGTAGGTGTTGTTTTACACACAATGGATAAGCGTGTCATCCGAACACGGACATGCCAACCTATTGTGGGTAAAGGGCATTGGCCAGCGAGCTGCTTGGCAAGAGAGCAGAAACCCTTGCCACTCTCCCTGAGCAACTGCAGCCACGATTGGCTCTGCTGCCAGTGCCATTTTCCCTTGGCCAGTGGCAGCCCCTCTGAAGTGCCCGAACAGCCGCTGCCCCCCCTGAGTTCCTGCCAAGCCCCTGTCCCTGCTCCAATCAAGATCTCAATTGTGGTCAGAGCCCCCCTGCCCTTCTTTTTTTGTGCAAAAGCAGGGCTGGGATTTGTTTTCACATTTTCCCAGCCCCATTTTATGTCCACAAATGGCCCCTTTAGCTTTTAAAAAAAAAATTACTTATTTTGGTTATTTGCAGTTGCACACTTCCGCAACTGTGGATATCCAAAAATATAGGGGTTTGTCTTGGCTGCTCCCTTGTATGTACAACATGCAAGGGAGCACTCAAGGCTACACTGTAGCAAGGCTACAGGGGGGAAACAGGGTGTAGATCACCCCCCTAGCAAGGGTGTCCCCAGGGTTAAATGTGTTGCCATAAAACATGAGGGTGCCCTGCTAGGAATCCCAACGGGCCCGAGTCCCCTGCACCTATTTTTAAGGGTGCCTGAGGCACCACCCCCTTTTTCTCTTCAGATCACGGTAACCACTTCTATTTTGACAGCTGTCAAAGCAGAAGTCGTTACTCCCTTTGGGGTAGAGAAATGGGGTGGCGTGGCCTTTTATATCTCTTTGTCATAGAGAGTCTTTTCCAAGCAGATCCACTCCCCCCCCCCCTTTCCACTACCTGGGCTGGACTTTAACAGCTCTTTTGACAGCTGTTGTACTCCCACGTGGGTAGTAGAAAACCAGGAAAAATGGGTGGGATGCATTTTTATATGAAAATGGGGTTCTGCCAACTCAGGGTGGGGCAGAATAGAAGTGGGCACTTCCATATGTCTTGGCAAGACTTTAAATCTCGGGGGGGGGGGAGGCTCGGCTAACTGGGTCATCTTGAGCACTTTCCCCACCTGTCAAAGTACTGAAGATCACCTAATTACCCAAAAGACCCCAGGGATTTAAAGTGACACCCTGACCTTTGGGGAACCCCTCCACCTCCAGTCCCCAGCACCCTGTTTTCTTATAAAAGTGCACACCACCATGGTTCTCTACTCCAAAGGGAGTGTTTTTGGATACCTGCAGTTGCAGGCATAAGAAACATAACTAAAGGGGTCATTTGTGCACATACAATGGGTCTTAGAAAATGCAAAAAAAATAAAAATAAAAAAAAATCCCAGCCCTGTTTTTGCACAAAAAAAGAAACATATTTTTTTTAAAAGAGGCTCCAATCACAATCGGGATCGCAATCGGAGCGGGCATGGGGGGCTTGGTGTGAACCAGGGGAGCCAGTGACAGCCCCTCCAAAGTGTTGTTTGGGCACTTTAGGGCTGCTGCAAGGGGCACAAATAATATAATAAAATAAAAAAGGGCTCCAACTGGGATTGTGGTCGGAGTGAGGATGGGGGCTTGGCGGCAGACAAGACGGGTTCTGCAGCCAAATCCCCTGGGATGTGGGGTGGAGCTGGCTGGAGGACTGAGTGGAAACGGGGGTGGGGGGGATAAACAAGGCACACACTGTGGACGGTGTGCCTGATCATCCATCAGGTGCACCAACCACACACTGTGGGTTGTTCCCAAAACATATGTAAACCATGTATCACGAAAACATCATAAGCCTCCAGTACTTCATTCCAAGGAAACTGAGACTTCAGGTCAACACTCGCACCCTAAAGTTCTCATCTTTGGGAAAACTGCCAATAAGCCCCAGTGATTTGACAGTACAGTCCAACATCGCAGGCAGATTTATTATGGCCAAGACCTGGGATCTATTTCATAAAAGCAGTAAGTTGGGGCCAATCCTCGGAACCACATTCCCTAGTCCTAGAGGGAGTGAAGGTGAGTGAGTGAGAGGATGAGGTGACTGCAACCAGCCCGCTAAGGTGCGCTGCTCAGAGAAAAAAAGGCGAGCACGCGGGCGGAAGCGGCGGGCCCAGCCCCGCCTGCCGCGTTTCCCGGAGGTGGCGAGCGAAAGAGAGGAGGGGGAAACAGCGACTGCCGGCTCTTTCCCCGCCTCTGCGGCAGGGCAGAGGAGAGGAGGCGGCTGTTTACTGGACTGGAGCTGGGTCTTTACAGTTTGATCTCCTCTAGTCACCAATCGGCTGCTTTCACGTCAAAATAAACGCAGCAGCGTTAGGCGGCCTGTTCCCAAACACAGCTTTGAACATTGCATGTGCTAAGCCATGACCTAGGAGGGGAGCGGGTTGCCCGAGGCTCTGTTCCTGTCCACCTAGGTGGAGGGGAGGGGAGGCCTTTTGCCGGGATGGGCCTCCTCATACACAGGGACACTTGCTTATTCCAATTCTGCGTGTTTTCCTTCGCAATTCACTAGGGAAAGACGTTCTAAAAAAAAAAAACAGCAGCAGGTTAATGAGCTTCGATCAACGGCAGGGCTCCACAATAACAGTGCAATCCTACGTATGTTTCAGTGGGGGCTTATTTGTGCAAGTATTTGTGCGTAGGATTGCAACCGAGAGCGTTTGCCCGTTGACGAATGCTCGTACATCTGAGCATGTGGTGAAAGCCAATGACATTTAGTGACAAAAGCTTCATCTGGAGACGATGGGATGGGGGCGCGCAGGGCCAGGGGGAGACCCGGAGCCTTCCCTTTTCTGAAAGCCCCCGACACTTACCCAGTGGCCTCACTTGGGCCAATATGCCGAACTGGTGGCCACGTGGACGCCCCGGGGTAGGGGCGCTGCGCTAGAGGGGCCCGATCCCGCCCCCGCAGGAGCAGCCTCTCCCCGCGTCTGGCGCTGTGGAGTCACAGGGAGGGGCAAGAAAAGGCAGCCCTGGCTGGGCGGGGGGGGAGTCCCAGTACTCACTGCCGAACGACGGTTAACCCAAATACAACCATGGCCTGCCGCGGTCTCGGGCCTCCGCCGCCGCAGTGCCCGGCGCCTCCGCGCCCCTTTCCGGGCGGCTCCCTCCGCCGGGCGCAGTGGCGAGGCCTCGAGGCGCTTCTCGCGAGCGCCCGCCCCTCCGTGCCCTCCGCGAAGGCGAGCGAGGCGGCGGAGGGCGGGGCCGGCCGGCAGGGCCCAACGCGGGCAGCAGTTCAAGCGCCCGGGCTCCCCCTCCTGGCCTCTTCCCCCTCCTAGTCCATAGTCTGCGGCAGAGGCGATCGTTGCCACCTGGAGGGCATAAACAAGGCGGCCTTATTGGCCATGGTGGCCATCTGCAATGATGAATGAGTAGCTTTCCCTGAAAAAACACCCCCATTGTGTGAAAAAAGAGAGAGAGAGAGAGGAAGCTGAACCTGCGTAACACCTTTGGGGGTCTGAGTCTGACACCTTTTTGTCCAATTAGTCTCCAAAGGGCCTAATTCACCAGAGAAAATCCACACTCTCATGAAATGGTTCGGGGGAGCTTCACTGAAAAGATGCAGAACATACATGTAAACTTCCTGGAAATTTTGGGGCCATGGAAAAAACATAGGGGGGGGGGGCTTTTTCTGGGGGAAAAATAAAGTTTGGGTAAAATGGAAAAATAAGCAATACTTCTTTTGTAGCACTCTTTACAGATCTAAAGTAACTTTGTTGCTTTAAGACAGCCTTCCCCAACCTGGTGCCCTCCAGATCTTTTGGACTTCTATTCCCATCAGCCTCAGGCAGCATGGCCAATGGTCAGGAATGCTGGACACTGTAGTCCAAAACATTGGGAGGGCACCAGGTTGGGGAAGGTTGCTTTGGGAAGATGTAGTGGTGAGAGTGTTAGACTGGGAGCCGGGAGATCCAGGTTCTAGTCCCCACTCGGCGATGGAAGCTCACGGGGTGACTTTGGGCCAGTCACAGACTCTCAGCCCAACCCACCTCACAGGGATGTTGTTGTGATGATAAAATGGAGCGGGGGGCAGGATTATGTACTCCGCCTTGGGTTCCTTAGGAGGAAAAAAGATGGGATATAAATGTAATAATAATAATAAAAATATATAACTTTGTTCGTAAAATTATCATTTTCAAACTTTTAAAAATAAACTCTGTAAAATTGTAATTCTTGTCTGAATAGATTAGAACTACATTAAATGACTACTACAGCATCAGAAACACAGGACTCTAGAACAAAACTCAAACTGTCAAGAATGCACAATGGTGACTCTAGTCACATGTTGGGAAACTGAGCATAAATGTATATTAGTAAAATATACTTTAGATCAATAATTTTAAGAAAGAATGGAAGAAATAATTATGCTGGGAATCTTACAGAGAGATTCCCCCCATGGCTTCATTATCTCCAGATATTTTACGTCTCTAGTCTTTCTATAAAAGTGTTAGAAATCATTGTGGGGAAAGTAGAGACTGGGTAATAATATATAATATTGGGGGTTGGACTCGATGGTCTTGTAGCTCTACAAGACCATTGCATCCAACCCCCCACTCAATGCAAGACTCCAACTCAGAGCATCCCTGGCAGATGGCTGTCCAGCCTCGTCTTGAATGCCTCCAGTGTGGGAGAGACCACCATCTCCCTAGGTCATTGGTTCCATTGTCGTATTGCTCTAACAGTCAAGAATTTTCTCCTGATGTTCAGCCGGAATCTGGCTTCCTGTAACTTGAGCCTATTCTTCCAAGTTCTGCACTCTGGGATGATCGAGAAGAGATTCTGGCCTTGTCTGCATCCTTCTTAAAGTGCGGTGCCCAGAACTGGACACAGTACTCCAGATGAGGACTAACTAGTGCTGAGTAGAGGGAAACTAGTACTTCTCGGGATTTGGAAGCTATGCTTCTATTAATGCAGCCCAAAAGAGCATGTGCCTTTTTTGCAGCCACATCACATTGTTGGCTTCAGCTTGTGAACTACAGCAATTCCAAGATCCTTCTCGCTTGTAGTGTTGTTGAGCCAAGTATCCCCCATCTTGTAACTGTGCAGTTGGTTTCTTTTTTCCTAGGAGCAGAAGTTGGCATTTATCTCTATTAAATTTCATTCTGTTGTTTTCTGCCCAGCGCTCCAATCTATCAAGATCACTTTGAATTTGATTTCTGTCTTCCAAAGTGTTAGCTATCCCGCCCAATTTTGTGTCATCTACAAATGTGATCAGCATTCCCTGCACCTCCTCCTCCAAGTCATTAATACAAATGTTGAAGAGCACTGGGCCCAGGACTGAGCCCTGTGGTACCCTGCTCATTACCTCTCCCCAGAAGATCCCATTGATCAGCACTCTTTGAGCCCAATTCTGTAGCCAACTGTGGATCCAACTGATCGTTGTTTCATCTAGCCCACTTTGAGCTAGTTTGCTCATCAGGAGATCATGGGCTTTGTTAAAAGCTTTGCTGAAGTTGAGGTATATGATGTCCACAGCATTCCCACAGTCCACAAGGGAGGTCGCTTGATCAAAAACTGAGATCAGACTCTTCTGGCAGGATTTGTTCTTGACAAATCCATGTTGGCTTCAAGTCATCACTGCCTTGTTTTCAAGGTGCTTCCAGATGGATTGCTTTATAATCTGCTCCAGAATGTTCCCAGGGATGGATGTCAGACTGACTGGTCTGTAGTTCCCAGGTTCCTCCTTTTTACCCTTTTTGAAGATAGGGACAACATTAGCCCTCCTCCAGTCCTCTGGCACTTCCCCCGTCCTCCATGATTTCTCAAAGATTCTATGATAATACTTTGTCTTGAGTTGTCCTAGAATGATTTCCTTCACCTTGGAAGAATTAGTGAACACTCTCGTAGTGGAGTCTGTTGAGAGTATCTTTGACAGAGGGAGGAGAAATGGGTCTGCTTGATCAGGGTTCTACATGACCTGGACTACTCACTTCACTTTTCACATTGTTACTTGTCACATTGTTACTTCAACATAATACAACGTTTGCATGGCATAGAGTTTTGAACTGCAGGAATGTTCTTTTGGAATTGGCTCCCCCAGCCCATCCCAGAACTGCACATTTTGTGTGTGGTTGCACATTTTGTCTACATAAAAAACAAAAACAACAGCCATGCTGGCCTATGAGAAAAAAAATCCAAAATCCACAGTTGGGCTGTGCTTTTATTAGAACCAACCAAAACTGGAAAAGCTTTTGAGTTCTCCAGAACTCTTCATCAGGCTACATAGTACAAAAAGGAGGGGATAGGGTAAGAAAGCAAGTCCCAAAATGTCCAGTGGTTATAGCCATGAGGGCTGCAGTTTACATAGACCCAGTCTCAAAATGGAGATTTGCAGCCTGAATTAATTAGTCAGTGGTAGGGATGGAACCAGAGGAAGATTGTCTGACACCTGAAGAAAGACTTTGCACTGAGGGTTCCATTCCCTCTAACTACTAGGTAATACAATTTCACCTCAATTTAGCCACTTTTTAAACCTAAAAGTGGGTAAAATTAAAAGTAATCTCCAGTTTTGCTTTATGTCATTCTGCTTTATG
Source organism: Heloderma suspectum (assembly GCF_057233095.1). Taxonomy (NCBI): domain Eukaryota; kingdom Metazoa; phylum Chordata; class Lepidosauria; order Squamata; family Helodermatidae; genus Heloderma; species Heloderma suspectum. Next base: position 124,815,259 of record NC_139462.1, on the reverse strand, counting down.
CCATCTCAGGAACTTGTGCATTTTGTCAAAGACAAGAGGCAGTTTAATTACAACCGCCCTTTGTGTTCTCAGAAATAGAGATCAGCTAATGCTTCTCTTAACCCAAAATGCACTGCTAGCTGTAATCTGATACCTTAACAGCTACCGCTGATTAATTCATTCAGCTCTCTACTCTGAGACTGGATCTAAACCGCAGACTCTCATGGCCATTACATCTGGCTAAATTTTTGGCCTTTGTTTATTTCCCCAGAAAGGATTTTTTTTAATCTACTTTGTTTTTCACTAGAACCCAGAGATCCACCAACTGGAGCCTCGAGATAGACTTAGAATTAAAGAATTCTGAGTCATAGAATCATAGAATAGTAGGGTTGGAAGGGGCCTACAAGGCCATCGAGTCCAACCCCCTGCTCACGGCAGGAATCCAAGTCAGAGCATCCCTGACAGATGGCTGTCCAGCCTCGTCTTGAATGCCTCCAGTGTGGGAGAGCCCTCCACCTCCCTGGGTAATTGGTTCCATTGTCGTATTGCTCTAAAAGTCAGGGAGTTTTTCCTGATGTTCAGCCGGAATCTGGCTTCCTGTCACTTCAGCCCATTATTCCATGTTCTGCACTCTGGGATGATCGAGAAGAGATCCTGGCCTTCCTCTCTGTGACAACCTTTCAAGCACTTGAAGAGCACTGTCATATCTCCCCTCAGTCTTCTCTTCTCAAGGCTAAACATGACCAGTTCTTTCAGTCTCTCCTCCTAGGGCTTTGTTTCCCTGATCATCTTTGTTGCCCTCCTCTGAACCCTCTCCAGTTGGTCTGCATCCTTCTTAAAGTGTGGTGCCCAGAACTGGACACAGTACTCCAGATGAGGCCTAACCAGTGCTGAGTAGAGGGGAACTAGTACTTCCCAGGATTTGGAAGCGATGCTTCTATTAATGCAGCCCAAAAGAGCATTGGCCTTTTTTGCAGCCACATCACATGGTTGGTTCATATTCAGCTTGTGATCGACAACAATTCCAAGATCCTTCTCGCTTGTAGTATTGCTGTTGAGCCATGTGTCCCCCATCTTGTAACTGTGCATTTGGTTTCTTTTTCCTAGGTGCAGAACTTGGCATTTATCTCTATTAAATTTCATTCTGTTGTTTTCTGCCCAGTGCTCCAGTGTCCAGGAATTTCTTTTGAGCAGCAGAACTGAATGCAACTCATAGGTTCCATCTACATGGAGACACTTTCTGAGGCAATTCCATTTAAATCCGGATTTTCATGAAATCAGGTTTGCTCCTCCCATGGCGAAGGTAGCCAGTAAATTGGTGTATACATTTAAAAAAACAAAACAAAACAAAACAACACCCCACTTCCATGGGGCAAACGGCACCTGAAACCATATCGGCTGGGAGCTGGGTGGGCAGAGTCCCATGAGTAGAACTGAACATCATCAACTGCGTAGGTATGAGGCAGCAAAAGGCTTGCTCCCCGCCCCTCTTCTTGCTCCCTTGCTCAGTGAAGTGCAATGGAAGAGAGCGAGTTACTCTGAGTAGACATGTTTAGCCAGCTCCTCTCCTCATGTCCACTCGTTCTCGGTGGGAATAAGGGTCATTTGGGGGCAATCAGCTTTTAAAATCATTACAGTCCTGTGTACCTTCCCTCTTCCATAAGAACGGATATTTAAACCAGCAGGCTTGCTCCTTGCCCCTCTCCCTGTGTTACAAAAATTGTGTTCTTTTCCCTGGTAGACTTTCCAATTTGTTTACCAAGAACGAGAGGAGGCAGAGATCTGGTCCAGCATGATTTTATTCTGCAGAATAAGGCAACCCTTGGGGCTAACGCTCCAACAAAGGTCACAATCAAGTGATGTGATCCAGAGGCTTATATACACAAGTCTCTGGGGGCTGTCTTACACCTGCTCTCTACCACTTTCTTTGTCTAGCTGAAAGGGAGACAGGAAACAGACAACACTTTTACATGCTCAGGCATGCATAGAGAGAGGCAGCAGAGAGATAGTTGTGTACTACGTAAACACATTCTTGGCATTCCTGAGTGTCTGATAGGGCACTGCGTCTTTGTTTAGCATGGCAATCTCACACAGAGGTAGAATAGACATAGCCTAGCTTATAAAATCATGGGATAACAGATATATTACAACTGAAATTTCTATAACACTTCCCCCTCAAAAGGCTTTTCTCAAATTGTATACCTTTTTTTGGTCCAGCAATGGACTACACACTTAAAGGCGCAAACCATCATCAATAGTATCATAACAAACAGAACTGCGCCAATTACAAGTTGTTTTAACCAAAAAATCAGGTTCCTGGAAAAATCAGGGAGCCAGGAAGTCAACCATAACCAAGGATCACTTGCTCCTGAATAATTCTGTCTAATCATATCTTGTAGTTTGGCGATTTCATCTTCTATGGTTTTGTTTAAATCATGGAACTTTACACCCTTGCTTCACTAGGGTGCAGAAGCCACCTTGGCGTGCTAAGAGATAATCTACAACAAATTGATATTGGGTCACTAGCTGGCTGAGATCTTCAATTTTAGATTGCATGGCCCTTACTATTATGTCTGTGGCATTGATGGTCTTTTCTAAATGGCAAGTGAGGCGTAGGATGCTTTTTCTATTTTCTTGTGCAATAATTCCTGGGTATGAACCCAGGGTAAGTAATCCTGTAACTAGCCTACCCCCTACCCTGTTTGGTTCTGAATCTGACAATTGTTTTTCAATAATTACAGTGTCATCACAGTTCTTACTCATTTGTCTTACAAGTTGCCCCATCCCTCTAGTGGTTTGCTACTCCAATGGTGGCCTTCAGGTGGGTCAGCTTCTGGTGTGACCCTCTCTGGTGCAGGTGATGCCTTTATGTGGGTGTGATGGATCCACTTCTTTCTTCCAGCGACTTTTACAGCTGTGTGAGTGGTGAGTAGAACCTGAAATGGACCCTTCCACTTCTCAGTAAGTGGTTCATCTTTCCAGGACTGGATCAGCACCAATCACTAGGACTGAAATTATGCACTGGAGAATCTAAAGGCAAGGATTGGTATGGTGCTGCGAACCTGTGAAGACAAGACAAAACAGTAGGGGTGTCAGAGAATTTCTCGCCAAAACTTCGGGGGGCCGAGTGCCAACGTATTCGGACCCCCGAAGTAGTTTCGGGGAGAAATTCTCCGCCCCCCCCGCCCCCCGCACACACCCCCGGGATGGGACTTACCTTTCCCAAATGTCGCTCCCGGTGGCAGGTCGCAGCGGTGGTTCGGCAGGGCTTCGACAGGGGCGGGGGCGGCAGCCGGTCTTTTGACCGGCTGCCACCGCCGCCATTCCAAGAAAAGTTAAAAAAAAAAAACGCCCCCGTGATAGGCTACGTGACGATTAACATAGCCTATCACGGCTAGATTTGCAAAGTCAGCCGTGATAGGCTACGTAAATCGTCACGTAGCCTATCACAGGTGACTAAAAAAAAAAAAAAAGCGCGTACGGCTAATGGCGGCCCCCATAGGGAGCCGCCATTCACGTTCCTTTTTTGGTCACTGTAGTCTACATAAAGATTACGTAGGCTACGGTGAAAATAAGGGCAACGCTATTTGCGTTGCCCTTATTTTCGCCGTAGTCTACATAAATCTTTACGTAGACTACAGCGACCAAATAAGGAATGCGAATGGCGGCTCCCTATGGGGGCCGCCATTAGCGTACGCTTTTTTTTTTTTTAAGTCACCTGTGATAGGCTACGTGACGATTTACGTAGCCTATCACGGCTGACTTTGCAAATCTAGCTGTTTTGCAAATTTTTTTTTAAGTCACCTATGGAGAACCCATAGGGAGCCGCCATTCACGTTCCTTATTTGGTCGCTGTAGTCTACGTAAAGATTACGTAGACTACGGCGAAAATAAGGGCAACGCTATTTGCGTTGCCCTTATTTTCGCCGTAGTCTACGTAAAGATTTACGTAGACTACAGCGATGAAATAAGGAACGCGAATGGCGGCTCCCTATGGGGGCCACCATTTGCATACGCGCTTTTTTTTTTTAAAGTCACCCGTGATAGGCTACGTGACGATTTACGTAGCTTATCACGGCTGACTTTGCAGATCTAGCCGCGATAGGCTACGTTAATCGTCACGTAGCCTATCACGGGGGCTTTTTTTTAAAACTTTTTATTTCGTGGCTGGGCGAGGCGAGTCGCCTCCTCCCCGGCCTGAATTTCGGCCGGGCGAGGAGGGAAGCCTCCCCCCCCCGGCCTGAACTTCGCGGGGAGAGCAGCGAAGCGCCTCCCCCCCACTGCGAAAAGCTGCAAGACCAGGTAAGTGACTTTCGTGCACCCCTACAGGAAACAGACAACACTTTTACATACTCAGGCATGCGTAGAGAGAGGCAGCAGAGAGATAGTTGTGTACTACGTAAACACATTCTTGGCATTCCTGAGTCTCTGATAGGGCACTGTGTCTTTGCTTAGCATGGCAATCTCACACAGAGGTAGAATAGACATAGCCTAGCTTATAAAATCATGGGATAACAGACATATTACAACTGAAATTTCTATAACACCTGCTCACAGTGAAGTGCAATGGAAGACAATGAGTCACTTCTGAGCAGACATCTTTAGCCAACACCTCTCCTTATGTCCATGCTTTTTTGGCAGGAATGGGGCCATGGTCCTTCCACACAAAAATCCATTCGTGGTTACTCCAAGCTTTCTTAATTTCAGCAGTATAATTTGGAGTACAGGGAATTCATTTTGTTGGTGCTATTGCTAAACAATTGGTTGTCAGAAATCTTTACCAATCTACTGCAAATCACCCAAAGTAGATCTATCTTCTGCTCAGTCCTGTTCTCGAGAACTGGAAAGCTTGCACAATTTTGTGGAATTATGGTTGGTCCTAAAGAAAGTATTACCCAAGTGTGGATTTTGTATTTTGTGTATGGTTGCACTTTTTAAAAAAGGCATGTCAGCATCAAAGAACAGGTCCACCACTTTTAGTAGAACTGGTGACTGAACAAGGCCTGGGCACCTGGTCAACCAGGATAGGTAGACTTGCCCATTGAGAAATTCATATACATCTGTTGTTTCTCAATAGGCAGACATGGTGTCCTGACAACATATTTCCACCATTAGCTGAAATCTTCAATTATTTCCCTGGCTCCCTTCACCCCTGTAATGGCCCTTGGGGGTGAAGGGAGCCATGGAAAGCCTTGGCCAAGGGAGGCCTTGGGCCAAGGGCCATTACAAGCATGAAGGCCATAGTTAATATTGGGGGTGGGGGCATGACCTGCTCAGCTTGCAGTCCACTCTTGGGCTCTGCTCTGCAGGCAATGCACAATAGATTCAGGCACCTTACTACAATACATGAGAAAACACTAACTTCTGAGGAGCTGTATGGCACTCTGTCTTAGCTATAAGGCCTGCACAGAAAGAGAGAGAGGGAAGTTCCATTCAGGCCTCCTGCAAGAAGTGAAACTTGCACATTCTCTTCCAGGCGAGGGCAACTTGTGGTCCTTCAGATGTTTTGACCTACAACTCCCATCAGCCTTAGCCTGCACAGCCAATGGTGAGGGATCATGGGAGCTGTAAGAGAGCTTCAGCTATTGGACAGTATAGAAATTAAATAAAAAATAATCCAAACATCTGAAGGGCTACCTGTTGCCCACCCCTGTATTAAACTTCTGTATTATACATACATACATACATACATACATCCCAACAGCCACCTCTAAACCTGAATAAATAGCACTGCTGCTACAGTCAACTTCACAACTCCTCACCCCTGCATTTCCCTAAAACAACCAACACTTCTGGTTGGAGATGGTGTCGTGATCGGCTCTTCGCTAGGGATGTTGGAGAATTCCGCCATGGACTCAAGTGAGGCCAGATTCTTTAGAATCCAGCCCCCCGGAGTCCGTGGCGGAACAGCCTCCCCCCCCACTACCCCCTGAAATCCCCCCTGGAATGGACCTACCTGGCGGTGGATGTGGCGGAGGCAGATGTGGTGGCGACGGATGCGGTGGCGGCAGTAGATACGGCTCGTCTTCCAGCTGCTGCTGGGCTGCTGCGGCCACAAATGGTGGCCGTCATAGTGGCTGCCATTTGCATCCCTGCCTTTTGCCATGATAGGCTATGTAAATACTTACGTAGCCTATCATGGGAAAAAGCAGGGGCGCAAATGGCTGCCGCTACACCATTTGCGCCCCTGCTCTTTGCCATAATAGGCTATGTAAGTATTTATGTAGCCTATCACAGTGTAATGCAAGGACACAAATGGCAGCCGCTACGACAGCCGCCATTTGTGGCCGCAGCAGCCCAGCAGCAGCTGGAAGTCCGGCTGCAGCTGGCCCTGGCCGGCGGCTCCACGGCCTTGCCGCAGAGTGGAGCCGGCTGGGGAGGCTTCCAGGGGGAGGGACAGATCGCCTCCCCCCCACCGCCGAAGCCCCGGACCAGAACCAGGTAAGGGATTCGTACATCCCTACTCTTCACTGCATCTTTCCCTAGTTTCAACTTTAAAAATACCTCTTTGAGACTGTTGCGTTATCTGGGTATTTGTTGTTAACTTTGCTTAAGATTTTTTTTTGGTTTTCCACATTTGTATTTGCTTGTTGTGCTTTTGGAGGTGAGATGGGGATGTCATCACCAAAAGGAAAGAAAAGCTTGGGAACGCCGCCTACTCCCCCGATGGGCCCTGTATTGCCCCAGCCGTGGGCTTTGAACTCTTAGGTTAGAGGTGCCAAGATAGTGATAAATCAGATCCAGGTTTACTTACAAGGAGTACTTTATTGAGTAACTTACAGCACACAGGCGTACCCAATGGTTGGATCAGACAGCTTCTCTGAACCCAGAGCCATGGGGTACAATGGGTTTTATACCATACATGTTAGCAATGAGGCAGCATGACAGCAGCAAGCACCCCCTAGCGTTCATCCCCAGCATAGACTAGCAGTGCTTGGTTCTCAGCACAGACACCTGCAGTTCAGCATGAACACATAGCTTCACTTCCCAGGCCGGTCTTGATAAGATCTTCTAGCTTGTTAGTGTGGAATGTGTCAGCCTTTGACTCATCTCACATGCTCAGAGGCCTACTAACAAGGGAATTGCACCAATAATGAACTTAAGCAAAGCATTATGGATCTCTAGGCCCCTCTAACACTGCAGGTGACTTGATTACGCTCCTGGGGCCAATACCACCCCCCTGGTAAAAGTTTCTAAAGAAGCTGCAGAAGGATAGGAGCTGCTTGTTTTAATAAAAAATATGTCTTCACAGTTATCTTTCCAGTCAAAGTAGCTCAAACAGGTTTTCAGTAAAAACAGATCGATCCAGGATTCCATCATTATTCTTCAAGGGTCTGTAGATTCGATGAATGTGTGTCTTCAAAAGATGGAGTCAAAAGTTAATGCACTTGAAGGCCGGGTTACTGCTCATTAAACTACAATGGATGACTCTCATATAGGGATGTACGAAAATCACTTACCTGGTCCCGCAACTTGCTTTGCGGTGGGGGGGAGGCACTTCGGTTCTCCCCCCGAAGTTCAGGCGGGGGGGGAGGTGCCCCGCCTCACCCAGTCGAAATTCAGGCCGGGGGGGGAGGCGCCCTGCCTCGCCCGGCCAAAATTCAGGCCGGGGAGAAGCGCCCCGTCTCCCCAGCTGCGAAATACAAAAGTGAATGTTAAAAACAAACAAACACACACATGTGATAGGCGACATAACGATTTATGTAGCCTATCATGGCTAGATTTCCAAAGTCAGCCATGATAGGCTACGTAAATCGTTAAGTAGCCTATCACGGGTGACTTTGAAAAAAAAAAAAGCATGTACGCAAATGGCGGTGCCCATGGGCACCGCCATTTGCGTTCCTTATTTGGGCCCGGGTAGTCTACGTAAAGATTTACGTAGACTACGGCAAAAATAAGGGCAACGCTGCGTGGCTCAACAACACTACAAGCGAGAAAGATCTTGGAATTGTTGTCGGTCACAAGCTGAATATGAGCCAACAATGTGATGCGGCTGCAAAAAAGGCAAAAGCTATTTTGGGCTGCATTCATAGAAGCATCGCTTCCAAATCCCGGGAAGTACTCGTTCCCCTCTACTCAGCACTGGTTAGGCCTCATCTGGAGTACTGTGTCCAGTTCTGGGCACCACACTTGAAGAAGGATGCAGACAAACTGGAGAGGATTCAGAGGAGGGCAACAAAGATGATCAGAGGATTGGAAACAAAGTCCTATGAAGAAACACTGAAAGAACTGGGCATGTTTAGCCTTGAGAAGAGAAGACTGAGGGGAGAGATGATAGCGATCTTCAAGTACTTGAAAGGTTGTCTCAGAGAAGAAGGCCAGGATCTCTTCTTGATCATCCCAGAGTGCAGGACATGGAATAATGGGCTCAAGTTACAGGAAGCCAGATTCTGGCTGAACATCAGAAAAAAAATCCTGACTGTTAGAGCAATACGACAATGGAACCAATGACCTAGGGAGGTGGTGGGCTCTCCCACACTGGAGGTATTCAAGATGAGGCTGGACAGCCATCTGTCAGGGATGCTCTGACTTGGATTCCTGCATTGAGCAGGGGGTTGGACTCGATGGCCTTGTAGGCCCCTTCCAATCCTACTATTCTATGATTCTAGGCAGAATTTGCTTTGACCTGAATACGAGAGAAATATTGGGAAAATGGTGAATGTCCTTGTGCACATTGTCTTAAACAGCATCAACATCAAAATGTCATTTCAGCTATCCAAGATGAGAGTGGCAAAGTATATACTTCTCCTACAGACATAAACTCACAATTTTTAATGTTTTTTTTCTGATCTGTATAGTACCAGTAACAAGATACCAGAGCAAGATATGGAAGCTTTTTTCCCCTTCACATCAATCTTCCATGTTTAGATTCCTCACAACAACAGCTCTTTTTAGCTCCTCTGCACTTAGAGGAAATTATGAATGCAATTATGAAAATTAATATTGGGAAATCACCTGGTCCAGATGGATTCCCAATTGAATGGTATAAAACATTTTCCAGTTTTTTAGCCCCAAAGTTGTATAGCCTCTATAGCCATTTTTTTGAGGCAGGCTCCCTTTCTTCATTGTCAAATGACACATATAGTACCGTGATTCCTAAGCCAGGCAAGGATCATACTGATTGTACTAACTATTAACCTATATCATTAATTAATGTAGATATCAAAATATTAACAGCACTCTTGGCCGACAGATTGCAACAAGTTATGGCCACACTGGTTAGACCAGACCAGGTGGGATTTATTAAACAGGGAGCTGATAATCTTAGATTAGTCGTTGATCTAGTTTCTTTAAAGGCAGAAAGAACTGACCAGGCAGCCATCATTTCCTTGGATGCAGAAAAGGCCTTTGACAAAATTCATTGGAAATTTATTTTTACTACACTGACTAATTTTGGTTGTCCTGCAGAATTTTTGAAATGGGTTAAAATCTTATACTCAGCTCCAAGAGTGAGAGTAATGACTAACGGTTTAGTTTGGACTCTTTTTTTTTTCACTTGGGCGGGGCACCAGACAAGGTTGTCCACTTTCTCCATTGATATTCAACTTACATTTGGAACCCCTGGCATGTGCTACTGGACAAAATAGTAGTGTTCATGGATTTGTCCATTTTGTCTTAGAATTTAAAATTAGCCTTTATGCTGATGATCTTTTGTTGTGTATCTCGAAACTCCAGTCGTCGGTTCCAGCTTTGATGAAATTGATTAATACTTGTGGTGAATTGTCTGGCTATTAAATTAATTGGCCAAAGTTGGAAATAATGCTGATTGGAGATAGGGTATACTCTAGTGTATTGGCCAATTGGCAATTTCAACGGTGCCCAGAGTCCATTACTTACTTGGGAATAATTATTCCTAGAGATATATCCCAAATGATTAGGTTAAATTTAAATACGTTGATTAATGATATTTCACAAGATATAGATAGATGGACATCTTTAAAGTTCAGTTTATGGGGTAAAGTTAATACACTTAAGATGAATACTATAACTCAAATTATTTATGTTGTATGTGGGATCCCTATACTAATACCTGGCAAATATTTCCAAAAACTTAATGCTTTGTTTCGTAAACTCTTTGGGGGTTCCTTTCCACCAAGAATATCTTTGAAAAGGATGCAACTTCCAATTAACGAAGGCGGGTTCGTTTTTCTGGATCTAGCTATATACCATTGGGCTTATTTGCTGACCTGTACGAAATTTTGGCCTTCTCCACTCAGATTTGATTTTCCTCCGTGGTCAGTGTTGGAATCTTCTTGTCTGGAGCCTCTCTTAAATGGATGGCATTAGGTTCTTGTCATATTAAGGCAGACAGAGCTCCTCCCACAATCTTGGCCATCAGAGATGTGTGGCGTATAATGTCATCCCAATTACAATTTGACCCATTTTCCCATGCTACATTGACTTTATGGGGAACTCCAGGTTTAAGAATTGGAAAGAAAATGTTTTTATGGTGGACCTGGACAGATAAAAGGATCTTTACCCTGGATCAATTAGTGGGTGTTGATGATGAGTTTTTGCTATTTACAACTTTGTGAGAAAAATTTAGTTTGCCTGCTAGAGCGGAATGGCAGTATTGGCAACTGAAACATTTGTTAGTATCTAGATTTGGTCCTGCTGCTTTTACTGCTTCAGAGTCCCCTTCATTACTAGAAATACTTGTTGAACCTGATCAGATATATCAACCTATGATTCATGTTTATAAATACTTATTATCAATGAACAAATATGATACATGCGGTTTACAGCAGGAATGGAATAGGGAATTGGAATATCTTATTTTGTTTAATTAATGGACCACCATTTTGGTGTCTGTATCGGATATTTCTGTGGATCTTTGGTTACACCTTATTCAGCAAAAACGTTTGCTTTGTGTTTTCTAAAAGACTGGTACTACGATACTGGAAGGATAAAAGCTCACCGTCTATAATGCAATGAACTGAAGACTTAACAACGCTAGCAACATTTGAAGGAGTGGTATAGAGGCGTAACTTGTAAATAGACTTATATTTGGATATCTGGTCTTTTTTTTTACCGAAGTTTATGTATTACCATTTTTCTCTTTTTTTTTCTCTCCTTTTGACACTGAGGATTTTAGAATATGTTGTTCTATATTTGTTTAAAAACTGTGTTTTATGTTTGTTGTTTGTTTGTTTGATTTGGTTAAAATTTACAATAAAAATTGATTTTTAAAAAACCCACCACACCAGAAATCTGGCTAATAACACTGGACTATACTACAGAGTTGCCATACATCACTATAACCCCCCACCCTGTTACAAAAATTGTGTTCTTTTCCCTGGTAGACCTTCCAATTCGTTTACCAAGAACGAGAGGAGGCAGAGATCTGGTCCAACACGATTTTATTCTGCAGAATAAGGCAACCCTTGGGGCTAACGCTCCATCAAAGGTTACAATCAAGTGATGTGATTCAAAAGTTTATATAGGCAAGACCTTTGGGGCTGTCTTACGCTTGCGCTGTACTAATCTCTTTGTCTAGCTGAGAGGGAAACAGAAGACAGGCAGCACCTTTGACATATCTAGGCATGCGCAGAGAGGTAGCCTTGTACTCTAGTAAACACATTCTTGGCATTCCTGAGTCTCTGATAAGGCGCTGTGTCTTTGTTTAGCATGGCAGTCTCACACTGAGGTAAAACAGACATAGCCTAGCTTATAAAATCATGGGATAACAGACATACTACAACTGAAATTTCTATAACAACCCCACCACAATAAAATGGGAATGCTGCAATTAGGCTACTTTGCAGGGCACACTCTCTCAGCCACAGCCCTGTAATGTAGATATACAGTGGTGAGAAAAAGTTTGTGAATGCCTTAGGAATGTCACATATAATCTAACCTCATAATCCTAGATAAAGAACAATAGATAACCCGAGTAAACAAATGACACACAAATGTGATGCTTTTTCAACATTTATTTATCCACAACTGATTCAGCATTCAATGTCCATGTGTGAAAAGATGTGTGAACCTTTAGATTCAGTCCGTGTCCCCCCTGCCCCGCTTGAGCGGCAATGACTTCAAGTAAATGTTTCCTGTAACTGTTGCTCATTCTCTCACATCAGTTTTGAGGAATTTTGGCCCATTCCTCCTTACAGAACTGCTTCAACTCAGCGATATTTGAGGGCTTCCTTGCATGAACAGCTCACTTCAGGTCCTGCAACAACATTTGGTTTAGGCCCAGACTTTGATTAGGCCATTCTAAAACATGGAATTTCTTCTTCTGCAGCCATTCTTTTGTAGATCTGCTTGTATGTTTAGGATCATTGTCCTGTTGCATGACCCACTTCCGGTTCTGTTTCAAGCTCACAGATGGATGGCCTGACATTCTCCTCTAGAATCTTCTGATACAGTAAAGAATGGTTGTGTCAATGATGGCAGACTGTCCAGGTCCTGAGGCAGCAAAGCAGGCCCAAATCATCAAGTAACCTCCCTTGTAGACCGTGGGAATGCTGTAGACATCATATACCTCGACTTCAGCAAAGCTTTCGACAAAGTGCCCCATGATATCCTGATGAGCAAACTAGCTCAAAGTGGGCTAGATGAAACAACAATCCGGTGGATCCACAGTTGGCTACAGAATCGGACTCAAAGAGTGCTTCTCAATGGGACCTTCTCAAACTGGGGAGAGGTAACGAGTGGGGTACCGCAGGGCTCAGTCCTGGCCCAGTGCTCTTCAACATTTTTATTAATGACTTGGAGGAGGAGATCAGGGAATGCGGATCAAATTTGCAGATGACACAAAATTGGGCGGGATAGCTAATACTTTGGAAGACAGAAACAAAATTCAAAGTGATCTGGATAGACTGAAGCACTGGGCAGAACACAACAGAATGACATTTAATAGGGACAAATGCCAAGTTCTGCACCTAGGAAAAAGAAACCAAATGCACAGTTACAAGATGGGGGATACGTGGCTCAACCACACTACAAGTGAGAAGGATCTTGGAATTGTTGTCGATCACAAGCTGAATATGAGCCAACAATGTGATGTGGCTGCAAAAAAGGCAAATGCTCTTTTGGGCTGCATTAATAGAAGCATCGCTTCCAAATCCCGGGAAGCACTCGTTCCCCTCTACTCAGCACTGGTTAGGCCTCATCTGGAGTACTGTGTCCAGTTCTGGGCACCACACTTTAAGAAGGATGCAGACAAACTGGAGAGGGTTCAGAGGAGGGCAACAAAGATGATCAGGGGACTGGAAACAAAGCCCTATGAAGAGAGACTGAAAGGACTGGTCATGTTTAGCCTTGAGAAGAGAAGACTAAGGGGAGATATGATAGCACTCTTCAAGTACTTGAAAGGTTGTCACAGAGAAGAAGGCCAGGATCTCTTCTTGATCCTCCCAGAGTGGAATAATGGGCTCAAGTTACAGGAAGCCAGATTCCGGCTGAACATCAGGAAAAACATCCTGACTGTCAGAGCAATACGACAATGGAACCAATGACCTAGGGAGGTGGTGGGCTCTCCCACACTGGAGGCCTTCAAGACGAGGCTGGACAGCCATTTGTCAGGGATGCTCTGACTTGGATTCCTGCATTGAGCAGGGGGTTGGACTCGATGGTCTTGTAGGCCCCTTCCAACCCTACTATTCTATGATTCTATGATCACATTCCCACCACCATGATTGACAGTTGAAATGAGGTTCTTCTGTTCAAATTCAGGGTTTGTATTTCGCCAAACATAACGTTCCTCATTCAGGCCGAAAAGGTCTACTTTTGACTCATCTGTACAGAGAACATTGTTCCAGAAGTCTTGGGGATCATCTATGTGATCTTTAGTGAACTTCAGACTAGCAGCAATGTTCTTTTTAGAGAGCAGTGGTTTCCTCCTGGCTATCCACCCATGAACACCATTCTTGTTCAATCTTTTTCTGATTGTTGAGTCATGAATGCTCATATTAGCCAAGGTGAGAGTGGCCTGCAGATCTTTGGATGTTACTCTGGGTTCTTTTTCACTCCTGGATAGGGATGTATGAAAGTTTCGCCACGGATCTCAGGGAGGCCAAATGCCAGCGCATTCGGCCCCCCGAAATCAGTGGCGGAACGGCCTGCCCCCCCACCCCCCCCGGGACAGGACTTACCTTGGGCGGATCTTCCTGGTGGCGACGGTTCGGTGGCGGCGGCTGCCGTGGCCGGTCTTCCGACCGGCTGCCACCGCCGCCATTTCCAGGTTAAAAAAACCAAAAAAAGTGATAGGCTACGTAAAGATTTACATAGCCTATCACGGCTAGATTTAAAAAAAAACACCGTGATAGGCTATGTAAATGTTTACATAGCCTATCACGGCTGACTTAAAAAAAACAACACACGCGCGTACGCAAATGGCGGCGGCCATGGCTGCCGCCATTTGCGTTCCTTATTTTGGCACATCTTAGTCTACGTAAACATTTACGTAGACTAAGATGGCAAAAATAAGGGGAACGCAAATAGCGTAGCATCTACGCTATTTGCGTTCCCCTTATTTTCGCCGTCTTAGGCTATGAAAATGTTTACGTAGACTAAGACGTGCCAAAATAAGGAACGCAAATGGCGGCGGCCATGGCCGTCGCCATTTGCGTACGCGCGGTTTTTTTTTTGTTTAAGTCAGCTGTGATAGGCTGCGTAAACATTTATGTAGCCTATCATGGCTGACTGCAGGGACGCAAACGGCGGCGTCTATGGCCGCCGCCATTTGCGTCCCTGCTAGCCAGCGGCCGGATGTCCGGCCACTGGCGGAGCCGGCTAGTGGCTCCGCAGAATCACTGCGGAGCACAGCCGGCCGGCCAGGATTCTGGGGGGGGGGGGAGGAACGGAGCGCCTCCCCCACATCCAGGATTCCGGGGGGAGGGACGGAGCGCCTCCCCCCCCCACCATCAGCATAATCCGTGAAAGGTAAGTGATTTTCGTACATCCCTACTCCTGGATGGTGCGTTCATTTGTTCTTGGCGAGATTTTGGTAGGACAATCACTCCTGTGCAGAGTGATTGTGGTCTTGAACCTTCTCCATTTGTAGACTGTCTGTCTGATAGTGGATTGGTGGAACACCAAATCCTTAGAAATGGTTTTGTAACCCTTTCTAGACTGAAGAGCAGCAATAATTGCTTTTCTGAGGTCCTCAGAAATGTCTTTGGTTTGTGGCATGATGTGCTTCCACACAACCGTATGGTAAAGTCCAAACTCACAAAGTTTCTGATCCTTCTATAGGGTGCGACCTCCCAAACTCACCGCTGAAGATCTACCAAATTACTTAAACACCTGATTCTAATTATTCCCTTTAACTGAGCTGATGAAACCAGGGGTTCACTTACTTTTGCTCATACCCTGACTCTTAAGTACTCATTGTTTGCCTAATTTATACATTGTTTTATTTCACAAGTCATGGAATTGGTTATGCTATGTATGGGGGGGGGTACTATGGGTTAGTTACTGTTTTTGAACCTTGGCAGCTCCTGTAGAGTTGGGAGCAACAAGAGTGGGTGGAGCTTCTGCTCAGTTCTGCAGTTCTGTGTGTGGTGAATAAAGAACAGGTGTGCTTGAGACCTGCAGATTCTTGCAGTCATTCCTACTACCTATACAGCATTTTTTTGGTGACCAAGGTGGGATTTGAGAGCTATACGGGCAGCAAGGTCTGTGAATCCAATTATACAGCTAACTGGTAAGCAGTCAACTAGGCCCACTTAAGAACCTGAGCAACTCCTGTGCAATATATATATATATAAATCAAAATTAAAATGGCTGCTTTTGGACATATTGAAGAGTTTGATGTGAGTCAACTTGCTTCCTGGGAATCTTATGTAGACTGGCTTTCATTTCATCTTGAAGCAAATAAGATAGCTAATCGTGAACAAAAGCGAGCTGTGTTCTTAACTGTTTGTGCGCCTCAGACATTTGCCATAATAAGATCCCTCACTGCTCCTGACTCACCCAAAACTAAGACATTTGATGAAGTTTTAGGATTACTGAGGATACATTTCTCACCAAATCCTTCAGTGATTGTGCAGAGATTTAAATTTCACAAATGAATATTACAACCTGGAGAAGGCATTGCCACTTATATTGCAGAACTGTGTCATCTTTCTCAATCCTGCAACTTAGGGGATTTTCTAGAGGATATGTTGAGGGATCGCCTCGTCTGTGGGGTTTATGATGAAGCACTACAACGACGCCTCCTGTCTGAGCCAAACTTGACATTTGCAATGGCTCAAGAAAAGGCATTAGCCAGTGATACCGCATCACTATATGTCACAGAACTCAAGAGAGATGCAGAGGATGTAAATGCCATCCCGAGCAAGCAGGCTGAGAATTCTGGGCAGCAAGGTCAACAGAACACAAGCAATGCACCCTCCATAAAATCTGCAGAAAGGCCCTGGCTTACCTATTCCTGCTCAGGCTGTGGAGGGCCACATCAGCGTTCTCTGTGCAGATTCAAGGATGCTGAGTACAGGTTTTGCAAGAAGAAGGGCCACCTTGAGCGAGTTGCCATTCAAAACCTGTCAGCATAAGGCCAAGGAACTATAACAATGAGTCACTCCACCTAGCGTCCCATGAGGTTGATTGTCCACAGGGTGATGAAACTGAACAGCTATATCCCATTTAGAAGGTCTATGGCAAGGAGCCTCATGACTTTGTGTTGTATGCAACACTATTAATCAATGGCCAGAGGTGCAAAATGGAGTGGAGTCAGGGTCAGGGGTATCCTTAATTAACAGGGATACCTTTAAGCACATATTTTCTGGGACTCTTGCTCCAAGGTTGTCAAGTCCATCATGCATTCTGCATGATTACAATGCAAAAAAGGTTGATGTTGTTGGATGCTGCACTGTAGCTGTACACTATGGCTTCTTCCAAGGGAAGCTTCCACTTATAATTGTGGAGGGGCAGCAAAAAAAACTTCTGCGGGAGAAACTGGTTCTCATCAATAGGAATCGGCATTCAAGGAATTCATATCCTTACCACAGGTCGGCTTGCAGCAATTGTTAATAAATTTCCAAGGATATTTTCTGAAGAACTGGGACAATACAAGGGAAGCCAGTGTCATTCCATCTGGATCCATCCATTGCACCAATCTGCATGAAAGCCAGGAATGTGCCTTTTGCGTTGTGGGAAAAAATGAAGAAGAGCTTGAGCATCTCATCAAACAAGGTGTTGGGTGGGGCAAGATGGTGACGGAAGAGGCTGCTGTGCCAGAGCTCTGTGTTTGTTTTCGTTTTTTATTCTTTTAATCAGTCTAATTGCCTCAGATTTGTTGCTGAGTGCTTCTGACTGGTGCAGATTGCAGCAGATAGTCAGGTAAGTGAGTGTTTTCAATTGTTTTCTCCTCCGACAGACTTGTGTTTGCAGTCTTATCTGTGAACTGGGGGAGAATGCTGCTGCGTAGGAATACACCTAGTTCTGGCGGCTTTTGCTTGTTGTTTGTGGAGTTTGGCTGAACTCTGATACCTTTTAGTAGTTTGCCAACTTCTGCTAAACACAATTTTTGCTGAATATAAGAACAACCGAGAGGCAGAGGTGATAGAACAGTTGTGTTTATGTTGGGATTGAAGACGAGAATCCGCCATTAGAAGATCACCTGCTTTCTATTATTGATTTGGCTGTTCACCTTGGGACCTCGCTTCTTTCACAGGCACCATGCTGTAGCACCCCTGAAGCCAGGTGAATTGGAGGGAGCCCTCAGTTCATCCTATCTACAGCTCTGAGCTGGGAGTATAGTTACCTGGGCTTTCTTGGAGGAACTGTTTGCTGCCTCAGCAACCGGCTGCCTCAGAGGACAGTGAGCTGGGGACTTGGCCATCTTCTGGCACCTGCCCTGCTCCAGACTAGAGCGTCAACTTTCTTGCAGGCCAGTATTCCCTGAAGCACTAGATGATAGTGATATTGGATGTGATTGAAATGGAGCAGACACATACTAATGACTATGGGATGGCATTTGATCTTACCCTGTCCCCTCTGGCAATCCAACAGGTGCAGAGGAGCGTCACAGTGGTTATTACTCCAATTTCAGACCTAAAAAAAACAATGGAAGATTGGGTGGCAAACCCTATTATACCTACGTCTACTATAGAGGACGCTAGCATTCTACTGTCTTCCCTCCCTGGTACGGAAGAAAATAATCCATCTAGCAAGAAGGACAATGGTATGCCAGAGGAAAGGATGATTCAAACTAAGATTACAGAGTTTATACAGGGGCGTGGGAAATTGGCACCTGTTCCAGATCACAGCTATTTACCCCTCACAGATGTATATACCACCCCTCCCACTGACTTGTTCATTATGTCTTCAACAAATGATCAACTGCTGTGAAATGGTTGTTTAAATAGCTATGTGGATGAGGACTTTGATAAAATGAGAATGGGAGATCTTTTATCTACCCCGGCTGGAAGAGAGCCCACAGGAAAAGTAGAGTGAAGTATTGGGAGGGAGGAGCAAGAGAAAGGGAAGGTTGTTGATCTCGGCATGGCTGTATTTAGTCACCTGTATTTAGTTGCTTTGATAAGGAGAAGGTGGAAAGGAAATCTTTGATTTAATTATATTATGAAATCTCAGGTCAAACATGATGTTTGCCATGATCATATGAGTAATACCATTTTGGGAATTAAAGACTTAGTAGTTGGGATGAAGGCGATATTGGGACAAATAGGAATGCTGAGTGGGAAGTTTGTATCTTGCATGGAGGAGCTGGTTTCTAACGAAGGAAAAGACCCCTCTATTTTGGGTGAACAAGGAAGAGGAGTTTAACCTCCCTGCCAACGTTACCAATATGATAAATGGTCTTTCCCTGGAGGAATTGTTGCTGTGTAAAAACCCCTCTGAGGTAGTTCCATCCCCACTGTTGGACTTGGGTACTGATGGAGGATGCGTTGCTTCTAAAGAGTCCAGGGGAATTGCTGATACCAAGGGGTCCAAGATAAGGTCAAAGAAGGTAAAAAGGAAGTCCCTTGGCTCAGGGAGGAGGGTGGCTTTTGCTCAGATATTGCAGCAAAAAGCCTCTACAGTTGAGTGTAGTAGTAAGAAACACAGTGAGAAAGTGTGAACACAACAAAGAAAGAACTGTGGAACTATGAACTTCAACCTGCTTTTTAAGATCATAAAAAAAATGGATGCAGTTACCAAGGTTAACTCTAATGAAGGCAGGTGTTAGGATAAACAGAGGAGTGTGACAGGAAAATAATCTCTTGGGGTGGGAGAGAAATCAGAGAATTATACTATCAATGGTAGGAAAGAAGTTAAAGAATTGGATCGATCAAATAGCACTGAGGCTGCAGCACAAGAGGATAGTGTAATTGCAAACCTCCACCTCTAGCAATAAGGATTAATTCACCTGAGGGAGAGAGGCCAATAAAACCCAGTACAAAACAATTTCGATCTAACTTGAAATTAGTATCTAAACAGGGTGCATCTCTAACTAATCTTAACCCAGTTTTGATAAGGAATAGAGAGTCCATGTAGATCTTTAGGTCTATGAAGAGGAGGAGAAATAGGAAGAATAACGGTTTGCCTGGGTATACTGTAACAAATCCTAATATGATACCTCTTCCCCCAAGCCAAGGGTACGATTGGAGGCAGAAGCAGCTATGGAAGAGGAGGGGCTTACAGCAAATGGAGAGATAGTGTGAAGGGTGAAACCAGATCTTGGTATCAGAATAGCTGTTGAAATGAAATGAAACTTACAGACCTAGAGTATCAGTCTATTAATATAATTTCCTGGAATATAGCAGGCTGGTTTAATAAGTTGTCGGACAGTACTTTCATAGAATATTTTTTAAAGTTTCATAGAATTTGTCTTCAAGAAACATGGGCAAAAGAAATCTTTATACAGGGGTTTGCTTCCTATTCTCAACTGGCTATCAGAGGCAATAATAAAGGAAGGAAGGAGGATTGTTATTTTGTGTCTCGACAAGCTTAAAGGTGGAAGTTGAGGTCTTAATACCTCTCTCCCCTTATTTTCAGGTAGTGCACCTAGTTAGTGATGGCAGGTTTAACTTACTTTGTATTAACGTTTATATACCACTAAAAGGTTCTGTGATCTCTGGGAGTAATATCTGGGCTTTGTTAGATAGTCAGGTAGAGAAAATTATAGAGGAACACCCACTATTACCTATTATTGTGCTGGGTGATTTTAATGGTAGAATAGGAGATAGTAATGTGGCTTTGGCAGGAGGAATTTGTTTAACGAATGAGGATCTGGCGGATTTAGCTCCTAGAATATCAAAAAATAAGATCATTAACAAACCAGGTATAAATTTGTTTAGGATTATTTATAAGTACCAGTTAGCCATCTGTAATGGGTCGGGGATGGGAGACATGGAAGGTCAGTTCACTTTCTCCTCTCCTAGAGATTGCAGTGTTATTGATTATATATTCTTGTCACCCAGAGCAGTTCCCTATTTTAAGAACTTCCATGTGGGGGGATAAACCAGAAAGCGACTATCAACCTTCGCTGATTGACTTGGATGTTAACACATCCATGTTGTTAAAGGAAAGGCAAACTCCTATATATACACAATATGGCCAGTATAGGTTGAGATGGGACCTGAATGTTCAAAGTAGGATAGGAAACTTACTTTTTAGTCCAGATACGATTGCTTGGAGAAAGGAGTTCCTGAAGAATGACTCAGAGGTGTTGGATAATTATAATGATCTGATACAGAAGTTAAACCCAGTATTCAGTAAACCTAGTAGTCTAGGGGGTAAATACAAGCTTGGTGCAGAATGGTTTGATGATGAACATAGGAAAAAGAAAGGAATAAGTACGTAAGGAAAATAAAACAAAATGGAAATGACTGTCTGATTTCCAAAATGGTTCAACAACGAAGAGAGTATAAACTACTATTAAAAAGGAAGAAAATGTTTTATGTAAGTTTGTATAAAACTTTGGCAAGAGTTAGAACAGGCTGCAGCTGGGAATTATTCTGCTAAATTTTGGTTTTTAGCAGCACAGAAATCTAAGCAGCTGAAAGCTGCTGTAGATACCCATATTTTAGCTGATGAATGGGAAGCCTTTTTTGCTCAAGCCTTTAACTCGAAAATCTCCAATGTTGAATTGTATTCTCTTATTAAATTTCCAGAATTGAATGAAACCGACCCGTGGCCTGTGGTAACATCTTCAGAGATTAAATTATTGATAAAGGCACTGAAGCGCAATAAAGCACCAGGGGAAGATATGTTACCTCCAGAATTGTTTCTTGAGAATGCTAATTGGTGGTACCATGTGCTTGCTAAATTGTTTTCATACAAGTTTTCATACTCATGGGGTGCTCCCTAAGGGTTAGGAGATGAGTATAACAGTACCAATTTATAAGAAAGGAGATAAAAGTGACTCAGGTAATTACAGACCTATAAAATTGTTGAACGTGACATCAGAATTGTATGCATGATTCCTATTGATTAAACTGGAAGATTGGGTCAAATCCAACAATATTATTGCAGAAGACCAGGCAGGCTTCAGGCAGGGAAGAAGTACCATTGATCAATATATCGTGTTAAACCATCTCATTAATAAATATGTGATGGGTTCTAAGAAATATATGCAGCATTTGTAGATCTTACAGCTGCATTTGATTGAATAAGTCAGGGAAGGTTGTGGATAAAACTTTGTAATACAAATATTGACAGGCAGCTATTTACACTTATCAGAATATTATATTCAGATACATATATAACAGTGAGAGTAGGCTTGAATGGCCAACTGTCCGAGCCAATCCCAACCTCAATGGGGGTATGCCAGGGTTGTTTATTAGCTCCTCTTTTGTTTAACTTATATATAAATGATGTAATATCAGAGCTTAAACATTCAGAATATTTTCCTGTATCGGTTCTGCACCAAAACCTATCACTTTTGCTTTATGATGATGACATGGTTTTGCTATCATATACTCAAGTTGGTGTGAGATGCTTATTTAAAAAGTGTGGAACGATCTGTTATAAGGAACATCTTAATGTAAACTATACCAAGACAGAAGTGGTAGTGTTTGGGGCAAGCTTCCTTAAGCACAAGTGGGTCCTGGATGGACAAGTAATTGAGCAAGTGAGACACTTTAATTATATAGGGATATGGTACACAGTTTGGGGGAATTGGATGTATCATATTGTGGCTATAGCTTTGAAAGCATTAAGGTCTTCTCAAGCCATCTTAGGTTTTACTAGAACCAAAGGTAAGCAATTTGATCACTTTGATCAGCAATTTGATCAAAGGTAGCAATTTGATTGAGCCTTGAAAATATATATGGGCAAAGTGCTCCCACAGTTGATTTATGGGGGAGCAATCTGAGGTCTGACAAAAACAACCCAGTTAGAAATTACACAAAATAAATTTCTTAAATCACTACTTGGTTTGCCTCACTCTATCCCTTCAGCCAATATTAGAGCAGAGACGGGGATTATGCCAGTACAGTTTCATGTTTTTTTTAGGTTTCTGTATTATTTTAAGCTTCTAAATATGGATGATTTTAGGCTTTCAAGAAAAATTTTTTTTGGAACAGTTGAAATCCTATGGACAGGCCTCCTGGGTAGCAAATTGTGAACACCAAATGTTAGCCTTTGGTTTAATACCTGGGGAGATCAAGAAATGATCTGTTTACGTAGCCTATCACTTCCAAGGGCAGGGACGCAAATGGCGTCTGCTACGCCGGATGCCATTTGCATCCACAGCCCGGCAGCGGGTGGCTGTGGACGGCAGTGGACGGACCTGGACCGGCTGGCGCCAGGTAGGATCTGTCCCTACCAGACTTTGCGGGGTGGCGGGGGGGGGAGCAGTCTGTTCCGTCACGGACTCCGGATTCTTTAGAATCCGGCCTCACTGGAGTCCGTGGTGGATTTCTCCGCCATCCCTAAAATTTATATTGCAACTGCCAAGTGATATACCTGATGATGATGAGCAAGCTAAAAGTATATATTTTCTATCTTATTCTGATAAATTTGTGATGGACAGAGTTGTGAGATTTGTAGTGGCTGCTCAAAAACTGAGGAGAACTTTTATTGAGACTAATATGGTGAAATGTAATGATTTAATCTGATGCTTTGTTGCAGTAGTTTTATTTTACACCTATTTGCACTTACAAATCTAAAGTATTATTTTAAATTGTATTTACTCTTGATTGTATTCTATTAGATCAAACAGGAGTTGGCCAGGGGAGCAGGCCAGGAGTTGGCCAGGGGAGTTGCAGTGGTAGAAGAGACAAAGGAGACAAAGGAGACAGAAGCAAAGAGGTAAGTGGGCTGCAGGAAGCCCAGGGGGCTGTCCTTTTTCCTTCTGAGTGGCTGTGAGCTCACCAGATGCTCCTGAGAGCTCCAACTGAATTGGGTGTGTGTGGCCTGATTACTCCCAGCAGCTGAGGGCAGGAAGCTTCAGTCTGTTTCCCGCCTCCCAGCTGAGCAGAGCAGAGGAAGCTGGTCCAGCTGGTCCAAGGACTATAGAAGCAAGCAAACTCCAAGAGAGCGGGCGACCAGAGCAAGTGAACAGGGGGAGCAAACAGGAATTGGACAGGGAAGTTTGGCAGGAGGGGTCAAGGGGGAGGCCCCTAACATTAGTTTAAATTATTTTTCTTGTAACACACACTTCCACACCAGTGGGTGTCTCCTTTTAACCTCTACTGAGTAGGGGAGCAGGCACAGGCTAGTCTAGAACAATCGGAAAGCTGGCCACAAAAAGGGAAAAAGGCTATGAAAGGACAAGACTTTCCAGTGGTGGTGACCGCAAGGTGTGTGCAAAGTTTGTTTTCTTGCCTGAGAACAGCATGGCGTACACCTGCAACAAGTGCAAGTTGATCACACTTCTGGAAGAAAAAGTAAGAGGGCTGGAGTGGCGACTGTCGACCCTCCAGGGAATAAGAGAACACGAAGAGTTCTTGGACAGAATGGGGGAACTACAGCAGCAAAGTGCAGACCAGGAGCTTGAAGAGCAACAGCAAACTGAGGCAGAAGTGGGAAATGCTGAGGTGAAGAAAAATGAAGTAGAGGATACTCCTTGGAAAAGGGTGACAGGAGAAGAAGAACTAGACGCCACTCTGCACCAGTGGAAGAAGTGGAGCTGTGGAACAGATTCCAGGTACTTGAGGATGAGACTGGAGGACAGCCTGCAGAGGAAGAATTACAGGGGAACCTGCATGAGAGTGAGCAAGAGGCTGAAGGTCAGTCAAGCAGAGGTGATGAAACCAAGGCCTACAACAAGAAGAAGAGAAGAGTGGTAGTAGTGGGAGACTCCTTGCTGCGTGGGATCGAAACCCAAGATGTCGCGAAGACCCGTGGACTCGTTGGGTATGTTGTCTCGCGGGAGGACGGATTAGAAACGTTACTGAAAGGTTGCCTGCGCTCATTAAGCCCACTGACAGGTATCCCTTTCTTCTCATCCATGTAGGAACAAATACTTCCAAGCGAAGCTACAAAGAAATCACATCAGACTTGGAAGCTTTGGGAAGGAAACTCAAGAACTTTGGGGCCCAGATAGTTTTCTCATCCATCCTTCCAGTAGTTAGAAGAGGGATAGAAAGGGAACGAAAAATACTCCGGGTGAATGACTGGCTACAAAGGTGGTGCCGGCGCGAGAGATTTGGATTCTGGAACCACGGGCTATACTTCCTGGAAGATGGGCTGTTGACAAGGGACAGGTTGCACCTCACAAAGGCTGGGAAGAGTGTGTTTGGCCACAGCATGAAGAACTTCATCAGGAGGGCTTTAAACTGAATCCTGTGGGAAGGGAGATGTAAAGTTGGGGGTAACAACGGATGAAGACTCATGCACCGCAATGGAGAGAACAGCTCTAATAGCGCCCAATAAGAGTCTTCAGAAACATATAGGAAGAAAGCCAGACTATGAAGCACATGGTCTTCGATGTCTATATACTAATACCCAGAGCATGGGAAACAAACAGAACGTACTTGAACTCTTAATACAAGAGGAAAATTATGACTTGATAGGTGTAACTGAGACTTGGTGGGATGACTGTCATGACTGGAATACAGCAATTGAAGGATATAACTTGTTCAAAAAGAACAGGAGGAACAGAAAGGGAGGTGGGGTTGCACTGTATGTGAAAAATACATATCTCTGCAAAGAAATACAGGAGGATGAGCTTGGTAGCCCCATCAAGAGCATCTGGATCAAAATAAATGGAGCAAAGAATAAAAGGAACCTGGTGGTCAGAGTCTACTACCGGCCACCCAACCAAGGAGAAGACGAGGATGAAACTTTTGAAAAGCAAATAGCCACTGTTTCAAGGAAGCATGATATAGTAGTAATGGGGGACTTCGATTTCCCTGATATTTCTTGGGAGACAAATTCTGCAAAACATGGCCCCTCCAGGAAATTCCTGACTTGTGTGGTGGATAACTTCCTCCTACAGAAAGTAGAGGAAGAAACTAGAGGATCGGCTATCCTTGACTTGATCCTAACCAACAGAGATGACTTAGTGGATAAAGTAGCAGTTACAGGAACTCTGGGGGAAAGCGACCAAGTTATACTTGAGTTCTTGGTTCTAAGGGAAGCAAAAGCTGAGTGTAGTCAAACGCATACCCTGGATTTTAGGAAAGCTGATTTTAATAAACTCAGAACAATGATCTGTAAGGTCCTATGGCAAGCGACTCTAACGGGAAAAGGAGTCCAAGATGGGCGGGAGCTTTTAAAAAAGGAAATTCTCAAGGCACAATTACAAACAATTCCAACAAGAAGAAAAGGTGGAAGACAACAGAAGAAGCCAATGTGGCTTCACAAAAAGCTGAGAGATGACCTGAAAGCAAAAAAGGACATATATAGGAAGTGGAAAGAAGGCCAAGCAACAAAGGAAGAGTACAGGCAGGTAGCACAGAATTGCAGGGATGGTGTCAGGAAGGCTAAAGCTGAGAACGAGCTGAGGTTAGCGAGGGATGCTAAAAACAACAAAAAGGCTTTCTTCAGCTACGTGCATAGTAAAAGGCAGAGGAAAGAAATGGTTGTTCAGCTATTAAATAAGGATGGCAAAATGATAACAGATGACCAAGAAAAGGCAGAGATGCTCAATTCCTACTTTGGCCCAGTCTTCTCCCAAAAGAGGGTCTATGACCCCCCTGGCAAAGGCGAAGTACAGGCTGAAGGGGCAGGATTGCAGCTTGAGATCGATAGGCATATGGTCAAGGAATACCTCATTACTTTGAATGAGTTCAAATCTCCAGGGCCAGATGAACTGCATCCTAGAGTGATAAAAGAACTGGCAGAAGAACTCTCAGAACCGCTGTCTATTCTCTTTGAGAAATCATGGAGGACGGGGGAAGTGCCAGATGATTGGAGGAGGGCTAACGTTGTCCCTATCTTCAAAAAGGGTAAAAAGGAGGAATCTGGGAACTACAGACCAGTCAGTCTGATATCAATCCCTGGGAAAATTCTGGAGCAGATAATAAAGCAATCCATCTGGAAGCACCTTGAAAACAATGCCGTGATTACTTGAAGCTAACATGGATTTGTCAAAAACAAGTCCTGCCAGACGAATCTGATCTCATTTTTTGATCGAGTAACCTCCCTTGTGGACCATGGGAATGCTGTAGACATCATATACCTCGACTTCAGCAAAGCTTTCGACAAAGTGCCCCATGATATCCTGATGAGCAAACTAGCTCAAAGTGGGCTAGATGAAACAACAATCCGGTGGATCCACAGTTGGCTACAGAATCGGACTCAAAGAGTGCTTCTCAATGGGACCTTCTCAAACTGGGGAGAGGTAACGAGTGGGGTACCGCAGGGCTCAGTCCTGGCCCAGTGCTCTTCAACATTTTTATTAATGACTTGGAGGAGGAGATCAGGGAATGCGGATCAAATTTGCAGATGACACAAAATTGGGCGGGATAGCTAATACTTTGGAAGACAGAAACAAAATTCAAAGTGATCTGGATAGACTGAAGCACTGGGCAGAACACAACAGAATGACATTTAATAGGGACAAATGCCAAGTTCTGCACCTAGGAAAAAGAAACCAAATGCACAGTTACAAGATGGGGGATACGTGGCTCAACCACACTACAAGTGAGAAGGATCTTGGAATTGTTGTCGATCACAAGCTGAATATGAGCCAACAATGTGATGTGGCTGCAAAAAAGGCAAATGCTCTTTTGGGCTGCATTAATAGAAGCATCGCTTCCAAATCCCGGGAAGCACTAGTTCCCCTCTACTCAGCACTGGTTAGGCCTCATCTGGAGTACTGTGTCCAGTTCTGGGCACCACACTTTAAGAAGGATGCAGACAAACTGGAGAGGGTTCAGAGGAGGGCAACAAAGATGATCAGAGGACCGGAAACAAAGCCCTATGAAGGGAGACTGAATGAACTGGGCATGTTTAGCCTTGAGAAGAGAAGACTGAGGGGAGAGATGATAGCGATCTTCAAGTACTTGAAAGGTTGTCACAGAGAGGAAGGCCAGGATCTCTTCTTGGTCATCCCAGAGTGCAGGACACAGAATAATGGGCTCAAGTTACAGAAAGCCAGATTCCGGCTGAACATCAGGAAAAACCTCCTAACTGTTAGAGCAATACGACAATGGAACCAATGACCTAGGGAGGTGGTGGGCTCTCCCACACTGGAGGCATTCAAGATGAGGCTGGACAGCCATCTGTCAGGGATGCTCTGACTTGGATTCTTGCATTGAGCAGGGGGTTGGACTCGATGGCCTTGTAGGCCCCTTCCAATCCTACTATTCTATGATTCTATGAGTGCAACCCCCTCCAGAACAGTTTGAATATCACCTAGCTGGGCAGACGAACCACCCACTAACAGTATCTCCGTCTTGTCTGGATTGAGTTTCAGTTTATTGGCCCTCATCCAGTCCATTACCGTGCCCAGGCCCAGATTCAGAACAGCCACTGCCTCATCTGGGTTTGATGAAAAAAAGAGGTAGAGCTGGGTGTCATCCGCATATTGATGGCACCTCAGCCCATGCCTCCGGATAACGTCCCCCAGCTGTTTCATGTAGATGTTAAACAGCATGGGGGATAAACTAGAGCCCTGTGGAACCTCATGGCACAATTGGCATGGCACAGAGCAGTAATCTCCCAGCACCACCTTCTGGAGTCGGCCATCCAAGTAGGAGTGGAACCAGTGCAGTGCCTCTGACTCCCAAACCAGACAACCTATCCAGAAGGATAACATGGTCAATGGTATCGAAAGCCGCTAAGAGGTCCAGGAGAATCAACAGGGTCGCACTCCCTCTGTCCCTCTCCCAGCAAAGGTCATCCCACAGGGCGACCAAGGCAGTCTCTGTTTCAAAACCAGGTCTGAAGCTCAATTGAAATGGAACTAGATAATCCGTTTAATTCAAGAGTGCCTGGAGCTGTCCTGCAAGCACCCGCTCAAGCCCCTTGCCCTGGAAGGGGATGTTGGCCACTGGCATAATGTTAATAATTATGTTAATAATTGTTAACATCCTCTGGGTCTAGGTTAGGCTTTTTCAGGAGTGGCTTGATTACCGCCTCTTTAAAAGAGGCCAGCACCACTCCCTCTCTCAAGGAGGAATTTATGACCTCCTGGACCCAGCCAGGCATCCCCTCCTTGTTTGATGTAATAAGCCATGAAGGGCAAGGGTCAAGCACCCAAGTGGTTGATTGGACTTGGCCAAGCACCTTGTCTGCATCCTCAAGCCTCAATAACTGAAACTCTTCCAATAAAACTGGACCAGTTGGGACTCTGAATGCCTCTACCAATGGAACTGCATTAATCATGGTGTCCAATTCATGACGAATCTGAGCGACTTTATCTTCAAAGTGCCGTGCAAACTTGTCACAGCTTGCAACCGAGGGTTCCAAAGGCTCTCTCCCTGGCCCAGAATGTAACAGGCTGTGAACCACTCAGAAAAGCTCTGCTGGATGACACTGAGAAGATGCAATGCTGGTGGAAAAGAACTGTCTCTTTGCCACCCTCACCACCATGGAGTAGGCTTGATAATGAGCTCTAACCTGTGCTCGGTCAGACTCAGCACGAGTTTTCCTCCACTTGCGTTCTAGCCGTCTCCCCTCCTGCTTCATTGCCCTCAGCTGAGGTGTGTACCAAGGAGCTGGCCAGGCTCTGCTCAGAGGGAGATGGCGCTGGGGCGTGATCGTGTCAACTGCCTGAGTCATCTCTGCATTCCACAGAGTGACCTGAGCTATGACAGGAGCACCAGCATACCAGCAAGAAAACCCTCCGGAACCCTCTGGAATCCATCAGAATCCATTAGCCTCCAGGGGCAAACCATTTTAATAGGTCCCCCAGCCTTGCAGAGGGGAAAGGCTGCCAAGAGTCTAAACCTCAGCAGGAAGTGATCTGACTATGACAAAGGCACAGATGTTAGTTCCTCCACTTTCAGATCACCATCCTCCTCTCCCGTCAAGAAAACCAGATCAAGTGTGTGTCCTTTTCAGGGATGGCGGAGAATTTCTCCACGAATCTTCGGGAGGCCGAGTGCCGACACATTCGGCCCCCCGAAAGTGTTGGGGAAATTCTCCGCCAGCCCTCCGCCCCCCCTGGGATGGGACTTACCTTCGGCGAATGTCCCTCTTGGCGGAGGGTCCCGGCGGCATTTCAGCGGCGTTTCGGCAGGGGCGGGGGCAGCGGACGGTCTCCCGACCGGCTGCCGCCGCCGCCATTACAAAATAAAAAAGTACAGTAAAAAAAAAAACCACACCCGTGATAGGCTACGTGATGATTTACGTAGCCTATCATGGCTAGATTTCCAAAGTCAGCTGTGATAGGCTACGTAAATCGTCACGTCGCCTATCACGGGTGACTTTGGGGGGGAAAAAAGCGTGTACGCAAATGGTGGCGCCCCATGGGCGTTGCCATTTGCGTTCCTTATTTGGACAGGGGTAGTCTATGTAAAGATTTACGTAGACTACGGCGAAAATAAGGGAACGCTATTTGCGTTGCCCTTATTTTTGCCGTAGTCTACGTAAATCTTTACGTAGACTAGACATGCCAAAATAAGGAACGCAAATGGCGGCGCCCATGGGGCGCCGCCATTTGCATACGCGCTTCCCCCCCCCCAAAGTCACCCGTGATAGGCTACGTGACGATTTACGTAGCCTATCACGGCTGACTTTGGAAATCTAGCCGTGATAGGCTACGCAAATCGTTACGTAGCCTATCACGGGTGTGTGTGTGTGCGTTTTTACTTCTTTTTTTCGCGGCCGGGGAGACGGGGCGCTCCTCCACGGCCTGAATTTCCCCGGTGAGGGATGGGGCGCCTCCCCCCCCGGCCTGAATTTCGGCCGGGTGAGGCGGGGCGCCTCCCCCCCTTGCCTGAACTTCGGGGGGAGAACCGAAGCGCCTCCCCCCCACTGCGAAGCAAGCTGCGGGACACGGTAAGTCCCTTTCGTCCATCCCTAGTCCTTTTACATGTACTGGGCCAATGACATGTTGGGACAGCCCCATAGTTGTCATGGCAGCCATGAAGTCCTGAGCCGCCACGGATACACCTGCCTCAGCATGGAAGTTGTGCTCCCCCAGGACCATCATCCTAGGGGTCCTCAACACCAGGTCTGAGACCACCTCTGTCAGCTCAGGCAGGGAGTCTGATGGGCAGCGGGGTGGGCGGTACACCAGCAGAATCCCTAATCTGTCCCGGGTACCCAACACCAAGTACAAACACTCAAGATCTGCACTCGAATGAGCAGGAAGCCTAGAGAGAGGGATCAAATTCCTACAGACCACGACAAACCCCCTTCCCCAACACTTGAGACGATGTTGGTGCTGCACCAAGTACCCAGGAGGGCACAGCTGGGAGTAACCCCTCCCTGTTCCCCCACCCAGGTCTCAGTAATACATACCAGATCAGCCCCCACATCCACAATCAAATCATGGATGAGGGAGATTTTATTTTGGACTGACCTGGCATTCAGCAGCAGCAGCACCAGACCCAAGGGCAAGCTGGTAAGGCTGCCAGGAACCATCAGGTTGGGGGAAGAACTAGAAGAGGGGATAGCCATCAGGTGTCTAGCCCCTCTTCTCCTCAGCTGGCCTGTTAATCCCCCAGCGCAATACCTCCCCCTACCCATTACCACAGTTATGGTGGCACCTCCCCAACTCCCTGAGTTGCTCAATGGACTTCCCAGGCACATATTAAAATGTTAAAATGCAGAATGTAAAACAATATAAAAGAGAGCAGCAGCTAAGAAGGGGCAGATAAGATCTGCATTTGCCCCTTTCTTCCTGGTCTTTAAAGCTGCTGCCCTCTGCTGCTGCTATTTACTGCTGGTAATTGGTTGCTGGTATCTCTGGAGAAGCAGCAGGTGGGTCTTCATGTGCTCCTCCGTGCGTCTCCAAGTGTGATGCTAGTAGCATCGCACTTTACATGACACAGAGGTGCTGCCTCTGGCAGCCCCGCTCTGAAATACCTGTGGAGGAGATGAGTGGCTGGTCAGCTGATGGTTGTAGCAGCCAGTGGGAGAGGCCCCAGCAAACAGGCTTGGGATGACAGGCCCCATCCCAAACTCACTCCACCTCCACCTTGTTCCAGCTTATCACAGATCTAGGGATGGCGGAGAATTTCTCCCCGAAACTTCGGGGGGCCGAGCGCCAACGTGTTCGGCCCCCCGAACAAGTTTCGGGGAGAAATCCTCCGCACCCCCCCCCGGGATGGGACTTACCTTCGCCGAATGTCCCTCCCGGCGGCGGGTCCGGCCGGCGGTTTGGCGGCTGTTCGTGCGGGGCGGGAGCGGCAGCCGGTCTTTCGACCGGCTGCCGCCGCCGCCATTCCAAGAAAAGAAAGAAAAGAAAAAAAAAACGCCCCCTGATAGGCTACGTGACGATTAACATAGCCTATCACAGCTAGATTTGCAAAGTCAGCCGTGATAGGCTACGTCAATCGTCACGTAGCCTATCACGGGTGACTTAAAAAAAAAAAAAGCGGGTACGGATAATGGTGGCCCCCATAGGGAGCCGCCATTCGCGTTCCTTATTTGGTCGCTGTAGTCTACATAAAGATTTATGTAGACTACGGCGAAAATAAGGGCAACGCATAGCGCATAGCTATGAAAAACCTCAAAAAGGGTTTTTTCCCCAAGGAGAGGCAAGTTTCTGTAGTAACCTCAAGGCTAGACTTCTAAGCTGTAAACATTTGAAAAATAAAGTGTGGAACCTCAGCATTTCATTCCGTATTGGTTCATATTATTTAAATGTTTTGTCATTCCTAAGTGTGTTTATGTCAATTAGCCCATGATTATACCCTAACGATTGATTACGCAATTGCGTTTCATCTGTCATCTCTTTGTTATATGTAACAGCTTATAACAGAGATAAACCTGGACTAAATTCTCCCTGAAGTTTCAACTAGTTGTTAAGCAGGGTTTTGGTGGATGGGTTCATTCTTAATATATTTTTATGAAAGTTGGTACAGAACAACAGAGTATTTTTCAACTTTGTGGAGACCGTATGTTGTTCTATCTCAGTTGCTTTGTATGGGTTGAAATAGGGCTTCAAATGCATAAGCAAAGCAGCAATATAACAGTTCTTAATGATGGGAAGACATTTTTTGATACGCATACTCTCTGCCTAAAAAAGAAAAAAAAGTGTTGTCTATCAAAAATAAAATAACAAAAGCAGTGCAAAATAACAAAGAGCAAAGAATAAAAGCAAAATAAAACAGAAATAAACCAACAAAAAACAGAAAAAACATAGCTGAATACAGTTTATCAGATTAAGCCTGCAGGAACAAAAAGAAGTCTTCATCAGCTGTCTAAAACAAGTGACTGAGGTGGATTTAGTATTCCCAATCTGAAAAGAGTTTTCTATAACAAGGTCTCCTTGCCAAGGTTGCAGAGGCTCTTGCACAGAATTAGGTCTCCCTATGGGCAAGTATGCGGTCCTTATGGGCATTCAGGATCCTCCTAGAATCCTATGCTTCCCTATGGGAATTCAGGATCATCCTATGTTCAGTTGGAAGCCTATGTTCCCCTGAGGGCATTCAGGACCCTCCTAGGGTTAGTTAGAAGCCTATGTTTCCTTCTGGGCACTCAGGATTCTGCTGTGGTCAATGAGAATCCTGTGTTTCCCTATAGGCATTTCAGATCCTCCTATGGTCATTTAGAAGCCTATGTTTCTCCATGGGCATTCCGGATCCTCCTATGGTCAGTGAGAATCCTCTGTTTCCCTATGGGCAGTCATGGTTTCCCTATCATTTGTTTTAGTATGTCCCACGAGGAAGTAGTTAAGGTCAACACCCACTGCTTCTGATCTGAGGAGAGAGTGGCCTCTGCCTGAGAAAACTCTGTGCAGGAGTCTGTGTTTAAATAAAAACTTGTAAGTTTGTTGGGAAGCAGAGTCTGTTTCAATCTGTGGGGTGCAGTCTAACAACCTTGAAACACTCCTTTTACAAAATTTTCCTCTAGACGGGCCTTTGAGCTCATCTAGAGAAGGCACACTGCTGGAGGCTGGAAAGGCCATAGGATTTCTCATATCATGACTTCTCCTACCGCCTCCCTGCCCACTGGAATGCCCCCTTTTCTCTCCCTCTGAGGCCGCATTTGTGACCTTGGGAAGCAGCTGGTACGGTTCTTTCCATGGTGAATGCAAGGGCGTGGGGATCAGGGGATTGGAACTCAGTCCCCCTCTTGAGGTCTATGGCCTTGGGAGGGAGAATCCAAACAATCCTATATTATTTATTTATTGCATTTATATCCCACCTTTTTTCCTCTTAACCCCAGGCGGCTTACATTCTCCTCCTTCTCCTCTCCATTTTATCCTCACAACAACCCTGTGAGGTAGGTTGGGCTGAGAGTTTGTGATTGGCCCAAAGTCACCCAGTGAGCTTCCATGACCGAGTGGGGACTAGAACCCAGATCTCCCAGCTCCCAGTCCAGCACTCTCACCACTACACCACGCTGGCTCTCTGGTTGTGCCTATATATAGTCCCTGGGACACTCTCCCAGGAACCATAGGATTGCTCTATGAATAATTTATATCTATATATGAATCCCAGTTATCTGTCTAAATAATTTTTAGAGTTTAAAGAATGAGAATATTCTGCATGGATCAAAAATGTCTCTCTCCATCCCATAACATTTTTACTGAAAAACAAAGATAGGTCCATCATCAAGAGAGGTACTTTTTCTTTTGAGGAAGAAAACCACCCCATATTTTTAAAGGACCATGCAAGGGTCTTGGAAAGAGACTTGGACTTGGGAAACACGACACCTGAGGCATACTTCCTCAAGTGCAGTTGTCCCTGTTAAAGATAATTGAAACTCAGAGAATTGGGGAGAAGTGGTGATGGAATGCACAGATGGGGGGAGCAGAAGGATCAGGGCCTCACGCCTTTCTGAAAGCAAACATGCATCACAACGGCCCTGATCCTTGCTCTTACTTTCTTTGTGGTGAGAAAAGGACATGCATGTGGACCGTGTCTCGCACTAGGGGTATATTTACACCTTACACCAAACACTCTATGTACACGCATTAAGATGGTTGTGAGTATCTAGTCCTGTTTAGTCATTCTTATCATGTATAAGCTCTACATGTGAGGAAGGGAACTGGGGATGAGCTCACTAGGAGGAAATCTAGAGACCTTCCATGTGGGAGTCAGTGCCATGGCCGTATTTCTTCAGAACACAGTAATTTCCATTGAGGCAAATGCTAATGAATATGGCGCAATATCCACCATGTTTATAATGTGATCAGGTGCCACACAAAATTGTGGGAGAAGTAAGAGGAGACTGAAAGGTCCTATGAGCATAGTTGTATCTCTCTGTGATGCCAGTTGTTGCTTTGTAGAGCTTGGATTGCATTAGAAGTCGGTGGGATGAGCTGCTGCCTCTGATTTCTTTCTTTTCTTTACTCAGCTGACAGAATGTGCACCTTCAATGGTGCGTAGCAACGGAGGTTTAAAAAAACAATTCAGAGCTCTGCTCCGCTGTACATGCTCAGTCAAAAGTAGGGGTGGACGAAAGGCACTTACCTTTCGTCGAAGCTTGTTCGCGGTGGGGGGGAGGCGCTTCGCGGCTCCCCACCCGCGAAGTTCAGGCCGGGGGGGGAGGCTTCCCGCCTCGCCCCGGCCGAAATTCAGGCTGGGGGGGAGGCTTCCCGCCTCGCCCGGCTGAAATTCAGGCGGGGGAGGAGGCTTCCCGCCTCGCCCGGCCGCGAACTCGAAAGTTAAAAAAAAAAATAAACGCCCCCGTGATAGGCTACGTGATGATTAACGTAGCCTATCATGGCTAGATCTGCAAAGTCAGCCATGATAGGCTACGTTAATCGTCACGTAGCCTATCACGGGTGACTTAAAAAAACAAACAAACACGTATGCTAATGGCGGCCCCCATAGGGAGCCGCCATTCGCGTTCCTTATTTAGTTGCTGTAGTCTACGTAAATGTTTACGTAGACTACGGCAAAAATAAGGGCAACGCAAATAGTGTTGCCCTTATTTTCGCCGTAGTCTACGTAAATCTTTACGTAGACTACAGCGACCAAATAAGGAACGGGAATGGCGGCTCCCTATGGGGGCCGCCATTATCCGTACGTGCTTTTTTTTTTTTAAGTCACCCGTGATAGGCTACGTGACGATTAACGTAGCCTATCATGGCTGACTTTGCAAATCTAGCCATGATAGGCTACGTTAATCGTCACGTAGCCTATCACGGGGGCGTTTTTTTTTTCCTTTTATTGCAATGGCGGTGGCGGCAGCTGGTCGAAAGACCGGCTGCCGCTCCCGCCCCGCTCGAACACCCGCCGAACCGCTGGCTGGACCTGCCGCCGGGAGGGACATTCGGCGAAGGTAAGTCCCGTCCCGGGGGGGGTGCGGGGGTGCGGAGGATTTCTCCCCGAAACTTGTTCGGGGGGCCGAACATGTTGCTGCTCGGCCCCCTGAAGTTTCGGGGAGAAATTCTCCTCCATCCCTAGAAAAGTCTATTCTCAAAGAGAATAGACAGCGGTTCTGAGAGTTCTTCTGCCAGTTCCTTTATTACTATAGGATGCAGTTCATCTGGCCCTGGAGCTTTGAACTCATTCAAAGTAATTAGGTGTTCCTTGACCATATGCCTATTGATCTCAAGCTGCAATCCTGCCCCTTCAGCCTGTACTTCGCCTTTGCCAGGGGGGTCATAGACCCTCTTTTGGGAGAAGACTGGGCCAAAGTAGGAATTGAGCATCTCTGCCTTTTCTTTGTCATCTGTTATCGTTTTGCTGTCCTTATTTAATAGCTGAACAACCATTTCTTTCCTCTGCCTTTTACTGTGCATGTAGCTGAAGAAAGCCTTTTTGTTGTTTTTAGCATCCCTCGCTAACCTCAGCTTGTTCTCAGCTTTAGCCTTCCTGACACCATCCCTGCCATTCTGTGCTACCTGCCTGTACTCTTCCTTTGTTACTTGGCCTTCTTTCCACTTCGTATATGTGTCCTTTTTTGTTTTCAGGTCATCCTTAAGCTTTTGTGAAGCCACATTGGCTTCTTCTGTTGTCTTCCACCTTTTCTTCTTGTTGGAATTGTTTGTAATTGTGCCTTGAGAATTTCCTTTTTTAAAAGCTCCCACCCATCTTGGACTCCTTTTCTCGTTAGCGTCGCTTCCCATGGGACATTACTGATCATTGTTCTGAGTTTATTAAAATCAGCTTTCCTAAAATCCAGGGTATGCGTTTGACTACACTCGGCTTTTGCTTTCCTTAGAACCAAGAACTCAAGTACAACATGGTCGCTTTCCCCCAGAGTTCCTGTAACTGCTACTTTATCCACTAAATCATCTCTGTTGGTTAGGATCAAGTCAAGGATAGCCGATCCTCTAGTTTCTTCCTCTACTTTCTGTAGGAGGAAGTTATCCACCACACAAGTCAGGAATTTCCTGGAGGGGCCATGTTTTGCAGAATTTGTCTCCCAAGAAATATCAGGGAAATCGAAGTCCCCCATTACTACTACATCATGCTTCCTTAAAACACTGGCTATTTGCTTTTCAAAAGTTTCATCCTCGTCTTCTCCTTGACTGGGTGGCTGGTAGTAGATTCTGACCACCAGGTTCCTTTTATTCTTTGCTCCATTTATTTTGATCCAGATGCTCTTGATGGGGCTACCAAGCTCATCCTCCTGTATTTCTGTGCAGAGATATGTATTTTTCACATACAGTGCAACCCCACCTCCCTTTCTGTTCCTCCTTTCTGAACAAGTTATATCCTTCAATTGCTGTATTCCAGTCATGAGAGTCATCCCACCAAGTCTCAGTTATACCTATCACGTCATAATTTCCCTCCTGTATTTCCCTCCTCCTTCAAGTTCGTTCTGTTTGTTTCCCATACTCTGGGTATTAGTATATAGACATCGAAGACCATGTGTTTTATAGTCTGGCTTTCTTCCTACATGTGTCTGAAGACTATTATTGGGCGCTATCAGAGCTGTCCAAGGCAAACCATTCAACATCACAGTAATTCAAGTCTATGCCCCAACCACTGAGGCCGAAGAAGCTGAGGTTGATCGGTTCTATGAAGACCTACAACACCTTCTAGAACTAACACCAAAAAAAGATGTCCTCTTCATCATCAGGGATTGGAATGCTAAAGTAGGAAGTCAAGAAATCACCGGGATAACAGGCAGGCATGGCCTTGGTGTACAAAATGAAGCAGGACAAAAGCTAATAGAGTTTTGCCAAGAGAACATGCTGATCATAGCAAACACTCTTTTCCAACAGCACAAGAGGCGACTCTACACATGGACGTCACCAGATGGTCAATATCGAAATCAGATTGATTATGTCCTTTGCAGCCAAAGATGGAGAAGCTCCATACAGTCAGTAAAAACAAGACCTGGAGCTGACTGTGGCTCAGATCATGAGCTGCTTCTTGCAAAATTTCGTCTTAAATTGAAGAACGTCGGGAAAACCACTAAACCGTTCAGGTATGACCTAAATCATATCCCTGATGAATATACAGTGGAGGTGAGGAATAGATTTCAGGGATTAGACCTGATAGACAGAGTGCCTGAGGAACTATGGACGGAGGTCCGTAACATTGTTCAGGAGGCAGCAACTCAATCCATCCCAAAGAAAAAGAAATGCAAGAAAGCCAAGTGGCTGTCTGATGAGGCTTTACAAGTAGCTCACGAAAGAAGGGAAGCGAAAAGCAAGGGAGAAAGGGGAAGATATACCCAACTGAATGCAGAGTTCCAGAGAATAGCAAGGAGAGACAAGAAAGCCTTCTTAAATGAACAATGCAAAGAAATCGAGGAAAACAACAGAATGGGAAAGACTAGAGATCTCTTCAAGAAAATCGGAGATCTCAAGGGAACGTTTTGTGCAAAGACGGGCATGATAAAGGACAAAGAAGGCAGGGACCTAACAGAAGCAGATGAGATTAAGAAGAGGTGGCAAGAATACACAGAAGAACTATACAGGAAAAATCTGAATGTCCCTGATAGCCATGATAGTGCGGTCACTGAACTTGAGCCGGACATCCTCGAGAGTGAAGTCAAGTGGGCCTTAGGAAGCATTACTAACAACAAAGCTAGCGGAGATGACAGTATTCCAGCCAAGCTATTTAAAATCCTAAAAGATGATGCTGTTAAAGTGCTGCATTCAATATGCCAACAAATCTGGAACACTCAACAGTGGCCACAAGACTGGAAAAGGTCAGTTTACATTCCAATTCCAAAGAAGGGCAACGCCAAAGAGTGTTCAAACTACCGCACAATTGCGCTCATTTCACATGCCACCAAGGTGATGCTCAAAATCCTACAAGCTAGGCTTCAGCAGTATGTGAACCGAGAACTACCGGAAGTACAAGCTGGGTTTCGAAGAGGCAGAGGAACTAGAGATCAAATCGCCAACATTCGCTGCATCATGGAGAAAGCAAGAGAATTCCAGAAAAATGTCTATTTCTGCTTCATTGACTACGCTAAAGCCTTTGATTGTGTGGATCACAACAAACTGTGGCAAATTCTTAAAGTGATGGGAGTACCAGACCACCTTACCTGTCTCCTGAGAAACCTGTACGAGGGTCAAGAAGCAACAGTCAGAACCAGACATGGAACAACCGATTGGTTCAAAATTGGGAAAGGAGTACGACAAGGCTGCATATTGTCACCCTGCTTATTTAACTTATATGCAGAGTACATCATGAGAAATGCCGGGTTGGATGAATCAGAGGTCGGAATTAAGATTGCCGGGAGAATTATCAACAACCTCAGATATGCAGACGATACCACCCTAATGGCAGAAAGCGAAGAGGATCTCAAGAGCCTCTTGTTGAGGGTGAAAGAGGAGAGTGCAAAAGCTGGTTTGAAACTCAACATTAAAAAAACTAAGATCATGGCATCTGGCCCCATCACTTCCTGGCATATAGAAGGGGAAGAAATGGAAGCAGTGACAGATTTTACTTTCTTGGGTTCCAAGATCACCGCAGACGGTGACTGTAGCCATGAAATTAAAAGACGCTTGCTCCTTGGGAGGAAAGCTATGGCCAACCTAGACAGCATAGTAAGAAGCAGAGACATCACCTTGCTGACAAAGGTCCGTCTAATCAAAGCTATGGTTTTCCCAGTAGTAATGTATGGCTGTGAGAGCTGGACTATAAGGAAGGCTGAGCGCCGAAGAATTGATGCTTTCGAACTGTGGTGCTGGAGAAGACTCTTACGAGTCCCCTGGACTGCAAGGAGGTCAAATCAGTCCATCCTAAAGGAAATCAACCCTGAGTGCTCATTGGAAGGACAGATAATGAAGCTGAAGCTCCAATATTTTGGCCACCTAATGCGAAGAGAAAACTCCCTGGAAAAGACCCTGATGCTGGGAAAGACTGAAGGCAAAAGGAGAAGGGGACGGCAGAGGATGAGATGGCTAGATAGCATCACGGATGCAATGAATATGAACTTGAGCACACTCCGGGAGAGAGCGCAGGACAGGAAGGCCTGGCGTGCTATGGTCCATGGGGTCACGAAGAGTCGGACACGACTGAACGACTGAACAACAACAACATCAGAGCTGTTCTCTCTGTTGCAGTGCATGCGCCTACGTCCATTGTTACCGCCAACATTACATCTCCCTTCCCCGTAGGATTCAGTTTAAAGCCCTCCTGATGAAGTTCTTCATGCTGTGGCCAAACACATTCTTCCCATCCTTTGTGAGGTGCAACCCATCCCTTGTCATTCCCCCTAAAGGATCACGTTCGTAGTTTGGGTTGCACTTGGACTCAGAATTGTCACTTGAGGCACAGGTGAACTCAGTGGCACGGAGCACCTTTTATCAGCTTAGGCTGGTATACCAACTACGCCCTTATCTGGACAGAGATAGCTTAGCTACAGTTATCCATGCTCTCATACCTTCTCGTCTGGATTACTGCAATGCGTTATACGTGGGGCTGCCTTTGAAAATGGTCTGGAAACTTCAGCTGGTCCAAAATAGGGCAGCATGATTCTTAACAGGGACTGGCCAGCGAGCTCATATTATGCCGGTACTTTTCCAGCTGCACTGGCTGTCAGTCCATTTCCGTGCCCAATTCAAAGTGCTGGTATTAACATTCAAAGCCCTAAATGGCTTGCAGCCAGGTTATCTGAAGGATTGCCTCCTCCCATATGTGCCTGCCTGGATCTTAAGATCATCCTCAGGGGCTCTCCTCTGTGAGCCCTTTCCAAAGGAAGTGAGGCAGGTGGCTACTAGGAGGAGTCAAGGAGGGCCTTTTCTGCTGTGGCACCCTGGCTGTGGAATGAGCTCCCTAGTAAGTTTTGTCTGGCACCTACATTGTATTGCTTCCAGCGCCAGGTGAAGACCTTTTTATTCTCCCAGGCATTTTAGCTTTCTAGACTTTTAGCTTTGCTGTTTTAAATCTGTATTTTAAATCTTTGCATTGCTGCTAGGTTTTACACTGGTTTTATTCTGGTTGTATTGTTATATTGTGGTTTTAATGTTTTTATATTTTATATTGTTTTACTGTGTGCATGTTGCTTTTAATTTTTGTGAACCGCCCAGGGAGCTTGGCTGTTGGGCGGTATAGAAATGAAATAATTAATTAATAACAATAATGCTTCTCAGAAATGTTTTAGTCTCTCTCTGTTTTTCAAGAGCTAAATACCTTCCCAGCTAGGCACCAAAGATAGCTGGCTCTCTTAGCTGGCTCACAGAGGCTAAGGTGGGAAAGTTGTTCCCCAGTCCAATTAGTGTCCCCAACGGAAAACTTGCCTGTATGTTGTATATCTTCACGAACAGCTCATCAACATCCCACCCCCTGTCTTTCCTCTGTTCTTACATCTTGCCGGTTCTTCCTTCGGCTCATTAACCACAGCTGAGCTGACAGGCAGCTCTCACCTCCTCTGGATGTGCTGTAATAGTTTCAGGTGGTACAGCGAGGCTAACCAAGCATTCATCCCTACCTGGCTTCTCACAGGATCCAGTAGTTATTCTCTTTGGTTATGTAATGGAAGTTGTTTTGTCTGCTGACATAGAGATGATAGTGCATTTACTGACAACCACTAGAATGTTAATGTCTGCAAATTTCAAAACAGGAAAGCACCCACAATTGATGACTGGATTTATATATTATGGGAAATAATATATATGGTTAAGGGCGCAATCCTATCCAGAACTCGGAGGCGACTGCCTATCCAAAGCAGGGCAGGAGAAGCATGGAGGGGATCGTTCCCTCTACGCTCCTCCTGCCCTGCATTTTCTGCTAGACAGCGGATTGCGACTGTCTACCCGTGGGGGGCTGAGTGGGGGAGGAGGTTGCTGTACGACACGTTGGATGTGTCATACAGGCATTTCCGCCCTCCCCGCCCTGGAATGCCCCCAGACATGCACTTTTTTGGCTGCTCCGCACTCTCTTGTGACCGCGGAGGATGGGGTTTCTCCATGCTGCCTCCAAGGCAGCATGGAAGTGCGGGGGGGGGTTGGTTTTCTGGGAACCAACCTCAGAGCACGGGGTCCGAGGTCAGTTCCCGGAAAACAGGATATCCTATGGCCATCTAGCCGCTGTCTAGCGGCCATAGGATTGCTCCCTCTATTAACTAATATTATAAGAGTTAGGGAGGAAACATTGCCAAATTACAGATTTATAAAAAAAAAAGTGGTCTTTACTTGTAATGTACTGCTGTAATAACAATCGGGAGAACGTGCAACCTTTTGTGTTGCTAAGAACCTTGTGATATTTGTTGGCTTGGTTTATAAATGTGTTTATATTGTAAAATTGTTGCTAATATTCAATCCAATCATGTTTTTTTATAGTTTTGTCAGCACTGTAAATAAAAAAAATAACTGCGAAAAGAAAAGAAAGGAAGGCATGGGAAAGCAGACAGTGTTGGTCGAACTGGGTACCAGTCCACTCTGAGGTGAGTCCCATTGCTGCAGCCTGGTAAGAACCTCTTTCTTTGGCTGCCTTTTGCCAGGGCTGCACCACAGCTTTTTGTAAGACCACTGCAGCAGGAGCTCCCCACATGCACAGGGCATAGGCACTTGTGGGAGCGGGAGCTGTTTAGAGAGCAAGGCTAGAGCATTAAAAGTAAGAAAGTATGGGAAGAAGGGAATTGAGAAGTTACTTGTTAATTCTATTTCATATTTGTATTTATAAATTTATTTTGTAAAATAAATTTATAAAATACCAGCTATATCAGTGTGGAACAGTATCAGTGGAAAGTCTTTGTTAAGAGCAAGATTTTTATTAAGGAAATTGTAGAATACACCTGCATTGCCCAAGGCAACACTTCTGTATATGTATGTTGTGCAGAGCAGGATTTTATCCTTTAACTGGTACTGACAAATGAAATTTGAAATTGCTTCATCAATAACTTCATCTAGCAGCCATTTTCTAGGATGTAATGATTCCTTTAGTACAGCTGGTAGCTTTAGTACACTCTGGAAGCACCTTGAAAACAATGCAGTGATGACTCGAAGCCAACATGGATTTGTCAAGAACAAATCCTGCCAGATGAATCTGATCTCATTTTTGGATCAAGTAACCTCCCTTGTGGACTGTGGGAATGCTGTGGGCATAATATACCTCAACTTCAGCAAAGCTTTCAACAAAGTGCCCCATGATATCCCCATGAGCAAACTAGCTCAAAGTGGGCTAGATGAAACAACGATCAGTTGGATCCACAGTTGCCTACAGAATCGGACTCAAAGAGTGCTTCTCAATGGGATCTTCTCAAACTGGGGAGAGGTAACGAGCGGAGTACCACAGGGCTCAGTCCTGGGCCTAGTGCTCTTCAACATTTGTATTAATGACTTGGAGGAGGAGGTGCAAGGAATGCTGATGAAATTTGCAGATGACACAAAATTGGGTGGGTTAGCTAATACCCTGGAAGACAGAAACAAAATTCAAAGTGAAAGGCTGGTGTGCTGGGCAGAAAACAACAGAATGACATTTAATAGGGGTAAATGCCAAGTTCTGCACCTAGGAAAAAGAAACCAACTGCACAGTTACAAGATGGGGGATACTTGGCTCAACAACACTACAAGCGAGAAGGATCTTGGAATTGTTGTCGATCACAAGCTGAATGTGAGCCAACAATGTGATGTGGCTGCAAAATAGGCCAATGCTATTTTGGTCGGCGTTAATAGAAGTATAGCTTCCAAATCCCAGGAAGTACTAGTTTCCCTCTACTCAGCACTGGTTAGACCTCATCTGGAGTACTTTGTCCAGTTGTGGGCACCACACTTTAAGAAGGATGCAGACAAACTGGAGAGGATTCAGAGGAGGGCAACAAAGATGATCATGGGACTGGAAACAAAGCCCTATGAGGAAAGACGGAAAGAACTGAGCATGTTTAGCCTTGAGAAGAGAAGACTGAGGGGAGATATGACAGCGCTGTTCAAGTACTTGAAAGGTTGTCACAGAGAGGATGATCTCTTCTCGATCATCCCAGAGTGCAGGACACGGAATAATGGGCTCAAGTTATAGGAAGCCAGATTCTGGCTGAACATCAGGGAAAAATTCCTGACTGTTAGAGCAATGCGACAATGGAACCAATGACCTAGGGAGATGGTGGGCTCTCCCACACTGGAGGCATTCAAGATGAGGCTGGACAGCCACTTGTCAGGTATGCCTTGACTTGGATTCCTGCACTGAGCAGGGGGTTGGATTTGATGGTCTTATAGGCCCCTTCCAACTCTACTATGATTCTATGATCTTTGCTTGAGAGAGGGAGGACAGCACGTCCTTTGGCAATGATATTGGGATGTGCAAATGAAACAATGAGATCAGGCAGAAAGGTAAACTTTGTGATAAAATTTTCAAGATGGTGTGAGAGTTCCACCAGGTTGAATATTTCATCACTGCCAATTCTTTTTTTGTTCTGTTGGTATGATACATTTTGTACCCGTTTGAGATTCCATGGATGATCAATGACCATATGTCTATGAGAACTGTCCATTGATGCAATTGTTTATAAATGTTTATAGGCCTTCAATGTTTTTTTGTGTGACTCCAATGCAATTTCCATTTTTTTCAAAAACCTGCTTCATAATGTCAGCAAAAGGCTTCTTAGAATTCTTCCTGTTGTCATGACCGGGAGCTTGGTGCAATGTTTCATCACCCAAATAGTGGATGGTGTACAACTTTCTAGGATCTGTGCACTCCTTGAGACAGAATACATATTTCTTGAAACCATGCAGTGAATCTTTCCAGGACCCATTGGGGTACTTTAGATAGTAGTGGTTTTTCAGTACAGCTGGGGGGTTCAAATGTTTTCGATGGAAATTTGACCGCTTCGATACCCATCTGTACTGGTCAAAACGATAATCATGCTCCTGCTCTGGAACAGGGGAGGAGGAACAGTATACACACACCTCCCCACCTTTTGGCAGCACAAGTGGTAATGAAATAATTTTACTTTCATCTAGCGGCTTTTGA
The DNA here is from genome assembly GCF_057233095.1 of Heloderma suspectum. NCBI lineage: Eukaryota > Metazoa > Chordata > Lepidosauria > Squamata > Helodermatidae > Heloderma > Heloderma suspectum. Next base: position 124,770,554 of record NC_139462.1, on the reverse strand, counting down.
CACCATTGATCATGGTGTCTTACTGAATCGGCTCTGCGGGATGGGAGTTGAGGGCACTGTGCTACAGTGGTTCCGCTCCTACCTGCGGGGCTGATTCCAGAGACTGGTACTGGGGGATTCCTGTTCTACCCCATGGCTATTAAGCTGTGGCGTCCCACAGAGTTCTATTCTATCCCCCATGCTGTTCAACAGTGATATGAAGCCGTTGGTAGAGGTCATTAGGAGTTTTGGGATGGGGTGTTGATACTCAGCTCTATTTTTCCTTGACGTCGGAGTCGGCTGAGGCGGTGAAGGTGCTGGACTAGTGCCTGGGGGCTATAATGGGCAGGATGAGGGCCAATAAATTGAAGCAAAATCCTGACAAGATGGAAGCTGTGTGGATTGGTGGTTCCCAAGTCCAGGAATTGGGTAAGTGATCTGGGGGTTGCACTCCCCCAAAGGAGCAGGTGCGTAGCTTGGGAGTACTCCTAGATCCGTCCCTGTCACTGGAGCCCCAGGTGGACTCCATGGCGCGTTGTACTTGGGGCCAGCTTTGGCTGATCTGCCAGCTATGGCCTTTACTGGACAGGGATAACCTAGCCACAGTAGGACATGTGCTGGTAACTTCCCGATTAGACTACTGCAATGCACTTTACGTGGGGCTGCACTTGAAGATGACTCCAAAGTTGCAGCTAGTGCAAAATGCAGCAGCTAGACTGCTGACTGGAACACCCCATAAAAACCATATAACACCGGTTTTAAAGGAATGCACTGGCTGCCAATATGCTTCTGGTCGGAATTCAAGGTGTTGGTGATGACATTTAAAGCCTTAAAGCGGCTCAGGGCCTTGATGTTTGAGGGAGCGCCTCTCCCTATATATGCCTGCCTGAGAACTGAGATCTGTTGGAAGGGCCCTCCTCTGTGTCCCACCAGTACAAGACATACACTATGGTGTGACATGGGAGAGGGCCTTCTCTGCTGTGGCACCCCGGTTGTGGAATGCCCTCCCCTTGGAGGCCCAATTGGCGCAGACATTGGTCTCATTTCAGTGCCAAGTAAAAACATGGCTTTTTACCAAAGCCGTTGAAGGCTAAATGCATTCCCTAGCACATTGTATTAACTGTTTTAGATTTTAACTGGTTTTAGCTTGTTTAATAGTTTAGTATGTTTTTAGGTGTTTAAATTATTTATTGTTTTATATTGTTTACATTGATTTTATCTGTATGCTGCCCTGAGATCTTAATGATATAGGGCGGGATAGAAATGTTTTAAAATAAATAAATAGGTTCTCTCCTGAGAATTACTAGTACTTCTTCCATTCGAAGATCACTTCTTCTACCAGTCATATATAGGTTTGTTGGATGAATCCATACCTGTATCATGACTCTCTCTCATCGCTAAACTGGTTGGCCAGATCACACACAGTGGCAGCACCAGGAAAAAAAATCGGGGTGGTAAGAGAAGGGGGCAAAGTATATTTCTATGTCGGTGAGCTGTATCCCATATGTGAAGATCTCTGAAAAAATAATAACAGTACCTTTCACACTAAAACCGCCATCCTAAACATATTCTTCTGGAAATAAATTTGAAAACATTACTATGGGCCTACCACACAGAGGAGAAAATTAATTTTAATTTTGAAAAATATTACTTTATGGGTAGATTTCTTATTTCTAACTCTGAGTCATCCCATTGTTGTTTATTCATTCAGTCGTTTCCGACTCTTCGTGACTTCATGGACCAGCCCACGCCAGAGCTTCCTGTCGGCCGTTGCCACCCCCAGCTCCCCCAAGGTCAGGTCTGTCACCTCCAGAATATCATCCATCCATCTTGCCCTTGGTCGGCCCCTCTTCCTTTTGCCTTCCACTTTCCCTAGCATCAGCATCTTCTCCAGGGTATCCTGTCTTCTCATTATGTGGCCAAAGTACTTCAGTTTTGCCTTTAATATCATTCCCTCAAGTGAGCAGTCTGGCTTTATTTCCTGGAGTATGGACTGGTTTGATCTTCTTGCAGTCCAAGGCACTCTCAGAATTTTCCTCCAACACCACAGTTCAAAAGCATCTATCTTCCTTTGCTCAGTCTTCCTTATGGTCCAGCTCTCGCAGCCATAGGTTACTATGGGGAATACCATTGCTTTAACTATGCGGACCTTTGTTGTCAGTGTGATGTCTCTGCACTTAACTATTTTATCAAGATTTGTCATTGCTCTCCTCCCAAAAAGTAAACATCTTCTGATTTCCTGGCTGCAGTCAGCGTCTGCAGTAATCTTTGCGCCTAGAAAGACAAAGTCTGTCACTGCCTCCACGTTTTCTCCCTCTATTTGCCAGTTATCAATCAAGCTGATTGCCATAATCTTGGTTTTTTTGAGGTTTAACTGCAACCCAGCTTTTGCACTTTCTTCTTTCACCTTCATCATAAGGTTCCTCAGCTCCTCCTCACTTTCAGCCATCAAAGTGGTATCATCTGCATATCTGGGATTGTTAATGTTTCTTCCAGCGATTTTAACTCCAGCCTTGGATTCATCAAGCCCAGCACATCGCATGATGTGTTCTGTGTACAGGTTGAATAGGTAGGGTGAGAGTATACAACCCTGCCATACTCCTTTCCCCATACCACCAAAAACTTGCCACAATTTGTTATGATCCACACAGTCAAAGGCTTTAGAATAGTCAATAAAACAGAAATAGATGAGTCATCCCATAAAAGAGTAAGTTCAGGCAGGCTGGCAATAAGCAACATTAGCAAGAGGAAACCAGATTACGTTTTTGTGAAAGTTTCCTTAAACATATTCTGGGTGCTGCTCTTTAGTTATTCTTTCTACACACATTCTTTTCAAAGAAAAAAACTTTTGCCAAGGGAAAAGGCACAGACAGCCCAGAGGTCAGCAAAGTTGGATGTAAGAGCATGCATGCAAGCCTATATTTCCCTAGGGCATTCTGGATCCTCCTACGGTTAGTTAGCACGCTCAGTTTCCCGATAGGCGTTCCGGATCCTCCTATCAGCAGGTAGAAGTCTACGTTTCCCTATGGGCATTCAAGAGCTTCATATGGGCAGGTAGAAGGCTATGTTTCCCTATGGGCAATTCAGGATCGTCCCATACTCACTTAGAAGCCTATGTTTTTGTCTGGGCATTCTGGACCCTCCTATGGTCAATAAGAAGCCTATGTTAACCTCTGGGCGTTCCGGATGCTCCTATTGTCAGTTAGCAGGCTCTGTTTCCCTATGGGCATTCAGGATCCTCCTATGGGCAGGAAGAACCCTGTGTTTCCATATAGGCATTCAGGATCCTCCTATGGCCAGTGAGAAGCCTATGTGTCACTATGGGCATTCAGGATCCTCCTATGGCCAGGTAGAATCCTGTGTTTCCCTATGGGCATTCACGATCCTCCTATTAGCAGGAATCTTATGTTTCCCTAAGGGCATTCTGCATATCCCCTATGGTCAGTTAGAATCCTTTGTTTCCCTATGGCTATTCCCGATCCTCCTATGGTCAGGGAGAAGCCTTCATTTCCCTATGGCCATTCTGGATCCTCCTATCAGCAGCACCTACAATCCTATGTTTCCTTTTGGATCCTCCTATGGTCAGTTACAAAGCGATGTTTCCCTATGGGCATTCAGAATCCTCCTGTGGCCAGGTAGAATCCTGTTTTTCCCTGTGGTCATTCAGAAACCTGCTATGCTCAGTGAGAAGCCTATGTTTCCCTATGGGCATTCAGGATCCTCCCATAGGCAGGAAGAATCCTATGTTTCCCTATGGGCATTCACGATCCTCCTTCCTCCTTCCTTCTATCATCAGTGAGAATCCTATGTGTCCCTATGGGCATTTAGGATCCTCCTATCAGCAGGTAGTAGGCTATGTGTCCCTATGGGCATTCAGGATACTCCTATGGTTAGTTAGAAGGCTATTCTTCCCCATGGGCTTTCTGGCTCCTCCTATGGGCAAGGAGAATCCTATGTTTCCCTCTGGGCATTCCAGATATCCCCTAAAGTCAGTCAGAATCCTTTGTTCCCCTATGGGCATTTCAGATTCTTCTATGAGCAGGTAGAAGCCTCTGTTTCCCTGCGGGCATTCAGGATCCTCCTATCATCAGTGAGAATCCTATGTGTCCCTACGGGCATTCAGGATCCTCCTATCAGCAGGTAGTAGGCCATGTTTCCCTCTGGGCATTCCTGATATCCCCTAAGGTCAGTTAGAATCCTTTGCTTCCCTCTGGGCATTTCAGATCCTCCTATGGGCAGGGAGAATCCACCGTTTCCCTATGGGCATTCAGGATCCTCCAATGGTCATTTAGAAGCCTATGTTTCCCTATGGGTATTCCGGATCCTTCTATTGTCAGTTAGAAGCCTATTTTCCCTATGCGAATTCAGGATTCTGCTATGGTCAGTGAGAATCCTGTGTTTCCCTATGGGGATTCTCGATCCTCCTATGGTCAGGTAGAAACCTATGTTTTCCCATAGGCATTCAGGGTCCCCCTATGGTCAGTGAGCATCCTATGTTTCCCTACGGGCATTTAGGATCCTCTTATGGGAAGGTAGAATCCTGTGTTTCCCTATAGGCATTCCAGATCCTCCTATTGTCGGGAAAAAGTAACCTTCTAACTAAGCTCTTTCAGATCCTACGATGGGCAGGTAGAATCCTATGTTTCCCTGTGGCCATTCTGGATCCTCCTATGGTCAGGGAGAACCCTGTGCTTCCCTATGGGCATTCTGGTTCCTCCTTTGGTTAGTTAGCAGCCTATGTTTCCCTCTAGGCATTCCGGGTCTTCCTCTGGTCAGTTAGAATCCTATGTTTCCCTATGGGCATTCAGGATTCTGCCATGGGCAGGTAGAATCCTGTGTTTCCCTATGGGCATTCACGATCCTCGTATTAGCAGGTAGAATCCTATGTTTCCCTGTGGGCATTCAGAATCCTCCCATAAACAGAAACAATCCTATGTTTCCCTATGGGCATTCAGGATCCTCCTATGGTTAGTTAGAATCCTGTGTTTCCCCATGGTCATTTAGAAACCTGCTATGCTCAGTGAGAAGCCTTTGTTTCCCTATGGGCATTCAAGATCCACCTATGTGAAGGTAGAATCCTGTGTTTCCCTATGGGCATTCACGATCTTCCAAAGGGCAGATTGGAACCATTGAATCTGAACCACTGAACCTATAGCTAGTTAGAAGACTCTGTTTCCCTATGGGCATTTAGGATCCTCCTAGAATCAATGAGAAGCCTATGTTTCCTGATGGAAATTCAGGATCCTGCAATGATCAGTGAGAACCCTGTGTTTCCGTACGGGCATTCCGGTTCCTCCTATGGTTAGTTAGCAGCCTATGTTTCCCTATGGGCCGTCTGGGTCCTCCTATGGGCAGGAAGAACTGTATGTTTCCATATGGGCATTCAGGTTCCATCTATGGTCAATGAGAAGCCTATGTGTCCCTATGGGCATTCAGGATCCTCCAATGGCCAGGTAGAATCCTGTGTTTCCCTATGGGCATTTAGGATCGTCCTATGGTCAGTTAGAAACCTATGTTTCCCTATGGGCATTCATGATCCTCCTATGCTCACTGTGAAGCCTATGTTTCCCTCTGGGCAATGAGGATCCTCCTATGGTCAGTTAGTAGCCTATATTTCCATATGGGCATTCAGGATCCTCATATGGTCAGTTAGAATCCTTTGTTTACCTATGGCCATTCAGGAGTCTCCCCTCAGTACGTAGAATGCTATATTTCCTTATCGGCATTCACGATTTTCCTATGGTCAGTTTGAAGGCTCTGTTTCCCTATGGCCATTCCAGATCCTCCTATGGTCAGTGAGAAGCCTATGTTTGCCTATGGGCATTCAGGATCCTGCTATTGTCAGTGAGAATCCTGTGTTTACCTATGGGCAGCCCGGTTCCTCCAATGTTCAGTTAGAAACCTATGTTCCCCTATGGGCATTCTGGATATCGCCTAAGGTCAGTTAGAATCCTTTGCTTCCCTATGGTTATTTCAGATCCTCCTATGGGCAAGGAGAATTCTTCATTTCCCTATGGGCATTCAGGATCCTCCAGTGGTCAGTTAGAAGCCTACATTTCCCTATGGGCATTCTGGATGCTTCTATGGTCAGTTAGAAGCCTATGTGTCCCTATGGCCATTCAGGATCCTTCTATCAGCAGGTAGAATCCTATGTTTCCCTCTGGTTATTCAGGATCCTCCTATGGGCAGGTATAATCCTCTGTCTTCCTATGGGCATTCCAGATCCTCCTGTGGTCAGTGAGAAGCCTGTGTTTGCCTATGGGCATTCAGGATTGTCCTATGGTCAGTTAGGAGGCTTTGTTTCCCTATGGGGATTCCGGATGCTCGTATGGACAGGTAGAATCCTGTGTTTCCCTATGGGCATTCAGGTCAGTGAGAATCCTATGTTTTCCTATGGGCATCCAGGATCCTCTGATGGGCTGGTAAAATCCTGTGTTTCCCTATGGGCATTCAGGATCCTCCTATGGTCAGTTAGGATCCTATCTGTGCCTATGGGCATTCAGGATCCTCCTATACGCTGGTAGAAGGCTACATTTTCCTATGGGCATTACGGATCCTCCTACGGTCGGTTAGAAGCCTGTGTTTCCCTGTGGGCATTCAGGATCATCCTATGGTCAGTTAGATGGTGTCAAGAATGGGTTAATAGAGTAAAGCTTTTTGAGGGCCATTGGGATAGTCACATATACCACAGCACCTGGAGGTTGATGAGTTTTGGCCATTTTTCAGCCTGGCAGCTCAAGGCCATGAGTTGCTCTGCCTAATTAGGAAAGTGATAACAGCCCTGCCTGGTGGGAAGATGCAACCTCCTTGGGAGGGTGGGATGGGGTGACCTGAGACTGAATTTGGATTGGGTGCTCCAAATCTTCCTGAAGTTGCTAGGGCTAGACAATAACAGGAAAGTGAAGGAAGGGGCGGGTGTCTCTTCTGGCCCTGATGGTACTAGGGTGTGCTGCTGGTCGATGGCTATCCTGAGAGGCCCATACTTTGGTATGTATAGGATAGACTAGCTAGCTTTATTGTTTTACTCTTGGGAGTGTGCGCCTTGAGGTTTGGCATTTTTGGTTTCGTTTAGAGTTTTGTACTTGTTTGACTTTGCTTGTAATTTCCTGTACAACCTACCACCTCTCCCCTATTCCTTTCCCTTTCCCTTTTTAATAAACTTTTATCCAACCTTCAGTTGGTGTGGTCTATCTGAATAACTTCAGTACTAAACACAGTGCCTATTGGCCTGGGTGAGAGCTACTGGGTTACTTTGGGGAAATTTGTGGCCAAGTTAGGCCTGTCCTATCTTGCAGGGTTGTTGGGGTGAAACCAACCAACCTTCACAGACGGCTCTATTTCCCTATGGGCATTCTGGATCCTCCTATGGTCAGTTAGAAGCCTATGGTTCTCTATGGTCATTCAGGGTCCTCCTATGGTCAGTTAGAATGCTATGTTTCCCTAAGGGCATTCAGGATCTTCCTATGGGCAGTTAGTGTCAGGAGCGCCCTAGCGGCCTCTTTCAGTAGACTCCAATAGCCAACTCAAGACACAGATGAAAGGATTCTTTTCAAGGCTTTAATCCTTTTACAACTTAGTAACTCTTTCAGATGCTAATCACCAGCGGCTAAGCAAGGAACAGCAGAGTAGCCTGTGCTCCGAGTAGGCAGTTGATCCCCGTTTGAAGGAGAGTGACTTGAAGACCCTGAACTTATGGGCTAGGGAGAGGTCCTCCCTCTTTCCCTTGGGTCAACGGGAGGCAGCCGTTGCTTGCGCGCCAAAAGAGCGCTACACCTCCTTTCCGCGCCCTCCATCGCTTGTTGCTCCCTGCGTCTGCGTCGAGCGTCTAGCAAGCCCCATTCCCGCACTTTCTCACTGCTACGATCACTATCTATCTCAGGAATGCCAGCAGGAGGAATCTCTGCCAGCTGCTGTGCCTGTGTGGGATGAGCTGGCTCCTCTCCCACGAATTGCTGATCCTCCTCAGAATCAGAACTGCTCTGGGGTTCTATCAGTTCCGTTTCCACCCTGACAGTTAGAGTCCTATGTGCCCGTATGGGCATTCAGGATCCTCCTATGTGCAGTTACAATCCTCTGTTTCCCTATGGCCATTCTGGATCCTCCTATGGTCAGTTAGGAGCTTATCTGTGTCTATGCGCATTCAGGATCCTCCTATGGTCTGGTAGAAGGTTATGTTTCCCTACGGGCATTCTGGATCCTCCTATAGTCAGTGAGAATCCTCTATTTCCCTGTGGGCATTCAGTATCTTCCTATAGGCAGGTAGAATCCTATGTTTCCCTATGGGCATTCATGGTTTCCCTATGGTCAAGTACTGTCGTTTGTTTTAGTATGTCTACTTCCTGGTTCCTCCTAGGAAGCACAACACAATGAGGCTGAATCCTGCAGTTCTTTCGCATCGTTACATCCCTTCTCTTTTGAGAAGGGAAGAATTAAAATAAATATAAATGGGAACTGTTATGTATTGTGCTAATCAGGGTAAAGAAGACACACACACCAGCTTGCGGGGTGAGCTAACAATGAACTTTACTCCTCCCAGTAGGCAAATATACATAAAGGGCACTGCCATCTGGTAGTGAATGAACTACAATACCTTTACATACATTACATCCCCCCCTTTTTGACTTAGTTGGTTATGTAATCCTTCCAGATTTTTGGTTTCAGTTTCCTGCCATATCTGGAATAACTTGCTTGCTGTTCTGCTTTTACTGTGTTAGCGTCCTCTTTGCTTTTGTTGCAATCAAAAGGTTCAGTTCCAATACCTCTTCCTTCTCTTGTGAATTTGACTCCTGGTCTGTTTCTGTTTTTGAAACAGAAACAGACCAGGTTGCTGGTTGCTTTGGTTTGTTGCATCTTCATCATGCATGCCTTGTTTTGTCCAGCATAAATTCTTTCTGTTTCATCTATATTCTTTTCCATTCTCTGTGCTTACTAGATATGATCTGGGTGTTTCTGCTTTGCCTGTCACTGTTACAGGTATCCAGTGTCCTTCGTTTTGTTGCATCCTTACTCGTTGTCCCTCTTGTAATCGTTTAAGGTGTCTCTTAGAATCAAAGATTAGTAGGGCTGGAAGGGGTCTATAAGACCATCGAGTCCAACCCCCTGCTCAATGCAGGAATGTAAGTCAAAGCATCCCTGACAGATGGCTGTCCAGCTTCATCTTGAATGCCTCCAGTATGGGAGAGCCCACTACCTCCCTAGGTAATTGGTTCCATTGTCGTATCGCTCTAACAGTCAGGACGTTTTCCCTGATGTTCAGCTCGAATCTGGCTTCCTGTAACTTGAGCCCATTATTTTGTGTCCTGCACTTTGGGATGATCAAGAAGAGATCCTGGCCTTCCTCTCTGTGACAACCTTTCAAGTACTTGAAGAGCACTATCCTATCTCTCCTCAGTCTTCGCTTCTCAAGGTTAAACATGCCCAGTTCTTTCAGTCTCTCCTCATAGGGCTGTTTCCAGTCCCCTGATCATCTTTGTTGCCCTCCTCTGAACCCTCTCCAGTTTGTCTGCATCCTTCTTCAAGTGCGGTGCCCAGGACTGGACACACTACTCCAGATGAGGCCTAACCAGTGCTGAGTAGAGGGGAACTAGTACTTCACATGACTTGGAAGCTATACATCTATTAATGCAGCGCAAAATTGCATTTGCCTTTTTTGCAGCCACATCACGTTGTTGGCTCACATTCAGCTTGTGATCGACAACAATTCCAAGATCCTTCTCGCTTGTAGTGTTGTTGAGCCAAGTATCCATCTTGTAACTGTGCATTTAGTTTCTTTTTCCTAGGTGCAGAACTTGGCATTTATGTTTATCCCTGTTAAATGTCATTCTGTTGTTTTCTGCCCAGCATTCCAGCCTATCAAGATCAAGATATCCAGCCTATCAAGATCATTTTGAATTCTGTTTCTGTCTTCCAGGGCATTAGCTATCCCGCCCAATTTTGTGTCATCTGCAAATGTGATCAGCATTCCCTGCACCTCCTCATCCAAGTCATTAATACAAATGTTGACAAGCACTAGGCCCAGGACTGAGCCCTGCAGTACCCCGCTCGTTCCCTCTCCCCAGTTTGAGAAGATCCCATTGATAAGCACTCTTTGAATCCGACTCTGTAGCCAACTGTGGATCCACCTCATCATTGTTTCATCTAGCCCACTTTGAGCTAGTTTGCTCATCAGGAGATCATGGGGCACTTTGTCGAAAGCTTTGCTGAAGTCGGGGTATATTATGTCCACAGCATTGCCATAGTCCACAAGGGAGGTTACCTGATCTAAAAATGAGATCAGAATAGTCTGGCAGGATTTGTTCTTGACAAATCCACATTGGCTTCAAGTAATCAGTGCATGGTTTTCAAGGTGTTTACAAACTGATTGCTTTATAATGTGCTCCAGAATTTTCCCAGGGATTGATGTCAGACAGACTGGTATGTAGTTCCCTGGTTCCTCCATTGTGGTGCATGAGCCTTCATCCATTGTTACCCCCAACTTTACATCTCCCTCCCCTGTAGGATTCAGTTTAAAGCCCTCCTGATGGAAGTTCTTCATGCTGTGGCCAAACACATTCTTCCCAGCCTTTGTGAGGTGCAACCCATCCCATGCCAACAGTCCATCTCCCAGGTAGTATAGCCTGTGGCCCCAAAATTGAAATCTCTCATGTCGGCACCACCTTTGTAGCCAGTCATTCACCCAGAGTATTTTTCTTTCCCTTTCTATCCCTCTTTTAACTACTGGAAGGATGGATGAGAAAACTGTCTGGGTCCCAAAGCTCTTGAATTTCCTTCCCAAAGCTTCCAAGTCTGACGTGATTTCTTCGTAGCTCTGCTTGGCGGTATTTGTTCCCACATGGATGGGAAGAAAGGGATACCTGTCAGTGGGCTTTATGAGTGTAGGCAACCCTTCAGTCACGTCTCTAACCCATCCTCCTAGGAGACAGCATACGTGGTGAGTCCATGGGTCTTCACGACATACTTGGGTTTCGATCCCACGCAGCAAGGAGTCTCCCGCTACTACTACTCTTCTTGTTGTAGGCCTTGGTTTCATTGCCTCTGCTTGACTGACCTCAGCCTCTTGCTCACTCTCATGCAGGTTCCCCTGTAATTCTTCCTCTGCAGGCTGTCCTCCAGTCTCATCCTCAAGTACCTTGAAACGGTTCCATAGCTCCACCGCTTCCACTGGTGTAGAGTGGCTTCTAGTTCTTCTGCTCCTATCACCCTTGTCCAAGGAGTATCCTCAGCATTTTCTGCTTCTGCCTCAGCTTGCTGTTGCTCTTCTAGCTTCTGCTCTTCACTTTGCTGCTGCAGTTCCACTGTTCTGTCCACGAACTCTTCGTGTTCTCTTATTCCCTGGAGGGTCGACAGTCGCCGCTCCAGTCCACTTACTTTTTCTTCCAGCAGCGTGATCAACTTGCACTTGTTGCACATGTAGACCATGTTGGTCTCAGGCTAGGGATGTAGGAAAGTGATTTACCTTTTGCGGATTATGTTTATGGGGGGGGGAGGCGTTCTGTTCCTCCCCCTGGAATCCTGGCCGGGGGGGAGGCGCTCCATTTCTCCCCCTGGAATCCTCGAATGGCCAGCTGTGCTCCGCGGCAGCTCCGCGGAGCAGCCAGCCAGGCCCAGCCCGGCCAGGCCAGAGCCGTCCGCAGCTGGATTTCCAGCCACAGAGGGCTCTGGGTAAAACAAAAACCAAAAAAACCCCGCGTACGCAAATGGCAGCGGCTACGGCCGCCGCCATTTGCGTTCCTTCTTTTTGGCCGTCTTAATCTACGTAAATATTTACGTAGACTATGACGGCGAAAATAAAGGGGAATGCAAATAGCGTAGTGGGCGCTATTTGCGTCCCTTTTTCATTCACCGTTTTAGCCTACGTAAATCTTTATGTAGGCTAAAACGGCGAATCAAAAGGGGACGCAAATAGCGCCCGCTATGCTATTTGCGTTCCCCTTTATTTTCGCCGTCATAGTCTACGTAAATATTTACGTAGATTAAGACGGTAAAAAGAAGGAACGCAAATGGCAGCCGTAGCCGCCGCCATTTGCATACGTTTTTTTTTTTAAACCCACCCCCAACCATGATAGGCTAAGTAAAGATTTACGTAGCCTATAACGTCTTTTTTTTTTTTTTAAACCTAGCCATGATAGGCTACGTAAATCTTTACGTAGCCTATCACGTCTTTTTTTTTGTTTTATTTTTAACACAAGCCTGGAAATGGTGGCGGCGGCAGCCGGTCAGAAGACCGGCTGCCGCCAGCAGAAGATCCGCCCCAGGTGAGTCTCGTCCCGGGGGGATCCGCGGGGGGGGGGGGTGGGGGGGCGGCAGGCCGTTACTCAGGCTTCTGCTTCTCGATTCTTTGCAGGATTAAGATCAGCTCCTTTACACGGGTGGATGGGCGGGCATGTGCTTTGAACTGGGGAATTCCTTTCTTGGAAAGTTCTATATGTATCATTTTATAGCCATTGGATAGTGCTGTGGTTATAGTGCAATTCCATCTGTACACACAGTCAATATATCAGATTAACATTCCTTATCGGGTTATCTCCAGTGTTTTAAAAAGTGGGATAAAGGTCAGAAAGCGCAGGAGATGCCCTGGAAGTTGACAACTTTGTGTAAAAGACCCGTAAACTTCCGTGAGTGACCAATCACGAGCTTGCAATAAAAGCCTTGTGTAGAAATGCTCACAGACAAACAGTAGCATTTTGCCCTTCTTGAAGATAGGGACAACACTAGCTCTCCAGTCATCTGGCACTTCCCCCGTCCTCCATGATTTCTCCAAGAGAATAGACAGCGGTTCTGAGAGTTCTTCTGCCACTTCTTTTATGACTCTAGGATGCAGTTCATCTGGCCCTGGAGATTTGAACTCATTCAAAGTAATTAGGTGTTCCTTGACCATATGCCTATTGATCTCAGGCTGCAATCCTGCCCCTTCAGCCTGTATTTCGCCTTTGCCAGGGGGGTCATAGACCCTCTTTTGGGAGAAGACTGAGCCAAAGTAGGAATTGAGCACCTCTGCCTTTTTTTTTTGTCATCTGTTTTCATTTTGCCATCCTTATTTAATAGCTGAACCACCATTTCTTTCCTCTGTCTTTTACTATGCACGTAGCTGAAGAAAGCCTTTTTGTTGCTTTTAGCATCCCTCGCTAACCTCAGCTCGTTCTCAGCTTGAGCCTTCCTGATGCCATCCCTACAATTCTGTGCTACCTGCCTGTACTCTTGCTTTGTAGCTTGACCTTCCTTCCACTTCCTATATGTGTAGGGATGTACGAAACCCCACTTACCTGGCTCTGCCGGGTTCTGCTGGGGGGGAGAGGCGCTCCGTCCCTCCCCCTGGAATCCTGGCCAGCCGGCTCCGCTCCGCGGGGATTCAGCAGAGCCGCTGTCTGGCTCCGCCAGCAGCCAGACATCCGGCTGCTGGCTAGCAGGGACGCAAATGGCGGCGGCTATAGCCACCGCCGTTTGCATCCCTGAATTCAGCCGTGATAGGCTACGTCGAGACTTACGTAGCCTATCACGTCTGGGTTAAAAACAAAAACAAAAAACGCGTACGCAAATGGGGGCGGCTATGGACTACGCTATTTGCGTTGCCCTTATTTTCGCCGTAGTCTACGTAAAGATTTACGTAGACTACAGCGACCAAATAAGGAACGCGAATGGCGGCTCCCTATGGGGGCCGCCATTTGCGTACGCGCTTTTTTTTTTCTTTAAGTCACCCGTGATAGGCTACGTGACGATTAACGTAGCCTATCACGGCTGACTTTGCAGATCTAGCCATGATAGGCTACGTAAATCGTCACGTAGCCATCACGGGGGCGTTTTGTTTTTTTTTAACTTTTTATTTTGCGGCCGGGCGAGGTGAGGCGCCTCCCCCCCGGCCTGAATTTCGGCTGGTCGAGGCGGGAAGCCTCCCCCCCGGCCTGAATTTCGGCCGGGTGAGGAGGGAAGCCTCCCCCCCGGCCTTAACTTCGGGGGGAGCAGCGAAGCACCTCCCCCCCACTGCGAAGCAAGCTGCGAGACCAGGTAAGTGACTTTCGTGCACCCCTATCTTGGACTCCTTTTCTCATTAGAGTCGCTTGCCATGGGACCTTACTTATCATGGTTTTGAGTTTACTAAAATCGGCGTTCCTAAAATCCAGGGTACACGTTTGGCTACGCTCGGCTTTTGCTTCCTTTAGAACCAAGAACTCAAGTATTGCATGGTCACTTTCCCCCAGAGTTCCTGCAACTGCTACTTTATCCACTAAGTCATCTCCGTTGGTTATAGGGATGGCGGAGAATTCCACCACGGATTTCAGTGAGGCCAAATGCACTGGCATTCGGCCCCCGAAACCCGTGGTGGAACGGCCCCCTGCCCCTCCGCGGAATCTCCCCCGGGACAAAGCTTACCTGGGGTGGATGTTCCGGCGGCAGCAGCTGGTCTCTCGGCCGGCTGCTGCAGACTCAAATGGCGGCCACCACTCCATTTGCGTAGCTGCCTTTGCCGTGATAGGCTATGTAAATACTTACGTAGCCTATCACAGCAAGCAAAAAAAACACACCACGTACGCAAATGGCGGCGGCTATGGCAGCCGCCATTTGCATTCCTTTTTTTGTTGTTTTAGCCTATGTAAATATTTATGTAAGCTGTTACGGCGAAAAAAAAGGGAATGCAAATAGCGCAGTGGGCGCTATTTGCGTTCCTTTTTTTCCCTGCTGTAATAGCTTACGTAAATATTTACGTAGGCTAAAACGGCGAAAAAAAGGGAACGCATATGATGGCCACCATAGCTGCCACCATTTGCGTACACGGTTTTTTTTCCCCAGAAGGCTGCCCAGCGGCTGGATGTCAGGCTGCGGGCGGCCCTGGCTGGCGGCTCTGCAGAATCCCCACGGAGCCGGCCGTATTAGGATTTTGGGGGGAGGTGCGGAGCGCCTCCCCCCCACCGCGAATCACCCCATCGAAAAGGTAAGTGACTTTCGTATATCCCTAGCTGGTTAGGATCAAGTCAAGGATAGCCGATCCTCTGGTTCCTTCCTCCACTTTCTGTAGGAGGAAATTATCAGCAACACAAGTCAGGAATCTCTTGGAGGGGCCATGTTTTGCAGAATTTGACTCCCAACAAATATTGGGGAAATTAAAGTCCATGCTGGTGATGTTTCTCCTACAATAGTATTCCTGTAGGAAGCTCAAATATATGTCTTGGTTGCTCTGGTGTGTCTTTTTAAGCATATTTTTCATGATTAGCACATATTTTTTAGCTAGTCTATTTGCTTCTGGAAAATATGGGCTGATTCATGTATGTTTGAATCCTCATTCTTTAGCAAATGTTGCAAATTCAGCTGAGCTGTACTGAGGACCATTACCTGAAACTATTTCCTCACATATGTCATGCCATGCCATGATGGACTTCTTGTGGCTTATGACTGTGGCTGCTGTTGTGTCTTTTTAACTGTACAATTTCTGGATATCCGCTATAATAGTCAACCATGAGTAGATAATTTTTCTGTTCAAATGTGAACAAATCTGTTCCTAATTTTTGCCATGGTGTTTTTGGAAGCTCTTTAGTTATCATTGGTTCTCCTTTGTTGGATCTCTGATATTTCAGTCAGGTTGAGCACTTTGCAATTATGTCCTCCATTTGTGAACACATCCCAGGCCAATATAGTATATCCCTGGCTCTTTTCTTACATAACACAGTACCAAAGTGTCCCATGTGTATTTTCTGCAGCATTGTTGGCTGTAGCTTTTGTGGAATTACTAATCTTTCTCTGTAAATAATAATAATAATAATCATTTATATCCCGCCTTTTCCCCAATACTGGGACTCAAGGCGGCCTTACAACATTAAAACTGCTACAATTAAAATCTATAAATAGAAATATAAATACAACTGTATACAAGTTAAAAATGTAATTAAATCATCAATATTAAAATTGTAAAGATATTAAAACATTAAAGGACAACCAGAACAACAAAAATGGTATCCATACGTCGCATTTTCCCAGGTCCAGAGTAGTTATTCCCCAAAGGCCTGCTGGAACAAAAAAGTTTTTGCAAGCCTGCGAAAACATATCAAGGAGGGTGCCACTCTCGCCTCCCTGGGAAGGGAGTTCCAGAGCCTTGGGGCAGCCACCGAGAAGGCCCTCTCCCACGTTCCCACCAGGCGTGCCTGTGATGATGGTGGGATGGCGAGAAGGGCTTCCCCTGAAGATCTCAGGGCACGAGTAGGCTCATAAGGGAGAATACGGTCTTTCAGATAGCCTGGACCCGAGCCATGTAGGGCTTGATAGGACATAACCAGCACTTTGAATTGTGCCCGGAAACAGACTGGGAGCCAATGAAGCTGTTTTAACAGGGGAGTTGTATGTTCCCTGTAACCAGCCCCAGTCAGCAGTCTGGCCATAGTTCTTTGAACCAGCTGAAGTTTACGAACACTCTTCTGAGGCAGCCCCACATAGAGCGCGTTAATCCAACCGGGATGTAACTAAGGCATGTGTCACTGTGGCCAAGTGAACACTAATCTTTGTTCAGTGGTGAGGTCTTCTTTGATTGCCTAGTATTCTGCTACTTCCTTTGGAACCTCTGTTATTTTGGGCCATCCCCTGTTTATAATATTTATGAGTTCCTACATATTTTCATCTCTTTGTACCTCATCTCTGATTTCTTCTAGTATTTTGTCTGTAGCTGGAAGATTCTGAATTACCATGTGTACTTGTTCGTCCAAATCTGTTTCCTTCTTCTCGTTGCAGGTAGGGATGCTGGAGAACTTCGAGATGGACTAAAATGAGCTTGGATTTCTAAGAATCCGACCTGCGGGATCTGCTGCGGAGCAACCCCCTCAGGCAGCGCAGAGTCTGTGGACTTCCGGATGATTTTTTTACTTTCCCAAAATTTATGCATATAAATTCGTAGGAAAATACATAAGTTCCTGCTGAGGACACGTTGAATGGAATCGGGACAATAAGGTAAATTATGTAAATACTTACATAATTATTTGTGTATTTTTCCGCACGATGAAAAAAAAATTCACATCCATCCGTGGGTGGACAACAGAACAAAAGGCACCTGACAATCTGCGAAACACAGATGGAACAGATTTTACATAGTACATCCCTGGATGGAGGTGAGTGGCATGGTTCTGGACAGGGTATCCGCTACTGGTCCTTCTTTGCCTGGTTTGTAGATGATTTTGAGATTATATTTTTGTTGTCTCAGGATCACTCTTTGTAGTCTGGCTGGTGCTTGTGCTAGTGATTTTCTCATGATGTTCTCTACTGGTTTGTGATCACTTTCCACAGTTACAGTTCTGCCATAAACGTACTGGTGAAATTTTTCACATCCCACAACTATGGGAAAGATTTCTTTCTCTATTTGTGCATAGTTGCATTGTGTGGCAGTCACTGAGCATGATGCATGTGCCACTGGCTTCCCTTGTAGCAAAACTGCTCCAACTCCATGTTGAGAGGCATCCACCTGTACTGAGACTTCCTTGTTTGTGTCAAAATACTTGAGGATTGGTGATGAGTTTTTTCATCTGTTGGTACACCATTTCATAGCTGTCACCCCATGACCGTGTTGCATTCTTCTTTAATAGTTCTCTCAGTGTAGCTGATATTTCTACTAGTCCTGGTGAGAACTTGGCCAAATAGATAAACATCCCCATCACTGTTTCCAGTTCAGCTTTGTTGCGAGGGCTTTCCAGTTGCTGTACTGCTGCAATCTTCTCAAGGTTTCATTTCAAATCATCTTTGGTCAGAATATGTCCATAATATCTACACTGTCCACTCTAATTTGCATCTTGTGTGGATTCAGTTTTAGGTTCCTCTCTCTGCTAGGGATGTACGAACATCACTTACCTGGTCTCGCAGCTTGCTTCGCGGTGGGGGGGAGGCGCTTCGCTTCTCCCCCCGAAGTTCAGGCCGGGGGGGGGGAGGCTTCCCGCCTCGCCCGGCCGAAATTCAGGCCGGGGAGAAGCGCCCCGTCTCCCCGGCCGCGAACTTCAAAAGAAAAGTAAAAAAAAAAAAAAAAAAGCACCGTGATACGCTACGTAACAATTTACGTAGCCTACGTAACAACGCAAATAGCGTTGCCCTTATTTTCACCGTAGTCTACGTAAATCTTTACGTAGACTACCCGTGCCCAAATAAGGAACACAAATGGCGGCGCCCATGGGCTCCGCCATTTGCGTACACGCTTTTTTTTTCTTTTTTCCCCAAAGTCATCCGTGATAGGCTACGTAAAGATTTACGTAGCCTATCACGGCTGACTTTGAAAATCTAGCCATGATAGGCTACGTAAATCTTTACGTAGCCTATCACTTTTTTTTTTTTTTACTTTACTGGGAAATGGTGGTGGCAGCAGCCAGTCGGAAGACCGGCCACCACCGCAACGCTGCCGGGACCCGCCGCAGCAAGGGACATTCGTGCAAGGTAAGTCCCATCCCGGGGGGGGCGGAGAATTTCCCCACCAGTTTCAGGGGGCCGAATGCATTGGCATTCGGCCTCCGGGAGATTCGTGGAGAAATTCTCCGACATTCCTAGTTTCCTCCGTGAAAAGAGTTAAAGCGGCAAGAAGAGGAGCAAGATCAATAAAAGATAAGGGAAGACTCAGGGCATCTCTACACCTCCAGTTTATTGCACATTCATGATTGGCCACTCACTGAATTGTGCAGGTCCATTACATGACGTCGTCATCATCCAGTCATTATCCCACTGTTTCTACCCAACTATACCGTGTTTTCCTCAGACGGAAAAAATGTGGTATTTTTCCAAATATGCACAAATGGGTGCTGTGACCTCCCTGTGTATTTCCCCCCTAGCGCAAATGAACCACTCTGTGTTGGTGGCTGTGGCGGTTGTTTTGGGTTGTTGGGGGTGCGGTCATGATGGCAAAGGTGGTGACAACAGGCTGTGGGGCGTGTCGCCTTCCCGTGCCTGCACCACTTTGGGTCCTTGCCATTTTTGGACTGCAGCGTTCTGAACAAGGCAGCAGGTCGGCAGAGCAGCAGAGCAGCGTGCCAGCCTTCCAACATGCTGGGACGCTCCCCTGCTGTGCATTCCCAGCGAGTAAACGGCTGAGTAAATGGCAGAGATTGTCAAAAACACTGAATGGGGAGGCGGGGGCTGGGGAGATTGGTGGGGGGACTGTCTGCGTGTCAGTCCCCATCCACCAGTAATGTGCAAGGGGAAGGAAAGGGGCAGGAACCAGGGAGGAGTTGTCGCTACACCCCAAGCATGTGTAATGCTTTTTTGCGGAAAGGTGGCGATGCTTGTGAACAGCATCACTGCCCCCGCGAGAAGGAAAGAAACAAAAAATAACATGACGGGGACAGCCATCTAAAGAGAACGACCCAGTCCTGCAATGATACTGGATGGGGAAAGAACCGGCACTGATGTGGAATTCTCCACCTGTGTGATGCAGCCCTTGGATATGGGGAGAAGGGGGGCGGGGGAAGGAAGCAGGTGAAAAAGGTAGTTGTTGTGATCCTGCATTTAAAACAGAAGCAGAAAGCCCCATTTTAAATGCAGGATTTTACACTGGTGTAGAGATGCCCTCAGCCTCAGTGTGGAATACTCAGCGTGATCCATGTTGCACGGCTATTACAAGCCATTCTTGAGGTGTGTTTTATAAGGTGGCTTTTTTCTTTTCTTTGCAAAACAAAAAATGATCAGATGCAGGGGGACAGGGAAAGAAAAGTACAATGCAGCACTTTAAAGCACTATTTAACCATCCTGACTGATGTACAAAATGGTAACTATACTGAACTAAATGTTAATTACATAACATTGCACTACATTGCATGGTTGCCATAAATTGTCCCAGCTTCAACCCTCTCTGATATGCGGATAACAACACTGAACTACACTGCAGGGTTGTTGTAAACCACTCTCCACCCCACAGTAGGATGGTCTTAAAACACTCTCTCTTCATCCCAGGGGCAATTCACATTAAGGAAAAGCTGCAACTTGCAACAGGGCTATGGGGAGAGTGTAAAGGAGTGATTTTCGTTTCGTTTCCTTTCTGACATAATAATTTGAGGGTGGTTGGAGCAGAGCTCGAAAGAGCTGATGGGCAATGAAGTTCTCTGTAGGATTACTGCACAGGCCACAGCCCTAAAAAAGAACTTCATTGCCCATCAGCCCTTTGTATTTGTATCTTAACATCCAGTTACTGTCAATGGATGATGGGTGCCGGGAAACTTAATCGGGGGGAACGCGATTGGACTTCCGGAGAAAACACCCTGCAGGAACTGCAGCCTATCAAAGCACGTTTCTGACGGAACGCGCAGGGAAACGCTGCCCAAGTGAAGATGCCTCGCGTGTCCGAGGCGCCTTCGCGGTGACGCTCAGGTTGGCCTTGGGCCCTCGCCGCCTCGCGGGAATAGCGACCGCATGTCGCTCAGCGTCTGAGGACAAGTAAACGCCAGACGCTCCCCGTGCAGCACGCGGACCCTCCTCCTCGTGCCACGGCTGCAAGGCCCGTCTGCGCCGCTGCTGCCCCGGCCCGCGGAGGACGCCGCGGCGCGGGCATCCGGCCGGACGTCTCGCCCCCGCGGGCCGCCCAGGCCCCTCCCCCGCTGTGGTACGTGAGCCACGGAGAGAGCCTGCGCGAGGCCCTCGCCGGTGGGTGGGCGGCGCCTCCAGGCCAGGTGGGGCCTCGTGGGGGGCGTTCCCGGGGGGCGTTGGATCCCGCAGTCCGGCTGGGGACTGTCCTGCGGCGGGGGTGTTGCCGGAGAGCTGCGGCGGGGCGGGTTCACCTCGACGGGGGAAGCGAGAGGGCGCCGCCTTCCCCGGCCGCCCCGGTGTTGGCGCGCTTGCCGGCGAGGCGGCTTTCGCGCACGCGGAGCGGGAGGCGCCCCCTTCTGCGTCTCGTCTGGGGGCTTCTCCGCTGGCTGCGGGGCCGAGAGGGGAGCGGGGCGGCCGCGCATTGGCCTCCGCCCCCTGATCGCCTTTGCGATCTGGGCGAGGCAGGCGGCGGGGTGGGGGGCTCGGACTCCTGGGTTTAGGCCGGAGCGCCCCACCACCACCTCGGGTCCAGGAACCCGAACTGTCTTGTGCCACGCCCTGCCCCCCGATCCTGTCTGAGGGCCATAGGATTGCGCACCGCTTTGGTTCAAAAAGCACTTCCTCACACAGCACATAGTGAAACTGTGGAATGCGCTATCGCACGGTTTAGTGATTACCACCAATTTGGATGGCTTTAAAAGCGGGTTAGAGAAATACCTGGAGAAGGTATCAATGGCTACTTCTCCTGATGGCTATGTGCCAACTCCAGTACCAGAGGCAGTTAGCTTATGTACACCAGTTGCTTGGGAACAGGGTGGGAGGGTGCTCTTGCGTTCTTGTCCTGCTTGTGGATCCCTGGTTGACAGCTGGTTGGCCACCGTGTGAACAAAATGCTGGACTAGATGTTCTTACGTTCTTAAAAGGAAGTCAGAAGTGTGAGTCAAGGTAAGAGGGTCAAATCTCTCAGAATGCTTGGGGATTATGTAAGGCAACAATAATAAAATTCAGCTATAATGTATAGCCAGAAGAAGCTACCAACAAGTTCAAGACAATGCCAGTATGGTT
The DNA here is from genome assembly GCF_057233095.1 of Heloderma suspectum. Classification (NCBI taxonomy): domain Eukaryota; kingdom Metazoa; phylum Chordata; class Lepidosauria; order Squamata; family Helodermatidae; genus Heloderma; species Heloderma suspectum. The sequence goes on along the minus strand of NC_139462.1, from coordinate 124,749,044 downwards.
AATTAGCAGACTAAAAAAAACTATCAAAAGCAATAAAGCTTTCATTAAACAGTGAAAATCTTGACCAAATGAAAATAAAAAGGAGCACAAGCTCTGGTTAAATAAATCCTATGGACTGCATTCTCGCTTCTCAGGAGGCTCTGAACTAGAGATGTGAGTGCCCAGAAAATCCCTGGAAAGATTGGGAAAAACCTGTTTTTTCCTCTAGGACCATTTTTGTTTTCTCGAAAAATTGAACAGCTTTGGATTATGAAATATTTTCTTTTAGAATTTGAGACATAGTATTTATATATTGTTACCCAGCCTTTACTCCACCCAAAATTATTTCTAAAAACTGTGTAATAAGAATACTTAGAAAGACTAGAGATGTAAAATATCTAGAAATAATGAAGCCAGGGGGAAATGTTTTTTTAATCCTCTCTGTAAGATTCCCAGCATACTTATTTCTTCCATTCTTTCTTAAAATTATTGATCTAAAGTATATTTTACTAATATAGATTTATGCTCAGTTTCCTAACATGTGAGTAGAGTCACCATTGTGCCCTCTAGACAGTAAATGTGCATTCTTGACAGTTTGGGTTTTGTTCTTTAGAGTCCCGTATTTCTGATGCTGTAGCAGTCATTTAATGCATTCAGACAATAATTACAAATTTATTAAGGGCACAATCCTATGCATTGTTGGCTGGGGCATGCTGGGAGTTGTAGGTCTTTTCTCTAACCATGCGTAGGATTGCGCCTTAACTGAGCTTACTTCTAAAAGTTTTAAAATATAATGATAATGTTGTGAGCAAACAACTTTAGGAATAGAAGGGCTGCTTTATGTTACTAAAGCAGCCCTCCCCAACCTGGTGCCCTCTAGATGTTTTGGACTTCAGTGCCCAGCATTCCTGGCCATTGGCCATACTGCCTAAGGCTGATAGGAGCTGAAGTCCAAAATATTTGGAGAGCACCAGGTTGGGGAAGGCAGTCTTGAAGCAACAAAGTGACTGCAGATCTGTAAAGAGCAGTAAAAAAAAGTGTTGCCTATTTTTGTACTTTTCCCAAAATATCTGGGTTTTTTCCACCCCCGGGGGGGGGGGGGGCGGTTTTCCATGGCCTCAGAATTTCTGGAAATGTTAGATCTCTACTCTGAACTTAGCGGCTTCCATGATTCCTATCTCTTGCTAGGCTGAAGCTCGCAGGGTGGGAGGAGCAGCAGAGGTGATCTTGCCCCCCTCCCCTCATCCTCTGAGCTTTGAGTTTTTGCTTGATTTGCTTTTTAACGTATAGGGAGGGCCCTTTGGATGGGGAGGGAAGGAGGCTGGAGGATGCTTAGGATAAATCATATCCTAGCCTCTCTGGTCTCTTCCCTTTCCCACTCACCAGAACGCCCTATTTTCCTTCTCTCCGAGGACAGTTTTCTGACCTTGGAGAGGCAACCGGCATCGTTCTCTCCACGCCAAGGGCAGGGGGCAGATCTACGACTCCTCCTTCTGAGGTCAGAATGCTATCTCCAACCTTGGAAGGGGTTTTCCAAGCCATCCTATGGTCTTTCAGATGCGCTCCACAGACCATAGCATTGCTCTCTAAATTATAGCTAAGTGGAAAAAAAAGAGAAGCACATTGCTACAAACTAAGACCAACCAATATTTTGTTAAATATATCAGAAACTGGAAATTGTTCAGGAAGCTGGTTGGATTGTCAGATGACAAAAAGTGAAAGTAATGCTAAAAGAGGTTAGAGAGATGAATATGTAGAATATGTTGGGCAGATACCAATCCCTAAACTGATTAATTGATGGGGGGTGGGATTACAGGAAACAACTAATTAAAGCAATAGGAAGGCCAGTTATGACAGTTTGTTGAGAGGGCAATTAGCAGGCTATTCATCAGTAATCCTGCTCTTACCTTTAACAGAAAGGAATCCAAGCAGCTGAACCTGTAAACAAGAACATTTTAATTAAGTGTATAGGAACCCTGAAAAGCTTCAGTAGTGCTTTCTATCAACACTGGACAATCTTGGGATGTATTTGCATTTTATTTTGAAATTGCCACAAATTGGTTCTGACAACACAGAAAACATTGGAATGCAACTATTTGTCAACAACATTGTCTGGATTCTTCATAAAAAGTGAGTCAGTAAAGGATGGCAATTCCAGACCAACCTGTTAGACTGGAAGCAACCATAGTGTTTTCCAACCTTGGTCATGCTGAGGAAAGTGGATGGTAACTGGTGGAGCCATACATTGTAAAAAGAAGAAGGCCCATGTCAAGATCCCCACCCACAATTCTCCGTAGCATTTAGTTCAACTCGCTTTGTATCTTAGGGCCCAATCCTATCGAGATAGGTGGCTGCCTCCGAACTTAGAGGTGACTGCCTATCCAAAGCAGGGCAGGAGAAGCACGGAGAGGATTGTTCCCTCCACGCTCATCCTGCCCTGCAGTTTAGGCTAGACAGTTGATAGTGGCTGTGTAGCCACAGGAGCACGGAGTGGGGAAGGAGGCTGTTGTACAACACATAGGGTGTGTCGTACAGGCAGTTCTGCCTGCCCTGGAACGCCCCCAGCCATGCCCCTTTTCAGCCGCTCCACACTCCTCTTGTGAGCGTGGAGGACAGGGCTGTTCCATGCTGCCTTGTGTGGAAGTGCGGGGAGATCGGTTCCTGGAAAACACCATATCCTTTGGCCATCTAGCCACTGTCTAGCAGCCATAGGATTGCTCCCTTAATGTCATTATGAAATGTGTTTCCCAGCCCTTAATGTCATAGCTTGCCACTGGTGTGGGAAGCACATCATAACGATGTTTGTAGTTAGGGTAAGAGGAACAGCACTGTTTATTTATTTGAAATTATTGTTAGGCTGCTATTAAGGTTTGATCATAGAAATGGGCTTGACATGGGACTGCCATTTTTGGAGGCAGCCCTGTGTTCTTCAGAATGGAAAGCTCTTCTCTTAAAGATTAGTCTACAAATAGGGGGTCTCGTACTATTTTGTATGGTGGGTGTAATAAATCCTTGTTTTCCAGCAGCATAACAAAAACTTGCTTGCAGTTACTTTGGCTTTCAAGTGTTTATATCTGTCTTTTCCCTGTGATGCAAACCTTATACAGGGCATGAGCCCTATGTAATAACTTTACATTTTTAGAGTGAAGTCCTACAAGATTGATGCTCCTTAGATGGAGGGCTCCAATCTCTGAGCATTCCATTCATCCACAGCCCTGGTGGCAAGAGCCAGGCAGGGCAGGAAGGACGACAGTTGTTTTCGCCTTCCATTCCTACGGTAAAGGATTTTGAGCTTGCTGAGCCTCCAAGCCTCTCTAACTCATCTACCTGGCTGGACATGGTGACGGGAGCTGAGAGGCTTGTGGATCCAGCAGATCTGTGGCCTCTCCCCTTCCCACCCACTGGCCTCCTGGCTTTCCTCCCTCTTCTGAGTTCACAACACCAATCTTGGAAAAGGAAGTTGCTTGGGAGCTTTCCGTGGTGGCTGGGTTAGGGGGAAAGATCCATGACCAGATCTCCTCTGTGGTCGGAGCTCTGTGTCCGGCTGCCTTGGAAGAGATCTGCAGTATCCTGTGGCTCCTCAGATGCTGTCTAGGAGCCATAGATTGGCTTTTAAAATTTCAGAGCAGTAAAAGCTTTCTATAATTAGAATTTCACTCATGGAATTGTTCTGACTATTTCAGGAAATGTTTCAAGGAGCAGATGAACTCTTCCAGAATGTGGCAGATCATCTTGAAGAAATGGATACATCGGATACCCAGTGGGGCTGGTTTTACTTGGCTGAATGTGGCAAATGGCATATGTTTGAGGTAGTCATTTGGATATGTAAATGGCCCATCCTATCTGGCTCTATGTTATCTTATCCTCTCAACTTGCAAAGAAGGTCAATCTTTACATTTCACAGAGGGGGAAGTAAAGCTGGGGCTGTAACCCTATGCCTACTTATCTGGGAGTAAGCCCCGTTAAATCTCATACTGTCCTTGGTTCAGCTCCTCCAATCAGCTTTCCAGTTCCAGCAGCACTGATTCTTTCCTCTTCTGTCTGCTCTCTCTGCTCTCTCTCCTTTTCTTCTGCTGAACTTTATAATCTCCTGACTTCCTGAACAAACTTCCTGACTTGTACTTTCTAACTAATGTTTGACTCCTAATTTCTTTTGGCTGAAATTGAATAATACACAAAGATTTAACCATATAATATCTTAAAACCAAGCTAAATAGAAAAAAGGGGGACAGTTCTGTTCCTTCACAAATGATGTTAGACATTGTTTTATGATTGCTATAGATGTGAGGCAGGGATGGGTAGAACGTAGATCTCCAGATGATTTGAACTTCAACTCCCAAGTATTCCAGACCATTGGCCATGCTGGTAGGGGCTTCTGGGAGCTGAAGTCCAAAACCTCTGGAGATCTACTTTCTGCCCACTCCTGATGTGAGGAATCTGATTCAGGACTTCAAATTTTGAGAATTGTGCCTTGCACTTTCCTCCTTGCACAAAGCAATTTCTAGCACAGACTGACTTAAGCTGTGTTCCACCAAGTTAAATACACATTACCAGCCATGTATTGGGGCCCACCAGTTGATTAATACCCTCCTGTTTTTGCAGCTCTAGGCAGCAAAGAAAGTTTATCAAGCCCTTGGTGGGCCACTGTGCATAGCTGGTAGGCTGTATTCAGCTTAACCGTTCACTGGGGGCTTTACAGGACTGTTCTAGAACATAAGAGTTGCAGAGAAATATCTAAAACGTCTGAAAACTTAGATCAAATTTCAGCATTTGAACAAGGCTTCCAATAGCTGGGGAGAGCTCTTCAGGACCCTTTGTAGTGTACTCCCTCTCTTTCATCCTCTTGGTGTTCTAAGCTGTGAAAGGGTAAATAAATAAATAAATAAATAAATAAGAACAGCGGGAAGAAGTGAAGCATAATAATTGTAGGAAAAATGGAGGTGGATTAATGTGTTAGGCATATCTAAAATCATAAGCCTAAGGTTCAGCAGAGCATTAAATTGCCGGCGTGATTATTTATATTTTAATCCTTCCCTGTGCCAAGGGCTCAGGTTAGATTGCAGTTCAAAAACAAAATCCCAGGAGGAAATTAAAACTATTTTCAATGGTTTACATTTTCATAAAGAGTGGCAAAAAAAGAAATGCAAGATTTAACAGAAATCAGTATTTAACGTGGCCTTCCCACCTAGTACCCAGCCTCTTCCATAAGTACACTTCTCCCCATTCCTTTGACTCCTTACCAACATAAACACTTTCTACAGCCCAGCCTTCTCTCTTTTATATGTCACTTTCTCTCCACAGATGGAGTCTTCTTTCCCCTCTCAAATCCATCCTACCCCTATATTTTACATGTCCCGCCTCAGCTAAGGGCTCTGACTTCTTCTTGCCACCTCCACCTGTTTCTGGGTTTGCTTTCGCTCAGGAGAGCCACTTCCCTCACAAGTGTGTCACCAAGAAGGCCCACCTCTTGCTACAGGACATGTTTGGTCCATCCCTCCCCCACTACTGATTTGTAAACCACATCATTTGTTATCAGCTCAAAAGCATTATTCCCAAACATAGTTGCGTCACATACACTCTAGGAATATTCCAAATAGTTCTCAGGATGCATTGCCCCAGGAGCCCAACCAGGAGAAGACTGCCTGCTTAAATTTTAAGCGGCGATTGCTTGCACAGGATGCACATGCATATTAATTCTGTTGATACAGAAACTTAGACCCAGTAGTTCTGTCGAGATAGAAACTTAGGCCCAGTTCATGCCTTCACCAGAAGCCAGCAATAGTGTTGAGGAGCAGCATTGCCCCCCCCCCCCCCCCCCAGTCACTATGCAGGTGATTTCCCATTCAGGGGAGAAACGATACTGTTGACCGCTCGCTGTAAGGGATATTTAGAGAAATATCTGAAACGTCTGAAAACTTTGATCAAATTTCAGCGTTTGAACAAGGCTTCCAATAGCTGGGGACAGCTCTTAAGGACCCTTTGTAGTGTACTCCCTCTTGTTTTCATGTATTCCCATATGTACTAATTTCTCTGCCTTTGCCTTCCTTTTCATTTTCTCCCTGCCATACTAGTTCTTAACACACCCACAATGTGGAAGCAGAATACATAATGCAAAGTAAAACATTCAGTATACTTATTTTGCATAACTCTGTGCAGAGTTTGGGTTTCCTTGTTGCTGAATTTCGGGGATGGATTGATGCATATGGTAGAACTATGAACTTTGTCATGAATTCACTAGGGGGCCTTAAGCAAGCAGCTCTCCTGCTCACTCGCTCTCAGCCTCACTCCCTACCTGTGATATGAGGATAATAATCTGGCCTATATTACTGTCTTACAAGAGTTGTTATTATTATATCATCCCTGGTAAAATGTGCCTTTAAAATCCCTTTTAAAATGTGCTTTCTATTTGTTTTGAAGACTGATTCTAATACACAGTGTTCACTTAGCAGTGAAGACATTGAAAGGAGGTTCAAAATGAATCCACAAGGCTCCATTTCTTTTACAACTGCAAAATTTAACTACATGTTAGACTTTTCAGGTACGTATATCTTTCTGCGTATACTTTTACAAGTGTATCATAGTGAAATCTATAGAGGGTGAGCCTAGTTGCAAAATATTGGTAGAATTTTTTTTTACTCTTGCAGACTAGCATAATTTGATATTTGTGGAAATAGTCAATATGCTCTAGCCTTGTTCTCTAGATATGTTTACAGGATTTATCTTGTTTTCCTTTAGTTGAGAAATCTATGTCTGCTCCACATACATGAGAAACACACAGTTGTCTTTTTCTCCCTAAAGATTCAAGTAAGGCTTCTCAAGGGAGAAACAAGCCAGAGTTCCAAGTTTAAACACAGTGCTAACCAAGTCTCTAGCTTGTTTAGTTAATGGCAGGAGGAGCCAGGTGGGAGTGATCAAGCCACATGCCCTAGCAGAGTTTAAACAAAACCTCTGGATTCTGTTACATGCAAACTGGGCCATTAAATAAAATAGTTCCCATGAAGTTACTCTGAATAAGAGTACTTGAGAGAATACTGTCTGTTCACTTTCCAGATCTTGCCTAACTTTGGTTTTGTCCACAGGGATGAAACAAACCAATCAAACAACTGGAAAAGAACGTCCCATAAAGCGAGCGCCATTCTCTATCAGTGCCTTCAGGTAGGACGTAAAGGTCACTTGTGTTTTCCTTGTTACATATTGGTATTTTCTGTAAATTTACTAGTGTAGAGATTTTCTGTGTTTCTGTTTTTACCCCTCATGGATTAAAATGCAAGAGATGGCTGGTGAAAGAATAGATGCTACCAGGCAGGGCCGTTGGCCTGCCTCATTCACAGCATTTTACGGGGTGGGGTGTCCAGACAACACTATCTTCTGCTCGTAATTCTGCTGTGTTTTCCTACCACTTCTCCCTTATTTTTTTTTCACCACAGAAAATCCATTAAGGAAGAAAAGATGGAATAGCTGCACAATGCCTTCTAACTGGCAGTGCTAAGACGCCTTCTAATTGGCATCTGGAAGCATCCTTATACTTCCAGTTTTGGTGTGACAAGTTCCTCACTTGGTATATGCCAGATATTGTAGGAAACAATTGAAGCAGGCATTCAGCAATGTCTAATGCAATATATACGCCAGCTCTTTATTTGCTGATATGAGAAAGGAGGTAGTTTAACTTTTTTTGCTTTACACCACTGAAAATAGTTGCATTCAGAAAATTTGAAGTCTGTTGCACCTGTGGGCACAATTCACTGAAAAGTAATTTTGCTCAACCCTCACTGAATGGGAGCTGTGCAAGTGCACAGGATCTCTTTCCTTGTTTTCAGCTCTCTTCATCCTTGAATTAACTCCTTGATCATATAAACAAGTACAGGATTCAAGCAGGAAAAGGAATGGGTAGGTGAATCAGATTAATGAATTCAGCTTTTCCAACACTGATTTTGAAAAATAGTGTAAAGATTACTTCTGGTCTTAGTTCGAGCATCTCTCTTGCATCCTCTTGGTGTTCTAAGCTGTGAAAGGGTAAATAAATAAATAAACGAACAGCAGGAAGAAGTGAAGCATAATAATTGTAGGAAAAATGGAGGTGGATTAATGTGTTAGGCCTATCTAAAATCATAAGCCTAAGGTTCAGCAGAGCATTAAATTGCCGGCGTGATTATTTATATTTTAATCCTTCCCTGTGCCAAGGGCTCAGGTTAGATTGCAGTTCAAAAACAAAATCCCAGGAGGAAATTAAAACTATTTTCAATGGTTTACATTTTCATAAAGAGTGGCAAAAAAAGAAATGCAAGATTTAACAGAAATCAGTATTTAACGTGGCCTTCCCACCTAGTACCCAGCCTCTTCCACAAGTACACTTCTCCCCATCCCTTTGACTCCTTACCAACAGAAACACTTTCTACAGCCCAGCCTTTCTCTCTTTTATAATATGTCACTTTCTCTCCACAGATGGAGTCTTCTTTCCCCTCTCAAATCAATCCTACCCCTATATTTTACATGTCCCGCCCCAGCTAAGGGCTCTGACTTCTTCTTGCCACCTCCACCCGTTTCCGGGTTTGCTTTCACTCAGGAGAGCCACTTCCCTCACAAGTGTATCACCAAGAAGGCCCACCTCTTGCTACAGGACATGTTTGGTCCATCCCTCCCCCGCTACTGATTTGTAAACCACACCATTTGTTATCAGCTCAAAAGCATTATTCCCAAACATAGTTGCATCACACACACTCTAGGAATATTCCAAATGGTTCTCAGGATGCATTGCCCCAGGAGCCCAACCAGGAGAAGACTGCCTGCTTAAATTTTAAGTGGCGATTGCTTGCACAGGATGCACATGCATGTTAATTCTGTTGATACAGAAACTTAGACCCAGTAGTTCTGTCGAGATAGAAACTTAGGCCCAGTTCATGCCTTCACCAGAAGCCAGCAGTAGTGTTGAGGAGGAGCAGCATTGCCCCCCCCCCCCCCCCCAGTCACTATGCAGGTGATTTCCCATTCAGGGGAGAAACGATACCGTTGATCGCTTGCTGTAAGGGACGTTGGCTCGTGTCTCTGTGTGGCCGAGGGGAGGGACTCACGCTGCTGCTGCTCCTCACAATGGCAGCTCTAGCTTCTGGTGGATGCATTGACTGTAGTTTTCCATTTTGTGATGAGACACTTGAGTGCGTGGAACTAGACATTCTTGTATTGGTTTTTGTTGATGTTTTCACAGAAAACTAAAATAATGTTAAAGTTCAGTTCCAGTGATGTTCCACCAGCCTTTTATATACTAAAAATGTATGTAATGGAAAAGAATATGCAGTATCTACCTAACCCATTAACCTCAGTTAGGACCCCCACCCCTTATCTCAGCTTTCTGCTGTGCTGGAGGAGGCAATGTGAGGCTAGGGTGTGACCGTGTGCCTGCTTCTTCTTTTGTGTTTAAAGTTACATCTGTGAAAATCAGTCTATCCCTGTGCCTTCACACTGGGAAAACGTAAATTCAGAAGAACCGTACCAGGTAAGAGCTTAATAGGGTCTTCTGAATATGTTGGAAGCAAAGGACTAATGCATCTGGGTAAAGCTCTATGGACATCTCTTTTTCAGCTTATTCCTTTGCAAAAGCAGACAAATGAATATAATGAAGTTGCTAGCCACTTTGGGAAAACAATGGATAGCAAACAGATTAAACGAATTCAGAGAATTCAAAACCTAGACTTGTGGGAATTTTTTTGCAGGTGAGACTATTTCCAAACTAATTTGTGTGCTAAATTCTCTGAATGGAATCTCTCTCATTTTAAAGACGTATCATGTCAGTATTTATGTGTACCTAATTTTCAAGCTTAAGATACCTGTTTTAGTACCTCTGCTCCATTTAAGGGTGCTTCCAGATATCAAAAGACACTATGCAGCTATTCTGTCTTTTCCTCCTTAACGGATTTTCTGTTGTAAGAAAAAGATGGAAGAAGCAATGGGGAAACACAGGAGGGTTTACAAATGGAACGCGGCCTCTGGGCCCCTTCCCTCCCCATAAAATTCCAAAACTGAGGTAGGGTGAATGCACAATAAAAACCTCATCTGGAAGCACCCTTAATCAGCTCAGGCTTCCTCTGACTTTATAGTGCTGTTCTTGCCTCTTGTTTACCTCCTGGTAAAGTGTGCATTGGGGCCCAAACTACACTTTAAATATGATGTGTGTGTGTGTGTGTGTGTGTGCATGCGTGTGTATACATATACACACATATACATACATACATACTTTTATCATAAACAAATGGCTGCTGTCAATCCACATCTCTCCCTTCATCACCCTGATGATGTTTAATTCAAGACGATTTGTGAAGTAACATCATTGTGAACATGACGGTTGGCTTTAAAGTCTTTTTAATTCCAAGTGTTGAGGCCTAACTGGCTTATCAACTGACAAGTGCCACAAACTTTTTTCAGTTCTAAATCTCTAATTTGTAGCTATATTTGGTGTTTGAGGGACAAAGATTGAAGGTAAGCGGAATTAAAGGCAGAATTTTTAAAGGTTAGGCCAGTAAACATAGTTCTTCTATCACAGAAGTGCCACCTGAAATGATCTCTGCATATCTTTTACCTGCCGCTTGTGGAATGTGCAGCATGGCTCACCATGGTGAAGCCCTTTCACGCCGGCATATGCCACACTGCTAGGAATATACCAGATAATCCCTAAAGTGCTCTGTTAGCAGAAACCCTGTTTAAACCAGTGTCATGTATGCAGCTTTTCAATAGGCTCACACAATGTATTGGCCCACCTGCCCACATATACTTCTATTGGTCTAAAAGAAAAAAACATTTTTCTAAAGCACCCTTGCCTGGCCACCTAGAAACAGTTCTTACCACAGACAACCAGGCAAGTGGCTGTCTGCAAGCCTTGATTCTTGTTTGCAATTTTTAAGTCATTGTATTCGGCATTAAACCACATTTTTTCATAACCTTCTTCATAATTTGCTCCATAGCTATATGCCTGGGATGGGGAACCTATGGCCCTCCAGATGTTGGACTCACTCTCATCAGCTCCAGTCAGCATAGCCAATAGTCAGGAATTATGGGAGTTGTAGTGTAACAACATCTGGGGGCTACAGGTTCCTCACCTCTGCTATATGTGGATGCTTGCAGGAAGCAGTTCTATTAAGCAGAGATGTACTGGTTTTGCATAATAGTTTCTCTGACAAGAATCCCACAGTGGGCAATTTGTTCACCTCTAAGGGTCTCACTGAAACTATCTTACAGATAAGTGGAATAACATTTACTGGTAGTAGATTTACTATGGCCACTGGATATTGAAGTATAAGGTGATACCTCAGTACTTGTTCTAGGACTTCCATTCTACAGTGGTATAAAGGAAAATCTCTATACATGCAGCAGAATGAGGTGGAACAGAGGACTGCACTACTTCAGACTGCAGATGGATGGGGAACACTATTTTTGAAATGCTCCCCTGTGTATGTATTTAAAAAACAATAACAAAACAGCTCCTTGCAGTTGAAAACTAGCATATTGGAGGTCTATCCCAGGCCTCTCCCTGCTTCCAAAAAGGCTACCTACCTGCATCTGAAATGGCACAATCCATTTTGTTAACTCAGGATTTTATCACCTCATGCAGTTTGTTCTGCTCTCTGTGAGAGGACAACTGTTGAAGATGCAGAAGGTTTGGAGGGCTTGTACTGGACAGTACAGAAAAAGGTGTTTCTGTACCTCCAGGACAGGTCAGGGGTTTCCATTGAGCATCCACTGATGGCACTGTGCCCTCAAGGCCAGGCAGAGGCACCTTCCCACCAAGCTATTTTCCCCTCTGAAAGTATATACGGTGTCTGTATGTGTGTGAGACACACACACACCTGCTGAAAAACAACTGGAGTGGGTGCAAAGTCCACCCCCAACAAAGACCCTTGGGGCAACAGGGTCCTTGGAGGGGGTTGACCTTCACCCCCCTCCCCCCACCAGTTTTCAGCAGGGGTCTTTTTCCTACCTATTTGAACCAATGGAGACATTTCTTTATTACTTTAAATAAGGGGAGTGGGGAGCCTCCTGCTGAAAATTGGCTGGGAGGAGCCCCCCCCCCAACCCTTGGGGCAATAGGGTCCTTGGCAGGGTGACTTCATCCTTCTAGCTGATTTTCAGCAGAGGGGCCTTTTCTCACCTCATGCAAATGAATGACGAAATTGCTCTGTTCTCTTGCAGGGACATGAGGAGAAAGAAAGAGGATCCAGAGATAGAGAGAGAAAGAGGGGCCAGAGAGAGGAGGGAAGGGGAGAGAGGGACCAGAGAGAGAGAGAAAGAGGAGCAGGAAGGAAGGAAAGACGGGCCAGAGAGAGAGAGAGAGAGGAGGCAGAGAGAAGGAAGGAGAGAGAGAGAGATGAGCAAGAGAGTGAGTAGCGCACACACAGGGTGCACATTCATGCACATACACAAGCAGAGATAAGGGAGCTGTGACATTCCTGCCCAGGTTTCCTTCCACCTTTCTCAAGCCTCCTCAGAAACTCAGAACCAAACCCCTCAGGAACGTCTGCTTTCACTTTGGGACAACTGTACCCACTGTCCTACAAGCTTTAGCCCTTTTACTCTCTGTGGGTTCCAGAGAAACTCAGTATGCTCAATTGGTTCTCTCAACCCACTACAGGAGAAGTAACCAGGAAGTAAATATAATAAAGGTAGTGTAAAATCAAACGTGGGAATTTGGATTTTTAAAAACAAATAAAAATTTATTTAACACAAGAAGACTTACATGTTGTTATTATTCATTAATACTTGTTCTTGACTTCCCTACCTATTCTACCCCTTCTAAAATCCTGTACACAAACCCCACTAACTAGATGTTGCTTCCTCAGTCCCTAAGGCCCTGTCTGACTTATAACTGTCATTTCATTCCTTATATAACCTCAGAATCCTCACACACACACAGGCCCCTCCCACCTTTCACTCACTCTCTGGCATACTATTAGCCGTATCTTAGCAGGGTTAAATTTAACAATATTACATACATAGCAAAACAGGCAGATGTTACGGGAGCACTCCCAGCATTTTTGTGATTGGTGCCCCACCGGCCTACAGCAGCCAGATCATGGTAGTGCCTAGGGCATGTTTTCAAAATGTCAAATGTGCCCATAGCCTCCCAAAAGGCTGGAGAACTCTGCTCTCAGTCGAGGGCTTTCCAGTCTTGGTGCTTGCTTTGCCCAGATAGTAATTCTAGTACTTGATTTTCATTGTAAACTGTTGGTAATCCTGTCTTTTCAACAGGAAAAAGGCTCAGTTAAAGAAGAAAAGAGGTGTCTCCTTCATTAATGAACATATGTTGTTTCACGGCACCAGCAATGAATTTGTTGAAGCCATCTGCGTTCATAACTTTGACTGGAGAATCAATGGCATGCATGCTGCTGTATATGGAAAAGGCAAGGGGCTCAACAAGTTATTCCTTTATATGGCTTGGCAGCAGTATCTCAGTGTAATGCTGTACGTTAAAGTAGCTCCTACTGCCCTTGTCAGTGTCCCTAAAATTTTTTAGCCTTCCCAAGTATGTCAGAAGCAAGCTGATAGTACTCAGTCCCAGAGCTATAATCCAGAACTAATCCCAGGAAAGAGGCCCAAGGCAAATAAATTGGAATTCCCAAGTATATCCGCTCATCCACAAGGGGATAATATTAAGAACCACCAGGCAAAAGCAAACAAAGACCAGAACGCTGGTTACTCCGAAGAACACTTTTCTGACCCTCCAGGATGGGTAAAATATGAGGATGCGGGTCATATGAGTCAAAGACTGGGTTCCGGGGGTAAGGAGGAATGGAGAGCCAGACACATGGTGGGCAGTCTGCTTAAATGAACAGCAACTGCCTGCCCACCCATACAGAACTGCTTTCTATAGCCAGGAAGCTTTCTGTGGCCCCAGTTTTGCAGGGATTCTGGTTGATAAAAGGCAGGCAGTTGCCAAGAGAGGCCAAGCTTCTCCCTGCCCTCTTCCAGCCTTCTTGTGTGCCATATTGAATAAGCATGTAATAGTGGTACTAAGGGGCATCAGCAATTTGGGAGCTCTGTTGTGCACATCAGCAGAGTGTGGAATAGGGTGACCCTTCCATGCACCTCCTCAACTATATTCTTTACTGCCATTACCACCTATGTAATATTTCCTCCAGCTGTGGAATTTGCTCTCCTGAAGGATGCCTATTTCAGGGGTATGGCATGAATCCACTGGTGAACTCAGCAGTACACAGCAAATACAGCAATGAAGCTGATGGCTGTTGGAAACAACTGGGTTTTAGCTCTTTTGTGATTGGAGTTAGATGTGATGAAGAACTCGGAATAGCAATTGTGTATTGAGTTCCTCCTCTGAGTTCCCCCTCTAGTCGTCCTTAATGGAAATGCATAATGTGATATGTTTTGCATTTACCTGGTATGCACACTATAGATCAGGAGATGATGTCCTGTCATGTGTTTCCCTTAATACAAGTTTGTGGGGAGAAGAGAGGGAACTTGACATGGGGTTGCCGTTTTGAGCAGCATGTTCTTCATCATTTGTATTTCCTCCATAGGACCTTGGCAAATGGGATGAATTTATTTCTAGGCTATGCTCAAGCACATCTCTCTTTTTGTAGGAACATATTTTGCTAGGGATGCTTCATACTCCAGTCGCTTCTGCAAAGACAACTTGTATGGCAACACATTTCAGATTCACGGCGTTGATCTGCAACTTCACTTGTTTAGGAAGCATAAAGTGATGTTCCTTGCTCGTGTATTGACTGGAGACTATATTAGTGGGGACTCCAAATATGTGAGGCCGCCTTCGAAAGATGGGAGTTTTGTAAATTTGTATGACAGCTGTGTGGACAACACTTGGAACCCAAAGATTTTTGTTATCTTTGATACCAACCAGATCTATCCAGAATATTTAATAGAATTCAGCTGAGACTTGTAGATGTCTGAGTTGTGTGATGGTGTTTTTATTTTGTGTGTTGTTTACAGGAGTACGTTAGTTTTGTTAAACGTATTGAGGGGTAAATGTATAGCAGTAACTCAGAGTGGAAATATGAAACGTGACTTCAAATTATTTACGTTCAGAATCCTGGAAAACTTATAAACATAATTATTTGTATACTGCATCATATGTTGCTATTGATCCTGGGGAAGTTGTACCAAATAGGACTTGAAAATCCCAGGACAGTTGGTTTGGTTTGCTTACTCCACAATCTATTATCTGTCAAGGTCGGCTACAGCATTAAATTGAAGGATCCAGCAGAGTCAGGCAGCACTGCAACAGGACTGTAACATCTTACCTAATTTAACACTTATTAGCAGTTGTGGCTAACAATAAGGTAGTTATTTAAAATCTCCCAAACTCTCTATCTTGGACATTTTTTATAGAAAGGCAGGGTATAAATGTGTTAAATATCTAAGTTCCAGCTGCATGATGGACAATCCATAACTCTAAGAAAACTCTGCCTTGCACCTTTATGGAAAGATAAATATCTTTGGTGATGATATCATTAGGATAAATCCAAAGTAATTTAAGTAGTTTTGAGTCTCAGGCTTGAACTAGTTGTTATGGCAGATATGACACTGAAAGAAACAGCACTGTGTCACTTTCTCCCTCATTTCATCCAGGGATACTCAATGTTTCACATTACATTATAAAGATCACAAGTTTCTCATCCTCACAAGTGACGGAAAATGAAGCTGAAAAACTCAAAAGTACAAGCATGCTCCTAGGCATTATGGTAGGGAGAGCAGACTTGCAGTTGCCACATATCTGTGGAGAAATCTAGGTCCAGTCTCAGTGAAACTGAAGGAATATAATCTCACAGTTATGGGCACGTAATAATATGAAGAAAGGTAAATGTGAATAGTGTTCTACACATGAAGATCTAGCAGCTTGCTCTGTGACTGTGGCTGTATTTTTTCCTCCATGTTCCTGCAGAGCCTAGTGAGACCGCCCAAAGTCCCACTGAATTCAGTAATATTTTGTCACACTTAACTTTTATGTGTTGTATCCAGTCAGTATGATCAAAGCCCTGTGGGAGAGGTGATAAACTCTCTTTCTCATGCTCACTGTGCTCTGTGGCTTCATGTGGGTGCTCCTTTGTCCTTTTTTATGGGCCAAGCATTCTTGCCATGTCCAGAGATTCCATTACCGTGGGCATGGAATGTTTCTCAGCTTGTACAAAAAGACAGGGAACCCCTTGTGCACTGGAACTGCTATGGGTACCAGAGCTGCTGGATCTTATAGTGGAAAAAGAATTACATCAGTCTGGAACATCCTGCAATCAGTTTATTTCTGTATCCATAGTAATTTTCAGTTAGAATTTAAATCAACTAGAGAAAGCAAAATATTTGAATTTACAAATTCAAATGTTGAAGAAAATATTAAAATTCACACCTTTGGAAATTAATTTTTGAATGCTGGAAATCTCAGTACTGTAAAATTCAAATTTCTCCAGCAACTTTCAGGTGCTTTGTAAAATGTATCACCATTTGGAGACCACAATGTTTGAGCTTAGAATGGTGTAAGGGTGGGAAATGATTTTAATTATTTGAATGATGGGCAAGGAAGGACAGACTTCATTTTGTTTCATTTCTGTATTGCCCAATAGCCAAAGCTTGCTGGGTAGTTCACAAATATTAAACCCCACAAACACAAGATAATAAAAACATAATATAAAATATAAACATATTTTTTTAAAGAAACAATATAAAATAGCTAAAAACAGTTACAATAAGATAAGCCATGGAAGGCTTTCTAGGTTAAAACCAGCACCTCAAATTGGGCTCAAAAATGTACAGCCAGTGCATGCAAGTGAGAACTGGTGCTATATGCTCAGACCTTCTGGATTGGATAAAACTGACAAATGTCCCATCATATTCTCTCAGATGCTTGGGAGTAGAGGACAGTCTTAACCTGGTGCTGAAAAGATGACAATGCTGGCGCCAGGTGGATCTCAGTGGGGAGAGCAATCCACAATTGGATTGTGTCCAGATATGTTCATATCAGGCCAGGCCTGCTGTGAGCTATTGCAGGCCCAAGCCATGTAAGGCCTTATAGGTTAAAACCAGTAGATCTTGATCTACTTTCTGCCCACTGCTGTTCATTATTGTTGCTTCAAGCCATTGGAGGTGCTGTTTCTTCCAAGGGAATTTGGGGGAGGGCGATTAAAAAAACACCAGGAGTGACCAAGAACGGCAGATTACTATCTGACAACCCAAGAGCTTGGCTGTTTGGCAAGATGAATGAAATCTTGGTTTCAAATTTTACCTGGTTTTGGTCTGGGAAAGACTATTGCTTGTCCAGTTAAAAAATAATACTTACAGAATCATAGAATAGTAGGGTTGGAAGGGGCCTACAAGACCATTGAGTCCAACCCCCTGCTCATTGCAGGAATCCAAGTCAGAGCATCCCTGACAGATGGCTGTCCAGCCTCGTCTTGAACGCCTCCAGTGTGGGAGAGCCCACCACCTCCCTAGGGAATTGGTTCCATTGTCGTATTGCTCTTACAGTCAGGACACTTTTCCTGATATTCAGCCAGAATCTGGCTTCCTGTCACTTGAGCCCATTATTCTATGTCCTGCACTCTGGGATGTTCGAGAAGAGATCCTATCAGGGTGGAAACTGAGGCAATAGAGCCCCAGAGCAGTTCTGATTCTGAGGAGGAACAGCAATCCGTGGGAGAGGAGCTTGCTCATCTCTCACAAGCACAGCAGCTGGCAGAGATTCCTCCTGCCAGCATTCTTGGGATAGATAGTGACCCTGGCAGTGAAAGAACGCTAGAGGGGAGCTTGCTGGATGCTCAGCATGGACGCATTGAGCGACAACAGATGGAGGGCGCAGAAAGGCATACCACTCGTTTGGCACGCAAACAACGGTCGCATCCCGAGGACCCAAGGGAAAGTGGGAGGATCTCTCCCTAGCCCATAAGTTCAGGGTCTTCCCATGGTTCCCCTTCAAACGGGGCCAACTGCCTTACCTGGAGCTTAGGCTACTCTGCTATCTTTCCCCAGTGCTGTTCCTTGCTTTGTCACTAGTGATTAGTATCTGAAAGAGTCATAAAGTGATAATGAAATAAAGTCTTGGAAAGAATCCTCGTCGTCTGTGTCCTGAGTTGGCTGTTGGTGGGGACTGCAAGAGGCAGCTTGGTCCCCGTTCCTCTTTTTTCTCTCTCTCTGCCTCTGGAGGCTGCCATGGACCTGGCGGTGCAAGCTCTTGCGCAAGAGAACCAGGCTCTTCGTGATCAAGTGGCTCAACTGACGATTGTCATACGGAGTCTGCAAGCTGCGGTTCAACCCCCACCACCTCCGATTCCCCCCCGTTGCAAGTGCCGGTGGTTCTGCCAGAGAAGTTTTCTGGTGAGAGAGGACTTTTTCAGATTTTCCGGGCCCAATCAGAGCTGTGCATGCACATACGACCTGAGGATTTCCTGTCAGAACAGGTTCGTGTGGGCTTTATCATTAACCTACTTTCAGGCGTGGCAGCTAGATGGGCTTCGGGACCCCTTCTCACTAATGACCCCCTGCTCGGGGACTATCAAGATTTCATGACAGTGATGGCCAGATTTTTTGGTGACCCCCTGCTCATGCAGACGGCTTCTCAGGAGATTCACCGCCTCAGGCAGGGCAAGGACTCCATTTCCAGCTACATGACAGCTTTTTGCTTGCTGATGCAGGATTTACAGTGAAATGATGCCACGCTGGTGGCTCAGTTTTTAGACAGTTTGAACGACGAGATCTTGGATGAGTTGGCACGCACGCCTAGCCCGCCTACTTTGGAGGACCTCATCCAGACCTGCCTCCAGATAGATAGTTGGCTGGAGGGGCGCCGGCAGACCCAGCAGGGCACCGGGGGCTGAGATTTCCCTCTTCCCATTCCCCCACGTTTCCTGCCCCCTCCCCCACCCTTCGCCCCTGAGGTGGGGGCGGAGGAGACCCCGATGCCGCTGGGAGCTACCTGAGCCCTGCTGCCGCCAGAGGAACTAGAGCGGCGGTGTGCGGAGCACCGATGCTTTCGGTGTGGAAAGCTGGGACATTTTGCCAAAACCTGCCGCGCCAGACCCGCAGCCCCCCTGCCTCCCTCTCATCTCCTTCCTCCTCCTCCTCGTCCCCAAGCCTGACTAGGCTGCCCCCCAAGCCTTTTGGGGGTCTCCAGTGTGGGTGTCGGTTCCCCATCAGGTGGGTGCCTTACGCAACCCCCCCACCCTCCCATCTGCTATTGCATGTTCACCTCCGCTCCTCCCAGTGGGGTGGAGGCCCTGGCTAGGGATGTATGAATTGTGTACCTTCCGTGCCGCTTGACTTCCGCAGTTTGCAGCCAGTGCTCCGTACCGTCGTTCGCAAGCCCCCGGGATTCTCTTTTTTTTCCGCTCCAAGAATTATGAAGATAAATCCGTACTGACAGCCGTAATTCTGCATAACTTCCATAAGAAAGGCTATTTTCCGTAGATATTTATGTATTTTTTCCCCTGCCCTGAGACGTGTAGTAATTACTTTCAGCCAAAACACTTCCTCCTCGGGGCTTCCCAAAACAAGGCTGCCCTAGGTGTGCCTGAGCGATGCACTCTTTGTTTAAAGCAACGCTGTTTGAAAGAAAGAAAAAACTTTTTAAAACGACCATGCCGGTCTGGAGCCCTGCACGAGGTATTATTCCCCCTGCTAGGCTTTCTATTTCCACATCCAGCCTTGTTGGTGACGTTGTGAGGCTAAAATGGAGAGGAGAACCAACTCTGTGCATGTCTACTCAAAAGTAAGTCTTATTGAGTTCAACGCGACTTACTCCTACACATGTCAGCACCCCACTTGCCCCCAGCTCAGCTTTGTATTTCCACATCCAGCTCATTAGCAAACCTGTTAGTTATCTCACTGGGTGACTTTGGGCTGGACTCTAACCACTACATCATACTTCTGTTATATGAAACGCTTGAAGAAAAAGAGACAGTATAATGGAAAGTTCTTTCTGAAGCAGTCACACTTGTACAAATGCAGCATGAAGGGAAAGATCAGCAACCTTTTTGTTTGAATAAAAAGCACACTCCACATGCTCAGGGAATGGACAAAATGAGGAATAAACATACCAGGGAATATGAAGAACTATATTCTTCCATTATGTGTGTGTGTGTGGGGAATCTCCCTCAATCCAGCTGTTCCCTGGGGAAAAAAAAACCCATTCACCCAAGGGTCTTCTGAGATAACTAACAGGAGGTTTGCTAATGAGCTGGATGTGGAAATACAAAGCTGAGCTGGGGGCAAGTGGGGTGCTGACATGTGTAGGAGTAAGTTGCATTGAACTCAGTCAGACTTCTGAGTAGACATGCACGGAGTTGGTTCTCCTCTCTGCTCAGCTTTGTATTTCCACATCCAGTTCATTATCAGACCTCCCGTTAGTTATCTCAGAAGACCCTTGGGTGAATGGTTTTTTTTTTCCCCAGGGAACAGCTGGATTGAGGGAGATTACACACACACACACACACACACACACACACGAAGAATATAGTTCATATTCCCTGGTATGTTTATTCCTCATTTTGTCCATTCCCTGAGCATGTGCAGAGTGTGCTTTTTATTCAAACAAGGTTGCTGATCTTTCCCTTCATGCTGCATTTGTACAAGTGAAGTGTGACTGCTTCAGAAAGAACTTTCCATTATACTGTCTCTTTTTCTTCATGAGTTTCATAACAGAAGTATGATGTAGTGGTTAGAGTCCAGCCCAAAGTCACCCAGTGAGATAACTAACAGAAGGTTTGCTAATGAGCTGGATGTGGAAATACAAAGCTGAGCTGGGGGCAAGTGGGGTGCTGACATGTGTAGGAGTAAGTTGCATTGGACTCACTAAGACTTACTTCTGAGAGTAAGAAGAGTTGGTTCTCCTCTCCATTTTAGCCTCACAATGTCACCAACAAGGCTGGATGTGGAAATAGAAAACCTAGCAGGGGGAATAATGCTCGTGCAGGGCTCCAGACTGGCATGGTCATTTTAGAAGGTTCTTTCTTTCTCTCTTTTGAACAGCGTTGCTTTAAACAATGAGTGCATCGCTCAGGCACACCTAGGGCAGCCTTGTTTTGGGAAGCCCCAAGGAGGAGCAAGTGTTTTGGCTGAAAGTAAATGGAGACACAGGATTTCAGTTGAAAAAGAACACCCACAAACAAGGCAGTGAGCACAATTCATAAAAAAAACATTTATTACCGAAATATACTACCTTGCATTTTTATTTATGAAAATTTCGCAACTCTGTGCGGATGACAAAAAAAAAGCCCCATGACTGCTGGCTCCACAGGACCTCGTGGTGCTGTTCCACAGAGGATTCCGTGGCACAGACTGAAGAGAATTCGATCCCATTTCAGTCCAAGGTGGAATTCTCTGACATCCCTAGCCCTAGCTTTAGTGGACTCTGGGGCTATGACCAGTTTCATGGATGAAACGTTCTCTCTCTTCCACAAGATTCCTACCCTGCCTCTTCCTGCCCCCTTGGCAGTGGAGACCATCGATGGGCGTCCTCTTTCTTCGGGTGTGGTGACCCGAATTACAGCTCCGCTCATGCTGCGCACCCAGTCCCACATTGAGCAGATTCAGTTTCACTTGGCCAAGGTTCCCCAATACCCAATTGTGCTGGGTGTTTCCTGGCTCTCTAAGCATAATCCTCAGATTTCTTGGGGGCTTCAGCAAGTGGAGTTTGCGTCTCCCTACTGCCAGGAGCGTTGCCTCCCGACTGAGACGCCAGTCCCAGTCCAGGCCTTAACCCTTTCCTCCCCCTCCTCGTCTGCTTCTGGCAGTTCTTCAGCTACCGTGATCCTCCCAGAGAAGTATGCGGCTTTTCGGGATGTTTTCGACAAGAAGGAGGCTGACCAGCTCCCCCCTCACCGCCCTCTTGACTGTGCCATTAACCTCATTCCTGGTGCGACCATCCCCGCCGGCTGGCTGTATTCGATGACGGAGCCGGAACTTAGAGCTCTGTGAGAATTTTTGGACACAAACCTCAGACGTGGCTTCATTCGCCCCTCCTCCTCCCCTGCCTGTGCCCCTATCATGTTTGTGTGCAAAACATTGGGAGAACTCTGCCCAGTGCACAACTTTAGAGCATTGAATTTGGTCTCGATCCCCGACAAGTACCCCCTCCCCTTCATACCGGAGATGTTGGAGCGCCTAGGGCGAGCCAAGATTTTCACAAAGTTGGACCTGCGTGGCGCCTATATCTGATTTGCATCCGGGAGGGGGATGAGTGGAAGACCTGTTTTGGCACCCAGTACGGAGCATATGAATAGGGACAAATGCCAAGTTCTGCACCTAGGAAAAAGAAACCAAATGCACAGTTACAAGATGGGGGATACGTGGCTCAACCACACTACAAGCGAGAAGGATCTTGGAATTGTTGTCGATCACAAGCTGAATATGAGCCAACAATGTGATGTGGCTGCAAAAAAGGCAAATGCTCTTTTGGGCTGCATTCATAGAAGCATCACTTCCAAATCCTGGGAAGTACTAGTTCCCCTCTACTCAGCACTGGTTAGGCCTCATCTGGAGTACTGTGTCCAGTTCTGGGCACCACACTTTAAGAAGGATGCAGACAAACTGAAGAGGGTTCAGAGGAGGGCAACAAAGATGATCAGGGGACTGGAAACAAAGCCCTATGAAGAGAGACTGAAAGAACTGGGCATGTTTAGCCTTGAGAAGAGAAGACTGAGGGGAGATATGATAGCACTCTTCAAGTACTTGAAAGGTTGTCACAGAGAAGAAGGCCAGGATCTCTTCTTGATCCTCCCAGAGTGCAGGACACGGAATAATGGGCTCAAGTTACAGGAAGCCAGATTCCGGCTGAACATCAGGAAAAACATCCTGACTGTAAGAGCAATATGACAATGGAACCAATGACCTAGGGAGGTGGTGGGCTCTCCCACACTGGAGGCTTTCAAGACGAGGCTGGACAGCCATTTGTCAGGGATGCTCTGACTTGGATTCCTGCATTGAGCAGGGGGTTGGACTCGATGGACTTGTAGGCCCCTTCCAACCCTACTATTCTATGAATCTATGAATCTATGAATACCTAGTAATGCTGTTTGGGCTCGCCTGTGCCCCCCCCCCCCAATGTTTTCATGTTTTATGAATGCCATCTTCCGGGGCTATTTGGACACTTTCCTCATTGTGTATCTCGATTTACTTATATTTTCTGAGGACCCCCACTCCCATCAGCACCATGTCTCCGCCATCCTCCAGCGCCTCCGCGAGCACCATCTTTATGCCAAGCTGGAGAAATGTACATTTGACCTAACCTCTTTGGACTATCTTGGCTACATTATCTCAGCTGACGGTATCATGATGGATCCTGCAAAGGTCCAGGCTGTCCTCTCCTGGCAGGCTCCATCCACCAAGAAGGACTTGCAACGTTTTCTGGGGTTTGCTAATTTTTACAGAAAGTTCCTGCCCAGCTTTGCTTTTGACCTCCTTAAGGGCAGGAAATCTCCTTTTCATTGGACGGCATCTGCCCAACAGGCTTTCGAGGAACTTAAGAAGCTTTTTAGTTCTGAGCCGATCCTGTTACATCCCGACCCGAGGAAGCCTTTTGTAGTGCAAACTGATGCCTCTGACTTTGCAGTGGAGGCGGTACTTTTTCAGCCAGATCAGGCAGGCGGCGGGTTGCAACCCTGCGCCTACCACTCCAGGAAGCTGAACAGGTCTGAGAGGAATTATACTATCTGGGAGAAGGAACTGTTGGCCATCAAGGCCGCTTTGGAGACCTGGCGTCATCTTCCGGAGGGGGCACAGCACCCAGTCGAAGTTAGAACTGACCATCGCAACCTGGAACATCTTCAGACAGTCCGTGCCTTAAACCAGTGGCAAATTAGGTGGTCGCTTTTTTCCCCCTGGTTCCACCTTAAGATTTGCCATGTGAAGGCTTCCGACAACCTACAAGCAGATGCTCTTTCTCATAAGCTGGACCTCCAGCCAGGAGGTGAGGGAAATCCCCCCCCCTCTGATTCTTCCCCCCAAGAGCCTGGCGGCAGCTGCGGTACCTCACTCTTGGGAGGACCTTATTCTCTCTGAACAGGCTCAGGATGCTTTTGTCCACACAAAAGTGGAGGAATTGGGGCTAGCCTCTGGCCTCCCCCACTCTACCCCCTTTTCTTTGCGAGGTGGCCTGCTTTACCATTCCGGCCGGGTCTATGTGCCTTCTAGACCCCTCTGCGGGAAGGTCCTCCATCAGTGCGCTGGGCATTTTGGCATCACCAAGACCTTGCACGGAGTGACTGGGGATTTTTGGTGGCCTCGTGTGTGTTGGGACATCAAGACCTATGTCGCCTCCTGCCCAACCTGCCAGTGGGCGAAGGCCCCCTCAGGCAAGCCCACAGGCTTGCTTCACCCCCTGCCTACCCCCTTAGGACCTTGGAAACTGCTCTCCCTTCACTTCATCACTGACTTGCCTCGCTCACATGGTAAGACCACTATTTTGGTGGTGGTGGATTTGTTTTCTAAGATGGCCCATTTCATCCCCTCCTCTGGGTTGCCCACAGCCAGGGAGATGGTGGAGCAGTTTTTGGCGCATGTTTTCCAGCTCCACAGATGGCCCGAGGGTCTCATTTCGGATAGGGGGGCCCAATTCACTGCCCATTTCTGGAGAGAGCTACTTGGGCTTCTCCATGTGATGCTCCGTCTTTCCTCCGCCCACCATCCACAGACGGACGGTCAGACCGCACATACCAATGCTATTCTGGAGCAATATTTGCGCTGTTATGTCAATCACCAGCAAGATGACTGGTTTTCCTTGCTGCCTCTTGCAGAATTTGCTTATAACAATGCCTGCCATGCTTCCACCCGCCAAACTCCATTTTTTTGCCAATTTTGGTTACCACCCCAAGGCTTTCCCGTCCACCCTAGCTCCCTCTTTGGTGCCGGTGGCCCATGACTTTTTAGAGGAGTTGCGAGTGGTACACCACCTCTTATGGGACTCCCTCAAGCAAGCCAAGAAAGCCTACAAGGCCTCTGCGGACCAGCAGCGCCAGCTGGGTCCATCTCTGCAACCAGGGAACTGGGTTTGGTTGTCCACCCAATACCCCCTCTCACCCTCCCGCAAGGAAGCTCATGCCTCGCTGCATGGGGCCTTTCCAGATTACGGCCCAGATTAACCCTGTTGCTTTTTGCCTGGCTCTCCCCCTCTCCATGAAGATCCATCCTGTTTTTCATCGGTCCTTGCTGTCCCCCCTGGTTTCTGGCGACCCTCATTGCTCAGTCGATTCCCTTCTGCCGCCAGTGCTGGTGGAGGGGGAGGAGGAGTTTGAGGTCGTGGAGATTGTGGACTCCCGCCTTTCTTGCGGCCGTCTGCAATATCTGGTGGACTGGAAGGGGTACGGGCCAGATGAGCAATCCTGGGAACCTGCGGGAAATGTGCATGCTCCATTGCTGCTAAGGCACTTCCACCAACTGTACCCCCACAAATCCGGGGCCCCAGGGGAGGAGCACAAGGGGGGGCCTCATGGGAGCGGGGATGATGTCAGAGTGGAAACTGAGCCAATATTGCCCCAGAGCAGTTCTGATTCTGAGGAGGAACAGTAAATCCGTGGGAGAGGAGCTCACTCATCTCTCACAAACATCAGCTGGCAGAGATTCCTCCTGCCAGCATTCTTGGGATAGATAGTGACCCTGGCAGTGAGAGAGTGCTGGAGGGGGGCTTGCCGGACGCTCAACGCAGATGCAGGGAGCAACGACAGATGGAGGGTGCCGAAAGGAGGCGTACCGCTTGTTTGGCGAGCAAACAACGGTCGCATCCCGAGGACCCAAGGGAAAGTGGGAGGATCTCTCCCTAGCCCATAAGTTCAGGGTCTTCCCATGGTTCCCCTTCAAACGGGGACCAACTGCCTTACCTGGAGCTTAGGCTACTCTGCTATCTTTCCCCAGTGCTGTTCCTTGCTTTGTCACTAGTGATTAGTATCTGAAAGAATCATAAAGTGATAACGGAATAAAGTCTCGGAAAGAATCCTCGTCGTCTGTGTCCTGAGTTGGCTATTGGTGGGGACTGCAAGAGGCAGCTAGGGCGCTCTTGACAGATCCTGGCTTTTCTCTCTGTGACAACCTTTCAAGTACTTGAAGAGTGCTATCATCTCTCCCCTCAGTCTTCTCAAGGCTAAACATGCCCAGTTCTTTCAGTCTCTCCTCATAGGACTTTGTTTCCAGTCCCCTGATCATCTTTGTTGCCCTCCTCTGAACCCTCTCCAGCTTGTCTGCATCCTTCTTAAAGTGTGGTGCCCACAACTGGACACAGTACTCCAGATGAGGCCTAACCATTGCTGAGTAGAGGGGAACTAATACTTCCCTGGATTTGGAAGCTATGTTTCTATTAATGCAGCCCAAAATAGCTTTGGCCTTTTTTGCAGCCACATCACATTGTTGGCTGATATTCAGCTTGTGATCGACAACAATTCCAAGATCGTTCTCACTTGTAGTATTGCTGAGCCAAGTATCCCCCATCTTGTAACTGTGCATTTGGTTTCTTTTTCCTAGGTGCAGAACATGGCATTGATCCCTATTAAATGTCATTCTGTTGTTTTCTGCCCAGTGCTCCAGTCTATCAAGATCACTTTGAATTTTGTTTCTGTCTTCCAAAGAATTAGCTGTCCTGCCCAATTTTGTGTCATCTGCAAATTTGATCACCATTCCCTGCACCTCCTCCTCCAAGTCATTAATACAAATGTTGAAGAGCACTGGGCCCAGGACTGAGCCCTGCGGTACCCCACTCGTTACCTCTCCCCAGTTTGAGAAGTTCCCATTGATCAGCACTCTTTGAGTCCGATTCTGGAGCCAACTGTGGATCCACCAGATTGTTGTTTCATCTAGCCCACTTTGAGCTAGTTTGCTCATGGGGATATCATGGGGCACTTTGTCAAAAGCTTTGCTGAAGTCGAGGTATATGATGTCTACAGCATTCCCATGGTCCACAAGGGAGGTTACTAGATCCAAAAATGAGATCAGATTCATCTGGCAGGATTTGTTCTTGACGAATCCATGTTAGCTTCGAGTCATCACTGCATTGTTTTCAAGGTGCTTACAGATGGATTGCTTTAGAATCTGCTCCAGAATGTTCCCAGGGATGGATGTCAGACTGACTGGTCTGTAGTTCCCAGGTTCCTCGTTTTTACCCTTTTTGAAGATAGGGACAACGTTAGCCCTCCTCCAGTCATCTGGCACTTCCCCCGTCCTCTATGATTTCTCAAAGAGAATAAACAGCGGTTCCGAGAGTTCTTCGGCCAGTTCCTTTATTACTCCAGGATGCAGTTCATCTGGCCCTGGAGATTTGAACTCATTCAAAGTCATTAGGTGTTCCTTGACCGTATGCCTATTGATCTCAAGCTGCAATCCTGCCCCTTCAGCCCATACTTTGCCTTTGCCAGGGGGGGTCATAGACCCTCTTTTGGGAGAAGACTGAGCCAAAGTAGGAATTGAGCACCTCTGCCTTTTCTTTGTCATCTATTATCGTTTTGCTGTCCTTATTTAATAGCTGAACAACCATTTCTTTCCTCTGCCTTTTACTGTGCATGTAGCTGAAGAAAGCCTTTTTGTTGTTTTTAGCATCCCTCGCTAACCTCAGCTTGTTCTCAACTTTAGCCTTCCTGACACCATCCCTGCAATTCTGTGCTACCTGCCTGTACTCTTCCTTTGTTACTTGGCCTTCTTTCCACTTCGTATATGTGTCCTTTTTTGTTTTCAGGTCATCTTTCAGCTTTTTGTGAAGCCACACTGGCTTCTTCTGTTCTCTTCCACCTTTTCTTCTTGTTGGAATTGTTTGTAATTGTGCCATGAGAATTTCCTTTTTTAAAAGCTCCCGCCCATCTTGGACTCCTTTTCTCGTTAGTGTTGCTTGCCATGGGACCTTACTGATCATTGTTCTGAGTTTATTAAAATCAGCTTTCCTAAAATCCAGGGTGCATGTTTGACTACACTCGGCTTTTGCTTCCCTTAGAACCAAGAACTGCAGTACAACATGGTCGCTTTCCCCCAGAGTTCCTGTAACTGCTACTTTATCCACTAAGTCATCTCTGTTGGTTAGGATCAAGTCAAGGATAGCCGATCCTCTAGTTCCTTCCTCTACTTTCTGTAGGAGGATGTTATCTGCCACACAAGTTAGGAATTTCGTGGAGGGGCCATGTTTTGCAGAATTTGTCTCCCAACAAATATCGGGGAAATTGAAGTCCCCCATTACTACTACATCATGCTTCCTTAAAACATTGACTATTTGCTTTTCAAAAGTTTCATCCTCATCTTCTCCTTGATTGGGTGGCCGGTAGTGGACTCTGACCACCAGGTTCCTTTTATTCTTTGCTCCATTAATTTTGATCCAGAAGCTCTCAATTGGGCTACCAAGCTCATCCTCCTGTATTTCTGTGCAGATATTTGTATCTTTCACATATAGTGCAACCCCACCTCCCTTTCTGTTCCTCCTGTTCTTTTTGAACAAGTTATATCCTTCAATTGTTGTAATCCAGTCATGACAGTCATCCCACCAAGTCTCAGTTACACCTATCAAGTCATAATTTTCCTCTTGTATTAAGAGTTCAAGTACGTTCTGTTTGTTTCCCATACTCTGGGCATTAGTATATAGACATCGAAGACCATGTGCTTCATAGTCTGGCTTTCTTCCTACATGTTTCTGAAGACTATTATTGGGCGCTATTAGAGCTGTTCTCTCCGTTGCGGTGCATGAGCCTTCGTTCATTGTTACCCCCAACTATACATTTCCCTTCCCCATAGGATTCAGTTTAAAGCCCTCCTGATGAAGTTCTTCATGCTGTGGCCAAACACATTCTTCCCAGCCTTTGTGAGGTGCAACCCGTCCCTTGCCAACAGTCCATCTTCCAGGAAGTATAGCCCATGGTCCCAGAATCCAAATCTTCATAGCCAGTCATTCACCTGGAGTATTTTTCTTTCCCTGTCTATCCCTCTTCTAACTAGTGGAAGGATGGATGAGAAAACTATCTGGGCCCCAAAGTTCTTGAGTTTCCTTCCCAAAGCTTCCAAGTCTGACGTGATTTCTTTGTAGCTCCGCTTGGCGGTATCATTTGTTCCCACATGGATGAGAAGAAAGGGATACCTGTCAGTGGGCTTTATGAGTGCAGGCAACCCTTCAGTCATGTCTCTAATCCGTCCTCCCGGGAGACAACATACCTGGCGAGTCATTATACTTTTAAGTATTAAGTAATAATACTAAACACTTCCAAGTGATCCAAGCACTTCACATATTGATCTTCTTATAATCTTTGCAGCAACCATATAAAGCAAGCCATCATTATCCCCATCTTGCAGTGTGTGTGTTTGTGTGTGTGTGTGTGTGTGTGTGTGTGAGAGGGAGAGAGAGACGCAGGTAGGTGGTGGGGCTTGCTTAAAGCCACCTAGTGAGTTCCTAGTAGAGATGAGATTTCAGACCAGTAGAGGTATTTCTAGGGGTGGACGAAAGTCGCTTACCTGTCGTCGAAGGACGTTCGCGGTGGGGGGGAGGCGCTTCGCTGGTCCCCCCGCGAAGTTCCGGCCGGGGGGGGAGGCTTCCCACCTCGGCCCGGCCGAAATTCAGGCCGGGGGGGAGGCTTCCCGCCTCGGCCCGGCCGAAATTCAGGCCGGGGAGGAGGCTTCCTGCCTCGCCCGGCCGCGAACGCGAAAGTTAAAAAAAAAACAAAAACGCCCCCTGATAGGCTACGTGACGATTCATGTAGCCTATCACGGCTAGATCTGCAAAGTCTGCCATGATAGGCTACGTCAATCATCACGTAGCCTATCAGGGGGCGTTTTTTTTTTTTCTTTCATTGCAATGGCGGCGGCGGCAGCCGGTCGAAAGACCGGCTGCCGCTCCCGCCCCGCTCAAACACCCACCGAACCGCCGGCCGGACCCGCCACCGGGAGGGACATTCGGTGAAGGTAAGTCCCGTCCCGGGGGGGTGCGGGGGGGCGGGGGGGTTCGGAGGATTTCTCCCCGAAACTTGTTCGGGGGGCCGAACACGTTGGCGCTCAGCCCCCCAAAGTTTCGGGGAGAAATTCTCCGCCATCCCTAGGTATTTCCTGGTTCATGACTCAGTCTTACCGTTTAGGTACTACACTATCCATGGAATATAAAACAGGAACATTTGCACTTCCTTAACTAGACTTGGCACATCTGTACTGAGTATCAGTGGGTGTGCTATCAGTGATGTGTGTGTGTGTGTGGTTTACTTTGGAACATACTGAAGGAAGTCATTCAGAACTTGTTGATTTACTTGGGGTTTGAAGGCACTTGATATCTGGAATAAAATTCTGCATTTGTTTTATAAATGCATAAAATAGCATTTATGTTTCATTTGTACAGAACTCTCAGTACAACCTTGTTAAACAAGGCATTTACGTCTTCCACTTCACAATTATTTAGCCTGAGTAGATACCTTTTCCTTACTAAGGTATTCAGTAAATAGGCTAAGAGGTTATTCATGTTGTATTTTCCAGTTGGTATGGTGACTTCTCAAAATGAATCCCACACTCCCTGGATGCACCTGCAAACACAATAATGTGCACCTGAGGTTCAATTCATACATGCACGTTTACTACTGATTTACCTCTGTGAATGAGCTACCATGGGTCAAATATCACAGGCAGAACTTTTCATATAGCTTTTCACAAGGCTTTTCAATGCAATCATAAATTCAGTTGTAAGCCATTAGTGCACCTGTCTCCATTAATATACCTCATACTCTCCCACCTTTCTTTTTTTTAGCTAATATTGCTGGCATAGAATCATAGAATAGTAGAGTTGGAAGGGGCCTATATGACCATCGAGTCCAACCCCCTGCTCAATGCAGGAATCCAAGTCACAGCATCCCTGACAGATGGCTGTCCAGCCTTGTCTTGAATGCCTCCAGTGTGGGAGAGCCTGCATGAGTTGTGATGGCTTCAAATTCCTCCTTCACTCAGCCACCCTACCTCCTGGCCTCTCCTCCCACTCAAATACCAAGCCAGGGGCTGTTCTGTCACTTCACACTCCTTTCTACATACGCATTGTATGTATAGGCTGTATGTGAAGTTTTTCTTGGCTGCCTTTAGAATTCCTTCACACCACTGATACTGTGTATCAGTATTCCACAGTAGGTCAAAATCTGAAGATAGGTTAGGTAGAAATCATTTATTTCGTTGTAGCTTACTGATTCTCCCCACCCCTTCTCTCTCAACCCTTATTCCAGCCTTCCCCAACCTGGTGCCTTCCAGATGTTTTGGACTTCAACTCCCATCAGCCCCAGCCAACATGGCCAATGGTCAGAGATGCTGGGAGTTGTAGTACAAAACATTTGGAGGGAACCAAGTTGGGGAAGGCTGCCTTACTCCCTTAAAAATTAGTACAGTCTCTCTGAACTGAATTGGAGTTGGCTGTCTCTCTTAAGGACCCAAAGAGCAATCTTTGGGTCCTTAAGAGAGACTACTGGGCCAAATTACATAACAGACTACTGGCCAAATTAGTTGCACTTTCTTTTAGTTGCAGCCTTGCACAACAGTGTCTGTAGGACTGCAGCTGGCAGAAGACTCCTTTCAGTTTGTTTGTTTAGTTATTTATTAATTACATTTCTATAGCGCCCAATAGCTGAAGCTCTCTGAATTTTTTTAAGGCCGACATATATTTATATAGCTTTCCATACAGCAGCCAACACAATTATTCATCTGAGATCCACAGTGATTTACTGTAGCACAGGCGCTTGCTTGACTGTATCCCCCTTGCTGTTTCTATCATCCTAGCCCTCAGGGTAGAACAGAATTGCACAGCTTGACAGAAATACTTATTCATGCACATCTTATCGGCAATGTAATTGATGATCTCTTGTGGACTTGCTAAGATTCCTTCCTTCCTGCTCAGGAGTAAGAAAGAAAAGGAAGGTGGTGGAAAACATAAAAGATAGTGGGGCATGCAATCACCTTCTTAGGGCTAGTACACGCCATCATGATGCTGATATTCCTGATTATGGTATATAGCTGCTTTCATGCTAAATATATCCTGTTATTGTTTTCTGATATCTTCAATGAAGCATAAATGGTTGGTTTTTCATGTGTTATGGACATTTTACTTAGGTATTATATTGGAACCCAAAAGAATTAATTTTAGTAAGTTACAGAAATGTCAGTAAGCTTCAGTCAAATCTGTCTGCCTTTTCTATCATAGTTTATACAAGTGGAGCCTAAAACAAAATATTGCTGTGTATCCTCACACCCTAAAAGATACTCCTGTTCCAGATGCCAACCAACACTGAACTGTGGATCTGGCCTCTCAGGGCAGGGGGAGTACACATTTACTGGTGAACTGAAGAATTATGCACCATTTCTATCTGCCTCTCAGTGGAGATAAGAGCACATAGCATTTCCATATGCTAGTTCTTAAAAACTAAAAAATTAAAACCACATTTGTTAAGGGTTATGAACCAAGCTGAGATGCAAAGAAAATGGATTGGATAGAATGATACTTGGATTAGATCTGGAGCTCAGTGGCAGAGCACATTATTGGCATGCAGAAGGTGCTAGGCTCAATTCCTGGCACCTCCGGGTAGGGATAGGAAGGGATCCTGCCTGAAACCCTGGAAAGCTGCTTCCAGTCAGTGTTGACAATACTAGGCCAGATGGACCAATGGCCTGACTCAGTATAAGGCAGCTTCCGATGTTCCTAAAGGCAACCCTATGGGTTGCCCTCCTGATGGTTCCATTTATCCTGTTTGTGCTGCCCCCAGCTCTGTATTGTCTTGAAGTATAAGAAGTGCATATGCTTATACTGTGGGTGGAGAGATCAAGGATCTGCTAGCCAGGCCTGCTGTAGTTGGATCCTAGCAGTCTGGGATGAACTAGTAGAGACTCGGTTGGGCAGGAGCCTTTCTTTACTTTTGGGCCAGCCCGCAAAGGAGCACGAGGCTCAGACGACAGGGGAGAGCAGGCCCTGTGTTCGCCAGGCCTCACCCCTTTCTATCCAGCATCCACCAATAGTTTCCCACTGGACCTAACCCTCACTCATGACATCCTCCTTACTTCCCGTGGACTGTGAGTTATTGCCTCTTTTGTTGTTCAACAAAGAATTGTTTGCTGGATTAAAGAGAGGCTTGAGTTAAACGGGCTGAGAAGTGTCTCAACATAGAGCACATGGGGAAAAGAAAGCACACGGTTAGTTCCATCTATCCCATGCCCTGCTGGCAAGAGCCAGGCAGTGTGAGAGGCAGACGGAGGCAATTTCGCCTCCAGTTCTCTGTTTAAATGGCAAAAAGCAACTAGATGGGCCTCTGAGCCTGTCTAGGTTACGTACCTTTCAGTGGGTGGGGAGGGAACTCGAGAGCCCATGGGATATTCCTTATTGAGGCCTCTGCCCTGCCCTGCTCTGCCCATCAGCATGCCCCCACTTCTCTCTCTCCAGCTTCTTTTATGATGTTGCAGAAACTATAAATACTTTGGCATAGGATGGGGCCATATGTGTTCCCATCCCTTGGAGTTGTAAATAGTGATTATCCTTGGAAGAAAGTAAAACGAGGATCCATGAAATCAAAAAGGGATCCTCATGATTTCATATGATTTTTAAAGGGGAGACCACCATCCAATCACAGAGCACATCTGCCTCCACGGACTGAACCAGAAAGAACATGGATCTGCCACTCGTGCATGGAGCCACGGCACAAAAACAGGGATCCAAGGCAGAGATCCTCATGAGTTTTACAAGAAACATACCCCCAAACACCATCATATCACAAAGCACATCTGCCTCCACAGACTGAACCAGAAAGAACATGGATGCATCACTCGTGTGTGCAGCCATGGTGCAAAAACAGGGATCCCCAGGGATCATCATTTTTACAAGAAATGTACCCCAAAACATATCACAGAGCACATCTGCCTCTATGGACTGAACCAGGAAAATCATGGATCCACCTCTTGTGTGTGCAGTCATGGTGCAAAAACAGGAATCTCCAGGGATCCTCATGATTTTTACAAGAAAGATACCCCAAAACACCATTGTATCTCAGAGCACATTTGCCTCCATAGACTGAACCAGAAAAATTGCAGATCTGCCAGTCATGGGCACAGGCATGCCACAAAAACATGGATAGGAATTTTATATGGGATCCACATGAAACCATGGTCAAATCATAGATCACACGGATGCCCATATACTGAACCAAATTACTGATCCTGTACTTGACTGTTCCACTCCAGTACAAAAGCATTGATTCAAGGCACTTATCCTCAGAACTGAACCTTAAAAATCATGGATCCTGTAATCATTTTTTTTAAAACCTGGGTTTTTAGGAATGTGTGAGCATGCTAGTACATGCTGCCTGATCTCCTGCTGTGAATGAGAGCAGCTAAATAGTCCAGGAATGTTTCGTCCTTGCATTGTTTGTCATGATGTGCAAACAAGGAAGTCTGGCTTTTCTCTTCCACAACAAGCCTGAGAACCCCAAATAAAACCGTGGCTTATTTCTCTGGTTTGATCGTGAATAGACAAACCAGAGTTCCTGGTTTCATGTCACAACAATCTAGCAAGGGGCCAGAACATCTCTGGGTTGTTTCTGTGCTCCCAGTCCCAGCAGAGGCGATCAGGTAGTGTTCTCCAGCACGCTTCCACTCTCACAACCCAGGATTGTTTTGATATGTTTACCAGCCTCTTTCTCCAAATCCCTAATCAAATCGGCTCTCATCCTTCTATACTTGTTTGCCTATAAAAAAGCATGTATCCATCGGAGCAAGGTGTTCCCACGGAACAACCGGTATATGAGGAATGGATCCTCATTAATCATCTTAATGGTGTTTACATGGAACATCTAAAATCAAATGTTAAGTCACACCTTTGCCTATGGAGTGCACCGTAAAAATCAGCATGGATCCAGCATGCCGTGCCACACCATGCTGTGCAAGCTTTGATCAGAAGCATGTTCCTCATGATTCTTGCACGCAAGCCCCACCATGGAATCAAAAAGATATAAAAACCTATCTCTGAGGCGCGAGGTCTAATGGATCTTCATGGTTTTTGGAGGCCCACCATCTAATTACAGCTCACATCCACCTGCAGGTAATCCAATACAAGCAGGGATGTACAGATTTTGTTAGATCCTTTCCATCTGTGTTTGTCAGGTGTCTTTAATTCCATTGGCCACTCATTGATGGAATTGGATGACTTTCTACGAGAATTAGCTCCCACTTGTGCAAATACACATTCTCACTAATGCTCATGAGCGCTAATGTGCATTGACACATTATTTCAAGTATGCATTAGCACTAATGAGCAGTGATGCAAATCTCCCCCAAAAGTAAAAGAGTGGTCTGGAAGTCCACAGAATCTGTGCAGAAGAAGCCAGTTCACAGTAGAATCTGTAGAATCCGCGATTTGCTCCAGAAAATTGGCTCCTGGCAGTAGCCTGGGAGCTATCCACCAATGTAACTGGATGGCTACTAGTTCAACCACACTATGAGAGGAAGAAGAAAAAAATCAATTGACTGTCGGTATACTGCATTTTCTAATTTCTACATGACCAGGGGCAGAATCCAATGCAGCTCTTGTGTGTGCGGCCAGCCCCGCCACAAGTGGCCACTACTGGTGACTTAGCACTTCCGGGGTCAACCCAAAATGAGAGGAAATGCTCATTTCTGGAAGGGGGCAGATCAGTGGATCAGGCCCAATGACCACCCCCCTTCCAGAAAGGAGCATTCCCGCTTGTTTGGGGACTTACCCCTGGAAGCGCTCAATTGCTGGTCCGCAAGTGGTAGGGGCCGCTTGTGCAATGGAATTAGCAGGACTGGCCGTGTGCGAACCAGAATCAGCAGCCAGCTCCACTAGCAGATGGGCAGCATTGGATTCTGTGCTTAGACACCACAGTTTAGGAAGTTCAATCCCTGAAGGTCTCCAGGGCACCGTCTATTGTAAGAGGACTTCCAGTTTTTATGACCCAAGGATGTGGGCAAGGTGCTCATTTAAGTCAGCCCAAGCACCCTTGCTCTTCATGGATTATTAAAGGGACTGGATCATTTTGAGAGGTCATCAGTTCTTCCCTGCTGGTCGGAGTGGTGATACCACTTCTGAAATAAATATCCTTGGATCCAGCAGATCTGAGCAATATAGGCCAGTAGCTAACATCCCTTTCCTGGGCAAGGTGCCTGAGAAGGTGGTGGCAGATCAAATCCCATCACTCAGATAAAACTGATTTTCTAGATCCACCTTCAATCAGGGTTTAGGCCTGGTTTTGGACCAGATAATGCAGTGGTCACCCTATGGGATGAGCTTTGCTGGGAGAGAGACAAGGGGTGTGTGACCCAGTTGATTCTCCTGGACCTCGCAGTGGCTTGCGATGTCATCAACCATGACATCCTCCAAACTAGGCAGTCTGAGTTGCGTGTGGGTGGTACAGCTTTGCAATAGTTTCATTCATACTTGGATGGCCATTTACAGAAGGGTGGGGGTGGGTGTCTGCTAAACTGCTTGGCATCTTTTGTGGCCCAAAAAGGATTCATCTTGTCCCAAATGTACTTAACATCTACACTGAAACCTCAGAGTGAGGTCAATAGGAGACTGAGGGTGCATTGTCATCAGTATGCAGGTGACACATAGCTCTATCTCTCTTTCTCATCTGATCCAGGTGGGGAAGTGGATGATGTGCTTAATCAGTGCCTGGACACGATAATGGACATGATGAAGACAAATGAACTGAGGTTCAATCCAACTTTATGTTGCTTTTGCTGCAACAGACCAATACAGTGATCCCTCCGGGTTGGATCCTGACTCTGGGTGCATCCAGATGGAGGGCCCCTAGCACTACCAAAACATTGTGCATCTGTTACATCTTTTCCTCCCTCTCCGACCGTTATTCTGGTAAGAAAAAAGACAGAAGAAATGGTGGGATAACATGGGAGGTTATAATGGAAGATGTTGCCATCTGGACCCCACCCCCCACCCTTTTAATTCTGTGTTCGAGGCAGGGAGATTACAGAATAAAAGCATTATGTGGAAGCACCTTCAGTAATACATAAAGTAGACCCACTGATATTAATGGGACTTAAGTCATTACTAACTTAATTCACATTGATTAGTATCCAGTGTTAATCCCATGTAGACCAGACCAATTGAAATGAATGGGACTTAAGTCTCCTGCATTTCAATGGACAAAACTAAGGTCATGGCATCTGGCCCCATCACTTCCTGGCATATGGAAGGGGGAGAAATGGAAGCAGTGACAGATTTTATTTTCTTGGGCTCCAAGATCACCGCAGACGGTGACGACTGTAGCCATGAAATTAAAAGACGCTTGGTCCTTGAGAGGAAAGCTATGGCAAACCTAGACAGCATAGTAAGAAGCAGAGACATCACCTTGCCGACAAAGCTCCATCTAATCAAAGCTATGGTTTTCCCAGTAGCAACGTATGGCTGTGAGAGCTGGACTGTAAGGAAGGCCGAGCGCCGAAGAATGGATGCTTTCAAACTGTGGTGCTGGAGAAGACTCTTACGAGTCCCCTGGACTGCAATGAGGTCAAATCAGTCCATCCTAAAGGTAATCAACCCTGAGTGCTCATTGGAAGGACAGATACTGAAGCTGAAGCTCAAATATTTTGGCCACCTAATGCAAAGAGAAAACTCTGGAAAAGACCCTGATGCTGGGAAAGACTGAAGGCAAAAGGAGAAGGGGACGGCAGAGGATGAGATGGCTAGATAGCATCACTGATGCAATGAATATGGACTTGAGCACGCTCCGGGAGAGAGCGCAGGACAGGAAGGCCTGGCGTGCTATGGTCCATGGGGTCACGAAGAGTCGGACACGACTGAACGACTGAACAACAACAAGTCTACATAGGATCTACTCTACATAGGACTAATATTGAATACTACCCATTGACTTCAGTAGGTCTACTCTAAATATGACTACATCTGTATCCAAACCAAAATATTGTGGCAACTTAAAAACACTTCATGAGGCTTTTATTATGCAATAAACAAACCTCATTAACAGAACTGTAGAGAAGATCCTTATTCATGCACAAATGGGTAAAATCAAATATTTTGCTAAGTTACTATTCAGTGGTTTCCTGCTGGTCTGTTGGAAACTCCTTTGGTGGAGATTGGCAGCTGTCAGGTCAGTTTGAATTGGAGAATAAAGCAGCATCTCTGATGTTGAAATCAACGACACTTATAGCACAATCCTATACACACTTCCCTGGGATCAAAGCCCATTCAGAGAACACAGAGTGGTTTACTTCAGAGTAAACATTAATAAGAATGCACAGTTAAAGTTTGATCATACCACAGGACATCTGAGCCAATTTCATGGCCAGAAAAAATTGGTTTGCCATATGAGTTTGTTGGTTGCAGTTATACATTAATGTTAATCAAATAACTGAAATGTGTCTATTGTAACAACATGAAATAAATTATTTTAGAACATTTTTGTTCCCATAATCAATGCAGTCTTCCAACATTTACATGTTAAACTACAAACCATACTCGTTACCATTGACCATAAAAAAAGAAAAGGGCTGCCATCATATTGCTTTTTACTATAGTCTGATTCTTTGAACTTTCACAGAAGTAAGTCTCACCAAGTCCAATATGGCTTATGCAATAGAAAAGGCGGGCCAGCAAGCAAGCTCCTGATTTCCTCCTGTCATGATTTTATTCACCTGAGGGACAATCCCAAATGGGGCTCATGTTATATCCATTTGCACCCTTAGTAAACAAATAATAGACAACTAGCATTTGTAGAAGAAGTTTCTCCTAGAAAAAGTCCTTACATCTTTTCATGACTAAGGGCCAAAATAGACATGATGGTACATGGATCTTTATCAACCATGTCTAGGTTTTTAATATGGAAGCCCATCAATGAGAAATCTGGGTCCTTTTGTCTTGATGAACTGAACTTTTGCAAGGGGTGTGTGTGTAGAATCATAGAATAGTAGGGGTTGGAAGGAGCCTACAAGACCATCAAGTCCAACCCCCTGATCAATGCAGGAATCCAAGTCAAAGCATCCCTGAAAGATAGCTGTCCAGCTTCATCTTGAATGCCTCCAGTGTGGGAGAGCCCACCACCTCCCTAGGTCATTGGTTCCATTGACATATCGCTCTAACAGGAAGTTTTTCCTGATGTTCAGTGGAATCTGACTTCCTGCAACTTGACCCCATTATTCCGAGCCCTGCACTCTGGGATGAACAAGAAGAGATCTTGGCCTTCCGCTCTGTGACATCCTTTCAAGTACTTGAAGAGCGCTATCATATCTCCCCTCAGTCTTCTCAAGGCTAAACATGCCCAGTTCTTCCAGTCTCTCCTCGTAGGGCTTTGTTTCCAGTCCCCTGATCATCTTTGTTGCCCTCCTCTGGACCCTCTCCAGTTTGTCTGCATCCTTCTTAAATTACAGTGCCCTGAACTGGACACAGTACTCTGGATGAAACCAAACCAGTGCTGAGTAGACAGGAACTAGTACTTCACATGACTTGGAAGCTATACATCTATTAATGCAGCCCAAAATAGCATTTGCCTTTTTTGCAGCCACCTCACATTGTTGGCTCATATTCAACTTGTGATCGACAACAATTCCAAGATCCTTCTCACTTGTAGTATTGTTGAGCCACGTATCCCCCATCTTGTAACTGCATTTTGTTTCTTTTGCCTAGGTGCAGAACTTGGTATTTATCCCTAATAAATTTTATTCTGTTGTTTTCTGCCCAGCCTATCAAGATATCCAGCCTATCAAGATCACTTTGAATTCTGCTTCTGTCTTCCAGGGTATTGGCTATCCCGCCCCATTTTGTGTCATCTGCAAATTTGATCAGCATTCGCTGCACCTCCTCATCCAAGTCATTAATGCAAATGTTGACGAGCACTAGGCCCAGGACTGAGCCCTTCGGTACCCTGCTCGTTCCCTCTCCCCAGTTTGAGAAGATCCCATTGATAAGCACTCTTTGAGTCCAATTCTGTAGCCAATTGTGGATCCACCTCATCGTTGTTTCATCTAGCCCACTTTGAGCTAGTTTGCTCATCAGGAGATCATGGGGCACTTTGTCGAAAGCTTTGCTGAAGTCGAGGTCTGTTATGTTCACAGCATTCCCACAGTCCACAAGGGAGGTTACCTGATCCAAAAATGAGACCAGATTAGTCTGGCAGGTTTTGTTCTTGACAATTCCATGTTGGCTTCGAGTAATC
The DNA here is from genome assembly GCF_057233095.1 of Heloderma suspectum. NCBI lineage: Eukaryota > Metazoa > Chordata > Lepidosauria > Squamata > Helodermatidae > Heloderma > Heloderma suspectum. Next base: position 124,708,965 of record NC_139462.1, on the reverse strand, counting down.
ACTGCATTGTTTTCAAGTTGCTTACAGATCCATCTTCCAGGTAATATAGACCGTGGTCCCAGAATTGAAATCTCTCACATCGGCACCACCTTTGTAACCAGTCATTCATCTGGAGTATTTTTCTTTCCCTTTCTATCCCTCTTCTAACTACTGGAAGGATGGATGAGAAAACTGTCTGGGCCCCAAAGCTCTTGAATTTCCTTCCCAAAGCTTCCAAGTCTGATGTGATTTCTTCGTAGCTCTGCTTGGCAGTATTTGTTCCCACATGGATGGGAAGAAAGGGATACCTGTCAGTGGGCTTTATGAGTGTAGGCAACCCTTCAGTCACGTCTCTAACCTGTCCTCCTAGGAGACAGCATACGTGGCGAGTCCATGGGTCTTCACGACATACTTGGGTTTCGATCCCACACAGCAAGGAGCCTCCCGCTACTACTACTCTTCTTGTTGTAGGCCTTGGTTTCATTTCCTCTGCTTGACTGACCTCAGCCTCTTGCTCGCTCTCATGCAGGTTCCCCTGTAATTCTTCCTCTGTAGGCTGTCCTCCAGTCTCATCCTCAAGTACCTTGAAACGGTTCCATAGCTCCACCGCTTCCACTGGTGTAGAGTGGCTTCTAGTTCTTCTGCTCCTATCACCCTTGTCCAAGGAGTATCCTCAGCATTTTCTGCTTCTGCCTCAGCTTGCTGTTGCTCTTCTAGCTTCTGCTCTTCACTTTGCTGCTGCAGTTCCACTGTTCTGTCCACGAACTCTTCAAGTTCTCTTATTCCCTGGAGGGTCGACACTCGCCGCTCCAGTCCTCTTACTTTTTTTTCCAGCAGCGTGATCAACTTGCACTTGTTGCACATGTAGACCATGTTGGTCTCAGGCAAGAAAATAAACATTGCATGAACTTTGCAGGTCACCACACTGGAGACTATTTTCCTTCCATAGTCTCTATTCCCTTTCTATCTTTATGATTGTACTGGAATAGCCTGTGCTTTGTCCTCTATTCACTGGAGGTTAAAAACAGAGTCCCACTGGTGTAGAAGTGTGTGTTACAAGAAAAATATTTTTTAAAAAAATGTTTGGGGCCTCCCCCTTGACCTCCCGTGGCAAACCCCTGTTTGCTCACTCTGCTCACTCGCTCTCTGGGAGTTTGCTTGCATTATTTTGCAATTACTACCTAGAAACTACTTCTTTTAGGAGCAGAGTTACTAACAACACTTATTGCACTAGAGCTTCACTGAGGCTAAAATCCCACATCCTTACTCAGGCTTCTGCTTCCGGATTCTTTGCAGGATTAAGATCAGCTCCTTTACATGGGCGGATGGGTGGGCATGTGCTTTGAACTGGGGAATTCTTTTCTTGGAAAGTTCTATATGTTTCATTTTATAGCCATAGGATAGTGCTGTGGTTATAGTGCAATGACATCAGTACACACAGCCAATACACGGAGTAATGGGCTCAAGTAATGCAGGACACAGAATAATGGGCTCGAGTTACAGGAAGCCAGATTCTGGGTGAACATCAGGAAAAACTTCCTGACTGTTAGAGCAATACGACAGTGGAACCAATGACCTAGGGAGGTAGTGGGCTCTCCCACACTGGAGGCATTCAAGACGAGGCTGGACAGCCATCTGTCAGGGATTCTCTGACCTGGATTCCTGCATGGAGCAGGGGATTGGACTCGATGGCCTTGTAGGCCCCTTCCAACCCTACTATTCTATGATTCTATGAATATATCAGATTAACATTCCTTATTGGGTTATCTCCAATGTTTTAAAAAGTAAAAAAGTCAGAAAGCGCAGGAGATGCCCTGGAGGTTGACAACTTTGTGTAAAGGACCCGCAAACTTCCATGAGTGACCACGAGCGTGCAATAAAAGCCTTGTGTAGAAATGCTCATAGACAAACAGTAGCATGCACTTCCACTAATGTAATTTATTTAATTGAATGTAAAAAAGATGGATGTCATATGCAATACTTAGGAAAAACGACAGTGGGCCTAAGAACTTGATTCCCTAACCACAAATCTGCAATTCTTACCAAAAAAAAAACAGAACAGCTGGTTACAAGACATTTTAACTCACCTGCATATAGTCTCTCAGATTTGCAATTGCTTCCAATTGAACAAACAAAGGACACTAACATGCAATTCATAAGCTTTATACCACTCATACCTCTGGGTGTTTTTTTTTTCTCCTTAGGAATTTTCATCTCCCATCTTTCTACTTCTCTGGTACCGAGGTTATTTTAGGAAAAGGTACATTTGGAGGAGTTGGATAACTTCCACGTTTGAGTTCTGGTGGATGCTGTATGGACATATTTATTTGTTAATATTTGAATAAGCTGTAGACTTTTATATCTTGCCACCTCAATTTGACTCAGGTTGCCAGACTCCTTTCCTGAGAAGGTCCGTTGAGTCATGGTCTTCCATTTTTGGTGGTGAATGCAAACACAGTTCATTCAACTTCTTTGCCACCTCCTTATTCTCCTTTATCACACCCTTCACTTGCATGTCATATAATGGTCCGGCCCCAGTCCCAGTTTGTTTCCTGCTTCTTTGACTCTGCTTGTTAACCACACTCGTCTTCTTGTGGGCTTTTTGGTATGTTTCCTAATCTGCGGCATACATTCTAACAGCCTTTGTTATTGTAGTGTTTTGAATGCTAGTGTTTTGAACATCAGGTACTGTAATTCCATTTCATCCATTTATTATATTTCTGTACCACCTCATAGCTGAAGCTCTCTGGGAGGTTCACAAAAATTTTAAAAACATTAAAATACAGTATATAAAGTATAAAACCATTCATGTAATGACATAGAACAAATAGCACACACAACAACAACATATATCTAAAACAATTTAAAACATTCAGCCAGAGACAGAGAGAGTCCATATATGCTGCCAAATGCCTGAGAGAAGAGAGCAGTTTTAACATGACAATGTTGGCACCAGGTGGGCCTTGTTAGGGAGATAATTCCATAAATAGGGGGCCACCACGGAGAAGGCCCTCCCCCTTGTTGCCACCCTCCGAGCCTCCCTCAGAGGCTCAGAAGCTCCCCGAGGAGGGCCTTAGATGCAAAGCGTAACGTATGGGTTGGTTTATGCCAGGAGAGGTGTTCTGTCAAGTACTGTGGTCCCGAGTCATGTAAAACCAGCAGTTTGAATTGGGCACAGAACCATATAGGCAGCCAGTGCAAGCGGGCCAGAATTGGTCTTATATGTTCAGACCTTCTGGTCCCCGTTATAAGTCTGGCTGCTGGATTTTGCACAAGCTGCAGCTTCTGAACCATCTTCAAGGGCAGCCCCACATAGAGCACATTGCAGTAATCTAACTTGGAGGTTACCAGAGCATAGATTACTGAAACCAGGTTATCCCTGTCCAGATAGGGGTGTAGCTGGGCCACCAACTGAAGTTGGTAGAAGGCGTTCCATTCCACTGACGCTACTTGAACCTCAAGTGACAAACATGGCTCCAGGAGAACCCCAAACTATGAACCTGCTCCTTCGGGGGGAGTGCAACCCCATCCAGAACAGGTTGAGCACCTTCCATCCAGTCAGGAGAGCCACCCACCAGCAGCATCTTAGTCTTCTCTGGATTGCGTTTCAGTTTATTAGCCCTTATCCAGTCCATTGTTACATCCAGGCGACATCCACAGCCTCACCTGAAAAAGATGAAAAGGAGAAATAGAGCTGCATGTCATCAGCATTAGGGATGGACGAAAGGGACTTACCTCGTCCCGCAGCTTGCTTCGCGGTGGGGGGGGAGGCGCTTTGGTTCTCCCCCCGAAATTCAGGTGGGGGGGGAGACGCCCTGCCTTGCCCGGCCGAAATTCAGGCCGCGGAGGAGGCGCCCCGTCTACCCGGCCGTGAAAAAAAAAGTAAAAAAAACAAAACACACCCGTGATAGGCTACGTAACGATTTACGTAGCCTATCACGGCTAGATTTCCAAAGTCAGCCGTGATAGGCTATGTAAATCGTCACGTAGCCTATCACGGGTGACTTTGAAGAAAAAAAAAACACGTACGCAAATGGCAGCTCCCATGGGGACCGCCATTTGCGTTCCTTATTTTGGCACGTCTAGTCTACGTAAGGATTTACGTAGACTATGGCAAAAATAAGGGCAACGCAAATAGCGTTCCCTTATTTTCGCCGTAGTCTACGTAAATATTTACGTAGACTAGACGTGCCAAACTAAGGAATGCAAATGGCGGCGCCCCATGGGCGCCGCCATTTGCATACGCACTTTTTTTTTTTCCAAAGTCACCCGTGATAGGCTACGTGACGATTTACATAGCCTATCACAGCTAGATTTCCAAAGTCAGCCATGATGGCTACGTAAATCGTTACGTAGCCTATCACGGGTGTTTTTTGTTTTTGTTTTTACTTTACTTTTTTGTTTTGCAATGGCGGCGGCGGCAGCCGAACCGCCGCCGGGACCCGCCACCGAGAGGGACATTCGCCGAAGGTAAGTCCCATCCCGGGGGGGGCTGGGGGCCGGCGGAGAATTTCCCCAACACTTTTGGGGGGCTGAATGCGTCGGCACTCGGCCTCCCAAAGATTCGTGGAGAAATTCTCCACCAACCCTAATCAGCATACTGATGACAAAGCACTCCAAAACTCTGGATGACCACACTCAACGGTTTCATGTAGATGTTAACTAGCACAGGGGACAAAACTGACTCCTGTGGAACCCTGTACTGGAGAATCCACGGGGCCGAGCAATATTCCCCAAGCACTACCTTCTGGAGCTAACCCTCCAAGTAGGAGTGAAACCACTGCAATACAGTGCCTCCCACTCCCAGCTCAGACAAACATCCCAGAAGGATACCATGGTCGATGGTATCAAAAGCTGCCGAGAGATCAAGGAGAATCAACAAGATCACACTTCCCCTGTCTCTCTCCTGACATAGGTCATCACACAGGGCGACCAAAGCTGTTTCCGTGCCAAATCCCAGCCATAACCCCATCTGAAATGGATCTAGATAATCAGTCTCATCCAAGAGTGTCTGGAGCTGGTTGGCAACCACCCACTCAAGAACCTTGCCCAGGAAAGGAACATTTGCCACTGGCCTAAACTTATTAAGATTTTTCGCGTCCAGGGAGGGTTTCTTTAGAAGTGGTCTCACCACCTCCTCTTTGAGGCAGCCCAGGACCACTCCCTCTTGCAAGGAGGCATTAATCACCTCCCTGACCCAGCCAGCTGCTCCTTCCCTGCCAGTTTTTATAAGTCAAGAGGGGCAAGGATCCAATATGGAAGTGGTTGGGTGAACAGTCCAAGCACCTTGTCAACATCCTCAAGTTGTATGAGCTGAAACTCATCCAAGAAAACTGGACAGGCTGTGCTCTGGACATCTCACCAGATTCACCTGCTGTAACAATGGAGTTTACGTCCCAGCGGATGCAAGAGATTTTATCCTGGAAGTGCCTAGCAAATACATTACAGTGGGCCTCAGATGAGTCTACAGTGTCCTTAGAGCCAGCATGTAATAGGCCACAGACAACCCTGAAAAGCTCCACTGGGCAGCATATGGAAGACTAAATGGAGGCAGCGAAATGTTGGTTCTTTGCAGTCCTTACTGCCTCCAAGTATATCTTACCAAAGGCACACACCAGGGTTTGATTATACCCACTAGGAGTTCTTCTCCATCTGGACTCAAGCTGTCTCCTATTTTGTTTCATTGCTCTCAACTCTGGAATATACCACGGAGCAGTATGAGCTGTACTCTGGAGAGGGTGCTCAGGAGCAATCATGCCAACTGCCCAGGTCATTTCTGCATTCCACAGATCAACCAGGGTTTTGACATGAGAGCCAGCCATATCTGCCAGAAAGCTTCCCAGAGCCCTCTGGAAACCATCCGGATCCATTAGCCTCTGTGGGAGGACCATCTTAATAGGTCCTCCACCTTTTTCCCAGCAAAGGGGAAAAGCTGCCATAAGTCTAAACCCCAGCAAGCAATGATCTGACCATGACAGAGGGACAGAAGTCCCCCACCTTCAGATCACCATCTCCATGTCCAGTTGAGAAAACCAAGTCTAGATGTGTTGGACCGATGACATGTTGGGACAGCCCCCTGGCTGTCATGGAGACCATGAAATCCTGAGCCGCCCCAGACAAGGTTCCCTCAGCGTGAATGTTCACATCCCCCAGGACGAACAGTCTGGGGGGTCTCAACAACACACCTGAGACCACCTCTGTCAGCTCAGCTAGGGAGTCTGTTGAGCAGTGGGATGGGTTGTACACCAACAGAATCCCCACTCTGCCCTGCTGGCCCAACACAAGGTGCAAACACTTTGGACAGGGAGCCTGCAGAGGAAGATGAAACTCCTATAGACCACAGGCAACCCTCTGTCCCCAGCTCTCAGGTCTTTCCTGATGCTGAACCAAGTACCCCAATGGGCATAACTGGGCGAGACTAACTCCTCCCTGCTCACCCACCCACGTTTCGATTATGCATGTCAGATTGGTCACTTCATCCACTATTAAGTTATGGATAATCAAGGTCTTATTCTGAACTGATCTGGCATTTAACAGCAGCATCTGGAGGCCTGAGGGCAGGCTGATAGGGCAACCACCATGCCTGCACGTGGGGGGAGATTAACTGTCTGGGCCAAGTTCCCCTAAGCTGGCTAGCCCTCCTCCCAATGCCATATCTCACACAGTGCCAGGCAGGGCCAGAGAGATGGTAAATTGGCCCCACCTGAAACTGTAAGATATTCCGGCTGCCTGCCCCTCCTCAGTCCACAGCTGTAATGGCTAGCCCCCCGTCAATTAATATACGAAATACACCAAACATTCAAGAACAACTAAATAGATAACATTTCAAAATTAAAAATTGTAACAAATTAAGACTAAAAGCACCTTATCTTAATAGCAGTTGTTAAAAATTCTGTGGACTTTAACCAGATTATCTCAATGTGTGAGGAGAAAAGACACATAAAAATCAGAGATTTTTGGAAGATAATCAAAAGAACAAAATAGCAATACGTTAGTGTTTTGATATAGCCATCTCCACATGGACATATATGATTTTGCAATAGGGTTCTCTTGAAATGACCCGTGAGTAATGCTGAAGATAGTTATTGTGCTCTAGAAAAAGCTCTACTGTATTTTAGAATTGTTAGATACTGGTATATCAGGAGGACTAGGTGGAAAGCAGTAATACCAGGTATATAATTTTCTTACAACAAATTATTCTGTTGTTCAATATCAGAGAGATCAATAGACCTCCCACTTTGCTGATTTAGAGAGCAACCCTATGGTCCCTGGGTGAGCATCCCAGGGATTATGGGATTGTCCGGATTCCCCCTTCTGAGGTCAGAGACAGCGCTCCAACCTCAGAGGGGAGGGGAGGAGATCTGACCCTCCTCCCCTGCCCCTCACATTCAGCACAGAAAAAACTATGCCGCTGCCCACTGAGATCAGAAAAGCAACCTTGGAGGAGGAGGAAAGGGGGCATTCTGGTGGGTGGGGAGAGGAGGAGACCGGAGAGGCCAGGGTATTAATTATCCTGAGCTTCCTCCAGTCTTCTTCCCTCCCCCTCCAAAGCACCCTTGCTAGATAGGCTAAAAAGCCCATTTAGTGAAATCTGCAGGGCCAGAGGACGGGAAGGCAAAGATCACCTCTGCTGCTTCTCCCACCCTGCAGTGGATGATTTGGGGACTTCTGATCATAGAATCATAGAATAGTAAGGTTGAAAGGGGCCTACAAGGCCATCACCAAGGGTGCAATCGATAGGATTGTGCCCTTAATAGCTATTGTGGTGAAAGGCCAAAAAAGCCTTGAATTGGTGGCTTTCATCCAACTGCTGTCATGTAGGGATGACGATGATGATGATGTAGGTAAAGGAAGCAGGCCAGAAGGTGCTAAACTCAACCGAATTAATAATTAGATGTCCTAAAACAAGCCTTTGTAAAGACAGAAGGAAAACCAGGTTCCAATCATAGGCATTTGGAACTCAGTATGGAACAGAAAAAAAGTCTACAAATTTTGGACTGAACAACTTTAAATGACCTTAAATTAACATCAACTCCCATAATATGACTGAATTAGGGAACAACCCTATGCCCCTCAGACAGCATTCCCACCCCTTTTGTATGTTTTGTGCCTCAGTGTTCTCCTTCTGTGGTATGGGAAAGACAAACCCCTGGGCAGGGCTATCATGCTGAAGTAAATGTGGAGGATAGGGGCACACAGCACCAGAAGCATGGAGAACTCGAAATGAAGAAATGAAACGGAGGAAAAGTAGTCTCAGAAAATCTGGCTTTTCCACCTGAAACCTCCAGGGAGGCTGCAGATTGGCCACAATGTCATCTGCCACGAACAACCTCGAAATGCTCCCAATTCACAGCAAATCCCCTGTGAGGACAGCCCCCTGATGGCTGCATGCTACCTCCCGTATCAGAGACAGTGTGCCTCTGTATCAGAGACAATGTACACCAGTTGCTGGGGTTCACAGAAGGAGAGTGAAGGGTGTGGTACTTGTCGTTTGTCTTTAAGCTGCTCTTTCTCCCTCAAACTTTCACCAGTCTTCCTGAAATTTTCATGAGTATGTAAATCCAACACTCCTTTCTCTCATATTTCAGAAAGATTGGTGAAAGTCTTCCTACTTTATGAAGGTTAGAACAACCCACCCACATGATTACCGTTTTACATGGTAGAATGCTTTTTTTCCTCATGGACCGTAACTATAGCTGCTTCAACTGTGGCAGCTATAATGACCAAATTGTTTATAAATATTTGAACTGTCTGGCTGATCCGCATACATTGCTTCTCAGCCAATTCAACTTTTCCATCTGAAGTCCTCTCTTTATCAGAGGCAAGATTGTACCACCTGCCTTTCTCTCCTCCTCAAAACCAGGAGATAGCAGACCACCCAATTCTGAATATAGATGATTGAAGCATTTCCTAACTCGTGCAGATTCCCCTGAACCAACTTAACTTTTAATAGCACAAAATATTGGTCCAATCTACTCTCTGTGATATTTGGCAAATTCACATTATCATCTTCATCTAAGCTCCTAGGTCTTTTAAGTTTCTTCATCACATTGGACCCGAACTATTGTAAGATGCTGTTTCCCCTTTAGGGTGGTGACAAGTCAGTAAACACCCACTCTTCTCTTTTATTTAGTAGCTGTTTGGCAGCTTCTTGACCATTGCCAAGAGCCCTTGAACTCTCACCCTCCAGCAAGCTGGAGGCTTAAATACCTGTGTGGGAAGGTGGAGCAGACAAACATTGAATAGCTCAGACAAACAATACCATTCCGTTTCTGATACAGCCCCTCCTTCTTTTCCCTGCAAGCTAGAGGCATAAATATCTGTGTGGGAAGGTGGCACAGGCTCAGCATCTGAGCCAAACAATGCCACTCACTTGCCACTCAATGGAACACATTTTGAGACCCCTCAGTTCCACCTGTCTAGTTGGATATGCATGAAGTAATGCAGAGGAAGGGGAGGTTTTACTTCCCTTGTGCTCTTTTTCATGTAAAGAGTAGGACACCACCTCCCACTTTGTGTTTCAGTGTGGAAGATATGGGGATGTTTGCCCTGGCACATCTAGTTTGGCCCTGCGGTGCCCTGGCTTTCTGATAAGCATATCTGTGTGAGGCACATGTGCTTGTGTTGCTCACACGTTACAATTTCAGGTGCATGCGAAGAATGAGTACATTAAATCTGAGAGATACACTTAAAACTATGATGCCTGAAGTGGCCTTAGGACTGTGAATCCTGATGCAAGCTGTCATGGTTTAACCACTATTACTAGAGTATCACTACAACAGCATATAAAACAAAAGCACTCTGTGACAAAATCACATATATGTACGCTGACAAAATTCGACAGGAGGAAAAAGAGGAGGCAGAACTGGTTAGACTTGCTCCCGTACCGCCCACAGCTTCTGCTATACCTGTTTAAACCACATGTTGACTGGGCAGTGGTTGGGAAGTTCTCTATCACCGTCTTGTTTGTTCTTCCTTCCTTCCTCCTCAGTATCTGTGTGTGCACGCAGCTAGCCTGAGAGAACCAGCTTAGGACTTGCAGCCAGACACAGCGGTGTGTGCTTTTGCACCAGAGGCATCTGCAGACACATGATTCTTCTCCCAGAGAAGTGAGAGGGGTAAGTTTAAAACCCCCTCAGCACAAATAGCTGGACAAATAGTAGACAGGATAATGTTTATTGATAGATTTTCAGAACCCAAAGCTTTTTGAAGAAACAAAACTGTCAGGTAGCCATTTGAACATTGCTGTTAGGCTGAAGTGTGTCACTCTGTTTCCACTTCCTCTGTCCTTCGTCTGTTGAAATGTAGTTTTGTTTTTTTTTGAGATGTAGCTAATAGTAAAAGGATATTATCTAAGCACAACTCACTGAAGATGGTGACGGAACTAACATGTCATTTAATCCCATTGGCAGAAGAGGGGCAGTTTTTCTTTGCTGGGGGTGAGGTGGAAGATTCACAACAAATAGGCTGAAGGCTGTAGATTTAGTTGCAAACAGGGTATTTCAACAGCATTTGTGGGCTGGTTTGTTTTTCTTTCTTTTTCCCATAATAACTATACACATATTATAAATCCTAGACAAACCACTATCCTTTTTTAAAGCAAATGGTATTATACCTTTGATGTGCACAGCTAGAACATAGATAATCTATAGGCATTTATGATGCAGTCCTATGCAGACTTGGGAGCAAGTCTCATTGGAAGTAGGGATGGCGGAGAATTTCTGCCCGAATCTTCGGGAGGCCGAGTGCCGAGGCATTTGGCCCCCCAAAAGTGTTGGGGAAATTCTCCGCTGCCCCCCCCCCCCCCGGGATGGGACTTACCTTCAGCGAATGTCCCTCTCAGTGGCGGGTCCCGGCGGCGGTTCGGCGACGTGTCGGCGGGGGTGGGGACGGCGGGCGGTCTCCCGACCAGCTGCTGCCGCCGCCATTACAAAATAAAAAAGTAAGTAAAAAAACAACAACACACACCCGTGATAGGCTACGTGACGATTTACGTAGCCTATCACGGCTAGATTTCCAAAGTCAGCCGTGATAGGCTACGTAAATCGTCACGTAGCCTATCACGGGTGACCTTGGGGAAGGAAAAAAAAAAGCGCGTACGCATATGGCGGCAGCCCATGGGCGCCGCCATTTGCGTTCCTTATTTTGGCACGTCTAGTCTACGTAAAGATTTACGTAGACTATGGCGAAAATAAGGGAACGCTATTTGCATTGCCCTTATTTTCGCTGTAGTCTACGTAAATCTTTACATAGACTAGACGTGCCAAAATAAGGAACGCAAATGGCGGCGCCCATGGGCCGCCGCCATTTGCGTACGCGCTTTTTTTTTTCCCCAAAGTCACCCGTGATAGGCTACGTGACGATTAATGTAGCCTATCACGGCTGACTTTGGAAATCTAGCCGTGATAGGCTACGTTAATCGTTACGTAGCCTATCATGGGGTTTTTGTTTGTTTGTTTTTTACTTTTTCTTTCGCGGCCGGGGAGATGGGGCGCTTCTCCCCGGCCTGAATTTCGGCCGGGCGAGGTGGGGCGCCTCCCCCCCCAGCCTGAATTTCGTCTGGGCAAGGCGGGACGCCTCCCCCCCGTCGCCTGAACTTCGGGGGGAGAAGCGAAGCGCCTCCCCCCCACCGCGAATCACCCCTGCGAAAAGGTAAGTGACTTTCGCACATCCCTAATTGGAAGTTAGTTTCACACTGAATTTAGTGGGACTTATTCCAAGTAGGGCTTTATAGGTCTTGGGAAACTTAAAGACTAGCAGCACAATCCTATGCATGTTTCCTCCTAGGTAAGCCCCACTGAGTTAAATGCAGCTTACTTCAAAGAAAATGTGTATTGGATTGCAACCTAAGACCTAAGCACAATTACTGGGGAATAAGCCCCACTGATCACAGTAGCACTGAGTTCAGATGTTTGCTCTGCATGAGATTCACGATGGTTTAAGGTCATATGCTCTAACTGTTCCTAATCACCAGAAACAGTTCACTATTTTCAAGTACTTACCCCTAGTACATCATTATTCTGTTTTTCCCTATGTTACCTGTTGGGAAGATGGTGCACTTCTGCTCTAGAGTACACTAGCTTCTCTACCTGTCTAAACTGTAATGTGAAAAATGTGAGCTGCGATTTTCTACAAATAAATAAAAATGGATCCATTTTTACAAATGCTGGTTCCAACGTACCTTCCATGAACTCACAGTTTTCATGGGTCTTTCAGGACCAAATTTAGATGGGGAAGATGGAGTGCCTGGGACCAGCAAAAATGCCCCACATTGTCCTGGTATTGCCAGGACATATTGCCTTATGAAGCATATGAGCCTTACTGTATTGCTAGAAGAATCCTATTGTGAGACAATATTAATTGTGGTCTTAAACCAGCAGAATTTTTTAAATCATTGAATCTCCATGATTTTTAACAAGGAAAATTATTACAGTGTTCTGAAAACAAACAAACAAACCGTAAACTAAAACACACACACACAAACTAGTCTTTAATGGAGTACATGTATACAAACAAACAGATATGGCTGTGTATGCTCAGAAAAGGTTACTTCTGCACAGGATTCCAGCATAGTTTTTTTCCCCTTTCCCTTCCTCTCTTAATCAGTGACCTGTCAGGCAGAATTACTCCCTCAGCCCTCAAAATTACCTCACTCTTGTCTCAGTTGACAGTTTCCTGATAACTGCCCTGTCAAAATGCTGACCAGAGAACTGCTCCGGGCTTTCTAAAATCCCAGAGAAAGTTTCCGTGGATAGAGGAGGGTCTCCTTTGCAGGCAGTCACCCTCCACATGTAGAGGACAACAGAAACAGTGAGGGGGGGAAGGGAGCTAGTGGACTCATTTTCCCTCCCCCTCCTTGCATGTAGCGCTTACACGTGAGCAGAATGGCTGAAAGGGGCTAGATTCTCACAACCTTCTTAATGAGCACACCTGGAGCGCGAATGCATGTTCAGTGTAATGTGTGAATACGCCTAGTGTGACATGACCCTGCACAGCCTTTTCTCACCGCACAGAGAAGAACAGCAACACTTGTTTCCTTTATTTACTGTAATGACTTCATAAATCAGTTGTGTGCCTGTATAATCAGGGCTGAAGGCACGTCTGTGTTAGTAACCTCTACTAAGCCTGGTGGGTTCCAGCAATCACACTGACACATAGTTACAAACAACAGGTGATTTTATGAGTTAGGTAAACAGGGAAGGTTTTTGGCCACTTAGAAGGTGGTCCACGCAAAAGAACTGGATCAAAAATGCAGCAGTTTGCCAGTTGAGCAGGAGGCCTGCACAGTTTTAACAATGCATTCGGCTTTCCTGTTCCAGGGCTTTTCCCCAAGGGTCCCAGGCTTCCGTTTGTTCCAAACGGACCAAAAAGATCTCCTCCACCCTTGAGTCCCCACTGGTGCTTCACCAGCCCTCCCTGGCCTGCTCCCAGGCAGCAGCCCTTCCTCTCCATGTGTCTCTCTGCCGCTTCTGGCCATCCTCCCTCACCCGCAGAGACACACGGGTCACAGCAGGGGCTTTTGGGAAATGTTGTTCTGAGAAGTTCTAGGACTCCACAGGCCAATTACGCTACTATATGGAGGAGATCAGGAGGCTGGGGGCTGCATTTCTGCTTTCAGAAAGGTGATACTGATCCTTCTGTTTTCTCCCACCTGTGCATTCTGCATTCCACATTCCCCCTCCTGCCCTGACCAAATTCCCGGAAGGTCAAACTACACGTTCATGTTACTTTAATGATGTAGCTTTTTTTTTCTTTTTTACTCAAAAGTAAGCACATGGGACCTAATATGGATTAGGACCCTAGAGTGGTGGGTAGGGGCTTTAATCTTTTGTTCCATGTCTGCACTTTACATTGCAATCGGACAGGGGCACCAAGAGGGTTTATGGGGCCTGGTGTAGGTGCAGTGTTGGAAACGGGGCATAAAAGAACTCATTAATTTGTGTAGAAAGCTGGGGGACCACATACAGGAATTTTTGCATGTACAGACAACATGCATAAAGTCTGCCAGTACTTCATTTAACTGTTTTGTGATGTCTACTCCTTTCTTTTTATCACATTCCACCATTTCCAGAAATAATCCCTGCACATCCGATTTTCCATTTTATTATGTTCATATCATATGATAAATATCAGCTCCTCAGTATGAGAGACATCAGGTGTCACATCTATGATGATTCCATAGTAGTGAGCATTTACCTCTTCAAGAATTGTATTTAGGACTCCTTTGGCACACACTGCCAAATACTCATTCTGATTATGCCGGGACATACTGATCGCACTATCGTGGCTGGTGAAATAAGCTGCAGTAGCTTATTTTCCCTGCCAACCATGCCAGCTGCATTCCAGTGGAATTAGCGTAATTACCCTCAGCAGCACAGCTTGTTGTGTTGTATGAACCTGGCCAACATGGCTTGTTGCTGTAACAAGCCACCCAGAACCCATGGGTGACTTCTTAACCACCCTGCAATCATGCAAACCAGGCCGTAGTGTGCTTGCATTCTATCTCCAGCCATTTGATGCCCCCTAACAATTTCAAGGTGGCAGTTCAGATCTTGATTGTATTTAGTGATAAACTTTACAGTAGAAAAACACAGCCCACAGTCATCATGCTCTAAGGTAGAATGTGATCCCCAGAATGACAAACATTGCTTTGTGAGAAAAAAGGGTAACGTCAAGCAGACCTTGCAGTGCTTTACACCACATTGTCTTTTCTGAATGTATAGTACTTTCAAGAGCCTTATCAATGGCTCTTTTCCCACCCAGACATTAGCAAGATAATTTTATCTGTAAATAATTTTGAAGATGACTAAATTGGCCTTGTGACTCTGCACTTTGTCATACAGTTCCTTTCAGTTATCATTTACACCTCTATGGCAGAATCTGGAATGATAAAGGGCTTGATCTTTGTTCAGATCTCAGAAGAGACTACATGGCCACCATGTTGGAAACCCAGACTTAGAGCCTCTAAGCAAATTCTTCCCAAAATGGGGAGGCTGAATAATGATACTTCCAGAACCAGTGGCTGAAATATAAAATAAGACCCGCAGTGTGGTTTGTCATCTGAACAACCCATGGTGAGCCCGACAGTTGATCGGGCTCACCATGGGTTGTCCCCCACTCCATCCTTCCCTGTCAGTCCTCCAGCCAGCTCCAACTGGTATTCCAGGGGACTTGGCAGCAGAACCCATCTTGTTTGCAGCCACGTTCCCCATCGCTGCTCCTTTCGTGACCCCGGTCATAGTTGGAGCCTATATATATATACATACATACACACACACACACACACTCTTTTATTTGCGTAAAATGAATCTGAAATAAATTTTTCACATTTTTCTGGCCCTGGGGTGTGCAATTGATGCCTTTTTTAAAAATTGGATTTTCAGAGTAGCGCAAACGTACAAGGCCAACTGTCAAAAATATAAAGGGTTGCCATGGCTGGAGGCTTGTGTGTTTGAGTTGTCAAACATACAAGGTAACAGGCAGGACTAGACTGTATATAGGCTGGTTTGACAGCCTTTGATAGTTGGCAGCTTGGAAAACGGGGTGTAGATCTCCCCCATACCAAGGTTATCCCCAGGGTTCAAAGGGTTGCCTGAACCTTGGCGGTGCCCCGCTTCAAATCCCTACTTGTCTGAGTCCCCAGCAACTGTTTTTCATAGAAATGTGCACCCCCCCTTTTTCATTCCCAATCGCAGTAGCCACGTCTAGTTTGACAGGTGTCAAACGGGATGTGGTTACTGTGAGTGGGAGCGCCAAAGGGGGTGGCATGCACTTTTCTATGAAAAACAGTTGCTGTCAACCTGGGGAGGGGTGGACTGTGAGGAGGGCATCCCCAAGGATTGGGGCAACCCTTTAAATCCTGGGGATCTCCTTGCTAAGTGGGTAATGTTGAGCACTTTTCCCCAGCTGTCAAGTGGGGGGCAACCCACAATGGGTTGGCATGTCTGGGTTGGGATGACACGCCAACCCATTGTGGGAACAACAACACCTAGAACAAGCCACCCTGTGGGTATTAGTCTGGGTTTGGACAACGCAACAACCCACCATGGCTTGTCACCCACAATGGGTTTTCATGTCATGCAAACCCCATTAGTGACTGGGTTCAGACAATCACAGGGGTAAAAGAAGCCATCGTGGCTTCTCCCCCCGCCCCCCCTGTGTGCTGCCCACACAACCATGATTTGCATAATTACCTGCAATACAGTGTCGGTTGCCATGTCATCTGAACTCAATGTGGAGTGTGGCAGGGGTGGCTTCTCACCCATGCCACAACGCATAGCTTGTAGGGGTTGTGGCTTTGTAAGAAGCCACCCCCACTGAGCACTGTACCGGGTTTGGACAACACAGCAACCTGTGCTGCATTGCGGGTAATTATGCAAATCGTGGTCACACAGCACAGCACGCACGGGGGGAGGGGGAAAAGGCACAATGGCTTCTTTTACCCATGTGATCATCTGAACCCCCCCAGTGTCTGTACTTAACTTGAAAAAAGCTGACTTATGGAACTCTCTGCTACAAGGAAATAGCTGCGGCAAAGAATTCAGCAATTTTCAAAGAGGGATTAGATATCAATATAAAATGATATCAGCAGTTGTCAACTGATTATGCTGAACTCCACCTCCATCTGTCACCATTTTGTGACTTGTGGGCCTTAAGCATGCCCTGTGGATAGAAAGTTTGAGAACCCCTGGTTTAGTCAGACTACAGTTGTCCAGGGCTAGTTAATATGCACAGCCCTTCCTTCCAGCTTTGCAAGGATACATTTAAAATTTTAACTTTGACCAAAGGCATAAAAATTATTCAGACTGTATGCACACCAATGCTTTAATCATGTAAACCACTGATTAGCATATTTCTGTTTCAAACACAATAATGCATAGAGGTCCCTTGCTTTGTGGGAGCTCAGCGCAAACTGCCCCAGTTCTCACCCCCCGCCCCCCAAAGCCCTACAACCAAATACCTGTTTGCCAATGTAAATTGGATGCGGGGGGGGGGGATGTGATTCAGTTTGGGACCATAGTAGGGGGTCAAAGTGTTAAAGTCTGGCTACTCCCCCAACCCCTTGCCAGGGTCCCATTCCATATAGTACTATGTAGCCTGAGCTTCTCAGGTTACATTCCATCACAGACCAACAGAGTTGTGGGTGGCCTGGTCAGGCCACCCATAGTTATACTTGGGAACACCGTTTTGCTTGTTCTTCCCGTGGGGCAAAAAGTCAGTTTGCGAGGCATAGCTAAGCTCCCCCTTGTCCGATCTGCCTCAAATTTTGCACATAGATACCTGCTTAATTTGCTAGCAGACTAGCTGGGTTTGGTGCATAACAAAGCTTATTATGGGATGTTATGGGGGAAAAGATTAGCCGCCCATGTAGGGCCTCATGGATGGAAGTTAGCGTTGCCCTTTGAGGTATAGGTCCATGGGGAGTTCTTCTAGTGCAGAGGCTATGGTAAAAAAACAAAAACCTGAGTGAAAATTCAAGAAAAAAGAGTGAAAAGGCATGACCAACCACCTGTCATGCAAAATATGGTTGGAAAGCCGCCAGATTTGCCAGGTTGGGAGAGAATGGGCTAACTAGCAGTGAGGTCGAAATCCAGTGAGATTGGTCAAGGATTGGGGGAGATATGCACTCCCCCCCAATCCCACTTATTTGTATTGAGAGGAGTCAGTTGGAGGCCTCAGAATGTTCACGCTGATCTGTGGCATGTGGCCAGTGGGGGCAGATTTAAAGGGGCCCTCTGGAGCCCATGGTAGAGCAACTTGGTACAATCAAGGTTCAAGGCAGGAAGAGGGAACTAAAGGGCTGTGCCCCACCCCTGCAGAAGGGTGGTTGATTCGCATTTTTTGTTTACCAAAACCCTAACCCCCCCCCAACTGCATGAACTATCACCCCTACACTGGAGTACCCGCCCCATACCCCTACCTCATATATCACCCCTACCCCAGACATCACCCCCATCTCAGACACTACCCCCCACTGTGAAGACCCAGACATAAGCTCCCAATCCAGAGACCTAGGTACAAACCCCCCAAACCTCCCCTCCAACTGCCCCCAGCTTGGAGCCCCCAACCAAGCTCCTCCCACCCCAGAGCCCCACCCCTAGCACGAGCCCCCAACCAGGAGACCCAGGCATGAGCTCCTCCCCAAACTACTGTTCCCAGCCTGGAGCCCTCACACTGGCAGCAGAATTTCAACTCCGGAAACAGCCACCCCTGGTCACTATGTCACCTGGTGCAACCAAGCACAGGGGTGCTGGCTAGTGTGCAATGTCAACCACCTATCTGTATGCAATCAACTACGGACACATTTAAAGGTGCACACATCCTCTTTGTCGCTAAGAAAGAACAGACTGCTGTTGCATGGTGCTTGGCATGAAGAGGTGATGGGAAGAGTGACCGGGCAGATTTTAATCAGTGCAATAATTTTTTCTTAATAATTCTTTATTAGTTTTTAGTTTCATACACAAAAGAACAATATATCAAGAAATCACCAGTGTCTGCTAGTTGTACCGTTTAAACATGAATAAGTGTTCTCAAATCCTGGACATTGTTGATGAATTTCCATTTCTTTTTCTTACAGCCTTTTCCCCCCACCAACCTTCCCTCCCCCGACCCTCCAATAACACCCACCACTTCAGGACCAAATCCGGGGGCGGGGGGGAGAAAAAAACCCAGACAGACAACTGACATTCAAAGGAAAGCAAAAGGGGAAAATAATAAGAGTGGTTAATCAAACAGTTCTGCATATGGCTGCCAAATCAGGAGGCCTCTGTCCTCTTTCATCAGGTGTTTAAACAACATTAATTCATGGGAGGCCAAAGATGACGTGGCCTCACACCATGCTTCAGTCCTGGATGGGTGTTTCGCCTTCCGTGCCTGGAGCATCAATCTTTCAGCCACTAGAGTCACCCTCCAAACCAGTCCATTAGCGGTGTGTCACTCTTCCATATCAATGGCCTGAGTCGTCCTAACACCCCTGTATGGCCTAGTATGTCACAATCTAATTGAAGAGTGAATTTGATCCTTTCAGTCACATTCCTCCAGAACTAGGGATGTCAGAGAATTTCGCCACGAATCTCGGGGAGGCCGAATGCCAGCGCATTCGGCCCCCTGAAATCGGTGGCGAAACGGTCTGCCCCCCTGCCCCCCCCTGGGACGGGACTTACCTTGGGCGAATCTCCCTGGCGGTGGTGGTTCGGCGGCGGTTCGGTGGCGGTGGCAGTGGCGGTGGCGGCCGCCGCCATTTCCAAGTTTAAAAAAAAAAAAAAGTGATAGGCTACGTAAAGATTTACGTAGCCTATCACAGCTAGATTTTTAAAAAATACCGTGATAGGCTACGTAAATGTTTACGTAGCCTATCACGGCTGAGTTAAAACAAAAACAAAAAACCACACGTACACAAATGGCGGTGCCCATGGGCGCCGCCATTTGCGTTCCTTATTTTGGCACGTCTAGTCTACATAAACATTTACGTAGACTACGGCGAAAATAAGGGGAACGCAAATAGCGTAGCGTCTACGCTATTTGCGTTCCCCTTATTTTCGCCGTAGTCTATGTAAATGTTTACGTAGACTAGACGTGCCAAAATAAGGAACGCAAATGGCGGCGCCCATGGGCGCCGCCATTTGCATACGCGCGTGTTGTTGTTTTTGTTAACTCAGCCGTGATAGGCTACGTAAACATTTACGTAGCCTATCATGGCTAACTGCAGGGACGCAAACAGTGGCGGTTATGGCTGCCGCCATTTGCAGACCCGGCCGGCCAGGATTCGTGGCGGGAGGGACGGGGCGCCTCCCTCCCGGCCAGAATTTTGGGGGGGAGGGACGGGGCGCCTCCCCCCTGGCCAGAATTTCAGGGGGGAGGGACGGGACGCCTCCCCCCCGGCCAGAATTTCAGGGGGAGGGACAGAGCGCCTCCTCCCCACCGCGAATCAAATTTCGTAAAAGGTAAATGACTTTCGTACATCCCTATGACAACTCCAGAGCATGTGCCTTAGAGTCCTTTTCCCTTTTTGAAATCTCCAGCAATGGGGAGAGTCACTTAAATTCTTCTGGTACAGTCATTCAGGTGTCCAGGAGGCTCCTAGAATAATTTTTTGTTGGATTGATCTTAATTTCAGGCCTAGGGTGTTTTTTTTAATTTATGCTCTTCGGGCCCGCCAAACTGATTCTGAAAGTTGGCACTCTTGGCCAAGTTCGGTGTTCCACGCTTCCCTAATATGAGAAAGATTAAACTTCTGGAGTTTTTTTTAATTGGGTAAATATCACTAGTGTTTGCTAAGGGAGGGAGGGAGAACGCTGACTGGAGGACTGTCCATGGTGACAGGAATTCTGACGCTGAGAAGGCAGCATGACCAGATTTAGCTCTGAGAGAACATGTTGCAATTGTAGTAGCTGCCACCTAGCTATGGGTGGGAGGGGAGCCATCATCGGTAGATTAGCAAAATCTATAAAATTTTAGTGCTTATCTATCAACTAGTTTAACGAAAAATGCCAGCTGTAAGCCAATGTCTCCAACATATTTGCCTACCCCCTACAACTATGTTGGGATTGTTCCAAAGCATGAGGCCTGTGTGAGAGTGTGGGTCAGGTTTCAGTGTCAGTCCCAGTGGTGCCCAAACCTTCCTTGCCTCTGCGATGGTGCGGAATCAGCGATGACCAGGGCGCACGTAGAAGGAGCCCAATGCCCGTAATGCAGGCATGGGTTCCAAAGCTTGCCCCTCCACCACCACCCAGATTAGGGTTTCCAATTCTTTCTGTTCAGACCAGCACAATGCTTGTGTTAAAATATGGGCAGTGTAGTAGGTGCCCAGGTCTGGCAGACTGAAGCCTCCCTCCTGCACTGCGAGTATCATTTTTGCAATAGAGAATTTGGCCTTTTTCCCTTCCCATATGAACATTCTAAATAATTTATACACAAGATTAAAGTAAGTTTTAGATATTTTAAAGGGGATTCCCTTTAGCACGTAAATCAGCCTGGGGAGGATTTTCATTTTAATGGTATTCACTTTGGCCCACAAACTTAATCCAAGTCCCTTCCATTGTTCAATGTCCAGTTTTACATGCTCCATTATGGGATCTAAGTTATATGGGATTAAGTTATTTAATAGTTTAGGGATGGAGAGACCTAAATACTTGAAAGAATCTTCACTAAGTTTAAATTCCCATTCCGAATAAACCGTCTTGCTATGTGGGGTTCCTAGGGGCATAACCTCTGATTTCTCCCAGTTCACTCTGTAACCTGAGGCTTTGCTATATTGGTTTAGTGTGGTAATTAGCTTAGGTAGGGACTTTGGAGTACTGGAAAGGGACATTAGGGCATCATCTGCATACAATAATATTTTTTGTTCAGTGTCACCCAGTCTAATCCCTGTAATTTCTGGGCCCACCCTCAGTGCACAGACCAACGGTTCCAATGACAAATCAAAGAGTAACGGGGACTGCGGGCAGCCCTGGCGTGTCCCTGTTTCTATGGGTAAAAGTTTAGAAATCAAGCCGTTGGTTAACACGCTCGAGGTGGGTGAGTGATACAGAATATTAATCCAATTTATAAACTCGGGGAAATTGAAAAGCTTCTAATATTTTAATAAGGAAGTCCCAGGAGACCCGGTCAAAGGCCTTCTCAGCATCTATGATAATTAGGGCACTTGGTGATGTGTCTGGTGGGGTAGAGGAAATCAGGTCTATAATTGTTATGATATTATCTAATCCCTGTCTGGGTCTAATGAACCCCATTTGATTAATGTGTATTAGACTTCTAATGATGCCCTGTGCTCTCTCTGCCAATATGGCTGTTAGGATTTTTAGGTCTACATTAATGAGGGAAATGGGCCTGTAGTTATTGACCAACATTGGGTCCCTGCCTCTCTTAGGGAGGACAGAGATCGCTACCCCATACTGAGAGTCCAATAGTCTGCCCTCACCAAAGGAGGTTCTGTATGTGTCCAACAGCTGGGGGGGTCAGTGTCTCTCCATGGCTGTATACCACTCCACAGGAAACCCATCTGGGCCTGGTGTTTTACCTGTTTGTATCGAGCCCATCATTTGGTGAACTTCCTCTAAAGATATTGGTGCCTGCAGAAGTTCCCATCCAGCCTGAGTCAGGGTGGCGAGGTTAATGGAGTTCAGGAAGGAGCCTGGATCTGCTGTAGTACTTGCCCCTTCTTTTGTGTATAGGTTTCAATAATACACATAGAAGGTATCATTGATTTTTTCTGGATCCATGGTATGAGAACTATCGGGTAGCCTGATACTTGGGATTGCCCTCCATGAAGTGTTTAGTTTGTAGGCTAGGAGCTTTCCTACCTTGTCTCCTGATTCCCAAAATGCTTGCTTAGTGCATTGCATTAAAAACTCTGCTTTTAGGGCATAGAGCTTGTTAATTTCAAACTGGGTTCTCTGCATCTTATGTAGTAAAGAGGGGGTGGCTGATGTGCTGTAAGAATCTGTGAGAGTTCCCAGCTCAGTCTTAAGCTCTTTAAGTTGCTGTCCTTTAGCCCTTTTAGTGTAGGATGCGAAGGCAATAATTCTGCCCCTCATATAGGCCTTGTATGTATCCCAGAGAGTTAGTTGGGATGAGACTGATCCTGATTTAACTTTAAAAATTCCTGTTTCCTCTTTTATCTGTTGAATAAAAACCGGGTCATGGAGTAAAAACGTATTTAGCCTCCATGAGTGGTTGTGGGGAGGGGAACGTTTAAGTTGCAGTGACAACGTTACCGGTGCATGATCTGATATAATGATATTATCTATTTTTTACCTCCTTTACTAATGGGGCCATTGTGCCACACAACAAAAAATAATGTAATCCAGAAAAATTATGATGTGCTCCTGAAAAAATGGTATATTCCCTGTCTGAGGGATAGATAAGTCTCCAAGGGTCGATTAGTTTCAAATCACATATATAATCCAACAGAGCTTCTCTCATGCCTGTGTGTGGTTTAGTTGGTGGAGGAGTATTTCTATCTAATAAAGGGTCTAGAATTTCATTGAAACCCCTGCCCCATAAAATATTTTGGGGGGACATAGCAACTATCTTTTTAACACATTCCCTCAACGCCTGTACCGAATCAATTTGTGAACCATATAAATTTGCCAGAATTAAGGACTGCACCTCTATACTTGCATCTAGCAATAAATATTAGCCCATTTGGTCCATTACAATGTGATTGATTTGTATGTTCATGTTTTTTCGGATCAGCATTGTCACCCCCTCTCCCTTTTTGAGCTGCATACTCAGCTGCATACACTTCCCATACCCACATGGTGTGCCTGTGTGCATCTGAGGGGAGTAGGTGGGTTTCCTGCAGAAACGCTATGTCTTCATGGAGCTTCCTTAACCTTAAAAACACCTGTTTACGTTTATGAGGGGAAGCCAGACCTCTAACTTTCCATGTTGTTACTTTGAGCATTTGAGATGTGTAAGGGTGTGAAAATCATAACTTGCCCATTGCACTGGAACTAGGTAATCAGTACGATAATTTGATGATACTGGAAAGCACACTAGTCACAGACAAGGCTTCTGAAACGTCTTCAGTTGCCAGTAACAGATGTTCTTCCTTGACCACCACTTGTGCCCAACTTCCCTGCTCCCAGACTTGGTGGCTTCTCCGGCCTTCTGAATTGTGGCTGGTGCCTGGTATTCCAGGGTGAGCCACAGCGGATGTGCCCTCCTGCCACTTCTGGCATACTGGTAGCCAGACACTGCAAGGGGCTGGGAAGCTGTGAACTCCTCATACCCAGCTGTCACGGTCCGTTCCTGCCCACTCCAGGCTTCTTCTGACCACCGCTTGTCCCCAACTTCCCTCCCCCAGAGTTTTAGCCTGCCTGTTTCCGTAGCCACTGTACACTCCAGATGACACGTAAAATGTAGAAATGCTCTAAATGTGGGGAAATCTTCTCTTACAACTCTAGTGTTGATAAGCACCAGAGTCTCCACACCCTGTTGTGCTCTTACATCCACGATGCAATACTTGTGGGGAGGCAGGGGTGAAGCAAGAGGGGGGCACCAAGTAAATGTCCTAAAAACTTTACTAACAAAACCTATGATATGGCAGACACCCAAAGATGTTTAATCAACATGAAATGAGGGGACAACTATGACTTGGCATGCATTAATATCTCACAGGTCCAAGCACTCAGGCTGTTGGCTGATAGGTCCCAGAGCCCTGTGGTTCAACAGTCCTGTGTGCATTCCAGTGGGCTCCTGCCCTTTGTCACTTGCCACACACATGCCGGTCCCCTTGCTCAAAGCATGTTGTGGTTTGAAATGGGGCTGGCATTATGGTTGGAAAAATGACTTCCCAGCTTTTGTGTGTTCAGTTCAACCATAAGTCACTAGCGTATAGGGATGTACGAAATGTACTTACCTTTCCGATCTGGGACGTCCGCAGTGGGGGGGAGGTGCTCCATCCCTCCCAGACTTCTGTCCGCTGCTGGGCTGCACCAGCCGCAAATGGCGGCTGCTGTAGCGGCCGCCATTTGCGTCCCTGCGGAGGCCATGATAGGCGACATATATATTTACGTAGCCTATCACGTATATATTTATGTAGCCTATCACGGCCTCCACAGGGACGCAAATGGCAGCTGCTACGCCATTTGCGTCCCTGCCTTTTGCCGTGATAGGCTACGTAAATATATATGTAGCCTATCACGGCCTCCGCAGGGATGCAAATGGCGGCCACGACGCCATTTGCATCCCTGCCAAGCCGTGATAGGCTACGTAAGTATCTACGTAGCCTATCACGGCAAAAGGCAGGGACGCAAATGGCATAGCGGCTGCCATCTGCGTCCCTGCCTTTTGCTGTGACAGGCTATGTAGACACTTATGTAGCCTACCACAGCTTGGCAGGGACACAAATGGCAGCCGGCGTAGCGGCTGCCATTTGCGGCCGCAGCCTGGCAGCAGCCAGAACACAACGCAGAGCTGCTGCTGGAGCCACCGCTGGAGCCAGGTAGGCTCTGTCCCGGGGGGATTCCGTGGGGTGGAGGGGGGGGGATTGCTCCATTCCGCTACAGACTCCGGGGGGCCGGATTCTTTATCCGGCCTCACTGGAGTCCGTGGCGGAATTCTCCAACGTCCCTACTAGTTTATATATACTCTAGTGAATGGACCTGGCTTCTCACAGGTGGGAATAGCCCTTATGTTGGATACAGTGAAGGCTGTAAGCAAATGTACGCAGCTGTCTGAGCTGGATGCATTTTGCTGTCCCATCTGAGCAAAGGCATGCCTGTTGGCACCCCTGGCATGGCCCCTGGCATGGCGCACCCCGATAGCCTCCTGAGGAAGAGGTCTTCCCACTCTATTCCCTTGGGGGAATTCCCCTGACATGGTGCTGCCCCAGAGCAGTGGGGAAGGAACAGGCATTTACATAAGAGCATAAGAGCCATGCTGGATCAGACCAAGGATCCATCTGGTCCAGCATTCTATAACGTATCTATCGTTATTTCACAATGAATTACCTTAGAAGATATATTACCTTAGAAGATATATTACCTTAGAAGATATATTACACTTACACACACACAGCTCAAGGGGGTGGGAGAAGTGCTACAAGAGAGAGCTAGATAGGAGAACATCCACATTCAGGCACAGTGTTCCAGTGAAAACATGTTTGCATGGCAGACTGTGACTGAACATGGGGGTTTGTTTTTCTATCTTCCTCTAGCAGCTTCTGTCTTATGGAGATATTCTTCCACTGAGAGGTGAAAAAACACAATTTAAAAAGGTACATATGCTGAGATGGGATGTACTTGTTGCACACCAATTCTGTTACCCAGTATGTGTGTACATACTTGGGATGTACTTGTTGCACACTAATTCTGGTACCCAGTATGCGTGTATGTGTTTTAAGCCGGGAGGGGGGGCAGGCAGGGTTGGAGATGCACCACAAGAGAGAAGCCATGACAAGAGTAGAGCCTCCACCTTCAGGTGCAAGACTGCCTCTGAATATGAGGTTGCATGGTAGATTGCATCTAAAGAGGTTCTTCCTACTGTCTAGCTGTATTGGCTTCTCTCTGGTGGAAGCCTCCTTAAAAAAAAACCAAGTAGCTGACTCAGTTGGAAGTAAACTTCATTTGAACACAGTGTGGGACTTACTTCCAAATAAATATGGATAGTGCACTGTTCTGTGCATACTTACTAGGAAGGTATAAAGGTGATTTACATCTACAAAAGAAGAGTCCTGCTGGGTCATACATCAAGTTCAGCACCCTGTTTTCCAACAGTTCATGACCAGATGTTTCCGAGAAGCCCATTGACTGCCCCTCAGCAACTAGTATTCAATAGGGATGTACGAAAGTCACTTACCTTTTAACGAAATTTGATTCGAGGTGGGGAGGAGGCGCTCTGTCCCTCCCCCTGAAATTCTGGCCAGGGGGGAGGCGCTCCGTCCCTCCCCCCTGAAATTTTGACCAGGGGGGAGGGGCTCTGTCCCTCCCCCCCCGAATCCTGGCCGGCCGGGTCTGCAAATGGCAGCGGCCATAGCCGCCGCCGTTTGCATCCCTGCAGTCAGCCGTGATAGGCTACGTAAATGTTTACGTAGCCTATCACAGCTGATTTAAAAAAAAACAAAAAAAACGCACGTATGCAAATGGTGGCGCCCACGGGCGCCGCCATTTGCGTAAACACGTTTTTTTTTCCTTTCAAATCAGCCGTGATAGGCTACGTAAATCTTTACGTAGCCTATCACGTTTTTTTGTTTTTGTTTTTACTGGAAATGGCGGTGGTGGCAGCCGGTCGGAAGACCGGCTGCCGCTGCCGCCAGAGCCGCCGCCGCCACCAGGAAGATTCGCCCAAGGTAAGTCCCATCCCGGTGGGGGGGGGGGGGAGACTGTTTCGCCACCGATTTCGGGGGGCCGAATGCGCTGGCATTCGGCCTCCCCGAGATTTGTGGCGAAATTCTCTGCCATCCCTAGTATTCAGACTGTAGCTGACTATGAAGGTTCTTGTATCTAACAAGATTTGGGGCCAAGTGGCATCTGTATGCTGATGACACACAGCTCTCTCTCCCTGTGACATCTGAATCAGGAGAGGCTGTGCAAGTCCTGGACCAGTGCCTGAACTCAGTAATGGGCTGCATGAGGGCCAATAAACTGAAACTGAATCCAGGCAAGACAGAAGCCCTGAGGGTGAGTGGTTCCTAAGTCTGAGGGTGTCTCCACCAGCAATTTACTCTGACCCAACTGCATGTTGAGGTCATTAGGGATACATGATGTCATGCACATCCAGCAGCCATCCCGGAGCTTATCAGGGGAAAAAAATGGATTTCCTGAGACTGCTTGAAGTCCAATTCTTTTCCTTAAGCTGGGTTCTTCTTGGTATAGTTGCTGTGTGCCCCAACCCCTGCATTGACCTTGGGTATGCTAGCCCTGTCCAAGGGGGTGCCTTCACCATGACCCCGGTCAAGGGGTGTTTCCTGTGTGTTTCCCATCTCTGCATGAGCCAGTTAGTGTTTCTCCTCAGCAGTAACTCCCCTTGTGCTGAATGAGGCTTGCCCTCTGAATACCCACATCAGAACTTACAGAGATCCCCCTCAATTGACATGGCACAGCTTAAAGCCCAATTCCCTAAGTGCGGTAAAGCACAATCTCGAGGCCCCTAATCTCCTTTGTTTGCTTTATTGCCTTAGGAAGTAACTACTTCGACCCTTCATTATAGAGATCCTGTGGGTTATAATGGGGGCTAGTTTCCCATCTTTGTATTCTCCCCCTACACCTTTCCCAGGACAAGCATATGTGTGTCTACTCAGAAGTAACACCTATTGTGCTCAATGAGGCTTGCTCCTGAAATGCAGGTGCATCTGGACTTTTAGGGGAAAGGAAAAAGGGAGGGAGAGAGGTACAGGAGAGCCTCTCTTATTGGTTGAACAGCCCCTGCCAGTCAGATGACATCCACTCCAACCCCCAGCCCCACCAGGAATATGTTCTGTGAAGTGATTTTTACTGGTGCAGAGAATCTGCTCATGGAGCCCTGCATGGACCAAAGTGCAGCAAAACTGATTCCTTTTAAAAAATCTGGTACTCCTCCATTAGCTTCTCCTTCCGTTGTCGTGGAAAAACAGCCCAGGAGATAGGCTTATTGCCTGTTCTGGATGGGTTGCACTCCCTCTGGAAGATCAGGTCCATTGTTTGGGGGTAGTCCTAGATCCATCACTGTCGCCGGAAGCCCAAGTGGTTGCTGCAGTTCGACGTGCCTTTTACCAGTTTCAGCTGGGTCGCCAGCTATGGCCTCTGCTGGACAGAGATAGCTTGGCCCCAGTGGTACAGGCATTAGTAACCTCGACACTGGATTACTGCAATGCGCTCTGTGTGGTGCTGCCCTTGAGGCAGGTCCGGAAGCTGCAGCTAGTGCAGAATGCAGCAGCTCGGCTGTTGTCAGGAGCTGCCCCTTTTCAGCATGTAACTCCTTTGCTAAGGGAACTGCACTGATTGCCTATTTGCTACTGGGCCAGGGTTTAAGGTATTAGTACTAGTGTACAAAGCCCTAAACAGCTTGGGACCAGGATACCTGAGAGAGCATCTTCTTTTTTACCAACCTGCCTGGTCACTGAGGTCATCGGAGGGCTTGTGCCTGGTGGTTCCACATGGACCTCTGGCCTGACTGGAGTCCACCAGGAAAAGAGCCTTCAGCATTGTGGCCCCCTTCCTGTGGAATTCCCTGCCTTTGGAGGTCAGGCAGGTGCCAACATTGTGTTGTTTTCAGCACCTGCTGAAGACATTGCTATTTTGAGAGACTTTCCCTGAGACTTTCCCTGACCAGCTGCAGTTTATTAAGTTCAGAATCTGTTCTTTTAAAATGTTTTAATACTTTGAATTATTCTTTTATCTTGTTCACCACTCCGAAATCTTTGATGTGGAGTGGTATATAAATATGGTAAACAAACAAACAAACAAATAAATAACAATAATTAAGTTCATAAGAAATCTTAATTATTGGCTGGATCACATCAAAGGGCCAGCTAGACCAACATCCTGAATCCAGCAGTGGTCAGCCAGATGCCTCTGGGAAGACCACAAACAGGGCATAAAGGAGTAACCGCCCCTCCTTGTGGCGGTAAATAAGAATGTGGAGGCTCTGTCTAGCTGCCATGGTTAATAGCTGTTGATTGATCTCTCCTGGCTTAGTTTTTTAACAGTCAGCCAAGCTAGTGGTCATCATCACTATTTCCTTTCTCTGTATCTGTGAGATATGTTTATTACAGGGTCACAGCTGACTGCTTCTATCTGAGAGAGGCCTCCTTCATTTGGCTTCTTTTTACCTCAAAACTGCTAGGCCTTACTGCTGCTGTTTGGCTTTTACCACGCTCAGACCTTGTCCCTCATAAAGGGCAGGGGCTGTTGAGTTCCAGGTAAGGGAAAGAGGGCTTAATACTCTTATACCAGGTGCATGACAGGCAGTAATTCAATAGGTGCAACTTTACCTAGCATATGATAGAAGCAGTACCTGTGATTATTCTGCCTGTACTTCACTTGTGAGCCCCATTGGAGAGAGATGACATGGGAGATGGTTTATAGCAGCATTTCTCAAATGGTGGGCTGGGGACCACCATTGGGTCTCAGCCCACTTTCAGGTGGGATTCAGTGCTGTAGCCCACTCAGTACCCCCAGTGGAAGGGAGGGATGAAAGAAACTGGCAGTGTGGTGAGATAGGTTACAAGTTAAGTGGGAAAGGAGAAGGGGAGAAGAAATGACAGGAGATGAGTAGGTATACTTTGAGAGGCCTGTGGGCTGGTGGTGGAGGGAAACAATACCAAATAGAAAGTCCTCTATGTTGTTTTAGGAAATTCTGCTTGAAATTGGGAGGCTGAGTCATGATGCCTCCAGAACCAATGTCTGTACTGAATTCCCTGCTACAAGAAAATCACTATGGCAAAGAAACAATTTCCAAAGAGGGATTAGGAACTGCCTGCTACTAGGAAAAATAGGAGCTGCGGTGTTAATTCTGCTGTAATAAAGACGTTTATTTATGCTGTTGTTATTATACTACAAGGGTGGGGGACCAAACTGTGGGCCCTTTTAAAAGTATAAGTGAAAAGTCAACTCATTCTGAAATCCAGCTTTCCCAGATTTCAGGAAAAAAATTCCCTGACATAGTCACTGTCTAGCACTGTATATGGAATGCTTTTTCTTAAACTCTGGGACATCTTGTTTAAGAGACAGATAATAGTGTGCCTTCCTATGCAATAAGTTCTCTTAAGAAATGCATGTCCCAAAGTTCCTTAGTTCATGCTGGCATTTTCTGTGCACTTGGAAGGAGCCATTTCTACTGCTAAATTTAGAGGCCTCAGAAAGCCTCAGAATAAATGCCTCAAAATTTACACTCCTGTAAAGAAGAAAAATATTATTTTTGGTCCAGAAGTTACATGAGTAAATAAGCTATCCTTAATTTATGAGTTTACAAACCTATCAGAGATTTATACCAGTGGGATTGTGTGTTAAAATTATCTCAAGATTCTGGACATTTATTGAGTAGTGCTACGTTTCCTGAAATAATAGTAGCAGTTCATATTAAAATACATGCATCACAATATTTCTTTGTTGGAATGTGTGTTTTACACATATATTTTAAAGTGTGCTTCTGAATTGTGTGTGAGGGCCAAAACGACATTACTTTAAAGACATGCTTAGCAACCACAGCTTTTTTCATATTTCCTTTAGAGTAGGGGCAGGACCCCTGATCCAGCTTGGGATCCTAGTGTGGAGGGTGGGCAGGGGGCTTTAACCCTTTCCCCCTATTATGGGCCCAATCTGGATCATCCCTCATAGCTGCAATTTCTATTGCAAAATATTGATCCATCAAGCTTAACTAAAAGTCCCTTCCAACTGCAACATGAGGAGAGACTGAAAGAACTGGGCATGTTTAGCCTTGAGAAGAGAAGACTGAGGGGAGATAGGATAGCACTCTTCAAGTACTTGAAAGGTTGTCACAGAGAGGAAGGCCAAGATCTTGATCATCCCAGACTACAGGACATGGAATAATGGGCTCAAGTTGCAGGAAGCCAGATTCCAGCTGAATATCAGGAGAAACTTCCTGACTGTTAAAGCAATACGACAATGGAACCAATTACCTAAGGAGGTAGTGGGCTCTCCCACACTGGAGGCATTCAAGATGAAGCTGGACAGCCACCTATCAGGGATGCTTTGACTTGGATTCCTGCATTGATCAGGGGGTTGGACCCGATGGTCTTATAGGCCCCTTCCAACCCTACTATTCTATGATTCTATATGCATATTGCCTTAATAACGTGTTGTTAAAGGTGTGGCCCTTAGCTGTCATTTCTCATCATTTTGGAGCTCCAATGAATGTGGAATGTCCTTAACACAATATGTTAAACCAAAAGGTTTTTTTTGTTTATTGAATTTCATTATGTTTCGAAAAGGCTGTGCCTTCAATGCACTGATCAGGCAAACTTGAAATTGAAAATGAGAAACTAAGGGTGCAATCCTATGGGGATAGGTGGCCGCCTCCAAACTTGGAGGCATCCACCTCCGAACTCGGAGGTGCCTGCTTATCTAATGCAGGGCAGGAGAAGCGCAGAGGGGATCATCCTCTCCCTGCTTCAGCCATCCTGCATTTGTGGTTAGACAGCCAATTTCAGCTGCCTAGCCAGGGGAAGACGGAGCAGGGGAAGCAGCTACTAGACAACACATAGGATGCGTCATACCGGCATTTCCACCTTTCCTGCCCTGGAATGCCCCGTTTTCGCCACTCCGTGCTCCTCTTCCAATTTTGGAGCCGTTCTGAGCTGCCTGTGAGGCAGCGTGGGAGGGGGGAAGGTCAGTTCTCTGGGAACTGACATATCCTATGGCCGTTTAGCTAGCGGCCATAGGATTGCTCCCTAAATGGAAAAAAAAAGAAGAAATATCATGATGAATACAGAAGAAATCAGACGCTATGTAGAAGAAAACAATTCACATACAGCCTATCTTATACCTGTTAAGTGGCTAATTTATTGAAAATAAAGAGTCCAAAATTCTGTTTAAGATATCAAAGGGAGTTTACAACTTATCTGAAAAAGTCCCAGATATCTTCTGCTGTTTTTTAAAATTCCTCTATTGTTGAAATTTTCTCTTGTATATTTAACATATCATTTTAACAGCTATCATTCAAGGCTATAAGAAATAGCAGACACCTTTTTTTTATAATCAATATGGATATACTATGTTAGTTTGAGCTTCACCACTACCTTGGAGCTGGGTAGCTGTCAGTGGCAGTGGACCCAGATTTGTCTGTTCACTGGAACAGACACAAGGAATCTTTGCAAGCGAAGCTATCATGCAACTGAAGCTACCATTCCATGTTACAAGTACTCAACTGGCAACCAGTACCATCCACATAGACTGACAGAGTTGGAAGGGAC
The DNA here is from genome assembly GCF_057233095.1 of Heloderma suspectum. Lineage (NCBI taxonomy): Eukaryota > Metazoa > Chordata > Lepidosauria > Squamata > Helodermatidae > Heloderma > Heloderma suspectum. The sequence goes on along the minus strand of NC_139462.1, from coordinate 124,676,630 downwards.
TTTTAGTTAAGCTTGATGGATCAATATTTTGCAATAGAAATTGCAGCTATGAGGGATGATCCAGATTGGGCCCATAATAGGGGGAAAGGGTTAAAGCCCCCTGCCCACCCTCCACACTAGGATCCCAAGCTGGATCAGGGGTCCTGCCCCTACTCTAAAGGAAATATGAAAAAAGCTGTGGTTGCTAAGCATGTCTTTAAAGTAATGTCGTTTTGGCCCTCACACACAATTCAGAAGCACACTTTAAAATATATGTGTAAAACACACATTCCAACAAAGAAATATTGTGATGCATGTATTTTAATATGAACTGCTACTATTATTTCAGGAAACGTAGCACTACTCAATAAATGTCCAGAATCTTGAGATAATTTTAACACACAATCCCACTGGTATAAATCTCTGATAGGTTTGTAAACTCATAAATTAAGGATAGCTTATTTACTCATGTAACTTCTGGACCAAAAATAATATTTTTCTTCTTTACAGGAGTGTAAATTTTGAGGCATTTATTCTGAGGCTTTCTGAGGCCTCTAAATTTAGCAGTAGAAATGGCTCCTTCCAAGTGCACAGAAAATGCCAGCATGAACTAAGGAACTTTGGGACATGCATTTCTTAAGAGAACTTATTGCATAGGAAGGCACACTATTATCTGTCTCTTAAACAAGATGTCCCAGAGTTTAAGAAAAAGCATTCCATATACAGTGCTAGACAGTGACTATGTCAGGGAATTTTTTTCCTGAAATCTGGGAAAGCTGGATTTCAGAATGAGTTGACTTTTCACTTATACTTTTAAAAGGGCCCACAGTTTGGTCCCCCACCCTTGTAGTATAATAACAACAGCATAAATAAACGTCTTTATTACAGCAGAATTAACACCGCAGCTCCTATTTTTCCTAGTAGCAGGCAGTTCCTAATCCCTCTTTGGAAATTGTTTCTTTGCCATAGTGATTTTCTTGTAGCAGGGAATTCAGTACAGACATTGGTTCTGGAGGCATCATGACTCAGCCTCCCAATTTCAAGCAGAATTTCCTAAAACAACATAGAGGACTTTCTATTTGGTATTGTTTCCCTCCACCACCAGCCCACAGGCCTCTCAAAGTATACCTACTCATCTCCTGTCATTTCTTCTCCCCTTCTCCTTTCCCACTTAACTTGTAACCTATCTCACCACACTGCCAGTTTCTTTCATCCCTCCCTTCCACTGGGGGTACTGAGTGGGCTACAGCACTGAATCCCACCTGAAAGTGGGCTGAGACCCAATGGTGGTCCCCAGCCCACCATTTGAGAAATGCTGCTATAAACCATCTCCCATGTCATCTCTCTCCAATGGGGCTCACAAGTGAAGTACAGGCAGAATAATCACAGGTACTGCTTCTATCATATGCTAGGTAAAGTTGCACCTATTGAATTACTGCCTGTCATGCACCTGGTATAAGAGTATTAAGCCCTCTTTCCCTTACCTGGAACTCAACAGCCCCTGCCCTTTATGAGGGACAAGGTCTGAGCGTGGTAAAAGCCAAACAGCAGCAGTAAGGCCTAGCAGTTTTGAGGTAAAAAGAAGCCAAATGAAGGAGGCCTCTCTCAGATAGAAGCAGTCAGCTGTGACCCTGTAATAAACATATCTCACAGATACAGAGAAAGGAAATAGTGATGATGACCACTAGCTTGGCTGACTGTTAAAAAACTAAGCCAGGAGAGATCAATCAACAGCTATTAACCATGGCAGCTAGACAGAGCCTCCACATTCTTATTTACCGCCACAAGGAGGGGCGGTTACTCCTTTATGCCCTGTTTGTGGTCTTCCCAGAGGCATCTGGCTGACCACTGCTGGATTCAGGATGTTGGTCTAGCTGGCCCTTTGATGTGATCCAGCCAATAATTAAGATTTCTTATGAACTTAATTATTGTTATTTATTTGTTTGTTTGTTTGTTTACCATATTTATATACCACTCCACATCAAAGATTTCGGAGTGGTGAACAAGATAAAAGAATAATTCAAAGTATTAAAACATTTTAAAAGAACAGATTCTGAACTTAATAAACTGCAGCTGGTCAGGGAAAGTCTCAGGGAAAGTCTCTCAAAATAGCAATGTCTTCAGCAGGTGCTGAAAACAACACAATGTTGGCACCTGCCTGACCTCCAAAGGCAGGGAATTCCACAGGAAGGGGGCCACAATGCTGAAGGCTCTTTTCCTGGTGGACTCCAGTCAGGCCAGAGGTCCATGTGGAACCACCAGGCACAAGCCCTCCGATGACCTCAGTGACCAGGCAGGTTGGTAAAAAAGAAGATGCTCTCTCAGGTATCCTGGTCCCAAGCTGTTTAGGGCTTTGTACACTAGTACTAATACCTTAAACCCTGGCCCAGTAGCAAATAGGCAATCAGTGCAGTTCCCTTAGCAAAGGAGTTACATGCTGAAAAGGGGCAGCTCCTGACAACAGCCGAGCTGCTGCATTCTGCACTAGCTGCAGCTTCCGGACCTGCCTCAAGGGCAGCACCACACAGAGCGCATTGCAGTAATCCAGTGTCGAGGTTACTAATGCCTGTACCACTGGGGCCAAGCTATCTCTGTCCAGCAGAGGCCATAGCTGGCGACCCAGCTGAAACTGGTAAAAGGCACGTCGAACTGCAGCAACCACTTGGGCTTCCGGCGACAGTGATGGATCTAGGACTACCCCCAAACAATGGACCTGATCTTCCAGAGGGAGTGCAACCCATCCAGAACAGGCAATAAGCCTATCTCCTGGGCTGTTTTTCCACGACAACGGAAGGAGAAGCTAATGGAGGAGTACCAGATTTTTTAAAAGGAATCAGTTTTGCTGCACTTTGGTCCATGCAGGGCTCCATGAGCAGATTCTCTGCACCAGTAAAAATCACTTCACAGAACATATTCCTGGTGGGGCTGGGGGTTGGAGTGGATGTCATCTGACTGGCAGGGGCTGTTCAACCAATAAGAGAGGCTCTCCTGTACCTCTCTCCCTCCCTTTTTCCTTTCCCCTAAAAGTCCAGATGCACCTGCATTTCAGGAGCAAGCCTCATTGAGCACAATAGGTGTTACTTCTGAGTAGACACACATATGCTTGTCCTGGGAAAGGTGTAGGGGGAGAATACAAAGATGGGAAACTAGCCCCCATTATAACCCACAGGATCTCTATAATGAAGGGTCGAAGTAGTTACTTCCTAAGGCAATAAAGCAAACAAAGGAGATTAGGGGCCTCGAGATTGTGCTTTACCGCACTTAGGGAATTGGGCTTTAAGCTGTGCCATGTCAATTGAGGGGGATCTCTGTAAGTTCTGATGTGGGTATTCAGAGGGCAAGCCTCATTCAGCACAAGGGGAGTTACTGCTGAGGAGAAACACTAACTGGCTCATGCAGAGATGGGAAACACACAGGAAACACCCCTTGACCGGGGTCATGGTGAAGGCACCCCCTTGGACAGGGCTAGCATACCCAAGGTCAATGCAGGGGTTGGGGCACACAGCAACTATACCAAGAAGAACCCAGCTTAAGGAAAAGAATTGGACTTCAAGCAGTCTCAGGAAATCCATTTTTTTCCCCTGATAAGCTCCGGGATGGCTGCTGGATGTGCATGACATCATGTATCCCTAATGACCTCAACATGCAGTTGGGTCAGAGTAAATTGCTGGTGGAGACACCCTCAGACTTAGGAACCACTCACCCTCAGGGCTTCTGTCTTGCCTGGATTCAGTTTCAGTTTATTGGCCCTCATGCAGCCCATTACTGAGTTCAGGCACTGGTCCAGGACTTGCACAGCCTCTCCTGATTCAGATGTCACAGGGAGAGAGAGCTGTGTGTCATCAGCATACAGATGCCACTTGGCCCCAAATCTTGTTAGATACAAGAACCTTCATAGTCAGCTACAGTCTGAATACTAGGGATGGCAGAGAATTTCGCCACAAATCTCGGGGAGGCCGAATGCCAGCGCATTCGGCCCCCCGAAATCGGTGGCGAAACAGTCTCCCCCCCCCCCACCGGGATGGGACTTACCTTGGGCGAATCTTCCTGGTGGCGGCGGCGGCTCTGGCGGCAGCGGCAGCCGGTCTTCCGACCGGCTGCCACCACCGCCATTTCCAGTAAAAACAAAAACAAAAAAACGTGATAGGCTACGTAAAGATTTACGTAGCCTATCACGGCTGATTTGAAAGGAAAAAAAAACGTGTTTACGCAAATGGCGGCGCCCGTGGGCGCCACCATTTGCATACGTGCGTTTTTTTTGTTTTTTTTTAAATCAGCTGTGATAGGCTACGTAAACATTTACGTAGCCTATCACGGCTGACTGCAGGGATGCAAACGGCAGCGGCTATGGCCGCTGCCATTTGCAGACCCGGCCGGCCAGGATTCGGGGGGGGAGGGACAGAGCCCCTCCCCCCTGGTCAAAATTTCAGGGGGGAGGGACGGAGCGCCTCCCCCCTGGCCAGAATTTCAGGGGGAGGGACAGAGCGCCTCCTCCCCACCTCGAATCAAATTTCGTTAAAAGGTAAGTGACTTTCGTACATCCCTATTGAATACTAGTTGCTGAGGGGCAGTCAATGGGCTTCTCGGAAACATCTGGTCATGAACTGTTGGAAAACAGGGTGCTGAACTTGATGTATGACCCAGCAGGACTCTTCTTTTGTAGATGTAAATCACCTTTATACCTTCCTAGTAAGTATGCACAGAACAGTGCACTATCCATATTTATTTGGAAGTAAGTCCCACACTGTGTTCAAATGAAGTTTACTTCCAACTGAGTCAGCTACTTGGTTTTTTTTTAAGGAGGCTTCCACCAGAGAGAAGCCAATACAGCTAGACAGTAGGAAGAACCTCTTTAGATGCAATCTACCATGCAACCTCATATTCAGAGGCAGTCTTGCACCTGAAGGTGGAGGCTCTACTCTTGTCATGGCTTCTCTCTTGTGGTGCATCTCCAACCCTGCCTGCCCCCCCTCCCGGCTTAAAACACATACACGCATACTGGGTACCAGAATTAGTGTGCAACAAGTACATCCCAAGTATGTACACACATACTGGGTAACAGAATTGGTGTGCAACAAGTACATCCCATCTCAGCATATGTACCTTTTTAAATTGTGTTTTTTCACCTCTCAGTGGAAGAATATCTCCATAAGACAGAAGCTGCTAGAGGAAGATAGAAAAACAAACCCCCATGTTCAGTCACAGTCTGCCATGCAAACATGTTTTCACTGGAACACTGTGCCTGAATGTGGATGTTCTCCTATCTAGCTCTCTCTTGTAGCACTTCTCCCACCCCCTTGAGCTGTGTGTGTGTAAGTGTAATATATCTTCTAAGGTAATATATCTTCTAAGGTAATATATCTTCTAAGGTAATTCATTGTGAAATAACGATAGATACGTTATAGAATGCTGGACCAGATGGATCCTTGGTCTGATCCAGCATGGCTCTTATGCTCTTATGTAAATGCCTGTTCCTTCCCCACTGCTCTGGGGCAGCACCATGTCAGGGGAATTCCCCCAAGGGAATAGAGTGGGAAGACCTCTTCCTCAGGAGGCTATCGGGGTGCGCCATGCCAGGGGCCATGCCAGGGGTGCCAACAGGCATGCCTTTGCTCAGATGGGACAGCAAAATGCATCCAGCTCAGACAGCTGCGTACATTTGCTTACAGCCTTCACTGTATCCAACATAAGGGCTATTCCCACCTGTGAGAAGCCAGGTCCATTCACTAGAGTATATATAAACTAGTAGGGACGTTGGAGAATTCCGCCACGGACTCCAGTGAGGCCGGATAAAGAATCCGGCCCCCCGGAGTCTGTAGCGGAATGGAGCAATCCCCCCCCCCTCCACCCCACGGAATCCCCCCGGGACAGAGCCTACCTGGCTCCAGCGGTGGCTCCAGCAGCAGCTCTGCGTTGTGTTCTGGCTGCTGCCAGGCTGCGGCCGCAAATGGCAGCCGCTACGCCGGCTGCCATTTGTGTCCCTGCCAAGCTGTGGTAGGCTACATAAGTGTCTACATAGCCTGTCACAGCAAAAGGCAGGGACGCAGATGGCAGCCGCTATGCCATTTGCGTCCCTGCCTTTTGCCGTGATAGGCTACGTAGATACTTACGTAGCCTATCACGGCTTGGCAGGGATGCAAATGGCGTCGTGGCCATTTATATATTTACGTAGCCATATATTTTAAAACATATATATTTACGTAGCCTATCATGGCAAAAGGCAGGGACGCAAATGGCGTAGCAGCTGCCATTTGCGTCCCTGTGGAGGCCGTGATAGGCTACATAAATATATACGTGATAGGCTACGTAAATATATATGTCGCCTATCATGGCCTCCGCAGGGACGCAAATGGCGGCCGCTACAGCAGCCGCCATTTGCGGCTGGTGCAGCCCAGCAGCGGACAGAAGTCTGGGAGGGATGGAGCACCTCCCCCCCACTGCGGACGTCCCAGATCGGAAAGGTAAGTACATTTCGTACATCCCTATACGCTAGTGACTTATGGTTGAACTGAACACACAAAAGCTGGGAAGTCATTTTTCCAACCATAATGCCAGCCCCATTTCAAACCACAACATGCTTTGAGCAAGGGGACCGGCATGTGTGTGGCAAGTGACAAAGGGCAGGAGCCCACTGGAATGCACACAGGACTGTTGAACCACAGGGCTCTGGGACCTATCAGCCAACAGCCTGAGTGCTTGGACCTGTGAGATATTAATGCATGCCAAGTCATAGTTGTCCCCTCATTTCATGTTGATTAAACATCTTTGGGTGTCTGCCATATCATAGGTTTTGTTAGTAAAGTTTTTAGGACATTTACTTGGTGCCCCCCTCTTGCTTCACCCCTGCCTCCCCACAAGTATTGCATCGTGGATGTAAGAGCACAACAGGGTGTGGAGACTCTGGTGCTTATCAACACTAGAGTTGTAAGAGAAGATTTCCCCACATTTAGAGCATTTCTACATTTTACATGTCATCTGGAGTGTACAGTGGCTACGGAAACAGGCAGGCTAAAACTCTGGGGGAGGGAAGTTGCAGCAATGCATAATTTTATGCATAAAATTAAATGCATAATTTTATTACAATTATAGCATTTTTGATAACCATACAAAGCTTTTTGTGACATACATATTACTTAGCCTCTTGTTGGGCTATTAGAGCGTAGAGGGCAGCAGTTTTACTAGCTGAGACATAAAACAGATTGGTTAAACAGCGCAGAAGACAAGGAACGCAGAGACATAACAGTATCTCTATGAATAACACTGGTAGAATTAGGATGAACAATGCTTTTAAGCTAGCTAAGATCTGGAAGCCAAAGGGTTAACTAATTTAGCTAATTGTTTTGTCTTATTGTTTTGTAAGCTACTATATTGTGCAGCTTGTTGATTTGTTTATCTACAGCATTGCCATTATCAGTTAAGTTAAAACAACAGAGCTTTTGGTGTGTCTCACAACTTAAATGATGAAGAAGGAAGAGGTAATCTATACCAGCTCTATTTTCTAGAACTGCACCTCTTAGATCACGCAACTCTTTATTTAACAATGACAATGCTCGTGAGGTGGCATTTATGCTTTTGGCTAAGCTGCAAGCTAACCGGTTGATTTCCAGACCATCAGCCAAGGCTAAACCTGGAACCTTAACCAGTGACATTGCTAAGGCCAATTTTTCTGAGTCAGAATATAACTGCACATGACTATTACAATTTTTGGTTAGTTGGAGTGCTCGAGGCTGCCGTTGACGGATTTTCTCGGGCTACAGGGGAAGAATTGGCACCAGTTCAATTGGCGGCTGAGGCAACATGGGTGGTTATTAGACAAGTTGGCAGGAATGAATGACCAAGTGCGGGAACTACATGTCTAAAACTATCCATGAGGCAAAAGTATGTGGGCATCATTAAAAGATATGTTTTGAATTTTATTACAGTGGAAGGGGGCCAGGGATAGCTTTGTATTTTCTGGAAAAATTTTTGACAATTAAGCATTCATGCACATGTAGCAACAATGGGGGTGCGTAGAGTGAACTCTGTAGGGGGTAGGATCTTTGCAACTACGCCCCAATTAGCATTTTGGGAATAAGTTAAACTTACACCATAAACTCTTAACATGGTATCTTTTTGAATGTTCCCAGGATGTCTACAGACAGGTATTAGGCAAGAGCTAATAAGCCTGTTTGCAGGTATACCTCTTGGCAAACAAAAATGTTTTACTTTCGTGATGTTAGCCAGGTGAAGCCAGTAATTATCAGCAAATCCCTGGGACAAACTTTCTCTTTCAGGGGCTGGCCCCCCTTTTTGCACCTTATTAAGGAGACACAATGCAACACTACTAACACTACAACACGCATGTTTGATCTTCTTTGGGATCTGACCGTACGCCGGGCAGCTATTCACCTGGCAAGCTGCAGTAGGGTCTAGTCCCCTTCTTCAATTCTCCAGTTGCAGGTCTGACCGTACGCAGGGGGACAGTCTCCCGGTGTGTCCACAGTAAGGTCTAGCCTGAGTCTTCTTACTGCTTTTTCAGAATGATTTTTAAAGGATTTTCAGGATTTCTGTTTACAGTCTACTCTCCCCCTCTCGCTCTCTTGACTCGTGTCCAATGTATCCAGGGTTTAACTCTAGCTGCTTTCATAGCTGCGGGGGTGGAAAGTATGACAGTTCTGAGTTCTTTCTATCTGGGAGTTAAAGGGTTATTTTTCCCTCTTTAACTTATACTTTAACTCTTGGTTGGAAAGGATGAACTTCTGTGATGGGAATGGCTTATTTTCTAAGACAAAGCGACGCTGGGCTTGAAGAACTTTGCTCAGTGTTTGGACTTTTTGTTTAAGGCTAACGTTTGCTTGCTCTTGATGCCACTCCAGTGTCAATCATGAAGTCAGTGTCACGGCCCCTCACAGTCAATGTCACGGCCCTTTTCAAGCTGTCTCCCTCTTCGCCCATTTTGGCCCCTTTGGTTTTCTCCTTTGTGTATTTGATTTATTTTATTTGGGCATTCATGCCACTAATGTCCATCTTGTCCACACTGGGCACACTGGTTCTTTTTTAAGAATCTTCTGCCTCTGCCGGGTCTTCTTCTTTTTTTTTTCGTCCATGTCTTCTTGGGCCTCTGGGTTGAGGGGGGTATACTGGCGATAGGCATTTGAAAGACGCTCCAAGTACGCTCTGGGGCCTCGGTGGCACCTTGCAGCACTTTAGACACTTTGGTCATATTAACTGACTTCTTTATACCTGCTTTCATGGCTTCTAACAGCAGGGTTTGATACTGGGTGAGGCGCTCCAGCCCAACTTGTGTTTTGGGATTCCAGCGAGGGGGGGATTTATTTACAAGGAGACTTTATTGGGTAACTTACAGCACACAGGCGTACTTAATGGTTGGATCAGACAGCTTCTCTGAACTACGAACTATTGGGCTAAATGGGTTTTATACTATACATGTTACCCATGAGGCAGCACAACACTAGCAAGCATTTTCAGCATAGGCTAGAAGTGTTTGGTTCTTAGGCACAGCTTCCTGTAAACAACTTCGCTTCCCAAAGTGCTTGATAACACTTTTATTTATTAGTATGGGAAGACAAATTTTTTCTCTTTCTTTTGCTTTCTTTTTCTTTGCTGATCTGCCTGTATTGCAGATCATGTTTCAAACTTTTTATATAAAACTTTCTGATCCATGCACCAGCCTTGTCTCTTTATTTATCTTTTTCAAGTTAAACTTACTTACTTAAACCTTTCTGCCTTACACTAGTCCCAATGACACACATTTGGGATAGGTTCTTCTTTTCCTTCTAGTTAGATTTTCTTTATCTTAAAGAACTATTACATTATTGTGGCTACTTTACCCCAGGTAATAAGCTCCAGGCACAATCAGCTGTTTTTAATTTACCCTGGGGGCAACTATGGCCACGCTTCTTTTCTACAAATGTTTTTTCTTTGCCTTTTGCCTTTTCTTTTTTCTCCCTTCTCTATCTGTCTTCTACTTTCTCTATTCCTTCTTTTCTACTTGCTTTTGTCTTTTCTCCTTGTCATCTATTGGGAACCACACTTAGTATCATTTGGAGTTGCAACTAACACTAATCTGTAAATATCACATATATTTTATGATATTTAAGAAATCATAAAATATACACAACAAACTTTTTCTGCAATTTAACACAATGAATGGAAAACACTTTTTGCATGGTAAGGCATGATGGAGCAGATCCAGCAATCATACTGCTCTTCTGGCTGAAAGCTCAGGGCCCATTAAAATTAAGGGATGGGCATACCCACACACGCAAAGAGTTCTAGGTCACCATTTTTGCATTGGCAACTCTATGCTGCATGAGTTCTGGCAGAAGGAAATTTAAAAGTTATAAATCAAACTCAGCCTGCTGTACACTGAGCTGACTACAAACATAGACACACGGTCCACAGCGATGAGAGTTCAAGTTTATCCAAAGCTTCACAGCACTGTCCATGGCAAGTTTTTGACAATTTAAAATTTTAGTCCATGTGCAGAGTGTCTCTAAAAAGCCCAGATGATGATGGAGGCAAACAGAGAAGGCTCTGGGCAATGAAGATGCGATGTTTCCAGCAAAGGCTCTCCACTTTTGCATCAGTTTAAAAAGGGAAAGTGTGGCCCTACACCCCTTCTGACAGACAAGGGCCTTTAACTTTTTAGCAAGGCCTCTGTCTAAACAGAGCGGCACAGCTCAGCTCTCTAGCCGTGACGCTTTAACCTGGGCAACTCCTTTGTAAATTTTATTTTACTTCTGTCAGGTTCTCTCACAGACATTTTAAAAACTTAGTCTTTTTTTTTTTTTCTTCTAACCTGGTACACGAAAGCACTGAAACACTGAGTGCCGAAACTCAGGACGCTGGGGGGTGATGGGCATCGCCTTATACTTGCATTTTTCAGGCAGCCATTAATCTTCGGGGAGGCGGTGGGGTGATTTGCAGGACTTCAAAGGCAAGCTTCTCAGTTTGTCTGTATTTGTAAATCCCAAGCTTAAAACAGGACACGATGAGGTACAGGGCAGCCAAATTCTTGCTTTGGCACGGGCAACAAATAACTTGGGTCAGCTTTCTTCGCTGGGGTCTCAAACAGGAAAACAGTCTTAATTTAAAGTTGTAACATCACTGACAGCGTCAGCCAGCCAGCTACACAGATCTCATTGTTTTTTAAGACAGTTGCTCCAATATTTTCTTTTCTTCTCAATCAGGTTGGGTCTTTCAGCTTACACAGTTTATTGCAGCTTTCAGGAGCATGGTAGTAGCGTGATTTTGGCTTGGCCAGGAACATGCTGTCTGGTTTCTCGGTCTCTTTAGCACACACACTTAGGCAGTGTAACACTGGACACTCAAATCAGTGAGATTTCTTTATTGCAGGGAATCCCACGGCAAAAGCTTAATGGTTACGCTCTTCAGAAATCATATAGCTGATGGTCAGTAGCTACAGGCTCTATGCAATTTTAACACAGTTCAAAGCTAAACACGGTTACCTTGACAGAGATCTTCAACGTGGTCGTTCCGCTTCATTCTGCTTTGGGCCAGTCTTATGGCACACTTTTCACTCGAAGAGGGGTCTAGCCTGTGCTCTGGGGGCTGATTCTTCATCTTTATTTTCTATTTTGCCTTCATCTTCTGGGTCTTCATTTTCAGTTTCCATTTCTTAGGGATTTTATCTCAATTAGGCGAGGTGATGATGTTGTACAACTCAGAACGTTGTGGGCAATTTTCCTGCCCCCCCTCTCTCGGCGCGCTAGGCTAACAGCTACTTATTTGGCCTTACACTCTCACGCTCCCACGCTTTGTTAAAAGCCAGACTGTCCTGCAACATTTTTTTAATTAACAGCCTCAGATCTTTTTTTTTTTTTCCTCTCAGCTCGACCTTGAGCTTTTTGCTGTTTTCTCTTTCTATTCTGAATCTTTTTTTAAAAAAACCTTTTTCCTTCTTTGTTTGACATACATCTCAAGGGGGTGCAAGGTTTGCTTCCTCCACCACCCATAGCCTCCCTCCTAAATTGAAGACAGACACAATTAGGGAATGGGAATTGGTCAGTGAGTAAGGGGTCTCACTGGCCGACACAAGAGGATTTTTCACACCACGCACTTTGCTACTGGCCTGGGCACCCGGACGGTCAACGGTATGCTTCAGAAACCGCAGTAGCCACTCACACAATCATCAATCTCTCCACTACATCCATATGTCCCTGCCACCCACTTTTCCCACTTTTTACCAGAGCGGAAAACGGCTTCCCCAGCTTCCTCAGCTTCCTACTGAGTACTGGCGTGCTGGGTACTGGCGCCTGCTCGGGGGTGTGATCAGGCCCCCCTTCTACCTGCAAGGAGTAGGTTCTTTTGTATACGTATACCACCAACACTGACCTTCTTCATAAGGCGGGGCCCTCTTTTTTTCTGCCCAGTGGCCTTTCTCCCTAAAGGCGGGGCCCTCTTTTTCCCATATACTTGCCTTTCTCCTGAAGGCTTCCAATGTGGGTTTCAACTCAATTGCAGCTGCGATACAGGCAGGGCTCAAGTTCCTTCCTCCGCTTCCCAAGGTTCTCTTGCTGCTCGCTGCCGTTTGGGCGATCCCGGCGCAGGCTTTCTCCCATTCACTCGACAAAAAGGTCGGTGGCGCCAAGAAAGGGAGGCATGCGCCGAGCTCGTCTTCCCGGTGCAGCGATCAAGAGCAGGCAACTGCCACCTGTCTGGCTCAGAGCCTGCCACATCCGAGTCACGGCACCATTTATGTTGCAGAACCCAGAGTCAGAGAGACCATGGAGTGAAGGAAAAAGAGATTCTTTATTTAACGCGCGGGCTTAAGGCTGGAATCGTTTCCAAAGAGCCAGAAGCCCCGATTTACATTAGCACATTGGTTTTATAGACATTGTGACACATATGAAACGGCTCCTCCTCTCCCTCCCTCATGGGGTTGCAATCCTCAACATTTCTTTTCTTAGCACTATTGTTTATAATACAAGAACTGGGTTATAGGGTAGCCATGATAAGGAGAGAACAGAAGAGAACAGCAGAGAACAAGATATACAGTTGTATGACCTTTGACAAGATAAGGAATTCCTGTGTCTCGTCAGCTTACAACAATATATTCAAGGGAGAAAGAGCTCAGCAAGAACATGAAGCATGAGACTGCATGAGGCTACTTAGTCTGACCCCCGATATGGCTGCTACACTCATAGGGCTTTGTTTCCAGTCCCCTGATCATCTTCGTTGCCCTCCTCTGAACCCTCTCCAGTTTCTCTGCATCCTTCTTAAAGTGTGGTGCCCACAACTGGACACAGTACTCCAGATGAGGCTGAGTAGAGGGGAACTAGTAGTTCCTGGGATTTAGAAGCTATACTTCTATTAATGCAGCCCAAAATAGCATTTGCCTTTTTTGCAGCCACCTCACGTTGTTGGCTCATATTCAGCTTGTGATTGACAACAATTCCAAGATCCTTCTTGCTTTTAGAATTGCTGAGCCAAGTATCCCCCATCTTGTAACTGTGAATTTGGTTTCTTTTTCCTGGGTGCCGAACTTTGCATTTATCCCTTTAAAATTTCATTCTGTTGTTTTCTGCCCAGTGCTCCAGCTTATCAGGGACTACAGAAGCAAGCAAGCTCACAGAGAGCGAGTGACCAGAGCGAGCAAGCAGGGGGAGCAAACAGGAGTTGGCCAGGGGAGGTCAGGGGGGAGGCCCCTAATATTTTTTTTAAAATTATTTTTCTTGTAACACACACTTCCACACCAGTGGGACTCTGCTTTTAACCTCCAGTGAGTAGAGGACCAGGCACAGGCTAGTCTAGAACAATCAGCCAGACACAAAAAGGGAAAAGAGGCTATGGAAGGACAAGACTCTCCAGTGGTGGTGACCTGCAAGGTGTGTGCAATGTTTGTTTTCTTGCCTGAGAACAACATGGCCTACACCTGCAACAAGTGCAAGTTGATCATGCTGCTGGAAGAAAAAGTGAGGACTGGAGCAGCGACTGTCAACCCTCCGGGAAATAAGAGAACACAAAGAGTTCTTGGACAGAATGGTGGAACTACAGCAGCAAAGTGAAGACCAGGAGCTTGAAGAGCAACAGCAAGCTGAGGCAGAAGTGGGAAATGCTGAGGTGAAGAAAAATGCAGTAGAGGATACTCCTTGGAAAAGGGTGACAGTTAGGAGAAGAACTAGACGCCACTCTGCACCAATGGAAGCAGTGGAGCTATGGAACCGATCCCAGGTACTTGAGGATGAGACTGGAGGACAGCCTGCAGAGGAAGAATCACAGGGGCATCTGTATGAGAGCAAGCAAGAGGCTGAAGGTCAGTCAAGCAGAGGCGATGAAACCCAGGCCTACAACTACAAGAAGAGAAGAGTAGTAGTGGGAGACTCCTTGCTGCGTGGGTCAAAACCTAAGTATGTCGTGAAGACCCGTGGACTCGCCAGGTATGTTGTCTCCTGGGAGGATGGATTAGAGATGTGACTGGAAGGATGTCTGCACTCATAAAGCCCACTGACGGGTATCCCTTTCTCATCCGTGTGGGAACAAATGATACCGCCAAGCGGAGCTACGAAGAGATCACGTCAGACTTGGAAGCTTTGGGAAGGAACCTCAAGAACTTTGGGGCCGAGAAAGTTTTCTCATCCATCCTTCCAGTAGTTAGAAGAGGGATAGTCAGGGAAAGAAAAATACTCCGGGTGAATGACAGGCTACGAAGGTGGTGCCGACGAGAGAGATTTGGATTCTGGGACCATGAGCTATACTTCCTGGAAGATGGGCTGTTCGCGAGGGACGGGTTGCACTTACAAAGGATGGGAAGAATGTGTTTGGCCACAGCATGAAGAACTTCATCAGGAGGGCTTTAAACTGAATACTACGGGGAAGGGAGATGTAAAGTTGGGGCTAACGATGGACGAAGGCTCATGCACCACAACAGCTCTAATAGCGCCCAATAATAGACCTCAGAAACATGTAGGAAGAAAGCCAGACTATGAAGCACATGGTCTTTGATGTCTATATACTAATGCCCAGAGTATGGGAAACAAACAGAATGAACTTGAACTCTTAATACGGGAGGGAAATTATGACTTGATAGGTGTAACTGAGACTTGGTGGGATGGCTCTCATGACTGGAATACAGCAGTTGAAGGATATAACTTGTTCAAAAAGAACAGGAGGAACAGAAAGGGAGGTGGGGTTGCACTGTATGTGAAAAATACATATCTCTGCACAGAAATACAGGAGGATGAGCTTGGTAGCCCCATTGAGAGCATCTGGATCAAAATAAATGGAACAAAGAATAAAAGGAACCTGGTGGTCGGAGTTTTCTACCGGCCACCCAATCAAGGAGAAGACGAGGATGAAACTTTTGAAAAGCAAATAGCCACTGTTTCAAGGAAGCATGATGTAGTAGTAATGGGGGACTTCAATTTCCCCAATATGTGTTGGGAGACAAATTCTGTAAATTTGTTTACATGGCCCCTCCAGGAAATTCCTGACTTGTGTGGTGGATAACTTCCTGTTCTTGGTTCTAAGGGAAGCAAAAGCCAAGTGTAGTCAAACGCATATCCTGGATTTTAGGAAAGCTGATTTTAATTACCTCAGATCAATGATAAGTAAGGTCCTATAGCAAGCGACCCTAACGAGAAAAGGAGTCCAAGATGAGTGGGAGCTTTTAAAAAAGAAAATTCTCACGGCACAATTACAAACAATTCCAACAAGTAGAAAAGATGGAAGACAACAGAAGAAGCCAGTGTGGCTTCACAAAAAGCTTAGAGATGACCTGAAAACAAAAAAGGACACATATAGGAAGTGGAAGGAAGGCCAAGCAACAAAGGAAGGGTACAGGCAGGTAGCACAGAATTGCAGGGATGGCGTGAGGAAGGCTAAAGCTGAAAACGAGCTGAGGTTAGCGAGCGATGCTAAAAGCAACAAAAAGGCTTTCTTCAGCTACGTACATAGTAAAAGGCAGAGGAAAGAAATGGTTCTTCAGCTATTAAATAAGGATGGCAAAATGATAACAGATGACAAAGAAAAGGCAGAGGTGCTCAGTTCCTACTTTGGCTCAGTCTTCTCCCAAAAGAGGGTCTATGACCCCCCCCCCCCCGGCAAAGATGAAGTACAGGCTGAAGGGGCAGGATTGCAGCTTGAGATCGATAGGCATATGGTCAAGGAACACCTAATTACCTTAAAGGAGTTCATATCTCCAGGGCCAGATGAACTGCATCCTAGAGTAATAAAGGAACTGGCAGAAGAACTCGCAGAAGCACTGTCTATTATCTTTGAGAAATCATGGATACATTTGTAGTAATGACTTGGATGAGGAGGTGCAGGGAATGCTGATCAAATTTGCAGATGACACAAAATTGGGCAGGATAGCTAATACTTTGAAAGACAGAAACAACATTCAAAGTAATCTTGATAGACTGGAGCGCTGGGCAGAAAACAACAGAATGACATTTAATAGCGATAAATGCCAATTTCTGCACCTAGGAAAAAGAAACCAAATGCAGAGTTACAAGATCGGCGATACGTGGCTCAACAACACTACAAGCGAGAGGGATCTTGAAATTGTTGTCGATCACAAGCTGATTATGAGCCAACAATGTGATGTGGCTGCAAAAAAGGCAAAAGCTATTTTGGGCTGCATTAATAGAAGCATAACTTCCAAATCCCGGGAAGTATTAGTTCCCCTCCACTCAGCACTGTTTAGGCCTCATGTGGAGTACTGTGTCCAGTTCTGGGCATCGCACTTTAAGAAGGATGCAGACAAGGCCAGGAACTCTTCTCAATCATCCCAGAGTGCAGGACACGGAATATTGGGCTCAAGTTACAGGAAGCCAGATTCCGACTGAACATCAGGAAAAATGTCCTGACTGTTAGAGCAATAGGACAATGGAACCAATTACCTAGGGAGGTCGTGGGCTCTCCCACACTGGAGGCATTCAAGACAAGGCTGGACAGCCATCTGTCAAGGATGCTCTGACTTGGATTCCTGCACTGAGTGGGGAGTTGGACTCGATGGCCTTGTAGACCCCTTCCCACGCTACCTTTCTATGATTCTATGATTCTAAGATCACTTTGAATTCCGTTTTTGGCTTCCAGGGTATTAGCTATTTCACCCAATTTTATGTCATCTGCAAATATGATAAGCATTCACTGTACCTCATCCAAGTCATTAATACAAATGTTGAAGAGCACTGGGCCCAGGACTGAGCCCTGCGGTACCCCGCTTCTCCCCAGTTTGAGAAGATCCCATTGATAAGCACTCTTTGATTCCGATTCTGTAGCCAACTGTAGATCCACCTGATAATTGTTCTATCTAGCCCACTTTGAGCTCGTTTGCTCATCAGGATATCATGGGCCACTTTGTTGAAAGCTTTGCTGAAGTCCAGATATATTATGTCCACGGCATTCCCAGAGTCCACAAGGGAGGTTACCTGATCAAAAAATGAGATCAGATTAGTCTGGCAGGATTTGTTCTTGACAAATCCATGTTGGCTTCAAGTAATCACTGCATTGTTTTCAAGGTGCTTCCAGATGGATTGCTTTATCATCTGCTCCAGAATGTTCCCAGGGATTGATGTCAGACTGACTGGTCTGTAGTTCCCAGGTTCCTCCTTTTTTCCCTTTTTGAAGATAGGGACAACATTAGCCCTCCTCCAGTCATCTAGCACTTCACCTGTCTCAAATGATTTCTCAAAGAGACAGTGGTTCTGAGAGTTCTTCTGCCAGTTCCTCTAGGATGCAGTTCTATCAAGAGACTAAGTTATCAAGAGACTAATTTTAAAGTCTACTCAGTGGCAGTGAGGGTGGTGAACTTCTGTACTTCACTGCCACCATTGCATCTACAGAGTCACACAGAGCTTTCTGAGGTGGTCAGAGGCCTATTATACTTTAGCCCACAAGAAGAAAAGGTGGACCACTTGACAGTTTGTTGTGACCAGTTTGCATGACACTTTGCAGATAAAATCAATTGTACCCATGCCAACGTGGGTGCCATAGTTCAGCGGTCCCCAGCCTTTTTAGCACCAGGGACCAGTCTCGTGAAAGACAATTTTTCCACGGACTGGGCGGGGGGGATGGTTTTGCTGGTGGACTCCCAGACGCTGGGACGCAAATGGTGTCCGCATAGCGGACGCCATTTGCCTCCCTATTCTTTGCAGTAATCGGCTATGTAAAGATCTACATAGCCTATTACTTGAAGAACAGGGACGCAAAAGGACTGCAAGTCTCTTGGGCTGCAATCCCATACCCACTTACCTGGGAGGAAACCCTACTGAAAGCAGTGCAACTTACTTCTGGGTAGATATGTACAAGATTGCACAGTCACTAAGCTACAGCAGTTCCAACACCAGAAATAAAAGTCTAATATCCACAGCAACTACTGGCTGTGCCCCAGAACCTGCTCGATTAAATAATTATGAATCAGCATTATAAAAGCTTTCCAGGGCTGACTTTTGACATTAAAATAAAATAATAATTGACATTAATAACAGAGAGCCAGTGTGGTGTAGTGGCTAGAGTGTTGGACTGGGAGCTGGGAGATCCGGGTTCTAGTCCCCACTCGGCCATGGAAGCGCACTGGGTGACTTTGGGCCAGCCACACACTCTCAGCCCAACCTACCTCACAGGGTTGTTGTTGTGAGGATAAAACAGAGAGGAGGAGGAGGAGAATGTAAGCCACCTTGGGTTCCTTGCAAGAGGAAAAAAGGTGGGATATAAATGCAATAAATAAATAATGCAATAAATAAATAACATAAAATTATTATTGCCCACAAATACATCCCACTGTGATCAATGCGGCTTAACTTCCCCGCATGTTTAGGATTGCATATTACTATTATGGAATTACTTTAACTTTCGTCGTCATCAATAATGCCAAAGGCCGACTCTGCTACGTTTTTATGATCCTGGTTTGTTATCATTTCTTTAAACGAGGAGGCTCCAGGCGCAGCCATGGCACAAATGGAGAAGCCCAGCAGCAACAGTGGCTTTCCCAGGCTGGCTGCTTGCTGCCCCATGAACAGCCTCCTGAGGAAGAGGCACGCTGCTCCGTCCCTTTAGTTCATACTCGCATTCACACTCGCACAGGGGCCGCCCTCAGTGGGAAGGCTTCTCAGCCCTGCTTCTCGCCAGCCCAGCCCAGCCCAGCCCCGGAGGACTCACTGAAGTAAAGCCTGTAGTCCAGGCTGTTGCGGCAGCCACGCTCCTTCATGCTGTAGCCAGCCATGGTGCCCGCTCCAACCCGGCTCCGTGAAAGCGTGGGGCTGCAAGAGCAGAGAGAGAAGGAGACGTGCCCTGGGCAGTGCCACCCCACGCCGGCCGTGTATTAGCCAGGGCTACGCCCTCCTCTCCGCCCATTGCTGCACTGCGCAGGTGCACAGTACCCTCCCGCTTCGTTTCATCAGCCACACGCCACGCTGGGCACAGCACTGCTCAGACTCAGCAATCCTAATCCGTTTCTCACACCCGTACTGCGGCCCGGTTGCTAACAGGCCACGGACCGATCCTGGTCCGTGGCCCAGGGGTTGGGGACCCCAGCCATAGTTGATATAGGTCTGGTGGATGTAACTTTGGTCCCAGCTTGTCCCATTACAACGGATACTTTTCAATTTGTACAGCCTGAGGAAGTGGACAGGATCCTTGGAGAGGTGAGGCCTGCTACTTGTGTGCTGGACTGTTGTCCTTATATTAACATATTAACCTCTGGGAGAGATTGTCTGGAGTTTTGGGGTTCAGTGCCACCAGTATGTTAATGATGCCTAACTCTTATCTCTCCTTTCCATCTAAAGGAGGCTTCAAGGAAGCTGTTCTAGATCTAAAACAGTGTCTGACGGTAATAGACTGGATGAGGGCAAACAAATTGAAGCTTAATCTAGACAACACAGAGGTTGTCCTGGTTAGTTCAAAGACAGATCAGGGAATACGGAATCAGCCTGTGCTGGATGGGATTACACTTCCCCTAAAGACGCAGACTTGCAGTTTAGGTATACTTCTGGACTCATTTCTGAACCTGAATGTCCAGGTTTCAGCAGTGGACAGGAGTGCATTTGTGCAGCTGAGGCTAGTATACCAATTGCACCCATTCCTGAAGGTGTCTGATCAAGCCCCAATTTGATCTGGCACAGAAACCATGTAATATTGGAATTCATGATAGAGAGGGTTGTGAAAACTGGGTTTAGTCAGATGTGCACCTTGGACTTTAGGAAAGCCCATTTTTAAAAGCTCAGGGAAAAGTTGGGTAGGATCCCATGACTAGAAATCCTGAAGGAAAAAAAGAGCTCAAGAGGAATGGGAGATCCTGAAAACTGCAGTACTGAAGGCACAATCACAAACTGCTCTAATGAGAATGAAAAATGCATTCATAGCATAGCTGCACATGTATCTGAGAACTGTTAACAGGTGGCAGAGAGAAGGGATAACTATTCACCTCCTATTTTGCTTCATTCTTCTCCCACAAGGGGAGTTGTGTTCAATCTGGCACAAGTAGAACAAATGATATATGGAGAGATTTATAGCCCAGAATAATTAAGGACATTGTTCAAGGGCACTTAGTTACTTTAAATGAGTTCCAGTCTCAAGGGTCAGATGAATTACATCCCCAGGTGCTGAAGGACCTTGCAGATGTTATTTCAGAGCTGCTGTCTGTAATCTTCAAGAACTCCTGAGGACAAGGTGAGGTGCCAGAAGACTGGAGACGGCCAAATGTATACCATCTTCAAGAAAAGGGAAAAGGTAGATCCTGAAAACTACAGACCAGTCAGCCTGATATCAATACGAGGCAAAATTCTTAAACTAATGATTAAGCAGTCAGTCTGTGAGCATCTAGAAAATAATGCATTGATTACTAGGAGTCAACATGGGTTTGTCAGGAATAAGTCATGCCAGATCAACCTTATCTCCTGTCAGGGTAACCCTGTTGCCCACTGACTTCTCCACTAGCCAGAATCAACACTCAGACAAAAGGGCCACTTTCCAAGGCTTTAATTCCATTTAACCTAATGAGGCATACAGATGCTAATTGCTTGAGACTCAAAGGAATTACAAAGGAAAAGCAAACTAGGGGTTTCTGAGGGCTAGGACATCAGTTGATGCAGCAACTCTCTGAACTTAAGGGGTGGGAGGGGAAGATCTCCCCCTCTCCCGTGATGCTTCTGGGTGCAGCTGTTGACGTCGAGCCAATTGGGCTGAGCTCCGAAGCTCAGCCCCTGCAATCTCTCACTTGTGTCTGCGTCTGTGCCTCACGTCTAAAAGCTCAAGTTGTTCCTCCCTTTCCACGCCTGGTTCACTGTCGCTCCGAGTGATGTGAGAAGGGGGGGCTCCCCCTCCAGCTGTGCCTCTGAAGTCTGAGAGAGTTCCTCCCCCACGAATTGTATCTCCTCCTCAGAATCAAAGCTGCTTTGGGACTCTGTGGGCTCAGCTACAACCCTGACATCTCCTTTCCTTATGAAGTTACTAGTTTGGTAGATCGTGGGACTACTGTGGACATCGTATGTCTTGATTTAGGCAAAGCATTTGACAGGATTTCCCATGATATCCTTGTTGGCAAGATGGTAACATGTTAGTTGGACAATACTACAATTAGGTGGATCCACAGCTGCATGAGCAACCTTACTCAACCAGTGCTAATTAATGGCTTGGCATATTAAGGGAGGTCTCGAGTAGAGTGCTGCAGGGCCCTGTACTGTTCAACATTTTTATAAATGACTTGGATGAGGATGTAGAGGGTGTGCTTATCAAACTGTCAGATGACATGAAGCTACGAGGGATAGCCAATACCATAGAAGACAGGATCAAGATTCAAAAGGTTCTAGCCTGGCTGGAACACTGGGCCAAATTTAACAAAATGAGATTCAACAGAGATTAATGTAAGGTCTTGCATTTAGGTACAAAAAACAAACAAAGTCACAAGTATAGGATGGGGGAGACTTGGCTTGGCAGCAGTAGATGTGAAAAGGAACCAGGTGTCTTAGTAGATCACAAGCTGAATATGGACCAGCAGTGCAATGTGTCAGCTAAGAAAGCTAATGCAATCTTGGGCTGCATTAACAGAAGCATTGTGTTAATATCACAGGAAGTAATATCACAGGAAGTAATAGGTCTTTTCTACTCTGCATTTATAGTAGTGTCCAGTTCTGGGTACCCCACTTTAAGAAGGACATTGACAAGTTGGAGCACATCTAGAGAAGAGCAATCAGCATGGTGATTGGTCTGGAAAGTCTTTTGAGGAACAATTGAAAGAGCTTGTTATGTTTAGTCTGGAGAAGATAAGATTAAGGGGAGACCTGATAGTGGTCTTCAAATATCTGAAAGGCTGTCAGAAGATGGAGCAGACTTGTTCTGTGTTGCTCCACATGGCAGGTGTGGAACCAACAGGTGGAAATTACAGTAAAGCAGATTTTAGCTAAACATTAGGAGACACTTCCCAACTGAAAGTTGAGCGGATTGACTCAGGAAATGGTGGGTTCTCCTTTGCTGGAGGTATTTAAGCAGAGGTGGGACAGCCATCTGTCAGGAATGCTGTAGCTGCAC
Source organism: Heloderma suspectum (assembly GCF_057233095.1). Taxonomy (NCBI): domain Eukaryota; kingdom Metazoa; phylum Chordata; class Lepidosauria; order Squamata; family Helodermatidae; genus Heloderma; species Heloderma suspectum. The sequence goes on along the minus strand of NC_139462.1, from coordinate 124,654,160 downwards.
CTTGCAGTGCAGAGCCTGCACTGAGCACAGGCTGGACTAGATGATCTCCAAAGACCCTTCCAATCCAGTATATGATCTTTTCAATTTGTATTTGTGTCAGTGTTTAAAAAAAACAGGCACCCATGCCAGATCAACTGTACATTGGTGACGAAGAAAAGGTGACAGGATGCCACCCTAAAAATGACCCTGACAGACATTTTCAAGGCCACATATCACTTCTCAGTATGGCTTGTGCTACTTTCAGGAAAACTCGCAGCTCTGAAAGTAGTGAACTGATTTGAACATACTGTACACAAAAATGAAGATAAGGAGCTTTCCTAGCAAACTTGTCATAGCAGCGGACCTCTATCTTTCACAGGTGAAGTGCTATAAAGCTGTGTTTTTCAAACTGTGGCTTGGGACCCAGCAGTGGGTCTCAGCTGACATTCAGGTAGGTCTCACTGCTGCAGAGTGCCCAGAGCCTCTTTGCTTCCCTGTCCTGTGCCATAGCTGCACTGTGCACACTGCATAGGCAGGTGTGGCAATGGGAGTTGGTTAGAGAGCAAGGCTAATAATAATAATATAATTATAATATTTTTTAAAAAGCTGAAGATATATAGGTAGGGATTAAGACAGGGAAGCTGTTATAGGTGGAAGTGGATGTAACAGCAGCTGCAGGGAGGGATGGAAGAAATTGGCAATTTGAGATCCAGTACAAGTTAAGTGTGAAAGTAGAAAGAAAGAAGAAATTACAGGAGATAGGTAAGACAACTTTGAGGGGCACGGGCGTGGGGGGGGGGAATATAAAATAAACAATTTTATCTACTTAGAGCAAGGGACCCTAAACTTTTTAGGTCAGTGGGCACATTTGGAATTTTGAAAGCATCTCATGGGAATTCTCACATAAAATGACTGCCCTTGGAGGGGCTTGCTCATTCATAAAATGGCTGCCATGGTGGGCATAGCCAGTCACAGAACACTCATTTCCCAGAAGGCAAACTAGTGAGACTAATAGAAAAGTTACTATCCCAAGAACCTAAATACAAGGTAGAGATGGGGCGGGGGGGGGGGCTGAGCTCTAAAACACAAAACCACTCTTTTGAGGCCAAATAAAGATTTTGAGCCCAAATAAAAGACAGCAGTTTGCTTCACAGTATGGCATACTCCCAGATAAAACAACAACAAAAACAACAACAATAGTAATTTCAAGAAATAAAATTAAAAACTAGGAGAGGTAGGCAGCCTGGTAGGCATCAGGAGATGTGCTGTGAGCCAGTGGCATTGCTAGGTTCTTAAAACAGGCCCATGACACAAATTTGCATCTATTTATCTAGTATATCCAAGTCGAAGTGCACCTCTAATATGTGTGTGTGCGTGTGTGTTTGTGGGTGTATGTGTGTGTGTGGTGTTTGCATGTGGTATGCTTGCGTGTGTGTATAGATTACATACATACATACATACATACATAAGAACTGTGCACTGACCCCCCATCCCACTTCAACTCAGACCCTGATTCAGCATTTTGGAAAACATCCCGCTTCTGCTCAGGCCAATTTGTAGTTGGACCATTTCAGCTCAGCACCAAACCTGAGTCAAGGTTTGGAAAAATGAGTCTTTATGCTTCCTGTTGACCATCATTGTAACTTTTTTTAAAAAAAACTTTTTTCTCTTAGTCAGAACTGGATGATAATTTCATGCATAGTAGCCCCCTAGAGGGGGAATACACCTGCCCAATGTAAAAAAGAAAAAGAAAAAAAAAGATGCAGGGTTTATATTTTGATTTTCTTTTAAAGAGAGCTGCCAGTAAAATTTTTATTACTTGGAAGAATTGGATACACATTTCAAGATTCATTGCCCCATCGGAGGAGATCATGTCTCCAAATTTCAGAATGATAGACACAAGGATTTTTGTGCAAGGGTGGCCTTGACATTTTGAGGTCTCCACAAGAGGACATACTAATCTCCTTATTTTCCTTGTGGACCATTGTTCTGAAAATTACAGATAGCTAGAGTTGTCCCTAAGTAAGAAACCAGCAAAGTTTCAGAAGAATAAGTTCAGCAGTTCAGCAGGGGAAGGGGAGTTCTCCAGTTTGGGGGAGGGAGTGATTTGCTTTCCCTTCCATTCACCCCTTCCCCAGTAGTTTTTTGGGTAAATTTGTATGAAAATGCACAGGTCATTAGAGGTGTCCCCCAGGCAAGAAACCTGCAAAGTTTCTGAAGGATATGCATGCATGCAAATTTAGAATTACTAGAATTTATTTACATTTCACCAGTATTAGCAGCAGGGGAACATGGGTGGGAAGGTGCTATTGCACTCATGTCCTGCTTGTGGGTTTTATGGGCATCTGGTTGGCTGGACTAGATGGACCTTGGTCTGATGCAGCACAGCTCTTCTTATGTTCTTAAATAGAGAGTGCTTACATTCTCCCCCTACCAATTCTATTCCCCTCCAATGCAACCATCCCTCCTCATCCTACCATCCTCCAGCAACTCTTCATCAAACAGATGTCTTGTTTTGTGCAACTCCTCTCTACCTCCTCCTTGTTATGTACAAGCTCTCATTGTATCTTCCTCCCCATAACTTCATAGAATCATAGAATAGTAGGGTTGGAAGGGGCCTATAAGACCATCGAGTCCAACCCCCTCTTACGTAGAGTTTTACATTCTCTTACGTAGAGTTTTCACTTCTGTTTAAGCTACAGGTGTGTTACTGGTTGTATACTAGTTTTAACTGTCATGGCATTGCCCTCTGAAAATGATGTGATCATATAGCTTAGCCACTAGGTGGTGCTGGACTTACTTATAGGTGGATGAAGTCCAGAGGTTCTGGTTCTGTTCAAGAGAGAAAACCGAGTTCCTGCCTAGTTTCCTGTGTGTCTTCTAAGGCCCTGTGGAAGGCTTAGAATCCTGGGAATTGTAGTTTGTTGTGATGCTGGGACCCCTTTCCCCTCTCAGAGTTGGGCGGTAGCGCAGTGTGCATTTAAGTCTATATTTATTCCCCTCCGACCCTGAAGGGGACTTGGCACAAACTTCATTTGTGCCAAGACTTCACCAGGATTCAGCCAATGAGTCTGTTGTCAAAACTAGGGCTAAGTTATGGAGAAACTCTGAGCATGTACTAAGTGCCTTTCCCTCACTACTGAAGCAAAAAAAAACCCCAAACCCACAAATGACAAAACATGCATAGGACTGAGCTGAAAGGGTAGTCAATTCATTAGGTGGAATTGGGTAGGCACTATATTAAGCCTGCAATACCATGCTCACAACTCAGGACTTATTTCTGAGTAAACATCCACAACATCAAAGTGCAAACGTCCCTGCAAAAGTAACTCGTGCTGGAATCCTATGCTTACTTTCCTGAAGGTAAGCCTCATTAAACATAATGGGGCTTCTAAGTAGGCATACATAGGATTGTATAAATGAGCAGTATTTATCTCCCCTCCACTTAAAAAACAAACAAAAAACTCCTATTTTTATTGAAGCTTTCTGTTCATAGGAACCTAGGAAGCTGCCTTATACTGAGTCAGACCCCAGGTCTCATCATCATCATGGCGATCACTCTTGACCGAGTAAGATTGTCTTCCAAAGATAGAATCTATATAGATAACTCTTTAAAAGGACTAGACAAATTCATAGAAGATAGGTCAGTCAACACGTTAATCTCTAGCAGTGCGTCTGCAGGTGGCTGTAAAGGCCGATTCTGGATCTACACAGCCTCCCACAGTGAGGACATAGGTTTCCAGGTAGAAGGCGGTCACGGTGAGGGTTTGCTTGACATGCCTTCCGCTGAGCTCGTTTCTCCCTTTCGCTCTGTACTCGTGCTTCTTCAAAGTCCATAGCGCCTTTAATATAGGCTGACCTCCAGTTGCAATGCTCATGAGTTAGAGCTTCCCAGTTCTCAGTGCTTATGTTACATTTTTATAGATTAGCTTTAAGAACATCTTTAAATCTCTTTTGCTGTCCACCAATATTTCGTTTTCCATTCATATGTTGGGAATAGAGTAACTGCTTTGGAAGACGATAATCAAGCATTCGAACAACATGGCCGACCCAGCGAAGTTGATGTTGGAGAATCATTGTTTCAACGCTGGTGGTCTTTGCTTCTTCCAGTACACTTACATTAGTCCGTCTGTCTTCCCCAGTAATTTGTAGGGATGTCAGAGAATTCCGCCACGAATCTCGGGGAGGCCGAATGCCAGCGCATTCGGCCCCCCGAAATCGGTGGCGGAACGGTCTGCCTCCCCGCCCCCCCCCGGGACGGGACTTACCTTGGGCAGATCTTCCTGGCGGCGGCGGCTCGGCGGCGGTTCGGCGGCGGTTCGGCAGCGGTGCCATTTCCAGTTAAAAAAACAAAACAAAGACGTGATAGGCTACGTAAAGATTTACATAGCCTATCACGGCTAGATTTTTAAAAAACACCGTGATAGGCTAAGCAAATGTTTACGTATCCTATCACGGCTGATTTAAAAGAAAAACAACAACAACGCGCGTACGCAAATGGCGGCGCCCATGGGCGCCGCCATTTGTGTTCCTTATTTTGGCACGTCTTAGTCTACGTAAACATTTACGTAGGCTAAGACGGCGAAAATAAGGGGAACGCAAATAGCGTAGATGCTACGCTATTTGCGTTCCCCTTATTTTCGCCTTAGTCTACGTAAAAGTTTACGTAGACTAAGACGTGCCAAAATAAGGAACGCAAATGGCGGTGCCCATGGGCGCCACCATTTGCGTACGCGCGTTGTTGTTGTTTTTCTTTAAATCAACCGTGATAGGCTACGTAAACATTTACGTAGCCTATCACGGCTGACTGCAGGGATGCAAACGGCGGCGGCTATGGCCGCCGCCATTTGCGTCCCTGCTAGCCAGCGGCCAGATGTCCGGCTGCTGGCGGAGCCGGCTGGCGGCTCCGCAGAATCCCTGCGGAGCGGAGCCAGCCAGCCAGGATTCGGGGGGGAGGGACGGAGCGCCTCCCCCCCGGCCAGAATTTCGGGGGGGAGGGACGGAGCGCCTCCCCCCCGGCCAGAATTTCAGGGGGAGGGACGGAGTGCCTCCCCCCCGGCCAGAATTTCGGGGGGAGGGACGGAGTGCCTCCCCCCCACCACGAATGTCACCCTTCGAAAAGGTTCGTACATCCCTAGTAATTTGCAGAATTTTTCGGAGGCAGCGTTGGTGGAATTTTTTGAGAATTTGGGAGTGGTGTTTATAGATGGTCCATGTTCCACAGGTGTACAGTAAGGTTGGTAGTACAATGGCTTTGTAAACAAGCATTTTGGTCTCCCTGTGAATGTCCTGAACCTCGAACACTCTACGCTTCATTCGGGAGAATGCTACAGTCTCAGAGCTCAGGTGATGCTGAATTTTAGCATCGACGTCGGCTTTTGTGGAGAGATGGCTGCTAAGACAAGAAAAGTGATCGACATTTTCCAGCATCACACTGTAAAGCTGGATTGATGGTGCTACAGAGGGATTGGTTTGTGCTTGCTGGTAAAACACTTTGGTTTTTTTGATGTTAAGCGAGAGGCCAAGCTTTTCATATGCTTCTGCAAAGATGTTTAGGATAGTTTGGAGATTTTCCTCTGAATGTGCGCAGATTACGTTATCAGCAGCATATTGAAGTTCTATGACAGAGGATGTAATTACTTTACTTTTTGCTTTCAGCCTACTGAGATTAAAAAGTTTTCCATCTTTTCGATATATGATGTCTACACCAGTGGGAAGTTTCCTTTCAACAAGGTGTAGAATCATAGCGATGAAGATAGCGAATAAGGTTGGAGCAATGACGCATCCCTGTTTAACGCCTGATCCCACTTTCAATGGATCACTTTGAGAGCCATTGTTATCCAAGATTGTTGCCATCATGGAGGAGCCGCAAGAAGTTCACAAATTTATTAGGGCATCCAATTTTCAGAAGGATGGTCCAGAGAGCAGTACGATTTACAGTGTCAAAGGCCTTAGTCAGATCAATAAACGCCATGTACAGGGGTTGGTTTTGCTCCCTGCATTTTTCTCGGAGCTGTCATGCAGTGAAGATCATATTCACTGTCCCCCTGGAAGGGCGTAAGCGATTTTGGGATTCAGGGAGGATGTCTTCTGAGATAGGTAGAAGGCGGTTTGGGAGGATCCTTGCCAGGATTTTGCCTTCCATAGCTAGAAGGGCGATGCCTCAATAGTTTCCACAATCTGTTCTATCACCCTTTTTAAAGAGAGTGATAATTATGGCATCCCTGAAGTCTGCTGGGATCTCCTCCCTCATCCAGTTTTTTTCGATGAGCATGTGAAGCTGTTGTGTCGCTTCAGGCCCACCTTTTTTAAAGACTTGAACAGGGATCCCATCGGGTCCACTAGCTTTATTATTTTTTATTTGTTAATGGCTTTACTGACCTCCTCCAAACTAGGGGATACTACAAGCTCATCTCTGGGTTGTTTTTGTGGGATTTGCGAGAAAACCTCATCAGCCACAATAGAGTTACAGTTAAGGAGGTTGTGGTAATGCTCTTTCCAACGCATTGCAATAGACTCTTTATCCTTTAGAAGTTCGGCACCATCTATTGAGCGTAAGGGGTTTGTACCATGGTTTGTTGGTCCGTAAATGGCCTTTGTCGCATTAAAAAAGCCCCGTGCGTCAGGGGCATCTGCAAAATGCTGATTTCTTGAGCTTTTTTTTATCCACCAGGTGTTCTTAAGTTCTCTAGCTCTTCTTTGGACCTCAGCCTTTGCACTGGCATAGGTTTTTTTCTTAGCAGCACAGTTGATGTCTTCTTGCCATATTTGGAAAGCTTTCCTTTTCTTATCAATAATATGTTCAGTCTCCCTATCATTCTCATCAAACCAGTCCTGATGTTTCTTAGTTTGGTATCCAATAGTTTGCTCACAGGCTGCGATAATGGAAGTCTTCAGTTTATTCCAGTGTTCCTTGACATTTTCAGGGGTTTCCATAGGTAGATGTTCCTTGAGGGTTGTTTGAAAGCAGGCTCGCTTAATAGGGTCTTGAAGGGCTTGGGTGTTCATTTTACGCCTTCGTTTTCTTCCTTGGAGCCTACGTTGAGGGACAATCTTAATGGCCATCATGGAACGAATTAATCGGTGGTCTGTCCAGCAGTCATCCGCACTCGTCTAGGGGTGGACGAAAGTCACTTACCTGTCGTCGAAGCTTGTTCGCGGTGGGGGGGAGGCGCTTCGCTGCTCCCCCCGCGAAGTTCAGGCCGGGGGGGGAGGCTTCCCGCCTCGCCCGGCCGAAATTCAGGCCGGGGAGGAGGCTTCCTGCCTCGCCCAGCCGCGAACTCCAAATTTTTTTTTTTAAAAAAAACGCCCCCGTGATAGGCTATGTGACGATTAACGTAGCCTATCATGGCTAGATCTGCAAAGTCAGCCGTGATAGGCTACATTAATCGTCACATAGCCTATCACGGGTGACTTAAAAAAATAAAAAAAAAGCGCGTACGCAAATGGCGGCCCCCATAGGGAGCCGCCATTCGCGTTCCTTATTTGGTCGCTGTAGTCTACGTAAATCTTTACGTAGACTACGGTGAAAATAAGGGCAACGCAGCATTGCCCTTATTTTCGCCGTAGTCTACGTAAAAATTTACGTAGACTACAGCGACCAAATAAGGAATGGGAATGGCGGCTCCCTATGGGGGCCGCCATTATCCGTACGTGCTTTTTTTTTTTTAAGTCACCCGTGATAGGCTACGTGACGATTAACGTAGCCTATCACGGCTGACTTTGCAGATCTAGCCGTGATAGGCTACGTTAATCGTCACGTAGCCTATCACGGGGGCGTTTTTGTTTTTGTTTTCTTTTATTGCAATGGCGGTGGCAGCCGGTTGAAAGACCAGCTGCCTCTCCCGCCCCGCACGAACACCCGCCGAACCGCCGGCCGGACCCGCCGCCGGGAGGGACATTCGGCAAAGATAAGTCCCGTCCCAGGGGGGGTGCGGGGGGCGGGGGGGCGGAGAATTTCTCCCCGAAACTTGTTCAGGGGGCCGAACACGTTTCGGGGAGAAATTCTCCGCCATCCCTACACTCGTCATGGCTCTAGTGAGGAGTACATCACAGCGATCCCTGGCATGGACAATTACATAATCTAGAAGATGCCAGTGCTTTGACCGGGGGTGCTTCCATGATGTTTTAAATTTATTTTTCTGATGAAAAAGTGCGTTGGTAATTACAAGATTATTCTCTGCACATTTAGTCAGAAGTAGAATTCCATTCTGGTTGCTATTGCCGACTCCTTCTTTCCCAATGGTCCCTGGCCACAAATCAAAATCACGCCCAACTCTTGTATTAAAATCTCCCAGGAGGATGATTTTATCCTCCTTAGGTATCTCTGATAAGATGGTGTCCAGTTGGGAGTAAAAAAATTTCTTTGATGTCTTCATCAGCATCTAATGTTGGTGCATAGGCACTTAGAATAGTTACCTGCTGGTTTTTGGTGAGTTTTATTCGGAGGGTTGAGAGTCGTTCATTAGTGTCAGTAGGAACTTCTGACAAGAGCTTCATAAGATCATTTTTAATAGCAAAGCCTACTCCATGTATTCATTGTTCTTGTTCAGGCAGTCCTTTCCAGAAGAAGGTGTGACCTCCTTTTTCTTCCTTCAGTTGTCCCTCTCCTGCTCTTCGAGTTTCTTGGAGTGGTGCTATGTCAATGTTAAAATGTCTCAGCTCCCTTGCAATGATGGCAGTCCTGCGTACAGGGCATTCACTATCTGTATTGTCCAGCAGTGTCTGTATATTCCATGTTCCAAAGTTCATTTGTCTTTTGCGACCGCTAAATGGTGACCCCACTGGACGCGGTAATCTAGTCAGGGAGAAGATGAAGCAGACTATGTTTAGGGCACCTTTTCTAGCCTCCTTCCCATAAGGGGTGAGCAGAGTGGATCCTGAATAGGACTGCTCAGTCGTGGATACAGCTGCCGAACTACTCAACTGCCTCGGTCCTTGAGTCAGGACGACTGAATCTGTATCCACCGCCCATGTGCCGGTCCATGACTAGGGGCTTCCAGATTTCACAGTCCTGCCCCCGTTGCCATTCGCCGATTGCCATGGGACTTTTGGTTGGTTGGGTTTAGATTGGAAGACGCCTGTGCGTGAATTTGTTTTATGTGTGGAGATCAGTGCACAATGATCAACATACAGTCTTCGCAGAAATGGCTCAAATCCAATGGCATGAATATCATGACAATTGGTGGTCCTTTATCTGCTGCAGCCTTCATCCGCGTTCTCAGTCATTGTAACATACATCTTGTTATCTTCTGCCTGTTCTGCCGTTGAGGACTTTCTTGGATCATTCTTTGTCTGGTTCCTCCCCCTTGACCTTGCCGCCATGGGTAACCCTGCTGGGAGTACATAACTCCCGACGGCTTCACTCACAGGGTTCATTGGAACACACAAGCCCACTCATAACAGCAAGGTGACGATCCAGCAGAGCAGGACCCTGGGTCTATCTAGCCCAGTATTGTTGACACTGACTGGCAGCAGCAGCTCTCCAGAGTTTCAGGCCAGATTCTTTCCTAGCCATACCTGGAGATGCTGGGGACTGAACCCGGGACCTTCTGCATGCCAAGCATGTGCTCTGCCACTGAGCTACAGCCCTTCCTATTGCTGGATAATGGCAACTGACAAACAAAACAGCCCCAGATTTGTTTCTCTGCAACCATGTGAACCTACCTTTCTCAAAGACTTGAGTGAGAAGGAGAACAACAAACCCCCTTGTCTGTTTGTATAAAGTCAAATACAGTTCAGAACTTCTCTTCCCCACCAAACAGAATTCTCTTTAAGAATTCCCCAAGATATGTTCTGGGTGGAATAAAGAAGAGAAAGAACAGGATAGGGGAGAGAAGAAGAAAAGAAGAATGGTGACTGGAAATGCAGTGGGGGTGGGGGGTAGAGAGAATTCCCTAAGCCAAGTGGCTCCTTTCAGAGAGGTAGTACTTCAGAGGAATTTAGGAGGCTGTGGAGGGTTTGTAAGGATTGCACGTACTTAAATGAAGTTTATGAGGTGAGGTGGCTGAGGGCTTTTTCTAGCTTTTTTAAAACTGTAGAACCTATTTAAAAGCCCCAGCAGTTTCTCGATCATGACGCCACATAGTCTTAACCCTCCTTTTGAAATAATTTGAGTCCTACAGCTATTTAGAAGAAATTAAAGTGGAGGGGGAGAAAGAAGTTTGTGGAGGCTGATTGGATCCTTTGCTGTACTGAAGCTACTAAACTTCTGCAGAAGTCAAAGGTTCCAGTTTGGGGCAGTAAAATGAGAAGCTGTGTGAAATACCAGTATTTCACATGAAGCTCTTTCTTCCCTTCCTTCTCCCTCCTCAAAATTTAATTGCAAGCAAGCTCCCAACGGTGGGCATATCAGAGCAGAAAAGTAGGGGGAGAGAGGTTTTTTGCAACTCAAAAGAACCTACACCAGAGATTAGGGATAGTGACCTCCTAATGGTCACCTAAAATACCTTCTGATTAGGATCTCTAATCCCCTGTGTAGCTTGGCAGTTTTTACTTTTTGTTTTAGTCTTTGAGAAAAGGAAACTTTATGCATGGCTAGCACAAAAGCCACTGGACCTAACTGTCTGAAATTTGGCAGATTCAGTCAGCTCCAGAAGGGCTGCCAGGTCCCCAAATTCCATGCATGTATGTGGAAGCACACAAAAAATATTGTTGTTGTTCAGTCGTTCAGTCGTGTCCGACTCTTCGTGACCCCATGGACCATAGCACGCCAGGTCTTCCTGTCCTGCGCTCTCTCCTGGAGCATGCTCAAGTCCATATTCATTGCATCAGTGATGCTATCTAGCCATCTCATCCTCTGCCGTCCCCTTCTCCTTTTGCCTTCAGTCTTTCCCAGCATCAGGGTCTTTTCCAGAGAGTTTTCTCTTTGCATTAGGTGGCCAAAATATTTGAGCTTCAGCTTCAGTATCTGTCCTTCCAATGAGCACTCAGGGTTGATTTCCTTTAGGATGGACTGATTTGACCTCCTTGCAGTCCAGGGGACTCGTAAGAGTCTTCTCCAGCACCACAGTTCGAAAGCATCAATTCTTCAGCGCTCAGCCTTCCTTATAGTCCAGCTCTCACAGCCATACGTTACTACTGGGAAAACCATAGCTTTGATTATGCGGACCTTTGCCGGAAAGGTGATGTCTCTGCTTCTTACTATGCTGTCTAGGTTTGTCATAGCTTTCCTCCCAAGGAGCAAGCGTCTTTTAATTTCATGGCTACAGTCACCGTCTGCGGTGATCTTGGAGCCCAAGAAAATAAAATCTGTCACTGCTTCCATTTCTTCCCTTTCCATATGCCAGGAAGTGATGGGGCCAGATGCCATGATCTTCATTTTTTTAATGTTGAGTTTCAAACCAGCTTTTGCACTCTCCTCTTTCACCCTCAACAAGAGGCGAAGATCCTCTTCGCTTTCTGCCATTAGGGTGGTATCGTCTGCGTATCTGAGGTTGTTGATAATTCTCCCGGCAATCTTAATTCCGACCTGTGATTCATCCAACCCGGTGTTTCTCATGATGTACTCTGCATATAAGTTAAATAAGCAGGGCGACAATATGCAGCCTTGTCGTACTTCATTCCCAATTTTGAACCAATCGGTTGTTCCATGTCCGGTTCTTACTGTTGCTTCTTGGCCCTCGTACAGGTTTCTCAGGAGACAGGTAAGGTGATCTGGTACCCCCATCTCTTTCAGAATTTGCCACAGTTTGTTGTGATCCACACAATCAAAGGCTTTAGCGTAGTCAATGCAGCAGAAATAGGCATTTTTCTGGAATTCTCTTGCTTTCTCCATGATCCAGCGAAAGTTGGCAATTTGATCTCTAGTTCCTCTGCTTCTTCGAAACCCAGCTTGTACTTCCGGTAGTTGTCGGTTCGCATACTGCTGAAGCCTAGCTTGTAGGATTTTGAGCATCACCTTGCTGGCATGTGAAATGAGCACAATTGTACGATAGTTTGAACACTCTTTGGCATTGCCCTTCTTTGGAATTGGAATGTGAACTGACCTTTTCCAGTCTTGTGGCCACTGTTGAGTGTTCCAAATTTGTTGGCATATTGAGTGCAGCACTTTAACAGCATCATCTTTTAGGATTCTAAATAGCTCAGCTGGAATACTGTCATCTCCGCTAGCTTTGTTGTTACTAATGCTTCCTAAGGCCCACTTGACTTCACTCTTGAGGATGTCCGGCTCAAGTTCAGTGACCACACTATCATGGCTATCAGGGACATTCAGATCTTTCCTGTATAGTTCTTCTGTGTATTCTTTCCACCTCTTCTTAAACTCATCTGCTTCTGTTAGGTCCCTGCCTTCTTTGTCCTTTATCATGCCCGTCTTTGCACAAAACGTTCCCTTGAGATCTCCGATTTTCTTGAAGAGATCTCTAGTCTTTCCCATTCTATTGTTTCCCTCGATTTCTTTGCATTGTTCATTTAAGAAGGCCTTAAATGAAGGCCTCTGGAACTCTGCATTCAGTTGGATATTTCTTCCCCTTTCTCCCTTGCTTTTCGCTTCCCTTCTTTCCTCAGCTACTTGTAAAGCCTCCTCAGACAGCCACTTGGCTTTCTTGCATTTCTTTTTCTTTGGGATGGATTGAGTTGCTGCCTCCTGAACAATGTTACGGACCTCCGTCCATAGTTCCTCAGGCACTCTGTCTATCAGGTCTAATCCCTGAAATCTATTCCTCACCTCCACTGTATATTCATAAGGGATATGATTTCATAGAATCATAGAATAGTAGGGTTGGAAGGGGCCTACAAGGCCATCGAGTCCAACCCCCTGCTCAATGCAGGAATCCAAGTCAGAGCATCCCTGACAGATGGCTGTCCAACCTCGTCTTGAAGGCCTCCAGTGTGGGGGAGCCCCCCACCTCCCCAGGTAATTGGTTCCATTGTCGTATTGCTCTGACACTCAGGAAGTTTTTCCTGATGTTCAGCCGGAATCTGGCTTCCTGTAACTTGAGCCCATTATTCCATGTCCTGCACTCTGGGATGATCAAGAAGAGATCCTGGCCTTTTTCTCTGTGACAACCTTTCAAGTACTTGAAGAGTGCTATCATATCTCCCCTCAGTCTTCTCTTCTCAAGGCTAAACATGCCCAGTTCTTTCAGTCTCTCTTCATAGGGCTTTGTTTCCAGTCCCCTGATCATCTTTGTTGCCCTCCTTTGAACCCTCTCCAGTTTGTCTGCATCCTTCTTAAAGTGTGGTGCCCAGAACTGGACACAGTACTCCAGATGAGGCCTAACCAGTGCTGAGTAGAGGGGAACTAGTACTTCCCGGGATTTGGAAGCGATGCTTCTATGAATGCAGCCCAAAATAGCATTTGCCTTTTTTGCAGCCACATCACATTGTTGGCTCATATTCAGCTTGTGATCGACAACAATTCCAAGATCCTTCTCGCTCGTAGTGTGGTTGAGCCACGTATCCCCCATCTTGTAACTGTGCATTTGGTTTCTTTTTCCTAGGTGCAGAACTTGGCATTTGTCCCTATTAAATGCCATTCTGTTGTTTTCTGCCCAGCGCTCCAGTCTATCCAGATCACTTTGAATTTTGTTTCTGTCTTCCAACGTATTAGCTATCCCTCCCAATTTTGTGTCATCTGCAAATTTGATCAGCATTCCCTGCACCTCCTCCTCCAAGTCATTAATACAAATGTTGAAGAGCACTGGGCCCAGGACTGAGCCCTGCGGTACCCCACTCGTTACCTCTCCCCAGCTTGAGAAGGTCCCATTGATAAGCACTCTTTGAGTCCGATTCTGTAGCCAACTGTGGATCCACCGGATTGTTGTTTCATCTAGCCCACTTCGAGCTAGTTTGCTCATCAGGATATCATGGGGCACTTTGTCGAAAGCTTTGCTGAAGTCGAGGTATATGATGTCTACAGCATTCCCACGGTCTACAAGGGAGGTGTGATCGACAAGGATCAAAAAATGAGATCAGATTTGTCTGGCAGGACTTGTTTTTGACAAATCCATGTTGGCTTCGAGTAATCACGGCATTGTTGTCAAGGTGCTTCCAGATGGATTGCTTTATGATCTGCTCCAGAATTTTCCCAGGGATTGATGTCAGACTGACTGGTCTGTAGTTCCCAGGTTCCTCCTTTTTACCCTTTTTGAAGATAGGGACAACGTTAGCCCTCCTCCAGTCATCTGGCACTTCCCCCGTCCTCCATGATTTCTCAAAGAGAATAGACAGCGGTTCTGAGAGTTCTTCTGCCAGTTCCTTTATGACTCTAGGATGCAGTTCATCTGGCCCTGGAGATTTGAACTCATTCAAAGTAATGAGGTGTTCCTTGACCATATGCCTGTCGATCTCAAGCTGCAATCCTGCCCCTTCAGCCTGTACTTCACCTTTGCCAGGGGGGTCTTAGACCCTCTTTTGGGAGAAGACTGAGCCAAAGTAGGAATTGAGCACCTCTGCCTTTTCTTTGTCATCTGTTATCATTTTGCCATCCTTATTTAATAGCTGAACAACCATTTCTTTCCTCTGCCTTTTACAATGCACGTAGCTGAAGAAAGCCTTTTTGTTGTTTTTAGCATCCCTCGCTAACCTCAGCTCGTTCTCCGCTTTAGCCTTCCTGACGCCATCCCTGCAATTCTGTGCTACCTGCCTGTACTCTTCCTTTGTTACTTGGCCTGCTTTCCACTTCCTATATGTGTCCTTTTTTGTTTTCAGGTCATCCCTAAGCTTTTTGTGAAGCCACATTGGCTTCTTCTGTTGTCTTCCACCTTTTCTTCTTGTTGGAATTGTTTGTGATTGTGCTTTGAGAATTTTCTTTTTTAAAAGTTCCCACCCATCTTGGACTCCTTTTCTCGTTAGCGTCGCTTGCCATGGGACCTTACTGATCATTGTTCTGAGTTTATTAAAATCAGCTTTCCTAAAATCCAGGGTACGCGTTTGACTACACTTGGCTTTTGCTTCCCTTAGGACCAAGAACTCAAGTACAACATGGTCGCTTTCCCCCAGAGTTCCTGTAACTGCTACTTTATCCACTAAGTCATCTCTGTTGGTTAGGATCAAGTCAAGGATAGCCGATCCTCTAGTTCCTTCCTCTACTTTCTGTAGGAGGAAGTTATCCGCCACACAAGTCAGGAATTTCCTGGAGGGGCCATGTTTTGCAGAATTTGTCTCCCAACAAATATCGGGGAAATTGAAGTACCCCATTACTACTACATCATGCTTCCTTAAAACATTGGCTATTTGCTTTTCAAAAGTTTCATCCTTGTCTTCTCCTTGATTGGGTGGCCGGTAGTAGACTCCGACCACCAGGTTCCTTTTATTCTTTGCTCCATTTATTTCAACCCAGATGCTCTCGATGGGGCTACCAAGCTCCTCCTCCTGTATTTCTGTGCAGAGATATGTATTTTTCACATGCAGTGCAACCCCACCTCCCTTTCTGTTCCTCCTGTTCTTTTTGAACAAGTTATATCCTTCAACTGCTGTATTCCAGTCATGAGAGTCATCCCACCAAGTCTTAAATCATACCATTCAGGTATGATTTAAGTCATACCTGAATGGTTTAGTGGTTTTCCCTACGTTCTTCAATTTAAGCCAAAATTTTGCAAGAAGCAGCTCATGATCTGAGCCACAGTCAGCTCCAGGTCTTGTTTTTACTGACTGTATACAACTTCTCCATCTTTGGCTGCAAAGGACATAATCAATCTGATTTCGATATTGACCATCTGGTGATGTCCATGTGTAGAGTAATCAATCTGATTTCGATATTGACCATCTGGTGATGTCCATGTGTAGAGTTGGCTCTTGTGCTGTTGGAAAAGAGTGTTTGCTATGATCAGCGTGTTCTCTTGGCAAAACTCTATTAGCCTTTGTCCTGCTTCATTTTGTACACCAAGGCCATGCTTGCCTGTTATCCCGGTGATTTCTTGACTTCCTACTTTAGCATTCCCATCCCTGATGATGAAGAGGACATCTTTTTTTGGTGTTAGTTCTAGAAGGTGTTGTAGGTCTTCATAGAACCGATCAACCTCAGCTTCTTCGGCCTCAGTGGTTGGGGCATAGACTTGAATTACTGTGATGTTGAATGGTTTGCCTTGGATTCGTACTGAGATCATTCTATTGTTTTTAAGATTGTACCCCAGTACTGCTTTTCCCACCCTTTTGCTGACTATGAGTGCTACTCCATTTCTTCTAAGGGATTCTTGCCCACAGTAGTAGATATGATGGTCACCTGAATTAAATTCGCCCATGCTTGTCCATTTTAGTTCGCTGACTTCCAAGATGTCAATGTTCAGTCTTGCCATCTCATGTTTGACCACCTCCAGCTTACCTTGATTCATTGATCTGACATTCCAGGTTCCTAAACAATATTGTTCTTTACAGCATCAGATTTTCTTTTCACCACCAGGCACATCCACAGCTGAGTGTCCTTTCAGCTTTGGCCCAGCCGCTTCACTCTTTCTGGTGCTACTTGGAAATACCCTCTAAGAGCAGAGTATATTGTAGTATACAATAGTATATTGGACACCTTCCGACCTGAGGGGCTCATCTTCCGGCGTCATATCTTTTAGCCTTGTGATACGTCCCATGTGGTTTTCTTTGCAAGAATACTGGAGTGGGTTGCCATTTCCTTCTCCAGTGGACCACATTTTGTCAGAACTCTCTGCCATGACCTGTCCATCTTGGGTGGCCCTGCACGGGATAGCTTATGGCTTCACTGAGTTACGCAAGCCCCTTTGCCACAACAAGGCAGTGATCCATGAAGGGGACAAAAAATATAGCTCTTTGCTTTGACAGATTTTCTTGAAAATAGCAAATTTTACCTGTCGCTAGAACAAAAGCCACCAGGCCTAACTGTCTGAAATTTGGCAGATTCAGTCATCTATATAGGGGCTGCCAGGTCCCCAAACTCTATGCACTTATGTGGAAGCACATAAAAAATATAGCTCTTTGCTTTGACAGATTTTCTTGAAAATAGCAAATTTTACCTATGACTAGCACAAAAGCCACTGGACCTAATTGCCTGAAAATAGGCAGGTTCAATCAGCTCCATGGGGGCTACCAGATCTCCAAATGTCATTTATTTATCACATAAAAGAAAAAAGTTATGGTCATTTCTGTTTTCCAATGCAAGTCAATGGGAAAATGTAAAAAAAATGGCAATTAGAACAGCTCAAGAAGATCCAGGGCCCATTCCCAGGTGGGCCCTCCCCTAACGACACCCCTGCCATGAGCACATTGGTTCCCCTAGGCACCATGCCAGAAACCGGGGGGGGGGGGGGCGGAAATGGAAACGGAAGGAGAAGCGCTTCTGATATTATCTGGATTGTCATGAAAATGCTTTTGATCTGTCCCAGGCACACAAAGCAAAAAATGCAGAGTAAACGCTACCCTAAAACCTGCATTTTACAGGTCAAACTGCTCTTTAATCAGCCTTACTTTGCAGTTGGATGGGCGGAGTCCCACTAGTAGAAGTGATCAACTCCACCAATGCTGCTCAGCCAATGAGGGATGCCTGCTCCCGCCCCTCTCCATGCTCCACTCCTCAGGGAAGTTTAATGGGAGAGATGAGTAATGCCAGATAGTTCACCCTACACCTCTCCCCCTGGCATCCACCAACTGTGAACCAGCAATATTGAACCCTGGAGACAGACAGACAGGTGGGCAGACAGGAGGAGCCTCGGTCCTGCACAGAGGGGAAGGGCTGGAATTGCCTCCCTCTGCTAGCACTCTGGAGTAGGGGTGTATGAAGTACTTACCCCGTTCAGGTCCGGGGCATCCACAGGCGGGGGGAAGTGATCCAGTCCTCCCCCCAGAATCCTCCCTGGCCAGCTCCGGCCGCTGCCGGACTTCCAGCCACAGCCGGTCTGTGGACGCAAATTTGCATCCCTGCCATTGGCTTTGATTGGCTATGTTTACGTAGCCTATCATGGCGAATGGCAGGGATGCAAATGGCGTCCCCTACACCAGACGCCATTTTGTTCCGCAGCCCGGCAGCAGAATGAAGACGGTGACCCGGACTAGCTGCCGTCAGATAGGTTCCGTCCCGGAGGGGATTTCGGGTGGGGGGTAGTCTATTCCGCCATGGACTGGAGGGGGGTGGATTCCAAAGAATCCAGCCTCACTGGAGTCCTTGGCAGATTTCTCCGCCATCCCTACTCTGGAGTCAGCAGCGGCTGCTGTGGCTGCCTCTGCTTCTCCGACCTGAACTAAGCCTCCTCTTTCTCCCCACAAACACACAGGAAAATCACACACATAGGGGACTATTCTGAAGGGGAGACATGCATGAATCAGAGGCTGCTATCTGTGAATGGAAAAATCAAACTGCTGCGTTACTCTGAAGGGGCAACTCAGTGCGATTCCATGGTTGGTGAAGTTTGTTCCCAGCCCTGTCCATGGGCTGCCCTTTCTCCTTCTCTTCTGGGTATTCCTTAGTTGTAGGTGTATTGCACGACTGCGAAGTTGCAAGTGTATTGCAACTGTGAAATACAGAGGCTGGCCACCCTCTTCCCTTACCTTACAGGTACTCCTTAGTTGTAGGTGTCTCGTGCCACTGCGAAGTTGTAGGTGTATCACAGTAACGTAACTGCAAAATACTGCGGCTGCAGGCTCCTGCTACTGGCTGCCCTTTCTCCTTCAGCTCTGTATATTCTTTATTGTGCACTACATATATATAGGCTACTCGACTATTGTGAAAGAAACAGTATTACTGCTATTATGAATGGGAAAAGGAGGCTACTTATTGTAAAAGCAGCCCTACTGCAAATGGGGAAAAAGAGGGAATGGAGGTGGAGAAGGGGTGGTCCCACCCCTTGACCACATCACTTACAGGTCACAGCCAGGTCAGAGTCATGCCCAGGATTATTGTTGGGGGATGGGGCACACTGCCACAGAACCGCTCCAAAGTTGCATTTAAGAAAAACAATGGAGTAAAAGGACTTTCCGAAAATGCACATTTTGGGGACAGATGCTGCATGATGGTGGCAGATTGGCAAAAGCGTGATCTGTCGCAAATAACCCCAGTGCACTCTATCACCGCATTATATTGGCTGTGTAGATTGGACCTCAGACTTAGAGCCTCTGGTTTAGCAAATTTTTCCTGAACTGGGAGGCTGAATAATGATACTTGTAGAGTGAATGCCTTGAGGTAAGCTGAACTATGGAACTCTCTGCAACAAGGAAATAGCTGTGGCAAAGAATTGAACAATGTTCAAAGAGGAATTCGATATCAATATAAAATCATATCAGTAATTACCAGCTGATTATGCCAAACTCCACCTCCGTCTGTCACCATTTTGTGACTGGTGGGCCTCGGTATCCTCTTTCAACACAGGCAAGGGCCTCGGGCAAGGCGCAGCCATGAGAGAGCAACCAGAGAGCAACCAGTTCAGTTCAAAGTCATACTCAGAAGCTCCGAGGAGGGTTTGCAGGCACAGGCATGGGCGAGGCCAAGGCAGTCCAGGGGTCAGTTCACCAGTGTCTGGTTTAACGAGTATCACGACCAGTCAGGGGGGTGTCCAAAAACTTTATCCAGATGGGTAGCCAAAGTCTAGGAGCCCATCTGATTGGGTATCTTGAAAGCAAAGCCAAGGTTAAGGTGCTGTTGTTCACAGCAAAAAGCTGGCGTCAGCAAGGCAGAATTTATAGCCCGTCGTTAATTAGCACAGCTAGCTAATTAGGTCAGCGTGTTGCTTTTAAGGGAGGCCCCACACCGTGACTTCCATTTGTTCTTTTGCTGCATGCCTCTGATTCTACACTGTTCAGTGGGATGGATCCCCTCAGTGTCTGCTTCCAGCATTTGGGGAAGTTCCGGAACTGCTCAAGAGGGGCCCGGTTGCTCCTGTAATGTTTCCAGAGGAGCACTATCAGCCAAGGCCTCCTGTCCTTCACTGAGCTCTGGCTGGAGCCCATTGTGCTAGCTCTCCCCCTCCTCTTCTTCCTCAGATGAATCCTCCTCCAGGTAGGGCATGACACTCAGTCATTTTTAGTTCTCTCAAGTGGGCCCTGGGGGTAGAAAGTTTAAGAACCCTGGCTAACAGATTGAGGTATAAGAACACCAGAAATTATAGCAAAAACATGGGTTCACTGCCATACTATTTAACCGAACAAAACAACATTGCATCCCTTGGCTGTTGGCCAGCACACGGAAAATGCTGGCTTGGATAGTCTGGGACCAGAATCAGGTGGGTATGTATCAAACAGTACACACACTGTGAGGGAGGTATTACAGAGGAACTCCAGATGTGCTGGCTTGCTGACACGTATATTGTGTGCTTTGGATTGATTGACATTACACCTTGGTCAAGAATCTATGTTGCTCTGCCCTGAGAGTTGTCAGGAACACTGTTACGGCTCTGTGCTCTGCTTCTTCGTGGATTAAATAAGAGAAAGTTGTCCCCTGCATCTGGGGAAAACATTCAAATGCCTGCCAGATTACCATGCCACCATCCAGCTGACTAAGCCATGAAGATACCCTTGAACTGACCAGTCAAAAGCCCTGGGAGGAAAAAGAGCCCAAACCCACCTCACAGACAAGTCAATAACTGCCTGAGCACATTTGTTTTGAACATTTTTGCTATGCTACTCAGTATAGCCAACTAGATGAAAAATTAATTAAGAGGCAAGGAACCTCCCTGAGACTTCTGCTAAGTTGTCAGAGCTAAACAATAGCTCCCTTTGTGTTAACCCCTCCTGAGTCATGGAACTTATTGTTCCCTCTGTTTCAAATCCTGTACCTGTCTTGGACTTTGGGCAACCAATGTTGGTTCATCTTTTCTGTTTGGGCCTTCCCATTTTTGAGGGCAGCCTCCACCAACATTTATTTTGTCACTCTGTACAGTTAATGTGGTATAGGTGGCTGCTTTTAACATTACACCAGTAACTCATTTCCTAAAGCACTTTCTGGATGTTGGCTAGCCTGCTAAAACAGCAGTTTCACACTTGAGGTGGCAGTTATGTTTCCTGTGGTTACATCAGTTACATACAGTAAACTGAAAAGCACAAGAAATAGATGTGAGTTTCTAAACATGCAGTGCATAAGCTGAGAGTCAAGGAGCCACAGCCAGTGCCTGCAAATGTTTAGGGGGAGGGAACACATGCTAGCTTTCAGATCACATACACTAGCTCTCACTAATATAAAGACCAATATGAATTTGCACAGAAACATCAGTGAGTTGGTGGACATACCATAAACAATTATTTGCTGGTGAGGACCAGGCTCTGTGTGACTTTGGTGACCCGTGTTTACATTTTTATACAAACAGGATCAGACACAAATTGAATCACAGAGGAAAGCAAAGAGGCAATGAAAAGTAAACATCTGTTTACTTAGGTCTGACACATTGTCTGAATGACAAGTGTTGCTCGGTGTGTCTTTGCATTTTTATATAATGGGTGTAATTTTTCCTGAAATTTTCAAAGAAGATAGGATTTTATCCCCCTTTATTGGAAAGAGAATGAGACCAGCAAAAATGTTAAGATGCCGCATAATAAGAGAGAACAAGCAGATCAAGATCTGGGTCTCTGTCCTATATTTGGATTTTCCATGCAGTATATTGGGTGTGTCATATGTAGTGTTGCTCTTAATAATGAAAGTTTCACATCTTTACCATCATCTCTTATGTTTTTAATATTTATGAACATCTCAGTAAGGCAATTACCCCATGTAAAGAATTTGGGAATGCTATATCCTCTGGTTTTTGTATAATTCACCATCATACATCTGTAGGGACTAGTCCACATTTTTATGTACATCATTTGTTTTCTCTATAGTCTACATTTGATTTCTTGACAAGTTTCATTTGAGTTCCTCCAATTTCTGTAGTGCTTGCACCCAACAAAAGGAACCTTTGCTGTAGCTCTCATTGCTCTAGAGCAGGAGTGCACAACCCACAGGTTGCAGGCTAGAGATTTCTTAATTTACTTTTCCATTTTTAAGCATTTTGAAATATGTAGATTGTTTGATTACAGTACACTTGGGTATGGTTTCCACATTCATGTATATCACTTGGTTCTCTACACTTAATTACTGTACATTTGATGACTGACAGATGAATATGTGAACTAAGGGCTAAATTACATAATACGTTAAAAACGTAGTGTACAGCTTAGCCACTGTTTCTTTTGTACTTACATTGGCCGCCAATCCAGACTGATACCTTTAAACCTTTCCCTCCCAAGTGCTTGGTTTCCTCCACCACCACCAGTGTGCAGGGGCTAAAGAAAGAAAGTCTCCATTGGTGCCAATAGGAGAGGGCAAATTTAGGCAAACAAGCACTTGGGAGGGTAGGTTTAAACCTCCCCCTCTGGTACTTGTTTTCCTAAGTTTGCCTACCCATGCACAGTGGTCCTGATCTAAGAGATGAAAACAGAGAACTCCAGTGACATTCCTGCAGTGAGCAGGGAGTTGGACTTGATGGCCTTGTAGGCTCCTTCCAACCCTACTATTCTATGATTCTATGAAGGGATGGCAGGGAGTATGGGAAAGTCAGGTGCCTGATACATCAGGAGAGGCAGGACTGACAGCTAAGTTAATGTTTGATTCACTGGTATGCTTATCTGTCATTACAAAGCTAGTCTCAGCCTATGGCTGAGGGATTGCATGGTGATCTCTCTTTATCTGTTACATCTATCTTCACCCTCAGTTATTGTTTTATTACTTTTAAAGCAAGCCTTCTGCATTGCAAGAATGACATCTGCTAGTAGCTCTGAAAGTTCCTCTTTCCCATTTACTATTTACCTTACTATATAGGTCTTGGTGCTAGTGGACATACAAGAGGTGATACAGCAGGGTGTATGGACCTTAGGTTGGTGTGCCAGCCCCTTCTATTATTTTTACCAGCTGGACCCCAAGCCCATGGGTTGATGAGCAAGGCTTAAATGGGGCCATAGATGGCATAGATAAGGTAAACCATGTCCATCCTACCATTGCCTGTCTACATGTCTGCTTCCCCAGCTGAATTACAAATAGAGAATGTGAAATAAGGACTGGTTTTTATTTGAAAAGATTGTAATATGATGCAAGACAAAACTCTTCCTACCCTATTATTTTTTGTCCTGGCCTCTGAATTCAGATCAGTTAGATCAACTGGAATGAATCCGCGGGGGGCAGGGTGAGGAGAGAAGAGCCATAAAGGGATGCAAGGAAACTAGGGGAAGAGGTTGGAAAGTGGAGAGAGAGACAGGATGAGGAGAGGAAATGGAGCACTAGAACCAGAAAAGGAAGAAAGCAGAGACTGGATGAAGGAGGGAGAAGGTGAGGAGAAGTAGGGGGAAGGAGTCTGAGTAGAAAGAAGAGGAGAAGAAGAGAGAAGGAATGAGCTACAGTGGAGGAGGCCAGCAAGAACTGTTGACAGAGACCCAGGAAGGAGGGAGATCAGCTGCAGCTGAACAGCCTTTAAGGAGAGAATTAGAGATCTATAGGAGCCAGTGGTGAGGAAGAAAGGGGGAACCCCTACACTTACTTAGCATTTTCTGAATGGGGAAATAGGATCTCTCAAGGCTGAAGCAGGAGAAAGGTTAGCTGCTGTGATACATGCATTGGTTACCTTGGGACGGACTACTCGAAAGCTTTCTATGTGGGGCTGCCCTTGAGGCTGGTTCGGAAGATGTAGCTAGTGCAGAATGCTGCAGCGAGGCTGTTAAATGGAGTGCTTTACCATGAAGACATAACACCTGTGCTGAAAGAGGTGCACTGGTTGCCAGTTTGCTACTGAGTTAGGTTCAAAGTATTATTATTGACATACAAAGCCCTAAACAACCTAGGACCAGGTTATGTGAAGGATCATTTCCCCCTATATAGATCAGTTAGACCACCACTATCTTCAGGGGAGGCCTTATTGTCCATGCCATTTCCTGCAGAGTCACATCTGACAGCAACACAGCAGTGGGCCTTCTTTGTGGTGGCACCCTCCCTCTGAAATAACCTCCCCTCTGCAACACATTGGCACCATCAATCATGTGCTTGCAATGATTATTTAAACCTTACTTGTTTACCGCAGCTTTTCCCAACCATTAACTTGTCTAACTGTTGTTATGCTTTTATAATGATGTATTGTTTAATAATTTCTTGTAAGCTGCTTTGGGATTTTAAAAATGGTCAGTGGTACGAGAGATCAAGTAAGTAACAGGGTGACACTCCCTCTGTCCCTCTCCTGATAAAGGTCATCCATAAGGGCAATCAAGGCTGATTCTGTCCCATATCTAGTATAGGCCAGAATCCAGACTGAAATGGGTCTAGATCATCAGTATCCTTCTAGAATGTCTGCAGCTGGTTCACCACCTTCTCAACTACCTTTCCCAGAAAGGAGGTATTAGTGACTGGGCAACAGTTGTTATAAATCTCTAGATACAGTGAAGGCTTTTTCAGGAGTAGTTACACCACTGCCTCTTTAAGGGCAACAGGCACTACTTCCTCATGAATGCTGCATTTACCACTCCCTGGACCCATTTGGTCAATCTTCCTCAGCTAGTTTGAATAGGCCATGATGGGCAAGGGTCAAGAGGGCATGTCATCATTTGAACTGATGCAAACATCTGGATGGACCAATGGCCTGACTTGGAATAAGGCAGCTTCCCGTGTTCCATATTCTAGAATGTGGTGATAGCCACTGGCTTTAGATGGCTTTAAAACAAGATGAGACCATAGAGGAAAGGTCTATCAAACAGCTCTTAAGCATGATAACCAAGTGGAGGATTCTATACTATATGGAGCCTTGATCTGATCCAGCAGTGTTGCCCTTATGTTCTTATAACTGTTCCCAAATGGAAGTCCATTCTCTTTCCTTCACAGAATTCAATAAAAGCCTCAAGTACCAAACCAGTCTCTATCAGCATAACTCTTCTCCTTCACTTACATAGTCCTGCCCTGGATGCTGAAGAGGAACTGGCTATTACGCAGAGACAGATTGATTAAACAAGTATTTAATCATAATCCCCAAGAAGAAGAAATTGGGGAGAACTGTTTTCCTAGTGGAGACTAGTCCTAAAAATCTGCTAATCCTTGATGGCTAGTGGGTGTCATGTCTCCTGCATCCAAATCCCAGCATTGCCCTGAAGACCCAGATATGGATTAATCATAGGCCATGCCACTCAGGGTTCAGCACCCCTTTCTATAACCTCTTGGCCTGAGGACATGGCTCTCTCATCAACTTCAGACTCCAAGGATGATTCCACAACCATGCTGGAGCATGCAGCTACATAGAATCATAAAATAGTAGGGTTGGAAGGGGCCTAGACCATCGAGTCCAACCCCCTGATCAATGCAGGAATCCAAGTCAGAGCATCCCCGACAGATGGCTGTCCAGCCTCATCTTGAATGCCTCCAGGGTGGGAGAGCTCACCACCTCCCTAGGGAATTAGTTCCATTGACGTATTGCTCCAACTGTCGGGAAATTTTTCCTGATGTTCAGCCGGAATCTGGTTTCCTGTAACTTGAGCCCATTATCCCGTGTCCTGCATTCTGGGATGATCGAGCAGAGATCCTGGCCTTCCTCTCTGTGACAACCTTTCAAGTACTTGAAGAGCGCTATCCTATCTCCCCTCAGTCTTCTCTTCTCAAGGCTAAACATGCCCAGTTCTTTCAGTCCCTCCTCATAGGGCTTTGTTTCCAGTCCCCTGATCATTCTGGGAGCCTATCTCCCAGACCAGGCAATTACCCACAGAGCTTCCATCTTGCTAGGATCCAGTTTATTGGCCCACATCCAGCCCATTACTGAGTTCAGGCACTGGTCCAGTACTTGCACAGCCTCTCCTGATTCAGATATCACAGGGAGAGAGAGTTGTGTTTCATCAGCATACTGATGGCATTTAGCTCCAAATCACCTAATGACTGCTCCCAGCAGCTTCATATAGATGTTAAACAACATCGGGGACAAAATGGTGCCCACATAGCTCAATTGCCAAGGGGCTGAGGAAAGGTCACCAAATGTTACTCTTTGAAATAGGCCCTGTAGGTAGGTCTAGAACCACTGTAACACAGTGCCTCTAATACCCATCGCACAGAGTCAACCCAGGAGGATACCATGGTCAATGGTATCAAAAGCCAATGAGAGATGGAGCAGAATTAACAGGGTAATTTCTCCTCCCTGTTTTTCTCTTCCTCTCCACAAGTCTTTTCATAATCATCAACCACCTGTCCAGTGGTGTGGTGGTAAATTTTGAAGTGCAGGCACTCATCATGGCACGCCAGGCCTTCCTGTCCTCCATTTTCTCCCGGAATGTGCTCAAGTTCATATTCATTGCATCGGTGATGCTATCTAGCCATCTCATCCTCCGCCGTCCCCTTCTCCTTTTGCCTTCAATCTTTCCCAGCATCAGGGTCTTTTCCAGTGACTTCTCTCTTCGCATTAGGTGGCCAAAATATTTGAGCTTTAGCTTCAGTAACTGTCCTTCCAGTGAGCAGTCAGAGTTGATTTCCTTTAGGATTGACTGATTCGACCTCCTTGCAGTCCAGGGGACTCGTAAGAGTCTTCTGCAGCACCACAATTCGAAAGCATCCATTCTTCGGCATTCAGCCTTCCTTATAGTCCAGCTCTCATAGCCATACGTTACTACTGGGAAAACCATAGCTTTGATTATACAAACCTTTGTCGGCAAGGTGATGTCTCTGCTCTAACTATGCTGTCTAGGTTTGCCATAGCTTTCCTCCCAAGGAGCAAGTGTCTTTTAATTTCATGGCTGCAGTCACCGTATGTGGTGATCTTGGAGCCCAAGAAAATAAAATCTGTCGCTGCTTCCATTTCTTCCCCTTCTATATGACAGGAAGTGATGGGGCCAGATGCCATGATCTTAGTTTTTTTAATGTTGAGTTTCAAACCAGCTTTTGCACTCTCCACTTTCACCCTCAGCAAGAGGCTCTTTAGATCCTCTTCGCTTTCTGCCATTAGGGTGGTATCGTCTGCGTATCTGAGGTTGTTGATAATTCTCCCGGCAATCTTAATTCCGACCTGTGATTCATCCAACCTGGCGTTTCTCATGATGTACTCTGCATATAAATTAAATAAGCAGGGCGACAATATGCAGCCTTGTCGTACTCCATTCCCAATTTTGAACCAATCGGTTGTTCCACGTCCAGTTCTTACTGTTGCTTCTTGACCTTCATACAGGTTTCTCAGGAGACAGGTAAGGTGATCTGGTACTCCCATCTCTTTCAGAATTTGCCACAGTTTGTTGTGATCCACACAATCAAAGGCTTTAGCGTAGTCAATGCAGCAGAAACAGACGTTTTTCTGGAATTCTCTTGCTTTCTCCATGATCCAGCGAAAGTTGGCGATTTGATCTCTAGTTCCTCTGCCCCTTCGAAACCCAGCTTGTACTTCTGGTAGTTCTCGGTTCACATACTGCTGAAGCTTAGCTTGTAGGATTTTGAGCATAACCTTGTTGGCATGTGAAATGAGCGCAATTGTACGGTAGTTTGAACACTTTTTGGCGTTGCCCTTCTTTGGAATTGGAATGTGAACTGACCTTTTCCAGTCTTGTGGCCACTGTTGAGTGTTCCAAATTTGTTGGCATATTGAGTGCAGCACTTTAACAGCATCATCTTTTAGGATTCTAAATAGTTCAGCTGGAATACTGTCATCTCCGCTAGCTATGTTGTTACTAATGCTTCCTAAGGCCCACTTGACTTCACTCTCTAGGATGTCTGGCTCAAGTTCAGTGACCGCACTATCATGGCTATCAGGGACATTCAGATCTTTCCTGTATAGTTCTTCTGTATATTCTTGCCACCTCTTCTTAATCTCATCTGCTTCTGTTAGGTCCCTGCCTTCTTTGTCCTTTATCATGCCCGTCTTTGCACAAAACGTTCCCTTGAGATCTCCGATTTTCTTGAAGAGATCTCTAGTCTTTCCCATTCTATTGTTTCCCTCGATTTCTTTGCATTGTTCATTTAAGAAGGCCTTCTTGTCTCTCCTTGCTATTCTCTGGAACTCTGCATTCAGTTGGATATATCTTCCCCTTTCTCCCTTGCTTTTCGCTTCCCTTATTTCTCAGCTACTTGTAAAGCTTCTTCAGACAGCCACTTGGCTTTCTTGCATTTCTTTTTCTTTGGGATGGATTGAGTTGCTGCCTCCTGAACAGTGTTACGGACCTCTGTCCATAGATCCTCAGGCACTCTGTCTATCAGGTCTAATCCCTTAAATCTATTCATCACCTCGTCCCCACTCTTCCATGAAGCTCATTGGGTGCCCTTGGACCAGTCATTGACTGGGTTTGCATGATCATGGAGGCGGTCACATGCCGGGAGGATTGGTATAGAGATGTGAGAACTCACCTCAGCTTGGCTTCTCCGGGCGCCCGCTGAAGCAGCGCCCCTGCTCGCGCACACACCCCCCCGGAACCGTGCTCGGGCTGCCTGTGAGCTCAGCAAGTTGCCCTGGCTCACCGTGATCCCATCGGGTGAGTGCCTGCCATTTCCTCACTTTTAATTTCTAGATAAAAAAGGAAGTTAAAAATGTGCATATTTAAATATGCAGTTTGGGGCCAGGAAACCTTAATAAGCACAATATTAGAGGTATTATACCTCAAATATTGCATATATTAAACTTTCTTGGCCCCCCCAATTTTTTTATCTTCCTTTTTTCCATAGAAATCACAGGCGGGAAAATGGCAGACGCTCACTGGATGGGATCACAGTGAGTCCGGGTGGGCGCGAGTGGGCATGAGCAGGCGCAAGCTGGGGACAAGTGGGGACAGTGCCTCGACGGGAGCAGTCTGGGGGTCATGAGTGGAGGGGGCCTGATGGATTCCTGGACCCAGTCAGGTGCCCGCAACACCCCCAGATTGGTATAATTACCTTGCTGGCATGGCTTGCCATGTCATGCAAACCTGATGAAAGCGGCTTGTGGCCATGGTTAAGAAGTCATCCAGAACCCATAAGCTATTTTAGCATTCTGCAGTGGCTTGTCAACCACAGCAACAAGCCACTCTTTCCAGGTTCATACAATATCACAAACCGCGCTGGTGAGGGTAATCATGCAAATCTCCTGGCATGTGGCCGGCATGCGCAGTGGGGGAAATAAGCACCTGTGGCTTTTCCCCCCTCCACGATCGTGCAAATAGGCCCACTGACTCTTAGCCTAACCTACATCCCAGGGTTGTTGTGAGGATAAAATGAAGAGGAGGAGGAGGATCATGTATGCCACTTGGGTTCATTGGAGATAAGGCAGGATATACATGTAATTAATTAATTAATTGCAGCACAGCTCAGGTGGGACAGGGAATTCTGAGAGGCATAGCAGATGATGTCAGCGTCCCTGCTCATCACAAAGGTCCAGCACTGCATCCCTGCATGCCCTGGTTCCATGATCCCACTGTTTGTGCCCCTACTGCAGCTCCTAAAGGCCAGAAAGGGCTGTGTTCCAGGCATCCACAGGAGGCTATACCGCACAGGGTTGCAAAAGTAATTCTTACAATAGTCCAGCATTATTGGCCATGTATTAAGGGCTGAAACTGAGAAAAGGCCTATGGATGCAGTCCTAAATTCACAGGGTTCTTCTTCGTGATCTCTGTGCATCACACATATGGGCTCTGCGCCTGCGCGGAGACTCGTTTGGGAAACTTCCAAGCTGCATAGTTTTTTTGGCGGGAACTCCTCCCCCACCATCCCTGGCATACATAGCGTGGGTTCCCGCCTTCCCCTCAGTTCCTTTTCGACCACCTTAGCATTACTTCATGGGGAACTTCTTTCGACATTCTGTCATCCTGTATTTCTCTCTTATCTCAACCTCATTTCTTCCTTCATCTTATTTTTCTTCTTTATCTTCAAAAGAAAAAAGAGAGAGTGAGAGAGAGTGTTGGAGAGAGAAAGAGATTGTTGGTGGTGTTGGGGAGCGTCGTTCACCTCAGTGGCGATGCGTTTTTTCTCCTTCAGCCTATGGCCCCAAAGCCTCCATTTAAAAGGTGCATGGCCTGTGGCAGTAAGGTGCCCTGTTTGGACAGCCACTCTTTATGTCTTCTTTGCTTGGGGGAATCCCACAAGGTTGAAACTTGCCACCACTGCCAATCGCTATCAAAACAGGCTCGCAAGAACAGGTCCGATTGACTAAAAGTGATCCTGTGGCAACGGGCCCTTCAGGCGGTTGACATGCCTAAGGCACAAGGACCCAGGAACCAGCCCTCCGTGGCCCCTTCTACAAGTACAGAAATGGTCATTGCAACCCAGCCTTCCCTCCCGCTCACCACTGAGCTGGTGCGAGTAGACCCACCTACTCTCGGAAGAAGCTTGGCCCTTTTGGCAGCAAAAAACCTCTCAAAATGGGCAAAATGCCCTAAACCTGCGGTGGATGCACCGGAAAAGAAGAAGAAGAAGAAGAAGAAGAAGAAATCCTCCAAACAACAGGAAAAGGAGTGGGATCTCCCACCTCCTCCCCTTTTACTGGATTCTCCTATTCGTGTTGTGCCCACCACACACACGACTACTCTGTAACTGGCCTCTATGGTCTCGGAGGGTGAGTTGAGGGATACACCAACCCCAATACTGCGTCGTTATGACATCCAGTCACCTCGGTATCGACCCACGCTTTCCTCTCGACAGCCTTCTCGATACCGATCTCCGGATCGATACCGTTGGGATCATTGGATGGGACAATACAACCGTGATCACTCACGTTCTCCATCCTGAGATTGGGACCGTTTTTCGGCCTCGTCGTCTCCACACCATTCACAGTCAGGGCCATCAAGCCCTGCCACCTCCTGTTCCACCTCATGCCTCCGCTGTGGCTCAACGACCTACTCAATCGCAGGAATCTGGAAAGGACTACCAGTCCAACTCCTCCTTAAATTACTCAGTCCCTCCATCTATCTCATCATTAGACAATGTTGTCGGGACACGAGATAGAGCCTCGCCTTCTGAAGACATGGGCCACTTCTCCAAACAAGTGCTGAGAATGGCACAGTCGTTGAGCATCGAGGTGCAACAACCTCCCCAACAAATTCATGATCTCATATTCGATGCTGTTGCGACGGACCTGTCCACACCGGTGGGCAGCCCTTTTCTTCCAGCCCTGCTGAGTGCAGTCTAACAGATGTGGAAAGCACCTTCGTCCTTGACCCTGACATCCAAGAGGCTGGAATCGATGTACAGGGTTCAAGAGATGGATGCATCTTTCCTCTTTTCACATCCAAAACCGAACTCCATAATTGTGGAGTCTGCCCAAGGTCGCTTGCAGAAAGCACATGCCTTGCCTGTGGATAAAGAGGGTCGCAAACTGGACATCGTTGGACATCGTCTCTACTCCTCAGCAGCATTGGGGCTTAGAATTTCCAACTGCCAGGCGATGATGGCCAGGTATCAGCTCTTCCTCTGGGAGAAAATTAGGGATGTCAGAGAATTCCGCCACGGATCTCGGGGAGGCCGAATGCCAGCGCATTCGGCCCCCCGAAATTGGTGGTGGAACGGTCTGCCCCCCCTGCCCCCCCGGGACGAGACTTACCTGGGGTAGATCTTCCTGGCGGCGGCGGCGGCGGCTCTGGTGGCGGTGCGGCGGCAGCAGCTGCAGTGGCCAGTCTTCCGACCGGCTGCCGCCACCGCCATTTCCAGTTTAAAAAAAAAAAAAAAGACGTGATAGGCTACGTAAAGATTTACGTAGCCTATCATGGCTAGGTTTAAAAAAAAAACCGTGATACGCTACGTAAATGTTTACGTAGCCTATCACGGCTGACTTAAAACAACAACAACAACGCGCGTACGCAAATTGCGGCGGCCACAGCCACCGCCATTTGCGTTCCTTATTTTGGCACATCTTAGTCTACGTAAATCTTGACGTAGACTAAGACATGCCAAAATAAGGAACGCAAATGGCGGCGGCCGTGGCCGCCACCATTTGCGTACACGCGTTGTTTGTTTGGTTTTTTAAAGTCAGCCGTGATAGGCTATGTAAACATTTACGTAGCCTATAATGGCTGACTGCAGGGATGCAAACGGTGGTGGCTATGGCCGCCGTCATTTGCGTCCCTGCTAGCCAGTGGCCGGATGTCCGGCTGCTGGCGGCGGCCGGCAGCTCCACAGAATCCCTGCGGAGCGCAGCCGGCCGGCCAGGATTCCGGGGGGGAGGAGGAATGGAGCGCCTCCCCCCCCGTTGAGGATTCCAGGGGGAGGGACAGAGCACCTCCCGCCCCACCATCAACATAATCCACGAAAGGTAAGTGACTTTTGTACATCCCTAGAGAAAATGAACTCCCTCATCGCATACCTCCCTGAGGATCAACACGACTTAGCTAGAACGTTTCATGCAGAGGCATCCAAGCTCTCTCATCAACAGATCAACACTGCCCATCATCAAGCGGACTGCAATGCTAAGAGCATGATGGGATCCATTGCCCTAAGGCGGCATGCCTGGCTCTGCTCTGTGGGCCTAACTCCTGAAGCCCACTCGTGGATAAAAAATCTACCCCTCGGCAGCAAGGGTTTATTCAACGCCAACATGGATGACCAGATGAACTCCATGCAGAAAGCCAGAATGACTGCTCGTAAGATCGGCATCAGTCAAGCCCAGCAACAACAACAGCAGCATGCTCCGTACCATCAGCATCGCTGGTACCAACACCAGACCTATCCACCTCGGCAATCTGGGGACCGGACACCCAGATTCCCACAGCAACAGCAGCAGCAGAGAAAAAGCTACTCCTTCCCCAGGTTCCAACAAAAGGCGAAGGGTGAGGGATTCTCTAAACATCGTCTTTGACTTCAGCTCTGTTCCCCTCCGTACCGACAATTACAATCCACCTTTCGGAGACCTCCTGAGCCAATATTACCTGGTGTGGGCAAGAGTGAAGTCGGACAACTGGGTGCTAGCTATTGTCCATCATGGATACAGAATAGAATTCAACACACACCTGCCTTTGGGTCCAGTCCGGGTCACTCTGCCTTTTGGTGGTCCTCAACAAAGAAACTCAATCTCTCTTATGAAAGGGCGCCATTCAACACATTCATCCAAACATCGGTTCAGAGGGGTTCTCCTCCAGGTACGTCATGGTACCGAAACGGGATGGAGGCCTTCGGCCCATTCTTGACCTTCACGACCTGAACAAGTTTGTCACCCCCAGGAAGTTCAGGATGACAACTCTAGCCACAATTCTCCCACTCCTAGGGAAGGGCTCTTGGTTTGCCACAATCGATCTCAAAGATGCATACTTCCACGTAGCCATAGAACGCTCACACAGAAAGTTCCTCCGCTTTGCGATCGGAATGGAACTGTTCCAGTTCAACGTCTTGCCGTTCGGCTTCTCAACAGCGCCACACGTATTTACCAAGTGCATGGCTGTGGTCTGCACTTACCTCCGTCTTCAGGGAGTAGACATCTACCCATATCTAAACGACTGGCTACTGGTAGCCTCTTCCTGAGAAGCTCTATTGCGTGATATCGTAATCATCTTGGATCTTCTTCGGGCATTGGGACTATGAATCAGCAAGGAGAAATCTCACTTGACCCCCACTCAAACAGTTCAATTTATAGGGGCCGTCCTGAATTCCAAATCAGGCCAGGTGTACCTCCCGACAACTCATGTCACAAACCTCGTCGTGCAAGCCACGTCGATATTCTCTGCCTGCTGTGCCAGGGCACACAACATCCAATGCCTCCTTGGCCACAAGGCAGCCATGGTCATGGAATGGGCTCGGCTATGAATGAGACCACTTCAACACTGGTTCATCTGGAACTTCAACTTGACCCGCAACCCTCTCTTTGTCTCATTCTCAGTACCAGAGGTCATTGCTCTCAGCTTGGACTGGTGGATGGATTCCAGGCATCCGACTCAATCGATGCCATTCCTTCCCGCTCCTCCATCCAGGGTTCTCACCCAGACACCTCTCTCCTAGGTTGGGGTGTGCATTGCGGCCCCCTTCAAGCACAAGGTCTCTGGTCCTCCAAGGAAACACGGAGCCATATCAATTTCTTGGAGCTGTTGGCGGTTTGAAAAGGTCTCCGTGCCTTCGAACCGTGCCTCTGACATCAACACATCCAGGTCCTCGCAGACAATACCACAGTTCTCTTGTAGATAAACAAACAAGGTGGAACACACTCTTCCCGCCTCCTTTCTCTCACTCTACACCTTTACAACTGGATCGTTGCCAAGGACATTTGCCTGACTGCTCTACATATTGTAGGACAGGACAACCTGTAAGCAGACTCTCAGCCACTTCCTCCGGTGCTCTCATGAATGACAGCTGGCCAGGACAGTCCTACAGCTACTTTTCATCCAGTGGGGCTGACCACAGATCGACCTCTTCGCAACTCCAGAGAATACGGTTTGCGCATAATTCTGCTCCAGACCCAGGGTTGGACAAGGATCGCTAGGCGATGCCTTATGGAAGGAGCACCTGTTCTATCTTTTCCCTCCATTCTCACTCCTCACGAAGGTGATCTCCAAAATCAGACAGGATGCCACAAACTGCATTCTGATTGCCCCTTGGTGGCCCAGACAACCCTGGTTCACGATGCTGTTGAACCTAGCGCACGGACACCTCCTACTGCTACCGCGAATAGACAACTTGATTTCCTGGGACTGGGGGCAGGATTCTTCACCCCGATCTCCACACTCTGAACCTCACGGTGTGGAGGATCCAAACACCCACCACATTTCCCCACTGATTCCACTGATAGTGCAGGATGTACTTGATGCAGTGAGGAAACCATCCACATGCCACTTGTACTCAGCAAAATGGGCTTCATTGGTTTGGTTTGCGACCGACAACAACTGTAACCCTAATGACTGTTGTCTAGTGGACATATTGTTTTTCCTCCAACATCTTTTCAGCAAAGGCTTGAAGTACTCCTCCATCAGGGTGTATGCTTCAGTGATTTCTGCTATGAGGGGCAATATTGACGGGTGCTCCATATTCAGCCACCCCTTATGCAAGCAATTTCTGCGAGGATTCAGAAACCTGGCTCCTCCAGTGAGAGACTTCGTTCCTCAGTGGGACCTAACCCTGGTGCTTAACACCCTTGTGTTGGTACCATTCAAAATGCTTGCTACCATGAACTTGAGGCTGCTGTCTTGGAAGGTCGCTTTCCTGATAGCTATTACGACATCGAGGAGAGTGAGTGAACTCTCCGTGCTGTGAATAGACTCACGTTACCCTGTATTTCACAAGGAAAAGGTGGTCCTGCAGCCGGACTTAGCATTCCTCCCAAAGGTGGTCAACGGACTTCCATCTTAATCAACCAATTATGCTCCCTGCCTTCTTTCCATCCCCAACTTCTGATTTGGAACGACGGCTACACACTCTAGATGTCTGAAGAGCACTGGCCTTCTATAAGTCACATATCGAGCCTTTCCGCAACTCCCAATGGCTCTTCCTATGCTATGGGGGACCCAATAAGTCTCAAGGAACTGAGGGGAAGGTGGGAACCCATGCTATATATGCCAGAGACAGTGGGGGAGGGGTTCCTGCCAAAAAAACTATGCAGCTTGGAAATTTCCCAGATGAGTCTCCACGCAGGCGTGGAGCCCATATGTGTAAAACAACATAGTGAGGGTGCTTTCAGATGAGAATTTATTGTGGCATTGTCGTGGCTCATTCACTCACCTTTTCAGGGGGGATCTAGATGATGTCAGCCATTTGTAGGGCTCCT
The DNA here is from genome assembly GCF_057233095.1 of Heloderma suspectum. Lineage (NCBI taxonomy): Eukaryota > Metazoa > Chordata > Lepidosauria > Squamata > Helodermatidae > Heloderma > Heloderma suspectum. The sequence continues at coordinate 124,618,677 of NC_139462.1, read as the reverse complement.
TCACACAGAGCTTTTATCCTGCTATTGAGATTGCTCACTCATAGAAGTTTGCCGTCGTGAACCTCCAGGATGTCTCCTGAACTAAATGACCTTTATTCCGTTTTTAAATAGATCAAAGATACTGAGCTATCAAGTTACCCCATTGTGTTCCACTTCAGTTTCCACTGTGAAAAGAGTTAAAGTGCAAGAAGAGGATCAATGAAAGATAATGGAAGACTCAGATACGGGGAGGAGGAGGGGGGAAAGGAACCACATTTAAAGCGAGTCCGTTGTGATCCTGCATTTAAAATGGAAGCAGAAAGCCCCATTTTAAATGCAGTATTTTAGGCTGGTGCTCGTAATCTCCCGTGTTTTCCCAGCAATTCTCCCAACTTTTTGCTTAATATAGAAAATCTGTTAATGTGGAAAAGAGAACAGCAGCAGAGCATCTTTGAATGTGTGGACAGGGAAATGCCAAATGAAAGCAGGGTGGGAGGAGCTGTCCCTGGGGAAGGTGAATGACACATTGGAGAGGACCCTGCTTTCCTGATGGTTTGCAGTGCATTTCCTGTTGCAGTGTTATTTCATGTCTTGTAGTTCAACTCCTTTCTCCTAAAGTGCTTTGACAATTTCTGTACTGTTTCTTAATTAATTGTATGATCTTAAAAAAAGAAGACATATATGCATGCATTTGGTGTGGTCTACTTCTGGCTCTTCAAAACTGCATTAGCAGCCTCTTAATTGTTTCCTTTACTACATTATTCCTGGAACACAATGTCTTCAACATCAGCACTGAAATTACGTGTTTAACTTTGCAATTTGCTTTAGGGTTATTGGTGTTTTTTTAACAGAAATGTATGTTAGTGATATTCTGATGAAACAGAAATGAGCAATGACTATAACTTTTTAAAAGAATTGTGTGTGGGAGGGGCACCTAGGTTTATTTTACAAAGCAGTGATCATGCTGCAGAGGGAGAGGGAAACTGGCTAGTTTAAACTGGAGTTTTCTCCCTGCCCACAAGCACATTAGGGAAAAGAAGAGGGGGAGAGGAACAACTATGGGCGCAATCCTATGGCCTCTAGACAGTTGGTTCTAGGAGAACCGCCTCCCCACCCCCTCCCCCACCCCCTTGTAGGCAGCGTAGATCATCCCTGCTCTCTGTGCTTAGAAGAGCAGCACAGAGCAGCAGAAAGGGGGTGTTCCCGGGCACGGGGCAGGGTGGGGCATGCAGAAATGCTGGTATGACACTTCCTATGTGTCGGCTGGCCTCCCCACTCCAAGGTCCTGCAGCTAGACAGCTGAAATCGATCCTTTCCACGCTCCTCCTGCCATGCATTGGGTAGGCGGTCGCCTTTGAGTTCAGAGGCAGCCGTCTGTCCCCATAGGATTGCTCCCCATAGGATTGCTCTCATACCACTAGCGTAGATAGAAGATAGCAGGATGTATACACAAAAAATGTGGGAATGTGTGCGAACCCACTGCAATTCCGACTGTAGCTTACATCAGAAGAGCAATGATTTTGCAGTGCTAGGAGCCTTCCATCTGGAAGAAGCCCAAGTTAGTGGCTATGTTGGGACTTACTGGCTCACACTATAACCCCCTCTAGTTTACCATGTACCAATACTTTCAAATCAAATTCCTGTCAACAAAAAAGGCTCCTTACATATCCATTGCTCTAGCAGATAGCTTGTTCTGACAGATAATTATTCATTATCATCCTACGATTGACATCTTATGGATGAATGGGTAGCATATTTTGTTAGAAAGGGCTTTCCTGTGAGAAGTGGCTACTTCAGAGATAATTTATTTTGATGTGCAAAGAGATTGCCTCTCAGAATAAGCTACCACCCATATCCTATGGTCCAATTCTGTGGGGAAACAAATAGTCCCCAGGCTTCTCCACACAGATCTTTTATTCTGCTGTTGAGATTGGTTACTCACAGAAGTTTGCAGGTCCTTTAGATGACATCGTCAACCTCCAGGGTGTCTCCCACACTAAATGACCCTTATTCTGTTTCTTAAAAGATCAGAGATAATGAGCTATCAAACTACAGTGCTGGAGTTCTGCTTGACTTCCCTCATGAAAAGAGGGAAACCTGAATAAGAGGAGCTAGACCACAGTACCATCTAGCGGCTGTATAATGAAACACATTGAAGACTCAAATAAGGAAGAAAAGAAGGGGGAAGGGGCAGGAGGAAGCACATGTAAACGGAGCCTCATATGATCCTGCATTTAAAATGGAAGCAGAAAACCCTGTTTTAAATGCAGGATTTTAGGCAGGTGTAGAGATGCTCCCCTTCTCTGTTGCCCTTTAGGCAATAGTTCCTATTTTATGTTGCCAGTGCCACAGCTATGATTTCACTGCCATTTGGGAAGGAGTTCATCTCAGTACATTACAATTACCAGGCAATCACCATTCTTCCTCAGAAGAGGCAACTCACTCCAGTGCCATGTCCAAATATAATGCTTGCCGCAATTATAAATGCTAGAAGATTGTTCTCGCAGTGCAGTCTTAGGCTGCAATTTTAAGTATACTTACTTGAGAGTTTCCAGCAGGGTAGTCATGTTTGTCTGTTGCAGCAAAAACATATAGCATAAGGTTTCGTGGACTACAGTCTGCTTCATCAGAGGCATGAAGTATTATCCTGAGCTACAGGATAGGGGAAGTAAACAGTGAGGCCAGAGGGAAATGAAATGCAGGAAGTACCATGAGGGCCCAATGAGTTTGGTGAATGGTGCTTGTCAAAAACTTAATTGTTACAATATTGACTTTCTGCATTTCATTTCCCTCTGATCTCATGACCCTGTGTCGATGTGTATATATACCTATAGCTCAGGATAACTCTTTGTGCATTTAATGCAATGGACTGTAGTCCACAAAAGCTTATGCCATAAGAAATTTGTTAATCTTTAAAGTGACACAAGACTTCATTATACTTGAAATAAGTCCCATTATAATCAAGGGAACTTATTTATGAGTTTATAAACAAAGCTAGGATTAGGCTGTTAGTCTGAACTGAAGATATGAAAAATGAGGGGGCATATGGAGGGGCAATATTACTTCTTTTAATACTGCCTAAGACTGCATTAGCTTCTTTACAGCCACATCACACTAGCAGCTCAGATTCAGCTTGTAAGCTACATTCAGTAAACAAAAAACCTATGGCTTACCAAAAAAAGAAGAAGTTAAGGTTAAACAACTTTCAAGCAAGCACCAAAAAGCAGGGAAATTGTGAGCTAAGGATTAACAACACATGCCCCCTAAGGAGGTAGAAAGTACAAGTGAAATTCTCATACTTCCAAATCAGATAAACCATGTGGACAGGATGGAGGAAATTATATGCAGAGGTTTCCTCTTCAAGGAAATGTAAAGCAAATGATTGGTTCTGTGTTGTGCCACCTTTACCGTCAGAACATTTTATCCTCACAACAACCCTGTGGTGAGAGTCTATGAGTCACTTTTGACAGAGAAACGGGTGTTTTGTTTTGTTTTGTTTTGTTGCTTTTTTGGTTTAAACAGCTCTTTCTCCCTCAGACTTTCACCAATGTTCCTGAACTTATCAGGGTGTGTGAAACCAACATGTCTTTCTGGCACCTGTAATGTAAGATTGGTCAAACCATTTCAGTTCTATAAAGATTAGAACACACACATACCCATCACTTGTTATAAGGATAGAAGAACACTCAGTTTACTGAACACCACTGACCAGTTTACAGCTGACAGTAGTGGCTACCATCTAACCACCATAACTTACTCCCTTCAGTAGAACTCAAGTGTCCTCCCATTTTTTATCAAGTTCTGTTGGTGGGCTGTTTGGCAGTACAGGGGCTGAATATGCTGAGAAATCAGAAAGAGAGAGAGAGAGCACTACTGAGCAATGCCCGGTTAGTCCCATTGATTATAATTTCATGTAAACAAGTGTATCTTTAAAAAAATGGAAATTAAAAAAAAAAAGTATTCCACCAACCCCAATACATGAGGAATAGGAAATCATAAGTGCATAAGCTAAAATAACTTTGGCTTGTTGTTTTTTGTTTTGTTTTTGTTTTTACAAATAGAAGGCAAATACAGTCACCAATATGAATTTTCAAGGACTGTTTTTACAGAGGGAATGGGTTTTTTGCTTTTTTTCTTCAAACTGCTCTGTCTCCATCAATATTTCACCAACCGACCTGAAATTTTCCATGTATGTACAATCAACATGTCTTTCAGGCACTCGAAAATTTCAGAATGATTGTCAAACTGTTTCAATTTCATAGAGGTTAGAACAACACCCCCACCCTCGATAATCATTTAACAGGGCAGAATGCTCAACTTACTGTTCATCCTTAACATTGCAGTCACTGCTGTGACTGTAACAATATATATGAACTGCCATTGAATTTCACTTAAAGGTACGTTCTGAGGCAACTGCTCAGGCTGGATTCCTACTTAGGCTGGTCATACAACGAGCTTTGAAGGAAGGAAACAATAATTTTGATTTTGATAACTGAGCATGGGCATGAATAAAATAAGGAAATATTATTAGCTGATGTAAGTTTAGTGATATAATAGGAAAAGTATCTAGAGAGAATATTCTGTGTTTTCACCTTTTGCCCAGCTCACTTGTCTTAGTTTGTTCCCATGTTCCCTATGAAACAGAGTGGTTTTAATTTGGGATTCTTTCTAGTTATACTTTCTCCTCCACACTTCCACTTCTCTATTCATTGTCCTATTTTTCCTATTTGCAGTCCACTCCATTAAAGGAAGAGACTATAGTAGCCATTAAATAAAATAAAAAAGCAAACTGCTTTATTTACCAGTACTTTTTCAGCTAATTAAAGGGGTGATTGCTAAGAGATTATGGAGAGCATGATCAAAAGGAGCTTTTTTGTGCTCTCTTTCTTTGATATTCAGGTTTTGAATGGCAGCATCCTGAAATGCTTCTGCAATCAGAGCTGTGAAGATGGACAGACAGAAAAGGGATATTGCTCATCTTGTACCACATGGAGATCTAGAAAGCAGCCAAGCAGATGTTGGAGACTCGGGAGGACAACTGGAAATGTTGGCAAAAGCACATGAATTCTTTCAGATCTGTGATGTAGAAAGCAAAGGGTTTATTGCTCGCCATGACATGCAGGTAAAGTGCGTAATGTGATTATATAAAGTGTCCTGCAAGGATGAAATGTCTAAGGAAATTAACATGCTTTATATGTTTTAGAAATATACTATTTTAATTTTTTTATTTATAAACAAAAGTACAAAATAATCAAATAACTTTAACAGGAGAAGGAGTGGGGCTAGGGGGTGCCCACAAACCAATACAATATAGTACAACTTCACCTTATCCTGAAGTGTGTGTGTGTGTGTGTGTGTGTGTGTTACTTAACACAGAAGCACTATTCCATTTCCAATAACCAATAAATGAGTTCCATTTTAAGAAAAAAATGTTTGAAGCATTAGCCAATTTCTTTTATAAACCATCTCTGTCAGTTTGTCCATATGAGCCAATTCTAGTACTTTAAACAGCCATTCCCTAGTACTTGGAATAGATGCGGATTTCCAGTATTTTGTACCTTTGCGGCCACCAAAAGATTATTAGTCAAATACACCTGGTTCACACTTGGGACATCTGTTATATAGTTAAACAACAATAATAATACATCATCCACAGTCAAATTAAACCCCATCATTTATTCTGTCTCAAAAAATATTTGTCTGCAATATAATTGCACTCTAGGACAGCTCCAGAAAACGTATTAAAAGAACATCCAGTTTCTTCACATTTCCAACAACCAAATGCATTGGTACTATATATTTTGTTCAATGTACATGGAGACATATACCAACAAAAATAATGTTTAACTTTGGCTCTTTCAATTTCATACAAACAGATCTTTTTTATTTACATCAAAAACTTCCACCAAATTTCATCTCCAAAGTATTTCATCTCCTAAATACTTTGCCCACATCAAATAATATATATCTTTTAATTTCTGAATTGATTTAATAATAGAATATATCTTAGAATATATGTGTTTGTCCTCTAATGTCATCAGAAGCTCTCAAATGAGGTCATTTTTCAAAGCTATGTAATTTTTATTCCTTGTAAAATAAAATGTCAGATCTGAAGATATTGGTACCAAGGTGGAGTCCACTCCTGACTCCCAAGTTGTCCCTATGAATCATCCCTGCATTTGAAATTGTCTCTAAATCTATAACAGTTTGTTCTCTTAAATCTTTCAAATAGATTACTAAATCTTTCAAATAGATTACTAAATTTCTAAGTACAGCAGCCAAAGGCAAAATAAAACAAAAAACATTTAACTTTTGCTTATACCTAGTTCAGGTTTTCAAGATCTGATCAAGGATTAATTTCAACCCTATCATATTTATTCACATTTTTAACCCAAGGCAAAATATCCAGGGATACAGTAACCCAATACTTCTCCAACATATATTTCTTACTGGACTTCTCTTTTGTGAACCACATCTTCATCCATAACAGCTGAGCAGCTTTGTAGTGTAGTTGCAAAGAAGGAAACTCTAGTCCTCTTAATTTTGAAGCTTGTAAAGTATCTATCTTAATTCTAGAAGGCTTCTTATCCCAAACAAAATATATCAGCTCCTTTCCCCAAGTCTTGATCTCTCTGTAGTAAATCAGCAAGGGCAATGCCATAAACAGAAACAAAAATCTAGGTAGCACTGCCATCTTAATCACTGAAATTGTTGTTGACTAAGATAAATTTAATTTTGACCACTGTTCAAAATCCTTCTCAATCTTGATCAATAATTGTTGATAATTTACCCTTAACACAATTCTAATATATCTAGAAAGTTTTATTCCTAGATATTCCCTTCTTTATTAATCTTTTTCAGTCCCAGCACTTGCAACACTGCCTGTTCATCTGTTTTTGGCATATTTAAACAGATTATCTCAGATTTTTCTTTATTGATTTTATACCCTGAAAGCATTGCATATCTGTCTACAATTTGAAATAAAGTTACAACAGGTAATAATGGATATTCTAATGATATCATACCATCATCTGCATATAAAGAAAATTTAGCAGATTCAGAATCCGCTTTAACACCCTTTATACTTCTTTTAGATCTAATTGCTATCACTAATGCTTCTATTACCAAGGTGAACAGCAGTGGGGACAGTGGATACCCTTGCCTTGAACCATGCATCAGAAAAAAATGTTTTGTAAGTTCATTATTAATAGACAATACAGATAAAGGTGAACAATAAATCAACCTTATCCAGATATTATAATTTCCTCTAATGTGCATTCCTTCAAATAAGTCCATAAGAAATGCCCATTCAACAAGATCAAATGCTTTAGTCTTAAAAATGCAACAAAGTAGAATTCAATGATATTGAAGTATTGTTAATAATATTTATGGCTCTTCTAATATTAGAAACTAGCTTCCTCCACATAATAAACACTAATCTAAATTTATGTATTTCCTCATGATAGTATTAAGTGTTTTTGCCAAGATTGAAGTGAATGTCTTGTGATCTGTATTTAATAAAGAAATCTATATAGACGACTCAACTTGAGCAGGATCTTTACTTTCTTTTAGTATTAAAATAATCTTTGCTTCATTCCAAGTTTTAGATATTGAACCCCTGCAGTCACTGAATTATACAAATCAACTAATTTTGGAGCGAAATGACTTTCATGGGCCAGCACATCCCATTTCCCTTCTGCCAGCATAAATAGTGGGTGGGTTTTGCACATCATGCTAAACTAGCCTGAAAATAACCCACAATGGGTTGTTTTTCACTGAACAATCCATGAAGGTGCCAACAGATGATCAGCCTCTTCGGGTTGGCTCATTTCCAACTTACTCCTCCTCCTGCCTGCTCCCTCCACATATCTCAGGGGCCTTTGTAGCACAACTCACATCCCATGATCCCCTGCTCCCTCACTTCGTCAGCAGCCTTGTTACAACTGGTCTGCTGAGTGCTCTAGGTGTGTTTTTCCTTTGCCGGCTCCAGATGGAAAGTTTCCTGACCTCTCCCCCATCTCTTGGCAGATTGATACCTGCCTATACTTGTTTTTCCTATAAAAATTGTAAACCCTAACATGCCTTTTGTGTTTTTAATTTTTACCTGGTGCTTCATCCAGGGTTAGCATACTGATTTCTTCACCTGCCCAAACAGTGGCTTTTGATCATTGTCCCATTGTCATTGTACACCCCCTCCACTCTCTGATACTCATTGAAACAGCTAGTGCTCACCATCCTTCCCCCACCTCCACCCCCCGCCGCAGTCCGACTCCCCAAGGAGTGGTTTAAGTTCAGGCTCTCTCTTCACCCCTCCTCCGCCCATCAGAGAAGCCACTTTTGCTCACTCTCCCTCCTTTGCTCCCACCTCTGCTGTCTGTCAGTTGTAGAAGCGATGATTTTTCATAATTCCTTCCCTGCATCCCCTGCTGCACTCTGACTTCCTGAGATGCCATTTTAGTTCAGTCTACTGCCTCACCTGCTTGCCGTCTGTCCCCTCCCCCCCTCTCCCCGCTCCTGGACTCCCTTCAGACTGGGCAAACTTCGCTCAAGCTGCCAAGTTTAACCCGTCCCACCAAACCACAGTCTGAATGCTCAAAAAGGGTTTTAATGAAGTCTCCATCCTCTCCTGTTATGCCACCCCTACCACACTATCAGCTTAGTTTTCCCCTCAAACCACCCCCATTTTCACCGTGGACTGGTTCACCAGTTTTTATAGCAGTTGTTTCCTATAAAGCACGAAGCAGAAATGGCTGTGCAACACCTTAAAAGTCTTTATTGTAAAACTGTGGTTAGAAACATGTTATAGAGACATTTCTTTCCACCATGAGAACGTTCCTTGCTAAAAATCTATATTATTTTTGAAAGACACTATTTGTAGTCTTGTCATAGTTTATATGGGGAGTGCTAGCTAAAGTGATACTGATGGGGTGTGATTAAAAGAGATATCCAATGCAGTTGGTGACTGGGGTTTGTTTCTCTGAATAGCAAGATACAAATAGGCTAATGGGGAGGGGGGGATTGTACAGGGAATGCTTTCAAGTGGATGAATGGGAGAGGGGAAAAGCTTATATGGCCCTGGCTTGCAACAGGTATGGTAATCACAAAAGGATGTTTATATGACTACAATGGATTCAATGGGGTTGGGGTGGGGAGACATACCTACATTATTATAGCAAGTATAACAGTTGCAGGTGGGATTGGTACTTCTGCAGTTAATAGTCCTTTAGAACTGTTGTGCAGTACTAATGCATGGTATACACATGAGTAATGGTCCCAGATCAACTCAGTGATAGCTGTGTGGATTTCTCAAGCTTCATGATATGTCACTGTTTTGAATGGTGGATTCAGCAGAAGCAGTGGGGTCTGACCATTGATGGCAACAATGTCATTCTCAGGCCCTGGAAGCTATGGGTTGTTCTGAAGGAGCACATCCCTTCTTGATTCGCATATGTTGTGCAGGATGTAGCAAGTGACAATGACATCTGGTACAAGGTCTTCCTCCACATCAAGAAGTGTGTAAAGGGACTGCCAGCACAATTTTCAATGGCCAAAAGTGTGCTCTACAGGGAGTCTAGCCCAGCTTTGATAATAGTTAAAGTTTTTCTGTTTGGCCATTCCCAGAGCATGGTACAGTGCCATGAGCCTTGGCTAAAGCACAAAAGCCTGGTTGCTGAGCATGAGGGGCTTCACAGGGAGTCTGGGTACTGTGGCAGGGGGACTGCTGAAGAATGACCCTGTGGCTAGCTTATGTGCCAATGGCAAATTTCAGAATATAACAGTGTCATGGCTTCTCCCTGAAACCCCAGTGTATATGTCCATAAATCTGTCCTTAGAATCCACAAGTGCCTGAAGCTCCATGCTATAAAAACATTTTCAGTTGTACTCCTCACCTCTCCCTGGTGAAGCTTAAATGCAGTCGTGTGAAGAATCCAGTGCCATGGCACCCGAGAGAACCCTAGTTCACTGATCCCCTGCATGTTCTTCCTCTTATCCCCAACCTTTTTGATGTTCAACAGGTAGAACGTGTTCAGGATGCACATAGTTTCTCTGAAGGTTTCACATGCAGTAGATTTCCCTACTCTGAAGGTAGTGCTGAGAGGGAAGTACCCAGTGTTGAAAGCAAGTTTATACAGAGTCAGGCTCAACCTTTTTTTTCTGGGATGGATTTCCTGAGTGCCATATCTGAACGGTGAATTATGGGACTGATTACTGCTGCCATGGTTTCAAAAGTTGCCCAGGACATGCAGAAAGTGCTACGAAATCTGGCAGCATCCCATGCATCTACATCCAGCATAATGCTCAAATGGCTTCAGTGCGCAGCAGTATCCAGTGGCAGACAACACATTGGTCTGCGGTAAGCTGTTCTGCTCCAGTGGCTGCATTCACAGCATCACATTCTTCCACAGAGGAAGACATTTGGAGCTACTGCTAACCACAGAACCTTCTGTGATGATCCTCAAAGAGGTTCTTCTATAGCCCTGTTTCTCCTCTTCTCCTCCACCTGCAGCATAGAGGTGCTGCTAAGCCAATTGTGAATTCACTCCACGTGTCATATGACAGCACTGCAAGAGCTTGTTCTGGTCATTGCAGTGATCAGTAAGGGCTTGCAGAGCAGTTTGCATCATAGCAGCTTCTTCTACCATAACTCAATCAAATTCCTTTCCAAAGTACAGGAGAGGAGTGCTAGCAGCAAGGTATCACAAAGATTTATTTGTAGAGACAGGAAGAGTTGAAGGACAAGAGGGGGCAGAGGCTGAAGCGTGGGAAGGATGTAGTCTGGAGTAAATTAGGGAATGCTTAGCTCAGTGGTGGGGGGAAGAGGCTTCTACTGATGGAGGCATGGCTGAAAGCATTACAGAAAGACAGTGGGCAGAGGAGAAGGAATGAAAATTAGGCAGCGGGGAAGGGGGGCAGCTCAATCTGCCAAAGGGTTAACTGAGTGGCACCGGTCACTGCCATGGCCTGAAAACCACTCTCTCCAGGCTGCATAGCCTATGGGCGATAGCCATCAGAGACCAAGGCCATGTTTCCACGACAATGGAAGGGTGAAACAAAGGAAGGAATACTGTTTTTTTCATTGAATCAGCATGGCTCCGCACAGGGCTCCACGAAGGACTGCACCACACCATTATAAGTCGCTGACAGAAACATACTTCCAGGTGGGATGGGGGGTTTGGAAGTGAGTGTCATCAGACTGGCAGGGGCTGCTCAACCAATAAGAGAGGCTCCCTCCCCCAGGCTCTACTTCCCTTAATGGCAATCCCGGGAACAAGCCTCATTGGCCACTACGCGAGTTACTTCTGAGTAGACTTCCTGGACCAATGCCCCTTTCCGACCATTTTTGCCCCTTTCCCTCTAAATACCAGCCTACCGCATTAGCAGGAACCCCTGAATAAATGCACTATCACGCGATAGCATAGATGCATGATAGTGCATTTTCAGGATCAAGCCTCATTGACTACAACAGGAGTCAGCAGGCACTCCTGAACTAATGCACGATCGTGCGATAGCACAAATGCATGTTAGTGCTATTTCATGATAGAGTGATAGTGAGATACTGACATAGAGGATATGCATATTGATGGAAGATTTGTGCAATGGTGTTCTAATAAGATAGTGCTTTAGCATGTAATATGAAAGCTGAACTGTGAAGCTTGCAAAACAGGACCAAGGGACACAAAGGAATATTAGCTGTGGATCGTCCCAACATGTAGTTCTAGGGAAGCGACCTGAGATAAACCTGATTTACAGGCTGTAGTGGGAGTATTTGCTTGCTCATGATAGCACACTTATACGCACTAGTGATCTAGTGCTTATTTTCCATGTTTTTAAGAAAGTTGGTCCCTCAGTATCCTGCTCCAAAACGGCATTGAAACTTCCAGAAAAACAGGGGAGGAAGGGGTTGGGTTAGTGAGGTCACACCCCCATGGACAGGGCTACACGCCCCCATGGGCAGGACTATGATACTGAAGCAAGTGCGGGTGATGGAACACACCCCAACAGGACTGTAACCAAGCCGAAGTAAAGAGGAAAAGTCAGACTATAACCATTCTCAGGAGAACCGTTTTTTCTGCAATAAACTCTGGGACGTCTGCTGGATGGCCACAACATCATGTAAACTGCGTGACCTCCACACGCAGCCACACGCTGGTGGAAACACACCCTAAGTTCTTCGTTCATTTTTCTGCAAATACTTGCAGAGCAGTAGGTAACACCTCTCAAATACTGACATAGTATTAAAAATTGGGTAAGGGAGTGGGGAAACAGCGAGCAAAGGAGAAATAAAGACAGAGATTGAAGAAACAGAAAGAAATACTTCTGAGTGAGTGGCGGTTGACATGGAACCCCCACACACATTGAACTACTTCCCACTGATAACACCAAAGGTGGGAAACACCTGTGCACCTGAGTCGACGGATTCTGCAGCACAGACTGGTGATCCTATGCTGTACACAAGCAACTACATGTCCCTGGTATCACAGGTGTCCATAGTTCCAGAAATGAAGCTGAAGCAACCCCCCCCCCCTTCATTCCAGTGAAATGCCTAGCCTAACCAATCAACATTGCATCTTGAGGGCTGAAAGTGTCCTTGAAAGCACACTGGGCCAATTTTATCAGTATGAATTTTTATTTTGCTACAAGGATGGGATAGGAACAAAAGAGCAAAGCATCTGTCAAGAGGGAAGAGTAGATACGTTGGGGGTTAGTGTGGTGGAGAAAAAGAAACTACTGAGCACTTGCATATTTTCCCTGGTGCCATTCCTCTTCCATGCCTGCCTGGAAGAACGTGGTTGGGGTTGATTGCTCCGTAGACATCTTTGAACTGATGACTCTGCTTCCTCTGTCTCAAGCAGTGGAGCTAATGATTGCTCAGAAGGCTCTAGGCGTCTGTGTGGTATGACCAAAGGATCCGCTCTAGGGCCCACAAGAAAGACAGACTGACGAGGTGCATATTGAGGTGGATGCAGGATGAGTGGTAGAGGCTGCTGAGGTACAACATGGTGGTTCTGAATCTGAGGAGGGAGAGGAGGGGGAGGAGAAAAGGGGTGTGAGAAACTGCTGTAGTGGGCCATAAGGATAAGGCTGGTATGGAGTTTGTGTTTGTTGTCCTTGCACAGATGGTTGCAAGGCTACTGTCAACATCCAAAGGACTTCCATCTGCCTGTCAATGGCAGCAGTTCATTCCCTCATTGCCCAAAGATGATGTCTGGTGCTGCCATGCCCTCATGCACCAATTCACCTGAAGAGGGGATGCTGTTAACTATGGTCCAAGTTGACCAGATGGATACCAGATGCTCACTGGCTGTTCTTCTATTTTCATTTTCATTCATTTCCTTGAGAAGATCATGCTTCAGTGGCAGTGACCTAGTCCCTCACAAGCTATGTCCAGTCAGTTTTTTTGCTTGTTTTGGAGATGCGCTGCCCCTTGTGCATGGATTAGCGGCAGCAGTTCTTCCTCTGGCGCCTTTGGCCTTGGCCCTGCGGGCTCTGTAGCTACTGGTGTTGGCTGCACAGGTGGCTGCTCAGGCTGCTCTTCTTCAGGTCCATCCTCTCCTTCAGGGACCTCCCCCACCCTCTTCTTCTGTAAAGCTGGAGAGGGGGTCACTAGGCTCTGCGAAGATGCATCCCCAGTTCAAGTCTAGTAGGGGTGACTCTTATCGCTGTCTTACCTGAGACAATTCAGGAAGAAGGGTCCTCTCAAGCTCACCACCCACATCTTCTGGACCTGTTTGAGTGAGAGATTGCATCACCATCTGATCTACATCAGCAGTACTGTGATGCACTCCCTGCTGCTGCTCCTCTGGAGACAGGTGCCTGGGTGGAACAGGTTGGAGAAACCTACTGTCTTGAGGGCCAGTATCCATACCTTCCATGGGTAGGTCCAGCTCTGATTACATGTCTCTTGGAAACATAGTCCAGGCTGCTTCTGGAATGGTGCTGTCCACATCCTTTGCTACAGAAGAAGCGTCTCTGGGTTCATGTAGTGCCTTGACAGGCCAGGTTGCTTTACTCACCTCAGAAGGAAAATACATTGGGCTTCTTGTACCTGAGGAGAACGTAGTGTAATTGGTGAACTTGTCCCAGAACTGGTGTGGGCAGCTAGCAGGGGCAACAGGGAAAGGCTCACGAGGCATATTGCATTTACCAAAGGCTCTATACGGAGCACTTTTGGGGGCAACACAGCATCTGGGGGTCTTGAGATAGTTGCAGATGGGATGTTGCATGACTGGGGCGTACTGGATACGGGTGGCCACGCAGCATAGGGTTCAACATGTCTTGACATGCCTGGAGTCTGGGAGGAGGAATCATGGGCTGGAGACTGGCAGCACTTCATGGGCTGGTACCTGACTCTCTGAGGTTGGGGCAAGGTAATCCCACTGTCAGCAGTATAACCTGGTGTCATGTCCCTCTGAACAAGCAGGATAGTCACCAGCTTGTCATAGAATGGCATGGTGCGTAGTGCAACCCCAGAGTGCTTGTTATAAGTTATTATTTCCTTAAACTTTTTCTAAAGACCATGAAGCTTCTCCTTGCACTGTGAGGGGGAGTTGCACGTAGCCTTGTAGTAACATCTGCTCTGAAAACCAGGGGAAGAGATCATTGTGCCTGGTGCTCTGTAGATATTCCTGTACCTCTGGACTTATCCAGAGATATATGAACGTGCCAAGAAATTTCTCATTCCAGAAATGTGCCCAAACTCCCTGATGCTGTTGGGCTCCCTCTACCTCCGTTGGGCCCCAGGTGCATCGTGAGCCAACTCTTGGGATGGCTGTGTCGAGGGATCTGGAGTGGGTGGGAATAATGGTGGTGAGGCCTTAATATCCGGCTCCTCTGCAGGATACATTGTGGAGTATGGTGAGAAGTGATAAACTGTTGGACTGCTAATCTATTGTTTTAAACTTTGTGTGAAATATTAGTTTTTATATTGTTCTACATTTGTTTTATATAATTTTTATACACATATTTTCCTTAAACCTAATTTGTTTTGTTGTTTGCAAGTGTTTAAGGATAGAACCATTTTACTGGTGTTTGAGGTGTCCACTATATCAAATAAAGTTTTGGGGACTCTGCCTGTTACAGTACCTGGAGCAACTGCCACACCGGTTCTGGATGTATTGGTCTCCCAGCCTTGGGGACAGGAGATGGGCCACGGGTTCCCATGCACAGAGAAGACCGTTAGGTGGGAGGATAGATTATGGCTCTATTTTCCAGGAGGAAAACAATGGTGGGAAGACTGCACAAAAGTATGGGTGTTAATCTCGATACAGATCCATTGCACAAATGAAATGAAATTTTACACACTAGATCATTTTAACAGATCGTACACTATGAAGGGTCAAAGTACAGCAGAAGTCACTTTGGTTAAAAAAAATAGAGGCTTTTTTTCCTGGAGACTTTGAGCAACCTTGATGTAGGTGTGTGGAGGGAGGCAGGGTGCAGTGAAGATATAATTTGGCAGAACTGCAGGTGCCTTCAAGGTGTACAGATTACACACAGCTGATTCACAAGTGAAAGGGGAAAAAAGGTCACTGACAAGTGAAGCAGTGAAATCGCATTGGGTGTGGGGAGAGGAGAAAGCCGAGGAAGGAGGTAGGGAGGATGGAGGCTGCAGCAGTGCAGTGTGTTGCTAGGCAGAGTTCAACAAGCGAGGTCTCTCACAAGGAGGGGCACAGATTTTGGCCACTCTTGCCAAGCAACTCTGTAGTCCTTTCAACAATCCATGATGAAATCGCCCTGCTAGGTTTGGATGACACGACAAGTTACCATGGGTATGGCCAACCCTAGAACAAGACATGGGTTCTCAGGGTGGTTTGTTCAAGAAAAATAAGTCACCCTGCCGAAAATGTGCTGGGTTCGGATGACATGACAACTCACTATGGTGGGTTGTCATGTCATCTGAACCAGGTCAATGTGTGATGGCCCAGGACCCAATCAGGTGCACCCCATTGCTCTGGTTTATGCTGGCTGGCCAGGAGGAGAGCTCTCCTGGCTAGCCAGCATGAGCAGGATTGTGCCCATTAAAGTAGGCTTCAAGGGATTTTGATGTTTGAGCTGTCTGCTCTATGGTGCCCATTTTTTTCAAGTCAAGCAGCAGCATGCTCATCCAATCCTAGCTAGAAGCTCCAGGTCTCTCTTGAAATTATAGCCAGATATAATGCTGCTAGTGATTGTAAGATTCACAATAAGTTATGATAACAAGTGTGCATGCACATCAGTATGTCTCTGAATGATAATACAACAATAGTACAATTGCTCATACATTAGTAAATTCAGTAGATGCATATCCCTTTTCAACAGATCACAACGCTGATGAGCCAACCGAGATTGTCCAAGGTGAATCAATCAACATACTACCTCTGAATGGTGGTTTTTAACCATAGTGAACAAGCTCATACGTTAATGGATTCAGTAGATACATAGCCCTTTGATACAAATCATAATACTGATGAGCCAGCCCAAAATATCTTGCGTGAATGAGTTGACAACAACTCTGGAAAGTAATGTTGTTTTTGCACTTCCTCAGAAGAAACTCCCAAAGCAAGAAACTCTCCCTCTGCCAAAAGTTACAGTGTGTGTTTGTGTCTCTCCCTGTGGGGTGTGTGTGTGTGTGTGTGTGTAGGGTGCATGTGTCCCCCCCACAGCATGTTTATGTGTGTGTCTCCCCACCCCCATTGTGTGTGCCTCCTCACTCCAGTGTTTGTGTGTGTGTGTGTGTGTGTGTCTACCCCCCAGTCTCTGTGTGTGTCTCTGTGTGTGTGTCCCCCTCCCCATCCCTCAATGTATCCCTGTGAAGGTTTGAGGCCTACAGTGGCAAAAGGAAAAAAGGTCAGGCTTAGAGGCTTGGAGTTTTCTGTTGGGGGGGTAACCCTGAGAGGAGTCGTTTTATTTCTGTGGTTCAGTGTCAGTGACATTTCTCTACTGAGGATTCATTTCTTCAGGTTTGAAGCAGTACTTTCGGTTTTGAGGGAGGAGGGTTTATAAAGAGTGCAAGAGAGCCAGTAAGAGTCAGAAAGACCAGGCTGCAGCCAGAGCAAGAACAAGAGAGCTAGTAAGAGAAGAGACAGTCAGAGCCTGAAGTCAGAGCAAAATCTGAAGAGGGAGCAGAAAGAAGCAGCTTAGAAAAGTCTAAGGACAGGTAGGATAAAGGAACTTGCAGTTTGCAACTTTTATTTTCTTTTAAGGCCTTTTGTATCACTCAGCTCTATTGTGTACCCTTTAGTTGTGATTTGCTAGCTTTGAATCTGCAAGTAAACTATTGTGGTTAAACCCTGCATCTAGAGTGTCAGTCACCCCACATCTACAGCCTAAACCTCACGTTACTGGAAAGGGGAAGGTAAAAGAAGGAAGGAGGGACTTTGAAGGAGGCAAGAGATCCTTACGGAGTTGCTCAGGGGGTCCAGGTCATAAGGGGATCCTTGACAGTCCCTTCCCAATCCCAGAGTGGGTGTGGGTGTGTGTGTCTCCCCCACCCCAGTATGTACATGTGCCTGTCTCCTGACCCCACAGTATGTGTGTGTGTGTCCCCCACCCTTGTATAACATTTTTAACAATGTTATACGTTGATCAATACTATACATATCTGAAAAGTGAACTACATTTTTGGGTTAAAAAGTTTTTAAATAGTAGTGACTCCCACTAACTAGTACAAAGCTTGGTACTGTGTGTGCAATTTTTCACACCACAATGCTCAGTCTGAAAAGTTAATACTGTGTTAAGCTCCATTGATCACCGCTCCTGGTATATACTGTTAGCCTCCATAGCACTTAGGCAAATTTAGGACTACAGTGCAAACAATGACTTTGCCAGAGGGTGGCAGGAGGAAAGGAGAAAAAAATGGTAGTGAAGCAACAGCCTCCTTCAATTGTCAGCTTTCATTATTCATGTGACTGTTGGCTGTGTTTTGAGCACAAGCATGAAAAATACTAATCTCCTACATGGAAAAATGAAAACACTAGCTGTATGGATCTGGATTTTGGTCACTGTAGAGGTAGAGGATTGTTACATATTACAAATGAATGTTTCATCTTCCCATATATATCAGATATGCTACTCCAGAATTCTGAAATGTTTGATGTCCTAACAAATTCTTCCAATGTTCTTTTTCTTTTCTCCTACATGAGAATTAATGTACCTCTTTAAAAATCTGTGCAGTAGTCTGGGTGTAAAGATAAGGAAGCTGCTATATGCTTTGGTTTTCAAGGAATGAGCCCTGTTCTCAACCCTGCACACATTATTATTTAACAGTGTGTCACCCACTTTTTGCTTCATAGAGCTTCCAGAGCAGCAAATCTAAAAGCAAATACCTTGGGGAGAAATTTCCTTTTCAAAAACCAGGGAAATTCAATGATAAAAAAACCAGTCAGTTTAAGACTAGAGTTAAGGCTATCTCATGTTGCCTCAAACTCCAAAAAGCCAAGAAATTTGAAGCTAAGGCTCATGCCTTAACTGATGTGCCCCATCATCAGTGATTATGTAATGCAATGTCAGAAATTGTACTCACAACTTACCCTCCATGCATCCACACTTGACCTTGGTCATTCACACCCAAATCCAGACAGAGAGGATAGGATGCCTGGGACCAGCAAAGATGCCCCACATTGTCCTGGTCCTGTATTGTCCTATGAAGCCTCTGAATCTTACTGTATTGCTAGAGGAATCCTCCTGTGAGCTGTCCCATGCCAGTCCATTGCTTACATCAGTTGCTGGCAGGATGGGTTATGCAGTGAGAGGGAGCCCTCTTCCAGCAACCCTCACCATCCTTATGCTGTTTTTATGGCACTGCAGGGTAAGACTGAATTACATGAGAGTTCAAGTTTTTTATTCTGGATTTTGAGTTGCACCATGATGAATGAGACAAAAAAATTAGTTCACCACCACATTGAGATTTCCACCATCAGGCATGCTGCAAGATATTTGGGGTTGCTTTGGAATCTGAGATACTTGATTGGCATGGAATGGGTTGGGAGTTTGGAAAAAAACATTCTGTTCATTAACCCTATTAATTCTGCTCAATCTCTCATCGGCTTTTGATACCATTGACCATGGTATTGACACAGTGTGATTTTATTTTTCCTATTTTTTCATGTTGCCTTCCCTATATCTCCTTACATCCACATATATTTCCCTTAAATAGTTAAGTTTATATCTTACTTCTAATATCTTATCACTTTTATTAATTTCTCTCATTTCTTAAATCCACCTTTACTTGATGTTTGTCAATGAAGATTGCTTCCCTCTATAACTTCTCTCCCTGCTCCTAGTAGATAACCTTGTAGACTTCAGACACCACAGTGAACTCTTGTCCTCTTTTGAAATGTAACAAATGTGGTGTGAAGCAAATAGAATGCAAATTTTGACCCTGAATGTAACATGAATTGTAAACATCCTGAATGTACCCAAAACATTTAAATGGCCATTGAGAACATCATGAAATGTGAAAAGGTTAACTTCTAATCATTTTGGGGCCGTGGTGGCTTAGCGGTTGAGACGCTGAATTGCAGACTGGAAGGTCAGCAGGACAGCAGTTTGAGACCTGAGTGCCGCCTGACGGAGTGAGCTCCCGTCTTCAGTCCCAGCTTCTGCCAACCTAGCAGTTCAAAAGCAAGAAATTGCAAGTAGATAAATAGGTACCGCTTCAGCGGGAAAGGTAACAGCGCTGGCTCTTCGGCTTAGAAATGGAGATGAGCACCACACCCTAGAGTCGGACACGACTGGTTGGGGACACCTTTACCTTTTCTCTTTTTTTTTTTTAACTTCTAAACCATTCCATGTCATGTGAATAGCCCAGGTCAGGAAGGGGAGGTGTAAATGGAGAATGAATGGCTTTATTGCAGAAAGGCCAAATGGGGGTGCTCTGGAATGTGCTGAAGATTGCCAAAGTATCAGTTACAGAAGATGGAAATGGGCCAATAAAAGAGGGGTATCTGTAGATATTCTGATAACAGAGGACAACACGTTATGACCGCAGAAACAACCTTGAGAAATGTTGGGGAGTCCAAAGAAGGTGTCAATCTCTCAGTAACAACGTCAATCCTGGAATTTGGGATATGGTGTATTAGCAACAAAGAACATTCTGAACCCCTCATTAATGTCATAGGCCCCAATGAAGGAAAAAGGGTATAAAACCCCTGAATCTGCCATTGTTCAGGAGGGGCATGGTTGCATCTAGATCATTTGTATGTGCATATACCAACAGTACCCTCAATCCACGGGACACGTATTAAGTGCTCTGGCCAAGTACTTGATAGCGTGTGGTGAGTATGTGTTGGGTAGAATTCAGGGAAAGGATTTTACTGTCCAGGGCTTAGATAAGGCACAGTTATCTTTGCTCTGTCATACTTAACTGTTTGGGTTTGAGATATAAGACAGCAGGCTTAGGCTTGGGTATCACCGTTACCTCAGTGGGCCAGTTGCAGTATAGACCAATCTGGAGCTGAGCAACAAACAGGGACTAACTGTATATTTAGTAATTTAATGCACCACATTTGGGTAACTACGTTTTGACCAAGAAGTGCACAGCTTCTTGGGGACTGATTTGTGATAAGCTCTTGCCTAAGAGGCATGCAACCTCTTAAGCCTCAGAGATTTCCTTCTAATTAAGTTTGTACCTAGGAGGCATACAACCTCTTAAGCCTCAGAGAGCGTGCAACTCTCTGGGGAGGTTCTACTTCTGCTCATTTCTTTTATTCCAGTAAATCTCTTTCATCTACATTGGTTGTGTGTGTGTTCTTCTCCAGCTCATAAGATCCCAAACCTCCCAGCCTGATCAACTGAGTGGTCCTGGATAAATTGAAATCTGTATTTCACAGTATCCTCCTGGATTGACTCCATAGTGGTTCCGGTCCTATGTACGGGGCCGATTTCAGAGAGTAACATCAGGTGACCATTCCTCAGCCCCTTGGCAATTGAGTTATGAGGTTCCACGGGGTACCATCTTATCTCCAATGTTATTTAGCATATATATGAAGCCTCTGGGAGCAGTCATTAGGAGATTTGGAGTCAAATGTCATCAGTATGCTGATGACACACAGCTCTCTCTCCTTCTGACATCTGATTCAGGAGAGGCTGTGCAAGTACTGGACTCAATAAAGGGCTAGATGAGGGCCAATAAACTGAAACTAAATCCTGGCAAGACGGCAGCCCTGTGGGTGAGTGGTTGCCAGGTCCAGGATGTAGGCTCATTGCCTGTTCTGGATGGGGTTGCACTCCCTCTGAAAGATCAGGTCCATAGCTGGGGGTGCTCCTAGATCCATCACTGTCGCTTAGAGGCCCAAGTGGCCTCCAAGACTCAGAGTGCCTTTTACCAGTTTCAGCTGGCTCACCAGCTATGGCATCTCTTGGACAGGGATAGCTTGGCCCTAGTGGCACAGGCATTAGTAACCTCGAGATCGGATTACTGCAATGCGCTCTATGTGGGGCTGCCCTTGAAGCTGGTCTGGAAGCTGGAGCTAGTACAGAAGGCAGCAGCTCAGCTGTTGTTGGGCGCTGCCCCTTTTTAGCATGCAATTCCTTTGCTGAGGGAACTGCACTGGCTGACTGTTTGCTACCGGGCCAGGTTTAAGGTTTTAGTACTAGTGTACAAAGCCCTAAACAACATGGGACCTGGATACCTGAGGGAGCGCCTTCTCCCTTACCTGCCCACTCACTGAGGTCATCAGAGGGCTTGCTCCTTGTGGTTCCACATGGACCTGTGGCCTGATTGGAGTCCACCAGAAGAAGAGCCTTCAGTGTGGTGGGCCCATTCCTTTGGAACTCCCTGACCCTGGAGGTCAGGCAGGCACCAACACTATGTTGTTTCCAGCACCTCCTGAAAACAGCACTGTTCCAAGAGACATTCCTTAACTGACCAACCATGGGTTTTATGGGCATTCTGTTTTTTAAAAGCATAGTTTTAATATGGTGTTTTAATATTTTTATTCTTTTACTATTTTACCTTTTATGTTCACTGCTCCAAAATCTGTTTTAGATATGGCTACAAATGTTGTAAATAATAAACAAACAAACAAATATATTCATTCTCTACCACATTGAGATTTTCAACAGCACGCATGCTGCAGGATCAGTAGTTGTGTTGGAACTTGAGATGCCTGGTGAAGATAAAACGGTTTTGGTGTTATGGTATTGTAGATTTCCACCACCCCACAGGGTTGCTCATGGGGTAAGAGAGGTTATCTTTGGAAGCACCATGAGGACTTGGGTTCATACATACGGTAGTGGATGTAGGAGAAAGACATTAACCTCCAAACTACCATGTGGTGCCGCTAGCCCACCAGGACCCCTTCCCTGAAAGCAGGTGGGGAAAAACCAGTGAGCAACTTAGGAAACAAAAGGGGGGAGGAAGCAAAACAAACATCCATATGAATCAATGATTTAAATAAAGTCTCTGAACAATAAAATGAAATGGAGGGAAGGGAGCCTAATAGCCTACCTTTTATGGAACGTTAGACTATTTCCTAAAATAAAACTTGCTTGGAGCCAGGAAACCGCCCTCCCCGCCCCTTCTCCCTCATAGCCAAAGTGGAGAGAGCCACACCAGCTGCCTCTCCGTGCTCAGTAAATGGAGCTGGAGACCGGGGGGGGGGGGGCAGGGAAAGGAGGTGTTCCTGGGGGCAGGGAGGAGAGGAGGCCAGGGTGGCTGGGTTACATCTTTTCTTATCACTGCCCCAGCCTCCTTCCCTCCCCATGCACAAAGCTAGACAGGTGAAATCACCCTTCTAGTTTAAATGCAACACAGGAGGGGTGAGGTGCCTCTCTCTCTGCATACGATACTCAGAAGCCTCCAAATCCGGTGGCTTATGAGTACCCAGGGCACAACCCATAGGACTGCACCCTTAATTACTGACAATTAGTTACTGACAAGTCACACACCTACTGACTGGTAACTGGAAGAAGGGCAGAATGCTGCTGCTGCTCCCCCTCCTCCCCCTCTCTTTCCTGCCCTTTCCTCAGTGTCATCAAGACCTACCTATTCTGTCTCTGTTTCTTCAGAACCTTCCTTTACAATTACAGTCTCCACTCTCCTCACAGTTTCATCAGAAATTTTTTTTCACAATCTCTTTCTCTCTTATTTTCCACTCCCCTCAGATTTTCCCTACAGTGGCTCATTAAGGTCAAAAAGGGTTCAGATGCTGGCATTCCACCAGAGGGGTGCACTCTCACTCAATTTTATTCCTGCTCCCATCCTGCGAATGTGAGTGTATGAAATTCCATAGGCTAAAATGGAGTGAAAAACTGCTGTTTTCCCGAACCTCAGCATTGGCACTAGCCATCCTCAAACCCACCTCTCCTCCACTGCCTACTTTGCGATCAGTGTTGAGCTATTTTCTCAATATAAGCCATAGAACTTACTGCCCCCCGCCCCATTTCTGGTTATAATGGCAGAATGTGATTCAGCCAACTCACTGTTAACATAAGACCACTACAGTGGCCATCTAATAGTCTACAGTTGAAAAAATTAATATTCACTTGAAGCAAAAAAAAAAAAACTGTATTGTGTTCTATACAACTATTCACTTCAGTTTACCTAACAGAACAAGAGGCTCCATCCTCTCACAACTATCATCATATGTCTTTTCCCACCTCTTTAAGAACCTGAGAAGAGCCATGTTGAATCACACCAAAGGCCTGTCTCAGCTACCATTCAGTTCACAGTAGCCAACCAACTGCCTGCAGAAAGCCCACTAGCAGGACATGAGGGCAATCTAGTTCATGTTCCCAGCCAACTGGTATACAGAGGCATACTGCCTCCGGTACTGCAAGTAATATACACATAATCATGATTACAGTAGCCACTGATACCCTTATCCTCCATTAATTTGTTTAATCCTCTTTTCAAGAAGTACTTCCTTTTACTTGTCCTGAATCTCCTGCCAATGGGCTTCATGGGATGACCCAGGGTTCTACTATTATGAGTATCCACTTTCTCCACCCCATTCATAATTTTGTAAACCTCTGTCATGCCTCCCCTCATTCACCTTTTTCCTAAGCTAAAATGTCACAGACATTGTAACCTTTCCCTCATAGGGATGTTGCTCCAGCCCCTTAATCATTTTGGTTGTCCTTTTCTGCATCTTTCCCAACTCTGCAATATCCTGTTTGATGTGACCAGACTGTACACAGTATTCCAAAGGTGGCCATACCATAGACTTGTATAAGAATATTAGAAGTGTCTTTTTTTTTTTCAATTCAAGGTGTCTGATGCCACCATCTGCCTGATTTTGTGGGATGAGTTCCAGTTGGTACAGCCTGATGATTGTGGGTCCACTGAAAATACACAAACCACATAACCCAGGGTGCCTCATTGCCTCCAGTATCAACACTGTAACAGTAGGGATGTCTGGTTATGTAGACTCTATTCTTAGGCCCTATGCAATTAACACCCCCAGCTATGTACGTGACACCACAGACTTCCTACGGAAACTACAGTCTATTGACCATCTACCCGAGAACACCATCCTGGCAACCATGGATGCAGAGGCTCTTTACACTAACATATCCCACACAGATGGGCTATAAGCCATCAGGAATACCATCACTGATGTCACAACTGCACATTTGGCCGCCAAAATAAGCCTTTGTACTCAAACACAACTATTTCAGATTTGGGGATAACCTATATCTACAGATCAATGGAACTGCTATGGGCACTTGAATGGCACCACAATACGCCAATGTATTTATGGCAGATCTAGAGCAACGCTTCCTGAGCACATGCTCCAAAAGACCACTCCTCTACCTAAGATTCATTGATGTCATCTTTCTCATCTGGACACATGGGAAGGAGGCCCTAGAGGAATTCCACCAAGAATTCAATAACTTTCACCCCATCATCAGCCTGAGCATAGACCAAATTGTTGTACAATTTATTATGCATTTGTTGAACAAAGCTGTACAGACAGATAATGTACATGTATAATAATGGAAATGAAATAAAGAACAGTTAAAATCTAAAAGAAAGAAGGAGACATTTCCCAATACAAAACTTTGATTTAAATAACAATTATTATAAAACTCAACAGGATCATTGTTTCATCTACCCCACTTTGAGCTAGTTTGCTCATCGGGATATCATGGGGCACTTTATCGAAAGCTTTGCTGATGTCGAGGTATATTAGATCTGTTGTCCTGGGGGACAGCATACCTGGCGAGCCCATGGGTCTTCGCAACACACTTGGGTTTCGATCGCACACAGCAAGGAGTCTCCCACTACTATTACTCTTCTCTTGTTGTAGGCCTTGGTTTCATTGTCTCAGCTTGACTGACCTTCAGCCTCTTGCTCACTCTCTTGCAGGTTCCTGACTGTTAGAGCAATGTGACAATGAAACCAATTACCTAGGGAGGTGGTGGGCTCTCCCACGCTGGAGGCATTCAAGACTAGGCTGGACAGCCATCTCAGGGATGCTCTGACTTGGATTCCTGCACTGAGCAGGGGGTTGGACGTGACGGTCTTGTAGGCCCCTTCCAAACCTACTATTCTATGATTCTATGATTCCAAGATGCCGCTGCTCTCCTGCTGCTATCTCACAACTTCCCCTCCCTCTTCCCATGTCATCTGAGAATGGAGAAAACCAGGCATTTTCTGTGCTTGCGATTAAAATCGCCATTTCCTTGCAGTATATTTCCCCTTTAGCGCTGTTTCCCACTTTGTGTAGGCGTGTATCCTGGGGAGTGTTGTTGGGCAGTGTTGAATAACATTGTTATGACAACAGATCGGTGGGAGGGGGTAGCAGGTCACTGACCACGCTTCCAGTTACCATTTCTGCCTTTCTCCCATTCCACTATGGGCGTTTGAACTGTAAAGTGGTTAACCATCCCAAATGCTTCTCTGAGATCCCCCTGAACACAGCAATGCTTACTTCTGAGTAAACTCATTGGCTGTAAGGCTTTCCTCTCCTGGGAGTAAGTGCCATTGAAATCTGCGTGGCTTGCTTCTGAGTAGGCATGCATAGGAGTGCATTGTAAGTCTACTTAGAGTAGCAGTCTGAAGGTCTCCCATCCCCTTCAGTGCATTTACTTGGAACCTCCCCCTCCCACTGACTTCACTGACTGCTCCTTCTCCCTTTTGCTCACCAGTTTGATGGGCTTTTTCCCTTCTACAGTGGATGGGGGAGTCTCCCTTCTCAGCCACACAGGAGAAAGGCTTGACAGTTAGGATTTCAATGGATATTAAAAGTGTCTTTTCTCCTCCCCTAAGTAAATTCATCATGAAGAGCTTGGAATGGTCATTTTTAATGGTTTCGTCGTTGTGTGTGGAGTTGTTTTAGATAAGGCAGTAATGCTGAGGTGGTTTTCATAGTACTCCCTCCCGCCTAGCCAGCATCTCTTCTCCTAGCCCACCTTGCAGGGTCGTTCGGAAGCCAGAATAAAGGGGAAGAGCAACAACAGTGGGGGGAGGGGGGAAGCAAGCGGCGTCTAATGAAGAAAGTGTCCCTGTGAAGTGGTCACCTGGGGAGGGGGGGGGCTGCTAGGGATAGTTTGATGCATTGACTGCATACAAGTTCGTTTGTGGATTTCTTACTTCTGTAGTTGGGAACCCGGAAATCAGTATACCCTTCAAACGCAGTAGTGCAAGCCATATACTGCATTTAATTCCATCACACACTGACACATTTAGCAGAGAAGGACTAGCAGTGCCAGCAACCTCAGGGTAAGCCACCGAGAAGACTCTCTCTCCCTTGCCACAAAGTCAGAGGAAGGAGGGAACCAGCTCCCATAGCCCCCTATCCAGGCCACTAGAAGGGTTTCCGACTTCCCTCCTGCTGTGGAGGAGTAGAGAGATGGGTGGAGCCATCAATCATGCTACAGAAACCAATGATCAGGGGAGGGGAGGGCACATGGGGCCAGCAGCAGTCCCCTTCTGTCCTGATTGTTCCGTGCAGCTCCAGCCAGCCATGAAAAGGTATAGAGCGGAGGGACGCCCTATAAGAGATGCCTGTATACAGGGCCAGTCTAAATCCTGGAAAGGATCCGGAATCAAAAGGACCCGTTTGTACTGGGATAAAATGCCAGGTGTGAAGATAGCCCAGGCCATAAAGCAATGGCAGCAGGAGAGAGAAACCAGCTGACCATCAGACTCATTGTGAGAGCTTTATTACAGCCTTGTTTTCAATAATCCCAGAAATCAACTTCATTTTTGATTTGGGTTTGTTTAGAGCAGGGTTGCTGAACCTCTTTTAGCTCAAGGAGTGAATTCCATTTTGGAGAAGCTCTTGGAAGCTGCATTCCAGCAGCGGTTGGAACCAAATGCAAAAGAGTCAGGGCCCCAAATATAAAAAAAAATCCAGCCAGAATATTTTAGATGGTACCTGTGTGTAGAATTAATCATTCAGGTTAATCTCACAGTTACTAGTTATTTATGAACATTCTCTAACATCACTTGCAGACAAAGTATATTGAATGAACAATGTACAAAATTCCTTTCTTCTGCTGCTGATTACTGCACATTCTCCAAGATTCCTTGAAAGCCACACTTATTGCATGGGCAAATCACAAAATTATGATGAGATTATGATGAAGTATGCACATTCTCCGGTATTCCTGGGAGACTATTCATATTGCCCAGATAATGTACAAAATACTGTTGAGATTTCAACAGTCTTTGAGGCTTGTGCATATATTGTGTATTTTGTACAATTTTGTGCAATATGCATATTGCCCAGAGAGTATATACAATGCCATTGAGATATGGACATTCCCTAAAGCCTGTTGGAGATTATGCACAATTCCCTCTTCATGAACAGAATGAAGAGGGAATTCTCAATGAAGCATGGTGAATGTGCACAATGGCTGATTGTAATGCACATTAACTGTTCAACTCACAATACCCCTAACATATATAACATACAGGCTGGAATCCTATTGAACTCAATGGGTGTTACTTTTGAGTAGATCTGTCTAAGATTACACTAGCAGTTTTAGATCAAGGGTTTAAAACACACACACACGGCAATCTTCTGTTAATCTAAATAATTTGTCTTTTCCTGTGTTTTAAAAATGCAACTGTTGATTTATATATATTTATATATCTGAGGAATGATTTGTCATTTCAGAGGCTTCATGGTGAGTTACCTCTTAGCCCTGAAGAGCTGGAGAAAGTATTTGATAGTCTGGATGCAGATGGCAATGGTTTACTTACGCCAGAGGAATTCACCACAGGATTTGGTGAGTACTAAAATGGAAATACTGCTTTGGAAACCTTTCAGCTGTTATTTCTTATGCTATAGACCAGTTCACACATTCATGTACATTGCCTGATTACTCATCACTTGATCTCAACACTTGAGGTAGAGAAGTGATGAAGTAGCAGAGAGAGAGGGAGAGAGAACTATGCAATCCTGCATTGCTTACGAACTCTGCCCACTTTGACTCTGGCTCTTAAGCAGAATTTTTTAAATCATTGAATCTCCATGATTTTTAACAAGGAAAA
Organism: Heloderma suspectum; assembly: GCF_057233095.1. NCBI lineage: Eukaryota > Metazoa > Chordata > Lepidosauria > Squamata > Helodermatidae > Heloderma > Heloderma suspectum. Next base: position 124,590,272 of record NC_139462.1, on the reverse strand, counting down.
TTATTACAGTGTACTGAAAACAAACAAACAAACAAACCGTAAACTAAAACACACACACACAAACAAGTCTTTAATAGAGTACATGTATACAAACAAATAGATATGGCTGTGTATGCTCAGAAAAGGTTATTTCTGCACAGGATTCCAGCATAGTTTTTTTCCCCTTTCCCTTCCTCTCTTAATCAGTGACCTGTCAGGCAGAATTACTCCCTCAGCCCTCAAAATTACCTCACTCTTGTCTCAGTTGACAGTTTCCTGATAACTGTCCTGTCAAAATGCTGACCAGAGAACTGCTCCGGGCTTTCTAAAATCCCAGGGAAAGTTTCCGTGGATAGAGGAGGGTCTCCTTTGCAGGCAGTCACCCTCCACATGTAGAGGACAACAGAAACAATGAGGGGGGGAAGGGAGCTAGTGGACTCATTTTCCCTCCCCCTCCTTGCATGTAGCGCTTACACGTGAGCAGAATGGCTGAAAGGGGCTAGATTCTCACAACCTTCTTAATGAGCACACCTGGAGCGCGAATGCATGTTCAGTGTAATGTGTGAATACGCCTAGTGTGACATGACCCTGCACAGCCTTTTCTCACCGCACAGAGAAGAACAGCAACACTTGTTTCCTTTATTTACTGTAATGACTTCATAAATCAGTTGTGTGCCTGTATAATCAGGGCTGAAGGCACGTCTGTGTTAGTAACCTCTACTAAGCCTGGTGGGTTCCAGCAATCACACTGACACATAGTTACAAACAACAGGTGATTTTATGAGTTAGGTAAACAGGGAAGGTTTTTGGCCACTTAGAAGGTGGTCCACACAAAAGAACTGGATCAAAAATGTAGCAGTTTGCCATTTGAGCAGGAGGCCTGCACAGTTTTAACAATGCATTCGGCTTTCCTGTTCCAGGGCTTTTCCCCAAGGGTCCCAGGCTTCCGTTTGTTCCAAACGGACCAAAAAGATCTCCTCCACCCTTGAGTCCCCACTGGTGCTTCACCAGCCCTCCCTGGCCTGCTCCCAGGCAGCAGCCCTTCCTCTCCGTGTGTCTCTCTGCCGCTTCTGGCCATCCTCCCTCACCCGCAGAGACACACGGGTCACAGCAGGGGCTTTTGGGAAATGTTCTGAGAAGTTCTAGGACTCCACAGGCCAATTACGCTACTATATGGAGGAGATCAGGAGGCTGGGGGCTGCATTTCTGCTTTCAGAAAGGTGATACTGATCCTTCTGTTTTCTCCCACCTGTGCATTCTGCATTCCACATTCCCCCTCCTGCCCTGACCAAATTCCCGGAAGGTCAAACTACACGTTCATGTTACTTTAATGATGTAGCTTTTTTTTTCTTTTTTACTCAATCAAAAATAAGCGCATGGGACCTAATATGGATAAGGGCTCTAGAGTGGTGAGTATAGGGCTTTAACTAAGGATGGACGAAAGCCCCTTACCTGGTCCTGTAGCTTTATTCGGGGGGGGGAGGTGCTTTGGTTCTCCCCCCGAAATTCTGGCCGTGGGGGAGGCGCCCCATCCCTCCCCATCGAAATTCTGGCCAGGGGGGAGTGCCCCGTCTCCCCAGCTGCGAAAGAAAAAGTAAAGTGTAAAAAAAAAAAAAAACATGATAGGCTACGTAAAGATTTACGTAGCCTATCACGGCTAGATTTTCAAAGTCAACCGTGATAGGCTACATAAATCTACGTAGCCTATGATGGCTGACTAAAAAAAAAAAAAAAAGCGCGTACGCAAATGGCGGCGCCCATGGGTGCCGCCATTTGCATTCCTTATTTGGGCACGGATAGGCTACGTAAATCGTTATATATCTTTCAAGGCTGTATATCTTTTATAAGGCTGTATATCTTTCAAGGCTGTATAGAAGGGGGCGTGGCTGTGAGGGGGCATGGCTGTGGCTGTCACGAAGGGACCCCGCACTTCTGAATTTCTGAAGGGACCACCCACTACTGGGTGGATTGCGTATGTTCTGTCCTAATTCTGGGGGAGAGGCTGCTCTAGATTGGCCTTCCCCAACTGTGCTGCCTGGCAATGGGGAGAGTTGCAGTCCCACACATCTGGAGTGCACCAGATTGGGGAAAGTCACCATGGTTGCCATAATCCCTGCAGGTGACAGAGCACGTGTGCTGGAGTGGCCTATCCTGAATGTGTACACTTAGACCACAACCCTATGTAGGGATGGCAGAGAATTGCGCCACGGATCTCGGTGAGATCCCCCGAAATCTGTGGCGGAACGGCCTGCCGCCCCCCCACGGATCCCCCCCGGGACGAGACTTACTTGGGGCGGATCTTCCAGGCGGCGGCGGCGGCTTTGGCGGTGGCTGGTCTTCTGACCAGCTGTCGCCGCTGCCATTTGCAATTTTTTTTTTTTTTTTTACAGAGATAGGCTGATAGGCTACGTAAGTTTTTACGCAGCCTAAAACGTCTGGGTAAAAAAAAAAAAAAAGGGCATACGCAAATGGCGGCTATGGCCGCCGCAATTTGCATTCCTTATTTTGGGCCGTCTTAGTCTACGTAAATATTTACGTAGACTAAGATGGCAAAAATAAAGGGAATGCAAATAGCGTCCGCTACTTGCGTTCCCCTTATTTTCGCCGTCTTAGTCTACGTAAATATTTACGTAGATTAAGACGGCAAAAATAAGGAACACAAATGGCGGTGGCCATAGCGCCATGGCGTACCATGGCGTGCCATGGCGTACGCCATTTGTGTATGCGGGTTGTTTTCTTTTTCCCCCCAGAGCCCTCCGTGGCCGGAAATCCGGCTGCGGACGGCTCTGGCCTGGCTGGGCCTGGCCGGCTGCTCCACAGAGCTGCCGTGGAGCACAGCCGGCCGCAGAGGATTCTGGGGGGAGGGACAGAACGCCTCCCCCCTCCCATCAACATAATCCGCGAAAGGTAAGTGACTTTCGTACATCCCTAATCCTATGTATACCTGGCAGGGACTAAGCCTCGTTGACCTTAACGGGCCTTGCTTCTGAGTAGATATGTATATAATTCTACTGCTAATGAACTTCTGCGGAGGACTGGGAAAATATATATGTTCATGTAATAAATGATTGTGTATGAAGCAGCCCCTATTCAAGGGCTGCATTAACGCGTATGGGATTTCTGAATTAGAGCATTTAAGTTGAATTTAATGAAGTTTAAACCTGCGTACTAAATACAAAATTCATGTACCGAAGTATTTTAGTTTATCTAAAAAAATGTATCATGTTTAACTTAGAATGACATCATGGCTTCCTTCATCAAGGGAGCTACTTACACATCACCAAAATACAGGGAATGCATCACCCCACCCACCCCACCCCAAATCAATGTTGTTGTAGCATGTTATGGGGAACACAAAAAATATTTTTCACCATTAATTTTTAAATGATCTTTACACATGAGAGTATTAAGTGCTGTCTGCCTTTGATCACATAGGGCTGAGCACTAAAGAAGAAACCTCCAATTTTTTGAGTGCTGAATATTTTATTATAAGATTTTTATATAAATCTTTTGAAATTTGCAGGCCAGTTTTTGTTTGGGAGGAAGGAATCTCCTTCTGAGATACCAAGGTGTGAAACTGAAAATATGTATCGGCCTAAATGGAAAGAAAGCAACATGAAAAGCGATGAGGAAGAAGATCAGTTCTTAAATCTTATGGAGAGGCTTGGAGCTAACAATTTCTTAGAAGAGTAAGTACTACCACCAAAACATCAGAGAAGTATGAAACACTTTCAGGATTATACCTTTTCAGCCTGCAGGTATGGTATCAAACATCCGAATGGTCCCCCATTTAAAAATTGTACAAATATATTCACATGTGCAAGATAACGAATTAGGTCCATTACATGGCCATTATGGAGGTGAAGGGAGCCAAGGAAAGAAAGCTGCTCTACAGGGTGTTTACCAATATTTCCAAGATGAAGGAAATCATTTTCGAACATGGAGATGATTTTCCTGACAAGTCATCGACTTGATTGCACCTGAGTGCCCTCTCCAGCACTGTAGAGTCCATTCCACTCCTTGGTATACTGGGGAGCTGCAGTCAGTGAAACAGGCTGGACATCAGCGAGAGTACAAATGGCGTAAGACTAGAAGCAAAGATGACCGAGCACACTCTAGAGCACATAATCGTGCCTATTGCGTGCCAGTGTGGGCGTAAAGAAGGCTTATTTTGCTGCATCCATTAAGCCCTCGATTAGCTGTCCAGCGGAACTTTTCCTGGTGGTCCAGGCGCTATTAACATCATGCCGAGCAAATGCAGCCCTGGCCCCATTGAGGAACCGCTGTGACCTTTTTCCATTGCACTTTGAGGACAAAATTGCTTGTCTCCACAGTGAATTTGACACTGTTGTTAGCGCAGTTCCAGTTGAGGTGTCTGATGCCACCATCTGCCTGATTTTGTGGGATCAGTTCCAGTTACTGCAGCCTGATGATGTGGACAAGGTGCTTGCAGCAATGCAACCGACCACATGCCCCCTTGATCCCTGCCCCCTTGGCTAATAAAAGCTAGCCGAGGGGGTATGACTGGGTGGGTCGAGGCTGGGGTGAATGCTTCTCTATGGGAAGGGGTGGCCCCTGCTGTCCTTAAGGAGACAGTAGTGTGACCACTCCTGAAGAAGCCCTCTCTGGAACCAACACTGTTAGACAACTACCACCCAGTCGCAAATACCCCATTGTTAGGGAAGGTACTAGAGAGGGTGGTGGCAGAGCAACTGCAGGCACTCTTAGAGGATATTGATTATCTAGACCCATTCCAGTCTGGGTTTCGATCTGGTTATGGGACTGAATCAGCCTTGGTCACCCTGATGGATGACCTTTATCAAGAGAGGGGCAGGGGTAGTGCAACCCTGTTAATTCTGCTCAACCTCTCATCAGCTTTTGATACCATCGACCATGGTATTCTCCTGGATCGACTCTGTGGGATGGGCCTTGGAGGCAGTATGTTGCATTGGTTCTGGTCCTATCTATGGGGCCAATGTCAGAGAGTAACATTGGGTGACTATTCTTCAGCCCCTTGGCAATCGAACTACGGGGTGCCGCAGGGTCCCCAATGTTGTTTAACATCTATATAAAGCTGCTGGGAGTGGTCATTAGGGGATTTGGAACTAAATGCCATCAGTATTCTAATGACAAGTAGTTCTATCTCCCTGTGATATCTGAATCAGGAGAGGCTGTGCAAGTCCTGGATCAGTGCCTAGACTCAGTAATGGTCCAGATGAGGGCCAATAAACTGAAGCTGAATCCTGGCAAGACAGAAGCCCTGTGGGTGAGTGGTTGCCGGGTCCAGCTTGATCTTGAATGCCTCCAGTGTGGGAGAGCCCACCACCTCCCTAGGTCATTGGTTCCATTGTCGTATTGCTCTAACAGTCAGGATGTTTCTCCTGATGTTCAGCTGGAATCTGGCTTCCTGTCACTTGAGCCCATTCTTCCGTGTCCTACATTCTGGCATGATCAAGAAGAGATCCTGGCCTTCCTCTCTGTGACAACCTTTCATGTACTTGAAAAGCGCTATCCTATCTCCCCTCAGTCTTCTCTTCTCAAGGCTAAACATGCCCAGTTCTTTCAGTCTCCCTGCACAGGGCTTTGTTTCCAGTCCCCTGATCATCTTTGTTGCCCTCCTCTGAACCCTCTCCAGTTTCTTTGCATCCTTCTTAAAATGTGGTGCCCAGAAATGGACACAGTACTCCAGATGAGGCCTAACCAGTGCTGAGTAGAGGGGAACTAGTACTTCCCGAGATTTGGAAGCGATGCTTCTATGAATGCAGCCCAAAATAGCATTTGCCTTTTTTGCAGCCACATCACATTGTTGGCTCATATTCAGCTTGTGATCGGCAACAATTCCCAGATCCTTCTCGCTTGTTGTGTTGTTGAGCCACGTATCCCCCATCTTGTAACTGTGCATTTGGTTACGGATGGCAGAGAATTCCGCCACAGATCTCGGTGAGGCCGAATGCCAGTGCATTCGGCCCCCTGAACTCCGTGGCGGAACGGCCTGCCCCCCCCGCCCCCCCGCGGATCCCCCCCGGGACGAGACTTATCTGGGGCGGATCTTCCGGGCGGCGGTGGCTCCGGCGGCGGCGGCGGTGGCCGGTCTTCTGACTGGCTGCCTCGGCCGCCATTTCCAATGTTAAAAAAAAAAAAGACGTGATAGGCTATGTAAAGATTTACGTAGCCTATCATGGGTAGGTTAAAAAAAAACAACGACGACGTGATAGGCTACGTAAAGATTTTCGTAGCCTATCACGTCTGACTTAAAAAGAACAACAACGCACGTACACAAATGGCGGCGGCTACGGCCGCCGCCATTTGCGTTCCTTATTTTGGCCCGTCTTAGTCTACGTAAATATTTACGTAGACTAAGACGGGCCAACATAAGGAACGCAAATGGCGGTGGCCGTAGCCGCCGCCATTTGTGTACGCGCGTTTTTGTTTTGTTTTTAAAGTCAGATGTGATAGGCTACGTAAAGATTTACATAGCCTATCACGGCTGACTACAGGGACGCAAACGGCAGTGGCTATGGCTGCCGCCATTTGCGTCCCTGCTAGCCAGCGGCCAGATGTCCGGCTGCTGGCGGAGCCAGCCGGCGGCTCCACGGAATCCCCGTGGAGCGGAGCTGGCCAGCGAGGATTCCGGGGGGCAGATGGAGCGCCTCCCCCTCCCCCCAGCGGAACCCGGCAGAGCGAGGTAAGGCCAATTTCATACATCCCTAAATTTGGTTTCTTTTTCCTAGGTGCAGAACTTGGCATTTATCCCTATTAAATGTCATTCTGTTGTTTTCTGCCCAGTGCTCCAGTCTATCCAGATCACTTTGAATTTTGTTTCTGTCTTCCAAAGAGAAGATCCCATTGATAAGCACTATTTGAGTCCGATTCTATAGCCAGCTGTGGATCCACCGGATTGTTTCATCACTTTGATCTAGTTTGCTCATCAGGAGATCATGGGGCACTTTGTTGAAAGTTTTGCTGAAGTCAAGGTATATTATGCCTACAGCATTCCCATAGTCCACAAGGGAGGTTACTTGATGAAAAAATGAGATCAGATTCGTCTGGCAGGATTTGTTCTTGACAAATCCATGTTGGCTTCGAGTAATCACGGCATTGTTTTCAAGGCGCTTCCAGATGGATTGCTTTATCATCGGCTCCAGAATTTTCCCAGGGATTGATGTCAGACTGACCAGTCTGTAGTTCCCAGTTTCCTCCGTTTTACCCTTTTTGAAGATAAGTACAACGTTAGCCCTCCTCTGGCACTTCATCCGTCCTCCATTACTGATCAAAGATAATAGGCAGTGGTTCTGAGAGTTCTTCTGCCAGTTCCTTTATTACTCTAGGGTGCAGTTCATCTGGCCCTGGAGATTTGAACTCATTCAGAGTAACTAGGTTTTCCTTTTCCATATGCCCATTGATCTCAAGCTGCAATCCAGCCTGTACTTTGCCTTTGCCAAGGGGCTCATAGACCCTCTTTTGGGAGAAGACTGAGCCAAGCTTCCAAGTGAAACTCCAAACTTCACTTGGCATATTATATATTTCTTTCAAATTTTGGTGAAAACTACTGATTCAGGCTTGTTAAGGAGGTATGCCTTTCTGATGAAGTTCTGAGCAACAGTTCAAAAGTTATTAAGGTTTTTCTGCCCCATGAAAGCCTATGGGAGTAACTGCTAGCAAAGTTATGTCAGACATGCTCAGTTTCACGCTGAAGTAGGGATGTACGAAACTCACCTTTTAACGAAATTGATTTGAGGTGGGGGGGCACCCCGTCCCTCCCCCCTGAAATTCTGGCCGGGGGGGGAGGCACTAAGTCCCTCCCCCCCCGAATCCTGGCCAGCCGGGTCCGCAAATGGCGGCGGCCGTAGCCGCCGCCGTTTGCGTCCCTGCAGTCAGCCGTGATAGTCTACGTAAATGTTTACGTAGCATACCATGGCTGATTTAAAAGAAAAAAAAAACACGCGCGTATGCAAATGGCGGCGCCCATAGGCGTTCCCCTATTTGCGTTCCCCTTATTTTCGCCGTCTTAGTCTACGTAAATGTTTACGTAGACTAAGACGTGTCAAAATAAGGAACGCAAATGGCGGCACCCATGGGCGCTGCCATTTGCATATGCGCGTGTGTGTTTTTTCTCTTTTAAATCAGCTGTGATAGGCTATGTAAACATTTACGTAGCCTATCACGGTATTTTTTAACAATCTAGCGCTGATGGGTTTTTTTCATGTTTTGTTGTTGTTGTTTTACTGGAAATGGCAGTGGTGGCAGCCGGTCGGAAGACCGACCGCTGCTGCCGCTGCCGCCGAACCGCCGCTGAACCGCCACCAGAGCCTCCGCCGCCAGGAAGATTCGCCCAAGCTAGATCCCGTCCTGGGGGGGTAGGGGGCAGACCGTTTCGCCACCGATTTCGGGGGGCCGAATGCCAGCGCATTCGGCCTCCCCGAGATTCGTGGCGAAATTCTCTGACATCCCTACTCTGAAGCTAGAAAGCTGCCAGTAGTTCAGTGTTTTCAAAGGAATCCCAGTGTTCCTGTCAGTGAGGAAGGGTAGCAGGAAACTGGCAACTGAGATAAGAGTTACGTAATGTTGAAGGCTGAGGGAATCCCTCTGCCTGACACATAGACAACTGGTGAAGAAGGGATAGGGCTGGAAAGGGTATACTGGAATCCTGTGCAGATCTGTTCAGAAGTAAGCCTTTCTGTACATCGAGGGAAATATCTATTCAGTGGCACAGGCATCCAGCTAATGATGTGTGTGTGCATATTTCAGAATCATTCCATAAGTTGGAAATACTGCAGGGGTATTGCATCAGTATTGTGCCAGTGCTAATACTTGTAAGGATCTGGGGTAAAATGCAGGAAATGGACTCTGGGGAATGAAGAGTTAATACTCATAAGAGGGGCTACTGCCACTTCAAGGCAATGTGGGAAGAAGAACCCTTTGTTGCTCATGGCTGTTACTGTTAAGATGGCTGATAGTCAAGAGGCTCTAGGCCTCCATTGTACGATACCCCCAAAAATAGTTGGAGGGAGCAATCCGATCTGGGTCGATGGTCTCATCCAAGCCTGGGGGCAACCACTTATCCAATGCAGGGCGGGAGGAGTGGTGAGGAGCGGCTCTCCTCCTTGCTCCCCTGGCCTGGCTTTCGTGGCTAGACAGTTGATTTCTGCTGTCTAGCCGCAGGACCTTGGAGTGTGGGAAGCAGCTGGACGACACATAGGATGTGTTGTACCAGTATTTCTGACTTCCCTGCCCCAGCCCAACCCCCGGGAACCCCCCATTTTCACTGCTCCATGCTGCCCTTCTGAGTGCAGAGCACAGGGCCTTTCTGTGCTGCCTACGAGGTGGCGCGGGAGGGGGTGGAGGTCGGTTCTCAGGGAACTGACCTCGGAGCGCAGGCTCTGAGGTCGGTTCCTCGAAACCAACCTATCCTTTGGCCATCTCACCACTGACTAGCGGCCATAGGATTGCACCCTAAGGGCACAATCCTATCAGGGTAGTCAGCTGCCTCGAGAGTCGGAGGTGACCAACTATCCTATGCAGGGCAGGCGGATCATGGAGGGGATCCTCTCCTCTGCGCTCTCCCCACCCTGCTTTTGTGGCAAGATGGCCAATTTTGGCTTTCTAGCCAGGGCATTTTGGAGCGGGGGAAGGGGGCTGTGCAGCACATAGGAAGCTTCATAATTAAGCTTCTGAGGTCTCCTCCCCTCCCAGCCCCTGGGAACGCCCCCTTTTCAGTCTCTCCATGCTTCCGAGCACTGAGACCAGTGAGAACTGCAGTGCCTACAAGGGGGCAGGGAGTGTGGTTTCTGGGAACCAAGATCAGAGCGCTGACTCTGAGCTCGGTTCCCAGAAACTGAAAAATCCTCTGGCTGTCTAGACAGTGTCTAGTGGCCATGGGATTGCTTTCCTCGTTAATTCCTTTGACACGGTGTGTATTCTGAGTGGAAGCCAGAGAATCATAGAATCATAGAATAGTAGGGTTGGAAGGGGCCTACAAGACCATCAAGTCCAACCCCCTGCTCAATGAAGGAATCCAAGTCAGAGCATCCCTGACAGATGGCTGTCCAGCCTCGTCTTGAATGCCTCCAGTGTGGGAGAGCCCACCACCTCCCTAGGTCATTGGTTCCATTGTCGTATTGCTCTAACAGTCAGGACGTTTTTCCTGATGTTCAGCCAGAATCTGGCTTCCTGTCACTTGAGCCCATTCTTCTGTGTCCTGCATTCTGGGATGATCGAGAAGAGATCCTGGCCTTCTTCTCTGTGACAACCTTTCAAGTACTTGAAGAGCGCTATCATCTCTCCCCTCAGTCTTCTCTTCTCAAGGCTAAACATGCCCAGTTCTTTCAGTCTCTCTTCATAGGGCTTTGTTTCCAGTCCCCTGATCATCTTTGTTGCCCTCCTCTGAACCCTCCCCAGTTTGTCTGCATCCTTCCTAAAATGTGGTGCCCAGAACTGGACACAGTACTCCAGATGAGGCCTAACCAGTGCTGAGTAGAGGGGAACTAGTACTTCCCGGGATTTGGAAGCGATGCTTCTATTAATGCAGCCCAAAATAACATTTGCCTTTTTTGCAGCCACATCACGTTGTTGGCTCATATTCAGCTTGTGATCGACAACAATTCCAAGATCTTTCTCACTTGTCATGTTGTTGAGCCACGTATCCCCCATCTTGCAACTGTGCATTTGTTTTCTTTTTCCTAGGTGCAGAACTTGGCATTGATCCCTATTAAATATCATTCTGTTGTTTTCTGCCCAGCGCTCCAGTCTATCAAGATCACTTTGAATTCTGTTTCTGTCTTCCAAAGTATTAGCTATCCCGCCCAATTTTGTGTCATCTGCAAATTTGATCAGCATTCTGTGCAACTCCTCATCCAAGTCATTAATAAAAATGTTGAAGAGCATTGGGCCCAGGACTGAGTCCTGCGGTACCCTGCACGTTAGCTCCCCAGTTTGAGAAGATCCCATTGATCCGCACTCTTGGAGTCCGATTTTGTAGCCAACTGTGGATCCACCTGATCGTTGTTTCATCTAGCCCACTTTGAGCTAGTTTGCTCATCAGGAGATCATGGGGCACTTTGTTGAAAGCTTTGCTGAAGTCGAGGTATATTATGTCTACAGGATTCCCACAGTCCACAAGGTTATCTGATCAATAAATGAGATCAGATTAGTCTGGCAGGATTTGTTCTTGACAAATCCATGTTGGATTTGAGTCATCACTGCATTGTTTTCAAGGTGCTTACAGATCGATTGCTTTATCATCTGCTCCACAATGTTCCCAGGGATTGATGTCAGACTGACCGGTCTGTAGTTCCCAGGTTCCTCCTTTTTACCCTTTTTGAAGATAGGGACAACATTAGCCCTCCTCCAGTCATCTGGCACTTCACCCGTCCTCTGTGATTTCTCAAAGAGAAAAGACAGTGGTTCTGAGAGTTCTTCTGCCAGTTCCTTTATTACTCTAGGGTGCAGTTCATCTGGCCCTGGAGATTTGAACTCATTCAAAGTCATTAGGTGTTCCTTGACCATATACGTATCATTCTCAAGCTGCAGTCTTGCTCCTTCAGCCTGTACTTTGCCTTTTCCAGGGGGTCATAGACCCTCTTTTGGGAGAAGACTGAGCCAAAGTAGGAATTGAGCACTTCTGCCTTTTCTTTGTCATCTGTTATCATTTTGCTATCCTTATTTAATAGCTGAACCTCATTCCTTTCCTCTGTCTTTTACTATGCACGTAGCTGAAGAAAGCTTTTTTGTTGCTTTTAGCATCCCTCGCTAACCTCAGCTCGTTCTCAGCTTTAACCTTCCTGACGCCATCCTTGCAATTCTGTGTTACCTGCCCGCACTCTTCCTTTGTTGCTTGTCCTTCCTTTATTTTATTATTGCATTTATATATCCCGCCTTTTTTCCTCTTGCAAGGAACCCAAGGCGGCTTACATTATCCTCCTCCTCTCCGTTGTATCCTCACAACAACAACCCTGTGAGGTGGGTTGGGCTGAGAGTCTGTGACTGGCCCAAGGTCACCCAGTGAGCTTCCATGGCCAAGTGGGGACTAGAACCCGGATCTCCCGGCTCCCAGTCCGTCACTCTCACCACTACACTACACTGGCTTCCTTCCACTTCCTATGTGTACTTTTTTGTTTTCTAAGCTTTTTGTGAAGCCACATTGGCTTCTTCTGTTGTCTTCCACCTTTTTTTTCTTGTTGGAATTGTTTGTAATTGTGCCTTGAGAATTTCCTTTTTTAAAAACTCCCACCCATCTTGGACTCCTTTTCTCGTTAGCGTCGCTTGCCATGGGACCTCACTGATCATTGTTCTGAGTTTATTAAAATCAGCTTTTCTAAAATCCAGGGTACATATTTGGCTACACTTTAGCTTTTGCTTCCTTTAGAACCATGAACTGAAGTATAACATGGTCGCTGTCCCTCAGAATTCCTGTAACTGCTACTTTACCCACGAAGTAATCTCTGTTGGTTAGGTTCAAGTTAAGGATAGCCAATCCTCTAGTTCCTTCCTCTACTTTCTGAGGAGGAAGTTATCAGCAACACAAGTCATGAATCTCTTGAAGGGGCCATGTTTTGCAGAATTTGTCTCCCAACAAATATTGGGGAAATTGAAGTCCCCCATTACTACTACATCGTGCTTCCTTGAAACAGTGGCTATTTGCTTTTCAAAAGTTTCATCCTCATCTTCTCCTTGATTGGGTGGACTGTAGTAGACTCTGACCACCATGTTCCTTTTATTCTTTGCTCCATCTTGAGCACCAACATGTGTAAACGTGGAGGGAGCATCTTGAATTTTTTAGCCTGAGTCCCATTCCACCTTATCTACAGGAAACGTGTGGGAGGGATGGGACTCTGCCTGCAGAGCTTCTGCCTCATTATGAGCTGGATACCTCACCAGATTCACCAGCTGGAGTCTAAGTCCTGACAGATTCAAGAGATTTTATCCTGGAAGTGCCTAGCAAATGCATTACAGCAGGTCTCAGAGGGGTCTACAGTGTCCTTAGGGCTGGTGTGTAATAGCCCCTGGACAACTCTGAAGAGCTCCACTAGGCGGCAGACAGAAGATTCAATAGAGGCAGCAAGATGATTTTTTTTGCTGCCCTCACTGCCCCTGAATATATTTTACCATAGGTACATACCAGCGTTCGATTGTATCCACTAGGAGTTCTTCTCCATCTGTACTCAAGCTGTCTCCCATTTTGTTTCATTGCTCCCAACTCTGGAATATACCATGGAGCAGTACAAGCTCTACTCAGGAGAGGGCGCTCAGGAGCACTCATGCCAACTGCCCGAGTCATTTCTGCATTCCACACATCAACCAGGAGAGCTCACCATATCAGCCAGAAATCTCCACAGAGTCCTCTGGAAACCATCCAGATCCATTAGCCTGGATCTGGTCCCCCATCCTTGCAGAGGGGAAAAGCTGTTTTAAGTCTAAACCTCAGCAGGCAATGATCTGACCATGACAAGGGGACTGATGCATAGTCCCCCACCTTCAGATCACCATCTCCATGTCCAGTTGAGAAAACCAAGTCTGGAGTATGCCCCGCTACATGCGTTTGGCCTATGACATGTTGGGATAGTGCCATGGTCATCATGGAGGCCATGAAACCCTGAGCCACTCCAGACAAGGTGCCCTCAGCATGAATGTTGACATCCCCCAGAACCAACAGTCTGGGGGATTGCAACAGTGCACCCGAGACCACTTCCGTCAGCTCAGATAGGGAGTCTGTTGAGCAGTGGGGTGGGTAGTACACCAGCAGGATCCCCAATCTGTCCTGCTGGTCCCACACAAGGTGCAAACATTCCAGACCAGTAGTCTACATGGCCAGGGAGCCTGTAGAGCTAGATGGAACTCCTATAGACCACAGCAACCCGCCGGCCCCGGCCTTCAGGTCTTCCCAAATGCTGATGCCCTGGTGGCAAATGCTAATATAATAATAATAATAATAATAATAATAATAATAATAATAATAGCAAATGCTATGCCCTGGTGGGCATAGCTGGGAGAGACTAACTCCTCCCTGCTCACCTACCCAGGCCTCGGTTATACATGCCTGATCAGCCACCTCATCCACTATTAAGTCATGGATAAAGGAGGTCTTATTCTGAACCAATCTGGCATTTAACAGCAGAATCAGGAGGCCCAAGGGCAGGCTGATAGGGCAACCACCACACCTATGGATGTGGGGAGGGCCGGAGCATGGCACAGCTCTTAAGTGTCTGGGCTGTGTTCCCCTGTATGTCCCGGCCTGGGCTTCCAAGATTTAGAGGTGCTGAGAAAGCGATAAGTCAGATCCAGGTTTGCTTACATTTAATGAGACATTTATTGAGTACTTACAGCGCACAGGTGTACCCAATGGTTGGATCAGACAAAAGCTCTGAACAAAGAGCTCTGCTACAAGAAGACTTTTATATCATACATGTTATTCAGGCATAGCAGTGAGGCAGTATGACAGGTGCAAGCATTAATTAGAGTTCATCTGCAACTTTCCCAGCATAACCTAACAGTGCTTAGTAACATATCTGGCAGAAGCAAGACTATCGTAATTTTCTCAGCATGGACACCTGAGTCTCAAAATAAACAGAGCTTCACTTTTCAGGCACATCCTAGGCTCTGATAAGATCAATGGTACCAGATCTCGTTAATATGGAGTGTGATGAGGTGGGCGCTACACCAGCCTTTGACTCGTCTTACAAGCCGGCAGGCCCAACTGCAAGGGATTGCAACTAATAATGAACCGAAGCAGAGAGCATTATGGATCTCTAAGCATCTGTAAAACTACTGTTAGCTTGCTTACAAGCCTGGGGCCGTACATCCCCTAACCTGGCTAGCCCTCCTCCCAATGCCATTATCTCCCTTGACCCGTAACCACACTAATTGGGGGCCCCTCAAGTACCCCAACTTGGCCATATATCTTCTCTCCCTGGCCCATAACAAGATCCTAAGATAAAAACAACCAACCACCACACGGGGAAGCCACAGACCAATCAACCCGATCCTAGGGCAAGGACACCCTTGCCCTTGTGTCCCCCCAAAACAACTCCCCCCAACGGGGCAGCCCCACCTTTGCTGACATCACTGCTGCTGGGGCACTGCCGTCCCCCATCAGAGCTGGGCAGATAAGAGGCTTCCCAGGGAGCTTGGGCCCAGCCAGCTCAAATCAGCCCTGGGGAGCTGTTTTAACCCTCTTCAGATCCAGACACTGGGGTGGCTTCTCTCTGGCAGCAACACAGTCCCAGGCAGGGCCAATAAGATGGTAAATTGGCCCACCTGCCTCTGTACAATGTCCTGGCTTATAATCCCATGTATCATAAAGGTTCACTTGTAAGAAAGCAGATTCAAATATCATAGGGATAATCTCCTACTCATCGCCCATCCCAGGGCAATTCAATTATTAAAAAGAATGTCAGTTTAAGACCAGAGATCAGGCTATCTCATGTTGGCTCAAGCTTCACAAAGCCAGGAAACTGGAAGTTAAGGCTGATGCCTTAACTGACGTGCCTTGTGATCAGTGATGATGTTATGCAATGTCCCAAAATGTGCTTGCTTACAACTTACCCTCCATGGAAAATCATCAGTCACAACAGTGCTAGGAAATACAACTACATGCAACTCATTAGCATCAGCACCACTTTGAGCATTGCTGCCTCAGAGGAGACCCCCATATCCCACTGTTTAACCATCCTGCCAGCTACTGATGTAAGCAACAATCTAGCATGGGTCAATTCACAGTAGGATTCCTCTGGCAATACAGTAAGACTCAGATGCTTCATAAGGCAATACAGGACCAGGACAACATGGGGCATCTTTGCTGGTCCGAAGCAGTCCATCCTCCCCATCTGAATTTGGGCCTGAAAGACCAAGGAAAAGCATGGGTGCATGGAAGATAAGTTGTAAGCAAGCACCATTTGTGACATTCCACAACATCACCACTGATCATGGGGCATGTCGGTACAGGCTTCAACCTTAGCTTCCAATTAAAAAATCAAATGTAGGAGAAAGCGAAGCTGACATAGTCTATCCCTATGATCCTTGCTAAACCCTTTGCTACCACTGCAGCCTGAACTCCCTAGTATGTAACAAGTGTTGTTGTTGTTTTTTATTTCCTCAGTGAGATTGATATAAAGAAACTCTGGTTACACCTGAGGAAGGATGAGCCTTATTTACTTTCCAGTTTTGAAGAATTCCTGGCAAGAGTTTTCTCTCAGCTCCAAGAAGCTGATAATGAAAAGAACGCATTGGAGTGTGCCCTGAAAACGTTAGTGCTTCTCTTATTGTAGCTTTCCTAATGGCATCCTTTTCAGTGGGTTGTGCGCTCTTCTCTTCCACTTACACCCATAAAAATTTGTTTGTTATCTATCCTTGGGCAGATAGATAATTTTCAGTTTAACACTGTCATAAGTTTCAGGGGAAAGGAGAAAGGGGGGGAGTGGGGAAGCCTCTCTTATTGGTTGAGCAGCCCCGGCCAGTCAGATGATGTTCATTCCAACCCCCACCAGGAAGTTTGTTCTGTGAAGCGATTTTTACTGGGAGCCCTGCTCACAGCAAAGCCAATTCCTTTTTAAAAATCCAGTGCTCCTCCATTAGCTTCTTCCTCCATTGTCATGGAAACACAGCCCTGGTCAAACATTTAAAGTATTAGTTTATCAGGACAGTAGCAAAGGAGAGAATAAAGCTAAAACCAGAAATAACTATCTTCTAGAAATCACTCCTAGAAGGTTAACAGATCATCACTGGGCCCGTTCACATAAAGGGCCTTCCTTCTTGTGGCCAATGCAGAGCTCAGTGGCAGACTGGCTGCCCACACACTTAACGGCTGGGGCACGGTGTTAAATGCTTGTGGGTGTTCGCTTCCTCCTGGATTCCCTGCTCCTGTTCTGAGAGGCCTGTAGTTACTAGGGATGTCAGAGGATTCCGCCACAGATCTCAGTGAGGCCAAATGCCAGTGCATTTGGCCCCCCAAAATCCATGGTGGAACGAAGCCCCCCCACCCCACCTCTCCGCAAAAGGCGCGTGAAACGGAGCACTTACCTGGTGCCATTCGCGCTGCTTTGTGAATGGCGGCCGTGTCTGCGGCCGCCATTCACTTCCCCATTTTTGCCTTGATAGGCTACATAAATACTTACATAGCCTGTCACGGCTAACGCATTTGCGTCCCTGCGGAGGCCGTGATAGGCTACATAAATATTTACATAGCCTATCACGGCAAAAAAACAGGAACACAAATGGCGGCCGCTGTAGCTGCCGCCATTTGCGTCCGCAGGCTCGGCACGCCTGTGAATGCACCCGGCTGGTGGCTCCGTGGAGTAGCCATGGAGCAGAGCCGGCTAGATTAGGATTTCAGGGGGAGGTGCGGAGCATCTCCCCCCCCCCCTGCAAATCACCCCTTCGAAAAGGTAAGTGACTTTTGTACATCCCTAGTAGTTACAGCACATGGGGAAGCTGGGCTTCATGGCTTAATTAAAGTGTCTACAACCTTTTCAGCCCTGAGGACTGCACTGGGCGTCTGCTCGGGTGCCAGGGCCTGTACATGTGTGCATGCACATGTGTGCGCACATACAGGCATATGCACACACACACTCATTTGTTTACTGAGTGACCTTATTTGTACCCCACCTTTCTACCAAAAAATGGTAGCCTCAAGGCACAATTAAGACTGATTAAAATAATAAAACAATACATTAAAATACAATAAAAACAGAACAATTACAAAAAAATAAAAATAAGAAACAGCACCCAACCCAACAGACTCACAGGCGGAAGTCCTTCTTGAATAAAGCGGTCTTTGCCTGTTGGTGGAAGGACAGCAGAGAAGGGAAGGAGTTCCATAGCCTGGGAGCGGCCACTGAGGTCACCACCCAATGTGTCTCAGAAGGCAGTGGTCTCAAAAGGAGAACCTGTCCAGAAGATCTTAAGAACTGGGCCGGCCCATATGGGAGAAGATGGTCTTCTGGGTAGCCTGTTCTGTCATGCCTCTACTGGAGGAACCTTCCTCAGAGGGGGAGCTGGAGCACGCAGAGACCCAGGGCACCCCAGTTCAGGTACTGCCACCAGACCAGCAGGAGCTTGGGCTCTTGGGGGTGATGGTTGCAGGTCCATCCCTGTCAGGAGGAGGGGATTCTGCCTCTGAAGCAGAGGCTGAACAACTGCATGGCCCCCAGGAGTCTCATCATCTCAAGTGACTGGCCAGTAGGGTCCCTGTGGGAAGGAGTGCTTGCTTGCAGAGAAGGACTTTTCAGAAGGAAGCTCCCTGTTCAGATCCCTCAGGAGCAGGGATCTGAACAGGGAGTTCTGATTACGGCAGCTCAGCTCTGGGTGGGGCTCAGCAGGCTTTTGGGTTAAGAAGCCACCCCACCGAGCACCCCTGTGGGCTAGGACAACATGGCAATCTGTGCTGCATTGTGGGTAATTACGCAAATCGCAGTCACATGTGCAGTACGTGCGTGCAGTGGAGGGGGGGAGAAGCCACGATGGCGTC
Source organism: Heloderma suspectum (assembly GCF_057233095.1). Lineage (NCBI taxonomy): Eukaryota > Metazoa > Chordata > Lepidosauria > Squamata > Helodermatidae > Heloderma > Heloderma suspectum. Next base: position 124,571,833 of record NC_139462.1, on the reverse strand, counting down.
TTTTACCCCATGAACCTAGTCAATCTGTCTCTCTGTTTCTTTAATTTCTCTCTGACACTGTTCTGAATTCAATATTAATACTTGTACTGAGGGCCAAAGTATACATTCTATGAATGGCTTAGGTGCATCTGAAGCAGCTATTTTGCTTTACTCTCGTGCAAGTATGTGCTGTCCCAATCCAGATCAGGACCATGGTGCTACAAGAGAGAAGGAGTAAATCCCCCCCACCCATTTTCATCCCAAAATTCATTTTTCATCTTTTAACACCCTCCCCATCCCTGTGGGTGATGAGTGGGTGGAGTTTCAGGGGGAAAGGCATGGGGAAGGTTTAATCCTCTCCTCCTTGAGTGCCATGGTCCTTTCCAGATGCTGCCATTGGTAGAATGTTTAGTTTGGCCCTGAGTGCCGAGAGAGAGACAGTTTGTGTCAGTGGTATTTGGAGCCAGTGGCTGGAGGCCAGCACAATCCTACCTACATAGTGCCACCAGTAAGTTCTTCTGAACTTGCTTTAAAGGGGGTGGGGAAGGCCAGGGGGAGGTTCCTTGTTGCTATGTGCTTTTCTTATCAAGGCTCTTATAGCCTCAGCTGAAACGTCATGCATTTTTATTGTCTTGGTAATTGGGCAGGGGGGGACTTTATGTTAGGGTTTCAGTAATTAATTTGAATTGCTTTGCTTGGAATGACTACTAAAAGACTATTTTTTTTACTGTTATCTGGAATATGAGGCTTGGATGAGAGTGAGAGAGCGAGAGAGAGAAATTTATCTAATGGCTAGAATAATTGCCTTGGCTGAAAAATGACACACATTTTTTAAAAAAATATTCCTTTCTGTGGGGTAACAATAATTTCAATTAAGGGCACGATCCTATGCACATTTAGACAGGGAAAAGACCTACCATTCTCAGCATGCTCCAGCCAGCTTCACATCTTCGAATCTTCAAAGATCATGCCTGAATTAGGAAAAAAAAATTGTGGAGAAGCCACGATTCTTCGAAGATAATGCCTTAATTAAAAAAAAAAAAAAAAGCTGAAGTGGGGGATAGAAGGGGGTAAAACTTAGTCTCATTTGAAGGGATGGAACAATCCCCTGCTCAATGCAGGAAGCCTGATTCCCAGGCGGTCGCCCATCCAACTACTGACCGGGCCGACATGAAGCTTCGAATCTTCGAAGATGCCAGCAGCCCCCCCTCCCCAATGCGAGTGCTGGGTGCCACCACTGGGTGCTGTCAAGAGCTGGCACAGGGAAAAGAGCATTGGCAGACACCCCCCAGCCACTTGCCCTGGCCTCCAGCGGGGGCGGGGAGAAGAGGATAGGTGCCTCCTTCTCCCCTCCACCCCCACCTGCTGCAGTGGCGGCAGCAAGGGACAAGCTGGTCGTTTTCCCCAAGGCCAGGAAAACATGCGGAAAACGAGAAGCCTCTCCTGTGCTGCATGGTGGGCGTAGAATCAGCAGAAACAGGAAGAGTTTCTGATCCTCCAATGAGAGCCGCCGTCTTTAAGAGCAGGAAAACAGCACAGTGCTCGAGTGTGAACCAAGCTCGCACATTCAATGAAGCACCGAAACAGGGAAAATGGCTGAGTGTGGATAATCACGTTTTGATGCGAGAGCGTTTAACCCGACAGGACACCAAATTGTTGCGATGGAAGGTGCACTGTAGATTGGCCCACTGTGACTTCACCATCAAGTCCACATTTTCTCCCCTATGCCTGCCCCCCTATCCTCCCCATCTGCTTTTTGTTACATCTTGCATGACAAAGAGATCTAGAGATCTCAAAAGCTTGCACATTTTTGGTTGGCCTAGTAAAGGTATTACACAGGTGTGGATTTTGGAATGATGATGGTGCCTCTGGGTATTTTCACATCTCTCCTTTTCAACTCATTGCACGGTACCAGGCTTTTGAGATGCTTGAATGGAAATAGCTCAGGAAAAGAAGGAGTGAAATGAGCTGTTGCAGTGAGCCCTGCTTCCCATCTGTCTGCTGCAGCCAATTTTACTTTAGAGATACAAAAGCTGCTACTGAAGTGAATAGCTTGCACCAAGGGGGGGGGGATTGCGAGTGGGACAATGGGGAGGGGGATTTAACACTTTACCACCATCATGGTCTTGATCCAGATCCTCCCCAGGCAGCTGCTATTGGCATTGGGAGGGAAATTCCCACTAGCAACAGCGAAAGCTTTCCTCCTGATGCAGCCATGGTGGGATTTGTGGCACAAAATGTTGGCTTTTTTGTGTGTTAACTGCAAAACTGCATTTGATGTCTCAGTACACAGTTGTGGGTGGCAACACAAAACTCTGGATTTGTGGCACAAAGCAGCACAAAACTGGCACGAAACTTTGGCAATATGTTTGAAGGAGATCATTTGTGAGGTTCATAGTTAACAGAGCAAACATTTTGTGTTGCCCTTAAAATGTGCCTAATGGATGGGTGAGACCCTAACAGGATTCTATTTAATATGGCTAAAACTGAACCCTACCTGTGGAAGGAGTTAGGCTTCAAACTTCCCCCAAGATCATCATGTAGAAACTCCAGAATAGCTGCAACTGAGGATAACAGTGGATGGAGTTATCTGTCCTGCCACCACAGGATGAAATGTGTACAAGTGTTCCAGTACACCCTATTACTAGAGTCCCTTTGGGCTGCCAAGAGTGTGTAATGCAGTCTAGAAGGAGCCTCCTAGTCCTGTCCTCTCAACTTCCACGTGAGAGTTGGAGCAGGCTGCACTTGGGGTAGAGGAAGACTGGGTGAACTGTACAATTTAGCAGGCCTGAAGTCCAATAAGAATGGCAGACAATACACATCTTGGCCACTGAAGAGCCATGGGCATGATTGCCCATTCTGCTTGGATTCTGATTAAGCTTCTGAACAGAAGTAGAAAGGAGGGGAAGGCATCCCCAAGCTCCTTTGACCAGAATCATTTGAGGGCATCAGTGCTGCATGATTATTGACTCCTAGTCCTAGAGAATAGATGCTGGTCTTTGCATTGGAAGGTGAAATCATAGAATCATAGGGTTGGAAGGGGCCTACAAGACCATTGAGTCCACTCCCCTGCTCAGTGCAGGAAGCCTGATTCCCAGGCAGTCTCCCATCCAAGAACTAACCAGAGCTGACCCTGCTTAGCTTCTGAGTTCAGACGAGATCAAATGTCTCAGTGCGTAGGGCTGAAAAGACATCCCATGCCAGAGTGCTGACTCGTTGAAAAATCTGAGTATAAGCCAACACATGCAGAGCCTATTATCTGAGGTTAAAATGCTGTCTGCTCAGCCAGTTGGCTTGGAAGTTGTCCTCTTCCCTGATACTCAGGGCCTTAACATATGAGATTTGCTGTACTGTCCACCTGAAGAACAGTGTAGCCTTTTTGCAAAGTTCTAGTGACCTGGCACCACCCTGCTCCCTGAAGTAATGACAGGACTGAGTTGCTATTGGCATGAATCGTGATATGTTTCCCCTTGAGAAATGTGTGGAAGTGACTGCATGCCAGACAGAAGGGTCTTCATGAATACAGATACCAAGATTAGTCTCAAGAGGGGAGCAAAAACCATGAGCATTGTTGCACCAGGCTCCCCATCCTGGACTGGTTGGTTCCAACAGAAGAACTCCATACTCAAAGCATTTGGACTATGGCCACCACAGAAGGAAGGCTCTCAACCAACCTTCCTTCCTTCCTTCCTTCCTTCCTTCCTTCCTTCCTTCCTTCCTTCCTTATTTATTTATTGCATTTCTATACTGCCCAATAGCTGAAGCTCTCTGAGCAGTTCACAACAATTAAATACAATTAAGCCTTAAATATCTTAGTATGCCCAGCAATCCAGAGAGAAAAAAGGAGGTGCTCCGAGAGGTCCCTCATCACCAGAATGAATATGGTATTTAGATTTCTAGTCTGCTCCAAAGAAAAAAACATTTTCTCCCACCCTGTCTCAATGATCACCACTAGATGATGTAAATAGCAGGTGGGATGAAGATGGATTAGTCTCAATTGCTGATGAAGCTCTGCTCTACAGATATACTATTGCCAGAACTATCTGTCTCTACACTTCCTTGGAAGGTATTATCCAGGTAAGGATGAGCTTGTGTGCCTCTTACCCTGAAGTCTGCAATGACCTTGGTGAAGGTTCTGGACATTGCGGCTAGCCTACAGGGTAGAGTACACTATAAATATTGTAAGTAAATCACAGGAAACTGCAGTGAGCTGATCAGAAGGGAATGTGCAGATAGACATCTGTGAGGTTGAAGGATGAAAGGAATTTGGCAGGAGCCACAGTCAGGAGAATGAAGTAAGAAACTCCACCTCCAAGTGGCAGACTCTGAGAACTCTGTTCATTCTCAAGAGGTATAGAACCACTCTGGCTTTTTTGTACCACTTGAGAACCAAAAAACCAGCAAGGGTGGAGACCTCTTTTCTTTAAGACAGTTGGGAACAGGATCTGTACCTCCAATTTGAAGCGCTTTGTAAATGGCTTCAAGCATGCATATTTTCTGGTCTGGAACTACATGGAGAAGGGAGACTTGGAATCTGACTCAAGGCATTTCTGGAATTCTAGGTAGTATTCAAAATGAATCATCTCCCAGACCCAGAGGTTCAAGGAGGTGAAGTCCAGACTGGGGCAAAGTGTTGATGCCAGCTTCCTGTCTGGATTAAAGGAGACAACCAGGATAGGGTATCCGTTTGGCCTTTTGAAACACCTTAATCTGGAAGGAGAACCAGAAAGTCTTCCAAAATGTAGGAACATAACTTTAGGATGGGCAAAAGGGCTTGATAGGTCTTTAAGTCATCTAAGTCTGCTGACAAACCTGGCAACAGGAAGAATAGCTGCCAAAGCTGCCAAATGAGAAGCCCCGAGACTTAGAGGTCCAACAGTGTGTAAGGAGTACAATTTATAATGTCCCAGTTAATTAAATCACTTTGCTCATGTTTGACAGGCCCTTACTTCCTGTCTATATCTGCCTTGAGTTCAGAGATGTGATTTGCCTTGGTATTAGGACACACAGAGTCAAATAGGCAACATAGTTACTTTATAAATAGATGCTTATATATTTAGATTAAGTTAAAGAGAACCAGTGTGGTGTAGTGGTTTGAGTGTTGGACTGGGACTTGGGAGATCCAGGTTCTAGTCCCCACTCAGCCACACTTGGCCTTCTTGGAGGAAAGATGGGATTTAAATGTAACTAATAAATAATTTACATTTATAATTTTTAAAACATTTATAAACACAAAGAAATATATTTAAGACAATATAGAAAGAAAATGGTACCTTGGTACTTGTTGACAAAGTTTAAAACAGGAAATGAAAATATAACAAAACGTAGTGCAGGCAATACCAATACAGCTTTCTGCTAGCAAAGGTTACTCCGTGCTGGGAGTGACCATGGCCATAGTAAAAAGCCTTCTTTTATACCTTATTACTATGTCAGCTACAATGCCCTTTGCCACAAATAGAAACTGTCCTGTTTTAAGCTGGCCGATTGGTTAGAGTAGGGTGGTCTGGCCTCCCAGGGAGGGGCAAAGCTAGATCCTGCCTTATATTCAGAAGCATCTACATGCCTTGAGATTGAAAGGGAAGCTCCAGTGATAGTAGGCAAAGGAGTGGAGGAACTGGCAGTATGAAGGTTTTCTCATTAGATAGTTGCAGAGTTATTTTATCAATACAGGTCTGTTGAGCTTTGGAGACAGAACAGGATTATGTGGAAACAGCAGATTCTCTCCTCTTCGTCTTAGAAAAGACAACAGGGGCATTGCTAGGTTCTTAAAAGATCTGGGGTACAGGGCCATAACAAAAATTTGCGGATATATATATATATATATATATATATCCAAGTCTACACGCACGTCTAATGTGTGTATGTGTGTGTGGTGTGTGCATGCGGTATGCTTGTGTGTGTGTATAGATTACATACATACATAAGAAGTGTGCACTGACCCCCCCCCCCCTTCAACTCAGACCCTGATTTAGTGTTTTGGAAAACATCCCGCTTCTGCTCTGGCCAATTTGTAGTCGGACCACTTCAGCTCAGCACCAAACCTGTGTCAATGTTTGGAAAAATGAAGCTAGAGTTCATGCAAAAAAACCCCAAACCCACAAATGACAAAACATGCATAAGACTGAGCTGAAAGAGTAGTCAATTCATTAGGTGGAATTGGGTAGGCACTATATTAAGCTTGCAGTACTATGCTCACAACTCAGGACTTATTTCTGAGTAAACATCCACAACATCAAAGTGCAAACCTCCCTGCAAAAGTAACTTGTGCTGGAATCCTATGCACAGTTTCTTGAAGGTAAGCCTCATTAAACATAATGGGGCTTCTGAGTAGGCATACATAGGATTGCATAAATTAGCAATATTTATCTCCCCTCCACTTAAAAAACAAATTCCAAATTCCTATTTTTTAAATTAAAGCTTTCTGTTCATAGGAACATAGGAAACTGCCTTATACTGAGTCAGACTCTGGGTCTGTCTAGCGCAGAATTGTTGACACTGTCTGGCAGCAGCAGCTCTCCAAAGTTTCAGGCAGGATTCTTTCCTAGCCATACCTGGAGATGCTGAGGACTGAACCTGGGACCTTCTGCATGCCAAGCATGTGCTCTGCCACTTAGCTACAGCCCTTCCTATTGCTGGATAATGGCAACTGACAAACAAAACAGCCCCAGATTTGTTTCTCTGTGACCATGTGAACCCACTCTTCTCAAAGGCTTGAGTGAGGAGGAGAAAAACCAACCCCCTTGTCTGTTTGTATAAAGTCAAATACAGTTCAGAACTTCTCTTGCCCGCCAAAGAGAATTCTCTTTACGAATTCCCCATGCTCTGGGTGGAATAAAGAAGAGAAAGAACAGGATAGGGGAGAGAAGAAGAAAAGAAGAATGGTGACTGGAAATGCAGTGGGGGTGGGGGGTAGAGAGAATTCCCTAAGCCAAGTGGCTTCTTTCAGAGAGGTAGTACTTCAGAAGAATTTAGGAGGTTGTGGAGGGTTTGTGAGGATTGCACATACTTAAATGAACTTTATGAGGTGAGGTGGCTGAGGGCTTTTTCTAGCTTTTTTAAAACTGTAGAACCTATTTGAAAGCCCCAGCAGTTTCTCAGTCATGACGCCACATAGTCCTAACCCTCCCTTTGGGATTATTTGAGTCCTACAGCTATTTAGGAGAAATTAAAGTGAAGGAGGAGAAAGAAATTTGTGGAGGCTGATTGGATCCTTTGCTGTACTGAAGCTACTAAACTTCTGCAGAAACCAAAGGTTCCAGTTTGGGGCAGTAAAATCAGATACCAGTATTTCACATGGAGCTCTTTCTTCCCTTCCTTCTCCCTCTTCAAAATTTCATTGCAGGCAAGTTCCCATGAGTGGGCATGACAGAGCAGAAAAGTAGGGGGAGAGAAGTTTTTTGCACCTCAAAAAAAAAAACCTATACCAGAGATTAAGGATAGTGACCTCCTAACGGTCATGTAAAACACCTTCTGATTAGGATCTCTAATCCCCTGGGTGGCTTGACAGTTTTTACTTTTTGTTTTAGACTTTGAGAAAAAGAAACTTTATGCGTGGCTAGCGCAAAAGCCACTGGACCTAGCTGTCTAAAATTTGGCAGGTTCAGTCAGCTCCATAGGGCCTGCCAGGTCTCCAAATTCCATGAATTTATGTGGAAGCACAAAAAAAATATAGCTCCTTACTTTGACAGATTTTCTTGGAAAAAGCAAATTTTCCCTGTGGCTAGCACAAAACCCACTGGACCTGCCTGAAATTTGGCATATTCACTCAGCTGCATGGGGGCTACCAAACCTCCAAATGTCATGTATTTATCATACAAACTCAAAAAGTTATGGCCATTTTTGTTTTCCAATGCAAGTCAATGGGAAAATGTAAAAAAAATGGCAATTAGGACAGCTCAAAAGATCTAGGGCACAGCTCAAAAAAAGATCTGGGCCCATGCCCAGGTGGGCCTCTTATAACGATGTCCCTGAAAGACAGCCTTTTAAAAAAGCTTTTCCCCCTTAGGATCCATGAGATCCCCTAAAACCATTGTAATACGAGTGCGGTTAGACAACAGAAAAGCACATGGGGGGTGGGGGCTTTCATTTTCCCAAGTCCTGCAGGGGGAGCACAGATCTCCGCTGCCTGCCAAGTCAAAGCAGTTAATTCCCAAATGTAGCAATGAAAAAGATAAAATTAAATTTTAAGACTTCATAATATAAGGGTGTTACTAAATCTCCACCCTTAGACTGCTCTGGTGTTACTTTTATTTTCCACTTCAGTCCTGTGTCTGCTCGTTCTTAAACAAACACCCCGCAATTTGTGTCTACAACAAGTGAGCAAACTCTGGCTTTTCTCAAACTAAGAAACTTAATACTAAACAGCCCATGAATAGCAAACACTGGGTGTCTTTAGCCCTGGGGGGTGTCTCCATGAGTGATTTACTCCAAGCTGGCTGTGTGTGGAGGTTGTTAGGGATACATGACATCGTGGCCATCCAGTAGCTGCCCCAGAGCTTATCATGGAAAAACCGGATTGCCTGAGACTGCTTAAAGTCCAATTCTTTTCCTCAAGTCAGGTTCTTGGTGGTATAGTTGTTGTGTGCCTCAACCCCTGCATTGACCTCAGGTGTGTTAGCCCTGCCCAGAGGTGTGCCTTTCACCATGACCCCGATTAAGGGGTGTTTCCTGTCCCTGTGTTTCCCAGCACAAACCAATTAGTGTCTATTCAGAAGTAACTTCCATTGTGATCAATGAGGCTTGTCGCCTGAATGCACACATCAAAATTTACAGAGATCCCCCCAATTGAAACAGCACATTTTAAAGCAGATTTAAACAGCACATTTTAAAGCATTTTAAATTCCCTTAAAGGCTGTAAAATGCTTTCTCAAAGCTGTGACTCTCCATTGTTTGGTTTATTGACATTCGGACTAATTACCTCCACCTTCGGCCACCTGAACTTGTGCAGCATTGAGTAAGAAAGGGGGCTGGTTTCCCATCCCTTTTTTCCCCATCCCTGCCTTTTGCAGCACAAACATAAGTGTGTCTACTCAGAAGTAATTCCCATTGTGGTCAATGAGGCTTGTTTCCGAAATGCACACTCCCAAAGTGACTGAGATTCCCATGAACTGAAATAATGCATTTAGGAGCCTCAGTGTCGAAGCGTCAATTGATCACAACATAGCAGGGAGGACGCTGTGTCCTTTGTTGTTTTAAGGAAGAAAATAATACCAGGAGGGCGGGGGGGGGGGGAGAAGGATATTGTTCGAGCTTCAGCAGGTTCAAGGCAGAGAGAACATTTGTTCTTGGAGTGATTGTTGCTTTAAGGGAGTGAGTAATGCGGGGGGTGGAAGGAAAGTGATTTTATCAAAGGAGAAAGCGGGGAGAGCGTGGATGGGGGGGTGGCTCTCTTATTGGTTGAGCAGCCCCTGCCAGTCAGATGATGTTCACTCCAACCCCCCACTCCCACCCAGAAGTAAGTTATGTGAAGCGACTTATACTGGTGTTGTGCACTCACTCGTGGAGCCCTGTGCAGACCAAAGCACACCAAAGCCGATCCCTTGAAAAAATCCAGGTAATCCTCCTTTCTCTTCTCCTTCCATTGTGATGGATACCCCCGCCCCAGACACTGGAGAAGGGGGAGCAGGAACCCCTTTCCTCCCCAAACACATCATAGAGCTCAAAAGCAAAGGGGAAGAGTGAAAGCAAAAGGTGGGAAGAGGTAGCCATTGCTCACTCCTCTAGGAAGCAAAAAAACATTTCTCTCTCTCTCCCTCTCTCTCATAAACATATACACACACACACACACACACACACACACGAGGCTGGCATATTAAGAAGCTGTTGCAGTCATCCTGCATGGTGCAGGAGTACTGCAAGACTGAACATTTGGTGCAGAGGTGAAGAAGCAGCTGCAAATCACTGACGGAAGCACCGTTTCAATCACCCCAGTAAACAATCTGAGTCAAATCCGAACTCCAGTGACTGATAAGTTCAAAGACCAGGTGGGTGGGAGGAAAGGGGAAATGCCCTTGATCCCTTCTAGACCTGAAAGGGCATTGGTGGGGGACCCAAAAGGAGCAAGACCAACACTTAGGCAGCTTGGGAACCCCTTGAGGTAAGTACCTCTTTTCTGCTTAGGTTGCCTTTGTCTTTGTTTTGTCTTCCTTCCAATCTGTGCTAAGGGGCAGACCCAACAAACAATCTTCTTCCAAACACTGAGGAGGCAGTGATTACTCCAAACAATGCAGTGATTACTTGCAGCCGACATGGATTTCATAGAATCAGAGAATAGTAGGGTTGGAAGGGGCCTACAAGGCCATCGAGTCCAACCCGCTGCTCAATGCAGGAATCCAAGTCAGAGCACCCCTGACAGATGGCTGTCCAGCCTCGTCTTGAATGCCTCCAGTGTGGGAGAGCCCACCACCTCCCTAGGTCATTGGTTCCATTGTCGTATTGCTCTAACAGTCAGGACGTTTTTCCCGATGTTCAGCCGGAATCTGGCTTCCTGTAACTTGAGCCCATGATTCCGTGTCCTGCACTCTGGGATGATCAAGAAGAGATCCTGGCCTTTCTCTCTGTGACAACCTTTCAAGTACTTGAAGAGTGCTATCATCTCTCCCCTCAGTCTTCTCTTCTCAAGGATAAACGTGCCCAATTCTTTCCGTCTCTCCACATAGGGCTTTGTTTCCAGTCCCCTGGTCGTCTTCGTTGCCCTCCTCTGAACCCTCTCCAGTTTGTCTGCATCCTTCTTAAAGTGTGGTGCCCAGAACTGGACACAGTACTCCAGATGAGGCCTAACCAGTGCTGAGTAGAGGGGAACTAGTACTTCCTGGGATTTGGAAGCTATGCTTCTATTAATGCAGCCCAAAAGAGCATTTGCCTTTTTTGCAGCCACATCACGTTGTTGGCTCATATTCAGCTTGTGATCGACAACAATTCCCAGATCCTTCTCGCTTGTAGTGTTGTTGAGCCACGTATCCCCCATCTTGTGACTGTGCATTTGGTTTCTTTTTCCTGGGGGAAGAACCTGGCATTTATCCCTTTTAAATGTCATTCTGTTATTTTCTGCCCAGCGCTCCAGTCTATCAAGAGCACTTTGAATTTTGTTTCTGTCTTCGAAAGTATTAGCTATCCCACCCAATTCTGAGTCATCTGCAAATTTGATTAGCATTCCCTGCACCTCCTCCTCCAAGTCATTAATACAAATGTTGAAGAGCACTGGGGCCAGGACTGAGTCCTGCGGTACCCCACTCATTACCTCTCCCCAGTTGGAGAAGGTTCCATTGATAAGCACTCTTTGAGTCCGATTCTGTACCAACTGTGGATCCACCAGATCGTTGTTTCATCTAGCTCACTTTGAGCTAGTTTGCTCATCAGGAGATCATGGGGCACTTTGGTGAAAGCTTTGCTGAAGTCAAGGTCTATTATGTCTACAGCATTCCCACGGTCCACAAGGGAGGTGACTCGATGAAAAAATTAGATCAGATTAGTCTGGCAGGACTTGTTCTTGACAAATCCATGCTGGCTTCAAGTCATCACTGCATTGTTTTCAAGGTGCTTACAGATCATAGAATCATAGAATAGTAGGGTTGGAAGGGGCCTACAAGGCCATCGAGTCCAACCCCCTGATCAGTGCAGGAATCCAAGTCAGAGCATCCCTGACAGATGGCTGTCCATCTGTCGATTGCTTTATCATCTGCTCCACAATGTTCCCAGGGATTGATGTCAGACTGACTGGTCTGTAGTTCCCAGGTTCCTCCTTTTTACCCTTTTTGAAGATAGGGACAACATTAGCCCTCCTCCAGCCATCGGGCACTTCACCCGTCCTCCATGATTTCTCAAAGAGAATAGACAGCGGTTTTGAGCGTTCTTCTGCCAGTTCCTTTATTACTCTAGGGTGCAGTTCATCTGGCCCTGGAGATTTGAACTCATTCAACGTAATTAGGTGTTCCTTGACCATATCCCTATCGATCTCAAGCTGCAATCCTACCCCTTCAGCCTGTATTTTGCCTTTGCCAGAGGGGTCATAGACCCTCTTTTGGGAGAAGACTGAGCCAAAGTAGGAATTGAGCACCTCTGCCTTTTCTTTGTCATCTATTATCATTTTGCCATCCTTATTTAATAGCTGAACAACCGTTTCTTTCCTCTGTCTTTTACTATGCATATAGCTGAAGAAAGCCTTTTTGTTGCTTTTAGCATCCCTCGCTAACTTCAGCTCGTTCTCAGCTTTAGCCTTCCTGACGCCATCCCTGCAATTCTGTGCTACCTGCCTGTACTCTTCCTTTGTTACTTGGCCTTCTTTCCACTTCCTATATGTGTCCTGTTGTCTTCCACCTTTTCTTCTTGTTGGAATTGTTTGTAATTGTGCCTTCAGAATTTCCTTTTTTAAAACTCCCACCCATCTTGGACTCATTTTCTCGCTGAAAAAAGGGAGACGGAAAGAAGTGGGCATGTTTAGCCTTGAGAAGAGAAGACTGAGGGGAGATAGGATAGCACTCTTCAATTACTTGAAAGGTTGTCAGAGAGGAAGGCCAGCATCTCTTCTCCATCATCCCAGAGTGCAGGACACGGAATAATGGGCTCAAGTTACAGGAAGCAAGATTCCGGCTGAACATCAGGAAAAACGTCCTGACTGTTAGAGCAATATGACAATGGAACCAATTACCTAGAGAGGTAGTGGGCTCTCCCACATTGGAGGCATTCAAGATGAGGCTGGGTAGCCATCTGTCAGGGATGCTCTGATTTGGATTCCTACATTGAGCAGGGGGTTGGACTCGATGGTCTTGTAGGCCCCTTCCAACTCTATGATTCTATGAGGCAGGAGAAAAATTTGCCTCAAGGAGGAAGTGGGAAGTATCTCCTAGTAGAGCCCCTCAGGCTAGTCCTCATCAGTTAAAAAAAGATTCTGTCTCCTGCTGGGTGGAGCAGAGTCTATCCCAATGTCTGAACCCCTAGATCGGGGCAGGCAACTTGTGGCCCTCCAGGTGTTTTGGCCTACAGCTCCCATCATCCCTGTCCAACATGCTCAATACTGAGGGCAGTTGGGAGTTGTCAAAATATCTGGAGGGCCACAAGTTGCCCACCCCTGCACTAGAATGGTTCCAAGTAGAGCCAACAGGGCTGTTGGAAGGTGAATTGCTGTTATTCCATGAGGGACAGAATGTGATGTGTGATAACCTTACTTCTGAGAAATCCTTCCCCTAAACACACACACACACACACACACACACACACACACACAAATAGGAGACTAGCTCCTTGTATTTGAGTCCTAGTTTTTGCTAGTGCTACAAAAATTATTTAATTCAATGTACTTATCTCTTTCTGACTAGGAAAATTGCTGCTTATGATGAAGAAATTCAGCACCTCTATGAAGAAATGGAACAGCAGATCAAAACTGAGAAAGAAAAATTCCTCTTGAAGGCAAGTATCCCATTAGTATGGATCCTCCCTTATTTGAAACATTTCACCATGGAATTATTCAGAGCTTTTCCCATGCTCTAATAATAATACAAACTACAGGATCAGAAATCCCTTTGGTTTAAGAAGAGAGTTAAGGTTCTTACAAATTCACTCACACACCAAAGACCATAGCGCTACACATTCCCAAATCTCGAAGCAATGAATTTCATGGCTGCAGCACTTAGCTGGGTTTGGTCTCCTTTGGAATGAAGTCACAAGAGGCTTATGGCATTTTGTAATTTTTCTGTTTGTTTACAGGTTGAACATAAGTGGAAGCACAATATCAGACACTTCAAGAGATGTCCCAAAGTTCACTGTTCCCAGGGCAGGCTCTGTCATTAGGCAGAATGCAGCAATCACCTCAGGGGGCAGATACTGTGAGATGTCAGTAAGGTGTTGGAGGAGAGAGCTATGTTCTGCATAGCCTGCCCTACACCCCCTAAGCTAGCCTTCTGGTGTGGTGAAAGATGCTGTCCCATAGCCAATGAAGAAGGAAGAACCAACTGTTACTCCAGTCGGCTTTTGTACATGGAATGGCAGACGGTGCGATCTTGTTCTTCACCTCAGGCAGCAAAATGTCTTGGGCCAGCACTGTTGTCATATCATATTACTAGGGGGAACAGCCAGCATGTGTAAAATACTTTCAGGGCTCCCAAAACACTCAGCTCTCTGACCCATTTTTTGCACAGCCCCTATCAGAGAAAACATGGCCTCGGCACACTAAAAGATGGCAAAAAGTGGCGCCAAGAAAAATATGCAAAATATTATGAAAAACATGTAAATTGTTACGTAAATTCCATATTTCCTTAACTTGCTATGAAATTTGCATTCTTCTCTATGGATTTATTTACATAATTTTCAAGGCAGGGAAAAATCTGTTTGCGTGGGTTTGCGAACAACAGAGTGGAAACTCCATACAATCAATGGAAGACACGCGAAATGAATTAGATAACATCTGAACGTCCCTAGAGGGAGATGGATGGCAAAATAAACCAATGCAAAGTGAAGCAACCCAACACTCTCGTACATGCACACATCCTTTGTTCATACTCTTACACACACAGGCAATTCCACTTCACTGTCTCTGTCTATCCCACCTCATACGTTATTCCTTCCTATTAAACAAGTTAATCAAGCTCCTGGCAGTTTTACCAAATTTTCATCAAGACATGGTGAAGAATGTGTTCACATTTTCACTCATAATTTTTTTTCTAAAAACCTAACAGAGGAATATCACACTGTGTTACATATCTCTTTTGGATTTAGTATGTAAAATACATTTACATACAGGTTTTATATGTAATTTTGCTGTAAAGCTCTAACTGCGAAACCCTTATTATGGGGCTTGGCCATTCATGAAGATGTCTGTGCCGCAAAATACGCAAAGTACACTTTCAATCCAAGTGGTGCCCAGATAGCTGTCTGGAGAACAGAATGACCCCAGAAGTGATGGGTGAGTCCCTGGCTCATATCTGATTGGCTCAGAAATAAGTTGAGCCTTTCCCAATAAGTCGGCCAGTCTGAGTTTGGTGTGACCTACCTGCTGTAAGCTTCCATGCCCCATTTCTGCCTCTGAATCCAATCTCTTTCCATTCTATTCACCCAACCCCCAATCCACCCCCTTTCCTTTAATGTGCACTTCCTTGACACAGCAGCAGGTTTCTCCTTCTCTCTGGCCAACACACTGTGTGGGCCGCAACTGCCCTTGGAAAATGCAGTTTTCCCAAGGGCTTTTGGAATGTCTTCTTTTGTTACTTGAAACAAAGTTCACTGCAGCTGGCAGATTTCCAAGGATTTTGCAACAGGTGTCCCAGCTAGACTGGAATCCAAATAGCCAGTCTATCCCATCTGGATAAGCAGTTGTTCCAGCAGCGCCATTAGCTAGATCTTACACATTTTTGAGAGAGGAAATTCACCATCACCTTACTTTTTGGTGGTGTTTGTCTGCATTGCTAAACAGAAAGTTGCCTCCTTGTTTCGCTAATTTTATTCAGGCCAACCTTCGTCATGTAAGCTGGGTTGCTGTTGAAGAGGTTTTTAATTGGCTGAGTGTTGTTATTTCTTTTTATTGATGTGTTTTAATTGTGTTTTTAATCTGTTTTTATGTTTTAATTGTATTTGTTTTTATTTGAATTTTAGTACTGTTAGCCATCTCAAGTGTAATTTTTGGCAGAAAAGCAGAATATAAAATTAATTAATTAATATATTGCTATTCCTGTTCTGACCACCTGACTAGGCTTGTTAGTTAATTTCCTTCTGTTCTTTATGGTTATCTTTAATTTTTCAGGACACTGAGAGGTTTCAGACCCGAAGTCAGGATCTGGAACATAAACTTGTAGCAAAAGAGCAGGAACTGGAGCAACTGGCACAGAAACAGAAATGGGTATGTGAACTGGTGGCAGCTGGTGCCCATTGGGGTTGATGAGACGGAGGGCAGGACAGCTAATGGTTGGTGGAGCCTAAGAGATACTGTAAGCAGGCAGCTATAATCCATTTCACACAGAGGTAAACTTGACCCAAAGAAGCAAGTCACTTGACAGAGGTCATGGCTGATATCCACAAGACATATCCTTTCGAGCCCCATTTCTCTGTTCTGTAGCAGCAACCCATTTCTCAGAAAGGGAAACTGAGGCAAACTAACCTTAAGATAATGCCTGAAAAGTAGAGGGTTGGAGGTCAGGGAGATCCACACAGCAACATACAAAATCAGTGTTTGGAATCCACATTTGTCTGTTCCAGAGCAAGACCCAATTGCTTTAAAATAGCAAACTAACTGGAAGCAATGGGAGAAAAAAGTGGTAAGGGAGTTTTGGCCTTGATCGGTCCCATTGCCAAGGCAACTAGTTTAAAAATAGGCAAAAATTAAGAAACATACCTACCTGCTGGCTACTCTGGTGTCTGGATTCCAAAGTTGATGACCTGGCTGGTGCCTGGTTCCCATGCTGGCAGCCCCACCCCCACCCCACACACTTAATCAGTCTGTCCCTCCCTCCCTCTCTGTTGGTCTACCACTATTCAATAAAGTAGGAAGTGAAGTTAAGGATGGATGAAAGTCCCTTACCTGGTCCCGCAGCTTGCTTCGCGGTGGGGGGGAGGCGCTCCGTTTCTCCCCCCGAAATTCTTGGTGGGGGGAGAGGCGCCCCGCCCCTCCCGGCCGAAATTCACGCCAGGGGGGAGGTGCCCCATCCCTCGCCGCCAAAATTCAGGCTGGGGGGGAGCGCCCCGTCTCCCCGGCCACGAAATAAAAAAGTAAATTGAAAAAAAAAAAACGTGATAGGCTACGTAACGATTTACATAGCCTATCACGGCTAGATTTTCAAAGTCAGCCGTGATAGGCTACGTAAATCTTTACATAGCCTATCATGGCTGACTTTGGGGGGAAAAAAAAGCGCGTATGCAAATGGCGGTGCCCATGGGCGCCGCCATTTGCGTTCCTTATTTGGGCACGGGTAGTCTACATAAAGATTTACGTAGACTACGGTGAAAATAAGGGCAACGCTATTTAATAACGGCAACGCTATTTAATAAGGGCAACGCTATTTAATAACGGCGTTATTATTTAATAACGAAAATAAGGGCAACGGTGAAAATAAGGGCAACGCTGCCATTTGTGTACGTGCTTTTTTTTTTTTCCAAAGTCACCCGTGATAGGCTATGTAAAGATTTACGTAGCCTATCATGGCTGACTTTGAAAATCTAGCCGTGATAGGCTACATAAATCATTACGTAGCCTATCACGTTTTTGTTTTTGTTTTTAACTTTACTGGGAAATGGCGGCAGCGGCAGCTGGTCAGAAGACCGGCCGCTGCCCCTGCCCCCACCGAAACACCGCCGAAACGCTGCCGGGACCCGCCGCCGAGAGGGACATTCGACAGAGGTAAGTCCCATCCTGGGGGGGGCAGGGGGCGGAGAATTTCCCCACCAATTTCGGGGGGCCAAATGTGTTGGCATTCAGCCTCCTGGAGATTCGTGGAGAAATTCTCCGCCATCCCTAGGTGAAGTGAGGTTTGCTGCTCAGTGTGTGCCTCCGCTGCAGTGCTGTTGCTGCTGAGCTTACTGAAAAGTGCTCCCCTGCATTCTGTTGCCTCAGGGGAATGAAAGAAGAATAGCCATTCATTTGCTTTCTCTACACAGGTGCCAGAACATATTTTTAAAATCTCAACTTCCACCAATTCGTTGTGGGCATCCTCCCTGGATGCTCATTTTTCAAACAATACCTTCAGTATCCTGACCTACTCAAGGAACCAAACATGACCATATATGGTAACCAGGCAGAGCAGTCGTCCTGGACTTCCCACCTGTGCCTGCTGCTCAGTTGCAATAATTTGGGGTGTACACATAGAAGTCATTGCACAAGTGCAAAACAAAAGAAGCTGCTTTGCATGTGCAAACACTAGCCATTAATGAGACTGCCCCAGAGAGAGACTGGACAACTCTCTCAGAAGAGAGAGCTGCATGTTAACATTAAACACTACAAATAATCTGCAAGAGTTGCTGGGGGCTATGATGGAACAATATTGGGGGGCTATGTCAGTGGGGGAACATCTCCCTGCCCACCCAAACTAACTGTTGGCCTCTGATGTGTGCACATTATGATGTGGACGTAGTAGTGATTTTCTAGTAATATTTGACATCAAGCGGGAAGAGTGCACTGTGTTTATTGGTAAGAAAGCCCCAAGAAGTTCCCAGCTTTTATCTGCTGCAGCTTACTTATATGTGAGCTTCTTCATGCAGTGGACTTGAGAAAAGGAAAGAACTTTGCTTCTTCTGAATCCTACTTTTCTAGGCAATCACACTGCATGATTTGCCTAATCTCCCTTCTCTTAACTCTTTATTTCCTACACACCGCTCCAAACAAGGATCACCACCTACTTTAGAACCTCACAACTGTGACCCACCAGTCAGAATGCAACCCAACATCCAAGCCTAGATTTATAACTCCCTCGTTATTTATAACTCCCTTGTTTTTCAAGTATCAGGCAGGCAGCAAACACAGCAGCTTCATCAAGCTACTGGTAGGCCACCATACATATGTGCTTTGAACTAGCAAATCATAGGTCAGAACATATTTTTAGCAGGGCCCTTATGCTTTAAACAAACTAGGGTTGCCAAGTTGCAACCTGAAGATAGATACTATGTCTTTAAATTTCCCAGTGAGGCAACATAGCAATTCTCCAACTAAATTTTCCCCATATCCTTTCACCTGCCTCTCCCCTGCCTGCTATGTTTCCCCTTTGCTCTTTATAACAAGGTGAGGTGGAGAGGGATGAGGCAAATGAAAGAAGGAGGAAGGATGAGAGAACCCACAGCTGCTGACTCTCCTGATTTATCCAAGAACGTAAAAGCGCAGTTTCAGTCTGGGGGAATCTTCACGACAACAGAATGAGAAGCATGTTGGAGTATTATCTAGATTTTCATGGAATCAGCTTTTTAGGGACACAGGAAGCAAGAAAAGCTGAGTGTACCATACCTTTAAAATCCAGCTTTTACGGGTCACACAGCACTTGAAAGGAACATACTTCTGGATGTGGGGAGTAGGATGGAATGTTATCAACCTGGCAGGGGCTGCTCAGCCAATGAGAGGACTTGTTTCCCAGCCCTGTCCAGGCTCCCCCCCTTTTGCATGAAGAAGCCAAAATCCCTGATTCTCGAGTGCAGCATCTGAAGGCTCCCGCTGAGAGCATCCTGCTCCCCCCAATTTTGCCCCATTCCAGCAAACTGTCAGGGAGTTATAGCTTCCACCACTACCCCTTTCTCCTTCCCTGGGCACTTTCTCCCTGCTCACAATGACAGGCTCCTGAGATCCCGTGACCTCACCAGATTGCTATTGCGATAAAGCTCTTACACAGCATCAGAGAAGCGTCTTCATACAACATTGGGGAAGTGATTTAATACAACATTAGGGAAGAAAAGTAGTGCAAACATCAGAGAAGTGCATAATCACTGAGGCTAATTACTCCCACTGGCGAAAAGGAAATGCAGGACAATTCTGAAGGCCTGAAAAGCTTTGATGTGTTGAAAAGCAGGTGATATACTCTAGTTACCTAAGTAACTAGGTAACTAGGGCACGGTCAGCTGAACTACACATCCCTAGTAATGCCTGGATCATACTGAATTTAAAGTGGAGGGATGAACACACAGCCATCTGTCAGGGATGCTCTTACTTGGATTCCTGCATTGAGCAGGGAGTTAGAGTCATAGAATAGTAGGGTTGGAAGGTGCCTATAAGTCCATTGAGTCCAGCCCCCTGCTCAGTGCAGGAATCTAAGTCAGAGCATCCCTGACAGATGGCTGCCCAGCCTCATCTTGAATGCCTCCAGTGTGGGAGAGCCCACCACCACCCTAGGTCATTGGTTCCATTGTCATATTGCTCTAACAGTCAGGAAATTTTTCCTGATGTTCAGCCGGAATCTGGCTTCCTGTAACTTGAGCCCATTATTCCGTGTCCTGCACTCTGGGATGATTGAGAAGAGATACTGGCTTTCCTCTCTGTGACAACTTTTCAAGTACTTTAAGAGCACTATCATCTCTCCCCTCAGTCTTCTCAGGGCTAAACATGCCCAGTTCTTTCTGTCTCTCTTCACAGGGCTTTGTTTCCAGTCCCCTGATCATCTTGTTGCCCTCCTCTGAACTCTCTCCAGTTTGTCTGCATCCTTCTTCAAGCGTGGTGCCCAGAACTGGACACAGTACTCCAGATGAGGCCTAACCAGTGCTGAGTAGAGGGGAACTAGTACTTCCCAGGATTTGGAAGCAATGCTTCTCTTAATACAGCCCAAAACAGCATTGGCCTTTTTTGCAGCCACATCACATGGTTGGCTCATATTCAGCTCGTGATCGACAACAATTCCAAGATTCTTCTCACTTGTAGTGTTGTTGAGCCAAGTATCCCCCATCTTGTAACTGTGCATTTGGTTTCTTTTTCATAGGTGCAGAACTTGGCATTTATCCCTGTTAAATTTAATTCTGTTGTTTTCTGCTCAGCGCTCCAGTTTATCAAGATCAGTTTGAATTTTGTTTCTGTCTTCCAAAGTATTAGCTATCCCACCCAATTTTGAGTCATCTGCAAATTTGATCAGCATGTCTTGCACCTCCTCCTCCAAGTCATTAATACAAATGTTGAAGAGCACTGGGCCCAGGACTGAGTCCTGTGGTACCCCGCTTGTTACCTCTCCCCAGTTTGAGAAGATCCCATTGATCAGCACGGGGCACATTGTCGAAAGGCTTGCTGAAGTCGAGGTATATTTTGTCCACAGCATCTCCACAGTCCACAAGGGAGGTTACCGGATCAAAAAATGATATCAGATTTGTCTGGCAGGATTTGTTCTTGACAAATTCATGTTGGCTTTGAGTCATCACTGCATTGTTTTCAGAGTGCTTTACAGATGGATTGCTTTATAATTTTCCCAGGGATTGATGTCAGACTGACTGGTCTGTAGTTCCCAGGTTCCTCCTTTTTACCCTTTTTGAAGATAGGGACCACATTAGCCCTCCTCCAGTCATCGGGCACTTCACCCGTCCTCCATGATTTCTCAAAGAGAATAGACAGAGGTTCTGAGAGTCCTTCAGCTAGTTCCTTTATTACTCTAGGATGCAGTTCATCTGGCCCTAGAGATTTGAACTCATTCAAAGTAATTAAGTGTTCCTTGACCATATGCCTATCGATCTCAAGGTGCAATCCTGCCCCTTCAGCCTGTACTTCGCCTTTGCAGGGGGGTCATAGACCCTCTTTTGGGAGAAGACTGAGCCAAAGTAGGAATTGAGCACCTCTGCCTTTTCTTTGTCATCTGTTATCATTTTGCCATCCTTATTTAATAGCTGAACCACCATTTCTTTCCTCTGTCTTTTACTATGCATGTAGCTGAAGAAAGACTTCAAATTACTCGAAGCCAACATGGATTTGTCAAAAACAAGTCCTGCCAGACGAATCTGATCTCATTTTTTGATCAAGTAACCTCCCTTGTAGACCGTGGGAATGCTGTATTTTTTATTTATTTATTTATTTATTTATTTATTTATTTATTTATTTATTTCTATACCGCCCAATAGCCGAAGCTCTCTGTAGACATCATATACCTGGACTTCAGCAAAGCTTTCGACAAAGTGCCCCATGATATCCTGATGAACAAACTAGCTCAAAGTGGGCTAGATGAAACAACGATCTGGTGGATCCACAGTTGGCTACAGAATCGGACTCAAAGAGTGCTTATCAAGGGGACCTTCTCAAACTGGGGAGAGGTAACGAGTGGGGTACTGCAGGGCTTGATGGCCTTGTAGGCCCCTTCCAACCTTACTATTCTATGATTCTCTGCTTTTAGCATCCCTCGCTAACCTCAGTTTGTTCTCAGCTTTAGCCTTCCTGACACCATCCCTGCAATTCTGTGCTACCTGCCTGTACTCTTCCTTTGTTACTTGGCCTTCTTTCCACTTCCTATATGTGTCCTTTTTTGTTTTCAGGTCATCCCTAAGCTTTTTGTGAAGCCACATTGGCTTCTTCTGTTGTCTTCCACCTTTTTTTCTTGTTGGAATTGTTTGTGATTGTGCCTTGAGAACTCCCACCCATCTTGGACTCCTTTTCTCGTTAGCGTTGCTTGCCTTACTGATCATTGTTCTGAGTTTATTAAAACTGGCTTTCCTAAAATCCAGGGTATGTGTTTGACTACACTCGGCTTTTGCTTCCCTTAGAACCAAGAACTCAAATACAACATGGTCGCTTTCCCCCAGAGTTCCTGTAACTGCTACTTTATCCACTAAGTCATCTCTGTTGGTTAGGATCAAGTCAAGGATAGCCGATCCTCTAGTTCTTTCCTCTACTTTCTGTAGGAGGAAGTTATCCGCCACACAAGTCAGGAATTTCCTGGAGGGGCCATGTTTTGCAGAAGAAAGGTTTTGCAGAAGATTTGTCAAGGACAAATCCTGCCAGATGAATCTGATCTCATTTTTGGATCAAGTCACCTCCCTTGTGGACTGTGGGAATGCTGTGGACATAATATACCTCAACTTCAGCAAAGCTTTCGACAAAGTGTCCCATGATCTCCTGATGAGCAAACTAGTTCAAAGTGGGCTAGATGAAACAACGATCTGGTGGATCCACAGTTGGCTACAGAATCGGACTCAAAGAGTGTTTATCAATGTAGTTCCCAGGTTCCTCCTTTTTACCCTTTTTGAAGATAGGGACCACATTAGCCCTCCTCCAGCCATCGGGCACTTCTCCATGATTTCTCAAAGAGAATAGACAGTGGTTCTGAGAGTTCTTCTGCCAGTTCCTTTATTACTCCAGGATGCAGTTCATCTGGCCCTGGAGATTTGAACTCATTCAAAGTCATTAGGTGTTCCTTGACCATATGCCTGTCGATCTCAAGCTGCAATCCTGCCCCTTCAGCCTGTACTTCACCTTTGCCAGTGGGGTCACAGACCCTCTTTTGGGAGAAGACTGAGCCAAAGTAGGAACTGAGCACCTCTGCCTTTTCTTTGTCATCTGTTATCATTTTGCTATCCTTATTTAATAGCTGAACCACCATTTCTTTCTTCTGTCTTTTACTATGCACGTAGCTGAAGAAAGCCTTTTTGTTGCTTTTAGCATCCCTCGCTAACCTCAGCTCGTTCTCAGCTTTAGCCTTCCTCACGCCATCCCTGCAATTGTATGCTACCTGCCCATACCCTTCCTTTGTTGCTTGGCCTTCCTTCCACTTCCTATATATGTCCTTTTTTGTTTTCTAAGCTTTTTGTGAAGCCACATTGGCTTCTTCTGTTCTCTTCCACCTTTTCTTCTTGTGGGAATTGTTTGCAATTGTGCCTTTAGAATTTCCTTTTTTAAGAACTCCCAATTTTTTTAAAAAAAACTCCTAAAATCCAGGGTACGCATTTGACTACACTCGGCTTTTGCTTCCCTTAGAACCAAGAACTCAAGTATTACATGGTTGCTTTCCCCCAGAGTTCCTGTAACTACTACTTTATCCACTAAGTCATTTCTGTTGGTTAGGATAAAATCAAGGATAGCCAATCCTCTAGTTCCTTCCTCTACTTTCTGTAGGAAGAAGTTATCCACCACACAAGTCAAGAATTTCTTGGAGGGGCCATGTTTTGCAGAATTTGTCTCCCAACAAATATTGGGGAAATTGAAGTCCCACATTACTACTACATCATGCTTCCTTGAAACAGTGGCTATTTGCTTTTCAACAGTTTCATCCTCGTCTTCTCCTTGATTGGGTGGCCGGTAGTAGACTCCGACCACCAGGTTCCTTTTATTCTTTGCTCCATTTATTTTGATCCAGATGCTCTTGATGGGGCTACCAAGCTCATCCTCCTGTATTTCTGTGCAGAGATACGTATTTTTCACATATAGTGCAACCTCACCTCCCTTTCTGTTCCTCCTGTTCTTTTTGAACAAGCTATATCCTTCAATTGCTGTATTCCAGTTATGAGAGTCATCTCACCAAGTCTCAGTTACACCTATCAAGTCATAATTTCCCTCCTGTATTAATACCTCACATTCTTTCTGTTTGTTCCCATTCTCTGGGTATTAGTATATAGACATCGAAGACCATGTGCTTCATAGTCTGGCTTTCTTCCTACATGTTTGTGAAGACTATTATTGGGCGCTATTAGAGCTGTTCTCTCCGGTGCAGTGCATGAGCCTTCATCCATTGTTACCCCCAACTTTACATCTCCCTTCCCCGTAGGATTCAGTTTAAAGCCCTCCTGATGAAGTTCTTCATGCTGTGGCCAAACACATTCTTCCCAGCCTTTGTGAGGTGCAACCCATCTCTTGCCAACAGCCCATCTTCCAGGAAGTATAGCCCGTGGTCCCAGAATCCAAATCTCTCGCACCGGCACCACCTTCCTAGCCAGTAATTCACACAGAGTGTTTTTATTTCCCTTTCTATCCCTCTTCTAACTACTGGAAGGATGGATGAGAAAACTATCTGGGCCCCAAAGTTCTTGAGTTTCCTTCCCAAAGCTTCAAAGTCTGATGTGATTTCTTCGTAGCTCTGCTTGGTGGTATCATTTGTTCGCACATGGATGAGAAGAAAGGGATACCTGTCAGTGGCTTTATGAGTGTAGGCAACCTTTCAGTCACGTCTCTAATCTGTCCTCCCAGGAGACAACATACCCGGCGAGTCCACAGGTCTTTGCGACATGCTTGGGTTTCGATCCCACGCATCAAGGAGTCTCTCACTACTACTGCTCTTCTCTTCTTGCTGTTGTAGGGCTGGGTGTCATCGTCTCTGCTTGACTGACCTTCAGCGTCTTGCTCATTCTCATGCAGGTTCCCCTGTAATTCTTCCTCTGCAGGCTGTCCTCCAGACTCATCCTCAAATACCTGGAATCGGTTCCATAGCTTCACTGCTTCCACTGGTGCAGAGTGGCATCTAGTTCTTCTCCTAACTGTCACCCTTTTCCAAGGAGTATCCTGTACTGCATTTTTCCTCACCTCAGCATTTCCCACTTCTGCCTCAGCTTGCTGTTGCTCTTCAAGCTCGTGGTCTGCACTTTGCTGCTGTAGTTCCACCATTCTGTCCAAGAACTCTTCATGTTCTCTTATTCCCTGGAGGGTTGACAGTCGCCGCTCCACTCTTCTTACTTTTTCTTCCAGCAGCGTGATCAACCAGCACTTGTTGCGGGTGTAGGCCATGTTGTTCTCAGGCAAGTAAACAAACATTGCGCACACCTTGCAGGTCACTACCACTGAGGAGTCTTGTCCTTCCGTAGCCTTTTTTCCCTTTTTGTTTCTAGCTTTCTGATTGTTCTAGAGTAGCCTGTGCCTGGTCCTCTACTCACTGGAGGTTAAAAGCAGAGTCCCACTGGTATGGAAGTGTGTGTTACAAGAAAAATAATTTTAAAAAAAGTTTGGGGTCTCCCCCTTGACCTCCCCTGCCCAACTCCCCTGCCCAACTCCTGTTTGCTCCCTGTTTGCTCACTCTGGTCACTCTGGGAGCTTGCTTGCTTCTGTAGTCCCTAGACCAGCTGGAGCAGCTTGCTCTGCTCTGCTCTGCTGGGAGGCAGGAAACAGACTGAAGCTTCCTGCTCACACAGCTGCTGAGAGTACTCAGGCCACACACCCCCAATTCAGTTGGAGCTCACAGGAGCACCTGGTGAGCTCACAGCCACTCAGAAGGATAAACGACAGTCCCCTGGGCTTCCTGCAGCCCACTTACCTCTTTGCCTCTGTCTCCTTTGTCTCTTCTACCGCCTGGTGAGCTTGCAGCCACTCAGAAGGATAAACGACAGTCCCCTGGGCTTCCTACAGCCCACTTACATCTTTGCCTCTGTCTCCTTTGTATCCTTTGTCTCTTCTACTGCCTGGTGAGCTTACAGCCACTCTGAAGGAAAAATGACAGCCCCCTGGGCTTCCTGCAGCCCACTTACCTGTTTGCCTCTATCTCCTTTGTCTCCTCTATCTCTTCTACCACTGCAACTCCCCTGGCCAACTCCTGTTTGCTCTCCCTGTTTGCTCGCTCTGGTCGCTCGCTCTCTGGGAGCTTGCTTGCTTCTGTAGTCCCTGGACCAGCTAGAGCAGCTTGCTCTGCTCTGCTCTGCTCTGCTCAGCTGGGAGGCGGGAAACAGCGGGTTGGACTTGATGGTCTTGTAGGTCCCTTCCAACCCTACCGTTCTATGATTCAGCTGAAGTTCAGGGGACCTGAATTAAAGAATAACAATGGAGTAAAAGTACTCTAAAATGCAGCTTCTCCACAGGTAAACTCCAGGGTAGCTGCAGAGTGGCCACAACCTCATGTTTCCCTAGCGACTTCAAGCCACAGCAGTATTGGAGAAAACCTCCCATGTAGATGGATCCCAGGTTGCAATCTGCAAAACCTAAAGCTAAAAGACAGGCATAAGTTCCACAGGTTAACATTTCCCCATCACTGACTCTCCCTTCTAGTAAAGCTGTATCTGTTGAATTTCTGCTACAAAAGCCATGGAGCCCTTCTAGAAAAATGTCAGCCTTCCAAAAGTGCGTTCTGCCTTTAGTGGCAGGCCTGGGCCTGTTCAGGATATGCGGGGAGGGAGTTCCAGGGTCAACAGGAGGGCGCTTCCTGGTGCTGGTTCCTGACTGGGGAACATAAAACGAAGGCAAAACGTATGGGGGGCCACATTCCAAAAGCGAGAGATCTGCTGCCCCTCCACACCGAAGCACTATTCAGCAGGTGCAGTTTTCTCCAGGACGACTAGTAACGTTACTGAGTTTTGAAATTTGGAGGATAAAGAAACCCTGACCCTCCATAGAGAAGTAAGAAGCTTTTTATTATCTGAACCAAACTGCCTTTGAATTTCAGGCTCATAAATAAGCTCTGGCCGTTCAGATTTCCCTGGCCTCCTTGTTTAAAACTGACCTTCCAACAGCAGCAGCAAGAGTGGGGCAAGAAGGGCTATTCTTCAGGCCTTCATTAGGCCTGAAAGCTTTACCAACAAGTCAATTTCCAGTGAAAATATCTCTTCTGAGTTCATAGTAAGATCAAAGCAGCTCTGGGAGACTACAATTTCTAAAGAGCCTTGAGCTGGAAATTTCCCATTGGTAAGGCTTTCAAATCTAATAAAGACCAGGGGAGCAGCTCTCCCCTCAGAAAATGTAAAAGGGGTTCATAAAAGAGGAGCAGAGAGAAATCCAGTGTGGGGAATCCTTGGGAGAGTGGAGGGCTGGCAGAAAAGCATTTGAAATGGACACCTTTTTTGTGATTTCTGAGATTTTGGGGGGAAATCCAAGCTTTTTCAAGAATTGTTTGCAAAGAGCAAGCCCATTCTGAATTGCGGGGAGGGGGTGTTTGTACATTTTCTCTTCCTTAAACTGTTCGAGTGAATGTGTCCTGCTTTGGCTAGTTAAGTCTCTATGCTAGGCAGATACAGGGATGAATGCAATAGCAAGTCAGTTAAGCAGACAAGTAGTCAAGCACAGGATTACCAGGCGAGTAGATGGTTTCCAGAAGAGACGTCTGAGATGCAGCCAAGGTCAAAACACAGATAACAAGTCAGATACAATACAATACACAGTCTAAAAAGCAGAGTCAAGCAGGAGTTCCAAGAGTCAGTAGCATGTAGGTTCAATCACAAGGCAAGGTCAGGGATACAAGCACTGGAGCTGGTAAAATTATTGTTCCAGGACTGGCTAGGCTGAAACTGAAGGCTTACATAGACAGAGCTTCCTGAGCCTCAGAGCTCTGTTGCAATTCATTACAGAATTGCAACAGAGTAATTCTCTGTTATTCTCAGAGTAAGAAGTAATTCTTACTAATTAAAAGTAATTCTTACTTTTAATAAAGTAAAATTTTATTTTTAAATAAAAGTAATTCTTATTTAGAAGTAAGAAGTAACTCAGAGTAAGAAGTAATTCTGTAATTCATTACAGAATTGCAATCCCTCTGGCAAAAGTCCTACTCATGAGGAGGGCCTTGCTCACAAGGAGGCCTTTCTGCTTGAGGAGTCCTCATTTCTAATTGAGCGTTCCTTTTCAAAGGAGCCATACTGGCCTGCCTCTTGAGGCAACACCGCTGTTGGGGCCAGGGGTCACTCAGCCTCTGCCTCAGTGGCGGAGTCCTCTGCCGCTTGTCGGGATGGAACTGCGACCTTCTCTGCCAAGGGCCCAGGCTCCTCTTGGTCTTCTGACATGGGCTGTTCTGGGTTGCTCTTTGCGCCTGGGAGCTCTAGCTCCTCCTCTGAGGAGGATATCTCCAGCGGGGGCATGGCATAATGCCATATATTTGTAATATGGCCAGTCTGTTTAATATAGATACATATATATATTCCACTATTCATGGTGGATCACAAGGTTTTTGCGTCACATGAGTGATGCAGTATGCCTGTGTATACCAGTTGCTGGGGAACACTACAGCAAGGATGCTATTCCACTCATGTCCTACTTGTGGGTTTCCCACAGGCAGCCAGTTGGCCACTGTGTGAACAGAATGCTGGACTAGATGGACCCTTGGTCTGATCCAGTGTGCTTCTTAACACCTGAAGTGGTGTGGCCACATGGGGACGAGGTAGGAAGCACACTACCAAAAACTCAGGGCTGGGTAAAGCTTGCCCTGCCTTAAGGCAGGGATTCACAGTTGTAAGTTAAAACTTAGATAAAGTTGTGGCCCCAACTAACCCCCAATGCTATAGTCTTGCCTCTTTATTCTGGGTGTGGGCACAAATAAGGCTGAAAGCTCTGAAGTCAAAGAAAAGGAAAAGGCCATTGAACAGAAATGAAACATAAATATGTTCATTTCGGGTGCTGAAAAAATTCCAAAAAATTGAAGGCGATTTTTGACATTCATGAAATGGATATGGAACTCGGTAAGTAACTTTAGCTTAGCCTGAGGTAAAGGAAAATGTTGGCAATGGACCCAAGAACTGTACTGATAAGAGATAAGTGCAGGAGGCTGGTGGCTCCTATTTAAGTGGGCCAGTGAACTCGCTCTGGGTTTTAGTCAGAACTCTAAAGGAGCTATGCAAGGTGCTGAGCCCCATTTTGGGATAGGGTTCAGCATTTTGGATAGCTCCTTCAGAGTTCTGACTGGTACTGACTGAAGCCCAGAGTGGATCCACTGCCCCAGTGGAATAGGAACCACCAGCCTCCGCTGATAAAGTGTCAAGACTAGCTCCAGGAAGGCGCCCTTGGTGACTCCTCCTCTGCTGGGCTGCCCTCCAGCTCCTCCTCCTCCTCACTGCCAACCACTCACCCTGAGCACTAGGAGGCAAGCAAGTGAGCAGGCAAAAGCGAGGGTGGCTCCTCCTCCTCTTCACTGCCCCTCCCACTCATTCACCCTGGAAGGCCGTGAAGACTTAGTCAGCCTGGCCTTCCGTGCTGTTCAGGGTGTACACCATAAATGGCATCAGTATTTCTGGATATATAAATATAGCAAGTCAAATCAATTGAATTTTTAATTATAGTTTTTTCATACAGTTGGAAGGACAGTGTAAAGATTTGCACAATGACAAGCATGACACCAAAGTGGAAAATATGAAACTGAAGCTCACAAATCAAGAGTTGCAGAATGAACTGGAGAGAATATTCCAGGAGTTAAATGTTGCACAACAGCAGTTGCAGATACTTCAGGATGAGGCCAAAAAGCTGCAGGAAGAAAAGGAAATGTGAGTGATCTCTAGAACTAGGAATTCAGTTGAACTGGTGATGAGGTTGACTCTCTACTGCCATGTAACTGGCCATTTTCAAAGCCGCCATGATTTGAGAGACTACTGCTTTGCAAAAAAAACAACAACCCAACCCTCCAATTTGAGAGACAGAAAGTTTCTGTGGAGAAATGTATTTGGCAAATTCTTCAGCCTTTGACTGGAGAATATACAGCAATTTTTTCTAAAAGATGGCTTTTAGGAACATTGTTTCTTGTGGTGTGTACATGCATTAATTGTTCTTGTTTGCAATCCTTGCAGCTTTTTTAGTGATTGACAAACCTACAAAATCTGTTCACCAAAGAGCACAGCAGCAGGAGGAAATAAATGAATGCTCACTATGGGCAACATTCGCCCTGTTGGGCTCTGTGAACTACAAACCCCTGATTCTGGTATCCCCTCTAGACGTGTGCCAGAGTGTTGTGCCAATTTTTTGCTATTTTGTGCCACCCCCCAGAAGTGTGTACTGATACATTAAGGGCACAATAGTGACAATACTATCAAGATAGGTGGCCGCCTCTGAACTCGGAGGCGACTGTCTATCCAAAGCAAGATAGGAGAGGCACAGGGGGGATCGGTTCCCTCCGCACCTCTCCTGCCCTGCTATTTTCCGCTAGACAGCCGTTTTTGGCTGTCTAGCTGCAGGGGGCCGACTGGGAGAGGAGGCTGCGTGTACGACACATAGGACATGTCGTACACGCAGCTCCGCTCTCCCCGCCCTGGAACACTCCAGCCCCGCCCCTTTTCAGCCGCTCCGCGCTCCTCTTCTGAGTGTGGAGGATGGGGCTTCTCTGTGCTGTCTCCGAGGCAGCATGGATGAGGGGGGAGGTCAGTTTTCCGGGAACTGACCTCAGAGCATAGGCTCCAAGGTTGGTTCCTGGAAAAGAGCATATCCTATGGCCCTCTAGACAGGGTCTAATGGCCATAGGATTGCTCCCTCCATGAGGATTTGTGGTTAACACATGAAAACATCAAATGCATCAACGGACCCACAATATGGCAAAAAGCAGAGAAAACTCAAGATAGGAATACTTTATATGTTAAAACTGTAGGTACATGTACACCAAACAAAGCTTGCTGTAACACGTGGAAGCACAGGGTCCGAAACAGACATTGGACCAATTGTATCTGAAAAGTACAACCAGGTGTGGTAACAATACAGTTAATTGCAAAAAACTCAGTAGCAAGGATAGAAAGAACATAGACATAGCAATACTGCAAACATAGAGTCTCAAATGTTAATAGGCGATCAGCAATCCTTGGGAATGCAAATAGTGTAAGATCTACCATACAGAAAGGAGTAAATCTGACAATTAATAATAATGATGGTGAATATAATTTGCATCTACTTCGCAAGTAACTGCAATTCAAAAATGTTTCTTCATGTTGAAAATGGTACATATACTCATACAAGAGTAAATGTACAAGAATGAAGTCAGGTCATAAGCATTACTATTAAACAAATGATAACAATGGTAGGCAGTGATAAGTTATCTGATGGCGATTCTGGAATTTAATGCCGTTTCTGTACTTCATCAGAAGAATGAGACTTTTGTTTATGAGTCATCACTATGCAGCCAGACCGTATTTCTCTCAAACACCACGGCCATTTCTAAAGAAATAAGATAGGAAGGCAAAGATAACTCTCACAAGAGCCTAAAGCAGATAGTAATCATAATGATACAATTTACTTTTACCTTAAATTGGTACATGAAAACTTGGAAATAATTTTTTTGAGATAACTGATTGGAGTGTTTCAAGGACCATTTGTCAGACACCATATGAACTCCAAGGAAAGAAATATTTATGTTATCCTAATTTAGCAAAATAACAAGGCAGGACCTTCAAGAAGTTTCACCCTCACCTGCTAGTAGTTTCCTGGCTGAGGGTCTCATTTACCAACATTTCTGCATCTACCTGCCAGCTGACTCAGCTCATTTTCAGGTATTATGACAGTGCAATGATGTCCCTGCAGCATGTCATTTGGGATTATACAAGACATTACACCAATTATCCAGAGATTTCTGGTGGCCTCCAATGAGAGAAGACCTCTTGCAAAACTTGTATGCAGGCTAAAGGTCACACTAGAAAGCCTGAAGGTATTTCAAGGTTCAAAGCATAATAAAATTTCTTCCAATGCCAGCTCTGAGGTTTTTGCAGCCTTCAGTAAGAGGTATCTGCATAATCAAAAGATCAAATATTATTAAATCAAAAGTCTGAGACCCTCTTGGACATGAGTAGGGATGTACAGATTTTGTTAAATCCATTCCTTCTGTATTTCGTGGATTGTCAGGCATCTTTTGTTCTGCCATCTGCTCATTGATGGAATCGGCGGGGGGGTATGACAATTTAGTTCCACTTGTGCAAGTGTGCATTAGCATTAGTGCACATTAGCACAAGTGCAAATTTGCACATGCACACCCCAAGTTTAAAAAAGCAAATCTTATTTTTTCCTAGACTTGAG
Source organism: Heloderma suspectum (assembly GCF_057233095.1). Taxonomy (NCBI): domain Eukaryota; kingdom Metazoa; phylum Chordata; class Lepidosauria; order Squamata; family Helodermatidae; genus Heloderma; species Heloderma suspectum. The sequence continues at coordinate 124,539,837 of NC_139462.1, read as the reverse complement.
AATGACATTGAGTTTGTCCACCAGTCAAGCCCTAAAAATCTTCCTTGCATTGTGTTAAAAATTCTCCTGGGAGGTGTTTGTTTGGTCCATGTAAGCAGCAATTTGTGTCCAGGACTTGACTAAAAATAGACTCAAGTTAAAAACTATTCTATGCATATGTGGAAAGTATTTTTTTTTTACCTTTCTTGGGGGGGGCGGGTCTGTATAAGAACTTTGTTGGAAATAATGTTCCTCTCAAATTTGTTTGGAGCACTACAGACAAGTAAATATGTATTCCAATTCCAAAGCACGGTAATAATGGATTTTGCTAGTCTCTGTATTATTACACAGGCCACAGCAGGAAGCACAAAGTACTGATCCCTGTGACATTTTCTCTAAGCAATAGAACATGTTGGGTTCGGGGCCTTGTGTGATACTTTTTATATTTCTCCTCCAGTGAGGTTTACAGAGTTACAGAAACATTACAGAGGGAGAAATCAGGGCTTCTTAAACAACTGGATCTTTTAAGGTAAGAATGCACGGTTGGATTTGAGGAAGGGTGCCATGCCGTTCTGAGTGGGAGTTCCATGCATAAGGGAGAAGGCGTGGAATAATTTAAGAGCACAGGAGATTTGGGTGGCTGATTAACATCACAGATGCTACTTAAACTTCCAGAATGTCATGGAAACAACTTTGTGTTGCCCCAAGGGAAGGAGGCTGCAAGTTCGGAAACTTGCTCCTAGTCAACCTGGTGTAATATACAGTATCAAAACAGGATTTCACATATGTTCATGATCTGGATTATGCTCTATGGCATAATATAGGCATGAAAGGTGAGTACATCATAGATACTAGAAATTAGCAATGCATTAAATGGTGAGTGATATGCATGCTATATTGTATGTTCCAACATGTCACAAATTATATTAAAGACAGTCTTGTGTACATGTAAGATCCCTATTCCCTTCCAAATATAATTGTTTGAAACCCACCCCTGACTCTGTAGGCAGGCTTCTTGTTTCCTCTGGTGGAGCGGGGGATTTCCTCCCAATTCTAATCCTGCCTTCAACAGGAGAATGAGTTGTGGGTGGGTTAGCTCCTGACATCTTTCCCCAGCAAAGCTATGGCCTTTTCCAGACTTTTCTCACAGCATCCCCCCATCCTTTCTGCCTCCTTTGGGCCTATTAGCCAGTAGCTTGGAATGCACTTTGGACCTCTCCCCCACTCCATCTCATCCCATTCCAAGTGAAGCTACAGCAAGACAAGCAGGGAACATATAACCTGCCTTGTAGTCCAGCGGCTTCAAACAAAGGAGTTCTTACTGCAGCTAGTATCAGGGAGGGAGTGCTTTCCCTGGACTGCTGCAGAGTTTGGCCATGTCCCAGGTTGGGAATACAGCCCAAGCAGCAGGTGATACTTTTTGGGCTAGAAAGCTTGATGGAGGAAGAATTGGGCATAATTTTAGATAGCCATAGCTCAGCCTCTTCCAGTGGCCATCACCTGTTGCTTACAAGATAATCATGAGCCAGTCAGCTTGGATGGGGGTAAACATCCTAACCTATCCCCATTTAGGTCAAATGTGCTATTTTTGGAAATGTGACAAATAGGGATGTGGAAAAAGTTACTCCATTCATTTCATTTATTAACAGTTTAATTAATTAGTTTACGCATTTGTTATTAACAAGGCATGGGAGTGCCTCTTTAGTTAAGGTGAGCCGCAAAAAAAAAATTCTGTCATTATAAGCCTCAAGATACTACTGCTTATAGAAATGACACCTGTTGAGCTAATGCATTGAAACTTGGCATCCATGATTTACCCGATGATGTCTACAATTGTGCAAAATCTCAAACCACTCTGATAAAAAGTACCACAGGTAGAGCAAGTTAAAAAGTGCTGAAAACACCTTTATACTTTTTACTGCATGCTGTGGGTAGCATATTTTATTTATTTATTTATTTATTTATTTACAACTATAAATATTTATTTTTTATAACTGGAGTGGTGAACAATAAGAGATAAAATAATAAAAAAGATAAAAAGAATAAAACACCATATTAAAATAATTCTTTTAAAGACCAGAGTAAAATAAAAAAAAACGTGGCTGGTTATTCAAGAAAGGCTTCCTGGGATAAAGTTGTTTTCAGGAGGTGCTGGAAACAACACATGTTGGCACCTGCCTGACCTCCAGAGGCATGGAGTTCCATAGAAAGGGAGCCACCACACCGAAGACTCGTCTCCTGGTAGACTCCAGTCAGGCCATAGGTCCATGTGGAACCACCAGGAGCATGCCCTCCGATGACCTCTGTGACCAGGCAGATTGGTAAAGGAGAAGGTGCTTTCTCAGGTATCTCTCAGGCATATCATATATTTCTTTAACATTTTGGTGAAAACTACTGATGTACATTATTCAGGCTTGCTGAGGAGGTGTGCCTTTCATTAGCCTGGTGAAGATCTGAACAGCAGTTCAAAAGTGATTAAGGATTCTCTGCTTCATGAAAGCCTATGGTAGCAACTGCTAGCAAAGTTATGCTCAGTTTCATTCTGAAGCTAGAATGTTGCCAGTACTCCAGGTTTTTCAGAAGAATTTTCAGAAGAATTACAGAGGGCTTCTGTGTGGAAGGCCTTTTCCCTTTAGTTATGGAATGTAATCTCATAAGGTAAGACTATATACATGGCTAGATGGAGACCATAGCATGGGGGTTAGGGAGAGCTTAACCATCCCCCTCTTGCACTGTGGGCCTAATCTGGATCAGGCCCCCATGCCTCCAATTTACATTTCCAAAAAGGCATCCAGTTGCAATATAAATTGCAGGCATAGGGAAAAGGGTTTAAACCCCATACCCTCCACCTTAGGGTCCTAATTCAGTGAGGCCCCATGCGTAAAAAAGAAGGCAAAAACCTAGCTGCATCTTTAAAGTGACATGCAGTTTGACCATCAGATGTTCAGCCGGAATCTGGCTTCCTGTAACTTGAGCCCACTCTTCTGTGTCCTGCACTCTGGGATGATCGAGAAGAGATCCTGGCCTTCCTGACTGTGACAACCTTTCAAGTACTTGAAGAGCGCTATCCTATCTCACCTCAGTCTTCTCTTCTCAAGGCTAAACATGCCCAGTTCTTTCAGTCTGTCCTCATAGGGCTTTGTTTCCAGTCCCCTGATCATCTTTGTTGCCCTCCTCTGAAGCCTCTCCAGTTTGTCTGCATCCTACTTAAAGTGTGGTGCCCAGAACTGGACACAGTACTCCACATGAGGCATAACCAGTGCTGAGTAGAGGGGAACTAGTACTTCACAGGATTTGGAAGCAATACTTCTATTAATGCAGCCCAAAATAGCATTTGCCTTTTTTGCAACCACCTCACATTGTTGGCTCATATTCAGCTTGTGATCTACAACAATTCCAGGATCCTTCTCACTTGTAGTGTTGTTGAGCCACGTATCCCCCATCTTGTAACTATGCATTTGGTTTCTTTTTCCTAGGTGCAGAACTTGGCATTTATCCCTATTAAATGTCATTCTGTTGTTTTCTGCCCAGCACTCCAGCCTATCAAGATCATTTTGAATTCTGTTTCTGTCTTCCAGGGTATTAGCTATCCCGCCCAATTTTGTGTCATCTGCAAATTTGATCAGCATTCCCTGCATCTCCTCCTCCAAGTCATTAATACAAATGTTGAAGAGCACTGGGCCCAGGACTGAGCCCTGAGGTACCCCACTCGTTCCCTCTCCCCAGTTTGAGAAGTTCCCATTGATCAGCACTCTTTGAGTCCAATTCTGTAGCCAACGGTGGATCCACCTGATAGTTTTTCTATCTAGTCCACGTTTAGCTAGTTTGCTCGTCAGAAGATCATGGGGCACTTCATTGAAAGCTTTGCTGAAGTCGAGTTATATTGTGTCCACAGCATTCCCACAGTCCACAAGGGAGGTTACCTGATCCAAAAATGAGATCAGATTCGTCTGGCAAGATTTGTTCTTGACAAATCCATGTTGGCTTCGAGTCATCACTGCATTGTTTTCAAGGTGGTTACAGATTGATTGCTTTATAATTTGCTCCAGAATTTTCCCAGGGATTGATGTCAGACAATACATCTGTAGTGCCCAGTTTCCTCCTTTTTGCCCTTTTTGAAGATAGGGACCACATTAGCCCTCCTCCAGTCATCTGGCACTTCCCCCGTCCTCCATGATTTCTCAAAGATAATAGACAGTGGTTCTGAGAGCTCTTCTGCCAGTTCATTTATTACTCTAGGATGCAGTTCATCTGGCCCTGGAGATTTGAACTCATTCAGAGTCATTAGGTGTTCCTTGACCATATGCCTAGCAATCTCAAGCTGCAGTCCTGCTCCTTCAGCCTATACTTTGCCTTTGTGTAGGGCTCCGGGCCTGTAAGCAAGCTAACAGTAGTTTTAGACTCGCTTAGATATCCATAATGCTCTCTGCTTTCATTCATTATTAGCTGCGATCCCTTGCAGTTGGGCCTTTCAGCTGGTAAGATGAGTCAAAGGCGAGTGTAGTGCCCCCTCAGCACATTCCAGAGCTAATGAGCTCTGGCACCATTTATCTTATCAGAGCCTTGGATGCTTCAGAGAGTGAAGCTATGTTTATCTTAAGCTACAGGTGTCTATAATGGCAGAAAGCGAAGAGGATCTAAAGAGCCTCTTGTTGAGGGTGAAAGAGGAGAGTGCAAAAGCTGGTTTGAAACTCAACATTAAAAAAACTAAGATCATGGCATCTGGCCCCATCACTTCCTGGCATATAGAAGGGGAAGAAATGGAAGCAGTGACAGATTTTACTTTCTTGGGCTCCAAGATCACCGCAGACGGTGACTGTAGCCATGAAATTAAAAGACACTTTGTCCTTGGGAGGAAAGCTATGGCCAACCTAGACAGCATAGTAACAAGCAGAGACATCACCTTGCCGACAAAGGTCCGTCTAATCAAAGCTATGGTTTTCCCAGTAGTAATGTATGGCTGTGAGAGCTGGACTATAAGGAAGGCTGAGCGCCGAAGAATTGATGCTTTCGAACTGTGGTGCTGGAGAAGACTCTTACGAGTGCCCTGGACTGCAAGGAGGTCAAATCAGTCCATCCTAAAGGAAATCAACCCTGAGTGCTCATTGGAAGGACAGATAATGAAGCTGAAGCTCCAATATTTTGGCCACCTAATGCGAAGAGAAAACTCCCTGGAAAAGACCCTGATGCTGGGAAAGACTGAAGGCAAAAGGAGAAGGGGACGGCAGAGGATGAGATGGCTAGATAGCATCACGGATGCAATGAATATGAACTTGAGCACGCTCCGGGAGAGAGCGCAGGACAGGAAGGCCTGGCATGCTATGGTCCATGGGGTCACGAAGAGTCGGACACGACTGAACGACTGAACAACAACAACAGGTGTCTATGCTGAGAAAATTATGGTAGTCTTGCTTTTGCCAAATATGTTATTAAGCAGTACTAAGCAATGCTGGGAAAGTGGTAGATAAGCTCTAACACACATGATTAATGCTTGCACCTGTCATGTTATCTCACTGCTATGCATGAACAACATGTATGATATAAAAGTCATCTTGCAGCACAGCTCTTTGTTCAGAGCTATGTCTGATCCAACCACTGGGTATGCCTGTGCACTGTAAGTACTCAATAAAAATCTCCTTGTAAGCAAATCTGCACCTGACTTACCACTTTCTCGGTACCCTTAAATCTTGGAAGCCCACAGCCAGGGCATACAATTGGCACAGCGAGCAGGGTGCCAAGGGAGTTCAGGTTCAAAGGGAAGGAGGATGTGGATCTCGGTGTGCAAAACCGACTCCCAGGCTGGCCACAGGAAGAGATGTGGGGTCCGGTCACAAAGCAATTGGCAGTCCTGAGTGGACCGGTTGCATGGCCAGAGGTAGAGAAGGACTGCACTCCAGTGGCTCTGGTAACTGCATTAGAGTCTTTGCAGCTGTAAAAGTGGTCAGCTAAGGAGAAGCAGAGTGCAGGAACTCTGGCATGGCTTTTGCTGACAGCATTGAGAACTGTTAGGCAAAAGGAGTCAGAATGGAAAGAAAAAGCAGAGAAGCTCAAAGACGAGCTAGGGAAGGAGCAAGATCTGAAGATGTTGACCACAGAAATGTTGCAGGACAGTCTTGCCTCCAATGAAGCATGGGAGCATAAGGCTGAAGAATTAGCAATTCGGCTTATACGCTGAACCCGGAAGAAGTGCCCAAAGCGTGCAAAAATGCGCAACATCAGCACCTCGCCCGATTGGGATCAAATCCCTAGGAAGTGGAAACTGAAGATGAAGACCCGGGGGATGAGGACAAGGAACAGGGTGAAGGTGAAGAATCAGCACCCACGCCACAAGCTAGACCCGTCTTAGAGCGGAAAGTGCACCAGAGGACGGTCCCAGGGCAAAATGAAACGGAGAATGAGGATCTCAGTCACGGTAGTAGTATTTAGCTTTGGACTGTTCTGGAATTACATAGAGCCTATAGCTACTGACCATCAGCTATGTGATTTCTGAAGAGTGTAACCATTAAGCTTTTGCGGTGGGATTCCCTGCAATAAAGAAATCTCACTGATTTGGGTATCCAGTGTCAGATTGCCTGAGTGTGTGTGCTGGGGGGATCGGGAAGCCTGACAGCATGTTCCTAGCCAAACCAAAAACGCTACCACCACACTCCTGCAAGCTGCAACAAATCCTGTAAGCTGGGACCCCAAACTGATTTAGAGAAAGAATATATTGTAGTAGCTGACTTCAAATACATCAAGACCTGGGTAGCTGACTGGCTGATGCTGTAAATTATGTTACAACTGCAGATGACTCCCTTTTGCCTGGATCAACTACTAAGACTGTTTTCCTTTTTGAGACCCCAGCAGAAAAAGACTGACCTGAGCCATTCATCGCCCCTGATGAAGCAAAGATTCGATTGCCCTTTACTTCATCGTGTCTTGTTTCAAACCCAGGATTTACAATTAAAAACAAACAAATTGTGAAGCTGTACTTTCAAGCCTGCAAATCACTGCCTCCCCCCCGCCTCCCAAAGAAGATTGATGACTGTGTAAAGAATGCAAGTACAAGGCGACCCCCATCTCTCTGTGGCGTCCTGGGTTTTGGCACTCTGCTTAGCACAGACTTTCATTTTTGCCTGTTGAAGAGCTGGTTCTACCCAAAAGTTTGTGTCCCAGATAAAGGAGAAGGGGGCGGGGGTCATGTTTTGAATCCCTGGCTAGCCTATCTAGTGATGGATAGTCCCAAGAAATTTTCCCCCTCACTCAAGCTTCAGTTTCCTTAGTCCTCGTTTGAGAAGTGTTTAAAAGTACAATTGTTGTTCCCTTGCTGTTAAGAGCCCTGCAATTCAAAACTGCCCTGTAACTCTAAGTTTGCTTTTGCAAAGGGGAGGGGATCATAGCCAATTCTGATTCAATAACCAGAGATTTTGGCAACTACTTCTATGGTGTGTAAAGCCACATGAACAGCTTTAAGAATGACAGCCAATGTGGATCTCTCCTTTTCTCCTTGCAAAATAGATGGTTTTGTTGTTTCTAATGTGGTTGAAATAGCATAGATTTAGATTTCCAAGTAGACCCATTAAAAGCTCAGAAGCACTGGCAATGTCTTTGTAAGCTCCCTAGTTAGACAGTTGCTTCCCCTTAGTGATTTCCGAGCAACCAAGCCAGGAAAGTGTGAGGGGAAGGGAGAAAAAAATTAGGGTGAGGAAGCATTATGGGAGCAGGAATAATGTCAGGGCCCAGCTTCAGTGCTGCAGTGGGCCTTGTAGGTTATAGCCAGGATTTGATTAGAAGTAGCCTAGAAGGGTTTCTAGAATGTCAGAGTCTGTGTGAGCTTATCTCTGTCAGTGTTCTCAGAGCAGAGCCAGGGGCAGTCACCCAACTCCCTGTCTGCCTGCTGGTCTGGCCTTAGTGGGCAGGGAGGCTGGAAGCTGTTCGTGAGACCCTGACAGAGGTGGAGTGGGATTTGCAGAAGGGTTGCCCAGGTTGAAGCGTCACTGCTGGAAGGCTGAGCAGTGCTGCCCTCTTTAGACAGAAGCCTGCTGAAAAGCTAAAGGCCCTTGTCTGTGAAGGGATCTGGAGGGGGTGTCCGACAGTCACGCCTCCCCTTTTAAGCTGATGCAAAGGCGAAGAGCCTTTGCTAGGAACATCTCGTCTTCATTGCTCGAAACCTTCTCGGTTTGGCTCCATCATTGTCTGGGCTTTTAGAGGCACTCTGCACATGAACTGGAACTTTAGATTGTTAAGGACTTGCCATGAAAAGTACTGTGAGGCTTTTCATAGACTTGAAACTCTCGTTGCTGTAGATTGTGTGTTTGTGTTTGTAGTCAGCTCAGTATACGGCAAGCTGGGTTTGATCTATGATCTTTGGACTTCCCTCTGCCAGAACTCATGCAGTGTAGAGTTGCCAATGCGAAAGCTCCTTGCGTGTGTAAGTTTTTACCTTGATTTTAATAGGCCTTGATCATGTAGCTTAAACTTATTAACAAAAGATTCAAAGTTAGACTCTCTATAGATGTGAGTTGTTTAGGCTTTTTAGGAAGTTATCCCCTGATTGCCTGATGAGTTCATTCATTCCCTTTCCATATTTGGGGTTAGAGCCCCGGGAAGGGATAGTCTGGGTTAGGTACCCAGGAATCCAGTTAGGCCTCTCAGCTCATAAGATGAGGCCGGTGTAGAGCCTCCTCAGCACATTCCATGCTAGCAAACTCTGCAACTGTTTATCTTTTCAGGTGTCCATGCTGAGAAAATTGTGATAGTGTTGCTTCTGCCAAATATGTTACCAAGCACTGCTAGGGTATGCTGGGAAAGTCATAGATAAACTCAGTGCTTGTACCTGTCATATTACTTGTACAGTGCTTGTACCTGTCATGTATGATCTAAAAGTCATCTTGCAGCACAGCTCTTAGTTCAGAGCTTTGTCTGATCCAACCATTGGGTACGCCTGTGTGCTGAAAGTACTAAAAAAAAAATCTCCTTGTAAGCAAACCTGGACCTGACTTATCAGGTCAGTACCCCTAAATCTTGGAAGCCCATGGCTGGGGCATACATTTTGCCAGGGGGGTCATAGACCCTCTTTTGGGAGAAGACTGACCTGAAGTAGGAATTGAGCACTTCTGCCTTTTCCTTGTCATCTGTTATCATTTTGCCATCCTTATTTAAGAGCTGAACCACCATTTCTTTCCTCTGTCTTTTACTATGCACGTAGCTGAAGAAAGCCTTTTTGTGCTTTTAACATCCCTCACTAACCTCAGCTCGTTCTCAGCTTTAGCCTTCCCGACACCATCCCTGCAATTCTGTGCTACTTGCCTGTACTCTTCCTTTGTCGCTTGGCCTTTCTTCCATTTCTTGTATGTGTCCCTTTTTGTTTTCAGGTCATCTCTAAGCTTTTTGTGAAGCCACATTGGCTTTGTCTGTTGTCTTCCGCCTTTTTTTCTTGTGGGAATTGTTTGTAATTGTGCCTTGAGAATTTCCTTTTTTAAAAACTCCCGCCCATCTTGGACTCCTTTTCTCATTAGAGTCGCTTGCTATGGGACCTTATTGTTCTGAGTTTATTAAAATCAGCTTTCCTAAAATCCAGGGTGTGCGTTTAGCTACACTTGGCTTTTTGATGGATAAAGTAGCAGTGGATAATTTAGTGGATAAAGTAGCAGTTAAGAGAACTCTGGGGGAAAGTGACCATGTTATACTTGAGTTCTTATTTCTAAAAGAAGCAAAAGCCGAGTGTAGCCGAGTGTAGCTGGTTTAAGACCATGTTCACTCAAGCTCCACAACACCAGGAAATGCATCTGGAGTTGCAGTGCTACCACCTTCTTGATCACCTTAGCAAGAATAGTATATTTGAGACTGGCCTATAGTTAGACAGATCTCCTGGGTTGAGGGAGGTTTTCTTTAATAAAGGTCTTATTACTGTTTCTTTTAAGCAAGAGGGAACAGCCCCCTCCCACAAAGAGGTGTTATTCACTTACCTTAGCCATGACATCAGTCCTACCTTGGCTGTTTTAATCAGCCAAGAAGGACAAGGGTCAAGCACAGAGGTGACGGCCCTCACCACACCAAATCCCCTGTCCACATCCTCAAGATCCGCAAGCTGAAAAGAAGCTTTGACTTCTATGCTATGGTTGCTATGGTTACATCGCTCTGGCCTGTTCCAATACTGGAGTCTAATCAAGGTGATTCCGAGCAACTTTATCTTCAAAGAAAGAAGCAAATAGTTCACAGTGAGTCACTTGGTGAAGGAGGCCTCACACATCTAATTCACCTGATGTGGGCCTGCCTAATAGTTCAGCCTTTGGGACTGAAGTCTGCACCAGAGTTGTTCTTACTGAGGTTAAGAACAATAAAAACTGCTTTTAACCTAGCATGGATGTGTTCTTTGGCAAAGTGTTTATTTCCCATCGTGCACGTGAATGGTCAGAGGAAAACCTCTGTGGTGGGGTCAAGAGTTCCACAAGATCTACAAGAGTTCATATGATGCTCAATTACCAATGTACAGTTCAGGGAATCCACACCATACTTGGCTGACTGGATCCACATGGAGAGCTAGAAGACATGGCTACTGAAAGCATTTTCATTGCTCAGTGTTTATCAGGCCCCAGAAGTCTTACTGAGGGGTGGGTTGAAGAAATGCTAATCATCATATATGAGGCAATGAAATTTAGGGGAGGGGGAGCATTTGGGGTGGATTTTAAGAAGTTGGACCTAGACTGGATGCCACCTGGAGTAGCAGCAGGGAGTAGTTCTGTGAACTGGAGCTTTAATTCAGGAGTGTTTTTTATGATGTATATATATGATACATATTCATCTTTTTTCTTCTTTTAAGAACTTATTTAGGGGCAATCCTATTGGGATGGCTGTGAGCCTCCAAACTCGGAGGCGTATAGCCATCCAGTGTAAAGCGGGAGTAGCAATGGAGGCAATCTTTGCCTCCATGCTCCTCCCACTCTGCATTTTAGCTAGATGGGGTTTTTCGCCCATCTAGCGGAGCAGGAGGGAAGGTGGCTGGGGAGGCCTGGACATTCGGCCTAAGCCCTCCCCTCCCCGCCCACTGGCACGCCCCCTTTCCCTCCTTTCCAAGGTCACCCTTGCGACCTTGGAGAGACAGCAGGTGCAGCTCTCTCTGCGCCGGCGGGGACGGGGAGAGGGCAGGGAGCTTGGATTCCTGGCTCCAAGGCCAGAGTGCTGTCTCCAACCTTGCATCCAGGAATCTGAACTATCCTATGCCCACCCCCCTCAGATTCTGTCTAGGGGCTATAAGGTTTGCTCCCTTAGTTATTTCATTATCATTGTTTTTATTTTTCAGTCATTTGGGCATGTGAAGGGGAGGGGGAGATAAACAAGTGAGGGTCAAGAGAGAGGGAATATGATGGTTGTTTATGTATACAATAAAATATTCATTAAACTGTTAACAGCAACAACAACAACAAAACTATGGGAGCATGTCATCTGAGGGGTCTGGGAAGAATCCATGAGGACCAATGCCACCAAAGGTCAGCAGCAGGTCCCAGAGGCTGCAGGCAGCATGGCCAGCATAGATGGAAATCCTGCCATCCCACCCAGAAGCCAGCTTAAGGGGACGTCCGAAGAGCAAGACTGGAAGGAGGCAGAGCCTAGGGACAATGCTAGAGATTTAAGCAGAGGTGTAGCAGCTGAGAGAGAGGCAATGGAATAAAGAGCAACTCAGGGAAAAGTGGCTAGGAAGAAAGGAGCAGAGAGGAGGCAAAAGAGGTCTGGCAGAAAAGTGGAAGGGAAGAATGATGAAGGATTGAAGTTGGACTGGTGGACAGTAAGGGATTTAGAAGTGGACCAGGAGATGTAAAAAGTGAGAGAGGCTAGGAATGCTTTGTTGAGAAGCCAGCAGGAATGTGGGAAGAGAACAGGATGAGAAGTAGGAAGGAGGAGGCAGCTGCTGCCATAAAGGAAGCTCCAGCCACAGTTGAACAGACCTATCAATGCTCTGTTGCTTGGTCAGAACCCTGCTTCTTTTAGCCAGTTAGATGTCATGCTACAGTGAAAGTCCTTGACCCAACACAGGAGCTGGGGATGGGATTGCCTTGAGGGTAGCCTGGGGCAAATAAAAAGTTCATAGGGCCCAGACATCATGTACCTTCGTCTTCTGATCCTTGAACATCTTCTGGCATATTTATCTGAAGGGAGGGGTAAACTATCTTCCGTGCCCTAGCCCCTGGTCCATTCCCTCATCCCACAAGGAACCATGTAAGTGAGATTTAACAACCTTTGGAGATCAATAAAGGATTTGATCCTATTTCTATTTCAGTCAGAATCTGTGTGTGCATAGTTTAGTATGGAATTTATGGACCAGGGCAGGTTTGGCATGCTCTTCCTGCCTGAGGAACTAATAGATGGGTACTCCACAGGCCTCTGTGTCAGTCACAGTGACTATTAAGACAGGATGTTCAGACAGGTTGTCTTGCTTCCTACACATCACATTTCTTCTAATAAAGTGTGTCTCTCACAAGTCTGCCTCCATACCTTTTCTTCCTCTCTCCCACTTCCATTTACCTTGTTTACTGATCCAGTAATGGAAGAAGGGAGGGAGGTCTCTCCCCCCCTCCCCTCCCCTCCCCTGTGACAAATCACACACACCTATGGCTGCATGCGAGGCACTACAGGATGTAGTTTACCTGAAGCTACTGACAAGTACCGGTAGCACCAGGTAGCCTGCATTTCTTCATGCGTGAAATGCCATGATAACGGTGTGCCAGTTTTCAGGGTGGAGATCTTCCTTCTTCCCTCCATACCACTGCTTCCAAGGTAGTCACTGGGAGGGAGGGCAGAGGGGTTTGGAAGCTCAGCAAGCAGGGGGCAGAGGAGAGATGGGATCCTGCTATACCCCCGATAGCAACATTTTTGCATCCCTACAGAGCCCCCAAAGCTCAGAATAAACCAAGCTATTCTCCAAGGGTTTTTTGAAAAATAGTTCTGTTTTCTGAGACATATTCCAAACTTGAGTGGGGAAGTCTGCGTCTTCTCTATTTACATACTTACACATGTAGTAGAGTAAAAATGCATCTTCCCTACCTAGAGATTTAGCTCTAGAGGCCCAGGGATGAAACCTATAGAATTCTATTGCACATGAGTATACACGAACAACATTTTTAAATGGCAAATTATCCCTCAAAAGCAAAAATAGGGATAAGCCGTGGACAGTGATTTACCAGGGAAAATACACACACGCACACACAAACGCAAACACACACACCCCACCTATGGGATTGTCCATTGGTAAATGGGGACAGTTGGAAGACATGCTGTAACTTCTACATTGCTCTTTTTGTATCTCCCTATTTCAGAGAAAGAAACAAATATCTGAGAGATGAACATGACATGTGTTTACACCAGGTAAGCTTGTGGTTCAGGGTGCTTTGTAATGGAGGGTTTTTCTGGGCGCACTTGGAAAAAGCTTAACTGTACTGTGGCAACACACCTTCTGGAAGATTCACACCTGTGCACATGCCAGATTTGGGACATTAAGGAGGCTAGTATACACTGTCAACCTGGAGGAAACAACAATTTAGGCAAAAAACGAAAACATATTACAAGCCCCTCCCTGCTATTAGTTGCAAGAGAAAAGCTCCTTTTGGAGCAAAAGTGTCAGGTCTGGGACATGAGCAGCAGGTGTCCTCAACTACAACACCCGGGCTTTTTCTGGGTTTCCTGTAGTGCTACAGTAAGGTAACTAGAGTCTTTCCATTTCAACTATTGGGGGTTGGAGGCAAGGGTTTTCTCAGATATTATAGATGATTTAATTTTATTGTGCCTATGACTGCAAACCAGTCACCTCCCCCCTTAAGGCCAAACTAGAGGTGACATTAATTGCATGTAAACAATTCTCATGTACAGTTTTGAAATCACAGGGGATGGACTAATTAGGGTAGGGACTGTGGAGTGTGGGGAGGTGCTATTAGGCCCTGAAGGAAAGTTCCCATCCTGACAGGATCTGCTCGATCTGAGAAGCTCTGCAGCTCCACCTGGTGGCTAGCTACAGAAGGCAGCCTGGGCCACACTGCAGTACTTGCAGGATTCAGCACTGGGCCTGCCGGTGTTCTCAAGTCCTCTAATGCAGACCAGCTGGAGCCTCAGGAAGCCCTATAAAGAGCTTCCTGTTCCTTCCAAGCTTTGTCCCAGCCGCATGAGTCTTCATGGTGGCAGCATTGTGTTTTTGCCTCTTGTTCCTGATCTTGCTATGCCTTGCTGATAGTAAACCCTTGCCTGTCCCTGTTGATGCCCTTGCCTCTGGCCCTGTGGCCCCTTTCTGGTAATGGACCGTATCCTGCTCTGGACTCTGCTCTTACCTCTGGCCCTGCCATACCTTGCCAGTGTTTGACCCTTGCCTGAGGAGCCTTGGTTCCCTGCCCACCCCCATCACCCCTGGCCCTGGTGTTCTAGTTGAGGACACCTGCTGCTCATGTCCCAGACCTGACACTTTTGCTCCAAAAGGAGCTTTTCTCTTGTGACTAATAGCAGCAGGGAGGGGCTTGTTGGGACTGCAGTGAGGTGAAAGAGTTAACTCCCTCTTCCCATGCACAGGCTCCTTATTTGGCTCTGGTCCCTCCATGTGGGCTATTCACATTGTTAAAACTTTGTGTTGGATCTAATGCTGCCCTTGCAAGGCTGGCAGAGGTGCACACTTGGCCCCTATTGCCAGCAGCTGTGATGTAGTGCTTCCAGGGGGAAGCACTACACCTCGGCTACTAGTGGTAGGGGATGTATGCTAAACAGCAAGTTTAGCCCCTGATTCATCACTCAGCAACCCATGCAACCCTTGGGGGCAAAAGCACTGCTCACCCCATGTCTATTAGCTAAAGCAAGGGTGAGCAGAAGGTAGATCTCCAGTTATTTTGAAATTCAACCCACAAAAGCCCTTGCCAGTATGGCCAATGGTCAAGAATGCTGAGAGCTGATGTCCAAAACATCAGGAGATCTACTTTCTGCCCACTCCTCAGCTAAAGTTTGAACCAAGAGGAAGGAAAGTTTCCTTGCAGATGTAGATAGTTGTTGCATATAGAGTACCATCTGTGGAAAGATCTCATGTGCAAATGCCACTAAAATGTTTCCCACCATACTGTTTAAATGGCACACGCACAAGAATATACTGTTTTGAAATACTGGTGAATCTGCCATTTTGTTATTTATAATGACTAGTTTCAGGGATTTTAACTAATATTTTTACAGAAGTATAAGAGCGTTCCATCTGCCCCCTGGAAACAAAGGTCAGGCTCAATCATTGGCAAATATGTGGACAGAAAAGTCTCATTAAAGAGGTAAGGCTTCAATTTTGCCATTCTGTACATTGTTCATTCTTCAGGTAAGATGCAATATAGCTGGGTACTATTCAAATTTGTGCCAGAAATAGAATTATTTATTTCCTCCATCTATTTGAATAATCTCCATCTGCAGTTGTATGCTATTCTATTCAGCTATGACTCAAGATGAAGTAAATGTTTTTGTTAAAATTTCTGCTGGAACCAAAGTCAACCCCGCTCTGAGGCAAGAGAAGGTGACTTTCAAAGGTGGTAGATGTGGGGTACCATTAAAAGAAATAGGAGACATCGCTGACCTAGCAGTCAGAGTCCATTGGCAGTTCTCCTGTGTTGAAATTAATTGGAAGCTTAAAAGAATTTGGATGGTGTGGATTGAGGGACCTAGCATAAGCTTTTAAGGGAGCAATCCTATCTGTATCGATGGTTGCCTCTGAGCCTGGGGGCGACCACCTATCCAGTGCAGGGTGGGAGGACTGGTGAGGAGTGGATCTCCTCCTTGCTCCCCCTGCCCGGCTTTTGCGGCTAGACAGCCAATTTCGTATGTGTTATACCGGCATTTCCAACTTCCCCGGCATGCCCCCAGGCGGTTTTTGCCTCTCCATGCTTCTCTTCTGAGCGCAGGGCGGTTCTGTGCTGCCAACGAGGTGGCATGGGAGGGGGTGGAGGTTGGTTCTCAGGGAACCGACCTATCCTATGGCCATCTAGCCACTGACTAGCAGCCATAGTATTGCACCCTAAATTTACTAAAGATTAAATGTGATTTAAATAATGAGTTGTATAGTATCAAAGCATGCCCAGAAAGACAGTTCAGAAGCTGCAGCTTGTGCAAAATGCAGTGGCCAGATTAATAACAGGGACAAGAAGGTCCGAACCTACAACACTGATATTGGCCTGCTTGCACTGGCTGCCTGAAATTTATGGACCTAATTCAAGCTGCTGGTTTTGACCTATAAAGCCTTACATGGCTCAGGACCCCAATACCTGACAGAACACTTTTCCTGGCATGAACCTACCCGTACACTACACTCATTGCCTAAGACCCTCCTCCAGGTGCCTCCACCAAGAGTGGCTTGGAAGGTGGCAACAAGGGAGAGGGCCTTCTCGGTGCCCCCGTCCCCAATTATGGAATGAACTCCCCAGAGAGGCCCACCGTGTGCCAACCTTGTTATCTTTTTAGCGCCAGGTTAAGACCTTCCTCTACTCCCAGAATTTAGGAAGTAACATATGATACGTTTTTAATAAGATCATGAGATATTGTTTGGATATGTCTGTGTGTCTGCTATCTTTTATATTTTCATAGCTAAACTGTTTTTATATTATGCACAATATTGTATTTTTAAAAGGTTTTTTTATCCTTGTGTAACTGGCTAGAGAGCTTTGGCTATTCAGTGGTGTAGAAATGTAATAAATTAAATGAAATATCGTAACATAGATTTGATTGGTTGCATTCTTACATAAGCTGGCAAAAGTGCTAAAGAGAATACTAGGTCAGCCATAGATGGCTTTTCTCATAGCAACCCATTGCTGTAATGAGAACTAAATTTGTTCAGCAAAATTCCAAAGCAAGCATGACCGTATAGCTATCAACTGGCAACTTGTTTTATGTTTAATGAATCAGAGGTCAAAAGTCATTGATGTAAAGATGAAATGCCTTGACACTCTAATCTGTGATGTTGAATATTGTCCAGATATTTTCTAAAATGCTTGAATATTTGCAGCATATTTATCAAATATTTGATTCTATTTTCAAATTATGAACCCAAATCTCAAACTCAAAATGTTGTATTCATACTTTAAACATCATTCCACTGTGCTTTTGGGACTTGAACTATGCTATATTTGGTAATCCTTTTCCTAATAACTTTCTAGCCAGTCTTCAGAAGATGATGATACATTTGGCACTGCAAGGAGAAGGAATTCCATCGGCTTGAATGGGTATCTTCCATTAGATTCTGACCCTGCTACTGGTGGGGGACTGACTCACAGAAAGCACTTCCAAAGAATAATATCGATTGAAGAAGATCATCTGTCCCAGCTTCTTGATAGATCAGACAGGCAGCTAACCAAATGGTCTGAAGAAGATGAAAACATCTTGTCCAAAATGGAAATGAATGGGTCCCAAATAGAATCACTTCTTGAACAGACACCTTCTCCCAGGGGGCAACCAGTAGGGAAAGAAACATTGTCAAATGTAAGAAACAGAATCACATTTCTTTTTTATTTTGGAGGATTTGGGGGAAATTGATGGATATATTCCATCATGGATTGCATTTTTTCCAGACCTATTCAGGCTTTGTGTCAACAAAACATATCTTGGTAGGTGTGTATTGAGTCTACTATAAGATTTGTAGTACTCGCTCACTATGAAATTGCACTAAATGTTAGATTTAAGAATCACACATTTCATCTCCTCCAATGCATGTTAGATTGCTTGGAGGAAGCAACTTTTGTTGGGGGATAGAATTCTACTCAGAGTTAGGTTGCTTAACTCCTGTAGACTCAAATGGGATTTAAGCTGCTTAAATCTAAACAGCTTAAATCCCATTTGAGTCTACAGGATTGCTGCAAGTGAAGTTGCCATCTCCTGTTAATTTAAACATAAGAGCAAATGAGTACAAGCTGGGGCTCTATAGAAATCAGCATTAATGTTGTTTAATGATACAAACCATTTCCCCCAAAGTCTTGTTTGAGTTTGTAATATTCTGGTCTCTCTGAATTTGAACTACAAAGCAGAAGGGGCAGTGTGCCACATCCAGAAACCTCTTGCCCTATCAGACTGTTCAGGTTGCTAGTGGAACCTTTTCCTCAGAATTCCGAATGAGCAAAGGAAGACTCAAAAGTAGAGATGTAAAATTTCCAGAAATATTGAACCCATGGAGGAGGCAATTTTTTGTTTGTTTTGGCACAATGGAAATTTGGGGGAAATTGAACAATACATTTTTCTTATCAAATCTAAACTTACATTGCTACTTTAAGAACAAAAAATGCATGACTTTAAGGTATAAATGCCGTAGTTTTATTCAAACAATAATACAAATATGGCTGCTCTATCTTAGAAATAGAGCAATAAGCAGCTGCAGCACCCAATGGTATGTACGCATATTATTATTTTTGCTGGTTGGGAAAATAGGAGAGAAATAATGAAAGAGTTGAAAATAGAAACCATCAGCACTGTGGTAAGCAAAAGGATGCTTTATAATCTTGACTTAGGAATAGTCTCCTCTCCTTTCTGTCAGCTAGGGATAGACAGATCAGTCTATTTTTGATTCTTAAGTCCATTCTGTCCCATTTCTGCATAATTCTCCAGTTCTACAAAAAAGCATAAAACTTTGCATTATTTATAACACAATCTTTCACAGAATATGCATTTTTGTATGCATTTTGGTACGTTCTTTGACTCGAAAACTGAACTGCAAAATTCAAAGAACTGCAACAACAAACAATATCTATGTTCCAATTCACATATTAGTCTGGAAAGTGCAAATCAGGCAGGCAGGGTTGCTTAAAAATGTGGACCAAACAAAATCCTCAAGGCTATTACCACCATTATCCAGAAACACCATTATCCAAACTGCCCTGTGAGGTGGGCCACCCTGCAATGGTTCTCCTTACTTATTGCTGTCACTACCACTCTATGCAGCTGGAGCAAAGGGAACACCAAGATGGGTGGATATTTTTTTACCTGGGAGAGGGCAATTACCAGGGAAATCTCCAGTAACCACTGAACATGTTCAGCCTGTATAGTGTTTGCCTCCTCTTCTTCAATGAAGAAAAAATATGGAAGAAGCGGTGGGAAAACAAGGAAGGGCTACAAATTGAAGATAACATTGTCTGGACCCCCCCCCCCCAATTCAGTGAATAAGGCAGTGTGATTACAGAATAAAAGCTTAGTCTGGAAGCACCCTCAGTTAGTTACACTTAGTTCCCACTGAAATAAATGGGACTTAAGTCATACTAAATCCCTGGTATAGAAGAGCAGGATATAAATGTATAATTTAAATAAATAAAGTATCTCTTAATATCCCTGATAAAGAGTGCCCCAGCTCAAAAAGCAACATGGTCCAGAGGTACAGTGAAATTGACTGAACAGCCAATATTTGTGCTTGCTTGAAGGATGAACCACCATGCTTTGCCCCAGATCGTTTATTCAAGATTGTTTTCGTGGGGAATTCAAGTGTGGGAAAGACTTGCTTTTTAAGGCGATTCTGTGAAAACCGTTTTTCCCCAGACACTGCTGCTACTGTTGGTAAGTAAATTAAAGAATGGATTAATTTTAATTAATTTAGGGAGCAATCCTATGGCCGCTAGTCAGTGGCTAGATGGCCATAGGATACATCGGTTTCCAGGAAACGACCTCTGAGCCCCTGCACCAAGGTCAGTTCCCGGAGAACCGACCTTCCCCCCTCACAGGCAGCTCGGAACGGCTTCACGCTCGGAAGAGTGGCATGGAGTGGCAAAAACAGGGCATTCCGGGACGGGAAAGGCAGACACATCCTATGTGTCATCCGGCAACTGCCTCCCCCACTCAGAAGTCCCGCGGCTAGACAGCCAAAATCAGCAGCCTAGCCACACTCTTCTCCCACACTCTTCTCCCCACTGTCTCTGCCTGTCTCTTTCTCACACATACACACACCCTTCCCCCCCAGTCACACACACACACACACACACACACACACACATTCTTCCCCCCTCTTCCTCACACAAACACACAGATAGACTCTCAAATAAATTTTCACAGCATTCTGAGTGTTCACTCTTTTATTAAGAAAGTAGAAAAGAAAATAGCATACGTATGCAGAGATTCCCACAAGAATCTTGTAGAGAGATTCTCCTTGAGCACAGTTAAAACACAGTCATGGCTAACATTGATTGGATGCAGAAACACTACAGGGGCAGGACAAATTGCATTGCACTTTGGATTGCTTTACATTTGCCACATAAGAAAACAAAGGCATTACTTGCTGATGTGATAGACTGGTCTTGCTCTTCTGGTTCTGTCTTGCTATACATTTGACTTTGAAGCTTGGGGCATGAATATTCCCCTTTAACCTAGACTTCCTGTCCCCTTGCCTTGTTACGCACAGAGTCAGTCTTAAGCGAATGGCCTTTTCTCTCACAATTCACACAGACACTCCCTCCCCTCCCCCCAGCATGTGGGAATGGGGATGTTTAAACCTCCCTTCCCCATGTGCTGAGATCCCATTGTTCATCCCCCCTCCCTCACTGCTCAGCTGATTAGTACTGGAAAAAGCACCAATCATCTGGGTTGTGAGGAGGGGGGAAGATATGCAATTGTGATGGAGAGGATGGTATACAGGTATGCCCAAGCTGAAGAATGGGTTGACACCTCCGCCTCCCATTCTATGTACAAAAGCTTACTGGAATCTTTCTTCAACTCTCACAATGAGACAGCATCCTCCACCACATTTCAAAGCAACAGATTAATTTAGGGAACACAGGGCAGGCCACATGGCACACAGTTCTCTTCTCCAACACCATTTTGTTGTCTCCTAGTATTCGCTGCCTGAGGCAATTGCCTCACTTTGCCTAATGGTAGGGCTCGTCCTGCCCCTCACCATTTAAATTAAGCTCTCCCAGGCAATCAAACAGCAGTTTGGCAGGCTTGGAGAGTGCAATTGTGATGGTAAGGATGGTGCACAGGACAGGTCATCCTGTCTTTTCCAAGCACACATCATGCTGGTTTTATCACTGATGTCCAGAAAAACCTGGTCCCTTGAATCTGTTGGAGGGGGCGGGGAAAGATCCTTGGGAGGGGAGTGATGTCATACCCCTCAGAGGTGAATCCCACTGCTGACCCCAAGATGTGTGGAGACCTAGGGGAGACAGCAGACTGATAAACTGTAATGTTCATGCTGGAAGGATCCTCTTCAGAGGAGGAGCTAAAACTCCCAGAGCACCAAAGGGCTGCCCATGCCAGAAGACCAGGAAGAGCCCAGCCCCTTGGGGAGATGGCAGTGGGTCCATCCACACAAGAGGGGAACTCTGCCTCTAAGATAGAGGTTGAGTGACCACTTAGCCCTCAAGAGTGTCAGTGGCTCAAGAGGCAGGCCAGAACAGCCCCTGTGAGAAGGAATACCCATTTGCAAAGGAAGGCTCTTCATGAATAAAGGACTCCTTGTGAGTAGGGCCCTCCCCATATGGAAGAATTCTTCCAGAAGCCTCTGATATGCTGCAGGGGAGTCCTGGGTGAGGCTCTGGAAGCTCCAGCTTATAAGCCTCCATCCTAGGCAAGAAGGCTGCTGAATTGACAGGTATTGTGCTGGCATTAGAATGAGGTGAAGGACATAAGATTGGAGTGGGGAGTTATTCTGTCTCATTCTTTATCAAGTTTGCTGGTAATTCAGTAAGGAGATAAGGAAGTAAGTCTTCATTAGTAAATGAGCTACAGCTTCTACATGTTGAACTGTATCTTATGGGGTTTAGAGGGTACTAATGTGGGTATTAGTGGTAATGAATCAGCTGATCAGGCAGCCAAGGAAGCATTAGGACATGATGTAATTGATATCAGGCTTCCTTTGTCACCATCAGAGGTTAAAAGCTGGATTTGGCATGATATCAAACTTGATTGGCAGATACAGTGGGTGAGTGGGCTTGTTAGGAAGACAATTCTTTCTTTCTGTCCAGCCCTGCATGATTTTAAAATTTTTGACCAACATGGTCAGATTCAGCAGGTTGCTTATGTTCCGGGTCTTGAGCGGACACTGTGCTTTATGTAGCAATCTGTTTAGGGGGGAAGATCTGATTCCACTGTCTGTGAGGTTTGTTGAGTGGATGAAACGATAGACCATCTCCTTTGGAATTGTCTGATGTATAATCCAGAATGGGGCTTTCTTTTTAATAAGCTCCAGAGCTTGGAGGTTGAAGGATTTGGGGGGGGGGGGAGTCTATTCTGCAAATTAAGAATCTTAAAAGTTCAGTCCTCAAAGTGCTATGGAGCTTTGTTGATGTTACAGGCATCTATCCCCACTTCCACTAAGTAGTGGGGGGGTCTGCTTTTCCCCAGTAGGTGGTGCTCATGGGGCCTTTTTAGCCTTGATCCACCATTAAATCCCAGCAGCAGCAGTAGAAGAAGGAGAGAACTGCTGGAACAAAACTTATTTCAGCTCACAGTACCTTGAAACCTTGCTTCTCATTGGACTTATCTCTGACATTGCTGACCCCTGGATTCCTGATAACACTGTTTCTTGAAAGGTGCTTGTATTGGGTTGTTTGCCTATGCTTCTGACCTCTGTCTGCTTTTTGATATTTGAGATGGATTTGCCCCATAGTCTGTCTGAGGACTGAGCCTGAACTAGCCAGAGCAGGACAGAAACGCTCTGAGACCACTTCCATGGAAAATGCTGCATTTAGGGCAAACTGCCAAGTTGGGAGACACAACATGCCCTGACTAGTCATATAGCCAAGATCCAGACCTTCTGCAATCATCCCTGGAGAAAGCAATGAGGCTGAACAGAAGCCCAAACCATGTGTAATGCCTGTCAGGTAGCACTTGCACTTTTCTCAGGATTGGGAATTGGAACACAGGATGAATATCACAACAGACTGCCTCAGTCACCAGTAATTCAGTGATGAGGAGTGGTTTCATGACACTTAGGTGAAGTCAAATAGCAGCCAGTTTGAGGCATCATAGAATAGTAGGGTTGGAAGGGGCCTACAAGGCCATCAGGTCTAAGCCCCTGCTCAACACAGGAATCCAAGTCAGAGCATCCCTGACAGATGGCTGTCCAGCCTCGTCTTGAATGCCTCCAGTGTGGGAGAGCCCACCACCTCCCCAGGTAATTGGTTCCACTGTCGTATTGCTCTAACAGTCAGGAAGTTTTTCCTGATGTTCAGCCGGAATCTGGCTTCCTGTAACTTGAGCCCATTATTCCGTGTGCTGCACTCTGGGATGATCAAGAAGAGATCCTGGACTTCCTCTCTGTGGAACCTTTCAAGTACTTGAAGGGCGCTATCATCTCTCCCTTTAGTCTTCTCTTCTCAAGGCAAAAAATTGATGTATTTGCTAGTCTGATCAAACATCAAGGTTCTTAACGAAAGGAAGGTGTGCAAGGGTTGAAAGAGTCTTTACAACTCTGTGGCTGAGGGGCTTGCTATATGCCTTCCTATCATTTTTTTTTGCTGACCACAGAAATTTAAAAAATAAGATCTGAAGGCTGATATTCTGATTTGCATCACATTGGTCCACATATGGATCTGGTCAGTCTGCCATGTCAGGCACCATGGAGACATCAAATAAAGGCAAATTTATTGAAGTAAGGTCCTATTCTTCATCCTCAACTGTTTAGATTAATTTTAACCACTAAAGCTTGTAATCAGGGCTCTACATTTTACATTTCTGTGCAAGTGCAGAAAAAGCATACAAGTGGGGTATTGGACGCAGAAATCAGACGTCTGAAAATCCTAGTTTTCTTTCTTTTTTTGAGGACATTTCTGGCCTTTGTGGTTGCAAAGACAGATGTAACCGTAAGTGGTAATACTTGATATGATCTCAGAAGTTAGATGGGCTGAATAAGTGATTGTTCAGTGTTTGTAACAGTGCCTTCCCCCTACCCACCCAAGCATGGCTGCTACTTTTGCATAATTTATGCAGGTTGCAGAATCTAGCTTTTGGGTTACCTTGGTACAGAGAGAGAGAGAGAGAGAGAGAGAGAGATCAGAGATCGATCTCCTTTGGGCACAGCTCCTTTTCACCACTCCACTTCAAATTTGTTTTTACGTGAACAATAAGGGGACTGTAGGTAGCGACTGACCGAATAAACAACAAAGGTATAGGGCTGGCTAACTATGCCATTATGTAATTGATAACTAAGTGAATGTCTGCACAGCATGCATACCTTGCCTGGGACTACAAAACTGGGATGGAGAGGTTTCAAGCACTGGTTATTTAAATCACCTAAAAGGTGGCTTCCATCAACTAAACAGAGTACACAGAGAAGAGACAACATAGGTTGCATTTCCTTTACAGGTGTGGATTACAGTGTGAAAACAGTGACAGTGGATAATAGCCAAGTAGTGCTGCAGCTCTGGGACACTGCTGGGCAAGAAAGGTAAGGAAAGGCCATTGTGTCATACTACAACACATCACATCTAGAACACATCTCTGCATCGCTCTGCAGCCTCCCTGGTTGCCCATGCTTCCTGATCTGAAATGTGGCATCTTCCCATGGCCTCTAATTGAAGTGTGGGAAGCTAGATGGGGGGGCGGGGGGCGCTGCAGGCTGCTGGAGAGATGATTGTACAATAAAAGAAAAGATACTCAGACATACTCCTTGTCCACTTCATAAGTAGGGTAAGCGCAAGAACCCTGAACCCCACCCATGAGAATTTCTCTGAAATGTTCTCCCCCTTTGAATTTGTTTTTGAAAGCAATTTCTTTTCTATCAAATTGAATGAGAATGGTTGAAAAACATGTGGAAGAGAGTTTTGCCACAGCACTACCAAATAGTAGGCTAGTTGTTCTGTTGTCTTAACTGCTATATGGCTTTGGTGGTAATGATCAAAGACCTATAGTGATTCTGGGTTTGCAGATATCGCAGCATCACCAAGCAGTTCTTCCGAAAAGCAGATGGTGTCATTGTGATGTATGACATAACGGCAAGAGACACGTTTATGGCGGTGAAGCAGTGGTTAGTGAGCATTGAGGTAAGTCTGATTAGGGTTAAACATTGTTACATGTTCCCCGAGTGGTGAGAAGTCCAAGAGCACCACTCACCCAAGCTTTGTTCCCTTTGCAAGGAGAGATTATTGGAAGACTTAAGATGTTTCTGTAATATTTTAGTTTGTTTTTATTTATTCACTTATTTATTTCAAATGATTTTTAGGCTGCCTTTAAGAGTAAAACCCTCTCAAGGTGGTGTGCAAGATAAAAACAGTACAAAACAAGTACAGTAAAATTCAATAAACAAATATTCAATAAAAAATACTATAAAACAGATGTTGCCAATAGAACCTGCAGCCCATGGATGATGGGAAGGTAAGCAAAAACAGGTAAGTCTTCAGAGCTAAAGATGGACAAAGAAGGGGCCTGATGAACTCCTGATAGAAGCCGATTTTAGAGATGCAGGGACACCACTGAAAAGGCCCTCTCCCTTGTACTCATCATCCTAACTGCACTTGGAGGCAGGCAGGTGAGAAGTGCCTTGTAACATTGTGCCTCCTATGCCCAACCCAGATAAATGATCTGGAAGGATACCATGGCTTCTGCTACAACTGGGTTGATTGATGTTTGGGAGAAATTGTATCAAGACTTGGGTCATCTTCGCATTCCAAGCAGAGACCAAGCTCTCAGTAGGACTGCTGGCTAAGCCTGCAGGAAAACCCGCAACAGACCTCAAAAAACCAGATTCATTAGCCTATTGGGGTGGACCATCACATTTGTTCCCCCACCACGGATCATAACCCCTAGTCCATTACAGAAAACCAAATCTGTAAAACCAAAAAAATACAGTGACATAGTAAAACATAATATAAAAACCGTAAGTTTAAAACAGAATAAAACCAAAGAAGGAACCAAGATAAAAGCCAGCAGTTGTCCAAAGATCTAAAAACACACTAACACATTTTTTTAAACTGAAGAGCTAAAAAGCCTGGGGAAATAAAGTTTTCACCTGGCCCTGAAAAGACTACAAAGTCCACCAGGCGAGCTTCTCTGCCCAAACTGGGCAGCACACTCAATCTGGGAAGGCCTGGGTGAAGAGATAATTGGTACCCAAAGCATGCTACAGTCAGTGTCTCCCAAATGCCATGGGGGGGGGGATTCCATAAGGTGGGTGCCACCACAGAGAAGGCCTGCTTCCGTATGGCTGCAAGATGACAATCTGCAGGCCGTAGTAGAACCAGCAAGATCTCCTCTGATGATCTTAATGATCTCACAGTTCTTTGTTGGGGAAGGCAATCTGTCAGGTGACCTGGATCCAAGCTGCTGAGGGCTTCATATGCCAACAGCAAGACCTTGTACTTGGCTCTGTAAGTAATAGGTAGCCAGTGCAATTGTTTCAACACTTGTGTAATATGTGCATGGCGAGGTGCCCCACTTAGCATCCTGGCAACCACATTCTGCACCAGCTGCAGCTTCAGGACGAAGCCCAAGGGCATCCCCACATAAAGCGCATTACAGTCATCTAAATGTGAGGTTTCCAGTTGTAATGGCCCCAGGCCTGTAACCAAGTCACCAGATGTTTTAGAGGGGCCTAGAGATCCATAATGCTTTGCTTTGGTTCATTAAGTGCAATTTCCTTGCTAGTGGGCCCCTGAGCTTGTGAGATGAGTCAAAGGTCAATATTGCCACCTCAGCACATTCCATGCTAACGAGCTACCGTTTATCTTATCAGGGCCTAGGATGTGCCTGAGAAGTGAGGCTCTGTTTATGCTAAGCTACAGTTGTCTGTCCTGGGAAAGTTCTGATTGTTTTCCTTCTGAACAAGCACTGTTAGTCTATGCTGGGAAAGTTGCAGATGAATGCCAATTAACACGTGCTCCTGTCATGCTGCCTCATTGCTCACATGTATGGTATAAAACCCATTTTACCCCATGGCTCTGGGTTCAGAGAAGCTGTCTGATCCAACCATTGGGTACGCCTGTGCACTGTAAGCACTCAATAAAGTCTCCTTGTAAGCAAAGCTGGATCTGGCTTATCACTTTCTTGGCACCTCCAAACCTTACCAGCCCATGGCCGGGGCATACACCAGTGCATGGACTACAATGGCCAGGCTGTCCCTACCTAAGAAAGGGTGTAGCTGGCATACCAACAGCAGTTGTTAATAGGCACTCCTTACCACCGAAGCCACTTGGGCCTCTATTGACCATGATGAGTCCAAAGGCACCCCAAACTGCATACCTGTTCTTTCTGAAGGAGTGCAACCCCATCTAGAACAGGAAAACTCCCCAATTCCTGAACCTGGGAACCACCCACCCATAAATTCTCAGTCTTGTGAGGATTCAGTCTTAGTTTGTTGGCCTTCATCCAGCCCATTACTGCACCCAGGCACCAGTGCAGAACATGCACAGCCTCTCCTGATTCAGATGTTACAGGGAAATAGAGCTGGGAGTCATCAGCATACTGACACCTTGCTCCAAAACTGCTCATGACTGCCCCGAGCAGCTTCATATAGATGTCAAATAGCACGGGGGACAAGGTGATCCCCTGTGACACCCTGCAGCATAATTGCCAGGGAGCCGAGGCACAGCCCCCCAATGCCACTTCCTGGAACCATCCCCACGTGGGAGCCAAACCACTGTAGTACAGTGCTTCCAATTCCCAATTTGCAGAGGCAATCCAAAACAATACTGTGGTCAACAGTATCAAAAGCCGCTCAGAGATCAAGCAGGATCAACAAAGTCTTACTCCCTCTCTCTCTCCTGCAAGAGGTTATCTGTCAGAGTGACCAAAGCCAATTCTGTCTGAAAACCTGGCCTGAACTCAGACTGAAATGGGTTGAGATAATCAGTATCCTCCAAGAATGTCTGCACTTGCCCAGCTACCACCCTCTCAAGCATCTTGCCTAGAAAAGGAGTATTAATGACTTGATGGTGGTTGGTATAAAACTTTGGCTTCAAGGAGGGGTTTTTCAGGAGTGGACACACAACCATCCTTATCTAGACAGTGGGCACCACTCCATCATGAAAAGACACATTCACCACTCAGTCAAATCCTCCTGGCTAGAGGCTTTCAAATAAGCCAGGACAGGCAAGAGTCAAGAGAACAGATCGTAGGGCAAACAGCTATAAGTGTCTTGTCTAAATCCTCAGGCTGCAAAATTGAAACTGATCCCCATACAGCTGAACCAGATGGTGCTTTGGATACCTCACCAGATACTGTACTATAAGCACTGTTCAAGTCAGCATGACACCGAGTGATTGTATCTGCAGAGTGCCTCACAAAATGATCGCAGTAGGCCTCCGAGGACTCCCAGCATAGAATTTACTTAGGAATATGACAACAAGCCCCAAACCACCTGGAAAAGCTCTACTGGATGGCTACTTGAGGATGCAATGGAGACAGCAAAGTAGGCCTTCTTTGTTGTCACCACTGCTGTGCAGTAGGCGTAATTATGCACTCTCATGCGTGTCCTGTCAGCCTCACAACAAGTCTTACACCACTTACACTCTAGCCATCTCCCAGTTTGTTTCATCACCTGGAGCTCACCAGAGAACCAGGGAGCACCTTGAGCTCCACAGTGCCGGAGAGGACACCCTGGAGCTATTGTGTCAACAGCCCATCATGTCTCACCATTCCATAGTGAGAGCCTTGACAGGATCGCCAACTCTGGCTACTGGAAATTCCCCCAGCTGGGTTGAGGCTGTGCCAAATACATAGATGGGCAGACCTGGCTCAGATCAATCACACCCAGTTTGTTCGCCCAAGTTCTGGTGATGCATGCCAGATCAGCTTCCTCAACCACAATCAGATCACATATGAGTGAGGTCTTATTGTGAACAGATCTGCCATTAAGCAGCAACACCACTAGGCAAAAGGGGCCAGTTAGCCATGCCATCTGATACCTAAATTAAGAGAGGGGTCAGCAGAGGAGATGACCCATCTATATCCGCTGAACTGCTGATTCCTCCTTCTCCCCATCCTGTGCCATCCCCAGCCTGTAATCACTCCTTTGGGGGTGCCCCCATTCTCCTCTCCCATCTCTCCTATCCAGACACATCCTAGCCCACCAAACAATCCACACACACATGCCTTAAAGACACACATACACCCCACACTGCCGAGAGACTAAAGGAGCACTGACCCAACAAATTTTGTAGTCAAGGCCACCACAAGAGACAATCTTATAGACCCATTCACCAAGCATATAAGGTGTGCATTCACAGGCAGGTGTGTGTTTGTTGTATATCTCTGGGGACAGAGTGCAAAGATTTATTGCACCCCTGCGCCCAACCAGAGTCCCTGCAATATATATGCCCCATCTCCACACAGATATACTGACCATGATATTGACAAGCATGTTGCTAGTGTCATAAGAAAGATTACCATATTTCAAAATGATATTTTAAAGCAGTAGGCTGTGTTTTGTTTTGTTTTTTGCTTCCCCACCCCATTTGAGTATATAGCTTACTTTCTGTAATTAGAATGCTATGTAATTGTATCCAAACCCAAATATGGTGATGTGCATTTAGGAGATCTAATTTTAAAAGCTGTGGCTCAAGTCTAAAAGACTCCAGGTAAAACTGCATGCCATTTCTATTTGTCATTAAAGATCTGAACAAATAATTTCCAACACTGATTTCAAAGAATTTTTTCCCCCCTTACTGGAAAGCTTGATCTATTTTGTAATATAATTAATAATTAATTTTTGTGAACTGCACAGAGAGCTTCGGCTATTGGGCGGTATAGAAATGAAATGAAATGAATGAATGCCTGGTGGGGTCCTGCTGAGTAAATCAATTTGTGTGTCAGTTTGTTGGGTACCAGTTCTTAATATTTTCTTGGGGTGGGGGGGAAATACTCTGTATTTTAACTGCTGTTTATTGTTTCATAGGAGGCAACAGGGGAGAACATTCCTGTCCTTTTACTTGGTAACAAAATCGATAACGAAAAAGAACGGGAAGTCCCCAATGGATTAGGAGAGCATCTAGCCAAGGTACTATTAAGAAGGAAGAGTCCAAAGAACACATTCTTATTAAACTAGCAACAATTGATATGTAATCCATGGGATGCTCACTTGGTAGTCCTTGGGACCAACTAAGTCATTTAGAGTGGGAGCCAGGCAGGGCAGGAGGAATGACTGAATCTATTTCTCCTCCTGTTCCTCCACAGAAGAAAAAAAATTCAGCTACACAAGCCTCTGAACAAGTCTAGATGACTTACCAGCAGCAGGCGGGGATGGTAATTGAGAGACATAGGATCCTGCAGATCCTGACCTCTCCTCTCCCGTTCCCGCCCACCAGAACAGCCCCCTTTTGGCATCACTGAGGTCTTCCAAGGCTGCTGTTGCCACTGCAATGCTTTCTGCAGTGGCTGCAAGCAGGCAGGGGAAGGGGAAGAATGCAATATCAGATTCCCCCTCCTGAGGTCGCAGGAGTGTTTACCGCCTTGGAAGGGGGATTCTGACATATCCTATGGGACACTCTCCCAGGGATCATAGGATATGTCAAGGAATATTCCTCTTCTATGACCCTTGGAGATATGAACCACAGTTGCTTAAGTGTGCTACCTTAAGCTAATCTGCTTGATTCTGCCATATTAGGAACATAGGGGGCTGCCTTACACTGCATCAGATATTGGTCTATCTAGCCCATTATTGTTAACAGTGACTAGCAGCAGCATTATTTCAACATGTCAACATTCAGAACAAACAATGAATGAGCCAGTAGACTCCCCCTCTCTCTTACCTTCACATTCCATCCTCCAAGTAATGCCCCCTCCTAGCTACATGGTTCATATACATCATGTCAAATTACCTTAAAGGGAATGTGCCCCCACATTTCAATTCATCTGTATAATTTTTGGTACAACCCTCCTAAACATTTAATCCATGCAAATCCTGAAACCATGGTGGGGTCTCCAGTACCATATGAATTCTGCAGGCAGTCTCCGCCGGCACAATTCAGTTCTTTTATCATTTGAACAGGCATCTCAATCTGGTCCTATGTACTCCCTACCCATTCCAGACCAAGTCATCCCAAATCATTTTCATTCCAACGTGGAACAATATATTGTTGCTTGGAAAATTCATCCCCCCCACAGCTACAGTGAGGATTGCAGCTAAGCTCAGAGGGAACAAGGAATTCTGAGGGGGGTGGCAGATGACATCAGAGTCCCTGCTAATGAAAAAGTGCTGGGGCTGCATCCCTGCCTCCACTGCACCACTGCTTGTGCCCCAGTTGCCTACGGGGCTCCTATGAGCTATTGTGAGAGCCTAGTCTTGGCAACCTCTCACAGAAGTTCGCCAGTCCTCTCGTGATAGTTGGGGTACAGAGGGAGCAGCAGCCGGCTGGCAGGAGCAAGCAACCAGCTGAGCCTAACTGAGTTAAAGAGGGAGGCCAGCTGGTGGGCAGGCCAGCTGAGCAGGGGGGGGAGGGTATGCAGATGGTGGCAGCTGGGCGTGCGGGTCAGTGGCACAAACAAGCAGGTCAGCTGACAGGATGGGGAGGGGTGGCACGATAAATTGGGCCCACCCTGTCTTGTGCCTATCTGCTGCTACCCAGCCTTGGACTGCAGTGCTGCTATAGGCCTCAGCCTGTCACTGCCTGGCCTCAGAACTGCTACTGGGTAAATGCTGGATGAGGGGATTTGGCTGCAGTTCTCTCCCCGACACCCTTCTCCAGTTCATTGTTCATTCCATGTGTGCTCCCGCGAGTCTCATTCCACTCACAGATTTCTCACTCATTTCTCAGAGTTGCCTCATTAAAAACTTCTCAGAATCTCCTATGGCAGCTCCTCAGGGGCAAAAGAGTTGTGCTCCAGGTATCCTGCAGGGGCTGCACTTTACATCTGGAGTCTACAGCATGGCTCCTGGTGGGCACCAATGTGCCCATGGACCCCTCTCTTGGTACCCATCAAGCACCTCCTGATTTGTATTCTATTTTAAGCAGGGGTGGGTGGCTGGGTGTTTATTCATTTATTTTATCTGGGGGGTTGGCATGCTATAAAGTGAAGGATTAGCCTCCAGTGCTGTCTTTATTTCCAAGGGAGCGCACGTGCCCGTGCACTTCTCTGAATATCACCAGTTTACCTTCTGTGAAATGGGTATTTTGTTGTGCTTTGTGGGAGCAAATATGTGATTTGACATTTGGGCATCAGACCCTACCTCTGCCTTGTATGCAGTTCTTTGCTCAAGTTACTTATCTCTGAGCCTCATAAGTCTGCCTACTGTAAAATGGATGCTGGAGCAGAAAATTGTGATTTCAAAAGAGTGACTTTGCATTTTGGAGGTTTGCCTTGTAGTGAGGTTCTTGGGCAAGTTGCTTTTCTTTATGTCTCACCGGTTTGCCTTCAGGGAAATTAGTGTTTTATGACTGCCCACACCCACCATGGCAGCCATTTTGTAAATGGGCAAGCCCCTCCCCCAATGGCAGACATTTTCCGAAAATGCCCCAATACTCTGTCAAAATTCCAAATGTGCCCACCGAGCCAAAAAGGTTGGGCAAACCTGTTTTACATGATTAGATAAAGTGAACATGTTTATTAATTCACACAAGTATATGTGTGTTCATTCAACTCAGGTACAGCTGTATCCATGATCTGTACTCTGGATTAAGTAGGATTCTTGTATCTGGGTACAAATCAGGTAGGAACACATGTAGACAGATTCTCACAACCACTAGTGAACATACATTCAGTGTAAATACTTGTTTATTGTAAAATGTGAATACTCCTATAGTGATTCCCTCACATTTTTATGTTCAGTTTTCTCATAGTAACTGTACACCTATCTGATGTGCTTTATGTATTCATTATGTGTTGTTATGTATAATCATTATGTATTTTGTGAGGGCTTGGCCCTAAAAAGCAGCTAATAAATGCCATGAATGAATGAATGAAAAATAAAGCTCTAAACTTACTGATTTTGGAGGGGGAAGTGTCTTCACAACATCCACTTTGTCTGGGCTGTGCCCCTCAGGATAAAATCTGAAGAGCAATAATGTGGGCATTTATGAAGCACTACAAGATTGACACGTTTGCATCTGAAAATGCAGTTCTATGAGATGATGGATGGAGCAAGGCCTCTCTAGAAGACCATAATAAGTAGGGGGGTGTCATATGATAGAACAAGGTCCCCAAGGTATGCATGTATAAATTCCACGGTGTATTATTATTTTCAGATTAGCTCCAAATGGTTAATCTCTGTTGCTCTGGTTCTGGACTTGGCCCAACTAGTCTCTCAGTTTGTTCATACAATTTTCTCTAGACACTTGGTGCAAAACTAACATAAGCACTCTTTTTTACCTATCTATTCTAGGATTACAGTTTAATTTTCTATGAATGCAGTGCCTTGTCAGGTGACAACACTAATGAGCCTGTCCTTCATTTGGCTCGGTAAGGAAAAGATGGCTACTAATTATGAACTATGGTATGCCTATTCAGTGGTGTAACTAGGTTGTTTTCGATCCTAAACTTAATGGGCAGGGGGTGGGTGGGTGGTGTTAGACAGCCATGTGTATTACTTCAGTTCTGAAGCATGCAACTAGTATTTCTTTTCTTCCCCACCCCATTCCATGATTTACAATTACTTCTACATTCCTAATATGTTACAGCAAACAACAACTGTTTCCCAGCTCTCATTAATATTTATATTTCTATATCTCTATGCATATTCTAAGCATGTGCAGTTTCATAGCACCATCATTACTACAGGAATAACACGGAGTTCACTTCTCCGGCCCTGCTGCTAAGAACATTTACTTGGGAATGAGCACCATTTTATTGTAGAAAAGGATAATATACATTCATTGTGTGTGTGTGTGTGTGTGTGTGTGTGTGTGCGCGTGCGTGCGTGTGTGTGTGTGTGAGAGAGAGAGAGAGAGAGAGCATCTGTGACCATGTACATGCCCAGCCAGCTGCCCCCTGACTGTAACATGATTTTTTTTAAAAGAAGAAAGGATGCTGCAGCAAGCAGCGGCAGCCCAGCCGGGCCCTGGCATGCCCTCGCCAGCCCCAGTGCAAATACTAGGCCTGTTTGCCACTGCCCCACCAGCTGCCGCTCCCTGGGTGCTCCTTGAGGGGTGCCTTGGGCTGTGGGGCCCTCGACGTTGGCCCCAGTCCAGCCCTTGCTGCCCTACTCTGCCTGTTAATGTATGCAGAAACCAGGTCTGTGAGAAAGCACCCCCTCATCGCTGGTATGCATAATGGGGGGGGGCACTCATCCCCTGAATCGGAGGCTGCACTTTCAGAGGAACTGGAGGCCAAAACGCGTCATGCTGTCCAGGGGAGGTGGGGAGCAGACTAACCACGGTTACTTCTCAATTTCCTTTTTCGTTACCAGTTCAGAAGCCACCAGCTCTGACGGGCTGCAGCAGCAGAAGCAGGATGCATGTTTGTGGCAGCCATGGGTCTGCTCCTGCTGCCTCCCCCAAAGCTACCTGCAGAGTCAGTGGCTTTTGAACTGTTAGAAGAAAGGAAATTCAAGGCTCCACCACCACCGTGGCAAGGAGCCCTTCTGCCCAAAACTGGTTCAGAATTTCAGAACTGACTCCCCTTGAAAATGCTGCTCCAATTTACCACCTTGAATTGGGGTGGTCGCTTTGGTTTACCCTTGCCGAGGTGCACATAACAAGTCTGGTGCACATAAATTCTTTGGGCCAGTTTCTGGTGAACAGGTATGTTTGTGTTGTTACAGAGGGCTCTGGCTATTGGGTGTTATAGAAATGAAAT
This sequence comes from Heloderma suspectum, assembly GCF_057233095.1. Classification (NCBI taxonomy): domain Eukaryota; kingdom Metazoa; phylum Chordata; class Lepidosauria; order Squamata; family Helodermatidae; genus Heloderma; species Heloderma suspectum. Next base: position 124,505,250 of record NC_139462.1, on the reverse strand, counting down.
AAATAAGTAAATAAAATAAAATAAACATTTTCCTGGTGTTGGCATTCCTTTGAGCAACATAGTACCATCTACAGGGATAACACTGGATATGGGAAAAGCAAGATACAGCATTATCAGGGAAGATTAATGTTAGGTCTGGCTTCTATTGAGAATTTCATATCAGAAGCAGCCTCAATGGCAAATGATTATGAGTTTTGGGACGGCATAATTAGCCCCTTGTTGCACACATGAGCTACATACTTGAAGTGTATTTTATTGTCATTTGAAAGGAGCTCCTAGCACACATTGGTAAAGTCTTTCCATCTTTTTCTTCCTATAGTTAACCCACTTTATACTTGGGAGGAATTGTTTTTCTCAAGATGTGATGGTGGATAGTAGCTTGATGTTTTTAAAAGTATTAGGAAAATTCAGTGGCTATTAGTCAAGGTGGCTAAATAGAATCTCCACAGTCACAGACAATATCCCTGTGAGGGTCAGACACTGTAGACAAACATCAAGCTTTGCTTGTGGATTTCCTAGAGGCATGTGGTTAACTGCTGTTGGAAACAGAATTCTGGACTAGATGCCCCTTTGGTCCAATTTAGAAAATTCATTCTTACATTTCTTTCTATAGGATTTTAAAAGAACAAGAAGACAAAGTGAAGGAAAAGACCCTTCAGCTGCATCAAGGCCCTAAGAAGAAGGCTTGTTGTTCCAGGCAGTGAGGAACGTGCATGCTCCCTCTTTCCCCTTTAATAAAGGAAAGTTAGGGCACAATCTTAGGCATGTTTAGACAGAATTCCCAGCATGGCTGGCTGGGGCATGCTGGGAATTATAGGACTCTTTTCTGTCTAAACATGCATAGGATTGCACCCTTAATAATTTTCCCTTTGCCTACACTTTCATATTTGGCTCACAGTCACACTACGGTATACTGGATTATGTTAGCAGGCATTCAGTTTGTGGCTTATGCTGGGTTGTAAGTAATTTCAGCTGACGCACCAGCTCCATTTTGCTTGTGCCTCTGTCCTTGCATTTGCATTGGTCATTTACAGTGCAGCTATTCCTCATAACAAATATCCTGTCATTAGCTGAGCCAGTTAACACATGTACACATAAAAATCCATAATCCCAATTCAAGCCACTGGCCGCAGTTCACAAGCCACAATTCACCATATTTCCTAAGCAGCGGATTTACCCATTCCTCGATATCTTCTTGCTCCTAATGTAGCCAAAGAAGTCATTTTTATTGTTTTTAGCATCCCATGCCAACCTCAGCTCATTCTGGGCCTCCACCTTCCTGACACCATCCTTACAGGTTGGGCAACTCTAATGTATAGGAAATGTTCCTCCTTCTATCTCCTATACATGACCCTTTTGTGTTTCAGTTCGTGCAGCTACGCAGGCTTCTTTAAATGTTCCCCATTTTTCCTTCTCATGGGAATAGTTTGTGATTTCGCCTTCAGTATTGTGGTTTTCAGGATCTCCCATCCCGCCTGAGTTCTTTTTTTCTTTCAGGATTTCTAGTCATCGTATCCCACCCAACCTTTCCCTGAGCTTTTTGAAATCTGCTTTCCTAAAGTCCAAGGTATATGTCAGACTAAGCTCAATTTTCACAGCCCTCTCTATCACAAATTCCAAGATGACATGGTCACTTTCCCCTAAGGTTTCTACCACTTTCATTTCGTCTACCATTTCTTCCCTGTTGGTCAGGATCAAGCCCAGGACAGCAGATCCCAGCAGATTCTTACACCTTCTGAGAGATTAAGTCATCAAGACAAGTCAAAATCTTATTGGAAGTTCCATTCTTTGCAAAGTTAGACTTCCAGCAGATGTCAGGATAGTTGAAATCTCCCATTACTACTATTACTTGTCTTTGTGAAAGTTCTGTCTTCTGTTCTGGGGAAGTGCCATGCATGTCTTCTCGTTAGCTGGGTGATCTGTACTAAGGTGCCACAACAATAAGAACGTAAGAAGAGCCACACTGGATCAGACCAAGGGTCCATCTAGTCCAGCATTCTGTTCACACAGTGGCTGACCAGCTGTCAACCAGGAACCCACAAACGGCATGAGCGCAACAGCACCCTCCCACCCATGTTCCTCAGCAACTGGTGTACATAGGCTCACTGCCTCTGGTACTGGAGGTAGCACATAGCCATCAGGACTAGTGGCCATTGATAGCCTTTTCCTCCAGGAATTTGTCTAACCCCCTTTTAAAGCCATCCAAACTGGTGGCCATCACTACTTCCTGTGATAGCAAATTCCATAGTTTAACTATCTGCTGTGTGAAGAAGTACTTCCTTTTATCTGTCTTGGATCTTCCACCAATCAGCTTCATAGGATGACCCCAGGTTCTAGTATTTCGAGAGAGGGAGAAAAATGTCTCCCTATCTACATTCTCCACACCATGCATAATTTTGTAGACCTCTTATGTCTCCCCTTACCCTCCTTTTTCCAAGCTAAACCATCCCAGCTGTTGTAACCTTCTCTCATAGGGGAGATGCTCCAGCCCCCTGATCATTATAGTTGCCCTTTTCTGCACGTTTTCCAGCTCCACAATATCTTTTGTTAGGTGTGGTGGCCAGAACTGTAAACAGTATTTTAAGTGTGGTCACACCATAGATTTGTATATGGGCAGTATGATGTTTGCAGTTTTATTCTCAGTCCTTTTTCTAATTATGCCTAACATGGAGTTTACCTTTTTTTTTATAGTGGCTGCACACTGGGTTGACATCTTCATTGAGCTGTCCACCACAACCCCAAGATCTCTTTCCTGGTCAGTCACCGCTAGCTCAGATTCCATCAGGCTATATTTGAAGTTGGGATGTTTTGCCCCAATGTGCATCACTTTACACTTGCTTACATTGAACCGTATTTGCCATTTAGATGCCCATTCTTCCAGTTTGGAGAGATCCTTTTGGCGCTCTTCACAATCCCTTGTTTTAACCACCCTAAATAATTTGGTGTCATCCACAAACTTGGCCACTTCACTGCTCACTCCTAATTCCAGGTCATTTATGAATCAGTTGAAAAGTATTGGTCCCAATGCAGGTCCCTCAGGGACCCCACTGTTTACTTTCCTCCATTGGGAGACTTTACCATTTATTCCTGCTGTCTGCTTTCTATTCTTTAACCAGTTACTGATCCATAAGAGGACCTGTTCTCTTATTCCATGACTGCTAAGTTTACTCAGGAGTCTTTGGTGAGGGACTTTGTCAAAAGCCTTTTGGAAGTCCAAGTAAACAATGTCTACCAGATCACCTCTGCCTACATATTTATTGACACTCTCAAAAAGCTCTAAAAATATTACTCTTGTTTCTCCCTCCCTCTGTCTTTACCCAGATGCTTTCAACAGGATTTCCATTCTCAGAATCATGAATTTCCACACAGGTGTATACATTTCTTACGCTACTCCCCCTCCCCTCCTGTTGGGTCTCTTGCTTTGAACAAAGTCTACCCTACAGTGGCTATATTCCAATCATGAGCCTCATCCCACCAAGTCGCAGTGATACCTATCAGATCATACTTACCATCTTGTATTAGGATTTCAAATTCATCCTGCTTGTTTCCAGTGCTCCATGTGTAGAGGCCAAGAGTGTTGCACCTTCCTGGCATCCCTGCTCTATTTACATGCGTATGACTAGGCTCCACCTCTACTCTCTTGTCTCCTCCTGTCTCCTTTGTGTACTTCTTTGTAATATTTGCCTCCGTCGTTAGCTCTGGGCTCCCCTCCGCCCTGCCCCAGGAACCCTCTTGATTGGTATGGGATGCTCCTGCCAAATACATTCTTCCCAGTCCCAATCATCTGCAAGGAGTCCTTCATATTGGTATTGTAGGCCATGGTCCATGAAATGAAAACTTTCCTGATGGCACCATCTGCATAGCCAGCTGTTCACTTTCAATATCCTCCTTTCCCTACCAATGCCCTGACCCTCTATAGGAAAGACTGATGAAAACACCAGTTGTGCTCCCAATTTCTTCACTTTCTTACTGAGAGCCTCATAGTCTTTGGAGATCCATTCAACATTTCTTCTGGCTGTATCATTCGTTCCCACATGGATCAGCAGAAGAGGACAGTAGTCAATTGGTTTGATGAGTCTCAGAAGCTTCTCCATGACATCTTGAATATATGCGCCAGGAAGGCAACTCACCTCCCAAGATAATATGTGCAGTGTAGGGATGTGGAAGAAATCTGTCCGCAGGGTGGAGTTCACTGAGCTCCGCCCCCCAGACTCTGGCTTAGGGGTGCACGAAAGTCACTTACCCGGTCTCGCAGCTTGCTTCGCGGTGGGGGGGAGGCGCTTCGCTGCTCCCCCCGAAGTTCAGGCCGGTGGGGGGAGGCTTCCCTCCTCGCCTGGCTGAAATTCAGGCCGGGGGGGAGGCTTCCCGCCTCGCCCGGCCGAAATTCAGGCCAGGGGGGAGGCTTCCCGCCTCGCCCGGCCGCGAAATAAAAAGTAAAAAAAAAAAAAACGCCCCCGTGATAGGCTACGTGACGATTTACGTAGCCTATCACGGCTAGATCTGCAAAGTCAGCCGTGATAGGCTACGTTAATCGTCACGTAGCCTATCACGGGTGACTTAAAAAAAAAAAAAAAAAGCGCGTACGCAAATGGCGGCCCCCATAGGGAGCTGCCATTCGCGTTCCTTATTTGGTCGCTGTAGTCTACGAAAATCTTTACGTAGACTACGGCGAAAATAAGGGCAACGCAAATAGCATTGCCCTTATTTTCGCCGTAGTCTACGTAAATCTTTTTTTTTTTTACTTTTCTTGGAATGGCGGCGGCGGCAGCCAGTCGAAAGACTGGCTGCCGCCCCTGCCCCTGTTGAAGCCCTGCCGAACCGCCGCTGCGACCCGCCACCAGGAGCGACATTCGGGAAAGGTAAGTCCCATCCCGGGGGGGGGGTGCGGGGGGCGGGGGGGTGCGGAGAATTTATCCCCGAAACTACTTCGGGGGCTGAATACGTTGGCACTCGGCCCCCTGAAGTTTCGGGGAGAAATTCTCCCCCATCCCTACCCTGGCTTGCCTCCATGCTTGGATTTCCCTTCTCCCTGCCTCCCTCCCCGCCACTGCCCATCCCTATGCAACCCTCCCTCTCTCCCTGCCAGTGCCAACTCCAGTTTGGAGGGCTCACCACCTTTCCTTTCTGCGCATGGGAGCTCTTTGGGCTGGGAGCAAGGGGGGGTTGCATAGTGACGGGTGGTGGGAGGGAGGGAACTTTAGAGGGAGGCCTCATAAATTCCAGTTTCCGCAAATTACTGCTGCAACTTGTACAAAGTTGCAGCCGTAATTTGTGAAAATTGGCATTTACGGGCGGGGACGCCAATAAAGTTCCTGGATTTGGGGAACAAACCCCCAGCTTGGCTTGCAAAGGCAAGCTGAATCAGGGGTGTTGCAGGAATGCGTCAGGCCTCCAAAGGGTCAGCTTTACATACAACGGACATCCCTGGTCTGATGTTCACACAGTTGCCCCCATCCCTCTCAGTAGAGAGTCTCCAATCACTGTCCTACATCTCCTCCTCCTAGGGTTGGTGGTTAAACTACTCCCATCCATGTGGGCCTGAGTACCTTCCTCAGTGTTCTGTGGAACGCAGGGTGGTGTTCTATCTTCAGCTGGCTCCATGGAAAGATGTCTGCTCCTCCTTGGGTTGGTGGTTAAATTGTGCAATTCCACATGGCCCTGAGTGCCTTCTGTGGAGTGCAGGGTGATGTCTCATCTTCAGAGTGGTCCACGGGAAGAGCCTGGTGTGTATATGCAGTGGTGCAGAATGTTTGCCGATTCTATGTGGTCACATTCTTCCACCCTATACCTCTTGTCCTTTGTTTTCTTCCTCTTCTGTGGCTCTTTCAGGAGGGCCTTGTTTCTCTCGTGAACAAAGCTTTCACTCTCTGATAAATTGAAGTATACAGAGGCATGCCTCAAGTCTCATCAATTTCTCATCCAGGAGAGCTTGCACTTGCTGCAGGTGTAGTTCCTGTTGTCCTCAGGCAGGAAGAAAACGTGGCACATCCCTTCCACGTCACTAGAACAACCCCCTCTGTTTCCATAGTGCTGGGCATTCCAGATGACTCCCTTAGTTTTTCATAATTTTCTTAACACGTGACCGAAGGACCTCTGCTTCTTCCTTATTCAATTTATAGCCTGCAGGCTTGCCAGCTGTAATTATGATATCAAGTTTCTTCCGTGAGGCTTTAGAATGGGCAAGTGGTGAGGTGATGTTATCAACATATGAATTATTCTTTATTTACTTTTATTACCAATAGAGATTCAAGTGATATTATCATTTTCTCATCTCTATAGCTACTGTTCTAGGGCCATCAGGAATAAAAGAGCAGACAGAGAACATCTCGGCTGGGTAACTTTTGATAAAGTAAGAGGAAGTGAAATACCTTAATTTGTTATTGCTTTAGATTTAGGATGGGCATATATACATTTGATCCAGTCTCTAAATATTAGACAACAGTTTTAAAAAGCAAAAAGCCTTCACAATATAAAGCATTATTGTTGGAAGCCTTTTCAGGTATCTAAAAGGATAATATTTCTTGTTTAGTTTGATTCACTTTATCAGTTAAAAATAATATTTTTATATTGTCATGCATCCTCCTGTTCAGTACAAACCCTGATTCTGTTCAATAAAAGCTAATTGATCTGAATAAAAATATTTCTTAACACCGTGTTTAAATTATTTGCCAGTACTGTTGAAAATATTTTATAACCATTCTTTAAAAGTGGTATTCATAATAAGTAACTTGGCACATAATTTACCTTTAGGAATTAAAGCTATGCTAGTTTCTAACAAGGATTTGGCAGCATCTTATTTTTAAAGAAAATTTCTAGAAAGTGTCTGTGCATACTCCTTATGTGCTTCCTTTACAGTAACTAATTGATCTAATTTCTCTCTATCTGGCACTGTCATTTTTTGAATGTTATTAAAGGGAGTAACTTTCATTTTTCAGATTCATCTGGGTTATTGTTTCTAATTGTAAATTTATAGTAATTCAAAAATTCTTATGATATGTCACCAAGAACCTTTTAAAGCAAGGGTGGGCAACTTGTGGCCATCTAGATATTTTGGCCTACGACTCCCATCAGTTCTAGCCAGCTTAGCCAGTGGTGAGGGATCATGAGAGCTGTAGGCCAAAAGTCTGGGGGGCCAGAAGTTGCCTACCCCTGCTTTAAAAGCTGCTGACCATTCCACATTGGAGGACCCCATCCTGCTCTGTTATTATTTTTTAAACCAATATGCTAGCCATCAGTCTGGTTTATTGCTGTATTCAAAGTAATGTTGTTTTACATATTTCATTTGCCTATATGTCATTCATTTGTCCATTGACATTTCTGGAGTACTTCTGATTCTAACAATAAAAAATTAATTCAATGGATCAATTTCATTGGATAAAAAAAAATCACATGTCAAGGCTATCCAGGGTTTAAACAGCCAGGTAGTCATGAATGAGTGGGAGTGAGTGATTGTGCGGGCTTCTGACCACCCAACCACTCCTGCTGGCTCCCAACCACTCCAGTGCTCCATCTGTGAGTTGTTTATCATGATGTCTGAACCTATAATTGGAGGTTGTTGGGGGAAGAACAACCCAGACTTGTAACTAGGGATGTTGGAGAAATCCTCTGTGAACACAAATTATACATATCTTGGCACCATTCACACAAGAGAACTTTGGAGGATTTGAATGCAGGGAGCATGTTAGTAGTCCAAATCATGTTTTGCATTGGACAGAAACATACTCTGGATTCCATCTGCAGACAGCATTACAAACCAGTGTTCATGCACATTAATGGTGTTGTGTGCACTTTCTACACATTCCTAGCATATGCAGTAAATACTGTATGTGGTATGCACTCCAATACATTCATATTTGTGCAAATGATACACAGTTGCTATTGTACGTATTCCTTTGAGTTGTATTCTTTTGGCAAAGTTTCATTAACTTTGGTTCTTTTCTACGTTTTCCTGTCATGTTTTCACTATAACTTTTACCAGTTGTGGGCTGCTCAGTCAAGCAGAGAAATCATTTCTGTGTGTGTCTGTTATTGGTGAATAAAGACCTATCAAATAAACCTCTTGATGATGTTTTTTCTGAAAAGAATTACTTATATCACCCAGTAAGAGCCCCCTCCCCCCGTTGCAGTTCATAAAGTAAAATCTTGCCCACATGTCCACACGCGAAAAATGAACATACTGTGGGAGTGTCTTCCTGTCTGGTACAGTACTGTACTGTACTGTACTGCTGCTAGTGAGTGAGATGCCTTTTAGCTGTAGGATGTGCTTGTATTTCTAAACAAAACATAAAATGATGACAGATGAAAATGATCCAACTGCACTCTTTTTTTACAGTCTCTCAGCCACATGGGCAGCCTACACAGCAGTTCTCACATATAGCACCTCCCATCCCATTCTCATGAAGTAAAGAAAATCACATCATTTTTTTCAGTACTAAAACATGCTTGTTTCCCACCTAATTATGCAGACAATTACTGTGTCCATACAATGCCCTGAATACACAGGAAGACTCATCCCTACACCTAAATTCACTCCAACATTTATCTTTCGGTGGGTTACCTATTGCATTTTACATGCATTTACTATTATAGTTGAGGACAGTAAATCACCTCTTTGCACATGAACACAGTTTGATTCTCTCTCAAATAAAAGGTTGTCTTAATTTTACCTTAAGGGTGAAAATGTGGCTAGTGGCACACTGGCTGGTGAGCTACTTTTGTTTATGTCTGTTGTCTGCAAAGTTGTGAAGCATCTTCACACCCCAGGTTAGTGTGCACTGCTGTATTTGTATACATACTCAATGAGAAACAAGGCAGATACACAATGGAAATGAGTCTGGTATTTAGAATTGCACTATTGGCCTATGTATGCTGTTGCAGAATTGCTTTTGGTTTCTTCGGCCACCCTACATTGGCTTTCTGCTGGTGCCTATGTCTTGCGGGTGGAGCACTTTGGAGAACCATTTGAGTTTTTTATACAGTATCAATCCAACCTCTCTGACCTCCAGGACCAGAACCAGCCTTTTCCAATTCGGAAATCTTTTTTGGTTCTGCAAAGATTCATCCATTTCACTGACTAAAGTGTATCTAAAAGAGGTTATGTGAGTGTGTTGCTCATTAAAAACTTTCATAGATAATTTGCAGTACTTGACCAACTTTAACAATACAAGAGGTAAATTTGGTCCTGTTTAACCTCAGCACCTGCACCAAATGGGTCCGAAGCACCCGGTGGGTAACCAAGCTAATCCCAACAAACATCACTACAGACAAAATTGTAAACTGAAATCTCTTTAAGGTTTTATTTCAGAAAAATGCAAAATATAAAGAAAGTGGCATGGTTGTTATATGAGCATTAGAAACTTTATAATTACAAAGAGAGAGAATGCAACAAAAATAGAAGATTAATCAAAAGAATTGCAATTGCCAAAGCTGGAATTATGAATCTGGCTAATAAGATAATGGCTTGAGCATCTAACATTGTTATGACTCCTCCTTCCAACTTTCTCCTATTTACTACTTGCGGTTCAAAGCTAAACTAAAAGAGCCTAAACTAAGTGTTAATCCTCCCGTTACTTCTCCTGCTTCTTACTTGACTATAAAAGCTACGTTAAAGTATAGTGATGCTTTAGTTTCTCTAGGCATGTGAAGTTCCTCTAGGCATGTGAAGAATAGGGGTAGGAGTGTGAAAGGAAAACCAAAGACCTGGAAATAATTCCATTTGCCAACTATGAAGATGGGATTCCAAATCCCATCCTCAGAAATAACCTCCAAGTCTCAAGCTTAGAAATCACTCTAAGTCCCAAACTCAGAAATAATTCTAAGTTCTACTTTCAGAAATTTAAGTTCCAGAGTCTAAAGAGGTCCACAGTTACCCAAGTCCTTGGGTCTGGTGGCGAAGCAATGGCAGCAGGAACAGAAGCAGCAGGAGCAAGAGCAGCAAGGAGCTCTCATTACCTGTGCCTTTATACCCTTAAAAGGTGGGGCCCCAAGGAGCAATGAGACAATCATCTTCCAATCAAAACGGGGTGCATGTGGTTAGAGCATTTGCTCACCAATCAGAAGCAAGGTGTCTCATCTATCTCCTACAATTTCATGTGTTTAGGGAACATAACTGGCATCACTACAAATGTCTTTGAAATGTCTCAAAATATGACCCAAAGTCTGCCATCTGGGCATGTTATTTTGACTGATGCATTTCTCCCTGGTATGTCTTCTTTGAACTCCCGGTCATCTTTGGCCATTTTTGGTCATATCCATCTGAACACCTCCTCCCAGTTGTCTCTCATGCTCAGGGCTACAGCTTCCCCACCCAACTAGCATTGAGTAAGGACATTCTCTTATCAGCAGGTGTACACCACAAGATGTCAAAACAGTACTTTTCCTCCTCTTAGTGGGCATCTGAGCATGTTCATTTCTTCTGTTCATCTCACTTAGACACTCTGCCAGGACGTCATGGCCTTGAACAAGCTCTGTGAAGCTGCTTGTAAAGACAGCTGCATTTCCCCCCCTTTCTTCAAAATCTTAAGAGTCTCAATTAGTGAAATAATATCATTTAGTGTAGAATCAAACTTCAAGGTCTTCTCGCCAGGGTACAAGAGTCTGGAATATAAAACTGGTTATGAGTCTGGGGTCTTTTAGGGGCTCTTCTTGTAGGTCTCCCCAAAACCCTCAGGTCCTTCTACCACTCCAGATCAAATCAGCCATCTTTACTCTTTGTTAACGCTTTTAGTACCAGATTAACACAGGATACCTGTTTCGTCTTGGAAAAGATGAAGCACTGATGAAAGTGCAATAATGCTGGACATGATTGCCTGAAGCCCGGGAGTTCGGCTCATTATGAGCAGCAGCTGTTATGCTAAAGTCAAATATTGGAAAGTAGTTAAGGCAGAAATGCTTTCTATGGGACACACCAGAACTATTGAGCAAAACTGGGTGACGTTAAAGTGACTATGTCAGATTTCTTCCAGGTTTGCAGAGAGCCTGTAATGTGCAACAATCTCCCCAGAAGGCCACCTCCCATTTATGAGAAAGTTAGAATCATAGAATAGTATAGTAGGGTTGGAAGGGGCCTACAAGGCCATAACAAGGCCAGTTAGGTTCGTTTGACTTGCAGAAAGAAAGTCTCCCTTTGGAGAAAGAAAACTGCTTGGTAACAATGTATTTCTTTAACAAAGCAGTATACAAATCCATGGTTGTATATCTCGACTGGGCCCATCTCTCACAGACACTTGTTAGCTTTCATTGATTACACCAAGGGTCGGCAAGTTGTTGTCTTCCAGAAATGGCCTACAGGCTACAGCTACCATGATCCCTCTCCCTTGGCTGTGTTGGCTAGGGCTGAGGGGAGGCCAAAGTATCTGAAAGGCCCAAGTTGCCCACTGCAGGATTATACTAAAATGGATTTATGGAATTCTTAAAGGAGACTGACAGTTATACATTGCTGGTAACTGTGATAAATACAAACAATAGTGTATAATAATAATGTTTCTCTAAATAAGATAAACGGGGTGGGGGGAATGCTTTCATTGCATACCATTTTGCATGAGCTGCAACTTCTGGACCGTCTTCAAAGGCAGCCCCACGTAGAGTGCATTGCAGTAATCTAACTTGGAGATTACCAGAGCATAGACAACTGAAGCCAGGTATCCCTGTCCAGATAGGGGTGTACCTGGGCCACCAACCACAGTTGGTAGAAGGTACTCCATGCCACTGAGGCCACCTGAGACTCAAGTGACAATGATGGCTGCAGGAGAACCCCCAAGCTACAAACCTGCTCCTTCGGGGGACTGCAACCCCATCCAGAACAGGTTGAGCACCCTCCATCCGGTCAGAAGAACCATCCACCAACAGCATCTCAGTCTTGTCTGGATTGAGTTTCAGTTTATTAGCCCTCATCAGTCCATTGTCGCAGCCGGGCACCGATTTAGCACATCCACAGCCTCACCTGAAGAAGATGAATAGAAGAAATAGAGCTGCATGTCATCAGCATACTGATAACGACACACTCCAAAACTCCAGATGACTGCACTCAGTGGTTTCATGTAGATGTTAAATAGCATGGAAGACAAAACTGACCCCGGGGGAACCCCATACTGGAGAATCCCCAGGGCCGAGCAGTGTTCCCCAAGCACTACCTTCTGGAGCCAACCCTCCAAGTAGGAGCAAAACCAATGCAGTGCCTCCCACTCCCAGCTCAGACAATCATCCCAGAAGGATACCATGATCGATGGTATCAAAAGCTGCTGAGAGATCAAGGAGAATCAATAAGCTCACACTCCCCCATCTCTCTCCTGACATGGGTCATCACACAGGGCAACCAAGGCTGTTTCCATACCAAAACCTGGCCTGAACCCTGACTGAAATGGATCTAGATAACCGGTGTCATCCAAGAGGGTCTGGAGCTGTTTGGCAACCAGCTGCTCAAGAATCTTGCCCAGGAACGGAACATTTGCCACTGACCTAAAATTACTAAGATTTTTCGGGTACAGAGAGGGTTTCTTCAGGAGTGGTCTCACTACCACCTCTTTGAGGTGGCCCGGGACCACTCCCTCTTGCAAGGAGGCATTAATCCCCTCCCTGGCCCAGCCAGCTGTTCCTTCCCTGCCAGTTTTTATAAGTCAAGAGGGACAAGGATCCAGTATGGAAGCAGTTGCATGAACCTGTCCAGGCACCTTGTCAACATCCTCAAGCTGCACCAACTGAAACTCATCCAGAAGAACAAGACAAGGCTGTGCTCTGGATACCTCACCAGATTCACCTGCTATAACACTGGAGGCAAAAATCTTTGTCTTTGTGCTCCTCCTTCCTCTGCATTGCAGCTAGATGGGCTTTTTCACCCATCTAGCTGAAGCATTGGGGAGAGGGAGGGAAGGAGGCTGGGGAGGCTTGAGGATTCCTCATAAGCCAGCTTCCCCAGTCTCCTCCCCTCCATGCCCACTGGAATGCCCCCTTTACCTTCCCTCCGAGGTCGCTTTTGCAACCTTGGAAAGGCAGCCGGTGCAGTTCTCTCCATGCCAGTTGCAAGGGGGAGGGGAGCTCGGACTCCTGGATCTGAGGTTGGAGTGCTGACTTGGACCTCAGATCCAGGAATCCAAACTATCCTATGCCCCCCGCCCTACAGAGGACCAAGGGGATAACTTTGAGAACCAGGAGGATTCCATCCATCATCCTTGGATTCTCCCCAGAGCAGCATCCAGCAGCAGCAGCCACAACAGTCAGAGGTGCCACCATGTAATGATAATGATGACTTGTCAGGCCTGCCTTCACATAATGAAATCAACACTCAGACATGGGGCAGCAGCACCATCACCTATTGCCAGTGCATTCACTGCTGCCCCCCACAGTCAATACTGCCATACTCCTTTGGTAGTTTCCAGTACACACTACGTTATGCATGTACACATGTTCAAGTTTCTGTACCATGAAAGAATATAGTGTTGCTTCCCTGTGAGTCTGTGTGTGTCTGACACTGAGTGTGTCTCAGAAAACTTTGCATATTGTTGGTGCATGAGGATACGGGGAAATGGCAACAGCAATTGATATGTTATCGCACAGGTGAAATTGAAATTTCCTGTGGCACCTTAAAGACTAAGGTGGCAGACATGTGCTTTTCATCAGCTTACTGTTCACTGAAAGGTCATTGAGTGACTTAAACATTCCTTCCTCTGTCATCATGCTTTCTATTTCCAGGATCAGAAATGAAAAATTGGAACAATGAAATGAAAAAAAAATGAATGCTGACGTTACAGAAGAAGTAGTTTATAAAAACATTAGAAGAAACCCAGGTGACAACCACTGAAACCACTTTCACAGTGAACATAGCCCCTGTAACTGCACATCATATGCTGCCGGTGCCACTTCCTCCATTTTCAGTGATTCCCCCCAGGAGCAAGCCATATAGAACAGGGTTCCCCAACCTTTTTGGACCCATGGACCCATTTGGGAATTTGAGAAACTGCTGTGGGCACCACTACAAGATGGCTCCCATGGAAGATGTAGCTAGTCACATAATGGCTGCTGTGGGGGCCTGGCTAGTCAAAAGAGATGTGGGGACAGAAACAGTGAGGCTAGAGATTGGGAGGGAGGGGGAAATAGCATGGCAAAGGGGTAGAGGGAGAAGAGTGAGTCTAGAAGCTAGAAGTGGGGATAAACAGCAAGGTAAAGAGGAGGGGGAGAATAGCGAGGCTAGAGGCCAGGAGTCAAGAGAAGCAGCACTATAAAGGGGTGAGTGGGAGAGAAAGAGCAAGACCAGGGGCTAGGGACAGAGAGAAAGAAGGCGGCTAGGGATAAGGAGGGGAGAGAAATGGTGGGGAAAGTGATTGTGGGGAGAGAAATAGCAAGGTGCCATGGTACCCATGGGGGCCATGCTGGGGACCCCTGGCATAGACGATGTGGTTACAGCAGCAGTTTTTTCAGATGATGAAAACAGCACCTTTGATTTGTTTGACACAACTAAGTAATTACATGTTGTTTGTTCTGTCCTTTGTTGCTTTGTGCCTTGACTAGGGATGTGGGAATCAGCAAAACCTGAGCTTGCAGAAGTTCTCAGAATTCCATCTTGAAGCTCATTCTGACTCAAGTCCGTATCAGACCGCGAGTTGTTTTTCCTTTTCACATGAAAATCCGGGCATATTTTTCCAAATCTATACATCAGTTGTATGCATTTTTTAAATGTGTGTATTCTTCTCCCATGATTAGGGTGTGCTTGTGCAGATTTTTCAAATGTACACATGATGTCGAACACTTTTTTCTTTGGTCCACAAATCGCCTTGCAGGCTCAGAAATGTACCGACTTCAACTGCAGATTGTGTCTGAGTCCATGTTTGGTCCAGAAGATGCAAAATAGTTAAAATTCTGATTTTAAAATAAACAGAAATGCTTTTCTCATCCATCCCCAGCCTCGACCCCTGCTGTTCTGTGTCGCTGATCTGTTCAGACATAAAGAATTCCTGTCCTGTGTGAACTGCTGCATGAACGCCAGCTGCTCTTAGAAGCCAACGAGCACTGTGCTCGGCTGCCTGTGTGATGGCATTTGGCAGCCTCCCCCAAACTGGTGCCCTCCAGATGTGTTGCAATCCCATCATCCCCAGACAACATGGGCATGGCCATGCGGGCAGGGAACAATGGGAGTTTCAGTCCAACACAGCACACTGGGAAAGTGCCAGCTTGGGGACGGTTTGAATCGATTTGAATCTAAGTGTGTATTGACTAGGGCTATGCATGGACCCTGCAATCCAACTTGGCTTGGGCTGGTTTGAGGGTCCCAACTCGCCTCGGCCTACAAAGCTGAAGTGGGATTCGTTGCCTCCCCAACATGCCGCCTAGCCCAGCTCCTTACGTGGGCCCTTAGGCAGGCCGAGTGTGTGTGGGGGAGCGCCGCTGCCACCAGGAGAGCCGCTGCCAGAGGCGCGCCGGGGGAGCTGCCATGCTGCTGCCGCTGATGCCACCAAAGGAGCCACTGCTGCCGCCAGCTCCTAGGCCCTCTGGACATGTGCCAGCAGCTGTCTTGTTATTCCGGGGGATCGGGGGAGCCATTTTTAAAATGGCAACTCCCTGTATTTCCAGAAAAATAGGGAGTCGACATTTTAAAAATGGCTCCCCCGCTCTGGAACAACAAAATGGTAAGGCGCTGGGGGCATGGCAGCAGTGGCATGGTGGCTGGGCTTCCAGATCACACACTGAAGCACTTCAGAGCAACCCAATTTGCTTCGTGCCACTTCATGCCCCCTCTGCCTCGTCTTGGAGGCAGCCTGAAGCAGCCCGAAGCGGCCCACTGTGACTCAGAGCTCGGGCTTCGTACCGCAGCAGTGCACAGCCCTAGTAATGATGGAGTTGCACTATAACAGCAGCGCTATCTAGTGGCTTTATAATGAAATATATAGAACTTGCAGATAAATGCAACCCCCACCCCCAAAAAAGAGGAAGTGCATGTGAAGGAGCCCAGGTAAAATTGTGGGATAAAAACCCTGGTATGGAGGAGCCCTAAGACAACTTCTAGAAGAAGCGTCTCATTTTTTTAAAAGTGAGTGTTCTGCTCTGTGACACTTCTGTAGGATGCTGTTGAATGCAGTGTATGTGTTTTTTCCCCCTTAGATTAATATTTACTAACAAAGGTATATCTTTTCTATAAGAACACAGTTTCCAAATTAAAAGGTATTTTGTGTAGCACACATATAGACTGTTTTAGTTGTTCAGATGTTTTAAACAATTTGCCTGAGGCTTTGCAGGTTACAATCCACTTCATCATATGCTGTTAGTGGAACTGGAGGCTCTGAAAACATCTGAACAACTAAAACAATTAGTCTATATGAGTGCTGACTGGTCTTTAATTCCCTGGATATTTCTTTCTGCCTCTTCTGAAGATAGGGACGACATTTCCCCTCCTCCAGTGTTCCACTACTTCACCCATTTGCCAGGATTCCTCAAAGATAATAGAGGTTCTGAGCATCCATCCACTAGCTCCTTCAACACTCTAGGGGTGTACAAAATCCACTTATTGTTCTGGTCCGGGGCATCTGCGGGGGAGGGGGGGAGGTGATCCATCCCTCCCCCCGGAATTCTCCCTGCCCGGGTCTGCTCCATGGTGAGTCTGCGGAGCCACCAGCCGAGCCCGTCCGCAGCCGGACTTCTGTCCGCCACCGGTCTGCGGCCGCAAATGGCGTCCGGCGTAGCAGACACCATTTGCGTCCCTGCTTTTTGCCGTGATAGGCTACGTAAAGATTTACGTAGCCTATCATGGCTAAAGCAGGGACACAAATGGTGTCCGCTATGCCGGATGCCATTTGCGGCCGCAGACTGGGGCAGTGGACGGCAGCGGATGGACCAGACCGGCCAGCGGCAGGTAGGGTCTGTCCAGGGAGAATTTCGCAGGGTGGCAGAAGGGAGTGGAATTCTTCACCATCCCTTGATGCAGTGCATCTGGACCTGGGGATTTGAACTCATTTAAAATGCTGAGACCATCTCCCTGTCACTCTCAAGCTGCACTCTTGCCCCTTCAGCCTATTTGCGACATATGCCAGATGGGACACAGATCCTCTTTTGGGAGAGTTGAGCAGTTCAGCCTTTGAGTTGAACTCTACCCGGAAGTTTCTGTCAGCAATGTATAATGGTGCGGGGCAGTCCTTTGTGGAGCCTTGCGTGGAGCCATGCCGATTCCATGAAAAATCCAGTATTCCTCCATTTGCTTCACCCTTCCGTTGTCATGGAAACACACTCCTTCTCCCTGCTCACAATGAGAAGCTCTATCAGAGAAACTAAAGAGTGCTTTAGGGTAAGCGAGTTACTAGTTTGCCTTTAACCCTTTCACTGTGGGGGAGTGAGATTTATTTCTTACTTCTGAGTAAACATGCACAGAAGGGGGGGATGAGTTAAAGATTAAAAGCAGGCCGGGTAAGGTGAATGAGTGCCCCACTACTGAAGTAGTGTGACAGGTCGCTGCTGCGCTCCTGGGGATCATCTCATGGGAAAAACTACTTCCATTGGGGAAACGAGGGAATGGGGCATCCCACCCCCTTGACCACGTCACTGCCAGGTCACAGTGGCACGCCCAGGATTCAATGCGGGCACATGGCACACTGTGGTACAACCACTAGGGAGTCGCTTTCAGTATAAAAAGTCAGACTAAAAGGAGTTTCAGAAAATGCGGCTTTTCAAGATGGAAGCAGCTGGCTGGCATTCAGACAGCTCTGACTTCATATTAAATTGCTCGTGAAGGCAGCCCTCAGGACATAAGGGGAACCCTGACAACCCAATATTGTCTGAGCAGGGATGCCTACATGACTCTTTTGTCATCTGTGTTTAAGACCATCAGCAAAATCCCCCTGGCTATCTTGCTCACCTGGACCTCTGATAGCCAGAGATATGCACTCGTCAACTCCCATCCTTCCTTAACAGGAAAGAAAGTGGAGCCCATTATCTTCTTTCTTCCCTTAATGTCTGCCACCTAAAAATCCATTTTCCTACATCCATGAGCAATCTTAGAAGACTTGTTTTTATTTTGATTACTGATTCCTGAGAGAAGAGGGATAAAAACAGCAACCCAAATTCATAGAACACGCACAGGGCTCCTTCATGCTGAGTTTTTATCCTGCGATTGAGATTGCTCCTTTACGGAAGTTTGTGGGCCATTTACATGACTCCGTGATCATTCAAGGCGTCTCCTGCACTAAATGCCCTTTGTTTCATTTTTAAACAGATCACAGACAATGAGCTATCAGATTACTCTGTTGCATTCCACTTCAGTTTCCTCTGTGAAAAGAGGAAAAGCAGCAAGAAGAGGAGCGAGTTCAATGAAAGAGAATGGAGTGGTATGGGGAGAAGGAGGGGGAAGGAGTGAGGGGGAAGGAGTGGGGGGAAAGGAAGCACATGAAACGGAGTTGTTGTGAACTTACATTTAAAACAGAAGCAGAAAGCCCTGTTCTAAATGCAGGATTTTAGGCTGGCGTATAGATGCCCTACAAAATCCTACAAGCTAGGCTTCAGCAGTATGCGAACCGAGAACTACCGGAAGTACAAGCTGGGTTTCGAAGAGGCAGAGGAACTAGAGATCAAATCGCCAACATTCGCTGCATCATGGAGAAAGCAAGAGAATTCCAGAAAAACGTCTATTTCTGCTTCATTGACTACGCTAAAGCCTTTGATTGTGTGGATCACAACAAACTGTGGCAAATTCTTAAAGTGATGGGAGTACCAGACCACCTTACCTGTCTCCTGAGAAACCTGTACGAGGGTCAAGAAGCAACAGTAAGAACCAGAAATGGAACAACCGATTGGTTCAAAATTGGGAAAGGAGTACGACAAGGCTGCATATTGTCACCCTGCTTATTTAACTTATATGCAGAGTACATCATGAGAAATGCCGGGTTGGATGAATCAGAGGTCGGAATTAAGATTGTCGGGAGAATTATCAACAACCTCCGATATGCAGACGATACCACCCTAATGGCAGAAAGCGAAGAGGATCTCAAGAGCCTCTTGTTGAGGGTGAAAGAGGAGAGTGCAAAAGCTGGTTTGAAACTCAACATTAAAAAAACTAAGATCATGTCATCTGGCCCTATCACTTCCTGGCATATAGAAGGGGAAGAAATGGAAGCAGTGACAGATTTTACTTTCTTGGGCTCCAAGATCACCGCAGACGGTGACTGTAGCCATGAAATTAAAAGACGCTTGCTCCTTGGGAGGAAAGCTATGGCCAACCTAGACAGCATAGTAAGAAGCAGAGACATCACCTTGCCGACAAAGGTCCGTCTAATCAAAGCTATGGTTTTCCCAGTAGTAATGTATGGCTGTGAGAGCTGGACTATAAGGAAGGCTGAGCGCCGAAGAATTGATGCTTTCGAACTGTGGTGCTGGAGAAGACTCTTACGAGTCCCCTGGACTGCAAGGAGGTCAAATCAGTCCATCCTAAAGGAAATCAACCCTGACTGCTCATTGGAAGGACAGATAATGAAGCTGAAGCTCCAATATTTTGGCCACCTAATGCGAAGAGAAAACTCCCTGGAAAAGACCCTGATGCTGGGAAAGAGTGAAGGCAAAAGGAGAAGGGGACGGCAGAGGATGAGATGGCTAGATAGTATCACCGATGCAATGAATATGAACTTGAGCACGCTCCGGGAGAGAGCGCAGGACAGGAAGGCCTGGCGTGCTATGGTCCATGGGGTCACGAAGAGTTGGACACGACTGAATGACTGAACAACAACAACATAGATGCCCACAGAGAGAAGGAAAGAGGACTCCTTCCATCCTTTTTGCTCAGAAGAGCATCCCCCTTCTCCTGTTTCCCCTTCTTTTCCACAGAAGGAGCTCAACAGAGCTTCCCATCGCTTCACAAGTCAGCAGATATGGCAAGGTAAATCTTTGTATTATCTTCTATTTCCTTCTAAACAGTCCATAGTCCAGCTATTCTCTTTTCCTCCCTGTTTCCTAATATTCCATCCCATTCCAAACTCCAAAAGCCCTTGGCTTTGGGAGCTCCCTCCTGCTCTTTTACTCCTCTCCATCCACTTTCTTCTCAAACCCCTGCATTTGCTCTAACCCCCTCCTCCAAACTCTCGCACAATTCCCCCAAAAGAGTCTGTTTCTCCCCCATTCAAATGATCCCAAGCTGAAACGTATTTCTTTCCCCTCCTCCGCACTTTCTCCCCCTTCCTGCATGATCAGCCACACACACACACCCCTCACTAGGTGTTAAAACTTCTCCTTGAGGTGCTGCACTTTTATCAAACTTCTTTTGAAGACACACCCCTTACTAGAAATTAAAACTGTTCTTTTGAACACGCACACACATGATTTTCTGTAAATCCTAGTGTACCTAGCGTCACTATTGACTTTAAATGCTTGATTATCTTTAACCTTCTCGGTGTTAATGTAGGATTCCAATTCCCCTGATGAATGATTTTAATTCACTTTAAATTCTTCTTTAATAAAACAAAGGATTGCCGAACCTTTTGGGCATCGTTTGCAGGTGTGTCCCTTGCTCCTTTCTATATTTTTCCCCCAGTGGGACAAAACGCCGTGTTGGGCCACCTTAACGGCTATAAAATTCATCAGGGGCTGTAGTCCACAGGATCTTATGCCATAATAAATACGTTCGTTTTTCATGTGCCCCAACACCTTGTTCTCCACTTCAACCTGGTCAGCCCTACACAAGACCCTTGGATGGAAGTGCTGAGGACACGTTTGTGTGCTACGTTCCTTGGTTGTCAATACAATCCCAGCTGCTCTGCACCCTCACAAATTAAGGAGTGCATTTCCTGCCATCCCCCGCACAGCAGGCCAGCTTCCTTCCTCCCTCTCTCTGACAACCCAGCGTTCTCAGCAAAGTCTGTATACAAATGCAAGCTTTATTGTAACACCGCCGTTAGACGGTGAGACTTGCATCACCCACCAACAGTAGTTTGGGTGTGTGGAATTCCAATATGAATTCTTCCCCCCACCCCCAATCAAGGCTACCAGCATTTTTCTAACAGTTGCAAAGAAGCAGCCAGCAGGAGCTGTTAACCTGCTGCTGTTAACCTGCTCAAATAGGGTTTCTCACAACAATGCAAACATGTGTGGCTGCCTGAACGAATGTACTCTGGGCTCACTGAATGTACTCATTGGTAGCTTCCCTCTCCGTCACAGCAGCCGACACACAGGCACACACTAACGTAGTGCAGATGAGTGGGCCCCTCCCCTTTGCCACGTTATTGGCCAGAGTTTGGAGAGGCAAGCTCCTTACTGACTAATCCCATTGTCCCACTGTTGGGGAACCTAGGTTGACTGTGCAAAGAAGAGCAAGCCAGCGGTGCAAAAGAAGTAGGAAGATGTCGGGATGTACGAGAATTCCGTTTTGGATCATTTGTGGTCAGAACTTGCCCCATTCTCACCCCCAGCGCAGACATTAACGGGAGCCCGTTTTGCAAGCAAGGCTCGCACGTTGCTGAGCTTGCGCTGCTGGTTTGAAAAGTGTGAATGTTGGAGAAGCCCGCGATTTCAGAAGTGCGTGCTTTAAAAAGTGTGTGCTTTGACACTTTAGTCAATGGGGGGAAGTATGCATGCGGCTGTGCACTTTAGGAAATGCGCACCCAATGCGCACTTTCCCCGTTCAAACAACAAAAAGCTTGCGACGTCGATAGGCTCGAGTTTCACTGATTCTCCCATCGCTAGGAAGCCATTGTCAAAGGAGGAGTCTGCTCTAAGAGGCGATTATCTGCTCATGCACAACGCCGCCTAGGGGTCCCTGCCTACAGGCATTGCAGCCACCCCACCTCACAAGGCATGCAAGAATTGCAGCCATGGCAGGCACCCACATCAACGCGGACTGACAAGGCTGGCCTTCCCGTGAGGAGGAGACGCTTGTTGAGAGCCGCTCCGGGGCACAAGGCAGGAAGAAAATGCCCTCGTAACTCTTCTCCCTGCAGGACTTTGCTGTTCTCCATAAAACACAGGGACAGCAGTTTGCAGGGCGGGATGTTGTTCCTGCTTCTTGCCCTGAAGCCACTCTCAACTGCCTCCAGCTGGGAAGCTCAGCTTTCTCAGTCCAAGGCTGAGGAGCACCTGGCTAGCAGGAGCTGGCCGCCTCTGGGCCTGGGCTGATGAGCAGTGGCTGCTGCTAAGAGCGTTTCAATGCGGAAGAGAAGACCAGCCAGCCCAAGCACAACACCCAGTTGTCTCGGGGGGGGGGGGGGAGACCTTCACTGTTAGAGACCATCTGCCACCCACCCTCTCTCCCTTCCTCCTCACACACCTAATGGAAAAAATAACCCCCGAGGTCACAGTTCAGCATGGCCTCCCCTCCCACAGACTGCTTCCTCGATGACCCTTAGACAAGTTTGCAACCAAGCAGTTCCCACGGCCTGTTGTAAATGACCACATCTGCTGAGATAGTGAGAGGCACCTGCTGGCTCCTCCTCTCTTCCTCTTACTGGCCAGGGCCAGGTGCTCTGTCGCCCAGCTCCAAAAGACGAAGGAAAAGAAAAAGAGTCACAGATGCGCAGGTGAGCTATGAATGCAAGAGCTCAAGACCCGTCTTGTCATTTGATCAATATGCACAAGTGCCCAGACCAGCCATGAAGATTCTGGGTCAGACATCTGGGGAACAAGCCCTGATGTGTCACCCCCTCCTGATGCCTCTGTTCTTAACCTAGCATTCTATTTCAATTTGCCACTGCTCCCTTCCTCTGTGATTTGCCACACTTGTGGCCCCAGCAGAGTCCCAGAGAGGTGTTGAGCGAGCAGCACCCATCGTTGATTTCATTCTTGGCCGATGTGTTCACAGCCTGCCCGTTTCAGTCACAACTGCAGTTGTGAGAATCATCAGTGTTGCGGGCACCCGTGGCAGATCTGCACAGTCAGATTTCCCAGAACTGCATTGGCCAGTAGCTCAGAGAAAGCAAATGCAACAATGGAGAGAGGAGGCAGCCCTGTTTGGTACCTCTGATATATTGGATCCTAGATGAGGGAGAACAAATTGAAGCTTAATCCAGACAAGACAGAGGTGCTCCTAGTTAGGGAACGCCACAGCAGTGAACAGGGATTACATGTGTGCTGGGTGGGGTTACAAACGTGTGCTGGATGGGGCCACGGTTACACATGCTTTCGTTGTATCCCACGTGCAAGGCCGGCCCATCCATTACGCAAATTGAGGCTCCTGCATCAGGCGGCGCCCCTGCAAGCAGCGGCAGATTGGGGCAGCTGGTGCTGCCTCCCTCCGCTCCCGAATGCTGCTTTGCTGGCCCTTTCAGGTGTAGACAAATGTGGGGAACAGGAATTGCGAGGTGCAGTGGACTGAGGCCCTCTCCCCTACTGAGCTTCTGTCCTCCCATCCCAATGAGCTCTGCAGCCCCTGCTGAGAGAGAGAGAGAGAGCGTGAGCGCGCAGCTGCTGGAATCTGAAAGGGGAAGAAAAAAAAGAATTGCAGTGCCCCGAGGTCCTGCCTGGATAAAGAGGATCCAGCAGCGCCTTTCTGCATCCAGCTTCAGGTTTGCAAGAGCACAGGACTGCTAAAAGAATTCCTATCTGCCCCTGCTTATTTTAGGTGTCCCAACCCCTTTTTTCAAACACATATAATGCAGTAATCAGCAGGTGGTTCTTTTGGAAAACATGGTGTGTGTGTGTGTGTGTGTGTGTGTGTGTGTGTGTCTTATGGCACCTTAAGAACTGAGTTGAAGCACAATCCTAAGTATGTCTACTCACTTCTGAGATCAGTAGGACTGAAGTAAATGTGCATGGGATTGCAGCCTGAAAAAGAAGGGAGGGTGGAGAAAAGGCAGGAGAAGGGGATACAGATGAAGGCATTGCTAAATAGAATAGTAGGGTACTGTGGGATGTTTAACTATATAAAGATGATACTGAGTACAGTAATAGTGCCCCTAAACATATATAGATCGCCTCTCCTTCAGTCATGCATAACTGCATTTTCATCCCAGTCAAATAATCACAACAGTGAACCAGCTAGATTTTCCATGGGAAAACTCTGTACATGGTGACAGACATTTATGTTTACATTTGAATTACAATATTATCCTTTCCTACAACAAAATGGTACTTACTCCTAAGTAAGTGTGTTCAGCATTAGGGCAGCAGAAGGAAATCCTATTTTATTCCTGTAGTCATGCTGGTGTGACATGATGAGTTAAAGGCACAATCCTGTGCCTGTTTAGACAGGAAAAAGTCCTACAGCTCCTAGAATCCTCTAGCCAGCATGGCTGGCTCGGGCATGCTGAAAGTTGTAGGACTTGTGTGTTCAAAATGAGTTTAAAATGTGAAACTCTGCACGTGTGTGGAATCCTAGATGAGGGAGAATCCTAGATGAGGGAGCAAATAGTATCATTGCTCTAGCATCAGGAATGTAGCAGCTGTACAGTGTGGAAAGTATACCTGCTATTTGAAGGGATGCATTTTAAGATATAAAGGGGGCTATAAGACTATTACATCCAGGGTCATAAATTGTTTAGCAACACCACTGTTGCTAACATGTTCCCAATGACATGTTCCCTGGAGTGCCAGAGGCCTTCCTTACTTGTTGATTCTTCCAAGCTGGCCTAGGCCCCTTATCTGGGACAGGGGGACCAACGTGGTATTGCAGCACAAAGGGATGTGAGCAGCAATGTTTGGTCTAGGAGCAAAGTAAGATGTGAGTATGGAGAGTGGCTTGGCTTGACAGACTTGAGTGTGTTTGGATCTCCTTGGCTCTGAAAGCATCTGTCAGGACTGCACCTGCTGACTGATCCACGAGGCCAGGCGCTGGCGGGTGCAATGATCCTCCTTGACAGCAGGGGCCACATTTGTTCGAGAAAGCTGAACCGATGTGAAGAAGCAAAGGGACCTCTTCTTGTGTGTTCAAAAGCCACAAAGTGTCTTGTGGCATCTTGAAGACTCACAAATTTATTATAGCATACTTTTATTTATGTTATTATGCATTATAACTTTTGTCGACTGGCCTCAAGGGCCAAAATAACTTGACTGGCTTTTGGTATTATGGACTGTGTCGGGGGGGGCGTCATTTGCTGTTCCACTTCCAAGCTGGCCCATTTGGACTACTGTGATAGTCTCTATGTGGGGCCACTTTTGAAAAGTGCCTGGGAGCTTCAGCCTGTCCAGAATGCTTCCGCCAGACAACTGACTGGGGCCAGTTAGAATGTTACAATGACCCAGTTTGCACAATCGCAGCTGGGAAAATAAGCCACTGTGGCTTATTTACGCTGCCGTGTATGCCGGTCGCATTATCATAATTACCCTTGGCAGCGTGCCTTGTCATGTTGTGTGAACCCAGCCAGGGTGGGTTGCTGCCGTGGGTACCAAGCCACCCAGAACTCATGGGCATAACCCACCCTGGCTGTGTTCACATGATATGATAAGCTGTGCTGCAGAGGGTGGTTATGCTAATCCCCCAGCACATGACTGGTATGTGCAGAGTGGTTAACAAGCCACTGTGGCTTATTAACCACTGTGGGATCGTGCAAACTGGGCCAATAGCTTCACTGGCTACTGCTCTGTTTCTGGGCACAATTCCAAGTGCTAGTTATGATGTATGACTGGTCCCTATATGACTTGGGACCAGGCTACCTGAAAGACCACATTCTCCCATCTGAGTCTGCCTGGGTTTTAAGATCTTCTGGGGAGGCCCTCTCTTGGTCTCGCTTCCTTCAAAGGCACGTTTGGTGAGGGTCTTCTCGGTGGATGCTTCCAGGCTCTGGACCTCCCTGCTGAGGGGTGCTACGATCTCTGCAGTCCTTCAGCCAGGAGGCAAAGGTGTTTTTATTCAAGCAGGCATTTGGCATATAAGCTGGTCTCTTGCTGAAGTGAGTTCTATTGGGTTAGGTGCTGCATTTCCTTTTTTAAAATAGTTTCTAATTGTGTTTTTAATCTCTTTGTTTGTATTATTGTTTTAACTAAGGTTTCGTTTTAATCTTGGTTTTATTATTGTTAGATACCTTGAGTGCCATTTTTTTTTGGCAGAAAGGCTCTGCCCACTGTGACCCCTTGGCTCCACATCTGTCAGTGTGTCCCCCGCCCCAGTAGTCACTAGCCACCACTGGTCAGTTACACTGTGGCAGGGCCAGAGTAAGGGGTTGTCACTGTCAGGCATCTGTAGAGGTCCTCATGCCAGGAGAGAACCCAACAGCACTGGCCCCGATTGGCTGCTGCCAAGGAAGAACATTGGAAAGTTTTGCCCCCTTGGGTGGGTCTCTACACTGTGATGCACCATTACATCTGATGGTGACAGCAGGGAGCCCAGCACCCCCCTGCCCCCTCACTTTCTCTCCTAGATGCGGCGCGAGAGTGAACAAAGCAGGCTGAAAGTGGGAAAGTGAGTATTGGAGGTCCGGAGTGGCTGCCACAACTGCTCACATGTGGCGGGTGGGCTCCAGTGCTGCTGCTCAGAGGGGTCAGGCAGGCAAGTGGACGTGCTTGTTGCTTCCAAATGCGTGAGTGACCGTGGCACGGAGCCTGCTGCCGCCTCTACCTGCTGGCACACCTTCTCTCTGTGGGTGGCACTGGCACAGAGGACTGGGCGCCGCATGGCCAGAGAGCCTGCAAGTGTGCAGCAGGAGGCAGCACCTCCTCTGCCTGCATCAGTATCCTTCGCAAACTCACCTTCGCTGTCCGCGGGTAGCAAGATGGAGGGGATTGGGACCAGCAGGCCACCCCCCAGAAGAAGGGGAGGGTTGCTTCCCCTGCTCGGGTCAGTTCTCCCCAGCACGCCAGAGGGACAGCAGAGGCAAGCACGGGAGCGAGAGGGGGCAGCTGCTCCTTGCAGCCTCCGCCCAGTCGCCTTCTCCCTCTGAGCGGGGGGGGGGTGTTGTTGTCGGGAGACCCCTTTTATCCTGGAGGACCAGCCTTGGTCCCGCCTCACTGCATTCCCCCTCCCCCGTTACTCCTTCCTCCAGGGTCAAGAGTTACCATGGAAACTGCAGCCCCCCTTCGCCGGCTCCCGCTCTTGGAAAGGGGTGGGGGACACGCATTTCCCAGTGCGGTCTGGATAGCGGGCAAATCTGCAGCCTCGCAGCTCCCCTCCTCGCTGTCGGGCAAGGCCGCAGCCTCGGCGCCCGGGCAGGCAGCCTCTCCGGAGAGGGCGGGCCTCGGGAGGGCGGCGCGCTCCCACGGGCGCCCGCTCTGGCTCCTCCCGGCCTCGCCCCCGTTCCCGCTGGCGGGCGGCGGAGCGGAGCGAGCCCGCGGGGAAGCGGCCCGTTCTGTGCGCGGCGACGCTCCCGGCTCGCATCGGGCTGCTTCCAGGACGGGTAAGTGCGGAGAGCGCGTTCCGGACGGGACGGGCTGGGCTGGGCTGCAGCGGGGCAGAGGTCGGCCCCGGGGCCCGTGCTCCGTGTGGCAAGCAGGAGCGTCGGGGCGGGCGGGAAGAGGCGTCGCGAGTTCCCCGCTGCCGTTGTGCAGCCACAGCGCGGTGCGCCCTGGGCAAAGCAGCGCCTCGAGAGCGAGAAGATGCCTCGAGGCCAGCCCGGCCCCGCCGTCTCTGGCAGCGGCGGAGCGTGTGAGAGTGCTGGGAGGAAGCGGGTGGGGGAGCAAAAGAAATGGGGTCCGGAGCACAGCAGGCGTCGCAGCTTGCAGGTCCCCTATAGTCGGGTGATAATCCGGGGGGGGGGGGGGAGGCAGCTTTGGGTATGGGCGGCGTTGATCAGCTAGTTGTGGAGGACAGCGGAGAGACTTTCGCGAGAGTGAGAAAGTGTAGCGATGCATAAGTGAAGACGGGGTGTGTTGTGTTTGTTGAGACACAGAGAGGCTATACAAGGACCGTAGAACTGGGCTTCGCTGAATGAAAGTCCGTAGTGCACCATACTTTCCTGGCACTGGGGCCGCAGCCCAACTGAATTGCTTTGCCCTGGCTGGAAATTGGAGAAAGGAGGCTTATACTCCTATCGCTGCAGTGTATAGGATCAAGGCTGGCTTCCCGCTTCCTTAGGTTGTTACGTGATGGTGTGTTTATGTTCCAAAAACTAATGAACAAACTTGGAGGTAGCCCAGCCCAACAGACATTTTTCAGCCAATGCAAGGAATGCATGGGCTGTTCTCTGCCTTCCTGGTAATGTGCTGCTGTTTCCTCCATTTTAATCCCAGTTTACTGCACTTCACAGGAAATGCGTGTTTGAAGGGGAATCCCATAGTACAGAGTCCCTTGGCCTCATAAGAAAAGGGGTTAGGATTTCCTTCTCTGCTTTTTGCAGATCAGGTGAGAGTGAATCAACTCTGTAACATGTTTGTTATGGAATTGGCATGGGAGATGGCATAAAATGGGTGTATTTCTGTAATACCTCTTGAATTCCTGAATGGAACAGAGGGTGATAGAAACTCACATAGATAGCCCTTTCTGTAACTTGGTGAAACCGGGGGCTGGGGGATTTGTAGGCAAAGCAGCAGAGCCAGTTACTTAGATGGGGGCTGACCACACAAATGAATTTTGTTTGGTAGCGTTAAGAAAATGTCCTTTTATTTTTAACAATCCCATTGTTAATATTGGGTACTAGCAGTTAAGGGAGGGTGTTGGTGGATACCCAGCAGCAGGGGTTTAGGACAGATGATCTTTTCTTACCAGCTGTGTAAATGCCTGCTGGAATATAGAAATATGGAGTTCTCTTTCTTTAGAACAGGGAAACAGTTGATACATCCTGTAAAATCAAATGGTAAAAGGTTTTTCATGTTTGAATGCTCCCTCATTAAAAGGTGATCAACGCAGAACTCTGATGCAGAAGTAAAGCAGTATACATTTATTTTACAAAACACAGTTGATAAAATTGTCAATGCACAACACATAATTAATATGTTTGCATATATAAAACAAATCTTAATGGCCAGAAGAATTCTTCAGCAGCATAAGACTAGAAATGTATGTGAAATAAATTCAAGTAGAGCAAAATACCCAGATTCAAGGAGCAAAAAGAAATTAGCTAGATACTAAAGCAAAGTTATTTTCCTATATTTTAATAATAATTAAAACAGTTTATTCCCAGAAGAACATAAAGTAAGGCAATATGTATTCTTAAAAGTCAAGGAATATTCCTTTTGTGGCAATTCACCCAGGATAAGAAAAGACACAGGCCAGAAATGTAAAAATACTACTTTCATAGATGTTCAGTTTTTAAAATAGTGCCTATTTTCTATTCTATTCCACATTCTACCTATAAAGACGTGTGTTGCTTATTTATAAAGGAACTTTCATTATGGGCATGTCTGTTAACACATTTGCTCAGGGTAAAAGACATACTTAGAAAATCATGGTCGGGTGGTCTCATTTTTAGAGTGTAAAATGTTACAACCTTCCTGTGCCAGTAAACGTCCTGCCCCAACGTCAGTTTAGGAAAATAGCTGATTCTGTCTTTATAAAGAGAAAGTAGCCACCCCATGCACTGTTTGTAAGTGAGAACAGAGGGTGATCACTACTGCCCACCTAGCTGCTCTCTCAGTGCAGCTCTTATCCAGAGCACTTAGCTCACCTTCTGTGTCTTAGGACAGTGATCCTGCTCACTATCAGGGGGACTGTACCTGTCTGGCAAGGGCGTGGCTGTTTACTCAGTTACCTGGCTGCCCACCTGCCTCTATCTTGCTCTGCCTGCCTGCCTCCTTCGCCACCTACCTCCTCGCTCTGCAGTCCTGCAAGACTCCACTAGCACCACTAGCTGCCCTTGCTGCTGCTTACCCAGCTGTTATAGAATCATAGAATAGTAGGGTTGGAAGGGGCCTACAAGGCCATCGAGTCCAACACCCTGCTCAATGCAGGAATCCAAGTCAGAGCATCCCTGACAGATGGCTGTCCAGCCTCGTCTTGAAGGCCTCCAGTGTGGGAGAGCCCACCAGCTCCCTCGGTCATTGGTTCCATTGTTGTATTGCTCTGACAGTCAGGATGTTTTTCCTGATGTTCAGCTGGAATCTGGCGTCCTGTAACTTGAGCCCATTATTCCGTGTTCTGCACTCTGGTATGATGGATAAGAGGTCCCGGCCTTCCTCTCTGTGACAACCTTGCAAGTAACTGAAGAGCGCTATCATCTCTCCCCTCAGTCTTCTCTTCTCAAGGATAAACATGCCCAGTTCTTTCCGTCTCTCTTCATAGGGCTTTGTTTCCAGTCCCCTGATCATCTTGTTGCCCTCCTCTGAACCCTCTCCAGTTTGTCTGCATCCTTCTTAAAATGTGGTGCCCAGAAGTGGACACAGTACTCCAGATGAGGCCTAATCAGTGCTGAGTAGCGGGGAACTAGTACTTCACAGGATTTGAAAACTATACTTCTCTTAATGCAACCCAAAAGAGCATTTGCCTTTTTTGCAGCCACATCACATTGTTGGCTCATATTCATCTTGTGATCGACAACAGTTCCAAGATCCTTCTCACTTGTAGTGTTGTTGAGCCACGTATCCCCCATCTTGTAACTGTGCATTTGGTTTCTTTTTCCTAGGTGCAGAACTCCTGTTACTGTTAGAGTCCCTTGGGTCTTTGCAACAAACTTGGGTTTCGATCCCATCCATTAGGGAGTCTCCCACTACTACTACTCTTGTAGTTGTTTGTAGAGGTTTCATCGCCTCTGCTTGACTGACCTTCAGCCTCTTGCTTGCTCTCATGTAGGTTCCCCTGTGATTCTTCCCCTGCAGACTGTCCTCCAGCTTCATCCTCAAGTACCTGGAAATGGTTCCATAGCTCCACTGCTTCCAGTGGTGCAGAGTGGCGTCTAGTTCTTCTGCTCCCAACTGTTACCCTTTCCCAAGGAGTACCCTCCACTGCCTTTTTCCTCAGCTCAGCATTTCCCTCTTCTGCCTCAGCTTGCTGTTGTTCTCCTAGCTTCTGTTCTTCACTTTGCTGCTGTAGTTCCACCGCTCTGTCCAAGAACTCTTTGTATTCTCTTATTCCCCGGAGGGTCTACAGTCGCCGCTCCAGTCCTCTTTACTTTTTCTTCCAGCAGCGTGATCAACTTGCATTTGTTGCAGGTGTAGGCCATGTTGTTCTCAGGCAAGAAAACAAACGTTGCACACACCTTGCAGGTCACCACCACTGGAGAGTCTTTTCCTTCCATAGTCTCTTTTCCCTTTTTGTGTCTAGCTTTCTGATTGTTCTAGAGTAGCCTGTGCCTGGTCCTCTACTCACTGGAGGTTAAAAGCAGAGTCCCACTGGTATGGAAGTGTGTGTTACAAGAAAACTAAAGTAAAAAAAATGTTGTGTTTTGGTTTTCTGGGGTTTTTTGTTATTTTTTTAAATGTTAGGGGCCTCCCCCCTGACCTCCCTTGACAAACTCCCCTGGTCACCTCTCAGCTCAAATCTGGCTTCCTGTAACTTGAGCCCATTATGCCGTGTCCTGCACGCTGGGATGATCGAGAAGAGATCCAGGCCTTCCCCTCTGTGACAACCTTTCAAGTAGGGATGTTGGAGAATTTCTCCACGAATCTCCGGGAGGCCGAATGCCAACGCATTCGGCCCCCTGAAATTGGTGGAGAAACGGTCCCCCCACCCCCCCCCCCGGGATGGGACTTACCTCATGCAAATGTCCCTCGCGGCAGCGGGTCCCGGCGGCGGTTTGGCGGCAGCGGCCGGTCTTCCGACTGGCTGCCACCGCCGCCATTTCCAAGTAAAAAACAAAACAAAAACGTGATAGGCTACGTAAAGATTTACTTAGCCTATCACGGCTAGATTTTCAAAAAACACCATGATAGGCTACGTAAATCTTTACGTAGCCTATCATGGCTGACTTTGGGGGGGGGGAAGCGCGTATGTAAATGGCGGCGCCCATGGGCGCCACCATTTGCGTTCCTTATTTTGGCACGGGTAGTCTACGTAAAGATCTACGTAGACTACGGCGAAAATAAGGGCAACGTTGCCCTTATTTTCGCTGTAGTCTATGTAAATCTTTACGTAGACTACCCGTGCCAAAATAAGGAATGCAAATGGTGGTGCCCATGGGCGCAGCCATTTGCGTACGCGCTCCCCCCCCCAAAGTCAGCCGTGATAGGCTACATAAATCTTTACGTAGCCTATCACGTTTTGTTTTGTTATTTTTACTTCTTCCCGGCTGAAGAACTTTCACGGCCGGAGAGGTGGGGCGCTCCCCACCGGCCAGAATTTCGGCGGGGAGGGATGGGGCGCCTCCCCCCCCGGCCAGAATTTCGGCGGGGAGGGACGGGGCGCCTCCCCACCCGCCAAGAATTTTGGGGGGAGAAAAGGAGCGCCTCCCCCCCACCACGAAGCAGGCTGCGGAACCAGCTAAGGGACTTTCGTCCATCCCTTCTTTCAAGTACTTGAAGAGCACTATCATCTCTCCCCTCAGTCTTCTCTTCTCAAGGCTAAATATGCCCAGTTCTTTCAGTCTCTCTTCATAGGGCTTTGTTTCCAGTCCCCTGCTCATCTTTGTTGCCCTCCTCTGAACCCTCTCCAGTTTGTCTGCATCCTTCTTAAAGTGTGGCCCCCAGAACTGGACACAGTGCTCAAGATGAGGCCTAACCAGTGCTGAGTAGAGGGACTAGTAGGAAGCTATACTTCTATTAATGCAGCCCAAAATAGCATTTGTCTTTTTTGCAGCCACATCATTGTTGGCTCATACTTAGCTTGTGATCTACAACAATTCCAAGATCCTTCTTGCTTGTAGTATTGTTGAGGCAAGTATCGCCCATCTTGTCCTTTTTGCATGAGTCATTTGATCTGTCTGAGGACTATCAATTACATATCATGCAGGCACACCAAATTCCAGTCCTCCTCTCCCATGTTGAAGGAAGACCTCTCCATTCATTGCGAAGTTTTCAAGGCTTTGTGATGAAGAGTTTATTTTAAGAGCTGTGAAAAGCATGGGGGAAGAGCTGAAATGGGGAGTGGATAAGTGGCAAATTATTATTTCCCCAAATTATAGTAAGGAGATAGCAGATAAACTGCATGCATTCTCTAAGCCTACAGAAGCAGCATGCAAAAGAATGGAATCTTGTCTGAAAACATTCAGTGCACCAGCAGTGGCAGAAGATTATCTTTGTGGCATGAGTCCAACTGCTATGGCAGAGAAAGAGGGATAAAGCTGCCCATGGCATTAAAAAGCTTCAAGGTCCTTTCCTTTTTTTCTTTTTTGTGTCAACATGGTACTCCCCCCACCCTTTTCTTCTACTGACTAAGTTTGAGATATTTACATTTCAGAACTAGAATCGCATGTATATGTGTGTATGCATATTGTATGCATATGTATGTGTGCATATATTTGTATATCAGGCATTGGGAATATAATATGCTTGGCTTGATTTAAAGTTGTTTGTTGGCAAGGGGAGGAGGAAGGCTGTGTGGTCAGGATATGCTGCCATCTGGCCTGGAAGCACTGGGTTTTTGGTTTTTCTTTTTTCTTTCATTTTTTCCCCCTTTCCCTATGGACTTTTTGATCTTTTTATCATTATTATTATTATTAATTGGGGGTAGGGTGTGGCTGGTTTGTTGTTTTTTGGATTGCCTTTTGTTTTTGTTTTTCATTTTCTTCTATCAGTGGCAAAGCCTAAGGTGGTTCATGAGTTATGGTTGAACTGAGCACACAAAAGCTGGGAAGTCATTTTTCCACCCATAATGCCAGCCCCCTTTCAAGCCACGACACACCAGCACATGTGTTGGTCCCTTTGACAAAGGGCAGGAGCCCACTGGGATGCACACGTGGCTGTTGAACCACAGGTCTCTGGGACCTATCAGCCAGCAGCCTGAGTGCTCAGACATGTCAGATAATATGCATGCCAACTCAAAGTTGCCCCCTCATTTCATGTGATTAAGCATCTCTGGGTGTCTGCTTCTGTAACCTTCTCTGTACCTGAAGATCAAGCTGCCTGTAGTCCTGTAGCAGTGAAGGGGTTATCAGCCTGAGTTCTGGCTAGCAGAGAAGTTGGGATATAGAGAGAAAGCCAGCAACCAGCAATACAAGGGTTAACAGTTTGCCTTGCCCCCCCCCCCCCCTGCAACACCGCTGTAGGGGTTAACAGCCTCTATAGCATATACCTTGTGTCCCTCTCCCTGCTTTCCCCAACTCTCCCAATCTTCTGGGAGAGCTGTATTCGGAGTTGTATCTGACATTAAAGACGTTTGCAGGTACTGCATAGTATTTAAGAAATCATAACATGCACACAACAAACTTTCATTGAAATCGAACACCATGAGCAGAAAACACCTCTTGCATGAGGTGAGGCATGATGGAGCAGATCTAGCAATCATACTGCTCTTCCAGGCTACGTGGTCAGGGCCCATCAAGATCAAGGGAAGTTCATACTCACACATTCAAAGAGTTCTAGGCCACTGCTTTCTCATTGGCAATTCCACGCTGCATGCGTTCTGGCAGAGGGAAGTCCAAAAGTCATAGATCAAACTCTATCTGCAGAAGTTGCTAGCAGCATGTAGTATTTCAGGGACAATACGCATTGTAGTAGCTAAGAGGCTTCAACAACCGGTTGACACTTTGTAGCTGAGAATGCATCCCCTTCTAATTACAAGCCACTACAAATATACTCAGCCACTGATAGCCTGAACAATGAACTAATACTCTTTGTAGCTAGTGACTGGAGCTGGCTGAAATTAACTCCTACACTCTTATAGGCAGGTAGAAATGGGGTGGAGGCTATGTGGGGGGGCTCTTTGCCCTTGCCATGCTGCTGCAGCCCAATGGGGGCCAAATTGTTAACTTTTTGTTATACTGGGCACTGGCTTTCCTCTCTATTTGGTATGACTTCCCAACTTACTCTCTGCCAACTAGCACTCAGGCTGTTATCCTCTCCACTGCTGACAGTGGCACAAGGGTGGTGGAACAAATGGGAAGTGGGATATATGGGGTGGAGGCTATGGGTGCCAAAGTGTTAACCCCTGTACTGCTGGCTTTCTCTGAGCTGCTCAGGGGCACGAAGCAGATGCCCCAGTATAGGAGTGATAGTTCATGGGGTTTTATGCCACACAGGGGATTAGAGATCCTAATCAGAATGTGTTTAAGATGACCATTAGGAAGTCGCTACCCTAATCTATGGTATAGGTATTTTTTTTTGAGGTGCAAAAAACCTCTCCCCTACTTTTCTTTTCTGCTCTTAAATGCCGACTGTTGGGAGCTTGCCTGCAATGAAATTTAGAAGAGGGAGAAGGAAGGGAAGAAAGAGCTCCATGTGAAATACTGGTATTTCACATGGAATCTGATTTTACTGCCCCAAACTGGAACCTTTGGATTAGTAGCTTCAGTACAGCAAAGGATCCAATCAGCCTCCACAAACTTCTTTCTCCTCCTTCACTTTAATTTCTCCTAAATAGCTGTAGGACTCAAATAATCCCAAAGGGAGGGTTAGGACTATGTGGCGTCATGACTGAGAAACTGCTGGGGCTTTCAAATAGGTTCTACAGTTTTAAAAAAGCTAGAAAAAGCCCTCAGCCACCTCACCTCATAAAGTTCATTTAAGTATGTGCAATCCTTGCGAATCTTGCACAGCAATTCCTCTGAAGTACTACTTCTCTGAAAGGAGCCACTTAGCTTAAGGAATTCTCTCCCCACGCCCCCGTGTGCATTTGAAATCACCACTCTTCTTCTTCCCTCCCCTATCGTGTTCTTTCTTTCTCTTCTTTATTCCACCCAGAGCATGGGGAATTCGTAAAGAGAATTCTCTTTGGTGGGCAAGAGAAGTTCTGAACTGTATTTGACTTTATACAAACAGACAAGGGGGTTTGTTGTTCTCCTTCTCACTCAAGTCTTTGAGAAAGGTAGGTTCACATGGTTGCAGAGAAACAAATCTGGGGCTGTTTTGTTTGTCAGTTGCCATTATCCAGCAATAGGAAGGGCTGTAGCTCAGTGGCAGAGCACATGCTTGGCATGCAGAAGGTCCCGGGTTCAGTCCCCAGCATCTCCAGGTATGGCTAGGAAAGAATCCGGCCTGAAATTCTGGAGAGCCGCTGCCGCCCGTCAGTGTTGACAGTACTGGGCTAGACGGACCCAGGGTCTGACTCAGTATAAGGCAGCTTCCTATGTTCCTATGAACAGAAAGCTTTAATAAAAATAGGAGTTTGGGGTTTGTTTTTTAAGTAGAGGGGGAGATAAATACTGCTCTTTTATACAATCCTATGTATGCCTACTCAGAAGCCCTGTTATGTTTAATGAGGCTTATCCTCAAGAAAGTGTGCATAGGATTCCAGCACAAGTTACTTAGGCAGGGAGGTTTGCACCCTGATCTTCTGCATATTTACTCAGAAATAAGTCAATAAGTCCTGAGTTGTGAGCATGGTACTGCAAGCTTAATATAGTGCCTACCCAATTCCGTCTAATGAATTGACTACCCTCAACTCAGTCCTATGCATGTTTTGTCATTTGCAGGGTATGGGGTGTGTGCATGAACTCTAGATTCAGTGGTGAGGGAAAGGCACTTAGTACATGCTCAGAGTTTCTCTATAACCTAGCCCTAGTTTTGAAACAGACTCATTGGCTGAATCCTGGTGAAGTCTTGGCACAAATGAAGTTATGAGGAGGAAGATACAATGAGAGCTTGTGCATAACAAGGAGGAGGTAGAGGAGAGTTGCACAAAAGAAGACTTCTGTTTTTATGAAGAGTTCCTGGAGGATGGTAGGATGAGGAGGGATATTTGCATGGAGAGGAACAGAAATGGTAGAGGGAGAATGTAAGTGCTCAGTGGTGAAAGAAAAGCATTCTGCATATGCTCAGAGGCATTCTCTATTTAAGAACATAAGAAGAGCCGTGCTGCATCAGATCAAGGTCCATCTGGTCCAGCATTCTGTTCACACAGTGGCCAACCAGATGCCCATAAAACCCACAAGCAGGACATGAGTGCAGTAGCACCTTCCCACCCATGTTCCCCTGCTGCTAACACTGGTGAAATGTAAAGAAATTCTAGTAATTCTAAATTTGCATTCATGTATATCCTTCAGAAACTTTGCAGGTTTCTTGCCTGGGGGACACCTCTAATGACCGGTGCATTTTCATACAAATTTGCCCAAAAACTGTTGGGGAAGGGGTGAATGGAAGGGAAAGCAAATCACTCCCTCCCCCAAACTGGAGAACTCCCCTTCCACATGACTTGCTGCACCTATCCTTCTGAAACTTTGCTGGTTTCTTACTTAGGGACAACTTTAGGCTGTCTGTAATTTTCAGAACAGTGGTCCACAAGGAACTTAGGGAGATAAGTATGTCCTCTTTTGGAGGCCTCAAAATGTCAAGACCACCCTTGCACAAAAACCCTTGTGGCTATCATTCTGAAACTTGGCAGACATGATCTCCTCTGATGGAGCAATGAATCCTGAAATGTTTATCCACTTCTTCCAAGTAATAAAAATGTTATTGGCAGTTTCCTTTAAAAGAACACCAAAATATAAACCCTGCACCTTTTTTCCCCCCTGACATTGGGCAGATGTAATTCCCTTCTAGGGAGCTACTATGCCTGAAATCATCCAGTTCTGACCAAGAGAAAAAAGTTACATTTTTTTTCCTAATTTCCCATGGTAGTCAACAGGAAGCATAAAGACTCATTTTTCCAAACCTTGACTCAGGTTTGGTGCTATGCTGAAGCCGACCAACAACAATGGCCTGAGCAGAAGTGGAATGTTTTCTGAGTTCAAGTGGGGGCAGGGTCAGTGCACACTTTTTATGTATGTATGTATATATATATAATCTATACACACACGGAAGCACACCACATGTGTACATACACACACACACACACACACACACACTAGAGGTGTGCTTAGACCCTGATATATATATATATATATATATATATATATGCAAATTTTTGATATGGGCCTGTGCCCCAGATCTTTTAAGAACCTAACAACGCCCCTGCCAGATGGTACAAATAAGAGTGGCCTGTGAAGCCCTGGGACTTAAAAATAAATATGCAAGGGCAGAAGTATTTGTTTCAACTGTTGACTGGGAAATAGTAATTTATTTTTATGAGCATTGGAAGTAACTTTGTTAAGAGGATTCAGTTCTGCCAGGTCTCTCACTGGCTTACAAGCTGGGAGGGGATGAGTTGCAGGACACTGACATGGCTTATCTCCCACAGTCAGGAGACGTGACCTTGTTGGAGGCCCCTGCTTCTCAACCAGAGTCATCTTCAGTGCGAATGGGGCAGAAGGAGGAGGTCTCTGCAGGAGAAGGAGGTTTGGGGGTGTCTCCTTTAGTTCAATGTCAACTGAAGCAGATGGAGCAGAGGTGTCCCATGAGGTGTAGCAACTGTGTAAGAGCCAGGCTTCCTTGCCAGGATCAAATGCCCAATACCGATCTTCAGCTTCTACTCCCCTTTATTTAAACCAGAGCAACCAGAAGTAGACTTTCCTGGAAGCAACACTCTGATCATCTGAAAAGCTTCCCGCTTTCACTGGAACTCTGGATCTGTGTGGTTTTATTTTGTGAGCTGTACCCAGAGCTGTTTGCCTGTTTGCTTGTGATGCTTAAGGACTGCTTCTGCTCAAGGATGCGCATTGTGAACTGTTAATTTTGGATCTTTATTGGGATGGAAAAGGTAATGTTTAATTACTGGAATTGCTGCAATAGAAGGGTTTACTCACTGTGAATTATGCCTTATCTCTGGGAAGTCAGGATCTGACAACTGGAGTCTGTTTCCTGTCTCCTAGCAGAGCAGAGGAAGCTGCTTCAGCTGGTCTAGGGGCTATACAAGGGAGCAAGCTCCCAGAGAGCGAGCGATCAGAGCGAGCGATCAGGGAGAGCAAGCAGGAGTTGGCCAGGGGAGTTGCAGTGGAAGAGGAGACAAAGGCAAAGTGGTGAGTGGGCTGCAGTAAGCCCAGGGGGCTGTCCTTCTCATTCTGAGTCGCCGTGTGCTCATCAAGTGCTCCTGAGAGCTCCAATTGAATAGAGGGGGTGTGAGTAATCCCAGTAGCTGTGTGGGCAGGAAGTCTCAGTCTG
The DNA here is from genome assembly GCF_057233095.1 of Heloderma suspectum. Classification (NCBI taxonomy): domain Eukaryota; kingdom Metazoa; phylum Chordata; class Lepidosauria; order Squamata; family Helodermatidae; genus Heloderma; species Heloderma suspectum. The sequence continues at coordinate 124,466,430 of NC_139462.1, read as the reverse complement.
TTTCCTGTCTCCTAGCTGAGTAGAGGAAGCTGCTCCAGCTGGTCTAGGGGCTATACAAGCATGCACGCTCCCAGAGAGTGAGCGATCACAGCGAGCAAACAGGGAGAGCAAACAGGAGTTTGGCAGGGGGGTGAAGGGGGAGGCCCCTAATGTTTTTCCCCCCTTTTTTTTTGTTCTTTTAAATTTATTTTTCTTGTAACACATACTTCCATACCAGTGGGCTGGTGTTTTTAACCTCCAATGAATAGAGGACAAAGCACAGGCTATTCCAGTACAATCAGAAAGCTAGAAACATAAAGGAAATAGAGACTATGGAAGGAAAAGACTCTCCAGTGGTGGTGACCTGCAACATCTGTGCCATGTTTGTTTTCTTGCCTGAGATCAACATGGCCTACATGTGCAACAAGTGCAAGTTGATCATGCGGTTGGAAGAAAAAGTAAGAGGACTGGGGCGGCGAGTGTCAACCCTCCAGGGAATAAGAGAACACAAAGAGTTGTTGGACAGAATGGTGGAACTACAGCAGCAAAGCAAAGAACAGAAGCTAGAAGAGCAACAGCAAGCTGAGGCCAAAGAGGAAAAGGCTGAGGTGCGGAAAACTGAAGTAGAGGAAAACGGTAACAGTTGGGAGCAGAAGAACTAGAAGCCACTCTACACTAATGGAAGCAGGAGAACTAGGGAACCATTTCCAGGTACTTGAGGATGAGACTGGAGGATAGCCTGCAGAGGAAGAATTACAGGGGAACCTGCATGAAAGTGAGCAAGAGGCTGAAGGTCAGTCAAGCAGAGGCGATGAAACCAAGGCCTACAACAACAAGAATAGAAGAGTAGTAGTAGTCGGAGACTCCTTGCTGCGTGGGATCGAAATCCAAGTATGTCATGAAGACCCATGGACTCACCAGGTATGCTGTCCCCCACACTTTAAGAAGGATGCAGACAAACTGGAGAAGGTTCAGAGGAGGGCAACAAAGATGATCAGGGGACTGGAAACAAAGCCGTATGAGGAGAGACTGAAAGAACTGGGCATGTTTAGCCTAGAGAAGAGAAGACTGAGGGTTGATAGGATAGCGCTGTTCAAGTACTTGAAAGGTTGTCACAGAGAGGAAGGCCAGGATCTCTTCTCCATCATCCCAGAGTGCCGGACACGGAATTATGGGCTCAAGTTACAGGAAGCCAGATTCCGGCTGAACATTAGGAAAAACTTCCTGACTGTTAGAGCAATATGACAATAGAACCAATTACCTAGGGAGGTAGTGGGCTTTCCCCCACCAGAGGCATTCAAGATGAAGCTGGACAGCCATCTGTCAGGGATGCTTCGACTTAGATTCTTGCATTGAGCAGGGGGTTGTACTTGATGATCTGATAGGCCCCTCCCAACCCTACTATTCTATGATTCTATGATTCTAACTGTGCCCATTCCTAGAGATACCTGATCTGGGCATGGTAGTGCATGCCTTACTTACATTCTGTTTGGACTAATGTAACATGCGCTACGTGAGGCTGCCTTCAAAAACTGTTGAGAAACTTCAGCTGGTCCAGAATGCTGCAGCCAGACTGTTGACTGGGACAGATGTTACAGCTGCTTCACTAGCTACCAGTCTGTTTCCAGGCAGAATTCAAAGTGCCTGTTAGGACCTATAAAGCTCTATATGGCTTGGGAGCGGCTTAGAGATGTGAAATTTCCAGAAATTTTGGAGCCGTGGGAAAAACTAGTTTTTTTCTGGGGTGTGTGGAAATTTTGGGGAAAATGGAAAAATAAGCAATACTAATTTTTGTAGTGCTCTTTACAGATCTAAAGTTACTTTGTACCTTTAAGACAGTCTTCCCCAACATGGTGCTCTCCAGATATTTTGGACTTCAGCTCCTATTATCCTCAGGCATGATGGCCACTGATCAGGACTGCTGGGAACTGTAGTCCAAAACATCCAGAGGGCACTAGGTTTAGGAAGGCTGCTTTCGGAAAGTAAAGCAGCCTATACGTTCCAAAAGTTATATTATGTATAACTTGATTTGCTCAGAAAATTCTCATTATATTTGAAAACTTTAAAAAGTGAACTCGGTAAATTAGTAATTACTGTCTGAATAAACTATACTTAAAAATGTAATATACCAAACTTCATTAGTTTTTTTGAGGAAATAATTACATATTTTAGATTCCTAGTTTATGTCCAACCAGAGGGAACTTCAGCAAGTAGTCTTTGAAACATCTGAATCATCCTAGAAGCCAGAAGAAGCAGGAAGAACTGGAGGCAGAGGAAGACAAGTCCAGAAACACAGGAGTGTAGAACAAAACCTAAATTGGCAAGAATATACATTTTCTTCCTTATTATGATACAATGACTCTGTTCTCATGTTGGGAAACTGAGCATGACTTGGAGCATCCCAAAATATTTATCAGTAAAAGATACACTGGGTCAATAATTTTAATAAGAAATGAAATAAATATGCTGAGAATCTTACAGAGAGGATTAAAATTTTTTTTCCCCCATGGCTTCATTATTTCCCCTCCTCTATTCGAGTCAATGCAGTGTTTGTGAGTGGAGGGATGCACAACGGGCCTGGAGGGCACACTCAGGGTGTGTTGGCAGGTGCTAGTGTGCCTGCAGCAGCCACATTGCTCATCTCAGTTTAGACTCCAGACTTTAGAGAAATTGGATTCATAAGGAAGCCTGAGCTAAGAGGATTGTGTATTATATCTTTAGTCAAAGAATTAAGGGCTTCCTGTGGATCCAGAGGAAATGCATTTCTCCAGTTAAATAATGGGAAAGCCCTAGGACCTGATTATGCCCCTCCAAAATTAATAAAATTTAATATAAACTGGTGGGCACCATTGCTTGCAATGCTATTTATACTCATATAACTATCAGGCATCATCACAGACTTATGAGTAGGGCAGTAGTTATTCCCATAATTAAAAAGGGAGCAAAGTCTAATCTATCAAATTATTATCCATTAGCTTACTATTAGTTCTTGGGGAAATGTATACAGCCCATATATTAAATTAGCTACCATATCCATTATATTGGGAAATGAACTGGCCAGTTTTAAGTCTGGCCCATCAATATATGGTTCTCTCATTTAACTGAAAAATGTTCTTGAGGACCTAGCCAGAAACATTATTTCAGAGCCACTGCCTGTAATCTTTGAGAATTCCTGGGGAACAGGTGAGGTGCCAGAAGATTGGAGAAGGGCAAATATAGTCTCCATCTTCAAAACGGGGAAGACAGTGGATCCAGAAAACTATAGACTAATCTGGCTGATGTCAATGCTAGGCAAAATTCTAGAACAGGTTATTAAGTGGTTGGTCTGTAAGCATCTAGAAAATAATGGATTAGTAGGAGCCAACATGGGTTTGTCAGGAATACATCATGCCAGACCAAATTTATCTCTTTTCTTTTTTAGAGTTGCTTGTTTAGTGTCTCATGGGAATGCCATCGACATAGTATATCTTGATTTCAGTTCCCAAGATATCTTTGTTGACAAGATAGTAACTTGTGGATTGGATGCTACTACAGATAGATGGATCCACAGCTGGTTGAGTAACTGTACTCAGTGAGTGCTTATTAAGGGCTGCACATCCTCCTGGAGAGTCCCTCAGAGCAACTGTACTCAGTGAGTGCTTATTAAGGGCTGTGCAACCTCCTGAAGGGAGGTCTCAAGTTGAGTCCCTCCGGCCCTGTGCTGTTCAGCATTTTTATAAATGTCTTGGATGGGGATGTAGAGGGGACTGTTTATTTGTAGCAGGCAAGATCTCTGGAGACACCAAATTAAGATATTTATAATTATATATTTGTTAGATGTGTTGCCCATTAAAACTCCATCTATATACTTTTCTACATACTTTGTGTATTTCGGTGTTTTGTAAAATTAATAACTAAATGATTTGTTTTACAAAAATGGGCAAAAGCCTTCGACCATTGATATAATCTTAGCCTTATTGTGACAATAAGAAAGAATTATAGAATCATAAGAGTTGGAAATGACCTTGGAGATCATCTAGTCCTCCCACCTGCTGAATGCAGGCTTTCCAGTGAAGGGTGCAGCTACAGCATCCCTGACAGATGGCCATCCATCTGCTTAAATACCTCCAGTGAAGGAGAACCCACTACTTCCTGAGGCTGTCTGTTCCACTACTGAACAGCCTTCACTGCTAGAAAGTTTCTTTTAATGTTTAGACAAAATCTGCTTTCCTGTAACTTCCAACCTTTGTTGGAAGGTTTCTCCTTGCTCCAGTCTTGCCCTCTGGAGCAACTCTGCCTCATGTGTTGTGACAGCCTCTCCCCTTAATCTTCTCTTTTCCAGAGTAAATATATCCAACTCTTTCCACTGTTCCCCATAGGACATGATTTTTAGACCCCTCACCATCTTGGTCACTCTTTTCTGGACACCCTCTAGTTGTCAGTGTCCTTTGAAAATGTGGTGCTCCAAACTGGATACAGTATTTCAAATGTGTCCTGACTAGGGATGTACGAAAGTCACTTACCTTTTCGTGGATTTGATTCGCAGTGGGGGGGGGAGGCGCTCCGTATCTCCCCCCAGAATCCTCGACGGGGGGGGGAGGCGATCCAGTCCTCCCTCCCGGAATCCTGCCCGGCCAGCTCCGCTCTGCGGCGGCTCTGCGGCGGCTCCGCGGAGCAGCCGGCCAGGGCCGTCTCCAGCCGGAGTTCCGCCCGCGGATGGGTTGCTGCGGATGCAAATGGCAGCCGCCGTAGCGGCGGCCGTTTGTGTCCAGCTAGGCTGCCATGATAGGCTAACGTAAGTATTTACATAGCCTATTGCGGCAAGCAAAAAACAACAACAACAGCGTACGCAAAAGGCGGCGGCTACGGCGGCCGCCATTTGCATTCCCTATTTTTTGCCGTTTTATCCTACGTAAATATTTACAGAGGCTATTATGACGAAAAAAAAGAGAACGCAAATAGCATAGTGGGTGCCATTTGCGTTCCTTTTCCCGCCCGCCGTTTTAGCCTACGTAAATATTTATGTAAGCTATTACGGCGAAATAAAGGAACGCAAATAGCACCCACTACGCTATTTGCGTTCCCCTTTTTTTTTGCCATAATAGTTTACGTAAATGTTTACGTAGGCTTTTCCTGGCCAGTTGGTGGAATTTGGTTTGCTTTTTAGTTTTTAGGGTAAGGGGTTTTCTTTCAGAGTCTGGTCTTGGTCTGGGTTCATATCTCGAGGATATTTTGAGTTGAAGGAAAAGTGGCATAACTATGGTATTTGGAGGGCTAAGAGACCACATAGGAATTACTGTTTCATATCATTATATATGCAATGTATGTATGTATGTATGTATGCATTGTATATCCAGATAGTACCCCTATATTGTTGTAGCTCTGTACTATAGACAACAGTCTTTATTACAATTTCATATTTGTATGTAAAATTGCTGCTGTTGTCAAATGCATTTTATTTTTAAAATGACATCTTTTTGACCACAATATCAATTTAGTAAAGTGCTTTTTGCAAGTATAGTTTCGATGAAAACCCTAGTCAGCACTCTTTTCATGCCAACAGCTGCGTGTGTTTTTAATTATGCTTCCTGCTTTTATATTTCTGTATGAGTGTTTCCTTTGATAGCAACTGAGAACAGTGGATTGACTAAATGCCTTGCATTATTTTAACAATAGATGTTTGTCCAGGAGCAGTGGCTTAGAGTTGGCTGGTACCAGCCAACTACAACCAGTGGATGTGGGGTTAGGTTTAGGAACCCAGCCAGTGTAAATAAGCTCCTGTTCGTTGAGGCCTGTACTGCTTTCCCAACTAGAAATTTATTAAATGTAGTTTAGGAATTAGGGTTGAGGCTGGAAGAAGTGGAGAAGTTTGCAAAATCTTTAGGGCGTCTGTCTCTTTTCCATTTGTGATGTATCTACTAATACAACCTCAGTGCTTTCAGTGTCAGTCCTTGTTTAGCACAACTGAGACACAAGAAGGAGGAATCAGCAGGGCTTGTGGGAACTCCAAGGTGTGCAGAAGTAAAAAATACATTTTGGGGGAAAATCCAAGGGGGCAGACCCCCTTCCCCCATCTCAGTGCTCAGTAGCAATGGAATGCTGGCTGAAGGTTGGAGGGGGAAGTGGAATGCAATACAGTATTTCGAAAGAACACTGAACATTCCACACTGCAACATTTTGTTGCAGGTCCCACACGTGAAGAATAATATTGCAGAAGTTTATATTAAAAAAATAATGCAGAAGTTTATATTAGAGAGTGGTACCAGCCTCTATGTTTTACCACAGAACATCTGAACACGAATTGATATAGCTGGGGACATCTAGTTATGTATGTAACAACAATGTAATTTGTGTCTCGTAGCTAATATAGGACTTTCACTTGATCAAATCTCTGGTTTCAAACCAGGTATTTTAAAAACACGTACAGTATATTTAAATCTAATTATGTATTTATATTTGGCATTTCAAGGTTTGTATCTCTGCAGTCATTCTCTAATCCCCCTAACACTTTCACTGATCTTCATGTGATTGATTAGTAGTTTTGTGACACTGTTATAAAATGTAGCTGTGTAACATGTCTGTCTGTTTCTCTCTGTATGAGAGTTGTGAAGAGAGAATTCCTTCCCAAACTCCCTGCAAAGTAGGCAGGGATCACAAAGCGTCAGTAGGCTGCCACTACGTCTGGTTCATCCACTACAGCCTGAGTCAGGGAAACTCAGACCTCCCAGATGCACTTGGGGCAACTAAAACACAGGTTCAAGCTGGCGCCTTCAGGTTTGGTCCCCAAGCCCAAAACATTACATGGTAGCAAGTCACTCAGCCAAAAGGCACTGAAGGTAGCACCAAGTTTTACCTGGAAGGAAGCATACACAGCTCTAGAGGTAGATAAGTAGTTCATTAAGATGGGGGAAGGGGGGACGGAAACAGGAAGTAAAAGTTATACAGGAAATCACAGAGAACTTTTGGTGCAATACCCCAAGCAAAATAATGAAGCACTGCCCAAACCAGCCTATATGTTAGCGAAGTAAGGGTCTCCCACAGGACAGGGCACCAGCCAGGGTTCAAGAATGCTTTAGTCCACAACAGGTTGGCCCAAGAAAGTAGAGACAACCCAACCACCCTCCTTCACTCCTTTATCTTTAACCATGCTGATCTGGCTTTGGTGCCTTCCCTGCAGGATCTCACTGGTTGAAGTTCATGTAGCAGATGATGTAAGCAGGATCCCTTTTGGTATTCCATGAATGGATGCTTGCACAGCCCATGGCGCATTGCCTGTTCTGGCAGTGGGGCACCCCAGAGATGGATCCAGGAGACACAACTGCCAGTGCCTGAGATTCTGCAGCAGGGCAGGGATAGACCATTAGGGCAAGTATCAGCTCTAGCTGTTCTCTCCTTTTCCGCTCATCTCCAGAGCTCTGGTGAGGATACAATGGACTGCATCATCCTCACACTATGGTGTCCATGCCAACTGTGGTTCACCACCTTCCTTTGGTTTCACACAGGATATTGCTTCACCTACCACTGGCTCCAGATCTCATTAGCTTAGACATAGGCCAGATCCAACATGCAGACCTCGCTGCTCTGCAGATCATGGCATGGAGGATACAATCATTCTCCTGGAGGACTTAACAGGAAGCTCCCCAGAAACCTGACACGCAGACAGCCTATGCAGCCAAGTGTTTTAGCCGCCCTAAATAATTTGGTGTTGTCAGCAAACTTAGCCACCTTATTGCCTGCTCATCCATAACTTCAGATCATATATGAACAAGTTAAAACACCAGTCCCAATATAGGTCATTGGAGGACCCTGTTGTTATTCTCTTCATTGTGAGAATTGACCATTTACCCCTACCCTTAATTTATTTTCTTGAATTGATTACCAATCCATAAGAATAACCAAGAATCTTGTTGCAGCTTAAAGACAATGAAATTTATTTTGGCATAAGCTTTTGTGGACACTGTCTACTCCATGAGAATAAAATTGTTAGTCTTTAAGGTGCCACAAGACCCTTTGTTGTTTTTGCTGTTGCTGCAACAGACTAACAGCTGCCCCAGTGGAAATTGTTACAAGTGATAAGAGAACTCCTCCTCTTATGCTATTACAGCTAAATTTGGTTAGGAGTCTTTGGTGAGGGGCTTTGTCAAAAGTATTTTGGAAGTCCAAATAAACAATGTTTACTGGATCACTCCTGTCCATATGCTTAGTGATACTCTCAAAGAACTCTAAAAGGTTAGTGATACAGCACTCACCTTTTTAGAAGCCATGTTGATTCCTTTTCAGTAGGACCTGTCCTTCTGCATGCTTTATTATTTTATCTTTAATAACACTTTCCACCAATTTACCCAGAACCAGATTAAGCTAACTGGCCTGTATTTTCTGGGATCCCCCATGTAATCCTTTAAAAAAGAAATTAGTGTTACATTGACCATTCTTCAGCCCTCTGGTACAGAGGCCAATCTTAGGGACATGTTACATATTTTTGTTAGAATATCAGCAGTTTCACATTAGAGTTCTTTAAGAACTCTAGGATGGATACCATCTGGACCCAGTGATTTGTTTATTTGCAATTTGTTAATAACATCTAGAACATCATATCCTGTCACTACTATTTGCTTCCGTTCCTCAGACTCCCTTCCCAAAAATGCCAGTACAGGCATGGGCATCTGCCCTACATGTTCTGCAATGAAGACAGAAGTAAAGAATTCATTCAGCTTCTCTGCAGTCTCCTTATTCTCCTTTAGTACTCCTTTAATTCCATTGTCCTTGCTTTCTGGGCAGTGGTGATGCTTCTGGGATTCCCCCTCTTGCACCTGTCAGTTAGAGCTGCCTATATCAGGAAATCCTGGTGAATGCTTACTCTTTCCCTTGGGATGATGTCACTGTCCAAACATCAGCAGAATGTTGATTCAATTCTGTAAGTATCTCACTATTCTGAGGGTGATAGAGTGGTGGATCCATCCACCATGGTGCCTTTAAAGAGGTGACCACAAATATTGACAGGAAGGGTCAGCAACATGGTGCCCATGGGCACACCTGCACCTGCCCAGACCCCTTAATGTGCCTGCCAAGATCCCTTGCATTCCCCTCTCTGCCCCTCACTATCATTGTTCCAGCTTCTCCTCCTTTCCGTCCTCCTCCTTTCTGCTCCCTAAAGTTCCTTTCCTTTCCTTTCCGTGACATCCCTCTTTCACGTGGCAACAGTCGCTTCACTTCCTCTGATGGAAGCTTCTGGCTCTGTAGAAAATCAGGAGCCCCACCCATGCATGCCGGGCTCACAGGGGAGCTGCTGCTGCTGCTTGGAAGGTGAAGAGGAGGAGGGGCAGTGACAGGCTCAGGGAGGGAAAGTGGCAGTGGGAAACGGCTCCATGGATTCTGGCTTTTCTCCCCTTGTGTCTTCCCCTCAGCCTTCTTAGCTTTTCCTCTCTCCTGTTCTCTGGCTTCTCTCTTGGCATTTTTCTCTCCCCACCTGACTTCCGCACACTCCAAATCTCCATTCTCCTTCCTCAACCCCTGTGCACCTTCCCCACCGTTCCCTCTACTTCACATGTCACTGCACCCCACAGGTAGCAGCAGCAGCTACCTCTTTCCCACTGCCTCTGTGAGCCCATTGCTGCTTTTCCTCCTTGCCTGCAGAGCGCACCTCACAAGCATCAGCAGGCGAGGAGGAGGAGCAGCAGCAGCACTGGGCTTGTGGAGTTGCTGCTGCTGCTGCTGCACCCTAAGGGCAAGAAGGGGGAGGAACGGCAGGGTGGGGTGGGGGAGCAGGAAAGAGAAAAATGCTAAAAGGTAAGCCAGGAGAAAGGTGAGAGGAACAGCTGAGAAAGAAGCCTGAGGGAGAGATAAGCCGAGAAAAGCCAGAGGGAAGGAGGGAAGAGAGAGAAATTACAGAAGCCAGAGAGAGAGAACACAGAAAAGAAGCAAGAGACAGCCAGGTAGAGAGAAAAGCAGCCAGAGTGAGAGAGACACCCCCGACACACAAACACACAGCTCTCTCACACATGCACACCTACACACAGAAAAAAGCGGGGGCGCTTCCAACATTTTTGATTGGCCACGCCCTGACAGTAATTTGTGGTGGTGCAGAACACTTTCAAAAAGTCAAATGTGTCCATGGGTCCAAAAAGGTTGCTTGCCCCTGAGCTAGCCTTTCTTTACTAAAACACTTCCCCATGTCCTTTGGCAAGTGCAGAGGGTTAGGGGGAGAGATGGGGATTTATTGTATTCACACTGAGGTATGAATAAGAAGCAGAAGGAGCTTCTTCATACCCAGAACTGCCGCTTTCCCAGGTTTTCTGGAAAGCACAGAGACTTTGCGAGAGATATGGAGCCTTGTTTAACTTTTGTGGATGTTTGGATAAGAGTAATTCAAGGATCATCTTCCTCCACATCTGCCTGCCAGCACACAAGGTCATCGTCGGAGGCTCTTCTCTGGCTGCCCCCACTGAATCAGGTGTGGAAGGTGGCAACCAGAGAAAGAGAGCTTTCTCTGTGATCGTGCCCTGCCTATGGGATGCTCTCCCTGAAGAAGACTTGATTAGCAAAGATCTTTTTTCTACCCAAGGCTTTTAAATCTGGTTTTATGCAGCTTCCTGCTGTTTTATTTTTCTTAGTTAAATTTTTTAAGAATATTTTTATAAATATATATCATAAAATATTATACTTTAATTGGTTTTGTAAGTTGTCCTGTTTAAATGTATTGAAGGGTAGAAGTCTACTAATACAATAAATAAAAATAAAAGAAATAAGATGAGAAACAAGTGAGAGACTGTCCTGCTGTTTCTTCTCTTATTCAAACCAAGTGAGAGAAATCTCCACCTCTCTCCCAAGCTCTCTTCACTCACCAGATAGGGTGTAGTATGTAACACCCGGTGGCCAGCGGTGGTGGCTCACAGGCGGCCCCTACTGCTGGCGGCCGTGATGTAGCATTTCTGGGGAGAAGTGGCGAAATGAGCAGAAATGCTCATTTCTGAAAGGGGCAGGTCACACCCCTTCCAGAACTCAGCATTTTTGCTTGTGGCACTTCCTTCCTGAAGTGCTAAATTTTGGCCGCCAGCACTAAGGGCTGCTCGTGCGCTCCTGCCAGCCACTCTGGGCCACCCACACTAGGCCTGCATTGGATACTACCCATTGAGACATGAGTCTTTTCTCACTTGCACTGCAGTTTGAGATGAAACCACAGGAGTTTGGTGCAGTACAAATGAGAGAAACTCCTGCCTTGAGCCCTCTGCATGTCAGAGGATTCAAGGGAGAGGCAGTTTCACTTGTTCAGATGTTTAAATAAGATAACCAGCGGGGAAATTCCTACCATTTCTTTGCTTCTCCAGATGGCAGTGCAAATGAGAGCATGTCAGAGCCTGCTGGATGTCTTTCTTGCCAGACAGTTTGGCCCTGGTGAACTGGTGAATGGATTTGTAGAAGCCTGGACTTAATTTTTCAATTTTTCAATGCTCAAAAGTTGAATGCCCATGCTATTGAACCTTTGACCCATGGAGTTGAGATGTCATGTTGGCACATGTGAGTTGTAGAAAGGAGGCTACATCTTTGCAATGTTGGAATGTCCATATTTTGGTAGCAATATGTCCTCAAATGTTTCATTAGGTGATGATGGAGAAAAGGCTAAGAGAACTGTCCAAAGTCAGCGATGACTATGGTATTTTACAGAACACAGTGATGGAATAAGTGAAGAATTAACCTATTAAGTGACAACAATGACACACAACTGTGTCACTGTCAACCATGAATGCTAACATCTCTGTAATATTCCTGTCGATGTGCTTAATATGGCAAGGACACAGAATCCACAACTTCTGTCTCAGCATCTTAAGAGAAAATGATGAATGTCAGACCCTTAGATGAGGTGACAGATAAAGAAATTCAAAATTAACCAGCCTAACTTGCTCTGAAACTATCATAATAGGATCTGAGCTCAATTTGGAAGGACATGTAGAGGCCATAAAGTACAGCACACATCGTACCTTTTAATGAATATTATAAATGGAAGGTTTAGAAATGTAAGAAAAAGGAGAACAGCATGGGCATCTCTGGAGAGAGGCCTACCTGGGCATGGATTCTGATCTGTGCCCTGGATCAATTGCCGTTTTTTTTTTTTTTTTTTTACATTTTCCCTTTGAAAACTTGCATTGGAAAACAGAAAAGGCCATAGCTTTTTAAATTTGTATGATAAATACATGAAATTTGGAGACCTGGTAGCCCCCATAGAAGTGATCTAACCTGCTAAAGTTGAGGCAATTAGGTTGAGTGGCTTTTCTGCTAGCCACAGGTAAAATTTGCCTTTTTCAAGAAAATCTGTCAAAGCAAAGAACTATCTCGTTTTTTGTGCTTCCACATAAGTGCATGGAATTTGGGGACCTGGCAGCCCCTATAAAGCTGTCTGAACCTGCCAAATTTCAGACAGTTAGGTCCAGTGCCTTCTGTGCTACCCGTGCATAAAATTGCCTTTTCTCAAAGACTAAAACAAAAGTTAAAAACTGTCAAGCCACAGAGGGGGTTAGAGGTCCTAATCAGGTGTTTAAGGTGACCATTAGGAGGTCACTACCCCTAATCTCTAGTGTAGGTTTTTTTGAAGTGCAAATAGTACTTTCCTTTTGTCTCTCCTGAATCTGCCACTATTCAGCTTCACTGGATGACCTGAGGTTTCTCATTAAGGGAAGAAAAAAAGTTAAAAATCTCTTTGGCTGCAATACACATTACCTGGGAAAAAGTCACACTGAACTCAGCTTATTTATTACTCTGCTCTCCTTTCACTACTTCATGTAATTTCATAAACCTCCCCCCTTATTTGTCTTTCTTCTAAATTAAATAGCCCAAACATTGAACTCTCCCTTTATAGAGGAGTGATTACACCCCACTCTCAATCACCGCACTGTGATTGGAGACTGCTGAGTTAAAAGTTCAGCCCTGTTGGCAACTAGATGACACTTGCCAAGGCTCAGTCCCCCACTCCTAACTCCTCCTCTTCCCCTCCCTAATCTTAAAGAAATTGTTATATTTCCCAGACAGGCTGTCTGGGCTTCAGAATCATCCGAAGCTAGATGGACTCAAGGTCTGACTCGGTATAAGGCAGCTTCCTATGTTCCTATGAACAGAAAGCTCAACAGAGGTTTGGGGTTGTGTTTTAAGTGGAGGGTTGATAAATATTGGTCATTTATACAACCCTATGTATGCCTACTCAGAAGCTCCATTATGATTAATGAGACTTACCCTCAGGAAAGTGTGCATAGGATTCCAGCACAAGTTACTTTTGCAGGGAGGTTTGCACCTTTATGTACTGTATATTTACTCAGAAATAAGTCAATAAGTCCTGAGTTGTGAGCATAGTACTGCAAGCTTAATATAGTGCCTATCCAATTCCGTCTAATGAATTGACTACCCTTTCAGCTCAGTCCTATGCAAGTTTTGTCATTTATAGGGTGGGATGGGGGTGGGGGGTCCATGAAGTCTAGCTTCAGTGAGGGAAAGGCACTTAGTACATGCTCAGAGTTTCTTTGTAACCTAGCCCTATTTTTGAAAACAGACTCATTGGCTGAATCCTGGTGAAGTCTTGGCACAAATGAAGTTATGAGGAGGAAGATACAATGAGAGTTTGTGCATAACAAGAAGGAAGTAGAGGAGAGTTGCACAAAATAAGACATCTGTTTTTATGAAGAGTTGCTGGAGGATGGTAGGATGAGGAGGGATATTTGCCTGGAGGGGAACAGAATTGGTAGGGGGAGAATGTAGGTGCTCAGTGGTGAAAGAAAAGCATTCTGCATATGCTCAGAGGCACTCTCTATTTAAGAACATAAGAAGAGCTGTACTGCATCAAACCAAGATCCATCTAGTCCAGCATTCTGTTCACACATTGGCCAACAAGATGCCACGGGAAATCCACAAATAGGAACTTTGCAGGTTTCTTGCATGAGGGACACCTCTAATGACCTGTGCATTTTCATACAAATTTACCCCAAAACTATGGTGGGGTGGTGGTGGTGGTGAAGAGAAGGGAAAGCGAATAACTTCCTCCCCCAAATTGGAGAACTCCCCTTCCACATGAACTGCTGCAGCTATCCTTTTGAAACATTGCTGGTTTCTTACTTAGGGACACCTCTAGGCTATCTGTAATTTTCAGAACAATGGTCCACAAGGAACATAGGGAGATAAGTATGTCCTGCTTTGGAGATCTGAAAATGTCAAGGCTACCCTTGCACAAAACCCACTGCAGTGATCATTCTGAAACTTGGCAGACAAGATCTCCTCTGATGGGGCAATGAATCCTGAATTATCCAATTCTTCCAGAGAATAAAAATGTTATTGGGAGTTCCTTTTAAAAGAACATCAAAATATAAACCCTGCACCTATTTTTCCGACATTGTTGTTGTTCAGTTGTTCAGTCGTGTCCGACTCTTCGTGACCCCATGGACCATAGCACGCCAGGCCTTCCTGTCCTGCGCTCTCTCCCGGAGCATGCTCAAGTTCATATTCATTGCATCGGTGATACTATCTAGCCATCTCATCCTCTGCCGTCCCCTTCTCCTTTTGCCTTCAGTCTTTCCCAGCATCAGGGTCTTTTCCAGAGAGTTTTCTCTTCGCATTAGGTGGCCAAAATATTTGAGCTTCAGCTTCAGTATCTGTCCTTCCAATGAGCAGTCAGGGTTGATTTCCTTTAGGATGGACTGATTTGACCTCCTTGCAGTCCAGGGCACTCGTAAGAGTCTTCTCCAGCACCACAGTTCGAAAGCATCAATTCTTCGGCGCTCAGCCTTCCTTATAGTCCAGCTCTCACAGTCATACATTACTACTGGGAAAACCATAGCTTTGATTAGACGGACCTTTGTCGGCAAGGTGATGTCTCTGCTTCTTACTATGCTGTCTAGGTTGGCCATAGCTTTCCTCCCAAGGAGCAAGCGTCTTTTAATTTCATGGCTACAGTCACCGTCTGCGGTGATCTTGGAGCCCAAGAAAGTCACTGCTTCCATTTCTTCCCCTTCTATATGCCAGGAAGTGATGGGGCCAGATGCCATGATCTTAGTTTTTTAATGTTGAGTTTCAAACCAGCTTTTGCACTCTCCTCTTTCACCCTCAACAAGAGGCTCTTGAGATCCTCTTCGCTTTCTGCCATTAGGGTGGTATCGTCTGCATATCGGAGGTTGCTGATAATTCTCCTGGCAATCTTAATTCCGACCTGTGATTCATCCAACCCGGCGTTTCTCATGATGTACTCTGCATATAAGTTAAATAAGCAGGGTGACAATATGCAGCCTTGTCGTACTCCTTTCCCAATTTTGAACCACTCGGTTGTTCCATGTCTGGTTCTTACTGTTGCTTCTTGACCCTCGTACAGGTTTCTCAGGAGACAGGTAAGGTGGTCTGGTACTCCCATCACTTTAAGAATTTGCCACAGTTTGTTGTGATCCACACAATCAAAGGCTTTAGCGTAGTCAATGAAGCAGAAATAGACGTTTTTCTGGAATTCTCTTGCTTTCTCCATGATGCAGCGAATGTTGGCGATTTGATCTCTAGTTCCTCTGCCTCTTCGAAACCCAGCTTGTACTTCCGGTAGTTCTCAGTTCGCATACTGCTGAAGCCTAGCTTATAGGATTTTGAGCATGACCTTGCTGGCATGTGAAATGCCAGCAATTGTGCGGTAGTTTGAACACTCTTTGGCGTTGCCCTTCTTTGGAATTGGAATGTAAACTGACCTTTTCCAGTCTTGCGACCATTGTTGAGTGTTCCAAATTTGTTGGCATATTGAATGCAGCACTTTAACAGCATCATCTTTTAGGATTTTAAATAGCTCAGCTGGAATACTGTCATCTCCGCTAGCTTTGTTGTTAATGATGCTTCCTAAGGCCCACTTGACTTCACTCTCTAGGATGTCTGGCTCAAGTTCAGTGACCGCACTATCATGGCTATGAGGGACATTCAGATCTTTCCTGTATAGTTCTTCTGTGTATTCTTTCCACCTCTTCTTAATCTCATCTGCTTCTGTTAGGTCCCTGCCTTCTTTGTCCTTTATCATGCCCGTCTTTGCACAAAACGTTCCCTTGAGATCTCCGATTTTCTTGAAGAGATCTCTAGTCTTTCCCATTCTGTTGTTTTCCTCGATTTCTTTGCATTGTTCATTTAAGAAGGCCTTCTTGTCTCTCCTTGCTATTCTCTGGAACTCTGCATTCAGTTGGATATATCTTCCCCTTTCTCCCTTGCTTTTCGCTTCCCTTCTTTCCTCAGCTACTTGTAAAGCCTCCTCAGACAGCCACTTGGCTTTCTTGCATTTCTTTTTCTTTGGGATGGATTGAGTTGCTGCCTTCTGAACAGTGTTACAGACCTCCGTCCATAGTTCCTCAGGCACTCTGTCTATCAGGTCTAATCCCTGAAATCTATTCCTCACCTCCACTGTATATTCATCAGGGATATGATTTAGGTCATACCTGAATGGTTGAGTGGTTTTCCCTACGTTCTTCAATTTCAGCCGAAATTTTGCAAGAAGCAGCTCATGATCTGAGCCACAGTCAGCTCCAGGTCTTGTTTTTCCTGACTGTATAGAGCTTCTCCATCTTTGGCTGCAAAGGACATAATCAATCTGATTTCGATATTGACCATCTGGTGATGTCCATGTATAGAGTCACCGCTTGTGCTGTTGGAAAAGAGTGTTTGCTATGATCAGCGTGTTCTCTTGGCAAAACTCTATTAGCTTTTGTCCTGCTTCATTTTGTACACCAAGGCCATGCCTGCCTGTTATCCCGGTGATTTCTTGACTTCCTATTTTAGCATTCTAATCCCCTATGATGAAGAGGACATCTTTTTTTGGTGTTAGTTCTAGAAGGTGTTGTAGGTCTTCATAGAACCGATCAACCTCAGCTTCTTCGGCATCAGTGGTTGGGGCATAGATTTGAATTACTGTGATGTTGAATGGTTTTCCTTGGATTCGTACTGAGATCATTCTATTGTTTTTAAGATTGTACCCCAGTACTGCTTTTCCCACCCTTTTGTTGACTATGAGTGCTACTCCATTTCTTCTAAGGGATTCTTGCCCACAATAGTAGATATAATGGTCACCTGAATTAAATTCACCCATGCCTGTCCATTTTAGTTTGCTGATTCCCAAGATGTCGATGTTCAGTCTTGCCATCTCATGTTTGACCACCTTCAGCTTACCTTGATTCATTGATCTGACATTCCAGGTTCCTAAACAATATTGTTCTTTACAGCATCGGATTTTCTTTTCACCACCAGACACATCCACAGCTGGGTGTCCTTTCAGCTTTGGCCCAGCCGCTTCACTCTTTCTGGCGCTACTTGGAAATACCCTCTGCTCTTCCCCAGTAGTATATTGGACACCTTCCGACCTGAGGGGCTCATCTTCCGGCGTCATCTCTTTTAGCCTTGTGATACGTTCCATGGGGTTTTCTTGGCAAGAATACTGGAGTGGGTTGCCATTTGCTTCTCCAGTGGACCACATTTTGTCAGAACTCTCTGCCATGACCTGTCCGTTTTGGGTGGCCCTGCACGGGATAGCTTATGGCTTCACTGACTTACGCAAGCCCCTTTGCCACAACAAGGCAGTGATCCATGAAGGGGCATTTCCGACATTGGACTGGTGTAATTCCCTTCTAGGGGGCTACTATGCCTGAAATTATCATCCAGTTCTGACCAAGAGAAAAAAGTTACATTTTTCCCCTAATTTCCCATGGTAGTCAACAGAAAGCATAAAGACTCATTTTTCCAAACCCTGACGTAGGTTTTGTGCTGTGTTGAAGTGGATCAGCTGCAAATTTCCCTGAGCAGGAGCGGAATGTTTTCCAAAACGCTGTATTGGGTCTGAGTTGAAGTGGGGTGGGGGTCAGTGCACACTTATGTATGTTTGTAATCTATACACACACATACACACCACACACACACACACACACACATATATATATATATATATATATATACACACACACATACATACATATATGTATTAGAGGTGCACTTAGACTTGGACATTTGCAAATTTGTGTTATGGGCAAACCCCTGAATCTTTTAAGAACCTTGCAATGCCCCTGGGTATTGCAAGGGTAAATAAGAGAGTGACAAGCCGTTCTCTCTCAGCTTCAGCAGCATGCCCACCCTGAGGAATGTAGGTAACGTTTCTGGTTGTTGGAACACAAGGATTGGGAGACTCATTTTTAATGGTTGTTTTTTTTTTAATGACTGGAATCATTAGCCGTGGTCCATTGAGAAGTCTTAAACATTTGAAGCAAGACTGCATATTTGTTTTCTCTTAATATGGGGGTGGGCATCTTTTATCACCCTGAGGGCCACAAGTGGTGTCAGGGGGGTGGCTGGCTGGGGACCATAAAATCATACACATCCATACACACTCCTGCCATCCAACACTTTCTGATCCAGATCATTGGGTTTGAAGTGGGGAAACTTTAACCTCTCCCCCACCCAACCCAGTGCTCCTGCTCACGATTGCTGGGAGGACAGAGAAGCTTTAACCTCACCCTCTTACCAGTGATCCTGCTGGAAACTCATCCCCATGAACTCTGCAAATTGGGCTCCTGTCAGTTTGTGAAATGGCTATTTAGCAAACTGTCTTAACCCCTGCCTTAACAGATGAGGCAGTACTGATGTGCTAAGTGATCTTTGCTTATGAAGATAAGATGCTCCATGCTGGATCATGCCTTCCTGATCCACTGAGTTCAACATCATTTGAAAGAAACCAGGAGGCACTAGGTGATCCCCTAGACCAGTGGTCCACTGTCTACTTTCCATCACAATCTACTGTAAAGAATACTGATATAATGTAAGTGAAGGGCTTTGAGCATTAGTGCTGTTTTATTATTATTAACGAATGCATTGACAGTCAGTGTGCTCCAATGAATTGTATGATTGTAGCTTATTTTATCTATTACATTTATATCCCACCTTCAGCTGTGGCTCATAATATGGGAGGGAGGGGGATATCCCCCACAATGACTTCCAGACCCCTCCTCTCCTCTCCTCTCCTCTCCTCTCCTCTCCTCTCCTCTCCTCTCCTCTCCCCTCCCCCTCTATGTCCATCCATCTGTAAGGGAAAAACTGGAGGCTAAAATTTCAGGGTCCCTGGTATTCGGTAACTAAGTACACCTACTTTAACCAGCCTGAGTTTGGCCCTGATGTGGTAGGTGTGGTTCTGGGGACTGAGACCAGAGTGTTCACATTCACCCAGACTTACTTAAGTTCTATAAATAAGGATTAAAACAACGGCATAAGCTAAATGCATTTATTAAAGAAAGGTAAAGAAAAGTTTAACAAACACACACACCTTCCACGCAGCAACAAAGCAAAGATAAGACATACTCACAAGGTGCTACTTTACCATGAATAGTGAAGGGACCCACTCCGAACCCTGGCTTCAACCATGGCCTATAACATAGACCACAGTGTAGCAGCCTCGCCCAGAATAAAGAAAGAAGATCCAGATCTCTTCCATGTACCCCATTATATACCCTCTCAAACTTGGTGTCTTCCCCTCTAATACATATTCCAAAATCTTTACAACTGTCCATGTCATCCTATACATTCCATCTCATGACACACTTCCCAAATATTCCCTCCTAGCTCTTGTTTACTCTAAAACAGGTCTACATTCTCCTTTTATGTGGTCAACAGCTCCTTTTTTCTTCCGTTTATTTCCAGACGGGAATCCCAAACCACAATGTGTTATCTATGACCCCTTATCTTTTACCCAGTTTCCTTATAAGGAGGATAAGGTTGGAAGGTTATCAAAACATCTCTTATCAGCATCTAGCATGCTTTTAATACAGTGGATCGTACTCTCCTACTTGCCCCATTGCCCATTAGCTTTAACCCCCTCCCCATATTGTACTCAAATGTAAATTGCAAGGCCCAAGAAAATCCTTACCAGTTGTCTCCCCCTTGATACCCATAAAACCACATTATGAAAGAAATTTGGTTTAATGATGTATCAATCAATCTTATTTTATTAATACAATTTCCTATTACAGGTACACATGTGCATGGATTACCCTGCTCCCAATATATCACAAATATATGCAAGAGTTCTGTATTGCCCTGGCCGTGGGCTGCTAAGGTTTGGAGGTGTACTTGAGTTGAATTGAGTACTTACAACATACAGGTGTACCCAGTGGTTGGATCAGACAGCTTCTCTGAACACAGAGCCAAGGGGTACAATGGGTTTTATACCATGCATGTTAGCAATGAGGCAGCATGACAGCAGCAAGCATTAATTAGCGTTCATCTGCAACTTTCCCAGCATAGGCCAACAGCCCATTGTCAGAGGGGAAACAATCAGAACTTTCTCAGCACAGACACCTGTAAACATAGCCTAAACAGAGCCTCACTTCTCAGGCGCTTCCTGGGCCCTGATAAGATAAACGGTAGCTCGTTAGCATGGAATGTGCTGAGGTGGCAATATCAACCTTTGACTCATTTCACAAGCTCAGAGGCTCACTAGCAAGGAAATTGCACTTAATAATGAACCAAAGCAAAGCATTATGGATCTCTAGGCCCCTCTAAAACTACTGGTGACTTGGTTACAGGCCCGAGGCCTTACACTCCACCCCCAGATGATCAAAGGACGACTGAGTACCCAGAGGGCCGGATTTTCTTTGCCCTGTCATTGGATCACCAGGGGACTGATAACTATTTTACTTTATATTTTAAAATATGACAGCCATATGAGCAAGCACAGAAAGCTATAAAACTACCTATGATAGGCACGGTTATGGCAACAACTTGCTTCTACCACCCCCCGATTCCTTGAAACCAGTCTGAAATCGATTTGAAGAGGGAATCCTCCTCTACATGATGTATTTTCTCACTTTGCACATACAAAGCTCCTAGACTGTGATTTATCACACTCTGCTTGTCAGGAATGTACACACAGCATTCTTGCTGCAACATGGCACAAATAATGCCCTGGGCTGCTGTAATCATATCTAAGGCCAGGCAGTTCTGCAAAACAGCAGCTCTCATGCTTGTCATCTCTATTCTAATGGCTTCTAGTGCCTCAGCAGTGGTATTCAATGCCATTTCTATTGCTCTTCCAAAAACATTTACCTTGTACATTATAGTAGCCACCCCACTCCCAGGGAATAAACTCCAAGCATAATCAGCCAAACTGAAGATGTATCATTGCCATTTCACCTTCCAGGCCCTGTAATTACCTACTGCAGGGCTCTTCAAGGTATTCACCCCAGGAACCACCGTCCAATCCATCCTGGGGGCAACCGCAGCCATGCCTTTTTTCCACAGTTCTAATAACTACCATTAGGGGCAGCCCAGTTAATGCCAGGGCATTCTTTCCAATTTGTGCATACACATCCTTGAGTGTTGTCACTAGGGCATGAACATGTGGTCTGGCACCCCCTACTGAACCTTACTTCTTATTGAAAGCATGGTGCCACCCTATTGTGTCTCACTTGTTGCCAACACACTAATAGCCATGGTGGGGAATACACCTTTAATGGGGTAAGCCATCTTATGCCATCGTGTAAATGCTCAAATCCTCCTCTGATTCGCATGGATTTGTTTGCCTTCTGCATGTTTACTCTGAAGGCTCTGTCCTGGGTGGCACTGACATCAAACCATTGGGAACCACACTCAGTATCATTCAGAATTGTAACTGATATCAAAGATGTTTGCAGATATCGCGTAGTATTTAAAAAATCATGAAATGCACACAACAAACTTTCACTGAAACCTAACACCAGGAATCGAAAACTTCCTGCGTGGTGAGGCATGATGGAGCAGATCCAGCAATCCTACTGCTCCTCTAGGCTACACGGTCAGGGCCCATCAAGATCAAGGGAAGGGCATACTCAGCTGAAAACAAAAAAGGACACATACAGGAAGTGGAAAGAAGGCCAAGTAACAATGGAAGAGTACAGGCAGGTAGCACAGAATTGCAGGGATGGCATCAGGAAGGCTAAAGCTGAGAACGAGCTGAGGTTAGCGAGGGATGCTAAAAGCAACAAAAAGGCTTTCTTCAGCTACATGCATAGTAAAATGCAGAGGAAAGAAATGGTTGTTCAGCTATTGAATAAGGATGGCAAAACGATAACAGATGGCAAAGAAAAGGCAGAGGTGCTCAATTCCTACTTTGGCTCAGTCTTCTCCCAAACGAGGGTCTATGACCCCCTTGGCAAAGGCGAAGTACAGGCTGAAGGAGCAGGATTGCAGCTTGAGATCGATAGGGATATGGTCAAGGAACACCTAATTACTATGAATGAGTTCAAATCTCCAGGGCCAGATGAACTGCATCCTAGAGTAATAAAAGAACTGGCAGAAGAACTCTCAGAACCACTGTCTATTCTCTTTGAGAAATCATGGAGGACGGGTGAAGTGCCAGATGACTGGAGCGGGGCTAATGTTGTCCCTATCTTCAAAAAGGGTAAAAAGGAGGAACCTGGGAACTACAGACCAGTCAGTCTGACATCAGTCCCTGGGAACATTCATGGAGCAGATGATAAAGCAATCCTTCTGTAAGCACCTTGAAAACAATGCAGTGATGACTCAAAGCCAACATGGATTTGTCAAGAACAAATCCTGCCAGATGAATCTGATCTCATTTTCTGATCAAGTCACCCCCCTTGTGGACTGTGGGAATGCTGTAGACATCATATACCTCGACTTCAGCAAAGCTTCTGACAAAGTGCCCCATGATCTCCTGATGAGCAAACTAGCTCAAAGTGGGCTAGATGAAACAACTATCCGGTTGATCCACAGTTGGCTACAGGATCGTACTCAAAGAGTGCTTATCAATGGGACCTTCTCAAACTGGGGAGAGGTAACGAGTGGGGTACCGCAGGGCTCAGTCCTGGGCCCAGTGCTCTTCAACATTTGTATTAATGACTTGGAGGAGGAGGTGCAGGGAACGCTGATCAAATTTGCAGATGACTCAAAATTGGGCGGGATAGCTAATACTTTGGAAGACAGAAACAAAATTCAAAGTGATCTGGATAGACTGGAGCGCTGGGCAGAAAACAACAGAATGACATTTAATAGGGATCAATGCCAAGTTCTGCACCTAGGAAAAAGAAACCAAATGCACAGTTACAAGATTGGGGATACGTGGCTCAACCACACTACAAGCGAGAAGGATCCTGGAATTGTTGTCAATCACAAGTTGAATATGAGCCAGCAATGTGATGTGGCTGCAAAAAAGGCCAATGCTCTTTTGGGCTGCATTAATAGAAGCATCGCTTCCAAATCCCGGGAAGTACTAGTTCCCCTCTAGTCAGCAGTGGTTAGGCCTCATCTGGAGTACTGTGTCCAGTTCTGGGCACCACACTTTAAGAAGGATGCAGACAAACTGGAGAGGGTTCAGAGGAGGGCAGCAAAGATGATCAGGGGACTGGAAACAAAGCCCTATGAAGAGAGACTGAAAGAACTGGGCATGTTTAGCTTTGAAAAGAGAAGACTGAGGGGAGAGATGATAGTGCTCTTCAAGTACTTCAAAGGTTTTCACAGAGAGGAAGGCCAGGATCTCTTCTCGATCATCCCAGAGTGCAGGACACGGAATAATGGGCTCAAGTTACAGGAAGCCAGATTCCGGCTGAACATCAGGAAAAACCTCCTGACTGTTAGAGCAATACGACAATGGAACCAATTACCTAGGGAGGTAGTGGGCTCTCCCACACCGGAGGCGTTCAAGACGAGGCTGGACAGCCATCTGTCAGGGATGCTCTGACTTGGATTCCTGCATAGAGCAGGGGGTTGGACTCGATGGCCTTGTAGGCCCCTTCCATTCCTACTGTTCTATGATTCTACACATGCAAAGAGTTCTAGGCCACCACTGTCGCATCGGCAACTCCACGCTGCATGAGTTCTGGTAGAGGGAAGTCCAAAAGCTGTAGATCAAACTCAGCCTGCCATACACTGAGCTGACTACAAATACCGATACACAGTACACAGCAACCAGAGTTCAAGTCTATGAAAAGCCTCACAGTACTTTTCATGGCCCCTTCATGGATCACTGCCTTGTTGTGGCGAAGGGGCTTGTGTAACTCAGTGAAGCCATAAGCTATGCTGTGCAGGGCCACCCAAGACGGTACATGGGGTCATGAAGAGTCGGACACGACTGAACAACAAAACTTTTCATGGCAAGTCCTTAACAGTCCAGAGTTCTAGTCCATGTGCAGAGTGCCTCCAAAAGCCGAGATGATGATGGATCCAAACAGAGAAGGCTTCGGGCAATGAAGAGATGTTCCTAGCAAAGGCTCCCTGCCTCTGCATCAGCTCAAAGGGGAAGGTGTGACTGTACACCCCTTCCAGATCCCCCGACAGAGAAGGGCCTTTAGCCTTTCAAGCGAGGCTTCTGTCTAAACCAAGCAGCACTGCTCAGCTCTCTAGCAGTGACGCTTCAACCTGGGCAACTGTTCTGCAAATCCCACTCCACCTCTGTCAGGTTCTCACAGACATCTTCCAGCCTCCCTGCCTGACAAGGCTAGACCAGTGGAGGACAGGGAGATGGGCGACTCCCCCTGGCTCCACTCTGAGAACACTGACAGAGACAAGCTCACATAGACTTTGACATTCTGGAAACTGAATAGGCCTAAGCCCTTCTAGGCTACTTCTGATCAAATCTTGGCTATAACTTACAAGGCTCACTGCTCAGTACTGGGCCTTGACATTATTTTTGCTCCCATAGCGCCTCTTTACTCTAAAAATTTACTCCCCTCACACTTTCTCAGCTTGGTTGCTTGGAGATCACTGAGGGGAAGCGACTGTCTGACTAGGGAGCTTGCAAAGACATTGCCAGTGCTTCTGAGCTTTTAGTGGGTCTACTTGGAAATCTAAACCTAAACTTTTTTAAACACATTAAAAACAACAAAACCATCTCTTTTGCAAGGAGAAAAGGAGAGATTTGGCTGTCATTCTTAAAGCTGTTCACATGGCTTTACACACTATAATTGGCTATGATCCCCTCCCCTTTTCAAAAGTAAACTTACAGCTACCAGGCAGTTTTGAACTGCAGGGCTCTTAACAGCAAGGAACTTTTCAATGGTTCTCAAACGAGGACTAAAGAAACTGAGGCTTGAATGAGGGGAAACATTCTTGGGGCCATCCATCACTAGATAGGCTAGTCTGGGATTCACAACATGACTCCCCCCTTTTTCTCCCTTACTTGGCACACAAACTTTCAGGTAAACAAAGTGCCAAAACTCAGGACACTACAGGGAGATGGGGGTCGCCTTGTACTTGCATTCTTTATGCAGCTATCAATCTTCTCTGGGAGGTGTGTGTGTGGGGGAATGATTTGCAGGGCTTGAAAAAAAAGCTTCACAGTTTGTTTGTATTTGTAAATCCCAGGTTTGAAACAAGACACGATGAGGTAAAGGGCAACCGAATCTTTTCTTTGTCAGGGGCGACGAATGACTAAGGTCAGCTTTTTTCCGCTGGGGTCTCAAACAGGAAAACAGTCCTAGTTTGCAATTGTAACATCATGT
Source organism: Heloderma suspectum (assembly GCF_057233095.1). Taxonomy (NCBI): domain Eukaryota; kingdom Metazoa; phylum Chordata; class Lepidosauria; order Squamata; family Helodermatidae; genus Heloderma; species Heloderma suspectum. Next base: position 124,441,012 of record NC_139462.1, on the reverse strand, counting down.
ACAGCATCAGCCAGCCAGCTATGCAGGTCTTGCTGTTTTTGGAGACAGCTACTACAATATCTTCTTCTTCTCAATCAGGTTGAGTCTCCCAGCTTACCGGGTTTGTTGCAGCTTGCAGGAGCATGGTAGTAGTGTTTTTGGCTTGGCTAGAATACACTGTCAGGTTTCTCGATCTCTTCAGTGCACATGCTCAGGCAGTCTGACACTGGACACCAAAATCAGTGAGATTTTTTTGTTGCAGGGAATCCCACATCAAAAGCTTAATGGTTACACTCTTCAGAAATCATATAGCTGATGGACAGTAGCTATAGGCTCTATGTAATTCCAGAACAGTTTAAAGTTCATAGAATCATAGAATAGTAGGGTTGGAAGGGGCCTACAAGGCCATCAAGTCCAACCCTCTGCTCAATGCAGGAATCCAAGTCAGAGCATTGCTGACAAATGGCTGTCCAGCCTCGTCTTGAATGCCTCCAGTGTGGGAGAGCCCACCACCTCCCCAGGTAATTGGTTCCATTGTCGTATTGCGCTAACAATCAGAAAGTTTTTCCTGATGTTCAGCCGGAATCTGGCTTCCTGTAACTTGAGCCCATTCTTCCGTGTCCTGCACTCTGGGATGATCAAGAAGAGATCCTGGCCTTCTTCTCTGTGACAACCTTTCAAGTACTTGAAGAGTGCGATCATCTCTCCCCTCAGTCTTCTCTTCTCAAGGCTAAACATGCCCAGTTCTTTCAGTCTCTCTTCATAGGGCTTTGTTTCCAGTCCCCTGATCATCTTTGTTGCCCTCCTCTGAGGGCAACTTTCCCAGCATAGGCCAACAGCCCAACGTCAGAGGGGAAACAATCAGAACTTTTTCAGCACAGACACCTGTAAACATAGCCTAAACAGAGCCTCACTTCTCAGGCGCTTCCTAGGCCCTGATAAGATAAACGGTAGCTTGTTAGCATGGAATGTGCTGAGGCGGCAATATCAACCTTTGACTCATCCGGGCTCCGAGGTTGGTTCCCAGGAACCGACCAATCCTATGGCCATCTAGCTACTGAGTAGTTAGGATTGCACCCTAAATAGCAGACTTACAGTTCTTTATATATTCAGAATCTTTCTTAGCATATTCAACAAAGATTAAGTCCTGGATCTTACAGATGCATCTTGCATCATCATTACTGGGGAGATTAAATAGCTCTGCATCAAACACAGTTTTGCTAAATAATGATCCGGCATCAATAATAGCTTTTTCCAGTACAGTACAATGGATTTGTGTATGTGCGCTTTTAAAGAAAAGAAGACATAGTTCACTCCTTAATACTGCACCGGGTGTGCTGTGTGCTATGGCCAAAATCAGTCACAAGAACTTATTTTGAATTACATCAAGTTCATCTCTGCAGTGACTGCCCCAAATTGCTGCTCCATATAGAAGGCGGGATACAGTCTTGGCAACATAAACTTTTAGTGTTGGTTCTACTATGCGGTGGCCCTCAGTATGATAAAGCTTCTTTATGGGCCCCACTGAGCAGGTGGCTGAAGATGTAATTGCCTCAAGGTGGGTATACCATAGAATATTTTCAGAAAAATGAAGCCCTAAATATTTAAATGAGCAACACTGTTCCATCTTGTGTGCATCCAGAGCCCATTTGTGCTGCTCACGCCTCTTGGCCAACATAACCACTGTAGTCTTATTAGAATTAACAGACAGACCTTCTTGCTTACAGTAAGTTCCAAATTTGGTAAAAAATCTTCTCATGCCCATTTGGGTCAAGGAAATGAGGGCCTTATCATCTGCATAAAGCAGAACTGGGATCTTCTGTTTCCCAACAGTGGGGCGGGGGGAGGGGAGGAGGAGTTGGAGTTCCTGGGTTATGTCATTTATGTAAAAGTTATATAAAAGTGGTGCCAAGATGCAACCCTGTTTGACACCACTTGCTGTGGGAATAGGGTCTGAAAGGGGACCTGCCATACCAATTCGAATTTTGATATCAGTATTAGAATAAAGCTGCTGTATAAGAAATAGCAAGCGTTTATTTAATGAGCTGGCATTTAACTTTTCCCATAAAGGCTGTCAGTCTATAGAACCAAAAGCAGATGATAGATCTATGAATGCAATACATAACTGTTTTGATGGCCCATTTACATATTTTTGAATAATATAGTTCAAGACAAAGCACTGATCAATTGTGCTATGCCCCTTACAAAATCCTGTGTGCATTGGGGATAAAATCTATTGCTCTTCCACCCATTGTTCCAATTTATCTAGAAGGTGTTGTGCATATATTTTAGCAGGAACATCAAGCAGACTTCTTGGGCGATAATTTTGGGGATCCCTGCAATTGCCTTTCTTATAAATTGGAACTATAATAGTAGACATTCAGACAACTGGCAATATTCCAGTTGTATTTAATATATGTAAATAGTGTTGCCAGAATTGGAGTCCACCACGCTGGATCCATACAAAAGATTTCAGGGGGCAGCATATCCCATCTTGGCACCTTACTTCAAGTGAATTTCCAATGAGACTTTTAACTTCTGCTTTGCTAACAGGGGGCTACACAGGTAGCACCTCTAGAACTGACTTATGTATTCTTTCATACCTCCTTACTTGACCTTCTTCAGGGTCACCTTTATACATATTTCCAGACTACAAAACCCATTTTGCCATTGGGATTTGGCCCTCTACCACTGGTTTAATTTGTTTAAGACCACGTGCTACAAGATCCCAGAAATATTTTTCATTCTTACTTAATAACGGCTTGCCCAAGACATTTCCAAAATTTATTAGCATGACTCTTTTTTCCTCTTAGGTCTTTATATGCATGTCACTGTATTAAAAACCTCCTAATTTGATCATCAGATGTAATTATCTTTAAAAGATCTAGCTGCTTTTACCAGGGACTGTTTGCTAATTCTACACTCTGCATTAACCCACGATTATGTGCAGGTTCCATCTTCTGCTGTCCAGACTTTAACAAAGAGGGCCTTAGATTTTCTAGCAGGACCTGGTATATGTTAAGATAATTACTTGCCCTATTTATGAATTCACCTCTGAACATCATAATTCAATTCCCCAGAATTTGCCTTATTTGATCTGCCACAGGTAATGACCATCTGATACATCTTTCCCTAATGTGGGTATCTTGCATGGGATGTAAAGTGGTAAGCTGCTTACTGATCTTTATATTGCCTACATCTGTGAACAATGAAAAGTGATCACTATCTGTCTGTTCCTCTGAATAGAAGGATTGAACTTTTGAATAAATGTTATGTGATGCAAAGATGTATTCAACCATGCTGCCCCCATTCTGGTTAAAGTAAGTATAGTGGCTGATGGCCCTATCCAATAGCCCTCCATTTAAACATTGTAACTAATGTTGATATGCAATGGAGTACAGTATTTGCCCATTTTTATGGATAGACCTATCCTGTGAGTGTCTATCTGGGATATTAACATTATCCTCATCTAAGGCAATAACTTTACTCATTTGTTCATTATTTCAACCAATTCAGGCATTAAAACCCCCACATTAAAAACTCTGATCTTGGGAATGCCTCCTCAGTAGTATATTGTAGCACTTGTTCCATATCCTGCCAGACTTGTTTGACGTGCTGATTTATAGGTTTAGGAGGCTTTGTTGTTGTTTATTCGTTCAGTTGCTTCTGACTCTTCGTGACTTCATGGACCAGCCCACGCCAGAGCTTCCTGTCGGCCATCGCCACCCCCAGCTCCCCCAAGGTCGAGTCCGTCACCTCCAGAATATCATCCATCCATCTTGCTTAGATACATTCGAACAGAGGACTGGATTGACTCTTGAAATATTCACTAGTATCGTCTGAATATATCCATTATTTGTTAGCTTTAAATCTTTTATATTCAATTGTGTATCTATAGAGAGGAGGACAGCCAGCCTCCACTTCTGCACCCAGGCGTCTGTGTTTTGAGACCTGGAAGAGCTGCCATTTTAAAGCCTTGCACCTGAATATCATTAGCATCTATGAGCCAAGTTTCTTGTAAACACAGCAGGTCAAATGACTGCATATAGGGGGTATATTCAGGGTCAATAAGCTTATTTGTCCAGCTTGCCCTGTTCCAAGACAGAAGACACAGTAAAAACTCAGGCTGTTCTGCTGTTAGTCTATCTTGTTTAAGAGACCTGCAGTGTCTAAAAAACCCACTGCCAGTAGGCACCTGGGCTGGTCCCATATGTTTATACCCATCCACATCAGATACTTGTTGCAAGTTTAAAGTTGTGCTACCCAGTTCATGTGCTTCTAGATATCTATAAGATCAACAACAACAACATGTTTATTGTTTTTAGCCATAGGCCGTTGCAGAAGAGCACAACTAAGCAACGTCCATCAAAATGGATACGAATAGGAAATAATAGACAGAGATTATACATGGTATTTAAACATTACAAATAAAATACACCTTAAAACATTCGCTAAAATAGAAGCCTGGATCATGTTAAAAATTGTTCTCAAAATCTGCCTATAGAATCATCATCCATTTAAGTACTAACATAAGTGTGGGATAAGTAAACATATAAAAGCTGAAATACTCAAGAATAAGATGGAACTTAAAACTTGTTAAAATTCCTCCCGAGATAGCCTTATCAGATCATTAAATCTTCCTTACCGACTGCTGCCATCTCCTTCAGGGTTCTAGCTCTAATTTTCTTTGCTGCAATTGCATACAAAGTAACTTGATGAACAGGAATATGTATCCCATCAGATAGTAGATAGATTATTAAATTATTCATCCACTACATTGTGACACAAGGTGAGACAATCAATTTAATTGCAGCATAGTGTGTTTTCCAGTTAATTCTTTCATTAAAATGGATACCCAGATATTTGAATGAGCTACTTTGCTCAATGGGATGGCCATCCATTGTCTATTTGTGCTTTTTGTTTCCTTTCCCAAAGACCACTATCTTGGTTTTAGAGTTGTTGTTGTTGTTGTTCAGTCGTTCAGTCGTGTCCGACTCTTCGTGACCCGATGGACCATAGCACGCCAGGCCTTCCTGTCCTGCGCTCTCTCCCGGAGTGTGCTCATGGTTTTAGAGTAGCCAATACTAAGATACTCATTTCTACAGAAGGGGCTAAACTTAACTAGCATGCATCTCAAACCTATCTGGTTAAGTGACAGAAGAACTACATCATCCACATACATCAGAATTGGGACCTTGTTTGAGTCAAGAGTTGGGGGGGGAAAGGGTTGGAGATTCCATTTCTTGCACTATGTTATTGACAAAGAGGTTGAATAAGAAAGGAGCTAAATACAGCCCTGACAGACTCCCTGGCCCACTTTAATGTTTTCTGTAAGGTGGCCATTTTATCCCACTCTTACCTGGGAGATGTTTTTGTGATGAAGTGTTTTAATTAACCAAAGAAGTCTTGCATCAATGTTGGAATCAGCAAGCTTCTCCCATAGACGGGCCCTATTTACTGACTCAAATGCAGAAGTTAAATCAATAAAGACTGCGTATAATTTTTTGAAGGTTCTTGTATGTTTTTTTTATTAAATGGTTAAGGACGAAGCATTAATCTATTGTGCTTCCGCTTTTATGAAAACCCTGCTTAATTAATTACATTATTTGTTTCTTCCCAAGCCATTAATTTTCGTAGTAAGTATTTGGATTATAATTTTGAAACTACATTCAAAAGCCTTATTGGTCTATAATTATTTGGGTCACGGATATTTCCTTTATTAAATATAGGAATAATCACGCTAGAGGACCAGCCAGGGGGTTGGTATTGATACATGTGAAAAGTCTGACAAGTATAGGAGCCCAGCATTCAGGGTTGATCTTATATATCTCAGGTGGTAACATACCTGGTGCTTTCCCTTTAGTTAGTGCTTTAATATCTTCCAGCACTTCCTCTATAGTCACTGGTTGCCACTGGGGAAGAACCTGATTCGTAGGGAGGGTGGGGGTAGCAGAATCTTCATTTGAAGAATTCCCCAAAATTTTGCTAAAATGCAGGACCCATTCATTGGAGGGAGTGGGGGTTAAATATCCATAAGATGTCCACCCCTCACTTGTAGGTATTGACCTGAGATAAATTCTATTTCCTTTCTGTTGTTTGCAAGGGGGACTTTGGGTAGTTCAACCTCCATGGATTTAGCTATTCCAATTCTATCTTCTCTTTTAACCCTAAATGTAGGTGAAATCACTTTAGAATGAGAAAGTTGATTTACCATTGATTCCCCTGTATTTAGTTGATTAAGTGTCTGTATTTGACTTAGTGTCTGTAACTTCTTTAACTTGTTCATGATTTTACGTTGTTCCTTATCAGGAAGTTTGTGAAAGGTGGTTATCAGATCTTCCTCTGCTGGCTCTGTCCAATCCAGCTGATCTGAAGCTGAGTTCTTGGGGGCTGCTTTACTCTGATCTGATATCGCTTGCATAGGAGCCTTAAGATTTTCCTCCAATACTATTATGTCTCCAATAGGCACTGTGATTGATTCATCCCACTGAATTAGATCATTACACCCACCTGAGTTGGAAGTGGGTCTCGTTGAAGGAGGAGAAATGATTTCTTCTCCATGTCCTCTTTTTTAGATAACAACAGGGATCTACTGTTGTGTCTTTAAAATGCAGATGAGGGAGCACCCCTTTCTGGGCTAGCTGATCTTTCTTTTCCATTATCAGTGCTGGTATTCTTCGGGAGCTAAAAACTAAAAGAATTTTCATAGCATGTCCATTATTGAGAAGCCTCTTAATTGATTTTAAATCTATATTACCTGAAGCAGGGCCCAGTAATAGTTTCAAATGTCATCTAACCCAAAACACACAGCCGCAATTAGGGTGTGGGCCCTTGTATGTCAAATGGTGAATGACAATTTTGCATGGTCTCAATATCAAACTGCTTGAGTGGGAAAAAGTTCCTGTTTCTTTTGCCCTTTGGTGAGTTATTATAAGGTGCTTGCTTGGTCTCTCCCTGCCTTTCCTGAAGATGGATATTGGGGAGTACAGGAATGTAGGGGCACCTGTTGATTAGGCGATCCAGTTTCTCCACAATATTATCTAGCCATTTATAAATAGATCGAACTGTCTGGCTGATTAGCAGTGTTCCACCAGGAGATCTGCTTTTCAAAGAGTCAATTTCTGTTTGGTCAGAAAAGGAGGAGGCATACTATGCTTCTATTAATACAGCCCAAAATAGCATCTGCCTTTTTTGCAGCCACATGACATTGTTGGCTCATATTCAGCTTGTGATCTATATTAATTCCAAGATCTTTCTCACTAGTAGTATTGTTGAGCCAAGTATCCCCCATCTTGTAACTGTGCATTTGGTTTCTTTTTCCTAGGTGCCGAACTTGACATTTATCCCTATTAAATTTCATTCTGTTGTTTTCTGCCCAGCGCCCCAGCCTGTCAAGATCACTTTGAATTTTGTTTCTGGCCTCCAGGGTATTGGCTATCCCGCCCCATTTTGTGTCATCTGCAAATTTGATCAGCATTCCCTGCACCTCCTCCTCCAAGTGATTAATACAAATGTTGAAGAGCCCTGGGCCCAGGTACATTTAGTGTAGCATCATCTGTAATCTTAATTGTATTAACTGTAGTGTTACTCATATTAGATCATTCTCCTTCTTGAGCAAGTATCATGCACTTTTGAGTAAAAAGTATAACTATCATCATTTGGATTACATTGTCCCCCCACTTCCCTTAGCTCATGGTTCCGAAATATCCTGAAAGCTTTCATTAGATTTTTTTGTTTTACAAGTTGTCTTGATGAATGTAGTGTACCTTTTTCCTTATTCTCCAGTTTTCTGGGATCTACCCCTTGGAGAGTCCAATTCAGGTCTCCCCCGTACTATAGTTGTTGCAGTAGAAAACTATCTCAGCTTATCTCACACAACCCACGTCTCTTCTTGCTCACTTGCTCTGCCCCCCTTGGCAGGTTTTTTAAAAAAATAATCGAATTAATATTAGTTAAGATTAAGATGGCCGAGAGCCATCTTGCAAGGTTGTTTCATTTCTTCTTCTGGTAGGCCTGCTTCTTTAACTTTAATTTTAAAGAAGTACAGTAATGTTTTTCCTCTAAGTTCAGCTTTACTTACCAGTTTGATGTTTAAGCCTTGTATTTGTGATAAGTTTAGATTTAGAAATCCAATTTTTTGTTGTTCAGGCGTTCAGTCGTGTCCGACTCTTCGTGACCCCATGGACCATAGCACGCCAGGCCTTCCTGTCCTGCACTCTCTCCCGGAGCGTGCTCAAGTTCATATTCATTGCATTTGTGATGCTATCTAGCCATCTCATCCTCTGCCGTCCCCTTCTCCTTTTGCCTTCAGTCTTTCCTAGCATCAGGGTCTTTTCCAGAGAGTTTTCTCTTCGCATTAGGTGGCCAAAATATTTGAGCTTCAGCTTCAATATCTGTCCTTCCAATGAGCACTCAGGGTTGATTTCCTTTAGGATGGACTGATTTGACCTCCTTGCAGTCCAGGGCACTCGTAAGAGTCTTCTCCAGCACCACAGTCCGAAAGCATCAATTCTTCGGCGCTCAGCCTTCCTTATAGTCCAGCTCTCACAGCCATATGTTACTACTGGGAAAAACATAGCTTTGATTAGATGGACCTTTGTCGGCAAGGTGATGTCTCTGCTTCTTACTATGCTGTCTAGGTTGGCCATAGCTTTCCTCCCAAGGAGCAAGCGTCTTTTAATTTCATGGCTACAGTCACCGTCTGCGGTGATCTTGGAGCCCAAGAAAGTAAAATCTGTCACTGCTTCCATTTCTTCCCCTTCTATATGCCAGGAAGTGATGGGGCCAGATGCCATGATCTTAGTTTTTTTAATGTTGAGTTTCAAACCAGCTTTTGCACTCTCCTCTTTCACTCTCAACAAGAGGCTCTTGAGATCCTCTTCGCTTTCTGCCATTAGGGTGGTATCGTCTGCGTATCGGAGGTTGTTGATAATTCTCCCGGCAATCTTAATTCCGACCTGTGATTCATCCAACCCAGCGTTTCTCATGATGTACTCTGCATATAAATTAAATAAGCAGGGCGATAATATGCAGCCTTGTCGTACTTCTTTCCCAATTTTGAACCACTCGGTTGTTCCATGTCTGGTTCTTACTGTTGCTTCTTGACCCTCGTACAGGTTTCTCAGGAGACAGGTAAGGTGGTCTGGTACTCCCATCACTTTAAGAATTTGCCACAATTTGTTGTGATCCACACAATCAAAGGCTTTAGCGTAGTCAATGAAGCAGAAATAGACGTTTTTCTGGAATTCTCTTGCTTTCTCCATGATGCAGCGAATGTTGGCGATTTGATCTCTAGTTCCTCTGCCTCTTCGAAACCCAGCTTGTATTTCTGGTAGTTCTGGTAGTTCTCGGTTCGCATACTGCTGAAGCCTAGCTTGTAGGATTTTGAGCATCACCTTGCTGGCATGTGAAATGCCAGCAATTGTGCGGTAGTTTGAACACTCTTTGGCGTTGCCCTTCTTTGGAATTGGAATGTAGACTGACCTTTTCCAGTCTTGCGGCCACTGTTGAGTGTTCCAAATTTGTTGGCATATTGAGTGCAGCACTTTAACGGCATCATCTTTTAGGATTTTAAATAGCTCAGCTGGAATACTGTCATCTCCGCTAGCTTTGTTGTTACTAATGCTTCCTAAGGCCCACTTGACTTCACTCTCTAGGATGTCCGGCTCAAGTTCAGTGACCGCACTATCATGGCTATGAGGGACATTCAGATCTTTCCTGTATAGTTCTTCTGTGTATTCTTTCCACCTCTTCTTAATCTCATCTGCTTCTGTTAGGTCCCTGCCTTCTTTGTCCTTTATCATGCCCGTCTTTGCACAAAACGTTCCCTTGAGATCTCCGATTTTTTTGAAAAGATCTCTAGTCTTTCCCATTCTGTTTTCCTCGATTTCTTTGCATTGTTCATTTAAGAAGGCCTTCTTGTCTCTCCTTGCTATTCTCTGGAACTCTGCATTCAGTTGGATATATCTTCCCCTTTCTCCCTTGCTTTTCGCTTCCCTTCTTTCCTCAGCTACTTGTAAAGCTTCTTCAGACAGCCCCTTTGCTTTCTTGCATTTCTTTTTCTTTGGGATGGATTGAGTTGCTGCCTTCTGAACAGTGTTACAGACCTCCGTCCATAGTTCCTCAGGCACCCTGTCTATCAGGTCTAATCCCTGAAATCTATTCCTCACCTCCACTGTATATTCATCAGGGATATGATTTAGGTCATACCTGAATGGTTGAGTGGTTTTCCCTACGTTCTTCAATTTCAGCCGAAATTTTGCAAGAAGCAGCTCATGATCTGAGCCACAGTCAGCTCCAGGTCTTGTTTTTCCTGACTGTATAGAGCTTCTCCATCTTTGGCTGCAAAGGACATAATCAATCTGATTTCGATATTGACCATCTAGTGATGTCCATGTGTAGAGTCGTCTCTAGTTGTTTTCTTATTTATTGTTGAGCTCACACAACCCATATCTCTCCTTGCTCACATGCTCTGCCCCCCTTGGCAGGGTTTTTTTTTTAATCATTGAATTAATATTAAGATTAAGATAGAAGCAAAAATGTTGACCTTATATTAAGCGTGTTATTTTTTATATTTGCATGGTATCAAAGTTATAAAAAATGAATTGGAGGAATTATTATCGCAGGAGATTTCAATGCAGTTAATAACAATAACTCAGTTGTGACTGGAACAGCTACTCATGAAGCTTTCTAAAACTTATTTAAAAGTTAGAAGAAAATTTACTGGCAGATGCATAGAGATACTTTCACCCCATGAAAATATCCATACTTTTATTGGATGAATTGATCCATACTTCATCCATACTTTGTTTTCACATAGACAGGCTTATTCTTTTGATTGATTATATTTTTGTTTTAGCAGGTGTTCTTAAAGATATCAAAGAAAGTAGAATTGGGGCTATGAATTATGCTGTGAGTAATCAGTAACTTTTGAATGGATATATAAAAAAACAGAAAGATCATATTTGGGGTGGAAGTTAAATAATATATTATAGAACAATGAGATTTAGGAAGAATCGAGAAAGCAAATTAATGTTCTTTTTAATTAATAGAACTGATGACATTGATATGAATATTTGGGAAATATAAAGGTTATATCAGGGGTATGTGAATAAATAAGGCAATGTATTTGAAAAAGCAAAGAAATTTACAAAGACAAAACATAGTAAAAGTGGAAACATTACAATAGTGACATAAACAAAATAGTAATAGTAAATAGTAATAAAGTAAAAGCAAACTTTAAAAGGATAAGAACTAATTAAGATTATTGGATCCATATTTAGTTGCTAAATCATTATGCCATAGACGATCAATATTTCAATTTGTAAATAAACAAGGACAAATGTTAGCAAAAACTCTTACATCAGACTCATATAAAAATGTACATATATCTAGAATAAAGGGAAATGAACATTTTTTAAAAATCAAAGTGAGTGCATAATAGAGGAATTTACTAATTATTTTCAAAAACATTATGAATCTGATAAACTGCACTTATGAAAGAACAATTATCAGGTCAGATACATTTTCCACGTATTTCTCAGCAGCGTTAAGGATATAGTAAGCAGAGAGCTTACTGTACAAGAAATAACAAAGGTAATTAATAGCATGAAAGTAAATAAAGCCACAGGGCCAAATGGTTTAAGCATGGAATTTTATTAATTTTGTAGTGAAGAATTAATATTGAAAGATTTATTTGAATATATACTTCATAATCAGAATTTATCAGAGTATTGGAATGATGCAAATATAATTTTTGTCCCTAAGCCCCAGAAAGATGTTGAAAAAGTAGTCATATACCAGTGTCTCTTTTGAACGTGGATTATAAAACTTTAGCTTCAATTCTAGCAAATAGACCTGTACTGCAATCCTACATACATCTACTCAGAAGTGAGCCCCATTGAATTCAACCCCATTGTAAGCCCCATTTTTAATTCAATAGGACTTACTCCCAAGAAAGTGAGTACAGGGCAGTATTGTTGCAGAACTCTGAGTCAGAGAGACCACGGAGTGAAGGAAAAAGAGATTCTTTAACGCGCGGGCTTAAGGCTGCAATTATTTCCAAAGAGCCAGAAGCCCCGAAATACATCAGCACATTGTTTTTATAGACATTGTGACACATATGAAATGGCTCCTCCTCCCCCTCCCGTGTGGGGTTGCAGTCCTCAACATTTCTTCTCCTAGCACCATTGTTTATAATACAAGAACTGGGTTATAGGGTAGCCATGATAAGCAGAGAACAGCAGAGAACAAGATATACAGTTGTATGACCTTTGACAAGATAAGGAATTCCTGTGTCTCGTCAGCTTACAACAATATATTCAAGGGAGAAAGAGCTCAGCAAGAACATGAAGCATGAGACTGCATGAGGCTACTTAGTCTGACCCCCGATATGGCTACTACATTCCCCCCTTAAATGCATAATTTCATTACAATTATAGAATTTTTGATAACCATACAAAGCTTTTTGTGACATACATATTACTTAGCCTCTTGTTGGGCTATTAGAGCGTAGAGGGCAGCAGTTATACTAGCTGAGATATAAAACAAATTGGTTAAACAGCGCATAAGACAAGGAATGCAAAGGCATAACAGTATCTTTATGAACAACACTGGTAGAATTAGGATGAACAATACTTTTAAGCTAGCTAAAATCTGGAAGCCAAGGGGTTAACTAATTGAGCTAATTGTTTTGTCTTATTGTTTTGTTAGCTACTATATTGTGCAGCTTGTTGATCTGTTCATCTACAGCATTGCCATTATCAGTTAAGTTAAAACAACAGAGCTTTTGGTGTGTCTCACAACTTAAATGAAGAAGGAAGAGGTAATCTATACCAGCTCTATTTTCTAGAACTGCACCTCTTAGATCACGCAACTCTTTATTTAACAATGACGATGCTCGTGAGGTGGCATTTATGCTTTTGGCTAAGCTGCAAGCTAACCGGTTGATCTCTAGACCATCAGCCAAGGCTAAACCTGGAACCCCAACTAGTGACATTGCTAAGGCCAATTTTTCTGAGTCAGAATATAACTGCACATGACTATTACAATTTTTAGTTAGTTGGAGTGCTCGAGGCTGCCGTCGACGGATTTTCTCGGGCCACAGGGGAAGAATTGGCACCAGTTCAATTGGCGGCTGAGGCAACATGGGTGGTTATTAGACAAGTTGGCAGGAATGAATGACCAAGTGCAGGAACTACATGTCTAAAACCATCTATGAGGCAAAAGTATGTGGGCATCATTAAAAGATATGTTTTGAATTTTATTACAGTGGAAGGGGGCCAGGGATAGCTTTATATTTTCTGGAAAATTTTTGACAATTAAGCATTCGTGCACACGTAGCATTTGTTTCAGCAACGATGGGGGTGTGTAGAGTGAACTCTGTAGGGGGTAGGATCTTTGCAACCACGCCCCAATTAGCATTTTGGGAATAAGTTAAACTTACACCATAAACTCTTAACATGGTATCTTTTTGAATTTTCCCAGGATGTCTACAGACAGGTATTAGGCAAGAGCTAATAAGCCTGTTTGCAGGTATATCTTTTGGCAAACAAAAATGTTTTACTTTCGTGATGTTAGCCAGGTGAAGCCAGTAATTATCAGCAAATCACTGGGACAAACTTTTCTTTCCAGGGGCAGACCCCCCTTTTTGCACCTTATTAAGGAAACACAATGCAACACTACTAACACTACAACACGCATGTTTGATCTTCTTTGGGATCTGACCGTACGCCGGGCAGCTATTCACCTGGCAAGCTGCAGTAGGGTCTAATCCCCTTCTTCAATTCTCCAGTTGCAGGTCTGACCGTACGCAGGGGGACAGTCTCCCGGTGTGTCTACAGTAAGGTCTAGCCTGAGTCTTCTTACTGCTTTTTCAGAATGATTTTTAAAGGATTTTCAGGATTTCTGTTTACAGTCTACTCTCCCCCTCTCGCTCTCTTGACTCGTGTCCAATGTATCCAGGGTTTAACTCCAGCTGCTTTCATAGCTGCGGGGGTGGAAAGTATGAGTTTTCAGTCCTCTCCATCTGGGAGTCAAAGGGTTATTTTTCCCTCTTTAACTCATACTTTAACTCTTGGTTGGAAAGGATGAACTTCTGTGATGGGAATGGCTTATTTTTTAAGACAAAGCGACGCTGGGCTTGAAGAACTTTGCTCAGTGTTTGGACTTCTTGTTTAAGGCTAACGTTTGCTTGCTCTTGATGCCACTCCAGTGTCAATCATGAAGTCAATGTCACGGCCCCTCTCAAGCTGTCTCCCTCTTTGCCCATTCTGGCCCCTTTGGTTTTCTCCTTTGTGTATTTGATTTATTTTATTTGGGCATTCATGCCACTAATGTCCATTTTGTTCACACTGGGCACACTGGTTCTTTTTTAAGAATCTTTTGCCTCTGCCAGGTCTTCTTTTTTTCTTTTCGTCCACGTCTTCTTGGGCCTCTGGGTCGAGGGGGGTATACTGGCGATAGGCATTTAAAAGATGCTCCAAGTACGCTCTGGGGCCTCGGTGGCACCTTGCAGCACTTTAGACACTTTGGTCATATTAATTGACTTCTTCATACCTGCTTTCATGGCTTCTAACAGCAGGGTTTGATACTGGGTGAGGCTCTCTAGCCCCGCTTTGTTTTGGGATTACAGCGGGGGGGGGGGGTTACTTACAAGGAGACTTTATTGGGCTACTTACAGCACACAGGCGTACTTAATGGTTGGATCAGACAGCTTCTCTGAACCACGAGCTATTGGGCTAAATGGGTTTTATACCATACATGTTACCCATGAGGCAGCACAACACTAGCAAGCATTTTCAGCATAGGCTAGAAGTATTTGGTTCTCAGGCACAGCTTCCTGTAAACAACTTCGCTTCCCAAAGTGCTTGATAACACTTTTATTTATTAGTATGGGAAGACAAATTTTTTTCTCTTTCTTTTGCTTTCTTTTTCTTTGCTGATCTGTCTGTATTGCAGATCATGTTTCAAACTTTTTACATAAAACTTTCTGCTCCATGCACCAGCCTTGTCTCTTTATTTGTCTTTTTCAAGTTAAACTCACTTACTTAAACCTTTCTGCCTTACACTAGTCCCAATGACACACATTTGGGATACGCTCTTCTTCTCTTTCTAGTTACATTTTCTCCATCTTAAAGAACTATTACATTATTGTGGCTACTTTACCCCAGGTAATAAGCTCCAGGCACAATCAGCTGCTTTTAATTTACCCTGGGGGCAACTATGGCCACGCTTCTTTTCTACAAATGTTTTTTTTCTTTGCCTCTTGCCTTTTCTTCTTTTTTTCTCCCTTCTCTATCTGTCTGCTACTTTCTCTATTCCCTCTTTTCTACTTGCCTTTGTCTTTCCTCCTTGTCATCCATTGGGAACCACACTTAGTATTATTTGGAGTTGCAACTAACATTAATCTGCAAATATCACATATATTTCATGATATCTAAGAAATCATAAAATATACACAACAAACTTTTTCTGCAATTTAACACAATGAATGGAAAGCACTTTTAGCACAGTAAGGCATGATGGAGCAGATCCAGCAATTATACTGCTCTTCTGGCTGAAAGCTCAGGGCCCATTAAAATTAAGGGATGGGCATACCCACACACGCAAAGAGTTCTAGGTCACCATTTTTGCCTCGGCAACTCTATGCTGCATGAGTTCTGGCAGAAGGAAATCTAAAAGTCATAGATCAAACTCAGCCTACTGTACACTGAGCTGACTACAAACACAGACACACGGTCCACAGCGATGAGAGTTCAAGTTTATCAAAAGCTTCACAGCACTGTCCATGGCAAGTCTTTGACAATTTAAAATTTTAGTTCATGTCCAGAGTGTCTCTAAAAAGCCCAGATGATGATGGAGGCAAACAGAGAAGGCTCTGGGCAATGAAGATGCGATTTTTCCAGCAAAGGCTCTCCACTTTTGCATCAGTTTAAAAAGGGAAAGTGTGGCCCTACACCCCTTCTGACAGACAAGGGCCTTTAACTTTTTAGCAAGGCCTCTGTCTAAACAGAGCGGCACAGCTCAGCTCTCTAGCCGTGACGCTTTAACCTGGGCAACTCCTCTGTAAATTTTATTTTACTTTTGTCAGGTTCTCTCACAGACATTTTAAAAACTTACTCTTTTTTTTTCTTTTAACCTGGTACACGAAAGCACTGAAACACTGAGTGCCGAAACTCAGGACGCTGGGGGGTGATGGGCATCGCCTTATACTTGCATTTTTCAGGCAGCCATTAATCTTCGGGGAGGCGGTGGGGTGATTTGCAGGACTTCAGAGGCAAGCTTCTCAGTTTGTCTGTATTTGTAAATCCCAAGCTTAAAACAGGACACGATGAGGTACAGGGCAGCTAAATCTTTGCTTTGGCACGGGCAACAAATAACTCAGGTCAGCTTTCTTCGCTGGGGTCTCAAACAGGAAAACAGTCTTAATTTAAAGTTGTAACATCACTGACAGCGTCAGCCAGCCAGCTACACAGATCTCATTTTTTTAAAGACAGTTGCTCCAATATCTTCTTTTCTTCTCAATCAGGTTGGGTCTCCCAGCTTACACCGTTTATTGCAGCTTTCAGGAGCATGGTAGTAGCGTGATTTTGGCTTGGCCAGGAACATGCTGTCTGGTTTCTCGGTCTCTTCAGCACACACACTTAGGCAGTGTAACACTGGACACTTAAATCAGTGAGATTTCTTCATTGCAGGGAATCCCACGGCAAAAGCTTAATGGTTACGCTCTTCAGAAATCATATAGCCGATGCTCAGTAGCTACAGGCTGTATGCAATTCTAACACAGTTCAAAGCTAAACACGGTTACCTTGACAGAGATCTTTAACGTGGTCTCTCCGCTTCATTCTGCTTTGGGACAGTCTTATGGCACACTTTTCACTCGAAGAGGGGTCTAGCCTGTGCTCTGGGGGCTGATTCTTCACCTTTATTTTCTATTTTGCCTTCATCTTCTGGGTCTTCATTTTCAGTTTCCATTTCTTAGGGATTTCATCTCAATTAGGCGAGGTGATGATGTTGCACAACTCAGAACGTTGTGGGCAATTTTCCTGCCCCCCTTCTCTCGGCACGCTAGGCTAACAGCTGCTTCTTCGGCCTTACACTCTCACGCTCCCACGCTTTGTTAAAAGCCAGACTGTCCTGCAACATTTTTCTAATTAACAGCCTCAGATCTTGTTCTTTTTTTCCTCTCAGCTCGACCTTGAGCTTTTTGCTGTTTTCTCTCTCTATTCTGAATCTTTTTTAAAAAAACCTTTTTTCTTCTTTGTTTGACATACATCTCAAGGGGGTGCAAGTCTTGAGCAGTAGACGAGCTCGCCTCCCCTTTTTTTGTGAGAACACATCTTTTTAAGGGTCACTGCCGATTTTATTAAATCTTCTGCCCAACACTTCAGTTCTTCAGTTTCTTTTATTAATGCTGATTGAGGTGTAAGAGGGGAACCTCCCGATCCCATAGAGATGAAAGTCTCGGCAGACAATATCTGGGAGTTGAGGACCGTAGCTGAAATCGGCGAATTACTGCCGGTGGGGCTTGAAACTGATGGCGACAGTTCTAAGTCAAAGCGAGGGGCAATGCCTCTACAGGGGGGATGGCAGGGGCTCAGGAGCCACCGGATCTGGATCTCGACGGGGCGGTCTTACAGTAACATGGCCCGTGGTGGAAGCGGGGCATAAGCAGGTGGAAACGCCGTTAGCTCTGCCAGATCTTCACACAGGGCTTCTAACACTGGTTGTAATTTCTTTTTGGCCAATTTTTCTTTTCTGAGCACCAAAACTTTTGCCTGGGATTCTAGTCATTTCTTTAGCCATGGAGGAGAAGCGCGGACTATGGAATCTCACGAGTTTATGTAGGGAAATTGGTCGGGGTGTCCAGGTCTCCCAACCACAATGGCATATACATGGCTGATTTTGCTGGGCTCTAAAGAGCCTTTAGTAGGCCATCCTACACCAAAAGACGGCCACTCTATTTCACACAAAGTCTGCAACCATTGAGGATTCATGGGGGGGTCCCCATATTCTCCACTAAAACCTTTCTTAAAATTTGCTAGCATACATCCCAAGGGGGTGCAAGGTTTGCTTCCCCCACCACCCATAGCCTCCCTCCTAAATTGAAGACAGACACAATTAGGGAATGGGAATTGGTCAGTGAGTAAGGGGTCTCACTGGCCGACACAAGAGGATTTTACACACCACGCACTTTGCTACTGGCCTGGGCACCCGGACGGTCAACGGTATGCGTCAGAAACCGCAGTAGCCACTCACACAATCATCCATCTCTCCACTGCATCCATATGTCCCTGCCACTCACTTTTCCCACTTTTTACCAGAGCGGAAAGCGGCTTCCCCAGCTTCCTCAGCTTCCTACTGAGTACTGGCGTGCTGGGTACTGGCGCCCACTCGGGGGTATGATCAGGCCCCCCTTCTACACGCAAGGAGTAGGTTCTTTTTGTATACGTATACCACCAACACTGACCTTCTTCATAAGGCGGGGCCCTCTTTTTTTCTGCCCAGTGGCCTTTCTCCCTAAAGGCGGGGCCCTCTTTTCCCCATATACTTGCCTTTCTCCTGAAGGCTTCCAATGTGGGTTTCAACTCAATTGCAGCTGCAATACAGGCAGGGCTCAAGTTCCTTCCTCCGCTTCCCAAGGTTCTCTTGCTGCTCGCTACCGTTTGGGCGATCCCGGTGCAGGCTTTCTCCCATTCACTCGACAAAAAGGTCGGTGGCACCAAGAAAGGGAGGCGTGCGCCGAGCTCGTCTTCCCGGTGCGGTGATTAAGAGCAGGCAACTGCCACCTCTCTGTCTCAGAGCCTGCCACATCCAAGTCACGGCACCATTTATGTTGCAGAACTCAGAGTCAGAGAGACCACGGAGTGAAGGAAAAAGAGATTATTTATTTAACGCACGGGCTTAAGGCTGGAATTATTTCCAAAGAGCCAGAAACCCCGAAATACATCAGCACGTTGTTTTTATAGACATTGTGACACATATGAAACGGCTTCTCCTCCCCCTCCCATGTGGGGTTGCAGTCCTCAACATTTCTTTTCTCAGCACCATTGTTTATAATACAAGAACTGGGTTATAGGGTGGCCGTAATAAGCAGAGAACAGCAGAGAACAAGATATACAATTGTATGACCTTTGACAAGATAAGGAATTCCTGTGTCTCGTCAGCTTACAACAATATATTCAAGGGAGAAAGAGCTCAGCAAGAACATGAAGCATGAGACTGCATGAGGCTACTTAGTCTGACCCCCGATATGGCTGCTACATTATGAGTTTAG
Source organism: Heloderma suspectum (assembly GCF_057233095.1). NCBI lineage: Eukaryota > Metazoa > Chordata > Lepidosauria > Squamata > Helodermatidae > Heloderma > Heloderma suspectum. The sequence continues at coordinate 124,421,757 of NC_139462.1, read as the reverse complement.
ACAAACTGGAAAACATCTACCACAGAGATAAAAAAAGATAAAAGCACATGTTTTATAGCTCCTGAAGAAGTATCCTAAAAATATCACGGCTGAAATGCATTGTGCTTTATTGAAAACTAGCTGATATACCCGGCGTTGCCCGGGATGTAATTTTGTCATAGGCACTATTGGTTAGAAACACATTAAGGTAAGTTTACGCTTCTCAGAAAGGCCCCATAAGAAAGGTGAAAAGTTGAATCCGCCAGACTTGATTAAAAAAGCACAACAATAATAATGAGCAGATTGAATAAAAAACACTACTAAAAATGCAAGAGACTGAATCTGTAAGCACTACTACAATATTATCCACACTGAGTCTCATACCACTATTAAAATGTTCAACAGAGGCCTCCTTGCTGGATATTGCAGGAACAGGGGAGAGAAACTAAATGCTCCCCACAGTCAGAAAAGAAACCATGAGTAAAGGGGAGGGAACAAACGGCAGCCAGCCAATCCAAGGTGAAGGAAGTCAGAGTGAATGGGAGAGAGACCAAGAGAATGAAAGATGGCCAATAGGATGACTGGTAGCTGAAATCAGAAACCTGGCCTGTACCATGATTGAGAGGGTGTACTTGTTAATAAGGGAAAGTATAAACAAAGTAATAATGTTACCCATTGACTCCTGTCATACACTCTGGCAAGTGAGAATGTGAAGTAAAAGAGGCAGCAACTGTAGGGCCCAAATGGCAGGCTCAGTGGGCCCCTGCAGTGTGATTAGGCCCAGGGCAGCTCCCCCTTATGCCCTGTGTTACAGATGGCCCTGCAGCCAGCCACAAACACACAAACCCCCACACAATGACTTTTATATATATAGGAGATAAAATTATATTTTCCAGCATCTTGCAGTGAGTTCTGTGTTATTGACCTGTAGAGGATTATAGCCTTAATGAGGTAATAGCTTCCTACATTCACGAAGAGCAAAAGGAGTTTGTCAAAAGTTGACAATTAAAAGGTAATATCCAAAAAATAATACGACAATACAAATTGAAATCTGTTCCCTACTATTCTGTATTTTGCCGATACCAAAAATGCATTTGATAGAATAGAATGGGTATATTTAAACATGGTATTAAAAAGATATGCTTTTGGAGATATATTCTTTACATGGGCATCTCTAATACAGGACTGTCTTAAAGTTTGAATTGGGAATAATGGGGAGTTTCAAGACAGTTTTTCCTTCACAGAGGAGTTAGACAAAGCTGTCCACTCTGGCCTATTCTTTTAATCTTTGTATTAAAATTATGGTGATCTTGGTTAGACCTAATGAGAGAGTGATAGGAATCCAATCAGGAGGGGTAGGTAGCAAATTGTCTATCTACGGAGATGTAGTGTTTTTGATGGAAAACCCAAGACAGTTGGTTATTAAGTGGATGGCTATATTAAGTTATTTTAGTAATGTCTCAGGGTATAAGATAAATAAAGTAAAATCTGAGGTTTGGGGAATTAATATAAATGAGGAACTGACAGAGTTAACAAATAAGATAAAAGTAAAATGGAAATTTAGTAGAATTCAGTATTTAGATATGTTGATTGCACAAACTCCTGAAGAAATTGTTAAAAGTAATTTTCAGGTATTGATTAATAAAGTGAAAGGTGATCTGGATAAATGGTCAATGGGATATTTTATCATGGTTGGGTCATAGTGCAAAAATAGAAATTAACGTTTTGCCCAGGGGAATTTTTTTATTTTTGCATTTGCCTTTAATTATTCAAGTAAATATTATTAAAATTATATAAAATTAGTATGAATCAATTTATCGCTAAGTCACAATTTTTAAGAATTACATTTAAGGCAGCCTAGAAAAAATTAAGGGTGGAGGCTTGGCAGTTTCCATTAATCTATATTACCAGTTACTTTATCTGCTTTGACTCAGTGGTTTACATAGCAGAGCGCATATTGGAATTCAGAACAAGTGGGTGTTCTAATACCTTTAAAAGGTTGTATATAGGAAATAGAAAGAAATCAAACAACACATCCCAGTGCTGTATGTGAGGTGATAAAGCATGTATGGCTGAAGTTTAGGCACATATTTGCCTCTGGAATTCCTCCATTATTGTCAGTTTTTTCTTTGAATTAGTTAATTTATTACTCGATAGCCAACCATGCTTTTGCATATGCATCAGATTAAAAACATAAAACACGAAAGATACTGTTCTGTTCAGCTCCTTGCTACATAAACACCCACAGTTAATTGCAATGGAGGAGTCAATTAAGCAGGCCAAGAATTAAGCACTTTTTTACCCACAAATAAGGATTTTCCAGAGATAAGTCAGGGGTGTAGCCAAAATCAAATACACAGGATATCAGGCAAGTATAATCAGAATGCAGAGGCATCATCAGGCAGAAGTCCAAGGCTGATAATACAGATGTCCAAACATGAGTTAAGGTCAGGGTACAAAAAGCTGGAGCTGAGAACCAGTGTTGATTTCAACAAAGTCCAGACAGAAAATGCAGGCTTATATTCCCAGGGCCTCCTGAGCCCCACCCACAGCTCAGGTGCTGCATATTACAGTCCTTACTCCAGCGGAGTTCTTCTTTGGAGTTGGGTACTTCATCTTAAAGGAGCCTTACTGATCTGCCTCTTAAGATAACAGTGCTCTCTGGGACTGGCTGGAAGCTCAGCCTCTGCCTCTGAAAGAGAACCCCCCTCTTCTGACAGGGACAGAGACCTGATCCTCTCCCCTGAGGGCCCAGGCGCACCATGTCTTCTGCTAGAAGTGCCTCCATGGCTTCATCAGTCTCAGGGAGTGATAGCTCCTCAGAAGACAAGCAGGATCCCTCCAGCAGGGGCAAGACAGCATGATGTAGTAGTAATGGGGGACTTCAATTTCCCCAATATTTGTTGGGAGACAAATTATTGAAAACATGGCCCCTCCAAGAGATTCCTGACTTGGGTTGCTGATAATTCCCTCCTACAGAAAGTAGAGGAAGGAACTAGACGATCAGCTATCCTTGATCCTAACCAACAGAGATGACTTAGTGGATAAAGTAGCAGTTACAGGAACTCTGGGGGAAAGCGACCACGTTATACTTGAGTTCTTGATTCTAAAGGAAGCAGAAGCCGAGTGTAGCCAAACACATACCCTGGATTTTAGGAAAGACAATTTTAATAAACTCAGAGCAATGATAAGTAAGGTTCAATGGCAAGCAACTCTAATGAGGAAGGGAGTCCAAGATGGGTGGGAGTTTTTAAAAGAGGAAATTCTCAAGGCACAATTACAAACAATTCCAACCAGAAGAAAAGGTGGAAGACAACAGAAGAAGCCAATGTGGCTTCACAAAAAGAGATGACCTGAAAACAAAAAAAGCACACATATAGGAAGTAGAAGGAAGGACAAGTGATAAAGGAAGAGTACAGGCAGGTAATACAGAATTGCAAGGATGGTGTCAGGAAGGCTAAAGCTGAGAACGAGCTGAGGTTAGCGAGGGATGCCAAAAGCAACAAAAAGGCTTTTTTCAGATACATGCATAATACAAGACAGAGGAAAGAAATGGTTGTTCGACTATTAAATAAGGATGGCAAAATGATAACAGATGACAAAGAAAAGGCAGAGGTGCTCAATTCCTACTTTGCCTCAGTCTTTTTACCAAAAGAGGGTCTATGACCCCCCTGGCAAAGGTGAAGTACAGGCTGAAGGGGCAGGATTGCAGCTTGAGATCGATAGGCGTATGGTCAAAAAACACCTAATTACTTTGAATGAGTTCAAATCTCCAGGCCCAGATGAACTGTATCCTAGAGTAATAAAGGAAGTGGCAGAAGAACTCTCAGAACCACTGTCTATTCTCTTTGAGAAGGAGGATGGGTGAAGTGCCAGATGACTGGAGGAGGGCTAATGTGGTCCCTCTCTTCAAAAAGGGTAAAAAGGAGAAACCTGGGAACTACAGACCAGTCAGTCTGACATCAATCCCTGGGAAAATTCTGGAGCAGATGATAAAGCAATCCATCTGTAAGCACCTTGAAAACAATGCAGTGATGACGCGAAGCCAATATGGATTTGTCAAGAACAAATCCTTCTAGACTAATCTGATCTCATTTTTGGATCAGGTAACCTCCCTTGTGGACTGTGGGAATGCTGTGGACATAATATACCTTGACTTCTGTAAAATTTTCAACAAAGTGCCCCATGATATCCTGATGAGCAAACTAGCTCGAAGTGGGCAAGATGAAACAACGATCAGGTGGATCCACAGTTGGCTACAGAATCTGACTCAAAAGAGTGCTGATCAATGGGATCTTCTCAAACTGGGGAGAGGGAACAAGCGGGGTACTGCAGGGCTCAATTCTGGGCCCAGTACTCCTCAACATTTGTATTAATGACTTGGAGGAGGAGGTGCAGGGAATGCTGATCAAATTTGCAGATGACACAAATTGGGTGGGATAGCCAATAACCTGGAAGATAGAAACAGAATTCAAAGTGATCTTGATAGGCTGGAGTGCTGGGCAGAAAACAACAGAATGAAATTTAATAGGGAGAACTGCCAAATTCTGCACCTAGGAAAAAGAAACCAAATGCACAGTTACAAGATTGGGGATACTTGGCTCAACAACACTACAAGCGAGAAGGATCTTGGAATTGTTGTCGATCACAAGCTGAATATGAGCCAGCAATGTGATGTGGCTGCAAAAAAGGCCAATGCTCTTTTGGGCTGCATTAATAGAAGTACAGCTTCCAAATCCTGGGAAGTACTAGTTCCCCTCTACTCAGCACTGGTTAGGCCTTATCTGGAGTACTGTGTCCAGTTCTGGGCACCACACTTGAAGAAGGATGCAGTTGAACTGGAGAGGGTTCAGAGGAGAGCAAGGAAGATGATCAGGGGACTGGAAACAAAGCCCTATGAAGAGAGACTGAAAGAACTGGGCATGTTTAGCCTTGAGAAGAGAAGACTGAGGGTTGATAGGATAGCGCTCTTCAAGTACTTGAAAGGTTTTCACAGAGAGGAAGGCCAGGATCTCTTCTCGATCATCCCAGAGTGCAGGACACGGAATAATGGGCTCAAGTTACAGGAAGGCAGATTCTGGCTGAACATCAGGAAAAACGTCCTGACTGTTAGAGCAATACAACAGTGGAACCAATTACCTAGGGAGATGGTGGGCTCTCCCACACTGGAGGCATTGAAGATGAGGCTGGACAGCCATTTGTCAGGGATGCTTTGACTTAGATTCCTGCATTGAGCAGGGGATTGGACTCGATGATCTGATAGGCCCCTTCCAACCCTTACTATTCTATCATTCTTTGATTCTGTAGTGTCAACCTACAAATATTAGGCTAAATATAATAATAGAGAAATAAGTAATAATTTAATAAAATACCAACAACTGATTGTATACTAAAAGTTATTACATTAACTTAAATAGCTCAGTGGCCTGTATTATCATCTGTCAGAGTAAAAGCCTTCTTCCTTAAAGCCAACTTAACAAAGTTGTTGTTGTTGTTGTTGTTGTTAGTATTATTATTATTATTTATACCCCACCTTTTTCCCACTGCTGGGACACAAGGTGGCTTACATACAGTAAAACATATAAAGTTAAAACATATGAGAATATACAAAAGTTAAAATATAATTAAACAACAATACAATTATAATTATATTAAAAACATTAAAACAGCATTTTAAAACTGCAGTTTAGCAGCTTACCCCCAGGTTCCAACTATGTCCCAAAGGCCTGCTGGAACAAAAATGTTTTAGCCTGCCTCTGGAAACACATCAAGGAGGGAGCCATCCTAGCCTCCCTGGGAAGGGCGTTCCAAAGCTGTGGGGCAGCAACTGAGAAGGCCCTCTCCTGGGTTCCCATCAAACATGCCTGTGAGAGTGGTGGGACTGAGAGAAGGGCCTTCCCAGAAGATCTCAGGACATGGGCAGGTTCAGAAGGGAGGATATGGTCTTTCAGATAACCTGGACCAGAGCCGTACAGGGCTTTATAGGTCATAGCCAGCACTTTGAATTGTGCCTGGAAACAGACTGGAAGCCAGTGAAGCTGTTTTAACAAGGGAGTTGTATGCTCCGTGTAGCCAGCCCTAGTCAACAGTCTGGCAGCAGCTCTTTGGATCAACTGCAGTTTCCGAACACTCTTCATAGGCAGCCCCACGTAGAGCGCGTTGCAGTAATCCAAACAGGATGTAACTAAGGCATGTGTCACCTTAGGCAAATTTAGCAGTCGCCATGTCACAAAATAATCTATCCCCATCAATAAAAATAACGTTTTGTTTAAAGAGGAGTTAGTTCTAATACAATTAGTGAAGGGATCAAGTTACCAAATCCTCAAATCTAGATACAGTGGGCATTCCAAAATTCTAGATACAATGGGCATTCCAAAATCTGGGAGAAAATGAACCAGATTCTCTACCTCTATCCAACTTTTTCAGCGGGCTAAAAAGTATTGCGATAGGAGTTTTTGGAAGCAGAAAGAATTGGAAAGACTATGTGATTTTTTTGAAAGAAGGGAGAATAATTTAATACAGGGATGTAGAGTTATTCATGGTCTGATATTTCAGTAGTTACAAATAAGGAGTTGTATAAACAAACATGTCTAGGACCAATAATATACATAGATCCTTAACTAAGTTTGAAAAATTAATAGTTACTTGTGATTCCCAAAGGGTATTTGTATCAAAATAATATTATATGCTTTCAAAACTACAAGAGCAGGAGATGGGGATAAAAGCAAGATGGGTTTTTTAAAAAAACAACAACCCATCAATATATCGGATAAACAATGGAAGGATGCATGTGTGCAATGTCTAAAGCACTTTATGGCTGTAGCAGAAAGGTAAAATTTCTATAAGATCTTATATTTGTAGTATTTAATACCTCACAGACTACAGAAAATGTACTGTATAAACATAAATTCATTGTGTTAGAGATGCAGTCAGCATTTTGCAGATTTTAGACACATATGATGGCACTACGAAAATATATGATTAATGTAATTATAAGCATTGAAAAATTACAGTGTATAAATTGACTTTCAATTTATTGTTAGGTAAGATAGATGGATTGGAAACAACTAAGAATGAACAGATGATTGCAAACATGGGGGTTAGACTCGATGGTCTTATAGGCCCCTTCCAACCCTACTATTCTATGATTCTATGTTGATTTCAGATCAGATTCTTAACAGCAAGAAATTGGCAAAAAATAAGAAATTCCATATCTAAGGAAATGGGAAAATAAAATTTGGCAGACAGTGTTAATGCATAAGCCCTCATATTATAAAAATAAAATAAAATAAAATGGGAGGATCAAGTTAAAAAAATATTCTTTAGATCAATGGAACAAATGTATTAAGTATGGGAGACAAAATAATTATTGTCCAAGGATACAGAGGCAGCCTAGTCCATTCGATCAGTGTTCAATTATTAGTTAATGATGGGGAGAGCAATATTATGGCCCCTAGAGTCAGGGGGCCATAGGAATGTTTGGATTCCCAGCCCTGAGTGTGTAGTAGACAGCACTCTGACCCCAGGGCTGTGAGTCAGAGCTTCCAGCTGCCGCTACCACTCCCCCTGCTGGCCAGTGCAGGGAGAACCATGCCAGCCGCCTTGTAGGGGAGGGAAAGGGGCAGTTCTGTGGGCGGGGAGTGGAGGGGATTCAGGAAGCAGGTATACAACCTGTCCCCAGCTTTCCCAAGCCTCCGTCCCTCCCTCTCCCTGACACGTCATCTAGCTAAAATACAGAGTGCTAGGAGTGTGGAGACAAAGATCGCTTCCACACTCGTCATGCTCTGGATAGGATTCATGTCAGCCTCCAAATTCAGAAGCTGATGGGAATCCCAATAGGATTGTACTCTAATTAGTCAATGACAGCGTTTAATAGATAGTCAGTTATCTAAGAATAAGCATGTTTAGCAGGTTTCTTGTTCCCCCAGGACCTCTCTCCCAGCCGTTTCTTTTATATTGCATTCTACCTAACATTAGCTCAGGTCCTTATCTGAAATAAACATCTGTGCAATGAAGCAAGAGCCTCAGACCTAGTCATAGAGCCTCCACCTAACTGCAAGAAAGCTTCTCGACAAAGCCAGGCTTTCAGTTAACTTCAGGAGCACTGCTGTGAAGGTCCATCTTTTCCTGAGTTAAGGAGTTTTTCACTTTCTCAAAGAACCTATAGCAAGCTCCCTTGCCCCAGTTCAAGGAACACATTTTGCACTTAAAGTGCAAACCACACAGATTACAATGAAGTAAATGCTTGTATAAAAGACAGTGAATACCATTATATGTTACATTTCTACTTTGTCATTGGGTCACCAGGGACATGATTATGTCCTCTCCAGTGACATCCCAGAGTACACCCATATGCTTACTCTCATATAAGTACACTACTATTGAGAAAATTGAGTGCTATACTTTGAGAGGAAATTGCATTGGGAGCATCTTCCCCTCTTTGTGCCTGGCACTGAGTAATTCATCCTGAAGGAACCCTTGGAGAATACAAGGTGTGCCTCTTATTTTCCGCACCCTGCAGAGATTCCTGCAGTTATAGGCCCCTCTCTCCACTCCCCCTCCTGAACCTATTTTGATGATGGGCATTTTACTAGTTTACTAGTAACAACTGGTAAATTCCACATGCTGGTGAAACCTGCTCCTTGCCTTACAGAGAAAAGCAACTGAGATTGGATTATGTGAAAATAAGTGTCTAGGGCTTAATGGGGGGGGGCATGAAAACGATCAACTTTCATTGAGTTCGTTTGCCTCTGCTCTGCCTACATGTAGAGTTTATTGTCACAGGTGAGCTCAGATGCTCAAATAATGATGTTCATAAGTATATAGAAGAAGGCTTTTGTTATGCAGGAGATTTTTGATCTCGTCTCATGTTGGCATTAACAGAAGTCTTGGACCATCAATATTTTAAGTACTGCTTTTGGTTTATTCAGGTCAGTAGCAGCATAAAATGGCAGCTGCGGTCAAGCAGCCATGTTCGTGTACAGATTGGTGAAAGCCAACTGATGTCAGTAATAGTTAAACATCGCCCGGTTGATCATGCCTTTAACTTACGATTGTTTCTGTCTTCATTTGCATTTATCAGCCATTTTAAAAGGAAAGAGTAGGGAGAAGGGAAGCCTATTAACTTTCTTCCTGCAGCATGGTTCTCACCTTCTTCCATTTAATCTGTACAGTTGTACAGTGCTTGAGCAATGGATGATTAAGAACATGGTTCCCATAGCTCCTAAAAATACCTATGGCCTTGATCCAGAGAGTTGTGTACAGGATGTGGCTTAATGGGCATATGTATTTGCATCCATCTTCCAAGACAGATGGGAACACTTATTCTTGCAGTGCAGATGGGATCACACTGCTTGCTTTGCATTCGGATATGTTTCATACCCATGCACATCCACATCCAATGTGTATGCTATTCCCAGTCCAGCAAGAGAATCATAACATAGAATTCTGCATCCATGTATTCTGCCTTTCTGTATCAGGACAGATGTATATTTTGCCACAAGAGTCTATTCCACAAGGCTGCTAATATATACAGATTTTTCTTCCCCAGACTAGATTAAATGTACTTACACATGGCTTTGTGTAGTTTATGTGGATAGTTAACAGTGATTCTAGTTATAACACAGAGTTTCTGATTACCAAGGTTTGATCATCTTTTCCAGCTTTTATTTAAATGAAAAATATGCAGTGCATTTTCATTACTCTTGAGTATTGTGAAGTTTATAAAATATATTGTGAGCCAGACTTAACTGGAGCTCTTTTAAGAAAGTCTTTTGTTTAAAATAAATCAATTGGGGAGATACATAAATTTTATGTCTGGTAACTGCTGCCTGATATATAATTATCATGTCAGCTGTTCGTCTGTTTACTTACATGGCCCTAGTGGCTTTTTTGCCACTAGATGGTGCTTACAACACAATCTAGTGGTATTATGATGGTATTTGTGAAAAGCAGCTCACATTTTTAATTTCAGAAGTATCAGTTGCTGACCCAGTGTTCTTATTCAAATTAGTAACAAGCTTCCATTAAAAAAGAGTTTTGTGGTATGATTAAATGACACCAGGATACTTATCATCACAGAAGAGAAACTAAATTTAGTAGATTGTAGAAGGCATTATCATTTGTTTTCTTTTAACTGTAACTTTGTTGTTTTAACTGTAACTTAGTGTTCTTTTAACTGTAACTTAGTGTTTCACTAGCAAAAGCCAATATATCACTTCTTAAAATGTGGTGCCCAGTACTCTAAATGTAGCCAGATTAATGCAGAATAGAACCCAACTATTACTTCCCATGACCTGAACACTCTGCTTCTTTTAATGCAGCCTAAGATTGCATTAGCTTTTTTAGCAGCCACATCTCACTGCTGGCTCATATTCATATTTAATAGTTCACAACACGTTAGCAGTTATTTCATGACACACAGTCATGGGTGACCAGCCAGATGGGTGATTAAATTTAATAATAATAATAATAATAATAATAATAATAATAATACAGTAGCTTAGAGTTTGGGAATTACTGTCTGAAAATGCAATCCTAACCTCAGGTTTGCTCTTTGGATGAGGATAAGCTCTCTTGCACCACTAGAGGCCAAAGATACAGTGGCATAGTGGATCTATGCCAGCATTGTACCAGCATAATCATAGCATAATCATAGTCTTGCCTACATAGCAGGATTGTAAGATCAGGCTGCCCATTGCTCATTTACTATTCCTGTCAGTAAACTGCTGCTGTTTCTTCCATATGGACACATTTCCCCTACTGAAATTATAAGAGCCTCTAATGCGATAATGGGATCTTTCTTACACATCAGTTGATGGGAGAAAGATAGTTTAAATCTTTCACAAAAGAAGCTTTTTCTTCCAGATGGCTGACAGCTGCTTAAAATTTAAACGAGTAAAATAAAACGTAGAATGTTTAAGCACTGATGATCCATTCCACATTCACTTGCTTTGACTTTATTTCCTTGGTATCTACAGTATGGTATTTATGATACATATGGTATCTATGATACAAACACACTGGTTAAAAAATTCTTCAGCATTTTGCTAATGATGATAAAAAAATATATGCATTTTAACCTTGCACTGTTCTTATGCATTTCAAGGAGGCTTGTGCTCAAGAACTTCTTAGCAGATTGTGCTCCTACCAACTAATGCAAAGAGAGATGCCACTTGGATTTTCCAGTAAAATGCCTTTAGACAACATAAAACCTCTTTCTGATTTACTATCCATGTATTTAAAACCCCATCCCCCTACCCCTAGAAGAACAACAACGCCTAACAAAAGATAATAAGAAACAAGAAACAAAGGCAAGACCCTTTCACAAATGCCTACAGCAGCAAGATGACTTAAGTACATATATTTAAGCAGATTTACGTTTATCTACTGATTTGCTTATTGCTTCACATGTTCACACCTCATCATAAAGTCAAGAATAGTATGATAATTCCTTGAGGGCCTTCAATGTAAAATAATGTTGGAACATTGCTCTGTTTGTTCTGGAAGTGTGTGGATGACAAAGACATGCAAATTCCCACCAACATACCTTTCTAAGTAAACAACATCAACAACCCACAAGACAAGAACAAATTTGTATTTTTGTGCTGCATGAACAGACATAACCTTCATTTTGTTAAGCTCTATAATTTGGTCATAGTTTACATGCCTGTCTTAAACAGAAGGATAGTGTGGGGAAAGAAAACTTTTCTGTCTCCCACAGGTTATAAAAGCTTCTCAGCATGATAATTTTCCCATCTGGAGACCCCAAACAGGCCACTAATTCAGATAGCAAAATGCTCTTTTGTTCAATGTCCTCCCCACAAAACTGTATCACAGAGTACAGTGCTACATTTGGCTTAACAGTAAATCACTGAGAGATAAGCACCGGGAATTCAACAAAGAAGACATTAAGGCAGTGTTCAAATTACAGGTGGGTTGGGGGGCAGCCCCCTTACTTTTTGCATTAGCCCAAGTAGAGACATCACACTCTACTAGAAATGTTGAGGCTTCTGGAAAAAAACAGAAATTTGGGCTTCAGCTCCCATCAGCCTCAGGCAGCATGGCCAGTGGTCAGGAATGCTGGGCACTGTAGTCCAAAACATCCAGAGGGCAGCAGCTTGAGGAAGGCTGCTTTGGGGACATAAGGAAGTCTTCCTGTTCCTAAAGTTATTTTATGTATGACTTAGTTTGCTCATAAAATTATCAGTATATTTTAAAACTTTTAAAAGTAAACTCAGTTAATAAATTAATAATTATTGTCTGAATAGATTAGAACTACCTTAAATGAGTACTACAGCATCAGGAACACAGGACTCAATAGAACAAAACCCAAGCTGTCAAGAATGCACATTTATTGTCAAGAATGCACAGTGGCGACTCAACTCACATGTTGGGAAACTGAGCATAAATGTCTACCAGTAAAATATACCTCATATCTCTATTTTTACTAAGGAATGAAAGAAATAACTATGCTTGGAATCTTATGGAGAAGATTAAAAAAAACATTTTTCTCCATGGCTTCATTATTTCCAGACATTTTACATCTCTAGTATTTCTATAAAAGTTTAATTACATAGTTTTTACAAATCATTTTGGGGGGAGTAAAAGCTGGGTAACAATATCAAAAAACTTTGTCTTAAATTCTAAAAGAAAATATTTCATAATCCAAAGCTGTTCAATTTTTCCAGATTTTCGGAAAATAACAAAAACGATCTTCGGGGAAAAAACAAGGTTTTTTCCTGTTTTTATGGGGGTGGGGGTGGGCCTTCACATCTCTAAGCCCAAGTAGCTACAATTTTAGAAGAGGTGTGTGTGTGTGAGAGAGAGAGAGAGAGAGAGAGAAGGAGAGAGAGGAATTTGGCTAGAAGTTGTGGAGAGTCAGGGACTTGTGGATGTCATTATGATCCCCTACCCTTTCCCCCATAGTTCAAGCACTGGATCAAGATGATCCCAAATAGATGGGATAGGTGTACTCTTGCTCAGGCAGTGTAGTGTGGACACCTAGAGAGACCTCAAGAGGCTGTTTGCTTCCTCATAGCCTACCTCAGCTCAAATTATAACCTCTCTTGATGGATAAGAGTAGCTTTGCTTCATCAGACCTATGCCAGGTGCTTTTGGGAGCTTTACCTGTTTGTCCCCAATAATTTTGTGCTGGCTTTGGTTTTAAGCAAATAAATGACTGTCACTTGTGTTTGGTATTCAGACATATACCGTGTAAGGGATGCATATTTGAACACTCCTTAAAATTGCCATGATTCTTTGGTGGGGGCATTAAATTGGTAGAAAAACCTACGTAGGTTTGTAGTATATCCCTAGGCAGGTCAACAGGGATATCAGAGATTATGTTGTTCCACTGAGTTGACAACCTGTCCTGGATGAAGTAGCACACACTCCTCCCTCTCCTGACACAGCAGGTATGCACTCCAGGTGGCCTCAGTGGTGAGGAGTATTTATGGACAGCTGCAGTTATTGCTGGACCAGGATAATCTGACAACAGTAGCCCATGCTCTGATAAGTTCTTGATTGGACTATTGTAATACTCTCTGTATGGGGCTTCCCTTGAAGATGGTCTGGAAGCTGCAGCTGATGCAGAATGTTGCTCATGTGTTGACAGGGGCAGTGAGATATGCGCATATCACACCAGTTTTGAAATCTCTGCACTGGCTGGCTGCCAGTGAGCTACCAGATGTAATTCAAGGAGTTGGAACTAATGTAGAAAATCCTATACAGCTCAGGACTCAGGTATGTGAAGAATCACCTTCCCCAATACTGACTATCCTGGGATTTAAAATTGACCAGGGAGACTTTTTTTGTGATGTCCTAGAGACATGTGTCCTGTGGAGCTACCACACATGGCAGGGACTTTTTAATGGCAGCAGTCTGACTATGGAACTCCTTTCTGGTACAGATTCAGCTTTTTCCCACACTGTTGTCAATTAGGTGCCAGTTCTCCTTTGTGCAGGCTTTGGGGGTGTACACAAGTGGTCAATTTGGTTTTTGACTGATCAATCGATTGATTGTGTTGATGGTTTTATTCTATTTTATTGTATATTTGTGATTTTAGAGTCATGATTTTAATGTTGTTCATGTTGTGTTCTGTGTTTTATAGCCACTGTGGGCTCTTTGTGAGGAAGGGGATATAAATTAAGGGCAGCGTACAACACTGCCTGTGTGCTAGTGGGGTCTACCACTAGCGCAGTTAGAACTAGCACTTCCTAATGGAACCCTAGAAATGAGCAGAAATGCTTGTTTCTGGAATGGCACAGGTTAGCAGACCTCACAGAAGGAAACAGTGCAAGTCAGTGGAGCTTACAGGAAGGAGCTCTGCTGACCTTTCTGTTCTGGAAATGAGTGTTCTGGCTAATTTCTGATTGTTTTGAGAACTGCTAGGTTCCTGTTGTGCTCATGTTGATCCCATGAGCGCAACAGAACTAGCTGAGGCACAATGGCAGTATTGGATACTGCCCCAAATAAATACCTAAATTCAATAAACAAAAAAGCTACAGTTTACAAAAAAAAAGTTAAAGCTATACAGTTTACAACCAAGTACCAAAAAGCAGAGAAATTCTTGTAGCATGTTATGGGGAACACAAAAATAATCTTCATCATTAATTTTTAAATTACCTTTACACATGAGAGTATTAGGTGCTGGCTCTGCCTTACATCACAATTTCCTTGCTTTTTGGTGCTTGGTTGAAAACTATAGCCTTAACTTTTGTTGCTGTTGTAAACCATAGCTTTTACATTTATTGAATTTCATGGGTTTGTGTAATGGAGGAATTGATCTGCAGATATTTTTCACTTGGCAATCAGACCACTCGCAGCCTAGACCTTTACACCATGTCAACTAATATAAAATCAAAGTGAAGGTTATGAGTTCAAACCCATTTTCAAATTAATAAATGGGCCCCAGAAGTTATGCTCTCTCTAATAATATACCAAGGCTGAAATCCTATGCCTGTGTACTTGGAAGTATGCCCCAATTTATTCAGTGGGACTTAGCTGAGGAGACACATATATGACTGCACTGTAAATAAAAAGGAAAGTCTTTTTTATGAGGAGAGTCTACCTCATATGCCAGGTTCCAAGCAGAATAACCCCCCTCCCACTGCCTGCGACATAGCTGTTTGGTGGGGTGGGGGCCTGAATCTTCTGGTAAATGGAGGACATTAACAACTATAGGCTGGTGGCTAACATCCCCTTCCTGGGAAAGGCACTTGAGCAGGTGGTTGCAGGACAACTCCAGGCACTCTTGAAGGAAACGGATTATCTAGATCCATTTCATTAAGGCTTCAAGCCTCGTTTTGGAATGGAAACTGCCTTGGTCACCCTGTAGGGTGACCTTTGCCAGGAGAGGGACAGGGGGAGTGCGACCTTGTTGATTCTCTTGGACCTCTCAGCGGCTTTCAATATCATTGATCATGGTATCATTCTGGATAGGTTGTCTTGGCTGGGAGCTGGAGGCACTGCACTGCCATGGTTCTGCTTGGATGGCCGATTCCAGAAAGTGGTGCTGGGGGATTATTGCTGTGTGCCTTGGCAAATATGCCATGGGGGTCCATGGGGCTCTGTTTTATCCCCCATGCTGTACGACACCTACATGAAACCGCTGGGGGAGGTCATTCGGAGGTGCAGGCTGTGGAGTCATCAATATGTGGATAACACTCAGCTCTACCTCTCTTTTTCATCAAATCCAGGTGAAGCAGTGGCTGTTCTGAATCAGTGCCTGGGCACGGTAATGGACTGGATGAGGGCCAATAAACTGAAACTCAATCCAGGCAAGATGGAAGTGCTGTTAGTGGGTGGTTCATCTGCCTGGCTAGGTGATGTTCAACCTGTTCTGGAGGGGGTTGCACTCTCCCTAAAGGATCAGGTTCATAGTTTGGGGGTGCTCTTGGACCCAGAACTGTCACTTGAGGCACAGGTGAACTCAGTGGCATGGAGCACTTTTTATCAGCTGATACACGACCTACACCCTTATCGGGACAGAGGTAGCCTAGCTACAGTTATCCATGCTTTGATAGCCTCTCGTCTGGATTACTGCAATGCATTATATGTGGGGCTGCCTTTGAAAATGGTCTGGAAACTTCAGCTGGTCCAAAATAGGGCAGTGAGATTTGTTAATGGGGGCTAGCCAAAGAGATCATATTATGCCAGTACTTTCCCAGCTGCACTGGCTGCTGGTCCCTTTCCAGGCCCAATTCAGAGTGCTGATTTTAACATTCAAAGCCCTAAACGGCTTGGGGCTAGGTTATCTGAAGGATCACCTCCTTCCATATGTACCTGCCCGGACCCTAATATCATCTTCAGGGGCCCTTTTCCGGGAACCCCTACCAGAAGAGGTAAGGCAGGTGGGTACCAGGAAAAAGGCATTTTCTGTTGTGGCACCCCGGTTGTGGAACAAACTCCCTAGAGAGGTTTGCCTAGCACCTACATTGTACTCTTTCCCGCATCAGGTGAAGAACTTTTAATTTTCCCAGGAATTTTTAGTATTTCAGCATTCCAGTTTTTCAGCTCTGCTGTCTTAAATATGCTATTGCGTTTTAAATATCTGCACTGCTGCTAGGTTTTACTCTGGTTGTATTTTTATTCTGTAGTTTTAATCTACTGTCTTATATATTGTATTTTCTGTTGTATTTTGTGGTTTTAATTTTGTGAAGCGCCCAGAGAGCTTTGGCTATTGGGCGGTATAACAATTAAACAAACAAACAAACAAATAGCTAGCAGCAAGGGCTGGGCAAATAATGCTCCTTTACTTTCTCCTCCACATTCTCAGTAATGTGAAACGGCTCCCACATTTGTCACATTTGAGGTTCAGGTGAAAATCTGCTGGTCTGTTCAGAAGCTGTGACTACAAAATAGTTACCACAGGTTTTTTTTTTCAAAGTCACTTTTGACAGAGGGAGGTGTTTTGCTTTGTTTTTGCTTTTTGTCTTTAAATTGCTTTCTCCCTAAAAGTTTCACCAGTCATCCTGAAATTTTCAGAGTTTGTAAAATGAATGCTTCTTTCTGGCACCCAAAAATTTCAGCAAGGTTGGTCAAACCATTTTGATTTTATAAGGGCTTGAATGACCCACCCTAACAATCATTTTACATGGTGGAATGCTCGGTTTATGGATTGGCCTTAACACAGCCATAACTGCTGTGATAGCTATAATAAACTTCTGTTCCAGGCAGTCCTCAAATTCTTAACTGTATCAAAGGACTGAGAAACCAGGATCACCCACAGCCATCCTTTCACCATACAGCTTCTCTCTTTCTCATCTAATATTACGGATCATATCTCTCAACTGAATGCCTGACAGTAATGAGGCTGCTGGTTTCTGCTGTAGACTGGCTGAATTATATAATTGGCGGGCCAATTCTGTATGCTCTTCTAATGCCAGAACTGTATCCATGTAATATAGTTATAATTCTGTACTCTCACAGCAGCAAGGACAAAAGCACAAAGAGTAGCAGTAGAAATAAAAGCTAGTCTAGTAACATTGACGGCCATACCCGCAATATACTTGGGAACTCCTCTCTATCTGGATAAAACATGTGGCTTTTTTTTACTCATGCACTGGTGACATCCATACTGGATTAGTGCAATGTTCTCTATGTGGAGCTGCTCTTAAATACATTTTGGAAACTTCAGTTAGTTCAAAATGTGGCTGCCAGGATATTCATAGGAGGAAGGAAGTCACATAACATGTGCTCTACACAATTACACTGGTAACCAGTTTGTTTTGGTGCTCAGTTTAAGGTTCTGATTTTCATTTTAAAGCTTTAAATTGTCTGGGGCTCTATTATATAAAGGACTGTTCTGCCCATATGAAGCTACGCAGGTTTAAAGATTTTCATCTGGGCCCTGCTCTCTGGACTTCTACTGAATCAGACTCATTGGGTGAGTACTGGAGACAGGGCCTTTTCTGCAGTAGCTCCCAGACTCTGTAACTCTCCCTAGAGAAATCCAGCAAGTTCCCTCTCTCTTACGTGTTTACAGATGCTTTGAAAATACTTTTATGTAGGGTGGGGGCTTTTAGTATTCGTTTTAATCTGGATGTTCTGGCATGATTTTTAAGACTTTTTACCTGTGCTTCTTAATTTTGTTATATTGCAATTTTATTGCTTTTTTAATTGAATATATGATGTTTCATTACATTTTTGTAAGCCACCTTATAAAAAAGCTGGGCTATAGATACATAAAATAAATTAAGGGAGCAATCCTGTGGCCGCTAGTCAGTGGCTAGATGGCCATAGAATAAGTCGGTTCCTGGAAACCAACCTCAGAGCCTGCGCTCCAAGGTCAGTTCCCTGAGAACCAACCTCTACCCCCTCCCATGCCACCTCGTAGGCAGCGCAGAATGGCCCCGTGCTCCGCACTCGGAAGAGGGGTGCAGAGCAGCAAGAACGGGGTGTTCCTGGGGACGTGTCAGGGCGGGGAAGTCTGAAATGCCGGTACGACACATCCTATGTGTCATGTGGCTGCTGCTTCCCGCGAAATCAGCTGCCTAGGCATAAATGCAGGGCGGCTGAATCCCCTCCAGGCTTCTCCTGCCCTGCATTGGATAGGCGGTCGCCTCCGAGTTCGGAGGTGGCCACCTATCCCGATAGGATTGCGCCTTAAAATAACATAAATCACAGGACTGGCAATGCCCTGTGATGAGGAGATCCTAATTCTAAATAGTGCAAACATATGTGTGTTTGTACAGAGTGCTTTACTTTGCATTATGCATTGAGAATAGTGGATAGACAGCAACAATGAATCCTGAGAGCCTTTATAGTTGTAAAGAAACTTATACTATAAGCCTGGAATGATAAACACCCATCATCTATTTATTATTCAGTGTTCTGAGAATCTTACTGCTCTGTCTAGATTTGAACATATATTCTATAGTCATCAATCTCATTTGGATACCTGTGCAGACATATGGCCTGCTTATACAAAACTTAATGTGTATATCTAAAATATGAATGTTGAATCTTTGTTAATGTTATTGTGAACTGACACTAAGTTTTGTTGGTTTATTTAGTTTTACTTTTATATTACAAATTAAAAGTCATTTAAAAAATATATGTAATATTTCGGGGTTACATATTTCTGAGTATTTTCTTAAGAACGAAATGAAAAGTACTGGTTAGTGGGGGGTGGGATAGAAGGAGAGCTGTAATAGGAAGAAGGCTTGTTCTCTGACCTTTTTCTTTTCTTTTCTTTCTTTGTTTTTACCAAGGAAGGTAAAAACAAAAAAACAATGACAAAGACCCCCCCCCCCCCCGAATTGTAAGGTAAAATTTTTCAAGGAGCAGTTATGAGGAGAATTTTTGTGAAGCTCTGGAGAAATTTTCTTTCAGGTAGTGGTCAAAAAGAAACTAAGGAGAGAGCTTTTGCTCTTACTCTGAGCCATGTAAGGGCATGTGATTTCCCTGCTCAGGGGCAGGGACTGTAGGCCCTTTTAAGACGTTTTCTGAAGTGCTGCTCTGCACAGGCACAGATCCTACATGTGTGACTACACAGAGATCACAAAGAAGCACCAAGAGTTCCAGGCATAAGAGGTAGCAAGGAAAAATGAAATGAATGCACCATCCATAGGTTTAGAGTTGCATTTTTGCGTATGCTGTACTGACATCACAAGTGCGGGATGTGGGACTTCGACACATTCTCCTCCCAGTCTCAATTCCTCTTTTCTTTTCAAGTCAGTTTTGACTTAATAATAATTAGAAATAAATTATCTGCCAAATCTTAGTTCTGTCTTGTATACACCCTAGTAACCACTTGCTCAAAAATTCTAGAGTATGTGATGACTTAAACTAGGATGTGTTTGATTATATCTCTTGGGTAAAACTCAGCAGTCCCAGTTATAGGCACTTGAGGTGGGGGCGGGGATGGGAAGTGCCAAAGGGGCTTGCTCATGGGAACTTTTGAGAAATCTCTCTCTGCTTTAGCTCCAGCTGTTACAATGGCTCCAGCCATTCCCTCATTTTTCTTCCTGCAGCTGTTGCCATTTTATCATCTCTTCAAATACCACATTTCCCATTAGTGCCTGTAGAGCCTCTTCTGCTCTAAAGGGAATGTTGCACGTAAATTATTGCTAGGGGACCTACACTAACAGAGGTGTTACTATCTCTGGATGCTAGGAAGCATGGTTCCGCAATATGACATGTGTGAAAAATGCAGTATGACATAACAGTGACCGTCCCCAAATGTTTCTATTTCTATGCAGAAGAAATGCTCCTTTTTCCTGTTGGACTATTTTAATACAGCTGCAAGCTGTTACATTTTTGGAGGGTGGGGCACATTCCTGTACACCACAAACCCTGCTATTGGTTTTAGTGCCAGCTGTGCAAGGGAGGACTTGTAGCACAAAGAAAAAGGGCCTGTGGTTTAATGGTAGAGTGCATGCTTTGTATGAGTAAGGAGGACCCTCGTTCAGTCCCAACAATTCTCATTTGAAAAATATTAGGTAGCATGGCTGACAAAAACCTCTCTGCCTAATGCCTTGGAGACTTGCTGTTAGGGCTGGCAATTACAGGTAGATGGACTAATTATCTGCTTTGGTATAAGGCACTGTGGGTTACACTTTAATATTCATGAAGGGAGGAACAGAGATTTCAGAAATTCATCCAAGAAAACTGTACCAGGCTGTGCTCTGGATAGCTGTGCTCACCTGATTCATCTGCTGTATCACTGGAGTCTAAGTCCTGGTGAATGCAAGATAATTTATCCTGGAAGTGCCTAATGGGCCTCAGACGGATGTGTAAATATGTCACAGTGGGCCTGAGATGGTTCTGCAGTGTCCTTAGGGCCAGCATGTTATAGGCCCTGGATGACCCTGAAAAAATACACCAACCCATTCTTCTGGAAATTCTCGTTTTGCTTATTATGTTCTTGTGGGCTTTTCTGATAGCTTCCATGTGTTTGGCCCCATTCAGCGGAAGCACGCTTTGAAGTTCTGAGACCACAATGGAGTCTCAGCAATGAAGAATGAAGTCTTTGGGGTTAGTATTAGAAAAGGTTCCTACTGCCTAGACGTAGCTGCTGGCCAAGCTGTAAGCTAGTTGTTATCAGTGACCTCCCAAGGATTTGACTATCTCACTACTATATTCTGCATCCTGTTAGAAGTGAAATCCAGTGGTGACTGATGCCGTTTGCATGTAATAATAAAAAAAATTGCAAAAGGGGACACAGACAGCATGTCTGCAAAACCGACTCACACTCACTGACCCATTTACACACACACACACACACACACACCCCTTCACACAGGCATCAGGCATTCTCAGTCTTTCAATCCCTTTCATGCATACTCACACATCCCATTTACAGATACACACACACACCATTCACACAGAAGACAGCCCACTCAGACCTCCCCAGCCCTGGATTTCCCCTGATGTCTTACTTGCAATCTCCTTCCTTCCACAAAGCATTCTGCTGCTGTTGTGCTATGGGCAGCCATGGAGGAATGCTGATGGGATGGACTGTGCAGGGAGAGGATATTTTAACTCTGCTTGGCTAGGGGTGCCTCAGCAGCCACCCATATCTTAAAAGCAAATTTTGGTTCCTGCAGTAGGGGTGTGTGCATAAGCAAAACTCACATTTCTCAAAGTTCTCCAAATTCCATTTCACAGCTCATTCCATCTCATGTCCATATCAGATTGTGATCTTTGTTTTTTTCTTTTTGCATGAAAATTTGTGTGTATTTTCATGTGTATTTTTCCAAATGTATTCATCAATTGTGCGCATCTTTGACATGTATGCATTCTTCTCCTATTGATTACAGTGTATTTGTGGTCATTTTTCAAAAATACATTTTTTTTCATGCACATTTTTCAAATGTACACATGCTGTTGAACACGTTTTTTGGTCCGTGAATCACATTGCAAGCTCGGAAATGTAGGGCTTTGGGATGTATCCAACAGTGTTATTCTGCAAACTCAAATAGCAATAGCAGAGCTCCACTTAATCTTTCCATTGCGCAAGGGGTTGCCCATCATGCTTGCACAAGTGGTGTGCAAGTGGAATGTGCAGCTGGTTGCACAATAGGTTGCGCAATGGATTGCACAAGACTTAGGCACAACTGATTGCACAATGTGTTGTGCAAGCATAATGCGCAACCACTTGCACAACTGTGCTTGCGCAAATGTAACTTTAGTTGGATTCTCCTCTTGTGCATAATTTGGAATTTAGTTTCTGCTAGCACAACATCATTTGAACGAACAGAATGACATAGTTAGATACTGCCCTTCAACTGCAGATTGCATTAAAGTCCATCTTCAGTCTGGAAAGGTGTGAACTGGGTAAATCTAGGGATGTGCAAATCAGCAGAACTTGAGCTCAATGGAGTTCTCTGAATTCCATCTCAAAGCTCATTCTGACTTGAATCCATATCAGATTGCGAGCTTTGGTTTTTTTCATATCAAAGTCTGTGCATATTTTTGTGCATATTTTTCCAAATATATGCATCACTTGTATGCATCTTTGAAGTGTACACATTCTTTCCCCATCAATTGAAGCATATTTGTGCACATTTTTCAGAAGTACACATGCTGTTGAACACAATTTTTTGGTTCTGCACTTACTTTTGAAAAAAACAGAAAAATGGTATAGCTACTAGCTACATCTTTGAAGTAACGTAGTTTAATCCTCATGGAATTGGGGGGGGCAGGTGGAATGCACACATGGGGGAAGCAGAAGAATCACACTACCTTTGTGAAGGAGGAACTGTACCACAAGAGTTCTGATCCCTTATCTTCTTTTCTGTGTGATGGGGATTGGGGCCCCTGCATTGACTTTCTTAAGAGAGAAATACAGTTGGAGGGCCCCAATCTCTGCTGTTATTTTCCATGTCGTGGAAAAGAACATGAAGGGATGAGACCTCACACTAGGGGTTTTCACAGATTCCACTGAATGTACATTCACACTGCATATACAATCGTTCAGATGGTTGTGAGAATCTAGCCCTATTCAGGCATTCAAAAATCATAAGCATACAGGGGAGATGGAGCACACACCCTCTACCCCTGAACTCTCTGTTGATGGCAGAGGTCTGAAGAGAATCTGTAACTACATTTGGTTGAACATGGTTACAGTACTCCATGTGATCAAGAACCCTGCAAACATCCCCAGCTCCCCTCCATGATTAACATTTCCGAACATCTGAATAGGGCTTTTATCTACATGTGTTTATACCTGATTTGTACACAGGCACTAGAACCATACAGGTACAAGAGCTTACTGGAGGGTGCATTTGGCCACCTTATTTCACCTGGGGCTCCTGATTTCAGGCTGTTTCATCCCCCCCCCCCATTCCAGGTAATATAAAGCTTGGGTCTGGTCAAAGGCACAAGGATGTGGTCCAAGCCGAAGGGCAAGAGCACAAGGGCTCTTGTCCTGTGGTAGGGATGTCGCGAGCGCAGTTCGAGGTTCGGGAATTCATCGAGCAACCCCCTCCTGCGACCCCCAAACTGTGCCCGCCAAGGCGCTGTCCTTGTTTGCCCCCTGCTTGTGCCCGCTTGCACTCCAAAGTATTCACCGCGAACCCATTCGGTGAGCGCTGCCATTTTCATGCCTTTGCTTTCTAAGAAAAACAGGAAGCTAAAAAAATGTGCATATTCAAATATGTGCAGTTTGGAGCTGGGAAAGCTAAATAAGCACAATATTAGAGGTATAATCCCTCTAATATTGCACTTATTTAGCTTTCCCAGCTCCAAACTGCGCGTATTTGAATATGCACATTTTTTTAACTTCCTTTTTTTCCTAGAAAGCAAAGGCATGAAAATGGCAGTGGTCACCGAATGGGTTCGTGCTGAGTGCTGGGGAATTCACCCAACTCATGGGTGGCTTGAGCACAGGTTCGGCGGGGGGGAGGGGGAAGCGAGCAGGGACGCTGCTTCGGCGAGTGCACAGAGAACCGAACTAGGGTGAGTTCTTACATCCCTATCCTGTGGCTCTCTGCTGAGGTGGGAAGCGAGCAGGAGGCATGTCACAAGACGCAGTGGCACACTGAAGGAGCTGGAATTGAGTATATGTGGTCCCCTGCTTCCAAAGAGCTGTCATTCTGCCAACAGTGCGCACATTCCCCTGTAGAGTAAATGTTTTTATGTGGGCTATTAGTTGTGGACTCTCCTGTATGAGAGCAAGGAGTGCCCGAGGGTGGGTATGGGGATGGCTTTCAGGCCATGTTCTGGTGAGAACTGAGTTTGGGGGGGATAGTGGCCAAGGTAAGAGCTTGGGTTTGCCTGTGAATGCACACCTTGGTGGGTCTTTAAAATTGCATCCTTGTGGTAGCCATAACTATTTTAAACTTAATTTTTAACATGTACCTGGGAAATTCACTAGACAGCCTGGGAAGGGATGGGGGTCCCCCCATAAGTGTGGTTTCAGTTAGGGGGAGGTATGGCATTAGGGGATTAACAGGCCAGTTGAGGAGAAGGCAGGGGGTTAGACACCTTATGCTTCTCCCCTCTTCTGGTTCTTCCCCCAACCCGATGGTTCCTGGCTGCCTTACCAGCTTGCCCTTGGGTCTGGGGGTGTTGCTGCTGAATGCCAGGTCAGTCTAAAACAAAACCTCCCTCATCCATCATTTAATTGTGGATAAGAGGGATGACCTGGGGTGCATTATTGAGACCTGGGTGGGGGAACCGAGAGGGGTTAGTTTCTCCTAGCTTTGCCTCCTGGGTATTCGGTGCAGCACCAACACCGACTTGAGGGTTGTGGAGGGGGGTTGCTGTGGTCAACAGAAATTCTATCTCCCTTATTAGGCTTCCTGTCCATTCGAGTGCCAATCTTGAGTGTTTGCATCTTATGTTGGGTACCCGGGACAGGAGGATGGTGATCTGAAAGTGGGGGAAATTAACATCCATCCCTTTGTCATGGTTAGATTCCTTCCTATTGAGATTTAGACTCTTGGCAGCCTTTCCCCTCTGTGTGTGTGGGGGGACTCATTAAAATTGCCCATCCTCAGAGGCGGATGGATTCTGATGGATTCCAGAGGGCTCTAGGGGACTTTCCTGCTGGTATGGCTGGTGGTCCTGTCGAAGCCCATGTCACTCGGGAATGCAGAGATAACTAGGGCAGTTGACATGATCACTCCCAAGTGCCCTCTCTCTCTGAGCAGAGCCCAACCAGCTCGTTGGTATACTCCTGAGCTGAAGGAAATGAAGCAAAAGGGAAGACAGAACACAGATGAAGGAAAACTCATGCCGAGTCCAACTGAACACAAGTTAGAGCTCATTATCAAGCCTACTCTGTAGCAATGAGGGTAGCAAAGAGGGAGTTCTTTTCCACCAGAATTGCATCTTCTCAGTGTAGTCCAGTGGAGCTTTTCCTAGTGTTCATGGCTTTTTGCTATCTGGGCCAGGGAGAGATGGTGGAAACCTCGGTAGCACACTGTGACATGTTTGCACAACACTTTGAAGATAAAGTCACTTGCATTTGTCATGACTTGGACACCACAATGCAGTTCCGTTAGTAGAGGTGTCCAGAGCACCCCATCTGGTTCAGTTTTCTTAGATGAGTTTCAGTTGTTGAGGCCCATGATGCAGACAAGGTGCTTGGCCAAGTTTGGTCGACCACCAATGTGCTTGACCCTTGCCCATCATGGCTTATTACATCTAATAGGGAGAGGATGTCCAGCTGGGTCCAGAAGGTTATCAACTCCTCCTTGAGGAAGGGAATGGTGCTGGCCAGTTTAAAGGAAGCAGTTATTAACATGGACCCAGAAGATATTAAGAACTATAGGCCAGTTGCTAATATCTCCTTCCTGGGCATTGTGCTTGAGCATTCAAGACTTTCATTCAAGACTCCAGGCATTCTTGAATGAAACTGATTATCTAGATCCATTTCAGTCAGGCTTCAGGCCTGGTTTTGGAATGGAAATAGCCTTGGCCACCCTGTGGTATGACCTTTGCCAGGAGAGAGACAGGGGGAGTGCAACTCTGTTGCAGCGGCTTTTGATACCATTGAATACTATCCAGTATTCTTCTGGATAGGCTATCTGGGCTTGGAGTTGGAGGTACTGCACTGCAGTGCTTCTGCTCCTACATGGATGGCCAATTCCAGAAGGTAGTGCTGGGGGATTATTGCTCTGTCCCTTTGCAGTTATGCCATGGGGTGCCACAGGGCTCTATTTTATCCCCCATGCTATTTAAGATCTACATGAAGCCACTGGGAGAGCTTATCCAGAGATATGGACTGAGGTGTCACCAATATGTGGATGACACTCAGCTCTATCCCTTCTTTTCATCAAACCCAAGTGAGGGAGTGGGCTTTCTGAACCAGTGCCTGGTTCAATGGACTGGATGAGGGCCAATAAAGTGAGGCTCAATCCAGACAAGACAGAGGTACTGTTAATGGGTGGTTCGTCTGCCCAGCTAAGTGACGTTCAACCTGTTCTAGAGGGACTTACACTTCCCCCTTAAAGATCAGATTTGTAGCTTCAGGGTGCTCTTGAATCTAGCAGTGTCACTAGAGGCACAGGTAGACTTGGTGGCACAGAGCACCTTTTATCTGCTTAGGCTGATACACCAACTACTGTACTTTTAAAGTTTTAAACTTTTATATTGTATTTTATTCTCTTGTATTTTATGGTTTTAATTGTTGTGATTAAAGCAGAGAGCTTCAACTATTGGGTGGTATAGAAATGTAATAAATAAATAAATAAGTGTGATATGCAGTTGAATGCTGTTACAGTCCTCATAGAATCATAGAATAGTAGGGCTGGAAGGGGCCTACAAGGCCATCGAGTCCAACCCCCTGCTCAATGCAGGAATCCAAGTCAGAGCATTGCTGACAGATGGCTGTCCAGCCTTGTCCTGAATGCCTCCAGTGTGGGAGAGCCCACCACCTCCCTAGGTAATTGGTTCCACTGTCGTATTGCTCTAACAGTCAGGAAGTTTTTCCTGATGTTCAGCCGGAATCTGGCTTCCTGTAACTTGAGCCCATTATTCCGTGTCCTCCACTCTGGGATGATCGAGAAGAGATCCTGGCCTTCTTCTCTGTGACAACCTTTCAAGTACTTGAAGAGTGCTATCATCTCTCCCCTCAGTCCTCTCTTCTCAAGGCTAAACATACCCAGTTCTTTCAGTCTCTCTTCATAGAGAATCCTATCCTCCATAGGATATCCTCCTATCCTCCATAGGATCAGGAATCTAAGATTATCAATCCTGTGGGGGATTGCAACCACATTCAGCTGAACATGCAGGAAGGGGGTGGTAGGTGATCAGCTCAGGAGGGCTGTGGGGCAGTCATCAGCTGTCAAGATTGCCCCTGTTGCCTTCTGAATCCTCCAATAGCCAGAATCAACACTCAGACAAAAGGGCTGCTTTCCAAGGCTTTAATCCCATTCAACCTAATGAAACTTACAGATGCTAATTGCCTGAGATTCAGAGGAAATACAAAGGAACAGCCTACCAGCGGTTTCTAGAGTTAAGACATCAGTTGGTCTCCATTTGGGGAAAAATGCGGCAGCTCTCTGAACTTAAGAAGTAGGAGGGGAAGGTGTCCCCCTCTCCTGTGGGGCCTCGGGGCACAGCTGTTGATGTCGAGCCAATCGGGTTGAGCACCTGAGCTCGGCTCCTGCAACCTCTCGCTTGTGCCTGCACCTTGCGTCTAAAAGCTCAAGTTGTCCCTCCCTTTCCATGCCAGGGTCACTGTCGCTCCCAGGAATGTGAGCAGGGGGGGTCTCCCCCTCCAGCTGTGCCTCTGAAACCTGAGAGAGTTCCTCTCCCACGGATTGTGTCTCCTCCTCAGAATCAGAGCTGCTTTGGGACTCTATGGGCTCAGATCCAATCCTGACATCAGCTCAGCTGAGGTTATATGGTCACCAATGGTGGGAAGACTATGTTAAAGGAAGTACAGGAGGCTTGTGAGCATCAGCTGCATTACTCACAAACTCCACTTTATAATATGTGATGCTCTGGGTTTGAGGGCGGGGGGGACAGGACCTGGCATCCCAATGTGCCACCATCTGCACCCTCACTGATGTGTGTCCAAAGGTCTCAGGCTACTTCCACCACAGTGTCAAGGGCAGTTGGACCCTGCAGGAAAAACAGGCTGAATTTGGGCTCCTTACGCATCATATGAATCAGGATGTAGGGATGAGGTGGAAGCTGACATTCCTTATGCTGGAGCGGAGCAGAGCAGAATGGTGCATGAGGTGGAAAGGCTAAGGGATCTTGGGTTCAGGGGCCACTGTTGAGGCATCAGTGGTGTCACCTTGCAGTTGGTGGTGGTCCTAAAGCTCTTTCTGGATGCCACTGAAATACTCAGCTCCAACAATGTCCCCTTTTCTCAGGTGGTTCTCATAGCCAGTCATGGAGGTTAACAAATGGGCAAGTTACTAAATGCTGGAGATTCCAGGGGAGGGCATGCATATTGGCCACTATGTGTGACCGTAGAGTGTGGGGCACCTTTTGCAGCCCCAACAGCAGCATGAGGTGGCAGGCTCTGTTGGTGAAGGGTGAAGTACTCCCCAGAAAATAGGGAAAGGGCAACAAGGGAGAAGGAAGAGGGGCCCATTCACTCTCACAGCAGCAGCAGCAGCAGCAGCTCCATCCAGAACAACTAACTCAACTTCTACTGCTTAGCATGGTACTTCCACTTACCTTCAGGAGGACCATTCTTGCCTGGGAAGGGTGTTGCTGCTTTCTTACAGCGACCTGCCTTCCCACCTGCCCCTGTCTCAGTCTGCCTGCCTGCCTGCCTGCCTCCACCACCACCACCTGCCTTCTTTCTTTGCCAGCCTGCAAGACACCACCGGCGCCACCAGCACCTGTTGCCTCTTCTGTTCCCAGCAAGCTGTTCTCTTGTTGCAGAGGAGACACTCTAGCTAGAACTCCCAGCACACCTTCTGCCACTTACCACTGTGATCCTACTCACAGTGATCCCACATGCCCACCTGGCACAGATGCTACTTTTACTGATAGATAGGTGCTTGCTGGCCTCTCTGCCTCTCTCTGCATGCCTGCCTCCACCCTGACCCCTTGCTCTGCCTGCCAGCCACTGCCATGACTGCCTGTCTGCTCCACCATCTGTTCACTGAGCTGCTTGCTCAGTGCAGGCACCCTGCAGCCTGAGCTGATTTTTCACTTTTTGCTGCCCAAGCACAAGGATCTCACTTGCTGTGACAGAGATCATGTCTGCCTGGTGAGGGTGGTGCTTAGCTCTACAGAGCTACCCACCTTCCTCTGTCTCTGACTGCCTCCTTCCTCCAATCCTAGCACCTGCCTGCCTTTGGAGTGCTGCACATTCCATTGTTCTTCTCAATGCTGCTCTCTGCTATCACTGTTTCCACATTGCCTTTGCCTGGCACCTGGCTCAAGCACATCAGTATTAGTAAACCAGCAAGGTTTGTGCAGATCCTGGCTCACATAACCAACCAAGCAGTTAAACTTGTTAATTCTCTCCTTGCAAGATTAGTGTTGCTCCCTGGACTATAGACAGAGCATGACAGTTACCACCAGTGTAGATGGGTGGGCTAAGGATGGACTACCAGGCCTCACTATGAAAAAAAGCTGTATACTGGGTTTCAGGTATCATAGTCCCTGCATCTATTCATCTGCAACTCTGCAAGTTTCTTGCCTGGAGACACCTCTATGACATGTACCATTTTCATATAAATTGCACAAAAAAACCTGAGGGGGAGGGAGAGGGAAGGGGGAACAAATCAATCCCCCCCCCACTTGAGGACTCTCCTTCCACATGAATCACTGCAGCTATCCTTCTGAAACTTTACAGGTTTCTTACTTACAGACAGCTCTATAGTGTCTGTCATTTTCAGAACAATGGTCCACAAGGAACATAGAGGGATAAGTGTGTCCTCTTTCAGAGACCCGCAATATGTCAGTGCATTAAAAAGAACCATGTAGTTTGATTCCCTCAAAAGAGACAATTTCCCCTGCAATTTTCACCCAGGTCTGCCAAGATATAAAACAAGGGGGAACTACAGCAGCAAAGGGAAGACCAGAAGCTTGAAGAGCAACAGCAAGATGAGGCAGTGGGAAATGCTGAGGTGAAGAAAAATGGAGTAGAGGATACTCCTTGGAAAAGGGTGACAGGAGAAGAAGAACTAGACGCCACTCTGCACCAGTGGAAGCAGTGGAGCTGTGGAACCGATTCCAGGTACTTGCGGATGAGACTGGAGGACAGCCTGCAGAGGAAGAATCACAGGGGAACCTGCATGAGAGTGAGCAAGAGGCTGAAGGTCAGTCAAACAAAGGCGATGAAACCCAGGCCTACAAGAAGAAGAAGAGAAGAGTGGTAGTAGTGGGAGACTCCTTGCTGCATGGGATCGAGACCCAAGTATGTCGCGAAGACCCGTGGACTCACCAGGTACGTTGTCTCCCGGGAGGACAGATTAGAGACGTGACTGAAAGGTTGCCTGCACTCATAAAGCCCACTGACAGGTATCCCTTTCTTCTCATCCATGTGGGAACAAATGATACCGCCAAGCGGAGCTACGAAGAGATCACGTCAGACTTTGAAGCTTTGGGAAGGAAACTCAAGAACTTTGGGGCCCAGATAGTTTTCTCATCCATCCTTCCAGTAGTTAGAAGAGGGACAGAAAGGGAACGAAAAATACTCCGGGTGAATGACTGGCTATGAAGGTGGTGCCGACGAGAGAGATTTGGATTTTGGGACCACGGGCTATACTTCCTGGAAGATGGGCTGTTGGCAAGGGACGGGTTGCACCTCACAAAGGCTTGGAAGAATGTGTTTAGCCACAGCATGAAGAACTTCATCAGGAGGGCTTTAAACTGAATCCTATGGGAAGGGAGATGTAATGTTGGGGGTAACAATGGACGTAGGCGCATGCACTGCAACGGAGAGAACAGCTCTGATAGCGCCCAATAATAGTCTTCAGACACATGTAGGAAGAAAGCCAGACTATGAAGCACATGGTCTTCGATGTCTATATACTAATGCCCAGAGTATGGGAAACAAACAGAACGAACTTGAACTCTTAATACAAGAGGGAAATTATGACCTGATAGGTATAACTGAGACTTAGTGAGATGACTCTCATGACTGGAATACAGCAATTGAAGGATATAACTTGTTCAAAAAGAACAGGAGGAACAGAAAGGGAGGTGGGGTTGCACTGTATGTGAAAAATACATATCTCTGCACAGAAATACAGGAGGAGGAGCTTGGTAGCCCCATCGAGAGCATCTGGGTTGAAATAAATGGAGCAAAGAATAAAAGGAACCTGGTGGTCGGAGTCTACTACTGGCCACTCAATCAAGGAGAAGACAAGGATGAAACTTTTGAAAAGCAAATAGCCAGTGTTTTAAGGAAGCATGATGTAGTAGTAATGGGGGACTTCAATTTCCCCGATATTTCTTGGGAGACAAATTCTGCAAAACATGGCCCCTCCAGGAAATCCTTGACTTGTGTGGCAGATAACTTCCTCCTACAGAAAGTAGAGGAAGGAACTAGAGGATCGGCTAACCTTGACTTGATCCTAACCAACAGAGATGACTTAGTGGATAAAGTAGCAGTTACAGGAACTCTGGGGGAAAGCGACCATGTTGCACTTGAGTTGTTGGTTCTAAGGGAAGCAAAAGCTGAGTGTAGTCAAATGCGTACCCTGGATTTTAGGAAAGCTGATTTCAATAAACTCAGAACAATGATCAGTAAGGTCCCATGGCAAGCGACGGTAATGAGAAAAGGAGTCCAAGATGGGTGGGAGCTTTTAAAAAAGGAAATTCTCAAGGCACAATCACAAACAAAGTACAAGCTCAAGGGCAATCAAGCTGATTGCAGCTTGAGATCGATAGGCATATTGTCAAGGAACAACTAATTACTATGAATGAGTTAAAATCTCCAGGGCCAGATGAACTGCACTCTCCCTAGAGTAATAAAGGAACTGGCAGAAGAACTCTCAGAGCCACTGTCTATTATCTTTGAGAAATCATGGAGTACGGGTGAAGTGCCAGATGACTGGAGGAGAGCTAATGTTGTCCCTATCTTCAAAAAGGGTAAAAAGGTGGAACCTGGGAACTACAGACCAGTCAGTAGTGGGAGCAGAGTATAAAGCAATCCATCTGTAAGCACCCTGAAAACAATACAGTGATGACTCGAAGCCAACATGGATTTGTCAAGAACAAATCCTGCCAGACGAATCTGATCTCATTTTTTGATCAAGTGACTTCCCTTGTGGACTGTGGGAATGCTGTGGACATAATATACCTCGACTTCAGCAAAGCTTTCAACAACGTGCCACATGATCTCCTGATGAGCAAACTAGCTTAAAGTGGGCTAGATGAAACAACAATCAGGTGGATCCACAGTTGGCTACAGAATCGGACTCCAAGAGTGCTGATCAATGGGATCTTCTCAAACTGGGGAGAGGGAACGAGGGGGGTACCGCCGGGCTCAGTCCTGGGCCCAGTGCTCTTCAACATTTGTATTAATGACTTGGAGGAGGAGGTGCAGGGAATGCTGATCAAATTTGCAGATGACACAAAATTGGGCGGGATAGCTAATACTTTGGAAGATAGAAACAGAATTCAAAGTGATCTGGATAGACTGGAGTGCTGGGCTGAAAACAACAGAATGAAATGTAATAGGGATAAATGCCAGGTTCCTCACCTAGGAAAAAGAAACCAAATGCATCGTTACAAGATGGGGGAGATGTGGCTCAACAACACTACAAGCAAGAAGGATCTTGGAATTGTTGTCTATCACAAGCTGAATATGAGCCAACCATGTGATGTGGCTGCAAAAAAGGCCAATGCTATTTTGGGCTGCATTAAGAGAAGTATAGCTTTCAAATCCCGTGAAGTACCCATTCCCCTCTACTCAGTACTGGTTAGGCCTCATCTGGAGTACTGTGTCCAGTTCTGGGCACCACATTTTAAGAATGATGCAGACAAACTGGAGAGGGTTCAGAGGAGGGCAGCAAAGATGATCAGGAGACTGGAAACAAAGCCCTATGAAGAGAGACTGAAAGAACTGGGCATGTTTAGCCTTGAGAAGAGAAGACTGAGGGGAGAGATGATAGCACTCTTCAAGTACTTGAAAGGTTTTCACAGAGAGGAAGACCAGGATCTCTTCTCGATCATCCCAGAATGCAGGATGTGGAATAATGGGCTCAAGTTACAGGAAGCCAGATTCTGGCTGAACATTAGGAAAAACTTCCTGACTGTTAGAGCAATACGACAATGGAACCAATGACCTAGGGAGGTGGTGGGCTCTCCCACACTGGAGGCATTCAAGACGAGGCTGGACAGCCATCTGTCAGGGATGCTCTGACTTGGATTCCTGCATTGATCAGGGGGTTGGACTTGATGGTCTTGTAGGCCCCTTCCAACCCTACTATTCTATGATTCGATGATTCTATGTGCAAGGTAAAGCATAAGAAACCTGAACCCAACCCATGAGAATTTCTCTAGAAATTTCTTCTCCTTAGAATTTCTTTTTGAAAGCAATTTCTTTTTCTATCAAATTAAATGAGAATAGTCAAAAATATGGAAGAAATTTTCAGCACTAGTCTTTCTCCTAATAAAACTACAATTTTTAGGCTGAGTTGTGAGGTCCTGTATTTTTTTTCCTTCCAAAAAACCTTACAGTGTCTCAACCAAAGTTCCTAACTGGCCTGCCCCGTGATTCTCTTATATTAGCAAACATGCTAGTTTGCCAGATCTACCCAACAGGAAGCAGGCTGTTCTCCAAAGGGTATTGACAACAATGCAGAGACAAGAAGTTCCCTAAGGACCAGACTGATTCCCCCACTCATCAGTTCTTGAGAGGCTTAGTCCCTGAATATGGAAGAAGGTTCAGATGCCTGTTAGATACATCGGTCCTGAGCAAGCATGATAATAAGGCTATGGATGCACATCCTTCAGTTGTGGTTTTCAGGGTGTTTTCACTGGCTCATCATCACTGGCTCATCATTCTCAGTGATAGCTCCGTCTTTATGACCTTCAGTCTCTTCTGTGGAGTTGAAGTCACAACCGTACAATGTAAAGAATGTCATAAAAACATTAGAGTGTGCTATATTAGACCAAAGGCCTAAGAAGTTTGACATTCTGTTCCCTCAATGGCCAGCCAGATGCCTATGGGAAACCCACCGCAGGACACGAACTTGCTAGCACCCTCCTGCTTGGGTTCCCCAGAAGCATACTGT
Source organism: Heloderma suspectum (assembly GCF_057233095.1). Lineage (NCBI taxonomy): Eukaryota > Metazoa > Chordata > Lepidosauria > Squamata > Helodermatidae > Heloderma > Heloderma suspectum. The sequence continues at coordinate 124,387,666 of NC_139462.1, read as the reverse complement.
AGCAGCCATATCGGGGGTCAGACTAAGTAGCCTCATGCAGTCTCATGCTTCATGTTCTTGCTGAGCTCTTTCTCCCTTGAATATATTGTTGTAAGCTGATGAGACACAGGAATTCCTTATCTTGTCAAAGGTCATACAATTGTATATCTTGTTCTCTGCTGTTCTCTTCTGTTCTCTGCTTATCATGGCTACCCTATAACCCAGTTCTTGTATTATAAACAATGGTGCTGAGAAAAGAAATGTTGAGGACTGCAACCCCACGCGGGAGGGAGAGGAGGAGCCGTTTCATATGTGTCACAATGTCTATAAAAACAATGTGCTAATGTAAATCGAGGCTTCTGGCTCTTTGGAAATGATTCCAGCCTTAAGCCTGCGCGTTAAATAAAGAATCTCTTTTTCCTTCACTCTGTGGTCTCTCTGACTCTGGGTTCTGCAACATAAATGGTGCCGTGACTCGGATGTGGCAGGCTCTGAGCCAGACAGGTGGCATTTGCCTGCTCTTGACCGCCGCACTGGGAAGACGAGCTCGGCGCATGCCTCCCTTTCTTGGCGCCACCGACCTTTTTGTCGAGTGAATGGGAGAAAGCCTGCACCGGGATCACCCAAACGGCAGCGAGCAGCAAGAGAACCTTGGGAAGCAGAGGAAGGAACTTGAGCCCTGCCTGTATCGCAGCTGCAATTGAGTTGAAATCCACATTGGAAGCCTTCAGGAGAAAGGCAAGTATATGGGAAAAAGAGGGCCCCGCCTTTAGGGAGAAAGGCCACTGGGCAGAAAAAAAGAGGGCCCCGCCTTATGAAGAAGGTCAGTGTTGGTGGTATACGTATACAAAAGAACCTACTCCTTGCGTGTAGAAGGGGGGCCTGATCACACCCCCGAGTGGGCGCCAGTACTCAGCACGCCAGTACTCAGTAGGAAGCTGAGGAAGCTGGGGAAGCCGCTTTCCGCTCTGGTAAAAAGTGGGAAAAGTGGGTGGCAGGGACATATGGATGCAGTGGAGAGATTGATGATTGTGTGAGTGGCTACTGCGGTTTCTGACGCATACCGTTGACCGTCCGGGTGCCCAGGCCAGTAGCAAAGTGCGTGGTGTGTAAAATCCTCTTGTGTCGGCCAGTGAGACCCCTTACTCACTGACCAATTCCCATTCCCTAATTGTGTCTGTCTTCAATTTAGGAGGGAGGCTATGGGTGGTGGGGGAAGCAAACCTTGCACGCCCTTGAGATGTATGTCAAACAAAGAAGGAAAAAGGTTTTTTTTTAAAAGATTCAGAATAGAGAGAGAAAACAGCAAAAAGCTCAAGGTCAAGCTGAGAAAAAAAGAACAAGATCTGAGGCTGTTAATTAGAGAAATGTTGCAGGACAGTCTGGCTTTTAACAAAGCGTGGGAGCGTGAGAGTGTAAGGCCGAAGAAGTAGCTGTTAGCCTAGCGCGGCGAGAGAGGGGGGGCAGGAAAATTGCCCACAACGTTCTGAGTTGTGCAACATCATCACCTCGCCTAATTAGGATGAAATCCCTAAGAAATGGAAACTGAAAATGAAGACCCAGAAGATGAAGGCAAAATAGAAAATAAAGGTGAAGAATCAGCCCCAGAGAACAGGCTAGACCCCTCTTCGAATGAAAAGTGTGCCATAAGACTGTCCCAAAGCAGAATGAAGCGGAGAGACCACGTTGAAGATCTCTGTCAAGGTAACCGTGTTTAGCTTTGAACTGTGTTAGAATTGCATAGAGCCTGTAGCTACTGAGCATCGGCTATATGATTTCTGAAGAGCGTAACCATTAAGCTTTTGCCGTGGGATTCCCTGCAATGAAGAAATCTCACTGATTTAAGTGTCCAGTGTTACACTGCCTAAGTGTGTGTGCTAAAGAGACCGAGAAACCAGACAGCATGTTCCTGGCCAAGCCAAAATCACGCTACTACCATGCTCCTGAAAGCTGCAATAAACGGTGTAAGCTGGGAGACCCAACCTGATTGAGAAGAAAAGAAGATATTGGAGCAACTGTCTTAAAAAAAAATGAGATCTGTGTAGCTGGCTGGCTGACGCTGTCAGTGATGTTACAACCTTAAATTAAGACTGTTTTCCTGTTTGAGACCCCAGCGAAGAAAGCTGACCTGAGTTTTTTGTTGCCCGTGCCAAAGCAAAGATTTGGCTGCCCTGTACCTCATCGCGTCCTGTTTTAAGCTTGGGATTTACAAATACAAACAAACTGAGAAGCTTGCCTTTGAAGTCCTGCAAATCACCCCACCGCCTCCCCGAAGATTAATGGCTGCCTGAAAAATGCAAGTATAAGGCGATGCCCATCACCCCCCAGCGTCCTGAGTTTCGGCACTCAGTGTTTCAGTGCTTTCGTGTACCAGGTTAAAAGAAAAAAAAAGAGTAAGTTTTTAAAATGTCTGTGAGAGAACCTGACAAAAGTAAAATAAAATTTACAGAGGAGTTGCCCAAGTTAAAGTGTCACGGCTAGAGAGCTGAGCTGTGCCACTCTGTTTAGACAGAGGCCTTGCTAAAAAGTTAAAGGCCCTTGTCTGTCAGAAGGGGTGTAGGGCCACATTTCCCCTTTTTAAACTGACGCAGAAGTGGAGAGCCTTTGCTGGAAAAATCGCATCTTCATTGCCCAGAGCCTTCTCTGTTTGCCTCCATCAATGTCTGGGCTTTTTAGAGACACTCTGCACATGAACTAAAATTTTAAATTGTCAAAGACTTGCCATGGACGGTGCTGTGAAGCTTTGGATAAACTTGAACTCTCATCTCTGTAGACCGTGTGTCTATGTTTGTAGTCAGCTCAGTGTACAGCGGGCTGAGTTTGATCTATGACTTTTAGATTTCCTTCTGCCAGAACTCATGCAGCATAGAGTTGCCGAGGCAAAAATGGTGACCTAGAACTCTTTGCGTATGTGGGTATGCCCATCCCTTAATTTTAATGGGCCCTGAGCTTTCAGCCAGAAGAGCAGTATAATTGCTGGATCTGCTCCATCATGCCTTACCGTGCTAAAAGTGCTTTCCATTCATTGTGTTAAATTGCAGAAAAAGTTTGTTGTGTATATTTTATGATTTCTTAGATATCATAAAATATATGTGATATTTGCAGATTAGTGTTAGTTGCAACTCCAAATAATACTAAGTGTGGTTCCCGATGGATGACAAGGGGAAAAGACAAAAGCAAGTAGAAAAGAAGAAAATAGAGAAAGTAGAAGACAGATAGAGAAGGGAGAAAAAAGAAAAGGCAAGAGGCATAGAAAAAAAAATTTATAAAAAAGAAGCGTGGCCATAGTTGCCCCCAGGGTAAATTAAAAGTAGCTGATTGTGCCTAGAGCTTATTACCTGGGGTAAAGTAGCCACAATAATGTAATAGTTCTTTAAGATGAAAAAATTGTAACTAGAAGGAGAAGAAGAGCGTATCCCAAATGTGTGTCATTGGGACTAGTGTAAGGCAGAAAGGTTTAAGTAAGTGAGTTTAACTTGAAAAAGACAAATAAAGAGACAAGGCTGGTGCATGGAGCAGAAAGTTTTATGTAAAAAGTTTGAAACATGATCTGCAATACAGACAGATCAGCAAAGAAAAAGTAAGCAAAAGAAAGAGAAAAAAATTGTCTTCCCATACTAATGAATAAAAGTGTTATCAAGCACTTTGGGAAGCGAAGTTGTTTACAGGAAGCTGTGCCTGAGAACCAAACACTTCTAGCCTATGCTGAAAATGCTTGCTAGTGTTGTGCTGCCTCATGGGTAACATGTATGGTATAAAACCCATTTAGCCCAATAGCTCGTGGTTCAGAGAAGCTGTCTGATCCAACCATTAAGTACACCTGTGTGCTGTAAGTTACCCAATAAAGTCTCCTTGTAAGTAACCCCCCCCCCCCCGGAATCCCAAAACACAAGCGGGGCTGGAGCGCCTCACCCAGTATCAAACCCTGCTGTTAGAAGCCATGAAAGCAGGTATGAAGAAGTCAATTAATATGACCAAAGTGTCTAAAGTAATGCAAGGTGCCACCGAGGCCCCAGAGCGTACTTGGAGCGTCTTTCAGATAACTATCGCCAGTACACCCCCCTCGACCCAGAGGCCCAAGAAGACGTAAACGAAAAAAGAAAAGAAGACCTGGCAGAGGCAGAAGATTCTTAAAAAAGAACCAGTGTGCCCAGTGTTGACAAGATGGACATTAGTGGCATGAATGCCCAAATAAAATAAATCAAATACTCAAAGGAGAAAACCAAAGGGGCCAGAATAGGTGAAGAGGGAGACAGCTTGAGAGGGGCCGTGACATTGATTGTGAGGGGCCGTGACATTAACTTCATAATTGACACTGGAGCAGCATCAAAAGCAAGCAAACATTAGCCTTAAACAAGAAGTCCAAATACTGAGCGAAGTTCTTCAAGCCCAGCATCGTCGCTTTGTCTTAAAAAATAAGCCATTCCCATCACAGAAGTTCATCCTTTCCAACCAAGAGTTAAAGTATGAGTTAAAGAGGGAAAAATAACCCTTTGACTCCCAGATGGAGAGGACTGAAAACTGTCATACTTTCCACCCCCACAGCTATGAAAGTAGCTGGAGTTAAACCCTGGATACATTGGACACGAGTCAAGAAAGCGAGAGGGGGAGAGTAGACTGTAAACAGAAATCCTGAAAATCCTTTAAAAATCATTCTGAAAAAGCAGTAAGAAGACTCAGGCTAGACCTTACTGTAGACACACCGGGAGACTGTCCCCCTGCGTACGGTCAGACCTGCAACTGGAGAATTGAAGAAGGGGATTAGACCCTACTGCAGCTTGCCAGGTGAATAGCTGCCCAGCGTACGGTCAGATCCCAAAGAAAATCAAACATGCGTGTTGTAGTGTTAGTAGTGTTGCATTGTGTCTCCTTAATAAGGTGCAAAAAGGGGGGCCAGCCCCTGAAAGGGAAAGTTTGTCCCAGCGATTTGCTGATAATTACTGGCTTCACCTGGCTAACATCACGAGAGTAAAACATTTTTGTTTGCCAAGAGGTATACCTGCAAACAGGCTTATTAGCTCTTGCCTAATACCTGTCTGTAGACACCCTGGGAAAATTCAAAAAGATACCATATTAAGAGTTTATGGTGTAAGTTTAACTTATTCCCAAAATGCTAATTGGGGCGTGGTTGCAAAGATCCTACCTCCTACAGAGTTCACTCTACGCACCCCCATCGTTGCTGAGACAAATGCTACATGTGCACGAATGCTTAATTGTCAAAAATTTTCCAGAAAATATAAAGCTATCCCTGGCCCCCTTCCTCTGTAATAAAATTCAAAACATATCTTTTAATGATGCCCACATACTTTTGCCTCATAGATGGTTTTAGACATGTAGTTCCCGCACTTGGTCATTCATTCCTGCCAACTTGTCTAATAACCACCCATGTTGCCTCAGCCGCCAATTGAACTGGTGCCAATTCTTTTCCTGTGGCCCGAGAAAATCCGTCGACGGCAGCCTCGAGCACTCCAACTAACTAAAATTGTAATAGTCATGTGCAGTTATATTCTGACTCAGAAAAATTGGCCTTAGCAATGTCACTGGTTGGGGTTCCAGGTTTAGCCTTGGCTGATGGTCTGGAGATCAACCGGTTAGCTTGCAGCTTAGCCAAAAGCATAAATGCCACCTCACGAGCATCGTCATTGTTAAATAAAGAGTTGCGTGATCTAAGAGGTGCAGTTCTAGAAAATAGAGCTGGTATAGATTACCTCTTCCTTCTTCATCATTTAAGTTGTGAGACACACCAAAAGCTCTGTTGTTTTAACTTAACTGATAATGGCAAAGCTGTAGATGAACAGATCAACAAGCTGCACAATATAGTAGCTAACAAAACAATAAGACAAAACAATTAGCTCAATTAGTTAACCCCTTGGCTTCCAGATCTTAGCTGGCTTAAAGCATTGTTCATCCTAATTCTACCAGTGTTGTTCATAAAAGTTCTGTTATGTCTCTGCGTTCCTTGTCTTATGCGCTGTTTAACCAATCTGGTTTATGTCTCAGCTAGTAAAACTGCTGCCCTCTACGCTCTAATAGCCCAACAAGAGGCTAAATAATATGTATGTCACAAAAAGCTTTGTATGGTTATCAGAAATGCTATAATTGTAATGAAATTATGCGTTTAAGGAGGGAATGTAGCAGCCATATCGGGGGTCAGACTAAGTAGCCTCATGCAGTCTCATGCTTCATGTTCTTGCTGAGCTCTTTCTCCCTTGAATATATTGTTGTAAGCTGATGAGACACAGGAATTCCTTATCTTGTCAAAGGTCATACAATTGTATATCTTGTTCTCTGCTGTTCTCTTCTGTTCTCTGCTTATCATGGCTACCCTATAACCCAGTTCTTGTATTATAAACAATGGTGCTGAGAAAAGAAATGTTGAGGACTGCAACCCCACGCGGGAGGGAGAGGAGGAGCCGTTTCATATGTGTCACAATGTCTATAAAAACAATGTGCTAATGTAAATCGAGGCTTCTGGCTCTTTGGAAATGATTCCAGCCTTAAGCCCGCGCGTTAAATAAAGAATCTCTTTTTCCTTCACTCTGTGGTCTCTCTGACTCTGGGTTCTGCAACAATACTTCCTCTGATACTGGAGGGAATATATAGCCAGCATGACTAGTAGCCATTGATAGCCTTATCCTCCATGAATTTGTCTAATTGTCATGATCCAGAAGCCTGACCCCTCATCCTGAGAGGGTGTCATGAGGTTCCCACCTCCTTGGGACCTAGTTCCCAGGAAGGCCCCAGGGACCAGCTCCCTTGTGTTCAGAGGAGGTCATGTTGCAGTCCTCAGATCCTGATGATGACTCCATTCATTAGTATATCATTATGCCACATCTACTTCCGTGCCATCGCAGGCCAAGACAGCTGAAACAGACCAGGCCTCTTTAAGGGAGAAGGCTTCAGTCAATAGGAAAGCAGGGTTAACCCATGTAAAGGAAGCCAAAACCATACTTAAGGCTCAGTCACAATCTGCTGCTTATTTGGAGCAATATATAGGCCAGTCCCAGACTCTCTCAGAGCTCTCTGTGGTGCCTCTATTTCCTGTCTGTCTGTGAAACCTGACTCCTGCTTGGTTGGAATCCTCTGAACCTGACTTGCCCCAAGTCCTTGCTATGAACTGGACCTCATAGTGCTCAGCAGTGCTAGGCCTCATTGCAACAGACCTCACTAGCTGAAACAACACTAATCCCCTTTAAAAACTGCCCAAGCTAGTGGTCATCGTTACATCCTGTGATAGTGAACTCCTCATTCTAACTATGCACTCTTTGAAGAATTACTTCCTTTTAACTGTCCTGAATCTCCCACTGTTCAGCTTCATTGTCAGACACCAGGTTCTAGTATTATGAGAGAGGCTCCCTATCCATTTTATCCACACTATGCATAATTTTACACCCCTGTATCATGAACCTCCATCTCTGCCTTTCTTGATTGTTTTCTAGGCTAAAGAGCCCCAAAAGTTGCAAGCTACAGCCCCTTGAACCCGAGAGCTGAATTTCAATCTGGGAAAGGACTTGGGGGTCATATTCCACCTGTGGGTAGGGACAAAGACAGAGTGGACAGGGCCAAAGTATCATCATCATCATCATCTATTTTCAGCCTACTAAAAAGTAAGCAGGACAAGGCTTTTGCATGTGTACTCAGAAGTAAGCGGGACTGAATCACTCAGCAGTGCTTTCAAATAACATCCAAATGCCAAGTCTCTGCAGGGCAACCCACTGCTTGGGTCACCATCAGAAGTAATGGTGCATCACAGTGTAGAGACCCACCCAAGGGGGCAAAACTTTCCAATGTTCTTCCTTGGCAGCAGCCAATCGGGGCCAGTGCCGTTGGGTTCTCTCCTGGCATGAGGGCCTCTACAGATGCCTGACAGTGACAACCCCTTACTCTGGCCCTGCCACAGTGTAACTGACCAGTGGTGGCTAGTGACTACTGGGGCGGGGGACACACTGACAGATGTGGAGCCAAGGGGTCACAGTGGGCAGAGCCTTTCTGCCAAAAAAAAATGGCACTCAAGGTATCTAACAATAATAAAACCAAGATTAAAACGAAACCTTAGTTAAAACAATAATACAAACAAAGAGATTAAAAACACAATTAGAAACTATTTTAAAAAAGGAAATGCAGCACCTAACCCAATGACCAGCTTATATGCCAAATGCCTGCTTGAATAAAAACACCTTTGCCTCCTGGCTGAAGGACTGCAGAGATCGTAGCACCCCTCAGCAGGGAGGTCCAGAGCCTGGAAGCATCCACCGAGAAGACCCTCACCAAACGTGCCTTTGAAGGAAGCGAGACCAAGAGAGGGCCTCCCCAGAAGATCTTAAAACCCAGGCAGACTCAGATGGGAGAATGTGGTCTTTCAGGTAGCCTGGTCCCAAGTCATATAGGGACCAGTCATACATCATAACTAGCACTTGGAATTGTGCCCAGAAACAGAGCAGTAGCCAGTGAAGCTATTGGCCCAGTTTGCACGATCCCACAGTGGTTAATAAGCCACAGTGGCTTGTTAACCACTCTGCACATACCAGTCATGTGCTGGGGGATTAGCATAACCACCCTCTGCAGCACAGCTTATCGTATCATGTGAACACAGCCAGGGTGGGTTATGCCCATGAGTTCTGGGTGGCTTGGTACCCACGGCAGCAAGCCACCCTGGCTGGGTTCACACAACATGACAAGGCACGCTGCCAAGGGTAATTATGATACCCAAGGGTATTTACGACCGGCATACACGGCAGCGTAAATAAGCCACAGTGGCTTATTTTCCCAGCTGCAATTGTGCAAACTGGGTCATTGTAACATTCTAACTGGCCCCAGTCAGTTGTCTGGCGGAAGCATTCTGGACAGGCTGAAGCTCCCAGGCACTTTTCAAAAGTGGCCCCACATAGAGACTATCACAGTAGTCCAAATGGGCCAGCTTGGAAGTGGAACAGCAAATGACGCCCCCCCCCCCCGCCCGACACAGTCCATAATATCCAAAGCCAGTCAAGTTATTTTGGCCCTTGAGGCCAGTCGACAAAAGTTATAATGCATAATAACATAAATAAAAGTATGCTATAATAAATTTGTGAGTCTTCAAGATGCCACAAGACACTTTGTGGCTTTTGAACACACAAGAAGAGGTCCCTCTGCTTCTTCACATCGGTTCAGCTTTCTCGAACAAATGTGGCCCCTGCTGTCAAGGAGGATCATTGCACCCGCCAGTGCCTGGCCTCGTGGATCAGTCAGCAGGTGCAGTCCTGACAGATGCTTTCAGAGCCAAGGAGATCCAAACACACTCAAGCCTGTCAAGCCAAGCCACTCTCCATACTCACATCTTACCTTGCTCCTAGACCAAACATTGCTGCTCACATCCCTTTGTGCTGCAATACCACTTTGGTCCCCCTGTCCCAGATAAGGGGCCTAGGCCAGCTTGGAAGAATCAACAAGTAAGGAAGGCCTCTGGCACTCCAGGGAACATGTCATTGGGAACATGTTAGCAACAGTGGTGTTGCTAAACAATTTATGACCCTGGATGTAATAGTCTTATAGCCCCCTTTATATCTTAAAATGCATCCCTTCAAATAGCAGGTATACTTTCCACACTGTACAGCTGCTACATTCCTGATGCTAGAGCAATGATACTATTTGCTCCCTCATCTAGGATTCTCCCTCATCTAGGATTCCACACACGTGCAGAGTTTCACATTTTAAACTCATTTTGAACACACAAGTCCTACAACTTTCAGCATGCCCGAGCCAGCCATGCTGGCTAGAGGATTCTAGGAGCTGTAGGACTTTTTCCTGTCTAAACAGGCACAGGATTGTGCCTTTAACTCATCATGTCACACCAGCATGACTACAGGAATAAAATAGGATTTCCTTCTGCTGCCCTAATGCTGAACACACTTACTTAGGAGTAAGTACCATTTTGTTGTAGGAAAGGATAATATATATTGTAATTCAAATGTAAACATAAATGTCTGTCACCATGTACAGAGTTTTCCCATGGAAAATCTAGCTGGTTCACTGTTGTGATTATTTGACTGGGATGGAAATGCAGTTATGCATGACTGAAGGAGAGGCGCTCTATATATGTTTAGGGGCACTATTACTGTACTCAGTATCATCTTTATATAGTTAAACATCCCACAGTACCCTACTATTCTATTTAGCAATGCCTTCATCTGTATCCCCTTCTCCTGCCTTTTCTCCACCTTCCCTTCTTTTTCAGGCTGCAATCCCATGCACATTTACTTCAGTCCTACTGATCTCAGAAGTGAGTAGACATACTTAGGATTGTGCTTCAACTCAGTTCTTAAGGTGCCATAAGACACACACACACACACACACACACACCCCATGTTTTCCAAAAGAACCACCTGCTGATTACTGCATTATATGTGTTTGAAAAAAGGGGTTGGGACACCTAAAATAAGCAGGGGCAGATAGGAATTCTTTTAGCAGTCCTGTGCTCTTGCAAACCTGAAGCTGGATGCAGAAAGGTGCTGCTGGATCCTCTTTATCCAGGCAGGACCTCGGGGCACTGCAATTCTTTTTTTTCTTCCCCTTTCAGATTCCAGCAGCTGCGCGCTCACGCTCTCTCTCTCTCTCTCAGCAGGGGCTGCAGAGCTCATTGGGATGGGAGGACAGAAGCTCAGTAGGGGAGAGGGCCTCAGTCCACTGCACCTCGCAATTCCTGTTCCCCACATTTGTCTACACCTGAAAGGGCCAGCAAAGCAGCATTCGGGAGCGGAGGGAGGCAGCACCAGCTGCCCCAATCTGCCGCTGCTTGCAGGGGCACCGCCTGATGCAGGAGCCTCAATTTGCGTAATGGATGGGCCGGCCTTGCACGTGGGATACAACGAAAGCATGTGTAACCGTGGCCCCATCCAGCACACGTTTGTAACCCCACCCAGCACACATGTAATCCCTGTTCACTGCTGTGGCGTTCCCTAACTAGGAGCACCTCTGTCTTGTCTGGATTAAGCTTCAATTTGTTCTCCCTCATCTAGGATCCAATATATCAGAGGTACCAAACAGGGCTGCCTCCTCTCTCCATTGTTGCATTTGCTTTCTCTGAGCTACTGGCCAATGCAGTTCTGGGAAATCTGACTGTGCAGATCTGCCACGGGTGCCCGCAACACTGATGATTCTCACAACTGCAGTTGTGACTGAAACGGGCAGGCTGTGAACACATCGGCCAAGAATGAAATCAACGATGGGTGCTGCTCGCTCAACACCTCTCTGGGACTCTGCTGGGGCCACAAGTGTGGCAAATCACAGAGGAAGGGAGCAGTGGCAAATTGAAATAGAATGCTAGGTTAAGAACAGAGGCATCAGGAGGGGGTGACACATCAGGGCTTGTTCCCCAGATGTCTGACCCAGAATCTTCATGGCTGGTCTGGGCACTTGTGCATATTGATCAAATGACAAGACGGTTCTTGAGCTCTTGCATTCATAGCTCACCTGCGCATCTGTGACTCTTTTTCTTTTCCTTCGTCTTTTGGAGCTGGGCGACAGAGCACCTGGCCCTGGCCAGTAAGAGGAAGAGAGGAGGAGCCAGCAGGTGCCTCTCACTATCTCAGCAGATGTGGTCATTTACAACAGGCCGTGGGAACTGCTTGGTTGCAAACTTGTCTAAGGGTCATCGAGGAAGCAGTCTGTGGGAGGGGAGGCCATGCTGAACTGTGACCTCAGGGGTTATTTTTTCCATTAGGTGTGTGAGGAGGAAGGGAGAGAGGGTGGGTGGCAGATGGTCTCTAACACTGAAGGTCTCCCCCCCCCCCCGAGACAACTGGGTGTTGTGCTTGGGCTGGCTGGTCTTCTCTTCCGCATTGAAACGCTCTTAGCAGCAGCCACTGCTCATCAGCCCAGGCCCAGAGGCGGCCAGCTCCTGCTAGCCAGGTGCTCCTCAGCCTTGGACTGAGAAAGCTGAGCTTCCCAGCTGGAGGCAGTTGAGAGTGGCTTCAGGGCAAGAAGCAGGAACAACATCCCGCCCTGCAAACTGCTGTCCCTGTGTTTTATGGAGAACAGCAAAGTCCTGCAGGGAGAAGAGTTACGAGGGCATTTTCTTCCTGCCTTGTGCCCCGGAGCGGCTCTCAACAAGCGTCTCCTCCTCACGGGAAGGCCAGCCTTGTCAGTCCGCGTTGATGTGGGTGCCTGCCATGGCTGCAATTCTTGCATGCCTTGTGAGGTGGGGTGGCTGCAATGCCTGTAGGCAGGGACCCCTAGGCGGTGTTGTGCATGAGCAGATAATCGCCTCTTAGAGCAGACTCCTCCTTTGACAATGGCTTCCTAGCGATGGGAGAATCAGTGAAACTCGAGCCTATCGACGTCGCAAGCTTTTTGTTGTTTGAACAGGGAAAGTGCGCATTGGGTGCGCATTTCCTAAAGTGCACAGCCGCATGCATACTTCCCCCCATTGACTAAAGTGTCAAAGCACACACTTTTTAAAGCACGCACTTCTGAAATTGCGAGCTTCTCCAACATTCACACTTTTCAAACCAGCAGCGCAAGCTCAGCAACGTGCGAGCCTTGCTTGCAAAACGGGCTCCCGTTAATGTCTGCGCTGGGGGTGAGAATGGGGCAAGTTCTGATCACAAATGATCCAAAACGGAATTCTCGTACATCCCGACATCTTCCTACTTCTTTTGCACCGCTGGCTTGCTCTTCTTTGCACAGTCAACCTAGGTTCCCCAACAGTGGGACAATGGGATTAGTCAGTAAGGAGCTTGCCTCTCCAAACTCTGGCCAATAACGTGGCAAAGGGGAGGGGCCCACTCATCTGCACTACGTTAGTGTGTGCCTGTGTGTCGGCTGCTGTGACGGAGAGGGAAGCTACCAATGAGTACATTCAGTGAGCCCAGAGTACATTCGTTCAGGCAGCCACACATGTTTGCATTGTTGTGAGAAACCCTATTTGAGCAGGTTAACAGCAGCAGGTTAACAGCTCCTGCTGGCTGCTTCTTTGCAACTGTTAGAAAAATGCTGGTAGCCTTGATTGGGGGTGGGGGGAAGAATTCATATTGGAATTCCACACACCCAAACTACTGTTGGTGGGTGATGCAAGTCTCACCGTCTAACGGCGGTGTTACAATAAAGCTTGCATTTGTATACAGACTTTGCTGAGAACGCTGGGTTGTCAGAGAGAGGGAGGAAGGAAGCTGGCCTGCTGTGCGGGGGATGGCAGGAAATGCACTCCTTAATTTGTGAGGGTGCAGAGCAGCTGGGATTGTATTGACAACCAAGGAACGTAGCACACAAACGTGTCCTCAGCACTTCCATCCAAGGGTCTTGTGTAGGGCTGACCAGGTTGAAGTGGAGAACAAGGTGTTGGGGCACATGAAAAACGAACGTATTTATTATGGCATAAGATCCTGTGGACTACAGCCCCTGATGAATTTTATAGCCGTTAAGGTGGCCCAACACGGCGTGCTTGCTACAGCACACTAACACAGCTGCCCCTCTGCAGGTTAAAGTGGATGGGGCACCAGGAAATTTGGGGATTACCAGCCAGGGCATATTTTCTCTGTCCCCGTCACTCTTCTCACAAACGCAGAAGTGCATGCATTTTAAATATAGCAATACACACTCCTATTGCACAGACCTACCTTCTGAAAGTTCTTCAATATAAGAAGCTCAAACAATGAGACTGATGTTTTGCTCACTCACAATTGTGGATATAGGAACCCATATGGGCCTCTCCCAGGCCAACTGCTGCCACTGGGGGAAAAATATAGAAAGGAGCAAGGGACACACCTGCAAATGATGCCCAAAAGGTTCGGCATCCAGTTGTATCAACGTACGTCTAAAGAGCAACGTTGCCAGATCGGTTACATCATCTGTGTTTATATGGGGAAATGCTTTTATTTATAGGCTTTTAGAAAGCACTGGCAATGACAAGTACGCGCAAGGCAGCTTACAATGCAAAATTATGCATAACAAAACACATTAAAATAGAATCATAAACATAACTTCTTGGAAGGAGGTATTTAAGCTGGCTGGCTGAGGTGGCGGGTTGCCACCAAAGGGGTCGCCCCTTGGGCAAGGGCGAGGGCACCTGCCCCCAAGCAACTGTGCACATGCAGTGAGCTCCACACATCCATTAGGTGAGACCTGAGGGGTGGGGGCAGTTGGCTAGGGTGAGGGGCTGGCCACAGCCTGGATGACAGCCTCATGGGAGTGTAGAAAGGTGGAGTGCTGGAGGGGGGAGGCGGAGTAGGCCTATTTTAATTTTAGGGTGTTGCTACAGCCTTTTACTGGCCTGGTTTGTTTGCCTGGCTGTACTGGGCTTCTGTTATTAATTTTATATCATTTTGAAGTTGTACGTGTGCTCAGGTGAATCCCAGAGGAGGGGGGAGGAACTCTTGGAGTCATCTCGGGCAGAGGGAGGCATGGCGTTGGGGGTTAGACATGTCAAGTGAGGGAAAGGCGGGACAGATATTTGAAACCTGTCCCATCTTTCGGTCCTTCCCCCATGCCTCAAAATCTAGGTTGGCTTGTCAGCCCTCCCTCTGATCTGTTGGTGCTGCTTTGGAATGCTAGGCCGGTCCGTAACAAAACAATTGCTATCCATGACTCGATGGTGGGTGAAGGGGCTGACCTGGTGGGTTCCACTGAGACCTGGGGGGATGAGCTGAGCAGGGAGGATCTGGCTCAGCTTTGTCCACCTGGGTACTCAGTGCAGCACCAATCTAGAGGTTTTTAGAAAGCACTGGTAATGATTTCTTCCTGCCTCTTTTCTCACACTTCTTCCTGCACACTCTTCACACACTCTTCACACACACTTCAGCACCTCCAGCCTCCATGAATGTTTTATTCATAATAAATCACATTTTGCCAGTATATGTATTTCAGAGCCTTGCTAGACTGGAAGTCTTGTGTTTTCTGCCCTGTCCTACCCTACTCCTGCTACTCCCCTATCTTTTTCCTCATTGCATTTGTCTTCATGTTCTCTATTTATATATTTATTTTTATTAGCATTTTTACCCCACCTTTCTGTGACAAGCATGTGCAAAATTATATATAATAAAATACATTAAAATAGAATCATAAGCATAAAAGCACAAACATAATAGTGGCATTAATAGCATCACACTGCATAGCTAAAATGTTGTAGGCTTTTTCTCCAGCGGGTGCCATCTTCCATTTGTAACCCTTCCATGTTTTTCCTCTGCTTCTTTCATCTTTTTTTCTTAGCGCTCAAAACAAAAGAAAAAGGAAGAAAAAAAGAGGAAGACAGAATAGCTCTACAATGCCTTTTGAATGGTAGTGGTATGAGTTGTTAATTTTTGCTGCCATAGAAACCTATGTAAATACACGCACACTCACGCAGACACACACAAAGTTATGGCTCACTCTATTTTCCTCTCTTAGAATCATAGAACCATAGGGTTGGAAGGGGTCTGCAAGACCATCGAGTCCAACCCCCTGCTCAATGCAGGAAGCCTGATTCCCAGGCGGTTCTCCCATCCAAGTACTGACCAGGGCAGACCCTGCTTAGCTTCCGAGATCAGACAAGATCAGGCACATGAATTGAATTGATGAATGAAAGAACCACAGCAGCATTCACAAAATGGAAAAATTTGGAAACAGATTTGTGGTCAGGATATTTCCTTATGAATAGGTCCCAGTAAGTTAATAAAAAGTCCTAGTATATATATATATATATATTGCTTAATTCTGTTTAAATTCTAAAGGCTGTTTCAGTTAGATTTCACATGACTGGTCATAGTGATTCCTTGTTCTCAGAGAGTGTGGATTCTGGGGAACTTAAAGTAAGGTTCTAATAGTATATCGCATCTTTTCAGCTGCTGGCTCAGATTTCTAAGGAAGGATTTTTCTGACTTAATACCTACATTTTGGATTTCTGCCCTCTCCCAAGACCCCTCACAGCACAACTATTCTAATGTGTAGATTATCTAGTAGATTTCTCACTGGGCACGCTGCATTCTTCTCATTCTTTTCTCATAGGAAAAAATATATAAATTACTTGCTGGCTAAAATTTCTGACTCTGCTAGCTTTCCTGTCACCCTGAGGAACATATGTGCTTCTTTTTATTAGTGTGTGTGTGTGTGTGTGTGTGTGTGTTTCTGTAGCAAACCTCTAAGAATAACCAACCCACATAATATGATGATTGATGTGGCTCAAATGGGTGGCTGTTTCTAATCTGTTCCTCACTTTGTGAAAAAAGCTGTTATTTGTCATTTTCATGTACATGAGGAAATTAAAATGGGGGGGGGTTTTCAACATTTTAATTTAACTAAAGAAAAACATGAATGTTTTCAATATAGGCCTCAGCTATTTTTTTAACTAACATTTTGCTTATAGAGGAAGGGGGAAATCATTTTTCATCTATCTCTTTATTTTTTTATTTATATGGTGTGCATGGCACTTTACAAAATACAAGAGGACAGGTCCTTGCCCTGAGGAGTTTTCAATCTAAAATTTAACACAGGGGAAACAACAGGGAAAGATGAGGGAAGTCAAAGCAGGAAAGGAATGTGTGGTTGTTTCAGTTACATCTGCTTACATTTAGTTTAATCTTTTAAAAAGTTAAGAACACTGCATCTCTTTGCAATAACCTAGTCAAGGAACAATTACCAATTAAATCCAAGTATTACAGGGGGTTTATAAAGCTGCCTTTTGTCCCCTATTTTCCAGTTTTCACATTAATGATCTGGCTCACAACAATTAAGCCAGTGTAATATAAACCCTGTTGCACAAAGTGCTGTGGCATGTACCAGTGCACAAGCAAGGAGACGCTCAACAGGATGAGTTCCACCCCTTCCCCCAGAAGCATAGCTAGGGGGGAATGGGCCATAGGGTAAAAAGGAGAAGATGCCCCCTCTGTGGTTACACAGTCTCCCATAGCACTAGTTGGTCCTCAGGATCCTTACAAGTATTAACTCAAAAAACACACAAAGTCACTAACTGGGTAGAAGTGTAGAAATGAAGCGATATTTCCAATGGAGCAGAATCCAATTGAGCTCCTATGCTCCCGCTGATTCTTTTCTGTTCCGATTCCCTTCTGCAAGCAGTGGGTCCTGCCAATTCCATTGCGGAAGTTGGACCCACCACTCACCCAAGGGAGATTTAGTGCTTCCTAGGGGAAGCCCTGGAACAAGCCGAAACACTAATTTCTGGAAGAAGCCCAGTCAGTGGAGCTCCCTTATGCAAGCTGTGTGGACCTGCCTCCTTCTAGAAACAAGTGTTTCTGCTCATTTCAGGTTACCCTGGAAATGCTAAATTGCCATTGCGCAAGTGCTAGGGGCTGCTTGCGCAACAGAATTAGCACAAGAGAATCGGTGGCGGCATAAGCGCCTTGTTGGATTCTGCCCTTTATGTTCAGAAAGGCACAGCTTTGCAGAATACCTTTATCTTTTCCCTCCCTATCCTCTCTTCACCAGTTATATTTTTCAGGCAGAGTGACTTCTTCAGACTTCAAAATTGTCTCATTTGATAGCCCCGCACTGCCAGAACGTTGATAGGAGAACTGCACGAGGAAGCTTGACATGTGATAAGAAGATCCCATTGACTGGAATGGACTGAGGCACTCAACACTCAGTGAATCTCAATGAAAATTAGCCTATTTACTGGCTATTCTCAGAATCCAATTTATCAAACCTTTCCCAACTTTCTGTTTTGTCTCACCTAACCCCATTTTTGTTGTTTATTCGGTCAGTCACTTCCGACTTGTCATGACTTCATGGACCAGTCCACGCCAGAGCTTCCTGTCGGCCATCGACACCCCCAGCTCCCCCAAAGTCGAGTCCGTCACCTCTAGAATTTCATCCATCCATCTTGCCCTTGGTCGGCCCCTCTTCCTTTTGCCTTCCACTTTCCCTAGCATCAGCATCTTCTCCAGGGTATCCTGTCTTCTCATGATGTGGCCAAAGTACTTCAGTTTTGCCTTTAATATCATTCCCTTAAGTGAGCAGTCTGGCTTTATTTCCTGGAGTATGGACTGGTTTGATCTTCTTGCAGTCCAAGGCACTCTCAGAATTTTCCTCCAGCACCACAGTTCAAAAGCATCTATCTTCCTTCGCTCAGCCTTCCTTATGGTCCAGCTCTCGCAGCCATAGGTTACTATGGGGAATACCATTGCTTTCACTATGCGGACCTTTGTTGTCAGTGTGATGTCTCTGCCCTTCACTGTTTTATCAAGATTTGTCATTGCTGTCCTCCCAAGAAGTAAACGTCTTCTGACTTCCTGGCTGCAGTCAGCGTCTGCAGTAATCTTTGCACCTAGAAAAACAAAGTCTGTCACTGCCTCCACGTTTTCTCCCTCTATTTGCCAGTTATCAATCAAGCTAGTTGCCATAATCTTGGTTTTTTTGAGGTTTAACTGCAACCCAGCTTTTTCACTTTCTTCTTTCACCTTCGTCAGAAGGTTCCTTAGCTCCTCCTCGCTTTCAGCCATCAAAGTGGTATCATCTGCATATCTGAGAATGTTAATGTTTCTTCCAGCAATTTTAACTCCAGCCTTGGCTTCATCAAGCCCAGCATGTTGCATGTTGTGTTCTGTGTACAGGTTGAATAGGTAGGGTGAGAGTACAACCCTGCCGTACTCCTTTCCCAATCTTAAACCAGTCCGTTGTTCCGTGGTCTGTTCTTACCGTTGCTACTTGGTTGTTATACAGATTCCTCAGGAGGCAGACAAGATGACTTGGTATCCCCATACCACCAAGAACTTGCCACAATTTGTTATGATCCACACAGTCCAAGGCTTTAGAATAGTCAATAAAACAGAAATAGAGGTTTTTCTGAAACTCCCTGGCTTTATCCATTATCCAGCGGATATTGGCAATTTGGTCTCTAGTTCCTCTGCCTTGTCTAAACCCAGCTTGTACATCTGGCAATTCTCATTCCATGAATTGCTGGAGTCTACCTTGCAAGATCTTGAGCATTACCTTACTGGCATGTGAAATAAGTGCCACTATTCGATAGTTTCTTTGGTGCTTTGGTGCTTCCCTTTTTTGGTATGGGGATATAAGTTGATTTTTTCCAATCTGTTGGCCATTCTTGTGTTTTCCAAATTTGCTGGCATATGGCATGCATCACCTTGACAGCATCATCTTGCAAGATTTTAAACAGTTCAGCTAGGATACCATCATCTCCTGCTGCCTTGTTCTTAGCAATGCTTCTTAAGGCCCATTCCACCTCACTCTTCAGGATGTCTGGCTCTAGCTCACTGACCACACCGTCAAATCTATCCCTGATATTATTATCCTTCCTATACAGATCTTCCATATATTCTTGCCACCTTTTCTTGATTTCTTCTGCTTCTGTTAGGTCCTTGCCATCTTTGTTTTTGATCATACCCATTTTTGCCTGGAATTTACGTCCGATGTTTCTAATTTTCTGGAAGAGGTCTCTTGTCCTTCCTATTCTATTATCTTCTTCTGCTTCCGCACATTGCTTGTTTAAAAATAATTCCTTATCTCTTCTGGCTAACCTCTGGAATTTTGCTTTTAATTGGGCATATCTCCCCCTATCGCTGTTGCCTTTTGCTTTCCTTCTTTCTTGGGCTGGTTCCAGTGTCTCAGCAGACAGCCATCTTGCCTTCTTGGTTTTCTTTTTCTTTGGGACGTTTTTTGTTGCTGCCTCCTGAACAATGTTGCAAACTTCTGTCCATAGTTCTTCCGGGACCCTATCTACTAAATCTAGTCCCTTAAATCTATTCTTCACCTCCACTGCATATTCATGAGGAATATTAGTGAGCTCATATCTAACTGATCTGTGGGTCTTCCCGATTCTCTTTAGTCTGATTCTAAATTGTGCAATAAGAAGTTTGTGATCTGAACTACAATCAGCTCCAGGTCTTGTTTTTACCAACTGCATAGATGTCCGCCACCTTTGGCTACAAAGGATGTAGTCAATCTGATTTCGGTGTCGACCGTCTGGTGAAGTCCATGTATAAAGTCATCTATTAGGTTGTTGGAAGAGAACGTTTGTTATGCACAGTGAGTTGTCTTGGCAAAATTCTATCAGCATATGTCCTGCTTCATTTTGTTCTCCCAGATCATGCTTGCCTATAATTCCAGGTGTCGTTTGACTACCCACCTTAACATTCTAGTCTCCTGTAATGAAAATAAGATCTTTTTTTGGCGTACTATCCAGTAGGTGCTGCAGATCCTTATAGAACTGGTCTACTTCTGCTTCTTCAGCATCTGTGGTTGGGGTGTATATTTGGATCACTGTGATGTTAAATGGCTTACCCTGAATTCCAATTGAGATCATTCTGTCATTTTTTGGATTGTATCCAAGCACTGCTTTAGCCACTTTATTATTAATTATGAAGGCAACTCCATTTCTTCCATGGTCCCCTTGTCCACAATAGTAGATCTGGTGGTCATTTGATGTGAAGTGGCCCATTCCAGTCCATTTCAGTTCACTTACACCCAAAATGTCAATATTTAATCTTGACATCTCCCCAGTAACCACATCCAATTTTCCCTGGATCATAGATCTTACATTCCAGGTTCCTGTGGTGTGTTGATCTTTAGAACATTGGATTTGTCATTCCCAACAGCACCATCGGCTGCTAGCCATCCTTTTGGCTTTGAGCTAGCTGCGTCATCACATCTGGGGCTAGTTGAACTTATCCTCTGTTCCTCCCCAGTAGCATTTTGACCATCTTCCGACCTAGGAGTCCCATCTTCCGATGGTATACCGACATATCTCTGGTTGTACTGATCCATTTAGTTTTCATGGCAAGAATACTGGGATGGGTTGCCATTTCCTTCCCCAGGGATCATATTTAGTCTGACCTGTCTGCCATGACCTCCTGTCTTGGGTGTCCCTTCATGGTTTAGCTCATGACATCATTGAGGTGCTCAAGCTCCAGCACCACGACAAGGTAACGATCTCCTTTGCTGGAGCTCCTAACCCCTAGACCTCAGCAAAAAAAAGTAAATGTTTACAATGAAAAATATCCTATGTCAGTATAATTATCATGATGGTTTGTTTAAAATACCAAAGAACAAAACTAGTAAGGCAACGGGTGCAGTTTGCTGCTGTCTTACATTTTACACACATTTTACCAACTTCCTATCAGAACACTGGAGCACTCTACTGGGCACACTCAAAGTAATTATTATGAACATCTACCAACTATATGCAAGAAATAAAAACAAATATGCAGAGTATCCAAACATTAGACTCCTTCTATAACCTACATTCAACACATGTAACATGTGAATAACACCCCTAGAGTGAGTCTTCAGCCCTACACCTATTCCCACCACACAGAAAGGAAAGAGCAGGGATCTTGTGCTGCATTTCCACTTTCGGAAAGATAGTGGGAGGCCTTGATCTTTCCACTTCCCCCACCTGTACATTCTGTGCCCCCCTCCCAATTTTCTGAGTGTCAAATTGCACATTATTTTGAAGCTGTAGATAATAGGTGTGCTTTACTTTCTTTTTGCTCAAAAGTAAGTGCAGGAAACCTGATATGGATCAAGACTAATGTGGGTCCCAATTAAAATCATTTCAATTCAGTCATTTTTTGCAACGTAAATTACAACCCCCCTTGGCCTGGATTGTGACCACAGCAGGGTACAAAGGGCAAAAGCCCCCTATGCCTTACATTCTAGGGTCCTGTGCCTGCAATTTACATGACAACTGGATCACTTTGGGCCAATGTAATTTGCAGGCATGTGGGCCCTGATCTGGAGTGCAGCCACAACAGGAGGCAAAGGGTTAAAGCCTCCTACCCCACACACTAGGGTTCCAGTCCATGTAGTTTGATCTTGAGAGGTCACATTTCATAACTAAAGGAACATGCATTGCGCATAGAACCCACCAGATTTCTACTGCAGCATAGAATCCCTCTGCAGTGAAACCGAGCATGCACGATGTAACTTTTCCATGAGCTGCTGCCCCAAGCTTTAACAGGGACAAGAAACACTTAATAACCTTTGAACCACGGCATAATGTCAAATGCGATAGTAACAGTGGGGTCTCCCAAGGATTTATATTGGGATTGGTACTTTTTAACTTATTCATAAATGATCTGGAATTAGCAGTGAGCTGTGAGGTGACCAGTTTTGGTGATGACACCAAATTATTTAGGGTGGTTTTAAAAAAAGGATTCTGAAAAGCTCCAAAAGAATCGCTCCAAACTGGGAGAATGGGCATTAAAATGGCACATGTAATTCAATGTGTAAAGGCAATGTGAAAATGTAGTCATCCAGACTGGGGCAAAACATCCAAACTTCATGGATATGCTGATGAGATCTGAGCGTATTCGAAGACAAATTCGATGTTGGGCATAATTAGAAAAGGTATTGAAAATAAAAACTGCCCTTATGCAAATCTATGGTGCAACCACACTTCGAATACTGTGCACAATTCTGGTCACCACATCTCAAAAGGGATATTGTTGAGCTGGAAAAGGTGCACAAAAGTGCAACCATAATGATCCAGGGGCTGGAACAACACCCCTATGAGGAAAGGTTACAACGCTTGGAAAAAAGGCAAGTAAGGGGAGACATAGAGGTGTACAAAAGTATTCCTGGTGTGGTGAAAGTGTATCGGGATAACTTTTCTCCCTCTTTCATAATACTAGAACACAGTATTCCTATGTCATCCTATGAAGCTGAATGGTGGGAGATTCAGAACAGATAAAGGGAAGTACAGCACATAGTTACTATGGAATTTGCCACCACAAGATGTAGTGTTGGCCACCAATTTAGATGGCTTTATAAGGGGATTAGACATTCATGGAAGATAAGGGTATCAATGGCTACTAGTCATGGTGCCTATATATATTGCCTCCAGTATCAGAGGCAGTATGCCTCTGTATGCTAGTTCCTGGGGAACACAAATGCAAAGGTGCTATTGCACTCATGTCCTACTTGTGGGTTTTCTGCAGGCAGCTGGTTAGTTACTGTGTGAACAGAGTGCTGGGCTAGATAGGCTTTTGGTCTGATCCAGCATGCTGTTCTTACGTTTTTATTGAGAGAGTGCAGAAGGTTTTTATGGGATACACATCTCTGTCCTCTGTGGACCACTTTGAAATATCTTAAGGTCTGGGCAGGCACATATGGGAGGAGGCGATCCTTCAGATAACCTGGCCCGAAGCCATTAATGGCTTTAAATGTTAATACCAGCTCTTTGAATTGGGCCTGGAAATGGACTGGCAGCCAGTGCAGCTGGAAAAGTACTGGCATAATATGAGCTCGCTGGCCAGTCCCTGTTAACAATCTTGCTGCCCTGTTTTGGACCAACCTAAGAAATAGAGATGGTGGGCAACTGCAGGCTGATGCTTTCCTCTGCCACATTCTCAGCCACCAAGAAAAAGAAGGGGGGAAGGAATAAGGGACTCCTGTCACATCTGTCTGGGATGTTATGTAGAGGGGACTAAAGAGAGTAGCAGGGGGCAAGGGAGAGAAGGGGGGTCTAGATAGGAAGCTGGCAAGCTAGCAGGGGGATCAGGGAAGCCATGCTCATCTACAAACCAGGAAGAACAATGTCTGATTCTGATACTCTTGAGTCATCTGCCACTGCAGATCCCAGATTATGATGTGCCACCCTTAATGGAAGTTTTGATATTAGAAACCCTCCAAGACCCATCTCTTCAAATTGAACAAATTGCAAGATTAACTTCTCAGGATCCTATAATGGTCCATTCCTTAAACTGAGCGTGGAGGGGACAGCCAGTGGAGAAACTACTGAGGAATTCAATTCATTTGCAAGCCAATTCAAGTTCTCTGCCCCAAAAGGGTATCTTCTGTGGGGAAACCATGTTGTCATTCCAGAAGACAGTTGTCAAATCATCTTGGCCACATTATAAGCAGCATATCTGGAAATTGTATGCATGAAAGTTTTAGCTAGAAGCTATGTCTGGTGGCCTGGAATTGACTCTGACATTGAAAAGACAGTCAATGAGTGCAGCACATGTTAGGCTACTTGGCATAGCTCACGAAAGACACCTACATTCCATGGGAAGTGAGCAAGAAGCCTTGGTCAAGAATCAACATTAATTTTTGTGGGCCCATTCCAGGGAAAGGTCATGGTAGACTCCTACTAAAAATAGCTTGAAATGCTCTTTGTCCAATCACAAACATTTGCTGTGACAATCACAGCTTTGCACCAATTATATGTCATACACTATAGTTTCTGATAATGGGTCTGCGTTTATATCCATGAATTTAAGGAATCTGTGGACAGAAAACTTATCCAAGCTATCACTTGCACCTTGTCATTCTCAAACAAACGGTTGAGCTGAATGGATGTTGCAATCAACAAAAGATGCCCTGAAGCGGATTGTTGTAGGATACTGGCCAACAAGATTTGCAAGGTTCCTCATTGCTCAACATTTCACTCTATGTTCAACAACAGGAGTCAGTCCTACTGAGTTGCCAATGGAGTGATATCTCAAGATTTGCCTTCACCATCTCCATCCAGACTTAGCTGAGAACATGCAGTATAAACAAGAACATATTCTGGATGCTGTTCAGTCAGCACCTATTCTGGGTTCATTTGTACCTCAAGAACTGGCTTTTCCTAGGAACTATGAATCTGGACCAAGGTGGGTTCCTGCCACAATTATTGAAGTCCTGTATCATACAAGGTGCAGAGTGCAGGTGGGCTGGTGTGGCATCATCATGTTGATCAACTGAGAGGGTGTTCCTCTCAGAGCATGGCTGGCTGGGGAATGCTGGAAGTTGTGGGACTTTTTTCTTGTAGGACTTTTTTCTTTATAAACATACATAGGATTGTGCCCTAACTGAAGGAAGAAATCATTTTGCCTTGCCCACAGCAGCTGCCAAAGTGGTCACCTGAGGCTTCTACACCCATTGATAAAATACAGAAGTAGCACCATGAAAGGACATCCCCCCCGCTCCATTGGTTAAAAGATTGATGAGATTCACATGACATAATAACTCATGGTGGGTTGTCAGCCCTGTTTGTTTCAAGATGGCTTGATATGACATCCGAATCTGGCGCAGCTTCTTCAGTGTAATTCCTTAATTGCACACAGCCTGAAAACCCATGGCTTGTTGCGGGTTGTTCAGGGTGGTTTGTTTTCAGAGTGGCTTGTCATGATGCGCCAGCCCAGCATGATAGCTTGTGCATGGCTTGTCAGAAAGGGCTACAGAGCCTCCTGGCAAGAGCGGCAGAAAATCCGGTTGCCCATTGCAATCTTGTTAATGATATCATCTCTCTATTATGTCTTGAAATGACACTGTATATTAGCAAATTTGCACAGATCTCTCCAAAAGTCTTTTTTTTTAGTTAAGTTTGCGCTAATCTCCCTGAGCGCATTTGCGCTCATTAGCAGAGTAGGCTGCTGAAGTTGTGCCACAAAGGCCGAGGGGATACATGCCAGGACTGAGCAGGAGGACTAAGGGGGAAACAAGCCATGACAAGCTGCAGAGCACCTGATCGTCTTGTCAGGAGTAACGTGGCTTAGCAAGCGAACAACCAACCCACGGTAGCTTATATTCAGGGTGGCTTGTCATAATGGGAGAACCAGCCCATTATGTTAACTGTGGGTGGGGGGTGTTATGTATGCCAGGGGATGCTATGCTTCAATGTTAGTGTTTTTTTGATCTCTTGAGCTCTTGTAGTTTGCATGTTCCCGTAGCTCATAGGAGGAGTTTTTTCCAGACTTGTTATCTAGCAGTAAAGGGCAGTTGTGTTATAAGGTCTGCTTGATCTGTACATGTATTCTTGCAGCCCCAATACAACAGTGGGGCAGAAAAAGACTTTGTATAGATTAACATTACACATCTTAACTATTCTTAACTTATAATGTCTTATAATGACAATAATGTCTGAGTGGAATTGCTTGATGGGGGGAGGGGGGGACTGAATACTTAGATCCATGAAACAGACACATTTGTGTGTAACAAACCTACAAAAGTCACCTTCTAAGCAGAAACAGGTTTGAGAAGTGGTCATTTGGAATGGAGAGAGAGCAAGAGGAAATTGTGCTTAACCCAACTGGACCTTTTGTATTCTGAATTGACCCCCAGCCACTTTCCCTACTTGTTGAGTTCCAAATGCATGCTCCCCCTTCACAAATATATACTTGGATCCCAGCCAGGAGTGGGGAGCAGCTTAGGGGTATATATGGAGGCAAATTCCTGTTATGTACTGTGTGTAGTTCAACCGTAAGGTAGCCCTGCACAATCTACCAAACCAAACAGTCCACTAGCTATATGTGGCAGTCTACCAGAGGCATGTAAACCTCCAGTTTTTATCTGAAGCTTCAAAAAGGGTGGTGCTGGTGCTGTCAGGCACCTGGCAGACCACAATCCATAGCTGATGGGCTGCATTTGGCTTGGTGGGCCACAGTTCTGTAGGCCCAAACTTTATTATCTGTGGTTTTGTTCCAGTTTTACAGTGTTATAGAAAGGTTATTGAAAGAATACTAATGCATACTTAGAATTCAGCATCCTGAGATTTTTAGGTTTCTCCCCCTCCTTCAAATTAAACTATTATAGCCATTGTAGCTACAACCATAGACTTGAACATATGTGGGCAATGTCTTGTGAAATCTCCAAATAACTGTTTAGAACTTCACCAAATCAATGAAAGGCACACGTTCTTGACAAGCCTGACTAAAGTACATTGGTAGTTTTCACCAGAATTGGAAAGAAATACAGACAGGACCAGAAACAAGGATAACTGTTTTGGCAGTTGGCCTCTGTACACCACCACATTGAAGTTGAAAGGAAACACACCCAGATGGGAGCGAAGTCAGGACTTTCAGCTGTAATTCAAGGGGTTTGACAAGAGTGAGGCACTAACCATTCAGGAAGTACAGCCAGTGGCATACACACACACCCATCATTGGTGGCTCATAAATAATGGTACGAATGGCTGACAAGCAGTTGCATGGCCAGGTGTGGCCTGTTTCCTGGGTACCCCATGACCAATCAAGCAGATAAAAGGCTTGGAGGTGGTTCTTACATTTGCATTTGGTAGCTGTTCACTGGAACTCCCAACATGAGGTCCAAAGAGGTCCAAAGAGGTGTCCATGCAAGTGAAGGAGGCCATCATTAGGCTGAGGAAGCAACATAAACCTATCGAGAGAGATAGCAAAAACAGTGGGACTGGCCAACACAACAGTTTGGAACATCCTGAAAAAGAAGGAATTAACTGGCAAGCTCAGCAACAGCAAAAGGCCTGGAAGACCACGGAAGACAACTAAAGTGGATGACCGCAGAATTCTGCTCATGGTGAAGAGGAACCCTTTCACAACATCTAGCCAGGTCAAGAATGCTCTTGAGGAGGTAGGCATGTCATTGTCAACATCTACAGTCAAGAGACGGCTTTATAAATGTAAATACAGAGGCTTCACAACAAGGTGCAAACCACTGGTAACACTCAAGAACAGACAGGCCAGATTATCCTTTGCCAGCAAACACCTAAAAAAGCCTGCCCAGTTCTGGAATAAGACTCTCCCACACTGGCGGTGTTCAAGACGAGGCTGGACAGCCATATGTCAGGGATGCTCTGACTTGGATTCCTGCATTGAGCAGGGGGTTGGACTCGATGGCCTTGTAGGCCCCTTCCAACCCTACTATTCTATGATTCTATGATAAGAATCTTTGGACTGATGAAACCAAGATTACCTTGTACCACAATGATGGGAAGAGAAAAGTATGGAGAAGGAAAGGAACAGCTCATGATTGAAAGCATACCACATCATCTGTCAAACATGTTGGAGGCAGTGCTATGGCATGGGCATGTATGGCTGCCAATGGAACCAGGGCACTGGTGTTTATTGATGACCTGACTGCTGATAAAAGCAGCAGGGTGAATTCTGAAGTGTATGGGGCTATACTTTCTGCTCAGATTCAGCCGAATGCTGCCAAACTGATAGGACACCACTTTATATTGCAGATGGATAATGACCCCAAACATACAGCAAAAGTTACCCAAGAGTTACTCAAGGCAAAGAAGTGGGATGTTTTTCACTGGCCAAGTCAGTCACCTGATCTCAACCCAATAGAGCATGCTTTTCACTTCCTGAAGCAGCAGCTGAAGGCAGCTGCAGTAAAGGCCTGGCAAAGGACCTCGAGGGAGGAAACTCAGCATTTGGTCATGTCCATGGGTTCCAGACTTCAGGCAGTCATTGACTGCAAAGGATTTTCATCCAGGTATTAAAGGCGATCCTGAAGTTTGAAATGATGTTGGTTTGTTCCATTACTTATGAGCCACCAACGATGGGTATGTCTGTATGCCACTGGCTTTACTTCCTGAATGGTTAGTGCCCCACTTTTGTCCAATCCCTTGAATTACAGCTGAAAGTCCTGACTTGGCTCCCATCTGGGTGTGTTTCCTTTCAACTTCAATGTGGTGGCGTACAGAGGCCAACTGCCAAAACAGTTATCCTTGTTCCAATATTTCTGGTCCTGACTGTATATGATATGCTGAGCTTGAACTAAAAAGTACAAATGTGTCAATTTTCTGCACTTAGAATAATAGAATAGTAGGGTTGGACAGGGGCCTACAAAACCATCGAGTCCAACCCTTTGCTCAGTGCAGGAATCCAAGTGAGAGCATCCCTGACAGACGGCTGTCCAGCCTCCAGTGTGGAAGAGCCCACTATCTCCCTAGGTAATTGGTTCCATTGTCATATTGCTCTAACTGTCAGGAAGTTTTTCCTGATGTTCAGCCGGAATCTGTGGTTTCCTGTCTTTCCCCTCAGTCTTCTCTTCTCAAGGCTAAACATGCCCAGTTCTTTCAGTCTCTCTTCATAGGGCTTTGTTTCCAGTCCCCTGATTATCTTTGTTGACCTCCTCTGAACCCTCTCCAGTTTGTCTGCATCCTTCTTCAAGTGTGGTGCCAAGAACTGGACACAGTACTCCAGATGAGGCCTAACCAGTACTGAGTAGAGGGGAACTAGTACTTCCCGGGATTTGGAAGCTATGCTTCTATTAATGCAGCCCAAAGTAACATTTGCCTTTTTTGCAGCCACATCATAGCTTGTGATCGACAACAATTCCAAGATCCTTCTTGCTTGTAGTGTTGTGCCACGTATGCCCCATCTTGTAACTGTGCATTTGGTTTCTTTTTCCTAGGTGCAGAACTTGGCATTTATCCCTATTAAATGTCATTTTGTTGTTTTCTGCCCAGCGCTCCAGTCTATCCAGATCACTTTGAATTCTGTTTCTGTCTTCCAGAGTATTAGCTATCCCGCCGAATTTTGTGTCATCAGCAAATTTGATCAGCATTCTGTGCGCCGCCTCCTCTAAGTCATTAATACAAATGTTGAAGAGCACTGGGCCCAGGACCGAGCCCTGCGGTACCCCGCTCATTCCCTCTCCCCAGTTTGAGAAGATCCCATTGATAAGCACTCTTGGTGTCCGATTCTGTAGCCAACTGTGGATCCACCTGATCGTTGTTTCACTTAGCCCACTTTGAGCTATTAGCTTAACAAGTGCTATTTTTAAAAGCAATAGAATTTTGAGACTTACAGTGATGGAACCTGTGTCTATGGGTCTGTGACTCAACTTAACTAGTGATGGCCACCAATTTGGATGGCTTTAAAGGGGGTTAGATAAATTCCTGGAGGAGAAGGCTATCAATGGCCACTAGTCCCGATGGCTATATGCTACCTCCAGTATCAGAGGCAGTAAGCCTATACACACCAGTTGCTGGGGAACATGGGTGGGAGGGTGCTGATGCACTCAGGTCCTGCTTGTGGATTTCCTGTGGGCAGCTTATTGGCCTCTATGTGAACAGAATGCTGGACTACGTGGACCCTTGGTCTGATCCAGCATGGCTCTTCTTATGTTCTTAAAGGGGCACTCCTGTGCTCCTTTAATACACCAGTTCTTAGTACTCTGTGAAACTCTCCCACCATTCTGTTATGCTCTAGCACACATACGGACAACCTGTGAGCCACTTGTAATCCTTGGCCAATTTCATGTGCCTCACCCTCCCTATTCCCATGCTCCTCAGCTGTTTCCAGAGCCAGTCTGCTGGGCAATGGGATCACTGAGATGCCATTGCATGCCTTGCCCCTGCAGTGATTGCCGCACTCCTCTGCTGATCCCAGCATCAGTCAAGTGAGGAGCAGTTGGATCTCAGTGCATCAGGAGGAAGGTTTAAACCTCCGCATCCCTGGGATGGGGAAGTGTGTGTGTGGTGTGTGTGTGTGTGTGTGTAGGGAGGCGTGTGTGTGTGTGCACATGTGTAAGTGGTGGAGGAGACTGTGTGCGAGAAAAAGAGAGAACAGAGGGGGAGCCTGGGCCCCACCACTGCCGGCTTCACCACTGTCAGCCGTCAGCCTGCTGCCTCTGACCTGCCACCCATTTCCACATATAGTCCTCGGAGGCAAAAAGACTGGCCACTCCTGCTCTAAAATGACCAGGAGGCAAAACCTAGAGTGAGCCTATGTAGAGAAGGGTCCCTTCCGCTCCTAACCTCGGTATCTTGAGCATGAAGGTCTGATGGGACACATCAAGTGTGTTCAGCAGATGCCAGGAGAATGCAGGGTTCTCAATCCTGGGGAGGACTTATTTAATTCATATCCTGCCTTTCACCAGACAATTGGCACTCAAGGTGGCTAACAATAAAATCCAGCTTAAAAACAAAATCTTAATTAAAACATAACATAAACAAATAAATTGAAAACACAATTAAAATACAACAAAAATAAAGAAATAGCACCAGCTAATTAAAACTCCCTTCAGTAACAGACCAGCTTACATGCCAAAGGCCTGCCTGAATAAAAATGTCTTTGCCTGCAAGCAGAAGGACAACCTAACTTCCCTTGGCAGTGAATTCCAGATCCTGGGAGTGGCCCCTGAGAAGGCCCTCTCTAGCATCCTTACCAAACGTGCCTCTGATGGTAATGGTATCAAGAGAAGGGCCTCCCCCAAAGATCTTAAAACCTGCCTAGGCTAATATAGGAGAAGGTGGTTTTTCAGGTAGCCTGATCCCAAGTTGTATAGTGCTTTCTAGGTTATAACCAGCATTTTGAATTGTGCCTGGAAACAGACTGGTAGCCAGTGAAGCTGTTGTGACAAGGGAGTCACATGCTCCCTGTAACAGTCTGGCTGCAGCATTCTGGACCACCCAACCTGAAGTTTCTGAACAGTTTTCTGAGGTAGTGTCAGGAGCGCCCTAGCTGCCTCTTAAAGTCCCTTCCAGTAGCCAAAACAAGACGCAGACGAAAGGGATTCTTTCCAAGGCTTTATTCCTTTACAACTTAATGACTCTTTCAGATGCTAATTGCCAGTGACTAAGCAAGGAACTGCAAAGGGTATCTTAGCAGGGTAACCTAAGCTCCATGTACGCAGTTGATCCTCGTTTAGAGGAGAAGGGCAGGAAAGCTCTGAAACTTATGGGCTAGGAGGAGAGGTTCCCCCCCTTACCAGTGGGGCATTGGGGTGCAGCTGTTGCCGTAGTGCTAAGCGGGCTGAGCATCTCCTCTCGGCTCCCTCCACCTCGCGCCTCTCTCTGCGCCGGTGCCTTGTGTCTAGCAACAACCAGTCTCTCGCTGTTTCGCTGCCAGGGTCATTATCTCTCTCAGGAATGTGAGCGGGGGGGGGGGGGCTCTCCCTGCAGCTGCGCCTTCTATCCACACCCACTTGGCCAGTCCCCCTCTGACCAGTTTTATAAGCTGTGAAGGGCAACAGTCCAGCCCCAAACTGGTAGGCCTTACCTCTCCAAGGATCTTGTCCACATCCTTGGGCTGTACAAATTGAAAAAGTATCCATTAGACCTGGGCAAGCAGAGGCCCAAGTTACATCCACTGGGCCCGTATCAACTGTAGCATCCAAGTAAGCACAGATACAATTGATTTGCATGACAATTTGCAAAGTGTCAGGCAAATTGATCACAATAGGCTATTGAGTTGTTAACATTTTCTTCTAGTGGGCCAGAGAGTAATAGGCCTTTGATCACCCCAGAAAGCTTCATTGGGTGGCTCTATGCAGATGCAACGGTGATGGAGAAGTACCATTTCTTTGCTGCCCTCACTATCAAGGAGTAGACTTTCAAACGAGCTCTAGCCAGTGTCTGGTCGGATTTGTTCTGAATTTTCTGCCAATGTCTCTTGTAGCTATCTTAGTCATTTCATTGTCCCCAGCTCCCTGGGGAGCTCATTTGGTTCCACTCAGCGAGAGAGGATGCTCAATAGCAATTGTGTCAACTGCCCAGGCATTTCCCTATTGCAGAGGTCGATGAGGGCTTTAACATAATCACCTGCCAAAGTAACAGAAAATCTCCAAGAGCCATCAGGAAATCATCCAAATCCATCATTCTCTTGGGGCAGACCACCTTAATTAGTCCCCCTGCCCTTGCAGAGGCTCCAAGTTCCAGCAAGTCTAAACCTCACCAGGTAGTGGGTTTTAGACAACAGAACTATAGAAAGTTCCTCTATCCTCAGATCACCAGCATCCCCACACTACACAGAAAACCATAACCAGAGTGTGCTCTGCTGAATGAGTGGGGCAAGATACTAATTGGGACAGAGCCATGGTTGCCATGGAAGCCATGAAGTCCTGAGCCACTCCCAACAAGACCGCCTCAGGATATTTGTTGAAGTCCCCCCACCACAACAGGCCAAAGAGACTCCAGCGTCACTCCTAAGACTATGCTGGCTAGCTCAGGAAGGGAGACCGTTGAGCAGGCAGTACACCCACAGACTCATAATTTAATTCTATCCTGAACACCCACCTTCAGATCGGCACACTCGGAACTGGAAGACTGTGGAATGGGATACCTGGATGGGGATACGGTCTCGATAGACCACTGCAACTTTGCCTCCTCACCCTCAAGGTGTTTTCTACTGCAACACAGAGGACAAAGGTGAGCAAAGCTGGGTGATATTTACTTGCCTAGTCTCATCTAACTAGGTCTTTTGATACAGGCCAGGTTGGCACATCCTGGATCAAGTCCTGATGGTAAGTTTCCACCCACCCATTCATCAACCTGGCATTCAGCAGTAGTACCCAACCCAGGCTACTCAGGTTATCTCTGAAATGGGATACCAACACCCTGTTGCACTCCCCACTCCATAACAACCAAATTTCCTCCTGCCACCATATCTACTTCTGCCCTCTAGTGTTACAATGGCCCCTGTCTGTGTCCCTTCACCTCTCTGTTCCTTTTTGAAACGGATCTCTTCCACCAGCAAGCGATAACTGTAGTTCTAATAAAAAACATGCAAAACTGGCAGGCAGATATATAGGCAATCACTTTCCTCCTCCCCACTGCCCAACAAATAGGATGGCTCTAATCTTTGCTGAACATAATCTCAGCTGAACATGGGGCCACGGTGGCTTAGTGGTTAAGACGCTGAACTGCAGAATGGAAGGTCGGCAGGTCAGCAGTTCGAGACCTGAGTGCTGCGTGACGGAGTGAGCTCCCATCTTCAGCCCCAGCTTCTGCCAACCTAGCAGTTCGAAAGCAAGAAATTGCAAGTAGATAAATAGGTACCGCCTCGGCGGGAAAGGTAACAGCGTTCCGTGCACCTCGGTGTTCAGTCATGCCGGCCACATGACCACGGAAGCGTCTTCGGACAGCACTAGCTCTTCGGCTTAGAAACGGGGATGAGCACCGCACCCTAGAGTCGGACACAACTGGTTGGGGACACCTTTACCTTTTTTTAAATCTTTGCTCACACCTAAAAGGCTCCCCTAAATGGGCCAACCCTTTGGTAGCAACTCCATCTCCAGGTAGTCCACCTTTTTATGCTTCAGCCCCAGGAAGCTGATGCAAGGTGGCAGGAAGTCCCTGGAAGAAAGTACCAAGTCAGGGGCCTAGTTCCACAAGGAGACAGTGTTCTCTGGCCCCAGGGGTCTCACTGGAATAGCCACAGGGATCAGGAAAGCAGTAGCATGGTACTGCATACTCGCAGTCTACCTGGGCAGGTGGTCTCTCTATTCTAAGTGTGTTCAGCTGAACATGCTTAGAATCCTCCTTCAGATCTTCATGCAAAGCCAGGAAGTCAAACCAATTTAAATATAAGACACATTATTTATAATGATCATTTACTGAGTGAACAAGCTAATATATCTAAAACTGTTGCAACTAAGTGTCAGCACTTAAGTCTACCTGGCATTAGTATTAAGGGCATTCAAAACATTTTTAATCCCTTGGGAAGCAGGAAACCCCAGAGCAAGCCCAGAAGTGGAATTCCCTCTCCAATAACCCTACACGCACGTGGATACCATGCTCTGCGGTGTCTTGGATGAGGGTTCCTTCAGGCTTTCAGGGTCTTGGACAGCCTGCGCACTCACCTCTCTGATTCTCAAGGCGGGACACGGGGGGCTCTGTCACATGGAGCTTTTATCCTACCATTGAGAGGGCTCCCTCATGGGAGTTTGTGGGCCCTTTAGATGACTTTGTGAACCTCCAGGGTGTCTCTCACCATTTTCCCCGGCCTATCCTTTGTTTTTCCCAAACGCAAAAAATGTATTTTTTCCAGCCCACAGAACAGGACCACCATGACCTCCTCGTGAAATTCTCCACTAGTGCAAAGAAACCGCTGTGTCTGGCAGCTGTAGGCATTTGTTTTCAGCTGTTGGGGGTGCAGTCAGACTGACGAAGGCATTGAGGATGGGCTGCGGGGTATATCACACCCGGGAGATCCTGAGTGGGGATCTCCTTGGCAAGGAGGGAAGAACAAGCGGGAGACACCAGCTGTCAGGTCTGCATGGCCTCCTTCCTTGCTTGCAAGGAGCCCGTGAAAGCTGGAGTCAGGCAGCAGAGGCAGGAGTCACCTGCCAACTGTGCTCTGTCCCTTCCTTGCAAGGAGGGGAGAGCACATGGTTGGAAGGCAACTCCTGTCTCCACTCAAGTCTACATGGGTTCCTTGCTTTCCATAAGCCAGTGAAGGCTGGGGGGGGGGGGTAAGCAGCAGAGATCTTGAGCACATGAAAGGAATCCAGCAACTCACTGGAAAACCAGTGCAGGGGGTGGGGCTTCCCATCCCCCGTGAAAAGGTAAAGCATGGACCATGGCAAAATGGGGACCCCCTTAGAAAGGAGCACAATCCCATCCCACAATGACACCAGATGAGGGAAGCACCGGGATTGATGCGGATTTCTGCCCCCTGAGATGGAGCCCCAAGCTAGTAGACTGCTGTACCATGCACTTCGCTCTGCCTGGAGCCCTGAAGGCTGCCACAGATGCATTAGCAGCACACCCACTACCTGCAGAGGCTGGCTGAACACTGTGGCGTTGATGGCAGGGAGGAGGTGGGGGTATACTCTGCAGTGCACAGCAGTGGTGTCCTCCTCCTTCCTTTCCTCCAGTAAGTACACTGTAAGCCCTTCAGCTTGTCACCTTGCCCACCAAGATTTGTATTCACACCTATTCATTTGAATAGGCCCTATTTGATCCTTCCCTCTGCTTTTCCTGTCTTTCTGTAATCTCACTATATCCTGTTTTCCCGGCCCAATTTTGGAGTCACAGATTAATCCATATTTCAAACATATTCCTACTTTATTTTACACTTACATATATCTTCTCATTGAACTGTACATGTAAAGACCATTTGACAGACACTAAATATGTCCTACGTCACCTGTGTTGTGTTGTTGTGTCACCTCATATGCATGTTGGATCCCTTCCATGTTGTAACTTGCATGTTGACTAAGCCTGTCAGGGTTGCCTCTGAGCACATAGTGTCAGAGCAGTTCAGATTCGGAGGAAGAGCTGCAAAACGTGGAGGAGGAACTTTCCCAGCCTTCAGAGGCACAGCTGGTTGGAGAGGGGCCCCCTTCACACATCTCTGTGATAGATAGTGAACTGGGGGAGGCGGGGGCAGGAGAACCTGAACTCTGAGACGCCAGGCGCAGACGCAGCGATAAGCGGTAGATGGCAGGGGCAGAGCTTAGGTGGTCTGCCCGATTGGCTCGGCGTCAACAGCTGTGTCTAGAGGTGTCACAGGAGAGAGGGAGATCTTCCCCTCCCACCCCTTAAGTTAGGATAGTTTGCCACCTTTTCCCAAACGTAGCTTCCCTTTGATCTCCTTGAAGGCTTTTTCTTTGTGAGTCACTAGCAATTTGCACGTGTATAACCCATTAGAGTAAGTGGATTAAAGCCGTGGAATTGAAGCCTCTTGTCTGTGTTTGATTTAGCTTTTGGAGTTCTCAGAAGGGGCAAAGGGGATCCTGACAGCACCCCTGTCAGAAAAGGGAAGGAGGTCTCTGATCCAGTCCTTGCCTAATGCTTTCTAAGTCTATCCCTTGAAGAGGGCAGAGTATAGAAGCCTGTACCAACCCAAAATACATACATATGTAAAACATAGACATTGGTTTTATTTCATGTGCTCATTCTGGTTCTGGTAGCGCCAATAGCCCTAATGCAGACCTTTGCCTGCAATACATCAGAACCAGGGCTGCCCAGAGGAAATTGGGGGCCAAGGCAATGGCATTGGGCGGGGGGGGGGGGTGTGCTGTCACACACAAATACTACAATCATTTTGAAAATATGTATAATTGAAAGCCCATAAATCCAATAAAACATATAAAAGAAACTAAGTTGCCCAGTCAGCCTGTCAGGAAAACGAAAACCCCAAAAGCTTCTCAAACAACTATAGTATACATATAAATACCTACATAATTAAAAAGTAAATATTCAGTAGGTAATTAAAACTATTTCAGACCTAATGTTAAAGTAGGATTGGAGATTAACGTCCCCTCCGTTACTGGGCCGAGTATTTTCGTGTTTAAATATAAGTTGTTCATCTCTTACAAATGGACTGTCAAGGGCTCCTTGGAGGGCTCTCTCAGTCTAATCCAGTAGCCAAGTCCAGACACAGACAAAGGGATTCTTTTCAAAGCTTTATTCTTCTTTTATAACTTAATAACTCTACAGGTAGCAACTAGATCTGAGCAGCAGCATCCCTATGCCCTAAGTTGGAACAGTTGGTCCCTGTTTGAAAGGCAATTACTGGCAGACCCCTGAATATAAGGACTAGGGAGAATCCCTCCCCTTTTCCCTTGGCTCCTCTGGGCGCAACCGTTCTTTGAGCGCGAACCATTTGGTGCCGCGCTCTGCGTCTGCGCCGCGCATCCCCCCCCAGTCTGCTATCTGTGCTGAGTCACTCCCTGGACTGCTTTCTAAACTAGGAATGTGGGTGGGAGGAATCTTCGTCAGCTGTTGGTCCTGGGAAAAAAGGAGCGCGCTCCTCTCCCGAAGGAGCGACTGCTCTTCCTCAGCATCAGAACTACTCTGGGATTCTATGGGCTCAGTGTCCACCCTGACATGGACAATATTTTAAAGAAAATTTTGGTGAAAAAAATTGTTAAACATTTACTGTTTTTCATTTAGTTAAAATTTATAATTTCGTATTAGCGACAGCCTGAGTAGCTTGTTGGCAAAGTATTAGGGGGCGCTCCGACCCCACTTCAAAACGCTGTCACTGCGGGGGCAAATCAGCGTGGCACTGGCAGGTCAGGAAGCTGGGTGGCGATCGCTGCCCGGGCGATCATAATAAGCCAGGTTTCGGCGGCCCTTGACACTGTTTTTTACTTTTGCATTTTATTTGTTAAGTTAAAAACTGGAAATAAAAGGTGGGGCCCTTAAGTACCGGGTTAAATAAAAATGATTAAAAATTAAATGGCCAATGCGCCTCGAGATGGAGAAGGGGCTCCTATCGGTCTGGAGCTGCCCGGGCTCTCAGTCTGCCATAGGTATTTTTTCAGAATCAGTGCTGGATCAGATTCAGATGTGTTGCAAACATTAAACAGAAATGGAAACAAAAAAATTAAGCAAGGCCTTTTAAATAATGTTTTATGCCTTTTAAAGGTTTTATTGTGGTTGTATTGTTATATTGTGGTTTTAATATTCTATATATTTTAAATTGTTTTATTGTATGTTGTTTGGTTTTAGTTTTTGTGAACCGCCCAGAGAGCTTCGGCTATTGGGCGGTATAGAAATGAAATAAATAAATAAATAAATAAATAAAATAATATTAAACAGCAGAATTTCCTGAAATAAAACCATAGGATGTTCCCCCTATACTGCTGTACTAATCCACCACTAATAATGAGTAGGTAAATGTAATTTTTTTTTTATTGCTACAACATGGTACTTGCTTGTTTACTGTTTTATCCTCCACATCCTCAATCCACAAACACTTTTTAAAACTAATTAATGTTAAATGAAACTGAATGCACAACAGATCATTGTATACTGCAAAAATTAGAGCCTGAACTGAGTACATAGATGGGTGGAATTAGGGGGATTCTAGGAAAAAACAAAAACCCAGGTACTTATTTGAATTCTAGGAAAATCGATTAAATGGTAGTTGCAGAGCAACTGTCTTCAAGGAACATAATTAAACGCTAAAGCGGAATTTTTTTACCTTTCACAAGATTATAATTATTTTTTGAAATCCTGAGTTTTTCAAAATGTAAAAAAATGCCCTCCTTGCCTCAGCTCATGTGAATGGCTCCCATTTTATCAAAAACAAACAAATAGCACTTGCTGGGGGTCCCCACTGCATGGGGCCTAGGGTGAATTGCCCTGCTCCCCCCTCAGGCAGGCCTGATCAGAGCTAAACTGTGGAGGGGACCTGGGCATGTGCACAAACCCAACCCCAAATATCCCCATGTGAACAGCTGCTCTTAAAGTAAACTGGAAAACTGTTACAGTTCACTTACAACCCTACCCACACTTGGGAACCCTTATAAAGCAGGGCTCCTGAAAATGCAGAGCTTTGTAAGTGCATTTGCCTGAATGTGCTTTCAAAGCTCTTTTAGATCTCTGCACAGCCATGCGCATGGGGATTTGGGGGTGAGATTTGCCTGTGCGCCCATGTCCCTCCCCCAGTTTAGCTCTCAGGTGTTGTATGTGAATGCCTGCATATGTCTCCTGAGTGTACAAAGTCAAGTGCTTTATTGTTTTATTGAAACCTTATTCTTAATCAGTAATCTGATTCCCACCCCCACCCCCTGGTTTTGTTCAAGTTTAGGTTCAACAGAGACTTTAAGGTTCAGGTTTTGTTCTGGTTCAGGGGAAAACAAGTTTCATTCCAGTTTTTGGTTTAGTCTCAGTTTGACTCTCTGTACTGAAGGACAAGATTGGAGGGAGTGGGGGCATTGTGTATGCAGCTGCACAGCCCTCGTTATTTGTTTGCAGCAAATGCCTGAAGAGGGATTAACTGTACTGCTAGAGACACCACGAGGGCGCAGTGTGTTTCTATGCACAGCACCTTGAAATCAACCCCCACCCCACCCCACCCCACCCCCTCATCCTCACTCCCTCTCCGATGATAACAATGGGCTTTTGCTAGAGATTAAATACGTAGAACATTTGGAAGGGTCAAGTTCAGTCCGTTGATGTTTTATTGAATTAAATAAATATCTTAGAACAATTATGGACTCGATGGCCTTGTAGGCCCCTTCCAACCCTACTATTCTATGATTCTATGATAAGAATCTTTGGACTGATGAAACCAAGATTACCTTGTACCACACTGATGGGAAGAGAAAAGTATGGAGAAGGAAAGGAACAGCTCATGATTGAAAGCATACCACATCATCTGTCAAACATGTTGGAGGCAGTGCTATGGCATGGGCATGTATGGCTGCCAATGGAACCAGGGCACTGGTGTTTATTGATGACCTGACTGCTGATAAAAGCAGCAGGGTGAATTCTGAAGTGTATGGGGCTATACTTTCTGCTCAGATTCAGCCGAAT
This sequence comes from Heloderma suspectum, assembly GCF_057233095.1. Lineage (NCBI taxonomy): Eukaryota > Metazoa > Chordata > Lepidosauria > Squamata > Helodermatidae > Heloderma > Heloderma suspectum. The sequence continues at coordinate 124,348,077 of NC_139462.1, read as the reverse complement.
GCTGCCAAACTGATAGGACACCACTTTATATTGCAGATGGATAATGACCCCAAACATACAGCAAAAGTTACCCAAGAGTTACTCAAGGCAAAGAAGTGGGATGTTTTTCACTGGCCAAGTCAGTCACCTGATCTCAACCCAATAGAGCATGCTTTTCACTTCCTGAAGCAGCAGCTGAAGGCAGCTGCAGTAAAGGCCTGGCAAAGGACCTCGAGGGAGGAAACTCAGCATTTGGTCATGTCCATGGGTTCCAGACTTCAGGCAGTCATTGACTGCAAAGGATTTTCATCCAGGTATTAAAGGCGATCCTGAAGTTTGAAATGATGTTGGTTTGTTCCATTACTTATGAGCCACCAACGATGGGTATGTCTGTATGCCACTGGCTTTACTTCCTGAATGGTTAGTGCCCCACTTTTGTCCAATCCCTTGAATTACAGCTGAAAGTCCTGACTTGGCTCCCATCTGGGTGTGTTTCCTTTCAACTTCAATGTGGTGGCGTACAGAGGCCAACTGCCAAAACAGTTATCCTTGTTCCAATATTTCTGGTCCTGACTGTATATGATATGCTGAGCTTGAACTAAAAAGTACAAATGTGTCAATTTTCTGCACTTAGAATAATAGAATAGTAGGGTTGGACAGGGGCCTACAAAACCATCGAGTCCAACCCTTTGCTCAGTGCAGGAATCCAAGTGAGAGCATCCCTGACAGACGGCTGTCCAGCCTCCAGTGTGGAAGAGCCCACTATCTCCCTAGGTAATTGGTTCCATTGTCATATTGCTCTAACTGTCAGGAAGTTTTTCCTGATGTTCAGCCGGAATCTGTGGTTTCCTGTCTCTCCCCTCAGTCTTCTCTTCTCAAGGCTAAACATGCCCAGTTCTTTCAGTCTCTCTTCATAGGGCTTTGTTTCCAGTCCCCTGATTATCTTTGTTGACCTCCTCTGAACCCTCTCCAGTTTGTCTGCATCCTTCTTCAAGTGTGGTGCCAAGAACTGGACACAGTACTCCAGATGAGGCCTAACCAGTACTGAGTAGAGGGGAACTAGTACTTCCCGGGATTTGGAAGCTATGCTTCTATTAATGCAGCCCAAAGTAACATTTGCCTTTTTTGCAGCCACATCATAGCTTGTGATCGACAACAATTCCAAGATCCTTCTTGCTTGTAGTGTTGTGCCACGTATGCCCCATCTTGTAACTGTGCATTTGGTTTCTTTTTCCTAGGTGCAGAACTTGGCATTTATCCCTATTAAATGTCATTTTGTTGTTTTCTGCCCAGCGCTCCAGTCTATCCAGATCACTTTGAATTCTGTTTCTGTCTTCCAGAGTATTAGCTATCCCGCCGAATTTTGTGTCATCAGCAAATTTGATCAGCATTCTGTGCGCCGCCTCCTCTAAGTCATTAATACAAATGTTGAAGAGCACTGGGCCCAGGACCGAGCCCTGCGGTACCCCGCTCATTCCCTCTCCCCAGTTTGAGAAGATCCCATTGATAAGCACTCTTGGTGTCCGATTCTGTAGCCAACTGTGGATCCACCTGATCGTTGTTTCACCTAGCCCACTTTGAGCTATTAGCTTAACAAGTGCTATTTTTAAAAGCAATAGAATTTTGAGACTTACAGTGATGGAACCTGTGTCTATGGGTCTGTGACTCAACTTAACTAGTGATGGCCACCAATTTGGATGGCTTTAAAGGGGGTTAGATAAATTCCTGGAGGAGAAGGCTATCAATGGCCACTAGTCCCGATGGCTATATGCTACCTCCAGTATCAGAGGCAGTAAGCCTATACACACCAGTTGCTGGGGAACATGGGTGGGAGGGTGCTGATGCACTCAGGTCCTGCTTGTGGATTTCCTGTGGGCAGCTTATTGGCCTCTATGTGAACAGAATGCTGGACTACGTGGACCCTTGGTCTGATCCAGCATGGCTCTTCTTATGTTCTTAAAGGGGCACTCCTGTGCTCCTTTAATACACCAGTTCTTAGTACTCTGTGAAACTCTCCCACCATTCTGTTATGCTCTAGCACACATACGGACAACCTGTGAGCCACTTGTAATCCTTGGCCAATTTCATGTGCCTCACCCTCCCTATTCCCATGCTCCTCAGCTGTTTCCAGAGCCAGTCTGCTGGGCAATGGGATCACTGAGATGCCATTGCATGCCTTGCCCCTGCAGTGATTGCCACACTCCTTTGCTGATCCCAGCATCAGTCAAGTGAGGAGCAGTTGGATCTCAGTGCATCAGGAGGAAGGTTTAAATCTCTCCGATGATAACAATGGGCTTTTGCTAGAGATTAAATATGTAGAACATTTGGAAGGGTCAAGTTCAGTCCGTTGATGTTTTATTGAATTAAATAAATATCTTAGAACAATTATCTGAAATACACCATGAAGATGTCTGAACATTACTAATAGCCAAGCTCCCCCCACCACACCCCCACAGCAGAAGCTAAAAATCTATATTTAGTTACCTGCTTAGATTTTAAATGCTCAAGATCTCCCAAAGCTCCTCATACCCAAATATGGACTTAGGAGCAAGTCTTCATGTTCTTCATCTTTTTTCTTTTTTAAAGGTATCTTGAAGGTAGCTGACATGAAAGAGGTATCTGAAGTTCATATGTTTGCAGCAAAATAAAAAGCAATTAAAATGTTGAGGATAGCTTGCAAACAAGCCAAAATCTTCAATGCAGTGTTTTCCAGACTTCTGATACCCAGGGCACAGTGGTTTCCTGAGATAAAACTGGATGCACATTTTTCAATGATAAAAAACAAAACAAAGGAACACCTGCCTGTTTCAGACCAGAGTTTAGGCTATCTCATCTTGGCTCAAGCTCCACAAAGCCAGGAAATGGGAAGCCAAGGCTGATCCTTAGCTGATGTGCCCATTGATCAGTGATGATGTGCAATGTCACAAATCGTGCTTGCTTGCAACTTACCCTCCAGGCACCGACATGGATATGCCACATTGTCTTGGTCCTTTATTACCTTATGAAGCACCTGAACCTTACTGTTTTGCTAGAGGACTCCTCCTGTCAGTACCTGGCAGGATGAATTGAACAGTGAGTGAGGGCCCTCTTTTAGCTTTAAGGCGAGATGCTTCATAAGGCAACACGGGACCAGGACAACGTGGAGCATCTTTGCTGACCAAGGAAAAGTGTGGGTGCACGGAGAGTAAGTTGTAAGCAAGCATGAATTCTGGTCTTAAACCAGCAGGTTTTTTATCATTGAATTTCCCTGGTTTTTGAAAAGGGAATTTATAATTACAGGGTTAGCAAGTCTGCCCTCTCCCCACTGTATTTGAATTTGCTTCCTTGCAGGTTTATCTGTATGATGAATGGGATTATAAATACTTAGTTAAAATTTAATTTCAAGAATCAGGATTCTGAAATCTCAGGGAGAACTTCCACGGAGAGAGAAGGCTGTCCTCGACAGACAGTCATGCTCCTCGTGTCTTCCCCTGCAGGAAGACTCCTTCCTCTGGAGAAAGGAACTCTTTGGATGTAACCCCCTGTATTTTGTTTTATGGTTAAATTTGTCAAATTTGATGGTTTCATGATGGCAACTATGTCTGTGAGTTCCATATTACAAACTGCTTGTGCTGTGTTGTTTGTTTTAAGCTTCAAGGAATTCAAACATGTATAGTTGCTATCAAATTAATTGTGAAGAGGTAGGCAAATGCCTTGATATCTAGTTTCAGCTTCTTACAGTTGCTCTTTGCATTATTATCCCCTTTACATTTCAAGCTCATAAATGATAAGCAGCACTTGACATTTAAAAGTGATTTTCTTGTTGTGCACTTGTATGGTCAAAGAGTAATGATAATCCTATTAAAGATCTTATGTCATAGAGGAGGGGGTAGGTTCAATGTGTGTGCGGTGGAAGTTTTATTTTGATTGGCTGGATGCAAAGCAGAAAGGGAGGGACTTTTGAGAGGGGGGAGGATTTATGACTTGATATAGTTAGATCAGGGATTTCTGTGGGAAATGCCCAGACATTGCGGTTCCTGATGATCTCACATTGGCAGCAGTGTACTGCTGAGCAAGAGGGAGTGACCTGGTAGCTGATTATTGAATGAGATACAGAAAACAGCTGAAAAGGGAGAGAGAAGAAGCAGCGTGTGTGAGAGCAGCAGTCAGAGTAAAGAGGGAAACAGAGGAGCTAAGAGAGAGAGAGAGAGAGAAAAATAAATGCTCATGCTGAATGTCTTCCAGGTGTACTGAAAAATAAAAAGCCCCTTTGGAAATGGATACAAGGACCATTTGCTGCCTATAGATCAGGGGTTATGGACTGACTGACTGTGGAGCGGGGGGAACGACTTCACAGCTCTGTTGAATAAAATGCTAAGCTATGCATAACTGATTTGGCAAGGCAGACTAAGAAATGCGGCTGCATGAAATGCTGGCAAGTAAATCCAAGCTACTGATGCATATAGAACAGCCTGCTCTGTTGTAAGAGTAGAGAAAAACGGAATGGAGGCAATGCAAGGAGTGTTATAATAGAGGTCTGCATTCGGTCGTTGGATTTAATAACGAAAGGGTGAAGCCAAGAGAAGTCTGCCTCGTGAATGGCGGAGTTGACATGAGATACTATGCTGAATTCTGAGAGATGGTAGACATTAAATCTGACAACTGTGCAAAGAGAGACCATGGAGAAGTCAAGTAGTGAGGATTCCTCAATTCACCGGAGTCCATCTTTGGATAGCAAAGACTCAGACTTTACTAAACCTTCTACCTCAGGCAGGCAGTTTGGTCGAGGCTTCACTGCTGGAGCTTTTTATGGTACCACTGGATCACACACAGAGAACCACAACACAGCTGCAACTGAGACTGGTTTAAAAAGTGACAAATACAATGCACCCAAAGGCAGCAAATATGTGGTCTTTTACCTGGATCTATCATTTGTTTTCCTTTTAGAATTTAAGAAGTGCAGCATGGCGAGAGGCTGCTTGTGTTGTTTGAAATACATGATGTTCCTTTTCAATTTAATATTTTGGGTGAGTACTGCATCTTCTATTCATTAAAAATTCCTTTTTCCTACCTCGGTGTGAGGACAATATATTGTTTAAGCTTAACAGTTAAGATCCCCCATCCCCCAGCTTTCTTTTACATATATTTACAGTGCTAAATCCATGTCATATGCTAGCGAGAGAAAAATCCCAAGTATTATATTTTGTTTGCCTTTCTCATACTGTACTTTGACTAGATTGTAACTGTGTATTGGGCAGGCTGCATTAAAGAAAACACAGCCTTTGTCCTAGCCAAGACTATTCATATCAGCACAGTGGTAGCTTTTGAATTCTCCTTTAATGTCTTGTAGGACACCAAGCTGCAGTTAGTATGCAGCTGTCCCTATTCATCTGACTCACTTTCCTAAAAAAGAAAAAGAAAAAGTAATTGCTAAGTTACTTTTCAGTATGAATGGAATTTAGTCTTTTCCATTCATTAGTGAGCTTAAAAAAACAAAACAAAAACAACACAGCCTGGCCCTTAATATTGTCAGTACAAATGATAAATGTTGTGGACTTCATCTCAGCCACTTTTGCTCATGGTGAATTAAGTTTGCAGACCGTAGGGATCATAATTTGCTGTGCTGTGGGATGACAATTGATTTTCCTCCATCAGGTAGCCAGGAGGTATTTGGAATTGCAACATTGCAATCATGTTTCAGTAAGCCAATCCTAGAGATCAAAATAATGTCATGTATACTTGGAAAATCAGGCAGTCAATGCCAGTCAACAAATAGTTTTTAGTTTACAAAGATTATGAGGAAAGTAATTCATATCTGTGATCCATTGGAACACATCCAGTTGCAAAGTTTTGTTGATGAAAGCCAACGATTAGCAGGTTTGAATTATTAGAAAAAGGTAAAATAATGTTCATAGATTTGGGCTTGAAGATCAAGGTAATAATCTAGATATAGAAATGCTAGTAGCCAATTATTTTCTTTTATGATTTTTATAATAAACCGGCATAATTTGGGTTAAATTTTGCTTAATTTGGATTAAATTAGAGTTCAGAAGGTATTTTTTTGTTTCTTGGCAGCTGGCTTTTCTGTCTGATTGGCCCATTTTATCATCTGAAGGCCAGATGTACTGGGAGGACTGGACAGGGTGTGTTGGTATTCCTGAACAGTTAATGGACGGGAGGCAGGTGTAGTTATCTTCTTTAAAGATAACTATCCAAATTGAATGTTCTCCCAGTCATAATTGTCTTATATCCCAGCTCCTTCACCCCTTGTGTTTGTATCCCACCAGCTCACTTAAACAGCAGAAATTTGCCCCATTCACTTCTAGATTAATTTCATAATAGAATTGCGGGTATAGGATGTTACAATGTTACTGTATGGGCTTCATCTTTGGTATCTGTTCATTGTTCTGTATAATGCTACCACATGTCTTGAATTGCATGGAAACACACTAGGCTTTGAAGATACTTTAATCTGATGGTTTTTAAATTTTGTTGTACTGAGGACCATTTGCTTGCTCTTTGTGGCCAACCATAGTTTCTTATGTATTATCACCAAGTGTGTGAATGCTTGAAAGGCATTCAGATTAAATGAATGGTCCACAGCCACTGGATCTACACACACACACACAGGGGAAGAGATGAGCACATGGCTGGTGGGGTTCTTTGATGTTTGGGCTTGAAGAACTGTGTAAGTGGAAACAGCTTGCTCTGTTGAAGAGGCAAACTATTTTTCAGTTTACATTTTACAACTGAAATGAAAGAGGGTTGCCTTTTCAGAACGTGGTAAAAAGTTCAAAGAAACTTGAGGCTCCCTAGAATCTGCATCTGTTTCATTTGGGCCATCTGGAAACGGCAGGAGGGACAACTGGTGGTCCATGGACCACAGTTTTAAAATTATGTATGTAGCCCAAGGCATGTTGCTGCCTCAAGCGAGGTGGCAGTGCTGCCCTGGTGCTGGCACTGCTGACGTTGCCCCACTTTTTCTGGTGGGGCACCACCTCCTTCCCTCCCTCCCTGCTGGGCCGGCCAACCGGCCAGCCAGCTGGTCAACAGCTCCCCCTCCCGCTCACCGGCTGCTCCCACTTCTGCCCCACCTGTGAGGCTTCAGGGAGACTCATCCGAAATATGTCAAGAGGTCCCTGACACTCCCGTGGGAGCTCAGAACGCTCTCACAATGTTTCAGATGAGTCTCCTAGGAGTCCCGCGGCTGGGGCAGAAGGTGGGAGCAGCCAGCAAGCGGGGGTCGGGGGAGCTGCCACCATTGCCGCCACCTGGGCACAAGCTGTTGGCTGGCTGGCCGGCCGGCCAGCCAGCTAAGCAGGTGTCAGGCCCTTTCGGTGGGGAGAGCAGTGCAATTTTCTGCTCTTCCTGTTCTGTGCCACCGGATGCACCCACATCAGCCTGCATAATTGTAGGGCCGGCCCTGTTATTTAGATCAACTTGCAAGAGTATCATCCAAGCAATATCATCTGTGTCACAATGTTTATTCATGAACTTCCACCTATCTGCCTATCTGCCAGTTCTCAGCATTATCTCTCTTTGTCACAACCCTCCAACATTCAGTCACTCCAGCATGTCTAAGAGAGAAGACTGCTAAAACAACCTCATCTTTCAGGTGGCACAACGGTGGTTCTCTGGTGGGCCCAACCTTGGAAATATGTCTAGCTAAAGTGCTTCCCCAACTTCTCTATGGTGCAGAGATCTGGGGTCAGGGTCATTGCACTACAGCTGAGACCATTCAAAATAAATTTTTGAGAGAGCTGCTGGCACTCCCTCCGGGGGTCCCTTCTTCCCTGCTAAGACTGGAAGCTGGAATTATGTCTATCAAAGCAAGAACAGACAAAGCTGTCATCCTTTACGGTGAAAGACTTCTGAACTCCACTGACAGGAATTTGGCAAAATAAAGCTTCCTTGAGCAAATTGATGATGGTGGTTGGGCCCAATGTTGGCTAGTGCTGTCTCAGGCCTATTTTGAGGATCCCCGCAATTCCCTAACTAACTTGGATAAGCAGAGCATTAGAAACAGAATTTTTGAAGCAGATTGCCATCAAACTATTCTGGCTTGCCAATGCCAGGCCTTCTCACCATGGTTCAGTTTTTTCAAGAGAGGACAATATTTACAACAGTATTTCCAAAATTTTACTTTTGTGGCTCTCAGAAAGGCATTTAGAGCCCTTTGATTTCAAGCCATGCCAACAGCTTATTTGAATGGGAGGTACAATGGGATCCCTTTGGCTCAGCAGACCTGCATTTGTGGCTCTGGGGAAGTTGAGGATATAGTACATTATCTTCTTCATTGCCCCTTGTATGAGGAACCCTGGACCTGCCTTTTGGGGGACCTCTTGAAAAGGAGAGCTGGCAGGTCTCCTGTGGAAATCATTTGTGATCTACTGGCAGACTATAGCAAATTTATTACAACGAGGGTCGCATCTTTTGCAGTAACTTTTAATGACAACTGCTGTGAATTGCCAAGGAGATCATTTGCTATAACATAAAGTTGCATGAGCTTGTCCAGCTTGTTCGTTTGGTATATTTCTATTAGAATCGTAGAATCGTAGAATCATAGAATCATAGAATAGTAGGGTTGGAAGGGGCCTACAAGGCCATCGAGTCCAACCCCCCCTGCTCAGTGCAGGAATCCAAGTCAAAACATCCCTGACAGATGGCTGTCCAGCCTCATCTTGAATGCCTCCAGTGTGGGAGAGCCCACTACCTCCCTAGGTCATTGGTTCCATTGTCGTATTGCTCTAACAGTCAGGAAGTTTTTCCTGATGTTCAGCCAGAATCTGGCTTCCTGTAACTTGAGCCCATTATTCCATGTCCTGCATTCTGGGACGATCGAGAAGAGATCCTGGCCTTCCTCTCTGTGGCAACCTTTCAAGTAGTTGATGAGTACTGTTATATCTCCCCTCTCTTCTCAAGGCTAAACATGCCCAGTTCTTTCAGTCTCTCTTCATAGGGCTTTGTTTCCAGTCCCCTGATCATCGGTGTGGCCCTCCTCTGAACCCTCTGCCACCCTCCCTCTGCATCCTTCTCAAAATGCAGTGCCCAGTATTATATGATACTGTTTTTATTCTTAGTGCCAGTTTTTAATGAATTTATTTATTTCATTTCTATACTGCCCAATAGCCAAAGCTCTCTGGGCGGTTCACAAAAATTAAAACCAAACGGCACACAATAAAACAATATAGAATATATATAACTTTAAAACCACAATATAACAATATAACCACAATAAAACCTAGCAGCAGTGCAGGAATTTAAAATACAGATTTAAAACAGCAAAGCTAAAAGTCTAGAAAGCTAAAATGCTAAAATGCCTGGGAAAATAAAAAGGTCTTCACCTGGCGCTGAAAGGAATACAATGTAAGTGCCAGGCGAACCTCACTAGGGAGCTCATTCCACAGCTGGGGTGCCACAGCAGAAAAAGCCCTCCTCCTAGTAGCCACCTGCCTCACTTCCTTTGGCAGGGGCTCACTGAGAAGGGCCGCTGAGGATGATCTTAAGGTCTGGGCAGGCAGATATGGGAGGAGGCAATCCTTCAGATAACCCGGCCCCAAGCGGTTAAGGGCTTTAAATGTTAATACCAGCACTTTGAATTGGGCCTGGAAATGGACTGGCAGCCAGTGCCGCTGAAAAAGTACTGGCATAATATGAGCTCTCTGGCCAGTCCCTGTTAACAATCTTGCTGCCCTATTTTGGACCAGCTGATTATTAGTGTGCCCAGGACCAGATTCAGAACAGCCACTGCCTCACCTGGGTTTGATGAGAAAGAGAGGTAGAGCTGGGTGTCATCCGCATATTGATGGCACCTTAGCCCACACCTCCAGATAACCTCCCCCAGCGGTTTCACGTAGATGTTAAACAGCATGGGGAAATAGAGGAACCCCATGGCACAATTGCCATGGCACAGAGCAATAATCCCGCAGCACCACTTTCTGGAATTGGCCATCCAAGTAGGAGCGGAACCACTGCAGTGCAGTGCCCCCAACTCCCAACCCAGACAACCTATCCAGAAGGATACCATGGTCGATGGTATCGAAAGCCGCTGAGAGGTCCAGGAGAATCAACAGGGTCGCACTTCCCCTGTCCCTCTTCAGCAAAGGTCATCCCACAGGGCGACCAAGGCAGTTTCCGTTCCAAAACCAGGCCTGAAGCCCGATTGAAATGGATCTAGATAATCTGTTTCATTCAACAGTGCCTGGAGCTGTCCTGCAAGCACCCGCTCAAGCATCTTGCCCAGAAAGGGGACGTTGGCCACTGGCCTATAATTGTTAACATCCTCTGGGTCCAGGTTAGGCTTTTTCAGGAGTGGTCTAATTACTGCCTCTTTTAAAGAGGCTGGCACCACTCCCTCTCTCAAGGAGGAATTTACAACCTCCTGGACCCAGCTGGACATCCCCTCCTTGTTTGATGTAATAAGCCATGAAGGGCAAGGGTCGAGCACACAAGTGGTCAATCAGACTTGGCCAAGCACCTTGTTAGCATCCTCAGGCCTCAATAACTGAAACTCTTCCAATAAAACTGGACCAGACGGTGCTCTGAATGCCTCTACCAATGGAACTGTATTAATCGTGGTGTCCAATTCATGACGAATCTGAGCAACTTTATCTTCAAAGTGCCTTGCAAACTCATCACAGCGTGGCATCGAAGGTTCCACCATCTCCCTCCCTGGCCCAGAACGTAACGAGCCGCGAACCACTCGGAAAAGCTCTGCTGGGAAGATGCAATGCTGGTGGAAAAGAACTGTCTCTTTGCCACCCTCAACCCCACAGAGTAGGCTCGATAGTGAGCTCTTAACTGTGCTCGGTCAGACTCAGCAGGAGTTTTCCTCCACCTGCATTCTACCCGTCTCTCCTCTTGCTTCATTTCCCTCAGCCTAGGTGTATATTAAGGAGCTAGCCAGGCTCTGCTCAGAGGGAGAGGGCGCTTGGGTGCGACCGTGTCAACCGCCCGAGTCATCTCTGCATTCCACAGAGCGACCTGGGCTTCAACAGGAGCACCAGCCATACCAGCAGGAATATCCCCCAGAGCCCTCTGGAATCCATCAGAATCCATTAATCTCCGGGGGCGGACCATTTTAATAGGTCCCCCAGCCTTGCAGAGGGGAAAGGCTGCCTGGTGTCTAAACCTCAGCAGGAAGTGATCTGACCATGACAAAGGCACAGATGTTAATTCCCCCACTTTCAGATCACCATCCTTCTACCCAGTCGAGAAAACCAGATCAAACATATGTCCTTTTATATGCGTTGGGCCGATGACATATTGGGACAGCCCCATGGTTGTCATGGCAGCCATTAAGTCCTGAGCCGCCCCAGATACATTGGCCTCGGCATGGAAGTTGAGATCCCCCAGGACCATCATCCTAGGTGTCCTCAACACCAAGTCTGAGAACACCTCCGTCAGCAAAGACAGGGAGTCTGATGGACAGCAGGGTGGGTGGTATACCAACAGAATCCCTAATCTGTCCCGGGTACCCAACACAAGGTACAAATACTCAAGATCTGCACTCAAATGAGCAGGAAGCCTAGAGAGGGAGATTGAATTCCTATAGACCACAGCAACCCCCCTCCCCGACCCTCGAGTCGGTGTTCGTGCTGCACTGAGTACCCAGGGGGGCACAGCTGGGAGAGAGTGACCCCTCCCAGTTCCCCCACCCAGGTCTCAGTAATATATACCAGGTCAGCCCCCTCATCCACAATCAAATCATGGATGAGGGAGATTTTATTTTGGGCCGACCTGGCATTCAGCAGCAGCACCACCACCAGACCCGAGGGCAGACTGGTAAGGCCGCCAGGAACCATCTGATTGGGGGAAGAACCAGAAGAGGGGACAGCTGTAAGGTGTCTAGCCCCTCTTCTCCTCAGCTGGCCTGTTAATCCCCCAATGCCATACCTCCCCTTACCCGTGACCACAGTTATGGTGGCACCTCCCTGCCCCCCTGAGTTGCTCAGTGGTCCTCCCAGGCACATATTAAAATGTTAAGATATAAAATATACAACAGTATAAAATAAGATAAAAGAGGTAAAAGAGAGCAGCAGCTAAGAAGGAGCAGATAAAATCTACATTTGTACCTTTCTCCCTGGTCTTTAAAGCTGCTGCCCTCTGCTGCTGCTATTTGCTGCTGATATCTGTGGCTGCTGGTGTCTCTGGAGAGGCAGTGGGTGGGTCTTCATGTGCTGTTCCATGCATCTCCAAGTGCGACGCTTGTAACAACAGTTCCAAGCGCCAACAGTCCATCTTCCAGGAAGTATAACCCATGGTCCCAGAATTCAAATCCCTCTCGTCAGCACCCCCTTCGTAGCCAGTCATTCACCTAGAGTATTGTTCTTTCCCTTTCTGTCCCTCTTCTAACTACTGGAAGGATGGATGAGAAAACAATCTGGGCCCCAAAGTTCTTGAGTTTCCTTCCCAAAGCTTCAAAGTCTGATGTGATTTCTTCGTAGCTCTGCTAGGTGGTATCATTTGTTCCCACATGGATGAGAAGAAAGGGATACCTGTCAGTGGGCTTAATGAATGTAGGCAACCCTTCAGTCACGTCTCCAATCAATCCTCCTGGGAGACAGCATACCTGGCAAGTCCACGGCTCTTCGTGACATACTTGGGTTTCAATCCCACACAGCAAGGAGTCTCCCACTACTACTACTCTTCTCTTCTTGTTGTTGTAGGCCTTGGTTTCATCGCCTCTGCTTGACTCACCTTCAGCCTCTTGATCGCTCTCATGTGGGGTCACCTCTAATTCTTCCTCTGCAGGTTGTCCTCCAGTCTCATCCTCAAGTACCTAGAAATGGTTCCATAGCTCCACTGCTTCCACTGCTGCAGAGTGGCTTCTAGTTCTTCTGCTCCTGTCACCCTTTTCCAAGGAGTATCCTCTACCTCATTTTTCCTCACTTCAGCGTTTTCCTTTTCTGCCTCAGCTTGCTGTTGCTCTTCTAGCTTCTGTACTTTGCTTTGCTGCTGTAGTTCCACCGTTCTGTCCAAGAAGTCCTAGTCTTCTCTTATTCCCTGGAGGGTCGACCCTCGCCGCTCTAGTCCTCTTACTTTTTCTTCCAACAGCGTGATCAACTTGCACTTGTTGCAGGTGTAGGCCATGTTGTTATCAGGCAATAAAACAAACATTGCACATACCTTGCAGGTCTCTACCACTGGAGAGTCTTTTGCTTCCATAGTCTCTATTCCCTTTTTGTTTCTAGCTTTCTAATGGTACTGGGATAGCCTGGGCTTTGTCCTCTATTCACTGGAGGTTAACAACAGAGTCTCACTGGTATGGAAGTGTGTGTTACAAGAAAAGAAATTGAAAACAACATTTGTTAGGGACCTCCCCTGCCGAACTCCTGTTTGCTCTCCCTGTTTGCTTGCTCTCTGGGAGCTTGCTTGCTTCTATAGCCTCTAGACCAGCTGGAGCAGCTTCCTCTGCTTTGGGTTTATTTTATATACACCTGTATTGTAATTTATATTTGTAAAGGCCTTTGTGCTATGGACAAATAATTAACAATACAATACTAGCATTGACCTTGGCCCGTATTGTCTTATGAAGCAACTAGCCTTACTTTATTGCTAGAGGAGTCCTCCTGTGAGTTGATCCAGGCCTGTTTCTTGCTGACATCAGTAGATGGGGGTGTGTGTGTCAAATTTATTATGCACTTAAGATGAATATAGTGTAAATCATGATCCCAGCCACAAAATTAAGTACCATAAGCTTCCTTATCCATTAGCTCAGACATTTCTAATCTCTAAAAGAAAGGAAGACCAGATGGCCAAAGAACCATCAGTGTGGCTAAGAACCACACAGGCATTCAAGAGGAGGCTGGACAGCCATCTGTCAGGGATGCTCTGACTTGGATTCCTGCAGTGAGCAGGGGGTTGGACTCGATGGCCTTGTAGGCCCCTTCCAACCCTACTATTCTGTGATTCTATGAACCACACAGAGCAACAGAGGAATACTGTCCCTCTGTGTTCTATGGTAAATAAAAAATCTTAGGACTCCTATAACTTCACTGCCTCAACTTTGTGTATGGAGGCCATGTGGCCTACGTTACAGAGGACAGTCTTCTCTTTGAAAGGCAGGTTAGCACCTGGACAGCACACTGAGCAGGCATTCTCATTCCCACTATGGTGAAATGTGTTGTATTTCCATTTACACTGCAGTGATTATTTCTAAATTTGCATCTATACATATAAATTAGCACATGCCATTTTTATGCAAATCTGTCCCCTTTTGTCCTCTTTTTTTGCTGATGCATTTCCCCTTCGTGCCCACCCTAGCTTTGGTCTGCCTTCCCTCCTGGCATTTCTTCAGGTAGACTCAAAAGAGGGGGAATGCATCACACTCTCCACACACATAGGCTGTCATGCCTAGTGCCGTCAACTAGTGAAGGATTCAGAATCTCCAGCCAGGGTCCAAATCCATAAAAAGCTACACCCCTTCCCTTGTCCTTCATGCCTCCCTCCCCTGTCATAAACACATCAGTATCAACTTTCCACTTCCCATTGATTCCTCAAGAAATAAGTTATCTTGGACATAACTGCAAGATGCCATATTTTAAAAAAACAATCTGATAAAAGTAGGGTATTTGATTTCTTTCAATACTGATCTTAGCTGTAGTTAGTCAATTAATTCTTAACTCTAAATCCTACCACTATCTCCTTCAAATGACATCGTAAAATCACTTTAGGATCAGCTGGTGGATATCCTTTAATTTTCATTGATTTTCTCAGTAATACATTACCAAAATTTATCAACTATTGGGACATTCAAAAGATATTTTAAAATGTCTGCTGTGAGGCAGAACATCAACAGCATACATCATAACCTATTTTTATAAAGCAAATTTACAAATTGTATGAGGTGTTAGATACAGTTGATATTGGATTTTATAGAAACTTTCCTTCAATTTTGCTGAGATCAATCTAGGTGGAACATTCCTCCATATCCAATCCAATCCCATCCATCCTGTAAAATAAGTTATTCTACATAACTTCCCCACTTCTCATTAAAAGTATAATCCTTTTACAGGTGATTATTAACAGAGGATTATTAAATCTGTTAAAAGTGCTGCCGTTCCTTTTTTAAAAAATATTGCCTTTTTTTCTTAGAAGCAGATGTGTTTTCAAGTAGCCAGTCAGATTTGGCTGTAACATCATGAGAACAAACAAGCAAATTCATAGTGAGGTCAGTGCTTCCTGAACAGTCTTTGCCCTCATTCTGAATTAGCTTATTTGCAGGTCAATGGCACTGTCACATAGTCAAATTTGATTGGCTACATGAATTTCTTTTTTGTAGGTTTTTGTTCTTTTTTATGCTCATTTGGTCAAGAACGTCCATTTTCTTAAGGAAGACTTCTTTTCTCTAATAGCTTCCTTGACATGGTTTGTTAACCATGCTGGTGACCACTAGGTGGTACCTTTGCTAACCTATACTATGCATTCTAGGGATGTCAGAGAATTCCGCCACGGATCTCAGTGAGGCCGAATGCCAGTGCATTCGGCCCCCCAAAATCCGTGGCAGAACAAAGCCCCCCGCCCCCCCACCCTGCGAAAGGCACGCGAAACGGGACACGTCCCTGGTACCGTTCGTGCTGCTCTGCGAATGGCGTCTGCGGCTGCGGCTGGCATTCGCTTCTTCATTATCGCCATGATAGGGTATGTAAATAATTACGTAGCCTATCACGGATAACGCAGGGACACCATTTGCGTCCCTGCCGAGGCCGTGATAGGCTACGTAATTATTTACGTAGTCTATCACGGCAAAAAAAGGGAACGCAAATGGTGGCTGCCGTAGCCACCGCCATTTGCATTTCCTTTTTTTGCCGCGATAGGCTATGTAAATATTTACGTAGCCTATCATGGCAAAAGACGGGGGCGCAAATGGCATAGTGGCCGCCATTTGCACCCCTGTCTTTTGCCGTAATAGGCTACATAATTATTTACGTAGCCTATCACAGCAAAAAAAAGGGAACGCAAATGGCGGCTGCCATAGCCGCTGCCATTTGTGTTCCCTTTTTTTTTGCCGTGATAGGCTACGTAAATATATACGTAGCCTATCACGGCAAAATACAGGGACGCAAATGGCGGTGGCTACGGCGGCTGCTGTTTGTGTCCTTGTGCAGCCCAGCGGCCGGATGTCTGGCTGCGGGTGGCCCCGGCCGGCGGCTCCACGGAGTTGCTGCGGAGCGCAGCCAGCTGGGGAGAATTTCAGGGGGAGGGACGGAGCACCTCCCCCCCACCGCGAATGTCACCCTTTGAAAAGGTAAGTGACTTTCGTACATCCCTAATTCTATCCGAGCTTTTACCAAGCAGTAAAATCATCAATACAAAGCTGTTTAAGTTTAGTGGAAGTTCCAGACACAAAATTATCCACCCTTAATTTGTGCTGCTTCCGAGTTAAAAACATCTTCAAAATAGACAGCCCAGCCCGACAAGGAGAGTGGGTGACCAGTCAGATGGGCGATTAATAAATTTAATAAATAAATAAATAAATAAATAATAAAAGGAGAGAGAGAAAAAATAAAAGACTTGTGTGTCCCTCGTGCATCTCGAAGGGTGGATGTAAAATTTCATAGCCTCTTGACCCTCACCAAACACAGTCTGTGGCAGCCACGCCTTAAATACTTGCCAGGGGGAGGAGGAGCAGATGGAAGTAAGGCTGAAGGGCAGCTCAGGGAGCCAGCAGGAGCCCAGGTAAAATCTCACAGCCTCTGGACCGTTACCCACCAGAACAATGCATGGCGTCAGTATCTTTGCTAACACAGTGCATCCCATCCTCCCAATCTGGATTTGAGTCTGAAAGACCAAGGAAAAGTATGGTGTACGGAGGGTAAGTTATAAGCAAGCACAACTTATGACATTGCACAAGATCATCACTGAGCATGGGGCACGTCTGTTAAGGCATCAGCCTTAGCTTCCAGTTTCCTGGCTTTGGGCAGATTTGTACATGATGCTAAGCTATCCTGTGAATAAGCCACCATGAGTTGGTTGTTCGCTGAACAACCCACAGTACTCCTGACAGACAATAGGGCTTGCCATGGCTTGTTCTCCCGCTCATTCCCTTTCAGTCTTCTCACCGGCTTTGGCATGTATCCCGGGCTGGCAGAACTCCTCATAGTCTCAGTCGCTATGTCGGCACCCTTTCTGCAGTTGGTCCATTGGGACTGCCACCTACCAAGGGAAACTCCCCCCACCCCCTGCATCAGCTCACCAGATGGAGTTAATTTTCTGAGCCCTTATGAACGCATTCATCACCTTTTGGGGGGGGACTTTCGCTGTTGAGCAAATCCACCTCTCCGATATTTAGCCAAGCATCCCCATATTCCCCCTCTTTCACTCCAATGCTTACATTGCTAGCTAAAAAACACCTTTTTAAACAAAGACTGCTTCACATCACCTAGAGTAAGCACACCCACTCCCAAAGTAAGAACATCAGCTGGCAAAATGCCTTCTCTCCAGCCACGTTCAGCTCCCCTCTCCCTTCCTGCTTATTGCTTCCCTCCATTGCCCACTTTTTTTCTTTTCTTTTTTTTTTAGAGGTTGTGAACGCATTGGGACAACCTTCAGTGTCCTTTGTTTGTGATTTGTAGGGGCATGTGGCCAAGGGCACTGAGAAGGAATGAGGGAGGATGGCAGAGGCATGAGCAAGATCACAAGGAGCAGCCAAGGTTTTTGCCGCTCTGGCCAGGCAGCTCTCTAGCTGTTCTCAGCAACCCATGATAAAATTGCCCTGCCAGGTTCAGTTTTACACACAAGCCACCATGGGTTTGAACAGCCTAAAACAAATAAGCCACCCTACAGAAACCGTGCTGAGTTCACACAATACAACAACTCACCGCGGCTGATCACACATGGTATGTTATTGTATCCTGCGAACCAGGTCTTTTTGGAGTTTGAGCCAACATCAAGAGCAGTGCTATAAGAGGGCGCACTAGGGCATGTGCATCAAATCTTCCGAGCTGTGCCCCAGATCTTCCGAGCTGTGCCCCAGATCTTCCGAGCTCTGCCCCAGATCTTCCGAGCTGTGCCCCAGATCTTCCGAGCTGTGCCCCAGATCTTCCGAGCTGTGCCCCAGATCTTCCGAGCTGTGCCCCAGATCTTCCGAGCTGTGCCCCAAATCTTTTGAGCTGTCCCAGTGATACCATCAGCCTTGCTACAAGGCTTCCTCTTCTCTCAGTAACTCAGTAGCTTTGCAGTGACTAGGTGACCTTAGGACTCACTTCCTTAGCAGTCCAATAGAGAGCTTAACATCACGGCAGCAGCTTTTAAACTATAGGAGAAACTGCCACCTTTCCTTTCACAGTGTGCTCATTGTTTTTTTCCCTCTCTCCCAACCTTTCTTCTCTTACATGCACACTGCTGGGAGCTTTCGTGCAAAGAAAGTATGAAGAGAGAAAGGGAAGGGCAGAAGAGCTCCCTGTGAAATGCTTGTGTTTCACATAACATCTGATTTTTCTACCCCAAACTGGAACTTTTGGCTCCTGCAGAAGCTCGGAGGCTTCAGCATAGGAAAGGATTTAATTAGCCTCCACAAACGTCCTTTTCCCCTCTCCACCTTAAACTTTCCCCACGTAGCTGCAGGCAGCAGATTATTCCAAAAGGAGGTTAGGACTATGTAACATCGTGTTCCAGGCAGTGTTGGGGATGCTGTGTGCGAAGTGCCTTATGGCACTGCCAACAACTGCAAGTATTTTAAATAAGTTTTACAGTTTTAAAAAAGAAAAAGCCCTCTGTCACCTCCCTTCCTAAAGTTAATTAAGGTATTAGACCTTCCCACACCTTCTACCCCACCCCAAATTTCTCTGAAGTGCTACCCCTATGAAAGGAACCACTTTGCTTTGGGAATTCTTTCTCTCTCCAATCCATTTCCAGTCACTATTCTTTTTTTCCCTCTTCTTTCCTCCCCTCCCCTCTACTTGTCTTTCTTTCTCTTCTTTGTTCCATCTAGAGCAAGTTTTGGGATATTCTCAAGAGGGGAGGGTGGTGGGTAAGAGAAGTTCTGAACTCTATTTGACTTCATACAAACAGACAAAAGGGTTTGTTGGTTTTCTTCTTACCTTTAGGAAAGTGGGTTCACGTGGTTGCACAGGAAGGATTCTGAGGTTATTAGGTTTGTCCATTTATTTTTATTATTAACACTGATATACTGCCTTATCTTCTGCAAGGCCATCAAAGTGCTGTACAACAATTTAAAACAGTAAAGCCTTAAAACAATAAAAACAAAGGCATAATCCTATGCATGTTTAGTCAGAGAAAAGTCCTACAACTCTCAGGAATGCTGAGTGGGGCCTCTGCCTCCCCTCCAGCCTCCCTCCCTCCCTCCCTCCCTCCCTCCCTCTCTCTAGCTCTCACTCCGTCTGAGCTGCACAAGCGCCCCGAGTCTGCTTTCTGTCCTCATCCATCTGGTGCTCCTCTTCCTTTCTGCTTGGCCCCATCCTGCCAAGTCGCTCAGTTTTGGGCCAGGCTCAGATGCCATGCCCACCCCCCTCAGCACAGAGCCATGCATTCAGGTTGCTGGTGGTGATGTTTGGCTCTTGGTGGAGAGAGCAAGGGGGAGCGGTTGGGGTGGAGCCCCCCGCCCCCCGGGCAGAGGTGCAACCTGGCCCAACTGTGCACCCTCCCGGCTTGCAGGAGATCATCACTGGGGGGGCAGGGAAGAGCTGTGGGAGATGGTGGGGTAAGCGCGCGTGTGTGTGTGTGTGTGTGTTTAGGAGGGAGTGTGTTGCTTTCTCTGTCCATCAAAGGCACACTTCATGGGGGCTGCTTTAAAGCTTAAGGTGGGCTTGCTCTTGAGGAGAGTCCACGGTGCAAACCAAGGCAGAAGGAAGAAAATGACATTGGCCCTCTGGATTTCCCCCAATGTGGGATCCATAACAGGGACAAGGTGCAGGGCGGGGGGTGGGCAGTGGGGAGAGCTTCTCACAGAGAGGAAGGCCAAGATCTCTTCTCCATCATCCCAGAGTGCAGGACATGTAATAATGGGCTCAAGTGACAGGAAGCCAGATTCCAGCTGAACATCAGGAGAAACTTCCTGACTGTTAGAGCAATACGACAGTGGCACCCATGGCCTAGGGAGGCGGTGTTCTCTCCCACGCTGGAGGCACTCAAGACGAGGCTGGACAGCCATCTGTCAGGGATGCTCTGACTTGGATTCCTGCATTGAGCAGGGGGTTGGACTTGATGGTCTTAGAGGCCCCTTCCAACCCTACTATTCTATGATTCTATGATGTTTTTCTGTCTAAACATGCATAGGATTGTGCCCTAAATGCATTCAGTCCTTAATTAAAAGCTACGTATTTTAAAAGGCTACACTGAAGAGAGTAATCTTCACACCCTTTCTATAGGCCAAGAGAGTGAGCACCAATTGTAGTTCTTGTGGGAGTGCATCCCAGAGTTTGGGGGCAACACAGAAGAAAGCCCTGTCAGATGTGCCTAACAAACGGGCTTCTGAGGGTAATGGCGCCCTCAAAAGAGGTTATCTTGCAGATCTTCATACTTGGGCAGGTTCATAGTAAGACAGGCAGCCCCTTAGATAGCCAGGTCCTAAACTGTTTAGGGCTTTAAAGGTTAAAACCAACACCTGGAAAGCAATTGGCAACCAGTGTAGGTTTTTCAAGGCAGGTGTATTATGATCCCAATACTGTGCACTGGTTAGCAACCTAGCTGCTGCATTTTGCACAAATTGATGTTCCCAAACACTCTTCAGGGATAGCCTCACATTTTATAATCACTTGTTTTTATTGAGAATGTGTTACGAGAAAAGCATCTTTGTTATCTGTTCAAAATCATCTGGTCTTGACATCCTGGATTCAAAAATTGTAATGCACTTCATGTGACATAACACTGTACTTCTTAAATGATAATACAGGTAGGGCCAGCTCAGAAAATAAAATTAATTTGAATGCGTTTCTAGTTTTATATTGCCTGCACTTTTCAATTTTGCTCTCTCATTTCAAGGAGCTGCATGTGCAAGGTTAAGTATCATGCAAGGTTAAGTATCTATGGCATGTATGGCAGCAATGCCTGCATGAAAGATTGATATATGTGCTCAACTAGTTAACTTAAGAATCAAGGCAACACAGTTTCAAATTAAACAGGGTGCCACTGTTGTATATGCCACAGCTGCAAGGAAAATATTCTCTAAGTCTGGATTACCCTATATAAAGAGCTCTAGAAGAATTAGGATGCAACCCTGTCCATTTGTATAAGGGCATTATCATACTGCCAGTTTTATTTATTTATTTATTGTTAAATTTATTAATCGCCCATCTGGCTGGTCACCCAGCCACTCTGGGCGATGTACAGCGTATAATAAAACAGTTTAAAACAATAAAATTCTACAATAAAAACGTTTTCTAAAATACCCTAACCCACCCCAAATGCCTGCCTGAACAACCATGTTTTTAATGCACGACAGAAGCTCATTAAAGAGGGGGCATGGCGGAGTTCCCTAGGGAGGGAGTTCCACAGAGTGGGGGCCACCACAGAAAAGGCCCTCTCCCTCGTCCCCACCAGTCTAGCTGTCCTGGCTGATGGGACAGAGAGAAGGCCATCCAAGGCTGATCTTGTTAAGCGGCCTGTCTGGTGTTGCTGGAGGCGCTCCTTAAGATAGGCTGGGCTGGAACTATATAGGGTTTTAAAGGTCAAAACCAACACCTTGAATTTGGCCCGGAAAACAACTGGTAATCAGTGCAACTCCTTCAGCACTGGAGTGATGTGATCTCGCCAGCGGCTGCCTTTAATCAGGCGAGCCACCGCGTTCTGCACCAGCTGCAGCTTCCGGACCGTCTTCAAGGGTAACCCCACATAGAGCGCATTACAGTAGTCTAAATGAGAGGAGACCAGGGCATGTACTACCGATGGGAGCAGATGGTCAGGAAGGAAGGGGTGCAGCCGCCGTATCAGATGGAGTTGATACAGCGCTGTCTGGCTCACAGCTGACACCTGAGCCTCCATGGATAGCTGGGAGTCTAAAATGACCCCAGGCTGCTGACCTGGTCTTTCAAGGGTAGCCGTACCCCATTCAACACCAGGTCAACATCCCCCAACCTCCTCTTGTCTCCCACCAAAAGTACCTCGGTCTTGTCAGGGTTCAGCTTCAGCTTATTCCTCCCCATCCAGCCACTCATCGTCTCCAAACATTTGGACAGGGATTCTACGGCCAACCTTGGTGAAGATTTGAATGAGAGGTAGAGCTGTGTGTCATCTGCATATTGATGACACCGCACCCCAAACCTCCTGATGATAGTCTCCAGCGGCTTCACATAGATGTTAAATAGCATTGGGGAGAGGATGGAACCCTGTGGCACCCCACAAGGGAGTGGCCACGGGTCCGAAACCTCCTCTCCCAGTGCTACCCTCTGGTACCTGCCGGAGAGGAAGGACCGGAACCACCGCAATACGGTGTCTCCAATGCCCAACCCCTCCAGGCGGTCCAGAAGGATACCGTGGTCAATGGTATCAAAAGTCGCTGAGAGGTCGAGAACAAGGAAGGAGCATTCACCCCTATCCAGAGCCCTCTTCATATCATCTACCAAGGTGACCAAGGCCGTTTCTGTCCCATGCCCAAGCCTGAAGCCCGACTGAAATGGGTCTAGATAATCAGTTTCTTCCAAGTGTGCCTTCAACTGCACCGCCACCACCCGCTCAATCACCTTGCCCAAAAATGGCAGATTTGAGACTGGGCGAAAGTTGTTCAGAACTTGAGGATCCAAGGAGGGCTTCTTTAAGAGCGGTCTTATCACTGCCTCCTTGAGGGCTGATGGCATCACTCCCTCCTCAAGCGAGGCGTTCACCGCCGCCCTGATCCCCTCACCCAGCCCATAATGAGCCAAGATGGGCAAGGATCAAGTAAGCAGGTGGTCGGCCTTACAGATGAAAGCACCTTGTCCACTTCATCAGGAGGAAGAAGCTGGAACTGATCCCACAAAACCGGTTTGCCACAGGCCGCCTCTTGCTCACTAACTGTATCCACAGCGTGCAGAGTAACACTCCTAATCTGATCAATTTTATCTGCAAAGTGCCTTGCCAAGGCCTCACAGGAGGCCTTAGAATGCTCCAGTGGTTCCGGAGCCACAGGACCGACCAGGCTCCGGACCACTTGGAACAGCCTCCTGGGACAGCACTCTGCAGATGCGATAGAGGCAGCATAATATTCCTTTTTTGCTGCCTTCACCGCCACGTGATAGGCTGAAGATACAGCTCTAGCCCGTGTCTGATCGTCTTTGGAGCGAGACTTCCGCCACTGGCGCTCTAGCCGTCTCACCTCCTGTTTCAGAGCTCGTAACTGTGGATTGAACCATGGTGCAGTCCGAGCCCTGTTCAGGGGGAGAGGGCATTTCGGAGCCACCTGATCTAATGCCCCAGTGATTGCGGCATTCCAGCCACCCACCAGGGTCTCGACCGAGTGGCCGTTGGCGTACCCCAGAGAATCTCCAAGCGCGTTCAGGAATCCATTTGGATCCATAAGACGCCTGGGGCGGACCATTTTAATGGGTCCTCCACCCCTGCGGAGGAGTTGTGGAACCGAGAAGTCCAACGTCACCAGATAGTGATCTGACCGTGACAAGGGGATGGTGGATATACCCCCGACTTCGAGATCACTCCCTGCTTCTCCAGAAGCAAACACAAGGTCTAGTGCATGACCGACTACATGGGTGGGCCCAGTTAGAATATGGTGCAGCTCCCAGGAAGCCATGGTCTCCATGAAGTCCCGAGGTGCTCCTGTGAGGATGGCCTCTGACTGTACGTTGAAGTCCCCCAACACCAATAAGTTAGGGGACTGCACACGCACATCAGAGACCACCTCAAGCACCTCGGCCAGGGAGTCAGTCGTGCAGCGGGGTGGATGGTACACGAGCAGAATCCCCAGACTCCCCTTCGGGCCCAACCTCCAGTACATGCACTCAGCAACCTTGGTCTCCCGGAGAGGGGGGGTCTGGTGAAGTCCAAGGACTCTCGGTAGATAACAGCCACTCCCCCTCCCCGATCCCCAGCCCTCGGCTGCTATGCATACAAAAATCCAGCTGGACACATGGCTGCAAGGGTTGGAGCAGCAGCCTCGGCCAGCCAGGTCTCCGTAATACATGCCAGGTCTGCACCCTCATCCAGGATCATGTCATGGATGAGGGAGGTTTTCTGGGTAACAGACCTGGCATTGCAGAGCAGCAAACGAAGGCCAGAAGATGGGGTCACGCCTCCCCCAGCCATCCTTTGGCTCTGGAAAGGCCCGGAGCAGGGGAGAGATACTACACATCTCTCCCTTGTTCCCCTTACCTGGCATGGCCTGCCCCTAGTGCTCCGCCAGCGCCTGCTGCCCAGCCTCAGTATGTTCTGGCCCCCAACAGTCCCCCCACTGCCTCCATCAGGTGGACACATGCCCCCTCGCTCCCGCCTATCAGGCAGGCTACCCACCCCTAAAAACACAGCAAAATCTCCCAGAAATTAAAAACAAACAAACAAACAAAAAACAATAAAAAGAACAATAAAAAAACCATTATTTGTTTTATTTTTTATTCCTTTCCTGAAGATCCCCCAGTGTGGAATTTGTTCCTGCTTTTCCACAGCAGCCACACACCGAACCCCAAGATCCCTTTCTTGGTCAGTCCCTGCCAGCTCAGACTCCATCAGCATTTTATCAGAATGCTGATAAGAAACCCATCTTACTTCTTTTAGAGAGGCACAGAGGGTTGGATCCTTCATCTTTGTGCCTGTCTCTTCCTGATCTCAACATTACAGTGTTGTCTTCTGCCGTTTCCTTTAATATAGGAAAACTACGAAGTTTTCCCTTAGAAATGTTTATGTTTTGGCTGTTCAGACATAAACCATTTGTTGTTTGCATTAGGGGTTTGGTAAATGTTTCTATTGATTTATTATATATGGGAAGTTCTGTTTGATAAGATTTGCTATAGCATGGCCATGGTCATTTTTTATCACCTTCAGAGATGTAGAAATTGCTAAATGCTTTGCAACAGTGATTTCCTGTAGCAGGGAGTTCCATAATTCAGCTTTTCTCAGGTTAAGTATAGACAGATGATGATGATGATGATGATAATAATAATAATGAATGAATGAATGAATTGCTTCCCAATGCAAAAAGCCATCTAAAAGCAACTTACACACACAAATACAGAAACCAATAATTAATATAACAGAAAACCTGTTACCAGCTTTTATCAGGTTTGGCTTGTTCTCCAGCTACGGCATCTCCTGGACAGGGATAGCTTGGCCACAGTGGTACAGGCACTAGTAACCTCAAGACTGGATTACAGCAATACGCTCTATGTGGGGCTGCCCTGTTTGTTGGGAGCTGCCCCTTTTCAGCATAAAACTCCTTTGCTGAGGGAACTGCACTGGCTGCCTATTTGCTGCCGAGCCAGGTTTAAGGTTTTCATGCTAGTGTACAAAGCCCTAAACAACTTGGGACCAGGATACCTGAGAGAGCACCTTGTCCCTTACCAACCTGCCCGGTCGCTGAGGTCATCAGAAAGCATTTCCACATGGACCTATGGCCCGACTGGAGTCCACCCAGAGAAGAGCTTTCAGTGTGGCGGCCCCCTTCCTATGGAACTCCCTGCCTCTGGGTGTCCGGCAGACACCAACACTGGGTTGTTTTTGGCACCCAATATAGTGCCAAGATAGCGCCAAGATATAGTGCCAAGATAGCACCCAATAATAGTCTTCAGACACATGTAGGAAGAAAGCCAGACTATGAAGCACATGGTCTTCGATGTCTATATACTAATGCCCAGAGTATGGGAAACAAACAGAACGAACTTGAACTCTTAATACAGGAGGGAAATTATGCCTTGATAGGTATAACTGAGACTTGGTGGGATGACTGTCATGACTGGAATACAGCAATTGAAGGATATAACTTGTTCAAAAAGAACAGGAGGAACAGAAAGGGAGGTGGGGTTGCACTGTATGTGAAAAATACATATCTCTGCACAGAAATACAGGAGGATGAGCTTGGTAGCCCCATCAAGAGCATCTGGATCAAAATAAATGGAGCAAAGAATAAAAGGAACCTGGTGGTCGGAGTCTACTACTGGCCACCCAACCAAGGAGAAGACGAGGATGAAACTGTTGAAAAGCAAATAGCCAATGTTTCAAGGAAGCATGATGTAGTAGTAATGGGGGACTTCAATTTCCCCGATATTTGTTGGGAGACAAATTCTGCAAAACATGGCCCCTCCAGGAAATTCCTGACTTGTGTGGCGGATAACTTCCTCCTACAAAAAGTAGAGGAAGGAACTAGAGGATCGGCTATCCTTGACTTGATCCTAACCAACAGAGATGACTTAGTGGATAAAGTAGTAGTTACAGGAACTCTGGGGGAAAGCGACCATGTTGCACTTGAGTTGTTGGTTCTAAGGGAAGCAAAAGCCGAGTGTAGTCAAATGCGTACCCTGGATTTTAGGAAAGCTGATTTCAATAAACTCAGAACAATGATCAGTAAGGTCCCATGGCAAGCGACACTAATGAGAAAAGGAGTCCGAGATGGGTGGGAGCTTTTAAAAAAGGAAATTCTCAAGGCACAATCACAAACAATTCCAACAAGAAGAAAAGGTGGAAGACAACAGAAGAAGCCAATGTGGTTTCACAAAAAGCTTAGGGATGACCTGAAAACAAAAAAAGGACACATATAGGAAGTGGAAAGAAGGCCAAGTAACAAAGGAAGAGTATAGGCAGGTAGCACAGAATTGCAGGGATGGTGTCAGGAAGGCTAAAGCTGAGAACGAGCTGAGGTTAGCGAGAGATGCTAAAAACAACAAAAAGGCTTTCTTCAGCTACGTGCATAGTAAAAGGCAGAAGAAAGAAATGGTTGTTCAGCTCTTAAATAAGGATGGCAAAACGATAACAGATGACAAAGAAAAGGCAGAGGTGCTCAATTCCTACTTTGGCTCAGTCTTCTCCCAAAAGAGTGTCTATGACCCCCCTAGCAAAGGCGAAGTACAGGCTGAAGGGGCAGGATTGCAGCTTGAGATCGATAGGCGTATGGTCAAGGAACACCTAATGACTTTGAACGAGTTCAAATCTCCAGGGCCAGATGAACTGCACCCTAGAGTCATAAAGGAAGTGGCAGAAGAACTCTCAGAACCGCTGTCTATTCTCTTTGAGAAATCATGGAGGATGGGGGAAGTGCCAGATGACTGGAGGAGGGCTAATGTTGTCCCTATCTTCAAAAAGGGTAAAAAGGAGGAACCTGGGAACTACAGACCAGTCAGTCTGACATCAATCCCTGGGAAAATTCTGGAGCAGATGATAAAGGAATCCATCTGGAACCACCTTGAAAACAATGCCGTGATTACTCGAAGCTAACATGGATTTGTCAAAAACAAGTCCTGCCAGACGAATCTGATCTCATTTTTAGGGATGTCAGAGAATTCCGCCACGGATCTTGGTGAGGCCGAATGCCAGTGCAGGCGGCCCCCCAAAATCTGTGGCGGAACGGCATGCCGCCCCCCGCCCCCCCGCGGATCCCGCCCTAGACGAGACTTACCTGGGGTGGATCTTCCGGGTGGCAGCGGCGGGTGGTCTTCCGACCGGCTACCGCCGCCACCATTTTCAGGCTTTGGGGGGGGGGGAAGACGTGATAGGCTCCCTAAAGATTTACATAGTCTATCATGGCTAGGTTTTAAAAAAAAGAAAAAAAAGACGTGATAGGCTACGTAAATCTTTACGTAGCCTATCATAGTTGGGGGTGGGTTTAAAAAAAAAAACACGTACGCAAATGGTGGCAGCTACGGCCGCCGCCATTTGCGTTCCTTCTTTTTACCATCTTAATCTACGTAAATATTTACGTAGACGATGACGGCGAAAATCAAGGGGAACGCAAATAGCGTAGCAGGCGCTATTTGCGTCCCCTTTTGATTTGCCGTTTTAGCCTATGTAAAGATTTACGTAGGCTAAAACGGTGAATGAAAAAGGGACGCAAATAGCACCCGCTACGCTATTTGCGTTCCCCTTGATTTTCGCCGTCATAGTCTACGTAAATATTTACGTAGATTAAGACGGTAAAAAGAAGGAACGCAAATGGCGGCGGCCATAGCCGCTGCCATTTGCGTACGCGGTTTTTTTTTTCTTCTTTACCCAGAGCCCTCTGTGGCCAGAAATCCGGCTGCGGACGGCTCTGGCCTGGGTGGGCCGGGCCTGGTCGGCTGCTCTGCGGAGCTGCCGCGGAGCACAGCCGGCCGTTTGAGGATTCTGGAGGGAGGAACGGAGCGCCTCCCCCCCCAGGATTCCGGGGGGAGGGACGGAATACCTCCACCCCACCATCAACATAATCCGTGAAAGGTAAGTCACTTTCGTACATCCCTACTCATTTTTTTATCAAGTAACCTCCCTTGTAGACCGTGGGAATGCTGTAGACATCATATACCTCGACTTCAGCAAAGCTTTCGACAAAGTGCCCCATGATATCCTGATGAGCAAACTAGCTCAAAGTGGGCTAGATGAAACAACGATCCGGTGGATCCACAGTTGGCTACAGAATCGGACTCAAAGACTGCTTATCAATGGGACCTTCTCAAACTGGGGAGGGGTAACGAGTGGGGTACCGCAGGGCTCAGTCCTGGGCCCAGTGCTCTTCAACATTTTTCTTAATGACTTGGAGGAGGAGGTGCAGGGAATGCTGATCAGATTTGCAGATGACACAAAATTGGGCGGGATAGCTAATACTTTGGAAGACAGAAACAAAATTCAAAGTGATCTGGATAGACTGGAGCGCTGGGCAGAAAACAACATAATGACATTTAATAGGGATCAATGCCAAGTTCTGCACCTAGGAAAAAGAAACCAAATGCACAGTTACAAGATGGGGGATACGTGGCTCAACCACACTACAAGCGAGAAGGATCTTGGAATTGTCGATCACAAGCTGAATATGAGCCAACCATGTGATGTGGCTGCAAAAAAGGCCAATGCTCTTTTGGGCTGCATTAATAGAAGCATCGCTTCCAAATCCCGGGAAGTACTAGTTCCCCTCTACTCAGCACTGGTTAGGCCTCATTTGGAGTACTGTGTCCAGTTCTTGGCACCACATTTTAAGAAGGATGCAGACAAACTGGAGAGGGTTCAGAGGAGGGCAACAAAGATGATCAGAGGACTGGAAACAAAGCCCTATGAGGAGAGACGGGAAGAACTGGGCATGTTTAGCCTTGAGAAGAGAAGACTGAGGGGAGATTGGAGAGCGCTCTTCAAGTACTTGAAAGGTTGTCACAGAGAGGAAGGCCAGGATCTCTTCTTGATCATCCCAGAGTGCAGGACACGGAATAATGGTTACAGGAAGCCAGATTCCAGCTGAACATCAGGAAAAACTTCCTGACTGTTAGAGCAATACGGCAATGGAACCAATTCCCTAGGGAGGTGGTGGGCTCTCTCGCACTGGAGGCATTCAAGATGAGGCGGGACAGCCATCTGTCAGGGATGCTCTGACTTGGATTCCTGCATTGAGCAGGGGGTTGGACTCGATGGCCTTGTAGGCCCCTTCCAACCCTACTATTCTATGATTCTATGATTCTATGAATAAGCATGTCCCTTCTATGTTTAGAAGAGTAAGCTTGAACAGGATTCTAACATTAAAGCAGGAGGAGCTGTAGTGCAGTGGTAGAGCCCCTGCTTTTCATGCAAATGACTGCAGGTTAGATCCCTGTCGTGTCCAGGTAGGGCAGAAAAAAACAACTGCCTGAGACTCTGGAGAGCTGCTGCCAATAATACTGGGCTAGATGGATCTAATTCAATATTAGGCAGCTTCTTAAGTTTCATATACCTTGCACATGCACACGCACATACGCCTTCATCAATCTGTTGGTCAGCCAGAGGAACTTCCTCAGCTGGTTATTTGAGTAACGATGATAATTTGAGAAATTGAATAAATACATAAATAAATAAACTCTTGTCTCAGTAGACTGTTGTTAACTGACTGGAAACAGGGATCACAGCATTTTGAAATTTAATTACATATGTGGAAAATTGCCAAGGAAGCCCAACACAGTCACA
The DNA here is from genome assembly GCF_057233095.1 of Heloderma suspectum. Classification (NCBI taxonomy): domain Eukaryota; kingdom Metazoa; phylum Chordata; class Lepidosauria; order Squamata; family Helodermatidae; genus Heloderma; species Heloderma suspectum. The sequence goes on along the minus strand of NC_139462.1, from coordinate 124,318,131 downwards.
TTTGACTTCAAAAGAAGAAACTTCTCAAAAATGAGAAGATTGGTTAAAAGGAAGTTGAAAGGGAAAGTAAAGAGGGTGAAGCTTGTCCAGAAACCTTGAGGGTTATTTGAAACCACATTAAATAGTAGCTCAGCTAGTATGCATACTGCAGATCAGGAAAGGTACCACCAAATCCAAGAGATCACCATTCTTAATGAGCAGAGTCATGGAAGCCTCAGAAAACTGAAGTCTTGCCCAAATGAGGAGAACAAAAAGGAGCACAAACTTGCAGCCCTCCTCCCAAATTCAAAGGGACAATAAGGGATGCAAAAAAAGGATGTGAAGGTCATATCACCAAAAACTAAGTTAAAACAATTTAAAACATCTTTAAATATATCAGGAGCAGGAAACTAGCAAGGGATACAGTTGGACTGTTGGAAATTTAATATATGCTAAAGGAGGATAAGGAGATTCCTGAAAAGCTGGTAGATCTTTGTGTCTGTCGTCTCTGCAGAAAATGTGAGGCGTTTACCCATACCTGAACTGGCCTTTTCAGGAAGGGAGTCTGAAGAACTCGGACAAATAGTGGTGACAAGAGATGAAGCTCTAGACTTTATCAAGTTAAAATTATCAAATAATTGGGTCTGAATAGTATTTATCCAAGAGTGCTTAAAGATCTCAAATGTGAAATTGCTGATCTTCTAACAAAAATATGCAACTTGTTCTTCAGTTTGACATCTGGTGGAAAGCAGCCAGTTGTTACTAAGCAGCTCAATCTTGCTGCTCTTTTAAGTATATTCCTAGCATCTTGACTTTGTTGGGTAAGGTATGTTACATAAGAGTTTGGACATATATGGCAAGAAAGTAGAAGCTTATGGACTGCCTTCTTTTGATACCCACAGCAGGTGGAGGTACTGCCCACCTGCAATAAGCATGAGACCTATAGATGCATGCAAATGCCTAACTTAGCAGTGGAGGCTGCTGGCTCTGATTTCCGTGGAGCTGTGAATCCATTCTGGGTTTCAGTTGGAACCAGCCAGAATGCTAAAGGAGCTATTCAAGGTGCTGAACCCTATCCCCCAAACAGATTCAGCACTTTGGATAGCTCCTTTAGAGTTCTGGCTAGTTCTGGCTAAAACCAAAATGGATTCGCAGTTCCACCACAATCGGAGCCACCAGCCTCCATTGATACTTAGCTATGATCATGACCAAGCCACCACAGGCACAACCGCTTAGTTTGCCAATGAGCACCCTAGTGATGGTAAAGTACCATGCCAAAAGCTCTGTCACCACTAGTAAACATAATAGTACTCATTAGCATTCCTTTTAAAGGGAGGGACTTCCTACTCAGAGTTTGCACAGGTGCATCCAGAGTAGAGAATCAGCTTAACTTAGATCTCCTCTTCAGTTTTCAGCAGGGTCCATGGTAAAGAAGAAGCGTTACCTAGATTCCCTGTTGTCCTTTTTGTTCTAGAGTGACTCCTCCCACCTACGGAAAAACCTTTAAAGAATTCTCAAGCTAAAGCTCAGGTTCAGTCTGTGGCTCAGGTTCAGCATTGTAGCTCGCTCACTCCTGCTCTTCTTCCCCCAGTCTTTCTTCCCTATCCATGTTTGTGACTTTTCTCTTGGTGTAGTCAGGGTTTCATGGGAACATACAGCCTCATGCCTACACACACACACACACACACACACACACACAAGCTTGTGTACAAAGGACATAATATGCAAAGGTTAAAAGGACCTGCTAGGCCATTTGTGGCCCCCAGTTCCCCATCACAGACTCACAAAAGGATAACCCCATAGCCTGGCAGAAAGAACCTTTCGACCTGAAATACTCAACTGCCCTGTTTGAAGAGAAACCCTTTTGCCTTTCCACTCAGGATTAGGTAATATCTGCTTACTGATTTCCTCTGTTCTAACCCTTTCTCTCTCCAGAGCTCAACCCACTATACCCACACCAACCCAAACTTTGTGTCACTTCTCTGACTCTATCCTGTATTTATGATCTGAAACAGTCCTTTTCAAGTGCTGGTTGTGCACTAACCCTGTTTAAATATTGCTCATGCACACATTCACATTTACCTTTGGGATAAAACTGCAATTTGATTATTCTAAAGCTCTGCTCAATGTGATTTCTTGTTAATTCTCTATCTGAGCACCCCAGTTGCTGCCAAAGCACATCATGACTCTGGTTAAAGATTCGTGACATATGTTTCTCAACTGTGTGCATTACTAAACACGTATACTTGAGGACGCACATTAACACAATATGCTGGTTCGCATAATTGCAGTGAGGAAAATAAGCCATGGTGGCTTATTTCCCCTGCTGTGCATGCCAGCCAGATTTTCCTAATTACCCTCACTAGTGTGGCTTACCATGTCATCCAAACCTGGTCAACCTAGCCTGTAGGGGGTGGGGGTGGGGGTGGCAGCAACACTCAAATAACCCAACAACAGCCCATGGGTTATATGAAGGTTGCTTCCTCCTCAAACAAGCCATGCCACCTGGGTTTGGATAACCTGGCAAACCGTGCCAGTGAGGGTAATTAGGAAAATCTGACCAGCACCTGCGGCAAAGTTAACAAGCCACTGTGCCTTGTGAACCACCCCACCATCATGTGAACCATGTCAGTATAACATCATCTTTCAAAAAGGGAACAGAACAGTCCTTGCTGCTTGTCTAAAGCAAAATCATGGCAAAACCTACAGTGGTTCATGAGTTATGGCTAAGCTGAATACACAAAAGCTAGGAAATAATTTTTCTACCCATAACGCCAGCCCCCTTTCAAATCACAACGCACCTTGGGCAAAGGGAACAGCACATGTGTGGCAAGTGACGAAGGGCAGGAGCCCCTTGGGATGCATACGGGACTGTTGAAGCACAGGGCTCTGAGACCTAACAGTCCACAGCCTGATTTCCCAGCTTTTGTGTGTTCGGTTCAACCATAAGTCACGAACCACGGTAGGTTTTGCCACTGATATCACAGGTTTTGTTAGTAAAGTGTTAAAGACATGTCCTTGGTGCCCCCCTCTTGCTTCACCCCTGCCTCCCCACAAGTGTTGCATCATGGATGTAAGAGCACAACGGGGTGTGGAGACTCTGGAGCTTATCAACACTGGAGTTGTAAGAGAAGATTTCCCCACATTTAGAGCATTTCTACATTTTACGTGTCTTCTGGAGTGTACAGTGGCTAAGGAAACGGGCAGGCTAAAAGTATGGGGGAGGGAAGTTGGGGACAAGTGGTGGTCTGAAGAAGTCTGTGGTGGGCAGGAACAGACCATGGCAGCTGGGTGTGAGGAGCTTCTGTTCGCAGCTTCCAAACCCCTTGCAGTATCTGGCTACCAGTATGCCAGAAGTGGCAGGAGGGCACATCTGCTGTGGCTCACCCTGGAATACCAGGCACCAGCCACAATTCAGAAGGCCGAAGAAGCCACGAAGTCTGGGAGCAGGGAAGTTGGGCACAAGTGGTGGTCAAGGAAGAACATCTGTCACTGGCAACCGAAGACCTTCCAGAAGCCTTGACTGTGACTAGTATGCTTTCCAGTATCATCAGATTATCATACTGATTAAAACCTGCCTGGTTGCTCTTCCCATCACCTCTTCATGCCAAGCACCATGCAACAGCAGTCTGTTCTTTCTTAGCCACAAACAGAATGTGTGCACCTTTAAATGTGTCGGAAGTCGCTTGCGTACAGATAGGTGGTTGACATTGCACACTAGCCAGCACCCCTCTGCTTGGTTGCACCAGGTGACATAGAGATGAAATTCTGCTGCCAGTGTGGTAAACGGTGTGCCTGGGGTGGGGGGCTGGTGGTGGGGGCTCCAGGCTGGGAACAGTGGTTTGGGGAGGAGCTCATGCCTGGGTCTGCTGGGTGGACTTGGGATTTTAAAATCCCAAGCAGAGTTGGGATTTTACATAATAACTGAGAAACCAGAGAATGGGATGCGTTAAAATGTGTTTGATGGAGTTTCCTCCCCTGTAAGCGGGTTTAGAATTGCAGCCTACATCTCCCAGAGGAATTCTGAGAAACAAAAAGAGGGACATTAGGAAGAAGAAGAAGAAGAATCCCTTCCAAAATGGGCAAGCTGAAATCTGAAATTGAAGACTTCTTTGTGAACCCAGTCCTCCAGAGCTCCCACCCCCACCCCAATTTTACCACACCCCAGCAATCTGCTTCAAATTCAGTCTTCAAATTCAGATTTAGATTTCAGCTTGCCCATTTTGAAAAGGATCCTCCTCCTCCTCTTCATTAAATGTTCCTCTTTTTGTTTCTCAGAACTCCTCTGGGAGATGGAGGCTGCAATTCTAAACCCACTTACAGGAGAGGAAGCCCCACTGAACCCAATGGGGCGTACTTCTCAGTAGAGATGCATGGGATTGCCATGTTCCCATTTCTAGTCCTCACCCCAATTTCTCCACATCTCTGCAATCTGCTGCAGAGTTACTGCTCCTCACCCATTTTTCCCCATGTGTGCACTGCTTGTTACTGCAATAAAGTGGAGAAGGGACTTTACATAACAACAAACTACAGAACATCAAAGAAGCACAACATCCTAAGAGAGCAGAAAGAGCATGAGTTACTACAGTTAGCCTTTAATCCTTTCACTGCAGGGGAGCAAGATTTATTTCTGGCTTCTGAGTAAACATGCACAGAAGGGGAGGGGATGTTAAAGATTGAAAGCAGGCTAACTAAAGTGATTGAGTATCCCCACTACTGCGGTAATGTGAGGGGTTCTTTGATCTTCTCTGGTTTCTCAGTTATGTAAAATCCCAAATCCGCTTTATTATTTTATCGCAGTAATGTTCTTTCTGGTTTATGGGAGCATTCATAATGTAGTAGCAGCTGGGACCCTGGACAAGGGCGGGAAACACACCTCACTCATTAGTCTCCTCGCCTTTTTTACTCTATGTCCACCCACCTCATACCCCACTTGTAAATAACTCCACTCCCCCCCCCCCGCCCCTGGTGGCTGTGGTTGATGAAACTGGAGCACATATTTCGGGTTCATTATGGAGCGGCAATGTGCTATTTTGATGTTGTGCTTTTAAGGGGTTTATTTTTAAGGTAGAGGCTTCTGAGCAGACCACACCTATACTTTCAGGGGGATGGCTGCCAGAGGTTAGTGGTAGGCAAGGCAAAGCAAATACCATGAGGTAGCTCGGAACTCCTGAACGGCCAGCTGCAAAATGGCAGAAACATCAGGGAAACACATGCAGGGGAAACATTGGGGGAACACCCCTTAACTGGGGTCACTGAGGTCACAGCTAGGTGAAAGACACATCCCTGGGCAGGGCTATCATGCCGATGTAAATGCAGAGGGTTGGTACACACCACAACAGAGGCACAGACAAGCTGAATTAAGGGAAACAATTGGACTAAAAGTAGTCTCAGAAAAAACGTTTTTTCCATGAAAATCTCCAGGATGGCTGCAAGATGGCCACGATGTCATGTGCCCCAAATGACCTCCAAACACAGCCAACTCACTCATAGAGACAACCCCTGGGAGTGCTTTCCTCCCACCAGCCCTGATAAGAATGAAAGAGAAATGGTCATAGAACAGGGTGATTCATGCATGTCTGGTACGCATGACCAGTCATAATCTATCTCATGGGGGGGGGGGGGAGTTTAATTTTTTGTGCTCCTGCAAATCTCAAAGTTCCCCCAAACTCAATTTTGTTATGGGTGGCACCATTTTGACTACACAGCAAGCAGCATACCTCCCTCTAGTTCAGTATTTGAGGGAGAAATGATAAATAATATCCAATAATGATTACTTATTTTTCCCCATTCTCTTCAACAAGGAAAAAAGGAACTCTCCCAGACAAATAGCGAAACCCCTTTTCCCTGTCATACTGTTCAGACTGGGCGGTGGTGGTGGTGGTGTTTCCAATCTGATAGTGCTTAGGTTCAGAGCTGGATGTGCAGCTAAAAAAATGGTTCATCTAAGCAAGTGTTCATTGACACGCAATAACCTTCAGCTTCATGTATTTCCAGCAATTATACATATATAATCATTTTGGCTCTTGGTAGTTCTTGTATTAAGGTATTAATTAAGCAGGTCTTTTAGTTAAGAGATAGGCAGAAGTTAAATAGGGAACTACTAGTACATCTCTGGGTGATTTGCAGTAAATCAGCAAGATTCTTGACTCCCAGTTTAACAAAGTAACAACATTATTTTTTGCACCTCATAAAGCTGTTGCAATGAAGAAAGCTTGGGATAACCAGCAGTGGACGTTTGTGTGGAAGGACTGTGAGCTCAGCTCAAAGGAAGAGTACAGGCAGGTAGCACAGAACTGCAGGGATGGCATCAGGAAGGCTAAAGCTGAGAATGAGCTGAGGTTAGCGAGGGATTCTAAAAAGGCTTTCTTCAGATACGTGCATAGTAAACGACAGAGGAAAGAAATGGTGGTTCAGCTATTAAATAAGTATTGCAAAATGATAACAGATGACAAAGAAAAGGCAGAAGTGCTCAATTCCTACTTTGGCTCAGTCTTCTCCCAAAAGAGGGTCTATGACCCCCCTGGCAAAGGCGAAGTACAGGCTGAAAGGGGAGGATTGCAGCTTGAGATCGATAGCCATATGGTCAAGGAACACCTAATTACTTTGAACAAGTTCAAATCTCCAGGGCCAGATGAACTTCATCCTCGAGTCATAAAGGAAGTGGCAGAAGAACTCTCAGAACCACTGTCTATTATCTTTGATCAATCATGGAGGATGGGTGAAGTGCCAGATGACTGGAGGAGAGCTAATGTGGTCCGTATTTCAAAAAGGGCAAAAAGAAGGAACCTGGGAACTACAGACCAGTCAGTCTGACATCAATCCCTGGGAAAATTCTGGATCATATTATAAAGCAATCCATTTATAAGCACCTTGAAACCAATGCAGTCATTACTCGAAGCCAACATGGATTTGTCAAAAACAAATCCTGCCAGATGAATCTGATCTCATTTTTGGATCAGGTAACCTCCCTTGTAGACTGTGGGAAAGCTGTAGACATCATATACCTCAATTTCAGCAAAGCTTTCGACAAAGTGCCCCATGATATCCTGATGAGCAAACTAGCTCAGAGTGGGCTAGATGAAACAACGATCCGGTGGATCCACAGTTGGCTACAGAATCGGGCTCAAAGAGTGCTTATCAGTGGGATCTTCTCAAACTGGGGAGAGGTAATGAGCAGGGAACCGCAGGGCTCAGTCCTGGGCCCAGTGCTCTTCAACATTTGTATTAATGACTTGGAGGAGGAGGTGCAGGGAATGCTGATCAAATTTGCAGATGACTCAAAATGGGGCGGGATAGCTAATACTTTGGAAGACAGAAACAAAATTCAAAGTGATCTGGATAGACTAGAGCGCTGGGCAGAAAACAGAATGAAATGTAATAGGGATCAATGCCAAGTTCTGCACCTAGGAAAAAGAAAACAAATGCACAGTTACAAGATGGGGGATACGTGGCTCAACCACACTACAAGCGAGAGGGATCTGGGAATTGTTATCGATCACAAGCTGAATATGAGCCAACAATGTGATGTGGCTGCAAAAAAGGCCAATGCTCTTTTGGGCTGCATTAATAGAAGCATAGCTTCCAAATCCCGGGAAGTACCAGTTCCCCTCTACTCAGCAGTGGTTAGGCCTCATCTGGAGTACTGTGTCCAGTTCTGGGCACCACATTTTAAGAAGAATGCAGACAAACTGGAGAGGGTTCAGAGGAGGGCAGCAAAGATGATCAGGGGACTGGAAACAAAGCCCTATGAAGAGAGACGGAAAGAACTGGGCATATTTAGCCTTGACAAGAGAAGAGAAGACTGAGGGGAGAGATGATAGCGCTCTTCAAGTACTTGAAAGGTTGTCACAGACAGGAAGGGCAGGATCTCTTCTCTATCATCCCAGAGTGCAGGACATGGAATAATGGGCTCAAGTTACAGGAAGCCAGATTCCGTCTGAACATCAGGAAAAATGTCCTGACTGTTAGAGCAAAATGACAATGGAACCAATTACCTAGGGAGGTAGTAGGCTCTCTCACACTGGAGGCATTCAAGACGAGGCTGGACAGCCATCTGTCAGGGATGCTGTGACTTGGATTCCTGCATTGAGCAGGGGGTTGGACTCGATGGCCTTGTAGGCCCCTTCCAACCTTACTATTCTATGATTCTGTGAAAACAAAATTCCTAGGCTCAGAATGTGCTCAGAGGCACATGGTTCTTTAATTCTAAGTGTATCAATTGCATCTAGGTCTGGTTGGTAGATCTTGGGGTTCTAGACAAAAATAAAGTTGATATGACAAGCCCTGTATTAGGTTGTATGCTCTGATCATGGAACTATAATAATCATAGGGATGGAAGATAGATTTTACTCCTAATGGCACTAAATATATTTCTGAACATACTTATTCAAGGTTACTGAATCAGAAGGAGACATTTAAATTATGCATTTTCGTGTCTTTGGAATAGCAAGGATTTGTGCTGGAAATTCCTTTTCATTCTGATGTGAGTTATCCATGGTAAAAGCACAAGTATTAAATTAACTAAACAATCTTCCAAACCTATCCTATGGTCAGACCAAGATGGCTGCCACAGAACCCCACTACTTCACACTAGTCGGTGTCTGCTGTCCATATTACAATGCCACATCATTAGTGTGGCAAAGTGAAAAGAGCTGCTTAGTGACATACTAGCTACAGTGTTCATGCCAAGTAGCATGCCCCTTTTATCAATCAATCAATCAATCAATCAATTATTTATTACATTTATATCCTGCCTTTTTTCCTCCTTAAGGAACCCAAAGTGGCATACATTATCTTCCTCCTCTCCATTTTATCCTCACAACAACAACCCTGTGAGGTAGGTTAGGCTGAATGTCTGTGACTGGCCCAAAGTCACCCAGTGAGCTTCCATGGTCAAGTGGGGACTAGAACCTGGATCTCTTGGCTCCCAGTCCAACACACCACACTGGCTCTCATATCTTGATAACTCCCTTTCAGGCCCAAATCCAGATGGGATGGAGTGCCTGGGACCAGCAAACATGCCCCACATTGTCCCGATCTTATATTCCGTTATGAAGCATCTGAGCCTTACTGTATAGGCTTACTGCTAGAGGAATTCTCCTATGAGTTGACCAGTGCAGTTTGTTGATTACATCAGTAGCTGGCAGGATAGGTTGAACAATGAGAGAGAGAGAGAGCCCTCTTCTAGCCGATCCTCAACATCCTTATTCTGTTTTTGTTGCTGTTGCACTGTGGTAAGACTGAATAACATGAGAGTTCAAGTTTCTAGATTTTCAGTTGCACCATGATGAATGAGACAAAAAAAAAAAATTGACCACCACACTGAGATTTCCCTGAACAGGCATGCAACAAGATAGTTAGTGTTGCTTTGGATTCTGAGACGCTTGTTTCAGACAGAATGGGTTGGGAAACTGAAAGAAAAATGTTCATTCTGTACCACATCGAGATTTCCACCAGCACGCGTGCTGCAGGCTGCTTTGGGACTAGAGCTGCCTGGTAAGGATAAAACAGTTTTGGTGTTATGGTGTTGCAGGTAAAAAGAGTGATAAGTTAAGCACCCTCTGCCAACTCACTACTTGCTTGCTTCAAATTGCATCCTCCCAAAATCACTTCACACCAGAAAAGAGGTGTGGGCTTTGGTTTGTGAGCTTAAATTGTCTAACTTCATTCTCTGTGTAAGTCCCCTGTAAGCACCTTTTAGAGAGGAAAAGGCACTGGCCTACAAATGTACTTTAATATAAATAAGTAACCCATTCCTCTTCAGAATCAATATGTTCCCCACACTGCCAAGATATACCTGTTCTTAGTGCTTCTTAAAAATCTACGAAGCCTTTCCCTCCACGCCCCCCCCCCCATGTTTTGACATTTCTCTTCATTACTGGCAACATCATCAGTCACAATGGTGCTAGGAAATACAGCTACAAGCACAAGTCATTAGCAACAGTACGACTCAGCCCTACTGCATCAAAGGAGACCCCCATCTCTCACTGTCAACTCACCTAGCAAAAGCATGGGTCAACTCACAGAATAAAGACATAACTCATAGGAGGATTCCTTTAGGCATGTTCAGTTTCACTTCAAAGCTAGAATGCTGTTGGTACTCCAAGGTTTTCAGAGGAATTCTATTACAGATTAGGGATGTCGGAGGAATCTGGTTTGGGAATCCAGCGAGTTGTCGCCAGCTCAGCCCCCTAGATGCTAGCTCACGGACCCCCAAACTTGCCCAACTCAGTGTGCGTCAAGTTGGGCAAGCTTGCGGTTCCCCACTTCGCTGCAGGCTGCCATTTTATGCAAAATCATAAGCCTGTAAAAGGCTTACCTGCAATTTTGCATAAAATGGCAGCTCACAGGAAAGCAAGATCCTGGGTGCCACCCACCAGGCACCTGCAGGTGGTCTAGTGTCTTGTCCCGAGCACCCGCCAGGGTTGGGCAAGTGGCAGGGGTCCAGCAAGCGGCATGCATGGGGGAATTCACCCATCCCTAAATACAGAGGGCTTCTGTGTGCAATGCCTATTCCTTTAGTTATGGAATGTGACCTCACAAGGTGAGCACATATTACTACATGGATTGGAACCCTAGCATGGGGGGGAGGGTAGGAAGACTTGAATCTCCCCCCCCCCCGATCCCAATCTGGATCAGCCCAGCCATGCCTCCAATTTACATTGGCAGAAAAAGCATCCAGTTTTAATGGAAACTGAAGGCCTAGGGCAAAGCATTAAAACCGCCTACCCACCACTCCGGGGTCCTGATCCTTATGACATCGCATGAGCTTACTTTTGAGTAAAAAAAGAACACTTTAGCATGTGTGTCCACAGAAAAATCCTAGGAGGCTCGCAAGATCTATGACTTGTAACTACAGGCTGTTGACTTGACTCTTCGCAGTCTTTATACGACTGAACCCTATTACAACATTACATGTGCATGCATGTAAACAAGAAGCAACAAGAAACAATGGTGGGCTGTGCCTGTTGGTGACTTCCTGTATTGTATGGGATTATACATTTCCTGCCAACCTAGCAGTTCGAAAACAAGAAATCGCAAGTAGATAAATAGGTACCGCCTCGGCGGGAAAGGTAAGTGTTCCGTGCACCTCGGTGTTCAGTCATGCCGGCCACATGACCATGGAAGCGTCTTCGGACAGCGCTGGCTCTTCGGCTTAGAAACGGGGATGAGCACCGCACCCTAGAGTCGGACACGACTGGTTGGGGACACCTTTACCTTTACCTTTTTATACATTTCAGAACTAACTTCTAACGAATTGCTTTGTTTGTCCATAATAACAGAGTAAAGCAAAAGAAAGATACATATCTTCAATTTGTCCATTGAACAACAATACTGCAGGACTCTATACCAAATTAAAATTCCTAAGGCTGAATTTCACACCCTTTACATAGAATTTGCCTTGGCTGTGATGAATGCCAAACATAAGGTCCGAAACCAGTCATACTTCTTTTGTTAATTCCTGTCTGTCCATAACTTAAAGGAAAATATAATACAAAGTGGATCATTCTTTAAACAAAAACTGGAATCTTTGAGGGTCTTGGCCAAAGCAGTCAATAATATATTTTATACATTTCTCCTTGGGATAGATTTCTCTTTCAGCTTTTCTCTATGGACACTCAACAAACACAAGCCAGACAATTGATCTTTGTCATTGTCGAACGTAGCCAGTCTTCACCTGGCACAAAGTGCTAAAGGATTGTTCAATTGTGCAAGTTGTAACTGAGAGCTAAAGTGCAGTAAGGATGGCCATTTTAAAAGCAGGGAACACTTTGGAGTGGGCCAATATTCAGTAAGGGTCATTTGAGAGAGAGAGAGAGAAAGAGAGAGAAAGTTTTAACAAAACAAAACAAAAAATAACAAAACCAGACAAAAATTAAAAACATAACATATTCTGAAATCCTCAGTTTCAAATATTACAATATTCTAGGAAGAAAAAAAGAGAGAAATAATAGGTTACACGTAAACTTCAGTAGAAGCAGGCCAGATATCTAAATATAAGTCCATCTGCAAGTTATGCCTATATACCACTCTTTCAAACGTTGCTAGCATTGTTAAGTCTTCAATCTATTGCATTATAGGTGTTGAGCTTTTATTCTTCCAGTATCGTAATATCAGTCTTTTAGCAACCAAAAGGGCACAAAAGATCCATTCACGCTGACCATGTATTACATTCCAAAAAGCAGGTAAGTAATTTAAGAGAACATTTACATCAGTAAATATTAAAGAGCTTTCCAATACAAAATTGATCCGTATAATAATATTATCCGTATAATAACTTCCTCCTCAAAGGAGGCAACCATTGGGCATTTCCAAAACATGTGAATAAGAGAAGCATTAACTGCATTACACCTTCAACAATTAGCTGAGTTTGACAAACCTTTATTGAAGAGACATTATGGTGTCCAATAGACCTGAAACAAATGTTTTTGCTGAATAAGGCGTAACTGAAGATCCATAGAGATATCTGAAACAGACTCCAAAATGGCAGTCCATTGATTAGACAAAATAGGACATTCCAAATCCCTGTTCCAATCCTGCTGTAGACCACATGTATCATTTATTCATTGATAATAAGTATTGGTAAACATGAATACTGGGTCCATATATCTGGTCAGTTTCAATACGTTTTTCCAAAAGCAAAGGAAACTCTGAGGCAGTAAAAGCAGCAGGACCAAATCTAGATACTTTCAAATGTTTCAATTGCCAATACTGCCATTCTGCTGTAGCAGGCAAATCAAATTTATCTCGCAAAGGTGAAAATAGCAAAAACTCAAAATCAACACCCAATAATTGATCCAGGGTAAAGATCACTTTATCTGTCCAGGTCCACCACAAGAATATTCTCTTTCCAGTTCTTAAATCTGGCTTTCCCCATAAAGTCAATTTGGCATTGGAAAATGGGTCAGACTGTAATTGGCGTGACATAAGCCACACGTCCCTAACTGCCAAGATTATGGGAGGAGCTCTATCAGCCTTAATATGCCAAGAACCTAATGCCATCCATTTAGAGAGAGGCTCCAGACAATAAGATTCCAACACTGACCAAGGTATAAAATCAAATCTGAGTGGAAAAGACCAAAATTTAGTACAGGTCAGCAAATAAGCCTGATGGTATGTAGCAAGATCCTGAAAACCGAACCCACCTTCATTAATAGGAAGTTGTTTCCCTTTCAAATATATTCTTGGTGGAAAGGAACCCCAAAAGAATTTATGAAACAAAACATTAAGTTTTTGGAAATATTTGCCAGGTATAAGTATGGGCATCCCATGTATAACATAAATAATTCGAGGTATAGTATTCATCTTAAGTGTATTAATGTCTCCCCATGAACTAACTTTAAATATAGAACATCTTTCTATATCTCATGAAATATTATTAATCAACTTATTTAAATTTAACCTAATCATTTGAAATATATCTCTAGGGATAATTATTGCCAAATAAGTAATGGACTCTGGGCACTGTCAAAATTGCCAATTGGCCAATACACTAGAGCATACCCTACCTCCAATCGGCAGCATTTCCAAAATTGACCAATTAATTGAATAGCCAGACAATTCACCAAAAGTAGTAATCAATTTCATAAAAGCTGGAACCAATGACTAGAGTTTCAAGGTAAACAACAAAAGATCATCAGCATAAAGGCTCATTTTAAATTCTAAGCCAAAATGGACAAATCCATGAATACTCCTATTTTGTCTAATAGCACGCACCAAGGGCTCCAAATATAAGTTGAATATCAATAGGGAAAGTGGACAACCTTGTCTAGTGCCCCATCCAAGTAAAAAAAAAAAAGCCGAAAAGAACTTGCTCTACGAGCTGAGTATAACATTTTAACTCATTTCAAAAATTCTATAGGAAATGCAAAATTAGTCAATGTGGTAAAAATAAATTTCCAATGAATTTTGTCAAAGGCCTTTTCTGCATCCAAAGAAATGATGGACGCTTGGTCAGTTCTTTCAGAGTTTAAAGCGACTAGATCAAAGACTAATCTAAGATTATTAGCCCCATGTCTATTTTTAATAAATCCCACCTGGTCCGGTCTAAGCAATGTGGCCATAACTTGTTGCAATCGATCAGCCAAGAGTGAAGTTAATATTTTGATATCTGCATTAATTAATGATATAGGTAAATAATTAGCACAATAGTATGATCCTTGCCAGGCTTATGAATCACGGTAATATAAGCATCATTTAATGATGAAGAAAGGGAGCCCATCTCAAAAATATGGTTATAGAAGTAGTACAACTTTGGAGCTAAAAAACTGGAGAATATTTTATACCATTCAATTGGGAATCCATCCGGACTGGGTGATTTACCAGTATTCATTTTCATAATTGCATTCATAATTTCCTCTAAACGCAGAGGAGCTAAAAGCTGTTGTTGTGAAAAATCTAAACATGGAAGATTAATCTGAGAAAAAAAGCATCCATATCTTGCTCTGATATCTTGTTACTGGTGCTGCAAAGATCAAATAAAACTTTAAAAATTGAGAGCTTATGTCTATAGGAGAAGTATATACTTTGCCACTCTCATCTTTAATAGCAGAAATGATCTTTTGATGTTGATGCTGTTTAAGATGATGTGCAGGGATCTTACTAGGATGTTCACCATTTTCCTAATATTTCTCTCGTAAACAAGTCACAGCAAATTCCACCTGCTGTGAAAGAATATTATTCAGCTCATGCTTAGTGTTCTGCAGCTCTAGGTAAAGTTGTGCACTGGGGGAAGTGGCAAACTGAGTTATAAGAGATTTCAACTTCTTATTTAAAAACTTCTGTTGAGTTTTTTAAAGTTTCTTTTGATAAGAAGCATAAGAAATAATTCAACCCCTTATAAAAGCTTTACTCGCCTCCCACTCAATGTTACATGAACCCACCGTGCCCTCATTAGTATTATAATACTCTGTTAGTTCAGCTAACATCTGAGTTTTAAATTCTCATTATTGAGAAGAGAAACATTAAAGCGCCAAAGACTAGGAGTGTCAGAAAACTGCAGTTCCAAGCATACTGGGGCATGATCTGACACTACCAGTGTGTCAATCTTGCAGTCTTTAATTTGACATACTAAAGATGTAGAGATAAAAAAAATAGTCTAATCTAAAGCAATTATGGGGAACTGGTGAAATAAAAGTATACTCCCTCGAGTCCAACGGGCCCCTTCCAACCCTACTATTCTATAATTCTATGATACTCTTTTGGCAGGATGTAAAATTCTCCAAACATCAGTTAAACCATATTCCTTCATGTAAGCCTGGAGTGCCAGTCTCACAGCCGATTGGGTCTTAGTAGAAGCTGTACTCTTACCTAGCAAAGGATCTAAGACCTCATTAAAGACCCCACCCACAATCAAATAATCATAAGCAATATCAATCAGTTTAGCAGAACAATCACGAAACATACCCGGAGGAATCAATGTTTGGCCCATATGCATTGAGCATATACATTGATAATTTACCCATATGCTTCCCTACCAGAATCAAAAACACCCCTTAGTATCAAGAATCACCTGTTGAACTGAAATAGGAAGTCAATTATGAATTAAAATCGCAACCCCTTTACGCCGTGTTGAAGTATCTGCGGCATAAGCATCACCAACCCAGTCCTTTTGCAACATCTGTCCATCTGCAGCCATCAAATGGGTTTCTTGTAAAAAGGCCATGTCAACATTAAGCTCTTTTATCTTAGAAAGAATTATTTTCTGCTTGTTTACATTTTGCAGCCCCTTGACATTCCATGAAGTCATGTTAAGCATTGAAAAAGCAAAAGCAAATTATTTGCTCCTCCACCCAAACACATCTTTCCAGATTTACAACAAATAACTAAATTTGTATAACATAAGTGGTATAAGAAATACATCCTTAGTTTACATTTTGTTGTTGTTTATTCAGTCAGTCACTTCCGACTCTTCGTGACTTCATGGACCAGCCCACGCCAGAGCTTCCTGTCGGCCGTCGCCACCCCCAGCTCCCCCAAGGTCGAGTCCGTCACCTCCAGAATATCATCCATCCATCTTGCCCTTGGTCGGCCCCTCTTCCTTTTGCCTTCCACTTTCCCTAGCATCAGCATCTTCTCCAGGGTATCCTGTCTTCTTATGATGTGGCCAAAGTACTTCAGTTTTGCCTTTAAGTTTGCCTAAGTTTACATTTAGGACTAACCATTTCAAACATCATCAGAATAGTTCTTATTGCATAGAAACTGAGGAAAAAATTAATATTATTCAAAAATATAAACAATAAATGAAAATTTAAAAACCCAAAATAAAAATAAAATAATCCAGTTTGGGTCCACATCTTTTATCTAATGCCCCCCAGTGCTAACCCCCCCAACAAACCAAAAAATAAAATAAAAACAAAAACAAAACATAAAAACATTTGCTTTCCATTTGGACCAATGTGCAACTGCAGTACTCAGCTAGGCTGTCCCGCATATTGAATACATACACAGAGCAAATTTACAAACAGGCAAATGTAACCAGCAAGAAATAATAATGATAAAAAATAATTTAAAAAATGGGTATTTTAAGTAATTTTATCTGGTGATATATACATCTATATATACACATACACATGCATATATATGTACACACACACACAACCTTAATAACCTAAGTTTAATGTGATAGTTACATATAACCTATGTTTAATCAAACTTGCGGTTGGAGATGGCGTTGTGTAGGATTTTCGCTGCGTCTCTCCTGAGTTACAGTTTTAAAAATGCCTCTTTGAGACTGTTGTGTTATCTGGGTATTTGCTATTAACCTTGCTTAAGCTTTTTTTTTTTTCCCTACATTTATATCTGCTTGTTGTGCTTCTGGAGGTGAGAGGGGGCATGGCAACACCGAAAGGAAAGAAAAGCTTGGGAACACTGCCCACCCCACCAGTGGGGGCCCCAGCAAAAGTTTCTAAAGAAGAAACTGAGGGAGAGGAGCTGCTTGTTTTGATAAAAAAAAATTGTCTTTGCAATTATCTTTTCAGTCAAAGCAGCTCAATTCAGGATTCCATCACTACTCTTCAAGGGTCTGAAGATTCAATGTATATTTGTCTTCAACAGATGGAATCAAAAGTTAATGCACTTGAAGACCGAATCACTGCTCACAAAACTGCAATGGATGCCTCTCATAGTGTATTATCTGCTCGAATTTCTCAATTAGAAGCCCTCACTCGGCGAGCTAATCTGCATATTCTCAGCCTTAGAGAGCTGGCTACAGATCTCCGTCTTGCCGAATTTATGGATAAATTTCTCTGTGAGGTACTGGCTTCGCCTTCTGATTTTCCACTTGATATTGAGCGTGCTTATCATGTTCCTGGTTCTATACGAGGCTCTAGAGTGGGGCCAGTTATCTTCAGTTTTTACGGGCCTCCACTAAAGAATATCTGCTGCATACAGCGAGACAGAGTAGAGAGTTTCGATGGGGGCCAGCCAATGATAAGATTATGTTCTTTCCTGATTATACTAAAGAAATTGCTGATAGAAGAAGATGATTTACCAAGGCGAGAAACCTGGCAAAGCAAATTAATTTGCAATATCACATTAAATACCCTGCCACATTTTGCATATTTTGAAGGCCAGATGAAGAAGTTTTTAAGTTCTGATTTTGCAGAATCATTTCTTACTGGCATTAAAATTAAAACTAAGGCTGTCTCCCTCAGCTCCTTGAATCTGAACTTCAGCTACTTTTTCTTCTTTGTTCTTTTTTTGGGCTGCTAGTCAGTATTTTCAAGTCTTGTTCTGGTGTTGCACTGGCATTTTCTGATATCAAGTCTGGGTGACATGCCAGACCTAATTACATTGCATTCTATTGCTTATTCCTTTCTTCTTCTTCTTCTTCTTCTTCTTCTTCTTCTTCTTCTTCTTCTTCTTCTTCTTCTTCTTCTCCATTTTTCTTTTTCTATTCTTCCTCCCCTCCTTTTTTTCCTTTTTGCATATGTATAACCATGTATATATATAATTTCTGTTCCTGAGTGTGTGTATTTACATATTTTGATTCAGTAAGGGTCATGTTGCATATGTCACACAATGATGGGTGTATTTCTTTGGTATGTCTTTTTGTCCACTACTCATACCAAATAACAGATTCATCCCCAAAGTTTTCAAATTTGTAAAGTTCCTGAATAGAATTGACATGGGTTTGAAAGTCTTTTTTTCAGTGTGGCACATCTGAGATGGATGTAGTTTCAGCAAACTGTAAGCAGGTTGTTTTTCATCACTGAAACGAGTCCTCTGTGAGGCAATAAGTGAATCCAAGTAGGGAATGTAGATGGAGAACTCTTCTGTGGATTGTTGGGTTGATTGGGATGGTTTTTCTGTTGTATGGTTTGTCTAGATGCTTTAAAGTCTATGGAATAAGCAGTGGACAAAGGTTGTCTGAGGGCAGATTACCCTGATTTGTGCTTGAACCACACACCTTGTTTTCCTGGCATGGTTGAACAACCATCATATCCTTGACCAATGCACTTATTGAGGTCTAGTCCAAACTCAGAACAGGAAGATAAGATTGTGTTGGCTATGCCCACTGTAGTTTGGTCTGAAATTGAAATGAATCCAAGGAATTCTTCATGTACAGATGCATTCCCATCCCTTTCTTCCACAAACCTTACACCTAGAGACAGTTGTTCCATGCCAGAAATATCTGCTGTTTCATCCGCTCAAACTGAGAATCTCTTGGAAGTGTTAGCCTTCACAACAATATCTTCCCTCAAAATTTGGCCACACAACTTTATTAACTCATACTGCATTATTGTAGATGTGTACGTAGCATTACCTGCCCCAGTTTCCAATTTTTTAAAAAAATATTTCATGCCCTTCCTCAACACAAAACTGTAAAAAGTCTATCATGTTATCTGTTATCTTCATGGCCTTACCATGAAGAGCAAGGTCATGTGACTCACAATACACAGTGGTTGATATTATGAAGTACAGGTTCTGTTTATTTCGCTCTATATAGCTCTTGCATATGACTTATTAAGGAAGCAATCCTATTGTGATTGATGGTTGCCTACGAACCCGGGGGTGACCACCTATCCAGTGCAAGGTGGGAGGAGTGAGGAGCGGATCTCCTCCTCCCTCCCACTGCTTTGCTTTCATGGCTAGACAGCCAATTTCAGCTGTCTAGCCATGGGACCTTGGAGCACAGGGAGAGGTGGCCGGATGACACATAGGAAGTGTCGTTCTGGCATTTCTGACCTCCCTGCCCCAGCCCACCCCCAGGAATGCCCCGTTGTCCCTGCTCTGTGCTGCTCTTCCGAGTGCAGAGCACAGGGCCGATCCACACAGCCTACGGCCATAGGATTGCACCCTAAGTTGCTGTTCAGTTGACACCTTTTTCCTGTTCATAACAGAAAGGAAGTTAGAAGTATCTTCATGTGAACCACTACGCCATCCACTTTTTGAGTACAGCTTCACTGAAGTCTTTGTGCTTGGTACAGACTTTGGTAATGAATGTGCCCTGTACCGCTCGTACTACTGGCTGGGGAAATAAAATGCAATAACAACCTACAGGTCCTTTCCAAACAGCAGAGTATGCTAACCGAGGGAATATTTAGAAAACCATGCATGGCAAAATGCTCTTGGACCTGTACCATCATGCCTGAAGTCATAACTTTCTGTAGGGGTCCAGTATTGTGTAAGCAGCTCAGATTTAAACACATCTGATAGGGGATTCACTTTCAATATGTAGTTCCCAACATCCACCTTTTCCTGTCATTCGAGTACTGGTAGCTGCCTCAGTATTTTCAGCTGGGGTGTTCTCATGCCCTGCCCCTGCCTGTACCTGGATATTTTCTGTCTCTTTTGAGGCAGACATGTTGAGATCTACTTGCATGATGTCTGATGAAGTAGCATCTTCAGTATATATCTGGGGTTCACTAGCTGTCTTCTGCTTTTCAAGTTGCGGATAACCATAGCTGAACAGATAGAAACAGCTCTGCTTCTTTGCTTTCTCTCTCTAGCAACCTTACATACTTCTGCCTTTCTCTGAATCTTCAATCAATCTAAACATTTTTAATATGTGCCTGGGAAGGCCATTGAGTAACTCAGGGGGTCAGGGAGGTGCCACCATAACTGTGGTCACGGGTAGGGGGAGTTATGGCGTTGGGGGATTAACAAGCCAGCTGAGGAGAAGAGGGGCTAGACACCTTATGGCTATCCCCTCTTCTGGTTCTTCCCCCAACCAGAAGGTTCCTGGCAGCCTTACCAGCTTGCCCTCGGGTCTGGTGGTGCTGCTGCTGAATGCCAGGTCGGCCCAAAATAAAATCTCCCTCATCCATGATTTGATTGTGGATGAGGGGGCTGACCTAGTATGTATTACTGAGACCTGGGCGGGGGAACTGCGGGAGTTACTCTCTCCCAGCTGTGCCCCCCTGGGTACTCAGTGCAGCACCAACATTGTCTCGAGGGTAGGGTAGGGGAAGTTGCTGTGGTCTATAGGAATTTGATCCCTCTCTCTAGGCTTCCTGCTCATTTGAGTGCAGATCTTGGTTGTTTGTACCTTGTGTTGGGTACCCGGGACAGATTAGGGATTCTGCTGGTGTATCGCCCACCCCACTGCCCATCAGACTCCCTGCCTGAGCTGACAGAGGTGGTCTCAGACTTGGTGTTGAAGACCCCTAGGATGATGGTCCTGGGGGATCTCAACTTCCATGCCAAGGCCACTGTATCCAGAGCAGCTCAGGACTTCATTGCCACCATGACAACCATGAGGTTGTCCCCCAACATGTCATCGGCCCCACACATGTAAAAGGACACACACTTGATCTGGTTTTCTTGACTGGGCAGGAGGATGGTGATCTGAAAGTGGAGGAATTAACATCTGTGCCTTTGTCATGGTCAGATCACTTCCTGCTGAGGTTTAGACTCTTGGCAGCCTTTCCCCTCTGCAAGGCTGGGGGACCTATTGAAATGGTCCGCCCCTGGAGGCTAATGGATTCTGATGGATTCCAGAGGGCTCTGGGAGATTTTCCTGCTGGTATGGCTGGTGCTCCTGTTGAAGCCCAGGTCGCTCTGTGAATGCAGAGATGACTCAGGCAGTTGACACGATCATGCCCCAGCGCCCTCTCCCTCTGAGCAGAGCCCAGCCAGATCCTTGGTACACACCCAAGCTGAGGGCAGTGAAGCAAGAGGGGAGACGGCTAGAACGCAGATGGAGGAAAACTCGTCTTGATTCTGACTGAACACAGCTTGGAGCTCATTATCGAGCCTACTCTGTGGTGGTGAAGGTGGCAAAGAGACAGTTCTTTTCCACCAGCATTCCATCTTCTCAGTGTCATCCAGCAGAGCTTTTCTGAGTGGTTCGCAGCCTATTACATTCTGGGCCAGGGAGAGAGATTTTGGAACCCTCAGTTGCATGCAGTGATGAGCTTGCACGGCGCTTACAATACTTCAGATTCGTCATGAATTGGACACCACGATTAATGCAGTTCCATTGGTAGAGGCATTCAGAGCACTGTCTGGTCCAGTTTTATTGGATGAGTTTCAGTTATTGAGGCCTGAGGATGTGGACAAGGTGCTTGGCCAAGTCCGATCGACCACTTGTGTGCTCGACCCTTGCCCTTCATGGCTTATCACATCAAACAAGGAGGGTATGTCCGGCTGGGTCCAGGAGGTTGTAAATTCCTCCTTGAGAGAGGGAGTGGTGCTGGCCTCTTTAAAAGAAGCGGTAATCAGGCCACTCCTGAAAAAGCCTAACCTGGACCCAGAGGATGTTAACAATTATAGTCCAGTGGCCAACATCCCCTTCCTGGGCAAGGTGCTTGAGCGGGTGCTTACAGGACAGCTCCAGGCACACTTGAATGAAACAGATTATCTAGATCCATTTCAGTTGGGCTTCAGGCCTGGTTTTGGAATGGAAACTGCCTTGGTCACCCTGTGGGATGACCTCTGCCGGGAGAGGGACAGGGGGAGTGTGACCCTGTTGATTCTCCTGGACCTCTCAGTGGCTTTCAATACCATCGACCATGGTATCCTTCTGGATAGGTTGTCTGGGTTGGGAGTTGGAGGCACTGCACTGCAGTGGTTCCGCTCCTACTTGGATGGCCAATTCCAGAAAGTGGTGCTGGGGGATTATTGCTCTGTGCCATGGCAATTATGCCATGGGGTTCCACAGGGCTCTATTTTATCCCCCATGCTGCTTAACATCTACATGAAACTGCTGGGGGAGGTTATCCAGAAGTGTGGGCTGAGGTGCCATCAATATGCGGATGACACCCAGCTCTACTTCTCCTTTTCATCAAACCCAGGTGAGGCAGTGGCTGTTCTGAATCAGTGCCTGGGCATGGTAAAGGACTGGATGAGGGCCAATAAACTGAAACTCAATCCAGACAAGATGGAGGTACTGTTAGTGGGTGGTTCATCTGCCCGGCTAGGTGATGTTCAACCTGTTCTGGAGGGGGTTGCACTCTCCCTAAAGGATCAGGTTCGTAGTTTGGGGGTGCTCTTGGACCCAGAACTGTCACTTGAGGCACAGGTGAACTCAGTGGCACGGAGCACTTTTTATCAGCTTAGGCTGGTATACCAACTATGTCCTTATCTCGACAGAGATAGCCTAGCCACAGTTATCCATGCTCTGATAACTTCTCATCTGGATTACTGCAATGTGTTATACGTGGGGCTGCCTTTGAAAACGATATGGAAACTTTAGCTGGTCCAAAACAAGGCAGCAAGATTGTTAACAGGGACTGGCCAATGAGTTCATATTATGCCAGTACTTTTCCAGTCTGGTATTAACATTCAAAGCCCTTAATGGCTTGGGGCCAGGTTATCAGAAAGATCGCCTCCTCCCATATGTGCCTGCCCGGCCCTTAAGATCATCCTCAGCAGCCTTTCTCCATGAGCCCCTGCCAAAGGAAGTGAGGCAGGTGGCTACTAGGGGGAGGGCCTTTTCTGCTGTGGCACCCCAGCTGTGGAATGAGCTCCCTAGTGAGGTTTACCTGGCACCTACGTTGTATTCCTTCCAGCACCAGGTGAAGACCTTTTTATGCTCCCAGGCATTTTAGTATTTTAGCTTTGAAATCTTTCAGCTTTGCTGTTTTAAATCTGTATTTTAAATCTCTGCATTGCTGCTAGGTTTAGTCTGGTTTTATTCTGGTTGTGTTGTTATATTGTGGTTTAAATGCTTTTATATTTTTGTATTTTTTTACTGTGTACTTTTTGGGTTTAATTTTTTGTGAACCGCCCAGAGAGCTTCGGCTATTGGGCGGTATAGAAATGAAATGAATAAATAATAAATAAAATAAACCGTAGCGCTAAGTTTTTGTTTCTCAAGAAAAGGATGCATGCTATCCATTTCCTGAGAACCTTGTCAGCACTTTTGGTTTCTGTTTTTCTGGGTTATTTTTGGTTTCTAGGCTGCTGCCCACACCTGTCCTCAAAAAGCAGGTCCAGGTCCAGCAGCACCCCCACCCCCACAAAAAACCCTCTCATTTCTTGCCTTTCAGCAGTGCACTGGCTGCTCTGTGCTCAGTTGCGTCTAGGAAGTAACTCCTGGGGGGTGTCTCATGGCAATCGAGGGAGAAGCAAATGGTGGTTTACCTGGATTTTTCAAGGAGCTAGCACTCCACAAGCAAGTGCACCACACCAGTATAAGTTGCTTCGCAGAACATACTTCTGGGTGGGGTGGGGTGTTGCAATGACTGGCAGTGGGTGCTCAACCAATAAGAGAGGCTTCCCCCCATCCATGCTCTCCCCCCATTTCTCCTTCAATAAAATCACTCTCCTTTTCTCCCCCACCCTGCATTACTTAAAGCAACAATCATTACAGGAAGGAACACAGTGTTCTCTCTGCCTTCAACCTGCCAAAGCTGTGAGCGATCTCCTTCTCTCTCTCTCCTCACCCCCATTACTTACTCCCTTACTTCCTTAAAGCAACAAAGAACATAGGAACACAGTGTTCTCCCTGCCATGTTGTAATCAGTCAAAGGCTCCTAAATGCGTTATTTTGATTCATGGGATCTCAGTAACTTCAGGAGTACACATTTAGGGAACAAGCCTCATTGACCACAATGGGAGTTACTTCTGGGTAGACACACACATGCTTGTGCTGGGAAGGACAGGGAGGGGAAACAGAGGGATAGGAAACCAGACCCCTTTCTAACCCAATGATCAGATGATCGAAGGTAGAAGTAGTTATATCCAAATGGCAATAAACCAAACAGTGGAGAATCACAGCTTTGGGAAAGCGCTTTACAGCCTTTAGGGAATTAGTGCTTTAAAATGTGCTATTTCAATTGAGGGGGATCTCTGTAAATGCTGGTGTGCACATGCAAGGGACAAGCCTCATTGACCACAATGGGAGGTACTTTTGTGTAGACACTAATTGGCTTGTGCTGGGAAACACGGGGACAGGATGCACCCCTTGACCGGGGTAATGGTGAAAGGCACACCCCTAGGCAGGGCTAACATACTCAAGGTAAATCGGGGTTGGGGCACACAACAACTATACTGTGGAGAACCTGACTGAAGGAAAAGAATCAGACTTTAAGTAGTTTCAGGAAATCCGTTTTTTTCCGTGATAAGCTCCAGGATGGCTGCTGGATGGCTATGACATCATGTATCCCTAATGACCTCCAAAGGCAGTCAGCTTAGAGTAAATCGCTGGTGGAGACACCCTCCTGGTCTGCGGAAGCATCATTTTTGTGAATTGGGCATGCATGGGGGTGTTATCAATTTGATTTTTGAGCATGGGGGAACATGGAGGGTGTTGCAAAATTGATTTTTTACCAATTAGGAGACTGCAGGTATGTGGTGATGTAATAGCACTGATTTGAATGAGAGGCAGTGACTTGAAAACTGCCTGCCAGGAAAAGAAGATATATTTCACACACAGCTGGGTGAGCAGGAAGGAAAGGTAGAATTACCTTTCTGCAGCAGTAAAGAAGTCTTCAATGAGCTAAGCCAAGGAGGGGAAGCTTGCTCCACTACAGAGATAGTCCTGTTTCTGAACTAGATTTCCGAGAGATGCACCTTCCCGGCCTCCCCCCCGCCCCGCGCCGCTACCTTTTTCTCATGGATTTTCCGCAGCATATTTTCATTCCATTCTGCTGGGTAAATAATTGAAATAGCCCATTTCAGAAGTGAAATGAGACCCAAAATAAATATGTGAAGTTAATGTAGCCAAGAGCCTGTCAATAATGTTTATTTATGAGCATGAAGCAAGTTTATGATATAAAATGCAGAGTTTAGTAGAAATCCCTCAACCCACAAAATTTAAAAATTCATGAACTTAATTTTTTTGCTCCAAAATATAGTGAGATGTTAAAAGATTGGAATAAAAATATTGTCAAGAGTGTTAATTGTATTATTTATTACATTTCTATACCACCCAATAGGCGAAGCTCTCTGGGCAGTTCACAACAATTAAATGTAAATTAACTGTAAAACAAACAAACAGTACAATCCTACACATATCTACTCAGAAGTAAGCCCCATTTAGTTCAATGAAACTTACTCCCAGGTAAGTGTGTATAGGATTGCAGCAATCTAAGAATGTTAAGAGTATTACTATTGAAACAGAGAGCTATATGTGACATGGAGATACGTATATTTTGTTCATGCTCCAAAACAGATAATTCCTGAAAAGATAGGCTTGAGCTAAGTAATACCTTCCCTGCACCACTTGTACTTGGTTCCCATCTGTTGCTTCATCTGGATTCTTATGCCCATGGTTATTTTGGTGGTGTTAGGATACGAGCTGGAGTGCGCTTTAATAACAGGCTTGCAGGCAATAAGCAAAAGAGGAAAAAAGAAAATAACCATTTTACTGTCTCCCTCTGCAGGCTCTCCCCTCCAAAAATACAGAATAATTTTTTCCCTCCCTTTTGGTAATTGAAAACCAAGAATAATGTTGCTGTTAAGCTGGGGAGGGGGAGGGGAGAGAGAGAGAGACTGAGAATGCCTGGGTGACTGTGAGAATGGGATGCATGTGAGACAGACTGTAAAAGGGGGGCATTTGTGGCTTTCAATCACAAATGGGACCAGAGTACTGATATTAGTTCTCAAAAATATTTGTTCAAATTGCCTTGATTTTTTAAAACAGAAATAAATAAATGGTGAAATTAGATGAATATCTTGTTAGCTTTTCTGTGAGGATTCAAAGCTAAAATGCAAAAAGTAAAGTTTAATTTTGGGGGGAAAGTTAGCATTTCTTTTTAATTACCTGTTTTGACATTTTCGATTGCATTTTGGATCCCTCAAATCGCAGGAAATTGAATTGGAAGTTCTCTAACATAGAATTCTATTTCTTTATAAAATACTTTAAAACTTTGAGATACTCTTTCTTCCTGTTCCTGAAGAAAATAGTAGTTTAAAATTATGTGGCTTGTCTATTGATGTTTGTGAGAATTCCTGTCAGAGCTGTAGAAGATATTTAATAATCCAGACAACAATATTTAGCGTTTCTCTTCTTAAAGTGATTGAGAATGCCTGAGTGTCTGTGTGAATGGTGTGTTTACACTCCTGATCTTTAAATCACTTGATTGTCTGTGCAATGGGAGTTGTTGCTGGAGAATGTGGGTCTAAAGGAGTGCTTTTGTGTAGCTCACACACACACACACACACACACACACACGTTTGCATTCATGATCTTAAAGTTCCTGTACCTCAGTTTCCCCTTTCTGTGGTATTTCAAAGGATTACTCTGCCTCCGATGATGCCCTTGGCTCTGCCTCTGCTGACCCGCCCTCCACCCCCACCAGTCAGATGGGCCATCAGTTGCCACTACCAATAGTGATATGTTCCTAAAATAAAACCTGTCTCTAGCTGCGCAGTCCAGGACACAGAAGTAATTGTAGACCTTGCAGTTACTGACAGTTGGTTGTCAAGCACCTACTGACTGGTAATGGGGGGGGGGGCAGAATGCTGC
This sequence comes from Heloderma suspectum, assembly GCF_057233095.1. Taxonomy (NCBI): domain Eukaryota; kingdom Metazoa; phylum Chordata; class Lepidosauria; order Squamata; family Helodermatidae; genus Heloderma; species Heloderma suspectum. Next base: position 124,291,292 of record NC_139462.1, on the reverse strand, counting down.
TGCTCCTCCTCTCTTTCGTGGTCTTTCCTCAGCCTCCTGAGGATGTCTCTTTTCAATTTCAGTCTCTGCCTCTTTGCAGTTTCCTGAGAACCTTCCTTTACCATCTTTGTCTCCTTCTCTCTCCTCACAGTCACCTCTTATTATTTTTTTCACAATCTCTATCTTTCCTATTTTTCAGTCCCCTCAGAATCTCCCCACAGCAGCTCATCTGGGTCAAAAAGGTTTGAGTTGCTGCCATTCCACTAGAGGACTGCACTCACATTTCATTCCCCCTTCCATCCTGTGAATATGAGCTTATGAAATTCCATAAGCTAAAATGGAGTGAAAAACCTACAAATGCCTTATACTTCAACCTAAGAGACGACTTTATACATGGACTTCACCAGACGGTCGAAACCGAAATCAGATTGACTACATCCTTTGTAGCCAAAGGTGGCGGACATCTATGCAGTTGGTAAAAACAAGACCTGGAGCTGATTGTAGTTCAGATCACAAACTTCTTATTGCACAATTTAGAATCAGACTAAAGAGAATCGGGAAGACCCACAGATTAGTTAGATATGAGCTCACTAATATTCCTCATGAATATGCAGTGGAGGTGAAGAATAGATTTAAGGGACTAGATTTAGTAGATAAGGTCCCGGAAGAACTATGGACAGAAGTTTGCAACATTGTTCAGGAGGCGGCAACAAAAAACGTCCCAAAGAAAAAGAAAACCAAGAAGGCAAGATGGCTGTCTGCTGAGACACTGGAAGCAGCCCAAGAAAGAAGGAAAGCAAAAGGCAACAGCAATAGGGGGAGATATGCCCAATTAAAAGCAAAATTCCAGAGAAGCCAGGGAGTCTCAGAAAAACCTCTATTTCTGTTTTATTGACTATTCTAAAGCCTTGGACTGTGTGGATCATAACAAATTGTGGCAAGTTCTTGGTGGTATGGGGATACCAAGTCATCTTGTCTGCCTCCTAAGGAATCTGTATAACAACCAAGTAGCAACGGTAAGAACAGACCACGGAACAACGGACTGGTTTAAGATTGGGAAAGGAGTACGGCAGGGTTGTACTCTCACCCTACCTATTCAACCTGTACGCAGAACACAACATGCGACATGCTGGGCTTGATGAAGCCAAGGCTGGAGTTAAAATTGCTGGAAGAAACATTAACGTTCTCAGATATGCAGATGATACCACTTTGATGGCTGAAAGCGAGGAGGAGCTGAGGAACCTTCTGACGAAGGTGAAAGAAGAAAGTGCAAAAGCTGGGTTGCAGTTAAACCTCAAAAAAACCAAGATTATGGCAACCAGCTTGATTGATAACTGGCAAATAGAGGGAGAAAACGTGGAGGCAGTGACAGACTTTGTTTTTCTAGGTGCAAAGATTACTGCAGACGCTGACTGCAGCCAGGAAGTCAGAAGACGTTTACTTCTTGGGAGGACAGCAATGACAAATCTTGATAAAACAGTGAAGGGCAGAGACATCACATTGACAACAAAGGTCCACATAGTGAAAGCAATGGTATTCCCCGTAGTAACCTATGGCTGCGAGAGCTGGACCATAAGGAAGGCTGAGCGAAGGAAGATAGATGCTGGAGCAACCACAGCAACTGTGGTGCTGGAGGAAAATTCTGAGAGTGCCTTGGACTGTAAGAAGATCAAACCAGTCCATACTCCAGGAAATAAAGCCAGACTGCTCACTTGAGGGAAAGATATTAAAGGCAAAACTGAAGTACTTTGGCCACATCATGAGAAGACAGGATACCCTGGAGAAGATGCTGATGCTAGGGAAAGTGGAAGGCAAAAGGAAGAGGTGCCGACCAAGGGCAAGATGGATGGATGATATTCTGGAGGTGACGGACTCGACCTTGTGGGAGCTGGGGGTGGCGACGGCCGACAGGAAGCTCTGGCGTGGGCTGGTCCATGAAGTCACGACGAGTCGGAAGTGACTGACCGAATAAACAACAAAAAAGGGGTTAGGAGAGACAAAACAGAAAGTTGGGAAAGGTTTGATAAATTGGATTCTGAGAATAGCCAGTAAATAGGCTAATTTTCATTGAGATTCACTGAGTGTTGAGTGCCCCAGTCCATTCAAGTCAATGGGATCTTCTTATCACATGTCAAGCTTCCTAGTGCAGTTCTCCTATCAACGTTCTGGCAGTGCGGGGCTATCAAATGAGACAATTTTGAAGTCTGAAGAAGTCACTCTGCCTGAAAAATATAACTGGTGAAGAGAGGATAGGGAGGGAAAAGATAAAGGTATTCTGCAAAGCTGTGCCTTTCTGAACATAAAGGGCAGAATCCAACAAGGCGCTTATGCCCCCACCGATTCTCTTGTGCTAATTCTGCTGCGCAAGCAGCCCCTAGCACTTGCGCAATGGCAATTTAGCATTTCCAGGGTAACCTGAAATGAGCAGAAACACTTGTTTCTAGAAGGAGGCAGGTCCACAGAGCTTGCATAAGGGAGCTCCACTGACTGGGCTTCTTCCAGAAATTAGTGTTTCGGCTTGTTCCAGGGCTTCCCCTAGGAAGCACTAAATCTCCCTTGGGTGAGTGGTGGGTCCAACTTCCGCAATGGAATTGGCAGGACCCACTGCTTGCAGAAGGGAATCGGAACAGAAAAGAATCAGCGGGAGCATAGGAGCTCAATTGGATTCTGCTCCATTGGAAATATCGCTTCATTTCTACACTTCTACCCAGTTAGTGACTTTGTGTGTTTTTTGAGTTAATACTTGTAAGGATCCTGAGGACCAACTAGTGCTATGGGAGACTGTGTAACCACAGAGGGGGCATCTTCTCCTTTTGGCATGGACCATCCCCAAAACCAACTCTCCTACACTGCCAAGTTTCAGGTCAGTCTATTGAGCCATTTTCACAGTATAAGCCAAATGGCCCACTGCCCCCAATTTCTGATTATACTGGCAGGATGCAATTCAGCCAATTCACCCTTAACATAGGGTGATAAAATTAGCAAACATATAGAGGGACAAGCCCTGCTGAAAAAGAATCAACACGGCTTCCACAAAGGTAAGTCCTGTATCACTACCCTTTTAGAGTTCCTTTAAGTAAACATGTAGACAGTAAGGGCTTAAAGGAACTTTTAGAGTTCCTTTAAGTAAACATGTAGACAGTAAGGGCTGCGGTGGCTTAGTGGTTAAGATGCTGAACTGCAGACTGGAAGGTCGGCAGGTCAGCAGTTCGAGACCCGAGTGCTGTGTGACGGAGTGAGCTCCCGTCTTCAGTCCCAGCTTCTGCCAACCTAGCAGTTCGAAAGCAAGAAATTGCAAGTAGATAAATAGGTACTGCCTCGGCGGGAAAGGTAACAGCGTTCCGTGCACCTCGGTGTTCAGTCATGCCGGCCACATGGCCACGGAAGCGTCTTCGGACAGCGCTGGCTCTTCGGCTTAGAAACGGGGATGAGCACCGCACCCTAGAGTCGGACACGACTGGTTGGGGACACCTTTACCTTTACCTTAAACATGTAGACAGGGGTGATCCAGTAGACATTGTTTACTTGGACTTCCAAAAGGCTTTTGACAAAGCCCCTCACCAAAGACTCCTGAGCAAATTTAGGAGTCATGGAATAAGAGGACAGGTCCTCTTATGAATCAGTAACTGGTTAAAGAACAGAAAGCAGACAGTAGGAATAAATGGTCAATTCTCCCAAAGGAGGGAAGTAAATAGTGGGGTCCCACAGGGATTGGTATTGGTATTAGGACCAATGCTTTTCAGCCTGTTCATAAATGATCTGGAATTAGGAGTGAGCAGTGAAGTGGCCAAGTTTGTGGATGACACCAAATTATTTAAGGTGGTTAAAACAAAAAGGGATTGTGAAGAGCTCCAAAAGGATCTCTCCAAGCTGGGAGAATGGGCATCTAATCTGTGATTAGATGGGCACGTAATCTTCGAAGACCATGCCTGAATTAGAAAAAAAAATTGTGGAGAAGGCATGATTCTTCGAAGATAACGCCTTAAAAAAAAAAAAAGCAGAAGTGGGTAAAACTAAGTCTCATTTGAAGGGATAGAACAACCCCCTGCTCAATGCAGGAAGCCTGATTCCCAGGTGGTCACCCATCCCACTACTGACCGGGGCTGACCCTGCTTAGCTTCCAAGATCAGACAAGCACACGCACATCCAGCCCTTTGCTTGTTGCTGAGGAAACATTGAGTGCTGAGGAAGCTATGCGATCAGTAGCCGGAAGATGACATGGGGCCGTCGAGAGCTGTGAGTATGGTGGGCGTGGAATCAGCAGAAACAGGAAGAGTTTCTGATCCTCCAATGAGAGCCTCCATCTTTAAGAGCAGGAAAACAGCACAGCGTTCGAGTGTGAACCAAGCTCGTGCATTCGATGAAGCACTGCAACGGGGAAAATGGGTGAGTGTGGATAATCACGTTTTAATGCGAGAGTGCTTAACCCAACAGGACACCGAATTCATTGCGATGATGGGCACAATGGAGATCGGCCCCCAGTGTACAGTCACTGCAAAAAAGGCAAACTCCATGTTAGGCATAATTAGAAAAGGAATTGAGAATATAACTGCCCCTATACAAATCTATGGTGCGACCACATTTGGAATACTGTGTAAAGTTCTGGTCATTGCACCTAAAAAAGATACTGTAGGACTGGAAAAAGTGCAGAAAAGAGCAACTAAAATGATCAAGGGGCTGAAGCAACTCCCACACAAGGAAAGGTTACAATATTTGGGACTGTTTAGCTTAGAAAAGAGGTAAGTGGGGGGGCCATGATAGAGGTCTACAAAATTATGCATGGTGTGGAGAATATGGATAGGGAGACATTTTTCTCCCTCTCTCAAAGTACTAGAACCTGGGTCATCCTATGAAGCTGATTAGTGGGAGATTCAGGACAAATAAGAAGAAGTACTTCTTCACACAGCACGTAGTTAAACTATGGAATTTGCTGCCACAGGATGCAGTGATGGCTACCAATTTGGATGGCTTTAAAAAGGGGCTGGACAAATTCATGGAGGAGAAGGCGATCAAAGGCCACTAGTCCTAATGGCTATGTGCTACCTCCAGAACCAGAGGTAGTGAGCCTATGTACACCAGTTGCTAGGGAACATGGGTGGGAGGGTGCTGTTGCACTCATGCCTTGCTTGTGAGTTCCCAGTCAGCAGCTGGTTGGCCACTATATGAACAGAATGCTGGACTAGATGGACCTGTCAGGGTGGAAACTGAGCCCATAGAGCCCCAGAGCAGTTCTGATTCTGAGGGGGAACAGCAATCCATGGGAGAGGAGCTCACTCATCTCTCACAGGCACAGCAGCTAGCAGAGATTCCTCCTGCCAGCATTCCTGGGATAGATAGTGACCCTGGCAGTGAGAGAGCGCTGGAGGGGGGCTTGCTGGACGCTCGGCGCAGACGCAGGGAGCAACAACAGATGGAGGGCGCCAAAAGGAGGCGTACCACTCATTTGGCGCTCAAACAACGGTCGCGTCCCGAGGACCCAAGGGAAAGAGGGAGGATCTCTCCATAGCCCATAAGTTCAGGGTCTTCCCTTGGTTCTCCTTCAAACGGGGACCAACTGCCTTACCTGGAGCTTAGGCTACTCTGCTATCTTTCCCCAGTGCTGTTCCTTGCTTAGTCGCTAGTGATTAGTATCTGAAAGAGTCATAAAGAAATAAAAGAATAAAGCCTTGGAAAGAATCCTCGTTGTCTGTGTCCTGAGTTGGCTATTGGAGGGGACTGCAAAAGGCAGCTAGGGTGCTCCTGACAGGACCCTTGGTCTGATCCAGCATGGCTCTTCTTATGTTCTTAGGTTTTTATGCTATAAGAGTACTAAGCCCTCTTTCCCTTACAAGGAACTCAACAGCCCCTTCTGTCTGTGAGAGACAAGGATAGAGGGTGGTAAAAGCCAAACAGCAGCTGTGAGTCCTAGCAGTTTTGCAGTAAAAAGAACGCAAATGAAGGAGGCCACTCTCAGAAGCAGTCAAGTTTGGCCCTATAATAAACATAAACACATGGGTAGAGAGAAAGGGACTGGGTAAAACAAGGATTCATGAAATCAAAAAGGGATCCTCATGATTTCATCTGATTTGTAAAGGGGAGACCCACAAAACCATTCAGTTACAGAGTACATCTGCCTCCATGGACTGAACCAGAAAAATCATGGATCCACCACTCATGGGCACAGCCATGGCCCAAAAACATGGATCTTTGGCAGGGATCCTCTTGATTTCATATGATTTTTGCAGAGCAAATCCCGCAAACCACCATCCAATCACAGAGCACATCTGCCTCCGTGGACTGAACCAGAAAAATCACGGATGTGCCATTCGTGAGTTCAGCCACGGCACACAAACAGGGATCTGAGGCAGGGATCCTCATGATTTTTACAAGAAAAATACCCACAAACACCATCATATCAGAGAACACATCTGCCTCCACTGACTGAACCATGAAACTTACAGCTCTGCCACTCGTTGGTGCTGCCACAGCACAAAAATGTGGATTACAGGCAGGGATCCTCAGGGATCCTTATGATTTTTATAGGGAAAATCCCCCAAACCACAACCTAATCACAGACTACATCTTCCTCTACTAACTGGACCATGAAAATCATGATCGGCCACTCATGGGCACAGCCATGGCACAAAAACATGGATCCGAGGCAAGGATTCCCTTGATTTCATATGATTTTTACAGAGCAAATCTGCCAAACCACCATCCAATCACAGAGCACATCTGCCTCCATGGACTGAACCAGAAAAACCAGGGTTCCGCTGCTCATGGGCACAACCACAGGACAAAAACATGGATCCAAAAGCAGGGAGCCTCATGATTTTTACAGGGAAATGCCCCCCAAACACCATCATATCGCAGAACACATCAAAGCCAAGGGAATGAGTGACAAAAAACATAGATTTGGGGCTTCATAGCACCGTCATAAGACCATGGATAAGAAGCACAGTTCAATATGGATCCTCTGAATTTTTACATTGGGTCCCCCCTGCCCAACCCCCCCATCAAAGCACAGAACCCATCTTTGTCCAAGTATGCAAACTAAGAATCCCACACCTACTGCTTCCCAGCAGATCCCAGATCTTCTGCTTCACCTCAAATGGTGTGAACCATTTATGCAAGGCATGGATCCTGATGGATCAAATGGATTTTATGTGTAGTACATCCAAAATCATATCACAAAGCAAGTCCATGGATCCTAGATTTCTCAGATCCAGGATGGCAAGAAAAAAATGTTTTCAAGATGCAGTTCTTATGGGTCCTCTGGATTTTAATATAGTGTTCCCACAAATGCAACATTACATCACAGATCACATCCATGGCCACAGAGCAAAGTATTAAAATTATTGATCCTGTACTTCATGGAGTACCCGTGATGTAAAAACATGAATCCATAGCAATCACTCTCCCATGTTCCATGGAACTGTTGTTGTTGTTGTTCAGTCATTAAGTCATGTCCGACTCTTCGTGACCCCATGGACCATAGCACACCAGGCCATCCTGTCCTCCGCTCTCTCCCGGAGTGTGCTCAAGTTCATATTCATTGCATTGGTGATGCTATCTAGCCATCTCATCCTCTCCCGTCCCCTTCTCCTTTTGCCTTCAATCTTTCCCAGCATCAGGGTCTTTTCCAGGGAGTTTATTCTTCGCATTAGGTGGCCAAAATATTTGAGCATCAGCTTCAGTATCTGTCCTTCCAATGAGGAGTCAAGGTTGATTTCCTTTAGGATGGACTGATTTGACCTCCTTGCAGTCCAGGGGACTCGTAAGAGTCTTCTCCAGCACCACAATTCGAATGCATCCATTCTTCGGCACTCAGCCTTTCTTATAGTCCAGCTCTCACAGCCATACGTTACTACTGGGAAAACCATAGCTTTGATTATGCGGACCTTTGTCGGCAAGGTGATATCTCTGCTCTTACTATGCTGTCTAGGTTTACCATAACTTTCCTCCCAAGGAGCAAGCGTCTTTTAATTTCATGGCTACCATCACCATCTGTGGTGATCTTGGAGCCCAAGAAAGTAAAATCTGTCACAGCTTCCATTTCTTCCCCTTCTATATGCCAGGAAGTGATGGGGCCAGATGCCATGATCTTAGTGTTTTTAATGTTGACTTTCAAACCAGCTTTTGCACTCTCCACTTTCACCCTCAACAAGAGGTTTCTTGACCCTCGTACAGGTTTCTCAGGTAAGGTAGTCTGGTACTCCCATCTCTTTAAGAATTTGCCAGAGTTTGTTGTGATCCACACAATCAAAGGCTTTAACGTAGTCAATGAAGCAGAAATAGACGTTTTTCTGGAATTCTCTTGCTTTCTCCATGATGCAGCGAATGTTGGCGATTTGATCTCTAGTTCCTCTGCCTCTTCGGAACCCAGCTTGTACTTCCGGTAGTTCTCGGTTCACATACTGCTGAAGCCTAGCTTGCAGGATTTTGAGCATCACCTTGCTGGCATGTGAAATGAGCGCAATTGTACGGTAGTTTGAACACTCTTTGGCATTGCCCTTCTTTGGAATTGGAATGTAAACTGACCTTTTCCAGTCTTGTGGCCACTGTTGAGTGTTCCAAATTTGTTGGCATATTGAGTGCAGCGCTTTAACAGCATCATCTTTTAGGATTTTAAATAGCTCAGCTGGAATACTGTCATCTCCACTAGCTTTGTTGTTACTAATGCTTCCTAAGGCCCACTTGACTTTACTCTCTAGGATGTCCGGCTCAAGTTCAGTGACCGCACTATCATGGCTATCAGGGACATTCAGATCTTTCCTGTATAGTTCTTCTGTGTATTCTTTCCACCTCTTCTTAATCTCATCTGCTTCTGTTAGGTCCCTGCCATCTTTGTCCTTTATCATGCCCGTCTTGGCACAAAACCTTCCCTTGAGTTCTCCGATTTTCTTGAAAATATCTCTAGTCTTTCCCATTCTATTGTTTTCCTCGATTACTTTGCATTGTTCATTTAAGAAGGCCTACTTGTCTCTCCTTGCTATTCTCTGGAACTCTGCATTCAGTTGGATATATCTTCCCCTTTCTCCCTTGCTTTTCACTTCCCTTCTTTCCTCAGCTACTTGTAAAGCCTCATCAGACAGCCACTTGGCTTTCTTGCATTCCTTTTTCTTTGGGATGGATTTCGTTGCTGCCTCCTGAACAATGTTACGGACCTCCGTCCATAGTTCCTCAGGCACTCTGTCTATCAGGTCTAATCCCTTAAATCTATTCCTCACCTCCACTGTATATTCATAAGGGATATGATTTAGGTCATACCTGAATGGTTTAGTGGTTTTCCCTACGTTCTTCAATTTAAGCCGAAATTTTGCAAGAAGCAGCTCATGATCTGAGTCACAGTCAGCTCCAGGTCTTGTTTTTACTGACTGTATAGAACTTCTCCATCTTTGGCTGCAAAGGACATAATCAATCTGATTTCGATATTGACCATCTGGTGATGTCCATGTGTAGAGTCGCCTCTTGTGCTGTTGGAAAAGAGTGTCTGCTATGATCAGCGTGTTCTCTTGGCAAAACTCTATTAGCCTTTGTCTTGCTTCATTTTGTACACCAAGGCCACGCTTGCCTGTTATCCCGGTGATTTCATGACTTCCTACTTTAGCATTCCAATCCCCTATGATGAAGAGGACATCTTTTTTTGATGTTAGTTCTAGAAGGTGTTGTAGGTCTTCATAGAAGCGATCAACCTCAGCTTCTTCGGCATCAGTGGTTGGGGCATAGACTTGAATTACTGTGATGTTGAATGGTTTGCCTCGGATTCGTACTGAGATCATTCTATCATTTTTGAGATTGTACCCCAGTACTGCTTTTCCCACCCTTTTGTTGACTATGAGTGCTACTCCATTTCTTCTAAGGGATTCTTGCCCACAGTAGTAGATATGATGGTCACCTGAATTAAATTTGCCCATGCCTGTCCATTTTAGTTTGCTGATTCCCAAGATATCGATGTTCTGTTGCAGAACCCAGAGTCAGAGAGACCACGGAGTGAAGGAAAAAGAGATTCTTTATTTAACGCGCGGGCTTAAGGCTGGAATCGTTTCCAAAGAGCCAGAAGCCCTGATTTACATTAGCACATTGGTTTTATAGACATTGTGACACATATGAAACGGCTCCTCCTCTCCCTCCCGCATGGGGTTGCAATCCTCAACATTTTTTCTCTTAGCACTATTGTTTATAATACAAGAACTGGGTTATAGGGTAGCCATGATAAGGAGAGAACAGAAGAGAACAGCAGAGAACAAGATATACAATTGTATGACCTTTGACAAGATAAGGAATTCCTGTGTCTCGTCAGCTTACAACAATATATTCAAGGGAGAAAGAGCTCAGCAAGAACATGAAGCATGAGACTGCATGAGGCTACTTAGTCTGACCCCCGATATGGCTGCTACATTCCCCCCTTAAATGCATAATTTCATTACAATTATAGCATTTCTGATAACTATACAAAGCTTTTTGTGACATACATATTACTTAGCCTCTTGTTGGGCTATTAGAGCATAGAGGGCAGCAGTTTTACTAGCTGAGACATAAAACAGATTGGTTAAACAGCGCATAAGACAAGGAACGCAGAGACATAACAGAACTTTTATGAACAATACTGGTAGAATTAGGATGAACAATGCTTTTAAGCCAGCTAAGATCTGGAAGCCAAGGGGTTAACTAATTGAGCTAATTGTTTTGTCTTATTGTTTTGTTAGCTACTATATTGTGCAGCTTGTTGATCTGTTCATCTACAGCATTGCCATTATTAGTTAAGTTAAAACAACAGAGCTTTTGGTGTGTCTCACAACTTAAATGATGAAGAAGGAAGAGGTAATCTATACCAGCTCTATTTTCTAGAACTGCACCTCTTAGATCACGCAACTCTTTATTTAACAATGACAATGCTCGTGAGGTGGCATTTATGCTTTTGGCTAAGCTGCAAGCTAACCGGTTGATTTCTAGACCATCAGCCAAGGCTAAACCTGGAACCTTAACCAGTGACGTTGCTAAGGCCAATTTTTCTGAGTCAGAATATAACTGCACATGACTATTACAATTTTTAGTTAGTTGGAGTGCTCGAGGCTGCCGTTGATGGATTTTCTCGGGCTACAGGGGAAGAATTGGCACCAGTTCAATTGGCGGCTGAGGCAACATGGGTGGTTATCAGACAAGTTGGCAGGAATGAATGACCAAGTGCGGGAATTACATGTCTAAAACCATCCATGAGGCAAAAGTATGTGGGCATCATTAAAAGTTATGTTTTGAATTTTATTACAGTGGAAGGGGGCCAGGGATAGCTTTGTATTTTCTGGAAAAATTTTTGACAATTAAGCATTTGTGCATACGTAGCATTTGTTTCAGCAACGATGGGGGTGCGTAGAGTGAACTCTGTAGGGGGTAGGATCTTTGCAACCACGCCCCAATTAGCATTTTGGGAATAAGTTAAACTTACACCATAAACTCTTAACATGGTATCTTTTTGAATTTTCCCAGGATGTCTACAGACAGGTATTAGGCAAGAGCTAATAAGCCTGTTTGCAGGTATACCTCTTGGCAAACAAAAATGTTTTACTCTCGTGATGTTAGCCAGGTGAAGCCAGTAATTATCAGCAAATCACTGGGACAAACTTCTTTTTCCAGGGGCAGACCCCCCTTTTTGCACCTTATTAAGGAAACACAATGCAACACTACTAACACTACAACACGCATGTTTGATCTTCTTTGGGATCTGACCGTACGCTGGGCAGCTATTCACCTAGCAAGCTGCAGTAGGGTCTAGTCCCCTTCTTCAATTCTCCAGTTGCAGGTCTGACCGTACGCAGGGGGACAGTTTCCCGGTGTGTCCACAGTAAGGTCTAGCCTGAGTCTTCTTACTGCTTTTTCAGAATGATTTTTAAAGGATTTTCAGGATTTCTGTTTACAGTCTACTCTCCCCCTCTCGCTCTCTTGACTCGTGTCCAATGTATCTAGGGTTTAACTCTAGCTGCTTTCATAGCTGCGGGGGTGGAAAGTATGACAGTTCTGAGTTCTTTCCATCTGGGAGTCAAAGGGTTATTTTTCCCTCTTTAACTCATACTTTAACTCTTGGTTGGAAAGGATGAACTTCTGTGATGGGAATGGCTTATTTTTTTAAGACAAAGCGATGCTGGGCTTGAAGACCTTTGCTCAGTGTTTGGACTTTTTGTTTAAGGCTAACGTTTGCTTGCTCTTGATGCCACTCCAGTGTCAATCATGAAGTCAATGTCACTGCCCCTCACAGTCAATGTCACGGCCCCTCTCAAGCTGTCTCCCTCTTCGCCCATTCTGGCCCCTTTGGTTTTCTCCTTTGTGTATTTGATTTATTTTATTTGGGCATTCATGCCACTAATGTCCATCTTGTCCACACTGGGCACACTGGTTCTTTTTTTAAGAATCTTCTGCCTCTGCCGGGTCTTCTTTTTTTTTCCTTTCGTCCACGTCTTTTTGGGCCTCTGGGTTGAGGGAGGTATACTGGCGATAGGCATTTGAAAGATGCTCCAAGTACGCTCTGGGGCCTCGGTGGCACCTTGCAGCACTTTAGACACTTTGGTCATATTAATTGACTTCTTCATACCTGCTTTCATGGCTTTTAACAGCAGGGTTTGATACTGGGTGAGGCGCTCTAGCCCCACTTGTGTTTTGGGATTCCAGCAGGGGGGGGGGATTTACTTACAAGGAGACTTTATTGGGTAACTTACAGCACACAGGCGTACTTAATGGTTGGATCAGACAGCTTCTCTGAACCACGAGCTATTGGGCTAAATGGGTTTTTATACTATACATGTTACCCATGAGGCAGCACAACACTAGCAAGCATTTTCAGCATAGGCTAGAAGTGTTTGGTTCTCAGGCACAGCTTCCTGTAAACAATTTCGCTTCCCAAAGTGCTTGATAACACTTTTATTTATTAGTATGGGAAGACAAATTTTTTCTCTTTCTTTTGCTTTCTTTTTCTTTGCTGATCTGCCTGTATTGCAGATCATGTTTCAAACTTTTTATATAAAACTTTCTGATCCATGCACCAGCCTTGTTTCTTTATTTGTCTTTTTCAAGTTAAACTTACTTAAACTTTTCTGCCTTACACTAGTCCCACTGACACACATTTGGGATAGGCTCTTCTTCTCCTTCTAGTTACATTTTCTTCATTTTAAAGAACTATTACATTATTGTGGCTACTTTACCCCAGGTAATAAGCTCCAGGCACAATCAGCTGCTTTTAATTTATCATGGGGGCAACTATGGCCACGCTTCTTTTTTACAAATGTTTTTTCTTTGCCTTTTGCCTTTTCTTTCTTTTTTTCCCTCCTCTCTTCTCTATCTGTCTGCTACTTTCTCTATTCCTTCTTTTCTACTTGCTTTTGTCTTTCTTTTCTTGTCATCTATTGGGAACCACACTTAGTATTATTTGGAGTTGCAACTAACACTAATCTGCAAATATTACATATACTTTATGATATTTAAGAAATCATAAAATATACACAACAAACTTTTTCTGCAATTTAACACAATGAATGGAAAACACTTTTTGCATGGTAAGGCATGATGGAGCAGATCCAGCAATTATACTGCTCTTCTGGCTGAAAGCTCAGGGCTCATTAAAATCAAGGGACGGGCATACCCACACACACAAAGAGTTCTAGGTCACCATTTTTGCATCGGCAACTCTATGCTGCATGAGTTCTGGCAGAAGGAAATCTAAAAGTTATAGATCAAACTCAGCCTGCTGTACACTGAGCTGACTACAAACACAGACACATGGTCCACAGCGATGAGAGTTCAAGTTTATCAAAAGCTTCATAGCACTGTCTATGGCAAGTTTGTGACAATTTAAAATTTTAGTTCATGTGCAGAGTGTCTCTAAAAAGCCCAGACATTGATGGAAGCAAACAGAGACGGCTCTGGGCAATGAAGATGTGATGTTTCCAGCAAAGGCTCTCTACTTTTGCATCAGTTTAAAAAGGGAAAGTGTGGCCCTACACCCCTTTTGACAGACAAGGGCCTTTAACTTTTTAGCAAGGCCTCTGTCTAAACAGAGCGGCACAGCTCAGCTCTCTAGCCGTGACACTTTAACCTGGGCAACTCCTCTGTAAATTTTATTTTACTTCTGTCAGGTTCTCTCACAGACATTTTAAAAACTTACTCTTTTTTTTTTCTCTTCTAACCTGGTACACGAAAGCACTGAAACACTGAGTGCCGAAACTCAGGACGCTGGGGGGTGATGGGCATCGCTTTATACTTGCATTTTTCAGGCAGCCATTAATCTTCGGGAAGGCGGTGGGGTGATTTGCAGGACTTCAAAGGCAAGCTTCTCAGTTTGTCTGTATTTGTAAATCCCAAGCTCAAAACAGGACACGATGAGGTACAGGGCCACCAAATTCTTGCTTTGGCACGGGCAACAAATAACTCGGGTTAGCTTTCTTCGCTGGGGTCTCAAACAGGAAAACAGTCTTAATTTAAAGTTGTAACATCACTGACAGCGTCAGCCAGCCAGCTACACAGATCTCATTGTTTTTTCAAGACAGTTGCTCCAATATCTTCTTTTCTTCTCAATCAGGTTGGGTCTCCCAGCTTACACAGTTTATTGCAGCTTCCAGGAGCATGGCAGTAGCGTGATTTTGGCTTGGCCAGGAACATGCTGTCTGGTTTCTCGGTCTCTTTAGCACACACACTTAGGCACTGGACATTCAAATCAGTGAGATTTCTTCATTGCAGGGAATCCCACGGCAAAAGCTTAATGGTTACGCTCTTCAGAAATCATATAGCTGATGGTCAGTAGCTACAGGCTCTATGCAATTTTAACACAGTTCAAAGCTAAACACGGTTACCTTGACAGAGATCTTCAACGTGGTCTTTCCGCTTCATTCTGCTTTGGGACAGTCTTATGGCACACTTTTCACTCGAAGAGGGGTCTAGCCTGTGCTCTGGGGCTGATTCTTCACCTTTATTTTCTATTTTGCCTTCATCTTCTGAGTCTTCATTTTCAGTTTCCATTTCTTAGGGATTTTATCTCAATTAGGCGAGGTGATGATGTTGCACAACTCAGAACGTTGTGGGCAATTTTCCGGCCCCCCCTCTCTCGGCGCGCTAGGCTAACAGCTACTTCTTCGGCCTTACACTCTCACGCTCCCACGCTTTCTTAAAAGCCAGACTGTCCTGCAACATTTTTCTAATTAACAGCCTCAGATCTTGTTTTTTTTCCTCTCAGCTCGACCTTGAGCTTTTTGCTTTTTTCTCTCTCTATTCTGAATCTTTTTAAAAAAACCTTTTTCCTTCTTTGTTTGACATACATCTCAAGGGGGTGCAAGGTTTGCTTCCCCCACCACCCATAGCCTCCCTCCTAAATTGAAGACAGACACAATTAGGGAATGGGAATTGGTCAGTGAGTAAGGGGTCTCACTGGCCGACACAAGAGGATTTTTCACACCACGCACTTTGCTACTGGCCTGGGCACCCGGACGGTCAACGGTATGCGTCAGAAACCACAGTAGCCACTCACACAATCATCAATCTCTCCACTACATCCATATGTCCCTGCCACCCACTTTTCCCACTTTTTACCAGAGCGGAAAACGGCTTCCCCAGCTTCCTCAGCTTCCTACTGAGTACTGGCGTGCTAGGTACTGGCGCCCACTCGGGGGTGTGATCAGGCCCCCCTTCTACCCGCAAGGAGTAGGTTCTTTTGTATACGTATACCACCAACACTGACCTTCTTCATAAGGCGGGGCCCTCTTTTTTTCTGCCCAGTGGCCTTTCTCCCTAAAGGCGGGGCCCTCTTTTTCCCATATACTTGCCTTTCTCCTGAAGGCTTCCAATGTGGATTTCAACTCAATTGCAGCTGCGATACAGGCAGGGCTCAAGTTCCTTCCTCCGCTTTCCAAGGTTCTCTTGCTGCTCACTACCGTTTGGGCGATCCCGGTGCAGGCTTTCTCCCATTCACTCGACAAAAAGGTCGGTGGCGCCAAGAAAGGGAGGCATGCGCCGAGCTCGTCTTCCCGGTGCAGCGATCAAGAGCAGGCAACTGCCACCTGTCTGGCTCAGAGCCTGCCACATCCGAGTCACGGCACCATTTATGTTGCAGAACCCAGAGTCAGAGAGACCACGGAGTGAAGGAAAAAGAGATTCTTTATTTAACGCGCGGGCTTAAGGCTGGAATCGTTTCCAAAGAGCCAGAAGCCCTGATTTACATTAGCACATTGGTTTTATAGACATTGTGACACATATGAAACGGCTCCTCCTCTCCCTCCCGCATGGGGTTGCAATCCTCAACATTTTTTCTCTTAGCACTATTGTTTATAATACAAGAACTGGGTTATAGGGTAGCCATGATAAGGAGAGAACAGAAGAGAACAGCAGAGAACAAGATATACAATTGTATGACCTTTGACAAGATAAGGAATTCCTGTGTCTCGTCAGCTTACAACAATATATTCAAGGGAGAAAGAGCTCAGCAAGAACATGAAGCATGAGACTGCATGAGGCTACTTAGTCTGACCCCCGATATGGCTGCTACAGTTCAATCTTGCCATCTCATGTTTGACCACCTCCAGCTTACCTTGATTCATTGTTCTTACATTCCAGGTTCCTAAACAATATTGTTCTTTACAGCATCGGATTTTCTTTTCACCACCAGACACATCCACAGCTGAGTGTCCTTTTGGCTTTGGCCCAGCCGCTTCACTCTTTCTGGTGCTACTTGGAAATTCCCTCTGCTCTTCCCCAGTAGTATATTGGACACCGTCTGACCTGAGGGGCTCATCTTCTGGCATCATCTCTTTTAGCCTTGTGATACGTTCCATGGGGTTTTCTTGGCAAGAATACTGGAGTGGGTTGCCATTTCCTTCTCCAGTGGACCACATTTTGTCAGAACCCTCTGCCATGACCTGTCCGTCTTGGGTGGCCCTGCACGGCATAGCTTATGGCTTCACTGAGTTACGCAAGCCCCTTCGCCACAACAAGGCAGTGATCCATGAAGGGAATAATCATATTAGCCAGTCCCAGTTAGTAACCTAGCAGCTCTGTTTTGAACTAACTCAAGTTTCTGAACCATCTGCCAAGCTGCATGCCTGATCTTTGAGGGGGAGGGCAACCCTCTCCAGGGCAGGCTGAGCACCACACAACTGGGCAGATGAACCACATGCTAACAGTACCTCTATCTTGTCATGGATTGAGCTTTAGTTCGTTGGCATTACCCTGCTCAGGCACTGATTCCGTACATCCATTGCCTCACCTGGGTGAGATAAAAAGGAGAGGTAGAGCTGGGTGTCATTCACATATTGATGGCACCTCAGTCCGCATCCCTGGATCATTTTCCCCCAGCAGTTTGATGTAGATGTTGTTGTATGAGCGGAACATGCTCCTTGTTTGTTGTCGAGCCGGACAATGGATCACACTAGACACAGGTAAGACTTCTGGATCTGAAAGTGCTTTATTGCATGGCCAGCAAGGCACTCTGTCAGCAAAGGGGCAGAGAGCCCCGACTATTCAGTGGGGTAAACTTTTATGCAGAGAAATATGTCACATATCGGGAAGAACTCTAGCCATGCTCTAGTAGCCACATTACTTGGAGGCATTCACACAGTCTGTTATCTGGAAAGGGGCTTAATGTTCCTTCCCTGGACAGGATGGATGCTTGCCAACAGCTGATACTCAGTTACTGCACTGAGATGTGGTGCTTGTCCTCTGTGCCTTCTGTTTGTTTGTTGGGGTTGGGTGGGTAAAGCAGTGGAATTTCCAGCCCGTTCAACTCATCTGGCAGTGTTGCTTTACCTCCATGCTTTTGTGTTGGGTAGTGGTGATGCAGGGGCATTTCCCATTCTCCCCTGTGACCGCCTGCCTTGTGTTTGCTGTGGCACTCTGGAGGTTGTTTGGTGCATGTGGGGAGCATGTGCAAAGTTAAGGATTTTGCTACATGCTCACTCACACGCCTGCACTGTTTTGGGTCATTGCGTGTGCTAGATTTCTGGGATTGATGGCTGCCCCACCCAGCCCTATTTGTTTGTTTTGAGGTGCGTGGTCGTGGAGGCTTTTTATGGGGGAGGAGGGAAGCCAGAGCCTTTCCTTCCTTGCTTGTCCACTTGACTCCTTTCTGTTGGTGATGGCTGCCAGGATTGACCCTTCATGCAGTGCAGAGGTGGCGTGGGTGAAGCTAGGGCATTTCCCCCTTCTCTTCCCTCAATTTTATTTCTATCCACCCCACCACCCCAATTTTCCTGGCCCTCCTCTGCTCTTTCTTAAGTCTGTTTTCCAGTGGCAGAGAGGCCTTCCTGCTTCAGCTCTATCCTTCCCCCATCATGTTTTCAGAGACTCCTCAACAGCACATTTCTCTTCTGTGTGCTCATGTGATATGCAGTATCTCTGTGTGTGTAACTGAAGGTGGTTGATGTCTCAGGATATCAACAAGTTTCATTCCTCTTTTCTTTTTCTTTTTTACATCCATTAAGCTTTTGCACAGGTGTGATGGTGGGAAGGAGTGGATTTTTTTAAAAGTCATTCCAAAAGCAATGTGCTTACTTTCTCAGTAGTAAACCTCACTGAAAAGAAAATAATTTACTTCTGAGCAGACATGTATATCGTTGTGTTTTCAGCTAGTTGTTCCTTGAGACAAAGAAATAAAAAGGATGAAGGAGAGAATTGCGAAGGCTTGAAAAGACGTTCCAAACTTTATTTTTTTCAAAGGTGGCGGTGGGGGGGGTGGGCAAAGCAGCATTCTATTCAGTTCACTGGGCAGGGCACAGAGAGAGTGCGGGAGAGAAGCAAGCAGAAATGTGTGTGTGTTATTCAGTTTCACAATTCTGCAGGTATGCATTAGCAAACACTATTTTAAAAAATCCACCGATCTTGGTCAGCGGAGGGTGAAGCCAACGGGAATGAGTTAACACCTCTCCTCTCCTCCACCCTTTGCTGTTGCAACTTTCCGTTCCTCATAAACCACCCCTCACCATCCCCCAGTAGTACTGCCAGTTTAGGACACACTGAGTCCCAAAACGGCAGGGAAGTCACAATAAAGGAAAAATCCATCACAAAAGGACTTTGCAAAAATGTGGTTTTACTAGGGCTGTGCACCGCCTCGGTCTGAAACCTGAATAAAGTGTCGAAGCGGGCTGCTTCGGAGGTGCCTCTGTGTGATACGAAGTGAAGCAGAATAGCAACGAGGCACCCTGGGGCAAAGCAGCTTGTATAAGAAGTGTCTCGTCCAAGTCAGTGATTCACTCTGAGCAACTCAGACAGCCTGGTGCCAAAAGTATCAGCTTAAGAAAGTTCAGCGAGTGGTTGTGGAGGAGGGAAGGGGAGAAGGGAGGAGGAGGAGGGAGGGAACTTTGGCAAATGGAAACTCTAGTTGCCAAATCAGGGCTGAACGTAACCCAGCAATCTCCAGTCAGAGAGAGTGGTGGAGGAGGGGGGAAGACTGAATAGCTGGAGAAAAATTGCTGTGTTTCAGAGACAGAGATAATTCTGGTGGTGTTACTTAGGGATGTGAGAAGTGAGAACCCACCCCTGTCTGGGTTCTCCGGATGCCCCCCCAGCCCCTGCTCCAATTGCTGGTCCCTCCACCTCTGCCACCATCGCCATGTTTTTTAAAAACATGGTGATTGGAAGTCTGTGTGCACATAGATTTATATGCAAAAAGCACTGTGAATTGCCCAGGCACGAGGAGGAGGAGCTGCAAGGTGTCTCCTCCCCAGGAGCAGGAGACAGCTAGCCAGGGTGTATGTGCGATGCACCTCTTCTTCTCCTCCCTGGTTGGCTGTAAAGGACAGCCAACCAGCAGTGCAGCACCCCCCCCCCTGCAGCTGTCTCCTCCTTGTGAGCAGGAGATGGCTAGCAGTCCTTGGGGGTGTTTCCACCAGCAATTTACTCCCTCAAGTGACAAGACACAGTGCCCCTTAGTTATAGATATCCTGTGGGTTAAAATGGGGGCTGGTTTCTGTCTTTGTGTTGGAAGAAATTAAAAAAAGGATCCATGAAATCAAAAGGGGATCCTCATGATTTCATATGATTTTTAAAGGGGGGACCCTTTAAATGCCTGTTGTTGTTGTGTAATATTGTGGTTGTTGTGTGACCTCTTTGAAGCTACAGTGTATCTGAGTAGGCCTGAGGCCTTCTTTTGTTACTATCAAAGGCCTGTGTAGTAGTTGCTTAGGGATTTTCTGAAGTGGGGAGAGAGACAATCGCTTTGAATATCGTTAGATGGCCTGGATCAGGTAAATTCAATTCTGATTGGCTGGGGATTCTACATAGATGGAAAAGAGTGGTTGGGAAATGACAGTTGCGAGTGGGGAGAGTTAGTCTGTGAGAGTCAGGGAGGGAGAAGGTCTGCTGGCTGGTGTGTGGTGATGTAGAAGGACTAGGAGGAAAGGTGAGGAGAAAGTGAATGTCTTAGGCCGGGATGTGAAGCTATTCTTTCTCTGTGCGATAACCTGGTGGCTGGTGACGATCAGGTAGGGAGCAGGAGGCTGTGTTATGCTGGCAGGCTGCCCTAGATCTTGCCAGAAGAAGATTATACAAGCAGGCAGTAAAAACCTTGAGAAACTGTCCAAGTAGCCAGAAATACAACCAGAGGTGTCAGAGGAAGAGTGTACCCAGAAGCTGGACCTGCTTGTGAGTGTATTTGGCTGGGGTGGAGGTTTAGGGAATTTGGCCTGAGATAAAAGAAGTCATTAAGAGGCTTGTAGCAGCAACAGTGTCTGTTGAGTCTTTAATCATTGCTACTAAGCAGTCTTATGAAAACCGCAAAGTAAATATTCATAATCCATTATGTACAAAATATCCCTTTAATAAATTAATTTGTTTAATATTTCATCTTATCTCTAGTGTTGGTGTCCATCTCATGCCTAGGACTCGTATATCAGGCTAATAGGAGGTTTTAAAGTATTGTAAGTGAATTGGTGGCAGCAGAACAGAAACTTGTGGCTCCCCACTTGCATCTTCTCACCAGGGTGACAAGGAGTTATTGATGAGCACTCTTTTGTATCAACCAGCTATAAATCCACTGAACAGTAGCAACTTCTAGTCCCTACTCTACCAAGCTTGCCAGCATGGATGTCATGGGGGACTTTTTTGAAAGCCTTGCTGAAATCAAGATATATATTCACAACATTCTCCTGATCAAGCAGGCTAGCAACTCTATCAAAAAAGGAGATAAATTTAGTCTGTCATAAGGTTAATCTGACATGACTTGTTCTTAAGAATGTTGGCTCTTTCTGATGAAATTATTCTTTTCTAAATGCTGACAGAGTGACAGCTTAATTATCTCTTCTAGAACTTTCCCAGATATTGACATCAAATTTACTAGCCGATAGCCTGGATTCTCCCCCCCAACACACTTTTTTTTTAAGGCAGGGACAATATTTACCCACCTCTAGTCTTGCAGCACTTCACTTGTTATCCCAGTTTTCTAAAAAAATTATAGACAGAGGCTCTGAAATTATACCCACATATTTTATCCCTTAGTACCCTAGGATGCTATTTAGTCCAGGAGCATATGTACAAAAGTGCCCCATGATATCCTGATTAGCAAACTGGCTAAAACTGGGCTAGATGAAACAACTATCTGGTGGATCTGCAGTTGGCTACAGAATCAGACTCAAAGAGTGCTTATCAATGGGATCTTCTCAAACTGGGGAGAGGGAACGAGTGGGGTACTGCAGGGCTCAGTCCTGGGCCCAGTGCTCTTCAACATTTTTATTAATGACTTGGAGGAGGAAGTGCAGGGAATGCTGATCACATTTGCAGATGACACAAAATTGGGTGGGATAGCTAATACCCTGGAAGACAGAAAACAAAATGCAAAGTGATCTTGATAGACTGGAGTGCTGGGCTGAAAACAACAGAATGACATTTAATAGGGATAAATGCCAAGTTCTGCACCTAGGAAAAAGAAACCAAATGCACAGTTACAAGATGGGGCATACTTGGCTCAACAATACTACAAGTGAGAAGGATCTTGGAATTGTTGTCGATCACAAGCTGAAGATGAGCCAACAATGCGATGTGGCTGCAAAAAAAGGCAAATGCTATTTTGGGAAGCATTAATAGAACTATAGCTTCCAAATCCCAGGAAGTACTAATTCTGCTCTACCCAGCACTAGTTAGTCCTCATCTGGAGTACTGTATGTAGTTCTGGGCACCACACTTTAAGAAGGATGCAGACCAACTGAAGAGGGATCAGAGGAGGGCAAGGAAGATGGTCAGGGGACTGGAAACAAAGCCCTATGAAGGGAGACTGAAAGAACTGGGCCTGTTTAGCCTTGAGAAGAGAAGACTGAGGGGAGAGATGATAGCACTCTTCAAGTACTTGAAAGGTTGTCACAGAGGAAGGCCAGGATCTGTTCTCGATCATCCTGGAGTGCAAGACACAGACCAATGGGCTCAAGTTACAGGAAGCCAGATTCCAGCTAAACATCAGGAAAAACTTCCTGACTGTTAGAGCAATACGACAATGAAACCAATTACGGGGGGGGGGGCACTCCCACACTGGAGGCATTCAAGATGAAATTGGGCAGCCATCTCTCAGGGATGCTTTGACTTGGATACCTGCATTGAGGAGGGGGGTGGACTTGATGGTCTGATAGGCCCCTTCCAACCCTACTATTCTTTGATTCTAAAAATCATGCTCTGTGGCAGTTTTAGTGGGGAAAAGGTGGGACTTGTTTCATCTAATCAGAAACTACCTATAGATGAATAATTTCCATGGTGTCACTCTTTGGTGTGTGTCATGTAGTATTGATGTTGTCATCAAGATAGCCACCAATGAAATTCATAAAATCGTCAATATCTCCATTATTTATGGACAGATTTTAAATGTTAAGGTCTCATTTTAAAGATATTTTAATGCAACATTTGCAACATTTGTTTGTTCAACATTCACTGTAAAGTCAATGGTTTCTCAGGTATTTGCATAGTTATAGTATTTAACCTCATTTGTACCGTTTTGGGGATGTTCCACAGG
The DNA here is from genome assembly GCF_057233095.1 of Heloderma suspectum. Taxonomy (NCBI): domain Eukaryota; kingdom Metazoa; phylum Chordata; class Lepidosauria; order Squamata; family Helodermatidae; genus Heloderma; species Heloderma suspectum. The sequence goes on along the minus strand of NC_139462.1, from coordinate 124,268,374 downwards.
AAATAAAACATATAAAAATTAAATTTGTGCTATTGTAACTTTATTTTAAGTTGTGAAATGTGATTATATACTAGGACTGAACTGGTAAAATTACTAAACTTGACATAACCTAATTATATAGTGTCCTTTAATAGATCACTACTTGTGATCAACATCATCTTGGCTGAAATCATCTTCACTGTCAGAGTCTGTTAAGTCCAGTACAGTGTGAGAATCATTATTACAGAGTTCATAATTTCCTCCACACTCACACATATCTGTACATGGTAGGTTGTTTACTAAACATTTACATGGTGGACTGCATCTGTTCTTCACACACAAACATCTTATCAACTGCAGAATGGAATCTGGAGCACATGGCATTTCACAGAGAATGGGAGCTATTTTTCCATTCTCCATTTTCCATCCATGTCCATTATTGGCCATGATTGGTCAGCTTGGTTCCAGATCATGACCTGGTGGACTCTTCCTTGCAGGTACAAAAGCACTTCTTGTAGGTGGTAACTTTTCCCAGCTTGTCTGTTTCTTAGAAAACATAGACCAGCGCAGCTCTGAGTCTAGTTACACTGGTTCTGGGCTGACAGACTTGGCAAATGAATGCTTCCAATTTATCCAGGACCTGTTAGGAATTGCTTCTTATGTTCCTAGTGAATTAAGGGCCGAAAGGGTTACTTCAATCACTGTACTGAATGCTTTCCCGTATGAAATTTTTACCTTTCCCTGACAAAGTACCTGTGCAATCAGATCTGGACAAGGCATGAAATGCAAGTAATGCAGAAGCCTTTAAGGAGCTTATTGATAGGAATATCTCTGCAATTGAAATAATGTTTCTTGAATTAGGCACTAAGTAAGACTCAGCGGGAAGTTTTGGATACCGTCTTATAGCAAGAAACAAAACATCTGTGTCCTGTGCAAATATACAGAGTTTTGTAGCTCCTCTTTCTATGGCATTGATGGCATGAAGAATTATCTTCATGTCTGCCTCTTCTTGTGTACTACGAAGACAGTTCAAAGGACAATGCGAGGTGGCTACTTCTGTATGCCACACCACTACAAAGTCCTTTTTGGTCATTTGTACATGCCGAAGCATTTTTCAGCTAGGCAAGCAGTTAATTCAACTTTGGTGCTAATGTGAGAAAGTAGCTCACATAGTAACATTAGCTATGTTTGTGCTGTCCATTATTTTGTATTGGGTTGGTGCAATCCCCTGGAGTCCCTTTTGACTTGTCATACCCTTGATTGATTTTTCTTTGTATGTGTCAAACACTAAGTGTATTTCATTATACCCCCAGTATATGTTAAATTTTTTGGGTGAATGCTTCAGCCATATCTTTGCATGTCTGAATGCTATTTGACTTATCCAAAGCTTGTATCTCTGCTATGCCATCAACAATTGCAATAGAGAAGGTCCTTTCATGTGGAGTATTAGTAATTTCTGGTTTTGGAGTTGTTTGCTGTTTGTGCTGCTGCTTTGTGTCAGTGATAGTGGTGGAATTGACATCAAGATTTCAGTCAATTTGCTTTTTTGCTGGCAAAGATGCATAGTGCCATCATCATTAAACAGTGATTGTGGTACAACAGAGAATTCATAGAGTCCTAATGTCTCATGTAAGTCTACTTGACGTTATGATCTGCTTACAACAAGTAGTCAGGCAAATAGTGATCTGTCTGCTCTTAACTCTTTAACAGTACCAGCCACTGTTATTTTTATTTTGTTCTTGGCACTTGAAGACAGATTTAGTGTGTTCTTCTTGATAGGATCCCATAAATTCATGGTGCTAGTTTCAGAGGTGAGTCTCTGTGTTTTGAACTCATCATACAATCTAATGCCAAGAGCATGGAGCTGACCAACATCTTTTGTAATACTCTCACTAAAAACTGCCTTGGTTGCAATGTTAACAAGTTTAGGTCCATCATATGAAAATGGATTTCCAATCTGTTTAAATTCAATACACAATTGGCTTATTTCAGTATCCTCCCTGTTTACTGCTTCTTCAGAGTCATAATGATGTTTGAGTGGTGCTGCTTGTTCTGGTATCCCTGCCACGCTTGATGTCTCCTCAGGTACTGGTGCTGTTAAAAATATATCGTGCAAGTGCCCTAGGATATTGTGGAATGTCTGCTAAACCCCCAGTAACCTTCAAAGCTCTGTTTTGATGTTCAAGTTCTTCAGCTCCAAGAGCACAGAATGGAATACTAGTTTTCCTCAAACCCAGTTTCCTTTTTCAGACTCTTCCCTGAGTCAGGATCTGACTCTTTCAAAGCACTCATTTCTGCAAGATAATAATTACCTAGCGATTCCTTCAACTGATGAAATGTGTGCATTCCAGTCACTACTTCTCACAGTTCTTATTACTTGCAACAAAGATTCCACCATTGCCATATATTCCCACATCATTTTAAATGTTGGGTTAGACTGTCCTTGAACATTGTCAACTTCCTTCATTTTTCCAGAGATATTACATTTCTTGATGGTTGCCAGCAGGTCTTGAATAGTTCAGCTTTTGATACATTTGGTTTGTAATTCTTCAACCTTACTAAGAATTTCCGCACATGGATGTTTCTTGAAGCCCACTTCCAGGTGTTTTTCAACAAGCAGTCATACAGTGCAACAAGTGTGCATTTGTGAGCTTCTTCAGCATGTTGAATATGTTTTCCCATGATGATTTGTTGCACAGTGCTCTCACTGTACCAAACATGCCACAATTCAGGAATATCAGATCCATCAATAAAAGTGCCAGTAGCACAAAAATGCCATACATATGTGCAGTCACCAGGCTGCAAGGGTATTCGATCATGAAGAATGGCAATTCTTATTTCCGACTCTTCAGAAATTCAACATAGAATTATCCTCTCTTGACTGTATAAAAGCAATCTATAAAGAACTTACAGCAAGAATAATGATCAGCGGTCAACTATCAAATACATGTAGTCTCCAAAAAGGAACTTGACATTATCTGCACTTTTATTTGTCATAAGCATAGAGCCTTTAGCACAAAAGGTTAGGGAAAATCAGTATATTAAAGGAATAAAATTTGGATATCAGGACTTAAAGATCAGCTTATATGCTGATGATGTGATGTTATCACTACAAGACCCTAAAGAATTGCTGGCTCATGTATAACAAATAATAGATTAATACAGCCAAGTTTCTGGATATAAATTAAATAAATTAAAGACAGAATTGATGGGAATAAATGTTCAAGAACAGGATAGAGAAGAAATAGTCCAATAATATAATTTTAAATGGCCAAGTAAACTCATCTGTTATTTTGGTATTTTTTTAATCAACTGATTTTTCAGAACTGAAGGAGATAAATTATTTCACATTTTGGGGGAACGTAAAAAGGGATATTAATAGATGGAATAACTTAAAGCTTTCCTGGTTTGGTAGGGTTGCCCTTATTAAAATGACAGTATTACCTAGGTGGTTGTTTATTCTAGAAATGTTCCAATTGAGATAAACAACAAAGACCTAGCTTTGTGGCAAAAAACATTACAAGATTTTATATGGGGTAATAAGAAACGCAGAACAGCTTTAATAGCATTACAAAGACCTAAATCTCAAGGTGGAATATTATGCCCAAACATTGCAAAATACTACTAAGCAATGAGATTAAAAGAGATAATATGATGGAATACGGTAAACAACACTAACCCTTGGTATATGATCGAACAAAATAGTTGTAAAGTTCCCCTCTACCATTTGCCAAAATTCAGTAAAAATAGTAATATAATTTAGGTTTTAAAAACCCTTTTATTTTGGCCATAATACAAGTATGGGATACAGTAAAACAATATTTAAGTCCAGGTGTATCCCCCTTAACTTCCTTCATATATAACAAAATATTTTCAGATGCTGGTAAAGATTCGTTGTGGGTAAAATATGGTGTTACAACTAATAAGGACATGTTAAGACAAAGACAATGTATGTGTTGGACTGAACTAAGAACAAATGCAACTGGATCAGCCCCAGTGGTTCCAATATTGGCAAATTATGAGCTACATAAATACTCAGTCTAGGACAGGCATTCTAAGAATGCAGTTGTCTAAATTTGAAAAACTAATTGAGGAGAGGAACAGTTTTTAAGGTTTATTGATTTCTTGGCCCCAGGAGCGTAGCCAAGTCATTTATAGTATTAGAGGGGCCTAGAGATCCATAATGATTGCTTAATTTCATTATTTGTCTCAAGCTGGAGAACTTTGTTATAGTTGATTGAGGATCCCAAACCATGCATAAGCTGCACCAAGAATTTACTGTGAGTTTTAGAATGTATTATTAGGCCAACAGCGACCTGAAGTTGAAGTTCACATGTGTGTCTTGACTTTACTAAGGTTAAGGTACTGTAGGAGGCCTGCCTTTCTGTTAGGCACTCATGCATAAGAATTTGTGACAAGCAGTAGCCTTCTGGTTCAGATGTTTGTTTTCAACCTGCAAGCTATCAAACATTCTTCTCCCACCTATACACCATTTGAAAAAGGATAACACCTCCTGTGGTATTGCTTTTGTAACTTGCTCCTGCATGATGAAACCTGTAAATTTCCACTTCTCTGTCTGGATGGTTTTCTGTAGTAATTTAGCAGCTGATACAGAGTCTTCAGATTTGAATTTATGTTGAAACTTTCTTCAGCATGTGAAAGCACAGCATCATTAACTGATGTCAAAGAAATACGCTGTGATTGGTTCTTGGAGACAGGTTTGCTGAATACTACGTCCATTCAAAAGCTTCATTTTTAATAAGTGTCAGAGATTTTCTCGATATTTTATCTTCCTCTTTAACACCTTTTGAGTAACAGATTTCCTTGTAATGTCTCTCAGCATCTGCCATTGTGACAACCTTACCTTCCAAAAGGGCTTCTAATTAACAGTCAATGAATTCTGCCTGACTTGCATATGTTGGCACATTCTGGTGATGTTTCAGGAGGTTTTTCTGCACTTTTCAAGTCATTGTATACATTTTTTGTATAGCAGTCTTTGTGATATACAATGTCATATGCATGAGCATCTTTTTGACTGATGCATCCACTCAACTTCAGTTTCCATTGGCTATTTTAACTCAACTGAACAGCATCATAGATCTTCTGACCTGCATCTTCAGTGGAAATAGTATGCAATGGATGTCTCCTAGCTTCAGATCTAGCGCAAAAAAAGCAGGGTTTTGTGTGTGTGTTTTGTAATTGCATTTTGGGATCTTGTACAGAGAGACTTGCTCCTTGGGAGGAAAGCTATGGCCAACCTAGACAGCATAGTAAGAAGCAGAGACATCACCTTGCCGACAAAGGTCCGTCTAATCAAAGCTATGGTTTTCCCAGTAGTAATGTATGGCTGTGAGAGCTGGACTATAAGGAAGGCTGAGCGCCGAAGAATTGATGCTTTCGAACTGTGGTGCTGGAGAAGACTCTTACGAGTGCCCTGGACTGCAAGGAGGTCAAATCAGTCCATCCTAAAGGAAATCAACCCTGAGTGCTCATTGGAAGGACAGATAATGAAGCTGAAGCTCCAATATTTTGGCCACCTAATGCGAAGAGAAAACTCCCTGGAAAAGACCCTGATGCTGGGAAAGACTGAAGGCAAAAGGAGAAGGGGACGGCAGAGGATGAGATGGCTAGATAGCATCACGGATGCAATGAATATGAACTTGAGCACGCTCCGGGAGAGAGCGCAGGACAGGAAGGCCTGGCGTGCTATGATCCATGGGGTCACGAAGAGTCGGACACGACTGAACGACTGAAAAACAACAACAACAGAGAAGTTCCTCCTTGCTCACTGAGCTCTCACCAGCATTTTCATGTTCTGCCAGTTGTTTTTTGTATCTGGCCTTTAGTCTATCAAGATTTACCTTTGTGTGTGCAGTTCTTATAAAAGGACAGATGCTACCTTGCATTATATTGGTTTATTTCCTTTGCAATTGTATTTTGCAAGTGTTCTGCAAGGTGTTTCTAATCACTATTTTCGCCCTCATTTCGAATTGTTCCAACATCGAGTAGTCTTTGTGTAGATGTTGAGTTTTCAACTAAAGCCTCCTTTTTTGGGCATTAACACAATAAACACAAATCAAAATCTATTCCACCTGCATGCTTATGTTTGGACGTCGATTGTTGATCTATCTGCATTACACCATGGAAATTATTAATCTATAGGTAGGTTGTGATGGCATAAAACAAGTTTTATCTCATCCCACCTTTTCCTCACTTATTTTGCTGCCTCCACTGTGTCCTCGAGTAGCCATCCAGCAGAAGTCTTCTGGGTGGTCTAACACCCTCCTCAGCAAATGGGGCCCTGGCCCCATCGAGGACCCGCTGAGACCTTTTTGCATCTCACTTTGAGGATGAAATCGTTTGTCTTTGCAGCAAACTTGATGCTGTTGTTATCACAGTTCCAGATGAGGTGTCTGATGCCACCATCTGCCCAATTTTGTGGGATCAATTTCAGTTCCTGCGGCCTGATAATGTGGACAAGGTGCTTGCAGTAGTGCGACCAATGACGTCCCCTTTCGATCCCTGCCCCTCTTGGCTGATAAAAGCTAGCCAAGGAGGTATGACTGGGTGGGTTCAGGGAGTGATAAATGCTTCCCTGTGGGAAGGGGTGTGAGAGCCAGTGTGGTGTAGCGACTAGAGTGTTGGACTGGGAGCTGGGTGATCCGGGTTCTAGTCCCCACTCAGCCATGGAAGCTCACTGGGTGACTTTGGGCCAGTCTCAGACTCTCAGCCCAACCTACCTCACAGGGTTGTTGTTGTGAGGATAAAATGCAGAAGAGGAGGATAATGTAAGCCGCCTTGGGTTCCTTGTAAGAGGAAAAAAGGTGGGATATAAATGCAAATAAATAAACAAACAAATGGGGGTGGTCCCTGTTGTCCTTAAGGAGGCAGTAGTGTGACCACTCCTGAAGAAGCCCACTCTGGACCCCACGGTATTAGACAACTACCTCCTAGTCGCAAATACCCCTTTTCTAGGGAAGGTACTTGAGAGGGTCATGGTGGAGCAACTGCAGGTACTCTGGGAGGATACTGATTATCTAGACCCATTCCAGTCTGGGTTTCAATCTGGTTACAGGACTGAATCAGCCTTGGTCTCCCTGATGGATGAACTTTATTGAAAAGGGGACAGGGGGAGTGCAACCCTGTTAATTCTGCTCGATCTCTCATCAGCTTTTGATATCATCAACCATGGTATTCTCTATCATCAACCATGGTATTCTCCTGGATCAACTCCGTGGGATGGGTATCGGAGGCACTGTGTTACAGTGGTTCCAGTCCTACCTGCGGGGTGAATTCCAGAGAGTAACATTGGGTGACCATTCCTCGGCCCCTTGGCAATTGAGGCTCAGGTGTTAGCTGTGAGCTGAACAGCACTGTGCCAACTCCATCTGATATGGCGGCTGCGCCCCTACCTTCCCGACCATCTGCTCCCATCGGTAGTACATGCCTTGGTCTCCTCTCATCATGTTGTTCAGTCGTTAAGTCGTGTCTGACTCTTTGTGACCCCATGGACCATAGCACACCAGGCCTTCCTGTCCTCTGCTCTCTCCCAGAGTGTGCTGAAGTTCATATTCATTTCATCACTGATGCTATCTAGCCATCTCATCCTCTGCCGTCCCCTTCTCCCTTTGCCTTCAATCTTTCCCAGCATCAGGGTCTTTTCCAGTGAGTTTTCTCTTTGCATTAGGTGGCCAAAATATTTGAGCTTCAGCTTCAGTATCTGTCCTTCCAATGAGCACTCAGGGTTGATTTCCTTTAGGATCTAGACTACTGTAATGTGCTCTATGTGGGGTTACCCTTGAAGATGGTTCAAGGCACCATCTTGTTCCCAATGTTGTTTAACATCTATATGAAGCCACTGGGAGCGGTCATTAGGGGATTTGGAGCTAAATGCCATCAGTATGCTGATGACACACAGCTCTCTCTCCCTGTGACACCTGAATCAGGAGAGGCTGTGCAAGTCCTGGATCAGTGTCTAAACCCAGTAATGGGCTGGTTGAGGGCCAATAAACTGAAGCTGAATCCTGGAAAGATGGAAGCTCTGTGGGTGAGTGGTTCCTGAGTCCGGGAGATAGGTGCATTGCCTGTTCTGGATGGAGTTGCACTCCCTCTGAAAGATCAGGTCTGTAGTTTGGGGGTACTCCTAGATCCATCATTGCTGCTGGAGGCCCAAGTGGCCGCTGTGGCTTTGAGTGCCTTTTACCAGCTTTGGCTGGTTCGCCAGCTACGGCCTCTCCTGGACAGGGATAGCTTGGCCACAGTGGTACAGGCATTAGTAACCTTGGGACTGGATTACTACAATGTGCTGTATGTAGGGCTGCCCTTGAGGCTGGTCCGGAAGCTGCAGCTAGTGCAGAAGGCAGTGGCTCTGCTGTTGTCGGGAGCTGCCCCTTTTCTGCATATAACTCCTTTGCTGAGGGAACTGCACTGGCTGCCTGTTCGCTACCGGGCCAAGTTTAAGGTTTTAGTACTAGTGTACAAAGCCCTAAACAACTTTGGACCTGGATACCTGAGAAAGCGCCTTCTGCCTTACCAACCTGCCCACTCACTGAGGTCATCAGGTGGTTCCACATGGACCTATGGCCCGGTTGGAGTCTACCAGGAAGAGAGCCTTCAGCATAGTGGCCCCCTTCCTGTGGAACTCCCTGCCTTTGGAGGTCAGGCAGGAGCCAAAGTTGTGTTGCTTTCGGCGCCTCCTGAAGATGTTGTTATTCCAAGAGGCTTTCCTTGAGTGACCAGCCACGGTTTATTATGTTCAGAATCTGTTCTTTTAAAATGTTTTAATTATTTTAATTATAGGATTTTATCTTGCTGTTCACCACTGTGAAATCTTTGATGTGGAGCAGTATATAAATATTGTAAACAATAAATTTTGCTTGTAAATAAACAAACAAAATAAGACACAGGTACAACAGCAAAAATGGCAGCAGGAACATCTACTCCTGGGGGGAGGTATTACCACCTAACCTCCTCCAGCATGCCAATCTGTAATACAGGAGAGCAACATCAGCTAACCCTAATCTAGAATGTGGTTTTAGTGGGCCTGAAATGTGTTTACTGGTGGAGGAAATTGGGGCCGCTATAGATGTAGTGCTGGGCAGAGGGTGTGGTGTTGGTGGGAGGTGACGACATTGGGACAGGGGGAAGCGATTGAGACACCTGCGTGCTCTGCCCCCTTCCAGTTCGCCTTCCAACCTCAGTAATTCTGGTGGCTTGCCTGCAGTCACCTGTAGCCTGAAGGTGCTGCTGATGAATGCCAGGACGGTTACTCGAAAAGGAAGTATCATTCCTGAGCTTAAGGAGCTGAAGAACATGCCAACCTGGCCTGTGTTACCAAAACCTGGTTGGATGAACAGGGAGGAGTCAATCTCTCCCAAATGTGTCCACCAGGGTTTCTCATACAGCACCACGCTCGACTAGAGGGGCGGGGAGGGGGGTAGTCTTGATCTACAGAGACTCTAGCCCCCTGGTCAGATTCCCTATCCAATAGTCAGCCAGTTTTGAGTGTCTGTACCTGGTGTTGGGCACTCAAGACAGGATAGGGATTCTGTTTATGTACAGCCCACTCTGCTACCCAATGGTCTCCCTACCTGAGCTGACTGAGGTGGTCTCGAATGTGATTTTGAGGACCCCAAGGCTTTTGGTCTTGGGGCATTTCAATATTCATGCTGAAGCTACTTTGTCAGGAGTGGCTCAGGATTTCATGGCTGCCATGCAACCATGGGCCTGTCTCAAATAATATCTTGCCCAGCACATGTAGCAGGTCACACTTTGGACCTGGTTTTCCGTGCTGTTTTGGGAGAAAATGATCTGCGGGTGTGGGAGCCAGTAGTGACTCCTTTGACATGGACAGATCATTATCTGATCAGTTTTGACCTTCAGGCCACCTGTAACCTCTGCAGGGGTGGGGGACCAAATTTGGTGGTCTGTCCCGAAAGGCTGACGAATCCAGATGGATTTTTTAGGTCTCTTTGGGATTTCCCGCAGGCTTAGCTGGCGGTCCTGTTGAGGTCCTGGTCACCACTTGAAATGAGGAGCTGACCCAGGCTATTAATATGATGTCTCCCAAACGTCCTTGACCTAGTCGTAGAACCGTGTCAGCTTCTTGGTATTCCAAGGAGCTGAGGGTGATGAAACGACTATGTCGACGATTAGAGCACAAGTGGTGGAAGACTCGGAACGAATACAATCAAACACAGGTAGGAATCCACTTGCAATCTTATTCTGTGGCGGTGATGGCAGTGAAGAAATCCTACTTCTCCGCCACCATTGCATCTGCTCAGTGTCATCCAGTGGCACTCTTTCATGTGGTTAAGGGCCTCTTGGGTGTAGGCCTTGGAAAACAACAACTCGGACCCTCAAAGGCTGCTGTGAACAATTTGCCAGACACTTTGCAGATAAAATTGCTTTGTATTCATGCTGACTTGGATGCCACTGTTTTGACATAGCCAGATATGGATAGGGCTGGTGCACCATCTAGTCATGTTATGGATACCTTTTGGTTTGTGCAACCTGAGGATGTGGACAAACTGCGTGGAGGACTGACGCCTACTACTTGCCCTTTAGACCCTTGTCCATCCTGGCTTGTGAGATCTGGACCTCCAAGGTAGTAAATGCCTCCTTGAGGGACGGTGACGTCCCTGCAGCTTTGAAAGAAGCTGTGCTGAGGCCCTTGTTGAAAAAACCAAATTTAGATCCTATGGTTTCAGATAACTACCACCCTGTGTCATATTTGCCATTCTTGGGGAAGGTGCCGGAGCGTGTGGTGGCCTCACAACTCTAAGCCATTTTAGATTAAACTGATTACCTAGATCTATTCCAATCAGGTTTCAGGCCTGGTTATGGGATGGAAACAGCCTTGGTCGCCTTGGTTGATGACTTATGCCAGGGAATGGATGGGGGGAGTGCAACCCTGTTGGTTTTGGGGGGGCAATTACAAGATGCGGTATACTTGGCTCAACAATACTACAAGCGAGAAGAATCTTGGAATTGTTGTAGATCACAAGCTGAATATGAGCCAACCATGTGATGTGGCTGCAAAAAAGGCAAATGCTATTTTGGGCTGCATTAATAGAAGTATAGCTTCCAAATCACGTGTGGTACTAGATCCCCTCTACTCAGCACTGGTTAGTCCTCATCTGGAGTACTGTATGTAGTTCTGGGCACCACACTTTAAGAAGGATGCAGACCAACTGAAGAGGGTTCAGAGGAGGGCAACAAAGATGATCAGGGGACTGGAAACAAAGCCCTATGAAGAGAGACTGAAAGAACTGGGCATGTTTAGCCTTGAGAAGTGAAGACTGAGGGGAGATATGATAGCGCCCTTCAAGTACTTGAAAGGCTGCCACAGAGAGGACAGGATCTCTTCTCGATCATACTATTCTGTGATTCTTCTGAACCTCTCAGTGGCTTTCAATACACTGACTATGGCATCCTTCTGGATCGTATATCTGGACTGGGCTTGGGAGGCACAGCTATAAAGCGGTTCTGGTCCTTTCTGGAGGAGTGCTCTCAGAAGGTGGTGCTGGGAGACTTCTGTTCCACCCTATGGCCATTAGCCTGTGGGGTGCTGTGAGGTTCTGTCTCTTCCCCCATGCTTTTTAACCTCTACATGAAACCACTGGGGGAAGTCATCAGGAGGTTTGGGCTGAAATGTCATCAGTATGCAGATAATACTCAGCTCTACCTCTTGTTTCCATCTGTACATCCCCGGGAGGCTGTGGAACTTTTGAACTGGAGGCTGTTTGGGGTGGATGAAGGTGAACAAGCTGAAAATTAATCCAGACAAGACAGAGGTACTGTGGGTTGGGAAACCAACTACTTCGGATGGAGGTTTACAACTGGTCTTAGTTGGGGCACTCCCCCTAAAGGACAAGTATGCAGTCTGGGAGTATTCAGGTGGTTCTGGTGTCCAGGAGTGCCTTTTACCAGCTTAGGCTGGTATACCAGCTGTGGCCCTATCTGGAGAGGGTGGACCTTGCCTCAGTTATCCATGCACTAGTCATGTCCAGGCTGGACTACTGTAATGTGCTGTATGTGGGGCTGCCTTTGAAGATGGTTCAGAAACTTCAGCTGGTGCGGAATGCGGCCACCCGAGTATTGGTGTGGGCGAGGCAATTCAATCACATAATGCCTGTACTGCACCAGCTGCACTGATTACCGGTGTGTTTCTGAGCCCAGTTTAAAGTGCTGGTTTTGCCCTTTAAAGCCCTAAATGGTTTGCTACCAAGTTAATTGAAGGACCGCCTTCACTCATATCAGCCTGCCCATACTTTAAGATCAGAAAGAGAGGCCTTTCTCATCTGCCCACCCATGAGAGCAGTTAGGTGGGTGACCACACTTGAGAGGGCCTTCTCTCCAGTGTCCCCACACCTTTGGAACAAATTGCCATCAGAGGTCTGCCATGCTCTGTCATTGCAGGCTTTTAAGAAGGCCTTGAAAATGTGCTATTTTACCACGGCCTTCTCTTGATATGATTGCTGTCGTTGCTGTCATTGTTGGTTTTATTGTCAGCTTTTATTGTTGTTTTTATCGCTATTATATTGTGTTTATGTTTTTATTGCTTTTAATATTTTAACTGTTTTTATGTATTTTATTGCTGTGAGCCGCCTTGGGAGGGTTTCTACCCTGAAAGGCAGCCGATACATTTTTTAAATAAATAAAATAAATAAATTCTAGTGCACCCCACCCTGAGTTGGCAGGACCTCACTTTCATAGAAAAGTGCATCCCTCCCCTCCCCCTTTCACTCCTTTTCTATTCACCACATGGGATTTTGACAGCTTTCAAAGAAGCTGTCAAGCTCGAGCTTGGCTAGTGGAAAGGAGGTGGGGTGAAGGGGGAAAGCAACTTTGATCACGATCATGATTGGAGCAAGGACAGAGGACTTGGTGGCAGACAAGACCATTTTGCCACCAAGTCCCCTGGGATGCCAGGCAGAGCCAGCTGGAGGACTTGAGGGGGAAGGGGGGGCGCCTGATGGTCCGTCAGGTGCACCAACCATACACTGTGCATTGTTTGCAAAATGACCCACAGTGTGTAGCTTGTCACCCATCATGGGTTAGCATGCTGTGTGACTGTGCCCAAAGTCTCCTTTGAACCTCCTTGAGACCCACTGGCCAGGAAACTGTGCAGCAGCATACACTGGTAAATAAATCATAATAACTGCAGTTAATAAAAATTACCTAAAACCCAAAAGTAAGCTGTCAGAATCTGAGCACAAATTACATTTCCTGCAATTTACATCTCTGACTGTAATCCCACTGACAATGGAGTACATAGTAGAGACAGAATATTTCTTCTACAACTATAATTCTACCCAAGCTATTATAACATTTGCAGTAAATACTGTAGTAGAAAAAATATAGGGTGTTAAAGAGCTAGTCTCTGAGAAGGGTATAAAACGTTGCAGGTAGTTTAGGGACATGTTATCTCTTTAGGGGTAGTAAGAAGAGCCACAGAGAACCTCTCCAGCTATACTTTTACTGATCCACCACCAGTTGGATATGTACTTCTTTTAATTAGTCATCTGATAAGGGATTCCTACAAAGTCCCATCAGTGCTATGAAGATTAAGAGCATCAAAGATACCAGCCTGTGCAATCTGTTCCCAGAAGAGGAAGGGCTAATAGTTTTTATGTCCTTCCAGCTTTAACAGCAAGGTATTCTGTTGAGTCTTTCTACCCTTAACAATATATTGAAGAATAAGTGTAATCAGGATTCTGAGAATAATCTAAATAAATGTCACATAGATGCTGTTGATCAGCAGGATGGAGGGAAAGCTACTATCCAATCGCATAGGCTGAAAACAAAGCCAGCTCATCACTTAGAGACTCCGAATTATTTAGCTGAATCTAAGGCCCCAGGGGCAAATTTGTCTTTGCAAGACCATCAATATTTCAATACAGAAAAGGGTTCGGTTGGTTATATAAAACAGCATTCTACAGGTACCCCACATAGCATTTGTCTACAGTATGGCCCCCCTAGTGAAAGGATGGAACTTCCAGCCCGTAAGCTTGTGCAGGTAGAAGTAGAGATAACTCCCCTCTTTGAAAAGAATAAGCCATGTATGGTAAGTTATCAGGAAAAGCTGCAAAGCAGATACAGTGCCAACAAAGGTAGTGAAGGTGGCAAGATATAGGATACCTGGATGAAGAATTGCTGGGAGGAAATGAGACCTATTCCTCTAAATATCTGGTGACTCCATTGGTCCTGTTAAAACAGTCAGATGTGATTATGTTACATCCCTGTCTTGATGAGATCGAATCTCTCCATGATGGCAAATAGAGGTTGTATCCACTGATTGCTCAAATAAAGGACCTCCTCTGCTTCTTGATGGTCCTTGAATTCCCACTTTTAAACTCCTCCTTGCCTCCATCTTTGCTGGATTACAAGAGAACAGAGATGCCTCTGTCTCATTAATGACAGATATTTTCTAACTGAGAATCAATAGAATAGAGGGGCCTCTCCTTTCTGGTGTGAAATATTGCAGGATGGAACTCATAAACAGTTAATTTTTAAAGTTACTTCAGTAGTGTGTTGATTGTTTATATGAGACCTGGGTGGTGTCTCCACAACCACGGAAGGAGAAGGGAATGGTGGCTTACCCAGATTTTCCTAGGAATCGGCTTTGGTCCATGCAGGGCTCCACGAAAAAGTGCACCATACCAGTACGTTCACAAAACAAACTTCTGGGTGGGGCGGGGCTGCTCAATCAATAAGAGAGGCTTCCCCCACCATCCAGGCTCTCCCCCCTCCCTTTCTCCTTCGAAAAAATCCTGGGAGGTTTCCTCCTGTGCCTCGACAAAAATCACCCTCCTGTCTCTCTCCCCAACCCTACATTAATTACTTCCTTAGAGCAACAATCATTAAAGGAACACAGTGTTCTCCCTCCTCTGAAGTTGCCAATGCTGCCTACAATCTCCCCCCCACATGAATTACTTCCTTAAAGCAACAATCAGTAAAGGAACACAGTGTTCTCCCTCCCTTGAAGCTGAACAATCGAGGCTTCAAAGCTTCACATTAATTAAATGAGTTATTTCAGTGCATGCAAATCTCAGTAACTGACTAATTTAAATACCATTCATTTCAATGGGTCTACTCTAAGTAAGATCTATGCTGCATTTTACCCTAAGCCTGAATTGTGCTACAAACGTTTGTTTAAATCCCCCCCAAAAGTGTGATAAACAATAAAAAGATGATCTAGAGTTGAATGGCCTGCTTGAAACCCAGCTTGTTTTTCAATCAGGATATTGTTAATGATGGCCCAATATTCCAGTTTATTTAACAAATCTCTAGCATATAGTTTTGCTGCAATATCAATAAGACTAGTTGGTGCAAACTTATGGTCCCCTTTTTGAAGATTGGGATTACTGTACTTGTGTTCCAACCCTTGGAGAAATCCCTGGTCTCTGGGATCCCTGGAAACACATGAAATTGATTAGTGGGCGATTCAGGACAGAAAGAAGGAAGTACTTCTTCACATAGCGCATAGTTAAACTGTGGAATTTGCTACTACACGATGTAGTGATGACCACCAACTTGGGTGGCTTTAAAAGGGGATTCGACAAGTTCATAGATGATAAGGCTATCTATAGCCACTATGGTCAGAGTGCTTTCCATTTGTGGAGTGTTTCAGATGCTAGGTCCTGAAATATTTGTAATCTGGTACTTTTGTATTCTGGAGACCTGAGATTGTTTAAGGCTGTCATAGCTTGGATCTTCCAGGCTATCTTGCAAAGTGGGTTGTAATATTTCTGGATTGCGGTCAAGGTCCAAGAGCGCGATGAGCACTTTCTATATAGCTCTATATAGAATGTGTTCTATATTTCTATATGTACATTAGATGTAGGTAGGGACAGATCTCTGCAAACCAACTGACAAGGAATGTGATCATGTCTCCCCTTCCCTTCTTGTTCCTGCAGCCCTCGTACCCATTTCATTTATTTCATTTCTATAGCTGTCTGGGTGTGTCACAAAATTACAACACAGAAATACAAGATAATAAAAACATAATATAGGATCTTCAACCTACATTTAAAAACAATATAAAACAGCAGAAAACAGTTACAATTAGATACTGGGGCCTGATCAAACAATTGACATGAATGCCCATCATATGGATCAAATTCCTTGGGAATAGAGGAAAGTCTTTATTTATTTATATATTAATTATTAGCATTTATGTATAAAAAGCCATCAAAGTGGTATACAACAATTTGAAATAATAAAACAATAAAAACAAGAACATAAAAAATGGGGAAAACATTACACATTTAAAAGGCTAAATTGAAAAGATGCATCCTTACTCCCTTTCCAAAGGCCAAGAGAATGGGGCCCAATCGTAGTTCTTGAGAAAGCACATTCCATAGTTTGGGAGCAGTACAAGAGAAAAACCTATCACACGTGCCCAACAAATAGGCTTCTGCGGGTAATTGCACCCTCAAAAGTCCCTCTCCCAGATCTTAACACCCAGACAGGTTCATAGTGAGACAGGTGGTCGTTCAGATAGCCTGGTCTTAAGCCTTTTAGGGCTTTAAAAGTTAAAACCAGCAACTTGAGTTGTGCCCGGAAAACAATTGGCAACCAGTGCAAGTCTTTCAGGACATGTGTAATACGGTCCCAATACCATGCACCGATTAGTCGCCACATTTTGCACTAATTGAAGCTTCTGGATACTCTTCAGGGGTAGCCCCACACATTGCAGTAGTTTAAACATGTGACAGTTTATGTCATGTAATATGATCCCTTCATGGATCACTGCCTTGTTGTGGCGAAGGGGCTTGCGGAACTCAGTGAAGCCATAAGCTATGCCGTGCAGGGCCACCCAAGATGGACAGGTCATGGCGGAGAGTTCTGACAAAATGTGGCCCACTGGAGAAGGAAATGGCAACCTACTCCAGTATTCTTGCCAAGAAAACCCCATGGAACGTATCACAAGGCTAAAAGATATGACACCGGAAGATGTGCCCCTCAGGTCGGAAGGTGTCCAACATACTACTGGGGAAGAGCAGAGGGAATTTCCAAGTAGCACCAGAAAGAGTGAAGCGGCTGGGCCAAAGCCGAAAGGTCACTCAGCTGTGGATGTGTCTGGTGGTGAAAAGAAAGTCCGATGCTGTAAAGAACAATATTGTTTAGTAATGTAAGATCAATGAATCAAGGTAAGCTGGAGGTGGTCAACCATGAGCTGGCAAGATTGAACATCGACATCTTGGGAATTGGCGAACTAAAATGGACAAGCATGAGCGAATTTAATTCAGGTGACCATTAGATCTACTACTGTGGGCAAGAATCCCTTAGAAGAAATGGAGTAGCACTCATAGTCAATAAAAGGGTGGGAAAAGCAGTACTGGGGTACAATCTCAAAAACAACAGAATGATCTCAGTATGAATCCAAGGCAAACCATTCAACATCACAGTAATTCAAGTCTATGCCCCAACCACTGAGGCCAAAGAAGCTGAGGTTGATCGGTTCTATGAAGACCTACAACACCTTCTAGAACTAACATCAAAAAAAGATGTCCTTTTCATCATAGGGGATTGGAATGCTAAAATAGGAAGTCAAGAAATCACCGGGATAACAGGCAGGCATGGCCTTGGTGTACAAAATGAAGCAGGACAAAAGCTAATAGAGTTTTGCCAAGAGAACATGCTGATCATAGCAAACACTCTTTTCCAACAGCTCAAGAGGCGACTCTACACATGGACATCACCAGATGGTCAATATCGAAATGAGATTGATTATGTTTATGAGATTGATTATGGCCAAAGATGGAGAAGCTCTATACAGTCAGTAAAAACAAGACCTGGAGCTGACTGTGACTCAGATCATGAGCTTCTTGTTGCAAAATTTCGGCTTAAATTGAAGAACGTAGGGAAAACCACTCAACCATTCAGGTATGACCTAAATCATATCCCTTATGAATATACAGTGGAGGTGAGGAATAGATTTAAGGGATTAGACCTGATAGACAGAGTGCCTGAGGAACTATGGACGGAGGTCCGTAACATTGTTCAGGAGGCAGCAACGAAATCCATCCCAAAGAAAAAGAAATGCAAGAAAGCCAAGTGGCTGTCTGAGGAGGCTTTCCAAGTAGCTGAGGAAAGAAGGGAAGCGAAAAGCAAGGGAGAAAGGGGAAGATATATCCAACTGAATGCAGCGCTCCAGAGAATAGCAAGTTGAGACAAGAAGGCCTTCTTAATTGAACAATGCAAAGAAATCGAGGAAAACAATAGAATGGGAAAGACCAGAGATCTTTTCAAGAAAATCGGAGAACTCAAGGGAAGGTTTTGTGCAAAGGACAAAGAAGGCAGGGACCTAACAGAAGCAGATGAGATTAAGAAGAGGTGGAAAGAATACACAGAAGAACTATACAGGAAAGATCTGAATGTCCCTGATAGCCATGATAATGCAGTCACTGAACTTGAGCCAGACATCCTAGAGAGTGAAGTCAAGTGAGCCTTAGGAAGCATTACTAACAACAAAGCTAGCGGAGATGACAGTATTCCAGCTGAGCTATTTAAAATCCTAAAAGATGATGCTGTTAAAGTGCTGCACTCAATATGCCAACAAATTTGGAACACTCAATGGTGGCCACAAGAATGGAAAAGGTCACTTTACATTCCAATTCCAAAGAAGGGCAATGCCAAAGAGTGTTCAAACTACTGTACAATTGCGCTCATTTCACATGCCAGCAAGGTCATTCTCAAAATCCTACAAGCTAGGCTTCAGCAGTATGTGAACTGAGAACTACTGGAAGTACAAGCTGGGTTCTGAAGAGGCAGAGGAACTAGAGATCAAATCGCCAACATTCGCTGGATCATGGAGAAAGCAAGAGAATTCCAGAAAAACGTCTATTTCTGCTGCATTGAGTACGCTAAAGCCTTTGATTGTGTGGATCACAACAAACTGTGGCAAATTCTTAAAGAGATGGGAGTACCAGACCACCTTACCTTTCTCCTGAGAAACCTGTATGAGGGTCAAGAAGCAACAGTAAGAACCGGACATGGAACAACCGAGTGGTTCAAAATTGGGAAAGGAGTACGACAAGGCTGCATATTGTTGCCCTGCTTATTTAACTTATATGCAGAGTACATCATGAGAAACGCCAGGTTGGATGAATCACAGGTCGGAATTAAGATTGCTGGGAGAATTCTCAACAACCTCAGATACGCAGACGATGCCACCCTAATGGCAGAAAGTGAAGAGGATCTAAAGAGCCTCTTGTTGAGGGTGAAAGAGGAGAGTGCAAAAGCTGGTTTGAAAGTCAACATTAAAAAAACGAAGATCATGCCATCTGGCCCCATCACTTCCTGGCATATAGAAGGGAAAGAAATGGAAGCAGTGACAGATTTTATTTTCTTGGGCTCCAAGATCACCGCAGACGGTGACGGTAGCCATGAAATTAAAAGACGCTTGCTCCTTGGGAGGAAAGCTATGGCAAACCTAGACAGCATAGTAAGAGCAGAGATATCACCTTGCCGACAAAGGTCCGCATAATCAAAGCTATGGTTTTCCCAGTTGTAACGTATGGCTGTGAGAGCTGAGTGCCGAAGAATGGATGCTTTCGAACTGTGGTGCTGGAGAAGACTCTTACGAGTCCCCTGGACTGCAAGGAGGTCAAATCAGTCCATCCTAAAGGAAATCAACCCTGAGTGCTCATTGGAAGGACAGATACTGAAGCTGAAGCTCAAATATTTTGGCCACCAAATACGAAGAGAAAACTCCCTGGAAAAGCCCCTGATGCTGGGAAGGATTGAAGGCAAAAGGAGAAGGGGACGGCAGAGGATGAGATGGCTAGATAGCATCACCGATGCAATGAATATGAACTTGAGCACACTCCAGGAGACAGCGGAGGACAGGAAGGCCTGGCATGCCAGGGGGTGGTCCATGGGGCCACAAAGAGTCATACATGACTTAACGACTGAACAACAACAACAACAAACATGTGACAGGCCTGGATAACTCTTGCCAAGTCAGACCAATTCAGGAAGGGTTGCAGCTGGACCACCAAGCGTAATTGTGCAAATGCATTCCTTGCTACCACTGTCACCTGAAGGTCAAAGTACAGTGTAGGATCAAGGAGCACTCCCAAGCTACAGACCTGATTCTTCAGGGGAACAAAACTGTCAGGTTTCCTGATCCCCCCAGTGCACACACTTAGGCAATCTGTCACCAGACACCCAAATCAATGAGATAACTTGACTGCAGGAAATCCCACGGTAAAAGCTTAATGGTTACACTCTTCAGAATTCATATAGCTGATGGTCAGTAGCTATAGGCTCTATGTAATTCCAGAACAGTCCAAAACTAAACACTACTTCCGTGACTGAGATCCTCATCAACGTGGTTTCCCCATTGCCATCTCCACAGTTCTGAACACAAGGGAAGGGACTCTGGATTCCTGGTGTACCTAACCCAGGCAATCCTTACATGGGGTTCCAAACCCCAGGCAAGGAATGAGAATGATTCCTGGAATGACCCCTCAGGCAATCAAGGGATAAATTCTGGAAAGGCCTAAACAAAACCACACCCATAGAGAATCCAACTTCGAAGCTTTTTGTTGATAACTCCAGGATACATGGTCAAGGCCTATCAAGATCAAGGGAAGGATAAACCCAGACATGCACGGAGTTCTGTGCTGCTACTTTCGCATTGCTAACTCTACACTGCATGCATCCAGGCAAAGGAAAGTCCAAAACTCATAGATCAAACCCAGCCTGCCAATACGCTGAGCTGATGACAAACAAAGACACACAATCCACAACAAATGAGAGTTGAAGTCTGTGAATCATAGAATAGTAGGGTTGGAAGGGGCCTATAAGACCAAAGTTCCAGTTTAGGGAGAGTCCATGTGCAGAGTGCCTCCAAAAGTCCAGATGATGATGGATCCAAACAGAGAAGGCATTTGGCAATGAAGACAATTTGTTCCTAGGAAAGGCTCTTCGCCTATGCATCAGCTTAAAAGGGAAAGCATGACTGTAAGACACCCCTGCTGGAAGCCTTGACAGACAAGGGCCTTTAGCCTTTCAGCAAGGCCCCTGTCTAAAGAGGGCAGCACTGCTCAGCCCTCCAACACTGATGCTTCAACCTGGGCGACCCTTCTGCAATCCCCACCCCACCTCTGTCAGGTTCTCACAGACAGCTTCCAGCCTCCCTGCCTGCCAAGGCCAGACCAGCAGGTGGACAGGGAGTTGGGTGACTGCCCTTGGCTCTGCTCTGAGAACACTGACAGAGTTAAGCACACACAGATTCTAACATTCCAGAGGCTGAATAGGCCCAAGCCCTTCCGGGCTACTTCTAATCAAATTCTGGCTATAACCTACAAGGCCTACTGCTGTGCTGAAGCCAAGCCCTGACAGCAACCTTTTCCAGGACAGATTGAATCCCAATCCCCAAGTCAGATTTTCTACAGAACAACAACACCTCTGTCTCATCTGGATCTTACTTCAGATTATTCACCCTCATCCCACCCATTATTTAACCCAGGCAATGTACAGGGGTTTTGACTGCTTCTCTGGTGTTAGATGACGAAGAGCAATAGAACTGGGTGTCATCAGGATATTGGTGGCACCTCACTCCAAAGTTCCAGATGACTTTGTTTAATATCTACATGGGGGACAAGCCCTGCGAGAAACCACAGACCAAAGACCATGGAGTTAAACAGCACTCCAACAGCACCACCTTCTGGACATGGCCCAACAGAAAGGACCGGAACCACTGCAAAACAACACCCCTAAGGCCCAGCCCTGCCAGGCAGTCCAGAAGGTATCAAAGGCTGCTGAAAGTCCAAGAACTAATAGAGTGCTCTTCCTACATCCAGTTCCCAGCATAGGCCATGCACCAAGGCAACCAAAGTAGTCTCAGTCCCATATCCTCGCCAAAAGCGCAACAAAAATGGGTCTAGGTATCAATTTCATCCAGATGCATTTGGAGTTGCAGTGTCACCACCTTCTCAATCACCTTAGCCAAGAATGGTACATTTGAGACTGGCCTATAGTTAGATAGATCTCCTGGGTCAAGGGAGCTTTTCTTTAAGGTCTTATTACTGCCTCTTTTAAGCAAGAGGGAATAACCCCCTGCTTCAAAGAGGCATTAATCACTTCCTTTAGCCACAACATCAGTCCGTCCTTGGTTGATTAATCAGCCAAGAAGTGCAAGGGTCGAGTACACAGGTAGCAGCCCTTGTTCCTTGAGACAACCTGTCCACAGCTTTGAGATCCATAAATTGAAAATAATCCAAGACAACTGGACAAGCAGTTGCAGAGGTTACATCACTCTGACAAGACCCGATATCAGAGTCCAAGTCAAGGCAAATCCAATCAACTTTATCCTGGAACTGTGAAGATGACAACGTTGGTGAAAGGTGGACCTCACCTGGAAGAGCATTCCACAGTTGGGGTGCTACCACTAAAAAGGCTCTCTCCCTTGTTGCCATCATCCAAGCCTGCCTTGGATGAGGCACTTGGAGGAGGGTCTCAGATGTTGATTGTAGTGTCCAGGTAGGTTCATATCAGGAGAGATGCTCCATCAGGTACTGTGGACCTGAGCCATGTAAAGCTTTATATGTTAAAACTAGCACCTTTAATTGGGCTTGGAAACATACAGCCAGCCAGTAAAAGTGAGCCAGGATTGGTGTTATATGTTCAGACCTTCCGAACTCTGCTCTTAATCTGGCTGCTGCATTTGCACAATCTGCAGTTTCCAAACAGTCCTCAAACATGTTCCTATGTAGCGTGCATTGCCGTAATCTAATTTTGGGTTACCAGAGCATAGAATACTAAAGACAGGTTATTTCTGTCGAGATATGGGCATAGCTGGGCCAAGCTGACAAAAGGGCAATCTGTGCTACTGAGGCTACCTGAGCCTCAAGTGATAATGACAGCTCCAGGAGAACCCCCAAAGTACAAACCTACTCCTTCAGGTGGAGTGCAACCCTCTCCATAACAAGATGAGCACCCTCTATCCGGTCAGAAGAACCACCCAATAACAGCTTCTCAGTCTTGTCTGGTTTGAGCTTCAGTTTATTAGCCCTCATCCAGTCCATTGTCGCAGCCAGGCAGTGATCTAGACATCCAGAACCTCACCTGATGAAGATGAAAAGAAGAAGCAGAGCTGCATGTCATCATCATACTGATAGCAACACATTCCAGAACTCCTGATGACCCCACTCAGTGTTTTCATGCAGATGTTAAATAGCATGGGGGATAAAACCAACCCCTGCAGAACCCCATGAGGCTGAATAATATCCCACAAACACCACCTTCTGGAACTGGCCATGCAAGTAGGAGTGGAAGCACTGCAGTGCAGTACCCCCACTCCCAACTAGACAGTTGCCCTAGAAGGATACCGTGACCTATGGTATCAAAAGTCACTGGGAGATCAAGGAGAATCAACGGGGTCACACTTCCCCTGTCTATCTGCCAACATAGGTAATCATACAGAGTGACCAAGGCTGTTTCCATATCAGAACCTGGCCCGAACCCCAACTGAAATGGATCCAGATAATTAGTTTCATCCAAGAGCATCTGGAGCTGGTTGGCAACCACCCACTCAAGGATCTTGTCCAGGAAAGGAACATTTACTACCAGCCTGAAGTTGTTAAGATCTTCCAGGTCTAGAGAGGAGTTCTTCAGGAGTGGTCTTATCGCTGCCTTTTTCAGGTGGCCCAGGATCACTCCCTCTTGCAAGGAGGCATTAATTACCTCCTTGGCCCAGCCAGCTGTCTCTCCCTGCCAGTTTTGATAAACCAAGGGGGCAAAGATTCAATATGGAAGTGGTTGCATCAACCTCTTCAAGCACCTTGTCAATGTCCTTGAGCTATACCAACTGAAACTCATCCAACAAAACTGGGCAAGACCTTGCTCTGGATATCTTACCTGATCCACCCGCTATAATGCTGAAGTCTAAATCCCAGCAGATGCAAGAGATTTTATCTTGGAAGTGCCTTGCAAACATATGTGGGCAATGTTTGTTCTCTTGCCTGAAAACTTGTTGTCTACATATGCAACAAGTGCAAGTTGATCACACTGCTGGAAGAAAAAGTAAGAGGACTGGAGCAGCGAGTGTCGACCCTCCAGGGAATAAGAGAACACAAAGAGTTCTTGGACAGAACGGTGGAACTACAGCAGCGAAGTGAAGAACAGAAGCTTGAAGAGCAACAGCAAACTGAGGCAGAAGAAAACTTCCTGACTGTTAGAGCAATACGACAATGGAACCAATTCCCTAGGGAGGTAGTGGGCTCTCTCACACTGGAGGCATTCAAGACGAGGCTGGACAGCCATCTGTCAGGGGTGCTCTGACTTGGATTCCTGTATTGAGCAGGGGGTTGGACTCGATGGTCTTGTAGGCCCCTTCCAACCCTACTATTCTATGATTCTATTATTCTGTATCACAGCAGGCCTCTGATGGCTCCACAGCCTCCCTAGGGCCAGCATATAATAAGCCCCAAACAACGCTGAAAAGCTCTGCTGGGTGGCGCATAGAAGATTCTATAGAGGCAGAGGCATCCATATTTTGCCACCTTCACCAACTATATTTGAGCATAGGCACATAACAGTACTCCTGAAAACATCAGGTGTTTTCCTCCATCTATGCTCATACCATCTCCTATTTTGATTCATTGCTGTCAGCTCCAGGGTGTACCATGGAGCTGTACAAACTTTACTGTGGACAGGGCACTCAGGAGCAATCATATTGACTGCCTGGGTCTTTTCTGCATTCCACAGAATGACCAGGGTTTCAACAAGAGAGCCAGCCATGTCAGCTGGAAAAACCTTCAGATCTGTCTGGAAACCATCTGGATTCTTCAGCATCTTAACAGATGCTAAACCATTGCTGAGGAGAAAAGCTGCTGTAAGTCTTCAACAGGAGGTGATCTGACCATGACAAAGGGACTGATTCAGAACTTCACCACCACCTTCAGCTCACCATCCCCATGGCCCGCTGAAAAAAACAAGTCAAGCATGTGCCTTGCTACATGTGTCAGCCTGATGGACACGATTGTCTGTTGTCATGGAGACCATGAAATCCTAAGCCACCAGAGATATTGTGCCCTCAATATGAATGTTGATATCCCCCAAAACCAGCTGCCTGGGGGGCCTCAGCATCACATCCCAGACCATCTCTCAGCTTAGGTAGGGAGACTGCTGGGCAGTGGCGTGGATGGTAGACCAGCAGAATCCCCAGTCTGTTCCACTGGCCCAACACAAGATGCAAATATTCCACACTGGTAGTCAGATGGACAGGGAATGTGGAGAAAACTCCTATCAACCATGGCAACACCCCACCCACCTTCAAGTCTACCCTGATGCTGAACCAAGTATCCTGGTAGACAGAACTGGCAGATACTAACTTCTCCCTGTTTGCCCACCCAGGTCTCAGTTATACATACCAGATTGGCTGTCTCATTCTCTGTTACGCCATGGATGAGGGAGATCTTATTATAGACCAATCTGGCATTTAAGAGCAGCATCCAGAGACCCAAGGGCAGGTTGACAGGGCAACCATTAAACCTCTGGATGCTGGATCATGGCAGAGCTGTTAACTATCTGCGCCACTTTCCCCTTAACTGGCTAGCTTTCCTCCCAGTGCCATTCTCTAGCCCCCCTCTACCCATCAGTACACTGATTCCCCCGCCCCCCGCCCCAGTCCCCATAACCTCTCTTCCAAACACATAATCAGGCTCTAAGAAGCTGACCAAAGACTCTAGACAACCTAATTGGCCTGCACTCCAGGTTTGGATGACACGTTAAGCAACCTACAAAGGAGCCGCTTGTGGGTGGCTCAGTGGAAATGGCAAGTGTACTGTAGGCAGAGTGTCTGCTCTCTCCTGCTCATGCACCATTGTTGACTACTGAATCCCAAGATACAGCTATGAGCTTTTTATTTGCAGCAACTTTAACATAGCTGGAATTATCGTGGCTGCTGGGTGGGCACCAGATTTGCCCTTTAATACATCCTCATTGAAGGATTTAAAGTGTACTACTCATTCCAATTACAGAGCTGCAAAAAAGTCCTGTATTGTTATTTTTTGTCACCACCTGAGTCTCCCTCTCAGGTTTCCTCTCTGGAATCAAACCCAGATTCCCCATTACAGGCACACTACCATCAAAAGTTGGCATGGCAGATAATACTTACTTTTAAGATATTGTTGCTGTCATGTGGGCCTTGCAATCAGCCTGAAGCAACCTAGAGTCTGCCTCTATCTGCCTGCCTGCCTGCCTGGTAACAAAATGGAGGAGCAGGGCTTTGTGAGTGTCCAGTTGGATGTGCCAACTACATAACACTCAGTGCTGCTAGCCTCACTTTATTTGCTCTTCCTTCCTTCCTTCCTTCCTTCCTTCCTGTCTCTGTCTACCTTCTAACTGACTTTCTCCAGCTGCCACGAACTCCATCCACCATTCCATTCTGGCCTTGGCTGTCAATCATTCTGCCACTCCCCTTTCTGTTACAGTTGCCTTTTTGTTAGTTTGTGTGTTTATATCCTCTATTCTGGGTATATGTAACCACCCCATTGGGTGGTTATAGACAATGATTTTAGCGTACTTGGTGTAAAATTATTTCCATTTGGCAGGTTGGTGCAGATTGCCAAGCTACTCCAGTATGAGAGTGCTGTACAGTCATCTGAATGGTCTTATCAACATTTATAAAGTGTTTCTCACATATTATCTTGTAACTCAATTATAATATAACCTACTGGTTTAAGACCACATACTTCATAAGTTTTTGTAGGACAACATAGAGCACTTTGTTCATCCCTGGCATTCCATCCTCCCAATCTGGAATTGGGTCTGAAAGACCAAGAAAAAGTGTGGGTACATGGAGGTTAAGTTGTAAGCAAACACAATGTGTTACCTTGCATAGGACTGTAGTTTATAGCAGTGGCAGTTCCCTGTCAGAACACTGGGGAATCTACTGGGAATGTTCAACTTAAAGAAATAGTTATGAACAAGTAACTCTAAGCAGACAACAAACACAGATGTGTCAGGTAATCACACATTAAGCCCCTTCTAAAAATTATATTTTTATCCCACCTTTCTTCCTCAAGGAATCTCCTCAAAGTGGCTTACATGATTCTCATTCGCTCTACTCTTGTCTGTACTGAATCTCAGTTTAATCACCCTCATCCAGCCCAAGCACTGATCCAGGACTTCCACAGTCATACCGACATGTGGCAGAGAAGAGAGATATAACTGAGTGTCATCTCGATAATAGCGGCATCTCAACCCATAACTCTAGTTGACCTCTCCAGCAGTTTCATGTAGAAGTTAAACAGCATGAGGGGGGGATAGAACCCTGTGGGACTCCAAAATACAGCACCCAAGGATTCAAGCAATGGTCCCCTAGTACCACCTTCTGGAATTGGCCCTCCAAATAGGATTGGAAGCACCACCAAGCAGTGTCTCCCACAACCTACTCAGAGAGCCTATCCAGAAGGATACGATGTTCAGTGGTATTGAAAGATGCTGAGAGGTCCAAGAGAATCAACAGGGTCACATTCCCTTCCTCTCTGTCTTCAGTCTTATTCTGAATTAACACACATAAAAATCAGATAGCTGGCTATCTAAAAAAATTATGCTTCCATCATTGGTTTTTAATGCCATGTGCAAGTCTAGTGGTTATATGCTGGCTGGTGTCCTTTTGTAATTTGAAATATTTTTTCCAGCCTTTCCTATTTTACCAAAGTCTTGTAGTTTATATATCTTCATGGTTCAATAATTTGTGTAATAGATGGAATCTGTTGAATGAAAAATAGGATGGCCATCAGTTATGTTAATAGAAGCAATGTTCAGACCTATGCCACTTTTTGCTGTAGCTTACAGAAGAGTCCAGAAAGTTACAGGAAAAATTCTTCTACCTTCACCTTTTTGTCAGATTTGAAACTTTAAGTCTGCAATTCTGTATATAGATGTAACTGGGAATAAATCCCATTGGACTCAGTGGAACTTCCTTCTGAGTAGACATGCATATGATTGCATTGTCAAAGAGACATCCATATTTTGTCAGAATCAAGGACCCAAAAATGGGCAGTGCTAGACAGATGCTGAAGCTAGCAAATCTGGAACACAAACACTGGAAAGCATCAGCCTAGGCTTATTTCACTGGATAAGTGCCTTCAGATCACTTTGCTGGACTGTGATATTTTAGAGAGAAGGTATTCTTTAATGTTCTCCACATATACAGATCATATTGCACAAAAATGAGAGAGCATTTTCCCTTTGCAGGTTTAAAATTAGAAACTTGCCAAGTTGATCTGAAACTCCTGGCAGATGGATGAAATATTTCTGGACCAACTTCTCTAATGCCTGGGATTGCAGCTAGAGAACAGCTGACTTTACTGCAATGACATTATTAATTCTGGCCCTTTTGCCAAATGGCTGCCACAGCTGAGCCTTTGGAATATCTCTTTCATTGAGCAGTTCATGCAGGCCTCTTCAAATGGATCATACAGTAATGTTATCTGCTTTATGCAGGCCCACCAAGAACAAGGTCAGCCTCAGTCCAGCCAAGCTCCCATCTGACTGTGAGGAACTGCTATATATAGGCCAAAGGCAGCTTGGCAAACTAGGGGGCAATAGGTTCTCTCTGCTTCAGCAGACACAAGCTTGGCACTGTAGATGGCATTCTTTCCCTGATTTCAAAGGCCAACAACATGAGGCAGTCTATGACAACAGAGCTTATATCCTTATACAATGAACTGGCACAACCTTATCTGTCAGGGCAACAATTTGTTTTTATCAATTTCTAAATAAATATTTAGGAGAAATGCAAAAGGGGCATTGACATCTTCACCAAATGTCTAAAGTAAATTCAACTTAAAGAAGTTTTAGGACTTGTTTACATGTAGGGGATACCCATTTTGTTTTATTTATTTTATTTTAGTTAAATGATGTATAAGCTACATTTTACAGAAAACCCTCCCCAGGTGATTGAACTGGTAATTCTTGATTTACTTGGAGAAGGTACCCCACTTTATTTCAGGAAACCACTTGCTTGCTACCTCATGAAACACACAAATAGCTTTGGGATTGCCTTTAATTCTAACCACCACCAATCTCTATTTATCTAGGGGAAAATACAGCTTGCAGACTAAATACACAGTAAGTTGGTAGGGCGTAGTGGCTAAGATACTGAATTGCATCCACTCCTATTTTTTTAAAGGGACTTCTTTTAAATTGTATAGTTATTAGAATTGTTCCTATTGCTTCTTTCCCCCTCTTTATGAAATAAATTTTAAATTTTATGAAATAAATGAGAAAGGAGCAGAGGAAGCTGCTCCAGCTGGTCTAGGGGCTATACAAGGAAGCACGCTCCCAGAGAGCAAGCGATCAGAGCAAGCAAACAGGGAGAGCAAACAGGAGTTTGTCAGTGCAGTTCGGCAAGGGAGGTCAAGGGGGAGGCCCCTAACAATTTTTTTAAGTTCTTTTTCTTGTAACACACACTTCCACATGAGTGGGGACTCTGTTATTAACCTCCAGTGAATAGAGGACAAAGCACAGGCTATTCCAGTACAATCAGAAAGCTAGAAACATAAAGGGAATAGAGACTATGGAAGGAAAAGACTCTCCAGTGGTGGTGACCTGCAAGGTCTGTGCCATGTTTGTTTTCTTGCCGGAGATCAACATGGCCTACACATGCAACAAGTGCAAGTTGATCACGCTGTTGGAAGAAAAAGTAAGAGGACTGGAGCAGTGAGTGTCGACCCTCCAGGGAATAAGAGAACACGAAGAATTGTTGGACAGAATGGTGGAACTACAGCAGCAAAGTGAAGAACAGAAGCTTGAAGAGCAACAGCAAACTGAGGCAGAAGTGGGAAATGCTGAGGTGAGGAAAAATGCAGTAGAAGATACTCCTTGGAAAAGGGTGACAGGAGCAGAAGAACTAGAAGCCACTCTGCACCAGTGGAAGCAGTGGAGCTATGGAACAATTTCCAGGTACTTGAGGATGAGACTGGAGGACAGCCTGCAGAGGAAGAATCTGCATGAGAGTAAGCAAGAGACCAGTTAAGAGGCAATGAAACCAAGGCCTACAACAATAAGAATAGTAGTAGTGGGAGACTCCTTGCTGCATGGGATGGAAACCCAAGTATGTTGAGAAGATCTGTGGACTCGCCAGGTATGCTGTCTCCCAGGAGATCGGATTAGAGATGTGACTGAAGGGTTGCCTGCACTCATAAAGCCCACTGACAGGCATCCCTTTCTTTTCATCCATGTGGGAACAAATGATACCGCCAAGTGGAGCTATGAAGAAATCACGTCAGACTTGGAAGCTTTGGAAAGGAAACTCAAGAACTTTGGGGCCCAGACAGTTTTCTCATCCATCCTTCCAGTAGTTAGAAGAGGGAAAGAACAATACTCTTGGTGAATGACTGGCTATGAAGGTGGTGCCAACGAGAGAGATTTGGATTCTGGGACCACGGGCTATACTTCCTGGAAGATGGACTGTTGGCAAGGGATGGGTTGCACCTCACAAAGGCTGAGAAGAATGTGTTTGGCTACAGCATGAAGAACTTTATCAGGAGGCCTTTAAACTGAATCTGATGGGGAAGGGAGATGTAAAGTTGGGGGTAACAATGGACAAAGGATCATGCACCACAATGGAGAGAACAGCTCTAATAGCACCCAATAGTCTTCACAAACATGTAGGAAGAAAGCCAGACCATGAAGCACATGGTCTTCAATGTCTATATACTAATGCCCAGAGTATGGGAAACAAACAGAATTAACTTGAACTCTTAATACAGGAGGGAAATTAGGAATTGATAGGTGTAACTGAGACTTGGTGGGATGACTCTCATAACTGGAATACAGCAATTGAAGGATATAACTTGTTCAGAAAGAACAGAAGGAACAGAAAGGGAGGTGGGGTGCACTATATGTGAAAAATACATACCTCGGCAGAGAAATACAGGAGGATGAGCTTGGTAGCCCCATCGAGAGCATCTGGGTTAAAATAAATGGAACAAAGAATAAAAGGAACCTGGTGGTCGGAGTCTACTACTGGCCACCTAATCAAGGAGAAGACGAGGATGAAACTTTTGAAAAGCAAATAGCCAATGTTTCAAGGAAGCATTATGTAGTAGTAACGGGGGACTTCAATTTCCCCGATATTTGTTGGGAGACAAATTCTGCAAAACATGGCCCCTCCAGGAAATTCCTGACTTGTGTGGTGGATAACTTCCTCCTACAGAAAGTAGAGGAAGGAACTAGAGGATCGGCTATCCTTGACTTGATCCTAACCAACAGAGAAGACTTAGTGGATAAAGTAGCAGTTACAGGAACTCTGGGGGAAAGCAACCATGTTGTACTTGAGTTCTTGGTTCTAAAGGAAGCAAAAGCCGAGCGTAGTCAAACGTGTACCCTGGATTTTAGGAAAGCTAATTTTAATAAACTCAGAACGATGATAAGTAAGGTCCCATGGCAAGTGACTCTAATGAGAAAAGGAGTCCAAGATGGGTGGGAGTTTTTAAAAAAGGAAATTCTAAAGGCACAATTACAAACAATTCCAACAAGAGAAAAAAAGGTGGAAGACAATGGAAGAAGCCAATGCAGCTTCACAAAAAGCTTAGGAATGACCTGAAAACAAAAAAGGACACATATAGGAAGTGGAAGGAAGGCCGAGCATCAAAGGAAGAGTACAGGCAGGTAGCACAGAATTGCAGGGATGGTGTCAGGAAGGCTAAAGCTCAGAATGAGCTGAGGTTAGCAAGGGATGCTAAAAGCAATAAAAGAGTTTTCTTCAGCTACATGCATAGTAAAAAACAGAGGAAAGAAATGTTGGTTCAGCTATTAAATAAGGATGGCAAAATGATAACAGATGACAAAGAAAAGGCAGAAGTGCTCAATTCCTACTTTGGCTCAGTCTTCTCCCAAAAGAGGGTCTATGACCCCCCTGGGAAAGGCAAAGTACAGGCTGAAGGGGCAGGATTGCTGCTTGAGATCGATAGGCATATGGTCAAAGAACACCTAATTACTTTGAATGAGTTCAACTTTCCAGGCCAGATGAACTGCAGTAATAAAGGAACTGGCAGAAGAACTCTCAGAACCACCGTCTATTCTCTTTGAGAAATCATGGAGGACGGGTGAAGTGCCCGATGACTGGAGAAGGGCTAATGTGGTCCTTATCTTCAAAAAAGGGCAAAAAGGAGGAACCTGGGAACTACAGACCAGTCAGTCTGACAACAATCCCTGGGAACATTCTGGAGCAGATTATAAAGCAATCCATCTGTAAGCACCTTGAAAACAATGCAGTGATGACTCGAAGCCTACATGGATTTGTGAAAAACAAATCCTGCCAGACGAATCTGATCTCATTTTTGGATCAGGTAACCTCCCTTGTGGACTGTGGGAATCCTGTGGACCTAATATACCTCGACTTCAGCAAAGCTTTCAACAAAGTGCCCCATGATATCCTGTTGAGCAAACTAGCTCAAAGTGGGCTAGATGAAACAACGATCAGGTGGATCCACAGTTGGCTACCGAATCAGACTCAAAGAGTGCTTATCAATGGGATCTTCTCAAATTGGGGAGAGGGAACGAGTGGGGTACCGCAGGGTTCAGTCCTGGGCCCAGTGCTCTTCAATGTTTTGTTAATGACTTGGATGAGGAGGTGCAGGGAATGCTGATCACATTTGAAGATTACACAAAATTGGGTGGTATAGCTAATACCCTGGAAGACAGAAACAGAATTCAAAGTGATCTTGATAGGCTGGAGCGCTGGGCAGAGAACAACAGAATGACATTTAATACGGATATATGCCAAGCTCTGCACCTAGGAAAAAGAAACCAAATGCACAGTTACAAGATGGGGGATATGTGGCTCAACAACACTGCAAGCGAGAAGGATCTAGGAATCGTTGTCGATCACAAGCTGAATATGAGGCAACCATGTGATGTGGCTGCAAAAAAGGGAGTTACTATTTTGGGCTGCATTAATAGAAGCATAGCTTCCAAATCCTGGGAAGTACTAGTTCCCCTCTACTCAGCACTGGTTAGGCCTCATCTGGAGTACTGTGTCCAGTTCTGGGCACCGCACTTTAAGAAGGATGCAGACCAACTGGAGAGGGTTCAGAGGAGGACAACGAAGATGATCAGGGGACTGGAAACAAAGCCCTATGAGGAGAGACTGAAAGAACTGGGAATGTTTAGCCTTGAGAAGAGAGGACTGAGGGGAGAGTGATAGCACTCTTCAAGTAGGTTTTCACAGAGAGGAAGGGCAGGATCTCTTCTCCATCATCCCAGAATGCAGGACACGGAATACTGGGCTCAAGTTACAGGAAGCCAGATTCCGGCTGAACATCAAGAGAAACCTCCTGACTGTTAGAGCAATATGACAATGGAACCAATGATGAAGGGAGGTAGTGGGCTCTCCCACACTGGAGGCATTCAAGACGAGGCTGGACAGCCATCTGTCAGGGATGCTCTGACTTGGATTCCTGCATTGAGCAGGGGGTTGGACTTGATGGCCTTGTAGGCCCCTTCCAACCCTACTATTCTCATGTAAAAAGGCTCTGTGTGCAAAGTGCTTCAGGGCACTGATAGGAGGTGTAGGGATTTTAAATGTTTGTAAGTAAGAAAAACTTTCGTACTTTCTTTAAAAAGTAAGAAAAACACCTCAGCCACCTTGATTCATAAAGTTAATTAAAGTATGTACAATTTTCCCACCCCCTCTACAGATTTCTCTAAAGTGCTACCTCTCTGAAGGAGCCCCTTGGCCTAGGGAATTATCTTTCTTCTCACTCCATTTCCAGTCACAATTTCTTTTCCTGTTCTAACCTCCCCTATTCTGGTCTTTTTTCTTCTTTATTCCATCCAGAGCAAATCTTGGGGAATCCCCAAGAGAAGGGTAGTAGGTAAGAAAATTTAACTGCCATTAATTTCAGTGAGTCTACTTGGATCCAAGTGTGTGTGTGTGTGTGTGTGTGTTTGTGTGTGAGAGAGAGAAAGAGAGAGAGAGAGAGGGAGAGAGAGATTGAGATTGAGATTGAATGTCTAAGTATTCCTCTGAATAGTTTTGAGTCCTGAAAAGTTGTTAGAGCTGCTCCTATGTAAATCACATGGAGGATAAGACTATCAGATGATGATTATTTGGAAGTTGCAGCCTATGCGAAATACAGCAGCCAGATTCATAGCAGGGACCCAAAATTCTGAGCATATAAACACCAATTCTGGCCTGCTTGCACTGGTTGCCTGTACATTTCTGAGCCAAATTCAAGATGTTGGTTTTAACTTATAAAGCCTTACCTGGCTTGGGACCACACTTCCTGACAGAGTGCCTCTCCTGATATGAATCTATCTGGACATTATAATCAACATCTGAGGCCCTTCTCCAAGTGCTTCCCCTGAGGGGGGGGGGGGCAACAAGGGAGAGAGCCTTCTCAGTGGTCGCACCGCAATCGTGCAACAGTCTTCCCACTGAACTCTGCCAAGCACCAACATTGTCATCTTTTCAGTGCCAGATTAAGATTGTCCTGTACTCCTAGGCATTTGATGACATATGATGAGGCTTTTAATGTCCTTTTTATCAGGTCCCAGTATTTTATTGTAACTGTTTTTTACCTGTTTAAAATTGTTTTTTTTTTAGTTTTGTGCACTAAAGATTTTATATTATTTTATTATATTGTATTTTTTTAGTTATAATTATAACTATCATGAGTCTTCAAGGACAGCCTTACATAGAGTGCATTGCAGCAATCTAACTTGGAGGTTACCAGAGCATAAACTACTAAAGTCAGGTTATCCCTGTCCAGATAAGGACTTGCTGCTACTGAGACCACATGAGCCTGAAGTGACAACTATGGCTCCAGGAGAACCCCAAGATGTGAACCTGCTCCTTCAGGGGAAGTGAAATCCTCTCCTTTGTACAAGCATAATGTAGTTCAACCACTGAGAGTCCTTGGAGAAGGTCCTCATCTGAAGATCTTAATACATGAGGAGGATGGTATGAAAGAAAGTGCTCCTTCGGGTATTTGGGTCTCAAGCCATTTAAGGCTTTAAAGGTAACCATCGATACCTTGAATTAGGCTAAGAAAGAAATTACATTAGGCAGGTAATGTAATTCCTTAAGGATAGATATAATATGACTCCACCTAGCTAAACAAGTAATAATTCTTGTAGCCCTATTCTGAACTAACTGAAGCTTCTGAGTCAGCCTCAAGGGCAGTTCCACATACAACACATTATAGTAATCCCAGGTGGGCAACCTCAAGACCTTTTGTGTGCCCCCCCATGGGTTAACCAGCAATGCTGCCAATTTTTACTCCTTCCACACCATTGCCAGATGTGCAGCCCTTCCTGCGTCACTGCTGCTGTCTCCTTACCCTCCTCAGCCCTGGCTGCCTTTGTAATTTTGCAGCCTTTGCTCCCCTCCCCTCCCCTCCCCTCCCCTCCCCAATGCTGCATTGATTGGTAAAGTGGTAACATCCACTGCCACTGGTTTTTCCCACCATCTCTTCCAGAAGGTGGGCCTGCCCAGTGATCAACAATGCAGGTTTTGCCGCTGCTGCTGTTTATCTCCCACCCCTCCCAAAAGGCAGGCATTGCATACCTGCTGCCACTGTTTTCCTCTCCACCACCTCTTCCAAAAGGTGGGATCGCATGCCTGCCAGTGCTCTTTCTCCTCCTCTGCACTCCCGCCTCTTTGGGAATGCACCACCATTGCGTTTTCTTCTCTTTCTGTGCTCCTCCGCCTTTGCCACCTTCTCCTCTCTCCCTCCTACTGACTCTACATTGCTGCCATCAATTCTCTCCCCTCTGGGCCCTCCTAGAGCAAACACTCTGGCATCTGCTCTCACAGGGCTTTATGGTTCCTGCCCTCTGTGTTTGGAAACCAGGGCATCAGCTGAAAGGAGCTCTTGCTGGCAAACTCAGTGAGTATGAATTTGGAGGGCAGATGGGGGTGCTTCATAGCCAGAAGAACCTAAGTGTACCTGTGGAAATGGGGTGGTGGAATATAATGGCACTTTTTAAAATGAAAAGTAAAATAACTTGGCAGGAGAATTTAAGGAAATAAAAATGTTCTTTGCTTGCAGGTAATGTGACATCAAGAAAATTATTGATTACCCCCTTTTTGCTCTGCCCCTACCCTATTTTCCCCTGCCCCATCCCTTTTTATTCTGGCCCTGTCTCCTTCTGATGTGCAACTCACATCCAGTTCTAGAACATGAAAAAGTGGCCCTTGACCCAAGAAGGGTTGCCTATTCTTGTGGGCAATCCATTCAGGAGGTTTCCAGATGATGGGTCACTATAGCCAAGCTATCTCTATCCAGGAATGGTTGAAGTTGGTGAACCAGCCAAAGCTGGTAAAAGGTTCTCTATATAACAGACCACCTGGACCTCGAGTTGTAGCAGAAATCAGAGTCAGAGAGACCACGGAGTAAAGAAAAATGAGTATTCTTTATTTAATGCACGGGCTTAAGGCTGGAATCTTTTCCAAAGAGCCAAAAGCCCCGAGGCATAGCCACACATTACTTTTATAGAGATGATGACACACAAGCGACCCTTTCTCCCACTCCCTCTCCTGTGGTTTTACAGTTGGTATAGTTGTTTATAGTACAGGAAATGGGCCATAGGACATTCTATCTTGAGAACAAGGATACAGTCTTGCAGTAAGCAAAAAGGCAAAATCATGACTGTGTTGTGCAATTCGGCTTGCTGACAGGGGAAGTCTCTACATTGCTGTTCCTGCCAAACTATGCTAGCTCAGCAAGAACATGAGACCACTTAGTCTGACCCCCGACATGGCTGCTACATTCCCCCCTTAAATGCATAATTTTATTACAATTATAGCATTTCATTACACAAGTAGACATCTCGGTTGGCAAGGCATAACACAGGATTTTTATGGCAACTTTCTTATTTAATATCTTGTTGAGCTATTAAAGCATAGCGGGCGGCTGTTTTTGTGGCTGAGGCAATAAACAGATTGTTTAAGCAACGCATAAACCAGGGGATGCAGAGGCATAACAGTACCCCTACCACTGCTACTGGTAAAATCAGAACAAATAATGCTTTGAGCCAGCTGAGATCTGGAAGCCAAGAGGTCAACCAGTCGAGCCAATTATGTTGCTCTATTTTGATATCAGCGACTATTTGGTGCAGTTTGTTGATCTGTTCATCTACAGCATTGCCATTATCAGTTAAGTTAAAGCAACAGAGCTTTTGGTGTGTCTCACAACCCAAATGATGAAGAAGGAAGAGGTAATCTATACTAGCTCTATTTTCTAGAACCGCACCTCTTAGATCACGCAACTCTTTATTTAACAATGACAATGCTCGTGAGGTGGCATTTATGCTTTTGGCTAAGCTGCAAGCTAACCGGTTGATCTCCAGACCATCAGCCAAGGCTAAACCTGGAACCCCAACCAGTGACATTGCTAAGGCCAATTTTTCTGAGTCAGAATATAACTGCACATGACTATTACAATTTTTAGTTAGTTGGAGTGCTCGAGGCTGCCGTCAACGGATTTTCTCGGGCCACAGGGGAAGAATTGGCACCAGGCGGCTGAGGCAACATGGGTGGTTATTAGACAAGTTGGCAGGAATGAATGACCAAGTGCGGGAACTACATGTCTAAAACCATCCATGAGGCAAAAGTATGTGGGCATCATTAAAAGATATGTTTTGAATTTTATTACAGTGGAAGGGGGCCAGGGATAGCTTTATATTTTCTGGAAAATTTTTGACAATTAAGCATTCGTGCACACGTAGTATTTGTTTCAGCAACGATGGGGGTGCGTAGAGTGAACTCTGTAGGGGGTAGGATCTTTGCAACCACGCCCCAATTAGCATTTTGGGAATAAGTTAAACTTACACCCTAAACTCTTAACATGGTATCTTTTTGAATTTTCCCAGGATGTCTACAGACAGGTATTAGGCAAGAACTAATAAGCCTGTTTGCAGGTATATCTTTTGGTAAACAAAAATACTTTATCCCAGTGATGTTAGCTAAGTGAAGCCAGTAATTATCAGCAAATTGCTGGGACAAACTACCTTCTCCAGGGGCAGGCCCCCCTTTTTGCACCTTATTAAGGAAACACAATGCAACACTACTAACACTACAACACTCATGTTTGATCTTCTTTGGGATCTGACCGTACGCTGGGCAGCTATTCACCTGGCAAGCTGCAGTAGGGTCTAGTCCCCTTCTTCAATTCTCCAGTTGCAGGTCTGACCGTACGCAGGGTGTGTCCACAGTAAGGTCTAGCCTGAGTCTTCTTACTGCTTTTTCAGAATGATTTTTAAAGGATTTTTAGGATGTCTGTTTACAGTCCATTCCCCTCCTTTCGCTCTCTTGACTCGTGTTTAATGTACACGAGTTCATAGCTGTGGGGGTGGAAAGTATAACAGTTTTTGGTCCTCTCCATCTGGGAGTCAAAGGGTCATTTTTCCCTCTTTAACTCATACTTTATCTCCTGGTTGGAAAGGATGAATCTCTGTAATGGGAATTGGGGCTTATTTTCTAAGACAAAGCGACACTGGGCTTGAAGAACTTTGCCCAGTGTTTGGACTTCTTGTTTAAGGCTAACGTTTGCTTGCTCTTGATGCTGCTCCAGTGTCAATTATGAAGTCAATGTCATGGCCCCTCACAGTGGCAGTGACTAGGGGCTTCCCAGGGCTGAGATTAAGGGGGCCCGGTCTGTCTTATTTAAGACTTTTGGCTTTAGCCACTTTAATGAAGGGGGCTTCTTTATACATTTTTATAGACCCCTGCTTTCCAGTTTGGTTGCTAACTAAGCTGTCTCCTCCCTCGCCCGTTCTGGCCCCTTTGGTTTTCTCTTTCATGTATTTGATTTATTTCATTTGGGCATTTACGCCACCAATGTCCATCTTGTCCGCACTGGGCACACTGTTTTTTTTCTTAAGAATCTTCTGCCTCTGCCGGGTCTTTTTCATTTCTTCGTCTCCGTTTTCTTGGGCCTCTGGGTCGAGGGGGCATACTGGCAATAGGCATTTAAAAGACTCTCCAAGTACGCTCTGGGGGCTTCGGTGGCACCTTGCAGCACTTTAGACACTTTGGTTATATTAACTGACTTTTTCATACTTGCTGTCATGGCTTCTAACAGCAGGGTTTGATAATGGGTGAGGCGCTTTAGCCCCGCTTGTGTGTTGGGAGAGAGAAACCTCTCTCCCTCTCTTGCTTTTTCTCTCTTTTGCTGATCTGCCTGTATTGCAGATCATATTTCAAACTTTTTATATAAAACTTTCCGCTCTATGCACCAGCCTTGTCTTTTTGCAAGTTAAACTCACTTACTTAAACTTTTCTGCCCTACACTAGTCTCAATGACACACATTTGGGATAGGCTGTTCTTCTCTTTCTAGTTACGTTTTTTTTTTATCTTAAAGAACTATTACATTATTGTGGCTACTTTATCCCAGGTAATAAGCTTCAGGCACAATCAGCTGCTTTTAATTTACCCTGGGGGCAACTATGGCCACGCTTCTTTTCTACAAATGTTTTCTCTCTTTGCTTCTTGCCTCCTTTTTCTTCTTCTTTTTTCTTCTCTATCTGTCTTCTACTTTCTCTATTCCTTCTTTTCTACTTGCCTTTCTCTTTCTCCTTGTCATCCATTGGGAACCACACTTAGTATTATTTGGAGTTGCAACTAACACTAATCTGCAAATATCACATATATTTTATGATATTTAAGAAATCATAAAATATACACAACAAACTTTTTCTGCAATTTAACACAATGAATGGAAAACACTTTTTGCATGGTAAGGCATGATGGAGCAGATCCAGCAATTATACTGCTCTTCTGGCTGAAAGCTCAGGGCCCATTAAAATCAAGGGACGGGCATACTCACACACGCAAAGAGTTCCACTTTTCACCAGAGCGGAAAGCGGCTTCCCCAGCTTCCTCAGCTTCCTACTGAGTACTGGCGTGCTGGGTACTGGCGCCCGCTCGGGGGTGTGATCAGGCCCCCCTTCTACTCGCAAGGAGTAGGTTCTTTTCGTATACGTATACTAACACTGACCTTCTTCATAAGGCGGGGCCCTCTTTTTTTCTGCCCAGTGGCCTTTCTCCCTAAAGGCGGGGCCCATTTTTACTCCATACTTGCCTTACTCCTGAAGGCTTCCAATGTGGGTTTCAACTCAATTGCAGCTGCGATACAGGCAGGGCTCAAGTTCCTTTCTCCGCTTCCCAAGGTTCTCTTGCTGCTCGCTGCCGTTTGGGCGATCCCGGCGCAGGCTCCCTCCCATTTACCCGACAAAAAGGTCGGTGGCGCCAAGAAAGGGAGGCGTGCGCCGAGCAACTGCCACCTCTCTGTCTCAGAGCCTGCCACATCCGAGTCACGGCACCATTTATGTAGCAGAAATCAGAGTCAGAGAGACCACGGAGTAAAGAAAAATGAGTATTCTTTATTTAACGCGCGGGCTTAAGGCTGGAATCTTTTCCAAAGAGCCAAAAGCCCCGAGGCATAGCCACACATTACTTTTATAGAGATGATGACACACAAGCGACCCTTTCTCCCACTCCCTCTCCTGTGGTTTTACAGTTGGTATAGTTGTTTATAGTACAGGAAATGGGCCATAGGACATTCTATCTTGAGAACAAGGATACAGTCTTGCAGTAAGCAAAAAGGCAAAATCATGACTGTGTTGTGCAATTCGGCTTGCTGACAGGGGAAGTCTCTACATTGCTGTTCCTGCCAAACTATGCTAGCTCAGCAAGAACATGAGACCACTTAGTCTGACCCCCAACATGGCTGCTACAGAGTGAAGGAGTAGGTGATGGAGTGCCCCCAAACTGTATACCTGCTCTTTCAGGGAATGTATAACCCCATCCAAAACAGGCAGAACATTTGTTTCCAGGACCCACCACAGAGACTCCATAGTGGTCAACTTCATCTTAATAGCCATTATCTATAAAAAAAAAAAAAAATAAGAAAGCACACAGACATGGGAAATCCCCTTCTTATGTGTTAACATCTATCAGATTGCAAAAAAGAAAGATTTGTAGTAGCGGGCAGGAACTTATTGTTCTTATGCTTACCCCACTTCTGAATGGTGAGAAGTTCCATAGGTACAGCACTTACTGAGGTTTATTTTATATGACACCCCAGCAGGCAGAAAGAAGATTTGCTCACAAGGAGAGGCAGCAGGGAAGTCCAGTGCCTGTTGTTGCATGCAAGGCTCCCTTGGCCGCCCCAGCAGGAAGAAGGGAGACCTGGGCACAATGACAGGTGACACAATGACAAAGACACAATGACTTGCCCCGCTGCCTCTCCTTGCCACTGCCGCCTCTCATTGGCAGTTCGCTAAGAGGTGGGTGGCCCTGTGGGGCTCGCTGGGTGCTTGTCAGGATGTCCAGGGCTCGCGCAGTGGGGCTTGTGGGGGTGGGAAGCAGCTCCGTGAGCGGCCTGCAAGCATGTATGGAGGTAGGTCCGTCCATCCCTACTCAAGAGTGCAAAAGCAGACTTGGAGTTTCCTGGTTTAGAGTTAAACTTGCAGCTACATAAAACTAGAATGAATAGGCCTGGGTTTAACTCCCTCCTCAGATAAGAAGCTCACCCTGTGACCTTGAGCCAGCCATTGTCTCCCAACTTGCCCTGCTTCACACAATGCTGCAGGTAGGGCTGGTAGTTGTTGGGACAAAATGGGAAAACTTTATGTTGGAGTTAGGAATATGCTGTACTAAATTTTCTGGAGTTAAATATAATCTTATCTATACAGGCATGGGCAGATTCTAGTATTACCAGACTTTGTTTTTAAGTGGAACCAATGGTGTTATTATAGAGGGCACACCAGGGCATATGCCCTGAATATTTTTCTTCTACCTTAATAAAACCCTGCTTCTTCCCACAGCAACTCAGTAACCTTTTAAAGTATAGGAGAAACTACCACCTTTCCTTCCATAGTCTGCTTATTCTTTTCTGTCTCTCCCTACCTTTCTACTCTTACATGCTCACTGCTGGGAGCTTGCATGCAATAAAAATATGAAGAGGGAGGGGGAAGGGCAGGAAGACCTCCCTGTGAAATACTGGTATTTCACATAGCATCTGGTTTTACTGCCCCAAACTGCAAGTTTTGGCTTCTGCAGAAGGTTGGTCACTTCAGTGAAGGAAAGAATTTAATTAGCCCCCCAAAACTCACCACCACCACCACCTTTAACTTCTCCCACATAACTGAAGGCATCAGATTATACCAAAAGGAGGTTAGGAGTATGTGACATCATGTTCTAGGCAGTGTTGTGCAAAGTATGTGCAAAGTCCCTCATGGTGTTGCCAGCTGGCACAGGGATTTTAAATAAATTTTACAGTTTTAAAATAAGAAAAAAAACCCTCAGCCACCACAAGGTTGCTTTTCAGTAACAAATGTTTACAAGCTTTCTTTAAAAAAAACAAAAAACTCTTTCTCTTACACACACACACACACACACACTATATCTCTGTCCCTTTCTCTCTTTTGCAATCAGAGGTACACGGCCTCTGAACATGAAGGTTCTATCTCTTAGACATTTTCAGAGAAAATTGAATGTTGCTCCCCTCCCATAATTCTCTCTCCCCCTCTCCCTCCCTCCCCATTTTTTAAAAAACGGAGCAGTATTTCATATCCAGTCCACCCACCATAAAGGAAGATATTTCTCTCTTATCTTCTCCCAACCCCTGATTAAATAAAGAATGTTGGCATTAAGTAGCGCCTCCCCCCCCCCCCCACACACACACCAGTAGATTGACCTAGCATGTCTTGGTAGAAGGGAAGTGATGAAAGAAAAGGTAATTTCTGACACACACACACACAACGAGTGTATTTCTCAATCCTTCCCCTCCCCCATCTTTAAACCCACATATTTATTGGCTGGAGATTAAATGATGTAATTCTATGCTTGTCTACTCAGAAGTAAGCCCCACTGTTTTACAGTGGGTAAACAGAGCACACATGATGCAGTCCATTACCATGCCCAGGCTCAGAATACCATGTTCATACCATGTTCAGAACAGCCACTG
This sequence comes from Heloderma suspectum, assembly GCF_057233095.1. NCBI lineage: Eukaryota > Metazoa > Chordata > Lepidosauria > Squamata > Helodermatidae > Heloderma > Heloderma suspectum. The sequence goes on along the minus strand of NC_139462.1, from coordinate 124,225,447 downwards.
CCTCACCTGGGTTTGATGAGAGGTAGAGTTGGGTGTCATCTACATATTGATGGCACCTCAGCCCACACCTCTGGATAACCTCTCTTAGAGGTTTCATGTAGATGTTGCTCAGCATTGGGGATAAAATAGAGCCCTTTGAAATCCCATGGCATAATTGCCATGGCACAGAGCAATAATCCCCCAGCACCACTTTCTGGAATTGGCCATCCAGTGGAACCACTGCAGTGCAATGCCTCCAACTCCCAATCCAGACAACCTATCCACAAGGATACCATGGTCGATGGTATCAAAAGCCACTGAGAGGTCCAGGAGAATCAACAGGGTCGCACTCGCCTTGTCCCTCTCCTGGCAAAGGTCATCCCACAGGGTGACCAAGGCAGTTTCTATTCCAAAACCAAGCCTGAAGCCTGATTGAAATGGATCTAGATAATCCGTTTCCTTCAAGAGTGCCTGAAGTTGTCCTGCAACCCCCCGCTCAAGCACCTTGCCCTGGAAGGAGATGTTAGCCACTGGCCTATAGTTGTTAACATCCTCTGGGTCCAGGTTAGGCTTTTTCAGGCCTGATTACAACCTCTTTTAAAGAGGCCAGGACCACTCCCTCTCTCAAGGAGGAATTTACAACCTCCTTGACCCAGCCGGACATACCCTCCTTGTTCGATGTGATAAGCCATGAAAGGCAAGGGCCAAGCACACCGGTGATTGACAACTTGGCCAAGTACCTTGTCCACATCCTCGGGCCTCAATAACCGAAACTCATCCAATACAACTGGACCAGATGGTGCTCTGGACGCCTCTACTAATGGAACTGCATTAATCATGGTGTGCAATTCATGACGAATCTGAGCGACTTTATCTTCAAAGTGCCATGCAAACTCATCACAGTGCGCTACTGAGGGTTTCACAGTCTCTCTCCCTGGCCCAGACTGTTAGTAGGCTGGACGATACTGAGAAGATGCAATGCTGGTGGAAAAAAAACTGTCTCTTTGCCACCCTCACCACCACAGAGTAGGCTCAGTAATGAGCTCTAACCTGTATTCGATCAGACTCAGCAGGAGTTTTCCTCCACCTGCATTGTATCCATCTCCCCTCTTGCTTCATTACTCTCAACTCAGGTACCAAGGAGTACCAAGGAGCTGGCTGGGCTCTGCTCAGAGGGAGAGGGCACTGGGGCGTGATCGTGTCAACTGCCCAAGTCATCTCAGCATTCCACAGAGTGACCTGGGCTTCAACAGGAGCACCAGCCATACCAGCAGGAAAATCCCCCAGAGCCCTCTGGAATCCATCGGAATCCATTAGCTTCCGGGGTGGACCATTTTAATAGCAGAGGGGAAAGGCCACCAAGAGTAGGGATGTTGGAGAATTCCGCCATGGACACCAGTGAGGCCGGATTCTTTAGAATCCGACCCCCTGGAGTCCATGGCGGAACGGACTACCCTTCTGCCACCCCTTGAAATCCTCCCCTCGGAACAGACCTACCTGGAGGAGGCGGCGGCAGCTCTGGCGGCGGCTCTGGGTTGTCTTCTGACTGTTGCTGGGCTGCGGTCGCAAATGGCGGCCGCTTCACTGGCCGCCATTTACGTCTCTGCCAAGCCATGATAGGCTACATAAGTATCTACGTAGCCTATCATGGCAAAAGGCAGGGACGCAAATGGCGGCCTCTACCCCCTGCTCTTTGGCCTAATAGGCTACGTAAGTATCTACGTAGCCTATCATGGCAAAAGACAGGGACGCAAATGGCATAGTGGCCGCCACTTTCGTCCCTGCCTTTTGCCTTGATAGGCTACGTAGATACTTAGGTAGCCTATCACAGCTTGGCAGGGACGCAAATGGCGGCCAGCATAGTGGCCGCCATTTGCGGCCGCAGCTTGGCAGCGGCCGGAAATCTGACTGCGGCCGGCCCCAGCCAGCGGCTCCGTGGCCTTGCTGCGGAGCCAGCCGGGGAGGATTCCAGGGGGGAGGGACGGATTGCCTCCCCCCACACCGCAGACAGCCAGCCGGAACAGGGTAATTGTTTCGCACACCCCTAGCCAAGAGTCTAAACCTCAATAGGAAGTGATCTGACCATGACAAGGGGATAGATGTTAATTCCCCCCACTTTCAGATCACCATCCACCTGCCTAGTCAAGAAAACCAGATCAAGCATGTGTCCTTTTGCATGCGTTGGGCTGATGACATGTTGAGACAGTCCCATGGTTGTCATGGCAGCCATGAAGTCCTGAGCCACTGATACAGTGGCCTCAGCATGGAAGTTGAGATCCCCAGAACCTTTATCCTGGGGGTCCTCAACAACAAATCCAAGACCACCTCTGTCAGCTCAGGTAGGAAATCTGATGGGTAGTGGCGTAGGCGGTACACCAGCAGAATCCCTAATCTGTCCCGGGTACCCAATGCAAGGTATAAGCACTCAAGACCCGCACTCAAATGAACAGGAAATCTAGAGAGGGAGATTGTATTCCTATGACCACAGCAACCCCCCCTCCCTGACCCTCAAGTCAGTGTTGGTGCTGCACCCATGAGGGCACAGCTGGAGGAGAGTAACCCCTCCCAGTTCACCCACCCAGATCTCAATAATACATATCAGGTCGTCCCCCTCATCCACAATCAAATCATTGATGAGGAAGATTTTGTTTTAGACCGACCTGACATTCAGCAGCAGCAGCACCAGACCCAAGGGCAAGCTGGTAAGACCACCAGGAACCATCTGATTGGGGGAAGAACCAGAAGAGGGGACAGCTGTAAGGATCTAGCCCCTCTTCACCTCAGCTGGCCTGTTAATCCCCCTATGTCATATCTCCCCCTACCCATGACCACAATTATCGGGGCACCCCTTGGCCCCTTGAGTTGCCTTGAGTTGAGTTTAGCTATTCACTTTGGAATGAGACACGAAGCTTATGACCTTGGTTGCTTGTCCTGAAGAGCAAGCATTAAGCTTATTGGGGCATAATCAGTGATCATGATAGCCCCTATGAGAGTTTCTAGCACCTTAGTCATTGCACCCTAAGGTAATCAGTTGCACCTTGGTCATTGCAAGGTAATCAGTCTTTTAATCTTCAAGGAGTTATACCTCGAAGAGTAAAAAGTATAGTTTTTGGTGCTGATTGCTAAGTATCTCTGCTAAAGTATTTGGACCCTGCCAATCGCTTTCTGCTCTTCCACTTCATTTAATGTGACATCTGACACTTCACTGAAGTCTCCTTCCACTATGACCATACCTTGTCTGAACTGTTCTAATGCTGGAACTATACAGTGATCCTAATGTGAGCTGCATTTTCCCCAAATCCCCTTTGATATAAATATATATATACACACACACACAAAATTTCTGGCTATATCTGTCACAGCAAGTGGACAATATGGAGGAGGAACACAATAGTGGAATCCTACAATAAACACCAGTGACCCGGTTCCATTGGCAGCCATACATGCCCATGCCATAACACTGCCTCCACCATGTCTGACAGATGATGTGGTATGCTTTGGATCATGAGCTGATTCTTTCCTTCTCCATATTTTCTCTTCCCATCATTCTGGTACAAGTTAATCTTGGTTTCATCAGTCTAAAGAATCTTATGCCAGAACTGGGCAGGCCTTTTTAGGTGTTTGCTGGCAAAGGCTAATCTGGCCTGTCTGTTCTTGAGAGTTACCAGTGGTTTGCACCTTGTTGTGAAGCCTCTGTATTTACATTCATAAAGCCGTCTCTTGACTGTAGACGTTGACAATGACATGCCTACCTCCTCAAGAGCGTTCTTGACCTGGCTAGATGTTGTGGAAGGGTTCCTCTTCACCATGAGCAGAATTCTGCGGTCATCCACTTTAGTTGTCTTCTGTGGTCTTCAAACTTCAGGATTGCCTTTAATACCTGGATGAAAATCCTTTGCAGTCAATGACTGCCTGAAGTCTGGAACCCATGGACATGACCAAATGCTGAGTTTCCTCCCTCGAGATGCTTTGCCAGGCCTTTACTGCAGCTGCCTTCAGCTGCTGCTTGTTTGTGGGTCTTTCTGCCTTCAGTCTTCAGTAGTGAAAAGCATGCTCTATTGGGTTGAGATCAGGTGACTGACTTGGCCATTGAAGAACATCCCACTTCTTTGCCTTGAGAACCTCTTGGGTAGCTTTTGCTGTATGTTTTGGGTCATTATCCATCTGCAATATGAAGTGGCGTCCTATCAGTTTGGCAGCATTCGGCTGAATCTGAGCAGAAAGTATAGCCCTATACACTTCAGAATTCACCCTGCTGCTTTGATCAGCAGTCAGGTCATCCATAAACACCAGTGACCCGGTTCCATTGGCAGCCATACATGCCCATGCCGTAACACTGCCTCTGCCATGTTTGACAGATGATGTGGTATGCTTTGGATCATGAGCTGTTCCTTTCCTTCTCCATACTTTTGGCCTGTCTGTTCTTGTTGTTGTTGTTCAGTCGTTCAGTCGTGTCCGACTCTTCGTGACCCCATGGACCATAGCACGCCAGGCCTTCCTGTCCTGCGCACTCTCCCGGAGTGTGCTCAGGTTCATATTCATTGCATCGGTGATGCTATCTAGCCATCTCATCCTCTGCCGTCCCCTTCTCCTTTTGCCTTCAGTCTTTCCCAGCATCAGGGTCTTTTCCAGAGAGTTTTCTCTTCGCATTAGGTGGCCAAAATATTTGAGCTTCAGCATCTGTCCTTCCAATGAGCACTCCGGGTTGATTTCCTTTAGGATGGACTGATTTGACCTCCTTGCAGTCCAGGGGACTCGTAAGAGTCTTCTCCAGCACCACAGTTCGAAAGCATCAATTCTTCGGCGCTCAGCCTTCCTTATAGTCCAGCTCTCACAGCCATACATTACTACTGGGAAAACCATAGCTTTGATTAGACGGACCTTTGTTGGCAAGGTGATGTCTCTGCTTCTTACTATGCTGTCTAGGTTTGCCATAGCTTTCCTCCCAAGGAGCAAGCGTCTTTTAATTTCATGGCTACAGTCACCGTCTGCGGTGATCTTGGAGCCCAAGAAAGTAAAATCTGTCACTGCTTCCATTTCTTCCCCTTCTATATGCCAGGAAGTGATGGGGCCAGATGCCATGATCTTAGTTTTTTTAATGTTGAGTTTCAAACCAGCTTTTGCACTCTCCTCTTTCACCCTCAACAAGAGGCTCTTTAGATCCTCTTCACTTTCTGCCATTAGGGTGGTATCGTCTGCATATCGGAGGTTGTTGATAATTCTCCCAGCAATCTTAATTCCGACCTCTGATTCATCCAACCCTGCATTTCTCATGATGTACTCTGCATATAAGTTAAATAAGCAGGGTGACAATATGCAGCCTTGTCATACTCCTTTCCCAATTTTGAACCACTCGGTTGTTCCATGTCCGGTTCTTACTGTTGCTTCTTGACCCTCGTACAGGTTTCTCAGGAGACAGGTAAGGTGGTCTGGTGCTCCCATCACTTTAAGAATTTGCCACAGTTTGTTGTGATCCACACAATCAAAGGCTTTAGTGTAGTCAATGCAGCAGAAATAGATGTTTTTCTGGAATTCTCTTGCTTTCTCCATGATGCAGCGAATGTTGGCGATTTGATCTCTAGTTCCTCTGCCTCTTCGAAACCCAGCTTGTACTTCCGGTAGTTCTCAGTTCGCATACTGCTGAAGCCTAGCTTGTAGGATTTTGAGCATGACCTTGCTGGCATGTGAAATGAGCGCAATTGTGCGGTAGTTTGAACACTCTTTGGCGTTGCCCTTCTTTGGAATTGGAATGTAAACTGACCTTTTCCAGTCTTGTGGCCATTGTTGAGTGTTCCAAATTTGTTGGCATATTGAGTGCAGCACTTTAACAGCATCATCTTTTAGGATCTTAAATAGCTCAGCTGGAATACTGTCATCTCCACTAGCTTTGTTGTTACTAATGCTTCCTAAGGCTCACTTGACTTCACTCTCGAGGATGTCCGGCTCAAGTTCAGTGACCGCACTATCATGGCTATCAAGGACATTACTATCATGGCTATCAAGGACATTAAGATCTTTCCTGTATAGTTCTTCTGTGTATTCTTTCCACCTCTTCTTAATCTCATCTGCTTCTGTGAGGTCCCTGCGTTCTTTGTCCTTTATTATGCCCGTCTTTGCACAAAACGTTCCCTTGAGATCTCCAATTTTCTTGAAGAGATCTCTAGTCTTTCCCATTCTGTTGTTTTCCTCGATTTCCTTGCATTGTTCATTTAAGAAGGCCTTCTTGTCTCTCCTTGCTATTCTCTGGAACTCTGCATTCAGTTGGATATATCTTCCCCTTTCTCCCTTGCTTTTTGCTTCCCTTCTTTCCTCAGCTACTTGTAAAGCCTCCTCAGACAGCCACTTGGCTTTCTTGCATTTCTTTTTCTTTGGGATGGATTTCGTTGCTGCCTCCTGAACAATGTTACGGACCTCCATCCATAGTTCCTCAGGCACTCTGTCTATCAGGTCTAATCCCTGAAATCTATTCCTCACCTCCACTGTATATTCATAAGGGATATGATTTAGGTCATACCTGAATGGTTGAGTGGTTTTCCCTACGTTCTTCAATTTCAGCCGAAATTTTGCAAGAAGCAGCTCATGATCTGAGCCACAGTCAGCTCCAGGTCTTGTTTTGACTGACTGTATGGAGCTTCTCCATCTTTGGCTGCAAAGGACATAATCAATTTGATTTCGATATTGACCATCTGGTGATGTCCATGTGTAGAGTTGTCTCTTGTGCTGTTGGAAAAGAGTGTTTGCTATGATCAGCGTGTTCTCTTGGCAAAACTCTATTAGCTTTTGTCCTGCTTCATTTTGTACACCAAGGCCATGCCTGCCTGTTATCCCGGTGATTTCTTGACTTCCTACTTTAGCATTCCAGTCTCCTATGATGAAGAGGACATCTTTTTTTGGTGTTAGTTCTAGAAGGTGTTGTAGGTCTTCATAGAACCGATCAACCTCAGCTTCTTCGGCATCAGTGGTTGGGGCATAGACTTGAATTACTGTGATGTTGAATGGTTTGCCTTGGATTCGTACTGAGATCATTCTATCATTTTTGAGATTGTACCCCAATACTGCTTTTCCCACCCTTTTGTTGACTATGAGTGCTACTCCATTTCTTCTAAGGGATTCTTGGCCACAATAGTAGATATGATGGTCACCTGAATTAAATTCGCCCATTCCTGTCCATTTTAGTTCGCTGATTCCCAAGATGTCGATGTTCAATCTTGCCATCTCATGTTTGACCACCTCCAGCTTACCTTGATTCATTGATCTAACATTCCAGGTTCCTAAACAATATTGTTCTTTACAGCATCAGATTTTCTTTTCACCACCAGACACATCCACAGCTGAGTGTCCTTTCAGCTTTGGCCCAGCCGCTTCACTCTTTCTGGCGCTACTTGGAAATACCCTCTGCTCTTCCCCAGTAGTATATTGGACACCTTCCGACCTGAGGGGCTCATCTTCCGGCGTCATCTCTTTTAGCCTTGTGATACGTTCCATGGGGTTTTCTTGGCAAGAATACTGGAGTGGGTTGCCATTTCCTTCTCCAGTGGACCACATTTTGTCAGAACTCTCTGCCATGACCTGTCCATCTTGGGTGGCCCTGCACGGCATAGCTTATGGCTTCACTGAGTTACGCAAGCCCCTTTGCCACAACAAGGCAGTGATCCATGAGGGGGTGTCTGTTCTTAAGCGTTACCAATGGCGTTCACATCTTGTTGTGAAGCCTCTGTATTTACCTTCATAAAGCCGTCTCTTGACTGTAGATGTTGACAATGACATGCCTACCTCCTCAAGAGCGTTCTTGACCTGGCTAGATGTTGTGAAAGGGTTCCTCTTCACCATGAGCAGAATTCTGCGGTCATCCACTTTAGTTGTCTTCTGTGGTCTTCCTTTTGCTGTTGCTGAGCTTGCCAGTTAATTCCTTCTTTTTCAGGATGTCCCAAACTGTTGTGTTGGCCACTCCCAATGTTTTTGCTATCTCTCTGAGGGGTTTATTTTGTTTCCCCAGCCTAATGATGGCCTCCTTCACTCGCATGGACACCTCTTTAGACCTCATGTTGGGAGTTCCAGTGAACAGCTACCAAATGCAAATGTAACACCCAGAACCACCTCCAGGCCTTTTATCTGCTTGATTGGTCATGGGGTACCCAGGAAACAGGCCACAGCTGGCCATGCAGCTGCTTGTCAGCCATTTGTTCCATTACTTATGAGCCACCAACAATGGGTGTGTGTGTGTATGCCACTGGCTGTACTTCCTGAATGGTTGGTGCCCCACTTTTGTCCAACCCCTTGAATTACAGTTGAAAGTCCTGACTTGGCTCCCATCTGGGTGTGTTTCCTTACAACTTCAATGTGGTGGTGTGCAGAGGCCAACTACCAAAACAGTTATCCTTGTTCCAATATTTCTGGCCCTGACTATATGTTTCATTGGTCCAGCTCTTCTTCTTGCGGCTTTTCCTTTTTCACCGAGGGAACTCAAGCGGAACACAAGCGGGGTAATTTGATAGCTCAGTATCTCCAATTTATTTAAAAACAGAATAAAGGTCATTTCGTTCAGGAGATGCCCTAGAGGTTCACAGCATCATCTAAAGGGCCCACAAACTTCTATGAGTGAGCAATCTCAATAGCAGGATAAAAGCTCCGTGTGAAGAAGCCCTATATAGAATCATAGAATAGTAGGGTTGGAAGGGGCCTCTATGACCATCGAGTACAACCCCCTGCTCAGTACAGGAATCCAAGTCAGAGCATCCCTGACAGATGGCTGTCCAGCCTCATCTTGAATGCCTCCAGGGTGGGAAAGCCCACTACCTCCCTAGGGAATTGGTTCCATTGTTGTATTGCTCTAACAGTCAGGAAGTTTTTCCTGATGTTCAGCCGGAATTTGGCTTCCTGTAAGTTGAGCCCATTATTCTGTGTCCTGAATTCTGGGATGATAGAGAAGAGATGTTGGCCTTCCTCTCTGTGACAACCTTGAAGAGCGCTATCATGTCTCCCCTCAGTCTTCTCTTCTCAAGGCTAAACATGCCCAGTTCTTTTAGTCTCTCTTCATAGGGCTTTGTTTCCAGTCCCCTGATCATCTTTGCTGCCCTCCCCTGAACCTTTTCCAGCTTGTCTGCATCCTTCTTAAAGTGTTGTGCCCAGAACTGGACACAGTACTCCGGATGAGGCCTAACCAGTGCTGAGTAGAGGGGAACTAGTACTTCCCAGGATTTGGAAGCTATGCTCCTATTAATGCAGCCCAAAATAGCAACTGCCTTTTTTGCAGCCACATCACATGGTTGCCTCGTATTCAGCTTGTGATCGACAATGATTCCTAGATCCTTCTCGCTTGTAGTGTTGTTGAGCCACATATAGGGATGTACGAAAGTTCCGCCATGGATCTCGGGGAGGCCGAATGCCAGCGCATTCGGCCCCCCGAAATCGGTGGTGGAACGGCCCGCCACCCCCCCAGGACGGGACTTACCTTGGGCGGATCTTCCTGGCGGTGGCGGCGGCGGCGGCCGGTCTTCTGACTGGCTGCCGCCGCCGCCATTTCCAGGTTAAAAAACAAAACAAAACGTGATAAGCTACGTAAAGATTTACGTAGCCTATCACGGCTAGATGTTAAAAAAAACACCGTGATTGGCTATGTAAATCTTTACGTAGACTATCACGGCTGACTTAACAACAAAAAACGCGCATACGCAAATGGCGGCGGCCATGGCCGCCGCCATTTGTGTTCCTTATTTTGGCACGTCTCACTCTACGTAAACATTTACATAGACTAAGACGGCGAAAATAAGGGGAACGGAAATAGCGTAGACGCTACGCTATTTGCGTTCCCCTTATTTTCGCCGTCTTAGTCTACGTAAATATTTATGTAGACTAAGACATGCCAAAATAAGGAACGCAAATGGCGGCGGCCATGGCCGCCGCCATTTGCATACACACGTTTTTTTGTTTTTGTTTTTTAAATCAGCCATGATAGGCTACGTAAACATTTACATAGCCTATCATGGGTGACTGCAGGGATGGATGTCCGGCTGCTGGCGGAGCCAGCCGGCGGCTCCGCAGAATCCCTGCGGAGCACAGCCGGCCGGCCAGGATTCCAGGAGGGGGGAGGAACAGAGCGCCTCCCCCCCTGGAGAGGATTCCGGGGGGAGGGACGGAACGCCTCCCCCCCCCCACCATCAGCATAATCCCCGAAAGGTAAGTGATTTTCATACATCCCTAGCCACATATCCCCCATCTTGTAACTGCGCATTTGGTTTCTTCTTCCTAGGTGTAGAGCTTGGCATATATCTGTATTAAATGTCATTTTGTTGTTCTCTGACCAGCGCTCCAGCCTATCAAGATCACTTTGAATTCTGTTTCTGTCTTCCAGGGTATTAGCTATACCGCCCAATTTTGTGTCATCTGCAAATTTGATCAGCATTTCCTGCACCTCCTCATCCAAGTCATTAATAAAAATGTTGAAGAGCACTGGGCCCAGGACTGAGCCCTGCGGTACCCCGCTCATGCCCTCTCCCCAGTTTGAGAAGATCCCATTGAGAAGCACTCTTTGAGTCCGATTCTGTAGCCAACTGTGGATCCACCTGATGGTTGTTTCATCTAGCCCACTTTGAGCTAGTTTGCTCATCAGGATATCATGGGGCACTTTGTCGAAAGCTTTGCTGAAGTCGAGGTGTATTATGTCCACAGCATTCCCACAGTCCACAAGGGAGGTTACCTGATCCAAAAATGAGATCAGATTCATCTGGCAGGATTTGTTTTTCACAAATTCATGTTGGTTTCAAGTAATCACTTCATTGTTTTCAAGGTGCTTACAGATGGATCGCTTTGTAATCTGCTCCACAGCCTTCCCAGGAATTGATGTCAGACTGACTGGTCTGTAGTTCCCAGGTTCCTCCTTTTTGCCCTTTTTTGAAGATAGGGACCACATTAGCCCTTCTCCAGTCATCGGGCACTTCACCCGTCCTCCATGATTTCTCAAAGAGAATAGACGGTGGTTCCGAGAGTTCTTCTGCCAGTTCCTTTATTACTGCAGTTCATCTGGCCCTGGAGAGTTGAACTCATTCAAAGTAATTAGGTGTTCCTTGACCATATGCCTGTCAATCTCAAGCTGCAATCCTGCCCCTTCAGCCTGTACTTTGCCTTTGCCAAGGGGGTAATAGACCCTCTTTTGGGAGAAGACTGAGCCAAAGCAGGAATTGAGCACTTCTGCCTTTTCTTTGTCATCTGTTATCATTTTGCCATCCTTATTTAATAGCTGAACCACCATTTCTTTCCTCTGTCTTTTACTATGCATGTAGCTGAAGAAAACTCTTTTGTTGCTTTTAGCATCCCTTGCTAACCTCAGCTCATTCTGAGCTTTAGCCTTCCTGACACCATCCCTGCAATTCTGTGCTACCTGCCTGTACTCTTCCTTTGATGCTTGGCCTTCCTTCCACTTCCTATATGTGTCCTTTTTTATCTTCAGGTCATCCCTAAGCTTTTTGTGAAACCACATTGGCTTCTTCCGTTGTCTTCCACCTTTTTTCTGTTCTTGGAATTGTTTGTAATTGTGCCTTTAGAATTTCTTTTTTTTAAAACTCCCACCCATCTTGGACTCCTTTTCTCATTAGAGTCGCTTGCCATGGGACCTTACTTATCATTGTTCTGAGTTTATTAAAATCAGCTTTCCTAAAATCCCGGGTACATGTTTGACTACACTCGGCTTTTGCTTCCTTTAGAACCAAGAACTCATGGTCGCTTTCCCCCAGAGTTCCTGTAACTGCTACTTTATCCACTAAGTCTTCTCTGTTGGTTAGGATCAAGTCAAGGATAGCCAATCCTCTAGTTCCTTCATCTGCTTTCTGTAGGAGGAAGTTATCCACCACACAAGTCAGGAATTTCCTGGAGGGCCCATGTTTTGCAGAATTTGTCTCCCAACAAATATTGGGGAAATCAAATTCCCCCATTACTACTACATCATGCTTGCTTGAAACGCATTAAAAAGCTATGTGCTTTTCAAAAGTTTCATCCTTATCTTCTCCTTGATCGGGTGGCCAGTAGTACACTCTGACCACAAGGTTCCTTTTATTCTTTGCTCCATTTATTTTAACCCAGGTGCTGTCGTTAGGGCTACCAAGCTCATCCTCCTGTATTTCTGTGCAGAGATATGTATTTTTCACATATAGTGCACCCCACCTCCCTTTCTGTTCCTTCTGTTCTTTTTGAACAAGTTATATCCTTCAGTTGCTGTATTCCAGTCATGAGAGTCATCCCACCAAGTCTCAGTTACACCTGTCAAGTCCTAATTTCTGTATTATTCTTCTGTATTAAGAATTCAAGTTCATTCTGTTTGTTTCCCATACTCTGGGCATTAGTATATAGACATCGAAGACCATGTGCTTCATGGTCTGGCTTTCTTCCTATATATTTATGAAGACTATTATTGGGTGCTATTTGAGCTGTTCTCTCCATTGTGGTGCATGTTCCTTTGTCCATTGTTACCCCCAACTTTACATCTCTCTTCCCCATCGGATTCAGTTTAAAGCCCTCCTGATAAAGTTCTTCATGCTGTAGCCAAACACATTCTTCCCAGCCTTTGTGAGGTGCAACCCATCCCTTGCCAACAGTCCATCTTCCTGGAAGTATGGCCCGTGGTCCCGGAATCCAAATATCTCGCACCAGCGCCACCTTCATAGCCAGTCATTCACCAGTCATTCACCAGTATTGTTCTTTCCCCCTTCTAACTTCCCAGGATTTGGAAGCTATACTTCTATTAATGCAGCCCAAAATAGCATTTGCAGCCACATCACATTGTTGGCTCATATTCAGCTTGTGATCGACAACAATTCCCAGATCCTTCTCGCTTGTAGTGTTGTTGAGCCAAGTATCCCCCATCTTTTAACTGTGCATTTGGTTTCTTTTTCCTAGGTGCCAAACTTGGCATTTATCCCTATTAAATGTCATTCTGCCCAGCCTATCAAGATCACTTTGTATTTTGTTTCTGTCTGCCAGGGTATTAGCTAGTCTGCCCAATTTTGTCATCTACAAATTTGATCAGTATTCCCTGCACCTCCTCCTCCAAGTCATTAATACAAATGTTGAAGAACACTGGCCCAGGACTGAGCCCTGCGGTGCCCCACTCATTCCCTCTCCCCAGTTTGAGAAGATCCCATTGATCAGCACTCTTTGAGCCCGATTCTGTAGCCAACTGTGGATCTACCTGATAGTCGTTTCATCTAGCCCACTTTGAGCTAGTTTGCTCAAAAGTTTGGGAGAGTGATTTGGGAACAATATTAGAAACAAGCTGGGAATTAATGTTGTCTAAGCAACCATTAAGTACCACATCAGCCCACAAAAAATCAATGTTTCAACTTGTATTCAGGTGGCATTTTATACCAGTGAGATTACACCACATAAACTGAGAGCTATGAGGGTGTCATTCCAGGGGACACTGATCCAGATGTGGTGGGAATATTTTCATGTGCAAGCATTTTGGTCAAACATTTTTAAAGAAATCTTTAAAAAAAATATATATTTTTATTTATTTTATCTTTATAAATGAAATAAACAATACCAAGAATACCAACAATCTGATCAATACTACAGTTTCCCAGCAATACAATATTCTTATGAGGACACAACAATAACAAAAAGAAAAAGGAAAAAAAAGGAAAAGGAAAAGAAAAGAGGAAAAGAAGTAAAGAAAAAGAAAATAAATTTCTTTCCCTTTCCTTCCTCCTCCCCTTTAAAGGATTAAATTTAAACTCCAATACCTCCCGGCCTCCGATGCCATTCTATTTTAAAAACTATTTAAAATTTAAAAATTTTTTTTAAAAACATTAACAATCTTACAGTTTAATAAACAACCTTACATTTCAATATCATATCATCAATCTTATATCAAAGAAACAGGCATACAGTTCATTCCCAGTAGACTATATTAATGATGATGATGATGATGATTAAAAAGAATACAGCGTTATATAATAATAAAGCTTAAAATAAACCTTCAACAATCAGTAATATATTTTATACTAGATATATAAATGCATGTGCACAATACACCCTCAAACAATATATTTAAATACAGCGTATCATATCTATTTTGGAATAAAGAAAAAAGAAAAGCAAGAAAAGAAAAATGAAAGAGAATAAATTAATATATCTATAATCATGTATCTTCTGACCTAGCCTGGATCATGTAGACTAAACATAAACAGTTAACAGAGCTTGTTTAAAGATTCCAGTTTATGGGGTTGTAACAGAAATCTCATGCATTTTTACATTCAGCCATTCCTCCACCATTTCATGATTTAGAAACTTCTTCATCTGACCGTCAGACACAATGCAAAGTGTAGCAGGATATTTTAAGTAACATTGTAAGTTCATTTGTTTTGCCATATTTGTCGCTTTGATGAATTGCCTTCTTTTATTCGCCACCTCTTTGATGTAATCTGGAAATAACATAACTTTATCTTGTTTCCAGGAAAGGCTTCCACCCTCTCTTGCCAAATGCAGGATATAATTCTTTGTGGAGACTTTTGCAAATTGGACTATGATGGTATAGTCAGTCCCTTTTGCATTTGGCACATGAAATGCCTGCTCAATGTCAAGTAAATAATCAGATGGGACAGGGAGTATTTCATGCAAAAGTTTATCCACAAAAATAGGCAATTTTACATCATTAGACAGATTTTTAATCCCAATAATATGTACACTGGATCTGCGCATGAAGGCCTCCAGTTGAGAAATTCTGTCAGAGACATTTTTAAAACAAACTTGTGTTGTAGTTTCATTCCCTGCCACTCAGTCTTCTGGCTTGTTAATTTCCATCTCCATTTTTTGCCAAGACGCATTAATTAGATCCACAGCTCCTTGCAAGGCGGTGATGGAATTTTGGATTAAATCCAACCTTTTGGCTTGCTCCGTAAATTGCAAAGATAAAGTCTTTATCAGAGTAAATAATTCCCCTATATCTTCTGTTTTCGAAACTTTTGACACAGGAGGTACGGGGGGAGTTGGAGGTGATGCCAGCCTCTTTCTTCTCCTCGGTGTAGCCATGTTTCTTTTCAAACAGTTCTTGCAGGTCCTCAGATGTTCTCAAATATTGTTAATATTTCTTAAATCATCCCTCAGGAGTTGTTGATATTTCTTAAAGCATATATTACAATGGAACATGTCAGCCCTGTTTTCTCCTATAAATAGGAGTTTCAGAACAGCTTTTTGCATTGGTAAAGCTCTGGGGAGATAATCCTGGAATCCAGCCCCCCCCCCCGCTACCTCGTGGGGAGTACTTTTCTCCAAGATGTTATCCAGATGCTGTCTTCCCCCCCCCTTTTAATTCCAGCAGGGAGATGAAAAGGTTTTTCAACCTTTTAAAAAGCTGTTTGAGAAAGCTCCCACGGAGAGCCCGTGGGATGCTGCCAGGGCGACATTGGTTCCAACCAGAAGTCACATCTTTAAAGAAATCTCAGACATGACCCAACAACAAATTTCACCAAACCTTTTATTAGCACATTTATCCATTTGTGATGATGTAATGAACCCTGTAAGCTATGAAGTATTAGTCTCTCTTTTATTAGCAGCGATACGCATGGAGGTTAGCAAAAGGGTGGAAAACCAAGTCCAAGGTATCATATTGCCCAAGGGTGGCCTACCAAGATTTGGGAAGCGGCACTAGTCGAGAAGTTCACTTATCATCACAGTAGCTTGATTAGGGAGATGACCAACAAAGATAGTTTTATAGCAATGTGGTTTCCATTCTTGACTTTTGTTAACCAAAAAGAAAATGACTTCAGATCACGAGTCACACAGAGATCATTTGGAAGGATATAATGTCTTAGAAATTTGAATATATACATTGCACAACTCTCTATAATTAGTATAACTTTGCCACTCCAGTACTGAATATGGATGTTTATGCACTTGTAGTCTAAAGTGTTGATTAATGTTTTGTTTAAATATGTAATGAAAAATAGCTAAAAATAATATTAAAAATACTGAAGAAAATGTTAGTAGAAAAATGTTTTAAAATCTGAATGGATATGAGGGTAAAAATAGGTTATTACAGGGATAAATACATCCAGCTACCCTAACTAGACTGTTGCTATTTCATCCAGGTCCGTTATCCGAGCGATATCTTACTGTCGTAAGTCCAGCACTCTTTCAACCAGTTCTCCATTTTCAGCAGTTCTGACACTTTCTGGCCTTCTTTCCTTTCATTTCTGTTCTCTCTGTTTCTCTGCTTCTGCCTTAGACTTTTTATCTTAAAATTCGTTCTTTTCCCTCCTCAGTTCTAACCAATTAGAAGCATAGTTTCTTTTTCACATTTGCCCTAGATTCCTTTTCCTAAGCTCTTCCTCTGACCTTTCTCTGGCCTCCTGCAAACTTTTGTCTTTGTCCTCTGCACACATCTGGGTTGTATAATCCAAAACTTTTGACCTTTTGGGTCATGCTCACCAGCACACACACAAAAGATTGGATTAAAAAAAAGAAAGAAAAAAGATAAAACCAACCAAGATACAAAAACAGAAGACAGTTCTAGTCCTTTATGCATGTAAAGGCTGGGAAGGGGAATAGCTCTGAATTGGGCAGGGAAGGAGGATGCACATTTTCAGGTATGGCTCCTGATAACTAAAAAAAAAAAAAAGTCCACAAATTTGCAAATTAAATTTCAACTCTTGTCCCGGTTGAAAAAGCTTAAACGTGTGCTTTTTAATGTCTCTTTTTCTCTTTAGTTATGTGGCTGCGGGCTCTTGGGTGTGGGAATATGGCTGTCAGTGTCACAAGGAAACTTTGCCACATTTTCTCCCAGCTTCCCATCACTGTCTGCTGCCAACCTGGTCATTGCCATTGGTGCCATCATCATGGTGACTGGCTTCCTGGGCTGCTTGGGTGCTATCAAGGAAAATAAGTGCCTCCTTCTAAGCGTAAGTAGGAAGAGCAGATTTCTTTTCTTTGTTTTTATTAATTTATTTAGCTAGTTAGTTTCCCTTTGTTTTTACAAAGCATGTGTCAAACCAGAAAACTGAGAAATTGTTCTCTGTCCCCTGCTCCACGAGGAAGCAGTCTACAACCTAGCCCTGTCACCAGCTAAAACAAACTCTTACTTTCCATCTATAGTTAAGAGTCCTGGATGATCCAGGCTTCTCTTCCCTTTCATATCCCACCCACAGACTGAAATAGTCATTGCAGGGGGAAAAAGAGGAGGCAGAATTAGATTATTTTCTGGATAATATTCCTCTCCTGTAATATTCACTTTCATGGCAACAGTGGTTGCTATGTCTTGTGCATATTCTAGGGTGGGGGTAGGCAACCCCTGGGTATCTTTATTGGCACCCAAGGTGCCTTACCTGTCCCAATTAAAAAAAAATCAAACAAGTAACACCTTTAAACTTTGGGGTTCAGGGTTGATTTTCATCAGGAAGTGGCATGCCCCCCCTCATTGCAATGGGCCTGATCTGGATCAGAAACCCCCCACCCCCCACAGCTAACATTTGCCAAACCTTAAGGAGATGGGATATCTAATCACAGGTCCCTGAGAATCCCAGGAAGCTGAGTTCTATGCCCAGTACCACATGCATTGCCTTTTCTTACCGATTCCTAAAGCTACAGATTCCTAAAGCTTTGTAACCCACAATTTTACCAGAGCTTTGAGGGATTAAGATCAGCCCTTTACATGCACTTCCCTCCCCCGCCTTTTCCCCCTTTATCTGTGAGTTCTATATGTTTCATTATACACCCACTAGATGGCACTGTGGTATAGCGCCTGTTATCACCTGACTTCGTCTTTTCATGGAGAAATTCCACATGCTGTATTTTAATAGCTCATTATCCCTGATCTTTAAAAAAAATGGGATAAAGGTCCTATGGGAGAGGCTCTGGAGGCTGACAATGTCATGGAAAGGACCTGCAAACTTCCGTGAGTAACCAATTTCAGTCACAGCATAGAAGCCTCATGTAGAGAGGCTCCTAGTCACTGTGTAATAGGGCTTTAAAAACATTACACATTTTCCAAATTAAATTAAATTAAAAACAAATAGAAAAGTTTGCATGATAATATGGGAATAAACTTGGTGAACTTAACACATAAGAATGTCAAAGGATATAAGAAAGTCATGACACAAAGTTTACTGTGCTAGACAGAAATTTATCACAATATTTAACACAATACAACTCATGATTTCTTATTCATTTCCATAAGACATTCTAACCTTTCCCCTTCTCTAACTGTAACATTCCTCTTTGTTCCTTTTTTCTTTCAGTTTTTCATTGTTTTGCTGATCATTCTCCTGGCTGAACTGATATTACTCATTTTATTCTTTGTTTATATGGACAAGGTAAGCCCCATTCAGAAGTTTTGCCCCTCTCAGAAGCTAAGCTGCTTTCGTGTGTGTGTGTGTGTGTTCTAGGCAAAAAGAAGCTTTGACATTTTCCCCTTCCACAGATAATTGGTATCAAGGGGGGCTTATATGAAAAAAAGTTCTCTAAGAAGGGTACATTCAGCAGAGTAAAGAACTGCAAAGAGAGCTAAGCAGATGGGAAACATAGACGCTCATTTGTGATGTTATGCAAGATTCACCAGTTCATTGCCAAGCCATAAATTTTACTGATGGAAATTATATTACATTATAGAACATTAGGGGAGCAATCCTATGGCCACAAGACACTGTCTAGAGGGCCATAGGATTTTTCGGCTTCTGGGAACTGAGCTCAGAGCCCTAGCTCTGAGCTCGGTTCCCAGAAACTGCACTCCCCTTGCCCTTCCCCACCCCCTTGTAGTTGGCACGGTTCTTCCCCTCGGGAACGGAGCATGGAGAGGGTGAAAAGGGGGCGGTCCTGGGGGCAGGGAAGGGAGGAGACCGCCTCTGTACAAGGCTTCCTATGCGTTGCACAGCCTCCCCCACTCTGAAGTCCCTGGCTAGACTCATGAAATCACACATCTAGCTGAAAATTCAGGGCGGCCGGAGCATGGAGGAGAGGCTCCAGCCGCACTGCAAAGGATATTTATTTATTTATTATTTTAAACATTTGTATCCCGCCCTATATCATTAAGATCTCAGATAAAATCAATTTAAGCAGTATAAAACAATAAATAATTTAAACAGCTAAAAGCATATTAAACCATTAAACACGTTAATGCCAATTAAAGTCTAAAACAATATCACAGTTAAAACAGTGTGCTACTTTAGGTAATGGGAATGCATTTTAGCCCTCAAAGGCTTTGGTAAAAAGCCACATTTTTACTTGGCGCTGAAATGAGACCAGTGTCTGCGCCAATTGGGCCTCCAAAGGGAGGGCATTCCACAACCGGGCTGCCACAGCAGAGAAGGCCCTCTCTCACATCCCACCAAAGTGTATGTCTCACACTGGTGGGACACAGAGGAGGGCCCCTCCAAACGATCTTAGTCCTCAGGAAAGTATATAGGGAGAGGCGCTCCCTCAAATATCGGGGTCCCAAGCTGCTTTGGGCTTGAAATGTTATCACCAAAGCCTTAGATTCCCACCAGAAGCATCTTGGCAGCCAGTGAAATTCCTTTAAAACTGGTGTTATATGATTTTTATGAGGTGTTCCAGTCAGCAGTCTAGCTGCTGCATTTTGCACTAGCTGCAACTTCCAAGTCATCTTGAAGGGCAGCCCCATGTAAAGGGCATTGCAATAGTCTATAGGCTGACATCTATCTCCATCGGATTGCACCCTAGATGTGAAAGTGAATACTTGTTCCCAACAGTGTTGAGAACCCAACAGGAGTATTTGACTGTTGATCACCGCAGTCCCAAGAGAAAAAGTGTTACTGGATGGCGCAGTGTGGGGGAGCGACCATCATGAATAAATCAGTTTATATGGGAATAGCTCTCACCCCACTGTTGTTTTTTGGAACATCACTTCCTGGAGTATTATTTCCATAAAGCAAATTGATATATTTTATGTTTGCGTGCGTGCGTGCGTGCGAGAGAGAGAGAGAGAGAGAGTTTCTGATATATTTATGTAAGGTTTTTTTAGTTTAGTTTGGAATGTTTTCTGCCTTTTTATTTTATGTTCTTATTGTGGAGTTCTACTATAAAAATTGTGGGACTTTTAAATGTTAATAATTTGTTCGGTGTCCTAGGTACCATATGGCAAAAAAATACTCTGAATTCAGTGAATGAATTAATGTTAGAATCAGATTTTTATCCCACCCATTTCCATTCATCCAACTCTGAGAGGTGGGTTAGGCTGAGACATAATGACTGGCCCATGAGTCATTTATAGCTGACTGAGGATCTGAACCAAGGTTTCCCCAGTTCAAGTCCAATACTTTGTCCATCACATCACACAGGTCCCAGATACATATCTGTTGAAAAAAGACAAAACTTCTCTTTACTGAAATACATTCTGAAATATTGAATAGGACTTCTATGCATATAGTGTTAAAATTGTATGACACAAATTGTATATACAATTGTATGACAGAAATTGTATATAAAATTGGGTGACCAGCTGTTAGAAGAAGACACTGGGTCTCCTTTCCATTCAGTCTACTCTTTGCATAAACTGCAAAACACTTCCTAAAAAGATATTTTAATCTAGATTTGCCAGCATGTGGCAAATGGTTCTCAGCTTGCAAAACTGAGATGAAGTTGACATATAAGTGGGAGAGATTCTGCTCCATTTGCTTTCCCACACATATACAATTTCTAACAACATCATATCAAAGGGTTCCATTTCTAAATGGTGATAATTGTAGCACATTGTTGCTGACACTTGTTTATATGAAACAGGTTAATGAAAATGCAAAGCAGGATTTGAAAGAAGGTCTCAAGCTTTACAACACAGACAATAATGTTGGGCTGAAGAATGCCTGGAATATCATTCAAGCAGAGGTAAAGACACTGGCATATTTCTTTGTATAATGGCACAGATACTCATTCTGCAATGTTAATAATTGTTAACTCTCATCTGTATGTTGGATGGTCCTGGTACGCAACATCCGCACACCATGATATTAATATATACATGACAATGAACAGGTGGAATGAACTGAAATTGGTGACAAATGGGTAAAGCATACAGTGGCTATATTTCAGGACCCTAATTCTCTGCAAATATTCACTTCTTCATGACCTTTGTGCATCACACATATGGGCCCCACTCCTGCATGGATACTTGTTTCGGGAAACTTCTATAGCTGAGGAACGCTTTGGCAGAAACCCTGCCCCCCTGTCCACTGCACATGTCCTAAAGGGTTCCCACTTGCTCCCTCAGTTCATTTTCAACCGCCATATTAGTTGCCTCTTAGGAAACTTTCTCAAGGGAGTGCTGTTAAATATTTTGCTGAGGTTTTGCTTTTTCTTCAATCTTGTAATTATTTCTTCTTTTTCTCATTTGTCTAAAAAAGAAAAGTGGTGGTTTTTGTGTCCTTTCTTTGCTTGCTGAGGCAATCAGAGATCGCAAAGGGGGCCATGTATGGCCTTGAAGGCACCCTTCAGAAAGTACATAAAGTGTGGCGATAAACTTTCACCAACAGATGGACATTCACTCTGTTTGTTTTCTTTGGGTGAAGCCCATGTTGCAGAGACATGCCTACACTTTTTTTCAAAACAGGCCTGCCGCAACTGAACAGATAATCTCAGGGCGGTTCTGTGGAAAAGGGCACTGGAAGTGGTGCACACAGCCAAAGTGGTTGACCAGCGAGCTGAGGCTCACCCTTTACAACTAGTAATAATGGCACTGCCTATTCCAGCCTCCCCGGGACCTTCGCCCCGACCTCAAGTCTAATGAGCTCCAACACCAGGTCATGCCTTGGCTCTTACAACAACAAAAAACATCTCCAAGAGAGCTAGAGAGCATAAAACGAACAAAAGGAGAAGAAAAAGGAGGCAAAGAAACAACATAAACAAGTTTCTCTGCCTGCTCTGCCACTGCCTCCACCACTGTTCGAGTCACCGATATGGCAGATCCCCATATCGGTACCGAGGCCGGAATCGATGCAGGAACATTCGACATCAGAGGGAGAGATTAGAGACTCCCCACTTGTGACAGAACAGTGCAGTCAGAGGCCTCTTACCCTTACCATGCCTCTGAGACTGATTAGAGACACTCGCATAAGAGACAGATCACCAGATTCAGTTAAATCTTCTCGATATGAGGTGGAGAGGGAGCAGGGAGTGTTCCACTTCCCCCCCTAGGGACTGGGACAGATATTCTGACTGGTCTCTTCCCTCTTGGAGGCCTTACTACTGGGATGACTGGCAATCCCATAGAGAACTATGATAGGGTGAGATACCTGGGAGCTATCTCTCCTCGATTCTGACCACCACTGCAATCGACAATTTCTCATCCTCTGACAGAACCCTTTGTAGCACCTCCTCCAGTTTTCCTGAGGTCATTGTCTCTTAAGAGAAGGGAACCAGTTGAAAAACCAGTGGAGGTTGTTAACCATGTCTCTGCACAGCTGCTACCACAACCACCAAGGTCTGGACAGAAAGGGATTGAGAGGAGAGGAGATTGTTCCCCCCAATCCAGTGAAGACTACCTCTCTGATTCATCCTCTTACTCCTCAGTACTGCTATCAGTCTCGTCTCCGGACAATGTAGTCAGCATGCCATATAGGTCCTCTCCTTTGGAGGATATGGCTTATTTTACAGATCAGTTTATGAGGATGGCTCAGTCATTGGGAATAGACACTCA
Organism: Heloderma suspectum; assembly: GCF_057233095.1. Lineage (NCBI taxonomy): Eukaryota > Metazoa > Chordata > Lepidosauria > Squamata > Helodermatidae > Heloderma > Heloderma suspectum. The sequence continues at coordinate 124,202,838 of NC_139462.1, read as the reverse complement.
ACAACCAACAGAGCGCATTCAGGAACCAGTTTTCGACACAGTGTTCACAGAGGTGTCGGCTTCACTGGCAATCCCGTTTCTGCCTATCATCCTACAGACTGTGAAATAGTCTGTTTCCTGCCTCCCAGCTGAGCAGAGCAGAGCAGAGGAAGCTGCTCCAGTTGGTCTAGGGACTATAGAAGCAAGCAGGCTCCCAGAGAGCAAGTGAACAAGGAGAGCAAACAGGAGTTGACCAGGGGAGTTGCAGTGGAAGAGGAGACAAAGGCAAAGAGGTAAGTGAGCTTGTTAATCGCGCATATGTGTGATGCACAGATACCATGAAGAAAGGCAGGTTGCTTACCTGTAACTGTAGTTCTTTGAGTGGTCATCTGTGCATTCACACAACCCACCCACTGTCTCTGCTTTGGTGTCAATGTCAGTATTGATGTTGATACTGAGGTGTGATAATACCCTCGAATTCAAGGCCACACTAGGCGGGCTCCAGGAACTGAGGGAGCTGGCGGGAACCCGTTAGGACATGTGCAGTGGACAGTAGGGGAGGGTTCCGACATAAACATTCCTCAGCTATAGAAGTTTCCTGAAACGAGGCTCCACTCAGGCATGGAGCCCATATGTGTGAATGCACAGATGACCACTCAAAGAACTACAGTTACAGGTAAGCAACCTGCCTTTGTTAGTGTCCAGGTTTCTTAAATAACACAACCATTTTTTAAATTAATATCCAACTTGTTAATAATGAGGTGATCTCAGTATCTCTATCATGTGGAGTGCCACAGTGCTCTGTCCTAGGACCTGTGCGATTCAACATTTTTATAAATGACTTGGATGAGGGTGTAGAGAGGTTGCTTATCAGATCTGAAGATGACATGAAGCTAGGAGGGTCAGCCAACACCATAGAAGACAGGATCAAGGCTCAAAAGAATCTAGACAGGCTGGGACACTAGGCCTAATCTAACAAGATGAGATTCAACAGAGATAAATGTAAAGTCTTGCATTTAGGTACAAAAAATCAAAGTCAAATGCATAGGATGGTGGAGACCTGGCTTGGAAGCAGTACATGTGAAAAGGATCTAAGTGGATATTCAGTGGATCACAAGCTGAATATGAGCCAGCAGGTAAAAAAGCTAATGCAAACTTGTGCTGCATTAACAGAAACACAGTGTCCAAATCACAGAATTGTTCCATTCTATTCTGCATTAGCCAGGCCGCATTGGTAGAACTGTGTTCAGTTCTGGAAGAAGGACATTGACAAGTTGGAGCACATCCAGAGAAGAGCAACCAGGATGGTGAGGAGTCCAGAAACCAAGTCCTCTGAGGAATGGTTGAAAGAGCTTGGAGAAGGGAAGTTTAAGAGGAGACCTGACAGTGGTCTTCAAATATCTGAAAGGCTGTCATGCGGAAGATGGAGCAGATTTGCTCTCTGTTGCTCCACAGGGCAGGTGCAGAACCAACAGGTAGAAATTGCAGGGAACCAGATTTCGCCTTAACATTAGCAGAAATTTCCTAACAGTGAGAGTTGTTCAGAAGTAGAACAGATTGCCTTGAGAGGTGGAGTTTCTCCTTGGTTGGAGGTATTTAAGCTGAGGCTGGATGGCCATCTGTCAGGGATGCCGTAGGTGCACCCTGCAATGTGGAGCCTGCACTGAGTGGGGAGTTCAACTAGATTATCTTCGAAGTCCCTTCCAACTCTATGATTCTATAATGTGGTGATCTTAGCAAGACTACTCTAAAATGTGCTTTCAGTTCCAGGCTGTATAAGGTCTCTTTTTATCCTTGTCTCATAGATGCACTGCTGTGGGGTTACTGATTACAAAGATTGGTATCCGGTACTGGGTGACAGAACTGTCCCTGACAGATGCTGCATGGAAAATTCCCAAGACTGTGGTCAGAATTCTACCAACACAAGTTTAGTGTGGAAAACGGTAATACTAGTTTACGCCTAATCTGATTTTTGTCTTTAGCAGGGCCAGCTCCAGGTTTTTGTGGGCACTTGGAGAGCAGAGTATCACTGGGCCCCCTTTGCTGCTGCTCCTTCCTCATCTTTTAAATATAAAATGGGACTTGTAGCAGTATGCAGGCATTTTATTACAAAAACTTTTGATTAAAGACTTGCTGGTTAACTCTTACTATTGCTGGTTAACTTACTCTTAAACAAGTGTAGACCAATGTATACGTTTGTATTGCTGCATTGATTATGCTATATTTGTATAAGTTCAATGGGGCTTACTCGCAAGTAAATGAATATAGGATTGCAGCCTCAATCATTGACAATCCTGAGCAAACATACTAAGGAATAGACTCCACATTGAATACGTTGGGACTTGCTGCTGAGTAAACATGCATAAGATTGCGCTGCACAGATCAAAGTAAATTCAATTATCAAAAAAACCTACTGGTTTAAGACCAGAGTTAAAGATATTTCATATTGGCTCACACTCCACACAGCCAGAAAACTGGAAATTGGAAGCTGACGTGCCCCGTGAGCAGTGATGATATTGAACTATGTTATAAATTGTGCTTGCTTACAGTTTACCACTGTAACCACACTTTCCCTTGGTCTTTCAGTCCCAAATGGGGAGGATGGAATGCCTGAGGCCAGCAAAGATGCCCCCCATTGTGCTGGTCTTTTATCGCCTTATATGAAGCATCTGAGCCTTACTATTTTGGTAGAGAAATCCCCCTGTGAGTTGACCCATGTCTGTTTGTTGCTTGCATCAGTAGCTGGCAGGGTGGGTTAAATTTTGAGAGGGAGCCTTCTAGAAGCAAGGCAAGGTGCCTTATATGGCCTTACAGGACCAGGACAACATGGGACACCTTTGCTGAGCAAGGAAAAGTGTGAATGCATGGAAGGTAAGTTGCAAGCAAGCACGATTTGTGACATTGCCCATCATTACTGCTCACAGGGCACATCAGCTAAGGCATCAGCTTCCGATTTCCAATTTCCTGACTTCATGGAGCTTGAGCCAACATGAGATAGTTTTAACTCTTGTCTTAAACCAGAAAAATTTTTGCTCATTGAATTTCCCTGGTTTTGGAAATGAAATTTATAAATACAGTGTTGGCAATCACCTTAACTAGAAGGGCTGTCCCATGCCCCTTTAGTAAGTTGCATTAAGTGACGATTTCACAGATAACGTTGTCCTTTAGGTTTTGGGGTTTTTTTTAGGAATTTTTCCAAGCATTGGTTTGTGCAAATGTTTGCATAGTACTCATCAGTTTTCATAATTAACTGAAAAGCTTTGTCTATGGATATAAACCGCTACAACTATTTTTGAGCCAATGTACACCCCCTTCTCCTCCCTGCTGGCCCCCCTCCTTTCTCCTCTTTTTAACAATCTTACATGCCTTCTCTTCCCCTTTCCACCTGCTCTCCTTCCTATTGTCCCCTCTCTTCCCACAGAGATACAAAGCCATACAAAGACGTACTTGAATTTCTGATTTCAATAGACCTCTTTACTCCCCACACCCCACCCCTGGACTGAAAGTGAGAGAAATCAACGGAGAAAGTCAAGATTTTACTGTATCTGTGATTGGACAGCAGAAGTCCACTCAGTAAACAAAAGATAGCAGTAAAGATAGCAGCAAAGGCAGGACCCCCTGCTCCTTGGTGTGCAAAATTGAACTGGTGTGTTGGTGTGGCATTTGAAAGCACAACCTGTCTGCCTGCAAGTTATTGGAGCACGAGGCTTCTTGCATGAAATTGAATACTGGGTTTGGCCTGAGAGACGTTATGAGGGAGCAATTTTAGGAGATCAGCCTTTGCTGATCTGGAGGTTGTTTTATACGTATGTGTTTTCTGCTGGGAATCCAGCCCAGCCTCAGCCCCAGTTTTGACCCTCAATGGGGCTGAGGCTGGGTTGCAGGGCTGCTGTACATTACTGTCTCTTAGCACAGCCCCAATCTGCAACAGGAGCATAATACTCAACATTGTCAGACAACATTGCTGACTTGCTATAAACTATTATCTCAACCAGCATTCAGCAGGAGCAACACCACAGGGCTATCATAAGCCCCTTCCAAGTTGCAATTATGCAGATGTTGACCCACATTTACCTTGAATTCGCAGTGGCAGGTGTGTTGCCAATAGGCAGCAGTTCGTTTTAGGATTCAGAAGCAATGAACTCAGCAGTGGGTACAGGCTAAAGATTTTATTAAGCAGGAACAAACTAACAAAATTAGAAAGTAAAAGACTACAAGGCAATGGTTGCATCAATATCAAGATTATAATGCTTTCATCCCTACAGCTGCTGGGAACCCTCTTAGAATTAGCAACAGCCAGACTCCAGTAATGGCCTGGAATGCAGCCCTGCATCCTGGGTCAGCATGCATTGGGATTCCACCCTGGGAGTGACTCAGAGACTTATATATTATTATGCCCACATTGATCACACCTATATTCTGGCCATATTCCAATTTTGAGAATGTTTATACGTTCTTGCAAAGTGAGAGGATTAGCCCTAGCAAGTGGCAAGCAGCCAGCAGAGCTAGCCATATGGCATCCCAGACGCTCTTGCCCACACAAGGGGACAGACCTTGCGATCTAGCCAAGGACTCTCTAGAAGTAAATAATAGCCTCTTGAGTCATACCCTCTCAGTCAGATAGCTGAGTCTGAGAAACAGTAAAAAACAGAAGCATAGCTGCTTACTTAAAAGGGCCCAGGTCCAACAGGAAGTCTAGGCATGAAAGGAGCAATTGTTGTTCACCACTAACTTCTTGAAATTCATAGAATCATAGAATCATAGCATTCTGCATTTCCGCTACGGCAGGGCAACATTTTTAAAATGTTGGGGAAAAAAACCCATTCCACACTAAAGAATATTTGAGTTAGAAAGCACAGGAACTCCTCTTTTTGCTATCTTTTGTTTGAGAATGGGCAAGCTGGTGCTCAGTCACAGCCACATTAAAATCTTGGATGTCTGCACTTCTTTCTAAGGGAACTTATGCTCAGTGGGACATTTAAAAATGGTTTCTTGATGTGAACGAAGAAGTGACCTACCAGACAATGAGATGGGTCACTCTGTATGTTGTATTTGTGCATCTGGTCTCCTTTGCTCCAACAGTCCCTCAGCCACATTTTGTTGTGAAAGCTCCCAAAGGAGCTTCTGGATGAGGAGGAGGCACCAAGCAGAACCTATATTCCCTTTGGAGGATAATTTTACACCCCCACTTCTGTCAAGCATCCACTCCCAGCCCAGAAAAGGAGCCTCATGTCCTCTGAAGGAAAGAAATTCAGTCATTCTCCAACAACCTACCCTTGCCAGGAAATCTAAACCAGATTTCCTGAGACTGCTTAAAGTCCAATTTTTTCCTTAAGTCGGATTCTCTGCAGTGTAGTTGTTGTATGCCCCAACCCTGCCTTAACCTCCATATGCTAGCCCTGCCCAGGGTGTGCCTTTCACCATGACCCCAGTCAAGGGGTGTTTCCTGTCCATGTGTTTCCTGTCCCCATGTTTCCCAGCACAAACCATTTATTGTGTACTCAGCAGTAACTCCCATTGTGGTCAATGAGGCTTGTCCCCTGAATGCTCACACCAGCATTTACAGAGATCCCCCTCAATTGAAATAGCACATTTTAAAGCACTACTTCCCTAAAGGCTGTAAAGCGCTTTCCTGAAGCTGCAATTCTCCATTTATTCCCTTCTGAAGTAACTAACTCACACCTTTGTGCACCCAGCATCGGGTTAGAAAGGGGGCTGGTTTCCCATTTCTTTGTTTCCCTTCCCTGTCTTTCCCAGCACAAACATATGTGTGTCTGCTCAGAAGTTACTCCCATTATGGTCAATGAGGCTTGTTCCTGAAATGCGCACTCCCAAAGTTACTAGATTCCCATGAATCGAAATAATGCATTTAGAGAGCCATAATGAGAGCTTTGAAGCTTCAATTGACCGCAGCAGGGCAGCGAGAATACTGTGTTCCTATAATGATTGTTTATTGAAGGAAGGAAGGAATACAGGGGATGGGGGAGAAAAGAAGATTGTTCACAGCTTTGGCAGCTTCAAGGCAGGGGGATCTCTGTGTTCCTGTGATGATTGTTGGTTTAAGAAAGTACTTAATGGGGGAGGGAGAGAGAAAGAGAGTGATTTTTGGCAAGACACTGAAGGAAACCTCTCAGGATTGTATTGAAGGAGAAAGCGGGGGGGAGCCTGGGGGGGGAGCCTCTCTTATTGGCTGAGCAGCCCCTGCCAGTCAGATGACATTCACTCCAACCCACCCCCCACCCTGAAGTATCTTCTGTGAAGCGACTTATACTGGCGCGGTGCACTCACTCATGGATCCCTGCGCACCAAAGCCAATCCCTTGAAAATATCCGGGTAATCCTCCATTCGCTTCTCCTTCCGTTGTCATGCAGAAACCCCCTGAATCTCCCAGCTAGTCACTGGCATTTTGAAGCACCCCCAGGCTGCTTCAGCCGTGCCTCCTCCTTCCCAGTCAGCTCCTCCTGAGTCCCCTGCTGTGCTTTCCAGCACCCGCAGATGATGTCGTGGATGACAGTGCCTGGAAGAAGGGAGGCTTCCCCCAGGAGGGCTGGCATCTCATTCACACAGGCTAGCTGTGGCAGGACTACTGGCAGGTCATGGGTGGCGGTCAGGCAGCTGTGGGTCTTTTTGAGAATGGCGCCCTTGGCAGCTGCCCCACTGTGCTGACATCTGATGCTGATCCTAGACTTTAGTCTAACTTCATTGTTTTCCTTTTTTATTAAGAAAAATACAATCCAACTTGGCAATTAAGTACACAGATAAATAAACAATGCAATCCTATACTTGTCTAAGCCCCACTGAATTCAGTAGGACTTACTCTAAGTTAAGTGTGTATAGGATTGCTGCCTAAAGCTTTCAGTTTAACAGACTTGTTTAATAACTAGCATTGTTCACTCACCAGTTTGCCCCAGGGCATGACCTGAAGATAAACAATTGAAAAACCTTGCTGAATCTAAGGGGGGGGGGGTGTCTTTGGCTAGTGCTTGGAATCCTATGTACACCACCTTGAGTTCCATCATGGGGAAAAAGTGGGATATGAATGTAATAATAATAATAATAATAATAATTCAATAAATAAATTCCAGAAGTTGAAATACGTCAAAGTAGATTCAAATAGATTTACATCTTGTGTGGTAAACACTTTTAATAAATGGAAATAACCTCACCTTTTCTGCATATTTCATTGTCAAATTGCCTTGCATGCTAATTCTTGTAGTGCTTCAAATGTCTACAGAACCTATTTGACAAGAGACCTTGGCCCTATTTCTGTATACAGTAAATGTGTGAGGAAGGGGAGCACTTCAGTCTGCTCCCTCCTACCATGATTCCATTGCCCAGAAAGAGTGACTTTCTGAAGAGGCAAGCCTTCTGTATCTGTGGAGGCTTTCCACACAATTGAGACCCATTATTTTCCAGTGTTCTCAATCACGTGGGGAGCCCCCATGTCAGCCTCCAAGTCACCCTCCGCAAGTACAGTCCAGTGGAAACATGTGAGGAGGGGACAGGAAGAGAGCATTTACTGTACACAGAAATAGCTCTTATCAGGAATGAAAATGTGTAGGTGGGGGGCTGAATTGTATTGCTGGTACTGAGGACTCTTATCACCTTCAGATCTTTGGGGGAAACAATCTGCAAGAACAAAACAGCATAAAACCCACCTTTTCAATGAGTTGCTCATAGCTCAGTAGGCAAGGTGGTGCCCTCGAGATGTTATCTCCAGATAACACCCATAATTCCTTACCGTCAGCCATACTGGTTGGGGTTTATGGGGTTATAGTCCCAAACATCCAGAGGACACCAGCTTGCCTACCCCTGCCATAGCCGCCCTTGTCACCAAATTTCTACCTCCTGCCCATGATACTTGTGATTTACTCAGCTAAGTGATCAGTTCTACAATACTGGCTGAGCTTGTAAGAGGAAAGAGCAAGAGGAAAAGGTCTAAAAGGCATTCTTCCTACTCTTTTATTGAGTTAGACATTTTAGTCACCAAAGCTCAAATTTGAAGCCTTTCTTCTTCCCATTTCAAAATTGTTCAGACCCCATTTACACACAGCCACATGTTTTTTCTCTCTCACTCATACACACATACACACACACACAGTCCTCCCTCCTAAAAATCCCCCCTACAATAAGGCTTTTTAAAAGCCTGATTTCAGTGGGGGAGGGATGATTTTTGAGAAGGGGTGGCTAGCCCTTCCCTCCCCAGCAGAAGCACTCCCCAAAATATGCCTCACGCACTGCAATTAGGCTTCAAAATAGCCTCCATTGGCACTACTGGGATGAAGGGGTGATTTCACAAGGGGGGTCACAACTATTGGGGAGGGGAGAGTTAGTCCTTCCCAGTAGCAAACCATCTTTGAAAGTTCCCCCTGTACTTTAGTTACGCACTAATGGAGGTTTTTTTAAAAAAAAAACTTAAGTGCAGCATGGTAGTAAAAATCAGAGATTTTTCAGTTAGGGGCAGAGCCTGGGGAAAAGTGGCAGTGACTGGGGGAGCTAATCTCATCTGGTGGGCCAGATGAGGACCCTTCACAAGTCAGATATTCCCCATAGTAAAAAGTTATGTGCACATGTAAATGTGTGCAATTGTGTATATGACTTCATGGGATACTTCATGAAGTATCCCATGAGTTGCTTCATGGGAATCTTATAGTAGATTTAACTATTTTACAAATAAGTCTCCAAAATGCTGACATTCTGAGATTAAAGGCCATTTGACCTCGCAAACTGCTTTTTCAACATATAAACATGAATTGGTGTTGTTGTTCAATTATATTAATTTTGTCCATTCTTTGTGAATGAAAGCCTTCTGGTCAACAACATTCTTATTTAAAATGAGAAGCCAAAAGGATAAGTATTTTATCATCATGATTAAGCAGATTAAAAATCTGTATGAATTTTGCAAATTCTACACTTTTTCAGTATACAAGCTGAACCTCCTGCCATGTATGATCAAAATGATTTTTTAACATTCTTTTCAGGGTTGCTATGAAAAAGTCAAGATGTGGTTTGATGATAATAAACATATTCTTGGGACAGTTGGAATGTGTATCCTGATAATGCAGGTATGTGTATCCTCATAATGCAAGGCTAATATGATTATTGTTGAGCAAATAGATCAATATAGGTAAGGGCTAGGTCGAAATGCAATTTCTTCTTAGACCAGTTTGCTTTAAAATGCTTTTGGTCACTTCAAACTAGAATAGTTGTTCAGCTTCCAAACAATATAGGCATTTCAGCAGGCAATGGCCACCATATTTGAAAAAACACACACCATTGGCCACTGTTTGATTTTGTGACCACATCTGGAGACCATCTGGCCACAAGTACCATACCACTTTTAATTTTATTATAAAAGAGAGTGATCTCAGGCTTGAAATCTGGTCTGAGATTGCTGCATTGAACAAAGGAGAAACATTGTCCTTCTTTTCTTTGGCACATAGTGTCAAATCTTTTTTCAAAACCAGTTGCCTCACACCTCAGAATGAAGACACAAAACAGTAAGTGGGCTGAAAGGGCCACAGCTTTATCTGACAGCTAAACAAGCATCTGCAATGAGATAAATGAGGGGAGATCATTGCACATGGTGGGTGACACAATTGAGAAAGCCCTCCTTCTCTAGGCCATGGTATGTTCATCAGAACATAGAGACTGGGGTGGCCTATACAGGAGAAGGTCTTCTCTCAGATAACCTGATCCTGAACCATTTAGGGCATTATAAACCAGTAACATGTGGCTCAGTAGCTAACTGGCAGCCAGCTTCTGTGGAGCTAATCTCCACCTGCCAATTAGCTTGATTGCCAGCTCCCACAGCCTGGATTGGGAGGCTGCTGTGGCCACACCAGTTCTGAAGGAATGGGAATCATATTGCAGAACAAGACATGCCAATGCAAGGGCCACCCAAATAATGGACCAGAATTGAAATTGAGTGAGCAGCAGTAGAAAGATTAATTCCCATGTGCCCTCAGTTCCTTAAAACAACTCAGAGCTTGAAGAGGGCATAATGCTAGGGAAGTGCTTCCTTTGAAATCAACAGTGAGCCTTTTGCCCTTCTGATTCATTTTGGAACAGTGAATGGTGACCACAACTGCCTGTGCTGGAAAGCACACATCTCCAAGTTTGGGTGCCTTGCTGGACTTGTCCCCCTGGGAATGCACAAAGAGCTCACCCATACTCATTGCCAAAAAAAAAATGCCAAGAGGCCAGCTGCTGTTAACAAAATGGTTTCAACTGGAGAATAGCACAACCTACTGAACTGAACCAGGATTGCCTACAAGATATCCAGGATTATCAGCCTATACTTGCCTAGGCTAGGGGGTAACACCCTGGACCAGCTTTTGAGCATCTTCCTTAACCAGGGTACACTATCTGCTTTGGCCTTAAAGGGCAGAATGACTCCAAGGGTCCTAACTGACATGAATGTATCATTGTTCTAGACTGGAGGAGCCCAGGGGGCTTAGGGCAGCAAGGCAGGCCAGATATTGCAGCACCTGGGAGAGCTTCTAGAAAGCAACTTGCTTCCACAAGGTCTGAGACCAGACGGAAGCCCCTTGAGGTGGGCCAGAAGGTGAAAGACATTGTGAAGGAATTCAGTGTTGGTTTCTTGGGCGATTGGGGACCCCTGGCACAGAATGAAGTGAGCCATCTTGGTGAGGGCATTAACAATTACAAAAAATGTTTGTGAATTGTCTGGACAGAGGTAGGTCTGTGATGAAATCCATTGTCAGTACTTTCCAGGGTCCTGTTGGTAGAGGCAGCAACACTCCTTTGGTTTTTCCAGTATGGTTTTTTCATCTGCAGCAGGTATCACATGTACCCACATATTATTGCAGTGTGGACAACATTCAGAGCCATCAGAAGTCATCAGAGGACTCTGAGATCTTATACAGCCTGAAGTGTCCTGCTTGTAGCAAACATGTAACACCTGGTTCCTCACAGGCCCAGCAAGAATGTAGAGCTGAGAGTTCTGATAGAGCTGACTTGGATAACTGCCAGGCTGGTAGAGCAGCTTTTCCCTTCCCTTCCCTTTTCCTGGAGTGATGGAAGGGCACATGGATCCTTGTGCTGATAAGAATAAATGAATTCTATGAGAGCATGGTCTTCCACAGTAACTGCAGAATGTTCACACTTCAGGATAGTTGCAAAGAGGTCTCATTGCTCTCCCTCAAGATATTCTAGTTTACAGATCTGCACTTATAGAATCATAGAATAGTAGGGTTGGAAGGGCCATCGAGTCCAACCCCCTACTCAATGCAGGAATCCAAGTCAGAGCATCCCCGACAAATGGCTGTCCAGCTTCATCTTGAATACCTCCAGTGTGGGAGAGCCCACCACCTCCCTAGGTCATTGGTTCCTTTGTCGTATTGCTCTAACAGTCAGGTTTTTCCTGATGTTCAGTCGGAATCTGGCTTCCTGTAACTTGAGCCCATTACTCCGTGTCCTGCACTCTGGGATGATGGAGAAGAGATCTTGGCCTTTCTCTCTGTGACAACCTTTCAAGTACTTGAAGAGCGCTATCATATCTCCCCTCAGTCTTCTCTTCTCAAGGCTAAACATGCCCAGTTCTTTCAGTCTCTCCTAATAGGGCTTTGTTTCCAGTCCCCTGATCATCTTTGTTGCCCTCCCCTGAACCTTTTCCAGTTTATCTGCATCCTTCTTCAAGTGCAGTGCCCAGAACTGGACACAGTACTCCAGATGAGGCCTAACCAGTGCTGAGTAGAGGGGAACTAGCACTTCCCGGGATTTAGAAGCTGCTTCTATTAATGCAGCCTAAAATAGCATTTCCCTTTTTTGCAGCCACGTCACATTGTTGGCTCATGTTCAGCTTGTGATCTACAACAATTCCAACACTCATCTGCATTCCTGTTTTGTGAGCTCAAGCACATAGGTGATCTGAAATTTGAATCGGGAGAATAAAAGAGCCTGATCAATCTGAGGCTAAGTGAGCTTGCATGCAATCTGTAAGTTTTCTAGGTTCTAGTCGTTGGTGATGGGTACTGGGTATGGGTACTGGGTATGGGTACTGAGTATGGGTTGGTGATGGGTACTGGGCACCCTCCAAGTGATGGGAGGTACTGGGTACTGGGCACCCTCCAAGTGATGGCACTAGGTTTCAAAGGCAGCATTTTTGGTGAACAGTTCCTTCTCCCATTGACTCTCAGATGGAGTCAGTTTCCTAGAGAAATAAGCACAGAGGTGTGGGGAGTCTATGAGTGTTGCCCTCACTCCCTCACACTGGAGGCATCTGTTTCCACAATGAACTGCAGTTGTGGATTGGCATGCACCAACACTGGAGCCTTGGTAAAACTGGTCAAAGGCATGTTGGGCTTGAAAGTTCCACTGCAAAGGCTGATAGACTTTCAAGAATTCAGTCAGGACCCCACTTCTTCCATCCTTCTTCCAAATTTGGTGGTTCAGTGGCTGGGCCAGGGGGTGGCACCCAGTTGGGTCCAGGGGGCAATTGGTCCCCTGAACTCTGTAAGCTGCCCACCCATGTTCTATAGTAGCTTGCATTTAAAATGTAGTCAGAAAAGGCTGCTAGCTTTTGGCATTATGTTAGTTACAGAGCAGACTCAAAGAAACAGGAGTTCAAAGTGTTTTTGCATTACACTTTAGCTGCAAATGATATTGCATTCCCAATTCCACCATTTTCTTGAATGTATTGCATGTTTCTTTTTTAGTGTAGCAGTCAATGTACATGTGCTCTAGTACAAATTTTACTGTATCCATAGGGAAGTCATGCTCCTGTAAAAAACAACAACCAACATTCTCTCTCCCTACCTACCCTCCTCTGTGTGTGTGTATCACACACACACAGACACACACACACACAGAGGCATTCTCTCTCCCTTTCTCTCTCATACACACAGAGAGGCATTCTTTTTCACAGGCATTCTCTCTCTCTCTCTCTCTCTCTCTCTCTCTCTCTCTCTCTCTCATACACATGCTGAAAGAGCAAAGAGGTCCTGATTATAATAAATGGCAAAACCTAAAAATTGTTGCATGTTTTCCTGCATCCTTGGGGTTTGCCAGTCCAACAGTGCTCAGGGCTCCTTCACATGGAGCTTTTATCCTGCGATTGAGATTGCTCCTTCACGGACATTTGCAGGTTTTTTACACAATGCCATGACCCTCCTGCACTAAATGCCCTTTGTTCCATTTTTAAGTAGATCGCAGATAATGAGCTATCAAATTACCCCACTGTATTCCCCTTCAGTTTCCTCCATGAAAAGAGTAAAAGCAGCAAGAAGAGGAGCGAGATCAATGCAAGATAATGGAAGACTCAGATACGGGGAGAAGGAAGCATGTGAAAAAGGGAGTTGTGATCCTGCATTTAAAAGTTTATAAGTCCCCAAGTTTATAATGACATTAGCCTTCAGGAGCTGGCTATTTGGCATAGGACCAATAGTAGGGTCAAGTGAGTGCCAGTTTGTGAATCTCTGGCGCCATCTTCTGTGTCAGTGGGCCTTATGTAGCAGGGGCAGTAGAGTTCAAATTGTACTAATGTTGGAGTCTTTGAGTGGACAAACACTGGCAAAATGCCCACCCCACCATAGTACAGACAGAGGTCCAGCTGCTGACATAAATGTTTTCCTTTGGATCCACAGCCAGCTGTGCAGATGGGTACAAGAGCAAGGATCAATGTGTTCTTCAATTTTGTGGCACGTGTTAAACAGGTTTGGAAGGTTCCTTGGTGGATCAGCTTGGACCAGTTCATCCAGGAACTCACCTCTCAGTTTCTCCAACAACTGGTCAACAAGGGCAGGTTTATTCCAGGCCAGGTCTTCTGCCCACATGTGAAAGGGGCTGCCATATTCTAGGACTGAGCTGGGCCCTTGTTGTAAGCACTGGATGTGGTGACTAACTGTTTCCACCTGTAGCAAGTCATCAAAGGCTTACTTTATCTCAGCTACAAATCCTACACAGCTGTAACACACATGGTTAACTAGCAGAATTCTCTTTCAGCAGGAAACCTGTCTTGACTCCCATGTAGGGTTGACACTGAGCCAGGAAGCTGGGAAATAGGGCTCTCGTCCTTGAAAACCTCTCCAGAAGACTCACTGGATGCTTCCGGGGGGGGGGGGGGAGAGGAGCTGCATGGTAGTGAAAGAGCCAGTGGGTCAACCATTTCAGCTGCCCACATAGCCATTTGGGCCAACACAGCATCTGTGTCAGTGGGTCAGAGTAAACTGTCTGAAGCAGGAGCCCACTCGGCTCACTGCAGGAAGCCAGACCTAATGTTGCAGCACTAATGCACAATTTGCTCCAACAAGGTCTGAGACCAGACTTTTATGCTTCGGTTGAGAAGTCTCTGCTCAGACTCCGAAGGGCTTTCCAACAAAGCCTGAAAGGGTTTAAGAGCCTAGGAATGCTCTAAGACCTCATACTAGGCACGCTGCCAGCACTGGTACACCAGCTCCATGGATTGTGGAGCTCTTGGATATAGGCTTGCAGACCACAGTTCTTAGTCCAGGCTACAAGCCTTGGGATCAGTAGTCTCTGATTCCTCAGTGGTACTTGAGACCAGTGCTTTCTCTGTTGACACCACTGATTCTTCAGTTTCTGAGACAGTGTCCAGGGGACTGCTGGATTCTGAGGTCATGACACCCTAGGCCCTGAGGTGCACCACGATCAATAAAGCTGGGCCAGGCTGACAACATGCAGGGGCACTGCTGGGCATGTAAAAGATTCAGGCCAATAAAATCAGCATAAAAATTTGCATATGCGATCTATCTATGCAACTTTAGGAACAATTGGTAGGATTCATTTAAATTTCACAGAAGGCAAAACAAGCCAATCAATTTCTCATCCAAATTATCCCAAATAAGTTTTTTCATTAATTTACACCCCACCTCCAGATCTTCCCAAAGCAGATCCTTCCTTCCTTCAATTATAATTAATGTTCAGTGGCTCTGAACAGATGTGAAAAATGCACCAAAAAGAGTTGTTGATAGTTTTTTTCATGAGCCCTTTCACACACACAAACACACCTAAAAATGGCAACCTTACCACCAAAATTGAGTTTCAAAAATTTGACAGACCACTAATCCAAAAGCAAGCCAGGGGCAAATCAGGGGGGCAATTAATTTCCCAATGCTTAAAAACTTAATCAGTTCCCCTTCAATTAATTACCCCATTCATAAATCATAGAATCATAGGGTTAGAAGGGGCCTACAAGACCATCGAGTCCAACCCCCTGCTCATAAAACCTTCATAACTTAAATTCAAAATAAAATAAAATAAAATAAAATGGTCACAGTTCTGTTTGTGAGGTGGGGTTCAAAATGCTGGGTGGAGGGTGGAAGAAAGTGGTGTGGAGAGTGGGGCACAGGAAATAAAGGAGGAAGGAAGAGAATTAGAAAGGAGATTTGGGGGCCTGAAGGAAGGAAGGAATTGGCAGGTTTGGAGGTAGGGATCAGAGGGAGGGGAAGGATGGTGTCTCGAGGAGCCTGGAGGAGAAAGGGGAAGAGTAAATAGAGGTGGTGGTGGTTCTGTTCTGCAGTTTGAATTTAATGGGGTACAAACTTCATGGCTGCAGTACAATGAAACTTTCTGCATGAGGGACACCCATTTATTTGCTGAGATATGGAACACCAAGAATTATGGCTGCAATGTATGACACAAGCCAGATCTAACTCAGAGCGTAGGGAAGATGGTGGTTGGCTCATCTGAGTCTAGCGGGGCTGCTCAGGCCGCACACCTGTGCTGTGTGTCGCAGATCCCATCCCAGTGCATCATGTGCTAAGGGTCAATAACCCAAGAAGGGCAATAAGGAGGGGAAAGGTGGTGCAGGAGTGGGGAATTTACTGCAAGGACCACAGCCCAACTAGGTCATTACCCTGACAGGTAGACAACAGATTTGTGGTTTGGCTATGGTTTGGCTTTTTAAAATTCAATTTTCAGGGCTGTGCCAGCATTTCAAAAGCAAGAATCAAAGCTCACTCCAAGGCATGGAACAGGCTGTGCTGTATAAAATCCAGAAGTAGATGGAGGCCCCATTGACTGTGTTCCCCATCAAAATCTGAGGGTCTCCCTTTTTGGTATAGTCCCAAATAAGTTGGCACCAAGTGAATATTGGCTTATCCACATCCCCTGTATGTATGTGTTTGGGGGGGGGTGGGGGCAGTATCTGTCAATGATTGCATACTGAGTGAGTTTACACTCATCATTTGACAAGGAAGTGAATGTTGTTAGGGCGTGAGGGTCTTTCGCTGATAAGTGCAACGTTCATTCTGTCTTTGGGTTGTTGCTTGTTTATCAGCTTCCTTGATCTGCTAGGATTTAAGTTTCAGGAGAAGTATTATGTGGGAAAGGCCCTTCCCATGGGCTGTTCCATGTCATGCTCTGTTTTCAAGACATTTTGTACTTTCCTGGAATACGCCCTTCACAACTTGACCAGTTCACCTTCCACTGCAAATTTTTTGGCTGACTTTCTCTTTGCTGGGCAGGCTGGTTCCAGGCAGTGCACCTGACTGATGAACAGCTTTGCAGAATTATCCACATTGTTAGGAATTCCCTTGGCTGTAGAGAAGCCCAAAGGCCTGGCCACATGCCTTACCTTCTTAGGTACTGAGCTAGATATGGCTGCCCAACCTAGTCAGCTTCCACAGGACAAATTAGAAAACTTGAGAGAGTTCTTGGAGGTTAGCTGAAGTTGCAGGTGAAGTGTGTCACTTGCAAGGTCATAGCCCTAAGCAAAGCTTTTCTTAGACATCTCTGCAATTCGATGACAGGAGTGTGATCACTCATCATTATACCACAGTCTCTAGCCAAAGAGAATAGATATGTTTATATGGAAGGAATTCCTTGCCCCCTTGTAATGGCATATTGTTTTGGAGGAGTGAGATGGTTCTCAAAACCAAACTCCAAGTCCAGTGTCATTTTTCTGGGGCTGCTGGTGTGCCAGGCCTCACAGCTGGACAGAAGCAGGGCTCAAGATGACTCTAACATGGTTGGAATGATTCCCTATTGTTGTGGCAGTTCAGACAAGTTTAGGAAAGCTACAATCCACAATCCATCACGGCTGCCCTTGCTCCCAGCACTAGAGGAAGGAGGGCAGGAAGGCGAGGGGATTCCAGGAACGTAGGTCCAATGTCAGAGGTGCAGCTCAGCCTTGGGCTCATGTCCCAAATCTGTTTTCCAGAGCCTCAGGCCTATTTTCTGGAGCCCTGAGTGTCCACTAACCCACTAAGGGTTTTTATAAGCTTAATTGCCATGTGGATGGTCATTTTCAGGGAGGGGGGAGTTTGAAGCTGGACAGGGAAGAGCTGACCACCCCCTCTGTGAATGCTGAAGCCCCTCACATAAGCTTAGGGGAAAACGTCCATTGGTGCCAGTGGAGTGTGTGTGCATTTTCTGTGCTTAATTACTGTGTGTGGGGAAGATTTTCAGGGGGGACTCACCTCAGTAGGGAGAGCCCCTCCCCTCCCCATTTACTGTGATACCCCCTGAAAATCAATTGTCAATTAAAATGTCAATTAAATTCAGAAAAAAATGTCTTCCGTTTGTGCCAATGGCAGCGTTTTTCCCAAGTCTAATTCCATGGGGCGGGGGTAATTTTCCTCAAGGAGAGAGAGAATGGGTTTGGATGATCATGGGGGTGAAAGACCCCAGTCTGGGTTCCTTCCCTGCCTCCATGCATGCAGGTCGTGCAACTGCAATTTGCTGTGATGCAGCCCGGGTTGCTGGGTCATCTGAACCCAGCACACGGCACAAGAGGGGACATGTCAACTTGCAGTTGGGGTTGTGGGGTGGGTACCCTGCTGAGCTGCACGCCGGGTTCAGACAACACAGCAATTATGCAACTGCCATGCATGGGGGGTGGGGAAGGAACCCACAAGGAGTTCTTTTGCCCTCACGATTGTCCAAACATGGCCAAAGAGAGAGAACTGGGTTGGGGGAGTGACAGGGAAGATGAAGCAGGGAGAGGAGAACAAAAAAAAAAATAATCCCAGCAGTTCACAAAGTAAAAACCTGATAAAATATAATAAAACCAATGAATAAATATTGACAGTAACAAAACAATAAAATATTGTGCTACAATAACCAAGGGTAGCTGGCAGTGCTTGTGCCTGGGCAAACAGCTGTGTCTCAAATTGTCAGTGGACAATTTGAGACACTCTACACTAGAAGCTCACCTGTCTCCATTCAGAGGGTGGATGCCACAAGGAAGAAGGCCCTCGGTGCACAAGGCCTTGCTCTCAGAGTGTACCGACTGGGTAGCCTATATAGAAGAAGGTGGTCTCTTGCATAACCTGGTCCTGAGCTGTTTAGGGCCGTATAAACTAGCAATGACAACTTGAACATTGGCAGTCAGGGCAGATCTTTTAGCACAGTAGAAAGCTCCACTGGTCAATCTAGCTGCCCCATTCTGCACCGGTTGCAACTTCCAAACCATTATCAAGGGCATCTCCACATAAAGCACATTACAAAGTCCAGTCTTGAGGTGAACAGTACATGGATCACTGTGGCCAATCTGTCCTTTCCCAGGAGTGGTTGTAGCTGTTGTACCAGCAGAAGCTGGTAATAGGTGCTCTTTGCCACCAAGGCACTTGGGCCTCCAGTGACAGAGATGAATCCAAGAGCAGCCCCAGACCCTGTAGGGCAGGAGTGCACAGGCTTTTTGGGCCCATGGCCACATCCAGTGTTGGCAGGGGCCCCCAGGGCCACAGACCCTGGGGAAGGAGGGAAGCTTTACTCTTACCATTCCAGTGATCCTGCAAGAATGCTGTAGTGGCGACGGCGGGGGGAGGCTTTAACCTTGCCCATTCCAGAGATCCTGCAGCAAGATCACAGGGGGAGGGCTGCTTCAGGGTCGCTGAGGGAGGGAGAGGCTAAAGCTATTATTGCTTCTGTACAATAGCAATGCTGCTTGGTGAGGGGGCAGGAGGAATTTGATGGTGGCAACGTGGGTGGGAGTAGAGGGGCTACACAGCATGCCACATGCAGATCATGAGCTGTGCACCCCTGCTGCAGGGGAAGTGCAATTCTATATAGGACAAGTAAATTACTCACTTCCCACCCATACAGTCTCCTTGATAGAATTAAAGAAAAATAAGCTAACTACGTTAAAATAACACTGCTTTCAGAATTTACTAGAGAAGCTAACACAACAACTGAAACCAATTTATGTTAATATTATATTATATTTTTAATATGATCACATATTTAATGCATGTGTAAACTTTGTCTTGTGGCTGTCAAACTTTGGCTTAGCGGGTCTGAAAACTTTGGCCACCCCTGGAATATAAAATACTTCATTAATTTTATTTAATATGTTGTGGGTAGATGTTCTGTAGAACTTATACAGGGAACAATAAAGAATCCCATGACAACTTAAGGACAGCTTTCATGCACTCACACCCTTTTGGTCAGAATGAAAACAACAAGGAGTCTTGTAGCACCATAAAGACTAACACATATATTGTGGCATACGCTTTTGTGGACTAGAGTCCATCAGATGCTTTTTCAAGGTGAAGTATATTCTTCTTTATGAAGTATATTCAAATGGCAGTGTATATAGTTCAAAACACAATCTTTGTGGGCCCTTTCTCTTTCTGTAAAGCCTAGTTCAGAAAACCTCCTGGCTTTGTTTCTTTGTAACAGGTGATACGGCAAGCAAGATTTTTTAAAATAAATGTATCAGTCTCTTTGATAAATCATAGGTTTTGAAGTATTGTCAAAGATGAGAATCATTTGAGGCATGTTCTTTAATTGAGATAACTAATAATATGGAGTACAAGATGCTTACAATAAGAACCTATGCTACAGAACAAAGCTTCCCCACCACATTTTTCTCCATCTTCATAGAAGACAACAGGTGGACATGTTGCTCAAAGATGTTGAGTCTTTTCTTGTGCATCTTGCGAGAATATGATTTCCACCTTGAGAAAAGTCCTACTTATTCTGCTCTTCCTCTGAGGAAAAATGATTGTTTCATGTTACCCTCACAATAGTCTAGTGAGCTAAGTTACTTGTCAATATAACCTGATAGCGATGTTGTTCAATCGTTAAGTCGTGTCCGACTCTTCGTGACCCCATGGACCATAGCATGCCAGTGATGCCTAAGACCAAATTGGAGTTTCATGACTGAAGGGGGGATTTGAATTCATCTCGCCTTTTCTCAGATCACTGGGATGATAGCACACTGGTTCTATCATTAATTGTAATTAATTTCTCAGTATTGATATAGATCATGATTCCAACCCACACTGATTTGCTTCATGGTGGTATTAATAGTCAGATACCAGTCCAACTGTATGAAAGGGCTGAGTGCCAGAGTTTTTTTGACAGAAAGGTGGGATATAAACAAACAAACAAACAAGGGAACACAAGTTGTACAATATATTGTCGCCATTTTTGGCAGTAGCTGTGTAGATATTATTATATGCGGTACCCCATATATTATATGGGGTACCGCAGGGCTCAGTCCTGGGCCCAGTGCTCTTCAATATTTTTATTAATGACTTGGAGGAGGAGGTGCAGGGAATGCTGATCAAATTTGCAGATGACACAAAATTGGGAGGGATAGCTAATACTTTGGAAGACAGAAACAAAATTCAAAGTGATCTGGATAGACTGGAGTGCTGGGCAGAAAACAACAGAATGGCATTTAATAGGGACAAATGCCAAGTTCTGCACCTAGGAAAAAGAAACCAAATGCACAGTTACAAGATGGGGGATACGTGGCTCAACCACACTACGAGCGAGAAGGATCTTGGAATTGTCGTCGATCACAAGCTGAATATGAGCCAACAATGTGATGTGGCTGCAAAAAAGGCAAATGCTATTTTGGGCTGCATTCATAGAAGCATCGCTTCCAAATCCCGGGAAGTACTAGTTCCCCTCTACTCAGCACTGGTTAGGCCTCATCTGGAGTACTGTGTCCAGTTCTGGGCACCACACTTTAAGAAGGATGCAGACAAGCTGGAGAGGGTTCAGAGGAGGGCAACAAAGATGATCAGGGGACTGGAAACAAAGCCCTATGAAGAGAGACTGAAAGAACTGGGCATGTTTAGCCTTGAGAAGAGAAGACTGAGGGGAGATATGATAGCACTCTTCAAGTACTTGAAAGGTTGTCACAGAGAAGAAGGCCAGGATCTCTTCTTGATCAACCCAGAATGCAGGATACGGAATAATGGGCTCAAGTTACAGGAAGCCAGATTCCGACTGAACATCAGGAAAAACTTCCTGAGTGTCAGAGCAATACGGCAATGGAACCAATTACCTGGGGAGGTGGTGGGCTCTCCCACACTGGAGGCCTTCAAGACGAGGCTGGACAGCCATTTGTCAGGGATGCTCTGACTTGGATTCCTGCATTGAGCAGGGGGTTGGACTCGATGGCCTTGTAGGCCCCTTCCAACCCTACTATTCTATGATTCTATGATATATACTAATAGTGAACTCATTCCATCATTCAGTGGCCAAAACAGCACCACCCATGATCAAGAGGGAGTTATCAGCATGCTTGGGGGATCCCAGAAGGACAATCAATCTTTGCCACTTAGTTGGGGATGCCCCTCTCCCCAAGGGCTCCGTTCCCTTGGATGATAGCTCTCAGGGATTGCATGCCAGCAGTGGGTGGGGCTAGAGACAAATTTTTTCACACCCACACACACACACACACACACATTCCCTCTCTTCACCCCTCCCTCCTCTTCCTCCCCTTTCTTTCACTCTTTCCCTTCCCTGCTGCCTCCCCTTCTCGGCCCTATGCAGCAATAAGTTTTTGAAAAAGGCTCCCATTGGTGCCTTTGAAAGCTTTATCATGGAGGGAATTGGGGGAGGAATTCCCCAGACCAGCACAGGGAAGGAAGGATTAAACCTTCCCTCCTGAGCTGCATCCATCCCCCCACCCCCCAGGAAAAGCAAACCCTCCACATTCCCCCCTCCCCAACAGTAGTGATGCTTTAAAAATGCCTCTATTGGCAACAATTTTTAAAGACTGTTGGCGGGGGGCAGGTCTGACTGTGGGCTGGTTCTCCGCCCATGCTTTAAGAAAGGCATGGACAATCTTTGGAGGTTGGGGGCAACATTTGTTACCCACAACCCTTTGGGGGCTGCACAAACAAGCAGGGTTGCACAAGTGGTAGAACATATTCTCTCATATATACGCATGTTCATACCCACCCACCCGCCAGCCAAACCCAGACACAGAAACACCCTTCACACATCACAGACGCACACACCACAGACACACCACAGTGATCCGGATCTCTGTTTCCCTGCTGCTAGTAGCAACAGGGAACAGTGATCTTGATCAGTATCGCTGTGTGGGGAAGTTAAAGCCTCTCTCCCCCTCCCCCACACGCCTCAGTGATCCTTTGGGAAACACGGTACGGGGAAATGGCTCTCCCTGGATTCCCCGTTCCCCTGCAGAATCAGACTTCCACAGCCCATCCAAGAGCTGTTTGGATGGGCTGTTGGGAGCCAATTTTCTGGGAACAGGGTGCACAAAGGTGCGGAGTTACGTGCCCTGTCTGACTGTGGCGGCAGCAGCATTTGGGGTCAGGGCACTTGTGGTGGGCTGCAGGTTGCCCACCCCTGCTTTAGGGGGAGGAAACATTTAAGGGGAGTCCAGTCACTGTTTGGGGAGACAGACAAATGAGGGAGGGGGCAATTTACAATTCCATTGCCTATCCTGGAAAAAGGCTGATCAGTTGGAACACTGAACAGGAGGAGCACTCCGCACAGCAGCATTTGTCGCACCTCCCACTTGTTAGGGGGGAAGTCCCGGACATAGCAGCATGCTACAGACATACTTTAATATAACTAGAGCTGTTCTATTTAATAACTATGGAGAGTTAGTGTTTAACACCATTCGCTGTAAGCAGGGAATTTCCCAATTCAACTCACACCTCAGCCACAAAGTCAGTAGAGAGGTGAACATTTCCCCCATATGTGGTCAATTGTGAAGCGCATTCATCATAGAATCATCAAATAGCAGGGTTGGAAGGGCCATCGAGACCAACCCCTTACTCAATGCAGGAATGTAGGTCAAACCATCCCTGACAAGTGGCTTTCCAGCCTTGTCTCAAATGCTTCCAGAGTGGTCCACCAACTCACCTGGTTAATTGGTTCCATTGTCATACTGCTCTAACAGTCAGGAAGTTTTTCCTGGTGTTCAGCTGGAATCTGGCTTCCTGTCACTTGAGCCCATTATTCCGTGTCCTGCACTCTGGGCTGATGGAGAAGAGATCCTGGCCTTCCTCTCTGTGACAGCCTTTCAAGTACTTGAAGAGCTCTATCATATCTCCCCTCAGTCTTCTCAAGGCTAAACATGCCCAGTTCTTTCAGTGTCTCCTCATAGGGCTTTGTTTCCAGTCCCCTGATCATCCTCATTGCCCTTGTCTGAACCCTCTCCAGTTTGTCTGCATCCTTCTTAAAGTGTGGCACCCAGAACTGGACTAGTTCCCCTCTACTCAGCACTGTTTAGGTCTTATCTGGAGTACTCTACTCCAGATGAGGCCTAAGCAGTGCTGAGTAGAGGGGAACTAGTAGTTCCCGGGATTTGGAAGCTATGCTTCTATTAATGCAGCCCAAAATAGCATTGGCCTTTTTTGCAGCCACATCACATCACAATTCCAAGATCCTTCTCACTTGTAGTATTGTTGTAACTATGCATTTGGTTTCTTTTTCCTAGGTGCAAAACTTGGCATTTCTCCCTCTTAAATGTTGTTGTTGTTGTTAAATGTTGTTGTTATGTTGTTAAATGTTGTTAAATGTTCTGTTGTTTTCTGCCCAGCATTCCAGCCTATCAAGATCACTTTGAATTTTGTTTCTGTCTTCCAGGGTATTAGTTATCCCGCCCAATTTTGTTTTATCTGCAAATTTGATCAGCATTCCCTGTACCTCCTCATTCAAGTCGTTAATAAAAATGTTGAAGAGCACTACGCCCAGGACCGAGCCCTGCGGGTACCCCGCTCGTTACCTCTCCCCAGTTTGAGAAGGTCCCATTGATAAGCACTCTTTGATTCCAATTCTGTAGCCAACTGTGGATCCACCTGATCACTTCATCTAGCCCATTGAGGATATAATCAAGATATAATTTATTATTAATCAGGATATAATTTTATTTATTTATTTATTACATTTATATTTTGTCTTTGAGGAACCCAAGGTGGCGTACATAATCCTCCTCCTCTCCCTTTTAGCCTCACAACAACCCGGTGAGGTAGGTTGGGCTGAGAGTCTGTGACTGGCCCAAAGTCACCCAGTGAGCTTCCATGGCTTGAATGGGGACTAGAACCCAGATCTCCTTGATCCCAGTCCAACACTGTAGCCACTACACCACACTGGATATCATCCAGCACTTCGTTGAAAGCTCTGCTGAAGTTGAGGTGTATTACGTCCACAGCATTCCCACAGTCCACAAGGGAGGTTACCTGATCCAAAAATGAGATCAGGTTCGTCTGGCAGGATTTGTTCTTGACAAATCCATGTTGGCTTCGAGTCATCACTGCATTGTGTTAAAGGTGCTTACAGATTGATTGCTTTATAATCTGCTCCAGAATTTCCCCAGGGATTGATGTCAGACTGTATTTCCCAGGTTCCTCCTTTTTGCCCTTTTTGAAGACAGGGACAACATTAGCCCTCCTCCAATCATCTGGCACTTCACCCGTCCTCCATGATTTCTCAAAGAGAATAGACAGTGGTTCCGAGAGTTCTTCTGTCAGTTCCTTTATGACTCTAGTTCATCTGGCCTTGGAGAGTTGAACTCATTCAAAGTAATTAGGTGTTCCTTGACCCGTATGCCTATCAAGCTGCAATCCTGCCCCTTCAGCCTGTACTTTGCCTTTGCCAGAGGGCTCATAGACCCTTTTTGGGAGAAAACTGAGCTGAAGTAGGAATTGAGCACTTCTGCCCTTTCTTTGTTATCTGTTAACGTTTTGCCATTCTGATTTAATAGTTGAACCACCATTTCTTTCCTCTGGCTTTTACTATGCATGTATCTGAAGAAAGCCTTTTTGTTGCTTTCTTGTCCCTTGCTTGTTGCTTTCTTGTCCCTTGACACCATTCCTGCAATTCTATGCTACCTGCCAGAATTGCACACTTCCTTTGTAGCTTGGCCTTTTTCTACTTCCTATATGTGTCCTTTTTTGTTTTCAGGTAATTTCTAAGCTTTTTGTGAAGCTGCATTGGCTTCTTCTGTTGTATTCCACCTTTTCTTCTTGTTGGAATTGTTTGTAATTGTGCCTTGAGAATTTCCTTTTTTTAAAACTCCCACCCATCTTGGACTCCTTTTCTCGTTAGAGTCGCTTGCCATGGGACCTTACTGATCACTGTTCTGAGGTAATTAAAATCAGTTTTCCTAAAATCCAGGGTACATGTTTGACTACAATCGGCTTTTTCTTCCTTTAGAGCCAACTCAAATATAACACGGTCACATTCCCCAAGAGTTTCTGTAACTGCTACTTTATCCACTAAGTCATCTCTGTTGGTTAGGATCAAGTGAAGGATAGCCAATCCTCTAGTTCCTTCCTCTACTTTCTGTAGGAAGAAGTTATCCGCCACACAAGTCAAGAATTTCTTAGAGGGGCCATGTTTTGCAGAATTTGTCTCCCAACAAATATCGGGGAAATTGAAGTTCCCCACTACCACTACACCTTGCTGCCTTGAAACATTGGGTATTTGCTGTTCAAAAGTTTCATCCTCAGTTTCTCCTTGACTGGGTGGCCGGTAGTAGACCCCGACCACCATGTTCTTTTTATTCTTTGCTCCATTTATTTTAACCCAGATGCTCTCGGTGGGGCTACCAAGCTCATCCTCCTGTATTTCTGTGCAGATATGTATTTTTCACATATTTTTCACTCCACGTCCCTTTCTGTTCCTCCTGTTCTTTTTGAACTTCCAGTCATGGGAGTCATCCCACCAAGTCTCAGTTACACCTATCAAGTCATAATTTCCCTCCTGTATTAAGAGTTCAAGTTAATTCTGTTTGTTTCCCATACTCTAGGCATTAGTATATAGACACTGAAGACAATGTTCTTTATAGTCCGTGAAGACACTATTATTATTATTTATTTATTTTTATTGCATTTATATCCTGCTTTTTTTCCTCTTGCAAGGAACCCAAGGTGGCTTACATTATCATCCTCCTCTCCCTTTTATTCTCACAACAACAACCCTGTGAGGTAGGTTGGGCTGAGAGTCTGTGACTGGCCCAAAGTCACCCAGTGAGCTTCCATGGCCAAGTGGGGACTAGAACCTGGATCTCCCGGCTCCCAGTCCGTCACTCTGACCACTACGCTACACTGGCTATTAGAGCTGTTCTCTCCGTTGTGGTGCATCAGCTTTCATCCATTGTTACCCCCAACTTTACGTCTCCCTCCACTGTAGTATAAAGCCCTCCTATACATCTCCCTCCCACGTAGGATTCAGCTTCAAACCCTCCTGATGAAGTTCTTCATGCTGTGGCCAAACACATTCTTCCCAGCCTTTGTGAGGTGCAACCTGTCCCTTGCCAGCAGCCCATCTTCCAGGAAGTATAGCCCGTGGTCCCAGAATCCAAATCTCTCGTGTTGGCACCACCTTTGTAGCCAGTCATTCACCCAGAGTATTTTTCTTTCCCTTTCTATCCCTCTTCTAACTACTGGATGAAAAAATCTGGGCCCCAAAGTTCTTGAGTTTTCTTCCCAATGCTTCAAAGTCTGATGTGATTTCTTCGTAGCTCTGCTTGGCGGTATCATTTGTTCCCACATGGATGAGAAGAAAGGGATACCTGTCAGTGGGATTAATGAATGTAGGCAACCCTTCAGTCACGTCTCCAATCAATCCTCCCAGGAGACAGCATACCTGGCAAGTCCATAGGTCTTCATGACATACTTGGGTTTCGATCCCACGCAGTAAGGAGTCTCCCACTACTACTACTCTTCTTCTTGTAGACCTTGGTATCATTGCCTCTGCTTGACTCACCTTCAGCCTCTCGCTTGTTCTTATGCAGGTTCCCCTGTAATTCTTCCTCTGCAGGCTGTCATCCAGTCTCATCTGCAAGTACACGAAAACAGTTCCATAACTCCACTGCTTCCACTGGTGCAGAGTGGCTTCTAGTTCTTCTGCTCCTGTCACCCTTTTCCAAGGAGTATCCTTGACTTCATTTTTCCTCGCCTCAGCATTTTCCTCTTCTGCCTCAGCTTGATGTTGCTCTTCTAGCTTCTGTTCTTCACTTTGCTGCTGCAGTTCCACCATTCTGTCCAAGAACTCTTCGTGTTCTGTTATTCCCTGGAGGGTCGAACCTTGCTGCTCCAATTCTCTTATTTTTTCTTCCAACAGTGTAATCAACTTGCACTTGTTGCAAGTGTTGCACATGTAGGCCCGGCAAGAAAACAAACATGGCACCACTGGAGAGTCTTTTCCTTCCGTACTCTCTATTCCCTTTATATTTCTAGCTTTTTTATTGTACTGGGACAGTCTGTGCTTTCACCTCTATCCACTGGAGGTTAACAACAGAGTCCCACTGGTATGGAAGTGTGTGTTACAAGAAAAAGAATTTTTAAAAATGTTAGGGACCTCCCCCTTGACCTCCCCTGCCGAACCCCTGTTTGCTCGCCCTGATCACTCACTCTGATCACTTGCTCTCTGGGAGCTTGCTTGCGTGTATAGCCCCTAGACCAGCTGGAGCATCTTCCTCTGCTCTGCTCAGCTCGGAGACAGGAAACATACTGAAACTCCCCGCCCACACAGCTCCTGTGAGTACTCAGGCAGCTGTATGGGTGAGTAGTTTCAGTCTGTTTCATCATGACAGTCCCCATAGCCATGCCCAAAGGAGAATTCATATCAACAAATCAGTTCCGGCCATTTTCAACTCCATTCACTCCAAAATACTTTGCATTGCAATGGGAATAGCTCACAACAATATATTATTGCTGGGAAAATCCATTTCCCCTTGTGCTCCCCAGCTAATTGGAGATTAGCTAAGCTCAGAGGGAGCAGAGAAGCATGAGGTTATCATCCCTGTTAATCAAAAATCCCTGACGCTTTGACCCTGTGAGCCCTGGTTCCACTATGACACTTTTTGGAAAAGGGAAGGCAAGGCAAGGGAGGGAGGGAAAGCACCCATGGAGGGAAAGCAGCACAATGGGATCTTCTCAAACTGGGGAGAGGTAACAAGCGGGGTACTGCAGGGCTCAGTACTGGGCCCAGTGTTCTTCCACATTTGTATTAATGACTTGGAGGGGGAGGTGCAGGGAATGCTCATCAAATTTGCAGATGACACAAAATTGCTAATAACTTGGAAGACAAAAACAAAATTCATAGTGATCTTGATAGACTGGAGCGCTGGGCAGAAAACAACAAAATGGAATTTAATAGGGAAAAATGCCAAGTTTGGCACCTAGGAAAAAGAAACCAAATGCACAGTTACAAGATGGGGGATACGTGGCTCAACAACACTACAAGCAAGAAGGATCTAGGAATTGTTGTCGATCACAAGCTGAATATAAGCCAACCATGTGATATGGCTGCAAAAAAGGCAGATGCTCTTTTGGGCTGCATTCATAGAAGCATCGCTTCCAAATCCCGGGAAGTACTAGTTCTCCTCTACTCAGCACTGGTTAGGCCTCATCTGGAGTATTGTATCCAGTTCTGGGCACTGTACTTTAAGAAGGATGCAGACAAGCTGGAGGGGGTTCAGAGGAGGGCAACAAAGATGATCAAGGGACTGGAAAAAAAATCCTGTGAAGAGAGACTGAAAGAACTGGGCATATTTAGCCTTGAGAAGAGAAGACTGAGGGGGGTAGGATAGGATAGCGCTCTTCAAGTACTTGAAAGGTTGTCACAGAGAGGAAGGCCAGGATCTCTTCTTGTTCATCCCAGAATGCAGGACACGAAATAATGGGCTCAAGTTACAGGAAGCCAGATTCTGGCTGAACACCAGGAAAAACGTCCTGACTGTTAGAGCAATACGACAATGGAACCAATTACCTGGAGGTAGTGGTCTCTGGAGGCATTCAAGACAGCCATCTGTCAGGGATGCTCTGACTTGGATTCCTGCATTGATTGGACTCGATGGTCTTGTAGGCCCCTTCCAACCCTACTATTCTATGATTCTATGGCCAAGTCTGCAAAATGCTGATGCATCTGCTGGTTTCAGATTCAGCATCAATGGGAAAACACCCTATGACAGTTCTTTGTCATAGAAGAACTGAAAACCTGAATGGCTGAGGGTGCCTTATTGTGTAGAAGAACCCTGTGCACACAGCCCCTTTTCACTAGAGACATGCGTGCAGCCCCCAGGCTAGTGGGTGTGTCTGTGACAGTGCGAGCTAGGATGGTCTGCACATCCTTAGGCAGCGGTATGTGGGGAAAACGTGATGCATTTTGCTAGCTTGTCAAAACGCTTTGGGCTTTCACATTTACTTAACATTTTGCTTGAGGTGAAACTCAGCAGCAACATAGAGATGTGTGGAAATACCCTAAGATTTATTGAAGCTCTTTTGGCTTCCCCCAGAATTCCTTATCTATGTCACCTGAAGAGGAGCGCCACAATCTCAGCAGCAATTCTAGTCTCAGAGCAGCCACTATTCACTTCAGCATCACCTAGTCCTTAACAATAATACCTTGTCTTACAGATAGCACTGTAAAACAGTGCCATATCAACTGTAAGCACTAAATCTTAAATTATTTTTCTTTGCTTTCTTTCAGATACTTGGCATGGCTTTTTCCATGACTCTCTTCCAGCAGATTCGCAGGACTGGTAAAAAATACGATGCATAAAACATGGCATAAGACAACTACATCAGCACTTCTCTCTTGCCACTAAGGGGGGGGGGGGGACAACCCTGGAAACGAGAATCCAGCTTTGTTGAATCCAGAATCCTGGGGCCTCCAACCCACCAATCAATCTACAGCATCTGTTACATGATTGATTAAAAACTGAACACAACATATTACTGGACTTACCTTTTGTTTCTTCTCATTCACCATTTTTGCCAAAGAAGAGAGGAAACCTATTGAAAGCATATCAGTTTTCTACACTAATACATTGATCCATTTTTTAAACTGCTGACCAACATTAGTTAAGGAATAGTCTTTACTGTACTTATCCATGTTAAACCTGTGAAAGTAACTTGACTGATGGATGTTTTAACTTCTAGAAAGAACCCTTGTGAAGTGCTTCTCATAGGTCAACAAACTGCTTATGCCCAACATGATTCTGAGAGACTTGGAAAAGCCACTCAGATGAAGAGCCCTGTGAATTGGAGCTGCTTTGATTGTTTTTCATTTTGTTTGTTTGTTTTTTGTGGGTGGGTTATCTTATTGTAATCTTACTCTGTAGCCTCATTTATAACTTTTTACTGTTTTCCTCCATGCTTTGCTCATGACTTCTACTGTGCGGTCTTTGAAGAGTACCATTTTAGACTTTGCCATTTAAAAACAGAAAAAATGCAGCTGTTTTTATAATGAGGTGCTGGGGCACACAGGACTTTCTAGATATATACATCTAAGACTTTTCGGATGTACATCTTAAAACTTAATGTAAAAATGAAGCAAACATGTATTTGGAAATGTATATTCATCAGAGAGCCAGAATTGGCTGCTTCTCCCTGCTGGTTAACACTTGGTAGGAAACCCGGCTTTTCTGCCAGGTCCCGTGTCTCTGCAAAGACACCAAGAGCCCTCAAACTTCCATGTGTTACTCCTTATTTCTGGATATTCTCACAACTCTGTAAGAACAGGTTACTTTTAATAATTCCAGTGGTGTGCATTTACAAATGTTGTACTAAGGTTTTCCTTTTGGTTCCCTGTAAAACCTAGGACTGAAAGGAAAGATAGCCTATGATTCTCCTCAACAAGAGCCAACAAACTTTTTCATCCTCTCCTCTTCCAATCCCCCATGCTACTCAGCTGAGCAGCAGAAAATGAGGTTGAAGCTCACTAGGCAGCAGATCAGTGGAAGTGGATGCCACCAGTTGCATAAAATTAAACAGTGGACTACACGTGGCATATGTGCAGTGAAAGAGGGCATGTTTCTTGGGGACTATGCATATCGATGGGGGGATGTACATACTTCCAGGAGAAGGTTAAAAATACAACGTTCCCCAAGGCCTGTCAGTCTCTATGCATACTGCCCGGTATGCATACAAAATGTACAAAATGCAGTTGAGGAATGCACATTTCCCAATTCCCTCTTTGTGGACAGATTACCCATGAGGCATGGTGAATGTGCATAATGGCTGGTTGATAGGCATATTAACAGTTCAACTCGCATTACTCCTAACTTAAGAATGAAATGTCCCTACAACTTTGTTCAGCAAAAGTATACATATATCAAACGTTTGAAAGAGGAGAGTGCAAAAGCTGGTTTGAAACGCAACATTAAAAAAAACTAAGATCATGGCATCTGGCCCCATCACTTCCTGGCATATAGAAGGGGAAGAAGTGGAAGCAGTGACAGATTTTATTTTCTTGGGCTCCAAGATCACCATAGATGGTGACTGTAGCCATGAAATTAAAAGATGCTTGCTCCTTGGGAGGAAAGCTATGGCAAACCTAGACAGCATAGTAAGAAGCAGAGACATCACCTTGCCGACAAAGGTTCGTATAATCAAAGCTGTGGTTTTCCCAGTAGTAACGTATGGCTGTGAGAGCTGGACTATAAGGAAGGGTGAATGCCGAAGAATGGATGCGTTCGAACTGTGGTGCTGGAGAAGACTCTTACAAGTCCCCTGGACTGCAAGGAGGTCAAATCAGTCCATCCTAAAGGAAATCAACCCTGAGTGTTCCTTGGAAGGACAAATACTGAAGCTGAAGCTCAAATATTTTGGCCACCTAATGCAAAGAGAAAACTCTCTGGAAAAGACCCTGATGCTGGGAAAGACTGAAGGCAAAAGGAGAAGGGGACGGCAGAGGATGAGATGGCTAGATAGCATCACCGATGCAATGAATATGGACTTGAGCACGCTCCGGGAGAGAGCGCAGGACAGGAAGGCCTGGCGTGCTATGGTTCATGGGGTCATGAAGAGTCGGACACGACTGAACAACAACAATGCCTCTTATATGGGCTGTAAGTGCCCTCCATCTTTTCAAGTCCAGACCAGCAGACAAGAGTCAGTGAGGAGGCTTCCCCACTCTTTTGTGCTGACAAAGTCCAGCTGTAGGATTAGCCAAGGCATTTCTCTTTACTTGCCAAAGTTCAAGTGAGCTGACAGGCAAGTCATGGAGTTCATTCTAGGCTCCTCTTTTTAAACCTTAAAAAAGCAAGGGTTTCTTTGTTTGTTTTGAAAAAAATATATTTTTCAAAGTTTAGAAATTTACAAAATATATTCACATATTTACAAAGTAGAAATAAGACAATGTTTCCTAACATCCATCCTTAATTAGATTTACCAAAAGGGAAAAGAGAAAAACAATGCTATTAGTCCTAACTTTGCACATTACACTTAAGCCACCCTGCGAATAAGCCATGGTGGGTTGGGTGTTGGTGGAACAACCCACGGTGCAGCCAACAGACTATTGGGCTTGCTGTGGCTTGTTGCTGTGGCCCTCCTTCCCCCTCAGTCCTCCAGCCTTTGTGGCAGAACATGCCTTGTCTCTAGTCCAGGCCCCCTCCCTGCTCCAGTCGCTTCCCCTTTTCATTACCCCCAACTTCTTTTTTTCAGTGCCTCAGAAATGCACAATTGGCTTCATTGATGATGATGATGATGATGATGATAATTGTCAGTCTTTGACAAGTGCAGTCTTGTGGCTAGCAGATATGTCTTGCCTGGTCAATTTCCTTGTCTGTTTCAGCTGTCAAAGGCAGCTGCAAAGAGGACTAGGTAACATACAAGGAAATGGAAAAGATGAAGTTGCCTATCAACTATTTTACATACAGTTGTGAAGGACCTGGGGAGGAATAATATTAAGGGAAAAGAGGGTCCCAGTAGCATAATTCAGAAGCACAAAAATTGGGGAAAACAGCCAAGGGAGTAAGCGCACCAAAAGGGGGGAGATATCTCCCCCTTGGTTATGTGATCCTCTCACTTTTAAGTGAGGACTGACACTTCTCAGTGTTCTCCGCCTTTTCAACTCTTCCCTGAGTCTCCAGCTACTCCAAAAAGGGGAGGTATTAACTCCCCCCTTTTCACAGCTCCCACAGTAGCTAGAGATTTGGGGAAAAGGTGGGGACACTGAGAAGTGTCAGTCTAACACTTAAAAGTGAAAGGATCATGTTGCCAAGAGAAAGATATTGCTCCCCCCTTTTGGTGCACCTTCTCCTTTGGCTCCCCACCACACACACACACACTTTTAGTGCTTCTGAATTGCAGCCTGGGTCCCCTCCTTTCCCCAGTCATGCAGAAAATTAGAATGTCAGAGAGAAGCTAGGCTAAGGCATCTGTCCTGAGATGCTGGCTATCTATGTGCAGGCAAACACCTAGTCCCCTTACCTGCAGCCTGAAGGAGTCTTGTTGAAAGAAAAAACCCTCAATGTTACTGACTGTATAAACTGGCCCTTAATGGCCTTCAGCTGAGTAAGGGAGCCACACTGTGATTTAGTGAGATTAGGTTCCCAGGTTGGGCTATTAATTCTAATTTCATGCGATCTGTGCAGGTTGAAATAAGGACAGCACCATCTTGCCCTTCAGACAGCTTAAATTATCATTATTGGTTGTGGATGTTTTTCTAAAAAGCAGTTTCTTTCACAATATTTGTTGTTATTCAAAACCTTAAATTCCAACAAGGAGAATGGAAGTGGTTAGAGGAAAGTAGGGGAAATAATTGTGACAGTTCCAAATGGAAATGATTGGAAGAGGATGAATTTGGTGTTTTGCTGACGATTTAAAAATCGTAAAAATTACCATTTTTTTGTTTCCAATGTGTCTGGATCATTTCACAAAAGAGTGCTGGTCTGGCTTCAGTTTTCCAAGACTGCATATAAATTGTATTTTACATTTTTTGCCGACATTCCTGAATGCAAACTTGAACATATGGCAGCCCTCCTGCTGCTTCTTACGATGTGCCATCTCCCTTTGGCAAGGGCCTTTCTTTATATTTTGCTGCTCTGTAAAAAGAAGATATGAATGAAAACGAATGTTCAGCCATTTATAGTGTTGCTTGCTTCAGTTACAAGCACCAAACAATCCGTTTGGAGGGGAAAGGGCGCGGGGGCCCTTTCCCCAAAACAGATGACATGATAAGACTGAACTAGGTCTTGCCTCCCCAATTGTATTTGTTGTTCATAAAGTAGCTGGGAAAGAGAACAGATATGCGTCATCATCATTGAACTAATATGGGGGTGTCAAAAGGGCCTGGTCTCATTCATGTTTAACATTCACCACATACAAGGGAGAGGAGCCTCAGGCCCAGGGTCCCAATCTGGCCCACTGGGGTTCCTTAGATGTTCATGCCTCCTCTCCATGCCCCCCGTCCCCAAACACTTACTGTCTTGTGATTTCCTGACTTTTGAGCTATTCCACCCCGCCCGCCCTAAAAGGTTGAAATGCCCCCTCAGGCCGAGCTACTGGCAAGAAGAGCCTTGAGCTACAACATGCTGGTATATTTAATATTCTGGACCTTTGCCCCTTAGCAAAGTGGTGGGCCCCTGGCAGTTTCTCCAAAGTTGAATTCAGCCCTCAGGCTGAAAGACATCCCCCACCCCTGTTGTACAGGGAATGTCCAAAATTCTGAGACTCAAGGTCTCAATGATCACAGATCAGTCATAAATGACCAAGACCGCAGATACATAGGCCAGTGAATGTGGATACAGGCCATAATTTCTGCAGATACAGGCCATAATTTCTGACATTCACCAGATGTTAACAGGATTAATAACCTTCCGTCCTGAAACACCCAATCCAGAAGTGAGAATGGACTAATCCCCTAAACATCCCTCGGAGCTTTGGTCTGTCTTAAAATCCTCATGGAGTATCCAGGAATACTCACTATGAAAGCCGTTACTTCCATCCTCACTGGGGAAGCGACTGCCGTCTCTGTACGTCTCCAAGTTCTACATTTTTGGCACACTCTGGGACTTATCCTGCCTGTAAGGAGACAGGGCTCCTATACTCCCTCATTATAGTGGTGGAGGGAGTTCAGAAAGAATAAAGGAGGTGGCTTGCCCTTGGCTTCTCTGCTCGCCACACTTGCAGCTTCACCTCTCCTTCTCTGCTTTCCCCCTTTTGCTTCCTGTCTTTGCCTCTTTAATGAGGGTTTTCAGCATGTGCTGTGCAATCCATGCCTGAGAACTGTGGACATTCACAACAACCTTTATATAAGACTCTAATAAGTCCTTACAGTAAGGACCTCCAATGGCACCCGCTCCCTGCCCCCTTCAAAAAAAAATTTAATTGAAAAATGTTCTCCAAGTTCTCCTTCCTGTTCTTGAACCTGCTGCTTATCAGCTGTTCTGTGGGCAGGAAGAGAAGGAAAGAATTGCCTCCTGGCCCCACTCAATCTTCCACTCACACAGACCTTTCCCTTTTGCTCTCTCTCTCTGCCTCTCTGTTTCTCCCCCTCTTAGCCTTGCTCTTCCCCACTACTTTGCTATCACCCCGCCCCAGCCCTACACATCTCCCCCCCCCCCATTTACCTCTGTTTCTTCCCTCCACAACCATGGCTTCCAGCTTCACTTTTTCTCTCCCCTCTACCCCTTTTCCTTATTTCCCCCTCCTTCACAGCCTCTAGATTCACTATTTCCCTCCCACACCTCTTTACCTCCCGGTTTCTTCCCCCTCCTGACCTTTAGCCTCATGCATATGATTGCAACCTTAAATTGGTATTTTGTTGTGCTTCAGATATGTGGAATGGATTTGAAGTTCAGACATTTTCTCTGCTTTTACTCAGTTTCTTGGGTGGGTTACTTGTCTTTTGACTAGCCAGGCCCCCATGGCAGCCATTATGTGATTAGCCACACCTTCCATGGGAGTAATTTTGTGTTGGTACCCACAGCAAATTCCCAAATGTGCCCACTGGTCCAAAACAGTTGGGAACGCCTGGCTTATAACCTGCTGGTAATATCCTACAGTGAAATACTATGAAATTCATTTTCATTCATATTTACTTTTCATGACTTGAAATATTCAGATGGAGTTGTCAGAACATCTGGTTTATTTTCTGACTCGTATCACAGAAAAATTGGGACCATGTGTGCTAGGAGTTCTGTCTGATATGGGTATGAATGGAAAGGAAAGGGAGGAGGAAAATTTGCTTAATGTTAAGCATAGTAATGGAAATGCAAGACATCATGTTATGTTGTGCATTTTCCTTCCCCTATTCCAAATCACTGGCACTGCCTGGCAGGGAGAGAATGGATGTGATGAAATGTCACATGTTTCATTATCATATGTAATTGGAACAAAGGGGGAATTCAATAAAAGATTGCTGATTTTGACAGAAGCCCCATGGTCATCATATCGAATTTCATATTCAAAGGCTGACATCAGTTCATGTTGGTTTGTGTTATTTATCCCCTAAGTAAGGCTGTTGATTTTGTGGATAACTTGTTCAAGAATAGCTGTCAGAGGAATCAGTCAGTTCAAGTGTTTTCTGTGAGCCAACTCTAACTATCCCTTCATCTCACACACAGGAAATTAAGCAGCAACATGTTAAAAAATCCTTTCAAAGTTGCACAGTGGTACCTGTAGAATCATAACATTTTAATCTGTAATTCTTATTTGGGGTGGGGTGTTATTTTTAACAAAAGCCAAAAAAAAGAACTCTATACCGAAGGCAGAAAAAAACTAGTTTGTTGATAAACAACAGCAGCTTCACACTTTGTGCAGTGAACACGTGTTTCCTGCAGCAAACACATATATCTGTGAACAGATGTGTATACTGAAAAATACCTATATGTATGTGTCGGGGTGCCATATGTGCTCACAGTAAACAAGATTGCCATGTAAAGTGTCGAGTTTCTCAATACCCTGATCATAATGGTAAATCTGTTTGCAATGGTTATCTGTTTGCAGTGCCTAAGTAATGTGACATGGCATTCGTATATCAAGTGGCACATCTTGCCTTGTTGACAGAGGGAGTTTGATCCTCACTGAGGTGATATGTCTGGACTGTTCCACTTCAGACTGCAGATAGGGGCATACATGGCTGAGTGCTTTTCCTTACAAAAAAAATATATCCTGATAAAAAATAGATGCCAGGGAGAGGGGTTCTTGATTAGTCTTCTCTTTAAAACCCTAATATTCTATGTACAGAGATGAATTAATTTGTTAAGTGTCATTCTGCTCAGATTCTGCTCAGATTCATTTTTCCAACATTCATTCCATCCCATTTCAGCAATTTTGCAATTTTGTTTCGAAAATGTCCACATGAAAATTCGTATGTAGTTTTGTGCACATTTCTCCTAATATATGAATTTTTGTACTCACATTTCCAAATATATGTATTTTGTGTGCTCTTTTCTCTAATATAAGCATTTTGTGCATGCTTTTCCCTGTGATGTGCTTTTGTGTGTGTGCATTTTTTTTTGCAGTATTCAGAAAAGTGTGAATGTTGCATTCTGGTTCATTTGCAGGTTCGGAAAGTACAAATTTGGCAAGTTCACATAAAAATGCAAATCCAATTAATTTATCTCCTGTCCCTAATGGAGGAGCCATAAGTCTGAAGTGGTATAGCCCAGATACTTGTTTACCCCCTCACTAAGAACTAGGCCTTCAGATCACATAGCAGGCTTTCTCTTAAACCTTCAGAGAGAGCTCAGTATGTATAGCATATATATATTGCCTAACATATTTCAGCATTTTGAGCACAGTATTAAACTACCAAATCCAGACTATGCTGCTGCGAGTTAAACAAGCGAATGGTAGCTAATCATTGCTAGTACCATGGCTTCAAAGCAAACATTGGGCAATTTACACTCATGGCCCAGAGGGAGGAACAAGATGGCTGGATTAAAATATGAGAGGTGCACATTGAAGGTAATGGCATTGCCATGTTCAATGGGGAGAGGGAGGAAGGGAAAGTAGCTCTACCTAATATGCGGGAGGATGGGATTGTGCCCAAATGGGTGGATACACAACAAAAAGCAATATTCTTCCTAAGGTGAATAAAACCAGCTATTAAGGAAAAATAGTTCTATACTCACTGGTATATATTTTAAAACTTTCTAACTGTCCTATAACCTGTTTGCCTGACTTTGTTTCAAAACACTACATTTTTGCCTTGAATTTGGTGAGTGCGTGGGTATGCATTTTTTCCCAAAGGAAACAAATATTGCTTTGATTATTTAGCTACACATTTTTAGCATGTTTTTAAATAAAATCTGATATTGAGTAAAATATTTTACGCATATTTGAATTGATATTAAGGATGACATACATATATACACAACATACACAAGCTATATCAAGGTTCTTGGTTTGTTTTTAAATGGTCATGTAAGAGATTAGCCTACATGTTTCTTTGCTTTGCTTCTTTTGTTACACATATTGTTATATTATAAATCATGAGCTGTAAAGCGTAAGTATCCATATACTGCAGACATTGAGAGTTTGTGGCAGTCCCGGACAGAAGCAGAAAGGCTTGTGGGCCTGTCTATGGCATGTACTGCTGCTTACTTGTATGTCCTTGCCAACCTGCCACGCATACCCAGTGTGAGCCTGCTGCCCTTAGGTGAGGTGCAGGATGTTCATAAGGCCATCACACAAGGCCTTATGTGCCCTATTTAACAGCACCCCACCAGATGCCAGTTGCCCTGTTTGTGCTGGGGATGTACAGATTTTATGACATCTCTTCCATCTGTGTTTTGCAGCTTGTCAGGCATCTTTCATTCTGTCGTCTATAGGAAACGTTAGGATTGTATTGCATTTTTAGGTCCACCGATTGCAAACCCAGGAGCTCCTTTCATCAGTATTCCAGGAAGTGGGAGGATCCCTGCGTCTTTCAAGGATGGAGGGAAAGCCCATTGATAGCAAAAGGTTTTTCTTGACTTGGAGGTGATAGAAACCCCACCCAAGCATTCCCCACCTTATCTAAAGCAACTCCTTTACAAAAAACTTTTTAAAGTGACAAGCTCTGCATGCCATCATGCCAAGCTCTGTATTCAGGGCAAATTGCCAATGTGTCAAGGAAGCATGATGGGGGACTTCAATTTCCCTGATATTTGTTGGGAGACAAATTCTGCAGAACATGGCCTCTCCAAGAGATTCCTGACTTGTATTGCTGATAATTTCCTCCTACAGAAAGTGGAGGAAGGAACTAGAGGATCGGTTATCCTTGACTTGATCCTAACCAACAGAGATGACTTAGCAGATAAAGTAGCAGTTATGGGAACTCTGGGGGAAAGCGACCATGTTATTCTTGGTTCTAAAGGAAGAAAAAGCTGAGTGTAGCCAAATGCGTACCCTGGGTTTTAGGAAAGCTGATTTTAATAAACTCAGAACAATGATAAGTAAGGTCCCATGGCAAGCGACGCTAACGAGAAAAGGAGTTCAAGATGGGTGGGAGTTTTAAAAAAAGGAAATTCTCAAGGCACAATTACAAACAATTCCAATAAGAAAAAAAGGTGGAAGACAACAGGAGAAGCCAACGTGCCTTCACAAAAAGCTTAGAGATGACCTGAAAACAAAAAAGGACACATATAGGAAGTGGAAGGAAGGCCAAGCTACAAAGGAAGAGTACAGGCAGGTAGCACAGAATTGCAGGGCGTTGATTGATGGCATCAGGCACAGAGAACAAGCTGAGGTTAGCGAGGGATGCTAAAAGCAACAAAAAGGCTTTCTTCAGATATGTGCATAGTAAAAGCCAGAGGAAAGAAATGGTGGTTCAACTATTAAATAAGGATGGAAAAATGATAAAAGATGACAAGGAAAAAGCAGAAGTGCTCAATTCCTACTTTGGCTCAGTCGTCTCCCAAAAGAGGGTCTATGACCCACCCACCCCGGCAAAGGCAAAGTACAGGCTGAAGGGGCAGGATTGCAGCTTGAGATTGACAGGCATGTGGTCAAGGAACACCTAATTACTTTGAATGAGTTCAAATCTCCAGGGCCAGATGAACTGCATCCTAGAGTCATAAAGACCTGGCAGAAGAACTCTCAGAACCACTGTCCTTGATCTTTGAGAAATCATGGAGAACAGGTGACGTGCCAGATGATTGGAGCTAATGTTGTCCCTATCTTCAAAAAGGAGGAGCCTGGGAACTACAGTCTGACATCAATCCCTGGGAAAATTCTGGAGCAGATGACAAAGCAATCCATCTGTAAGCACCTTGAACACAATGCAGTAATGACTCGAAGCCAACATGGATTTGTCAAAAACAAATCCTGCCAGATGAATCTGATCTCATTTTTGGGTCAGGTAACCTCCCTTGTGGACTGTGGGAATGCTGTGGACATAATATACCTCAACTTCAGCAAAGCTTTCGACAGAGTTCCCCGTGATCTCCTGATGAGCAAACTAGCTCAAAGTGGGCTAGATGAAACAACCATCAGGTGGATCCACAGTTGGCTACAGAATCGGACTCAAGGAGTGCTTATCAATGGGATCTTCTCAAACTGGGGAGAGGTAACGAGCGGGGTACTGCAGGACTCAGTCCTGGGCCCAGCGCTCTTCATTTGTATTAATGACTTGGAGGAGGAGGTGCTGATCAAATTTGCAGATGACACAAAAATGGGCAGGATAGCGAATACCCTGGAAGACAGAAACAGAATTCAAAATGATCTTGATAGGCTGGAGTGCTGGGCAGAAAACAACAGGATGAAATTATGCACATTACAAGATGGGGGATACTTGGCTCAACAATACTACAAGTGAGAAGGATCTTGGAATTGTTGTCGATCACAAGCTGAATATGAGCCAACAATGTGATGTGGCTGCAAAAAAAGGGAAATGCTTTTTTGGGATGCATTAAAAGAAGTATAGCTTCCAAATCCTGTGAAGTGCTTGTTCCCCTCTACCAGCACTGGTTAGGCCTCATCTGGAGTACAGTTCTGGGCGCCACACTTTAAGAAGGATGCAGACAAACTGGAGAGGGTTCAGAGGAGGGCAACAAAGATGATCAGGGGACTGGAAGCAAAGCCCTATGAGGAGAGACTGAAAGAACTGGGCATGTTTAGGGAAGAGAAGACTGAGGGGAGAGATAATAGCGCTCTTCAAGTACTTGAAAGGTTATTACAGACAGGAAGGACAGGATCTTTTCTCCACCATCCCAGAGAGCAAGACACAGAATCATGGGCTCAAGTTTACAGGAAGCCTGCTACTCTATGCAGACCTACAGTACACTCCTATGCAAGCCTACTCAGAAGCAAACCCCACTTACTTCAGTAGCTCCCAGGAAAGTAAAGGATCATGTGTATTTATGAAACCACACTCTGAGTCCCACTTTACAATGAGTCAGCTCAGCCAAACTCCCTCTTTTAAAGTCGATTTGTATTCTGTTGAAGTTAGAATTGACACTGGATTCTAAACACTCTTGAGGACTGGAGCAGTAAAACATCAAGGCTTGTTGAGAAAAACAAGTCCCTGTGACCTTAAAAAAATAAAGCTCTTGCACAAGTTTAGATTGCCACTATTCCAGCGTAGTGAATTTTTAAAA
This sequence comes from Heloderma suspectum, assembly GCF_057233095.1. Taxonomy (NCBI): domain Eukaryota; kingdom Metazoa; phylum Chordata; class Lepidosauria; order Squamata; family Helodermatidae; genus Heloderma; species Heloderma suspectum. The sequence goes on along the minus strand of NC_139462.1, from coordinate 124,161,398 downwards.
TTTAAAAACAACAAAAGTAACCATAAACCTGTAAGAGCAGTGCAACCTTATAGCCAGGTTCCTAGATGTGTTTACTCAGAAGAAAGCATTGTTGTGTTCATTGAGATCTCAGAGAAGACTTCAGTTATTTAACTAATTTGCAGCTCAGGTCTGGATGTCAAAAGTAAATCCTGTTGATTTCAATGAGAGTTACTGTCAGGTAAGCATGTATAAGATTGAAGGCAAGCAAATCCCTTTTGCTATCAGTTGGTGCTTTCCCTCCATCTATGAAAGACATAGGCAGCATTCCAGCCAGCAGACTTCCTGGAATGCCCATGAAAGGACCTCAAGTCCTCCTATGGATATTCCAGCAAGTGCACCAAGACAGGAGACTTTGCAGAAGAGATTAGGATCTCTGCTCACTATGTTACCCTTAAGCACAATACTGCCCCCCCCCACACACACACTACTAAATTTATAAGGAAGTCACTGCTTCTGTAACTTGCTGTGAATTTATTTGTAAATTTTGGAGTTTAAAAAAAGCTGCATTTCCATAGAATCTGCCTGGCACACAGATGCCTGTCTGGATTGCAATTCACGGACTGGATTGCAAGAAATCTGGACTCATGAGTCCGTTTTGGATTGCTCCAACATCCCCAGTTTGTGCACTGTATGGAGTAGGCAAATGCAGCATCCCCTGTACCATTCTGGGGGCTCAGGGAAAAAAAATCCTCAGTACCTCAACTGATGATACCCGTACTCCAGGGAGGAAGAGTTGTTGCCAGCAAAATAGCAAGTACAGCCATGGTCGGGTGGGGCCAGCTTCTCAAGCCTTGCCCACCTGACATCAGTGTTATGATGCACTTCTTTTTGCATGCTTGCCTTGCACTGGGGCTGGCCACAAAGCCTGGCCAGAGTGGTTGCACATCAGGCATGCCCCACTGCCCTGCACTGTTGTACATTCATAAATTTGTGGTCATAGTTAATCCCGTAACTTCATGTCTGTCTCTAGATTTTTGGTTATGAACCTTACTTACCCCATGTACAACATGCCCTATATTCCACCCTCTTCAACTGTGAAAATTTCTGTGTTTTCATTTTTTAAAAAAACTGGATAGCATCAAAGGGATGAATTGAGCCTCTATCCAACTCAAGACAATCTCCTTAACAACATATTTGTACCCTACAGACTTCTTTGCTTCCAGAGATCCCACTTCAAAAACTGAACCATGTTTGTGTCAGTAGCCACAAAAGCCACAAAAGGCACCAAAGGCAAAGATGACAGACTGGCAGACAATGACATGAAAGATCTCCTTTGCCAATTATGGACAGAGCTTTAAGAAGACTGGTCAGTTGCACTGAAGCCATTTGATGGAAAACTGACACTGCTGTCAGTGAAACTGACCAACTTGGAACCTACAGCAAATGAAGCCATGGAAGCCATGATAAGAAAATCCTAAAGCTTGCCACCCTCACCCAGGAATTCCAGGTAGAGGACCTGGAAAACAAAACTCACAGACTGAATCTGCACATAAGACATCTGGAAGAATGAGAAGAGGGGAACCTGATCATGTTCCTAATTACATGGTGCTACCAGAGATACCTGTTGCATCTAACAACCCATGACATAGAAGGGGTTCGGATTCTTGAGCCAACTAAGGGGAAAGATACTCCTGAAATCCCCAAGTCCTATGGCCCTGAACAACCTCAGATCTCTGGAAGACAAAGGTGTCACAGTTGTAATATTCCAGCACTTGCCACCTGCAGACAGAGGGTGCTCCAGCCATGTATTGACAGCCTGCATGGTTTTGCTTTCCCATGAAAGCAAAACCCTGGTGGCGTAGGATGAATCAGAGACAGTAGCCATCTGCGAGGCACTTGAGGTTGTGGTACCATAACTAGCTGAGTTAGATGAAAGTGATGTTACTGACCCCCTCGACCTGTGCCAGTTCAATCCCACCTGGAACAAGGTGACCTAGAAGATTGCTCCTTCTCCAGGAACATGAGGTGACAACCAGCCATTTTCACCAGAAGAGACAAAATAATAATTATTGGAATATAGGGAGCGAGGCCATAGAAGTTGTTTAACAGTTGTAATTGAAATATAGCCACCACATCTATAGTTATCATCCCGAGGGGAAAAAGAAAAAAGTATTCCACCATATAAAATAGTTATCAGGTGGGGGTCGTTCTAACCTTTACAAAATCAGAATGGTTTAACCAATCTTTTTGAAATTGACAGGTGCCAGAACGAGTGGTGGTTTTACATACCATGACAATTTTAGGAACATTGGTGACAGATTGAGGGAGAAAGAGCAGTTTAAATCCAAAAATAAAAGACTTTGAGACATGGATTGGTGACTTTCTTGGTGCACTATTTCTGAAAAAAAATATAGGCTACTCACTTAAACACTGATGGCTTTCTATTCCTCTTCTATTATAGTGAAATGCCATTTCTTTTTTCAAAATAAAGTTTCCATTAAAAAACAAAGCTGTTTAACATGGATTGAGAGTCTTTGGAACTCTCCTAATTATGCGCAGCAGCAGATGGTGTCTCTACAGATGGTATCTCTGCCTCACAGCTGATAACACTGTAGGGGGAACTGCAGTGTTTGGAGGGAGGGAGGGAGGGAGGGAGATGTTGCCACTGCTTCCCTCACCCTGCCAGGCTGGCATCCCTGGGCAGGTAGGCCTGGGCAGGAGGGCCTCTGCCGCTGAGTCCTTCACCCCAGTAAAAGCAGGCCCTTAATTTCCCCAGCCACCTCCACCTCTGTGGCCACACAGATAGGATTCATTGTTACCCCCAACTTTACGTCTCCCTTCCCCATAGGATTCAATTTAAAGCCCTCCTGATGAAGTTCTTCATGCTGTGGCCAAACACATTCTTCCCAGCCTTTGTGAGGTGCAACCTGTCCCTTGCCAACAGTCCATCTTCCAGGAAGTATAGCCCGTGGTCCCAGAATCCAAATCTCTCGTGTCGGCACCACCTTCGTAGCCAGTCATTCGCCCGGAGTATTGTTCTTTCCCCTTTCTATCCCTTTTCTAACTACTGGAAGGATGGATGAGCAAACTATCTGGGCCCCAAAGTTCTTGAGTTCATAGAATAGTAGTACAATAGTAGGGTTGGAAGGGGCCTACAAGGCCATCAAGTCCAACCCCCTGCTCAATGCAGGCCCTACAAAGGGAACAGTGGCTAGGTTTCCTTTGGACTAAGCATTCACATTGCAGTGTTTTAACCAGAGTGAACATCTTGTCAGTGCAGTCACAGCAATGGAACATGCCGTGTAAATCGTGGAATCCTGTTGGCATGTGAGATAAAGGTTTAAGTCTTATATAGTTTTAATGAACTCCTAAGTAGGGTGAAACTATCCAACCCCTTATTGTTAATAATACCCTCTACCCAAAGGAAGTTAAGTCCTAGAGAGAGAGAAAGGATGCTGTGGAGGAAGCCCTAAGCACCAAGACAGTGGCCTCATGAGCCTTAACACTGCTTCAATGTGCTTTTCACTAGATTCTTAAGCAGGGCATCCCCATCCTTAAGATTCATGGCTCCCGAGAGTAAGGCTGCCACAGGAATATCAACGAAGTGCACCTTAAGTTCTTCCAAAACTGGTCCCCGGTCCCCCAGGGACCAGTTCTTCCCATTTCCTGGCTTTATGGAGCTTGAGACAACATGAGATAGCCTTCTCTCTGGTCTTAAACCAGCAGATATTTTGATAATTGCATATACATATAATTCAGTCAATCAACCAACCAATCAGAATTTATTAGTTATTTGACCATAGTACATAGTATCCACTGATAATTAATACCATATTGGATTAGGCATAGTGGAGGTCTCTGCAGAATAAATACACTTGTAAGGCAGCTAGAGTTCCCCAGCCCCTTGATTTATATTACAGAGAAGGCAAAAGCTCACACAGGAGACACTAAAGTGACGCATGACACTACGTTTGCATTAGCAACGAAGATGTAAATGGTGTCCTTTGTACTGATATTAACAGTCGAAAAAGATGTGAAATACAATCCACAGCCAGATCAAAAAACTATCTAGTCAATTCCGACATGCCAGAGTTTATAGCGCTTCTCCAACAGGCAAGTCTATTGCATGTTTGTTTAAAATCATGGTCGTAGCCTAATTCCACAGGCAGACTATAGCATGATATTATGGGAAATCACATCTTTCTTTTTCAGAAAATCTACCAGTATTAACCAAAGGAGTCTGACTCTGCCGTGAGCTGGAACCAAGTCTGGCCTCGCGGGCGGCCAGCCCAGTTATCTGCTCACGTGGATAACGCTACTGGGTGCAGTCCCTCAAAATGCTCCAAATGTGCCAGTTCAGACTACAAATATATATTAGTTTTATATGTTAAACCGTCATGACTTCACCCAAAGGATAACAGGGACTGTTTGGTGATAATGTGGAGAATTCTCCCTTCTCCTACCCATTGCTTTGAAAGGAGATAGCAGGATGATATTAACTAAGAGGCAGTCAAGGCCCCTTCGGTGAAAAAACAATATTTCTTATTATAAGATACAATCTGCAAGCAACCATGGACTATAAAGGTTTGGCTTAACAAGCACAATCATCAGCTTTCTTTTGTGCCTTGGACAATAAATGCACACAATTATTAAGTTTTTATTTTCATATTCCAGTAAAAATCAGAATTTAACATTATTTCCACTGGAAGTATTTATCCCAAGTATTTATCCAAAATACTTATTGGCATCCCACCAGCCACTATGTAATATCTAAAGCAAGAAATTATCTTCCTTTTAGGAAGGTGCAGTCCGTAGGACTGCACCCTCACTGCTCAGAAGCCTTTAAACTCAGGGGCTTGGGAGATTCCTATGCCCTGCCAGACTGAAGCCAGCAGTGTTGGAGGAATGGCAGAGGCAATTTTCACCTCCCCACCCTCTGATCTGTATTTTCGCTAGATGGGCTTTTCAGCCATTCTAGCGAGAGCACTTTGGAGGGAGCACGAAGGAGGCTGGGGAGGCTCAGCATAACTCTCCGCCCACCAGAACTCTCCCTTTCGTCCTCCTCCGAGGTTGATTTCCCGACCTCGGAGAAACAGTTATTTCCATGCCAGCTGCCCCTGACTCCCCCTTCTGAGGTTGGAGCATTTTCTCTGACTTCGGAGGGGTTTCCCGAGCCATCTTATGGTCACTGGGATGCTCCCCCAGGGACCATAGGATTACACTCTCCGAGATAAAAGTTCAAAGGAAAGAATACACACACAATAGACCATTCTAAATGTTGAGTTGGAGGTATAAGTCACGGAAGATTGACTTACATGCAAAAATGCTTTCCTGGCCTAGTAACATGAGGTACTGCATTCTTAAATAAGTTCTCAAAAAGAAACAAATCTAATTCAACATTTGAAAAAAAGAAAGGCTTGTCACAAAAGGAGCAGTCCTATCGAGATAGATGTCAGCCTCTGAACACAGAGGCTGGTACCTACCCGACGCAGATCCATGCCCTGTCCGCCCCGCAGTCTTGGCTAGAGGCGCGATTTCACGCGTCTAGCTAGGGCTTTGGAGAGGGGGCAGGAATGGGCACGGAGACCCCATAGGAAATGACATAAAGAGGTCCTCCCATTCCCGCCACTCAGAACAGCCCCTTTTCAACCTCTCCACGCTCCATTTGATGAGCAGGAAGAGGCAGTCACCATGGTTCTCCCTGCGCAGGCTACGAGGGGGGAGGGGGTATAGAATCATAGAATGGTAGGGTTGGAAGGGGCCATCGAGTCCAACCACCTGCTCAGTGCAGGAATCCAAGTCAGAGCATCCCTGACAGATGGCTGTCCAGCCTCGTCTTGAAGGCCTCCAGTGTGGGAGAGCCCACCACCTCCCCAGGTAATTGGTTCCATTGTCGTATTGCTCTTATAGTCAGGAGGTTTTTCCTGATGTTCAGCCAGAATCTGGCTTCCTTTAACTTGAGCCCATTATTCCGTGTCCTGCGCTCTGGGGTGATCGAGAAGAGATCCTGGCCTTCTTCTCTGTGACAACCTTTCAAGTACTTGAAGAGCACTATCATCTCTCCCCTCAGTCTTCTCTTCTCAAGGCTAAACATGCCCAGTTCTTTCCGTCTCTCTTCATAGGGCTTTGTTTCCAGTCCCCTGATCATCTTTGCTGCCCTCCTCTGAACCCTCTCCAGTTTGTCTGCATCCTTCTTAAAGTGTGGTGCCCAGAACTGGACACAGTACTTCAGATGAGGCCTAACCAGTGCTGAGTAGAGGCGAACTAGTACTTCCCAGGGTTTGGAAGCTATACTTCTATTGCAGCCCAAAAGAGCATTGGCCTTTTTTGCAGCCACTTCACATTGTTGGCTCATATTCAGCTTGTGATCAACAACAATTCCAAGATCCTTCTCGCTTGTAGTGTGGTTGAGCCACATATCCCCCATCTTGTAACTGTGCCTTTGGTTTCTTTTTCCTAAGTGCAGAACTTGGCATTGATCCCTATTAAATGTCATTCTGTTGTTTTCTGCCCAGCGCGCCAGTCTATCCAGATCACTTTGAATTTTGTTTCTGTCTTCCAAAGTATTAGCTATCCCGCCCAATTTGGTGTCATCTGTAAATTTGATCAGCATTCCCTGCACCTCCTCCTCCAAGTCATTAATAAAAATGTTGAAGAGCACTGGGCCCAGGACTGAGCCCTGCGGTACCCCACTCGTTACCTCTCCCCAGTTTGAGAAGGTCCCATTGATAAGCACTCCTTGAGTCCGATTCTGTAGCCAACTGTGGATCCACCGGATCATTGTTTCATCTAGCCCACTTTGAGCTAGTTTGCTCAACAGGATATCATGGGGCACTTTGTTGAAAGCTTTGCTGAAGTCGAGGTATATGATGTCTGCAGCATTCCCACGGTCTACAAGGGAGGTTAACTTGATCAAAAAATGGGATCGGATTTGTCTGGCAGGACTTGTTTTTGACAAATCCATGTTGGCTTCGAATAATCACAGCATTGTTGTCAAAGTGCTTCCAGATGGATTCCTTTATCATCTGCTCCAGAATTTTCCCAGGGATTGATGTCAGACTGACTGGTCTGTAGTTCCCAGGTTCCTCCTTTTTACCCTTTTTGAAGATAGGGACAACGTTAGCCCTACTCCAATCATCTGGCACTTCCCCCATCCTCCATGATTTCTCAAAGAGAATAGACAGCGGTTCTGAGAGTTCTTCTGCCAGTTCCTTTATTACTCTAGGATGCAGGGTGGGGGCACGGTTTCCAGGCTCTGAGCTCGGGGTGCTGTCTACAAGCTTGGAGCCAATAAACTGAAAAATCCTATGGTCCTCTAGGCAGTGTCTAGTGGCCATAAGATTGCTCTCTAAATGAAACATAGAATTACAAATCCTTATATTGATCTTCAAACTAGCATGGCAATTCAGAGACTTTCCAGTCACCTCTTCAATTTCTACAAGGCATTATCAAGAAGAGGAGACAAAATGACAGGATCCCACTTTGAATGTTGCCTTATTCACACTGCCAATGAATGTCTACTTCTCACACGTGCTACTGGAGGATATAATCCTACAATAAATCTTTTTATTACATAGAGAGCAGCAGAGCAACAAACAAGGACAGAGACCACAAACACTGCTGAAAAATAAGAATGCAGCATAGCAAGACATCTTTTCTTACGGGAATAGTTATATCAGTGGAACTAGCATCCTATTTGAGGCAAATCGGTGGCATATCTCCATTAATGTGATTCTAGCAGCAGGAATTTTTCGCCCCAGTGATGCTCAGCTGCTCTGGGGCAGGACTTAATACCAGAGCTTTCTTTCCTAAAAAGCCTTTCTCTCAGGATTCTCAGCATTGACAGCAATAACGCCATTATATTTTCTTTATTCTCTTCACGAATACCTCCATGTCAACATTTATTTCTAAGTAAACAAGCACACAATAACTACGACTTTCTGCACTATACCCCACAGATTATTTGTCAGGGAGATTTCCCAGGTGTTCACGCTAATTGAGGGGAATATGTTTGCTTGAGGATTTCTTTAAAAACCATTTTTGACCTGCTGAATCCAAATCTGTCTGTACCTAAAACCAAGGAGAGCAGCCAAAATGACTGACACGAGCTCCTTACCAGCATAAACTTGCTCTTGCAGCCACACTCTTTAGCTAATTTTGACAACATTTTGAGGGCAAGCTAATATTAGGCAGACCATCCCAAAGCTTTTTAGACACCTAAGCTGAAAAATTACAAAGTGGTAGCCATCAGACAACAATACAAAATCTGGACAAAATATATAATGAACTGTGCTAGTCATAAAGCATTAAATTATGCATAGTTTGGTGTATAGATCAGCCTTTTGTGATATCGTGATGCTGAGTAAATTGAAATTTAAAAGCAATATGGTTACCAAAATCACTACATCTCAATTAAAGCTGAAATATATGCATAATTTTGTGATCAGAACAACCATGAAAGGTTTAAAACCACAGAAAGAACATTCCATAATACTTTAAAATAACTATTTATGACTTCCAGTTATTCTTATATCACCACGTTAAATATTTTTATTGAGGATATACTGGAGGCAAAATAATAGGATACCCACTTTACAGAATTCATACAGCTGGTTTGTTTCCATGTTTTGATAGAATCTAAATTGGCAAAAGGAAAAATGGGGGGGGGGGTATGTTAGTGCACAAAATATAAATGCAAACAAATGAATGCTGTACTTCAAGGGAAAATCTTTAAACTGCTGTATCTCATATGAACATTATAAAATGTGGCTTTCCTGTAGCTCTCATGACACAGACTCATTGTGCAAGATTTCATGAATGAGTTTATTATGAGTAAAATGAGTAAAAAGAGCAAGTTTGTGCTGATAAGGACTTGGTGTCAGCTAAGTTAGCTGCCACTCTTGGTTTTAGGGTCAAAGCTAAAGCACAGATAGATTTGTATTCAGCAGGTTGAAATTTAAAAAACAAAACAAAACACTGAAGGAAAATGTTCCCCACTATGGCCTGAAACTTGGGAAATCTCCCCAACTATATCCTTTTATTCTCAGATATTAGCACAGGATGAGAAACAACAGGAGGCTTTGGTGTGTCATGTCTGTTATTCACATGCCAGTTTGTTATCAAAGCTGGAGAGTCCAATGGCAAAGGCCTGAAGAGCACATAGGGGGTAGTTAAAGTCCAAGGTGAACACATCCTCTGCTACACGGCCAAACTGCATCACAATGTAGTCAGCTAGAGAGAGAGAGAGAGAGAGACAGAGAGAGAGACAGTCATAATCTTGCTGAATCATATGGAGACAGTATTGAGTGGGAACATCCAAACTTGGAACCATCCAATTTATCTCTGTTTTGCTTTGTATACACTTTAGTTGGGATAATAATTCTGTGGTTATTCCTCCTTTCCCCCCACCCCGCCACAATTTTCCAATCTGCATACACTCTGCCTTTAGGCAGAAATTCTCTATCACTATCTTCCCCATTTTCATTCCCATGCTTTTCAAATCCTGAAGGACCCTCAGTGGTTGTCCACCTCTTCTTGTCCATAAGTTCAGGACAGTCAAACATAAGACCTAGGGAAACAGAAGTGGATGAACTATCAAGGTCTAGATAGCTAATACTCATTGAAGGGCAAAGGTGCTGATCCACCAATGACTGATACCATATGCTTGTAGTGCAATACCCAGTACTGTACTCTTCCTTCACCTCATGATGACCTTACAGGCTGACCACCATCTCTGTGAGATCTGGAGAGAAAGAGAGGGAGTAATCATCCCTCATTGGACCATTACAGAAAGCCAACTCTATGCAGCATGGTTGGCCTGGCTCATCCCATCATCTTGTAACAAGGTGGGCGCTAGCCTGAGGGCACATTGAAAGCTGTGATCCCCTCAGCCTTATTTCTGTTAACCCATGCACTTAGCCACAGATCATCTTCTCCTTTTTGTTTTTCAGTTAAAAGGATTAATCCTGAGCTCGGGATAGTACAAAGGTTACTGCCACCTGCCCACACATAACCCATGGGTGAAGCCCAAGCACTGCTACAGTCACTCTATAACATGCAACATCAGTATCTCTCCATTGTATTAAAATTTAGCAATATGGAGAGTGAAATTCGCCAACATTATACAACTAGGGGAGTTTGAATGGATTATTGTAATGGTGGCTTGTGTCCAGTGGAGTGGGAGACCTGGATGAAAGGGATGGTTAAGTTGGGCCAAGGTCTTATGTTTTGGATGCAAGGATTTTAGAAGGGAAAAAAAGCATATCAGAGGAAGGCTTAGATAAAGGAGGGGGCTCTGGTGTGGGAATCTGGCAATTCAGAGTGGCTGTAGTGCTGGTAAAAGTATTTAGGAAATCAACATGTAATGAGTGGTTTATTGGGACATTGGCAGTGTTTTTTTTTTAGAAGTTAACCACTGGTCCTGACTCCTCCCAATCAAATCCTGAAGTGTTTGGTGAAAGATTCTGCGTGTACTCTCCATCTCACCCTTGGCACCTCACCCTTGGTATGGGGAGTTTGGCCCTCCAACCCTCCTTAGCTCTTACGGTCATTTTCATGGACGATCTGGAAGTTCTTTACCGAGGCCTGGGTGACTCTCCCCTGGAAGTTCAAGACATATGACTGGGTATCGTCATTCCATACTGGAGCTTTGTTGTGCAACTCAATCAGGTTCTCCATGTTTTTATTTTGCCATTTTGACAGCAAACTCTCATGTTCCTGAGGAAGAGAGTAAGAAGGAAAAAGCATATATGGGTTTCCCTTACTGCTCTTTCCCTTCTGCTTGGTGTGTAAAACTACCAATAATTCTTCAACATTCCTGCTTTTTTTAATTCCTATGTTGAACAGAACAAGTCCAAGTTAGCAAAAATCCAGCAAGAAAACATACTTACCCATAATGAAATGGGCTGGATGTTCTGATATTTCTTATTCCAATATAGAACAAATACGAATGTTGTCTTATCCTTCTCTAATTCTCACATAATTAGATAAATTTCATAATGGCAGTAATTTTCCACATTTTATAAACAGCCAGAAATAGTTGAGGATTAGTTATTTTTCAAATTAACTACTCATAATAAATGTATACATTCAGGTCAAGTTTTCTACTTTGCCTTTCAAGTTATTGAAGAGACATTCAGTATTACATAGCCATTATTCTGTATTACATAGCCATTATTCTGTATTGCATTATTCTTATTACATAGCCTGTAATATGTAAAATGAATACTAACTTGGTCACCCGTGTACAGTTTTGAGGCTCCTGCTCTTTTCTGTGGGACCGCTTTTCCAGCCCAATGCCTTCCTATGGCCATTCAGAAAGATACCCGAATATTATGGTCATGCGCAAGGAGGAGCCATTCTCATGGAGCATGCATCGAAGAGCGACTCTTTGTATGTTCTGGGTGCTAACACTTATTACCCATGAGCAGTCTGGGGGCTCCTGCTGTTTCCTGAGGGGCTGCTCCTCAGTATAATTGCCATGTAGAAGGAAGGACCATTCCAATGGGGCATGCATCAAACTGGGACTCTTGGGGTGTTTGGTAGTACACCCTTTGTCACCTGTGAGCATTTTTAGAGCTCCTGTTCTTTTCTGGGGAGCCATTTGTGTCAGTGCAATGTATTTTATGGCCATTCTGAAGGACACCTCAGTATAATGGCCATGCGGAAGGAAGGGCTATTCCTCCGGAGCATGTATCAAACTGGGACTCTTCGAGTGTTCGGTGGTACTCCTTTTGTCACCTGGGAACATTTTGAAGGCTCCTGCTCTTTTCTGGGGAACTGCTTATGTCAGTCCAATGCATTCCTATGGCCATTCTGAAGGACACCTAAATACTGAGGCCATGTAGAAGGAGGAGATATTCCTATGGAGTATTCATGTAATTGCAGCTCTGGGGATGTTTAGGGGTACGACGTTTATCACCTGTGAGCATTTTGGGGCTGCTGCTGTTTAATGTGTAGCTGCTTGTCTCGGTCCAATGCTTTCCTATGGCCTTTTGGAAGTAAAGGCCATTTGTAAAGGGAAGTTGTTGGGGTGTGTTGGGGAGATCTGAAAGCAAAGAAATAATCCTTGACAGATATTGGAACCCCCTCCCGCACCAACAGCATGTGTCTAGGCCATTTGAAAATGGTGCTTTTAGATCTTTATGAAACACTGCAATCACCTTTTGTTCATTGCATTCTTATTTCTTTGTTTATTTGGAGATGATCCCTAGAAACAGCTGTGTTACAGGTCATTGGAGTTGTTCCCTAAAACCACTCTTATTAGTAAGTGTTGTGATTTGTAGTTGTTTTCTATGAAAATCAATGTTCATCTCTTGCAGATATTTTGATTTGAAGATGATCCCATGATTCCTCCAATGATTCCCTATGGCATTTGGAATGAAGTGTTGCTGATGGTGGGAAACTGGCCAATACCTCTCCCTCAGTCCAGCTGTTCTTTTCACCTCCCTTCACTCTTTTTCCTTCCTCACACTCATCCAGCCAGGCTGTCTGCTTCCTTCCTTCCTTCCTTCCTTCCTTCCTTCCTTCTCTTTTCTCTTCTCTTCTCTTCTCTTCTCTTCTCCTCTCTTCCTTTCTTTCCTTTGCATACTACAGCCTTGCTTCCTAACTAACACCTGCTACCATGCCTGCCTATGCACTGCACATGCCAGGAGTTGCTGCTGCTCCTGGGGCAGGTAAGTGAGGAGACGCTGTACAGGCTGAATTGCTGAGGCCCTCCAGAAGGTGGGTTGAGGCCCCTCCAGCCCACCGTTTGAGATTACTGTTGTTTATTTCCCTCTCTCTCCTGGTGTCTGAAATATGTCAAATATCTCCATGCCAGCTATTCTATTGATGGGCGAAATCATGATTTTATTCATTAGCAAATCAAGATGATTTACCCCATTAGTATATCTCGCATGGAGTGATGGGTATTACCTAGCAAAGAATGGGGATTACTTGATGAAGAATAACTGTATCATAGTAGTTTGTAAGCCTTGCTTTCAAGTGAAGTCAATTGAATCCCACTGAACTCCACTGACTTCTGAGTAGAGATACATAAGATTATACCATAAATTTCCCCTTTTGGCAACTTAGATTATGTAAAAAAAAAACTGGTGGTCTGGTAATACTACACACACTCTTACGAGGTTTCAAAATTCCCCTTTTATCAGTCAGTAAACTAAGGGCAAGAACTGCAACACAGAAAAAGAAAAATGACCACTGGTAGAATGAGCAAGCTGCAGAAGTGGAAGACACTTAGATGGGGTGGTGGGTGGTCGGAGGAAGCTGCTGTATCTGTATGTGTGTGTGTGTGTGTGTTTGTGAAGCAGTGCTGCATATCTTTTCCATTTGTTTGCGCATGACTTGCTGCTGCATGTGTGTTGGGACATGTGTGTTGCACATATCTGTGTTTGTTTGAGTGTGTGTGTGTGTGTGTGTGTGAGAGAGAGAGAGGGGGGGGGGAGAGACAGTGACAGAGAGAAACTTCCACAATGTCACTTGATTTCATGTTCCTGGCTTGGCTCACTTCATTTAGTGTTCCGTTCTGAATCTCTTTTGAAATCTTTGTCATGGCTCACCTTACAGGGTTGATGTAAAGATTATTGAAACTATATATCTAAATGATTTCAACATCTTAAACCTAATTCTAAATCCTCCAGTGAGTTGACTCATGCCTGTTTGTTGCTTACATCAGTAGCTGATGTATCATACATTTCTTTCAAATTTTGGTGAAAATGACTGATGTACCTTATTTGGGTTTGTCGAGGAGATGGTCCTTTCAGTGAAGTTCTGAGCAGCTGTTCAAAAGTAATTAAGGTTTTTCTGCCCCATGAAAATCTACGGCAGCAACTGCTGGGCATACTCAGATTCACTCTGAAGCAAGAATTCTGTCACTAGCTCCAAGGTTTTCAGAGGGATTCTGTTATAGAGGGCTTCCATGCTCAATGCCTACAGTTATGGAACATGTCCAGGCAATGTGAGATTACATGGGACCCTGTCATGTGGGGACAGGGAGGCTTCAATCCTTCCCCTCTCCTCCTGCCCCGTGGTCCCAATCTGGATCAGGCTCCTCATGATTCCAGTTTACATTCCCCAAGTGGCATCCACTTGTGATATGAACTGCAGGTATAGGGCACAGGGCTAATGTCACCTACCTACAACTCTAGGGTCCTGATCAATCTTTGAGAACAAAAAATGGGGGGGGGGCTTAGTTACATCTTCAAGGTAACATGAAGTTTGACCATCAGATAATTTGGGAGGGGTGGGGTTGGAATGCACAGGTGGGGGGGAGCAGAAGGATCAGGGTCTCACACCACCTTTCTGAAATGTAGCACAAGGGCCCCAACCCTTGCTCTTACTTTCTGGTTGGCGGGAAAAGGACATGCAAGGATCATGTCTCACACTAGAGGTATATTCACACATTACACTGTATGCTCAGTAAGATGGCTGTGAGAATCTAAACCTATTCAGTAATTCTCATCATGTATAAACTGTGAAGAAGGAAAGCAGGGATGAGCTCGCCAGCTCCAGGTCCTCCCTTACCATTCACATTGCTTCTACAAGTGGATGGCTATTGTCTGCAGAGGACAGCCTCTTCTATCCATGGGAGTTCTCCCCAAGATTTTAGAATCCTGATTCTTGAAATGAAATCATGATTGCCACTAGTTAAGTAATCCCATATAGGTAAACTTGCAATAAAGCAGATTCAAATACATTGGGAGGGTAGGATTGCCAACACTGTAATTATAAATTTCCTTTTTAAAAACCAGAGAAATTCAATGGTCAAAAAACCTGCCAGTTTAACACCAGAGTTAAGGCTATCTCATGTTTGCTCAAGCTCCACAAAGCCAGGAAATGGGAAGCTAAGGCTAATGCCTTAATGGATGTACCCTGTGACCTGTGATGTTGTGCAATGTCACGAATTGTGCTTGCTTACAACGTATCCGCCATGCACCACACTTTTCCTTGATTAGCAAAGATGCCCCACATTGTCTTGGTTCTGTATTGCTCAGATGCTTCATAAGGCAATAGAGGACCAGGACAACATGGGGCTGGTCCCAGGTGTTCCATCCTCCCTGTCAAGAAAGCTCCCTTCTGAGCTGCCTGTAAAAACTACATTTTCTGAAGCTGGGTCTGCATGCATTCATTAAGCCACCTGCATGTGTGATTTCATGTTGTTTTAGCCTCCAGATCATCAAGGCCAGCGCTGAACTCTTGCCAAAATTTGACTGATTTCAGCTGGGCTGTGGTGAGAGTTTTTCTCTCTCTCTCTCTCTCTCACACACACACACACACACACACACACACGCCTCCCCTCCTGAAAGCTAAGGAAGTTATTCAGTCCGCCAGTGAGTGGCTAAGGAGGCTTGTCACTATTCAGCCAGCTAGCAACTGGCTCAGGAGGTTACCTCTGAAGAAACTGTCCAGCCACCTAGGGATTGGCTATGGAAGCTCTCCTCACATCTATCAAGGGCCTTTGGTCTTCATTTTTACATTTGTTTACCTGTGCCAAGTTGCCTCCAGGCTTGTGGAGTTCTTGGATCCTGGATTGGGCCCTGTCCTATTGGAAGACCGTTACTTAGGTAAAGTATAGGATAGACTTAGGTATTCCTTTGCTATTTTTGCCTGCAGCATTGTTCCAAAGGGTTTCTCATTATTCCAAAGGGTTTCTCTGGTTTTCTCTGATCTTTGTATACATTTCTCCCTTCCTTATTATAAATAAAATTCACACCTATTTCAAGTTTGTGCATGCTTTATTCTGGTTAAGCCTCAGTACTAAATTCAGAGCCTTCTGTTTGGTCTTGCTACTGTTTAGAGTTTTAGGGCTTCTCCACATGAGAATTTATCCTGTGATTAAGATTGGTTACTCACGGAAGTTTGCGGGTCCTTTACATGATGTTGTCAACCTCCAGTGCCTCTCCCGTCATTTCTGACCATTTCACGGCTTAATTTGAAACAGAAATAATGAGCTAATAAAAAGAAGTGGTTTGAATCAGTTTGAATTTGTCTGTGTAAAAATGAAGTGGTGCTATAACAACAGTGCCAACTAGTGGCTGTATAATGAAAAACAGATAAAGGGGGGGAAAGGGGAGAAAGGGAAGCATATGTAAAGGGCCGATCTTAATCCTACAAAGAATCCAGAAGCAGAAGCCCCAGTAAAATTGCGGGATGAAAAGCCTTAGGCTTGGGGTTTGAAATAGAGGGTGTAGGCATGAACTTTTATTTCTGTGCCCCAAGGGGTTGTAGTGGTGAAAGTGCTGGACTAGGAGCTGGGAGATCCAGGTTCTAGTCCCCACTTGGCCATGGAAACTCATTGGGTGTCAGGGGTGTTTCTGAGCGCAGGGAGTGGGATAGCAGTTCAGATTCTGAAGGAGAACCATCATTCATGGGGAAGGTGTTTTCCCAGGCTAGTCCAGATATGAGTAGGCCTGCTTCTCAGGTTACAAACATCCAGATGGCTGAGCTTGAGGGTCCTTCCTCACCACCCCCATGATAGGCAGCGAACAGGAGGATGACATAATAGATGACAGGCGCAGGCGCAGAGCAAAGAGAGAGAAGGCAGGGGTGGAACCTAGACGGTCTACCCAACTGGCGTTGTATGAAAAGCTGTGCTTAGAGTCCTCACAACAAGAGAGGGACCTCCCCTACTTAAGTTAGGCTAGCGAGACCGCCTCCCTTTTCAAACGGTGGGCAACTCTCGTAAATTCCATTTGAATCCCCCAAACGCATTCCTTGTAGACAGAGAGTCTCTGAGAATTTGCATCTGTATGACCCTTTGAAGTAATGGATTAAAAGCTGTAGACTGAAGCCCCTCATCTGTGTATGTTTGGGCGTGAAGTGAAGTGGGGGCTAAGGGAATCCTGACAGCTTGCCCGCCGTCCTCTTTTTTTCCTCTGTCCTCTCTTCATCCGTCTCTTTCATTGACCGCGCTCTCAGGCAGCACCACGGAACAGGCTTTCAACACATTGACGCAGGAGAACCAGGCTCTTCGTGATCAGGTCAATCATTGGGCACTGTTCAAGACTTACAATCGACCGCTCCACCCCCACTCCCTCCCCGTCGGAAATGCCCAGTAGCACTGCCGGAGAAATCTGCTGGAGAGAAAGGACTGTTTCAAATTTTCCGTGCCCAGTCAGAACTGTGTATGCACCTCCGGCCAGAGGATTTCCAGACACACCAGATTCATTTGGGGTTTATCATTAATCCGCTTTCAGGCTAAATGGGCTTCAGCGCGTCTCCTCGCTAATGACCCCCTGCTGGCGAACTACCAGGGTTTCATGAATGCGATGGGGGGGGATGGTGACCTCCTTCATGCGGAGACGGCGACCCGGGATATCCACCACCTCAAGCAAGGTAAGGACTGTTTCAGGTTATGCTACCAGTTTTCACTTGCTGATGCAGGATTTACAGTGGAAAGATGCAGCTATGGTGGCCCAATTTTTGGACAGCTTGAATGACGAGATCTTAGAAGAGAGCTGAGCACATCCAGTTGTGCCGGCACATCGACAGTTGGCTGGAAGGGCACCGACAAGCCAAGAAGAGCTCTGCTAGCCAGGATTTCCCTCCTCCCATTCCCCCACCTCCCTCTTCAAACAGCAGGCAACTCTTGTAAATTCCATTTGAAACCCCTGAAGGCATTCCTTGTAGACAGAGAGTCTCTGAGAATTTGCATCTGTATGACCCTGTGAAGTAATGGATTAAAAGCTGTAGACTGAAGCCCCTCATCTGTGTATGTTTGGGTGTGAAGTGAAGTGGGGGCTAAGGGAATCTTGACAGCGGGTGACTTTGGGCCAGTCACAGACTCTTAGCCCAACCTACCTCAAAGGGTTGTTGTTGTGAGAATAAAATGGAGGGGAGGAGGATAATGTAAGCTGCCTTGAGTTCCTTGAAAGAGGAAAGAAGGCGGGATATAATTGCAATAAATACATACATACATACATACATACATAAAGGGAGTTTGGGTAACCTCTTTTCTCCTTCACTCTCCCCACCTAGATTTGGGCCTTGTGGGTGCATGGAAGGTAAGTTGTAAGAAAGCATGATTTGTGACATTGCACATCATTTCTGATCATGGGGCACATCTGTTCAAGTATCAGCCTTAGCTTCCAATTTCCTGGCTTTGTGGAGCTTGAGCCAAGATGAGGTAGCTTTAACTCTGGTCTTAAAACAGCAGGTTTTTTGATCCTTGAATATATGCTACATTCACACTGATTGATTGATTGATTGATTTGATTTGATTTGAACACCACATTTCTACCAAAAATATCACTCAAGGTATCTACTACACTGGCTAGACTTTAAAGGAAATAATGGAATTTATTTATGGAGACTGACTGAAAAGTTACCTGAACAGCAGCATCACAAATGCTACTGAGAAATCCCTTCTCCAATGATCCAGCCGTATGACTCTTGATATTTGCTATGATCTTTCAAATCTGAAACCCCATTTTTTTCTGTATATTGCAAGTGTGACCCAATTCCAAACTTACATTTTGTGGCCTGATTGGAATTCGCTGATGATCTATATACATTCCTGGAATAATAACTGACATTCTCCTGGGTCCCTTGAATCCTAGCACATTGGTTTCCTTTTGAAAAAGTAGGTAGAAATGGAAAAATAAGATTAATCTTAAATATGCTGTCTTTACTGTATTAGAAAGGCCACACTTTTCCCATGGTTTCATGAAAAAGGCATATGAACTCCCAACATTCCATCTCACTCTTCCAACCCTACTATTCTATGATTCTATGACTTATTTCCCATTCTAACAGCTGTTTATTTTCTCCCATAAAAGAGAAAATGCTGCCCCTGGAGATGCTGACTGACAGCAAAGTTTTCCATCCTCCTGTGACACTGGGTAGTCTGGTAGGTGTTGCAATGTGTCACTCCTGTCAATTATATATACTTCACTCGACTCAACACAGTATGCCCCCACATACACAACAGTCGTCATAATATCTGAGCCCTCACAATGTGCATGCATGTATGAAAACACACACACCATCATAACGGGGGCGGAGTTTGCTCGTTACAAATAAAAGAGAAGAACTGTATTACATTAACACAGAATTGGCCCATTTTATTCTTGTACTCATTAGGAAGTTCAGAACAAAAGCTCAAAAGCAAGCAAGTTCTCCCCCAACCCCATTTTTGCATGGACACTCTTTCCAGAAGCAATAGTAAAAACAAAGCTTCAGACTGAGGCCTTGGGACTGAACACAATGCATTGTTAAACTGTAGAATTTGCTACCACAGGATCTAGTGATGGCCACCAATTTGGATGGTTTTAAAAGGGGGTTAGACAAATTCCTGGCGGAGAAGGCTATCAGTGGCTACTAGTCCTGATAGCTATATGCTACCTCCAGCATGAGAGGCAGTATTCCTATGTACACCAGTTGCTGGGAAACATGGGTGGGAGGGTGCTGTTACACTCATGTCCTGCTTGTGGGTTTCCTGTCAATAGCTGTTTGGCCACTGTGTGAACAGAATGCTGGACTAGATGGACCTTTGGTTTGATCCAGCATGGCTCTTCTTATTTTCTTATGTTCTTAAGAAGACAACGAGCGGTTAATGGGGAAAAGTGTGCGAAAGCCCCTGATAGGAGTAACCCACCCAATGGCTGAGGTTGCTAATCATCTAAAGCAAATGAGGCATGAATGGTCTCAGACCATCCAGCCCTTAAAGACAAGGTAACTGAAGTAGGAGAAAATGTCAACCATCTCAAACACACCTAATGAAGCCCTAAATCTTGGTTTGAAATATCAAAAATTATTAGCAAGATTGATCCAGCCTAATGCGGATCTCCAGGACCGGCTAGAATCCATGAAGAACAGGAGTCGGAAGCCAAACCTTTGATTAGAGGGCTTAGGGAGACTCTGGAAGGGGAAACATGAGTGAATTCTTAACAAAACAGTTTATGCAATTGTTCCCTGAAATGGACCTAGTTAATATAGAAACTGATCGGGCATACAGGGCCCTCTATGCAAAACCCCCACCTGGAGCAAGGCCATGGGACATAATAGCATGTCTCAGGAGAGACTCACAAAAAATGGCCATCTTGGAGGCTACAAGGCATCAGGGGAAGCTGGAATAAGAAGGGGCTCAAATAAATTTTTTTCAGGACCTGTGTCCTGAAACTTTATAGAAAAGAAGGGCATTCCATCCCTATACAGAGCAACTCTGCAAAATGGGGGTTGGGTATAGGCTATCCAGTCAAGACTGGCTATCCAGTCAAGTTAATTGTCTACAAGGCAAATAGAACAAATACACCAGAAATTCTAAAGAAAGCAAACCATCTTTTAAAGGCCCTAAACCTTTAAGATTCCCTGTAGAGAATCCACCAGGAGAGCAGGATGACACAGATGAAGTAGTGACCGACCCAGACCCACAGGATGTGGAATGGGAATCATCAAGCAAAAAAAGAGGAAAGCGCAGAGAACCGGTACAAGAAGATTAAATACTAAAAGACAGAGACTGGACTAACAGTAGCATGAGAAGAACAGAGTGCTAGTGCAGTTACAGGTAGCGCACGCATGAAATCTGTGTTTGTTAACCTACAGATATATGTACAATAGAGGGAGGAGAAGTGATCCGAATGAAATTGTGCTCCTGCCCCACCCCCAACATAGATTACACCCTATGGTAGTCATGGAAACTCTAACCATGACAAGGGAGCCCTCAGAGGAGAGCACCTGGACAATAGGAAACGGGGATGATGTTTTAGTTGAGATATTGTTATTGTTAGTTCAAGGTGCGATATGTGTGGAATGCATACTGAGGCTATACAGGGATAAGAAAATTAATGCCACTATCTATTCTAAGCAAAAAGGCTATGTCTATACACCATATGCGTATGTATGTGAGTGTATGTGAGGGGAAGCATATGTTGTTTCCTCAGCCTAATGATGGCTTCCTTCACTTGCATGGACACCTCTTTGGACCTCATGTTGGGAGTTCCAGTGAACAGCTACCAAATGCAAATGTAACACGCAGAACCACCTCTAGGCCTTTTATCTGTTTGATTGGGCATGGGGTGCCCAGGAAACAGGCCACACCTGGCCATGCAGCTGCTTGTCAGCCATTTGTTCCATTACTTATGAGCCACCAACGATGGGGGGGTGTGTATGCCACTGGCTGTACTTCCTGAATGGTTAATGCCCCACTTTTGTCCAACCCCTTGAATTACAGCTGAAAGTCCTGACTTGGCTCCCATCTGGGTGTGTTTCCTTTCAACTTCAATGTGGTGGTGTACAGAGGCCAACTGCCAAAACAGTTATCCTTGTTCCAATATTTCTGGCCCTGACTGTATATATGCATATGCATATTTTGGCAATCAATTTAAAACTTAAATGGCAGAACAGAAAGTAGTTTCATTTCATGAAAAGGGTATGGGTTCACAACGAAAACGCCAGCAGGTCCAGAATATTCTTTAAAAAAGAGAGCCCAGATGTGATAATGTTGCAGGAACTCCCACCCCAAAAAGCAAGGTGCTCAATTACCCAGGAATAGGAGAAGTGTACTCCGCCCCAGTTTTTCAAAATCTCAAGAGGTACTCATTGTGCTAACAAGAAAGGTTGATAGTACATTAATAGACAAGGGTCTAGGACCCATGCGGGAGACACATTTTTATTAGAGGTACTATAGACAATGAGAACTTGACATTGAGAGCTATATATAGCCCAATGTTGGTCAATTACAATTCCTAAAAGACACACTATGTACTCTAGACCAGCTGTCCCCAACCTTTTTGGCACCAGGGACCGGTCTCGTGGAAGACCATTTTTCCACGGACCGGGGGGGGATGGTTTCGCTTGGGGACTTCTGGCTGCTGGGACACAAAGGACACCATTTGCGTCCTTATTCTTTGCAGTAATCGGATACGTAAAGATATATGTAGCCTATTACTTGAAGAGCAGGGATGCCATTTGCAACCCAGTGGCTGGAAGTCCGCCAGCGGCCGGAGCCAGCCTGGGTCAGTGAGGATTCCGGGGGGGGGGGAGGGATGGATCCGCGCGGACCCAAGGTAAGGGGGTTTCGCACACCCCTACTGCGGCCCAGTTGCTAACAGACCACGGACCAGTCCCGGTCCACGGCCCGGGGGTTGGGGACCCCTGCTATAGACAAGTTCAAAGAAGGGGGAGTAATACTTGGTTGTGATTTGAATGCAGTAATTGATGAGAGTCTGGACAGAGGTAGGAAGGAATTCATTCACAAAAACAGGAGAGACAGATCGCATGAACTTTACAGGAATTTAACTTCTCAGACACTGGGTGCACTAAATGTCCACAAGAGAAAGACTATAACTTCTATTCAAATAAACACTCCACATACTCCAGAATTGACTACATTTTAATTTCAGATATTTGTCTACCAAATAGCTTAAAGCTAGTATTGGTAACATTACAGTCTCAGATCATGCACCCATGTCTGCTAAAGTGAGATTAGGCATTCATGTAGGCTGAACCCAATTCTTCTGCTTAGGCAGGAAACAAAAGAAAAATTGGTGCAGGAACTAAGTAACTACTTCAAAGAATGTAACATGCTAGATATAGATATTACCACCCTTTCAGATGTAATGAAATCAGATTCAGATTATTTTGGTTGAAGACCAGCACATGTAAAATATAAAGTACTAAAACTACAGTATACAAGGAATTGAGGCCAAATAATCACAGAACAGTATAATAAGAATATATAAATCCCAATATAAAAACCTTGATAAAATGTTAAAATATTATTATTTTATCATCACCCTCTGACAAGCGATAGCAGTTGTACAGAAACGAGCTGCTAAATGAAATCAGTTATTTGGGGTCATTTTATCAAAGAAATTAATTACATAAGGAAAAGTAAGGAACTGAAGAGAAATCAACTATTACAGAAAATTAAATTACTAAAATCACAACATTAAAAAATGCATCATAGTGCACACTCCAGTCTAACCAAGAAAAGAAACGAATTGAAAACACTAGATTTAGGCAAAGTAGGTATGAATTTACAATACATTAATAAAAAATGTTATGAATTTGGAAATAAAAATTCAAAACATTTGGCTAATTATATCAGAAAGGAAAAAAAATCACAAAATAAAATATCAGCAGTTAAAAATGAGAAAGGGGAAAAAGAATATCACGTAGTAAAAATAAATGAAGTTTTTCAAAGACTTAAAAAAAACTTTATACCACATCTCCCCCAAACTTAAACCAAATTTAAACCACAGTATTTGCAATCCAATATATTCAAGAAATCTACTGAAGACAAAATTCTTCTAAACCAGAAAGTAATTTCTCAGAAACTCTATGAAACAATTACAAAAAATAAGAGTAACAAAGCACCAGGCATGGATGGTTTCAACAGCAATGTTTATAAAGTATTTGAAGAACTTCTATCCTCATACCGGGTGAATTTGTTTAATCATATTTTGGAAAATAATCCTATTCCAGCACCTTGGCCAACATCAAGAATAATTCTCATACCAAAACCAGATAAAAATCCAAATGATCCAGATTCCTATAGACCGATCAGACTATTGAATCAAGATGATAACATCTGTACAAGCCTCCTAGCAAATTCAACATTCTGCCCCCAGATTACATATATGAAAACCAATGGGATCACCTCCTCCCATATGTGTGTGCCCGGACCCTAAGATCATCCTCAGTGGTCCTTCTCTGTGAGCCCCTGCCAAAATAAGTGAGGTGGGTGGCTACCAAGAAGAGAGCCTTTTCTGCTGTGGCACCCCAGCTGTGGAATGAGCTTCCTAGAGAGGTTTGCCTGGCACCTACATTGTACTCCTTCCGGCACCAGGTGAAAACATTTTTATTCTCCCAGTATCATAGCATTTTAGCTTCCAAGTCTTTTAGCCTTGGTGTTTTAAATCTGTATTTTAAATCTCTGCATTGCTGCTAGGTTTTATTCTGGTTGTATTGTTATATTGTGGTTTTAATGCTTTTATATTTTATATGGTTTTATCCTGTGTTTTTTGGTTTTAATTTTTGTGAGCCGCCCAGAGAGCTTCAGCTATTGGGCAGTATAGAAATGAAATAAATAAATAAAATAATAAATAATTTGGATTTATTAAATAGGCAAATAGTTGATCCTATAAGAAGACTCCTCAATATCATTCATCATAGTACCTAATTTAAGACTAAACCATTTATAATTGCTTCTCTGGATGCTTCTAAAGCATTTGACAAATTGGAATGGCCCTTTTTACTTGAAATGTGCAAAAGTCTAGATATGGGCACAAATGTTATAAATGTACCTCAGAGACTATGAATCCAATCAGGCAATAATTCAGATTAACTGCTATGAGTCACCACCAATCAATATACAGAGAGGGAGAAAACAGGGTTGTCCTCTTTTGCCCTTACTTTTTGCTTTTTCGATAGAACCCCTAGCAAATGATATCAGAAAGGAGCCATCAATAGGGATCCAAATCAGTGGGCAACAACACAATATTAATTTATATGCTGATAATATAGCCCTAACTTTGTCAAATCACAAAGGTGAGTTACCAAGGGTACTACAAATCATAGCAGAATACAGAAAACAGGCAGGTTTGACAATCAGTTACCAAATATCAAATATTCTAAGTCTGAACATGGGAGGTGACAACAGAATGGAATTGAATAAACTGTAAACCAACACATTCTTCAAACATAAAATACCTGGGAATCCAGTTACCAGGCAAACTACAAAAGATAATTAAACTGAACTACAGTTTATTCAGACAAATATTAAGAGAATGGACAAAACCCAATTTATCATGGTAAGGGAAAATAGCAGCTATTAAAGTAACAGTTTTGTCCAAACTGTCTTATCTAGGTAGTACAGAATTGCAGGGATGACATCAGGAAGGCTAAAGCTGAGAACTAGCTGAGGTTAGCAAGGGATGCTAAAAGCAACAAAAAGGCTTTCTTCAGATATGTGCATAATAAAAGACAGAGGAAAGAAATGGTGGGTCAGCTATTAAATAAGGATGGCAAAATGATAACAAATGACAAAGAAAAGGCAGAGGTGCTCAATTCCTACTTTAGCTTAGTCTTCTCCCAAAAGAGGGTCTATGACCCCCCGGCAAAGGTGAAGAACAGGCTGAAGGGGTAGGATTGCAGCTTGAGCTCAATAGACATATGGTCAAGTAACACCTAATTACTTTGAATGAGTTAAAAGCTCCAGGGCCAGATGAGCTGCACCCTAGAGTAATAAAGGAACTGGCAGAAGAACTCTCAGAACCACTGTCTATTCTCACTGAGCAATCATGGAGGACGGGTGAAGTGCCAGATGACTGGAGGAGGGCTAATGTTGTCACTATCTTCAAAAAGGGTAAAAAGGAGGAACCTGGGAACTACAGACCAGTCAGTCTGACATCAATCTCTGGGAAAATTCTGGAGCAGATGATAAAGCGATCCATCTATAAGCACCTTGAAAACAACACAGAGATTACTCGAAGCCAACATGGATTTGTCAAGAACAAATCCTGCCAGATGGATCTGATCTCATTTTTTGATCAAGTAACCTCCCTTGCGGACCGTGGGAATGCTGTAGACATCATATACCTCGACTTCAGCAAAGCTTTCGACAAAGTGCCCCATGATCTCCTGATGAGCAAACTAGCTCAAAGTGGGCTAGATAAAACAATGATCCGGTGGATCCACAGTTGGCTACGGAATCAGACTCAAAGAGTGCTTATCAATGGGATCTTCTCAAATTGGGGAGAGGTAACAAGCGGGGTACCGCAGGGCTCAGTTCTGGGCACAATGCTCTTCAACATTTTTAATAATGACTTGGAGGAGGAGGTACAGGGAATGCTGATCAAATTTGCAGATGACTCAAAATGGGGCGGGATAGCTAATACTTTGGAAGACAGAAACAAAATTCAAAGTGATCTTGATAGACTGGAGTGCTGGGCAGAAAACAACAGAATTAAATTTGATAGGGATAAATGCCAAGTTCTGCACCTAGGAAAAAGAAACCAAATGCACAGCGGGAAGTACTAGTTCGCCTCTACTCAGCACTGGTTAGGTCTCATCTGGAGTACTGTGTCCAGTTCTGGGCACCACATTTTAAGAAGGATGCAGACAAACTGGAGAGGGTTCAGAGGAAGGCAAAAAGATGATCAGGGGACTGGAAACAAAGCCCTATGAGGACAGACTGAAAGAACTGGGCATGTTTAGCCTTGAGAAGAGAAGACTGAGGGGAGATAGGATAGCGCTCTTCAAGTACTTGAAAGGTTGTCACAGAGAGGAAGGCCAGGATCTCTTCTCGATCACCCCAGACTGCAGGACACGGAAGAATGGGCTCAAGTTACAGGAAGCCAGATTCCGGCTGAACATCAGGAAAAACGTCCTGACTGTTAGAGCAATACAACAATGGAACCAATTAGGGAGGTAGTGGGCTCTCCCACACTGGAGGCATTCAAGATGAGGCTGGACAGCCATTTGTCTGGGATGCTCTGACTTGGATTCCTACATTGAGCAGGGGGTTGGACTCAATGGTCTTGTAGGCCCCTTCCAACCCTACTATTCTATGATTCTATGATCTATTTGAAACCCTTCTGATCCACCTCTCAGATGGTTACCTGCAAAAATGGCAAATGTATTTCATTTGTTCCTTTGAAGTCTTTGTGGAAGCAGCATAAAAATCTAGGGCTCCAAGCCCTCAATGTTCCTCTCCTCCCAGAGGCAAAGTCCCATTTGGCTGCTGAAATCACTAAAAGGCAGATTCCTTATGCTGAAATCACAGGTGGCAGCTTCATAGATCATTTCTGTTCATAGCTGTTGGACTAGAACCAACTTAGAATTGAAAAATTCCATTGGAAATTGCCTTTTGGTTCTCCTTGCCACCCCACTGCTGGAAGGAGTTCCAACCACTTGTCTGCAGTAGAACAAACTCCGGGGTCCGATGGGCAAGCCTACAGAGAAACATGGGATGCCACAGTTCTGTCACTTCTCTGCCACTTTTTGCCCAGTTTCATCCAAGTCTGGCTGCTTAGGTTCACACCTCACCACAGGCTAAGATCCACTGTAATCCTTTTAAAAATGGATATATATTTCATGTACCCGCTGAGATCCGAGAGTTTCAACACACTCCAAACTTCAGCTACAGGAACGAGTCACAAAGACTCAGGGAGAAGTATCTTTAAATTTCTATCCTGTTTTCAAGAGGTTTTTGTACAAAGTATAGCCTCCTATTCTGCACCCTATTTTCTATGATGTGTATGTGTACAAATTTGATGTGAGTTTGAACTGTTTTTGGTCAGAGGCCCAGCCACTTAGTGCAGCTTTCCTTGGTCAACTAGTGCAAAGGACTGTGGCTGAAACACCTTTTGGTTGCTCCCTCAAGTTTCCTCATTAAGACTCCTTTCACTTGGTCATGTCTTCCAGAAGATCTGATCAAGGTAAATGAGGATATTATATTTGACCCAAGTTGACTATAACTGTAGGGCCCTGTGATGGCCCTACGTTAAAGGTGAGTTGGCTGAATCACATTCTGTTGTTATGGGCTTTTCCACAGGAGGCTTTTAAGCTGCACCTTTACCAAGGCTTTTGCTTTCAGATTCTTGACAGGATTAAAATAGACTCTTTTACACATGTTTTTTCCCGAGGTGTGTGTGTCTTTCTCTGCCTTTCCATTTGTGTCCTTTGCACAACCATTAGGTGGTGCTGTGGTTTAGCAGAGTTGCGCAATTGCACAGGGCTCTTATAATACCACTGAGAAAAAAACCTAGATTTTCCCAGTTGGGGAAAAAACCTGCAATAATGTTGCAAAGTAAGGGAGAGGCCCTGAAGGATGACGATGGCATGTAAAGGACCTGCAAATTACCATGAGTGAGGAAGCATGAGCGCACAATAAGAACCTTGCATAGAAAGGCTCTTTAACCAGAAATCATTTGGGTGTTTGTTTTGCTTCCTCCCCACTTTTCCCTGTTAAATAAATTCTAATTCTTTTTTTATAAGTTGCTCACTAGTTTCCCCCCATCTGTTTGCAAGGGGAAAACGGTCCTGGGCTGTGTTTCCATGACAACAGAAGGAGAAGCTAATGGAGGAGTAATGGATTTTTTTAAAAGGAATCAGCTTTGCTGCACTTTGGTCCATGCAGGGCTCCACGAGCAGGTTCTCTGCACCAGTAAAAATCGCTTCACAGAACATATTTCCTGGTGGGGGTGGGGGTTGGAGTGAACATCATCTGACTGGCAAGGGCTACTCAACCAGTAAGAGAGGCTTCCCCCCTCCCCTTTCTCCTTTCCCCTGAAAGTCCAGATGCACCTGCATTTCAGAAGCAAGCCTCACTGAGCATAATGGGAGTTACTTCTGAGTAGACACACAAATGCTTGTGCTGGGAAAGAGAGCAGTAAACACAAAGACGGAAACCAGCCCCCATTTTAACCTGCATGATCTCTATAACAAAGGGTCGACGTTTCTTCCTAAGGCAATTAACCAAACAAAGGAGAATTGGAGCCTCGAGATCGTGCTGTGCCTTGTCAGTTGAGGGGGTTCTCTCTAAGTTCTGTGGGCATTAAGAGGGCAAGCCTCATTCAGCACAATGGGAGGAAACACCCCTTGACCGGGGTCATGGCGAAAGGCACACCCTGGGCAGGGCTAGCATACCCAAGGTCAATGCAGGGGTTGGGGGACACAGCAACTATACCGGGGAGAACCCGACTTGAGGAAAAGAATTGGACTTGAAGCAATCTCAGGAAATCCGGTTTTTCCTCCAGGGTGGCTGCTGGATGGCCATGACATCTATCCTTAACGACCTCAACACACAGCATGCTCCGACTAAATTGCTGGTGGAAACACCCCCCTGGTTGCATGGCATGCTAGTTTGGGGTCAGCATCTTTCTGACTCATCCACTACTGTATGTCCCAGTGGTGCTTCCCAAGGTGGTTACCTTGGGAATCAGCACTGGGACATACAGTAGGGGACATCACTTACCCTATCAGCAACCCTATGAGGTTATGGAAACCATGGGACCTGGGACTGTAAAATGGGACTAACCTGATTATGGCGCCTCTTTCTGAAATCCTTTCTTTCCTCCCCACTCTTGCAAGCTCACACCAAACCTTTCTTTTTCTTTCCCAAGAGTTTAAGGGACTCAAATTTCCTTAATCCCCAGCTCTTGACTTCTTTATATTCACAAGTTCATACAAAATCAGTCTGTTCATGCACATTCATGGCCTACCTTTAATCACTGGACCCTCATATTCAGCTGCTGAGAGAACTAAGAGATTTCCTACCACAATCTGGTTCTCTTGGAATCCGCTGAGGGGTTTTTTTGCAAAGTTTCGTAAGTTTTCCCTGTTTCGATTCCTGAATGCTAAGAATATAACAAGAGCTGTGCTGGATCAGATCAAGGGTCCATCTAGTCCAACATTATAGAATCACAGAGTCATAGAATAGTAGGGTTGGAAGAGGCCTATAAGACCATCAAGTCCATCCCCCTGCTCAATGCAGGAATCTAAGTCAAAGCATCCCTGATAGATGGCTGTCCAGCTTCTCTTCACACAGTGGCCAACCAGCTGCCTGTGGGAAACCCACAAGTAGGTGCAACAGCATCCTCCTGCTCATGTTCCCCAATAACTGGTGTACATAGGCATACCTCCTCTGATACCGGATGTAGCATACAGCCATCATGACGTGTAACCACTGATAGCTTTCTCCTGTACCATGTTAATTTCCCCAGATTAATGGGTATACATTTTAAATTCTTGCTCGTGTTTAATCAGTTCCCTGGTTCTTGAAGAAGCTAGGTGAGTCATTGTGTTCCTCCTGCCAGATGCCCTATTGCCAAAGTTGAAAGGTCCCTTAATGAATGTGCATTTTGAGAAAATGTGGAAGTTGTCTAGAGGACCACATTCGGTAACAATACAAATTGGATTTCTCTTTAAAAATAATATATTTTACTGAGCACATAATTATATCAAAAGCCAAGAAGAGAACAGAGCAAAAGATTTCTAACAAGCACCTGAGCAACAACAAAGCTAAAGGTAATTTGATACACATACTCCAACTTTCTCCTTAAAGAAAGGGTTATCTTTCTTTATCTTCGATTACAAAATCCTTTTCTTTGGAATTTGCCTCCTATATGAACCTTCCTGATATCTCCATTCAGAGGTTCTTATTTGTGTTCCCTTTCTGCCAGAGGTCCTATAAGTGAACACAAGAGCGATGCCTTCCTCAGTTGTTTGCTTAGGGAGGTATGGTTGGCACCCTCATGGCCTGTCATTTTGTGGACAGTAAAGGTTATTTTATTCCAGAATGTGATCAATTTAATTTGGTCTCGCTTATTTTAGATGATGACAGTTCATTGCTAGTTTCTGCTTACAACTTAGTTTTATTGTGAGCCACCTTGAGTACAGTTGGTGTAGAAGGGCTGGATAGAAATTGTTTTAGCAAAGATTTATGAACAATAAAAGCAAGATTTCCCCCTCAGATTACAAATAGAGTGAAATACATTTTACCACATTCTGGTTTTCAGCCCAGTCAGGATTACAACCCAAGATAGCAGAGGTTACAGGAACTCATACCTCCAAAGGTTCTCCCTCCAGTATGGGTTGGCAATGATACAAACAAAAAATACCCTCTTCCTCTGCTCCCAACCCCCAACAGTAAGTTCACTTACATAACAAATTGCAGCCATCTCATGCCGGGTGTGGGCTTTTTCCACCAGGCCCTGTGCTTTGACCGGACTAACCCCATGATCGTAGACAGTAAATTTGGTCCCCATGAGATTTGATCTAGGATTTGGGAACACAAGTCACTTAGATGATTTCCTTTCTCTTCACACAAAGCTCAATGTAGTCTTTTTATGCCCTGGGCATAATAAGAAAATCTGCCCCACCCCATTTGCTGGATCCTGAACTCCTTGGGATTCAGTGCCCTCCACATATATGAGCATATGCAGACAGTTGCTCCATCAAGCCCAGTGCTGTCTAAATTAGGATTCTGTATATAAATAAGCAATATAAATTAGGATTCAATGTATAAATTCTCTATATCAATAAGCACTATCACACAAAAAAGCCATTACAAGCCACACAATAAAGGAAAACATACTCAGCCTAAGTAAGGATAGGTTCAGCTGTTTTGGTGTGGAACCAAGACATGAAATCTGTAATGGCAGTCCTCCAATACTTATTCCAGGGCAAAAATATCACTGAATACGGGGGGTGGGGGTGGGGATTCACTGGTAAAGTTTTACATGGTAACAATTCCAAGTTCAACCCTGGCATCTTCAGCTCAAAAGGGGCTTGGGTAGGAAGGATGGGAAAGACCTCTGCCTGAGACCCTGGGGACCTGCTATCAGTTCAAGTACACAGTAAATGGAGCAATTGTCTGACAGTACAAGGCAGATTGTCATGTTCATTTGTTCACTTTGAAACTCTCACCTGAGTTTTCCAATAAAACTTTCTCCTCCCCTGGATAAATCTGTTGGATCAACTGAAATAAGATAATTTGATGTTTTGCTCTTTTTCCTTTTTCTCCCCGCAAGAAGGAAAACCTAGAAATATTTTAAAAAATAATCAAGGAAAGACCTTTGGGGAAAAAAATCAGGAGAGCTCTAGTAAATATTACAATTTGCATACAGGACCAGGACATGGGGCATCTTTGCTGGTCCCAGGCACTCCATCCATCCCATCTGGATTTGGGCCTGAAAGACCAAGGAAAATTGTGGGTAAGTTGTAAGCAAGCACAATTTGTGACATTGCACAACATCATTACTGATCATGGGGCATGTCAGTTATGCCTTTAGCTTCCAGTTTCCTGGCTTTGTGGAACTTAAGCCAACGAGAGCTAGCCATAACTCTGTTCTTAAACTGGCAGGTTTTTTGACGATTGAATTGCCCTCAGTTTTAAAAAGGAAATTTCTCCCCAAAGTATTTGAGTCTGCTTTCTTGTAAATCAATCTATATGATACACAGGTAATAAATACTTCACAAATGGTAATCTTGGAATGATTTCATTTGAAGTTGCAGTAATTTTTTTAGGTGTATACCTCAAACAAACAATTAAATGCAGGTAACAATGTTTGCTAACTAAAACAGATCAAAAGCCTAATAGTATGATAATACTAGTATTAGAAATAACCAAAGCCATAATCTAGGGAGCCAGCTTTTGAGATACCTAGAAGGTTTCTTTATGCTGTATTTTAATAAAGAAGGGAGTGTCTAGAGCTGTTTATTGGAACCCCCTCCTGCAATTTATAATAAAATTGTGGATTCCAAATGGAATTCTATCCTGACTTACTAGACAGATAAATCTGTCCCAGTAAATGAAATCCAACTTATATCTAAATAAGAAAAAAAGAGGAGGGACTTGGCTCCAGGAACTTGTCCATCCCTGTCAGTAGGGCTTACATCTGGGTAACTTGCATAGGATTATAGTTTATAGCATCTGTAGTTCTAGTCTCCCATCTCTATTTCCAGAGGCATGTGACTTACTTCTGAGTATGGCTTACATCAAGACTTTAGTTTCCTATCCCCTCTCCTCCCTCCATCAGCCATCTCAACAGTACCAGCCAGTGTGGTGTAGTGGTTAGAGTGTTGGACTGGGACGTGGGAAATTTCCTAGTCCATGAAATTCACTCAGTGACTTTGGGCCAGACATTTACTCTCAGCCTAACATACCTCACAGGATTGTTGTGAGGGTAAAAGGGGAGGAGGAGGATCATGTAAACTGTCTTTGGTTCCTTGCAAGGGGAATAAAGGCGGTATATAAATGTAATAAAATAATAAATGTAATAAACAAATAACAAGGGGTTCTTCTTCCCACACTGCTTTTAAGAGGCAGTGGCCCCTCCTATGAATATTAACTCTTAATTCACCAGAGTCTGTTTAATGCACTTCACCACAGAACCTTACAAGTATTAGCACTGGCACAATACTGATGGCAATAGCCCTGCAGTACTTCCAACTTATGGAATGATTCTGAAACATACACACACACAGTTGGCTGGGTACTAGGGATGTCAGAGAATTCCGCCACGGATCTCGGTGAGGCTGAATGCCAGTGCATTCGGCCCCCCGAAATCCGTGGCGGAACGGCCTGCCACTCCCCCGCAGATCCCCCCCAGGACGAGACTTACCTGGGGCGGATCTTCCGGGCGGCGGCGGCAGCCGGTCTTCTGACCGGCCGCCGCCATTTCCAGGCTTGTGAAAAAAAGAAAAAAAAGACGTGATAGGCTATGTAAATCTTTACGTAGCCTATCATGGTTGGGGGCGGGTTTAAAAAACAACAACACCACGTACGCAAATGGCGGCAGCTACGGCCGCCGCCATTTGCGTTCCTTCTTTTTACCGTCTTAATCTACGTAAATATTTACGTAGATTATGATGGCGAAAATCAAGGGGAACACAAATAGCGTAGCGGGTGCTATTTGCGTCCCCTTTTGATTCGCCGTTTTAGCCTACGTAAAGATTTACGTAGGCTAAAACGGTGAATGAAAAAGGGACGCAAATAGCGCCCGCTACGCTATTTGCGTTCCCCTTGATTTTCGCCATCATAGTCAGCGTAAATATTTACGTAGATTAAGACGGCCAAAAAAGAGGAACGCAAATGGCGGTGGCCATAGCCGCCGCCATTTGCGTATGCGGTTTGTTTTTGTTTTTTACCCAGAGCCCTCCACAGCCGGAAATCCGGCTGCGGACAGCTCTGGCCTGGCTGGGCCTGGCCGGCTGCTCCACGGAGCTGCCGTGGAGCACAGCCGGCCGTTCGAGGATTCCGCGGGGAGGAACGGAGCGCCTCCCCCCCGGCCAGGATTCCTGGGGGAGGGATGGAACACCTCCCCCCCACACCATCAACATAATCCGTGAAAGGTAAGTCACTTTCGTACATCCCTACTGGGTACATATGTGTAAATGAATAAATATGTCCCTCTATGTTCATAAAGGCTTACTTCTGAGTAAGCCTGCACAGGAGTCCATCATACCTTCTTCCTTTCCCTCCCTATCCCCTCTTCATCAGTGACAGTGATTCCCTCAACTTCAAAAGTACCTCACTTCTATCTCAGTTGACAGTTTCCTGCTACTCATCCCCCACTATCAGAATGCTGACAGGACCACTGAAATTCCTGGATCTGTGGTAATTTGCATTGGATTGGTTTGAAAATTTGTATGATTGTAGACCTTATCTGGTAGATTATGGATGCCATGCTTCAAGCTCAACAGCTGCCATTTTTATAAGCAGTAGAATGTGGAGGTTTATAATGGGGGAACCTTTTATGTTGTTGTTGCAATTCACCTTTAATATGTTATATGCCTGCTCCCTTTGTGTGGTAGCATCCTGTCAGGAGAATTCCTTCAGGGGAATGGAGTGAGAAGACATCTCCCTCAGGTGGCTATAGGGCTGCACCATGGCAGGGGCCATGGCTACGGATGCCAACAAGCATGCCTTCACTAAGACAGGGACGGCAAAATGCATCCAACTCTGTGTAAGTCTGCTTGCAGCTTTCACCATATCAATGGAAGCCAGGTCCATTCACTACTTCTTATAGAGAGAGAGACAGGGGTTGGACTCGATGGTCTTGTAGGCCCCTTTCAACCCCACTATTCTATGATTCTATGATATATTAAACATTTGACTCTGCCTCTCCTTTGGCCCTGTACAACCTCCTCAGAATCTCTCATCACAATCCCTCTTTCTCTCTCATCTTACATGGTCCCCGCAGTAAGAATTTCCTACAGTTGTCTCCTCATGAGCCGAAAGGGTTGAGATTCTGCCATTCTACCAGAGCACTGCACTCACACTTCATTCTGTTACCCCTTCCATCCTCTGAAAAAGAGTGTATAAAATTCTGTAGGCTAAAATAGGGAGAAAAATCACACTTTTTTCAAAACCTGCAAATACCTTATACTTCTTCTGGTGCACAGAACAGACTATACCCTCTCCCTTACCTAAGATGACAAACTGTTTCCCAAGAGATGTTAAACAAATGGGAAAATGTTACTACAAAGTGAACCCATATAAGTCTATGGGGAGAAAAAACAGACAATGTCTGTCTAACCCATTACTCCGTGTCCTGCACTCTGGGATGATCAAGAAGAGATCCTGGCCTTCCCTTCTGTGACAACCTTTCAAGTACTTGAAGAGCGCTATCATATCTCCCCTCGGTCTTCTCTTCTCAAGGCTAAACATGCCCAGTTCTTTCAGCCTCTCCTCACAGGGCTTTGCTTCCAGCCCTCTGATCATCTTTGTTGCCCTCCTCTGAATCCTCTCCAGCTTGTCTGCATCCTTCTTAAAGTGCGGTGCCCAGAAGTGGACACAGTACTCCAGATGAGGCCTAACAGATGAGGCCTAAGTGCTGAGTACAGGGGAACTAGTACTTCCCAGGATTTGGAAGCTATGCTTCTATTAATGCAGCCCAAAATAGCATTTGCCTTTTTTGCAACCACATGTGATGGCTCATATTCAGCTTGTGATCGACAACAATTCCAAGATCCTTCTCGCTTGTAGTGTTGTTGAGCCAGGTATCCCCCATCTTGCAACTGTGCATTTGGCTTCTTTTTCCTACGTGCAGAACCTGGCACAAATATCGGGGAAATTGAAGTCCCCCATTACTACTGTATCATGATGCCTTGAAACATTGGCTATTTGCTTTTCAAAAGTTTCATCCTTGTTTTCTCCTTGATTGGGTGGCCAGTAGTAAAAAGGACCACTAGGTTCTTTTTCTTTGCTCCATTTATTTTGATCCAGATGCTCTCAATGGGGCTACCAAGCCCATCCTCTTGTATTTCTGTGCAGAGATATGTATTTTTCACATATAGTGCAACCCCACCTCCCTTTCTGTTCCTCCTGTTCTTTTTGAACAAGTTATATCCTTCAATTGCTGTATTCCAGTCATGAGAATTATCCCACCAAGTCTCAGTTACACCTATCAAGTCCTAATTTCCCTCCTGTATTAAGAGTTCAAGTTCGTTCTGTTTGTTTCCCATACTCTGGGCATTAGTATATAGACATCAAAGACCATGTGCTTCATAGTCTGGCTTTCTTCCTACATGTTTGTGAAGACTATTATTGGGTGCTATTAGAGCTGTTCTCTCCGTTGCGGTGCATGAGCCTTTGTCCACTGTTACCCCCAACTTTACATCTCCCTTCCCCGTAGGATTCAGTTTCAAGCCCTCTTGATGTTCTTCATGCTGTGGCCAAACACATTCTTTCCAGCCTTTGTGAGGTGCAACCTGTCCCTTGCCAACAGCCCATCTTCCAGGAAGTATAGCCCATGGTCCCAGAATCCAAATCTCTTGTGGCGGCACCACCTTTGTAGCCAGTCATTCACCAGGAGTATTGTTCTATCCCTTTCTATCCCTCTTCTAACTACTGGAAGGATGGATGAGAAAACTATCTGGGCCCCAAAATTCTTGAGTTTCCTTCCCAAAGCTTCAAAGCCTGGCATGATTTTTTTGTAGCTCCTCTTGGCGGTATCACTTGTTCCCACATGGATGAGAAGAAAGGGATACCTGTCAGTGGGCTTTATGAGTGTAGACAACACTTCAGTCAGGTCTCTAATCCGTCCTCCTGGGAGAAAGCATACCTGGATTTCGCAACATACTTGGGTTTCGATCCCACGCAGCAAGGAGTCCCCCACTCCTCCTCCTCTTCTCTTCTTGTTTTTGTAGGCTTTGGTTTCATCGCCTCTGCTTGACTCACCTTCAGCCTCTTGATCGCTCTCATGCAGGTTCCCCTGTAATTCTTCCTCTGCAGGCTATCCTCCAGTCTCATCCTCAAGTACCTGGAAACGGTTCCATGGTTCCGTGTAGAGTGGCTTCTAGTTCTTCTACTCTAACTGTCACCCTTTTCCAAGGAGTATCCTCGACTTCATTTTCGTCACCTCAGCAGTTTCCTCTTCTGCCTCAGCTTGCTGTTGCTCTTCTAGCTTCTGTTCTTCACTTCACTGCTGTAGTTCCACCGTTCTGTCCAAGAACTCTTCGTGTTCTCTTATTCGACCCTCGCCGCTCCAGTCCTCTTACTTTTTCTTCCAACAGCATGATCAACGTGCACTTGTTGCACATGTAGGCCATGTTGGTCTCAGGCAGGAAAACAATAATTGCACAGACCTTGCAGGTCACCACCACTGGAGAGTCTTTTCCTTCCATAGTCTTTATTCCCTTTATGTTTCTAGCTTTCTGGTTGTACTGGAATAGCCTGTGCTTTGTCCTCTATTCACTGGGGGTTAAAAACAGAGTCCCACTGGTATGGAAGTGTGTGTTACAAGAAAAAGAAATTTTAAAAAAATCTTAGGGGCCTCCCCTTGACCTCCCCTGGCCAGCTCCTGTTTGCTCTCCCTGTTTGCTCGCTCTCCGGGAGCTTGCTTCCTTGTATAGCCCCTAGACCAGCTGGAGCAGCTTCCTCTGCTCTGCTCAGCTAGGAGACAGGAAACAGACAGGTTGATATCTGCAACCTTTGCACCAGGCACGCAACCTTCTCACTGTGCAGTCTACACACCCATCTCAAATCTAGTGATCTATGTGTCGAATGATTTATCTCTTACTATCAGAGATAGTAGGCACAGAGGCACATCCTCAATGCAGGAGGATATTTGTTTGTCATTTGAGGAACTGGACCCTTCTAAGGGAGCATTTCCCTCTTCCTCAGAATGACACTCTCCTTTGCCAAGACTCCCATTTTCTGTGACAGCAGAGGAGCCATCACCCAAGGAGTGGGACACCACTATTTGGTCCCTGAAGGTCTCATCCACCAGCCTCTCTGCCTTTCTCAGCTTCTTCAGGTCAGCAACCTTCGCTGCCAGGGAACAAACTTGTTCCCTGAGATCCAGGAGCTCATTACACCAAACACACATCCACAATTTCTGTCCAGCTGGCAGACAGTCATACATGTGGCATTCAGTGCAATATACTGGATAGCCCCCATACCACTGCTCGCTTTCTACCTTCACAACTGTTCTTTTAAAATTAGCATTATCGTTGTTATTGGATTTGTTTACCTGAAAAACTAAGTTATTTTTAGAAGAAGGTGGGTATGAATCAACTACCCTGGCCTCCTCACCTGGTTGCTAAACTTGAATGGGTGCTTAACTTGCTTGCATGCTAACGCTTTGTCACTGGGGCTGAGATGCTTCATTGCTGGGGCTCCTTGCACTCAGAATGCTGGTTCCTTCATAAGCCTGCCTCCTTTTATAGCTCTAGCTAGCTTGCCCCAACTGCTGCTGCAGCCAAACTGATTAGAGAGCCTCATTTAATCAGCAAGGGACGCTTTTGCTCAACTACTGGTCTGCAGTTGCTGAGGAGCTGACAATAGGTATCTGAACTTGGAAAGGATGTGGTTTACAAGGCTGAGTCTTTTTTGTGTGTTTTTAAAAACTAAATGAACAACTAAATGCTCAAACAAGATGAGTCTATTGCTGAAATTTGGTTTATAAGCTGCTTTATAAGACCTAAACCCTGAGCCTACACTGAGCCCAAACTGAAGCTAGCCTACACTTTTTTCGTTTATAAGCAGAGTCTTCCACTAGCTAGGTCTGCACAGTGGCACCTGCCAATACAGGACTATATATTTTAAAATACATTTTAACTGATTACCTGAGATAATTTAATAGGTAAATAAGTAAACAGCACTTACCTTATTCTCACATGGGTGCTTAACTTGCTTGCGTGCTGATGCTTCATCACTGGGGCTGAGATGCTTCATCACTGGGGCTGAGTCACTTCATCACTGGGGCTCCTCGCACTTTGAGAGCTGGAGCTTCACTGGGGCTCCTCACAATTGAAAGTCCTATAAATACACAATTTCTTGCCCTTTCTACCTCAACATTGGCATGGACCATCCTCAAATACACCTCTTCTACACAACCAAGTTTCATATCAGTCAGTCAAGCTCTTTTCTCAGTATAAGCCAAATAACCTACTGTCATGCAATTCCTGATTATACTAACAGAATATGATTCAGCCAGTTCATTCTTAACATCGGGCCACTAGAGTGGGAAACACATTAAGAAATACTACATCAAAACATGGTGTTGAAAGAAATCAAAGTCCAAAGATATACTGTCCAGGTAAAATAAATGCATACACCAAACAAGATACCCATCAACGCTCCTCAAAATCCCAACAGCAGGCTTGTCTGTTGGTCTCATTTGAAATGGACTCTTTAATATGACTGACACATCCATAGGAGAAATTATTTATTTATTTATTTATTTATTACATTTATATCCCGCCTTTTTTCCTCCAAGGAACTCAAGGCGGTGTACATACTCCTCCTCCTCTCCATTTTATCCTCACAACAACAACCCTGTGAGGTGGGTTGGGCTGAGAGTCTGTGACTGGCCCAAAGTCACCCAGTGAGCTTCCATGGCCGAGTGGGGACTAGAACCCGGATCTCCCAACTCCCAGTCCAGCACTCTAGCCACTACACCACACTGGCTCTCAATTAACACCTGTAAGATAACAGGTTCTGCCACTGTAAGTCTCAAACTTCTACTGATTGTAAAAATGGCACCAGTTGAGCATCTAACCCTGACGGCACCTCAGCTATTCATCCTATTTCTCCTAGCTGTTGGATGTGATGCATCTCCAAATATCTCAACGAACAGCTATTAATTAGCGCCCTCATTCCCCTCTCAATGATCAGGCTTTCATCAAGCCTAAGTAGAGAACCATGCCATTTCTACACTGTGTGTAACATAATGTGAATATATTGGATGGGTACAGGAGTGCCCCTTTAGTTAAGGTGAGTCACACACACAAATGTTCCACCAGTATAAGCCTCAAAATTCTACTTCTTATAAAAATGACTTGAAACTTCATACTCATGATCTGTCTGATGAGGTCTACGACTGCAAATCTCAAAGCAAACCAATAAAAATTGCCACAGGTACAGCAAGTTTAAAAGTCCTGATAATTGACACATTTGTTCTTTTTACTCCAAGCTGCAGCTCGGCATATCATATATTTCTTTCATATTTTGGTGAAAACAAAACATATACTTTATTCAAGTTTGTCAAGATGTCTTTCATTGTTTTGTTGAAGTTCTGAGCAGCAGTTCAAAAGTTATTAAGGTTTTTCTGCTCCATGAAAGCCTATGCAATTGCTGGCAAAGTTATGTTGGGCATGCTCAGTTTCACTCTGAAGCTAGAATTCTGCCAGTATGCCAGTGTCTTCAGAGTGCTGAGAGGAATTCCATTGTTCCTGTCAGCATTCTGACAATGGGAGAGGGGTAAGGGGAAACAGTCAGCTGAGACATGAGTGAGGTAATTTTGATAGTCATTCTGCCTGACAAATCACGGACAAAAAGAGGGAGGAAACGGAAAAGAATCCTAGACAAGCTTACTCAAAAGCAAGCTTTTCTGAACATACAGGGATATAACTATTCATTTGTACACATTTACTCAGTTAATAACTTGTTTGTGTTATGTTTTTTAATTGGTATTTTTGTTTTTTTCAGAACACTGTAATAATTAATCTCATTTTTTAAAACTAGGGAAATTTAATGATCAACAAACACTACAGTTTAAGACCAGAGTTAAGACTATCTCATGTTGGCTCAACCTCCACAAAGCCAGGAAATTGTAAGCTGATGCCTTAACAGATGTGGCACATGATTAGTAATTATGTTGTACAATGTCACAAACTGTGATTGTTTATAAGCATCCAATAGACAACTCACAGGAGGATTCCTCTAGCAATACAGTAAGGCTCAGATGTTTCATACGGCGATACAAGACCAGGACAACATGGGGCATCTTTGCTGGTCCCAGGCACTTTAACCTCCCCATTAGGATTTAGGTTTGAAAGACCAAGGAAAAGTGTGGCTGCATGGAGGGTAATTTGTTACCTGTTACAGA
Source organism: Heloderma suspectum (assembly GCF_057233095.1). Taxonomy (NCBI): domain Eukaryota; kingdom Metazoa; phylum Chordata; class Lepidosauria; order Squamata; family Helodermatidae; genus Heloderma; species Heloderma suspectum. Next base: position 124,120,656 of record NC_139462.1, on the reverse strand, counting down.
GTGCTAAAAGGGACACATTTAGCTTGTAAACAAGCTAAATTAAAACCCTCTAGTGTTCCATATCCCTATGGAGTGGTTTGCTAGGTGGCAAACTGCCAGATCTTTTTCTACAGGGTGCCACACAGACTGCAGCTCTTAGGGGGCAGGGAGCTAAATGGCTCCTGTTTTATGACTCCTGTCCTAGAGTCATGAAACATGCCCCTAGAATAGGGTGCTAGGCATGTCTCACTCCAGCTTTTCTTCTGCTGTCAGTGCTCCCTATATTACCACTTTGGTGACATAGTCAGCTTTCCTACTGGTTTATGCTGGTGGCAGACTTTCCAGGTGCATCAACCTGTCAAGTATGCCTTATGGCACCCTGTGGCTCAAACTCAATCCGTGTTTGTTTGTTGCTCAAAAGTTCAAAGTATTCCTCTGTGGCTTCTGTAATATCTAGTATAGTCGATGTGCATCAGATTAGGAGGACAAATCTTGAAGCTTCTGTTAATCTGGCACTGAAAGACTCACCCATGCACCCTATTTTTGATTGGAAGATGGTTGTCTCATCACTCACTGCAGTGTCTACCTCTGGCCAGAACAAGTGTATAAAAGCACAAAAGCTCTAGGCTTCTTTTTCTCTTTATTTCGCTTTCTTGCTCTTTGCCTTTGATTTTTATTGAATTACCGGACCCAAGGATTTGGATAAATATGGATCTCTTTAGACAGTTAGACTTCAGCACTTGCAAATAATTTTAACCCTTTACTTTCTGAAATTAGGTCTTAGAATATTTCCTGAGCTTGGGACTTCATCTTATTTCTGAAGATGGAATTATTTTGAAGTTTGAAGCTATCTTAGAATCAAACTTGGTTAACCCTTTAATCTCAGATTTGGTTAACCCCTTTAGTGCCATTAATTGCCACTTTTAGACTTTACGTTTTTCTCTCTAACTTCTATATTTAATGTCAAGTTTAATTCTCCACATGCCTAGAGGAACTTAATAATACTTTAGGGTGCAATCCTATGCATGTTTACACAGAAAAAAGTCTAAGCTCAGTTGTAGGACTGTTTTCTGTCTAAACATGATTTTGCCCTTAGTTTAGCTTTTCACATTTAAGTAGTGTGAAGGAGGAAGTCAAGGTGAAATTAGAACTGTTAGCAAGTTTTAGGTTAGCTTTAAAACACAAGTAAAGTGTAGGTGGGTGCTGAGAGGGAGTCATATTATCCAAACAACAACGTTAGAAGCTCAATTTCTTAACTTGCTTGCTACATTTATAGTGCCAGCTTTATCAACTGCAATACTTTTAGTTAATCTTAAACTCATGTTACATTCTCTTTCACTACTAATAATGTAATCATAAAGAAGCTTCTAAATTATTTTCATGGAACTACTATGCTAATTTTCTTAATTTTTATAATTTTCTTAAATAAAGTGTTTACTGCATTTCAAGTTACTTTTTAGTCTGTGTTGATGTCTGCCTTGATGTTTGTACTTGGCTTGGTTACCCACTACGGTATCTAGAACCAGATTGGTATAAGTTCTGAAGTTAAATAGGAGCAAATTAACAGCTTCCTGGTCAAATGGTATGCAGATGAGGCTAGAATTGTGAGTAGAGACTACTGTTTTGCTCTGCTCAGTTCCACTGCAAATGTCAGGCAACTCTTTTTATAGAGGAAAAGGAGTCAGAATCATCTGCTAGTTGGTTTGTTTGTTTTCTGTACTACAGCATCAAGATTTATGAGTGTAAGCTGCCTTGCTCTGCTCTTTTACACTGTGAATGGTGCTCTGTATGTAGAGAAGGTCTCACCCCAGCTGTTTTTGTATAAGAAATGGAACTAGAATCATCTTCAAGTTGGTTTGTTGCGTTTCCTCATCTTGTTGAAATGAGGTGTCAAGGTTTGTGAGTATTGGCTGCATTGCTCTGGTCAGTTCAACTGTAAAGTGTGCTTTGCTGGCTGCTCAAGGCATTGCTGGCTGCTCAAGAGCCACTAGGGTACTTGCATTTTGCTGACTAATTAGCACTGTACTTCATTGGCTAGCTATCTAGGTGTACTTGCATCTGGCACTGCCTCCTGCCTCTGCCAGCTTCCACCACCAACTACCTTTGCTTGCCTGCCTCCTCTGCTTGCTACTACCTGCCTAGCTGCTCTCTTTCCCACATTGCCTTTGCCTAGCTCCTGACTCAAGTAAAACAGTATTAGATGATACTAGTAATAGAAAGATATAGTAAACCATCAAAATATGTTGCCTTTGTGAAGATTCTGGTTCAGATAACCAACCAAAGAGTACAATATGCGAATTCTCCCCTTGCAAGATTGATATTGCTTTGTGCAGTAGACAGAGTGTAACAGTTCACGAGTGCACCTGTCCTTCTGAAATACGGCAAGTTTCCTGACTGGGGACACCTCTGGCATGTGTGCCATTTTTATACAAATAACCCCCAAAACCATAGGGAAGAGGATGGGAGGCACATCCCTTCCACCACCCCCAAATTGGAGAGCTCTCTTTCCACACGACCCATTGCACCTATCCTTTTGAACTTCCTGGGTTTATTACTTAGGATCACCTCTAGGTTGCTGGTAGTTTTCAGAGCAATGCTCCACAAGGAACATAAGGAGGATAAGCACGTCTTCTTTTGGAGACCCTCAAAATGTCAAGGCAGCTCTTGCACAACCCCCCCGTGGCTATTTTTCTGAAACTTGGCAGATCTGATCCCCATAGAAGGGGCAACAATACTTGAAACTGTCATACAATTCTGTTAAGAAATAAAAAAAATGTATTGTACATTTCCTTAAAAACCCCCAAAATATAAAGGTGCATAGCACGAAGACCACTGCATCTATTTTTCTGACAATGGGATGGCATAATCCCCTCCTAAGGGGCTGCTATGCCTGCAGGTATCATCCAATTATGATCAAGAGAACAAATGCTACAGCTATTTTCAGATTTCCCATACTAGTCAATGGGAAGCACAAAGCTTTGGTTTTCGAACCGTCAACTCAGGTTCAGTACCAAGTTGAAGTGGACTGGCTCTGAATCAGGCCAAGAAGAAGTGGTATATTTTCTGGAGCACCAAAGCTGGGTCCAAGTCCTTTGTTTTTTTGGTCCCCTGTAACGTCTGCATTACACACAATTAATGTAGTAACATTATCTTGTTGCTCACAGTACCTTTCTGTTGTCATCCCATTCTAGATGCATGTAATAAGTAGGAAAGAGGCCTCGGTCCATCCCCTTCTTATCTCTTGTGATCTGACACCTCAGTGTAATGCCACGAGGGGCCGGACGTAGTACAAACTCCTCCAAGTTCTCCACTTCTCCCAGCTGTGCATCTGTCTGAGGCAGTGCCACACAGGAAGCACCCATTTCCTGTGGAATAAATTATTTCTCTGAAAAACAAAGTCAGGACAAAGAGCCCCCGCAACACATACATTGTGGAAGAATAAAGGCCTATTGATTAAGGGATGTCTTAAACAAGAGGAATATTTATGGCTGGGGAGGGGAAGTTGGACTAGGAAAGGACTAGCTAGCAGTCATTTGTATAGGCATGTATAATGAGCCTTCTAGAGCTAAAAAGTGCATAAAAAGCTAGGCATTCATACCTTTCCCCTCAAGAGGGAACTCCCAAACAATTCTGCATCCCTCAAGGCAACCACCTTCCCTCTCACTTTTATTTTGACCACTGCAGAGATGACTCCATAGGGACCTAGGATGCCTGCTGAAGGTGGGTGGGTTGCGCAGCTTCAATGACTACTCAAACAACATCCATTACAGGTAAGCAATTTGTTTCTATTTGTTGTCTCTGTCCAGGCACGCATATGGGAGACTACATGATGTATCTGGATTTCAGGTATTAAGACAATAAATGATGCAGAATAGCCCTTCCAAATCCTGCCTCCCATCAGACCCCCATATCCAAGGCACAGTGCTTTATGCAGACTGCAGGGGTACACCAAATACCTGCTTTACACTCCTCTGAGTAAAGCAGTGAAAGTAGTCAATTGCAGAGAGAAATTGTAGAAGCTAAGGAGTTGAGGAGAAATCTGATGTCCCCATTGTAGGCTCCTGAGACTGAAAAACAGATGTGGGTCAAAACAAAAAAGTGACATGGCAGAATGAAAAGGCTCTCTGCACATCTTGCTGAACATCTGGGAAGAATATTGGGAGGGCTAGGTCCTGATTAAGGGGAAAGTCAGAAATCCACTTTTGGAAAGAAAGTAGCATCAAAATGAAATGTCACCTTATTCTTATGCATCTGAATAGAAGGAGAATTGGAACAGATGGCACAGAGTTCAATAGCATGATGAGCAGAATTTATGGAGATTATGAAAACTGTCATGAAGGAAAGAAGATACAGTCACAGGTGGCTAAAGGCTTAACAGGAATTGCCCACTAATGCTGGAACCTCCATGCATCAATTCAAGATTCACACATTAGAATATACTACCATGGATCTGGGGGAGAAGAACCTTGCAGGTAGCAGGTTCTCAGTGCCAATTTGGAGAATGTGCTGATCTCTGATGGAGCCACCAAGGGCTCACAACAATTCTGCATCTTGCTGAGCATCTGGAAGAAATTTGGGAGGGCTAGGTCAGCTATACTGATACCTGAGAAATCAGTGGGAACAGGTTATCATCAGGAATGCATCCTTCAGTGAGTTTTCATTGTGGCCCACCTGCTGCAGAAGGTGGAGCACTTGGTATTTTAAGAACTAGAAAACGAATTACAGGAAGCCAGATTTTGGCTGAACATCAGGAAAACCTTCCTGACTGTTAGAGCAATATGACAATGGAACCAATGACCTCCCACACTGGAGGCCTTCAAGACGAGGCTGGACAGCCATTTGTCAGGGATGCTCTGACTTGGATTCCTGCATTGAGCAGGGGGTTGGACTCGATGGCCTTGTAGGCCCCTTCCAACCCTACTATTCTATGATTCTATGATTCTATGACCTAGGGAGGTGGTGGGCTCTCCCACACTGGAGGCATTCAAGATGAGGCTGAACAGCCATCTGTCAGGGATGCTCTGACTTGGATTCCTGCATTGAACAGGGGGTTGGACTCAATGGTCTTATAAGGCCCCTTCCAACCCTACTATTCTATGATTCGAAGTCTATGGTCGCTGCTGTTTCTGTCTTTGAGAAGTAATGCTCATGCAGATATTGAATTCTGGACAGCTCCTACAAAACTGGATATGCTGTGTGGGTTTTAGCTGAGACTCATTTCTGTTGACATAGAAATCAGGGGCAGATGACAACTGGAGAGTGATGTTGAGATCATGGTGGTGTCGGTCCTTTGCATCTGCAACATTGAGCCAGTTGTTGATATAAGTTGTTGAAATGTGAAGAAGAAGAAGAAGAAGAAGAAGAAGAAGAAGAAGAAGAAGAAGAAGAAGAAGAGGAGGAGGAGACAAGTGTGACACTCCAAGAAAGATCAACAGTTACCATGGCTTTACATTTGGTGAAGTCCCTCGGGGTTGTTGATGTATGACCGCAAAGAACACATCTCTGGTGAGTAGTATAAAAATGCCAAATGAAAAAGATCATATGACCTATGTCAGGAAAAAGACAGAGGAAGTGTGACCTTGTTGATTGTCCTTGATCTCTTTGTAGCTTTCAATACCATCGACCACGGTATCCTTCTGTGGTGACTGTCTGAGTTGGGAGTGGAGGTACTTCATTGCAGTGGTTTCGCTCCTACTTGGGTGGTAGGCTCCAGAAGGTAGCGCTTGGGGAATATTGCTCAGCCCCATGGATTCTCCAGTATGGGGTTCTGCAGGGGTTGGTTTTGTCCGCCATCTATATGAAACTGCTGAGTGCAGTCATCTGGAGTGCATTGTCATCAATATGCTGGTGACATGCACCTCTATTTCTCCTTTTTATCTTCACCAGGTGAGGCTGTGGATGTGCTAAATCAGTGCCTGGCTGTGACAACAGACTGGATGAAGACTAATAAACTGTAGCCCAATTCAGATAAGACTGAGATGCTGTTCGTGGGTGGTTTTTCTGACCGAATGGAAGGTGGTCAACCTGTTCTAGATGGGGTTGAGCTTCCCCTGAAAGAGCAGGTTCATAGCTTGGAGTTTTTCCTGGAGCCATCTTTGTCATTTCAGGCTGACGTAGCCTCAGGGGCATAGAGTGCCTTCTACTATCTTCACTTGATGGCCTAGCTACAGGCCTATCTGGACAGGATAACCTGGCTTCAGTCATCTATGCTCTGGTAACCTCCAGTTAAATTACTGCAATGAGCTCTACGTGGGGTTGCCTTTGAAGATGGTTCAGAAGCTGCAGCTTGTGTAAAATGCAGCAGCCAGACTGATAACAAGGACAAGAAGGTCTGAACATATAACATTGATTCTGGCCTGCTTGCACTCTCCTGGCATGAACCTACACATTTACTATGCTCATCATCTAAGACCCTCTTCTAGGTGCCTCCTCTGAGGGAGGCTTGGATGGTGGCAACAAGGAAGAAGGTCCTCTCGGTGATGGCCCCCCTCACTGGGGAACAATCTCCCCAATGAGGCCCACCTGGCGCCAACACTGTTATGTTTTTGGTGCTGGATTAAGACCTTCCTCTACTCTCAGGCACTTGATAGCATATGATAAGGTTTTAATCAGGTCCTTATTGTTTTTTGTTTAAAATAGCATATATATTTTAGTGTGTGTGTGCTGTCTGTTTATATGTTTGTATGTAAATGGTTTTTATACTATGTATAATATTTTATTTTTTAAGGATACAATGAATATGAACTTGAGCACACTCTGGGAGAGAGCGGAGGACAGGAAGGCCTGGAGTGCTATGGTCCATGGGGTCACGAAGAGTCGGACACAACTTAATGACTGAACAACAACAACAACAAACCACTCAGAGCTTTGGGTATTGTGTGGTATAGAACTTCCTTAGTTTTAAAATACTGGGAGTGTAATCCAAGGTGTAGCTGTGACCTGTAGCAGCACACAAACATCTTCTACAAGAAATGTGGTAGGAAGGGAATGTTGCCCTATAAAAAGACAGAAGATTGTCAAATTCAATCACATAGCTCATAGGAACAATAGCTAAAATCCAGTAGTCCTATGTAGGGGTGTATGAACCCCACCTACCTGGCTCTGCTGAGGGTTCGTGGGAGGGGGGAAGTGATCTGGTCCTCCCCCCTGGAATCCTCCCTGGACGGCTCCGCTCCAAGTCCGTGGAGCCGCTGGCCGCAGCCGGTCTTCGGACACAAATAGCGTCTCGCATAGCCGACACCATTTGCGTCCCTTTGCCTTACCATGATAGGCTACGTAAATCTTTAAGTAGCTTATCACGGTAAAGAGCAGGGATGCAAATGGCGTCCGCTACGCCATTTGTGTCCCTTTGCCTTACCGTTACATAGGTATGTTACGTAGCCTAGCACAGTAAGGCAAAGGGACGCAAATGGCGTAGCAGACGCCATTTGCTCCCCTGCACTTTATGTAAAGATTTACGTAGCCTATCACAGTAAGGCAAAGGCCATTGTAGGATCCAGCCGGGTCGGACTTCACGGGGTGGCAGGGTGGGGTGGTCCGTTCCACCACAGACCCCGGGGGGGCCGGATTCTAAGAATCCGGCCCCCCTGGAGTCCGTGGTGGAATTCTCCGCCATCCCTAGTCCTATGTAGAGTCCCAGGCTCTACGTATCCATGGAGTCAAGTGCTAAAGCAGGAGTTTATAGGAATGCTAGGGATGCTGGTGTTTACGCTATCATCGGAACTATGGATTGCTGAAGATGAATTGTTAAAGGTAGGGACTCCATTTGAAGGAACCAGAGAACTTCAGTCTAGATGTAAATGACTTTGAACAAGGATAGGGATTCTTGGAGGAGAGAGGTTTAAAGTGCTTAGAAGATTGCAGATCTGATAGCAAATAGGGCTGTAATCGATACTGATGCCATAGGCAGGTCTTCTGGGATTGAGGCAACTGACTTGTGACACCAAAGGATCATGAAAAAGATCTAGTCTTTTTTATATGTTAGAGTGTGTCACCTGTTTCCATGTTTAAAAGGGCACCAAAGGGAAAATCTTTGATGTGAGCCTTCATGTCAAAGAATAATGTAGTAGACAAAGCCAGGAATAATGGCTTTGTACTAACTTGACACTTGATCCTGGAATTTCTTTTGAACCATAACCAGCTGATGTTGAACAGTGCTGATTTACTGTTTGCCAGCTGGGAGGCTTCAGGGTGAAAACATCTGGAAAAGTTGCTGGAAGAACGGAGAAACCTTTCCTCACAAGTTATTTATTGTATTTATTAGATTTATTAGCTGCCCATCTGGCCAGCTACCTGGCCACTCTAGGTGGCGTACAATATTAATAACACAAAATACAACGAATTTACATAATCAACTAAACAAAACAACATAACAAAACAACACTGCTCTAAAAACCCTAACCTACCCCAAATGCCTGCCTGAACAGCCAGGTTTTTAAAGCCCAGTGGAAGCTCATCAAAGAGGGGGCATGGCGGAGGTCACTAGGGAGGGAATTCCACAGAGTGGGGGCCACCACAGAAAAGGCTCTCTCCCTAGTCCTCAACAGCCTAGCTGTCCTGGCTGATGGGACAGACAGAAGGCCTACCAAGGCTGATCTCGTTGAGTGGCATTCCTGGTATTGTTGGAGGCGCTCCTTAAGATAGACTGGGCCAGAACCATATAGGGTTTTAAAGGTCAATGCCAACACTTTGAATTGGGCCCAGAAAACAACTGGTAACCAGTGCAACTCCTTCAGCACTAGAGTGATGTGATCTCGCTGATGGCTGCCTTTAATCAGGTGGGCCACTGCGTTCTGCACCAGCTGCAACTTCCACACTGTCTTCAAGGGTAACCCCAGATAGAGTGCATTAAAGTAGTCCAGGCGAGAGGAGACCAGGGCATGAACTACTGATGGGAGCAGATGGTTAGGGAGAAAGGGGTGCAGCCGCCGTATCAGATGGAGTTGGTACAGCACTGCCTGGCTCACGGCTGACACCTGAGCCTCCATGGACAGCTGGGAGTCTAAAATGACCCCCAGACTGCAGACCTGGTCCTTCAGGGTTAGCTGCACCCCATTCAACACCAGGTCAACATCCCCCAACCTCCCCTTGTCTCCCAGAAAAACTACTTTGGTTTTGTCGGGGTTGTTTCAGCTTAGTCCTTTCCATCCAGCCACTCACCAACTCCAGACACTTGGACAGGGTTTCTACAGCCAACCTTGGCGAGGATTTAAATGAGAGGTAGAGTTGCGTGTCATCTGCATATTGGTGACACTGCTGTCAGGGTGGAAACTGAGCCGATAGAACCCCAGAGCAGTTCTGATTCTGAGGAGGATCAGCAATCCGTGGGAGAGGAGCCAGCTCATCCCTCACAGGCACAGCAGCTGGCAGAGATTCCGCCTGCTGGCATTCCTGAGATAGATAGTGACCCGGGCAGTAAGAGAGTGCGGGAGGGGGGCTTGCTAGACGCTCGACGCAGACGCAGGGAGCGACAAGCGATGGAGGGCACGGAAAGGAGGCGTAGCGCCCATTTGGCATGCAAGCAACGGCCGCGTCCCGTGGACCCAAGGGAAAGAGGGAGGATCTCTCCCTAGCCCATAAGTTCAGGGTCTTCAAGTGATTCTCCTTCAAACGGGGACCAACTGCCTACCCGGAGCATAGGCTACTCCACTGTTCATTGCTTAGTCGCTGGTGATTAGCATCTGAAAGAGTCATTAAGTTGTAAAAGAATTAAAGCCTTAAAAAAGAATCCTTTCGTCTGTGTCTTGAGTTGGCTATTGGAGTGTACTGAAAGAGGCCGCTAGGGTGCTCCTGACAGCTGCCCCCCAAACCTCCTGATGTTAGCCCCCAGTGGCTTCATGTAGATGTTAAATAACATCAAGGATAGAATAGAACCCTGTGGCACCCCGCAAATTAGCAGCCAAGGGTCTGAAGTCTCCCCCTGCAGAGCTACCCTCTCGTACCTGGAAGGAATGGAATCACTGTAATATGGTGTCCCCTATGCCCAACCCCTCCAGACGGTCCAGGAAGATACCATGGTTGACAGTATAAAAAGTCACTGAGAGATCGACGAGAACAAGGGAGGAGCATTCACCCCTATCCAGAGCCCTCCCCATATCATCCACCAAGGTGACCAAGGTCGTTTCTGTCCCGTGCCCAGGCCTGAAGCTCAACTGAAATGGATCCAGATAATCGGCTTCTTCCAAGTGTGCCTGCAACTGCAAAGCCACCACCCGCTCAATGATCTTGCCCTAAAACGGCAGATTCAAGACTGGGAGAAAGTTGTTCAAGTCTTGGGGATCCAAGGAGGGCTTCTTTAACAGTAGTCTTATCACCGCCTCCTTGAGGGCTGATGGCATCACTTTCCTCGAGGGAGGCATTCACCACTGCCTTGATCCCCTCCCTAAGTCTCTCCCTGCAGCTGATAATGAGCCAAGATGGGCAAGGATCGAGTAAGCAGGTGGTCGGCCTTAAAGATGAAAGCATCTTGTCCACTTCCTCAGAAGGAAGAAGCTAGAACCGATCCCACACAACCAGTCTGCTACTGGCCGCCCCTCATTAACTAACTGTATCCACAGTGCATGAAATAGCACTCCTGATCCAATTGATTTTATCTGCAAAGTGCTTAATGATACACACAAGCTAGGTAGTTATGTATATAGAAGGACAGTAAAGCTGTAGAATGGTGGTGGTAGGCTGGGAACAGGGATGTGAAAAACATCAAGATCAATTGCCATAACCATCATAAATGGGAGCATACCAAGGAGCATCTCAGATGGAAGTCCTGTCATAACAGAAGTTGTAAAAATTCCCCTGTCGTAACAGGAGTTGTAATAATAGGATCGGGGTGGGGTGCATGGGCAGGGAGGATTCAGTGTTCAGCTCAGAAAGGACAGTCTGAATATTCATAATGAAGGATTTAAGCTCTGATCATGGCTATTTTGAGGTCTAGAAATGCTTTCTTGTGGTTTGTCCAGATAAAAAAATCCAATGAGTTTCCGTATGGTCCTGACCCAGTGAGGTGAAAGCAAATGTCAATTTCCCCCTTCAAAAAAGGAGGAATAGCTTGAATATCAGACTCAGACTCAGTTCACAGCATACTAAGGGGGTAGTGAAAATGATCCAACACTGTATCCAAAAACTTACTGAAGGACAAGAAATCTGAAGGGGCCATCAAGTTCATGAATGCAGATTTTGGGGATTGTAAAAGGAGGAGCAGCCATTAAAGATGTACGCAGCAAAGTCAGGATTGATAACGAGTGAATTGTCATCAATTGCAGAGAGGTCATTTAAAAGGTCAGATAGTAGAGGGGTCAGGGCAAATGAGATGAACTGTTCCATTCTGGAAGTGTTCAGTGCCAAGGATAGGCACCAAACATTCCCTTCTTACCATGTCTCATTTTCTTCATTTATTCTGAGGAGAAGGTGAATGAATTCTTCTGTCTCCACTGCAGAAGATATAGGACAGATACCTGTGCCTGAACTGATCTTTTCAGGAAGGGAGTCTGAGGAACTGAGGCAAATAGTGGTGACAAAAGATGACGTTCTCAACCTTATTGATAAATTGAAAGCAAATAAATCACTGGGCCCAGATGGTATCCATCCTAGAGTTCTCAAAGAACTCAAATATGAAATTGCTGATTTTCTAACCAAAATATGCAACATGTCCCTAAGATCAGCCTTTGTACCAGAGAATGTAAAATCAATTTTTAAGAAGGGATCCAAGGGGGATCTGGGAAATTACAGGGGGGCTAGCTTAACGTCTTGTCCGGGTAAATTGGTTGAAAGCATTATTAAAGATAAAATGAGTAAGCATATAGAAGGACAAGCCCTGCTGAAAAAGAATCAACAGGGCTTCCACAAGGTAAGCCCTGTCTTACTAACCTTTTAGAGTTCTTTGAGAGTGTCAATAAACATATAGACAGGGGTGATCCAGTAGATGTTGTTTACTTGTACTTCCAAAAGGCTTTTGACGAAGTCCCTCACCAAAGCCTTCTGAGCAAACTTAGCTGTCATGGAATAAGAGGACAGGTCCTCTTATGGATCAGTAACTGGTTAAAGAACAGAAAGCAGAAAGTAGGAATAAATGGTAAAGTCTCCCAATGGACGGATGTAAATAGTGGGGACCAATGCTTTTCAACTTGTTCATAAATGATTTGGAATTAGGAGTGAGCGGGGAAGTGGCCAAGTTTGCTGATGACACCAAATTATTTAGGATGATTAAAACAAAAAGGGATCCAAAAGGATCTCTCCAAACTGGGAGAAGGGGCATCTAAATGGCAAATGGGGTTCAATGTAAGCAAGTGTAAAGTGATGCACATTGGGGCAAAACATCCCAACTTCAAGTATAGCCTGATGGGATCTGAGCTAGCAGTGACCGACCAGGAAAGAGATCTTGGGGTTGTGGTGGATAGCTCAATGAAGATGTCAACCCAGTGTGTGGCTGCCGTAAAAAAGGCAAACTCCATGTTAGGCATAATTAGGAAAGAGAATAAAACTGACAATTATATAAATATAATTATGCCCTTATATAAATCTGTGGTGCGATCGTACTAAGAATACTACCTAAAGTTCGGGTCACTGCGCCTAAAAAAGATACTGTAGAGCTGGAAAAAGTGCAGAAAAGGGCAACAGAAATTATGAAGGGGCTTGGGCAACTCCCCTATGAGAGAAGGTTACAACAACTGGGATTGTTTAGCTTGGGGAAAAAAGGTGAGCAAGGGGAGATGTGATAGAGGTGTACAAAATTATGCACCATGTGTAGAATGTGGATAGGGAGACATTTTTCTTCCTCTCTCAAAATACTAGAACCCAGGGTCATCCCATGAAGCTGATTGGTGGGAGATTCAGGACAGATAAAAGGAAGTAGTTCTTCATACAGCGCATAGTCAAACTATGGAATTTGCTACCAGAAGACGTGGTGATGGCCACCAATTTGGATGGCTTTAAAAGGGAGCTTGTTTAATACAAATTCCGGGAGGACAAGGCTACTAGTCCTGATGGCTCTATGCTACCTCCAGTACCAGAGGCAGTAAGCCTATGTGCACCAGTTGCTAGGGAACATGGGTGGGAGGGTGCTATTGCACTCACGTCCTGCTTGTGGGTTTCCCGTCAACAGCTGATTGGCCACTGTATGAACAGAATGCTGGACTAGATGGACCCTTGGTCTGATCTAGCATGGCTCTTCTTATGAGGCTAAGAGTAGGATTAATGGTCCTAAAACCTCTGAGACATTGGACAGGGAGCACAGCTTTTACAATCCAAGGCTGGAACTGAAATTAAGACCAAAGGTGGAGGCACAGCAATCCTAACAGTACAGCGAAGAGTCGAACCCAAGGAAGCTATGAATAGAGCAGCTGGGTCAGATAAAGATAGATCATTCTTGCCCAAGGAAATGATTTCAGATTTCTCAGATGACATAGCATCAGAGGCCTGCAAAGCAGAGAAGCCATCAGGTGCAAACTGCAGCTTCTGTAGGCTTGTTTAGACTTTTTAGACAATTCAAACAGGTATTAACTCTATATTATTTGACTAAACACAAGGTAGTAATTGTCGCTATCAGAAATAGGTATCTTTTTCATGCAATTACGACACTTCTTGAAAGAGTTACGATGGGCTGTCAAAATGATAGACAACAGAAGAAAATGGAAGAAAATTGACAATGAAATAAAACTAAAATTAAAAGGCCAAAATGTTGCAAGAATGCTCCCAAAACTCCCGGAGAGAAAGTTCTTTAACCTCCTACTCTTGCAGGGATCAGAAAAGAAACAAGTAAAATCAAGGCAGCTGAATGGGGAGGCCCTTGCTCAATCCTTGAGGCATGCACAATCAGCTGAGATTTCGCTCTCAAGAGTACTCACTAGGGATGTATGGATTTTGTTAAATTCATTCTGTCTGCATTTCAAGAATTGTCACGTGTCTTTCATTTTGTCATCCACTCATTGAGGGAATCAGACTTTTTAAACCAGAATGCTGTTCCACTTGCACTAATTTGCATTAGCGCTAATGTTGTTGTTCAGTCGTGTCCAACTCTTCGTGACCCCATGGACCATAGCACACCAGGCCTTCCTGTCCTCCGCTCTCTCCCGGAGCATGCTCAAGTCCATATTCATTGCATCTGTGATGCTATCTAGCCATCTCATCCTCTGCCGTCCCCTTCTCCTTTTGCCCTCAGTCTTTCCCAGCATCAGGGTCTTTTCCAGAGAGTTTTCTCTTTGCATTAGGTGACCAAAATATTTGAGCTTCAGCTTCAGTATCTGTCCTTCCAATGAGCACTCAGGGTTGATTTTCTTTAGGATGGACTGATTTGACCTCCTTGCAGTCCAGGGGACTCGTAAGAGTCTTCTCCAGCACCACAGTTCGAAAGCATCAATTCTTCGGCGCTCAGCCTTCCTTATAGTCCAGCTCTCACAGCCATACGTTACTACTGGGAAAACCATACCTTTGATTAGACGGACTTTTGTCGGCAAGGTGATGTCTCTGCTTCTTACTATGCTGTCTAGGTTTGCCATAGCTTTCCTCCCAAGGAGCAAGCGTCTTTTAATTTCATGGCTACAGTCACCGTCTGTGGTGATCTTGGAGCCCAAGAAAGTAAAATCTGTCTGTTTCCATTTCTTCCCTTTCCATATGCCAGGAAGTGATGGGACCAGATGCCATGATCTCCGTTTTTTTAATGTTGAGTTTCAAACCAGCTTTTGCACTCTCCTCTTTCACCCTCAACAAGAGGTTCTTTAGATCCTCTTCGCTTTCTGCCATTAGGGTGGTATCATCTGCGTATCTGAGGTTGTTGATAATTCTCCCGGCAATCTGAATTCCGACCTGTGATTCATCCAACCCGGCATATAAGTTAAATAAGCAGGGCAACAATATACAGCCTTGTCGTACTCCTTTCCCAATTTTGAACCAATCGGTTGTTCCATGTCTGGTTCTTACTGTTGCTTCTTGACCCTCGTACAGGTTTCTCAGGAGACAGGTAAGGTGGTCTGGTACCCCCATCTCTTTCAGAATTTGCCAGAGTTTGTTGTGATCCATACAATCAAAGGCTTTAGCGTAGTCAATGAAGCAGAAATAGACGTTTTTCTGGAATTCTCTTGCTTTCTCCATGATCCAGCGAAAGTTGGCGATTTGAATCATAGAATCATAGAATAGTAGGGTTGGAAGGGGCCTACAAGGCCATCGAGTCCAACCCCCTGCTCAATGCAGGAATCCAAGTCAGAGCATCCCTGACAAATGGCTGTCCAGCCTCGTCTTAAAGGCCTCCAGTGTGGGAGAGCCCACCACCTCCCCAGGTAATTGGTTCCATTGCCGTATTGCTCTGACACTCAGGAAGTTTTTCCTGATGTTCAGCCGGAATCTGGCTTCCTGTAACTTGAGCCCATTATTCCGTGTCCTGCACTCTGGGATGATCAAGAAGAGATCCTGGCCTTCTTCTCTGTGACAACCTTTCAAGTACTTGAAGAGTGCTATCATATCTCCCCTCAGTCTTCTCTTCTCAAGGCTAAACATGCCCAGTTCTTTCAGTCTCTCTTCATAGGGCTTTGTTTCCAGTCCCCTGATCATCTTTGTTGCCCTCCTTTGAACCCTCTCCAGCTTGTCTGCATCCTTCTTAAAGTGTGGTGCCCAGAACTGGACACAGTACTCCAGATGAGGCCTAACCAGTGCTGAGTAGAGGGGAACTAGTACTTCCCGGGATTTGGAAGCGATGCTTCTATTAATGCAGCCCAAAATAGCACTTGCCTTTTTTGCAGCCACATCACATTGTTGGCTCATATTCAGCTTGTGATCGACGACAATTCCAAGATCCTTCTCGCTCGTAGTGTGGTTGAGCCACATATCCCCCATCTTGTAACTGTGCATTTGGTTTCTTTTTCCTAGGTGCAGAACTTGGCATTTGTCCCTATTAAATGCCATTCTGTTGTTTTCTGCCCAGCACTCCAGTCTATCCAGATCACTTTGAATTTTGTTTCTGTCTTCCAAAGTATTAGCTATCCCTCCCAATTTTGTGTCATCTGCAAATTTGATCAGCATTCCCTGCACCTCCTCCTCCAAGTCGTTAATAAAAATGTTGAAGAGCACTGGGCCCAGGACTGAGCCCTGCGGTACCCCACTCGTTACCTCTCCCCAGCTTGAGAAGGTCCCATTGATAAGCACTCTTTGAGTCCGATTCTGTAGCCAACTGTGGATCCACATGATCGTTGTTTCATCTAGCCCACTTCGAGCAAGTTTGCTCATCAGGATATCATGGGGCACTTTGTCGAAAGCTTTGCTGAAGTCGAGGTATATGATGTCTACAGCATTCCCACGGTCTACAAGGGAGGTGACTTGATCAAAAAATGAGATCAGATTTGTCTGGCAGGACTTGTTTTTGACAAATCCATGTTGGCTTCGAGTAATCACGGCATTGATGTCAAGGTGCTTCCAGATGGATTGCTTTATGATCTGCTCCAGAATTTTCCCAGGGATTGATGTCAGACTGACTGGTCTGTAGTTCCCAGGTTCCTCCTTTTTACCCTTTTTGAAGATAGGGACAACGTTAGCCCTCCTCCAGTCATCTGGCACTTCCCCGGTCCTCCATGATTTCTCAAAGAGAATAGACAGCGGTTCTGAGAGTTCTTCTGCCAGTTCCTTTATTACTCTAGGATGCAGTTCATCTGGCCCTGGAGATTTGAACTCATTCAAAGTAATGAGGTGTTCCTTGACCATATGCCTGTCGATCTCAAGCTGCAATCCTGCCCCTTCAGCCTGTACTTCGCCTTTGCCAGGGGGGTCATAGACCCTCTTTTGGGAGAAGACTGAGCCAAAGTAGGAATTGAGCACCTCTGCCTTTTCTTTGTCATCTGTTATCATTTTGCCATCCTTATTTAATAGCTGAACAACCATTTCTTTCCTCTGCCTTTTACTATGCACGTAGCTGAAGAAAGCCTTTTTGTTGTTTTTAGCATCCCTCGCTAACCTCACCTCGTTCTCCGCTTTAGCCTTCCTGACGCCATCCCTGCAATTCTGTGCTACCTGCCTGTACTCTTCCTTTGTTACTTGGCCTTCTTTCCACTTCCTATATGTGTCCTTTTTTGTTTTCAGGTCATCCCTAAGCTTTTTGTGAAGCCACATTGGCTTCTTCTGTTGTCTTCCACCTTTTCTTCTTGTTGGAATGGTTTGTGATTGTGCCTTGAGAATTTCCTTTTTTAAAAGTTCCCACCCATCTTGGACTCCTTTTCTCGCTAGCATTGTTTGCCATGGGACCTTACTGATCATTGTTCTGAGTTTATTAAAATCAGCTTTCCTAAAATCCAGGGTACGCGTTTGAGTACACTCGGCTTTTGCTTCCCTTAGAACCAAGAACTCAAGTACAACATGGTCGCTTTCCCCCAGAGTTCCTGTAACTGCTACTTTATCCACTAAGTCATCTCTGTTGGTTAGGATCAAGTCAAGGATAGCCGATCCTCTAGTTCCTTCCTCTACTTTCTGTAGGAGGAAGTGATCCGCCACACAAGTCAGGAATTTCCTGGAGGGGCCATGTTTTGCAGAATTTGTCTCCCAACAAATATCGGGGAAATTGAAGTCCCCCATTACTACTACATCATGCTTCCTTGAAACATTGGTTATTTGCTTTTCAAAAGTTTCATCCTTGGCTTCTCCTTGATTGGGTGGCCGGTAGTAGACTCCGACCACCAGGTTCCTTTTATTCTTTGCTCCATTTATTTCAACCCAGATGCTCTCGATGGGGCTACCAAGCTCCTCCTCCTGTATTTCTGTGCAGAGATATGTATTTTTCACATACAGTGCAACCCCGCCTCCCTTTCTGTTCCTCCTGTTCTTTTTGAACAAGTTATATCCTTCAACTGCTGTATTCCAGTCATGAGAGTCATCCCACCAAGTCTCAGTTATACCTATCAAGTCATAATTTCCCTCCTGTATTAAGAGTTCAAGTTCGTTCTGTTTGTTTCCCATACTCTGGGCATTAGTATATAGACATCGAAGACCATGTGCTTCATAGTCTGGCTTTCTTCCTACATGTGTCTGAAGACTATTATTGGGCGCTATCAGCGCTGTTCTCTCCATTGCAGTGCATGCGCCTACGTCCATTGTTACCCCCAACATTACATCTCCCTTCCCCGTAGGATTCAGTTTAAAGCCCTCCTGATGAAGTTCTTCATGCTGTGGCCAAACACATTCTTCCCAGCCTTTGTGAGGTGCAACCCATCCCTAGCCAACAGCCCATCTTCCAGGAAGTATAGCCCGTAGTCCCAGAATCCAAATCTCTCTCGTCGGCACCACCTTTGTAGCCAGTCATTCACCCGGAGTATTTTTCGTTCCCTTTCTATCCCTCTTCTAACTACTGGAAGGATGGATGAGAAAACTATCTGGGCCCCAAAGTTCTTGAGTTTCCTTCCCAAAGCTTCAAAGTCTGACGTGATCTCTTTGTAGCTCCGCTTGGCGCTATCATTTGTTCCCACATGGATGAGAAGAAAGGGATACCTGTCAGTGGGCTTTATGAGTGCAGGTAACCTTTCAGTCACGTCTCTAATCTGTCCTCCCGGGAGACAACATACCTTGCAAGTCCACGGGTCTTCGCGACATACTTGGGTCTCGATCCCACGCAGCAAGGAGTCTCCCACTACTACCACTCTTCTCTTCTTCTTCTTGTAGGCCTGGGTTTCATCGCCTCTGTTTGACTGACCTTCAGCCTCTTGCTCACTCTCATGCAGGTTCCCCTGTGATTCTTCCTCTGCAGGCTGTCCTCCAGTCTCATCTGCAAGTACCTGGAATCGGTTCCACAGCTCCACCGCTTCCACTGGTGCAGAGTGGCGTCTAGTTCTTCTTCTCCTAACTGTCACCGTTTTCCAAGGAGTATCCTCTACTCCATTTTTCTTCTCCTCAGCATTTCCCACTTCTGCCTCATCTTGCTGTTGCTCTTCAAGCTTCTGGTCTGCCCTTTGCTGCTGTAGTTCCCCCATTCTGTCCAAGAACTCTTCGTGTTCTCTTATTCCCCGGAGGGTTGACAGTCGCCGCTCCAGTCCACTTACTTTTTCCTCCAGCAGCGTGATCAACTTGCACTTGTTGCAGGTGTAGGCCATGTTGTTCTCAGGCAAGAAAACAAACATGGCACACACCTTGCAGGTCACCACCACTGGAGAGTCTTGTCCTTCCATAGCCCCGTTTCCCTTTTTGTGTCTAGCTTTGTGATTGTTCTAGACTAGCCTGTGCCTGCTCCTCTACTCAGTAGAGGTTAAAAGCAGAGTCCCACTGGTGTGGAAGTGTGTGTTACAAGACAAATAAATGGGAAAAAGTTAGTTAAAAAAAAAATGTTAGGGGCCTCCCCCTTGACCTCCCCTGCCGAACTCCCCTGGCCAACTCCTGTTTGCTCCCCCTGTTCACTCACTCTGGTCGCTCGCTCTCTGGGAGCTTGCCTGCTTCTGTAGTCCCTGGACCAGCTGGAGCAGCTTGCTCTGCTCTGCTCTGCTCAGCTGGGAGGCGGGAAACAGACTGAAGCTTCCCGCCCAGTCAGCTGCTGGGAGTACTCAGGCCACACCCCTCCAATTCAGTTGGAGCTCTCAGAAGCTCCTGGTGAGCTCACAGCCAGTCAGAAGGATAAAGGGCAGCGCCCTGGGCTTCCTGCAACCCACTTACCTCTTAGCCTCTGTCTCCTTTGTCTCCTTTGTCTCTTCAACCACTGCAACTCCCCTGGCCAACTCCTGTTTGCTCCCCCTGTTCGCTCGCTCTGTTCGCTCGCTCTCTGGGAGCTTGCCTGCTTCTGTAGTCCCTGGACCAGCTGGAGCAGCTTGCTCTGCTCTGCTCTGCTCAGCTGGGAGGCGGGAAACAGACTGATATATTTGATCTCTAGTTCCTCTGCCTCTTCGAAACCCAGTGACCGCACTATCATGGCTATCAGAGACATTCAGTGTTCAGTGACCGCACTATCATGGCTATCAGGGACATTCAGATCTTTCCTGTATAGTTCTTCTGTGTATTCTTTCCACCTCTTCTTAATCTCATCTGCTTCTGTTAGGTCCCTGCCTTCTTTGTCCTTTGCACAAAACCTTCCCTTGAGTTCTCCGATTTTCTTGAAAAGATCTCTGGTCTTTCCCATTCTATTGTTTTCCTTGATTTCTTTGCATTGTTCATTTAAGAAGGCCTTCTTGTCTCTCCTTGCTATTCTCTGGAACTCTGCATTCAGTTGGATATATCTTCCCCTTTCTCCCTTGCTTTTCGCTTCCCTTCTTTCCTCAGCTACTTGTAAAGCCTCATCAGACAGCCACTTGGCTTTCTTGCATTTCTTTTTCTTTGGGATGGATTTCGTTGCTGCCTCCTGAACAATGTTACGGACCTCCGTCCATAGTTCCTCAGGCACTCTGTCTATCAGGTCTAATCCCTGAAATCTATTCCTCACCTCCACTGTATATTCATAAGGGATATGATTTAGGTCATACCTGAATGGTTTAGTGGTTTTCCCTACGTTCTTCAATTTCAGCCGAAATTTTGCAACAAGAAGCTCATGATCTGAGCCACAGTCAGCTCCAGGTCTTGTTTTTACTGACTGTATGGAGCTTCTCCATCTTTGGCTGCAAAGGACATAATCAATCTGATTTCGATATTGACCATCTGGTGATGTCCATGTGTAGAGTCGCCTCTTGTGCTGTTGGAAAAGAGTGTTTGCTAAGATCAGCGTGTTCTCTTGGCAAAACCCTACTAGCCTTTGTCCTGCTTCATTTTGTACACCAAGGCCATGCTTGCCTGTTATCCCGGTGATTTCTTGACTTCCTACTTTAGCATTCCAATCCCCTATAATGAAGAGGACATCTTTTTTTGGTGTTAGTTCTAGAAGGTGTTGTAGGTCTTCATAGAACCGATCAACCTCAGCTTCTTCGGCCTCAGTGGTTGGGGCATAGACTTGAATGACTGTGATGTTGAATGGTTTGCCTTGGATTCGTACTGAGATCATTCTGTCATTTTTGAGATTGTACCCCAGTACTGCTTTTCCCACCCTTTTGTTGACTATGAGTGCTACTCCATTTCTTCTAAGCGATTCTTGCCCACAGTAGTAGATATGATGGTCACCTGAATTAAATTCGCCCATGCTTGTCCATTTTAGTTCGCTGATTCCCAAGATGTCGATGTTCAATCTTGTCACCTCCAGCTTACCTTGATTCATTGATCTTACATTCCAGGTTCCTAAACAATATTGTTCTTTACAGCATCGGATTTTCTTTTCACCACCACACACATCCACAGCTGAGTGTCCTTTCGGCTTTGGCCCAGCCGCTTCACTCTTTCTGGCGCTACTTGGAAATTCCCTCTGCTCTTCCCCAGTAGTATATTGGACAATTAGTTAACTTACAATTAGTTACCTACAAATAACTAATTGTAATAATAACCTTATATGTTAACAATGTCATGGCACAAGCTATATATCAAGAAAAAAGTTAAATTTCCCCTCATTTTTATACAGTTTACTGCATATGACAAGTTACCTGATCCAGATATGCACCTAAAGGGTATGAGACAATTGTAGGGTACTCTTTTACCTTTCCAACAAGCCACAGCTTGAGTACATTAATTTTGATATGCCATAGTTAGACACATATGGGCATAAACACATTTCATGTAATTTTACCCAATGTGTGGATAACAGGTAACTTTGTGTTATTGCAAAGAAATATCTAGTAGTTTTATCTGTTCAGCAACTGTTCAATATGCATGTTTTAATTTACAAAAGTTACAATGTTATCATTTCGCAGCTACAAAGATTTTCTTTTTTCTTTTATTTAATTTTAATGTTCGTCACTACTGCAGTCATCTTCTGAGTCCTCAAGCTCAATCGCAAAGTCTACATCTGTTTTCATGGTTGCTACATGACTGTAGTTTTCACACAGCAGTGCAAACAAGTCCACTGGACAGCATGAGCCATTGGGCAGTTCATAGGAAAGCACACACTTGCATGACAACATCTCCAAAACTGCAATAGGTGCTGGTGGTTCATGCATCCAGTCAGTGACAAAATTGCCATCTCTATCATCCATCCACAATCACTGCATACTCCCTACTTCTAGTGATTGATATAGCTCCCTGCATGCAAAAGCTTGCAACGACAGGAGAAGATGTTGCAGTTCCATCTAATCTTTACCCTAGAATCCCAACCACCTTGTCCTGGGACAATATAGACTGGTTAGAGGACACACTCAGTGGCAAGGGAACATCACACAAAGCCAATGGAATTGCCATCCAGCTTAAGATCATTGGGCCTCATTTGCCTAAACCAATGCCTCAGGTGGTAAAAAAAAACAAAAAACAAAGAAAAGAAGCATTTCTAGCCAGACATTTATGTTACCAATATAAAATGCTGGCAAGAGGGAAGGGCCACCCATAACTTATACTGTAGAGGTAAACATAAACATATTGTTTTGCCCTCCTTTTCAGAAAAATCTCATATGGCTTCTGGCACGCATGTCAAATCATGAGGAGCGAGCAACAAGCAACTGGACAGGCTTCAACATACTTGTCTGTGATGATGTCACCATAGTGCAGGACAATATTTGCTATTTGCCCACAATACATGCTCCAGCAACTGAAATATCAACTGTATATGAGGTGCTAAACCAGTCTATCAACATCATGCAATCTCTGTAGTTGTCCAAGATTGTGTGTGTTTTTGATCAGGCACTTTATGCCAAAGCTGTTGAATTCACATAGAAGCATCCAGAGAAATTCAAATATACCACCATAATTGGAATAGGTGTATTTCACACCATATGCACATTTTTGGCCATCATTGTTAAGTGGTTTCAGGATTCAGGATTGCATGATTTGTGCACTGAGTCAGACACAATTGCAGAAGGTTCAGTAACAGGGATAATGGAAGGTCACAAGTATAACCATGCAGTCAGACTTCACAAGCTGGTTTATGAAGCACTCACTCATGCAGCTAGCATGGCATAGTTTCCAGTCATGGTTGAAAGACATGCATGCAGAAGGCATTGCATATTTGGATGACATGCTGAACAGCATAAGCAACCTCTGCCAAGATGTGTGCACAGCTTTGCGGCAGAAAATCCTTGGTCAGCTAACCTGTTCAAGGATTATGGAGCTCTTTGAGGACTATTTTAATTACCTCAGATGTAGAAATGGAAGTCTCTCAGCATTTGGGGTATACTGTCTCAACATGGTAGAAAGTCTGCTGGGCTTAATTAGAGCATCACACAAAGGTGATTGGATGCTTCGCTTGACACACATCCATGCAATGATCCCATGGTGCTTTGCCTATAGACTGAGTTATGCATGCTATCTTCTACACCAGTATACCCAGATGACCAGGCTGCCCATTAAGCATCCAGACATACATGAAAATTTCATGCAAGGGTAGATTTTCAGTACAGTTGGGATCTAGCAACTCCTTAGGACAAATTCCCATAGACCAGACAACAGAAGAAACAGTCAACAAAGATACTCAAACACCAGGCAGGAAGAACAAAAGGATTTGGCCTCAATCAAGGAGCTGTCAGTAAGTACTATCTGACATCAGAATATAGGAGCATGTTTCTGAAGCAGTTGAAACAGATGATTGGTCAGTGCAGCAGTCAAATGACACATCCAGATTTCCATCTGAACAGAATTAAAAAAAAGCTGAGTCAGATATCCAAGCTTTAATTAACCAGTTGGCTGAATCCAATGAGCCATGATCAGACAGATTTTGTCTTTGATGTTTACCTGGAAACCTCTATCAAAGATGCTGAAAAATGCAAGTGAGCCACTAACGTTAGTCTGCAGTTGAAGAATATTGCACTGGCACACAAATCCAGCAGTTAAGACGGTATCTGTGCAGCTCATCTAACAAGCCTGAGCTCATCAAGTTCTTGGTGGAGGATGTCTAAGTACATGAAGAAGCTGGAAGACAAAACACTTAAGTAACAGGTGAGGAGCCCTTTTTCAAAATCACCAAAGACTATTGGAAAGAATTCTGTGAATTGAGGTCTACACAAGAAGCTTACACTAGAATGCCGCTGCTTGACTTCAGGCAGCAAAGGCAAGGACAAAATCTATTATCATTTCAGAAGACACCGATGTACTGGTACTATACATCAGCTTTGCAAATGAAATACCATGCCCCATGTTTGTGAAGTGTGGAACGAGTTGCACAAGATGTACTGATATAAGCAAACTCACAAGTTCAATTGGACAGGATGTGTCTGATGCCCTGATTGGACCACATGCTTTCATTGACTGAGACACTGTGAGTGCTTTTGCAGGTCAGGGCAAGGTAACTCCCTTGAAACTACTGAGAAAGGACAAAAACTACTAGATGTTCAGTCAACTACGGAAGTCATGGGAAATCTTTACAGAGATGCTTGAGAAGTTACAGCAATTCACCTGTCAAATCTATGTTCCAATTACCCGCACTACTTAAATTACCTATGCAATGAACTTTTCTGGGCCAAGAGAAGAGAGGTGGAGTCCAGTCAGCTTCCATCATGCAATGGCTGCTGTTTCATACACACTCAAAGGGCCAATTTCCAGGTAGGAATTTTGAGATGTAGTTTAAAAAATCAGCCACATGTACCTAGCCCCAAAGGGTATGGATAGATGACAGAGAGAGATGGCAATTTTGTCACTGACTGGATGCATGAACCACCAGCACCTATTGCAGTTTTGGAGATGTTGTCATGCAAGTGTGTGCATTCCTATGAACTGCCAAACTGCTCATGCCTGTTCAATAGACTTGCTTGCTGTGTGAAAACTACAGTCATGTAGCAAACATGAAAACAGATGTAGGCTTTGCAGTTGAACTTGAGGGCTCAGAAGATGACTGCAGTGATGACGAACATTAAAATTAAATTAAATACAAAATTAGAAATTTAGAAATTTCTATAAATTTAGAAATTTAACTTTTTTCTTGATATATGGCTTGTACCATGACATTGTTAACATATAAGGTCATTATTACAATTAGTTATTTGTAAGAGAATTCATTAGTTTTCCAGTGCAGTTTTAAAATTTTAAATTGGACACTTGGTTCATATGTTACAGCTTAAATGAGAAAAGTTAGAAAAAGATGACTTCAGCCATCTTGAGGACATCATAAAAAGCTTAAGCAACCCATCAGAACAGGCTATCACATGAAAATACAATCTAGAGATTGTACCTTCAAAAAAAATGTAGTGAAGTTTTGCCACCTTACTTTATACTGAGATGTCAATTTTCAGCTCTCAGCCCAAGACGACATGGCATATCCAGGACTAAAACTAACAGAAAATATCTCATGAAGTTTGCAGATGAGCACATTGGCAAGATTCCACAGACTGAATTTAGAAGGGTTAATATGGAGGCAGGCACAAGAAAGCACAGGCTTCTCTTTTTGGGAGAAGAGACTTCATGCTTACTGGAGCAGATGTTTGGCTGTTTGAAGAAGCAGGCCTCTGAGATTCTAAACAGGGTGAATGAGATCCTGACTGCTTCTCAGCTGCTGCTTCTTCAGCAGTGTCCTCCTCATCAAAATTCATACTTCCAGAGATACCTGTGAAAATGCCAGATAAACTAGGTTAAACTATGTTTAAACAGAAGTGTCCATGAATCCAGGGTCGTCAATATACAGATATCCTTCCCATGGTTGTCCACACATTTAAATCACAAAATAACTATAGATACACATACGAGGTACTAACATTCATTACTACTAGGGATGTGTGGATTTTGTTAAATCTGTTCCATCTGTGTTTTGCAGATTGTCAGGCACCTTTTGTTCCATCATCCACTCTGACAGAATTGGATTTTTTTTTTTACTAGAATTTCATTCAACTTGCACTAAGTCACATTAGTACTATGATGCACTTTTGCAAATGTATAAGTGTATTAGTGCATTTGCAAAAGTGTACATTAGTGCAAATCCCCCGCAAAAGTGAAAAACTGGTCTGCATGTCTGAGGAATCCACATGACTCAGAAAAAGGCTGTCCACTGCAGAATCCACAGCTCAGATTCATAGAAATCTGAACTCATTTGAATCTGTTGTGGATTTCTCTGACATCCCTAGTTACAACTAATAGTAACATCAGAAGAGCGAAACGTTAATCAATGAAGCTAATGTGCCATAGTTAGCACCTGTATTTCTTTTACAAATTTTTACAAATATTGAAATATAAGTTGTTTAGGGGGTGCTTTTGTAGAAAGGCAGGGTAAACGTATGTTAGAAATAAATACTGAACAAGAGGACAAATGTTAGAGGTTTTATTTATTAATTTTTTAAATATTTGTATGCTGCTCCATAACATAAAGTTCTTTGGAAGGCTTACAATCATCAAGCATAAAACAATTCAGTAGAAAATAAAACATAAAACCATATATCAAAAGCAACATAAATTACAACAACAAAACACACAGCACCCCAAAACCACACAGAATTAAAAACTGAGAGGCTACATGAGTTATTTAAAGGATCTGGGTGAACAGAAAGGTCCACCTGGAACTGAAAAGGCCACAGGGATGGCACTAGACAGTTTTCTTTGGGAAGACTGTACCATGCCAGTACTAAAAAAGTCATCTTGCTGGTAGTCACCTGCTTCACTGCATTTGGCAGGGGCACACGAGGTAGGGCCTCTGAGGAAGATCTTTGGATAACCTAGTCCCAAGCTGTTTAGGGCCTTCAAACCAGGACTTTAAATTGGCCCCAGAAACCAAGTGAGAGCCAGTGCAGCTGATAAAGCACAGGCATAATACGATTAAACTGCCCAGTTCCAGTTAGTAATCTAGCAATCCTATTTTTTCACCAACTGCACTTTTTGAACAATTTCTTTAAGGCAGTCCCATGTACAATACATTGCAGAAGTCCAAACCTGGTGGTCACCAGAGCATAGGTAATTGCGGTCAAGCTATTTCCATCCAGGTAAAGTTGCAGCTGGCTGATAAAAGTCTCATCAAGCCACAAAGGTCACTTGAGCCTCTGATGACAGTGCTGGATCAATAAACACCCCCTGACTGCAAACCTGATACTTTAGGATGTATGTCAGGGATGAGTCCCAGCTCATTCAGATGTCTGAGAGCTCCGTTAGAACTGTTTAATCAAAGCATGGAGGAGGGACCCTCCCTAGAGCACCTAGACGCTGGGAGAGATTCTTCCAAAAGCCTTGACAAACAGATGGTCCAAGCTCAGTCCCTGCCCCCTCCCTCCACCATTGGAACTCATGTTTCCGAGGAGGAAGGGGGGCGTGACTTGAGATACACTAGGGCATGTCACAAAACTAAGTGGGAAAAGTTAGGGGCAGGGCTCAGACACTCCACCCAGATAGCCACTCTTGGAAACCAATGTAGGAGGGAGCCACCCTAAAGGAGGGGTATCGCTGCGAAGCTAGCTTGGCCTGGAGGTTCATACCCAAACTGCCTGCAACTTCCTTTACCCTCTGGTTCATTTCGTTTACTTAGAGATTGTTGATTAGTTGTTTAGAGCTTGGGGCAGACCAGCCTCTCTACAAATGCAGATTCATGGATCTTGACCATATGGAGGCAGTGTGAGTAGATGGTTTTCAGGTCCAACCTTTTATGGAGGGGGTTGCACTCCCCCTGAAACAGTAGGTTTGAAAATCCTAAATCCAGATTTGTCCAGCTGGCCTTGGTGACATGGAGTCCCTTTTACCAGGTTCAACTGCGTTTGTTTCTGGACAGGGATAGTCTGCTCCCAGTGATCCATGCACTGCAAACCTCTTGGTTGGATTACTGCTATGAATTACATGTGGGGCTGGCTTTGAAGACAGCTTGGAAGCTTCAATGAGTGAAAATTGATGGCTGCCAGATTTTAAATGGTATGGCCAGGTTTATGCATATTATGCCAATTCTGAGAGAACTTCATTGCCTGCCTGTTTGCTTCCAGACCCAATTCAAGGTGCTGGTACTTACCTTACAGTCTTAAGTGGTTTGGCACCCAAACAGTTGAAGTAGCACCTCTTCCCATCTCAATCTTCCTGTGCTTTAAAATTGTCTTCTGAGGCCATTCTCTAGGTGCCTCCTTTATCAGAGGTACTTTACTCAATAACTAACGAAATGGCTTTCTTGGCAGCGGTGCTCTGGTTATGAAATACCCTCCCTAAAACGGGTCACCCGGCGCTTATGACACCATCTTTTTGGTGTCCAGCAAAAAAAAAAAAAAAGCCCTTTAAAATCATCCAGATAGTTTGGAGTTTAATTGTTACAGGTTTTTATCTGTTGCCTTTATTATTGTATGCATACTGTGAGGAAATTCTATTGTCCACCACCCTGAAATCCTAAGTAGGATGAAGAGTAGTATATAAACATTTTAAATAAACAAACTGCTTTTGGTATTACCCATTTGGGACAATCCACTGTCCACAGCGGCCACGGAGGAAATGACTTGCCCAAAGTCCTTACAGGGACAGAGCTTCTTCACTTGGGCCACAATGTTCTGATGTAGTCTGTTCCTCCGCAGTTGTGGTAGCAAACAAAGTGGCAATTGGGGAACATCAATGGAGAGAGGATTGCTTTGTCCGAGCTACCATTGCTGCTGCTGATATTGTATCTAGATGTGAAAGTGTTTGCAGGAATACAGACTAGGTCTGAGAGCAGGCCAGTATCTTACCTGGATTCACTATGAATTGTTACATGAGATTTCCACCTTTCATGATAGCAACCTTAGTGGCTGTTCATTCATCATATGACAGCAGAACTGCTATGATACTTTCAGGTATAAAGAACTATGCAACAGAAAAAGTGGAATGGCCATATTTTTTGTACCAACTGAAGGTTTTAGTATACAGAAGACTGTTTGTATGAGTAAGTGAGCAATACAAAGCAGGGTCCCAGTCGTGTTCACACTGGGGAGTGGACCATAGAAGCCTCACAAAAATATGTCACAAGAGAATTTTTAAAAGTGTAGTACAACCACGCTCTGTCAAAAGGCATTCCCTAGGCTAAGTAGAGCCCTCGTCTGTTACTTTTCCAATATGTCTAAAACACCGCAATAGGTCAAGGCAAAATTTGGGGTAAATACCTGAGAACCAATGTGCTCACATCTTGTGGTTTGATTCTGAAGACAGAGAATAGATCAAACTTAACTGGGTATAGGGTGATGTCAGCCAGTGGGCACAAGAACAAACCTTAGGTTTTTCAAGACTACCCCCTTATGAGTTATCTGCTGTAAGTAGAAATTGCTTGAATTTCACAGACCCCAGTTAGACTGAAGAATCTTCCTTTCTCTTCAACCATTCTCTCTATTTCCTTTATGAGAATAAGGCTGTTCAAAAACCCTCTTTTAATGCTTCTTTATGTTCCAGCAATGATAACTTAGTGCCCTCTCCTAATACTCAGCAAGTACATACAAGTATACTGTGTGGGTACAAAAACAATAAAGCATAAGATGAGACCACAAAAAAGTGGGTTACCACAAATTTTGCTAAAAGATGTGCAGGTCACCATTTCAGTCATGAGACACTGCAATACTCAAACCATCCAAAAGAGGGTAAGTTCTAAGCAAAAGAGAATGCACTAACACTCATCTTAAGTACAAAAGGACTCTATTTTCAGTGTGGAACAAAAGTATCCAAAGCCCTCTCTCCCTTTTAGTGAGGCAGGTGCACTCTCGTGTATGTAATGCCTCATTACGCTGTACACAAGCGCCTGACTTCAAAAAGCATCACAAACCTAGAGAGCTTTGCCCATAAAGTCCGTAGCAAGCAAGAGGTCACAAAAACAGAGAAGCCCCTCATAAAACGAAGCTCAAGATTCCATTCCTTCATGCATATACTGCTCCCTAGGTTGAGGATATATGACCTAGAAAGAGCGATACTGAATGTGTCCATAGAAATTGAGATTTCTATAAATGCTACCATAGATGACATTTGAGAGTTAAAAGAAGAAATCTCCTCTTGAGTAGAGTGGTGTTACAGAATAAAATAACCTTAGACATGTTGTTAGCATAGCAAAGAGAAGTGTGCACAGTAATAAATCAGTCTTGCTGTTTTTATGTCAACCATGACAGCAAGATAGAAACAGACTTGTCAAAAATGAAAGCAGCAGTGCATGTCCTGCATCAGGTTAACAATGACCAGGCTAGAGGTTATCTTGGTTAGCTAGATCACCTCCTGCCAGACATTAGAATAGCACAAAGCACCTACTAGCCAAAATCTTGATAGGGATAATAAGAGTAGTTATACTGATTGTGTTGGTAGCCCTAGTATAAAAAGTGTCCTTGTGTCTTTGCCGACAAGCAAAGAAAGTGCAGATAACCCCTGAACATGAATACTTTAGCATGATAACCACCACAGAAGACGGAGGCGAGTATGTAGAAGCGAGGGTTGAGCATGAAGTTGAGTACGAAGAAATACAAGTCCCTAGAGAAGATAAAAGTGATGAGCAGAGTATTTTAGTCGGGAAAAAAAGCAGAAAGGCTAGGCAGAATTTAAGTGTGATACTTACTTCACGTATGTAAGTATCAAATGAGCGACTGAGAAGATTTAAGGGGTATAATCATTTATTTAAAAGATTTGATTATCCTAAAATGGTCAATTAGCCTAGTTAACCTTGTCCTAAATCAAAGGTCAGTACTTCCAGGCCCCAAGGGTTCCATGGAAAGAAGAACCTGGTAAGGGTGCTCAAAATAGAAAGAAGAACTTGGTAAGGGTTTGAGTAATGTGCCAGATGTATCCTGCTGTTTCCTAAGAAGCGGTTTCTGTAAGCTTTGCAAAATCTGTACTAATTTAAGAATCATCATATGATAAGAAATAATCTTGAATAATATATGACATATGCTGTATTGTGATTGGCCATTAAGCTGTACTGTGATTAGCCCTTAAGCTGTCTCCTATCTCAAATATAAAAATGTGTGCTTATTAGAAGGTTGCTGTTCCCACCTGTTAGCGACCATCCTTCATGCATGAATAAAGAAGTGCTTAACTCAACCTTGACCTTCAGCCTCATTCCTTAATGAGCGGAGAACCCAACATAAGCACCTGCAAAGTGTGACCTTTCATTTCCTGCCCAGTTACCATAGTGGAAAAGTAGATCACAATGAAACTGCCACAAAGAGAGGAACTTTGGAGATCAGTTCACATCAAGACAAGACTGGGCTGGGCCTGGGAGCAGGGGGAGGTAAGAGGGGAACCGGGGAGTTTAAAATTTTCCCTCCTCAGCATAACCTAGTCTCAATTTCCTTCCTGCCCAGCTAACCTAGACATAAGTGATGAAGGGAGGGGCAGAATGGATTGTAGGATAGGGCAGATGGGAGGCTCTCTATCCTCTTGGCAGCCCAGCCTCAATCCAATATATTCATCTGCCACTCTTTTAAGGTTTTTTTTAAAACTAAGCAGGCTCTGTCACATTTGCCATGTCTCCCTCCAGTGCTCCCAGCTGAGCAGAGCAGAACAGAGAAAGCTGCTCCAGCTGGTCCAGGGACTACAGAAGCAAGCAAGTTCCCAAAGAGCGAGCAACCAGAGCGAGTGAACAGGGAGAGCAAACAGGAGTTGGCCAGGGGAGTTCGGCAGGGGAGGTCAAGGAGGAGGCCCCTAACATTTTTAAAAATATATATTTTTTTTCTTGCAACACACACTGCCATACCAGTGGGACTCTGCTTTTAACCTCCAGTGAGTAGAGGACAGGCACAGGCTAGTCTAAAACAATCAGAAAGCTAGACACAAAAAAGTAAAAGAGACTATGGAAGGACAAGGCTCTCCAGTGGTGGTGACCTGCAAGGTGTGTGCAATGTTTGTTTTCTTGCCTGAGAACAACATGGCCTACACCTGCAACAAGTACAGGTTGATCACGCTGCTAGAAGAAAAAGTAAGAGGACTGGAACGGCGACAGTTGACCCTCCAGGGAATAAGAGAACACGAAGAATTCTTGGACAGAATGGGGGAACTACAGCAGCAGAACAGGAGCTTGAAGAGCAACAGCAAGCTGAGGCAGAAGTGGGAAATGGTGAGGTGAGGAAAAATGCAGTAGAGGATACTCCTTGGAAAAGGGTGACAGTTAGGAAAAGAAGAACTAGAAGCCACTCTGCACCAGAGGAAGCAGTGGAGCTGTGGAACTGATTCCAGGTACTTGCGGATGAGACTAGAGGACAGCCTGCAGAGGAAGAATCACAGGGGAACCTGCAGGAGAGTGAGCAAGAGGCTGAAAGTCAGTCAAACAGAGGCGATGAAACCCAGGCCTACAACAACAAGAAGAGAACAGTGGTAGTAGTGGGAGACTCCTTGCTGCGTGGGATCGAGACCCAAGTATGTCGCGAAGACCCGTGGACTCACCAGGTATGTTGTCTCCCAGGAGGACGGATTACAGACGTCACTGAAAGGTTGCCTGCACTCATAAAGTCCACTGACAGGTATCCCTTTCTTCTCATCCATGTGGGAACAAATGATACTGCCAAGTGGAGCTACAAAGAAATCACGTCAGACTTGGAAGCTTTGGGAAGAAAACTCAAGAACTTTTGGAACCAGATAGTTTTCTCATCCATCCTTCCAGTAGTTAGAAGAGGGATAGAAAGGGAAAGAAAAATACTCCAGGTGAATAATTGGCTATGAAGGTGGTGCCGATGAGAGAGATTTGGATTCTGGGACCATGGGCTATACTTCCTGGAAGATGGGCTGTTGGCAAGGGATGGGTTGCACCTCACAAAGGCTGGGAAGAATGTGTTTGGTCACAGCATGAAGAACTCCATCAGGAGGGCTTGAAACTGAATCCTACGGGGAAGGGAGATGTAAAGTTGGGGGTAACAACGGACATAGGCGCATGCACTGCAACGGAGAGAACAGCTCTGATAGTGCCCAATAATAGTCTTCAGACACATGTAGGAAGAAAGCCAGACTATGAAGCACATAGTATATAGACGTCTTCGATATCTATATACTAATGTCCAGAGTATGGGAAAACAAACAGAATGAACTTGAACTCTTAATACAGGAGGGAAATTAGGACTTGATAAGTGTAACTGAGACTTGGTGGGATGACTCTCATGACTGGAATACAGCAACTGAAGGATATAACTTGTTCAAAAAGAACAGGAGGAACAGAAAGGGAGGTGGGGTTGCACTATATGTGAAAAATACATATCTCTGCACAGAAATCCAAGAGGATGAGCTTGGTAGCCCCACTGACAGCATCTGGATCAAAATAAATGGAGCAAAGAATAAAAGGAACCTGGTGGTCAGAGTCTACTGCTGGCCACCCAATCAAGGAGAAAACAAGGATGAAACTTTTGAAAAGCAAATAGCCAATGTTTCAAGGAAGCATGATGTAGTAGTAATGGGGGAATTCAATTTCCCCGATATTTGTTGGGAGACAAATTCTGCAAAACATGGCCCCTCCAGGAAATTCCTGACTTGTGTGGCGGATAACTTCCTCCTACAGAAAGTGGAGGAAGGAACTAGAGAATTAGCTATTCTTGACTTGATCCTAACCAAGAGAGATGACTTAGTGGATAAAGTAGCAGTTACAGGAACTCTGGGGAAACGCGACCATGCTATGCTTGATTTCTTGGTTCTAAAGGAAGCAAAAGCCGAGTGTAGTCAAACGCGTACCCTGGATTTTAGGAAAGCCAATTTTAATAAACGCAGAACAATGATCAGTAAGGTCCCATGGCAAGCAACGCTAACGAGAAAAGGAGTCCAAGATGGGTGGGAATTTTTAAAAAAGGAAATTCTCAAGGCACAATTGCAAACAATTCCAACAAGAAGAAAAGGTGGAAGACAACAGGAGAAGCTAATGTGGCTTCACAACAAGCTTAGAGATGACCTGAAAACAAAAAAGCACACACATAAGAAGTGGAAGGAAGGCCAAGCTACAAAGGAAGAGTACAGGCAGGTAGCACAGAATTGCAGGGATGGCATCAGGAAGGCTAAAGCTGAGAATGAGCTGAGGTTAGCAAGAGATGCTAAAAACAACAAAAAGGCTTTCTTCAGATACATGCATAGTAAAAGGCAGAGGAAAGAAATGGTGGTTCAGCCATTAAATAAGGATGGCAAAATGGTAACAGATGACCAAAAAAAAGGCAGAAGTGCTCAATTCCTACTTCGGTCAGTCATCTCCTGAAAGAGGGTCTATGACCCCCCTGGCAAAGGCAAAGTACAGGCTGAAGGGGCAGGACTGCAGCTTGAGATCAATATGCATATGGTCAAGGAACACCTAATGACTTTGAATGAGGTCAGCTCTCCAGGGCCAGATGAGCTGCACCCGAGAGTAATAAAGGAACTGGCAGAAGAACTCTCAGAACCACTGTCTATTCTCTTTGAGAAATCATGGAGGACGGGTGAAGTGCCAGATGACTGCAGGAGGGCTAATGTGGTCCCTATTTTCAAAAAGGGAAAAAGGAGGAACCTGGGAACTACAGCCCAGTCAGTCTGACATCAATCCCTGGGAACATTCTGGAGCAGATGATAAAGCAATCCATCTGTGAGCACCTTGAAAACAATGCCGTGATTACTGGAAGCCAACATGGATTTGTCAAGAACAAATCCTGCCAGACGAATCTGATCTCATTTTTTGATCAAGTAACCTCCCTTGTGGACCATGGGAATGCTGTGGACATAATATACCTCGACTTCAGCAAAGCTTTCGAATCCTCATGAGCAAACTAGCTAAAAGTGGGCTAGATGAAACAACAATCTGGTGGCTCCACAGCTGACTACAGAATTGGACTCAAAGAGTGCTTATCAACACTACAAGAGAGAAGGATTTGGAATTGTTGTCGATCACAAGCTGTATATGAGCCAACCATGTGATGTGGCTGCAAAAAAGGGAAATGCTATTTTGGGCTTCATTAATAGAAGCACAGCTCCCAAATCCCGGGAAGTACTAGTTCCCTTCGACTTAGCACTGGTTAGGCCTCATCTGGAGTACTGTGTCCAGTTCTGGGCACCACATTTTAAGAAGGATGCAGACAAACTGGAGAGGGTTCAGAGGAGGGCAAAAAGATGATCAGGGGACTGGAAACAAAGCCATATGAAGAGAGACTGAAACAACTGGGCATGTTTAGCCTTGAGAAGAGAAGACTGAGGGGAGAGATGATAGCGTTCTTCAAGTACTTGGAAGGTTGTCACAGAGAGGAAGGCCAGGATCTCTTTTCGATCATCCCACAGTGCAGGACACGGAATAATGGCCTCTAGTTACACGAAGCCAGATTCCGGCTGAACATCAGAAAAAACTTCCTGACTGTTAGAGCAATACGATAGTGGAACCCATGACCTAGGGAGGCAGTGTTCTCTCCCACACTGGAGGCATTCAAGATGAGGCTGGACAGCCATCTGTTACAGATGCTCTGACTTAGATTCCTGCATTGAGCAGGGGGGTGGACGTGATGGCCTTGTAGGCCCCTTTCAACCCTACTATTCTATGATTCTATGACACTTCATTAAATCTGCTCATTTATTTACTATTTGACATCTAGCAAGAAGTAGCTTGTACCCCCTGCAAACTGTAGATAAGAAAATACTAATAGAATGTGCTTTCTAAGCTGTTTACAGCTACTTGGGCCTCTCTAGAAAACAAACACCAGGTTACTGTCTGCAACTGTGCATCAGTGCAGGAACATGTGGCTAAAATCCCTAGATTTCTGCAGCTGAGAAAGCAGGACTTGCTGACATTCAACCCATCTATAAAAAAGAGAAAATATTAGTATTCCCTTTGGCAGGCAAATTATACAAAGATTAAAAGGAGGCCTCATTTTCTCACATAAAACATCTCCGTCTCAACAACAGTCTGTACTGCTAAACAAACTTGATCATCTAACACAACAGACAGGCCACCTAATTTTAAGCAAACAGACTTCACTGTCTTTTAAAAATTTCACAGCATTACAATATTAATTTAAAACAGTTGTAAAATAAATCCTGGTGGAAATCATAGGCATGCTGGTGTTGCCACGGAAAGATTTCAAGAGATCATCCAGGTGACCTCAAAGCTTTAGTGACAATGGTTGAGATTATTGTTGCTCCTCATTATCTTGATGCATTCTTATCTGCCAACGTTACTCCATCCTGCTCCCTGGACCTCTTGCATACACTGAAGCACATGGCACGATTCGTCAGAAGTTAAAATCTTGGCCCATCTGAAGAAAAAAGATACTGCACTGAACGTACACACAGGGCTTGCTCTGCTTTTCTTGCATAGTACAGCGTAAGGCTATTCCTTTACTGGATCAAATGGTTCTTTAAAAACCCACACATCTAACATGCCTTGACAAGCAAAGCAAAAAGGGGTTTAGGTTACACACAAAATGCAGCAGATACTTACCAAGTAAGGAACTGTCAAAGCAGTGGTTGCCTCTCTCCTCCACAGCACTTCCTTCAAGCTGCTCTTCTGCTCATGCCTATCCTGTGATTGTCTATGTGCTGGAAGGCCATTGCAACAGGCCTAGGTAATAACAGCTGCTTCACTTCTGGGGCTTCCAGTAACTTCCAAAAACGTTGCATCACAAGCATTACGAGGGAGATTAAAGGGTTAAACAATTTATGAACAGTGAAAGCCACAACTACTACAATTGGGGAAAGTGTTATAGGTTGGGCAAGGAGAAGATGAAAGTGTGGCTTTATCAGCTCCCATTTTTTATTAAAACAACTCTGGAAATTCTAAAATTTAATTCTAAAACTCTCCTTAGGTCACATTTTCACTTTCCCCCACCCATTTCCCTTTCTCATTGGGATAGTAGGCTGAGGTGGATTAGGAAAAGATGAGCAATCAATGGGTTTGTCTCATGGAATACTATTTTGCATTGTCATTTTTTAAAATATCAATAAAAACTACAAATAGAGAAGGGCATGAGGGCTTAAAATATTCCTGAAAATTTATCCTGATCCAGTATACTAAAAAATACACATTCAATTTACAATGCAGTCATGCAGAATACACAATATGCGACAATCTACTTACATTGTACAATCCACCATACAGTTGCATATCATGCAACACTACCAGGGACAGTAGGCCATTAACAGCAGGAAGGGCAGAGCCCGCCCAGGAGTCATGTTAAAAAAAGAAAAGGGAGACTCTTTCTTCAGGTACTGCCAAATCGCCTCCCTTGATTTTTTTTTTTTTAAACAAACCTTCGCCAAGCTGCTGCTTCCCTCTCCTGTTGATCTTCAGCAGCGGCTGCTGCTGTGCCTGCCCCTTTTCCAGCACAGTAGCTTCCTTTCGTCAACTGCACCTGCTCTTGCACACGCAGAGCCTTGAAATGCTTAGAGGCTGCCCAGCTGCTCTGGGTTAGGCATTTCTTAAAAAATAATAATATGAAATTTGCTCAGTGCAAGTGCTGAGCCTGTACTATCCAATAAGACCCCCTTCCCTCCAGAAGGGTTGTTGCCCTTAAAGGCATTGCTGGCTGGGTCATTGGCTGAGCCAAGCTAGCCAATCATTAAGCTAAAAAAGAGGCGGAAAAAGGAGAGAGATAAGCAAGTTAGAGCGTATGTGTGCGTGCTCGTCTGGCTGGCTTACTTGCTATCTATTTTTCTGTTTACTTTGAAGAGCTGGCTCAGCTCAGCACAATCCTGGTATGTAAACTTCTTTAAATAGAGTGGGGGGAGGCAGAGTATATGATTCATCATCATCATCAATAATAATAATATTATTACTATTACTACTATTATTATTATTGCTCTCCCCCCACCCCACCCCACCCCTTTGCTTTAAATCTCGACTCAGCCACACATTGCTTTTGTGTTGTTATATACTCTGGAGAAATTGGGGTGTGTGTGTGTGCATGTGTGCAAGGGGGGGGGAGGCTTAATGGGATGAGTAGAGCAATCCTATAGGTCTACTAAGAAGTAAATCTCACTGAATTCAGTGGGCCTTACTCCTGTGTAAGAATGCATAGGATTGAAGCCTTAAGGAAAAGGAATAGATGTGTCTCCACCCACTTCCTGCACACACTTGGGTTATTTCAAAGACAGTTAATTCAGTTTCCTTCTCTGTGCAATTTGGGTTGTTGTTGAAATGAAAAAAAAAAGTGGTTTCACAGGAGTGCTTATGTGTGGATTATTATTACTATTGTGGTTGTTGTGTGCTGAGAACTTGGTGCTGTGTCTGACTATGAGTTACATCAGTGCCAGAAATAGTCTGTGGTTGTTATAGCCGTATTGTTGGGAGGGACAGTACTGCGTGACATCACTGCAGTATAATCCAGTGTTGTTATCTAGTTGGCTTGTGGCTTGGGTGGTTTGTGTTTATTTGTTTTTAGAGAAATGCAGTTGGGGGGGAGGAACTGGACTGTGAAATATTCCATGGAAAGAAGGATACTTGGCCTTCATTTTCTTCATTAAATTTCCTTCTGACCTCACTGCTTATAAGCCCCCCCGCCGCCACCACCCACATGCACACCATATGTACCATATACAAACCTGAAAATCAACATAATATCCATGCATCTGATGAAGTGGGCTGTAGTCCATGAAGGCTTATGCCACAATAAATGTGATAACCATTGCACAACTACAGTCTTTTCTCTCTCAGCTAGCAATACAAACCATGGCTACCAGGAAGTTGACAGCGTTCGAACAGGAGTTGGTTACATATGCAGGAGTTACCAAGAGCTTGACATCTAATTTATACAAGTGGATTGTAGTATCTGAAACAGGCATAAGTCACCCACTCTGGATGGTGCAGGAAACTGACCTTGGAATTCATATAGAGGAAGGTATTTGGAATGTATTGTGGGATAAGTGTTCATTTAAAACAGTATCGGTGAAAAATAGGGAATTAATGTTAAAACTGACCCACAGATGGTATCTCACACAAAGGAAATGATCAAGGATGAGCCCTGGGACATCCCTGGAGTTCTGGAGGGGGTGCACAGGTATAGGAATGTATATGCATATGTGGAGGGCGTGTCCCAAGGTAAATAAATTCTGGTAAACAGTGTTTCAAGAGAGTAGTTCCATAACGGGACAATGGGTTCACCATCTCCACATTTAGCCATGTTGAATGTATACACAGGATTAGATGATGGTCTGCAAAGTAAGGAATTTAGTGAGCCATTTACTGTTAGCAGAAAGGTGGTTGATAGCCAAACACTGGAAGGATTGTAAAGGGCTTCATATTGAAAGCTGGTACCAGACAGTATGGCAAATCACTGTCCTAGAGAAATTGACAAAAAAGTTAATGATAGCCTGAGGGTAATTAAAGATAGATAAGTTTGGAGGGGTATGGATGCAATTTATTGAATTTGTAAATTTGGTAGAACATGGGCATATGCCTCTGTTGGCATAAATAGTGTTCTGGAGAGCATAGATCTAAGGAAACATGACTCCTCTTCCAACGTGTCTGAAATCAAACTTGATGTGTCAATGGTGACCTAGGAATTAAGATTTGTGAGCAAGGAGTTATGGAGTATTAAATTAATTAATATTAAAATACCAGATAGAAATTGAAATGTCAGATGCTGAATGAAGATTTTTTTGACTTATGTAACCAGAAATAAAAATTTATAAAATTTTAAAAAGAAAAAATGT
Source organism: Heloderma suspectum (assembly GCF_057233095.1). Taxonomy (NCBI): domain Eukaryota; kingdom Metazoa; phylum Chordata; class Lepidosauria; order Squamata; family Helodermatidae; genus Heloderma; species Heloderma suspectum. The sequence continues at coordinate 124,081,278 of NC_139462.1, read as the reverse complement.
GTTACTCTTTAAGGTGCCATAAGACCCTTCATTGTTTTTGCTACTAATGAAGTTTCTTTGAGCTGATGTTCGTGCAAAAGATAGAGACATATGGCTGGGGCATACGAGAAGCAAGAGGTTTTACAAATGTTTAACATGAGTTATAAAAGTTGGTGTCAGTCTTCAGGCTCCCTCCCCAGGGCCTCTATAAGATAAATACCCAAGTGGAGTACAGGATGCTTCTTTCTGGTGTACATGCATGCAAATATGTGCACACAGTAATGCAATGCACAGATGGCCATTTTACGTGCTAGGAGGCTTATTATGAACATAGACAATTATATTTTTAGTATAAAATTATTTACTTCATTTTATTACATTTATGTTCTGCCTTTCCTCCCCATTTTACCCTCACAACAATACTGTGAGGTAGGTTAGGCTGAGAGGTAGTGACTGGCCCAGATCATCCTTTGAGAAATGGGAGACATTTGGTGGACATCTGGTTGGAGCCATGGCATCCGGCAGTGACTTGCAGAGTTCTGCAGGTTGCTTATCTCAAACAGTGGGGAAACGGTTGAGAAACCTTTTTATCTTCCCCTGGAATTAAAAGGGGAAGCTTACAGTACCATCCAAATGAAATCTTGGAAGAACAGTTCCTTTTGTGAAGAAACAGAGCGGCTGAAGTCTAAGAATAGATGCCGGAGTGTCATCACTGCACACTGTTTGAAACTTCTAAGCAATTAGGAGACACAAGGACAAACGGCTCCAAACAACATATCTGAACTTAAACTACCAGCAATATCTGAGGACTTGTAATTAAATTTGTGTAGGTTTGTTTTTCTTGTTTCTGCAATTATACTTGCATGTTGCGCTTTGGAAAGTGGGGGATGGCAGAACCAAAGGAAAAAAGGAAAGGCTTGAAAACTCCACCTACCCTCCCAATGGCTCCCCCAGCAAAGGTTTCTAGAAATGCCAGAGATTAAGAGTTGCTTGCTTTGATAAAAACTATGTCTTTGCAGCTACGAGAGCAGTCAAAGAAACTTGAAACAATTCAGGACTCAATAACCGCCCTTCAGGGGGCTGTGGGTTTAATTAATAATCTCTTTTCAAAAGACGGAAGTGAAGGTTAATGATCTTGAAGATCAGATTGTTGCACATGAAACGGCCATGAAGGTGTCCCATAATGTTTTGTCTGCTTGAATCTCTCAGCTGGAGGCCTTCAAACGCAGAGCGAATCTACATATCCTTGGTATTAAAGACGTGGCTACCGATACAGGCTTGGCGGAATTTATGGATAAACTTTTGCATGAGCTATTTGCTTTGCCATCTGATTTCTTACTTGATATTGAGCATGCATATTGTGTTCCTGGTTCAAGGCGTGGCACGAAAGGGACTTCTGGGACTGTTATTGTTCAATTTTCATGAGTCTCCACAAAAAACTACCTTATGCGTTTGGCAAGAGAATGAGGTGAGTTCCGGTGGGGACCAGCAAATGACAAAATTATGCTCTTTTATGATACTAAAGAAATTGCTGACAGAAGAAGGCAATTTGCCAAGGCAAGAAGTTTGGAAAAGCAAATTAACCTGCAATATCTTATTAAATATCTGGCTATATTTTGTGTTCTTTCTGAAAATCAGATGAAGAGATTCTTGGATCCTGACGGTGCAGAAACATTTTAAAATGGTATTAAAATTAAACTCGGGGAACCAACTCTCTTAGCCTCTGGAGTTGGAACTTAGCCATTTTTACTGTTCTTTTGAAGTGTTGTTTGGGTTTTAGCTGATAACTGGTCAGGAGGTAGGCCAAAGATAAATGTTTGCATTTTTTTCCCTTCTCTCTCCTCTTTTTTTATGTTATATTGTAATAAAGTGCATATTTGTGTGCGTATGTGTGAGTACACATATAAATCTATTTTTAGATATGATACCACTTAAAATATACAAAAAAATTGTTCCTGTTTTTGTCTTCCTCTTAAACTTCTCTTTTCCCCCATTTTTATTAGTATTATCACTATTAATCACTATGGGATTTATCACTATGGGATTATTGTTGTTGCTGTTCCTTGCTGGTTAAACCTTTAATGTTTATTAATATGTGTTAACTGAATAGTAATTTATGGCTAATGGAAATGGATTGTTTACTTCTATTTCTGTGCTTGAAGACTGTTTGGATATTTGGTTTATCTTTATTGAAGTTTAATATAATTCTGTTTTTTCGTTTTTTCTCTTCCTTCTTTTGCTATCCTCCCTTTCCTTTCTTTTTTTAGAATACTGTAATGTTGGAAACTGAAGATTTTGATTATATTCCTGGTAGTGTTTATTTTACTTGTAAAAATAAAATAAAAAGAGATTTTTAAAAAAGAGAGAAATGGGAGACATTTGTTGGTCCTCCTCAGGCAGCAAAATGTCCTGGGCCACCAGTGGCTATGTACGTCTGCATCCTGTTTGGCTGTTGCATCTGAGAGAGGCAGCAAGTCAGTTTATGTCTCTTTCTTGAGTATGTGCGTGTGTGTATGAGAGAGTGCATCAACATATGTTTATGTGTTCTGTGTCTGTGTGCTGTATTTTGTAAAAGAGAAGCTTGTGTTTGTATTTTCTGCCATGGAAGAGAGATAAGTCTTTTGCTTCCTGGAAAGCGTAGAAGATGATTTCCACTAAAATATGTAGTGAAAAATATTTCTGCATTATTATTGTACATTGTTGACTCTCTCTCTCTTTGTGTGTGTGCATCTTCTGTAGTGAGTTCAGTCAGTATTGGGGGCAGAACAGGAGGCTGAAGATGGCCACCCTGGGGTCCATCATGGCCTTTAGCTGGCCCTGGCTATCTGGCTCTGAGAATATCCTCATTAGTGGTGGCAGCATCATGATTTTGTGTGATTGTGTGACAGCGCCCCCCCCCCCATTCACTCATGATTCTCTGTGGAATGGGAGTTGTTTCCGGAACAAGAGAATGTGGGTCCAAATGAGTTCTTTTGCGCAGCTGTGATTTCCCCACCCCTTCCTTTGCATGTACAATCTAAAACTTTATGTGCCTCAGTTCTTCCTTTCTGTGGTATGGGGTTGCTGGCTGTCAGGGATACAAAGACTGTTTCACCTCCTGTGACCCCGTTGGCTCCACCTCTGCTGACCTGTCCTCCGCCCCTCCCCCACTGGCTTCCACTAAATGCCACTGAAGTTTATTATCTGAATCTGCCCTTAACTGCAAAATAAACTGGGGGGAAAACACTGATCTTCTGCCAGTAGGTGATGTGGAAATTATCATCTAACTTCAAAGTAGAGAAAACCCTAGGCACACTCATAATGTGATATTATCATAAAATATCTAATTATAATACTAGTAGTATAAATTGAAATAATCCTGATTCAGATCCCTGTTAAACCACTCTTTATATGCAGTTCTCACCTTGTTTCTGCATGATCTCTTGCAGATCCACCTTGGAAGCTGTATCTATTTGAGCTTCCTCATTCTTTTCTAGCTCAGTGTCTTCTTCTGTTGTGGATGATCCAACTGAAAGTATCTGGCATTCAGCCCCCCATTCTTGTATCACTGGTTTCAGAAAGATAGCTGGACTGTCAATGCCTGTTAGCCAGAGTGAAATGGATTGTTGAAACATGTGATGGATAGCAATTAAGTAATTCCTGTAAGATATGGTGTCTTAAATACTACACATTCCAGAGTTCCTTAGATTATGCAAGCTGTATAAGAGGCCTGCTGGATCATACTGAAGTGGGCCCAGCTAGTCCAGCATCCTGTTTCCAACAGTCTTTCCGGGAAGCCTGTTGACTACCCAACAGCAACTGGTATTCGGAAGTAGACTACATCTGAACATGGAGGCTCTTATTTAAATATTTCTGTACCACTTAATATATTAAAATCCCTAAGCAGTTCACATTAAAATACAACGTAACAATATAACAGCTCAGATAAAATAGTAATTAAAACATTAAAAACATCTTAAAACATTACAATACTATAACAACAACAGGTCAGTAACAGAATTCTTCACAGGTCAGGGAAAGCTTGTGCGAATAGGTATATTTTCAAGAGGCTTTAAAACTTGCTACTGTTTCTGCCTCTTGAACCAGACATGGGAGAGTGTTCCAAAGGGTGGGTGCCATCATGCAGAAGGCCTGTTTACACACCACTAGCTGACGACATTCCATTGGCCACAGAACCACCAGTAATACCTCCTCAGAAGATCTCAGGGGTCAACTGGGTATATATGTGGGAAGACGGTGTGGTGTAGTGGCTAGAGTGTTGGACTGGGAGCTGGGAGATCTGGGTTCTAGTCCCCACTCGGCCATGGAAGCTCACTGGGTGACTTTGGGCCAGTCACAGACTCTCAGTGCAACCTACCTCACAGGGTGGTTGTTGTGAAGATAAAATGGAGAGGAGGAGGATTATGTATGCCGCCTTGGGATTCTTAAAGAGGAAAAGTAGAGGGATATAAATGTACTAAATAAATAAATAATAAAATAAGAAGGTCAGCTAAGTAGCCTGGTCCTGAGTCATTTAGGACTTTGTATGTCAACAGCAAAACCTTTAACTATTTTGTAGCTCAGTAGCTAAAAGAACTGCACTGCAGCCAGTGCAGTTCTTTTAATACAGGTGTTATGTGAGTATAGCTAGGTGCTCTGCTGAACATCCTAGCTGCTGCACTCTGATTGGTTCAAAATTGGGAAAGGAGCACGACAAGGCTGTATATTGTCGCCCTGCTTATTTAATTTATATGCAGAGTACATCATGAGAAACGCCGGGTTGAATGAATCACAGGTCGGAATTAAGATTGCCGGGAGAATTATCAACAACCTCAGATACGCAGACGATACCACCCTACGGCAGAAAGCAAAGAGGATCTAAAGAACCTCTTGTTGAGGGTGAAAGAGGAGAGTGCAAAGGTGGTTTGAAACTCAACATTAAAAAAACTAAGATCATGGCATCTGGCTCCATCACTTCCTAGCATATAGAAGGGGAAGAAATGGAAGCAGGGACAGATTTTATTTTCTTGGGCTCCAAGATCACCGCAGACGGTGACTGTAGCCATGAAATTAAAAGACACTTGCTCTTTGGGAGGAAAGCTATGGCAAACCTAGACAGCATAGTAAGAAGCAGAGACATCACCTTGCCGACAAAGATTCGTATAATCAAAGGTATGGTTTTCTCAGTAGTAACGTATGGCTGTGAGAGCTGGACTATAAGGAAGGCTGAGCGCTGAAGAATTGATGCTTTCGAACTGTGGTGCTGGAGAAGACTCTTACGAGTCCCCTGGACTGCAAGGAGGTCAAATCAGTCCATCCTAAAGGAAATCAACCCTGACTGCTCATTGGAAGGACAGATACTGAAGCTCAAATATTTTGGCCACCTAATGCAAAGAGAAAACTCCCTGGAAAAGACCCTGATGCTGGGAAAGATTGAAGGCAAAAGGAGAAGGGGACGGCAGAAGATGAGATGGCTAGATAGCATCACCAATGGAATGAATATGAATTTGAGCACACTCCGGGAAAGAGTGGAGGACAGGAAGGCCTGGCATGCTATGGTCCATGGGGTCACGAAGAGTCGGACAGGACTGAACGACTGAACAACAACATAGTAGTCTAATTGTGAGGTTAGCAGTGCATGGATCACAGCAGTTATGCTATCCCTCTCCAGGAATATACATGTTTGGCGCACCAGCCGAAGCTGGTAATGGGGCTCTGAGCCCTGAGTTCATCCAGGCTTCTACTGACAAGGATGGATCCAGGAGCACCCCCAGACTGTGTACTTGTTTGTTCAGAGGAGTGCAACCCTATCCAGAACTTGTCAGCAACCCAGTCCCCAGATCTGAGAACCACCCACCCATGGTGTCTCTTCAAGCTTCAATTTGTTAGCCCTCACCCAGCCCATAACTGCATCCAGGCACCAGTTCAGAATGTGCATGGCCTCTCCCAATTCAGTTGTTACAGAAAAACAGAGCTGAGTGTCATCAGCATGCTGATGACACCTTACCAAATCTCCTAATGTCCACTCCCAACGGCTTCACTGGGGACAGAATAGTGCCCTGTGGCACCTCACAGTTCAACTGCCAGGGAGCTGAGGCACAGTCACCCAGTATTATTCTCTGGAACTGACGCTGTAAGTAAGAGATCAGACACAGTAAAATGGTGCCCCAAACTCCCAAATTACTGAGCCAGTTTAGGAGGATACCAACAGTATCAAAAGCTGTTGAAAGATTGAGAAGAATCAGTAGGATCACACTCCCCCTGTCCCTCACCCTAAGAAGGTCATCCATCAGGGTGACTAAGGCCAATTCTGTCCCAAAACTAGGTCTGAATCCAGACATGAATGGATCAAGATAATCAGTTTCATCCAAGAGCACCTGCAGCTGAGATGCCACCACTCTCTCGAGCACCTTACCCAAAAGGGATATTTGTGACTGTGTGATAGTATAAATCTCTGGATTGAGGAAGGTTTGTTTCAGGAGAAGTCGCACCACCACCTCCTTCAAGTCAATGGGGCCCACACCATCCCTCAGTGATGCATTCATCACTCCCCTGATTCAACCACTCAAAGAAGCCATGATGGGCAAGGGTCAAGAGAACATGTGGTGGGTCACACAGATGCAAGTGCCTTGTCCACCTCCTCAGGCTTCAAAAATTGAAACTCATTCAAACTCATCCAGAAGGCCTCTGAGGCTGGATTCACTGAGGTAGACAGCCACCCCTGAATCACTTGAAAGAGTTCAGCTGGACAGTAATTCAAGGATGTGATAGAAGTAGCAAAATAAACCTTCTTTGCCACTTTCACCACCATGCAGTAGGCACGATTATGTGCTCTCATGCATGTTCAATCACCCTCATGATGAGTTTTATGCCACTTGCACTCCAACTGTCTTCTGGCCTGTTTCATTGTCCAAAGCTCTTTGGTAAAACAAGGAGCCCTCTGAACTCCACAGTGCCAAAGAGGGTGCTCAGGAGCAATTCTGTCAATGGCCCATCACATCTTGTCATTCGATACTGTGAAGGTAGGCCTGACTAGGCCTGTAAGTAGTTTGGTTCTGGCAAGGTGCCTGATAGGATTTAGAGAATGTGTATGTGTCTGACCATGAGAACGTAACTGTAACTTGCTCATATGCAGGAAATTCCTATCCACCAAAGTAACTCATCCCTAAAGATAAGAAGGCCGCTGTGCTAATAAGACTGTTGCTGAGTACTAATTGGTTTCTGAGCATGCATAGTGTATTTTCTTTGTTCTCCAACTTTCAGTTTGAATAAATGCATCCTGTTTTCTTTTGCAGGGTGAGAAACACGGTTTCATCTGTCTCTCCCATGGCTGTGATGTACTTTAATAAATTTCTGACTGGTCAACCTAACCTGCCTTGGATATTTCCTTAACAATAGTGTGACAAGGGACTCAAGAAAATCACTGGCTCTTGCTACTGGAAATCAGTAATGGTATTTAATCTGAAGGAGGGACAACAGTTTCTGGATTCCACAATCATCATCACCATGGCGATCACTCGTGACTGAGTAAGATTGTCTTCCAAAGATAGAATCTATATAGATAACTCTTTAAAAGGACTAGACAAATTCATAGAAGATAGGTCAATCAACACGTTAATCTCTAGCAGTGCGTCTGCAGGTGGCTGTAAAGGCCGATTCTGGATCTACACAGCCTCCCACAGTGAGGACATAGGTTTCCAGGTAGAAGGCGGTCACGGTGAGGGTTTGCTTGACATGCCTTCCGCTGAGCTCGTTTCTCCCTTTTGCTCTGTACTCGTGCTTCTTCAAAGTCCATAGCGCCTTTAATATAGGCTGACCTCCAGTTGCAATGCTCATGAGTTAGAGCTTCCCAGTTCTCAGTGCTTATGTTACATTTTTTTAGATTAGCTTTAAGAACATCTTTAAATCTCTTTTGCTGTCCACCAATATTCCATTTTCTATTCATAAGTTGGGAATAGAGTAACTGCTTTGGAAGACAATAATCAGGCATTCGAACAACATGGCCGATCCAGCGAAGTTGATGTTGGAGAATCACTGTTTCAACGCTGGTGGTTTTTGCTTCTTCCAGTATGTTCACATTGGTCCGTCGGTCTTCCCCAGTAATTTGAAGAATTTTTTGGAGGCAGCGTTGGTGGAATTTTTTGAGAAGTTAGAATCATAGAATCATAGAATAGTAGGGTTGGAAGGGGCCTACAAGGCCATCGAGTCCAACCCACTGCTCAATGCAGGAATCCAAGTCACAGTATCCCTGACAGATGGCTGTCCAGCCTCGTCCTGAATACCTCCAGTATGGGAGAGCCCACCACCTCCCTAGGTCATTGGTTCCATTGTCGTATTGCTCTAACAGTCAGGAAGTTTTTCCTGATGTTCAGCCGGAATCTGGCTTCCTGTCACTTGAGCACATTCTTCCGTGTCCTGCACTCTGGGATGATCGAGAAGAGATTCCGGCCTTCCTCTCTGTGACAACCTGTCAAGTACTTGAAGAGTGCTATCATCTCTCCCCTCAGTCTTCTCTTCTCAAGGCTAAACATGCCCAGTTCTTTCAGTCTCTCCTCATAGGGCTTTGTTTCCAGGCCCCTGATCATCTTTGTTGCCCTTCTCTGAATCCTCTCCAGTTTGTCTGCATCCTTCTTAAAGTGTGGTGCCCAGAACTGGACAGAGTACAGTTAGATGAGGCCTAACCAAGGCTGAGTCAAGGGGAACGTGTACTTCCCGGGATTTGGAAGCAATGCTTCTATTAATGCAGCCCAAAGAGCATTGGCCTTTTTTGCACCCACATCACATGGTTGGTTCATATTCAGCTTGTGATTGACAACAATTCCAAGATCCTTCTCGACGGTAGTGTTGTTGAGCCACATATCCCCCATCTTGTAACTGTGCATTTGGTTTCTTTTTCCTAGATGCAGAACTTGGCATTTCTCCCTATTAAATGTCATTCTGTTGTTTTCTGCCCAGCACTCCAGTCTATCAAGATCACTTTGAATTTTGTTTCTGTCTTCCAAAGTATTAGCTATCCCGCCCAATTTTGTGTCATCTGCAAATTTGATCAGCATTCCCTGCACCTCCTCCTCCAAGTCATTAATAAAAATGTTGAAGAACACTGGGCCCAGGACTGAGCCCTGCGGTACCCCACTCGTTACCTCTCCCCAGTTTGAGAAGGTCCCATTGATAAGCACTCCTTGAGTCCGATCCTGTAGCCAACTGTGGATCCACCGAAACATTGTTTCATCTAGTCCACGTTGAGCTAGTTTGCTTATCAGGATATCATGGGGCACTTTGTCGAAAGCTTTGCTGAAGTCGAGGTGTATTATGTCCACAGCATTCCTACGGTCCATAAGGGAGGTTACTTGATCAAAAAATGAGATCAGATTCGTCTGGCAGGATTTGTTCTTGAATCTATGTTTGAGTAATCACTGCATTGTTTTCAAGGTGTTCACAGATGGATTGCTTTATCATCTGCTCCAGAATTTTCTCAGGGATTGATGTCAGACTGATTGGTCTGTAGTTCCCAGGTTCCTCCTTTTTACCCTTTTTGAAGATAGGGACATTAGCCCTCCTCCAGTCATCTGGCACTTCACCCATCAAGTTATAGATGGTCCATGTTTCACAGGCGTACAGTAAGGTTGTAATACAATGGCTTTGTAAACAAGCATTTTGGTCTCCCTGCAAATGTCCCGATCCTCGAACACTCTGCACTTCATTCAGGAGAATGCTACAGTCTCAGAGCTCAGACGATGTTGAATTTCAGCATCGATGTCGGCTTTTGTGGAGAGATGGTTGCCAAGATAAGAAAAATGATAGGTATTTTCCAGCATCACACCGTTACGCTGGATTGATGGCGCTACAGAGGGATTGGTTTGTGCTTGCTGGTAAAGCACTTTGGTTTTTTTGATGTTAAGTGAGAGGCCAAACTTTTCATATGCTTCTGCGAAGATGTTTACGATAGTTTGGAGATATTCCTCTGAATGTGCGCAGATTACGTTATCATCAGCATATTGATGTTCTATGACAGAGGATTACCTTACTTTTTGCTTTCAGCCTACTGAGATTAAAAAGTTTTCCATCTGTTCGATATATGATTTCTACACCAGCGGGAAGTTTCCCTTCAACAAGGTGTAGAATCATAGCGATGAAGATAGCGAATAAGGTTGGAGCAATGACACATCCCTGTTTAACGCCTGATCCCACTTTGAATGGATCACTTTGAGAGCCATTGTTATCCAAGATTGTTGCCGTCATGTCGTCATGGAGGAGCCGCAAGATGTTCACAAATTTATTAGGGCATCCTGTTTTCAGAAGGACGGTCCAGAGAGCAGTATGATTTACAGTGTCGAAGGCCTTAGTCAGATCAATAAACACCATGTACAGAGGCTGGTTTTGCTCCCTGCGTTTTTCTTGGAGCTGTCATGCAGTGAAGATCATATCCACTGTCCCCCTGGAAGGGCGGAAACCATTTTGGGATTCAGGAAGTATGTCTTCTGAGATAGGTAGAAGGCGGTTTGCGAGGATCCTTGCCAGGATTTTGCCTGCCATAGCTAGAAGGAAGATGCCTCGATAATTTCCACAATCTGTTCTATCACCCTTTTTAAAGAGAGTGATAATTATGGCATCCCTGAAGTCTGCTAGGATCTCCTCCCTCATCCAGATTTTTTCGATGAGCTTGTGAAGCTGTTGTGTCGCTTCAGGCGCACCTTCTTTAAAGACTTCAACAGGGATCCCATCGGGTCCACTAGCTTTATTATTTTTCATTTGGTTAATGGCTTTACTGACTTCCTCCAAACTAGGGGATACTGCAAGCTCATCTCTGGTTTGTTTTTGTGGGATTTGCGAGAAAACCTCAGTAGAGAAAACCTCAGTTGGGCAACCACCAAATGGGTAACCACTTGTGCAACAGAAAGACTCAGCAGAGCTCTGTTAGCGCTATTAGAGTTTGTGGGATGATGTTATTGGACACTGCCCCAAGAAATTAAGGTCTGTGCATATGAAGATGATGTTTCCCTGATCAATCTGGAACTGGAACTTTAATTTTATTTTTTAACACTGTAAGGGTACAATCCTATCGGGATAGGCGGCTGCCTCTGAACTCGGAGGCGACCGCCTATCCAATGCAGAGCAGGAGAAGCGCAGAGGGCATCAACCCCTCCGCACTTCAGCCGCCCCGCATTCGCAGATAGACAGTTGATTTTGGCTGTCTAGCCGCAGAAATTTGAAGTGGGGTGGGCAGACGCAGGACGATGCATAAGAAGCGTCAGAATGGCACTTCCGGCCTCCCCACCCCAGCACGCCCCCAAGAACGCCCTGTTTTCGCTGCTCCGCACTCCCCTTCCGAGTGCGGGGCCATTCCGCACTGCCTATGAGGCAGCACGGAAGGGGGTGGAGGTCGGTTCTCAGGGAACCAACCTTGGAGCGTGGGCGCCGAGGTCAGTTCCTGGGAACTGACCTATCGTATGGCCATCTAACCGCTAGGATTGCGCCCTAAAGGAATTTAGTAAAATAGCTGGCTGTCAGATTAGTATTATTACATCAGAGTTGTTAACTTTTTATTTTACAGAACAGGAATTAATGATACTTGAAAGTAAGAAAAATTTAAAGTTAACAAAATGTCAGCAAAATATTTGGGGATTGAGTTTTCCATTGCAAATGAATATTTACAAATACTAAATTATGATGTATTGGAATTGGATAGATGGAACATCTTAAACTATATTTTTAAGAAGAATAGCAGCCATAAAGATGAACAAGATAAAATAAACTTCCTATTACAAAATATTCCTATAGTGATATCAAAATCAAGAATTAACTTATGGCAACATATGTTTAATAGATTTGTGTGGGAGAATAAAAAACCTAGAATAAAGTTTATAACAATAATTATCAATAGAAAAGAAGCGGGGTTTCTTTACCACATTTGAAGAGCTATTTTCAAACAAATTGTTTAATGTGAATTATGGACTGGTATCATGAATTCCCCTTCATGGATCACTGCCTTGTTGCGGCAAAGGGGCTTGCGTAACTCAGTGAAGCCATAAACTATGCTGTGCAGGGCCACCCAAGATGGACAGGTCATGGTGGAGAGTTCTGACAAAATGTGGTCCACTGGAGAAGAAAATGGCAACCCACTCCAGTATTCTTGCCAAGAAAACCCCATGGAACGTATCACAAGGCTAAAAGATATGACGCCGGAAGATGAGCCCCTCAGGTCGGAAATTGTCCAATATACTACTGGGGAAGAGCAGAGGGAATTTCCAAGTAGCGCCAGAAAGAGTGAAACGGCTGGGCCAAACCCGAAAGGACACTCAGCTGTGGATGTGTGTGGTGGTGAAAAGAAAATCCGATGCTGTAAAGAACAATATTGTTTAGGAACCTGGAATGTAAGATCAATGAATCAAGGTAAGCTGGAGGTGGTCAAACATGAGATGGCAAGATTAAACATCGACATCTTCGGAATCAGTGAACTAAAATGGACAGGCATGGGCGAATTTAATTCAGGTGACCATTATATCTACTACTGTGGGCAAGAATCCCTTAGAAGAAATGGAGTAGCACTCATAGTCAACAAAAGGGTGGGAAAAGCAGTACTGGGGTACAATCTCAAAAACGATAGAATGATCTCAGTACGAATCCAAGGTAAACCATTCAACATCACAGTAATTCAAGTCTATGCCCCAACCACTGAGGCCGAAGAAGCTGAGGTTGATCGGTTCTATGAAGACCTACAACACCTTCTAGAACTAACACCAAAAAAAGATGTCCTCTTCATCATAGGGGATTGGAATGCTAAAGTAGGAAGTCAAGAAATCACTGGGATAACAGGCAAGCATGGCCTTGGTGTACAAAATGAAGCAGGACAAAGGCTAATAGAGTTTTGCCAAGAGAACACGCTGATCATAGCAAACACTCTTTTCCAACAGCACAAGAGGCGACTCTACACATGGACATCACCAGATGCTCAATACCAAAATGAGATTGATTATGTCCTTTGCAGCCAAAGATGGACAAGCTCTATACAGTCAGTAAAAACAAGACCTGGAGCTGACTGTGACTCAGATCATGAGCTTCTTATTGCAAAATTTCAGCTTAAATTGAAGAACGTAGGGAAAACCACTGAACGATTCAGGTATGACCTAAATTATATCCCTTATGAATATACAGTGGAGGTGAGGAATAGATTTAAAGGATTAGACCTGATAGACAGACTGCCTGAGGAACTATGGACAGAGGTCAGGAGGCAGCAACTCAATCCATCCCAAAGAAAAAGAAATGCAAGAAAGCAAAGTGGCTGTCTGACGAGGCTTTACAAGTAGCTGAGGAAAGAAGGGAAGCGAAAAGCAAGGGAGAAAGGGGAAGATATATCCAACTGAATGCAGAGTTCCAGAGAATAGCAAGGAGAGACAAGAAGGCCTTCTTAAATGAACAATGCAAAGAAATCGAAGAAAACAATAGAATAGGAAAGACTAGAGATCTCTTCAAGAAAATCGGAGATCTCAAGGGAACGTTTTGTGCAAAGACGGGCATGATAAAGGACAAAGAAGGCAGGGACCTAACAGAAGCAGATGAGATTAAGAAGAGGTGGAAAGAATACACAGAAGAACTATACAGGAAAGATCTTAATGTCCCTGATAGCCATGATAGTGCGGTCACTGAACTTGAGCCAGACATCCTAGAGAGTGAAGTCAAGCGGGCCTTTTGAAGCATTACTAACAACAAAGCTAGTGGAGATGACAGTATTCCAGCTGAGCTATTTAAGATCCTAAAAGATGATGCTGTTAAAGTGCTGCACTCAATATGCCAACAAATTTGGAACACTCAACAATGGCCACAAGACTGGAAAAGGTCAGTTTACATTCCAATTCCAAAGAAGGGCAATGCCAAAGAGTGTTCAAACTACCGCACAATTGCGCTCATTTCACATGCCAGCAAGGCGATGCTCAAAATCCTACAAGCTAGGCTTCAGCAGTATGTGAACCGAGAGCTACCGGAAGTACAAGCTGGGTTTCGAACAGGCAGAGGAACCAGAGATCAAATCACCAACATTCGCTGGATCATGGAGAAGGCAAGAGAATTCCAGAAAAATGTCTATTTCTGCTTCATTGACTACGCTAAAGCCTTTGATTGTGTGGATCACAACAAACTGTGGCAAATTCTTAAAGTGATGGGGGTACCAGACCACCTTACCTTTCTCCTGAGAAACCTGTACGAGGGTCAAGAAGCAACAGTAGGAACCAGACATGGAACAACCGATTGGTTTAAAATTGGGAAAGGAGTACGACAAGGCTGCATATTGTCGCCCTGCTTATTTAACTTATATGCAGAGTACATCATGAGAAACGCCAGGTTGGATGAATCACAGGTCAGAATTAAGATTGCCGGGGGAATTATCAACAACCTCAGATACGCAGATGAAACCACCCTAATGGCAGAAAGCGAAGAGAGCCTGTTGTTGAGGGTGAAAGAGGAGAGTGCAAAAGCTGGTTTGAAACTCAACATTAAAAAAACTCAGATCATGGAATCTGGCCCCATCACTTCCTGGCATATGGAAGGGGAAGAAATGGAGGCAGTGACACATTTTATTTTCTTGGGCTCCAAGATCACCGCAGATGGTGACTGTAGCCATGAAATTAAAAGACGCTTGCTCCTTGGGGGAAAGCTATGGCAAACCTAGACAGCATAGTAAGAAGCAGAGACATCACCTTGCCGACAAAGGTTCATATAAGCAAAGCTATGGTTTTCCCAGTAGCAACGTATGGCTGCGAGAGCTGGCTATAAGGAAGGTTGAGCGCCGAAAAATTGATGCTTTCGAACTGTGGTGCTGGAGAAGACTCTTACGAGTCCCCTGGACTACAAGGAGGTAAAATCAGTCAAAGTTAAAGGAAATCAACCCTGAGTGCTCATTGGAAGGACAGATACTGAAGCTGAAGCTCAAATATTTTAGCTACCTAATGCGAAGAGAAAAATCACTGGAAAAGACCCTGATGCTGGGAAAGATTGAAGGCAAAAGCAGAAGTGGACGGCAGAGGATGAGATGGCTAGATAGCATCACCGATGCAATGAATATGGACTTGAGCACACTCTGGGAGAGAGTGCAGGACAGGAAGGCCTGGCGTGCTATGGTCCATGGGGTCACGAAGAGTCGGACACGACTGAACGACTGAACAACAACAACAATTATGAAATTAGAGAAGGATACAGTCAGGGCCAGAAATATTGGAACAAGGATAACTGTTTTGGCAGTTGGCCTCTGTATACCACCACATTGAAGTTGAAAGGAAACACACCCAGATGGGAGCCAAGTCAGGACTTTCAGCTGTAATTCAAGGGGTTTGACAAAAGTGGGGCACCAACCATTCAGGAAGTACAGCCAGTGGCATACACACACACCCATCGTTGGTGGCTCATAAGTAATGGAACAAATGGCTGACAAGCAGCTGCATGGCCAGCTGTGGCCTGTTTCCTGGGTGCCCCATGACCAATCAAGCAGATAAAAGGCCTGGAGGTGGTTCTGAGTGTTACATTTGCATTTGGTAGCTGTTCACTGGAACTCCCAACATGAGGTCCAAAGAAGTGTCCATGCGAGTGAAGGAGGCCATCATTAGGATGAGGAAACAAAATAAACCCATCAGAGAGATAGCAAAAACAGTGGGAGTGGCCAGTACAACAGTTTGGAACATCCTGAAAAAGAAGGAATTAACTGGCAAGCTCAGCAACAGCAAAAGGCCTGGAAGACCATGGAAGACAACTAAAGTGGATGACCGCAGAATGCTGCTCAGGGTGAAGAGGAACTCTTTCACAACATCTAGCCAGTCAAGAACGCTCTTGAGGAGGTAGGCATGTCGTCGTCAACGTCTACAGTCAAGAGACGGCTTTATGAAGGTAAATACAGAGGCTTCACAACAAGATGCAAACCACTGGTAACGCTCAAGAACAGACAGGCCAGATTAGCCTTTGCCAGCAAACACCTAAAAAGGCCTGCCCAGTTCTGGCATAAGATTCTTGAACTGATGAAACAAAGATTAACTTGCACCAGAATGATGGGAAGAGAAAATATGGAGAAGGAAAGGAACAGCTCATGATCCAAAGCATACCACATCATCTGTCAAACATGGTGGAGGCAGTGTTATGGCATGGGCATGTATGGCTGCCAATGGAACCGGGTCACTGGTGTTTATGGATGACCTGACTGCTGATCAAAGCAGCAGGATGAATTCTGAAGTGTATAGGGCTATACTTTCTGCTCACATTCAGCCGAATGCTGCCAAACTGATAGGATGCTGCTTCATATTGCAGATGGATAATGACCCAAAACATACAGCAAACGTTACCCAAGGGGTTCTCAAGGCAAAGAAGTGGGATGTTCTTCAATGGCTAAGTCAGTCACCTGATCTCAACCCAATAGAGCATGCTTTTCACTTACTGAAGACAAGACTGAAGGCAGAAAGACCCACAAACAAGCAGCAGCTGAAGGCAGCTGCAGTAAAGGCCTGGCAAAGCATCTCGAGGGAGGAAACTCAGCATTTGATCATGTCCATGGGTTCCAGACTTCAGGCAGTCATTGACTGCAAAGGATTTTCATCCAGGTATTAAAGGCGATCCTTAAGTTTGAAATGATATTGATTTGTTCCATTACTTATGAGCCACCAATGATGGGTGTGTGTGTATGCCACTGGCTGTCCTTCCTGAATGGTTAGTGCCCCACTTTTGTCCAACACCTTGAATTACAGCTGAAAGTCCTGACCTCGCTCCCATCTGGGTGTGTTTCCTTTCAACTTCGATGTGGTGGTGTACAGAGGCCAACTGCCAAAACAGTTATCCTTGTTACAATATTTCTGTCCCTGACTGTATATAGATAATTCAGATCAAAGTTTTGTTAAAATACCATTAAAAGCCCTGTTTTGGAAAAATCTGAAAGACAGAAATTTGTTAAAGGAAATCAGTTGTATTATTACAGCCTAACTGACAGTTTGGAATAAACTAAGAGGCTATTTATGTCCCTCAATGGCTTCAGTCTTATTTGAGCCACAATTTTAAAAAATGGAGTAGTTGGTAATTTTATAAAATGGCAACAATATGGGGTTGATAAATTTGTTGATTGGATTGATGGTAATCAGGTTAAGCCTTTAGACCAATTGGAGAGTATAATACTTAACACAGGATCACTATTATTTGAATACTTTCAAATTAGAGAATATTTAAATAGCTGATTTAGGGAGCAATCCTATGGCCACCGGACACTGTCTAGGGGGCCACAGGATATGCTCATTTCCGGGAACTGACCTAGGAGCCTGCACTCTGAGGCCAGTTCCCAGAAAACCGACCTCCCCCGTTGTCCGTAATACCTCAGAGGCAGCGCGGAGAAGCCCTGTCCTCCGCGCTCAGAAGAGGAGTGCAGAGCGACTGAAAGGGGGTATTCCGGGGGGGGGGGCATTTTGGGGCAGGGAGAGCAGAGCTGCGCGTACAACACATCCAATGTGTCGTATGGCAGCTTCCTCTCCCAGTTGCCCCCCCCCCCCCGCAGCTAGACAGCCCAAAACGGCTGTCTAGTGAAAAATAGCAAGGCAGGAGAGGTGTGGAGGGAACGATCCCCCTGTGCCTCTCCTGCCTTGCTTTGGATAGGCAGTCGCCTCTGAGTTCAGAGGCTGCCGCCTATCTAGTTAAGACTGAGCCTTAAGAAATCAAGAGTGAGGATTAAGACAATTGTCCCAGATATGGGGACAAACCAAAAAAGATGCTAACCCAAATCTACCAAATTATAATGCGCACTGAAGAACACAGAAGACCAGATTACACTCAAAGATGGGATAAAATACTTGGAGTAAGACCATCAGATGAAATATGGAAATATATTTGGAATAACTTAAACAGATATACAGCCTCTGTGTCTTTAATATAAAATGTAATTAAGCTTCTCAGTGAGTGGTACATGACTCCTTTACAGTTATCTAAGATTTGTGAAAATTCTAAGGATATTAGTTGGAAGTGTGGAA
Organism: Heloderma suspectum; assembly: GCF_057233095.1. Taxonomy (NCBI): domain Eukaryota; kingdom Metazoa; phylum Chordata; class Lepidosauria; order Squamata; family Helodermatidae; genus Heloderma; species Heloderma suspectum. Next base: position 124,063,339 of record NC_139462.1, on the reverse strand, counting down.
AGGGAAGAACAGAATTTATGGTTTTTTGGTGGAATTGTTCTGACGCAAGGAGATTTTGGAAATAAATTATTTTAATATTAGTAACGTTCTGCAATATACTATATCCTTTGATCCTGGAATTTATTTATTAACTTATCTGAAAGATGCAGTACCAAAGAGCAAAGCAAGGTGTGATACATGGTAATCCATTTCCTTGATTGTCTAATTTATTGTCCTTTAACGTTTCATTGTTTAAAGGGTATTGATGTCTAGATGTTTTATTGTTTAAGGTATTTGATGGGGATCACTGCTTTTTATTGTTTGTAATAGGTTTTAGTATGTTCTATGTCTAAAGAATAGTAATGTCTCAGTGTTTGCAATGATTTGTGTTTTATGTCATTTTATGTAAGTTATAATTTGATGTGATGCTACAAGTGTATTTCTAATAAAAATAAAAACTGGATCAAAAGGTTTTCCCCCTACTAATTCTTGTTATTATGAATTAAAATTAAATTCACCTAAGGCCACAATCCTATGCATGTTTAGAGAGAAAATAGTCCTACAATTCCCAGCATTCCCAGCAACGCCCTTCTCCCTGGGGAATGCTGGGAGTTGTAGGACTTTTTTCTGACTAAACATGCATAGGATTGCACCCTAAAACAATTTTTGGTATATGCTTTGTTTAAAGTGTATTGACCAGCTATGGGTAGCCAAACTCTTCCTAAATACTGGACCTATAGTTTGAAAACACTCAGCACAGGCCAATTCTGTAACACTGTCTCCCATGTACATCTGCCCTTCTCTTGAACTCTGTGCATTATATTGGGCACATTCACACAAGATGCTAGCCCCTAATGGGTGACTACCCATGCACTGTGTTTTGTGAACAACCCACAGAGCGTGGTTAGCACACCCGGCAGACGATCAGGCAAACAACTCGCAGTGCATGGTTTGTTTGACCTCTCATCCCCTCTCCCTCCCCCTCAGTCCTCCACTCAGCATTCCAGGGGACTTGGGGGCAGACCAAGTCCCCTTCCCAACTCTGATCACAATCTTGTCATGATCAGATCCCTTTTTAAAAATTATATTTCCAGCTCCATTTTTGTGCAAAAATGGGACTAGGAAATTTTTCACACTTGCCAGTTCCTGGGGACTGTATGCAATTTTTTTCAGTGCTCCGTGCCAAAAATCAACTGCGGGGGGATCCTTGGAGCAGCAGGGTCCATGACAGGACGTTGGATCCCCCCCCCCCATCAATTTTCAGCAAGAGGTGCTTATAAATTGCAATACAACCCTATGGAGGCACTGCCTATGCCCTTTTTACCTTGCCAGTGACAACCACTTCAATGGTGCCCAAATGACACCAAATGACACCTAGCTGTCACCCCCCTTCGCCCCCACAATCCCACCCTTCCCAGCTTTGATCATGATCTTGATCATGGTCGGAGCCCTCCTCTTTTTTTACCAGCCCCGTTTCTGCAAAAAAATGGGACCAGGGGAATTTTTCTGCACCTACCTGTGCCTGGGGAATGTGCTTAATTTTTGTTTTAATTTTAAAGCATACCTTGCTGAAAATCGGATGGGGGGATTCCAGCCCCCTGGAATGGATCCTAGGGGCAACAGGATCCATGGCGGGGGGGTTGGATTTCTCCACCCTGCCAATTTTCAGCAAGGGGCACTTTCAAATTCCAATACAACCCTATGGAGCCAATTGGCTCCATAGGGTTGTATTAGGACTTAAAATCGCCCCTTGCCGAAAATCTGCTTGGCGAGGGAAAACCAACCCCACCACCACCATGAAGCCCTGAGGCAACAGAATCCATGGTGGGGGGTTGCATTCCCCCCCTCCAGTTTTTGGCAAGGGACACTTTTTAATTCCAATACAACCCTACGGAGCCAATCTTTCTGACTTTCCACCGTTGCTGGGAGAACAAGTCTTTGCTCTTGCTCCAGCCGGTGAAATGGACTGAACAAACACTTTTGGAATTCTACACTGTACCTGCACTGTATATGCAAGAATATTTGTAAGTAAACTGTTTTCTTTTCTTTCACTGAAGAAGAGTTTGGTCTCTCTGTTATTGTTCTAAGATAGCCACGTGTGCAAGTGGGACTTGGAAACGCTCATTCTGTTTTGCCTTTTGTTTTTACTCTGCTAATTGCCTTTCTAACAGGAGGCATCATTAGTAAGCATTCCATCAGTGGCCATCATGATCAGTATGTGCCAACCTATGGTCCTGAGACATAGTTGCATATGGCACTCATTGCTGCCTCAAACTGCTTGCCTGCGTCCACCACCGCTTGTGTCTCCCTGCTCATCTGCCTAGTGCATGGATGATGAAGCAGTGGGCCTTGGTGGGTGTCACACTCACTGCATGCCAACCCATGGGCCTATGGCATAGTTGAGACTGACACTCCTTGCTGCCTCCTCAAACTGCCCTCTTCCACCCCCACCACCTGCCTTCCTGCCTCTGCCACACTTCATGCTGCTCTCTCAGTGCAATATCTCAACTCTCAATCCATACCCCCTTTTGCTGCTCTATCATAGTGCTCCTACACATTAATAGGGGAACTGTGCCTGCCTGACAAACATGTACTGTTTCTTACTTCAGTTAGCTGCCTATCTCTCTGCCTGCCTGCTGCCAGCCTGCCTAGAGGGGCTTGGTGATTGTCACCCTGCATGTGACAATTCAGTTCACAGGCCTAAGGCATACTTGCACTTGACACTCATTTTTGCCTCCTCAGTCTGCATGCTGCTACCTCCTCCACTGGGTGACTATACCTCAGGCCCATGGCAGTTAACTTGTGGGGTCCCTCAAGGCTCCATTGTGTCCCAGATGCTGTTCAATATCTATATGAAGCTGTTTGTGGGTGGTCTTTAGGAGATATGGCGTAAAAATGTCATCAGTACGCTGATGATACCAAACTCCATTTCCCTATATTATCTGAGTCAGGAGGGGCTGTGCAGGCCCTGGACCAGTATTTAGATGCAGTGGTGGGCTGAATCAGGACCAATAAGCTGAGGCTGAATCCTGACAAGATGGAGGCACTGTGGATAGGTGGTTCCCATGTCCAGGAATTAGGGAAGTTGCCTGTGGATGGGGTTGCACTCTTTATAAAGGAGCAGATGTATACTGTGGGGGCGCTCCTAGATCCAATTGTGTCTATGTAGACACAAGTGGCCTATACAGCAAGGAGTGCCTTTTTCCGACTTTGCTTGGTATACCAGCTACAGCCATTCCTGGACAGAAATAGCTTGGTGTAGTGGATTGGACACTGGAAGAAATGGTGAAGGGTTTAGTGAGTTTTCATAGACATGCCCTGCAGAATTTATTAAATGTATAAAGGCAAAATTGAGGAAGGTTTCTTGTTTCTTAGAGTAGGCCATTAGGCAACTCACATAGGTTTTTCTCAAGCAGGCACCAATCCACATGTTAAGAATTGCTAGCTGTCTAATGCTGATAAGGGTGTAATCCTCATGTCAACAGTTACAAAGCTGCCTAATTTCCTCTATTTGCTTTACTTTTCTATTGCACTGAGGAAATGAGGATTTTCTTTCCCCCTGTGTTGGAATGTTGGGACCCCTTACTCATAGGGGAAGTAATTCATTTACTTTCCTGTGATGCTTTGAGCACACACTAAGAAATTGGAAAAGGGTATAAAAGATGGACGACGGCCCAACCAATTTGGGTTTGCGCCAGAGGGAAAACGTGTGCACACCAACCTGGGTAACTGAGTATCAGTCTGAGAAGAGGGGCCTGTGTATCTTGATTGGAACCCAGATCCATGCGTGGCTGTGGGGGAAGTCGCCAGCTTCGGTCAGCACAAAGGAGATTTGCGGTTCTTTGCTTTGCTTTATTTCCGCATCTATTTACTATCAGATGTATAATCAATAAACTGTTAAACTGATCCATTTGTGAATTTGTCTCACTTTGGCTTATCCCGAATCTATTTTGGTAAGGATCCTGACAAGATCAGAACCCCAGATTAATGCATCAGGCCACAGGGATCTATGCACTGGTAACCTCAAGACTGGACTATCTTTATGTGGAACTGTCTGTGAGGTTGGCCAGGAGGCTGCAGCTAGTACAAAATGTCACAGCTAAGCTGCTGAGTGGGACACCCTATTGGGAACATATTACAGTCATCCTGAAGGAGTTGCGCTGGCTGCCAATAAACTATTGAGCCACATTCAAGGTGCTTATGCTGACATATAAAGCCTTACACAGCTTAGGGCCTGGCTATCTGATGGAGCACCTTCCCCCTTATGTACCTGCCTACATATTAAGATTATGGGGGGATGCCCTCTTGACAGTGCCACATTTGCCTGGAGTTCAGTATGTGGCAATCTGAGAGAGGGCATTCTCCATACAGGCACTCAACTGTGGAATTCCTCCCCCCTCATATACAGGTGGCATAAAGTCTTACAAGCTTTCTGTGCCAGCTGAAGACCTACTTGTTTACCCAGACTTTTGACAGAATTGTTCTCACTTTTCTTTTGCTGCAGCAGGTAAACTATTATTTATCTATTACTGTTCTCCCCTGCTTATGTTTTTGTCAATGCTGTACTATTTTACTGTGCTTTATTGTTTGTACCCCCCTTTGGGATTATTTTATAATGAACAGCAGGTAATAAATTTAATAAATAAATATAAACAAACTTAGAACAAAATCCCCTGCTTTTATCTCTCTGTAATTTGGCATGTTTCTTATCAAGAGGCACCTCCACAATGTCTGCTGTGTTCATAGACGTTGCCCACTAAACAACAGGATTAATTAGCGAAACGTTTTCCCACCCTAAAACCGTAAAGACTCCTCTTGCAACCCACATCCTGCAGTCCGGAGTTTGGCAGACTTTATGGTCACAAAAGAGGTACTATGCTGCAAATATCATCTGTTTACTGTTAACAAATTATCTGTTAAAAAACAAAACAACCACAGACAGTTATAGGTACTTATCTTTAAAAAAAATCAAATTTGAAAGACGCCTACCATCAGAATGGCTGAACCTATTTGTCTGAAAGTCTGCTGCCTTTGTACTGTCTACTATGTCTGGAAATGAAATTCAATTAAAAAATAATAATGTTATTGCCATTTGTAGGTTTTCCATAAATCTCGCCTCAGATTCAACCCCTGGTCAGACTGGGCACTCTCCAAGTCATTCCAAGTTGAACTGGTCTGCTTTACAATCACTGAACAAAGTTCCAAAACAAACCCTGAGCAGAAAACTACTAGCTAGGGATGGAGGGGGCTTAAGCTGTCCACTGCTCACAACCAGTGTCAGGACAGAGTGTTCTTCCACATGTGTGCCATCCCAATACAGGTTGGCCGCAAAACTAGTCCAGCTCAAATCCTTCGGGTAGAGTAGAAGGAGCATGCTGTATAAAAAAAATCCATGTTCAAAATACAACAAAGGGACAACAAAGGGAAAAAATACATAATTCAGCTTATAGTATAGAAATATGTGTTTGAAAGGCATATATGTCTCAAACCTTTGTAGATAATATTCTAAGGAAATCTTTTGGATCTCTCAAATCAGTCACAGCAGATTTTCCAATAAAGTTATATCTGAAATTATTTGTTATCTGAAGAAAATTTTGCAGTGCAGATTATAGAAGTATTAGAGAGATGCATGTGTTTTGAAAAATGAAATAAATTCACAAATGGAAACTACAGACATTACAGGAAATAACTCTTGTGAATTATTTGGAGGCCTGAGAAGTTCACAACAATGCTGGAGAACCATAATTTGTCAAGACAGGCATATTGGCATTAGATGGGAAGGAAATACTTCAGTTACAGCTGGCCAGTGTGGGCTAGGAGGGCAATGACCTACTTACTGCTTCCCACTTCTTCCCCCCATGAGCTCTTCATCTCTGCAGTGTGCTGGCAGTAGCTATCACAAATCACGCTGCTGGCTGCTTCGGCTGCACTACACTCAGTCTAAAAAACTGTTTGCTAAGGCTAAGCCTAAGAGCAGTAGGGGCACAGTCCTATCAGTTGCACCCTCAATGATCGGAAGCCCCCAAATTCAGAGGCTTTTGATCATCCAATGCAGGGTGGGAGAAGCAGCAGAGGCAATCTTTGCCTCCTTGCCTGCCCACCCTACATTTTTCTCTAGACAGGCTTTTTTGCCCATCTAGCAACAATGCTTCAGAGGGCGAGGGAAGGAGGCTGGAGAGACCCCAGCATAGCTCATATCCTGGCCTCTCCAGTCTCCTCACGCCCACTGAAACACCACCCTTTTGCTCTCTCCGAGGTTACTCCCCTCCTATCCTGCAAATATGAGCTTATAAAATTCCATTGGATAAACTGGGTGAAAAAAATCACTTTTTTCAAAACCTACAAATACCTTATACTTCTTCTGGGACACAGCACATACAAATCCTCCCTTACCTAAGATGACAAACTGTTTCCCAAGAGATGCTGTACAAATGGAGAAATGTTACCATGAAGTAAACCCCATGTACGTCTATGGGGAAAAACACACAGACGGTATCTGTGAAACTGCTGGTGGGCAATCATCAAACTCTAAATTCATATAAATAAGTGATTCCTTGCCCCTTTTAACCTCAAAATTGTCACAGGCCATCCTCAAACCCACCTCTCCTACACTGCCAAGTTTCAGATCAATCTGTTGAGCTATTGTCTCATAAACCATATAACCCCCCGCCCCAATTTCTGGTTATATTGGCGGAATGCAATTCAGCTGACTCACTCTTAACATTGGGCCACTACAGATGCCCTATAATAATTAGGAAAAAGTAGCAGGGGTTATACATAAATATGCCAAGTATCTACACATTACACTCGTTCTAAAAATTTCATTTTTATCCCACCTTTCTTCCTGAATGAAATGCCTCAACATAGCTTACATGATTGTCATCCCCTCCCTGTTTATCTTCACAGTAGTGTAGGAGGATCTAAGATAATAGGTGAATTCACACTAGGGATGAGTGAATCTGTCAGTGTTGCCTTCCCTCAGTTTCTCATTTTTCAAATCTTACATTTGGTTCATCTTGAACTCTGAGATATTTTTTTTGAGTTTGCATGAAAATTCATAAGGTTTTTTTGCACATCTGTCCTAATACATGCATTTTGTATGCATTGTTGCCTAATATACACATTTTCGCAAACAATTTTCCTAACATAATGTATTTTTGAAAATTATTGGGTTACTTTAAAAAAAATGCAAGCAATTGCTCATAAAAACAATTCTGCTAATCTACATGGAAATAAGTCCTGCTGTGTTTAGTGGGGCATGCATATGATTGTGCTCTCTAGAAAAGTTACTAGTTGTACCTAAACCATTATAAAAAGATAAGTTGTGTGCGTTGTGTATATTTTAACTACCCACCAAAAACACCACTATGAAACTTTCAGAATTGAATAAAAATGCTAATGAAAGTCAAAAATGTTTTCCTGCCAAGAATGTATTTAATAAGGAGGGGAAAGGAGGAAAGGAATCAATAGGACCAATTCAGATAACTATACAATTTAAGGTATGTCTCTAAACAAACAAACAAACAAACAAACAAAGTCCAAAAAATTGGAGGGAAGCCGCTGCTACACAGCCCTGGGCTGGAATGGAAATGCAGGCATCAGCCTGTCACTCTCTGGCCTCAAAGCTGTTGCTGGATGAATGTGGTCTGCAGCTGGCTGCAGTTCCCTGCTCCAGTGCCTTTTCTAGCTGGTGCTTTTAATTAATTCACTCTCCTTCTGGTCTCCCAGTCTCTTTCCTCTCTCAAATCTTCCATTCTTCTTCAGAACTGCCTGATATAAATTCCTTCTCAGAATCTACTGTGGCAGATCCTCAGGACAAAAAGGATATTCCAGGCATTCTGCAGGATGGAGAGGAGGGTTAAATCCTCCCTATCCCCCCATGCTAGGGTTCTGCTCCTTGTGAGGTCACATTCCATACCTAATGGAACAGGCATTGCACAGATAATCCACTCAATTCCCTCTAATACACAGAATCCCTCTGAAAACTCTGGAATATTGACAGCATTCTAGATTCAGAATGAAAACGAGCCTGCACAACACAACACTGCCAGAAGTGGCTGCCATGGACTTTAACAGGGCAGGAAAACCTTAATAAATTTGAACCATTTGCTCAGAAATTTACCAAACCAATGAAAGTTTGCCTTGCCCCCCTGAGAACCCTGAATAAAGTACGTAAGTAGTTTTTACCAAATTTGATAGAAATATATCGAATACATGTTCAAAATTTGGAGTAAAAAGAGTGTCAATTTTCAGTACTTTTAAATGTGCTTTACCTCTAGCAATTTTTATGGGGTTGGGTTGAAACTTGGCACGATGGTAGACTTCATCAAGTAGATCATGGGCACAAGTTTCATGTTATTTGCTCAACAGGTGCCATTTTTATAAGCAATAGAATTTTGAGGCTTATGATGGTGGTCAGGCGTGTGTTTCCACAACTAAGGCTAGTACACAAACTGTGCCTGTCTCTAGAGATGTTAGACATGCCCACAGTGTCACACACCTTAGTTACATCCTCTTTGTGCTTTATGTGGGGCTGCCTTTGAAAAGTGTTTGGAAACTTCAGCTGGTACACTTGCTCACACACAATTTTAGTAAAAAGGCATGATTGCAGTTCAATAAATAAACCAATAAATAAAATTTCCATGAAGCAGATTGGTATGATCTGTTATATGTTCCTTTACCCACTTCTGTGGTCTGTCTTGTCTGTTAACACAGAACATTGTCTGTAATATCTAAGTAATAAGGGGTTAAATCCAAAATTAGTCCTACTTAGACCCATTGAAATGAATGGAACTTAAGTCAGTCATGACTAATTTAAGTCATATTTCTTTCAATGGGTCTCTTCCAAGTAGGACTAACATGGGATTTCACTCAAGATGAGTAAGAATCCAATTTTCATTTACTAGCACATCTTATATTTTAATTGTTAAAATTACTGCATCTGATGACATGGGCAGTGTCCATGAAAACTTATGCCAGAATAAATTTCTTAGTCTTTAAGGTGCTACAAGACTTTCTTTTTTTTTTGCTGCGACTAACACAGCAACCCCTCATTCTATCATTTTGTGGAAAACATGAACACAATAGCAAATAAGGACTGGTATTTGTTGAAATGACAATAATGATAATAATAATAATGATTTCAGGCATGCTGTTTGGGCGTCAAATATTTACAGAGTCATTAACTGGATAGAGTATTAATGGTCTCTGAAGAGGACATCTCGTTGGAATTCCTCACACGTTGCCTGCTTTTCACTCAAGATGAGTAAGGGTGTGTTGTCTGAGCTGTGCATTTTATGCAGCTTCTTAATGTCTTTAATATGTGTCCTTTTCAACCTTGACAAATGATTAGCTATGTACTTTGCTACACATGGATCCCTTATTTGAGAATATTTAATAAGGTGTTAGAGTGCCAGTTGCCCATGAATTTGGTGGTTTTGTTAGGACGGTTACTATCCATATGAAGACTTTTCTCACCATGGAGGACAACGCTGTTGTAGGCTGGGGCATGGGGCCCCACTAAGGGCATCTGCTCCTCACACACTTTGGGCTTCAACTTGTGCAACTTTGCTTCTGGATTTGGCTGTACCATCAAGGGCTCACGGCGCTTCTTCCTCTGCTTCTTTTCTAGAAGAGTTCTCTGTCAAAGAATAAAATCATTTACATACTCCTGGCAAAAGGTCTTAACAATTCCTGTAAGACTGTAGTGTTTGGTGCAGTAGTTCAGACTAAGAAGGAGGGACTTCTTAGTCTATTTTCGATCAAAGACTATTTCAGATTAGTCCAAAGCTAAGAAAATGTTATATAATAAATACTCTATTGGTTAAAAAATGAGAAAGGACACATATCACTAAGGTCTCAGAATGTCCACTTCTTCCACTACTTTAGATCTGATGTTATAGTAAAACAGGTTATGAATAGTTTACATAGTTACCATTTGAAAGTTCCAACCACCATGACCAATCTAAATCAGGACAGAAAACCAACTGCTGTCACAAAAGAATCTTCCAGCATCTGGTTACTCAAGATGCAAACTGAATTCCGTCTCAGAGACTATGCAGCAGCTTTGGGATACATCTTTAATGCAAATACTCTGAGTGAGCTGAGAAATGCTAACATCATCAACTCTATTGATTTTTACCAAGTTTCAGAGGTCAAATTAAAAACACAAAAATTTGGTGCCATCTATACTGGCATTCCACCACTGAAGAATAGGATGGGTAAAGTTAATTGTATCCAAGATACAATGATTTATGCAGATAGTTAGGTAATAATTTCATGCTAGTAGAAGAAGCAGACACAACTTGGTAAGCTGCCCACCATCTAGCTCCCAGCCATGGCCCCTCCCTCCCTCCCTCCACTGCCACTAGAAGGGTTTCTGAGGAAAGATTTTGTCCTGATGGGATGGTATGGAAGAAACAGAACTCAAAGAATGGCAACTGCAGAAGAGAAGAAAGTAGGAATATGCCAGGCAAGAAGGTGCAAAGATGCAGTGCAAAGTTGAGTTCAGTTGCATCTATGCAAGAAGGTGCATAGATGCAGTGCAAAGTTGAGTTCAGTTGGTTCCAGAATATTCCCATCCACCCGGGCAACTGAATCAAGCATCGCCATCATGCCTTTTCCCCTCCTTCTTCCCAATCCCTTTTTTGTCTCAAGTCTTTTTAGATGGTAAGTCTGAGTGCAGGGAATGTCTATTTATTCTTGTAAGCTGCTCTGGGAGCCTTTTGACTGAAGAGCAGTATTAAAATGCTTTGAATGAATGAATGAATGAATGAATAGATAGATAGATAGATAGATAGATAGATAGATAGATAGATAGATAGATAAATAGATAGATAGATAAGGCCAGGCATATTCTCCTTTGGAGAAGGTTCTGGAAAAGGGTTCTACTGAATTTATTTTATTTGAACAGGAAGGTGCTACCAAAAGTACAGAAGTCTGGCAATCTGGATCTGTTAGGCCCAAAGAACCACTGTATTCAGCAAATACCAGAGGAGCCATAATGAACCAAAATGGATGACAGCAATGGAAAACTCCAACTCTGTGCAGGATGGTTGGAATTTTGTTGAATCTTGGGTGACAGTCAATATGAGACCTCAGTATCTTGGCTGATAAGTGTGTGTGTGCATGCGTGCATGTGGGCAACAACCTCTCTTTCCACTCAAACCCAAACAGCCAGATCAAGGAACACCAGCAGTAGTGGTGGAGAAGGAGGAACCAGCCTCCCCAGAGGAGACAGCCCTCCCAGAGGAAGAGGAGGAAGAGGATCCCATTCCTGTCCCGAGCTACAGTAAGGATGCTGCAATGTGCCTGGTTGAAGGGCAGGAAAGGGGAATGTTGCTTGCCTGTCAAGTGATGCATATTGCACCTCACATTACAAGCACCACAGCACAATGGAGTCCTGAGCCTCCACCATCCATATGGTCAGTGGGGACTCAGACAGACATTTGGACACAGACCACCTGGGTGGAGGACATACTCCGGTCTGTGGAATGATATCACTGCTCCATTAACAGGAACTGTAAGTGCCTGCAGTGGTGTTGGGGGGAGGACTGCGCTGTTCACATACAGTCCTGCAAGACTGACAGAAAGCTTATTTCCTCTCTTACAGATCACTCTCTACAAACCAAGTTTCACAAGCTGCTTACAGATCACCCTCTACAAAGGAGGATTCACAAGCTGGAGGAGTGGTAGCAGCAGTCCTAGCAGTAAGGCAGCAACCTCCCAAGTTTGGGGTGTGTTGGGGTGGGTATCTGTACATAGTTAACTTCCTGTTTATTAAATCCATTTTTTTCTGAAGTGCCTGTCCTCATTCTTTCATGTTCACATCAACCCTGCAGAGTAGGCTAGAATGACTGGCAGAAAATGATGGGAGTAGAGTAGCAGCCCAACACATCTGGGGAGGGGGGGACCAGGCTGCAAAGGGTGCCCTAGAAGCACGAACATAAGAATGACTGGGAGCCGGGAGATCCAGGTTCTAGTCCCCACTTGGCCATGGAAGCTCACTGGGTGACTTTGGGCCAGTCACAGACTCTCAGCCCAGCCTACCTCACAGGGTTCTTGTTGTGAGGATGCAATGGAGAGGAGGAGGAGAATGTAAGCCGCCTTGGGTTCCTTGAAAGAGGAAAGAAGGCGGGATATAAATGCAATAATAAATAAATAAAATAAAAAAATACGACAGTGGGACCAATTACCTAGGGAGGTGGTGGGCTCTCCCACACTGGAGGCGTTCATGATGAAGCTGGACAGCCATCTGTCAGCTGTCAGTAGGTCCCAAGAACCCAACTTCTTTGCAGTTTTTCTACATAGTTTATATGTAGAAAATAATTTATTGGGATGAGTGAAAGAGTTCACTTTAAAATCCCTGTAAGCTTTTACAATGAATGAATTGTGCTCAGTTTATTTTAGTTCTGTCTATGGGTTATTTAAATGGGGAAAGGATCCATATTAATCCAAATTGGCCACAACTGCTGCGTTTAAATATTTATACATAGGTTTATTTATATAATACATACATTTATACACTTCATGGGTTAATCAGCCTTTATTAAATCCATACTCCTGAAATGACATTATAGCCCAAAGATGCTGTAATCCAGTGATGCAGCCCCAAGCACAAAATCAACAATTTCCCATTGTCAGCTTTTTGTACGGAAAAGTAACTTCTGTGCACACAGAACTGATCTACAGGTACATTTACAAACATAAGAGCCATGTTCTCCAGCAACTATGGTACATAGGCATACTGCCTCTGATTCTGGGGGTAGCATATAGCCATCAGGACTAGTAGCCATTGATAGCCTTATCCTCCATGAATTTGTCCAATCCCCTTTTAAATCCATCCAAATTGGTAGCCATCACTACATTTTGTGGAAGTGAATTCCATCGTTTATGAGCTGTATGAAGAAATACTTCCTTTTATCTGTCCTGAATCTCCCACCAATCAGCTTCATAGATGACCCCGGGTTCTAGTATTATGAGAGAGGGAGAAAAATGTTTCCCCTAGCCACTTTCTCCACTGTCTCCCTGGAGCCTGTATGTTTTAATGCTTTCCTATAATTAAACAATCTTTGAAGTGGAAAAATAGAGAGAAGGCTAGGCTAAACAGTAGCATGTAGTCATCCTGCGGAGTAGGCTCCTCCATCAACTATTGTTATTCTTACTCTTATTCTTATTTGTTCCCCAGCAACTATAAGCATTGACAACTTTATCCTCCCTGCATTTGTCCAATCCCCATTTAAAGCCAACATGGGCAGATTTAACAGGAACGCGATGTCCCCAGCAGCTGTCAGATGCTCCATCAGAATTGCGCTAGAGTGGCATGTCGAAATAAAAAATAATCCCCTCCCTCACGTAAAGTACTTCCCCGACCCTTCTAGACACACGCCACCCAGTCTAAACCTCCCCAAATCGGCAACAAGTGGTTTTCATAGAGAAGTGCCCTCCACCCCACTTTTCTCAGATTTTTTCTGATATTAGGGCAGATCATACCTATCTACAGGTAGATTCTCTGTTGCAAACCTCATACTGATCAGTCAAATTGTCTTTAATTTGTAACAAAATATTTTCAAGGTATATACAAAGTAAAAAGTTGAAAAAGCCAGTCATCTTAACTATGTAGCCAGCTTGCACAGCTTTATAATTCCCAATATTCCATCCCAAAATTCTCTTACACTCATGATAAGCGATCAAGAAATATGATCTTAAACACTGAGAGGGACTGAATCTGACCCTTACTACAGACACCAGGATTTCCCATGGGCAGGGAGATGGTTTAGCACCTATCCCAGTGGTGTCCCATGTATACTTTCCTCCATGTAATTGAATTCTTGCCTTTCACTCCTAAAGAGACAAGTAAAGCACAGCACTACAATAGTCTTGCAATGTGTGCAAAATGTTTGTTACCAAAGAGCACAGCTGACCACCTTTGGTCCCATACTACCCACCTTGGGTCGAATGTCTCCATTATGTCTGGAAATGTTAGCTGGCAAGGGCTTTAAACAGATGATGTATTTTGTAGGTGCTATCGGCACCCTCTATTGAAATGGTTGGGAATTCTTGGAAATGCTAATGCTAAAATCATTCCTGCTTCTAAATTCAATCAAGATAACAGTATGCCACTTATTAGTTGCCTATTGAGACCCTCAAGTTCTTGTGTGACTTTTTGATAAATACAGAAACACATCCACGTCTAGAGTCAAGCATTCCTCTTTATCAAAGTTAAGACATTATTTTCCTTTTGTTCACCTGGAAATCTTCCATTCAGTTGCCACTCTAGTTTCTTTCTTCTTTCTAAGACTTGTATTGGAGCCTGCACTCATTCTGATGTCAGAGCAGCCACCCAGTTTCACTATGAAAAAAGCCTCACACTGGTTTGCAAGCATTGTTAAGTCCCTACTCCCTGCATCTTTCTGAAACTTTGCAGGTTTCTTGCCTAGGGACACATCTATGATGTGTGCCATTTTCATACAAATGGCTCAAAAAAAAAAAAAAAACCCAGGCAGGGAGGGAAGGGGAAGCTAATCACTTTCTCTCCCCTTCACCAAATTGAGAGCTTCCCTTCCACATGCGGCACCTATCCTTCTGAAATGTTGTAAGTTTCTTACTTAGAGACACCTCTAAGCTGTCTGTCTTTTAACAACAATGGTCCATAGAGAAATACGTGGGTCCTTTTTGGGATACCCTCAAAATGTCAAGGCTGCTCTTGCTGTATCTCACTTGTCTTGCATTGTTCCACTTGAGGGACGGGCATGTTCTGGTCTCTCTAAAGGAGGTTGTAGTAAGTCTTTTATTAAAGACATCGTCATTGACTTCCACAATCCTACATAATTACGGACAGTCTCAAAGATGGCTCTTCTGAGTAAGGTCCTGGAGCAGGGGTGGGGAGGTGGGTCAGTGTCACAACTTCAGGTTTTTTTGGATGAAGATTATCTTGATTACTTTCAACCTGGATTCAGGCCTGGTTTGGGGACAGAAACAGCCTTGGTTGATGACCTACACTAGGAATTTGACAGGTGGAGTATGTCCCTGTTGGTTCTCTTGGACCTCTAAACAGCATTCAATACCATTGGCTGTGGTATCCTCCTGGGACGTGTGGCTGATTTGGGACTTGGAGGCACCATTCTACTGTGGTTGGCTATTTGGCTGAGCATTTCTAGAAAGTAGTACTGGGAAACCATTGCTCAGCCCTCTGACCTTTGGTCTGTGGAGTTCCTCAGGATTCTATTTGGTCCTCTATGCTCTTAAACATCTATATGAGGCAGCTAGGGGAAGTCATTCAGAGTTTTGGGGTTAGGCCTCATCAATATGCTGATGATGCCCAGTTCTATTTCTCCTTTTCAACTGGTGCCAAAGAGGCTGCAGAATTCCAGAACCATCGACTGTGAGAGACTGGGTGTGGGTGAACAAACTGAGGCTCAATCCAGACAAGATGGAGGTTCTGTCAATCATTAGGCAACCTAATCTGTAATTGGGGGTACATTCTGTTCTGAATAGAGTAGCACTTCCTCTGAAAGATGAGGTATGCAGCTTGGGGATGCTCTTGGATCTGGCACTGCTCCTGAATGGTCAGATTGCAACAGTGGACAGGAGTGCCTTTGCGCAGCTTCATCGGGTTTGTCAGTTATGCCCTATCTTGTGGCAGGAAGATCTGGCTATGGTGATTCATGCCTTAATCACCTTGTGTTTGGACTACTGTAATGCACTCTGTGTGGGGCTACCCTTGAAAGTGATGGGAAACTACAGCTAGACAAAATGTGGTGGCTAGACATTTTTCAGGAATGTGCTTGGTAGAGCACATTACACCAATCTTGAATGAAGTTCACTGGCTTCTAGTATATTTGGGGGCACAATTCAAGGTGCAGGCTTTGATCTACAAACCTCTAAACAGTTTGGGACAAAGGTATCTGAAGGACCTCTTCTTTCCATATGAACCTATAATTTATGATCATCATTAGAGATCCTGTTATATGTCCCACCACCTAGAGAGGCTATGTTGGTGAGTTATCAAGACCCCAAACTACACCTTTGTGTAGCAGCGTGACTATTATGGAAATTCCTCCTGAGGGAGGTGAGATTGGTTCCTTCTTTATTTTGCTTTAGACAGGTGTGAGGAGGCATCAGGGGTCATTGTACAGTCCCCTAGGTATTCCTGGTCACCTAGCAGCAGTAGCTAACCACAGTTAGGGCTGGCTAAATAGAAGAAAAGGGAATCACAACAGGGGCTCTTTAAATGGGTCCAGGACTCTTGGAGAGGAGGAAGAGGTGGGGCAGAAGCACAGGATAAAAACCTGAAGGCTAGAAGCTCAAGTGGGGAGGAAAGAGGCTCAGGAAGAGTGGCTAAAAGGAGCCACTAGAAGTAATAAAGACAGGAAGGTAAAGAAGGGGAGAAAGGCAAAGGGAGAAGAGCAGCTGGGCTTTCTTGAAGGCCAGGGACCTACAGCAGAGGAGGGTCTGCTAACAAACCCAAAAGAGACCTACCTGTTCAGTCCACAGCAGTCACAAGCCTACAGGAACTGGTGGATGAGAAAAGACTGGCTTCATTCCCCAACAAGCTCAGGAACCAGGTCCTCCTGACTCCGCAACTACTCATCAACCTCAAACAACTGCATGTATGCAGTCCCTCAGATTCTACTGCTCTGGGGTTATGCACTCCAACCCACAGCTACCTGCATTGTAGACCTTCAGCCTGCTCCAGCAGATACTTGCCAGTATTGCCCTGAGAGCGCCCACCCCAGTCCTGCAACTATGCTCCTCATGCTGTGACCTGGTTTCCAGGACCCTGCAGATACTTACTGTTATTGATCAAGAGACTATGTGCCATATCCTGGAACTATTTACTACAGGTACCGAAAAGAGATCCTGATCCTGCAGCTACTGATTTGACTGATCCTGTGCTGTAACAGGAATTAATATAGTCTATAATCTCTGCATTTTTGTGGTCACCATAATTATTTGGGGATTGAAAGAGGACAGAGGGACCTGTTCCCCTTGGCAGAGGGGGCACATGTTCTGACTGGTGGAGAATGCAGGCACAATCCCAAGGGAGTTCCATCCTAAACCCCAAGAGGTACTACATTCATGCTTGATTGAACAACAACCATAAAGGCAGCCATCTATCTTAAAACAAGTGGCTAGATGGTTACAAGCATCCAAGGTCTCCAGAAATGAAGATGAGATGAAGCCTCTTAAAGGGGAATACCCCGTGATTGAGTTTATTGGCTGCCATTGCTAAGATAGGCAATTTGCCCATGGGAGAATGGTTGGTGACAGCTGAGGTGGATGGAAAGGTGGTTTTGGCTCTTACTGACACTGGGTATGGGAGGACCCTTATAAGACAACCCGGGAGGAGCCTTTGGATAAAGTACTATTAGTTAAGTGCATCCATGCAGACATTAAACCCTATAGCACTAGATGGGCCAAAATTTCCTTGTTTGGGAAAACTAAATTGTTACAAGTAGGACTGGTGCCAGGTCTAGCACAGGAGCTACTAGTTGGCAGAGACTGGCCAGGCTTCTCCAATCTGGTAGCGCAGTCCTCTAGTACTGAAGCCCATGCAGGAGAACAGGTAGAAATGCCTCCAATTCTAGCTCGGGTTTTTCGAGCTCAGCTAGTAGCATTTCAACAGAATGACTCCTCCCTAGGGCCAGCTATGGCTCAAGAACATGCCTCTACAGAGTCACCTCCAGGTCCAGTCCAAGGGCCTCATTTTGAGTTAGGAGACCTATTGTATAGAGTCGTTCCCCAAAAACCTCAAGACGTTTTGCACCAGTTAGTAATTCCACAGCCATTACAAAAAGAAATAAAGCAGTTGGCCCACGACATACCTGCATCAGGCCATCTAGCCTTTGAGAAAACCATAGAGAGGGTTTTGAGAAGGTTTTATTGGCCAGGTATCTATGAACAGTTACGCCGCTATTGCGTGTCTTGTCCAGAGTGTCAAAAGGCCCTTGGAAAGAGGACAGAGGGACCTGTTCGCCTTGGCAGAGGGGGCATGCGTTGTGATAACAGGCAATAAAAATTATTTGTTCTATCCGGCTTTTAATGTTGTATAATGTTTTGTCATTCTTCAATTTTTAATGTTAATGCCACTCTTATTTTATTGTATGTTTTTTCCTCCTGTGTTTCATTTTATTGTTTTTATTGTACATTGCTCTGGGTGCCTGGTAGACAGAGAGTGCAATTTATATGTCAAATAAATAAGTAAGTAAATGCCCTCTGATTTCTTCTCTCTCCGTCTCTCTCCTTTTTCTCTTTAGCTTTCCAGCTTACACCACTTCATCTCTACCTTTTCCCCTTGAACACTGAAGCATCACCATGCAGACTCTCTTTGTTTGCTGTCACCTCATCTCCCTCTCTCCATATCTCTCACCCTCCCCACCCTTCCAGGACAAACCTTCAGTAATTTACCATGATCTCTTATAAATCTGGCAGTAAAGCATCTCTTTTCTGGAAAAGCTCTGGCCTCATCTCTGCTACCTTGCTATAAGTTCCTAAATTTATGCACGCTGTGATTCTGTGCATTTTGGTAGATGTGTTAGTTTCTGGACCAGGTCTACTGGATCAACAGAAGCCAACAGAATAGAGTCAGGGTCACAGAGGGAAAAGTCTACAGCTTAATTCCACCCACTTCTGTAATTTGTGTTTCAGAAAGGCTTACTCCCTGAACTCAGGAAGCAGTTCTCATATGTGTATGGAGACACATATCCCAAGCAAGTGCGGTAACACTTTCCCTTCACTGTGACAATGGGTGGCTTGGTACTCACAGAAAAATTTCTGCAGTATTACACCATATCCCTCTGTACAGAGCACCCAGAGATGCACTGCACCCCAAGGAGTCCTTGAAACATACAGTTCTTCTCCATGTACTCACCCCACCCATCTTAAGGATAACCATTTTGCTAGTACTGAATATTCTTGACCAGTTATCTACCAAGTATAAAGGATGTGTAACTAGATGAATTTACACAATTGTATCAAGATCCTAATTTCTGAAATTAGTTTGATCAACTACCCTTTTCCTCTGCTAGAGTAGTTGTCAGCCCTGTCTTGTGGATTTGATTACCTGGTTCTCCAGTTTCAGTTGCCTCAGTTTCAAAGTTTCATCCTCAAAGCTACTAAGAGAAGAAATAAAGTATTAGCATTTCCAGTAAATAAACCCCCACAAAACTCCTATCATTGATTCAAAGCCAAATTCTAATTGCCAACATACACCACAAATTGTAAAGTACTGACATTCAGTTGTTCTTTTCCTGCCTCTTAACTAAATCTACTCTAAACACATGACATACTTTTAAAACCCGAAAGGGGTACTTCTTCACATATCACATAATTAGCTTAGGGTGCAATCCTATGTGGATTGCTGGCAGCCTCTGAACTCAGAGGCTGCCAAGTATCCAATGCAGGGCTGGAGGACAGCAGAGGAGATCTTCGCCTCCATGCTCCAGCCACCTTTCATTTCTGCTAGATGGGCGATTTTGCCGATCTAGCAGCAGTGCCTCAGAGTGGAAAGAGGCTGGGGCAGCCATAGTTTATGTCATATCGCAGCCACCCAGGGTTTCTCCCCTCCCCAAGGAATGTCCCCTTTTCCTCGGCTCCACGCTCTGTTTTCCAAGAGCGAAGAAGTAGCTGGTGCAGTTCTCTCTCTGCTGTCTACAAGGGGGAGGGGCCGAGCAGCACGGTTTTCTGGCTCCGGGGTCAGAGCTCTGTCTCTGACCTTGGAGCCAGGAATTCGAAGTATCCTATGTAGGATTGTTCTCTTAAGAAATTCACTACCAAAAGATGTGGTTAAGGAAGCTTTAAGGAAGCTTTCAAAAAGGAGTACACAGTTCAGGAGGATTGATCTATCAAGGTATTAGCCACACTGGCCAGGTTCGCATGTCAAGACAACCCACACTGCAGAATAAGCCACACAGTGTGGGTTGTTGTTGGAACAACCCATGGTGAGCCTGACAGATGATCTGGCACTCCTTCCCCTTTGGTCCTACAGCCAACTCCACCTGGTATCCCAGGGGAATTGGCAGCAGAACCCATCTTGTCTGCCCCCAAGTCCCCCGTCTCCACTCTGATTGCAACTCCAGTCGTGATTGGACCCTTAAATTTTTTTTTCTTTTATTTATGTAAAACAGGGCCAAAATATTGTTTTTGCATTTTTCTGGCCCCCGGGAATATGTGTAAATGGCCCCCCGTTTAATTTTTTTTATTGGGTTTTCAGAGTTGTGCAAGAATGCAACTCCGACTGTCAAAAATATACAGGCTTGCCTTGCCTGGAGCCTTGTATGTTTGAACTTCCAAACATACAAGATAAGAGGCAACACTAGACTGTGCATAGGCTAGTTTGACAGCCATTGACAGGTGTGGAAACGGGGTGTAGATCACCGCCTTAGCAAGGTTTTATCCAGGGTTCAAAGGGTTGCCCTGAACTTTCAGGGTGCCCTGCTTCAAATCCCCACTTGCCTGAGTCCCCAGCAACTGTTTTTCATAGAAAAGTTCATGCCCTCCTTTTGCTCCCAATCACAGTAACCGCGTCTCGTTTGACACCTGTCAAAAGGGGGTGGCATGAACTTTTCTATGAAAAAGAGCTGCTGTTGACGCGGGGAGGGGTGGACGGTAAGGAGAGCACCCCAAGAGTTGGGGCAACCCTTTAAATCCTGGGGAACTCATTGCTAAGTGGGGAACGTTGAGCACTTTTCCTCACCTTCCAAGTATTCAACATTACCCACTTAGCAAGGAGATAACCCTGCTAATGGGGTTATCTACACCCCCTTTCTCCACCTGTCAACTGTCTAAGGTTGTCAAACCAGCCTATATACAGTCTAGTCTTTGTCTCTTACTTCGTATGTTTGACAGCTCAAATATACAAGGCTCCAGGCAAGGCAAGCCTGTATATTTTTGATAGCTGAAGTGCAACTGCGGCCACACTTGGGAAAAGAAGCAGGGGTTCCTGCCACTCTTGCCAAGTAGCTCACTGCCTGATGCCCACAACAGGTTGGCATGTCCAGTTTTGGACAACATGCCAGCCTTTCGTGGGTACAACCTCAAAAACGAGTCATAGGTTATTGGGGTGGCTTGTTGCCCACTCATAAGCCACCCTATAGGAATCGGTCTTCTGGCTTGTCACCCACAATGGGTTGTCATGTCGTGCAAACCAGGTCAATAGGTAAATAGAACATCTATATTCAGAAGAACAATAATTCTGAGTATCAGATTTTGGGGAGAAGTCCGTCACATTCTTGATGATATTAGAAATGGAATGCTGCACTAGATAAGACCTTCATCTGATCCTACAAGGCAATTATTTTGTTGTTAAGTATTGATGTCTTCAGCCATTATTAAATCTTTCCTTGGACTGCGGTGAACCATATGAGGGATAGAGCTAAGCTAGGGAGGGCTGTTTAGTTCAGTTGAGGCTGCTGCCAATCTTGTGTTTTCCCCTTTCTCCTTCAGGTAATAAGGCTCAATCTTTGCCTAAGGTGAAAGCCTAGGGTGCAAGCCTAATCAAATTCTGATGAGAAGGAGAGCAATCCCATTTGCGTGCCTCTGGACAGGACTTTGCTGCTGTCACGGTAGCTGCTGTGGCTCCACTCTCTTCACCTTTTCAAAGACAACTTTTCCAGAAGAACAAGAAGGCGATTTCACAGTAATTCTTTGGGTTGGGATTTTGCTGCTGCAGTTGCACGTTTGGACATGGTCTAAGCCTCGGGTTGTACATGAAGCTTGGTTTGGCAGATTTAATGGCAGTAGGGAGATTAAAGGAGCATGGGAATGCCCCTTTAGTTTAGGTGAGTCAGAAAAAAAAGTTTCCACCCTTATAGGTCAACATTCAACTGCTTATAAAGATGACACCCTGATCTTGAAAACTGGCATCCATAGCTACTTGATGAGAACTACAATTGTGCGAAATTTCAGATCAATCTGATCCAAATTGCCACACATCCAGCAAGTTAAAAAGTGCTGGAAATTAACACATTTGTACTTTTTACTCCACACTGCAGCTTGATACATCATATATTTTTTTCAAATTATGCGGAAGTGAATGATGCATGTTATTCTGGCTTGTCAAAGAAGTGTGTCTTTCATTGTTTTGATGAAATTCTGAGCAGTGGTTTAAAGTTATCAAAGTTTTTCTGCCCCATGAAAGCCTATGGCAGCAACTGCTGACAAAGTTATGTCCGGGATGGGAGAAACAAGGAAGAAAATCTATCAGTAAACACAAGCACAGAGAATATTTAATGATAAAAAACCTGCTGGTTTAAGACCAGAGTTAAGGTTATCTCATGTTTGCTCAAGCTCAACAAAGCCAAAAAATTGGAAGCTAGGGATGATGCCTTAACAGACCTGTCCTGTGATCATGTTGTGCAATGTCACAGATTGTACTTGCTTACAAGCAACAAACAGGCCTGGGTCATCTCACAGGAGGATCCCTCTAGCAATACAGTAGATTCAGATGCTTCATAAAGCAACACAGGACTAGGACATGGGGCATCTTCACTAGTCCCAGGCAGTTCATCCTCCCCATCCGGACCTGGGCCTCAAAGACCGAGGAAAAATGTGGTGTATGGAGCATAAGCTGTAAGCAAGCACAATTTGTGCCATTTCATAACATCATTACTCATCATGGGGCATCTCTGTTAAAACATCAGCCTTAGCTTCCAGTTCTTGGCTTTGTGAAGTTGAGCCAACAAGAGATACTCTTAACTCTGGTCTTAAACTGGCAGGTTTTTTTTTATCATTAAATATTCTCTGTGCTGACAGATTTACTGACAGATTTTACAGCTTGATTTGCTGATTCAGTGGTTTCTTCCTTGTTTTATCCAACCTAAAATTCTGTGTTTAAGATCCCTACCTGAACATTTTGGTTTGCTTTTAGATATTATAAACGTTATTGTTTGGCAGCGATCTCTGAGCCCCAACCATGGTTGGAACATTTATGAGAAGAGCAATTTCATGACCAGTTTGGAAACACCAAATTAGGGGGGAGGGCCAAATCCAGGCTCCCCTTTCTCCTGCAAGATGGGCTTCTCTGCCACCTACAGCGTATTTATGTACCCTCCGGACATCTGAGGGCAGAGGTGTTACAACACTGTCACGACTCCCAACAGTAGGAAACTTTGGGTATTGTAATGCATTGTTACCCGAGATTTTTTTGTGGCCTCAGGTAAATCATGAGGTGAAAAGTTATGTGTGGTCTTGTGAAACCTGTCAAAGGGCTAAGAACCCTGAATTATCAAGAGGATAATTGGGTGTCCCTGTTTCCCTTGGTGGAATTCAGATATAACACATCTTCAATGTGTCAGACTCCATTCTTCGCTAATTATGACTACCATCCAAGATCTTTTCCGAGGTTAGAATCCATGACAGTATCAGCAGCTGGAGCCTTCCTACACGAGCTGCCTGCAATGCAACACCTTTCCCAGGACTAGTTAGAGCAAGCTAAAATGGATTACAAGGTTGACGCCAACAGACAGTGTCAAGAAGGTCCTGAAATAAAGGTAGAACATTGGGTTTGGTTGTTGCCTCAGAATCTCTCTTCTGGGGCCCCAAGTCAGAAGCTGGATGTCCAAAGAATAGGGCCCTACCAGATTGAAGCACACCCACCACTGTTCAGATCCACCCAATATTTCATCGATCCCTGCTCTCTCCTGTGGTTTCTGGAGACCCTCACAGAACTACCAATTTGCCTCCCCCACAGATAATGATTGATGGGGGGTCAGGAGTTTGAAGTGGCTCAAATCTTGGACTCTTGCTTCCACCATGGAAGGTTGCAATAACCGGTGAATTGGAGGGAGAATTTAAGGTTGCAATGCCTAGTGAAGGACTATGGGCCTGAGGAACAATCCTGAAAACTGGCAGGGAATTTGCATGCTTGCCTGTTGGTCACAGGAGAGGTCAGTATGTGTTTTTTTTGCGGGGGGGGGGTATATGGAAACTGGCCCATGCATTACCCCGAAACTAAAATGTAAATCCAACTTATGTTTGAGTAAGAAAATATGGGGTGGGAGGAGGCTCAGAGAACTTGCCCAGCCCTGTCAAAATGGCACACATTTTTAAATGGCACGCATTTAATTTTTGAGGCTATTTTAGTTTCCATGTTTCACTGTGATAGAGAATAAAAAAAATGTATTTTAAATTTTGGTGATGTACGTATCCTTCAAAATCCTCATAGAGAAAAGTAATCTAATTTGGTAAACTACCCTTATTTTATTATTTACATGTATTAGTTGCCCATTAACCTAGTCCTCTTGGCAATGTACAATAATTTAGGATGCTTCTAGACAGAGGACTCCTAGCACTACAAATCAAAAATCTGTTGCAGGAAACAACAGTTTTTTCTCTTCTTTGTGGTCATTAAATGAGGCATAAGTACAAATGGCATTAAAAAAAGGATATGCTTATCATTGCCACTTTTATTTTGAAGAAAAGCAGCTGATTGGATGAGGAGAGGTAAACAGTAAACAGCAAATAGCAATCTTCCCACCTTTTTGCTGCCCCTGTAGCAAGGGTTGGAAAAGAACAGAGGGGAGGGACTCCCCAGTCAGGAAGCCCCCAGATCCCTTCCTCAGTCCTCTCCATGACACCACCTCCTCTGAGCTTTGCCACTTCTGAGGGAAGCGTGCAAGCAAGAGAAAGCAGTGGCTGCTCCTACCTCCTTTCACTTACTCACACTCTCTGGGCATAACAGCAGGGAGGACTGGATCCCTAATGCTGCCTAGTGACTGTGAGCGACTTCTGCCCACTTGCTTGCCCTCTGTCTCTGGGCAGTGAAACATAGAGGGGTGATCATTGAAAGATCACCCAGCTCATGGTTTCACTCACTCACCTGCACTTTCACTCTGAGTGGAGTGGTGGTGGAGACTGGGCCCAACTAGCCCAATCTTCCAGGCCACCCACTGAGAGAGGGCAAATTGAGAGACAGATGCTGCAGCTGGTCCACCCAGGAGCTGACACCTTTTGCTGTATCATTCCCACTCCTTTATATCACCCAGTAAAATAGGGTGAGTGAGCGACTCACCAACTCCTGTTGCTCACTTCCTCCCTCTGGATGGCCCTGCTAAACCCAGTCCTTCCTGCCTTATTGTCCAAAGAGAGAGGATGAGAGAACAGATAGAACACGGCAGAGGGAGAGGGTGGGTGAGCAATCAGAGAAAACAGCAACCATCACTTGCCCAATTTTTGCTTCCTTGGAAGAGCAATGCCACCTCTACAGGCTTATGTGGTGTGTGGTAGTCTGATTGTGGTAGTCAGGTTGGCATCACTGATGCAATGAATATGGACTTGAGCACGCTCCAGGAGAGAGCGCAGGACAGGAAGGCCTGGCGTGCTATGGTCCATGGGGTCACGAAGAGTCGGACACGACTGAACGACTGAACAACAACAACAGGTGTGTGAGTGGATGGAATGGCTGCTCCTTCAAGGACCAGCCTTCTATGCTGCACTGCCCAGAGAGGGGGAGCAAGCGTGCAGAGGCAGCCCCTTGGGGCCCCAATCCTCCCTGCCACAGTGCCCAGCAATGGTGAGCAAGAGAGAAGACCTAGGAGCGGCTGCCTGCACGCGTCGCTGCTTGCCTCCCTCAAGCAGCAGAACCCATCGGAGGAAGGTTCCAAGGCCTCCCCTTCGCCGGGAAGTCCCTCCCCCGCTTCTGTCCAGCCTCTGCTCCACGCCAAGGGAAGGAGACGTCGCTATTTACTGTTTACTCTCTACTGCCTCTGTTCACAATCAAAATAGAAATTCCTTTCAAATAAAAGCCGCAGTGCTAAGCATTTTTTGGTGTCAGTGTACTTATGCCCTCATTTAAGCACTACAAAGAACAGCAACCGCGATCCCTTGTTCTCTGTGGCAAGCTAAGGCGGCGACTTCTCTGGAAACTGTAAACAGGGCGCGCCGCGCCCGCGCAGGATCAACACACCATGCGCGCCGGCAGCCCCCGGAGCCCGCCTGACGCGGCAGGGCCCCTCTCCGGGAAGAGAGGCACGGAGGGGGCGAGGGCGGCCTCGCCAGACGCGTGCCGCCCAGGGCCTCGCCCCGGCCCTTACCTGGCCCCCGTGCCTGCATAGGCCGGCCCGCCCTCGTTCGCCATCCTGCCATTCCGAGAGAGACCCGGGTCAGGGGGCGCTCGCTCCCAGGCGCCCTGCGCCTTCCTTGGTAACCAATGCCGACACTGCAGTTTTTTGCCATTGGGCAAACCCGCCTAACACGGCATCTTCTGATTGGATACGATGAAGGGGGTGTGAAATTAGACCTCATAACATCACTTACACAGGCGGCGAACTTCTGAGTTCCCTTGGACCGCGTTTTCCCTTTTCCAGAGCGGAAGTGAGCGCTGCCCCTAGAGATCCATGGGGAATCTAGAAGTTTAGTATAGCTGTGATTGGGCAGGAGTGTGTTCACAGAGAAGTAAAATGTAGCAGAGCGAGTTTATGCTCTAACTCAGATAGTATTTCTTGTGGGAAATGCTGTTTTTAGTTTTTCAATATTTAAAAGCACCTCTTGTCTGCATGCTGCATTCAACGGAAGCAGCACAAGGATTCTACATGCAACTGAGTGCTGCATTTGTGCTGGGAGGGGGTTTAGGAGTGCAACTGAAGGGGACTGGCTTTTCGAGCCACCTGAGGGCTGTCGTGTATGAACAGGTAATCCAAACTTGCAATTTTAACAGTAGAACACACTGCAGGGTGGTCATAGGCCACTCTCTCAGTTCCTCAAAATGGAGATAATGGGCTGTGTTTTAAAACACACACACCCTTTATCTGTAAGTAGTCAATTATTAGATTTTTCACAAAATGGCCTCTTGGCAAACCAATATTTGATTATGAATAATCATGTGATTTCTCCTCCAATACTCTGGTCTGGCATATTGTAAATCAGTTATTAGCTAAATATGGGTAATTGCATGATAAAACAAATTCTGAGGTTTGGAAAATAGAATCACAGAATCATAGAATAGTAGGCTTGGAAGGGGCCTATAAGACCATTGAGTCCAACCTCCTGCTCAATGCAGGAATCTAAGTCACAGCATCCCTGACAGATGGCTGTCCAGCTTCATCCTGAATGCCTCCAGTGTGGGAGAGCTCACCACCTCCCTAGGTAATTGTTTCCATTGTCGTATTGCTCTAACAGTAAGTTTTTCCTGATGTTCAGATGGAATCTGGCTTCCTGTAACTTGAGCCCATGATTCTGTGTCCTGCACCCTGGGATGATGGAGAAGAGATCCTGGCCTTCCTCTCTGTGACAACCTTTCAAGTACTTGAAGAGTGCTACCACATCCCCCCTCAGTCTTCTCTTCTCAAGGCTAAACATGCCCAGTTCTTTCAGTCTCTCCTCATAGGGCTTTGTTTCCAGTCCCCTGATCATCTTTGTTGCCCTCCTCTGAACCCTCCCCAGTTTGTCTGCATCCTTCCTAAAGTGTGGCGCCCAGAACTGGATACAATATTCCAGAAGAGGCCTAATCAGTGCTGAGTAGAAGGGAACTAGTACTTCCCAGGATTTGGAAGCTATGCTTCTGTTAATGCAAAATAGCATTGGCCTTTTTTGCAGCCACATCCCATTGTTGGCTCATATTCAGCTTGTGATCGACAACAATTCCAAGATCCTTCTCACTTGTAGTATTGTTGAGCCAAGTATCCCCCATCTTGTAACTGTGCATTTGATTTCTTCTTCCTAGGTGCAGAACTTGGCATTTCTCGGTATTCTGTTGTTTTCAGCCCAGCACTCCAGTCTATCAAGATCATTTTGAATTTTGTTTCTGTCTTCCAAGGTATTAGCTATCCTGTCCCATTTTGTGTCATCTGCAAATTTGATCAGCATTCCCTGCACCTCCTCTTCCAAGTAATTAATAAAAATGTTGAAGAGCACTGGGCCACTTGTTACCTCTCCCCAGTTTGAGGAGATCCGATTGATAAGCACTCTTTGACTTCGATTCTGTAGCCAACTGTGGATCCACGTGATAGTTGTTTCATCTTTTTAGGGGTGTTTTTACCCCACTCTTCAGCCAAAAAAGGCTTTCAGAGTGGCTTACAAAGATGAATATTAAGATACTTTTAGCCCACTTTTACTTAGTTTGCTAATCCGGAGATCATGGGGCACTTCATCAAAAGCTTTGCTGAAGTCGAGGTATATGATGTCCACAGCATTCCCACAGTCCACAAGGGGAATCAAAAAAATCAAAGTTAATTTGATCAAAAAATGAGATTAGATTCATCTGGCAGGATTTGTTCTTGACAAATCCATGTTGGCTTCAAGTCAACACTGCATTGTTTTCAAGGTGCTTACAGATAGATTGTTTTATAATCTGCTCCAGAATTTTCCCAGGGATTGATGTCAGACTGATTGGTCTGTAATTCCCAGGTTCCTCCTTTTTGCCCTTTTTGAAGATAGGGACATTAGCCTTCCTCCAATCATCTGGCACTTCACCCATTGTGTCGCCCCAGCCGTGGGCATTGAACTCTTAGGTTAGAGGTGCCAAGATAGTGATAAATCAGACTCAAAGGTTTACTTACAAGGAGTACTTTATTGGGTAACTTACAGCACACAGGCATACCCAATGGTTGGATCAGACAGCTTCTCTGAACCAAGAGCCATTGGGTCAAATGGGTCAAATATACAATACATGTTAGCAATAAGCAGCATAACAGCAGCAAGCGCCCCCTAGCGGGCATTCCCAGCATAGGCTAGCAGTGTTTGGTTCTCAAGCACAGCCACCTGTAAACAAACTTTGCTTCCCAGGCAGAGTGCTTGGTAAGGCTTTCTACTCATTAGCAAGGAATGCACTGAGAAGACTGTTGTCGGCCTTTTGAATCATCTTCACATGCTCAGAGGCTTCCTAGCAAGGGAATTGCACCAATAATAAACTTAAGCAAGCATTATGGATCTCTAGGGCCCTCTAACACTATAAATGACTTGGCTACGCTCCTGGGGCCCATACATCTGTTCTCCATGATTTCTCAAAGATAATAGACAGTGGTTCTGAGAGTTCTTCTGCCAGTTCCTTTATTACTCTAGGGTGCAGTTTATCTGGCCCTGGCGATTTGAACTCATTCAAAGTAATTAGGTGTTCCTTGACCATATGCCTATCAAGCTCAAGCAGCAATCCTGCCCCTTCAGCCTGTACTTCACCTTTGCCAGGGGGGTCATAGACCCTCTTTCGGGAGATGACTGAGCCAAAGTAGGAATTGAGCGCTTCTGCCTTTTCTTTGTCATCTGTTATCATTTTGCCATCCTTATTTAATAGCTGAACCACCATTTCTTTCCTCTGTCTTTTACTATGCACATATCTGAAGAAAGCCTTTTTGTTGCTTTTAGCATCTCTCGCTAACCTCAGCTCATTCTCAGCTTTAGCCTTCCTGATGCCATCCCTGCAATTCTGTGCTACCTGCCTGTACTCTTCCTTTGTAGCTTGGCCTTCTTTCCACTTCCTTTATGTGTGCTTTTTTATTTTCAGGTCATCTCTAAGCTTGTTGTGAAGCCACACTGGCTTCTTCTGTTGTCTTCCACCTTTTTTTCTTGTTGGAATTGTTTGTAATTGTGCCTTGAGAATTTCCTTTTTTAAAAACTTTTTTAAAAACATCTTGGACTCCTTTTCTCATTGGGATCACTTGCCATGGGACCTTACTGATCATTGTTCTGCGTTTATTAAAATTGGCTTTCCTAAAATCCAGGGTACGCGTTTGTCTACACTCGGCTTTTGCTTCCTTTAGAACCAAGAACTCAAGTATAACGTGGTCACTTTCCCCCAGAGTTCCCGTAACTGCTACTTTATCCACTAAGTCATCTCTGTTGGTTAGGATCAAGTCAAGGATAGCTGATCCTCTAGTTCCTTCCTCTACTTTCTGTAGGAGGAAGTTATCTGCAACACAAGACAGGAATCTCTTGGAGGGGCCAAATAAACTATATAATTCAAAATTTGATTAAAAAATAAAGTAGAAATTTTAGTAATCATATTCATCTGGAACAATCACAGATTCCTTTTTAAAAGTGAGATAAAGATATACAAATACAGGAACAAAAATGGACCAGGATCTTCAATATACCAGTTACTTTAATGAGAGTCTGAAAGAAAACCTTTTCGAAATCATATATCAATTGTATCATGCTCCATATGAGTTAAGTAAAATCTGTCCTAACACTTCAGATAACTGCTGGAGGTGTGGTGTCAACTGCCTAGAGCAGATCTTATCCATATATTTTGAAACTGTCCAAGCATTAAACTGTTCTGGAATGGAACTTTTGTTACATTCCATCAGATTACCTGATTCCAACTATTAGCTAATCTTAAGACTATTTTACTGTGCTATTTGAAAAATGAATCTGTAGATTTACAACTTATATTAGGAGAAGGATGTATACAGGCCAACAATGGAAAATGTCAGAACCACCTAGTATTTCAGATTGGTTTGGGAAAATCTGGGATATATCTTTTTATTGCTGTTGCAAGAATATTTTACCCAAGGACAATGTAACAACATGACAAATTTGTACAAAGATTGTTATTTTTTTTGAACATTTAAAAGACAAGGTCCAATCATATATATTACAGTTTTCTTTATTACTATTTTTTTCTTATTTAGTGGCAGAGCAATCCTGTGGTCCTTGGGAGAGTATCCCAGGGACCACAGGATACCAGCTTGATACCACCAGCATCTCCCTACTGAGAGAGGGCACAGAAGAGAGACCGCCCAGATAGACTGTAAGCAAGCTTTACCACTGTGTCTTCTACCTCTGGCTGCCCCAGAGAGACTTTCTGGAGGCCAGAAAACGCTGCCTCTCTTTGCAGAACTGGACCCCTGACCTTGCACTCTCTCCAAGAGACCTTCTGCCAGCTGCAAGAGATTGCATCAGCCCACTGTTGCATAAAAAGGTGGGCAGCCTGGGCAGGGCTACCACCAATGGGGGTTGCCCCTTTGGGAGAGCTACTTGCTTGTTCATCTGCCTGCCAACTGTATATATATTATTTGACCTACAATTCTTGCCTGCTGGTGGGATGATGTGTTTTTAAAAGGTACAGACGAAGGTACAGGGAGCAGCCATTGGAACAGTAAAGGGCAGATATAGTGGTTGGAGGCTGCTGAGTTGTTATGGGGGTGGGAAGCACAACAGGGTGTTGGTTGCTCCCAAGTTGTCTCCCATATCAGATGGGCCCAACTATGCCCATCTGGGTTCTTGGTGTTCCAGCAGGCAAGACCGGGGGGGGCAGGGAGGTGGAGTCACATGTGGAATCTACCTTGCCAGGAGTGGCTCAGGACTTCATGTCCCTCATGGCAACCATAGGTCTGTCCCAATTAGTATCTGGCCTCACTCATTTGGCAGGGCACACTTTAGGGCTCGTCTTATGCATAGGATGGGATGAAGGTGATCTGGGGGTGGAGGAACTTCCTATAGTTCTGTTGTTTCCCGCCTCCCAGCTGAGCAGAGCAGAGCAGAGCAAGCTGCTCCAGCTGGTCCAGGGACTACAGAAGCAGGCAAGCTCCCAGAGAGCGAGCGAACAGAGCGAGCGAACAGGGGGAGCAAACAGGAGTTGGCCAGGGGAGTTGCAGTGGTTGAAGAGACAAAGGAGACAGAGGCTAAGAGGTAAGTGGGTTGCAGGAAGCCCAGGGCGCTGCCCTTTATCCTTCTGACTGGCTGTGAGCTCACCAGGAGCTTCTGAGAGCTCCAACTGAATTGGAGGGGTGTGGCCTGAGTACTCCCAGCAGCTGACTGGGCGGGAAGCTTCAGTCTGTTTCCCGCCTCCCAGCTGAGCAGAGCAGAGCAGAGCAAGCTGCTCCAGCTGGTCCAGGGACTACAGAAGCAGGCAAGCTCCCAGAGAGCGAGCGAACAGAGCGAGCAAACAGGGGGAGCAAACAGGAGTTGGCCAGGGGAGTTGCAGTGGTTGAAGAGACAAAGGAGACAAAGGAGACAGAGCCTAAGAGGTAAGTGGGTTGCAGGAAGCCCAGGGCGCTGCCCTTTATCCTTCTGACTGGCTGTGAGCTCACCAGGAGCTTCTGAGAGCTCCAACTGAATTGGAGGGGTGTGGCCTGAGTACTCCCAGCAGCTGACTGGGCGGGAAGCTTCAGTCTGTTTCCCGCCTCCCAGCTGAGCAGAGCAGAGCAGAGCAAGCTGCTCCAGCTGGTCCAGGGACTACAGAAGCAGGCAAGCTCCCAGAGAGCGAGCGAACAGAGCGAGCGAACAGGGGGAGCAAACAGGAGTTGGCCAGGGGAGTTGCAGTGGTTGAAGAGACAAAGGAGACAAAGGAGACAGAGCCTAAGAGGTAAGTGGGTTGCAGGAAGCCCAGGGCGCTGCCCTTTATCCTTCTGACTGGCTGTGAGCTCACCAGGAGCTTCTGAGAGCTCCAACTGAATTGGAGGGGTGTGGCCTGAGTACTCCCAGCAGCTGACTGGGCGGGAAGCTTCAGTCTGTTTCCCGCCTCCCAGCTGAGCAGAGCAGAGCAGAGCAAGCTGCTCCAGCTGGTCCAGGGACTACAGAAGCAGGCAAGCTCCCAGAGAGCGAGCGAACAGAGCGAGCGAACAGGGGGAGCAAACAGGAGTTGGCCAGGGGAGTTGCAGTGGTTGAAGAGACAAAGGAGACAAAGGAGACAGAGCCTAAGAGGTAAGTGGGTTGCAGGAAGCCCAGGGCGCTGCCCTTTATCCTTCTGACTGGCTGTGAGCTCACCAGGAGCTTCTGAGAGCTCCAACTGAATTGGAGGGGTGTGGCCTGAGTACTCCCAGCAGCTGACTGGGCGGGAAGCTTCAGTCTGTTTCCCGCCTCCCAGCTGAGCAGAGCAGAGCAAGCTGCTCCAGCTGGTCCAGGGACTACAGAAGCAGGCAAGCTCCCAGAGAGCGAGCGAACAGAGCGAGCGAACAGGGGGAGCAAACAGGAGTTGGCCAGGGGAGTTGCAGTGGTTGAAGAGACAAAGGAGACAAAGGAGACAGAGGCTAAGAGGTAAGTGGGTTGCAGGAAGCCCAGGGCGCTGCCCTTTATCCTTCTGACTGGCTGTGAGCTCACCAGGAGCTTCTGAGAGCTCCAACTGAATTGGAGGGGTGTGGCCTGAGTACTCCCAGCAGCTGACTGGGCGGGAAGCTTCAGTCTGTTTCCCGCCTCCCAGCTGAGCAGAGCAGAGCAGAGCAAGCTGCTCCAGCTGGTCCAGGGACTACAGAAGCAGGCAAGCTCCCAGAGAGCGAGCGAACAGAGCGAGCGAACAGGGGGAGCAAACAGGAGTTGGCCAGGGGAGTTGCAGTGGTTGAAGAGACAAAGGAGACAAAGGAGACAGAGCCTAAGAGGTAAGTGGGTTGCAGGAAGCCCAGGGCGCTGCCCTTTATCCTTCTGACTGGCTGTGAGCTCACCAGGAGCTTCTGAGAGCTCCAACTGAATTGGAGGGGTGTGGCCTGAGTACTCCCAGCAGCTGACTGGGCGGGAAGCTTCAGTCTGTTTCCCGCCTCCCAGCTGAGCAGAGCAGAGCAGAGCAAGCTGCTCCAGCTGGTCCAGGGACTACAGAAGCAGGCAAGCTCCCAGAGAGCGAGCGAACAGAGCGAGCGAACAGGGGGAGCAAACAGGAGTTGGCCAGGGGAGTTGCAGTGGTTGAAGAGACAAAGGAGACAAAGGAGACAGAGCCTAAGAGGTAAGTGGGTTGCAGGAAGCCCAGGGCGCTGCCCTTTATCCTTCTGACTGGCTGTGAGCTCACCAGGAGCTTCTGAGAGCTCCAACTGAATTGGAGGGGTGTGGCCTGAGTACTCCCAGCAGCTGACTGGGCGGGAAGCTTCAGTCTGTTTCCCGCCTCCCAGCTGAGCAGAGCAGAGCAGAGCAAGCTGCTCCAGCTGGTCCAGGGACTACAGAAGCAGGCAAGCTCCCAGAGAGCGAGCGAACAGAGCGAGTGCACAGGGGGAGCAAACAGGAGTTGGCCAGGGGAGTTCGGCAGGGGAGGTCAAGGGGGAGGCCCCTAACATTTTTTTTTTAACTAACTTTTTCCCATTTATTTGTCTTGTAACACACACTTCCACACCAGTGGGACTCTGCTTTTAACCTCTACTGAGTAGAGGAGCAGGCACAGGCTAGTCTAGAACAATCACAAAGCTAGACACAAAAAGGGAAAAGGGGCTATGGAAGGACAAGACTCTCCAGTGGTGGTGACCTGCAAGGTGTGTGCAATGTTTGTTTTCTTGCCTGAGAACAACATGGCCTACACCTGCAACAAGTGCAAGTTGATCACGCTGCTGGAGGAAAAAGTAAGTGGACTGGAGCGGCGACTGTCAACCCTCCGGGGAATAAGAGAACACGAAGAGTTCTTGGACAGAATGGGGGAACTACAGCAGCAAAGGGCAGACCAGAAGCTTGAAGAGCAACAGCAAGATGAGGCAGAAGTGGGAAATGCTGAGGAGAAGAAAAATGGAGTAGAGGATACTCCTTGGAAAACGGTGACAGTTAGGAGAAGAAGAACTAGACGCCACTCTGCACCAGTGGAAGCGGTGGAGCTGTGGAACCGATTCCAGGTACTTGCAGATGAGACTGGAGGACAGCCTGCAGAGGAAGAATCACAGGGGAACCTGCATGAGAGTGAGCAAGAGGCTAAAGGTCAGTCAAACAGAGGCGATGAAACCCAGGCCTACAAGAAGAAGAAGAGAAGAGTGGTAGTAGTGGGAGACTCCTTGCTGCGTGGGATCGAGACCCAAGTATGTCGCGAAGACCCGTGGACTCGCCAGGTATGTTGTCTCCCGGGAGGACAGATTAGAGACGTGACTGAAAGGTTGCCTGCACTCATAAAGCCCACTGACAGGTATCCCTTTCTTCTCATCCATGTGGGAACAAATGATACCGCCAAGCGGAGCTACGAAGAGATCACGTCAGACTTTGAAGCTTTGGGAAGGAAACTCAAGAACTTTGGGGCCCAGATAGTTTTCTCATCCATCCTTCCAGTAGTTAGAAGAGGGATAGAAAGGGAACGAAAAATACTCCGGGTGAATGACTGGCTACGAAGGTGGTGCCGACGAGAGAGATTTGGATTCTGGGACCACGGGCTATACTTCCTGGAAGATGGGCTGTTGGCTAGGGATGGGTTGCACCTCACAAAGGCTGGGAAGAATGTGTTTGGACACAGCATGAAGAACTTCATCAGGAGGGCTTTAAACTGAATCCTACGGGGAAGGGAGATGTAATGTTGGGGGTAACAATGGACGTAGGCGCATGCACTGCAATGGAGAGAACAGCGCTGATAGCGCCCAATAATAGTCTTCAGACACATGTAGGAAGAAAGCCAGACTATGAAGCACATGGTCTTCGATGTCTATATACTAATGCCCAGAGTATGGGAAACAAACAGAATGAACTTGAACTCTTAATACAGGAGGGAAATTATGACTTGATAGGTATAACTGAGACTTGGTGGGATGACTCTCATGACTGGAATACAGCAGTTGAAGGATATAACTTGTTCAAAAAGAACAGGAGGAACAGAAAGGGAGGCGGGGTTGCACTGTATGTGAAAAATACATATCTCTGCACAGAAATACAGGAGGAGGAGCTTGGTAGCCCCATCGAGAGCATCTGGGTTGAAATAAATGGAGCAAAGAATAAAAGGAACCTGGTGGTCGGAGTCTACTACCGGCCACCCAATCAAGGAGAAGCCAAGGATGAAACTTTTGAAAAGCAAATAGCCAATGTTTTAAGGAAGCATGGTGTAGTAGTAATGGGGGACTTCAATTTCCCCGATATTTGTTGGGAGACAAATTCTGCAAAACATGGCCCCTCCAGGAAATTCCTGACTTGTGTGGCGGATAACTTCCTCCTACAGAAAGTAGAGGAAGGAACTAGAGGATCGGCTATCCTTGACTTGATCCTAACCAACAGAGATGACTTAGTGGATAAAGTAGCAGTTACAGGAACTCTGGGGGAAAGCGACCATGTTGTACTTGAGTTCTTGGTTCTAAGGGAAGCAAAAGCCGAGTGTACTCAAACGCGTACCCTGGATTTTAGGAAAGCTGATTTTAATAAACTCAGAACAATGATCAGTAAGGTCCCATGGCAAACAATGCTAGCGAGAAAAGGAGTCCAAGATGGGTGGGAACTTTTAAAAAAGGAAATTCTCAAGGCACAATCACAAACCATTCCAACAAGAAGAAAAGGTGGAAGACAACAGAAGAAGCCAATGTGGCTTCACAAAAAGCTTAGGGATGACCTGAAAACAAAAAAGGACACATATAAGAAGTGGAAAGAAGGCCAAGTAACAAAGGAAGAGTACAGGCAGGTAGCACAGAATTGCAGGGATGGCGTCAGGAAGGCTAAAGCGGAGAACGAGGTGAGGTTAGCGAGGGATGCTAAAAACAACAAAAAGGCTTTCTTCAGCTACGTGCATAGTAAAAGGCAGAGGAAAGAAATGGTTGTTCAGCTATTAAATAAGGATGGCAAAATGATAACAGATGACAAAGAAAAGGCAGAGGTGCTCAATTCCTACTTTGGCTCAGTCTTCTCCCAAAAGAGGGTCTATGACCCCCCTGGCAAAGGCGAAGTACAGGCTGAAGGGGCAGGATTGCAGCTTGAGATCGACAGGCATATGGTCAAGGAACACCTCATTACTTTGAATGAGTTCAGATCTCCAGGGCCAGATGAACTGCATCCTAGAGTAATAAAGGAACTGGCAGAAGAACTCTCAGAACCGCTGTCTATTCTCTTTGAGAAATCATGGAGGACCGGGGAAGTGCCAGATGACTGGAGGAGGGCTAACGTTGTCCCTATCTTCAAAAAGGGTAAAAAGGAGGAACCTGGGAACTACAGACCAGTCAGTCTGACATCAATCCCTGGGAAAATTCTGGAGCAGATCATAAAGCAATCCATCTGGAAGCACCTTGACAACAATGCCGTGATTACTCGAAGCCAACATGGATTTGTCAAAAACAAGTCCTGCCAGACAAATCTGATCTCATTTTTTGATCAAGTCACCTCCCTTGTAGACCGTGGGAATGCTGTAGACATCATATACCTCGACTTCAGCAAAGCTTTCGACAAAGTGCCCCATGATATCCTGATGAGCAAACTTGCTCGAAGTGGGCTAGATGAAACAACGATCATGTGGATCCACAGTTGGCTACAGAATCGGACTCAAAGAGTGCTTATCAATGGGACCTTCTCAAGCTGGGGAGAGGTAACGAGCGGGGTACCGCAGGGCTCAGTCCTGGGCCCAGTGCTCTTCAACATTTTTATTAACGACTTGGAGGAGGAGGTGCAGGGAATGCTGATCAAATTTGCAGATGACACAAAATTGGGAGGGATAGCTAATACTTTGGAAGACAGAAACAAAATTCAAAGTGATCTGGATAGACTGGAGTGCTGGGCAGAAAACAACAGAATGGCATTTAATAGGGACAAATGCCAAGTTCTGCACCTAGGAAAAAGAAACCAAATGCACAGTTACAAGATGGGGGATACGTGGCTCAACCACACTACGAGCGAGAAGGATCTTGGAATTGTCGTCGATCACAAGCTGAATATGAGCCAACAATGTGATGTGGCTGCAAAAAAGGCAAATGCTATTTTGGGCTGCATTCATAGAAGCATCGCTTCCAAATCCCGGGAAGTACTAGTTCCCCTCTACTCAGCACTGGTTAGGCCTCATCTGGAGTACTGTGTCCAGTTCTGGGCACCACACTTTAAGAAGGATGCAGACAAGCTGGAGAGGGTTCAAAGGAGGGCAACAAAGATGATCAGGGGACTGGAAACAAAGCCCTATGAAGAGAGACTGAAAGAACTGGGCATGTTTAGCCTTGAGAAGAGAAGACTGAGGGGAGATATGATAGCACTCTTCAAGTACTTGAAAGGTTGTCACAGAGAAGAAGGCCAGGATCTCTTCTTGATCATCCCAGAGTGCAGGACACGGAATAATGGGCTCAAGTTACAGGAAGCCAGATTCCGGCTGAACATCAGGAAAAACTTCCTGAGTGTCAGAGCAATACGGCAATGGAACCAATTACCTGGGGAGGTGGTGGGCTCTCCCACACTGGAGGCCTTTAAGACGAGGCTGGACAGCCATTTGTCAGGGATGCTCTGACTTGGATTCCTGCATTGAGCAGGGGGTTGGACTCGATGGCCTTGTAGGCCCCTTCCAACCCTACTATTCTATGATTCTATGATTCTATGTTGTTGTGGACAGATCACTATCTTGCGGAGTTTAGACTGCTGGGACTCAGAGCCTCTGTGGTGGCCTGGGGCAGATTAAGATAATCCGCTCCAGGAGACTGATGGATCCAGATGGTTTTTTGATGGCTCTTGGGAATTTCCCTGTCATCTTGGCAGGGGATTCTGTTGAAGCCCTGGTTAATCTCTGGAATGGCCGGGTGGTTGACACAATTGCTCCTGAGCATCTTTCCCATGGATTGGAGCCTAACAAGCCCTGTTTTTCCAGGGTGCTGTGGGCGATGAAATGAGTACAACATCAACTAGAGTGACATTGGCAGAAACCTTGAAACAAGTCTGATCGAAGATGGGTTAGAGCTCATTTGAAAACCTACTCGATGGCAATGAGAGAGGCAAAGAAAGTGCACTTTTCTGCCACTACTGCATCTGCACAGAGTTGCCCAGTGAGTTTTTTGGGGTGATCAGAGGCCTATCATACTCCTTCCCACAAGAAGAGAAAGTGGACCACTCAATACCCTGCTGTGACCAATTTATGAAATACTTTGCAGTTAAAATCCATCGTATCTGTGCTGACTTGGATGCCATATTTGATACAGATCCAGTAGATATAACGTTGGCCCCTGCTTGCCCAGTTACAATAGATACTTTTAAATTTGTACAGTGCAAGGATGTGAACAGGATCCTTGGAGAAGTGAGGCCTACGAGTTGTGTGCTGGACCCTTGCCCTTCCTGGCTTATAGAAGTGGCTGGCTGAGTGGGTATAATGGTAGTGGTGAGCACCTCTATACAATCAGGTTTGGTTCCATGTTGCCTAAAAGAGGTGCTGGTAAGACCTTTGTGTGTGTGTGGTGTTTTTTTTAAAAACCATCTCCCTGAACCCCACTGTATTGGATAATTTTTGGCCAGTCTCTAGTATTCCATTCTTGGCCAAGGTGCTGGAGCATATGGTGGCTTCTCAGCTCCATGGATTTGTGGATGATGCGGATTATCTAGATCCATTTCAATCTGGCTTCAGGCTTGGTGATGGGATTGAGACTGCTTTGGCCACCTTGGCAGATGAAGCTTAATCTAGACAAGACAGAGATGCTCCTGTTTAGTCAAAAGGCAGATCAGGGAAAGGGATACAACCTGTGCCGGATGGGGTTATGCTCTCCCTGAAGATTCAGGCTCAGAGTTCGGATGTACTTCTGGATTCGGCCTTGAACCTGGATGCCCAGGTTCTGTTGATGGCCAGGAGTGCATTTGTGCAGCTGAGGCTAGTGGGTCAACTGCACCTGTTTCTAGAGATGTCTGATCTGACCACAGTTACATATGCCTTTGTTACATCCTGTTTGGACTACTGTAACATGCTCTACATAGGGCTGCCTTCAAAAACTGTTGGAAATATCAGCTGGTCTATAAAATCCTGTACTGCTTGGGACCAGGCTACCTGAAAGACCACCTTCTCCTATACAAGCCTGCCTTCAGGATCATATAGGAGGTCTTCAGGAGAGGCCCTTCTTTCGATACTGTCATCTTCAGAGGTGAGTTTGGTGGTGAGGGTTTTCTCAGTGGCCACTCCCAGGCTGTGGAACTCCCTGCTGAGGGAGGCTAGGTTGGCTCCCTCTCTGCTGTCCTTCCTCCAGCAGGCAAAGGCCATTTTATTCAAGCAGGCCTTTGGTGGTTAAGTGGGTCTGTTGAGCTGAATGCTGTTTTTACTCTGTGGTTGTTGTGTTTTTAATTGTTTTAATGTATTTGCTTGTTATTTTTATCTAGTTTTATTAGTGATTGTAAGCTGCCTTGAGTGCCATTTTTGGTAGAAAAGTGGGGTTCAAATCAAATAAAAAATAATATGTTGAATTCCTCCTCCCAAGGCTGTAGATGCTTCTACAACTTCAGCAGGGAGAATCCGACATCAGAGCATTCTGCCTCCCCCTCGCAGCTTCAGCGCAAAGTACTGCAATGCCTGCTCCTCCAAGGTCGCTGCAGCATTGGAGGCGCAGAGGGCAAAAAGGAGGCAGGATGGTCAGTGGGCAGGGGAGAAGCCAGGATCTGTAGGATCCTACAGCTCTCCATCACCATTCCTGTCCACTGCAGGTGAATCACCGAGATAGGCTCGAAGTTGTTGTTTCTTTTAAGAAGCAACAGGAGGCAAAATCATTTCTGTATTCCTCCCACCCTGCCTTGCTCTTGCCGGCAGGGCATATAGACAGAGGGCTCCAGCCTCTGA
This sequence comes from Heloderma suspectum, assembly GCF_057233095.1. Taxonomy (NCBI): domain Eukaryota; kingdom Metazoa; phylum Chordata; class Lepidosauria; order Squamata; family Helodermatidae; genus Heloderma; species Heloderma suspectum. The sequence goes on along the minus strand of NC_139462.1, from coordinate 124,023,066 downwards.
ATTTACTCCCCCCCCCATTTTTGTATATTTGTTTGTTATAGTTATATGCATTTTGTTATGGTTTTGTGTAGTGTTTTATGTTAAAATTAGTGTAAAGACTTAAAAAAAAAACCTAAAAAACGAACATCACACTATCCTTTTCAAATTATATAAGATCTGAAATAGAAAGAGCATGAACTCCTTGCTGCCTTTTGTTTCCAGATGGAAACACTGATGTCTTATCATAGCTACACTAAAATAATGGGAATTATTTTCCTATGGGAAACTCTGACTTGCTTTGGGGAAGTGAAAAATGGTGCACATCCTCCAAAATGACATCAGGTAGATCTGGAGGGCTCTGGCTCTGTTTCTCTTCATTTTCTTATGCTAAGATCGGACTAAATCAGAGCCAGGGCCATTACTACAGCATCATGACTTTAACAGCACCCAGGCCAATGCCTCTGGAAACAGCACACCTGCAAGGCATGAAGATGACAGTCCTCTTCCCTTTTTCTTCACCCTCTAGAATTCAGAAGTATACCTTTAGCATTAATGGGCAATAATTGTTGGTAGACTTAACCTCCATGAATTTTTCTAATATACACGTACAGGTTATTACTTGATGTTACAAGTGTCATACAAAGAATTGCTTTGCTAGATCAGACCAAAGTCCATGAAGTTTAACATTATATTTCCATGAGACTGATACTTTTGAAATCAGATGAGCAGGAGCTAAAAAGTGATGATCCTCCCATTGTTTGTCCGTAGGAGCTGATATCTTCTCTTACATACAGTCAGGGCCAGAAATATTGGAACAAGGATAACTGTTGAATGTGGTGGAACATGATCCAAAGCATACCACATCATCTGTCAGACATGGTGGAGGCAGGGTTATGGCATGGGCATGTATGGCTGCCAATGGAACCGGTCACTGGTGTTTATTGATGACCTGACTGCTGATCAAAGCAGCAGGATGAATTCCGAAGTGTATAGGGATATACTTTCTGCTCAGCTTCAGCCGAATGCTGCCCAACTGATAGGATGCCGCTTCATATTGCAGATGGATAATGACCCAAGACATACAGCAAAAGCTACCCAAGAGTTTCTCCAGGCAGAGAAGTGGGAAGTTCTTCAATGGCCAAGTCAGTCACCTGATCTCAACCCTATAGAGCATGCTTTTCACTTACTGAAGACAAGACTGAAGGCAGAAAGACCCACAAACAAGCAGCAGCTGAAGGCAGCTGCAGTAAAGGCCTGGCAAAGCATCTCGAGGGAGGAAACTCAGCATTTGGTCATGTCCATGGGTTCTAGACTTCAGGCAGTCATTGACTGCAAAGGATTTTCATCCAGGTATTAAAGGCAATCCTTAAGTTTGAAATGATGTTGGTTTGTTCCATTACTTATGAGCCACCAACGATGGGTGTGTGTGTGTATGCCACTGGCTGTACTTCCTGAATGGTTAGTGCCCCACTTTTGTCCAGCCCCTTGAATTACAGCTGAAAGTCCTGACTTTGCTCCCATCTGGGTGTGTTTCCTTTCAACTTCGATGTGGTGGTGTACAGAGGCCAACTGCCAAAACAGTTATCCTTGTTCCAATATTTCTGGCCCTGACTCTGTGTGTGTGTGTGTGTGTGTGTATTTAAATTCAAAGTCAGGAGTTAGTTGCTCATCCCTTTTTGACTGCCTTCCTGTTGACCGATTATTGTGTAGCCCACTTCGCTGGAAAACTCTTGACAGACAGATTCCATGAACAACGGTTTTCACCATATTTCAAAGTTAGGAGCTGATTAATGTCCATAAAGCTTTTTTTCCAAGAATTAGGCTATCTTTTATAACAGTGTACTATATCAAAAATATCAAAAACATTAATATCAAAAACATGTCAAGTATAATTAAACAAACTTAATTGCAAATTGGAGCAAAATGAAGTATGAACACAAACAAGTCTCTGTCTTCATAAACACAGGTGCAGGCCAAAGTACACCGATATGCCAGTAACATATGGCCTGTAAACAATCATGTAGGGATTAAGAGACACCTACAGTCAAAAGTAATCCAGTCAAAGTTTAGTTATTGCTCAGAAAGGAAGACTGTAGCTGTTAAATTTAACAAAACATTTAAAAGTTCCTGTACATTTTTATAAACACAGGTGCAGGCCAAAGTACAAAGCCAGTAACATAGGGCCTGTAAATAAATCATAAAGAGATCCATGTTGCCAGGAGTCATGTGCACTCATTGGCAAATCTCAAGATTCACGTTGTCGATGGACCACAACAAGGACAAGTGGGGCTCTGCACCAAAACTGCAATGTTCTGAGTTGTAACTACTCTGTTCCATTGCTCCTCCCCATTTTCTGTCTCCAACAGTCACTCAGCATTCCTACTGAGCATCCTCAGTGGGCTTTAACACAGCTACATTAAAATCCAGGATTTTTCCATTGATTTCTTTTGACAGCTCAGTTCTGTCCCTGGGGGCATTTAAAGATAGCTTCTCAGTGTGAACCAGGGTGTGACCTATCCAGAAAATGAGATGGTTTTCTCTCCCTTTTATAACATCCATCTGCCTCTTTCTTTATCTTCCTCCAGCCACTCCATTCTGTTCCCCCTCCCGTTGTCAGTTCTGCCCCCCACCTGTTAGCTAACATTCCCTGCCATTGAACCATTGGGCTATGGGGTGGTGGGGAAGTGCTCCTGTATGTTTTTGCTTACTATTTTTTTGGTAACCAAACCGTGTGGTTACCCCAAGTCTGCTGATATCTCTCTCTTGCATGTTGATGGAACAGGATGACTTAAATCAGAAATAAAGGGAATGATACTGCCTCTAAACATAGAAGTTCTATGTAGTTCCTATGGGTAAAACTATTAGAAGACCTACCATCTCTGAATTTGTCTAATCCTTTCCTCCCTTTTTCTTTTGGTCTAAACAACTAGCTGCCAGCACAACTCATGGCAATGAAATGGAATTCATTTGCTAGTACGAAGAGGTCTACAGAGATGGGGGTAAATCAGAATCAAGGGTGTTGCTTCTCAAATAAGAGATGGTAGGTCTCATGCCTGGCTCAAAACCACACCATCCTTTGCACTCAAATATTTGTTCCCTTAATCTCTGATAGGAAGGACCTAAGTTTTGTTAGGTGATAAGACAGTTTGCACAGACTTGAAGCAATCTTATTATTACAAGAACTGATTTCCAGCAATCACAGTAGTTTTCAGAACTAAACCATAGCTAAAATATAGAATGGGATTTCACTCTCAGTACTCTGCCATTTAAATGGTAATAAAGATGAGTGTAGTCAAGGCCAGTTTAAGACATGCTGAAGCCCTAAGCCACATCAGGATTCAGAGGCCCATTCCATAAAAATAAAGAGAAAAAAGTGTATTACAGTATAATAAAAAGCGTAATGAAAGGGTACCACCCAGTGCTTGTAGTTAAACAGTGTTCGATAGCCTTCTCTGAAGGCGTGTATAAAAGCACTTAATAAAGTTGATTTGAACTTCTTTTAGACTGTGATAAGCTGCTAACAATAATCCCTCAGAGATGTTTAGTCTCTGTCAATTCTTCGATAAATCTAAGTATTTTTCTAGCTAGGCACTACATAAGAGATACCTGGCTCATCAAAGAGACTAAGGTTTTCTCAAAGGTATCTCCTATCACAGTTAATGTAACCAACCAAAAACTAGCCTGTACGTTCTCAGGTTTCCCCTTTTGCCCTGCTGAGAACTCCAATAGCCAAATCAACACTCAGACAAGAGGCTGCGTTTCCAAGGCTTTAATTCCATTTACCCTAATGAGGCATACAGATGCAAATTGCTAGACTCACAGACTACAAAGGAAAAGCCTTCAAGGAGTTCAAAGGGGAGCGAAAGTTGGTCTCTGTTCGGGGGGGGGGGGGGAAGGCAGCAAACTCTCTTAACTTAAGGGGTGGGAGGGGGAGAGCTCTCCCCCTCTCCCATGACACCTCTAGGCACAGCTGTTGACGTTGAGCCAATCGGGCAGAGCACCTAAGCTCAGCCCCAACGATTTCCCACTTGTGCCTGTGCCTTGCGTCTCAGAGTTCAGATTGTCCTTCCCTCACCTCCCCCTGTTCACTATCACTCACAGGGATGTGTGAAGGGAGGGCCTCTCTGTCCAGCTGTGCCTCTGAAGCCTGGAAAAGTTCCTCCTCCATGTGAAGCAGCTCTTCCTCAGAATCTGAACTGCTCTGACACTCTATATGCTCAAAGACAACCCTGACATTGGGCCTCACAAACAGGACTCTTCAGTATCTCTTCCTTCCTCCTCTCCTCCTGGGTCTTTCTTCTGTTCTTGTATCTTGCCCGTTATCATGTTGGCTCATTAGCTGTAACTGGCAGCCAACTCCCACTTCCTTTGGGGGTGCTGTAATTACATTCAGGTAGGGTGAGGAGCTAGCCAAACCTCCCCCCCACCACCACATGGTTTCTCACACACTGGCTCTAATCTGCACTTACTGCCTCTAATAGTAAATGCTGTGTTGCCATGCTTTCTCTATATAAGGCAGCTCTGCTGTAAGTCACACCAGACTTTCCAACTTATTTAAGCCAAAGCAATTTCAATTATAATACATCTTGGTTATCTTCAACATATTTAGAGGCCCCTCATAATATGAGGCCCTAAACTGTGGCTTACATGGTTTGTTCCTAAATCCAGCACTGAGGGTAGTGATGAGGAAAACAGATGAGTGCATATGGGTAGAGTTATTTTCCTCACAGAGCAAGAAGAGCCTTCTCCCACCCACAATAGCTCTTCTTGCTCTGTGAGGAAAATAACTCTACCCATATGCACTAGCTCAAAGGACATGGCTTTCAGGCAAGATTTAATTATATTTTTATCCTGCTTTTAAGACAAATATTGTCTCCCAAGGAGCTTATGTTAAACAATGAGAAATACAGGCCCTACCCTCAAACTTACAAACTAAAAAGAGAAAACCTACAAGAGAAGAGGAATGGAGGGGAAAGATAGTGGGGAGATAAGTTTGACAATGTGAGAACTAGGTAGTAACTGGCCAGACTGATCTTCCCTTATGTTTTTAACTTCCAAGGAATAGAGGACAAAGCACAGGCTATTCCAGTACAATCAGAAAGCCAGAAACATAAAGGGAATAGACTATGGAAGGAAAAGACTCTCCAGTGATGGTGACCTGCAAGGTCTGTGCCATGTTTGTTTTCTTGCCTGAGATCAACATGGCCTACATGTGCAACAAGTGCAAGTTGATCACGCTGTTGGAAGAAAAAGTAAGAGGACTGGAGCGGTGAGTGTCGACCCTCCGGGGAATAAGAGAAGAGTTCTTGAACAGAACGGTGGAACTGAACAGAATGGTGGAATTACAGCAGCAAAGTGAAGAACAAAAGCTAGAAGAGCAACAGTAAGATGAGGCAGAAGAGGAAAATGCTGAGGTGAGGAAAAATGAAGTAGAGGATACTCCTTGGAAAAGGGTGACAGGAGCAGAAGAACTAGAAGCCACTCTACATCAGTGGAAGCAGTGTTGCTATGGAACCGTTTCCAGGTACTTGAGGATGAGACTGGAGGACAGCCTGCAGAGGAAAAATTACAGGGGAACCTGCATGAGAGCGAGCAAGAGGATGAAGGTCAGTCAAGCAGAGGCGATGAAACCAAGGCCTACAACAACAAAAAGAGTAGTAGTAGTGGGAGACTCCTTGCTGCATGGGATCGAAACCCAAGTATGTCGCGAAGACCCATGGACTTGCCAGGTATGTTGTCACCTGGGAGGATGGATTAGAGATGTGACTGAAGGGATGCCTACACTCATAAAGCCCACTGTGAGGAATCCCTTTCTTCTCATCCGTATGGGAACAAATGATACTGTCAAATGGAGCTACAAAGAAATCACGTCAGACTTCGAAGCTTTGGGAAGGAAACTCAAGAACTTTGGAGCCCAGATAGTTTTCTCATCCATCCTTCCAGTAGTCAGAAGAGGGATAGAAAGGGAAACAAAAATACTCCGGGTGAATTACTCCGGCTATGAAGGTGGTGCTGGCAGGAGAGATTTGGATTCTGGGACCACAGGCTATCCTTCCTGGAAGATGGACTGTTGGCTGGGATGGGTTGCACCTCACAAAGGCTGGGAAAAACATGTTTGGCCACAGCATGAAGAACTTCATCAGGAAGGCTTTAAACTGAATCCTACAGGGGAGGGAGACGTAAAGTTGGGGGTAGCAATGGATGAAGGCTCATGCACCACAACGGAGAGAACAGCTCTAATAGCGCCCAATAATAGACTTCAGAAACATGTAGGAAAAAAGCCAGACTATGGAGCACATGGTCTTTGTCCCCTGGCAAAGGCGAAGTACAGGCTGAAAGGGCAGGATTGCAGCTTGAGCTCAATAGGCATATGGTCCAGGAACACCTCATTACTTCGAATGAGTTCAAATCTCCAGGGCCAGATGAACTGCATCCTAGAGTAATAAAGGGACTGGCAGAAGAACTCTTAGAACCACAGTCTATTCTTTTTGAGCAATCATGGAGGATGGGCAAAGTGCCAGATGACTGGAGGAGAGCTTGTGTCATCCCTATCTTCAAAAAGGGCAAAAAGGAGAAACCTAGGAACTACAGACCAGTCAGTCTGACATCAATCCTTGGAAAATTCTGGAGCAGATTATAAAGCAATCCATCTGTAAGCACCTTGAAAACAATGCAGTGATTACTCGAAGTTAACATGAATTTGTCAAGAACAAATCCTGCCAGGCAAATCTGATCTCATTTTTTGATCAAGTAACCTCCCTGGTGGACTGTGGGAATGCTTTAGACATCATATACCTCGACTTCAGCAAAGCTTTCGACAAAGTACCCCATGATATCCTGATGAGCAAACTAGCTCAAAGTGGACTAGATGAAACAACGATCTGGTGGATCCACAGTTGGCTACAGAATCGGACTCAATCAATGGGATCTTCTCAAACTGGGGAGAGGTAACGAGCGGGGTACCGCAGGGCTCAGTCCTTGGCCCAGTGCTCTTCAATATTTTTATTAATGACTTGGAGGAGGAGGTGCAGGGAATGCTGATCAGATTGACACAAAAAATGGGCGGGATAGCTAATACTTTGGAAGACAGAAACAAAATTCAAAGTGATCTTGATAGACTGGAGCACTGGGCTGAAAACAACAGAATGACATTTAATAGGGATAAATGCCAAGTTCTGCACCTAGGAAAAAGAAACCAAATGCACAGTTACAAGATGGGGCATACGTGGTTCAACAACACTACCGTCGAGAAGGATCTTGGAATTGTTGTCGATCACAAGCTGAATGTGAGCCAACCATGTGATGTGGGTGCAAAAAAGGCAAATGCTATTTTGGGCTGCATTAAGAGAAGCATAGCTTCCAAATCCCAGGAAGTACTAGTTCCCCTCTACTCAGTACTGGTTAAGCCTCATCTGGAGTACTGTGTCCAGTTCTGGGCACATTTTAAGAAGGATGCAGACAAACTGGAGAGGGTTCAGAGGAGGGCAACAAAGATGATCAGGGGACTGGAAAAAAAGCTCTAAAAGAGAGACTGAAAGAACTGGGCATGTTTAGCCTTGAGAAGAGAAGACTGAGGGGAGATAGGAAAGCTCTCTTCAAGTACTTGAAAGGTTGTCACAGAGGGGAAGGCCAGGATCTCTTGTCGATCATCCCAGAATGCAGGACACGGAAGAATGGGCTCAAGTTACAGGAAGCCAGTTTCTGGCTGAATATCAGGAAAAACATCCTGAGTGTTAGAGCAATACGACAATGGAACCAATTACCTAGGGAGACAGTGGGCACTCCCACACTGGAAGCATTCAAAATGAAGCTGGACAGCCATCTGTCAGGGATGATTTGACCTAGATTGGACTTAGGTCATATAAGAATCAATGGTCTTATAGGCCCCTTCCAACCCTACTATTCTATGATTCTATGGTGTTGCTTGGATAGAGGTGCGGCAATGATTGTGACTGCATTCACACGACATGCCAACCCAACAATGATGGGTTGTTGTCTGAAACAACCCATGGTGGGTTAGTGTGTCATCCAAACCCAGACCAGTGTTATCAGGTGGGTTTTTTCCCCAAACAACCCACCCTAATAAGCCATGGTCTGTTGTAGGGGTTGTTTCCCCCATAATGGATTGGCGTGTTGTCTGAACCGGACATGCCAACCAATTGTGGGAAAAGGGCATTGGGCAGCGAGCTGCTCAGCAAGTGTGGCAGAAATTCCTGTCGCTCTTCCTGAGTGCAGCTGCGATCACTTTTCACGAGCTCAGCCAAGCTGCTGACAGTGCCCCTTTCCCCTTGGCAGTAGCAGCCCCTCCAAAACAGAAAAACAAGTACTGGATATACGACCCTTTTCATGCTCCCTATTGCTCTGGGGGCTTCACTGATAACAGGACCTGGGGAAATAAGCTAGTGCTGAAACCAAGCCTGAGTCCCGTACCCTCCTGGAGTTAGTTTTCCGTCTCCCCTGGAGGTAGCAGCCTTGTTGTTTCCCCACCCCCCTGTATCTCCAATGAACTTCATCATGAAATAAATTTTACATTGATGCTGCCTGGCTTCAAAATTAATTATGTCAGTCAAAAGGCGAACGGCTTACTTTCCAGAAGGAAAGAAAGAAAAGATCACAAACATACATATTTTAGCATTCATTTTATTAATAGCATTTTTATCTTGCCCTTTAGTCAAAAAGACTCCCAAGGTAGCTTACAAAAAATAAGACTCTGCCTGCAGGCTTACAATCTAAAATACAGAACACAAAAGGAAAGGGGATTGGAAGAGAGGAAAAAAGCAAATTCAGGGAACTTATTTGCAAAGTTCAGCAGGTCACAGGCACAGTATAAGGGCTGCTGCTTCCTCTTGTATGCCTTCAGCTAATCAGATAGACTGGCCTTATGAAGACCAGTGGCTCCAGTGCGCCCCTATGCTGAGTGGTGGTAATCCAGAGCAACCTGTACTACTTTATGATGTGCCTCTTGAGGAATGGGGTGGAGAAGAACTGAAGGACCAGCTAATCTTTTGCCTTGCCCCCCTGCAACTCCTACATTTCTCTGAATTGCACTTCAAAGGAAGACTTTTCTTCCATTTGGTAACCACAGGCATAAGCCCTGAAACGAAGCCTGAGCCACATACCCACTGTGAGTTAGCTTCCACTTCTTCCTGGCGTTAGCAGCTTTCTTGCCGGTGCCCCCCAGCTACAATGGTAAAAAGTGGATTTCTCCCCGCCACCACTTCGGTCAAACTAAAATGGCCATCCCTGTGCCCCATCTCTACTCTGCACATGTTCAGATGCAAGCATCCCCAATGCATGAATCCAGCCCAGCCCACTGAGCCTCCTTCCTCCTAGGGGTAGCATCTCCCAACCCTTAGGCAAGTTCCACGCTGCACATGGTTGGAGGCACAGCTCCATGGGAAGAACATGGAGTGGTAAACTAACATACTCACACTGTATTCTGGGCATATGTGGTTAAAACTACAAGACAGGAGGGGAGGGAATATGATCATCTTATTCTCTCAGAGTCCCACATTCAGCCTTTATCTTCACAACACAGCTTCCACAGCCTGCCCCCTACAAATTTGTTTGGTTTGGTTTCCTTTTGGCTCTATGAAGTTCACAGGGAAAATAAGGTGTGTTATACTTATTTACACTGATTAACATCCACAAATGTTTCTGCCAACTATGGTTGAAAATACAATCCTATATAGATTCCAGAGGAGCAGGCATGTTAATCAAGTGGCTTGTGGCATATTAAAGACTAATGAATTTATTCTGGCACAAGCTTTCTTAAACACTGTCCACTTCATCAGATACTTTGACATGCATCTGATGACGTGGACAATGCCGCAAGACTCTTTGTTGTTAACCAGTGTTGCAGTGTTACCTAGGACTAAGTCCCATTTGAGAAAATGGGTTTACTTCTGAGTAGCAATGTATAGCCTTGCACTGTAGAAGTGGGAGGGAGGGAGGGAGGGGAAGTGTACTCAAAATCTGAATATTTTTTGTTTAATGGATGGTGTTTGAATAGGGATAACAGCACAGTTCAGGATTTGGGGGGGATCTCTAGTTTGAGGGGAGCATACTGAATGAAGGCATGCATTAACAGTGGTAGTAAACTGAACATTAGAAAAGAGCAGCTGGTGACATCTGGTAGGATAACTTTAAAAAATTGAATTTGTTCTATAGACATAGAGGGGAAGGATGGAATGCTGAAGGAATGAATTATGGGATACCATGCAGGGTTTGGGAGGAGCATATGGGCTTTTCCATACATGATTGTGATTGGTCTTTGGAAAGGAAACATGGCAATAAGTTATTGATCTGACTGCCGAGGCACATATAATTGAGGGAATCACACAAGGGGGATTGATACTGATGAAACTTACAGAAAACACATTTTCCTTATCATTTAGATTACCCCTGATACACAAAACTGTGAAAACCATGAAGAACTCCAATAAGGAAAGGACAGGCAAACATAAGAAACCATGGGAATAGTGTAAAAGCCGGAATGGAACAGACCAGAACAGCCCCTTTATTAAAAAAAAATCATATGAAGTGCTGGAGACACTTGAGAACCCTATTTTAGGACAAAAACTCTTGCAATAGTATACTATTATTGCCCTTAATGCCCAGAGCACATTCGGAACACAACAGAATGGCCTGGAACGGTCAGTTCCAAATGAACTCAACCAAAATTTCCAGTCGCACATAACTACATGGGACTGATGTAATAAGCCAGAAAACGCACACTGAAACCACGTTACTGTAAGAAGATGGCTCCCTCCTACTAACAAACAGGCATGGATCAACTCTAACAATAGAGTAAGGCTCAGATAAGTCAATACAGGACAATATGGGACATCTTTGTTAGTCCCAGACACTCCATCCTCCTTGTGTGCATTTGGGCCTGAAAGACCTAGGAGAAATGTGGATGCATAGAGGGTAAGCTGTAAGCAAGCATAATTCATGACATTGTACATCATCATCAATGAACATGGGGCACATCACTTAACAGACCAGCCTTAGCTTCCACTTAAGCCAACATGAGATAGCCTTCCTGACTGTTAGAGCAATACAACAATGGAACCAATTACCTAGGGAGGTGGTGGGCACACTGCCTCCACACTGGAGGCATTCAAGACGAGGCTGACGGCCATCTGTCAGGGATGCTTTGACTTGGATTCCTGCATTGAGCAGGGGGTTGGACTCGATGGTATTGTAGGACCCCTTCCAACCCTTCTATGATCCTATGATTCTAACTCTGGTCTTAAACCAGCAGGATTTTTTGGATCACTGAATATATATTACACTGGTTTAACAATAGCCAAATTTAATTTGATGATGTTAACATTACTCGGTAGGGCTAAAAGTTAAAGGCACACATCAGTAATTTTTGAGACAGTTTTGATTCTGTAATATTATTATACATTGAAGATGGCTTTTAATTCCAATATTGAATGGTGGTGTTTGCTTATGGGTTATTGCATCACTCCCATCTAGTCATGTGTGACTGGTGAGTTGGGTTAATTTGTCTCACTTGGAAGTTTCCATTCCGTCATTTTACAAAATACAGACTGTTGCCTGAAACCAAAACAATGCCAGAACATGGTTTTATGGCAGTTTTGTTTTGAAGTTTATTTCTTCAATCCCATGCAGTTATGTCTGGCTGATTAATTTAGTTGAGTTGGCTCACTTGGAAGTTGCAGTTCTGGGCCATTTTTCCAGAATATGTAATATGGGTATCCAAACATGGTTTCGGTGGACATTTTGTGCGTTACTGCATCCCTCCCATGTAGTTATGTGTGTGACTGGTGAATTTGGTTGATTTTGCTTATTTTGAAGTTGCCTTTCTGGGCCATTTTCCAGAATTTATTTATTTATGTCATTTCTATACTGCCCGATAGTTATAGCTCTCTGGGCAGTTCACAAAAATTAAAACCACAAAGAGCAGAATAAAACAATATGAAATAGGAAAGCTTGAAACCACAATATAACAGTACAACCAGAATAAAACCTAGCAGCAATGCAGAGGTTTAAAATACAGATTTAAAACATTAGAGCTAAAAGATTAGGAAGTAGAGGGAGCAATCCTATGGCCGCTACACAGTGGCTAGACGGCCATAGGATGTCTGGTTCTCCTGGAACCGACCTCAGAACCTGCACTCCGAGGTCGGTTCCCAGCGAACTGACCGCCCCCACTTCCGCACTGCCTCTGAGGCAGCGCGGAACAGCCCTGTCCTCCGCGTTTGGAAGAGCGCGGAGCGGCCAAAAAGGGGCATTCTGGGGCAGGAAGGGTAGAAATGCCAGTACAACACATCCAGTGTCATACAGCAGCCTCCTCTGCCCTTCCATGGTTAGCCGCAATCGGCTGTCTAGCTGAAAATGCAGGGCAGGAGAAGCGTGGAGGAAACAATCGCCTCTGTGCTTCTCCTGCCCTGCAATGGTTAGGTGGTCACCTCTGAGTTCAGAGGCGGCCACCTATCTGAATAGGTTGGCACCCTTAAATGCTAAAATACTGGGAGACTAAAAAGATCTTCACTTGGCACGGGAAGTACAATGTAAGCACCAGGTGAACCTCTCTAGGGAGTTCATTCCACAGTCAGGGTGCCACACCAGAAAAGGCCCTCTTCCTGGTAGCCACCCACCTCACTAGACTAAAAAATATGGACTTTTGTCCAGAACAGGTATCTGAATGTGGTTTCTGTGGATGCTTTGTAGCTTATGGCATCTGTCCAAATGTATTTTTGTGTGACTGGTGAATTTGGTTGCTTTGGCTCCCCTGGAAGTTGCCGTTCCTGGTCATTTTTCGGGAATATGGACTATTGTGTAGAATGGGTATCAGAATGTATTTTTTGTGGTATTTTTGTGGCTCACTGCATCCCTCCCATACAGTCATGCGTGATGGTGAATTTAGTTGATTTGGAAGTTGCTGTTCATAGAATCATAGAATAGTAGGGTTGGAGGGGGCCTACAAGGCCATCAAGTCCAACCCCCTGCTCAATGCAGGAATCCAAGTCAGAGCATCCCTGACAGATGGCTGTCCAGCCTCGTCTTGAACGCCTCCAGTGTGGGAGAGCCCACCACCTCCCTACGTAATTGGTTCCATTCCTGGTCATTTTTCTGGAATATGGACTATTGCCTAGAATGAGTATCGGGACGTAGTTTTTGTGGATGTTTTGTGGTTCATTACATCCCTCCCATACATGTTTGACTAGTGAAATGGTCACTTGGAAGTGGCCATTTCAGGCCACTTTTCAATAATGTGGACTATTGTCTGGAATGGTTACCCAAACGTGGTTTCTGTGGAAGTTTTGTTACTTACTGCATCAGCCCCATGTAGTTTTGTGTGACTTGTGAATTTTATTGATTTAGCTCATTTGGAAGTGGCCGTTCCAGGCCATTCTATTTTGTCCCGGATGTGTTCTGAGCATTAAGGGGTTAATAATAATGTACTATTGCAAAGGTTTCTGTCCTAAAATATTGTTCTCAGGTGTCTCTAATACATGCCATATTGTTTGGCATTTTTTTTAGAAGGGGACATTCCAACCCAAAACTATGGCAGGGCCAGAAGTTATACCCGCGGCCCCTCAAGTAATGGAGCGTCATCTACTGCTTCGAGAAAGGTCTGGCAGCACAATCCTACACCTGTTTTCTGAGAAGCCGGCTTCAGTGTGCGTCAGCGGCGCCTCCTCCCAGTGAGCCCATTCCCAGCCTCAAGCTGCCCTCCTGTGCGTGCCTATGTTAGAGCGGCCTCGGGGAACCGCGCGAGGCTTTTTCCGGAGCACACGTACGCGGGGCTGTGCTGTTAACCCCACGAAAAGGAAGGAGGCGAACGGAAAGCACAGCTCGGAGCCGGCGCGCGCCCTCAATGCTAGCAACGGGCTCCATCAGGTTCCGCCGAAGATGCGCAGCGACGACGCAGCCCTGCTCCCGCCGGCCTCCCGGCCCACGGTCGGGGCTACACGGCTCGGCTCCTGCAGTCGGGGCTCGGCGGCAGAAGGCGGCGCCGCGGCCTCCTTCCCGCCCCTTCGCCCGTTCCTGGAGCGCCGGCCGCCCCTTCGAGGGCTGCGGGGCTTCCCGGGCCCGTCCTCGGCAGGGAGCGTTCCGCTCCGAAGCCTCGTCCCCATTGGCCACAGCGCAGCCATGTGACGCCGAGCGAGCCTGCTGGGCGCCAAATTCAAACAGCCGGAAAGCAGTGGAAGAAGCCGCCACTGGCCCGAGGGGAGGCCACGGCCGGTTCGGCGGGCAGCGCGGCCCCCCTTCCTCTGCTCCCCCGCAGCTGGGAGCGAGCACGGCTTGTGGCGAGACCTCCACCGGTGCTTCGCCGGGCTGTCGCCGCAGGACGAACCGGTAAGAGGCGCAGAGGGGGCGCCGCGGATAAGCCGTTTGCAAAGGCTACGCTCAAGGGGACGCTGCGTGCGCGCAAGTGTAGCGGGCTAGAGAGGAGACGCGAGTCCTGAAAAAGAGCGAGCCGTCCACCCGGTTTACTTATAAAGCTTCCGATTTTAACCTTTGCAGCTACGTCCTGTGCACAATTAGCAGAGAAGCATTTCCGCACGGACAGCACACCGAGGTGCACATATTGCACTCCGGTAAGCAGCAAGTCCCGCGGGGTGCACAGGGCCTTCCTCTCCACTAGCGTGCGTTAGATTGCCTTATAGGTAGCATGCCATCTGTCTTGGTGCAGTCAAATCATTTTAGACTTGGGGCACCATCCTGTGTGGGTTAAGACAAGAAGACAAGCCTGGCTGGCCACAGAATGCTGGGAGTTGTAGGACTGTTTCCTGTTTAGACCCACACAGGATGGTGCCTTCAGTGGTCGTATGGAGGTCCCTCTTTAGACATCCTTTCAATTGTGAAGCACGGGTAACATTTTTTTCTTTCCCCTCTCCAACCACCGTTCCATGTTTTAAAACTGTTTTTATAGCTTTAAACAAAACTGATTTTAAAAAAAAACAAGACAAAAATAACAGTGTGCGTGCAGATATGCATTTTAAACTCATTTAAATCATAGCACCATCATGGCTACAGGAATAAAATGGAATTTGCTTCTGATACCCTCATCACTTGTTCTCAGTGGTTATTTGGGCTCAGTTGTGTGGCCCTGAACTTTGTCCCAAAGGTCCAGTGCTAGTTGCACTGGAGAGGAGAATGCCCGGCTGCTGATTTGCATAAACTGACTATGCAAATTTAAGTCAATATCCTATTATGTTTGCCTATATGCCTATAACAACACTAAATAAGTATATTGTAGCCTATTAGGAAACCAACCTTGGTCAGTCCTGCTGGGCTCTAAAAGGAAGAATCTGGTGGACGTGGTTGATGGTGAAGCAACAGCACTAGATGCCTAGCACAGGTCACAAAGGGCTATTAAGAATTCTCCTTTGCTAACATTACCCATCCCTAATATGGTGAAACATTGCAATCTAAGCCCCTAGAAAGGAGAGGTTATTTTATCTTCTATATATATATATATATATATATATATATATAAAAGTCAAACGTTGTGTGTGGGTTTGTGTGTTTGTGGCTGGCTGCAGGGTTGTCTGTAACGCAGGGAATAACGGGGAGCTGCCCTGGGTGTAATCACACTGTAGGGGCCCACTGAGCCTGCCATTTAGGCTCTACAGTTGCTGCCCCTTTTACTTCACATTCTCACTTGCCAGAGTGTATGACAGGAGTCACTGGGTTACATTATTACTTTGTTTATACTTTCCCTTACTAACAAGCACACCCTCTCAATCATGGTACAGGCCAGGCTTCTGATTTCAGCTGTCATCCTATTGGCCATCTTTCATTCTCTTGGTCTCTCTCCCATTCACTCTGACTTCCTTCACCTTGGATTGGCTGGCCGTCGTTCGTTCCCTTTACTCATGGTTTCTTTTCTGACTGTGCAGAGCATTTAGTTTCTCTCCCCTCTTCCTGCAATATCCAGCGAGCAAGCAAGTGTTAAATATCTTTACCCCTTTCAGTGCCAGATGTATCTGTTAGTAGTGTGTGATTAACACTAATGTGAAATGTGGTGTGGTGTGTGCTCGCCTGTCTGAGGGGCTGGGATGACACAGTGGAGTGGAGACGTAGGGCTTTATTCATAAAAGAGTGAACTGGGGGGAATTGAGAAGGCAATTGCAAAATGAAGGGCAAAATAGCGGAGTTTTACATGTAGCTGAATTGAAGATTTTTGGGTTTGTGGCTGGCTGCAGGGCCATCTGTAAGACAGGGCATAAGGGGGAGCTGCCCTGGGCCTAATCACACTGCAGGGGCCACTGAGCCTGCCGTTTGGGCCCTAGAGTTCCTGCCGCTTGTAGTTCACATTCTCACTTGCCGGAGTGTATGACAGGAGTCACTGGGTTGCATTATTACTTTGTTTATACTTTCCCTTACTAACAAGTACACCCTCTCAATCATGGTACAGGCCAGGTTTCTGATTTCAGCTACCAGTCATCCTATTGGCCATCTTTCATTCTCTTGGTCTCTCTCCCATTCACTCTGACTTCCTTCACCTTGGATTGGCTGGCTGCCTTTACTCCCCTTTACTCATGGTTTCTTTTCTGACTGTGGGGAGCATTTAGTTTCTCTCCCCTGCTCCTGCAATATCCAGCAAGGAGGCCTCTGTTGAACATTTTAATAGTGGTATGAGATTCAGTGTGGATTATATTGTAGTAGTGCTTACAGATTCAGTCTCTTGCATTTTTAGTAGTGTTTTTTATTCAATCTGCTCATTATTGTTGTGCTTTTTAAATCAAGCCTGGTGGATTCAACTTTTCTCCTTTCTTACCGGGCCTGTCCAAGAAGCGTAAACCTACCTTAATGTGTTTCTAACCAATAGGGCCTATGACAAAGTTACATCCCGGGCAATGCAAGGAATATCAGCTAGTTTGCTTATAAAAGAATATAGGCACCTGGCAAAGCAAGGCACAGGTACTTGCTATTGACCAGTATTTTGAAAGGCAGGAATAGATAGCAGCTTGCCAGAGATGGCATCTGTAGAGGCTTTTATGTATCTCTTAAAGTGGGCAACCCTATTTTGTAGCAGCATGATTGATACAAATTCAGTATCCCTGTAATAAGTACTTCAGTTTTCCTTCTGGCTACTCAGCTGTACTTTATTCCACAAAGAGAAGTACTGGGTCTTAAGCACTTCTGAAACAGTAAGGATAATAAATAAATCACTTTGAGGCGACAATCCTATGCACACTTACTTGGGAGTAAGTCCTACTGAATTTAGTGGGATTTATTTCTGAGCATACATGCATAGGATCAACTGCATGAGTGTTCAATAAGATTCACATGCATTATCTCAGTAAGCCATACAGCATCCATGTAAGGTAGACAAGTAGTTCTCCCTTATCAGAGATGGGAGAGCTGAGAAATGGTCAATTGCCTAAGGCCCCTAAATTAGCTTATATCTGAGGTAAGGGTGAACTGGGGACTCCCCCTGTCATATGATTAGCCACTACTAGAGTTGTGGAGGCTCGAAAAAAAAACCTGGAAAAATTTGGAAAAAAAGTTTTCCCTGTTCTTTTTCTAAGGACCATTTTTGTGTTTTTTTCCAAAAATTTGGAGAAATTGAACAGTTTTGGATTATGAAATATTTTCTTTTAGAATTTAAGACCGGGTGTTTATATACTGTTACCCAGCCTTTACTCCTCCCATAATGATTTCTAAAAACTATGTAATAAGATTTTATACAAAAGACTAGAGATGTACATTTTCTGGAAATAATGAAGCCATGTGGAAAAATATTTTTAATCCTCTCTGTAAGATTCCCAGCATAGTTATTTCTTCCATTCTTTATTAAAGTGATTGATCTAATGTATCTTTTAGTGATAGACAGTTAGGGATACTAAGTCATGCTTAGTCTCCCCAACATGTGAGTAGAGTCGCTATATCATAATATAAAAGAAAATGTGCATTCTTGACCATTTGGGTTTTGTTCTACAGAGTCCTGTGTTTCTGGGCTTGTCCTGGTTAGATGCTGTAGCAGTCAAGTAATGTAGTTCTAGTCTAAAACCCAAATGTGAAAGGAACACTGTAGGATATCCCACCACTGCCATCAGATATGATGGAAAAGCATGTGGGTTCTCCCACCTATGTATCTTTTTTTTTTTTTTTTAATTAACTTGGGTCTATAGAACTCACTGCCACAGTGTTTAATAAAGTTCTCAATTAGGCCTCACCAGTAGGGAATGCTGCCTTACCTATAAAACCTTTTAACTGCTGCTATTAGAAACTACTTAATAGCAGCACTTAAAAAAACCCTCAATAGACTGGTTCCTCTGGTGTAGGCATGGGATTGGCACTACCTCTAGAGACAACTTTTCAAAATGAACAAAAAAATGGAAATAATTGAAAAAAATGAATAAAAAAATCTCATTAGTCAAATAATAGATTGAGACTGGTTAAAGTTTCATAAAATAAATATGAGTGTTTACCATTTCTAAATTGAGTCTTTCCCAGATAAATAAATTCTCAATAGCTTTTCCTTCAGTTCAGATTTCCCTAAGCTCCACTCCACAAACAGGAACAGATTTAGGAAATCCCCAACACTTCCTTATAAACAGGATAGATGGTATACACCAGTCTTTCTCTGCCTTCAATTCTCCCTGCTTTTTCTGGCTTTTCGGATGATTCAGATATTTCAGGGACTACTTGATGAAGTTCCCTTTCATCAGACATAAAACAGGAACCTAAAATATGATATTTGGTTTGCTCATAAAATTATTATTCTAAATTTAAAAATATAGTTTATTCAGACAGTAGTTACAAATTTACTAACAATGGGCAGTATCCAGTTGGGGCCTTGCATGCATGCCCAGCCCTGCCGGGCCCTGGTCTGCACATGGCTGCAATGTCCTGCTTCCAAGGGCAAGCCCCCAAATGTGCATAAATATTCCTTGGTGGAAGGGGTGCAACCTGCGTTTTTGCTCGTTTCAGTGCTTGCCCCCAGAAGCAGTACACTGTGGCCATGCATGGACCCGGTCATTGGGGCTGTCCACATGCACAAGACCCCAAATGGATACTACCCAATGTATACATAATAGAACTGCAGGGACATAAAGCAGCCTTTATGTTCATAAAGCAGCCCTCTCCAACCTGGTGCCCTCCGGATGTTTTGGACTACAGTGCCCAGCATTCCTAACCATTACACATGTTGCCTGAGGCTGATAGGAGTTGAATTCCAAAATATCTGGAGAGCACGAGGTTGGGGAAGGCTGTCTTAAAGCAACAAAGTGACTTTAGATACGTAATGAGCGTTTAAAAAAAAAAAAAGTATAGCTTATTTTTCCGTTTTTACCAAAATTTCTGTTTTTTCCCCCAAAAGAAAAATAGAAAAAAAACTGGCGTTTTTTCATGGCTTCAAATTTTTTGGACATTTTACATCAGAATCCACTACCAGGAAATTACACCATGTTGTAAAAGTCATTCTTCCTAAGACCTGATCATCATTCTGTATAGAGGATGTTTCTCTGCACATGCTAAGAAAAGTTTGGTTGTTATTTCATGTCCCAGGGCTAGGTTCTAGTGCCGAAAATAGATTCTGTGCCTTGCTGGCACAAATTAATACCTCTTTCTTGGCATTTATTCACCTCTAATTTTCAGCCTATTCTATCTATTATCCATTTGCTCTAGGTGATCCTCAGAATATACAGACCTATTTCTACAATGGCGACACATACCTCATTTCTTTTCATCTGTCTTCGCTACTGAAGATATAGGACAGATATCTGTGCCTGAACTGATGTTTTCAGGAAGGGAGTCTGAGGAACTGAGGCAAATAGAAGTAACAAAAGATGAAATTCTCAACCTTATTAATAAATTGAAAGCAAATAAATCACTGGGCCCAGATGGTATCCATCCTAGAGTTCTCAAAGAACTCAAATATGAAATTGCTGATCTTCTAACCAAACTATGCAACATGTCCCTAAGATCAGCCTTTATACCTCTAAACTTAGCAGTCATGGAATAAGAGGACAGGTCTTATCATACTGATCTTATGGATCAGTAAATGGTTAAAGAACAGAAAGCAGAGAGTAGGAATAAATGGTAAAGTCTCCTAATGGAGGGAAGTGGGGTCCCACAGGGATCTGGATTAGGACCAATGCTTTTCAACCTGTTCATAAATGATCCGGAATTAGGAGTGAGTAGTGAAGTGGCCAAGTTTGCTGATGACACCAAATTATTTAGGATGGTTAAAACAAAAAGGGATTGTGAAGAGCTCCAAAAGGATCTCTCCAAACTGGGAGAATGGGCATCTAAATGGCAAATGCAGTTCAATGTAAGCAAGTGTAAAGTGATTCGGGATGTACGAAAATTCCGCCACGGAACTTGGGGAGGCCGAATGCCAGCGCATTCGGCCCCCCGAAATTGGTGGCGGAACGGCCTGCGCTCCCCCCCGGGACGAGACTTACTTTGCGCGGATCTTCCTGGCGGCGGCGGCTCCGGCTGCCAGTCTTCCGACCGGCAGCCACCGCCATTTCCAGTTAAAAAAAAAAAAACGTGATAGGCTACGTAAATGTTTACGTAGCCTATCATGTCTGATTAAAAAAAAAAAATCACGTTTGCGTCCCTGCAGTCAGCCGTGATAGGCTACGTAAATGTTTACGTAGCCTATCATGTCTGATAAAAAAAAAAATCACATTTGCGTCCCTGCAGTCAGCCGTGATAGGCTACGTAAATGTTTACGTAGCTTATTACGGCTGACTGCAGGGACGCAAACGGCGGCGGCTACAGCCGCCGCCATTTGTGTCCCTGCTAGCCAGCAGCCGGATGTCCAGCTGCTGGCGGAGCTGGCCGGCGGCTCCGCAGAATCCCTGCGGAGCACAGCCAGCCAGGATTCTGGGGGGGGAGGAATGGAGCACCTCCCCCCCAGCGAGGATTCCAGGGGGAGGGACGGAACGCCTCCCCCCCAACCATAAACATAATCCACGAAAGGTAAGTGCCTTTCGTACATCCCTAAAAGTGATGCAAACTGGGGCAAAAAATCCCAACTTCAAGTATGGCCTGATGGGATCTGCGCTAGCAGTGACTGACCAGGAAAGAGATGTTGGGGTTGTGGTGGACAGCTCAGTGAAGATGTCAACCCAGTGCACAGCTGCTGTAAAAAAGGCAAACTCCATGTTAGGCATAATTAGAAAAGGAATTGAGAATAAAACTGCCAATATCATACTGCCTTTATACAAATCTACGGTGCAGCCATGCTTAGAATACTGTGTAAAGTTCTGGTCACCACACCTAAAAAATGATATTGTAGAGCTGGAAAAAGTGCAGAAAAGAGCAACTAAAATGATCAAGGGGCCGGAGCATCCTCCCTATGAAGGAAGGTTACAACAGCTGGGCTTGTTTAGCTTGGAAAAAAGGAGGGTAAGGGGAGACACGATAGAGGTGTACAAAATTATGCATGGTGTGAAGAAAGTGGACAGGGAGACATTTTCTCCCTCTCTCAACATGCTAGAACCCGGGGTCATCCCATGAAGTTGATTGGTGGGAGATTCAGGACAGATAAAAGGAAGTACTTCTTCACACAGCGCATAGCTAAACTATGGAATTTGCTACGACAGTATGTAGTGATGGCCACCAATTTGGATGGCTTTATAAGAGGGTTATACAAATTCCTGGAGGAGAAGGCTGTCAATGGCTACTTGTCCTGATGGCTCTGTGCTACCTCCAGTACTTGAGGTGGTGGGCCTAGGTACACCAGTTGCTGGGGGCCATGGGTGGGAGGTGCTGTTGCACTCATGTCCTGCTTGTGGGTCGACAGCTGGTTGGCCACTGTGTGAGTAGAATGCTGGACTGGATGGACCCTTGGTCTGATCCAGCAGGGCTCTTATGTTCTGATTTAGTTCTAAGGAGGCTTGTGGGACTGAGGCACCATGAGGGCCATTTTAGCACATGTGAAGGGTGGGAGGAAATCCACCTTTTACATAGTTGTAGCGGGGGGCACTGACAACAGAGCTGCTAACCCAAATGGGAGGCACAATGGGTGCTTTAGAGAAGTATATCTCTGAACATGTACAGAGTCATAATGGGGCACCTAGATGGCCCCCAAGGAGTTGGAAAATCCACCTTTTCCCCTCTTGTAGCTGAGGGCCACTGACAAAAAAGCTGCACCCAGTTCTACTCCTATACTAACCGATACACCACCTTGGAAAACCATTAATTTCCTATATGTTTTCTTCTTGGTGGTCAAGAGAAAAACAGCTATTGGATCCATCACCCTTATTGATCCCTATTGCTCTGCAGGCTTCACTGATAACAAGACCCAGGGGAAATAAGCCAGCACTGAAACCAAGCCTGAGTCCCATACCTTCCCAGAGTTAGTTCTGTCTCTCCCCTGGTGGTAGCAGCTTTGTTGTTAATTCCCCCCCCCTCCCCCCGTGTGTCCAATGAACTCCACAATGAAATAAATTTTACACTTATGCTGTCTGGCTTCAAAATTAATTATGCCAGTCAAAAGGTAAATTGCTTGCTTTCCAGAAAAAAAGAAAGTAAAGATCACAAGCATACATATGCTTTCTGCTAAGCAGATATTGCTCATAAACGTGGAAGTGGAAGTAGACATTGGTATCTGAAAATGAATGCTAACGGTTCTAATGCTGCTGCTTAGGTACTACGCCCCTACACTGAATGCTGGTAATCCAGAGCCACCTGTATTTCTTTATGAAGTGCTTCCTGGGAAATGGGGTGGGGAGGTTCTGAATAACCAGCTAATCTTCTGCCCACCTCCCCCAAATCCTACAGCCCCCTGAATTGCACTTTAAAAGAGGACTTTTCCTCCATCTGTAACCAATCAAGAGACATGAAAATAAGCCCTGAGACCAAGCTTGAGCCATGTACCCGCCATGGATTAGCTCCCTTTTCCTCCTGGGGTTAGCAGCTTTCTTACCAGCGCCCCCCCAGATTCAACTGGGTAAAAGGTGGATTTCCCACCACCACTTTGATCAAGCTAAAATGGCACCCCAATCCTTCTCGGCTCATGTTCAGAGGTAAGCCTCCCTCAGGCACACATCCAACCTCCCCCATTGACCCTCCCCCTCCCAGGAGTAGCATCCTCTCAGGCAAGCTCCACTCTGCACATGTTCAGAGGCACAACTCCATGGGAAGAACATGGTGTGGTAAACTAATATTCTCACACTCTATTCTGGGCGTATGTGGTTAAAACTACAAGAGAGGAGGAGAGGGAATATGATCTTCTTGTTCTCAAGTCCCCCATTCAGGCTTTATCCATCATGACACAACCTACATAACAGGGGTCCCACTTGTTTTGGACCTGTGGGCACATTTGGGAATTTGAGAAGCTGCTGTAGATGCCACCAGAAAATGGCTCCCATGGAGGATGTGGCTAGTCACATAATGGCTACTGTGTGGGCCTGACAAGATAGAAGAGGTGGTGGGTGGGAGAAATAGCAAGGAAAAGGGGGAGAGGGGAGAAAAAGAGCGAGGCTGGAAGTGGAGAGAAACAGCAATATAGAGGGGGAGTGGGATAGAGCAAAAGCAAGGCTAGGGCTAGGAAGGGAGAGAAGGCAACTAGGGACAGGGAAGGAAAAGAAATGGGGAGGAAAGGTGTTGGGTGGAGAAAAAGAGCAAGGCTAGAGGGCGGGAGCGGAGAGGAAGAGCCAAGGGAAAAGGGCTGTGTGGATGGAAAAGATTGGGTGCAGCCAGGAAGCAACTCTTTCCTTCTCTTCCTGCCCACTGAACAGCTGATCAGTGGCAAGTTCAGAAACAAGAAAGAGAACCTGGTACTCTAACATTTTCCCATTTTTTAAAATTAAAAATATATTTTTGAAGGTGGCAGGGAGAGCTTTGCAGGTGTCGTTGTAGGTCCCTGCAGGTGCTCTGTTGAGGACCCCCGCTCCACGATATATCTCCGCCCTACGGATTTCTTTGGTTTCCTTTTGGGTCTATGAAGTTCATAAGGAAAATAGGATGTGTTATACTTATGCAGATTTAACTTCCAAACATTTCTGTAATTGGAACTACGGTTGAGACAGCAATCCTATACAGATACCAGAGGGATAGTTTTTTCATCTTTTCTTTTGAACTTAATCAAAATACAGATTTCAATTAATCTGAACATTTGAAGGGTTCCTTTACTTTGATGCATTTTTATTCTCGCATGCTCCCCCAATCATTTATCAAAAATAGAATTTATGATCTCCCACTGATCTTTGTGTTTTAGCCATTACTGCTACTACTCGCTGCATAGCTCAAACAATAACATACAGCAATCCCCCTTTTTAGTATTATACCAGTTTACTAATCTATCAAATTTGACATGTCCCTCTCCAAACATCTCTTAATGATAAGATAGCCTTTGCCAATATGAGAAAAATCTATAGGAAAACAAATTTGATCTTTGCCTATATTAGCAGCAAAAATAGTTGTAAGCAGTGGTGAACATCTTTCTGTAAACACCAAGCAAGATACATGTCCTATTACTGCTAAACACTGTTAGCCAATAATACACAGGTTTTTTATGTGTATTTGATGTTAGCATCAAAACTATATTTGGCAGTAGTATCCCTCCAATAGTAATAAGAATAAATTACTCAAAAACTCCACAAAAACTTATTGGGTTTGATCCAGAATTTACTGCTTCTGGACAGAAAGAACCCTTTTGTCCACAGAAAGAATGCTTCTGATCTAGAAGAGGAATTCTGCTGGTGGGGTGAGGGAAAAGGCGAGTTTAGTCTCTTCCCCCTGAAAGTGCTCCAGAGGTTGGGGAGTTGCTCCGAGCAGCTATGAGTTGCAAGGGGAAGGCGGAATCAACAAAAATAATCTTCTCTCTCTCTCCCCACCCTGTCTACTACTCTGAGAATTGTGAGTGAGCTCCACTCAGGGAGTGCTCTCAACCAGGGGAGGAAACCCTGAATCCATTCTACTGACACTAACATAATTCACCAGAAAGTGAAGACAGCTTTGTTGGCCAAAAAAAGAATTCCAAAAGAAAAATAGTAAAATCCATATAAGCGTAATAATTTTATTAGGCCAACTAAAACGTCATAAAATGCTCAAAAACTTGCACAGTGTTTTGTGACCTTTGTTTTGGCCTAATAGACCCTGGTTTGCTTTTTGGACTGACTAGCTGTCAGTGCAGGTGTTAAGTATTTTACTGTTGAAAATGGTCTTCTGGATGAGTTCTTGGTGTTTTTAGGATCTCAACCTTAACTTAAGAAAAAGTTGCTTGTTACTCTTTCATGGCATTTTTGTTGACCAAATTCAGGGTTGTGACTCCCTCAGAAATCCTGTTCACAACATTTGGTAAGATTTTCAGGGAGCAATCCTACCAGGGAGGAGCACGGGGCCATTCCATGCTGCCTACGAGGCAGTGCGGGACAGGGTGAAAGTCAGTTCTCGGAACCAACCTATCCACTGGCCGTCTAGCTGCTGACTAGCAGCCATAGGATTGCACCCTCAAGGTATTTTTGAGGAGGTGGGGGTGGGTTGTACAGCTACAAACCTAAAACCAAACAGTGCAATTTATCAGGAAGTTCTTCTGTCCAAGGCCTGTTGAAATGAATGGGAGCAGCTGCTTCTACCATTTCAATGGGAATTGAATAGGAGGCCTTCTATGGGATTGCAGTCTTATTCCTTAATAATAATATTTTATTATTATTGTTATTTATTTGATTTATACCCTGCTTTTCCACAAGAACAATGGCAGTCAGTGGGTGGGATCCAGACTTTAGAGACAGGCCACTGAAATTACTTGGACATGGAAGATGACTAACTTATGTCCTATTAATTTCAATGGTTCTACTCTATGTATGACTAAGACAGCAATCCTATGATCCCTGGGCAAGTGACCTCAGATTCCCCCTTCCAAGGTTGGAGGTGGCATGCCAACTTTGGAAGGTGGAGTCAGAGATCTGACCCTTATTCTCCGCCCCCTCACAGCCAACATGGAAAGAACTGTGCTGGCTGCCCTCCAAAGTCAGAAAAGCTACCTCAGAGGAGGAGGAAAAGGTATGTTCTGGTAGGCAGGGAGAGAAGAGAGGCCAGGATACGATTTATCCTGAGCCGCCTACCCTCCCCCTCCAAAGCTCCCTTGCTAGATGGGCTTAAAAAAGCCCATCTAGCACAATCTGAAGGGCAGGAGGACAGGGAGGTGAAGATTGCCTCCTCCACTCCTCCTCATTGGATGATCGGATACTTTTGAATTTGGGAGCTTCCGATCACTGAGGGTGCAATCGATAGGAGTGCACCCTAAAACTGCATCCAACCCAATGCCTTCATCATAAATATTTCAATTAAGATTTTCAAACAAACTTTGAAAATCTACAACATTTGTAATTAAATCATGAATGGACAGTTTTGAAAAAATGCTCATGTGTAAATAAACGAATTGGGAATAAAATCCTATGGTGATTACTACCCAGCACTCTTGCTTTCATTACCAAGAGGCCAACGCATAGTCTATGTCAGTAGTAACTGGGGTTTATGAAGCCACCAACTCCTCCCCAATAAATTTCTACAACGTGAGGGAATTATAATGGCTATAATTTTTAAGGGGAAGAGAGTTAGCCAGATTTTGAGGATTGTTCTGTTTGATACTACGGAAACCTGCTGCTGCCCTCCAAGCTAGTGCAGAATGGAGAGTAACTATAACCTCCATGGAATGTTGGGAATTCTTACTAGTTGGCTTCTGTAACGGCCACAGAGAGGCTATAGCTGGACATGTTTATCAGATAGGATCTTGAGATCGGGATTCATCTGTAAGGTTTTTGTTTGTTTTGTCTGGTGAGAGGCCTGCCTGGCTCCAAAAGCGCCAGTTTAAGACCGTCCTCTACTCTAGGCATTTGGCAGCATATGATAAGGTTTTTAGTTTGGGTCCTAAATTTCTTAATGTTGATTGTTAAAATTGTTGGGGGGGGGTATGCTGTCTTTATGTTTGTATGTAAATGGTTTTTATATTATGTACAATATTGTCTTTTTAAGATTTTTAATCTTTGTGAACCACCCAGAGAGTTTTAGCTATTGGGGAGTACAAAAATGTAATAAATGAAATGAGAGAATGATATTACTAATTACCCCATTGTCAGCAACTTGTTGGGCTGACTCCTTTGGGGAATATCTTATTTGGGCCTTATTTCTGTCCTTGGGGACAAGGCAGCCATGGGAGAAAACACTACTGATTTCAAGAGGGAGTTGCACACAGTTTTGAAAAGTGGCCTGTGTTTTCTCTAAAGCCTCAGCTAGGATTCATTGGACTCAGGAAGAGGC
Source organism: Heloderma suspectum (assembly GCF_057233095.1). NCBI lineage: Eukaryota > Metazoa > Chordata > Lepidosauria > Squamata > Helodermatidae > Heloderma > Heloderma suspectum. Next base: position 123,995,877 of record NC_139462.1, on the reverse strand, counting down.
CAATCTTCCCCTCCGTAGAATATTTCAAGGTGGATCTCCCCCACTTCCCCCTGTCACACACACACACATTTGTCTGGAGCAATGATTTTCCAACTGTGGTATGGAAAATTCTAGGGTTTGTAAGAAGACCTGTAATGGCTGAATTTTCTACTGCTGGATCTTCCCCTTCCATGTTGTAGTTACAGGAAAGTGTTGGGTGCATTTTGAGGTGCATTCTCAGTTCACATGGGAAAATTGCAAGGCATGATGGGAAAAACTAAAATGGGAAAAACTAAAATGATACACTAGTGAAAATAACTGAATCAGATTTTGAAATTTGGTAATATTTTTGCAGCAAGAAGCCATGCTGTTAACAGTAAAGAAAACGAAAGAGCTGAAGCTGCTGCATTGTATTGTTTTGGTTGCCTCAGAAGAAAACTGAAAATGAACTTCTGAGTTAGCGAATTGTTTATTTAGCAGTGCAAATAATCAGAGCAAAAAAGGGGGAATTCCCAGATTTACTTCAAGTTCCTTTTCTCCTAATCTGGTGGACTGGAGTTGAACTCAAGCAAGTGAAGTTAATAAGTACAGTGAAGCAAGTCAAAGACTTTCTTTTTCAGTGTAAGCAATGATGAGTGAAAGACGTATTTAAAGAGAATTTGTGTATTTTATGTATATATTTATTTATTTTTACTTAAAACCCTGCCCCATCCAAAGGAAATACTCAAAACTTGCACAGTGTTTTGTGACCTTTGTTTTGGCCTAATAAAGATATTGTGCTAATATTATTTAGATTTTTCTTTTGGAATAATTCACCAGCTTGATTCAATGTTTTCCATTATTTAAAATGGGAACTTCCAATCTGGTCAGATTCAGTGCTCACTGTTTTTGATGAAAGCAGTATCACATTAATTAGAATAAACAATAGCCATTGATAAAACATCATGACGGTGCCTTTCCGGTGGCATGCGACTTGGTGTGGATTGTTGCTTTATAAAGTGACCTCAATGCTTCTCAGTCCACCCAGCAAAACATGGCCCCTAGACAGCATCTTGGGGGGCATAGGATATTTCAGATTCCTGGATCTGAGGTCAGAGAGAATGCTCTGACTTTGGACCAGGAATCCATGTTCCCCTCCCCCTTGAAGCTGGTGCAGAGAGAACTGTGTGAGCTGCCTCTGAGGTTGCAAAAGCAACTCTAGGGAGGACGTAAAGGGGGTATTTCCGGGGGGGGGGGGAACTGGAGCGGTTGGTTTGCGTAGTATCCACAGGCCTCTCCAGCTTCCTTCCCTCCCCCTCTGCAGCGCCCCAGCTAGAGTGGCAAAAAGGCCCATCTAACTAAATGTAAAGCAGGAGACATGGTGGAGGTGACGATTGCCTCTGCATGCCTCCCACTCTGCAGTGGTATACAGAAGAGAATTAAATCAGTCTTAAAGGTCATGATGGAGGTGGTCTCATAAGTCCATTTGTCTTTCTTTCTTTCTTTCTTTCTTTCTAGAACGCCTTTCAGGGTGACCCCTTCCAAGGCAGCTCACAACAAATTAAAGCACAAAATTATTAGGACCATAAAATAATAAAATCAGCTGTGGAATTAAAACCGTGGGTCTGAAAAGATGTAAGTAGAAGTCTTGAACCAAGGGCCTTCAGCAGCTAGTCTCCAGTGCCCTACCTCCTGTGCTTCTAGCTCTCTTGGGTCCTCAGGAGGTCAAGCCAATTTGGTCTTAAGGAAAAGGATGCCCTCTAGGATGTCCTTTCAGCCTGAAGAGAGTCAGCTGATGTCCCAATTTGAATATTATTGTCAGCTGACCCTTTGCAACAATCAGGCCAAACCAGGCACCACAAAACCCTTGCAGCCAAACCAGTTTATCAATCTGAACAACTTGTTTTGAGTGTGAGGCCTCTGCCTAATCTCCTGCTGCCTCTTCCTGACTACTGCCTCAAGCTTGTGATGCCTGCCTACCTTTGACCTTCCATCTGTCTCTGGCTCCTTCAGCAATCTATTGCTGCCTTGGAACGCGACCTCTAGTCCATCTGTGACCACATCTGCTGCTCTTATCCTTGTCTGCCTGCACCCAAACTGCAGCCCATCCTGGAGCTAGGGCAATAACAGTGGGCCCCATGAAAGCATCCCTGGGCAGAGCATTCCATAGATGGGACATCACAATGAAAAAGGCCCTTGTTCTTGTTGCCATGTGCCTAATATCCAAAGATGGAGGCACCTGGATCACAGTAAATGTGCAGAAACATTCATGTGGGAATAGGTTGTCCTTCAGATACTCTGGTCTTAAGCTGTAGAGTTTTAAAGGTAAGCATCAGCACTTTGCATTGTTCTTAGAATGGACTGAAGGCCATGATACTATTTAAGATATGTTCCATTTGGCCAAAGCCTATCAACTGTCTACCAGCAATATTTTGCACTAACTAAAATTTCCGAGAAGTCTCGAAGGTAACGCCATGTACAGTGCATTAAAGCAGTCTAATCTGGATTTTACCAGAGCATGGATAACAGTGATTAGGCTGTCTGAGAGGGACTGCAGCTGGTGGTAGGCATTAAATGCCACAGATGCCACTCAGGCATCAAGAGTTAGGGCTGGATCTAACAGTACCCTCAAGCTGTGGACTCAGTCATTTAAGGAGAGTGCAACCCAATCCAGAACAGGTTGAACACCACCTCCTTGAACCACTGACTCACCCACCAAAACTACAGTGCCTTGCATAACTATCCCCCCCCCTTTGACTTTTCTACATTTTGTTTTGTTACAACCTGGAATTAAAATGGATTTAATTAGGAGTTCTTGTCACTGATCTACACACAATAGTGCATAATGTCGAAGTGGGGGGAAAATCTCCATATTTTACAAAATGCTTTACAAATAAAAAACTGAAAAGTCTGGATTTCATAAGTGTTCACCCCCTTTGCTGTGACACCCCCAAATAAGCTCTGGTGCAACCAACTGCCTTCAGAAGACACATAATTAGTTGAATGGAGTCTGGCTGTGTGCAATTCAAGTGTCACATGATCTCAGATTAAATACACCTGTTTCTGGAAGGCCTCAGAGTTTGTTGGGGAGCATATCTAAACAAACAGCATCATGAAGACGAAGGAGCTATCAAAGCAAGTCTGAGATAAAGTTCTGGAAAAGCACCAATCAGGGTTGGGTTATAAAAAATAAATAAATCCCAAACTATGAACATCCCCCAGAGCACCATTAAATCCATTATTACAAAATGGAAAGAATATGGCACAACCGCGACTCTGCCTAGAGAAGGCTGTCCATCAAAACTCAGTGACTGGGTAAGGAGGGCATTAGTCAGAGAAACAACCAAGAAGGCAATGGTAACTCTGAAGGAGCTGGAGAGATCCACAGCTGAGATGGGAGAAACCTTCCATGGGACAACTATCACCTGGATGCTCCACAAAGCTGGGCTTTATGGAAGAGTGGCAAGAAGAAAGCCATTGCTCAAAAAAAAAATCCCACACCATATCAAATCCCATTTGGATTTTGACAAAAGGCATGTGGGAGACACAGCAAACATGTGGGAAAGGGTTCTCTCGTCTGATGAGACCAAAACTGAACTTTTTGGCTTTACTGCAAAATGCTATGTGTGGCACAAAGCCAACAGTGCTCATCACCCTGAGAACACCATCCCCATGGTGAAGCATGGCGGTGCAAGCATCATGTTGATGCTTTTCATTGACAGGGATTGGGAAACTGGTCAGGATTGAGGGAAAGATGGATGGAGCCAAATACAGGGCAATTCTAGAGGAAAACCTGTTTCAGTCTGCAAGGGACCTGGGACTGGAGCAGAGGTTCACCTTCCAGCAGGACAATGGCCCTAAACACTCAGCCAAAGTTACACTGGAGTGGTTTAAAAACCTGAATGTCGTAGAATGGCCCAGTCAAAGCCCAGACCTCAATCCGACAGAGAATCTGCAGCAAGACTTGAAAATTACTGTTCACCAACAATCCCCATCCAACCTGACAGCAATGTTGCCACGAAGAATGGGCAAAAATTGCAGGATCCACATGCGCAAAGCTGGTAGAGAGTTACCCACAAACACTCATAACCTGCCAAAGGTGCTTCTACCAAGTATTGACTGGGGGGGGGGGGGTGAATACTTATACAGCCAACAAATGCCAGTTTGTTTTTGTTTAATTAACTTTTGTGGCACAATAAAAATATTTTGCACCTTCAAAGTGTTAAGTATGTTCTGTAAATCAAATGGTAAAAATGCTAATTAGATCCATTTTAATTCCAGGTTGTAACACAACAAAATGTGGAAAAGTAAAAGGAGAGTTAATACTTATGCAAGGCACTGTATCTCTGTCTTGTCTGGATTGATCGTCAATTTGTTTGCCCCCATTCTGTCCATTACTGACATCAGAACCTGTATTCAGGAAATCTACAAGCCTCATCTGAATCTGATGAAAAGGAGAAATAGATCTTGGTGTTGTTGGCATGCTGATGATCTCATCCAGCAGTTTCATGGAGATGTAAAACACTATAGGAGGCAAAATAGAGGCTTGTGAATCCCCATAGTGCAAATGCCATGAGACAGAACAGTAACCTCCTGCACAACGAGACATCCAGGTAGGAAGAAACCACTGGAGCACAGCATCCCCAATCTCCATCCTAGATAGTAAATCCAGAAAGATACCATGATCCAAGGATTAAAAGCTGGGAGTCCCTGGAGAATTAGTAGTAAGGTCCTTGTTGTTGTTGTTGTAGTTGTTGTTGTTCAGTCGTTAAGTCATGTCCGACTCTTTGTGACCTCATGGACCATAGCACGCCAGGCCTTCCTGCCCTCCGGTCTCTCCCAGTGTGCTCAAGTTCATATTCATTGCATCGGTGATGCTATCTAGCCATCTCATCCTCTGCCGTCCCCTTCTCCTTTTGCCTTCAATCTTTCCTAGCATCGGGGTCTTTTCCAGGGAGTTTTCTCTGGAAAAATATTTTTCTCTGGCCAAAATATTTGAGCTTCAGCTTCAGTATCTGTCCTTCCAATGAGCAGTCAGGGTTGATTTCCTTTAGGATTGACTGATTTGACCTCCTTGCAGTACAGGGGACTCGTAAGAGTTTATTTCTACAAGTTGGAAGAGAGCTTGTTAATTCTTTTTTCCTGGATGCTGCTATTGTTAGCTGTGCTGCTATTCACATAAATGTTGTAATTAATTTTTATTGTGAGTTTTAACAAAACAAGCAAGTAACAAAACCAAAAAATTAAAAATATAAAGCATATTCTAAAATCCTCAGTTTCAAATATTACAGTATTCTAGGGAGAAAAAAAGAGGAAAAGATAGATTGCACATAAACTTCAGTAAAAGCAGACCATATATCCAAATATGAGTCCATTTGCAGTTACACCTATATACCACTCTTTCACATGTTGCTAGTGGAGTTAAGTCTTCAACCCATTGCATTATAAGCAGTGAGCTTTTATCCTTCTAGTATTATAGTATCAGACTTTTAGCAACCAAAAGGACACGGAAGATCCATTTACACCAACCATGTGTTACTTTCCAACAAGCAGGTAAGTAACTTAGCCTCTGCTAAAGAATATCTGTCACATGCAGCAGGACAGAGAGGAGAGCTTTGGTGGGGGCCAGCCAGTGATAAGATTATGCTAATTCCTGATTAAACTAAAGAAATTGCTGATAGGAGACAATTTACCAAGGTGAGAAACCTGGCAAAGCAAATCAATTTGCAATACCACATCAAATATCCTGCCACATTTTGCATTTTTTTGGAAGGCCAGATTAAGTTTTTAACTTGTGACGCTGCAGAATCATTTCTCCCTGGCATGAAAATTAAAACTAAAGATCTGTCTTCCTCAGCTCCCTGAATTTGGACTTCAGCTACATTTTTTTGGTTGCTAGTCAGTATTTTCATGTCTTCTTTGGCTTTGCACTGATACCAAGTCTGGGTGATATGCCAGACCTAACTGCATCACATTCTATTGCTTTTTCCTCCCCGCCTTTTTCTATTCTCCCCCCCTTCTTTTTGCGTATGCATAACCACATATATATAATTTGTGTTCCAGAGAGAGCAATCCTGTGGCCCACTAGACATTGTCTAGTGGGCCATAGAATATGCTCTATTCCAGGAACCGACCTCAGAGACTGTGCTCTGAGGTTGGTTCCCAGAAATCCGACCTCCCCCCTCGTCCATGCTGCCTCCGAGGCAGCACGGAGAAGCCCTGTTCTCCATGCTTGCAAAACAAGCGCAGAGCGACTGAAAGGGGGCAGGGCTGGGGGGCATTCTGGGGAGGGGAAAGCAGAGCTGCACGTACGGCACATCCTATGATGTTTGAAATGGTTAGTTCTAAATGTAAACTAAGGATGTATTTGTCATACCACTTATGTTATACAAATTTAGTTATTTTTTGTAAATCTGGAAAGATGTGTTTGGGTGGAGGGGCACATTTACTTTTGCTTTTTCAATCCGTAATGTGACTTTATGGAACATCAGGGGGCTCCGAAATGTAAACAAGCGGGAAAGAGTTCTTTCTAAGTTAATATAGCTTAATGTTGACATGGCCTTCTTACAAGAAACCCATTTGATGGCTGTAGATGGACAGATGTTGTAAAAAGGACTGGGTTGATGAAGCTTATGTCACAGATACTTCAAGATGGTATAAAGGGGTTGCAATTTTAATTCATAAGCGACTTCCTATTTCAGTTCAACAGGTGATTCTTGACACTGAGGGGCACTTTTTGATTCTGGTAGGGAAGTATACAAGTAAGTTAATTGCTGTGATAGATGTATATGGGCCAAATATTGATTCTTCTGCTATGTCTGGTACTCCAGGCTTACATGATAGAATATGGTTTAACTGATGCTTGGAGAATCTTACATCCTGCCGACAGAGAGTATAATTTTATTTCATCAGTTTACCATAACTGCTTTATATTAGACTATTTTTTGATCTCTACATCTTTAGTATGTCAAATTAAAGACTGCAAGATTGACACATTGGTAGTGTCAGATCACACCCCAGTATGTTTGGAATTGCAATTTTCTGACACTGGGCCCAAAGGACACTCCCACAGGAGTACATCCAGAGGAAGGGTTCATTGTAGGTGGCGCACCCACTCTTGCTCTCGCTTGCGCTCTCACTCCTCCAGTTCCAGGGATGATGGACACAGCAGACCACATTCTAGATAGGGACGCATCTGCACCTCCACTCCTCAGGCCTGCTCCAAGAGAAGCAAACAGAGAGGGAGAGGGGCATTTCCCAGAAGAAGTGCACCAGGTCCCCATCTTTATCCAAAAGAGGAGGCCAAAGAGGTGAAAGGAGGAGGGATGGGAGGTCAGAACTCCTTCATCTCCCGCCTACTGCTCTGATTCCCAGAGCTCTCGATCCCCTTCCCTTAGGGATTTGAGGACATCGGAGATGGAGGAGGAGGAGGAAACCTCGGAAGGAGGCCAACACAGGGAAAAGCCCTCCCAAGGCCACCTTTCCCCCCCCCCAGATGCCTTTACCAAGATGATATCAGACTCAACATTATTTATTTTATTTATTTATTACATTTATATCCCGCCTTTTTTCCTCTTTAAGGAACCTGAGGCGGTGTACATAATCCTCCTCCTCTCCATTTTATCCTCACAACAACAGCCCTGTGAGGTAGGTTGGGCTGGGAGGCAGTGACTAGCCCAAAGTCACCCAGTGAGCTTCCATGGCCGAGTGGGGACTAGAACCCGGATCTCCCTACTCCCAGTCCAGCACTCTAGCCACTACACCACACTGGCTCTTGGAGCTGATGGATCAGGAAGAGACTCTGCCACCCAGCCAGCCTTGAATGAAGAGAGTGGGAATAGCGACGGCCTTCCCAGCAGTCCACCCTTCACATCCAGGTGTACCACTCCTGCTGAGCCTCCAAGAAATCCTTCAGAAGGAATGGTCAAAGCTGGCAAAAATAAAGATGAACCACCACCACTGGGAAAGGTTCTACAGTCTACAGGAGGGCATCATGCAAGACCTGGTCACCCCAAGGGTGGATGACCCTGTCGCCATGCCACTTCTCACTTGAGAACACGATGAGCTCCCTGCGGACCAGCATGACCAGAGGGCCAAGTCAGCACTCTGCAGAGGCTTCAAGGCCACAGCCACGTCCATGTGAGCAGCAACCACATCAGCAATTGTCGCTTGTGGGATCTTCATGAAGGCAAATGGCTTACTTCAAGAAAGATCCTTGGGAAAAGAGGTGCATGAGACCATATAGGAAATAGCCACAGCAGCAGCATTCCTGGCCAATGCCTCATTGGACTCCTTTCAACTGGGGCGAAGAGCCACAGTGGCAAAGATCATGGCAAGAAGAAATATTTGGTACACAGCGTGGGAGTTGATGCCAAGATGAAGTCTAACCTGGCGAGCATTCCGTTCTCAGGAAAGTTCCTGTTTGGGGAGGGCTTGGACAAGATCCTTGTGGAGACAAAGGGTAAGAAGAAGGTATTGCCAAACTCAGTGAAGAAGGAAACAAAGTGTTTCCCGTTAAAGCCCAAGTCCTTTCATTCCTACAGGCCATCCTTCCCCTCCGGTTACATACCCAGAAAGGGCAAACCCAAACGGCAGCAAAATTCCAGGCTCAACCCAGGAAACCACAGAGGGCAACACCAGCAGGCGAAGAACACTTTTCCTGTGGGAGGGCGGCTGTGAGACTTCTCAGATGATTGGAGGCAGGTCTCTGTGGACAGCTGGGTATTGGAGACTGTGGGAAAGGGCTACTCCATACAGTTCCAGCAGACACCCAGCGAACACTTCTTCAGATCTCCCCACCTGGGGAACCTCGCCAAGCATTTGAAGACTCCTTCAACAATTCAACACTTATGACAGATTTGGGCCGTTGAAAACATACCCGGAAGAGAGAGGAGACAGGGTGTCTTCTCTGTCTTCTTCAAAGTCCCAAAGAGGAACGGAGGACCAGACCCATTCGGGATTTTAAAAGACTCAATTGCTGTCTGAGGAAACAGAAGTTCCAAATGGAGACACTCAAATCCACAAAAGAGAGTCTCAGGCAAGGGGACTTCCTAGCATTGGTGGATTTGTCAGAAGCCTACCTATACATCCCCATCCAAACCTCTCACCGCACATTTCTGTGCTTCACTTATAGAACAAAACAGTTGCAGTTTAGGGCCATCTCCTTCGGCCTAGTCTCAGCACCCAGAGTATTCACAAAGATTCTTCTGGCCCCAGTGGCCCATCAGTTGCATTCCAATCTGGACGACATTCTAATTCGTTCCTCATCAAGGGAACAATGCATCCAGGACACCAACGAGACTCTAGCAACCATACGATCCTTGAGATTTGTCACCAACGAGAGAAAGAGCTCCCTTTTACCCTCACGGTCCCTGCTCCACCTGGGAGTGACTCTGGACACCACCAAGGACACCATGACTCCTATCACCAGACAAACAGACTGGTGAGCAGACTGGCAACCCTGATTCAAGGAGGGTCTGTCTCCAGGAGTTGGCAAAACTGATGGGCATGGTGGTAATGCCAAGACTCTGTCCAGTAGGTAAGATTCCATTCAAGGCCTCTACAATCCTTCCTACTGGCCTTCCAGACAGAGATAGCATGCAATCACAACCCATCAGTGAGGCTCCTAATGGAGGTCACTCGCTCCCTGCCCTGGTGGTCCCACCCAGCCAATTTTGCAAGGGGCATCCTCATACAGATGCTGACATTCACCACACTAACTACTGATGCTTGCCTGATGGGATGGGGCATTATCTGCATATCCAGGACCTATGGACCAACGAGGAGTCTCAGCTCAGCATAAGCCTGCTGGAACTGAGGGCAATCTGGCTGGCACTGAGACACCTGGCCCAACAGCTGGAGACACAAGATGTTCTGATGAGAATGGACAGTGTCATGGCCAAGCCCTACATGACTAAACATGGAGTGACACGGTCCAGGACCCAACAGAGAGAGACCATGAAGCTATTCAGGTGGGTGCAAACACATCACGGCTCCAAAAAGGTGGAACATCCCAAAGGTGTGTTAAACGTCTAGGGCGACTGGCTCAGCGTGACCTCCGTGGACCTAAGGGAATGGTCCCTCCACCCAGACTCCTTCAAGTGGCAGACAAGCCAACTAGGCCTGCCCTGCTTAGACCTTTTTGCCTCTCAACACAATGCCAAACTGCCCAGGTTTGCCTCCCGCTATCTCAGGAAAGGCGCCGAGCTCATGGATGCCCCGACCAGCAGGTGGCCCAGGGGGGCTCCTATATACTTCCCCGCCCCTTGCCTCTCATCCCCAAAGTGGTCTGGAGGGCAAAAGACCAGCGGGTGGAACTAATCCTAATAGTGCTCAACTGGCCAAGACAACCGTGGTACACTGACTTAGTAAACCTGTTGACGGCCAGCCCAGTACTTCTCCCTTTTTGGCATGACCTGCTGACCCAGGGTCCGATCATACGCCAAGACCCAGCCTTCCTAAAACTGACCATCTGGAGATTTAGCGGGACCTACTAGATGGCCGAGGCTCCTCGACCAGGGTGGTCTCCACCCTTCTCACCACCAGGAGGACCTCCACTAACAGGTTGTATGAGCACACCTGGAGGGCCTTCCTCAGCTGGGCTCAGTCATCGGGGAGGGATCTGCTATCCACTAACATAGGGGATATCCTGGATTTCCTCCAAGAGGGCCTGTCTGTGGGCCTCAAAGCCAATACCTTGAGTAGACAGGTTTCTGCCCTGGGGTCCATCCTCAGGGAATTGGACAGGGGGCCCATAGGGTCCCACCCCCACGTTAGGAGATTTCTCAGGGCAGCCTCCCTGATCGATCCTCCCCCCGGTCAGAAGGTTCCCCATGTGGCGCCTCAACATCGTCCTCAGGGGATTGACCAAGGCTTCATTCAAACCTCTGGGGGCAGCTACCCTTAAGGTGTTACCCTTCAAAACCGCCTTCCTCCTGGCCATCACCTCCGCCAAGAGGGTCTCCAAGTTGGGGGTTGTGTCCACAGAAAAGGAGCTTTGTGTCTTCCATAGAGACAAAGTGATCCTCTATCTTCATCCCTCCATAGGGCCCAGGAATTAGTCATCCCATCCAACCCTCAAGAAAGGGAGTGGCACACCTTGGATGCCAGGCGGGCTCTCAAGTTCTAACTCAACAGAACCAAGCCCCACAGGCAGCATAGCACCCTGTTTGTGTTCTTTAGACCATTCTCCAAGGGCAAGAATGTTTCTGTAGCCTCCCTTGCCCACTGGTTATGTGAGTGCATCACACTGGCATATTCCTCCAGCAGTTTAACAGTTCCAGAGGGAATATTAACCCACTCACTGAGAGGGATGTCCACCTCAGCGGCCTTCTGGGGGAGGGCCCCTATGGAGAAGTTCTGCAAAGTAGCCACATGGTTTTCAGTGCACACATTCACACAACGCTATAAGATCAACTTATTTGCCTCAGCAGAGGGTGCCTTTGGCAGGTATGTCCTACAGAGAGTGCTACAATCCTAGCAAGAGGCCAGCTAGAGCAGGGATCCCCAACACTTTTCAGCCTGTGGGCGCATTTGGAATCCTGACAAAGTGCCATGGACACCAGTGACAACATGGCTGCCATGCGGGGGGCATAGCCACTCACAAAATGGCCATCATGGAGTGTGTGGCTACTCACAAAATAGCCACTGTGGGGGTGTGGCTACCCACAAATGGGCTGCCATGTGGGGATCAGGTCAGAAAGGAATCAGGTGGGCAAACAAGCAGGGAAAGGCTCTAGCTTCCCCCCTCCCCCATAAAAGGCCTCTGCTGCTGCACACAGCAAAAAACCAAATGGGGCTGTGTGGGGCAGCCAGCAAGCCCTGAAATCTAGCATGCACAATGAACAAAAGTAGCTCAGGGGTGTGAGGAAGCATGTGGCAAAATCCTTAACTTTGCACGTGCTCCTCACATGCACCAAACAACATCCAGAGTGCCATGGCAAGCACAAGGCGGGCAGCCATGGGAGAGAATGGGAAATGCCCCTGCATCACCACCACACCAAACATAAAAGCCTAGAGGTAAAGCAATGCAGGCATATGAATGAACTGGCTGAAAATTCCATTGCTTTACCCACCCACCCCCAACAAACAAACAGAAAGGCACAGAGGACAAGCACCACACCTCCCAACACACAACAATAACAGGTTGGAGACTAAGCACTATCCCCCTCCTCTGCAAAAATGCAGATAGGAGGGTGAGCAAGCAGGCAGATAATGCCCTCCCTTTGCTCCCCTCTCAGATGGAAAAGACCCTAGCCCACTTGGTCCCATCCCATATTGCCAGTTTGCATTCAAGGGGAATACTTTCCTTTCCAACAGTCACCCACCACTCACGCCCACTTGTAACAGGCACAGAATGGGAGTAAGGACACCGGTTTGTAATGTATTACTTTGGCCAATCAGAGAGTAAGGGGGTATATAGAGAAATCAGATCTATAGACTTAAAAATATAGAGCAATCAGGAAGTTAGCACACATGCCTTGCATACATAGGGCTCAATTTAAGGCTTTGAGGGTACACCTGTGCCCTTGGAAGCTCTGTTAGGGACCCCTGGGCTAGAGGGTCTGATGGCCCACCCAGGGATGAATTGCTTTTTTACATCCCCAAGCTCTCTGGCTTCCTGCACTCAAAATTAGTGAGAAATGAGAAATTTGTTTGTTTGTTTGTTTATTTATTTATTTATTTATTGCATTTATACCCCGCCTTTTTTCCTCTTGGAAGGAACCCAAGGCGGCTTACATTCTCCTCCTCCTCTCCATTTTATCCTCACAACAACAACCCTGTGAGGTGGGTTGGGCTGAGAGTCTGTGACTGGCCCAAAGTCACCCAGTGAGCTTCCATGGCCGAGTGGGGCTAGAACCCGGATCTCCCAGCTCCTAGTCCAACACTCTTGCCCAGTGAATTTCTGTTCTACTCAAGTGAAGGAGGCCAGCTAGGCCTACCTGGGCCGGCCTCCTTCTAGGTGACTTACAGGCTAGGCAGGCTTCACTAACTTTTCTTTCACAACCTGATAGTCAATCAAAGTACTGACCGAGAGTTGACAGGACCAGTGGCTACTGATGTGAGGCAGCGGCTGGAAGACTCAACTGGCGAGCCGGGGGAAGGCCCAGACGCCGCCAGAAGACCAAATTCGGAGACTGCCTTCCCGGCTCTGGAGGCGGGACCTTCCCCATGCTAGTTGGCCTCCTTCACTCAAGTAGAACAGAAATTCACCAGTGAGTAAAGAATGTCCTTTTACCAGCAGTGATTTGGGGTGATATATTTACTTCATAGTTCGTCAGCTTTTCTGAACCACATTTTCTTAAGTTCCCCAAACAGGATACCACCTGGTTTTCTTTCTTAAGTTTGATCTATTTCTCACAATATTTTATGTTCACTTATTTATATCATAAATACATGTAAACAGACATGTGGACAATATGGTCCACAATTCACATGGTCTAGTAAGCAGTTACTATTCCTTTTCCAAACTTTTATCCGAAACACATGCCGGCCTTTCATGAGTTCAGCTGGGAAAATATCATCCTTCCCATAGCAGGCTAAGAGGTCAGTAAGAAGTTACAGCATGTCAGCACAAATAAGAAGAGTTATGCTGGATCAGACCAAGGGTCCATCTAGTCCAGTGTTCTGTTTACACAGTGGTCAACCAGCTGTCAACGGGAAACCCACAAACAGGACATGAGTTCAGCATCCTCTATTTGCCCATGTTCCCCAGCAACTGGTATGCATAGGCTTACTGCCTCTGATCCTGGAGGTAGCATTGAGTCATCAGGACTAGTAGCCATTGATAGCCTTCTATTCCAGGAGTTTGTCTAACCACCTTTTAAAGCCATCCAAATTGGTGGCCATCACTATGTCTTGTGTTAACATAGTTTGACTATGCACTGTGAGAAGAAGTGCTTCCTTTTATCTGGCCTGAATCTCCCACCAATCAGCTTCATGGGTGACCCCGGGTTCTAGTATTATGACAGAGAGAGAAAAATGTCTCCCTATCCACTTTCTTCACACCATGCTTAATTTTGTACACTTCTATCATGTCTCCCCTTACTCGCCTTTTTTCCAAGTTAAACAATCCCAGCTGTTGTAACCTTCCCTCATAGGGGAGATGCTCCAGCCCCTTGATTATTTTAGTTGCCCTTTTCTGCACTTTTTCCAGCTCTGCAATCACTTTTTTTAGGTGTGGTGACCAGAACACTACACAGTATTCTTAAGTGTGGTCACACCAGAGATTTATATAAGGGCAGTATGATGTTGGCAGTTTTAATTTCAATTCTTTTCCTAATTATGCCTAATGTGGCGTTTGCCTTTTTTTTTTTTTTTTAAGCAGCCGCATACTAGGTTGAGATTTTTATCAAACTGTCCACCAAGGTCTCTTTCCTGGTCGGTCACCGCTAGCTCAAATCCCATCAGGTTATATCTGAAGCTGGGGTTTTTTTGCCGCACCATGCATTACTTTACACTTGCTTACATTGAACCACATTTGCCCCTTAGGTGCCCATTCTCCCAGTTCGGAGAGATCCTTTTGGAGCTCTTCATAATCCCTTTTTCTTTTAACCACACTAAATAATTTGGTGTCACTGGCAAACCTGGCCACTTCACTGCTCATTCCTAATTAATTTATGAGCAAGTAGGAAAGCATTGGTCCCAATACAGATCCCTATTTACATCCTTCCATTTGGAGACTTTACCATTTATTCCTACTCCCTGCTTTCGGTTCTTTAACCAGTTACTGATCCATAAGAGGACCTGTCCTCTTATTCCATGACTGCTAAATTGCTCCGGAGTCTTTGGTGGGGGACTTTGTCAAAAGCCTTTTGGAAGTACAAGTAAACAACATCTACTGGATCACCCCTGTCTATATGTTTATTGACACTCTCAAAGAATTCTAAATGGTTAGTAAGATGGGACTTAACTTTATGGAAGCTATGTTGATGCTTTTTCAGCAGGACTTTTCGTTATATATGCTTACTAATTTTATCTTTAATAATGCTTTCAACCAATTTACCCGAAACAGTCTTTAAACTAACTGGCTTGTAATTTCCTGGATCCCCCCTGGATCCCTTTTTAAAATGCATATTACATTGGCCATTCTCCAATCCTGTGGTACAGAGGCTGATCTTTGGGACACGTTGCGTATTTTTCTTAGACGATCAGCAGTTTCTTATTTGAGTTCTTTAAAAACTGTAGGATACATACCATCTGGGTCCAGTGATTTATTTAGTTTAAATTTGTCAATAAGGTTGAGAACTTGGTCCTTTGTCAGCACTATTTGCCTCAGTTCCTCAGACCTTCTTCCTGAAAATGTCAGTTCAGGCACAGGTATCTGTCCTATATCTTCTGCAGTGAAGACAGATGAGAAGAATTCGTTCAGTTTTTCTGCACTCTCTTTGTCCTCCTTTAACTCCATTGTCATCCAACGGTCCACCTGCCTCCCTAGCTGGTTTCCTACTTCTCATACATTTAAAGAATTCTTTATTGTTGGCCTTGATGTTGTTAGTGATATGCTCCTCAAAATGTTTTTTTGCATCTCTTATTTGCTTGCATCTCCTTTGTGCAAGCTTGTGCTCCCTTTTGTTTTCTTCGTTTGGGGAAACTTCCATTTTCTGAAGGAAGGCCTCTTTTCTCTAATAGCTTCCTGACATTGTTTGTTAACCATTTTGGTGGACTTGGTACTACCTTTACTAACCTGTGCTATACATTCTACCTGAGCTTTTATTATTTTGGTTTTGAGTAATCTCCAAGCATTTTGAAGGGATTTAACCCTCTTGACTCCCCTTTTTAACTTCCTTTTAACCAGCTCCCTCATTTTAGAGAAGTTCCATCTTTTGAAGTCAAATGTGACTGTGTTGGACTTCCTTGGTAATTTTCCACTTAAATATATATTACATCTGCTAGCACTGTGGTCACTGTTTCCAGTTGGTTCAACAACATTTACATCTTGTACTTGGTCCTAGGCAACATCACTTAGGATTAAACACAGGGTCGCCTCCCCTCTTGTTACTTCCATGACCGACTGTTCTAGGGCACAGTAATTTAAGGCATCAAGAATTTTAACCTCTTTGTCATGACTGGAACATGCATTTATCCAGTCAATCTGGGGATAATTGAAGTCACCTATTATTACAACACTTGGTCATTTCGAGACCTCCCTGATTTTGTTTTCCGTCTCAAAGTCACCCTGAGCCTTCTGGTATGGGGGACAATAGCATGCTCCTAGCATGAAATTAGTTTTGGAGCCTGTTATTGTCACCCACAGTGCTTCTGTGGAAGAGTCTGCCCGTTTTAGGTGTTCTCTCCACACTATGCCCTCTTTGATGTACAAAACAACAGCTCCTCCAGTACACCTTCCTGTAGAGTTTATATCCAGGGATGATGGTATCCTACTGGTTCTCTCCATTCCACCAGGATTCCACAATGCCAACTATATCTAGGTTCTTGTTTAAAACCAGGCACTCCAACTCTCCCATTTTGGCTTGGTGGCTTCTAGCATTTGCATACAAACATGGTGTCCCTCCCCAGATGCCTCTGGCATGTACATCTTTTGCTATGGCACTTAGGCCTCGATTGGGTATTATGTTTCACCATATGATCATGGTCTATTTTCTCCCCTTCTACATTTGGGCAATTGAAAATATTTTTATTTTCATCCCCTATAGATGATTTAACCCGAACCGGATGCTTCCTCAGCAAAGCTTTCGACAAAGTGCCCCATGATATCCTGATGAACGTACTAGCTAAAAGTGGGCTAGATGAAACAACTATCAGGTGGATCCACAATTGGCTACACAAAGAGTGCTTATCAATGGGATCTTCTCCAACTGGGGAGAGGTAACAAGCAGGGTACCACAGGGCTCAGTCCTGGGCCCAGGGCTCTTCAACATTTGTATTAATGACTTGGAGGAGGAGGTGCAGGGAATGCTGATCAAATGTGCAGATGACACAAAATGGGGCGGGATAGCTAATACCTTGGAAGACAGAAACAAAATGCAAAGTGATCTTGATAGGCTGGAGCGCTGGGCTGAAAACAATAGAATGATATTTAATAGGGATAAATGCCAAGTTCTGCACCTAGGAAAAAGAAACCAAATGCACCGTTACAAGATGGGGGATACGTGGCTCAACAATACTACAAGCGAGAAGGATCTTGAAATTGTTGTTGATCACAAGCTGAATATGAGCCAACAAAGTGATGTGGCTTCAAAAAAAGGCCAATGCTATTTTGGGCTGCATTAATAAAAGCATAGATTCCAAATCCCGGGAAGTACTAGTTCCCCTCAGCACTGGTTATGCCTCATCTGGAGTACTGTGTCCAGTTCCGGGCACCACACTTTAAGTAGGATGCAGACCAGCTGGAAAAGGTTCAGAGGAGGGCAACAAAGATGATCAGGTGACTGGAAACAAAGCCCTGTGAGGAGAGACTGAAAGAACTGGGCATGTTTAGCCTTGAGAAGAAAAGACTGAGGGGAGATATGATAGCACTCTTCAAGTACTTGAAAGGCTGTCCCAGAGAGGACAGCCAGGATCTCTTCTCGATCATCCCAGAGTGCAGGACACAGAATAATGAGCTCAAGTTACAGGAAGCCAGATTCCGGCTGAACATCAGAAAAAAACTTCCTGACTGTTAGGGCAGTATGGCAATGGAACCAA
Source organism: Heloderma suspectum (assembly GCF_057233095.1). Lineage (NCBI taxonomy): Eukaryota > Metazoa > Chordata > Lepidosauria > Squamata > Helodermatidae > Heloderma > Heloderma suspectum. The sequence goes on along the minus strand of NC_139462.1, from coordinate 123,978,273 downwards.
TTCTGTAGGGAGGTGCTGGGGTCTCCCACACTGGAGGCATTCATGACGAGGATGCTGTGACTTGGATTCCTGCATTGAGCATTGAGTCTTATAGTCCTCTTCCAACCCTACTATTCTATGATTCTGTGATTCTCAGCTCCTGTTGGCTTTTCCCCAGGGTTTAGTTTAAAAGCTGCTGTGCCACCCTTTTTATGTTTAGCGGATGCAGTCTGGTTGCATTTTCATTCAAGTGGAGCCCATCCTTCTTTTACTGGCCTGGGTTTTCCCAAAATGTTGCCCAGTGCCTAACAAATCTGAACCCTCCTCCATGCACAACTGTCTCATCCACACGTTGAGACTGCTCAGCTTCGCCTGTCTAACTGGCCCTGCCCATGGAACAGGTAGCATTTCAGAGAAAGCCACCTTGGTGGTCCTGGATTTCAACTTCCTACATAGCAACCTAAATTTGGCTTCCAGGACTTTAAAACTAAGTTTGCCTACATCATTGGTACCAACGTGGACCATGACCACTGACTCCACCCCAGCGCTATCTGGCTGTCTAGATGGCATGTGATATCCACAACCTTCACATCAGGAGGCAGTTCACCATGCGGTATATATACCCATCGCACACCCAGCTGTCTACATGTCTAATGATCAAATCTCCCACTACCGCAATCCCCCCCTCAACTCCAGAGGCACCTCCTTGGTGTGAGAGGATACTTGCTCGTCTTCTGAGGAATGGATCCCTTGTAAAGGCTCATTTCTCTCCTCAGAAAGATGCCATCCTTCTCCAAAATCCCCATTCTCTGTGACAGTAGAGGAGCTGTCACCCTGGAAGTGGGACACCGCTATTAGGTCCTTGAAGGTCTCATCCACCAACCTTTCTGCATCTCTTTGCTTCTCCAGGTCAGCAACCTTGGCTTCAGGGGAATGAATTTGTTTCCTGAGATCCAGGAGCTCATTACACTAAGCTCATAGCCATGACTTTTGTCCAGCTGGCAGATAGTAATACATGTGGTACTCAGGGCAATACACTGGATAGTCTCCACACCCCTGCTGGTTTTCTACCTTCATAACTGGTGGTTGTGATGATGGTGATGATGATGATGATGATGATGACTATTATTATTGCTATTATTGGGTGTGTTTACCCTGAAAACTAAGTTGTTAGTAGGAGGAGGTGGGGAATTCATAGTTATTTACAGTTACTATGAGTATGGAGAAAAGGGTCAACTGCCCTGGCTTCCTCGCCCTGTTGCTAAGGTCGCAGAGGTGCTTAACTTGCACAGGTTGTGTGCTGGCGCTTTGTCACTGGAGCTCCAGTGATGAAGCGTGGGTCTCAGTGATGAAGTCCTAGTGATGGACCATGGGGCTCAGACACTTCCTCACTGGAGCTCCTCGCACTCGGACAGCTGGCTCATTCACAAGCATGCCTCCTTATATAGATAGGCCCAACTGTTGTTGCAGTGAATCAGAGTGGATAGCCTCATTTGGAAAGCAAGGGAGGCTGTGTGTGTGAAGTCCTGGCCAGCACTAGCTTCCAGTGGCTGGGAATGTAGGTCAACTGCCCCCCACACCTGCTACCCCCAGAATGCAGATTCCTGTTTAGGAAGGAGGACTATAGAGACTAGTGAATGGGAGACCTTTTAAGGGGAGATCCTCTATTCAATCAATTGTCGGATGGGACAGAAGACTACGGGTAGGTGATTTGGGAAGGGATGTGGTTTGCAAGGACTGAGTGTGTTTGTGTTTTTCTCTGTGTGTTTTTTAAAACTAAATGTTAAGCTGAACTCCTAAACTTGGGCCGCGTTCTCTATCCTGTGTGTTTTTTAAAAAACTAAATGATAAGCTGAACTCTCGGACTTGGGATGAATATTTTTCTGTGTGTTACTTAATGAACTGCTCTTTAAGGCCTAAAACCTGAGCCTACACTGATCCCAACCTGAAGCTAGTCTGCACTTTTTTTGGTTTCTAATCAGACTTTTCCACTGGTTAATCCTGTAGAGTGGCTGTTGTCAATATAGAGTTGGGAACTGCTTTTATTGTCCCTTTCTAAGCTTGGGATCAGTTTCAATATGTGGCTTCAACCACTCAGGAATCTCTGTTAGAACAAGACTGCAAGACCTGTTAGTCCTTGCTGGATTCCCCCACTGGGATTTAGCTCCCTTTGCTATGCCTTGTTTTGGCTTCAGCTGATAACTTATGAGTTGTAAATGATTATCTGAGGTAATTTAATATATAATTAAGTAATCACACTTACCTTCTCCTTGCACAGATGTTTAACTTCCTTGTGTGCTGATGCTTTGTCATGGGGCTCCTCACACTCAGAGATGGTATTGGAAACTAAGCTTACTTTCAAGAGGCTCTCTTGCAATATATCATATGTGCTCATAGCTGTAGTGAAATTCTGTTATTTGTGCTTGCAGGATCCTTTATTTTGTCCTCAATGGATATCAACTGCATTGGTCAAGGATGAAGAACAGCCCTCACAGGCCCCTTATTCTCAAGAGACGGAAACTGTCTCTCCCACATAGTGAAGCATTTAACACCCTGGTAAGAAATGAACCAAATGGACAGAGTGCTGGATCTTCTAAGCAGGAACAAGCAAGAACAGATGAGCCTGACACAAACAGAAAGGAACCTGGCATTCAGGAAGTCTCTGCAAGAATTAAGATAATTGACCACCCCACTATACCAAATGCACAGGTGGTGGCTGTTCCTACCAACGCAGACATCCGAAGCATCCTTGAGGTTCTGACAGCCAAAGGCAAAGAATCTGGTAGTAGTGGTCCTAACAAGTTTATTCTCATCAGTAGTGGGAGCAGCTCTTCCAGCATGAAGTCAAGCGCATTTCAGAATCTTTTCAAATCTGAAGATGAGCAAATTATTGCCATTAACAGGGCACAGAAAGAAGAAACATGCATTGGGCAAAGCTCTGGGACAATAGAAGAGTCAACCTTTTGGACCTCAGAGTTGCTGTCTATGGGAAGACAAGAGCAGGAAGAAAACAGTATGTAGATCTTTTCATTATGAAACATGAAAATTTTGCACTTGTGGACAATGGCAAGCACCTTTCCTAGGAGTATCTTTCAGAGCAGAAAACCCCAGTGGTTGAAACCTGAAGTTCTTCAATAGACCATTGCAAAACTCTGATACATGTGACAGGAAACAATTGCTAAACAGTAATTCTTAAACTGTGTGCCTTGGCACACTAGTGTGCGTCAAAAACTGTTAGTGGGCCACAGGAAATAGTTAAATGCTCATGTGAGCCCAAAGCACCCATACACAAAAGGAGCTACCCACTGTGTCTCTGTGTGAATCCACAGGTCTGGGTTTGCCTTCTTCTAACCAGGAGTCATGCCCAAATCAGCATAAGCGTACATGGAGAAACACGGGACAGTCTCCTCCAAGGGCTGGTAATTCTTACCCTTCCACATTCTAAGGACAAGCCTTTTGGGTGTAAGAGTGCATGTGCCTCCTGTTTTAATTTTTAAAAAAGTGTGTCTCAGCTAACAGAAGTTTGGGAAATACTGCTATAGCAACACAGTCGTTGGTCAAAGATGGCACTTCCTGCTTCTACAAGTTGGCATAAGTAGCACAGTGAGGTTTTGGTTTCCCTAAGGGGAGGTTGTTTAAGCTGGAGCCTGAACATAAGCATGTCTACTTGGACATAAGTCCCACTGATTTAAATAGGACTTAATTCCAAGTAAGTAGGCTACATGTAAATATGTAAACTACATATCTTCTGTAGTTTCTGGCTGTACACTTGTATATTGTGTGTGTGTGTAAATGTCAGTTATTAATTGCTTTAATATTCATTTGAGTTTTCTTTTTATGAAGATTCCATTATAAAAAAACATTCCTATGCAACCAGTACAATTTGTATTCCAATAGGAAGTGAAATTATATATTACTTACTTATTTTTTATCTGTTAGTTTCCCATTGTAACAGTGTTGATTTATGGGATCCTGATTTATTAGGTCCCAGTTAATCCCGATTCATATATCCACCAAAGTGAAACAAATCACAAATGGATCAGTTTAACAGTTTATTGATTACAAAACAATGATATATGGAGACAGAAAGATAGCTCACATCCCTTTCAGTTGACAAAACAGGCACCTTTGTTGCAGCTGATAATGTATATCTGAGTCCCCAAGATATATGAGATGTTTTCAAGGTGCTTTCCCAGGACTGACAAAAGTTCTCCAGGCTGGCAGCACTATTCCCCCTTGGAGCGAGACCAAATTGGATTGCTTTGTTCTCCAGCTTATGTAGCCCTCTCCCATATTCTCAAAGGTTCTCAAAGCATCCTAGCCTGGGAAAATGTCTTTCCATAGTGGGAGAGGCCGCAACGTTGCATCCTAGGAGGGAGAGCCTCCCAGCTCATGAGTGAGATAAGACACTACTCCCTATTTCAAATAGGTAAGGTAACCAGGCATATGTACGGTTGTTCACATATGGAGTTGCACTTGGTACCAATTAAAAGTATGTGGGAGGCCCCATCAGGAGCCTACCTTTTGGTTAGCTAAAATCTGCTCACTATGCTAGCCTACACAGGTCTCTGTGCATTTAACACACTCACTATACAGGAGCTCTGTGGGAGCTCACTAAAACTCCTTACCAGCAGTTCTGGTATCAAATCCACTACCATTCTGTGACTGTTGGAGTTGATGTAGATTTCCAGTGCTGGACTAACAGCATCTTAGCTGCTACCAGAAGGTTTAGAAAATTTAATGAACATTTAATTAAATGTAAGTGTTCCAAGGAAATCTAAATTCAAATTACTGAGGGTGCAGTCGAATGACTATATGAGGCAGAAAAAAAAATCTTACCACTCCCAGCATGCTGTGTTGTAGGAGTTTTTCTCTTGTCTAAAATTGCATAGGATTGTACCCTAAGTGCAATAAACACCTTGAAAAATAACTTGAAAAATAGCCTCACTTTTAAGATAGATAGGATTGAATGCGGTGACAACCCAACCACTAATAATTACCAACAATACAAATCTGCATGGTCAGCACATTTCCAGCATTTAAATGTGTTTAATATGAAAAACCTTGTTTAACCTCTCCAGCATCGTGTACCAGCAAAAAATCACTTTCTATTGTGTTTTTCTTAATGAAGAACATAACAATTGTCTAAACACAAAAAATGTGCTCCATCTGAACTACTAATTTCCATTTTCCTGGCCTATAGATACTTTTACATTCTGAAATTATTTTATAAAGTGTAGATAACATCTCTTTCATCTCAGACTTTTTCTCCATCAGTTCTTCTCTTGTCCAGGAAGCCATAATTTCTGCAACACAAAATATAAAGCAGAAGTATTTTGAAAAGCAAAGTTTAGGGATTTTTCAGCTACATATATATCTTTGAAGTCTAATAACTTTTCCTAAATATTCATTTATTCCAACAATCCCTCTTTTAAATTTTCCTTATGTTAGTTTTCTAATTCATGTATTTTCATAAGGATCTCAGTCCTGTTTCTCAGTCTTTGTGAAGGTTATTTATTTATGGTGTGTGCTTTTTATTCATTTAGTACCATGTAATATAACCATATAACTCTTGTAATTGGGTGGACTGAAATATAATTAGTAAACAATATATAAGATTAGATATTCCTATATAGCAACCTCATATATTGGCATTTGCCATGTCCCATGAATTTGCCCATGGTATGTCTTATACACATTTAAGTTGGGAAAGGGATGTCAATTCATGTATTATATATGGGTTTATTTCCACAATTTTTAAAGGAAAATTTCTGGCGTGAAATAAGAGTGGTCATTGTCTTCTGCCAGCAGTCCTATGGCTAAAGTAACTGCAGGGATAAAATATATTTTCTTAATTTTTGCAAGATAATTTACTATGTTTGTCTGGTTTTCCACCTTAGAATGCTTTTGTCTGAGATATGCCAAAGACTTTTCCAGCTTTAAGAGTATCCATTAAATCTAGGGGGGGTATGCTACCACTGGCTAATTATGTTAATTGTAAATGATATGATTTATGCTTCTTTTCTATGGATGCAATCCCATACTTAAACTATGCTGGTTGAGGGGCTGGAAACCCCACTATGCTGGCTCAACACCAGATACATCACCAGCGTCAGATACAACAGTGGCACACCTCAGATAAGCTGGTACTGGTATTGGTACATCAGTGCAGCTTCAGTACTGATGGAAATGCTCTATAGTAGAGATGTGAAGGCCCTAGAAAAATTAGGACAAAAAAAACTTTTTTTTTTCCCTGAGGACTGTTTTCCTCCGCCAAAAAAGGTGAACAGCTTTGAATTATGAAATATTTTCTAATAGAATTTAAGACAAAGTATTTATATATTGTTACCCAGCCTTTATTCCACCCAAAATTATTTCTAAAAACTATGTAATAAGAACACTTTTATAGAAAGACCAGATATATAAAATGTCTGGAAATAATGAAGCCATGGGGGAGAATGTTATTTAATCCTCTCTGTAAGATTCCAAGCATAGTTATTTCATTCCTTATTAAAATTATTGATTGAAAGTATATTTTACTGATAGACATTTATGCTCAGTTTCTCAGCATGTGAGTAGAGTCACCATTGTGCATCCTCAACAGCGTGCGTTTTATTTAGAGTCCTGTGTTTCTGATGCTGTAGGCATCATGTCGTCCTAATCTAGTCAGACAATAATTACAAATGCACTGTGTTTATTTTTAAAAGTTTTAAAATATCATGATAATTTTATGAGCAAATTAAGTTATACATAAAATAACTTTAGGAACAGAAAGGCTGCTTTATGTTCCTAAAGCAGCCCTCCCCAACTTGGTGCCCTCCAGATGTTTTGGACTACAGTGCCCAGCATTCCTGACCATTGTCCATGCTGCCTGAGGCTGATGGCAGTTGAAGTCCAAAACATCTGGAGGGCACAAGGTCTCTGACTCTCTCAGCATTTGGGGTATCAGGTTTTCCTAAGTGCCCAGAGTTGAACGCCAAAAGATCCCTCAGGTATGTGTTTGGTTTACATGTATGTGATATACATGCCCATGTAAATTAAAGCATACTTCGTAACATTATATTAAGTCTGCTAAATAAGTATAATCTGGAGAATAAGTTTAAACATATAATAGAGGCCATAAGCTTAGCCATAAGCCAAGGTCCATCCGAAGCCTCATGTTAAAAGGGATGCACTTTTGCTGTTGCCATGCAGAAAAGGACTTTTGACATACTCTGTATCCAGTCCAGGAACTGGCTTCAGCCCATGATCTAACAAAAGGTATACTTCAACCCCCAGCTAGTCTTTGGTCTATCTGCACCCCCACTTGTGTGTGTGTGTGTATGAATTGGCTCTGTCTTTAATACTGATTTGGTTGGATCCTGGGCCACTTGTGTGCCGCCTGCCCTGGTATTTCAGGGGCAAGGATCAATACTCCTGTTCTCTTTGAACTGGTCCCCATTGTTTCCTCTTCAGACCATTGCCACCAAGACAAATTCTCAGAGAAACTGCCTTCATACACCATGTCTTTTGATCCCCTTCTGCACTACAAATGTTTAGAAGAGGAAACAAGAAGTGTACAAAGCACTTAAGAACAACTGTGTTTACAAGTCCAACTCTGGATAGACTCCTCTTCCCTCCTTTCTAGTCACAGTGGTTGTGTCTCGGTGACCAGCCCGATCACACCCCTGCACCTCAACCTATAAACCCCTTCGCCTGTTCCTTGTTTTTTGATCCCAGTGTTAGAAAAAGTTCTTGCTTCTGGTCAAATGAGAGGCCAGGCAGGCGACAGTGGAGCCAACAAAGTTTTATTGATCGTTTTGCAAAACGGGTGCAGAGCAGTCTGGACCCAGAGTGTGGCACGCCCAACCCTTTTATAGCCACCCATAACGGCTCAGTATTTTTCCATCAGCTCTCTCTCTCTGCGCATGCTCTCGGCTTAAGCTGACTCATTGGTCATGTGGCATGCCTGCGTGACCCAGTCGCTAGCAACTTATGGCATCTTTTCTTTTTTATCTAACACTCCCCCCTTTAAGTCTTTACTCATGGCAATGCGTATCCCCCCAAGTGTTGGGATGATGAAATAGACGCAATGTACAATTAAAGTGCTCAGGGCTGTCCCATCCCAATGGGAAGGGCAACACCTTAGCTATGGAACGGCCAGCTGCACACACAAAACAATCGGATTTATTTAAGGATTTTGCGGTATACTTGACCTCAACGGTATACGGTGAGCCACATATTAGCCACATATTATCTACTTCGGTGCTTACTCTATGCCCGTATCGAGGTTTCTGAGGATGCTTTTTTACTTCAGGAATCTCTACTAGAGGGGGTGAACGGGGTGTGGCATCTTGGCGTTTTATTTTAAAGCTATCAAGCTTAAACTCTTGAGGTATTACCATCCATGTTAATGTGTGTGTGTTTTTAACTAGCATTATTAACATTACCCATAACACCTGCTTTATATTACAAGGGGTTTTTTTGGTCTCTGTTTTTAGACTGTAACAATTCAAACTTGAGCTTTTTCCAGATGTTGAGACTTGTATATTACAGGTGATTGTGGCTCCTGGTTGATCTCTTCACCTGTGTTCCTGACAGCTTCCGGGTGGGTGTCAGGAAGCAGAGGGCTGTTGTCTCTGCCCGTGTCCCCCTGTTCTTTCCGGGCAACAGGAGGAGGCAGGGGTCTCCAGAAAGGTTTTATTTGACTACAGTGAGTCCACTTACTTGATTTTACAAGTTTTATACATGAGTGACTAGTAGGTCCCACTAAGTAAGGCCCTTCCCACCCTTCTTTAGAGCTTCTTTCTTCCACTTTTTCAGCAGCACCTCATCCCCTGGTTGGAATTGGTGGATTGATGCATCGAACGGTAGCCTCTGGAACGGCACAGAGTAAGCTCGTAGCTGCGAGAGAACAGACTGCAGAGTAGTTAATTGCCCTCTCAACATCTGATCAATTTCCATTTAACTTCTTCCCTTCTCCCACAATGCACCCAGGGGGGGGAAACCCAAACATTAATTTAAAGAGAGAAAGTTTATCCCCTTCCTGGGCATTCTTGAACTTTTGTCAGAGCGACAGGCAAGGCCTCAACCCACGTGAGCTTAACCCCTCTCTGGAGCTTAGTTAAAGTTTCCTTGAGGCTACGGTTGGCCCTTTTAACTTGGCCACTCGCCTGGGGTCTCCAGGGGCAATGAGATGCCAATCTATCCCCAGAGCTTGGGCCAACCCTTGGGTAACGGTGGAAGTAAAGTGCGAACCTTGGTCTGACTCAATAGTTTCGGGCAAAGAAAATTGTGGTATTACCTTTTGCAATAATTTGGAGACTACAGTTTTTGCCTGGCAATTTTTACATGGGAATGCCTCTATCCATCCTGTCATTTGACACACAATGACGAGCAGATGTCTGTAACCCCTGCAAGGTGGCATTTCAGCAAAATCAGTCTGGACCCTTTGGAAGGGATAATATGCCTAAGGTCCTCCCCCCCCCCCCTTTGGGAGGAGGAGGCGATCTTGCAGGATTAGTTTTCTGGCAGATTTCACAAGTTGATGCTAGCCGATGGGCACGGACTGTCAAACTTGGGGAAACAAACAGTCTTTCAGAGTACTCAATTATGGCTGAGGCTCTTGGATGTCCGAGGGAGTGATGCACTTGCCTTAAGACGGCCTTCTGCAGGGTCTGTGGTAGGAGTAACTTTTCATCTGTCATCTGGATCTATCCATCGGCCTGAGGATGTACTCCATGTTCTCACGCCATCTGCAGCTCAGAGGAGGAATATGTGGGTGGGTCCTCCTGCTCCGGTAGGACTAGGAACACCCCTTGAGCTCCCTCTTGGGCTGCTCTCTTCGCCGCCTCATCTGCTTTTTGATTACCTTTCCTCCATTTGTCCTCTTTCTCTTTTCTTTGGACTCGGACGTGGATGACGGCTACTTGTAGGGGCAGTTGAAATGCATCAAGGAGATTTACTATTAGGCCCCCGTTGGCCACCAAGGACCCGTTAGCCGTGAGGAAACCTCTTTCCTTTTACAACTGCCCATGGGCGTGTACGATGGCAAAGGCGTTTTTGCTATCAGTGTAGATATTAACTCCCTTCCCTTTTCCAGCTTGAAGCGCTTTTGTTAGGGCCACCAATTCGGTGGATTGGGCGGAGAAATGTGGCGGTAGCTGTTCTTTATGTATGCTCTTGTCTTGAGTGACGACTGCCGCCCCTGTGTACCGTTTTCCGTTTAGCATGTAACTGGACCCGTCAACAAATAAATCCTTAGCTCCTTCGATTGGCTCGTTCATGATCGGGTGGTCCGGGCTTATCTGGGCCCTGGAGTATTGGTAGTAGTGCAGCGATGTTAAAGCTGGAACAAGCTTTAAAAGTGAGGTTCTCATTCAGGAGCAGGCTTATCTAGTATCTGGAGTGCCTGGCAGGGTTGAGGAATTTGCTTCCTCCTCCGGATCCCAGGATTTGCGGCACACCGTGGGGGACCCATATTTCAGTGGGTCCTCTCATCGTCATGGCTGTGGCAGTCACAGCTCCAAGGCAGCTTGGCCAACCCCCCGCTACAACGTCTAGGACCCTGGAACAGCATCCCACGGCCTCTAGGCCGGTGTACATAGGGCCTAAAGGGTCGGTTGGGGTTCGCTATAGCCAGAGTGGGTGGAGTTACAAGGGCAGCTTTGAGACTGAGAAAAGCCATATCTATTTCATTTGTCCATTTCCAGTGGACGATATTTTCCTTTGACAAAGCTCCATACAGGGGCTTCACCTTCTCTTTATAATCAGGTATCTACATTTTATAAAACCCGGTGAGCCCAAGGAGGGCTTGCAACTCTCGAGGGTCTTTAGGCCTCGGTGTCTTCTGTATGATGTCCAACCAAGCAGAGCTCAGGTCTCTGGTTCCCTTTCGAATCAGGTAGCCCAAGAAAGTGACATGGGTCTGGCAAATCCAAGCCTTTTCCTTTTATGGCCACCATCGCCCCCCTCTTCTCTTTTTGCTTTGGGCAGTCTTTTTACTAATGTCCCTTCTCTTTATAGTAAGCACATTCATCACTTTTTAAACACGGCTTTCTCCGAGTTTCAAAATCTTTCTTTAAACCTTTGTCCGCTTAATCAGGGACTTGCCCTGTGACTGCCATTGCAATCAAAGCTGCATTCTGTTTGACCTTCTTATCTACTTCCTTCTTCTCTACTTTCTCACGATTCATAAACACCTTATAAGCAATCTCCATCAACTGAGGCAGAGGCATCGCTGCTGCCCCATCAGTCTTTTGCAACTTTCTCTTAATGTCTGTTGCTGCTTGAGCAATAAACATCATGTTAACTATCCTTAAATACTTTTGAGCGTCAGGGTTAATATCACTATACTGATGGAATGCATCAAACAACCTCTGAAGATATGCACTAGGGTCTTCAGTCAGTCCTTGCTGGACTTTATATAATTTGCTTCTTTTTTTCTGCCTTTTCTGCTTCACAGTATTGAAATCTAACAGCATGACTGAAAAACATTTTTTTCATCGTAGGGCATGGTGGAGCAGATCTAGCAATCATACTGTTCCTCCGGCTGCATAGTTAGGGCCCATCAAGATCAAGGGAAGGGCATTTTTATATATGCAAAAAGTTTCAAGGCACCATTTTTGCATCGGCAACTCCACACTTCATGAATTTTGACAGAGTGTTACGCTTGCCTCTGAGCATATAGAGTGTCTAGACAGTTCAGATTTTGAGAAAGAGCTGGAATACGTGGGGCAGGAACTTTTTCAGGCTTTAGAAGCACAGCTGGGCTTAGAGGCGCCGCAGGAGAAGGGGGGGGGATTTTTCTTTCTCACTTTTTAAGAGAATTTATTGCCCCCCTTTTTTAAATGGAAACTAACTTTTGTAGTTTCTCTTTGAACTTTTTGAAGGCTGTTTCCTTTGTAGTCTGTGAATCTCTAGCAATTTGCATCTGTATGCTTCATTAGGGTAAACAAAATTAAAGCCTTGGAAATACAGCTTTTTATCTGAGTGTTGAAGTTACAAATTAAACTGTGCACTGATCTGATCACAAACACACAATCTACAACAACGGGAGTTTAAGGCTATGACAAGCCTTACAGTACTGTTTCTGGCAAGTCTTTAACAGTCTAAAGTTTTAATCTATGTGCAGAGTGCCTCTTAAAAGTTTAAACAATAATGGATCCAAACAAAAAGGCTTTGGGCAATAAAAACGGGATGCTTTTGGTAAAGGCTTTCTGTCTCTTCATTAGTTCAAAAGGGGAAGGTGTAACCTTACACCTCTTTTAGATTTTTCGACAGATAAGAGCAAGGACTGCTCAGCTTTCTAGCTGTGATGCTTTAACTTGAGCAATTCTTTTGCAAATCTTACTGTTTCTATTAGGTCCTTACAGACATCTTCTAGCAGGGCCAGGCAACCCCCCCCCCCCTTTAGCTCTGCTCTCAGTAGACTGGCAGAGATAAGCTCACCCAGACCCAGACATTGCTGTCTTTGTTCTTTTAATTTTGCCACAGTCTTTAAGACTTCCAACAAATCTCTTTCTTTAGAGTTTACAACTTTTTTTTTTTTTTAGCTGTTCTCCATGGTTATCAACAATCACTTTATTATATATCTTGGACACAACATTTTTTCAGCTTCCCCCAGTTGGCCAGCCAACATGAAATGTCACCCACTCCCCATTACAAAACTTTATGAGCTCGTCTTTTGTCATCTTGACACCATAATCTAACTTAAACTTATTTCAATTGCGCAAACAACATCCCAAGGGTGTCTGAGACTTTTCTTCAGGCCTAGAGTGGGACCCGCCCATGACAGCAGTGGTTTTAGCTAACAATTAGTACGCTTTGCCCTCCTCTGGCCCAGCCTGTCGCTGGGGTAGGGAAATGCAGATCGGGGCTCCTCACTCGCTTCGCCCTGAGGCGTCTCACACAAATCTTGACACACACACACTACTGTCCCGCGAATTCCCCGAATGTAAGTTGTCACTTACCCTGAAGTTTTAGTACTCCACCCGCAGCTGCGTCCAGCTGCCTCATGGATCCACTGTCGGTACCTTAAAAGAGTGCTCTCGGTCTCCCTTACAATGGCGTTGGTCCCCGAGCGTCTCCCCGCCGCCAGGGAGGGGAAGGCAGTATAAGTTAACCGCCTGTGGCCACTTCCCCACCGCAGCCCCTCGGCTTGATGCACGAGAACATGCCGCAGAAGGCACAATCCAAGTCACGGCACCAAATTGTTAGAAAAAGATCTTGCTTCTGGTCAAATGAGAGGCCAGGCAGGCGACAGTGGAGCCAACAAAGTTTTATTGACCCAGAGCGTGGCACGCCCAACCCTTTTATAGCCACCCATAACGGCTCAGTATTTTTCCATCAGCTCTCTCTCTCTCTGCGCATGCTCTTGGCTTAAGCTGACTCATTGGTCAAGTGGCATGCCTGCGTGACCGAGTCGCTAGCTACTTATGGCGTCTTTTCTTTTTTATCTAACACCAGCACTCAACCCTGACCTCTTCCTTTCTCTTTCCTCAGAGTGTTAGAGACTCACAATTTACTTAATCTCCTCCTTCTACTCTCTAATCCCAGCAAACCCTTCCCACAGCAAACTTATACAAATAGCACATGTCTGTGGCCTAGTTTAATCTCTGGAGCAAACCTCCATGAGAACTCAACTAATTTCTCCAATACATCAGTTCTAATTATAGGCTTGAAGGTTCATTATTCTTGTGTTTTTAATTTGAATTGCTCTACCAAGTTAATTTTCCCAAATCACGCAGTGAATTTTAAACTTTTGTCTGTAATCAATAAATGTACCAAGTGGCTTTCTCTTAAGCTTGTGTGTGTATCGGGATCATTTTGAGTGCTCTCCCTCGCTATAGACATCCTATGACCAAAGTCAGAAGGTCCTTTCTGGAACAAATGTGGGTTTCCTGAAACGTGTGCAAGTTTGTACACGTGTTTAGGTGAGCACATTCGGTCACAAGGTTGGAAGTTATTCTGAAAGAGTGCTTTGGGGTGGGTGATTCTCAGAAAAAGTATGTATATATGTGTGTGTGCGTGCATGTGTGTGTGTGTTCAGATGTTAATTCTGGGAGAGGGAGACTTCAGGCAAAATGTCAGGCAGCACCGGGGTGGGCTGGCTAGCAGAGAGAGAAAGAGATTGCCGGAGGGGAAGGGGGAGTAGTTGAGCTGGCTGCCAGAAGGAGAAAGGGGTGTGTGGCAGAAGCAAATGAGTGGATTGAGATTTCAACGAAGAGGAATTGATCTGGGGGCTGATTTTTCTATTAATTTGTGGAAATAAATTTGTGGAAATTTTAGAGGCATTTATTTAGCAGTGATTTGGCCTTCTGTGAAATGGGTGTTTTGTTGTGCTATGTGGGGTCAACTATGTGATATGGTATTTGCAGCTCTGACCCCACTTTTGCCTTGCACTCAGTTTCTCGGGCAAGTTACTTCTCTCTGCCTCACCAGCTTACCTTCTGTGAAAGTATTTTGTTGTGCTATGAATGTTGATTTAGGTTTAAGTTCCATGCAAGAAAAGAAAGGTACTCAGCATCTGGGTCACTAGTGGTACTCCTTTGAAGATATGAACTGTCTGGGCTAGCTTCTTGCAACTAATATCAGCTCTTTCATATATTATTATGTGTTTAATGGTTGGTCCTGTTGATGTTTGTGAAAGGTTTGTGCTGTCCCAAGCCTTGGGATAAGGCAGTTTGGAAACCTTAATTAATTAACATAAAGCTTGGTGTTTTTATAATGACTCAGTTATGATTTGTCAACTCTTTTTACCAGCCCTGCTCTCATGCTTTTAATAAGTGCTTTTCTGACATTCCTAAATAAAGCAGAAGGTTTCCTAGCATGCAAATAAGTAGTAGGACAAGTTTCACCTGCTACATTTCTGTGTATCAGGCTGTTCTTCAAGACATAGGGCCAGTAAAACGTTGGCAACCCTAGCTGTAGTAGGGCTGAGTTGCTTGATAGTATATGAAGCAGTGTTTTGCAATGCTTCTATGTAATTCTATATTTCAAATGATGCTGTCAAAACTATTGTGGGCCTCCATGTCTCCAAGATACTTGATCTATGAACTCTGTTTGCTTAAAGAACAGGCTTGAAGCCTCCCCTTGGGGATCTAGATTTGCAGAATGAGGACTGTGAGTTTGTACTCATCTAGGCAGTGGGGAGACACCAAGCTGTGGCCTGGACAACAGTCTAACTAATATCCAGTGGTTGGGCAAGATGAGCTCCAATGGACTGAGCCCCTGCAGTGTGAAAAAAGGAACAGAGAAGGAGAACCAGACCCCTAAGCTGAAAACAATTAAGGTAAGCAATATGCATGGCCAAACCAAGCCAAAGAGCAGCTAAGGCATGTATGTGCACAGGGGTGCACATTAAGTTCACAGGGGTGCACATTAAAACACTGGACATTAAGTTCACCAGAGACATGGTGACTGGCCCAGGGTTACCCACTTTGCTTCTTGGCCAAACAGGAATTTAAACCTGATTCAAGCCCAGCTCTCAGTTATTATACCACATTGCCTCTGTGGTTTCACAACCACATTCAACAAACCTGTTTTTTTTCTAACTAACATAATCCTCAACATCTCTGCTAAATAAATGCTTTAAATATTTGACTACGCCTACTCAGAGGTTCTCTTTTTAGTTTACTATGATCCAGAAGCCTTTCATGTAACGTTCTACAGGTCCTACACCCTTCATATTGCCTTCTCTTCTTTTCTACTTGCCAGTTTGAGGAAGGCTCTGCACCATCATCCTCTACTACCTCATGGCAGGAGTCCTTCTCTGAACGTCCCCCCTACTCCTATATGGCTATGATCCAGTTTGCTATCAACAGCACTGAGAAGAAGCGCATGATGCTGAAAGACATCTACACCTGGATTGAGAATCATTTCCCTTATTTCAAACATGTAGCCAAGCCAGGCTGGAAGGTAAATAGTCCTTTGGCCCAGAAAGCTTGCATGAAGAAAATCAAGGAGTGAAAGTTTGTTATGCAAATAGTTACCTGTTTCCTCCTTTCAGAGGCTTTCACCTTTCACAGGGTGTTTCAAAATAATTGACCCAATTTCAAAGCAGTATATTTCACGATGGCAACATGTTACAATTACACCAGAAGTTACAAACGAGTTATCGAATTTTATTAACCATTTTATAAATGCTCTATGTGCCCTCCACCTGCTGTACAGACAGTATCGAGACGATAGTTGAATTTGTCCCAAACGCCTCTCAAAGTGTCTTCTTCCACTGAAGTCACAGCTGCCATGATTCTGTTTTTGAGGTCATCCAGATTAGTCACTAATGGTGGCACAAAAACACGTTCTTTGACGTATCCCCACAAGAAAAAGTTGCAGGGTGTAATGTCTGGAGATCTTGGGGGCCGTTGAAATGCACGCTGCACCACAGTTGTGGATTCAGTCTTGCTGATTTGCAGAACGCAAAACACCTTGTGTTGTGGGGTCACCATCTTGTGAATGACTGAGGCTAGGGGCTGTTTGTGCGCTGAGAGAAGCATCCAGAGGTAATCGTTTGAAACTCTATGCCCCACCCTTTCAAGTGGTAAGTTTCATTCATGGGCGGTTCATGGTTGCAGAGATATAGCGATTTCAAATCGGGTCCATCTTTTTGAAACACCCTGTATTGTCAGGACCGTGTACCTGCACTAAAAAAATTAAAATTGTGAAAAATTTAATTCTGCAAATTGGGCATTGACTGTGCAAATTGGGCATATTTATATAATTTATCCGATTTTGCACAGTTCCACTTCTATTATTTTGAATAATTCCTCTGGCTGTGTTTTCATGAAGAGAGGTAGTGAGCTTTGCACTCCTGATTCCTCTGATTTCTAAGATGTCAGAATGCATTGCCCACACATTTGAAGCGATCCTTACAGCCACAAGTGCTAGAAACCTCTGAGTGTTTTTTTGTTCGTTTATGTTTAAGAAAGTTGAGATTCTCAGGAAGTTATGTTCTACAGCTGATTTCTGTGCTTTCTCCCTAATGCAGCAAAATTGCATCATGTGCATATTTCTGCATTTTGTTAATGAAACTAGTATGAAAAATAGATTGTTATAAACAAGCTGTTCTCTTCTTTGGTCACTGCACTGTTTATCTTTGCAAGAGTAGAACATCCTTGATAAGCCTGGTGTCTTCAGTATGCATGTGTGAGTTCACCCTCATGGACTCTTGCTGCACTGTGAGTTTACTATGTTCCCCACCACAAATTCCTGAAGGCGACAGTATGTATACAGTTGCGATTTATGTAAAGCTGTCTTAGATTATTGCAAGAGTAACCCCATGCACTTGAACTTGAGCACACTCCGGGAGAGAGCGGAGGACAGGAAGGCCTGGCGTGCTATGGTCCATGGGGTCATGAAGACTCGGACACGACTTAACGACTGAACAACAACAACAACTCCATGCAATTTTCAGATGCCAAAGGCACACATGCAATGTGCATCATTTAGCATTCAAGGATCCCAGTAGGATGTGTGAGCTGACTCCATTGAAGAGCATTGAATTCAAGGTGACAGAACTTTGCTATAGATGGTACTTCTGATGTTTCATTCACATATGCAAATTGTCCATTGATGAACATGTGTGAACTGGCCCTGCCAGATAGGACAGTGTCAACTACACTGACAAAATAAAAATGTTTGATAAATATTAAATAAGAAATGATTGACAAAATGGTTGGGACTACCCAACAACTCCTCCATCTCAACATACTCCAACTACTTCAGAGTGTTTGGAATGATAGGAATGAATATTATCACTTCCTGTTATCACATGTTATCACTTCCTGATAGCGGTCAAGTGACTGTTTGCATGTGTGAATAAGCCATCAGACAACAATCACAATTGAAAGAACTCTCCTGCCACTAGATGTCACTTCAAATGCAATAATTTTCAATGGACTGAGGTGTGTGATTCAGCTCCCCATCAGTGTTGTTGAATTAAGTGCATGCATGTTTGAATGCGGCTTTAAATGTTAAGAAATGGAGGGTTAGCTTACACAAATAATAGATGAAATGGTGTCACTTCAGACTGCAGGTGAGTGAATTGCATGATTGAAGGCTCATCCATGTTATTTCTTTATTTCTTTGTTGTGTTTATTTTTAAAGACATACAAGTAGAAAAGAGTATGTCAGGAAGAAGGATCCTAGATAAACCTTTTTGTATGTGCAGAGAATTTTTTCCTTGTGTGGATAAGTTCAACTGTGAAATAAAATACTTTAAAATGTTACTGCCTCCATCTGCTGATTATATGAACTAGACCATAAAAGACTGTAAGCCAAGGTCTTTGTGAGTTTCTAGGTTTTCACATGAAGTGTTATGTAAATGTTTACCAGTGTTATGTAAATGAAAACAGTTTCTCCTTTCTCATCCAGAACTCCATACGGCACAATCTTTCCCTTCATGACATGTTTGTTCGGGAGACATCTGCCAATGGCAAAATCTCCTTCTGGACTATTCACCCTGAAGCCAACCGTTATCTGACGCTGGACCAAGTGTTCAAAGTGAGTGCCTTCTGTGCAGGAAATGAGGTTGCCTCCCCAGTTCCTGATCTCTCGAACATGTGGTTGTTTCCAGTCTAAGGAGGGAGGTGAAGACATGCTGGTTTGGAGCTGGTCTTTTGTAGAACTAAGGATAGAACTTATGATTGTGAGAGCATTAATTAAACTTGCAGAAAGCAATTATTGTGGTTATGGAGAAGAGTTTGCATTGCTGCAGGATAGAATATAATGTGCCTTGCTAGATTATCTGTATATAGAGAAGGAGAAAGATGCTCATTCTTCTGGACCTCTCATCAGCTATTGACATAATTAACCATCAAATGTTCTGGACCTCCCAAGATGGATGGGAGTGGGAGGCAGTGGTTCTGCTCCTTTCTTATGGGTCATTGCCATTGGGTATCATGGCAGACTGCTTCTCTGTCCTCTAGGCTTTGTCCTGTGGGGTACTACAAGGTTCTTTCTTGGCTCTAGTGTCTTTAACTTATATCTGTAGCCTTTGGGAGAGATGAGTGAGCAATTTGGAGCAATATTTCAATGATACCCAGCTCTATTTTTCATTCTCAACAAATCCAGGAACAGCGGTTCAGTCCCTGAAGAAATGCCCAAATGCAGTTATGGGCTGGATGAGGGTTGGCAAGATGAAGCGTAATCCATACAGAATAGAGGTTATAATGATGGGTGAACCTGAGTTTGGAAGGTTGTTTGTTCTATTTGTTGTGGATTTATTTATATTTATTTATTTATTTATTATATTTCTATACCACCCAATATCCAAAGCTCTCTGGCTGGTTCGCAATTAAAACCCTAATTATTCTAATACACATAATAGAAAATATAAAATCTTTAGAAGTTTTTAAACAAAATAAAACTAGAGTAAAAACCATCAACAGTTGATCTAAAAACACAATAATGCATTTAAAAACAACTAGGAGTAAAAAGCCTGGGAAAATAACAAGGTCTTCACCTGGCGCTGAAAAGATTACAATGTAGGCACCAGGCAATGTAGGCACCAGGTTATAGAACATCTGGGGAAGATGTTCTATAACTAGGGTACCACCACTGAAAAGGCTCTTTCCTTAGTAGCCACTTGCCTGACCAAGGGGGTTGGTCTTATAGGCCACTTCCAACCCTACTATTCTATGATTCTATGTCCTCCGAAGATGATCTTAGGGTCCAGGCAGATATATAAGGGAGGAGATGATCCTTCAGGGAACCTGGCCCCAAGCTGTTATGTCTTTAAAAGTTAATACCAGCACTTTGAATTGGGCCCAGAAACAGACTGGAAGCCAGTAGATGGATTACTCTCCCCCACAAAGGGTAAGGCATATAGCCTGTTTTGCTTCTAAATTCTCAGGTCATGGTAGTGGTGCCTTTTATGAGCTTCAGCTCTGACAAGGATTTGGCCTCAGTCATCCACATTTTGATAACTTCAGTTGTAATTTTGTACTCACTTACCTAGGAGCAAGCCACATTGAACTCAGTAGGACTTGTGTCTGAGTAGACATGTATAGGGTTGCACTATTTCATGTATTACTGCAGTGTGCTTTATATGGGGTTGCCTTTTGAAGATAGTTCATAAACTGTAGTTTATGCTAATCAGATGGGCCACAGGGATCACATTCCTATTTTGGGTTGACCGTAGTGGCTGCCTTTATGTTTCTGGGCCCAATTCAAATTGCTATGTCTGGGACCTGCATAACCTTGGCAGCACCTCCTTCCTCACTGGTCCCTCAGATCTGCAGTGAGTTGGTGCTCTCTCATTACTTTTACAAAGGGAGGTCATGGAGCGATATCTTCTTTATATTGGAGCTCATGCTTTGGAATATACTCTCATTGGAACCACACTTATCTACCTCTCTAGTGTTTCAAAAGCTAGTTGAACCCTGACTCTTGAGGAAAGCATTTGATGCTGCCTGAAAGCAATTGTACTTATTTATTTCCCCCCCTCCTGTTATTTTTGACATTTGTGTATCTATAGCTGTGTATTTAATGACAGTAAAGTATTTTAAGACTACTTCATTTCTTATGTATGATGTTTTATTATTTCTCCAGAGACTCAGGAGTGCATCCCTTCACCTTGTGTAGCACCGCCCTCTGGAGCATGTAGGCAGGGCCAACTGTTGTTTCTTCATTGGGAGGAGCCGCTCTGTCCTCCCAGACTGGCACTACCTAGTGAGCAATGAGATTGGATGAGCTGGTAGTCTTAAGAGCCCAGTTTTCGTTGCTTTCTTCAGAGTAGTTCTCTTTATTTTATTTTTTTTCACTCATTCTGCCTCCTCCAATGCTGTCTAGATTTTTGTTTCATTTTGAGGAGGATTTTTTTTTCACTTAGAAAAAAAAACCCTAGGAAGGGGTAGAGAACTGCTATCCCATCCCTCCCCCATGGGTTGGTCGGCCAGCTGCAGCCACTGCTATGTGAGCAGTGCAGCTGCCACTTCTTTATCCGCACCTTCTAATTAGGTGCAGAAATTAGCAGCAACTGGCAGGAACAGGCTCCTCCGTGCTTCATTGTGTCCAGAATCCCCCCCCCCCCCCGATTGCCACTGCCAACAAACCTAGCATTGCAGCGAGGCACACAGAGGCCCATATGGCTTCTGAGGCCTTGGAGGAAGGCCATTGAGAAGGTAAAGGGCACCACAACAGCACCATATTCAACAGCAGATACAGTGCCATATTCAGACCGGCACCAGGGAAAGGAGGTGAATCTTGCCCCAACACATACACACCTTCTAGACTTGTCGGGTGAAATGGGACACTTTGCAGCCTGGGTCCAAAGCTTGGTGACTTGTCAGGTGTCAAGGGCAATTCCAGAACCAGGAAGGATTGAATCACATGGCATCCCCAGGATTTCCCCTTCATCCCTAAAAGAAAAAAGGGGGAAAGGAAGAAAGTCTATAGGTCTAGAGGCAGATCCTGCTACCCCCTGCCCTCAGGTGGGGGTGGGGGGAGGAGGAAGAAAGCCAAATTGGTTCCAGAGGGTCCTGATTCACACTAGAATCCCAGTGAAAAAGTGGAGGGGGATCTTTCTGAGGGCAAGACTGAAGCCCCCACTGTCCAGGGTAGACCTTTCTCTCCAGAACTATTTCCAGCCCTTTTGGCAAATATATCCTGCAGACTCCAACTTTCTGGGAAGGCCCCCCAAACACCCAGAGACTGCTGACAGTTTATCCAGGATAACCAGGGGATTAGATATGGGAAAAATCAGCTTTTCCTCAGAAGCCCACTAAGCCCCTGTCAGTCCCCTTCCCAGAATCCTTTGAAGAGGCATGGAAATCAGAATAGGTTAACCTCTCCAAACCAAACCATTATTTTGAAAAATTATTTGGAATGATAACAAAACAAGAGTGGGGTTGGGAACTACAAACAGCAACACCAATAGCAGGAACATAATAAAAAAATCAATTTGAAATAACTATTCACAACACCATTGGTTAAAAAGGGGGATCTGGCACTTTTGTTTCAAGTATATATGTTAATATAAGCAGACCATAAGCATCCAGACAAAATTGATGACTGTACGATACATGTTCAAATGCCTCAAGAGCAGTAAGATCTTCAGAACACTGAATTAGAGATGGTGGGTGGAGAATAAGTTCCTTTGCAACTGTTAGGGCTTTCTGTCCACTTCTGCTGTCTGTCTGTTAACCCCACATCACAAGAATATAATTTAAAAGTGAATGAACATCTGCAATTATCACAGATTTTTCAAGAACAAAATGTATGCGGGCAGTAACTTCCAACCAGAAAGAAGCCATCACAGGACATGCCCACATCATATGCTTTAGCGACACATTGTGCACATTACAATGCCAGCATCTAGCAGAGCTAGCCAGCTTTTTCTTAACCAGCCTCTGTGGTTAAGAAAACATTTTTTTTTAAATCAGCCTCAGTTTTAAATCTACAGAAATAGTACATAGTTGCTAAGGCAATTTTCCATTGATTAGGCTGTATAGAGCATTCCAATTAGCTATTCCATTCCTCTCTAATATACTGAACATCCACTTTATTACATTCCAAAGACTTTTATAAACAACTGTTGTAGGCTTAGCTGTCTGTAAGGATCCACTTAATTCCTCCAACAGTGTAGGAGGTGCTGAGGCACTCACAGCTGATTCCCCTATATATGTCGCAGTATTGAAAATGGTAAACACTCATTGTACAATCCTATTAACTGATCTAAAGTATAAATTTCACTATCAACCCAGTTCCTCCACCAAAAAAGTCTGTTTCTCCATTTTCGAATCAGGATTCCCCCGTTAAGTTAATTTAACATGAGAATAAGGGTCAAACTGCAGCTGACAAGACCTTATGTGCCATGTCTCTCTAGCTGCAGAAATCCGTTCCTTTCTTTTTAATGCACCTAGATCCTAGTGCCTTCCTGCCAAAAAGAGGTACTTTGACTCCAAAACAACTCATGGAGGGGTGGTAAATGAAAAAGATATCTTCCAATCATTGGGATAATAGATAAGCCTTTTGATATAAACTAAGATCTGGAAAATTAAATCCTCTCTCCCTAATTGGCAATTGCATCCTCTTAAGTGAAAACCAGGGATGCACCCTTGGCTAAAATATAAATTTCTAAATTCTGCATAGAGTGTTTGCAAATGAAGGAATACTATACAATATATAAATTATCTGTGGTAAGATATTCATCTTAAGTGTGTTAACCTTACCCAAAGTACTGAAATAAAGTGATTCCCATCTATCCAAATCGAAAGACATTTCTGCCAGCCATACACTTAAATCCAGTTTAATAACTTCAGAAATATCCTAGGTACCTGTATTCCAATATTTGTTATAACTTCTGGACACCAGCGAATTGCCATTTAGAAACTATATTGGCTAACTTAATACTACCTACTGGCATTTATTCAGAAGTTGAGCAATTGATAGTAGAAACTGAAAGTATAACAAGCGTATCATTTAAACTTATTAATTTTGGCATAGAAGAGTCTAACCTACTAATAAATAAGAATAAGTCATCTGCGTATAAAGCTGTTTTATATTTATATTCCACCTGCTCATGCACAAAACCATAAATTTATTTGCTCTGCACATGCCAAGTCTCCTAATAAATGGGGGAAGGGGGGAAAAGAAAAATGTCCAAAAACAGCCTCAAAATGGGAGTCTCAGTTCCAACCAGTAAGAAAGGGCGGGAGGCAGTTCTATAATAATGCGAGGAAAAAGCCTTAAGACTTGAAAAAAATTTAGCCTTCCTCTGCTGGCCTAGAAACTGAGTTCATGCCAAGTAGATAATCCTCAGCAGCTCCAGGTGTTTGAAAAAAGTTGAGACTGGATTGAGCTTTTGAGAATGCCATCTACCCACCACTTTCTTCGTATAATCTGGGGAATTATAAGAGTTCCAATAATCTGGGGAATTATAAGAGTTCCAATAAGAGTTCCTTTTGATCTCGGACTTCAGGAGGCTTCAAATCCAAATGAAATTGCTCCCCAGAACCATCGGGGAAAGTCTCCAATCACTGTTCCACCTTCTCCTTTCCCATAGCTAGCAAAAAAGGAAAGAAACATCTTACCCGCTGCTTGAGTGACCCCTGCTCAGTTCCAGATCAGAGGCATATAATGTACTTCTCCCAGATGTGACTTTTTACCACATGTGATCAGGGTGAGGGGGATAGTTTCCAAAGGGTATGCCCTGGAATTAGTGACTCAATCCAGGGACAAGTTCATAGCCTCTCCAACAAAACACTGATTTTTTAAAACAGGAAATAGATCATCAGGGCCATAGATCCTGTCCTAGAGGTGGACATCCATTCTGGGGTTTATTCCATTTTTTTCTTAGTATCAAAGAAACGTTTTGGACCTGAAATGGCTCAACAAGCAAATGTCCAAGAAGCATTTCAAGATGGTGACCTTCAAGTCGATCATGGAGGCCATTTCTTTAGGCGTTTCTGATGTCCATAGATCTTTCAAAGCTGTATTTATACATCCCCATCAGGGAAACACACTGTCACTACTTGAGGTTTTGCTACAACAGCAAGCATTTTCAGTACCGTGCTCAACCTTTCAGTTCGACTTCAGCCTCTTGAGTATTCACCAAAGTTTTGGTGGTACTCGTCACACATCTCAGAATGTAGGGGGTACAACTTCATCCCTACCTGAATGACATTCTCATTCAGTCACCATCACAATACTTTCAAACCACAATAGATTGTCTCCAGGCACACTGTTTTGTTGTGAACAAGGAGAAGATAATCTCATTCCTACACAACAGCTTACTCATCTAGGTGCAATGCTGGATATGGTGGCTTACAGGATATTTCTCATGAAGGAGTGCCGATCCAAGCTCCAGCTTCTCTTACCCACGATTCTAGCAACAAAATGGGGATATCATGAAGTTAGCCCAACACCTAGGTACCTGGTGCTTTGGTCACACCTCCACACAACGCCACTCCAACACAGGTTACTTCTCTTTCAGGACCAGACAATGAATCAGTCCCACCTCTCAGTGTCTATTCTTCCCACCCAGCTAAAGGAGGAGCTGCTATGGTGGACAGATCCCAAGCAGCTGGGAGCGGGACACTCTTACAGCGCCCTCCAGGAAGTTTGTGACCATGGATGCCAGCCTGTTTGGGTGGGGAGCCCATTTGGGGGTCAGATTCACTCAGGGGACCTGGACAAACTCAGAGAAATATCATAGCATAAACTGGCTAGAACCAAGGGGTTTGTTTCTGGGGCTTAAAACCTTCCAACTTCTCCTGGAAGGCTACCATGGTCAGAATGGACAACACGATGGCCAAGGCATATGTTAACAAACAGGGGGTACCAGATCCTCTTCCCTGAACAAGGACAAACCTGACAGCAGATTGATTGAGCTGAAAGGTTCTCAGGGAGTGTGACTGGGCACTTAATCCTCAAATCTTTCAAGAACTGACTATACGGTTTGACTGGCCAGTGATGGATCTCTTTGTGTCACCAGAAAACATGCAAGTGCCAAAGTTCTTTTCAAGGTTTCATGCCCCACAGCAGTAGGAACAAATGCACTGGATGAAAAATTTTGTTGGGACTCCTTTACGTATTTCCTCCCATTACATTACTTCCAAAAGTAGTCTGCAAGATGAAGTCAACTGTGGTAAAAATAATTATCATAGTTCCACATTGGCCGAGATGTCTTTAGTTCCTGGACATAATTCAGTTATCAGTGCAGGAGCCCTGGCATTTTCCCAGCCAGAGGACTCTCCTGTTACAGGGTCTGGTATGTCATCCTCAGCTGAGAGTGTGAAGGCTGAAAGGAGGTGCTTAGCTAAGTTAGGGTATCCGGAAGAGATTCTTAAAACTCTTTTGGCCTCAAGAAGAATTTGCCCTAATAAATGGGGTTTAAACCTTTTTGGTTTGGTGCAAAAACAACAAAAAAGTTCCTTCGCCGGATGGGATATAGGAAGTTGGGGTTTTTTACCAAATAGGATTGGATAAGGGCTTAAGCACTAATACAATCAAACAATAAGCAGCAGAGCTTAGTGGTGGTATCTTAGTGTACAGGTCCCTTCGCCTGCTCCGTTGTTTCACTGCTCTGCAATGTCCCAAGATGAAGGAATGCCCTCTGTGAGTCTGGAGAAAATGGAAATTGGTCTTACTGTGGATTTCTGTTCCCAGAGCCTCACGGAGGGAATTCCACCCACCCACTTCAGAGACCAGTAGGTTAGCATTTAATCTAACAGGTGGGCGGGTTACGGCTTCAGCTGCCACTGCACATGCAGGGAGGTAGGAAGAGACTCCTGAGTTCACTCCCTTCCTATGGTATTATTCCTGCGCTTAATGTATTGATTTTTCATGTTGCAGTGTTACTTGTTTAAATTCTGTTGTTATGCCCTTGGCATAGTTGGTTGTTTTTGACTTTTCAGCAGAGGGTTCAGAAGTCTGTTATAGTCTCTGCTCTACCAGTGTGGTCTAGGAGGACAGGATGGCTCCTCCCTCTGAAAAAGCAATAGTTGGCCCTGCCTATGTGCTCCAGAGAGAGGTGCTACTCAAGGTGAAGGAATACCCCCATGAGTCTCTGAGAACAGAAGTTCATGGTAAGACCAATTTATGTATTTACACTGTTTCAAGAGAGAACACAATATAGAAATTTTAAAATAAATAATAATGTGGTTATTCAAACATAATGCTCAATCATAGTGAAGTGTTTGGGTTCTTCCAGACAAGGCTAATTCACAGAAATTTATGGGAGATCCTGATGACATGAACTTCTACTCCTGACCCTCCTGTGTTTTCTTACCACATCTTCTGCCTTTTTCCTTAAAGCAGAAAATATTTTAAGGCAACCAGATAGAACAGTGCCTTCTAATTGCTAGCTCTAGCAGCGTCTGTTTTACAAACATGAACCTCGGGCTTCTGTTCTCCCTTAAGTGCGGTGATTAGATACTTCTGATCCTGCTTTAGCAGCAAACCATAGTTTGTCATTTTGTCGAACCCAGGAAACTATGGTTTGCCACTAAACCAGAACAGAAGTATTCAATCACTGCATGTGAGGGGAGGCAGGAGAGAATGAGAACAGTAAGTTTATTTCTATATATGAGTGATTGGGAAACCTAGGGCTAAGCAGGGGCTGTTAGCAAACTTTTAATAGGCACCACTGGCCAGTTCCGTGGTTAATATTGAAAACCTCAGAAATTGCAATTATTGCTTGCCACTGCCCCAGATCGACCTGCTTTTCCTTTGACCCTTTATGCCAGTAATTGTCACCATTTTTCAAGCAGGAGCCACTTTGACTATGGGTAACTCCACCAAGGCCACATAGGTGCCTTTTCTGGGCAGGGGGCAGGGGGGCTCTCTTCTCCTGTCCCCCCATCCGCAGTCAAGAGGCATCACTGTGCACCGGATTCAGCTAGAGGCCTTTTTGTGCCTCTCCTGCTCATCCCCCTCCACACTGACCAAGCAAGGCTTCATCAGTCAGTCACCAAGGCACGCAAATTCCAACAGGCTTATTTGGCTCTTGGATTGTGCTGAATCTTTTTCTCATCATGGAGAGAGTTCTATATTCTATGCGTGCTGAAAATCTCCCAGTGCAGGTCAACATTGCTCTTTTGCCTGTGCATTCAATTTCACCCCCAGTGGCTGCACAGTGCACCACTGCAGCTAGCCAGTCAGATTGCTCTATCTCTTGGGCGCCTCACCACCACAGCTCAGTGGATGATTCCTCCTGCATTCTTCTCTCTCCCACCCCCCTGCCACCTTATTTACCACACCTGAAGCCTCCTTGGATAGCCCACGTCTCAGCAGCTGACCTACTGCTAAAACAAACAAGGTAAAGCTAAAGAGTTTCTTCTGAGAGTGAGGAGCTACTGCAAAAAGAGAGAGTAAGCGAATGAAAGAGAGGTGGAGAACTGAACTTGAGGTGATTGGGAGCCTCCAGTGGTCCTCGGCCCTTGCAATGAAGAACAATACTTCAGGCATTTGGGAGTGCGTCAGTTCTTTACATAAAACCAAAATACCTGACTACCAAACTACCAGTGGTGTATAGTAAGATTCAGATCCAAACGTATATTATGCCGTTCAGAAACATATGATGATTATTGGATCACTTGGAATTCAAAACAGAAGAAGCTCTCTAGCTCATGGGAGTAAGGCACAGAATTGCTTGAGTTACAAAGTCTGTCCATTTTCAGAGCCAGGTTCTAATGCCAGGTAGTCATGCAATTTCTGTGAATGTGAAGGTCCTCCTAAACATAAAATAGAATAGGTTTGACAGGCTTCTCTGGTAAGGGAATTCTAAGCTACAGGTGCTGCTATTGCAATGCATACTTACTCAGTACTAAATAAGGCCTGCCAGTGTAAGACCAGAATTAAAGCTATCTCATGTTGGCTCAAGCTCCACAAAGTCAGGAAACTGGAAGCTACTGCTGATGCCTTAGCAGACATACCCTGTGATCAGTAATAATTAACTAATGGTAATCATGATTTCATTTCCAGGTGCACACTTAGCATTTTTTTAGGTGTACACCTCGAAGGACAAGCCTGAGAAGTAAGCAGGACAATCACTCAGCAGCTTCCTTCTCAGGCCCTGCCCCCTCTCTGGTAGAAAAAAGTTCTTCTCTCCAGTTAGCAGCTGATCAGAGATAAGACCTTTTCGAATGCCTGAACAGGACTAGATTCTCACAGTCATCTGAACAAGCATACATACAGTGTAGACACATGTTCAGTGTAGTATGTGAATAAACCTAGTATGAATCCCGATCCTTGTACATCCTTTTCCCACTATGCAGGAAGGAACAGTTCAAGGCCTTCATGCTTTATTTTTGCTTTCAGAAGGTCCCCAATTTCCTTTTCCCACCAGATGGAAAGGAGCAGCAGGGATTGGTCCCCTTTTGCTGCATTTCTGCTTTATGAAAAGTAGTACGTGGCCCTGATTCTTTTACTTCCCCCATCTGCACATTCCATGCCATGCAATTCCCTGAAGTTCAAACTACATACTTTAAAGATAGCTGTGTTTTTTCATTTTTTACACAAAAGTAAGTTCAGGATGCCTAATATGAATCAGGACCCTGGCATGTGGGAGTTAAGGGATTTAATCCTTTGCCCTCTGCTGTACTTCCTATCTGGATTGGGCCCCTTTGCCTGCAATGACTATTACAACTGGATCATTTTTTAATAAACAAAATTGCTGGCTCAGGGGGCCTAATCTAGTTTGACTTCAGAGGTCACATTCTTTAGCTAGAGGATTTAGCATTGCACATAGAATCCACTAGATTCCTTCTGCCACATAGAATCCCTCGACAAAAACTGGAGTACTGGCAGCATTCTGTCTTCAGAATGAAACTGAGCATGCAGTTGCTGCCATAGCTTTAATGGGTCAGGGAAACCTTAATAATTTTTGAACTACTGCTCAAAACTTCACCAAATAAATGGATTGCTTTCCTTGAGAAGCCTGAATAAAGTACATACGTTGTTTATTCATTCAGTCACTTCCGACTCTTCATGACTTCATGGACCAGCCCACGCCAGAGCTTCCTGTCAGCCATCACCACCCCCAGCTCCCCCAAGGTCGAGTCCATCACCTCCAGAATATCATCCATCCATCTAGCCCTCGGTCGGCCCCTCTTCCTTTTGCCTTCCACTTTCTCTGGCATCAGCATCTTCTCTAGGGTACCCTGTCTTCTCATGATGTGGCCAAAGTACTTCAGTTTTGCCTTTAATATCATTCCCTCAAGTGAGTAGTCTGGCTTTATTTCCTAGAGTATGGACTGGTTTGATCTTCTTGCAGTCCAAGGCACTCTCAGAATTTTCCTCCAGCACCACAGTTCAAATGCATCTATCTTCCTTGGCTCAGCATTCCTTATGGTCCAGCTCTTGCAGCCATAGGTTACTACAGGGAATACCATTGCTTGAACTATGCGGACCTTTGTTGTCAGTGTGATGTCTCTGTTCTTCACTATTTTATCAAGATTTGTCATTGCTGTCCTCCCAAGAAGTAAACGTCTTCTGATTTCCTGGCTGCAGTCAGTGTCTGCAGTAATCTTTGAGCCTAGAAAGACAAAGTCTGTCACTGCCTCCACGTTTTCTCCTTCTATTTGCCAGTTATCAATCAAGCTGGTTGCCATAATCTTGGATTTTTTGAGGTTTAACTGCAACCCAGCTTTTGCACTTTCTTCTTTCACCTTCGTCATGAGGTTCCTCAGCTCAACTCCTCCTCTCCTTCAGCCATCAAAGTGGTATCATCTGCATATCTGGGACTGTTAATGTTTCTTCCAGCGATTTTAAGTCCAGCCTTGGCTTCATCAAGCCCAGCACGTCGCATGATGTGTTCTGCATACAGGTTGAATAGGTAGGGTGAGAGTATACAACCCTGCCATACTCCTTTCAAGTACATAAGTAGTTTCCACCAAAATGTGAGAGAAATAAATGCCTGTTTAAAAATTGGAGTAAAAAGGATACATGTGTCAATTTTCAGTACAACTTAACGTGTGCATGTGGCAATTTTTATCAGAACGGTGAAATCTGGCACAGTCATACACTTCATCAAGTAGATCATATTATTAAATGAAGATATGTCATTTTTATAAACAATAGAATCCTGAGGTTTATAATGGTGGAACTGAAAGTTGGACTTATCATGGAGTAGCCTTCTGATCAGCAGAAAAGCAGGAAAGCATTAACTCCTTCTTCCTTGAAAGGCAGGGCCAAGCAACCTGTCCACTGGAGCGGGGTGAACCCCCTCTGTCACAGGACTTGCAAAAAGCTAAGAACAAATAAACACTAAAAAAGAACTATAGAATCATCTAGGAACAGCAGCAGCAGACTTAGGAAACGGCAGAGAAATAACAGAAAAAAGAACAGAAGGATGCCAGCAGAATGTGCATGAATGTGATGCGTAATCTCTTCTCGCCCTTAAAGGTTTTATAATATGTGAGTGAGACTGCCTGCTCCACTCCTTGCTGACTGGAAGGATACTTTCCAGCTTTCCGTTCTCAATCAGCAAGGGATCGGAGCAGGTAGGAAAGGGATGTTTGAAAGCAGTATCCCTGGATGGGTAGGCCAACCAAACCCTTACAGCACCTGTTGTAGGACCCTCCATTCAAAGGATATTTCCACAGAAGCACATTTATCCAACTTTTAGTGGCAAACAAAGGTGGATGTGTTCACTCAAGTGGCTACTCTACAGTTGTCTTCCAGAGGTTCATTGGTAAACAAAGCCATAGCTGTCACCAAGATGTGGACTGAGTGTGCTGTGATACCCAAGAGAGGGTTGCTTGACAGTGATATACAGTCAGGGCCAGAAATATTGGAACAAGGATAACTGTTTTGGCAGTTGGCCTCTGTACACCACCACACTGAAGTTGAAAGGAAATACACCCAGATGGGAGCGAAGTCAGGACTTTCAGCTGACTTTCAAGGGGTTTGACTAACCATTCAGGAAGGACAGCCAGTGGCATACACACACACCCATCGTTGGTGGCTCATAAGTAATGGAACAAATGGCTGACAAGCAGCTGCATGGCCAGGTGTGGCCTGCTTCCTGGGTGCCCCATGACCAATCAAGCAGATAAAAGGCCTGGAGGTGGTTCTGAGTGTTACATTTGCATTTGGTAGCTGTTCACTGGAACTCCCAACATGAGGTCCAAAGAGGTGTCCATTCGAGTGAAGGAGGCCATCATTAGGATGAGGAAACAAAATAAACCCATCAGAGAGATAGCAAAAACATTGGGAGTGGCCAACACAACAGTTTGGAACATCCTGAAAAAGAAGGAATTAGCTGGCAAGCTCAGCAACAGCAAAAGGCCTGGAAGACCACGGAAGACAACTAAAGTGGATGACCACAGAATTCTGCTCATGGTGAAGAGGAATCCTTTCACAACATGTAGCCAGGGCAAGAATGCTCTTAAGGAGGTAGGCATGTCATTGTCAATATCTACAGTCAAGAGCCGGCTTTATGAATGTAAATACAGAGGCTTCACAACAAGGTGCAAACCACTGGTAACGCTCAAGAACCGAAAGGCCAGATTAGCCTTTGCCAGCAAACACCTAAAAAAGTCTGCCCAATTCTTGAATAAGATTCCTTGGACTGATGAAACCAAGATTAACTTGTACCAGAATGATAGGAAGAGAAAATATGGAGAAGGGAAGGAACAGCTCATGATCCAAAGCATACCACATCATCTGTCAAAAGAGGTAGAAGCAGTGTTATGGCATGGGCATGTATGGCTGCCGATGGAACCGGGTCACTGGTGTTTATTAATGACCTGACTGCTGATAAAAGCAGCAGGATGAATTCTGAAGTGTATAGGGCTATACTTTCTGCTCACATTCAGCCGAATGCTGCCCAACTGAGAGGATGCCGCTTCATATTGCAGATGGATAATGACCCAAATCATACAGCAAAAGCTACCCAAGAGGTTCTCAAGGCAAAGAAGTGGGATGTTCTTCACCGGCCAAGTCAGTCACCTGATCTCAACCCAATAGAGCATGCTTTTCACTTACTGAAAACAAGACTGAAGGCAGAAAGACCCGCAAACAAGCAGCAGCTGAAGGCAGCTGCAGTAAAGGCCTGGCAAAGCATCTCGAGGGAGGAAACTCAGCATTGGGTCATGTCCATGGGTTCCAGACTTCAGGCAGTCATTGACTGCAAAGGATTTTCATCCAGGTATTAAAAGCGATCCTTAAGTCTGAAATGATGTTGGTTTGTTCCATTACTTATGAGCCACCAATGATGGATGTGTGTGTATGCCACTGGTTGTACTTCCTGAATGGTTAGTGCCCCGCTTTTGTCAAACCCCTTGAATTACAGCTGAAAGTCCTGACTTTGCTCCCATCTGGGTGTGTTTCCTTTCAACTTTGATGTGGTGGTGTATAGAGGCCAACTGCCAAAACAGTTATCCTTATTCCAATATTTCTGGCCCTGACTGTATAAACCACTGTGATTCATTTCCAAACCACCTGCTTATGGTGGATCATGATACATCCTGCCCTGATCCCCTTCCTTATAGGACATGAAGAGGGCATCTGATATACACCCTCAAGGTGTATGTACATACATCCACTTCTTTGCCCTGGGATGTGAAGGATTAGGGCAAACATTAGGAAGTGCCGCTTCTTGAGATTGGTGAAACACTAAGTTGACCCAGGGGATGAAACTTGGATCTGACTTTAGGACTACCCACTCTGGGGGAAAGGAACAGAGTTCCTTCCTCACTGTTAACATTCTGAGGTCCCCATCTCTCTGAGCTGACATCAGTGCTACCAGGAAAGTGACCTTCCAGGTCACTTTCCTTGAAACTGATCTTGAAACTGATCACAGGGGCTCAAACAGAGTTATCAACACTCTCAGAATAGGTAGGTCCCACAATGGAAATCTGTGTATGGTTGGAGGGGAGAACTCCCCCACCCCCACTTAACATGGGGATGTTGTGCGAGGGAGCATGGCCTACTGACTCTGAAGATACTGCCGATGGCCACTTCATCGATGGTTTCTTCATCAAAGTGTTAGGGGTCAGACCTGACTGCAAGAAATGGAATACATCTTAAAATTGAGACTTTGACACTGACAACCCTACACCACCTGTGAAACACCTACCATGTGTTGGGAGCTGCCTCCATTCAGTTTCCAGACTCTGAATTATAACCAGTCTGTGTCTGGATGAATTGGGCCCTGTGAGAAGACATCCGGCCTCCCCAGAAACTTCCATGGAGAGTCTGCAGAGGTCTATGAGACTGGAAAACCAGGGCCTCCTAGGCCAATATGGAGCCACCAGAAGAACAGTCGCCCTGTGAGCTCTGACATTACGTAGAGTCCTCTTGATGGGAAGTAGTGGAAGAAGGGCATATAAAAACCCTGGGGGCCACTTGACGGAGAGAGCATCAGTAGCCTTGGTGCTGAGACTGAGGAATTATGAGAAAAACTGCCTTACCTTCCTGTTGCAAACTTGTTGCAAATGGGTCTATCTCTGGAGACCCCCAACATTGGACAATCTCCTGGCACACCTCTGGATGAAGAGTCCATTCCCCTTGGTCTATGCTTTCTCTGATGAGCTAATCTTCCTGAAGGTTTTGGCCCTCTTGAAGGTATTCTGCCAATAGGGATGCCAATTTGGCCTCTGCCCAAGTCATCGGGAGGTTTGATTCCCCTATGAGTTGCTAATGTGTGTGTCCCACCTTGATGGTTGACATGAGCTTTTGCCCTCACAACTGTCTAGAACGTGCTTGTACTGAACCAACCCCTAGAAGGCCATTAGGACAAGATGAATAACTCTTGAGTTCTAAGCAGTTGATTATGTGAGCCACCTCTTCCTTTGACCTTATACTATTCCCATTTGGCAGCGAGCACCCCATCCTGTCAGACTGGTGTCCATAATCAACTGGACATGGAGCTTGCGCTTGAGACACAGATCTGATTGGTAGATCATCCAAGTAAGGGTAGATATGTACCCCCCCCCCCCCGGCCATACCCAGAGTTGCACAAGGGCCACTAAAATCTTTGTGAACACCCTCAGGGCTGATAACAGGCCCAAGGGGAGGACCCTGTACTGGAACTGACACAAGCCATATGTGAACCGAAGAAACTGTGAGTGAGCTGGATGGATAGGCCTCCGTGAGCTCAGTTGAGGCCATGAAATCCCCAGCCTGAAGAATCTCCAAAAACAATTGGGTGTCTCCATCTGGAACTTCCTTTGTTTGATGAAGTGATACAGATACTTCAAATCCAATATTGCCACTCCTGACCATTTTTCTTGGGCCCAACAACAACAAAAATGGGGAATAATTCACAGGACCTCTCAGGGGGAAGAACTGGTTCTATCACATCATTGGACAGGTGTTGAATTGCATCCAAAATTATCTGATGTTTCACAGGAAACCATGTGAATAAATGTATCCGTCCCTGGGAAATAACTTGTGTTTGAGAGCATAGCCCAGACAGACTGTATCTCACACCCATTGGTCTGTGGTGGACTGCTCACAAATGTGACTGAAGAGGTGGAGCCTGCCCCCCCACAGGTGCAGTCCCTAAGACATGCTGAGGCAAAAACCACTATACCACACTGGCACACCTCACAAGCCTCACAATGACATGAAGAGAGACCCTTGAGGCAGAATGGTTGGATCAAGAATTTTGAATTGCCTGCCAGCCTGGTAGTGTGCGGTAAATGTCTTGTCACAAAATGACTGAGGAGTCCTTTTCATAGAATCATAGAGTAGTAGGGCTGGAAGGGACCTATAAGACAATCAAATCCAACCCCGTGCTCAATGCAGGAATTCAAGTCTGGGTGTGAACCGCCCAGAGCTTCAGCTATTGGGCGGTACAGAAATGAAATAAATAAGTCAAATCATCCCTGACAGATTCATCTTGAATGCCTCCAGAGTGGGAGAGCCCACTACCTCCCTAGGTAATTGGTTCCATTGTCATATTGTTCTAACAGTCAGGAAGTTTTTCCTGATATTCAGCCGGAATCTGGCTTCCTGTCACTTGAGCCCATTATTCCGTGTCCTGCACTCTGGGATGATCGAGAAGAGATCCTGGCCTTCCTCTCTGTGACAATCTTTCAAGGACTTGAAGAGCACTATCCTATGTCCCCTCAGTCTTCTCAAGGCTAAATGTGCCCAGTTCTTTCAGTCTCTCCCCATAGGAGAGTTTCAAGTCCCCTGATCATCTTCACTGAACCCTCTCCAGTTTGTCTGCATCCTTCTTCAAGTGTGTGCCCAGAACTGGACACAGTACTCCAGATGAGGCCTAACCAGTGCTGAGTAGAGGGGAACTAATACTTCCCAGGATTTGGAAGCTATACTTCTATTGCAGCCCAAAAGAGCATTGGCCTTTTTTTGCAGCCACAGCACATTCATAGAATCATAGAATAGTAGGTTTGGAAGGGGACTATAAGACTATCAAGTCCAACCCCCTGCTCATTGCAGGAATCTGTCAGAGCATCCCTAACAAGATGGCTGTCCAGCCTCATGTTGAATGGCTCCAGTGTGGGAGAGCCCACTACCTCCCTAGGAAATTGGTTCCATTGTCGTATTGCTCTAACAGTCAGGAAGTTTTTCCGGATGTTCAGCCGGAATCAGGCTTCCTGTAACTTGAGCTCATTATTCTGTGTCCTACACTCTGGGATGATCGACAAGAGATCCTGGCCTTCCTCTCTGTGACAACCTTTCAAGTACTTGAAGAGCGCTATCATCTCTCCCCTCAGTCTTCTCTTCTCAAGGCTAAACATGCCCAGTTCTTTCAGTCTCTCTTCATAGGGCTTTGTTTCCAGTCCCCTGATCATCTTTGTTACCCTCCTCTGAACCCTCTCCAGCTTGTCTGCATCCTACTTAAAGTGTGGTGCCTGGAACTGGACACAGTACTCCAGATGAAGCCTAACCAGTGCTGAGTAGAGGGGAATTAGTACATCCCGGGATTTGGAAGCTATACTTCTATTGCAGCCCAAAAGAGCATTGGCCTTTTTTGCAGCCACATCACATTGTTGGCTCATATTCAGCTTGTGATCGACAACAATTCCGAGATCCTTTTCGCTTGTAGTGTTGTTGAGCCAAGTATCCCCCATCTTGTAACTGTGCATTTAGTTTCTTTTTCCTAGTTGCAGAACTTGGCATTTCTATTATGTTGTTTTTTATTTTTTATTTTATTTATTATTAAATTTATTAATCGCCCATCTGACTGGTCACCCAGCCACTCTGGGCGATGTACAACCCCCATAAAACAATTTAAAACAATAAAATTTTACCATAAATTTTTTTTTTTTAAATACCCTAACCCACCCCAAATGCCTGCCTGAACAACCACGTTTTTAATGCACGACGGAAGCTCATTAAAGAGGGGGCATGACGGAGTTCCCTAGGGAGGGAGTTCCACAGAGTGGGGGCCACCACAGAGAAGGCCCTCTCCCTCGTCCCCACCAGTCTAGCTGTCCTGGCTGATGGGACAGAGAGAAGGCCATCCGAGGCTGATCTTGTTAAGCGGCCTGTCTGGTGTTGCTGGAGGCGCTCCTTAAGATAGGCTGGGCCGGAACCATATAGGGTTTTAAAGGTCAAAACCAACACCTTGAATTTGGCCCGGAAAACAACTGGTAACCAGTGCAACTCCTTCAGCACTGGAGTGATGTGATCTCGCCGGCGGCTGCCTTTAATCAGGCGAGCCGCCGCGTTCTGTACCAGCTGCAGTTTCTGAACCGTCTTCAAGGGTAACCCCACATAGAGCGCATTACAGTAGTCTAAACGAGAGGAGACCAGGGCATGTACTACCAATGGGAGCAGATGGTCGGGAAGGAAGGGGCGCAGCCGCCGTATCAGATGGAGTTGATACAGCGCTGTCCGGCTCACAGCTGACACCTGAGCCTCCATGGACAGCTGGGAGTCCAAAATGACCCCCATGCTGCGGACCTGGTCTCTCAAGGGTAGCCATACCCCATTCAACACCAGGTCAACATCCCCCAGCCTCCTCTTGTCTCCCACCAAAAGTACCTCGGTCTTGTCAGGGTTGAGCTTCAGCTTATTCCTCCCCATCCAGCCACTCACCATCTCCAGACATTTGGACAGGGATTCTACGGCCAACCTTGGTGAAGATTTGAATGAGAGGTAGAGCTGCATGTCATCCGCATATTGATGACACTGCACCCCAAACCTCCTGATGATAGCCCCCAGTGGCTTCACATAGATATTAAATAGCATCGGGGAGAGGATGGAACCCTGTGGCACCCCACAAGTAAGTGGCCACGGGTCCGAAACCTCCTCTCCCAGTGCTACCCTCTGGTACCTGCCGGAGAGGAAGGACCGGAACCACCGCAATACAGTGTCTCCAATGCCCATCCCCTTCAGGCGGTCCAGGAGGATACCGTGGTCAACGGTATCAAAAGCCGCTGAGAGGTCGAGGAGAACAAGGAAGGAGCATTCACCCCTATCCAGAGCCCTCCTCATATCATCCACCAAGGCGACCAAGGCCGTTTCTGTCCCATGCCCAGGCCTGAAGCCCGACTGAAATGGGTCTAGATAATCAGTTTCTTCCAAGTGTGCCTTCAACTGCCACCACCCGCTCAATCACCTTGCCCAAAAATGGCAGATTTGAGACTGGGCGAAAGTTGTTCAGAACTTGAGGATCCAAGGAGGTCTTCTTTAAGAGCGGTCTTATCACTGCCTCCTTGAGGGCTGATGGCATCACTCCCTCCTCAAGGGAGGCGTTCACCACCGCCCTGATCCCTTCACCCAGTCTCTCTCTGCAGCTCATAATGAGCCAAGATGGGCAAGGATCAAGTAAGCAGGTGGTCGGCCTTACAGATGAAAGCACCTTGTCCACTTCATCAGGAGGAAGAAGCTGGAACCGATCCCACAAAACCGGTTTGCCACAGGCCGCCTCTTGCTCACTAACTGTATCCACAGTGTGCAGAGTAACACACCTAATCTGATCAATTTTATCTGCAAAGTGCCTTGCCAAAGCCTCACAGGAGGCCTTAGAATGCTCCAGTGGTTCCGGAGCCACAGGACCGACCAGGCTCCGGACCGCTTGGAACAGCCTCCTGGGGCAGCACTCTGCAGACGCGATGGAGGCAGCATAATATTCCTTTTTTGCTGCCTTCATTGCCACGTGATAGGCTGAAGATATAGCTCTAGCCCGTGTCTGATCGTCTTTGGAGCGAGACTTCCGCCACCGGCGCTCTAGCCGTCTCACCTCCTGTTTCAGAGCTCGTAACCGCGGATTGAACCATGGTGCAGTCCGAGCCCTGTTCAGGGGGAGAGGTCGTTTCGGAGCCACCCAATCTAATGCCCCGGTGATTGCAGCATTCCAGCCACCCACCAGGGTCTCGACCGAGTGGCCGTTGGCATGCCCCAGAGAATCCCCAAGCGCGTTCAGGAATCCATTTGGATCCATAAGACGCCTGGGGCGGACCATTTTAATGGGTCCTCCACCCCTGCGGAGGGGTTGTGGAAACGAGAAGTCCAACATCACCAGATAGTGATCTGACCATGACAAGGGGGTGGTGGATATACCCCCGACTTCCAGATCACTCCCCGCTTCTCCAGAAACAAACACAAGGTCTACTGCATGACCGGCTACATGGGTGGGCCCAGTTAGAATATGGTGCAGCTCCCAGGAGGCCATGGTCTCCATGAAGTCCCGAGGTGCTCCTGTGAGGATGGCCTCCGAATGTACGTTGAAGTCCCCCAACACCAGTAAGTTAGGGGACTGTACACGCACATCAGAGACCACCTCAAGCACCTCGGCCAGGGAGTCAGTCGTGCAGCGGGGTGGAAGGTACACGAGCAGAATCCCCAGACTGCCCTTCGGGCCCAACCTCCAGTACATGCACTCAGCAACCTTGGTCTCCCGGAGAGGGGGTCTGGTGAAGACCAAGGACTCTCGGTAGATAACAGCCACTCCCCCTCCCCGATCCCCAGCCCTCGGCTGCTGTGCATACGAAAATCCAGCTGGACACATGGCTGCAAGGGTTGGAGCAGCAGCCTCTGCCAGCCAGGTCTCCGTAATACATGCCAGGTCTGCACCCTCATCCAGGATCATGTCATGGATGAGGGAGGTTTTCTGGGTAACAGACCTGGCATTGCAGAGCAGCAAACGAAGGCCAGAAGATGGGGTCACGCCTCCCCCAGCCATCCTTTGGCTCTGGACAGGCCCGGAGCAGGGGACAGGTACTACACATCTCTCCCTTGTTCCCCTTACCTGGCATAGCCTGCCCCTAGCGCTCTGCCAGCGCCTGCCGCCCAGCCTCGGTATGTTCTGGCCCCCAACACTCCCCCCACTGCCTCCATCAGGTGGACACATGCCCCGTCGCTCCCGCCTATCAGGCAGGCTACCCACCCCTAAAAACACAACAAAATCCCCCCCAACAAAATAAAACAAACAAACAAAACAATTAAAATCCCCTTAAAAATGCCAGGCAGGAGTCCACAGGGAAGGCCTAGCGGCGGCGGCGGCAGCAGGCCCGGCGGCGGCAAGCACGCCTCTTCCCCGGTGGTGGTGGTGGTGGCTTCTCCTGCAGGCCCTGGTTTTCTGCCCAGCGCTCCAGTCTATCCAGATCACTTTGAATTTTGTTTCTATCTTCCAAAGTATTAGCTATCCTGCCCAATTTTGTGTCATCTGCAGATTTGATCAGCATTCCCTGCACCTCCTGATCCTCAGACTCATTAATAAAAATATTGAAGAGTGCTGGGCCCAGGACTGAGCCCTGCGGTACCCCACTCATTACGTCTCCCCAGTTTGAGAAGATTCCACTGATAAGCACTCTTTGAGTCCGATTCTGTAGCCAACTGTGGATCCACCTGATCATTGTTTTATCTAGCCCACTTTGAGCTAGTTTACTCATCAGGTTATCATGGGACACTTTATCGAAAGCTTTGCTGAAGTCAAGGTATATTATGACCACAGCATTCCCACAGTCCACAAGGGAGGTTACCTGATCAAAAAATGAGATCAGATTCATCTGGCAGGATTTGTTTTTGACAAATCCATGTTGGCTTCGAGTCATCACTGCATTGTTTTCAAGGTGCTTACAGTCTGATTGCTTTATCATCTGCTCCAGAATCTTCCCAGGGATTGATGTCAGACTGACTGGTCTGTAGTTCCCAGGTTCCTCTTTTTTTTGCCCTTTTTGACGATAGGGACCACATTAGCCCTCCTCCAGTCATCTGGCACTTCACCCATCCTCCATGATTTCTCAAAGAGAATAGACAGTGGTTCTGAGAGTTCTTCTGCCAAATCCTTTATTACATTAGGATGCAGTTCATCTGGCCCTGGAGATTTGAACTCATTCAAAGTAATTAGGTGTTCCTTGACGATATACGTATCAATCTCAAGCTGCAGTCCTGCCCCTTCAGACTGTACTTCGCACATATCTGAAGAAAGCCTTTTTGTTGCTTTTAGCATCTCTCGCTTACCTCAGCTCATTCTCAGCTTTAGCCTTCCTGATGCCATCCCTGCAGTTCTTTGCTACCTGCCTGTAGCCTTCCTTTGTAGCTTGGCTTTCCTTCCACTTCCTGTATATGTCATTTTTTGTTTTCAGGTCATCCCTAAGCTTTTTGTGAAGCCACATTGGCTTCTCCTGTTGTCTTCCACCTTTTCTTCTTGTTGGAATTGTTTGTAATTGTGCCTTGAGAATTTCCTTTTTAAAAAACTCCCACCCATTTTGGACTCCTTTTTTCATTACAGTCACTTGCCATGGAGCCTTACTTATTGTTATGATTTTATTAAAATTGGCTTTCTTAAAGTCCAGAGTACGCTTTTGGCTACACTCAGCTTTTGCTTCCCTTAGAACCAAGAACTCAAGTATAACGTGGTCACTTTCCCCCAGAGTTCCCATAACTGCTGCTTTATCCACTAAGTCATCTCTGTTGGTTAGGATTAAGTCAAGGATGGTCAATCCTCTAGTTCCTTCCTTCACTTTCTGTAGGAGGAAGTTATCAGCAGCACAAGTCAGGCATCTCTTGGAGGGGCCATGTTTTACAGAATTTCTTTTCCAACAGATATTGGGAAAATTGAAGTCCCCCATTGCTATGACATCATGCTTCCTTGAAACACTGGCAGTTTGCTTTTCAGAAGTTTCATCCTTGTCTTCTCCTTGACTGGGTGGCCGGTAGTAGACTCTGATCACCATGTTCCTTTTATCCTTTGCTCCATTTATTTTAACCCAGATGCTCTTGATGGGGCTACCAAGCTCATCCTCCTGTATTTTCTTTTATGTGTTGTCTTTGTAGCTGAAGGCAGCACCTTTTTCTCTTTTGTCTCTAATAGAAGCAGAATGAGAGATACCCCAAAATGCTTCCCCTGTTTGAAAAGAGTGATGGATTTGGTAACCTTGGTCTCCACATCCTAGTGTTTAAGCCCAAGATTCCTATGCACCACTATGCCAGAAGCCATCGATCTGGCTGAGTACTGGAAGCAATCTGTAGATGAATCAACCATAAACTCAGCTGCTTGGGCTAGTTCGTTTGGCTCCTCCCTGAGATGTTTGGCCTTGGCAGGCACCTCTGGAAGCACAGCTCATGCCCGCAGGACCAACACCCATCCTAAGGTATAGTTGGAGGTGGCTGCTGTGATAGATAATGCAGTAGCCTCATGAAGATGCTGGAGGACCACATCTCTCTTCTGATCCCTTGAATCTGAGAGTGTCCCTGCCACCTCTCAGGGCAGTACTGCCTTGGAGGAGAGAATTGCCATGGGGGCACCCCGTGAATCTGGATAGACTGGATAGAGAATAAAGTATTTGATGTAAATTTTGTGGGGCCTTGGTCTTGAAAGGATCCTTCCACCCATTCTGTGTGACCTTCAAAAAGAATTTTGGGAAGGGCACAACAAGTAGAGCCAAAGGCACATTCATGGGGAGCATCTCAGACACCCCCTCAAGGTCTGCCCCTGGCGGGGTGGACTCCACTGGGGGCACAATTAGCCTCATTAAGAATTATAGGGAAGGACCCATACTGAACAGCCTACAGTTTGAAGTGCCTAAGTCAGGTGCATCCCCCTCTGTTACTGACTCAGAGACTGAACCCTTAACCTTCTCAGAAAGTGACCCCAAAGTGCTTTAAGGGACTGTAACTGCACATCTGGTTCTGTCACAGCTGGAGGGGAATGAGTCTGGGCATCCGGTTCTATCCTTCCTGGAAACACCATTACAGGTGACATCTGTCTACAGGTCCCCAATCAGAGCGAGGCATGAGGGGAATCCCCTCTGCTTCTGTGACCCTTAGCCCTGTGCTCCTTAGGCTTAGCATGCCTGCGTGATGCCCTTCCTCCACTTAGACTGATCTGGGGAGGGAGAGGGGGAAGGCTCCTCTGAGCATAACACTGGTTTGCTCTTTTTCACTTTGAAGAGTGATGGCCAAGTTGTTTTGTCAAGGAATCCACAGTTTCCTTGATCACCACTTGATTCAGCCTTCTGAGGACATCAGGCTGAGACAATCCCTTCCCAGTGCTGAGCAGGCCAGCCCTTGGTTGTGGGCATTATTCACCACTTCTGCAGAGCTGTAGAGCAGTGGCACCTAGAGAGACTCTGAGCGGCACTCTGGGATGCTGAGTAGGCAGCATGGAGTTTCCCATGCAGGGGCTTGTCACTCCCTCACTGCTGAGGGACATTGTGGCCCACTGCTGAGCACCAGAAAGCCCTTCTGCCCTCCTCTCCAAGATAAAGATGCCCTAAGAAAGGCAATCTCCCATGGGGACAGATAGTATCACGGCAAATGGCCATTGGACTGAAGGTCTCTCCTCTGCCAAAAAAGTGGTAGCCACTGAAGATTTTTTTTTTTTCACGCAGTGGCCATTAAGGAAATGCACAAGGAGGGCTTGGAGCAGTCTCAGCGCTATGCCTGCATAAAACTGAGAACTAGTAAAACCAAAAGAC
Source organism: Heloderma suspectum (assembly GCF_057233095.1). NCBI lineage: Eukaryota > Metazoa > Chordata > Lepidosauria > Squamata > Helodermatidae > Heloderma > Heloderma suspectum. The sequence continues at coordinate 123,935,026 of NC_139462.1, read as the reverse complement.
CACTGACACGAAAATCCTATCTATGAGCAGACAGTGGATAGAAGAATCAGATAGGCAATCCTAAGACTGACTTGAACAAATAATGGAAGGTTCCACAGTTACGCTGGGAGCCTCAGCTTAACCCTGCTCTTCACTAGAAGGCAGAGCCAAAAACAGAGGGTTTATCTTTCTGGTGGACAAAGGTTTTTATTGCTTGGTCCTGCCTTCCACGGAAGAGGGAGTTAACCCTTTCCTGCCTGCTCCATTCCCTTGCTGACTGAGAACCTTTTGTGTACCCCTTAAAAAATAAAATAAAAATAAAAGGTTGCTGTGCATGTGGCGCAGAGTGGTAGGCGGCAGTATTGCAACCGAAACTCCCCATGACCTGAGTTCGATCCCAGCAGAAGCTGGGTCTCGGGTAGCGGGCTCAGGTCGACTCAGCCTTCCATCCTTCCGAGGTCGGTAAAATGAGTACCCAGCTTGCTGGGGGAAAGGTAGTCACGACTGGGGAAGGCAATGGCAAACCACCCTGCTATAGTCTGCCATGAAAACACCACCGTAATGCAGGTGTCTCTCTAGGGGTCAGTAATGACCCAGTGCTTGCACAGGAGGAACCTTTCCTTTCCTAAAAATAAAAAGGCTAGAAAACCATCTCACTGTCTAGATATGCCATTTTCTGGTTGACTCTGAGAAGCCATTTTTATGTCTCCCAGGTGAAAGCTGCCCATAGAAATCAATGGAGAAATCCAAGATTTTAACGTAGTTGTGATTGGGCACCAACGTTTCTACCACCAAACAAAAGGTAGGAGGAAAGAGGACTTCATGCTCTATCTCAAGTCTTCAAGTGAATCCCTCCCCCCACAGTTTATCAACATTTAAAAAATAGCCCAACCAACACAGATCCCAAAGGAAATGCAGTTAATTATCCTTTATTGAGGGTGGGCTGGGGGGAGTTGTGGCTATGGAAGAATGGTTTACAACAACCCTGCAATATAGTCCATTGTTAATACTGCAGATTGAGGGTCAAGCTGAGGCTGTCTGGATTCCCAACTCAAACTCTTCTATATGAAACACATCTTGATTTTCAGCAAAGGTCATTCAACTTAAATTGCCTGCCCCTCATTTCCTCCTCCCAGGCCAAATTAATGCTCAATTGCATGTAGTCACTCTTTTGACTTGAATGTAGGCAGGTAGTACTTCTAAATGTTGGAAAACTCAGAATTACTTTTTTTCACAAAAAGAAAGACCTGAGTTAGAAAGAGGAGGAATACTTCTCTTTGCGGGTACCCTTTGGGGGTTTTGTGTGGGAGGGACAAAGGTGTTATCCACTTGGATTTCTCCATTGATTCCTATGGCCAGCCTTCACTTCTGCTCCAGGAGAGAGAAAATAAAAACAGTTCTATGAAACCAGAAACCTACCAGTGGTTTCAGCCCAGTTATTTTACAAGTCTTGTGTTAAAAAGGCCCTGCTCTTTGAGCTCACCAGTCTAGCTTAAGACAGAGATGACCATCTGATCATAGGAGGCTCTGAAAGTTCACTAGAGTAGAGAATTTTCAACAAACCCTCACTGAGAACTGACAAGTTCTGTAACTATTTTCTCTGCCTGAACATTCATTTTTACTCTTGCGACATGGATAATTTCCCTCTTACTACTTTTGTATGCCTGGCCACCACCAGCCATTGTGGGGTCTTGGAATCAGTAAGACCTTCCCCCCCTGGTTGGGGGGTTAGGCTTCTTTCTTTCCTGTTTTGGTTGCTGTGGATACATAGAGGAAGCTTTACCTGTGGAAACTAAGACCATCCCTCAGCTTCCTTTAGTTTCCCTCTCTCCTCAGATGTTCAGTATTCAAGAAAACAGAGAGCCAGGCTTGAGTACCTACTTGGATTAATGGATGGACGCTTAGGTTTATTTACATCATATCAACTTAGGAAATAGTCATTATTGCCAATGAAGTAGTAGGTCAAAAGGTACATAACTTAAGTACATAATTTTTAAATACCTGCAATTACATTTTTTTTAATTTTCATTGGCAAAAATGCCCCCTAATGTATCTTTCTGGAATACGATCAGAGCGAGAGACAGCAAAATCTCTTTTCTCCTGCATCCTGACATCAGCAAAGGTGTGGCAGGATTGACGCGCTCATCTATTTTTTATTTGTTTGTTTATTTATTAAATTCCTTAATCACCCATCTGGCCGGTCACCCAGCCACTCTGGGCGATGTACAACAGTACAGTTTAAAACAGTAAAATTATACATTAAAACGTTATTTAGAAATACCCTAACCCACCCCAAATGCCTGCCTGAAAAACCAAGTTTTCAGTGCGTGGCAGAAACTCATTAAAGAGGGGGCATGGCAGAGTTCCCTAGGGAGGTAGTTCCACAGAGTGGGAGCCACCACAGAGTGGGGGCCACCCCTCTCCCTCATCCCCACCAGTCTAGCTGTCCTGGCTGATGGGACAGAGAGAAGGCCATCCAAGGCTGATCTTGTTAAGCGGCCTGTCTGGTGTTGCTGGAGGCGCTTCTTGAGATAGGCTGGGCCAGAACCGTATAGGGTTTTAAAGGTCAAAACCAACACCTTGAATTTGGCCCGGAAAATACCTGGTAACCAGTGCAACTACTTCAGCACTGACCAGGCTCCGGACCACTTGGAACAGCCTCCTGGGACAGCACTCTGTGGATGCAGTAGAGGCAGCATAGTAGTCCTTTTTTGCTGCCCTCATCGACACGTGATAGGCTGAAGATACAGCTCTAGCTCATGTCCAATCATCTTTGGAGCGAGACTTCCGCCACCAGCGCGCTAGCCGTCTCACCTCTTGTTTCAGGGCTCGTAACTGCGGATTGAACCATGGTGCAGTTCGAACCCCATTCAGGTGGAGAGGGCATTTCAGAGCCACTCAGTCTAATGCCCCAGTCATTGCAGCATTCCAGCCACCCACCAGGGTCTCGACCGAGTGGCCGTTTGCGTGCTCCAGAGAATCCCCAAGCGCGTCCAATAATCCATTCAGATCCATAAGACGCCTGGGGTGGACCATTTTAATGGGTCCTCCACCCCTGCGGAGTTGTGGAATGGAGAAGTCCAACATCACCCGATAGTGATCTGACCATGACCGGGGGGGGGGGGGGATATACCCCCGACTTCCAGATCACTCCCCGCTTCTCCAGAAACGAACACAAGGTCTAGTGCATGACCAACTACGTGGGTGGGCCCAGTTAGAATAGGGCCCAGTTCCCAGGAAGCCATGGTGTCTATGAAGTCCTGAGGTGCCTCCATGAGGATGGCCTCTGAATGTACACTGAAGTCCCCCAACACCAATAAGTTAGGGGACTGCAGATGCACATGAGAGACCACTTCAAGCACCTTGGCCAGGGAGTCAGTCGTGCAGCACGGTGGACGGTACACGAAGAGAATCCCTTCGGGCCCAACCTCCAGTACATGCACTCAGCAACCTTGGTTTCCCAGAGAGGGGGTCTGGTGAAGCCCAAGGACTCCCAGTAGATAACAGCCACTCCCCCTCCCTGATCCCCAGCCCGCGGCTGCTGTGCATACAAAAATCCGGCTGGGCACATGGCCGCCAGAGTTGGAGCAGTCAACTCAGCCAGCCAGGTCTCCGTAATACATGCCAGGTCTGCACCCCCATCCAGGATCATGTCATGGATGAGGGAGGTTTTCTGGGTAACAGACCTGGCATTGCAGAGCAGCAAATGAAGGCCAGAAGATGGGGTCACGCCTCCCCCAGCCATCCTTTGGCTCTGGACAGGCCCAGAACGGGACAGATATTACACATCTCTCCCTTGTTCCCCTTACCTGGCATGGCCTGCCCCTAGTGCTCTGCCAGTGCCTGCCGCCCAGCCTCTGTATAGTCTGGCCCCCAACACTCCCCCCACTGCCTCCATCAGGTGGACACATGCCCCCTTGCTTCCGCCTATCAGGCAGGCTACCCACCCCTGAAAACACAACACACACCCCATTAACCAAAAAATCAAAATATCCCCTTTACCAATACTGGCTCTCCCAAGCCACTTCAGCCAGCCAGCTTATATGGTCCCTCCAGGAGGAACAGGTGGCGACAGTCAGCAACAGCTGGCTCAGTACCTGGTGGCCTGGTCCTGCAGGGAGTGGCCGTCTGCCAGGCAGAAGCCCACAGGAAAAGCGGTGGTGGTGGGGTGGCCACAGCAGCAAGCAGCAGTCACTCCCTCTTCCTGGATGGTGGTACCTAACTGGTAGTAGACCTGCAAGTAGCAAAATAGACTAACTCAGGCTGCTTAGTCCCCTCTACCAACAGCTTGCTCATGCTCTTCTCCCTTTCCACCACTATGCTTAAGCATGTGGAATTTGGCTAGAACAAGATGCTGCATAATTAATCTTCTATATTTCTTCTTAGGCAGTGAGAGATACCAAATACCAAATCCTACCACCCGGCTCCTGCAGAAGAGCTCACAGCTGCTGATGGACTTCTGTCATACCACCTCAGGCTCTGTTGGGCTTTTGGGTGGCAGTCAGCACAATGTGTCTGCTTGCAGCAGGAGGTGACATGTAACACCCAATGGTTTTGTAATTACTGTGCTAGCTACATTCCCTGTTTAGTTTAGCACTGCCCTCTGGATGAACAGAAGGCAATTGGGCAGTGGTGGATTTTCCTCTAACACTTCTTTTCTTGTCTCTCAACCCAAAACTAATGTAGCAGCAAAAACGGCACACTCTGGATCTGCAGAAGAATATGGGAAGCTCTAGTGGCAGCAAAAGTGAGCCACAGACTGCACGTGAGTGTGTATTCTGCATCTCTGTGAAGCCCAAAGAAAAGGCCAGAACTCTCCTCCCTAAAAGAACCAATGGATATAATGGGTAGTGAGACAAAGAAATTGCCTGCACATGTTGGACCTAGTCAGCTGTTCTGCATGTGAGCACTAAATGGACAGGATTGAATGACCAATACAGTGGAGACAAAGACTGCAACGAAGTGCAGGGGGTAAAAGACAGAGCACCTTTAAGGACCAGACAAAATCCTCTTTTGTCTGGATTTCCAGGGGAAAACTGGGTGAGACTGCATTCCCACAGGAGAGCTTCAAACATTCAGCACTACCTGACAGTACCTGCTCAGTCAGAACATGTACATTTATATGCGGAAGGTCCCAGGTCCAATCCCTGCATGTCCAGCTAAAGGATTCCAGGAAGCAGAAAAGACCCCGTCTGGGAGCCTGCACACTGGCTGCCAAAGTAGGCAGTACTAGGCTACCCCAGCAGAAGACAGCTTCATATATTCCTTTCTAAGCTCCCACACCAGCTTCTGTAGGGATGTTACAAATTCCTTTAAATGGGCAAGGACTGGAACTTCCCATATGGCTGGAGAGGATCTGAAGTTTCCCTGGTTTGACATAGAAAGTCTGTGTACAAACTCCTTGAATTGCATTGTTGGTGGCCTGCCTCCCAGCCATAACTGGAAGAGATGTATTTTGAAGAGTGGTGGAGAGATGGAAATGGGTAACAGCCATTATAACAGTAGAGGGTAGAGGAAGATATGGCGGGGGGAGGCAGCTAGGTTGTTATAGGGGAAGGGAGTGCAAAAGAGTGGAATGTCTCTCCATTCACAAAGCCTGAGTGGCATTGCTGACAGTCTGCCTGAGTTGAAGGTACCGCTGTTGAATGCCAGGTTGGTGAATGGGAAAACAACAGCCATCCTGGAAGAGCATGCCAAAGCTAGCTTGTATCATGGAGACCTGATTGAACAAAACAGGTGTAGGGGAGCCGAGTGTGTGTGTGTGTGTGTGTGTGTGTGTGTGTGTGTGTTCAGGACAGAATAGGGATTGTGCTGGTGTACTGCCCACCCTGCTACCCAGTAGTCTCCCTTCCTGAGTGAGCTGGGGTAGTGCTGAAGGGGGGCTTCAACATACATGCTGAGATTGCACTGTCAGGAGTGGCTCAGGACTTCATGGCAACCATGGGTCTATCTCAGTTGGTGTCTAGCCCCACTCATTCAGCAGTACACACTCTGGATCTGGTTTTCTGTGTTGGGTGGCATGATGGTGATCTGGGTGTGGAGGAACTTTCTATAGCTCTATCCAATTCAAACCTTTGTGCTTCCCATTAACTATCACTGGAAATCAAGAAATAGCTATAATTTTGTTTCTACTTTGTGTGATTTGGATGACATTTTCAGGCACTGTAGCCTCTTAAGGGGGAATTATACATGCCAAATTTCAAATAAATAGGTGCAGGGGCTTTTATGCTACACTCCTTTAAATTGCTACTTCTGAGGGGATCAGGCCTGCCAGGTTTCAGGGGGGTTTGTGCAAGAGCAGTGCTTGTGTGTGTAGAGATATAGATAGACCAAACCTTTTTTCTCAACTCATTCTCTCTTCCCATCCCCATGAGATATGAATACCTGACTGAGCAGGTAGTGTCAAACCAATACCTTTTTATCATAACTGTAGCATCAACATAATGATGGCATTGAATAGGGAATTGTGGTTTTCACCAAATTGAGGTCATTCAAGCGTCAATCCTATACCCACTTATGCAGGAGAAAGCTCCATTGAGCTCAGTAGGACTTTCTTCTGAGTAGACATGAATAGGATTGCACTGTGAATAAATATATAGTAAATAAAAATTCATCTTCAGTACTTTGGATGTGCATTGTTTTATTTCCTCACATTCACTGATCCCAATGTCCAAATTAGGTGTGAGAGGGGTTCAAGGCACCAACTTGCTGTTATGGTATATCTGTTAGAACTAAGGAAGCTCACAGTTTCTGGCTGCTGAACTGATAAGTGTTTTTCATTTCTAGGCCGAAAAATGAAGACCTTGCTTCCACGTGTTAATTCCTACTTCGTTCCAATCCAGTTTCCAGTTAGTCAGTCTGTCATTCTTCAGCCTTCTTCAAAGGTGCCACTGCCTATAGCTCAGAGTGCCTCTGAGAACATGCAGAGCAGCAAGCAGGTGCACATTGCTCCAAAGGTCAGTACTCGGGGATACTCTTGTCCCTGTTAAGATTCGCACCTGAATGCCTCAAATAATTAGTGTCAAACTCCAGCCTCTTGTCTGAGAATGAGAAGAAATCTGCAGTCCAGACTGTCCAAACTTGGCAGTTCCCACTTCAGGGTGCCTCCTGCTCCAGTACATCTGTACCTTGTTTATCTGCCCCATTTCAATCAGGTTTTACGACCAGTTTGGGGCTGGAGATTGCCTTGGTCATCCTGTTGGATGACCTTCATTAGGAGGAAGACAGAGGGAGTGCATACCTGCTGGGTCTCCTAGACCTCTTAGTAGCTTTTGATACCATCAGTCATGGTGTCCTCCTGGGGAGGGTGTCTAATTGGGAGTTGGAGTTGCAATGGTTCCACTCCTACTTGGACAGCTGGTTCCCAAAGGTGGTGCTGGAGACTATAGTTTTGCCTTGTGGAGACTCTGTTGTGGCATCTCTCTGGGCTTTTTTTGTCACCCATGCTTTTTGATAGCTACTTGAAACCACTGGGAGAGGTTGTCCAAGGGGATGGAATGAAGTCTCATTAATGTGTAGATGACACTCAACTCTATCTTTCCTTTTCATCAAATACAGGTGAGGCAGTGACTGTCCTGAATTGGTGCTTGGACTCCGTAAAGGGCTGAATGGGGGTCAATAAATTGAAACTCAATCCAGACAAGATAGAGTTTCTGTTAGTACAGGGGTGGGCAGCCTGAGGGCCACATGCAATCCCCACTGTCCCCAAATCGATAAAAAGAAAAAAATGGCATCCACGTTAGCTATGGAGCACCAAAAGAGTCAAAATTAGCTTGTTTGTAACCTGTGTTAGTAGGTGATTCATCCGTCTGGTTAAGTGGTGACCAACCTTTTCTAAATGGAGTTGTACTCCCTCATAAGCAGCAAGTTCATAGTCTAGAGTACTTATAGATACAGTTATGTCACTTGAGGCCCAAGTGGCATGAAGTGCCTTTTATCAGCTGCAGCTGACATACCAACTACAACCGTACCTGGACAGAGACAGCCTGGCTGCAATTATCCATGCACTATTCTCCTCCTCCCTGGATTATTTCAATGCATTATATGTAGGTCTACTTCTGAAGGAAGTCTGGAAACTTCAGCTAGTGCAGAATAGAGCAGCAAGGCTGCTTACTGGGACTGGCCATTTCCAAAATATTACTCCAGTACTGTGTCAACTACACTGGTTGCCCATCAGTTTCTAGGCCTGATTTATGGCGTTCGTGGTGCTGACCTTTAAAACCCTAAATAGCTAAGGGTCAGTCTACCTGAATGAGTGCCTTATTCCATATATTCCTTCTCAGTTGCTAAGACAATCTTCAGAGGCTGGGTGCTGCCACCCACAATAACGCAACAGGTGGCTACCAGGGAAAGATCTTTCTCTGTAGCGGCCTCTGTTTGTGGAATGCCCTTCCCAGAGAGATTCACCTGGCATATTCACTGTGTGTTTAGATGCCAGGTTAAGACCTTCCTTTTCCACCAGGCATTTAATTTCTAATCTGGTCCACAGATTATTTACCGGCTTTTTAATATTTTCTATTTTAATATATATTCATATTTTTATTGCTGTTTTTATTTTGGTTGTATTGTTTTTGGTTTGTAGGGGTTTTTAATGATAATAGATAACCCCATGGTTACTGCCAGTTGAGCAGTATATGAATTTGATTGATTGATTTGATCCTGCTACTTTGTAAAGGATCTTGTACTCACTAAGCATAATCTCAATGACCTGAGCCAAGGATGAGTGCAACGGTTCGGCAGCTTTCTCATTGTGAATTTTTATAAACATACTTACATAAAGAATTTTTTAAAGCTCTCAAGAGAGCTTGCAAAACAAATGAAAACAAATTAAATTAAAACAATGATCTAATGAGAAGATCAGTAGAAGGCAAAACCAGCACATTCTTAAAGATAAGACATTTTCAGTGCGATCTATACATGTCTACTCAAAAGCAATATGGTGTTGGTATTCCTCATGGATTGAAGCCACGCAGTGATCTGTCAGCAGGGTGAATCTTCTTCCCCAGACATACGTACGCGGATTGTTCAATACCCACATGATTGCCAAGCACTCCTTCTGCACTAATGAGTAGTTTCTCTCTCACTGGGATAACTTTCGGTTGTGATAGGCAATAAGATGCTTCACATCTTCTATCTCCTGTAGCAACACAGCTCTGAGGCCTTTATCTGATGCATCTGTAGCAACTTGGAAGGGCTGCTCAAAATCAGGTACAGTCACCACTGGCTTGCTGCTTCGGGCCTGCTTCAACTAGTTAAAGGCTTCTTCCATAAAAACCATCTTCCATTTAACCTGAGCTAGTTTGTCTTTCTTAATCAGTTCATGTAAGGGAGTGGCTAAATCATGAAATCCTGGTATGAATAGCTTGCCGTCCCTATCAATTCTCTGATTTGTCCTTTGGTTTGGGGAATAGGCCAGGATTAGATCACTATCACTTTACTCCACAGTGGGGTAATTTTCCTGCTCCCCAGATGGTGACCTAGATCACCTCAGGCAGTCCAAACTGACACTGGGTAATTTTTATAGTCATTCTTGTCTTCTGTATTGCCCCTAATACATTCCTGAGATGAGTCAGATGTTTCATTAGATTTTTTACTGAATATCGCCACATTGTCAATATAGGCCACTGCATACTGTCCCATCCCTTTTAGAGCCCCACTAAATTGTTTTTCCAGTACATTAGTTTGTAGGTGATAGGCAGTACATTTCGGATTCCACAACTCTTCCACAAACTGCATATCCTCAGATAAGAACAATCTGAAAGTAATTTGTTAGGAAAACCTAGCCTCATAAATATTATTAATAGGGCCTTTGCCACAGCCAAAGCACTGAACGTAAGGCCTCTGCATCAGGATATCTTGTGACAAAATCCACATAGACAAAATCAACACATTGCCCTTTTTGATAGGTCACGTGAAGGAGCCTACTATGTCCATAGCCACTCTATAAAAAGCTTGTCCTATTATCACTTTTTGTCCTCCATTCCCCACCCTCTAGCATACTTCATGTGACTGGCAATATGAGGCCACCTCTCTGGCAATATTGGACCCCAATAGAAATGGGCTAACAACATTTTCTTAGTCTTCCCAGTTCCTAAATGACCTGCACAAGGATTGTCATGAGCTAGTTTAAGTAACTGAGGCCTGAATTTTTGTGGGTTGTGTCACCGGTTCACAGTTTGACTATCTCTCACTAGGTAACCACCACCTGTACAGTACACCTTGCCTCCACACATCAGAAAAGGGGATTTCTTGTGGTAAGACCTGAGCTTATTGATTGTAAACTACTGTCATTCTGCATCTCATTTGCCTCACACAAGTCTTGGATACCATGAGATAACAACTTAGTATCTGCTCCCCTGCCACTTTCCTCTGGTAAATCAGCTGGTTCAACAGTTTCTTTCTGAAACTCAGACTCTGAATCTGGCAGAGCTGCTACATTGTCACCCCGTCTCAGAGTGCCCAAGCCTGTCGCAGAAGTTCTAACCTTTTTGACCTCTGGTGACAATATATATCTTCTCTCCAGCTCCCATAATATATCTTCCAAGTGTGACCAGTTCATCCTGGTCTGAGTTCACTCCCACACTGTATGTCCCTTCTTTTCCCCTCCATGAGATCATCACCTTGGCCACAGGAATCTCATTTGGACCCCCTCTGACTCTTCTTATTTTTACTGACTCATGGGGAATTATATTTGCTGAGATGATGAAATCCTCTCTGATCAGTGTGATTTCAGCACCAGTATCCAAAATTCCCAAATATCTTTTTTCCTCCACCAGAACTTCTCTCAGCCCAGAATCAAAGTTTTGGGCCTTCTCAGATCTGACATGACAGAAATGTACATTCTGTGGAGTGTCTGAATGGTTTTCAACTGTCTTTGCCATTCTGACTGAATATGGTATATGAGATGGCTGTGAGGGCTCAGTACAATTATATTGTAACTGTCCTGACTTCCCACACTTTCATTCATAGAATCATAGGAGGTTTGATTCTTATAGGAGGTTTGTTTAAATTTCCTTGTCACCGCCCCCCTTTTGACTGGGGACTCTGTTTCTTATCTTTTAATTGCCCCCTTTCCAGCCCCATAGAATTATCTCTGTGGTCAGTTGGTTTATAATGGTTTTCTCTGTGGAGTCTGCCTTCCCCTCCCCCTTTGTTCAGGGCTAACCAATCAACAAACTCATGAACATATTGAGGGCCTTTGTCTCTCACCAGCAATCTGATTTTTGCTTCTCCACGTATCAAACAAGGGTGCAATCCTGTGGGGATAGTCTGCTGCCTCTGAACTCAGAGGCGGCCAACTATCCAATGGTGGGCAGGTGGAGCATGGAGAGGATCCTCTCCTCTGCGCTCTGGCTGCCTTGAATTTGAGGCTAGACAGCCAATTTTGGCTGTCTAGCCCCAGGGCTCGTCAGAGTTGGGGGGGGGGCGGATGGTGCATAGGAAGCATCGTAATGGCGCTTCCATGGTCCCCTCCCTGCCCCCAGGAATGCCCCTGTTTCACCTGTTCTGTGCTGCTCACACGAGCGCAGAGCAGGGGATGTGCCACCTAGTGGGGGTGGGGGCAGAGAGTCAGGTTTCTGGGGACCAACCTCAGAGCTCCAAGCTCAGTTCCTAGAAACTGAAAAACCTTATGGCCATCTAGATGCTGTCTAGCGACCATAGGATTGTGCCCTAAGTCAGTAAATTTAGCCCCAACTCCACATATATCCTTACATATATTATATTCTTTATCACCTTTACCCTTTGGTAGCCACGAGCCGTAGGCATGGGATTTTGAAAAGCAGATAAATATTTATTATTTACAGAATTAAAGTGTTAAACAGTAAATAACCTCTTTACTCTCCTCCTGCACATATATAATTTACTCTCACACACATGTGTCAGGAGCGCCCTAGCTGCCTCTTGCAGTCCCCACCAATAGCCAACTCAGGACACAGACGACAAGGAATTCTTTCCAAGACTTTCTTCCTTTATTACTTTATGACTCTTTCAGAATACTAGTCGCTAGCGCCAAAGCAAGGAATAGCACTGGGGAAAGATAGTTGAGTAGCCTAAGCTCCAGGTAAGGCAGTTGGTCCCCGTCTGAAGGAGAATCACGGGAAGGCCCTGAACTTATGGGCTAGGGAGAGATCCTCCCTCTTTCCCTTGGGTCCTCAGGACGCGACCGTTGTTTGCTACACCTCCTTTCTGCGCCCTCCATCTGTTGTCGCTCCCTGCGTCTGTGCTGAGCGTCCAGCAAGCCCCCCTCCAGCGCTCTCTCACTGCCAGGGTCACTGTCAATCCCAGGAATGCTGGCAGGAGGAATCTCTGCCAGCTGCTGTGCTTGTGAGATATGAGCGAGCTCCTCTCGCACGGATTGCTGTTCCTCCTCAGAATCAGAACTGCTCTGGGGCTCTGTTGGCTCAGTTTCCACCCTGACAACATGCAGTCAATCCCCATTCTAATCCTATAAACACAGATCCTAGGCACTATCTATCTCCTCACAAGCCCTATCTATCTCTTCCCTGTCTAAAACTCCACAGGCACTGCTCTCTGTTTACATATTGTACACCATTTGCCCCCGCCCCTGCACTCACTCAGCCAATCATCTCACATATGCAGATACAACATACCTCCTGTTGCTCATACCACTCACTCTCTAGATCTACTTACCAGAAAATACAGAGTCATAACATTAATGCAAACATATACACAGATTCATAACATATATACATGTGACATCACAGCCCCATCGAGTTCAATGGGGCTTACTTTCAAATAAGCATAAAGTCAGCACAAAGGGATCCTAAGTGGCATTAAAAGCTTGACAAAGCACTTTGCCTGGTGCATGAAGGCACCAGGTGAGTAGTCTAGGAAGGAAGTTCTGTAATTTGGGTGCCACCACAGAAAAGGTTCTCTTCCCAGTAGCGACCTGCCTAACCTCAAAAGACAGGAGCACTTGGAAAAGGATCCCTGAAGATGACCACATCTGGCAAATATTTCTATGGGAGAAGACTATCATCATTATATCCCACCTTTTTCCCAATACTGGGACTCAAGGCGGCTTTACAACATTAAAACTTATACAATTAAAATCTGTCATGTAGAGAAAACAGCCATTTAGATATGGCCTAAAGACGCTTCAAAGTTTTAAAAATCAAAAACAGCATTTTGAATTGAGCCTGAAAACAAATTGGTAGCCAGTGAGGATCTTTTAACGCTGGAGTAATATGTTCAGGGTAGTCCATACTGGTTAATACTCTGGCCATGTTCTACACCAGACAGTTTTCAGAGGTAGACCAACATACAATGCATTCCACTAGTCTAGTCTGGGTGTTACTTGAGCACGGATTACTGTGGCCAGGTTATCCCTCTCCAAGAAGGACACAGGTAGCACACCAACAGTAGTTGATGAGAGAAACTGAACCACAGATGCCATTTGTGCATCCATTAGCCATACAGGTTTAATTGGATATCCTGTGGAGCAGGGGTGGGGAATTTCTGGGTGGAGGCAGGATGCTGTCAAGGGGTGTGGCCATACGCATACTATCATCCAATCCCTTACCAAAGTGCAATAGTCAGAAATAACAGGGGGATCCCTCTCTCCACTCCCTCCCCAAGCCCTTGGTAGCCTCCAGGTCAAGGGGCTTGGGGAGGGTGCCAAAACCTCCACAGGCCAGATTAGCTCCTCACCCATGCTGTAGAGCATGACTCTTCCTAGCTTCCTATCTCCACTGGTGAACCTCCCAACTTCTCACTCTGCTTCTGTCAGAGGAGGATTTTTTTCTCTAAGCCTTTAACTGCCGAATATTTTTGTTCTTCAGACTTACTTCCCACCACCACCTCTCCCCTTCACTTTAGAAAGGAGAAAAGGGTTTGGGGAGCTGCAGCAAGTTGGGCAAGCACCACCTTTAAACTCTCCACAGTGGGTTTAAGTGCTGGAGAGTACATGGCTGAGTGCTGGAGAGCAAAACAGGCCACCTCATGGTATTAAAATTTCCCCACCACATTTTATCCATTTTATCCCAATTCCCAATGGGGAAAGAGCGGGATTTCCTCCATCCTACCATCAGAGAATGAGATGAAGTTGAGTCTCTGGCAGGGATTCATCCGTCTGTTCATTGGATCTGGAGAAGCTACTGAATGCACCAGACAGAACAGAGTCATACTCATGCCTATAAGCCCAAACTGCACAATCCACGGAGGCTTTGGCTCTCTCTGCAGGCCCTGGGGATCGGATAATGGGGTAATTCAGTCCTTCACCCAGAAGACGGTCCCCACTTCTTTAGGGTGGTAAACCACACAAGTTGGTTCTATTCAATCCTGTCTACTCACCTTCCCTCGTCACCACCAACTGATGGAGACTTAGTCTACCCGGTAATCTGTATGTGGATATGCAAAGTGATGGTGCACAATTTCTGCACTGTGCATTTCAATAATGTAAGAGAACAAAGTGTTTATGCTCCCTTCTTCCTCCCACAAATTGGCTCATCTAGCTTAGAGCACAGGGACATATAGCAGTGAAAAGACAGAAGATACTAGCTTTGTCCTGTACCCTGGGCTTCATCATAGGAAGTCCTAAATATCTGCCCTCTACCCATCATTCCCTCAACCCCTAAAAGGCCCACAAGGGGTATGGGCCAGTGCAGAAGCCACATCTGTGCCCACTCTGCCTTTTCCTCAGATTAGAGGATGAGGAAGCTGTATCCAGGCAGAGCTTGCAATTCGCTTGAGATATAAGGAGATCCACCAAAGGATCCCAAATCTGATCATGACCCTTTGGAAGATCAATCCTTGAAGACCCCATTCCCATGATCAATCAACTACCAGCTGAGCCAGCCTGTCATGTGCGTCATGCTCCACTCTTATTGAATAATAGAATAAAAGGATTTTCCTCTACTTTCTGATATTCTTTAAATGTCCACATGTCCCCTTAAACCTTTTGAAAAGCTAAATGGACATGGCTTCTTCAGGCTTTGCTTACTTGCCTGTGAGTCCCTTTCTCATGAGAGGTCTTCTCTAGATTATTTTAAAGTATATTAGTATCCTCCTTGAGCGGTGATGACCAGAAATGAACATAATACTCGAAATGAGCATTATATTCTGTGCAGAGTAGAAATAGTACAACTATTTTCCTCCAAATCTTTGATTTAATGCTTGTGTTAATGCAACCACAGCAAACAATGTTGACGTGAGTTGTTTGTTGTTCAGTCGTTAAGTCGTGTCTGACTCTTCGTGACCCCATGGACCATAGCACGCCAGGCCTTCCTGTCCTGCGCTGTCTCCCGGAGTGTGCTCAAGTCCATATTCATTGCATCGGTGATGCTATCTAGCCATCTCATCCTCTGCCGTCCCCTTCTCCTTTTGCCTTCAGTCTTTCCCAGCATCAGGGTCTTTTCCAGGGAGTTTTCTCTTCGCATTAGGTGGCTAAAATATTTGAGCTTCAGCTTCAGTATCTTTCCTTCCAATGAACAGTCAGGGTTGATTTCCTTTAGGATTGACTGATTTGACCTCCTTGCGGTCCAGAGGACTCATAAGAGTCTTCTCCAGCACCACAGTTGGAAAGCATCAATTCCTCAGCACTCAGCCTTCCTTATAGTCCAGCTCTCAAAGCCATACGTTACTACTGGGAAAACCATAGCTTTGATTAGACGGACCTTTGTCGGCAAGGTGATGTCTCTGCTTCTCACTATGCTCTCTAGGTTTGCCATAGCTTTCCTCCCAAGGAGCAAGCGTCTTTTAATTTCATGGATACAGTCACTGTCTGTAGTGATCTTGGAGCCCAAGAAAATAAAATCTGTCACTGCTTCCATTTCTTCCAATTCCATATGCCAAGAAGTGATGGGGCCAGATGCCATGATCTTTTTTTAATGTTGAGTTTCAAACCAGCTTTTGCACTCTTCTCTTTCACCCTCAGCTAGAGGCTCTTGAGATCCTCTTCGCTTTCTGTCATTAGGGTGGTATCATCTGCGTATCTGAGGTTGTTGATAATTCTCCCGGCAATCTTAATTCCGACCTGTGATTCATTCAACCTGGCGTTTCACATGATGTACTCTGCATATAAGTTAAATAAGCAGGGCGGCAATATACAGCCTTGTCGTACTCCTTTCCCAATTTTGAACCAATCGGTTGTTCCATGTCTGGTTCTTATTGTTGCTTCTTGACCCTCGTACAGGTTTCTCAGGAGACAGGTAAGGTGGTCTGGTACTCCCATCTCTTTAAGAATTTGCCACAGTTTGTTGTGATCCACACAATCAAAGGCTTTATCGTAGTCAATGAAGCAGAAATAGACATTTTTCTGGAATTCTCTTGCTTTCTCCATGATCCAGCGAAAGTTGGCGATTTGATCTCTAGTTCCTCTGCCTCTTCGAAACCCAGCTTGTACTTCCGGTAGTTCTCGGTTCGCATACTGCTGAAGCCTAGCTTGTAGGATTTTGAGCATCACCTTGCTGGCATGTGAAATGAGCGCAATTGTGCGGTAGTTTGAACACTGTTTGGCGTTGCCCTTCTTTGGAATTGGAATGTAAACTGACCTTTTCCAGTCTTGTGCCACTGTTGAGTGTTCCAAATTTGTTGGCATATTGAGTGCAGCACTTTAACAGCATCATCTTTTAGGATTTTAAATAGCTCAGCTGGAAGACTGTCATCTCCGCTAGCTTTGTTGTTACTAATGCTTCCTAAGGCCCACTTGACTTCACTCTCTAGGATGTCTGGCTCAAGTTCAGTGACCGCACTATCATGGCTATCAGGGACATTAAGATCTTTCCTGTATAGTTCTTCCATGTATTCTTTCCACCTGTTCTTAATCTCATCTGCTTCTGTTAGGAAGCTGCTTCTGTTAGGTCCCTGCCTTCTTTGTCCTTTATCATGCCCGTCTTTGCACAAAACGTTCCCTTGAGATCTCCGATTTTCTTGAAGAGGTCTCTAGTCTTTCCCATTCTGTTGTTTTCTTCGATTTCTTTGCATTGTTCATTTAAGAAGGCCTTCTTGTCTCTCCTTGCTATTCTCTGGAACTCTGCATTCAGTTGGATATATCTTCCCCTTTCTCCCTTGCTTTTTGCTTCCCTTCTTTCCTCAGCTACTTGTAAAGCCTCCTCAGACAGCCACTTGGCTTTCTTGCATTTCTTTTTCTTTGGGATGGATTTCGTTGCTGCCTCCTGAACAATGTTACGGACCTCCGTCCATAGTTCCTCAGGCACTCCTCAGGTCTAATCCCTTAAATCTGTTCGTCACCTCCACCATATATTCATCAGGGATATGATTTAGGTCATACCTGAATGGTTTAGTGGTTTTCCCTACGCTCTTCAATTTAAGCCGAAATTTTGCAACAAGAAGCTCATGATCTGAGCCACAGTCAGCTCCAGGTCTTGTTTTGACTGACTGTATAGAGCTTCTCCATCTTTGGCTGCAAAGGACATAATCAATCTGATTTCGATATTGACCATCTGGTGATGTCCATGTGTAGAGTCGCCTCTTGTGCTGTTGGAAAAGAGTGTTCGCTATGATCAGCGTGTTCTCTTGGCAAAACTCTATTAGCCTTTGTCCTGCTTCATTTTGTACACCAAGGCCATGCTTGCCTGTTATCCCAGTGATTTCTTGACTTCCTACTTTAGCATTCCAATCCCCTATGATGAAGAGGACATCTTTTTTTGGTGTTAGTTCTAGAAGGTGTTGTAGGTCTTCATAGAACTGATCAACCTCAGCTTCTTCGGCATCAGTGGTTGGGGCATAGACTTTAATTACTGTGATGTTGAATGGTTTGCCTTGGATTCGTACTGAGATCATTCTATCGTTTTTGAGATTGTACCCCAGTACTGCTTTTCCCACCCTTTTATTGTCTATGAGTCAACAAAATTGACTCCATTTCTTCTAAGGGATTCTTGCCCACAGTAGTAGATATGATGGTCACCTGAATTAAATTCGCCCGTGCTTGTCCATTTTAGTTTACTAATTCCCAAGATGTTGATGTTCAATCTTGCCATCTCATGTTTGACCATCTCCAGCTTACCTTGATTC
The DNA here is from genome assembly GCF_057233095.1 of Heloderma suspectum. Lineage (NCBI taxonomy): Eukaryota > Metazoa > Chordata > Lepidosauria > Squamata > Helodermatidae > Heloderma > Heloderma suspectum. Next base: position 123,917,053 of record NC_139462.1, on the reverse strand, counting down.
ATTGATCTGACATTCCAGGTTCCTAAACAATATTGTTCTTTACAGCATCGGATTTTCTTTTCACCACCAGACACATCCACAGCTGAGTGTCCTTTCGGCTTTGGCCCAGCCGCTTCACTCTTTCTGGTGCTACTTGGAAATATCCTCTGCTCTTCCCCAGTAGCATATTGGACACCTTCCGACCTGAGGGGCTCATCTTCCGGCGTCATATCTTTTAGCCTTGTGATACGTTCCATGGGGTTTTCTTGGCAAGAATACTGGAGTGGGTTGCCATTTCCTTCTCCAGTGGACCACATTTTGTCAGAACTCTCCACCATGACCTGTCCATCTTGGGTGGCCCTGCATGGCATAGCTTATGGCTTCACTGAGTTACGCAAGCCCCTTCGCCACAACAAGGCAGTAATCCATGAAGGGGACTCAGATAATTAGTTTGCTATTATTATGTATAATAACTCTTGGTTCTTCTGGGTTCTAGTCCTCACTTGGCCATGGAAGCTCACTGGGTGACTTTGGGCCAGTCACAGACTCTCAGCCCAACCTACCTCACAGGGTTGTTGTCGTGAGGATAAAATGGAGAGGAGGAGGATTATGTATGCCACCTTGTGCTCCTTGCAAGAGGAAAAAAGGCGGGATATAAATGCAATAAATAAATATTATTTAGATAATTTTGACTTTTTGGCTGACCACCCAGATCTGCATCAGAATCCACTTCTTCATCCAGACTATGAAAGAAAATGTTAATGTTCCATTCCAGTTTGCTACTGAAATACTAATTATTAGGCTGGTGAAATATTGACCCATATATGACAAGTAGTTGTCAAGCAATGGTGACTTGGTAAAACTGTAACAAAAGAAAGATCTGTGCCATTTACAAAAAACAACACATTTAATTGATATTAAATTAAAGTGTAAACCAGGATGATCAGTTATTTACACTTGCATGATATAAACATATTTAAACCACATTCAACATAACCTGATTTTATCCTGAGACCTGAGGGCTTGGTCAGGCAGTTGCAAACAGGGATTCACACAGTTTGGCTGGCCTTGCTCAACAGTTTGGTCAACAGACCCTCTGATTCCCACTACTATGGAATACGGAGCAGGGAAAAGGCAGTAGACACCCATCTCCTGTTGGGCTGGGCTGTTCTCTGAAGACTTAAAAAAAATAGTTATTTTTATTATTATTTAATTGTTAAAATTTATATATCACATTTTTTGAAGAAGCTACCAAGACAATGAACAATTAAAAAAACCTAGAATACTAAAACATCAAATTGTTGCACAATTTAAAAGTCTAGGTTAAAGAGATATCTGGTGGGGTCATTGGTCAACTTGCAACAATCTCTCTTGCTGTTTCTATGTGCCTCTGAAGAAGGGTGGAGGTGAGAGGCTGAGCCTTTTTTTCAGAAGAGGGGCAGAATTGTTTACTCACTTCACACTGGTCTGTTTGGTACTTGGAAGTTGGGGAGAAAGATTCTCACTGCTTCTGAGTGTCCTAGCCTAGCTATACTGCCTCTTCCATAAGGAAAATGATCATACTGGTCTGGGAGGCACTCAAAAGCAGTCATCTAAGTACACCACTGCCTGATGCAAGGCAGGTGAGAAACTCCATTCCACTGTCCAAGGAGTGCCGGAGGGGCAAATTTATCACTCCCACCAAGGAGGTGAGAAAGTGAGACCATTCTGCACAGCATGTTCAAAGCAGCCTCTTGCTTTGTCCTCATTCTCGAATGTGGCTTGCCAGGAAGAGATTCTTTTCAATAACAGCAAACTGGCCTGGTTACCAGTTTTATTTTAAATGATATTTAACAAAGTATACATAGTAACTATAAAAAATATCATTTTAAACAATTTAAAGTAATGCCCTTAACCTTTCTCTGGTACTTCCTGACTTGTGTTTTTTGTACCAACACCTTGCTGTCAACTATAGTGTAGCCTCTCCTTTTCTGTTGTAGGTGTTGCCATCCAGTGAAGAGCCAGTCCTGTTCCCACATGCAATCTCCATAAAGGAGGAGACTTACTGTGGTGAAAAGGCATCTCCATTTACCACCCCTCAATCCATAAAGGAGGATGTCTGTCAGATCAGCAGAGAATCATTCCCTGCAGCACTTTTAAAAGAGGAGGGTGACAACTTTCATTCCAATCAATTGTCATCATCGTTCGTCCCAGCATTGCCTGTAAAGGAAGAACCAGCACAGCTTGGTGAAGTACTTAATTTGTGCCTCCCAGCACCATCTGTAAAGCAGAAGAGACAGTCTACAGTGTTCAAGCCACCACCCCAGAGCATGTTGGACATGCTGGTTATAAAGAGGCAAGAGAAGCATGAAATGGGTAGATCCAGAAGGAAGCAGCACTTAGCCCTGCCTTGCTCAGAAGAACCAGTCCTGCTCCTGCCAAGCAGCAGTAGTTCAGATTCATTCATGCTGAGGCATGACCTTCCCTTTGATCAGGAAATGCCTTCTCTGGGAAACATGTCCTACTTTAGCTGCTTTCAGGGGGAAGGTGGCCCTTTTAAAACTCCAATAAAAGAGATGTTCTGCAAGCTGCCAATTTCTTCCACCCCTAGTAGTAAAGCACCTGTAACTACCCCAACATTCTTGGCAGCTACTGACCCCTGGAGATTAGCACCATTTGTCAAGGAAACTAGCAATCTGGATTTCAGCCCTGTGAGAAACCCTCCATTACCATTATTATCCCTCCAGGAGAACTTAGACCTTTGGGGATTTAGTAGCACTCCCCTAAGCGTGATTCCCCTGTGTGATTCCCCACAGCTGCCATTTCTAAATGCAGAAGCTAATGATATGGTGTCTGGGCCCTTGACAAGTTCTCCTGCACCCAGCAAACAGTCATCCCCAGAGCTTCGGGCCTCTGTTCTTCCAGATAACCGTTCACTCCTAGAAGGCCTAGTCCTAGATACCATGAATGACAGTTTGACCAAAATCCTACTAGATGTCAGTTTTCCTGGCCTTGAGGATGACCTGAGTACTGATTTCAGCTGGTCACAGTTAATTCCTGAGCTGAAATGAACAAAACTGGCTGATATATTCTGAAAACTGCTCGCTGTTAATAAACAAGGGGCACAGATGGTGTTTTCTTAACTAATTCTTAAGTAACACACTAGGATGATTCTATGATATAGCTGGCCATAAAATGGCCCAGGGGCTGCTTGGCATTCCAGTGGATATTGCTCTTAGTTATATAGAGGGTCAAGACACTGTATAAACAATCAAGAAAGCCTAAGTCCATTCCTTATGAAAGCTTTTAGGGAGAATTCCCATTTCCTTTTAATGGTACTCCAGTTTATAGGTTTCGATCTTGTTCGTAGGTTTGGATCCTTGTTAATATTTGTACATTTTACATGCTTTTTAAAGTATAAATTGGGTGACTAAATGCCAAGAAGGACTGAGCTCTTGTACCTTTAATAGTTGCAGAGGGTTCAGCTTGTAATGAGAAAAATTTACCAAAGGTTCCCTCTACTAGACAAGTATTAAGTGTAGGAACTCCGAAATCCTACATAGCCACTCTTAAGTACAAATAATTTTATTCATTTAGGATTGCCATTTTTTTCCTTCCTTGTTCTTGTGGTTTTAACAGGAACTTAACACAAAAGAATTTGGCAGCTGAAGCATTTCCCATCATATGTCATTGCCAGAAAAAGCTTATTCTGCTTAATTCTTCATATCAGGCTCTGTTAAAGGCACAGAAAAAATAAAGATGGTTACTCTACCCAGAAATCATGTAATAGTCTGAAGTGTCTCCTCTACCAATAGTACAAACTCAACAAAATTTGGGTCTTCTTGATATCCCATCACAGGATCCCAGTTGTATACAAAATGCTTTTATCTCAAACATGTATACAAAGATACACAATATATATAAAACCATACATATAGAAAACAGATAGCAATATATTCAAAACTACACTATGGAATACCACATATGTTTCAATAAATAGCCTTTATCAAATTCATATGATTAATTCTAATTCCTTGGGTAAAAAACTTTTCTGTTGGAATCCTGTTGTGTTGTTATCAAGCTGTTCTGTTGTGTTGTTACCAAGATGAAATACTCCCTCTAATCTGGTGATACTTGTGCTCTTCCAGATGTAAAACATCCACCTCATTCTTTCTTTGGGTGAGAGATATCATCTACCCAAGGAAAGGGTGATATCTCCAGAAGAGCCAAGAACAGGAAGAAATTCATTTAGAATTTGGCATAATATAAGTTTGTTCAACACTTTTACAGTTTTTACACTTTGAGATTTTACAGCTGGAAGAGCACAAATATCACTGGATGAGTGGGAGAATTTCAGTGTGATAACAGCACAACTGGATTCCAACAGAAAAGTTTTCCGAAGGTATTTGAGGGTGCAATCCTATGCATTCCCCAGCCAGCCTTGGGAGTTGTAGGCCTTTTCTCTGTCTAAGCATGCATAGGATTGAGCCCTGGATCAATTATATAAACTTGATAAAGGCTATTTGTCAAAATGGTATTTCACAGTCTACTTTCTTGTTGAATATATTATGTGTTTTCTATATTATGAGTATTTTTCTATACATGTTTGAGAGATAAGCATCCTCCTTCAATAGACCACTTCTAACTAAGGACTAGGTGGTATTTGCTGGTCTAGAACCTATTGCCTTTTAAATCTAGCTCTGATGTCAATGTTACTTCCCCATAAATCCCTGACACTTAAATGCCCAGCACAACAATGGACCAGTGCAGAAACTCTGTAGTCCTCAAAGGAGAGTGTTCCTATAGACACAGCAATATAGGCACCCAGCATCGACTTTTGCAAGAATGGTGGTTAAAACACAGGCCACTGCACTCCCTCAAATCACCATCAGGTAGCAACAGCTGTCAGTGTGGTCAGATGCTATTTTCTTCATGGGGACATGCCATGGGAGCTTTTAGAGAGTCTGGGCAGGCACGACATAGCTGCCCAAATTAAGGAAGTAACCTTTATAATCCCTAACAACTGGAGCACTAGTGTAGAACTTCAAAAATGGATCCTCCAATTTTCAGCTGGGGGAGGGGAGCATTCTAAGCAGGTTATCAGACATTTTTCTTCACATTTTAAGGATGCACCAGGGCAAGTTGTTCCGCTTCTCAATATTGATGTTAAAAAGAGGGAACTCTGTGAAGTGTAATGTTTTTTAAAGGCACAGAACAGGAGCCTGGCCTTTTAAAAACAAAAATCACCTGGAACCACACGCAGGTACTTCAACCACAGTCTATGTTTCTGATATAGCCAGCATAGAAGTCTAATTCTGGTAGGTGTATTTCCTTAGAATTATTCATCTCCCTCAGTACTGCTTATTTAAAAGCTTAGGTCAATTGTTTTCCCTATTCCTCTACCATTAGAGTTTACGTTTTCCTTTCTTTGGACCATTCCTATGAGGCTGACCAGGGATTATCATTGGGCCACCCATTTCAGAAGCAGAAACAGTTGATCAAAGAACTCCCATAGATGCTTGTCAGCCTGCCAAGGTTGCAATTACTTTGTTTCCTACTAGTGCTGCAACTTGCAACAGCCCAGCATCTCTCACAAAGGAATCTATCCTGGACAATAATTCTCTTATGACTGTGAGCTATGAGCTGCCTTTTTGTTTTAATCTCAAATCTAAGACACATAATTATGTGTCTTAGATTTGAGCTTAGAGAGCTCTAGAGCTCTCGTTTGCAGTATGAATTCCAAGCTCAGTTAGTGATCTTACAATATGAAATATGATCTTACAATATGGGCTTTGAATTCAAATATCATCTCTGTGTGATGTCCTTCACTTCTGAAAAATGTTTCTCTACTATTGAACATGCAGGAGATACCCCCGTTCCCCCCCCCCCGCCATATACTCTCAAGCGTACACCTAGGCTAACACTTCATATGGTCTCCGCTACTATCGCTGCTGTTTAAACACTGGGTTCGAAATGGCTTTGCAGCGAATAGCAAGTAGCAATGAAAACCAAGATTGTCTCTGGGAGGACCCAGTTCTCACCAGTCTGCCAAAGGTGTATTCTCAGGGGTAACAAGGCACTGAAGTATTTGCCTCTCCCTTCAAGCAACTACTGCTCTACCATAAAAAAAAAAAAGATGTAAGTTTTCCCCCTATTCTGTACTACTTCATGCAGCATGGTGACACTGCTGTTTCTATGTTTTTCATATTGTTTTACTGTTTGAATGTTATTATATTCTGTTTCATGGTGAACGATAGCTCATAAATTCTCTAAATAAATATTATCCTACAATGAAGGTGCTGATTTATTTTGTGGGGTTCTTGGTTTCCTTCTCACCCCCCACACCCCCAATTCCATTGGGTTTTTCTGGACATTGGGATCAGTGAATGTGAGGAAATACAACAATGCACATCCAAAGTACTGAAGAGGAATTTTTATTTATTATATATTTATTCACAATGCAATCCTCTTCACGTCTACTCAGAAGAAAGTCCCATTCAGCTCAATGGAGCTTACTCCTGGATAAGTGGCTGATGCTATGATGACCTCAATTTGGTGAAAATTACATTTCCCTATTCAATGCCATCTTTATGTTGATGTTATTTCATGGAATATCCCTTCCGTGAAATGTTAAATCTGTGTTTAGGAAGCAATGTCTTTCAGGCACCAGTGGGTCAGAAAAATACCAAAAACCTGATCCTATGTGTATTTACTCAGAAGTCTTATTATAAATGGGGCTTACTAGCATAGCATTGCAACCAAACATTTTAAACCATTTTGGGATTTGTTTCAAATGAGAAGCCATATATACATACTGTTAATAAACACTGAAATGTAAAGCCCAGTCACCAATGTGACTTTATGTCTACTAAGGCCACCATCTTCAACAGTTACTTGGAAATAGATTAATAGGGCTTACTTCCAAGTAAACATGGGTGTGTTTAGAATTGCAGCTATTATCCTGACCCTACTCATTCATACTCGGGCACAAATCCCACTACGTTGATTAGAAATTACTGCTAAGTAAGGATTGCAGCCTTAGAGTTAATCATGGCTGATATTAAAGGGACACAGGAGTACCCCTTTAGTTAATGAGTCGCAAAAAACCCATTCCACTATTATACGTCTCAGAATTCTATTGCTTATAGAAATGACACCTGTTGAGCTATGTCATGGGACCAGCTACATCTTGATTGATGTGCGGAAGGGAGACCAAGCCATTTCCTTCCTATTACCTTTCTGCTTTCACCAGTTGGGCTTTATTTTCCCTGGCTGCTTCCACCAAACAGCCTAAGAAACCCCAGGATATCTTGTAAATACTTCTGGTCATGTGGGGCTGCTTTTTCCATGGGATGGTGTGAAATAGGGATTTCAATTTACCCAGCACCACGCAGTTGATCAGGCTGAGAGGTCTGGGATCTTATGAGGTGGAGAAGAACATGCACACAACCAATATAGATGAAAGAAAAGGAAATTTATTGAAATAAGAGAAATAAGTAAAAGTAGAGCCTCCCCAGAGAGTTACACTCTCTCTGAGGCTGAATAGGTCACACACCTCAGGCACAAACTTAATTACAAAGAAATCTCAAAAGAGTTTCATGCTCTCTGAAGCTCAAGACTGAAGCCCAAAACTAACAATCCTCAAGAAGTTGCACTGTTCTCTGAGGCTTAAGAGGTTGCACGCCTCTTAGGTAGAAACTTAGTTACCCAAATGTGGTGCATTAAATTAGTCCCTGTTTGTTGCTCAGCTCCAGATGGGTCCATCATCGCAAATGGCCCACGGAGGCAACGGTGATACAGTGTCAGCCAGGCCCACGCCTAAGCCTGCTGTCATATCCTAAACCCAAACTGTGAGTATGACAGAACAAAGATAGCTGCGTCCTAGCTAAGCCCTGGACAGTAAAATCCCTTTACCCAACACATACCACAACGCTATCAAGTTCTTGGCCAGAGCACTTAATACGTGTCCCGTGGATCAAGGGTACTGCTAGTATGTGCGCATAAAAATGATCCAGATGCAACCACCCCGCCCCTGAACAATGGCAGATTCAGGGGTTTTACACTCTTTTCCCGTTGTTGGGGCTCATGAGATCAAAGAGGGGTTCAGTATGTTCTTTGTTGATAATACATCATGTTCCCAATTCCCAAGACTGACATTTGTTGTACACAGCCTGGCACCTCCTTCCGATTCCCCAACATCTTGGGGTCATAAAGTGCCATCCTTGTTATCAGAACATCTGCAGATACTCCTCTTTTCTCGGCCCATGTCCATCTTCTGTAACTGATACTTTGGCAATCTTCATCACATACCAGAGCACCCTCATCTGGCCCTCCATTCACACCTCCCCTTCCTGACCTAGGCTATTCACATGACATGGACTGGTTTAGATTGTTGACCTTTTTACATTTCATAGTGTTTTAAATTAACAGTCAGATATCATGGGTCACAGGGTCTAAACATTTCAGGATGTTTACAGCTCAGGCTTGTATTCAGGGTCAAACTTTGCATTCTGTTCCTTTTGACACCACATTTGTTACGTTGCAAAAGAGAACAAGAGTACACTGTGGCGCCTGAAGGAGCAGGGAGAGAAGTTATAGAGAGAAGCGATCTTTATTGACAAAAATCAAGTAAAGGTGGATTTAAGAAATAAGATAAATTAATAAAAGCAATAATATAAGATACAAGTGGATATGAGGAGACATTAGAAAGACAACTTGAAGAAAAATAGGAAAAATAAAATCACACTGTATCAATGGCATACCATATATTTCTTTCAAATTTTGGTGAAAACTACTGATGTACTTCGTTCAGGCTTGTCAAGGAAGCATGCCTTTTGTTGGTTTGGTGATGTTATGAGTCTCCCCAGGATAGCCTATGGCAACAGCTGCTGGCAAAGTTATGTCATGCCTGCTCATTTCATTCTGAAGAATGTTGCCAGCAATGAAATCTACTGCATTCTTTGTTCAGTGCCTATTCCTTTAGTTGTGGAATGTGACCTCAGCCTACATGTTACTATGCAGATTTAGACCCTAGTGTGATGCACTAGATCCAGTTGGGAGCAAGGCATCATGCCTGTAATGCACATTGCCAAAAAGGCATCAAAGTGTAATATAAATTGCAGGTGCAGGGGAAAGTGTTAAAGGTTAAAAACCTAATATGGCTCAGCACCCCCAACCCACCACTCTAGGGTCCTGATCTATATTCGGTTCCATGCACTTACTTTTGAGTAAAAAAAAAAGAAAAACGAGATTAGCTATCCCTGTATGTAATCCTACATACAAACCTGTAGTTTGATCCTCAGGGAATTGGGGTGGTGGCAGGGGAATAGTATATAGAGGAAACAACTAGAGGATTGGCTACCTTTGACGTGATCTTAACCAACGGAGATGACTTAGTGGATAAAGTAGCAGTTGATGGAACTCTGGGGAAAAGTGACCATGTTATACTTGAGTTCTTGGTTCTAAAGGAAGCCAAACGCGTACCCTGGATTTTAGGAAAGCCAATTTTAATAAACTCAGGACAATGATAAATAAGGTCCATGGCAAGGGACTCTAACGAGAGAAGGAGTCCAAGATGGGTGGGAATTTTTAAAAAAGGAAATTCTCAAGGCACCATTACAAATTTGTTCGAATTACAAACAATTCAAACAAGAAAAAAGGTGGAAGACAACAGGAGAAGAATGTGGCTTCACAACAAGCTTAGAGATGACCTGAAAACAAAAAAGGACACATATAGGAAATGGAAGGAAGGCCAAGCAACAAAGGAAGAGTACAAGTAGCACAGAATTGCAGGGATTGCACCAGGAAGGCTAAGGCTGAGGACAAGATGAGGTTACCAAGGGATGCTAAAAGAAAGAAGGCTTTCTTCAGATACATGCATACTAAAAGACAAAGATGGCAAAATGATAGATGGCAAACAAAAGGCAGAAGTGCTCAATTCTCACTTTGCCTCAGTCTTCTCTCGAAAGAAGGTGTATGAGCCCCCTGGCAAAGGCGAAGTACAGGCTGAAGGGGCAGGATTGCAGCTTGATAGGCATATCAAGAAACACCTAATTACTTTGAATGAGTTCAAATCTCCAGGGCCAGATGAACTGCATCCTAGAGCAATAAAGGAACTGGCATTATCTTTGAGAAATCATGGAGAATGGGTGAAGTGCCAGATGACTGGAGGGCTAATGTTGTCCATATCTTCAAAAAGGGCAAGAAGGAGGAACCTGGGAACTACAGACCTGTCAGTCTGACATCAATCCCTGGGAAAATTTTGGCGCAGATTTTAACGCAATCCATCTGTAAGCAAATGGTATTTTGGACTGCATGAATAGAGGTATAGCTTCCAAATCCCGGGAAGTACTAGTTCCCCTCTACTCAGCACTGGTTAGGCCTCATCTGGAGTACTGTGTCCACTTCTGGGCACCACACATGAAGAAGGATGCAGACAAACTGGAGAGGGTTCAGAGGAGGGCAACAAAGATGATCAGGTGACTGGAAACAAAGCCCTATGAGGAGAGACTGAACGAACTGGGCATGTTTAGCCTTGAGAAGAGAAGACTGAGGGGAGAGAAGATAGCGCTTTTCAAGTATTTGAAAGGTTGTCACAGAGAGGAGGGCCAGGATCTTTTCTCCATCAACCCACAGTGCAGGTCAAGGAATAATGGGCTCAAGTTACAGGCAGCCAAATTCTGGCTGAACATCAGGAAAAACGTCCTGACTTAGAGCAATACGACAATGGAACCAAATCCCTAGGGAGGTAGTGGGCTCCCCCACACTGGAGGCATTCAAGATGAAGCTGGACAGCCATCTGTCAGGGATGCTCTGACTTGGCTTCCTGTATTAGGCAAGGGGTTGGACTCAACGCTCTAAAAGGCCCCTTCCAACCCATGATTCTATGGGAATCTATAAACGCTTATGTGATTATAGATTATATAATCTTTAATTATATAATTTAATTATTAATTATAATTTAAATATAATTAATTATGTGATTAGTTAAATTGTTTAATAAGGCATCATATCTCAAAAAGAATAGAAATAAGGAAAAATAGTGTATTGAACAAGAAATTTTATTGTTAGAAAAAGAACAAACAACATCTAAAGAAACAGCATACATTATTAAAGTTAAAGGAAACAGAAAGTGCTCAGAAAACGTCATGGTACAAAAGAAAATGGCTTTTTGAGAAGGATGTTAAACAGATAAATTGTCTCACTAGTAAAAAATAAAAGAAAAAAATGTTTCTTTTTATTAAAAAGAGAAATTGAAAATTTGTTGCAAGTGAAGAAGAGTTACTGGTTGAATTTAAGAATTATTATACGAAATTATCATACTCTTCAGATAACCCCAAAGTAAAGGCAGTCATTCCGTCAACATTTAAAGGTACTTGAATTATTAGAAGATAAAGAAATATTGGAGAAACCAAAACAAGAAGAGGAAGTGAGAAAAGTTATATTAAATATTAAGGTGGAAAGACCATCTGATTTAGTGGGTTTCCCTTTTGAATTGTATGAATATTTCTGGAGGAGATCTTAACAAAAGCAATTAATACACATAAGAAATATACCAAATACCTGGAATAAGGCAAATATAGAGATTATTCACTATAAAAGCAGATGAAGATCTCTATTTGCTAGCCTTAATTTCATTGCAAAATAGTGATTATAAAATATTTGCTGCAGTTTTAGCAGGCATGTTAGAATTCATTATGCATAAATTGTCACACCGACCATCAAGGTCAGTTTATTTAAAATAGGAGAATGGGTTATAATTGTAAAATGACTAACTTGAGCATATAATTTGGGGGAAAATAGGACTGCAATCATTTGTAGACAGAGAAAGCTTTTGATAGGGTTGAGTGATCCTACATATTTAGGTTTTGCAGCACCATGTATTTGGACTAAAATTTAGGATTTGAATTAATAGTCTTAACAAAGATCTAAGTTTATTAGTTAGATCTTACATTTTGTTAAAATATGATTAAAAGCTTTGGACGAAACCAAAGGAGATATATTTATTGCTTTCGATGAAACCAAGATAGAGGTATTTATTATAGGAAATCAGGTTGTTATTGCAACCTTATTGACAGCTTGGGGGAAATTGAGTCTATTTTTGTCCCTCAAAATCCCATTGGCATCAGTTTTATTTGAGCCACAATTTAATAAAAGTGGAGTGATTGGTAATTTTATAAAAAGGCAACAGTCTGGAATTGATAAATTTGTTGATTGGATAATCAGGTTAAGCCAATTCCTGAAGACCAGATTACATTCAAAGAAAGGAGAAACTACCTGGAGTAAGACCATCAGATGAAATGTGGGAATATATTCGGGTTAATTTAAATAGATATATGTCTTTAATATAAAATTCAATTAAGCTTCCGACTGAGTGGTTCATTTGGATTCGCATAGCTTTGTCAACAAATTGAAGTTAGATATAGCAATAGGGCAAAATACTGTATGTGAGCTTGCAATACCCTTTGAACGTCCTTCTTTTCACTCACCTAGGAGTTTTCTGATTTCATTTTCAAGATGACCACATTGAAAGAGAGGGACTTCCAATGTAAGGACAAATACGTACCATGGCCAGGGTTTTCTCCAAGACCGATTTCTGAATTAGTTCAGAAATGGAAAAGGTTACTACCAAGCCTTCTTATGCAGCTTATGTGCCACTTGGCCACCTGCCACTTGGCTCCAATGCAAAAATACACAATTAGCCAAAAATGTAGAATTGCCTGCATGCTCAGCCTGCCTTGCATTGGATAGCCATCAGCGTTTGAATTAAGAGGCGCCTAAAAGGAAGCGGCTCAACTTGTGTACTGATAATGGAAGTGAATAAACTGGGAAAGATGTAGAAACACATGTAAGAGCTCAAAGCAACTATGATGTACTGTGGAACATGAGACCCCGCCCTCTCACAGCTGGCACAGAGAGAACAGCACTCATTCTTCCCACCAGAAAATAGAAAACTCGGAATGCGGTGGAAGGCCGAAAGGAAGGGAAAAAGTACCCTTACACAAATGGCCAGACTTATGCCATTAGGTGCTGACTTACCTGACAAATATTGGGGTGAGGCAACAATACCGATCTACAGAATAGATGGCTGTTGTCAAGAATAGGAGAAATGCACCTGCTGACCGTGTTGAAGATCTTTAAACAGGCACTGGAGACTCTGTTCTGGTAGGCCTTCCCTTCTTCCAACTTGTGTTCCTTTTGCTTTTGTATGCTATTTTTAAGCAGCGTTGGGATTTATTGTTGGATTTGTGAAAAAAACGCTTTTCATTCAAAGTTGGTTTTAGTTATTTAGTTTGGAGGGCTGACCTCAGAGCCCGCCCTCTCACAGCTGGCACAGAGAGAACAGCACTCGCCGTCTCCCTGAGGTCGGCAAAGCGACCTCAGAGGAGGAGGACAGGGGGCACTGGCTGGAGAGGTGAAGATTGCCCCCACCGTTCTTCCCCCCAGGAAATAGAAAACTCGGAATGCGGTGGAAGGCCAAAAGGAAGGGAAAAAGTACCCTTACACAAATGGCCAGACGTATGCCATTAGGTGACTTACCTGACAAATATTGGGGTGAGGCAACAATACCTATCTACAGAATAGATGGCTGTTGTCAAGAATAGGAGAAATGCACCTGCTGACCGCATTGAAGGTCTTTAAACAGGCACTGGAGACTCTGCTCTGGCAGGCCTTCCCTTCTTCGAACTTGTGTTCCTTTTGCTTTTGTATGGTATTTTTAAGCAGCGTTGGGTTTTATTATTGGATTTGTGAAAAAAACACTTTTCGTTCAAAGTTGGTTTTAATTATTTAGTTTGGAGGGCTGACCTCAGAGCCCGCCCTCTCACAGCTGGCACAGAGAGAACAGCACTCGCCGTCTCTCTGAGGTCGGCAAAGCGACCTCAGAGGAGGAGGACAGGGGGCACTGGCTGGAGAGGCGAAGATTGCCCCCACCGTTCTTCCCACCAGGAAATAGAAAACTTGGAATGCGGTGGAAGGCCGAAAGGAAGGGAAAAGGTACCCTTACACAAATGGCCAGATGTTTGCCATTAGGTGCTGACTTACCTGACAAATATTGGGGTGAGGCAACAATAGCTATCTACAGAATAGATGGCTGTTGTCAAGAATAGTAGAAAAACAGTATTTGAGCAATGGAATGACAGAGCCACAAAGAACAGGAAAAGGAAGCGGGGAGAGGGGAAGACACCAAATAGGTGCTAAATCAGGGGAAGCAAAATTAGAACAATCAACAGACAGAAAGAAGACAAAAGAAGATTGGAAAGTAGGAAAACAGAAGATATTAAAACCGAAAACGTAAAACAAACGTTACGAAAGGATTACAAAATTCTTGCCCACCACCACCATCCAAGAGCGACCACAGAACAGAAGCAGAGCGGAAAGAACAGCTGGAGAGTACAAAACAGCACAAAGACAAACTCAAAATGGTTAATGGCCACTCTAGCCAAACAGCGGACGTTATCAAGCAACCTCCAACAGCAAAAAACAACAACACGAGATTGCTCAGCCGTCACCCAACAACTTGACCTGAGTCTGACAAGTCCCCTCATAGGGATCATTTAAAGACCTATCGGTGGCAATTGGTTCAGAGAACAGAGCTTTACACGTATCAAACATTACACGTCTGCAAACTTGCGCTCAGCTGAGCTGTTCAGGGCGTTTAGAGAGCCGAGTCATTTAGTTCGCAAACGTCACCTGGCACAAAGTATTGCACCCCGTGGGACACCCCATGGGACACCCCGTGGATACCATAATACCACGGCTTCGAAGTCTTTACCCTGGCTGCCAATTTGTTTCCAAGCAAAATAGAAAGTGCGGGTTCTTCCCTTTCAAGCCTTACATGGTCTAGGTCCAAGGTACCTTAGGGAGTGCCTTCTCCCCTACATCCCACTATACCACCTAAGGTCCTCCAAGGCGATCTACTGCAGCTGCCTAATGTGAGACTGGCAGCCATACGCAACAGGGCCTTTTCCTCTCCCCAACAGTTGTGAAATGACCTGCCCGTTGAAATGCACCTGCTGACCGCGTTGAAAGTCTTTCAACAGAACACTGTTCTGGCAGGCCTTCCCGTCTTCCAACTTGTGTTCCTTATGCTATTTTTAAGCAGCGTTGGGTTTTATTGTTGGATTTGTGAAAAAACTGCTTTTCGTTCAAAGTTGGTTTTAGTTATTTAGTTTGGAGGGCTGACCTCAGAGCCCGCCCTCTCACAGCTGCCACAGAGAGAACAGCACTCGCCGCCTCTCTGAGGTTGGAAAAGCGACCTCAGAGGAAGACAGAGGGCACTGGCTGGAGAGGCGAAGATTTTCCCCACCGTTCTTCCCACCCGGAAATAGAAAACTCGGAATGCGGTGGAAGGCTGGAAGGAAGGGAAAAAGTACCCTTACACAAATGTGTGTAAGGGTTTAAATACCCTTTATAGCCTTACATGGCTTTAAATGTGTTTAAATACCCTTTAAATCCTTACATGGTTTTGGTCCAAGGTACCTTAGGGAGCGCATAAACTATGTCAGCCAGGTTGGAAAAGCGATCTAAGAGGAGGAGGAAAGGGGGATGGTTGCCCCCACCATTCTTCCAACCAGGAAATCGAAAGCTCGGAATGCGGTGGAATGCCTCTACTTATACCAGAAAAAGCCGTGGTGGTGCGGCATTTCCCCCTCACCAATTATCTTCCAATTAAAGAGGACAGATTTCGCTTCTCAGATCTTTCCAGACGGATTTGGCTTTCCAGAGTTGCCTTTATCTCACTTGGGTCTATTTTTCGTCTCTGCTAAATTTTCTTTTCCACTTGGTCAGTTTTGGAATCTTCCTGCTTGAAGCCTCTGTCCAGATGGATGGCATTAGGTTAGCACATTAGAATGGATGGGGTTCTTCCCACAATTCCAGCAGTTAGAGATGAGTGGCATATATAGTCACGTCAATTACAGTTCGAACCATTTTCTCATTCTAAATTGATTTGATGGGGAAATCCAGACTTAAAAATTGGAAAGAAAATATTTTTGTAATGGACTTGAACGGATAAGATGGTTGTTACCTTGGATCAATTACTGGATGCGGACAATGTGTTCTTGTTAGTCTCAACTTGGTGAGACAAATATGCTCTATAGCTATATGCTATAGCTGAATGGTAATACTTGCAACAGTCATTAGTATCTAGATTTGGTCATTTTACAGCTTCAGAGTCCCCAATAATATTGGAAACACCTATTGAAGCCAAAGCAATAAATTTGTTGGATGAATTTGCATGAAATTGTATGAATTTGTTTTCATCCAAAGCAATATATCTCTCTCTTTTGGTTTCATCCAAAGCTTTTAATCATATTTTAACAAAACGTGAGATCTAACTAATAAGCTTAGATCTTTGTTAATACTATTGATCCAAATCCTAAATTTTAGTATAAATACATGGTGCTGTAAAACCTGAAATTGCAGGATCACTCTACCCTATCAAAAGCTTTCTCTGTCTACTATAATGGAATCATAGGATAGTGGGGTTGGAACGGTCCTTTTAGAGCATTGAGTCCTAAGTAATAATTAGTTTATAGTGCAGTTCAATGGAAGACAAGTTTAATTTTTCTTAATTTCATCTATGGAAACTTTAAGAATGGTTAACATGGAAGTAGGCGGAGAATTATTTAGTTATTATGTAATTTTTAGTTCAGTTATCAATAACCTGTTGATTTAAGTCCAGTTAAATCATAATCTTCTCATGTTGGTTTTTACAGTGCCAGGACATTAGAAGCTGAAGCAGATTCCTTAACAGATGTTTTCCATGATCAGTGATGACTCTGTGCAGTGTCACAAATTATGCTTGTTTACATCTTACCCTCAATGTACCCACACTTTCCCTTGCTTTTTCAGGTCTAAATTCAGATGGGGCGGGTGGAGTTCCTGGGACCCGTAAATATGTCCCATGTTGTCTTGCCTTATGAACCCCTGAGCCTTACTGAGGAATTCAGATGAGGGGAATGGGAGCCAGGCTAAAAAAAAGTAAAGTTGCCTCCTCCATGTTTGCACATCTCCCAATATGGGAGATGTAGTAGTCGTTCTCAATATGGGACATGTGCACTTGGTGCTTAGGATCTCGTTGTAATTGTGATTCAGTACTGTTCTGTAGCTTCTACTCAGATAAGCACAGTGTCATAGGAATGAAGTTAAACAATATATCAGCGTATAAAACCTGGAACTGGATGACTCCTGTAACTTGAGCCCATGATTCCATAACTTGCACTCTGGGATGATGGAGAAGAGATCCTGGCCTTCTTCTCTATATCTTTCAAGTACTTGAAGAGCCCTATCATTTCTCCCCTCCTCTTCTGTAGGCTAAACATGCCCAGTTCTTTCAGTCATAGAGGCTTTGTTTCCAAGCCTCCACCATGTTTTATATGCCAAGGAGTCTTTTCTTAATTCCCCCCCATACAATGAAGTCTATGACGTCTCCAAGGATACCATTTTCTTCCATCATGCCTTGGGTGAAATCATAGTTCCTGGTAGATGACATCACAAATAGTTGCTGTGGCAATTTATTAGCTATGTGTGTGACAAAGACAGTTTTGAAAACCAAAGTACATAAGAATCAAACAGAAGAAATAGGAGAAGTGACACATCCAGAATAAAGGCAAGCAGTTCTTCAATGTTTTCTCCATGGAGCAATTTAATGTTCCCTTTCCAATGGCATTATTCAGTCCCCTCAAGGTTTTCATGAAGGCCTACTTTTTTTTAAGGGAATATCTTCCTGGGGAGCCTTGAATTATCCAGGTACATGTACAGCACAGATTGAAACAGTGCTTCCCCCTCCAAGTCCTGGACACTTGCAGTTCTGAAAAGGAGAGCATGGAAACTCTATCTTAGAATTCTCAGCACTTTTTCTTAAACTATACTTATTCTCTGGGGGAAAACTATGACAGCTAAACTGGTGTAAAAGCAATTGAAGTTTGTAGTGCTGATGGGCCCAAAGTGTTTTAATTGCTCATCATCAGAAATCAAAGTCTTAGGAAGATGGGACGATATACAGCACACTAAGGGCGAGATGACATGTTATCCATTATTGGTTCTCCTGGTCATTAAACACTTTAAAAACTGTATATGCAGCTTTGTAGGGGAGGAGGACCTGGCTTCGGGCAGTGAGGCTGTGGGAAACTTACATAATATTAACAGGGTTTTATTGAGATTCTTGACCTTAATAAATTGACCTTAGATAGTTCAATTTATAGAAAGGAGAAACAAATTACCAAATCAATTTTGAACCAAGAATTCAAGTATAACATGGTCACTTTCCACCAGAGTTCCCATAACTCCCATAACTTTAGCCACTAAGTCATCTGGGGGAAAGTGCCAATGTTATACTAATTATACCGAGTGTAGCCAAACGAATGCCCTGGATCTGAGGAAAGCCAATGTTAATAAACTCAATGAAACCAATTACCTAGGGAGGTAGTGGGCTCTCCCACACTGGAGGCATCAAGAAGAAGCTGAACAGCCATCTGTCAGAGATGCTCTGACTTGGATTCCTGCATTGAGCAGGGGGTTGGACTCAGTGCTCTGAAAGGCCCTTTCCAACCCTACTATTCTATGATTCCATGATCCTATGGGAATCTATAAATGCTTAGGAGACGTTAATTAATAAGGCATTGTGTCTGAAAAAGAAAAGAAATAAGGAAAAATAGGGTATTAAACAAGAAATTTAATTAGAACAAACATCTAAGGGAACATAGGATACACTATTACAGTTAAAGGAAACAGTAAGTGCTCAGAAAAAGTCATGGTACAATAAAAAATGGCTTTTTGAGTTAAACAGATACATTGTTGTCAAATTGTTGTAGTAAAAAAGAAAAGAATGTTTCCTTTTATTAAAAAAATAAAATTTTAATAATAAATTCCTTTTATTAAAAAAAATTATTTGCAAGTGAAGAGTTACTGGTTGAATTTAAGAATTATTATACGAAATTATTATACTCTTCAGATAACCCCAAAGTAAAGGCAGTCATTCCATCAACATTTAAAGGTACTTGAATTATTAGAAGATAAAGAAATATTGGAGAAACCAAAACAAGAAGAGGAAGTGAGAAAAGTTATATTAAATATTAAGGTGGAAAGACCATCTGATTTAGTGGGTTTCCCTTTTGAATTGTATGAATATTTCTGGAGGAGATCTTAACAAAAGCAATTAATGCTATTTTACACATAAGAAATATACCAAATACCTGGAATAAGGCAAATATAGTGATTATTCACTATAAAAGCAGATGAAGATCTCTATTTGCTAACTTCTTAATTTCATTGCAAAATAGTGATTATAAAATGTTTGCTGCAGTTTTAGCAGGCATGTCAGATTTCATTATGCATAAATTGTCACACCGACCATCAAGGTCAGTTTATTTAAAATAGGAGAATGGGTTATAATTGTAAAATGACTAACTTGAGCATATAATTTGGGGGAAAATAGGACTGCAATCATTTGTAGACAGAGAAAGCTTTTGATAGGGTTGAGTGATCCTACATATTTACGTTTTTCAGCACCATGTATTTGGATTAAAATTTAGGATTTGAATTAATAGGATTAACAAAGTTCTAAGTTTATTAGTTAGATCTTACGTTTTGTTAAAATATGATTAAAAGCTTTGGACGAAACCAAAGGAGATATATTTATTGCTTTCGATGAAACCAAGATAGAGGTATTTATTATAGGAAATCAGGTTGTTATTGCAACCTTATTGACAGCTTGGGGGAAATTGAGTCTATTTTTGTCCCTCAAAATCACTCCACTTTTATTAAATTGTGGCATCAGTCTTATTTGAGCCACAATTTAATAAAAGTGGAGTGATTGGTAATTTTAGAAAAAGGCAACTGTATGGAACTGATAAATTTGTTGATTGGATAAGCCAATTCCAGAAGACCAGATTACATTCAAAGAGAGGAGGAAATACCTGGAGTAAGACCATCAGATGAAATGTGGGAATATATTTGGGTTAATTTAAATAGATATATGTCTTTAATATAACATTCAATTAAGCTTCTGACTGAGAGGTTCATGACTAAAATCTATGAAAATTGTAAGGATATTTGTTGGATGTGTGGAAAGGGAAAAACAGATCTTATGCATTGTCTATGGAATTGTTCTGAGGCAAGGATAGCCTGGAATGAATTTTTTTTTTACTATTAGTATTACTCAATATACCTTTTGACCCTAGAATCTGTTTATTAACATCTGAAGGATTTTAATAAAATGTTAATATCAAAGAACATCTTTTATATGATATTAGGAGCATGTCATCTTTATGCCAAATATTGGAAAAGAAAGGAAATACCTAGAATGAAAGAGAGGAATATTAAAATGATTTTGCAACCCTAAGCAAAAATACATGGGTTCTTTTGGACAGTACAGGCGAAATAAATGAAATGGGAGCCATTTAGGGGGCAATCCTATCCAGATAGGCAGCCGCCACTGAACTTGGAGGTGGCTGCTATCCAAAGCAGGGGAGCACAGAGGGGATCGTTCACTCCGAGAATCTCCAGCCCTGCTTTTTCACCTAGACAGCTGATTGCGACTGTCTAGCTGCGGGGGGACGGAGTGGGGAACGAGGCTGCATCAGCCCACCCCACCCTGGAACGCCCCCAGCCGTGGCCCTTTTCAGCCGCTCCGCGCTCTCTTGCGAATGTGGAGGATGGGGCTGTTCCACACTGCCTCCGAGGAAGAGCCGAAATGCAGGGAGGTCAGGTCTCCAGGAGGCTCTGACGTCAGTTCCCGGAAAACAACATATCCTCTGCTCTGCTTTGTATCACGCAGAAGCACCTCTGAAATGGCCTACTTCTCGTTAGGCAAAATGGGACAATCCAGTTCCCTACTCCATTCTTGCTTATGATGTGTGTCATATTTACTTACTGATACATATACATATGTACTTATACATATGAATCATGGGTTGATATAACTGATTGACTTCAATAGGTGTTTCCAATATTATTGGGGACTCTGAAGCTGTAAAATGACCAAATCTAGATAGTAACGACTGTTGCAAGTATTAACAGTCAGCTATAGCACATAGAGCATATTTGTCTCACCAAGTCGAGACTAACAAGAACTCATTGTCCTCATCCAGTAATTGATCCAAGGTAACAACCATCATCCGTTCAAGTCCACTACAAAAATATTTTCTTTCCAATTTTTAAGTCTGGATTTCCCCATCAAATCAATTTAGCATGGGAAAATGGTTTAAACTGTAAGTGATGTGACTATATATGCCAAACATCTCTAACTGCTGGAATTGTGGGAGGAACCCCATCCATTCTAATGTGCTAACCTAATGCCATCCGTCTGGACAGAGGCTTCAAGCAGGAAGATTCCAAAACTGACCAAGTGGAAAAGAAAAATTTAGCACAGATCAAAAACAGGCCCAAGTGATGTAAAGCCAACTCTGGAAAGCCAAATCCATCTTCTTTAATTGGAAGTTGCATCCTTTTCAAGGATATTCATGGTGAAGGGGAAATGCCGCCACCACCCCGGTTTTTAGAAATCTTTTTCTGGTATAAGTAGAGGAATTCCACATATAACATATAACATGTATTTTATTATTGTACACCACCTTGGGAGGGCTTCTGCCCTGAAAAGTGGCCAAGACATATTTTAAGGCATTGGCAGATCTGTGAGGAGAGCAGGAAACCGAACCACATTCAGGCAAAATTGTGCAGCCATGACAGCACTCTAATGGAAACTTGTCCACGGCTTACATTTTTCTTCGCTTAGATTTGTCAACAAATTGAAGTTAGATATAGCAATAGGGCAACATACTGTATGGGAGCTTGCAATACCCTTTGAACCTCCTTCTTTTCCCCCACCTAGGAGTTGTCTGATTTCCTTTTCAAGATGACCACATGGAAAGAGAGGCACTTCCTATGTAAGGAGAAATACATACCATGGCCAGGGTTTTCTCCAAGGCCCTACCATAAACTCGCTGTTGAAATGCCACCACACACGGATGCCAAAATCAAGGTTTGCCAGAAAATACGTTGCCCAGTTGAAGAGACTGCCCTTTGGCATGTCTGGGGATACCATACATGGCTAGATGTAGGGAGGTTGCCACCAATCTATCGCCCAAGACCTGACAAGCCTTTTGACAGCAAAACGTGGCGATGGATTACTGCTCCGAGGAAATGTTCAATGGCTGAACCACCAGTCCCACCTCCTTCACACTTGGATGGGAACACCTACATTAAGTTTATTGAAGGGGAAGGATTGTTTGTGGATCAGAGGCATAAAGAACGAGTTCTGACCCAGACCCAGAAAGAAATACACCAGTGTGAAAAACTTAAATTGCGGAGTGAGTGCCGAGCTCCTCCTCTAGACATTCAGGGAAATATTATGCCTTCCAAAGAATTCAAACGGTAAGATATGCTTCTCTCTTCTTTCCACCAACTGATGTAGGTACCCATCAGACATAGCCTCAGCCACATGAGAGCTGCTTTTTATCATTTTATCATATTTGCTTTTATTATGTAGGTCGCCCTGCAAGCTTTGGCTATAAAGTGCCTCATAAATAATTAAGTGCATTTTCCATGAGTGTCTCTCACATGGCTAGTGACGGGTGAGAATTTCATTTTGTTTCAACTTTTGATCGGGCTTTACTGAAATCCTCAGATTTCTTCATATTCAGGCTGGAAATAACTTGAGATTTTTAGACATTGAAAGTGGAAGAAATAAAACTGACAACCAAAGAGCTAGGCTTTGACTGCCTAGATCTTAAAAGTCTGAGTTTGAGTCTCTGTGCATTCAGCCATATAAGTGCTGGATTAGTGGTGCCATCTCTTTTTTTCTGGCAGACTCCTACTCTTTATAGCAGGCAGGTACAACATAGTCCTCTCCACACCGGCACCAGCTGTTCCGTACTGAATTTGGCTGGTGCAGGTGGGTGAGAATTTTGTTTGGTTTATTTTTATAAGAACTTATCAAAGTTCACAAAATTTATATTTCAAATGAAAAGCACTTGCGATTTAAAAAACACAAATGCGGGAGAAAGGAGCACTGGTGGGTTTGTTTCTCTATCCTGGGTGCTGTGTCTGAATGAAAGGGCTTTCCCATGTAATCAACAACTGTGATTGTGGCTGGCTCTATTATGTGGTATGGTGAGGGATGGTGATTTGGGAGTGTCGTTAAAAGGGAGATGATATCATCACAATTTTAGAAGTGCTTAGAGACTGAAATGAATGGGCTTTCAGATTAGGCAGCCTGGATTTGGGTATCTGGCAACCTTATTTCCCCAACCGTTGGTGATCATTGGTGTTCATGCTGTGGTCATCTCTATCCTAGACTACTTCAATTTTCTTCTCTCTTGCTGTCTCTCATCCCTCCGTTAGCTCTATTCAGAATACGGCTGATAAAATCATTTACCTCTTCTGCCATTTATGATATCCCAGTGCAGATCCCTACACAACTTCTCATTTTTGACATCAAGCACAAACTCCTTGCCCTTACCTT
The DNA here is from genome assembly GCF_057233095.1 of Heloderma suspectum. Lineage (NCBI taxonomy): Eukaryota > Metazoa > Chordata > Lepidosauria > Squamata > Helodermatidae > Heloderma > Heloderma suspectum. The sequence continues at coordinate 123,893,631 of NC_139462.1, read as the reverse complement.
TAAAGTTTTCAGCCACCTGTCCGTTAGTATCCCCATGACCTTTGGTCCTCCTTCTCAATTACCTTTACAGCACAATCCTATACTCAAGAGATTGCCAGTGGAACACCACACTGCCAGTGTACCTGTTTGACCATTGAATATATGTTGGTGGAATGACTAGAACGGGTCAGAGTCATGCAGGGGAGGAGCACACATATGCTGTATTGTCGGCTTTCTCCATTCATAGCTATACCTCCACTAATGGCACATCTTTACACTAGCCCCAGACTTGGCACAAATGATTTCCTTCCCAAAGGCTTCACCCCACAATGTTGCCACCACAAAGCATAGGTTATGGGTGTAACTCAACACCCAATTAATACACCATAACTAATATATAAACCTCACATGGGGGGGGGGGGGCTACACCGCAGATAGTATGGTGTGGGACTATATCTCTGAGTAGTTGTTAACCTACTTGTTCTAATCAGGCTTCTCCAGCCCTGCAAGTTCCATGACAGATAGTTCTATGCGACATGGGTGAATGTGTTCCTAACATGGAGCTGGTTCCATAAGGGACAGTGTGCCTGCCACCTTACTATCTGACCACAAGGCACAAGTGCTCTGCTTGCCTGACTACCCAGGCTGCGGGGATCTTGCAGCGTGCATTGTGCCAGAATTACAGTTTTGTATATTCACACTGGTGATGTTCAGCTGGGGTTACCTGCTAGTCTGTTGTGACAGTTTGTCTTTACAGTTAAGCTGATGTCTTGCTAGCTTGGGGCTTACCTTTTTCCTCTCTGTTAAAAGATTCTCGTGTTCATTAGTAAAATTTAATTATTCTGCCTACTTCAACTGTGCAGTGGCAGTACAGAAAATGAAGTTTGGACACACAAAATTTAGGGAGCACCCAGATATGTATAGACAATCAATGTGATTGCAGAGCAGTAAAAAAAAACCCCAAAGCTCCCTGATTTCATGGATGGTAGCTCTCAATTTTTCTGTAGCCAGGTTGAATGGTGGGAACTATCACCTATGTAAATTCAAACTAGGATAATCGCAGAAGGACAAGGAGTGTGGGACAAGAAAAATGGGCAATAGCCACATTGAGCCTTCACGTGGAAGATGATCCATTAAATCACATTGGAAATTATAGGGTTAGGGTTAGCCCAAAGCGTAGGATATGGGTGTAACTCAACACCCAACTAATAACTAGTACACCATAACGAATATATAAACCTCACACAGGGAGGCTACACCTCAGATGATAGGGTATATGGCATGGGACTATATCTCTGAGGATTTGTTAACCTACTTGTTCTAGTCAGGCTTCTCCAGCCTTGCAAGTTCCATGACACATAGTTTTGCGACATGGGTGAATGTGTTCCTAACATGGAGCTGGTTTCATAAGTGACACTGTGCCTTGCCACCTTGCTGTCTGACCAAGGCAGAGGAGTTCTGCTTGGCTGACTACCCATACACGTGTAAGACTTGTAAGCGTAAGACGTGTAAACTTAAATAGGAATTTACCAGCTTATTGGCTTATTGGCTCCACCTCTACATTGATTGAGGCTGTAAAAGTTAAAGAAAGATGGTCTGTCTTAGCAGCCCCAGGCTGCAGCAACACGGACATGGTTGTTCTCCATGGCCCAAGTTCTCAGAGTCTGAGTGTGATGATAGAGCCTCTGGAGCTCTTCTGGAGAACTGGGTTCTGGGGAGATGCCTTTGAGTGTTCTACTGACACACAGAATCATAGAATGGTAGGGTTGGAAGGGGCCTATAAGACCATAGAGTCCAACCCCTTGCTCAGCGCAGGAATCCAAGTCAGAGCATCCCTGACAGATGGCTGTCCAGCCTTGTCTTGAATGCCTCCAGTGTAGGAAAGCCCACCACCTAGCTCATTGGTTCCCTATCTCCCTAGCTCATTGGTTCCATTGTCGTATTGCTCTAACAGTTTTTCCTGATGTTCAGCCGGAATCTCCCGGGTGGGAGGGATGAGAAGAGTGGGATGTGGTTGATAAGGCAAAGCAGAATCGGGTGGGCTGATCACATGGGTTGGGGGGGCATGCAGGAGCCAGGCTGTCCTTTGATTACTTCTCTTGACAAAGAGTTCCATGTCCTGTTTGACTGCTCCAGCAAACCTGAGGGTGGTGTCCATCTTCACCTTTCTCAGATGGGGCTGTTCCGTGGATCACCTGAAGCCCCCTGCATGTAACACAGGGACAGAAAACTTGTGGCCCTGGAGATGCTTTGGCCTGTGAGCCCCATCAGCTCATTGTACCCAGTGGTGAGGAGTGATGGGAGTTGTAGGCCAAGACACCTGAAGAGCCATGATTTTCCTGCCCCTGATGTGAAAAATAAGCTGTTCCTCCTGGCTAAGACTCCTCCGGTATACCCCTGGCATCTGTGGCTGGGTCTTACCGCTGGTGGTTTGGGAAAAGGAAATGCCCCATGATGTGTTTGATTCCACTGCTACTGTGGCTACATCGTTAGTTGACTGCTCTGTGGTATTAACAAGCTTGAATCCAGAGAGCTTCCTCGTGTTCACCCCTGATATTTCTGGTGGCTTTTTAACCAGGGATGAAAAAGGTGACTATTTCTCTCCTTCCCTCTGGCATAGCTTGAAATCCTGTTTCGTGCTTCCTGGCTATTTACTCCTTGTGTCCCTGGTGCAGTTTTCAGGGCTTTTCACAGCCCTGAAAAGATCTCCCAATGCACCCACACTGTCCTTTGCACCCTCCCCAACTCGTTGACCCCCAACTTCCTGTGGGACAGAAAGAAAGCAGCAGCAGAAAATGAACTGCTACCACTGCTAATCTGTAGCTTAGGTGGGAACAGGGAAGGGGAAGGAGCCTAAGTGAAGGAGGGGGTGGTTAAAGGCCCCACAGAGCTGCTTATGCACGGTCTCTGGAAAGCCTTTGTGGGCTTTGACTGTCCATTTCTCAGCAGCAGCACAACTTTGTTTTTTGTGCCTTCCCTTTGTTGCTCTTTCTGCTTTTTCAGCAGGAGGTTTCCTCCTTTCTTTTCCTATGGGGTGGTGTAAAAGCCAAAACAAAACAGGCTGGAACGGCCCCTTTATTAAAAAGAAAAGCATACCAAAAACAATGGCATGTATTAGAGACGCTTGAGAACAAGCATTCCCAAACATGGTTCATGTAGATGTTTTGAGGCCTTTTACATCACTCCCATCCGGTTATGTGTGGCTGGAGAATTTTGTTTGGAAGTTGCCATTCTGGTCCGTTTATCAGAGCTGTTGTCCAGAATTGGAACATGGCTTTTGTGGTGGATTTGTGGCTTATTGCATCCTAGCCATAAAGTTATGCACGGCTGGTGAATTTGGTTATCTTATGCTTACTTGGAAGTTGGTGGTCTGAGCCATTCCCTTTTGTTCTGGGCATTATGGATTAGTAATTAATATTGCAAGGGTTTCAGTCCTTAAATATTGTCTTAGAGTGTCTCTAACATATGCCATTATTTTTTAGCTTTTTTTTTTAAATAAAGGGTCCAGGCCAGCCTGTTCCATTCCAGCCTGCTCCATCTGAGCTTTTACACTTCCCCTTTTCCTTTAATGTTCTCTTCCCTCTTTTTGGGCCCCCCCCCCCCCGCTTCCTGCTGTCCATTTTTTCACTTTGTTTCCTTTCTGGATTTTCTCACCTCCCATTTTCTGCCCCTTTCGTGTTTTCTTCTGGATTTTCTGCCTCCCTCCCAGAACATCTATCCCCCCATTTTCTTTTTTCCTGTTTGGTTTATTCTTTTAGTCGTTATCCCCAGTTAAGTAGTCATCTTGCATAGTCCAGTAGTCCTTCGATAAATTAGTTGTCAAGAAATTATAGAAAGATTCATCAGCTTGAAGAAATAAAACGTTACTGTATCTAGCAATATTGTTTAGAACAGAGCTGGAAGGCCCAAGGCCGCTAGTTTAATGCAGCCCTCAGCTTAATTTCAAAAGCCCTGTACATGGAATCAGTTGAGGCTTGTGCCTTCCCTGGCACCCTACTCGGTAAGAAGAAAGACAGGGAGAGAGAGAGAGAAAGGGGAGGTAGTAAAAGAAAAGGGGCGACCTATCCACTTTGGCTCTGGCCCTTCTCACCCCTGAGTTTAGCCCCAGTCTCCACTTACAATGCAGCACACAACATAACACAAGGGAATGTGGCCCTCAATTGAAAAAAGTTGCCCACTCTAAATTTAGAATGTAATCTGGATTTTCAAATGTAATCTGGATTTTCAAATGTAATCTGGATTTAGATTGTAATTTCTAAATTTAGAATGTATCCTTGGTTCAACTTTCACCTTAGTTTCAAACACAGTAAGAGCCTTACACATGCCACATTATTCTTTCAGTTTCAGTCCCCATCACCAATATGGGGCTATTAATACTGGCTGATGTTGCAGGGTGTTTTTACTATTGTTGTCTTACTTTTGGACAGATATAAGCATCTACTCTCAAAGAAAAGCCCAAATTATGTCCAGTTGCAGCCTGTCACACTCCCTTCTAGAGGATGCTGGGACTGCCCTTGTCCAAGCCTCCAACTCCATTACCAGGAGGCAGCTGTCAAGTTTGCCCTGAAGAATAGCAGTCCAATCTACCAGGAAGTGGTGGAAAAATACCAGGAATTGGCCCTGTCTGGGAGCAAAATAAGGCCTTGTACACCTGTCAATGAAATAAATGGAAGGGGATGAAACCTGAAATTCACAACACAGTATGTTGGACAGTATGTTGGAACCTGTGTAAGTCAAATTGTCATTATAAATGAAATAGAAACTATCACTGCAGCAGCTAGCAGCCAAAACATTGAGCATGGCAACAACAACAAAACTGTAGCAGAAAATCCACATCATGGATTTAAATTGGTTCTACAGTCCTTATTCCAGCAAGAACAATGGTCAGGAATTCTGGAAGTTGGTCAAAACATCCGGAGGGCACCAGGTGGAGGAAAGCTGCTGTAGAGGATTGTGTTTGCCAATGGGCACCAGTGGTGACTTATTTATTTAAAGTGTTTTTATCCTGCTCCACAGTGAAGAAGGTTCCTGAAGTGGTTGATGTATGTTCTGTAAAGCAGGCTTACACAACACACAAGAAAAGGGAATGTGTGTGTGGGGGGGGTGATTTAGTCGTTCCACGGAGTAGGTGGGATGGCACCACTTCACGCCCTCATCTCCCCCAGCTCAGCCTTCTGGAATGGCTGCTGGTGGTGACAGCTGAGGGAGGGAGAGCCTTCAAAGGGTGCTCCACTCATCTTTCTTTAAGAAAGAAAGTAGTAGTCGTTATTTCCTCAAGAAGCATCAGCTCTTTGCTGACATTTGGTCAATATCATTTCATCACGACTTTAAGGACCTCATCAGACCCCATACTTTTATTTTGTCCTCAACAATTTTGTCACAAATATTCTGCGTATATTCACAAATATTCACAGATATTCACAAATATTCCCCAAGCAATTGATGTATCTGAAGACATGGTCTCCAAATACAAAACAAAACAAAAGCCACACAAAAAACATTCATACACATAGAAATCTAGAATGCCAGGGTAAAACCCTTTAACCTGGTATTTCTATGTGCAAGAAGTGTTTATATGGGAGGCATTCAAACATGGAATCCTAATCAATAGAATGAAATGGTATGACACAGGGCAAGCCACACCATGTGAACATGTTACTTGTCTAGTATAGCTCTGAACTCCCTGCCCCACTTCTTCCCCTATACAACTGGAATAGTGCTGCCCCTAGATTGGGGGGGGGTGTGATATTTTTACACGAAAAAATATTCTACCTACAAGAGGATTACTCTTGTAGATTTATGTACCCAATGATTCCAAGAACCAGGCCGATGGTTCTAAATATTTTGTTGTTCAGCTTCCTTGTATTCTACATTCTGCCCCCCCCCCATCAAAGCAGGCACCAAGCAGGTGTTCCACAGGCAAGCATCCTTTCTTGAGTCATTTGCATGTTGCCTCTTGCTGCACGGAGCGCTCTGCGGATTGGGGCACTAATCTAACGCTGATATTATATGAGGAGCAGATCATATAATCTCTTTCTCTTACTCCTCTTCAAACTACACACATGTGGCACCATTAGAGGCAGAAACAGCTCTTCCTATGAATAGGCGTTAAGTGCATTAGTCCTCCCACTCCATCCAACGTGACTCAATTAGGTTCAACATGACTCAATTAGCTATGTCATCCTTCCCCAACCTTGCTCCCTCCAGATGGGTTGGATTACAACTCCAATTATCCCCAGCCAGGATGACAAATAACGATGGGTTATCCAACATAAGTCCTACTCAGAATAGACTTATTGAAATAAATGGGACTTAAGTTAGTCATGATTAACTTGTCCCATTAATTTCAATGGGTCTGCTCTAAGTAGAAGTTATGTTGGATTTTACCCATGGAGTTGTTGTGCAACACCTGTTGTGCAACACCTCTAGAGGGCACGAGGTTGAGGAAGGTATTCACCCCTGGGTCTAGGTTGGAGAGGGGAGGAAGGCTAAATCTGCCTCAGAAATCTAGCCCCCCCCCCTCAAAGAACTTTGTTCTTTCCCACATGAGTCTGCATCCCCCATGAGGGCCTGACCTAAAATTTGACAACTGCTGCACAAGGCAAGACGTTCACTTCAAATATTCAAAATGTCAGCTAATACCAGTGACAAAAATATATAAATGCACTTACTGCATTTTCAGCTTGATACAGCAGCTATATCATTATTTATCTTTGATCAGCCTTTACAGTACAATATGCATGATATTCTTCACATGATAAACAAACAATAGTAGTCCATGGTTTGTTTAACCGTTTTGGTCTGGGGGGCTCATTTGGTACTGTTATAGCATGTTGTGGTCATTCTTGAGGAATGGCTGCCATGGGGGCTTTCCCATTCATGAGATGGCTGCCATGATGGTGTCTGGTCACAAAATACTGGTTTCCTGACAGTTACATTGGTGAGGCTAAAAGAAAAGTAACTTCTCCAAGAATGGAGAGGTAGGCTCTGAAATCCAAAACTCAAAACCACTCTTTTCAACCCATATAGAGTTGATGCTGGAGGGTGGCATTTTGTTTTGGAGTATGTCAGCCTCCCAATTAAAAAAAACACAAACTTTTAAATTTAATTTTTTTTAAACTTTAAGAAAGAAAAACCAGGGTGGTGGACACCAAGAGTGGTGTCCACAGGCACATTGGTGTCCATTAGCACCACACTGAAGACTCCAGATTTAGCCGATCCCACTTGCAGTGGGAGTAATTGAACAGCATGCTCAAGCACACTGGGTGCATTCACATGACACACTAGCTCATGATGGGTGACTCTAGCTCATGTCAAGGGTTGGACCCTCCCCCCCGCAGCCAATTTTCAGCAAGTGATGCTTTTAAATACTAATACAAATCTATGGAGCCGACTAGATTTCCCCCCAAGCTGATTCCCCGCCCCCGAGCTGATTTTTGGCATGCAGTAGTGGTTAAGACATTGAACTGCAGACTGGAAGGTCAGCAGGACAGCAGTTCGAGACCTGAGTGCTGCGTGACGGAGTGAGCTCCGGTCTTCAGTCCCAGCTTCTGCCAACCTAGCAGTTCGAAAGCAAGAAATTGCAAGTAGATAAATAGGTACCGCCTCGGCGGGAAAGGTAACAGCGTTCCTTGCACCTCTGTGTTCAGTCATGCCAGCCACATGACCACGGAAGCGTCTTTGGACAGCGCTGGCTCTTCAGCTTAGAAATGGAGATGAGCACCACACCCTAGAGTTGGACACGACTGGTTGGGGACACCCTTACCTTTACTTTTAAATTAAAAACAAAATTGTGCACATTCCCCAAGCATGGGAAAGGACTGGCAAACAATTTCCCAGTCCTGTTTTTTTGCACACAAACAGGGCCAGTAGAATTTTTTTTAAATTGTAGTCGGAGCCGGAAGATGACAGCCCCTCCAAAATGCCTCTTAGGCATCAAGGGGAAAAGGGCATGGGCAGCAACTTGGTCTTGATTGTGAATGGCAATCGCTGCCCCACTTGGCAAGAGCAGCAGGGGGTTTTGCTGCTCTTTCCAAGCTGCCCAATGCCCTTTACCCGCAATGGATTTCCCTGACATGCCAACCCATCGTGGGTAAAACAACCCCTACTGCAAATCGTACAGGTTGTTTTATCCAGCCCAACCTGATAGAATGGTCCAGGTTCACACAACACACGAATCTGTCATACTCATGATGGCCATGAGTGGACCATGATAGCCAATCAAAGAGGCCTAAATGCCATAGCAAAACATGAACAAGCCAGAGACATCTCAGGAGGGACATCATCATTCTGTGCAAATGCTAGAAGCCTCCAAGCCAAAATGGGAGATTTGGAGTGCCTGGATTTAAAGGGGAACCCAGATATAGTGGGCATTCTGGAAACTTGGTGGAATGGAGAGAACAAGTACAGTCATCTCTGGATATAAACTCCACAGGAAGGACAAGCAAGGGGATACTGGAGGAGGTGTTGGTCCATACATCAAGGAGGGCATAGGGTCTAGCAGACTAGAACAACTAAAAGGGGCAGGCTCTTCTACAGATCAATGGGTGACAATACCAGGCTCCAAAACTAATTTGGTACTAGGAACATACTATCATTCCACCAGAACAGAATGCTCAGGGTAGCCTTGAGATGGAAAACAAAATCAAGGAGGCCTCTGAGGAAGTGTTGTAATGGTGTGTGAGTTCAATTATCTGCAGATTGACTGGCTAAATGCGGTTTATCCTCATGACAAAGAGGTTAAATATCTTGATGCCCTAAACAATTGTGCCTCAGAACGGTGGTCTAGAAGTGGGGTGAGCAACACAATCCACTGGGGTGCACAAGTCACCTGATAATTGAGCAGCCGCCTGCTGCCTTGATGATCTGCCATTGTGTGCAGTGATGGTGGTAGCGGTGTTGGCAGCAGGATGGGACGGGAGCCGAGAAGGAAGCTCCATGGCATTTCTCTCTCGGCTCCAGTCCTGTCTCTCTGAGAGCAATGCGCCAGCCACTGAGAGCAATGCGCCAGTCTCTGCCAAGCATGGGAGAGGAAGGCGCAGTCACTTGCTCGGCCATGGCACTGGAGCAGCCTCCTGCCGAAGGAGAGCAACTTTGCTCCAAATTTGCTGGCCTTTTCCGTGATGACAAGCCATGGTTCGCTACCTGGCAGATATTTTTGGAAAAAAATGAACACACTTAACCTGCCTCTTGAAGATAAAGGTGACGTTTTAACAATGAGTGAGAAAGTAACTGCTTTTCAAAAGAAAGTTGTGCTATGGAGAGAGCAGTTTGAGCCTGGATGTTGGGAAATGTTTCCATCAGTATGTGATTTTGTTGCCAAAAACAATGTGTGTCACCTACAGAAACTCTCATATCTGCACACTTAAAAACATGGGAATGGAATTTCCTAACCTGTTTATAGATCTTCCAAATGAAGAGTTTCAGTGGGTTTTTAACCCATTTGTTAAAACTAAAAATGTAACGCCTTCCAATTAGTTTGCAAGAACTGGTTGACATCAGGGAAGATGGAAGTTTACCAGCTGAATTGCAACACCTTATGGCTGCACTGAAACTAGACGCGATTATGAAAGCAATTATGACTATGATCATTGTGAAATCCCCTGGTCAGGATGGGTTCCCAATTGAGTGATATAAAACATTTTCTAGTATTTTAGCTCCAAAGCTTTATCACCTTTATAGATACATATATTTGAATCGGGTTCTCTTTCCTCATAGAGAAATGATGGTTGTATTAGTTATTCCTAAGCCTGGCAATGACCATCCTTATTGTGCTAGTTATCTGCCTATTTCATTAATAAATGTCGATACTGAAATACTAACCTCAATTTTAGCTGTTTGACTGCAACAAGTTATTTGTCTGACCAGACCAGGTTGGATTAATTAAAAACAGCCAGGAGGCTGATAATTTGAGATTAGTTGTTGATCTGATAGCTTTAAATTCAGAAAGAACTGACTATTGTCTCTTTGGATGCTGAAAAGGCATTTGACAAAATCCATTGGAAATATGTGCTTGCTATACTAATTCAGTAGAATTTGTGAAATGGGTTAACCCATTTCAATCCCAAGAGCTAGCGTTATGACTAAGGGTTTCGGCTTTTTTCCTGCATGGGTGAGGCAGGATGTCCGCATTGATATTTATGTTTGGAACCCCTGACATGTGCGATTAGACAGAATAGTAGCATTTACAGTTTTGTGCATGCTGGTTTAAAATTTAAATTTATTCATTATGCTGATGACCTATTATTATTTCAAAGCTCCAGTCATCTAGTCCAGCTTTGATGAAATTAATATTTTTCATGATCTGTCTGGTTATTCAGTTAATTGGTCAGTCTGAATTGATGCTGATTGGAGATAATACATCTCCTAGTGTGTTGGCTAATAGGCAATTTTGATGGTGCCAATTTTATTTACCTATCTGGGAATACTTATTTCAAGTGACATATCCCAATTGATACTAAATTTGAACAAGTTGATTAATGAGATTGTACAATGGGCATCGTTATGAGTGGGGTAAAGTTAACACAGTAAAAATGAATATCATACCTTGGATTGTTTATGTTGTATGTGGGATTCCTCTACTTATACTTCTATTATATTTCCAAAAACTTAATGCTTTGTTTCCAATTAAAGACGGTCAGTTTGGTTTTCCAGACATTGCTTTACACCACTGGGCCTACTTGTTGACCTGTACTAAATTTTGGTCTTTTCCCATCCAATTAGATTTTCCACCCTGGTCAGTTCTAGAATCCTTCTGTTTGGATCCTCTTTCCAAGAGGATGCTACTAGGTTATCGGCATATTAGAATAGGCAAACACCCTCCCACCCTGTTAGAGAGGAGTGGCATATCACATCAATCACAGTTTGATCCAGTCTTGCATGCTCAACTGACTTTATGGGGAAATCCAGATTTTAAAATGGGAAAGAAAATGTTTTTGTGGCAGACACGGATGGATGATTTTTACCTTGGATCAGTTATTGGGTCTGGACGATGACTTTCTCTCATTCCCTTATCTGTGAGTTAAATATGATCTACCTGCTATGGCTGAATGGCAATACTTGCAACTGCAACACTTGCAATCTAGGTGTGGTTCAGTCGCTTTTACAGCTTCAGAGTCTCCCACAGATTGGAGACACGGATAGCATTGATCGGCCATATTGACTGACGATCCATGTATATAAATACTTATCAGTAAATAAATATGATACCCACAGTCTAAGATAGGAATGGAATACAGAAATTGAAGTGCCCCATTTTGCCTACTCAATGGATCTTCTTTTAGCAGCTGTACTGGAAGTATCTATGGAAATTAAATTATGGTCAGCACAAATTGATTTTCCAAGCCCTCTTGACAGCCAAAAGACTGATATTACAACATTGGAAGGATAAATGTTGACCTCCTATAATGCAATGGATTGAGGATCTAACATTAACAATGTATATAGGCGCCACTCACAAATGGATAAATATATGGATATTTGGTCTGATTATCTTGAAGCTTATGCATAATCTTTTTCTTTCCCCTAGAATGTTGTATTTAATGGGATATTTCTCCCCTTTTTTCTGCATGATTCTTGTTTTGTTAAAATCACAATACAAATGATTAATATCAAATGCCATGGGGTGCCACAGGGCTCTATTTTATTCCCCATGCTGGGGATGATTAACTAGAAAATACGGATTGAGGTGTCCCAACGTGTGGATGACATCCAGTTCTCTCTCCTTTTCATCAGATCCACATGAAATAGTGGGTGTTCTGAATCAGTGCATGGGTGTGGTAATGGACTAAATGAGGGTCAGTTAACTGAGAGATACTGTTAGTGGGTGGTTCTTCTGCTCGTTTGAGTGATGTTCATCCTGTTCTGGAGGGGGCTGCCGTTGGGGTGCAAAACGTGCAGCCTGGAGGCCAAGCCGTTTCTGGCAACCTGCCAGACCTCCCTGCATCTGACACTGTGGTGGCACTTCCCTTGCTAGCATTAGCAAGTGAATCCCTTCCCTTCTTGGGTGGGGTCATGGGGTAGAGTGCTCATGCAGCAGCACTAAAACAGTGGTTGATGATGCTTCTGGGTTGCTGGAGAATGGAGATAGCTGCTGCTAACTTCCCCTTCCTTTGTGTCCCTCACCCCAATGTATGCATGCTTGTGTCTCCCCCACCCCAGGCCAATATGTTTGCATATACGTGCACACACATGCGTGTGCCACAGGCACCCTGGCAAAACAGGATTTGGCCATTGGGACCACAAAGGTTGTGTACAACTACCCTAAAGGACCAAATTTGTAGTTTGGGGATGGACTTGGAGCCAGAACTGTCACTGTGCACACACAGTGAACTTGATGGCATGGAACACTTTGTATTGTATTGGCTTAGGCTGATATACTAACCAAGACCCCATGTGGACAGAGATAGCCTAGCTGTTGTTATCCACACTCTGGTTACATTTGGATTACTGCAATGTGTTATATGTGGGTGGCTCTTTGACAATGGTCTGAGCACTTCAGCTGGTCCAAAATAGGGCAGTGAGACTGTTAATGGGGACAGGCAATGTGATCATATTATGCCAGAGCTTTATGTTCTACACTGGCTGCCAGTTCATTTCTGGGCCCAATTAAAATTGCTGGTATTAACCTTCAAAGTTCTAAATGGCTTGGAGCCAGGTTACTTGAAGGATAGTCTCCTTCCATATATATCTGCCCAGGCCTTAAGAGCATCCTCAGAGGGCCTTCTCTGGGTGACCCTGCCAAATGTGAGGTGGGTGGTACCCTGGTTGTGGAATGCCTTCTCCGGAGAGGCTCATCTGGCATCCATATTGTGGTCTTTTCAGTGCCCAGTGAAGACCATTTTGTTTTCCCAATCGTTTAAGTCCTTCAGTTTTAATAAATTGTATTAGTGATATTTTAGATATTTGTACTGCTGCTGTCATTCATCTTGGTTTTTACTTTGGCTTTATTCTGTTTTAAATTTACAGTTTTTATATTATGTTTTACTATGTTGTTGTATTTTATAGTTTTATTTGTTTTGTGAACCACCCAGACAGCTTCAGCTAGTGGGTGGCATAGGAATACTTAAAAAAAAAAAAGTCTTCCTCTGGTGCTGGGTTTGGAGTACCTCCAGTTTCAAAGACTCTGTTAACCTGGAAATGCTCAATCTACTGTTCATCATCCCAGCTCTGAAGCACAACATTCCCATAAATGGTCACTTGCAGGCTAGATCCACCAGTGGCGCAGCAGCCACTTCCTAGCAAGGGAAGGACAGGAGTCTCATGTTGGGTTTCAGTTTTGTCTTCTGAATGGCTAGCTCTGTGAAAGATCTAAATGTGGCCCTGAATTGCCATGGGTATCAATAGTGTCATCCCCTGTTGCCTTCATGATACTCAACAGGTATGTACTACAGTGGCTAATTTGGAATGAAGTGCAGCAAGCAATATCTTCATGCAGAGTTTGAGTAGCTGGCACAATGAAAATGTGGGATTTGGGAAACTGCAGTGTGATAGTTTACAAGTGTGCAGATAAAACGAAAAACGTGTGCACAGGTATACTTAGGTCCATAAAGGAACTTTGCAGTGGGAGAAAGAGGGATGGACAGTCTGATAAAACCTGGCAATACCCTGTTATGCTCTGTCCACTTGTATGGATGGGACAAGGAAAGAAGTAGGCACAAAGAAGTGTTAAAAGAACTGCAGTGCCTACTGTAGAGTAAAAGGTGGGTTGTGATTCTACAATGACCGGTAGTGTTGGTAGCTCCCATCTGAAAGCACCCACTGTCAGAAGGGAGATAAATTGTGTGTGAGTGAGACACACAGACAGAGTGGGAGACCACAGAAGAGATTGGGAGGGTGTTTGTAAGCAGGGTAGCATATGGAACAACAGTGCATGGGCATAGCAGGATTCCTCTGTTGGGACAGTTTAAAGAAACCCCTAAGAAAGGCAAAAAGGGGAAATTTGAACAATCTGAGGAAAAACAAGAATCTTCACGATTAACCTTACAGTGATGCAGTCTAGACATTAATAAATACAACTGTTTCTGATCCTTTAAAATTATCTTTATTTAAGTTTTCAATGAAAAGATAACAACTAAAATAAATAGGAACAAAAAAGATACAAAATTAAACTCAAGAATATTTTGAATAGTGGCTTGTTTTTGAATGGTATGAAATTTTGTATGTAACTTCTGGGTTGGAAACCACCCTAACCTATCTCATAGGATAGAGATAGGTTCCTTGACTTTGAATTAGTAGTACTGTATAAAGAACTGGAGTTTCCTGCATTCACTTAATTGCTTTCATCCTTATACTTTTTACATTTTGCAAGTCAGTGTTTTTTGGACAGAAGAGAAAGTGACTGATGCAAACTTAACACAAGGAATGAAGCTCATGCGAAGAATGCGAAAGGGCATTTCCTATTACTTTGCCTTTGGCTAAAAATTTGTCATCACTTTAGGATCAACACTGCTGGTTCCATCTCTTTACTGCAAGCTTCAGTGCATAGCATTGTTTGTTATGCTGCTTCAGCTACCTAAAAAATACACTAGGACAAATGGAGCAGGTTGGCCTGGTTCACATGTAACAACAACCCAGAGTATAGGTTGTCATTGAATTGTGGATTGTTGTTGAATCATGGATTGTTGTTGCATGCGAACCCTGTGTGTCATTAACTACGAACAACCCAGGAAGCAAACCCATGGTTTGTTGTTGGGTTGTGAACTCTGGGCTGTTCATGGTTAAACCATAGTGCAGGGTTCTCACGTAACAACAACCCAGGACTCAGCGACAACCCATCCATACTCAATCCATATTCAACCCATATTCTGGGTTGTCGTTACATGTGAATCAGGTTACTGAGTTGGATGCAACAAGGACAGCCATATCTAGCAAGCACATGAGAAGCAATACTATTAGTTGTGTGAATATATGCTGTCTATTCATGAGGTTTCTTCGGTAAAAGGGTGGCAGTTAGAGGAGGATGTTCCGGCTGAGAGCCTGTAATGAGTTATTCAGTTGCTCCTCTGGAAAGTATAGGGTCTTGTGAATCAGATCTTTGACAGCAGAAACATCATCTTCAGCTATGAGAAAGAGAGGCATACGCATCATCAGGTTGAGAAGTGTTGTAGTCTTAACAGGATAAGCTCTGCTATTCATAATCAACATATTTGGGTATTTGGGAAATACTGTAATCAGTGTAAGAATTTGGGGAATTCTTGCAATCCATAAATGCGTATTCTGGCAATGGTTTGGGGGAATTTTAAGCTGGAATCACAAGATCATGCCAGATCCAATGGGTGACCTTTTGCATGACCCTCAAGGAGAAGTCATCTTGCAAATTGATTCAATTGTTGACTTTTGCTGGACAGCCAAATAAATGTTCAATCTATCCACAAGACCAGGTTCCATGTGGATTTGTACCATGATGTGACTGCAAAAGTTAGTTACTGTGAGATGAATATGCTCTCACCTTCCATTTAAAAACAAACAAACAAGAATCTTCACGATGATAGTGCTATCAAAAGTAATTACCTATGTACAGAGACTAACCTCAGAATAATCAGTTTTGAACGAACAGCAGGAGAAACCTCTTGCCTTCATGCCCTGCTTAATTCTTTTCCCCCCATTAGCTAGCCAGAGGCTAGCTACCTAACGATGCAAAAAGAATGCATATGGCCTCTCATGTCTGACTGAGAAAAGCAGTCCTTATGTTCTGCTTCTATGAGCTGCAGAGAATGCTTGCCAGTGTACAGACAGTGCATGCTAATAGCTTTGAATATAGAAAGGTTCCTGAATTCAGGGGATGAGACCTCTCTCCACAAAGATTCATCTCCATCCCTATTAACTACCCTTGGAACAGAAAGGACCGATTACTTACCTGTAACTGTAGTTCTTCAAGTGGTCATCTGTGAACTTGCACACATGGGTTATGCGCCTGCACAGAATAGTTACTTGGAACGTTCTAAAGCTAAACCAAGTTTTAGGTGGGAGCCCTGCCCACCGCCTCTGCACACACTTCAGGCATGGCTCCCGCCTGCCTCTCGGTTCTAGGTCCACTGCAGTGGAGGAATAAAAAGGTGAGCCATTGAAGCAGGGGGGGAGGGTATATTGTGAGAGTTCACAGATGACCACTCAAAGAACCACAGAACCTGTCCTCCTCCTTCGTGGTCTCTGTGACTCACACATATGGGAGACTGAAAAGCAAGAGACTTGGATGGAGATGTCACGCTAGAAATGAAGAAAGGACCACTCTGCCAAAAGCTACATCGGTGCAAGCTCTGATATGTTTGATGAAGGCAGATTGGTGGTGGCAATGTTTGATGAAGGTAGAGATTTGAGCTCAGGTCACTGCGCTGCACAGTTGTGGGAGTGAGATATCTCTGAGGAAAGCGGCGGAGGATGCTATGTCTCTAGTCAAGTGACCACGTGCTTATCTGGGGGCTGGTAAGCAAGTATTAGCTGATTAGCAAGAAGTATGGCTGGAAGTATGGCCATTTGGCAAAGCACTGAGATTTATTTATTTATTTGTGACACTTGTTTACTGCTTAATATAATAAAATCCCTCGGTGGTTCACAATATCAAAATACATTTAAATACAATATTAAAAACACAACATTAAAAACACTTCCAACTACAGTAAAAACAATTCAAGGAGCAGTAAAACCGAGCGGCATGGTTAATTTACTTACTGCCCAGGGAAAGCCTGAATAAACAAGTGTGTTTTGGGGAGGCATTTCAAAGATGTCATGTTTTCTGTCTCCCAAACTGCATGAGGGAGGGTTATCCAGAGGGTGGGCGCCTCTATGAGAAGGCCTGTCATTGGGGTACTTCATGCTGACATTCCGTTCGGCTTGGAATGACGAGCAAGGCACCCCCGATGATGTTAAAGGTTGCCTGGGTATGTATAAGGGAAGGTGGTCTGCTAGGTGTTCTGGTACCAAGGCTTTTAGGGCTTGGTATGACAATAACATAACCTTGTACATGGCTTGGTAGGTAATAAGCAGCCAGTGCAGTTCTTTTAACACAGATGTTATGTGAGCACAGCTGGCTACTGCATTCTACACTAGCTGCAGCATCTGAACCATGCACAAGGGCAGCCCCATCTCTCCCCAAGAGATAACACCGAGAGATAACACCTTGGTCCCGAATGGCAGATGAACAGGCAAGTAGATTTTCTAAATGATGATGTTCTATGGATGTAGAACCAAACTGCCCTTCTGACATCTACAGAATGAAGAGAATGACCTCCACAGAAGAGATAGGTTGCGGAAGAAAAGTTGGTAGGATGATATCCTGAGTTAGATGAAATTATGAGACAACTTTTGAAAGAAAGAAGCAGTCCGGGCATACCACCATCTTGTCCTTATGAAAGGTTGGGAAAGTTAGTAAGGTCATAGTGCCATAGTTTGCTTGCTCTGCATGCTGAAGTGAGTCACTTTCATCATGAGGAGCTTTAAGGTCGAACTTAATTGGATCAGTACTACTGCCAGGATTGGGGGGCAGGGGTTGATAGAGATTAGCAAGTCCTGTGAGAAGAGAGAAACACCTTCAACATTGTCATGACTGACCAATAAGGCTGCTAAGTACACTTTGATAGAGGAAAAAGCTAAGCCTCAAGATTTCAAAGAAAGAAGTCCAATATGCTCAGTAGCCCATAGGATCATGGGTCCTCCTCTGTTGGAGCAAGAAATTTCAGAAAGGCCTTCCACTTGGCATTGTATGACACCCATTTGGAAGGTTTGTGTGAAGCAGTCATTACTTTCAGGCCCTTGTCAGAGAAACAGGGTTGCATATTCTCCGTGTAATGAGATGCCGCGTGTCCAGGTGCCTGATCCTCCCGTTGCTCATTGTGAGGAGGTCCAGGAGGCAAGGGAGATGGAGAAAGGTGTGGTTAGACAGATGGAGCCGTGTCACAAACCACGTTTGCCTGGCCACCATGGGGTTATGAAGACGCAATGAGCCCCATCGTCCTGTATCTTGTTCGCCACCTGTGTAATTATAGGAAGGGGGGGCAGTGTAGGTTGGAGTGCCTCCCCAGTGAAGAAGGAAAACATCTCCAAGAGAGTCCAGCTGTGCTGCAGAAAGAGTGGCATTTTATATTTAGTGCTGTAGCTGATAGCTGGGGTGCCCTGTATGTTCAATGGTTCTAGTACAACTGTTGGAGACAGTTCCAACTTGTGAGGGGAGGTCCCTGACCTGCTGAGTGAGTCAGCAAGAGTGTTGGATGTTCCTGTGAGGTGTATGGGGCAACATGGCAACGTACACACCAATCTCCAAAGTTTAGGGCAAGTCCAAGGAGGGGAAGGGATCCCGTCCTGCCCTGTTTGTTTATATAGAAGACAACTGTGATACTGTCTATTGCGATTTGGACAGAGTGGCCTCCAATGCAGGATTTGAGTGCCCACAGGGCTTTGGCAACAGCAAGAACAGCAGGTTGCTTACCTGTAACTGTAATTCTTCGAGCAGTCATCTGTGCATTCATACATATGGGCTCTGCGCCTGTTTGGAGCCTCGATTTGGGAAACTTCTATAGCTGAAGAAAATGCTTTTGGCAGGAACCGTCCCCCACTGTCCTACTGCACATGTCCCAGCGGGTTCCCACCCATCTCCTCAGTTTCCTGAGATGAACTAGCTGGCCTCCATCCAAGATGAACATTACACTTCAGTACTGACTTCAATAGTGACATCAACACCGAAGTAGGGGTGGTGGGTGAGTTGTGTGAATGCACAGATGACCACTCGAAGGACTACAGTTACAGGAACCTGCTTTCCTTATTCCTGGTCTCTATGACACATATGGGTGATTAGCAAGCTGATGTACTAAAGGAGGGTAGGTGTGCTACACTGTCCTAATGAAAGATCCATGACAGGACTGCACAACCAAAACTGCAGTCCTCTCGAGCCCGCACATCGAGTCTATAATGTGAAATGAATGTCAGGGACTTTGACCATGTTGCAGCCTGCCCCAAAGCCGTCAACATCAAAATGTCTAGCTCTGAATGGGCCTTAATCTGGCTGTCAACTCAATCCCAGCAAGCTCGTAAGTGAATTTGACAGCGTGGACGATCCAAGAGGCAAACTGTTGCAACAATACCTGCAGTCCCTTTTTGGGACCCCCGCAGCACACAAAAAGTTTTTGAGATTTGCGAAAAGCCTCAGTCCTGGCTTTACAGAAAGCTAGCCCTCGACCGACATCTAACATCTGTAATGCCGATTCCAAAGGCGATGAAGGGGATTGAAAAAACAGTGGTAGAACAGTATCCTGGTTAATGTGAAAATTGGAAACCACCTTAGGCAAGAAACATAGGCAGAGTATCAGGGCAGAGTATCACTTTGTCCTTATGAACAGCTAAATAAGGTGGGCCAATTCTAAGGGCGCACAGCTCGCTGGATCTGTGAGCTATAGTGATAGCCACCAGAAAAACAACTTTCCATGAAAGCAAATGAAAGTTAGACTTTGCCAAAGGTTCAAAAGGCTTTGCAGACAAAACCTTGAGAACTACTGACAAAATTCAATGAGGAACGGAGCCTTTACTGGAGGAACAAGATTCTTGATCCCTTTTAAAAACTGGCATATGAGGGGATAAGTAAAAATAGAAAAACCCTTGATGGTAGATGGTATGGTAGGTGGAAATAGCTGCCAGGTACACTTGGATCGAGGTAAGTTTAAGTCCTTTTAGAAATAGTGAATGGAGGAATGCCATCAATCAAGTCTGACTAAGCATTGAAACAACTAGACTCTGAAAACCTCATGAAACTTTTCCATTTAGATGCATAAGCTTTGCTTGTCATAGGTTTATGTGCTGTTTTCAGCACGTCTCTAATTTCAGAAGAAAATAGCTACATTACTGTTGGATCCTCCATGCTTAAAGTGTTGAGATAGGGATGACGAATGCGATCATGGTCCCTGGTCAGAAGCGCTGATATTAGTGATGACCAAACAAGCCTCTCTTTCGCTAGTTGCAAGAGGAACACGAATCAGGTTTGTCTGGGTCACCATGGCATGATTAGAATGCAGTCCATGCCGTCTTCCCTGATCTTCTGAACACTTGCTATCAATGGGAACAGTGAAATCAGGTAAAACTGAGCCCCTGACCACATCACCTGGAAGGCATCTATGAGACAGTTCCTGCCAGCTAACACTCTCAAGTAAAACCTGCAACATACCTTGTTCTGAACTGTTACAAACAGATCAATATCTGGGGTCCCCCAATGTCGAACCAGACAGCAGGGAATCGCTTCTGCCAACTGCCATTTGTGGGCCGACAAATAAACTCGACTGAGTCTGCTAGGAGATTGTTCTTGCCTGCTATATGGAGGGCAGTGTGAATCATCTCCCTGGCCCAATCAAAAATCTCCATAGTTTCGTTGACCAGAGATGACAGACAGGTACCCCCTTGTTTGTTGAGAAGCCACATTAGCATCTGTTAGCACCTGAACATGTCTGTTGCGAAGCTGCGTCTTGAAAGAATGAAGAGCTTTCTTTACTGCCAATAATTTACTGATATACATGAGCCTCTCGGTACCATCCCATTTGCCTTGTATCCTTAGAGGGCTCCCCAGCCTTGGAGCAAGGCATCGATCACGTGTATCTTGGATGGCAATGATGGAAGGAAGGGCAGGCCCTGAAGAAGGTTGTGTTGATCTGTCCATCACAACAGTGTGTCTGCATTCTTTCCTGGTATCATCAGCCAAACCTGCCTGCATTGCCTGTACCCAGAAAGGCCCTCAGGAACCAGGTCTGTGGTGGGCGCATATGAAGTCTCACCCAAGCAACCACTGAGACCATTGCTACCATGAGGCCCAAGAGTCATTGCATATAAAAAGCTCATGTTTTCCAACTCTGAGAAAGCTTGACTGTGAGCTTGCTCGAAGCTTGATCAAAGTCATGGCCTGGTCTCGAGAAAGGTAAGCCCATACTGAGTTCAAGACCGTGCTGATAAATGGGATCTCTTGCACAGAGGTGTAGTCATGCCAGGTCTCACCAGGTCATCATACCAGTACTTCTTCTGGAGCCGGGTCCCAGCTTACTGCTGTGGTGCATGCAGCTGGTAGCGCCCGAGAGGCTGTAGCCAGTCCTAGTGTGGCTGCTGCTGCTATTTCAGACTGCAACTACTTCTTGCTGCCGCTACCATGAAGCAGGTGTGTACGGAGCAGGAAGAGCAGCAAACTGAGCCACCTCTGCCCCCACCCAGAAAGGCCACCTGGGCAAAGCAGCCTCAGTCTGGCAAGGAGGGCACCTCAGCCCGGCCAGCAAAGGGTTACTTTACCCTCTTGCAGCCTTCCCGTCAGACTGTTTTGTCCAGCGTTGCTGCTAATGCTGTGCCTGTGTCTGAGACTGCACCTGCCCTGTTGCTGTCCAGTTTCGGGGAAGGGCCTACATGGGCCAGGCTTCAAGAGCTTGGTGGCTGCCTTCTCAAAGCTGCTGCTGGAGATGCTGAGCTGAGCTGGAGAAAGTGGTGCTCTCTTGCCTGCTAACGGGCGGCCTCTTCAGCTTCGAGCCCTGCACCCTCAGCAAGCCCAGATGGTGCTGGAGCTGCATGGCAACCAAGGACACACTAGCCAACATCAGACTCAGATAGGTTAGCAGCTCAGTCAGTTTGGTGGTGGCGGCAGCCAAAAAAGGCAGCAGGGAGGGCAGAGAGAAGGAGGAGGGGAGTCTATGAGTAAAAAACAAATTAAAAGAAAATTTAAAAATTAAATTGAAATGATAACAAAAATACCTGGAATGAAGCCCCACAGAAATCTATATGCCTTATGTGAGGATATATTGGGAAGACCGGATGCAGTGGCCACCTTGCCTGCCTCCGCACAGCCTTGAGCCGGGGCGCAGAACTTCTCCACAACATCTCTCAGCCAACCTTTCCCAACCTGGAGCCCTCCCTGTGTTGGATTGCAAATCCTATAATCCCCCCCCCCTGCTGCCACCAGCGTGGCCAATATGCTGCCTGGAGCCGATAGGAGTTGTCGTCCCACAAATCTGGAGGGCACCAGGTTGGGGAAGGCTGCAGCTGGCTGCTGCTCTTCTTGGCTGTTCCTGCAGAGGGTGAGGGCCTAAAGTGCATGTTCAAAGCAACCCTGATGGCCTTTAAATAGATTTATTAAGTAAAGTAGCCTTTCTCTTGTTTTCCCTCTCCACACACACACACTTCCCCCATTTAAACGGCTTTGCCCTTACTTGAGAGTAAGCCCCTGAACTTGATTCTTCTATCCATATAAGGTCACTATTTTATCTGAGGTAGAAAAAATTACATCATTATCATTGTCCATATTTGATGTATTGATTATATAATTAATTGAATGAATGTATAGCCTACTTTATCCCAAAGGCTCAGGGCTGCTAACAATATGCTAATCAATCTACCTTATCTTTCCCTCTTGCTGGCCACCAAAAGACAGTTTGAATAAAACATGTCTTCAGCTGCTTCTGGAAGATGAATAGACTTTGGTGTTTACAATATATGTGTTGCTTTACAGAGAGCAAAAAGTCAGGTCTCTGCCCCTAGAAGCTTACAATCTAAATTTAAATTTCATGTGTAATCTGAAATTACATAGATGTTTGAAACTGTCTGATCATATAAACTATTTATGATTATGATGTTCTCCTTTTTCCTCACACCTTTAGGAAGTAAGGGTGTGGAGATGTGAATTGCCTAGACCCCGTCCTCCTCTTGAAAATATGCCCCCATTGTTTTGAACTTTTTATTAAAAGAACACAGCAAGCTGATTTACATACTCTTAACTGAGGTCTATTTGTGGTGGGGGACCACATTACTGCATCACCCTTAAAACTCCTGATGCTTAAACTTGTTCTTGTCAGTTCTCAAAACTATACTCCAGCACCAACAGCTAGAGCCAGCTAGAGCACCCTCCAACCCCCTCCCACAATTCCAGGGCAAGAAAGGAGAACAGGGCCACAGCAACACACCAGCTCCCTCAATAAGTGTTTTTAGGGCTGGTGCCTTTTTGTGCTTTACAGCGTGTGTAGCAGCCATATCGGGGGTCAGACTAAGTAGCCTCATGCAGTCTCATGCTTCATGTTCTTGCTGAGCTCTTTCTCCCTTGAATATATTGTTGTAAGCTGACGAGACACAGGAATTCCTTATCTTGTCAAAGGTCATACAATTGTATATCTTGTTCTCTGCTGTTCTCTTCTGTTCTCTCCTTATCATGGCTACCCTATAACCCAGTTCTTGTATTATAAACAATAGTGCTAGGAGAAGAAATGTTGAGGACTGCAACCCCACACGGGAGGGAGAGGAGGAGCCGTTTCCTATGTGTCACAATGTCTATAAAAACAATGTGCTGATGTAAATCGGGGCATTTGGCGCTTTAGAAATGATTCCAGCCTTAAGCCCGCGCGTTAAAATAAAGAATCTCTTTTCCTTCACTCCGTGGTCTCTCTGACTCTGGGTTCTGCAACACGTGGAGCAGGGGGGATTTTATAGCAACGTTTCTTTCACATCTTGGAGGCAGATGGGTGGTGCAAATGAGAAGCAAGACGATGCCTTGTTCAGCTATTGAATGGTTGAATTATTAATATTTACTGTAAGAGTTGGCTTGTGCCATTTTATTTTTATCACACAATCCTATGCACGTTTACTCAAAAGTCAATCCCACTATGTTCAATTGCCAATTGGGCTTTCTCCCAGGTAAGTGTGCAGAGGACACACTTCCCAGGAAGTGCCTTCCCAGGATCTCTGTAAATTTAATTTGATATAAACACATATTGGATTGCACTGTTAATTCTAGACATTAATTTCTACAGTAAGTGGAATTGCCAAATGCAACCTGCTTTGTCAGCTACAATTTTTGGTACAAAATGTATGTGTGTGTGAGTGAGCGAGCGAGCGAGTGAAAGAGATTTTAACACCCCTGCATTTTTTCTTAGAAGTCCAACTGAAATACCACTGCCTTACTCTCAGCTGCACTGTTTATGGATCCCAGTTGAAGTACTTTAGAGCAGGTAAAGAAATATTAAGTATTTTAATAATTAATTTACATTTTTATCCCACTTTTCCTCCAAGGAGTTCAATGTAGCTTAAATTCTTCCCTTTACCCCATTTTATCTTTGCAACAGTCCTAGGAGGTAGGTAAGTGAGAAGTAATCTTCATGGCAAAGTACCTTGGCCTCCCAAATCCTTGTCCCACACTTGGCTGTCATTTCAGAATTATTAAAACTGGAACTTGTCTTCTTCTTGCTGAACCTCCAAAAGACATACCCTCATCCTGCATTCATCGTTCAACAGAATGCCAAAGTAAGTGACTGAAAACTCATTTTTATTATATAATCTTAGAAGGTGGTATAATCTTAGAAGGGGGCCTGGCTGTGACTATCATGGAGGGACCCTGCACTTCTGAATTTGCCACTACATTACTGCTCTTGCGCTGGTTCCAGCTTGGACTTTTCCTGATTGACATTGAGGCCTAGAGAGGTTAGGAGGTTCCAAATGAGCAACACTGACCATGTTAGTTGTTGCTCTGATGATGCCACCAGCAGCCAGTCGTCCAGGTATGGGTAAATTTCGATGCCTTGGATACGGAGATATGCACACACCACTACTATGCACTTCATAAATACCCTCCGTGTGGTGGCTAGACCAAAGGAAAGAACCCTGAATTGGAACATCTCGGACCCAATGATGAACCTGAGGAAGTGCTGATGAGACGGTTCTATGGAGATATGAAAATAAGCATCCTTGAGGTCTATTGCTGAGAACCATACCCCTTGCCGAAGGAGAGACAGGATTGTGGCTAGCATGGTCATTCGGAACTTCCATGTTCTGATGTACTTGCTGAGGTTCCAGAGATCCAATACTGGGTGAAGTCCTCCATCTTTCTTCAGCACCATGAACTAGCTGGAGAAAAACCCATTCCCTGCTTGGAACAAAAGTCAATTGCGCCTTTCCTTCAAAGCACTGTAGTCTCGAAGTGCAGGGCTTCTGAACGGGCAGACCCTCAAAAGGGGGAGGACTTTGAACTCTATGCTGAAATTGTACTAGATAATAGTCAGGACCCAGGAGTCTGATATTATAAGGGCCTAATTTGGAAGAAAGCGCGACAGATGAGATCCAAAAAAAGGGAGAGACACATTGGGATGAAGAGAGTCAACGTCTCTGCTTAGAACCGCTGTCTGTTTTGGGCTGGGACTGACGGAACCAGTTAGAGGATGATGTTTGCTGCTGAAAACAATGGTACTATCAATCTATTGCCTGGATTGATTGCATGGTTGGCAGTGAAACCAACGTCTAGGCTTGTAAGCTGGGAGATGTTCCTGCTGTCCCAGCCCCATCTTTGTTGCTGTTGTTTTGGCTTTTTGAATAACGCCCATGGCTTTGTCAGTTTTAATTAAGTTTGAAGTCCCTCACCATCGAATAGGAGGTCCTCGATGTGAGAGCTGGGCTCAGTTCTTAAGTCAGTGGAACCAAGCCAGGTGTGTCTGCGAAGAGCCACTGCTCCCACCATTGCCTTAGCTTCACAATCTGCCTGGTGTTGGGTGGTATTAATTTGGTGCCATGACAGCTTCATAGCCTCTATCTGGAGCAATCTAGCGAGTTCCTCGTGATTTTCAGGGAGTTGATTGCATAGTGACCCGATCTTTGCCCACAGGAACAACGGGTACCTAGACATTGTGGCCTGGTAATTGGCCACTCACAGTCCCAATGCCGCTGAAGAGTAAATCAGTAAAGAGTAAATTCCCAAGAGGTCTAGACAATGCCCCTCTTTATCTCCTGGGGAGGCATGGATCTTCTGTGACTTGCCCTGGGACGACTCAACAATAATGGCATTAGGACGATGGTGAGTGAATAAAAATCCTCCATCCTTTTCTTGAATCCTACTGAGTGACCCCAGATATTTTGAAGCTGGTGTCATTGAGGCCAGAGCCTTCCAGGACTGTTTGATGGTTTGGAGCAAAGTTGGTAGAAATGGAATGGCTGCTGGAGCTTCTGTGTATATCACATCAAACATTTGATTGTAAATGTGGTTGAGGGTGTCATCAATGGATGCACTGAAAAGGCATTCACCATCAAATGGGAAGTCCTCCACTCTCGATCTGGCTTCTTGGCGAAGTCCTGCAGTTCAGAGCCAGGCATGATGTCTCAGTGAGATTGCGGGTGCCATTGCCTTTGAGCTGCAATCAGCCATATGGCAGGCTGTGCTGATCTGCTGGCCTGCTAGCCTGTGGGCTTCAGCCTGGAATATCATTGCCAGGTTCTTAACATCTTCCAGGAGACAGATGAAGAAGGTTGTCACTTTTTCTCATAGGCACTGTTGGTAGGCTGCCATGCATGCCTGATAGTTCGCCATGCAGAGTACCAGGGCTGCCATGGGGTAAATTCTGTGCCCCACTGAGTCTAATTTTCTTCCCTTTGAATCCACACGAGCAGAGTGAGGCTTTTGTTTGGTCTTTGATTGGGATGGCTCCACAATTATGTAGTTTGGTGTGAGGTGCTTGAAGCGGAAGAAGCAATCTTCTTCTTGAACCCTGTATAGATTCCCTCTGTTCCTAGATGCTGACAGAAGAGCAGAGAGTTTCACCCAGGATTGTTTGATTACGTGGAGTAACGTAAGGAGCACTAGGATGGTAACCAGTGGAGCTAAATCTGTTTGCAGTCTCTTTTAAAGACTGGGCCTGTCACTGGGACTGGGGGGACATTAATCGCTAGTCTAAGGGATTTTGCCATTCTGAGAATTTGCTCTGCATATGGTCTGATGAGGAGAGAGGATTTTGATCCCCTATGGCGGTGTCTTGTGAGGAGGTTGAAGCTTGGACAGAAGACGAGTATTTTTTTTAATACTTTTTATTTTTATCTTTATAAATGAAATAAACAGTACCAACAACCTAACTAAAGTTTCCCAAAAATATAATATTCTTAGGAGGACACAGCAATAACGAAAAGGAGAAGAAAAGAAAGAAAAAATATTTTAAAGGATTACATTTAAATTCCAATACACACAGACTTCAAATCCCATTCTACTTAAAAAATTAAACCTATAACATTGGCAATATTACAATTCAATACAGCATAAATAATCAACCTTACATTTCAGTATCATATCATCAGTCTTATCACAAGGAAGCAGGCCTATAATTCATTTCCAGTAACCGTATATTGCCCTTCAGTTAACATATAATAGTAGAGCTTAACAATTTAACCAGCCAAAAATCTTACTAACCAGTCTCATAGTAATGATGATAATAATAATAAAAAGGAAGGAGATTAAAAAGGATAAATAATAACAAAGGTAAAAGGTAAAGGTGTCCCCAACCAGTCGTGTCCGACTCTAGGGTGCGGTGCTCATCCCCGTTTCTAAGCCGAAGAGCCAGCGCTGTCCGAAGACGCTTCCGTGGTCATGTGGCCGGCATGACTGAACACCGAGGTGCACGGAACGCTGTTACCTTTCCCGCCGAGGCGGTACCTATTTATCTACTTGCAATTTCTTGCTTTCGAACTGCTAGGTTGACAGAAGCTGGGACTGAAGACGGGAGCTCACTCCGTCACGCGGCACTCGGGTCTCGAACTGCTGACCTGCCGACCTTCCAGTCTGCAGTTCAGCGTCTTAACCACTGAGCCACCGCGGCCCTTAAATAATAACAACTCACTAATAAATTTTATGTTATATAATACTAAAGCTTAAAAGCAACCTTACAACAGTCAGTAATAGATTTTGTACTAGATATATAAATGAGTGTGCACATTTCTATACACCCTCAAACAGTATATTTAAGTACAGTATATCATATCCATTTTAAAGAGAAAGGATTAAAAAAAATGAGAGAAAAATGAGAGAAAGCAGACAGATATATGTATAAGCAATAATCTCTGGCCTAGCCTGAATCATACAGACTAAACATAGCCAGGTAACTAAACATGTTTGTAGATTCCAGTTCATGGGGCTGGAACAGAAATCTCACGCATTTTTGCATTTAGCCATGCCTCCGCCATTTTGTGATTTAGGAACTACTTCATCTAACCTTCAGAAACAATGCAAAATGTAGCAGGATATTTTAAGTGATATTGTAAGTTCATTTGTTTTGCCAGATTTTTCGCCTTGATGAATTGCCTTCTTTTATCAGCAACTTCTTTGGTGTAATCCGGAAACAACATAACTTTATCTTGTTTCCAAAAAAAGATTTCTGCCCCCTCTTGCCAAACGCAGGATATAATTTCTTGTGGAGATTCTTGCAAATTGGACTATAATCGTATAACCAGTCCCTTTGGTTATAGAGAATGCCTGCTCGATTATCAAGTAAATAATCAGATGGCACAGGGAGTATCTCATGCAAAAGCTTATCTACAAAAGTAGACAAATTCACATCACTAGGCAGATCCTTAATACCAATGATACGTACATTTGCCCTGCATGTAAAAGCCTCCAGAACTGGGAAATTCTGACAGAAAAATTGTTGACAAAAACTTGTGTCACAGTTTTGTTCGCTGCCACCCTATCTTGCAGCTTGTTAACCTTCGCCTCCATTTTTTGCCAAGAAGTGTTAATTAAATCCACAGCCTCTTGCAGGGCGGTGATAGAATTCTGAATTGTATCCAACCTCTTAGCCTGTTCAGCAAATTGCGAAGACAAAGTTTTTATCAGCATAAGTAACTCCCCTGTATCTTCGGTTCTCGGAGCCTTTGCCAAAGGAGGTACGGGGGGGTAGGCGGAGATCCAGTTCCTTTTTTTCACCGTGCTGTAGCCATGTTTCTCTTCAAATAGATCTTGCAGGTCCTCAAATATCCTCAAATATTGTTAATAGTTCTTAAACCATTCCTCAAATATTGTTGGTATTTCTTAATCCATAAATTACAATGGCGCACGTCAGCCCTGATTTTTCCTAATTAGACAGGAGTTTCAAAACAACTTTTAGTGCTGATTAAGCTCTGGGAAGCTAGTCTTGGAATCCATCCCCTCTGCTGCTTCGCTGAGAGGACTATTTTTCCAAGACTTCATCTAGATGCTGCTCTTGCCTCCCCTTTTAATTCTAGGGGAGAGATGAAAAGGTTTTTCAACCTTTTAAAAAGCTGTTTGAGATAACGTCCCACGGAGATTCCCTGGAATGCTGCCAGGGCGACATTGGCTCCGACCACAAGAGACAGAAGACGAGTCTGAGCAATAGTCGTCCTGTGCCAAAGAGGGTCGTTACTCAGTGTTTGTATATTAGGGGCCAAAGATGGCTGAGTAAGCTGCACTACTGGCGTACTGACTGTGTAGCAGCTGGTGGCTCCAGGAATGTTTTCAGAATTACATCCTGAAAGATATTGGCTGGAAGAGGAGAGTGGAGAGTGAGTGGCAAACTTGTAAGGTCCAGTACCAGGTTAAGTTCTGGTAATTGGGCCTCAAGTGGTTTAGATACAGTGTGAGAAGGTGTTGCAGAGTTAGAAGTCACTTTAGATTGTTCCAGATGGTGAGAAGAACAAGAGCATTGGCAATGGGGACAGTTGCACTGAAACACTCTCCATAATATTCTGCGCTGGAAGAAGCTGAGAAAAGGCAGAGCTGGTTTCTTGCAAATGGAGGCCAAGGCAGTGCGCAGAGGCCAGTTCAGCACACCCATGTATGCTCACTTGAAGGCCTGCTCCCACAATAGGGCACAGAGGCAAGCTGTTCTGTTTCTCCTGGCCTGCTGGAGTGTACCCTGTGTGCCTCTCCAAGGCAGAGAAGGCAGTTGGAATGTCTGTCAGTCAACAGCATTTTCCCACCACAGCCGGCACACTTTCTGAAGAAGGCCTTGGAGATCAAGCACCCATAAGGGGCAGAAAGAAAAACTCTGAGGAAATAGGGAAGAAAGACAGACACTAAGAATCTTTGGAGATCTTTTAGCCATGAGGCATGAGAACATTCCAAATGCTGCTAGTCGCTGCTGTGGATAAAAAGGAACTGAGAGGCAGGTGGGAGCCATGCCTGGAGCGTGGGCATGGGAGGTTGGCGGGGCTCCTGCCTAAAACTCTGTTTAGATCTACAATACTCCAAATGACTGCATGTAACCCATATGTGTGAGTCACAGAGACCATGAAGAAGAATCTGTCTCTACTGCATTGATGGTGTGGTATAAATAAATCTATTAATGCATCCTACTTTTTCAATATACTCCACCAGCCTGGTTGTTGTGAAAAATATTTCAAAATTGTAAACACTGTTGGGTTTGGGGAGGGAAGTTACCAATCAGATGTTTTAAAACAGGGGTGGGCAACTTGAGACCCTCCAGATGTTTTGGCCTACAACTCCCATCAGCCCTACCCAGCATAGCTAATGGTGAGGGATTATGTTCTTGATGGTCACAAGTGGTCCACCCTTGTTTTAAATACACCTACTGAAAATTTACATCTTTTCATAAGAATATTCTAATCACAGAATCTGGTGATTTTTAGGATGGAATCCTAAATTTGCTGCTCATAGTTCTTGGTCCCCCCACCCTTCTCTGTCTTATTTATAACCCAGATAAATTATTTTATTATCTTATTTATAATTCAACATTTTTAGGTTACATGAGGCTTGTGACATACCCACATCCAGTTGGAGCAGGAGATCTCTGTATTCAGAGTTGCTTTCTAGTATCTTCAGCAAATTGGTGGATTCCATTCTTTCCAACTGCACATCCCAATAGATGTAGATATTTTGGTTGAAACTGACATATACCAGACAAGGGCTATTGCAGCCTCCTTTGCAGGCATAGAGGCCTAGAGAAATGAAACAGCCATTAATTCAAGAACTAAAGGAACTACAGAAAAAGATTAGTGAAATGGGGGAATATCTGGTAGGAATATCAGATGATGAGATGCATAGTGAACCTCTCCCAATTCACTGTACTGTCCTATCAGTTGAGATGAAATACACTTTTCTTGATTGTTGTACATGCTGACAGATGAATGGGTGAATCAAGTCCACTGAAAAGCATGGTGCTACTGAGGTGATTTTTAGTGACTCATTCACACATGCGAAACTCCATTTAATGCTATAGCCATCAAGCAATGCCTTGCACACATAAACTAGCCTAGAAGAGGTAGGGGCCTTTTCTGAAAATTAAAGGCATTCCCAGAAAGCAGCTTCTTGAATAAATGACTCTGGGTTTGTTCACTAAAAAAGTACAGTGAAAAAAACAAGTGTCAGCCGCTCTGTGGAATATATACAGTATATATCACAGAATCATATAACAGTAAGGTTGGAAGGGGCCTATAAGACCATCGAGTCCAACCCCCTGCTCAATCCAGGTATCCAAGTCAGAGCATCCCTGACAGGTGGCAGATCAGCCTCATCTTGAATGCCTCCAGTGAGGGAGAGCCCACCACCTCCCTAGGTAGTTGGTTTCATTGTCATATTGCTCTAACAGTCAGGAAATTTTTCCTGATGTTCAGCTGGAATCTGGCTTCCTGTAACGTGAGCCCATTATTCCGTGTTCTGCATTCTGGGATGACTGAGAAGAGATCCTGGCCTTCCTCTCTGTGACAACTTTTCAAGTGCTTGAAGAGCGCTATCGTATCTCCCCTCAGTCTTCTCTTCTCAAGGCTAAATATGCCCAGTTCTTTCAGTCTCTCCTCATAGGGCTTTGTTTCCAGTCCCCTGATCATCTTTGTTGCCATATCGTTGCAGTTTGGGAGGGAGTGGATGTACTGCATGTACATCCATCTACAGAGAAGAAGATGGATATGTGTGTGACCATGCGCATGCACATATATATTTATGTGTATGTGCACGCGCATATATAATCACAAGAAATTCAATCAAACATGGGCATTCATCTCATGAAAATGGCTCTGTCTAGCCTAACTGCCAGCTCTTGCTTCTTGAAAGTTCTGGGCTTTGGGGTTTCTCTAACTGAAGTCACATATGCAAAGACACAGGCTGGGCAGGACTGTTGCTATTCTGTGCTTTAGTGATGGTGGAGCTGGGGCAACCAAGGCAGAGGAATTAGTTAAGACAGAAAGACAATATGGCATGATTATTTTTTTAAATCAGAAAAATAGGATTTTTAACATTTTAAATTGGATTTTCATAATTAAAAAAATGTAAATAGTAAGTTTCGCTTAAATAATAACAACTAGTTTAACATTAAATAATCTAGATATAAGCATTTTAGCCATACGGTTAATTTCTAAACTGAATCAATGCTCTACCAGATGCACTGAATTAGGCTTTTCTTTGGAAATGAAGATCCAATCTGATGCGATCATTTCTCAGATATAAATATTTGCATTCTACCTACCAGACATAGGCATTTCATTTTTATTTGATGAAAATAAATTGTTCTAGTCTGCCCAGTATAATCTGTTCCTCTGCTTTGACCCATGGGCATTTCATTTTTGTTTCCTACTTTTGCTTCCTGTGAGAGTTAGATTGCGCCAAGACAGAGTGAAGTAAAAAGGAACACTTGAAAAAAGAAGAAGACAAAATTGTCCAGTGTGCGTCTTCCGATATTCCCATACATAGGCTGAAATCCTATAACCACTTGACCGCTGAACTCAATGGAACACATTTCTGAGTAGATATGTACAGAATTGCACTGTTATCTTCAAACTGTTATGCTGGTCATAAGACCCTATAGGAATATTTTATAGATGCTCCCTCTATAGGTAAAAAAAGGAGAGCATGCAAAATATATACAGTGAGACAAATAGGCACAAAGCCTGCTTGTAAATAATACTCTAGTTGTAAATGAACATGGTTTAGAGGTCAGATTTGCATCATTGTTCAGGAAATATATAACAATCTATCAAAACTTCAGTAGGAAACTTTGTTTAATCATGATTTAAATCACCTTAAGTTAAACCAATCTGCCCTTGGGTGCAAGAGATCTTTTCCAGCCCTAATTTCAGGAATCCTTTTAAACCAGAGATGCTAGGAATTAAATGTCAGACTTTTTCAATGCAAAACTTGTGCTCTAGTTGTTAGCTAGCTATGGACCGCTAACTAAAAGTAGTTAGCGGTCCATAGCTAACTAACAACTACTTAGCACAGTAACAACTAACAACTAAAGCACAGCAGCAGTTTTTTGCTCACGAACATATGAAGCTACCTACCAGTAAGTCAGGCCATTGGTCTGTCTAGCCCAGTACTGTCTAATCTGCCTAGCCCAGCTCTGAACTTTCTGAAGGAAGAGTGAATATAAGTTTAATAAATGAATGAATATAGACTTGCACAATGACTCTCCAAGGCTTTAGTCAGGAGTCTTTCTGAGTCCTGATGCTTGAGAACCTTTAACTAGAAATAATAGGGACTGAATCTTGAATCCTTTGCATGAAAAGTGTGTGCTCTACCAATGAACTAGGAAGCCTCTATCACAGGGGAAGGAGTTCAGTTATTACCCAAGCCTATGGATCTGTTGCCAGATAAGCAGCTCACCTGCACAGAAGGCGCTCACATTTTCATCTACTTGGAACCTAGCCACTGTCCGGCCATGGTCTATGATGTATGTCTGACCATCCCAAGCACAAGCAATTACTTCTTCATGTCCATTTCCCTGGAAGAATTAAAAGCTTCTGATTAGGAAAAAAAAAATCAACCTGTGAGGATAACACCCATTCCAGCATCTATCTGGCCCCAGCACTGGCAGCTTATCACTAAAGTCAAATCAGGAAGGTTGATGCAACAAGACAAGAAACTGGACTAATATCTACAAATACAAGCAGCAGGCTTGTACAGGCTACAACAGCTGTAAAGCATATTGTGGGGAGGGGGAAGGAAATGGCACACTAACTCTAAGTTCTCTGTGTCAATGCGAGCACCATCAGTCTTGTTCTTTTGCTGGCTAAAGATCAGAGAATGGTCCAGGAGTATATGATCTGTTAAGGGCACAATCCTATGGAGAAAGTCAGCAGCTGCTGAAGTTGGAGGATGCTGAGTATCCAATGCAGTGGCTGAAGCATGGAGATGATCCTTGCCTCCATGCTCTGGCCACCCTGCATTTTTGCTAGATGGGCGATTTCGCCTGCCTAGTTGCAGCGCTTCTGAGTGGGAGGGAAGGAAGCTGGGGCCGGTATACAAAGCTGCATAACACAGCTTCCCCAATTTCCTCCCCTCCCCACCCCCGGGACCTCCCCCTTTTCCTCATCTCCACGCTCCGTTTCTGAACATGGAGATGTAGCCAGAACTGTGCTGGCTCCGAGGGGGAGTGCGGTTTCTGGGCTCTGAGGTCAAAGCCCTGTTTCCAACCTCGGAGCCCAGAAACTGAACAATCCTATGTCCCCCCAGTCACTCTTTAGGGGCATAGGATTGCTCTCTGCGAGTATTAAAATGAAGCAAGTCTCAGCTTGGTCAGTGACTGCTGGGAATCTTCCTGGGGGCCTCATGAAGATGCTCTGAACTTTCTGAAAGAACAATGGATATAATTTTAATGTACGAATTAATATAGAGGTTCAGTTCAGAAAGTAGCCATCAGAATAATAGAAACCTCTCTCTGACTGAAGAGGTTGCTTTTCAAACAAGCTCTCCAGGCACACGTTGTTGAAATGACGTGTACCTAGAGAGGTATTCACTGTCCCATCCTCTCTACAAGGAGAGTGTCACTGCCTCTGCTGCTCAGTTACAAAAGCAGCCTTGCCTTTTCTTCCTACGAGGGCATCACTGCCTTGTCCCCTGAATCTAGGAAGAAAAAGCAAGTGGATGGCACCAGTAGTGGTGACAGCTCTCTCCTCGGAAGAATGTATGCCAGTAGCATGTGCCTGGAGAAATACCCCTAAAGCAAATACATATTTTATTTTTGTGGTGGTTCATTAAAAGGTTACTGTCTTAGCTATTTAGGACAGAATGGACAACACCAAGATGCTCCTCTCTCTTCCAAGGGGTGACCTGGATGCATCTGCATCCGACTGTTTCAGCTGTTGTAACCTAGAACACAGCACTCACGGTAACATCCAGTTTTTCTAAAGCAAAAAGTTGATGGTCGACCTGCACTGACCACAGCAGCTTGTCTGCTCCCTCCATGAGTTTCAGTGTCCCTACGGTAGAAAGAGAAGATTAAACAGCAAGGCAGCCACCACATTCTTTCCTTATGCTGTGCCACAGAGAGTTCATTACGGGGGACAGTAGAATCCCATCCCAAGGTCTTGAATTACATCTGGATCAACACATCTGGCAGAAACACTCTTTATTTGGATAGGAGGAAGATAAACTGTGGGTGGGAAGTCTGTTTTAACTTTCTTGTTGTGGAAAGAAAATGTCTTAGTTAGGTTTGAGCTGTGGGTCCACACTCGGAGGCTTATGGTTTCTGAAGGTTTCTTGATGTCTGTCTGATTTTCCTGCCAACATGGTTGGCAGACGTGCTGTGGCTCTGGTCTGCCTCTGGAAAGGAAAGATGATCTAGGCATCCCCACCCAAACTGGAGTGCTCATTTGGTGTACTGAGGAGCTATGGACAGCAGCACAATTAGTCAATGGGTAGAGTGCAAGTGGTGAAAGACTTGTGACAGTCCAACTGAATATAGGTTAGAATACTCTGTGGCAATGATGGTGGGAAAGGATGTGTACTTCTCTGCCACCTTTACAGCTGTACAGTGTTAGCCAGCAGAGCTCTCCCAAGTGGTGAGGGGCCGTCTATAATCTGATCCAGAAGGGCAGTTACGGTAGCCCACTGTGACCATTTTTGCATATAAAATTGATCCCATCTATTCTCACTTAAGACACCACATTTTCAGCAGTCAGCGATGCATCTAGATATTGTCCCATCTAGTCAGATTGTTATGGGTTCCTTTCAGATTGTTCAGCCTGAAGATGTGGACAGGATTGAGTCCCACCACATGTACTCTTGACCCTTGTCCTTCCTTGTTCATTAAATTTGCCAGATCTGGCTTACATGTTTGGGTGTCAGGTGGCCCTAGTGTTCTTAAAAACAACCACCCTGGATCCAGGTGATTTGAACTATCCAGCTATCACCCCGTATCCATTTTGCCATTTGGGGGCAAGTTGTTAAGAGTGCATGGCAGCATCTCACCTCCAGGTAGTTGTCAATGAAAGTGGTCATTTAGACCTGTTTGAGTCCAGGTTCCAACCTGACTTTGGGATGGAACCACTTTGGTCTCCCTGACCTGTGCCAAGAGATGGAATGGTGGAATGTGGCCCAGTTTATTCTCTTGGACCTCAGTGGCTTTTGAAAAGCAATATTCAGTATGTTTGGGGCTACCTTGTCAGTGTGGGATTGGGAAGCACTGTTTGAAATTGGCTTTGGTCCTTCCTAAAGGGGTATTTCCAAAAGGTGGTGCTGGAGGACTATGGAGTACCAACAAAATCCATCTTGTCCCTTGTCATTTTCAATATCTATATGAAACCACTGGGTGAGGTTATCTGGAGGTTTGGGCTGAAGTGTCACCAGCAGGCTGATGATACCTAGCTCTACTTCTTGTTCCCATCACATGATCCTAGGGAGTGGTAGAAATTCTGAACTACTGTTTGAGGCAGTTCTTGTCTCAATTAAACTTCAGTTCATTCAAACAAGATGAAAGAAGAGGGAGGGGATTTTAATTATGTCCAGGGGAGCCCAGCTTGGGCTGCAAGCCCATTACCATGAGGGAAAAATAGTCTAAATTGTAGATCATGTTTGAGGATGTCCACGCAAACTTATTTTCCTGTATGCATAAGCGAATCTTGTAAGATTTGCTGGAGTCCATCAGAAGTAAGCTGTACAATACCATGACTTCCTCTTCTTTGTAATCTGCCCTGGGAACACCAACTAGCATTGCAGGTGCAGAATAAATCCTGGGGTAGTAAGACTGTGAAGCATTACATTGCACTTCCAGGGCTTTCTTCAGCAGCCTCAGAACCTATTTCTGATGCTAGGGCTCAATGAAGTAATAACAGATATGCAGAATGCCTCCTCTTCTCCTCAAAAGTAGGGTGACCAGGTGCCAAGGAAGACAGCAGCAGTCTTGTGCTTTGTATATAAAGCTGTCACATTACTTTTCAAAAACTGTGCAGGCAGTATTCACTAGTGAAATACTGGCCCTAATCCACGACACTTACAGTCACATTTCACACAATTCAAACAGCTATGGAAGTACTAATGTGAGGTGGTGGTGAGAAAATTATATTACTTGCAATTTTGAGTTCTGGGAAAATGCAATTTCCATGTCACTGATGGGCTAGCTGAGGGACTGTTTCGATTCCTGCAACAACTGAGTCATGATTGCACAAGCAGTCTGAAAAGCTCCAGCCTAAAGAATCCCTCCCCTTCCACTGATGTTCCCAGGAGATTACTAGGACTTACCATCCAAAGTGCAGAGTGCAAAAAGTCCTGAGCCACTATGCTCCTTGGAACACCCTACAGAGAAGAATCCAAAAGAGCAGAGTCAGGAATGCAGCAGAGCTAAACCTTCAGCACTGAGCTTCAGTACAACATTTGATGAGGGCTCCTCAAATGTTTTCCATTCTCAGAATTACAAAGCACCAGGTATTATCTGTAAAAAACCCCCAACCTTGGATAGTCGTTAGTCTTGAGAAGGGCTTCAGCGTACATGTCTCAACACAATCTTCCTTTTCCCATGGAATTTTATTTTATTTTGAAATAAATATAAAAATAGAGACAACATAAGCTTCCTAATTTCACTGTCCTTTGTCTGGACTTAATTATTCTTTAAAATGCTTTTAAAGTTTTATTTAGTATAATGTACAGAGAGGTTTCTGAGACTCCCGGGGAGCCGAGTCAGTCCAAGAGACTGGTAAGGATTTTTCAAGCAAAGCAAAATTCCCTCTCAATGAGCTTAAAATGGACAGGCAAAAAGTAGGAGAAAGAGAAACATTTCAATCGTTTCCCCAATAATCCTCAAACAGGGTGGGATAGCTAAACCAGCATTTCCCAAACTTCTGGTAGCTGAGGCATATTCCTTCCCCACCCCCAAAAACTGAAGATGTTTTCTGTCTCCTAATTCAGAAAAGCAGCAGTGCAGTGAGGGCCAGACCTCGGGGCCAAAGTCCAGCACCACACAGCCCAAGGGGGCCCCAGAGAGTGGCAGGTGATGGGAGCAGCAGCATGCAGGCCTAGTGTCAGCACCTGGGTGTGTCCTGTCCCCCCCACCGGCAATAAAACCATTATGTTTAGGTTCTAAAATTACCTAGCTTCACCACTACAGGGAAAGGCAACCAAATAATGATGGTGATGATTTATTAAATATCAGAAAAGACTTAAGTTGGCTTACATCAAAATTTAGAAACACAGAAAAATTTAAGACACTTTAAAACAGCTAAAAACAATTAACAACAAAATGCCACAATCTGATAAAACTACTAAATTAAGAAGTCCATTATATGCTATCAAATGCCTGGAAGTAGAGGCATCTTAACCTGGTACCAAAAAGATGACACTGTTGGCACCAGGTGGACCTCACTGGGGAGAGCATTCCACAATCAGGGGGCCACCATCGAAAAGGCCTTCTCCTTTGTAGCCATCCCCCGAACCTCCTTTGGAGGTGGCCCTCAGAGGAGAGCCTCAGATGTTGATTGTATTGAACGGCTAGGTTCATACCAGGAGAGGTGTTTCATCAGGCATTATGATCCTGAGCT
This sequence comes from Heloderma suspectum, assembly GCF_057233095.1. NCBI lineage: Eukaryota > Metazoa > Chordata > Lepidosauria > Squamata > Helodermatidae > Heloderma > Heloderma suspectum. The sequence goes on along the minus strand of NC_139462.1, from coordinate 123,855,189 downwards.
GTGTAAGGATTTATAGGTAAAACCAGCACACTGAATTGGGCTCAGAAATGTACAGGCAGCCAGTGCAAGTGGGCGAGAAACATTATTATGTACTCAGACCTTCTGGCCCCTCTTAGCAATCTGGTAGCCACATTTTGCACAAGCTGCAAAATGATCAGAGGTTTGGAGTACCTTCCCTCAAGCATTTGGAGCTTTTTAGTTTACAAAAAAATACAACTAAATAAATTTATGCATGGTATGGAAAGAGGGGACAGAGAGAAAGACAGGTTGCTACCTGTACCTGTAGTTCTTCAAGTGGTCACCTTTGCATTCACACATACGGACTCTGCGTCTGCACGGAGCCTCACTTCAGGAAACCTCTATAGCTGAGGAGTTTGGTGGGAACCCCTCCCCCTACCATCCCTAGCTGGTTTCCGCTTCTTCCCTCAGTTCCTTGAGACTGATATTGTGGCCTCGGAACCAAGAAGAAAATTACTTTTGGTACCCAACATTGAACTTGAGTATGACACCAAAGAGGGGACAACGGGTGGGTTGTGTTGATCACTTGAAGAACTACAGTTACAGATAGCAACCTGTCTTGCTTCTTCGTGGTCTCTGTGCATCACACAGATGGGCGAGTAGCAAGCAGACTTACACAGATGTGGGTCAGTGTCCTACTACAGTACAGATGACAGGACAGCACAACCAAAAGCACAGTCGCATAGTCAGCCTTAGCCCGAATGTCTCACAAAGGTAGACGGTGCAGCACAGCACAGCTCAGGGATGGCAATCCCTTTGTCGAATGCGACTGACGTCGCTACCACATGAGTAGAGTGAGCTTAGACTGGGCCAGACAGTTGGAGTCCAGTGAGCTGTTACGGTAGTTTAATAGTCTTTATGACGCAGGACGCAAAGCACTGAGTCGGCCTTTGCATTTGACACCATTACAGACAAAGAGGTGAGGTAAACATCTGACCTGCTTGGTCTGTGATTTATAAAAGGCTAAAGCATGTCAAACATCAAGCACATGCAGGGTTGATTCCAATGATATTGAAGGGGCAGCCAAGTGAAACAATGTCCTGATTAAGATGGAACTGTGACATGACTTTTGGCAGGAAGGCAGGATCAGGCTGAGAACCACTTTATCTCAGTGAAAGTTAAGGTTGGTCCACTCTGAGAGCGTATAGTTCACTAGCATGGTGTGCTGATGTTACTGTCAGCAAAAAAGCCACCTTCCAGGAGAAAAGGTACAAGTCTATAATTGCCCACAGTTCAAAAGGTTTGGATGAAAATGCCTTCAATACCACGAAAATGCTCCAGCTCAGTACCGTTGAGCAAACTGGTGGTGTGAGATTCCTGATCCCTTTCAGAAACCTTTTCGCAGTCGGATGCAAGAAGATGGAGAAGCCCTCAACAGGAGGGCAGACAAAAGTAGAAACGGCAGATAAACTCTTGTAGAGGACAGTTTGAGTCCTCTCTCAAATAGAGATCACAGAAATCAAAGAATGTGGTGCAGGCTACATTTGCACGGTGGAAACAATGATCCCGGGGAAAGGAGGAAAAAGCAGTCCATTTCCTAGCATAGGAATGCTACATAGAAGGCTTTCTTGCTGCTTTGAGGACTTTCTGTACCGATGCTGGAACTTCCTCATTCTCCATCACCTGACCCTGCACACCATCAAGCAAAGAGTCACTAAGGGTGTCGGATTTGGCTGTTCTTCCTGGTGAGAAGGGATGGATGTGACAGGAGACAATGGTATCAGTCCAGGGCCATTCCGAGGAGCGGGGCAAACCATGGTTGACGGGTCCACCACAGAGTGATTATTAGTATGCACTTTGTGCCATCTGTCCTGACCTTTGCCAGGAGCTTTGTGATCAATGGGAACAGAGGGAACAGGTAATACAATGCTTCTGTCCATGGGAGAATGAAAGCATCTCCCAGCGAACCCATCCCAAGTCCTGCCTGACTGCCAAACGCCTGGCAAGCTGCGTTGTGTTGTGTGGCAAAAAGGTGTAGTTCCAGTGTACCTCAGTGCTGAAAAAATGTCCTCAGGACCAACTCCCATTCATGGAAGGTTAGCTTGGTCTGACTGAGTCGGTTGGTCAAAACATTGTCCACTCTGGCAACATGGATTACTAGCAATCTGATTTGGTGAGGCCAACACCAACTGAAAATCTTGAGCATCAAGGCAAACAGTGGAAGCGATCCTGTACCGCCTTGGTTGTTCAAGTATGTGACCACTGTCATGTTGTCTGCTGTGACCTGGACCAGCCTGCTTGGATGCCTGAAGGGCCTTGTCCATTGCTCTGAGCTCCAGGAGGCTGATGTGTTGTTTCGCCTCTGCAACCAAACCATTGTCTGTCGACCGTTAAGCCCAAGCCATCACGAGAGTGACGCATCCGTAGTTACTACTCGGGATGGAGAGGGTTGAAGGGCAGACCTTCAGATAGATTGGTTGGTACCGTCCATCATCACAGTCAGTCCTTGACAGCTTGTGGAAGTTGGAGCCTGGTCTGGCATGCATCCCACTCTGTATCGAAATGGCATATGAGCCAGTTCTGGAGAGGTCTCATATGCAAGCAGGTATAATAAAATGACAGATGTCGTAGCAGCCATAAGACCCAACAAGCGCTGGATCTTAAGCGCTGAGGTAGACATGTGAAATATGATTTCTGCCACCAGCAAAGTCAGCACCTTAATTTGGTCTTGCAGAAGGAAGGCCCAATCTGATCGAGAGTCCAACAATGCCCCATAAACTGAAGACTTGGGGTGGGCTGCACATGAGACATTTTGATGGTGAGGCAAAGTCCCAGGCTCTGAAGGAGACTGGTCACCTCTATCAACCATAGAAGATGGTTTTGTGCTGATGCCACCAATAACCAGTTGTCTATATATGGGTACACCTCTATGCCCCATATACAAAGGTGAAAACAGGCCACTGCGATGCACTTGGTGAAAGATCCTAGAAGCGGTGGCAAGGATGAAGGGTAGCACCTGGCCACTGGTGAGAGGATTCAGCATTGACTGCACTGGGAACAGGGTCTTGCACTGTGGAGGCTACATGCTCGGTCTCCAGACCCAAGGCCTGTGCCATTCCCAGAACCTGGCTAGGAAACTGTCCTAGGTCTTCCGTGGGAGAGATGGCATCATTCGACCCAACAATGGTGTCAGGTGAAGAGATAGAGAAGGGGCATGATGACTGAGATGTACTGTCAGATTGATAGATTTCTGTACAAGAAAGTGGAGATTCCTCTGCTGGAACCTGACATGCCGTCTCCCCCTGTGTGCAACTGTTATATGGCCAACAGTTGGATGAACATTAGGAAGGTCTGCAACTGCGCAGTTTGTGACTGCGGTGCATTCGGTAGTGTGGCTGAGGGCTGGGTGAGTTGCGGAGTGGTCTGCATCTGTGTAGTTTGAGGCCGCAGTGGAGCAGGTAGCACAGTCTGCAGCTGCAGTGCCTATTGTGTGATCAGCGTTAGGGAACGAGGAACTTCCTCCTGTTCCGGAGGTCTTGACACCACAGCCAATGGCTGCCATCAGGACTGACTTCCTCCCCAGTAAGGAGTATCAGGATGGTGATGGGCGTAGTATGGCCCATAAGGCTGGTTACAGTATTCATCCCAATCCTGCAGTCTCCTGTAGCACATATCCCAGGTTGGACACGTGTCCCACACATGGAGCAGTAATCTAGACCTGTGCCTATAACTGATTGACTTGTAGAAACTAGGGACATGGCCTCTGTTAGAAGAGATAACTGAGTAGGCTGAATCCAATGATCGTGAACATCGATCACAACCTGCACCATAGTCCTCCAGCTCATAACAACAAGGTGATGGAGTGTGTGGGTTTGCCAGAGATGTATCCCAAATCTCACCTGACGCTGACATTACTGGAATTGATTCCATTATTTCAACTGGATTCACCATAGGAATAAAGGAAAATACCATTGGTGGAACAACTGGTATGGATGTTGGCACAGGGGACCATATTCGGCCCTGAAGCATTGGTAGAGCAGTGAAAGATGTGGCAGGTACCAAGGGTTGCTGTCAAACCTGAGATGCTGAAGTAGAGATGAGTGGAGCGGTTGGAATCAAGGGATGCACTTCATAGACCTGGTTGGAATGCTGGTAGACGCAACTGAATGTGGAGGTTGCTGTTGATCCTGAGGTGCTCGCACAGCAGGGGAAGCATGTTGTTGTGAACTACCCCCAAATTCTGCTGTTTGGGGAAGATAGGGGCCATATCTGGAAGGGGATTAGGGTTTTTGGTTTTGGAGAAGGGCAGAAAAGCAGGTCAGATAAGCAGGTCAGATAGGATATTGAGGCCTTTCATAACCCAAGTGCAGATGCAGACTTCTTACATACAACTTTCTGGCCAGACATTGTGCTCTAATGGCCTTAATTCCTCAGTGAACACTTGCAAATTTCAGATCTTACCTCAGGAAAACAACTACAGAAGCCCACACCATGAAATACTTTATACCATGAAATACTTTATTTCTAACCTTTTCGTTTAAGCCAAATAAAAGGAAAAATAAAGAATTCAATGTCTTTTACAGCTGTAAGACCCTGAAAACCCAATACTGTGTAAGCAAGCATGCCTACATAACTCTTTTGTCACCTTTGTTTCCATCACCAAAATCCCCCTGGCTATCTTGCTCACCTGGACCTGTGAATAGGGATGGGGGAGAATTTCTCCCCGAAACTTCGGGGGGCCGAGTGCCAACGTATTCGGCCCCCCAAAGTAGTTTCGGGGAGAAATTCTCCGCCCCCCGCCCCCCCCCCCCGGGATGGGACTTACCTTTCCTGAATGTCCCTCCCGGCGGCGGGTCCTGGCGGCGGTTCGGCAGGTCTTCGACAGGGGCAGAGGCGGCAGCCGGTCTTTCGACCGGCTGCCGCTGCCGCCATTCCAATAAAAGTAAAAAAAAAACAAAACGCCCCCGTGATAGGCTACGTGACGATTAACGTAGCCTATCACGGCTAGATTTGCAAAGTCAGCCGTGATAGGCTACGTAAATCGTCACGTAGCCTATCACGGGGGCGTTTTTTTTTTTTAAACTTTTTATTTCGCGGCCGGGCGAGGCGAGGCGCCTCCTCCCCGGCCTGAATTTCGGCCGGGCGAGGCGGGAAGCCTCCCCCCTGGCCTGAATTTCGGCCGGGCAAGGAGGGAAGCCTCCCCCCCCGGCCTGAACTTCGGGGGGAGCAGTGAAGCGCCTCCCCCCCACCGCGAAGCAAGCTGCGAGACCAGGTAAGTGGCTTTCGTGCACCCCTACCTGTGAAAGCCAGAGATATACACCCATCAACTCCCATCTTTTCCTCACATCAGGAAAGAACAGCCCATTGACCTCTTTCTTCCCTTAATGTCTGACACCTAAAAATCCATTTCCCAACATCCATGAGCAATCTTAGAAGACTTGTTTTGATTTGATTACTAAATCCTGAGAGAAGAAGGATAAAAAGAGCAATCCAAATTCATAGAACACACACAGAGAGGGAAAGAAGAGGATTTCTGCTCAGTAGAGCAACCCCGCCCCCAGCTTTTCCTCCCATCTCCCTGTCTTTCCCAGAAGGAACTCAACAGAGCCTCCCATCACTTTACAAGTCAGCAGATAAGGAGAGATAAATCTTTGCATTATCTTCTGTTTTCCTTCTAAGTGCTCCATATTCCAATTATTCTCTTTTCCTCCCTTTTTCCTAGTATTCCATCCCATTCCAGACTCCAAAAACCCTTGGCTTTGGAATTTCCTGTTGCTCTTTTACACCTCTCGATCCACGTTCTTCCCAAACTGCTGTGTTTGCTCCTCCAAACCCTCTCTTTCACAACTCCCCCAAAGAGTCTGTTCCCCCACATTCAATTAATCCCAAGATGAAATGCCTTTCCCACATGATCAGTCGTCCTCCCCACACTCATACCTTGCTAAAAGTCAAAACTGCTCTTTGAAGTGCTACACTTCTATCAAAGCCCTTTTAAACACACACACACACACACACAATTTTCTACGCCCAAGTGCACCTAGCTCCACTATTGACTTTAAATGCTTAAGAACTTAAGAGCCATGCTGGATCAAGCAAAGGGTCTATCTAGTCCAGCATTCTGTTCACACAGTGGCCAAGTGGCTGTCGACAGGAAACCCACAAGCAGGACACGAGTGCAACAGCACCCTCCTGCCCATGTTCCCCAGCAGCTGGTGCACATAGGCATACCGCCTCAGTACCGGAGGTAGCACATAGCTCTCAAGCCATTATCTTGATTGTGATAGCTTGATTATCTTTAACCATCTCTGTGTTTATGTATGATTCTAATTCCCCAAATGTATGCATAATTCTAATTCCCCTGTTGTGTGATTTTAATTCATTAAAAAAATCTTCTTTAATAAAACAAAGGATTGCCTTCAAAGACCTTGTTGTGGTCTCTGACTCTCTCAGCATTTGGGGGTATCAGGTTTTCCTAAGTGCCCAGAGTTCAATGCGAAAAGATCCCTCAGGTATGTACAGTATGTGCTTGTTTTACACATATGTGATATGCACGTCCATGTAAATTAAAGCATACTTTGTAACAATGCGAGCCCAGAGAACTTGCTTGATCCAGATTGAAGTCATTAGGCTTTTTTGAAGTCTTTTTCTTCTTCTTTTCAATCTCCAAAGAAGTCGGACTAACCTGTTGAAAAGCTTTTGCCTTTTTTGTTAGCTTCTTGATCAGTGAAAACATCAGAGATCGCCCTGGCGTGGGAGGATCTTGTGTACTCGGAGAAGTACAACGTTGAGAGGAGGCGATCCCCAACGCTGCAGCAGGCTCCTGCATGGCAGGCAAAGTCTCTGAGGGCGAGGTTGGCTTCTCCGCCATACCTTTTGGCCCCTCAACAGCTTCTAACGGTAGTTTCCAGAGAGCAGCTTTCAGCCAGTCAGAGTGATTTCACTTCGCCTGTTTAGAAAAGGCTAGGCAGTGAGGACAAGCCTCCACAATGTAGCCTTCGCCAAGGCAGTAAAGGCACAATGAATGCCTGTTGGAAGGCGATAGTTTAGCACCACAGCAAGTATACTTGTGAAAAGGGGCCCAAAGGGTCATACGCCTGTGAGAGTGATCACAAGATCACAATAAACAAAGAAATACTTAACTGGAAAGAAGGAAATAAAACTTTGAGAGAAGAGAGAATATAAGCCTCAGCTTTTAATGACAAACTCTCAGTACTAACTGAGCACAGGAGAAATTCCCTCATGAGGCTGCCACAATGGTGGTTGAAAGAGGACTGAGACAATAAGTGGAAACCTGCTAGGGACATGCATACTGGGATGGTGAGGGAGGAGTTCCCACCCAAACCCCTCAGCTATAGAAATTTCCCAAATTGAGGCTCTGTGCAGGCGCAGAGCCCACATATGTGATGCACAGAGACCACAAAGAAGAAGCATTTCTCTCTTTCTCATGATACTAGAACTTGGATTCATCCAATGAAGCTGATTGTCAGAAGATTCAGGACAGTACTTCTTCACACAACGCACAATTAACATACAGAATTCACTGCCATAGGATGTGCTTGGCTATGTGAACATGAGGGGGAGCCCCAATGAGAGAGTATGATGTTAAGCATTGCCCATTTATTCAGTTTGTCGAGCATCACTTGAAGCTGAAGTATGGGCATTGCTTGAAAGGCGTTAAATCCTAAGGGGCAATCCTGTAGAAGGTTTTTTCAGCTCTGCACTGGCAGCAAAGCTTTCAGTGGATGAGTTAAACCTCAACCAGAAACCTAGACAAAAAACAATTTTTAATGGGGGGAAGGGGAATGAATCTATAGTTTGATATTGCCAAAGGTCCAGTGCAGACCTAGCTAGTGGAGAAGACATCTTATAAACAAAAAAGTCTAGGTTTAGGTTTCACTCCAAGATCACTACAGTTTTTAAGTGCACACTAAGGAAGGCTTACAGCGTGTCAGACTCCTGCATTCCCAGTGGGGCTCTAACTGCCCATACCCTCTCCTTAACCCCAAACCACTGTCCACACCCTTGGTAATCACATTCCAAGGGGCTCAACTGACCTAGCCCACCCTTCACATTTCCACTCACTGGAGGCTGGTGCAGTCCAGCCGTTAATCCACAACCCTTTCTTTTTTAAATGAGGCCTCCTAATCTACCTGGCCACAGCTGATGTTGGGGGAAGCTAACCAGGGGTATAAAAGTAAGGCAGGCTTGCTGCTGAGCCCAGCTCTATGACCATGAGAAGGCGCTCCAATGACAAAACATCAAGCTAAACAGACTATTTACATTTATTTCTAAAATGTAATAGTCACCCTATAGCTTCTGGCTCTCAGGGTGATGTATAATAAAAACAAATAAAATCCAAAATCCACGTAAAAACAACAGCAGTATAATAAAATGATCAATTTAAAGCAGCAGAGGTGGTGTTATATCAATTATTTAGTGCAACTATCAGGGCCAATGTGCTAGATGCGCTGCCCATTAAGCTTCATCAAGGGACTAAGCAGGGATGGTCCCTCTCTCCGTTTTTATTTGCCCTCTCCTTAGAGCAAAGGCTTTGAGAGCCAATCTCTCTGTCCCCTTACATCAACCCCACTGGTCCAGAAAGAACTACAAGAGGATCCGGAGGTGGTGGGATTCAAAATTAATTATACTAAATGGGAATGACTTTGCTTTAATATCCACCAGGGGTTCAGCAACAAATCAAGGCCCTATCAGGCTTCACTCTACGCTACACATCGCTGAAATACTTGGGTGTGACTATCTGAAAGAACCTATCCAAACTAAAGCAGTTTAACTTTGGCCCAGTCCTTTGTCCCAGATTAAACTTGATCTTAAAAGGTGGGGATAACTAAATCTATCCTGGTTGGGGTGGGTGGCTGGAGTAAAGATGACCTTGCTTCCAAAGCTTTCTGAACAACAAATTCCGAAATATCCCAAAATAGTCTTGTTGGGCATTTTTATGGGAGAGCATAAAAACAAAGCATAAGGGCCTAATTTTGTTTCTGTTGGGGGCAGCAAGATTAGTTTTTGCAAGACACTAAAAAAAATAATGCTGTAATTTCAATTTAAGTTTGGTACCAAAAGGTTTGGCACACAGCCATTGCTTAGGCTTTTAAAAGAACAAACAAGCCCAGATGCATTTTTCATGATTTGGCACCCTTTATCTCTTTCACGAACCTATCAGAAAACAGGTGTATAGCATCTGCCATTTATGCACAAATCTGTAAAATGTAATCATTGTTTTGATTTGCATTGGTACTCTAAATACACTTGTACAGCTGTGTTTTAGTTGTTCTGTGTATTTATCTTACTGATGAAATCTGTAACAGAAAAATGAGAACTATAATGATGTGTAAACTACTACCTGTTCCTTTGTACACTCAAAAGATTTATAATAAAGTGTTTAAAATTTACATATATATAAATAAAGCAGCAGAGGCAAAAATGGACATTAGAGGAAGAACTAAAAATACCAGAGTTAAAACTACTTAAAAATACAGCATAGGAGAAAAAAATATAGAGGATTAAAAGCCCCAAGAAAATAAAAGGGTCTTTACTAGGTGCCAAAAGGATAACAAAAAAGGTACCAGGAGGAGTTCTCTGAGGAGGGTATTTCTTAATTGGGGGCTACTGCTGAAAAGGCCTGCTCCTGAGAAGCTACATGCCTTAACTGAGCATGTGAGGGTTCTTGGAGCAGGGCCTCTCATGATGATCTCAGGGCTTGATTACGAATATACAGGAAGAGGCAGTTCTTCAGATATTGTGGCCCCAAGCTGTGTACTGCTTTGTAGGCTAACAACAGCACTTTGAATTGGGCCTGGAAATTAACGGGAGCCAGAAGAGATCACACAATACTGGTGTAATCAGATCATAAAACCCAGTTCCAGTTAGTATCCTAGCAACCATATTTTGTACTAACTGAAGCTTCTGGACCATCTTCAAGGGCAGCCCCACATACAATGCATTGCAGTCAACTAAACAGGAAGTTACCAGGGGATGGGTCATTGAAGCCAGACTGTCTCTATCCAGATAGAGTTGTAGGTGGCATACTAGCCTAAGATGGTAAAAGGTGCTCCATGCCACACAAGACAGTTGTGTCTCTAATGTCAAAGATAGATCCATAAGCACCTCCAAGCTACAAACCTGATATTTTAGGGGGTATGTAACTCTTTCCAGAATATGTTGAACACCACTCACCTGGACAGATGAACCACCCATGAACATAACTCTATCTTGTTTGGCCTGAGCTTCAGTTTATTGGCCCTCATTCAGTTATTACCATGGTCAGGTATTGATTAAGCATTTCTAAACCGGCCTCACTTTTATCTGATGAAAAAGAGAGCTAGAGCTGCATGTCATCAGCATACTGAAGGCTCTCTACTCTAAACCTTTGAATTACCTCACTCAACAGTTTCATGTACAGTCATGTGAAAAATAAAATACACCCTCTTCAGAGTTCTATGGTTTTACGTATCAGGACATAATAAAAATCATCTGGTCCTTAGCAGGTCTTAAAATTAGGTAAATACAACCTCAGATGAACAACAACACATGACATATTACACTGTGTCATTATTTATTTTACAAAAATAAAGCCTTTGCTTCATTGCCCTCAGCTGAAGTGTGAACTAAGGAGCTGAATGTGCTCTTCAAAGCAGGAGAGGGTGCTCAGAAGTGATTCTGTCAACTGCCTGGATCATCTCTCTGTTCCACACTAGGAGCACCCTCCATACTAGCCGGAAAATCCCCCAGAGCAGTCTGGAATCCGTTAGGTAAGGGAGTGGAGCATACTAATATATCCCCCACCAATGTAGCAAGGAATAGTTACTGTAAGCCTAAATATCAGCAGTAAGTGGACTGAACATGACAAGGGACTAGATATAAAATCTCCTGCCTTCAGACCACCACCACCATCCTGTCCAATACAGAAAACACAATTTAGAATGTGACCAGATACATGTGTTGGGCTGATAACAAATTAAGACAGCCCGATGGTCAGCATGGCAGCCCTTAAATCCATAAACATGGCAGCCCTGACAGAGATATTGAGGCTCCCAGAACCATCATTCTGGGAGTCATCAGCACCAAATTTGAGACCACCTCCATCAGCTCAGTCAGGGAGATAGATATTCATACAGGTATACATACTGAAACGAACAATAATGCTGTCCAGTGTCCATAAAAATCTACCAAAGATTTACCAAACAGATAAAAATATTAAATACAATTAAAACCAGCATTATGCAATTTAAAACTCAGGATGCCTTTGCTGCCCTCACTTTAACAGCAATTGGTAAAAATTTTGCCATTTTTGCCATAACTAACCTATCACAGTCCTCAAGAAGAAAGTTCACATAATAATCAGCCAGGCGCCATGGATAGGGCACTAATAAACGGGTAATTAACGCTTCACGGGCATTTCTATACAAACAGCAAAACAGCAGCACATGGGCTACAGTTTCGATATTTCGATCTCCACAAACACATACCCGATTCTGAACTGGGATTCTCCTGTAGCACCCTTCAAGTGCCGCAGAGAGTTAAAACGTGCACTTGAAAAAGCTATTCTATGTTTAGGGTATGAAAGGTGTTGTGAAAATAGCAATGACTTATCAACAGGACTAAGTAAGGACTGTCTAAGGTAAGTGCTCAATTTCTTCTTTATGGATGAACTATTTTGTCGTTCAATGTCCAACAGATGGTGTTTCGGTATTTCTTTAGCTTTGGGCAAATCTAAGCCCAATAATTGTTGGGGTGATAAAACAGCTAGATTTAACCTCAGGTTAACAGCTTTCATCCAACTGCTACTGTGCGAGTCTTTTTGTATTAAGGAAAGCAAGCTCATTGGAACTGAGTGCAGCTGCAACCAGTAAATAAGTTGTAGGGCCCTGGGCCTGTAAGCAAGCTAGTAGTAATTTTAGAGATGCCTAGAGATCCATAATGCTCTCTGCTTTGGTTCGTTATTAACTGCAACTCCTTGCAGTCAGGCCTCTCAGCTCATAAGATGAATCAAAGGCCGGTGTAGCACCCCTCAGCACATTCCATGCTAACGAGCTCTGGTACTGTTTAGCTTATCAGAGCCTAGGATGTGCCTGAGAGTGAAGCTATGTTTATCTTAAGCCACAGGTGTCCATGCTGAGAAAATTACGATAGTCTTGCTTCTGCCAGATATGTTGCTAAGCCCTGTTAGGCTATGCTGGGAAAGTTGTAGATGAACTCTAATTAATGCTTGCACCTATCATACTATCTCACTGCTATGCCTGAATAACATGTATGATATAAAAATCATCTTGCAGCAGATTTCTGGGTTCAGAGCTTTTGTCTGATCCAACCACTAGGTACGCCTGTGCGCTGTAAGTACTCAATAAAGTCTCCTTGTAAGCAAACCTGGATCTAGCTTATCATTTTTTCGGCACCTCTAAATCTTGAAAGCCCACGGCCGGGGCATACATAAGTGTCCTCATCCACACCTGTGTGTAGATAGAAATGACATCACCTTTGAGCCGCAAAGTGGCATTAGGCACACAGCTTGGAACTACAAAAATCTGTCTAAGAAGTTTAGAGTGCACTGCTTCCAATGATTTTAAATTGGCATCAGCCCAGATTTGAATCCAAAAGAGCAGCTGAGCTATAGGCTTAGCTTTGAAATCTTCAAGTGCTGCTGGAATAAAGTTGCGCCCCTTTGTTCTATAGAAATGCAGTAGCATTCTAGTACTTCTCATAGCTTTTTCTATCACATAATCATGCTGAGCTGACTATGTCCCGGAAGATTGGAATACTATTCCCCGGTATTTAAATACTTTAACTTGCTCTGTAAGGTGCCTATCCAAATACCATTTGTGTGGTTTATGACATCTGGAAAAGACCATTACCTTTGTTTTATCACAGTTAACTATGAGATGATCTTTTTGGCAGTACTCAGAAAATGCTCTTAACAGCCTCCTTAGGCCCACTTTGGTCTGCGTTAAAATTACTGCATCATCTGCATACAGTAAATATCTTTTTTCTTTGTGGATACATTTGGCGCATGAAACTTTGCGGATGATAAAGATTCAACAATGTCATTGATATATAGATTGAACAAGACAGGAGCCAGAATGCATCCTTGCTTGACCCCTTCAGTGGATAAGACTGGGTCTGTAAGGCCTCCATTCATTGTGCATCATATTCTCAACCTTGTATTATTATACAGGCTTTTAATCAGGAAAGAAGTCTTTTGTCTATAGACATTACGGCCAATTTTTCCCAAAGTCTTATATGGGAAATTGAATCAAATGCTGCTTTTAAATTGATAAATCGATATAAGGCTCTTTTGTTGTTGTTCCTACTTATCAATTAGATGGTTCAAAACCAACCACTGATCTAAAGTTGATCTACCTTGTCTGAACCCAGCTTGTGCATCTGACAAGATATTCTCCTAATCCATCCAGTTAATTAACTTGTTATATAGGTGTTCTGCATACAATTAACTAATTTGCACATAGCAAACTGATTGGATGGTAATTTGCTGGATCAGTTGGGGGGCCTTTCTTGTATAAGGGGGATGATTACTGCGGTATCTCACACCTCAGGGATTTTCCCTGTTAAATCAATACAGGTAAATACCACAGCCAACACAGAGGCCCACCAGTTGATGTTAGGTTTTAGTAGTTCTGGTGGTATAAAATCTATTCCATGTGCTTTATTAATCTTCAATTGGGAAATAAGACCTTTTACCTCGATTGTTGTCACACCAGGCCATTGGGGTAGATCATCTGGAGCTTCCAGAGACTGATTGGCCCTCATATTGCTATCAGAGAACAGTGCCTGATAAAAACAGCATCCATTCCTCAGGACTAATAACACATAACAGACTCATAACACATACTGACATTGTCCACTAATCCTGTCACTGTACGCCAAAAAAGACATGTAACTCTGTCATAAGAGGCTTTCAACAGTGTTTGCCAAGTGCTTACTCCATCCTGCCATTTTTTCTTTTTAATCAATGCTTTATACTTTTGCCAGTCCAACCATCGAGTCCAACCCCCTGCTCAATGCAGGAATCGAAGTCAAAGCGTCCCTGACAGATGGCTGTCCAGCTTCATCTTGAATGCCTCCAGTGTGGGAGAGCCCACTACCTCCCTAGGTAATTGGTTTTAGGTTGAATCATCCATAGGGTATGAGGGTGAAAATATTACTGATCATCTAAATGGGGATGGGATAGAATTAGGCAATGAACGTGCAGTGCAACATGATATTCAGGGAGGCCAAAGGGAAAAAATCATATGCCAGATAAATTTGGAGGGGGATACCATGTTTCTATGCTACTGCTAGAAGCTTGTGAGCCAGGAGCTGGAGTGCTTGGTTTTAAAGGAGAACCTAGATTTGCTGGGCATAACAGAAACATTGTGGAATAGAGAGAACCAGTGGGATATGGTTATCTCTGGATACAAACTCTAAGGCAGGGGTATAGAGCCAAAAGAGGGGGGGAATGACCCCCAACCTAGACCTCCACCAGCCATCGGATGTCAGGTGCATGTGGAGGAGGAGGAGTGAAGGGAGTTGAGCTGGCTCTGTCTGGGCTTCACTTGCCCTACCCCTTCCCCACTGTGGAGATGGCAGGATGGCTGAAGCCACCTTTGGTCCTCTGGCCGGGAAAGCCCACGCACAGCAAAGCAGTAGCACAAGGGAGTCCCCACCATTATCTCTGATTCATGATTGGAGATAACAGGGGGGGATTCCTCTTCCTGCTTCCCTGGGGAATCCCCTGCATTGCTGTTTCTCTTCCCATTGTTATCTCCAATCTGTAGGAGCAGGATTTGTGGAGCTGGGGGGACAGACCCATGGCGATGATGCAAACCTCCACAGGCCAGATGGGAAGCCTCTACAGGCCAAATTAGACCTGCAGGCCAGAGGTAATGCACCTGAGGACTGAGAAGGATGTACTGGGGGTGGGGTCAAAGATGACATAGAGTCAAATAAACTAGAAACCTTAAAAAGGGCAGACTCCTCTACAAAATCACTGTGGTTGGCAATAGTCAGCCCCAAAAGTAACTTAGTACTAGGGACATATTCCACCATATTCCAGGGGCAAAATCCTGTCTGTGTAGAGCTCTGAACATCCAGAAAGTAAATGCTATACATTGCCACCATTACAATCTAGACATGTTTTTTACTACAAAAAGTTCCAGGGCAACCTGTGCAACTGTACTCATGCTTCATAGCATGGGTGGGCAACCCCCGGCCCGTAGGCCTAATTTGGCTCAGGGAGGATGCCCACCCACTCCAAAAGCCCCACTCCCTGGACTGCAGGCTACCAGAGACTTTGGGAGGAGGTGGGGAGAGGAATCCCCTCGTTATCTCCAATCTGTAATTCACCTGATCCTGGGTGCCCAATCCTGCTTCAGAATTAGGTGCTAAGATGGTCTCAGTCACTCTCTCTGAAGTCACCTCTTGTGTCTCCTTTGTGTAGCTCTAATCTCCATTCCCCTGCCTGCTCTGAGCATGCTCTGCTCTGCTTCGGATCACCTGCAGGGAGTGGCATTCATCCACACCCTCTGGCTGGAAATTGGGGGAAACTCTGGGGAGGGAAAAGAGCCTCTTATGGACTCTTTTCTCTTTCAGAATGAGTGAATAAGAATAGTTCTTTTCAAATAATATTGCTGCAAAACGAAAAATTCAAAGTAGTAATTTGAGACTAGCTGGAAATCCTGAGAGTTAGGCTCGCTGGTCCTGAGAACAGATCTGCAAACTTGAGTCTCAGGGCCAAAGCTGGAGACCCAGCAACCCTAGACCTGGCTAATGCAAGCAGCCTAGATTTCATCTACAAGTAAATACATTTTATTTCCTCATTTTTGCCAAGCCCAGAATTTCTGCCACTTACCTCTGCCAATGCTGCCAATGAGATGAGTAGAAACATTCTTGTTGTGAATTCTTCCTGATGTCTGGTGGAGAATGACATCCCGGACTGGAGCTTCCCTAGAAGAAAACAAAGTCTGAAGAGGTACAGAGAATCTCGTTGTTAACAGCAATGTCTTGAAGTCTCAGGCCCTAACTAGGTATTATGGTGGGAGATGCCCAGGTCAGAATATGGGTCTGCTGCATAGCTGTAAAGTGGGAGTGACTGGAACCTGGGTAGGAGTTATGTTAATTTTTCCTCCATGTCGCAAGTATGATAAGCCCTCCCCCCACTTCTACCTAGGCTATAAAGCAGAGGTGTTAGGCTAGCAAGCTTTTGTGTTCATGTTCATCCATGTAATGGTTTGAAGATACTTCAGGACTCATAAACACTTCCAAGCTTGTCCCCCTTTCCTGCATTACTGGGTCAGCAGGAAAAGATTCTAATACCTGTACAGATGCTTATACCTCTGTGAAGGATTCTTAGTAAATTAACTTCACTAGTCTAGCAGTGTGAACTGCATTTGTATAGTTTTTAATAAATGAACCCTCTGGAAATAGTTAAAATAAAGAGTAAAAATGTTCTACAGTCCTTGGTATCAGGGTCCAGTCCTCTTCTTCTGAAGGTTGGAGTACGGGCATTATGAGGGCAGTGGCCATGTAACTCAGGGTGGATAAAATCTATATATTTTAAAAATCTGTTTAAAATTTAAATCAGAATTTATTTTAAAATCATAAATAAAATATTAAATACATAGCTACAATTAAATTTTATAAACATGCTAAATCTATTAAGAGAGCAATCCTATGGCCACCAGACACTAGAATCATAGAATCATAGAATAGTAGGGTTGGAAGGGGCCTACAAGGCCATCGAGTCCAACCCCCTGCTCAATGCAGGAATCCAAGTCAGAGCATCCCTGACAAATGGCTGTCCAGCCTCGTCTTGAAGGCCTCCAGTGTGGGAGAGCCCACCACCTCCCCAGGTAATTGGTTCCATTGCCGTATTGCTCTGACACTCAGGAAGTTTTTCCTGATGTTCAGTCGGAATCTGGCTTCCTGTAACTTGAGCCCATTATTCCGTGTCCTGCACTCTGGGATGATCAAGAAGAGATCCTGGCCTTCTTCTCTGTGACAACCTTTCAAGTACTTGAAGAGTGCTATCATATCTCCCCTCAGTCTTCTCTTCTCAAGGCTAAACATGCCCAGTTCTTTCAGTCTCTCTTCATAGGGCTTTGTTTCCAGTCCCCTGATCATCTTTGTTGCCCTCCTTTGAACCCTCTCCAGCTTGTCTGCATCCTTCTTAAAGTGTGGTGCCCAGAACTGGACACAGTACTCCAGATGAGGCCTAACCAGTGCTGAGTAGAGGGGAACTAGTACTTCCCGGGATTTGGAAGCGATGCTTCTATGAATGCAGCCCAAAATAGCATTTGCCTTTTTTGCAGCCACATCACATTGTTGGCTCATATTCAGCTTGTGATCGACGACAATTCCAAGATCCTTCTCGCTCGTAGTGTGGTTGAGCCACGTATCCCCCATCTTGTAACTGTGCATTTGGTTTCTTTTTCCTAGGTGCAGAACTTGGCATTTGTCCCTATTAAATGCCATTCTGTTGTTTTCTGCCCAGCACTCCAGTCTATCCAGATCACTTTGAATTTTGTTTCTGTCTTCCAAAGTATTAGCTATCCCTCCCAATTTTGTGTCATCTGCAAATTTGATCAGCATTCCCTGCACCTCCTCCTCCAAGTCATTAATAAAAATATTGAAGAGCACTGGGCCCAGGACTGAGCCCTGCGGTACCCCACTCGTTACCTCTCCCCAGCTTGAGAAGGTCCCATTGATAAGCACTCTTTGAGTCCGATTCTGTAGCCAACTGTGGATCCACATGATCGTTGTTTCATCTAGCCCACTTCGAGCTAGTTTGCTCATCAGGATATCATGGGGCACTTTGTCGAAAGCTTTGCTGAAGTCGAGGTATATGATGTCTACAGCATTCCCACGGTCTACAAGGGAGGTGACTTGATCAAAAAATGAGATCAGATTTGTCTGGCAGGACTTGTTTTTGACAAATCCATGTTGGCTTCGAGTAATCACGGCATTGTTGTCAAGGTGCTTCCAGATGGATTGCTTTATGATCTGCTCCAGAATTTTCCCAGGGATTGATGTCAGACTGACTGGTCTGTAGTTCCCAGGTTCCTCCTTTTTACCCTTTTTGAAGATAGGGACAACGTTAGCCCTCCTCCAGTCATCTGGCACTTCCCCGGTCCTCCATGATTTCTCAAAGAGAATAGACAGCGGTTCTGAGAGTTCTTCTGCCAGTTCCTTTATGACTCTAGGATGCAGTTCATCTGGCCCTGGAGATTTGAACTCATTCAAAGTAATGAGGTGTTCCTTGACCATATGCCTGTCGATCTCAAGCTGCAATCCTGCCCCTTCAGCCTGTACTTCGCCTTTGCCAGGGGGGTCATAGACCCTCTTTTGGGAGAAGACTGAGCCAAAGTAGGAATTGAGCACCTCTGCCTTTTCTTTGTCCTCTGTTATCATTTTGCCATCCTTATTTAATAGCTGAACCACCATTTCTTTCCTCTGCCTTTTACTATGCACGTAGCTGAAGAAAGCCTTTTTGTTGTTTTTAGCATCCCTCGCTAACCTCACCTCGTTCTCCGCTTTAGCCTTCCTGACGCCATCCCTGCAATTCTGTGCTACCTGCGTGTACTCTTCCTTTGTTACTTGGCCTTCTTTCCACTTCCTATATGTGTCCTTTTTTGTTTTCAGGTCATCCCTAAGCTTTTTGTGAAGCCACATTGGCTTCTTCTGTTGTCTTCCACCTTTTCTTCTTGTTGGAATTGTTTGTAATTGTGCCTTGAGAATTTCCTTTTTTAAAAGTTCCCACCCATCTTGGACTCCTTTTCTCGCTAGCATTGCTTGCCATGGGACCTTACTGATCATTGTTCTGAGTTTATTAAAATCAGCTTTCCTAAAATCCAGGGTACGCGTTTGAGTACACTCGGCTTTTGCTTCCCTTAGAACCAAGAACTCAAGTACAACATGGTCGCTTTCCCCCAGAGTTCCTGTAACTGCTACTTTATCCACTAAGTCATCTCTGTTGGTTAGGATCAAGTCAAGGATAGCCGATCCTCTAGTTCCTTCCTCTACTTTCTGTAGGAGGAAGTTATCCGCCACACAAGTCAGGAATTTCCTGGAGGGGCCATGTTTTGCAGAATTTGTCTCCCAACAAATATCGGGGAAATTGAAGTCCCCCATTACTACTACATCATGCTTCCTTAAAACATTGGCTATTTGCTTTTCAAAAGTTTCATCCTTGTCTTCTCCTTGATTGGGTGGCCGGTAGTAGACTCCGACCACCAGGTTCCTTTTATTCTTTGCTCCATTTATTTCAACCCAGATGCTCTCGATGGGGCTACCAAGCTCCTCCTCCTGTATTTCTGTGCAGAGATATGTATTTTTCACATACAGTGCAACCCCGCCTCCCTTTCTGTTCCTCCTGTTCTTTTTGAACAAGTTATATCCTTCAACTGCTGTATTCCAGTCATGAGAGTCATCCCACCAAGTCTCAGTTATACCTATCAAGTCATAATTTCCCTCCTGTATTAAGAGTTCAAGTTCGTTCTGTTTGTTTCCCATACTCTGGGCATTAGTATATAGACATCGAAGACCATGTGCTTCATAGTCTGGCTTTCTTCCTACCTGTGTCTGAAGACTATTATTGGGCGCTATCAGAGCTGTTCTCTCCATTGCAGTGCATGCGCCTACGTCCATTGTTACCCCCAACATTACATCTCCCTTCCCCGTAGGATTCAGTTTAAAGCCCTCCTGATGAAGTTCTTCATGCTGTGGCCAAACACATTCTTCCCAGCCTTTGTGAGGTGCAACCCATCCCTAGCCAACAGCCCATCTTCCAGGAAGTATAGCCCGTGGTCCCAGAATCCAAATCTCTCTCGTCGGCACCACCTTCGTAGCCAGTCATTCACCCGGAGTATTTTTCGTTCCCTTTCTATCCCTCTTCTAACTACTGGAAGGATGGATGAGAAAACTATCTGGGCCCCAAAGTTCTTGAGTTTCCTTCCCAAAGCTTCAAAGTCTGACGTGATCTCTTCGTAGCTCCGCTTGGCGGTATCATTTGTTCCCACATGGATGAGAAGAAAGGGATACCTGTCAGTGGGCTTTATGAGTGCAGGCAACCTTTCAGTCACGTCTCTAATCTGTCCTCCTGGGAGACAACATACCTGGCGAGTCCACGGGTCTTCGCGACATACTTGGGTCTCGATCCCACGCAGCAAGGAGTCTCCCACTACTACCACTCTTCTCTTCTTCTTCTTGTAGGCCTGGGTTTCATCGCCTCTGTTTGACTGACCTTTAGCCTCTTGCTCACTCTCATGCAGGTTCCCCTGTGATTCTTCCTCTGCAGGCTGTCCTCCAGTCTCATCTGCAAGTACCTGGAATCGGTTCCACAGCTCCACCGCTTCCACTGGTGCAGAGTGGCGTCTAGTTCTTCTTCTCCTAACTGTCACCGTTTTCCAAGGAGTATCCTCTACTCCATTTTTCTTCACCTCAGCATTTCCCACTGCCTCATCTTGCTGTTGCTCTTCAAGCTTCTGGTCTGCCCTTTGCTGCTGTAGTTCCCCCATTCTGTCCAAGAACTCTTCGTGTTCTCTTATTCCCCGGAGGGTTGACAGTCGCCGCTCCAGTCCACTTACTTTTTCCTTCAGCAGCGTGATCAACTTGCACTTGTTGCAGGTGTAGGCCAAGTTGTTCTCAGGCAAGAAAACAAACATTGCACACACCTTGCAGGTCACCACCACTGGAGAGTCTTGTCCTTCCATAGCCTCTTTTCCCTTTTTGTGTCTAGCTTTGTGATTGTTCTAGACTAGCCTGTGCCTGCTCCTCTACTCAGTAGAGGTTAAAAGCAGAGTCCCACTGGTGTGGAAGTGTGTGTTACAAGACAAATAAATGAAAAAAAATTAGTAAAAAAAAAAAATAAAATAAAAAAAGTCAGGGGCCTCCCCCTTGACCTCCCCTGCCGAACTCCCCTGGCCAACTCCTGTTTGCTCCCCCTGTTCGCTCGCTCTGTTCGCTCGCTCTCTGGGAGCTTGCCTGCTTCTGTAGTCCCTGGACCAGCTGGAGCAGCTTGCTCTGCTCTCTGTCTAGCATTATGTCCCATCCCCTCCCCCCAAGCCAGTACGGTTCTCTCTACACTGGCTGCTTCTCTGTGCTCACAGAGCACAGAGAGGGCGAAAAGGAGGCAGTCCCAGGGGTGTGGAGGGGACCACGGAAGCCTCTTTATGAGCAGCCCCCCCCCCCGCTCTGACGTCCCTGACTAGATGCAAGAAATTGCCTGTCTAGCCAGAAATGCAGAGCGGCCCAAGCATGGAGAATCATAGAATAGTAGGGCTGGAAGGGGCCTATAAGGCCATCGAGTGCAAACCTCTGCTCAATGCAGGAATCCAAGTCAGAGCATCCCTGACAGATGGCTATCCAGCCTCATCTTGAATGCCTCTAGTGTGGGAATTTCCACCACCTCCCTAGGGAATTGGTTCCATTGTTGTATTGCTCTGTCAGGAAGCTTTTCCTGATGTTCAGCCAGAATCTGGCTTCCTGTAACTTGAGCCCATTCCTCCGTGTCCGGCACTCTGGGATGATCGAGAAAAGATTCCAGCTTTCCTCTCTTTGACAACTTTTCAAGTACTTGAACAGCGCGATCATATCTCCCCTCAGTCTTCTCTTCTCAAGGCTAAACATGCCCAGATCTTTCACTCTCTCTTCATAGGGCTTTGTTTCCAGTCCCCTGATCATCTTTGTTGCCCTCTTCTGAACCCTCTCCAGCTTGTCTGCATCCTTCTTCAAGTGTGGTGCCCAGAACTGGACAGAGAACTCCAGATGAGGCCTAACCAGTGCTGAGTACAGGGGAACTAGTACTTCCTGGGATTTGGAAGCTATGATTCTATTTATGCAGCCCAAAATAGCATTTGTTTTTTTGCAGCCACATCACATGGTTGGCTCATATTCAGCTTGTGATCAACAACAATTCCAAAATACTTCTCGCTTGTTGAGCCACGTATCGGCCATCTTGTAACCGTGCATTTGGTTTCTTTTTCCTAGGTGCAGAACTTGGCATTTCTCCCTGTTAAATTTCATTCTGTTGTTTTCTGCCCAGCACTCCAGCCTATCAAGATCACTTTGAATTCTGTTTCTGTCCTCCAGGGTATCAGCTATCCCGCCCAATTTTGTGTCATCTGCAAATTTGATCAGCATTCCCTGCACCTCCTCCTCCAAGTCATTAATAAAAATGTTGAAGAGCACTGGTCCCAGGACCGAGCCCTGCGGTACCCTGCTCGTTACCTGTCCCCAGTTTGAGAAAATCCCATTGAGAAGCACTCTTTAGAGTCCGATTCTGTAGCCAGATCTGATTCTGGATCCACCTGATCGTTGTTTCATCTAGCCCACTTTGAGCTAGTTTGCTCATCAGGATATCACGGGGCACTTTGTCATAAGCTTTGCTGAAGTCGAAGAGGCTCCCCTCCGTGTTCCAGCTGCCCTGCACAGGATAGTCGCCAGCCTCTGAGTTCAGAGGCTGGAGCTCTCTTTACAGGATTGAACCCTTAATCTCATAAAATGAATGTCACACTCATACACATCGAATTACCTACGAATCAAACATGGGCATTCATTTCAGTTTTTCATCCCATGAAAATGGCTCTGGCCAATATAAATACAAGCTCTTGCTTCTTGAAAATCCTGGGCTTTCAATTTCTGTTGCTTAAGACGCTGAACTGCAGACTGGAAGGTCGGCAGGTCAGCAGTTCGAGACCCGAGTGCTGCATGACGGAGTGAGCTCCCATCTTCAGTCCCTGCTTCTGCCAACCTAGCAGTTTGAAAGCAAGAAATTGCAAGTAGATAAATAGGTACCGCCTCAGCGGGGAAGGTAACAGCGTTCCGTGCACCTCGGTGTTCAGTCATGCCGGCCACATGACCACGGAAGTGTCTTCGGACAGCGCTGGCTCTTCGGCTTAGAAACGGGGATGAGCACCGCACCCTAGAGTCGGACACGACTGGTTGGGGACACCTTTACCTTTTTACCTTTTATATATATATATATGTGTGACACACATACACACACACACATATACATATACGCACGCACGCAAATATAATAACCCAAAAAAAAGGAGGGGGGAAACCATGAAAGAAAAAGAGAGGAAAGAATAAGAACATAACATAAAACGCATCCATACACAATAATCATTTACAACACCATCAATAAAGAATGAACAAAGGGGGGATTTGATACTTCTATCCGAAATACATACATTAATATAAGCAGTCCATATATCTAAATAAGCATCCATTCAAAATTCATGACTGTAGGAGATATGTTCAAATGTATCAAGAGCAGTAAGGTCTTCATACCATTGAATGATATAAGTCGTAGGTGTTTATCCTTCCAAGCTTCAAGTATGAGTTCCTTTGCAACTGTAAGGGCTCTGAGTCCACTTTTGCTGTCCATCTGTTAATCTCCACATCACAGGAATATAATTTTAAAGCGCATGAACATCCTCAATTACCACAGATTTTTCAAACACCAAATTTATTCGAGCAAAGACGTCCAACCAAAAAGAAGTCACTACAGGCCACGCCCACATCATATGCCTCAACAAGGCATTGTCCACATTACATCACTAACATCTAGCAAAGCGAGTCAGCTTCTCCTTAACAAGCCTCTGTGGTGTCCAATATACGTGAAACATCAATTTTTGTTGAATCAGCCTCAATTTTAAATCTACAGAAATAGTACATATGGAAGATAGGGCAATTTTCCATTCATAGACTTTATGCAGCATTCTAATTCCTTATTCTATTCCTCTCTATTGCCCCCTTACATGCTCCGTTTCCCAGCATGGAGACCAGCGAGAACCGTGCTGCCTACGAGGCGCCGGGGGAGGGGGTGGAGAGCACGGTTCCTGGCAACTGCGGTCAGAGTGCTGGCTCCAACCTTGGTTCCCAGGAACCAAGAAATCCTATGGCCTTCTAGACACTGTCTAGTGGCCATAGGATTGCTCTCTAAGAGTCTAAAAGGATCTCTATCTACCAAAATCCTTGGATCCAGTAATCCAGTAAAAATCAACACTGAAGCAGTTAGAGAGTGAAGCAAAGGAAAAGATAAGAAAGACAGGCAAAACTCTCGCTACTTGTACTTTTATACACTTGTTCTGGCCAGAGGTGAGACCCCAATGAGTGATGAGACAACCATCTTCCAACCAAAAATGGGGTGCGGGGTTAGACCAATCAGAAACAAGGTGTCTATCTACCCCCTCCAATAATAGGGTTTTATGCCCACATGATTTGGGAACATTTCAGGCACTATTGTCAAAGGGTTAATCTGAGACTTCTTAAAACATCTACCATTTGGTCATGTTATGTTGATGGATGCGTTTCTATTCGGTACATCTTCCTGGAACTCACGTTCATCTTCAGTCATATTTGGTCATATCTGCTTTAACATTTTTGTTACTGGTATTTCTTAGCCAATAGGTGTTGAGCAAGGACATTCCTTCATCTCTGCAGGTGGAAAACATGAGATGTCCAACAACAATTCTTTCCTCCTAGTTGGTGCCTGTTCACGCTCAATTCTTTTCTTTCATTCATATCAGTTTCTCTGTCAGCACAGTTCACTGTGATGTTGCTCTGCAAGAAACTGTTGCAAAAGCAACTGCATTTTTCCCCTCTTCTTTCAAACTCAGTCCTGCAAAGTCTTAAGTTAGAGGCATTATAATGCCATAACCTTAATTAGCATAGAATCACAATTTCAGGGTATTCTTGCTCATGGGTCAGTGGTCTGGAATATAAGTATGGGGTCTTCTTAAATATGAGTCTGGGGTCTGCTTGTAGGTCTCCCCAAGACCCTCGTTCAGACCATTCAACCGTTGCAGATCAAGTTCACCATCAAATTCGCCATTGCAGATTCGTTTGAAGTAGCCCCTTCAGTCTTTTGTTGGCAAAATTATTTAGCCCTTTCAGTGCCAGATTAACAACATTTATAAACAGTTATTGTAGGCTTAGCTTTCTATAAAGAGACAATTCGCCCAACAGTATAGGAAATGCTGAAGCACTCATCACTGATGGCCCATACTCCAACAAATGCTGTACCTGAAAAAATTGCCAACCAGCACTACACGGTGTTACCTAATTCACAATACTGAAAATGGTAAAAACTCATCATCTGATCCTATTAACTGATTAATTTATTAGCTTAACCACAGAGTTAATTTAGGATGAGAATATGGATCAAGCTGCAGCTGATGAGACATTACATGCTGAGTCTCTCTTGCTGCTAAAATTGCTAGTGGAGCCATTGCTTCCTTTTTAATATACCTTGATCTTAATATACTTCAGTCCTAACACCATCCAGCCAGAAAGAGGTGCCAAATACGTAAGTTGACTCCAAAACAACACATGGAGGAGTATTAAAAGCAAAAGATGTTTCCAATCATCAGTACGAGTTAACAAATAAGCCTTATGATATAAACTAAAATGTGAAAAATTAAATCCTTCCTCCCTGATTGGCACCTGCATCCTCTTGAGCAAAACACAGGGAAGAGACCTCCCCACAAATAAACTCCCAAAATGCTTCATAACTATTTTGAAAGTATGTTTAGGGAATGTATAATTGAAGATTGCACAGTACATAAATTACCTGTGCCAAAACATTCATCTTAAGCATGTTAACCTTACCCCAAGTACTTTAATTAAGTGATGTCCACCTTTCCAAGTCAAGAGATACCTCTGCTGTTATTCAGTTTAACCATTTGGGAAATAACTCTAGGCACCGATATACCAAGATACTTTATTACTTCTGGACAGCAACGAAATTGCCATTTAGTAACTACATTGGGTGTCAGATTTTGACCAATTGATAGTATAACCCAAAAGTATACCAAAGGTATTAATTAATATTATTAATTTCGGTATAGAAGGTTCTAACCTACTCATAAATAACAAATTATCAGTCTATAACGCTGTTCTATATTCAACTCGGTCATGCACAAAACAGTAAATATCTCTACTCTGCCTAACTGCACATGCCAAGGGTTTCAAGCACAAATCAAATACCAAGGGAGACAGAGGACAGCCCTGCCTTGTGTCCTGCTCTGTTTCACTGAATAGAGTCACATGTGCAAAGATATAGGTTGGATAGGATTGTTGTTATTCTGCATTTATGTGGTGGTAGAGCTGGTTAATTACAGGAATTAGTTGAGACAGAAGGACAACATATAGCAGGTGGAGAAAAATCCATTAAAAATCAGAAAATTGGATTTTTGAACATTTAAATTGGATTTTTTTTAAAAAATGTAAATACTAAGTTGCTCTTAAATAATAATTAAATTAATGTTAAATAGTTTGGATATAAGCATATTAGCTGTACAGTTAATCTCTAAACTGAATCAATGCCTCTACCTGAGTTAAAGGAGGCTTTTCTATGGAAATGAAAAACCAACCTGATCATTTCTCAAATAGGAATATTTACGCTCTACATACATACATATATATAAATATAGAGCTTTCATTTTCACCTGATGAAAATAAACTGTTCTAGCCTGCCCAGTAACTATCAAACTTTTGCTTTGATCTATCAGTCATGGGCATTTAATTTTTGTTTTCTACTTTGGTTTTGTGAGGGTGAGGCTGGGCCAAGACAGAATGAAGCAGAAAGGAGGAACACTGAAAAGAGAAAGACAAAATTGTACAGTTGCATCTTCCTGTATTCCTATAATTAGGCTGCAATACTACTATAACCACTTGCCTGGGATTAAGCCTCATTGAGCTCAATTGAACTTATTTCTAAGTAGACATAGGATTGTGGTGTTAACCTCAAATTGTAATGGGTGATGGTTATAAGAAAGACCCTATATGGGAATCTTTTATAGACATTCCCTCTATAGTAAAAAAGGATTTATGCAAAATAGATAGTGAGACAAAGCCTACTTGTAAGAATGAGTGTAAATAATAATCTATTGTAAATAATAGTCTAAAAGCACAATACTATTGGGATAGCAGTAACCCTCCGAACGTGGAGACTTACAGACATCCAGTGGAGGCTTACAGACATCCAATGCAGAGTGGGATGAGCGGTGGATGTGATCTTTGTCTCCACGCTTCTCCTGCTTTGCATTTTGGCAAGATGGGCTTTTTCGCCCATCTAGCTGGGGTTCTGCAGAGCGAGAGGGAAGGTGGCTGGGGAGGCCGGGGGATATGGAGTAAGCTAGCCTCCCCAGTCTCCTCCCCCTCCCCCGGCATCCCCCCTTTCCCTCCTCCCTGAGGTTGCTTTTGTGAGCTCAGAGAGGCAGCAGGCACAGTTCTCTCCATGCCGGCTGTGAGGGGGAGGGGGCAGGGAGCTCGGATACCTGGGTCCGGATCCAGGAATCCAAACTATCTTACGCCACCGCTATCCCACCATCTCAGGGCCACAGGATTGTTCCTTAAATATGTTTAGTGGTCAGATTGGCACCACTGTTCAGGAAATATATGAAAATATTTCAGTGGGGAACTTCATTTAAATCAACCTTTTTCTTACTGATTTAAATCCAACCTGGCATAACACCAGTGTAAAATCTACATGATTTTATTCAGGTTAGAGAAAATGGTACAAATTAATATCAACAGGTTGTATATAAGGGGAAGAAGGTTGCTAGATGGAGGATGTAGATAAAGCTGATGGCCAAATGAGGAGGTAAGTTCTGCACTTATGCAAAATATGAATAGGACTGGCTTTTGCAACAGGTTGGCTTTGTTTAAAATGAATTTACTAAATCATGAGAATTTACAAGCAGAGCAAGTCTGAAGTTTGGATGATGCCTGAATAATTACATTGCTGGGTGTACTTTTGGTTTAATATGCACAAGATTGCACTCTGCTGCTTAAGATAAACAATGTTAATTGTCAGCATTAAAAGTTTAGAGTTTGCAAGCATATCTCTTATTAACCATTGTCCACCATTTAATATTGACTCCAGCTTCAATGCTGCCCACAGCATGAACAGGAAAAGAATTTGGGCTGAAAAACCAAGACAAAGTGTTGATGTATATAATTCATGTATATAATTTTATTAATATTTACATTAAGTTTGCAAGCTAGGCCATTTTATTACCATCCACAT
The DNA here is from genome assembly GCF_057233095.1 of Heloderma suspectum. Lineage (NCBI taxonomy): Eukaryota > Metazoa > Chordata > Lepidosauria > Squamata > Helodermatidae > Heloderma > Heloderma suspectum. Next base: position 123,827,183 of record NC_139462.1, on the reverse strand, counting down.
ATTATTCCTGTTTTTAGTATTATCTCAAGAAGTATACAAGGCATAGAGCGTAGTCCCTTGTTATCCTCATGTTGCTTTAACAGTTGTCTCAATCTCTCCAGTTAAAATGGAGACACCGTGGCTTACGACAACCCTTGAATGTAGTCCACTGTTACCACAAACTGCATACCAAGTGAATCCATGACTAAGATCTTAAAAGACATAGAGAACAAATGACTCAAATAAATGAGCCCAGATTACAAGTGAAATCACAATATGGAATACAGCAGGCCCCGCCCCCCCGGATTTTCTGGACCAGTGCACACATTTGGGAATTTGAGAAACTGCTGTGGGCACCCCCACAAAATAGCTCTGATGAAGGATGTGGCTAATCACATAATGGCTGCCGCAGGAGCCTGGCTAGTCAAAATTGAACTACAGAGGGCCAGGGGAGAGAAAAAGTGAGGCTGGGGGGGGGGTGTGGAAACAGCAAGGCAAAGGGGCAGAGAAAGAGCAACCAGTGAGCTAATGAGGTGGGGGGAGAAACAGCGAAGCTGGAGGCTTGGAAGCAGGGGGAAATAGAAAGGCAAAGGGGTAGAGGGGAGAGAAAGAGCCAGGCTCGAGGCTAGAAAGGGAGAGAAAGGAGACTGCCCTAACATTTTCCAAGCTTTTTCTTCAAACATTTTCTTTAAGGAGACAGGGAGGGGAAAGCTTTGTGGATGTCATTGGAGGTCCACACAGGCACTATGTTGGGGACCCCTGGAATATAGAGTCAAAGAATAAAGCTTGTAGAAAATATTTATGCATTGAATGCAAATGCGCGCTCGCTCGCTTTCTCACACACGTGCACACTTTGCCCCCCTACTGCTGCTGTAGCCTCCTCATTGTGGTGATGGCCATTTTACTGTTGGAAAGCAAGCTCCACCAGGGAAGCTTCAATCTGCCAACTGGCCATGTGCTGTATAACTTGGCTTGAGTTCACTTCCTGTGAGTTGAATGGGAATTTTAAAGCCTCTTACCTTTAGGGAAATACAATAGACTTCAACAGAGGGGTGAAAGGGAGAGCACTGTGCTTTGCTTCAGTTTTCGCCATTATCTACATCACCAAAAGCCCAAATGTAATTTATTTGGGGGGGGGGGAGTGGTTGTGAATGTGACTTCATGCAAGATTTTTAAGCTACTATAGCTCATTCATTCTTCATTGGCTTTTTCAGAAATGTGGGATTACCCCACACCAAGTCAATTCTCCCTGTCAAATTTAATGATAGAACACTGAAAAATAAATCACCCTAACTATGGAGAAACTCCTAACTCCATAATATCAATAATGAATTGAGATTATTTGATTATACCAGTCTGCCCCACTAGACTCTAGTGGTCTCACCTGCTAGTTGCAGAGCTGTCGATCCTCTCCACTGGAGGCTGCTGCTCTGCTTTCCAAGTACAGAGTAAAACTGCGTAACCACACCCAGGCTGGGACACCATCATCTCAGGAGCACAATCAGCACCTGGATTCACAGACAGGCTATCCACCTGTTCCAGCCGAGAGAGAGCACGAAACAGGTCAACCAGGTTAAAGTTACCATTTTCCTTTGGTTTATAATTGTCAGGGTGGAAACTGAGCCGATAGAACCCCAGAGCAGTTCTGATTCTGAGGAGGAACAGCAATCCATGGGAAAGGAGCTCACTCATCTCTCACAGGCACAGCAGCTGGCAGAGATTCCTTCTGCCAGCATTCCTGGGATAGATAGTGGCCCTGGCAGTGAGAGAATGCTGGAGGGGGGCTTGCTGGATGGTCGACGCTGATGCAGGGAGTGACGACAGATGGAGGACGTGGAAAGGAGGTGTAGTGCTCGTTTGGCACGCAAGCAACGGTCGCGTCCTGAGGACCCAAGGGAAAGAGGGAGGATCACTCCCTACCATAAGTTCAGGGTCTTCCCGTGATTCTCCTTCAAACGGGGACCAACTGCCTAACCTGGAGCATAGGCTACTCTGCTATCTTTCCCCAGTGCTGTTCCTTGCTTAGTCGCTGGTGATTAGCATCTGAAATAGTCATTAAGTTGTAAAAGGATTAAAGCCTTTAAAAAGAATCCTTTTGTCTGTGTCTTGAGTTGGCTATTGGAATAGACTGTTAAGAGGCAGCTAGGGCACATCCGGACAATGATTTGGCTACCCTGCTGTCCTTATCTAAAACCTTAAACTATGGAATTCACTATCACAAGGTAGTGACGGCCACCCATTTGGATAACTTTAAAGGGGAATTAGACAAATTCATGGAGGATAAGGCTATCAATGGCTACTAGTCATTATATACTACCTCCAGTATCAGAGGCAGCATGCCTATGTATACCACTTGCTGGGGAATATGAGAAGGTAGGTGCTATTGCACTTATGTCCTACTTGTGGGTTTCTTACAGGCAGCTGGTTGGCCTCTGTGTGGACAGAATGCTGGAACCAGCATGGCTCTTCTTATATTCTTACGTTCTCTATGTTGCCCCTTGATCCTACCCCCTTTCTGGTTGCTCTCTCCCCCGCTATTAACCTTCATGTCCACCACAAAATCAACCTGTCTCTATCTCCCCACTCTGGCTTCTTCCCCACTGTGTACAAACATGCTATTGTCTCTCCTATTCTAAAAACAACAACAACACAACAACAACAAATCCCTTGACCCATCTTCTCTCTCCAATCTCTCTTCTACCCTTCATCTCCCAGTTCCTGGAATGTGTTACTTACTCATTTTTTCTCTTCTCCAACTCCACTCTTGACTGCCACCAATCTGGTTTCTGTCCCCTAAACTCCACTGAAGCTGCCTTCTCAAAAATAACTGATGAACTGATTGCAAAGTCTATTCATTATTCTTGACCTTTCTGCTGCCTTTGATACAGTTGATCATTCTCTCCTACTTGACTCCCTTTATGTTCTAGGTCTCCATGATTTTGTCCTTAATTGGTTCTCCTCCTATCCAATTGTTCTTTTAAAGTTTCCATAGGTGGAAGCTCTTCCTCTCTGCCAGGGTCTCTCAGGATTCTGTTCTTGGCCCTCAGCTCTTCTCTTTCTACTTGCTGTCCCTGGGTGACCTCATCATAGGGCTGAATGGACTCACCTCCACCCAGGTTCTCTGAGTGCTCACTAAGTCACCCCGCCCCCCCGGACCTGCTTGCGAGCCCCTGCTCTCACCCGGACCCATGCGCTGAGCAGGCACACGCTGAGCAGGCACGTGCCCAGCAAGTGGATCCAGCAGCGGTCTGCTCCCTCTGTGAGTCACCATTTTACGAAAAAAATGGTGACGCGTTCTTTTCCGCAAATCTAATCTTCTGCAACTGTAATGGCCCCAGGAGTGTAACCAAGTCACCTGTAGTTTTAGAGGGGCCTAGAGATCCATAATGCTTGGCTTAGGTTCATTATAAGTGCAATTTCCTTGCTAGTGGGCCTCTGAGCATGTGAGATGAGTCAAAGGTCAATAGCATGGCCTCAGCACATTCCATGCTAACGAAGGCTAGTATCTTATCAGGGCCTAGGATGTGCCTGAGAAATGAGGTTATGTTTATGCTGAGTTACAGGTGGCTGTGCTGGGAAAGTTCTGATTGTTTTCCTTCTGAACAAGCACTCTTAATCTATGCTGGGAAAATTGTAGACGAGCATTAATTAACGCTTGCTGCTGTCATGCTGCCTCCCTGCTAACATGTATGGTATAAAACCCACTGTACCTCTTGGCTCTGGGTTCAGAGAAGCTTTCTGAGCAAACAACTGGGTACGCCTGTGTGCTGTAAGTACTCAATAAATGCTCCTTGTAAGCAAACCTGGATCTGGCTTATCATTATCTCGGCACCTCCAAACCTTAGCAGCCCACGGCCGGGGCATACAGCAACTGGCGGCTGTCAGGGGGCCACCTGCGCCTGTAATGTTGCAGAAATGGCTCTTTTATGGCTGCCATTTGCATAACATTCGATTCACAGAAAAGAACGAGTCACCGATTTTTTCATAAAATGACAACTTGCTGAGGGAGCGGACAGCGCTGGGCACTTGCAGACGGGTCCGGTTAGTGCTGAGGACTTGTGCAGCTCAGCAAGTGGGAGTGGCGGCTCAGCAGGTGCGGTGCAGTGGGCTGTCAGAATCCACTCTCCACATGTCATCATATCCCATGATTTCTAGTAAGACCTATATAAAGATGAGACCCAATTATCTCTACCCCTGAACTGTCCCCCTTGTGCCAGTCCTGCATCTCGTACTGCCTCTGATATTTCTTCTTTGACGCTTTTTCATCATCTCAAACTCAGTATGTTTGAGACCAAGTTTCTCATCTTTCTTCCCAAGCCCTCCCCACCCTGTACATCTTCCTTATTCACCCACCCCGCACATGGCCTTGGTGTTATCATTCACACCTCTCTCCCCATGTTATCCATACTCAGTCTGCCAACTTGTGTCATTTCTCTCCTTGCAGAATTTCAAAAATATGCCCCCCTTCTCTTCCCTCAGCAAAATCTCTGGTCTACGGCCAGTCAGTTGTTGCCTGGACTACTGAGTATTCTCTACTCTCATCTTCCATTCTCTCACCATGGTCCCCTCACATCTGTCCAACATGCTGCTGTCAAAATAATTCATCTCTCTGATCACTTAACACCCTCACTCCTTAAATCCCTATACTGGTTTCCTGTCCGTTCCCAGATCCAGCACAAGAACCTTGGTCTTATCTTCAAAGCCCTCCATGGCCTCCTCCACTCTTCTATCCTGATACAGCCCTACCTGTGACCTTTGATCCTCTAGCTCCACCACACAGAAGTCTCCTGCACTCTCAAAATACTCTGCCCTTTCCCCTTGCCACCCAACTGCCTCCCAGAACACCTGTGTGATGCAGTCTCTTACTTTCTTCAAATCCTTCCTCAAAACCTACTGTTTCTATGAAGCCTTTGGCACAACCCCTTAGTTCCCATGCCCTACTCTGAGCTTGTAACTAAGCCCAAGTACATGTAACTAAAACACCCACGATGCTTTAGGTGGTATGCTTCTCAGGACAGGGGCCTATCCTCTTATAGTCTGTAAAGTGCCATGCACACTGATGGTGCTATATAAATAAGAGAATGGGGGTTGCAGTCCCTCTGAAGGAGCAGGCAGGTAGTTTGGGGGTGCTCCTAGATCCATCTCTGTCACTGGAGGCCAAGGTCACCTTGGCGGTCCAGAGTGCCCATTACCACCTTTGGCTAACTACACCTGCTCCTTGACAGGGACAGCCTGGCCACGGTAACCTCATGATTAGATTACTGTAATGCGTTATATGTGGGGCTACCCTTGTGCCTGGTTCAGAAGTTGAAGCTAGTACAGAATGCAGCAGCTAGGGTGCTCACTGGGACACCTTGTTATGTTCACATAAGACATGTGTTAAAAGAAATGCATTGGCTCCCTAGTAGCTACTGAGCCATGTTGAAGGTTATGCTATTGTCATAAACCATTTTACACACACACACACACACCCAGATTACCTATACAATCTTCACAGGAGGCCTTGCTGGTCATTCTGCAGAATGTTGCCATGTAATACCTCGATGGCGGACCTTCTTGGCAGTAGCCACCCTCGGGAAAACCTCCCCAATGCAGTTGGGGGGGCAAAAATGTGGTATATTTTAAATGCCTCTTGAAAATGCACTTGTTCACCCAAGCTTTCTCTAGCTTCTAATTAATTAAGAAGGCTACTTCATCTTACTGCACCTTCTTTGTTTTATATTGTTATTGGAATTGTTTTTAATACTGTATTTTAAATGTGATTTTTAATAATTATATGTGAACCCTTTGGAGTTTTTATTATATTAAGCAGCATACAAGTATAACCAATAAATAAATAAATAATAAGAGGGAGCATAGTTAATACAACATCTGATAAGTGGCATAATTCCATAGTTTCAATCATTATTTTGATCACTACGTTGCCTTGAGGTAAGAAAATAGGTAGGCAGATATTCGCACTATATTGCACAAAAGACCTAGTCATTTAAAATGGTGGTTCATTTAAAATCTCATACATGATAGAATGTGGGGTTTGAGAGGCAGCAGCTATAGAGCTCTGTACTATGGAGGTCCTTTATATACTGTGCTCCCTACACTCATAAAGCCCACCGACAGGTATCCCTTTCTTCTCATTCATGTGGGAACAAATGATACTGCCCAGCGGAGCTATGAAGAAATCATGTCAGGCTTTGAAGCTTTGGAAAGGAAACTCAAGAACTTTGGGGCCGATAGTTTTCTCATCCATCCTTCCAGTAGTTAGAAGAGGGATAGAAATGGAAAGAAAAATACTCCGGGTGAATGACTGGCTACGAAGGTGGTGCCGACGAAAGAGATGATGGTGACCTGCAAGGTCTGTGCCATGTTCGTTTTCTTGCCTGAGATCAACATGGCCTACACCTGCAACAAGTGCATGTTGATCATGCTGTTGGAAAGAAAAAGAAGACTAGAGTGGCGATTGGCGACCCTCCAGGGAATAAGAGGAAGGCTATAGCTGAAAACGAGCTGAGGTAAGCGAGAGATGCTAAAAGCAGCAAAAAGGCTTTCTTCAGATATGTGCATAGTGAAAGACAGAGGAAAGAAATGGTGGTTCAGCTATTCAATAAGGATGGCAAAATTATGACAAGGAAAAGGCAGAAGTGCTCAATTCCTACTTTGGCTCAGTCTTCTCCCAAAAGAGGGTGTATGAGCCCCCTGGCAAAGTACAGGCTGAAGGGGCAGGATTGCAGCTTGAGCTCGATAGGCATATGGTCAAGGAACACCTAATGACTTTGAATGAGTTCAAATCTCCAGGGCAAGAGGAACTGCATCCTAGAGTCATAAAGGAGCTGACAGAAGAACTCTCAGAACCATTGTCTATTATCTTTGAGAAATCATGGAGGACGGGGGAAGTGCCAGATGATCAGAGGAGGGCTAATGTTGTCCCTATCTTCAAAAAGGGCAAAAAGGAGGAACCTGGGAACTACAGACCAGTCAGTCTGACATCAATCCCTGGAAACATTCTCGAGCAGATTATAAAGCAATCCATCTGTAAGCACCTTGAAAACAATGCCGTGATTACTCAAAGCCAACATGGATTTGTCAAGAACAGATCCTGCCAGACGAATCTGATCTCATTTTTGGATCGGGTAACCTCCCTTGTGGACTGTGGGAATGCTGTAGACATAATATACCTCAACTTCAGCAAAGCTTTTAACAGAGTGCCCCTTGATATCTTGATGAGCAAACTAGCTCAAAGTGGGCTAGATGAAACAACTCTGAGATGGATCCACAGTTGGCTACAGAATCGGATTCAAAGAGTGCTTATCAATGGGATCTTCTCAAACTGGGGACAGGTAACAAGCGGGGTACTGCAGGGCTCAGTCCTGGGCCCAGTGTTCTTCAACATTTGTATTAATCACTTGGAGGAGGAGGTGCAGGGAGTGCTGATCAGATTTGCAGATGACACAAAATTGGGCAGGATAGCTGATACCCTGGAAGACAGAAACAAAATTCAAAGTGATCTTGATAGGCTGGAGTGCTGGGCAGAGAACAACAGAATGAAATTTAATAGGGATAAATGCCAAGTTCTGCACCTAGGAAAAAGAAACCAAAGGCACAGTTACAAGATGGGGGATACGTGGCTCAACAACACTACAAGCAAGAAGGATCTTGGAATTGTTGTCGATCACAAGCTGAATATGAGCCAACAATGTGAGGTGGCTGCAAAAAAGGCAAATGCTATTCTAGGCTGCATTAATAGAAGGAGAGCTTCCAAATCATGTGAAGTACTAGTTCCCCTCTACTCAGCACTGGTTAGGCCTCATCTGGACTACTGTGTCCAGTTCTGGGCGCTACACTTTAAGAAGGATACAGACAAGCTGGAATGGGTTCAGAGGAGGGTAACAAAGATGATCAGGGGACTGGAAACAAAGCCCTGTGAGGAGAGACTGAAAGAACTGGCCATGTTTAGCCTTGAGAAGACCGAGGGGAGATATGATAGCGCTCTTCAAGTACTTGAAAGGTTGTCACAGAGGAAGGCCAGGATCTCTTCCCAATCATCCCAGAATGCAGGACATGGAATAATGGGCTCAAGTTACAGGAAGCCAGATTCCAGCTGAACATCAGGAAAAACTTCCTGTTATAGTAACACGACAATGGAACCAATTCCCTAGGGAGGTAGGAGGCTCTCTCACACTGGAGGCATTCAAGACCAGGCTGGACAGCCATCTGTCAGGGATGTTTTGAATTAGATTCCTGCACTGAGCAGGGGGTTGGAGTCGATGGCCTTACAGGCCCCTTCCAACCCTACTATTCTATGATTCTTCTCATCCCCCCGGGCCCTTGCTTCGGAAATGCATTCTCTTACACAGGTGTCCACACACACCATTTCCTACCTGTCCCTCCAGGAGCCACTTTTTGAGCAGCACCAGCTGTCCAGAGATATTCTCTGAACTCTCAGATGAGTCCTCCCAACGAAAGGCACGCACCACACGGTCTGTATAACCCACCACCAGTTCACTCTTTCCATCTCCATCTGCAGGGAGCAGAAGACAGACCAACAGTTACGTCTTGGGAGGCTGTCACAATATCAAAGTGTGAGTGTGTGCATATAGGGGAGGGGGGGAGAGGGAAAGGGAGAGAGGGAGAGGGAGAGGAAAACAAAGAAAACCCTAAAGAAAACCAACTCGCTTACACAGAATGATACATATGTGCCTCCAAAGTGGCTGCTTTAATCAATTAATCAATGGGTGGCTAACTTTAATCCATGGGGCCAAGACTCCAGGACCTGGTTGTTTATTTTTTAGACTATTTTGGTTCCAGTGTGTTACTGTAACAACAACAGGGAGGCACTCCAATCCGAAAGGCCACCCTAAATGGCATTTAGACATAGTCCCTGGGAAATTGTGCATGAATCATTTGAGGGTCTGACTTTTGAGAAGAGCCCTGAATGCTGATTATATGCACCTGTGGGAGGAAAGTATAAAGTAAACCCTTTCCAGCAAAGGTTTAATGGACAGTTGTTGAAGTGGATATAGGTAGTGCAGGTAAAAACTGTTTGGTGGTTTGGCATTTCTAATGTCGGAGGACAGTATTATACTTTGATAATAGAACGTTATTCTTCTCATTTGAATTTGTAGATATAAATGTACTTATTTGTACCTTGTCCATGGTACAGATTTTATGCAAGAGTGTTTTTAAATTTCTGTATTTTGTTATATTGCAGGCAGCCCCTGATGGAGACTTGTTCTAAGAAACATTGGGCACACACATAATAAACAGGAACTTTTGTGACTCAGTCACTTGTTTTCTTTCCAGTGTGTTACTGTAACACAGAATGAATGCTTCCCCTGCCCTTGTGGCTCCTCTTGGAAGGTGGGCACTGGGAACTCAACAGTGGGAATTTAAAGAAAGGCCCCACTGCTGGCAGAGAGCTGCTAGAGAGTTGTAGCTACAGAGGCTCACCACCTGTTTGGTCAGGTCTTCCTGATTAGGACTCAGGGCTATGGCTGTTGGTCTAGCAAGGAAGGGGCTATTACAATAGTGCTGATGAAAAAGAAACAGTAACAGAGCAATCCTAACCCCTAGAGGCTAGTCTAGCATATTTTGGTGGTGCATTCCTGACCCTTGGCCACACTGCCTGAGGCTGATGGGAGCTGAAGTCCAAAATATGTGAAGGGCACCAGGTTGGGGAAGGCTGTCTTAAAGCAACAAAGTGAATTTAGATCTCTAAAAGCGCTAAAAAAAATAAGTATTGCTTATTTTTCAATGTTTCCAAAATTTCCAATTTTTCCAGAAAAAAACCACTTTTTTCCCCCATGGCCTCAAAATTTCCAGAAATTTTACGTCTCTAGCTGGGTGTTTAGGGAATTTGGCCTGAGGTAAAAAAAATAATTAAGAGGCTTTCCTCTCAAATATAACGTAACATATAGAATGTTTAACATTAGGCAACTATACTACTTCCCACCGCCCCTTTTCTTTGTTGCCCAGACTTGCAGCATCACAGAAGCTGTGGTCTAATTTCTAGGGCTGTGCACAGACCACCCCCCCCCCCAATTCGTTTCGGAGGCCGATTCAGATCTTCTGAATCAGCCCTGATTTGCTTTACACCGATTCAGCCCCGATCCAATTCACTTCAGATTCAGATCTGAATTGAGATTGGGATATCCATATTATTCAGATTTTATGTTTTCCTATTGACTTGCATTGGAAAACAGAAATGTCCACATTTTTTTCAATTTTTATGATAAACACACAAGATTTGAGGACCTGGCAGCCCCAATGGAGATGAGTGAACCTGCCAAACTTTGGACAGTTTGGCCCAGTAGTTTTTGTGCTAGCCATACATAAAATTTCCTTTTTTCAGAAACTAAAACAAAAGGTAAAACACTGTCAGCCACACAGGGGATTAGAGATCCTAATCAGAAGTTGTTTAAAGTGACAATTAAGAGGTGACTCTCCCTAATCTCTGGTGCTGGGGGGGGGGGGGGTTGAAGTGCAGAAGTACCTTTCTTTTGTCTGTCCTGAAGTAAGGGAAGAAAGAAAAGTGGAACACTTCTTTGGCTGCAAATTGCAATGCACATTACCTGGAAAAGTCACACTGACTGAACTCAGGGGGGCTAAATATTTATTAAATGCACTGCTGCACTTTCTCAACTCCATATAATTTTATAAACCTTCCCCCTTATTTGCCTTTCTTCTAAATTAAGCAGCCCAAACACTGAAGCCTATAGAGGAATTGTTCCAGTCCCCTGATCATTTTGGCAGCCCTTTTCCCCAAGAAGGGTAAGATGAAGCAAACATTTAAAAAAAAATACATATAGCCTAGCCTAGCCTAGCATCTTCTTTATGGCCATTTGATGTACAGAAGGGAAAACAAGCAACAGGCGAAGTGTCTTGGAAGATCAGCAAAAGTGATGATGCTTCATATTATTTGTACTGTGTAGTGTTTTGCCCCACAGTATATACTGGACTGTGTATTAGTGTACTGCTTTGGCCACACACAGTTTGCTTGTGCACAATAATGTGTATGGTGCTCTTACACAGCACACACACATGCACAAAAACCAAAAGAAAAGCAGATACAGAAAGAAAAACCTACCTATAAGCTAAGGGGTGAGGGAAAGAGAAATAACACTAACACCTAACAGTAGAGATGAGGGGTTGTGTTTTTTTTTGTATTCTTTAGTTTTTTATAAGAATATAAAAGTTGAAAAATGGGAAGGGAAGGAATAGTAATTGAGAAGGGGGGGGGGAGCCAAAGAACAAGCAGTACAAAGCAAGGAAACGAATTGCGGGGTTAAAAGTTCAGCCCTATTAGCACCTAGAGATGTCACTTTCCAAGGCTCAGTTCCCCCCTCCCAACTCCTCTCCCCTTCCCTTCTATAGCAAGTTGTTACATTTGCTCAGACAGGCTCTCTGGGCTTCAGAATTGTCCGAAGTGATCCGAAGCACTTCAGATCTCTCCAATCCACTTCGTATTCAGACTGAAGCAGTCTGAAACACCCCATTCTGCTTCAGAATTCGGGATTCGGACCAAAGCAATGCACACCCCTACTAATTTCCCTTGTGCTACATGTTGTAAAGTCCAAGTGGAGCTCTGATCACATCTTCAAGATGTCATCTTAGGTTGGTGGGACAGTAGAGTGCATTTCATTGCTGCTTGGTGACATATCTTGTAGTGCATGGTTTCTTGGTATCTTTGATCTCTGCATTTGCTTCTCTTATTTTCCTTTCTTTTCAAACCTGTTCCTACTTCATCCAGGGACAAAGTCTCCCCTCTCTTCACATTCTGGTAGACCTTGAACCTGAATGCTTTATCTGAGATTTCTGTCCTCCTGAACTTCCTGGTGCATCTGTAGTTCCCTGGACAGTTTAGTTAGCTTCTGTATTTTTGGTTCATGTTCTAGGCTTAGGTTCATGGCCACATTTACTGTTTTTGAGATCTCTGTGAGCTTTGTTGACACTACTTAACTGTTTTTGCAGTGGAGAGAGCGCAGTCATTTGAACCACTGTCCAATCTTCAACTAGGTCTTTCCTGGCTTAGTAAGAGAATGTCAGTTTCCTTGGATAGAACGCTTGCCAGTCTCCCACCTTTTCCTCTTTGATGGAATACTCCAAGCTCTCAGTCGTATTATTAGTGTAGGTGACAAGTTTTGGCAGTTGAGAATATTATTTAATGGATGGAAATATCGATACAGTCATTGCCAGAGCTTAAAAAGAGCCTGAGGTTTGTGAAGCCAATAAGTCAGGCCTCCATTTGCTCCTCGGCAAGCCATGGCCGCTCCAGTTTCAGTATTAAAACTTAAGTATAAGAAACAGAGAAGTCAAGAAACGTTAGTTCAGAAGGAGATGGAATTGGAGGGAAAACATAAGGAGGATTATTTGGATGAGACAACTGGAGGTGGTGAGAAAGGAACTGGATATTATGGAAGTAGATAAATTGGAAGATCAGTTACTTTCTTCTAACAAATATACTTTGAAGGAGGAGCTAAATATGGTTCTTTCATCACAAGTGAAGAGGAGCAATGAAATGCAATATTACCAATACATAATGACAATGAGGAGCTTATTAAACAAGGAGAGAGGCTATATGTGTCATTTTTTAGGATTATGTATCAAAAAAAATAGTCCAAAATCTGAAAATATACTTTTTTGAGAGAGAGAGGATACGAATACTTCAGGTTACAGAGGAAGGTCATCTGAGGTTAGATTCTTATATAATGTATCAAGAGGTCGTTCCAGAGATAAAAAATTTAAAACAACATAAGTCAACCAGATAGGATGATGGCAGAATTTCATAAGCATTATATGGCTGTCTTACAAATGTATATAATTCTGTAATTGAGTTTGGGATAGTCCCTCTATCTTGGAATGAGGCTAGGATTACACTGATTTCAAAGGAAGGAAAAGATGCTATGTGAGTAGTCTCATATAGGCCAATTTCCCTTTTAAATACATATTATAATTTTTTTCTGGCATTTCTGGCTAAACGATTGAATAGTATAACAGGAAACTGTGTGTCAACAGACCAAACTGGATTTATTAAAGGGTAGAAATTGGTTTCTCATATTCACAGAGCTATTAATATAGTAAATAATGCTAGGAACAATAGTAAAACAACACTTGTATTGCTTTTGGATGAAACTAAAGCATTTGATCTGACTGAATGAGTTTATATGTTACACATTTGAGGCCTTTAATAGAAAAGGAAATTTTAGTACTTAGATTAAATTGCTGTATTAGTCACCTTCAGCAAAGATGCTAGTTAATAAGGAACTTATACATATGTTCTGCTTAACAACACAAGCAAGGAAAGGGTGTTCACACTCTCCACTGAATTTTGTATTACTTATAGAACTGTTAGCAGTAAGAAATCACCAGGATAACAGGCAGGCAGGGCCTTGGCGTACAAAATGAAGCAGGACAAAGGCTAATTGAGTTTTGCCAAGAGAACACGCTGATCATAGCAAACACTCTTTTCCAACAGCACAAGAGGCAACTCTACACATGGACATCACCAGATGGTCAATATCGAAATCAGATTGATTATGTCCTTTGCAGCCAAAGATGGAGAAGCTCTATACAGTCAGTCAAAACAAGACCTGGAGCTGACTGTGGCTCAGATCATGAGCTTCTTGTTGCAAAATTTTGGCTTAAATTGAAGAACGTAGGGAAAACCACTAAACCATTCAGGTATGACCTAACTCATATCCCTCATGAATATACAGTGGAGGTGACAAATAGATTTAAGAGATTAGACCTGATAGACAGAGAGCCTGAGGAACTATGGACAGAGGTCTGTAACATTGTTCAGGAGGCAGCAACTCAATCCATCCCAAAGAAAAAGAAATGCAAGAAAGCCAAGTGGCTGTCTGAAGAGGCTTTACAAGTAGCTGAGAAAAGAAGGGAAGCGAAAAGCAAGGGAGAAAGGGGAAAATATATCCAACTGAATGCAGAGTTCCAGAGAATAGCAAGGAGAGACAAGAAGGCCTTCTTAAATGAACAATGCAAAGAAATCGAGGAAAACAACAGAATGGGAAAGACTAGAGATCTCTTCAAGAAAATTGGAGATCTCAAGGGAACGTTTTGTGCAAAGACAGGCATGATAAAGGACAAAGAAGGCAGGGACCTAACAGAAGCAGAGGAGATTAAGAAGAGGTAGAAAGAATACACAGAAGAACTATACAGGAAGGATCTGAATGTCCCTGACAGCCATGATAGTGCAGTCACTGAACTTGAGCCGGACATCCTCGAGAGTGAAGTCAAGTGGGCCTTAGGAAGCATTAGTAACAACAAAGCTAGCGGAGATGACAGTATTCCAGCTGAGCTATTTAAGATCCTAAAAGATGATGCTGTTAAAGTGCTGCACTCAATATGACAACAAATTTGGAACACTCAACAGTGGCCACAAGACTGGAAAAGGTCAGTTTACATTCCAATTCCAAAGAAGGGCAACGCCAAAGAGTGTTCAAACTACCGCACAATTGTGCTCATTTCACATGCCAGCAAGGTGATGCTCAAAATCCTACAAGCTAGGCTTCAGCGGGATGTGAACTGAGAACTACCGGAAGTACAAGCGGGGTTTCGAAGAGGCCGAGGAACTAGAGATCAAATCACCAACATTCACTGGATCATGGAGAAAGCAAGAGAATTCCAGAAAAACGTCTATTTCTGCTTCATTGACTACGCTAAAGCCTTTGATTGTGTGGATCACAACAAACTGTGGCAAATTCTGAAAGTGATGGGAGTACCAGACCACCTTACCTGTCTCCTGAGAAACCTGTACGAGGGTCAAGAAGCAACAGTAAGAACCGGACATGGAACAACCGATTGGTTCAAAATTGGGAAAGGAGTACAACAAGGCTGCATATTGTCACCCTGCTTATTTAACTTATATGCAGAGTACATCATGAGAAACGCTGGGTTGGATGAATCACAGGTCAGAATTAAGATTGCCAGGAGAATTATCAACAACCTCCGATATGCAGATGATACCACCCTAATGGCAGAAAGTGAAGAGGATCTAAAGAGCCTCTTGTTGAGGGTGAAAGAGGAGAGTGCAAAAGCTGGTTTGAAACTCAATATTAAAAAAAACTAAGATCATGGCATCTGGCCCCATCACTTCTTGGCAGATAGAAGGGGAAGAAATGGAAGCTGTAACAGATTTTATTTTCTTGGGCTCCAAGATCACCGCAGATGGTGACTGTAGCCATGAAATTAAAAGACGCTTGCTCCTTGGGAGGAAAGCTATGGCAAACCTAGACAGCATAGTAAGAAGCAGAGACATCACCTTGCCGACAAAGGTCCGCATAATCAAAGCTATGGTTTTCCCAGTAGTAACGTATGGCTGTGAGAGCTGGACTGTAAGGAAGGCTGAGCGCCGAAGAATGGATGCTTTCGAACTGTGGTGCTGGAGAAGACTCTTACGAGTCCCCTGGACTGCAAGGAGGTCAAATCAGTCCATCCGAAAGGAAATCAACCCTGACTGTTCATTGGAAGGACAGATACTGAAGCTGAAATATTTTGGCCACCTAATGCGAAGAGAAAACTCTCAGGAAAAGACCCTGATGTTGGGAAAGACTGAAGGCAAAAGGAGAAGGGGACGGCAGAGGATGAGATGGCTAGATAGCATCACCGATGCAATGAATATGAACTTGAGCACGCTCCGGGAGAGAGCGCAGGACAGGAAGGCCTGGCGTGCTATGGTCCATGGGGTCACGAAGAGTCGGACACGACTGAACAACAACAATAAGAGCTAATAATAATATAACAGGGATTAAAGTTGGTCAGAGCTCGGTTAAGATTGCACTATATGCTGTTGATATAACGTTCTCACTGGAAAGATAATTGACCTATGAGATCAATAGAATACCTGTTTCTGGAACTGAATCTTTATAGTCAAGTAGCAGGTTATAAGGTAATTTAGAATAAACGTGAAATACCGCCTATTAATATTTTAGTAGAAGAACAAACTGAGATATTAGGGGTATTTGGTTCAAGCAAAGTAAGTTCAGAGGTTAAATATTTAGTGGTACGACTATCTTCAAATTTAAGTCAGTTCTGTATTCTGATTCTTTTATTGTTCATTGCTCAGGAATCTTATCAGATATAGAGCTGTAAATAAATAATATAAATAAGTAATTCAACAAAAGATGTTTTCTCCAACCATTCAAATATGCAGTAGAAAAGCTAAACTCAAACCTGCCACAATCAAGAAGTCTGTGATAGGTTAAAAGCTGTTTTTATCGTTCTTACCATTGGTAAACATTTCAGTTGTTAATACAGCATTCTTAATACCAGAGTTCCAGGGCTGCCTAGCTCACTGAAACTGGGTTTGAAATAGATCCCAAGAAGTCTCCAGTATTGAATTATAAAATTAACACACAACACTGATACCTGCACTTCCCCCCTTAAAGACATACACAGAACTCACTTCAGCTCACATACGTAAAAGCCCTTTGTTCACAAACCTAAGTGACTGTACCATTTCCTCTTTAGCATTCACTCTAGGCTTTGGTTCTCAATAAATGTAGCCTCCCTAATATTTGTCTTGTGTAAATTTAATTAATTTGCTGAAATACACATATTAACTTCAATTATTCGTCTGCACATTCTTCTCTAGCATGCAGCACCCATGGTTTATTTCCACTACCACTATGTTTAATATCTGATAATTATTCTTTTACCCTAAGTATGAATGGTCTGCCCACTCATACTGAGCATTCCCCACTTCCCCAAGACTGTGCCTTTTTTCCCTACGAACACCTTCATTTTCCTATGCACTGGATATTGTTTGTTCATGCATTTTTAATCATACAACCATGATCTAGTTAATATCTGTTAAAAGCGGGGGGGGGGGGGGAATAGTCATTACATTGACCTCAGTCTTACAGGCCACAAATATATTTTTAATATCCCTCAAAAACCTATTGGTAATAAAAGGAATTTTGAAAACTGAACTCTCTCTCTATATTTGTTGTTTTATGACCCAAGGTGCCTATAGGAAAAACGGCATAGCGTATAAAATGGAATGTGCGGAATGCGTGGCATGTTATATGGGAGAGATGGGCACACTGCTCATCATTAGGGTAAAAGAACATCTACCAGATATTAAGCATAACAGTCGTGGAAATAAATCATGAGAGGGTTTTACCCTTAATGGTGGCCTAAAAATACATTTAAATAAATAAAAAAATAGGCACTGCACGCAAGTGAAGAATATGCAGGTAATATAACTGAAGTCAATATATTTCAGCAAATGAATTAAATTTATACACAAGAAAGATTAGAGAGGCTATGCATATTGAGAAATGGAAGCCTACTGTGAACGCTAGAGAGGAAATGGTACAATAATTCAGGTTTGTGAACTAAACGCTTTAAGTATGTAAACTGAAAGTGAGTTCTGTGTATGCCTTCATGGGGTTAACGGAGCAATCCTATGACCCATGGAAGAGCATTCCAGGGACCATAGGATATTTTGGATTCCCTCTCTTGAAGCTGTAGACACTGCTACAGCCTTGGGAGGGGGAATCCAACAGCAGATCCCTCCTCCCACCCCCTTGCAGCTGTCAAGGGACATTCTGGTGGGTGGGTAACGGACGGGGAGTGGAATGGCCAGGATCTGCGGAATCCCATGGCCTGCCCATACCCACCTTTTTTTCCCCCTTGAGGAGGAACTGGAAGTGAAATTGCCTCCGTCCTCCTCCCGCCCTGTCAGCAACAGCCTGGCAGGGTATAGGATTTTTGGAACCCTCTGACCTCAGAGACTTCCATATAACAGGCAGCAATCCCAAAAGATTGCACCCTAAGTGCAGGTATTCGTGTTGTGTGTTAATTTTGGAATGGAATACTGGAGGCTTCTTGGGGTCTATTTCAAACCTTGTTTCAGTAAGTGAGGCAGCCCTGGAGTTCTGGTATTAAGAATGGTGTATTAACTACCAAAACGTTTACCAATGGTAAGAACAATAAAAACAGCTTCTAACCTATCATGAACTTGTTGATTGTGGCAGGTTTGAGTTTAGCGTTTCTACTGCATATTTGAATGGTCGGAAAAAACACCTTTTGTTGAATTGATGATCTATAACGTTTTATAGGAGAATGTGTATATCTTCACAGAGTTAACAATTTATCAATCAGTCGGGAAGTTAAATTATCAACGGTTAGTTAACAAGATTAAAAAAGAACTGGAGGGCTGGTCAAAATTAAAATTAGTTCTAGTTAGTATTTAGTAAAATTAGTAAAATTAGGGCTGGATTAGGGATGGGGAATCTGTTTTGAATTTAGAGTTGGAACAAGAGTCGATTGCAGATGAAGGAGAAATCTTTGGAATTAACTAGGTTAAATGGTTGCTTAGATTACATTTGGGCTACTGGCAGCCTACACATGGCCCTTAGCCACTAGTAAAGCCTATAGAGCCCTGTCCCCTATTCCGTGCAGCCCAGCTACCAGCTAGACTTCAGGGAAAAAGTGATCTGGATCAAGATCACCGGGAGGCAGAGAGGTGTTAACCTTGCTCCCTTCCCAATCATCTTTGCAAGCAAAATAACGGTTTCCCTGCTGCTATTTGCAGCAGGGAAGTGGCAGTCTTGACCAGGATTGCTGGGGGATATGTGTGTCAAAGTTAAAGCCTCTTCCCCTTCCCCAGCAATCCTGGACCGGGACTGCTGGGAGGAGCAAAGTTAAAGCCTCTCCCCCAAATTACCCTGATCAGGATCAGTGGGAGGAGGTGGCTAACCCCCTCTCTTTCCATAATCCTGCACCGGTGTCTATGAACTGGTGTCTGAGTGAGTGTTGTGTCTATGAACTGGTGTCTGAGTGAGTGTTGTGATCTCACACATTGCTGCCCCACTTATTACCAGCCTCACCCACTTGTGCAGCCCCCCCAAAGAGTTCTGCAGGGGCCTATGTGGCCTGTCAACCTAAAAAGGTTGCCTGCCCCTGACTTACTTTATCTGTTCCTTGTTTAAGTAGCCAACTTAATTAGAATAATTAGCTAACTTGTAAGCTCTAATCAATGTAGATGTAAATAAAGTAATCAAACTAAAAATAGATACAGGCTACTGGCCCAGATGGTTTTTCTTCAGAGTACTATAGGACTTATATTTGTATAGCTACTCTTGCACCAATTTTGACTAAATATGTTTGTCTGTTGGAAAAACGAATCCCAGAAAATTGTAAGCAAGTCATAATGATACTTATCCCTAAACCTGGAAAGGAACCTAAAAAACAAAAACCCAGACCCATACGGATTTATTTATTTCCTAATGTTGAATATAAGGTTCTGACATTCATTTTGGAAGCAAAGTCATACCTCAATATATCCTGGATGATACACATCAGGGGTGGGCAGCCTTTACAGCCCTGAGGGCCACATGTGGTATTGAGTGGGCAGTCAGTACACATGCACACATGGCACCCCCACCCCTCTGCACACACACACACATCCTGCTCCAGATAACTGGGAGGAGGGAGAGGCTTCCAACTCTGCCACCATCCTGCTCTAGATCACAGGGGTAGGGAGGAGGCTTTAACCTCTTTCCTACCCAGCAATGTCGAATAGGATCGCTGGGGCAGTGTGACTAAAACCTCCCTCCCGCCCCTGTGATCCTGCTGTAGACATAGCAGAGAGCTTCAGCTATTGGGCGGTATAGAAATAAATAAATAAATAAATAAAAAATAGTCAGAACGCTCCTTTTGTCAGCACACTCCTTACTCCCTAAATTTTACTAAGCATGCAATTCTATACTCACTTACCTGGGAATAAGTCCCCTTGGACTTAATGGAACTTATAAAAAAACAAATATAGGATGGTAAATGTGTGATTACATCATTTATATAGTGCAGGGATGTCAAACGTCTGGCCTGGAGCCCTAACCCAGCCCACTCGGGTCCCCAGTCTGACCCCCCCAACTTCCTGGAATGGACATGCCCCTTTCCCAATATTACACACAGTTCCCGAACTTCTTCGCTTTTATTGCATGCTTTTTTCTCCAAACTGGTCAGTATAGATTTTTCATTTTGTTAAAACATTTTTTACTCTTTTTTTTTAACCTGCCAAAACATGATCTGACCTTCTACCATGCATTCTGACTTTCCACCATGCATTCTGGCTTCTTTCCTTCCTCTGGCAACTTCACATGCTTTGGAAAAACAAGCCAGAATGTGTGTGGTAGGTTTTCCTCCCTTTTTTTTTTTTTTAAATCTTTTTCTTGTAACACACACTTCCATACCAGTGGAACTGTGTTTTTAACCTCCAGTGGATACAGGACAAAGCACAGGCTATTCCAGTACAATCAGAAAGCTAGAAACATAAAGGGAATAGACACAATGGATGGAAAAGACTCTCCAATGGTGGTGACCTGCAAGGTCTGTGCCATGTTTGTTTTCTTGCCTGAGATCAACATGGCCTACACCTGCAACAAGTGCAAGTTGATCACGCAGTTGGAAAGAAAAAGAGGACTGGAGTGGCGAGTGGTGACCCTCCAGGGAATAAGAGAACACAAAGAGTTCATAGACAGAATGGTGGAACCACAGCAGCAAAGTGAAGAACAGAAGCTAGAAGAGCAACAGCAAGCTGAGGCAAAAGAGGAAAATGCTGAGGTGGGGAAAAATGAAGCAGAGGATACTCCTTGGAAAAGGGTGACAGTTACGAGCAGAAGAACTATAAGCTACTCTACACCAGTGGAAGCACTGGAACTATGGAACTGTTTCCAGGTACTTGAGGAAGAGACTGGAGGACAGCCTGCAGAGGAAGAATTACAGACGAACCTGAATGAGAGTGAGCAAGAGGCTGAAGGTCAGTCAAGCACAGGTGATAAAACCAAGGCCTTCAACAAGAAAAGTAGTAGTAGTGGGAGATTCCTTGCTGTGTGGGATCGAAACCCAAGTATGTCACGAAGACCCATGGACTCGCCAGGTATGCTGTCTCCCAGGACGGATTAGAGACGTGACTGAAGGGTTGCCTACACTCATAAAGCCCACTGACAGGTATCCCTTCCTTCTCATCCACGTGGGAACAAATGATACTGCAAAGCAGAGCTACGAAGAAATCACGTCAGACTTTGAAGCTTTGAGAAGGAAACTCAAGAACTTTGGGGCACAAATAGTTTTCTCATCCATCCTTCCAGTAGCTAGAAGAGGAATAGAAAGGGAAAGAAAAATACTCCAGGTGAATGACTGGGTACGAAGGTGGTGCCGACGAAAGAGATCTGGATTCTGGAACCACGGGCTATACTTCCTGGAAGATGGACTGTTGGCAAGGGACGGGTTGCACCTCACAAAGGCTGGGAAGAATGTGTTTGGCCACAGCATGAGGAACTTTATCAGGAGGGCTTTAAACTGAATCCTATGGGGGAGGGAGATGTAATGTTAGGGGTAACAACGGACAAAGGCTCATGCACCACAACAGAGAGAACAGCTCTAATAGAGCCCAATAATAGTCTTCAGAAACTTGTAGGAAGAAGCACATGGTCTTTGATGTCTATATACTAATGCCCAGAGTATGGGAAACAAACAGAACGAACTTGAACACTTAATACAGGAAGGAAATTATGACTTGATAGGTGTAACTGAAACTTGGTGGGATGACTCCCATGACTGGAATACAGCAACTGAAGTATATAACTTGTTCAAAAAGAACAGGAGGAACAGAAAGGGAGGTGGAGTCACAATATATGTTAAAAATATGTATCTCTGCACAGAAATACAGGAGGATGAGCTTGGTAGCCCCATCAAGAGCATCTGGGTTAAAATAAATGGAGCAAAGAATCAAAGGAACCTGGTGGTTGGAGTCTACTACCGGCTACCCAATCAAGGAGAAGACGAGGATAAAACTTTTGAAAAGCAAACTGTCAATGTTTCAAGGAAGCATGATGTAGTAGTAACGGGGGACTTCAATTTCCCCAATATTTGTTGGGAGACAAATTCTGCAAAACATGGCCCCTCCAGGAAATTCCTGACTTGTGTGGCGGATAACTTCCTCCTACAGAAAGTGGAGGAAGGAACTAGAGGATCAGCTATCCTTGACTTGCCCCTAACCAACAGAGATGACTCAGTGGATAAAGTAGCAGTTATGGGAACTCTGGGGGAAAGTGACCATGTTATACTTGCGTTCTTGGTTCTAAAGGAAGCAAAAGCCAAGTGTAGCCAAACGTGTGCCCTGGATTTTAGGAAAGCCAATTTTAATAAACTCATAATAACTAAGGAAGGTCCCATGGCAAGCGACTGTAAGAAGAAAAGGAGCCCAAGATGGCCAGGAGTTTTTAAAAAAGGAAATTCTAAAGACACAATTTCAAACAATTCGAACAAGAAAAAAAAGGAGAAAGGCAACAGAAGAAGCCAATGTGGCTTCACAAAAAGCTTAGAGATGACCTGGAAACTAAAAAGGACACATATAGGAAGTGGAAGGAAGACCAAGCTACAAAGGAAGAGTACAGGCAGGTAGCACAGAACTGCAGGGATGGCGTCAGGAAGGCTAAAGCTGAAAACGAGCTGAGGTTAGTGAGGGATGCTAAAAGCAACAAAAAGGCTTTCTTCAGATAAGAGGAAAGAAATGGTGGTTCAGCAGTTAAATAAGGATGGCAAAATGATAACAGATGACAAAGAAAAGTCGGAAGTGCTCAGTTCATACTTTGGCTCAGTCTTCTCCCAAAAGAGGGTGTATGAGCCCCCTGGCAAAGGCAAAGTACAGGCTGAAGGGGCAGGATTGCAGCTTGAGATCGATAGGCATATGGTCAAGGAACACCTAATTACTTTGAATGAGTTCAACTCTCCAGGGCCAGATGAACTGCATCCTAGAGTCATAAAGGAACTGGCAGAAGAACTCTCAGAACCACTGTCTATTATCTTTGAGAAATCATGGAGGACAGGTGAAGTGCCAGATGATCGGAGGAGGGCTAATGTTGTCCCTATCTTCAAAAAGGGCAAAAAGGAGGAACCTGGGAACTACAGACCAGTCAGTCTGACGTCAATCCCTGGAAACATTCTCGAGCAGATTATAAAGCGATCCATCTATATGCACCTTGAAAACAATGCCGTGATTACTCAAAGCCAACGTGGATTTCTCAAGAACAAATCCTGCCAGATGAATCTGATCTCATTTTTGAATCAGGTAACCTCCCTTGTGGACTGTGGGAATGCTGTGGACATAATATACCTTGACTTCAGCAAATCTTTTGACATAGTGCCCCATGATCTCCTGATGAGCAAACTAGCTCAAAGTGGGCTAGATGAAACAACGATCAGATGGATCCACAGTTGGCTACAGAATCGGACTCAAAGAGTGCTTCTCAATGGGATCTTCTCAAACTGGGGAGTGGTAACAACCGGGGTACCGCAAGGCCCAGTGCTCTTCAACATTTGTATTAATACAACGTTTTAATGTGGAATTCCATTGTTTTAAACTGTTGTATTATTGTACATTGCTCAGAGTGGCTGGGTGACCAGACAGATGGGTGAATAAGAAATTTAATGAATGAATGAATTACTTGGAGGACAAGGTGCAGGGAATGCTGATCAAATTTGCAGATGACACAAAAGTGTGCGGTATAACTAATACCCTGGAAGACAAAAACCGGATTCAAAGTGATCTCGATAGGCTAGAGTGCTAGGCAGAAAACAGAACGAAATTTAACAAGCATAAATGCCATGTTCTGCCCCTAGGAAAAAGAAACCAAATGCCCAGTTACAAGGTAGGCGAAACTTGGCTCAACAATACTACAAGCGAGAAGGATCTTGGATTTGTTGTCGATCACAAGCTGAATATGAGCCAACAACGTGATGTGGCTGCAAAAAAGGCAAATGCTATTCTGGGCTGCATTAATAGAAGTAGAGCTTCCAAATCACATGAAATACTAGTTCCCCTCTACTGAACCTCATCTTGAGTACTGTGTCCAGTTCTGGGTGCCACACTTTAAGAAAGATGCAGACAAACTGGAGAGGATTCAGAGGAGGGCAACGAAGATGATCAGGGGACAAAAAACAAAGCCCTGTGAGGAGAGACTGAAAGAACTACGCATGTTTATCCTTGAGAAGACTGAGGAGAGAAATGATAGCGCTTTTCAAATACTTGAAAGGTTTTCACAGAGAGTAAGGCCAGGATCTCTTCTCAATCATCCCACAGTGCAGGACACGGAATAATGGGCTACAGGAAACCTGATTCTGGCTGAACATCAGGAAAAACTTCCTGACAGAGCAATATGACAATGGAGCCAATGACCTAGGGAGGTAGTGGGTTCTCCCACACTGGAGGCATTCAAGATGAAGCTGGACAGCCATCTGTCGGGGATGCTTTGACTTAGATTCCTGCATTGAGCAGGGGGTTGGACTCGATGGTCTTATAGACCCCTTCCAACCCTAATGTTCTATGATTCCTGTAACGTGTGTGTGTGTGGGGGGGGAGGTACATTTCCGTGACCTCAGTCTTTCTGTTCATTCCCGTTTGCTGAAGAGATCATTTGCAAAAGATCATTTGCAGGAGATATAAAGTGAGCAATGGATTTTAAAATGAGCATCTGAATGACACTGAGAAGGCGGGGTGGGGATTCCACTGTTTCAGCTTTCATCAGCTCTGCTTTACTTTTTGTGCTTGTGCTTGGCTTTCTGTACTCATAATCGTTGTGGTGGGGGGGGATGCTTTTTCTCCACTTGCTTTCTGTATTTATAAAGGAGGAAGCTGTTGGATTTTTAAAATGCTCCACTTCACAGATTCATGTGCTTTGTGATTGGTATGGTTTTGTTAGCAGGCTATTTGGCTATAGGGCAGGCCCTGCACCCTCTCTGATATTGACAGCCATATGCATGTTGCTTTTACTAAGGTTTAGCTGGAAAAGTTAGCAAAGTAGATTGTTCAGCAGCTTTGGATCACATATGGAAGGTGAGTTCTGACATTAGGAGGTCTGAGGGAGGCTTGGAAGGTGGCAACAAGGGAGAGGGCCTTCTTGGTGACAGCCTCCCAATTACAGAATTAACTCCCCAGAGGGGCCCACCGGGCACCAACATTATCTTTCTGGTGCCTGGTTAAGACCTTCCTCTACTTCCAGGCATTTGGCAGTATATGGTAAGTTTTTAATCTGGTCATGGGATATTGTTTGGATATGTGTGTCTGCTCTGTTGATATGTTTGTAGCTAAACTGTTTTCATATCATGCACGGTACTGTATTTTTAAGGTTTTTAATCTTTGTAAACCGCCCAGAGACCTTGGGCTATTGGGCCTTATAGAAATGTAATAAATGAAATGAAATGACCGTATCAGTTCAGTAGCCTCAAGCCAGGCAGAGAGGAGAAATTAATCAAATATGCAAATAAAACAGTTCTGAAATAATTTATCTCTCCTGATTAGAAGGAAGCAACCTCAAGGTGTAAGGAAGGGAAATTGTATGTAAAGGTTTGTTGTAAAGGTTTTACAATTTTGCTAAGCTGATAAGCCACTCCGCTGGATGAGCATCCATTTACCAATGGTATCTTATTTTGTGTTTCACTGATAGCTCTGGTAGTTAAACCTTTATTAAAACCCTTTTTTTTCATTCAGGAACTGCAATGTTCAATACTTAAGAGTTTTCCTGCAACCTGAGTGTTTTGGTCATGACAGACATGTTGCCAACGTATTTGTTTACATTGTATAAAAACCCAGAATTTTGTGCAGTTGGTGTGCCAGTTTTGGGGTTAGTTCTGACTGGGGCTGTTGGACGTATATCATCTAACTCGTCACTACTGGAATTTTTGGACTCTTGGCCAAACCAGGTCCCAGGAAAAGCTCCAAACAGTCTCTCCCAGAGACAACCCATGGAGTCCCATCACCCTTGGGCAAGCCCAGATAGAACAGTCTAAAGGGTGCTGGACACTAATTGACTCAATAGTACTCAGAAATGAATAAGGACATAAGCCTTTGTTAAGTGCAAAAAGTGCTGAATGAGTAATGCAAACTTACCCTAAGCCCCTTTACTTACTGTGACTGTTCACCAGGAACAACCTGACTGCACCGGCCCATAGGAGAAGTATTTATTTATTTATAAAATATTTCTTAGGAGCCTTTCAGGCCACAAGCTGTCCCAAGGCAGCGTCCAACAATAAAACACACAGTAAAAACCAATGTAGTATTAAAAACAGTAAAAACACAATAAAAACAGCAACAACAGCAAACATTCTAAGAAACAACAAACATCAGCATAAAATAAAACAAAACAAAACAAAACAAAACATAGAACAGACAACTGCAGCTACACCCCAGTCCACTGAAATATAATCAGAGGAAAGCCAGAAGAAAGTAGCATGCTTTCAGGGCCTTCTGGCAGACCTCCTCTCCTCTGCACTCCTTTCTATTTCGCTCCAGAGTGAAACATACTCTGATTTACCTAAACCCCACCTCTTTGATCTCTCACACTGACAAACCTGTCCTACAGCAGATGGAACAGCCAGCACATGTCCATGGCTTAGTTTAAGTTCTAGAGCCAGCCTCTGAGAGAACAATGCTAATGTCCCCACAATAATTTATCTTTGCAAGCTTTTCATTGATTTGTATGTTTATATTTGAATTACAGTTGCTCTACCAAGTTACTCTCACCAAAATGATTGTACATTTTAAATTCTTGCCTTTGTTTAATAAACCCTTGTTTGAAGAAGCCTGCGTGAATGTGGATTATTTGGGCTCCCCCTTTGCCAAAGACACACTATTGCCAAAGTAAAAAAAGCCCTTTAAATGAGTGCATATCTTAAGAATATGCACAAGTTTGCACACATGTCTAGAAGAGACATAACATATGTCTTAATTGGTGCACATCATAATAAGTTTTAAAGTGTGGTATAACCGATCCTCCTTCTTGCATAGATCTATAACTGAACACCTTTGCTGTTCATGGCCTTTTAGTCTTATAATTTTTTCTATGCTGTTTTGCCATGTTTTAAACCTTTCAAATGGAATTTCTTGTGGAAGATCATTAAAAAGATAAGTAAATTTCGGTAATACCATCATTTTTATACTCGTAATCCAATCAGAAAGTGTTAAATTTATCTTTTCCCATCTGGCTGCATCATTCTTTATTTCCTTCCATAGCTTTCCATAATTTAGCTTCAGCACATTTTTCTGTCTTTTAGGGACTTGAACTCCTAAATATCTAAATGTTTGTTACTAAAGGAATACCTGTCATTTTTGAAATTTCTGTGTGTTCCCGTGGTCCTCTATTCAGACACATCAAATCAGATTTCTTTGTATTTACCTTTAGTCCTGCCACCTGTTGAAATTCTCTTATCAGTTCTTTTATTCCCTCTTCTGAATTCCCTAAAGTAAATAAAATGCTCCAGTTCTAGCTGGCTGGTGGGAGTTGTAGTCCAACACATCTGGAGGGCACCAGGCTGGGGAAGGCTTATCTAGAGAGTGTAGGGAATGGCTGACAGAGTCAGAATAGTTGTTCTGAGTTGGAACTTATTTGTTAATTCTTGGAATGTGAATTTTAACTAAGATAGGGAAGGATACTCTATAGTTCTAAGTAACGAAACACGATTAACAGGATAGGTAAGTAAAATTGAGCGGTAATCTTGTCATATTATATATACAATTCAATGATTTAAAAAAAACCCTGCTGGTGTAAGCCAGAGTTAAGGCTACCTCCTGTTGGCTCAAGCTCCACAAAGCCAGGAAATGGGAAGCTAAAGCTGAGGAGCCATGCCCCATGATCAGTAATGGTTGCGCAATGTCACAAATTGTGCTTGCTAACAATTTAACTTCTATGCACCCACCCCAGGCTCAAACAAAGATGGGGAGGATTGAGTGTCTGGGACAAGCAAAGATGCCTCATGTTGTCCTGGCCCTGTATTGCCTTATGAAGCCTTACTATACTGCTAGAGGAATCCTCCTACGAGTTGACTCATGTCTGTTTGTTTCTTGTAAGCGAACACAAGTTGTGACATTGCACAACATCATCACTGATCATGGGGCAAGTCTGTTAAGGCTGAACTTCCAGTGTCCTGGCTTTGTGGAGCTTGAGCCAACATGAGATAACCAGAACTCTGGTCTTAAACCAGCACGTTTTTTGATCATTGAATTTCCCTGGTTTTTAAAAATAAAATGTATTACAGTGTTCTGAAAAAAGCAAAAACACAAACTAAAAAACAAAGAAGGAGAAGGGAAAGGTGAAAAACAAGAAAGTGAAAGAAAAATGAATAGGAAAAGAAAAGAAAACTAAATAAATATGGTACAGTGTACATCTCTGAATATAGAGGAGAAGGGGGTTGGGTAAAACAAACTCAGATGTATAAATTGATAGCTGAAATAAAGCCTGAGATACTATTTTTGCAAGAACTCCACAAACCCAAGACAAAGAGTGGGATATTGGGCAGCAGACAATGGGGACACATTCTTAGCTCCAGGATCTAGATGAGTAAGGGGGGTAGGCATATTAATAAGATACATTTTCAGTTAAAAGGAATGATGAAAGATAAAAAGGGGAGATATATATATATATATATATATATATATATAAATAATTTGTAGCAGGGATATATAATAACAAAGAGTTAATAACACTGGCACCAATATATAGCCCTAACACGAATCAATTACATTTTCTACAGAAGATCTTAGCTGAAGTTAACAGATTCTCAAAATCAGAAAAAGTCATTGCAGGAGATTTAAAATGGAATCTGTAGGGGGCAACACCTAGGGGCAATATGAAACGAAGAACAATGTTAAAGCAGGACAAAAGAGTATCCTGGTATATGGAGATTTTGAAAAAATATGATATTTACGATGGTTGGATCGAAATAAACCCTAATTACTATAGTCATACATATTTTTCAGAAGTATATAAAAGTTTCAGTAGGTTGGATACAATTTTAACAATAGAAACCTTTTTACGAAGGCTTAAAAAAATGGAAATTGGACAAATAAAAGTAACAGAACATGCCCCAGTTAAAATGTATATAGAGATGGACCAACAAATTAGAAGGGATTATATATGGAGATTGAATCCCATATTATTAACTAAGGAAGATATTAAAGCTAGGATAAAAAAGGAATATAGAAAGATACTTTGAAGAAAATAAAACAGGGGAAACAGAAACAATTAGATGGGAAGTGGGCCAGGAAACAGTAAGAGGGGTATGTATAAAAGAGCTAAGTTTAATAAATTTAAGAAAAAGAAGGAGAAGGAGGAGACACTGGATCAAGAAATTAACAGATTAATGGAGCAGTACAAGTACACTGGTCAGACTAGAATCAGAAAAGAAATGGAAAAACTGGGGAAAGAGGCATTAGAAATAAATAAAACAATGATAGACATGTTATATGTCAAGCAAAGGTATTATGACTTTACAGGAAATAGCTCAAAATTGTTGGTAAATAGAGTCCAGAAAAGAGAACTAGGAACAGAATTTCAACTTTGAATACAAAAGGAGAAATTAAAACATATGATCAAGATCCCAGTTGTAATAATGACACTTCATCTCTATAAGGCATTCGATATGGTTAATCCAAAATTTATATTAAGTCCGCTAAATAAGTATAATTTGGGGAATAAGTTTAAAGATATAATAGAGGCAATATACATACAAACAACAGCAAAAATAAGGTACAATGGATTAGAGGCAGAAGAAATAAGGCTTAATTCAGGAACAAGGCAGGGATGCCCCCTTTTACCACTTTTGTTTACAATGGTAATTGAGTTTCTGGCTGACAGAATCAGGGGAAATAAAGACATTAAAGCAATACTCATAGGCAGGAGAGAATTTAAACTAAACCCATATGCAGATGACATTTTATTTACATTAGGGAATTCAGAAGAGGGAATAAAAGAATTGATAAGATAATTAACAACATTTCAACAGGTGGCAGGACTAAAAGTAAATACAAAGAAATCTGATTTGATGTGTCTGAATAGAGGACCACGGGAACACACAGAAATTTCAAAAATGACAGATATTCCTTTAGTAATAAAAACATTTAGTTATTTAGGAATTGTCACCAATTAAGACATATGTTAGCAATAATGAAGGAAGGGGCAAGGGTAAATTGGATAGAAATAGAAAGGGAATTGATGGGATTAAAGGAAGAGGGATTGCAAAATATGTTCTACATTAAAAAGTACATAAAACAACAAATAAGAAATAATGGAATAAAAGCATTATTAAAAGTATGGAACTTTAGGAAAGAGAATCTAATGCCAGCGGTTTCTCAATTAATACCGATTTGGGCGCACCCACAGTTTGATATATAACGGAAAGCGGTGGGGAAAAATAAATTGAAAGAAATAAGACTGAGCCAAATGAGAAGTTTTTATGAACAGCAGAATCCTATAACACAAGAAATATGGAACAATCATGTATGGGAATGTCATGGTTAGCATGGATGCAAATCAGTAAATTTATAAGAATTAGAAGGATAAGAAGGCAAAGTACAAGAGATTTAAAAGAATGGGAAAATGTGTAGATAATTATCAGTTAGGAGAAAAAGGTATAATAACCCAAATATATAAAATGTTGATAAAGCAGGAGATGGGGGGAATGTAACAATAAAGCAGATATGGGAAAGAGATATTGATGAGAAGATAGAGGAAGAAGACTGGAAGCAAACTTTAGATGGATTTCCCTTTCAAGCAATATCCACCAAAATAGAAGAAGGTGGATTAAAGTTGGTTGAGAAGTGGTATTTGACACCAGTGGAGTTAGCAAAAATGAATAAGAATCTATCACCTTTGTGTTGGAGAGAATGTGAAATTAACAGTACTCAAATACATACATGATGGGAATGTAGGAGGGTTAGAAAATTCTGGGACAAGATATTTCAAGAAATAGAAAGAATTGCTGATCAAAAGATTTGTAAAACACCAGAATTAGTTTTACTGAATATTTGTAAAAGAAAACAGAGGTTAGAAAAAAAAATTAATTGGTTTTTTGTTGGCAGCCGTGAGGCAATTAATTGCAAGTAACTGGAAGACAGCCCAGATGCTAACAATATCTATGTGGAAAAAGAAAATCTGGGACATAACAATAAATTAAAAGTTGATAAAGAAACTAAGAATCTACAGAGGAATAAAGAAAAGAGACACTTTCAAGAAGGATTAGCAAAAATAGACTGTATGACAAGAGTCAAATGGAACAACCTTGGTGGAAGCCTACAGAAATCTATGGGACTCATGAAAAGAAGAAGGCAATAAAGAAATGAAACAGGATGAATATATTAACCTGGAACAGAAATAGAAAATAAAGGGAGAAGAAGAATCCTGAAACTGTTTGAGCTGGGGGAGGGATTGGGGAGGGATTTTGAATTAATATTAATGTGGTGATTTTTTTGGAATTTCTTTTGAAAAAAAATTAAAAATATTTTTTTAAGAAACTAAAAAGCAAAACACTAACAAGTCATTAACCAAGTAGATGTGTACAAACAGATATGTCCGTGTATGTTCGTAAAGGCTTACTTCTGAGTAAGCCTGCACAGGATTCCAACATACCCTTTCTGTTTCCCTCCCTATCTCCTCTTCATCAATGATCTATCAATCAGTGAGAGTGATTCCATCAGCCTTCAAGATTACCTCACTTTGATCCGCTACCCCTCCCCCACTGCAGAATGACAGGAACACTGGGATTCCTCTCGAAACACTGGAGTATTGGCAGCATTCTAGCTTCAGAGTGAAACTGAGCATGACCAACATAACCTTCCTAGAAGCTGTTGCCATAGGCTTTCATGGGGCAGAAAAATCTTAGTAAGTTTTGAACCACTACTCAGAACTTCACTAAACCAAAGAAAGGCACATCTCCTCAACAAGGCTCAAAAAAGTATATTAGTAGTTTTCACCAAAATTTGAAAGAAATATACGATATGCTGAGCTGCACTTGGAGTAAAAAGTACAAATATGTAAATTCTCAGCACTTTTTAACTTGCT
Organism: Heloderma suspectum; assembly: GCF_057233095.1. Taxonomy (NCBI): domain Eukaryota; kingdom Metazoa; phylum Chordata; class Lepidosauria; order Squamata; family Helodermatidae; genus Heloderma; species Heloderma suspectum. The sequence continues at coordinate 123,795,354 of NC_139462.1, read as the reverse complement.
GTACCTGTGGCAATTTTTACTGGATCACTTTGACATTTTGCACAACTACAGACCTCATTGGGTAGATCATGGATGCCATGTTTCACATTATCAGCTAAACAGGTGTCATTTTTATGCAGAAGACGACTTTTGAGGCTTACAGTGGCAGAATTTCTTTTTTTGCTACTCATCTTAACTGAAGGGATACTCTTGTGGCCCTTTTATATATTTTATACACACTTGGTGGGATATTGTTATTTAATTTTTTTCCTCTGTTCAAATGTAATTACAGTATGTTAATTATGAGTGTGACAGCAATGCATGGGTGGAAATTTGGCTAGGCTCGCTACTCCACCTGAAAATAATTGCAGCACTCCCAAAGGAGCTGGTTGTCATGTGCAACTAATGAGCCCAAGCCACCAAGGCAAAGTATAAACTGACCAAAGACAGAAGGAAGGAGCTGGTGGATGGAGGATAAGACAAGGAGCTCTGTGTATGAAGCCATGCAACAGACAGGCAGGTTTTGTTTTGGAAAGACTGTAGGAGGTGATGGGACTTCTGCTCTGTTTCATGTCTCAGAAGAACACTCAAGGACTCAGGAGGAAAAGGGGGTGCTTTGGGGGGTTTTATTTTTGTTCTTCCTTGTGGGCTTTTCCTACTGATTTTCCTACACCCTATGAAAGCCCCTTGCACTCCCTGGGTGTGATTACTCACCAATGTCATTGATCAGCATAACTTTGGTGTTGGCAGGAATGTGCTGCTTGAATCCCAGCTTCTGGTCATCTGCTGTTGGGACGTCGTGGTGGCCTAAGGCATCCAGGTGCTTTGAGGATGGAGTAAGGTCAAAGAGATGAAACCAGCCTTCAGCACTCACTGCAACAACCAAGTTCTGACAGAGACGTTTCTGGATCAATAAGAGGTAGTAAGATAGGGAGGACAGCAATAACATGAAAGCAATGGACACCACCCTGGAAAGACTGTGGGATCAACAGTAGAAAGCCCCATGCACTGTGAAAGTCTTGGGCATACACAACGGGAGGGACAGCAAACTGAACAGGATCTAGCGTTCTGGACACGCTACCCGTCAGTGTCAACTGTACTACTTTCTATTCAACTGTACATGTGCATGGTTCTTTATACTGTCTCAGTAACAAAGCATGTGTTTACTTCAGCTTGTGCTTTAAGTACTCTCATTTTTCAAGCGTATACCTTTATATTTATATTTTAATCCTGAAATACATCATTTTATAAACCACTCTGAAATTTATTGAAAAGAGGCACGTGCATTTTTAATGAATAACATTTACTAACAGGTCAAGATCTCCAGCAAAGGAGATCGTTACCTTGTCGTGGTGCTGGAGCTTGCGCACCTTAATGACGTCATGAGCTAAACTGTGAAGGGACACCCAAGACGGGAAGGTCATGGCAGAGAGGACAGACTAAATACGATCCCTGGGGAAGGAAACGGCAACCCACCCCAGTATTCTTGCCATGAAAACTAAACGGATCAGTACAACCAGAGATAAGTTGGTATACCGTCGGAAGATGGTCAAAATGCTACTGGGGAGGAACAGAGGATAAGTTCAACTAGCCCCAGATGTGATGACGCAGCTAGCTCAAAGCCGAAAGGACGGCTAGCAGCCGATGGTGCTGGTGGTGAATGACGAATCTGATGTTCTAAATATCAACACACCATAGGAACCTGGAATGTATGAGCCAGGGCAAATTGGATGTGGTTATTGGGGAGATGTCAAGATTAAATATAGACATTTTGGGTGTCAATGAACTGAAATGGACTGGAATGGGCCACTTCACATCAAATGACCACCAGATCTACTACTGTGGACAAAAGGACCACAGAAGAAATCGAGTAGCCTTCATAATTAATAATAAAGTGGCTAAAGCAGTGCTTGGATACAATCCAAAAAATAACAGAATGATCTCAATTCGAATGCAGGGTAAGCCATTTAACATCACAGTGATCCAAATATACGCCCCAACCACACATGCTGAAGAAGCAGAAGTAGATCAGTTCTATGAGGATCTGCAGCACCTACTGGATAGTACGCCAAAAAAATATGTTATTTTCATTACAGGAGACTAGAATGCTACGATGGGTAGTGAAATGACACCTGGAATTACAGGCAAGCATGGTCTGGGAGAACAAAATGAAGCAGGACATAGGCTGATAGAATTTTGCCAAGACAACTCATTGTGCATAACAAGCACTCTCATCCAACAACCTAAGAGACGACTTTATACATGGACTTCACCAGACGGTCGACACCGAAATCAGATTGACTACATCCTTTGTAGCCAAAGGTGGCGGACATCTATGCAGTTGGTAAAAACAAGACCTGGAGCTGATTGTAGTTCAGATCACAAACTTCTTATTGCACAATTTAGAATCAGACTAAAGAGAATAGGGAAGACCCACAGATCAGTTAGATATGAGCTCACTAATATTCCTCATGAATATGCAGTGGAGGTGAAGAATAGATTTAAGGGACTAGATTTAGTAGACAGGGTCCCGGAAGAACTATGGACAGAAGTTTGCAACATTGTTCAGGAGGCAGCAACAAAAAACGTCCCAAAGAAAAAGAAAACCAAGAAGGCAAGATGGCTATCTGCTGAGACACTGGAAGTAGCCCAAGAAAGAAGGAAAACAAAAGGCAACAGTGATAGGGGGAGATATGCCCAATTAAATGCAAAATTCCAGAAGTTAGCCAGAAGAGATAAGGAATTATTTTTAAACAAGCAATGCGCAGAAGTGGAAGAAGATAATAGAAGAGGAAGGACAAGAGACCTCTTCCAGAAAATTAGAAACATCGGAGATAAATTCCAGGCAAAAATGGGTATGATCAAAAACAAAGATGGCAAGGACCTAACAGAAGCAGAAGAAATCAAGAAAAGGTGGCAAGAATATACGGAAGATCTGTATAGGAAGGATAACAACATCGGGGATAGATTTGACGGTGTGGTCAGTGAGCTAGAGCCAGACATCCTGAAGAGTGAGGTTGAATGGGCCTTAAGAAGCATTGCTAAGAACAAGGCAGCAGGAGATGATGGTATCCCAGGTGAACTGTTTAAAATCTTGCAAGATGATGCTGTCAAGGTGATGCATGCCATATGCCAGCAAATTTGGAAAACACAAGAATGGCCATCAGATTGGAAAAAATCAACTTGTATCCCCATACCAAAAAAACGAAGCACCAAAGAATGTTCAAACTATCGAACAGTGGTACTTATTTCACATGCCAGTAAGGTAACACTCAAGATCTTGCAAGGCAGACTCCAGCAATTCATGGAACGAGAATTGCCAGATGTACAAGCTGGGTTTAGAAAAGGCAGAGGAACTAGAGACCAAATTGCCAATATCTGCTGGATAATGGAGAAAGCTCCTGAACTTCTGAATGGAGTTTCAGAAAAACAACTATTTCTGTTTTATTGACTATTCTAAAGCTTTTGACTGTGTAGATCATAACGAATTGTGGCAAGTTCTTGGTGGTATGGGGATACCAAGTCATCTTGTCTGCCTCCTGAGGAATCTGTATTCTGTATTGATACCAAGAAGCAACGGTAAGAACAGACCACGGAACAACGGACTGGTTTAAAATTGGGAAAGGAGTACGGCAGGGTTGTATACTCTCACCCTATCTATTCAACCTGTACGCAGAACACATCATGCGACGTGCTGGGCTTGATGAAGCCAAGGCTGGAGTTAAAATCGCTGGAAGAAACATTAACAAGCTCAGATATGCAGATGATACCACTTTGATAGCTGAAAGCGAGGAGGAACTGAGGAACCTTACCATGAAGGTGAAAGAAGAAAGTGCAAAAGCTGGGTTGCAGTTAAACCTCAAAAAAACCAAGATTATGGCAACCAGCTTGATTGATAACTGGCAAATAGAGGGAGAAAACATGGAGGCAGTGACAGACTTTGTCTTTCTAGGTGCAAAGATTACTGCAGTCGCTGACTGCAGCCAGGAAATCAGAAGACGTTTACTTCTTGGGAGGACAGCAATGACAAATCTTGATAAAATAGTGAAGAGCAGAGACATCACACTGACAACAAAGGTCCACATAGTTAAAGCGATGGTATTCCCCGGAGTAACCTATGGCTGTGAGAGCTGGACCATAAGGAAGGCTGAGCGAAGGAAGATAGATGCTTTTGAACTGTGGTGCTGGAGGAAAATTCTGAGAGTGCCTTGGACTGCAAGAAGATCAAACCAGTCCATACTCCAGGAAATAAAGCCAGACTGCTCACTCGAGGGAATGATATTAAAGGCAAAACTGAAGTACTTTGGCCACATCATGAGAAGACAGGATACCCTGGAGAAGATGCTGATGCTAGGGAAAGTGGAAGGCAAAAGGAAGAGAGGCCGACCAAGGGCAAGATGGATGGATGATATTCTGGAGGTGACGGACTCAACCTTGGGGGAGCTGGGGGTGGCGACAGCCGACAGGAAGCTCTGGCGTGGGCTGGTCCATGAAGTCACGAAGAGTCGGAAGCGACTGACCGAATAAACAAGAAAACAACAGGCCAAGATACACATGCAGACAAAATCACATGAAGCAGCCTTGCTGGGACAGTATCACTTCAAATGCAATCTTCTCCTTTCTTGTTTTCCACTGTTTCATCTTGATTCTCTCATCTCTATCCAGCACTCTGCTGCTGAAGTTATTCACCTCTCATCACTTAACCCCTCGTTAAACCTTGACAGTGGCTTCCTTTCCACTCCCAGATCCTGCACAAGCATCTTTTATTTTAGAAACCCTCCATGGTCTTGCCTCTTCTATACAGACAGATCCATTCCTGGGTCCTTAACTCATCCAGACCCACCGCTCTCAGCTGTCTGAAGATCTCTTGCTCCCCCAAACAACTTTTCCCTATGCCTTGCGCTACCCCCTAGAATGCCCCTGTGATGCCACCTCTTTTACTTCATTCAAATTCCTCCTCAAAACTTACTTTTTCCATGAAACCTTTGGCACAATCTCCTAGTCCCCATTCCCCAGTGTAATTAAACCAAAGTACATGTAACTGGAATACTCTTCCTCTGTCTACCCCTGCCTCAATTCCCCCCCTTCCTCTACTGTTGCCCTTATGTCTGTTTTCTATATTGCAATCCCATCAGTCTCCTCATTCTATGTAAATCTACATGTATAGTACTAAATGAATGAATAACCCTTCAGCTTCATCCTAAGCATGGTTACTTTGATGTGATCCCCAATGACTTCAATGAAACTTACTTCAGTGTTTGACCAGCCTCTCTCAACCTTGGGTCCCAAGATGTTGTTGGACTGGTCATGCTGGCTGGGGAGGATAATTCTAGCCCAACATCTGGGGACCCAAGGTTGGGAAAGGCTGGTTTATACCCAACAACTTCATGAAATGTATTATTTTTGTTCCCATTTGACAGAGGCTGACAGAGTGACTTGTTTTGACATTAAGAGCTGAACAATCCATTTACTGAGCCACCCATTATCCTGATTCTCCCCCAGAACTGGAGAAAAAGTTTGAGATTATTTCGCACTATCCTGGCACATGAATGCAAGTTGGGAAGAATATTTAAAAAACAAAACAGCATTTACCTTTCCTTTATTGCACACATCCCCAACACCGACACAGGTAAGCTGGAAGAGGAGAGTATTTATTTTATTAGTTCTAACACTTTCCAAACCAAAACCTAACCAAGCAACAAGCTGCAAGGAAAGGGTGGTAAAGCAGAAGATCAACTCTAATGCAGATAACTAAACAATGCTAGAGTTATAATTTGAAATAAACACAAAGAGAACCACATTACATGCAAGTACCAAAAAGGCCATTCTGGATGAATGGCCTATGAATAAGCCAAACCACAGTGAACCAGGATTGCTCTAACTAACTGGCTTTCCAATGTTCTACCCCCTGGTAACCTGTTACATATTGACCTGTTTGCCAAAGAACCCCTGAGGATTACAGAGGACACTTTACCCTAAAAAACGCCTCTCAGTTCATCCAAAGCAGGGGTGATTGAACCTCTTTCAGCCCATAAGCTCAATTCCATTTTGGTGCTCTTGGGGGCTGCATTCTAGTGGTGGGTGGGGCTGAAGGCATAAGATGTGGGGCAAAACACCAAAAATACCAATGTATTTTAGCTTAACTTGCTTTCTGCTAGTAACTAAGCCTTAAGAGAGGCTCTGCAACTTTTAAAATGGGAGGGGAGGGGACTGAACAAGAGCTGGGAAGTCATCAAATGATCAGCAGTTGGAAGAAGGGGCATTGTCTTCTGGGGAACACAAGAGGGCCAGACTGGGATCCCAAGAGGTCTAGATTTGGCCCCCAGGTATGGGGTTTGACATCCCTGATCCAAAGCAATAGCTATGATTGTAGGATTACACTGCTGTCCTGCATGATCTTAGACTGGAACTCCAAACACACATAACGTTTCCAGATTTATGTTCTACTCTCTGTACACTCTTAGATGTTTGATACAGAGTAGAAGCCCAACAGGAAAGGAAAAGGAAAGGCAACTGCAAAGGGGATGACAACAATAAAATCTGTGCACTCAGCAGAGGAGCATCATTCTGCTGTGGAGCCTTAAAGAGCACCAAAACTCATGACTAGCTGGTGTACTGCAAGCATACCACATTTTCCTCTGGCAAGTATGATTAGCCTGGCCTTCACCTCATCTGTGGGACAAAACACAAAGGGGCTGTTGGGACTGCAGTATAGTCATTAATATCTTTTAATTATTAAATGAAAATCTGTAGGACAGATCACTCCAGTATCAATATAAACACTACTGGTGTAAGAGACCTACAACACAGCACTGGGCCAGTTGGTTACCAAATTTATAATAATAATAAATAATAAATAAAAGTATTACTGTAATTATTATCAGAAGGGGGCATTTGCTCCCTGATCCTGCTGACCCCACAGTGTGGACAAGTTTCCCTGGAAGGCAATGGCACTTTTGAAGAAGCCAAGCCACTCAGTTCCACTTTGTGTCAGCCAGCCACCATCTTAGATTACCTCAAATGTGGTGCACGACCTCAGATGGCTTGCTGGAGCAGAGCCAGTTCTGCTCCTGTTTGGAAGTGCCACCAGCTGCTGTGACAACCAGACATTCACCTCACTGGCCCTCACCTACTTCTGAATGGGAGCTGAGTCACGCTTGGATCTGCTCCAATTCAAAAGTGCTTCTTTTTCCCAGCTAGGAAATCATGGTTGTTTCCCTAGCATGGTCAGGGCCTGCCTGGTTGGTAAGTGATACATCAACAGGCAAAGGCAGAAGTTTGGCAGTGGCCATAGACTAAAGGGGTAGATGTTTGGTGACAGGGGATTCACCGGAAGTTCCACGAGCTGACCAAAGTCTGGAGGCAGCCCTGAGAGGAGTTTCAGGTAATTCCAGTCACTTTAGCCTAGTGTTTATCCTGGTAGAGGATCACAGAATCATAGAATAGTAGGGTTGGAAGGGGCCTAGAAGACCATCGAGTCCAACCCCCTGCTCGATGCACGAATCCAAGTCAGAGCATCCCTGACAGATGGCTGTCCAGCCTCATCTTGAAGGCCTCCAGTGTGGGAGAGCCCATCACCTCCCTAGGGAATTCTGCCCATCGCTCCGGTCTATCAAGATCACTTTGAATTTTGTTTCTGTCTTCCAGGGTATTAGCTCTCCTGCCCAATTTTGTGTCATCTGCAAATCTGATCAGCATTCCCTGCACCTCCTCCTCCAAGTCATTAATACAAAAGTTGAAGAGCACTGGGCCCAGGACTGAGCCCTGCGGTACCCCACTCGTTACCTCTCCCCAGTTTGAGAAGGTCCCATTGATAAGCACTCTTTGAGTCCAATTCTGTAGCCAACTGTGGATCCACCGGATCATTGTTTCATCTAGTCCACTTTGAGCTAGTTTGCTCATCAGGAGATCATGGGGCTCTTTGTCGAAAGCTTTGCTGAAGTCGAGGTATATTATGTCTACAGCATTCCCACAATCCATAAGGGAGGTTACTTGATCAAAAAATGAGATCAGATTCGTCTGGCAGGATTTGTTCTTGACAAATCCATGTTGGCTTCGAGTAATCACTGCATTGTTTTCAAGGTGCTTATAGATGGATTGCTTTATAATCTGCTCCAGAATTTTCCCAGGGATTGATGTCAGACTGACTGGTCTGTAGTTCCCAGGTTCCTCCTTTTTGAAGATAGGGACAACATTAGCCCTCCTCAGGTCATCTGGCACTTCACCCATCCTCCATGATTTCTCAAAGAGAATAGAGGAAAGCATGATTAAAGCTATAAGAACCTGCTTTGCTGAGAAAGAAACAGAATGGTTTCTCCAAAGCGAAGCCTCATCAACCTTTGGTAATTCTACGGGAGTTCAACTAGCATGTAGATAGGGGTAATGTAGTAGACACCCGAAAAGTTTTTGATGAAGTCCTTCACTAAAGGCTCCTGAGTAAACTTAGCTGTCATGGGATAAGAAGATATGTCCTGTTACGGACTAGTAGCTAGTTAAAAAAAAAAAAAAGGACAGGAAGCTGGAATAAACAGGAGGTTTTCACAAAGGAAAGAAGGAAGTAGTGGGTTTTACCAGGGGTCTGGTGCTATTTATAGATGATCCACAGCCAAGGATGAGCAGTGAGGTGGACAAGTTTGCAAATGATCCTGAATTATTCAGGATGATGAAATCCCAAGCAGATTCCAAAGAACTCCAAAACAATCTCTCCTAAGTAGGAGAATGAGCAACAAAATGGCAATTGAATTCAGGATAAGTGTAAAGAGAAAGGGCAAAGCAGGGGTTCCCAATGCGGTGCCCATGGGTGCCACAGCACCCACAGGCACCTCCAATGATGTCCACAGAGCTCTTCGCTCCTTGCCCCCTTCAAAAAAATTGTAATAAAAATTTGAAAAATGTTAGGGTACCAGGTTCTCCTTCCTGTTCCTGAACCTGCACTGATCAGCTGTTCAGCGGGCAGGAAAAACAAAGCAAGGCCAAGGGGAAGTGGGGAGAGAAAGAGCAAGGCTAGAGACTAGGGAGAGAGAGAGAGGAAGAAGGATGGGATAGGGAAGGGAAGGGAAGGGAAGGGAAGGGAAGAAGAAAGAAAGAAAGAAAGAAAGAAAGAAAGAAAGAAAGAAAGAAAGAGCAAGGAAAGGGTTGTGGGGAGAGAAATAGTGAGGATAGAGGCTGGGAGTGGAGAGAGGGCGAGCACACAGGGGAAAGGTCTGCATGGATGGAAGATTGGGCAGGCCAGGAAGCAACTCTTTCCATTTCCCCCTCCCTCCCAGCCTCGAGCCTTGCTATTTCTCTCCCGCCACACACACCCCTCTTGACTAGCCAGGCCCCACAGCAGCCATTATGTGACTAGCAACATCCTCCACTGGTGCCCACAGCAGTTTCTAAAATTCCCAAATGTGTTCACAGGTCCAAAAAGGTTGGGGACTCCTGGGGCAAAGACTCCTAACTTCATACATATATTGATGAACTGGCTGTGACAAACCAGGAAAGAGATCTTGGGGTTATGATGGATTTCTTAATTAAAAAGTCAACTCAGTGTACAGGAAAGCAGGAAAGGGCAAGAAACTTATGTTAGAGATTGATAAAAAAGCCAGTTCACTGCCTTTTTTATGTCACTTTTATATAACATTTATTAAAAGTGATGTCTTTTTATAAAATGGTGCGGCTGCATTTGGAATACTGTGTATATTTCTGGTTGGCTCACCTCAAGATGGTTACAATAGTTCTTGAGAAGACACAGAAAAAAGTAACTGAAATAATCAAGGCTCTGAATTATCTCCCCTACAGGATAAGGTATTGCAGACTTTATGGAAAAATAGACTGACTTGGGAGGCAGGCATGATAGCAGTTTATAAAATTATGCACGGTTTACAGAAAGTGGAGAGACACTTTTCTCCTCTCAGAATTTGGGGTCACCTAGTGAAACTGATTGGCAATAGATTCAAGAGAGGCAAAAGAAAACCTTCCCACAGACATAATTACTGTATTGAATCTGTTGCCACAAATATGGTGATAGCCATTAGCTTATAAAAGGGGATTAGACATGATAGCTCAATAGAACCTTCAAGTTTGGAGGCAGTGTACCTTGGAATACCAACTGCTGGGAGTTAACAATGCAAGCAGGCTTTTTCCTTCAGCCCTGCTTATGAACTTCCCAGAAACATGTGACTGGCAACTTCAGAAACAGAAGGCTGCACTCGATACACCTTTGATCTGATCCAGCAAGGCCTACATATTGCCTCTACTTATAATCTCTGCACATTAACTACCAGATGCTGGAAAATCCAGAGGACTACAAATGTCAGCTTCTACTGACCATTCCTTGACATGAGCGCACAGTCCAAGGCTTGCTTTCATCATTCTTGTATATGAATAGCCTCCCACTGGTGTCTCCAACCACTAGCTCATTCAGCTGGAGAAGAAGAGGAAACTATATTAACAGGGAATTTTTTTAAAGTTCAAAAATGTTGTTTTCCCCAGAGTTTACTTACACATGCAAAATCTTAAAATTCCCCTTCCTACCCCACACCAAAACAAATCATTTCCCATTATTACAAGCTTCTAACTTTGTTGACTTGAATACGCCAAATGAGAAAAGAGAAATTGAAAGGAAATTATAGGGGGGGGGGGGCCTGAGCTGACCTCAAATGGTCTCTTTTAGAAAATGCTCCAGTCCAGTCTCCAGCTATTGGAGCATCTGCTTAGTGCCCATCCGTTGTCTGTTACTGTCCATTAGATCCCTGATTCCGCATCTTTAACAACAGCCACTCTCAAATGTAGCATGGGAGATTTACGTTGCTTTACATTTAGCAGTGGGCAGACTCCAATGGGGGGCTTACACCGCCGCCAATTACTTTCTGCCCCAGCAATTCCCTTCGGCAAGCAGTGGGTCCCGCCAATTCCACTTCCCTAGGGGAAGCCCTGAAATAAATGGAAATGCTTCTTTCTGGAAGGAGGCAGGTCAGCGGAGCTCCCTTATGCTGCTTGTGCAATGGAATTGACAGGAGAGAACTGCTCTGGCTGCCTCTCCAAGTTTTGGGGGCAAGGAGGGAGGGGATGAAGAGGTGACTGGGGAGGCCGGCTTACAAAGAATCCTCTGGCCTCCCTAGTTTTCTTAACTCCCGCTCCGCAGAGCCCCAGCTAGATGGGCGAAAACGCCCATCTAGCTAAGATGCAGAGCAGGAGGACCACCTCTGCCCCATCTCCTGCTCTGCATTGGATACCTGTAAGCCTCCAAGTTCAGAGGATTACAGCCATCGCCATGTGCCCTAAGGCTGTCAGTTAATTTTTCATTATTTATTCCTATGTGTGTATGCGCACACATACACGTACATGTAATTCTTATATCTTTTTAATAAAAGTTCATTTAACAAGAGCCTGTACCATTTCATTCAAGGGACCAGCAGCTACACACAAGCCAAGTGTTTCCTCTATAAGGTGAGTTTATTAGGACTCATCTTGTAGTTACATTGGCAATAGATACATTACAGCTGCAGTAATAAATTAAAATTCCTACAGTAGCAATCCAACAGAAAGATTTTTTCCCCGTCACTCTACCTCCATGCCAAGGAAAACCTTGTGCGTCAGGTTAGGTGTTAAGAGACAGGAGCGGGGCCAATAAAGAACTATTGGCAATACCATTTCTAACTCCCAGAAGCAGATATGGGCATAGTTATAAGTAGCTAATTTTAGGTAAGTATCTTGATAATAAAATTTCAGGACCAAGGTCATTGCTTGAGTCTCCCAGGGCCACTTCAGTACAGACGTAACGGGAAATCAACAGCGGCCAAGCAAGCCTGGAAGCGTAATTGACTTAGCCCCAAAAGGAAACATAAAGATAGCAGACCATGGGCCAGAAGGAGTAGTTGTTACCAACTGGAGCAAATAAACTAGGTAGCAATTTTTGATCACTTTTAGCCCTAGTAAAATTATTAGTCATGGTCACAGGTAATGGATAGCTTTCACAAGAAAAAGCACATGAATTATAAAAAGAGAGCCAAAAATACATACTATTTGGGGCTATAAGTTCAAATTGACTGGAAAAGATCCAGTAAAACTTATAGCCCCCCCCCCCCCAATGTATTATGTATTTTAAGCTATTTTTTTACATACTTAAGGGAGCACTCCTATGGCCATTAGACGCTGTCTAGAGGGCCACAGGATATGCTCATTTCCAGGAACTGGAAAACTGAAAAATGATTCCTGGAAAACTGATCTCCCCCCTCATCCGTGCTGCCTCGGAGGTAGCATGAAGAAGCCCCATTCTCCACGCTCAGAAGAGGAGCACAGAGCGACTGAAAAGGGGCATTCTGGGGGGTGCTCCAGGGCAGGGAGAGCGGAGCTGTGCGTACAACACATCCAATGTGTCGTAGACACAGCTTCTTCTCCTGGTCGCCCCCGCCCTCCCGTGGCTAGACAGCCAAAAACGGCTGTCTAGTGAAAAACAGCAGGGCAGCAGAAGTGCAGAGGGAACGATTCCCCCCCCCCCCCGTGCCTCTCCTGCCTTTCTTTGGATAGGCATTTGCCTCTGAGTTCAGGAGGCGGCCGCCTATTTTAATAGGATTGCACCCTAAGGTGTTTTTTCAGTGAAAGTTAACTCATTTCCAACAGCCATCATTACTAATAATTCTACTATGGTCATAGGCTATCAAAAAAAGGCTACATTTACTCACGCCAGACGATACTGATCACCCCTTTTTCAGACCTGTGGCCCCATGGAAAAAGGGGCTCTTCTTTCTAAGCCTGGTCTTATTTTAGGTTAAAAAATTAGTATATATTTTTTAAACATTTTAAAATATGGCTTGCCAATGTCAGTCCTCCTGTATTGCATGTTCACTTTGCTGTGACTGAAAGTGGCTCAAGACAGGTTTGCAATATAATCTACTGTTAATACTGCAAACTAGAGGTGGGGCTATGGCTGTTTCAGACTTATAGCCAACTGTCCCCCCTCCAAATCCTTCAACTTGCAGCAAAAGTAGATCTACTTCAATTGAACCTCACATTCAGTTGCACTCAGTCACCCACCCACCCCCTCTCTCTCTCTCTCTCTCTCACACACACACACACACACCTGAATCAGAAAGAATATGAGCTTTTGGCTTTACTATCTTTTGGTCCTGGATGGACAATAGGCTACTGTCCACTACAGCCACTCGGAGGCTGTAATCCTATCGAATTTATTCGGAATTATTTTTGATTAAATACGCATAGGATTACTTTGTAAAGCTCCAATCCTATACTTACTTACTTGGGGGGAAATCCAACTGAATTCACTTGGACTTACTTCTGAGGAAACATGCACAGGACTGCACTCTAAAGTCCTAGATTTCTCTATTGTTTTTATTGGCAGCTCCCACCTGTGCCCTGTAGGAGACCCAAAAGTAGCGTCAAAGGGAACCTTCAGATCTGTCACCATATTTAATATACGGAATATATTATAACTCTATGGTCCCAATCCTTTCCCCATCAAATTTAGGCGTGGCAACTTCCAGAGGCCATTTTTGTGTCGTCGTCCCCCCGCCCTCGCACGCCTCCACGCTCCCCGGCCCCGCTATCGCGGAATTTCCGCGGCAAACAGCTTCGTAGCGTTGGCAGAGCGCTACAGTGAGTAACTTCAGCTTCGTTTGCCAACAAGCTACATTTCCTTTTCGGCGTTCCGTAGGTACTACGGGCGCCATTATATATATATTGGGGGGCGGATGCACCGCGGCGGTTACAGACATACCGCGTCGTTGTCCGCATCTCCCAAGCAGATGGCGCGCGGAAAGACGCTGCCGCTAAATTCCAGCGCTACTCGCTGCACGTAACTCACAGACCGCATGCTCCTCCCGGAGAGATTCCGCCCTTTCTGGCCAGCCGCGGGGGCCGTGTAGCCGCGCTAGGTCTCTATGGCAGCGTGCTTCAATAAGGGTCCTCCATTGGGCCAAAACATGTGTGAACGTGCATAGAGATAAGAAAAAATGAAGAGTCACAATTACAATCTGGAGAGATAACTTCCAGGTATCTTTGGACACCATTTTTGTGTCTCCCGAGATGGAAGCGAGCGCTGTATTTTAGCGTCCCTGTGATTGGGTAGCAATCCCTCCCCAGGCCCGCCCACAAACGAGATTTAGGGTGCAATCCTGTGCTTGTTTAGACAGAAAAAGGCCCTACAACTCCCAGCATGACTGGCTGGGGAATGCTGGGAATTGTAGGACTTTCTTCTGTTTAAACATGTATAGGATTGCACCTTTAGAAACGGAATTCAGAGGGGGGGGGGGTTGCCTCAGCCTGTGTTTCATATGAAAAATGTGTTTTTCAGATTTAAAAATAAAATATACAATTATCCTGCCAATTCAAATGACAATATCATTATTGCCCCCATATTGCAGTTTGAGCTGATGTGTGGCTGAGAATTATCCCTGCAATATAGTCTATCGATATTGCAAGTTAGAGGTCTGGCTGAGACATTATTTTTGACATGGATTATATTGTATTTTGTTAAAAAACAACAACAACACCACAAAGCACTATTGGGCCATGAGACCCCTTCAAAGCCACAGTTGGGCAATACCTGTATTAGGATAAATTAAAATGCCTCAAAAGTGTGCAAGCTTTTGAGTTCTCAGAAATGCTTCATACAGCTAGGTACAAAAAGCAGGGAGGGGATAGGGGAAGAAACAGCGAAGTCTAAATATTTGGCCAGATGTTAGGTGTTATCTACCTGTTACGCCCCCAAGTGATTCATCTAGTCTGCAAATTTCCAGTTTGAGACTTGGTCTAAACTGCAGACCTTATGCCACATAATCTGTCCAGATTTTTGGATTTTTCTGTTTCTTCCCCCATCCCCTTTCTTGGTACCTCCTAGTCTGATGAAGAGTTCTGGAGAATTTGAAAGCCTGCATGCTTTTTTGGAATTTTGGTTGTTTCTAATGAAGGTACTGTCCAACTGTATATGTATAACTTTTGTGTTTTGTCCCCTGATAAAGGACCCTCAGCTCTTTGAGCGTGAGGAGCCCCAGTGACAAAGCAACTCTGCTCCAGTGACGAAGCCTCCGCAAACAAGTGAATTAAGCAACTGTGCACATTTAGCCACAGGGTGAGGAAGCCAGGGCAGCCCACTCTTTCCTCCCTATTCTGTAGTCACAGTAACTGTAAATAAATAACTATAGATAATTTCCCCACCTTTTGGTAGTAAACAACTAAGTTTTCCAGGAAAAACACACCCAAATAAAATACCATTTATGAAGGTAGAAAGCCTGCAGTGGGGAGGGGACTATCCAATGTATTGCACTGGGTGCTACATGTACAACTATCTGCCTGCTGGACGAAGTCATGGTTGTGTGCTCGATGTAATGAGCTCCTGGCTCTCAGGTGACAAGTTGAGGCCAAGGATGCTGACCTAGAGAAGCTGAGAGAGGCAGAGAGATTGGTGGATGGGACCTTCAGGCATCTAACAGCAGTGTCCCACTCCCAGGGCAACAGCTCTTCTGCTGTCATGGAGAATGGACAGCAGTCTCTAGAAAGGAGGGTGTCATTCTGAGGAAGAGGGAAATGATCCTTAGGAGGGACCCGTTCCTCGGAAGATGAACAAATATCCTCCCGCACTGAGGATGTGCCTCTGGGGGGAGGGGGGCTTGTGGTGGTGGGAGATCATAGAATCATGGAATAGTAGGGTTGGAAGGGGCCTATAAGACCATCGAGTCCAACCCCCCTTATCGAATGATAAAATTCGATCATTTGACACATAGACAGCTGGGTTTCTGATGGGCATGTAGACTGCATGGTGAATTACTTGCCTGGTGTGAAGACTGCAGATATCACATGCCATCTAGATAACCTAGTAGAGTCAAAGAATCATAGAACCATAGACTCATAGAATAGTAGGATTGGAAGGGGCCTATAAGACCATCAAGTCCAACCCTCTGCTCAGTACTGGTATCCAAGTCCTTGACAGGTGGCTGTCCAGCTTCATCTTGAATGCCTCCAGTGTGGGAGCGCCCACTACCTACCTAGGTAATTGCTTCCATTGTTATATTGCTCTAACAGGGGTTCATCACCTGGAGCTTTTATCCTGCTATTGAGATGGCTCTCTCTCGGGCTCTTTAGATGACGCCGTTACCCTCCAGGGTGTCTCCTGCCATTTCCTCCAGCCTATCTTGTGTTTTCCCCAAATGCAAAATATGTATTTTTTCCAGCCCACAGAACAGGAGCACCATGACCTCCCTGTGAAATTCTCCAATAGCAGGAGAAACCGCTGTGTCTGCCTGCTGTGGGCATTTGTTTTCAGTTGTTGGGAGCGCGGTCAGGATGAGATTTGACAGGAGCAAGGGAATCACCTGCCGATTGCGCCTCCTGCCTCTGCATTCCTCAGTTGGAGGGAGAACAGGGTAAAATGCTTCCTTGCAACGAAGGGAGACACATCTGATCTCCCACCCCACCAAGCTCGGAAGCAACGTCCTCTGTTGTTTCAGAGCACCCTATTAAGTTCAATGGGGCTTACTCCCAAGTAAGTGTGCCAAGGGTTGCAGACTTACAGGGTGATGGTACATTTTATGTCTACTCAGAAGTAAGTCAGAGGTTTCATGGGGGGCTGCAAGAAAACAGTACAGCAGAAGTTAAGCTATGATAACAAGACTCCCTCACCCCTCCTTTTCACACATGCCAGGAAGAGAGAAAGGCACTCCCTCAGTTCAAACCAGGTGTCTGCCGTGTAAAGAAGCCCTTCCTAATCCTGCAAAGAAGCCAAAAGCAGGACACTCCGGAAAGGATGTAGGTTTTTGTGGGGGGTTTGCTTAATGTAGAAACACCCACAGTCAGGAAGTTTTTCCTGATGTTCAGCCGGAATCTGGCTTCCTGTAATTTGAGCCCATTATTCTATGTCCTGCACTCTGGGATGATCGAGAAGAGATCCTGGCCTTCCTCTCTGTGACAACCTTTCAAGTACTTGAAGGGTGCTATCATATCTCCCCTCAGTCTTGTCTTCTCAAAGCTAAAAATGCCCAGTTCCTTGAGTCTCTCCTCATAGGGCTTTGTTTCCAGTCCCCTGATCATCTTTGTTGCCCTTCTCTGAACCTTTTCCAGTTTGTCTGCATCCTTCTTAAAGTGTGGTGCCCAGAACTGGACACAGTACTCCAGATGAGGCCTAACCAGTGCTGAGTAGAGGAGAACTAGTACTTCCTGGGATTTGGAAGCTATGTTTCTATTAATGCAGCCCAAAAGAGCATTTGCCTTTTTTGCAGCCGCATCACATTGTTGGCTCATATTCAGCTTGTGATCGACATCACTTCCAAGATCCTTCTTGCTTGTCATATTGTTGAGCCAAGTATCCCCCATCTTATAACTGTGCATTTGGTTTCTCTTTCCTAGGTGCAGAACTTGGCATTTATCCCTATTACATTTCATTCTGTTGTGTTCTGCCCAGCGCTCCAGTCTATCCAGATCACTTTGAATTTTGTTTCTGTCTTCCAGGGTATTAGCTATCCCACCCAATTTTGTGTCATCTGCACATCTGATCAGCATTCCCTGCACCTCCTCCTCCAAGTCATTAATAAAAATGTTGAAGAGTACTGGGCCGAGGCCTGAGCCCTGCAGTACCCCTCTCGTTATCTCTCCCCAGTTTGAGAGGTAGTGCTGGGGTGGAGTCAGTGGTTGTGGTCCATGTTGGTACCAACAATGTAGGAAAATGTAATCATGAGGTCCTGGAAGCTAAATTTAAGTTGCTAGGTAGGAGGTTGAAATTTAGGACCATGCGCAGGGCCAGCTAGACATGCGAAGCTGAGGAGTCTCAATGTGTGGATGAGACAGTGGTGCAGGGAGGAGAGGTTCAGATTTGTTAGGCATTGGAGAACATTTTGGGACAAGCCAGGCCTGTACAAGAGGGACAGACTCCACTTGAACAAAAATGGAACCAGACCGCTGGCACTACACATAAAAAAGGTGGCAGAGCAGCTTTTAAAATAAACCCTGGGGGAAAACCGACAGGAGCTGGGAAGAATCCGGTTCGGGTTAAATCATCCCAAAGGCATGAAGATGAAAATGTTTCTGATTGCGCAGATGTAGAAGGGAAGGACGCCAGAGGCATCTGGGGAGGGATACCATGTATAGGTGTTTCTATGCAAATGCTAGAAGCCTCCGAGACAAAATGGGAGAGTTGGAGTGCTTGGTTGTAAAGGAGAACCTGGATATAGTGGGCATTACAGAAACCTGGTGGAACGGAGAGAACCAGTGGGATACAGTCATCTCTGGATATAAACACTATAGGAAAGACAGGGAAGGGCATACTGGGGGAGATGTTGCCCTGTATGTCAAAGATGGCATAGTATTGAGCAGACTACAACACCTAAAAGGGATAGGCTCTTCCACTGAAGCACTGTGGGTGACAATACCAGGCTCCAAAACTAGTTTAGTGCTAAACTAGCACTAAACTTAGGAACGTGCTATTGTCCCCCAGACCAGGATGCTCAGAGTGACCTTGAGATGGAAAACGAAATCAGGGAGGCCTCCAAACAAGGAAATGTTGTAATAAGGGGTGAGTTGAATTACCCCCACATTGACTGGATAAATGCATGTTCCAGTCACAACAAAAGGTTAAATTTCTGCCCTAACTGATTGTGCCCTAGAACAGTTGGTCATGGAACGAACCAAAGGTGAGGTGACCTTGGATTTAATCCTAAATGGTGTCACCCAGGACCTAGTACGAGATATAAATGTTGTTGAACCAATTGGAAACAGTGACACAGTGCAATCAGATTTAATATATACTTAACTGGAAAATTGCCCAGGAAGTCCAGCATAGTCACATTTGACTTCAAAAGAGGAAACTTCTCTAAAATGGGGGAACTGGTGAAAAGGAAGCTAAAAGGGAGAGTCAAGAGTATTAAATCCCTTCAAAATACTTGGAAATTACTCAAAACCACAATAATAGAGCTCAGCTAAAATGTATACAACAGCTTAGGAAAGGTAGCACCAAGTCTCGCCAGCATGGTTAACAAGCAGTGTTACGGGAGCTATTAGAGAAAAGACAGCTTGCCCAAGCGAAGAAAACAAAAATGAACACAAGCTTGCACAAAGGCGATTCAAGCAGCCAATAAGAGATGCAAAAAAGCATTTTGGAAAGCATATCACTAACAATATCAAGGCCAATAATAAAGAATTCTTTAAATATATCAGAAGCAGAAAACCATCTAGGGAGGCAGTTGGACCACTGGATGACAATGGAGTTAAAGGAGTACTGAAGGAGGACAAGGAGGTTGCAGAGAAGCTGAATTTTTTTCATCGGTCTTCACTGCAGAAAATATAGGACAGATATCGGTGCCTGAAATGTTTTCAGGAAGGGAGTCTGAGGAACTGAGGGAAATAGTGGTGACAAAATATGAAGTTCTCAACCTTATTGATAAATTGAAAGCAAATAAATCACCGGCCCAGATGGTATCCAGATGGTAT
Source organism: Heloderma suspectum (assembly GCF_057233095.1). Classification (NCBI taxonomy): domain Eukaryota; kingdom Metazoa; phylum Chordata; class Lepidosauria; order Squamata; family Helodermatidae; genus Heloderma; species Heloderma suspectum. Next base: position 123,775,956 of record NC_139462.1, on the reverse strand, counting down.
TCTGCGCAAACATAGCAGTCATGGAATAAGAGGACAGGTCCTCTTATGGATCAGTAACTGGTTAAAGAACAGAAAGCAGAGAGTAGGAATAAATAGTAAAGTCTCCCAATGGAGGGAAGTAAATAGTGGGGTCCCACAGGGATCTGTATTAGGACCAATGCTTTTCAACCTGTTCATAAATTATCTAGAATTAGGAGTGAGCGGTGAAGTGGCCAAGTTTGCAGATGACACCGAATTATTTAGGGTGGTTAAAACAAAAAGGGATTGTGAAGAGTTCCAAGAGGATCTCTCCAAACTGGGAGAATGGGCATCTAAATGGCAAATGCAGTTCAATGTAAGCAATTGTAAAGCAATGCACGTTGTGGCAAAAAACCCCAACTTCAAATATACCCTGATGGGATCTGAGCTAGCAGTGACCAACCAGGAAAGAGATCTTGGGGTTCTGGTGGACAGCTCAATGAAGATGTCAACCCAGTGTGCAGCCGCTGTAAAAAAGGGCAAACTCAATGTTAGGCATTATTAGAAAAGGAACTGAGAATAAAACTGCCAATATCATACTGCCCTTATACAAATCATTGGTGCGACCACACTTGGAATAGTTCTGTTCTGGTCACCACACCTAAAAAAAGATATTGTAGAGCTGGAAAAAGTGCAGAAAAGGGCAAGTAAAATGATCAAGGGCCTGGAGCATCTCCCCTATGAGAGAAGGTTACAACAGCTGGGCTTGTTTACCTTGGAAAAAAGGAAGGTAAGGCAAGACATCATAGAGGTCTACAAAATTATGCATGGTGTGGAGAATGCAGATAGGGAGACCTTTTTTTCCCTCTTTCAAAATACAGGAACCCGGGGTCATCCTATGAAACTGATTGGTAGGTGATTCAGGACAGATAAAAGGAAGTACTTCTTCAAGTAGTGCATAGTTAAACTGTAGAATTTGCTACCACAGGATGTAGTGATGGCCACCAATTTGGATGGCTTTAAAAGGGGGTTGGAAACGTTTCTGGAGGAAAAGGCTATCAACGGCTGCTAGTCTGGATGGCTATGCACTCTCCAGTACCAGAGGCAATGAGCCTATGTACACCACTTGCTGGGGAACATGGGGGCGGGGGGGCTGTTGCGCTCATGCCCTGCTTGTGGGTTCCTGGTTGGCTGCTGTGTAAAAAGAATGCTGGACTAGATGGACCCTTGGTCTGATCCAGCAGGGCTCTTCTTATGTTCTTAACCGTGTACTCAAAAAATGTAGGTACTAAGATATTTATAATTTGGATTAATAAATCACTCTTCTCCACCTGCTAAATTCCTTTTTGTGTGGAATCCCAAGTTCGAAGCCAGCTTTGTTTTTGTGTTTTAGGGCAATGAAGTCTGAGGGAGGCAGAGCTGCTGCACAGCTGATTACAGCTGTGGTGCTGGAGGCAAGCATGATTAACCCTTCCCCTGAAGGCCATTTTTGCAATCATTCTATTGCAGGTGTATCCTGCTTGTGGGCTTCCCATAGACATTAGGCCTTTCGTCTGATCCAGCATGGGTGGTTTTATGTTCTTATGTAGATGGGATCACAACTGTGAGGGCAATTTTAATCATAAAAACGGCTTTCAGGGAAAGGGTTAATCAACCCCTCTCCCAGCATAACTGCTGTAATCCCGTACATCCTCTCTGTATTTCCAGCCCCAAATCCCATGTGTAGTTTGAACTCTGTAAATCTATGAGAATGTGGAGATGACATGATGGCAAATCCCTCCAGTAGTTTTGCACAGTCAAAAGAAGGAAATAATTTTTCTAGGTTGATTTCAGAGGTGAATTTTTGGTTGCTGCTGAATGTTCAGAATATAGATTCAAAATTGATCTTCATTCTAATGTAAGCAGTCAGATGAAGCTCTATAAAGCAGAGAATGTGGCATTTTAATCTGCATAATGTCTACATTTAGAAAAACCAATGAAAACTGGAATTCAAAAGCTTTGGCTAATTAATGGCCAATTCACATTCTACAACAACCATGATTTGCCACTCTTGTGTGCTCTCAGCAGAGCAGTGGTCACAGTAATGACAAATGTACTTGTATGATACATGTGTTTTCAAAAACCTATTCGTTAGTCACAATATACATCTTTAGGCATTCTTTTTAAAATCATAATTTTTGCAGTATCCCTTCTTTTTGTTCATTAGGTGTCATGATTCATGCACAATTGAGCTAGAAAATGGGCTCAGGTTGGGCCAAACTAAACACGACAATTACGTGAAATCAATTGTGCACATTTTTTCTTACACAAATGGCTGCTGCAAGGCAGGGTCAACTACAAAATTCAAGAAGGGAACTCTTTGTTGTTTGTGCAAATGAACCCAATTTATTTACCTGAAAGAAATTCTACTGATGTCAGTATGACTTGAATACAAATAAATTAGATTTCATTATAAGTAAACTAGACATGATAGAAACAGCCACATTCACAGTGCAATCATATACATGGCTATTCAGAAGTAAGCCCCATTGCATTCAATGGGGCTTAGGCCCAGGTAAGTGAGTATAAGGTTTCACCCTTAATTATATATCTGCCCCATTCAAGTATATGTGGAGGAAGGTATTGAATTTCAACATCAAAAGGGATGTGTGTGAGGGAAAGTGAACCTTAAGATTGTGGGGTAAGTTTCAGGTACCCATATTTTACTATTAAAGTATGTTTACCAAGAATCATAGAGTTGGAAGGGGTCTAGTCCAACTGCCTGCCAGGATGAAGTTACATCCCAGCCTCTGCTTAAATAACTCCAGTGAAGGAGACACCCCCCCACCGCCCCCCCAGCAGTCTGTTCAACTGCCAAATAGCTCTGTTAGGAAGTTTTTCCTAATGTTTAGCTCAAATCTGCTTCTCTGCATTTTCCACCCATTGGTTCTAGTCCTGCCTGCGGGATCCACGGAGAACAAGTGTGCACCAACTTCTGCATGGCAGCCTTTCAGATATTTAAAGACCACTATCATTCCTCCCCTCACTTTTCCAGGCTAAACATACCCAGCCCTTTCAACTGCATCTCATAGGACTTAAGTTTCCAGACCCCTCACGATCCTGGTTGCTCATCTCTGGATACAGGTCAGATGGTTAATGGTTCTTAAAATGTGGCACCCAAAACTGGACATGTTACTCCAAGTGTGGCCAATGCAGAATAAATCTGAACTATTACCATGACCTGGATACTATACTCAGTGGTGTACTGTATATTTTGAAGTGCAGGCACTTATCCTGATAGTTCCCATAGCCACCACCCCAAGGAGAGTCCAAAAATCCAGGCAGCTGGGTTGAACTATATCAACACACCGGTTCTAGCAGTTTCATTTCCACCAGGAACAGGTCTTTTATAAATCCAGTGGGTCTTCATTGGCCATTCAAGACCAAGCCACCCCCAAATACTTCACATTTCAACAGCAATATGTTGTTGTTGGGAAAATGCATTTCTCCCCAGCTACTGTGAGGAATTGGGGGTAGGGGGGCTGATGGTGACAAGTGGCAGGGTAGCTGGCCAGATGGGCAGCTAATAAATCTAATAAATAAATAAATACTAATCAAAAAGTGCTAGTGCTGAGTCCCTGCAAGCCCTGGCCTCACTGCACTACTATGCTTCTGCTAATGTAGCCTAAGATTGCACTAGCTTTTTCAGCAGCCATATTACACTGCTGGCTCATTAGTTGGGTTGTGATCCACTAAGGGTGCAATGCCATGGGGATGCCATAAGTCTCCAAATTGGGAGGCTTACAGCCATCCAATGCAGAGCGGGAGACGCGGCAGAGGTGATCTTGGCCTCTGCACTCCCCCCCCCACTGCATTTCTAGCTGAGGCACTGGGCAGGAGGGAAGGAGGCTTGGGAGGCCAGATGATTCCTCATAAGCCAGCCTCCCCAGGGACTGCCCCTGTTACCTTCCCTCAAAGGTCATTTTTACGACCTCGGAGAGGCAGCTGGCACAGTTCTCTCCACACTGGATGGGGAGGGGCAGGGAGCTCAGACTTCTGCGTCCAAGGTTGAAGTGCTGACTCCAGCCTCGGATCCAGGAATCTGAACTATCCTATAGCCCCCAGACTCTGTCTAGGGGCCATAGGATTGCTCTCTAAGAGACCTTCACCTGTACTACTGCCAAGCCCGGTCTCCCCCATCCCATGTTCATGCTTTGATTTTGATTTTTGGGGTATATAAATGCAAGTCTTACCTTTATCTCTGTTGAATAATGTTCCTAACCCCGTCCTTACAGGTCCGGGCTACTCTATCAGCTCTTGGTTATATTTATTTATTTAAATTATTTATTTAATTAAATTTCTTAATCGGCCATCTGGCCAGTCACCCGGCCACTGCGGCCGGTACAATAGTACAACTTAAAACAATACAATTCCACATTAAAACATCATATTTCTAAAAATACCCTAACCCAGCCCAAATGCCTGCCTGAACAACCACGTTTTTAATGCGCGGCAGAAGCTCATTAAAGAGGGGGTATGGTGGAGTTCCGTAGGGAGTTCCACAGAGTGGGGGCCACCACGGGGAAGGCCCTCTCCCTCGTCCTCACCAGCCTAGGTGTCTGATGGTTCTATACTTTATTGAATCAAGGAAGCCAAAATCAAATATGCTTTTTATCATTTCCCAAATTATTTGGTTTCATCACAGTGTACACACTGAAATTTGATTACTGTTTGTTAATCCAATGTAGAGGCACTTCAACTTTTAGGGTCAAGCCTTTACTCACTGATTTAACATGAATTATTTCCCATATTAAGGATGGAGTAACTGGCAATATATATATAGGACTGACTCATCTAGGGGTATAAAACTGTTAAGGTACTTCCACATGACCTAGAAATCTGAACTAATCTGAAGTTTGGTGCACATGTCATCAAATATATCCTGATTACTAGGGGAGGGGGGATGTGAAGGAGGCTTTGACACTGCACTTCCTTAGGTGTACCTGTATATGTGGGTACCTTTTAACCCAGGGATGGGGAACATGTGGCCCTCCAGATGTTGTTGGATTTCAACTCCCATCAGCTTAATCAGTGGTGAAGGATGATGAACACTGCAGTCTGCCAATGTCTGGAAGGCTGCACATCCCCCATCCTTGCTCTAACGTATTCTATGGGAGATCACAGCCAGGGTTCATACCTGTGCACTGATGTGACAAACTGGCCCATAGGGCTCCTCAGTCCTGGTGTATACAGCTGGGTGGCAAGACTGCGAATTCTCCCTGATCTGTGTTTCTCCTGTGTACATAAAGAACCACTCTGTGGCGCGGGAGGTGTGCATTCTTGTCCTGCCTCCTGGCCACCTCTCGCCTTTTCTTTTTTCAGACATCCAAATGGTAGGTTTTGATAATCCCTGTAGATGGACTTCAACCCAATCTCCTATTCCCTATATCAGTACTTTTATCACAATGAGACACTGGAGAGGTTACAGGCTTGTTCCCTGTGAATTTATTTATTTATTACATTTTTATACCACCCAATAGCCAAAGCTCTCTGTGAAGGTACAATTGTGGCTTTCTGTTGCTTGTCCTCACATCTCTCTTCCACATCTCTGGCCAAAAGGTCATTCTTCTCAATGGACCTTGAACTTGTGGGAGCCTGTGGGTTCTCTCTGTACATTTTCATACAGACTGGGGTTGGGCAAGTGTTCCAATGGAAATGTCCATCCCACCTTTGCTATGCGTTCCTGTGTGTTTTCTTGTTAAAAAGACAGCTGTTTGCAGGGTAGATGTGTTGTATTTGTGTTAGAAGGGATTCAAACCCCTAATGCAGGAATCCCTGACACACATGGCTAACGTGAGGGTGTTGCAAGAGGCAAAAAAGACAGGATATAAATGTAATAAATAAAAATAAATAAAATTATGCTGGTGGTAGTGATCATAGTTGGGACCACAGGATAGACAGCTACCTGTGTCAACTTTGTATAATCACTTACGTCAAGGTGTGAATTTACCCTGGCAAGTGCTCTGTGGGGCTCCCTTCTTGGGCTAGCAGATCAAAGGCAAAAGAGATTGACATCCCACCAAACAGGACCAGTGGGAGAGCACATGCATGGCTCCACCGCACTTCCCTCCACCCGTATGCTGCATCTCCCCCCCATACACACACCACTGAGAGGGCAGATGGATGAGGGGTGTCTCTGAAGAGCCACATCAGCTATAAAACGGCTGAGAGATGGCCAGGCCCAAATGCCTGGCTCTGAGGGGTTATTCCTAAGCACCAGGCATTGTGGGAGGGGTGTCCCTAAAGAGCGCTTACGACACAGGCAATCTCCAGGAACACCCCCTCCCACCTTGCCTGGCGCTGAGAAAGGACCCCTCGGAGCCAGGCATTTGGGCCTAGCCAAGCTGTACTTTTTACGTCTGACGCAGCTATTTAGAGAGACCAGCCACCCTTTGGATTACCCCAAGAGGATCCTCTGGACGAGCCAGAGTGGGTGCCTGTTCCAGAGAATCCTGTTGCTGGCTCTCCCCCTGCGGCATTTGCTGCAGTGGGAGAGCGGGGCCAACAGGGCTCTCTGGAACACCCACGGTTGTGCCGCCGGGCTGGGCAGCAGCTCCAGAGAGCCTTGTTGGCTCCGCTCTCCTTCTGTTGCAAATGCAGCAGTGGGAGAGTGCCTGGCAGGGTTCCCTGGAGCACTTCCCTCCCCCCCCCAGCGGGGGTGCTCCTGGTGATGGTGGGGAGCACATAATTTACCACTTGTCCTGCTCCTCTGCCTGAGGTGGGGGCTTCACCTCGCTTCACGGAAGGGCCGGCCCTGCCCGAAATCTATATTTGTATTCCAAAATTTTGCTGAACATGGCACCTACTCAACACTGCTGAAGATTTTTAGGGGATGCTTTATTGCTCAAGTTTGGGACTTCAGTCTTCATCTTCAGCAATGTGCAAAAGAGGAGGCATTACAAGAAAGGTGACAACGCTTGCCCATGGGAGGAGGACACTTATATTGACAGAGGAAACAAGACAGGATCAGACTGTTGTAGGAGAAGGGACACATTGGTTTTGTTTGTTCATAAGTCTCCCATATAATCACCTTTTTTTCTTTTTTGAGAGTAAACAGAGTGAAGAGTGAGATTTGGGACAAAATGGAGCTTGAACCTGAGAGAGATGCCAATGAGAGAAGAAAATGGAACCAAGAAGGAAAGGATCCTGATTGAACTCCCAAGATCAACAATAACAGAGTCAGAATGCATGATTGAATAAATAAAGTCCTTAAGATTACTCAGGTCTGTTCTGCCACCAACGTTTCCTACAGAGACAGACGCAAAGCAACACCATAACCCTAGCTGCTGCCCCTCTTTCAGTTAGATAGAAAAATAAAGGTCTAGTTCACTGGAAATTCTTCAGTTTTACAAAACTAACAGATCAGCATTTCAGCCTCAAGCGTCTATGTCAACTTCTGCTTTCTCTTCAACTCCATTCTGTTTCTCGTCTTTCATCTCTGTCTCTTCTTTGTGGACTGTTTCAGCTTCCAGCTACAGAAAAGGCATTAGGAGAAAAATAAGGTGAGGAGGACTCCTGCCTCTTTCAAGCTGTCTGAGCATTTTAAGGCAGGGTTTCCAAATGTTTGACACAGTGGCCTTCTAAGTCAAAGGAATATACTCCAAATGGAACAGTTTAAATCATGTCCTTAATTCTTATCCAGTGTTTAAACAATAAAAGGAGGGGGCATAAAATATGCTCCAATGAGCCAGAGGAATGTATTTTAGGAAAACTTTTAACAGAGATGAGGAACTTCTCGCCTGCAGGCTGGATGCTGCTCAGGTGGTTTCCCCATCTCATCCTCAGCCACCCCAGCCAATGAAGCAATGCGACTTTTAAAAAGCCTCAGTTGGTGACAATTGGGGCTTTTAAAAAGCATCACTGCTGTTATATGTGTGTGTGTGTGGGGGGGCATTGGGGGTTGTGATCCCCCCTTTAAATGTCCCATGGCAGCAATTAGACTTTTGAAAATGCCTCCATTACTGACACTAGCTTTTGAAAAGCCTAACTCCAGAAGGGGAGGCATTTCCTTGGTGCTGGCGAGCCTGTCTGTATGAATTTGTGTGTAATGTTTTTGAATAAGTATGTATTATTTTTGTGTGTGTGAATGCATGCGTATGGGGGGCAGGGCTGCCCGTTTTCTGCAGCCCCTGGAGGGGTCCCCGAAAGGGAATGTGGCCCATGGGCTGAAAAAGGTTCCCAATCTCTGCATTATAGTATCCATCAGTTTGAATGAGAACAAGTGGGATTTAGCCGTTGGCCCAAAACATACATGTGATTCTAAAGAACACTCATGCCTACCTTTGCTTCCTTGTCTGCGAGTCTCTGAAACATGTTTGCATACATCCTTTTCTCTTTCTCATGCTGTTCACGGATCTTTTGCTGACAGATTATTAGCTGTGTTTTGGCTGCTTTGTTGCTTGGGTAGATCTGCAGCACCCTCTGGAAATCTTCTCTCGCTAACTCAAAGTCATTGACAGCCAGCCGGGCCTCTCCACGCCGGAAAAGGCCTTTCTCATTGCTGCTGTCCAGCTCAAGGCCCTGGTAGTTAAGTGACAAAATGTGGAGTGAAATGTTTAGAAAACATACCCAAACATAGTTGTGAGAGCAGCATACAGCCAGACTTCTCTGGTGCTTTTGAGGTATTATTCCAAACAAGAGCCCTAAAACACCTTAAAGGTGTGTAGGGGTGTGTGTGTGTGTGTGTGTGTGAATGTAGAGATGGGGCAGCAGCCTAAGAGGAGGAATGCGAGAGAGCAGCCATCATTACTTACCCTAAAGGGCAAAGAGAAAACAGAGAAGAGCACGTGCTTACTGGGGGAAGTGAAAAGAAAGTTCTGGCACAGGAAAAGTGCAAGACTTAAGAGCTGCTCTGCTGGATGAGGCTAAGGTTTCCCCAAGCCCTGCATCTTTTTCAGCAATGGCCAGCCAGACACTTTTCAAAAGCTTATGAGTTAATCATGAACGTAACAACCTTCCCATATGTCCCTGGTATCTGGTATTCAGAGGTATAGATTCAATGTTGCTCCCAAAGCTATCAGTTGTTAGACCTTTCCTCTGTGGATCTGTCTAATCCTTCTTTGACTCCATCTAAGCTAGTGAGCCACCACAACTCTTATGGAATTCACTCTCACAAGATGTGATAGCCAGTGTGGTGTTCCCATGTGGTCATGAAGCTCACTGGGGATGACTTTAGACCAGTTACTATCTCTCAGCCTAACCTACCTCACAGGGTTGTTGTAATGATAAAATAGAGAGGAGGATTATGTACATTGCCTTGGGCTCCTTGGAGGAAAGGGTGGGATATAAATGTAACAAATAAATAAATGGCCATTAGCCTAGACGCCTTAAAATAAAGGATTAGCGAAATTCATGGCAGTCTATTAATGCTTTGGGCAGACAGAGGCCCAAATTGATGGCTATGTGCTACCTCCAGTACCAGAGGCAGTGAGCTTATGCACTCCAGTTGCTGGGGAACATGGGCGGGAGGGTGCTGTTGCGCTCATGCCCTGCTTGTGGGTTCCTGGTCGACAGCTGATTGGCCACTGTGTGGACAGAGTGCTGGACTGGATGGCCCTTGGTTTGATCCAGCAGGGCTCTTCTTATGTTCTTATGTGACATACAGTTGCATGTATCTTTCCCCCAACTTTAAAAAACAAAGCAAAATCAGCCTTAGGAGGTTGGGAGTCTGAGTGGAGGAAACAGAAAGGTGGTGGTGGGGGAAAGGTTGCTTACCTCTCTCCTCCCCAATTGTTTTCCAGCTCAGTCAACCCCACCCCAATCAGCTGTGTGCGCGAGGGTGCATGCCGAGTGGGAAAAATGGCCTCTTCTAGCCATTCTTCAACTCAAGCTTCCAGGCTTCCAGCTTTTTAAATTTTAAATAGCTGGTGGGGGTGGGGATACATACTACTGTATGCCATATCTAGCTTGCCTCAGTCTGCATGTTGGCTGCCTCAGAACCAATTTGCCTTGATGTGTTTATTCGTGAACTGTGTTGGCACGGGGACTATTTTACGGGGTCAGTGAAGTTGTGGGAAGCTGTTCACATATTACAGCGCAGCTTGCTTGCGCCCTCCTACATCAGCAATGAGATCTTTTCCTGTACTAGGGATACAGCAGGAGAAAGAAAAAAGAGGCTGAGCCAGTGAGCTTTTCCTCAGTCCCCCTACTCTGCACAGGCCATAGGTAAGTAATTTATAAGAGCTTAATTGAATATTTCTGCAATTTCCAGCTTCTGCATCAACTCAGTTTCTCATGTTTCAGCAGTCCAACTGCTGCTGTGTACGTTGACAAATCATGAAGTCTGGGAAATACAATTCACAAATAAATGGATCTAATGTGTTTTAAACCAAGATGCACATTCAATCACCAGGCCAAGGGAACCAAACTTAGATAAAGGGCACTGTATGGGTAATGTACCTTTATCTCAATCCACACATCTTCAAGCACAGCACTGGGAGTCTGCTCTTAGTGGCTGATGTTTATTTCCCTGGATATCTAAAGTGACACTTACCTTGTTGCAGTTCTCCAAGACCTGGGAATATTCCTTTAGCTTCAGATGGCACATGGCTAGGTTAAGATGGGCAGCAAGTCTCAAGTTCTTGGCCTTTGCTTCCTCCACATCAGAAAGCCCTGTTTCATGCTCTAGCCATGAAACAATCTTCTTATACTGTAATGTTGCCCGTTTGTATTTCCCTTCCTGGAAAACAATGTACTGGTTCAAATTAAAATGGGCTGGAGGGCCAAATTCCCCACCCAGAAGATGCCCAGGGGCCAAATGCACAATGTTTCAGCAAACAATTCCACCTGAATTTGCAGTGAACTATCAACTCCACCTCAATTAGATTTAAGAACTGGAACAATTAGGAAAGAATCTGCAGTTCTGGGAAGGCAGCTCTTCTTGAACATTTATAAATTAAATATAACAAATATATTACCAGTACATAGATATTACATTGGTTTGGCATGCAATAGCTTTTGTCATGATCTAGCTTCAGTCTTATGTAATTATGTGTGATTAGCTGTGGTAGAAGGTGGATGCATATCTGAATGGATATTCCCATCCACATTCTGCTTCAACTATCAGCTAAGTACAACTGGATTAAGACAATGAAGCATTGGCCCAGTTGCCTCATCAATGGGACTGTGTTCCCTCTTCTCACCAAGACCCAACCGCCTGTGAACAGTTTTGCACTCATTCACAAAAAGGTGTGAAAACTGCTATAAGGAATGGGGGTATGTTTTGCATCAGATTAAAATATCCACAAAATTCACCATTCCATTTTGGTACACCACTATTCTTGTACGCACAAGCTAGGCATAAAAATGCCTAGTTTACAGTAGATTAAACATGAACTAATTTCTTGAGGTGCATCGAGGGTGCCAGGAGCAGACTACAATGTTACTGAGGCACAATCTTCTGCCAGTCTTCCTAGATGAGGAGAGTGGGTATAAGAATAAGCAGTGCTCCATGCATCACTTCGCTAGGTGTAGTTTGTGTAGCATGTTTCATTCTCTCAAAATGTAGCAAAACAATCACTCTTGGGTCTCTTAATGGAATTCTGCTATCAGAATTTACTGTTCACACTAGTGAACTCCCTATCACTAATTTACTGTTCACACTACTGTTCACACTAGTACTGTTCACAGAGTAGACAGAGATTACAAGGCTGCATGTTGCCATTTTGCTGAAGGGCACAATGTTGGCACAACATTCAATTTCCTGAGAACAGAACATTGGGTTCCTTCTCTTCAGAGATAAGACACTGTAATGGTCTTGGATGAAGCAGATTATCTGCGTGCATTTCAATCCAGATTCAGGCCTGGGTTTGGCATTGAAACAGCCTTGATCATCCTGATGGCTCTTTTCGGAGGACAGGAGGAGTGGGACTCTGCCACATCTCCTTAAACTTTCAGTGGCTTTTGATACCATATTTTGCTGGAATGGCTCTGTGAGATGGGAGTAGGAGGCACAGTGAAATGGTGGTTGAGCTCCTACCTTCAGGATCAGTTTTAGTAAATAGTATTGGAGGTTTCTACTCAACTCCATGGCATTTATGGAATCCTGCAAGGTTCCATCTTTTAAACATCTATATGAAGCTGCTTGGTGAGGTCATCAAGGGGTTTGGAGTGAAGTCCTATCAGTATGCTTATGACACTCAGCTGTACCTCTGGGGTTAGGAAACATGTATTCTGGGTATGAGTGAGAGTGTGTATGTGAGGTGGGGGCCAGGTGTGGCCGATCCTGAAATGGAAAGTGAAATGAGTGACTTGGAGGGAAGTGGACCCTGTGTGCTGGGAATGTGGGGTGAGAGTAGAGATGCACAATTTCCAGAAGAGTTGAAGCCATGCCCCCCCCCCCCCAGAGAAATTTGGGTTGAAATTAAAAAATATGCAGTGCTTATTTTTTAGCACTACTAATAGAGCTAATAAATTTGGAATTATTGACAGAATAAACTATACTTTTAATTTAATATACTGAACATGACAATTTTATGACCAAACTACATTTTAGTAACTTCAGCAAATGGTCCCTGAAATGTCTGAATCATCCTAAAAGCAAAAAGAAGCAGGAAGAGTTGGAGGCAGAGGAAGACTGGTATACAGCATCTGTTCTTGGTTGTGAGGAATTGGAAATTTAGGGAAATCTGGTCTGAAGGAAAAGCTATTGAGAGCTTATTTAGCTGGGGAAGACGCTCTTACCTATTAGGAATGATAACCAAGCATATTTAAGAACCTCTGATTATTTGAAAAGTGACATTTTATTCCCTTTTGGAAATAATTCCCCCTAATAAACATCTTAACTTTTGCTCATTTTGAAATGTTGACTCTAGTGATGATGTAAATTCCATGCCTATGCGACAGGAACCAGGCTACTGAGTTTCTTTTAGGTACAGAGGGTTTATTTTGGTGGCTGTGATTAAATATTTTAGCTGAGGCAGCATTCTCTAAAAGGCTAGGTATAATTGGGAACTTTATTAAAAACTGTTTTTAATAAAGTTCCACAGATCGAAGACTAATTTAAAGAAAAGGAAAAAATAAAAGAAATATAGGTGGGATAATGTACATGTTGTTCTGTCACATGTGATAGTAGTGGCGGGATAACACTGTTTCCTCACATGAAGTTTTTAGAACATCCTTAACTGACTGCTACAGAACAACCAGCATACGTCCAGAAACACAGAGTTTGAAACAACAAAACCCAAATGGTCAAGAATTCACATTTTCTTGACATATTATGATATGGTCACATGTTGGGAAACTGAACATCCCTTGGAGCATTCCTAAAATTTATCAGTAAAAGATACATTAGATCAGTAATTTTAAAAAGGAATGGATGAAATAACTATGCTGAGAATATTACAGAGAGGATTCAAAAAATGATTCCCCTCATGACTTCCAGAAATGTTATATCTCTAGTCTTCCTATTACTTAGTTTTTAGAAATGATTTGGCGGGAGTAAAGGCCATGTCTTGTTTTTAAGCTTTTTGTATACTGCCTTGATATCTTAAGATAAAAGGTGGGTTAAAATAGTTTAAATGAATAAAAAGTCAGGGCTTATGCTGAAACTTACTTTCTCTATTGGCAGGAAGGGTCCCCTCCAAGTTAAGAGACTTTGCTATAGCAGGAAAGAAATAATCAAGTGATGTGGGTTTCCTGGAAGATTTGGAATTGGAAGATTTGCATAGGGTCATTTGCTAATTTGCATAGGGTCATTTGCATTGGAACATTTTCAGTTTGCATCAAAAAAAAAATTTGGATGCCCTAGAGAATGATCCAATTTAGTGCATTTATTTAATTTATCTATTTAATAAACAACAAAGTGCCCTATGTTAATTTCTGTGTCAATACATCACAAGTATTTGACTTGAAATATTTGAAAGGAAAAATTAAAACACACTTAGGGAGCAATCCTATGGCCACTAGTCAGCAGCTAGATGGCCATAGGATATGTGGTTTTCCGGGAACCTACCTAGGAGAACTGACTTCCACCCCTTCCGTGCGGCCTCACAGGCAGTGCAGAACAGCACTGTGCTCTGTGCTCAGAAGAGGAGCACAGAGTGGCCAAAATGGGGCGTTCCGGGGCAGGGAAGGCGGAAATGCCGATACGACACATCCTATGTGTCGACTGGCAGCCTCCTCCCCTGCTCTGCCTATCTAGCTGCAAATGCAGGGCAGAAGCCCTCTGTGCTTCTCCTGCCCTGCACTGGATAGGCAGTCGTCTCCAAGTTTGGAAGCGGCCACCTATCCCCATAGGATTGCTCCCTTAACGTGATTTAAGTGTTCCATTAATAGAAATTTGTATTAGAATACTTGTGAAAATATAAAGACAATGCATGTACTTCTATCACATTGTTTAAATTTAATGGGGGGGGGGAGAGACTGAAAGCTGTTGATACACTAATTAATTTTAGCAAGCTAAAGAACTGTGTATGCTGACAACCACTCATCTATTTCAATAGAGTTCAACTCTCTTCCAATAACATTGTTAGGGCACCTTCAGTTTCACTGTCACTATTTAATAATACAATTTCACACCGAGACAGATATGTGTACTTACTAGGGATAATCACACTGAAAACATTAATTACAATGTTGAAACTGCCAAGCTTGCCTAATATTGTATTTGCAATTGGCATCCATTATTTCTAATGAACTTATGAAATAGAAAATTTTCCATGGGAAAATAAAGCACATCACTGGAAAAAATGTGCTACTTTAAAAAATGTAGCCAATAATAGGCCAGCGGTAGAGCACATAGGAAAAGGTCCTAGGTTCAGACCGTGGCATTCAGTAATGAAGAAGACCTTTTCCTGAAATCCTGGAGAGTACTACCAGTCATGGTGGACAATACTGGGCTAGATGGACAACTTGTCTGTTCTGGTATATAGTAGTTTCCTATATCCCCAAGGGGAGGCAGTTTAGAATAAAAAGTAGGCAGGGACATATAATGAGAAATCCAACTGGAACAAAAATCTAGTAAGATTAGGATCCCCCCCCCCATTTTTCTATTTTGTCCAGAAATAGCCCCAAGCAAGATGGACTGGGCTGTGGCTGGGGCAGATAGCCTTCTATCTTCAAAGAGAAGGAACATTCATGGTAAATCTAATGTTCCATTCTCCTTTGGGGAAGGAGGACATGCTGTAGAGCATCCTTCCTGAACCTAGTTCCTGATCAGGAACTCTGGGGGAAAGCAACCATGTTGTACTTGAGTTCTTGGTTCTAAGGGAAGCAAAAGCTGAGTGTAGTCAAATGCGTACCCTGGATTTTAGGAAAGCTGATTTTAATAAACTCAGAACAATGATCACTAAGGTCCCATGGCAAGCGACGCTAATGAGAAAAGGAGTCCAAGATGGGTGGGAGCTTTTAAACAAGGAAATTCTCAAGGCACAATCACAAACAATTCCAACAAGAAGAAAAGGTGGAAGACAACAGAAGAAGCCAATGTGGCTTCACAAAAAGCTTAGGGATGACCTGAAAACAAAAAAGGACACATATAGGAAGTGGAAAGAAGGCCAAGTAACAAAGTAACAGTACAGGCAGATAGCACAGAATTGCAGGGATGGCGTCAGGAAGGCTAAAGCTGAGAATGAGCTGAGGTTAGCAAGGGATGCTAAAAACTACAAAAAGGCTTTCTTCAGCTACGTGCATTGTAAAAGGCAGAGGAAAGAAATGGTGGTTCAGCTATTAAATAAGGATGGCAAAACGATAACAGATGACAAAGAAAAGGCAGAGGTGCTCAATTCCTACTTTGGCTCAGTCTTCTCCCAAAAGAGGGTCTATGACCCCCCTGGCAAAGGAGAAGTCCAGGCTGAAGGGGCAGGATTGCAGCTTGAGATCGATAGGCATATGGTCAAGGAACACCTAATTACTTTGAATGAGTTCAAATCTCCAGGGCCAGATGAACTGCATCCTAGAGTCATAAAGGAACTGGCAGAAGAACTCTCAGAACCGCTGTCTATTCTCTTTGAGAAATCATGGAGGACGGAGGAAGTGCCAGATGACTGGAGGAGGGCTAACGTTGTCCCTATCTTTAAAAAGGGTAAAAAGGAGGAACCTGGGAACTACAGACCAGTCAGTCTGACATCAATCCCTGGGAACACTCCTTGCATGAGGAGTTCTTTTGCCAGTTCCTTTATGACTCTAGGATGCTGTTCATCTGGCGCTGGAGATGTGACCTCATTCGAAGTAATTAGGTGTTCCCTGACCATATGCCTATTAATCTCAAGTTGCAATCCTGCCCCTTCAGCCTGTACTTCGCCTTTGCCAGGGGGGTCATAGACCCTCTTTCAGGAGAAGACTGAGCCAAAGTAGGAACTGAGCACTTCCGACTTTTCTTTGTCATCTGTTATCATTTTGCCATCCTTATTTAATAGCTGAACAACCATTTCTTTCCTGTCTTTTACTATGCACATATCTGAAGAAAGCCTTTGCTAACCTCAGCTTGTTCTCAGCTTTAGCCTTCCTGACGCCATCCCTGCAATTCTGTGCTACCTGCCTGTACTCTTCCTTTGTAGCTTGGCCTTCTTTCCACTTGTTATGTGTGTCCTTTTTTGTTTTCAGGTAAACTCTAAGCTTTTTGTGAAGCCACACTGGCTTCGTCTATTGTCTTCCACGTGTTTTCCTTGTTCGAATTGTTTGTAATTGTGCCTTGAGAATTTCCTTTTTTAAAAACTCCTGGCCATCTTGGACTCCTTTTCTCCTTACAGTTGCTTGCCATGGGACCTTACTTATCATTGTTCCGAGTTTATTAAAACTGGCTTTCCTAAAATCCAGGGTATGCATTTGGCTACACTTGGTTTTGCTTCCTTTAGAACCAAGAACTCAAGTATAACATGGTCACATTCCCCCAGAGTTCCCGTAAATGCTACTTTATCCACTAAGTCATCTCTGTTGGTTAGGATCAAGTCAAGGATAGCTGATCCTCTAGTTCCTTCCTCCACTTTCTGTAGGAGGAAATTATCAGCAACACAAGTCAGGAATTTCTTGGAGGGGCCATGTTTTGCAGAATGTGTCTGCCAACAAATACCGGGGAAACTGAAGTCCCCTGTTACTACTACATCATGCTTCCTTGAAACACTGGCAATTTGCTTTTCAAAAGTTTCATCCTCGTCTTCTCCTTGATTGGGTGGCCAGTAGTAGAGTCTGACCACCAGGTTCCTTTTATTCTTTGCTCCGTTTATTTTAACCCAGATGCTCTCAATGGTGCTACCAAGCTCATCCTCCTGTATTTCTGTGCAGAGCTATATATTTTTAACATATATTGCGACTCCACCTCCCTTTCTGTTCCTCCTGTTCTTTTTGAACAAGTTATATCCTTCAATTGCTGTATTCCAGTCATGCGAGTCATCCCACCAAGTTTCAGTTACACCTATCAAGTCATAGTTTCCCTCCTGTATTAACTGTTCAAGTTCATTCTGTTTGTTTCCCATACTCTGGGCATTAATGTATAGACATCGAAGACCATGTGCTTTATAGCCTGTCTTTCTTCCTACATGTTTCTGAAAACTATTACTGAGCGCTATTAGAGCTGTTCTCTCCGTTGCAGTGCATGAGTCTTCGTCCATTGTTAGCCCCAACTTTACATCTCCCTCCGCTATAGGATTCAGTTTAAAGCCCTCCTGATGAAGTTCTTCATGCTGTGGCCAAACACATTCTTCCCAGCCTTTGTGAGGTGCAACCCATCCCTTGCCAACAGTCCATCTTCCAGGAAGTATAGCCCGTGGTTCCAGAATCCAAATCTCTTGTGCCGGCACCAGCTTCGTACCCAGTCATTCAAGCGGAGTATTTTTCTTTCCCTTTCTGTAGTTCTTCTAACTACTGGAAGGATGGATGAGAAAACTATCTGTGCCCCAAAGTTCTTGCGTTTCCTTCCCAAAGCTTCAAAGTGTGATGTGATTTCTTCATAGCTCCGCTTGGCAGTATCATTTGTTCCCACATGGATGAGAAGAAAGGGATACCTGTCGGGCTTTATGAGTGCAGGCAACCCTTCAGTCACGTCTCTAATCCGTCCTCCTGGGAGACAGCATACCTGGCGAGTCCAAGGGTCTTTGCGACATACTTGGGTTTTGATCCCACGTAGCAAGGAGTCTCCCACTACTACTACTCTTCTCTTCTTGTTGTAGGCCTTGGTTTCATTGCCTCTGCTTGACTGACCTTCAGCCTCTTGCTCGCTCTCATGCAGGTTCCCCTGTAATTCTTCCTCTGCAGGCTGTCCTCCAGTCTCATCCTCAAGTACCTGGAAACGGTTCCATAGTTCCACTGCTTCCACCGGTGCAGAGTGGCTCCTAGCTCTTCTGCTCGTAACTGTCACCCTTTTCCAAGGAGTATCCTCTACTTCATTTTTCCTCCCCTCAGCATTTTCCTCTTCTGCTTCAGCTTGCTGTTGCTCTTCTAGCTTCTGTTGTTCACTTCACTGCTGTAGTTCCACCGTTCTGTCCAAGAACTCTTTGTGTTTCTTTATTCCCTGGAGGGTTGACACTCGCCACTCCAGTCCTCTTACTTTTTCTTCCAACAGCGTGATCAACTTGCAGTTGTTGAATATGTAGGCCATCTGATCTCAGGCAAGAAAACAAAGATGGAACTGGCCTTGCAGGTCACCACCGCCGGAGAGCCTTTTCCTTCCATAGTCTCTGTTCCTTTTACGTTTCTAGCTTTCTGATTGTACTGGAATAGCCTGTGCTTTGTCCTCTATTCACTGGAGGTTAAAAACACAGTTCCTCTGGTATGGAAGTGTGTGTTACAAGAAAAAGAATTTTTTAAACAAGGGGGGAAAAAGAAAAAAATGTTAGGGGCCTCCCCCTTGACCTCCCCTGGCCAACTCCTGTTTGTTCTCCCTGTTTGCTCTCTCTCTCTCTGGGAGCTTGCTTCCTTGTATAGCCCCTAGACCAGCTGCTCAGCTAGGAGACAGGAAACAGACCGAGACTTCCTGCCCACACAGCTGCTAGGATTACTCAGGCCACACCCCAAATCAATTGGTGCTCTCAGGAGCACTTGGTGAGCACATGGCGACTCAGAATGGAAAGGATAGCCCCCTGGGCTTTCTCCAGCCCACTCACCACTTTGCCTTTGTCTCCTCTTCCACTGCAACTCCCCAGGCCAACTCCTGTTTGCTCTCCCTGTTCACTCACTCTGATCACTCGCTCTCTGGGAGCTTGCTTCCGTGTATAGCCCCTAGACCAGCTGGAGCAGCTTCCTCTGCTCTGCTCAGCTAGGAGACAGGCAACAGACTGAGGAGGGTTGTTTTTTTTTGTGGGGGGGGGGGAATGAAATAAGTACATGCTGTTTCTGAACCTTGTGCTTCTCCTTTCTAGGGGCAGAAGCCATGGCCTCCAATGAAAGGAGACGTTGCTAAGTTGGATTTTGATACCTTATATCCTGCCCAAGTTTTGAGCCAGAGATTGCACCTGACCATGACAGCCAACGCCTTAGCTCTAGCTGAGAAATTCATGACATCTAGATTAACTATTGCCTTAGCTAATTTGTGTATATTCTCCTTGAGTTTGCGACACTGCAAACTTACCAGGAAGGTCCATTCTGATATGGTGCGATTGAGGAATGCAGAAGACTGGGTTGTTTCTTTGCAACTGCGCAGGAAGGCAGGGATCACAAGTTTGTGTTCTTTCAACTGCTGCTTCCTCCCAGTTCCTTCCGTGACCAAGCAAGGAGAAAAACAGGAGTCTAGAGGTGAAGCAGTAGGTATGTGGAGAATACCCTGAGAGGCAAAGGAGGGCAGATGCTCCCTCCAAGGGGCCGTTACATGGTAAGGTGTACTATCCTAAGGTTTATGTCACTTGGTATCCCATCAGCCACCCATGAAGGGTGGGGTTGGACACCTCCATCACACCATACCAGAATGGACCTTCATGCCAAGTCCCCAATGTCCCATTCTCTGTATGGTGTGAGGAGGTGTCCAAAAGACTGGGACATCCTACTGCTTCCTCCCAGTTCCTTCCGTGACCAAGCAAGGAGAAAAACAGGAGTCTAGAGGTGAAGCAGTAGGTATGTGGAGAATACCCTGAGAGGCAAAGGAGGGCAGATGCTCCCTCCGAGGAGCCGTTACATGGTAAGGATGTACTATCCTAAGGTTTATGTCACTTGGTATCCCATCAGCCACCCATGAAGGGTGGGGTTGGACACCTCCATCACACCATACCAGAATGGACCTTCATGCTAAGTCCCCAATGTCCCATTCTCTGTATGGTGTGAGGAGGTGTCCAAAAGACTGGGACATCCTAAAGCTGAATTTAATTAGGGAGAGAATGTGGCTGACCTCAAGGTGGGGACACCACCCATTGGAGCACCCTCCTGCCAAACGCCACTTCAGCCAAGACAAATGAACCCAATTTGTAATGTCTAGTGAAAGTTTTAGGTGTCAACCAGATAGCCACTCTGCAGATGCACAAAGGAGCATTTATGGAAAAAGCAGTGGAGGATGCTGCAGCTCTGGTGGAGTGTGCCGTGAGGTGTAGAGACCTAGGAATGTGTTGTGCATCATAGGCTGATGTGATGCAGGCCTTAATCCAGTGTGTGATAGTGGTCTTAGAGAGGTCTTTTTGCCTAGTGATGTTGACTGGAAAGATGTGAATACTGAGTCTGTGAGGCATAGGTCCTTGGTTCTACGTATGCAAATTTTTAGAGACCTGCAGACATCTTTGTGCCATAGCTTCTTGGAGGGATGAGGTGGTTTTGGACAAAAGGATGGAAGGACCAGTTCCTAGGACTGGTGAAACGGAGTTTACCTTTGGAATAAAGGAAGGATGAAGTCTAAGTGTAACTGAGTTGCTGGTGAAGACACATAGATGGTCTCAGATACAGAGAGCACCCAACTCAGAAACCCTTCTGGCTGAGGGTTGCCTACTCCAGGTAGCCCTGGAGTAGGTGTCAGCATTCCAGTGTTTCAGCCACATGGACTTCCTGGTGACACTGGCCACAGCTATGGTTCTGGCTGAGTAGATTAGAGCATTCCAAGTGGCAGCTTCCACAAATGCGGATGTCTTATTTAATGTAAGGATCCCTCTATGTAAGGTCCTGCTGTCCAAATCAGGGGTATTAAGTAAATCCTCCACCCAGAGCATGGGTGCATGGGTAAAGAGCAAGGAAGAAGAGGATGCTCTGATGGCTAGTGAGGCTGTTTTGTGAACCCTTTTAAGGGTGAAGTCAGAGCATTTCTCTTTAAAACCCTTGAGTGGGGCATCTCCTTCTTTAGGAGCAATGGTTCCTGAGAGGAGGGCGGTCACTGCTGCATCTATGACGGGTCTCTCACATTTTCCATTGCTTGTTGTGGGAGTAGAATTTTTGTGCTACATTGATGCCTCATCTGCCTTGGAGTGGAGCAGCCCATTTGGAGTTAAGCAGCTTTTCAAACAGTGGAGGGAAGGGAACCTCCCTATTAGTTGTCTCGGATTCTGGAAAGACTGACACACCTGTGGAGGCAGCTGCTGAGGAGGGAGTAGTCTCTTCCAATCTCCTGCTTTGTGATTGGAGAGAATTGAACAAACGGGGTTGCTTTCATTGTCACTAACCCTATGCCCAGGGGGGTGCTCACTGCACAAGAGGGAGTGAGGCAATGGAGAAGCCCAGTGAAATTCCTCTGAGGAGCGAACAATGGCCTCCGTGGTCGTGGGTTTGCTTTGGGTGGCTTGCTTAGAAGCTTGCCCTTTGACATACTGTCCTTTTGGGGGGGCCTTTTTTGATTTAGGCATGGCTCTGGTTGGTGAGGAGGAAGGCAAAGACTGAGTCCCCCTGTAGTATTCATTCTGGAATGTCTTGAGAAATGCCTGTCAAGGATTTGGTTGCTAACTACCACCATCATAATTCTTTGGATTAATTGATCCTTATTAAAAGGAGAGGAATAGAAGTTGTCCTGAAGAAAAGATTAGGCTTGGTGAACTGCGGCTGCTGGAGGTCTGGGTAGGCCTGAAAAGTGGAAGATGGTGCCACGTGAAAAGGGCAGGAATATTCCAGCCAGCTAAAATGGCAGTCACGATCTGTGGCGCTGCTCCAGTCTCCCCCCACTGCCAGCGCCAAACCCCATGTATGGGCTGTGGCGTCCTCCACTGGGGCTGAGTTGGCATCTGAGGCCTCGGAATTCACCGCTTCCTAGACTAAGGGCTGATCAGTGGTGTGGTGGGGCCCCATTTGGGGTGTGGCCTCTTTGGAGCTTGGGGAGCTCCACCTCCTTGTGCTGCTGGTGCTGGTGTCTACCCCGCCTGGTTGTAGTAGCGCAATCGCAAGATGGTGAGGCATAGTCGTTCGGTGATCGGAAAAGCAGGACACCAGAAAGCTGCATGGGGAGGCATGCTAGCACACACCTGGAGGCTTGAGAACCCTAACATGTGGCATCCTCTTTCCAGACTTCTTTGATGCCATTGTTCCCTTCCCTACCAGAGCCATCAGAATGGAGATGAGAGGATAAGGAGAGAGATGATTTGTTTATTTAAAAGAGAGGGTAAAGGAAGCCTGGGACTAAGAAAACAGCAAGAAAGGAATTAAGGAGAAGTCAGAAAAAAGGTAGTTTTAAGTGGAAAGCTGGAGTGGAAGCTTGAGAGATTACTGTTCCTGGGCAAGGCAAGGAGGGAACTGTGGACAGAGCTGGAGGAAGCAGCTCTTGAAAGATTACAATCACGTTATCCCTGCCTTCCTGGGAGGTGCCAAGGAAACAACCCAGTCTTTTGGATGCCTCCTCACACCATACAAAGAAGTACTGTTTTCCAGAGTGGTTCATCAAGGCATTTGCAGGTTCATAATATCTGGCATGAGCTGGTGAAAATGTAGGAAGCTGCTGACACTCTGATAGCAAGGGTGGACTTGTTAGTCTTACACAGAAGAAATTTGGATTTTCTATCCCCTGCATTCCTTAAAGAATTTTTGTGAACTGCCCAGAGAGCTTCGGCTATTGGGTGGTATAGAAATGAAATAAATAAATAAGGAAGTCTTCCTATCTTTGGGGACCACTGTGCCTGGAACTAGGGTGACTACAGGAGTATCCACCAGAAGACACTGCATGGTCTCCTTGGGTTTGGTTTGGTTTGTACCAGACAAGGATCTCTGAGATAAAGGTCCATTATCATCTGGGCCTCAAGGAATTCTGGGGCAGTTGGGCTTCAAACAACTCTGGGAAATAACTTTATCCTTGGGGGGCATCCTCTTGGGAAGAGCTTCCTGGCCTTGGGTGGGTTGGACAGCACTGTTGCTGCAGGGATGAGGACTTGAGGCTATTTAGAGAAGAGGAATCTTGCACCGTGAGAAAAACCTCATCTTCTCCTCGACAAGCCACCATCATGTTGCCAAGGCGGGTGAACCTAAGGAGCGATGGCTTGGCTGGCCTGATGCAGCTACTTTTTGTCTTTCTCCTCCTATCCTGAAACAAAAAGCTGTTGTGGGGAGAGATGAGAAGCACTGACAGAAAAGAGAGGTCTGATTATGCTTACAGAACCGTCTCAAAATCTGCTCTCCTCATGGAAGGCAGTATGGGGCTCATGAAGACTTCCCCCGCCCCACTGGCAGGGGATGGAAACATCAGCATAATCCCTTCCCCTAGAAAGCCTGGGAGGAGCCACTCTCTATAGTAGAACCATGGGTTGGAGGATTCCCATCTGCCCAACAGGGCTCCCCTTATGGGGGGGCTGTAGCTCAGTGGCAGGGTGGATTGATTTAAATCAAAGCAATTCAAATCACCGATTTAAATCGTAATTTCAATCAGCAAGAAAATAAGGTTGATGAAACTATAATTCCTGAACAATGGTGCAGATCTGACCACTAAGCCATGTTAATTTAACAACTAGAGTATTATTTACAGTTTCATTCTTACAAGCAGGTTTTGCATATCTTTGTCTCACTGTGTATTTTCCATGCTTTCCTTTTTTAACTATAGATGGAATATCTTTAAAATATTCCAGTATCGAGTCTTTTTATGACCAGCACCCATAACAGTTTGTGGTTAATACTGCAATCCTGTATGTGACACTCAGAAATGAGTTCAATGGGGCTTGCTCCCAGGCAAGTGATGATAGGGTTGCAGCCTAATTATAGGAATACAAGAGGATTCAAATTGGACAAAATTGTCTTCTTTTTCTTTCCAGTGTTGCTCCTTTCTTTCACTCTGTCTTGGCCCAGCCTTGCCCTCACACAAACTAAGGAGGAAACAAAAATGAAATACCCATAACTGATAGGTCAAAGCAAAGTTTGATAGCTACTGTGCAGATTCAAACAGTTTATTTTCATCAGGTGAAAGTGAAATGCATGTTTGGGTAAATACTCATATCTGAGAAACTATTCAGATTGGTTCTTAATTTGGATAGAAAATCCTCCTTTAATTCAATGTATCTGCTAGAGGTGTTGATTCAATTTAAAGATTAACTGCATGGCTAACATGCTTGTATCCAGATTATTTAATGTTAATCTAGCTATTATTTAAGAGAAACTTTAATTACATTTTTAAAAGAATATATCAAAAATTCCAATTTAAACATTTTAAACTCCATTTTTTCTGATATAAAAAGAATCATTGATTTTTCTCCATTGTACTATATTGTCTTCTGTCTTAACTGACCCTTCTGCTTCATTTGGTCAAGCTCCACCACCACATAAGCAAAGAACACCATTCCTATCTAGGCACATCAGACTATAGTTAAACAGAGACCTAAATCCCAGAACTAGCAGTAGTTAGGCTGCTGCTGTTTATTCGGTCAGTCACTTCTGACTCTTCGTGACTTCAAGGGCCAGCCCACGCCAGAGCTTCCTGTCGGCCGTTGCCACCCCCAGCTCCCCCAAGGTTGAGTCCATCACCTCCAGAATATCATCCATCCATCTTGCCCTTGGTCAGCCTCTCTTCCTTTTGCCTTCCACTTTCCCTAGCATCAGCATCTTCTCCAGGGTATCCTGTCTTCTCATGATGTGGCCAAAGTACTTCAGTTTTGCCTTTAATATCATTCCCTCGAGTGAGCAGTCTGGCTTTATTTCCTGGAGTATGGACTGGTTTGATCTTCTTGCAGTCCAAGGCACTCTCAGAATTTTCCTCCAGCACCACAGTTCAAAAGCATCTATCTTCCTTCGCTCAGCCTTCCTTATGGTCCAGCTCTCGCAGCCATAGGTTACTCCGGGGAATACCATCGCTTTAACTATGTGGACCTTTGTTGTCAGTGTGATGTCTCTGCTCTTCACTATTTTATCAAGATTTGTCATGGCTGTCCTCCCAAGAAGTAAACGTCTTCTGATTTCCTGGCTGCAGTCAGCGACTGCAGTAATCTTTGCGCCTAGAAAGACAAAGTCTGTCACTGCCTCCATGTTTTCTCCCTCTATTTGCCAGTTATCAATCAAGCTGGTTGCCATAATCTTGTTTTTTTTTAGGATTAACTGCTTTTGAACTTTCTTCTTTCATCTTCGTCACGAGGTTCCTCAGCTCCTCTTTGCTTTCAGCCATCAAAGTGGTATCATCTGCATATTTGAGATCGTTAATGTTTCTTCCAGCGATTTGAACTCCAGCCTTGGCTTTATCAAGCCCAGCACGTCGCATGATGTGTTCTGCGTACAGGTTGAATAGGTAGGGAGAGTATTCAGCCCTGCCGTACTCCTTTCCCAATCTTAAACCAGTCTGTTGTTCCGTGGTCTGTTCTTAGTAGTTAGGCTAGACAGATCCATTTTCAGTGAGATGAAAAAATAAAAAGAATGCCCATGTTTGGCTGAATTTCCTACCAATGTGTGTGAGTATGACAGAGCCATTAAGGGCACAATCCTATGCACGTTTACTGAAAAAAATCCTACAACTCCCAGCATCCCTGTAGCCAGCCATCCTGGCTGGGGCGTGCTGGGATTGTAGAACTTTTTTCTGTCTAAACATGCATAAGATTGCACACTAATTCATTTTTATGTGATTGTAAGTGTAGGTTTAGCACGTTTATGATCAGACTTCATTATAAGTATGTTATTTTTTTAAATGAGGGAGAAATTTAGTATGTTATAATTTTTAATTTTGTTTGAAGTCCATTTTAAATTTTTAAAATCCAAACTTTATTTTTTTTAAAAAACCTATTTTTATCCACCCTGCTCCATGGTAGAGCACATGATTTGTATGCACATCGTGCCTAAAACCCTGGACAGCTGCTGCCAGTCAGAGTCGACAATACTGGCTAGATGGACTAATGGACTGACTCAATATGAGGATGCTTCCTATGTTCCTCCTCCTCAGTTTTTTTGCTGCCTTGTCGAGGAAGGGGCTTCTCTTCTTCCCCAGCCAGCACAGAAATGCAGCAAATCACAGGTGCGGGATCTATACAGGTCTTATTCTCTGAAGAACCTCAGCTTTCATTATTAAAAAGGCACGTTTCTAGCCATTATGACTGCAAAGATATGCTCAGAAGTGCGTGGGTAATGCCTGATGAAATCTCAGAAGCCAGAATAATTGCTTACTAGATTTCCAGAGAGGGCAGGGTGTCTGTGTCCTGCAGACTCTCCTTGGCTCTCCTAATAAGGATCAAAAACTGAATTATGCAAATTTGAGACATTATATAGATTATATAATCTATATAGTTCACAGAATTTGCGTTTTCTGGGTACAGAATTATTGGGCTGGATCCAATGCTGCCCTTGCATGGGCAGCCCAGGCCAGCTGCCGGGGGTGTGCACGCGGTCCCTGCTGCTGGCGGCCACCATGTAGCACTTCCAGGGGCAAGCGCAACATGAGCAGAAAGTCTTGTTTCCGGGAGGGCCAAATCGCACCCCTTCTGGAAACAAGCGTTTCCGCTCATTTCAGCACTTGTCCCTGGAAGCGCTTTAGCGCATCTGCCAACAGTAGGGGCTGTGTACACCATTGCAGGTGTGCCTGGGCTGCCAGCACAAGGGCAGCCCTGGGTCTAACTTATTATTTAAAAAAACTGTTAATGCAGAATACATACATCCCCAAGTACTGTTGCTTTCTGACAGCAAAATAACTGGGTATTTTATTTCTAATCAGTATGTGTGAAAGTCATCCCTCTGCCCCCACAACCAACTGCTTCTTAGCCCTTATACTCCCTTCTCCCTTAGGATACTAAATCACAATGCTGCCATGACAGAAGCCACCACTGGTAGAACTTCCTTTCTTTGCAAATCTAAAAGTTATAGTAGCCCTTGTAGGCCTCCTTGGCTCCCTACCTACTCCATCTTTAGCTCCTTCTTCCCTCAGTTCTGTCTCCTCTGCCCATTTCTCCAAGACCCCTTCACCAGCCCTTTCCTCAAATTCCTGTTTCACAGTCCATTAACTCCTTCAGCCACTTTGCCTCTGGTCTCCCTGCATGCTAGCTTCATCCAAGTCTTCAGTCCGCACCACAAAACTACTCCTGTCTTTAGGGTCTGTGTTGAGCTTAATTCCAGTTAAAAACTGTTTTTCCTTCCTTCACAGAATGAACAATTGGACTTACAGTGGATTTCCATTCTGTCCTAATGATGGAAAGACAGTCAAGAATGTGTTAATTATGTTCATACAACAGAAGTTAGGGGTTTAAAACTGATATTGGGAGGCAAGAAATGGCCTTGCTTCCCAGGTTGAGACATAAAATCATAGAGTTGGGAGATGCCATTTAGGCCACTGAGTCCAACCCCCTGCTCAGTGCAGGAATCAAGTTTAAAGCATCCCTGTCCAGTCTCTGCTTGAACAGCTCCAATGACGGAGAGCTCACCACCTCCCTTGGCAGTTGGTTCCATGGTCTGACTACTCTGACCATGAGAAGGTTTTGCCTGATGTTCAGTCAAGATCTGCCTTCCTGGAACTTAAGCTAGTTCTTTCCAGTCTTATAGTCTTGGATGATAGAGAACAGGTTGTGGCACTCTTCAGTGTGACAACCCTTTAGGTTCTTGAACAGTGATATCATATCCCCCATGCAGTCTTCTTTTCTCAAGGCTAAAGATACCCAGTTCCTTCAATCTTACCTCGTAGGACTTAGTTTTTAGCCCTCTGACCATCTTTGCTGCCCTTCTCTGAACTTGTTTCAATTTATCTGAATCCTCCTTAAAGTGTGGTGTCCAAATTGGACATGGTATTCAAGGTGAGGTCTGACCAGAGTAGAATGGAACTTTTACTTCCTGTGATTTAGAAACTACACTTCTACTGATGCAGCCTAAAATTGCATTTGCCTTTTTTGCAGCCACATCGCACTGCTAACTTATATTCAGCTTCTGATAGATGAAAAGATCCTTTTCACATGTACTACTATCAAGTCAGGTATCCCCAATCACCTGTGCATTTGATTTCTCTTTCCTAAATGAAGAACTTTGTACTTGTGTTAAATTTCATTCTTTCATTTTCTGCCCAGTTTTCTAACCTATCAAGATCATTTTGAATTTTGTTTCTGTCTTCTAAAGTATTAGCTATCCCAACCAATTTTGTGTCATCTGCAAATTTGATAAGCATTCCTCCCATCTCTTCCTCCAAGTCATTAATAAAAATGTATAGGGCCCAGGACCAAGCCCTGCGGCACCCCATTTGATACCTCCCTCCAGTTTGATGAGGAACCATTGATGAGCACTGTTTGAGTACAATTCCCCAACCAACTGTGGATCTATCTAGTAGTAGTGCCATCCAGTCTACATTTACCTAGCTTGCTAATCAAAATATAATGGGGCACTTCATTAAATGCCTTACAGGAGTCATTATGCCCACAGCATTTCCACAATCTACTAAGGAAGTTACCTGATAAAAAAAAATGAAATAAAATTTGCCTGGAAGGACTTGTTCTTGACAAATCCATGCTGGCTTCCAGTGATCACTGCATTAGTGTCAAGCTGCCTACAGATTGAGTGCTTTATAATCTGCTCTAGAATCTTCCCAGGTATTGATGTCAGACTGATTGGTTTACAGTTTCCCAGATCTTCCTTTTTACCCTTTTTGAAGATAGGGACAACATTTATCCTCATCCAGTACTTCGCCCATTCCCCAGGATTTCTGAAAGATGATAGATAGAAGTTCCAAGAGCCTACCCACTAACTCCATTAACACCCTAGGATGCAATTTATCTGGACCTGGGGACATGAACTCATTTAAGGTGCTTAGATATTCCCTTAGATATTCTCTGTCAACCTCAAGCTGGACTCCTGCCCCTTCAGCCTGTTTGTCACATATGCCAGATGGAACAGAGATCCTCTTTTGGGAGAAAACTGAGACAAAATAGGAGTTCCCCCTTTCTTTTTCACCTGTGAGAATTTTGCCATTTTCACCAAGCAGCTGGTCTACCGTTACTTTTAGCCTCCTTTTACTCTGAACATATCTGAAGAAGCCCTTTTTGTTAGCATTCGTTGCTAACCTCAGCTCATTCTTCCTGACACCATCTCTGCAATCTGCCTGTACATTTCCTTAGTGACCTATCCCTCCTTCTACTTCCTATGTGTGTCCTTTTTGATATTCAGATTATAGCTAAGCTTTTTGTGTAGCCATATTGGCTTCTTCTGTTGTCTTCAATTTTTTTTCCTCATTGGAATTTTTTTCTGATTGAGCCTTGAGTATCTCCCCTTTTAGGATCTTCCACCCCTCTTGAACTCCTCTTTCTGTTAGGTTTTCCTGCCATGAAATCCTACTTATCATTGCTCTGAGTTGATTAAAATCACCTTTCCTGAAGTCCAAGGTACACATTTGAGTACTCTCAGCTTTAGTTTTCCTTAAAATCAAGAACTAGCCCCAATGTTCTGGCTTTCACCTCATCACCTAACTCTTCCCTATTAGTCAGAATCAAGCCAAGGATGGCTCATCCCCTCGTTCCTTCCTCCACCCCTCTGAAGGAGAAAGTTGTCAGCAAGGCAAGTCAGGAATTTCCTGGAGAGACCATGTTTGGCAGAGTTTGTCTCCCAGGAGGTATCAAGGTAATTAAAGGCTCCCATTACTACTACCTCATGCTTCCTTGACATATCTGCAATTTGCTTTTGGAAAGGATCATCCACATCTTTGTCTTGGTGAGGTGGCTAGCAGTATCATAGAAGCATAGAATAGCAGGGTTGGAAGGGGCCTACAAGACCATCGACTCCAACCCCCTGCTCAATGCAGGAATCCAAGTCAGAGCATCCCTGCCAAGTGGCTGTCCAGCTTCATCTTGAATGCCTCCAGTGTGGGAGAGCCCACCACCTTCCTAGGTCATTGGTTCCATTGTCGTATTGCTCTTACAGTCAGGATATTTTTCCTCATGTTCAGCCGGAATCTGGCTTCCTGTAACTTGAGCCCATTATTCCGTGTCCTGCACTCTGGGATGATCGAGAAGAGATCCTGGCCTTCTTCTCTGTGACAACCTTTCAAGTACTTGAAGAGTGCTATCATATCTCCCCTCAGTCTTCTCTTCTCAAGGCTAAACATGCCTACTTCTTTCAGTCGCTCTTTATAGGGATCTATTTCCAGTCCCCAACTGGACCCTAACCACAGTATTGTTTTATTCCTTCCTCTATTTTAGCCCAGATGCTTTCAACGGGACCACCATGTTCATTCTCTTGAATTCCTGTGCAGGTTTGTAGATTTCTATCATACAGTGCAATTCCTCCCCACTTTTTATGGCTTCAGTTCTTTTTGAAAAAGCTATATCCTTCAATTGCTATATTCCACTCACGGGAGTCATTCCACCAAGTCTCAGTTATGCTTATTATGTAATATTAACCTTTTAAAATTAAAAGTTCAAGCTCGTTTTGTTCATTTCCCATACTCTAAGCATTAGTATAAAGACATCAAGAGCCTTGGACTTTATGCTCCAATAACCTCCCCGCATTTTTATTAAGCGGTTTAACAAGCCCCACAATAGGTACTCTCCCAGTTCCTGCTACAGTGCACGAGCTCGTATTTGTAGTCTTTACCTCTGGGCTTTCTTCTCTACCCCACACATAACTTCAGATTCTCCATCCCTCACATACATTCAGATTCTTAGAATTGTCAACTTGCCCCAAGAAGCAGCCTCAGTGATGACCACCTCCCCCTGCCCCCTGGCAGCAGCAGTACACCACAGGCCTCTCCCTCAATGCTGCACTGTGAGGGGTCCCTCCTCAGAGCAAGGCACTGGCAAGAAGGTGGCCTGGAGACCACCTGCGCAGCACAGGTGACCTCGAGTGCCACCTCAACATGAATGCCTCTCTGAGGAAGGACTCCTCACAGCAAGGCATTTGGGCTGGCTTCTCTGGCCCCTTCTTTCTTCTGAACGGCTGGTGGGGCTTTCCAGAGAGTTTACTCACCCGATGCTATGCTCCGAGGTCCTCAAAGCGAGGCATTGGGCAGGGTGCAGTCCGGAGAGCTGTCCCAGCCATTCTTGTCACAGCAGGAGAGTGGCTAGCACTGTTCTCCTGGGGAACTGGATCTGCTGTCCTTCAGGATCCACTGCCTGAGGCAGAGGATTCACCTCACCTCATGAAATGGCTTGCTCTGTGGGGAGGGGCTGTGGCTCAGTGGTAGAACCCCTGTTTGCATGTAGAAGGTCCCAGGTTCAATCCCCGCCATCTCCAGGTAGGTCTGGCAAAATTTCTGCACCCTAAATGGCTGCTGCCAGTCACTGTTGATAATACTGGGCCTAGATGGATATTGGGTCTGACTCAGTATAAAGCAGCTTCCCACGTTCCTAGGACGCTTGGACACTAGTGTTCCTAGGACACTAGAAATGGGGCTTCTACGGCAGGAACCATGGAGCCTGTTCCTAGGGTATTTGTTCCTTTTTTTCTTTTTTCCCTACACATTCCAGGTAACTAGGGATGTCAGGATCCTTCAGAAAGAGACTGGATTACAGGAAAGAGAAGGGCTAGGAGCCAAGATTCCTGTATGGCTGGTGGTTTGAGAACAGAGGTTTCAGGGGTGGGATGTGTGTGTGCTGGTTTTATCTGATCAAAGCAGGTGTCAGGCCTCTGAAATGCTTTTGGGCAGGACTTGGATTTGAGCTGGTGTGATGCAAGCTTGTGGTGTATGTCGTATGTAAATGTATGTGCGTGTGCACACATGTGCATCCCCTGCCACTTTAACAGGCACCCAGTGCAGCCCTCAGGGCTGAAAAAGTGGTGCACCCTTGCTAGATCCTCAACTTTCAGCACGAAGCTTAGAGGGATGCCTATTTCCTAAACCTTTAAAGAGACAGGCAAATGCTGTGTCCAATATTCTTGGTCACACTAGGGGCCTTGCCAGGTCCAGGATTCTCACACCCAGAGGTTTCTATAAGGGGTGGCTCAGGTCAGTGTACTTCGCAACTGTTCCCCTTTAAACCTTTCCTCTAAAAAGTTTGGCAATTCTGGGGTTTTCCTTTACTCTTTCTCCACCTTATATCATAGCTAACTAGGTCCCAAAATGGCTGCTGCAATTTTTTGTCCAAGGCCAGCACACTAGAAGGAAAGCATAAACAGGATGTATGTAGGATGCACTCCAGGTTTACACAGATGTAGTGCCCAGTGGGTGGGGGGAAGCAAACACCAGCCCCTTGACCAGTCAATTACCTCCCATTGCTGGAATCCTGGGGTTACTTGAAGGAAAGGCATATTTCACATACAAATTATAACTAAATCATAAAACGGACATTTTAAAAGGCTGCAACCACTAAAAGGACTCATTTCAGTGAAAATATATTTAGGATGGGAGTGTTAAAGTGAAATATTCCATTATTTATCTTTTGAATATCCAACGTGTGGGAGAAAGCTTCTCGTGCCACCACTGGGTTTTCATGACCAGAAATCACAGACAGCACAATTATTTTCCTTCAGGAGATCTTGTTGTAAAGGAAAGTGTTTAGGTGGTTTACATTCTGATTAATATGTGTAAAGCCAGTGACTGTGCCTAGATATGGCCTGCTGAACCAATCTTTTTTGTTATTTGAGAGTACTGCTTTTCTGCTCTATTGAGATAAGAAGATGCCTCTCCATCCAAGAAAAGAGAGGCTTCCTCTTCCTGTAGGGTACTTAACGGGTTGCCTCCTTGGCTGTTGATATGACTATGTTGTCCAAATAGATAAGAAACTTGCTTGTTGTGTAAACAGTGCTGAAAAACTCAGGAGGCAAGGTGGCTCACCAGAGGCTTCAGAGAGCTGATGCTCTGTGGTCTCTCTGCTGGTGACCACTTTGATAAAAAGTTTCTTAAGAGAACTCATGAGCTTAGTATTTAGAGATGACTCCCTAAGTTTCTTAAGAGAACTCATGAGCTTAGTATTTAGAGATGACTCCCTTTCCAAGGAACAAGCTCATAAGTCCCAAATGCCAAACACTCTGGAATGGGACCAGTAAACACTTGGCCGTTGACCCAAAAAATCATGGTGAATCAAGCATAAAGACATCTGTAGACCAAATATACCAAAGTGATAGCAACATCGAGTTAGAAGACCAAGGTCTATTGTTGCTCTCCAAAACACACATCTGTTAAAAAGCCTTTTAAAAAGACTATAGATGGGAGAACATTCTAATAGTGGCTCCACTATCAGTCCTGAGACAGATTTCCACCCAATTTCAAGCTGGCCTGAGACCAGCAGGGGCAAACAGGAGAATGGATCCAAGGGAGAAGATCTGAGGGAATCTCTCTCATTCTGCTTCGTGGGTTCTCCCATTAAGTTGCCTGCTTTTTAATGAGTTTCCCTGGCAACCTCGACAATCACAACAACCCTCTAGGTGCGGCCCCCACTCCGCTGCCCCTCAATTTAGAAAGCAGCAATTTTGCTTGAAAACAAGGCACAAGGGGCACACCTTGTTTGGAAGCAGAATCACACTCCCTGAAGCCTCCAGCAATTTTGGCAGCAAATTCAGTGGTGGAGGGCAGGAGTGCACCCCTCATGGGTTCTGGGAAACAGTGTGGCTCCTCGACCCCCAGAAGATGCTTACCCTTGTTCTAGGTCTATCAAAGGAGATTAATGCTAATTGAAAGAAAGGAAGAGAATTGTTAAGAATGCCCACAATCTGTTAGAGTGGCTCCTAGTGTTGGACCATTTTCTCCTGATGAAAGGGAGGATATGGACCGTTCCCCCTTACACGACTGTCCACCTCAATGGTCCTTTGCTGGCTTGGTGCCTTCCTGGATTGCAATCACTGTCAGCCTGTGAATGGATGTCCTCCTAGGACCTCTATGCAGCCACCTCCTGACACCGCCATGTGACCACCTCCCTTATTTCTTTTAAATTCCTTCTCAAAATTCACCTTTTCCAGGAAGGGTATGGATCAACCCCAGCTAAGCCAAAGTACATGCAACTGAAGTATCACGTATTCTTCCTCCACTTACTCATGCCTCTATTTCCTACTTTTCCCTTTATTTACCTTGTGTTTATTTCAGTTTGTAAGCCCCTTGGTGTAGGAACCTGCCATACCTGTTCTTTGTGAAATGCCGTGTATGCATAAATCACAACGAACAACAACTAACTGCATGGCTCTTATTACTGAGGTAGCTATTTCGAGGTAAAAAAAAATCTTCAGGTCCTTCTTGCTGCATAAGAGATCTCACACAGCCCCCACCCCCCTTGAAATCATAAAGCTCAGAAACATTTAGAGTGGCCTCTGGTAAACAAGATTTTCCTTCTTAAAAACCATGCTGTCCAAGAAGCCACAATGCCCTTCCTTCATGCTAGAATGAAAGACTGGTCACTTACCGTGAAAGATTCCTTCCAGACTGGTGTGAAGGAAGTATGCAAAAGAGGGTTAAGTCCTCCTACGGTCCAGGAAAGGCAGGGATCACATGACAATGTTTTTGTGTCTAATTGTTGTGATCCGTGGCTTCTTGCCCAGTTCCATCTGTGGCTAAGCTGAAGACAGAAGATACTTGAGGACTGGCATAGAAAACATACAGGGAAAAACAGCTGAGAACTGCCCTCCCCAGTCAGAGACAGTGAGCAGTGCTGAACTTGGTGAGCAACAGCAAGGCCATGTGGACACAAGTAAGCATTACTGACTCAGCCTGGCAGTTTAGGGTAGGGCTTGGATGCCTCCATCATACCAAAATGGAAAGAATCTTCACAATAAAATGACCACTCTTCTACTCCTGTTTGTTGTGATGGAGACATCCAAGAACAGGATGCACAACGCTAGGCAAAGGAAGAGGAGGCCACGTCTATGTGAGCAGGACCACCTTTTGTAGCACCCTCCAGCAGAAAGCTGTTTCTGCAGAGGCATAAGGGTCAATTTTATAGTGTTTGACTAATTGCTATTATTAGCCGAAGCTCTCTGGGCAGTTTACAAAAGATTAAAACCTTAAAAATACAATATAAAACACAACATTAAAACAAATTATAAAACAATTTAAAACACCCAATAACCCTCTCAGGAACAGTTAAAACCTTAGCATATCGTGCCAAATACCAAGTCTTAACCTAGTGCTGAAAGGATGACAACGCTGGCACCAGGTAGACTTAGGTGGGGAGAGCGTTCCACAATTGGGGGGCCACCACAGAGAAGGCCCTCTCCCTTGTTGCCATCCTCCAAACCACCCACAGAGGAGGCACCTGGAGGAAGGCCTCAGGTGACGAGTGTAGTGGATGGGTAGGGCAGAGAGAGGCACTCCATCAGGTCTTTTAGTCCCAAGCTGTGTAAAGCTTTATAGGTCAAAACCATCCCCTTGAATTGGGCTCAGAAACATACAGGCAGCCAATGCAAGTGGGCCTGAATTGGTGTTATATATTAAGACCTTCTGGTCCCCACTAGCAATCTGGCTGCCATATTTTGCACAAGCTGCAGTCTTTGATCCATCTTCAAGGGCAATTCCACGTAGAGCGCATTACAGATCACCACAGCAAAGGCTATCCCTGGGACTGGACTATGTAGCCATAGTTCTCAGCGAGAAGAGAGTTAGTGCTAAATGCCACTGAGTTGACTACAGCCTTGGTGGAATGTGCTGTTTACACAGAATCATAGAATCGTAGGTTGGAAGGGTGCCTAACAAGATGAGGCCTAACAAGACAATCGAGCCAACCCCCTGCTCAATGCAGGAATCCAAGTCATCCAAGTCATCCAGGAATCCAAGTCATCCCTGACAGATGGCTGTCCAGCCTCGTCCTGAATGCCTCCAGTGTAGGAGAGCCCACTACCTCCCTAGGTCATTGGTTCCATTACAGTCAGGAAGTTTCTCCTGATTTTCAGCCAGAATCTGGCTTCCTGTAACTTGAGC
This sequence comes from Heloderma suspectum, assembly GCF_057233095.1. Lineage (NCBI taxonomy): Eukaryota > Metazoa > Chordata > Lepidosauria > Squamata > Helodermatidae > Heloderma > Heloderma suspectum. The sequence continues at coordinate 123,739,931 of NC_139462.1, read as the reverse complement.
CCATTATTCTGTGTCCTGCATTCTGGGATGATGGAGAAGAGATCCTGGTCTTCTTCTCTGACAACCTTTCAAGTAAGTACTTGAAAGAGCACATTCCACCAAGGCTGTAGAGCACTAGTGAAGAGCACTATCATATCTCCCCTCAGTCTTCTCTTCTCAAGGCTAAACATGCCCAGTTCTTTCAGTCTCTCTTCATAAGGCTTTGTTTCCAGTCCCCTGATCATCTTTGTTGCCCTCCTCTGAACCCTCTCCAGCTTGTTTGCATCCTTCTTCAAGTGTGATGCCCAGAACTGGACACAGTACTCCAGATGAGGCCTAACCAGTGCTGAGTAGAGGGGAACTAGTACTTCACATGATTTGGAAGCTCTCCTTCTATTAATGCAGCCCAAAAGAGCATTGGCCTTTTTTGCAGCCACATCACATTGTTGGCTCATATTCAGCTTGTGATCGACAACAATTCCAAGATCCTTCTCGCTTGTAGTGTTGTTGAGCCACGTATCCCCCATCTTGTAACTGTGCATTTGGTTTCTTTTTCCTAGGTGCAGAACTTGGCATTTATCCCTATTACATTTCATTCTGTTGTGTTCTGCCCAGTGCTCCAGTCTAGCAAGATCACTTTGAATTTTGTTTCTGTCTTCCAAAGTATTAGCTAACCCGCCCCATTTTGTGTCATCTGCACATCTGATCAGCATTCCCTGCACCTCCTCCTCCAAGTCATTCATACAAATGTTGAAGAGCACTGGGCCCAGGACTGAGCCCTGCGGTACCCCGCTTGTTACCTCTCCCCAGTTTGAGAAGATCCCATTGATAAGCACTCTTTGAGTCCGATTCTGTAGCCAACTATGGATTCACCTGATTGTTGTTTCATCTAGCCCACTTTGAACTAGTTTGCTCATCAGGATATCATGAAGCATTTTGTCGAAAGCTTTGCAGCAATCAAGGTATATGATGTCTACAGCATTCCCACAGTCCACAAGGGAGGTTACCCGATCCAAAAATGAGATCAGATTCGTATGGCAGGATTTGTTTTTGACAAATCCATGTAACTCTCATTCTCCCTTCACACCTTCCTTATGGTGTTCAGAACCCAGAAATTCAAGGCTGTGGACTTTCAGGCCAGAAGGAAGTGCTGATGTCTTCCTCCGACCAGTGTTGGGAGTGTCAGAACTACTGACGTCCTGATTTGTTAGCTGAGGGGTCACTGGTGCCTTACACTGCAAACGTAAGAGAAGACGTGGCTTTAGATAACAGGTAAAGGAAATCCTTACTGTTGAAAATCTGGTGTTCAAGGAATCCCCTCGTGGCCCCGGATTTGACCATCATTCCTCTTCTTTGTCAGAACTGATAGGTCAACCAACTGGGGAGGGGGGCTTTTCCCAAAGCCATGGTTCTGGGGTTAGGGGATTCCCCTGCAGACACATTTATGGAGTATGGTCTCTCATCCAGGTTGAAGCACTGCAATTACGGCAACGATTAACCGGCTTCATTTTTCTTCGAGGTCTGAGAGGAGATGAAGATGAATCTGAGGGGGAGGGGCTGTCTTGCCCTGTCCTCCTGTTTCTGAGGAGATCATCAGTGAGTTTGGCACGTACCACTCTTTGGATTCAATAAGAAACTGGATTGTATAACTTGCGGAGGAGAGTTGAATCCTGCTTTGTCAGGCTGAGATGAGCTATAAAATTAAGCAAAGGTTCCCCCTGGTGGCCATCCTGCAGTAGAGAATGACCCCTGATTTTGGCATGAAGACCTGGGGAGGACAGAAACAGCTGAGTGGGTTCTCCTGCCAACCCTTTGTCCAAAAAGGCACGCTCCCTTCAGGGATAAGCCTACATGTCCACTGTGGAAGGGCCTGATCTGGAGGGCCTATGCAGAAGCTGGACTCTGCCCTCTCTGATCATGGCTGGCAGGGAGGTATGGGCTGGCAAGTCAGTGTGGCATGTGGTCCAACGCCGCTTAAACCACCGCATTTTGTGAAGCTCCCTCAGACAGTTGTGACTGGCCTGGTTGCAGCAAGTGAAGCTGCTGTGGCAGGTGGTGGTGGCAATATCGAACTCCCTCGTGGACTCCTCAGGAGTTGTCCTCTCTGATGCCTCTGCTTTTCTGTTTGCACCTCAGGGGACACTCACATTGTCCTTTGAGGAAGGTTTGAGGCTCCGCATGATACACATATGCCTGGCTGTTTTAATTTTTGTGGTCTCAGAGGTAGTCTTTTTTGCCAGTGGCCCAATGAGGCAGCAAAATTGCAAGGGGAGGGGAGGGAGGGAGGGAGGGGGGGGTTTGAGAGAGAGAGAGAGAGAGAGAGAAGAAACCAGAAGGGAAGAAAAGATGAGAAAAAGAAGCAGCCTTAAAAAAAAAAGGTTAGAGACTCTTACAAGGAAAAGGATAGTAAGTTTTAGTGGAAAGAGAGGTTGTTGAGGAGATAGCCCAACAAGAGCTCTGTCCTAGGCGAAAGATGCAAATTGGAGAAAGGGACAAACTGGAGGAGGAGCCACAGATCACAGGTATGACACACAAAAGCAGTGTCGTATGATCCTTGCCTTTCTTGGGAGGTACCAGAACGTAATACATTCTTGGATGCCTTCTTCACACTAAAGAGGGAAGGCAGGAATTATTTGGGTGGGGCAGGGCCATTCCTTGCATCGTAATATTGGAAGATTTTAAACCTTGCCACCTGCCATATAAGCAGAGGAGTGAAGGTCTTCCTTACTGGCTTTCCTCACTGGAGTACAAACATTCAGACAGTTGGAATGTTCATGAACATTCTGTGCTATTATAATATCTCCTCCAATTGGTATTAGAAGTTTCACCATCACAAACAGTACAATTTAGATTAGCAAAGCTTTCACAACAGCAAAGTAATGTATTTCTAAACTTGTTAGATTAGAAAAAAAACTGGAACTGTGCAAGGCTTCAATTTTCTGACCACTGCACCCAGAAGCCACTTCCAACAGTATAAAGAATTTCTTTTGATGAATTTCTTTTTAGTTATTTTCCAATACTGAAGACACTCAATTCCTAGTTTCAATAGAATATAAGTCAAGAGCACGCCAAGCACGCGTTCTACTACAAAAACCTGCTAGTGAATACAAAAACCTGGCAGCAAACATAGAACCCTTCGTTATACCTACTTTGAAATACTGGGTCCCCTTTTCCTTTGCAATGGTGCCTTGTTCCAGCTTCTCATCAGTGTTCATCTCCCAGGACTCCTTAGCCTACGCAAAGAAAACAAGCTAATCAGCAGGGTGCTTTTTTGAAGACAAGAGCCCATGGAAAAATGACACAGAACAATATAGAAGCATAAATAGAGGAAGATCTGGCAAGTGTATACACACATCACCTTACTAACCCCATTGCTCAGCATAAAGGCGCACACACTGACAATGCGATGCAAGAAGATGTAAACAGCAAGCAAGGGATAACTTCCTTATTCCAACTTTAGTTAAGCCTTTAGGACCGGTAAATATGAGATAAATGTATACTGTTTCACTTCAGCTTCACCACCTGCATGCCAATGTAGCACACAGCAGTAGGATGGTTTAGCGTTTAGTGCCTTTCTATTCCCTGTTTTGTACCTTTTCCCTATTTCCCAAGTTTCTCTCCTGAATAGACTGTGCTAGGATGGTTTTACAGTTTCTAGATTAATCTGCAGCATGGATCCCTTGTTGTAGTCACTTCTGTGAAACTAATGCGCAGCTAGTTCCATGCAACACACATGCAACATATCATGTGTGTTGCATATCGTGCAACACACATGATATGCCCTTCTTTATGTTGTTCATCCCTGGGAGGAAAAACTGAAAAAAATGTGGTGTATATACATTTGGGGGGAAAATATCTAAATGCGCAAAACAGGAAGAAGAGGACATCTCTGGTGAAGGACAATGGCAATAGCCTTTATTGTATGCTCTATGTGTTTTGGAGTGTAAAATCCCTTCGTCAGGAGCAAAAAAGGAAGATATGTGAATTCCAAAGGACTGTAGCTTTCTCAGTCTCTTTGAGAAAAAAGCGAAAAGCAAAAAAGCTTTAGTTCTCTTCACACTTATGAAAGGTTTCTGCACTGCAGAAATCTTTTAAAAAAAATCTTATGAACTGGTTTTTAAAAGCAAGGTTTAAAAATATTTATTTATTTAATCAATTTCTTAGCCTCCTTTCAAGTCTTCCCAAGGCAACTTACAGCATAATACAACAAACATATTAATAAAATTATATTAATATAAACAATTTTAATAAAACTAGTTAAAATAAATCACGATTTTAAAATATTGATCACCAGCAAATACCATTAAAATTTTCAGTTAAAAGCCAGGGAGAACAGATGAGTTTTTAGTAGCCACAAATGGGGCCAACTGTATATCTCTCATGAGCAAATTGCACAGGGTAGGAACCACCACTGAGAAGGCCCTATCTCTAGTGCCTGCCTGCCAGCCTGACTAATCTTCATGGTGGGCCAGCAACCAGGGCTTCTGATTATCTTAAAACCTGCACACATTCCTACATGTCTAGGTGGTCCTTCAAATAACCTGAACGTGAAATATTTGGGGCTTTAAAGGTAAAATCCAGCATACTGAATAGGGCCTGGGAATACACTGGCAACCAATGCAGCTGGTACGGAATTGGTATAATATGATCTGACCGTCTAGCCCCCCAAAGGCCCCCCTACTGTCAAAGAATCCCCAGCTCATCACAACTTCTAGGACTGCCGCTCCCTTCTGTTCCTCATCCCATTATTATTCCCCCGAAACACATCTGGATTTTGAACTTAATCAGATCCTGAACTCAATAACCCTCAAACTACAGCCCCTCTGTACAATACTCCCTTTCTCCCATCTCACAAGAGATCCTCAATCCATCCATATTTAAGAAAGGACCCCAAAAGTTCTTATAGCAGGGGTTGGGCAACTGTGGGAGGTCCGGGGGCCGTTCTTGCCCCCCAGAGTCCCCCTGTAGGTCACATACTTTGGGGGGCACAGTCCACAGGGTGCCACCCAAAAAAATTAAAAGAAAGAAAGATTCAGCAACAAAGGACTCCATAGTGCTACAGAGAGCTACTGTTTGGTGCCCTGTAGTAGCTACAGGGCACCAAAACAGACAAGTTTAGCTTACAAATAAGCTAAATTTGGCCCTTTTGCTGCTACAGAAACCCTTTTCTGTAAAAATAAAAAATACATAGGGGGGCACCAGAGGCTGCTTTGTTTTGTACTTGTTTTTATTTATTTTTAATGTGTGTTTCATTGTTGTGACAATGAATTGTGATTCCCCCTGCCCTTAAGCGGCTTTGAAAAACATATTTTTTCAAAAAAAGAAGTAGGGTATAAGTAAATAACACAGGTTTCATGTGGCTAATTTTATCCTCAATCACTATGATAATGATACGCTACTAAAGATTTCAACAGTATTATCAAGATTAATTCAATATGCAGATATAGTAATAGTCCTTAACACTGTGGCCTGTTAGGCTAGAGACAAGACATTTCCTTCTCCCAGCCTATTTGAAGCTATTTGAAAAGAAGGATCATTACTTGTGGTATGCAAGTATTTTCCCAGCTACCAAAAATGAACACATACTTGAGTATATTTGGGTACAATAGTTTACTGCTCCACCTTCAACATCATGCTTGCAACTATAATTGCACAGCATACAAATATGAAGCAGCCAGGGAGGCAATCTGCCAACCCTGCTGTCCCAACCTGCTGCTTCTGCTTCACCAAGCTGGGCTGGGCCCCTCCTCCCCTCACAGAGGACGTTCCAACCATCTGCCCGTGATCAGGCAAGGAAGATGCCAGGGAGGCAAACTGCAAGAACTGTCTTTTCCACTAGCTGTTGCTTTGCTTATGATCTCTGGATGATTATTTACAACTTTCGCACCCACAGAGCTGTAAAAATCTGACTGCTGTCGCTCCCTCAGCTAGGAACACTATAAGGCTGTGAGATAGATGGGAACTAAGGGACAGGACTATTATTGGCATCTGCCTTTTAGCTGCTGAGAGTATTCACTAGATCAAGCTGTAACACCTCTGACTGAAAGCTACCTGGAGGAGGAGAGTTTCAATAGGTTCTGGGTGATTGTTGACAACTTTTCACCCTCAAGAGGTTTCACATCTGGTTGTGGTATGGTGTGTTTACTGGTGTGGTTGCTGATGGACAGATTGCTTGTTGGCAGAGTGTGTTTGGGTTGTGGAATATGTGTTTGAGGGGTATAGCTTCAGGATGTTATTGAGTGATGGTCATTGTGGGAGATGCAGATACAGATGTGAGATGCTGTTCCCTTCTCTGGTCCTTCCTCCAACTCCCCTCCCCCTCCCGCCTGGTAGTGCTGTTACTTATGCCAGGTCAGTTCATAAGAAGATCTTACTCATCCATTGAGTTACTTATGGATGATGAAGCCGAGACTTGGGTGGGTGTGCTGGGTGGAGTTGATCTGACTCAGCATTGCCCACCTGGGGACTCAGTGTTACATCAGCACAGGCTACAGGGTCGGGGGTGGGAGAGCGATGTTGCCATAACCCATTGGAGTTCCATTTCCCTCACCAGGAAACCCCACCATCTTGGGGCTGCCTTGCACCTGCAGATGCACCTGCATCTGGTATTGGGCCAAAGAGACAGATTGGGAATATTACTGGTGTACTGCCCACCAAGCTGCCCAGCAGCCGCCCTGACTGATGTGGTCTCTGGCTTGAAGCTGGAGGAACCCAGGACAGTGATCCTGAGGAACTTCAGTGTTCATGCCAAGACCACCTCTAATGGATTGGTTCAGGACTTCATACCCTCCATAGCAACAATGGGGCAGTTTCAAGTTATCACTGGCCCAACTCAAAGAACATATCCTCAATGTGGTATTTGCCCCAAGTTATGAGATGGATAGTCTGAAAATCGGGGGGGGGGGGGGATCCAAATAACTATGTTGTCATGGTTAGACTATACTCTGGTGAGGTTTGTACTCATAACTCCAGTTTCCCCTTGCAGGAATGGGGGTCCAATTCAGATGGTCCACCCCTGGAGACTAATGGAATCTGATTCATTCCTGAATGCTCTGGGGGAGTTTCAGTGGATAGAGCTGGCAATCCTGTCGAGGCCCTAGTCTCACTATGGAATGGTGAGGTGCAATCCCTCCTGAATGCCCTCTCCAGCACCATGATGTCAGTTTGGCTCCCTGGTATTCCAGAGAGCTGCAAGCAATGAAACAAGCTGGATGATGTACAGAGTGAAAATGGCGCAAGCTGACCAAACACGTATTAGAGCACATAACTGTGCCTATTGCGTGGCAGTCAGGGCAGCAAACGGGCTTATTTCGCTGCATCCCTTGCATCCTCAAGTCCAGCAGAGCTCTTCAGAGAGATCTGGGGTTTATTAACATCTACTCTGGTGAATGGAGGTTTAGATCCATTGGAAGCCTGCTATGCCCTTTTTGCAAAGCACTTTGAGGATAAAACTGTTCACCTCCAGAGTGACCTTGATGCTGTTATTGTGACAGATCAAGGTGTCCAACGCTGCAGCTAGCCCAGTTGTCTGGGATCAGTTTCAGTGGATGTGATCTGAGAATGTGGACAACATGCTTGAGTATGCATCTGACCATGTACTTACTTAGTCCTTGCCATCATGGCTGATTAAAGCTAGCTGAAGGGGTATGACCAGATGGGTCTAGGCTGTGGTAAATGCTTCTTAATGTGGCGGAGTGTTCCCTGCTTCCTTTAAAGATAAATCAATCCATCCTGGACGCAAAGGTTCTGGACAACTACTGTCCAGTTGGAAGTGTTCTTTTGGGATGATAAGTGTTCTTTTTGGATGATAAGTGTTCTTATCATCCAAAAGCACCTGTAGTTGCACCGTCACAACTCTTTCAACACTCCCCCCCCCCGGGGAGTCTTGAAAGAGTTGTGACGGTGCAACTACAGGTGCTTTTGGATGATACAGATTATTGAGACTCATTTCAGGACCATTTAAATAAACTCAAACAATTTTTAAAAATAAATTAGACAGCATAATTAAACAAGCTAACCCAATTATGCATAGTGCATTTTATGTCTGTAAAGTAAATTTAGATCAGCTAAGAAAATTAATACGGCATATTTCAATTTTGCCTTGCTCCCCCCCCCCCCCTTCAAGGCTTCAAGACGTTTGGAAATTTTAAATCTTTAGCACAGTTCTTTGCCGGAACGATTTCCTTGACTGTGCATCTCAAACTGCCCGAAGGAAGCAGACAGGAAAGAGAAATATGGCAAGGCCAACAGACGTTATGGGATATTAATACATGTCCCTAAAAGTTATTACTCCCTCCTTCACACACATACTTGTTATTGATTAATTAAAAGCAAAACCTCTCTTCATCCCCTTTTTATCAGAGGAATCCCTCCCATACATACCTTTTCAAAGCTTTTGAGTTTGATTTCATACTGTAGCTCTGCATCTGGAGGAATATGAAACTTCTGTTTTCCAGCACTTCCAAAACCATAGCTGTGAGACAAATGAGAAGCTTCTAAGAGCCAAATCAGCCCATCCCTTTTCACTCAAAAGAACGTCAGCCATGTAGTGGCATCACACCATTAACCACTCAACAAGGAATCTCCCAATCAATGAGTTTTAAGATGAAGGCTCCCAAGGACACACCCAATCCCCAAAGTTAGGCAATGGCAAGAACAGACTGTGCCTCATTCACTCAAGTAAGAGGTCTGGCAGGATCACTTCAAGACAGGGGGTATACCTGGGTTTGAGATACACCACAGACTCTTCCAACTTCTCCATTTTCTGCAGCGCTTTGTCCAAGCCTGGAGGAAGGTCATAGTTTTCTCCCTCTCCTATTTCAAACCGCAGCTCCCGTTTGTCAAAGACTGTGTCTCCATGCCAACCTTCTACCTCAACTGGTACAAAAAAGTAGCATATTTATATGGGATTACTGAGGTTGTGCATTATGAATCACTCTCAACACTCTAAGCACTGTATCAATACTAGCATTATGTCATTACCTAGCATGGTATGAGAGCAGATGGAGGTTATAGCATACTTCGCTGTAGTGGGCCGTGACACACCCAGGAAATCACAGTTATAAAATCATTAAGGTGCTAGACCAACATGCATTGGGAGAGTGAATTATCTTTTTGAAATACACAGAATCAGTATCAGATGCAAAAAGAAGCTAAATTCCAAACGTCCAAATGTGTGTCAGTAAGGAATCTTATTTTCCACATTATGGAGAACTGGTTATTGTGCCATTATGCTTGATAAATGGGAGTACATCCTATGGCCAATAGCAGACATCACTTGCATGTAAAAATTTCTACACGGGGGTTAAATCAGCAGTCCACGCAACTCCATGTCCTACTTCTGACAGCAGCGAAATAACAATGTTCCCCTGGAGTAAACCAGGGGCAATCAAGAAGAAATCAATCCTTTCGCACTCATTCACAATTTCTAGAATTTGTTCAGAGAAACTATGACTGCGCTGCTGCATCTTGGTTAATAGCAACTGATGGCCCAATTAAAAATAGACATGCTTTTCTGAACTCAGGATGATGACCTAGATAACATAAAAATAGGGATCACAGTGGATTCTTCATCTGCTATGGGAAGTCAGCTTCCTCACAGTCTTGTAACTCAAATGGCAAGCATGCATACCAGCCAAACTAATGCCAGTACAGCCATCAATGATGCCCCACCCCCATGCTTCTGGCAGGTTTCCCATCCTGGAATACTCCTCTCACTTCTTCCCTGCCACTGCCCCACCCACCCCCACTACCATGTCTAAGCCCTTCCTCACCAGCTGGGAAAAGTTAACCAAGCACCTTTTAGCAATATAAATAGCCCTCTTACTTGTATGGGTGCCCGAGATGGGAGGAGGAGGTATCGTTCCCTCCCTCCCTTCCTTTACAGCTCTGTATAAAATCAGAGGATCATTTGCTCCCCCTCACCTCTGCAATATACAGAAGACCAGGGGAAGGGGTTTATGACAGCCTAATCCTCTCCGTTCACACTGGGCTTCAAAAGAAAAGAGGAAGCAGTACAGCACCTGGCTCTCAGGCAACTTAACAAAGTAAAACGATAATTTATGTGGCTGGAGAGTGCTTGTTAGTCTTGCCCAGTGAAAGAGAAGGAGGCAAGAGGAGTGGCAGTTGCTGGGCAGGCAAGTCCGAGGCAGGCACCCACCTGAAGAATATAATGAGGGTCAATACTGACAGCTAAACTAGCATTCAGTTAGCTGGTATTCAGCTCTATCATTACAGGTGCCAGAAAGAACCTGCGGTGAGTTCTGTTTTTATACAGTTGTGACAGTAGGTTTTTCAGCTCCCTACCATTGTAATGCCTGAAAATAAAAATTAGTCCTGTCAGGATGAAAACTGGCACAGAGATCTTGGCTGGTGAGGGATATTATCTAGCCAAATCTGACGAAGGACACCTGAATTATAGCAGTTTCAACATTTGACTTTGAGATGCATGGCTCAAAGCAAATACAGACTTCCAGGGTGGGGCCTCTTCCAGAAAGAGAAACAGCAACTGCTAGCTGGACCAGACTGCTGCAGCCGACATCATTAGGTGGAGAAAGGGCAGGGCAGCACCGTGCGTGTAAAGACGTGCAGGCATGAAAGAATTCACAATGAATGTATTATCTCTGTCTCTATGCCCTATCTGTAAAATGTGTATATGTTTGACTATATAATCCATATTGTGATTGGTTGTAGAACGAGGTTTGGATCATCCTATAGTGATTTCAACTGTATGTATTCTAAGATCACTGCCATGGGTTCACCTGATTTGCAGTCTGTGATAAATCCACATCACAGAACTGTGGTAAGCTACTCTGTTTCAGCTTTATCACCACCCTTTGGGGGCAATTTGGAATAACAATGAACTAACTGTATGCCTCATACACTTCTTGGCTCACTAGACTACTATAGTGGACTATAGTTCACAAAAGCTTAAAGGTGCCAGAAGACTCTTGGTTGTTTTTGCTGCAATAGATAACTATGAAAATAATAAAAGCAGGGATAATATGGGGATAATAAGAAAAATAGCCTAGATTACCAGGCTGATGTAAAATTACTGAGTTAATATATGTTCAATGCTTTCAAAACCCTGAAGTGCAATGGTAGTTATTACAGAGTCGTAGTAAAGCTGAATTTTGCACCCCACACCAGGAGGGCTCATATAATTTCCTTTCAAAACAAAAAAAAGGAAAAACGTTATAGGACAAACACCAAAAATATTTGGTTTAAGAAAACAGTTTAGGCACTTACAAGTTACTCATGTTCCAAAAAGCATGAGAATCATAAACTAAGGTCTTAACGTCCATGACAAATATGCATTATTTTTTTTTTACTGTAATGGCCATATTTGGACCAAACACTAAGCCAACATTCTTCAGAATCCTGGCTTATCAATTCATGAGCAAGCATGCTCATGCATGCAGCCCGATTGCTCCAGCTTGGCTCCTCTTGTAATCAGGAGCTGCTAAACTACCCAAGCAGGAACCTAGCAGGGTGGAAAAGCTTAGAGTTACATCCCAACCTGAACCTGGCTTGTGCTTCTTCAACAAGCCCATATCTGGAAACCAACTTCAAACCCTGGCTTCAATTTCTAGCTTGTTAGAGGAGAGAAAATGCAGGAGTTCCAGTTCAGACATAACAGTAAGCGTTACCATCCTGCCAAATTCCTGCTAAGTTCAACTGCTCCTGCTTGCAAGACAAGCTAAGATGATGCACAGGCAGCATGCATCAGCCACTTACTTGTGAACAGTAAGCCAGGATTCTGAAGAATTCTGGCTTAAGTGTTTTGTGCAAATGTGACCATTGTGCCAACCTTGACATTCAGTTTGGCTTTTCACCTGTATCACATATGAATACAGTGGGTTCCACACAGGTAAATCTTGCAATGTATGATGGAGTGCTATTATTTTGCGGTCATTTTAAGCCAGCCTTCCCCACCCAAGTACTCTCCAGATGTTTTGGACTGCAGCTCCCATCTTCATTCACCACTGGCTCTGCTAGATGGGGCTGATGAGAACTGAAGCCCAAAACATCTGGAGGGCACCAGGTCAGGGAAGGCTGTTCCAAGCATACGTTCCTTTCATTTTATGGAGTGTTCCCACTTGGTTGTTGTATTCTGAGGAAAAGTAAATGGCGACCCTTCATTATTTTTCACACAATTCTTCACAGCCCACACCTCATCCTCTTCTATCTTCTAATATTTTCTCTTGCATCTCTGAATTAGTTTAGTTTAGCAACAAGAAAAGCCCCAAACAACTACTCCACAAGAGGTGTTGAGGTATGCATCTGTGCAGCTCTGGAAAACTAGAAGCTAACTAAAATACTTTGTTTTAGTTAGCTACTAAAACATTTAGTAGCTAACTAAAACATTTTGAAGTCCCTAACTCTTTGAAAAGCAAAATGGAGACATTGGGCTGGTGTATAGATGCAGTGCTGGCTCCTTACTAACTGCATTTAACTATTGGAGGCAACCTCAGGAACGTACAATCAGGAAAAATTCCACTCATCCTGCTTATGTGCAATTAAGCAGTTCACTGGCACCAACATTAACCATGGTCAAGGTTTCCTTTAATCCAGAATTTGATACCCATTTCAAAATGTGGGTTCAGGGAAACCCTAATTAGCCTTGCCCATAGTTAAGTGCTGACAACCTCATTAACTGCTGTTACATCAAACAGGGCATAGAGTCAAGCAACCTAGAAATTTCAAAAGGGGCAGACTTCTCTACAGAATTGCTGTGGGTGGCAATATAAGGCCTCCAATGTAATTAGTACTAGGGACATCCTATCCACCCCCACCCTTTTATAATGAGATAGAGAATGAAATTAGGGAGTGGGTAACTTCAATAACCCTCATAGAGACAAGGTAAAATGCATGTTCTGATCATGCCAAAGCAGTAACATTTCTAGATAGACTGTCCCCTAGAACATTTGGTTATGAAATCAACCAGAGCGGAGATGACCCTGGCCTTAAGCATACATGGCACCTAAGAGCTGGTGTGAACATATTCATGATCTGGAAATAGTGACCACAGCGCTATGACATTCAATTTCGTAAGTGGACAACAGACAAGGAAATTCAACACAGTCACATATAACGTCAAAAGAAAAACAAAACTTCTAAAAAATTATGGGATTGGTAAAAAGGAAGTTAAAAAAAAGGAAAGCAGGTGGGTCAAATCTCTCCAGAAGGTTTGGGAATTATTCAAAGCCACAATAATATAATTATTATGTTAATTATACATGTTAGCAAAGGTGAGTCACCAAAAAAAAGTTTTTGCTGTTATAAGCATCACAATTCTACTGCTTATAAAAATGACATTTGTTGAGCAAATAACTCGAACCCTGACATCCACAATCTTCCTGATGCGGTCTACAATTGTGCTAAATTTCAAACTGATCTGATACAAATTGCCACAGGTACAGCAAGTTAATTAGAGCTGAAAAATAACACATTTGTCTTTTTTACTTCAAAATGTGGCTTGGAATATCATATATTTCTCTCAAATGTTAGTGAAACCTACTGATAAATCTATGTTATTCAGGCTTGTTGAGGAGCTGTCCCTTTCACTGGTTTGGTGATGAGCAGTTCTGAAGAGCAGTTCAAAAGTTATTAAGGCGTTCCTGCCCAATGAAAGCTGACGGCAGCAACTGCTGCCAAAGCTATGCTGGACACGTTCAGTTTCATTCTGAAGCTAGAATGCTGCCAGTACTCCAAGGTTTGCAGAGGAATTCTACTACAGAGGCATTCTACTATGCTTGTACGTGCAAAACATATTATGGAATCTGAAAAAGCACATATATATATATATATATATATATATATATATATATATATGGAATCATAAAGCATATATTATGGAATCTGACCACACAAGGTGGGACAACATGTTAGTATATGGATTAGGATCCTAGCATGGGTGGGTGGGTGCAGAAACTCGAATCCTTTGTCTCCCCCCGCCCCCCCTTGCTATAGACCCAATCTGGATCACACACACCCCATGCCTCCAATTTACATTGCCAAAATAGCATCCAGTTATAAAGTAAATTTCAGGTATAGGGAAAAGGGTTAAAAACCCCTACCCACTCCTCAAGGATCCTGATCCATATGAAGTCCCATGAGATTACTTTTGAACAAAACCAAAACCTAGCTACAGCTTTAAAGTAACATGCAGTTTGACCTTCAGAGAATTTGGGAGGGATGTGGATGAAATGCACAGGTGGGAGGAGCAGAAGGATCCGGTCCTCATACCACCGTTCTGAAAGCAGAAATGCAGTGCAAGGGCCCTGATCCTTGGTCTTACTTTCTGTATGGTGGGAAAAGAACATGGAAGGATCGTGTCTCACACTTGGGGTATATCCACACCTTACACTCAACGTGCATTCACATTATGTACATTCATTAAAATGGTTGCGAGAATCTAGCCCTATTCAGTCATTCTCATTGTGTGTAAACTTTAAAACATGAGGAAAGGGAGCAAGGATAAGCTTGCTAGCTCCTCCCCCTCCTTCACCATTCTCATCGCTTTCTAGGTATGCAGGGCAACTTTCTACAAAGGAGAGCCTCCTCTATTAGTGGAAGTTCTTCCTGAGATTTAGAATCCTGATTCTTGAAACGAAATCATGATCACCATTAGTTAAATATTTATAATCCCATTTACCATATACGTACACTTGCAAGCAAGCAGATTCAAATACATTGGGGAGAGGGTAGCATTGCCAATACTGTAATTATCTATTTCCGTTTCAAAACAAAGGGAAATCCAATGATAAAAAAATCTGCTGGTTGAAGACTAGAGTTAAGGGGTGAACTGCACATGAGGTTCAGTGTAAGTAATTGTAAAGTGATGTACTTTCAAGCAAAGCATCCTAATTTCATATATACACTGATGGGGTCTGTGCTAGAGGTTACTGATCAGAAAAGAGATCTTGGGATTGTGTGCAGCAGCTGTGAAAAGGGCCACATCTCACAAAAGGTATTGTAGAACTGGAAAAGGTGTAGAAAAGTAAAACCGAAGTAATCAGGGAGCTGGAACAACACCCTTATGAGGAAAGGTTACAATGTTTGGGACTTTTTAGTTTAGAAGAAAGGTACTTAAGTGGGGCACACAGTGGAGTATAAAACAATGCATGTTTTTCCCCTCTCACAAAATACTAGAACCTGTGGTCATCCAATGAAGCTAAATGGCAAGAGATTCTGGACAGATAAATACTTCTTCACACAGCATATAGTTAAACCATGGAGTTCGCTACCACAAGATGGCCACCAACTTAAATGGCTTTAAAAGGGGATTAGACAAATTCATGGAGGCAACCTATGATTACTAGTGATGGTGGTTATATATTTCCAGAATCAGAGGCAGTGTTATTCAGAAACAACAGCAGAAGAGGGCTATTGCCCACATGTTCTCCTTGTGAGCTTCCCATAGGCATCTGGCTGGTCACAGTGGGAAACAGGATTCTGGATTTGATCTGATCCAGCAAGGTTCTTCTTATGCTTTTAAGGAGGGAGTGGAGTTTGTCCCAGGGAGGGGCTGTGGTTAGGGACTGTGCAATCCTGCATTGCACCTGGAGTTACATCAGCACCAGCCCACTAGGATCCAGATACATATTCAACCCAATCTAACATCTTCCTAGTGATAGTCTTGACAGTTCTTCACAGTTCTTTGGATACTTACTCTCGACAAGAGCTCCCTCATTAGGTTTGGAGTAGCCTTCTCCCTTCTTACGGATTCTTCGAATTATTCCACCATCTTCATCATCTGTGAGGTCTTTCCCCTTGAACTCAAACAGCTCAATCTAAAGGAAAGAACAATAGACATTTGCATTTAATCCTTACAAAACCATGATACAATTCTGGAGAGCTGACTTTACTCCAAAATAGCAGGAAGAAGTGTAGCATTAACTGAAGATGTACCCTTCCTAAGGGTGCAATCCTATGCATGTTTAGGCAGAAAAAAGACATATATCCTGGTGCATTCTGGGAGTTGTAGGCCTTTTTTCTGTTTAAACATGCATAGGATTGTGCCTTAAAGATCTTTTCTAAAATTCAAATAACCACCCATTAAAACTTAAAAGAAAAAAGGACTTTTCAATTTTAAACAGACAATTTGAACTCTTAGAATGCCAAACCAAGTTAAAACAAAAAATGAATAAGGAAAACATTAATTACAGTTAATTACAGAAAAACTATTTCCATTGAAACAGTACCACAGGAGTAGTATTCAGGCAATACAATATTGGACCTAAGAAAATGCTCCTTCTCCCATATGAGTTTCCCTCTACCACTAAATACTAAGGCCATCAACTAAGGCTCTGCTTCAGGTGCCAGAAAGACAGATTTTTATTCATATAATTTTATTTTATTTGTTACATTTGAATCCTGCCTTTACACCAAATAATGCTTAAGGTGGCTAATGGATACACATAGGGTACAATAATACAAATAATAAAATATAAAACACAATACTATAAAACAGCAATAAAATGCAAAGTAAAAAACATGAGAACAAGGCAGATAAACATCCATAAAATCAATAAACACAACCAGTCTAAACCAGTAATAGATTTACAGTGTACAATTAGAGGCACCCAACCCAAGCACCCTCTGGATTCAGTCTTCATGGAAACAAATAGAGACCCAGCCAATGTAGATGAATAGCTTACAGCATGGTAGGCTTTATTCACACGGTTGTCTGCATTACTACCAACATGATGTAATTGTCAGCACTGGTGCAAATTCTCCCGCCACTTGAGAGCACTTGCACTAATGAAAGTGGTGGCCATTGTTGTTGCTGCACTTCCCCCCACATGTGCCATATCTGTTTCCCTCCTCTCCCCACCCACTGTGTTTGTCTCCCTCCCCTCCCCTCGCCCGCTGTGTCTACAAGGCATTCAAGCTCCCTGAAGAGCTGCATCACCTGGTAAAGAGGCCAGCACGGCTCTTTAAAGATGTGGCCATGCCCAAATGCCTGGCTGAAGGGGTCATTCCTCAGAGCCAGGCATTATGGGAGGGAGTGTCCCCAGATATCACAAAGGAAGGGAGCACAGTAGCAGCAGGTCCTCCTGGCAGGGTGTGTGGTGTGTGTGAACATGCAGTTGGTCACTCCTCCCACTTCACCTCGCTTCATAGGAGGACTGGCCCTGGTAATTGTTTCCTGTCTCACATTTTTATGTGCAGTAAAGATTGGGGTAAAGCTTCACCACATTTATCTTGTGTTGTAATCTGAATTAGAAAAGTGTGAACGACATTTTTAAATGGGGAAATTATTTCCCCAAGTTACAGTTTCATGGGTAAAATCTTCTTTTAAGGAAAGTGTTGCCTTCCTGCCTTTTTCTCCATTGGGGGTGGGGGGATGTCACAATTCAAAGTAATTCCATACTTTGGAATTCTCTATTGCCAGTTCCGGTCAGCACAAGCAGCAGCAGATTTCATGGCTCCTCGGTTTGTTTGTTTTAATTTTAATTGTTTTAAATTGTCACGTGTTTTAAGTTTTAATTTGCCAGTTTAAACCTCTATTATTGTAGTGCATGCCAGGCAACTGTAATGTTTTGGCTGCCCTAAGGTTTAATCTGTTCATTTTTTTCCAGCTGTGAGGAGGCAGCGCGAGAGCTCTCAGTGTTTGGACTATGTTTTGAATTCTTCTGATAAAGTCCTTACATACACACACAAGCCGTAGAGGCATATGTGAACGCCTGCCTCATTGCTTTGCCAATTTTGCTGACTTCTGTAAGCATTTATCAAGTGGAGGAGTTTGCGGAGTGGTGCTACCTGATTCTTCTACCCTCTGTTTGCAATGTGTAGTAAGAAAAAGAGGCAGAGAGTCCAACTAGAGTCTCCAACTTTCCCTGTTTCAAAACAATCTAAAATTGATAGCTTCATGTTTGGTGGCTCTGATACCCCAGGAGGACTCCCAATCCTTACTACTAATCGTTATTTAATCCTGGCCTCCCCTTTGGGGGAAAATGATGAGTCCCAGGAAGGAAAAATTGAGGAGTCCCAGGAATGGAGAAATATGGAGAAGCAGGCAACTACCAGGCTGAAGCCTAAAGATGTGAACATGGCAATTATTGATACCATGGCAGAGCAGTGTTTGTTAATTTTTGAAACTCTAATTTATGTTTTTGGGACAATCGGAGCTATAAATGTTAAACTAACCCCTATCACTGGATATACAAAGCAACTTGATGAGATTATACAACTTCTCAAGGATCAGGATACCAGAACAAGAAGTGAATCCAAAAGTAAATCAGAAAGACATGACACTTCCAGTTTTACAACCTATTCAGGCTTTGGTTCCTTCAACTGTATTCCAACATTCGAATTCCTTGAACCTTGCAGACTGTGGAGAACTTGCAGAACTGAAGAATTGGGACTTTAAGGGGAACTTAATTTTAGTCACAGACCAGGTGGCCTTTGAAATATCACCATTATCAAATGGGGTTCTGCCAAGTTGGTGGGGGAAAAACAGAGTTGTATATAATCTTAATGCATTGTTGAACTTAAGAATTCATATAAGAAATATTAGATCTGTACACACGCTTCCAGGCTCTCTGTATTTACAGAGATGTATAATAACTTTCAACTCACCAATGTTGGTTAAAGAAATCTTTGCTGCGAGGCTCCAACTGGGTAAATATGGAGTAAGGGCTAGAAGGGTCTTTAAAACTTCTTCATTAACACCACTATTTAAGCAGATATCCAGAAGGAAACCCATAGATCAGTATGCCCCAGAAGCAAGTAGACTACACAATGTTTTAGAGCAGTCTAACACTGAAATGCTCATTGATTTTACAACTCAGGAGACGGATGTTGGGACCATTGACATACAGTCCACTGATCAGGGCCTACAGAGAACAAACTGTAGGACTCTATGTCCTTCTAGTCCCCCACTCAAAAATGATATTTTGTTAGACACTGAAATTCTCTTAACCAATACTGCAATTAATTCTAATATTGACAACTTTCAGTTGATACCGCAAAAAACCCAGAAAACAGTGGTGGCTGAAATTAACACCACAGTAGTCCCAATAGCAAATAATTCTCAAAGGAAACACATGATCCAGAACTCCACTTTCCACTTAAATGGTGCCGCGCAGCTTGACCCCTCAATAGATCAAATTACATCAGATTGTTCCTCCTGACAAAATAAAGCTTTGGGGAGTTCACTTAAGTGTGTCTCCTGGAACATCTCTGGATGTTCTAATAAAAGGGCAGATGATTCATTCAGAAGGTACCTTAGATCTTTTGATATCATATTCCTACAGGAAACATGGTGCACGGGGGAAATTCTTTTGAGTGATTACAAAACCTATGAAGTCCCTGCAAGCAACTCCAGAGGCATGGGATGCCCGTGGGGGGGGGGGGGAGAATTAGCCTGCTATATATCAACTTCATTGAAAGAGAAAAGCTATCTCATCAGTAATTTGCAGTCCTGGGCTTTGGCTATTATTATTATTATTAAATTTATTAATCGCCCATCTGGCTGGTCACCCAGCCACTCTGGGCGATGTACAACATACAATAAAACAGTTTAAAACAATATAATTCTACAATAAAAACATTTTCTAAAATACCCTAACCCACCCCAAATGCCTGCCTGAACAACCACGTTTTTAATGCACGACGGAAGCTCATTAAAGAGCTATATTTTTCAAAATTAATTCAACACCATATATCATGGTAAATGTATATATTCCTCCTTGAAAATCAACTCATCACAGCAAGAATGTTTAGGAAAGCCTTACAGATTATATACTTGGCCTGCAGACCCAACTATCTGAAGCTCACTTGATATTAGTTGATTTTAATGCCCGGATTGGCCCAAACTGGAATGCAACAGAGCCAGTCTCCTATTTTTCCCTGGATGACTTCCCACTGACAGAGGATAGACAGTCAAAGGATCACACAATTAACACCCAAGGGAAGCTGTTTATTCAAATGATCTTTCAATCTGGACTTCTCATTCTGAATGGCTCTCTGTCAGAGGATTTGACAGGGGAATTTACCTTTATCAACCATCTTGGGGCTAGCGTAGTTGATTATATTGCAGTCCCCCCAGCTGTGTTTGGGCTGATTACACTCTTTAGAGTAGATTCATATCCATGTAGTGATCACCAACCACTGATTGTCCAGTTGTAATGTCTTAAAAATGCCCGGGCAAATCAAGAAAATAGGCTCCCAGTCCCAAGCACGAGGGTTGCAACATACCGTCGTAAATGGGCAAATGTGAATTTAAATGCTTTGGAATGCTTATGGCATTCTGAGAACGTACAACTCTTGCTGAATACCCTGTCCTCTTCCAAAGAGACGGAAGTAGTACTAGAATGTTATGCCCAGATTATAGCAGCAGTCGAACCTCTCTTATTTTGGAAAGGCCAGTCAAAGAACCAGAGGCCAAAAGAGGGCAATCCATGGTTTGACGAGGACTGTAGGACACTTAAGCAGGAAATTAAAAGACAACATAAATTCCTAAGAGACAGAGGTATAGTCCTTTTACCACAGTCCTATTTGGCACTGCATAAATTATATAAAAATACAATTAAAGAAAAAAAGCAAGAGCATGCCAGGTTGCAATGGGTGGAACTAGCATCAGCATTCGAAAGAAATGATAGACCTAGATTTTGGCACCTTACTTCAGATTTAAGATACTCTGGGACTCCATCCATTGACTCTGTTATTACGACACATGAATGGGAACGACACTTCCATTCCTTCTTTTATGATGAGATGGCCTGTCTTCCCCCATTGCAGGAGGAAGACCCGGAATCACATAGTTGGCCCCCAGTCACCTGTGAGGAAATAGCTATGCTGATACAGAAGTTGACGCACGGAAAGGCCCCCGGAAGGAGTGGCATTTCATCAGATTTCTTGACTGATTATCCGCATTGGTGGATCCCAATGTTAGCAACCTTATTTACACTTATTGATAGAACTGGGAAATTTCCCCAAGATTGGGCAGTGGCTATTGTAGTGCCTATTTATAAAAAAGGCAATCGGTCAGACCCTAAGAATTATCGCCCTATAAGTCTACTGGATGTTATCATAGAATCATAGAATAGTAGGGTTGGAAGGGGCCTACAAGGCCATCGAGTCCAACCCCCAGTTATAAGTTACTTACAACTTATAAGTAAGTTGTATGCAAGACATCTTTTAGATAAGCTGGAAAATTGGGTGCTTGGGGAGAATTTCCTAGCTGAAGACCACCAGGCTTCCAATATGGCAGATCTACAGTAGACCATTGTTTTCTACTAAAATATTTGGCTGGGAAATATACATCTCCCCCTTATCACTCACTTTTTGCTGCATTTGTAGACCTTCGAGCAGCCTTTGATTCTATATCTAGACCCCGCCTTTGGCAAAAGCTTACATTTTTAATATGGATCATAAATTGCTCAGGAGAATAAAGGGGCTGTATGAGAATTCTATCTTGTGTGTGAGTGTTTTCAGGTGATCTTTCAGACCCCATTATTGTTAACAAAGGAGTGTGCCAGGGATGTTTGCTTGCACCTCTTTTATTCAATCTATATCTTAAGTAGTAGTTCCCTACTTATCTAGTCCAGACTTCTTCCCACCTCTTTTAAAGGACAGGAGTATTTCAGTGTTATTATATGCGGATGATGCTGTTCTCCTGTCATACACCCACGTGGGGATGCGTAGGCTTTTAAGAGCCCTAAGCTCATATTGTGTGAGAGAAGCCCTTCAGGTCAACTATGAAAAAACTAAAATCTTAGTCTTTGGCGAAAGGAGGAAAAAATACCAATGGCAGCTGGATAACCACCTGCTTGATCAGGTTAACAAATATAAATACCTAGGAGTGACATTTCAAAGTTCAGGATCTTGGTCGGAGCACTTGAAAGCAATAGCCCTGACAACTAATGCAACTAGTAATGCCATTCTTCGTTTTGCTGCTGGACCAGGTGGTAAGATGGTGGCCCCTTTAATAGAGCTATACCAGGGCAAATTATTTCCCCAAATATTATATGGGGCACCTGCCTGGACCCAGGCTAACATTGCTTCATCGGAGTCAGTGCAGCATACATTTCTATCCAGAGTACTTAGGGTTCCCAGATCCACTTCTAAGGCCATTGTCCGACTAGAAACAGCTTGTCACTCAGTGGGAATGCTCGTCCAAAAAGCTGCCACTTTCTTCTGGTTAAAGATAGTATTCCAACTGGCCTCCCCTTGGACTTATTAGCATATGAAGCTATGGGAAGGGGCTCATGGGCAGACAAGATAACCACATCTATCTCTGAGTTGGGCTTTTCACAATCATATTTGCTTGCAAGGGGCTATGATAGAGCTAGGGATGAGATTTCAAAGAGGTTACAAGATGCTGATATTCAAACAACAATGGCTGTGGCTGCTGAAAGTCGCTCTAACAAGATCTATAAAAGCATCATGACCTCTCCGGGGAAGGTTCCCCCGTATTTGATTTCCATCACCTCACATAAATTGAGATGGCTCATGACTAGGTGCAGACTGAACTCACTCCAATTGATGGAGGTGAAGGCACGTTATAGGACCCATCATGGCATGAGTGCAGATTGCCCAGCTGGTTGCCCCAAGGCAGAGGACATGGTACACTTTCTAGCAAAATGCCCATTGTACATCGATTTGAGGAAGCAATACCTTGAGCCCCTATTAGCTGTGCTTGAGGATACTTCTGGTGCAAGAATAACTTGATTATTATTAGCTGGAACAGATCATTATACATCATATAGGACTGCTACGTTTGTCAGTCGAGCCCTGGAGAGGCGAAAGTCATTGACTGTTATAAAAAAACTAAATTCATAAACATGGTAATAACATTCTGGCAAATATTGTTTTAGGATTTTAAAATGTTTTTAACTTGCTCTTGTTAGTTATTTTATTAATAATTTGTACTTCGGTTTCCCTTTTGGTTGATGTGAGAATTCTATTTGTTTTGTGTGCGGATGGCCTCATCGGCTAAAAAGCAATAAACTGTATTCCATACTTCGATTCCCCATGCCCTCTGGTATTACATTTTTGTGTGTTTTGTCTGTTCAAGCCATTTTCAGCAGCCATGTGTGAGAGAAAAATTAAACTCCTGAATACTGGCTGCCTGAGGCCTCTCCGTGCCTGCACCATAGAAGATATCAGGGATATATTATGGCATCCATATTGTGCCTATGAGGTTTTGGCATGTGTGATAGATGGTGGACAGTTCTCCATCTCTATACATGGCTTGGCTCCTTCCATGATTGACCGCTATGGGGGAGGGCATTGTCAGCAGGCAGTATGGAATTCCCTCTCCAAACAGGCAAGCAACTTCTCTTGCACTTTTATTTTGGATGGCATTTGAAGGTCTTAGGTGAATATTGTTTATTGCCACCATAATCCCTTAATATCTGCTGAACTGCTTTTGTTTATTTGGTTTTATTTTTTGTTATTTATGTAATTCATAATTTGCCTTGAGAGCTCCCTTTTGTGCCAAATGGCATGGCAAAATACTGTCCAAATTAATGAAGATATAATTTCAGTGCACGTATTGAAGTGAAGGTTTCCTTTTTTAATGTGCAACCAAACATTAAATGTGCAGTTCTAGGAGGGAAAGTACATTCTAAAGGAATATTCGTTGAAAGCTCCAAGTCATACAAAACTTGCATTATGTTTGCTGATGTAAAAGGTGACTAACAAATGTATGAAAAGTAAAGTGAATCATCCAGGCTCCATTAGAACCCCAGACCCTGATCAAACAAATCCATTTCTTCTTCCCCTGTCAAAGCCACTGCTTTTCTCCACAGAGTGACTGTTCAACAATATTTCAGAGATAAAGGAAAGCATTCTAGAACATGGGGACCCCTTTCCTGACAAATAATGTGAAGCTGTCACTGTTATATGAGCAGGAATGACAAAAAATATCCAGCATCACATTCTTAAGAGAGACGTTATTGGGACAAAGTTACATGAAACAATTGTGTCTGCACATTTGCATCAGTACAATACAGCATCTGGTCTGGTCTTCAGTGAAAAAGCTTCCTTGAAGATATTTCAAGATTCCACCAAATACAATAAGACAATGCTCAGGGACAAAAATTACTGAGCTTCGAGAAGAGAGAAATCTCCTATCCAAATGTATAATTGTAATGAGAAATCAGCCTCATATCATACTGACCTCAAAGAGGTACTTGGGATGTATGAGTTCTCAGCTCTCCCAAAAAAGTCAGGTTGCTTACCTGTAACTGCAGCTCTTCAAGTGGTAATCTGTTTATTCACATATATAGGCTCTGCGCCTGCGTGGAGCCTCGATTCAGGAAATTTCTATAACTGAGGATCACTTTGGCGGGAACCCTCCCCCACTGTGCATGTCCCTAGTGGGTTCCCACCCAATCCCTCAGTTCCTTGAGACAGCCTAATATGGCCTCGAAGCCGAGGGTAAATATCACATCTCAGTACCGACACGGACGCGGGGATGGTGGATGGGTTGTGTGAATGCACAGACGGCCACTCAAAGAACTAGTTACAGGTAAGCAACCGGCCTTTCTTCTTCATGGTCTCTGTGCATTACACGTATGGGCGATTAACAAGGTGACCCTGAGGTGGGCCAGTATCCTGCTGTAGAAATGAAGACAAAACTGCTTGACCAAACGTGCAGTCTGACTGAGCTTGAACATCGAGCTTCTAGTGTGTAATAAACATTGATGGCTTTGCCCATGTTGCAGCCTTACACAAGTCTGGCAGGGAGATACCTTGTGCAAATGCTGTCAATGCAGCTATGCCCCCCATGGAGTCCCCCCAGGTCGAGTCAGAAAGTTCTAGCCCAGCTATCTCATAAGCCAACCATATAGTCTGCACTATCTGAAGTGGAAGTGAATCCTTGCAACAATATCAGAAACCCTTTCTTGGGTCCCCCATAACATACAGACGTTGAGTCTTTCAGAATGCCTCAGTGCTGGATTTACAGAAAGCCAATGGCCGGTGGACATCTACGGCATGTAATGTTTTCTTTGATTTCCTTGTTGTGATTGGATCACTTTGTGGTAATGTTTAGAACTGCCAATCATGAGAAGACAGGCAAGTCAGGCTCAGTGCATCCGCTTGGATGTTGTCTTTGCCCACAATATGGAGTGCCATCAGCATGATACCTTGAGGGATAGCCCAATCGAAAATGTCGACAGTCAACGCCACCAGTCAGGATGAACGTGTCTCCTCTTGTTTGTTGAGGTGCCAGAGCACTGCAGTATTGTCTGAGTGGATTTGGATGTGTGTGTGTCCCAAAGACCCTTTTTGAAAGCAAGAAGAGCTTTCCCCACGGCCAAAAACTTGAGAAAGTTGATATAATGCTGCTTTCTTTCATCGACCAATGTTCCTGTATTCGAAGGGGACCACAATGAGCTTCCCAACCTAATAGGGAAGTGTCAGTCACGAGCACATGGGACTGAGAAGGGCGCAGGACCAGTCAGAACCAAGCGGCGTCAGTGGTACTGTCGAATACATAAAGGAACCAATTCAGTAACAATCTCATTCACACGTAGACAGTTGCTGCCATCAGATCTTGTAAACGCTGAACTGTAAATACTACCATGCAGTGCTGAAGGCATAGTTCCTTGGCCAGTTTGACAAGAGTCAATGCCTGATCATGTGGAAGGTAAGCCTGACCTGATACTGAATTTAACATGGCTCCAATGAACAGAATGACTTGGGTTAGGATCAGTGTGGACTTTTCTTCATTGATATATAGGGGCCCAACGACCCCAGAAGGTTGTGAACTATCACTATGGCTCGAAAAAGATGGGTACGGGGAAGAGGCTACAGTTAGCCAGTTATCTAGGTATGGGTAGATCTTGACCCTTGGATGTAGAGATGTGCACATACCACTGCCATGCATTTGGCGAAGACCCTCAGGATGGTGGCCATTCCAAACGGTAGCATTTATAACAGGAACATCTTAGAAATTATGATGAATTGCAGGAATCTCTGGTACGAATGTTCGATAGCAATGTGGAAGTAAGTGTCCTTGAGGTCCAAAGCTGCAAACCATACTCCCCGACTGAGGAGTGCAAAGTGGTCATCCAGAACTTTCTGGGGATAATGAACAAATTCAGGTCCCTGAGATCCAGAATCAGATGTCATCCATCCTGTTTTGGAACTGTAAAATACCGGGGGGTATGGGACGATGACACATGACCCACTGGACTGCTGGAATGGTATGATGCGCTGTATACCTCCGTTGAAGAAGGCAGAAGAAACTCCATTTCAGATTGCAGCATCTCTGACACACATATTATAACACGTATTGAAGCCATGGGAGGGAAGACGTTAAATTCTATTCTGGTACCATGTTGGATGATATTTGGGAACCAAGAGTCTGATGTTATCATAGTCCAAGTTGGAAGGAAGTGAGACAGAAGAGTACCAAACACAGGGGGTCAGGAAGGGAGGACAAAGAAACAGAGTGGGTGAGTCAAACTTGCTGTCTGGTGGCATTATCAGATATTCCACAGGCCTGGTGAAACTGACTGGAGGTGGATTCCCTTCTTTGCTGCTGCAGCGGTGGTATCAAAAAGCATGGTCCGAAGGCTGACGTGCCTGGGAGTTGCTGACAGAACCCTTTATGAAGTCTATAGGATGACTGTTGCTGTCTGAGGCCCATTTTCTTAGGAGTTGACTTAGTTTTCTGGACAGTGTCCATTGCCTCATCCATCTTTGCATTATTAGACCTGTAACCAGGCACACCCCCTGAACGCAACTGCACCGACCACAGCCTTGGCATCACAGCCTGCCTGATGTCTGGTCATGTTGCCTGCTGCCTTGAAAGCTTAAGGGCCTGAAAAAAATCTGCTGCCTTGAAAAAATCTGCTGCCTTGAAAGCTTAAGGGCCTGAAAAACTCTTGCCAGTTCCCTCTGGCCATCTGGGAGATAATCACATGCGGAGCTAATTTTCTCCCATAAGAACAATCAATAGCGCAACGTAGTGGCTTGGTAATTAGCCACCCGAAGACCTAATGCTGCTAATGAGTACAGTCACTGACCCAACAGATCTAATCTGGGACCTTCTTTGTCCACAGGTGATGCATGGACTTTCTGTGATCTTCCTTGAGAAGATTCTACTATAATTGAGTTGGGTCTTGGGTATGCAAAGAGAAATCCCGCATCTTTCTCTTGTACTTGGTACATAGACTTAAGGCGCTTCAATGTTGGTGTCATGGATGAAGGTGCCTTCCAGGACTGTTTGCAGAATTGCTGGACTGTTTGCAGAAGAGTAGGTAAAAACCGAATTGCCAGCGGGGTAGATGGTTCGATATACATCGTGCTGAAAATCAGGTGCTGTATACGCTCAGCTGGTTGAACATCAAACCCTAATGACTGCACCATTCTGAGCACCTGATCTGTGAAATTCCCCATGTATTCTGAAGGAGATGCTCTATCCTGAGTGCCCACTACATCCTCAGGGGATGAAATCGACAGTGGTACTGAAGAGAATGAGGTTGAATCTGATTGGTAGTCCTCAACAGAGTGAGGAAGCACCATAGGACTGAGCAATCTC
Organism: Heloderma suspectum; assembly: GCF_057233095.1. Classification (NCBI taxonomy): domain Eukaryota; kingdom Metazoa; phylum Chordata; class Lepidosauria; order Squamata; family Helodermatidae; genus Heloderma; species Heloderma suspectum. The sequence goes on along the minus strand of NC_139462.1, from coordinate 123,712,447 downwards.
TCCTCCTGTAGCTCCTGTATCAAAGAGGGAGAAAATGGTAGTGGGGGTTCAGAGAAGCAGTTCCATGTACCTCTGCTGGCTGCACGCTTGATGCCTGAGATGGACAAACCTAAAAAAGGGAAGAAGACTGTGGAGGCACTGGAAGAAGAAAAGAAGAACTCTCCACCAGAGGACATGATAAGGACATCGAAGGAGAAGGCCGGTACTGGGGTGATGTCACACTGAGGTACCTGGTATGGTCATAATACATGTCTTGGTCTCGACAATACTGCCACTTTGGAAACTGATAGGTGGCAGAGACCTATCAAAATATCGATCCCGCTCTGTACATGGAGAGTGAGACCTCTCACAAGTATCTGGTCCATAGTGTCTTCCTATGTTCCTCCCTGACCAGACCAATTCAGAAGAAATCTCCATACTCCCTAGGCAGGTGGGGAATATGTGGTAGCTGAGCTCTGGAACTGGGACTATGCCCTTCTCATATCGGAGAGGTGTCTTTAATCTTGCCTTTGGAGGTCAACACCGTACGCATAGGTTCCAGCCTCGGTACCAATATTGATGCAGTCGTCGATACTGGCGAATTCAATAGTGGCAGAGGCACTGGCATGGAGGTTTCAGGTTCCAAGTCACACAATTTTTTTGGAATCCTTATTTTTCTTTTGCTCCTCCAAAGCAGGCTTTGGAGTTCTCATCTTTTTAGACAATTTTCTAGCAGCGATGATTGCCAGAGAATGGCCCAGAGTTGGAGGGTCCTTTCGACCCATGTCTAGAGTCGAAGGACATGGTGAAGTAGGCTTAAGGAAAGACATTCTAGTGGGTCCAGGTGATGGTCCCCTGGTCCGCAGATTCTGTGCCTTCTGAGTATCTACGGCCTCTAAAGCCTTCTTCCAGAGGAGAGCTTCTTCTGTCCAACCTGCTCCTCTGGGCTTGCTTAGTGAACCCTTGACAATGGGGACAGGTCTCAACTACATGAGCCTCCTGCAAGCAAAGCAGGAAGAGGAAATGTCCATCCGTTGGAGGCAGCTTACTGCAACAAACATATTTGCGGAAAGGGGCCTTTAAGGCCATACGCCCCATGACAACACAGCGATCAAAGATTGTGAACAAAAAAATGCTTTTTTTTTTTTTTTTTACTATAGAGAGAAAAAAGTGATAGATTGGGAAAACAGAGAAATGAGAGAAAACCCCCAGTAATGCAGTCAAAAAAGCTAAATCACAAGATGAAGATCCCTATGAAGCAACCAGTAAGGTGGGTGCAAGAGAACTGCATAGTTGGGTGGAAACCAGCTGGGGACATGTGCGGTAGGGGGAGGGCTCCCGCAAAAATTATCCTTAGCTATACAAGTTTCCCGAATTGAGGCTCCGCAAAGGCACAGAGCCCATATGTATGATGCACAGAGACCACAAAGAATACTCTGTTCTGTACTCTAGAAGAAAACATGTTTGCCTTCTCCTTATGTATGACAAGTTAAAAGCCAACAATGTCCAACCCCACAGTGATTTAACTTTCAAAATAAAAAATCACCTTTAAAAGTCAAAACCCATTTTGCTTTACAAAATAACCTTCCGTTCAACAAAGAATCAAATAGTTTTATTTAAACATTTCATGCACACAGAACTGCATATTAACAATCCCCATTATAAGGTCTAAAGCTTATTTGGGGTTGGTGCACACATTAAGGACGTCTGGGCTTCTCTCTTTCTTCCTATTCCCCCTCATCTTCCCTCCAACCTTCATTTCTCTCCTCCCTCTAGTTCCTCACTCCCTCCTTTCCTCCAACATCCACTTCTGGGTTTCTCTCCTGCCTTCTACTCCCCTCACCCTGCCCTTTTTCACAACATCCATTGCTGGGATTCTCTGCCCTTTTTTTGGTTTGTTTTTGAGGGGGACTTGCACTCTGATCCCATACATGCTTACTCAAGATAAAGTGCAGCAGAGTTCAAGGAGGGTAACTGGAGTAAGGGCTCTGAGGATTCAAGCCCTCAAGGGAATGCAGGTTGTAGGGATGGCCGTTGCAGGGAAATCCGGCCCTTTTTAGGCTCGTTGGGAGTTCCCTCGAGCACCCAGCTTGGCTTGCATTTGCGAGCCAAACCATGGGCTTTTTTCTGAAATCCGGGAACTCTTCTTGGGTTTTTTGGTTTTTTTCAAATAGAAAATTACGTCAGTAATTGCCAGCTGATTATGCCAAACTCTGCCTTCATCTGCCATTTTGCGGGTAGAAAGTTTGAGAACCCCTATTTTATGTTAAGAGACGTTCTGAAATTAATCATTAACTTTATTTCCAGCTGGGACATTAAAGGGGTTAGTTTGACCCCAGTAACAGATAAATACTGTCAAAAATGGCATGCAAGGTTTAAATAAACGTTAATTATTAGCAGTTACAGCCACGGTACAAAAATGACTTTGATGTGATGCCTGCCTGCTTCTTTCTCTCATATTATATAACAGTCTTCCCCAGTCCGATGTCTTCCAGATGAGTTGGATTACAACTCCCATCATCCCCAGCCAGCATGTCCTACAGCATCATTTCATTCATTCATTTCATTTATATTCTGCCTTTCTTCCTCCTCAAGAAACCCAAGGCGGTGTACATAATCCTCCTCCTCCGTTTTATCCTCAAAACAACAGCCCTGTGAAGCAGGTTGGGCTGAGAGTCTGTGACTGGCTCAAAGTCACCCAGTGAGCTTCCATGGCCAAGTGGGGACTAGAACCCAGATCTCCCAACTCCCAGTCCAACACTACACCACACTGGCTCTCAACACTGGCATCGGTCAACTAAGCACCTTTGCTGAATACATAAAACGAACTTAGTGGCCTTATTTGATATGAACTGGAAATTCTGTTCCCAGCATTGTGAAAACAACTGACTGTTCCACCTATAGTCAACTATGGGCTCATGGGGAGCAGAAGAGATTAAAAAGTACATATCATCGTTGTTATAATAACTGGATTTGCTTAGAATGAAATGGCTGACTGAAGATAGTAGACAATCTTCTTGAAGGCCACCCTGGGAGAGGTCACAGAATACACTGGAATGATTAAAGCAACAGAGAACCACAAAGTCATTCTGTCTGTAGGCATTAAAAGTCCAGCACCTACTCTACTAGACCAATTTCAGGCAGCCTCTGTTGCTCCCTCATTCATGACCTATAACAAGGATCACCACCTTCTGTATTCTCAGGTTCCACTTTATTCTGCAGATAGTGGTGGGGGGGTGGGGGGAGGAGGAAAATAGTTTATTGCAAAAAATAATGGTCCATCCCAGTGATCCAACTTCATAATTAAGTTGTTGCCACTTTATAGGTAAGATTTTCTTTAAAGATTGTTTAAAACCACAATTTAATTAAAATATGGTCCAGTTGACAGCTAGCAGAGAAAATGTCTCTGAGGGCTGGACCCAGCCCATGGGTTGCGAATTGTCTTTCCCTGATCTATACAGAGATGCCTCCTTAACAGTTACTATATCCTGGAGAGAGCAGCCCTAGTAATGCATACAATGTACAGGCTCCTTCAATTTCAACATCTACACTTTTCTTCCCAGACATACAGCTGCAGCTCACTAAACTGCAATACATTCACACAGCTGTACATCAACATTTTTCAAATGTTTTGAATGCAACCCCCCTTCAAACGTTATCTCTGCTTTCTATGCTCCCGTCCCTGAAGCCACTGGCAGTCATTTCTTCAGCAGGCAAACACTCACAATCCTTGCTTACAGCTGCAGTCATGCAGCCTACCGCAGAGTGTCTAAGGCACCCTGGAGCACTAATCCAACAATGCCATTAGAATAGGAATAGAACAGATATCTCAAGACTCCCTCCTAAAACCAACCAGCCAGAGAAAGGGGAAAGAACAGGGAGGAGCTGCTATAGTCATAAGCTCCCATACTCTCTCTGCAGCTTCAATAGTTAGCAAAGCAATTGGGTGGCTGCAATGCTACACCTCCGTGCTAGGAAAAAAGGGCCTCTAGCTTTGCCTGTTGCAGGACACTCTCCTTCCATGGAATGTTGCACCCATCTTCCAGCAGACTTACACACCCACAATTTGAAAACAATGCTGTACACCAAACCTCTTGTAATAAACTTTGCACAGGGAGTGGCCAGCTGGAAGGCAGAACCAAAGTGGTAGGCTCCTGAGAGTTGCTGGTTACCATGAAGAGAATGTTGTTTGGGAGGGTGGGGAATGACAACTGGAAAGGGTAAAAACAAAACACTGTTGGAAAGAATGATAGATAAGGTTACAGAGGAAAGCAGATTGAGGAGAAGGAGGGGGGAAAAACAACTTGAGTGGGCAGACAGTGAAGGGGGCATGACTGCACAGAAGTGTGAAGAATAAATAAGACTGCACAGAATAAAGAGCCCCAGAGTTCAACACTGTCAGAGTCTGTTATGTGAAGCCAGCAAGACTTACATTCCAAACATTCAGAGAGAAGGCTACAATGATGATGGTCAAGTACTGGATAATGGGCAGTATCCAATACTGCTGCTGCGCCTCTGCTGATTCCATTGGGACCCACTGTGAGTGCAACAGGAACTTAGCACTCCCTGAAGGAACCCCAGAAATGAGCAGAAACACTTTGTTTCTGGAATGCGACAGGTCAGAAGAGCTCCCTTCTATATTGGTTTCTGACTGCTTCGTGCACCGCTAGGTTCCCATTGCACTAGTGGTAGGTCCCACTAGCATGCAGGAAGTATTGGATACTGCCCACTGACTCCTCTCTGCCTATTTGTGTGCATTTAAGGATATGCAGAGTAGGGAAATTACTCAGGTACTGGGAAACAGAATAGGAGCAGTTAAACTTGCAGGGTTGGATCCAGACTTAGTCATACTCAGAGTAGATCCATTATCTTGATTCAACCCAAAGTCTGGAAAGACGTAGTTTATATAGGTTAGTTAAAAGCAACTTACTAGGAGGGGTTAATGTTTATAGCATATAATCTGACAATTGATAACTGACAACCCATTCATGTTGGTTCCCCAGCCTCTGATCCCTCATTTCAAAATAAAGAAAGCAGCTTGAGAATTTCAGTTTCCATTATTTTTTTAAATAGTTGCAAAGATAGGCTGAAAATATGCAAGCAATGTCTGTGAAGTCTCTGAAGCCACAGTGATCATGGACCGGTTTAACTCCATGCCTTGTCCAATAAATTATGAAAAATTATGCAAATCAGTAAATATATGAAAACATGCAGAATTTATATTTGTATGTGGAAGCTCAATAAAGGGCAAAGGAAGGGATGGGGGGTCTCATTCCTCCCCCTGTCCCTGCCTCCTGCACCCACTGTGTTATTGCAGATCTCGACTCTTACTGCAGAATCAGTCCTTTCACTCAGCTTCCTTATGTAGCCCTGTACTCTTCAAAACTTGTCCAGCTTTGACCAGGCAAGTAACATGCCCCAATTCTGAGGTACAGGGATTCCTAGAATCTGCTGCATTTGGCACAAACTGTTTAGCTTTAGCTTTGCAAGCATGTAAAGCTAGAGGGGATAACAGCTGCCTTGCTTCTGATGGAGAGAACAGCGCTGATAGCGCCCAATAATAGTCTTCAGACACATGTAGGAAGAAAGCCAGACTATGAAGCACATGGTCTTCCATGTCTATATACTAATGCCCAGAGTATGGGAAACAAACAGAACGAACTTGAACTCTTAATACAGGAGGGAAATTATGACTTGATAGGTATAACTGAGACTTGGTGGGATGACTCTCATGACTGGAATACAGCAGTTGAAGGATATAACTTGTTCAAAAAGAACAGGAGGAACAGAAAGGGAGGCGGGGTTGCACTGTATGTGAAAAATACATATCTCTGCACAGAAATACAGGAGGAGGAGCTTGGTAGCCCCATCGAGAGCATCTGGGTTGAAATAAATGGAGCAAAGAATAAAAGGAACCTGGTGGTCGGAGTCTACTATCGGCCACCCAATCAAGGAGAAGCCAAGGATGAAACTTTTGAAAAGCAAATAGCCAATGTTTTAAGGAAGCATGATGTAGTAGTAATGGGGGACTTCAATTTCCCCGATATTTGTTGGGAGACAAATTCTGCAAAACATGGCCCCTCCAGGAAATTCCTGACTTGTGTGGCGGATAACTTCCTCCTAAAGAAAGTAGAGGAAGGAACTAGAGGATCGGCTATCCTTGACTTGATCCTAACCAACAGAGATGACTTAGTGGATAAAGCAGCAGTTACAGGAACTCTGGGGGAAAGCGACCATGTTGTACTTGAGTTCTTGGTTCTAAGGGAAGCAAAAGCCGAGTGTACTCAAACGCGTACCCTGGATTTTAGGAAAGCTGATTTTAATAAACTCAGAACATCAGTAAGGTCCCATGGCAAACAATGCTAGCGAGAAAAGGAGTCCAAGATGGGTGGGAACTTTTAAAAAAGGAAATTCTCAAGGCACAATCACAAACCATTCCAACAAGAAGAAAAGGTGGAAGACAACAGAAGAAGCCAATGTGGCTTCACAAAAAGCTTAGGGATGACCTGAAAACAAAAAAGGACACATATAGGAAGTGGAAAGAAGGCCAAGTAACAAAGGAAGAGTACAGGCAGGTAGCACAGAATTGCAGGGATGGCGTCAGGAAGGCTAAAGCGGAGAACGAGGTGAGGTTAGCGAGGGATGCTAAAAACAACAAAAAGGCTTTCTTCAGCTACGTGCATAGTAAAAGGCAGAGGAAAGAAATGGTTGTTCAGCTATTAAATAAGGATGGCAAAATGATAACAGATGACAAAGAAAAGGCAGAGGTGCTCAATTCCTACTTTGGCTCAGTCTTCTCCCAAAAGAGGGTCTATGACCCCCCTGGCAAAGGCGAAGTACAGGCTGAAGGGGCAGGATTGCAGCTTGAGATCGACAGGCATATGGTCAAGGAACACCTAATTACTTTGAATGAGTTCAAATCTCCAGGGCCAGATGAACTGCATCCTAGAGTAATAAAGGAACTGGCAGAAGAACTCTCAGAACCGCTGTCTATTCTCTTTGAGAAATCATGGAGGACCGGGGAAGTGCCAGATGACTGGAGGAGGGCTAACGTTGTCCCTATCTTCAAAAAGGGTAAAAAGGAGGAACCTGGGAACTACAGACCAGTCAGTCTGACATCAATCCCTGGGAAAATTCTGGAGCAGATCATAAAGCAATCCATCTGGAAGCACCTTGACAACAATGCCGTGATTACTCGAAGCCAACATGGATTTGTCAAAAACAAGTCCTGCCAGACAAATCTGATCTCATTTTTTGATCAAGTCACCTCCCTTGTAGACCGTGGGAATGCTGTAGACATCATATACCTCGACTTCAGCAAAGCTTTCGACAAAGTGCCCCATGATATCCTGATGAGCAAACTTGCTCGAAGTGGGCTAGATGAAACAACGATCATGTGGATCCACAGTTGGCTACAGAATCGGACTCAAAGAGTGCTTATCAATGGGACCTTCTCAAGCTGGAGAGAGGTAACGAGTGGGGTACCGCAGGGCTCAGTCCTGGGCCCAGTGCTCTTCAACATTTTTATTAATGACTTGGAGGAGGAGGTGCAGGGAATGCTGATCAAATTTGCAGATGACACAAAATTGGGAGGGATAGCTAATACTTTGGAAGACAGAAACAAAATTCAAAGTGATCTGGATAGACTGGAGCGCTGGGCAGAAAACAACAGAATGGCATTTAATAGGGAGAAATGCCAAGTTCTGCACCTAGGAAAAAGAAACCAAATGCACAGTTACAAGATGGGGGATACGTGGCTCAACCACACTACGAGCGAGAAGGATCTTGGAATTGTCGTCGATCACAAGCTGAATATGAGCCAACAATGTGATGTGGCTGCAAAAAAGGCAAATGCTCTTTTGGGCTGCATTAATAGAAGCATCGCTTCCAAATCCCGGGAAGTACTAGTTCCCCTCTACTCAGCACTGGTTAGGCCTCATCTGGAGTACTGTGTCCAGTTCTGGGCACCACACTTTAAGAAGGATGCAGACAAGCTGGAGAGGGTTCAAAGGAGGGCAACAAAGATGATCAGGGGACTGGAAACAAAGCCCTATGAAGAGAGACTGAAAGAACTGGGCATGTTTAGCCTTGAGAAGAGAAGACTGAGGGGAGATATGATAGCACTCTTCAAGTACTTGAAAGGTTGTCACAGAGAAGAAGGCCAGGATCTCTTCTTGATCATCCCAGAGTGCAGGACACGGAATAATGGGCTCAAGTTACAGGAAGCCAGATTCCGGCTGAACATCAGGAAAAACTTCCTGAGTGTCAGAGCAATACGGCAATGGAACCAATTACCTGGGGAGGTGGTGGGCTCTCCCACACTGGAGGCCTTTAAGACGAGGCTGGACAGCCATTTGTCAGGGATGCTCTGACTTGGATTCCTGCATTGAGCAGGGGGTTGGACTCGATGGCCTTGTAGGCCCCTTCCAACCCTACTATTCTATGATTCTATGATTCTATGATAAAGATGCAAGAATACCATCTCAAACTTACCTCAAAAATTAATGTAGCATTGGGAGGTATCTTAGGGGGGCTGCCAGCAGAGCCATATGCATATTCAGGTTTGCAGGTAATTTGACAAAGTTCCCCAATTTTCATAGTTCCCACAGCAATATCCCAAGCTTTGATAACTTCACCTAAAGCAAACGAACAAAAACAGAATATGGCCACATTATAAAAAAGCAAAAAAGTTACTGTCATCAGGGTGGACTGATTTAGAACAATGTTATTTAAATCAGTGACTTAAAGCATGATTTAAATAAGAAAGAAAAAGGTTTCCCACTGAAATGTTTTCATATATTTCCTAAACAACCTGACCACTAATTTTACTTACAAGTAAATACAATATTTACAGTGTTTCATTCTTATAAACAATCTTTGCATCTTTGACTCACTGTACATATTTTGCATGTTTTCCTTTTTTATCTATAGCAGGAATATCTTTAAAACATTCCCATATAGGGTCCTCCTTTCCTAAGACAGTTTGAGGTTAACAGCACAATCCTCTACGTGTCTCCTCAGAAAAGTTCCATTGAGTCCAATGGGGCTTACTCCCAGGTAGGTGGGTACAGGATTGCAGCATTAGTATGGGAATAAAGGAAGATGCACACTGCACAATTTTGTTTTCTCTTTTCCTTTCCAGAGTTCCTTCTTTCTACTTCACTCTGTCTTGGTCCAGCCTTGGCCTCACAAAAAACAAAGTAGGAAACAAAAATTAAATGTCCATGACTGATAGGACAGAGCCAGTTCTGATAATTACTGGGCGGACAAAATCCAATAAAAAATATTTAAAATCTGATTTTTTTGATTTTTTTAAAACATCAGTTTTTATCAACCTTGCTATATTGTCTTTCCATCTTATCTAACACCTCTGCCTTGCTTGGCCCAACTCCACAACCACACAGAAAAACAATCCTATCTAGCTTGTGTCTTTGCACGTGTGACTTTAGTCAGAGAAACTGGAAGCCCAGAACTTTCAAGAAGGAAGAACCAGTAGTTAGGCAGGACAGAGCCATTTTCATGAGTTGAGAAAGTGAAATTAATGCCCATATTTTAATGGTAGGTAACTTCATTTTTATGAGACTGTAAGTATAAGTTTAGCATGTTTATGATGAGATTTAATTGTAATGTTATTTTTGAGTATTTTAGTATTTTAAGTAAGACATTTAACATTTTTTAATTTTTTAATTATTATTATATTTATTTATAACCGGCCTTTTCCCCAATATTGGGAATCAAGGCGGCTTTACAACATTAAAAACCTGTACAGTTAAAACATATAAATAGAAATATACAAAAGCTAAAAATATAATTAAATCATCAATAGTATTAAAATTGTATAAAATATCAAAATTTTAAAAGACAACAACAATATAAACAATAGTATCAATCCATCATATTCTCACAGGCCCAGACTAACTATCCTCAAAAGCCTGCTGGAACAAAAATATTTTTGCCTGCTTGTGGAAACATACTAAGGACGGTGCCACTCTTACTTCCCTGGGAAGGGAGTTCCAGAGCCTTAGGGCAGCCACCGAGAAGGCCCTCTCCCATGTTCCCACCAGGCGAGCCTGTGACGGTGGCAGGACCATGAGAAGGGCCTTCCCTGAAGATCTCAGGGCACAAGCAGGCTCATAGGGGAGAATACGGTCTTTCAGATAACCTGGACCCAAGCTGTATAGGGCTTTATAGGTCATAACCAGCACTTTGAATTGTGCCCGGAAACCAACTGGGAGCCAGTGAAGCTGTTTTAGCAGGGGAGTTGCATGCTCCTGTAGCCAGCCCCAGTCAACAGTCTGGCAGCAGCTCTTTGAACCAGCTGAAGTTTCTGAACACTCTTCAGAGGCAGCCCCACGTAGAGCGCGGTACAGTAATCCAAATGGGATGGAACTAAAGCATGCGTCACTGTGGCCAAGTCAGACATCTCAAAGAACAAGCGCAGCTGGCGCACTAGCTTTAACTGTGCACTCCCAGCCACCGCTGAAAACCTGGGCATCCAGGCTCAGGGCTGAATCCAGAAGTACGCCCAAGCTGCGAACCTGTGTCTTCAGGGGAGTGTAACCCCATCCAGCACAAGCTGAATCCCTATTCTCTGATCTACCTTTTGACTGACCAGGAGCACCTCTGTCTTGTCTGGATTAAGCTTCAATTTGTTTGCCCTCATCCAGCCCATTACTGCCGATAGACACTGGTTTAGCATCCCAATAGCTTCCTTGGAATTAGATGGAAAAGAAGAGTTGGGTGTCATCAGCGTACTGGTGACACCAAACCCCAAAATTCTGGACAACCTCTCCCAGTGGTTTCATATATACAGTAAATAGCATGGGGGACAAAACAGAACCCTGAGGAACTCCACAGGCCAATGGCCAGGGAGTTGAACATAAGTCTCCCAGCACTACCTTCTGGGTCTGCCCCTCCAAGAAGAAATGGAGCCACTGTAAAACAGTGCCTCCAAGTCCCATCCCAGCGAGGCGGCCCAAAAGGATACCATGGTCGATGGTATCAACAGCCGCTGAGAGGTCAAGCAGAACCAACAGGGACATACTCCCTGTTTAAAAATTTATTTAAATGTTTAAAAAAACAATTTAAAAATTAAAAATCCATTATTATTATTATTATTATTGTTGTTGTTGTTGTTGTTGTTGTTATTGTTATTATTTTAAAACATTTTTACCCACCTTTGTTGTCATCCATATCAGTAGTCAGTCACTCACATGCTTTCTGATAGCTCAAAAAGTAAAACTGCTGTACGGTCAAGCGCAAAACTATGGCATAGTTGCTGGTGGTGGACATCCCACCACTTCTATGCTCAAAATAGCCCCCACCCAAAGCTGCCTCTCTCCCTCTCTCATACACACACACACACACACACACACACACCACATATATATATACAAGGTAATTGGGGGATGGGGGGATGATTAGCCTATGTTTAACACTCCTCCCCTCCTCCCTTTGAATCCAAAATAAAGGCTTCAAAGAGTTCCAAAAAACAGCAGAATGTGGCAAAAATGGGTAGGAACAATGTGGGGAAGGACCACACACCTCTCACAAAACATTGAAAAAGTTCATGGTGCTGGCTGCCCCTAAAAGGCTGCAATCAAAGACAACAGCTGCAGGGAAGGAAGACAGCAAAATGGCAGCCACAATAGGTACAGAAGGAGGAGAAAGGAAAGCTGCTGTGTTAAACGCAGCGTTAGAAGAGCTGGCAACTAAGGGGGACAAACAAACCCTTCTATAAGAGATCAAGGCAAGCCAGAACCAGACATGCTCTAATCTGCAAGATCTTACAGTTTTACTTCATAATCACTTAAAAATAATCGAGGATAAATTAAATAAAGTGTCAACTACATTAGAATCTGCTGTGGAGCTCAGCTTAACTGAGCAGAAAGAAATAAAAGGGTTGTACTGACATAATGAGGATCTATATCTTAACTCTGAAGATCGGGAGAAAGATATAATGGCAGAAAAAAATTAGGTGTAAAGGTGTCAAGAAAAAAGTGGAGGTGGAAAATCCTCAATCTTTCCTAGCAAATAGGCTGTCCCAGGTTCTCAACTGAGAGGATGGTGTAGCACCAATAATAGAATGGGCTGACAGAATTGGGCCAGTGAGAGACAGCACTGACTTATGCCTCAAGAGATAAAAGTTGCAAGATTCCTATATCAGCAATCAAAGCATGATCACTTCAGGTGCATAGCCTCTAATACAGTGAACCAACAAATCCGGGACTTAGGTTCATCACTCTGCCACTGATAACCATCTAGCTCCAAGGTAGTGAGTGGTGAAGCTGGAATTAACCACAGCAGAGGATATCATACCATATCTATATTACCTAAATAAGGCATCTGTTTATTCTGTGGCCCTTAACAGCTGCAGTTTCCCAGAACTTTGGAGCTTGAGTGAACATGGAAAGCTCTTAACGCAATGGCCAGTTCACACATGATGACAACACAGAGGGCAGTATCAAATGCTGCCCCTGTGCTAGCGGGACCCACAGCTGGTGCAATGGAGAGTTCGCAGATCCTGCAGCAATCACAAATGAACAAAAACACTCATTTCCAGACTGGGGGGTCAGCAGAGGTTGTAGAAGGTTGCTCTGCTGATGTGTCCCTTTCCGGAAATGAGTAATTCCAGAATTACTGTTGAAAGTGTTTGTTCTTGCTGCACACGCAGTGGGTCACACAAGCACAATGGAACCAGCAGGAGCACAGCAGCAGCATAGGATACTGCTCAGGTATGTTTTTTTTTAAAACTCTGGGTAGATGGGGAGAGAAGAGGGAAAAATCCCCAAAACAAATAGCTCTGGGATTGTAATCTTTGTTGATCTGGGATTTTCTGATACTGTGCATATTTTGAAATATTCACAAAACACTGGCTACTGTGTGCTTTGATTTTTTTTCTTCTTAAAAAAACAAAATCCTTCTTAAAAATGAGAAAAAGAATGGTCACTGAAGCTTCATTATGTGTAACGTGTAGCTTGACCCTATCAATTTATACTGATCACCCTGTCTTGGTACATTTCTGCCAAACAGAGTGAAAATGGCCGATATTGAGTCCTAACAACAAATAACTATGGTGCAAGTGCATTTTTAAGAGCTATTGGGCCAGTTTGCATCTCACGATAAGCCACCATAAAAATAAGCTACAGGCGGTTGTTTGTTCGCTTGCTAACTCACATTACTCCCAAAAGATGATCAGGTGCTCTACAGCTTGCCATAGTTTGTTTCCCCCTGCCCGCTCCCAGCACGTATCTCATGGGCCTTTGCAGCACAACCTCAACAGCCTACTCTGGTACTCCACTAATGACCACAAATGGCAGAACAGAGTTTGCCACTGGCAGAACAGAGTTTGTTTTGTAGCATTTTCCCCCCACCTTCGGTGAGATTTGCATAAATTTAACTTTTTAAGAAACGTTTGTTGAGATTTGTGCAAATTTGTTCAAGCACAGTAACTACTGCACATAATGGCAGTAGTTACTGCATTTTAGCGAAGTTGCGCATATTTCCCAAAAGATTTTTTTAAGAAGTTAAATTTGCACAAATCTCCCCAAGGTGAAAAAAAGCATTGCTATCTAGGAAGACGATGAAGCAGAGGAATAAACTGACTGCTGCCATTTCAAGATGTAATAGAGAGGGAATATCATTAGCGAGATCACAAGCAGCAACCTCATCTTTTGCTGCTCTTGCCAGGCAGTTCAGTAGTCCTTTCCAACACACCATAATGCCAGCTCGCACGTCACCACAACCCACTCTGAAAAAAAGCCACCCTGAACAACACAGCAACAAGCCATGGGTTCTCAGGGGCTGGGTTTACACAACACGAGAACCCACATTGAAGACGGAGTGTGGGTTGAATGTGGGTTGTCACTGAACTGTGGGCTGTCGTTGAACTGTGGGTTGTCGTTGAAATGCGGATTGTTGTGTTGTGTGAATTTTATCCACAAACAACCTAGGAAGAGAGCCCATGGTTTGTTGTTGGGTTGTGAACCATGGGTTGTTTATGGTTAACAAACCATGGTTTGTTAGTGCGGTTGGGTTCACACAACACAACAACCCACGGTTCAACCACAACCCACACTCAACCCTGAGTGTGAGTTGTTGTGCTGAGTGAGCCCAGTTACTGTGGCTTGTGCATGGTTAACAAACCACACTGAGGAAACTGCACACCAGGTTCGGATGTCACAACAAGCCACCCTGAAGCAAACAAGGCTTCAAGGAGAAATCCATCTTGGAGAAATCCATCTTGGGTTGTTGTGTTGTGTGAACCAGGTCACGCATCTTCTCAACTGTATTTGTGGAACACATGACAGCATTAAATTATTTTCTATAACGAGAAGAAAATTCTTGATGAAAATGTTGAGCACAAGGAGCACTAACACTGTAAGTTAAGAAGGGAATTATTGTTCAGTATGGAGTATGCTATGCATCATTTTCAAAATACTGTTAACAGATCATGTTATTATGTACCAGGCACAGAACACACTACCTTTCCCGAAGTCAAATGAGAACTTGTCCTTTCTGTCCCGGCTTGAATCAAATTTTGTGCCATCTAGAAGCCACCCACTATAGTGAACGGTCACTTTATCACCTATCATGGGAGATTCTGTCCCTATTCCTTCTTTCTTGATAATCTGTGAAGAAAAAACAAAACAATATTTATCTGAATTACTAGGAAGCCACACTATTATTTATTTATTTATTTATTTATTACATTTCCCTAAGAGGCAACAATAGGTCTGTTAGAAAAAAGAGAAGTGAGATTTCACAGCTTCACATGGCAATAGTGCTACTTTTACTACTTATAGCATTTTATTCAATCAGCAAATATCACAAGATCACACTTTGCTATTCTTAAACATAGAGTGCAAACCTATATTTCCTGTTCTTAAAAAAACAAACACGACTTTAATAGATTTTTTATACATTTCTGGTTGTCCCAGATTCTGTTTCCCCTGTGAATCTTTCCTATGTATTAGGCCTGCTTGCATACATTTAAAAACAACAACAGGTAGCCGTTTACACTCTTGACTGTAGCAAACAGTACCTGTAAGTTAAAACAGACGGCACAGGAAGTATGGTTTAGGAAAAGATAACAGGAGTCACAAAGTGGCCATCACATAGCTAGAAATGGTACTTTGTGATCAGGTCTACTTCACAAGAAAGTTGTGAGGACAAATTCATTAAAGCATGTTAAAGAAACCAATAACCCTACACTCACCCCTTTTTTCTTTACAAGGAACAGAGATCTTTCCTTTGTTATAATCTTCAGTGCAGATTTGCAGCAATGTTTTCATTCCAGTTTTGTGCTGTTCAGGAGTTACATATATGAAACTGCCTTATATCAAGTCAGAACATTGTCCACACCAACTGGGAAGTGGCTTTTATATAAAAAGGAGAAAACTGCAAAGTTGTGCTTTGTACTTTTGGGGTGTTCCTCATTTAACCCTGTGACATAGCCATTCTGAGGTTAAGCTACTACAAGATCACCCAGTGAGCTTCATGGCAGATAGAGATTTGAACCCCAGTCATAATGGGACAAGTAGCTATTCTGGGAATAAGCTAATGCTTTCCACAATCCAACTAACTTTACAGCAGTCAATCCCCTCCCTTCACAAAGCTAGTTGCTTCATTAAGCAATGACCAATGAATATTTCACAGGTTCCAACAAAGCTATCTTTCATTGACCACCCACTCATCTCTCCCTCAAACGAGGAGCTGCGTGTTCATATAGAGGGCTTGCGGACACAAGATAGAAAATAGCTGAGATACTCTTGGCTACCCCTTAGCACTAAAGACTGACCAGCAATTAGTGTCTGGACTAAACACACATTGAGCTGTTGTGTCTATCCAGGCAGTTAAACTCACATCCAATCTACTTCTGTATAACTCAAAACTTCATCTTTACTGAAACGTAACATAAACAGTAAGCAATTAATAAATACAGGATCAATACTTAGTAATAGAGGGTTGAGGAATGGATGAGCTGGTTGGACGAAATGGATGGACAACATGGATGAGATGAAATGGATGGACAAGGTGAAAAACAATACAAGGGCAGTAGTGGAGAACCAAGCCTGGGTGAGGTTTCTTCCAAACTGAGGAAGAGCTGGTGCAAACCGGATAGAAATTCTCCCTGGGGACATCTAATCAATGCATGGCATCAAAGCCTGATCAGTTGCTAACAGGTCCATAGAGGGTGAACTAGAGCAATTACAAATGCAGAGCTTGGGGAAAATGTAACAACGTAATAACAAATAACAACCCAGTTGGGGCAGAACAGTTAGAACTGTCAGATTTTTATACTACACTCACAAGATCTGACCCTTGTGCTCAGTGTTCATTAAATATACTAGGTTTTGTTTCCAATATCTTTTGATAAATGCAGAACTCCCACTCTACTTCTGTGCTCACATTTATTAACACAGGTAAGAGTCCACACTTCACTCACAAGCACTGTATGAGAAACAGCAAGTACCAGTCACACCGGTGTGATGCTACTTTCCGGGATTTTTTTAATGTTTCCAAACTTACTCAAACATCCATTCTTAAACCATTTAATTTGTCAATAGAATAAGTAAAATACATTAGGAAATAATTAACCCAGGGAAAATAAACTGGCTCACTTAAAGGGAACAAAAACAGTGTCTTTATTTTTCAGGCAAGGAGGGGTGTTAATAAAACTGACTGAAAAAAGCAGATAGTGTGGTCCTAAATATTATCTTCTTCTGCAGTGTACCTTTGTGAAAATAGTGACATTTTCACACACTCTTGCTTTAGCGTATTTGCATCACTCTTTGTTTTACGCACAAATGTTCTTTCACTACCTTGCCATGTTTTATGATGTTGTTCCCTTTGTAAATCAAGACTTCTGGGCTGAGACATCTGATGCCATATGCCTATAATGGTCTATTGCATTGTAGGTTGTGGACTCTAAGAGCAAATTTAAAGCAATAGGAGTTAGTTTGCTCCCTGATCTCGTGTTATTTTGTAATATGTTGCTTTGGTAACCCTATATACCAACAACAAACTCATTCTCAGAGCATGGATCCTTAGAACAGCAGCATCCACACACAAGAGTGAGGTAGCACCAGGCTTAGGGAAACCCCAAAGTTTGTATATGTATATAACAAAAAGGTTATTCCCTAATGGGAGAAAATCCCCCAAACAGCCTAAAGAGGACTGATCATGCTCAGTGGCCACAGAATGCTGGCTGCTGGAGGAGTGAAATGGAAAAGGGGGAGATGGGAAAGAGGGAGAAGGGAATGGAGTATCCAGGACAGGAGCACTCTACACTGCAACATTTTGTTGCGGGTCCTATTTGTCATTCATATTAGGAACCACTTACCAGAGCATCTTTCCCCATCTGGTACCTTCCAGATGTTTTGGACCAACACCCATCAGCCCAAGCCAGCATGGCCAATGGTCAGGAATGACGGGAGTTCTAGTCCAAAACACCTGGAGGGCACCAGGCTGGGGAAAGTTGTACCAGAGGAACATGAAGCAAAGAAACATGGCTCCAGGCTTTTTGCTAAACCTCAGTACTATGTGCATGCTTGCCAGCAAGGCTTTGACATATGGCACCCTTGTTGTTGTTCACTCGTTAAGTAGTGTCCAACTCTCCGTGACCCCATGGACCATAGCACGCCAGGCCTTCTTGTCCTCCGCTCTTTCCCGGAGCGTGCTCAAATTCATATTCATTGCATCGGTGATGCTATCTAGCCATCTCACCCTCTGCCATCCCCTTCTCCTTTTGCCTTCAATCTTTCCCAGCATCAGGGTCTTTTCCAGAGAGTTTTCTCTTCGCATTAGGTGGCCAAAATATCTGAGCTTCAGCTTCAGTATCTGTCCTTCCAATGAGCACTCAGGGTTGATTTCCTTTCGGATGGACTGATTTGACCTCCTTGCAGTCCAGGGGACTCGTAAGAGTCTTCTCCAGCACCACAGTTCGAACGCATCCATTCTTCGGCGCTCAGCTTTCCTTATAGTCCAGCTCTCACAGCCATACGTTGCTACTGGGAAAACCATAGCTTTAATTATACGAACCTTTGTCGGCAAGGTGATGTCTCTGCTTCTTACTATGCTGTCTACGTTTGCCATAGCTTTCCTCCCAAGGAGCAAGCGTCTTTTAATTTCATGGCTACAGTCACCGTCTGCGGTGATCTTGGAGCCCAAGAAAGTAAAACGTGTCACTGCTTCCATTTCTTCCCCTTCTATATGCCAGGAAGTGAGGAGGTCAGATGCCATGATCTGATTTTTTTAATGTTGAGTTTGAAACCAGCTTTTGCACTCTCCACTTTCACCCTCAACAACAGGCTCTTTAGATCCTCTTTGCTTTCTGCTATTAGGGTGGTATCGTCTGCGTATCTGAGGTTGTTGATAATTCTCCCAGCAATCTTAATTCCGACCTGTGATTCATTCAACCTGGCGTTTCTCATGACGAACTCTGCATACAAATTAAATAAGCAGGACGACAATATACAGCCTTGTCGTACTCCTTTCCCAATTTTGAACCACTCAGTTGTTCCATGTCCGGTTCTTACTGTTGCTTTTTGACCCTCGTACAGGTTTCTCAGGAGACAGATAAGGTGGTCTGGTACCCCCATCTCTTTAAGAATTTGCCACAATTTGTTGTGATCCACACAATCAAAGGCTTTAGCGTAGTCAATGAAGCAGAAATAGACGTTCTTCTGGAATTCTCTTGCTTTCTCCATGATCCAGCAAATGTTGGCGATTTGATCTCTAGTTCCTCTGCCTCTTTGAAACCCCGCTTGTACTTCCGGTAGTTCTCAGTTCACATCCCGCTGAAGCCTAGCTTGTAGGATTTTGAGCATCACCTTGCTGGCATGTGAAATGAGCGCAATTGTATGGTAGTTTGAACACTCTTTGGCATTGCCCTTCTTTGGAATGGGAATGTAAACTGACCTTTTCCAGTCTTGTGGCCACTGTTGAGTGTTCCAAATTTGTTGGCATATTGAGTGCAGCACTTTAACAGCATCATCTTTTAGGATCTTAAATAGCTCAGCTGGAATACTGTCATCTCTGCTAGCTTTGTTGTTACTAATGCTTCCTAAGGCCCACTTGACTTCACTCTCAAGGATGTCCAGCTCAAGTTCAGTGACCACACTATCATGGCTATCAGGGACATTCAGATCTTTCCTGTATAGTTCTTCTGTGTATTCTTTCCACCTCTTCTTAATCTCATCTGCTTCTGTTAGGTCCCTGCCTTCTTTGTCCTTTATCATGCCCGTCTTTGCACACAATGTTCCCTTGAGATCTCCGATTTTCTTGAAGAGATCTCTAGTCTTTCCCATTCTATTGTTTTCCTCGATTTCTTTGCATTGTTCATTTAAGAAGGCCTTCTTGTCTCTCCTTGCTATTCTCTGGAACTCTGCATTCAGTTGGATATATCTTCCCCTTTCTCCCCTGCTTTTCGCTTCCCTTCTTTCCTCAGCTACTTGTAAAGCCTCATCAGACAGCCACTTGGCTTTCTTGCATTTCTTTTTCTTTGGGATGGATTTCGTTGCTGCCTCCTGAACAATGTTACGGACCTCTGTCCATAGTTCCTCAGGCACTCTGTCTATCAGGTCTAATCCCTTAAATCTATTCCTCACCTCCACTGTATATTCATAAGGGATATGATTTAGGTCATATCTGAATGGTTTAGTGGTTTTCCCTATGTTCTTCAATTTAAGCTGAAAGTTTGCAAGAAGCAGCTCATGATCTGAGCCACAGTCAGCTCCAGTCTTGTTTTTACTGACTGTATGGAGCTTCTCCATCTTTGGCTGCAAAGTACATAATCAATCTGATTTCGATATTGACCATCTGGTGATGTCCATGTGTAGAGTCGCCTCTTATGCTGTTGGAAAAGAGTGTTTGCTATGATCAGCGCTTCACTTCATATGGCACCCTACCTCACTACTTTACTATTTGATCCATACTCCAACCACAAAACAAATTCCTTCTAAGGCCTTGGTCTCATTTCCTCGTATCTTCTTTCTTCTCCCTCTCACTTTACCCCCACCTTTTGCAGAATACAATCTTTGTAAATCCAGGAATCTAGTTCTGCAAAATAAGGTTGCTTCCACACTAACAATTTAGTATGGAATGACATCCATCAATCATTCTGTCTTTATATGGAATCCTGATAACATTGCCAATGTGCTGCATCCCAGTGTTTTTCATATTATCTGCCCATCTTTTTTCAAACAAGATTTGTTGCCATTTTTGTCTTAATACATAATTGCAGCACTAGCCTACCTACCTACTGAGGCTTTTCAGAGCTACCAGCCCTTAATCAATAGCTTCTTCCTTGCCTTTAAAATAAAAAAGCTAATTACTTCTTGCCTGTTAACTCACCTGTGGTTATAGCATCCCAGAACTGACCTTAGTCAGTTTCTGTCACCCACCTGGGGGGTGAAGTCTTTAATGACTAGTTTCCTCTTTGAAGCTACAATCACTCATTTAGGGGTTTTTTAGCTCAATTTTAAAATTGCAATATTAATAAAATAAAAAATAGAATAAATTGATAATTGTTCTGCCTGCAAGATGAAACCAGTAATTACTTCCCCTCTCCTGGGGAAGAGCAATTTAAGAATGCTGGAACCATCGGTGAGTGAGCAGGAAGTGAATAATCAGCCATATTCTTAAAAGTGAAAAGGAGGTATATATTATTAAGGGATATCTTGGCTATAGTTATTCATGCTCTGGTAACCTCTTAGATTACTGCAGAGGGTTGTATATTGGGGCCTCCCTTAAAGACAGTTTGGAAACTGTAACTAGTACAGAACTTGAGTGAGAGACCTTTAACTGGACAACTTGCTGGGAACACATAGAATCACAGAATAGCAGGGTTGGAAGGGGCCTATAAGACCATGGAGTTCAAGCCCCTCTTACGTAGAGTTTTACATTCTCTTACATAGAGTTTTCACCTCTGCTTAAGCTACAGGTGTGTTACTGGTTGAATACTAGTTTTAACTGTCATGGCATTGCCCTCTGAGAATGGTGTGATCACCTTAGCCACTAGGTGGCGCTGGATTTACTTATAGCTGGATGAAGTCCGGAGGTTCCGGTTCTGTTCAAGAGAGAAAAGTGAGTTCCTGCCTAGTTTCCTGTGTGTCTTCTAAGGCCTCATGGAGGGCTTAGAATCCTGGGAATTGTAGTTTGTTGTGATGCTGGGACCTCTTTCCCCTCTCAGAGTTGAGAGGTAGCACAGCATGCATTTAAGTCTATATTTCTTCCCCTCTGGCCCTGAAGCTCGAGCGGCCACTCAAAGCTATGCCAAGGTCCTCGGTCCTAGACAGTGCGCTCCTCCCACCCTTAGGGGGCAGCATGAGCCTTCCGCTGCTGAGGAGAACTATAATCGCAGCCCTTCTTTCCCACTTCTCTCTATGGTTTCTCACCAGAATGTTTTAAAAAAATTCTCTGGCCCCCACTCTGTTTCTGAGCTCCATTTAAGGCACTGGTTCAGACCTTAAAGGACCTAAACAACTTCAAATCCAAGGTATTTAAAGGAACACCATATTGTGACAAACCAAATCTTTCCCCCATTCCTGCTAGCACATTTTTGAACACAGGACATGCCCAGACATCTGTAGGTACCAAACTTTGCATTATTTCACATCTGAGGCTTCACTCTACATCTAAGGCTTCACTCTTCCCGTTACCCATGATTTAGACTTATGTTAAATAGGTACATGCAGAAATCACCTGGAGGGCACATGATCAAGTCATCTCAGCTACTGGTCAGTTTGCATTTCCAGTCCATGTCTGGGAGATTCCCACACTCCATGGAAATACCTTTGTACGTAAAATCTTCCTTTGTCTTTGAGCAACTTGGTAAAGGGTCAAGACTGGACTCTACTTTGCTGCAGAGCCCCAGGTGTCCCACTGCATCAAGCTGCTTTGGTGACATTCTCTTAGGGCTCGGTTCCTGATAAAACTAGTTTTAGATATCTGATTCAATGTTTTATTTTACTGTAAAAGCAGTTGACCATTCCTGAACTTCTCACTCTTGGTACTTGAATAAATATACACAATTGGGAACTAAAGTTAATTTTTACATCTTTTCCCTAGGTTGGTCTCAGTCACGTGCTGGACTGCTTGGCATACACGTTAATCTGATTTTCACAGAAATCAAAGGAAGCTCTGGAAAAGGGGCCTATCCTTCTCCATAGGTGTATCTGAACTTAATAATCACAGGCAGTGGCGGAAAACACCCCTAATTAGATAGGGTTGCCCAACTCTGCAGGATTGAAATGGCATATTCCTGTTTGTCACACATATCAACCTGCCCAGATGTTAAGATCATCTCCCAATGCTCTTCTTTAATCCCCCTGCTACTGGAGGTGAGATGAGTATCGACCAGGGAGGGGGCATTTCTGGCTGCGACAACTTGGTTGTAGTACTCCCTCTGCAGAGAGGCACTTACCCTTTAGGAAGCAGGCAAAATCCTTTTGTTCCTTCGGGCCTTTTAAGGATTTGGGGGTCAATTATCAGGGATTGAGAGGAGTCCAAATTATCTTGAAGGCACAAAGTTGCCTAACCTTGCGGAAGACATTGTCAAAAGCTTTTCATTTCATTTATTATATTTCTATATCGCCCCATAGCCAAAGCTCTCTGGGCAGTTCACAAAAATCAAAAGCCATTAAAATACATTATATAAAATACAAAACCATTCACCTAATGACATAGAATAGCACACACAACAACAACATATATCTAAAACAAGTCCAAGTAGACTATGTCTCTCACCAAAGACTTCTGAGCAAACTTAGAAGTCATGAGATAAGAGGAGAGGTCCACATACGGTTTGGTAACTGGTTAAAGAACAGAATATAAAGAATAGGAATAAATGGACACTTCCCACAATGGAGGGATGTAAACAGTGTGGGGCCCCAAGGATCTGTACTACGACCACTGCTTTTCAACTTGTTCATAAATTATCTGGAATTAGGGGTGAGCAGTGAGGTGGCCAGGTTTTTGACAACACCAAAATATTTAGGGTGGTTAAAACAAAAAAGGATAGTGAAGAGCTCCAAAAGGATCTCTCCAAAGTGGGAAGATGGGCATTAAAATGGCAAATGCAGCTCAAGGTAAGCAAGTGCAAGGTTCTGCATATTGGGGAAAACCTAGCTTCAAATATGCACTGATGAGGCCTGAGTTGTTGGTAACTGACCAGAAAAAGGATCTGGGAGTTGTGATGGATAGCTTGATGAAAATGTCAATCCAGTGTGCCATTGCTGAGAAGAGGGAAAATTCTATTTGGGCATCATTAGGAAATAAATTTAAAATGAACATGCCAAAATCATAATGCCAGGGGCTGCTCAACCAATGAGAAAGGCTTGTTCCCACCCCTGTCCAGGCTCCCCACTGCTACTACATTATGAACAGAGAGCAACTAATTCCCCCCCATGTGCAGATTTCCCTGAAGAAACCAAAATCCCCAGTTCTCCAGTGTAGCATCTGAAGGCTCCTGAGAGCTCCTGCCCACCCCAATTTCGCAGCATCCCAGCAATCTGCTGCTTATTGCTCCCACCCCATTTTTCCCCTGTGTACACTTTTGCCTACTGCTTCTAAAACCTCTTTCTCTCTCTCCCAGATGAAGAAGGGACTCTACATAACAAGAGAGAAATTACAGAACATCAAAGCAGCACAAGAGTGCTTTAGGGTGAGTTACTGCAGGGCAGCTGAGATGTATTTCTTACTTCTGAGTAAACATGCACAGAAGGGGGGATATGTTAAAGATCAAAAGCAGGCCAGGTAAGGTGAAGGAGTGTCCCCACTACTGCAGTAGTGTGAGGGGTCGCTGCTGCGCTCCTGGGGATCTTCTCAATGGGAAAAACTACTTCCATTGGGGAAACAAGAGGGAATGGGGCATCCCACCCCCTTGACCACATCACTGCCAGGTCATAGAGGCATGCCCAGGATTCAATGTGTGTGTGGGGAGGACATGGCACACTGTGGTAAAACCCCACAGTGTTCAGTGTGATGTCTCTGCTCTTAACTATTTTATCAATGTTTAGAAATGTTTAGGGTAGTCAAGCAGGGTAATACCAATACAAGAAACACATTAGTCTAGAGCACAGATGGGCAACTTGTAGGCCAAAACATGTGGAGGACCACAATTCCCACTGGCTAATGGGAATTATAGGCCAAAACATCTGGAAAGCCACAGGTTGCCCACCCGTGGTCTACAGCAAGCATGGGAAACATATGGCCCTCCAAATATTATTGGACCGCAACTCCCATCAGTCCTAGCCAGACAGCCAATGGTTAGTGATGATGGGAGTTGTAGGCTACAACATCTGGAGGGCACCAGGTTGGGGAAGGCTGCTTTAAAACAACCACAAAGTACTAACATTCTCCATCACACACTGCAAGATTTATCTGTGTGAAACCCATTGCATTGGGATGTGATGCAGATCAAAGGCCTAACTGAACATGAAGTTCAACACAATGGTCACATTCATACACAACATTAAGCCAGAATTCTTCAGAATCTTGGCTTATCGTTCACAGGCAAGTGGCTGATGAACTCTGACCCATCCCTGATCTAGAGGCTAACCAGGCTTAGATCTGGGAGAACTAAGGCAAAGTCCCACCCCTGTTATAGATTCCCCTCTGGAAGTCTGGGGCAGCTCAGTTTGATTTCCTATCTGTACAATGAGAACAACAGCATATTACAATAATGGCTGTAGGTACTTTGCATGTTTAATTTGCAATAACAGTAATTGGTAACAGGAATAATACTTTTTTGGTTTCTCATTTTTAATAATTTTAAGGAAGCTATAGAAGATACTCCAGTTTCAGATAAAAGCTAACCAGCAAATCACACCATTCGTTTGCTACCACCCAGGGCAGCTCTCTCTGGAACCTGATGCATGTGTGTGTGCACACAGAACTACCTCTGTCTGCTCACAAGGGGCTCTATCCTGCACAGCAAAGAGAAAAGACAAGACTTGTCTATGCACCATTCTCCCACAACAGAAAAGCTAATGTTTAACTACTGAGAAGAACCAAGTCTCTTGTGCAGGAAGTAACCTGGTAACTCCCTACCCTTATGGAAAGTGGTCACTTTAACAAAGCAGTGGCCCTGACCTCATAAATATTTCCCCTTCTCCCTTCCTGCATCATGTCTCACACCAACAAGCAATTTCACCTGCCCAAGATGCATTTCATTCCTTTACAAGTATTGCCTCCCTGTGCCAACTTAATTTAGGCATTAGATTCCCCTAAAAATGAGTTACTACCTCCATTGCTACACCCTCACCAAACCATGCACACTCGTCTGAGGTTATCCTAGTGCTCCAAGAAAAAAGAAAAAAAATATGGCTGGATATGCCTGATCTCATCTGATCTTGGAAGCTAAGCAGGGTCAGCCCTGGTTAGTTCTTGGATGGGACACCACCTGGGAATCAGGCTTCCTGTATTGAGCAGAGGGTTGGACTGGATGGACTTGTAGGCCCCTTCCAACCCCATGATTCTATGTTTGACTAACAGAAAAAAAATTGTTCCAGGAGATGGATTTCAAGGGACTCTAGTTTCTTTTTAAAAAGAGCAGAGGCTAGACTCAACCCTGCATGGAAGTCCCCATATTCCTGTATTCATGTGAAGGGGCTAGCCAAGGCTGCTTACTGGTAAGAAGAATGATCATTTAACCAAACTACACACATGCACAAAACTGCCCATGCTCCTGTGTCAGTAAGAACAGTCAGCTTGACCTACAGAAATTCAGTAGGCGAAGTGATGGGGGAAGTCACCAACTCCATTTCATGCCAGGTTGATATTAAAGACACAGAAACCAGATCGGGGGGGGGGGGAGTTGTGACCCTACTGAAAAGGAGGAAAGAGGCATTCTGCACATGCTATTGCTACATCACATATGCTCACACTGAAACCTGGCACTGATAAATGTACTTCCCAGACCAAATCCAGTGCACAGATGCAACACCACTGCTCCCCAAACGAGGCAGTATTGTATCCTCATTGGGTTCCCTCAAAAATCTCAATCCTTTCCCCCCTGCTGGAGCACTGATCAAAGTGCGATACGTTTGGGCAGAGCAGAGCAAATTCTGAAGAAGAGTGCAAGGTGTGATGGAGAAAGCTCCCAGTTATGAATCTCGCCTCTGCCATGAACTCACTAGAACGACCACAAATAAGCCACTGTTTTCGCTGCTTCAACCCACCCTCATGCAATATGGAGATTACAATGGTAGTCTAAACTTATAGGGTTGTGAGGATCACTAAGATAATGACTACAAGGCACTTTCGGGACTCCCCTGTTGCTGGGTGTTTTTTTTCTTTCCACTGTACACAAGAAGTTCCTTTGTCAACTCGAAAGTCTGCTGTGACTCCTGTAAGTGTGCTGGGCTTGCTCAGCCTCTCAGGCGCGGGGTGGGGGGTGGGGGTGTCACAATAATACTACCTCGTGGGGCTGCTGTAACGATTACTGAGCTACAGCACAGGGGGCGCTTGGAAGATCCGAAATGCCCCGTTTCAGTTCTAACCATTGTTATCATTCCTCTCATCACCACCACCACCAGCAGCATCGCCTCCGCTCAGTCATTCCGCCCGTCCAGTCAGCCGTACCTTGAGGACTCCGCCGTCGTTCTGGGGGGCGATGTCCACTCCCGCCTCTCCCTCCGGCGCCACGCTCATCTCCTCGGCCTTCCCTTCCTCGGCGGTCATGCTGATCGCCCTTCTTCGCTTCTCCCACACGAAAAACCGGGGCTACAAAGCGGCCGCTCTCTCCCCACCACCCTATCCTGCAACCGCAGCCGGTGCGACGAGACTGGCGGCGACTCGCCCTCCGCCGCGGCGCTGGGCCTACTTCCTCTCGCTTCGCCGGGAAGGAGAGCCTCTTCCGCTGCCTGCCGCGAGCGAGCGCCGCCTCCGCCGCAGCGTCACCGCTGGCGGGCGGACCGAAGGACGGAGAGCGAGACGCTTCTAGAAGAGCGGAAGGGGCCGCCCAGCTCGGCGGGGCCGCTTCGAGGAGCGGCTGCGGTGGGACGGGCCCGCGATCCCCGCGGCGCCGAGTAGTGGCGAGCGCGAGGCCAGCTCGGCGGGGGCTCGTCCGCGAAGGGAACAGACCCAGCGAGAGCGGATGGGCCGAGGCCGCCTTACGTGCCGCGCGTGCGCAGTCATCAGGAAAAGTTTAAAGTTGGCAGCCTCTACGACTAACTTACAACAACTAACTTATAACTAACTTAAGTTAAAAGTTAAATATTTCCATTTAAAATACTTAAAACGTAAGTTAAAAAGAAAGTAACCGATTAAAACTGGTTGACTGGTGAAAAAGGCGTGAAACATGGTGAATTGCCGATTTGCATTATTATTTTCAAGTGCAGTGAATGGGTTTCTTTTCTGTAAGCCCACAGAAATACATTAATTGACTTGGGACTCACCGGCTTTATCCGAAAACAACGTCATACTTGACATACAATTTTCAGAATAACAATTACCCAAGACCTAAGGTAGACCCTTCTTTCCCTCTCGATGTGTTGCTGATCTTTGGGTTCTTTGGACAACACAAAACACATTCAGTTTTACATGGATGCTGTTGGTACCATCACGGTCATCATGAGGTAAATGTGAAAAAACGTGTAAATTAGGCCACAGTTGGTTAACACTCATTTAAGCTTTTGAGACAATTTGGACAATTCTGGACTAATAAGACAGAGTGATTCTTAAGTTTGTGTAGAGTGATTCAAAGCTTGGAGAACTTTGAGGACGTAGTCCATGGACTAAAACATTAGTAAAAACATTAAGCGATGATGGCAGTGGGTAATGAGTAGCTTTTCACTGAAAAAATTTAATATTTGTTTTGAGTTATAGGTCTGACAGCTTTTTCCTAATTAGGGCCCAATAGGGCTCAAATTGACTGGAAAAGTTCCATAATATATTGAAATAATTTTAGGGAGTATCACTGAAAAGATGCAAAACAGGCAGTGGAAAATCTGTAAATAATGCCTGGAAAAAAACTTGTTCTTTTTAGCTTTGACTTATGGATGAAATTGTTCACCAAGATGTTGTCTATTTTCTGCATATTATACACCAACCTGTTCCTCATTCATAGCACAATTCTATACATGTCTCCTCTTAAGTAAGCCACTGAACTCAATGGAGTTGAACTCCATTGAGTTCAGTGGCTTACTTAAGAGGAGACATGTATAGAATTGTGCTATGTTCAGTGGAGCTTAGTCCATAGTAAGTGTGTAAAGGATTGCAGTCTGACACTGATCAATATCTCCGATCGTATCTCGATTGAGGTAACATTCCTGCTGTAAAACAATACTCCCTCCCAGCCCCCTTCATCTGTCAGCACCGTTCCTTCCAAATACATAGGGGAAGAAAGTTAAACAAGGATTCATGAAATCAAAAAAGGATCCTCATGATTTCATATGTTTTTTAAAGGGGAGATTGCCCAAACCACTATCCAGTCACAAAGCACATCTGCCTCCACAGACTGAACCAGAAAAATCACAGATTCACCACTCATGGGTGCAGCTACAGTACAAAAGCAGGGATCCTATTGATTTCATATGATTTTTAATGAGTAAATGCTCCAAACAAACAACATATCACAGAGCACATCTGCCTCTATGGACTGAATCAGAAAAATCGTAGCTCCGCCACTCATGGGCACAGTCATGGCACAAAAACAAGGATCCCCAGGGATCCTCATGATTTTTACAAGGAACCCTAAACACCATCCAATCACAGAGGACATGTGCCTCCACTGCCTGAACCATAAAATTCACAGATGCACCACTTGTCAGCGGAACCATGGCACGAAGACAAGGAACCTTGGCAGGGATCTTCTTGATTTCATATGATTTCTCTGGAGCAAATCCCCCAAACCACCATCATAACACAGGGCACATCTGCCTCTGTGGACTGAACCAGAAAAATCACAGATCCACCACTCGTGTGCAGCCATGGCACAAAAACAGGGATCCGAGGCAGGGACCCCCAGGGATCCGAGGCAGGGACCCCCAGGGATCCGAGGCAGGGACCCCCAGGGATCCGAGGCAGGGACCCCCAGGGATCCGAGGCAGGGACCCCCAGGGATCCTCATGATTTTTACAATAAAGATACCCCCAAACAGTATATTTGCCTCCACAGACTGAACCAGAAAAATTGTAGATCCACCACTCATGGGCACAGGCACGGCACAAAAACATGGATAGGAATTTAATGTGGGATCCACATGAAACCATGGTCAAATCATAAATCACATGGATGCCCATGTACTGATCCAAATTACTGATCCTGTACTTGACTGTTCTACTCCAGTACAAAAGCATTGATTCAAGGCACGTATCGTCAGAACTGAACATTAAAAATCATGGATTCTGTAATCACTTTTTTAAAACCCTGGGTTTTTAGGAATGAGTGAGCATGCTAGTGCACACTGCCTGATCTCCTACTGTGAGTGAGAGCAGCTAAATAATCCAGGAATGTTTTGTCCTTGGATTGTTTGTCATGATGTGCAAACAAGGAAGTCTGGCTTTTCTCTTCCACAACAAGCCTGAGAAATAATCCCAAATAAACCGTGGCTTATTTCTCTGGGTTGATCATGAACAGACAAACTTGGTTTCGTGTCACAACAAACTAGCAAGGGGCCAGAACATCCCTGTGTTGTTTCGGTGCTCACACTCATAGTAGAGGCGATCAGGCAGTGTTCACCAGCAGACTTCCACGCTCACAACCCAGGATTGTTTTGATATGTTGACTAGGCTTCTTTATCCAAATCCATAATCAAATCAGCTTTCATCCTTCTGTACTCGTTGGCCTCTAAAAAGCATATATCCATTGGAGCAAGGTGTTCCCATGGAACAACAACAGGTATATGAGGAATGAATCCTCATTAATCATCTTAATAGTGTTTACATGGAACACCTAAAATCAAATGTTAAGTCACACCCTTCTCTATGGAATGCACCATGAAAATCAGCATGGATCCAGCATGCCGTGCCACACTATGCTGCACAAGCTTTGATCGGAAGCATGTTCCTCATGATTCTTGCACACAAGCTCCACCATGGAATCAAAAAGACACAAAGATCTATCTCTGAGGCGCGAGGTCTAATGGATCTTCACGCTTTTTGGAGGACCACTATCTAATGGCTCACATCCACCTGCAGGTAATCCAATATAAGCAGGGATGTACAGATTTTGTTAGATCCTTTCTGTGTTTGTCAGGTGTCTTTAATTCTGTTGGCCACTCATTGACGCAATTGGATTATTTTCTATGAGAATTATCTCCCACTTGTGCAAATGTACATTCTCATTAATGCTCATGAGCGCTAATGTACATTAACACATTACTGCAAGTACTTGTTGTTCAGTCGTTCAGTGGTGTCCAACTCTTCGTGACCCCATGGACCATAGCATGCCAGGCGTTCCTGTCCTGCGCTCTCTCCCGGAGTATGCTCAAGTCCATTTTCATTGTATTGGTGATGCTATCTAGTCATATCATCCTCTGCCGTCCCCTTCTCCTTTTGCCTTCAATCTTTCCCAGCATCAGGGTCTTTTCCAGTGACTTTTCTCTTCGCATTAGGTGGCCAAATTATTTGAGCTTCAGCTTCAGTATCTGTCCTTCCAATGAGCACTCAGGGTTGATTTCCTTTAGGATTGACTGATTTGACCTCCTTGCAGTCCAGGGAATTCATAAGAGTCTTCTGCAGCACCACAGTTCAAAAGCATTGATTCTTCGGCGCTCAGCCTTCCTTATAGTCCAGCTCTCACAGCCATACGTTGCTACGGGGAAAACCATAGCTTTGATTACACAAACCTTTGTCAGCAAGGTGATGTCTCTGCTTCTTATTATGCTGTCTAGGTTTGCCATAGCTTTCCTCCCAAGGAGCAAGTGTCTTTTAATTTAATGGCTACAGTCACCATCTGCGGTGATCTTGGAGCCCAAGAAAATAAAATCTCACTGCTACCATTTCTTCCCCTTCTTTATGCCAGGAAGTGAGGAGGCCAGATGCCATGATCTTAGTTTTTTTAATGTTGAGTTTCAAACCAGCTTTTGCACTCACCCTCAACAAGAGGCTCTTTAGATCCTCTTCACTTTCTGCCATTAGGGTGGTATCGTCTGCGTATATGAGGTTGTTGATAATTCTCCCAGCAATCTTAATTCCAACCTGTGATTCATTCAACCCGGCATTTCTCATGATGTACTCTGCATATAAATTAAATAAGCAGGGCGACAATATACAGCCTTGTCGTGCTCCTTTCCCAATTTTGAACCAATCGGTTGTTCCATGTCTGGTTCTTATTGTTGCTTCTTGACCCTCGTACAGGTTTCTCAGGAGACAGGTAAGGTGGTTTGGTACTCCCATCTCTTTAAGAATTTGCCACAGTTTGTTATGATCCACACAATCAAAGGCTTTAGTTTAGTCAATGAAGCAGAAATAGATGTTTTTCTGGAATTCTCTTGCTTTCTCCATGATCCAGCAAATAGCTCAGCTGGAATACTGTCATCTCCGCTAGCTTTGTTGTTAGTAATGCTTCCTAAGGCCCACTTGACTTCACTCTCGAGGATGTCCGGCTCAAGTTCAGTGACCGCACTATCATGGCTGTCAGGGACATTCAGATCTTTCCTGTATTGTGTATTCTTTCCACCTCTTCTTAATCTAATCTGCTTCTGTTAGGTCCCTGCCTTCTTTGTCCTTTATCATGCCCGTCTTTGCACACAACGTTCCCTTGAGATATCCGATTTTCTTGAAGAGATCTCTAGTCTTTCCCATTCTATTGTTTTCCTCGATTTCTTTGCATTGTTCATTTAAGAAGGCCTTCTTGTCTCTCCTTGCTATTCTCTGGAACTCTGCATTCAGTTGGATATATCTTCCCCTTTCTCCCTTGCTTTTCGCTTCCCTTCTTTCCTCAGCTACTTGTAAAGCCTCATCGGACAGCCACTTGGCTTTCTTGCATTTCTTTTTCTTTAAGAAGAGGTGGCAAAAATACACAGAAGAACTATACAGGAAATATCTGAATGTCCCTGATAGCCATGATAGTGCGGTCACTGAACTTGAGCCGGACATCCTAGAGAGTGAAGTCAAGTGGGCCTTAGGAAGCATTACTAACAACAAAGCTAGCGGAGATGACAGTATTCCAGCTGAGCTATTTAAGATCCTAAAAGATGATGCTGTTAAAGTGCTGCACTCAATATGCCAACAAATTTGGAACAACAGTGGCCACAAGACTGGAAAAGGTCAGTTTACATTCCAATTCCAAAGAAGGGCAACACCAAAGAGTGTTCAAACTACCGCACAATTGCACTCATTTCACGTGCCAGCAAGGTGATGCTCAAAATCCTACAAGCTAGGCTCCAGCAGTATGCGAACCGAGAACTACCGGAAGTACAAGCTGGGTTTTGAAAAGGCAGAGGAACTAGAGATCAAATCGCCAACATTTGCTGGATCATGGAGAAAGCAAGAGAATTCCAGAAAAACGTCTATTTCTGCTTCATTGACTACGCTAAAGCCTTTGATTGTGTGGATCACAACAAACTGTGGCAAATTCTGAAAGTGATGGGAGTACCAGACCACCTTACCTGTCTCCCGAGAAACCTGTACGAGGGTCAAGAAGCAACAGTAAGAACCAGACATGGAACAACCGAGTGGTTCAAAATTGGGAAAGGAGTACGACAAGGCTGCATATTGTCACCCTGCTTATTTAACTTATATGCAGAGTACATCATGAGAAATGCCGGGTTGGATGAATCACAGGTCGGAATTAAGATTGCCGGGAGAATTATCATCAACCTCCAATATGCAGACGATACCACCCTAATGGCAGAAAGCGAAGAGGATCTAAAGAGCCTCTTGTTGAGGGTGAAAGAGGAGAGTGCAAAAGCTGGTTTGAAACTCAACATTAAAAAAACGAAGATCATGGCATCTGGCCCCATTACTTCCTGGCATATAGAAGGGGAACAAATGGAAGCTGTGACAGATTTTATTTTCTTGGGCTCCAAGATCACCGCAGACGGTGACTGTAGCCATGAAATTAAAAGACGCTTGCTCCTTGGGAGGAAAGCTATGGCAAACGTAGACAGCATAGTAAGAAGCAGAGACATCACCTTGCCGACAAAGGTCCGTCTAATCAAAGCTATGGTTTTCCCAGTAGTAATGTATGGCTGTGAGAGCTGGACTATAAGGAAGGCTGAGCGCCGAAGAATCGATGCTTTCGAACTGTGGTGCTGGAGAAGACTCTTACAAGTCCCCTGGACTGCAAGGAGGTCAAATCAGACAATCCTAAAGGAAATCAACCCTGACTGCTCATTGGAAGGACAGATACTGAAGCTGAAGCTCAAATATTTTGGCCACCTAATGCAAAGAGAAAACTCTCTGGAAAAGATCCTGATGCTGGGAAAGACTGAAGGCAAAAGGAGAAGGGGACGGCAGAGGATGAGATTGCATCGGTGATGCTATCTAGCCATGAATATGAACTTGAGCATGCTCCGGGAGAGAGCACAGGACAGGAAGGCCTGGCGTGCTATGGTCCTTGGGGTCACGAAGAGTTGGACACGACTGAACGACTGAACAACAAAAGAACACACACAAAAATCTAGCTACATAGAACAGCTTAAGCTAAACTAGACATATTGAAGCTGAAATTTCTATAACACTTTTATTGGGTTTATTTTTATTTTTATTTGTGTTTTGTTTTGTTTTGTTTTTATTATTTTATTTTTATTGTGCTGATTATGGTTTACTTTGATTTTGTTTTTTTTCTGTTGCATTATGGATTTCTGTATTTGTGTATGTAAGTCCTGCTTTTAGTGGTGGGAAACAATATAGAAATCTAAACCTCGTTGCTTCGAAGCCCCCAAACTTGGAGGCTTCCAAGTTTCCTATGCCCTACTGGGCTGAAGCCGGCAGTGCAGGAGGAGTGGCGGAGGCCCTAACTGAGCCGTGTTCCCCATTTGGTTTGCCCTGAACACTATTTTTACACCCGGGTTTTACTACAGGATAACACTATAGTCCCAGCTTCAATCTCCACTACTTAGCCAGCTGTTGCTTCTGAAAGTTGACACTCATCATTATCTAGACCCATTTCAATCTGGCTTCAGGCCTGATTTTGGGACAGAGACAGCTTTGCTCACCCCGGCTGATGACCTAACCTGGGAGCTGGACAGGGGGAATGCATCCCTGTTTGTTTTGCTACATGTCACAATGTTACATGTCTTGGATACATCAGGACTGGACTATTCAGATGCACTCTACATGAGGCTGCCCTTGAAGAGTTTTCAGAAGCTTCAGTTGGTCCAGAACACAGCAGCTATGTTGCAGATGGGAACACGGATGTGTGCGCACATTACACCCATTTTAGAGCATCTGCACTGATTACCAGTAGGCTTCCAGTCACAATTCAAATTATTAGTAATTACCTATGAAGCCCTAAATGGCTTGGGTCCAGGATACCTAAAGGACCACCTCCTATATCATCCTGCTAGTACTCTAAGATCTGATGGAGAGGTCCTTCTGTGGATGTGAAGTTGGCATATTAAGAGGACTTTTCTGTAGCTCTCCCCACCCCAGTTATGGAACTCTCTCTCATGGAAAATTCATTTGTCCCCCCCCCCTCCCTTTTTATCTTCCTCCAAGGTGAAGAATCACCCCAAAATCACTGTTACCAAAATTTGGCATCAGAGCACCACAGTGGTTAAATTTAGCATTTTTGCAACCCAAATTTAACCCTTTTGGTGCTCTGTAGCAGCTATGGAGTACCCAAAGGGCCGAATTTAGCTTGCAAAAATGCTAAATTTGGGCACTACGGACACCATTTTCCCCCATGAATTTTTTTTCAGAAGGGGGGGGCGATGGAGGATGGGAGGGCAGAGGCTGCCCCAGGAGGTAGAGGAGGTTGCATGTTGCCCATGCCTGACCTATATGAAGCTGCTGGGAGAGGTAACCAGAGGATTTGGGGCAAGGTGTGAGCAATACACTGATGACACCCAGCTGTACTTCTCCTTGCCATCTGAGTAAGGTGAGGCCATACAGGTGCTGGATTGGTGCCTGGAGGCAGTAATGGGATGAATGAGGCCCAATACATGTAGGCTGCATTCCAACAAGACAGAGGTCCTATAGGTGGGTGATCTTGGGTCCAGTAGACAGCCTGTTCTGGATGCGGTTGCACTCCCCTAAAATATCAAGTGGGGGTAGTCCTTGATCCAGCATTTTTTTCTTTTTTTAATGTAATATACAAATTCATAAAACAGTAAATGAAATATACATAATGGCACAGGAATTCATTGAGGGCTTGCTAGTGTAAATGAATTATTCCAGTTGATTGCTGATACTCAGTTATGCAAATAAGGATATTGTGCTGAAGCATGTCCAAAAGTATGACCTGGTTTGCACGACACAATAAGCAACGGTGGATTGTGAGCCATGTTTGTTCTGTGTGACTTATCATGCAAGTTAACTGTGGCACCTGCATGGTTTTGATGGGTGGTTCACGCTCAGCATGGCTTGTTGTGTTGTTTGAACCCAGGACAGTGGCTTGTCTGAGAGGGCTATAGAGCTACAGGGCAGTGAAAAACCCGACCACTCCTCGCAACCCTGCAAGTGCCGGGCTGCCTCCGTCCTGCCTTCTGCCCTTCCGCTGATACATTGCTAAGAAATGACATCAGAGAAATTCTTCTTCATGGTCTCTGTGCATCACACATACGGGCTCTGCACCTGCGTGAAGCCCCATTTCAGGAAACTTCTACAGCTGAGGAATTTTGGTGGGAACCCTCCCCCACCGTCCCAGCACGCATGTCCCTAGTGGGTTCCTGCTTATTCCCGCAGTTCTCTTTTGACCGCCATTGTAGTAGCCTCGTTAGGGAAGTTCTCTGTGTTCAGTCAAATCTGAAACCATTTTTGCTGAGGGATTTTTCTTCTCTCTTTTTTGTCTATTGTTCTTCATCCCTTAAGTCGTTTTTATTATTTTATTGTTTTAGTTTTTGCAATCTAGCAATTGCCCAACAGGCATATGGCCCTTCAGGCTCCTTTTCAGAAGTGTGTTTGTTGTGGAGGTAAGCTGCCTCTGACTGATGCACATTCTTTATACCTGTTCTGCTTGGGAGAAGGGCATAAGGTAGATGCTTGTGTGCACTGTCAGGCTTTTACCAAACAAGCCCGATGAAACAGTTCTGATTGGCTACATGCTGTTCTTTGGAAAGGAAGCGCAGGTACCAAAGGAGACCTCCACTCCTCTTCCTTTGGTGACTGCCTCACCACAGCCTGCAGAAGTGTCAGGGCTGGAATTGCTCCAGAGTCTAACTCAGACTGCGAGACCAGTAGAGTCTCTGATCAGGCAAGACCCACCCACATTGGGGCAGTCATTGACACTGGCAAAGAAGCCGAATAAAAAGGCCAGAGCTGCAAAATCATCAGCTACACCTTCTTCTGAGTCTAAGAAGAAGATAAAGAAAAGCTCTAAGGAGGTGGCAGAATCAGTATGAGACGACTGTGATCACTGGCTCCAATCACAATTCCCACTCCACCAATGCTACAATCCCTGATACCAATGGTTTTATCAGTCCTAACCAGTAGTGTAGTGGCAAATTCAGAAGTGCAGGGTCCCTTTGTGACAGTCACAGCCACGCCCCCTCACAGCCCCACTCCTTTCTAAGGTTGTACAACCTTATACAATATACAGCCTTCAACTGGGATCCAAAAACAGTGCAGCTGAGAGTAAGGCAGGGGTATTTCCATTGGATGTCTGAGAAAAATGCAGGGGTGTTAATCTTTTTCACTCACTCACTCACATTTTAGGTTTCCAAAATATGATACCCTATGGAAGCTTCACTCTCTAAACTCAGCCCTCATGATCCCTTCTCATTTAAACAGCCCCCTAGCACACTCCCTTAGCACCCCAACATTACCCACTAGCCTTCCCTACGTGCCTTCATTTTATCTCTCCCATCCTGCAACAGAAACATCCAAACACCCAGCTGAACTGAAACACACACACACACACACACACACACCCCTCCTTTCTCCTCTCCACACAACTGATTTTTTTCCATTTCCCTTCCCTCCACCAAGGTTTGTTTGCCCAGATACATGCCA
This sequence comes from Heloderma suspectum, assembly GCF_057233095.1. Classification (NCBI taxonomy): domain Eukaryota; kingdom Metazoa; phylum Chordata; class Lepidosauria; order Squamata; family Helodermatidae; genus Heloderma; species Heloderma suspectum. The sequence goes on along the minus strand of NC_139462.1, from coordinate 123,675,404 downwards.
ACCTTGTACCAAAAAGTGTAGCTGACAGAGCAGGTTGCATTTGGCAATTCTGCTTACTGTAGAACTTAATGTCCAAGAATTATCAGTGCAATCCAATGGGTGTTTATCTTGAATTAAATTTACAGAGCTCTTGGGAAGGCAGCTAAGGCTGGCTTCAGAAACAGTACCGAAGCAAAGCCCTGGCGTGACCTGCCACTACTACACCGCTGGTCCTAACACAAGAACTGATTTTGACTGTGTCAACATTGAGATTGGGACAGGGATCGAATGGACCAAAACTACTAGCAGTACTATTATCCTCACCAGGATTCTTATAATTGCAAGTTTTGTTGGTATTAGCCAGCACCACAGTATCAAGACTGCAGGACAATGATGGAATCTTCCTGGCTCCCCCTCTAATGATAACATCCCAATCAATACCTCCAAGTATAACTTCTCATCCAACTATAACTTCCCAACTATTGGCTCCAAGTATAATTTCCTATCCAAGTATAACTCCAAATCAAGACCTCCAACATCAACTTCCCAACCAACACACCTGATCTCGTCGAATCAGTTGATTCCCTTGCGGCCTCCACCAGTTCACTGCATGGCCAAATTCCCTCAACATTAGCAGCTCTGTTGCACCTATGAGGCTGCAGGACATGCAGCATCAGAGGTCAGATCCTCCAGGGGCTTCCCTGCCCTTCGATACCAACGGGTATCAGTTGGACTCAGTGTCACAGTCTTCATTGCACCCATCCATCTCACCGGGTGCCACAGTGGGATCCCAGGATGCAACTTTCCCCTCGGAGGATTTAGGGCAATTCTCGGACCAGGTCATGTGTATGGCCTAGTCTTTGGAACTGGAGACACAGCAACCTGTCTTTACTGTCCTGACCCCAGTGTTCGACACAGTAAATACTGAGCTATCCAGGCTGGTGGTGATTCCACTCCTTCCAGCTCTGCACCATGCCATAAAAGAAGACAGGTGAGTTCCAAAGACAGGAGGCAGAGCAGAGGGACAAGGAAAGAGAGGGGAAGAATCAAAGGTGATGCTTTAGGAGTTTTCACCTTGCAGGGAAAACTCCTAAACTTGGCCAAGGAGTACTGCATTCTTGGCACTGAAGCCTGCTGTCAAGATGCTCACCGCGAGCCTGATTGCTGGTAGGGATGCTGCATTGTGTGGGGATGATACCCGTGGTGTTACTTGTATGAAGGAGGTGGTTGGCTCAGCCCCATACACCATGCTGTATTTCTCACCTTCTGGACTGAATCCATGGCCTCGGCAGTCTTGGAATTAAAAAGGCCTTGGCCATCAAATGGCAAGTTCTCGATACAAGACCAAGCCTCCTGATATAAGCCTGCAGACCTTGGCCAGGCATGGCGCCTCAAAGCAATTATCCTGACCAGAACCTTGGCACCGCAGCCTACCTAGTATAGAGAGGTGTCGCTATCATGCCTAGACAGGTGCATGGCTTCACCTTGAAATACCCGAGCAAGGTCTGTCTTATTCATAGGAAGGTGGTTGAAGAGGTGCCAACTTTCTCCCAGAGGAAGAGTTAATAACTGGTAACCTCTCATTTGGATTATTGTAACATGCTCAACGTGAGGCTGTCCGTGAAGATGATCTGAAAATTACAATTGGCACAAAATGCAGCTGTCCGGATGCTGATAGGGACAGCTGATCCTGAAAGACCTGTATTATTTGTTTCTGGGCCAAATTCAAGATGGTTGGTATTGACCTAAAAAGCTCTAAACAGCTTAGGATTCAGGTATCTGGAGGAATGCCTCTCCCTATATCAGTCTCCTCCTTAGGTCTGGGGGAAAGGCCATCTTGTTGTCCCACTAGGGGATGTACTTCCAAGTACTTCAAGATACAAGATAGGGCCTTCTCCTTTATCCTGCCTTGAAGGCCCAACATTAAATACAGAAATTCATGAGTTATTCTCTGAGTAACTTAATCTTTTCACCCTAGCCCTCCCAGCCTCCAACAGGGGTATAACAACAGTGGACTACTTTGTAGAGTATACTACTATCTTAGGCCAATCCCCAACCTGCAACATGGGGGTAACAGCACTAAACATCACTGCAGCTAGTCTTGTAAAAACTGACACATACAGTCAAGCTTTGAGTGTCACTTGGAATTTTCTTCTGATGCTTTGTTGAAGCAAAAAGCAAGCCAATGGAACACAAGCCGTCTGTATGCAACAGAGCACTAGCTATGGCCAGGGAGAGGATATGGGGGGACAATTTAACTAGGATTATTTTTGCTGCAAACTGAGGTGTGTTTTGCATGAGGGATTTATTGATGGAAACTCTAATCAGGCAACAAAATGAAATAGCTCCCAAGTCTCTAGGTTTGGCCTGGTGCTTAGGACCCAGAGACCCACCTCTGGGTCAAAAGCCCATTATCTGAGCTGTGAGCCCCTGTAGGACCGTTGCCTGTGCTGTGGTGTTATGCCCTGCCCTCTCCTTCCCCTTCCAGTTTAAAAGTGAGCATACCGTGCTGCTCTGTGTTTTCCAGGGCAATGGGGTGCACGCAATGGGCCTAAAGAGGAGAGGAAGTGGAACAAGGTGGCAGCAATTGGGCAGGAAGGAAATGGAAGACAGAAGGCAGAGGCACAGAAGCATGGCATGGCATGGTGGTAGTGGTAACAGCACATCCACCTACCTGCCCATATACATTGCATTATGGGCCAGCTTGTAAGGCCTTTTCCTGGGGGGGGGGGGAAATTGACATGATTTTTATTAGCAAGAATGCTGGGACTTGTAGTCACAGTCCCATCCCTGGTGGGAATGGATGCTACATTGAGATCTGAAAATGCTGCCAGAGTGAGAAGGGTTGTTGACGTTGTAGCTACAGATAAATAGGCTGGGAAAAGAACTGGCAATGTTCTGGTGGGGATGGGGAGAAAGAACCATGTAAAAAAGAAACAGAAGGAAGAACGAACTTGTAAACATAGGGGTGTTTGCTGCCATTGCTCCTCTGCCATTGGAACTCTGGCAGAGAGGGTTGTATTGGGGCAGATTGGGGGAGGCTTTAGATCCACAGGACCCACTGCCACCCTGGAATAGTGGGGGAGGGCTACAGCTCTGAGCTGGTGTAGTTTATTTCCCTCCTAACGCTGCCCCCAACCTTCTGCCACAGATTCTCCCTCTACCTAAACACATTCTGCAGTGTCAGATATTGTGCTTACTTACAACTAAGGCTTCTGCACCCACACTTTCTCATTTTCCCATATCCAATCCTCTTGCTCTGCAAATTGGAGGAACACTGAAGCTCAGGACACTATCAGGGCAGTGGCTACCTAGCTGCCCACTGACCCTCTGCTTTCCCTGTATATCAGGGTAAGCAACCTTTTCATCTGACGTTTCCTCTCCCCTCTTGTCATTCTCCTCCTCACAGTTGTGCTCTCTCGAGCCTTCCAAACAACTGTTTGGCAGGCTGTGGAGGACACTTTTTTCATATAGAGAATGACATGCAGGGATGAATTCTCCCCACATGCTGTCCTGCCCATCACAACTGCACTCCAACAAGCCCCACTGTTCAGTTGTTTGACAGGCTTGGGTGAACAAGTAACGGACGCCCCCCCCCCCCCCCCCGGCTTGCTTTCCTTGCCTTCACTGCTGCTTCCAGGGATTACAGGTAACAAAGGGGGCAGTGTGTTTGGGAGGTGGTTGGTGGGGACACCTTCTGGTGAAGATGAGGGGAGTGGAAATGGCTAATTTTTCTGAACCGTTGGATTGGCCATAAGTGAGAATATTTTCCCAGAAGATCTCAGGCAATTTTCAAGTTAATATGAGCTCTCTCTACATAACAGTGCATTTTCTAGATCTTCATAACAATCTCTCCCTGTCCCACATTCTTCTTTTTTTTTTGGTGCTTTGTATTTCTATGCAAACTTACACTGGCACTGACTCCTATACACCAATGCATTAAGGCAGCTACATTGAACACTGGATGGCAATTGCTTTTCAGCTGAAAAAGTTTCAGTGATTTTCCCTGTTTCTTTGAGTAATCTATCAAAGGTAGTGCAATCTTAACACATAAGAAATAGGGTTTTTAGTTTTCCTAAAGTACTTGTTTCCTTCAGTGATGTGCAAATGAATAACAACTGTCTTATGAACTAGAATTAAAAGTACTTCATTTCGTTTTCTTTTATTTCACAAGCCTTGGATTAAAAAAAAAAAGAATCACAACTAGTAGATCTGATATTTTATAAGTAGAAATGAATGTGATTTATAAAGAAGAGTTCTGTACAAAAACTTTAAAAATCCAACAACCATTTGAATTAGTTGCAAATACCAAAAAACACATGTGAAAAGTGAGCACTACCACCCCAATGTGGAAATCCTCTGAACAAGATGGCAGCAGTATCATTGTGTGGAGGTTTTAGCTCTTCCTAAAAATAAAGACACAGACTTGGAATGTACTAAGTGGATCAGTGCTGCTAGGCCCTCTTCTATTGAAGCTTTTACTTGACAAGGCTTCTTTAGTTGGGTCTATAATAAATTAAAAAATTACATTAACAAAAATCTGCCTGTTCTATTCTGCATGTTTTTAAAATGTTCATGGACTTCCTTCTTTAGTGGAATTTCTTACCTTGGCACTATGTCTACCTAATTGTTGGCAACATGTTCTAAAATGGACTCGCTCACAAACTGTGACTTGCATCAGTAACTCAGTAACATGCATCAACTACTCTAGCACAGCTAAGTGGGGGTGGAAGGTGCAAAGGAATCATCAGGTAGTTACAAGACAGGGCTAAAAGCAGCAGTCACTAATGGGGGAAAGGAAGCAACATGCTTTAAGGTGATAAAGGTATGAAAGAACAATTGTGAGCCAATTAATTTCAAGCAAACACACTACACCATCACAAGAACTTTCTATGCATTTTTTTTAAAGGAGACGATTAGTTTTTACTCGCATTAGTATGGAATAAAATGTTGGGGTCAACAACAGAGACACAGAAAAAAAGAAGATTGTTCCCATGACCCTTCATTCTTGGTTTTCCGGTTTCTGTTTGAACTCATCCAAGACTAGTAATATTGGAGCGGCCACCAGGGGGTGCAACAATGCGATGTCCAGTACGACGTGGGTTGTTATCATCTATCTGAGCACCTGTACAGGGGTAATCCAGAAGAGAAGTGATAGTCAATAGCCTCGCTAGACTGTCATTAATTCAGAATTCAATGGCACCAGTAGTTACAAAAGCTAAACTTGGATGATCTTTTCATACAATTATTTATGTTTTAGTTGAAAATTAATTCTGAGTTTGACAAATACTGGTTTTGGAAAACACACCCTACTGCATAACTTTCAGGGGGAGGAGCTCTGAAGCAATGGATCTACATCACCCGTACACTAATTTAAAACTGGATCTTGAGACCCTGTTGCAATGTTTCTTAAAAGCTAATGGGTATTTTGATACAGCACTAGTGGACTAATGGGACCATCCTCAGAAAAGTAGTATGTGCAGTTATCGTCTATTATATACAAACCAGGCTGTTGGAAGGGGACATCCTTCACCCAGTCCCAAGTGTGCAAATATAATGCTCATTTGAAATGCCCAGAGCCATATATAGCACAACGTAAGGCTGCACTTTGCAACAAGGCCTCCACTCAACCTGAAAACTTTCTTCCTGCCCCAAATAGCTAATCAATGCTGCAGCTGTTTATTATGCCACAACTGTCCCTTAGTAAATTGCTGAGGGATGATTTCATACAAATCTATTATCTCTAATGGGGTATGTTTTTAAAAGGTTTTGTGACAGTTTGTCACACACTGTTTCACCTGATAAGCTAAAATTAGACTGGTGGAGGTTCCTGATTAGCGGAGGCTGGTTTTTGGCAGGAGATGATTTAGTGGAAGGTGCAGGAGTTGCGTATTTTGTTGTTGCTGGGACTTCATAGACTGGACCGTCATACATTCCTCTGGAAACTCCTTGGAATTCTGTTACCTACATATTACAAAGAGAAATTCATTTACTCACCCTCAGTAGCTTCGCATTTTACCCACAGTCCCTGCACAAAATCTATGGTATGTTCACACAAAGGGGCATCAGAGCTCATGTGAGTGATTCATGCTTCCTCCATGGTCCCACCTCTTGTGCAAAAGTAGTAGAACATAAATATTATAACCTTTATCCTTAAGCCCCCACAAACAACGTGCTTTGCAATATATGACAACAGTCTCCAACCATTTGGGGGCCAATGGGCACATCTGGAATTTTTTAGAGTATTGTGGGCACCATCACAAAAAGGCTCCCATGGGGTCTTGTCCATTCATAAAATGGCTGCTGTGGTGGGAGTGGCCAGTCACAAAATGCCCATTTCACAGAACACAAACTAGTGAGGCTGTAACTTGCCTAAGAAACTGAGTACATGGTAGAAGTGGGATCTGAGCCCCCAAACATAAAACTACTCATTTTAACCCACATTTTTCTACTCCAACAGAACACCCACTTCATAGAATGAAAATTCTCTCTCTTTCCCAGGCAAAGCATCTATTCCATCTTTCATGGTGTTGTTGTTGGGGTTTTTTTGGGGGGGGGGATCCAGGATGGGGGCTGATAATGTGGCAGGTGGACTGGCATGACTCTGTGGGTTGCTGTGGTACATTTGTAACCCCTGATATAAAATATAAAGTGAAAGATAACAGCCCTGCCTGCAGGCTTACAATGTCCAAGCAAGAGAGAATGTGTATCTTGCCACAGGGAATATATACATTCACTAACACAGAGATACACACTGCACATGTGATCTGGAGGCAATGCCAGAGGTATGCCGGGATATCTCTATTACCACTTTGGGTGAACATCCAAAGCCACCCTTTATTACACCAACATAGTTGTAGTTGGTGTAACAGTATTTTTTGCCTGAGCAGCATGGATACAAAAATCTATGAATTTATTTATACAAGTGCTTATTTAGGACAGTTATAATGTTCTCAAAATTGGCAGCATGACCAATGGTCAGGGCTGATGGCAGTTGTGGTCCAAGACATCTGGAGGGTACGAAGTTGAGGAAGGCTGGTCTAAACAAACCATAGTTCCCCGAGTTTGGACATATGAGAGAATTGCGTTTAGTTTAAAATTGAAAGCAGAATCTTTTAATCTGCATGTGATTAATCTGCAGTGTGTGTGTGTGTGTGTGGGGGGGGGGGTATGTGCATGTCCAAGGTTTGCCATGACTCCTTCTCATGGCAGAAAACTTCAGCTTTCCACTACATCTGAACCAGGCCAGTATTTATGGTGTAGATGTAGCAATTCAGGGCCAAACTATAAGTGGCCTTGGAATCTTTACATGAATCTTTTTTTAGCCTGTAAAAAGCAGGTGCCTGGGGTCTCAATCAGGACTGTGGTGCACAGGGTTTTAACACTTTTCTCCTGTACTGCAGTTCTGATAGATGTCACACAAACAAACACTGCTGTTGCTCTTTGACATGGGAAAGAAGGTCCTTGGCACCAATGGAAGCTTCCTCCCATTCTAGGGTAAGGGATACCTGCTGAGGCTAGAATTTTAGGAAAGAATTCTAGGAAAAGATACATCTGGAATACAGAATAAGGTCACACAGGCAAAAGAAACACAACCACCAACTCCAAGAACTCTTTAGTTTCTGATGCTGCAAAGAGACAGCAACTAACAAAGAGCAGAAAATTACCAAAATAGCTTCTGATATATATTCTTGTGTCCCTCCCAAAAAGAATTCTGATTGGAAGGAGAGCCCTATGGAAAACGCATTTCCTGATTGCCTTCCCATCATATCTGCATGGTGTTTTCCATTTATGGAAAGCTTGGAGAGCAATGGGGGTCTTAAAAAAATTATCAAATTGGGCCAAACAAGTTAAAAAAATAAAGGCCTTCCAAGGGCTCCAATGTGGTTCCAAAATCTCAGAGCCAATCTGCTTTGGACTCAGGTCGCCTGCAATTCCACAGCAGTCCAATTATTGCCAAAGCAGATTTGTGCCTTGTCCAGTGCAATTGCACAGCCCAAGTTTGGATCACCCCCTGTTGTAGAAACATTTTTGGTCTCTTGGACCAGCCACTCAGCCCACTCCTGCTTGACATTATGAGCCTGGAATAGGAAATGCCAAGAAGACAAGTGGTAATCCACTTCCTTCCAAGCATGTTGTCATCAGGCCTCAATAACTGAAACTCATCCAACAACACATGACTCAACACTGCTCTTGCCACATTCACTATACTGCAGCCAAGTCACTGGGGATGAACTGGTAATGGAATCCAAGTGATTTGCAAAAAAGTCACAGCCTCTTTTAACATCTGCTTGCTGGCATGTAGCACCCAGAAAAGCTCTGGTGGACAGCACTGTGAAGATGCAATAGTGGCAGAAAAATATTGGCTCTTCTACATCATTACCACCGCAGAGTAGGCTGTAAGATGAGCACTTCTCTGTGTTTGTTCAGATTTGCACTGAGTTTTTTACTACCTACTTTCCAGCCATCATCCCAACTGTTTTATTGCTCCCAGCTCCCCAGCAAGCCAAGAAGTAAGGTGAGATTTACCGAGATGAAGAGAACACTTGGGAGAGATCTTGTCAACTGCTCAGATCATCATCATATTCCACAGAATTACAAGAGCACAAATAACTCTGTGACAACAAAGATGATCAGGGGACTGGAAACAAAGCCCTATGAAGAGAGACTGAAAGAACTGGGCATGTTTAGCCTTGAGAAGAGAAGACTGAGGGGAGATATGATAGCACTCTTCAAGTACTTGAAAGGTTGTCACAGAGAAGAAGGCCAGGATCTCTTCTTGATCATCCCAGAGTGCAGGACATGGAATAATGGGCTCAAGTTACAGGAAGCCAGATTCCGGCTGAACATCAGGAAAAACTTCCTGAGTGTCAGAGCAATACGACAATGGAACCAATTACCTGGGGAGGTGGTGGGCTCTCCCACACTGGAGGCCTTCAAGACGAGGCTGGACAGCCATTTGTCAGGGATGCTCTGACTTGGATTCCTGCATTGAGCAGGGGGTTGGACTCGATGGCCTTGTAGGCCCCTTCCAACCCTACTATTCTATGATTCTATGATTCTATAATAGGAATGCTAGGTATTTTTTTATTACATTTCTATACTGCCCAATAGCCAGAGGCATGCCAACCAAAAATCCTCTGAGGATTCACAAATTTCTTTCAGTAATTATCAGCCTCTGGGTGTGAACCATCTTAAATCTGCCCCACAACCCCGCAGAGTGATGAATCCACAGCCAGCCTTCATATGCTTAGATAGCTTTTTTCATTCCTTCAACCAGGGAATGGCATAGCCACATTGGATTGCCTCAGGCACATCACTGTCTCTCACCCTAAAAAACTCATAAAATTGTTATTAAAGCAATTTGTGCACCCCAATGCACTATACAAATGATTAACAGCAACAAAATAAAAGTCTTCTGTTCTGGAGATGTACACAAACCTACCTTATTTCTAATTTTGATCCGTTGATAAAGGTATTCAGGGAAAGGCTTCCGGGGAATGAAACGGCCCATTCCTTTACTTACATGGAGATTTCCATCCTCAAACACAATCTTCCCTTGGCTAATAACTATGAGAGGAGCACCATGGCATTCCATGCCTTCAAAGATATTATATTCAACAGCCTGAACAAAAACAAAAACTTACAGCTTATTCTTATGTATAGGCATGCGTGTACCACATTAATTCACCTGCAGAAGGAGTTAAGCATGGTAGTTTTGTTTTTAATCATCAGGGAGTCAAACAATTAAATATTTTGGTTTAATTCCAGTTCGAGTTCAGCTGCAACTGAAGTTGTTCTGATCTGATGCATATGAGCTGACCAGTTCAGTTTCAGTTCACATGAGAAAATTGCAATATAAATTAGTATGAGGAACATGCTATCACTCCCTGACCAAAATGCTTAAGGCGGTCTTGAGATGGAGAATGAAATCAAGGAGGTATCCAAAGGGTTGTGGTAATGGGTGACTTCAGTTAGCCTCACAAAGATTGGATAAATGTGTGTTCTGGTCATGACAAAGAGGTAAAATGTCTAGAAGCTATAAATGATCGTGCTACAGAACAGTTGGTCATGGAACCAACCAAAAGCTACTGTGAGATGTGAGTGTTGTTGAACCAACTGGAAACAGTGACCACACTGCTATCAAATTTAAATTATATGTCAGTGGAAAATTGCCAGACATTCCAGCACACTCACTTTTGACTTCAAAAGAGGGAATTTCTCTAAAATGAGATTGGTAAAAAGGTATTCAAAAGGGAATGTCAAGAGGGTCAGATCTCTCCTTTTTGGAGGTCTTCTTGGAGGTTACTGAAAGCTACAATAATAGACGCTCAGCCAGAATGTATATTGCAGATCAGAAAAGGTACCACCAAGTCCAAGAGGTCATCAGCATAGTTAACAAGCAATGTCAAGGAAGTTTTGCCCAAATTAGAAGAACAAAAATGAATACAAACTTGCAAAAAGAAGCAAACAATGAGGGAGGCAAAAACAGGTTTTGAGGAGCACACTAAAACCAACAGCAAAAATTCTTTAAATACATCATAAGTAGGAAAACCAGCTAGGGAGGCAGTTGGTGCACTGGATTACAAGGAAGTTAAAGGATTGCAAAATTAACTCTTCACTGCAGAAGATGTGAGGCAAATACCTGTCCCTGAACTGATATTGTCAGGAATGGAGTCTGAAGAACTGAGGTAAATAGTAGTGACAAGAGATGAAGTTCTAAACCTTATTGACAAATTGAAAACAAACAAATCACCCAGTCCAGATGGAATCCATCTAAGAATTCTTAAAGAACTCAAATGTGAAATTGCAGATCTTCTAACATGTAATATGTTAGAATGGCCACTGTACCAGAGGACTGGAGGGTGGGTGGACAATATAACACCATTTAAAAAAAGAGAGAGAGGTCAAGGAAGAATTCAGAAAATTACAGTAGGTTAACTTAACATCTGTTCCTGGTAAATTGGTGGAAAGCATTGTTAAAGATAAAACTAGCAAGCATATAGAAAGACAAGTATTGCTGAAGAAGAATCAACATGGCTTCTGCAAAGGGCAGTCTATTTTCAGTAATGTTTAGAGTTCTTTGAAAGTGTCAGTAAGAATGTGGATAGGGGTGACTGATAGACACTGTTTACTTGGACAAAGATTCCTGACACCAAAGACTCCTGAACAGCCAAGGGATAAGAAGGAATGTCCTCTGATGGAACAGGAAGCAGGGAGTAAGAATAAATGGACACTTATCATAATGGAGGGATGTAAACTGTAGGTTCCCCAAGGCTCAGTACTGAGACTGGTGCTTTTTAACTTCTACATAAACAATCTGGAATTAGGGATGAGCAATGAGGAGGCCATGTTTGCTTACATCATCAAATTATTTGGGGTGGTTAAAACGAAAGGGACAATGAATAGCTCCACAAGAATATCTCCAAACTGGGGGAATGGGCATTAAAATGGCAATTGGGGTTCAATGTAAGCAAGTCTAAAAAAATGTATATTGGGGCAAAAAAATCCTAACTTCACATATACACGGATGCGGCCTGAGCTGGTGGTGACTGACCAGAAAATGGATCTTGGGTTGTGGTGGATAGCTCTGTGAAAATGTTGATCCAGTGTGTGGCTGCTGAGAAAGAAGCAAATTCCATGTTGGGAATCATTAAGAAAAGAATAACAAATAAAAAATGCCAAAATCATAACTCCTTTATACAAATCTATAGTGTGACAACACTTGGAATATTGTGTACAGTTCATTGCATCTCAGAAAGGATATTGTGTTGGAAAAGGTGCAGAGAAGGGCAACTAAAATTATCATGGGATTGGAGAAACTTCCTTATGAGGAAAGGCTACAAGGTTTGGTGCTGAGTAAGGGAGCATGACAGAAGTGTATAAATGTATGGTGTGGAGAAAGAGGTGTGGAGCTTTCTCCATGGTGTGTAGAAAGAGGGTAGGGAGACATTTTTCTCCCCTTCTCATAATACTAGAACCTGGGGTCATCCATTTACCCTGAGTGGCGGGAAATTCAAGACAGATAAAAGGAAGTATTTCTTCACATAGCATATAAACTATGGAATTCACTAATACAAGATGTAGTGATGGCCACCAACTTAGTTGGCTTTAAAAGGGGATTTGACAAATTCATGGAGGATAAAGCTATCAATGGCTATAGCCACGATAGTTGTATATTACCTCTAGTATCTGAGACAGTGTGCCGCTGAATACCAGTTGCTGGGGAACATGAGTTGGTGGGAGCTGTTGTGCTCATGTCCTGCTTGTAGGCTTTTTATGGGCACCTGGTTAGCCACTGTGGGAACAGAATGCTGAATTAGATCTAATTTGATCTAATCCAGCATGGTTCTTCTTATGTTCTTATAGATTATTATTTGCACAGCAGGGCAGAGCAAGCAAATAGGTCTAAAACTGTCACAACAAAATGTCAACAGTAAGTAGTATGAAGCCTTCAGCTTAATATATTAATTCCTATTTTGTGGAATTACACTTGAAATATCTTCTTACAGAGTTCACTTGTTCCTTACCCATGATAGGAATGGAATATGATGCTGATTTCTAATAAACAAGAGGACTCATGTAATATCACATCATCATGAGTCCAATTCACCAATTGCCTCACTTTCTCTGTCACAAATGACTCCTACACACATGTCCTATGCAGTTGTTCCTAAAGCATGTAAGCTCTATGTATGAGTGAGGAGCTGGTGGGAATGCACTAGCTCCGCCCTCTTCATCCCCATTCTTGTCGCCCTTCATGTGTAGAGGGTGACTGTAATGAAGAGCTGCCTGTATCCATAGAGACTTCCCACACCATTTAGAAACCTGATGGCAACAGTGGGCAGAGCTAGCACACTCATGCCCACTCCTCATGTGTAGAGCTTACATGCTTTCGGAACAACTGCATAGAACAACTTATCTTCCTAACTTCCATTTACTAGTCAGATCAAGAGACTAGGATTTCCCCAACCAATCTCTTGCTCAGTCACACACCATCTATCGCAAGGATGCCTAACATTCGTCTTTAATATCTTGGAGATTGCTACCTCTGAGCCTCAGTCCCAGCGACCTAGCAGTACCCACTGGTACATTCATCCCATCTAAGAGAAGACTATCTATTCTAGATACCTTAATGCCCCTGACGATCTACCTGGCACAAACAGTATTCAAAATATTCTTAAGATCCTAGGAAGCAGGAATCCCCAGAGCCAGTCCAAAGGCAAAACACCCTCTCCAATCAGCCTTCCCTCCCCCCACTCCAATATCATGCTCCCTGTTGCCTGGGTTGAGAGCTCTTCCGTGCTCCCCATTGCCTAAGCAGAATGCTTCTGCAGGCCTCCTGGGTCTGGGAAGGTCTCTTCAGACTTTCTTCTCAAGGCCTAAGAAGGCAGATTGTTCCATTATCTTCTGCCTGGGGTCTTGCAGGCCTAGCAGCAGAGTTTAACAGTAAAAAAAAAAAAAAGTTGCTCTTTATATAAAAGCCTTCAAGGTTAGAAAGAAAAGGTTTCAGTTCTGGACAGCAACAACTTAATCTTTAACATCCACCTACAGAGGCTGGCTGAGCACCACAGAATGGGTGAATTTTCCTTCATCCATCAGGCTGTTTGTCCTTACAGCAGTGGAGGATGGTGGCTGCCAGTGGGGCGGTGAATCTACTCCAGGTTTCAGTCAGAACTCTAAAGGAGCTATCCAAGGTGTGAAGTTCTTCCTTTACAGTTCTGAATGAAACCTGGAGCAGATTCACCTCCCCACTGATATTGGAGCCACCAGCCTCCACTGCTTTACAGCCTACTACAGTGGTTCCTGCCTTAAAGAAGTAGAAACCCTCCAGTCCAGTCTCTGCCTGATGTTTCCCAGGCTCAAGCCCTCTTGAAGAGAGCAGAGTACAGAAGACTGAATAAACTCAATATATATAAACTTTCCCAGGTGTTGGTTTTGTTTTATGTGATCATTCTGATTCATTCTTCACTTATTGGTGAAGCCAATAAGTGTACCGCATCAGGTGTTTCTGGTCAACCCCTTATTCTGGATCGGTATCCTAATTTTTTTGGGGGTGGGGGCAACTCTATTCCAATTCAGATTCACCAGCAACTTTCAGATAATCGTTAAGATTCTGTTCAGTTCGGGGGGGGGGAATATCCTCCCCCCCATTTTTGGGTTTTGATTCAAGTTCAGTTTGGTTCCCTGCTAATAATGTAATGACAGCACTTAATCAAAATTATAGATCCTTTAAGCTGAAAAATTGTTTAAAAAGAATAAGTTTATTCTTAGGAGGGATGGTGAAAGAAAAAGCAGTATTCTGTAAATTAAATAAGACATCCTGGATACAGACAGATAGGATTTCACTATTTCCACAGAGTAACTATAAATCTTACTAACAACTGAGAAGAAAGTCAAGGTATCAACAATAATAGTATATAATGCAATAAAAATGAAAGAGCTGAAGCTTTAAAAAACAGCTATGATTTTACACAATAATTAATTCACTTTCTAATGAACAACAGAATGATACTTAGGCACATTCATGTAACTGAACGGGGCTGAGGAAAGTATAAATGATTAAATTCATGTATACAGTAAATGGATTATTATAATTGTAGTAACTGTTCTAAATAAATAATATATCAACAGTTCAGCTGCGTGTTTTACAAGTTCTAAACTGTATTCTTTCCATAACATATGTTACTTATACACTTGATAAGAGTCTAATTAGCAAGGTGACAAATAATGCATCTGTATTATCCTCTGGTTCCTTCTCCCATTCACTCACTCATAAAATGGGCAGAATCTCAAGAACTATGAAATTTGTTCCATCACACCTACTCAAATTTAGACCTGGTCTCCCTTGAATAGCAGCCCACTGCATACATAACAAACTTATTTTGAACTGATGGGACATTCAAAAGCAATTAGCAATACACAGTGGTGTGGTGGTAAATTTTGAAGAGCAGCTGCTCATCATGACAGTCCCCATAGCCACACCCCCAAGGAGAGTCTGAAAATGCAGGCAGCTGTGTTGATTCATCCCTCCATCCTTCCCTGCCCCCTCTTTATATATGTGTCTTTTGTAGGTCTTTTGTAAAGTGAATGGGTCTTAATTGTAATTCAACTTTGTCTACAACAGCGGTAGCTCACAATGACTGGGTCTGCATGTCGTGCTAAGCTGTGGTGTGGGTGGCTGCAGAGTGGCTTAGTGTGACGGCCGAACCCAGAGGAGTTTTCCAGTCCTGGATAGTTTTGCTTGAACAAGCCATCCTTAGAACCCATGGCTTGTAGTTGGGTGTTTAGGGTGGCTTATTCCCAGAGTGATTTAGTGTGACATCCGAACCTGGCAGGGTGTTTTTTCATGGGTTGTTGGGAATGGCTAGAAGGGAAAAAACATTTGCTGTTCCTTGTGATCTCACTAGTGCCATCTCCATTCTCTTTCATCCCTTTTAGCCTCAGAATGGATGTTTAATTTTTTTTTTGTAGGAATCATGAACAAAGGACACCACGGAATGTCCTAAACGTGTGTGTGTTTTTTAATATCCACTCCTCCACAAGAGTCAACGACCACTGCTAGGAATTTGTGCAAATTTCCCCTCCATTCCACTGCTCTGCTATGAATTTTGCATAGTTTTAGTGATCCCCTTCACTGCTCATGTACATCTGACAGCTAGCAATGGAGCTGGAGGCTGGAGAAGAGAAGGTGCTTTGGGGATGGGTGTACTTATTAATTCAATGTAACATGATGCAGCCTTTAAAATAAAAGTGTTCTCTAGCAAGACAGGGACTGAACTGGAGGACAAGGGGTGGGGGAACTGAAAGCAGCTGATGGTTGCATAACAGAAGGCACTGTGGGGGTGGGGATACTTAGTTCAGTATAACATGAAGCAGTGGGAAGAGTAGTTTCATTTCCCTGGTTAAGTTTTCCTGAGTTAGGTTTCATTTCTCCAGATCTGAAACTGTAGTTTTGGTTTAGGGGAAGAAGGGGATATAAAGGAAGAGAGACCCAGTGAGAGGGAGACCAGAAAGAGGAAGACCAGAGAGAGAGGATGACCAGAGCCTGAAGAGAGAGAAGGAAGAAGAAGCCTGGAGAAGTCTTAAGTGCAGCTAGGGTAGAAGAACTTGGGTTTTTGCAACTTTTATTTTCTTTTAATGCCTTTTGTATCACTCAGCTCAATTCTGTAAATATCTTTAGTTGCAATTTGCTTGCTTTAATTTACCAGTACACTGTTGTGGTTAACACCCAGGCGTCTGAAGTGCCAATCACCCCACGTCCATAGCCTAAACCCCATATTATTGGAAAGGGAAAGTTTTAAAGAACAAAGTTGGGACTCTTAAGGAGGCAAGAGATCCTTAAGGAGTTGCTCAGAGAGTTTAGGCCATAAAGGGAACCCTGATAGAGCCCTTAAAAAATAGGTGCTTGCTAGCAAGGGAAGCACTGAAGTGGAGGGCATTGAGAAGGTATGCTAAATAGGGGACAGATGCTTTAGTGCAAGAGCTCAAACAAACAACCCCCTTGCCCCACAAAGCTTGTGACCGGATTCGTAAGGGCTCAGAAAATTATTTCCTTTTTGTGATCTGATATGGGCAGGTGGTGGGGAGTTTTGCTTAGGAAACACCAAAGTGGAGGGTGAAATTGATGAGGACATAAGCAAGAGGGGAATCTGGCTATGCTGGGCTCAGTACTGGGCAGGCACTCTTATGGTCATGCACGCTTGCACAAGACCACAAACAAAAACTAATTATTAAAAAAATGGCAAATGCTTCCGTTTTCCTAAGGGCTCAGAAAAATATTTCATTTTTGCAATCTGATGCCAGGGATGGGGGGAGTTTACCTCATCAGTTGGCAACTGCAGCGGACCAACTGCAGAAAAGGCGCTTCCCTTGCTAGAGAAAAAGGCTGCTTCATGTTACACTGAAGAACACCTGCCCACGAAGTGCCTTCTCTCCTGTAGCTACCAGCTCCGTTGCTAGCTATCGAATGTACATGGGGGTTACAGAGCAGTGCGCGTGATTGCAAAGAATTATGCAAAATTCATGGCAGAGTAGTAGAAAGAAAAATGTCAAATCCACCACTGGGCTAGTGCACCCCCCTCCCATGCACACATACAAATCTAAGCAATTCTTTGGATCACAGCCACTAAATGTAGTAATAAAATCCACTTGACCTAATCGTCTTGTTCAAAATCAAGAACAACACAGAAGCACAAATGGGGAAGGGACATCTAATTACCCAGTGTGAATACATTTTGTATTTCTGCATTTCCACACAACTACAGGTCTAGTAGATTGAAAGGGATTCATGCCAGGTTTAGACTCTGCTACGTGTCCATAGGGATGGGTGAACCTCCCAACATCTGGTCTGTGGAGCGGTCCGCCATGGGGAAATCCAGGTCACTTGGAACTTACTGGATTTCCCCAGAGCCCTGACGCATCCGCTGGATTTCATGGGGCATCTTTCCAGCTTTAAAAAAGGCAGGATACTCTAATGGTGGCTGCCATTTTCCTATGCTGGGAAAATTACAGCTGTAATTTGCATATTTGGCCTACAGCAACAATTGGTTTATGGCTGCAATTTATGTAGAAGTGCTTTATGGATGGAAATGGAGTAAAATACACAAATTACAGCCGTAATTTTTCCACAATAGGCTAATGGCAGCTGCCATTAGCGTACTTTGTCTTTTTTAAAGCAGGAAAGAAGCCCTCTGTGAAATCCAGAGGACATGCAGGTGAGGGGCAGTTCACCGCAGACTCACTGAAGTCTGCAGCAGATTTTTCCAGCATCCCTATGCTTCCATGTAGGCCACTTAAAAGTCCTTACCCTTCTGTTGTCCAACGGTATGCAGGGTATGCATGTAACTGTATATTTCTGGTAGTAGCAGTGCTGACAATTATACTCTGAATATGACTGGGTGATGCATGCAGTAAAGAGCATTTATACACATGTTGTGCTACCATGGGTGAGAACTTTTCAGCAGTCTGCACCATTTGCAACAATGATGCCTCAGCTGGCCCTCAGAAGGACTGAAGAGCTCTTCCTCTTACCGATTTATGGCTTTTGGCTGAGATGGTCTTCCCCTTCTCTGGATCCCAGAGCACAATATCAGCATCAGAACCCACAGCAATCCTGCCCTTTCGTGGATACAGATTAAAAATTTTGGCTGCACTGGTACTGGTGACTGCAACAAACTGGTTTTCATCCATTTTACCTGTAGACTAAATCAATTTATCATGAGTTGATCAATTTATCTATCATAAGAATAGAGATGTAATAATAAGTACATATGAAAGAGATTTGAAGGCAATCAGAGAAAATACGGAAGCAACATAGTCTTTGGAAACATATCCTTCCTGAGTAACCCACCAGATGGGTTAGCTGTCGAAGTCATTCCAAAGTATTAAAGGCGTAGTGTGCCTTTAGTAAAGGCAAGTTGCGAAGAAAAAGAAAAAAAGAGGTTCCACCATTATAAGCTTCAGTCTTCTATTGCTTATGAAATGACTATGATTTTTATGATTCTATGACACCTGTTAAACTAATACCTCGAAAACTGGCATCCATAATCTACTACTTGATGAGGTCTACAAATATGCCAAATTTCAAACCACTCTTACAAAAATCGCCACAGGTTCATCAAGTTAAAGTGCTGAAAATTGAAACATTTACCCTTTTTACTCCAACATTTGCTCATGCATACCATATAGTTCTGTCAATTTTTGGTGAAAACTACTGATGTACTTTATTGAGGCTTCCTGAGGACGACAATCCTTCATTTGTTTGGTGAAGCTCTCAACAGTGGTTTGAAGGTTGTTAAGGTTTTCCTGCCTCACAAAAGCCTATGCCAGCAACTGCTAGCAGTTTTATCTCAAGCGTACTCACTTTTATTTTGAAGCTAGAATGCTGCCAGTATGCCAATGTTTTCAGAGGGATTCTGTGTTGCAGAGGGAATCTAATGGATTCTATGTGCAATCCCATTCCCTTAGTTATGGAATGTAACCTCAAAGAGAATTCCTTTAGCAGTATAAGTTTCAGATGCTTCATAGGGCAATACAGGACCAAGACAATGTGGGGTATGTTACTGAATATGCTCTTTTTTTGTGCAGACAGACACGTGTATGCTGTTGTTCAGGTTCCCATGGACACACATTAGTTAAATCCAACAAGGACCTTTAGACATTGGTCATAGAGTCTCTATAGCTAAGAGGAGACTTCCCCACTCCCCATACACATACACAGGATCTGAGGATAATGCCACTTGGAAAATTTATGGATTACAAGCAAGAATTTGAAATGCACTTGTTGATTTGGGGGGTAATTAACTTGCTGCGGACATGTGTGGACAGTCCATTCTGCAAGGAAGAGAGATGGACTGGGGAGACAGCACAAGGAGGAAGTGATTCCATACTGGTCACACGAGTAGGAAATACTCATGGGAGTGGGAAAAGAGAGGGGATATGAGGTCAGGAGGAGCGTTGGGAGAGGAGTAAGGAGAGAATTGGAGGAAAACTAAGCCAATAGGGAGGGGGTTGTGTTCCTGCTACAGCCAGCATTCATTCACTGTAGTTTAGAAGGATGCAGGTAGGGGTTTACTTGGAGCTTGTAACACTTGCACACTCCAATTTATATGTGCTTCTGGTAGCCTCTTCCTTATGAAGATCTCTGAACCCACAAAGGTCCCTAATGCAAGGTCACCCATGCATCAAGCCAACTTCTCCTAGTGTACTGCAGAAAAGGGTACAGATGATCCATTTAACTGCAGCTCTTGTAGGTCTGTACGCCAATCCAAGGGTATAACACAGTTCTGGAACTTTAAAGTATTTGAAAATTGAGCACTTAAAAAAATCCTTAACCTATAGATCAGGGCTGGGGAACTTTAGGCCTGGAGGCCAAATCTGGCCTTTTGGGATTCTCAAGATGGCCATGCCTCTTACCCTGCCCCCACACCTTCCCCCCATGCACTTGGTGGTTTCCCAGATTGTGTGCAGTTTTTTCCCCGATTCTGAAAGGATGAAATGCCTCTCCTAAGGCTTAGTTACTGTCAGTAAGAGCATTACGATATAATATAGTGTTATTTTGGGCCCCACCCCTTGCCTTTGGCCTTGCCCCTTTGCCTTTGGTCTGCCCACCCCTGGAATGTGTCCAAGAGCTTCTCTAAAATTGAATTTGGTCCTCAGGCTGAAAGAGTTCCCCACCCTGCCTGGTAGACAGGTGTGACCCTGGGACACAGGCAAGAGGTCACCAAAACTCTGTAACATCTGGAAGAAGCCTAGTAAACACAGAATTCAGTAAAAATCGATGTGGCTGCCATGGATAAAACAGCTGGTTTGGCCTGTTGCTGGAGTACAACGATGACCAACCTAGTGGTATTTGTACTTGATACAAAGGCCTAAGATGTTAAGTCTGAAGAGGGCTGCCACCAGAATCTCTTGGAGCAAGTAGAGAGGGAGAGGGATATGTGAGAGAGATTGCTAGCAGGAGATTGCTGATTCAATCTGCTTACACTTGCTAATTTTAATGTTTTAATTAATTAAGCTGATGTTTGCTGGTTTTATGCTGCTGTTTTAGTTGATTAAGTTTTGGATAATTTTGGTTTTAATACTGGATGTTTATTGTGCCATTGTATTATGGTTTATAATTGATTGATTGTATGCCACTTTGAGAGGACCAGTTGGTCCTGAATAGCAGCATAGAAATCTTTAAAATAAAATACAACTTCCAGCTCTCAGAACTGTATGAATATGCAGCTACCTGGGGATCATCTACATGGGAGGTTTTCTCCAATGCTGCTGTAACTTAAAGTCATTAGGGACACACGATGTTGTGGCCACTCTGCAGCAAAGCTGTCATTTCCAGCCTGAAACCTGGAGCTTTTTCAGGGGCATTTTGTGCTGCATTTTCCCTTTAAGACAGCTTCCACCCACTTCCAGTGCAGTGTGCCCCATATCCCTGAATTAAATGCAGATTCTTAACATGTGTTTTGGGGGTGTTTTCTGCTGTTGCATCAACGTAGGTGGGCAGCCTCTTTTGTTTTTTGTTTTTCCCCGCCACATCCCTGCTTTATGGAATGGCAACTGTCAGGGTTTGGGGAACTCATTGCCCTCAAGTGCACTTGAGCAAAGAGCAGAACTCCCACCAAAGGGTAAACATAAAGCACAACATCCCTACTCGGAAGTAAGGGAACAGCTGATTGCCCCAGTTTAATTTTTAATTTAATTTGCTCCACATCAATTTTTTTTGAGGGCACCAGGTTGAGGAAGTAACTTGTCTCCTTTCGTATCACTGAGCACAGAAAGGTGGGCTGTGGAGGGAAGCGAGCCTTTTATTCTCGATGGGCACTACTTTTCTGCTGCTGCCTCTGCTGGTGACTCCTCTCTTCCCTTTCCTGCATTCTTTAGTTTTTACTGTATCACCCTATCAGTACAGCAAAATACTGGGGCTGCAGACTTCTGCTCCTGGCCACCTCCTCTCGCTAGATAGCTAGTACTTGAAACAGCACGATTCCAATTTTCTCAATGGGAAAAAAACGCTACAGATTCTCAATGGGGGGGGGAGCGGGAAGCAGGCAACAGAGGCTGCAGACTGAAAATGGGTGAAGCAGCTAGATCGCTGTATTTACTCCCTGGAAGCTCACAACTGGGGTTATATGACTGGGCAACACAGGCTATGGACAGTCAATGGGTGCAGCGGCTAGTATTTCTCCTAGAAAAGTGGAAAGGGGGTGGGAGCTCTAACTCCCTGACTGTTGGCTGGAATGGGGCAAAATTGCACTGGTGAGGTGCTCTCATGGGGAGCCTTCAGATGCTGTAGGGAATAATAATGTAGTAGCCAGGGGGAGCCTGGACAAGGGTGAGAAACAAGCCTCTCTCATTGGTTGAGCAGCACCTTCCAGGTTCATGACGTTCAGTTCTACTCCCCCCACCCAACCAAGAAGTTTCAAGCACTGTGTGACCCATGAAAAGAGGATTTTTAAGGTATGGTATACTTGGCTTTTCTTGGCAGTATCAGGAATGAATCTGAGCATGTGGAGATGTCTAGCAGCTTCAATTCAGAATGGGAACAGCCAGAACAGGGGGAGGCACCCTCCCTAGTGAACTCAGATACAGCAAGGCTTCCTTCCCAAGACTTTGAAACAGAGATGGCTCAGCCTGAGTGCCCCCCCTTTCTTCCACCATGAGAACCCAGGTTTCAGAGGGGGAGGAGAGTGAGGGGCATGACTTGAGGGATGCTAAGGTCCGTTGCAGAGTGAAGTGGGAAAAGTTAGAGGTGGGGCTTGGACATTCCACCAGGTTGGCCACTCATGAAAGCCAATGTAGGAGGGCACCACCCTAAGGGAGGGGTATCTCTGCGAAGCTGGTCTGGCCAAGAAGTTCTTGCCCAGACTGCTGGCAACTTCTCTAACTTCCACTTCAGCTCCTCTATTGATATTTGTAGATGTGTGGATTAGCTATTTCATTGCAGTCTGAGTGTTTCCTAGAAACTGCATTTGTAAAGAAGCTAGTCCTTAACTAATGAAGTAGTGAGCCTGAAGCCTTGTTTCCTGGAGTGTGTTGATTGTGGAGGGGGAGGATGAAGGAATGTGACAGGCAGTGGCTAATTAAGTGGTTGCGTGAGCCTCAATGATGTGGGCCAGGGATCTTCTATCAGAAGTACCCTCTAAGAACATAGTAAGAGCCATGCTGGATCTGACCAAGGGTCCATCTAGTTCAGCATTCTGTTCACACAGTGGTCAACTAGCTGCTGATGGAAAACCCACCAACAGGACATCAGTGCAATAGCACTCTCCTGACCACATTCCCCAGCAACTAGTGTACATAGGCATACTGCCTCTGATACTAGAGGTAGCATATAGCCATCAGGAGTAGTAGCCATTGATAGCTCTACTGTGAAATGTCTTAGAGAAGGGCTCTATAAAATAGCTTGGGCAGCAGAATGTTTAGCTGATTTTGAATGGGTGGCATCCAATGCTCCACAAGAGCCATGGCTTCAGGAATGGTGGTCTGCCATAATTTCTGGCTTATACAAAGGAAGGTTGATGGTCTCTTTAAGGCTAATTTATCAACCATTCTTTTTAAAGGAGGCAAGTTATTTCAAGAGTATCACTTGAATTAGTGAGTCTCTTGAATTAGTTCTGGTTGAGGGGGGAAAAAAAGCCTTACCTCCCCAAAAGGATGACAATAAGCAGAGGAAAAGAACCAATCAGCCCTTTCCTTCCAGGCCTTTTGCTGTTCATCATCAATACTGCAGACCCTACAACAGCTGGTTGCCAGTCTTCCAGGCCAGCATTCAACAAGAGTAATTGGGATGGAAAGCATCAGGGCAAGCTCTCCTTGTCCAGACACAATTGACAGTCTGGTAGGGGAAGCTTTGGTTGTTCAGTCCAACCTGGCGGCTCTTGAAAGCAAACTAGTGGGTACTGGAAACAATAATTCAGAGATATACCTTAGAATACTGATCACTCCTGACAGATCAAATTATCCTGTAACTCAAGTCAATCTTAGCAGCTCTTCAGGCTGGGGACTTCATGACACTTATCCATTTTATGGAAGCATATCTACATATTCCAATACGACCTGCTGATCGCCGCTACTTTCGTTTTGCCTATGGGGCACTGCAGTACCAATACATGGCCTTACATTTCAATCTTTCCTCTAACCCTATGGTTTACCAGGGTTATGATCACCCTGGTGGCACACCTGAGAATTAAAATAAATAGGACTTCCGGTCGGAGCCATGTCGTCTTGGTAGTGACCTGCGGAGCTCTGCAGGTTGCTTATCTCAAACAGCTATGAAAAGGTTGAGAAACCTTACAGTACCAACCAGTTGAAATCTTGGAAGAACAGCTGCTTTTGTGCTGCAGCAGAAGGGCTGCAATCTAAGATCAGTGGCCGGAGTATCATCTACTGAAAGCTATTTGAAACTCCTAGTAATCAGGAGACTACAAGACTGACGAGTTCCAAAAAATATTTGTGAATTTAAAGTACCAGCAGTATCTGGGGACTGGCACTTAAATCTAACTAAACATTTTTTTTCTGTTTCTGCAACTATACTTGTTTGTTGTGCTTCTGGAAGTGGAGGATGGCAGTATCAAAGGGAAAAACAAAAGGTCTGGGAACGCCACCTACCCCCCCCCATTGCTCCCCCAGCAAAGGTTTCTAGAAATGCTGGAGGTGAAGAGGAATTGCTTGCTTTGATAAAAACTATGTCTTTTCACTTATCAGTGCAGTCAAAGAAGCTTGAAACAATCCAGGACTCAATCACTGCCCACCAGGGGGCTGTGGATTTAATTAATATCTCTCTTTAAAAAATGGAAATGAAGGTTAATGCTCGAAGATCGAATTACTGCTCAGGAAACTGCTATGCAAGCATCTCACAATACTTTGTCCGCTCAAATTTCCCAGTTGGAGGCTTTTACACGCAGGGCGAACCTTCGTATCCTTGGTATGTTTGGCTGCTTCATGGAAGCAGTCTTGACTGCTGATGTATGTTTGGCTGAATTTATAGATAAACTTTTGCATGAGTTATTGGTTTTGCCATCTGATTTTTGTGGATATTGAGCATGCATATCGTGTTCCTGGCTCAATACGTGGCACTAAAGGGACTTCTGGGACAGTTGTTCAGTTTTCACGAGTTGCTACAAAAAATTACCTTCTGCGTCTGGCAAGAGAATGAGGTGAGCTGCGGTGGGGACCAGCAAATGACAAGATTATGCTCTTTCCTGATTATACTAAAGAAATTGCTGACAGAAGAAGGCAATTCACCAAAGCGAGAAGTTTGGCAAAGCAAAATAACCTGCAATATCATATTAAATATCCTGCTATATTTTGCACTCTTTTTGAAGGCCAGATGAAAAACTTTTAAAATCCTGAATCATTTCTCATTGGTGAAGCCGAATCATTTCTCATTGGTGTTAACATTAAAACAAGGGAGCCAACTTTCTCAGCCTCCTGAGTTGGAATTTAGCCATTTTCTCTGAAATCTTGTTTGGGGTTTAGCTGATAGGATGTCTGGGAAGTTTGCCAGATTAAAAGTTTGCATTTTTTTTTCTCCTTTGTGTGTTATATTGTATGTGTGTATGTGGGGTACACATATACATTTTTAGATATAATATTACTTAAAATAAATGGTGTTTTATTTTTTATCCTTTTAAAAATTTTCTTCTTTTCTAAAAATTATCATTAATTTTTAATGATTACTATCATTACTATCATTATTATGGGATTATGATTATGATTATTTCTTGTTGGTTAAACTTTTAATGTTTACTATTATGTGTTAATGGAATGGTAATATATGGTTAATGGAAATAGGTGGTTTGCTCCCATTTATTTGCTATAAGACTGAGGTTATAACATCGAAAGACAAGGCTCACAGTTTATGGAGCAGCAGATTGAAGATTTAATAATACCTGCAATGTTTGGAAGGTATAGGTATAATTTGCAATTAGACTTATATTTGGATATTTGGTTTGCTTTCATTGAAGCTTAGATATAATCTTTTGTGTTGTTGTTTTCTTCCTTCCTTCCTTCCTTTCTCTCTCTCTCTCTCTTTTGCTTTCTTCCTTATTTTTTTTCTTCCCCAGAATACTGTAATGTTTAACCATGCTGTTGGTATTGTTTATTTCACTTATAAAAAATAAAATAAATATAGATTAAAAAAAGAATTAAAATAAATAAATTACATAAAATACATATTTATCTGTATTTGGATGATCTATTGTTCAGATCACTCTTATCCTCTAGGGCAGACAGGGATATCAAGGAGACCATGACCTGCCTGAGTAACACAGATTTGTAGTCAATCAGGCAAAGAACCACTTTCTTTCCATACAGCACCTGCAACATCTAGGACTCATCTGGGATATGGTGAAAGCAAGCATGTTCTTTTTTCCAGACAAAGTGCACAACATCATGGAAGACTGCAGTCAGGCCATCTCTGTACCTCAGGCTATGCTTATGAGCACAGCTCAGCTAAAGAGACTGATGATAGCATCTATAGTCTCCGTGCCATTGGCAAGATTCCATTCAAGGAGCCTTCAGCAGTTCCTGCTAGCCCAGATCTTGGAAAATGGTCCCATGAAGGTGGAACTGCATTTTGCAGTTTCTGAATTCTCTGACAATCCACAGCACCTGAACTGAGGCTGGCCCAACAGAGATCCTTTCCCAACAGAAATAACAACAAATGCCAGCCTTTTGGCTGGGGGCGGGGGCACGTTGCCTTTCAAAGACTGCCTAGGGCATTTGGTCAGAAGAGTTGTAACCCTTCCATTGGCTAGAGCTGAGAGCAATCAGGCTAGCGCTGTTGTTTTTTCACAGCAAATTGAAACTTTACCCTCAAGTATTTAATCTAATAGTGAAGCGATGAGATCAGCCAATCCTTGACCTTTTTGCCACAAGGGCCAACAGGAAAGTAGAGATTCTTCTCTCACTACCAGGACCCACAGGCGGGGCAATAGATTTACTTCAATTGGATTGGACTATTTTTTTACTTTCCTTCCTCTTCCCATAAAGGCAAGGACACTGCAGAAGATCAGGAACCTAAAAGGCAGTGTGTGATGGTAGCCCCGAGATGGCCCAGACAGCCCTGGTTTTCAGATCTAGTAGAGCTCAGTATGAGTCCTCCCTGGATTCTCCCTTTTCAACCAGATCTGTTATTGCAAGGTCCAGTTCCATACCACGATCCAGCATGGCTTCAGTTATATACCTGGAAATTGAGAGATGGCAACTACCTTGTCATCCTGCAGAATGTCTACTTCATACTTAGTTTTCTGCAGGCAGGTCTGGATAAGGGCCTTGCCCCAGCTATCCTTAAGAGACAAGCAGTTGCATTAGGAAGTATTCTGAAGATCAGTGATATGACTTCAATATCATGTCATCCCCAGGTCAAGAGATTTCTGCTTGGAGCAGCGATCATCTCTCCACTGGTAGTCCACAGGTTTCCATCCTGGGACCTTTCCCTGGTGCTGAAGGCTCTCACTGATCCTCGTTTTGACCTTCTTTGCTCAATCCCTATTAAAGAAGTCACCTGGAAAATGTTTTTTTCTTGTTGCATTGACATCTGCCAGGAGAGCAGGTGAGCTAAGGACCCTGTCTGATCTATGCACATTCCAACCAAATAGATTGGTATTAAGGACAGACCCAGGGTATATCCCTAAGGTGACCTCCTTATTCCATAGGAGTCAGCAAATCATCCTACCTGATTTTTGCCCTATTCCTACTCCTCCTAGAGAGAAACAGTGGCATAAACTAGATGTGCATGGAGTTCTGAGGATTTACCTTAAACCCATGCAGGAAACTAGAAATGCATATCCCATGTTTGTCTCCTGTAAAAAGGGGGATGAAGGAAGGAAAGTTCCTAGATCCACCATTTGTAAGGGAATGCACTGTGTTAGCTTATTCTACTCAGTCCAAGTCTCCCCCGCATAGGAATTTCTGCCAACTTGGCGCTCAGTGCAGCAACCTCCACAGCAATACAGTCTCTGGCGCCACTGGAAGGTATCTGTTGGGTGGCCACATGGACTTCTGCCTCCACTTCCATATGCCACTATAAAATTGATAACTATGCTTTGACCGAAGCATCACTTGGGCACATGGTCCTGCAGCAAGTTCTGTAGTATATGCAGTTGACCCACCCATAAAAGGATACTGCTTTGGGACATCCCTTTCCTGCCAACTCCACTCCCTCGCTGACTGAGAATGGGAAGTTGGACTTACCATGAAGTGGTGTTCTGGTCAGCAAAGAATGCGGAAAGCAGTCCCACCTGGGTTTGTTATCCATACAGTGTTGGTTACACGGAGTGCATTCACATTTGCATGATGCCCCATAGCTACTTAGGGACTCAGCTTGACAGTCCTCTAATTTTTTCTCTCTTCTTCAAAGTTGTTCGTTAATTTTCTCAGTTAAAGTTGGACAAGTTTTTCCTAAGATGAGGCAAGCCTGACAACTGAGAGAGGCTCCTCCCCTTCCAGGTCCAAGAAGTCTGTTTGATTGGCTCTGCCTTCCACAGAGGTGAGAGAGAACCCTTTCCTGCCTGACAAGAACATCACTTCATGGTAAGCCCTATGAAGAGAGACTGAAAGAACTGGGCATGTTTAGCCTTGAGAAAAGAAGACTGAGGGGAGATATGATAGCACTCTTCAAGTACTTGAAAGGTTGTCACAGAGAAGGCCAGGATCTCTTCTTGATCATCCCAGAGTACAGGACACAAAATAATGGGCTCAAGATACAGGAAGCCAGATTCCGGCTGAACATCAGGAAAAACTTCCTGAGTGTCAGAGCAATACGACAATGGAACCAATTACCTGGGGAGGTGGTGGGCTCTCCCACACTGGAGGCCTTCAAGACGAGGTTGGACAGCCATTTGTCAGGGATGCTCTGACTTGGATTCCTGCATTGAGCAGGGGGTTGGACTCGATGGCCTTGTAGGCCCCTTCCAACCCTACTATTCTATGATTCTATGAAGAAGCTTCATGAACTATTTGGACTGTGGAGGGCCGCAGAAAGGCCAACAGTGTGTCTGCAAAAAGTCACTACTTTGCTATTGCTTTTCCACATATGGAAAAAGCCAGGGTTGGAGAGGGGGGAAGGGAGATGAGTTGAGTGACTGAAAAGTCTATTGTCTAATCACAGGGAATGATTTACCAGGGCTCTCCCATCACAGTACCCTGGGGAGGGATGTTGAGTCTCATATAATGGTTTGCTCAAGTCTCCTCTGTGCTCTTTGCTAGTTCCGTCTCATCCAAGCAAGAACATTTGAAGAGATTGGTGGAATCAGTGTGAGAGAGGAGTACCTTCCTTTGAACCAATCCTCATCCTTCCATCTAATCCTTATTCCGAATTCCCAGTCCTTTTCATAAAGCCCTTCTTTTTCCATTCTGATCCATTCATTCAGACCCTGATCCTTTCTTTAATACAGGGGCGGGCCCTCAGCCTAGTTTCAAAAGCCCTCTGCATGTGATCAGTTCAGGCTGCTGGCATGAGTGATCTGCCCCTTCTCTGTGTAGGAAAGGAAGAGGGAGAGAGAGAAAAGGGGCTGGCAGAAAGTAACAGAGAAAAGAGAGAAAAAGCAGTGGCAGAAAGTAGGGATGGGCACAGACCCCCGCTTGGCTTCAGATGCTGATTCGGACATTCCAAAGCAGCCCCGCTTAGCTTCAGACTGATTTGGACCCAATCTGCTTCACTTTGGATTCAGATCCAAAGCGAGATTTGGGTATCTGAATTATTCGGATTTGATGTTTTCCCATTGACTTGCATTGGAAAACGGAAACGGCCATAACTTTTTCAGTTTTCAAGATATATAAATGCAATTTGGGGATCTTTGGCCCAGTAGTTTTTGTGCTAGGCGCAGGTGAAATTTGATTTTTTCAACAAAACTCTCAAAGCAATGAGCTCAAAGCAATGAGCTATAACTTTTCACGGTTTCCACAGAAGTGCATGAAATTTGGGGACCTCTCAGTCCTCATGGAGGGAATTCCACCTGCGAAGTTTCAGACAGTTTGTCCCAGTAGTTTTTGTGCTAGGCACACATAAAATGTGCTGTTCTCAGAAACGCAAACCAAAAGTCATAAACGCATAATCAGAGAAGTTAGATGTTTAAGTGGTGATTAGGTCACTATCCCTAATCTCTGCTGTAGGTTTCTCTGAAGTGCAAATAAATAACCCCTCTCCCCTTTCCATCCAACACAGTGGATGACCTCCGGCTCTCTTTGGCTGAATGGAATACACATTACCTGGGAAAACAGGCTGGCAGGCTGTCCTATGTTTTCAACACAAACTCTCAAAGCAAAGAGCTATAACTTTTCACTGGTTGTACAGAAGTGCATGAAATCTGGGCAACAGGCAGCCCCAATGCCAAGACCCCAAAGATGACTCATATTGGGCTTGCTTTGCCACACAGTGTAGTATGAAATTTAAATAATATATGTTAATGTGTGTAATGCTTTGCCACACACCATTTGCTTATCTACAACACAAGCATGCACACACACACTCATGAACAACAACAACAAAAGTGCAAACACTGAACTATCTATAAGCAAAGGGGGGAGGGGAGGACTACCTATAATCCTAACAGAAGAGACTAGGGTTATTTATTTATTTATTTATTTATTTATTGGAAAGAGATCAAAAATGGGAAGGGAAGGAATACAGGAATTGTGAAGGGTGGGGTGGGGTGGTGGTGGAGGGGAGCCAAGAACAAAGGAAGGCAAGGAAAACTAAAGTACTTTTTAAATGTTTCTGTTTTTTTAAATAAGCAATGAAGAAAAGAATGAAAGGTAAAACCTATTAGAGAAGGGGGGAGAAGACAAAGAACCAGCCAAGGAAAGGAGGAATCTCAAACTAAGTACTTTTTAAATGTTTGGTTTTTTAAATAAAGTATCTACAAAAGAAAGAAAGGGAATAGTTGAATTGGGAAGGAAGAGGAAAGACAAAGCTGCAGACAAAGTGCACACATACACCACAGATCTAGCCAACTCTCTCTAACAACATGTAAATCACCACCTCCAACTCTAACCAGTGCATTGTCTCTCACAATGAAATGAAAGCAGGCTGATCTCTCCAATATATCCAGGATTCCCCCACCTCCTCCACCGTCACTGATTGACTGGAGACTGCTGGGTTAAGTTCAGCCCTCATTTGGCAACTAGATTTGCCATTCAACAAAGCTCACCATTTCGCCCCTCCCTCTCCTCTCCCCTCCTTGCCCCCTCCCCAATCCTTCGCAAGTTTATATACAGAGAGACAGGCTGTCTGGGAGTGGCTTCAGTAGCTCTGAAGCTCCGAGGTAGACTGAGGTGTCTCGGTGACAAGCCGCTTTGCTTTGGGGTGTCTCAGTTCTGTTCTGATTTGCTTCAAA
The DNA here is from genome assembly GCF_057233095.1 of Heloderma suspectum. Lineage (NCBI taxonomy): Eukaryota > Metazoa > Chordata > Lepidosauria > Squamata > Helodermatidae > Heloderma > Heloderma suspectum. Next base: position 123,644,586 of record NC_139462.1, on the reverse strand, counting down.
TCATGTTGAGGCACCTCCGAAGCAGCCCGCTTCACTTTGGTATTCAGGATTCAGACCGAAGCAGGAACAGCCCTAGCAGAAAGAGAAAAAGGGTGACCCACCCACTGTTAGCTCTGGCCCTGCCCATCACAGGCTTTGGGTCCACTTACTGCCCTCTGACAGGTTACCCACAAAGGAATGCAGCCCTTGACAGAAAAAAGTTTGTCCACCCCTGCTATAAGTAAGTTTCATTTGTTGATGTTATTGTTGTTGTCTTGTTAGAACTTGTATAGGCAGTGTCATTTTCCTCCCCCGCTCAACCTCCTCTCATTCTGACCCTAATTTATAGGTTAGGTGTGACTTCAAAAAGTTCTGTGTTCTCTTTTCTTTTATTAGTAGTGTGTCAGCAATTTATTTATTATTATATACTTCATTGTTCTATCTCACCGAGTAGTTCTTTGTGGTGTGTGGGTCTCTTAGTTGTGTTGTGTGTGGGAATTTTATTTTACACAAAGAGAAAGCACAAGCACTCTGTTATTTATAAAGTATACTATATAAAAACATATTTAACAATATGAAACAAGTTGGTGGTGGCCAACCATGTGGTGCCCCCTAGTTAAAGTGGTAGAGGAAGTACTAGAAGCAGAGTTGCTGTTGGCACTGTTGGTGGTGAGTCCCCCACCATCACCAAAAAAGATAAAACATCCAATGTTTGCTGGCAGCAGCAGTTTGAAGCAGACACAGCAGCTTCACCCCAGCTCTTAGGCTGCTGCTAGTGGGACCCAACCCACTTCCATTGCAAAGAGGAATGGAAGAGGAAGCAGCAGAACTACAGTTCTGCTGTAGAGGAAGCAGCAGAGAGCAGCAGAACTGAGCTGATGGCAGTGGCAGCTCCATTTGTGGAAGAGGCAGGGGAGTAAGCTTGCTAGACAGTGACATTCCTGAAGGCCTCTGGTGAACCCTAGGGAGGTGGAGGCAGAAGCATCAGTGGCAACAGGTATGCCCTCTGATGTCTCCTACTGCTCTGATCGTGGATGAGAGCTAGAGTTTACACAGTGGTTCTATGTAAAAGAGACAGAACATCACTTCAAGGTGTCAGCAGATCCCAGCTATGCTACTTGCCTGCACTATAGAAAAGGTCTGAGCAGAGGGAAGAAATCGGGTCACTATACCACTAGCATTATGCTCCTGTACTTGAGAAGGCAGTACCAGTCTGTCTTGCTAGGGGCAAAGAATTCAAGTGACCAAAACAAGGGCAAGACTGGCAGAGCAGAGCAGACTGAGCATAAGGAGTCCCCCACTCAACCCCCACCCCCCTAGAAGCAGAGACTTAGGCAGGCCAGTATGGAGGACATGGGGTGGGGCAAGTATGGGGTAACAAGAAAGCAGTTTCCAATGCATTAAAAGATCACCAACCACGTCATTATGTGAATGTTTTTTATATTTTATATAATGTATTTTAATGGTTTTTAATTTTTGTGAACTGCCAAGACAGCTTTAGCTAAGGGGTGGTATAGAAATATAAACAATGAAAGAATGAATGAATCAGTGAGATGTTGGTGTTGGACAACCAACCATTCAGCCTGGTGGAGTCCATCGAGTATAGGCACCTGATGGAGCTTGTGGTCCCATATTACAGATGGTCATCATGCACCACCTTCAGCAGGACAGTGGTCCCCTCCCTGCACCAGGAGCCAGGGAGAAAGTGTTCATTCAGCGGCAGAGGGGAGAGCTGCAGAGGGTGCCTTTCACCTGCGATATGTTTGCAAGTTCTTGCATCTGCCAGGACCTAGACTCCAGTGTTATACCAGGTGAATCAGGTGAGGTATCCAGAGCAGAGTCTTGTCCAGCTTCTTTATATGAGTTTCAGATGATACAGCTTGAGGATGTTTACAAGATGTTTGGACAGGTTCGAGCAATCACTTCCATATTGAATCTTTGTCCGTCTTGGCTTATAAAAATTGGCAGGAACAGAACAGCTGGCTGGGCCAGGGAGGTGATTAAAGCCTCCTTGGTCTTGGGTCGCCCAAAAGATGTGGCAGTGAGACCACACCTGAAGAAACCCTCCCTTGACCAGGAAGATCTCAACAAATTTAGGCCAGTGGCAAATGTTGCTTTCCTGGGCAAGGTCCTTGAGCATGTGCTTATCAACAAGCTCCAGATGCTCTTGGATGAGACCACAATTATCTGGATCCATTTCAGTTGGGGTTAAGGATGGGTTTTGCCATGGAAACAGCCTTGTGTTGAAGAGTGCCAGGCACAGGTCAGAACCTCTCAGAGTTAGGCATGGGGTGGGGTAGGCCCTGCTGGCTGCTTCCCTGCTATGGCAAATTCCATAGTAAAAAAAATAGCTAGTGAGGCTCTCTAGAAGGCCACCATGGCAGCAGTTGTAAGGGCTCTTTCCTCCTAGTAAGGCATTATGGGTGAGGTGGCCTTGGAGATGCCTGCGCTGCCACAGCACTGGTAATCTCCAGGGCCACCTCACCCAGAATGCCTCACTAGGAAGGATGCTTCACGGCAAGTGAGGCAGTCAGGAGGCAGCAGTCAGAGGGGAATACGGAAGAGTGGAGGATGGCGGCGGCGGCGGGGGGGGGATGCATGGGGAAGAGAAAGAGACATGGGGGAGGAGGAAGTGCTGCCAGGAGGTAGGTGGGTGATGGTGGCAGTGGGGGGGGGGAGAGGCAAGGAGGGGGAGAGTAGTGGAGACAGCAGTAGCAGAAGCAAGATAGGGTGGCAGCATGTCTGCCTGTGGGGTGCCAAAGTATTACCTTGCCTAGGGTGTCAAAATAGGTCAAGATGGTCCTGATTGCCATGAGTATGCTGCTGACACATAGCTCTATTTCTCCTTTCCATCTTCATCAGGTGAGGCTGTGGATGTTCTAGTTTGGTGCCTGGCTGTGATGACTGGATGGGGACTAATAAACTGAAACTCCATCCAGTCGAGACCATGATGCTGCTAATGGGTGGTTCTTCTGACTGGATGGAGGGTGGCCAACCTGTGCTGGATGGGGTTGCACTCCCCCTGAAAAAGCAGGTTTGTAGGTTGGGGTTCTCAGGCTGTTGACTGATAGGTCCCAGAGCTCAACAGTCACGTGTGCATCCCAATAGGCTCAGGCCCATCGCTCGCCACATGTGTTGGTCCCTTTGCCCAAGGCATGTTGTGGTTTGAAAGGGGCCTGGCGTTATGGTTGAAAAAATGATTTCTCCGCTTTTGTGTATTCAGTTCAACCATAACTCATGAACCGCTGTAGGTTTTGCCACTGATATCACATGTTTTGTTAGGAACAGGTTGTAGACTCTGGTGTTTATCAACACTAGAGTTGTAAGAGAAAATTTCCCCGCATTTAGAGCATGGAGTACACCAACCCATGCCCACACACAATGGGTTTGCTCAGAAAAATACCTTAATCACAACAGATTACCCCTCCAAGACATAGTTCATGCTGGGGGTGGGTGCCTGATGTGTGGGCCTGGAGGTGGGGGCTCCAGGCTGGGGACAGTGATTTGGGGAGGACCTCATGCCTGGGTCTGCTGAGTGGGGGCTCATGCCAGGGATGGGTGTCTGGGGTCAGGGCTCATGCCAGGGATGGGTATCAGGGGTGGGGGCTCATGCTAGTGGGAGCAGGTCTGGGAGGGAGCTTGGTTGAGGGCCTCAGGCTGGGGGTGCAATTGGAAGGGCAGTTGGGGGGGGTTGTACATAGGTCTCTGTTGTGGAGGCTTGTGGCCCATCTAACTGGTGGGGTGGATAAGGGGTTCACTGGAGGTGGACCCAAGGGCATGTATTTTGCTATAAACAAGCCTTTTGCTACACAGTTCAACCCCCCAACCGCCCCCCCCACAACATTTCTCCAGAATAACAACAGAGAAAACATGTGGCAGTGTCCACTTATTGAAAGCGGGGGAGGGGGGAGAAACCTATTTCACACACAGGCAAACTGAGGTAGCAGGCAATTAAGAGTCAATAACTGTGAGAGAGTTTGGGTTACATAATCCGGGAGGGGGGAGTTAAGTGTGGCCCAACATTAAACAGGAGGAATTTAGCCAGGAATATGTACTGATTTGCACCACTAAAAGGGAAAAAAAGATTTTAAAAACCACATGTTCACAATGTGATTCAGATGCCTTATATAGCAAAACAAAATGGATTCCAGGCTCAAATTTACAAACAGTTCAACCCACCAACACCTCCCCTGCAAATATATCCAGAGCTACAGCACAGATAAAGCAATATCTAGCAGCTTCTCCAACACTGAAAGCAAACGGGCGGGAGAGGGAAAAAAAACAATTTCTCACACATATACACATGCTTACATGGGAGCAATTCCCACTGAATTCAGTGAGACCTACTTCTGAGTAGACCTATATAGGATTGCTGTATATATCCCATCATTTAAAAGCACTTGGCACACACAAGCAAATAATGCCAATGTGTATTCTATCACAACAACAACAACAAGAAGAAGTGTCATTTTAAGTTGCAGCATCATAAATGGAAAAGGGTTTATACTTTTCCATTCAGAATCCACCCATATCAAGCACTATATACAAACACACACACCTGTAAGAATTTATCAGTTTGCAAATCGCTCTCCTCAATACACACACATGAATACACACACATTTTACACAATGTGGCAGCACAAACTTAAATGCATTCCTCTAACCCCTATTTATTCTGTCACAACCCCATGGAAACAAAAAATGCGAATCAACCACCCTTCTTCAGGGGCAGGGCACAGCCCCTTTAATTCCTCTCCGTGCCTTGATTGATTGACCTGGACCAAGCTGCTCTGCCATGGGGCTCCAAAGTGCTCCTTTAAATCCACCCCCTCTAGCTATATGCCACAGCTCAGCGTGAACATTTCGAAGCCTCCAACCGACTTCTCTCAATACAAACAAAAGGGTTTGGGCGGGGGGGGGGGGGGAGCTCATATCTCCTCCAATCCTTGACAGATCTTGCTGGATTTCAACCTTGATGCTACTTAGCCCATCCTCACCCAGCCTGGCAAATTCGGCAGCTTTCCATCCATATTTTGTGTGACAGGTGGTTGGTCATGCCTTTTAACTCTTTTTCTCAAATTTTCACACTTTTTTTTACCATAGCCTATGCACTAGAAGAACTCCTGACACACCTATACCTCAAAGGGCAACACTAACTTCAGTCCATGAGCCCTACACGAGGGGTGAATCCTTTTTCCTTAAAACATCCCATAATAAGTTTTGTTATGCACCAAACCTAGCTAATCTGCTAAAAAATTACGTAGCCATCTATGTGCAAAATTTGGGGCAGATTGGACAAGAGAGAGCTTAGCTCCCCAAAACTGTCTTTTTGCCCCTATGGGAAAAACGTGAAAAATGGTGTTCCCAACCATAACTACAGGTGGCCCGATTGGGCCACCCACAGTATACCATGGGGGAGCTTAAAATACTAACCCTAAATGTAAAGGGGCTAGTCAATCTGGTAAAGAGACAGAGTCTCACATTTCATCGACACCCCCCCCCCAAATAACTCTCCTACAAGAAATACACACACACACAATAGGGGGCAGATGATTGCCTCATTGGTGGTTTGGGCAACAATTTGTAGTCCCAGGTACATTCAAGTCCAGAGGGTTCACAATCACACTATCACACATGCTGGCCTTTCAGTGCAAAGGTGACCTCAGGGACTGGGAGTTGTGTGTGTGTGCTGGTAGATTTTTGTTTATCAAGGGGAATTATGGTGACCACACTCTCACAACTGGAACAATTTATGCTCCAAACTCAGACCAGCAATCATTCCTGAAGATTACCCTTAAATACTTTGAGGCCTTTAAGGATGGTGAGGTAATATTGGGTGGAGAGATCAACTGCATCAGGGAGGGAAATTTGGACAGGCATGGGAACAAACCAACTTTCAGTACACCAAAGCAGAATACAGAAGATCTACTAGAGGATTATTGATTGCTGGAGGGATCACAACCCTAGAGAAAGGGACTACACCTGTTTCTCTCCATGACACCACACCCACACACATATTGACTACATCCTACGTTCAAGGGTTAGGGTTAACAGACCCAGTGACTGGGAATTTGGGTGTCTCAGATTACAGCCCTGTCATACCCACACTTAATGCACAACAGCCTACCTCATATGCATGGAGGCTTAAGGCATGCATTTTAATAGGTAAGACACTACTGACAAGGTGGGGATAGATATACAATACTTCCAATTGAATAGGCTAGGTGATGTAACACAAGCTACAATCCGGGATGCCATGAAAGCAGTAATCCATGGATCCTGAATAAGCCAGACAGCAGACATTAAGAGAACTAAACAAGACAGGCATATGCAGAGGTAGCCAGCTTCATAAAAAAGAGGCACCACTAGTATGTACAGGTATCTTCTAAGAAACCAAAAAGAGCTGGAGGCATTAGTAGTACATGAGATTGCTACCCAACTCCTGTTTTTGGAACAAAAATATTATGAATTTGGGAATAAAAGTTCAACATTTCTAGCAAATGCCTGCAAGAAAAAAGTAGTTAGGAACAGAATCATAGCATTTCAAAATGAGAAGGGAAGCATAGTGCACTCCAGCAAAAAGAGTTGTGGAAGTTTCGGTAAACTTTATAAAACTCTCCACACAGAGAATCCATGGGGGTGGGGGGTGGGGAATGAAAAATATCTAGACCAAGTGGGGCTCTAGCTACTAAAAGAAGAACACCGTAATAGATTAAATCAAGGCATTAATGAGGAGGAAATACTGCAAGCAATAGAAAGGCTCAAAAATAACAAATCTCCAGGCCCAGGTGGCTTTACTGGTGACTTCTACAAAAAAATTAAACGAGCTGGTGCTTCACTCAGTAATTCTCTTTAGTAGCATCCTAGCTGATGATCCCACACCTAAAACATGGAGAGACTCCCGTATTACAGTGATCTTAAAACCAGGGAAGGACTCCAAGCTTGCCCAATCATACAGGTCTATAGCACTTCTAAATCAGGACATGAAGCTTTTTACATCAATCCTGCCAACTAGGATCAATGGCTTCATAAACCAATACATCAATCCAGACCAAGCAGGCTTCATGCCAGGCAGACAGTTAGCTGATCCAATCTGATGGCTTCTTAATCTCATCCATTTTAGCAAACACTCCAAGAGACAGCTTGCAGTCTTGATAATGGATGCCTGCAAGGCCTCTGATTGCTTAGAATGGCCCTTCTTAATAAGTTTGCTGAGCAAAATGCAATTGGGAGATGGGTTTATGCTATACAGGTGTTATATCAATCATCTAATGCAACTATCAGAGTCAGTGTGCTAGGAGTGTTGCCCATAAGGCTTCACTGAGGGACTAGGCAGGGGTTCCCCACTCTCTCTGCTTTTATTTGGCCTCTCCTTAGTGTCCTTGGCAAAGGCTTTGACAGCCAATTCCTCTATAAAGGGGGTGGAGGTGAATGGCTCCCACCATCTTCTCAATATATTTGCAGATGATGTTGCCCTATTCCTTACTGATCCCCTTACATCAATCCCACTGGTCCAGAAAGAACTACAGGAGTATGGGGACATGGCGGGATTTAAAATTAATTATACTAAATTGAAACAACTTTGCTTGCCAGGAGGTCAGCAACAAATCAAGGCCCTATCAGGCTTCACTCCAAGCTACAAATCACTTAAATAGTTGGGTGTGACTATCCACAAGAACCTATCCAAATTTAAGTAGCTGAACTTTGGCCCAGTCCTGTCCCAGTTAAACTTGACTGTACAAGGTGGGGAACACCCCTGGTTGGGGTGGGTGGCCACAATAAAGATGGCCTTGGTCCCACAACTTCCTTTGTTGTTCCAAGTGCTGCCACTAGAAGTTTCTGATAAGGAACAATGTGGCTCGTAGAAAATATTTGACACCTTTATACATCAGGGAAAGCAAACAAGGCTCAGGAAAGCTGTACAATACAAAAACATAAAACAGGGTGGAGAGGGGTCCCTAATATTTGTAAATTCTGTGAGGCGTTCCTGTTAAAGCAAATGACTATATTCATCCAGGTAGCTCTAGATCACCCTTAGGCCCAAATGGAATTAAGCATCCCCAGTGAGTTTTCGCAGAGAAGTGTAAGCAAGTGTAAAGTGATACACGTTGCGGCAAAACATCCCAACTTCAAGTATAGCCTGATGGGATCTGACCTAGTGATGACTGACCAAGAAAGAGATCTTGCGGTTGTGGTGGACAGCTCAAAGAAGATGTCAAATTAGTGTGCAGCTGCTGTAAAAAGGGCAAACTCCATGTTAGGCATAATTAGAAAAGGGATTGAGAATAAAATGCCAATACCATACTGCCCCTATACAAATCGATGGTGTGGCCACACTTGGAATACTGTGTACATTTCTGGTCACCACACATTAAAAAAAGACATTGTAGAGCTGGATAAAGTGCAGAACAGGGCAACTAAAATGATCAAGGGACTGGAGCATCTCCCCTATGAGAGAAGGTTACAACAGCTGGGATTGTTTAGCTTGGAAAAAGGAGGGTAAGGAGAGAAATGATAGAGGTGTACAAAATTATGCATGGTGTGGAGAATGTGGATAGAGACATTTTTCTCCCTGTCTCAACATACTAGAACCCTGGGTCATCCTATGAAGGTGATTGGTGGGAGATTCAGGATAGATAAAAGGAAGTAGTTCTTCACACAGGAATTCGCTACCACAGGATGTAGTGATGGCCACCAATTTGGTTGGCTTTAAACAAATTCCTGAAGGAAAAGGCTATCAATGGCTACTAGTCCTGATGGCTATTTGCTACCTCCAGTACCAGAGGCTGTGAGCCTATGTACACCAGTTGCTGGGGAACATGGGTGGGAGGGTGTTGTTGCACTCACGCCCTGCTTGTGGGTTCCCAGTTGACAGCTGGTTGGCCACTGTGTGAACAGAATGCTGGACTAGATGGACCCTTAGTCTGATCCAGCATGCCTCTTCTTATGTTCTTAAGTCGTCCCTTTCTCCCAAATGCTCTTAATAAGGCATTTATTAATAAAGCACCAATAATAAAGCACCAATTAATAAAGCACCAATCCGTTCTTGACGTGTTCACGTTCTTGACGTGTGGTGTACAAAAATGGTGCCTTATATGTCCTTGCTACTACCACTCCTGGACCACCCTTCCTTCTATAATCAAGATAAAAAGGCCCTATTTCAAAAACTGGGAAGTGCAAAATTTACATCGCATAGCTAACTTCTATGTAAATAACTGGCCACTGACCATAGATCAACTGAAAGAATTACCAGCTAATTTGCTACAACTACATCAGATTGCTTACATTTTAGCAAACAAATGCATAAAAGGCTAGGCAACCTGGAGGCTCACCCCTTTGAAGGTATTATTATTAGAGCACAGTATAGTTCTAAAAAGTTAGTGTCAGATATTTATAGGATTTTAACTGACTACACGACGATCCATCTTGAAGGCCTTAAAATAATTTGGGAGGAAGACACTGGTGAGGAAATCTCAGAGGAAAAATGGGCAACAGTGTGGAACCAGAAACTATTACAATCAGTCTATGCACATGTAAGGGAATCAGTGCTTAATATTCATAGGTGGCATATTGCACCATTAAAATGTTCAAGAATAGCGGGCATATATGCACTGGAATGTTGGAGAGGGTTTGGCTGTAAAGGTACCTACTATCACATGTGGTGGCTGTACCCCTTAGTGGAGACCTTTTGGGAAAACATCTTTAAAGAAATTTCAGCAATTACTGAACAACAGATTCCCAAAGATCCCAGTCTATTGGACATTTTTGTTGGAAGAGCATAAAGCAATACAGCATAAAGTTCTAATGTTTTTCCTACTGGTGGAAGCAAGATTCGTTTTTGCACGACACTGGAAAATTAGTACTCTAATTTCAACTGAAGTTCACTACCAAAGGCTTGGCACATAGCCCTTACTGAGACATTAATATACCAACTTAGGCTTCCAAAAGAACAAACAAGCCCAGAAACATTTTATATAATTTAGCACCCTTTTTCCTCTTTCAGAAAACAGCTGTATACCAGTTGCCATTTATGCACAAATTTCGAAAATGTAATCATAGAATCATAGAATAGTAGGGTTGGAAGGGGCCTACAAGGCCATCGAGTCCAACCCCCTGCTCAATGCAGGAATCCAAGTCAGAGCATCCCTGACAAATGGCTGTCCAGCCTCATCTTGAAGGCCTCCAGTGTGGGAGAGCCCACCACCTCCCCAGGTAATTGGTTCCATTGTCGTATTGCTCTTACAGTCAGGAAGTTTTTCCTGATGTTCAGCCGGAATCTGGCTTCCTGTAACTTGAGCCCATTATTCCGTGTCCTGCACTCTGGGATGATCAAGAAGAGATCCTGGCCTTCTTCTCTGTGACAACCTTTCAAGTACTTGAAGAGTGCTATCATATCTCCCCTCAGTCTTCTCTTCTCAAGGCTAAACATGCCCAGTTCTTTCAGTCTCTCTTCATAGGGCTTTGTTTCCAGTCCCCTGATCATCTTTGTTGCCCTCCTCTGAACCCTCTCCAGCTTGTCTGCATCCTTCTTAAAGTGTGGTGCCCAGAACTGGGCACAATACTCCAGATGAAGCCTAACCAGTGCTGAGTAGAGGGGAACTAGTACTTCCCGGGATTTGGAAGCTATGCTTCTATTAATGCAGCCCAAAAGAGCATTTGCCTTTTTTGCAGCCACATCACATTGTTGGCTCATATTCAGCTTGTGATCGACAACAATGCCAAGATCCTTCTCGCTTGTAGTGTGGTTGAGCCACGTATCCCCCATCTTGTAACTGTGCCTTTGGTTTCTTTTTCCTAGGTGCAGAACTTGGCATTTGTCCCTATTAAATGTCATTCTGTTGTTTTCTGCCCAGCGCTCCAGTCTATCCAGATCACTTTGAATTTTGTTTCTGTCTTCCAAAGTATTAGCTATCCCGCCCAATTTTGTGTCATCTGCAAATTTGATCAGCATTCCCTGCACCTCCTCCTCCAAGTCATTCATACAAATGTTGAAGAGCACTGGGCCCAGGACTGAGCCCTGCGGTACCCCACTCGTTACCTCTCCCCAGTTTGAGAAGGTCCCATTGATAAGCACTCCTTGAGTCCGATTCTGTAGCCAACTGTGGATCCATCGGATCGTTGTTTCATCTAGCCCACTTTGAGCTAGTTTGCTCATCAGGAGATCATGGGGCACTTTGTTGAAAGCTTTGCTGAAGTCGAGGTATATGATGTCTACAGCATTCCCACGGTCTACAAGGGAGGTGACTTGATCAAAAAATGAGATCAGATTTGTCTGGCAGGACTTGTTTTTGACAAATCCATGTTGGCTTCGAGTAATCACGGCATTGTTGTCAAGGTGCTTCCAGATGGATTGCTTTATCATCTGCTCCAGAATTTTCCCAGGGATTGATGTCAGACTGACTGGTCTGTAGTTCCCAGGTTCCTCCTTTTTACCCTTTTCAAAGATAGGGACAACGTTAGCCCTCCTCCAGTCATCTGGCACTTCCCCCGTCCTCCATGATTTCTCAAAGAGAATAGATAGCGGTTCTGAGAGTTCTTCTGCCAGTTCCTTTATGACTCTATGATGCAGTTCATCTGCCCCTGCAGATTTGAACTCATTCAAAGTAATTAGACCATATGCCTATCGATCTCAAGCTGCAATCCTGCCCCTTCAGCCTGTACTTTGCCTTTGCCAGGGGGATCATAAACCCTCTTTTGGGAGAAGACTGAGCCAAAGTAGGAATAGAGCACCTCTGCGTTTTCTTTGTCATCTGATGGATTGTTTTGCCATCCTTATTTAATAGCTGAACCACCATTTCTTTCCTCTGCCTTTTACTATGCACGTAGCTGAAGAAAGCCTTTTTGTTGTTTTTAGCATCCCTTGCTAACCTCAGCTTATTCTCAGTAGGGGTGTCAGAGAATTTCTCGCCGAAACTTCGGGGGGCCGAGTGCCAACGTATTCGGCCCCCCGAAGTAGTTTCGGGGTATGCAAAATCGAGACAAAACCCTCAACTGCACATTTCCCCCCACAGCCATTGTTGGTATAGATGCCTTTATTGTCCAAAACTGATGACAATAAACTGAAATTACACATAGTGCTAAAGCGCTATAGCACTTTAGTTCTAAAGTGAAATTGCACAAAAGCCCCCCCATACCCATTGCTGGCGAAGCCTTTATGGTCTCAAAATTGCTAAAGCACTATAGTGCTTTAGTGATACAGTGGAGTTGTGCATTTCACTCCCTCCCCATTGGTGGCAGAGCTGCTTCTCTTCTCTTCGCTATAGCGCTTCAGCGCTAAACCACAATTCCCCTCCCCTCCTAGTCATTTTGCTTCTTCATGGAAAAGTGACCAGAGAAGGACAACAGCGGTGGGAGCTATAACTCCCTGACAATTTACTGCAATGGGGCAAAATTGCACAGGTGGGGTGCCCTTGTGGGGAGCCTTCATATGCTGTAGTGGATAATTGTGTTATTTTGCTTCTTCATGGAAAAGTGCGCATAACAGGAAAAAGGGGGTGGGAACTTGTGAAGGTTTGAGGCCTACAGAGGCAAAGGAAAAAAGGGCCAGGCCCCGAGTTTTTGTTGGGAGGGGATATCCCTAAGAGGAGTAGTTTCCCCAGTTAAGTTTCATTTCTTCAGGTTGAACAGTACTTTCACAGTTTTGAGGGAGGAGGGTATATAAAAAGAGTGAGAGAGCCAGTAAGGGCAGAGTCGGGGAGACCGGAGCCTGAAAAGAGAGCAGGAAGAAGCAGTCTGGAGAAGTCTTAAGGACAGCAAGAGTAAAAGAATGTGCATTTTGCAACTTTTATTTTCTCTTAAGGCCTTTTGTATCACTCGGCACTATTGTGTAAATACCTTTAGTTGTGATTTGCTTGCTTTAGGGCACAATCCGATGGCCGCTAGTCAGCGGCTCGACGGCCATAGGATACGTCGGTTTCCATGAATCGACCTCAGAGCCCACACTCCGAGGTCAGTTCCCTGTGAACCAACCTTCCCTCCCTCCTGCGCTGCCTCATAGGCAGTGCCGAATGGCCCCGCGCTCGGAAGAGGAGTGCCGAGCGGTGAAAACGGGGCATTCCAGGCCGGGGAAGGCAGAAATGCTGGTACGACACATCCAATGTGTTGTCCAGCAGCTGCTTCCCCCGCTCTGCCTTCCCACAGCTAGACAGCCAAAATTGGCTGTCTAGCCAGAAATGCAGGGTGGCTGAAGGGCAGAGAGGATGATCCCCTCTGCACTTCTCCTACCCTGCATTGGATAGGCGGTCACCTCCGAGTTTGGAGGTGGCCGCCTATCCCGGTAGGATTGCTCCCTCCATTTATCAGTGCTGTGGTTAAACCCCATGTCTAGAGTGTCAATCACCCCACGTCTATAGTCCAAACCCCATATTATTGGAAAGGGGAAGGTAAAAGAAGGAAAGTGGGACTCTTAAGGAGGCAAGAGATCCTTAAAGAGTTGTTCAGGGGCTCCAGGTCATAAGGTGAACCCTGACAGAGCTATAACTCCCTGACAGTTTGCTGGAAAGGGGTGAAATTGCACAGGTAGGGTGTCTTCGTAGGCAGCCTCCAGATACTGTAGTGGATTATCGCAGAACTGTACTTCTTCAGGGAAAAGAGAGCAGTTCTTTCCCTATTCAACTATTTCCCCCTATTTCCCAAGTTGCGCAGTTTCAAGCAGTGATCAGGGAAGCCTGTCACTGTGAAACTTCATGGTAGCGGACTAGCACAATAGCATGAGGCTGTCACTGTACTTGGGGAAAGCTGTCACTTTGTAACTGTAGCCGGGTATCAGAGAAGGCTGTGCTTGTTTGGCTGCGGTTGTCCCTCCGCTGCTTGTCACATCTTGCAAAAAGAGCTGTGCAGGTTGGAGCAGAGTGGCCACAACGGTTTTGACTGGTCTAGTTGCAAGGCGACTCTGTAAGTGATCAGAATAAGCCACACTGAGTGCCAAATGACAATATAACCCATGGTGGTTAAATAACTCTTACTGCAGACCATGGGTTATCACAGTAGCTTATTTTGGCCAAATAAGTCATTGTGGATTAAGAAATTCCCCGACAGATGACACGATAGCTAACGATGGGTTAAATAATAAATGGTGGCTTATTTAACCCAATGTATGTTATCGTGTTGTCTGAACCCAAAGTTTTCCCTCCGTCTTCAAGTTGACTTCTCATGTGTCCAGTTTCATGGTGGCAATCACAGCACATTGGTTTAGACTCCCTCTCCAGAAGCAAACTCGGATTCCCATGGTGGTCACTGTGGCTTGCTCAGAAGCTGATTGGGCAATGTTGTTGTTGTTGTTATTTACATTTCTATACTGCCCCATAGCTGAAGCTCTCTGGGCAGTTTATGGAAATTAAAACATTAAAATACAATATAAAAAGTTGGAAAGCCATTTACATAAAAGCACCCAGACAATCTACACAAACAACATATAACTAAAAACAACTTTGAACAGTCAACCACAACTGAAGACACATCCAGGACTGATTAAAACTTATCATGCTGCCAAATGCCTGGGAAAAGAGGCATAGGTAGTGTCAGCTCCCCGCACCCCCCCCCCCATTTTGGACCTATTTGTACAGGTTAGGCTTTAACTTAAATCAAGTATACATTTGTATACATTTAACTGAATGGAAGCCCACCCAACCATTGGGTGGGGGAAGCAAATCCCTTAAAGTGCTGTTTTGTAGAGGTGTCAGCAGGCACCACTGTCAGGGTGGACACTGAGCCCATAGAATCCCAGAGTAGTTCTGATTCTGAGGAAGAGCAGTCGCAACTGTTCCAACTTAGGGCATAGGTACTGTGCTGCTCAGATCTAGTTGCAATCGGTATAGTTGTTAAGTTGTAAATGAAGAATAAAGCTTTGAAAGGAATTCCTTTGTCTGTGTCTGGACTTGGCTACTGGTTTAGACTGAGAGAGACCTCCAAGGAGCCCTCAACAGCTTGGTCCCCATTTGAAAGGGAATTACTGGCAGACCCCTGAACTTAAGGACTAGGGACAGTCCCTCCCCTTTTCCCTTGGAGCCTCTGGGCGCAGCCGTTGTTTGCGCGCCAACCTGGCACTTCGCCTCCTTTCCGCGCCCTCCATCTGGCGCCGCTCTCTGCGTCTGCGTCGCGCATCCACTAAGTCTGCTATCTGTGCTTGGTCACTCCCTGGACTGCTAACTAAACTAGGAATGCTGGTGGGAGGAATCTCCGTCAGCTGTTGGTCCTGGGAAAGAGAAGCGCACTCCTCTCCCAGGAGCGACTGCTCTTCCTCAGAATCAGAACTACTCTGGGATTCTATGGGCTCAGTGTCAACCCTGACAACCACATCCAAGATGCTTTGACTTGGATTCCTGCACTGAGCAGAGGGTTGGACTCGATGGTCTTATAGGCCCCTTCCAACCCTACTATTCTATGATTCACTCAGAAAATTAATCAGGTTTGGGATGCTATCCTCTGCCTTCATTGCTCACCAGAAGAAAGCTCTGACTTTAACGTTTGCTCACAGCGTTCAAGATGTCTTTCTTTGCCTGCATGCTTAGACTCAATGAGGTTTGGGATTCTTCCTCTGTCTTCGGCTCTCTCCAACACCCTACTCCACCCCTACCAACCATGGAATTCAAGTAGTCTTTACTTCCAGGCTCATCCAAATTTGGGATTCTTCCTTTGTGTCATGTAAACAACCTCAAACATTAAAGTTTTTCCACAGTTTTCAAGTTGTCTTTGCTCACACCCAGGATCAGCCAACCAGATTTGGAATTTATCCCTCATTTTCAAGTTCCTACTTCCCAGTTCCTACTTCCTTCCTTTGATTCTAAAATCCCTTAGTTTCCTCCCACCCCAAAATCATCTTTGAAG
The DNA here is from genome assembly GCF_057233095.1 of Heloderma suspectum. Classification (NCBI taxonomy): domain Eukaryota; kingdom Metazoa; phylum Chordata; class Lepidosauria; order Squamata; family Helodermatidae; genus Heloderma; species Heloderma suspectum. The sequence goes on along the minus strand of NC_139462.1, from coordinate 123,628,782 downwards.
GTGCATTCAAAAGAGAAAACAGCTCTTTTCCAGGAAGCTTTTCCTTGATTAACCAGCCTTGGTTTTATTGGTGCACTGTTTTTTAAAGAATAATTCTTATATCATGCTTCATTCTTTTTATCTCTTGTTCATTTTATCTCTTGTTGTTCACTGCTCCGGAATCTGTTTAGATATGGAACAGTATACAAATGTTGTAAATTAATAAAATAAATAAATACACCTACCCTTCTGTAATTTGGTGCGCTACCAAAGGGCGCCATTACAGTGTCAGCTCTTTTCATACAAACAGTCCACCAAACAATGTGGGGTGGGGGGATGGATTAACTATCATTTTTTAACCACCCCCAAACTGTAAATCCCTTGTACCCATCTGTCCAAAATTGGGCAGGTTCTTTCCCAGGCATGGGTAACTCTGGAAGGTCCAGGGGCCAAACTCTGAGGGGCAATCTCAATTTTTTTTAAAATGTTTCTGAGGGGGAAAATGACATCCATTTAGTGCTATGCAGCACTAAAAAGGGCCGAACTTGCTTACTTCCAAGCTACATTTGACCCTTTGGGTGCTACGCAACAGCTACAGAGTGCTAAAAGTTTACAGAACTTTTACAGACAGACACGCAGTTCTATCTCCCTGTGACACCTGAATCAGGAGAGGCTGTGCAAGTCTTGGATCAGTGTGTAAACTCAGTAATGGCCTGGATGAGGGCCAATCAACTGAAGCTGAAACCTGGCAAGACGGAAGCCCTGCGGGTGAGGGGTTCCTGAGTCTGGGAGACAGGCGCATTGCGTGTTCTGGATGGGGTTGAATCAGGTCCATAGTCTGGGGGTACTCCTAGATCCATCATTGTCACTGGAGGCCCAAGTGGCCACTGCAGCTCGGAGTGCCTTTTACCAGCTTCGGCTGGTTTGCCAGCTATGGCCTCTCCTGGCTTGGCCACAGTGCTACAGGCATTGGTAACCTTAAGACTGGATTACTGCAACGCGCTCTATGTGGGGCTACCGTTGAGGCTGGTCTGGAAGCTGGAGCTAGTGCAGAAGGCAACAGCTTGGCTGTTGTCGGGAGCTGCCCCTTTTCAGCATGCAACTCCTTTGCTGAGGGAACTGCACTGGCTGCCTATTTACTACCGGGCCAGGTTTAAGGTTCTAGTACTAGTGTACAAATCCCTAAATAACTTGGGACCAGGACACCTGAGAGAGCACCTTCTTCTTTACCAACCTGCCCAGTCACCAAGGTCAGAGGGCTTGCTCTTGGTGGTTCCACATGGACCTATGGCCTGGTTGGAGTCCATGAGGAAGAGAGCCTTCAATGTAGTGGCCCCCTTCCTGTGGAATTCCCTGCCTTTGGAGGTCAGGCAGGTGCCAACATTGTGTTGCTTTCGGCGCCTCCTGAAGACATTATTTCGAGAGGCTTTCCCTGAGTGACCAGCTGCAGTTTCTTATGTTCAGAATCTGTTCTTTTAAAATGTTTCAATTATGGGATTTTATTATTTTTGCTTGCTGTTCACTGCTCTGAGATCTTTGATGTGGAGTGGTATATAAATATTGTAAAATGAATGAATGAATGAATGAATGAGTGGGGTCAAAGGCACATGACTCCCTTGTTACAACAGCTTCATTGGCTACTGGTCAGTTTCAGGGCAGAATTCAAAGTGCTGGTTATGACCTATAAAGCTCTATACAGCTTGGGACCAGGCTACCTGAAAGAACACCTTCTCCCATATAAGTCTGCCTGGGTCTTAAGATCTTTGGGAGAGACCCTTCTTTCAATACCAGTGGTGTGTTTGGTGGCAATGCGAGAGAGGGCCTTCTAGGTGGCCACTCCCAGGCTGTGGAACTTCTTGCCAAGGGAGGCTAGGTTCGCTCCCTCTCTGCTCTCCTTCTGCCAGCAGGCGAAGATCTCTGTATTCAAGCAGGCCTTTGGCATGGAAGTGGGTCCCTTGGGTTGGATGATGTTCTTATTTATTTTATTTTAGAAGTTTCTTGGCCGCCTTTCAGAGCAGAAGCCCTCCCAAGGCAGCTCACAGCAGTAAAATACATATAATTCTGTTATGATAGTTTTAATTGTGTTTTAATACATTGTTTTATTATTGTTCTAATGAAGTTTTTATTTATGATTGTAAGCTGCCTTGAGTGCCATTTGTCTTGTTTGACAGGTAGAAAGCTAAATAATAAATTTAGCTTTGAAAAACCCCCAGGTTGCTCTAAATTTGGGAGGGTGGCAGGAGCTGCACCGGGGACAGGAGGACCTCCTGTTGCCCACCCCTGTTCTATTCCCACTGAAGGGGCAAGTATGGCTGCAAAGGTAACCTACTTCTGTCAAAAAACAAAACAGTCATAGGCGCTTTCCTTTTAATTTTTACAAAACCTATACTTAAGGGAGGTGTCAGCATTCATCACATTGCAGGTTTAACCGGGTTTTTATGAAAGTTGGCAGGCTTTCAAACGACCAAGGTTGTGCACAAAATAAAATAAAATAGTAATAAGGACAAAACATAATAAAACAATAAAGGCAAAATTAAGGACCATGCAAACAATTTAAAAAGCCAAGTTTGAAAGATAAGTCTTAACTCTCTGAATGCAGAGAGAGTAGGGGCCAGCTGCAACTCCAAAGGGAGTGCATTGCAGAGTTGGAGAGTGATAGAGGAGAAAGTCCTTTCCAGGATGCCTGACAAGAGGGCCTCTGCAAGCAGCAGTGTCTCCAAAATGGCCTCTCCTGCTGATCTTAATAACTAATTAAGTTCATGCCAAGACAAGCAGTCGTTCAGATAGCCACAACCTAGACTGTTTAGAGATTTCAAGGTTAAAACCACCACCTTAAATTGAGCCTGGAAAACAACTGGTAACCAGTGCAGATCTTTCAGCACTGGGGTGATGTGATCAGAATACCAGGCACCAGTTAGCAGCTTAGCTGCTGCATCTTGCAACAATTGTGGAGCACATTCCAATAGTCTAACTGTGAAGTAACCCAGATCACACTGACTCAGGGACAGTTGCAACTCATGCACTAAATGGACTTGTGTAAACATGGTCCTCACCACCACCTCTGCCACTCCCAAGCTACAAACCTGATCTTTCAGGGAGGAGTGTGACCTCATCCAGAACAGGTTGAATCCCAATCCCTGAGTCTGGCTTTCTATTGACCAACAGTACCCCTGTCTTGTCTGGATTTAATCTCAGCTTGTTTACCCTGATTCAGCCCATTATTGAACTCAGGCAATGTTCAAGAATGTCAACTGCTTCCTGCATCTCATTTCAAAGCTCCAGATGACCTCTGCCAGTGGCTTCATGTAGATGTTGAATAACATAAGGAACATGACAGAACAGGACACCACAGATGGTGCCAAACAGTAGTCACCCAATTCTACTTTCTGGACACAACCTGCAATACGGTGCCTCAAGGTTCAGCCCCACCAAGTAATCCAAAAGAATACCGTGATCAATGATATCAAAACCCACTGAGTGGTTCAAGAGAGCAAATAGGGTTGCATGCATCCCCATCCCCAATCCAGTTCCCAGAAGAGGTCACCACAAGGTGACCAACGCAGTTTCAGTCTCACATCCCGGCATATCTGAATGTGCTTGTTTTCTTCTTCTGTTTCCCATACTACTTTTGGGTTGTGTCTTTTGGAGTGTAGGCCTGAGGGCAGATCATTTTAAATATTTGTATAAAGCCTAGAAAAATGCTATAATTATCACCACCACAACCAACACCACAACCATTATTTGAAGCTGCTTGAAAATAATGGGTTGAACCCTAAGATCTGCAAGTGGAAAGCAGCTCATGGAAGGGGACATTCCAATGTCCTCCTTCCCCTCTTCAGCCCCTGTGCCCCACAAAAAGCAGATCAGGACCCTCCTGAATGGTGGGATGAGACATGGGGGAAATCATCCTAAATAAGTGGAGGCAACTTTCACCCCATTTGGGGCAATTTTCCGTTCCCACAGCAGCCCTTCACAGCCCCATCCCATAAAGTTCAGGAGGGTCATTGCCCCACCCTTTGGAGAGGCTTTTTGGGGAGGACAGTGTCAGGATAGGGCGCAGGCTCCCTCTTGAGTCTGAAGATTCTGATTCAGAAGAGGGACTAGGAGAAGAGCAGCTAGGACAGAAGGCGGGGGAGGAAATTCCCCAAGACACTCCAGAAGCCAGCAGAGAACCTTCCCAGGGGCATATCAGTCAGGAGGGTCAGGTACAGATACCACCTTCCCCTCCTGCTGTGGGAAATCAGCTTCTTTCAGAGGGGGAGGAAGGTCACGAATTGGCAAATGCAAGAGTCCACCATCCATCTGAACAGGCGGACCTTATGAGAGGAGGAAGGCGCTCTGCCAGGCTGGCTGCCCACTGGAGGCATGGGGGGGAGGACCCACCCTGAAGGAGGGGCTCAGAAAGCCATTGGAGTACTGTGTAGTAGCCTATAGTTAGTTTAGGGGAAACCGTCTTCCCTACTGGATTTTTCTCTATCAGAGGACTCAACTTAGCTAATTAGACCCTGACGGCAGCCTCCAGCCTTTATTGACTTTAATAGTTTGAAGAGCTGCTGTTAGCTCAGTAAAAGAGGGTGGATTGCAAGTCCAGTCTCTGACTGTATTAATACTTTATTTTCTTGGGCTCCAAGATCACCGCAGACGATGACTGTAACCATGAAATTAAAGGACGCTTGCTCCTTGGGAGGAAAGCTATGGCAAACCTAGACAGCATAGTAAGAAGCAGAGACATCACCTTGCCGACAAAGGTCCGCATAATCAAAGCTATGGTTTTCCCAGTAGTAACATATGGCTGTGAGAGCTGGACTATAAGGAAGGCTGAGCACCGAAGAATTGTTGCTTTCGAACTGTAGTGCTGGAGAAGACTCTTACGAGTCCCCTGGACTGCAAGGAGGTCAAATCAGTCAATCCGAAAGGAAATCAACCCTGAGTGCTCATTGGAAGGACAGATACTGAAGCTGAAGCTCAAATATTTTGGCCACCTAATGCGAAGAGAAAAGTCACTGGAAAAGACCCTAATGCTGGGTAGGATTGAAGGCAAAAGGGGAAGGGGTCGGCAGTGGATGAGATGGCTAGATAGCATCACCGATGCAATGAATATGAACTTGAGCACACTCCAGGAGAGAGCGGAGGACAGGAAGGCCTGGCATGCTATGGTCCATGGGGTCACGAAGAGTCAGACATGACTTAACGACTGAACAACAACACTACTGCTCAGCAGGAGGGCCTAGAAACAGGACAGACTGGAGGCTGAAGGGGAAAGCAGGGGATGGCAAGTTTCCTTCTGCTCATGGTTCTCAGGATCCAACCAAATAATGCCTCAATTAGGAATTAAAGGCTCAAGACATAAATGAATACTTTCAAATAATAAACATCAGAAATAAAACCACAAAACATGCACCTTCGGGGTCCTATTCAGCACATATCGTAGACTGAATAATGAAACCTTCTATGTGTAATTTAAGGCCACTTCTCAGAAGGTATTTTGCCTATACAGTCATTGTGGCATAGTAAACAGATCATTTATTTATCACAGCATACTCTTCCTTTGATAAGCTTGGAGTGGCTTCCCTGGGGTGAAGCTCCCAGGAGTCTCCCACCCGGGGGTCAGGTTTGGACCCGTTTACCTTCAATGGTGCTACAGAATCAGATGTGCCCAGACCATTCACTGGGGTCACTTTTGACTTGATTCACCGAAATGTAGATTCAAATCTCTGCTCATTCTTGGCACTCATCTGGTAGCCTTAGCAAACCACTTTCTGTCAGCCTAACTTACCAAGTTTCAAGCACGGCTTTTCCCACAAAAACGAAAGAATACAAGGGAAATAGAGTCTCAAGTCTTTCTCACACACTGATTCTGCATATTCGAAAGGAAAATGTTACATTGGGTGTGCCTATCATAATTAACACAGTACATGGACATTTTACACTTGCAGATTTGTACCAAGTACAAGATTATATGAGAAAATATAAAGTTATTTTTATCCCACCTTTCAGAGCCAACCCATGTGACTTACAAAATAAGACATTCGGATTAAACAATTATAATACAAAAAATCGAAACAATCCATAAAACAAAATCAGAATAACATATTGTGAACCAACAATAAAATCAGTAAAAGGCTTGATGGAATAAAAATGTTTTCAGGATATGTTTGAAAACCACACAACTGCGACCAATGTGTGGTGCATGTATAAAACTGACGCTACATTCCTATATAAATATATATGGGAGTAAATCCCATGGAACATAATGGGACTTACTTCTAACTAGACATGCATAGATTGTGCTTTGGGGGCTGTAACTCAGAGCTAAACTACACCAATGGAGCTTCCCTCTTTAATCCCTTCATGGGGGCGAGGACAGAAATTTAGAGTGGGGAAGCAGCTGGATGAGAAGGTTTAACCTCCTACCCATATGAGGTGGTGCCAATCCAGACCACAGCCCCACATGCTTACACTGCAGTTAAAAAAAGTTAGGCTCACCTACACACAGTGTATTTAACAGAAGTGAGCCCTCAGTGAGAAAATGAGAATAAGAGGCCCTAAACGCTGGTCTACTAACCTAGCTGCTGTTGGATTTCATGTAGCTAACATTTGGAGTATATAAACACTATAGCACAGCTACTGTTGCTAAACAAAGATTAAATTGCAATTGCCTTTACTTACTACACACTTATCCCAGACAACGGTCATTCTCTCTTCAATGCCGTTCACTCCTTCTGGAATCAGAGTGAAGTTGTCTTTTCCAACAGCTTTCTGTGCTGTGCTGTAGGTACAATGGGCGCTTCCAGTCACCTGCAGGTCACCACTGAAGGAATTTACATATGAAATATTTAAAATGGTGGATGGAGGATGGTGGACTGCTTACAGTTTTCATTCCTTGATACTGCACATGTAATGCATATTCTACTCATAGCTACTGGTTTTTAGTTCTGTTAACAGTAAGTCTCTGTTTCCACATTCACATCAATGATAGCTGCTCTTCAAGTTATAGTTTCTTAGAAATCTTTCTTAGTGACTTTATTTCAGGTCTGTGTGAAAGCATAAATAAGCCAAACCAAAATGCAGCTAGGTAATAAGAGGTTTTACATATTGTTATTTTAAAACTTGATTTTATAACCCCATCCCCCTAAAGGCCAACTGAAGTATTATGTGAGAAGCATGTGAGCCTGAAAATATTTTTTTACTGAAAAGTAGCCATGAGCGGACTACCAGTTTGAGTGGAGGAACAGAGGGGACAGGTCTGTTTAATCCTTTCCCTTGATGTCATTCAAAATCACCCTCTCCAAACTGCTTTTCTCATCAAAAAGGGGAAGTTACAGGAATTCCGTGTATTTAATAGGTGGGGAAGCAGCCTGGAGGAGATTCTGAGTAGAAAAAGAGTAGGTAGGGCCTCTCCCCTCCCGTTCTTCCACCCTTGATCACAGCTTTTAATGCTGCTTTGCTTTTCTGTTTTAAAGACAGGATATTGTTCATATGTCTCCAGCATAATGTTTGGTCTGACCCTAAGATGAACACAGAATTTACTTTTCCTTTGAGAACAAGAAAGATTAGGCTATCATCAAATCACATCAATTGTGATTTGTGACTCTTATTTATTATCATTTATTTATTTAATGCACTTTAGCTCACACCCAAGATGCTGAAAGATTCCCTTGGTTGGGACAGTGGTTTACAAGCATTTGCAATTTAATACCATGCCAAAAGTGAGGTCAAATGATCAGGTGTTGTAGGATCCAGACTCAGAGGTGGTGAAGTCACAAATGCTGCAGCCTTGGCCCAGTTTTTGCTCCAATAATGTGTCCCATCTGTCCCGAGACTGGCAGTGATTGGTTCCCCCAAAACAAGAGCACCTTGGGAAAAACACACACACACATACAACTGGTTATACCACCCTTCTTTCCCAAGCAAGGCAACTCAGCTGCCACCCACAGACAAGCCACATCGCTAAAATTAGTTAAGTAATGTTGAAGAGAAGATACCAGTTTAATTTGACTGATTTTACTGCTTTTAAGTATTACCTTACAGAAGGGTAGTCACATTAGTCTGTCATAGCAAAAACAACACCTTTGTGGCATCTTAGAGGCTAAGAGATTAAATAACAGTGGACTACAGTCCACATCTTCAGATGCAATGGGGGATCACACTTTGTGCATGCTTATGCTACAATACATTTGTTAGCCTTTAAGGTGTCATGAGTCTCTTCACCATTTTCACTCTAGGGAGACATGTTTACACAGGAGAAATGGTTTTCTCACCAAGGTGCTTGACTAACTCTGATCAGAAGGATTATCAAAGGAGTTCATATCAGGTGAAGTCTGGGCACGTTCATTGTCCCTGTGACAGAAACACTTGGGCAGGGTGGGGAACATGCTTGGGGTGGGGGTGGGGCAGATGACTACCCACCTGGCCCTCCACAGGCCAAATGATGTCAGGGCACACGGCCACGCCCCCTGATGTCATGTGTTCCCTAGTCAAATTACCAGCTGGAGTTCCTCCTGCCAGTGCTTTGCCTGAGGACCACACACAGTGGAGCTAACTCAGCTGAGGGTGGAGCACTCCTCCACCCTGCCCCTCATCCAGAGGGCCAGCTTCAGGGCAGTGCTGGCTTTCACCAGCCGGGGAAAGCCAGCCCAACCAAGACAGAAGGTGGAGCAGTGCTCCTCCTCCCTGCACTTCAGTTGGGGTGGCTTCACCTGCCCTGTGCCTTCCCCCATTGGGGGTGATGTGGGGTGGGTGAAGCTAGTGGGGAGAGAAATCCCTGTTGTTATCTCTGATTGATTGATTGATTGATTGATTATAACAGCAGGGATTTCCCTGCCCACCACTTGCCCTCTCATAAATATTTGTCACTTGATGACTGCAGCATCAAGTGGTCATCTGCATGTATGAATGAGCCATCATTAATCAAATGCAACAAACAGGATTTTTGTTTGGTCTCCCCCCAAATTGAATGCTTTTCATTTAGTGGAGTCAGTTCACTGCAACGAGACATCAAGTTAAGGGAAAACAAGTAAGGTATATGCTTGTGTGAACCAGGCTTTGGTGCTGCAACTTGGGGCATCTCTACATCAGCCTAAAATCCTGCATTTAAAACAGGGCTTTCTCATTATCTGCGATCTATTTAAAAACAGAACAAAGGGCATTTAGTGCAGGAGACACCCTGGAGGGTAATGGCAGGGTCACGGGTGTCATGTAAAGAGCCCGCAAATGTCTGTGAAGGAGCAATCTCAACTGCAGGATAAAAGCCTGACGTGAAGGAGCCCTTGGATTTCATAGTAGAAGAATCTGTTCTTTCTAGCACCTTGACAGGACATTTTATTATTGAGTGTACGTTTATTTATTTGATTTATTAGCTGCCCATCTGGCTGGCTACCTGGCCACTTCATCACATTGGGTGGATGAAGGAGGACAAAGTTCATTATGTCTGTGTTGTGATAAGAATAATCTATCTGCTGTGTGCCCATTTAAAACAGGAGTAGGGAGCATCAGGCCCACGGTCTCAATCTGGCCCTCCTGGGGTCCCAATACCGTCCCCTTCCACTATTCCCACCCCCTTTTCCCCAAGCATGGTTTTTTAGTGGTTTCCTAGCTTTTGTGCAGTTTTTTCCCCATTCTAAAAGGTTGAATTCCTCTCCAAAGGCTTAATGACTGGCAGGAAGAGCTTTAGGGTATAATCTTCTTCAGATGCCCATCAGCCTCCAAGCAGCCTGGCAGGGATCCTATGCAGGAGGAGCATAGAGGCAATCATCATTTCCACACTTCTTCTGCTCTTCATTTTTGCTAGACAGGCATTTTTGCCCATCTAGCTAGGGCTCTGCTGAGGAGGAAGGAAGGAGGCTGGAGACGGCTGGAGGTGGCTCATATCCCAACTTTCCCAGTCCCCTCCCGTCCCAGCCCACAACACCCCCCTTTCTGTCCTCTCCAAGGTCAGTTTTGTGAGTCTGGAGAGGAAGCTGTCTGTGCTGGCTGGGAGGGGGCGGGGGCAGGGAGCTTGGACTCCTGGGTCCAAGGTTACCGTGCTATCTCCGATCTTGGATCCAGGAATCCAAACTACCCTATGGCCTCCCAGACACTGTCTAGGGGCATAGGATTGCTCTCCCCAGTTTCAATATGCTGTTACTGTTTTTTTGCCCCACTAACTTCACCTTCAGTCCTGCCACCACAGCAATGCTGCCCCAAGAGCTTCTCTAAAATTGAATTTATTTGAGCCTCAGGCTGAATGAAGTTCCCCACCCCTGATTTTAGGAATGGCTACTGAAGAAAGTCAGCAAAACCTTATCCTGCCATTCTTTTGCCAGAACAGCCCAGAATCTAGTTTGGCAGTCAATCTTCTGTAGCCAGGAGTCTAACGAGACACACATTGAAAGGTGCATTCTGTACCTTTTTTTCTAGCCAGCGAAATGATATCCGCTGCACTCTTACTCATGACCTTGGTGATATACACTGGACAGTTGATCCGACTAGCTATGGTGATTGCTCGGAAAACAGCTTCTGCTTCAAGCTGAAAAGAGAAAACAAATTTGGCTGATGTAAACTTGCACACATGTGCCCCCCACACACACACACACACCACATGGGGCCAAAAAGGTTATGTACCCTTTGTACTTAAATCATCTTGTACTTAATTTTTTTAAAATGCACACCTCTCCACTTCCTTATATTTTACAATGATGGGTCTTCAAGTAACAACAAAAATGTTTAGTTTACATTAGTGCAAATAAGCAAAATAACTGAATATAAGTATATTTAATGAGAATCTGCCTTGTCCACTGTATTTTTCCATTAAATACCTCCCAAACAATATCCAGTCGGTCCTGTATTCCAGAGACTAAAATTAACTCCCTTCCAAATCTTTCTATGACATTATTCAATAGGGTTGTAAACTTCGCCTTGTATCTTACGCAATGGTAAACAAACAAAAACAGATCATAGCTGCTAGACCACTTGAACTGAATGCAGCCCTTACCTCCTCAGGTCTGCTCAAGGCATGCCCCTCTGGTCCAGTGATTCCCATCTCCAGTATACGTTTTTGTTCCTAAAAAGATAACGGAGACATGACAATTCCCTATAGGTTAAGAGTAATCAGCTGATATATCCAGTCACTTTTATATACTTAATTCAATTGTGTTTGCCAAATACAGAGGTCTGTTCTGGTCTTTCACCACCACAGCCACCACTAAATGCACATAATGGTAATTAGTACAGGTTGCCATGTGTTAGTTGCCTAGCAGAATTATGAAAGCGTTGGCCAACTTTTCTTAAAGACACATGTTTCCAGACCTCACCTTCCAGCTACTTCACCAGTGCAAATCTCCTTGGTTGGACAGGTCCAAGTCAAAAGGGCAGGTGGCACAAAGCCAATTGTTTGCCATGGAGATCTTTCAGAGACAATTATACCCTGGTGATGAAAGCAGCAATAAAAGCAGTCACCGCTTCTACAACATCCATGAAATGACGTTTAGAAGACTTGCTCCAAATGCAAATGGAAAACCTGGCTTGTCTGTTCATAGGGAATCATGTCCAATCACTCTGTTGAGTTTTCCACCTGTTGTAACTATCATTGACCATACTCACCTGTATATGCACTTTAAAGAGATTCAGTTTTGCAATCCACTATTCTTGCACCCGATAACAGTTTACCTTTTTATATTAAATTACTGCATTCAACTTTTCCCACTTCTTCCCCATGCCCTGGAATCACAGGCTGGTAGGAGTGTAGGCAATGTTAAGGAAACGGTCAGATCAGGCATAGTGAAGAGGCATAGCTAAAATGGCTGTCTGTTCCAAAGTTTGCTTTTGACCTATTACTGACAGGCAGCTTGTCCTGGGAAAAGAGAACATTATGAGAAAATTTCTTTCTCAATAAGGTTCATGCCCCAGATAGGTCAAAGCCACAGAGAACAGGTTGGGAAATTGCTATAGAACTGTACAGATTCATCAAATATGAAGAGGAGGGATTAAAAGAGTACAGTATCCAATCAAAGTACAGTAAGCACATCACATACCATGTTCAACTGTAAAACTATAAAAGTAAAAGATACTGGGTGGGATTGTTCCTGGCAAGGCATAACCTCTGCTAGTTGAAAGCTGTGTTGGTAATGTACGTTCTGTATTTTGTCTTGATCTCCTTTCCTGTTTTTCCATAGGGTATGTGGTGTGTGTGTATATGTAAGTGTTGTTGCAGAACCCAGAGTCAGAGAGACCACGGAGTGAAGGAAAAAGAGATTCTTTATTTAACGCGCGGGCTTAAGGCTGGAATCATTTCCAAAGAGCCAGAAGCCCCGATTTACATTAGCACATTGGTTTTATAGACATTGTGACACATATGAAACGGCTCCTCCTCCCCCTCCCGCATGGGGTTGCAATCCTCAACATTTCTTCTCTTAGCACTATTGTTTATAATACAAGAACTGGGTTATAGGGTAGCCATGATAAGGAGAGAACAGAAGAGAACAGCAGAGAACAAGATATACGATTGTATGACCTTTGACAAGATAAGGAATTCCTGTGTCTCGTCAGCTTACAACAATATATTCAAGGGAGAAAGAGCTCAGCAAGAACATGAAGCATGAGACTGCATGAGGCTACTTAGTCTGACCCCCGATATGGCTGCTACATTCCCCCCTTAAATGCATAATTTCATTACAATTATAGCATTTCTGATAACTATACAAAGCTTTTTGTGACATACATATTACTTAGCCTTTTGTTGGGCTATTAGAGCATAGAGGGCAGCAGTTTTACTAGCTGAGACATAAAACAGATTGGTTAAACAGCGCATAAGACAAGGAACGCAGAGACATAACAGTATCTCTATGAACAACACTGGTAGAATTAGGATGAACAATGCTTTCAAGCCAGCTAAGATCTGGAAGCCAAGGGGTTAACTAATTTAGCTAATTGTTTTGTCTTATTGTTTTGTAAGCTACTATATTGTGCAGCTTGTTGATTTGTTTATCTACAGCATTGCCATTATCAGTTAAGTTAAAACAACAGAGCTTTTGGTGTGTCTCACAACTTAAATGATGAAGAAGGAAGAGGTAATCTATACCAGCTCTGTTTTCTAGAACTGCACCTTTTAGATCACGCAGCTTTTTATTTAACAATGACAATGCTCGTGAGGAGGCATTTATGCTTTTGGCTAAGCTGCAAGCTAACCGGTTGATTTCCAGACTATTAGCCAAGGCTAAACCTGGAACCCCAACTAGTGACATTGCTAAGGCCAATTTTTCTGAGTCAGAATATAACTGCACATGACTATTACAATTTTTAGTTAGTTGGAGTGCTCGAGGCTGCCATTGACGGATTTTCTCGGGCTACAGGGGAAGAATTGGCACCAGTTCAATTGGCGGCTGAGGCAACATGGGTGGTTATTAGACAAGTTGGCAGGAATGAATGACCAAGTGCGGGAACTACATGTCTAAAACCATCCATGAGGCAAAAGTATGTGGGCATCATTAAAAGATATGTTTTGAATTTTATTACAGTGGAAGGGGGCCAGGGATAGCTTTATATTTTCTGGAAAATTTTTTGACAATTAAGCATTCGTGCACATGTAGCAACAATGGGGGTGCGTAGAGTGAACTCTGTAGGGGGTAGGATCTTTGCAACTACGCCCCAATTAGCATTTTGGGAATAAGTTAAACTTACACCATAAACTCTTAACATGGTATCTTTTTGAATTTTCCCAGGATGTCTACAGACAGGTATTAGGCAAGACCTAATAAGCCTGTTTGCAGGTATACCTCTTGGCAAACAAAAATGTTTTACTCTCGTGATGTTAGCCAGGTGAAGCCAGTAATTATCAGCAAATCACTGGGACAAACTTCTCCTTCTAGGCGCAGACCCCCCTTTTTGCACTTTATTAAGGAGACACAATGCAACACTACTAACACTACAACACGCATGTTTGATCTTCTTTGGGATCTGACCGTATGCTGGGCAGCTATTCACCTGGCAAGCTGCAGTAGGGTCTAGTCCCCTTCTTCAATTCTCTAGTTGCAGGTCTGACCGTATGCAGGGGGACAGTTTCCCGGTGTGTCCACAGTAAGGTCTAGCCTGAGTCTTCTTACTGCTTTTTCAGAATGATTTTTAAAGGATTTTCAGGATTTCTGTTTATAGTCTACTCTCTCCCTCTCGCTCTTTTGACTTGTGTCCAATGTATCCAGGGTTTAACTCCAGCTGCTTTCATAGCTGTGGGGGTGGAAAGTATGACAGTTCTCAGTCCTCTCTATCTGGGAGTCAAAGTGTTATTTTTCCCTCTTTAACTCATACTTTATCTCTTGGTTGGAAAGGATGAGCTTCTGTGATGGGAATGGCTTATTTTTTTAAGACAAAGCGACGCTGGGCTTGAAGAACTTTGCTCAGTGTTTGGACTTCTTGTTTAAGGCTAACGTTTGCTTGCCTTTGATGCTGCTCCAGTGTCAATTATGAAGTCAATGTCACGGCCCCTTACAGTCAATGTCACGGCCCCTCTCAAGCTGTTTCCCTCTTCGCCCATTTTGGCCCCTTTGGTTTTCTCCTTTGTGTATTTATTTTATTTGGGCATTCATGCCACTAATGTCCATCTTGTCCACACTGGGCGCACTGGTTCTTTGTTAAGAATCTTCTGCCTCTGCCGGGTCTTCTTCTTTTCTTCTTTCGTCCACGTCTTCTTGGGCCTCTGGGCTGAGGGAGGTGTACTGGCGATAGGCATCTGAAAGACGCTCCAAGTGCGCTCTGGGGCCTCGGTGGCACCTTGCAGCACTTTAGACACTTTGGTCATATTAACTGACTTCTTCATACCCGCTTTCATGGCTTTTAACAGCAGGCTTTGATACTGGGTGAGGCGCTCCAGCCCCACTTGTGTTTTGGGATTCCAGCGAGGGAGGGGTTTATTTACAAGGAGACTTTATTGGGTAACTTACAGCACACAGGCGTACTTAATGGCTGGATCAGACAGCTTCTCTGAACCACGAGCTATTGGGCTAAATGGGTTATTTATACCATACATGTTACCCATGAGGCAGCACAACACTAGCAAGCATTTTCAGCATAGGCTAGAAGTGTTTGGTTCTCAGGCACAGCTTCCTGTAAACAACTTCGCTTCCCAAAGTGCTTGATAACACTTTTATTCATTAGTATGGGAAGACAAATTTTTTCTCTTTCTTTTGCTTTCTTTTTCTTTGCTGATCTGCCTGTATTGCAGATCATGTTTCAAACTTTTTATATAAAACTTTCTGATCCATGCACCAGCCTTGTCTCTTTATTTATCTTTTTCAAGTTAAACTCACTTACTTAAACCTTTCTGCCTTACACTAGTCCCAATGACACACATTTGGGATAGGTTCTTCTTCTCCTTCTAGTTAGATTTTCTTTATCTTAAAGAACTATTACATTATTGTGGCTACTTTACCCCAGGTAATAAGCTCCAGGCACAATCAGCTGCTTTTAATTTACCCTGGGGGCAACTATGGCCACGCTTCTTTTCTACAAATGTTTTTTTTCTTTGCCTCTTTCTTGCCTTTTCTTCTTTTCTTCTCCCTTCTCTATCTGTCTTCTACTTTCTCTATTTTCTTCTTTTCTACTTGCTTTTGTCTTTCTTTCCTTGTCATCCATTGGGAACCACACTTAGTATCATTTGGAGTTGCAACTAACACTAATCTGCAAATATCACATATACTTTATGATATCTAGGAAATCATAAAATATATACAACAAACTTTTTCTGCAATTTAACACAATGAATGGAAAACACTTTTTGCATGGTAAGGCATGATGGAGCAGATCCAGCAATTATACTGCTCTTCTGGCTGAAAGCTCAGGGCCCATTAAAATTAAGGGACGGGCATACCCACACACGCAAAGAGTTCTAGGTCACCATTTTTGCATCGGCAACTCTATGCTGCATGAGTTCTAGCAGAAGGAAATCTAAAAGTTATAGATCAAACTCAGCCTGCTGTACACTGAGCTGACTACAAACACAGACACATGGTCTACAGCGATGAGAGTTCAAGTTTATCCAAAGCTTCACAGCACTGTCCATGGCAAGTCTTTGACAATTTAAAATTTTAGTCCATGTGCAGAGTGTCGCTAAAAAGCCCAGATGATGATGGAGGCAACCAGAGAAGGCTCTGGGCAAAGAAGATGCGATGTTTCCAGCAAAGGCTCTCCACTTTTGCATCAGTTTAAAAAGGGAAAGTGTGGCCCTACACCCTTTCTGACAGACAAGGGCCTTTAACTTTTTAGCAAGGCCTCTGTCTAAACAAGAGCGGCACAGCTCAGCTCTCTAGCCATGACACTTTAACTTGGGCAACTCCTCTGTAAATTTTATTTTACTTCTGTCAGGTTCTCTCACAGACATTTTAAAAACTTAGTCTTTTTTTTTTTCTTCTTCTAACCTGGTACACGAAAGCACTGAAACACTGAGTGCTGAAACTCAGGACGCTGGGGGGTGATGGGCATCGCCTTATACTTGCATTTTTCAGGCAGCCATTAATCTTCGGGGAGGCGGTGGGGTGATTTGCAGGACTTCAAAGGCAAGCTTCTCAGTTTGTCTGTATTTGTAAATCCCAAGCTTAAAACAGGACATGATGAGGTACAGGGCAGCCAAATTCTTGCTTTGGCACGGGCAACAAATAACTCGGGTCAGCTTTCTTCGCTGGGGTCTCAAACAGGAAAACAGTCTTAATTTAAAGTTGTAACATCACTGACAGCGTCAGCCAGCCAGCTACACAGATCTCATTGTTTTTTAAGACAGTTGCTCCAATATTTTCTTTTTTTCTCAATCAGGTTGGGTCTCCCAGCTTACACAGTTTATTGCAGCTTTCAGGAGCATGGTAGTAGCGTGATTTTGGCTTGGCCAGGAACATGCTGTCTGGTTTCTCGGTCTCTTTAGCACACACACTTAGGCAGTGTAACACTGGACACTCAAATCAGTGAGATTTCTTTATTGCAGGGAATCCCACGGCAAAAGCTTAATGGTTACGCTCTTCAGAAATCATATAGCCGATGGTCAGTAGCTACAGGCTCTATGCAATTTTAACACAGTTCAGAGCTAAACACGGTTACCTTGACAGAGATCTTCAACGTGGTCTTTCCGCTTCATTCTACTTTGGGCCAGTCTTATGGCACACTTTTCACTCGAAGAGGGGTCTAGCCTGTGCTCTGGGGGCTGATTCTTCACCTTTATTTTCTATTTTGCCTTCATCTTCTGGGTCTTCATTTTCAGTTTCCATTTCTTAGGGATTTTATCTCTATTAGGCGAGGTGATGATGTTGTACAACTCAGAACGTTGTGGGCAATTTTCCTGCCCCCCCCCTCTCGGCGCGCTAGGCTAACAGCTACTTCTTCGGCCTTACACTCTCACGCTCCCACGCTTTGTTAAAAGCCAGACTGTCCTGCAACATTTTTCTAATTAACAGCCTCAGATCTTGTTCTTTTTTTCCTCTCAGCTCGACCTTGAGCTTTTTGCTGTTCTCTCTTTCTATTCTGAATCTTTTTTTAAAAAAAAAACCTTTTTCCTTCTTTGTTTGACATACATCTCAAGGGGGTGCAAGGTTTGCTTCCCCCACCACCCATAGCCTCCCTCCTAAATTGAAGACAGACACAATTAGGGAATGGGAATTGGTCAGTGAGTAAGGGGTCTCACTGGCTGACACAAGAGGATTTTTCACACCACGCACTTTGCTACTGGCCTGGGCACCCGGACGGTCAACGGTATGTGTCAGAAACCGCAGTAGCCACTCACACAATCATCATTCTCTCTACTGCATCCATATGTCCCTGCCACCCACTTTTCCCACTTTTTACCAGAGCGGAAAACGGCTTCCCCAGCTTCCTCAGCTTCCTACTGAGTACTGGCGTGCTGGGTACTGGCGCCCACTCGGGGGTGTGATCAGGCCCCCCTTCTACTCGCAAGGAGTAGGTTCTTTTGTATACGTATACCACCAACACTGACCTTCTTCATAAGGCGGGGCCCTCTTTTTTTCTGCCCAGTGGCCTTTCTCCCTAAAGGCGGGGCCCTCTTTTTCCCATATACTTGCCTTTCTCCTGAAGGCTTCCAATGTGGGTTTCAACTCAATTGCAGCTGCGATACAGGCAGGGCTCAAGTTCCTTCCTCCGCTTCCCAAGGTTCTCTTGCCGCTCGCTGCCGTTTGGGCGATCCCGGTGCAGGCTTTCTCCCATTCACTCGACAAAAAGGTCGGTGGCACCAAGAAAGGGAGGCATGCGCCGAGCTCGTCCTCCTGGTGTGGTGATCAAGAGCAGGCAAATGCCACCTGTCTGGCTCAGAGCCTGCCACATCCGAGTCACGGCACCATTTATGTTGCAGAACCCAGAGTCAGAGAGACCACGGAGTGAAGGAAAAAGAGATTCTTTATTTAACGCGCGGGCTTAAGGCTGGAATCATTTCCAAAGAGCCAGAAGCCCCGATTTACATTAGCACATTGGTTTTATAGACATTGTGACACATATGAAACGGCTCCTCCTCCCCCTCCCGCATGGGGTTGCAATCCTCAACATTTCTTCTCTTAGCACTATTGTTTATAATACAAGAACTGGGTTATAGGGTAGCCATGATAAGGAGAGAACAGAAGAGAACAGCAGAGAACAAGATATACAATTGTATGACCTTTGACAAGATAAGGAATTCCTGTGTCTCGTCAGCTTACAACAATATATTCAAGGGAGAAAGAGCTCAGCAAGAACATGAAGCATGAGACTGCATGAGGCTACTTAGTCTGACCCCCGATATGGCTGCTACAGTGTGATACTGCCTTTCTTATTAATAAAAAGCAATGTGAACTCCATCTATCCAGTTGTTACTTGTGGATCAGTAAGCCACAATCTAGGACCTTAAGCTAGACGTATCAGGTAGGAACTCTAGGACAGCTTCTTATTTGGGCAAGGGATCCATCTATGATCCTTCTAAATTAAACAACAGTACCAATTGGGCAAGGAACTTAACTGTCCTTTAAATTATTCCATATAGCCTACTTTTCCTACCCCAGAAATGTTTCCTACCTTAGGAATATCTGTTTTGGGTTGGGTGTGTTGTGTTTGGTAATGGAGGTGGGGAGTGGGGCATAAGAACTTAATACGCACTTTGTGTGGTTTGGCCAATGAGGAAGGTGGCTTGGATGAGATATAAAGCAAATCACATACCTCCTTGGCATCGGTCTTAGGCAACTCAGTAGCAAGAAGGTCACAACAGAGCTTCAGAAGGTAACATGTTCACCTTTGGGTGCCATGGCAGCAGGGACCGAGGACAACAGCAGCAGTGAAGGCAAAGGCAGCAACTAAGGTCCTCTGGTGGCTTCAGCTTATGTGGAAAGCCTGGTAGTACTGGGAAAGGGTGGTCAAGGACTAAACCAGTGGTGAACAGTGGGATTTATGGTCAGGGGCTCTGTGCAGCTACTATCCAGCAGGATGCAAACCAAGGGGCCATCTACATGGCACCGCTTTCAACTTTCACTCTGTCATAACTGCGCAGCATTGCAGCTGCAAATTAGCTTCTGCTGCGGTACACGTGCGATTTACTGTGGACTTGTCCAATGGAAAAATCTGCTATGTCCTGACACATGGCTGTTAAAGTGAAGTAAACTGCAGCAGTCACGCTGGTTTTTTTTTTACCATTATATTTAAATGCACAGCTGCACAGCCACCTGAGGGTGGGGGTGTGACACTTTGGGTTTTAGTGGCTGTTTTGTATTTTAGAGGTTCTTTTCTGTCCATCCGTTCCTCTTTGGTAAGATGTGGGTAGTCTGCTCCTTCATTACCATGCCAACTGTTTGTACACAATCACAGCGGCAGTCCTCTGTGCACACATGCAAAGGGGAGTGCCCACATGAGAGGTACATGCTTACCCATCATTCCAAAATGGATCCCTCTGTTTCTGCACAGCTACCAAGGAACAGGGAGGAGTGAAATGGTATCACAGAGTGACGCAATCACTAAGCACACCTACCCTATGCACACTACAAACTGCGAAGTCAATTTGAGGACGGGACAGACAGCTCAGCAACCGCAGTAAACCCGCAGCAAGCTAAAAAATCGCAGCAGAACACCTCTGCGGAAATCCGCATTTTTCCTGTGAAAACCAGAGCTAGGCTGTGAAGTAGCGACTCCGTCGTATGTCTCGAAGGTCCTCAGATCGCAGCAGCCCTGGAGTAAATGGCTCATGTAGATGGGGACCAAGAAAACAACCAGGGCTATTTCTCCCCCTTTCTATATCTGACACAATAGAGTTGAGTGGGAGGTAAGCCCACCTAGGTAAGGGCAGTGGATTCTTCACCCTAGGCCAATGCTGGGGAAGGGAGATCATAAGGCACATGGCCAAGGATCTGTTACACAGGGTGCTTAAACAGAGAGCAAGGGGTGAGAGCATTGCTTCAAAGGGCTTCAAACTTCCTACACCCCCAAAGTCAAGCAGAATTGGGGGGGGGAATGCCCCACGAAATAGCCACCCACCTACAATCTCCTCCTCTCTGGAGGATGAGAAGGAGCCTGTAATGTCTGAGTTGCTGGCCAGATTGCAGCCAGACATGAGCCATAGGTGGGCAGGGCCAGCCAGATGATGTAAGCCCTAAAAGGGTCTGCCTGGTGCCAACATTGTCATTGTTCCGGTGCCAGGTTAAGACTGTCCTCTACTTCCAGGCATTTGACAGCATCTGATGGGGCATTTATGTAAGTTATTTTTATCAGGTCCAGTATCTTACTGTAACTGTTTTAGCTGTTTCAAGTGTTTCAAATTTTGTATGTTAAAGATGTTATATTATGCTTTTATTATCTTGCATTTGTATTTGTGGTTTGTAATGTTTGTGAATTGCCCAGAAAGCTTCGGTTATAGAGCAATATAGAAATATAGAAATAAATGAATGAATGAGGGAAGTATGCTGTTCAGAAGACTAACCTGCTGCATGATTTTGCAGTGATGATTTCCTAGAATGAAGTGGAAAAGGTTAGTAGGCAGGCCTGTCTGGGGCAGAGCTCATAGGAGAAAACAGCAGAGTGCCCAAGAAGGGGCCAACTCACCAGATGCCTCTGAATATGTCTGCTCTTCGCAAATATTTGGATTGATGGGCAGTGCCAGATGTGGAGACATTTGGTCTTTTTCTCCTTTACAGGCAATGCTGGGGCCAGATGAGCCAAATGTAGAGAGATGCCACTAGTCCCGCAGCCTCTGGCATCATTTTTCACAAGTGACCAGATTTAACAGCCCAATAGTTGACCCTACAGTAACTCAGTAGAGGCATGTGGGGTTCCTCCTTATCTTTTGGGTTACAGGGGTGGAGCCTTTGGAGTAATATTATTCCTACAATGAGTTACCAGTGCCCCCAGGGGACCACCACTTTCTGGCAATGAAAGAGACAATACAGAATCATAAAGTTGGAAGGGACATCAGAGATCATCTAGTCCAACCCCCTGCTCAGTGTGGGCTCTGCAGTGTAGGATACAGCTGCACCACCCCGCTAGATGGCCATCCAGGTTCAGCTTAAATGCCTCCAGCAAAGGAGAACCAACCACCTCCTGAGGCAGCCTATTCCACTGCTGAACAGCCCTCACTGTTGGGAAGTTTCTCCTAATGGTTAGCAGAAATCTTCCTATAAGCCCCCTGTAGGGACTAGCCTGCCCACATGTAGAGCAATAGTGGGGTGGGGGCCATAGCGTACATGTAAGCCTTGCCCCCAATGTCCTTGCACACCCAGCTGCTGGTTAGATGTTCACACACCGAGCACAAAAGTCTGAAAAAGGCTCTGTAAACAACTTCAGCTGAATGCACTTACAGACCTCCTGGGATCAGAAATACTGATAAGGCAGTTTGTGATGGCACCCTTTCTGCATGACAGCCTTTCAGATATTTGAAGACCACTATCAGGTCTCCCTTTGATCTTCTCTTCTCCAGGCTACATACACCCAGCTCTTTCAGCCATTCCTCATACGATATGGTACCTGTTTACAATTTACTGACTTCCCTAGGCAGTGAACCTACCCCTTCCTTGATCTTCCTCATGCTCCTAACATAGACAAAGAAAGGGACTTTTTTAACTATGAATCTCCAAAACTAGGATCTCCTCCAAATCTATGCCAAAGTTTTGTGCTTGTTTTGTGCCACAAATCCCAGGTTTTGTGCTGCCACCCACAACTGTGTACTGATACGTCAAGTCCGGGTTTGTAGTTAACACACCAAAAAAAAAATTTTCTGTCTTCCCCTCTCTCTCTCACACACACAGACACACACACACAGTATATGAATTGAGTGTAAATTGTAAACAAAACACCTGCTCTCAATGTACAGAAATTGTGATCTTGTTCATAGTAACTTGTAATTGCCCCTTTTGTCTTTCTAACTGAGCAATCCAAGCCAAATAACATACTAAACACTCCCAAACCAAAACTGTCATCTCCTCTCAGCTGATGATGTCATCCAACTACATTTTGGGGTGTGTGTGTGTGTGTGTGTGTGTGTGTAGGGGTATTTCCATCAATAGTCTTAGAAATGTCACTCTTTACTGTTAACTTTTGCCTTTGTCTTTCAAACTGGACCATGTGTTTTTAAACACATTCCCAGTACTGAAACTGTTGTTTCCCTTCTTTGTGAACCCCAATCCACTATCGCTCTGGTACGCTATAGTGTGCAGTAAGCAAAACCCCTATTATAACAGCCTTCAATAATAGGAACTGCCACATAGGAGGAAATCTTGCTAGGAAATATTCCCTCCCTCTGTTCACTTTCTGGATCACAATTTGGGCAACATATATCTACATCATTGAATATTCGTCACTCTCAGTAAAATTTGTGAGGATTTCTTCAAGGGTAAGACCATATTTGCTATATATGCCTCCTGGGTAAATATGCATGGGGGGGGGGGGCACGGTTACATAGAAGGAAATTAGCCTCCTCATACCTCAACCTGGAAAGGGCAAATCCTTTGTTATGGTCATAAAGTATCCCTGAAATTACAGCAAAATACTGCAGCATCCTTTGTAAGGTGGAGCTGCTACTGAAGTGACACAGTATTCTGTTATGCATTCTTCAAGGTCTTCAAAATGCATGGAGTGGAGTGGCTAAGGGAGGTTTTCTCTTCCTCTCTCATAAAACTAGAACCCAGAGGGGTCATCCCATGAAGCTGATTGGTGAGAGATCTAGGACAGATATAACAAATTACTTCTTTACACAGCACATAATTGAACTATGGAATTTAATACCACAAGATGTCATTTTCACGTTTTTGTTGCAGACACAAAATCTGAGATTTGTGGCACAAAACTAGCACAAAATGTTTGCATAGTTTTGGAGGAAATATGAGAATGTTATTTTTTTATCATTTGCTAGGCCACATCTAAGGGTATGTGCCGAAACAAAACTCAGGATTTGTGGCACGAAAACGGCACAAAACTAGCACAAAACTTTGGCATATGTTTGGAGTATGAGGAATGAGGATGTGGAAATTTACACATTTGTCAGGCCCTCCCTAAGGGTATGTCATTTTTATGCCTTTGGTGCCGGCACAAAATTCCATATTTCTGGCACAAAACAGGCACAAAACTTTGGCACAGAATCGGAGGAGATATGAGAATGTGAACATAACAACGTAAGAGCCTGGCTGGATCAGACCAAAAGTCCATCTAGTCTAGCATTCTGTCCACACAGTGGCCAACCAGCTGCCTGTAGGAAATCCACAAACAGGACATGAGTGCCTCAGCACCCTTCTGCCCATGTTCCTCAGCAAATGGTGTACATAGGTTTACTGCCTCCGATACTGGAGGTAGCATATAGCCATAAGAACTAGAAGCCACTAATAGCCCTCTCCTCCAGGAATTTATCTAACCTCCTTTTAAAGCTATCCAAATTGGTGGCTCTCACTACATCTTGTGGTAGCAAATTCCATAATTTAACTATGCGGTGTGGATTATTTATAATTCCTTATGCTATACCTATGGGTATTTCATTTTCATGCTTTTGGTTCCAGCACAAAACTTGGGATTTGTGGCACAAAACTCTGGTGCAGGTTTGGAGATGATATGAGAATGTTGGTTTTTTGATGTGTTAACTACAAACCTGCAGTTGATGTATCAGTACACTGTTGTGTGTGGCAGCACAAAACCTGGGATTTGTGGTACATAATGGCACAAAACTAGCCAAAACTTTAGCATAGGTTTGGAGGAGATCCTAGTTTTGGGGGTTCGTAGTTAACAGAGCCCAGAGAAGCCTTGTTTTTAATATCCCTCAGGAGACTCCGCTCATTCTGTACCTTGGCCTTCCTGACACCCTCCTTACAGGTTTGGCCTATTCTATTGTACTCCTTGGTTACATGACCCTTCTTCCATCTCCTATACATGTCCCTTTTGAGTTGTGGCTCAGAAGGAAGAATATGAGGATGGGTTTTCCCTCCTGCTCCATAAGCCAGAACCCAAGAATATGGAAAAGTGAGATAGTAAGGAGCAGGAAAAGGTGCACTATAAACACACCAATATAAAGTAGGTGAACCGGGTGTTACAATTCACAGCATACAAGGGTGCTGTGCTACAGGCTTAACCACGACAAAGCTACCCTGTGTCAAATCCTTAGAAATAATATACCTACCTGGAACCTAAGATCTTCTCTAGAGGCCCTCCTCTAAGTGTCCCACTCATGATAGGTACACAAATCCAATTAATCTGAAAGTGCTTTCCCACGTTCAGAAAGCCTCACCCAACCAGGAGAATGAAATGTATTTATGCCTGGGGTTTTTACATCCCATATCAAGGGTCCCAGGGACACTGGATGTTTAAGCATCTGCAATCAGTCGAAGCCTAGAGAGTGTGGTTTGAACAAGTCTTGACAAGAAGATAGGTAAGAGCTGGACGGTGGGCCCTTGCAATACCATACTTGAAATACCTTTATGATGCCCCACTAGGTGCCATGCTCAAGAAAGCAGCAGGGAATTCAGATGAATCCTACAACTGTTGTACCTCTGGGGTGAATCTGTCAATGATGCCACCCTTAAGCAGCTGAGATATATGAGGTACACATCTTTCAACAGCACCGTCCACCCTCTGGGCAAGTGTGACATAAAACCAGCCTTTTGCCTCTTCCCCATCCATCTAGGAGAGTGAGGTGCTCAGTTTCACTTTTAAGGGCCAGTTTTAAATGGACCGGGCACTTCATACGGGGTGTTCTACAGGAATAACCATAGTGCTGGGGGTGCCCCAAACCTTTTGCATCATGCCTCAATTGTGAGGGGCTGGGTATCTCAGGCCATCCCCAATCAGCTGTCGAGATGGAAAGTGGGGAGCCTGGAGTGAAGGTGACTGCCTAGTGGCTGTGGCTTGTTTCATGTAGGCCAGAGTGGTGGAGAAGGAGCTGCCTCTGCCACTTTAATTTTTACCACTCTGCCCTGGGCTCTTCTGAACTGCTGCATCCTGCTCTGGGCTCTTTGGGTGGCTTGTCAACAGGCCACACAGAGGGACAGCCTGTGCCTGCTTCCATTTCCTGCACAGGAATTTTGTGTGTTTGAGAGAGAAGCAGCACTGGACAGAGGATGAAGAAGTGAAAAATGTGCGCTGCAACCTTATCCTACCTGGCACTGGGAAAGCCCCTATCAAGAGAGGTTTACATTTCTCTGCTGGAGCTCACCTGCTGGCTCGCCCCGATACTGCAGGAGAGGAGCTGACCCAAGCCCGCTGTGCTTCCAAGTTCATTCACCAGATTGCTCTGGCTGCGAGGCTAAGATTCTGTGAGGCTAAGAAGGACTACTGGGAAAAGGTCAGCAAGAGTTCTATGTAGAAAGATGGAAGAAATTTACAGCTGTTTCACCAACATAGCTGACAAATTTTCTAGAATATTTAAATAAAACTTTAAAATAGGTTTCTGGCTTTGTCTCCCTTTCTTTTTCCTATAAGTGTAGCCATTGCCCTGTGAATTTTGCTTTTTAACTGTACTTCACAGCTTAATTTAGGTGGGTGTTCTTGGTTTTGTTCTGTTATCAGAGAAGTTTGCCCTTTATTTAGTTGTACTTCCTCTTCTTTCCCCCTCACTAGCCTTTAAATGTGTTCTCATTTATACATGTATTGACTTCTTACATGTGCCACTGGGGTGTGGAAGAAGTTTAGAAAATGTTATTATAAGCAAAGGTGTCGTGGTCAGAAGTGTTTGTTGCAAGCTCTGTGAAAAATAGCAACTAAGCAGTTTTATTAGTTTAGTTTTAGTCTTATTCTGGGGAGCCTACTCACAGTAACCCCCCTGTTCAACTTTACATTATATTACATCCTTCTTCTATTGGGCTTTGAAAAAGGAATTTTTGTAGAGTGTTTTTATTATCTTCACACTACTTCTTATCAACACCTTGCTCTCATCTGGGGGTAACAGTCATAAATCTAATGGAGTCATCAACAAAGCAACAGAAAAGACTGAGAAATCCTAAGAACAGCCTTGAAGAAGCAAAGAAAGGTAAAGTAAAGCCTGAAGCCTGGGGGAGTAGGAATTTGGTTGCTCTTTGTTTTCAGTCCCATTGTCACAAGCCAGAGCATTCAACCCTAAGATATCTCTGGGAGCTTGGAAATAAATGTAAAAGGGCATGAGAACTGACTAAAGGGGAGTACTGACTAAAGGTCCAGCTAGGGATACAATAATTGGTATTTGTAGCTCCTAACACTGGAAGCAAATGTTATAAAATGGTACTTACCAGAAAGGGATCTAGAACTCTGGGAATCTTACCTTCCTCCAAGACTGTCTCCCCAAATGGACAGAAAAATCAAACAAAAATCACACAGTCTTTCACACCAAGGGAGCAGGAAGGAGGGGGTAGTTGAATCATCTGACCCGTCTCAACCCCTGAATTCTGTATTAGATTGGTCTATGGACTTTGAAGGAAACATTCATGGGTTTATTGAATATACCTTAATCAACCATCTGGGAGCCAGTGTTGTGGATTATTTGGCAGTCACACCAGCGCTGCTTGAGCTGATTCTGTTTTTTAAAGTGGACTCTTATCCAACTTATGATCACCAGCCAATTGTACTTCAGGTGGCCTGCCTGGGGGAGAAAACTACTGTCCCGGTGTAGCAGCCATATCGGGGGTCAGACTAAGTAGCCTCATGCAGTCTCATGCTTCATGTTCTTGCTGAGCTCTTTCTCCCTTGAATATATTGTTGTAAGCTGACGAGACACAGGAATTCCTTATCTTGTCAAAGGTCATACAATCGTATATCTTGTTCTCTGCTTATCACGGCTACCCTATAAGCCAGTTCTTGTATTATAAACAATGGTGCTAGGAGAAGAAATGTTGAGGACTGCAACGCCATACGGGAGGGGGAGGAGGAGCCGTTTCATATGTGTCACAATGTCTATAAAAACAATGTGCTGATGTATTTCGGGGCTTCTGGCTCTTTGGAAATGATTCCAGCCTTAAGCCCACGCGTTAAAGAATCTCTTTTTCCTTCACTCCGTGGTCTCTCCGACTCTGAGTTCTGCAACATAAATGGTGCCGTGACTCGGATGTGGCAGGCTCTGAGCCAGACAGGTGGCAGTTGCCTGCTCTTGGTCACCGCACCGGGAAGACGAGCTCGGCGCATGCCTCCCTTTCTTGGCGCCACCGACCTTTTTGTCGAGTGAATGGGAGAAAGCCTGCACCGGGATCGCCCAAACGGCAGCGAGCAGCAAGAGAACCTTGGGAAGCGGAGGAAGGAACTTGAGCCCTGCCTGTATCGCAGCTGCAATTGAGTTGAAACCCACATTGGAAGCCTTCAGGAGAAAGGCAAGTATATGGGAAAAAGAGGGCCCCGCCTTTAGGGAGAAAGGCCACTGGGCAGAAAAAAAGAGGGCCCCGCCTTATGAAGAAGGTCAGTGTTGGTGGTATACGTATACAAAAGAACCTACTCCTTGCGGGTAGAAGGGGGGCCTGATCACACCCCAGAGTGGGCGCCAGTACCCAGCATGCCAGTACTCAGGAGGAAGCAGAGGAAGCTGGGGAAGCCGCTTTCTGCTCTGGTAAAAAGTGGGAAAAGTGGGTGGCAGGGACATATGGATGCAGTGGAGAGATTGATGATTGTGTGAGTGGCTACTGCGGTTTCTGACGCATATCGTTGACCATCCGAGTGCCCAGGCCAGTAGCAAAGTGCGTGGTGTGTAAAATCCTCTTGTGTCAGCCAGTGAGACCCCTTACTCACTGACCAATTCCCATTCCCTAATTGTGTCTGTCTTCAATTTAGGAGGGAGGCTATGGGTGGTGGGGGAAGCAAACCTTGCACCCCCTTGGGATGTATGCTAGCAAATTTTAAGAAAGGTTTTAGTGGAGATTATGGGGACCCCCCCATGAATCCTCAACGGTTGCAGACTTTGTGTGAAACAGAGTGGCCGTCTTTTGGTGTAGGATGGCCTACTAAAGGCTCTTTAGAGCCCAGCAAAATCAGCCGTGTATATGCCATTGTGGTTGGGAGACCTGGGCACCCCGACCAATTTCCCTACATAAACTCGTGAGATTCCATAGTCCGCGCTTCTCCTCCATGGCTAAAGAAATGCCTAGAATCCCAGGCAAAAGTTTTGGTGCTCAGAAAAGAAAAATTGGCCAAGAAATTACAACCAGCGTTAGAAGCCTCGTGTAAAGATCTGGCAGAGCTAATGGCGTTTCCACCTGCTTATGCCCTGCTTCCACCACGGGCCCATGTTACTGTAAGACCGCCCCGTTGAGATCCAGATCCTGTGGCTCCTGAGCCCCTGCCATCCCCCCTGTAGAGGCATTGCCCCTCGCTTTGACTTAGAACTGTCGCCATCAGTTTCAAGCCCCACCGGCAGTAATTCACCGATTTCAGCTACGGTCCTCAACTCCCAGATATTGTCTGCCGAGACTTTCATCTCTACGGGATCGGGAGGTTCCCCTCTTACACCTCAATCAGCATTAATAAAAGAAACTGAAGAATTGAAGTGTTGGGCAGAAGATTTAATAAAATCGGCAGTGACCCTTAAAAAGATGTGTTCTCACAAAAAAAGGGGAGGCGAGCTCGTCTACTGCTCAAGACTTGCACCCCCTTGAGATGTATGTCAAACAAAGAAGGAAAAGGGTTTTGTTTTTTTTAAAAAAAAGATTCAGAATAGAGAGAGAAAACAGCAAAAAGCTCAAGGTCGAGCTGAGAGAAAAAAAAACAAGATCTGAGGCTGTTAATCTGCGTTGTGCAACATCATCACCTCGCCTAATTGAGATGAAATCCCTAAGAAATGGAAACTGAAAATGAAGACCCAGAAGATGAAGGCAAAATAGAAAATAAAGGTGAAGAATCAGCCCCCAGAGCACAGGCTAGACCCCTCTTCAAGTGAAAAGTGTGCCATAAGACTGGCCCAAAGCAGAATGAAGTGGAAAGACCATGTTGAAGATCTCTGTCAAGGTAGCCGTGTTTAGCTTTAAACTGTGTTAAAATTGCATAGAGCCTGTAGCTACTGACCATCGGCTATATGATTTCTGAAGAGTGTAACCATTAAGCTTTTGCCGTGGGATTCCCTGCAATGAAGAAATCTCACTGATTTGAGTGTCCAGTGTTACACTGCCTAAGCGTGTGTGCTGAAGAGACCGAGAAACCAGATAGCATGTTCCTGGCCAAGCCAAAATCACGCTACTACCATGCTCCTGAAAGCTGCAATAAACTGTGTAAGCTGGGAGACCCAACCTGATTGAGAAGAAAAGAAGATATTGGAGCAACTGTCTTAAAAAACAATGAGATCTGTGTAGCTGGCTGGCTGACGCTGTCAGTGATGTTACAACTTTAAATTAAGACTGTTTTCCTGTTTGAGACCCCAGCGAAGAAAGCTGACCCGAGTTATTTGTTGCCCGTGCCAAAGCAAGAATTTGGCTGCCCTGTACCTCATCATGTCCTGTGTTGAGCTTGGGATTTACAAATACAAACCAACTGAGAAGCTTGCCTTTGAAGTCCTGCAAATCACCCCACCGCCTCCCCGAAGATTAATGGCTGCCTGAAAAATGCAAGTATAAGGCGATGCCCATCACCCCCCAGCGTCCTGAGTTTCGGCACTCAGTGTTTCAGTGCTTTCGTGTACCAGGTTAGAAGAGAAAAAAAAAGAAAAAGACAGAAGCAAGTAGAAAAGAAAGAATAGAGAAAGTAGCAGACAGATAGAGAAGGGGAAAAAAAGAAGAAAGAAAAGGCAAGAGGAAAAAAGAGAAAAAACATTTGTAGAAAAGAAGCGTGGCCATAGTTGCCCCCAGGGTAAATTAAAAGCAGCTGATTGTGCCTGGAGCTTATTACCTGGGATAAAGTAGCCACAATAACGTAATAGTTCTTTAAGATAAAGAAAATGGAACTAGAGAGAGAAGAAGAGCCTATCCCAAATGTGTGTCACTGAGACTAGTGTAAGGCAAAAAGGTTTAAGTGAGTTTAACTTAAAAAAGACAAATAAAGAGACAAGGCTGGTGCATGGAGCAGAAAGTTTTATGAAAAAAGTTTGAAACATGATCTGCAATACAGGCAGATCAGCAAAGAAAAAGAAAGCAAAAGAAAGAGAAAAAATTTGTCTTCCCATACTAATGA
Source organism: Heloderma suspectum (assembly GCF_057233095.1). Lineage (NCBI taxonomy): Eukaryota > Metazoa > Chordata > Lepidosauria > Squamata > Helodermatidae > Heloderma > Heloderma suspectum. The sequence goes on along the minus strand of NC_139462.1, from coordinate 123,598,302 downwards.
ATAAAAGTGTTATCAAGCACTTTGGGAAGCAAAGTTGTTTACAGGAAGCTGTGCCTGAGAACCAAACACTTCTAGCCTATGCTGAAAATGCTTGCTAGTGTTGTGCTGCCTCATGGGTAACATGTATGGTATAAAACCCATTTAGCCCAATAGCTCGTAGTTCAGAGAAGCTGTCTGATCCAACCATTAAGTACACCTGTGTGCTGTAAGTTACCCAATAAAGTCTCCTTGTAAGTAACATCCCCCCCCCCCCCGGAATCCCAAAACACAAGTTGGGCTAGAGCGCCTCACCCAGTATCAAACCCTGCTGTTAAAAGCCATGAAAGCAGGTATGAAGAAATCAATTGATATGACCAAAGTGTCTAAAGTGCTGCAAGGTGCCACCGAGGCCACAGAGCATACTTGGAGCGTCTTTCAGATGCCTATCGCCAGTACACTCCCCTCGACCCAGAGGCCCAAGAAGACGTGGACGAAAGAAGAAAAGAAGAAGACCCGGCAGAGGCAGAAGATTCTTAAAAAAGAACCAGTGTGCCCAGTGTGGACAAAATGGACATTAGTGGCATGAATGCCCAAATAAAATAAATCAAATACACAAAGGAGAAAACCAAAGGGGCCAGAATGGGCGAAGAGGGAGACAGCTTGAGAGGGGCCGTGACATTGACTTCATGATTGACACTGGAGTGGCATTAAGAGCAAGCAAACGTTAGCCTTAAAACAAGAAGTCCAAACACTGAGCGAAGTTCTTCAAGCCCAGCATCGTCGCTTTGTCTTAAAAAATAAGCCATTCCCATCACAGATGTTCATCCTTTCCAACCAAGAGTTAAAGTATGAGTTAAAGAGGGAAAAATAACCCTTTGACTCCCAGATGGAGAGGACTGAAAACTGTCATACTTTCCACCCCCGCAGCTATGAAAGCAGCTGGAGTTAAACCCTGGATACATTGGACACGAGTCAAGAGAGCGAGAGGGGGAGAGTAGACTGTAAACAGAAATCCTGAAAATCCTTTAAAAATCATTCTGAAAAAGCAGTAAGAAGACTCAGGCTAGACCTTACTGTGGACACACCGGGAGACTGTCCCCCTGCGTACGGTCAGACCTGCAACTGGAGAACTGAAGAAGGGGATTAGACCCTACTGCAGCTTCCAGGTGAATAGCTGCCCGGCGTACGGTCAGATCCCAAAGAAGATCAAACATGCGTGTTGTAGTGTTAGTAGTGTTGCATTGTGTTTCCTTAATAAGGTGCAAAAAGGGGGGTCTGCCCCTGGAAGGAGAAGTTTGTCCCAGTGATTTGCTGATAATTACTGGCTTCACCTGGCTAACATCACGAGAGTAAAACATTTTTGTTTGCCAAGAGATATACCTGTAAACAGGCTTATTAGCTCTTGCCTAATACCTGTCTGTAGACATCCTGGGAAAATTCAAAAAGATACCATGTTAAGAGTTTATGGTGTAAGTTTAACTTATTCCCAAAATGCTAATTGGGGCGTGGCTGCAAAGATCCTACCCCCTAAAGAGTTCACTCTACGCACCCCCATCGTTGCTGAAACAAATGCTACGTGTGCACGAATGCTTAATTGTCAAAAATCTTCCAGAAAATATAAAGCTATCCCTGGCCCCCTTCCACTGTAATAAAATTCAAAACATATCTTTTAATGATGCCCACATGCTTTTGCCTCATGGATGGTTTTAGACATGTAGTTCCCGCACTTGGTCATTCATTCCTGCCAACTTGTCTAATAACCACCCATGTTGCCTCAGCCGCCAATTGAACTGGTGCCAATTCTTCCCCTGTAGCCCGAGAAAATCCGTCGACGGCAGCCTCGAGCACTCCAACTAACTAAAAATTGGAATAGTCATGTGCAGTTATATTCTGACTCAGAAAAATTGGCCTTAGCAATGTCACTGGTTGGGGTTCCAGGTTTAGCCTTGGCTAATGGTCTGGAGATCAACCGGTTAGCTTGCAGCTTAGCCAAAAGCATAAATGCCTCCTCACGAGCATTGTCATTGTTAAATAAAAAGTTGCGTGATCTAAGAGGTGCAGTTCTAGAAAACAGAGCTGGTATAGATTACTTCTTCCTTCTTCATCATTTAAGTTGTGAGACACACCAAAGGCTCTGTTGTTTTAACTTAACTGATAATGGCAATGCTGTAGATAAACAAATCAACAAGCTGCACAATATAGTAGCTAACAAAACAATAAGACAAAACAATTAGCTCAATTGGTTAGCCCCTTGGCTTCCAGAACTTAGCTGGTTTAAAGCATTGTTCATCCTAATTCTACCAGTGTTGTTCATAAAAGTTCTGTTATGTCTCTGCGTTCCTTGTCTTATGCACTGTTTAACCAATCTGTTTTATGTCTCAGCTAGTAAAACTGCTGCCCTCTACGCTCTAATAGCCCAACAAGAGGCTAAGTAATATGTATATCACAAAAAGCTTTGTATGGTTATCAGAAATGCTATAATTGTAATGAAATTATGCATTTAAGGGGGGAATGTAGCAGCCATATCGGGGGTCAGACTAAGTAGCCTCATGCAGTCTCATGCTTCATGTTCTTGCTGAGCTCTTTCTCCCTTGAATATATTGTTGTAAGCTGACAAGACACAGGAATTCCTTATCTTGTCAAAGATCATACAATCGCGTATCTTTTTCTCTGCTGTTCTCTGCTTATCACGGCTACCCTATAACCCAGTTCTTGTATTATAAACAATGGTGCTAGGAGAAGAAATGTTGAGGACTGCAACCCCATACGGGAGGGGGAGGAGGAGCCATTTCATATGTGTCACAATGTCTATAAAACAATGTGCTGATGTATTTCGGGGCTTCTGGCTCGTTGGAAATGATTCCAGCCTTAAGCCCATGCGTTAAATAAAGAATCTCTTTTTCCTTCACTCCGTGGTCTCTCTGACTCTGGGTTCTGCAACACCGGTCCTCGCCCATCCAACGACCACTTCAGTAATCACCAAACATCATATTAAATGGGCAAATGTGAACTCGGAAGTTTCGGATTCTTTATTATATTCTCAACAACTTTCTTCACTGAAAGTAACATTATTAAACTCAAGTGCAGCAGAAGAGGATGTTGAGGCTTATTCCCAGATAATGTCTACATTTCAACCTTTTCTATTTCGTGAAGCACATCAAAATACGCGGGGAGAAAGGGATCCAAACCCCTGGTTTGACCAACAATGTAGGGAAACAAAAAAGGAGCTACAACGGCAGCACCAAATTCTTAAGAACTGAAATGTTGCCCTGTTCCTCATTATTTTTTCGAACTGCGGAAATTTTACAAAAAATTGATCCAAAGGAAGAAGCACGCTTACCTCTCTACACAATGGTCTGAACTGGAACAGTCCCTGGTGTGCAAGGATAGGTCCAAGTCTTGGCATATAATTTCCTCCACAAGATACACTGGGGATCCCTGCAATGGTAATGTAATTTCTACACTCGAATGGGAGAGGCACTTCCCCCTGCTTTTTTTTATGATGAAGCAGCTGGACTTCTACTAACAGTGGAGAATGATTTAGCCTTACCAGATTGGCCCCCAGTTTCCTGTGATGAGATTGCATCACTATTAAAAAAGCTCAAAAGGGGAATGGTGCCTGGGATGAATGGGATTCCACCTGACCTCCTGATGGATCATGCTGACTGGTGGATACCAGCACTAGCTGCCCTATTTACACTCATCGATAGAACTGGGAACTTCCCTGATGATTGGTCGGCAGCAGTAGTGGTTCCTATTCACAAGAAAGGCTCCAAAACTCACCCTAAGAATGATCAGCCAATAAGCCTTCTAGATGTGGACAGTAAGATTTATGCGAGATACCTTATAGATACAGTCAGGGCCAGAAATATCGGAACAAGGATAACTGTTTTGGCAGTTGGCCTCTGTACACTACCACATTGACGTTGAAAGGAAACACACCCAGATGGGAGCAAAGTCAGGACTTTCAGCTGTAATTCAAGGGGTTTGACAAAAGTAGGGCACTAACCATTCAGGAGGGACAGCTAGTGGCATACACACATACCCATCGTTGGTGGCTCATAAGTAATGGAACAAACCAACATCATTTCAAACTTAAGGGTCACCTTTAATACTTGGATGAAAATCCTTTGCAGTCAATGACTGCCTGAAGTCTGGAACCCATGGACATGACCAAATGCTGAGTTTCGTCCCTCAAGATGCTTTGCCAGGCCTTTACTGCAGCTGCCTTCAGCTGCTGCTTGTTTGTGGGTCTTTCTGCCTTCAGTCTTGTCTTCAGGAAGTGAAAAGCATGCTCTATTGGGTGGAGATTAGGTGACTGACTTGACCATTGAAGAACATCCCACTTCTTTGCCTGGAGAAACTCTTGGGTAGCTTTTGCTGTATGTTTTGGGTCATTATCCATCTGCAATATGAAGCAGCATCCTATCAGTTTGGCAACATTTGGCTGAATGTGAGCAGAAAGTATAGCCCTATACACTTGAGAATTCATCCTGCTGCTTTTATCAGCAGTCAGGTCATCAATAAACACCAGTGACCTGGTTCCACTGGCAGCCATACATGCCCATGCCATAACACTGCCTCCACCATGTTTGACAGATGATGTGGTATGCTTTGGATCCTGAGCTGTTCCTTTCCTTCTCCACACTTTTCTCTTCCCATCATTCTGGTACAAGTTAGTCTTGGTTTCATCAGTCTAAAGAATCTTATGCCAGAACTGGGCAGGCCTTTTTAGGTGTTTGCTGGCAAAGGCTAACCTGGCCTTTCAGTTCTTGAGTGTTACCAGTGGTTTGCACCTTGTTGTGAAGCCTCTGTATTTACATTCGTAAAGCCGTCTCTTGACTGCAGATGTTGATAATGACATGCCTACCTCTGCAAGAGCGTTCTTGACCTGGCTAGGTATTGTGAAAGGGATCCTCTTCACCATGAGCAGAATTCTGCGGTCATCCACTTTAGTTGTCTTCCATGGTCTTCCAGGCCTTTTGCTGTTGCTGAGCTTGCCAGTTAATTCCTTCTTTTTCAGGATGTTCCAAACTGTTGTGTTGGCCACTCCCACTGTTTTTGCTCTCTCTCTGATGGGTTTATTTTGTTTCCTCAGCCTAATGATGGCCTCCTTCACTCGCATAGACACCTCTTTGGACCTCATGTTGGGAGTTCCAGTGAACAGCTACCAAATGCAAATGTAACACTCAGAACCACCTCCAGGCCTTTTATCTGCTTGATTGGTCATGGGGTACCCAGGAAACAGGCCACACCTGGCCATGCAGCTGCTTATCAGCCATTCCTTCCATTACTTGTGAGCCGCCAACGATGGGGGGGGGAGTGTATGCCACTGGCTGTACTTCCTGAATGGTTAGTGCCCCACTTTTGTCAAACCCCTTGAATTACAGCTGAAAGTCTGGACTTTGCTCCCATCTGGGTGTGTTTCCTTTCAACTTCAATGTGGTGGTGTACAGAGGCCAACTGCCAAAACAGTTATCCTTGTTCCAATATTTCTGACCCTGACCGTAAATGAGAAACTTGGGTATCCTCAGAAAAACTTCTGGAAGAGGAGCAAGCCGATTTCCGCCATGGCAGATCAACAGTTGACCACTGTTTCCTTCTAAATCACTTCATGAAGAAATATACGCGCCCACCTTATCATTCACTTTTTGTGGTTTTTGTTGATTTTAAGGCAGCCTTTGATTCCATATCTCGGCCCCATTTGTGGCACAAGTTGGCTCTCCTGAATATAGACGGCCGGCTACTAAGAAGAATTCAGGGGCTGTACAATAATTCCAGCCTGCGAGTCAGCTAAGGGTGGCCATTCAGAAGCCATTCCATTTAATAAGGGTGTACATCAAGGGTGTCTGCTAGCCCTTTTTATTTAACATGTATATTAATGACATCATTTCTGCCTTATCTGACCCACAGTTCCCCCCACCTTCGACTAAGAGAGATAGATATTCCCATTTTATTATATGCGGATGATGCCATTCTTCTTTCGCATACACGGGTGGGACTGCGAAGGCTCTTGAGAGCCCTAGGTGTGTATTGCAGAAAAGAACTTTTAGATGTCAACTATTCCAAAACTAAAATAATAGTCCTTGGAAAGAGAAGGCAGAAATATCGCTGGCAACTAGACTCCTAGCAGCTAGAGCAAGTCAGCTCGTATAAATATCTGGGTGTAACAATACAGAATTCAGGATCTTGCACCACCCACCTGAAAGCTGCAGTGTCAACAGCCAATGTATGCTACTTTTCGTTACATGTTTGGACTTCGTGGTAGGCTAGTAGCGCCCCTTCTTGAGCTCTATAAATCTAAGCTATTGCCCCAGCTTTTGTATTGGGCAACTGTATGGGTTTACTCAAACACTGCAGTGCTGGATTCAGAACAACATAAATTCTTAACAAGAGCCCTGGGAGTCCCTAGATCTACTTCTAAAGCAGTGGTACACCTGGAGTCTGTCTGCTGTTCAGTGAGAACTTTGGTCCAAAAAGCAGCCATTTATTACTGGCTCAAGATAATTTTTCAACAGGCCCCTCCTCCTGTCTTAATGGCATATGACAAAATGGGCCCAGAATCATGGGCTACTAAAATTGGCCACCTTATATCTGAACTGGGATTCTCAGTAGGTTATTTGGCTGCAAAGGGCTATAATACTGCCAGACTAGAAGTTGCAAGGCGCTTAGCTGATACTGATTTCCAGGATACTAGCACATTAGTGTTCAACTGTCATTCTAATGTATTGTATAAAAACCTTACTGCATATCCCAGGAAACTGCCCCTATGTTGGGCTCCACCTGCCTGCATGACTTCAAGAGACTCTTAATCAAATGCAGACTGAATACTTTACTGCTGGTGGAAGTCAAAGGTGCCGTGCTAGTCTACCAAATACCGACAGAGAAGGCCCTAATGGTTGTAAGAAGACAGAGGACCTACTTCATTTCTTCCTAGAATGCTCTCTGTATTCAGAACTAAGAACTCAATATCTGGACCCCCTTATTGACAATGTCAGAGATGATTCCCCTCTAAAGAAAACTGTATTTTTACTAGAAGGAACAGATTATTATGTATCATATCGAACTTATGTTGTTGTTGCAAAAACTGTGGAATGCAGTGTGGTCCTAAACAGTGTAGTGCATTTGGAAAACTCTGTTTTAACTGTGGGAAGCATAATCATTTTGCAAGATGTTGCCAAGTCAGAGCACAAAAAAGTCAGGTGCACACTCTTGAAGGTACTTTAGATCAGGAGTTTTACGCTGATGCAGAAGCAAAGAAGACTGATGAAACAGACTGGATCCTCTCAGTGCAGGTGGATGAGCCACTTACCCCATTTGAACACTAGCACTCATGTTAATATTTTATCTGGAAAAGATTATAAAAGTCAGCTCATAAAGGCCCAAACTGGGACCAATGGATATGAAAGTTGCTGTTATTATGGAACAAATATCCCAGTATTGGGCAGATGTATTGCTAGTATCAGGTTTAAAATGTCACATACAAGTTTCTGTTCCTTAAGAAAGTAATGGCTATAAACATGACACCACATCCAGAGTCAAAGAAGAATGTTCAGCAATTTGCGGGGACGATTAATTATCTTAGGAAATTTATCCTTAATTTGCCCACAGAAGCAGCCCCTCTTCAGAGGCCTCTTGAACAGAAAACTTGATGGTGCTCGGATGCATCACAGGAGGCCTCCTGGGAAGCTTTGAAGCAACACCTAACAAGCCAGCAGTTGTTAAAATTCTGCTGTCCAACCAAAAATCAAGATTTTGGCAGATGCCTCACAATCCAGCTTAAATATGATACTTCTGGCAACCAGTGACTTATGCATCGAAGTCCCTAGCTGATACAGAAACCAGATAAGCATAGATTGAGAAAGAGCTACTTAGTACATTATTTGCTTGTGAAAGACTTACTCAATATATTTATGGATGGATAGTGAGCTTCTTCACACAGAGCTTTTATCCTGCTATTGAGATTGGTTACTCACGGAAGTCTGTGGGTCCTTTAGATGGACCTCCAGGGCATCTCCTGCACTACGGGCATTTCTATACCAGCCTAAAATCCTGCATTTAAAATGGGGCTTTCCACTTCTGTTTTAAATGCAGGATCACCACTGACTCCCTTTACATGCACCCCCCCCCTTCTCCCTGTATCTGAGTCTTCCATTATCTTTCATTGATCTCGTTCCTCTTCTTGCTGCTTCTACTCTTTTCATGGAGGAAACTGAAGCGGAACACAACGGCGTAATTTGATAGCTCATTATCTGCAATCTATTTAAAAACGGAACAAAGGACATTTAGTGCGGGAGGGTCATGGCAGGGTCACAGCAACATGTAAAGAGCCCGCAAACTTCCATGAAGGAGCAATCTCAATCGCAGGATAAAAGCTCCATGTGATGAAGCCCTAAATGACCTTTATTCCATCTTTAAAAGATCAGAGATAATGAGCTATCAAATTACCACGTCTGAGTTCCATTTGAGTGACCTCCATGAAAAAGGAAAAGCTGCAATAAGAGGAGCTAGACCACTGCGCCATCTAGCAGCTGTATAATTAAACATATGGAAGACTCAGATAAAGGGTGAAAGGAGGGGGAAGAAAGCGCATGTAAAGGGTGTCCGTTGTGATCCTGCATTGAAAACAGAAGCAGAAATCCCTGTTTTATGGCTGTGAAAACAGATCATATGCACCTCATAGCTTTGTTTAGCAAACCACCAAATAACTGTACACTATGGATCCAACAAATGATAATCAAACTACAGAGATATGATTTGGTTGTGACCAACACATCAGGCAAACCTTTGTTCGCTGCAGATACACTTTCAAGAACTGTTTCCCCCACTAAGGTAGTAGAAAAGTCTTCGGAGACAGAAATGCAAGCTTATGCAGATAGGCTTATCGCTTCCTACCCAGTGGTAAATAAAAAAAATGTGACAAATCAAAGAGGAAACTGATACTGACCCTTCACTGCAGGTCCTGGAACAAGGAGTGACTAGTGGCTGGCTAAGGACAATTGGGTTCAGAGTATCAGAGACTAGTGGAATTGTAGACATGAATTCATGGTAATAAATGGCCTGATCTTCAAGGGGAGCAAAGTGGTGATTTCCACTGGGAAATGCTGCATAAAATACATGAAGGTAATCTAAGCATTGAGAAATGTAAAAAATGAGCTCTGGAAGTGACATAATGGCTTAGAAGTAATCAGGAAATAGCAGCTATGGTAGAAGGTTGTTTCACCTGTTTAAAATACAAGTCATGTCAACAACTATAGCCATTGAATCCACATCCTGTTCTTCAGAGGCCCCTCCAAGAAGTAGGAACTGACTTAGGTGGCATTCCAAGGTTTACTTAATAGTCACAGTCACAGACTACTCTCTCTATCCAGATGAAGACTTCAGTGACAATGCCTCACAGTTCTTGTGTACCAAATTCAGGCAGTTTGCCAAAGACTAGGATTTTCAGCACACTACATCTAGCCCTAATTTTCCTTAGTCAAATGGACTTGTAGAAAGGTCCATCCAGACTGTCAAAAATCTGATGAAGAAAGCCTGGTGATTTGTACAAGTTGATTTACAGTAGCACTCCATTGGAGAATTGTTGGTCACTTGCTCATCTCTTAATGGGAAGGCACATTAGTGCTAATTTCCCTATAACTGATGAGTTACTACAATCTCACACCAATGACAGTCCCAGGAAGATGAAGGAAATTCAGAAGCTGAAACAAACATATTATTTTGACAAGACAACACACACCCTTCCAGAATATAAACCAGGAGACAAGGTTTCACTCAAGAAATTATTTACTAGTTGTTGTTGTTGTTGTTGTTCAGTCGTTCAGTCGTGTCCGACTCTTCGTGACCCCATGGTCATGGCTTATTTTCTAAGACAAAGCGACGCTGGACTTGAAGAACTTTGCTCAGTGTTTGGACTTCTTGTTTAAGGGTAACATTTGCTTGCTTTTGATGCTGCTCCAGTGTCAATTATGAAGTCAATGTCACGGCCCCTCACAGTCAATGTCATGGCCCCTCTCAAGCTGTCTCCCTCTTCGCCTATTTTGGCCCCTTTGGTTTTCTCCTTTGTGTATTTGATTTATTTTATTTGGGCATTCATGCCACTAATGTCTATCTTGTCCACACTGGGCACACTGGTTCTTTTTTAAGAATCTTCTGCCTCTGCCGGGTCTTCTTTTTTTTTCTTTCATCCACGTCTTTTTGGGCCTCTGGGCTGAGGGAGGGGGGTATACTGGCGATAGGCATTTGAAAGACGCTCCAAGTACGCTCTGGGGCCTCGGTGGCACCTTGCAGCACTTTAGACACTTTGGTCATATTAATTGACTTCTTCATACCTGCTTTCATGGATTCTAACAGCAGGGTTTGATACTGGGTGAGGCGCTCTAGCCCCACTTGTGTTTTGGGATTCCAGCGGAGGGGGGGGGTACTTACAAGGAGGCTTTATTGGGTAACTTACAGCACACAGGCGTACTTAATGGTTGGATCAGACAGCTTCTCTGAACCATGAGCTATTGCGCTAAATGGGTTTTATACCATACATGTTACCCATAACACTAGCAAGCATTTTCAGCATAGGCTAGAAGTGTTTGGTTCTCAGGCACAGCTTCCTGTAAACAACTTCGCTTCCCAAAGTGCTTGATAACACTTTTATTCATTAGTATGGGAAGAGAAATTTCTCTCTCTTTTGCTTTCTTTTTCTTTGCTGATCTGCCTGTATTGCAGATCATGTTTTAAACTTTTTATACATAACTTTCTGCTCCATGCACCAGCCTTGTCTCTTTATTTGTCTTTTTCAAGTTAAACTCACTTACTTAAACCTTTCTGCCTTACACTAGTCCCACTGACACACATTTGGGATAGGCTCTTCTTCTCCTTCTAGTTACATTTTCCTCATTTTAAAGAACTATTACATTATTGTGGCTACTTTACCCCAGGTAATAAGCTCCAGGCACAATCAGCTGCTTTTAATTTACCCTGGGGGCAACTATGGCCACGCTTCTTTTCTACAAATGTTTTTTCTTTGCCTCTTGCCTTTTCTTTCTTCTTTTTTTCCTCCCTCTTCTCTATCTGTCTGCTACTTTCTCTATTTTTTTTTTTTTACTTGCTTTTGTCTTTCTTTCCTTGTCATCCATTGGGAACCACACTTAGTATTATTTGGAGTTGCAACTAACACTAATCTGCAAATATCACATATATTTAATGATATCTAAGAAATCATAAAATATACACAACAAACTTTTTCTGCAATTTAACACAATGAATGGAAAACACTTTTTGCATGGTAAGGCATGATGGAGCAGATCCAGCAATTATACTGCTCTTCTGGCTGAAAGCTCAGGGCTCATCAAAATCAAGGGACAGGCATACCCACACACGCAAAGAGTTCTAGGTCACCACTTTTGCATCGGCAACTCTATGCTGCATGAGTTCTGGCAGAAGGAAATCTAAAAGTTATAGATCAAACTCAGCCTGCTGTACACTGAGCTGACTACAAACACAGACACATGGTCTACAGCGATGAGAGTTCAAGTTTATCCAAAGCTTCACAGCACTGTCCATGGCAAGTCTTTGACAATTTAAAATTTTAGTCCATGTGCAGAGTGTCTCTAAAAAGCCCAGCCATTGATGGAGGCAAACAGAGAAGGCTCTGGGCAATGAAGATGCGATGTTTCCAGCAAAGGCTCTCTACTTTTGCATCAGTTTAAAAAGGGAAAGTGTGGCCCTACACCCCTTCTGACAGACAAGGGCCTTTAACTTTTTTAGCAAGGCCTCTATCTAAACAGAGCGGCACAGCTCAGCTATCTAGCCGTGACGCTTTAACCTGGGCAACTCTTCTGTAAATTTTATTTTACTTCTGTCAGGTTCTCTCACAGACATTTTAAAAACTTACTCTTTTTTTTTTCTCTTCTAACCTGGTACACGAAAGCACTGAAACACTGAGTGCCGAAACTCAGGACGCTGGGGGGTGATGGGCATCGCCTTATACTTGCATTTTTCAGGCAGCCATTAATCTTCAGGGAGGCGGTGGGGTGATTTGCAGGACTTCAAAGGCAAGCTTCTCAGTTGGTTTGTATTTGTAAATCTCAAGCTCAAAACAGGACATGATGAGGTACAGGGCAGCCAAATTCTTGCTTTGGCACGGGCAACAAATAACTCGGGTTAGCTTTCTTCGCTGGGGTCTCAAACAGGAAAACAGTCTTAATTTAAAGTTGTAACATCACTGACAGCGTCAGCCAGCCAGCTACACAGATCTCATTGTTTTTTAAGACAGTTGCTCCAATATCTTCTTTTCTTCTCAATCAGGTTGGGTCTCCCAGCTTACACAGTTTATTGCAGCTTTCAGGAGCATGACAGTAGCGTGATTTTGGCTTGGCCAGGAACATGCTGTCTGGTTTCTCGGTCTCTTTAGCACACACACTTAGGCAGTGTAACACTGGACACTCAAATCAGTGAGATTTCTTCATTGCAGGGAATCCCACGGCAAAAGCTTAATGGTTACACTCTTCAGAAATCATATAGCCGATGGTCAGTAGCTACAGGCTCTATGCAATTTTAACACAGTTCAAAGCTAAACACGGTTACCTTGACAGAGATCTTCAACATGGTCTTTCCACTTCATTCTGCTTTGGGCCAGTCTTATGGCACACTTTTCACTCGAAGAGGGGTCTAGCCTGTGCTCTGGGGGCTGATTCTTCACCTTTATTTTCTATTTTGCCTTCATCTTCTGGGTCTTCATTTTCAGTTTCCATTTTTTAGGGATTTCATTTCAATTAGGCGAGGTGATGATGTTGCACAACTCAGAACGTTGTGGGCAATTTTCCTGCCCCCCCTCTCTCGGCGCGCTAGGCTAACAGCTACTTTTTCGGCCTTACACTCTCACGCTCCCACGCTTTGTTAAAAGCCAGACTGTCCTGCAACATTTTTCTAATTAACAGCCTCAGATCTTTTTTTTTTTTTTTTCAGCTCGACCTTGAGCTTTTTGCGGTTTTCTCTCTCTATTCTGAATCTTTTTTTTTAAAAAAAAACCTTTTTCCTTCTTTGTTTGACATACATCTCAAGGGGGTGCAAGGTTTGCTTCCCCCACCACCCATAGCCTCCCTCCTAAATTGAAGACAGACACAATTAGGGAATGGGAATTGGTCAGTGAGTAAGGGGTCTCACTGGCCGACACAACAGGATTTTTCACACCACGCACTTTGCTACTGGCCTGGGCACCCGGACGGTCAACGGTATGCTTCAGAAACCGCAGTAGCCACTCACACAATCATCATTCTCTCCACTGCATCCATATGTCCCTGCCACCCACTTTTCCCACTTTTTACCAGAGCAGAAAACGGCTTCCCCAGCTTCCTCAGCTTCCTACTGAGTACTGGCGTGCTAGGTACTGGCGCCCACTCTGGGGTGTGATCAGGCCCCCCTTCTACTCGCAAGGAGTAGGTTCTTTTGTATACGTATACCACCAACACTGACCTTCTTCATAAGGCGGGGCCCTCTTTTTTTCTGCCCAGTGGCCTTTCTCCCTAAAGGTGGGGCCCTCTTTTTCCCATATACTTGCCTTTCTCCTGAAGGCTTCCAATGTGGGTTTCAACTCAATTGCAGCTGCGATACAGGCAGGGCTCAAGTTCCTTCCTCTGCTTCCCAAGGTTCTCTTGCTGCTCGCTGCCGTTTGGGCGATCCCGGTGCAGGTTTTCTCCCATTCACTCGACAAAAAGGTCGGTGGCGCCAAGAAAGGGAGGCATGCGCCGAGCTCGTCTTCCCGGTGCGGCGATCAAGAGCAGGCAACTGCCACCTGTCTGGCTCAGAGCCTGCCACATCCGAGTCACGGCACCATTTATGTTGCAGAACCCAGAGTCAGAGAGACCACGGAGTGAAGGAAAAAGAGATTCTTTATTTAACGCGCGGGCTTAAGGCTGGAATCATTTCCAAAGAGCCAGAAGCCCCGATTTACATTAGCACATTGGTTTTATAGACATTGTGACACATATGAAACGGCTCCTCCTCCCCCTCCCGCATGGGGTTGCAATCCTCAACATTTCTTCTCTTAGCACTATTGTTTATAATACAAGAACTGGGTTATAGGGTAGCCATGATAAGGAGAGAACAGAAGAGAACAGCAGAGAACAAGATATACAATTGTATGACCTTTGACAAGATAAGGAATTCCTGTGTCTCGTCAGCTTACAACAATATATTCAAGGGAGAAAGAGCTCAGCAAGAACATGAAGCATGAGACTGCATGAGGCTACTTAGTCTGATCCCCGATATGGCTGCTACAGAGGCTGTCTGGAGCATACCTATACTTTGTGGGGATGGCCACCAGAGTTTAGCTGTAGGCAAGGTGAAGTAAATGCCATGAAGAAGCTCAGAACTCTGATGGACAGCCCTGAAATGGCAGAAACAGTGGGGAAACACAGGCGGGGAAAGCACTGGGGAAACAGCCCTTGACTGGGTGTAGAGGGTGGTGCACACCACAACCGAAGTGCAGACAAGTCAAATTAAGGAAAACAATCGGACTAAAAATAGTCTCAGAAGAACTGATTTTTCGGTGCGAAACTCTGGGGTGGCTGCGAGATGGCCACGATGTCATGTGCTCCAAATGCAGCAACCTTGCAGTAAATCGCTCGTGGAAACACTCCTCAGGTTGACACAGAGCTATTCATGAGCACTTGTTGAGTACGGTTGCTCTACCAGCAACAGTAGTTCAGGTAGTTCAACCCACATTTTACCATCTTGTCAAGGAGGATATCATGGAAAACCTTGCCAAGTGCTTTGTTGAAACCAAAATATTTTATCTCCACAGTGTTCCCATAAACTACCGAAGTATACTTCAAAAAAGAAGATAAGGTTGGTCTGGTATGGCTCATTCCTGACAAAACTATCTTGGCTCCAAATAACCAATGCACAATTCTGTAGATGCTCACAGCTGCTTAATAATCTGTTCTAGAATCTTGTCCAGTACTGACATCAGGCTGACTGGTCTGTAGTTTCCTGAATCAACTTTTCTTCTGTTTTTGAAGATGGGAGATAACATCTGCCCATCTTCCAGCACCTCACCTGCTTTCCAAGATTTTTCAAAGATTACAAACAGTGGCTCTGAAATAACATCCACAAGCTCTTTCAGAACAGCACCCTGGAGTATAATAATCTGGCCATGGAGACTAGAAATAATTTAAAGTAGCTAGCTGTTCTCTAACCATCTCCTTAACTACACTGGGCTGCAAATTCCTCCTTATATCATTTGTTCTACTTGTCCCAGATTCACGCATCAAAAAAGGAAGAATATTGCAGCATTTGGAAATCAGTTAAGATGTAATTTACTAGGTGAAAAGGGCAATCCTATACATGTTTATTCAAATGTAAGTCTCACCATGTTCACTGGGGATTACTCTTAGGGAAGTGTGCATAGGACTGCAGCCATACACATCTTACAATATGTCTCTTAATTTTTATTTAGCTTTTGAGAGTTCAAATACATGTTACATGCAAAAGTACATGCAGAATCATACAGTTGGAAGGTATCTCAGAGATCATCTAGTCCAACCCCTGCTTAATGCAGGCTCTGCACTGCAGGGTGCAACTTACAGCATCCATGACAGATGACCATACAGGCTCTGCTTAAATACCTCCAGTGAAGGAGAAGCCACCACCTCCCAAGGCAATCTGTTCCACTGCTGAACAACTCTCACTGTTGGGAAATTTCTCCTAACACTAAGCCGAAATCTGCTTCACTGCTATTTCAGCCTACTGTTTCTAGTCCTGCTTTTAGGAGCA
Source organism: Heloderma suspectum (assembly GCF_057233095.1). Lineage (NCBI taxonomy): Eukaryota > Metazoa > Chordata > Lepidosauria > Squamata > Helodermatidae > Heloderma > Heloderma suspectum. The sequence continues at coordinate 123,582,555 of NC_139462.1, read as the reverse complement.
ACAGAGAATACGTCTGCTACATCTTCTGCCCGACAGCCTTTCAGATATTTGAAGACCCAATCATATCTCTCCCCTTAATCTCCCCTTTTTCAGGCTAAACATAGCCAGCTCTTTCAACCATTCCTCAGAGGACTTGGTTTCCAGAACCCTCACCAACCTGGTTGCTCTTCTCTAGATGTGCTCCAACTTGTCAATGTTCCTTCTTAAAATGGGTCACCCAGAACTGGACACAATGCAATAAATGCAGCCTGACTAATGCAGAATAAAGCAGAACGATTACTTCCCATGATCTGGACACTATACTTTTGTTAATGCAGCCTAAGACTGCATTAACTTTCTTAGCTGCTGCATCACAGTGCTGGCTCATATTCAGCTTATGATCCACTAAGACACCTAGAAATGTTTAACATGTACTGCTGCCAAGCCAGGTCTCCCCTATCCTATACTTATGTCTTTGATTTTTGTACCTAAATGCAAGACTTTACATTTATCTCTCTTGAATCTCATCTTGTTAGATTCAGCCCATGAATGCCAATCCATTCATTAGCACTCACTGAGTATGGCTGCTCAACCAGCTGTAGATCCACCTAATGGTAGTATTGTCCAACCCACATTTTACCAGCTTGTCAACAAGGATATCATAGCAAACCTTGTCAAATGCTTTGCTGAAATCAAGGTATACTGCATCCACAGCATTCCAATGATCTAGCAAACGAGTACTGATGTCAGGCTGACTGGTCTGTAGTTTCCTGGATCTCTCTTTTTCCCCTTCTTGAAGATGGGGCCAACATTTGCCTGTCTCCAGGCTTCTGCACCTCACCTGTTCTCCAGGAGTTCTCAAAGATTAGAAACAAAGACTGCAAACAGCACTTCTGTAATAATGTCTGGAAGCTCCTGCAGCACCTGGAGATGTAATTCATCTGGCCTTTGAGACGTGAATCCATTTAAAATAGTCAAGTGCTCTCTAGCCATGTCCCTACTTATTATGGGATGCAATCCCTCCATATATCATTTGTTCTACTTGTCCCAAGTTGAGCACAATTCCCCTTGTGGAAGAAGGCTAAGGCAAAACAGGAGCTGATGGTTCTTTGCCACCTGCCAGAGGTCACCCGTGTAAAGGATGGGCGTGGGGAGGGAAAGGGGAAATCTCCAGGAATGACGCCGTTCAGCCATATTCTGCACGGGGGTCCTAGGAGGGTCATCTTTGTATTGTTGGCTCACACAGCTCTCAATATGGAGGCTGTTTACTGTACTGCACTCATACTGAAAGGCATCGAGCATGAGCAGAGTGTACAGTATAAATGTTTCTTTACACTCTTATATTTGTTTTGTAAGAAAAACTTCATCTTTGGGAAATATAGAAATTGATATTCACCATGGAGAATAAAAGTAATATTTATATGTTTCTGAGTGCTCAAATACTTCAGTGGTATAATTTCAGTAACCATGATAAAAGTAGTGTAACATAGGCGACGTGGAAAAATGGAGTTAGGCAATATCAGGATGGCTACATGTTAGGTTTATACAGACACTGTAGCTTTGAATCTTAGATGTAAGGGGGCATCCCTTCTTCATCTTTGCTGGGATTTGACAATCCCAAAGGTATGTTACAGCCTAGGGACCTGAAGCTGGAAATAACAGCAAGCGTTCTGCTGCTGGCATGCACCAGTACAGGAATTTATCTTTGATCTCAGATTGGAGATAGCAAGTAAGCGTGCCCTCCAAGGGGATTCCTCCAGGGGGTGGGGTTTGGAACCTAAGTCATGACCCTGGAGGAACCCAGAGAGGCTGTGCGGGTTGGATTGGGGTACCCTGCAGGCCACATTAGGCCTACAGGCCAGAGGTTATGCACCCATGTTATAGAGCCTTAAAAACTCCATACGTTTGAGGCCAGCACACCAGAGTTTTCCTGTAGTAAGTTTATTTTTGTCTGGCACACAGCAGAAGTGGAACAGACTCAGCAGACCTGTATATACTCCGCTCCTGACTTTCCTCATCCTTCAATAATGAGCAGATTCTTGAAAACATAACATATACACATCAAGTGATGCCCCAGCCACAGAAAATCTGATCCAGCCACCTGTCTGGTTTTGGAGGTTTCCCACATATACCCTTGCAGCCAAAGGATCTAGAAACTTTTCTTTAGATGAAAGCTGGGATTTGGGGAGGAAGCTGAATTCTGCACCAAATATTGAACTTTGTGCCCAATAAATGCTGCACTTTTTCAGTACTTTCATGTAATCATCACATAAATAGAGCTCAGCACACACAGTTCTTTGGCTTGCATTCTTAAGTCCCCCTAAAGCACATAGTTAAGCATGTATGACCTATTTACTTCAGGGGATATTTGGACTCAAATAAATTACTTCATATCTGACTTTGAATTTTCAGAGCACTAATGAAGGCTCATTTTCATTCACTCCTTGTCACGATAATTACATCTAGCATTCCTATACAAAATGGAAATTCATACATGCCGGTAGATCAGAGTTATCATTTCTAAATGGTGCACTGAAATATTAATCTGAAACCAGGACCCACATGAGATGAGTGGATAATGTGACACATTCCCATGCGAAACTCCTGAGGATGTGCCCAAGTGGACCTATCAATCAATGGACCCAGACATATCTCAATATAAATTTAAAAGAAAGATGTTTCTCTCACCTGAGCTATCAAATCACCATTTTCAGCATGGACCATGATTACAGCTCCAAGACGTTTCAGGTAAGTAAAGGCTTCATAAAGCTATGTACAGTACAGAGAGAGAAAACAATCAGCAATGACAACGTATTGATTATTTTAGAGCTTTTCTACACGAGGCTGTTAATCTGCCACATCTACTTTCAGTTTCATCTCAGAACTGAGATCCGAGGACTACACAAACAGCATTTCCTTTCCTGCTTTTCTGCTAGGTGGCACTGTGGCATAGCAGAATAGAGCATTTCTCTCTATTAGTAGAAACAGCACTTTCTTTCACTTTCACAACTAAATGCCTCATTTTCCCTGCTCTAAAAAAACTTACCAAAAGCGCTGGTTAGACACAAAAGTGAAACTGGAGGGTCACAACATCGTCTAAAGAACCCTTAAAAAACTGTGAGTAGGGAATGAGGAGACATGATAAATGCTTCATGTAGGAAACCCTTATTACTTTATACCTTTTAAAAAAAATGCATGTCATTTTCTCACTTTAGGGTAGCACAAAAGCCAAGAAAGATAAACCATTTCACTTTAACAACCCCACATCTATTCACCGTATCCCTTTTCACCAGGAAATTGGGTCAAGTCACTCATGGAGAGTGAAGTGTCACTGCATTCAGAGTTGAACATAAGAGTATAAGAACAGCCATGCTGGATAAAACTAAACTCCAGCATTCTGTTCACACACTGGCCAACCAGTTGCTCCAGTGAAACCCACAAATAGGACATGAATTCAACAGTACCCCCCTGCTCATGTTCCCCAGCAACCGGTATACATAGGCATATTGCCTCTGATACTCAGGACAATATTGGCAGTTTCATTTTCAATTATTTCCCCAATTATGCCTAACATGGAATTTGCCCTTTTCACAGCAGCTACATACTGGGTTGTTTTCATCAAGCTGTCCACCAAAACCCTAAGATCTCTTTCTTGGTCAGTCACTGCTAGCTCAGGTGAATTTGCTTTTTCTCCCCTCCATCATGCATCACTTTACACTTGAACCACATTTGGCCTTTTGATGCCAATTTTCCCAGTTTGGAGAGATCCTTTTGGAGCTCTTCACGATTCCTTTTTGTTTTAACCACCTGGAATAACTTGGCGTCATCATAAAACTTGGCTGCCTCATTACTCATTACTAATTCCAGATCTTTTATGAACAAATTGAAAAGCACTGGTCACAATACAGATCGCTGTGAGATCCCACTGTTTACATCCCTCCATTGGGAGAATTTACCATTTATTCCTACTCTCTGCTTTCTATTCTTTAAACAGTTATGATCCATAAGAGGACCTCTTCTCTTATTCCATGACTGCTAAGTTTGTTCACGACCCTTTGGTGAGCGATTTTGTCAAAAGCCTTTTCAAACTCCGGAAAACAATGTCTACCGGAAAAGCCCTGTCCACATCTTTACTGACACTCTCAAAGAAGTCTAAAAGGTTAGTGAGACAGGACTGACCTTTGTGGAAGTCATGTTGATTCTTTTTCATGGCTTGCCCTTCTGTAAGCTTACAGATTTTATCTTTAATAATGCTTTCAACCAATTTACTCAGAACAGACATTAAGCTAACCTGTCTGTAATTTCCTGGATCCCTTTTTAAAAATCGGCATTACATTTGCCATCTTCCAGTCCTCTGGTACAGAAGCTAATCTTAGGGACAGGTTACATATTTTTGTTAGAAGATCAGCAATTTTCCATTTGAGTTCTTTAAGTTTAGGATGGATTTATTAGCTTTCAATTTGTCAATAAGGTTGAGAATGTCATCTTTTGTCATCATTATTTGCCTCAGCTCCTCAAACTCCCTCCCTGAAAACATCAGTTCAGGCACAGGTGTCTGTCCTACATCTCCTGCAGTGAAGACAGACAAAAAGAATTCATTCAGCTTCTCCACAATCTCCTTCTCCTCCTTTAGTACTCCTTTAACTGCATTAGCGGTCCAACAGCTGCCCTAGCTGGTTTTCTACTTCTGATATATTTAAGGAATTATTTGTTGTTGGCCTCAATGTTGTTAGCAATATGCTCCTCAAAATGCTTTTTTGCATCTCTTATTGTCTGCTTGTATTTCCTTTGCAAAAGTTTCTATTCCATTTTATTCTCCTCATCTGGGCAAGACTTCCATTTTTTGAAGGAAGCCTTCTTTTCCTTACTAGCTTCCTTGACACTTGCTCGTTAACCATGCCGGTGACCTCTTGGACTTGGTGCTACCTTTCCCAACCTGTGGTACACTGTGGTAGCTGTGTTTTACCATTGTGGTTTTGAGTAACCTCCAAGCATTCTGAAGGGAGTTAACGCTCTTGACTCCCCCTTTCAGCTTCCTTTTTACCAGTTCTTTCATTTTAGAGAAGTTTCCTCTTTTGAAGTGAAATATGACTGTGTTGAACTTCTTTGGCAATTTCCCACTTAAATATGTATGAAATCTGTTAGCACTGTAGTCATTGTTTCCAACTGGTTCAATAACACTCACATCTCACACTAGATCCTGGGCAGCCCCACTCAAGATTACATTCAGGGTCTCATCCCCTCTGGTCAGTTCCATGACCAACTGTTCTAGGTCACAGTCATTTAGGGCATCGAGAAATATAACCATGATTGTTATGATTGAACATGCGTTTATTCAGTCAATCTGGGGCTTATTGAAGTCACCCATTATTACAAACTTTCCTTGTTTGGATGCCTCCTTGATTTCACTTTCCATCTGGTCTGGGGGATGATAGCAAATCCCTGGTACTAAATTACATTTAGATCCTGGTATTGTCACCTGCAGCACTTTTGTGGAGGAGTCTGCCCCATTCAGGTTTTCTAGTCTGCTTGACACTATGCCCTCTTTGATGTATGGAGTGACACCACCTCCAACACACCCTTCCCTGTCGTTCCTATACAGTTTATATGCAGAAATGGCGGTATCCCACTGGTTCTCTGTTCTACCAGGTTTCCTTTATGTCCACTATATCCAAGTTCTCCTTTAAAACCAGGCATTCCAACCGTCCCATCTTGGCTCAGAGGCTTCTAGCATTAGCATAGAAACACCTTTACAAGATGTCCCTTCCCAGATGTCTCTGGTATGTGCATCTTCTGCTATGGCCGCTAGGCCTCTTTGACTGGGTATCACCATATGCTCATGGCCTATTCACTCCCCATCCCCATTTGGGCAATTGGAAACATTTTTACCTTCACCTCCTTAGGGATAATTCAGCCTTAGCCAGATACTTCCCAGCTCCTGCCAGCTTTCCCCAAAGCTGCTCTGCCATTTTTTAAAGTGCCAGCAGTTTGGTTCAATTCCGGTTCAAGTAGAACCCATCCCTCTTGTACAGGCCTGTTTTGTCCCTAAAGTTCTTATCCATGAACCTCTCTGCCTCTCCAGTTCAGCAGCCTTTGGTTCAAGGAAACAAACGTGTTCCCTGAGAGCCAGGAGCTCATTGCACTGAGCACACACCCACGATTTCTGACAGCTGGGAGATAGCCATACATGTGGTACTCGGTGCAGTACACATTCCTGCTGGCTTTCTACCTTCGTGTTTATTATTATTATTAATAAACTTGCACAGGTGCTTAACTTGCAGCTACAGCATCCCTGACAGATGGCCATCCAGCCTCTGCTTAAATACCTCCAGCAAAGGAGAACCCGCCATTTCCTGATAATGTTTACTGCTGAACAGCTCTCACTGTTAAGAAATTTATCCCAATCTTAAGCCAAAATCTGCTTCCCTGAAATTTCCATCTTGGGAGCAACAGAGTACAAACTGCTCCATCTTCCACATGACAGCCTTTCAGATATTTGAAGACCATTATGTCTCTCCTTAATTTTCTCTTCTCCAGCTCTTTCAACCTTTCCTTGTAGGTTTCCAGAACCCTTCCCATCCTGGTTGCTCTTCTGTGGACACACTCCAAGTTCTCAATGACTTTCTTAAAATGGGTCACCCAGAATGGATGGACACAGTACTTAAAATGGACATAGAACTTCAAATGTGGCCTGACTAATGCAAAATGGAGCAGAACAATTACTTCCCATGATCTGGATACTATGCTTCAGTTAATGCAACACAAGATCAGCTTTCTTAGCTGCCGCATCGTACTGCTGGCTCATATTCAGCTTGTGATCCAATAAGACACTTTTCACAGGTACTGTTCCACTAGCTAGGTCTGCACAGTGGCCCTTGTCAGTGTAGAGCTATGTATTACTTTAATTGCTCCTTTCCAAACTTGGGTTTAGGTTAAGTATGTGGTTATAGTTGTGGTTCTCCGCAACCACTGAGGCATCTCTGTTAGAGCAAGGCTGCAAGAACTACACATCTCTGTTAGGGCAGGGCTGCAAGAACTTTTCCTCCTGGGCTTTAGTCCCCAACTTTAAGTTTCTGCTGGATTTACCTCTTGAGATTTAGCTCCCAACTGTAAGTTTGTAAAGGGTTACCCTCCTGGGATTCAGCTTCCTTTGCTGTGCCTGTATTTTGGCTTCAGCTGATGATTTAAGAGTTTAAATGCAGTTTGAAGTTCTTTTTATTCAAGAAACCTGGGCTACCACTACGACTGTTCCCACTTTTCCAGGATACCTTGTGTATACCCAACCAGCTAGCAAATCAGATAGTAGAGGCTAGCGAGTATGGTTTCAATGGATAATAACCCAAATATCTTACAGCTTGATGTAAGCGATAGTAGTAACATCTTAATTCTTCAGGTGGACTGGCCTTCAGGTCTGACCTTTTTTTTTAGTAAATGTATATTCTGCCCTGCAGAATTCAAAGTATGAAGATACCTCCAAATGGATGAACTTGATCGGGTCCTCTCCACCCTATTTGAAATACAGGCTGACCCCAAAATCTTGATAGCAGGTGATATGAATGCTAGAATAGGACAAAACAACTGTAAAATCGGTGAGAAAATGGGACTTACTCCAGACGATCTAGCTTCTCTCCCTACTAGAAATTCTAAGGATTTGGGGCTTAATAAAGCTGGTCAATTCCGCTTTGCTCTTGTTTATTTATTTATTGCATTTATACCCCACCTTTCTTCCTCTTGCAAGGAACCCAAGGCGGCTTACATTCTCCTCCTCCTCTCCATTTTATCCTCACAACAACAACCCTGTGAGGTGGGTTGGGCTGAGAGTCTGTGACTGGCCCAAAGTCACCCAGTGAGCTTTCATGGCCGAGTGGGGACTAGAACCCAGATCTCCCAGCTCCTAGTCCAACACTCTTGCCACTACACCACACTGGCTCACATGTTGTTGTTGTTAAGTTTCACTTATATATATGTAATGGGACAGATATAGACCCAAATTTGAACTTATATACATATATTGGCCCAAGAGGCAGGAGTGTGATAGATTTTATGATCCTCTCACAATCGGCTCTATTCTTTTTCAACAATTTTAAAGTCCTTACTAGACCAGAGAATGATCACATGCCAATTCAGATGTGTCTTTCGTTACCAACTGGAAAAGTTCCCCTCATTTTCGCTTCTGCAAATAATTTAATAACCCAGGGAGAAAAAAGACTGTGTTGGAATGGGAAGCTGCAAGAAGAAATAAATTTATTTCTAGCAACCCCCAAGGTGTTATCTTTGAGAGAGGAATTTTTTACCTCCCTGGACTCCCTGGGAACTTATGGGAAAATAGTGAAAGAACTTAGGCCATTTGTGGTCACTATTAAAGCTCCTTTTCCAGGCCTGCACACTAGTCAAAGCTGGTTTGATTAACGGTGCACTGCCCAGAAACGTAGGCTGGCAGGAGCAATCAGGAGACTGAGGCAAGAAGACTCCTTAGAAAATTTTACTGTGTACATCAGCTTGCGCAAAGAGTATAAAAATCTCCTGTGCCAGAAAAAGAACGAGTATGTACGACAATCCTGGATGGAGCTAGGGCTGGCAATGCTAGAAAGAGATTCAACCAGATTCTGGATGTTAGTGACAAAAGGGACAAGGAGACATCATGGCTCTACTGATAATCAAATTACTTCCTCAAAGTGGCAAGCTCACTTCAGCCTTGTTTAGACAATCTTTTGTTGGGACCCCATCTGATCCCCTTCACGGCAGGGATTTTTTGTCTTTCACTTCCTGCCCTGATTGGGAACCAGTAACCTGGATGAAGTGCATGATTTGATTGCCTCCCTGCCTCCTAAAAAGGCCCCTGGAGAGGATATGCTTCCTGGTGAATTGTTTAGATCTAATCCTACTTGGTGATGCCCAATTCTTGCTAAAATGTTTACTTATATAAACCAGCATGGAAAAATCCCCCAGGGCTGGGAAGTGAGCATTGTTGTTCCTATTCACAAGAGAGGCTCTAAAGCAGATCCAAATAATTTTAGACCAATCAGTCTGCTTAATGTTGTTTCAAAATTATATACTAAATATCTTTTACACAAATTAGAGTCATGGGCAGCTGAAAACTTGATTTTAGCTGAAGAACAGGCTGGGTTTGCAAAGAGGAAATCTACAATAGACCAGTGTTTTGTTCTCCATCATCTAATACAGAAATATTCTCAGCAGGATAGAAAAGAGTTATTTGTTACTTTTGTGGATTTTAGTTCAGCCTTTGACCTTGTAGATAGAGATCGTTTGTGGCAAAAGCTATCTGCCACAAACACTGATAGAAAGCTGTTTCTTTTAATCCAAATGCTTCACTCTGATACTAGTCTTAGAGTTAGGCTGGGGGCGAATGGATTCTTATCAGAAAGCATCCCAACTGATAAAGGAGTGCATCAGGGATGTTTATTGGCCCCTTTTCTTTTTAATTTTTATATTAATAGCATTGTACAAGAACTGAGTGATTTGGAATGCTTCCCAGCTTCTATTCAGGATGTTAAACTCTCAGTCCTCCTATATGCGGATGATATCGCAATGATTTCCACTACATTAATTGGTATGCGAAGGCTCTTGAGAAAGTTGAGTACATTTTGCACAAGAGAGCATTTGTCTATTAACTATACTAAGACTAAAATTGTAGTATTTGGGAAGAAAAGGAAAACACATATGCGGAAGTTGGACAATGAATCCATGGAACAAATGAACAACTTTAGATATTTGGGCCTTAATTTCAACGCCCGACTTCCATGGAGACAACATCTAGATGTAATTAAGCTGAAATCATCCCAGTCTATTCAATCTCTCCTTCAGTTCTCTCGATCACAAGGGGGAAGTTTGGTTGCCCCTGCAGTAGAGATATTTCAGAAGAAGGTAGTTTCACAACTGATGTATGGGGCTGAGGTATGGGGATACACAAATGCCTCTATTTTTGAGGTGGTTCAGAACTCTTTTATGAGATCTCTCTTGACTGTCCCCCCCTTCTAAGGGCAGAAGTAGGATTGATTTCAGTTAAAACATCTATTTACGCTGCTCTCGCTTTGTATTGGCTCAAGTTGACTCATATGAGCGATTCCCGCCTTCCAAAAAAATGCTTTCAAGAGCAACTTCAGACCCCATCCCAAAAGTCTTGGGTAAACCTGACCAAACCTATGTTACAAGCTTATGGAACCGATACTGAGTCCTTTCCTTCTTTCCCTTCTGATAGAGTAAAGCAGAGGCTTAAAGAAAAAAATTATCTTTATTCTAAGTGGATGTATTTGGTTACAATCTCACAAATGCCTTACTCTTGCTGGTACCCATTATATAAGATGTCATTTGATCTGGAGAGCTACTTTACAACTCTGACTGTGCCTCACTTATGGAAATCATTTACAGCATTGCGTCTACAATGCATGCCTTCTGCCTTCTTGGAGGGAAGATTTGACAATACCCCAGTCCATCAGAGACTCTGTATCTGTGGGTCTGCGGAGGTTGAGGATGTCTCTCATTACTTACTAAGATGCCCTCTCTATGGCTATCCTAGGCATAAATTTCTTGCCATTATTTCCCAGAGCCTCCTAAATAGAACACCTTTAGAACAGATATGTGTCCTTCTTTCTGGCACTGATGCTTTCACCACTGCCCAGGTAGCAAAATTTGCCTTGGCAGCAAGGAAAATAAGTGCCAAAGCCCAAACAGCCTACTAGGGATGATTCTGTTGGATGTATGAATTTATGTATATACATAAATATGTGACTGTACTGTTTCTCTCTCTCTCTCTCTTTTTAATGTACATTGTGGTGGCCTATGGCTTTAAGCAATTAAGTATGGTATCGTAGAGTTTAAATGAATTTAAATGATTACCTGAGTGAATGTGATAAATACATAAGTAAGTAAGTAAGTAAGTAGCACTTTCTGTCTTGCATGGATGCTAAAAACCTTGTGTGCTAAAAAACTTTTTACCTTGATGCTTTGTCACTGGGGCTCCTTGCGGTCAGTAATTTTTTATTACTGATGGGGGGATGAACTGCCAACAAAGCCCACTCTCTCTCCCTTCCCCAGAGAAGAGCAAATCACACATTTTAATTATGCAGCACTGGTCTATAATCTCCTTTCCCTTCCTCACCTCCCCATTCCATTAGCACTGACAGTAGCTGGCTTGATTGTGTTGATGTGTCAGTCACCTCTTTCCATTTTGTACTCATGACCTTGAAGTTAACTTGCAACCCTCAATTTGCCCTTTCTGTGTAATCGGGTCCTCCTGTGGAACAGACCCGTATGGTGATCCCTTGGTTGTGCATATAGTTAGCTGCTCTGCCCCACCAACCCCAATCTGGCTTCTTCATGTTACTTTCTCCCTCAACACAGAGATTAAATCCTTGTGAACTGTATTATATTTAATATGCAATTATCAGTTCTTTAAAATGCCTTAACTTCTCCCTCTAGACAACAGGGCAGGGATGTAATATATATCTAGAATTCAAGTGCAGTTTTCAACACGCAGACCTATAGGTAAATACTTTGAAGAGCCAAATTAAATGCAACACTAAACATATCACTCCGAAGAACATCAGGTGTTGTTGTTTAAACCAGATGCAGGGATCTCCAGCTCTTCCCACCCTAGTTGTAATCCCATAAAAAAACACCCCAATGCTGCTATGAGCCCTCCAAATCTCCCTTAGGTGCCAAGTAGGGATGTCAGAGGAATCTGGATGCAGGGTGGAGCTTGACAAGCTCTCATCGGCTTGGCTCCTGGGACTTCCATTCATCTTCCGTTAGCTGGCCTGACTTGGCAAGCAGTGAATCAGGCCAACTAGCAGATTTCTGGTGTTTCTTAACTTGTGTAAATTATGGCCACAATTTGTGCCAATCTGCATAGTTTAAGCAAATTACCACTGCAATTTCCACAGATTATGCATATTTTGGCCATAATCTGCATAAATTACATGAACTTCAGCCATAATTTGTGCAAATTATGCCCATTTGCACAAAATGTGACCATAATTTGCACAAATCTCTATTTGAGCAAATTACGTCTGACACAAAAAATACACAGAAGATCCTAGAGTTTGGGGGAAACCCATGGCTCGGCTCACAGATGCAAGCCGAGACAGGCATGCCGCGGAAGTCCACTGAGCCCCAAAAGAACCATATTTCCCAGCAACAGGCATCCCTAGTACCATTAAAAAACAAAACAAAAGTAATGTGCATTGGAGTGACATTTTTAAGGTTACACCTAGTCTTGCCGAGTTAATCATCTAAAGGCGCAATTCTATCAAAATAGGTGGCCGCCTCTGAACTCAGAGGCAACTGCCTATCCAAAGCAGGGCAGGAGAAGCACAGGGAGGATCATTCCCTCTGCGCCTCTCCTGCCCTGCTATTTTCAACTAGACAGCCATTTTTGGCTGTCTAGCCTCAGGGGGGCTGACCGAGAGAGGAGGCTGCTGTACAACACATTGGATGCTCTGTACATGCAGCTCCACTCTCCCCGCCCTGGAACACCCCCAGCCCCTCCCCTTTTCAGCTGCTCCGTGCTCCTCTTCTGAGGACGGTGGATGGGGCTTCTCCGCGCTGCCTCTGAGGCAGCGCAGACACGGGGGGAGGTCGGTTTTCAGGGAACCGACTCAGAGCTCAGGCTCTGAGGTTGGTTCCCAGAAAACAGCATATCCTATGGCCCTCCTGACAGTGTCTAGTCGCCATAGGATTGCTCCCTAAGTTACTCAAGCTAAATTTGCCATGAACCTGATTTTAAAACAAGAAATCCCTTTATTGTCTTATTGATCATTTCAATTAGTGTCCCACATCTCATTAGTTTCCCACAATTACAGAGTAACAAGTCCTAAAATAGTTCCTAAACTTTGTTTAGAAATAAGAGCTGTGTTTAGAATAAGAAAAAACAAAATTGAGGGCCAATCTAGACATTAAATGCATAAAATCTTTAGTGTGCCCAGTTTTTGTTCTTCAGAGAGCCAGCATGGATGGGGAGGGGGCCAGCAGCATCAGGACCAGAGAGCATAAGAACACAGATGAAACCTTTCCTGTGTCCTGTTGAAAATCTCCCCCCTGCCCCTGCTGCGATTTGCCCTGGGAGAAAGCTTCCATTAGTGCCAACGGAAGCTTCCCTGTGAGGGTTAATATTAGCTTTAATAGGGAGCGGGTGGGACAGGGTGTGTAGGGAAAGGGTTCACCCTGCCTTCTCTGCAATGCTGTAGCTTAGGCTCCAGCTGCTGGCATTTAAAAATACAAAAACTGTGCACATTAAATACTTACATGCATTTAATGTCATGTGTAGTTTCCTCCCAACAGCCTCTTCCTATTGTAATGCAGTGCTGTTGTCCATTATTCTATGAAAACAAAAAGTTTATAAATGCTATGTTAATATGTATGTATGTATGTATGTATGTCAGGATAATCAACAGTGGGATCTCATCATGAATTTACTGGAAATGTCTCTCTAGATAGTAGAGTTTTTTAAATGCCATAATTAGTAACATCTAGCCCTCTTGCATTTAATATTAGGTAAAGTAACTTTCCAGAGTAACTTCTATATAAGTTCTAGGCATGTGAACGTTCTTCATGAAACTTTGAAACAACACAAACCAACAGTTTCAAAACTCAAATGCTTCATCCAAATTTGTATTCTCAGTAATTCCTGCCCTGATTCTATGCTTTAATGTAATATTTATGATACATTTAACGATTTCAGTTCATAATAAAATCTAACTGAACTTCAGACCCAAAAGATATTATGAAATAGAAGTTCCAAGACCACTTTTATTTCTGAGACAGCGATGGAACATAATTGGTGGGTTCCTCTCCCTATCACACTTAAGCTTAATTCAAAAGCATGTACCTTGCTTAGAAGAGCTACTGTACTGGGATGCAGAGATCTGCAGAAAAAGGTATGCAGCAGATTACCTGGCTGTCAGTCATTTGGTAGAGATGTTTGTAGACCATGTAGACTTGGAAAGAATTAACTCCTGTTTATAGAAAAAAATGAATTGATGCAAAATAAGAGTTAATAAGTACCTAATGTTAAGAATAGGCCATTCAAAAGATGAATCAAAATGTGCCAGTTTTTATCCTGAAAATCCACCTCACAATGCTGTTTTCCAACTTGACCACTTCCCTGCCACAAATATGTGTTGTGAACAAAACTTTCTGACGCCACACTGGACAAAATGTATAGTGGAGCCAGTATCCCACTTTAATGGAAAGAAACTACATAAATCACATTCATGTATTCATGTTCTACATCATATTTATTTTATTATGTATTTTTTCATATGTCTGCCCCACAGTTCTATCTGTATTTCTTATTCCTCTATATCAGGAGTGGGCAACCTTTTTTCTGTTGAGGGCTGCATTCCCTCATGTGTAATCTGTTGGGGGCCACACGTCAGCGCTGAGTGGGGCTGAAGCCAGAGGTGGGCAGGGCAAGAGCCAAAAGTGTGTGTGGGGGCGTTATCCCATTTCTCTCTTACCCTCTTCTTTCCCATGCAGTGGGCTGCCGGAGAAGGGACAGATCACTCTTGCCAGAAGTCTGAGCTGGCTGCATGCAAATGGCTTTTGAAATTAGGCTGAGGGCTGCAAGTTACCTACCCCAGCTCTCCACCTAGAAGCTCATATCTGCTTGTGTGAGGGCAGGACAGTCTGTTCTGCAGTAACACTGTGGCCCTCCCCTGCATTCCCAGGACACAGCAGAGCACAGAGCAGGCATCCTCCATGATCTGAATGGGTGAGCAGGATCATCTAAGCAGAAGCAGGTCAGACTGTCTCCTTTTTGGCTGTGAGGGGGGTGCATTTTATGGCAAACACTAGCAAAGAACACAGTGCTTGTTTCTTTAATGTAGCACAGTGGTGGGCAACCTGTGGTCTTCCAGATGTTGTTGGACTACAACTCCCTTTGTCCTGACTACTGGCTGTGCTGGCTGGCGCTGATGGAAGTTGGAATCCAACAAAATCTGGAGAGCCACAGGTTCCCCACCCCTGATGGATTATGCTACATCACTGTGATAGCGAAAATGGCTTATTCGTGATACTCAGTTAACATGGTAAGGGCGCAATCCAATCTGATCCACCCTGGGTACTCAGAAGCCTCTGAACTTGAAGGCTAATGAATATCCAATGCACAGTGGGAGGCGCGTTGCACCTCCTGCTCTGCATTTTAGCTAGACAGGCAATTTCACCCATCTAGCAGAGGCTTCAGGGAGGGAGAGGGAGAGGGGGAGGGAAGGGCCTCGGGATATCTCATATCTCCATGTCCCCACTCTCCTCCCCTCCCTCAGGAATGCCCCCTTTCACCCCTTCCATGCTTGCATTTGCAAGCTCATAGCAGCAGCCAGTGCAGTTCTCTCTGCGCTGGCTGCCGGGCGGGGGGGGGGGGGAGGAAGGAGCCAGGGAGCATGGTTTCCTGTCTCCAAGCTCAGAGCCCTGTCTCTGAGCTCGGAGCCAGGAAACTGAACTATCCTGTGTCCCCCAGATGCTGTCTAGGGGGCACAGGATTGCTCTCTACGTGCTTTTAACCAAAAATACTAGTGAACTATGTTGTTCACTATTATAGGTGATATTTATGCATATTTTGAGATCAATAGATGTGTCTATAATGTATGGGAAATGTATTGAAACATCAAACTGGATGCCATTTTCAATGCAAAAAAAAAATTCTGCTGCTAATTTTATTCCATGTGCTGGAAGTGTTTTGTAGCTTATACAAATTCTCAGAATTAAGAAAAAGCTTTTCAAATAAAAATAAGTGAAGTAACTTGCTTACATACCAAAGTGATGATCTTCTCTAAAACTAAATCTTTTTCTTTTGCTAGCAAATAACACATAGTGGGGACATGGACACGGACACACACATATTGGGGGTCAGGGAGACAAAGACATACATATATACTGGGGCGGAGGGGAGACACATAGACATAGTGTGGACACACACACACATATATTGGGGGAGACACACACACACAAATATATATTGAGGGAGACACATACACATAGTGCGGGGACACACAGACTCACCACACATAGTGGGTGGGGGAGACACGCACACACATGCAGCGTGTGTGTGTGTGTGTGTGTGTGTGTGTGGAGACAGATACACATTCTCCCTTCTCCAGCCAGCCCAACTGGATCACTGCTTTGGCAGCACTGAAGTAGCAATCCCGCTGGAGTGGCTGGGAAAGGGAGAAAGCCTCCTCCCCACTCCAGAAACTCTGAGGCAGCCTGAATTACTGCTTTAGCACTGCTAATTGCAGCATTAAAGCAGAGATGCGGGCGGCAGCAAGGGGAGGGAGACCTGCATAGCTGGGACGGTGCTGCTGGTTCCCTCGGCAGTGCAGGCCCAGCTGCTCCTGAAGGCAGGCGTGGAGGCCCGTCTGCCCAGTTCTAACTGAGCAGATCTTTGCTGGCCTGCTGAGGGCAAGGGAAAGGAGGAAGGAGGAGGCCCGGCCGGGTAAGGCAGGCTTGGGTGATGGCAACTGGCTGCTGCTGTCACCACAGCCAGGCTGGCAGACAGGCAGGCTGGCTGGCTCTTTCCCTTGGTCACTGCTTCTGTTTTGTTCCTTCCTTACCAAGGCAACAAACACACAGACCCCCCTCAACATCTCAGGCTTCTGTATCTGTGTAGGCTTACAGCTAGTCCCATTCACTTTCATTACATGTTAAAAAGTATTTAAAAAAAAATAAAGAGTGAACTTTGAAAAATAATTTCCCACTTATTCCAATACAAAATAAAAATAGGAAGCCATCATTTTTTAAAAGTGAAATCCATTTAGTTTTCTTTAGAAATTGTTACTACAAAATGGTCACCAAACTGTTTCTCATAGTTACTTTTAACAGATGGGCTTTTTTGTACCTAAACTGCTCTTTTTCTCTCAAAATTTCATTAGTCTTCTTGAAATTTTCAGAATTTGTCAAACAGACATGTCTTTCTCACACCTGAAAAATTCAGAAATATTGGTGAAACAGTTTTGATTTAATAAAGGTTAGAATTATCACCTGATCCTCACAGTATGCACTTACACATACTAAGCATGTGTGTCATGTTACTGTAACTTTGGTGATCAGACTCAGTCAGACCAGAGGCATCTGAAGAATAGGCAAAGTAAATGAAAATGCTAGTCCAATTCATATGCAGCTGTCTCCAAGGTTCAGCTTTGTTGGCAAGCTGCTTGGCGTAGAGGATACACAGACACACACATACCCCTTTTGCAGAATACAGTACATTCACTTTAAGAAACTCAGCCTAGAATGGAGCAAGTCAAGGCTTGGAGACATGATAGGACAATTTAGCAAGTGATTTTGCCATGAGGGCAGCAGCTTCACGTACCCAGGTAAGGGTCACTCTTTTGTATGGTTTTCCGAAATTAATGCTTTTATGCAAATATGCAAAGATTTAAAATATAGTAACAACAGAAAAACAACAGAAACTGAAAAACTACAATGCCTTGGAAAAGAGCACAATGTGGGCCCCAGCTGAGCTTCTCTGGGAAGCTCATTCTACAACTGGGGTGCCACAACAGAAAAGGCCCTCTTCTTGGTAGCCACCTGTGGCCATTCCACATGTACAATATGTAAATGGTAAAAGTCTGTGTATATGTATGGTGGCTGGTATGTATCTGGAATGATTGACAGGTGAATCTGAGGCGGGGTTTGGCAGAGTGTGGACAAGAATGACAGTTTGGGAAGTGGAAGAAAGGGGGAGTGGCTGAGTGAGAATGGAATGCAGTGTGATTGGATGAGAGCTTGTGCAGAAAAAGGTGGGTGATTGCTTCTAGAGAGTCAGATAAGTCTGGGAGTAAGGTAGATTAGGTACAGCTAGAGAGGTCTGAGATGAAATTGGGAGATAAAAGCGAGAACACTAGTGAGATAGTCTGTGGGTTACAGAGTGTGTCAGATAGTGTGAGAGAAGGTGTGAGAATCATATTGTCTAGTTTATAGTGCTGACTTATTTTAATCATCATCCCTGATATCCTTTCCTCATCCCAAACCAGTTCCTATTTCCAATCCTGTTGTACCAAATAAACCTTCTTTGTTTTCAGTTTTAAAAAAGTTTCCTTTTGAGTTTTTAGGAAGGGTTTTGTGGAATAACCCCCATGTGCTGGCTGCTTGGTCTGTGCTACCAAAAAGAAAGAAAGCAGCTCAGAAAGGGTTATTGGTGACAGCAATAGAGAGAGTAGTGAAGCATCACCATACACAAACAGAGGGTTGTGGGTGAGAGCCTAAAACTGGATGTGTGAGGAGAGACACTGACCAAAGCACCTGAATTGGTGACTAGAAGTAGGATCGTGAGGTGGTCAAAAGGCCTCCTCACACCACCCACCTCACTACCTTTGGCAGGGGCTCCCAGAGAATGACTGCTGAGGATGATCTTAGGGTCCAGGCAGGTATACATGGGAGGAGACATTTTTATTAATGACCTGAAGAGGAGGTGCAAGGAATGCTTATCAAATTTGCAGATGACACAAAATGGGGCAGGATAGCGAATACTTTGGAAGACAGAAACAAAATTCAAAGTGATCTGGATAGACTGGAGCGCTGGGCAGAAAACAACAGAATGACATTTAATAGGGAGAAATGCCAAGTTCTGTACCTAGGAAAAAGAAACCAAATGTACAGTTACAAGATGGGGGATACGTGGCTCAACAACACTACAAGTGAGAAGGATCGTGGAATGGTTGTAGATCACAAGCTGAATATGAGCCAACAATGTGATGTGGCTGCAAGAAAAGGCAAATGCTCTTTTGGGCTGCATTAATAGAAGCATCGCTTCCAATCACATGAAGTACTAGTTCCCCCCTACTCAGCACTGGTTAGGCCTCCTCTGGAGTACTGCGTCCAGTTCAGGGCACCACACTTGAAGAAGGATGCAGACCAACTGGAGAGGGTTCAGAGGAGGCAACAAAGATGATCACGGAACTGGAAACAAAGCCGTATGAGGAGAGAGTGAAAGAACTGGGCATGTTTAGCCTTGAGAAGAGGAGACTGAGGGGAGATAGGATAGCGCTCTTCAAGTACTTGAAAGGTTGTCACAGAGAGAAAGGCCAGGATCAATTCTCGATCATCCCAGAGCGTAGGACACGGAATAATGGGCTCAAGTTACAGGAAGCCAGATTCCAGCTGAACATCAGGAAAAACTTCCTGACTGTTAAAGCAATACGACAATGGACCCAATTCCCTAGGGAGGTAGTGGGCTCTCCTATACTGGAGGCATTCAAGATGAGGCTGGACAGCCATCTGTCAGGGATGCTCTGACTTGGATTCCTGCATTGAGCAGGGGGTTGGACTCAATGGTCCTGTAGGCCTTCTATGATTCCATGAGACAATCCTCCAGGTAATCTGGCCCCAAGCCATTTAGGGCTTTGAATGTTAATAACAACACTTTGAATCATGCCTGGAAATGGACTGGCATCCAGTGCAGATGGAAAAATACTGGCATAATATGATCATGTTGGCCACTCCCTATTAACAATCTTGCTACCCTATTTTGGACAGCTGAAGTTTCCAGACCATTTTCAAAGGCAGCCCCATGTAAAACGCATTGCAGTAATCCAGAGGAGTGCGTACCAGAGCATGGATAACTGTAGCTAGGCTATCTCTGTCCAGATAGGGACATAGTTGCAAGAGTCCACCTATGTGTCTAGCAACAATGCGGGATCCAAGAGAACCCCGAAACTACGAACCTGATCCTTTAGGAAGAGTGCAACACATTGAACATCACTTAGCTGGGCCGAAGAAACACCCACTAACAGTACCTCCATCTTGTCTGGATTGAGTCTCAGTTTATTGGCCCTCATCCAGTCTATTGCTGCATCCAAGCTCTGTTTAAGAAAACCCACTGCTTCACCTGGATTTGATGAAAAGGAGAGCTAGAGCTGGGTGTCATCTGCATATGGGTGACACCTCAATCCATATTTCCAGATAACCTCCCATAGTGGTTTCATGTAAATGTTGAAAGGCATGGGGCAAAAACAAAGACCTGCGGAACCCCATGGCATAATTGCCAAGGCACAGAGCAATAATCCCCCAGTACCACCTTCTGGAATCAGGCATCCAGAAGGATACCATGATTAATGGTGTCGAAAGCTGCTGATAGGTCCAAGAGAATCAACAGGGTCACACTCCCCCTGTCTTGGCAAAGGTCATCCCACAGGCAACCAAGGCAGTTTCCATTCCAAAACCAGGCCTGAAGCCCAATCGAAATGGATCTAGATAATCAGTTTCATTCAAGAGTGCCTGGAGTTGGCCAGCAAACACCCGCTCAAGCACCTTGCCCAGGAAGGGGATGTCAGCCACCTGCCTGTAGTTGTCAACATCCTCCAGGTCCAGCTTAGGCTTTTTCAGGAGTGTCCTAATAACTGCCTCCTTTAAAGTGGCCGGCACCACTGCCTCTCTCAAGGAGGAGTTGACAGCCTCCTTGACCCAGGCACACATCCCCTTCCTATTAGAAGTAATAAGCCATGACAGGCAAGGGTAAAGCACACAGGTGGTTGACCGGACTTGGCCAAGCACCTTGTCCGCATCATTGGGCCTCAACAACTGAAACTCATCCAATAAAACTTTACTGTCTTCCTCAGGCCCAGAGCCTTTTGTCCCTTTGGAATCTTTGTTTAAACCTCACAAAAAACTTGGGCTTTAAGCCCTCAGTATTCCGGTAGCCACACCAGTCTCACTCTGCTGAAGCCACTCATTCGGTTCTGGGCCTCAGTCAGGCAAGGTACCATTCTGCTACTGAAATCACTTTGATTGTGTAATCCTAGCTGCATCTGTTGGCTCTTGCACCATTGGAATCACTCTAAGCCATGGAACCTGGGGTTCTGTCTGAGCCTCATCAGACCCCTTTCCCCAGAGCACCTGCCCTGGCTGTTAAGATCCCAGCTTTAGATGAAGCAGTAACCCACCAGCAGCCTCTTCTGAGGAGTCTTTTTGCTGAAAACTCAGGAATTTACCTGCACTGTCTCCAGAAAGGATCTCTTGGGATCATAGGAAAGGTATATTTCAGTCCAAGCCTATCTTCTCTACAAATTATAGCCCCCACCTCATATCCACTTTCTATCAAGTGTATGTTTGAGTGTGTGTAGAAATTTGGTCTAGTTTTGGAACCAGCTTTTGGTTGGAAGCCCTGACATCCCAGTTCATCATTGCCCTAGACACCCAGTGGGAAGGATCATGACTAGGCCTGCTTTCTCTGCTTCTCCATGCTCCCTCTTTATACCTACTGTGTCAGCCAATTATTCTGGAAGTTTGGGGTGATGCACAAGTGGTCAGGAAGATGTGCCTTTGTCAGAGTTGTAAGTCTGAGCCCTGCTTCTTTGACAGGAAGTTAGAGGAAGTGAATAGTGTTTAAAGTGCTGGAAAGTGTTGTGTTTTGGTTATTGGCAACCCAAGTCCTGCCCTCCCCTTTTGTCATGGTGACCTTGCACAAAAACTAGCCCCGGCACACTGCCCACTACTGTAGACAAGCTTCTGTGAGTTCTTTCCTCCTCCCTGCTGTTGCAATCTTACCCCCTGAATCTCTCTCTCCCAGCAGCACAAGGCCCCTAATTTGTTTAGCCCTGACCTCCACAACCCCCTCAGAGCCATAGACCACCCTTGCCCACCAGGACACTCCAACCTTAGTCTTCTGTGCAGCGCAACCCTCGGTTTAAATGCCGAGCAGACTTTTGAGCTGATTTCCCTACCATTTGGAACAAGTGCATGGATGTCTACGCTATTAGTTTGCCTTTTGTTACATTTGCTTAATACGTATATGTGTATTTGCAATACATGATCTGACTAAGTCCATTCTAGAGTTCATATAGTGCCAACCAGCTAATTCCAAAGTGCAGTTATTGTGTTCATTTTTTATTCTTATGTGTTCAATAACATTCCCCTGCTTTCAAAGAGACATGTGTGTGTGTGACCTCTGCCAAGACGTGCTATGACCAAGGTTTAAGCACCTTGGACGGGTGTATCTCTGAACATGCGTATACTTGCATGTGTGTCCAGAAAGGACATTCAGTAACAGTTCTCTCTGCTCTGATTCCCCAGTTTCCTTTCCTGCTGCATGAAGCACCCAGTGTATCACATATAGGCTAGAACAGTGGTTGCTTTGCTGTTCATAGGCAATGCTAACAATTCTTGCCACTAAAAATAGCTGAAGGGAAGGAGCATGAGAATTTTTCACAATGACAAGAAATAACAAGAATGAATACATGAAAGGAGACCTTATAACAAAATTATGGTTACAACGTAGGCACTAAGGTTTGGTAGTGACTAAATAAGATGTGACTACAACATCTTTGGAGTCCTGCTATAAGATAATTAAAGTCAATGGCTTAATGATTGCCAGCAACAGAAAAGCAGAACTTATTGACGTTTACTATGACACTGCAAAAATAGTAATTTAACTGTTACAAGGCAACACTTGTAATTTGAACTGAGCATCTTAGAATAATTTTTGTGCAAAAATAATCAGTTGCAATCTAAATGTATTAATATTAAAAGGGCACCCCTTTAGTCAAGGCAAGTCACACACACACAAAGAAGGTTCCGCCATTATAAGCCTCAAAATTCTGTTGCTTATAAAAATGATACCTGTTGAGCCAATACTTGAAACTTGTCATCCATGATCTACCTGATGAGGTATACAATTGTACAAAATTTCAAAATGGATAAAAATTGCCATAGGTACAGAAAGTAAAAAAGTACTGAAAACTGACACAATTGTACATTTTTTTCTCTGAGCTGGGGCTCAGCATATTATATATTTCTTTCAAATTATGGGGGAAAGTACTGATATACATTATTCAGGCTTGTCAAGGAGGCATGCCTTTCACTGGTTTGTTGAAAGTTTGATCAGTGGTTCAAAAGTTATTAAGATTTTTCTGTGCCATGAAATCCTATGGCAAAGTTATGTTAGGCATGCTCAGTTTCACTGTGAAGCTAGAATGCTGCCAGCACTCCAATGTTTTCAGAGGAATTCTATTATGGAAGGCTTCTATGTGCCAAGTCTATTTCTGTCATTATGAAATATGACCTCACAATAGTGGTGGCATTTGTCTTTGCTGAGATGTCACTGCGCTTTTATGTGCTGAAAGGTCTGTCTAAGCTATACAATGTCCATCCCCATTATTGTTATCCACATAATAACAAAACACACAAACCATCCCAAAGTACCACAGAACCACAAATCTACTATGTCACTGGAACATCCTCCAGAAATGTAAAACCTGAGCCCCATAGAAGTGTTTAAGTGTTATCTACTTTTAAGATGGCTGGCTATCCGTTACTTCAGAGGGGGGGAAAGAACTTTGGGAGATGGCTCTGGTCAGTCTGCATCAGGGACCAAGGAGGCCATGTGCAGTGCTTAAGCAATTTCCATGCAGGCAGCAATCAGCTCAAATGGCTCAATCAGCCCAGCCAACAGCAGAAGGACGGACTCTACAAAAGGGAGGCCTATGGCTTAAAGTTCACCGACTAACTTGACTGCAGACCCTGGCTGTAAGCAGGTGCATCAGAGTTCCCCAGAGCCTGGAAGAGGGAAGAAGAGGGTTTACATGGTGGCTAAGGGGTTGCTCTGGACCTCTTGTTATACTGGGCCTTCTCTGTAGGACTGCCTGTGTGCAGAGAACCCTCTTTGGAAGATGTGATGGAGCTGGAGCTCACTTGAGTTCGCTTATGCAGCAGTTCCCTCCTTCCCAAGCCCAGGTCAAATGCCTTGGCGCTGGCCACTTGGGGAGAGAAAACCCTTTCCCTGGGGCTTTGGTCAGAACCCCCAGTCTCACACTTCCCAAATTGGGAGAAGTGATACATTCATTATAAAAAGAACTTTTATGGACAATATGTAAAACAGAATAACAATCTTAAGCCTTTAAACTATCGCACAGATGCTAACCCTACTCCCATGTAACAGTCACATGGAAAACTTCACCTTCAGGGAAATTTGTGCGAATTTAATAGGTTTCTTTTAAAAAAAATTGGGAGATACATGCACATTTAACTTTATCTTTTTTCAAAATTAACACTTATCTGCTAAGGAGTGCATTTGTGCTCATTCACAGAGTAGGCTGCTGAGGCTGTGCCACAAAGGCACCCTGGACATGCCAGGAGTAGAAGGGACGACTGAGGGGGGAGTATGCCATGGCAAGCTGCAGGGTGCCTGATTGTCTGTTGGGAGTTAACATGTCAGGAGGGAGCCAGGGCCTAGAACAACAGCACATCTAGCTACCAATGGCCTTCCAGTTTCAAAGGAGCAAGAACTCCACATCCTTTTATCAGGGCTAGCCAAAGGAGGAGGACAAAGGAGGCACCCACCTCATAACCTGCCAATCAAGTGAAATCACATACACAGCAAATACACATCTGTTCCTGGTTAGGCTGGAACAAGAAAGGGGCCAGGTGTTAATCAAGGGAAGGATACTTGGCCCAGATCCAACAAGCCAACCATCTCAAAAGAGACTTGGTAACAGAAACCTCGCATAGGAAGACAGCCCAGAAGGGCACCAGAGAAAGTGTAAATTCTATAGCAGAGGCATAATTGCTAGGCACAATTATTTGATCAAAAGGGCACAATCCTGCCTAAACTTTGCATATTCTTATATATACTTTCAGAAATAAGTGCTACGATTTATGTAAATTTAACAGACGGCAAAGCCAGGCAATTAATTTCACTTCCAAATCAACCCAAATTAAATTAATTATTCAATCAATATGCAAATCACCCTTGTGAAGGAGCAATTTTCAGAAATTATTGCAGCACAAGGGTAGGGTAGGGTAGGGTATCCATTCCATCCCAAGCTGTTTCCCCCCACAAATGCCCTCCACAGGGCAATTCATCATACGGGAAAAACCCTCTTTCATTGGCACCAATGGAAGTTTTTTTCCCTAGGCTTAATTGCCACTCGGGGGTGGGGGGATTTGAGGGGGTGCAGCAAGTGGAGATGATAGGATTAACCCTTCCCTCTACAACTGTGATACCCCAACCCTGAAAATCCCTCCATAGCAATTAAGCTTAGAAAAAAAAATCTTCCATTAGCAATTGTTCTGATATGAATCAAAGGGTACTGTAACTCAGGTGGCAGCTTATTTATTCATTATTTATTTATCTGATAGTAAGAACTGTATATTCCAAAGTGTGGTTTTTGCGGTAGATGAATGATGTCAGATATTATATAATACACATATAGTTTTTTAGAGATTAACTCATCTAGAACAAACTTGTCTAAAGTGCTGATTGACACTTTAGTGTACACACACACGCATACACACACAGCTAAAACAGCAATATTAAAATACCATTCTAACACAAATAAAAAATAAATAAAAACCAGTGACCGTTAAAACCATGCATTAACTGAAAGTGGATTGAAACACACAGGTCTGTAAGGCTCATCTGAAAAACTGTCACTGAAGGAGCCAGTGTACCTCCTGTGGAGGGGCATTTCATAAGGAAGCAGCCACTACAGAAAAGACCCTGTCTCTTGTGTGTACCAACCCGATAGATCTACTGATAGGCATGTAAGCTGAAGTGAGCCCTTAGGAGCCTCTGCCTCCAGTCACATCTCCTAAGTGCCAACCCTTAGCCTTAAGATGGTCATTTCTTTTCTCTGTGACCTCCCACCTGGTGTGTTCCCTGAATTATTGGGTAGGCATAGTAGCGTGGAGGCACTCAATTTCTCAGGTGCAGGGAAAGACACCCATGATTGTTCAAGCTCCAGATTCCAGACTCAGCAGGTTCCTGACCACCAGCCTCGGACTTAGTGTCAGGAGCCTGGTCTAGTTCTTCAGCCAGTGACATTACACCAGCCTTAGATTGTCTTAGATTGTCTACACCAGTCTTACTCTTCTCCTCTGATTCTGAGCTCTAGACGAGGGCCATGACAGATATAAGAATGTCCTTTTTCTGTGTATTTGTTTAATTTATATGTAAGTTATATTTAGAACCAGAGATGTGAAGGCCTAGAAAAGAAAAGGAAAAGTCAGACACCCCCCACCTCCCGACTTCTTTTCAGTTTTTCCAGAGGGGAAATTGGAAAGCTTTCTGAACACTGGAAAAAACTCCTATGAAATGCTTCATCACTGACATGAGTGAAATGCCTTTTAAAACAAGCGTTTACTTGCTTTAAAGTATTATTTATTATTTAATAGATTTATATACTGCTGACCATACTTAAAAATATCTACATGGTGTAGCATGAAGATGCGTAGTATGTGTAGCATGAAGATGACATGCATGAAGATGATTATGTAAGATGATTTACAGCATGAGAGAATGATAATTCCTGTGTATATTATAGAGTTGAATGTTCTCAATATAATTTATAAATATTAACTTGAGATGCAAATATACTGTTAGTCCTTAATACTGTGTCTGTTTCTGTCTATATCATACACTTTTTCGACTTAACTACAGTTTTTGTGGTGTCTATTTACAAATCCTCACAGCCAACTTCTCAGGTGACAAACATTAAGATATGTGTGCTTATACTGCAGTGCTTTGCATCTCTCATACTGGATATATTCACAATTTTGCTTGTACAAAACTAATCCTCCAGCTGTATGGAGCACAGCCAGCATCTCCAGAGGCAGACAAATTGCCACATCCAAAGCCTGCCTGGGCTCATGCTGGCAGGGTGGGAGAAGCAGCATTCTCCTCCCTTCCTTCCTATTCTGGGTAGGGATGTCAGAGAATTCCACCATGGAACTCCGTGGCGGAACGGCCTGCCACCCCCCAGCCCCCCTGCGGATCCCCCCCGGGACGAGACTTACCTGGGGCGGATCTTCCGGGCTGCGGCGGCGGCTGGTCTTCTGACCGGCTGCCACCATTGCCATTTGCAGTCTTGTAAAAAAAAACAAAAAAAACGACATGATAGGCTTCGTAAAGATTTACGTAGCCTATCATGGCTGGGTTTCAAAAAAACAACAACCGTGTACGCAAATGGCGGCGGCTATGGCCGCCACCATTTGCATTCCTTATTTTTGGCCGTCTTAGTCTACATACATATTTACGTAGACTATGACGGCGAAAATAAGGGGGAACGCAAATAGCATAGTGGGCTCTATTTGCGTCCCTTTTTGATTTGCCATTTTAGCCTACGTAAATATTTACATAGGCTAAAACAGTGAATCAAAAAGGGACACAAATAGCGCCCGCTACGCTATTTGCGTTCCCCTTTATTTTCGCTGTCATAGTCTACGTAATTATTTACATAGACTAAGATGGCCAAAAATAAGGAACGCAAATGGCGGCGGCCGTAGCCACCACCATTTGTGTACGCAGTTTTCCCCACCAGAGCCCTCCGCGGCCGGAAATCCGGCTGCGGACGGCTCTGGCCTGGCTGGGCCTGGCCGGCTGCTCCGCGGAGCTGCCGCGGAGCACAGCCAGCCATGGAGGATTCCGGGGGGGAGGAATGGATCGCCTCCCCCCCCTGTCGAGGATTCCGGGGGGAGGGACGGAACGCCTCCCCACCCACCATCAACATAATCCGTGGAAAGGTAAGTGACTTTCGTACATCCCTAATTCTGGGGTTTGTTTGTTACAATCTATTTCCCTCCCACTGAGTCATGCCAGCTTCACGGTTGACATGAATTTCCCCTTGTGTAGGGGGCATGTTTCAGGAATGGGAGGATTTTGGATCCTGTGGACCCAAAGTTTCCCCTGATATACCGACACTCCTGATCCATTTACCTCTCCCAATGACAGAGCTCTGATATCAAGGAAGTAAGGGATGTGGAAGTTTCCACAGGAGCTGGAAGTTCCAAGGTTGGGTCTTCCTCCACCCGTCGAGAGCCAAACAATCCTAAAGCCCCTGAGACTCTCTCCTAGGGGCCATAGGATTAGGATTTATAATTCTGAGGCTGCAATCCTATGTGTTTTATTACCTGAGAATAAGGATGTCATGAGCACTGGGATTGGTCTGGGAGGCCAACGGACTGCCCTGCGCCTGTGCCTGCCCCCACCGGCCCTCACTCGCTGAGAGCTCGGCAAGCGGCTGGGAGCAGCCTGGACTTGTCATCACTGCGCAGTTGGTTCCAAAGACCCGCGGTGCCAAAGACCCGTCCTGCCTCCACCAGCAGTCAGGCAAGCCCTTAAAAGCCAGTGGGGGCAGGATGAGACCTTGCCGCCCCAAGCACTCTAGCCATCTCCTCCTCGCAAGGAGGAGACGGCTAGAGTGGTTGGGGTGCGCATGGTGCCGAGGACTCTGTAAGTCAAGCCACTGTGCGCTTAAAATCCTCAGCATGGAGGGTGGGCAGGAAGGCTTGCCGAGCGGATCCGGGTTGCATGAGCGGGGGGTGGGCTCGTTGAGCTCCCCTGCACCCCGGACGGAGGTGAGTCTGTCCATTCCTACCAGCGAATAAGCTCTAATAAGCAGAATACGTCTGAGTAAATGTGTACAGAATTCTTTTATGTAAAGCTGCCTTGAGGGTGTTACTTTAAAAGGCAATCTAAAAATATTTTAAAAAATACAATAAAATTGCTCTGTGAATGTCATAAATATGCCAAATAGTACACTTTTATACACTAGCCAAGATATAAATTATGCATTTTATGTTGTTAAAGTTTGATAAGAAAGTAAGCATTGCATATATTTCAGTTCCTCTGTGAATGTCACAAATATGCCAAATAGTACACTTTTATACACTAGCCAAGATATAAATTATGCATTTTATGTTGTTAAAGTTTAATAAGAAAGTAAGCATTGCATATATTTCAATTCCTCCCCCCCCCCAATTTCCAGTTGTTGTTGTTTTCTTTTCGGGGGGAAAATGGGGAAAAATGCATCCCCATCCCACATGGCTTCAAAATTTCCAAAAGTTTTACATCTCTATTTAGAACCCTTAGCAATTCCTATTGCTATTAGAGAAACCCCTACTATAAAAGGAATCAAGTTTAATTAAGCTAAACTGAATATCCTTGCAAATGGCATAGTACTTGTGATTTCAGAATCCGTTACTACAATACAGTGGCAGCTGGTGCTCAGTGGGTCTGGTGGGACAGAGGGTGGGTCAGCAGAAGTGGAGCCAAGGGGTCACAACTGAGGATGTTTGGTGTGGGAGGAATGTTGTGATGGCTGTTTAAGAGGGGAAATGATGGCAAGCTAGGATTGGGGAAGGTGGGATGGAATGTGTTATTCTTGGAAAGGGCCCACCTCTCTACATTTTAAAACAAAGGTGAAAAAAGACTCAAGAAGAAACCCATTTCACAATGAAGCAAACTGAGGCCAATATGCAAGTCACTAGACAGGCTGCGAATTCAAAGGGGAGCTTGGGTCCGATCCCCACCACAACACAGTCATGCAGTGTTTTGAGCCCAGATTTCTCTGCTCCACAGCAGGAACCCATTTCAAAGGAAGGGGAAACTGAGGACCATTAACTTGAAGCGCGCGCGCGCGTTTGTGTGTGGGGTGGGCGGAGAGGAATAACACAACACAATTCACACAACACAACACAGAAACAGCCTATTTAATCCATAGCAGCCAACAAGTCATACTACAGAAAGAGGAAACAGGGGCGAATAAACTTCTAGATCATGCCTCCAAAGGACAGGCAGATGTTAATGATGGTGGTGGTGATGATGATGACCTCAGAGCAACACAGAAACCATTCTTAATGAATAGCAATCAGCAAGCCATACCACAGGAAAAAGGGAACTGAGGCATGTGAACTTTAAGATCTTGCCTGAAAAGCAGAGAAACACCACAAAGGAAATAATCAACCCAGACATAGAACTGGCACCAAGGAACCACATGCTGATTTTCCAAAATGAAAAAAAAGCCAGCCACAAATGGATGTTTTTAAAAAAACTTGCCCAAGTTACTACAACAGATGTGTAAATGACAACCAATAAAAGAAAAAAGAAAACAGTTCTGAAAGCCTCCCCGAACTCAGGGGCTTCCAATCATCCAACGCAGAGCAGGAGGATGCGGCGGGGGCAATCTTCGTCTCCCCATCCTCCCACGCTGCATTTTTTGTTAGATGGGCTGTTTTGCCCATCTAGCTGGGGCACTTTGGACAGGGAGGTAAGGAGGGTGGAGAGGTCTCAGGAGAGCTCATTTCCTGGCCTCTCCAGTCTCCTCCCCTCCCCTTCCCCTCTCGCTTTGCTGACCTCATAGAGCAGCAGGTGCAGGTCTTTCCATGCTGGCTGCAAGGGGTCAGGGGAAGGCCGTCGGATCTCTGACTCCCCCTTTCGAGGTTGGAGTGCTGTCTCCAACCTCGGAGGGGGAATCTGAACAATCCTATGGCCCCTCAGACAATGTCTAGGGGTTACAGGATTGTTCCCTAAATTAGAGCAGGATCCTCAATCTTTTTGAGACCATGGGCACATTTGGACATTTGAGGAACTGTTATGGGCACCACCAAAAATGGCTGCCATGGATGGTGTGGCTGGTTACAAAGTGACAGCCACAGGGAGTGTGACTATCCAAGGGGCAAGTAACTTGCTGAAGCAGTAAAGTACAAGGTTGCAACAATCCTATGCATTCTTACATAGGAATAAGTCTCATGGAATTCAGTGGGACTTACTCCTGAGTAAACCTACATAGGTTTGCCCTGCATAGCCTATCTACTTCCCTCTCTCACACACAATGGTCACCAAAGCAAAAGAGGAGACAGGGCTCCTGTATGTTTAATAGTTGTTAGAAGAGGGGATTTCAAGAGGTGTACCTTACAGGAAAGCTGCATCTGCTAAAATTCCCTCTTCTGCACAGTTGCAGGAACACTGTCCTCTTTTGCATCTGGCCACCTTTCTCTGTCTGTCTGTTCTTACTCACTCACACCACTTTCTGCTTGCAACTATCCCCTACCTCCACTTTAAAACTTCAATCCTATGAAAGCCAGATTCCGGCTGAACATCAGGAGAAACTTCCTGACTGTTAGAGTAATACGACAATGGAACCAATTCCCTAGGGAGGTAGTGGGCTCTCCCACACTGGAGGCCTTCAAGATGAGGCTGGACAGCCATCTATCAGGTATGCTTTGACTTAGATTCCTGCATTAAGCAGGGGGTTGGACTCGATGGTCTTGTAGGCCCCTTCCAATCCTCCTATTCTATGATTCTATGACCTGTGCATTTTCATACAAATTTACCCAAAAACTATTGGGGAAGGGGTGAAGGGAAAGCAAATCACTCCCTCCCCCAAACTGGAGAACTCCCCTTCCACATGAACTGCTGCATTTATCCTTCTGAAACTTTGCTGGTTTCTTACTTAGGGACAACTCTAGGCTGTCTGTAATTTTCAGAACAATGGTCCAAAAGGAAAATAAGGAGATTAGTATGTCCTCTTTTGAGACTTCAAACTGTCAAGGCCACCCTTGTACAAAAATCCTTGTGGCTAGCATTCTGAAATTTGGAGACATGATCTCCTCTGATGGGGCAATGAATCCTGAAATGTGTATCCAATTCTTCCAAGTAATAAAAATTTTATTGGCAGTTCCCTTTAAAAGAAAATCAAAATATAAACGCTGCACCTATTTTTCTGACATTGGGCAGGTGTAATCCCCTTCTAGGGGGCTACTATGCCTGAAATTATCATCCAGTTCTGACCAAGAGAAAAAAGTTACAGGTTTTTTTAAAAATTTCCAATGGTAGTCGACAGGAAGCATAAAGACTAATTTTTCCAAACCTTGACTCAGGTTTGGTGCTAAGCTGAAATGGTCCGACTACAAATTGGCCTGAGCAGAAGCGGGATGTTTTCCAAAATGCTGAATGAGGGTCTGAGTTGAAGTGGGGTGGGGTGGGGGTCAGTGTACACTTCTTATGTATGTATGTATGTAATCTATACACACATGCAAGCAAGCACACCACATGCACACATCACACACACACACACACACACACACACATATATTAGAGGTGCACTTAGACTTGGATATATTATACAGACAGACAGACAGACGCAAATTTGTGTTATGGGCCTGTGCCGCGGATCTTTTAGGAACCTAGCAACGCCCCTGGTCCCAGCTATCAAAGTAAACATTCTACCCAAAATTAATTTTCTTTTCCAAAATGTTCCAATAGTATTGATAAAAAGTAAAATAAAAATGTGGCAATATATGATCAAATGTATACATGGGGAGGAAAGAGAGCTAGGATGAGTTCTGATATAAAAGGCAGAATCAAGAAAGAAGGGGACTAGCAGCCCAGATTCAATGTTAAATTATCATGCAAATTGACTTAATTGGTTGATATCATAGTTTGCAGAATGGATTAGGATAGGAGTTACAAAGATCAGACAGCAATCCTATGGTCCCTTGGAAAGTATCCCAGGGACCACAGGATTGCTCAGAAATACCCATGCTCTGACCTTGGAAGGGGAAGTTGGAGAACCCCCATCCCCCAAACACACAAACACAGCTGGTACGGAAAGAATTGCACTGGCTGCCCTCCAAGCTTTGAAAAGTTGCCTCGGAGGAGGAGGAAAGGGGGTGTTCCAGTGAGCAGGGGAGGGGAGGAGACCAGAGATGCCAGGATACAAGATAACCTGACCCTCCTTCCCTCCCCCTCCAAAGTGCCCTCACTAGATGAGCTGAAAAGCCCATCTAGTGAAAATCACCAGAGATGGCGGACAGGGAGAAGATCACCTCTGTCGCTTCTCCCGTGCTGGCTTCAGCCCAGCGGGACATAGGAATCTTGAAAGCCTCCCAGTTTGGAGGCTTCTGAGCAGTGAGGGTGTAATCGATAGGACTGTGCTCTAAGGGCACAATCCTATGGCTGCTAGGCAGCAGCTAGATGGCCATAGGATTTTTCGGTTCATGGGAACTGACCTTGGAGCCAGCCCTCAAAGGTCAGTTCCCAGAAAATTGCCTCCCTGCCCCTGCTGCCTTGTAAGAGGCACGGTTCGTCCTTGGCTCCATGCTTGTAAGAGCAGCGCTGAGTGGGGAGAAAGAGGGCGTTCCTGTGGGTGGGGAGGGGACAGCAGAAATGTCATTACAACATTTTCCATGCACCATCTGGCCTCCCCCCTGCACTCTGACCCACCTCAGCTAGACGGCCAAATGTGGCTGTCTCGCTGCTAATGCAGGGCAACCAGAGTGTGGAGAAGATCCCCTCTGCAATCCGCCCATCCTGCATTGGATAGTCGGTCACCTCCGAGTTCAGAGGTGGCAGACTATCCCCACTGGATTGCACCCTAAGATGCTTTAGTAAGGTACCCTTGAACACTTTGTTAGGGTTATCAAGTACAGAAAGACAGAAATGTATAAAAGACAGTATGATTTGGGCAAGCTGATGGAAATTGTAAGACAATTTTGTGTCCAACTGGATCTCCTTTAGCTTCAGTTCTTTTTTATCCTAAATTTAATAAAGAGAGCCAGTTAGATAGATTTAATTATTGGGTTTCTCATGGTATACCTTTATAAAATAGATAGACAGTTACAATAAGATGGGAGGATTTTAACCACATTTATTTCCTCACAAGATCAACGGATGATGACCAGAGGCAATTTAGAAAGCTAATGTGGTTTGAGTATATTTTAGTTTCTAATCCCAGAAAGCATTCTCTCAAATATATTGCCTTTTGTTATATGGTAAAGAGGATAATCCAGCATACATGGGAAAATACTCTGCAAGCAGAAATTTTGAATATACTCTGGCCTTATTGTTTTAAGAAAAGTATTTTAAGGAAGCAATCCTATGGCCGCTAGTCAGAGCCTAGATGGCCTTAGGATACATCAGTTTCCGGGAACCAAACTTCCGCTCCTCCTGTGCTGTCTCATACAGCACCATAAAAGCACTGAGGAGTGGCGTAAAAGGGGTGTTTCCAGGGGTTGGCTGGGGCAAGGAGGGTGGAAATGCCAGTACGACACAACCTATGTGTCATCCAGCCACCACCGCCACCGCTCCAACTTCCCATGGGTAGACAGCCGAAATCGGCTGTCCAGCCATGAATGTAGGGCAGGAGAAGCACGGAGATGATCCCCTCCGTGCTTCTCCTGCCCTGCATTGGATAGGTGGTCACCTCAGAGTTCGGAGGTGGCTGCCTATCCCCATAGGATTGCGCCCTAAATGATGTATTAAAGCAGGCAAACCTGTGACTGGGGTTATATTTAGATTAAACTCCTTATCTATAGAGATGTAGTCCCTAAGACATTGGCACTAGTCATATCCTCACTGAGGATCTCACTAATATAGTTGTTCTGAAGAAAGACTGTCAGCTATTACAATCAAATTATTAAAGGAAGCCATAATGCATTCCACACAAAATTACATTCCCTGCACTAAAGCTGAAAAATAATGGTGGTAAAATAGCTACCACTATTAAGAATAGTGACCATTGCTTACTTATACACAGTGAAACAAATCCTATGATTACAGTGAAGCATTCAGTGTTTTACACCAATATTGAGAATATTCAGCTCACACCACAGTCCTGTCCATGCAGATATGAAGTTTGAAGCATTGAAAATCAAATAGCCATAATCAGGATTGTCAACAGAATCTACACAACACCGAATCAGAGGATGGATGAGGCCTATTTCGGACCCTTTTTCCTGCCACTGCCACACCATCAACATTAATCACAAGCCACACTTTTCACTTTTAAAAGGCCTTCTTTTTTCCCTACTACTCTGCTGCTGACTTTCAATGACAAATTCAGCTGCAAGGACAGGGGTGTGGCTCCCAGTGGGGTTCAGAGGGGGCAACGTCACCCATCAACCCCTGGAAGTTGCCCACCCCTGGTCTACTTGGACCAGTTGGAGTGTAAAATACCATGAAAGGGTTCAGTATCTTGCAACCCTATTTGTCCAAGAGGACTGCAAAATGTACCCCTGCCAGGCAGTATTTTCAGTACAGAGCATTCAAGCTGTTCCCTAGAAGGTACTCTATAGGTACACATGTCCATGATGTTGCCAGCCATACTTGGGGACTTTCTAAGAAGGAAGTTGAATGCTTCTGCTGATCCAGACATTCTCTCTGTCACTATCATCAATGTCACTGCTATTGCAGCAGGAGATTTTTTTCACACAGGTTTGTGCATATAAAAACCATCTTACTGCAGCAGTGACAACAACAGGAAGAGCCCCTGGGGACACCCACGCATGGGGATGTTTGTGGAACAATCTGAACACCCCCATAGACTTGGCTCTTTCCAGGGAGTTGAATCCTGAGCAGGAACCGCACCTGGGAGCCACCTGGGCAAAGCCTCCCAAGGAATTCCACACATTACTAACCATAATATCTCATTCTGATTAATGACGCAGGAAAAGACCACAGTTACTCAATATTCAATTAACAGATACCCATATTTTTAAAAGCCTATTTTAATCTCTTCATCCCATCATTCTGCCCTTTATCTTTACTAACCTTTATCTTGTACCAGTATATCCAGCTCTTCCCTGATCCCGTCATACCAGTTGGTGATATCCACATGGAGAGAGTAATCGCAACAGGATTTGGTGTCTGCAGCCTCATGCCATTTTTCAAATGAAGTTAATAAACTAGAGCTAGGTTCAGGAAGAACGTGGTCAACTGCAAGGAAAATGAAGCAAATCTTTCAATTCAAATATTGAACATATTGCAGATGGATAGCAAATAATGGTACATGAAACAAAGCAGGTCTGAAAACCTGGTTTCATTTGGTGTATTATTTTCAAATGGATTAAAGAAACCTCCGTGTAAGGAATATCTATTTTCAATTAGCTTAGTTTCAGCTTACCTTTATTTTTCTCAAAGCAGGACACCCTGTCTGCCATCAGTATAGGTATCTGGGTTTGCTATTGATGGTCTGCTAGTGAAATGCCTCACATGGCAAGTGTGATTTATGTGGAGGAAGGGCTGCAGAAGGACTGGAAAAGAATGTACAATGTGGAGACCTGTCATAGGACTGAAAAGAACGTGCAGAGGCACACTGTTATTAAATTCTTGTCAGGCATGGTCTCTCTCTTTCTCTCTAATAGGAATGAATGGAAGTGATTTGTTTATATGGTCTGGGTCTTGTCAGTGTCTGGATGGGAATCCAATTGGGGACCCCATGTATACTACCTTGAATTCCAAGGTAGAAGAAAGGTGGGACGTACATGTACTGAATAAATACATGATTCAGTGATCAAAAACCTTGTGGTTTCAGACCAGAGTTAAGGCTATCTCATCTTGGCTCAAGCTCCACAAAACAAGGGAACTGGAAGCTAAGGCTGAGGCCTTAATTGACATGCCCCATGATGAATGGCAATGTTGTCCAATGTCACAAATTGTGCCTGCTTACAACTTCTCCTCCATGCACCCAAACTCAATAGATCAATTGTCTAACTTCATATTCTATGTAAGTCACTGTGAGAAGCTTTCAGAGGGGAAAAAGCACTGGTCTACTAATGCACTGTAATATAATTAAGAGAGCAATCCTGTGCCCCCTAGACAGCATCCGGGGGACATAGGATTCTTCAGTTTCCTGGATATGAGGTCAGAGACACAGCGCCGACCTCATCGCCAGGAAACCACACTCCTCTCCCCCTCCCCCTTGTAGCTGGCACAGAGAGAACCGCGCTGGCAACCTTTCCATGCTTGGTAAACGGAGAGCAGAGACAGGGGGGAAGTGGGTGTCCCTGAGGGTGGGGAAGTGAGGAGACCAGGGTGTCTGGCTTATACCTTTTCCTATTGCTGCCCCAGCCTCCTCCCTTCCCCCTCCCTGAAGCCTCCACTACCTTAAATGGAAAGTAGGAGGCAGGAGGCACCTCCCGCTCTGCAAACGATACTTGTAAGCCTCTGGGTTCAGGGGCTTATGAGTACCCAGGGCACAACCCATAGGACTGCACCCTAAATAACCCATTCATGTTCAGTATCGGTATGTTTCCCACACCCACACTGCCAAGACACACCTTTTCTTGGTGCCTCTTAAAATATATGAATTATTGTATTATTTTCCTAACTTTCTTTGACATTTTTTATCACTGGCAAAATCATCAATCACAATGGTGCTAGGAAATGCACCTACAAGTACCACATTCCAAGTCATTAGCAGCAGAATGACTCTCAGCCCTGCTGCATCAGAGGGGACCCGCCTTTCCCACTGTTTAACCATACTGCCAGCTACTGATGTAAGCAATAAATAGGCCTGGGTCAACTCAGAGGAGGATTCCTCTAGCAATACAAGTGCTCCATAAGGCAATACAGAACCGGGACAACATGGTGCATCTTTGGCAGTCCGTAGATGGTGAAAAAGGGCATTCCTGGGGGTGGGGAGGAGACTGTGGATGTGGGGCTATGAGGTATCCCCAGCTGTTCCCAGACTCCTTCCCTCCCCCTCCCCCAAACCTGCACTAGACTGGCAAAATCACCCATCTAGCAAAAACGCAGAGTGGATGGTGCACTGGATACTTGTAAGCCACCGGGTTCAGAGGCTTATGAGTACCCAGGGCACATCCCATAGGACTGTTGTTGGGAGCTGCCCCTTTTCAGCATGTAACTCCTTTACTGAGGGAACTGCACTGGCTGCCTATTGGCTACCAGACCAGGTTTAAGGTATTCGTACTAGTGCACAAAGCCCTAAATAACTTGGGACCAGGACAACTGAGAGACCACCTTCTTCTTTACCAACCTGCCTGGTCACCGAGGTCATTGGAGGGCTTGCTCCTGGTGGTTCCACATGGACCTATGGCCTGGTTGGAGTCCACCGGGAAAAGAGCATGGTGGCCCCCTTCCTGTGGAATTCCCTGCCTTTTGAGGTCAGGCAGACACCAACATTATGTTGTTTTTGGCACCTCCTGAAGACACTACTATTCCGGGAGGCCTTCCCTGAGTGACCAGCTGAGGTTTATCAAGTTCAGAATCTGTTCTTTTAAAATGTTTTGTTTTAATTATGGGGTTTTATTCTTTTATCTTGTTGTTCACCGCTCCAAAATCTTTGATGCGGAACAGTATATAAATGTTGCAAATAAATAAATAAATGTAATCATGATTGCATTTCATTTCATTTCATTTCAAGGTGCACACTTATTGATTTAGGTATACCCATCAAACAAAAATAAATGTAGATAACCATGTTTGCTAATTAGAACAAATCAAAACCATAATATTAGGAAAATATTTTTATTAGCAATAAACAAAAGTCACAATCTAGGGAGCAAGCTTTTGAGATATCCAGAAGGCTTTTGTGCTCAATTATAATAAAACTGGAGGGTCTGGAGCTTATTTAGGGAACTATATGCACAGAGGAATAGAGGAGTGTTAAATAAATAGGATGGGAATGCTAAAATGTACTTAAAGATTATAGTACCTAATAAAGGACTCTTCCCCGCCAATAAGCTCTCAATAGCTCTCCCTGCAGTTCTTATTCATCTACACCCCACCCCAGCCAATCTAGACAAGGGCAAATTCCCCCAAAGAGCAATTTAGGGGGCATTTGGGGGTGAAAAGTTGGTAACCCCTGCTTTCTACCTAATTTGAATGTGCTGAATTTAAAAAATGCAATTTATGAAGCTCAATTTTGTCTTTTTTGTACTTTACATAAAAAAAAGCAAAGTGAAGTGTCATCTGAAATTGGTATTTGTCTTTATA
Source organism: Heloderma suspectum (assembly GCF_057233095.1). NCBI lineage: Eukaryota > Metazoa > Chordata > Lepidosauria > Squamata > Helodermatidae > Heloderma > Heloderma suspectum. The sequence goes on along the minus strand of NC_139462.1, from coordinate 123,544,112 downwards.
ACAGACTAATTTTGCAACATTAACATCTATTGCTCAGCAAAATGAAATAAAATAGTTCTACATAGGTTAACAAACAATTTTTATATAAATATGGCTACAGCTTGTCTGTATCATGCGATCTGTTACGTCATACTTTGAAACAAAGGAGAGGGAGAGCACAGTATGAAGCATACAGACAAGAGAGACTGTGGCTCAAAGTGCCTTATTTACTGAGTCCAGTTTAAAATTCTCAATGTGTTTTGGACAAAGTCCTTCCTTAGATGTAATCTAATGTCTAAGAATTCTGGCCAGGACTCACTGGAACCAGAGTCCTAGCCACAATTCTTAAACACCAGATTACCCACGAGGAAGGATTTTGTCCAAAAGGCATTTGGCTTTTTAAACTAAAGGGGTGACTACCATGAGGGCATCACCTATGGAGGGCAAGGGCTCTGCCTCAGAGATGGAGGCAGAAAAGCCCCTTCGGGAGAGATGCCACCTGAAAAGACAGGAACTCAGAAGGAGTGCTAGACTGAGCCAGAGGCCTCCTTGTGAGAAAAGGTCTACTCACACATAGGAGCCTTGCTCACAAGGAGGATGTTTTCAGCTGCAGTCACTAACAGCTCACATCTGAGGTTTGGGTGTGACTGACAGCCTCTACATAAAAACAGCTATGTAAGATTAAGAGTTGCTGAAAACAGTATCAAATAGATCTTCCATAATCCAGCTTCCCTGGCCTTGGCTGATTCCTGGTGTGACTTCTGCACTGAACTCTGACAATCCTTCTGCCTGCTCCTGGTCTGTTGTGTTGCCTTGAAGCTGGTTTGCCTGTGACCTGGACTGTTGAGACCCTGCCTTTTACTTGATCCTTGTTTGTGCTGACCACCTTGGAACTCTTGGATGATTAAGCAATGCAAGATGTTTTGATTAGCTTTTTTGGTGACTTGCTTCTTATTAGTTTGTTTCTGCACCATGTTGTTGTTGTTCAGTCGTGTCCGACTCTTTGTGACCCCATGGACCATAGCACGCCAGGCCTTCCTGTCCTCTGACTCTCCCAGAGCGTGCTCAAGTTCATATTCATTGCATCGGTGATGCTATCTAGCCATCTTAACCTCTGCTGTCCCTTTCCCCTTTTGCCTTCAATCTTTCCCAGCATCAGGGTCTTTTCCAGTGACTTTTCTCTTCGCATTAGGTGGCCAAAATATTTGCGCTTCAGCTTCAGTATCTGTCCTTCCAATGAGCACTCAGGGTTGATTTCCTTTAGGATTGAGTGATTTGACCTCCTTGCAGTCCAGGGGACTCGTAAGAGTCTTCTCCAGCACCACAGTTCAAAAGCATCAATTCTTCGGCGCTCAGCCTTCCTTATAGTCCAGCTCTCACAGCCATACATTACTACTGGGAAAATCATAGCTTTGATTATATGAACCTTTGTCGGCAAGGTGATGTCTCTGCTTCTTACTATGCTGTCTAGGTTTGCCATAGCTTTCCTCCCAAGGAGCAAGCGTCTTTTAATTTCATGGCTACAGTCACCATCTGCGGTGATCTTGGAGCCCAACAAAATAAAATCTGTCACTGCTTCCATTTCTTCCCCTTCTATATGCCAGGAAGTGATGGGGCCAGATGCCATGATCTTAGTTTTTTTAATGTTGAGTTTCAAACCAGCTTTTACACTCTCCTCTTTCACCCTCATCAAGAGGCTCTTGAGATCCTCTTCGCTTTCTGCCATTAGGGTGGTATCGTCTGCGTATCTGAAGTTGTTGATAATTCTCCCGGCAATCTTAATTCCGACCTGTGATTCATCCAACTCGGCGTTTCTCATGATGTACTCTGCATATAAATTAAATAAGCAGGGCGACAATATACAGCTTGTCGTACTCCTTTCCCAGTTTTGAACCAATTGGTTGTTCCATGTCCGGTTCTTACTGTTGTTTCTTGACCCTCGTACAGGTTTCTCAGGAGACAGGTAAGGTGGTCTGGTACTCCCATCACTTTCAGAATTTGCCACAGTTTGTTGTGATCCACACAATCAAAGGCTTTAGCGTAGTCAATGAAGCAGAAATAGACATTTTTCTGGAATTCTCTTGCTTTCTCCATGATCCAGCAAATGTTGGCGATTTGATCTCTAGTTCCTCTGCCTCTTCGAAACCCAGCTTGTACTTCCAGTAGTTCTCGGTTCACATACTGCTGAAGCCTGGCTTGTAGGATTTTGAGCATCACCTTGCTGGCATGTGAAATAAGCGCAATTGTGCGGTAGTTTGAACACTCTTTGGCGTTGCCCTTCTTTGGAATTGGAATGTAAACTGACCTTTTCCAGTCTTGTGGCCACTGTTGAGTGTTCCAAATTTGTTGGCATATTGAGTGCAGCACTTTAACAGCATCATCTTTTAGGATGTTAAATAGCTCAGCTGGAATACTGTCATCTCCGCTAGCTTTGTTGTTACTAATGCTTCCTAAGCCCCACTTGACTTCACTCTCGAGGACGTCCGGCTCAAGTTCAGTGACCGCACTATCATGGCTATCAGGGACATTCAGATCTTTCCTGTATAGTTCTTCTGTGTATTCTTGCCACCTCTTCTTAATCTCATCTGCATCTGTTAGGTCCCTGCCTTCTTTGTCCTTTATCATGCCCGTCTTTGCACAAAACTTTCCCTTGAGATCTCTGATTTTCTTGAAAAGATCTCTAGTCTTCCCCATTCTATTGTTTTCCTCGATTTCTTTGCATTGTTCATTTAAGAAGGCCTTCTTGTCTCTCCTTGCTATTCTCTGGAACTCTGCATTCAGTTGGGTATATCTTCCCCTTTCTCCCTTGCTTTTCGCTTCCCTTCCTTCGTCAGCTACTTGTAAAGCCTCAACAGACAGCCACTTGGCTTTCTTGCATTTCTTTTTCTTTGGGATGGATTTCGTTGCTGCCTCCTGAACAATGTTACGGACCTCCGTCCATAGTTCCTCAGGAACTCTGTCTATCAGGTCTAATCCCTTAAATCTATTCCTCACCTCCACTGTATATGCATAAGGGATATGATTTAGGTCATACCTGAATGGTTTAGTGGTTTTCCCTACGTTCTTCAATTTAAGCTGAAATTTTGCAATAAGATCATGATCTGAGCCACAGTCAGCTCCAGGTCTTGTTTTGACTGACTGTATAGAGCTTCTCCATCTTTGGCTGCAAAGGACATAATCAATCTGATTTCGATATTGACCATCTGGTGATGTCCATGTGTAGAGTTGCCTCTTGGGCTGTTGGAAAAGAGTGTTTGCTATGATCAGCGTGTTCTCTTGGCAAAACTCTTATTAGCCTTTGTCCTGCTTCATTTTGTACGCCAAGGCCATGCTTGCATGTTATCCTGGTTATTTCTTGACTTCCTACTTTAGCATTCTAATACCCTATGATGAAGAGGACATCTTTTTTTGGTGTTAGTTCTAGAAGGTGTTGTAGGTCTTCATAGAACCGATCAACCTCAGCTTCTTTGGCCTCAGTGGTTGGGGCATTGACTTGAATTACTGTGATGTTGAATGGTTTGCCTTGGATTCGTACTGAGATCATTCTATCGTCTTTGAGATTGTACCCCAATACTGCTTTTCCCACCCTTTTGTTGACTATGAGTGCTACTCCATTTCTTCTAAGGGATTCTTGTCCACAGTAGTAGATATAATGGTCACCTGAATTAAATTCACCCATGCCTGTCCATTTTAGTTTGCTGATTCCCAAGATGTCCATGTTCAATCTTGCCATCTCATGTTTGACCACCTCCAGCTTACCTTGAGTCATTGACCTTACATTCCAGGTTCCTAAACAATATCGTTCTTTACAGCATCGGACTTTCTTTTCACCACCACACACATCCACAGCTGAGTGTCCTTTCGGCTTTGGCCCAGCCGCTTCACTCTTTCTGGCGCTACTTGGAAATTCCCTCTGCTCTTTCCCCAGTAGTATATTGGACACCTTCCGACCTGAGGGGCTCCTCTTCTGGCGTCATATCTTTTAGCCTTGTGATACGTTCCATGGGGTTTTCTTGGCAAGAATACTTGAGTGGGTTGCCATTTCCTTCTCCGGTGGACCACATTTTGTCAGAACTCTTCGTCATGACCTGTCTGTCTTGGGTGGCCCTGCACAGCATAGCTTACGGCTTCACTGAGTTACGCAAGCCCCTTCGCCACAACAAGGCAGTGATCCATGAAGGGGTCTGCACCATGTAAAGACATAGAAGTGTAGAAGCTTTTCCCATCTTTAATAGAGAATGGAATTTCATTTGCAAAGCTACCTCTGTTGGCACCATGAGTCTTTCCCGAACAAATGCAATCAATTGCTTCTGACCCAGTTGTTTGGCATTAAGGAGAGACTCTTGTATTGCCTCTGTAGCCACATCCATTGTTGCAATGGTATGCTGAGTTGTAATGGATGAGTCTTTCTGAAGTCTGGAGCACTTTACGTTCATCAAAATGATCTCTTTGTTTTCTTGCAGCAGTCAACTCATTGCAGGTTACTTGATCATCAAGTCTTAAGTGCAAACACTGGCCTTGCTTGGGCTGCAATGTGGACCCATAAATTGAACGAAAGAGCCCACTTGCTGAGTGCTGAAATTTTTTGTGAGTCCCACAATTCCTTTTCCCCTCTTCCTATAGCTTTCAACCATTCTTGACTGGTCAGGATTAACCTGACTGCATATTTCATCTGAGCCTTTTAGAACCCAGTTGCCCTGCTGGAAATGACGTAGAACCTCCTTGAGAAGTTGGAGCATTTGTGCAAGATATATGATGCCCCTGCTGTGGAGATCTTGCACAAAATACAGTATGTCACCCTAGATGGCTCTCCAAGTGCCCCTTTGGCATGTAGAGACCTGGAGGGCTTAAAGAGGAACTCCAGAACTGGCTGGGAGCTGGCAAAGAGACATGGTGTGAATCACCCAGATCCTTGGAGGTTGAGGGAGAAGGGAGGCCAGATCATTGAGGGGAGACCACCACACAAAATCATCCAGCCTGAGATCACATGCATGTACCATAGCTGCCACTCTCCCATTCAGATGAGATGAATGATTAAAAACCATGTTCACAAATATGGTAGATGACTATTGCCTTCCAAGCTACTCTACTAGATGAAGAGGGAAAAGGAAAGGAAGCCTGTGCAACTCAAATCTCCCTAGGCAACAAGTCTATGTAGGAATCAGAACTTCATCATTTTAACTCTCTAAGTGTCATTCCAACCCTTTGAGTTCTGATTGAACATTGCAATTTGAATCCAAATTTGTAAGTGTTCCTGTGAGAATTCAACTTGCTAAGCAGAATATTCAAAGGGGGGGGGGGCACTGGTTTACCAACTTTTCACCAAAAATGCCTCGTACTTCATAGTGAAGGATTTTCTGGAAAATAGTCCCAGTCTAATATCTCACAACCAGAAACATACTGTATAGCAGTCTTCATCTGCCTTCATCTCTTCCCATTGCCTCTGGCTTCCTGGTTGATGATGCTATTTCAGGGACTCTTACTGCTGTACCCTCTAGACAGACCTCTGACTGAATTCCCTCTGGTGTTGGGCTCTGCTGCCTGCCTGACATTACACCACAACCTCACAGTTCAGTCTCCTGCCCTCTACAGCTGCCAGCTCCCAGCTCCAGATTCCAGGTATCTCTCCAGAACAGGTCTCTCAGATTGGCTTTCTCCTTTCCCAGCTCTGAGCACTGCTCTCTTCAGCTACCATTAACTCCAATTCCCTGTCACCGTCTGGCGCTGATTGACCCTCACAGTCTCTAACAGACTTCCCTGTCTCCTAGACAATCATGTGCCTTATGGAACTCCTCACTGCCAATTACCTTTGTTGACCCACTTGACCAATCTAAATAGATATCTTCTTCCACCCCCACCCTCCCAGGGGAAGGCAACCTGGTGCCCTCCAGATGTTTTGGACTACAACTCCCATAATCCCTGACCACTGGCCATGCTTTCTGGGGCATATGGGAATGATGGCACAAAACATCTAGAGGGCACCAGGTTGCCTGTCCCTACAATAGTCCTTTTAAACAGCCTGAAGCCTTGCTTCATAAGCCACCATAACCATGGCAACAACTTTTTAGGCCAAATACACAGTAACCAAGCTAAGCCTCTGGCCTACTCCATTAAATAATAACCTCACGGAAGTCGTACCAAGTATTTCAGCATAACAAAACATACACAAACAAACATGGGCATCCCCAGGAAGGGGCAGGGGCTGACCCCTTCCCCCGGATGAGCCATATCTAGATTCCCAGCTTCCCTTAAAAAAAAAAAAAGTATCTAGCCCTTGTAGAACCTAAAATTTGAGCCAGTGTAGTATAATGGTGAGAGTGACGGACTGGGAGCCGGGAGATCCAGGTTCTAGTCCCCACTTGGCCATGGAAGATCACTGGGTGACTTTGGGCCAGTCACAGACTCTCAGCCCAACCTACCTCACAGGGTTGTTGTTGTGAGGATACAACGGTGAGGAGGAGGATAATGTAAGCCGCCTTGAGTTCCTTGCGAGAGGGAGAAAGGCGGGGTATAAATGCAATAAATAAATAAATAAATAAAAATTTGAGACAAAATGCATAGTCACTATTCTGTCCATTTGTTTCGTAACCAAAATAGACTGCTCCTGCCTTTCAGGGTTTTTAGCTAATTAAAGAAATCATAGTAATGTTTAATCACACACACACACTCACACACTTTCTGGTTCATTTTAAAACCTAGGGGGGCGGGGTCCTTCCCCAGTGGGAAGTGATTGCTGCCTCAAAAAATCAATTCAGAAATCCAGGATTTGGGTAGGGCTGTAAGCTGCTTCAGTCCAAGTCCTGTTCTGAAGCGAATCAGGGCGATCTGGACCACTTTGGTCCACTTTGGAGTTTTTAACCTCCAGTGAGTAGAGGACCAGGCACAGGCTACTCTAGAACAATCACAAAGCTAGACACAAAAAGGGAATACAGGCTATGGAAGGAAAAGACTCTCCAGTGGTGGTGACCTGCAACATTTGTGCCATATTTGTTTTCTTGCCTGAGAACAACATGGCCTATACCTGCAACAAGTGTAAGTTGATTACGCTGTTGGAGCGTCGAGGGTCAACCCTCCAGGGAATAAGAGAACACGAAGAGTTCTTGGACAGAATGGGGGAACTACAACAGCAAAGTAAAGAACAGAAACTAGAAGAGCAACAGCAAGCTGAGGCAGAAGAGGAAAATGCTGAGGGGAGGAAAAATGAAGTAGAGAATACTCCTTGGAAAAGGGTGACAGTTACAAGCAGAAGAACTAGAAGCCACTCTGCACCAGTGGAGGCAGTGGAACTATGGAACCATTTCCAGGTACTTGAAGATGAGACTGGAGGACAGCCTGCAGAGGAAGAATTACAGGGGAACCTGCACGAGAGCAAGCAAGAGGCTGAAGGTCAGTCAAGCAGAAGCGATGAAACCAAGGCCTACAACAACAAGAAGAGTAATAGTAGTGGGAGACTCCTTGCTGCATGGGATCAAAACCCAAGTACGTCGCAAAGACCTATAGACTCACCAGGTATGCTGTTTCCCGGGAGGACGGATTAGGTTGCCTGCACTCATAAAGCCCACTGACAGATATCCCTTTCTTCTCATCCATGTGGGAACAAATGATACTGCCAAGCGGAACTACGAAGAAATCACGTCACACTTTGAAGCTTTGGGAAGGAAACTCAAGAACTTTGGGGCCCAGATAGCTTTCTCATCCATCCTTCCAGTATTTAGAAGAGGGACAAAAAGAGAAAGAAAAATACTCCAGGTGAATGACTGGCTACGAAGGTGGTGCCGGCGTGAGAGATTTGGATTCTGGGACCACGGGCTATACTTCCTGGAAGATGGACTGTTGGCAAGGGATGGGTTGCACCTCACAAAGCCTGGGAAGAATGTGTTTGGCCACAGCATGAAGAACTTCATCAGGAGGGCTTGAAACTGAATCCTACAGGGGAGGGAGATGTAAAGTTGGGGGCAAAAGTGGATGAAGGCTCATGTACCACAACAGTGAAAACAGCTCTAATAGCGCCTGTATTGGCCCCAGGAGCGTAGCCAAGTCATTTGTAGTGTTAGAGGGGCCTAGAGATCCATAATGCTTGCAATGTTCATTATTGTTGCAATTCCCTTGCTAGTAAGCCTCTGAGCATGTATAGATGATTCAAAGGGCTGACAGCGCAGCCTAGCACATTCCATACTAATGAATGAGAGTGTTATCAAGCACTCTGCCTGGGAAGCAAAGGCCGAGCTGAGAAAAGAGCAAAATCTGAGGTTGTTAATTAGAGAAATGTTGCAGAACAGCCTGGTCTCTAACGAGGCATGGGAGCATGAAGCCGAAGGAGTAGCTGTTAGACTGATACGTTGAGCGCGGAAGGAGAATTGCCCATGGCGTTCCGAGGTGTGCCATATCATCACCTCGCCTGATTGGGATGAAATCCCTAAGAAGTGGAAACTGAAGATGAGGACCTAGAAGATGATGATGCGGAACAGAGTAAAGGTGAAGAATCAGCGTCCAGGGCACAGGCTGGACTCCTCTTAGAGTGGAAAGTGCACCGGAGGATGGTCCCAAGGCAGAATGAAGCGGAAAGACCACGTTGAAAATCTCTGTCAAGGTAACCGTGTTTAGCTTTGAACTGTCCTAGAATTTCACAGAGCCTATAGCTACTGACCATCAGCTATATGATTCTGCCATTAAGCTTTTGCCGTGGGATTCCCTGCAATGAAGAAATCTCACTGATTTGAGTGTCCAGTGTTGGACTGCCTGAGTGTGTGCGCTGAAGAAATCAAGGAAATGCTACTACCATGCTCCTGGAAGCTGCAATAAACTGTGCAACCTGGGAGACCCAACCTGATGAAGAAAATAAGATACCATAGTAGCAGTCTTCAAGAACAGTGAGATCTGTGTAGCCAGCTGGCTGACACTGTCAGTGATGTTAAAATTGCAAATTAAGACTGTTTTCCTGTTTGAGACCCCAGCAGAAAAAGCTGACCTGAGTCATTTGTCGCCCCTGACAAGACAAAGAATTTGGCTGCCCTGAATCTCTTTGTGTCTTGTTTTGAACTTGGGATTTATAAAAACAAACTGTGAAGCTTTACCTTCAGGTCCTGCAAATCACCCCGCTGCCGCCTCCCAAAGAAGATTGATGGCTGTGTAAAGAATGCAAGTATTAGGCGACACCCCCCCCCCCGCCCCCAGCATCCTGAGTTTCGGCACTTTGCTTTCGTGTGCCAGTATGAGGGAGAAGAGAAGAAAAGAGGGATGTGTCATCTTGTAAATCCCTGGCTAGCCTGTTTAGTAATAGATAGACCCAAGAGTTGTCATCCTCCTGCCCCGCACGCAAGCCTCAGTGTGCTTAGTCCTCATTTGAGACTTTTGTTGTTCCCTGGCTGTTAAGAGCCATGCAGTTCAAAACTTCCCTCTAACTATAAGTGTACTTTTGCAGAAAGTGAGGGGATCATAGCCGACTCCCCTTTTCCTTCTTGCAAAAGAGATGGTTTTGTTGTTTTTAATGTGTTTGAAGTGTTATGAGAGCAAAGATAATGTCAAGGCCCAGTATCAGTAATGCAGTGAAACCTTGTAAGTTATAGCCATGATTTGATTAGAAGTAGCCTGGAAGAGTTTAAGCCTATTCAGTTTTTAGAATGTCAGAGCAGAGCCAGGGGGAGTCACCCAACTCCCTAGCCGCCACTAGTTTAGCCTAGAGAGGGAGAGGGAGGCTGGAAGATGTCTGGTGAGAGCCTGACAGACCAACAAATAAAAAAAGAGAAAGAGTAAGTAGCAGACAAAGTAGGAGAAAAAGGCAAAGAGAAGAAAAGGGAGGAGGAAGAATGCAAAGAGAAAGAACAAGTGAAGAGAAAAAGCATGGCCGTGGTTGCCCCCAGGGTGAATTGAAAGCAGCTGATTATGCCTGGAGCTTATTACCTGGGGGTGGAGTAGCCACAATAATGTAAGAGTTCTCTAGAAGGTGAAAAAGAGCTTGTATATATGGCTATGGCATGTTGAAGTATACAATGAAGTAGATGTCAACCCCCTGGTGATCAAGTGGCAAGGCAGACTGTTATTGGCCTTTGATCATCCAAGGGTGGAATGTATTGGCCCTAGGAGCATAGCCAAGTCATTTGTAGTGTTAGAGGGGCCTAGAGATCCATAATGCTTGCTTAAGTTCATTATTGTTGCAATTCCCTTGCTAGTAAGCCTCTGAGCATGTGAAGATGATTCAAAGAACTGATAGTGCAGCCTAGCACATTCCATACTAATGAGTGAGAGTGTTATCAAGCAGTCTGCCTGGGAAGCAAAGTTTGTTTACAGGTAGCTGTGCTTGAGAACCAAACACTTCTAGCCTATGCTGGGAATGAACGCTATGGGGTGCTTGTTAGTGTCATGCTGCCTTATTGCTGACATGTATGGTATAAAACAAATTTGACCCAATGGCTCGTGGTTCAGAGAAACTGACTGACCTGTGTGCTGTAAGTTACCCAATAAAGTACTCCTTGCAAGTAAACCCTTGAGTCTGATTTATCACTATCTTGGCAGCTCTAAGCTAAGAGTTCAACACCCACTGCAGGGGCGACACAGCACCCAATGATAGATTTATTTATTTATTTATTTATTTCTATACCGCCCAATAGCCGAAGCTCTCTGGGCGGTTCACAAAAACTAAAACCAAACAACACACAATAAAACAATTTAAAATATATAGAACATTAAAACCACAATATAACAATACAACCACAATAAAACCTAGCAGCAGTACAGGAGTTTAAAATACAGATTTAAAACAGCAAAGATAAAAATTTAGAAAGCTAAAATGCCTGGGAAAATAAAAAGGTCTTCACCTGGCGCCAAAAGGAGTACAATGTAGGCGCCAGGCGAACCTCACTAGGGAGCTCATTCCAGAGCCGGGGTGCCACAACAGAAAAAGCCCTCCTCCTAGTAGCCACCCGCCTCACTTCCTTTGGCAGGGGCTCACGGAGAAGGGCTGCTGCTGATGATCTTAAGGTCCGGGCAGGCAAATATGGGAGGAGGCGATCCTTCAGGTAACCTGGCCCCAAGCCGTTAAGGGCTTTGAATGTTAACACCAGCACTTTGAATCGGGCCCGGAAATGGACCGGCAGCCAGTGCAGCTGGAAAAGTACTGGTGTAATATGAGCTCGCAGGCCAGTCCCTGTTAACAATCTTGCTGCCCTATTTTGGACCAGCTGAAGTTTCCGGACCGTTTTCAAAGGCAGCCCCACGTATAACGCATTGCAGTAATCCAGACGAGAAGTTATCAGAGCATGGATAACTGTAGCTAGGCTATCTCTGTCCAGATAAGGGCGTAGTTGGTATACCAGCCTAAGCTGATAAAAAGTGCTCCGTGCCACTGAGTTCACCTGTGCCTCAAGTGACAGTTCTGGATCCAAGAGCACCCCCAAACTACGAACCTGATCCTTTAGGGGGAGTGCAACCCCCTCCAGAACAGGTTGAATATCACCTAGCCGGGCAGACGAACCACCCACTAACAGTACCTCCGTCTTGTCTGGATTGAGTTTCAGTTTATTGGCCCTCATCCAGTCCATTACCGTGCCCAGGCACTGGTTCAGAACAGCCACTGCCTCACCTGGTTTTGATGAGAAAGAGAGGTAGAGCTGGGTGTCATCCGCATATTGATGGCACCTCAGCCCACACCTCCGGATAACCTCCCCCAGCGGTTTCATGTAGATGTTAAACAGCATGGGGGATAGAATAGAGCCCTGTGGAACCCCATGGCACAATTGCCATGGCACAGAGCAATAATCCCCCAGCACTACCTTCTGGAATCGGCCATCCAAGTAGGAGCGGAACCACTGTAGTGCAGTGCCTCCAACTCCCAACCCAGACAACCTATCCAGAAGGATACCATGGTCGATGGTATCGAAAGCTGCTGAGAGGTCCAGGAGAATCAACAGGGTCGCACTCCCCCTGTCCCTCTCCCGGCAGAGGTCATCCCACAGGGCGACCAAGGCAGTTTCCGTTCCAAAACCAGGCCTGAAGCCCGATTGAAATGGATCTAGATAATCCGTTTCATTCAATAGTGCCTGGAGCTGTCCTACAACCACCCGCTCAAGCACCTTGCCCAGGAAGGGGATGTTGGCCACTGGACTATAATTGTTAACTTCCTCTGGGTCCAGGTTAGGCTTTTTCAGGAGTGGTCTAATTACTGCCTCTTTTAAAGCGGCAGGCACCACTCCCTCTCTCAAGGAGGAATTTACAACCTCCTGGACCCAGCCGGACAACCCCTCCTTGTTTGATTTAATAAGCCATGAAGGGCAAGGGTCAAGCACACAAGTGGTCGATCGGACTTGGCCAAGCACCTTGTCCGCATCCTCAGGCCTCAGTAACTGAAACTCATCCAATAAAACTGGACCAGACGGTGCTCTGAACGCCTCTACCAATGGAACTGCATTAATCGTGGTGTCCAATTCATGACGAATCTGAGCGACTTTATCCTCAAAGTGCTGCGCAAACCCGTCACAGCGTGCTACCGAGGGTTCCACCGTCTCTCTCCCTGGCCCAGAATGTAACAGGCCGCGAACCACTCGGAAAAGCTCCGCCGGACGACACTGAGAAGATGCAATGCTGGTGGAAAAGAACTGCCTCTTTGCCACCCTCACCGCCACAGAGTAGGCTCCATAGTGGGCTCTTACCTGTGTTCGGTCAGACTCAGCACAAGTTTTCCTCCACCTGCGTTCTAGCCATCTCCCCTCTTGCTTCATTGCCCTCAGCTCAGGTGTATACCAAGGAGCTGGCCGGGCTCTGCTCAGAGGGAGAGGGCGCTTGGGTGCGATCGTGTCAACCGCCCGAGTCATCTCTGCATTCCACAGAGCGACCTGGGCTTCAACAGGAGCACCAGCCATACCAGCAGGAAAATCCCCCAGAGCCCTCTGGAATCCATCGGAATCCATTAATCTCCGGGGGCGGACCATTTTAATAGGTCCCCCACCCTTGCAGAGGGGAAAGGCCGCCAGAAGTCTAAACCTCAGCAGGAAGTGATCTGACCATGACAAAGGGACAGATGTTAATTCCTCTACTTTCAGATCACCATCCTCCTGCCCAGTCAAGTCAAGTATGTTTTCAGAAACATGTAGGAAGAAAGACAGACTATAAAGTGCATGGTCTTCAATGACTACACACTAATGCCCAGAGTATGGGAAACAAACAGAACAAAGCCTAACTCTTAATACGGGGGGGAATTATGACTTGATAGGTGTTAACTGAAACTTGGTGGGATGACTCTCATGACTGGAATACAGCAGTTGAAGGATATAACTTGTTCAAAAAGAACAGGAGGAACAGAAAGAGAGGTGGAGTCACAATATATGTTAAAAATATATATCTCTGCACAGAAATACAGAGATATGTATTTATCTCTGATGGAGCTACCGAGCTCATCCTCAGAGGAGGATGAGCTTGGTAGCCCCATCGAAAGCATCTGGGTTAAAATAAATGGAGCGAAGAATAAAAGGAACCTGGTGGTTGGAGTCTACTACTGGCCATCCAACAAGGAGAAGACGAGGGTGAAACTTTTGAAAAGCAAACTGCCAAGGTTTCAAGGAAGCATGATGTGGTAGTAATGGGGGACTTCAATTTCCCCAATATCTGTTGGGAGACAAATTCTGCAAAACATGGCCCCTCCAAGAGATTCCTGACTTGTGTTGCTGATAATTTCCTCCTACAGAAAGCAGAGGAAGGAACTAAAGGATCAGCTATCCTTGACTTGATCCTAACCAACAGAGATGACTTAGTGGATAAAGTAGCAGTTATGGGAACTCTGGGGGAAAGTGACCATGTTATACTTGAGTTCTTGGTTCTAAAGGAAGCAAAAGCCGAGTGTAGCCAAACCCGTACCCTGGATTTTAGGAAAGCTGATTTTAATAAACTCAGAACAATGATAAGTAAGGTCCCATGGCAAGCGACTCTAATGAGAAAAGGAGTCCAAGATCGGTGGGAGCTTTTAAAAAAGGAAATTCTCAAGGCACAATTACAAACAAGTCCAACAAGAAAGGAAGGCGGAAGACAACAGAAGAAGTCAATGTGGCTTCACAAAAAGCTTAGAGATGACCTGAAAACAAAAAAGGACACGTATAGGAAGTGGAAGGAAGGCCAAGCAACAAAGGAAGAGTACAGGCAAGTAGCACAGAATTGCAGGGATGGTGTCAGGAAGGCTAAAGCTGAGAACGAGCTGAGGTTAGCGAGGGATGCTAAAAACAACAAAAAGGCTTTCTTCAGATATGTGCACAGTAAAAGACAGAGGAAAGAAATGGTGGTTCAGCTACTAAATAAGGATGGCAAAACGATAACAGATGACAAGGAAAAGGCAGAAGTGCTCAGTTCCTACTTTGGCTCAGTCTTCTCTCGAAAGAGGGTCTATGAACCCCCTGGCAAAGGCAAAGTACAGGCTGAAAGGGGCAGGATTGCAGCTTGAGATCGATAGGCAGATCGTCAATGAACACCTAATTACTTTGAAATCTCCAGGGCCAGATGAACTGCATCCTAGAGTCATAAAGGAACTGGCGGACGAACTCTCAGAACCACTGTCTATTCTCTTTGAGAAATCATGGAGGACGAGTGAAGTGCCAGATGATTGGAGGAGGGCTAATGTTATCCCTATCTTGAAAAAGGGTAAAAAGGAGGAACCTGGGAACTACAGACCAGTCAGTCTGACATCAGTCCCTGAAAATATTCTGAAGCAGATTATAAAGCAATCCATCTGTAAGCACCTTGAAAACAATACAGTTATTACTCAAAGCCAACATGGATTTATCAAGAACAAATCCTGCCAGACGAATTTGATCTCATTTTTGGATCAGGTAACCTCCCTTGTGGACTGTGGGAATGCTGTGGACATAATATACCTCACCTTCAGCAAAGCTTTCAACAAAGTGCCCCATGATATCCTGATGAGCAAACTAGCTCAAAGTGGGCTAGATGAAACAACGATCCAGTGGATCCACAGTTGGCTACAGAATCGGATTCAAAGAGTGCTGATCAATGGGATCTTCTCAAACTGGGGAGAGGTAACGAGCAGGGTACCACAGGGCTCAGTCCTGGGCCCAGTGCTCTTCAACATTTGTATTAATGACTTGGAGGAGGAGGTGCAGGGAATGCTGATCAAATTTGCAGATGACACAAAATGGGGCAGGATAGCTAATACCTTGGAAGACAGAAACAAAATTCAAAGTGATCTTGGTAGCCTGGGGCGCTGGGCAGAAAACAACAGAATGACATTTAATAGAGATAAATGCCAAGTTCTGCACCTAGGAAAGAGAAACCAAATGCACAGTTACAAGATGGGGGATACTTGGCTCAACAACACTACAAGCGAGAAGGATCGTGGAACTGTTGTAGATCACAAGCTGAATATAAGCCAACCATGTGATGTGGCTGCAAAAAAGGCAAATGCTCTTTTGGGCTGCAGGAATACAAGTATAGCTTCCAAATCCCGGGAAGTACTAGTTCCCCTCTACTCAGCACTGGTTAGGCCTCATCTGGAGTACTGTGTCCAGTTCTGGGTACCACACTTGAAGAAGGATGCGGACAAACTGGAAAGGGTTCAGAGGAGGGCAACAAAGATGATCAGGGGACTGGAAACAAAGCCCTAGGGTGAGAGACTGAAAGAACTGGGCACGTTTAGCCTTAAGAGAAGACTAGACTGAGGGGAGATATGATAGCGCTCTTCAAGTACTTGAAAGGTTGTCACAGAGAGGAAAGCCAGGATCTCTTCCCCATCATCCCAGAGTACAGGACACGGAAGAATGGGCTCAAGTTACAGGAAGCCAGATTCCAGCTGAACATCAGGAAAAACTTCCTGACTGTTAGAGCAATACGACAATGGAACCATTACCTAGGAAGGTGGTGGGCTCTCCCACACTGGAGGCATTCAAGATGAGGCTGGACAGCCATCTGTCACGTATGCTTTGAATTCGATTCCTACACTGTGCAGGGGGTTGGACTCAATGGTCTTATAGGCCCTTTCCTGCTGTACTATTCTATGATTCTATGAGTTATGAAAGCCTCTTCCAGACCAAAGAAACTAAATAATCAAACCAAAGAAGAACTGATCAATAAAATTCAAAGTTTAGAAAGATAGCATGAAGAAACAATTGATCCTCAAAAACAAACTGAATTAGAAGTACTTTGAGCACCACTAAACTTATTAAGTGAACTTAATATATATGAATATATATGTATTAAGTGAACTTAATACATATGAACTTGAGCACGCTCCGGGAGAGAGCGCAGGACAGGAAGGCCTGGCGTGCTATGGTCCATGGGGTCACGAAGAGTCGGACACGACTGAACAACAACAACAACAAAACTTATTAAATAAAGTTGAAACTAGTAAGGCTTTAGGTTTCACAAAACAGAAGTACTTTGAAAAAAGTAATAAAGCAGATAGATTGTTAGCACGTTATGTTGCAAAGGAGCAAAAAAAAAAAAAGGATTAATACCAACAGTAATATCTGAAAAGACTCTAAAACTAACACAGTCCAAAGAAGAATTAATGAATTTTTGAAATACTATAAACATTATGTAAATCAGATAAGCCTTCAGAAGAGGAAATAAATTATTTCTTAAACAATTTGAATATCCCAACTTTAACTGAAGATGACACAAAAACTTTAAATGCTTCACTAACAGAAGATGAAATAAGAGAAGTTAAAAGCCTGACCATTAAGTAAGGCCCCAGGCATGGACGGATTTACTGCAGAATTCTATAAGTACTGTATTGATGTCTTAGCTTACCATTAAATATTCAAACTCACAACAGATACCCAACTCATGGAAAGAGGCAAAAATGGTACTAGTACATAAATTAGAGAAAGATCCTACTTTACCAACTTCTTATAGGCCAATCTCTCTTTTGAACCAAGACTATACAATTTTTACAGCAATACTGGCATCAAGATTAAATAAGCTAATTGGTCAATATGTACATACTGATCAAGCTGGATTTATTTATATTTATAAAGAAAATTTTTAGACAATACTAAAAGAGCCTTTTCAATTATTAATCCTTGTAATGAACATAAATGGAAAGCCATCATGGTCTTTCATGATGCAGAGAAAGCCTTCGATAGACTGGAATGGCAATTCTTATTCATCACTCTTCAGAAATTCAACATAGAAGGACTCTTTCTTGACTGTATAAAAGCAATCTATAAAGAACCTACAGCAAGAATAATGATAAATGGTCAACTATCAAATACACTTAGTCTCCAAAGAGGAACTTGACAAGGTTGCCCATTATCTGCACTTTTATTTTCCATAAGCATAGAGCCTTTAGCACAGAAGGTTAGGGAAAATCAGTATATTTTCCAACTTTTGGAAACTCCAACTCCAACTTTTATTCCTTTGAGATCAGGACTTAAAGATCAGCTTACATGCTGATGATGTGATGTTACCACTATAAGACCCTAAAGAATCGCTGGCTCATGTATTACAAATAATAGATCAATGCAGCCAAGTTTCTGGATATAAATTAAGGGCGCAATCCTATGCATGTTTAGACAGAGAAAAGGCTTACAACTCCCAGCATGCCCTAGCCAGCACTGCTGTAGGCCTTTTCTCTGTTTAAACATGCATAGGATTGTGCCCTAAATAAATTAAAGCCAGAATTGATGGGAATAAATGTTCAAGAACAGGATAGAGAAGAAATAGTCCAACAATATAATTTAAAATGGCCAAGTAAACCCATCTGTTATTTGGGTATTTTTTTAATCAACTGATCTGTCAAAACTGAAGGAGATAAATTATTTCACATTTTGAGGGAATATAAGAAGGGATATTAATAGATGGAATAACTTAAAGCTTTCCTGGCTTGGTAGGGTTGCCCTGATTAAAATGACAGTATTACCTAGGTGGTTGTTTATTCTAGAAAGTGTTCCAATTGAGATAAACAACAAAGACCTAGCTTTGTGGCTTGTAAAAAAAATTACAAGCTTTTATATGGGGTAATAAGAAACGCAGAACAGCTTTAACACTATTACAAAGACCTAAATCTCAAAGTGGAATATTGTGCCCAAACACTGCAAAATACTATCAAGCAATGAGATTAAAACAGATAATACAATGGAATACAGTAAACAACACTAACCCTTGGTATATGCGCAAACAAAATAGTTGTAAAGTTCCCCTCTACCATTTGCTGTGGGTACATAAAGGAAAGCTCGGTAAAAAATAGTGATATACTTTTAGATTCATAGAATCATAGAATAGTAGGGTTGGAAGGGGCCTACAATATACTTATACCTATATAAGTAATTCTGGTGCAAGTATTGTGGATTATGTGATGATTTCTTGTTCATTTTGTTCAACAATTCTATTTTTCTCAGTAATGGGTAGTAACCTCCAGCCCTCAGATTTTCCTTGCAGTGCTATTAAAAATTTTAGTACTCAAATTCTGATCAAGCACTATGACATCAGATAGGCAGATTAAATGGAATCCCTTGCTATAAACAGGTTTGGAATGGAGACTTTATTCAGAAGAATTTTTGGGACTAAGAAATGATCTGGTCCGAGTGTCCAATGAGAATTAGAGTTTCATCCATCTGTACAACTAATAGATTCCTTCAGACCTTTTTTTCTTAAAATGGTATCTCTATCAGAGAACTATCAAATTAAAAGGGGTAATGCATGGTTTAATGAAGACTGCAGGAATCTAAAAAGGCAGATGGGAAAAGACCTAAGATCTTACCGTACCAGCGATTCTTCCATAATCCCATCTCAATTTTATGAAATGTGCAGAAAGTATAAAACATTAATCAGTGAGAAAAAAAAGGATCTATTATGAGGAACAGTGGCAGGAATTAGGCCTTGCGCTTTTGCAAAAGAATCCAAGTAAATTCTGGAATATACTTGAAAGGCTGAAAAAGAGAACTGCTCCCATTCTAGAGGGAAGTCTTGCTAAGACCGAATGGGAAAGCCATTTTAGGAGGGTATTTAATGAGCCTAACCTTCCTAGTTCTTCTTTTGAGGCTTCCGTTGAATATAATCAGGAACACTGTTGGGAAAACCTTTAAGTAGATGGGACCTAGTCATTAATCTTAAAATTAAAAAATGGTAAAGCTCCCAGAGAAGATGGTCTTCCACCAGACCTCCTTACTACATTCCCTGACTGGTGGGCTCCAATATTTGCAATGCTATTTTCCTTAATTAACATCACAGGGATTTTGCCTCTCAGTTGGTCATAAGCTATTGTGGTTCCAATTTATAAGATGGGGCCCAGGAATGATCCAGCAAACTATAGGCCAATTAGTTTATTAGATGTTGCAAGGAAGATATATGCTAGGTCTCTTCTTAAAAAACTGGGGGATTGGGTGGAGAATAATTGCTTGCTCCAGAACAGGCTGGCTACCATCCAGGTCGGTCAACTCTAGATAATTGCTTCATGTTGAAATATATAATTGATAAATATCTGGCTGGAATCATAAAGTTTCTCTGAAAGCTGCTTTTGATTCTATTTCCCGGGAATGTCTTTGGAGCAAATTACAATCTATGGGCATTAACCCACAGCTTCTAAAATGTATAATGACTTTATATTCTGGGACCTGCTTGTGAGTTAAAATTGATGGAGGACATTTATCTGCCTCTGTACCAGTCACAAAAGGAGTAAGACAAGGGTGTTTACTTGCCCCACTTCTCTTTAATTTATTCATAAATGATGTAGTGGAGTTCTTAAGAGGTGAATGGTATTTTCCAGTTAAAGTGGGAAATCGGAAATATTCAATCCTCCTTTATGCAGATGATGCAATCTTGATTTCTTACATCCAGTTGGGCTTACACAGATTGTTGAACCAGTTCAGTTTAAACTGTAGAAATAAGCTTCTTTCTATCAATTACCAAAAGACAAAAACTATCATATTAGGTAAATCCAAGCAAATCCTTAATTGGTCACTGGATGGGAATAAATTGGAGCAAGTGTTCTCTTTTAAGTACCTTGGTGTGGTCTTCCAGTGGACAGGTGCATGGTCTTCACAGGTTCAGTCAAGCACCTTGCTAGCTGGTAGAACATTAAATGGATTAGTACGCTTTTATCACACAAAAGGGGGCAATCTGGTTCAATCCTCTTTAGAATTCTGTAAGATTAGGGATTTGCCAAACCTGCTATATGGAGCTCCGCAGTGGGCCATGGCCAATTTAGTTTCATTAGAAAGAGCTCAAAATAAATTTTTGCATAGACTCTTTGCAGTTCCCATTTCTACAAAATGAGAACTGGTTTGTGCAGAACTGGGTGCAATGACTATTAAAGTTGAAGCACTTAGATTAGCCCTACTCTTTTGGCTAAAAATCATATTTAAGCATGTACCAGAATTTATTCTGATGGCAGTGGAAGAGATGGGCCCAAACTCATGGAAGCAAAGAATGCAACTGCTTGCCATGAATTTGGGATTTTCTACCTCTTTTCTTTTAACTCAGGGATCTGACAGGGCTAAAGTTATGTTGCTCCAAAGGCTTAAGGACACTGAGATGCAATCTCAGGTGGCTGGGCTCAAGGCTTGTCAATCTAAACATTTTAATGCCTCTTTTATTCCTTCATACCCATCTTTTCCAAAATAACTGGTAGATTTACCAAATATTAAAATCTCTACCTGGTAGAGTTTAGGCTTCAGTGGGTTTCCTTTGGGTGTGTATGGAAGCTGATATCCAGTCCCAGATAGATGAAGAAATTCAAGATTTTAATGTATTTCTATGGGCAGCTCTCACTTCCACTCCTAGGGACATTTCAATTGTATGTAGCTCACAAAATGAGGTACCATACTTGCTGAGTGTGGACCAGGAAGTAACATCCAGACAGTGAGATAATTCTGTTTTTATGCATATATGTATCTTCCATCATCCTCTTTTGCTCTCCTCCTCTTGGAGGAGGGAGGAGACTCTCCTCCTTACCCATCCCTCTGTGCTAACTAACTAGAAAGGAAGTATAAACCTATTTCCTTTAGGGTTGTCCATCGCGGGAAAATCCGGCCCTTTCTGGGCCCGACAGTGTTCCCCTTTCATCCTCCATTCTGCACACAGCAGGGTCGCTTTGTGGGCAAGTCTTTCATTCTCCCTCCCAGCAGCACTCCCCTTTCATCCTGCTGTCCCTGCTACTATGGTGGCAGCGCAACAGCGAGGGCAGGAGGATGCCATGCCTGCCCTCACTCTCGTGCCACTGGAAAATCTTCCAGCTGGCCCGACTCAGTGAGGGCTGAGTTGAGCCAGCTAGCGGATGTTGGACCAGAGTTGAGGGGGGGCTGAGCCAGCAAAGCTTGCCAAGCTCAACCCCCAAACAGATTCCTCCAGCATCCCTAAATTTCTTTCACTACATGATCACTAAAATGATATGTGTCAAAAGTCTGCAAAGACTAAGGTCCTCTAACCGGGCTACTTTTTACCCCTTTGTTGCTGTACTAGAAGGTTACTGCTAGGTAGGTGGAAGACTAACAGAGCAATTAACTAGGAGCAGGTGAAAAAATAAATGGGGATCACTCTCGATGGATGTAGATGTATGGGAAGAAGCTCCAGGTAAAATATGACAATATACAGTTCACACAAAACATGGTGATAGATGCACACAGTAACTGCGTGAAAGTTTAACGAATTGGCAGCAATGTCACTGGAGTAATGCTTGTTCAGTGCTTTGGTAAGGGAAGCTTATCGGTGTGAAGATGTGCACTGAAGGCCAGATTTGCCTCAGGTTGTGATTCAGCAATTCAGGAATGGCCCTTGGACCATTTCAGAGATCAGCCCCTTCAATTTGGGTCCAAATTAGAACCTTGCACCAGAAAATTCTAAGCTTCATGTTTCCCCATTGACTATCATTGGGAAATCAACAAATGTTTATAATGTATTTGCTTGGTTTGGGTTTTGTTTTGTTTTTTACTACACTCAAAGAAATTTACAGGCATAGTAGACCCTTCTGAGTGGAGAAGCCTATCAAATTGTATTATTTCCTGGAAGAACTGGATGAAATTGGCAGACACTGTTGCCCCTTCCAACAACATAAAGCCAAATTTAAAATAAATAAGTGCAGGAGTTTTTGTACAACAACAGACTTGCCACTCTCTCTGATTAAGGTTATTGTGGGGATAAGAAAAAAAGTAAAGTGCTTTATCGAAATTATGAAAAATAGTAATGGTACTAATAAATGTACCTGTGGGCAATGTTCCAGAAAGGACCAGTTTGTGTTCTTTCTTCAACCCTAGTACTTACTGATACTTACTTACTGATACTGAGTACTTACTGATCATGGTAGTGCCTCCTGCTAGAGCTGCCTTTGTGCCTTGGTAGAAATCATCAATAGCCGTCATGCCTTGATAGGGCTTCTGTAGATAAGTATTGACATCGACACCTCCAGGAATAACCATTAGCCCATGAGCCTCAATGGTTTTCACTCCACCAGGAACAATTAAATTCTCTCCTATTTGTCTAACAAGAAGAAAAAAGGGCAATTTAGTCTTTTGCCTAGAAACATTAATAGCAATTCTTTAAATAGTCACCTGTAGTGGAGGCTGATGGCTCCAATTTTGGTGGAGCTGTGAAGCCATTCTGGGATTTAGTGAGAACCAGCCAGAACTCTAAATGAGCTGTCCAGGGTGCTGAACCTATTCTGGGGCTAGGGTTCAGCACCTTGGATAGCTCCTTCAGAGTTCAGACTGGTTCAAACTGAAACGCAGAAGGGAATCACTGCCCCACTGACATCGGAACCACCAGCCTCCACTGGTCACCTGTAACATTTAATAGGACATTGCACATATATTAGGGACTAAATTTTAAAAGGTTACCACACAGCAACTTGAATCCTAATGGATCTTATTCCATTTTTATAGTAGGTTCTGCAAATGAAACTTTAGCTACTATTTCTCAGGGGTTAGCCATGTGAGGAAAGGGGGGGGTGTTAAACAATACTGTAATTTTGTAAAAAATATGCCGTACTTTTTTAAAGTGCTCTTTACAGATCTAAAATCACTTTGCTAGCTGGGGCATGCTGGGAGTTGTAGGACTTTTCTCTCTCTCTAAACATGATTAAGATTGTGCCCTAAATTTGTAATTATTGTCTGAATAAACTATACTTTTAAAATTAATATACCAAACATGATAATGCTATGAGCAAACCTAGCTGAACATAATATATTTCGGGCTCCTACTTTATATCTGTCCAGGGGGAACTTCAGTAAGTAGTTTCTGAAACATCTGAATCATCCTAGAGGCCAGATGAAGCAGGAAGTGTTGGAGGCAGAGGAAGACTGATACGCAGCATTTGCTCCTGTTGGTGAGGAATTGGCTGGGGTGGAGTTTAGGGAAATCTGGTCTGAAGGAAAAGCTGTTGAGAGCTTATTTAGCTGTGGAAGACCCTCTTACCTATTAGGAATGGTAACCAAGCACATTTAAGAACCTTTACGCAATCCCTTTAAGTAAACCTATTATTTGAAGAGTGACCTTTTATTCCCTTTTAGAAATAATTCCCCTTAATAAACATCTTAACTTTTGCTCATTTTGAAAGGTTGTCTCTAGTTATGGTGTCCATGCCTATGCCATAAGAACCAGGCTAGTGGGCTTCCTTTAGGTATAGAGGGTTTATTTTGGTGGCCACAGTTAAATGTTTTATAGTGGAGGAAGAATTCAATGAGGTCTAACTGTGAATTTTATTAAACATTGTGGTGATGAGTTCCACAAACCCAAGCCTCAACTAATTTATCAAAGAAACGTAGGTGGGATAACCCACACATTTTTCTTTCACATGTGACAGTAGTGGCAGGATAACCTACAGTGTTTCTCTCACATGTGGGTGAACTACATTGACTGCTACAGCATCTAACCAGAATAAGCCCAGAAAAACATGACTCCATAGAACAAAACCCAAACTGACAACACATTTTCTTCACATATTATATGGTAATTCTAGCCACATCTTGGGAAATTGAGTGGCCCTAAATATCTTCTGTTGCTGCTCTCCTATAAAAGATACATTAGATCAGTAATTTTAACAAGGAATGGAAGGAATAACTATGCTGGGTATCTTACAGATAGGATTTAAAAAGCATTTTCCAACATGGCTTCAAAATTTCCGGAAATTTTACATCCCTAATCTTACATAAAATTCTTCCTATTACGTAGAAATAATTTTGGGAAGTAAAGGCATTAATATGCAAAAACATTGATGAATAAAATGCTTAAGACATTCTAAATAAAATATTTTATAATCCAAATTTTGTTAAATTTTTCCTATTTTTTGTTAAGTACAAGAAAAGGTTCTTGGGAAAACATGGTGAAAAATGTTTTTTCCTGAATTTTCCAGTGTTTTTTTGTTTGCAGGCCTCCACATCTCAAACTTTAGGTAGCTCCTTCTGCTCTCTCCTTCCTGGAAGACTCCCCCACATTTGCTGCCTCTGCCACTGCTCCCCCAGACTACTGTGCCACCCCCCCCACCAGTGGGCCCCCAAACTAGCAGAGACACCTCACCAGATGCCAACTTGGGTGTACCTGGCAAGCAGCAGCAGAACTTCTGCATGGAAGCCAAGCCGGCTCAAATGCAATAGCCAACCTTGCACTGACATTGGGCCGGGCATTGCATCTGAGGTAAGGTAACATGGTGGGCATGTGGCAACGGTGGGATCTGAGTACCAGACTGGCTCCCACGCAAAAGGACTGCCACTGCCCATTGGGAAAACTTGTCCAGGCAGGTGGTGAAGTGAGTAGCGATGGTAGTGCCTTTGCCTGGGAGCTGGCCTGGTGCTTGGCTTTCATATGCAGGCATTGCATTTGGGGTGATTTGACATGGCAGGTGGCTGCTGCAGATGGGACTCAAGTTTGCTAACTTGGTTCTTAAGCAAGAGTGCTGCTGCTCGCCAAGGAACTTCACTTGTAGGAGGAAGCAGGATCTGAGTAGACATATACAGCATTGCAGTATAAGGTATTTAGCATTTTTACATTGTATAATACTTCTTCATGGTGAGCTATCACTACAACAGAGTCAGGTTCTGTGACATTTTGGAGGTGTACAACACAGTCATATGATTACACTAGCATCAATTTGATTATTTCAAACAAGGGGATCAAACAAAGCTCATAATATGTTTATGGCCATAAGTGGTAACAATTTATATAAATTGTCAAATATCTTATCTTGTTTCAAATTTGAATGACAGCTTAAGGCAGGGACGGGAAGCCACCCGCTCATAGGCCTAATATGGCCCCACCCATCCTTTCCCCAAGCCATGTCCCCTGGAGGCTGCAAGGGGCATCTGGAGGAAGTGGGGAGAGGAGTCACAGACCAGAGGTAACAGGAGATTCCCATCACTTAATGCACCTCTAGCCTTGCCCATCGGGAGAGGGAGCAGCACCTAAGTGCTTCACCCACTCCACATCCTCCTCAACAGGGGAAGGGCAGACGAAGCCACTCCAACCAAGATGCAGGGGGAGGGCTACTACTTCACCAGGGGCCTCGGCTGTTGAGGCCTTGGTGCCTGCGGCAAAGCTAGAAGCAGAGGGGACTGATCTGCTCTGCCTGGGCTTTTCTGGTTAGGAAAAGCCTGGGTGAAGTGAAGCCAACCCAGCTCAGTTCTATTTGCTCTTCCATCAAATGTACAAAACCCTGTTGAGATATACACATTTCCCAAGGCCTGATGGAGATTATGCACAATGCTCAGTGAATGTACAAAGTTGAGATATGCACATTCCCCAAAGCCTGTTGGAGATTATGCGTATTGACTGGGAAACATGCACAATTCCCTCTTCATGGTGGATGTACAAAAAAAAACTGGTTGTTATACATATTGATTTTCAATATACAAGCATGTGAATGTGTATACACAAACATGGATACAGTCAGAAGAAAGGAGAGGGGGGATTTTATTACAAAGTGAGACCAAAAGGCTGAACAATGTAAGGGAAAGGTGTATTGTATTCATATACAGCAGGGGTGAGCAGAAGGTAAATCTCCAGATGTTTCGGACTTCAACTCCCAGAAACCCCTGCCAGCATGGCCAATGGTCAGGAAGTCCAAAACTTCTGGAGATCTACTTTCTGCCCACCCCTGCTATACAGAGCACAGATGAAATGAGCTGCATTCAAAATAACGTGACTGTGCAGGAATGTAACCAGTTAGCCAATTTGCGTTTTTTCTTGGTTATAAAATGGTTGCTTTCAGTCTAGAGGCTATTCTTCCTGTGAAGAATCAAAAGTTCAGCCCAGGAAACTGACGGGGGGTGGGGGGGAAGAAACATCAAAACCTAAGAAGGAAAAAGAAACTTGAAATTTTATGGAAAACAGATATTTAAGCAGAACTCTGCTGCCTTTCTGATTGTCCAAAAGGTTGGGAGGGGGAGTCAAAATAACGGATATAGGTAAAGCTAACTAATAGTGTTTCGGTAGAGTTGAAGAGAATTAGAATCATAGAATAGTAGGGTTGGAAGGGGCCTATAAGACCATCAAGTCCAACCCCCTGCTCAATGCAAGAATCCAAGTCGCAGCATCCCTGACAGATGGCTGTCCAGCCTCATCTTGAATTCCTCCAGTGTGGGAGTATGAAGAGAGTATGAAGAGAGAGCTGAAATCAGGAGAAATAAGCCAGGATGGAAAGGGGTGCAGAAGACTGAGAGCATCTCTACACCAGCCTAAAATCCCACATTTAAAACAGGGCTTTCTGCTTCCATTTTAAATGCAGAATCAGAACAGACTCCCTTTACACATGCTTCCTTTCCCCACTCCTGCTCCCCCTTATCTGAGTCTTCCATATGTTTCATTGGTCTAGCTCCTCCTCTTGTGGCTTTTCCTTTGCCATGGAGGGAACTCAAGTAGAATACAAGCGGGGGAATTTGATAGCTCATTATCTCCAATCTATTTAAAAACAGAATAAAGGTCATTTAGTGCAAGAGACACCCTGAAAGTTGATGATGTCATCTAAACGGCCCGCAAACTTCCATGAGTGAGCAATCTCAATAGCAGGATAAAAGCTCCATGCGAAGAAGCCCTCAGACTCCAGAGGACAAAGCTGAACGAGTTGAAACTGCTTTATTGCTAGGTACAAAACCCTTAAGTAGGAAAACTATGTAAACTAGGTTTAGATGGATGTATTTTCCTCAGTTATTTTCATGCCCTATTGCTCTAATTAACTGTTTTAACCGTTTTAAAATTAGTTTCTCTCTCTTTAAAAATATAGTTGCAATAACTGTTTGTTTAAATTGCTGACCTCCAAAAACCTTTAGTAAAAACTAAATTTGTTTTGATTTAACTTCGTCTGAGACCTTGTTTTTCACCCAACTAATTGTCTTACCAAACTACCTAGTACTGTGAGTTAGCTGGGTCAGCAAATAAATTCCAAAGGTTAAAGGGCTGTTTCGCGGAGCCAACCAGGAAATAAAAGACTTCCACTTGACGGCAGTGGTGTTGACTACAAGAGGGGTCAATTAACTGGTTTGCTTGCCTCCTCTCCCTCTCATGGTGCAGGTGTGACCCAACCAGTAATAAACTGAACCAAGGTAAAGGGGGGGGGGGTAATTTCTTACCTGCTGCTACTTATCTGATAAAAACTGCCCCCATCCCCGAAACTGCTATTTACTCTGATAGGAAAAACATATGGACAAATAGCAGCAGGGTTGATTTGTATAGGGAAAATGGTATAGGGGGGTAAGGGTTAAACCCCATCCCCTCTAGACCACAGCCCAAACCTGGATTCCCCCATGGCTTTGGGCCAGTCATTGTCAAGGTTGTTGTGAGGATAAAATGGGGAGGAGAATCATGTATGCCGCCTTGGTCTCCTTGGAGGAAAAAAGGTGGGATATAAATGTAACAAATATATATATTCAAAATCAGTCACTTTATGCAGATGCCTCCATTTGAAACCTGTTTTTGCTAGTATGGAAGCTTTCAAGTCTGTTACATCCAATAAAGGAAGAACATAACGAATGATTATCAATCATCAGTCCTTCTAATAGCAAACTCATCTGTTGAGTGCCACCAGGATCGTAACCAAAATTTGGCCACCCAAAACAAGATGGAAGTATCAGCATATGTGGGAGAAACTTGAGGTTTGCATATGTACTTTTTTTTTTAAGAATCAAAGGAGGCAACCATCCTTCCCTAAAACAACAGCCCAATAAGGACTGAGCATGCTCAATAGTCATGGAATATAGCGTGACAGTTGGAAAAGAAAAATGGAACATGAGCAGGGAGGAAGGAATGGCCTGCTTGGAGGGAATCCTGTGTGTAACCCTGAAGAGGAACACTCCGTTTAGGAGGGAGGATGGTTGAATGAATATTCATTTGGAAGTGAAACAGCACCACCCAAAAATAAGGATGATGTTTATATACTTGGGGGACTCCCTAGGTATGCAAAAGTTTGTAAATTAAAAGAAACATATATATTTTTAAATATGCAAACTAGAAAGTGATCTTACAGAAAGGTGATGGCAGTTGAGCTGAAAGAGAGAGAAGGGGTCTAAAGCAGAGGTGGGCAACATGAGTAAGATGGCCTGTGGGGCCTGCACAGTTCCTCTGCCCACACAAGGGAGCCCTGCTTCCCCACTTCTCCCCCTGAGCATGCTGCTGCCCCACTACACAGGGCAGGTGCAGAGGAGCGTCTTCCCCATGTGCCTGTGTAGCAGCAAAATTGGGCTCCTGCCAGTCTGCCAATCAGCTGTTTGGTGAGCTGGTGGGAGAAGATTCTGCTGAGATAGCAGCACACAAGAAGAGTCACACCCACCCCTTTCCCAGTAGAATTTGCTTATTATCCAGCTCACTGGGGCTGAAGGGGAGGAACAGGGTTAAAGCCTCCCCTCTGATCTCAGCAACTTGGATTGTGATCCCTTGGGGGGAGAAAGAATTCTTCATCTCACCCTCTTGCTATCACGGTCCAGGTCACTGGGATTGAGTGGAGGGCGGATATTAAAGCCTCCCTCCCTACAGTTCCAGTGATCACGATGATTGCTAGGACAAGGAAGAGGCTTTAACCTCACCCTCCTCTCACCAGTCATTTGCTGGGATGTGGAGCCAAGGAAGAAGTGTGTGTGTGTGTGTGTGTATGAATGAGTGTGTGTCCTTGTGTATGTACAAGTGAGTGTGTATCTATTAGTGTGTGTGGGTGCACACATGGGGATGGGGATGCAATTCCCAAGGGGGTTGAAATTGGCCCCTGGAGTCCTTGAAGTTGCCCATCCCTGGTCTAAAGGAACCCAGGCAGACTCTGTGAGTAAATCAATTAAGCCTACAGTTGAGAGTTTGTGAGACATGGCATGCTCATATGTGAGGTGATTATAAAACCAAGTGAATGTGTGCGCGTGCGAGAGGGAGGGAGAACACACAGAATGGAAGGGGAAGAGAAGGAACTGGCATGCTCAAACTCCTGACAGCTTATAGTATGTATCTGGGGAGTGGTTTTAAGGTTGGGGGGATCCATTCCATGAGGTTGAAAATCTCACCCCTGCAGTATATGGGGATGCTTCCAAAGGAAGAACCCCCCCCTTCCCTCCCTTTCTTATTCTTGAGGACAGCATCCTCCCCCCACCCCCCGCTATAAAATGGTCAGGTTTAGGCCTGGTAGCCGTCTAGTGCTACATAGCTACCAAAGTGAGAATAAAAAGGTGTCCTGTATCCCTAACCTCACTAGTGAATCCACCCATCCCCCAAGGGCCTGAACCAGCACTACAAGGCCCCTCTTCCAGGTTGACTAGACCTGGGGTGTCCATGTGTCCTCCTTCACAGAGGACTGTCCTCTGTTTCAAAGTTGTCTTCCATTTGAGGGGCTCTGCATCCCAAGCCTGGTATAAAGATAAAGAACCAACAGAAGGAAGCTCTGGGCCTTGAAGTTGCCCATCAACAGCACCTGGATAGCAGTCCAAGTAAGAGAGACAGGTCACTTGGTCACAGGCTTCCACACTATCGTGAGATGCATTGTATTTCTATAGAAATTAGAACATTTTTTTCCTAAATTTGTATCTATATGCATAGATTAGCGTATGCAAATTTTATGCAAATAGGTGTCATCCTTTCCGGTGATTGACCAGTGGGCAGCTAGAGCCCTGGGCACCACTGTGTTGCATTACTGGGTCCAGGAGGTTGTAAATTCCTACTTGAGAGAGGGAGTGGTGCCGACCTCTTTAAAAGAGGTGGTAATCAGACCACTCCTAAAAAAGCCTAACCTGGACCTGGAGGATGTTAACAATTATAGGCCAGTGGCCAACATCCCCTTCTTGGGCAAGGTGCTTGAACGGGTGATGGCAGGACAGCTCCAGGCACTCTTGAATGAAACGGATTATCTAGATCCATTTCAGTCAGGCTTCAGGCCTGGTTTTGGAACGAAAACTGCCTTGGTCGCCCAGTGGGATGACCTCTGCCGGGAGAGGGACAGGGGGAGTGTGACCCTGTTGATTCTCCTGGACCTCTCAGCAGCTTTCGATACCATCGACCATGTTATCCTTCTGGATAGGATGTCTGGGTTGGGAGTTGGAGGCACTGCACTGCAGTGGTTCCGCTCCTACTTGGCTGGCCGACTCCAGAAGGTGGTGCTGGAGGATTATTGCTCTGTGCCATGTAAAATAACAGTATTTTATCCCCCATACTGTTTAACATCTACATGAAACCGCTGGGGGAGGTTATCCAGAGGTGTGGGCTGAGGTGCCATCAATATGCGGATGACACCCTACTCTACTCTCTTTCTCATCAAACCCAGGTGAGGCAGCGGCTGTTCTGAATCAGGGCCTGGGCACAGTAATGGACTGGATGAGGGCCAATAAACTGAAACTCAATCCAGACAAGATGGAGGTACTGTTAGCAGGTGGTTCGTCTGCCTGGCTAGGTGATATTCAACCTGTTCTGGAGGGGGTTGCACTCCCCCTAAAGGATCACGTTCGTAGTTTGGGGGTGCTCTTGGATCCAGAACTGTCACTTGAGGCACAGGTGAACTCAGTGGCATGAGGCACTTTTTATCAGCTTAGGCTGGTATACCAACTACGCCTTTATCTGGACAGAGATAGCCTAGCTACAGTTAACCATGCTCTGATAACTTCTCGTCTGGATTACTGCAATGCATTATACGTGGGGCTGCCTTTGAAAACGGTCCGGAAACTTCAGCTGGTCCAAAATAGGGCAGCAAGACTGTTAACAGGGACTGGCCAACGAGCTCATATTATGCCAGTACTTTTCCAGCTGCACTGGCTGCCAGTTCATTTCCAGGCCCGATTCAAAGTGCTGGTGTTAACATTCAAAGCCCGGCTTGGGGCCAGGTTATCTGAAGGATCGCCTCCTCCCATATGTGCCTGCCCGGACCTTAAGATCATCGTCAGTGACCCTTCTCTGTGAGCCCCTGCCAAAGGAAGTGAGGCGGGTGGCTACTAGGAGGAGGGCTTTCTCTGCTTTGGCACCCCGGCTGTGGAATGAGCTCCCTAGTGAGGTTCGCCTGGCACCTACATTGTATTCTTTCCAGCGCCAGGCATTTTAACATTTTAGCTCTTTAGACTTTTAGCTTTGCTGTTTTAAATCTGTATTTTAAATCCCTGCATTGCTGCTAGGTTTTATTCTGGTTGTATCGTTTACTGTGGTTTTAATGTTTTATATATTTTGTATTGTTTTATTGTGTGCTCTTTGGTTTTTTGTGAACCACCCAGAGAGCTCCGGCTATTGGGCGGTATAGAAATAAACTGAACTGAAATAAATAAATCTACTTAAATGAAATACTAAATTATACACCACTGAAATAAGCCCTCAATTTAATTCACTTCCATTGGTATTGGCAAAAAGGACAAAAACGCAGCTCTCCCTCTTTGCATCATGTATCGTGGAGATTCTTTACTTGGAAGAACCTGCTTGCCTCACTGGTTTTGTTCTGTGGTTTCTACAGTAAAAACAAACTTTAGCTCCATGTCACTTGCTCTCTTAACAATTCAGTAATCTGCTATCAGTAAAGACCAAAAGGATAACTCATAACTTTTACTAGATAGAGTTGTTAACAGATACCTACAGACTTTAAACAGGGCAGAATGGCATGCAAAGAAAGTTCAGTGTTTTAAAACTAACTTTATAAGTCCATCTTCCAGGTACACATCTGCATAGAAGGAGTGGTCATCATTGATAATTCGTCCACCTTTAATGAGTAGGCGATCATTCTGAAGGGGGGGGGGATAGAAACAGTGAAAATATAATAAAAATTTAAAGAATTAGGTTGTACAGCTTACATTAAAACTTTAAATAATTAATCCTCTGCAGCAAAAGGCTTAATTTAATCAGAAGGCACAAGGAATTGTAAGAACTAGTTATGTATTTCATTGCTATAATCATTCTAGATTAGAATCTCATGTCTCAGTTCTAGATAGTTAAAATTGGATAAATAAATACATATATACATACATAAGTGTGTGTGTTGGCAGGGGGAAGAAATACAATGTTACTCCCTGACGTCAACATTTTTAAACCCACCATGGCAGAAACAAAACTCGGTGTTTTTAACCACCGGGTATCGGTCTGCTAATTTCAGGGGGAGGGGGATGCAATATTCAACATTTTTTCCCATAAAACAGATCCCCTCACCTTCAAAATTAACACTCATTTCACAATCTGAATTGGACTATGGCTTATTTCCTTAGCAGTTTATACTCCTCTTTCAGAAACGCACACTAACTGGATATTTTAAGGAACACCACCAACTCCATTACCAGAAGAATTCTCAGAGTAGATCAGGGCTACATGACCTTTGTGGGCTGATTCCTGCCTATGGAGATCTGGTCAACCCTCTTCCTGCCCTGTTCCATTATTAGGCACACACACAGAGAGAAACCATCTCCCCACACCCCACATGGTGACTTTTTTGCTTTGCAGTTCCAAATCTTTCAACACTTGTTATGATGGTTTTGCTGCCTTTTAACTCTGACCACTTGTACTGTGATATTGTAATTGTCATCTGATTTTAATTTTTGCTTTTAGTGGGTATGTTTAGTATGCAGTTTATAGTGTTACTTTAGCTTAGGGGTGAGCACCATGGAAAGCTCAGAGTTGTGCTGGGGAAGGAAGCCGAACAGGATTGTCTGTATGTTGCTCCAAAGGAGCCTTTATTAGCCTCCAGCTGTGATGACGTGGGAGTGGCTGTGGCATGTAAGGGTCCTCGTGGCTGGAGTCTTGAGAGCCCAAAGATGGCAAGGCAACCTCCTCTGGATGCAAGGAAGCTGACCCCTGGGATCTTTCTGGGGAAATCTATCTTGGGGAGGTGGAACCCTCGTGATGCCTTTCCATGACCAAATCCTCTTCTTGAGCTCCTAACTCTGGAGACTTTTCAGAAAACAAGGGACTGGGATCCTCTGAGGATGAGGGTTTGGGGTTCTAATCCATGACAGGAACTCAGCTGGGGCATGCAGGACTGGCGCCAGCCAACCCCAGCCAAGTCAGACACCTCCTTCTGGTGCCCATCGTGTCCCAATTGGGGCATGAGTGGTGCAAGAAGGGACTCAGCTGGTGCTTGCAGGAGCTGGTCCTGCAAGACCTGGCAAGTCCAGGAAATCCATGTTATCTCTGATAGAAAATAACAAACTTGGCTGGATTCCACTTCCAGTAGTGCACAGGGGAATCCCCTTGTTATCTCAAATCAGAGATCAGAGATAACATGGGGACTCTTGTCTCCCACCTCTTCCCCAAACTCCAGCCCAGGGGGTAGGGCTTGGGGAGGGCATGGGCCTGGCTAGAATAGGCCAATGGGCCAGAGGGTACCCTCCCCTGCTTTAGTCTTGAGAACCCTCCCTGTTTTTCCAGTCTTGGGCAGGCTGTAGAAATAAGGGGTTTCATCAAGCCTAACAAGCTAACATCTATCACTGGTAGACCTTGTTCAGCTTGGTAGGGCTGACTTTGGCAGGCCTGGGAGCTACTGGATTGTAAAAAGAAGTGAGCCCATTAGCAAAAACAGTAACTGCCTACAGAAGGGTTAGGCAACGCGATACCCATGGGCACCAATGCACTCCTACACACCCTTCTTGGCACCTGCCAAGGTGCCCTACCCATCCCACCTATTTTTTTAAATTAACACATTTTTTTTTACTGGCAGCTAGGATTGCTATGAAATAGGTTTCTGGTGGTGCTGAAAAGAGTAGGTTCAAAGGAGTTGTTTAGTTGTGTTGGGGCTGAGCCCCTGTCTCTGTATTGTCTTTTTGACAGATTACTTGTCCTTTGCCATGCCTCTCATAGCAGCCATTTTGTGGTGGTTCCCAGGACAGTTTTTCAAATTGCCAGAAATGCCCAAGAAGGTTGCCTACCCCCAGGCTACAGCGTAGATAATTTCTGTTTCTGTTTTTGCTTTTGTTTCTGTTATTCTCTTTCACATCAAATAGGTATGGATTCCTCAGCCTCTATAATAAATGATCCAGGTCTATTTCTATATACACTGCCTGAACTACTAGTGACTGTAAGGACCCACCTTCTTTCCCTTAACAGGAAATACATTATCTGTGTGCTTCCTAGTATGTTCTAGCTACTTGTCAGCTAAAAAGCGTTTTTTGGACTCCTCTTTCCTCTGATATTCCAGAAATTAGCCCAGGAGTGCAGAACCTCTCCAGCTGGCATCTCAGCTGTGGAGCTGGCTTTGCTCTGCCCAGGTGGAGTGAAGCCCACCAAGGAGCTGGCTTCAGGACTCTGTACCTTTCCTTCATGCGCAAGGCAACAGGGGAGTAAACTCTTTCCCACCCCTCTCCTCTTGGAGAAGGCGGGGCTTCAGGGAGTGGCAGAGCCTTGCCAGAGGACACCTGGGCTAGATGGGCCAGCCATCCTGGAGGGCCACATTTAACCCATGGGCCAGAGGTTCCCCATCCCTGAGTTAAGCTGTTGTGTCAGAAGAGCAATGTATAGTCTCTACTGCATTTTTCTGACTGATTGTCCAACCTGAAACACCTCCAATATTGGATTACTATGAGTTTCCAATCAGATGGTGGACAGCAGAATCAGTCAGATAACACCCACCACCCCATCCCTTTACTCTGGCTTCATGCTGTATTTAATAACACTTACTTCCTAAATCTTGTTGTTGCAGTAAACAATAGGCAAGATAAGATTTGCAACAGCTGAGTTACTAAATCAAAACACGGCTTTCTTGCAACTTGAAATGCCTGTGAACAGTATTAAATAACTTATAAATGGGCAACAACAACAAAATCTTCAACCTACCTTTAAACTCAAAATATGCCTTAATTATTTTGCTTTTTGAAATGTGATTTGAATGAATCTAAGCATTAGGATGCCTTGCTTTCAGAACTGGACAGGATAAAGAGCCTCCTTGGAATTTTCTGACATTGACTGATAAAGCTAACCAATATAAGAAAACTATTAATTTGTTGCAGCTGTTCTGAAACATTTAATGGAAACAATTAGCTCATGTAGTTTTCTTATAAACTTTACCTTTTCCCCTGAACACCACCATCCTATAGTTGAGAACTCACTGAGAACCCTGTACTTAATGAGTTTCCATATACCCACAGATACTTGTAGTTATTGTGAACCTTTTAAAGACACAAGAGGACCTGCCAGAAAAAAGGCAACTTCTATGTTTCAGTAGCAGGGAAGTGGCAGCTAAGGCACAGAAGGGGTTAAACCTATAGGCACAAGAGACTTTAAGCAGCCTTTGCTGGAGTTAATGAATGTCTGTCTGTCTGTCTCCCCCCACCCCACCCCACCCCACCCCACCCCATACAATGTCTCCCTATACACTTTCTTCACACCATACATAATTTTGTACACCTCTATCATGCCTCCCCTCACTTATCTTTTCTCTAAACAGTCCCAGATGTTGTAAACTTCCCTCATAGGGGAGTTGCTCCAGCCCCTTGATAATTTTACTTGCTCTTTTCTGTACCTTTTCCAACTCTACAATATCCTTTGATAACTGTAACAATATTTAGTTATATTGTTATAGTTATCAAAGGATATTGTAGAGTTGGATAGTTATTGATAATTGATAACAATATCCTGTGTGATAACTAGAACTGTACACAATATTCCAAATGTGGTTGCACGATCGATTTTCTAAAAGGGGAGTATGAATTTGGCAGTTTTATTTTCGATTCCTTTTCTAATTATGCCTAACATGGAATTTGCCTTTTCCACAGCAGCCACACACTGGGTCAACATTTTCATGGAGCTGTGGACCACAACACCAACATCTCTTTCTTGATCGGTCACTGCTAGCTCAGATCCCATTAGCATATACGCGAGGTTGTGACTTTTTACCCCAACGTGTGTAACTTTACACTTGCTGTCATTTAACCACATTTGTCATTTTGATGCCCATTCTCCCACTTTGGAGATCTTTTTGGAGCTCCTCACAATCCCTTTTCGTTTTAACCACCCTAAATAATGTGGTGTCATTGGTGAACTTGGCTACTTCGTTGTTCACTCCTAGTTCCAGACCATTTATGAACAGGTTGAAAAGCATTGGTCCCAATACAGACCTCTGTGGGACCCCATTATTTACATCCCTCCATTGGGAGAATTTACCATTTATTCCTAGTCTCTTGCTTTCTGTTCTTTAACCAGTTATTGATCCATAAGAGGATCTCTCCTCTTATTCCATGACTGCTAAGTTTACCCAGGAGTCTTTGGTAAGGAACTTTGTCAGAAGCAGTTTGGAAGTCCAAGTAAACAATGTTTACTGGATCTCCCTATCCACATGTTTACTGACACTCTCAAATAACTCTAAAAGGTTAGTGAGACAGGACTTACCTTTGCGGAAGCCATGTTGATTCTTTCTCAGCAGGACTTGTCTTTTTATATGCTCACTCATTTTACCTTTAGTAATGCTTTCAACCACTTTACCTGGAAGAGACATTAAGCTAATTTCCCAGATCCCCCCTGGATCCCTTTTTTAAAAATGGTGTTACATTGGCCATTCTCCAGTCCTCTGGTACAGAAGTTAATCTTAGGGACAGGTTACATATTTTTGTTAGAAGATCAGCAATTTCACATTTGAATTCTTTAAGAACCCTAGGACGGATACCATCGGGGCCCGGTGATTTATTAACTTTCAATTTGTTAATAAGGTTGAGAACTTCATCTTTTGTCACCACTTTCTGCATATGTTCCTCAGATTCCCTTCCTGAAAACATCAGTTCAGGCACAGGTATCTGTCTTACATCTTCTGCAGTGAAGACAGATGAAAATTATTCATTCACCTTCTCTGCAATCTCTTTATCCTCCTTTAGTAATCCTTTAACTCTGCTGTCATCCAACTGCCTCCCTAGCTGGCTTCCTGCTTCTGAAATATTTAAAGAATTATTTATTGTTGGCCCTGATGTTATTAGCGATGTGCTCCTCAAAATTGTTTTTTGCATCTCTTATGGTCTGCTTGCATCTCCTTTGTGCAAGTTTGTGCTCCTCATTTGGGCAAGACTTCCATTTTCTAAAGGATTTCTCACTAACAGCTTCCTTGACACTGCTCATTAACCATGCCAGTGACCTCTTGGACTTGGTGTTACCTTTCCCAACCTGTGGTATACATTCTGTGTTTTATTATTGTAGTTTTGAGTAACCTCCAAGCATTTTGAAGGGAGTTAACTCTCTTAACTCCCCCTTTCATCTTCCTTTTTACCAGTTCTCTCATACAGACCTCTGTGGGACCCCATTATTTACATCCCTCCATTGGGAGAATTTACCATTTATTCCTAGTCTCACATTACATTTGAGAGAAATTTCCTCTTTTGAAGTTAAATGTGACTGTGTTGGACTTCCTTAGCAATTTTCCATTCAAATATGTATTACATCTGATGATAGCACTGTGGTCACTGTTTCCAGCTGGTTTGACAACACTCACATCTCATTCTATGTCCAGGGCTGCGTCTCCCCCTGCCCTCCCCCCTTCCCATATGATGCCACAGCTGCATCATACCGCTATCACATTCCTGCATTTTCTTGTTGTCCATAAGGAATATACATCATGCTCCACCTTCCACCTTAAAGAGCAAACACCCTTTCAGGTATCTGTAAAGGACACTGTAAAGGACATATTCTGGGCAACAACAGTTCTTGATCCTCCATGTTGTCCTTTAAAAAAAATTCAAATAGCACTCTAGGGATGCAATTCTAAACATGCTTACATGAGAGTAAACCCCATTGAACACGGAGGGATTTCTGAGTTATCAGAAATCACATTGGATTGTGCTGGACTGCTGCAGTCCTATGCACACTTACATGGAAGAAAGCACAATTGAATTCTGCAGGGCTTACTTCTGAGTAAGCATGTGTTGGTTTGGGCTGCATAGAAAGGAACATACAACCATCCCTTATGACACAAAAGGATCTCTAGCTTCCCTTTATCATGGATGGGTCCAGCAAAAAAGGCACAAGTGGGAAAGAAATGACCCAAAACTCTTTTATGTGCAGTGGTTGGTAGTAAAACACACAGTTTTTCAACAGGCTAGTCACCTTGCTTCCGAAAACGCAGGAGAACTAAATTATTAATATCCTCCCTAATTTGTTAATCACGATAGGGCCGTTGGCTCTATTTTTAATGCGCTGGTATATGTGATTTTTGAACTGCGGCCCCTCAGCACCTCCTTCCTCCCCACCCGGCCTTAATCCACATGTATCACAGAGCAGGTGCCTCGCCTTTTCGAGGCGGCTCGCTGCCGTTAAAGGCGCCCTGCACGCTGCTCAGCCCTGGGCCCCCTCTGTCTTTTGTTCCGTTCTGCCTGCGCTGCTCTGGTTTTAAACGCCTTCACCGAGCGAGGGGCGCTGCTGTCCTGGGCCAGGAACGGCGCCCCCCGGTTCAAAACCCTGGCCACGCCCAAGGCTGGCCTCGCGCGAAGAAGTCCGGAGCGGGCCCGCAAACGCGCCCAGCTCCGCTTCATTGCTCCCCGCTGCATGTCCTCGCCTGCCCGAGGGCCGGGAAGGGCGGCGTTTGCTGTTTGCGTCCCTACTAGCCGCCCACCCAGAGGGTTCCCTTCGGAACACTGACGCCTCCACGAGGCGCGTGGCTTGCGACGCCGCCGCCATCGCTAGTCCGCCAGCCGGCCACCTTCGCTGCCCTTATGGGCCGCCTGTCCATCAGGATCCCCGCCCGGCCACTCCCGTCCAACCCTCTGGCGTCCTCCACCTGCGCCGTGCCTGGCTGGGCCTCCCGCAGCGCCTCCCTCCCTCCGCTGATGCTCACCGTGATGTGCGGGATGCTCTTCTTGCCCTGGTGCCCAGACATGCCGGCTGCAGAAAGGGGAGTGCCCGGCGGCGGCGCGGCGGCAACAAAGCGGCAGCACGGTCAGGCCCCAGCCTGGGATTCGGGGGCGAAGGCGCGGGGCGGGGCCTGCGGATCTGCGGCGGGCCCTCGTTGTGGGCGGTGCTGGATCAGGGCGCGAGCGGGCGGCCTCTGGCTCCCGGCGGCAGCGGCTCCCACCGCGAGGCGTCCGATCTGCTCCTCGCGCGCCGGCCAGGAAGCGCTTCCTTGGCTCCCGGCCCCCCGCTCCCCAGCCCAGGCCCTCGACACCGGCGCGGCAGGAAAGCGCCGCTTCCCCTGCATGCTGCCCCGCCACGGCGGCCGGAGCGCCTGCCATGGCAGCCAGAGGGCCCGTGCCTGGCCTTCTCGCCTCTGTCCTCACAGTAGCACCCCCCAGCCAGGATGCATGAAGGATGCTGGCACCGAAGGACCCATTTCGGCACCTTCCCTTGTTGCCAGGCGCCTGGGACAACGCCGAGAAGGGCAGTGGGGCTCTTTTTCGCCTCCCATTTGTGCAGAGGAGGGAATTCTGGCAGGACAATCAGAGAGCCTATTTAGGCTTCACTATGGCATTAAACCATAACAACAAACTAATTTTGGCAGGTGCAGTTGGTCATGCAGAGGTAAGGGAAAAAAACCCTTAGCTGCCCAAATTCTCTTCTGCACAGATATGACTAGAGATGAACAACAGTTATACTTAAGTGAAAGATGACATGATAGAGGAATCCTTTTGCATGGTGTACATTCTCATCTCAATGTCATCTGTGTTGTGGGGTGTTTAGAAAGCCTGCAAAACCTGTATGACCCAACACAACAGTAGACAAAAAGAAGTCAGTGTGTACACCCTGGGAAACGGATGTCTCTTTCACACCGCTTTTACATTCTTAAAATGGAAGTGACCTGCCCTCCTTTGCAGTTAGCCAGCCTACAGGCTGATTAAGACAGCCACTCCATCCTCTGAGCTGGCCTTTTACACCACAGAACAATCCCACTAGACGTAGCTGATTTGCTAACTATATGGGGCCACATAACTAGGCATTTGTTTTCTACCCAAACTGCATAGCTTCTGCATAGTTTGTCACAAGCTCAGACTGGGATTTTGCCTTGTACCATGAAACACCCACACGCTTCAACATAGTCTCCAAGAGACTTGTCCTTCAGCACATGAGCCAGTTAAATTGGACATGGACTTTTATCAGGATGTTTTCTGATATCAATGGCATGGGATCTCAAAGGTGGCAGCAGCAGCAAGGGACGTTTTAGTTGGGCACAGTGGTGAGAGCGGCCAGAATGAAAAGAAGTACAATATGCTGAGGTTGGAGAAGCAACAAGAAATGGCTTTAGTGCGTGGGATGCTGAACCTCAAGCCCCTCCCCCCCGTATGTGGATGTCTGGGGTTCCCAGATAGCCACTCCACCTTCCCCTAACCCCACCTCCTTTCCCCTGACTGCTGATCATTTGCTGGTTTCCCAGCTGTTGTGCAGTTGTGTGTGTGTGTGTCCCATTCTAAAAGGTTGTAATGCCTTCCCTAAGGCTTAAATACTGGCAAGAAGAGCTCTAAACTGAAATATGTGGGCATCTGTTTGTTTGGGGGCCCTGCCCCTTTTGTCCTCCGTCCCACTCATCACTGAAATGCAGCCCCCAAGAGCTTCTCCATAATGTAATTTAGCCCTCAGGCTGAAAGAGGCTGTGCACCCATGCTTTAGTGGGACCAGAAGAACTTTTAGAGAGCATGTATATGATGCACATTTCAAACTGTGGTGACAACAATGAGAAAAAAGGAAGTCTGTAATCACCATTGATTACAGCCACCATGTATGTTCTGTGGTCACAATTAAAGGCAAGTTGAGAGCAACTGCTCTGTGACTTGCCCCAACAACACTACACCTAGAAATTACAGGTATTCCTGTGCATTCCGTGAATAAGGGGATACAGGAGGGGAAAGGACTCTTTCCCATGCCAACAGTCTTAAAACAGAGTTCCATGTAATTTCTAATGGCCAGTTACTACGATAAGAATGATAAGATTTCCTTCCTATGCTAAGGAAATCAAAGACACATTTGCAAATTAGTAATTTAGTACACAATATTAATTCAGTTCACCTTTTCTGTTACTTCATTTTAATAGCACCAGGAAGATACCACTTTAGATCACCTCCATGTTCTGGTTACCCCATGAGGTAAGCCATTTTTATTTATTTACATCATTTATTTGTGTTTTGTTTCCAAGTGGCACCAAGAATTTTGCCAGGGGTGGAGAGACAAATCATCCTGTGTGGACTGATCCTGACAGTGGATTGGTACACACAGTACAGCTTGCTAAATGAAGTAATCACAACATGGAGGCAACTTCAAGCAGCCTCCACTTGGTGGTCCTTAGCTGCTTCAGTCAAATGTCTTGCTCTACATTTTTTTGGTATAATTTATACATTACAGAAAAGACAAGTGTCTTTTTAACAGACACATGTTGGAAAATTGCAT
Organism: Heloderma suspectum; assembly: GCF_057233095.1. NCBI lineage: Eukaryota > Metazoa > Chordata > Lepidosauria > Squamata > Helodermatidae > Heloderma > Heloderma suspectum. Next base: position 123,502,508 of record NC_139462.1, on the reverse strand, counting down.
TTCCCTGTCCTTACCATCTGTTTTCAGTTATGCACTCCTCTACAGCAGTCACTACAGTAGGCAAACAGGAACAGTATTCCCAGTTGTGCAAAGGGTTCTAATCTTGTTCAAGCAAATATGAATTAAAGTCTGTTTAACATGGGGAGGCTGGGGATTGAGGGTATGCGTGGGAGGACATTGGGGCAGGGCCAGCCCATGTGACCCCATCCCTGTCACTCATCTACATATATCCTATTCAGGTATAATGCATGAATAAGGCTTATTCATTATTGTATCTTACACAATTACACCTAACCTGTCATCTGTGCGGGCTGTCCTGAGACTCCTATATAGGAAGCCGCATCAGCTCCATACGTAAGCAACAGTCTCAATGATACTGTTGTGAGGAGACATAAATCCTGAGTATTTGGGGACTGGATCATGGTGTGTGACAAACCAACGATCTAGCTGGTGAGCAGATTCTAGGATGTTTGACTCCATCTTTCCTCTGTTATAACTTTAACTAATGGGGGTAAGCTTGAGTCCACCAGGGCAGTAGGAGCAGTTGAAGAGATATTTTTCCTGAATTTAAAGTTCCATATCTAATGATGATCATAGAACTGGAAAACATCCAAGAACTTAGATCCATGTGTCAAGAACAACGAATTCTGGCCTTGAAAAGGTTTTCTGAAGGCACCAGTATAGACAGCAACACAAGCACTGGCTCACAAGGTTCTACTGCAGTCCTTCAGTCTTTCCTTCTCCAATGATCATTGTAATGAATGGCCTTACAGATGTCAACAGGCCACAAATCATTAGCAAATTTAACTGTATGGCAATAATCCACTGCCATTCATTTTAGTGGCTTGCACAGGAAAACTTTCAGTTCTGATCAAGTACTTCAAAAGATACTTAATATTAACTGCTTTAAAGCATTTACTCAGCAGTGGGGGCAGCGGTGGGGGGCAATCATTAATACCTGAATATATACAAATGCCCTAGTTGAAGTATTTATCAGACCAAAGTATTTCTGATACCATAGTGGTGTGTGCTAGCTTTCTCAGTCTTGTATGCTGTGATAGTTAAAAACTTGATTGTCCACTCCACAAAGGTTAGTAAATAGCCAATCAAGCTGTATTTCTTGTTCAGCTCATTAAGTGCTCACCTTAAACCTATTTTTACTGAGGTCTAGTGCTGCTTCAGTGTCTCCAAAGAGAAATTTGCAAACTGCTCAGTTTTTCTGAAAGAAAGGTCAAGCAAAACAGAGAAAAAACATTGCTTGCTCATTGATGAGCTCAGCAAAGCTGGAACTGCACAATTAGTATTTCAGAAGAGAACTGCCTGGCTTTCCAAGGCACTCGACAACTTGAATTTATAGGACTTGCAAACACATGGGCTGCTATCCAAACTATTTACTAGCCACCAAGTGAAGCGCTCCATGCAGTGAGTTAACAGAGATTATGTCCCCACCATGCATGTCAAGCAGTGGGCAAGGAGAAGGGGCTGCTGATGTAGGCAGACATGGAAAGTGAAAGTGATATAACAGGTTACCGAGAATAAGCATTTCAGCCCTATGGCACTCATATTCAGAGAACCTGCACATAAAGTCACCTTCTTAGCACAATTATAGAATCATAGAATAGTAGGGCTGGAAGGGGCCTATAAGGCAGGAATCCAAGTCAGAGCATCCCCGACAGATGGCTGTCCAGCCTCATCTTGAATGCCTCCAGTGTGGGAGTGCCCACTACCTCCCTAGGTAATTGGTTCCATTGTCATATTGCTCTAAGCATCCTGAAGAGGATGCAACATTCCTCTTCGGGATGCTTAGTGAACAGAAGCCAAAGGTGGGGGTGGGGGGACCAAGAATGTTGCATCAAGGCATCTGCTGTCATCAAATCCATTCTGATTTTCTGCATCTTCCCTCTGAGCCATGAGGTGTGTTCTGAACGCCTATTTTTAAGGGTACATTCAGCACCTAACAAAAAGGGAACCCCCAACTTCAGTGGTTATCTCACCACACTTCTCCCAAAAATAAGCACACAACCAACAGAGAAAGGTATGTGCATCTGCTCTAAGCTAAAGCACATTGGACCATCAATAGTGGGTACTTCTAATTCATATGAGAGAGGGGCAGAATTTACATCTGTGCCCAAAGCAAAACCCCAAGACACTTTGAAAATAAGCCTTGAGGATTAGATATTCATTATCTTTTTCATAACAGTACCGAATTCATTCCTTTAAGCATAGTAGATACACTTCTTGCTTCAGATCACACATCTGTTGACTATGCAATCACATTTCAGTAGGTCAAGGTTTGTTAAGAGAACTTGATCTAGTGCTGCAACACTGAGTTTGCATCCATGTTCCATCATGTACACTTAAAACTCCACTAGGATTTATGTGTGATGATGGCCTCCTTCCAGACACAGTGGCAAGAGAACGGACATCGGCCAGACATTTCAGATTTCAATGGGGACACATTTACTTTTTACAGGATATTCATGATATACTAGCTAAAGGCCAAGTCACCTTTGATGGAACAGCGATGGGTAGAGAGTTCCATTCCTTTTAGCACCCTCTGATGTCTCCACCCCACCCAACACTGAGGTCCAGTAATAACTTCATCCCATAAAACTCAATTTGGGACACTGAAAACCAAGCCAGCCTCTTTCTGGGTTTCATTTCTGGGTTTCATTTAGTTTACTACTAAACTATAGTAGAACGTGGGGCACTGGTTTTTAGATAGATCGTAGTTCAATGGATGCACTAAAGAAGTATAACTCTTTGGGTTTGTTCCTGGGTCCGTCTCGGCTGCCTTTACCCGGAATAGCCAGGTGGTGCTGCCCTGCCCCCCGCAAGCCCTCTTCCCGATTGTGCTGGCAAGAAAGCTGCAGTGAGCCGTGCAGCAGGGGCTACGGGGAAGGCGCAGGATCGGCGAGCGAGGAGGCGGGACTGACGACTCCCCGGGCCTGAACCGCAGCAGCCAGCCCTTTCCTCCACGTCCCAGCCCACCGACGCAGCGCCTCACCTTCCCATTGTCTGGGCTCTGCGGCAGCTCCTTCCCGAGGGGGCGCCTGATCTCCAGGCCAGGCGTCGTGGGCTCCCTCTCGCCACTGGGCGAACTGATCGCGGAGCCGGAGATCTCGCTGGCGTCGCTGGCCGTCTCGCTGTGGTTGTCTCTGCCGGCGCCGTCCAGCATGTCGTGGCGGCTGCCGCTGCGCGGGGTGCGGGAGCCCTTCTTGCCCACGCTGTAGGCCTCGAAGTCAATGGTCTTATTCTCGTAAGCGCCCTCCACCGAGGCGAACATGCCGCCGTATTTCTGCCGGGGCGTCTGCGCTGCGCGGCCGGGCCGGGCCAGGTAGACGGGCAGGTCGCTCTCGGTGTTCCAGGCGCGTTTCCTCTCGGCCATCCTCTCCCGTTCGCTTCTCTGCTGGCTCCCGCCGCTGCCCCTAGTGGGAACCATGCAAATAAACGGGACCGGCGCGGACGAAGGCGCGGGCTGCAGGGGCCCGCCGCTCCTCCCGGGAGGCCCCGAACTCCCACGTGCCTCCCTGCCCTCCCCTCCCCTCCGGAGGACCGAAGCTGGTGCGTTAGCTGGGGGCACGCGAGATAGAGTACAAAGGAGGCGGCAGGGAGGGAAAGCCCTGCAGGAGTGGGAAGGGCGGCGGCGGCGGGGATTGCAATGCACCAGCACGGCCGATCTGGGGGCGGAATGCCGCACGCGCTGCGCACACTGCGCCGCAAAGGGAGCCCCCTCCGGTAGGTCGTGCAGCCGGACGCCTGGGTTCAGCCCCCCCCCCCCCGGGCGTTCTGGGGGAGGGGTTGGCAGCACGGTGAGAGGATGCCCGTGGGAGCAGAAAATGCGCCCACCCCGTGGACACTGCGAGGGCTTTAGGCAGCGGGGCTGAGTCAACCCGATGCCTTTGGGTGGAGGCCGATTCAGGCCGAGAGGGCCCAGATTGGAATAGCGGCTGCAGACTTCCCCTCTGCATGTGCTGGATTGTCGTTTTCCTGGATGGGCGTTGTAGCCTAACACACTTGGAGGGCAGCAGGTTGGGGAAGGCTGAGCTACTAGGAGCTGGACAACTCCAGGTGCACAAACCGAATCCTGCCAATGAGATGGAGGGGGGGAGAGCCCTGCGGCTAGCTGGATCCGCTTGTTTTCTCCAAGGACGGGAGATAAAGGCGAGGCTGATGTGCCTTTAGCCTTGAACCGGTTTTCTGGGGGCAGGCAGGGACACGTGCCAGCGCAGGAAGGTGGCAGCTGCTCCGACCTCCTCGCTTGTTCACCTTTGGGCACCATGGCAGGGTAGATTGTGCCCCCAATGTTACTTAGAGAGAGAGTGCAAGCAGATGCCTCTGCCCACCTACTCACCCTCTCTCTGTGGGCAGTGCACACAGAGCAGAGACAAGGAACTGGATGGCTTTCCAGGGCCAATCTAGAGAGCCAGACAACACTGAAGGGGACCCTCCCCATCCCCAAAGTCCCACCCCCTAACTTCACCCAGACCCATTTTTTTTGTTTCTCAGTGTAGAGAGAAAGGCGCTCATGTGCCACATAGAGGAGTCTCTTGCCAGGCACCAGTGGAGTCCTTTCACTCTCTGCTCGCCATCCCTATAAGGAAGGGAGAGGGGAAAGTGAAACTGACAGAGCTGTGGCCTCAGGGAGGCCCCCTCCAGCCAGGCCTCAGTTGTTCTCCTGCCTCATCTCCCTTCTGAGGGGGTGGGGCTTCAGGGAGGGGTGTGGCACAGGCCAGATGGGCTGGTGGGCGGAGTGTGGCCTGCAGGCTGGGCGTTCCCCATCCCTGGCACAGAGGCTTGGTCACTGGCGGAGCAGCCATCTCCTCCTCCTCCTGCTGCCCAGTGAGCTACAGCCACTGAGCAGGCAGAGGCAGTGGCTTCCTCACCAAGGCTGCTTCTGCTTGTGCTCTCTCCCTCTCCCCACTAGCAGCAGACCTGCTGCATCACCCAAAGAGAGGGGAGAGGGCAGGCAAACAATCTGGGAGAGCCGCAGCCACCACCTCTCAGTCACCCTCTCTCTCTGGGTGGCACAGGAGGGAGGATTTAGCTCACTGGCTAGAACCCCCCCTGCTGCCCTGCCCAGAGATCGATTCAGGTGAGCCAGTGAGAGGGTGTGATGAGTGCTGTTGCCACAGCCAGCTTTGCACGCCAGGAAGGGAGGGTGAAGAAGCGGGCAAAGGGATCTACTTGCTCTCTCTCTCTCTCTCCCTCTGCAGTAGCCCTATGAGCCCAGTCCTCCTTGCCATCAGTCCCAGAGAGGAGCAGCCACACTGCCTTCGCTTGCCTGCTCACCTCCCTTTTCCCTCCAGCAGTGGCAGAACTCAGAGGAGGAGGAAAGCCATCCTGGTGGTGGTGGTGGTGCTTGTCTCCCCCTTCTCTTTTCCAGCTGTTTCCTGTTCAACCAGCTTTCCTCACCAAGAGGCCTCTTTTCCTTCGACATGAAAGTGGCCATAGGAAGCACTCTTTGTGGCAGTGCTGGGGGTTTCAAATGCATGTTTAACTTCATGGGCAATTAGGCCCTGATAGGGCTGTGCCAGGAGGGGCGTGGTGTGGGGATGAGGAGGTTGCACCTGATGAGCAGAGGGTGAGGACTGTGGATGAGTTTGGGGAGAGGGGCAACTTCACTTTGCACAGTTTTGCCCGCTGAAAGGAGCTGTCCGTTCAGCACCAGGCAGCGCTGCCTGCCTTTACGATTGCAGTCCAGGCAAGTTTAAGGATCCAACGTGACAAACAAAACAGCCGCCTACCCCAGCAGAGGAGAAGAGATATTGGTTGCCCAAATGAAAGGTGCTGGGACTCACACACAATGGAAAATAGCACCCTCTGGCTTGGAAATCCTCACCTGGTCCGTAGTGTTTGAAGACGGCTTAGAGTTACTCTGCAGAAAATTAGATACTTGGACTGGAAAGATATGGTTTCAGCTCATCACTCAGAGAACACATGGAAACAGATCCAGAGGAGAATTTCCATCTTGGCCCCCTCCCCGACCAACTGGGCCATTCAATGGAACCAATTACCTAGGGAGGTCATGGGCTCTGCCACACTGGAGGCATTCAAGACGAGGCTGGACAGCCATCTGTCAGGGATGCTCTGACTTGGATTCCTGCATTGAGCAGGGGGTTGGACTCGATGGCCTTGTAGGCCCCTCCCAACCTTACTATTCTATGATTCTATGAAAGTGGGGGTGGTGGTTAGCAAATAATGTGAGACCTAGGATGCAACAGTATTGCCTCAGTAACTTTCAAAACAAAATCAACAGGACTTCACAGTGTCATTGTCACATGCAGCATGAACACACGTGTATGTATGCACCCACACAACCGCATGTTACATACTTTGCTGGTGTGGTACTCTAACTTCACTCTCCAAGCACTGGAGGGTTGCCATTGGTGATTCCCCAGCATACTGGGATGAGGTGACTGTGGTTGCTCTTGAGCAATGCCTCTAGCTCCTCCTGTTCCTTCCTCCTCCTCAGCTGCTGGGCCTGCCACTTCTTCCTCTGCCTTTTGCTGCTGCTGCTGGGGATGGTGCTCTGCTCACTGCTGCAGTTGACTAGCTGCCACCTGGCCATCTTCCTCCCACCCCCTCCTCCACCCCTGTTGCTATCTGCGGAGGAATTCCCTATGTTGTGTTGGCACATAAAGAAGTTACAAAGGGTCAATAAGGGGTGTGAAAGACCTGTCTGTATGTGTGACTTAAGCAGCTCTTCCTTGCAGAGTTACACCCACAAAGCGCATTTCAAACCATGGCCGCTACACAACTACAGCGGCCCCTCCCCAAAATGTGCTCTCATAGAATCATAGAATAGTAAGGTTGGAAGGGGCCTATAAGACCTGTAAGTCCAACCCCCTACTCAATGCAGGAATCTCAATGTAGTTTAACATGAAATACAAAAAAGGGAGGGGTGGAAGGCCTCAGACACCTCACTTTATATCAGTGAGGTGGCTGAGCCCCTGCTTTTTCTTTTTGCGGAGAGGGGAGAAAAAAAACCTTAAAAGAAATGCAAGGTAATAGCAGGTTCACATGACATGGCTGAGTGCAGACAAGGCTGAATAAAGGGTACTTCTGTTGTCACTTGCCAGTATCCAGCAATGGAAAGGCATATGAAGCTTTTAAAATAACAGGATGTGTGTGTCTGTGTGTGTGTGTTTCTGGGCTGGGGGTGAGGATACATATAACCCAAAATACGTGTCTACTCCAAAGTCACGTTATATTGAATATACTCAAGTGTATTCATAGGGGTGCCTGCAGCAGTCTGCACAGTGAAGCAGAACACCAGTTTTGCAGCCAGATCTTCTATTTTACTTCGTACAAATTTCAGAGCTGGATGAGCCAGGCACTGCAGGTTTTAACTGCACACCCTATGCCATGCATACTCCACTGAGTCATTGGGCAACCTTTTCAGCTCAGTCTGGAATTTTTGTCATTTGTTTTTTGTCAGGGGCTAAAGAGAGCCTCGTGTGGCGCAGAGTGGTAGGCGGCAGTATTGCAACTGAAACTCTCCCCACGACCTGAGTTCGATCCCAGCAGAAGCCGGGCCTCAGGTAGCCAGCTCAGGTCGACTCAGCCTTCCATTCTTCCGAGGTCGGTAAAATGAGTACCCAGCTTGCTGGGGGAAAGGTAGTCACGACTGGGGAAGGGCAAACCACCCGCTACAGTCTGCCAGGAAAATGCCAGTGCAAGCGGCGTCCCTCTAGGGGTCAGTAATGACCCGGTGCTTGCACAGGAGGAACCTTTCCTTTCCAGGGGCTGAAGCCTACAGTGTTGAGTGAAAGGAACTTTGTACTGTATATAGTCATGTTTGTATATAATCATACATAGATGTTGCGCCTCCCGGCATGGTGTAAATGTGTGTTGTGTAAACACACCCTTCTGTTGCCCCACAGGGGCAGGCCTCAAACTGCAGTCCCAGTTCTGGGGGGAGGGAATGGGTGGATGACCTTTTCTTATTCAACCATTAGTAGAAATCAGTACTCAGTTGTCTGTTTATAGTACACATTGATGACCCACTCACTCAACCACAGTATTGATTTGACAGGCATTTGCAGCATGCAGCTATCTGTAGGTTTGATAATGTCCACCAATTGAGAAAGGAGCCTCCAGGGACCTGGCTGTGTTGTTTGATAATGTGCATGAACTAACAAAGGATTCTTTCCCCCACCCCGGCACCATCCCCAAACATGTGGCTTGTTTCTGACCAGCTTGGCTAACTTTTTTGTAGCTGAGAAAGCCTGATACTTCCAGCCTACATTTACCTGAGGAGTAAGTAGTAACTTCTGGGGTGAGTGGGACTGTGGGTGCAGTTCTTTTTTCTATGTTGCTCAGACTATGTGCTCCAGACAGATGATAGAAATGGGTGCCCAAAGGTATGGCCCAGGTGGAGCAAAGGAGAGGTAAAGATGCTGCTCATATTTACGAAAATAGTGAGGCTGCAAGCCTATTTATGGGCAGTAGTTCATGCATCAACAAAAAGAATTGGTAGGAAATTTGGCATAGGATGGTTGACCAAGGACATTCAGACTTCCTGAAGAAACAAACCTGTTCCAAATGGAGGGGATTAAAGTCCTCCTTCAAGATGGGACTGGAAGTGACACATGGGAAGATCACCCTAATGAACCTACCACCATTCTACTGCCGAGTCAGGGCAATATGGGAGACAGCTGGATGGCTTGTCTTCCTCGCCCACAACATGGGTACTGCGTAACGCAACTTTTATGGTTTTTATTCAATTTGTGCAAATTTAGAGATTGCACAAAATTGATTGCAAGTAGAAGAACACTGTTACAGTCTGGAACTTTTGTCATTTGTGTTTTGGAATGGTCTTTTGTGTTTTGGAATGGTCTTTTGTGTTTTGGAATGGTTTTCCAAGCTGGAATGGTCTTTTTTTACTTCTTTTTCCACATTACTGATGTAATTTGGTTTGAAATTTAGGCATTTCTTTTATTCCTTTCTCTCATTTATGAGGATGATGGGCATGCTTCTGTTAGGATTCTGAACAGCAGCATGACAGAGAACAAACTGTCTTTTTTATGTCTCCATTGCAGCAGCACATCATCCCTTTCTACAGAGGGAGTGGGTGTGGGGCGTCTTGTGCAGGACTGCACAGGCTCTGCATCTGCTGTGCCTGAGGAGGTGGAGGACCATCATGGGAGTTAGGAGGATGAAGAAGAGCATGAGAGGGAAGTATCAGCTGACAGTGGTCTGGGTTCTTCCTCAGGTTCAGATCCAGAGCCAGATAGTGGCACACCATGGTTCAGGGTCTTCCAGCAGACTCTGCAGCACAACAGAACAATCGGGGTCAGCTGGAAGATATAGGTGCCCTGAGGAAAGCACGTAAGTTAGAATGTCAACTGTGCTCTTATCTGCAAAGTTGTTGTAGTCGTCATCATCGTCATTATCATCATCATCATCTGGAAGTTGTGTACTGTATATTACATCCCAGTTCTAGGACAACTGCGTTAATGAGAAGTAGTAGTAGTCAGCCAAGAGCTGTTTTCACTGGCTCTTCTTCTGTAGTTTATGTATGGGTCACAGTTTGGCAGAAAGTAGAATATGGACCTTTTGTATCTCAACTCCCAGCCTTTGCAACCATTATCCATGCTAACAAGGCTGATGGGAGTTGAATTAAGAAAAGAACATGAATTCCAGCATCCCCTGGGCAGCATAGTTGGGGTTTTCCTCTGCGTACTTCAAACATGCACAGGCAAGATACCTATATTGCACTCCATTCTCCAGTTGTCATTGTAATATCATATTACTGACTGTTTGTTTTCCAAATGCAAGTGCTGACCTGAAATGTCACTTGGAAAACTTGGAACATACTGTGCTGCTCTTGCAACAACACAGTCCCAATCCCAAAGCAGTAGCTAGACTGGCTGCTAGCAAAGGTGTGTCTGCATTGTTATAGTAGTGCATGCTTCTCATAATGCCTTGAACTAATGCAATCATCATTGGCCTAGACTACTGACCAAGAGGAAAGCTGCCCTCAACGATGACTTGACTCCTTCCCCTTTGGAGGAGTAGCTGACTGTTTCAGTTGTGTTCACTGGCTAAACAGATTTGGTCAGCCATTGGACCACACCAAAGTGATGCTTATTTATGAGCATGTGTATGCACTGCCTCTCTTCTGTCCTTCATAAATATAATAAATATCAATAGAACTCACGTTGCCTATGATTGATTTATGCATATAGTATTCAGTTCCCCTGTCTCAGTGTCATGTCAAGTATTAACTGTCTGGGGAAATCTGATGAAAGGAAAATGACTCCACAGGTCAGCATCAGGGGTGGACTGTAGGGGACACCATTCCAGTTCACACACCGTGGTGGTGGTGTGAGCGGTGTTGATGGTTGCCAGATTCATTCTCCATCTCAGAAACCAGTGGGTGCTGCTGCTGGTGCTGCTGGAGGCATAGCCTACTTGGATGAAAGAAATTGTATTTCCTTATGAGTCACTGTAGGGAAATCATCAGCTCTCCCCAGCGCAGCCACCACAAACGGAGGGAACTGCTCCTTCACTGGGCAATCCTATCTTTGTGCTTTCAAATGTGTAGGAAATGCTTGTATTTCAGGGCCAAAAAAGACACCATTTTCTACTGCAAACCTTTAATCAGTTCTTTCACCTGAACCCACATTAACTAAATTTCTCTGCCACCCACCAAATACACCCACAACCAGGCCCAGCTCTTGGGTACAGTGTTTCACAGATACCAAAGCTCCTGTTGTATGTCCATTTTATTTCTGAAAGAAATGGAAATTTTGGGATGATTTGAAAAACATGCAGAACTAAGGTTCCAGTGCACTTCAGAGATGTAAAGCCACTGTGTTGCCTACTCCAACCTTGTTTTAGATATCCCAGGGCCATTAAATTAATTAAAAGTATGACTTTTATGACAACTTTAAGTATGACAACTTTCAGGACCTGAAAACATAAAATAAAGGGGTTGCAAATACTTTATTAGATAGTAGAATTGAGCTGCAAAATCCCTTCGATATGGGCCGGGAGCAGGCAGGAAGAGTGAGGGGGAAAAAGAACCCCTGACCAGCCAGGGAGCTCCCAATCCTCTGTCAGAGAGTAAGGTTACTCCGCTACTCTGCTGAGTGGAAATGTGCTCATTAGCGGAGTACAGGTTTTTCTGTAGAATTCCCCCCCCCTTGGGGAAATTTGCACAAATTTGCCAAACCTCACTACTTATTGCCAGTAGGCGCAGAGAATTTGTGCAAATCTCCCTGAAGCAGTTGGAGGGGAAAGTTTCTATGTTTAGGGAGGCAACGAAGTGGAAGGGTCACTGAGAAGTGACAAAAGAACATGTAATATGGAGGGGATATCCTTATGCTGGGGTACTCTTCTCCACTAACAACTGTACGATTCAAGACAGTAATTACAGCACTAGTGAGATCATGAGGATGGAGTGGGGAACATCTTTCATTCCCATAATAAACATGCTCAAAGCCAAAGCCTTCCAGCTTACATTAAAAGAGATGAGAAATATAAGCAAATGCACCAACTGATACTTGTGCAGTAATAAAAACAAGAACCACAAAACCAAATTTATGTCACTCAGAATCATTAGCATAACTTTTCCCTATATTAGTGCAATTCAGCCCAAATTCATGCTATTTTGAAAACTGTGGGAATTAAAAATATGTCTCCATTGGTGAAAATTTGAAAACATGAAAGAATTGGGGGGGGGGGCACAAATTGCCACCATTAGAAAAAGCAATCCTATTGGCTCAACTCGATGCAGCTTGAGTCAATGCCGGGGCGGGGGGAGTGAACAAAATCTGCACGGCCAAACTGGAAAAATCCATTGAGCTTTTACCCCAATAATGGAATTCTCATACATCCCTCCTTCTACTTTGCTGGGATCTGGCCTTTCTCCTTCAGCTGCTAGCACGTCTTAAGTATGTTACCTGCCACTGTTTGAGTTTAATTTTTTCTGGGTTTAGTTTGATGTTCTGCTCTCTGCACTGCTGGAAGAACGAGAGATGCTTATAATTATGGTCATGTTCTGCCTCTATACCATTAGCCCCTTCTCCTATAATCAGGATGTCATCTGCAATTATCTTCATATCTGGCAATCCTTCTACTGCCTGGTTTAGTTTCCTCTGTAAGGAAACTAAACCAGGTATATAAGTAGAACACTTCGGTTCCTGGCAAGATGCCCGTGGGAAGGCGGAGCTATCTATAATGGCCACGTTATAAGGTGTAGACAATGCAGTCAATGTGCTTTACCCTTCATCTAGCTTTACATGTCAGAAGCCATTGCAGACATCACATACAGTGAGTATTGTGGGTCTAGAGCGATCAGGCAGAATATCATCAATTGTAGGCAATGGGTAATGGCATCCTCTGAGGGCTAAGTTTAATGGCTTGGGCTCTATGCAGATCCCCAGTTTTCCTGATGGCTTCTTTACTACGAACATGCTGCTTATCCAGGGAGTGATGATACCCCTTTTTTGCAAACTGTCTAGTTTTTTATGAACAGGCTCATACAATGTCCCTGGGACTTTCCTCCATGGCAAACAAGCAGGTCTATCAGTGGGTCGGTTTCTAGTTGTAGCTCTCCATCAAAACAACCATAACTCTTGAAAACACCTCCATACTTCTCCAGGATAGTTCCATGGTCCAAGATGTGAGAGAATTCTGTATTGCACAGACAAAATTCTGGTGCAATCAAGTCCATTGATTGGATGGCTGCATTACCTAAAAGGGTGGGTAGGTCTGTTTCCTTCAAAACTAGAAATGTAATTTGTTACCTTTTGTTGTTTGGGAGACTTGTTAGTGGCAGATTGCATTTCCCTGATGTCTGCATAGTGTTCTTATTGTACAGTATCAGGGAGCAGCTGCTCTGCCTAATGGTTATGCTAGAATCTAATTCATGCTGGGGGATCACATTGCATGATGCTCCACTGTTCAAATGAAATCTCACAGGTTGTTGGTGCAATACTATTATTACAAACAGTCTTTTTGCTGGTGATGTACCCAGAGTCTGGACTTGATATGGGTTGAAGTTCAGAGAGACTGTCATGACTTCCATATCCTCAGCACTGTCTGTGGAGTCTACAGCCTCCTGCACATGTCTTAGTACATCCCCCTTGCCTTTTTCTCTCTCCACACACTATGGAAGTGGTTTAGTTTACCACAAGGTGCACATCACTGGCCAAATGCAGGCACTTTGCCTTTCTCTGTTCATGCTGCCTGCCACAGTAGATGCAGCTCACACTTGGTGCAGAACCCTGATTTACTTGTCCCTGCTTTGATTTGATTGGGTTTTTCCTGACTCTGTGTACTGCAGGAGCTGCTTGTAGTCTTAGGGTTTTTAATTTGGTTTTGAGGCCTGACTGTGCTTCCTGGGTTATTCCCAGGCATTTCAGAGCAGGTGTTCTTGCAATTGGTGATCCAGTAGGCTATGCCCAATTCTGTCCCTGATCAGGGAATTTTCTAGCTTTCCAAAATCACATGTGCTTGCTAAAGTTCACAGCACTGTGACATAGCAATCTAATCCTTATCCTTCCTTCTAATTTCTTGTAAAGAATTTCTATCTCTCCACTGTCTCCTTGCACTTTGAAGAAGAGTAGGGCCGTGTCTCCACGACAATGGAAGGAGAAGCGAATGGAGGAGTACTGGATTTTTTTTAAAGGAATCAGCTTTGCTGCGCTTTGGTCCATGCAGGGCTCCACAAGCGAGTGCTCCACACCGCTAAACATCTCTTCACAGAACATACTTCCTGGTGGGGGTGGAGGCTGGAGTGAACATCCACTGACTGGCCAGGGCTACTCAACCAATAAGAGAGGCTTCCCCCCACACACACTCTCTCTCCCCCTTTCTCCTTTCCCCTGAAGGTCCAGATGCACCTGCATTTCAGGAGCATGCCTCATTGAGCACAATGAGAGTTACTTGAGAGTAGAGACACACATGCTTGTGCTGGAAAAGGGGGGCGGGACACACAGGGATGGGAAACCAGTCCCCTTTCTAACCGCAGGATCTCTATAAGGAAGGTGTGAAGTAGTTACTTCCTAAGGCAATCAACCAAGCCACAGAGATTGAAGTGCTTTGCAAGCTTTAAACTCTGTATTCAGTTCACAGGGATCCCTGTAAATTCTGACCTTCGGCAAACCTCATTGAGCACAATGAGAGTTACTTCTGAGTAGACACTACTTGGTTTGTGCTGGGAAACACAGGGGACAGGAAACACCCCTTGACTGGGGTCAAGGCACACTCCTGGGGAAGGCTAGCATACCCGGGGTCAGTACTGCCAGGAAGCAGGGCGGGTCAGGAGAACAGGGATATCCCTCCCACTAGAGGAGGTGGCAACATGTTGGCCCTGCCTACTGATGGAAGGGGCTATCCCAAAGGATAAAGAATGATGAATACTCTCTGTGAGTCCTGGGAAAGTGAGTCTTCACAAAACAAATGTGGCAATGCATGCAGCGTCAAAGAGAATGTGCAGAAAACAGCAATCTTTGCATCTCTTTTAATTGGCAGACTATTTGTCGTTTTCTTTCTTTTTAAATAAACACTTTGGGAAGTGTGTAGAAATCCCTCATGAAAATTGTGATAGAAAAAAGTGAACCTAACATTACGCAGTGCCCTTCCAGTAACGATGGCACCTGGAGCGTTAAGGCCAGCCTACGTCATTGCAGGGGTCTTAGAAACTAATATCATGTCTGCACAGAAAGATCTTTGCCAATACTGCACAACTCCCTCCCACTCTGAGTCTCAAGTGTTCCTCTTTGGGGCAGGAAAAGCAAGAACCTAAGAGAAAGATATGCATTTGATTTGCTGCTACCAAGCAGTTCATATCCCGCTGTTTCAGAGCAATCAGTCTTGGCTGTAATGTTTTCTTGCATTGCTTTTATACTAGGGGTGGGCAACTTTTTTCGGTTTGTGGGGCTGCTCTGACCCCTGCAGAACCCATCAGGAGCAGTATGAATAGGTGGGGCTGGTGGTGGGTGGGCCCAAGACATAGGCACACATTCACTCACTGCCACCCCCACTCCCCAATAATCCTGATCAAAACAGCGGTTTCCTTGCTTCTAGAAACAAAAATCTTGATTAGGATTGCTGGGGGGCAAAGTAAAATCCTCCCTCCTAGTGGCCCCAATCAAGACCACTGTTTTCCCTTTGGTATTAGCTGATGTTCCCTGCCCAGCTGATGGCTCATCCACTGGACATTGGGAAAAGTGGGCAAGGCTCACCAGGGTTGACAGGATGCAGAGGAAGTGGCCAAGGGCTGCGGGTTGACCATATGTATTTTATGCTAAAATGATATTTATTAACAGAACTACAATTAAGATGATGTATATTGATGCATCATCATTGAAAATAATTCTGTTATCCTATTGCTCCCACCCCCTGTCATGTGCTATTTTTTTTCTCTGAAGGCTCTTAAAACTTTTATCCTGCTAATATCTACCAATCACACACTTATAGCATTCAAAATTTTCACTGCAAAAGTGCCTTAAAGTGTCACTGTGAATTTGATTTTGTAGCAATGAACACTTCAACTATTGAAGATGTCATTCACTTAAAATACCTTTTCTAGCAATTCTTGGTTTGTCCTGATAAGTTCCTGTTTTTCTTATATCAGCTTAGAATCCTGCAAGAGTTTTCAGAATTAAAATGTACTTTATTTCTTTCTTTAAAAGATACATATACTACCTTTATCTATGATTTCAAGGTGGTTTACAAATATTAAAACAAAACAATAAATACATAGGACGAAATCTAACACTGCTGGTCCACTTATGCTATTGACTTACCGCTAGCATAAGCAACCTCTAGCAGTCTGGCAATTCCATTAAGCGGCTGTGATGGGTTTCAATGTAAAACGCATTACGTCTGCTAACACGATTGGTGTAGTGCTGAAGGTCCGTGATGCTGCCGGTATGTCAATAGCGTAGGCAGACTGACTGCCCATACAAAATAACCAGCAGACAATTAACAGCAGAGCAGTTAAAGTTCAGAGACTTTAAAATACTTACAAAAGTAAAATTCTTTTAAAATGCCAGGGTAAAATAGGTTTTGAGTGGTGCCTAAGACAGCAAATTTGGATTCCGGCATAATTCTCTGGGAGGGTATTCCATAGCTGTACCACTGCCAAGAAAGTCCTCTCCCTCATTGAAACACACCTTACCTCTCATGGAGGAGGTATTTGGAGGAAGGCATTGACCTTAACATGCAAGCGCAGGCAGATTGATATGGGAAGAGGTGCTCACTCAAGTATTTGGGTCACTAGCCCTTTAGGTCTCAAAGGCAAGGACCAGCACTTTGAATTTGGCCTGGAAGCAAACAGGAAGCCAGTTAAGTTCTTTTCAGACTTGTGAGATATGATCCATGTGAGCACTGTCAGTCTAGCCACTACATTCTGCATTAACTGAAGCTTCCAAATTGTTTTCAGAGACAGCTCTCCAAGTAAAGCACTGCAGCAATGCAGTAATCAGAGCATGGATAATCGTGGCTAGACTGTCTCTATGCACAAGAGGTCTCAGGTAGTACACCAGCTAGTGAAAGGTATTTCCTGCCACCTTGGCTTCTAAAGGAAAGGCTGGATCAAGGAGCACCTTTAGGGCCGATGCAGTTCCATCCAGAACTGCCTGTTCAGGTGAAAAGTATCAAAAATCAATGGTAATGTCTCCAACACAGTAAAATAATACATCTAGCTTTGTTCTAAAACAACAATGCTAATAAGATATTCTTGCAAACACAAAAGATTATTTGAAAAGCAATTTTTATTTTGAAGAACAGATATTAACAATTTCATCTTAGCACTGAACTGTTTATTTATTTATTTGATTTATTAGCCGGTCATCTGGCTGGCTACCCAGCCACTCTAGGTGGCATACAATACTAATAACAAATTTACATAATGAACTGAACAAAACAACATAACAAAACAACACTGCTCTAAAAAACCCTAACCCACCCCAAATGCCCGCCTGAACAGCCAGTTTTTTCAAGCCCAGCAGAAGCTCATCAAAGAGGGGGCATGGTGGAGGTCACTAGGGAGGGAATTCCACACTACAGACAGTAAACACATAGTAAACTAAATAGTAAACACATCATATGCCAAGAAGGAAAAAAGTATATATTTTTTCTTAAGGATGCAAAAGATGTTCACAGCCATGGCACAGCTCATAGCTTAATATGGTATTAGATAAAAGGAGGAGAGACAGATAGAATATAAAAAGAGCTCTGAATGGTTCCTTGATCCATGAGGGGAGATCAGCTTTTTCCTCCCAGCTTTACAACTGAGATGACAAAAGTGCATACTCGCAAACTGAATGCTAGTTCATCCATCAGCATTGCACCCATCCCCATGTTTCATGAATGCTGTCCATTTTTTATTTTTTAAGTGAAATTTAAAAGTTTATGCATTTATTTATTGCCTTAAAGCGGAGGTGGTAGGGGAGGATACTGGAGGTCAGAGTGGGGTTGGAGAGAACTGCTCTGGGGATTGTGGAGGGGGGTTTCTGGTGGCATTAGAAATGCTGGCTAGTCATGCTATACAGAGCTAGCTGCTATACATTTGCAGTACAGTTTAAAAAACAAAACAAAAACCCAGATTGCAACCATGGATGGATAAGATACACATGGACTGAAAGAAGCCCCACTCCTCTAAAACTGTTATGTCCAGCCTCGCCCAAAAACAACCATTTCCAAATCCAATGAACAAAATCTAAACACACAGAAGCCCAGCTTTTTATTCATATATGAAGAACATTACACTTAGATGCATAGTGTTACCAAACACCACAATATTGCACTTTTCGTGATGTAGTAGTCTGTGCCTGGAAAAAGAGGCTTCGTTCTAGCTTGGGAAAAGCACAGAAGTATTTTTGCAATCTTAAAAGCTCTTGAGTTTGGATCTTAAAACAGAAGTATGTACAGAGAGGGCATCACCCCTCTCTGGCAAGCCCATTGTTCTCCAGACTTAATCCCTTGAGCTCTTCCATTCCTTGGATATCACTTACAAAATTGTAATTATGCTCCAGATGCCAGCCTGAGAAGGGTCACTAGGTAAATGCATTCAGCAGCCTGCCTAAACTGAGAGGAAGAAGAATTGTCAGTCTGGTTTACTCCCAAACTAACATCTTTTAAGCAATTTGATAGGCCATCCTCCTGTCAATGAGACATAATTTTGTCATTGTTTGAGTTTTCATAATTAAATCCAGCATCAGTCAGCCAAGTAGCTAGGGCTCTTTAACCTGAAGAACCCCTAATTTCTCTGCCTCAATGGGTATCTTGTGGAATTTCCCCTCCCCCCCTTCTCTTTTGATTGCTGAAGAGGCACAACTGCCTCCACCCTCATCACATTCTAAACTGCACAGACGAAGGAGGACAGGTATTACTGTTGGGAATATTGCAACCTTGTCAGCAAGTTACAGGAATGGGGCAGTGTTGCAGTTCGCTAGTTAATGCAGGGGAATTTTGGACATAGCTAGTCTTAGGATCTCTATAGCCTACAATGTGGTTTCCTGCTCCCCCCTTCCTTCCCCACTCTCTGACCTTCTCCATTCCTCAGAGCACACCTGAAGAAATCCTCTCTTGACTTGGAAGATCTTAATAACTTCAGACTGGTGGCAAATGTTCCTTTCCTGGGCAAGGTATTTGAGCGGGTGGTGGCCAACCAGCTCCAGACACTCTTGCATGAGACTGATTATCTGGAATCATTTCACTTGGGGTTCAAGCTGGGTTTTGGCATGGAAACAGCCTTAATCACCCTGTATGATGACCTATGTCGGGACAGAGACAGCGGGAGTGTGACCCTGTTAATACTCCTGGATCTCTCAGTGGTTTTTGATACCATCAACCATGATAAACTTCTGGACTGACTGTCTGAGCTACGAGTGTGTGGGTGGGGGTACTGCATTGCAGTGGTTCTGCTCCTACTTTGATGGCCAGCTCCAGAAGGTGGTGCTTGGAAAATATTGCTTGGTCTTGTGGATTTTCCAGCATGGAATTCCTCAGGGGTAAGTAAGTAATAATTTATTATGATCAATTGACCGGCAAAACAGATTTATTAAAAAAAGGTAAAGGTGTCCCCAACCAGTCGTGTCCGACTCTAGGGTGTGGTGCTCATCTCCGTTTCTAAGCTGAAGAGCCAGCGCTGTCCGAAGATGCTTCCGTGGTCATGTGGCCGGCATGACTGAACACTGAGGTGCACGGAACACTGTTACCTTTCCCGCTGAAGCGGTACCTATTTATCTACTTGCAATTTCTTGCTTTCGAACTGCTAGGTTGGCAGAAGCTGGGACTGAAGACGGAGCTCACTCCATCACGCAGCACTCGGGTCTCGAACTGCTGTCCTGCTGACCTTCCGGTCTGCAGTTCAGCATCTTAACCACTAAGCCACCGCGGCCCCCCCAAAAAAAACAGATTATAAAACAGATTTATAACATTATACAAAATCCATAGAAAATAACAATTAAACCGAGGAAGAGCACATAGCACAAGTTATACATAATAAAACCTCAAATTAAGGCCTGGCGTATTTTAATTGCTACTGCACATAATTTGGCAACATTAAGAGTGATATGCAGAAATAAATAAATAAATAAATATTAAAAGTGTCTGGACATCCTGGCAAATTAACTAAAAATGGTTCAGTAAAGCTTTTACGTGCATCCCGATAAGAAGAACACTACAGGAGAACATGAGACACTGTTTCAATCTCCCCTGATCCACATGAGCACTTACGTTCATGATATGGAAATTTTCCATATCTGCCTTCAAGGACAGCTGAGGGAAGTGAATTACTGCGAGCTAATGTGAAGGCTCTACGGTATCTTTGAATTGAGAGTATAACAAGATATTTTGCCAGCTTAGAAGGCCAGAGCATTCTGTCATAAAGGCCGGGATTGGGTATTGATCCTAAATCCTGCTGATGGTCTATGTCAGCAAGATGCTGTCTAATTAGCCCCCTGGCCGCCTCGTATCCCATCGGGAGATATTGTCAGGGGAAAGGCCATAGGACTGTAGCTTTTGATACAGTTTATTGGACCATGTGGACTGAAAACTATCATAAGGAGTTAGTGGGGCCAAGCCAACTGGGAAAAAAATAAACTTCAGCCAGATGTTAAAAATTGCAAGCCAGGCCCTGGTTTCAACCTTTTGAAGTCCAGCCTCCAGACGCAAAATTGCATTGGAAAGGCACCGTGGCGCTTGGAGGATGGCCCTCAAAAATTTGGACTGAACTACTTCGAGGGTGGAAAAAGTGGAGTATGGTCCAATTGTACACCGTACAGAAGCTGGGTTATCACTTTGGCCTTAAAAAGCTTTATTGCTGCTAGAATGTAGTGGCCGCCTCTAGTGCAAAACAAATGTAACATAGCACAAGCACTCCTATGGGCTGACTGGCTGACAAAGTCCGCATGCACCTTCCATCCTCCATTGGCTTGGAAGACAGCTCCTAGGTATTTAAAGAATGTTACCTGCTCTATTTCGTGATTGTTGATAGACCACTTGTATAGCTTTGGTCTTTTGGCAAACATCATTATTTTTGTTCTTTGATAATTAATGTGAAGATGTTCTTTATAGCAATGTTGTGCCAAAGCCCATAATGCTCTCTTCAGACCAACAGGTGACTGCATCATCTGCATATAATAACACAGTTAGGTGCCTGTTACTTAACCTAGGTGGATGAAAATCAGGATGGTTAAGGACTCTAACTAGCGAATCTATATAAAAATTAAATAACAAGGGGGCTAATATGCAGCTTTGCTTAACAGCATTAGAGGCTAAGACGGGTCCAGACAGACAGGCCCCTGGGATTGCATCTAATTTTTAAGATGGTATTTTTGTGAAGTTTACACATAAGAAATAATAGGCAGCAATCAACCATGGAAGCCTGAAATTTTGACTAGAGTCTGTTTCTGGAAACAGAGTCAAAAGCTGCTTTAAGATCTATGAATGCTGCAAACAAAGATGACCTTGGTGTGCTTGTGTATTTCTCCACCAAATGTTGTAAAATTAAAGCCTGGTCTAAAGTGGAGCAACCAGATCTAAATCTGGCTTGTTCATCAGCCAAGATATTCTCGTGGTCCATCCAGTTTAAAAGTTTTGAGTGGAGATGTCCGCCGTAAAACTTATGAATTATGGTAAGAAGGCTAATTGGTCGATAATTTTCAGGATTATCTTTCTCTCCCTTTTTAAAGAAAGGAATAATAATAGCCAAACCCTAATCTGGGGGACTACGTGCATACTGATCTATATAATTAAAAAGAGTTGCAAGAATTGGAGCCCACCAGGCAATGTTACTTTTAAATAGCTCTGGGGGTATATAGACACAGCTGGGAGCCTTGCCTAATTTAAGTTGATTTATCAGATCAATAATCTCTCACGCTGTGGGGGGGCATTTAGGTAGATTATCAAAAATACACTCCAACTGAAAGGGAGGAGGAGCCTCTTCTCCTGCATATAGCGCTGAAAAATATGCCTCCCAGCTCTGAGCAGATATATGACATTCCAGACGTACAGGACCATGGGAGGGGTGCGCTGCTGTCAGATGCCAGAAAGTGGCAGAATCATTGGACCTGACTGTGTGTATACGCTGTTCCCACCCCATTTGGGGGGGCATGTTTCCTTTTCTGCTTAAGTAGGGTTTTATAGCATTTTTTTCGAGGATTAATTCCGCTAGTGACACCACTAAGGGATTTTGCTAAATTTTGCACTCAGGGCCTCCTTGGCTTGAATACAGTCCCCATCAAACCAACCCTGAGATCTACAGTTATGAGGCTGAGCTGTCCCCACAGTCCTGACAGTTAAATAACCCTTTAGTTCATCAACCAAAGACTCATATATGTCAAGGATTCCCTCATTAGGTCCCAGCGCAAGGATAGAAGAGCGAAACTTATAAAAGTGGTCTGAGTGTAACAACTTAGTAAGCATCTCATCCACCTTCTCAGACCATCTGATCTTAGAAGACCTGATTTCAACTGCAGAATTTGGTATAGAATCAATGGTGATATACATCTGCTGGTGCAAAAATTTCAAAATCAAAGTCAGCGGGAGATGATAGGTATCAAGCCAATTGCCTGCTTCAAGATGGTCAACTAGATGGGTCAGATTTCGAGAAGTGACTAGATAACCAATAACACTCATCCTGGAGCCCGACCAGAAGGTAAATTCACCAGAAACGTTCCCTGTATAAGAGTCATTTAGAATACAAAGGACTAGTTGATGGAGCAGTTGAACCATACATAGTCCGGAGTAGTTGTTGATAGTATCTTTCAATTTCCACGTGTTTATTGAAGAAAGGGGAGGCCTGTCAGGGGGATACAACACTTTGTTTGTCAGATATAGATAGATAGATAGATACATAGCACGAAGCAAGGAATAGCAATTACTATGCAAACAATAATAACTAAAGTGATGATCTGATCATATTTTTGCAATCTTATGAATAGGTATGATGCCATGACCGAACGCAGCCCAACTGCGTTTATCGCGTTGGCGGCCTTGGGGAAGGTCTGTGATAATTCGCATACCTGGTATGCCAAGACTAGAGGCACACTGCCATGGACCATGACTGTTGTTGTGTGTCCACACAACCACCACACTCTTGATGGCTGCCTTATATTGGAAATGGTGCCATTCTGTGTAAAGGGATAAGGCACATTGTCAGAGACTGCTTCTCAGCTGCTAACTAGGTCAGCCACAATTTCTGCAGAGGAATCGGCCTCTACAGTCTAGTTTTGCCCATTAAACTGAACTGAGGTGTCACAGTGACGATGGTTCATGTTTCGCTGACCACTAGCAGCATATGAGACGCACAGGGGAGCAATAACTTCAGCACTTAATGACAGTGCAGACTGGCCATTCAGGCCAGGTGAAATCAAGTTTAACCTTGGAGACTATGCTAACTGCCATTGGGATACTAACAAGAGGGGCTCTACCTTGACTATGCGCAGGTGCGTGAGTACAACCATAACATGTCTAGTTAGTTGAGGCAGCCATGACTCAGAGTAAATGTGCTTGTTACACCTCTGTGACATCATCCATTGCACATAATAACCTGTAAAGGATGGGGATTTGTCCCTTTGCCAAGTCCCATTCGTAAAAGCCCCATTTATTTTATAATTTACTTCACATGTACTACGTCCCAAGCTTAGTTTTGTACCATTACATTGCCAGCAATATTTCCCTTGTGCTTCAATGGCCAATTGTACATAGTCAGATCTACTGCAATGCTCATCCTGCTATGTTTCATTACCTTTCAAAACTAAATAACACGGAGCTGTCATTCTAGTTTCATTCAACAGGTACGGTATCATTGGCTTGTCCCCTGCTGAATGTATTGGTACATGACTACATAGCCAACAATCAGACACATTCTAGTCTTTACACACTTGGTTCATTAATTGCAAAAAACTATTTCTTGTGACAGATGAACTTAGTCCAAGCAGAATCAGAAAGCTGATGATGTTTATCTTCATCTTGAAAGGTTTACGGGTTTGTTTTCAGATAAGGGAGAGGTTACTAGCACAATCACCTTACCTCACTTCTTATGCTTGTACTGCCTTTTGAAACTAATAGTAATGGGACCGATCGGTTCAGCTACCCAAGTGTCAGTTAACCACGGGCTACTTGAATCCATAGATGCTATGCCAATGTTTTTTTTAATTAATCTTCTGACTCACTTGCTTCCTCTTCTGAAACAGTTGTGGTCAGGTGTGCTAGCGTTGTTCTCTCGAACTCTGACATCGTCTGCTTCAAGTCCCCCTGTTCACTGGTGAGGGAGCATGCAGCTTGGTCCTGTGATGTCAGCTGCTTCTGGCCCTGGCCTTTCAGGGCTGCCTGTTACAGTGTCTTTAGCCGCATCACAGTGAGAGAAATGGATCTAAGAATCTCGACCTGCTACTTTGAGAGCAGCGTGCGTGACCAGCAGAACTTGGTATGGCCTTTTCCATCATTTTTTGATGCTGTCTGCCACCTAGGCCTTTATGTACACTCAATCACCAGGATGAAACCTGTGGGTGGGAACATCTAATGGCAAAGGCTGTGAATCTATTATGTACACTTGGAGATGAAAAAACTGCTGCTGCAGCTCAGAAACATATTCAGTTAGTTCTTCATCCCTACCTGCTTAGATGACTGTTCAAGAGTTTTGCCAATTGTTGTATGATTTCTGCAGCAAAATGACAGCTCAGGTCACTTTCAATAATGGCCGGCAGGCTGTATCTAAGGCTGTGGCCCGCTTACATAGATATGTCTCTACCTAGCCAGACAATTGGTCCACTATCACAAGCAGGTATTGAAAGCTATTACACTTTGACATGTGGGCAAAGTCAGTTTGGAGAACTTCAAATGGCAGCTGGGCCTAAGGCCATCCCCCCTTCAGTCCGGGTGGGATGGCTCAGGCGTTGGCTTTCATACAAGTGAGACAAGTAGAGAGTATACGCTTTGCCGCCTGGTGACACCTAGGCACAAACCAGGCCCTAGATATTTAACGGCTAGAGCTGTAGTTCTAGAGTGACCCAGCAGGTGGTGTCTGTATATTACATTAGCCAGGCCTGCTTTCTTTGTGCTTTGAGAAAAACTAACCGTCCATCTGGCACCCTCCAAATACTATTTATGCTTTGGGAAGCCTCAGTATCTAACTACACATTTTATTCTTGCCTCTTCAGCCCAGTATGTTAAAGGAATGTCCCGGAGCGCTTCTGGGAGCGAGAAACATTCTGGCTCCCCTCCTTCAGTAAGAGCCATCAAATGAGTTGATGGCAGCGAAAACCCACGAGTTGTCAGGATCACATTTGATTTCAGCTCGAAATTTTCTTAACAAATCTCTCTCTAATAAATTTATAGGACTATGATCCATTAGTATAAAAGCATGGTCTGTTTTAAAGGGCCCTCTAAACACCATGACTTCTTTACTAAGAGGTTGATAATTTCGGATCGCATCAATATCTATCACCCACTCCCGGCATCCCAAGAGGGGGAGTTCTTTAGTATTCAACACAGAATAACTGGTACCAGTATTAACTAAACAAGAATACTCATTTTCTCTGACCTTGATTTTCAAGAACGGGTATTCAATTTCAGTTTCCAGCTGTTGGGTGTCGGGGCAGGGGTTTGCGGTTTTATGTGGAAATCTCCTTGGGACCGTCACTGCCTGTCTTCTTCCTCTCTCTCCATCTGCAAAACCTACAAAATCTTCTTTGCCCTTAGGTCTGAGGGGACACTCATTCTTCTAGTGGCCTGACAATCTTGTTCTCTCAGGCAAGTTACATTCCAAACAGTCGGTAAATCCTTTTCTCACAAACTTCAGTGACTTGATTTAAGTCTCTGAGAGAGAAAGGGAAGTCAGTTCTTTGAGAAAATCCTGGCAGACTAAATTCCACCAAGTAGATTTCAGGGATTAGACCTGATAGACAGAGTGCCTGAGGAACTATGGACGGAGGTCCGTAACATTCTTCAGGAGGCAGCAACTCAATCCATCCCAAAGAAAAAAAAATGCAAGAAAGCCAAGTGGCTGTCTGAGGAGGCTTTACAAGTAGCTGAGGAAAGAAGGGAAGCGAAAAGCAAGGGAGAAAGGGGAAGATATATCCAACTGAATGCAGAGTTCCAGAGAATAGCAAGGAGAGACAAGAAGGCCTTCTTAAATGAACAATGCAAAGAAATCGAGGAAAACAACAGAATGGGAAAGACTAGAGATCTCTTCAAGAAAATCAGAGATCTCAAGGGAACGTTTTGTGCAAAGACAGGCATGATAAAAGACAAAGAAGGCAGGGACCTAACAGATGCAGATGAGATTAAGAAGAGGTGGAAAGAATACACAGAAGAACTATACAGGAAAGATCTGAATGTCCCTGATAGCCATGATAGTGCGGTCACTGAACTTGAGCCGGACATCCTAGAGAGTGAAGTCAAGTGGGCCTTAGGAAGCATTAGTAACAACAAAGCTAGCGGAGATGACAGTCTTCCAGCTGAGCTATTTAAAATCCTAAAAGATGATGCTGTTAAAGTGCTGCATTCAATATGCCAACAAATTTGGAACTCTCAACAGTGGCCGCAAGACTGGAAAAGGTCAGTTTACATTCCAATTCCAAAGAAGGGCAACGCCAAAGTGTGTTCAAACTACCACACAATTGCGCTCATTTCACATGCCAGCAAGGTGATGCTCAAAATCCTACAAGCTAGGCTTCAGCTATATGCGAACCGAGAACTACCGGAAGTACAAGCTGGGTTTCGAAGAGGCAGAGGAACTAGAGATCAAATCGCCAACATTCGCTGCATCATGGAGAAAGCAAGAGAATTCCAGAAAAACGTCTATTTCTGCTTCATTGACTACGCTAAAGCCTTTGATTGTGTGGATCACAACAAACTGTGGGAAATTCTGAAAGTGATGGGAGTACCAGACCACCTTACCTGTCTCCTGAGAAACCTGTATGAGGGTCAAGAAGCAACAGTAAGAACCGGACATGGAACAACCGAGTGGTTCAAAATTGGGAAAGGAGTACGACAAGGCTGCATATTGTCACCCTGCTTATTTAATTTATATGCAGAGTACATCATGAGAAATGCCGGGTTGGATGAATCAGAGGTCGGAATTAAGATTGCTGGGAGAATTATCAACAACCTCCGATATGCAGACGATACCACCCTAATGGCAGAAAGCGAAGAGGATCTAAAGAGCCTCATGTTGAGGGTGAAAGTGGAGAGTGCAAAAGCTGGTTTGAAACTCAACATTAAAAAAACGAAGATCATGGCATCTGGCCCTATCACTTCCTGGCATATAGAAGGGGAAGAAATGGAAGCAGTGACAGATTTTACTTTCTTGGGCTCCAAGATCACCACAGACGGTGACTGTAGCCATGAAATTAAAAGACGCTTGCTCCTTGGGAGGAAAGCTATGGCAAACCTAGACAGCATAGTAAGAAGCAGAGACATCACCTTGCCGACAAAGGTCCGTCTAATCAAAGCTATGGTTTTCCCAGTAGTAATGTATGGCTGTGAGAGCTGGACTATAAGGAAGGCTGAGCGCCGAAGAATGGATGCTTTCAAACTGTGGTGCTGGAGAAGACTCTTACGAGTCCCCTGGACTGCAAGGAGGTCAAATCAGTCCATCCTAAAGGAAATCAACCCTGAGTGCTCATTGGAAGGACAGATATTGAAGCTGAAGCTCA
Organism: Heloderma suspectum; assembly: GCF_057233095.1. NCBI lineage: Eukaryota > Metazoa > Chordata > Lepidosauria > Squamata > Helodermatidae > Heloderma > Heloderma suspectum. Next base: position 123,475,380 of record NC_139462.1, on the reverse strand, counting down.
AATATTTTGGCCACCTAATGCGAAGAGAAAACTCTCTGGAAAAGACCCTGACGCTGGGAAAGACTGAAGGCAAAAGGAGAAGGGGACGGCAGAGGATGAGATGGCTAGATAGCATCACCGATGCAATGAATATGAACTTGAGCATGCTCCGGGAGAGAGTGCAGGACAGGAAGGCCTGGCGTGCTATGGTCCATGGGGTCACGAAGAGTCGGACTGAACAACAAAATCAGAAGGCAACATCTGGCCAGGCACCCATTAACATTCTATAGCAGAGAGACTAGGTCAGTTTGCAAGACAAAGACCACTCCTGACCTATGTGCTCTTTGTTACACACACTTTCCCAGCATACCAAGGAGAAGGGGAAATATAGCTCAAACATGGAGGGAGGTTGGTCCCCTTTTTTCCTCAACCCTTTACAAACTTACAAGACAGCGCTAAATATCAGGGGGGAATCCAGCAAGAACTTACAGGCCTTGCAGCCTTTCATTAACAAAGACCACTGCGTGGTTGAAAAGAACCTCAGCTGCATATTTTAAACTCACCCCAAGCTTAGAAAGGGGGAATAAGAGTCTTCTTAAAGCAGGGAAAAGTGCAGGCTAGCTTCAGATAGGGCTCAGTTTAGGCTCAGGCCTTAAAGAGCAGGTCACCAAATAAAACAAGTTTAAGGGTTCAGCATATCATTCAAGTTTTAAAAAACACACAAAAAAGGATCCAGACCTTGCAAGCCACAGCCTTCCCAAATCACCTACCCTTTGTGTGCTATCTCCTCCAATGACCAATTGAATAGAGGATCTCCCCTCAATCGGTCTCCCAATAGTGATTGTTAGTCCTCCTTCCTAAATAGGAATCACCATTCCTTGGGCGGCCAACTGATCTACATTCCCAGCCGCCGAAAGCCAGTGCTGATCAGGAGTTCACACAGTCTCCCTTGCGTTTCAAACTAGGCCCTCCGATCAGATTCACTGCAGCAGCAGTTGGGCCTATCTATATAAGGAGGCATGCTTGCAAGGGAGCCAGCTCTCCGAGAGCGAGAGCCCCAGTGACGAAGCACCTCAGCCCCAGGGGCAAAGTATCAGCAAACAAGCGAGTTAAGCAACTGTGCAAGTTTAGCCACAGGGTGAGGAAGCCAGGGCAGTTGACTCTTTCCTCCCTATTCTGTACTCACAGTAAGTAACTGTAAATAAATAACTATAAATAATTTTCCCACCTTCTTGTAGTAAAAAACTAAGTTTTCAGGGAAAACAAACCCAAATTAAAGAACAGTTATGAAGGTAGAAAGCCAGCAGTGGGGAGGGGGCTATCCAGTGTATTGCACTGAGTGCCACATGTATGACTGTCTACTTGCTGGACAGAAGTTGTGGGTGTGTGCTCGGTGTAATGAACTCCTGGATCTCAGGGAACAAGGGTGTTCCCTTGAGTCTGACCTTGAGAAGCTAAGAGAGGCAGAGAGGTTGGTGGATGAGACCTTCAAGGACCCATTAGCTGTGTCCCACTCCCAGGACAACAGCTCCTCTGCTGTCATGGAGAATGCAGGTCTTGGGGAAGAAGGGCATCATTCTGAGGAAGAGGGAAATGATCCCTTAGAAGGGACCCATTCCTTGGAAGATGAACAAATATCCTCTTGCACCGAGGATGTCCCTCTGGGGGGAGGGGGACTTGTGGTAGTGGGAGATTTCATCATTAGACACGTAGACAGCTGGGTATGTGATGGGTGTGTAGACTGCATGGTGAATTGCCTGCGTGGTGAGAAGGTTATGGATATCACATGCCATCTAGATAGCCTAGTAGATAGTGTTGGGGTGGAGTCAGTGGTCGTGGTCCATGTTGGTACCAACGATGTAGGGAAATGTAGTCATGTGGTCCTGGAAGACAAATTTAGGTTGCTAGGTAGGAGGTTGAAATCCAGGGCCACCAAGGTGGCATTTATTTTTTATTTTATTTATTTATTTATTTCATTTCTATACCGCCCAATAGCCGAAGCTCTCTGGGCGGTTCACAAAAATTAAAACCAAACAACACACAATAAAACAATTTAAAATATATAGAACATTAAAACCACAATATAACAATACAACCACAATAAAACCTAGCAGCACTACAGGAATTTAAAATACAGATTTAAAACAGCAAAGATAAAAATTTAGAAAGCTAAAAAGCCTGGGAAAATAAAAAGGTCTTCACCTGGCGCCGAAAGGAGTACAATGTAGGCGCCAGGCGAACCTCACTAGGGAGCTCATTCCAGAGCCGGGGTGCCACAACAGAAAAAGCCCTCCTCCTAGTAGCCACCCGCCTCACTTCCTTTGGCAGGGGCTCACGGAGAAGGGCCGCTGATGCTGATCTTAAGGTCCGGGCAGGCACATATGGGAGGAGGCGATCCTTCAGGTAACCTGGCCCCAAGCCGTTAAGGGCTTTGAATGTTAACACCAGCACTTTGAATCGGGCCCGGAAATGGACTGGCAGCCAGTGCAGCTGGAAAAGTACTGGCGTAATATGAGCTCGCAGGCCAGTCCCTGTTAACAATCTTGCTGCCCTATTTTGGACCAGCTGAAGTTTCCGGACCGTTTTCAAAGGCAGCCCCACGTATAACGCATTGCAGTAATCCAGACGAGAAGTTATCAGAGCATGGATAACTGTAGCTAGGCTATCTCTGTCCAGATAAGGGCGTAGTTGGTATACCAGCCTAAGCTGATAAAAAGTGCCTCATGCCACTGAGTTCACCTGTGCCTCAAGTGACAGTTCTGGATCCAAGAGCACCCCCAAACTACGAACCTGATCCTTTAGGGGGAGTGCAACCCCCTCCAGAACAGGTTGAATATCACCTAGCCGGGCAGACGAACCACCCACTAACAGTACCTCCGTCTTGTCTGGATTGAGTTTCAGTTTATTAGCCCTCATCCAGTCCATTACCGTGCCCAGGCACTGGTTCAGAACAGCCACTGCCTCACCTGGGTTTGATGAAAAAGAGAGGTAGAGCTGGGTGTCATCTGCATATTGATGGCACCTCAACCCACACCTCCGGATAACCTCCCCCAGCGGTTTCATGTAGATGTTAAACAGCATGGGGGATAAAATAGAGCCCTGTGGAACCCCATGGCACAATTGCCATGGCACAGAGCAATAATCCCCCAGCACCATCTTCTGGAATCGGCCATCCAAGTAGGAGCGGAACCACTGTAGTGCAGTGCCTCCAACTCCCAACCCAGACATCCTATCCAGAAGGATACCATGGTCGATGGTATCGAAAGCCGCTGAGAGGTCCAGGAGAATCAACAGGGTCTTTCTCTGAAATGCTACCTGTTCCATGTTCAGAGCCAGTTAGACAGGCGAAGCTGAGGAGTCTCAATGCATGGATGAGATGGTGGTGCAGAAAGGAGGGGTTCAGATTTGTTAGGCATTGGGGAACATTTTAGGACAAGCTGGGCCTGTACAAGAGGGACAGACTCCACTTGAACGAAAATGGAACCAGACCGCTGGCACTACACATAAAAAAGGTGGCAGAGCAGCTTTTAAACTAAACCCTGGGGGAAAGCTGACAGGACCTGGAAAGCATCCAGTTTGGATTAAATCATCCCTAGGGGATGAAAATGAAAATGTTTTTGACTGCTCAAATGTAGAAGGGGAGGAAATAAGCCAGGAGTACATGGTAGAACATAATAGCCAACCAAAGGGGCCATCCCATAGCAAAAGATGCACACAACAGAGGCATCTGGGGAGGGATATCATGTATAGGTGTTTTTATGCAAATGCTAGAAGTCTCCGAGTCAAAATGGGAGAGTTGGAGTGCTTGATTTTAAAGGAAAACCTGGATATAGTTGGCATTACAGAAACTTGGTGGAGTGGAGAGAACCAGTGGGATACGGTCATCTCTGTAGGAAGGACAGGGAAGGGCATACTTGGGGAGGTGTTGCCCTGTACATCAAAAAGGGCATAGTGTCAAGTGGACTAGAACACCTAGAAGGGGAAGCACTATGGGTGACAATTCCAGGCTCCAAAATTAATTTAGTGCTAGGAACATGCTATTGTCCCCCAGACCAGAATGCTCAGAGTGACCTTGAGATGGAAAATGAAATCAGGGAGGCCTCCAAACAAGGAAGTGTTGTAATAATGGGTGACTTCAATTACCCCCACTTTGATTGGATAAATGCATGTTCCAGCCAAGAAAAAAAGGTTAAATTTCTTGATGTCCTCAACAGTTGTGCCCTAGAACAGTTGGTCATGGAACCAACCAGAGGGGAGGCAACCATGGATTTAATCCTAAGTGGTGTCGCCCAGGAACTAACTAGTTGTTGTTGTTTATTCATTCAGTCGGTTCTGACTCTTTGTGACTTCATGGACCAGCCCATGCCAGAGCTTCCTGTTGGCTGTCGCCACCCCCAGCTCCCCCAAGGTCGAGTCCGTCACCTCCAGAATATCATCCATCCACCTTGCCCTTGGTCAGCCCCTCTTCCTTTTGCCTTCCACTTTCCCTAGCATCAGCATCTTCTCCAGGGCATCCTGTCTTCTCATTATGTGGCCAAAGTACTTCGGTTTTGCCTTTAATATCATTCCCTCAAGTGAGCAGTCCGGCTTTATTTCTGGACTGGTTTGATCTTCTTGCAGTCCAAGGCACTCAGAATTTTCCTCCAACACCACAGTTCAAAAGCATCTATCTTCCTTCGCTCAGCCTTCCTTATGGTCCAGCTCTCGCAGCCATAGGTTACTATGGGGAATACCATTGCTTTAACTATGCAGTTAAATTGTTGTCACACTGTAAAGTGTTGTCACACGGTTAAATTGTTGTCACACTGTTGTCAGTGTGATGTCTCTGCTCTTCACTATTTTATCAAGATTTGTCATTGCTCTCCTCCCAAGAAGTAAACGTCTTCTGATTTCCTGGCTGCAGTCAGCGTCTGCAGTAATCTTTGCGCCTAGAAAGACTAAGTCTGTCACTGCCTCCATGTTTTCTCCCTCTATTTGCCAGTTATCAGTCAAGCTGGTTGCCATAATCTTGTTTTTTTTGAGGTTTAACTGCAACCCAGCTTTTGCACTTTCTTCTTTCACCTTCATGATAAGGTTCCTCAGCTCCTCCTCGCTTTCAGCCATCAAATTGGTATCATCTGCATATCTGAGCTTGTTAATGTTTCTTCCAGTGATTTTAACTCCAGCCTTGGATTCATCAAGCCCAGCACGTCGCACGATGTGTTCTGCATACAGGTTGAATAGGTAGGTTGAGAGTATACAACCCTGCCATACTCCTTTCCCAATCTTAAACCAGTCTGTTGTTCCGTGGTCTGTTCTTACCGTTGCTACTTGGTCGTTATACTGATTCCTCAGGAGGCAGACAAGATGACTTGGTATCCTCATACCACCAAAAACTTGCCACAGTTTGTTATGATCCACACAGTTCAAGGCTTTAGAATAGTCAATAAAACAGAAATAGATGTTTTTCTGAAACTCCCTGGCTTTCTCCATTATCCAGCGGATATTGGCAATTTGGTCTCTAGTTCTTCTGCCTTTTCTAAACCCAGCTTGTACATCTGGCAATTCTCATTCCATGAATTGCTGGAGTCTACCTTGCAAGATCTTGAGCGTTACCTTACTGGCATGTGAAATAAGTGCCACTGTTCGATAGTTTGAACATTCTTTAGTGTTTCCCTTTTTTGGTATGGGGATACAAGTTGATTTTTTCCAATCTGATGGCCATTCTTGTGTTTTCGAAATTTGCTGGCATATGGCATGCATCACCTTGACAGCATCATCTTGCAAGATTTTAAACAGTTCAGCTGGAATACCGTCGTCTCCTGCTGCCTTAATATTAGCAATGCTTCTTAAGGCCAATTCAACCTCACTCTTCAGGATGTCTGGCTCTAACTCAGTGACCACACCATCAAATCTATCCGTGATATTATTATCCTTCCTATACATATCTTCCGTATATTCTTGCCACCTTTTCTTGATCTCTTCTGCTTCTGTTAGGTCTTTGCCATCTTTGTTTTTGATCATACCCATTTTTGCCTGAAACTTACCTCCGATGTTTCTAATTTTCTGGAAGAGGTCTCTTGTCCTTCCTATTCTATTATCTTCTTCCACTTCCGCGCATTGCGTGTTTAAAAATAATTCCTTATCTCTTCTGGCTAACCTCTGGAATTTTGCATTTAATTGGGCGTATCTCCCCCTTTCACTGTTGCCTTTTGCTTTCCTTCTTTCTTGGGCTACTTCCAGTGTCTTAGCAGACAGCCATCTTGCCTTCTTGGTTTTCTTTTTCTTTGGGAAGTTTTTTGTTGCCGCCTCCTGAACAATGTTGCAAACTTCTGTCCATAGTTCTTCCGGGACCCTATCTACTAAATCTAGTCCCTTAAATCTATTCTTCACCTCCACTGCATATTCATTAGGAATATTAGTGAGCTCATATCTAACTGATCTGTGGGTCTTCCCTAGTCTGATTCTAAATTGTGCAATAAGAAGTTCGTGATCTGAACTACAGTCAGCTCCAGGTCTTGTTTTTACCGGCTGTATAGATGTCCATCACCTTTGGCTACAAAGGATGTAGTCAATCTGATTTCAGTGTTGACCATCTGGTGAAGTCCATGTATAAAGTCATCTTTTAGGTTGTTGGAAGAGAGTGTTTGTTATGCACAGTGAGTTGTCTTGGCAAAATTCTATCAGCCTACGTCCTGCTTCATTTTGTTCTCCCAGACCATGCTTGCCTGTAATTCCAGGTGTCGTTTGACTACCCACCCTAGCATTCCAGTCTCCTGTAATGAAAATAACATCTCTTTTTGGCTTATTATCCAGTAGGTGCTGCAGATCCACATAGAACTTATCTCCTTCTGCTTCTTCAGCATCTGTGGTTGGGGTGTATATTTGGATCACTATGATGTTAAATGGCTTACCCTGAATTCGAATTGAGATTATTCTATTGTTTTTTGGATTATATCCAAGCACTGCTTTAGCCACTTTATTATTAATTATGAAGGCTACTCCATTTCTTCTGTGGTCCTCTTGTCCATAGTAGTAGATCTGGTGGTCATCTGATGTGAAGTGGCCCATTCCAGTCCATTTCAGTTCACTGACACCCAAAATGTCTATATTTAATCTTGACATCTCCCCAATAACCACATCCAATTGGCCCTGGCTCACAGATCTTACATTCCAGGTTCCTATGGTGTGTTGATCTTTAGAACATTGGATTTGTCATTCACCACCAGCACTGTTGGCTGCTAGCCGTCCTTTCGGCTTTGAGCTAGCTGCATCATCACATCTGGGGCTAGTTGAACTTATCCTCTGTTCCTCCCCAGTAGCACTTTGACCATCTTCCAACCTGGGAGTCCCATCTTCCGATGGTATACTGACATATCTCTGGCTGTACTGATCCATTTAGTTTTCACGGCAAGAATACTGGGGTGGGTTGCCGTTACCTTCCCCAGGGATCATATTTAGTCTGACCTCTCTGCCATGACCTTCCTGTCTTGGGTGTCCCTTCACGGTTTAGCTCATGGCGTCATTGAGGTGCTCAAGCTCCAGCACCATGACAAGGTAACGATCTCCTTTGCTGGAGCCAGGAACTAGTACAAGATGTAAGTGTTGTTGAACCAGTTGGAAACAGTGACCACAGCGCGATCAGATTTAATATATACTTAAGAGGAAAATTGCCCAGGAAGTCCAATACAGTCACATTTGACTTCAAAAGAGGAAACTTCTCTAAAATGAGGGACCTGGTGAAAAGGAAGCTAAAAGGGGGAGTCAAGAGGATTAAATCCCTTCAAAATGCTTGGAGATTACTAAAAACCATAATAATAGAAGCCCAACTAAAATGTATACCACAGCTTAGGAAAGGTAGCACCAAGTCCCAAGAGATCACCGGCATGGTTAAGAAGCAGTGTTAAGGGAGCTATTAGAGAAAAGAGAGTTTCCTTCAAAAAATGGAAGTCTTGCCCAAAGTGAGGAAAACAAAAGGCAGCACAAGCTTGCACAAAGGTGATGGAAGCAGACAATAAGAGATGCAAAAAAGCATTTTGAAGAGCATATCGCTAACAATATCAAGGCAAACAATAAAGAATTCTTTAAATATATCAGAAGCAGGAAACCAGCTAGGGAGGTAGTTGCGCCATTGGATGACAATGGAGTTAAATGAGTACTGAAGGAGGACAAGGAGATTGCAGAGAAGCTGAATGAATTCTTTCATCCGTCTTCACTGCAGAAGTTATAGGACTGATACCCATGCCTGAAGAAGGAAGTCTGGGGAACTGAGGCAAATAGTGGTGATGAAAGATGAAGTTCTCAACCGTAGTGATAAATTGAAAGCAAATAAATCACCCGCCCAGATGGTATCCATCCAAGAGTTATCAAAGTACTCAAATATGAAATTGCTGATCTTCTAACCAAAATATGCAACATGTCCCTAAGGTCAGCCTCTATACCAGAGGACTGGAAGATTACCAATTTTCAAAAAGGGATCTGGGGGGATCTGGGAAATAACAGGCCAGTTAGCTTAATGTCTGTTCCGGGTAAATCCTGTTTCCCGCCTCCTAGCTGAGCAGAGCAGAGGAGGCTGCTCCAGCTGGTCTAGGGGCTATACAAGCAAGCAAGCTCCCAGAGAGCAAGCGATCAGAGTGAGCAAACTGAGAGAGCAAACAGGAGTTTGGCAGAGCAGTTGCAGTGGAAGAGGAGACAAAGGCAAAGTGGTAAGTGGGCTAGAGTAAGCCCAGGGGACTGTCCTTTCCATTCTGAGTCACAGTGTGCTCACCATGTCCTCCTGAGAGCTCCAATTGAATTGAGGGGGTGTGGCCTGAGTACTCCTAGCAGCTGTGTGAGTGGGGAATTTCAGTCTGTTTCCTGCCTCCTAGCTGAGCAGAGCAGAGGAAGCTGCTCCAGGCAGTCTAGGGGTTATACAAACAAGCAAGCTCCCAGAGAGCAAGCGATCAGAGCGAGCAAACAGGGAGAGCAAACAGGAGTTCAGCAGGGGAGGTCAAGCAGGAGGTCCCTAACAAATTTTGTTTTCAATTTCTTTTCTTGTAACACACACTTCCATACCAGTGGGACTCTGTTATTAACCTCCAGTGAGTAGAGGACAAAGCCCAAGTTATCCCAGTACCATTAGAAAGCTAGAAACAAAAAGGGAATAGAGACTATGGAAGGAAAAGACTCTCCAGTGGTGGTGACCTGCAAGGTGTGTGCCATATTTGTTTTCTTGCCTGAGATCAACATGGCCTACCTGTGCAACAAGTGCAAGTTGATCACGCTGTTGGAAGAAAAAGTAAGAGGACTGGAGCGGCGAGGGTCAACCTTCCAGGGAATAAGAGAAGACGACGAGTTCTTGGACGGAACGGTGGAACTACAGCAGCAAAGCAAAGTACAGAAGCTGGAAGAGCAACAGCAAGCTGAGGCAGAAGAGGAAACTTCTCAGGTGAGGAAAAATGAAGTAGAGGATACTCCTTGGAAAAGGGTGACAGGAGCAGAAGAACGAGAAGCCACTCTGCACCAGTGGAAGCAGTGGAGCTATGGAACCATTTCCAGGTACTTGAGGATTAAACTGGAGGACAGCCTGCAGAGGAAGAACTTTGGTGGCGCCGAGTGTGCCGGGACATCAAGACCTATGTCGCCTCCTGCACGACCTGCCAGCAGGCGAAAGACCCCTTGGGCAAACCCGTGAGCTTGCTCCACCCCCTGCCTACACCCTCAGGCCCTTGGAAGCTGCTCTCCCTCAACTTCATCACCGACTTGCTTCGCTCACAAGGTAAGACCACCATTATGGTGGTAGTGGATTTATTTTCTAAGATGGCTTACTCCGTCCCATGATCCAGGCTGCCCACGGCCAGGGAGATGGCAGAACTCTTTTTGTCACATGTTTTCCGGCTCCATGGCTGGCCGGAGGGACTTATTTCAGATTGGGGGCCCCAATTCACGGCTCATTTCTGGCGGGAATTGCTTGGACTACTCAATGTGATGCTCAAGCTTTCCTCTGCTCACCACCCCTAGACAGATGGTCAGACCAAACGCACCAATGCCACTCTAGAACAGTACTTAAGCTGTTATGTAAACTACCAACAAGATGACTGGTTTTCCCTGCTGCCTCTGGCAGAATTTGCTTAGAACAATTCATGTCATGCCTCAACCCACCAAACTCCTTTCTTTGCCAATTTTGGGTACCATCCCAAGGCTTTCCCCTCCTTGCTTGGTCCTACCTCGGTGCCTGTGGCCCATGAGTTTTTAGAGGAATTGTGCTTGGTGCACCACCTTTTACGGGACTCCATCGAACAAGTGAAAGCAGCGTATAAAGAAACTGGGGCTGCCGTCGCCAGCCCGGCCCGCCTCTGCAGCTGGGAGACTGGGTCTGGCTGTCCACCCGATACCTCCCCTCTCGCTCCCCCGCTAAGAAGCTCGCAGCCCGCCGGATGGGTCCTTTCCAAATTACAGCCCAGATTAACCCTGTCACTTTTCGCCTGGCTCTTTCCCCCTCCATGAAGTTGCATTCTGTGTTTCATCGCTCCTTGCTTTCCCCACTGGTCTCTGGCAATCCCCATCACTCCATCTGCACCCCCCCACTTCCGGTGCTGGTGGTGGGGGGAGGAGTTTGAAGTCGCTGACATCCTAGACTTGCGCCTTTCCCGAGGGCGCCTGCAATACTTGGTGGACTGGAAGGGGTATGGCCCAGACGAACGCTCCTGGGAACCAGCTGAGCATGTGCATGCTCCTTTGCTGCTGAGATGCTTCCACCAACAATACACCTACAACCCCGGGGCCCCAGGGGGGGAGCAAGAGGGGGTGCTCATGGGAGTGGGGATGATGTCAGGGTTGTATCTGAGCCCATAGAGTCCCAAAGCAGCTCTGATTCTGAGGAAGAATCAGAGGGGGGAGGAACTTTCCCAGACATCAGCGGCACAGCTGGAGGGGGAGCCCCCCCTTCTCACATCCCTGGGAGTGACAGTGAACAAGGCATGGAAAGGGAAGGACAACCTGAGCTTCTAGACGCGAGGTGCAGGCGCAGGCACCAGCGAGAGATCACAGGGGCCGAGCTTCGGCGCTCAGCCAGATTGGCTCGACGTCAACAGCTGCGCCCAGAAGCATCATAGGAGAGGGGGAGAACTTCCCCTCCCACCCCTTAAGTTCAGAGAGTTGCCGCCCTTTTCCCTTTGAACCCCTAGATGGCTGTTCCTTTGTAGTTCTCTGAGTCTCTAGCAATTAGCATCTCGTTAGGGTAAATGGAATTAAAGCCTTGGAAAGCAGCCCTTTTGTCTGAGTGAGTGTTGATTTGGCTACTGGAGTAATCAGTAGGCAAAAGGGGAATCCTGACAGTGCCTACTTATCTCTGTGAATAAAGCCTATCACTTAGAAACAGACACCTTCCCTTATCTTGTTAGTTATGCTAATTCTGTATGGAGTGTTTGAGAAGAATTGCCTCCATTTTATTAGACTAGTTGGGGGGGGTTGTTTACTTATTTACTGCATTCTTATCCCATTTTTCAGCAAAGTACCAATTCCCTAGGGAGGTGGTGGGCTCTCCCGCTCTGGAGGCATTCAAGATGAGGCTGATCAGCCATCTGTCAGGGATGCTCTGACTTGGATTCCTGCATTGAGCAGGGGGTTGGACTTGATGGTCTTGTACGCCCCTTCCAACCCTACTATTCTACGATTCTATGAAATATTATCTCCCAAAGTGGGTCACATCAATAAAAACGAGAGGCAGCCCCTGCCATCAGGCTTATCAACTAAAGTGACAAAAACACACCAGGGAAGGGTTGTGGAGGAAAAAGGATGAGGAGGGAGAACAGTTTCTCAAAGCCAGCACACGGTACTGAGCAATACATGAGCATTTAATGGCACTTTAGGCCAGGCTGAGCTTCCCTTGCTTGAACAGCAATTGAGGGCTCTTGTTCCTTTGGCTATGGATGGGGTCAGAGCATTCTTCCCCCCTACCACTCCAGTCCTAGGGCAACTGTCAGATGTAGCTCAGTGTTCTTTCTGGCTGTGAAGTGCTCAGCAATTAAAACATGCTTAATCACAGTTTCCTATAAAGTGGATGTAGAATGATGTCATTATCTGATTGGCTGGTATAAACCTTGCCTGATAAGGAATTCGATCATTTGGTTCCCACCCACCCCCTCCAGTTGAGCTTGTTTCTGTCTATTACAAAGGGAAATGTTTATAAGGAAGAGGACAAAGAGGAGCTTTTTTATGTACCAGAGAGAACTTCCTTTTGGCCTAGTTTCCAGGAAATCATAGGGTGAGTTCCTCCTCCTTTTATCTCCTTTGTTCTGAGAAAGTTATATGATGCATCCATTTTTAGAAATATGTTCTGCAAAAGGCTCCTCCAAGTCAAATTTCATATGGCAAGTGTGTAAGAAGTGGACACGCGTGCGCGTACAAACATACATTCTTTTCTTGGAGTCCATTCATAGTCACTCCCCCTCCCATAAATGCACTACTAAGAGTTCGGAATTCTGCATATGTATTTGAACTTTTTCATTGGGCATACACAAGCAGTCTTGAGGAGCAACTCTATGAACTGCGCCCTCACTGCTCGGAAGCCCCCAAACATGGAGGCTGCTGAGATTCTATGCCTTGCCAGGCTAAAGCCAGCAGGGCAGGAGGAACAGCAGAGGGGGTCTTTGTCTCCCCATCCTCTCTTCTCCTATATTTTTGCTAGATGGGCTTTTCAGCCTGTCCAGCGAGAGTGCTTTGGAGAGGGAGGGAAGGAGGATGGAGGAGCTCAGCCCACCAGAATGTTCTTTTTCTTTTCTGACCTCAGAGATGGAGCTGGCACAGTTCTCTCTGTGCTGGCGGCAAGGGGATTGTGTCAGGGGCTGGATCTCTGACTCCCCCTTCCAAGGTCAGAGCGCTGTCTCCGACCTTGGAAGGGGTTTTCCAAGCCACCCTACGGTTTCTCGGATGCTTGTCCAGGGACCATAAGATTGCTCTCTAAGTTGCCAGTTCAAACTACTGAGATGATGGGTGCTATTTTATGGTTTCTCCGCAATCTATCGCAATCATCCAATATACTAATACTGAACTTAGTGCTGATCCTTATGTATCCAAAATGCACAAGAGGGAGGTATCACATCATGACTCCCCTGGAGGATTCCTCATCAGAGGAAGAGCTAGAACCTTTGGAGTTCTGTTCCTCTGAGGAACAGAGGACCTCAGGACAGTCCAAGAGGTCCTGGGACCTCAGGGGTGATAACTTTAGATATGCCTTCTAACAAGGCAGAGAGCTCAACGTCAGAAACAGAAGGGATGCTGAGCCACCACCTACCTCCTGAAACGCTGACACCTAAAGATTCAAACTAGGACAGTGACCAGGTGAAGGAGAGTCTGGTTGCTGAAGAGGTTTCCTCAAAAGTAAAGGCCTCCTCATGATCTTTGTCATGAGTAGACTTATGACAAAGTGCCTCTGATGTACTGCAGCTGAATCCTGGATGGGGCTCTGGAACCTCCAACTTATAAACTCTCGGTTGAAAGCAGCTGCTTACTGGAACAGCACTTTTATTTCAGCTCAGCTGCTGTCCCTTGTTTCCATGCTTCTTTTTTAACTGATCTCTCATGCTCATGCTTCTGGTCTCCTGATTAGACCCTGCTTTTTGACTGTCCTTTTTTCTGGTCTGATAATACTGTGGTTTAGACCTTTGCTTGTCTACTGACTTTGCCGCTGGAAGAAACATTAACAATCTCAGATATGCAGATGATACCACTTTGATGGCTGAAAGCGAGGAGGAGCTGAGGTCTTTCATGACGAAGGTGAAAGAAGAAAGTGCAAAAGCTGGGTTGCAGTTAAACCTCAAAAAAACAAAGATTATGGCAACCAGCTTGATTGATAACTGGCAAATAGAGGGAGAAAACGTGGAGGCAGTGACAGACTTTGTCTTTCTAGGCACAAAGATTACCGCAGACGCTGACTGCAGCCAGGAAATCAGAAGACGTTTACTTCTTGGGAGGAGAGCAATGACAAATCTTGATAAAATAGTTAAGAGCAGAGACATCACACTGACAACAAAGGTCCGCATAGTTAAAGCAATGGTATTCCCCGGAGTAACCTATGGCTGCAAGAGCTGGACCATAAGGAAAGCTGAGCGAAGGAAGACAGATGCTTTTGAACTGTGGTGCTGGAGGAAAATTCTGAGAGTGCCTTGGACTGCAAGAAGATCAAACCAGTCTATACTTCAGGAAATAAAGCCAGACTGTTCACTTGAGGGAATGATATTAAAGGCAAAACTGAAGTACTTTGGCCACATCATGAGAAGACAGGATACCCTGGAGAAGATGCTGATGCTAGGGAAAGTGGAAGGCAAAAGGAAGAGGGGCTGACCAAGGGCAAGGTGGATGGATGATATTCTGGAGGTGACGGGCTTGACCTTGGGGGAGCTGGGGGTGGCGACGGCCGACAGGAAGCTCAGGTGTGGGCTGGTCCATGAAGTCATGAAGAGTCGGAAGCGACTGACCGAATAAACAACAACAACCAACAACTGACTTTGCTGAATGGATTTGCCCTAGGGCTAAGCCTGAGCTAGTCATGGTAGGACATTCCAGCATGTTCTGGGAAACCGCATAGTTTGCAGAAGTAGGAGGAATCCTTAAAAAATCTAAAGGGGACAACTCCCCCTCCCCAAAGAGCAGCACAGAGAGAACTGAGCATTCTTGGTGGCCACAGACTGCTGAGTGTCTGTAGGGGTGGGGGGATGGCAAAAATGTGTGTGTGTGATGGAGAATACTGAAAGAAGGCTTGGCTGGATGGTTGCCATCCTGAATGGGAGCACATTTTGTTGCAGGTTTGACACAAAAAGAGTGCTGCATTCACCAAGCACTTCTTCCAAAACAGTGGGGGTTAAGGGATCATTTCAAAAGTGCATAAATGTGAAAACGTTCTATAAGAATTGGCTACTGAAGCAACTTTGCTGGGATGGCCCATAAGCTAAATGGCTACATTCTTCTTTGGAGCTGATGAAGCATGCACAGGACTGGCCCAGGACCGCCCAACACCTGGGGTGGAAGGGTGCACAGCCACACTCTCTTCTCTCTCCCCCCACTCCCCAGTGGCATCCACTGCTGTTTTTCTCCCCCCCCCCGCCCCCAGCCACCGCCTCCTGCCTTCTTCTGATGGGTCCTTCCTCAGAGAACAGTATTGGCAGAGAAGTGGTGCAGGGGGCCACCTGCGCTGTGGCAACACAGGTGATCTCCAGGGCCACCTCACTCAGAATGCTTCTCTTTGAGGAAGGACCCCTCCGCACAAGGCCCACTGCTCTGGAAAGCTGGGCCAGCCACTCTCCAGAACACCCTATGCCTGTAGTGGAAATCACGTGAAGACAATTGTTCACTGAGGAGTTTAACTGGTGTGCAGCAGTTGCTCCTTCCATGCCTGAACCTCCTTTTGGTTCCTGCTGCCTTAAAGGGTCTGCAAGGCTTCTTTGCTGATTATTCTCAAGATTAGTTGCAAGGTTAGTTATCTGTCCGAGATAGTTTGTTAGGTCTCGAGGTTAGCCACCTGCTTAGGGAGTTTTGGGAGTATTGAGGTGATCACACTGTTATCCATATTGGCTGCTGGCCACATATTCACTTATCTTGTCAAGAATATATGAATGTGGTCAAGGGTGTTGCATGACCAAAACAAGAGGTGTGATTAAGCAGCATTGCAAGCAGGAGTTAGCAAACTGCATTATGGTCTATGGGGCTAAAACAGTGTATAAGTCCCAAGGGAACCTCACCATAGACGTGGACTGAGGAAGGTGCTGCATGCTGGCCATTGGCAGGGGTCTCTCCGTTGTCATTTTCCAAGGGTTCCCAACAACAGAAAGGGGAAGTAAAGCTTATAACAATTTTACTCTGTACGTGTCTCTGTAGCTGTCTTCATTTAACCTTTTGTTCACTATTCAATAAAATCTGTAGCCCTGACCCATTGGTGTGTTCATTGCCTCCAAATCTGCTCAAAAGAACCATTGTCTCTTGGCAATATAATGCCTTCACTCTGAGATGTCCTCAAAGTGAGGTATAGGGTGGGTGGCAACAGTGAGTCCGGAGAGCCATGCCAGCTTCTTTCCTCCTCCGGCATTTGCCTCACTTTGAAAATTCCTTTTAGTGAGGCATAGGGTGGCAGGGTATGTGACCTTCCTGGCAGGGTGCACAAAATCTGGTGCCCTTCCTGATCTGCTGCCTGGAGGTCAGGGGTTCACCTTGCCTCAGGAGAGGGACAGCCCTAGGAATACACTACAGCATATGGATGCCTGATACCACTGTTTAATAGTGACAGAGTACCATATCATTGCTAAGGTGCAAGAACTGCTCTATGTTTAGGTTAATACTTTGACCCACACATTTTGTGTATTTCAGATTGACTTCTGTAGAATACCAGACTAACACTTGCATCTGTGTACACTTAACAGAATCACTTTGTGAAGAGATTCCACAAAGACTCAATATCGCATCTCAATTGGCTCCATTGGGGGCCAAACTACTCATTACAGTGAGCATGCTTTTAAAACCTATTGGCCACTTACTTTTTTTTCCAAAAAAGAAAAAGCAGCCATGCAGCACGCTGATCTATACTGGAATCACAACTCATGGGGAGGAGAGGGTTAACCAGATTGTGGGCCTTCGTTGCTGCTTTTTGTGAAAAGATAAAGTGGCCAGTATTAACACCTTTTTTTTAAAAAAAGTGTGCTTAAAGTAATGTGTATTTTGACCCACAGTCCCAGACAGATCTCTTTGGACATTTAGTAATCAGTCACGTTATCCTCTCCAAGAGAATGTGTCTTAGGGCAAGTCAACACCTTTCTTCAAAATCACATAGTATGTTGCCAAAATAGCAAGAAAAAGAATGCTATAACAAAATTGCTTGAGGCAAAATCAGAGCAGCAGTAGATAAGTGTGCTCTATAAGCTAAGCTATTCAATAGTCATATTTAATACAGGGGTGAAAAGCCCATGCCCCCCCCAAATTGCACCCCCTCACAGTTGCCCTGACCCCCACCTCCCATCTCAAATCCTCCCCCCACCCACCGCCAATCATACGGATCGCTCTTTTTCTGCCGCACTGAGCAGCAGAGAAGCAATTATCTGTATCGAGAATGTTGAGAGAGGCAATCTGGGCAGCAGAGGAAGTGAGCCAGTCCCCTCCTCCACTGCCTGGATTGCACTCTCATCTCTGTGCAGGGAGGAAAGGGCAGTCCCTCTTCTCCATGCACAGAGAAGCTATGTCAGTAATGGAGGAAGAAGGCTGGTTTTCCACCACCGAGATCTCACTGTTTCAGTGGGATTAGTTGGAGGCAGGTGGGATTTGTGTGTATGTGCCTATGTGTGTACATGCCCTACTCTCCAAATCAGCATTACACACAACCCTCAGAGCTAAAAAGATTGTGCACCCCTGATTTAATGCAATATTTTTCTCACAGTCCTTAACAAGCATTTTTCAAGTGGTAGAATAGCAGCTAGTATATGTTAGACATAGAAATGTACCAGGAAGCAATGAAGATGACTAGTGTAGCACTGCATGCAGAGGAGAGGATCAACTGACAGAAGGCATGAAGGGAGCCTTTTACCTCTCATTTCCCAATCAGAGCTTTTTCCAAGTTTTCAATTTTTGCTTGGCATCTGAGAAGATCAGCCTGCAATTGTTCACGTGTCTGAATTGAAAGTTTAAAGAATACTTAGTTAAAAATGATGGCAATTGGATATAGTTCCTGTATTATCTTCATCTGCATGATACATTGTTACAAAATACAAAAATTCAGTTCCTCTGCTCTCCACTTCAATCTAACTAGAGAGGGCGTTGCTTGCTGCGGTGGGAGATGGCAGCGTAACAGGACTGCTCCAGTCCCTAGCTGCCTATAATTAGCACTTAAATGTGACTTAAGCCAGCACATTAAACAAATAATACTTGGGAAAACTAATGAGATGAAGAGACAAAAGAAAGTGGAACAAAACAAGGCTTGGCTGCCACCTCACAAGCAGGAGTCTGAAGCGATTCTTCAGATTCATCAGATGAAAGTGAAAGTGATATGGCATTGGGTAAGATGAAGGGGGAGGGGAGGAATGAAAACTAAATTGGCTAGTGAACTTAATGAGGATATGAAAAAGTGTTTAAAATAACTAAGCAAAGATTTGCAAACAGATTTGAGTATAGCTCTAGCACCAGTAACAGAGACATTGGCAGAAATGAAGAAAAATATTAAAGAAATAGAAGAAACAGTGAGTGAAGCTTTTGATTTGGCTCAGCACCAAGAGGCTAGAGTTCATGATATAAAGAAAGAAAGAAAGAAAGAAAGAAAGAAAGAAAGAAAGAAAGGTCTTACGAGATAAGTTGGAAGAGTGAGACAACCGCTATTGCCATCTTAACATTCACCAGAGAGGCTTCAAGGAGGAGGATTCAAAAGATAAAGTGGTGAAATGGATTCAAGACTTCTGCCCAGACCTAATCACATCAGAAGATCTGGAAAGAATTCATAGAGTGGGTCCTAAGCAAATACATGAAGGGCATCGGAAAGATATTATTGCAAGGTTTGCTCATTATACAATGAAATTAACCACCTATCATGCACTGAGCAATGTAGAAGATCTGCAGTATCAAGGAGATAGGGTTGAAATTTTCCAGGACTTCACAATGAAAACCATCAGGAGATGCAGACAGTAGAAGCTGTACACAGAGGCTCTCAGAAACCCCGGAATTAAATATGTGTGAGGATTCCCCTTCAAATGGATTGTTTGGCTGGAGCGCAACACAATCATCATAACTATTATAGAGCAGTTACAAGACTTTTGCAAAGAATTAAAGATTTATGTGCCTAAGACTGATTTAATGAAGACACAGGATAAAGAGAATCTTCAAGAGAAGAAAAAGCAACAACAAGAGAAGAAAGCAGAAGGCAGAAGAAAATATTGAATATACAGTGATTAATTGAAGACTAGTTGATAATTAAGCTGTTGACTCATGTTTTCTATAGTTTGAAAATATTTAGAAAGATCTATAATGGGTGGAAGGGCTGGGGGAAGGAGGGATTCAGCCTCAGGAGCAAAGTGCTCTTGGCCTCTCAGTGGAGTCCACAATGGGACAGCTTTCTGTGGGGATCTGGTGGCATGTTGGCCTCAATACCAGGTGTTGGGCAAGGAGGGGGGAGGGAGGGGAGGGGGAGGAGGGTTTTGCAGACAGTCCTTTCTTCATTGTTGCAATACAGTCACTTACCACGTTTTAATAGTCCAAATTAAAATGAGTGTACAAGATGGTGGTCTGAGAAGATTAAAAGCATGAACTGTAAATCTAATGGTTAATATCTTAGATAGTTTAAACATAAATTATTTTAATATGAATGATCTCGGATCGCCAGCTAAACAATAAAGAATAATGCAGACCATCCATAAATTGGGTGCTGATGTTTTATTGCTACAGGAAACGCATCATAGAAAACATGTACAATGTATTATAAATCATCCATCCTTGGGAGAAAAACAGAGTGCCAGTGGGATGTCAAAATCAAAGGGAGCAGCTATAATCTTTATGAAGAGCTCTAGATTTGAAGTTGTAGGTCAGTTAAAGGACCCAGATGATAGGCATATAGTAATAAAAAGTAAACTGGGAGACAGATGGTTAAACCATTGGATTCTATTACGCTCCTAATATGAATTTATGCAAAAATTCCTCGCTAAAGTTAGGCAATTTGCATGGGGAGGAATATCCTTATGAGGGGATACCAATTGTGTCTTGAATATAAAAACGGATGCAACAACAAGAATCTATAGAGCCTCTTGCTCAAGGTATTAGAATGGAAAATATATTAAAGGGGGTAAAGATTGGTAGAGAAGAGTTCAAAATTAGTCTCTATGCTAATGATATAATTATTTATTTATATGATCCTGTGAATACTTACGTTGCAGGAATATGGTCAAGTACCAGGATATAAAATTAATATTACAAAATCAGAGTGGATCGGATTCAATATGGATAATTCTACAAAAACTAAGATTACCAAAGAATATAACATTCCTTGGAAAGATACTCCAGTTAGATATTTAGGGGTATGGATTACACAAAATATTGATATCTTAACAGAATATAATCATTGTAAGGTCATGCTTGAAGTAAAAGAGGACTTGGTTCGCTGGAACCAGCTTCATATTTCATGGATGGGTAGGATATCTGCCTTAAAAATGGTGGTACTTCCAAAAAATTTATTTTTGTTCTTAAACATACCATTAAAGGTCCCACAAAAGATACTTGGAGACTGGCAAACAATGTTCTTAGATTTTGTTTGGAATGGGAAAAAACCAAGAATAGCAAAAAAAACTTTAATAAAACCAACAAAGGATTAGCCTTCCCATCCATAAAAAAATATTATGTTGCGGCTATGCTTATGCATTTGAAGACATGGTTTAATCCAGATAGAGCAACTGAATTAGAACAGTATAATGTTTCAACAAAGTTAAAAAATACTTTATGGTTCTGTAATAAATTTGACAGAAATATATTAAGAATGAACCCATGTACCAAAACCCAGTTTAACAACTGGTTGAAACTTAAAAGAGTATTAAGTCCAGGTTTAACTCCATTAACAGCTATTACGTATAATGACGAGATGATAGATGAAACGCAATTAGGCAATCTATCTTTATGGTACAATCATGGGCTAATAGAAATAACCACACTTATAGATAAGGGAGCATTTAAATCATATGAACAAATACGGAACGAAATGCAATACTCCCAACCTTTATTTTTTCAGTATCTACAGCTTAGAAGTATAGTTTTAAGGGAAATCCGGACCTCCTCGGGAAAAAAACACCTTTGAAAATTTGATGATACACAATCAGGAAAACCTATTAAGTAAGCTTTATAAAGTTCTATTAGATTTAGATCTTACAATTATTAATTATCAGAAAAGCTGGGAAAGAGAACTAACTTGTCTGATTCCAGTAGGTACCTGGACTTGGATCTGGAATACTATATCACAGCAGACTATTAGCACAAACCTGAAATAATTTTTTTTCAAATGTATATTCCGCTGGTATTTAACGCCTCTTTGGCTTAGCCACATTTATCATAAGGGTGATAACAGGTGCTGGAGATGTAAAATGCCTAACACAGATATGGCCCATGTTTTTTGGTTTTGCCCAATCATTACGGACTATTGATGAAACTGAGATTATATCAGGATATAGACTACCTTTGGATCCAGTAATTATTCTTTTTGGTTATGTCAAGGAAGTTGTTCTATCTGATGACACAGAGATGATAGTGCATTTATTAACAGCCACCAGAATGCTGATATCGGCAAACTGGAAAAAACCGAAAGCCCCTACAGTTGATGACTGGATTATTAAAGTATGGGAAATAATACATATGGTTAAGTTAACTAATATAGTAAGGGTTAGAGAGGGAAGACAGCAAAATAATAGATTTATAGAAAAGTGGTAATTATTTGCAATGTATTGGTGTAATAAGAATCAAGAGAACGTACAGCCTTTTGTGTTATTGGGAACTTTGTGATATTTGCTGGTTTTGTTGATAAATTTGATTATATTCTATATTGTTAGAACTGATGATGATGATAAACATTCCCTTGGTAACAGATCAAACTCTTCCCCAGTAACATGAGGGCCTAAATTACTATACTCTGCATCCAGAGATCAAGTCTTTAAAACGTGTTGCATCCAACATTAGTCTAATTTAAGTCCCATTCATTTTCATGGATCTCCTCTAAGAACGGTTAATACTGGACAGAACTTTGGGAAGGATTGCTTTCTATTGGCTATCCAAGCCTCAAAATTCGAAGAAGAAAAAAAGAAGAACAAAAAGAAATTAAAAGAATATCCAACTTAGATCTTTGTTATTCTACTCTTAAATATTTAGGAATTTGGCTAACAAAAAACACTGATCAATTAGTTCATAGAAATTATAAGAACTTTTTAATTCTATAAAGAATTACAAGATGGGCTACATTAAATTTATCTCTATTAGGCAAGCTTGCAATAGTAAAAGCTCATATATTACCAAAATTTTTATTTTTGTTTCAAAATATTCCTTTGTATCCAGATGTTAAAAAAATAAAATTTTGGACAAAAGTTTTTGAAGAGGCTTATCATTGGGAGTAATAAAAGCTTAAAAGTCATAAACAGTGTAAAATATAGACCTGCTCCAAAAGGAGGATTGGCAGTACCAAATCTAATAAAATATTGTGAAGCCTTTCAGCTAGCCCAAGTTGTTAAACTCATAAAGTTGAATAACGCCCCCGATTGGACTCAGATAGAAGGATCTGAAAACACTAAGCTTTCTTCACATGGAGCTTTTATCCTGTGAGTGAGATTGCTCCCGCACAGAAGTTTGCGGGCTCTTTACATGATGTCATGTCCCTCCAGGGCATCTCCTGCACTAAATGCCCTTTGGCCCATTTTTAAATAGATCGCAGATAATGAGCTAGCAAAATACCCAGTTGAGTTCTGCTTGAGTTCCCTCTGTGAAAAGAGGAAAAGTGGCAAGAAGAGGAGTGAGATCAATGAAAGATTAAGGGAAGACTCAGATACGGGGAGAAGGAGGGGGGAAGGAGAGGGGGAAAGGAAGCGGGTGAAAAAGGGAGTCATTGTGATCCTGCATTTAAAATGGAAGCAGAAAGCCCTGCTTTAAATGCAGGATTTTAGGTTGGTGTACAGATGCCCTAAAGAATAGTGTTGCTGCCAAAATTAGATTACCCTGAATTCTGGTGGCAGATTTGATGTTCTGCCTAGAAGGAACCCCAGCAAAACAGTTTCAAGACTTACCAGAACATCCTGAAGCTGCACTAGCCCAAGAGGAAAATGTGACATGATGAGATTATTAATGATATATTTAAATTGATTATTTTCATGGAATCATAGAATAGTAGGGTTGGAAGGGGCCTACAAGGCCATCGAGTCCAACCCCCTGCTCAATGCAGGAATCCAAGTCAGAGCATCCCTGACAGATGGCTGTCCAGCCTCGTCTTAAAGGCCTCCAGTGTGGGAGAGCCCACCACCTCCGTAGGTAATTGGTTCCATTGTCGTATTGCTCTAACAGTCAGGATGTTTTTCCTGATGTTCAGCCGGAATCTGGCTTCCTGTAACTTGAGCCCATTATTCCGTGTCCTGCACTTTTTGCAGCCACATCACATTGTTGACTCATCTTCAGCCTGTGCATTTGGTTTCTTTTTCCTAGGTGCAGAACTTGGCATTTCTCCCTATTAAATGTCATTCTGTTTTCTGCCCAGCGCTCCAGTCTATCAAGATCACTTTGAATTTTGTTTCTGTCTTCCAAAGTATTAGCTATCCCGCCCCATTTTGTGTCATCTGCACATGACCCTCCCCCCCCCACACTCCACATTTTAGTGATGATCTTACAGGTCATGTGACTCAATTTACCTTTTATGTGCTACAGGTTGCTGACTGCTGTGAATTCAAAAGTAGTTGGCTCTGCCTTTGATGACCCGCCCTCTGCCCCACCAGCCCCAGTGGGCATCAGCTGCTACTGTATAGAGGCAAGAATATTCCTGATGCGCAATGAATAGAAAGTGAGGAATTAATTAACAGATATGATTTGAGAACAGATATACATAATGAAGCTGGAAGGAGTTGGGCAGAGTAGGAAAAGAAAATGAGAAACAAAATTGCAGGCTGGGAGCAAAGTGACAGGCAGAGCAAGCACACGTTAACAGGAGGATATCTAGACTTCTGTTGAACACATTCAAGGTTTGAAAAACCAAGTGATTGTATTATGTCTGAGAGAGAGAGAGTGAGAGAGAGAGATGCAAAGGATAAATTAAGAGCAAATTAACTAAAAAGTGGTAAGGGGGCATTCACTTATTACATACACAGGTACTTACATCTTCCAAGTCTTCTTCTGGCGTAGCTGGAGTCCTGTCTATTTTATCTATGTTATAAGAAGTTACAGATGATATTTCTGAATCAATTGATTCTTCATCAAATCCAAAAAATGTCTCCACAACACACCTCTGAAACAAGACCAAGGATCTTTGTTACAGACAGATACCAAATGATTCCCCTTTCCATATGCACCTGGCCACTTTCTCTTAAGCTAAGACATAGGGAAATGGCTCTTTAATATCCCCTCCCCAGTGTAATCAGCAACAAAGGCTCTATCAAAGTTCTCCCCATATGCAACACAGCTGCTCACTCATGTGCACCAGTTAAGATACACACAAATGGGTATGAACCAGCTGAGGTAACACAATAAGAGACCATTGGGAGGAGAAGGGGTTAACCAGCCCTGAGGCTCAGATCAATTGTCAGTGTGTCAGTAGTGGAGTTATTGTTGCTAGCCATTCAGTCTTTGCTTCAAAATACATCCACTGTTAAAAATTAGTTGCCAGTCAAGGCCTTAAGGTCTTTGGATTTCCAAGGTAATCAACATTTAATTGCTTTGTACTGTTTGTTCTTTGGCACCCTGCCCTTCTCAAATACTTTTCCTTCCCTTCCCATTTTTCAACTCTTATAAAAAAAAAACAAAGAATACAAAAAAATCACAACCCCTTTTCTCTTCTGTTAGGTGTTAGCGTTATTTCACTTCCCCTCACCCTAGCTTGTAGGTAGTTTTTTCTTTCTGTAGCTGCTTTTCTTTTGGTCGTGTGTGGGCGCGCGCGCTGTGTAGAGATGGTGCGGGCATCGGATTCCATCCTGGAATCCAGCGGAATCCCCGAGCCCCTGCCTCCACTTGCCCCCTGCCCGCACTCGGTGAGGGGCCCGCACTCACACTGGCGGCCTCATTGAGCTCCGTGGTCACCAGTTTTTGAAAAATAAAGTGGTGATTGCAAAAATGTGTATATTTGCATATGCGCGAAAATGTGCATCATCACTTTTGCTGATTTTCCAAGACACTTTGCCTGTCACTAGGGATGTACGAATTCCCCACTGTCCGTTCCAGTGGGGAATCCACACGGGGGGAGGCAATCTGTTCCTCCCCCCCCGAATCCGTGCGGAGCAGTTCCGCTCTGCGTGGATTCCGTGGAACCAAGGGCCACCCCGTTCCGCCATCCGCATGCCCCGGATTCTGCCGTTTTGTTTCCAGCTCCCCAAACTTATGTAAATAATTCTGTAAGTACCACCAAGAAATCCTTTCTGCGCGCCCGCTGTCAGTCTCCGTAAGCCTCAGGTAACAGGGAAAATGCATATTTATTTTCGTAAAAACGGTAAACCCCTTCGTGGGGATTCCCCACGTAACTTCCGGTCACCTGACCTCACCTCACCTCACCGGAACTGTCCTGACCTCACCGGACCTGTCCTGACCTCACCGGACCTGACCTGACCTCACCTCCACAGACAATAAACAGAAAAGAGGGAGGATTTCTGTTGAGTTCAAGACTCAGCCCCAGTGAAAGAAAGCCTCGGGTCACAAGGAAAATGCCTCATAAAAAGGGTAAAGCCGTTGGCGTTCTTCTTCCTCCATTTCCAATCTACGGATTTCTTTTCGTAATTATTTTCGTAAAATCCGCCATTCAGCAAAAAAAAAAAAAAAAAGGGTCCGTGTGAGCTCCGGTCTAGGTCTAGGTCGACCGGGCTGCTCTGTTCCGAGGAGGATTCCACAGACCAGATTTGTCAGAATTCGATCCCATTTAAAATTTGTGCGGAATTCTCTGACATCCCTACCTGTCACTTCTTTTCCCTTGGGTACATCAAATGACCATAAGAAGAATATGATCAGGCTAGGCTTTATGCCCTTCCTGGGGAAAAGAGCTGTCAAAATGATCAAGGGACTGGAAGAACTCCTCTATAAAAGGCTTCAGTGTTTGGTCTATTTAATTTAGAAGAAAGGCAAATAAGGGGGAGGTTTATAAAATTATATGAAGTAGAGAAAGTGCAGCAGTGCAATTAATAAATAAGCCCCACTGAGTTCAGTCAGTGTGACTTTTCCAGGTAATGTGCATCGCAATTTGCAGCCAAAGAGGTGTTTCACTTTTCTTTCTTCCCTTAATGAGAGCCTCAGGTTAGTGGCAGATTCAAGACAGACAAAGGGAAAGTACTTTTGCATTTAAAACAAAAACAAAAAAACCACCCTACACCAGAGATTAGGGACAGTGACCTCCAAATTGTCTCCTTAATACACCTTCTGATTAGGTGTATAAATACTTAGGTGATATAGGTGTACCTTAATACGCCTTCTCTAATCCCCTGTGTGGCTGACAGTTTTTGTTTGTTTTTACTTTTGTTTTAGTTTCTGAGAAGAGGAAATTTAATGCATGGCTAGCACAAAAACTACTGGGCCAAACTGTCTGAGGTTTGGCAGGTTCAGTCACCTCCACTGGGGCTGCCAGGTGCCCAAATTTCATGTATTTATCATAAAAACCAAGAAAGTTGTGGTCATTTCTGTTTTCCAATGCAAGTCAATGGGAAAACATAAAACCTGAATAAATTGGATATCCGAATCAAGATTCGGATCCAAATTCAAACCAAACTGGATCAGGTCCGAATTGGTCCAAAGTGAATCAGGGCTGATTCAGAAGATCTGAATAGGCCTCCAAAGTGAATCAGGGGTCCATGCACAGCCCTAGTTATTGTCAAAAGCATACTAAAATTTCACCGTTTTCACCTGACCTTTGAATGCCAGCAGAGAGGGGCCAAGATGAGTCTCCAGGGTAGAGTGTTCCACAGCCTGGGCACCACAGCCAAGAAAGCCCCGTCCTACTTATCTATCTGCCGTTTTGTTGAATAACTGAGCAAGTAGGTAGGATCATATGAGTGTGGCAAACTGCCATCCCCACCTTCTCCTGCTTCACCAGGCAGGGACTCGCCCCCTCTTTTCACCACAGAGGCCATTACAACTAACTACCCTGTGAGCAAGACAGGAAGAACCCAGAGAGGCAAACTGCCATCACCACCTTCTCCATCTCCTGCTGCTTCTCCTCCCCTCACAGAGGCCACTGGAACTGCCCAGTGAGCAGGAGAGGAAGAAGTAGTAAACTGGCACCATCTCCCTCTCTTCAATTAGGCTATTTTGTTTTATTATTTTAATTATATATATCTTCTTCCCTCCTTATCATAGAATCATAGAATCATAGAATAGTAGGGTTGGAAGGGGCCTACAAGGCCATCGAGTCCAACCCCCTGCTCAATGCAGGAATCCAAGTCAGAGCATCCCTGACAAATGGCTGTCCAGCCTCGTCTTGAAGGCCTCCAGCGTGGGAGAGCCCACCACCTCCCCAGGTAATTGGTTCCATTGTTGTATTGCTCTAACAGTCGGGACGTTTTTCCTGATGTTCAGCCGGAATCTGGCTTCCTGTAACTTGAGCCCATTATTCCGTGTCCTGCACTCTGGGATGATCAAGAAGAGATCCTGGCCTTCCCCTCTGTGACAACCTTTCAAGTACTTGAAGAGTGCTATCATATCTCCCCTCAGTCTTC
Source organism: Heloderma suspectum (assembly GCF_057233095.1). Lineage (NCBI taxonomy): Eukaryota > Metazoa > Chordata > Lepidosauria > Squamata > Helodermatidae > Heloderma > Heloderma suspectum. The sequence continues at coordinate 123,448,063 of NC_139462.1, read as the reverse complement.
TCTTCTCAAGGCTAAACATGCCCAGTTCTTTCAGTCTCTCTTCATAGGGCTTTGTTTCCAGTCCCCTGATCATCTTTGTTGCCCTCCTCTGAACCCTCTCCAGTTAGTTTAAGACAAAGTTTGTCTTAAAGTGTGGTGCCCAGAACTGGACACAGTACTCCAGATGAGGCCTAACCAGTGCTGAGTAGAGGGGAACGTGTACTTCCCAGGATTTGGAAGCGATGCTTCTATTAATGCAGCCCAAAAGAGCATTTGCCTTTTTTGCAGCCACATCACATTGTTGTCTCATCTTCAGCTTGTGATCGACAACAATTCCAAGGTCCTTCTCGCTTGTAGTGTTGTTGAGCCACGTATCCCCCATCTTGTAACTCTGCATTTGGTTTCTTTTTCCTAGGCGCAGAACTTGGCATTTCTCCCTATTAAATTTCATTCTGTTGTTTTCTGCCCAGCACTCCAGTCTATCCAGATCACTTTGAACTTTGTTTCTGTCTTCCAAAGTATTAGCTATCCCCCCCTTTTTGTGTTATCTGCAAATCTGATCAGCATTCCCTGCACCTTCTCCTCCAAGTCATTCATACAAATGTTGAAGAGCACTGGGCCCAGGACTGAGCCCTGCAGCACCCCACTCGTTACCTCTCCCCAGTTTGAGAAGGTCCCATTGAGAAGCACTCTTTGAGTCCAATTCTGTAGGCAACTGTGGATCCACCGGATCGTTGTTTCATCTAGCCCACTTTGAGCTAGTTTGCTTATCAGGATATCATGGGGCACTTTGTCGAAAGCTTTGCTGAAGTCGAGGTATATGATGTCTACAGCATTCCCACGGTCCACAAGGGAGGTGACTTGATCAAAAAATGAGATCAGATTTGTCTGGCAGGACTTGTTTTTGACAAATCCATGTTGGCTTCCAGTAATCACTTGCATTGTTTTCAAGGTGCTTCCAGATGCTTTATCATCTGCTCCAGAATGTTCCCAGGGATTGATGTCAGACTGACTGGTCTGTAGTTCCCAGATTCCTCCTTTTTACCCTTTTTGAAGATAGGGACAACATTAGCCCTCCTCCAGTCATCTGGCACTTCCCCCGTCCTCCATGATTTCTCAAAGAGAATAGACAGCGGTTCTGAGAGTTCTTCTGCCAGTTCCTTTATGACTCTAGGATGCAATTCATCTGGCCCTGGAGATTTGAACTCATTCAAAGTCATTAGGTGTTCCTTGACCATATGCCTATCAATCTCAAGCTGCAATCCTGCCCCTTCAGCCTGTACTTCGCCTTTGTCAGGGGGGTCATAGACCCTCTTTTGAGAGAAGACTGAGCCAAAGTAGGAATTGAGCACCTCTGCCTTTTCTTTGTCATCTGTTATCGTTTTGCCATCCTTATTGAATAGCTGAACAACCATTTATTTCCTCTGCCTTTTACTATGCACATAGCTGAAGAAAGCCTTTTTGTTGTTTCTAGCATCCCTCGCTAACCTCAGCTCGTTCTCAGCTTTAGCCTTCCTGACACCATCCCTGCAATTCTGTGCTACCTGCCTGTACTCTTCCTTTGTTGCTTGGCCTTCTTTCCACTTCCTATAAGTGTCCTTTTTTGTTTTCAGGTCATCCCTATGATTTTTGTGAAGCCACACTGGCTTCTTCTGTTGTCTTCCACCTTTTGGAATGGTTTGTAATTGTGCCTTGAGAATTTCCTTTTTTAAAAGCTCCCACCCATCTTGGGCTCCGTTTCTCGTTAGCGTCGCTTGCCATGGGACCTTACTGATCATTGTTCTGAGTTTATTAAAATCAGCTTTCCTAAAATCCAGGGTACGCGTTTGACTACACTTGGCTTTTGCTTCCCTTAGAACCAAGAACTCAAGTGCAACATGGTCACTTTCCCCCAGAGTTCCTGTAACTGCTACTTTATCCACTAAGTCATCTCTGTTGGTTAGGATCAAGTCAAGGATAGCCGATCCTCTAGTTCCTTCCTCTACTTTCTTTAGGAGGAAGTTATCCGCCACACAAGTCAGGAATTTCCTGGAGGGGCCATGTTTTGCAGAATTTGTCACCCAACAAATATCAGGGAAATTGAAGTCCCCCATTACTACTACATCATGCTTCCTTAAAACATTGGCTATTTGCTTTTCAAAAGTTTCATCCTCGTCTTCTCCTTGGTTGGGTTGCCGGTAGTAGACTCCGACCACCAGGTTCCTTTTATTCTTTGCTCCATTTATTTTGATCCAGATGCTCTCGATGGGGCTACCAAGCTCATCCTCCTGTATTTCTGTGCATAGATATGTATTTTTAACATACAGTGCAACCCCACCTCCCTTTCTGTTCCTCCTGTTCTTTTTGAACAAGTTATATCCTTCAATGGCTGTATTCCACTCATGACAGTCATCCCACCAAGTCTCAGTTATACCTATCAAGTCATAATTTCCCTCCTGTATTAAGAGTTCAAGTTCGTTCTGTTTGTTTCCCATACTCTGGGCATTAGTATATAGACATCGAAGACCATGTGCTCCATAGTCTGGCTTTCTTCCTACATGCGAAGACTATTATTGAGCACTATCAGAGCTGTTCTCTCCGTTGCAGTGCATGCGCCTACGTCCACTGTTACCCCCAACATTACATCTCCCTTCCCCGTAGGATTCATTTTAAAGCCCTCCTGATGAAGTTCTTCATGCTGTGGCCAAACACATCTTCCCATCCTTTGTGAGGTGCAACCCGTCCCTTGCCAACAGCCCATCTTCCAGGAAGTATAGCCCGTGGTCCCAGAATCCAAATCTCTCTTGTCGGCACCACCTTCCTAGCCAGTCATTCACCCGGAGTATTTTTCATTCCCTCTTCTAACTACTGGAAGGATGGATGAGAAAAGTATCTGGGCCCCAAAGTTCTTGAGTTTCCTTCCCAAAGCTTCAAAGTCTGACGTGATTTCTTCATAGCTCCGCTTGGTGGTATCATTTGTTCCCACATGGATGAGAAGAAAGGGATACCTGCCAGTGGGCTTTATGAGTGCAGGCAACCTTTCAGTCACGTCTCTAATTCATCCTCCCGGGAGACAACATACCTGGCGAGTCCACGGGTCTTCGCGACATACTTGGGTCTCAATCCCACGCAGCAAGGAGTCTCCCACTACTACCACTCTTCTCTTCTTCTTGTTGTAGGCCTGGGTTTCATCGCCTCTGTTTGACTGACCTTCAGCCTCTTGCTCACTCTCATGTAGGTTCCCCTGTGATTCTTCCTCTGCAGGCTGTCCTCCAGTCTCATCCGCAAGTACCTGGAATCGGTTCCACAGCTCCACTGCTTCCACTGGTGCAGAGTGGCGTCTAGTTCTTTTTCTCCTAATTGTCACCCTTTTCCAAGGAGTATCCTCTACTCCATTTTTCTTCACCTCAGCATTTCCCACTGCCTCATCTTGCTGTTGCTCTTCAAGCTTCTGGTCTTCCCTTTGCTGCTGTAGTTCCCCCATTCTGTCCAAGAACTCTTCGTGTTCTCTTATTCCCTGGAGGGTCGACAGTCGCCGCTCCAGTCCACTTACTTTTTCTTCCAGCAGTGTGATCAACTTGCACTTGTTGCACAGGTAGGCCATGTTGTTCTCAGGCAAGAAAACAAACCTTGCACACACCTTGCAGGTCACCACCACTGGAGAGTCTTGTCCTTCCATAGCCTCTTTTCCCTTTTTGTGTCTAGCTTTGTGATTGTTCTAGACTAGCCTGTGCCTGTGCCTGTTCCTCTACTCAGCAGAGGTTAAAAGCAGAGTCCCACTTGTGTGAAAGTGTGTGTTACAAGACAAATAAATGGGGAAAAGTTAGTTAAAAAAATAAAATGAAATGAAAAATGAAAAAAAAAGTAAGTTATTTTCGTACCTGAGGCAGAAGCCCCACAAGTGACTCAGGTACTAAATCCCAGCAATACAATAATAATAAATTAAATAACTAACAATTTGCTGCTATTTCATGACACCCTGACTCCACTGCCTAATGACAGGGGCAGCCCCCCTTTTTGCTGTTGAGGGCTTTAGCAAAGTCTCAACTGTTTTCTCTTCTAAGCATTCCTATGCGACATTTTAAAAACAGATACTGTGTCACGGAGAGTCTCTTTTCTAACAATACTGTCACCATATGCATCATAATTATCCCATTACTAATTGTGGTGATATTTTCATTACTTCTGGGCTTCCTGCTCGTCAAGTGATGCATATGTTAATATGTTAAATATTTGAACCAGTAGTAACATTTAACAACTCTTCTATAATGCCTAAAGTTGTGAAATCAAAATAAAATTTGACCAAATTTAGTTTTTAGGAAGGGATGACATGGTTTATTTTAGTGAATTGTCTTGTCCTTGATTGATTGATTTAAAAACACTTTTATACCATCCTTCATTTTAAAAAATCCATTAACAATTACTGGTCAAAAGCTGCAAAATTTCTGGATTAACTGAATTCAGAAGTGGTTCATCCTCAGGTCAACTTATATATCTGATGTAAGCATAGGACTGAGTTTGGTAGGTCAACACACAGATAAATAATCGAGTTTCAATACAGTTATTGAAGCATTGTCTTCTCAGCTTTAATAAGAAGAATCTTGTGGCACCTTAAAGATCAACACGTTTACTGTGATTCATGAAAGCTAATGCCATGAGAAATCTGTTAGTTTTTAAAGGGCCACAACAGCCTGCTGTTTGTTCTTCAACAGATTCACATAACTACCTCTCTTGACTTTCCGGCTAACAAGTGACAAATAAAACAACTGGCAGAGAACGTATCTCAATCTCATTAAAATTCAAAGATTCATCCTACTGGGATTACACCTCATCCACAAAGATGAGAGACACTCACATAATACTTGACTACACTCCCTTCCACTATTTTTCATTTGTTTTTAAATCTATTCTGTCAGCTGTGGTATTTTTGTGTCATCATTTGTTATCTTTATATTTCGTGAATAGTAAATGTTAACAATGATTAATATGCCCTAATCTATTTTCCCTGTCCAAACAACAGCAGACCTTTTATAAGCATCTCCAAATTATGATTAATATATTCCAGCAGAAGGTTCACAGTTAATTTCTGAGAGCCACTAAAGAAGTTTAGAATGTGTTATCAGTTACACCACAGCTTTACAACTTTATTGTAAATAAAGTTTACAATATTATTATTGTATTATTATTGTATTATTATTATTGTACTATTATTATATTATAGTTTATTAGGAGTTAGGAGCTAACTGTGTAGAAAATATCTCTTCTTTTCACTTCATTAACCAAACTGACCCTACGGGGGGAAAACACAAAGCAAACTCAGTATCACAAGAATATGAACAAATAACTTAAGAGCTGCTTACCTTCATGCTTATAAGTCATTTCTTGGCAGCCAGAAAAATATAGGCACACCAGAGCACACAGGCAGATGAAAAAAGAGAAATACAAGGCAAGAAATATATATTCCATCTTAAAGATGCAGCACTGAACACTTTCTGTTTATAGTCAGTAATGTGCCACAGTAAAGTTTGCCAAGCAGCAAATAGTTCCACAAGGTCTCCAGTTAATTCCATTACTCCATGGTAAAGCCAGAAATAGTTCATACACTTTAAATACCTGCTAAGTATTATTCTTAAATAAAATCATGTAAAGTTGTATAAAGCTTATGACTGTCAGAGGAGAAACATGATGCTTAACTGTACAGCTGCATTTCTTTGAATGTACCAAGCTCTGTACACAATGCTGTGTACACAAAGAGCCTCACCCTCTGTGGTGCACCTAGAGATCTGCGCTAACTGGAAGCACCATGCAACTCTCAAACATCCCATGACAATTAACAGAATGCCCAATGAAAGCCAGCATAGCAACAGTTACCTGGTACTCTTATACACCAGCAAGGGAATGATTTCATAGCACTATTGAAGGCCATCTAATCTCTCCACTGACAAGGCCCCATGGCTTAATCTACGCCAGGGGTCAGCAGCACAGCACCCACAGGCACACTGGTGCCTGCCAAGACCCTTGACAGTGCCCACCAAATCCCTTTGCACTCCCTCCATGCAGCTACCTCACTCCCCCCCCCCCGACACCTTCCCCAGCCATTGCCTGGGATCCCCCCCTTTCTGCTGCCTACCTCTGCCATCATCTCAGAAGCAATGAAGCCATAATCAGGAAGCAGGAAGTGGCAGACTGGGAGACAAAGTCTTCCAGTCTGTTGACTTCCTACTTCCTTGTTAGGGTTTTTTGTCATCTCTGAGGTGATCACAGAGGTAAGCAACAGAAGGGGGGAATCCCAGCAAGGGCTAGGGAAGGTGTATGGGGAGCGGGGGGGTCAGGAAGGTGTGTGGGAGAGAACTGAGAGAAGTCACTGAAGGGGGTGGGCAAAAAAAGTGAAAACCCAGAGAAGGGAGCAAGAACCGAAAAAATTGTCAAATGTGCCTGTAACCTGGAAAAAAAATCACATGTGCCCATAGGCCCAAAAAGTTTGTCTCCTGCTGATCTACACAATCCATACCATAGCATGCCACAAGAAGAAAACAGCATCACTGCAAAAGCTACTTGTGAACAAATGCTTATGATGACTCAACTGAGAAAGCCAAGTTGCACATTGCAAAGGAAGGATTTTTTTTTAAAGGCCAGCATGTAGCCATATTACTAGCCCATGTGACCTCAGGCAAAAAAATCCTTTCCAGACACAAATATGGCAGTCATGCATCAAAGGGGCCCAGTCGCTTGCTCTCTCCTGCTAGATCACCCAAAATGTAACTTCATTGGTCACAACCCCTTGCCATGAAACATCTTGATTCTAGCTTTAACAGTCCCCAAAGCACCAAAGGATCCCATGTGTTAATGTGCTCAAAAAGCAGCATCGCTGCTGAAATAAAACATTTGGTCGAGGAAATGCACTGTACTCTAATCTTGGCAGCAAGCATGGTCATCCACAGGAAGGGCCAAGGGGGTGCAGTTGCCACCCTGGATGAACCATAATCTCCATAATCTCAGCTTTCATTTAAACAAAAAAGCAAGTCACTGGCCCTTGTAGAACCCAAGGGATGACGCAATATCTGCAGCCACTATTCTGCTCATTCATTTTACGAGAAACTAGCCTTCTCCCATCTTCCAGGGTTTTAGCCCATGAACAAAGTCAAACAATAGTTAGCACACCCACTGTCTGGGTGTGTTAACTCTTCCAGATGTGTTAAGCCTTTGGGGGTGCCTTTTCTCTTAAGAACTAATTGCCACCTCAAAAAAAAAAAAAAAAAAAAACCAGGGAGGGAGAGAGAGAGATCCGGTAGTTTAGTGTAGTTGAGTTTGGACAGTAGTGTACCAAGCAAAAAGAAAAGGTAGCAGCAAAGACAGGACTTAATTATCTTTCTAATTCAGGTCTTCTTAATATTTTTTTCCTGAGTTTATAAACATTTAAAAATTACCCTGACAATGTCTGCAAGTAAAGTTCATAATTATTATAATTATTATTACACCAGTCCTGGTGTAGCCTGGTGTTCCCATTTGCGGTAGAGTAGCATAAGACACCCCTTCATGGATCACTGCCTTGTTATGGTGAAGGGGCTTGCGTAACTCAGTGAAGCCATAAGCTATGCCATGCAAGGCCACCAAGGCCATGACGGACAGGTCATGGTGGAGAGGTCTCACAAAATGTGGTCTACTGGAGAAGGAAATGGCAACCCACTCCAGTATTCTTGCCCAGAAAACCCCATGGAACGTATCACAAGGCTAAAAGATATGATGCCGGAAGATGAGCCCCTCAGGTCGGAAGGTTCCAATACACTACTGGGGAAGAGCAGATGGAATTCCCAAGTAGCGCCAGAAAGAGTGAAGCGGCTGGGCCAAAGCCGAAAGGACACTCAGCTGTGGATGTGTCTGGTGGTGAAAAGAAAGTCCGATGCTGTAAAGAACGATATCGTTTAGGAACCTGGAATGTAAGATCAATGACTCAAGGAAAGCTGGAGGTGGTCAAACATGAGATGGCAAGATTGAACATGGACATCTTGGGAATCAGCAAACTAAAATGGACAAGCATGGGCGAATTTAATTCAGGTGACCATTATATCTACTACTGTGGGCAAGAATCCCTTAGAAGAAATGGAGTAGCACTCATAGTCAACAAAAGGGTGGGAAAAGCAGTACTGGGGTACAATCTCAAAAATGATAGAATGATCTCAGTACGAATCCAAGGCAAACCATTCAGCATCACAGTAATTCAAGTCTGAGCCCCAACCACTGAAGCCGAAGAAGCTGAGGTTGATCGGTTCTATGAAGACCTACAACACCTTCTAGAACTAATACCAAAAAAAGATGTCCTCTTCATCATAGGGGATTGGAATGCTAAAGTAGGAAGTCAAGAAATCACCGGGATAACAGGCAAGCATGGCCTTGGTGTACAAAATGAAGCAGGACAAAGGCTAACAGAGTTTTGCCAAGAGAACACGCTGATCATAGCAAACACTCTTTTCCAACAGCATAAGAGGCGACTCTACACATGGACATCACCAGATGGTCAATATCGAAAGCAGATTGATTATGCCCTTTGCAGCCAAAGATGGAGAAGCTCTATACAGTCAGTAAAAACAAGACCTGGAGCTGACTGTGGCTCAGATCATGAGCTTCTTAACATAGGGAAAACCACTAAACCATTCAGGTATGACCTAAATCATATCCCTTATGAATATACAGTGGAGGTGACAAATAGATTTAAGGGATTAGACCTGATAGACAGAGTGCCTGAGGAACTATGGACAGAGGTCCGTAACATTGTTCAGAAGGCAGCAACTCAATCCATCCCAAAGAAAGAGAAATGCAAGAAAGCAAAGTGGCTGTCTGATGAGGCTTTACAAGTAGCTGAGGAAAGAGGGGAAGCAAAAAGTAAGGGAGAAAGGGGAAGATATATCCAACTGAATGCAGAGTTCCAGAGAATAGCAAGGAGAGACAAGAAGGCCTTCTTAAATGAACAATGCAAAGAAATCGAGGAAAACAACAGAATGGGAAAGACTAGAGATTTTTTCAAGAAAATTGGAGATCTCAAGAGAACGTTTTGTGCAAAGATGGGCATGATAAAGGACAAAGAAGGCAGAGACCTAACAGAAGAAAATGAGGTTAAGAAGAGGTGGAAAGAATACACAGAAGAACTATACAGGAAAGATCTGAATGTCCCTGATAGCCATGATAGTGCGGTCACTGAACTTGAGCCGGACATCCTAGAGAGTGAAGTCAAGTGGGGCTTAGGAAGCATTACTAACAACAAAGCTAGCGGAGATGACAGTCTTCCAGCTGAGCTATTTAAGATCCTAAAAGATGATGCTGTTAAAGTGCTGCACACAATATGCCGACAAATTTGGAACAACAGTGGCCACAAGACTGGAAAAGGTCAGTTTACATTCCAATTCCAAAGAAGGGCAATGCCAAAGAGTGTTCAAACTACCGTACAATTGCACTAATTTCACATGCCAGCAAGGTGATGCTCAAAATCCTATCAGCAGTATGTGAACCGAGAACTACTGGAAGTACAAGCTGGGTTTCAAAGAGGCAGAGGAACTAGAGATCAAATCGCCAACATTCGCTGGATCATGGAGAAAGCAAGAGAATTCCAGAAAAACATCTATTTCTGCTTCATTGACTACGCTAAAGCCTTTGATTGTGTGGATCACAACAAACTCTGGCAAATTCTGAAAGAGATGGGAGTACCAGAACACCTTACCTGTCTCCTGAGAAACCTGTATGAGGGTCAAGAAGCAACAGTAAGAACCGGACATGGAACAACCAATTGGTTCAAAATTGGGAAAGGAGTACGACAAGGCTGTATATTGCCGCCCTGCTTATTTAATTTATATGCAGAGTACATCATGAGAAACATCGGGTTGGATGAATCACAGGTCGGAATTAAGATTGCCGGGAGAATTATCAACAACCTCAGATACGCAGACGATACCACCCTAATGGCAGAAAGCGAAGAGGATCTAAAGAGCCTCCTATCGAGGGTGAAAGTGGAGAGTGCAAAAGCTGGTTTGAAACTCAACATTAAAAAAATGAAGATCATGGCATCTGGCCCTATCACTTCCTGGCATATAGAAGGGGAAGAAATGGAAGCAGTGACAGATTTTATTTTCTTGGGCTGCAAGATCACCGCAGACGGTGACTGTAGCCATGAAATTAAAAGACGCTTGCTCCTTGGGAGGAGAGCTATTGCAAACCTAGACAGCATAGTCAGAAGCAGAGACATCACCTTGCCGACAAATGTTCGTATAATCAAAGCTATGATTTTCCCAGTAGCAACGTATGGCTGTGAGAGCTGGACTGTAAGGAAGGCTGAGCGCTGAAGAATTGATGCTTTCGAACTGTGGTGCTGGAGAAGACTCTTACGAGTCCCCTGGACTGCAAGGAGGTCAAATCAGTCAATCCTAAAGGAAATCAACCCTGAGTGCTCACTGGAAGGACAGATACTGAAGCTGAAGCTCAAATATTTTGGCCACCTAATGCGAAGAGAAAACTCTCTGGAAAAGACCCTGATGCTGGGAAAGACTGAAGGCAAAAGGAGAAGGGGACGGCAGAGGATGAGATGGCTAGATAGCATCACCGATGCAATGAATATGAACTTGAGCACGTTCTGGGAGACAGCGCAGGACAGGAAGGTCTGGCGTGCTATGGTCCATGGGGTCACGAAGAGTCGGACACGACTTAAGACTGAACAACAACAACAAGCATAAGACAACTCTGCTCTGTAGTCCAGTGTTGTTATCCAGTCTCCTGGATATGGAGAGAGAGGAGAGTGGAATGAAAATTTGAAGTGACTGGTTACTGCTGAGGAGGGGAGAAAACAACTGGAGATGAAGAAGGCAGCTGAGAAGGAAGTTCAGGAAAAGCATTACTGTGGTGAAGAGAAAAGGTAGACAGAGAAGTCCTGAGCCCGAGAGGAAAAGTGAACCTCCAACACAGAAGCTGGCGACAACAGACTGAAGGTACTGAGAAAGTAGCTGATTCTAGTCAAACAACAGTAACATTGAGTTTTGTAGTGAACTGTGGTTCAAAATTAGAGTTCTGCACATTTGGTTTATATTATACTATAAGTTCTTTGTTTGATTAATATTGTTATTTAACTAAAATACTAGTTAAGTCAATACTGTTACATAATTAGTGGTTTGTCTCTGGAATGATTGCAAATCTGCCCTTCCTCATCCTAATTATAGAAGAAACCTGAGGCACTGCAAGTAGGTTTAGCCACAAGAGGCCAGGACAACTGAATCCTCTCCCTTTCTGATAGTAAATAACTTAGCTTTCCAGGTACGCAAGTGCAATAAACAGCTATGAAAGTGGAAAGCCAGCAAGGTTGTACTGAAAGCTCCCCAGCTCTTGCTGGCTTTCCCCCAGGGGTCAGTTTTAAAACTGTTCTACTGCCTTTTTGGTGTTTTGCTAGTAAGTTCCAGCAATCTGATTCCACCCTGATTCAAGTGGACCCAGTTCCTCAGTATCTAACAGATCCCTACACCACAGTCTCTTCCACACAATGAGACCCCTCAGCTTCGCCTGTCTAGTTGGCCTTGCATGTGAAACAAGTAGCGTTTCAGATAAAGCTATCTTGGAGGTCCTGGATTTCAACCTCCTACCTAGCAACCTAAATTTAGCTTCCAAGACCTCACGACTACACTTTCCTCCATCATTGATGCCAATGTGCCCCACAACTGCTGACTCCACGTAGCACATTCTTCCAGGCTCTTCTATGGCAGCGTTGGCACCCTGGAGGAGGTTAGATTACAATACCTCCAGCCAGGAGCAGATGTTCCTGCTGCTGCTCTTGCCACTGTTTATACATGATTCACGTTGGATCTTCCCGGGAATCTTTCATGCTCGATTTTGCTCAGGTTCTCATTTTTCCACTACTATGTTTGTTCCATCCCATTTCTGCATCGTATGTATTTTTGTGCATATTTTTCAAAATACTCACATTTGTACAGGGTTGTTGTTTTTTTCCCAAATGTACACATTTTGTGTGCATACTTTTTCAAATGTGTGCACTTGTTTGCATTGTGTTTTGTGAAGTTCATTGTAAACTTATGAACAATATGAATTTCAATGTCTACCTGCATTCCAATTCTTGTTTAGGTTTGGGAAGTGCAGATTTGATATGTTTGCACTAAAATGTGAAACAGACAAATTCCTCACCTATCCTTACCTGTTATGAGTCCCCTGCCCTCCAGAGACATATTTTTGGTGTGAGAGGATATATTTTCATCCCACAAAAAATGTGTCCCTTCTAATGTTTCCCTCTTGCTTAGAGTTTCCCTCTTGCTCTCCTACTTCAGCACCCTCACTCTCCATGACAACACAAAGAGCCCAAAGAACATAGAGTAGGGGAGGGGGAAAGGCCTGTAGGCCTAATCTGTCCTACAGACCCCTTCTGAATTACTCTAGAGGCTGGAGGTTGGCCTTTGAGCCCCGTGTGCTGGAGGAATCCCTGCTTTGATCTCCACTCACAGATCAGAAATAAGAGCAGGGGAGGTGGCTGGGGAATCCCCCATAGGGATGGGTGAACGAGTGATGTTCAAGCTCGCCAAGATTCTCTGAACATCAGCTCGCTCCTTGTCTCTCCTCAATTGGTACTGTTTGCAATTGCTGTCCATTTTGTGTGAACAGGAAAATAGTGGAAAACAAGAAGCTATTGAATGTGAAAGTCGCACAAAAAAATCCCCAAATTTGTGCACATTTCCACCATAGACTAAAGCGTGGGTGATTTAAATGTTGTGAATTTTCCAAAACTTGTGTGCATTTTTCAAGATGTGTGCATCTTGATAATGTTGTGCATTTTTTGCTACATTAGCAGCTGCATGAGTGAAGCTGCCTGACTGAACTGGGGGTTAGAAAAGCGCTCCTCCAGCCACCAGCTCAGTCCCTGGATGCTTCATGCTTCCCCCATGTGCAGCTACTTCCCCAAGCTGCTGCATGGGCAGAGCATTCAGGACAGCCAGCAGCTGAATGAGTGCCCCTCCAGCCCCTAGCACAGTCCCAGCCACTTCTCCTGTCCAGCATCCTTTCCCCAATGGGAGAAGGCACAAAGCGGATGAAGCGGTAGATGGAGACAGCCCCGCAAGTGGCTGCTGAGTTCCTTTGCTTTGCGTGCCACTCATGCCCCTATTGGAATGTGAGCAGCACGCAAAGCAGGTGAGGGACTGGGCAGCTCCCTGCAGGACCAGCTCTTGTAAGCCACACAGCTGTGGCGAAGTCCCTTTTTCTGTGCAGGGAGAGGCACAGAGAAAGCAATAGTGGGCAGGTCCAGACAATGTCATGGGAGGGGGAGAGGCCCTGGCTGCTTCTTTATATTCACAATTTTTATTTAACCTTTACATTTTCAAATATAACTAAATTCACACACATGTAGAATAAAAACATAAATGACATAAACATGATTTTTAAAAAATGTTGGTGAGCATAGCATGTGATTCCAGATGTATGTCATCCAGTAAGGAGCTGGCTAGCAGAGCTGCTGAAAGGGCTACATTTTGGAGCTCATCCTTTGTGGCCTTCGAGGTCCCATCTAGATCCAACAAGGCCCTGGCAAAGACAGAGTTCATAACGGAGGCTCTGAAGGCTGTAGCTGATGCCTCAAACCCCTTGACTATCTTGCTGCAGGGCTCCGTTGGTTCTCCGTCACTTTCTGCGGGGATAACTGCAGAGAAAACCAGCACTGCCGCTGTGGCATCCAGCACTGGTACTTTGAATATCTCCATGACCTCCACTGGCAAGAAATACATCTTGTGAGTAACTTGGAGAGATGCCTTGCCCTTAGCCTGGCTGGTCCTCTATGCCCTCCTCATCTTGTTCATGAAGTCACAATTCATTAAAGGGGAACATGAGGATTTAGGGGGTGGGCTTGTGGGATGACAGCCTTAGTACCCTCAGGTGCAATTTCTGTCAATGGAATAGGGGTGGCACTGCAAACCCCCGGGAGAGGATCATGTTGGTTGTACCCTGCCTATTGTCCAGAGGGAGAGGCTAATGTGTAGATCCAGAAGAAGGCTTCCTTCAGAAAAAGAAATTAATGCCCAAGATGGCATTTTTATGGACCACAGCAACTCTCCCCCATCCCAACATGGGTGGAATACCCAGAGGGGCAGGGGTGGGCCAGAATGATGCCACCCAGTTCACCCACCCACGCAGTCATGTTCAGCTCCCTCATCCATAATCAAATCACCAATAAGTGAGGTTTTATTATGAACCAACCTGTCATTTGGCAAGAACAACCCCAGGCGAGAAGGGCCAGCAGCCATGCCACCAGGTGCCTGCAGGATAAGGGAAGGGTCAACAGAGGAGATGGCATCCATCTACACCTTCTCAACCATCCCTCTTCTCTCTACACCATGCCATCCCCAACCTAGGATCATCCTTATAGGGGCATGCCCATTTTCCTCTCCGCATTCCTCCTGTCCAGACATATCCCAGCCCACTAGGCAATTCACTCATTCTTAATCAAACAATACACAATTTCCTGCCTCCTAGCTGAGCAGAGCAGAGGAAGCTGCTCCACCTAGTCTAGGGGCTATACAAGGAAGCAAGCTTCCAGAGAGCAAGCGACCAGAATGAACAAACAGGGAGAGAAAACAGGTCACGAAGACCCGTGGACTTGCCAGGTATGCCGTCTCCGGGGAGGACGGATTAGAGACGTGACTGAAGGGTTGCCTGCACTCGTAAAGCCCACTGCCAGGTATCCCTTTCTTCTCATCCATGTGGGAATGAATGATACTGCCAAGCGGAGCTATGAAGAAATCACATCACACTTTGAAGCTTTGGGAAGGAAACTCAAGAACTTTGGGGCCCAGATACTTTTCTCATCCATCCTTCCAGTAGTTAGAAGAGGGACAGAAAGGGAAAGAAAAATACTCTGGGTGAATGACTGGCTATGAAGGGGGTGCTGACGAGAGAGATTTGGATTCTGGGACCACGGGCTATACTTTCTGGAAGTTGGACTGTTGACAAGGGACAGGTTGCACCTCACAAAGGCTGGGAAAAATGTGTTTGGCCACAGCATGAAGAACTTAATCAGGAGGGCTTTAAACTGAATCCTATGGGGGAGGGAGACATAAAGTTGGGGGTAACAGTGGACGAAGGCTCATGCACCACAATGGAGAGAACAGCTCTGATAGCACCCAATAATAGTCTTCACAAACATGCAGGAAGAAAGCCAGACTATGAAGCACATGGTCTTGGATGTCTATATACTAATGCCCAGAGTATGGGAAACAAACAGAACGAACTTGAACTCTTAATACAGCAGTGAAATTATGACTTGACAGGTATAACAGACTTGGTAGGAAGGCTCTCATGACTGGAATACAGCAACTGAAGGATATAACTTGTTCAAAAAGAACAGGAGGAACAGAAAGGGAGGTGGGGTTGCGCTATATGTTAAAAATACTTATCTCTGCACAGAAATACAGGAGGATGAGCTTGATAGCCCCATCAAGAGCATCTGGGTTAAAATAAATGCAGCAAAGAATAAAAGGAACATAGTGGTCGGAGTCTACTACTGGCCACCCAATCAAAGAGAAGATGAGGATGATGCGCTATATGTTAAAAATACTTATCTCTGCACAGAAATACAGGAGGATGAGCTTGATAGCCCCATCAAGAGCATCTGGGTTAAAATAAATGCAGCAAAGAATAAAAGGAACATAGTGGTCGGAGTCTACTACTGGCCACCCAATCAAAGAGAAGATGAGGATGAAACTTTTGAAAAGCAAATAGCCAATCTTTCAAGGAAGCATGATGTAGTAGTAATGGGGGACTTCAAATTCCCCGATATTTGTTGGGAGACAAATTCTGCCCCTCCAGGAAATTCCTGACTTGTGTGGCGGATAACTTCCTCCTACAGAAAGTAGAGGTAGGAACGAGAGGACTGGCTAGCCTTGACTTGATCCTAACCAACAGGGATGACTTAGTGGATAAAGTAGCAGTTACAGGAACTCTGAGGGAAAGCGACATGTTATACTTGAGTTCATGGTTCTAAAGGAAGCAAAAGCTGAGTGTAGCCAAACGCGTACCCTGGATTTTAGGAAAGCTGATTTTAATAAACTCAGAACAATTGTAAGTAAGGTCCAATGACAAGCGACTCTAATGAGAAAAGGAGTCCAAGATGGGTGGGAATTTTTTAAAAACGAAATTCTCAAAGCACAATTACAAACAATTCCAACAAGAAAAAAGGGTGGAAGACAACAGAAGAAGCCAATGTGGCTTCACAAAAAGCTAGGAGATGACCTAAAAAAAAAAAAAAAAAAGGACACATCTAGGAAAGAAGGCAAAGGAAGAGTACAGGCAGGAAGCACAGAATTGCAGGGATGGTGTCAGGAAGGCTAAAGCTGAGAATGAGCTGAGGTTAGCGAGGGATGCTAAAAGCAACAAAAAAGCTTTCTTCAGATACGTGCATAGTAAAAGGCAGAGGAAAGAAATGGTGGTTCAGCTATTAAATAAGGATGGCAAAATGATAACAGATGACAAAGAAAAGGCAGAAGTGCTCAACTCCTACTTTGGCTCAGTCTTCTCTCAAAAGAGGGTCTATGACCCCCCTGGCAAAGGCGAAGTACAGGCTGAAGGGGCAGGATTGCAGCTTGAGATCGATAGGCATATGGTCAAGGAACACCTAATTACTTTGAATGAGTTAAAATCTCTAGAGCCAGAGGAACTGCACCCTAGAGTCATAAAGGAAATGGCAGAAGAACTCTCAGAACCACTGTCTATTCTCTTGGAGCAATCATGGAGGACGGGTGAAATGCCAGATGACTGGAGGAGGGCTAATGTTGTTCCTATCTTCAAAAAGGGCAGAAGGGAGGAACCTGGGAACTACAGACCAGTCAGTAGGTCTGTACAATCCCTGGGAACATTCTGGAGCAGATGATAAAGCAATCAGTATGTAAGCACCCTGAAAACAATGCAGTGATTACTCGAAGCCAGCATGGATTTGTCAAGAACAAATCCTGCCAGATGAATCTGATCTCATTTTTGGATCAGGTAACCTCCCTTGTGGACTGTGGGAATGCTGTCGACATAATATACCTCGACTTCAGGAAAGCTTTCGACAAAGTGCCCCATGACTTCCTGATGAGCAAACTAGCTCAAAGTGGGCTAGATGAAACAACGATCCGGTGGATCCACAGTTGGCTACAGAATCGGACTCAAACAGTGCTTCTCAATGGGATCTTCTCACACTGGGGAGAGGTAACAAGCAGGGTACCGCAGGGCTCAGTCCTGAGCCCAGTGCTCTTCAACATTTGTATTAATGACTTGGAGGAGGAGGTGCAGGGAATGCTGATCAAATGTGCAGATGACACAAAATGGGGCAGGATAGCTAATACCGTGGAAGACAGAAACAGAATTCAAAGTGATCTTGATGGGCTGGAGTGCTGGGCAGAAAGCAACAGAATGAAATTTAATAGGGATCAATGCCAAGTTCTGCACCTCGGAAAAAGAAACCAAATGCAGTTACAAGATGGGGGATACTTGGCTCAACAGCACTACAAGCAAGAAGGATCTTGGAAGTGTTGTTGATCACAAGCTGAATATAAGCCAACCATGTGATGTGGCTGCAAAAAAGGCAAATGCTATTTGGGCTGCATTAATAGAAGCATCGCTTCCAAATCCCAGGAAGTACACGTTCCCCTCTACTCAGCACTGGTTAGGCCTCATCTGGAGTACTGTGTCCAGTTCTGGGCACCACACTTGAAGAAGGATGCAGACAACCTGGAGAGGGTTCAGAGGAGGGCAACAAAGATGATCAGGGTCTGGAAACAAAGCCCTAGGAGGAGAGACTGAAAGAACTGGGCTTGTTTAGCCTTGAGAAGAGAAGACTGATATGATAGTGCTCTTCAAGTACTTGAAAGGTTGTCACAGAGAGGAAGGCCAGGATCTCTTCTCGATCATCCCAGAATGCGGGACACGGAAGAATGGGCTCAAGTTACAGGAAGCCAGATTCCGGCTGAACATCAGGAAAAACGTCCTGACTGTTAGAGCAATATGACAATGGAACCACTTTCCTAGGGAGGTAGTGGGCTGTCCCACACTGGAGGCATTCAAGACGAGACTGGACAGCCATCTGTTGGGAATGCTCTGACTTGGATTCCTGGCTTGAGGAGGGGGTTGGACTTGATGGTCTTATGGGGCACTTCCAACCCTACTATTCTATGATTCTATGACAACACAAGTGCCAACGCTGCCCAGGGAATAAAGGAGCACTGGCTCAATCTCATAGTCAAAGCCACAAACCACAAAAAACACACTTCTAAAACCTGTCCACCAAGGCTATAAGGCATGTGTTCATAGATTACTGTCCCCCAAACCTAGTTCTCACCAGAGCTTGGGCTGAAACCAACACCAGCCCACCCTTGCACACTCCTTGGTCTCACTCAGGAGAAACCACACCTAACAGCCCATATAAAACACTTCATTCCCCAGGAGAATGTGCCCTCAGCCTTGGTAATGTTGACACTATGGCAGCTCCATAGAGTCACTGGGAAGATGTACTGAATTCACCTTCCCTTCTCCTGAAGACCCAGCTTTCAGTCTGCTGCTGTGACTCATGTTCCAGCCACGGCTGATCAGAGAGCACTTCACTTTCTCAGCCATGACCTTGGGGTTATGAAAGTGGGGGGCAATTTCTCCACATTGGGGCATGATATGGAAAAATTCTAAAGAAAATGTTTCAGGGGGACACCAGTCAGAGGCTTTCCCGCCTTTTCTTTCTTCTTAACTTTTCTTTCTCTTTCTTTCTTTCTTTCTTTCTTTCTTTCTTGTTCTTGGTGGCCGCCGCCGCCACCACCACCACCACCACCACCACCACCACCACCACCACCACCAGGCCTCCCTGTGGACTCCTGCCTGGCATTATTTTTAAGGGGATTTTTAATTGTTTTTGTTTGTTTGTTTTTTCTGGGGGATTTTGTTGTGTTTTTAGGGGTGGGTAGCCTGCCTGATAGGTGGGAGCAAGGGGGCATGTGTCCACCTGCTGGAGGCAGTGGGGGGAGTGTTGGGGGCCAGAACATACCGAGGCTGGGCGGCAGGCACTGGCGGAGCGCAAGGGGCAGGTCATGCCAGGTAAGGGGAACAAGGGAGAGATGTGTAATATCTGTCCCCTGCTCCGGGCCTGTCCAGTGCCAAAGGATGGTTGGGGGAGGCGTGACCCCATCTTCTGGCCTTCGTTTGCTGCTCTGCAATGCCAGGTCTGTTACCCAGAAAACCTCCCTCATCCATGACATGATCCTGGATGAGGGTGCAGACCTGGCATGTATTACGGAGACCTGGCTGGCTGAGGCCAGTGTTCCAACCCTTGCGGCCATGTGCCCAACCGGGTTTTCGTATGCACAGCAGCCGAGGGCTGGGGATCGGGGAGGGGGAGTGGCTGTTATCTACCGAGAGTCCTTGGTCTTCACCAGACCTCCTCTCCAGGAGACCAAGGTTGCTGAGTGCATGTACTGGAGGTTGGGCCTGAAGGGCAGTCTGGGGATTCTGCTCGTGTACCGTCCACCCCGCTGCACGACTGACTCCCTGGCCGAGGTGCTTGAGGTGGTCTCTGATGTGCGTGTGCAGTCCCCTAACTTATTGGTGTTGGGGGACTTCAACGTACATTTGGAGGCCATCCTCACAGGAGCACCTTGGGACTTCATGGAGACCATGGCCTCCTGGGAGCTGCATCTAACTGGGCCCACCCATGTAGCCGGTCATGCACTAGACCTTGTGTTTGTTTCTGGAGAAGCGGGGAGTGATCTGGGAGTCGGGGGTATATCCACCACCCCCTTGTCATGGTCAGATCACTATCTGGTGACGTTGGACTTCTCGGTTCCACAACCCCTCCGCAGGGGTGGAGGACCCATTAAAATGGTCCGCCCCAGGCGTCTTATGGATCCAAATGGATTCCTGAACACGCTTGGGGATTCTCTAGGGCATGCCAACGGCCACTCGGTCGAGACCCTGGTGGGTGGCTGGAATGCCGCAATCACTGGGCCATTAGATCAGGTGGCTCCAAAACGCCCTCTCCCCCTGAACAGGGCTCGGACTGCACCATGGTTCAATCCGCGGTTACGAGCTCTGAAACAGGAGGTGAGACGGCTAGAGCGCCAGTGGCGGAAGTCTCGCTCCAAAGACGATCAGACACGGGCTAGAGCTGTATCTTCAGCCTATCACGTGGCGGTGAAGGCAGCAAAAAAGGAATATTATGCTGCCCCCATCGCATCTGCAGAGTGCTGTCCCAGGAGGCTGTTCCAAGTGGTCCGGAGCCTGGTCGGTCCTGTAGCTCCGGAACCACTGGAGCATTCTAAGGCCTCCTGTGAGGCCTTGGCAAGGCACTTTGCAGATAAAATTGATCAGATTAGGTGTGTTACTCTGCACGCTGTGGATACAGTTAGTGAGCAAGAGGCGGCCTGTGGCAAACCGGTTTTGTGGGATGGGTTCCAGCTTCTTCCTCCTGATGAAGTGGACAAGGTGCTTTCATCTGTAAGGCCGACCACCTGCTTACTTGATCCTTGCCCATCTTGGCTCATTATGGGCTGCAGAGAGAGACTGGGTGAGGGGATTAGGGCGGTGGTGAACGCCTCCCTTGAGGAGGGAGTGATGCCATCAGCCCTCAAGGAGGCAGTGATAAGACCACTCTTAAAGAAGACCTCCTTGGATCCTCAAGTTCTGAACAACTTTCGCCCAGTCTCAAATCTGCCATTTTTGGGCAAGGTGATTGAGCGGGTGGTGGCGGTGCAGTTGAAGGCACACTTGGAAGAAACTGATTATCTAGACCCATTTCAGTCAGGCTTCAGACTTGGGCATGGGACAGAAACGGCCTTGGTCGCCTTGGTAGATGATATGAGGAGGGCTCTGGATAGGGGTGAATGCTCCTTCCTTGTTCTCCTCAACCTCTCAGCGGCTTTTGATACTGTTGACCATGGTATCCTCCTGGACCGCCTGGAGGAGTTGGGCATTGGAGACACCGTATTGCGGTGGTTCCGGTCCTTCCTCTCCGGCAGATACCAGAGGGTAGCACTGGGAGAGGAGGTTTCGGACCCGTGGCCACTTACTTGTGGGGTGCCACAGGGTTCCATCCTCTCCCCGATGCTATTTAACATCTATGTGAAGCCGCTGGGGGCTATCTTCAGGAGGTTTGGGGTGCAGTGTCATCAATATGCGGATGACACGCAGCTCTACCTCTCATTCAAATTTTCACCAAGGTTGGCCATAGAATCCCTGTCCAAATGTCTGGAGACGGTGAGTGGCTGGATGGGGAGGAATAAGCTGAAGCTGAACCCTGACAAGACCGAGGTACTTTTGGTGGGAGACAAGAGGAGGCTAGGGGATGTTGACCTGGTGTTGAATGGGGTACAGCTACCCTTGAAAGACCAGGTCCGCAGCCTGGGGGTCATTTTGGACTCCCAGCTGTCCATAGAGGCTAAGGTGTCAGCTGTGAGCCGGACAGCGCTGTATCAACTCCATCTGATATGGCGGCTGTGCCCCTTCCTTCCCGAGCATCTGCTCCCATTGGTAGTACATGCTCTGGTCTCCTCTCGTTTAGACTACTGTAATGCGCTCTATGTGGGGTTACCCTTGAAGACGGTTCGGAAGCTGCAGCTGGTACAGAACATGGCGGCTCGCCTGATTAAAGGCAGCTGCCGGCGAGATCACATCACTCCAGTGCTGAAGGAGTTGCACTGGTTACCAGTTGTTTTCCAGGCCAAATTCAAGGTGTTGGTTTTGACCTTTAAAACCCTATATGGTTCCGGGCCAGCCTATCTTAAGGAGCACCTCCAGCAGCACCAGACAGGCCACTTAACAAGATCAGCCTCGGATGGCCTTCTCTCTGTCCCATCAGCCAGGACAGCTAGACTGGTGGGGACGAGGGAGAGGGCCTTTTCTGTGGTGGCCCCCACTCTGTGGAACTCCCTCCCTAAGGAACTCCGTCATGCCCCCTCTTTAATGAGCTTCCGTCGTGCATTAAAAACGTGGTTGTTCAGGCAGGCATTTGGGGTGGGTTAGGGTATTTTAGAAAATGTTTTTATTGTAGAATTTTATTGTTTTAAACTGTTTTATTGTATGTTGTACATTGCCCAGAGTGGCTGGGTGACCAGCCAGATGGGCGATTAATAAATTTAATAATAAATAAGTAATAAACAAACAAAAACAAGCCCAGCTGTTGTAACCTCTCATATAAGAGATGCTCCAGCCCCTTGATCATTTCAGTTGCCCTTTTCTACACTTTTTCCAGCTCTACAATATCTTTTTTTTAGGTGCCGTGACCCAAACTGGACACAGTATTCCAAGCGTGGCCGCACCATAGTTTTGTGTAGGGGCAGTATGATATTGGCAGTTTTATTCTCAGTTCCTTTTCTAATTATGCCTAACATGAAATTTGCCTTTTCTACAGTGGCTATACACTGGGTTGACATCTTCATTGAGCTGTCCACCAGAACCCAGAGATCTCTTTCCTGGTCGGTTGCTGCGAGTTCAGATCCCATCATAGAATCATAGAATCATAGAATAGTAGGGTTGGAAGGGGCCTACAAGGCCATCGAGTCCAACCCCCTGCTCAATGCAGGAATCCAAGTCAGAGCATCCCTGACAAATGGCTGTCCAGCCTCGTCTTAAAGGCCTCCAGTGTGGGAGAGCCCACCACCTCCCCAGGTAATTGGTTCCATTGCCGTATTGCTCTGACACTCAGGAAGTTTTTCCTGATGTTCAGCCGGAATCTGGCTTCCTGTAACTTGAGCCCATTATTCCGTGTCCTGCACTCTGGGATGATCAAGAAGAGATCCTGGCCTTCTTCTCTGTGACAACCTTTCAAGTACTTGAAGAGTGCTATCATATCTCCCCTCAGTCTTCTCTTCTCAAGGCTAAACATGCCCAGTTCTTTCAGTCTCTCTTCATAGGGCTTTGTTTCCAGTCCCCTGATCATCTTTGTTGCCCTCCTTTGAACCCTCTCCAGCTTGTCTGCATCCTTCTTAAAGTGTGGTGCCCAGAACTGGACACAGTACTCCAGATGAGGCCTAACCAGTGCTGAGTAGAGGGGAACTAGTACTTCCCGGGATTTGGAAGCGATGCTTCTATGAATGCAGCCCAAAATAGCATTTGCCTTTTTTGCAGCCACATCACATTGTTGGCTCATATTCAGCTTGTGATCGACGACAATTCCAAGATCCTTCTCGCTCGTAGTGTGGTTGAGCCACGTATCCCCCATCTTGTAACTGTGCATTTGGTTTCTTTTTCCTAGGTGCAGAACTTGGCATTTGTCCCTATTAAATGCCATTCTGTTGTTTTCTGCCCAGCACTCCAGTCTATCCAGATCACTTTGAATTTTGTTTCTGTCTTCCAAAGTATTAGCTATCCCTCCCAATTTTGTGTCATCTGCAAATTTGATCAGCATTCCCTGCACCTCCTCCTCCAAGTCGTTAATAAAAATGTTGAAGAGCACTGGGCCCAGGACTGAGCCCTGCGGTACCCCGCTCGTTACCTCTCCCCAGCTTGAGAAGGTCCCATTGATAAGCACTCTTTGAGTCCGATTCTGTAGCCAACTGTGGATCCACATGATCGTTGTTTCATCTAGCCCACTTCGAGCAAGTTTGCTCATCAGGATATCATGGGGCACTTTGTCGAAAGCTTTGCTGAAGTCGAGGTATATGATGTCTACAGCATTCCCACGGTCTACAAGGGAGGTGACTTGATCAAAAAATGAGATCAGATTTGTCTGGCAGGACTTGTTTTTGACAAATCCATGTTGGCTTCGAGTAATCACGGCATTGTTGTCAAGGTGCTTCCAGATGGATTGCTTTATGATCTGCTCCAGAATTTTCCCAGGGATTGATGTCAGACTGACTGGTCTGTAGTTCCCAGGTTCCTCCTTTTTACCCTTTTTGAAGATAGGGACAACGTTAGCCCTCCTCCAGTCATCTGGCACTTCCCCGGTCCTCCATGATTTCTCAAAGAGAATAGACAGCGGTTCTGAGAGTTCTTCTGCCAGTTCCTTTATTACTCTAGGATGCAGTTCATCTGGCCCTGGAGATCTGAACTCATTCAAAGTAATGAGGTGTTCCTTGACCATATGCCTGTCGATCTCAAGCTGCAATCCTGCCCCTTCAGCCTGTACTTCGCCTTTGCCAGGGGGGTCATAGACCCTCTTTTGGGAGAAGACTGAGCCAAAGTAGGAATTGAGCACCTCTGCCTTTTCTTTGTCATCTGTTATCATTTTGCCATCCTTATTTAATAGCTGAACAACCATTTCTTTCCTCTGCCTTTTACTATGCACGTAGCTGAAGAAAGCCTTTTTGTTGTTTTTAGCATCCCTCGCTAACCTCACCTCGTTCTCCGCTTTAGCCTTCCTGACGCCATCCCTGCAATTCTGTGCTACCTGCCTGTACTCTTCCTTTGTTACTTGGCCTTCTTTCCACTTCTTATATGTGTCCTTTTTTGTTTTCAGGTCATCCCTAAGCTTTTTGTGAAGCCACATTGGCTTCTTCTGTTGTCTTCCACCTTTTCTTCTTGTTGGAATGGTTTGTGATTGTGCCTTGAGAATTTCCTTTTTTAAAAGTTCCCACCCATCTTGGACTCCTTTTCTCGCTAGCATTGTTTGCCATGGGACCTTACTGATCATTGTTCTGAGTTTATTAAAATCAGCTTTCCTAAAATCCAGGGTACGCGTTTGAGTACACTCGGCTTTTGCTTCCCTTAGAACCAAGAACTCAAGTACAACATGGTCGCTTTCCCCCAGAGTTCCTGTAACTGCTACTTTATCCACTAAGTCATCTCTGTTGGTTAGGATCAAGTCAAGGATAGCCGATCCTCTAGTTCCTTCCTCTACTTTCTGTAGGAGGAAGTTATCCGCCACACAAGTCAGGAATTTCCTGGAGGGGCCATGTTTTGCAGAATTTGTCTCCCAACAAATATCGGGGAAATTGAAGTCCCCCATTACTACTACACCATGCTTCCTTAAAACATTGGCTATTTGCTTTTCAAAAGTTTCATCCTTGGCTTCTCCTTGATTGGGTGGCCGGTAGTAGACTCCGACCACCAGGTTCCTTTTATTCTTTGCTCCATTTATTTCAACCCAGATGCTCTCGATGGGGCTACCAAGCTCCTCCTCCTGTATTTCTGTGCAGAGATATGTATTTTTCACATACAGTGCAACCCCGCCTCCCTTTCTGTTCCTCCTGTTCTTTTTGAACAAGTTATATCCTTCAACTGCTGTATTCCAGTCATGAGAGTCATCCCACCAAGTCTCAGTTATACCTATCAAGTCATAATTTCCCTCCTGTATTAAGAGTTCAAGTTCATTCTGTTTGTTTCCCATACTCTGGGCATTAGTATATAGACATCGAAGACCATGTGCTTCATAGTCTGGCTTTCTTCCTACATGTGTCTGAAGACTATTATTGGGCGCTATCAGCGCTGTTCTCTCCATTGCAGTGCATGCGCCTACGTCCATTGTTACCCCCAACATTACATCTCCCTTCCCCGTAGGATTCAGTTTAAAGCCCTCCTGATGAAGTTCTTCATGCTGTGTCCAAACACATTCTTCCCAGCCTTTGTGAGGTGCAACCCATCCCTAGCCAACAGCCCATCTTCCAGGAAGTATAGCCCGTGGTCCCAGAATCCAAATCTCTCTCGTCGGCACCACCTTCGTAGCCAGTCATTCACCCGGAGTATTTTTCGTTCCCTTTCTATCCCTCTTCTAACTACTGGAAGGATGGATGAGAAAACTATCTGGGCCCCAAAGTTCTTGAGTTTCCTTCCCAAAGCTTCAAAGTCTGACGTGATCTCTTCGTAGCTCCGCTTGGCGGTATCATTTGTTCCCACATGGATGAGAAGAAAGGGATACCTGTCAGTGGGCTTTATGAGTGCAGGCAACCTTTCAGTCACGTCTCTAATCTGTCCTCCCGGGAGACAACATACCTGGCGAGTCCACGGGTCTTCGCGACATACTTGGGTCTCGATCCCACGCAGCAAGGAGTCTCCCACTACTACCACTCTTCTCTTCTTCTTCTTGTAGGCCTGGGTTTCATCGCCTCTGTTTGACTGACCTTTAGCCTCTTGCTATACTTGAAGTTGGGATTTTTTGCCCCAACGTGCATCACTTTACACTTACTTACACTGAACCACATTTGCTGTTTGGATACCCACTCCCCCAGTTCGGAGAGATCCTTTTGGAGCTCTTCACAATCCCTTTTTGTTTTAACGACCCTAAATAATTTGGTAAACTTGCCCACTTCACTGCCCACTCCTAATTCTAGATCATTTATGGATGGGTTGAGAAGCATTGGTCCTAATACAGATCCCTGTGGGACCCCACTATTTATATCCCTCCATTGGGAGAATTTACCATTTCTTCCTACTCTCTGCTTTCTGTTCTTTAACTAGTTACTGATCCATAACAGGGCCTGTGCGCTTATTCCATGACTGCTAAGTTTGCGCAGGAGTCTTTAGCGAAGGACTTTGTCAAAAGCCTTTTGGAAATCCAAGTAAACAATGTCTACCAGATCACCCCTGTCTACATGTTTATTGACACTGTCAAAGAACTTTAAAAGGTTAGTGAGACAGGACTTATCTTTGTGGAAGCCGTGTTGATTCTTTTTCAACAGTGCACGTCCTTCTATATGCTTACTAATATTATCTTTAATAATGCCTTCAACCAATTTACCCGGAACAGACATTAAGCTAAGCGGCCTGTAATTTCCCGGATCCCTCCAGTCCTCTGGTATAGAGGCTGAACATAGGGACATGTTGCATATTTTGGTTAGAAGATCAGCAATTCCATATTTGAGTACTTTGATCACTCTTGGATGGATACCATCTGGGCGGGTGATTTATTTGCTTTCAATTTATCAATAAGGTTGAGAACTTCATCTTTTGTCACCACTATTTGCCTCAGTTTCTCAGACTCCCTTCCTGAAAACATCATTTCAGGCACAGGTATCTCTCCTATATTTTCTGCAGTGAAGACAGATGAAAATAATTCATTCAGCTTCTCTGCCACCTCCTTGTCCTCCTTCAGTACTCCTTTAACTCCACTGTCATCCAATGGTCCAACTGCCTCCCTAGCTGGTTTCCTGCTTCTGATATATTTAAATAATTCTTTATTGTTGGCCTTGATGTTGTTAGTGATATGTTCCTCAAAATGCTTTTTTGCATCTCTTATTGTCTGCTTGCATCGCTTTTGTACAAACTTGTGCTGCCTTTTGTTTTCCTCACTTTGGGCAAGATTTCCATTTTCTGAAGGAAGCTCTCTTTTCTCCAATAGCTCCCTTAACACTGCTCGTTAACCATGCTGGCAACCTCTTGGACTTGGTGCTACCTTTCCTAAGCTGTGGTATACATAGGGATGGCAGAGAATTCCGCCATGGATTTCAGTGAGGCCGAATGCACTGGCATTTGGCCCCCCGAAATCTGTGGCGGAACGGCCTCCACCCCGCGGATTCCCCCCAGGACGAAGCTTACCTGGGGCGGATGTTCCGGTGGCGGCGGCTCCAGCGGCGGCTCCGGTGGCTGGTCTTTCGACCGGCTGCCACAGCCGCCATTTGTATCTGCTGTTTGCCGTGATAGGCTACGTAAGTATTTACGTAGCCTATCACGGCAAGCAAAAAAACAAAACAAAACAGCGTACGCAAATGGCGGTGGCTACGGTGGCCGCCATTTGTGTTCCCTATTTTTCGCCGTTTTATCCTACATAAATATTTACGTAGGCTATTACGGTGGGGGAAAAAAGGAACGCAAATGGCGCCCACTATGCTATTTGCATTCCCCTTTTTTTTCGCCATAATAGCCTACGTAAATATTTACGTAGGATAAAATGGTGAAAAATAGGGAACGCAAATGGCGGCCACCATAGCCGCCGCCATTTGCATACGCTTTTTTTCCCCCCCTACCGTGATAGGCTATGTAAATACTTACGTAGCCTATCACGGCAGCCTGGCTGGACGCAAATGGCAGCCACTATGGTGGCCACCATTTGCGTCCGCAGCAGCCAGTCCGTGGCTGGAACTCCGGCTGCGGACAGCCCTGGCCGGCTGCTCTGCGGAGCCGCCACGGAGCCGGCCAGGCAGGATTCTGGAGGGGAGGACCGGATCGCCTCCCCCCCCCGTCGAGGATTCCGGGGGGAGGGATGGAGTGCCTCCCCCCTGTGAATCAATCCGTGTAAAGGTAAGTGACTTTCGTACATCCCTAGGTATACATTTTAGCTGGGCTTCTATTATTGTGGCTTTTAGTAATCTCCAAGCATTCTGAAGGGATGAAATCTTCTTGAGTTCCCCTTTCAACTTCCTTTTCACCAGTTCTCCCATTTTAGAGAAGTTTCCTCTTCTGAAGTCAAATGTGACTGTGCTGGACTTCCTGGGCAATTTTCCACTTAAATAAATATTGAATCTGATAGCACTGTGATCACTGTTTCCAAGTGGTTCAACAATATTTACATTCCATATTAGGTCCTGGGCGACACCATTTAGGATTAAATCCAAGGAACAGGCTGTCAGAGAAAGCCACCTTGGTGGTCCTGGATTTCAACCTCCTTCCTAGCAACCTTAATTTGGCTTCCAGGACCTCACAACTACATTTTGCCACATCATTGGTACCAACATGGACCATGACCACTGACTCCACCCCAGCACTACCTACTAGGCTATCTAGATGGTGCATGATATCTGCAAACTTCGCACCACGCAGGCAATTCACCATGTGGTCTACATGCCCATCACAAACCCAGCTGTCTATGTGTCTAATGATCGAATCTCCCACTACTAAATATCCCCCCAGAGGGATATTTGTTCGTCTTCTGAGGAATGGGTCCCTTCTAAAGGATTGTTTCCCTCTTCCTCAGAATGACATCCTCCTTCCCTGAGACCTGTATTCTCTGTGACAGCAGAGGAGCTGTCACCCTGGGAGTGGGACACAGCTAATAGGTCCCTGAAGGTCTCATCCACCAACCTCTCTGCCTCTCTTAGCTTCTCCAGGTCAGCAGTTGGCATGGGAGGGAAGAAGATTCCCATTGCCCCGACACTGGTTATAGGTCCTCATAGCCTGTCCTGGTTGGCAATTTCAGCCATATGAACAAAACTGGAATGACAACAGAACCTCCAAACTTATCAGTGAGCCTTTCCAGAAGTTCCATGCAACTCTTTATAAATTAGAAAGGTAAAATCCCCTCCCCCAGACCTGGACAATTTTGTAAATTCCCTGGGCATAAAGCCAATTGAGGAGGAACAGAGAAACATAGAGACCAGTTGCTCTACTTAACTTGGATGCTAAACTGTTTAGGTCCATCCTGACCAAGTGACTAAACCAATTCATCATGCAATGCATCCACATGGAACAAATAGGCTTGATGCCTAGTCACCACGGCCCCATCTACACGAGCCTTTTACTCCGGGGTGGCTGCGAGTCGAATTTGGGCTGCTCTTCCCTTCAAAACAATCTTGGCACAAATAAGAGAAGATGCAATGAGTACATCAATGGCATTTGCCCCAGTTAAAGTGCATGCTTTCAACAAATCTCTCTCACCTTTGTGTTGGAGAGGCTCATTAATACCAACACATTAGCTCATTAATACACACGTGGGTGTCATGCCCAACAGTCACTGACTTCTATTGTTCTTTCAACAATAACCTAAATAACTGGACAACAAATCAAACCCTGCAGAGCCCTTCTCCTACTCTGTTTTTAAGTATAATAATGAAGACCTATCATCTACTGGATTCTTGATGTGAAGATGGATGGACAGGATTCAGAAACTTTCCCTTTCTGAGAAATTAACACAGACTGAGAATTTAAAAAGCAACAGAAGAAGAAGACACATTTGCAAATGTGTGGAATCCATTTATTTTGCGTGTAAATGAGCAATCTACATCACTCCCCTGCCCCCTGCCATACAGCTCTACTTTTGGAATGATATGTTTTGATGCCATATATTTTTATTATCTTAACTTGCCCCACAGACTGTATTTTGGTTATATGCGCAGGTTATGTTGAACAGTCAGAAATTTATTAAAGCACATCACGGCTGTGGGAGAGACAGACAAAACTGTGTCTCTCCCCCGAAAAGAAAACAGGATGCATTTATAGAGACGGAAAGTTGGAAAACAAAGAAAAGCACACTACGCATGCTCAGAAACCAATTAGTACTTAGCACAATCTTATCTGCACAGCAGTCTTATCTTTAGGGATGACTTACTTTGGTGGGTAGGAATTTCTTGCTTATGAGCAAGTTACAATTACCTTCTCATGGTCTCACACACACACACACACACACACACGCACAATCCCATCAAGCACCTTGCCTGAACCAAAACTACTTACAAGGCCTAGTCAGGCCTACCTTGATCACATGGAACAAAACAATATAAACAACAATTATGCTTATTACATTGCACATCTTGCTAGGTGGCTGTTTCTGGTAGAGCTCGGTAATAGGGTTCGACCATTTTAGTCTGATTTAGTGGGATTTGGATCACTGGTGTGCCTCTATGGGCATGGACTGGCGCATGGCTGCAGATCTAGCAGTTGGATACACTCAAGTCTACTTGAATCTGGTTTACTACTTTCAGGAAAGTGTTCTTTGCTTTCATGCAACAAAAGATGTCAAGCAGGAGCAGGATGCAGGTAGGCCACATCATGAGAATGTGCCTCTGGTGGATGCGGAGACAACTTTTTCTTCACTAATAGGAGCTAGGCTCACTGCTAGGCTTATGCTTATCTCACCAGCAAGTGTGTGGCTCACTACTGGTCCTTTAGAGGTGGCTATTTTGTAATCCAAAGGAGGCCAAAGTGCCAAAAGTCTAAGAAGATCTCACACAATAGCAGGAAAAAGGGCAACAAGCCAGTACCACAATAGCAACCAGAGATTTTCTTCTCTTTCTGGGTCCAAAATGACTCAAAAGGCTGATGAACTCTGTGTTAGGGCACATCTAGCACTGGTTCTGGGGCACGTCGTCTCCAGGGGGCAACACTTTCTTGCAGTGGGATGCAGGGATCCAAGAAGGCTGTCTTTGCAGCTTCACGGCGGTGTGGGTGGTCTTTTCCAGTGAGGCTCAAGGGAAGACTTCTTCTGATGTAGACTCAATCTCTAGGCTACAGGTTGTGACATTATATTGTAGGAATGTCTGGAAGCACTTTTTAACCTGTGAATGGAAAGCCTTCACACACTTCATTAATGCTTGGCAATAGTTCAACACAGTCTCATCCCTTAATGAAGGTTAGTAAGATGTTCTTTAATAGGTGCTGAAGACGGGAATCTCATGGGCTTCTTTATAAGGATCTCATGGGCACTGAGCACAGTTTGTCAGTATGAAGTGGCATATATGCTTACCAGGGCCAAAGGTAGAGCATTTGGCCATTTAAGTCAGTTTCAGCACAGATTTTGGTTAATTTGTTCTTTAAGACTCCATTCTTTTTTTCTTTTCTACCAGCCCTGCTGGCTGGGGATGGTAGGGGCACTGAAAATGCTGTTGAATTTGCAGAGCTTTGTACACACGACTACTAATACATATTTAAAGGAACAACATTTCTTCATTTGAATGAAATCTATTTGTATGTTAAAAGAAAGCTCACACGTCTCTTAACTCTCGGTTCAGTCACTCTGGTTTCCAGGGGAGTGATGGGGTGCCATACTCTGGGACTGGTTATTTGAGCAGGTGATGCACCTTCTTTCTCTCGGATGAGAACAAATAACAGGCTAATTCACTCAGGCTTTTATACAACAAGGCTCACTAAGTTAGAAAACTGTCAGAAAGTACACACACTGCTGGCCCCCCTTCACCATGGCCTTTCTCTTTCAGCAGCAAAATAAGTTTTCTCACAGTACAGAAAGAAGCATTCCTTATCAGTTAGAAGGTATACAGTGTGAAGAGTGGGTATGGTGCATTGTTTTAGCTTATGTTAGTAGCAAAAAAAGTGGCTTTCACTCTATGTGAATACAGCTATGAAAACAAACTCTAAAATCATGAAAATTGCTAACTTTCTAGCAAATCAGCATACTTGTGCTATTGATTACTGCATTATTACCACATATAATTCTGGGCAAATTCACAGCTGACTGCTTGCCATTCTTCTGAAACTAAATCTAATACACTCCCCCCTTGAATTCTCACAGATTCTATATGCGGTTGTTTATTAAACAGTCACAAAGAGTCTTTATTGTTTATTGCCAGTCACACACAGTCATTGCATCTTGATTTTACATGGGAGAAGCTGCTGTTGTTGTAACTTTCAGCTGGCGTATAGGACAATCTGTCCAGCAGACTCAAAGGACAGGCATTTGATGACTAAGGGAGCAATCCTATGGCCACTAGACACTGTCAGGAGGGCCATAGGATATGCTCTTTTCCGAGAACTGACCTCAGATCCCGCGCTCTGAGGTCGGTTCCCAGAACCCCCGACCTCCCCCCTCGTCCACGCTGCCTCAGAGGAGCCCCATCTTCCGTGCTTAGAAGACAAGCGCGGAGAGACTGAAAAGGGGCGTTCTGGGGGGGCCTTCCGGGGCAGGGGGAGCGGAGCTGCACGTACGACGCATCCAATGTGTTGCATGGCAGCTTCCTTTCCCAGTCGCTCCCCTGCCCCCCCGCCACTGCTAGACAGCCAAAAATGGCTGTCTAGCGAAAAGTAGCAAGGCAGGAGAGGTGCGGAGGGAATGATCCCCCCTGTTAATCTGGTACTAAAAGGGTTAAGAAAGAGTAAAGACGATTTGATCTGGAATGGTAGAAGGATTTGAGTGAGGGTTTTGGGGAGCCCTACAAGAAGAGCCCCTAAAAGACCCCAGTCTCATAACCAGTTTTATATTCCAGACTCTTGACCCCTGGGCAAGAAGACCATGCAGTTTGATTCTACGCTAAATTATATTATTTCACTAACTGAGACTCTTAAGATTTTGTGGGGCTGTCTTTTAAGAAAGGGGAAAAATGCATCTGACTTCACAAGCAGCTTCACGGAGCTTGCTCAAGGCCACAACATGCTGGCAGAGTGTCTAAGTGAGATGAACAGCAGAACTGAGGATGCTCAGATGCCTACTAAGAGGTGGAAAAGTACTGTTTTGACATCTCGTGGTGTACACCTGCTGAAAAAAGAATGTCCTTACTCGATGCTAGTTGGGCGGGGAAGCTGTAGCCCTGAGCACGAGCGACAACTGGGAGGAGGTGTTTGGGTGGATATGGCCAAAGATGACCGGGAGTTCAAAGAAGATATACCAGAGAGAAATGCAACAATCAAGATAACATGCCCAGATGGCAGACTTTGGGTCATATTTTGGGACACTTCAAAGTAACCCATTTGTAATGGTGCCAGACATGTTCCCCAGACATGTGAAATTGTGGGAGATAGATGAGACACCTTGTTTCTGATTGGCGAGCAAATGCTCTAACCACGTGCACCCCTTTTTGATTGGAAGATGATCATCTCATTGCTCCTTGGGCCCCACCTTTGACCAGAGCAAGGGTATAAAAGCACAGGGAATGAGAGCTCCTTGTTGCTCTGGTTCTTCTGCTGCTGCTGCTTCACTTCACTCTTTCTGCCATGCCACCAGACCCAAGGATTTGGGTAACTATGGACCTCTTTAAACCCTTAGACTTTGGAAATTAGGATGTTTTCTGAAAGTAGAACTTAGAATTATTTCTGAGTTTAGGACTTAAGAGTTAAGGATGGACGAAAGTTCCTTACCTGGTCCCGCAGCTTGCTTCGCGGTGAGGGGGAGGCACTCCGGTTCTCCCCCCGAAATTCAGGCCGGGGGGGGGGCGCCCCATCCCTCGCCGCCGAAATTCAGGCCGGGGAGGAGCGCCCTGTCTCCCTGGCCGCGAAATAAAAAAATTAAAACGAAAAACAAAAAACAAGTGATAGGCTACGTAATGATTTACGTAGCCTATCACGGCTACATTTTCAAATTCAGCTGTGATAGGCTACGTAAATCTTTATGTAGCCTATCACGGCTGACTTTGAAAAGGAAAAAAAAAACGCGTATGCAAATGGCGGCGCCCATGGGTACCGCCATTTGCGTTCCTTGTTTGGGCACGGGTAGTCTACGTAAAGATTTACGTAGACTACGGCGAAAATAAGGGCAATACAAATAGTGTTGCCTTATTTTCACCGTAGTCTACGTAAATCTTTACGTAGACTACCCCTGCCCAAATAAGGAACGCAAATGGCGGCGCCCATGGGCGCCGCCATTTGTGTACGCGCTTCCCCCCCCCCCCAAAGTCAGCCATGATAGGCTACGTAAAGATTTACATAGCCTATCACGGCTGAATTTGAAAATCTAGGCGTGATAGGCTACGTAAATCGTTACGTAGCCTATCACGTGTTTTGTTGTTGTTTTTTTTTACTTTACTTTGTAATGGCGGCGGCGGCAGCCAGTCGGAAGACCAGCCGCCGCCCCCGCCCCCGCCGAAACGCCGCCGGGACCTGCCGCCGAGAGGGACATTCGAAGGATGTAAGCCCCATTCTGGGGGGGGGGGGCGGAGAATTTCACCACCAATTTCGGGGGGGGCGAATGCGTTGGCATTCAGCCTCCTGGAGATTTGTGGAGAAATTCTCCGCCATCCCTACTTAGAGTGCTTTCTAAGCTTGAGACTTGGAGGTTATTTCTGAGGAGGGGATTTGGAATCCCATCTTCAGAGGTGGCAAATAGAATTATTTCCAGATCTTGGATTTTCCTTTCACTCTAACTCCTACCTCTATTCTTCATATGCCTAGAGGAACTTAGTAATGCTATAGCATAGCTTTCGTATTTAAGTAAGAAGCAGGAGGAGGTAATGGGAGGGCTAACACTTAGTTTAGGTTGTTTTAGTTTAGCTTTGAACTGCAAGTAGTAAACAGGAGAAAGTTGGAAGGAGGAGTCATAACAATGTTAGAAGCTCACGCCATTATCTTACTGGCCAAGTTCATAATACCAGCTTTGGCAATTGCAATTCTTTTGATTAATCTTCTATTGTTGCATTCTCTTTCCCTGTAATTATAGAGAAAATTTCTAACACTCATATAATCACCATGCCACTTTCTTTATATTTTGAATTTCTCTGAAATAAAGCATTGAATAGTTTTCAATTTACAATTTTGTCTGTAGTGATGTTTGTCCGTTTGGTTTAGCTTGGTTACCAACCGGGGTGCTTTGGATCCATTTGGTGCAGGTTCTGAGGTTAAACAGGACTGAATTTACATTGGTGCATTGGCTGGGAAACCAAGCTATTCCCATGGTATTTCCAAGGACAGGGAAGCCATTCCCAAGGATAGAGCTGGCAGAGCCAGGCAAAGCCAGTTTTGGAGTTGTGCAACATCTTCAAAAGTTGCTATGGGAGACTGGCTTATTGCTGAAAGGAATAAGGCAGTAGTGAGGGCAAAAAGTTCTGCTACTTGAGCAGAAGTACAGTTAGGCAAAAGATTTTGTTCTATTACAGTATGGAAAGTACAGACAGCATATCTCTTCAGCATTTCTTTGACAAAACCTATCTACAAAATACACACAATCTACATTAGTCAGTAACTCATCTGACAAGTCTGGACGTGGCTTTGCAACGTGCTCGGCCACTTCTAAACAATCATAAGGGATACTTTCAGAAGAATCAGGTAGCAAAGAAACAGGATTTAGAGTATAGAGTAATATGACTGCTAGAGAGAATCATAGAATAGAATCATAGAATAGTAGGGTTGGAAGGGGCCTACAAGGCCATCGAGTCCAACCCCCTGCTCAATGCAGGAATCCAAGTCAGAGCATCCCTGACAGATGGCTGTCCAGCCTCATCTTGAACGCCTCCAGTGTGGGAGAGCCCACCACCTCCCTAAGTAATTGGTTCCATTCTCGTATTGCTCTTACAGTCAGGAAGTTGTTCCTGATGTTCAGCCAGAATCTGGCTTCCTGTAACTTGAGCCCATTATTCTGTGTCCTGCACTCTGGGATGATCAAGAAGAGATCCTGGCCTTCCCCTCTGTGACAACCTTTCAAGTACTTAAACAGTGCTATTATATCTCCCCTCAGTCTTCTCTTCTCAAGGCTAAACATGCCCAGTTCTTTCAGTCTCTCTTCATAGGGCTTTGTTTGCAATCCCCTGATCATCTTTGTTGCCCTCCTCTGAACCCACTCCAGTTGTTCTGCATCCTTCTTCATGTGTGGTGCCCAAAACTGGACACAGTACTCCAGATGAGGCCTAACCAGTACTGAGTAGAGGGGAACGTGTACTTCCGGAGATTTGGAAGCTATGCTTCTATTAGTGCAGCCCAAAATAGCATTTGCCTTTTTTGCAGCCACATCACATGGTTGGCTTATATGATCGACAACAATGCCAAGATCCTTCTCGCTTGTAGTGTTGTTGAGCCACGTATCTCCATCTTGTAACTGTGCATTTGGTTTCTTTTTCCTAGGTGTAGAACTTGGCATTGATCCCTATTAAATGTCATTCTGTTGTTTTCTACCCAGCGCTCCAGTCTAGCAAGATCACTTTGAATTTTGTTTCTGTCTTCCAAAGTATTGGCTATCCCGCCCAATTTTGTGTCATCTGCAAATCTGATCAGCATTCCCTGCACCTCCTCCTCCAAGTCATTCATACAAATGTTGAAGAGCACTGGGCCCAGGACTGAGCCCTGCCATACCCATTCGTTACCTCTCCCCAGTTTGAGAAGATCCCATTGAGAAGCACTCTTTGAGTCCGATTCTGTAGCCAACTGTGGATCCACCGGATCGTTGTTTCACCTAGCCCACTTTGAGCTAGTTTGCTCATCAGGATATCATGGGGCACTTTGTTGAAAGCTTTGCTGAATTCGAGGTATATGATGTCTACAGCATTCCCACAGTCCACAAGGGAGGTGACTTGATGAAAAAATGAGATCAGATTCGTCTGGCAGGACTTGTTTTTGACAAATCCATGTTGGCTTCCAGTAATCACATGCATTGTTTTCAAGGTGCTTCCAAATGGATTGCTTTATCATCTGCTCCAGAATGTTCCCAGGGATTGATGTCAGACTGACTGGTCTGTAGTTCCCAGATTCCTCCTTTTTACCCTTTTGGAAGATAGGGACAACATTAGCCCTCCTCCAGTCATCTGCCACTTCCCTCGTCCTCCATGATTTCTCAAAGAGAATAGACAGCGGTTCTGAGAGTTCTTCTGCCAGTTCCTTTATTACTCTAGGATGCAGTTCATCTGGCCCCGGAGATTTGAACTCATTCAAAGTAATTAGGTGTTCCTTGACCATATGCCTGTCGATCTCAAGCTGCAATCCTGCCCCTTCAGCCTGTACTTTGCCAGGGGGGTCGTAGACCCTCTTTTGGGAGAAGGCTGAGCCAAAGTAGGAATTGAGCACCTCTGCCTTTTCTTTGTCATCTGTTATCATTTTGCCATCCAGAGATACTGGCCTTCTTCTCTGTGACAACCTTTCAAGTACTTGAAGAGTGCTATCCTATCTCCCCTCAGTCTTCTCTTCTCAAAGCTAAACATGCCCAGTTCTTTCAGTCTCTCTTCATAGGGCTTTGCTTCCAGTCCCCTGATCATCTTTGTTGCCCTCCTCTGAACCCTCCCAAGTTTGTCTGCATCCTTCTTAAAAGTGCAGTGCCCAGAACTGGACACAGTACTCCAGATGAGGCCTAACCAGTGCTGAATAGAGGGGAGCTAGTACTTCCCAGGATTTGAAAGCGATGCTTCTATTAATGCAGCCCAAATAGCATTTGCCTTTTTTGCAGCCACATCACATTGTTAGCTCATATTCAGCTTGTGATCGACAACAATTCCAAGATCCTTCTTGCTTGTAGTGTTGTTGAGCCACGTATCTCCCATCTTGTAACTGTGCATTTGGTTTCTTTTTCCTAGGTGCAGAACCTGGCATTTATCCCTATTAAATGTCATTCTGTTGTTTTCTGCCCAGCACTCCAGTCTATCCAGATCGCTTTGAATTTTGTTTCTGTCTTCCAAAGTATTAGCTATCCCGCCCCATTTTGTGTCATCTGTACATCTGATCAGCATTCCCTGCACCTCCTCCTCCAAGTCATTCATACAAATGTTGAAGAGCACTGGGCCCAGGACTGAGCCCTGCGGTACCCCACTCGTTACCTCTCCCCAGTTTGAGAAGATCCCATCGAGAAGCACTCTTTGAGTCCGATTCTGTAGCCAACTGTGGATCCACCGGATCGTTGTTTCATCTAGCCCACTTTGAGCTAGTTTGCTCATCAGGATATCATGGGGCACTTTGTCAAAAGCTTTGCTGAACCCGAGGTATATTATGTCCACAGCCTTCCTGTAGTCCACAAAGGAGGTTACCTGATCCAAAAATGAGATCAGATTCGTCTGGCAGGATTTGTTCTTGACAAATCCATGCTGGCTTCGAGTAATGACTGCATTGTTTCCAAGGTGCTTACAGATGGATTGCTTTATCATCTGCTCCGGGATGTTTCCAGGGATTGATGTCAGACTGACTGGTCTGTAGTTCCCAGGTTCCTCCTTTCTGCCCTTTTTGAAGATAGGGACAACATTAGCCCTCCTCCAGTCATCTGGCGCTTCACCCGTCCTCCATGATTGCTCCAAGTTAATAGACAGTGGTTCTGAGAACACTTCTGCCAGTTCCTTTATGACTCTAGGATGCAGTTCATCTGGCCCTGGAGATCTGAACTCATTCAAAGTAATTAGGTGTTCCTTGACCATATGCCTATTGATCTCAAGCTGAAATCCTGCCCCTTCAGCCTGTACTTCGCCTTTGCCAGGGGGCTCATAGACCATATTTTGGGAGACAATTTGGTTATTATGGTTATGATAATAACGATATTATCATTTTGCCATCCTTATTGAATGGCTGAACCACCATTTCTTTCCTCTTTCTTTTACTATGCAAATAGCTGAAGAAAGCTTTTTTGTTGCTTTTAGCATCTCTCGCTAACCTCAGCTCGTTCTCAGCTTTAGCCTTCCTGATGCCATCCCTGCAATTCTATGCTACCTGCCTGTACTCTTCCTTTGTTGCCTGGCCTTCTTTCCACTTCCTATATGTGTCCTTTTTTGTTTTCAGGTCATCTCTTGTTTTGTTTTCTCTTTTGTTTCTCTTTTGTTTTGTTTTCAGGTCATGATCTCTTTTGTTTTCAAAACAAAATCTCTTTTGTTTTCAGGTCATGAAATGATACCCCTTCATGGATCACTGCCTTGTTGTGGCGAAGGGGCTTGCGTAACTCAGTGAAGCCATACGCTATGCCGTGCAGGGCCACCCAAGACGGACAGGTCATGGCAGAGAGTTCTGACAAAATGTGGTCCACTGGAGAAGGAAATGGCAACCCACTCCAGTATTCTTGCCAGGAAAACCCCATGGAACGTATCACAAGGCTAAAAGAGATGACGCCGGAAGATGAGCCCCTCAGGTCGGAAGGTGTCCAATATACCACTGGGGAAGAGCAGAGGGTATTTCCAAGTAGCACCAGAAAGAGTGAAGCGGCTGGGCCAAACCCGAAAGGACACTCAGCTGTGGATGTGTCTGGTGGTGAAAAGAAAATCCGATGCTGTAAAGAACAATATTGTCTAGGAACCTGGAATGTCAGATCAGTGAATCAAGTTAAGCTGGAGGTGGTCAAACATGAGATGGCAAGACTGAACATTGACATCTTGGGAATCAGCCAACTAAAATGGACAGGCATGGGTGAATTTAATTCAGGTGACCATCATATCTACTACTGTGGGGAAGAATCCCTTAGAAGAAATGGAGTAGCACTCATAGTCAACAAAAGGGTGGGAAAAGCAGTACTGGGGTACAATCTTAAAAATGATAGAATGATCTCAGTACGAATCCAAGGCAAACCATTCAACATCACAGTAATTCAAGTCTATGCCCCAACCACTGATGCTGAAGAAGCTGAGGTTGATCGGTTCTATGAAGACCTACAACAACTTCTATGTCAGGGTGGACACTGAGCCCATAGAATCCCAGAGTAGTTCTGATGCTGAGGAAGAGCAGTCGCTCCTTCGGGAGAGGAGCGCGGTCCTTTCCGCGCTCTCCATTTGGCGCCGCTCTCTGCGTCTGCGCCGCGCATCTAACCAGTCTGCTATCGGTGCTGGGTCACTCCCTGGACTGCTTTCTAATCTAGGAATGTGGGTGGGAGGAATCTCTGGCAGCTGCGGGCCCTGGGAAAAAGGGGTGCGCTCCTCTCCCGAAGGAGCGACTGCTCTTCCTCAGCATCAGTACTCTGGGATTCTATGGGCTCAGTGTCCACCCTGACATTCTAGAACTAACACCAAAAAAAGATGTCCTCTTCATCATAGGGGATTGGAATGCTAAAGTAGGAAGTCAAGAAATCACCGGGATAACAGGCAAGCATGGCCTTGGTGTACAAAATGAAGCAGGACAAAGGCTAACAGAGTTTTGCCAAGAGAACACGCTGATCATAGCAAACACTCTTTTCCAACAGCACAAGAGGCGACTCTACACATGGACATCACCAGATGGTCAATATCGAAATCAGATTGATTATGTCCTTTGCAGCCAAAGATGGAGAAGCTCTACACAGTCAGTAAAAACAAGACCTGGAGCTGACTGTGGCTCAGATCATGAGCTGCTTCTTGCAAAATTTCGGCTGAAATTGAAGAACGTAGGGAAAACCACTAAACCATTCAGGTATGACCTCAATCATATCCCTGATGAATATACAGTGGAGGTGAAGAATAGATTTCAGGGATTAGACCTGATAGACAGAGTGCCTGAGGAACTATGGATGGAGGTCCGTAACATTGTTCAGGAGGCAGCAACTCAATCCATCCCAAAGAAAAACAAATGCAAGAAAGCCAAGTGACTGTCTGATGAGGCTTTACAAGTAGCTGAGGAAAGAAGGGAAGCAAAAAGCAAGGGAGAAAGGGGAAGATATATCCAACTGAATGCAGAGTTCCAGAGAATAGCAAGGAGAGACAAGAAGGCCTTCTTAAATGAACAATGCAAAGAAATCGAGGAAAACAACAGAATGGGAAAGACTAGAGATCTCTTCAAGAAAATCGGAAATCTCAAGGGAACGTTTTGTGCAAAGACGGGCATGATAAAGGACAAAGAAGGCAGGGACCTAACAGAAGCAGATGAGATTAAGAAGAGGTGGAAAGAATACACAGAAGAACTATACAGGAAAGATCTGAATGTCCCTGATAGCCATGATAGTGTGGTCACTGAACTTGAGCCGGACATCCTCGAGAGTGAAGTCAAGTGGGCCTTAGGAAGCATTAATAACAACAAAGCTAGCGGAGATGACATCAACAAAGATGATCAGGGGACTGGAAACAAAGCCCTATGAAGAGAGACTGAAAGAAACTGGGCATGTTTAGCCTTGAGAAGAGAAGACTGAGGGGAGATATGATAGCACTCTTCAAGTACT
The DNA here is from genome assembly GCF_057233095.1 of Heloderma suspectum. NCBI lineage: Eukaryota > Metazoa > Chordata > Lepidosauria > Squamata > Helodermatidae > Heloderma > Heloderma suspectum. The sequence continues at coordinate 123,406,803 of NC_139462.1, read as the reverse complement.
TGAAAGGTTGTCACAGAGAAGAAGGCTAGGATCTCTTCTTGATCATCCCAGAGTGCAGGACACGGAATAATGGGCTCAAGTTACAGGAAGCCAGATTCCGGCTGAACATCAGGAAAAACTTCCTGACTGTAAGAGCAATACGACAATGGAACATATTACCTGGGGAGGTGGTGGGCTCTCCCACACTGGAGGCCTTCAAGATGAGGCTGGACAGCCATTTGTCAGGGATGCTCTGACTTGGATTCCTGCATTGAGCAGGGGGTTGGACTCGATGGCCTTGTAGGCCCCTTCCAACCCTACTATTCTATGATTCTATGACAGTCTTCCAGCTGAGCTATTTAAAATCCTAAAAGATGATGCTGTTAAAGTGCTGCACTCAATATGCCAACAAATTTGGAACACTCAACAGTGGCTGCAAGACTGGAAAAGGTCAGGTAACATTCCAATTCCAAAGAAGGGCAATGCCAAAGAGTGTTCAAACTACCGCACAATTGCGCTCATTTCACATGCCAGCAAGGTGATGCTCAAAATCATACAAGCTAGGCTTCAGCAGTATACGAACTGAGAACTACTGGAAGTACAAGCTGGGTTTCGAAGAGGCAGAGGAACTAGAGATCAAATCGCCAACATTCGCTGGATCATGGAGAAAGCAAGAGAATTCCAGAAAAACGTCAACATTAAAAAAACGAAGATCATGGCATCTGGCCCCATCACTTCCTGGCATATAGAAGGGGATGAAATGGAAGCTGTGACAGATTTTACTTTCTTGGGCTCCAAGATCACCGCAGACGGTGACTGTAGCCATGAAATTAAAAGACGCTTGCTCCTTGGGAGGAAAGCTATGGCAAACCTAGACAGCATAGTCAGAAGCAGAGACATCACCTTGCCGACAAAGGTCCGTCTAATCAAAGCTATGGTTTTCCCAGTAGTAATGTATGGCTGTGAGAGCTGGACTATAAGGAAGGCTGAGCGCCGAAGAATCGATGCTTTCGAACTGTGGTGCTGGAGAAGACTCTTACGAGTCCCCTGGACTGCAAGGAGGTCAAATCAGTCAATCCTAAAGGAAATCAACCCTGAGTGCTTATTGGAAGGACAGATACTGAAGCTGAAGCTCCAATATTTTGGCCACCTAATGCGAAGAGAAAACTCTCTGGAAAAGACCCTGATGCTGGGAAAGACTGAAGGCAAAAGGAGAAGGGGACAGCAGAGGATGAGATGGCTAGATAGCATCACGGATGCAATGAATATGAACTTGAGCACGCTCCGGGAGAGAGCGCAGGACAGGAAGGCCTGGCGTGTTATGGTCCATGGGGTCACGAAGAGTCGGACACGACTGAACGACTGAACAACAACAACAACAACAACTCTTTGCTTTTTGTGAAGTCACATTGGCTTCTTCTGTTGTCTTCCACCTTTTCTTCTTGTTGGAATTGTTTGTGATTGTGCCTTGAGAATTTCCTTTTTTAAAAGCTCCCACCCATCTTGGACTACTTTTCTCATTAGAGTCGCTTGCCATGGGACCTTACTTATCATTGTTCTGAGTTTATTAAAATCAGCTTTCCTAAAATCCAGGGTACGGGTTTGGCTACACTCGGCTTTTGCTTCCTTTAGAACAAAGAACTATCCTTGACTTGATCCTAACCAACAGAGATGACTTAGTGGATAAAGTAGCAGTTGCAGGAACTCTGCGGGAAAGCAACCACATTATACTTGGTACGTGCTTCTGGGATGTTCAGTGAATGGCGGTCCAAATTGGTTCGATTCTCCTCAGCATTTGGGATCTGAGTCATGGCACCAAATTGTTAAGGAAATATCCAAGGCAGGTTAGGTTGAACGGTCAGAAATTTATTAAAGCACATCACGGCTGTGGGAGAGACAGATGAAACTGTGTCTCTCCCCCCAAAGGAAAACAGGATGCATTTACAGAGACTGAAAGTTGGAGAACAAAGAAAAACACACTACGCGTGCTAAAAAAACAATTAGTACTTAGCACAATCTTATCTGCACAGCGGCCTTCTTATCTTTAGGGATGAGTTACTTTGGTGGGTAGGAATTTCTTGCTTATGAGCAAGTTACAATTACCTTCTCATGGTCACACACACACACACACACTCAATCCCATCAGGCACCTTGGCTGGTTGCTTGAACCAAACTACTCACAAGGCCTAGTCAGGCCTACCTTCACATATGTGTTGCAAAACAATGTTTTGAAAAATAGAAAATAATAACAGTATTCAGATCAGTACTACTTCTGACTTGCCTCAGCTGACAGCCACAGCGCAAAAGCAGCTTCCGCAGAACTGCGTGAAATCTGGGCACTTGGCAGCCCCAATGGAGGTGACTGAACCTGCCAAACTTCAGACAGTTTGGCCCAGTAGTTTTTGTGCTAGCCATGCATAAACTTTGCCTTTTCTCAGAAACTAAAACAAAAGAAACTAAAAAAACTGTCCACCAGACCGCCACACAGGGGATTAGAGATCCCAAGAAGGTATTAAGGTGACAGTTAGGAGGTCAGTATCCCTAATCTCTGGTGTAGGGTTTTGCTTTTTTGAAGGGCACCTTCCTTTTGTCTGTCCTGAATCTGCCACTGACCTGAGGCTCTCATTAAGGGAAGTAAGAAAAGTGGAATACCTCTTTAGCTGCAAATTGCAATGCACATTACCTGGAAAAGTCACACTGACTGAACTCCGGGGGGCTTACTTATTAAATGCACTGCTGTACTTTCTCTTGAATATTGAATTTTCCAGGAATGCCACTTTTTGGAACATAGATCAGCATGGTTACATAATGGGACTCAGTATGGTTTACTAGACAGAATGTTAAGACTCACCCCAGGAGAGCTGGATTTAAATACCATATCATCCATAAATGTATTTGTACTTTCACCGGGGGCTGTTCTCATGGGGATTTGCTGCAATTTGGGAGCATTTTGAGGTTACTCGCAGCAGATGATGTCATCATGGTCAATCTGCAGCCACCCCTAGGCATGGCAGAAAATTCCGCCACGGATCTTGGTGAAGCCGAATGCCAGTGCATTTGGCCCCCCAAGATCCGTGGCGGAACGAAGCCCCCCGCCCCCCCACCCCATGAAATGGGCCCAGAATGGAGCACCTACCTGCTGCCGTCTGCGCTGCATTGCGAATGGTGGCTGCATCTGCAGTCGCCATTCGCTTCTTCCATATAGCCATGATAGGCTACGTAAATACTTACGTAGCCTATCACGGCTAACGCAGGGATGCCATTTGCATCCCTGCGGAAGCCGTGATAGGCTACTTAAGTATTTACATAGCCTATCACGGCAAAACTAAGGGAACGCAAATGGCGGCGGCTATGGCAGCCGCCATTTGCCTTCCCTTTTTTTTTTCCGTGATAAGCTACGTAAATATTTATGTAGCCTATCACGGCTAAAGGGGGAACGCAAATGGTGTAGCGGATGCCATTTGCGTCCCTGCTTCAGCCGTGACAGGCTACGTAAATATTCTGGGGGGGAACGGATCGCCTCCCCCCCGTCAAGAATTCCGTGGGGAGGAACCAATCGCCTCCCCCCAACCTGCGGAACCCAGCGGAGCCAGATAAGCGGGGTTTTGTACACCCCTAGCCACCCCTGAGATTTCTGGTGGAAAAGCCAGATTTTCTGAGACTACTTTTGCTCTGTTTTATTTCTTTAATTTGGGTTCTCTGTGCTTCTGGTGCTGTGTGCCCTATTCTCCCTCTGCATTTACTTTGGCATGATAGCCCTGCCCAGGGGTGTGTCTTTCACTTGGCATTGACCTCACTGAGCCTTTCCAGCCTTCAGAACTGCCCCGCACTCCCATTTCACCCGTAATTAGCCTCCATGATGATGCACTTCTCTGATGTTTGCATTCACTTTTCCACTGTTGTGTTAAATTGCATCTCTAATATTGTGTAAAGTCAGTTCTCTGATGTTATGTAAAGTCACTTCTCCAATTTGGAGAGGTCTCAGGAGCCTGTCATTGCAAGCAGGAAGAAAGTGCCCAGGGAAGGAGAAAGGTGGGTGGGTTGGAACCAATAACTCTGCAACAGTTGGCTGGAATGGGGCAAAACTGGGCTGGGGGGGATGCTCTCAGGGGAAGCCTTCAGATGTTGCACTGGAGAACCAGGGATTTTGGCTTTTCAAGATAAAAGTGTGCATATTGGGGAACAGGGAAGAGATTCCATGGCAGATTGCTGGAATGCAGCGAAATGGGTGTGGGAAGAGATGCTCTCACGGGAAGCCTTCAGGTGCTGCACTCAAGACACCGGGATTTTGGCTTCTCACACATTGGGGAACGGGGAGAGAGGAATAACTCCGCCACAGATTGCTGGAATGTGGTGAAATGGGGCGGGGGAATGCTCCCATAGGGAGCCTATTAGTTGTTCTCCATTCATAATAATGCAGTATCAAGGGGGAGCTTGGACAAGGGCCAAGAAACAAGCCTCTCTCATTGATTGAGCAGCCCTTGCCATTCTGATGACATTCATTTCTACTCCACCTACCCCACCCGGAAGTATCCTTTCAAGCACTGTGTGACCCCTGAAAACTGGATTTTAAAAGCACGGTACACTTGGTTTATTTTGCTTTGTCTGTCCCTGACGGACCAAAGCCAATTCCATGAAAATTGAGGTAATACTCCAGTGCGCTTCTCATTCTGTTGTCATCAAGGTTCCCCCCACCCAGTTTCCAAAGTATGCAAGGCAAGGCTTATTGCAAGACTGTTTTCAGATCAAGGGCAGTGGGGGGGGGGAACTTAGATACACATAAGGGGAACTGGAAGCTGTTGGGCAGGGAAAGACTTGCTTGTACAGCCCTGTTGCTGAGGTGGAACCCACAGGACGCAAAACACCACTCCCCCAAATTCCCCCCATCCTCAATATACAAAGGAAGCAGCAAGCCTGGCTGCCAGCAATTAAGGCATGATTGGAAGAGCTCATTAATGATTGGAAGAGCTCCTATCATTAGGAGAACATGTTCATAGAAGATTAGTACCCCATTTGTATGAGGCTAGTGTCAAGGGCTCCTTGGAGGCCTCTCTCAGTCTAATCCAGTAGCCAAATCCAGACATTTATTTATTTATTTATTGCATTTATATCCTGCCTTTTTTCCTCTTGCAAAGAACCCAAGGCAGCTTACATTATCCTCCTCCTCTCTGTTTTATCCTCACAACAACAGCCCTGAGAGGTAGGTTGGGCTGAGAGGCTGTGACTGGCCCAAAGTCACCCAGTGATCTTCCATGGCCAAGTGGGGACTAGAACCCGGATCTCCCGGCTCCCAGTCCGTCACTCTCACCACTACACTACACTACACTACACTACACTACACAGACAAATGGATTCTTTTCAAAGCTTTATTTCTCTTTTACAACTTAGCAACTCTACTGTTAGCAACTAGATCTGAGCAGCAGAGTACCTATGCCCTACATTGGAACAGTTGGTCCCCGTTTGAAAGGGAATTACTGGCAGACCCCTGAACTTAAGGACTAGGGAGAGTCCCTCCCCTTTTCCCTTGGATCCTCTGGGCGCAGCCGTTGTTTGCGCGCCAACCGGGCACTACGCTTCCTTTCTGCGCCCTCCATTTGGCGCCGCTCTCTGCTTCGGCGTCACGCGTCCATCAACTCTGTCACTCCCAGGACTGCTATCTAAGCTAGGAATGCTGGTGGGAGGAATCTCCGTCAGCTGTTGGCCCTGGGAAAGAGGAGCGCGCTCCTCTCCCAGGAGCGACTCCTCTTCCTCAGCATCAGAACTACTCTGGGATTCTATGGGCTCAGTGTCCACCCTGACATCTAGTATGCCAGGATGTATCAAAGAAAGAATGGGAGACTATTTCCATGCAGTAGCAGATGCAATTTGTTCTCATACCACCTGTCAGTTACAGTAGCTGCCAAACTGAGTCAATGTGGGGATACCAACACCACACACAGAATTCAGCGTAGGATCAGCTTTTAAGCACACCTTTACAACTCCTCAAAAGCTGCAGCTGTGACAATGTGGAAAAAAGCTAAATGTGTATTGAGGTCCACACAAGGTGTTGGAATTCACATGACTGGCTCCCCATGTAGCAGAATTATTACAAGTCAGCACAAGCCCACTACAAACTGTTTCCAGGTGCAGGAAACATGGTGAAAAGTTTCTGGCTGGCCAAATGTTCCTCACTCCCAGCTACTCCACATTGATGAGGCTTCAGGAAATCATGGATGGACACATCAGCTTCAGAATACACTGGAGCGAAATTAAGTTCTAGGTAGGGACAGGTCAACCTATAATTGGTCTATGCCTGTTACTCATTGAAACCCAGATATTCAGACTCTTGACATCCCCACAGTTAAGGGGAAGTCTATCCTTGTCTTTTTGCTGTTTTATATGCACAAAGAAGGTATGTCCAATTCATGACCTGAGCACAACTCTGAAACAGGGGCTTAAGATCAGGCAAAGCCTTAAGGCAGAGGCTGAATAGCAGAAGGTTCTGGTCAAGCAAGGACAGACATCCAGTATTTAAGTGGATCAGATCAAAATCAGCAGAAGGACGTTCCTATTGTTGGCTGTGAAAAGGCCCAGGGCACACTTGCCTATCTTCTCTTCTGGTCTTCCCACAAATGGCAAATGAAATTTCTACCTGCCTACTATTTTTGGTACCTAGGAGACAAATGTTCATCCCATGCCATGGAATAACACAACCCCTTTTTCAAATAGAGAAACAGGCTTATAGTTACACAGAGCATAAGTATATGCTTACTTTGCTGCTTACTGCTTATGGCCTTCCATATATGAGCCATATGGGACACCATCAGTAGCAGCAATGTGCTAGAAGCTTCGTGGGAGTGGCTCTTGCCATTGCTATAATAGCTCTCTTTACTACTATTATTGCAGCTTTGAGGTTGCTGCTGACAGAGCATCTAAGTTACACTGGTCTAAGTGCTGGTGTAGCAGTGACCATCTTAGACTGGGCAATAGGAATGTCCTGCCCAAGCCAGGGCACACATTAAGAAGAAGTGCTCCTTTCAGATATTTCGTAGAATCATAGAAATATATGAAAGGAGCACTTCTTCTTAATGTGATTACTCGAAGCCAACATGGATTTGTCAAGAACAAGTCCTGCCAGACGAATCTGATCTCATTTTTTGATCAAGTCACCTCCCTTGTGAACCGTGGGAATGCTGTAGACATCATATACCTCGACTTCAGCAAAGCTTTCGACAAAATGCCCCATGATATCCTGATGAGCTAACTAGCTCAAAGTGGGCCAGATGAAACAACGATCCAGTGGATCCACAGTTGGCTACAGAATCGGACTCAAAGAGTGCTTATCAATGGGACCTTCTCAAACTGGGGAGAGGTAATGAGTGGGGTACCGCAGGGCTCAGTCCTGGGCCCAGTGCTCTTCAACATTTGTATGAATGACTTGGAGGAGGAGGTGCAGGGAATGCTGATCAAATGTGCAGATGACACAAAATGGGGCAGGGTAGCTAATACCCTGGAAGACAGAAACAAAATTTAAAGTGATCTTGACAGTTTGGAGCACTGGGCAGAAAATAACAGAATTAAATTTAATAGGGATAAATGCCAGGTTCTGCATCTAGGAAAAAGAAGCCAAATGCACAGTTACAAGATGGGAGATACGTGGCTCAACAACACTACAAGCGAGAAAGATCTTGGAATTGTTGTCGATCACAAGCTGAAGATGAGCCAACAATGTGATGTGGCTGCAAAAAAGGCAAATGCTATTTTGGGCTGCATTAATAGAAGCATCGCTTCCAAATCCTGGGAAGTACTAATCCCCCTCTACTCAGCCCTGGTTAGGCCTCATCTGGAGTACTGTGTCCAGTTCTGGGCACCCACTTGAAGAAGGATGCAGAACAACTGGAGAGGGTTCAGAGGAGGGCAACAAAGATGATCAGGGGACTGGAAACAGCCCTATGAAGAGAGACTGAAAGAACTGGGCATGTTTAGCCTTGAGAAGAGAAGACTGTGGGGAGAGATGATAGCGCTCTTCAAGTGCTTGAAAAGTTGTCACAGAGAAGAAGGCCAGGATCTCTTCTCGATCATCCCAGAGTGCAGGACACGGAATAATGGGCTCAAGTTACAGGAAGCCAGATTCCAGCTGAACATCAGGAAAAACTTCCTGACTGTTAGAGCAATACAACAATGGAAGCAATTACCTGGGGAGGTGGTGGGCTCTCCCACACTGGAGGCGTTCAAGACGAGGCTGGACAGCCATCTGTCAGGGATGCTCTGACTTGGATTCCTGCATTGAACAGGGGGTTGGACTCGATGGCCTTGTAGACCCCTTCCAACCCTACTATTCTATGATTCTATGTGTGCCCTGGCTTGGGCAGGACATTCCTATTGCCCAGCCTAAGATTGTCATTGCTACACCAGCACTTAGACCAGTGTAACTTAGACGCTTGACTCAGTTGGGAGTGCTTTTAAAGTCTCCTTACAAATACCCAAATCAGCCGTAAACCAACAAGAACTGTTGATCAGAAACTGTGATGAGAAGAAAATTACTACTTACCATTTCCACATTTTCCCTGGAGAGGGTCTTAATTTTTTCTTCCATTCTATGTATACTCTGCAGCAGATTCTCATTCTTTTTATTCAGTCTTTTGTTCTTTTCTACAAGTGGCTTAAGTGCACTTCTGTCTCTCAAGACTGTTTCAGCTGCAGAAAGGTAACAAAGAAAGTAGTCTGAATATTAAGTGAATTCTTCATTGGATCAATATGACCTGGAATTATCACTACCAGGTAAGATCACATTTTCTTTTGGTTCTGTTTACCATGATATTGGACATATTCTGCTCCTAGATTTTTCTATAAACAACACTGTACTTACTGTCAAATATTGTGCAACTTTCAGCTGGACTTTATTGATTCAGTCAATGGCAGTGTTAAATGCAGTGGGTATTAAGGGCTCTCTTCCTGCTGCTCTGACTTGGCAGAAAGCTGACAGAAGGGCTGTGATGCAAGGCAATATAGGACCAACCCCTTTTTACAGTTGTGCAAATCTTTGATCCCAAATCATTACACTAGCAAATGCTAATTTCCTCTGATTCCTCACTTTGGAGCCAATCTGTCAGGCAGTGGTATGTTGGCTACTGATGCACTGCCAACTCTGGAAGACACACCCATGCAGATACTTTTTGAACTGTATTTTAAATTGTTGCTTGTTAGTTTATTTATGGTAGTGTTTTTTATGTATATTTTTTGCTTTCTGATATAGATGTTTAGTTTTGTAAATCTTATTTTGTGAAGCCACTCTGAGTGTCCTATGTCCAGAAAAGTAGGGTATAAATAAAATACTTAATACATTGCTTAATGTTCTCCTTTCATGTTCTCTCTATGCTAACATCAGCATAGATTTCACATATGCAAGAGGATGTTGTCATGATTATTCCATCTGCCTCTCAAGTTCTATGACCTTCCATTCCTAAAACTGATAATCTCCATGTAACCTAAAACTGATAATCTGCATGTAAAATATTTAATTAGTTCTTTGCATTGTGGAAAAATACTTATAAGAATCACAAATTCAAAATGAGAATTATTTTTCAATTTTGATACTAAATTAAGAAGAGATGACTTCTCCCTTGCTGGGAAGGATGTGTGATAACCACCCACAATCTGGGGATGACTTCTCACACACTGTCTTCCCCTGTATTCTGCAGAGAAAAAGGGTGTGCAAGAAGTCATCTCCACATGCCCTCTTCCCATTCAGAATTGGCAGAATCAGGAGGGGAGGAGGCCCAATCTCAGCGCACAAGGAAGGGAGGCACAAATGTGGGAGAAAGAGTGCGTGTGTATGCATTAATATGTGTGTGTGCTCACGGGGGGAAGAGTGTGTGTGGGGGTGTATGTGAGAGAGAGAGAGAGAGAGAGAGCGCTTTTGTGTGTGTGGATGAGCCATATGTACGTGCCTGTGTGCATGAGTGTGTGTGTGTGTGTGGGCACATCATGTGCCTGCGTGCTTGAGTTTGTGTGTGTGTGTGGGCACATCATGCACAGATGTGGCACATCCCTGAATGTGGCCCTCAGAGCAAACAATTTGCCCACCCCTAAAAGAGCATATCTTGCTGAAGAAGAATCTCTGTGGCTTCTCCAAAGGTATGTCCTCTCTCATTAACCTTTTAGAAGTCTTTGAGAGTGTCAGCAAGCATTATACTTGCTTGTTGTGCTTTTGAAAGTGGGAAACAGGATGCTGGACTAGATAGGCCTTTGGTCAGATACAGCAGGGCTCTTCTTATGTACATGAACTCTGTTGCAGCTGCTTCCCATTACTGTAACTGTGTCTGTCTTGGCTTTTGGCCAGAAAGCCCTTCAAAAGGAGCTGAGGCACTCCCCATGAAAGTGTAACACTTTTTCTTCAGGGTCTCTAAAGGGACTCACAGCAAAGGCTTTGTACAGGGACAATTAACATATATTTTAATATCTTAATTAAAACAATAATGCACATGTAATAATTTTACATGCATACCATCTACTTATCACTAAAACAATAAAACCGAGAACAGCCCTCCCAAAGTTCTGTCTTTGTTTTCAGCTTAAGTCCACAACAAAAATATAAATAAAACATCTCTCTGAAGCTTGATTTTTTTTTCCTGCTGGCTGAAGAAACAGTCTCTCCTCCATTAACTTCAGCTCCACAGCAATCTTCTCAATATGGATCAGGATCCAGCAACACAGGAACTTTGTTAAACAGCCCTTTATACAATATAAAAGAACATAACCAACAAGGAACTCATAATGTTTGTAGAAAAAAATCATAGCTCTAAAAAAAAAAATTCAGAAGGAACCCTCCCTCCTGTTAGAAAAAGACTGTCCTCTTATTCTTTGACTGCCAGTTCTTTCCTGGACCTTTGAGCTATTAGTCATAAATATTGAGCTCACCGGACACACATGCCCAGTGGCAGTGTACATCTGTTAAAAAGGGAAGTCGTAAAACATGGTTAAGACAGTCACATAAGCATAATCACACAAATAAACATGCCGACATAATCATATTGTACATCTGCAGGTCACGCTCTGCTGTGTCAGCTAGCAGCTTAGTCTGTTAAAATGTCTTGTCACTAGCAAAAATGTATAGGGGGCGGAGGTATAAAAAGACTTATGCATGTTTAGTTCGGGGTCCAGACTGCTTTGCTCTGCACCTGTTTTGCAAAACATCAATAAAATAGTGTTGGATCCACTGCTGCCTGCCTGGCATCCTTTCTTTCAACCAGAAGCAAGAACTTTTTGTCTAACAATTTGGTGCCGTGACTCGGATCCTGCTTCGGGGCGCGTCCCCTTCGCGCTGAACCGAAGGGCCGCGGAGGAGAAGTGGCCAAAGGGGGTTGTTTTACACTGCCTTCTCCTCACGTTATCGTCAGGGAAGGCGCTTGGGGACCAACGCCAGAGGGAGAGGGAGACGTGATCACTCCTTTTAGGCACCGGCAGTAGATGGACGCAGCTGCGGGCGGGACAGAAGAGGCCCTTGGGGTAAGTGAAACAGCTTACATTAGGGGATAAATGCAGGACGGTGGTACGTTTGTGATTGTGTGAGATGCCTACGGGGGAAGCGAGTGAGGAGCCCTGATCTGCATTTCCCTACCCCGGCGACGGGCTGGGTCAGAGGAGGGCGAAGCGCAAGAATTGTTGATTGAAATTCCCACCGTCATGGGCGGGTCCCAGTCCAAGCCTGCGGAGAAGTCCCATACGCCCTTGGAGTGTTGTTTGCGCAACTGGTCATGTTTTAAGCAAGATTATGGAACTAACATGACAAAGGATTGCCTTGTCCTTTTTTTGCACCCGGGAATGGCCAATATTACAGCCCAAATGGCCACCCGAGGGGTCTTTTGACCCGACCTTGGTATCTGATGTGCGAATAACAGTAACACAGAGGGGAAGTTGGGACCAGTTCCCTTATATTGATTCATGGGCAACTTGTGTGCCCCTTGGCGGCAGACCCGCTCCGTGGGTTGTTGAATGCATGTCCCTGGCCCTTCCCATGGTGGTCAAAAAGAAACAACCAAAAGAGGGACCACCTAGGGTCATGGCCACGGCACCGGAGGACCCACTGCTTCCTCCTCCCTACGGGACAGCTGTCACAGGGCGACCACACCCGTTGCAACCACCACCTTCTCCTGAGGGGCCCGCCCGGCGGCTGGATGCCCCCGAGGAGGACCCCTTTCACGAAATAGTACCAGAGGACCCCACCCCTCTAGTTGAACACCGGGACACTTTACAAGATCGTCTGCATTCCCTGGAGGAAAGATTGGAGGTCTTACAAAGAGAAGCAAAAGGGGGACCTAACTATAACCTGCAAAAGGATCCCCAACCACCGGTGAAGTTCACCTTCCCCATCAGAGAAGTCCCTGACCCTACCGCCCAACATCCTCAAGGGACGATGTTTGTCTACGTCCCATTCACGACATCTGACTTGTATAATTGGAAACACTTTAACCCTTCCTTTGAAGAGGATCCCGGCCCACTCCTGTCTCTGATGGAGAATGTGAGGCTCACTCACAACCCCACATGGGACGATACACAAATGCTGCTAAACACCTGTTTCCTCAGTCAAAAGCCAACCATCCTTGCGGGGGCACGAGCCAAGTATAGGGAGGAAAATCCCCAGGCAACTGAAGAGGAGACGGTGGAGGTTCTGCCCACAGGGCGACCCGATTGGGGGGTGGCCACAGCGGTACATAGACGCTTACATGCTGACTATTTTCGGCTCATTTTAGCGGGCATGAAGCAAGCCGCGAGAAGGGCCCCCAATTTGCAAAAAGTCCTGACTCTAAAACAAGACAAAAACGAACCTCCTGCTGTGTTCCTCCAAAGGCTGAGGGAAGCCTTCGCTAAATATACTGACATTGACTTGAATGATCCAAATAATTTAAGGATCCTCATGACTCAGTTCGTGGGACATAGCTGCCAAGACATCAGAAAGAAGTTGCAGAAGGTTGAAGGAGGGCTGGCAGCTGACCTAGGAGTTTTAGTTGAGGGAGCTCAAAAGGATTATGAGAGGCGAGAAGACGAAGAAGGAAAAGAGAAAGACAATAGGCAGGCAAAGCTCCTTGCTGCGGTTCTTAGACCCGACAAAGGGGGAGCTAAGAAGGGGGGAAAAGGGGGAAGGAAGGGATCTCCCCTGGGGAAAGATCAGTGTGCCTTCTGTAAGAAAATGGGGCACTGGAAGCGTGATTGTGAGGCTTTGAAGCGGAAAGAGAGAGAGGAGAATATGGGAGGAGCGGAGAGTGTTTTGTACGAACAAGAAACAGACTAGGACAGACCGGGGCCCGGCCCCCTCTTAGCCGTCTCTGAGGCAAGACGGGACCCCATGGTCAAAATAAAGGTTGGGGGCTGCTCCTACAAAGCCCTTGTAGACACAGGGGCCGCCCTGTCCATCCTCCCCCTCAGCGAGCCCCCAACGGGAAGTGGGGGGTTCACCACCATAATGGGGGTCGAGGGAAGGGCAACCCGAGTGCCTCTCTCTCGTCCCCTGTTCACCAAGGTTGGGAAAACACACCTAGAACATGCATTTGTCTGTACCCCCTCCTGTCCGGTGGCATTGCTAGGAAGGGACTTATTGACTAAACTCCAAATTGAGATTGCTTTTACCCCTGACGGAAGGATAGAGGTATGGCTCCCCAAACAGCACAGTAGTAACTACCAAATGGCCCTTTTGAAGGTTGCAGAAGAACCCACCTCAGAGGCCAACGAGGACTGGGGCTTAATAGAAAACAGAGTCAACCCTCTAGCTTGGGCTGGGATTGGAGGGGCCTCTCGTGCCACGTTGGCGGCACCATACAAAATTCCCCTTAAGGTGGGAGCAAGGCCTGTTCATGTGAAACAGTATCCCCTTTCCCGCCAAGGGAAGGAGGGCCTACAACCAGTAATAACGAAGCTCCGAGAAGAAGGCCGGCTCACCGAGATAATGTCCCCCTATAACACGCCCATCCCCGCTGTGTCCAAAGGAGGGGGCAAGGGGTATCGCTTGGTGCAAGACCTCCGCCTCATTAATCAGCAGATCGAGGCCCCCCCCATCCTGTGGTCCCTAACCCACACACCCTTCTTGTAGGAATTCCAGAAGAGCGCGCCTGGTTCACTGTCATAGACCTAAAAGACGCCTTCTTCAGCATCCGCCTCCACTCTGATTCAAGGCCTTTGTTGGCCTTTGAATGGGAGAGCCTAGAGGGAGGGTCAAAGGTTCAACTAACATGGACAGTAATCCCTCAGGGGCTCAACCTCTCACCGGTCGTTTTTGGCCAGCAGCTCCAAAAGGACCTCGAAACCTGGGTCCAGCAGCACTTAGAGGTGCATCTCCTCCAGTACTGTGACGACCTCCTGATTTCAGCCAAGGCCAAGAATACGTGCCTAAGTGGAACGGTTTCCCTCCTCAACCATCTAGTGGGGGGGGTTATAAAGTGTCAAAGGAAAAAGTACAGTTGGCCCAACCAACTGTAAAATTCCTAGGCTACCACTTAACTAAAGGGACTCGGAGCCTAGGGCAAGAAAGAGTCAAAGTCATCCGTGACACTCCTGTCCCTAAGTCCCCCCGCGAATTACCGGATTCTGCCGACTATGAATAGCAAACTATGGAGAAACTGCGCGGCCGCTGTATGAGGCGCTGCAAAAAGATAGATTGGATAAATGGAAATGGACTAAGGAAATGAATAAGTCTTTCCTCAGTCTTAAAGCTGCCCTTGTGTCACTGCCCGCCCTGGCCATACCAAATCCCAGCCGGCCATTTAGACTTTATGTGCATGAAAATAAGGGCATAGCTTCGGGAGTGCTTTGCCAGCGAAAAGGGCCCTCTTGGAGACCAGTGGGATATTATTCCAAGGTCCTAGACGTCGTAGCACAAGGATGGCCAAGTTGCTTGAGGGCAGTGGCAGCAACAGCTCTGATCTGCACCGAGGCCGAGAAAATGACGATAGGAGGACCCACTGAAGTCTGGGTGCCACATGGAGTGCCACAGATTTTAGGATCAGGAGGAGGAAGTAAATTTCTCAACCCGGCCCAGCATTCCCGATATGAAATAGGTTTACTGACAAACGAAAACCTCACTTTTAAGGCCTGCTCTAGCTTTAATATCACCACACTACTGCCAACATTACTGGGCACAAACGGACCGGGACTCCCAGATCATGACTGCCTTGAAGTACTGGACCTAGACACTAAAGGTCGACCAGACCTTGAAGATGAACCAATAGAGGGAGCCAAAGATCTGTTTGTAGATGGATCTAGCTATATGCTAGATGGACGGCGCTATACAGGAGCGGCTGTCGTTACCCAAGACGAGAGTGTGCACAAGGAAAAGCTGCCTCCTCATTTCTCTGCCCAATCCGCTGAACTGGTAGCCCTGACAAGAGCCCTGCAAGCCAGCAAGGGAAAGCGAGTAAATATTTACACCGACAGCAAAAACGCCTTCGCCGTTGTGCATGCTCATGGGCAACTGTGGAAAGAGAGGGGATTCCTTACAGCAAACGGATCTCCGGTGGCTAATGGCGGCCTAATAGTGGATCTTCTGGATGCCCTCCAGCTGCCCTCACAAGTGGCTGTTGTCCATGTCCGAGCCCATGGGAAAGAAAAAGAGGAAAAATGGAGACAGGGAAACCAAAAGGCAGATGAAGCCGCAAAAAGAGCAGCCAGAGAAGGAATCCAAGGAACATTCCTCGTCTTACCCAAAAGAGAAGAGCGCCCCACATACTCCCCTGCTGAGTTACAGATGGCACAAGAACACGGAATAAGTCCCTGCAACGACGGATGGATCCAGATGACAGATGGAAGACTGCTTCTTCCACAGACCCTGCAGAGGGCTGTTCTAGAACAAGTCCACCATTCTCTTGGACACCCTGGAGCATCAGCCATGATTGACTATTGCAAGAGGCTGTTTGTTTCCCCTGGCTTAACTGTACGCGCCCACCGACTAGCCACAACCTGTGAGGTCTGCCAGAAAACTAATTCCCCCAGGGCACCCCCCCCCACCAAAAGGAGGGCGACCATGGGCATACTATCCCTTCCAGAGGGTGCAGATTAATTTTGCTGAAATGCCACCATGTAGGGGTTACAGGTATTTGCTTGTGATAGTGTGTCAAATGACAGGGTGGGTAGAGGCGTTTCCATGCAGAAACTGCCAAGCAAAAACTGTTGTTGCTAAGTTGTTACAGGAGGTGGTGCCCCAGTTCTCCCTGCCCGAAGTTATAGAGTCCGATCAGGGCTCACACTTCACCTCAGTTGTTACACGAGGGCTGGCACAGGCTCTGGGGGTAGAGTGGCACTTACATTGCCCCTGGAGACCCCAGGCGAGTGGACAAGTTGAAAAAGTCAATTGGAGTCTCAAGGAGACTTTAACCAAACTCCAGCAAGGGGTAAAGCTCACTTGGGTTGAGGCTCTGCCGATAGCTTTAACAAAACTTCGAAGGATGCCAAGAAAGGACATAAAGTTGTCCCCCTTCGAGCTGATGTTTGGGTTCCCGCCTCGGGTACACTGCGGAAGGAGGGAGGAAGTCAAGTGGGAAATGGGTGATCAGATGCTAAGGGATCAGTTGACTTCTCTACAGTCTGTTCTTTCACAGCTACGAGCTTATTCCGTCCTGTTCCAGAGATTGCCGTTAGATGCACCTATCCATCTCTTCCAGACGGGAGATGAGGTGTTGCTGAAAAAGTAGAATAAAGAAGCTTTAAAGGAAGGGTGGGAAGGGCCCTATTTGGTGGGACCAACCAGCCACTCATGTGTAAAACTTGTAGGTTCTAGCAAATGGACACATTGCAGCCGGTTAAAGCCATTTAAATGACCCCTGCTTCCTCCTGTCACCCGGAAAGAACAGGAGGACGCGGGCAACGGTCCTTTGCTCCCTGGCACCCCTCCGGAAGCTGCCAGGGACACAGGCAAAGAAGCCATCCAGGAGCCACAATCGCCTGTAATATACAAGTCACAACTGGGAAAAGCTCGGGTTCGAATTACAAAAAACTTGTAATATGAAGCAAGTATTGTGGGTGGTGTTGATAATGCTAGTCGAAGAAATATTAACATGGATGGTGATACCTCAAGGGTTTAGGCTTGACAGCTTTAAAATAAAACCCCAAAATGCCACACCTACGCCTTTCAGACCACTTCTGGTACAAATCCCCGAGAGAGAGAGGCGTCCCTGGAGAACTAGGTTAGGAATCCCAATAACAGAGGAAACTGATAATGTGTGGTTAGAATGGATAAAGGATACAGCCAAGTCCTTAAATAAGTCTGACTGTTTTGTTTGTGCCACAGGAAGATCAGTGGCAAAGGTGCTGCCTTTTCCTCTGGGATGGGACACTCCTTCCCTCCTCACCTGCGTGATCCGTTTGTTCCAACATCCTGATGCATGGGGAGAGGAGGAATGCCAAACCCTCAATAAGTTATACCCCCCACTCAAATTAAAAGATCGCGTTAGACCTTCCACAGTCTTCTTGCAAAGAAGAAACCATACCAGATGCATACACCGAAACCTTGCAGACACAGAGGGGCGTATAGGGAACCTGACGAGCAAAATAAGATGTGTTAATTCCACCCTTTCAATCCCACGAGCTGATCTCTGGTGGTACTGTGGGGGCCTAGAGTTGTATGAGGTGTTGCCCTCCAATTGGTCCAGAGCTTGTGGGTTAGTTCAGTTGGCAGTCCCCTTTTCAATTGCATATCATCCCGCAGAGAGGACTAGCCAACCCCGGCAGAAACGGTCAGTAACCCCTTTTGATGATCGAATATACATTGACTCCATAGGAGTACCAAGGGGAGTGCCAGATGAGTTTAAAGGAAGAAATCAAATTGCTGCAGGATTTGAATCTACCCTGTTTTGGTGGGTGACCATTAACAAAAATGTGGATTGGATCAATTACATTTATTATAATCAACAGAGGTTTATAAATTATACCCGGGATGCTGTAAAAGGATTGTCTGAGCAGCTAGATGCCACCAGCCAAATGGCCTGGGAAAATCGGCGTGTTCTTGATATGATGTTAGCAAAAAAAGGAGGGGTTTGTGTCATGCTAGGTGGACGATGTTGCACCTTCATCCCTAACAACACTGCCCTAGACGGCACGGTAACAAGGGCTTTGAGGGGCCTCACCGCCTTGTCCGAAGAATTAGCTGAGAATTCAGGGATTAACAACCCCGTGACCACCTGGTTAGAGAGATGGTTTGGAAAATGGAAACACCTAGCAGCCTCAATCCTTATCTTGCTTGTAGTGGTGGTAGGAGTTTTAGTATTATTTGGTTGTTGCATTATCCCCTGCGCCCGAGGCTTATCCCAGCAGTTAATTGAAACTGCTTTGTCAAAACAGATGCTCTTGCTTTATTGTGCTGATAAAGAAACTCCGTTTTAAAATGCTTTAAGACATGAGTAAAGACTTAAAGGAGGGAATTGTTAGAAAAAGACTGTCCTCTTATTCTTTGACTGCCAGTTCTTTCCTGGGCCTTTGAGCTATTAGTCATAAATATTGAGCTCACCGGACACACATGCCCAGTGGCAGTGTGCATCTGTTAAAAAGGGAAGTCGTAAAACATGGTTAAGACAGTCACATAAGCATAATCACACAAATAAACATGCTGACATAATCATATTGTACATCTGCAGGTCACACTCTCTGCTGTGTCAGCTAGCAGCTTAGTCTGTTAAAATATCTTGTCACTAGCAAAAATGTATAGGGGGCGGAGGTATAAAAAGACTTATGCATGTTTAGTTCGGGGTCCAGACTGCTTTGCTCTGCACCTGTTTTGCAAAACATCAATAAAATAGTGTTGGGTCCACTGCTGCCTGCCTGGCATCCTTTCTTTCAACCAGAAGCAAGAACTTTTTGTCTAACACTACTAACCTGTCTCAAGAGTTCAGGGTCTTGTAGGGAGGAGAAAGCAAGCTTCTTTTACACTGCATTTTGGTAACTGCTTAAAATGGTGGCCACTCCCTATCTCACTCCTTTACTGAGCATGTGCAGGAATATTTCCTCAGAATTCTTAAAGAAAAATATACCAGTGGGTTATACAAGGCAGACCATAACCAAGGCCTACAGCAAGATCAGAAGCAGCAGCATGCTTCCAGCCAGGCCAAATTTAGGGGCAGGTAACGTAGACAACAATTTGGGGTTGGGGCTTGAGGGGAGCTAGGCTTTTGGGGCACCCATCATGGGCTATCCACTGAAAAGCTACAACAAATACTATAAAAACAGATTTACAGATCCAAGCATGCTAATTTATCAGCTTATTGCACAAAGATTAATCATGCATGAAAATCATGCAGTGAAGCTGTGTAACAGGCCACAAATACAATTAAAAATAAGACATTCAAAAGTTAGGCAAATGAAGTGTGGAATGCTGAGGGACCCTCCTTGCATGGAGCACCACTTGATCTGCTGGCCCTATATCTGGCTGTTCCTCTGGGGTATTGCTCATTTTCACTGGGCTCCTGCATTTTATAATCTCCTTAATGGGGAGGACTGTCTTTGTTGCTCTGCTTTCTGTCAAATAGTGTTCAAAGGCAGAGGGGACAAGAAGACTGACAACTCCATTCAAACTCTGCTGATAGGTTTTATAAATTCCTGACTTGGCTTACTGACAATTTCTTCTTCCAGAAGGTGGAAGAAGAGACAAGGGAATTAGCTATTCTAGACCTGATCCTCACCAAAAGGGAAGAACTGCTGGCTCATGAGGAGAAAGTAGTGGGAACCTTGGATGGAAATGACCACATCATCTTGGGATTCAGAATACTGAGGTAAGGGAAAGCTAAACGTAGTCTGGACTTTAGGAAGCCTGATTTCAATAAACTTAAGAAAACACTTGGGTGGTTAGAAATACGTTAGAAATACGAAAGGAGAAGGAAGTTTAAGAAGGGTGGGAAATTCTTGGAACAAGATATTGAAGGCACAATCACAAATAATTTCCAGTGAGCAAGAAATGCTCAACAAGTGTGAGGAGGAGCCCTGGTGACAAAGAGTCTCAGCCCCTGTGACAAAGCATCAAGGTAAAAAGAAGTGAAGCACAGAAGTGAGTTAATGACCCATGCAAGGAGAAGGTAAGTGTTATCCCATGTATTTATTTATTTAATTCACTCGGGTCATCATTTAAAGTCATAAAACATCAGCTGAAGCCAGAACAAGGGCACAGTAAAGGCAGCTAAATCCTAGGAGGATAATCCTTTAGAAACCTACAGTGCAGGAGCAAAATCCAAGTAGGTTTTTGTTTTTTTGTTTTTTTAGAAACTTAGAGTTACTGCCCCTGCTCTAACAGAGAAGCCTGAGGAAACTTCTCTAACATGAGGGAACTGTTAAAAAGAGAGTTGAAAGGAGGAGTCAAGAGGGTTAAATCTCTCCAAAGTGCTTTAAGGTTACTAAAAACCACAGTAATAGAATCGCAGCTAGAATGTATATTGCAAGTCAGGAAAAGTAGCACCAAGTCAAAACGGTCACCAGCATGGTTATGAGCAGCATCAAGGAAGCTATTCAAGGAAAAAGAAGGCTTCTTTTAGAACAATGGAAGTCTTGTCCAAATGGGGAGACCAAAAAGGAACACAAACTTGCACATTTGCAAGCAGAAAATAAGGGATGCAAAAAACAATTTTGAGGAGCATTATCTCATGACCCAGGGGTCTAGCAGTGACATGGTCTCAGAGGTCGAAGAACCAGTGGTGCCAGCAGAGGAAACTCCACTGCAAAACCTGAGACCTGGAAGCCTAAGCTGCTAGAGACCCCTGAGCCTGAGACCAGCAGCCTGTTCTACAAGAGCTCCATATTCCATGGAGCTGATGTGCCAATGCTGGCAGCATGCCAGGCATGAGCTCTTGGAGAGATGAAGGAATGCTAGGTTCCAGGCCAGAGGCTTGTCCCTTTAAGGTTTGCATTTTGTAGCAAAGGGTGAGTCTGTGACTGTAGCATTAAAAGCTTCAGTTTGGTCCCAGACCTTGTTGGAACATGTTACTGATTAGGAGTTCTCCTGGGTGCTGTAATGTCTGGCCTACCTTGTCTCTTGCCTTGACTAACATGTCTCCTGCTTTGTTGCCTGAGCCTCATGGGCTTCGTTCAGACCAGAACAGGACATCTTGCTCTGACCCACTGACACAGAATGGAAGCTGTGTCAGCTCAACCAGCTATGTGGGCATCCAAAAATGTTGACCCACCAGAACTCCAAGGGAAGTCCCCCGTCCCCCGCCCAGAAAGTGTCCAGATACGTTTTCAGGAGACTGAGTCCTATTTCTCAGCTTCTTAGCACAATGTCAACTCTATATGGAACCCTGACCATTCCCTAATGACCAGGTGAAGACAGGCTTTCTGATCAAATTGCTGAGAGAGAATGTTGCAGGTGGGTTGCGCTATATGTGTTACAGGCAAGTACCCTCCTGAACAGCTTCATACTTGAGGTGAAGCAAGCCTTTGATGACCAACTGAAAGCAGAAACTGCTAATCACCACATCCAATGCTTGCAACAGGGGTCTGGCTCAGTCCTAGAATATGCTAGCTCCTTTCACCTGTGGGCACAAGAACTGGACTGGAATGAAGCTGCCCTTGTCAATCAGTTCTTGGAGGGCCTGAGGGAGGAGATCCTGGCTGAGCTGGCCCAAGTTGATCCAGTGAGGACTGTTCCAGAACTGATTAATACATGTTTCTGGAATAAAGAACACCTTGACTCTTGGACCGATCTGCAGGTACCTACCCTAAACTGGTCATGGAGTGCAATACGGAGTACCCCCTAAAGAAAACTATCAGTGTCAACAGCTGCACCTCTGTCGGTACTGCAGTTAAGTCGAGCATTTTGCCAGGGTTTGCCCATGTAAAGACCCACATATCAGTAAGATGTTGAACTCTATTGCGCCTGCTACACAGAGGCCCACTGTCATGGACAATGTTATCAGGGATTCAGAAAGAGGCATTCATTTGATCCTACCAGCCATCCTGCACCTGCCTGGTGGTCAACTCCTGGATGTTGTTGCCATGAAAGACTCAGGGTTGTAATTTCATGTAATGACACTTTTGCAACTAAACATGCCATTCCAACCAAGACTATAGCTTTCTCTACAGCCATAGAGGTGACTGATGAGAGATGGGTCCATCATGGAGGATGGGTGACATGCCAGATGATTGGAGTTGGGCTAATGTTGTCCGTATCTTCAAGAAGGAGGAACCTGGGAACTACAGATCACTCAGTCTGACATCAATCCTTGGGAAAATTCTGGAGCAGATTATAAAGCAATCCATCTGTAAGCACCTTGAAAACAATGCAGTGATTACTCAAAGCCAACATGGATTTGTCAAGAACAAATCCTGCCATACGAATCTGATCTCATGTTTTGATCAGGTAACCTCCCTTGTGGACTGTGGGAATGCTGTGGACATAATATATCTCAACTTCAGCAAAGCTTTTTACAAAGTGCCCCATCCTGATTAGCAAATTAGCGAAAAGTGGGCTAGATGAAACAACTATCCGGTGGATCCACAGTTGGCTACAGAATCAGACTCAAAGAGTGCTTCTCAATGGGATTTTCTCAAACTGGGGAGAGGTAATGAGCTTCAAACTGGGGAGAGGTAACTGGAAAAGTTTCAGAGGTGAGCAACAAAGATGATCAGGGGACTGGAAACAAAGCCCTATGAGGAGAGACTGAAAGAACTGGGCACGGTTAGCCTTGAGAAGATTGATGGGATATATGCTAGCACTCTCCAAGTACTTGAAAGGTTGTCACAGAGTGGAAGGCCAGGACCTCTTCTCGATCATCCCAGAGTGCAGGACATGGAATAATGAGCTCAAGTTACAGGAAGCCAGATTCTGGCTGAACATCAGGAAAAACGTCCTGACAGTTAGAGTGATACGACAATGGAACCAATTAGCCTAAGGCTAAGACCTGAGGAGGTGGTGGGCTCTCCCACACTGGAGTTATTCAAGATGAAATTGAACAGCCATCTGTCAGAGATGCTTTGACTTAGATTCCTGCATTGAGCAGGGGGTTGGACTCAATGGTCTTATAGGCCCCTTCCAACCCTACTTTTCTGTGATTCTAAGATCCTATGACTTCTGGTCTTGGGTCCAATCACATGAAAAACCAGGAGGCTGGAAGTGAGGGCCCAGGGGCATAGTGAGAAATTAGTCTTCAATGTCCCACTTCCCATTTGTGTTAGGGATCCCCTGGCTGGCTCTACATGATGCTTCAAACTGCTGTCAGGCCTGCACCCTGGTCTTTGATGATCTTACTGATGTCAATACTATCTACCATTGGCTTCTGCTACCATGACAACCCCTTCACCAAGCTCTTCACTCCCGGAGAAGTACAATGATTTCCAGGACTTCAGCCCTGTAGGGGCCAGCACCTTACCACCACACCAGCCATATGACTGTGCCATTGATCTGATCCCTGGAGCTAAGATACCGACAGGATGTCTCTATTCCCTGTCTGAACCTGAACTCTGGACTTCATTGATAAGAATCTCAGGTGGGGCTTTATCTGTCCTTCTACCTTCCCAGCTGCTGCACCTTTGTCCAAAAGAAATGTGGGGAACTGCGTCTGTGTAACGTTTATTGCGCCTTGAATCACTATCCGCTGCCATTTATCCCCAAGCTCTTTGAGGAGCGGAGGACAACCACAATATTTACTAAATTAGTCTTTAAAGGGGGGGATAATTTGGGATGCATTAAAGATGGGGATGAATAGAAGACAGTCGTTATGGGCACTTTAAATAAATGGTAATGCCCTTCTGGCTCTGTAATACCCCAGCTGTCTTCCAATATTTTATGAATGATGTATTCTGTGATATGTCAGACCACTTTGTGGTGATTTACCTTGTGGTGTTTTACATCCTGATCTACTCCAAGATACCCCAACAACATATAGAACACATTAGGAAAGTCCTGATGTGGCTTTGGGAACATCATCTGTATTCCAAATTAGAAAAAGCTGCATTCAGTCTGACCACTGTAGAGTTTTTAGGCCACACGATTTCCCCTTGAGGTATCTATCTAAGAGCTAAGCACTCTTGGACCAGCAAACCCCAAGGACATGTAATGTCTTGCAATGGTTCCTAGGCTATGCCAATGATTATCATATCATGGGCTTCTCTGCTATTTCAGCCCCCTGACAGAAGTCTTGAAAGTCCATCAGCCATTCCAGTGGAACTCTCAAGCACAACACACCTTTGACCAGCTGAAACAGAGCTTTACTGAGGTGCCAGGACTAGCATATCCCAACCCACAACTGCAGTTTATTGAGGAACAGATACTGCCAATGTAGCTATAGGAGCCATTCTATCTCAATGGGCAGTTCTCAGACCCTCCACATCCCTGTGGTAATTTCTCCAGAAAAGTGACTCCTCCTGAACAGAATTATACATTATGGGATGAAGAAACTCTTAGCCATAAAAGCTGCCTTTGAGACATGGTGATGTCACTTGGAGGGTGCCCAGCACCTAATCTTGGTCTTCACTATCCACTGTAGGCAGACAGCGTACAGTCTCACTCACTGTCAGGTACGTTGGGCTCTTTTCTTTATCCAACTTTTGAATCACTTATGTTACGAGCTCGTAAAACTGGAAAACAGATGCACTATCCCATAAGCCAGAATATAATAAGGGAGAGCAACCAGACATCCATGTGACTATCCTGAAACCTGAACGTTTTGCAGCCACAGTGGAAGACCATGCACTTATAGATCTCATTTACTCTCATCAACAAAAGAATCTATATGCCCTTGCATAGCTCAAGAAAGTGCAAGAGAGACCCCCACCCCCGGCTTGGCAGTTATCCAGGGTCGACTGTATCGGCATTCTCAGCTCTACATTCCTGCTGGGTCTATGTGAAACCAGAAGTTACACCTTTATCATAAGACACTCCAGTGATTCTCACAAGTCTTATGGTGGCCCTGATTGCACTCCACAACACACCACCACGTGGGGACATGCAATACTTTCTACAGATCAAATTATCATACTGGAAAGCCTGAGGGATTGTTGCTGCCTCTATCCACACTGACAGGACCCTGGCAAATACTGACAATGGATTTTTTCACGCACTTGCCTCCCTTCTGTTGTTACACCCACACCCAGTTTTGTAGTTGTTGATACTTTCACCAAAACAGCCCTGTTCATTCTGTGCCGGGGGCCCAAGAAACTGCTGCCTTATTCCTTCATAATATTTTTTGCCTGCATGGACTTCCTGCCCATCTCATCGCTTCACCTCAAAGTTCTAGCAAGCTTTATGCTACCTACTAGACATCCGTGTTCATCTGTCTTCAGCCTATCACCCCCAAAGAGATGGACAGATTGTGGTTTGTTCAATGGAGCAATATCTCTGTTGTCACATCAGCAGGACAACTGGGCGGATCTCTTGGCCACAGCAGAATTTGAGTATAACAGCGCAGTTCACCCCTCAACTCAACACTCTTTTTTTCTTTTTTTGCCAATAACAGCTTCCAGCCCCATTACTTTCCTGATGTCACATCCTCCACCAATGTCCCTGCTGCTAATGCCTTCCTGCCAGAACTCCAGGCTATCCAAGAAGACCTCCGGGACCAGCTAACTCAGCCAAAGACACATATAACAACTACACTGACCACAAACAGCAGGCTGGGAACAAGGTTGGTGATAAAGGATTCAAGATGATCTTGACAGCATGGATTCCCATTGAGCATCCCATACTGGAGACAGCTATACTTCTGTTTATGCAGTCTAGCCTTTTTAGCTGTCACGTTGGACTGATGATTCATGTTTACCTTGCAGTCTACTAAAATCTGCAGATCCTTTTCACATGTACTGCTATCAAGTCAAGTGTCACCTGTTTGTCCAAAGTAAGCACTCAAGTTTACATTTATCTTTGTTGAAATGTATTAATTTGTTTTGATCCAGTTCTCATAGAATCATAGGGTTGGAAGGGGCCTGCAAGACCATTGAGTCCAACCCCCTGCTCAGTGCAGGAAGCCTGATTCCCAGGCAGTCTTCCATCCAAGTACTAACCAGGGCTGACCCTGCTTAGCTTTTGATCTCATCTGATCTCAGAAGCTAATCAGGGTCAGCCTGTACAGCTGTCTCCAGTATAGGATGCTCAATGGAAATAAACAAGAACTCTTTACCACCAAAACCTTAGCAGGTGTCTCATCCACCTCTGACCACTTGAGCTCTAGTAAAGGTAAGGGGAGGGGGGAGAACCAGACTACTCACAGCTTGCTGGTGTGATAAACCAAGCAGCAGCACAACATGGAGCTTAGGATAGAGTATGGGGGAGGGAAGTTACAACAAGATCTTCTGGTAAAAAGGTGTCCCCAACCAGTCGTGTCCGACTCTAGGGTGTGGTGCTCATCTCCATTTCTAAGCCGAAGAGCCAGCGCGGTCTGAAGACACTTCCGTGGTCATGTGGCTGGCATAACTGAACACCGAGGTGCACGGAACGCTGTTACCTTTCCCGCAGAAGCGGTACCTATTTATCTACTTGCAGTTTCTTGCTTTCGAACTGCTAGGTTGGCAGAAGCTGGGACTGAAGACGGGAGCTCACTCCGTCACGCAGCACTCGGGTCTTGAATTGCTCCTGCTGACCTTCCGGTCTGCAATTCAGCGTCTTAACCACTAAGCCACCGCAGCCCCATAAGATCTTCTGGACCAAGAAGCAAAAGGCATCAGTAACCATTAGGGAAAGTGTGGCTGAACAGGATGAGGGACAAGGCATAATGAAAGAGATCCTTCGTCATGTTGGAGTTGGGCAGTTAGCTGGATACGTTCTTTGCCTTTGCCATTGTACTCTCAGGTTGACTGTGTGGGGCTCCTCCAAACCCTTTTTACTGGATGGTTTCATATAAGGCTTGAATTTGGGACCTTCTGTTTATCAAACCTCTGCTGTTCTCACTGGCTACACTTTCACCCGAATTCTTGGTATATATGGCTGCACCTGTGGAGTGGCTGTCTGGTGGATGACAAATGGTCAACTGTTTGGTCCTGGGGCTATGTGGTTAGAGAGCTGCTCTGTAGACTGTGAGGGGTGGGTTCTGGAACAGCCTGCCCCCACCTTTTGTACCTCTGATATGATTGTTGATAGTGGGCCTCCAAAAGGTGAATTTTGCCTTAATTTCACGTTTATTCCTTGGAAAAACTTCAGCCCATCTACTATCTGGAGCCAGAAACTTATGGTGGTGGTGGGAAGGATGTTTTTAATCTTCTGGGCTCAATTCAACATAGTGGTTTTGACTAGGGATGCTGGCAAAGTTCTCCTGAATCTCAGGGGCTTGTAGAAGCCTGCCTCAAAAGGAGAAGTGGTTTTTTTAAAATCTCCAAATTCTTCTCTGGCTTGTAAAGAATTGCTGGATTCCCTGGATGTTAAATGCTTTGCACACCCTGAGCAAAGCTTTTGTCAGCTAGGGATCATCTGGGTTTTGGCTGCCCAAGCTTTCACAACCTACTTAAAATTGCCCATTTTGGTTGTGGCACACAAGATCTGGAATAACCTCCGTTAATCTGGTGCTAAAAGGGTTATATAATTTTGCTAACAAAAGACTGAAGAAGCTACTTCAGACTGAAAATGGCTAATTTGATCTGGAATGGTTTGAATGAGGGTTTTGAGGAGACCCACAAGACCCCCCAAAAGACCCAGATTTATATTCCAGACCCTTAACACCTGGGCAAGATGGCCTTGAAGTTTTGATTTTATGTTAAGCGATGTTATCTAACTAACTAAGACTTCACAGGACTGGCTTTGAAGAAAGGGGGGAAACTGCAGTTGTCTTTACAAGTGGCTTCACGGAGCAACTTCAAGATCACAAAGGCAGACAAAGCGATATGCGCATATGAGTGAAATGAACAGAAGAATTCAGTATGCTGAGACACTCACTAGAAGGAGGAAAATTACTACTTGACATTTTGTGGCGTACACCTGTAGATAAGCAAATGTCCTTACTCAACACTAGTTGGGCGGGGGAAGCTATAGCACTGAGCATGAGTGACAATTGGGAGGAGGTGCTCCAGTGGATAAGACCAAAAATGACCATGAAGATGTACCAGGGAGAAATATGTCAATCAAGATAACATGCCCAGATGGCAGACTTTTAGCCACGTTTTAAGATACTTCAAATTAACCCATTAGTAATAGTGCCAGAGTCGTTCCCATAATACACATGGGCATAAAACATGAGATTGTTGTAGACAGATAAGATGATTGGTGAGTGGGTGGTCTAACCAGCTACCCACCCCATTTTGATTGGAAGATGGTTGTCTCATTACTCATTGGGGCCCCCACCTTTGACCAGGGCCCTGTTTCCATGACAACAGAAGGAAAAGGGAAGAGTGGCTCACCTGCATTTTTGTAGGAGCCACTTTTGGTCCCGGCAGGGCTCCACAAGGGTGTACATCGCACCATTCTAAGTGACTTCACATAACTTACTTCCTGTGTGTGTGTGTATGTAGTGAATGTCATCTGAGTGGCAGGGGCTGCTCAGCCAATAAGAGAGGCTTCCCCCCCTCCTTAAGGAAGGTGCAAAGTAGTTACTTCCCCTTGTGCACATTTGTAAGACAAGCCTCCCAATGAGCCACAAGCCTAGTTGAACAGAATGGGTGTTACTTCTGAGTAGACATACGTATGCTTGTGCTGGGAAAGCGGGGAGAACACAGGGATGGCAAACTAGCCCCCTTTCTAACCAAACCAATACTGCACAGGATCTCTATAACAAAGCTGTGAATTAGTTACATCCTAAGGCAATAAAGCAAACAATGGAGAATCAGAGGCTCGAGATCACGCTTTTCTGCACTTAGGGAATTGGGCTTTAAACGGTGCCATTTCAATTGAGGGGGATCTCTGTAAGTACTGATGTGGGCATTCAGAGGGCAAGCCTCATTGACCACAATGGGAGTTATTTCTGAGGAGACACTAATTAGTTTGGGCAGGGATGGGAAACACACACATGGGGTCACGATGAAAGGCACCCCCCCCCCAGGCAGGGCTAGCATACCTCAGGTAAATGCGGGGGTGGGGGACACAGCAACTATACTGGGGAGAACCCAACTTAAGGAAAAGAATCCGACTTTAAGCAGTCTCAGGAAATCTATTTTTTCCCTGATAAGCTCCGGGGTAGCTGCTGGATGTCCACAATGTCATCTATCCCTAATGACCTCAACACACAGCTGGCTGAGAGTAAATTGCTGGTGGAAACACCCCCCAGAACAAGTGTATAAAAGCACAGGTAGCAGGGGCTAATTGCTGCTGCTGCTTCACTTTGCTCTTTCTGCCTCACCTGGGTAACTATGGACCTCTTTAGACTCTTAGACTTTAGAACTTACATATATTTTCTGAAGGTAGGAAGATGAAACTTTGGATTATTTCAATGTTTTTGCTTTTCCTTTCATGTTACCCTCTACCTTTAACTAAATGTAATTCTTCACATGCCTAGGGGAACTTAATAATGCTTTAACTTAGCTTTTTATATTCAAGTATCAGCCACAGTCAGTCCGATGTGCCTGATCTTGGAAGCTAAGCAGGGTCAGCCCTGGTTAGTACTTGGATGGGGAGACTGCCTGGGAATCAGGCTTCCTGCATTGAGCAGGGGGTTGGACTTGGTCTTGCGGGTCCCTTCCAACCCTATGATTCTATAAGTAATGTACAGGAGGAGTAAAAGGGAGAGTTAACAATTATGTTTTAGTTTAGCATGTTTTAGTTAACCTCATATTTTTGTTACATTCTCTTTCCTGTACTTACAGAGAAAGTTTTTAATGTTCATATAACCACCCTGCTACTTCCTTTTAATTTTATAATTTTCTAAAATGAAGCATTAAATAGATTTAAATTTACAGTTTTGTCTGTGGTGATGTTTTCCTGTTTGGACTTAGCTTGGTTACCCAGTGGGGTGTTTAGAACCCATTTGGTGTAGGTTCTGAAATTAAATAGGAGGGAATTAAGTGAAGAGATGAATCTTAGAACTAGATGTCTGGGGACAGCATTTGTGAAACACCTGGGCACTTTTTTCTCCAAAAACCTGTCATGCATTGGGCTGGTTTGATTCAGAATGCAGAAAAGCAAGATGTGATCTTTGCTCCTTGAGCAGGGCAGGCAGACCAGAGAAAGGGCTATCAATCCTGTGATGAATGTCTGGACTGGGAAGCACCATCTGTATAGAAAATTGCTGAAACATAAACAAGCCCTTTTCTATGCACAAAGATGGTTAGACTTAGAACAGTTAGTTATGACTCAACAAAATTTTGGCAGCTGGTGGCCTGCATACTCAAGGAAACTAAATACAGCTTGGATGCATGCCTAAGACTTGGCAATTACACTTAAAACAAGTGTTTAATTTCAGTGCTGGTCCAGGTCTGTGTATGAGAGCCTTG
This sequence comes from Heloderma suspectum, assembly GCF_057233095.1. Classification (NCBI taxonomy): domain Eukaryota; kingdom Metazoa; phylum Chordata; class Lepidosauria; order Squamata; family Helodermatidae; genus Heloderma; species Heloderma suspectum. Next base: position 123,376,536 of record NC_139462.1, on the reverse strand, counting down.
CTGCCAACTCAACTACCTGACATCAAGGAAACAAAGGTTTGGCCACCTGTGTCCACCAGCAAGGTGAAGAGACTAATCCAACGTCTACACAGGCAGAAGGCACCTGGGGAAGATATTCTCCCCTAAGAGCTTTTCTGGATAATTTGTATTGGTGGGCTCCCATACTAGCAAAGCTTTTCACTTAACATAACCTTCTGGTAGATTTCTAAGCGTGCAAAGCATTGAGGTCCCAATTTTTAAGTGGGATAAATCCCTTCCAGCTAATTACCATCCAATGAGTCTTCTGGGTGTTTCTTCCAAACTTTACATATGTTACTTATTGTGTAAGGCTGAGGATTGGGCAGATCAAAACATCATTATTAAGCAGGTTTCCGTCACGGGTGGGCTACTATAGATCAGTGCTTCATTTTAAACCACCTGACAGAGAAATACACAGGTGCCCCCAAGAAGCACTTATATGCTGTTTTTGTAGATATTCAGCTTTTGGTATGATTCAATAAACAAAAAACCTACAGTTTACAAATAGATAAGTGAAGGCTATACAGTTTTCAACCAAGCAAACTCTTCTCTAAAAAAAAAGAAAAAAGAAAGAAGTAGGTGGCCCTAAGCTATTTGTCATCAGTTCAGACTCAGTTTTCCACAACCCCACAGTCACCTCTGCATGTCATATTCTAAATCCTGTCCACATGGTTTGAGGGATGTTGGAGGGATGCAGCTGGGGGGTGGGGGCGGCTCAGCTCCTTGGACTCCATTCCGACATCTGCCAGCCAGCCCAACTTGGTCCACAGTGAGTCTGGCCAGCAGGCAGATTCTCCATCTTTGCATGGTGGCAGCAGCAACAGGGAGGGAGTGTTGTGCCATGGCACTACCCACCCGCCCTGCCACCGCCGTCACTACGCAACCCTCTGGCAGTGGCAGAGAGGGAGGGATGCACCATGGTGATGTCCTCCCTCCCTGCCACTGCAGCCATCGCCACTGCCGTGCAACTCTCCTTCTCTCCCTGCTGGCAGGAAGAGAGGGAGGGCTGCACAGCGGTGGCAGTGGTGGTGGTAAGGAGGGAGCATTGCTCTTGGGTGCTGCCTTCCCTCTCTGTCGCTGCCACTGCTGCTATCGCCCTCCCTCTTTCCCTGCCAGTGTGAACTCCAGCAGGGAGAGAGAGAGGTTACATGGTGGCAGTGATGGCGATGGCGGCGGTGACAAGGTGGGAGGGTTGTCTCATGGCAACAGTACCAATAGGGATCGGAAAGAGTTTGTAAGTAAGAGTTTGTAAGTAGGTATTTAAAAAAAAAAAATCCTGCTTGATCATCATTGGGTATCTGAGTACCGAGTATCTCATCATTTTTAAGCCAAGTGATATGTTTTGCAGTTTTTAACCAGTCATTTTAGGTTATCCAGACATTTTGTTGAAAACATATAAATTTGTATTTTAAATGCCTAGTATATGTATATACATATATACAATATTATTTTCTAATACTTTTGTCAGATTATAAAACTTATGTATTTATATAGAGAGAATTTTAATAGTATTTTTAGGATAGTTTAGCATGCTCTGAAGATTGTAATTAGTTAATACATATTTAAGAATTATTTTGGAAACATGTAAAATTGTATTTTAAATGCTTTGGTGTACCTTATATATCATTTATCATGTATTTTATATTTTATATTCAGTTCCCTTGAGAAAGACGAGGGTTGAAACGTGCTGGGAATTCAATTGGTGCAGCTGTTCCTTTTAAAATTTTGATTAGGGTTGTGCCACGGCACTTCCCTCCCTCGCTGTCACCGCTGCCATCACCATCACTGCCACTGCACAGCCCCCAGCTTGGAGAGCCCACTGCCTCACCTGACAAGCAGGGGCTTTCTGACATGCAGGCTGGGGGTTGATGCTGGCAGGGAGAGAGGGAGGGTTGCAGGGAGAGAAGGAGGGTTGTGTAGCAGCAGCCAGGTGGGAACTGGTTCTCCCCCCCCCCCCAATTTTGGAGCTTGGGGTTTACGGGGGGGGGGGGGACAAGTTCCAGGACTTTGGGATCAAGCCCCTGGCTTGGCTTGCAAAGGCAAGGCAAGCCAGGGGCACCATTGCTGGGCCCTAAGAGGGCCAGATTTTCCCACTACGGACATCCCTACATGGTTTATCTGCTTTGGGAGAAAGATAATTTCACTTGCAGTTTCTGCTTCTGTAGGGAGGAGGTGGTGATAAGGTTTGTGAGCCTTAGCTCACAATTTCCCTGCTTTTCGGTACTTGGTTGAAAACTGTATAGCCTTAATTTGTCTATATGTAAACCATAGGGTTTTTTTTTTTTTTTTGCAGATATTGTTCTATTGGCAACCAAGCCACTCGCACCATGTCAATATCTAATATAAAATCAAAGTGAGGGTTTTGAGTTTAACTCCATTTTCAAATTAATAAATAGGTCCCAGAAGTTATGCTTCCTCTTGTAATAATAAACCAAGGCTGAAATCCTATACCCACTTACTTAGGAATATGCCCTATTGTACTCAAGGGGACTTACTTTTGAGTAGACACATATGTTTGCACTGTAAATGAAAAAGAAAGGCCATTATAATCAATGGAACTTTTAAAAATGCAATTTGTACTGGAATGTAACAATACAATAATTAATAAAATAGTAAAAAATGTTTCCTTTACAATTTATTATTCCCTTTTACATCCAAGTGGTGATAGTTTGCACTTATTCTTTAGGTATCACTGCTTTCCAGAATTGCTATCTACCTTGAACCTCTTTCATTTAGGTTGTAGTCCTATACCTATTTACAGGGGAGTGAGCCCCATTGAACTCAATGGGACTTGCTTTTGAGTAGACATATATAGGATTGCTTGATTAGTCTCGGAACACAATCACCCATCTCCATCAGCCCACCAAGCTGCTGTTTGGCAAGGTGGTGGTGGGAGGCCTGAATCTGCTTGGAATCAGATGAGCGAAGAGACTCAATCTCATGCACCAGTTTTCCAGCAGAATCGCCCCCCTCTCCACAAGCCTGCCAAATAGCTGTGTGGTGAGGTGAGAGGCCTGAATCTGCTGGAAAACAAGGTGGGCTGGGCAAAGAATGCCCTTTCACTTTCCCAGCAATGTTCTCACCAATGCAAAAGTGAGGCCTCATATTCATCACTGTTGAGGTTCAGGTAGAGAATTTCTTGGGTAGATTTGAGAAATTTACAGAGATATTGAAGCTCAGTCATGCTTACTGCTAATATGTTGGTTTTCTGAAATGGTATATAAACCGGAACGGCCCAGAACAGCCCCTTTATATTCAAAAAGCATGCCAAAAATGGTGGCATGTGTTAGAAACACTTGAGAATAATATTTTAGGAAGAAACCCCTTGCAATAGTGTGTTATTATTAACCCCATAATGCCCAGAACACATCCGGAACAGAACAGAATGGCCTGGAACAGACACCTCCAAATGAGCAAAATGACCAGACTCACCAGTCATGGCAGGGATGCAAAAACCCACAAACCATCCACAGAAACGATGTTCTGATACCTGTTCATACAGTCTGTACTGAAAAAAAAATGCCCCCGAACAGCAGCTTCTGACTGAGTGATCCAAATCAACCAAATTCACCAGTCACATCAGACCGGATGGGACTGATGTAATAAGCTCGAAACGTCTATGGGAATGATGTTTCAATAGCCGTTTCAGGCCATAATCTGTATTGTGCATAACAGGCGGAACGGCAACTTCCGAGTGAGTAAAATGAGCCACAAACTGTTGTGGGGAAATAGCCTAGAATGGCAATTTCTGAGTGAGTGAAATTAACCCAATACACCACTGTTCACTTTATTAGATGGAAGGGATGAAGTTAATCATGAAACTTCTACAGAATCCAGAGGGAAGATCTGCAAATACCATTTCCAACAGCAGCCCATGGGTGTGGTGTGATTTAGTGCTTAAAATATCAGACTAGGATGGGGGATGCCCAACTAGCTCCTGAAGCTGCCATTGACCTTTGGCCATTCACACCTCTCAGCCTAACTGACCGCACAGGGTTGTGGTTGTTGCAATGACAGAACTGGGGGAGATTTCACCATTAGCTTCTTGAAGGTAGGTGGGATATAAATGTAGCAATTAAATAAACATTATGTTGCCAGAGGCATGAGGTAAAGCCTGGGTTCGGACATCATGATAACCCATGATGTGTTATCATGCTGTCTGTCGGAATTTTTTTTAACCCATTATTGCTTATTTGGCTGAAATAACTAACTCTGTTAACCCACAGTCTGCATTAGGGGTTATTTAACCCATCGTGGGTTATCATGTCATCTGGTGGCCACCGTGGATTATTTTGGCCACCTACAGAGTTGTGTGGCAAGAGTGTTCGAGATTACTGCCTGGGATAATTGCACAGGACTTTGATGGTGCATTGGGTGCCTCCTCACTAGGAGAGGCTGCATCTGAAGTTTGGTCAGGATCCTGCAAACTTCCAAGGATTTATTTGTGCCACCCCCTTTTTGGTGCACACTGGGATTTTGGTCCTTGTAGCCCCTGCTGCAATGTAACAAATGGGTTTCTGGGGTATCTCTTGCAAGCAAATGAACAAGACACATAATCCTACTTGGGAAAAGAAGCAACCTAGTCCAAAATTATGCAGTCGTACTGTTAAACCAAGCAACTTTTGTCTAATTTACCACTGAAAACAATTGCAGCATGTCACCTTAATCTTTCCGTGTGTGTGAGTTGGATAGTGGAAAGCTGAATTATTTGGGAATGTGAACTGTGGCACGGTTTCCGTAGGTGTTATGGAGCTTATTACAACAGTCCCATCCAGTAACATGTGGTTAGTGAGTTTGGTTGGTTTGGCACACTCAGAAGATGCCATTCCAGCCTATTTTCTGGAATACGGCCCATGGCCTGGAATGGGAATCAGAATATGGTTTCTGTGGATGTTTTGTGGCTTCTTGCATCCCTGCCATGGAGTTATGTGTGACTGGTGAGTTTGGTTGATTTTGGTCATTTGGAAGTGTCCTTCCGGGCCATTCCTTTCTCTTTTGGATGTGTTCTGGGCATTATGGGGTTAATAATAATACACCATTGCAAGGGGTTTCGCCCTAAAATATTGTTCTCAAGTGTCTCTACCACACGCCACTATGTTTGGCACGCTTTTTTAATATAAAGGGCCCGTTCCGTTCCGGCTTTTACACCGTCCCGGAAGAAAAGACAGATTGCGGGCACCGAGGACACCCCTACAGCCTTTGAAAAGAGCAAATCTGGACGCGCTTCTCCCGGGGTGCTTTCCGGAAGAGGCCTGGAGCCCCCGAAAGGTCTGAGAAGGGACAGGACGGCGGCGCCATGGGAGCTTCGCCAAGAGGCGCCCTTGCAACGAGTCCTCGACGAGGGGCGGGGAACGGCCAGCGGCGACAGACGGACGAAGGAACGGCGCCTCCCCGCGGGTCCGCTCCGGCGCCGCGGAAGAGCGGGCTGTGATTGATAGGAGCGGGGGCGGGCAGGAAGTCGCGGGGGCGCCTCCCTCGCAGAGGCCGCCCTGGTCCTTCACGAGTCAAGAGGCGGAGGAAGCTGAACTCTGCCGAGACGGCCGGGGAGGCCTGTCCGAGCTTCCCTCCTGCTTGGCGCTGCTGGCGGTGGATGGTTCAGGTGAGGCAGGAGAAGGGGAGGGCGGCTGCGTGTTGCTCGGAGCCCTGTGCTCGCCACGATAATCCCAGGCATTTCCGTTCGTCTCCCCGGTGCCCTCGGTTCCCCGCCCGTTGCGGTTGGCAGCGGAGAGCCGCAAGACCCTCCGCGCTTAGGATGTTGCGCGCTGGTCTCTCCCGCAGCCGCCTCCTCCCCCCCCCCCCCGTGGCCTTTTTCCTGCGGCTCCTGCGAAGGAATTGCACACGCACTTCCTGGCGGGCACCAGCTGTTTTTGCAGCTACCACCGGGCGGAGGGAGGGGAAAAGCCCTCCCCCCCAACTGCGCAGACTACCGCCATGCGTGGTTACTTGGAAGGGAGTCTGTTCAGTGGGGATTACTTCGGAGTAGTGCACAGGATTGTGAAACTTGCACCGTGAACCTTTGCTTGTTCATTTGGAAGGCAACCCAATGAATTCAGAAAAAAAATGCATTGGATTTCAGTGTGATTCTAAGCATCTTTTATGCAGAAGTAATCTCCAAGGAGTTTAACGAGCCGTACACGTAACTAAGTACGCAGAGAATTGCAGCTTCAGCAAGTTGCCTTTTCCTTTAGATGTTTACAATGGCTGGTCTGGCACAATTCACAGAAAGCAGCCGCTGCTTACCTGCTTCTAGGGCATCTCTACAACAGCCTAAAATCCTGCATTTAAAACGGGGCTTTCTGCTTCCATTTTAAATGCAGGATCACAACGACTCCTTTGTTCACGTGCTTCCTTCCCCCCCTTCCCCCCCCATCTGAGTCTGCCATTATCTTTCATTGATCTTGCTCCTCTTCTTGCACTTTAACTCTTTTCACAGTGGAAACTGAAGTGGAACACAACGGGGTAATTTGATAGCACATTATCTGCGATCTATTTAAAAATGGAACAGAGGGCATTTAGTGCAGGAGAGCCCTGGAGGGTCGCAGCAGGGTCACCACATCATGTAAAGAGCCCACAAACTTCCGTGAAGGAGCAATCGCAGTCGCAGGATAAAAGCTCTGTGTGAAGGAGCCCTAAATCATAGAATCATAGAATGGTAGGGTTGAAAGGGGCCTACAAGACCATCGAGTCCAACCCCCTGCTCAGTGCAGGAATCCAGGTCAGAGCATCCCTGACAGATGGCTGTCCAGCCTCATCTTGAACGCCTCCAGTGTGGGAGAGCCCACCACCTCCCTAGGGAATTGGCTCCATAAAGGCTTTCCAAATGCATTTTGAATGTATTCTTAAGGCTTGTTGTTTAACTTCCTTCCATTTCAGCCTTGTCCTTGCAGCGTCCCCTTGGATCGAGATCTGATCTCGTTTCTAGTTCTGGGTAGTTACAGTGGCTGTGCTCACCCTTCAAGCAGAAGTCAAAAGCTGCTAGCTTTGAATAGCTTTTCTGTAATTAATTCTTGTATGCAGTGAGGTTTGTGCGGGCCTAAGGAATTCAAGAACTGAGTTGGACAGCTGCAAGGGCAGCTCTTGGGGCTTCAGTATGGAAAACTTTAATAATATCTGAAAACTGACCTAGTGAAATCAGCTCTCTGCTCTGAGAGTAATAAAATCCAAATTTCTACTGGTATTTTGAAACTTGCACTAGTATGTGCTGTTTATTTTAATGTGTTAATACCTCTGCCCTTGAGCTTGACTCCTGAAAAAGGAATTGGCTGAGAAAAAAATTATTTTGCTTCTGGTGTAATCAGACTCAGTATTCTTAATCCTTTCCCTCTGTGCCATTTTCTAAATAAAACTCCTGACACGTTCCTATATGTTGATTTAAATTGGAAAAATAGCATGGGGGGAAATGGTTAGCCTGCTCTTCCAGCACCAAGGTCCCAGTCTGAATTGTCACCTTTCCTTCAGCTGGTAGAAACATTTTTCATGGATCTGTCCCTACACCACATCTAGTTAGTCCCTGAGAGAGCATCAAACTACCAGATCTTCTAAGAAGTAAACTGAGGAGTAAGTAGTGAAAAACTAACGCAAAGGAGTTCTCCTGCAGACCTCACATAAGGTCTCTTCTGTTCATATGAGCGTTCTTGGAAATCTGTGAGGCCGAAAGGTAAATGTGAGTCCAAACTGAAGATGGGTTTTATAAGGAATAAACACATCGATGTGCGTGTATATAGACACATACATGCACACACCAGCCCACATTTGGTGATTACTTATATTTGTTACCCCATTCCAAGTCCTGTGCATAAATGTAGGTAATACGTTTAAATTGAATAGGAGTTGTTTTAAAATGTCACTTGTATCATGGTACATGCTGTTTTGAATCATAAAACAGCTTTCCCCAACCTGGTGCCCTCCATATATTTTGGACTACAACTGACCATTGGCCATGCTGGATGGGGCACAAGGTTGTGGAAGGCTGGCATAAAATATGGGAAAAACAAGACTTTTTGGAACTTCAGAGGTATGAGTAGAAGTGTCCCTTGGGAATCCAACCTGTGATGGCCCCCTTCCTTTGGACCTCTGGAGGTCAGGCAGGCACCAACATTGTGTTGTTTTCAGTGCTTCCTGAAAACATTGTTTCTGGAATGACTGACCAGCAACAGTTTTTAATGGTATTCTGTTTTTAAAAATAACAAATGTTTAATGTGGTGTTTTATTCTGTTATCTTTTTATCTTTTATTGTTCACTGCTCTGGAGTCTGTTTAGATGTGGAGCGGTATATAAATGTTGTAAGTAAATAAATTTTTGGAAATTGGATCTTAATGTCATAATTGGATAATGTTTGAAAGCATTAATATTTGTTACAAAATGTGTCATCACTATTTTTTAAATATTTCTCCTTTCCTCTTCTACCAAGTAACTTTAGTGTGGTATCTTCAAAATTTCTCCTTGTCTACCTTTAAAGCCCCTGATCCTTTGAAAGCTCTACAGTGGAAACTGAAGTGAAATTATTTGGATTTTGAAAACTGAAACATTTTAAACAGCTGTTTAAGAGATGTAGAATTTTTTTGAAGTCCTTTTTTCCAGACTAAGATGTTTTGGCTAAATGGTGCTGTAGATACCTTTTTCATTTACTTAGCTTTATTCTGCTCCATACAGCTTAGATTTATTTACTTAGCTTTATTCTGCTCCATATAGTTGAGAGCATGTAATACACAAATAGCCTGGCATATGATGCATTAACCTTGCTGACAGTAAGCAGGTCTGGGTTTTGTCAGTGCCTGCATGAGAGACTACTACTAGAGAAATCAATGTACACTGCCTTGAGTCCCCTGATGCAGGGGTGTAGCACCTCTTTCAGCCTCAGCACTATGTTCCATTTCAGAGAAGCTCGGGGCGGGGGCTGCATTCCAGTGGTGGGTGGGGCCAGAAACAAAAAGGGCTGAAGGAAAAAGGGGTGGAGCAAAAAATACCAGCATATTTTACGTTAAGGCTCTCGCTGGCCATAACTAAGCCTAAGGAGAGGCGTTTCAACCTTTTAGAATAGGGAAAAAAACTGAACAAAAGCCAGGAAACTATCAAATGATAGATGGTTGGGGAAAATGGAATGGGGCCAGGGGAAGGGTGTGGCCTTCTGGGGTTAAGGACCAGATTTGTTACTGAAGCAGCAGCAGCATGAAAAGCTGCCAGGAATTATGATAAGGCTTTGAGTGGTTGTTGCAGAACCAGAGTGATTGTTTTTGTGCTTCCTCAATTGATTAAAAGGATGGCAAATAACTATGGCAATATGCAAATACCTCCCTGATTGCCAAGTCACTCTGCCAGCTAGCAAACCTATGAGGGTACCTTTAAATTGGACAATCCAGAGACTTGGCAGGAAACATGGCCCAGTCTTGAAGCATTCTGACCTCCTAGACAGGTTAACAGGTTCAAAGACTATTTATGAGTAATGAGTAAAAACAAACATATAGGTTAGGTTTTCACTTGGTTCCTAAGAAAATCTTAACTGCTGAGCAGGTTGAAATGAGAGAGTTGGTCCTTTTAAAGTCCTTTATGACTTGGGTCTGGGTATCTAAAGCTCAAAATCAGCACTTTGAATAGTACCTGGGAATGTACAGGAAGTCAGTGGAGATGTGGTAAAAACTGGCATGACATGTTCCATATGGCTGATTCGAGTCAATAACCTATCCTCAGTGATTTGTACCAAAAGAAGTTTGCTAGTAGTCTTCAAAGGTTAGTCCCATGTAATCTTATATGTCTGTTTCTAGTGTGTGACAGACGTATCTTGGTCAAGAAGGGGTCATACCTGATGCACCAGCTGAGGTTGCTGAAAGGTGCTTCATGCCACACATGCCACTTGGACATCTAATATAGGGGCTGAATCTAATAGCACCTCCAAGTTGTAAGCCTGCTTCATAAGGGGCAGTGCAACCCCATCAAGAACAAGGTGAATGCCATCTCCCTGCCAAAGAATACTAACAAAATTACCTACCAACAGTACCTCCATCTTGTCAGGATTCAGCTTCAGTTTGTTAGCTCTCAACCTGTCATTATTGACCTCAGGCATCCTTTCTTGCCTTATCTGAATCAGATGAAAAAGGGAGGGGGATGTAGAGCACATTAATGACATCCTCACTCCTTAGCACGGGGGAAGGAGAGAACAAATTAGATCCCTGTGAAGCAAATGCCATAGTGCACAGGAAACATTTGCCAGCACTGCCTTTTGGGTGTTCCATCTGCCAGAGAGGAATAGAACCACCGAAGCAAGGTGTCCCTAATTACTATATCCAGAAGGATACCATAGCTGATGATACTGAAACCTGCTGAAGGCTTTAGGAGAATTAACAGATTCATATTTCCCCTGTTCTTTTCCCACTGCAGAAGAACTGAGGCAGTTTTGGTATAAAGTTGGTTGAAAGCCAGATTGAAATGGACCTTGATAATCGGTGTTATCCAAGAATGTCTGGCAATCAACTGCCACCATGAAAAGGCGAGGTTTGGCTTTAGTTGATAGGACAATCATTCAGGTCCAGGGAAGGTTTTTTTTAAGGTTTGGCTGCACTATAATCTCCTTAAAGCTGCTCAGAACCTCTCTTGATCTCAGAGAGGTATTGATCACTTTCTGGATTCAACTGATCAGCACCTCCCCACACCCCCAATGTGTTATATGTTTATTTTAAATTTTTATATTCTGCTTTCTCTTTTTTCAGTGATAACTTGTCATTGGCTTATATAATAAGAAAAGTAAAATAGAACCACTGTGAACACAATGAAAACTAATACATACAAAAGAGCAGCAGAAAATAAAATACACTAATCCTTTCTCAGCTGGGGAAAAATGAACATAAAGTTTTGCAGCACCTTAAAGACCAACAAATTTATTGTGGCATAAGTGTCCTGGTCCTTTTAATGCTGGTGGGGCTAAAAGGAGTGCAAATGTGCCAACTCTGTCCCTTCTTCCAGGTGATCTTCCCAACAGGAGGACTGCTTGAAGGAGTGGAGAAGCAACTCTTTCAGGCTTCTTGGAGTGTGAGAGAGTTGCTGCACCATTTTCTCCAGACATCTCTCAAAATGGAAAATGGACAGTTTTGCAGAGTCCTCTGGGGTGGTGTCCCATTTGCTGGTGGGCAGTGTGTCCAGCAGTAGTGGAGCATGAGTCCCTCTCGCTCCAAGGAGCTGGCATAGCTAACAGGAGTGGGTGAGAGGCATCGTTCCATTCCCCCTTGTAAATGTCCTATCTTGCAGGGGGCAATATCCCATTTATTGATGGCAAGGTGGGTGCCTAGAGGAGGAAGCTGAGGGTGACTCTCTTCCACTCCATTTATTATGCTCTACCTAGCCACTTAACCCATGAAGAAATGGGTGACTGGCCCGTTATCTCCAGTTAGTGGTGTGCCCCCTGTGTACCCCAGCAGGTGCCCAACTGTGTTGACCTTTTATGCCTGCTGTGTTATTAATTAGGATAGGAGTAACAAAGTATGGATAATTCTGATCAGAAATGTTCAGAACAGTTAGAGTCGGTGTAGTTGAGAATGGAGTGCAACAAACTACTTTCTACCCAACATGTGACCCAGCTGTTCCCTGGATATACCCAGGGCTCTCAGAAACAATTTATTTGAACATGACAGCACATCTTTTTAACTACAGAGCTTACTTCTGGGAGACTACTGGTATATCTGCAGAGAGACTGGGTTGCAGGTTTGGCTGTTCATACAAAGAAGTCCCTCAGGACAGTTGGGACACATCTACTCAAAAACTATTTCAATGTCTGAACCATCTCCTAGATTAAATTGTGGTAAATAGGAAGTAGTGTGATTGGACTCCTTTTTAGGACTTTGGTATTTCTGTTCTTTCCATTTTTCCCAAGTTGCAAATAGAAGGCCTGTGAAAATTAGCTACTTGGAGAAGAAACTTTCTCTGTCCTTATATATCTGAAGCCTATAAATACATTCTGGGTTAGATAACATTCTGTTTTCATTAGGTGACTCGTCTGTTAGTGCTAGTATCTGAAAGCAGATACAGTCAGGTCCAGAAATATTGGAACAAGGATAACTGTTTTGGCAGTTGGCCTCTGTACATTGAAGTTGAAAGGAAGCACACCCAGATGGGAGCGAAGTCAGGACTTTCAGCTGTAATTCAAGAGGTGTGACAAAAGTGTGTGTGTATGCCACTGGCTGTCCTTCCTGAATGGTTAGTGCCCCACTTTTGTCAAACCCCTTGAATTACAGCTGAAAGTCTGGACTTTGCTCCTATCTGGGTGTGTTTCCTTTCAGCTTCAATGTGGTGGTGTACAGAGGCCAACTGCCAAAACAGTTACGCTTGTTCCAATATTTCTGGCCCTGACTGTATGTCTGTTATACAAAGTATATTGAGCGGCAAAGTGTTCAGATACATCACTGTCACTGAAAACGAAAGCCATGTATCTACTTCCTGACTATAATGCCTACTATAACTTATACATGTCCTGACATTTTGATACTCCACATTTCCATGCCCCCTTGCTGAACTGTTGACTGGGGATTGTACCTCCCCCCCTTCTGCAAAAAGCAGATTGTGAGTTATGTATAACAAAGAATCTGATGGGTCAAATGTAGATATTTATTTAAAAATAACTTCCACCTAAAAACCTGAAAGTAGCACTGTTTACTTGAAACTATTCGGGAAACTATGCTGCTAATAAGATGAATAGTTCACAACCAAGTAAATAAAGATAACAAGTTCTGATTAACTTGCTTCAGGTTCGGTGTGAAAGAAAAATACATATGTTTTCTTCAGAAGAGTTAGTGTCTTGAACCCCCAGTTAAATAGCAAGTATGTATATTGCTTTCAAAAAGTTAAGAGGAGATTTTAATTTCCTTCCAAGAAGTAAGAAGGTGACCTTTTAAAGTATGCATGTGTTTTGAAGATTGGCCATTCATTTGTATGAGTCAGAACTCTTTAAAAGGCCCAGTTTCATGCTGAAAATAAATACATCCTCCAGATGAAGATTAATCAACTTCTGGAGGAGGTAGGGAAGATAGAGCAACAGTAAACAAGCAGAATGTTAGTGTTATTTGTGAAGTATAGTGGTTGTACACACACACACAAAGCAAAAACACTTCCTATCCTAGAGTGGAATTAGGTGCAACTGTAACTCACCCACTACAATTCCTGTGTAGTAAAGCTAATACTATATAAACAAAACATCAAGGTATGAGTACCTTTTTAAAATTACAAATGTAAACTATACTCATGTTTTGTAAATGCTAATTTTTGCAGCAGCAAAACAGTCAGGGCACTTGACATGCATTCCTGAAAGTTACTACTTTGGCAGTTCACTCAGGTGTTAATGGGGATGTGATTTACTGGGCTGCTTTGTTTGGAGATGGTACTTGCTACCAAGTTCCTTTGCATACCGGACTGTTAATAAAGCTCAAGTCTCTTTTGACTGATTTTTGTAGAGGCCATGATGGAGGAACCAGAGGTTCTCTTTGAAGAACTAATGGAAAGAGCAAAAGCTGGAGAACCTAAAGCACAGACAGAGGTAATTTATCATGCTTTGTCACTTTTCTTGTAGTTTTTTATTAGCTGTGTTGGAGACCTTTTACTAACTAAAGTTTTTTAAGTCTTATGCTGTAGATTTAACTTTATAGGCTTATAAATAGTGTTATGTTGAATTGGCATGAGCTTCTGTTTTTACTGCAGAAGTTTGCCATTTGGAGGGAATTCAAAAATACTTTTGGCAGGTTGGGGTGTGTGGGGGAATCCCTTCAACATTCATGCACTTTTTCATGCCTGTTTGCAGCTATTGTTCCCTTAATGTGCTGCTGCTTGGGTGGTGGAAGATGGAGCATATTCCTGTTGCTGAGCTGACATGACCTGGCTTGCCATATTTGCGCAAGCAGATTCATTTCCAATCAGTGCTGTGTGGCAAGACTTTTTTGCCTTTATCCAGCTTTAACTGTGTATAGTTTACACAATTAAATATAGTTTAATTGTGTGCAGTATACACATAAGTAATTGGAGCAGGATGTGGATGTGAACATACATTTAGGTATGCATTCAAATGCGCAACCCATTGAAAGTAATGCAGTGTGGGTGGACAACATCCACCTTTGGATGCACATTCATATCTGCATTTTTCCTCAGCTAGCTAATTAAGGACGACATATTGAGGAAAAGGAGCATTGGCCCAGTCTGAAAAATTGTCAAAGGGGTATGTGTGCATTTGCACAAATATTCCTAAAATGCACCCCTTCTCCCTATTTCCATCGAAAGCAAGCTACATATTTATTTACATTTGAACATAAGAGCCGTGCTGGATCAGATCAAGGGTCCATCTGGTCCAGTATTCTGTTCACACAGTGGCCATCATGTAGCTGCTAAGCTAACCAGCCTGTAATTTCCTGGATCCCTTTTTAAACATTGGCATTACATTAATTATTCTCCAGTCCTCTGGTACAGAGGCTGACCTTAGGGACATGTTACATATTTTTGTTAGATTTCACATTTAAGTTCCTTAAGAACTCTAGGATGTATACCATGTAGACCAGGTGATTTGTCTCAGTTTGTCAATAAAGTCAAGAACTTCATCTCTTGCCACTGCTGTTTGCCTCAGTTCCTCAGACTCACTTCCTGAAAACATCAGTTCAGGCATAGATAGCTGCCCTACATCTTCTGCAATGAAGGCAGATGAAAAGAATTCAGCTTCTCCACAATCTCCTTATCCTCTTCTACCACTCCATTAACTCTGTTGTCATCCAGTGGTCCAACTACCTCCCTAGCTGGTTTCCTGCTTCTGATATATTTAAAGAATTCTTCATTGTTGGCATTGATTTGTTAGCGATATGCTCCTCAACATGCTTTTTACATATCTTATTGTCTGCTTGCATTCACTTTGTGCAAGTTTGTGTTCCTCTTTGTTGTTCTCCTCATTTGGGCAAGACTTGTGTTTTCTGAAGAAAACCTTCTTTGCTCCGATAGCTTCCTTGACACTGATTGTTATCTATGTTTGTGTCCTCTTGGACATAGTGCTACCTTTTCTGACATATGGCATACATTCTAGCTGAGCTTCTGTTATTGAGGTTTTAAGTAACCACTTAACATTTTGAAGGGATTTATCCCACTGGACTCCCATTTTCAACATCCTTTTTACCAATTCCTCATTTTAGAGAACTTTCCTCTTTTGAAGACAAGATTGTGCTGGATTTCTTTGGCAATCTTCCACTTAAATATGAATTTGATACCACTGTGGTCACAGTTTCCAATTGGTTCGATAGCACCTATGTCTCACGCTAGGTCCTGGGTGGCACAACAGGGTTGCCTTCCCTCTAGTCGGTTCCATAACAAACATTTCTAGGGCATAGTCATTTAGGACACTGAGAAATGTAACCTCTTTTTTGTGACTGGGACATGCATTTATCCAGCCAGTGTTGGGGTAATCGAAGTCACCCATTATTAGAACAGTTCCTGGTTTGGATGCCTCCCTGGTTGCATTTTCCATTACAAGATCACCCTGAGTGTTCTGGTCCAAGGGATGCTAGCATGTCTCCAGTACTAAATTACTTTTGAAGCCTGGTATTGTCACCCACAGTGCTTCTGTGGAGATGTCTGCCCCCTTTAGGGTTTCGAGTCTGTGTCACAGTATGTCCTCTTTGATGTACAGAGTGACACCATCTCCATTAGTCCTTCCCTGTTTATATCCAGAGATTACCATATTCCACTGGTTCTCTCCATTCCACCAGATTTCTGTTATGTCCACTCTATCTAAGTTCTCCTTTAAAACCAGGCACTCCAGCTCTCTCATCTTGTCTCAGAGGCTTCTAGCATTAGCATAGAAACACCTATACACAGTGTCCTTCCCCTGACATCTCTGGCATGTTCATCTTCTTCTGTGGCCCTTAGGCCTCTTTTGACTGGCAATCATGTTTCACCATATGCTCATGGCTGATTTCCTCCCCATCCCCATTTGGGCTATTGAAAACATTTTCACCTTTGTCCCCTAGGGATGCTTTAACCCAAACCAGATGCTTCTCAGGTCCTGTCAGCCTTCCCACAGGGTTTAGTTTTACTCGGACACCTTTTTATGTTAAGTGCCAGTAGTCTGGTTCCATTTTGGTTCAAGTGGAGCCTGTCCCTCTTGTACATGCCCAACTTGTCCCAAAATGTTCCACAGTGCTTAACAAACTAAACCCCTCCTCCCTACACCATCGTCTCATCCACGATTGAGACACCTCAGCTTTGCCTGTCTAGCTGGCCCTACGCATGGAACAGGTAGCATTTCAGAGAAAGCTACCTTGGTAGTCCTGAATTTCAATCTTACTGTAATGCCATGGAAAACAGCATAAGTATTGTATTGATCTGGGGGCCCTAATTCTGTCAGGTCCCAGTCAAAATAGATTCCTTGGATTACCAAGCTGAAACTAGACAGGTTGTGAAAGGAATGACAGTGCTTCTGTCTTGCCAGGATTCAAGCTGAATTTATTGGCCCTCATCCAGTCCACCACTGCATCCAAGCACTGGTCCAGACCCTGCACAGCCACACCTGATTCAGATGTTATGGAAAAATAGAGCTGGGTGTCATCTGCATACTGATGACACCTCACTCCAAATCCCTGGATGACTGCTCCCAGTGGCTTCATATAGCTGTTGAATAGCACTGGGGATAAAATAGTGCCATGTGGCACCTCATAGCAAAAATGGCAGGGGGCCAAGTTGCACTCTCCCCACACCACTCTCTGAGACCAGCCCCATAGGTAGGAATGGAACCACTGAAGTACAGTGCCCCTGATACCCATCCCCCGAAGCCAATCTAAAAGGATTCTATGATCAATGGTATCAAAAGCCACAGAGAGATGGAATAAGAGGAGCAAAGTCTCTCTCTCTCTCTCTCTCTCTGTCATGCAATATCCCAACCAGGTCCGATTCAGACCCAAAGCCAGGCCTGAACCCAGACTGGAAATGGTGTAGATAATCGGTTTCATCCAAGAATGCCTGCAGTTGCCCTGCCACAACTCTGTCAATCACCTTACCTAAAAATGGCGTGTTCACAACTGGATGATAGTTGTCACAGATCCTTGGGTCCAGGGTTGGTCTCTTCAGGAGTGGTAACACTAGCACCTCCTTCAAAGCATCAGACACCATTCCTCCCCCCAGTGAGGCATTAAGCACACCCTGGACTCACCCAGCCATGCCATACCAGCTAGCCTTAATTAGCCATGAGGGACAGGGATTGAGAGGGCAGATGGTTGGCTGCATGTCTTGCAAGCACCTTGTCCACGTCATCAGGCCACATAAACTGAAACTGAATGTTGTCTTGAGTGCCATTTTTGGTAGGAGGGTGGGTACAGGTCAAATAAATAAATGGATCCCACAAAACATGGTTAGATGGGGCATTGGCCACCTTACTTGGATCTTCCATCTAAATTGCTTTGGAGCCAGATGACTTCATCCTCAAATCCAATGAAAATCATCACAGCAGGCCTCTGAGGGCTGTAAAGGATTTGTCTGTGGGGTTAGCAACCTCCAAACCACTCTGAAGAGCTCCTATGGGATGCGATGGAGGCTGTGAAATATGCCTTTTTCGTAGCCCACACCGCCACATGGTAGGCATGATAATGTGCTCTAAGCAGTGATTCATCGACACGCGCACGCTCCTCAGCCACTTCATAAGTGAGGTAAGCACAAGAACCTTGAACACAACCCATGAGAAATTCTCCAAAATTTCTTCTCTGAATTTCTTTTTGAAAGCAGTTTCTTTCTATTGAATTGAATGAGAATGGTAAAAAAGTACTTTGGATAAATTTTCGGCACATCACTAGTCTATATATAGACCCTTATGTGACTTGTTCTTTTTGGAGAAGGCCCTTGACAAAAATATACCGGCCTAGAGGGTATATGAGTGATGATTCTAGTTCAAAGTTTAAATGTCTATCTAAAATAATTGCAACTCCCCAAGATTTGGAAGTGCCTGGTGCAGAAAAATGCTCACCATACCAGGACAATTTAAATAGCCTTTTACCCGTGGATTTATGATGCATTTCCTGAAAATATACTGTA
This sequence comes from Heloderma suspectum, assembly GCF_057233095.1. Lineage (NCBI taxonomy): Eukaryota > Metazoa > Chordata > Lepidosauria > Squamata > Helodermatidae > Heloderma > Heloderma suspectum. Next base: position 123,358,488 of record NC_139462.1, on the reverse strand, counting down.
TCAGGTTGTTCTTTTTTTAAAGTCGTTGGCTATTTTGCATCACTTGACTGGCATGACTAGACCTTTAAAATCAAGAGAGAGACGTTTTAGACCATTATAAGACATAATCATATCAAAAAATGGTGTTCTGCATCCTATCCATCCAACTCTCCACCCAGTACTAACCAAAATTTAGTAAAACATGTAACTAATAAATTTAGAAAACCTTGACTTGCCTTCTGAACTGGGAGATAATCCCACATGGACCCACTAAGTCACTTGACAAGTACGTAAACCAGGGGGCTCCCTCCTGACAACCTCCTGATCATGCCAGTGAAAAATGCTAATAAATATCTAAGTCATCAAAAGTTATATATTTACAGTGTGTATAAGTATAAACATATGTTACTAGCATATTAAGAAAGCCAGAACTTCATAAGAGATGGAAGGAGCAATCCTATGGCCCCTAGACAGCATCTGAGGGCCATAGGATAGTTTGAATCCCCTTATCCTTGGAGGGGGGAATTGGAGATCCGCCCCACCTTCCCCTTGCAGCTGGTGCAAAAAAAGAACCATGCCATTGTCACATCCTGACCTCAGAAGAGGAGAAGGAGGCATTTCTGTGGGCCTCTCCAGTGGAGGAGACTGAGTTATCCAGTGGACTGAGATATGAGTTATCCTGAGGCCTCTCCAGCCCCCGTTGGAAATACCATTGCTACATGGGCAAAAAAGCCAGTCTAGCAAAAAAATGCAGGATGGGAGGACGAGGAGGCGAAGATGGCCTCGGCCGCACCTCCCACCCTGCATAGGATGCTTGTAAGCCTCCGAGTTCAGGGATTGAGAATCATCAAGGGCACAACCCATATAGGATTGCACCCATAACTAATAGTAACAAGACATTGTCAAATCAGGAACACAATCATTTTTGTAAATTCTCCTCAGTTTGAGGTGCTTGACTGAGATATTTTGAGGCTTCAGTCATGATGGAAGTTTAAAAAAAAACCTTACTTCATAGTGCACCTCATTAAACCTGAATGGTGTTTCTATTTTAAGGCACAAGTGTCAGCAAAATAGCATGTTTCAGAAGTTTATTTTCTGCCCCCTAATAAGCAGTATGCTTTAAATTCAGCCTAGAAAATAAGAATATAATTAGCTTGAAAAGACATTTAGTGTTTATGCACTCTGTTCTTCCTGTGTTTGGCTGCTGTTTAGGTCCAAACTTCAGCCTCTCCATTCTCTGTATCTAAAGGCTGATCTTGCTAACCCAGTAAGCATGCAGACCCCAGCCTTCAATGCAGCCCTTGACACTGCCCCAGGACTGCCAAAATTTCATGCTGTGGCAGCAGCAAAAAAAAGTCCCCGTAAAGCCTCTGTTGCGGTTTGCAGGGAGATTCAACTCTTTCAAGAGTTGAAGGCTCTCCTTCACTGATGTTATACAGTATGTGTAGTTAAGTACTAACCACAGGTGAAAGGAACCCCCAAGCACCTGTTCTGGTCATCCAAAGCACTGGATGATTTTCCAGCTGTTAGATACGGACTGGATTCACTGGTGTGAGTCAAGGAGCGCCATCTTTGGTGGTGATGTCACCTGACCATGGCTTAAAGATTTTTATTGAATGTGTGAAATAGTATAGTCTACCACTTGTCTGCTCAGCCCTTGCCCTTCTTGGTGTATAACATCTAGCAGAAGAGGAATGACTGACTGGGTCCAGGACGTCATTGATGTCTCCTTGTGAGAATAAGGGGGCAGGTAGTTTCTGTTGCTCCTCCTCCTGCTCTTCCTCCCCCTGTGCCTCCCATCTCCCCCTGCTAATGGGGTGGGTGGAGTGGGGAGATGTATGTGAGCAGTGGCTGCTGTTGGTCCTTGCCACTGTCACCACTTGCTCACTCCACTCTCTCCCAAGGGAGTGAGTGAAGGAATTAGTGGCAATTGTGGTGAGGAAATGCAGCAGCAATATCCTTGCTCTCTCTGCCCCAGAAGGAGAGTGAGCAGGTGATAGTGATGCAGAGGAGATTGGCACCCTGAAGGTGAGGGTCCCATTGAAGGTATCTTGCTTGAAGGTCCCTCAAATCCTGGAGCCAGTACTGGATGTAAAACTAATATACAGTTCTAGTACAAATAGTCCCACCGTGTGCTTATACTGTACCAAAGTGTGGCACGAGTTTTTATCTTATTTCCCTGGGGCGGGGAGAGCACCAAATGTACAAACGCTTTGTTTAAATTAGGGTGGATGTCTCAGTCCTCCAGTTCAAGCAACACATCTGTTTAGGGAGAAATATGTGCTTATTCTTACTCAGCCAAGGAAGTTGAGCAGGTATGGATGTGAGCCTGCTTTCACTAATTTTGTTCAGGTTTTTAAAAACCGAGCCATGGTATTTTTCTTTTAAATACACACTCTGCTGTGGAATATGGCAAGCATGGCTGTTCATAAATACAACCCTTCTTTGGATGTAGGATAGAAGTTGCAAACAAGATAAAAAATAATCTTGTTATTATATTTTTATAGATGGGAAAACACTACTTGAAGCTAGCGGAAGACCGGGATGAGGAGCTCAACAGTTGCAGTGGGGTTGAGTGGTTGATCCTTGCTGCCAAGCAAGGGCAAAAGGAAGCTGTTAAACTGCTGTGGAGATGTTTAGCAGAAAGAAGAGGTATTGGTCCCTGACGTTCTTTAAAAATTTCCATCTATGCTCCAGATTTTTAGAGACTGATGTTGAACTGCCTCTTGAAGGAAAAGCTCAATATTATTTTTACTTCTGTGTATTTACTTCTAAAACGTATATCCTGTGCTTCAATGGCCAGTCAGCATTCACAGGGCAGCTTACAAAACAAGTAAGCCAATAAAGCAAGAGCAACCAATTAGTAAAGAACTTAGACCAATGTAAATTAGTTAAAAACATTAAAAATTAAAAGGAAAAAAGTTATTTGCCTAGTGCCCAAAATGGCACAGTTGACACCAAGTGAGACTCCTAGGGGAGGACATTCTGCGGGCGGGGCACCACCATTAAAAAGTGCTCTCCCTTTTTGACACCCATGTTATGTGTAATGGTGGGGGCAGCCAGAGGACAGATGTCTTGAATGGATGTCTCAGCACATGGGCAGATTAATGACAGAAGATGGTCCAGCAAATACTTGGGTCCTAAGTTCTGTAGGGCTTTAAAGGTAGACACCAGCACTTTGGATTGAGCCTGGAAGCTAGCAGGGAAACAATGAAGTTACTTCAAAATAGGTGTGATGTGATCCTGCCTCCTGGTCCATGTTAGCAAGTCTTACAGCTACATTCTGGACTAACTGGAGCTTATGGGCTGTTTTCAAAGGTAACCCCAGTAGAGTGTTTGCTGTACTTCAAGCTAGAAGTTACCAGAGTATCAGTAACTGAGGCTAGGCTGTCTCTGACCAGAAGAGGTCACAGTTACTAAGCTTAGCTGACAAGAAGCATCCTGTGCCACTGAGTCTACAAGCAACAATGATGGATCTACAAGCAACCCAGTCTGTGTACCTAATCCTTCTGGGAAAATGCACCCCTTCTAGAACTGGTTGAACACCATCTACTTGAACAAACAAAACATTCACCAACAGTCCTGTCAGGGCTGGGACATAGGTGGCAGTCTGAAGTAAGCCAGGAGCCATGGGACAAGCCAGTGGTTGGAACCAAAGGACAAACCAGGAGACAAGTGCTGCAGAAAGGAAATGCACAGCCACTAACTACTGGGAAAAGGGGAAATGTTAGACAGAGCTACAGAGGAGACAATAGCCTTAATATGTAATGGGTACTTTTGTGGACATCTTTAAAGGTTATATGAGTAGTATGCAGGAGAGTGCTTAGTCTCTACAAACAGGAAGAAAATGTTTAATAGTATTTTAAATGGCACAAGGCGGGGGGGGGGGATGATGCTGGCTACCAGAAGGGATGGATGAGTCTGTCAGTTTCACTTCCTCTCACATTCAAGTGTTCTACTCTCAAGGTCCATCCATCCCATTTACAAAGAATGTTCAAATTTCGCTAAGTTGTTATTAAAAAAAATTAACCTAACAAGATTATCACTCTTAACTACCAATGTTGGCCAAAAGATGCTGTGTTACTCTTGCAACCCCATTCTGTTCAGTACTCATGACTTGCAGTGGAAGTCCTACCTGAAGGGGGAATGTTTGAACTTTCTGAGCTGGGACTGAGGATTTTCTGCACAGTAAAGCAATTATTGGGGAGGACACTTAACTCTTATCTCTTGGTTGCCATGTTTTCACTCTCTGCTTCTTGGCAAAACTCTCAACATGTTGTTCATTAAACCAAGTCTTTATTCCCTAGGTTGTCCTCTTGTATATTGTGTCCTATAGGGACATATTCTGTATAGAGCTAAAGAATTACATAGCTTGATAAGCTACAGGTTTACAGACAATAGAAGGAAGAGTGTAACTCTCATTTTGAAATGTGATTCAGTTTTCATAAGCACTTCATGATTTCTTTTGTAATAACAAATAATGGATGGCTGTCAGCTGTTCCTCCACCCCTAAAAGTGGGGTAATTGTACCTAATACATCTTTCCCCTTTCTTAAGGCATCACTTCAGAGAATGAGCAAGAAGTGAAAAAATTATTGTCAGAAACTGATTTGGAAAGAGCTGTGAGAAAAGCTGCCTTAGTCATGTACTGGAAACTAAACCCAACGAAGAAAAAGCAAATGGCTGTTTCGGAACTACTGGAAAATGTTGGCCAAGTTGACAGTGAAGGTTTGTATCCAATATAGAATAAAAGATTTAATGAACATGAATATTTCAAAAACTAGAATGGTGCAATTAAACCTTCAATAAAGGAAAATAACTAATAAATATTTATTATATAACTAATAAATAACTAATTAATAAATAATAAATATGTTCTTAACTTAAGAAAAACTTGTTGCAGTAATAGTCATAGCCATTATTTCATCAACATTCCTCTGGGTGCTTTCTGATAATGTTAAGTGGCTGGGCAAAACAGTAATTTACATACTATGATCATGAGAAGCAACTTTATACTGAGTCAGACCATTGAACTATCTAGTCTAAGTACTTTCTCCTCCAACCGGCAGACCTCTCCAAGCTGCTTTGCATTCAAGGAGAACACTTACCTTTCCCTTCTGACACAGTCACCCACTGCTCATGCCTGCTCCTAGCAAGCACAGAATGGGAGTAAGGATGACATAACCTATTACTTTGACCAATCAGAGAGCAAGGGGTTGTGTCAAAACTGCAAGTAGAGGTCCATATACTTAAAAACATAGAGCAACCAGAAAGTTTGCAGACATGTTTTTTATACATATAAATCGCTTCGAAGGCATCATTAACAGCCTTGCGGGTGCACCTATACACTCAGGAGCCCTGTTGGGGACACCTGCACTAGATATTCGAAGTTAAGTTGATGCTGCCTTTGGACGGGCGGTGCTGAACACCTTGAGGCCTGCTAGCAGGAGTCGCAGGGGGAAGTGTCAAGGCTGGAGGAGATATTTGCACAGAGTCAAGGGCAGTCTGGGGTCAAGCCAATATGGTTTATGCCAAGAGCACAGCACCAAACAAGGATGAGTACAAATGGGAAGTCACAGAACAATCTGGGGTCTAGGCCAGCAAGGTTCAAGCAAACCAAGGTTCAAGCACCAGGCAAGGAAGAGTCCAAATGTGAAATCACTAGGCAATCCAGGGTCTACTTACAGGAGGTCTGGGAGAGGGAAGGAGAAGTAGTCAGAAGTAAGATCAGGGACCAGAGCTGGTGTAAAAACATTTTTCCAGCAGCCATTCCTGCTGGGAACTGAAGCTTATAACCAAGGCTCAGGCTTCTGGAAGAAGTTCCTCAGGTTTCTATGCAACTGGGCAGTACTTCTTACAGTGGTTGTTCTGGCCTGCCTCTTGAGACATCACTGCTGTCGGGGGCTAGGTGATCACTCAGCCTCTGTTTGAAAGGTGGAGCTCCCCTCCACCTGTGGGATGGACTCACAACTATCTCCCCCAAGGGCCCAGGCTCCTCCTGGTCTGCTTTCTAGTCTCTTGGCATGGGCTGCTTCTCAGTGCAGTTTGTCTCCAGGAGCTTTAGCTCTTCCTCTGAGGAGGATTCCTCCAGTGGGGACATGACATTGTTCACCTGACTTTCCCTGCACCTATTTCAAGGTAAGCCAGCTTGCTTGTCACATATGTGGGATTGCACAAAGACCCCAAAGGATAAAGATAGATTGCTTACCTGTAACTAGAGTTTTTTGAGCAGTCTTCTGTGCAGTCCCATAAACCATCTGCCTTCCTTTTGTCAAGTGATTCTCTGGTTTAATTCCTGATGAGATCCTGCAGCAGTCTACAGGAAGGGAGCAAGAAGCTGGCCATACCCTTGAGATATGCTACCTAGCTCTTGGGCATGGGCCCTTGCACTTTTTTTTTTTTACGCTAAGAACTATCTTTAGAAGACTCCAGATGTTTTTCTGTGCAGGCATTGAACTCATATTTGACTGCATGGATGATCACTCAAACAACTACCATTATAGGTAAGCAAACAGTTTTTATTTTGCCTTAAAGTGCACATTGGTAAAATTAGCATGTCCAGTGTAATATTTTAATTTTATAAAATTTATCAACTACCTCTATGCAATATGGTGACATTCATTTTATTTTACGCATCAGGACCATAGTGTAAATAGTAATGAATGTAATCAGTAGACCAATAGACGTAAGCTTCCAGTTATTGGGAGGGACCTGGGAAAGATTGAAGGCAAAAGGAGAAGGGGACGGCAGAGGATGAGATGGCTAGATGGCATCACCGATATGGACTTGAGCACACTCCGGGAGAGTGGAGGACAGGAAGGCCTGGTGTGCTGTGGTCCATGGGGTCACGAAGAGTCGGACATGACTTAACGACTGAACAACAACAAATTTTGAAAGATGAAGGGAAATTTCAATAGTTTTCAGGTTGCAAGTAAAGGACACACTTGTTTATTTTAAAGCCTATTTTACTTCTGATGTGTTAACATGGTATTTCCTTCAAGTAATGAGTGATAGCTTTTAGTTTATAAAACTGTAACTTCCCACTTATGCTTACTTTCTCAAAAAGGCACCTACCTATAGAAAAAATATATACATTTAAATAATAGGACTTTTAACTAATCAATTTAAAATTTAATCAGTTTAAATGAGTTATAGCTGTAGTTTGAATCAGTATTGAGCCATGCTGTTTATTTTTGGGGATCACAACTATTCTAAAGGAGCAAATAACAATGCTATGCAATTGGCTGATGATGTATATCATTTAAGTGGATTCCTTTCCCTTTTGAGTTTTCCCATATACACCATGTTAAATACCTTGAACTTGTGTTTGTGAGAACAGGTGGTGAAAAATCGCCTGGCCCAGTTCCAAAGTCTGTACGGAAGCAAAGAAGAATGCTGGAACGACTGGTGAGCAGTGAATGTAAGGAAACATTTCTTGCACTAAAACTTTAATATCTGGACAGGCTTCATTTGATACGAGTTCAATAGGATCACTTGCTGGATCTCTACTACGGAATGTCAAAGAACGAAATAAATGATGGATAGTGTATTCCTTATACACATCCTCTCCGGAAAACTCAACTTTCTCTATGATTGACTTGTTCCTCAAATGATCAGTGCTACTGTCAGACTGAATCCCTAAATCCACATCAGTGGCATAACAGAAGGGATTGTGCTCTTGCAGATAAAGGAGAGCCAACCCAATTTTCCCAAAGCCAATTACTGCAGAGAATATGGACGCAATATGGATGCTATGCGGATGCCATTTGCATCCCAGCGGGCGGAAGTCTGCCAGCGAAACTATCTCCCCTCCACCACCACCCAGTCCGTGGAAAAATTGTCTTCCATGAGACCAGTCCCTGGTGCCAAAAAGGTTGGGGACTGCTGCTCTACCTCATTGCTGCACTTCAAAAAGTGGTACCCAAGTACCTCTCACCACAGATCATTCCTGCCTATAACCTTATCCACATCAAATACTGTGGCTTGGTAAGGATAAAATAACCCATTACAGCTTACCAACACATGATGAAAGAAAACATGCTTGTCCCTCTCAAAGGCAACAAGTTCATTTTGAAACTCAGAAAATACAGCATTTTCACTAAGCGTATTTTCTGCCTCAAGTCTATCATTCTCCCCATGTTCAATGTCAAACAAAAGTTTAAGCTTAACTCGCAAGTTAACTCGCAAACTGCATAATTTTCTCCCTCCTTCCCGGGTCCCAGCAGTGCCTCCCAACTATATAACCCCACTTTCCCTACCAGCAACCAGGGGGTGGGGGCATGAGTGTGAAAACCATGGGACCCAGGTTCTTAAATACAGTAGAGGATCAGGGAGAAAGATGCTGACAGCGAATGAGTATGTGGTGCCTCCAGCCCGCTAGGACTGCTCTTCCCTGAAAGCAGGTGGGGAAAACCAGTGACGAACTTATAAAACAACATCCAGGATTTATTTAAGAAAGAAGGTAAAGGGGTGGGGAGGAAGGAAAACAAACATGCAAATGAATAAATGATTTAAAGTAAGTCTCTAAACAATAACATGGGGAGAAGAGAGTCTAATGGTGATGTGTTACATAAAAGTAGATTATTTCTTAAAACCTGTCAACTGTGCAGTCCAGGACTCAGAAGTAACTGTAGGCCTCAGTTATGGACTGTTGGTTATAGAGCTGCTGCTGTCTGGAAACTGGGGAAGGGCAGAATGCTGCTGCCTCTTTCCCAGGGGCTGTCTTCGTGAGCAGTTTACTGCAGTTAGAGCAGTCTGAGTTTGTTTGTGACAGATGACATCGTCACCAATCATCTGTCAACTAGCAACTTCCCTCTTGAAAAGCCGCATTTTCTGAAACTCCTTTTAGTCCGACTTTTTTTTTTACTGAAAATGGCTTGCTGGTGGTTTTGCCACAGTGTGCCATGCCCCACTGTATGGACTATCCCACTGGGATGCTCCATTCCATCTTATTTCCCCATTTGAAGTAGTTTTTCCCATATCCCCCCTTCTGTGCATGTTTACTCAGAAGTAAGAAATAAATCTGTGCAAGTTTACCCATAAGTAAGAAATAAATCTCACTCCCCCACAGTGAATCTTCAACATATTCCAGTGCTGGATGGGACTCTCTGTAAAGCATTCCCTTTCTGCATGTTTACTCGGAAGTAAGAAATAAATCTCACTCCCCTGTAGTGAATCTATAACAGATCTCAGTGCATACAAAGCCACAGTAAATCGTTAAAGTGTTTAAAGGCTAACTTTTCTAACTCACCCTAAAGAGCTCGAAATCCATATATCAATGTTGTGCTTCTTTGACCTTCTGTAGTTTCTCTGTTGTTATGTAAAGTCGCAGTAGAGATCATTTGAGATCACAGGAGCTTCTCATCTCGTTGCAAGCAGGGAGGAGGAGAAAGGTGGTAGAAAGGGAGGTTGGAAGCAATAGTTTATTGATTTAATTTATTTATTACATTTATATCCCGCCTTTTTTCCTCCTTAAGGAACCCAAGGCGGCATACACAGTTCTCCTCCTCCTCCATTTTATCCTCACAACAACAACCCTGTGAGGTGGGTTGGGCTGAGAGTCTGTGACTGGCCCAAAGTCACCCAGTGAGCTTCCATGGCTGAATGGGGACTAGAACCTGGATCTCCCAACTCCCAGTCCAAAACTCTAGCCACTACACCACACTGGCTGTCCCTGGCAGAGTGCTGGAATAGGGCAAAACTGAGAGGCTGGGCTGCTTTCTTGGGAAACGTTTAGATGCTGCACTAAAAAAACAGGGATTTTGGCTTCTCAAGGCAAATGTACGCACATTGAGGAAAGGGGGCGGAGGGAGATAATATAGTAGCAGAAGGGAGCCTTCAGAATTGTGAATTAGTTGCTCTCCATTCATAATAACGTAGTAGCAGGAGGGAGCCTGGGGCGGGGGGGACAAGCTTCTTTCATTGGCTGAGCCAGTCTGATGACATTCAGTTCTCCTCCCCCACCCCTACCCAGAAGTATGTTCCTCTCAATCGCTGTGTGACCCCTGAAAATTGGATTTTAACGATACGGTACACTCGGCTTTTCTTGCTTCATGTGTCCCTGATGGACCAAAGCCGATTTCATGAAAATCCGGGTAATACTCCAACGCACTTGCGTCCCTGCTAGCCAGCGGCCGGATGTCCGGCTGCTGGCGGAGCCGGCCGGTGGCTCCGCAGAATTGCTGCTCATACACATGATTGGAAGGTATCTTTTTTTGTAAATACCCCTCTATGGGTTATCTTGAAATCAACTTATCTGGCAGCACTATCTGGCTGGATGGTGTTAGGATCTAAGTATATAAAAAAAGAAAGGAGCGTTCCCACCCGCAATATCAGTGATTAGAGAGACATGGCATGTAGTGTGTCAGCTGCAGTTCGATCCATATTCTCATCCTAAATTAACTTTATGATTTGAAAATAGAGAAGTGATCTTTTTTATAGAAGAACTGGGATGATAGTGGAATCAATGTTAGATCATTTAATAGGATCTAAAGAAGAATTTTCACCATTTTCACTGTGTGGCCTATATATCACTTATCAATGAATGCTAATGGTAATAATATCTTCAACTACAGCATGTTTTGGTGTCTTATCTATGGACCTTCAGCACTGAGTCCTCCATTATATTGCTGGAGGAATTAATTGGATCTTTGTTGTTGTTGTTCAGTCATGTCCGACTCTTCGTGACCCCATGGAAAATAGCACGCCAGGCCTTCCTGTCCTGCGCTCTCTCCCAGAGCGTGCTCAAGTCCATATTCATTGCATCAGTGATGCTATCTAGCCATCTCATCCTCTGCCGTCCCTTTCTCCTTTTGCCTTCAGTCCTTCCCAGCATCAGGGTCTTTTCCAGGGAGTTTTCTCTTCGCATTAGATGGCCAAAATATTTGAGCTTCAACTTCAGTATCTGTCCGTCCAATGAGCACTCAGGGTTGATTTCCTTTAGGACTGACTGATTTGACCTCCTTGCAGTCCAGGGGACTCGTAAGAGTCTTCTCCAGCACTACAGTTCGAACGCATCAATTCTTCGGCGCTCAACCTTCCTTATAGTCCAGCTCTCACAGCCATATGTTGCTACTGGGAAAACCATAGCTTTGTTGGCAAAGTGATGTCTCTGCTTCTGACTATGCTGTCTAGGTGTGCCATAGCTTTCCTCCCAAGGAGCAAGCGTCTTTTAATTTCATGGCTACAGTCACCGTCTGCGGTGATCTTGGAGCCCAAGAAAGTAAAATCTGTCACAGCTTCCATTTCTTCCCCTTCTATATGCCAGGAAGTGATGGGGCCAGATGCCATGATCTTAGTTTTTGTAATGTTGAGTTTCAAACCAGCTTTTGCACTCTCCACTTTCACCCTCAACAAGAGGCTCTTTAGATCCTCTTCGCTTTCTGCCATTAGGGTGGTGTCATCTGCGTATCTGAGGTTGTTGATAATTCTCCCGGCAACCTTAATTCCGACCTGTGAGTCCTCCAAGCCGGCGCTTCTCATGATGTACTCTGCATATAAGTTAAATAAGCAGGATGACAGTATGCAGCCTTGTCATACTCCTTTCCCAATTTTGAACCAATCGGTTGTTCCATGTCTGGTTCTTACTGTTGCTTCTTGACCCTTGTACAGGTTCCTCAGGAGACAGGTAAGGTGGTCTGGTACCCCCATCTCTTTCAGAATTTGCCAGAGTTTGTTGTGATCCACACAATCAAAGGCTTTAGCATAGTCAATGAAGCAGAAATAGACATTTTTCTGGAATTCTCTTGCTTTCTCCATGATCCAGCGAAAGTTGGCGATTTGATCTCTAGTTCTTCTGCCTCTTCGAAACCCCGCTTGTACTTCCGGTAGTTCTCAGTTCGCATACTGCTGAAGCCTAGCTTGTAGGATTTTGAGCATCACCTTGCTGGCATGTGAAATGAGCGCAATTGTGCGGTAGTTTGAACACTCTTTGGCGTTGCCCTTCTTTGAAATTGGAATGTAAACTGACCTTTTCCAGTCTTGTGGCCACTGTTGAGTGTTCCAAATTTGTTGGCATATTGAGTGCAGCACTTTAACAGCATCATCTTTTAGGATTTTAAATAGCTCAGCTGGAAGACTGTCATCTCCGCTAGCTTTGTTGTTACTAATGCTTCCAAAGGCCCACTTGACTTCACTCTCGAGGATGTCCGGCTCAAGTTCAGTGAGCGCACTATCATGGCTATAAGGGACATTCAGATCTTTCCTGTATAGTTCTTCTGTGTATTCTTGCCACCTCTTCTTAAACTCATCTGCTTCTGTTAGGTCCCTGCCTTCTTTGTCCTTTATCATGCCCGTCTTTGCACAAAATGTTCCCTTGACATCTCCTATTTTCTTGAAGAGATCTCTAGTCTTTCCCATTCTATTGTTTTCCTCGATTTCTTTGCATTGTTCATTTAAGAAGGCCTTCTTGTCTCTCCTTGCTATTCTCTGGAACTCTGCATTCAGTTGGATATATCTTCCCCTTTCTCCCTTGCTTTTCGCTTCCCTTCTTTCCTCAGCTACTTGTAAAGCCTCATCAGACAGCCACTTTGCTTTCTTGCATTTCTTTTTCTTTGGGATGGATTGAGTTGCTGCCTCCTGAACAATGTTACGGACCTCCATCCATAGTTCCTCAGGCACTCTGTCTATCAGGTCTAATACCTGAAATTTATTCCTCACCTCCACTGTATATTCATGAGGGATATGATTTAGGTCATACCTGAATGGTTTGGTGGTTTTCCCTACGTTCTTCAATGTAAGCCAAAATTTTGCAAGAAGCAGCTCATGATCTGAGCCACAGTCAATTCCAGGTCTTGTTTTTACTGACTGTGTAGAGCTTCTCCATCTTTGGCTGCAAAGGACATAATCAATCTGATTTCGATATTGACCATCTGGTGATGTCTATGTGTAGAGTCGCCTCTTGTGCTGTTGGAAAAGAGTTTGCTATGATCAGCGTGTTCTCTTGGCAAAACTCAATTAGCCTTTGTCCTGCTTCATTTTGTACACCAAGGCCATGCTTGCCTGTTATCCCAGTGATTTCTTGACTTCCTACTTTAGCATTCCAATCCCCTATGATGAAGAGGACATCTTTTTTTGGTGTTAGTTCTAGAAGGTGTTGTAGGTCTTCATAGAACCGATCAACCTCAGCTTCTTCGGCCTCAGTGGTTGGGGCATAGACTTCAATTACTGTGATGTTGAATGGTTTGCCTTGGATTCATACTGAAATTATTCAGTCGTTTTTGAGATTGTACCCCAGTACTGCTTTTCCCACCCTTTTGTTGACTCTGAGTGCTACTCCATTTCTTCTAAGGGATTCTTGCCCACAGTAGTAGATACGATGGTCACCTGAATTAAATTCGCCCATGCTTGTCCATTTTAGTTCGCTGATTCCCAAGGTGTCGATGTTCAATCTTGCCATCTCATGATTGACCACCTCCAGCTTACCTTGATTCATTGATCTGACATTCCAGGTTCCTAAACAATATTGTTCTTTACAGCATCAGATTTTCTTTTCACCACCAGAGACATCCACAGCTGAGTGTCCTTTGGCTTTGGCCCAGCCGCTTCACTCTTTCTGGTGCTACTTGGAAATACCCTCTGGTCTTCCTTAGTAGCATATTGGACACCTTCCGACCTGAGGGGCTCATCTTCCAGCGTCATATCTTTTAGCCTTGTGATGCGTTCCATGGGGTTTTCTTGGCAAGAATACTGGAGTGGGTTGCCATTTCCTTCTCCGGTGGACCACATTTTGTCAGAACTCTCTGCCATGACCTGTCCATCTTGGGTGGCCCTGCACGGCATAGCTTATGGCTTCACTGAGTTATGCAAGCCCCTTCACCACAACAAGGCAGTGATCTATGAAGGGGAATTGGATCTTTACAGAAAGCTAAACCTACCATAGCTCTTTGTAAGTGTTTATTGGAATGCTATTTTATGAATTGGATGTTCAGAATGTTAGGATTGAATTAAATAAAGAATGAACAACTATTCAAGTCCAAAGTTAAAGCCTTTATTTTACTGACTTTTTATTATGAATACACCCATGCACATGCATTACAGTAGAGAAAAACAGCTTGGGGAATTATATAGTGATTGCCAGATAAGGAGAGGAAGGAGGTGCTATAGCCCTGTCAAGACAGAGGATTGGGAAAACTATACAACCAGGGGAGCTTGGGTGCTGCTGATAGTGGCGGGTTGTGGGGACAAAACAGATTTAGAATCGGTAACTTTAGCAGTTACAGGAACTCTGGGGGAAAGCGACCATGTTATACTTGAGTTCTTGGTTCTAAAGGAAGCAAAAGCTGAGTGTAGTCAAATGTATACCCTGGATTTTAGGAAAGCTGATTTTAATTACCACAGAACAATGATCAGTAAGGTCCCATGGCAAGCGACACTAACGAGAAAAGGAGTCCAAGATGAGTGGGAGCTTTTAAAAAAGGAAATTCTCAAAGCACAATTACAAACCATTCCAACAAGAAGAAAAGGTGGAAGACAACAGAAGAAGCCAATGTGGCTTCACAAAAAGCTAAGAGATGACCTGAAAACAAAAAAGGAAACGTATAGGAAGTTGAAAGAAGGCCAAGCAACAAAGGAAGAGTACAGGCAGGTAGCACAGAATTGCAGGGATGGTGTCAGGAAGGCTAAAGCTGAGAACGAGCTGAGGTTAGCGAGGGATGCTAAAAGCAACAAAAAGGTTTTCTTCAGCTACGTGCATAGTAAAAGGCAGGGGAAAGAAATGGTGGTTCACCTATTCAATAAGGATGGCAAAATGACAACAGATGACAAAGAAAAGGCAGAGGTGCTCAATTCCTACTTTGGCTCAGTCTTCTCCCAAAAGAGGGTCAATGACCCCCCCTGGTAAAGGCGAAGTACAGGCTGAAGGGGCAGGAATACAGCTTGAAATGGAAAGGCATATGGTCAAGGAACACCTAATGACTTTGAATGAGTTCAAATCTCCAGGGTCAGATGAACTGCATCCTAGAGTCATAAAGGAACTGGCAGAAGAACTCTCTTCTCACAAGAAGAACTCCCACTGTCTATTATCTTGGAGCAATCATGGAGGACGGGGCAAGTGCCAGATGCCTGGAGGAGGGCTAATGTTGTCCCTATCTTCAAAAAGGGTAAAAAGGAGGAACCTGGGAACTACAGCCCAGTCAGTCTGACATCAATCCCTGGGAACATTCTGGAGCAGATTATAGAGCAATCAGTATGTAAGCACCTTGAAAACAATGCAGTGATTACTGGAAGCCAACATGGATGTGTCAAGAACAAATCCTGCCAGACAAATCTGATTTAAATTTTGGATCAGGTAACCTCCCTTGTGGACTGTGGGAATGCTGTAGACATCATATACCTCGACTTCAGCAAAGCTTTCGACATAGTGCCCCATGATATCCTGATAAGCAAACTAGCTCAAAGTGGGCTAGATGTAACAACGAACAGGTGGATCCACAGTTGGCTACGGAATCGGACTCAAAAGAGTGCTGATCAGTGGGAACTTCTCAAATTGGGGAGAGGTAACAAGCAGGGTACCGCACAGCTCAGTCCTGGGCCCAGTGTTCTTCAACATTTGTATGAATGACTTGGAGGAGGAGGTGCAGGGAATGCTGATCAGATTTGCAGATGACACAAAATTGGGCAGGATAGATAATATTTTGGAAGACAGAAATAAAATTCAAAGTGATCTTGCTAGACTAGAGTGCTGGGCAGAAAACAACAGAATGACATTTAATAGGGAGAACTGCCAAGTTCTGCACCTAGGAAAAAGAAAACCAAATGCACAGTTACAAGATGGGAGATACGAGGCTCAACAACACTACAAGCCAGAAAGATCTTGGAATTGTTGTTGATCACAAGCTGAATATGAGCCAACCATGTGATGTGGCTGCAAAAAAGGCCAATGCTCTTTTGGGCTGCATTAATAGAAGCATAGCTTCCAAATCACGTCAAGTACTCGTTCGCCTCTACTCAGCACTGGTTAGGCCTCATCTGGAGTACTGTGTTCAGTTCTGGGCACCACATTTTAAGAAGGATGCAGGCAAACTGGAGAGGATTCAGAGGAGGGCAACGAAGATGATCAGAGGACTGGAATAAAGCCCTGTGCAGAGAGACTGAAAGAACTGGGCATGTTTAGCCTTGAGAAGAGAAGACTGAGGGTAGAGATGATAGCATACTTAAAAGGTTGTCACAGAGAGGAAGGCTAGGATCTCTTCTCGATCATCCCAGAGTGCAGGACATGGAATAATGGGCTCAAGTTACAGGAAGCCAGATTCCGGCTGATCATCAGGAGAAACTTCCTGACTGTTAGAGCCATACGACAATGGAAGCAATTCCCTAGGGAGGTGGTGGGCTCTCCCACACTGGAGGCCTTCAAGACGAGGCTGGATAGCCATCTGTCAGGGATGCTCTGACTTGGATTCCTGCATTGAGCAGGGCGTTGGACTCCATGGCCTTGCAGGCCCCTTCCAGCCCTACTATTCTATGATTCCAGGGGTTCAGACGACACACTAACCCACCGTGAGTCGCTCCCAAACAAGAACCATGATGGATTAGCGTGTTTTGTGGGGAGTGTTTTTCCCACCCATGGTCAGTGGTGGTCCCACCCTCATTACCCACCCTCTGCAGACTGGGTACAGGGCCCTGGGGTGGCTTACTGTGTTGTGTATCAGTGTTTCTGTAGGTAAATTCAGGCGCTCCATGGATAAATCCCTGTGACCATAGAGACAGCTGCCTAGAGCACCCGGAAGTTCCAACAACACTCTAACCGATGCAGCTGAACTCGATGGTCGCAGTTGCGTAGTGATGGTTGGAGCAGCTGGCGCAACCCCATTCCTGCCACGGTGGCCAGTGGCATACGCAGTCGCAGCAGCAGGAAGACAATGATGGAACCGCAGAGAAGGGATGGGGAAGGGAGCTATGCTGCCCTGTGTGGTTCTGCAGTCACATGTGGGGTGCATGCGTCATGGTTTCTGTATTTCTGTCTACAGCGTGGTTCCGCTATCCACCCGCTCCCCATGATAGCGTGACCACACGCTTAGAGGAGGAAAGGAAAATAAGGAGAGCATAACTGGATATAATTACTTGGCTTTGGAGTAAGGGGAACCCAAAGGACTTCTCCTGGTTGGTCACAGACAGTTGGAAACATGCTATTGCTATGCTCAGACCTCCCAGCTTTTACTTATAATTCCGAATGGGCAGAAAGCTTCAAGTGGCTTACACATTCTTGAGTTCCAAGTTGTCCAGAGACAGCCAATTGACAATATATTCAATGATTAAAAAAACCCTGTCAGTTTAAGACCAGAATTAATGCTCTCTCATATTAAATCAAGCTCCACAAAGCAAGAACATTGGAAGCTATTTTATTTTTTATTTTATTTATTAAATTTCTTAATCGCCCGGCCACTCTGGGCAATGTACAACAGTACAATTTAAAACAGTAGAATTACACATTAACCATTATTTAAAAATACCCTAACCCACCCCAAATGCCTGCCTGAATGTATAAACATAACCATGTATATATAATTTATGTTTTATTATGTGTCTATTTACATATTTTGATTAAGAAAAGGTTATATGTAATTATCAGATTAAACTTAGTTTAATAAGGTTATGTGTGTACATGTGTGTATATTTGAGTGTGTGTGGGAGGGTGTTTGTGCATACACACACACACACAAATAAATTTATTTTATTCATTAAATTTCCTAATCACCCATCTGGCCAGTTACCTGGCCACTCTGGGCGATGTACAACAATACAACAATCAAAAACAGTTAAATTAAACATTAAAGCATCATGTTCTAAAAATACCATAACCCACCCCAAATGCCTGCCTGAACAACCAAGTTTTCAATGTGTGGCAGAAGCTCATTAAAGAGGGGGCATGGCAGAGTTCTCTAGGGAGGGAGTTCCACAGAGTGGGGGCCACCACAGAGAAGGCCCTCTCCCTCGTCCTCATCAGCCTAGCTGTCCTGGCTGATGGGACAGAGAGAAGGCCATCCGAGGCTGATCTTGTTGAGTGGCCTGTCTGGTATTGCTGGAGGTGCTCCTTGAGATAGGCTGGCCCAGAACCGTATAGGGTTTTAAAGGTCAAAGCCAACACCTTGAATTTGGCTCAGAAAACAAGTGGTAGCCAGTGCAACTCCTTCAGCACTGGAGTGATGTGGTCACACCAGCTGCTGCCTTTAATCAGGCGAGCCGCTGTGTTCTGCACCAGCTGTAGCTTCCAAACTGTCTTCAAGGGTAACCCCATGTAGAGCACATTACAGTAGTCAAGACAAGAGGAGACCAGGGCATGTACTACCGATTGGAGCAGATGTTCGGGAAGGTAGGGGCGCAGCCGCCATATCAGATGGAGTTGGTACAGCGCTGCCCGGCTCACGGCTGACACCTGAGCCTCCAAGGACAGCTGAGAGTCTAAAATGACCCCAGGCTGCGGACCTGGTCTTTCAAGGGTAGCTGTATCCCATTCAACACCAGGTCAGCATCCTCCAACCTCCTCTGGTCTCCCACCAAAAGTACCTCGGTGTTGTCAGGGTTCAGCTTCAGCTTATTCCTCCCCATCCAGCCACTCACCATCTCCAGACATTTAGACAGGAATTCTACAGCCAACCCTGGTGAAGATTTAAACGAGAGGTAGAGCTGTATGTCATCCGCATATTGATGACACCGCACCCCAAACTTCCTGATGATAGCCCCCAGCGGCTTCTCATATATGTAAAATAGCATCGGGGAGAGGATGGAATCCTGTGGCACCCCACACATGAGTGGCTACAGGTCCGACACCTCCTCTCCCAGTGCTACCCTCTGATGCTTGCCAGAGACAAAGGACCAGAACCACCGTAATACGATGTCTCCAATGCCCATCCTCTCCAGGTGGTCCAGGAGGATACCATGGTCAGCGGTATCAAAAGCCGCTGAGAGGTCGAGGAGAACAAGGAAGGAGCATTCACCCCTATCCAAAGCCCTCCTCATATCATCCACCAAAGCGACCAAGGCTGTTTCTGTCCCATGCCCAGGCCTGAAGCCCGATTGAAATGGATCTAGATAATCATGCCCGTGATCAGTGATGATATTGTGCAATGTGACAAATTGTGCTCGCTTACAACTTACCGTCCATGCGCCAACACTTTTTCTTGGCCTTTCAGGCCCAAATCTAAATGGGGAGGATAGAGCGCCTGGGGCCTGCTAAGATGCCCCACGTCCTGGTCCTGTATTGCATTATGAAGCATCTGAGCATTACTGTATTGCTAGAAGAATCCTCCTGTGAGTTTGCAGCTGTCTTTCCTAGTACTTGTGATTGATGATTTTGCCAGTAATAAGAAATGTCAAAGCCAGCTTTGAAAATAATACACTATTTCATAAATCTCTAAGAGGCACCAAGAACAGATGCATCTTGGCAGTATGGGGGTGGGGAACATACTGATCTTGAGCAGGAATGGGTTGTTTAATTATATTACACTACATTTGTAGGCCAGTGAATTTCCCCTCTAAAAGGTGCTCATAGAATATGAAATCAGACAATTGGATTCCCAAACCTTAACCCACAAATAGTTTATATTGCAAAGGATGCCATTCTTTTGGGAGGATGTAATTTGAAGTAAATACGTAGTATGCTGGAAAAAGATGTGTAACCCTTCCGCTTACCATTTAAAAATAAATAAATAAATATTGCAACACCATACCACCCAAACTGTTTTATTCCCACCAGGCACTTCAAGTTCCAGTGCAACCACAGATAAGACTTGGAGCATGCTTGCTGGTGGAAATCTCAGTGTGGTAGAGAATGAATATTTTTCTTTCATACCATCAACCCATTCTGTCCCAACCAAGCATCTCAGATTCCAAAGCAACAGCAAAAGTCTGCAGCATGTCTGCTAGTAGAAATCTCAATGCAGTGGTGAATTTTTTACTCATTCATCATGGTGCAGTTCTAAACACAGAAGAAGAAATTTGAAAAGTCTCATGCAATTCTTTCAGTCTTAACGTAGTTCCACAAAAAGCAGCATAAGGATGGTGAGGGTTGCTAGAAGAGGGCTCTTTCTCACTGGTTAACCCTTTCTGCCAGCTACTGATGTAAGCAACAAACGGGCATGGGTCAACTCACAGGAAGACTTGCCTAGCAATACAGTAAAGCTCAGATACTTCATAAGGCGATACAGGACCAGGGCAACATGATGCATCTTTGCTGGCCCCAGGCACTTCATCCTCCCCATCTGGACTTGGGCCTGAAAGTCGAAGGACATGTGTGGGTGCACGGAGGGTAAGTGGTAAGCAAACACAATTTCTGGTATTGCACAGCATCACTGATCATGGGGCATGTCAGTTAAGGTATGAGCCTTAGCTTCTGTTTTCTGGCTTTGTGGAGCTTGAGCGTACATGAGATAGCCTTAACTTTGGTCTTAAATGGGCAGGGTTTTTTATAATTGAATTTCCCTGGTTTTTGAAAAGGAAACTTCTCCCCAAGGTATTTGCTTTCTTCCATGTGAACCTATATGATATATGGAATTATAAATGTTTAATCATAGGACTGTTGGCTGAAGATAATAGATTAAATTGAAATTATATCAGGGTATAGACTACCATTGGATCCAATAGTTATTCTCTTTGGTTATTTAAAGGAAGTTGTTCTACCTGATGACATAGAGATGACAGTGCATTTATCAACAGCCGCCAGAATGCTGATATCAGCAAACTGGAAAAAAATGAAAGCCCCCACAATTGACAATTGGATTATCAAATTATTGAAAATAATATGTATGGTTACATTATCTAACATAGTAAGGACTAGGGAGAGAAGACAACAAAATAATAGTTTGATAGAAAAGTGGTCCTTCTTTGTGGTCTCTGTGCATCACACATATGGGCTCTGTGCCTGCGCGGAGCCTCGATTCGGGAAACTTCTTAAGCTGAGGAAATTTTGGCGGGAACCCTTCCCCCACTGTCCAGCATGCATATTCCTAGTGGGTTCCCGCCTCCTCCCTCAGTTCTCTTCGACCGCCATTGCGTGCGCCTCATGGGGAACTTGTCTCTTTGTCTCTGGACAAAGCAAACTTCAAATAGAAATAACACTGAGATTTTTATTCTATCTTTTTCTCTTTCTATCATTTTTCTGTCTTTGTGCAAGTTTTAATTTTTGTTCTGTTTCTTGTCTTGTGCGATTGCCATCACGGGCGTATGGCCCTCCAGGCGCCTTTCAAGAAGTGCACCCATTGTGGGGCAAAGCTCCCGCACAAAGACGGACACAACCTTTGTCTTTTTTGCTTAGGGGAAGGGCATATTGTAGAAACCTGCCATCACTGCCATGCCTTTCTAAACAAGCGGGGAAAAATCACTCTGATAGGCATGAAGCCGCTTTGTGGAAAAGGGCATTAGAGTCCACTGAGGGCCCTAGCAAAATGGCGGAGGCTGTTGTCCCTACACAGCCGGCAGTATTGCAACCCTTAGCATCAGGGTCCAAATCCCCTCAATGCTGTGCTTCACTGGGCACCCAAGACCCCCCAACACTGGGTCGGTCTTTGGTGTTGATGTTGGCAAAACGACTTTCGAAAAAAGCAAAGTTTTTGAAAAAGTTTGCCCTTTCAACTTCTGAACGTAAGAAAAAGAAGTCGGGCAAAAAAGTTTCTGACCCCACTCGGGACCAGGTGAGAGCAGTTCATTCAGATTTGTCACCTCGGGGGCATTTGTTGCCACCAATAGGCACACCAGTTCGAGTTCGGCCTCCTGCTCCTATCCTGACGACACCTCGGGATCAACCCACAGGAGTACAGACTTCAGTGGTACAGCTGCCCACACTTACACTGCTGCCTCTGTCATCTCCTATTCAGATGGTGTCAGCACCACAGACAGAACCCCCTTTAACATCTACATCAGAGGGTGAGGTTATGGAACGTTCCCCTTTTCAGCCTCCTCCAGGTCTGCCTCAGCTGAGGCATGAACTATATGAACGAGGATGGGATAGGCGCCCACGTTCGCCTGAATCCATATATTCCATGGCATCTTACCATAGGTCTTACGCATTGAGCAGATGAGACTGTTGTTGGTACCGAGATCGCTCTAGGTCACCACATTCTGAATGGGACAGACCTCAGTATCACTATGGTTCTTTAGGATCAAGACAATGAGTTGAAGATGACAACAGTGGGAGGCACTATTCTCCTTTGATGGAGCGCCCAAGATGGGAAGAGAGGTATCCTTGTCACAAGTCATTTGCTACTGTATTGATGGCTCCAAAAGAGCCTTTACCGCCTTCAGCAGAATCGGTACATCTTTCCACAGGCTGGTCTGCCTCCTCCCATGCATAGGTCTCCTCTGATTCGACCTCCAGCACCAGCACAACAGGATCTAGTACAAACCATGTTTCAGCTGGCACCACCTCCGACAACTACGGTACCTCAACCAGCTTCTAAGTCACCACCGCGCGTGTTGGAGACAAACTCATCTTCACAATCGTCCCAGCCATTGTTGCTTTCTTCTCCAGATACTCTGGTGGGAACCAACAAATCCATTTCCCCCTCGGAAGATTTGGGTCAATTATTAGAATGTCACAAGCCCTGGGACTTGAAACACAGCAAGTGGCACCTTCGATCCAGGATGCTGTATTTGATGCCATAAATACAAACGCACATAGGCCAGTGGCTATTCCGTTGCTTCCTACTCTTAACAACACCATAAAACAATAATGGAATACCCCTTCCACGGTACCTCCGGTATCAAAGCGGTTGGAGGGTGTGTACCATCTGCAGGGCATTAACGCAGAATATCTATTCAAGCGTCCTGCACCTAACTATGGTGGTGGCAGCTGCACAGGGCAGGTCAAAGAAAGCACATTCATCTCCCACCTATAAAGAGGGATGAAGGCTTGATTTACTCAGCAGGCGAATTTACTCATCTGCATCGATGGGTTTGAAAATCGCTAACTATCAAGCGGCTATGTCGGGTTACCAATTCCTTCTGTGGGATAATGTGGGCAAGCTCCTAGATTTTTTGCCAGACGAAAGGAGCTGGGTCACCTTTTTAGAAAATGAAGCTTTCAAATTATCGAGGCAGCAGATAAATACTCGCCATCTGACAGATTGTAACTCAAAGGTCTTGGTAAGCTCAATCACTCTTCGACACCATGCTTGCCTTTGATCTTCTGGCCTCCCTCAGGAAACGAGGGTGAGGATAGAAGATCTACCATTTGATGGATTGGGTCTCTTTAACTCTAAAACAGACAAATCGTTGGACACAGTCCAAAAGGCTCAGACTACAGCCCGCTGGATGGGGTTCTTACCACAACAACAGCACCAGCAACAACAGCCTCGGTATCGATGCAATCTTCTGTTCCTCTATACCAACCATACAGCACTGGAGTAGGTCAACAGCGACTACAGCCTAGCAGACAAAGAAGGCCCTTTCAGCTCTCCAGATCCCACGATTACCATAAGAAACCTGACAACAGAGGTACACGATGTCTTTGACTTTCTGCTGGTTCATCCTCTCAACCTTCGAACTTTGTTTTTTGGAACACGCTTGGTGCGCTACCATCACACGTGGTGCGACATCATGATGGACGGAGGTTATCGGATCGAATTCGACACCATCCCTCCAGTTGGTACCGTGAAGGTTATTGCTCTGTTTATACCTCTTCTTGCAGAGGTTCGGATGCTTATGGACAAAAGGAGCAATCCATCTTGTACCAACCACCCAACTGATGGATGGGTTTTACTCCCAGTACTTCACGGTACCGAAAAGGGATGGTGGCCTTCAACCAATAATGGACTTGAGGCAGATCAGCAGTTACATCTCGCCTCAAAAATTCCGCATGGTTACACTGACATCTGTTCTCCCCCTCTTCTCTCGAGGAGATTGGTTTGCCTCTATCGACCTCAAAGACGCTTACTTCCATATTGCAATAGAACATTCCCATCAGCGTTACTTGCGCTTCGCCATCAGTACCTACACTTATCAATTCAGGGTTCTACCCTTAGGCCTTGCCACTGCTCCATGGGTCTTTAGACGCATGGCAGTCGTATGCACCCATCTTTGATTGAGAGGTGTAGAAGTCTACCCTTACATTGACGACTGGCTCCTGGTAGCTTCAGTGAGGTTGCAACTGGTACAGTTGATAGAGGTGACCTGCGGTCTCCTCAACTCTTTAGGTCTATACATCAATGTGGAAAAATCTCAACTGACCCTTACTCAGAGGATAACATTCATAGGGGTATCGTTGAATTCAGAAATGGGAAGAGCCTTCTTGCCAATCACCAGGATGGAGACATTAGTTGCCTTTGCTTCATATTGACAGCAAGGTTACATCAGCGTACAAGATTCAACAGTTGTTTGGCTTCATGGCAGCAACGTCGGCAGTCATGGGCTATGTAGGATTGAGGATGAGGCCATTACAAGGTTGGTTCATCCGTCATTTCAACAACAAGTTGGACGCTCACCGAGTACGGCTAACACTTCTACCACTAGTCAGGGACGCGCTGTGATGATGGCTGGTACCGACCAATTTAAATCAAGGGCTACCTTTCTTTCTCCATCTATGGTTCTAATGACCGATGCCTCCCTTTCGGGATGGGGAGCACATTACCAAACTCTGACAGTGCATGGCAAATGGTCTCCCAGCAAAACTGCTTACCACATAAAAGTTCTGGAGCTAAGGGCTGTGGTCAAAGCACTGCATGCTTTCGAGTTGGACTTGACCAGCAGGACAGTTCAGAAAACATCGGACAACACAACTGTAGTTGCATATCTGAACAAGGAAGGAGGAACCAAGTCACTGCAACCCATGGCTCTAACGTTCCAGATACTCTGTTGGTGCATACCATGCCAAATAGCATTAAGTGGCGATTCATGTGGCAGGTGTGGACAATGTTCTGGCCAAAAGATGATGTTATCCCACAAGTGGGAAATGGACAGGACAGTTCTGTGCAGCCTCTTCGAGCATTGGGGAACGCCACGGATCGATCGATTTGCAACACCAAACAATGCAATCTGTCATCGTTTCTGCACCAGAGCGGGACGAGGCAGGACTTCCATGGGAGATGCCTTTGTTTTTGCTTGGGTCGGGACTCTGTTTTACATTTTTCCTTCCTTCCCACTAATGACTCAGGTCCTGGCAAAAATTGCGAAGGACGGTACGGATTGCATCCTGATAGCCCCGTGGTGGCCATGTCAGCCTTGTTTTGCTCCTCTAATGCGAATGGCCCAAGGTCGATACCAGCAGCTACCATTGGCTCCATCTCTCCTCACTAGAGAGAGCGGTCGGATTCGACACCCAGATCTGTCCACTCCTCGCATGACAGCTTGGAAAATCGGGTGATTGACAGTCCTGTGATTCCCGCTGGGGTGCAGAGAATACTGGACACTGCACGTAAACCATCTACGAAACGTTTCTATTCAAAGAAATGGGCTACTTTTGTGGCATTTGCTCAACAGCAGTTCTTCCATGCTAGACGATGCTCCATCATGTCCTGCATTTCCTCGTTTCACTTTTTGAGAAAGGACTCAAAAGCAACAAAAAGCTTTCTTCAGCTACGTGCATAGTAAAAGACAGAGGGAAGAAATGATGGTTCAGCTATTAAGGATGGCAAAACGATAACAGATGTCAAAGATAAGGCAGAAGTGTTCAATTCCTATTTTGGCTCAGTCTTCTCCTAAAAGAGGGTCTATGACCCCCCTGGCAAAGGCGAAGTACAGGCTGAAGGGGCAGGATTGCAGCTTCAGATCGATGGGCATATGGTCAAGGAACACCTAATTACTTTGAATGAGTTCAAATCTCCAGGGCCAGATGAACTGCATCCTAGAGTAATAAAGGAACTGGCAGAAGAACTCTCAGAACCACTGTCTTTGAACAATCATGGAGGAGGGGTGAAGTGCCAGATGACTGGAGGAGGGCTAATGTTGTCCCTATCTTCAGAAAGGGTAAAAAGGAGGAACCTGGGAACTACAGCCCAGTCAGTCTGACATCAATCCCTGGAAACATTCTGGAGCAGGTTATAAAGCAATCGGTATGGAAGCACCTTGAAAACAATGCAGTGATTACTTGAAGCCAACATGGGTTTGTCAAGAACAAATCCTGCAGATGAATCTGATCTCATTTTTTGATCAAGTAACCTCCCTTGTGGACTGTGGGAATGCTGTGGACATCATATACCTTGACGTCAGCAAAGCTTTCAACAAGGAAAGCTTTACAAGGCAAGGACTGAACAATTCCAACTGTCACCTTGTCTTTTTGTCTGTTATGGCAGTAAGCAGAAGGGTCAACCTCTAACCGTGCAACGCCTTGCTTCCTGGATCGTCCAGACTGTCGAGCTTTTGTATGAGTTGCCTGGACTCAAGCTTTCTGCTCCGATTAGAGCTCATTCCACGTGTGCCATAGGAATGTCTGTCACGTTCAACAGAGGGGTTTCTATTCCTGAGCTCTGTCGTACAGCTACATGGTCGACGCTGTCCACCTTTGTCAAGCATTACAGATTGGACATTCAGGTGAGACCTGACTGTGCCTTTGGTTGTGCTGTCCTTTCATCGATATGGTAATAGGACACTGACCCACCTCTCTTGTAAGTAAGTTTGTTAATCGCCCATATGTGTGATGCACAGAGACCACGAAGAAGAAAGACAGGTTGCCACCTGTAACTGTAGTTCTTTAAGTGGTCATCTGTGCATTCACACAACCTGCCCGCTGTCCCTACTTCAGTGTCATACTTGAGTTTGGTGTTGGGTACCGAAGTGTACACTTCTCTTGGTTACGAGGCCACAATGTTGCTCTCAGGGAACTGAGGAGGAGGCGGGAACCCGTTAGGAATATGCGCACTGGATGGTGGGGGAAGGGTTCCCACCAAAATTTCCTCAGCTTTAGAAGTGTCTCAAATCGAGGCTCCACGCAGTCGCAGAGCCCATATGTGTGAATGCACAGATGACCACTCGAAGAACTACAGTTACAGGGGGCAACTTGTCTTTATTTGTAATGCACTGGTGTAACAAGAATCAAGAGAATGCGTAGCCTTTTGTGTTATTGGGAACCTTGTGATATTTGCTAGGTTTTTTTGGTAAATTTGATTATACTCTGTATTGTTTAAATTGTTTATAGTACTTGGTCTTATTTGTTTGTATACATTTATATACTTTTGTCAGCATTGTAAATATAAAAAATGGGGAAAAAACTAAATATAATCATGATTTCATTTCAAGTAGCATAATTGTTTTTTTAGTGTACACCTCAAACAATAAATACAGCAAACAGTGTTTACAAATCAAAAGCATAGTAGTGGGATAATACTTTTATTAAGAATAACCAAAAGTCATAGTTTTGGGAGCCAGCTTCTGACATATCCAGAAGGCTTCTTTCTGCTGAATTATTATAAAAAAAGGAGGTCCTAGAGCTGTTTATTGGACCCCTCTCCTGCCATTTAAAATGAGAGGTGTGGATTCCAGTTGGTGGCTGCAATTCTATTCTGACTTAAAAGACAATACAGTCGATTAAACAAACTCCAACTTACATTTAAATATAAGAAAATATGGGATGGGAGTTGATTCTGGAAATATGGGATGGGAATTTATTCCAGCCCTGTCAGTAGGGCTTACTTCTGAGTAACCTGCATAGGATTATAATTTATAGCAGCTGTAGTTCCAGACTACCCCTTCATGGATCATTGCCTTGTTGTGGCGAAGGGGCTTGCGTAACTCAATGAATCAAAGAATCATAGAATAGTAGGGTTGGAAGGGGCCTACAAGGCCATCGAGTCCAACCCCCTGCTCAATGCAGGAATCCAAGTCAGAGCATCCCTGACAGATGGCTGTCCAGCCTCTGTCTTGAAGGCCTCCAGTGTGGGAGAGCCCACCACCTCCCCAGGTAATTGGTTCCATTGTCGTATTGCTCTAACAGTCAGGAAGTTTTTCCTGATGTTCAGCCGGAATCTGGCTTCCTGTAACTTGAGCCCATTCTTCTGTGTCCTGCACTCTGGGAGGATCAAGAAGAGATCCTGGCCTTCTTCTCTGTGACAACCTTTCAAGTACTTGAAGAGTGCTATCATATCTCCCCTCAGTCTTCTCTTCTCAAGGCTAAACATGCCCAGTTCTTTCAGTCTCTCTTCATAGGGCTTTGTTTCCAGTCCCCTGATCATCGTTGTTGCCCTCCTCTGAACCCTCTCCAGTTTATCTGCATCCTTCTTCAAGTGTGGTGCCCAGAACTGGACACAGTACTCCAGATGAGGCCTAACCAGTGCTGAGTAGAGGGGAACGAGTACTTGACGTGATTTGGAAGCGATGCTTCTATGAATGCAGCCCAAAAGAGCATTTGCCTTTTTTGCAGCCACATCACATTGTTGTCTCATCTTCAGCTTGTGATCGACAACAATTCCAAGATCCTTCTCGCTTGTAGTGTTGTTGAGCCACGTATCCCCCATCTTGTAACTGTGTATTTGGTTTCTTTTTCCTAGGTGCAGAACTTGGCATTTGTCCCTATTAAATGTCATTCTGTTGTTTTCTGCCCAGCGCTCCAGTCTATCCAGATCACTTTGAATTTTGTTTCTGTCTTCCAAAGTATTAGCTATCCCTCCCAATTTTGTGTCATCTGCAAATTTGATCAGCATTCCCTGCACCTCCTCCTCCAAGTCATTCATATAAATGTTGAAGAACACTGGGCCCAGGACTGAGCCCTGCGGTACCCCACTCGTTACCTCTCCCCAGTTTGAGAAGGTCCCACTGATCAGCACTCTTTTGAGTCCGATTCTGTAGCCAACTGTGGATCCACTGGATCATTGTTTCATCTAGCCCACTTTGAGCTAGTTTGCTCATCAGAATATCATGGGGCACTTTGTCGAAAGCTTTGCTGCAGTCAAGGTATATGATGTCTACAGCATTCCCACGGTCTACCAGGGAGGTTACTTGATCCAAAAATGAGATCAGATTTGTCTGGCAGGACTTGTTTTTGACAAATCCATGTTGGCTTCCAGTAATCACTTGCATTGTTGTCAAGGTGCTTCCAGATGGATTCCTTTATCATCTGCTCCAGAATGTTCCCAGGGATTGATGTCAGACTGACTGGTCTGTAGTTCCCAGGTTCCTCCTTTTTACCCTTTTTGAAGACAGGGACAGCGTTAGCCCTCCTCCAGTCATCTGGCACTTGCCCCGTCCTCCATGATTGCTCCAAGATAATAGACAGTGGGAGTTCTTCTTGTGAGAAGAGAGTTCTTCTGCCAGTTCCTTTATGACTCTAGGATGCAGTTCATCTGGCCCTGGAGATTTGAACTCATTCAAAGTAATTAGGTGTTCCTAATTATGGTTCAGTGAAGCCATAAGCTATGCCATGCAGGGCCACCCAAAACGGACAGGTCATGGTGGAGAGTTCTGACAAAATGTGATCCACTGGAGAAGGAAATGGCAACCCACTCCAGTATTCTTGCCAAGAAAACACCATGGAACATATCACAAGGCTAAAAGATACGACGCCGGAAGATGAGCCCCTCAGGTCAGAAGGTGTCCAATATACTACTGGGGAAGAGCACGGGGAATTTCCAAGTAGCGCCAGAAAGAGTGAAGTGGCTGGGCCAAAGCCGAAAGGACACTCAGCTGTGGATGTGTCTGGTGGTGAAAAGAAAGTCCGATGCTGTAAAGAACAATATTGTCTAGGAACCTGGAATGTCAGATCAATGAATCAAGGTAAGCTGGAGGTGGTCAAACATGAGATGGAAAGACTGAACATCGGCATCTTGGGAATCAGCGTACTAAAATGGACAAGCATGGGGGAATTTAATTCAGGTGACCATCATATCTACTATTGTGGGCAAGAATCCCTTAGAAGAAATGGAGTAGTACTCATAGTCAACAAAAGGGTGGGAAAAGCAGTACTGGGGTACAATCTCAAAAACGATAGAATGATCTCAGTACGAATCCAAGGCAAACCATTCAACATCACAGTAATTGAAGTCTATGCCCCAACCACTGAGGCCAAAGAAGCTGAGGTTGATCGGTTCTATGAAGACCTACAACACCTTCTAGAACTAACACCAAAAAAAGATGTCCTCTTCATCATAGGGGATTGGAATGCTAAAGTAGGAAGTCAAGAAATCACCGGGATAACAGGCAAGCATGGCCTTGGTGTACAAAATGAAGCAGGACAAAGGCTAACAGAGTTTTGCCAAGAGAACACGCTGATCATAGCAAACACTCTTTTCCAACAGCATAAGAGGCGACTCTACACATGGACATCACCAGATGGTCAATATCGAAATCAGATTGATTATGTCCTTTGCAGCCAAAGATGGAGAAGCTCTATACAGTCAGTAAAAACAAGACCTGGAACTGACTGTGGCTCAGATCATGAGCTGCTTCTTGCAAAATTTCGGCTGAAATTGAAGAACGTAGGGAAAACCACTAAACCATTCAGGTATGACCTAACTCATATCCCTCATGAATATACAGCGGAGGTGACAAATAGATTTCAGGGATTAGACCTGATAGACAGAGTTCCTGAGGAGCTATGGACGGAGGTCCGTAACATTGTTCAGGAGGCAGCAAGGGAAACCATCCCAAAGAAAAAGAAGTGCAAGAAAGCCAAGGGGCTGTCTGATGAGGCTTTACGAGTAGCTGAGGAAAGAAGGGAAGTGAAAAGCAAGGGAGAAAGGGGAAGATATATCCAACTGAATGCAGAGTTCAAGAGAACAGCAAGGAGAGACAAGAAGGCCTTCTTAAATGAACAATGCAAAGAAATCGATGAAAACAATAGAATGGGAAAGACTAGAGATCTTTTCAAGAAAATTGGAGATATCAAGGGAACGTTTTGTGCAAAGACGGGCATGATAAAGGACAAAGAAGGCAGGGACCTAACAGAAGCAGATGAGATTAAGAAGAGGTGGAAAGAATACACAGAAGAACTATACAGGAAAGATCTGAATGTCCCTTATAGCCATGATAGTGCGCTCACTGAACTTGAGCCGGACATCCTAGAGAGTGAAGTCAAGTGGGCCTTAGGAAGCATTAGTAACAACAAAGCTAGCGGAGATGACAGTCTTCCAGCTGAGCTATTTAAAATCCTAAAAGATGATGCTGTTACGTGCTGCACTCAATATGTCAACAAATTTGGAACTCTCAACAGTGGCCACAAGACTGGAAAAGGTCAGTTTACATTCCAATTCCAAAGAAGGGCAATGCCAAAGAGTGTTCAAACTACCATACAATTGCGCTCATTTCACATGCCAGCAAGGTGATGCTCAAAATCCTACAAGCTAGGCTTCAGCAGTATGTGAACCGAGAACTACCGGAAGTACAAGCTGGGTTTCGAAGAGGCAGAGGAACTAGAGATCAAATCGCCAACATTCGCTGGATCATGGAGAAAGCAAGAGAATTCCAGAAAAACGTCTATTTCTGCTTCATTGACTACGCTAAAGCCTTTGATTGTGTGGATCACAACAAACTGTGGCAAATTCTTAAGGAGATGGGAGTACCAGACCATCTTACCTGTCTCCTGAGAAACCTGTACAAGGGCCAAGAAGCAACAGTAAGAACCAGACATGGAACAACCGAGTGGTTCAAAATTGGGAAAGGAGTACGACAAGGCTGCATATTGTCATCCTGCTTATTTAACTTATATGCAGAGTACATCATGAGAAACGCCGAGTTGGATGAATCACAGGTCGGAATTAAGATTGCTGGGAGAATTATCAACAACCTCCGATATGCAGACGATACCACCCTAATGGCAGACAGTGAAGAGGATCTAAAGAGCCTCTTGCTGAGGGTGAGTGCAAAAGCTGGTTTGAAACTCAACATTAAAAAAACGAAGATCATGGCATCTGGCCCCATCACTTCCTGGCATATAGAAGGGGAAGAAATGGAAGCCGTGACAGATGTTATTTTCTTGGGCTCCAAGATCACTGCAGATGGTATCTGTAGCTATGAAATTAAAAGACGCTTGCTCCTTAGGAGGAAAGCTATGGCACACCTAGACATCATAGTAAGAAGCAGAGACATCACCTTGCCAACAAAGCTATGGTTTTCCCAGTAGTAATGTATGGCTGTGAGAGCTGGAGTATAAGGAAGGCTGAGCGCTGAAGAATTGATGCTTTCCAGCTGGTGCTGGAGAAGACTCTTACGAGTCCCCTGGACTGCAAGGAGGTCAAATCAGTCCATCCTAAAGGAAATCAACCCTGAGTGCTCATTGGAAGGACAGATACTGAAGCAGAAGCTCAAATATTTTGGCCACCTAATGCGAAGAGAAAACTCTCTGGAAAAGACCCTGATGCTGGGAAGGACTGAAGGCAAAAGGAGAAGAGGACGGCAGAGGATGAGATGGCTAGATAGCATCACCGATGCAATGAATATGGACTTGAGCACACTCCGGGAGAGAGCGCAGGACAGGAAGGCCTGGCATGCTATGGTCCATGGGGTCACGAAGAGTCGGACACGACTGAACAACAACAGTTCCAGACTCCCATCCCTATTTCTAGAGTCATAGGACTCTACTCAGAAATGAGTATGGCTTACATCAAGACTTTAGTTTCCTTCCCCCTCTCCTCCCTCCAGTGATCTGTCTGTTAGGCACAAGTCAGCAGGTGCCACTTGCCACCTCTCTGGCTATGTAAACATCTTCTGATTTCTGTCTCAGAAAAGCTTTTTTAAAATTAAACCAGTGTAATATAAACTTTCTTTCACACAGCATATAACCAGGCAGAAGCTCAGCCGGCAGAGTTCCTGCCAACACATCTTGTGCTGGACCAGTGGGACAGACTGGGGATTCTGCTGATGTGCCTCCCACCCTGCTACCCAGCAGTCTCCCTACCTGAGCTGACAGAGGTGGTCTCAGATGTAATGTTGAGGTCCCCCAGGCTGTTGGTTTTTCTAGGGCAGTTCAGGATTTCATGTCCTTCATGCCAACTATGGGACTGTCCCAACATGTCATCGTCCCAACACATGTAGCACACTCTACACTTATTTTTTTCAGCAGGTCATGGGGATGGTACTCTGACAGTGGAGGACTTTGAATTGGTCCCTTTGTCATGGTCAAATCACCTGTTGAGATTTAGATTGACCCTTTTCCCCTCTGCAAGGGCGAGGGACCTGTTAAGATGCTCAGTCCCTGGAGGCTAATGGATCTGGATGATTTCCAGAGGCCTCTAGGGGATTTTCTGGCTGATATGGCTGGTGCTCTTGTCGAAGCCCTGGTCGATCTGTGGAATGCAGAAATGACCCGGGTGGTTGACATGGATGCTCTTGAGTGCCCTCTCTGTAGTACAGCTCATGTGGCTCCATGGTATACCCTGGAGCTGAGAGTGATGAAACGAAACAGGAGACAGCTTGAGTGCAGATGGAAAAACTCCTAGTGGATCCAATCGAACTCTGGTATGTGCCTGTGGTCAGTATATTGAGAGTGGCAAGGAAAAGTCATTTGCTGCCTCCATTCAGTCTTCCATATGCCACCCAGCAGAGCTTTTTAGGGTCATCCAGGACCTATTACACACTGGACCTAAGGATACTTTGGACCCATCCGAGGTCCACTGCAATACACTGGCTAAGAATTTCCAGGATAAAATCTCTTGCATCCACCAGGACTTAGACGCCAATGTTACATCAGGTCAATCAGGTGAGGTGTCCAGAGCACAGCCTGGTCCAATTTTCTTGGATGAGTTTCAGTTGGTACAGCTTGAGAACATTGACAAGGTTCTTAGACAGATTCGTGCCACCACTTCCGTACTGGATCCTTGCCCCTCTTGGCTTATAAAAGCCAGTAGGGACAGAACAGGGAGCTGGGCCAGGGAGGTAATTAATGCCTCCTTGTGAGAGAGAATGGTCTTGGCCTACCTGAAAGAAGTGGCGGTGAGACCACTCCTGAAGAAATCCTCTCTGGACCCAGAAGGTCTAAACAACTTTAGGCCAGTGGCAAACATTCCTTTCCTGGGCGAGGTCTGAGCAGGTGGTGGCCAACTAGCTCCAAGCACTCTTGGATGAGACCGATCATCTTGATCCATTTCAGTTGGGGTTCAGTTTGGGTTTTGGCATGGAAACAGCCTTGATCACCCTGTATGATGACCTATTTCAGGAGAAAGACAGGCGGAGTGTGACCCTGTTGATACTCCTCAATCTCTCAGCAGCTTTCAGAAAGCCATGGTATCCTTCTGGGGCAACTGTCTGAGCTATGTACTGCATTGCATTGGTTCCACTCCTACTTGTATGGCTGGCTCCAGAAGGTGATGTTTGGGGAGTATTGCTCCTTCAGGGGGACTGCAACCCCATCCAGAACAGGTTGACCACCCTCCATCCAGTCAGAAGAACCACCTACTAACCACATCTCAGTCCTGCCTGGACTGAGCTTCAGTTTATAGCTCTCATCCAGTCCATTGTTGCAGCCAGGCACAGATTTAGCACATCCACAGCCTCACGTGGTGAGGGTGAAAAGGAGAAGTAGGTATCTGGGGCCTTCTTCTGAGTGCTACCTCCAAGGGAGGCTCAGAAGATGGCAACAAGGGAGAGGGCCTTCTCAGTGGTGCCCCCCCCAACTGTGGAATTAGTTGCCCACTGTGGCCCACCTGGCACTGACACTGTCATCTTTTTGGTGCCAGTTTAAGACTGCCCTCTTCTCCCAGACATTTAACGACATCTGATGGGGCAAGTATGTCTGCTGTCTTGAACATGTCTATAAAAATTGTTTACTGATACTGTTTTTAAATTGTGTATGTTAAAAAAAATTAGTATTTTTATCATGTGGTTGTATTTTTAATGAATTGTTGTGAGCTGCCCAGAGAGCTTGAGGCGCCATAGAAATGAAATAAATAATAGTAATGAATTTGCACATGACACAGAATTGGTTGGGATAGCTAATACCTTGGGAGACAAACAAAATTCAAATGATCAAATTCAAAATGATCTTGACAGACAGAAAAAGACCAGACAGAAAATAGCAGAATGAAATTTAACAGACAAGTGCAGAGTTCTTCATTTAGGAAAAAGAAATCAAATGCACTGGTATAAGATGGGGGATACCTGGCTTGACAAAAGTACATGTGAAAAGGATCTTGGGGTTGTAGTCACTAATGCGCTGAATATGAGTCAGCAGCGTGACGTGTCTGCAAAAGAGGCAAATGCAATTTTAGGTTGCATCAACAGACGTATAGTTTCTAAATCATGGGGAGTAGTAGTTCCACTCTACTCTGCAGTAGTCAGACCTCAACTGGAATACCATGCCCAGTTCCAAACACTACACTTGTAAGTCAGATTCCGATAAATTGGAACGAGTTCAGAGAAGGGCAGCAAAGATGTTCAGGGGGCTAGAAGCTATTTCCTATGAGGAAAGATGGAAGGAATTTGGTATGTTTAGTCATGAGAAGACTGCATGGGGGATATGATAGCACTTTTCAAGTACCTAAAGGTTTGTCACACAGGGGAGGGTCACAACCTGTTCTCTTTCATCCAGGACTGTAGGACACGAAATAACAGGCTTAAGTTACAGGAAGGCAGTTTTCAGTTGAACAGCAGGGCAAACATCCTAACAGAGCAGTCCGACAGTGGAACCAACTGCCTAGGGAGGTGGTGGGCTCTCCATCATTGGAGCTATTCAAGCAGAGACTTAACAGCCATCTGTCAGGGATGCTTTCAACTGGGTTCCTGCACTGAGCAGGATGGCCTAAATGTCCCCTTCCCACTCTTAGTCTGTTTGAGTATAAAACAGTGCAGGCTAATGGCGATGCTCGCTGGGAATGATAGGAGTTGCAGTCTGACACATCTGCAGGGGGCCAACTTGGGGAAGGCTGACCTAGAGCCTCCTGAGTACAATCAGCCATCTTAACAGTAACAGTCAACAGCAATAGCCTGCACTAGTTCCAGTGTATGGAATGATCCTGAAACACAGCCATTATTAGCTGGGTACATGTGTAAATGAATACATGTGTCCTGTGTTCAGAAGGCCTTACTTCTGAGTAAGCCTACTTAGGACTCCAGCAGACCCGTTTCCTTTCCCTCGCAATCCCCTTTTCATCAGTCTGGCAGTGATCCCCACAGCCTTCAAAATTACTGGACTCTTAGTAGACGGTTTCCTTCTGCCCTCTCCCACTGTCCGAATGCTACCAGGAGGACTGTGCATGTTTTACATATAAGATCGGAAGATTCCATTGATTTGAATGGCTACTTGACACCTAATTAAGCTAATCTCAATCAAACTTAGCCTATTTAATATTTACTTTTACTTTTAAAATATTTAATATTTAACTCAGGAAACTCCATGTAACCCACTGTTCCCAGCTCTTTAAATTCTCTCTCCTAACCCCGTAGACATTCGCAGTAAGCCGTAATTTTTACAATGTGAAAACTCCTATGCCACATAATTATGATGGTTTGCTTAAAATACGAAAGAAGGAAGCTAGCACATCAACAGGCGCAGTTTGTTTCCTCTCTTGCTACCTGCACACATTCTGATTTTATTGGCTCCCAGTCAGAATACTGAGGAATGCGATACTTAAATAGTTATGAACAAATAACTAAGGAGGGGACACAAGGAAATGTCCCACGTATCCTCACATTAAATGCCTTCTAATTCTTTTAATACTGCATTTCTATCCCACCTGTCTTCCTTAAAGAAACTCCTCCAGGCAGTTTACATGATTCTCACCCTATCCCTGTATATTCACAATGACCTGGTGGTGTATTAGAGGCTGAGAAGAAAATGGTATCCATTGGAGCAAAAGGAGCTGCTCTAGGCATCCTGCAGGGGGCTACATTTTACATCAGCCTTCCCCAACCTGGTGCCCTCCAGATGTTTTGGACTTCAACTCTGATCAGCCTCTGATCAGCCTAGCAAGAAATCCTGGGAGTTGGAGTCCAAAACATGTGGAGGGTGCCAGCTCTGGGAAGGCTGCTTTACATCATTATATAAAAGGGGTGTTCACACATTACATTGAACCTCCATTCTTACTGTATGTACACACATTCAGATGGATATGGGAATCCGTCGACATGCATTAATACCTGAATCATGCACAGGTGCTACAGTCCTACTTAATCAAGAGAATAGATGATCTGTACAGGTGAACCTGGGCTGAATGAACACACACACAGTTATGTGAATTGATGAGCATATGTTAACACAAAAAGAATAGGGCCTCACTCTATATTTCTGCCTTCAGAAAATCGGCACATAGGCCCCAATACCCATATTTCTTTTACCCACCATGTGGAAAGGAAAAGCAGGGATTGGGGTTCTTTTGCTGCATTTCTGCTTTCAGAAAGGTGGTGTGAGGCCCTGTTCCTTCTGCTTCCCTGACCTCTGCATTCTATACCCCCTGCCCCCAAATTATTTGACCATCAAACTGCATGTTACTTTAGAGATGTAACTTTTTTTACTCAAAAGTAAGTGCAGGACCTAATATGGATCAAGACTGCAAAATCAGGATTATTTGACTTTAGCCCTTTGCCCTATTCCTGCATTTGACATTACAATTTGATGCCTTTTTAATGATGTAATTTGGAGGCATGGGCACCTAATTCAGATTGGGACCACAGCTTGGGGATGGGGGGCTAAGTCGCCTTACCCCCTCCTCCTGTTATGGTCCTGATCTCTGCATTAACATCTAGTCTAACCTTGTGAGGTCACATTCCATAACTAAACGAATAGGCATTACCTGTAGAATACAGTAGAATCCCTCTGAAAGCACTGGGGTACAGGAAGCATTCTAACTTCAGAGTGAAGCTGAGCATGCCCAACATAACTTTGCCATCAACTGCTACCGTAGGCTTTCATAGGGCAGAAAATCCTTAATAGCTTTTGAACCTCTGCTCGGATCTTCAGCATGCCAGTGAAAGGTACTTTTCCTTGATAAACCTGAATAAAATAGTTTTCATCAAAACTGGGTAGAGATATATGACATGCCAAGCCATAGCTTGAAGTAAAAAGGACACGTGAATTTCCAGCACTTTTTAACTTGCTGTACCTATGGCAGTTTTTATCAGATGGCTTTGAAATGGACTTCTGGATGGAGATGGTGCCGTGATCAGCTCTTCGCTGTGTCTCTCCCGAGTTTCAGCTTTAAAAATACCTCTGAGACTGTCACCTTATCTGGGTATTTGGTATTAACTTTGGTTAAGCTTTTGTTTTTTTGTTTTCCACATTTATATTTGCTTGTGCTTTTGGAGGTGAGAGGGGGATGTCAACATGGAAAGGAAAAACAATCTTGGGAACGTCACCTACACCCCCCCATGCCCCCCCCCGGCAAAAGTTTCTAAAGATGTGGCAGGGGGAGGAGCTGCTGGTTTTAATAAAAAAATATATCTTCGCAGTTATCTTTCCAGTCAAAACAGATTGATCCAGGATTCAATCGCTCCTCTTCAAGGGTCTGTAGATTCGATGAATGTTTGTCTTCAAATGATGGAGTCTCTGTATTAACATCTTGGGTTGAGTGTGCTTATGTTCCTGGTTCTACACAAGGTTCTAGAGCAGGACCAGTTATTGTTCAGTTTCTATGGGCTTCCACTAAAGAATATTTGTTGTGTATGGCGAGAGAGAGAGGAGAGCTCCAGTGGGGGCCAGCCAACAACAAGATTATGCTCTTTCCTGATTATACTAAATAAATTGCTGATAGGAGAAGACAGTTTACCAAGGTGAGAAAACTGGCAAAGCAAATTAATTTGTAATACCACATCAAATATCCTGCTACGTTTTGCAGTTTTTTTGAAGGCCAGATGAAGAAGTTTTTAAGTTCTGATGATACAGAATCATTTCTCACTGGCATTAAAATTAAAACTAAAGATTTGTCTTCTGCTCCTTGAATTTGGAATTCAGCCATCTTTTATTTTTCTTTAGCTGCTTATCAGCATCTTCATGTTTTGGTTTCACATTGGTGTCCACTGATAACAGGTCTGGGCAATATGCCAGACCTAATTGTATTGCATTGCATTGTTTCTTTCCCTTTTTTTTTTCTTCTCCCTTTTTCTGTTCTTTCCCCTCCTCCTTTTTTTCGTTTTTGCATATGTATAAACATAAACATGTATATATAATTTATGTTTTATTATGTGTCTATTTACATATTTTGATTAAGCAAAGGTTATATGTAATTGTCAGACTAAACTTAGTTTAATAAGGTTATGTGTGTACATGTGTGTATATTTGAGTGTGTGTGTGGAGGGGTGTTTGTACGTGCACACACACACACACACAAATAAATAATTTTATTTTATTTATTAAATTTCTTAATCGCCCATCTGGCCGGTTACCTGGCCACTCTGGGCGATGTACAACAATACAACAATCAAAAACAGTTAAATTAAACATTAAAGCATCATGTTCTAAAAATACCATAACCCACCCCAAATGCCTGCCTGAACATCCAAGTTTTCAATGTGTGGCAGAAGCTCATTAAAGAGGGGGCATGGCGGAGTTCTCTAGGGAGGGAGTTCCATAGAGTGGGGACCACCACAGAGATGGCCCTCTCCCTCGTCGTCATCAGCCTAGCTGTCCTGGCTGATGG
Organism: Heloderma suspectum; assembly: GCF_057233095.1. Lineage (NCBI taxonomy): Eukaryota > Metazoa > Chordata > Lepidosauria > Squamata > Helodermatidae > Heloderma > Heloderma suspectum. The sequence goes on along the minus strand of NC_139462.1, from coordinate 123,319,094 downwards.
GACAGAGAGAAGGCTATCCAAGGCTGATCTTGTTGAGTGGCCTGTCTGGTATTGCTGGAGGTGCTCCTTGAGATAGGCTGGCCCAGAACCGTATAGGGTTTTAAAGGTCAAAGCCAACACCTTGAATTTGGCTCAGAAAACAAGTGGTAGCCAGTGCAACTCCTTCAGCACCAGAGTGATGTGATCACGCCGGCAGCTGCCTTTAATCAGGCAAGCTGCCCCATTCTGCACCAGCTGCAGCTTCCGAACCAAAGTTAACCCCATGTAGAGCACAGTACAGTAGTCTAGACGAGAGGAGACCAGGGCATGTACTACCGATGGGTGCAGATGTTCAGGAAGGTAGGGGCGCAGCCGCCATATCAGATGGAGTTGGTACAGCGCTGCCCGGCTCACGGCTGACACCTGAGCCTCCAAGGACAGCTGGGAGTCTAAAATGACCCCAGGCTGCAGACCTGGTCTTTCAAGGGTAGCTGTACCCCGTTCAACACCAGGTCAACATCCCCCAGCCTCCCCTTGTCTCCCACCAAAAGTACCTCGGTGTTGTCAGGGTTCAGCTTCAGCTTATTCCTCCCCATCCAGCCACCCATCGTCTCCAGACACTTGGACAGGGATTTTACAGCCAACCTTGGTGAGTATTTAAACGAGAGGTAGAGCTGCGTGTCTTATTGATTACACTGCACCTCAAACTTCCTGATGATAGCCCCCAGCAGCTTCACATAGATGTTAAATAGCATCAGGGAGAGGATGGAACCCTGTGGCACCCCACAAGTGAGCGGCCATGGGTCCGAAACCTCCTCTCCCAGTGCTACCCTCTGGTACCTGCCACAGAAGAAGGACTGGAACCACCATAATACGATGTCTCCAATGTCCAGCCTCTCCAGGCAGTCCAGGAGGATACCGTGGTGAACAGTACCGTGGTCAGTACATATATGTATGTATGTATGTATATGCATTGTATGTATATATATGTGTATATGTCTCCAGATAAAATATTACTTAAAATACCCTTTTGATTTTTTTACTCTCTTTTATTGTTGTTATGTCTTGCTGGTTAAATCTGCTTGTTATAATATTGCTCCGTGTATGTATTCAACAAGTGGAGGGGCCTAGCTGAGTACTACAGTTGCACGTCAGTCCAAATGAAAGGCAACAATTTTTATTTTTTGTTTTTGTTAAGGTTTTGTTTTGTTGGAGGAGTGTTTGGCACTTTGGGAGGGTATCAGATAGAAGATGGGGACACAAATTAGATCATTTAATTTTTATTTTGGTTTTTAAATTTTCCATTATTGTTGATATTTTTGAATAATTTTAAATTTTTCTCAGTTTCTATGCAATAAGAAATATTCTAATGATGTCTGAAATGGTTAGTCCTAAATGTAAACTAAGGATGTATTTCTTATACCACTTAGGGTGCAATCCTAACTAGATAGGCAGCCGCCTCTGAACTCAGAGGCAGTACCGCCTATCCTAAGCAAGGCAGGAGAGGCACAGGGGAATTGTTCCCTCCACACTTCTCCTGCCTTGCTATTTTTTGCTAGACAGCCGTTTTCGGCTATCTAGCAGCGGGGGGGGGGGGGGCGACCTGGAGAGGAAGCTCCCGTACGACACATTGGATGTGTCGTATGCGCAGCTCCGCTGTCCCTTGCCCCAGAACTCCCCCCAGGACGCCCCTTTTCAGTTGCTCCGTGCTCATCTTCCGAGAGCAGAGGATGGGGCTTCTCCATGCTGCCTCCGAGGCAGCACGGACAAGGGGGAGGTCGGATTTCCGGGAACATTGATAATGTCAGATCATGCCCCAGTATGTTTGGAACTGCAATTTTCTGACACTGCTACAGCCATTGAAACAGTCTTTGGTATTTTAATGTTTCTCTTCACAATGATGAGAAGTTTAAAACTCCAATGTTAGCTGAACTAACAGAGTATTTTAATACTAATGAGGGTATGGCGGCTTCATGTGCCATTGAGTGGGGAGCCAGTAAAGCTTTTATAAGGGGGCAAATTATTTCTTATGCTACTTATCAAAAGCAACTTAAAAAAACTCAACAGACATTTTTAAATGAGAAGCTGAAATCTCTAATAACTCAGTTTGTCACTTCCCAACAGCACAACTCTATCAAGAGCTACAGAATACTAAGCTGAATAATAGTCTTTCACAGCAAGCAGAATTTCCTCTGACCTGTCTACGGCAGAAATATTGGGAAAATGGTGAACAGCCTAGTAAGATCCTTGCACATCGTCTTAAACAGCATCAACATCAAAATGTCATTTCAGCTATTACAGAAGGGAGTAGCAAAGTATATACCTCTCCTACAGACATAAACTCACCATTTTTGAGAGTTTATTCTGATCTTTACAGTACTGGTAATAAGATACCAGACCAAGATATGGAAGCTTTTTTTTCTCAGATGAACCTTCCATGTTTAGATTCTTCACAACAGCTCCTTTTAGGTCCTCTGCGTTTAGAGGAAATTATGAATGCAATAATGAAAATAAACACTGGGAAATCACCCGGTCCGGATGGATTCCCAATTGAGTGGTATAAAACATTTTCCAGTTTTTTAGCCCCGAAGTTGTATCACCTCTATAACCATATTTTTGAGGCAGGCTCCCTTTTTTTCATCGTTAAATGATGCTTCTATTACCGTGATTCCTGAGCCTGGCAAGGATCATACTTATTGTGCTAACTATCAGGAAAGGAAAGGTTCCTCCTGTGCAAGCACCGGGTCATTACTGACCCCTAGAGGGACGCCGCTTACGCTGGCGTTTTCATGGCAGACTATAGTGGGGTGGTTTGCCATTGCCTTCCCCAGTCGTGACTACCTTTCCCCCAGCAAGCTGGGTACTCATTTTACTGACCTCGGAAGGATGGAGGGCTGAGTCAACCTGAGCCGGCTACCTGAGACCCAGCTTCTGCTGGGATCGAACTCAGGTCATGGGGAGAGTTTCAGTTGCAATACTGCCGCCACTCTGCGCCACACGAGGCTCGCTAACTATCAACCTGTATCATTAATTAATGTAGATATCAAAATATTAACAGCAATCTTGGCTGATAGATTGTAACAAGTGATGGCCGCATTGGTTAGACCAGACCAGGTGGGATTTATTAGAAACAGACGGGGCTGATAATCTTAGATTAGTTGTTGATCTAGTTGCTTTAAACTCTGAAAGGACTGACCAGGCGGCCATCCTTTCCTTGGAAGCAGAAAAGGCCTTTGACAAAATCCATTGGAAATTTATTTTTACCACACTGACTAATTTTGGTTTTCCTATAGAATTTTTGAAATGGGTTAAAATCTTATACTTGGCTCCAAGAGCAAGATAATGACTAATGGTTTAGTTTGGGCTTTTCTTTTTTTTACTTGGGCAGGGCACCAGACAAGGCTGTCCACTTTCCCCATTGATAGTCAATGGGGAACGTTATGTTTGGAACCCCTGGCGTGTGCTATTAGACAAAATAGTAGTGTTCATGGATTTGTCCATTTTGGTTTAGAATTAAAAATTAGCCTTCATGCTGATGATCTCTTGTTGTTTATCTCAACACTCCAGTCGTCGGCTCCAGCTTTGATTAAATTGATTAATACTTTTGGTAAATTGTCTGGTGTGTTGCCCCGGCCATGGGCATTGAACTCTTAGGTTAGAGGTGCCAAGATAGTGATAAATCAGACTCAAAGGTTTACTTGCAAGGAGTACTTTATTGGGTAACTTACAGAACACAGGCATACCCAATGGTTGGATCAGCTTCTCTGAACCGCGAGCCATTGGGTCAAATGAGTTTTATACCATACATGTCAGCAATAAGGCAGCACGACACTAGCAAGCACCCCGTAGCGTTCATTCCCAGCATAGGCTAGAAGTGTTGTCAAGCACAGCTACCTGTAAACAAACTTCGCTTCCCAGGCAGAGTGCTTGATAACACCCTCGCTCATTAGTATGGAATGTGCTAGGCTGCACTATCAGCCCCTTGAATCATCTTCACATGCTCAGAGGCTTACTAGCAAGGGAATTGCAACAATAATGAACTTAAGCAAGCATTATGGATCTCTAGGCCCCTCTAACACTACAAATGACTTGGCTACACTCCTGGGGACAATACATCAGGCTATTCAATTAATTGGTCAAAGTCGGAAATAATGCCGATTGGGGATAGAATATATACTATTATATTAGCCAATTGGCAATTTTGACAGTGCCCAGAGGCTATTACTTACTTGGGAATAATTATCCCTAGAAATATATCTCAAATGATTAGTTTAAATTTAAATAAGTTGATTAATGATATTTCGCGAGATATAGATAGATGGGCATCTTTAAAGGTGAGTTTATGGGGTAAGGTTAATACACAAGATGAATACTATACCTTGAATTATTTATGTTATATGTGGGATCCCTATACTTACACCTGGCAAATATTTTCAAAAACTTAATGCTTTGTTTTGTAAATTATTTTGGGGTTCCATTCCACTAGGAATATTTTTTTAAAAGGATGCAACTTCCAGTTAAAGAAAGTGGGTTCAGTTTTCCAAATCTAGCTACACACCATCAGGATTATTTGCTGACATGTACCAAATTTTGGTCTTTTCTACTCAGATTTTATTTTTCACCTTGGTCAGTGTTGGAATCTTCTTGTCTGGAGTCTCACTTTAAATGGATGGCATTAGGTTCTCAGTACATTAAGGCAGACAGAGCTCCTCCCACAATTATGGCAGTCAGAGATGTGTGGCATATAATGCCACACCAATTACACTTTGATCCATTCTCCCATGCCAAATTGACTTTATGGGGAAATCCAGATTTAAGAATTGGGAAGAGAATGTTTTTATGGTGGACCTGGACAGATAAAAAGATCTTTACCCTAGATCAATTATTGGGTGTTGATGATGAGCTTTTGCTATTTTCAACTTCGCAAGATAAATTTGGTTTGCCTGCTACAGCGGAATGACAGTATTTGCAATTGAAACCTTTGTTTGTATCTAGATTTGGTCCTGCTGCTTTTACTGTTTTGGAGTCTCCTTTGTTACTGGAAAGCTGACCAGATATATCAACCTATGATTCATGTTTATAAATACTTATTATCAATGAACAAATATGATACATGTGGTTTACAGCAGAAATGGAATAGGGGATTGGACTGTCCTATTTTGTTTTGCTGTCTGTATCGGATATCTCTATGGATCTTCGGTTACATCTTATTCAGTAAAAACTTTTGCTTCAGGTCTGTTGGACCCCACAACGTCTCTTTAATAAAGGCTTGTCAAATTCAGCCAATTGTTGGAGGTGTAATGCAGTTAATGCTTCTCTTATTCATATGTTTTGGAAATGCCCAATAGTTCCCTACTTTGAGGAGGAAGTTATTATATGGATAAATTTTGTATTGGAAAGCTCTTTTATATTTACTGATGTAAGCGTTCTCTTAAATTACTTACCTGTTTTTTGGAATGTGACACATGATCAGCGTAAATGGATCTTTCACACCCTTGTGGTTGCTAAAAGACTGATACTGCAATACTGGAAAGATAAAAGCTCACCGCCTATAATGCAATGAATTGAAGACTTAACGCTAGCAACATTTGAAAAAGTGGTGTATAGGCGTAACTTGCAAATGGACTTCTATTTCAATATCTGGTCTACTTTTACTGAGGGTTATGTGTAACCTATTTTTTTCCTCTTTTTTCATCTTATAATATTGTAATATTAGAAACTGAGGATTTTAGAATATGTTATATTTTTAATTTGGGTTTTTTTTAATGTGTTCGTTGTTTTGTTTGGTTAAAATTCAAAAAAATGAATTTTAAAAAAAGATTGCTTTGAAATGTTGCATGATTGTAGGTCCGTTGGATGCCTGGTTTCACGTTATTGGCACAGTAGGGGTTGTTTTTATAAACAATAGAACTTTGAGGCTTATAAGGGTGAAACCTGTTTTTTTGCAACTCACCTTAACTAAAGGGGCACTCCTGTGCCCCTTTATTCCAGAGGTGATTCTGACACAGCTGATACATGTGGCACTGATGGAGAGACTGAAGAGAGGCTTAGCCATTATTAAATACTCCAGAGCCACCACTAGGGGTGTCGCGAGTGCCCGACTTTGCCTGGGCCCAGCCAACAAGTGCCCTGGAGCTCGGCAAGTGGCCGGGAACAGCTCGGACTTGGCTGCCCAGTCGGCTGTCCTTGACAGACAACCAGGCAGGAGGAAGAGGAGCCAGCAAGCAAGATACAGCTAGCGGCTGGGGTGTGCTTCATGCTGCTTCCTGCTGCTGCCCGGTCAGCTGTCCTTGACAGCCAACAAGGCCGGAGGAAGAGGAGGTGGCACCCTGTCACAGGCACCCCCCTGGACACTCCCCACACTCGGGCCCTATCCAGTGAGCACCAGCCATTTTGCTGACTTTTTTTTTTTTTTTACAAAAAAAGGGAGCTAAAAGAAACCGCGCATATTTAAATGTGCACATTTTTTAAGTTCCCTTTCTTCATCAAAAAAAGGCGGCAAAATGGAGGGCCCTTGCCGGACGGGCCCGAGGTGAGTGCGGGCGACTCACTGAGCTCCTGGGGGCTTGAGCGCACGTCCGAGGGGTGAGCGAGGGTGGCGCTTCAGCGGGCACCCAGAGAACCCAGGCGGGGGTGGGTTCGCACATCCCCAGCCACCCCAATGGTTCAAAAACAGAATTTAAAATAGAGATCCTCAGAAAAGGGCTTCTCCTTAGACCCTGATTGCACCAAAGGCGATAGCAAACATTGAAAGAGGCAACGGGAGGTGTGAGGACCTAGCTAAAAATTCCCCCAAACACTTTAAAGTGGTGGCTAAATTGGCTTGAAATCATTTGCAGAAGCTTCCCAATGTTCTAGCTTACCTGCTTTAGCACTACCATTGGACACAAAGAGAAATCGTACATAGGGTAAAGCCCCTCTGCGAGGCATCAAAATGGAAATGGGGAGCTCATACTTTACACCTCGCAATGTATGGAACTTTAGGCAGTATCCTGTGCTTCAGCCTTCAACCATCTAAGTCATGAGTACAAGATTTTAATTTTGGTGCCAGCCCTTAACAATGCAACTTCATGCTGGCTGGGGTATGCTGGGAATTGTAGGCCTTGGGGAGGGAGGAAGTGCCTGAATCTTTTCTTGCAAAGCTTATGCGCTTTCTCCCAGTCAAATAAACCATTGTTGTCTGTTTTTTCTGTACAATTCCAACATTTGGTTTTGCTAATGTGTTTGTATTTACAATTTTCAGCTACGAATTATATTGCCTTGGATGATTTTGTTGAAATAACCAAAAAGTATGCAAAGGGCATCATCCCAAGTAACCTACTTGTGCAGGATGAGGATGAGGACGATGAACTGGCGGGGAAGAGTCCAGAGGAGCTTCCACTCCGACTCAAGGTGAAAATTGGAGGTTGCTGCACTGTATGCTCATTGGGGCTTGTACTCCTTAAGCACATCCCTGTTGCATGTGATCCTTGTCTTAAAAGGAAAGGATCTGCAACCTAGAATGGCATGACACCTTTTGTGTGATGGTTTGAGTTTCACTCCACCTCCCCTCCCCAAGCCTAGAATTCCAAGCTGTCTAATTTGTCCTGTACAAACTGTTTATCTTACCTTTTTATAGCCATTCTAGTTTTTGCCAGATCTGTATCACTGTATTTCTCAAGAGCATTCTTCATATTCCTCCATTCACTGTTTATGGTTTTCCAGTTTGACAACAAATTGAAGTACTCATATATGCCTATTTGTTGGGAGGGGAAGAGTTTATACCTGTAAGTAATCTGTGGATTATTCTGAATCAACAAACATTATTTACATTGATAAGTAATGGAAGGGTATACTGTTGTTTAGATTTGTGGGTTTCCCTGCTAAGAAATATAATGGTCCAGTTCATACACTTCCTGGGCCAGTTCTGCGATCTGTATGGTGGATGTACATGATAACTTGATTTGTGTGAATCTTCCTCCTCAAAAAAAAGGGAGGGGTTATATGAATCAGAATTAACTATGGAGCATTTACCACACACATGACATGGCGGTGTGGTGGAGGTTTTCCACCATGCAAACAGGAGCACCACCTGGTGAGTGTATGGACTAGGGCCTTTGACTATGCTTTCATTTATGATGTTGCCACCAGCTATGATTAGTTTTGGATCCAGTAATAGCTCTATTCATACATTCATGGGTAGGGCATTTCCTGCTTCCATGTTGAAGCAGGAGCAGAGTTACACTTTCAGCCCAGCCCCCAATGTCACTTTCTTCTGACACCTGCATGTTGAGTGTGATTCTCTGCAAAGGAACCCCAGTGTGCAAGCAGGTGCTCACGTGAAGGGGCTTTGTATGACTAGGACAGCTGGAGAAAACCATGCTCAATGCATGGATGTTGGAGGAAGGAGATGCAGTGTTGGGGGTGGGGCTAAAAGTGCGGCCTCATTCCTGTGTCAGTACATAAACGCCCTACATATGAGTGGTGCATGAATAGGGCTAATGTCTCTCCTCAGTTTTGTTTAAAAATATGACTTCCACCACCACAAGAACAACACTGCTGGTGCCAAGTATGTGGAATAATCTTCCCCTTAAGCTTAGACATGTGCTGACAATTCTTATTTTTAGGCACATGTTGAAGACGTGTGTAGCTTACCTGCTTCCCACTGTGTAGTTTAGCCTACCAGCTATGTTATTGTTATGAATATGTAGACACATTATGTTCTATGTACTGGTTTTATATTTTTGTTTTTATTATTTGTGTACACCACTTTGAAAACTGTAGTTGTAAGCAGTTTATAAATACTCATAAACAAACAAATGTATAAAATAACCCATGTCTCCTTTACATATACTCACTACAGCAAGGTTTTCGTTTGCAAGAACATAGAAACTGGACCAGTGATCTCAAAAAGCTAAGGAAAACTTGGGAGTCATTAATTTAAATTAATGGCATACCAAAAATCTATACCAACCAATCTCCAAAGCAGGGAGACTGGCTATGAAATGTATCTTACCTGTCCTAAAGATTCACAGTATAACTCACAAGTGGGACGTGCAACACAAGATTGCAGTGCGGAGTGCTCCTGTTCAGGTTTCCTGAAAAAAAAGCTCCCCCACTGGATCAAATGGCAGAAAAAATACCTATACCAGCTCCAGGTTGGTTTAGGTAAGGGTCCCAATCCAGGTGCCCATTACAGGAGTAAGGCGCTTTGGATCCAGTGGCCAGCAAAAACAGTGCCAGTGATACTCCTAAGCCTGCAGAGCTCTCCAGGGGCATTCCAGGGGCCTCTGTGGCAGATATGCTGCCCTGCCAGCCTAGAGGGATTTGGGCCCCATCCTGGCTCCCTTAGCCATCCACCTGAGGGGGCAGAATTTCTCCTATTATGGCATGCATCTTTGTGGCACAAGGATGGTGGTGAACTTTTACCCCTGTGCTGATCGCCCGACTTCCAGGCACTCCGTTCCATTTCTCCCTCCCTGTTTTCCATTTTTCTCCCAGAAGTGTTAAACCAATTGGGACAAGCACACTGGTGAAGATAAATAATATCCCCCAAATACCTGATAATATTATTTTAGCTATACAAACTAAAAACATACATTCACAGACAATCGAAGAGAATACAATTCAGTTGTGCAATAATATCCTGCAATACCAAAAATAACCAGTACCAGAAATGACCAAACGCTTTTCGACCTAAGGTCTTCTTCAATGGTCTAGGATATAAAAATGGTTTATATGTAAAAAGGTATTTCACACACATACACACACACAGGCTTATACACACAGACATGTTTCAATCCTAGTTTCTCACATCTATAGACAATATCTGACACTGCAGTGTCGCCACTTGTAATTATAGAAACAAATTTATTAATTTTTTTAATTAAAACTTGTTCCAGAAGTTTTATTTTTATTTATTTATTTATTTTTATTTTTATATTTTTCTACATAAGTGTATTTTAATGACTACGGCACACACACACACTTTTAAAAAATGTTTACATTGTTGCTAAGAAATAAGCGAACAAGCACACAACTGTAAATAGGTCAGGTAACAATAGTATAATGTTCATAGAATCATAGAATAGTAGGGTTGGAAGGGGCCTACAAGGCCATCGAGTCCAACCCCCTGCTCAATGCAGGAATCCAAGTCAGAGCATCCCTGTCTAGCCTCGTCTTGAATGCCTCCAGCATGGGAGAGCCCATCACCTCCCTAGGGAATTGGTTCCATTGTCGTATTGCTCTAACAGTCAGGAAGTTCTTCCTGATGTTCAGCCAGAATCTGGCTTCCTGTAACTTGAGCCCATTCTTCCGTGTCCTGCAATCTGGAGATGATGGAGAAAAGATCCTGGCCTTCCTCTCTGTGACAACCTTTCAAGTACTTGAAGAGCGCTATCAGATCTCCCTTCAGTCTTCTCTTCTCAAGGCTAAACATGCCCAGTTCTTTCAGTCTCTCTTCATAGGGCTTTGTTTCCAGTCCCCTGATCATCTTTGTTGCCCTCCTCTGAACCCTCTCCAGTTTGTCTGCATCCTTCTTAAAATGTGGTGCCCAGACCTGGACACAGTACTCCAGATGAGGCCTAACCAGTGCTGAGTAGAGGGGAATGAGTACTTCCTGGGATTTGGAAGCTATGCTTGTATTAATGCAACCCAAAAGAGCATTTGCCTTTTTTGCAGCCACATCACATGGTTGGTTCATATTCAGCTTGTGATCAACAACAATGCCAAGATCCTTCTCGCTTGTAATGTTGTTGAACTACGTATCCCCCATCTTGCAACAGTGCATTTGGTTTCTTTTTCTTAGGTGCAGAACTTGGCATTTCCCCCTATTAAATGTTATTCTGTTGTTTTCTGCCCAGCGCTCCAGTCTAGCAAGATCACTTTGAATTTTGTTTCTGTCTTCCAAAGTATTAGCTATCCCACCCCATTTTGTGTCATCTGCAAATTTAATCAGCCTTCCCTGCACCTCCTCCTCCAAGTCATTAATACAAAAGTTGAAGAGCACTGGGCCCAGGACTGAGCCCTGCGGTACCCCGCTCGTTCCCTCTCCCCAGTTTGAGAAGATCCCATTGATAAGCACTCTTTGAGTCCGATTCTGTAGCCAACTGTGGATCCACCAGATCGTTGCTTCATCTAGCCCACTTTAAGCTAGTTTGCTCATCAGGATATCATGGGGCACTTTGTCGAAAGCTTTGCGGCAGTCAAGGTATATTATGTCTACAGCATTCCCACAGTCCACAAGGGAGGTTACTTGATCAAAAAATGAGATCAGATTCATCTGGCAGATTTGTCAAGAACAAATCCATGTTCGCTTGGAGTAATCACTGCATTGTTTTCAAGGTGCTTACAGATGGACTGCTTTATAATCTGCTCCAGAATGTTCCCAGAGATCGATGTCAGACTGACTGGTGTGTAGTTCCCAGGTTCCTCCTTTTTACCCTTTTTGAAGACAGGGACAACATTAGCTCTCCTCCAATCATCTGGCACCTCACTCATCCTCCATGATTTCTCAAAGAGAATAGACAGTGGATATGAATATGTTACAACAATATGAACACACAATGAACATAGTGGGTGTTAGTGATCTATTTAAAATAGATTATTGTTGGAACAATATAATTATACATATGAAAACAATATGAGTACAATTGTACATATATTGGAAGATAACAGACACATCTGTATCACAGGTATATACATATAAATATTATAATTTTTTCAAAGAATCTCAAAGTCTATCCAAAAAGTCTTACAGGAATCTGGTGTAATCCTGTTTCGCATATGAGTTGCTTCTTCAGATAAATAATAACTGTAAAGATATTAAGATATTAAAATCTATAGTCACATATATATGCACACATATGCACACACAGGAACACACATGTGTGTGCATGCATATGCACATATTTACAGACACAATATTGATTATATTCACATTAGTTGTCAGTTATTATCATAATATGTACATGTACAAAAACATTATTCAAATAAACACAAACGTTCTTGTTAAGAATTGTTACCATAATCTTATCAAAAATTATTTACATGAAAGCGGGGCTGTACTTTATAACCAAGGAAATTGTTTCAACTCACCGTCCTTAGACTCAACAAAAAATGCTGTGGCAGTATTGTAATCTCAGTAGTTTTTCGAATGAAGCCGCTTAGTCTGCAGGCATAGCTCGCATTTTATCTCATAAAGCTTCACAGAGCTACGAAAGAACAACACCTAAAGCATATAGTATCAGTGCATTACCAAAAAATTTCTTTGAAATGAGACAAAAAATAATCAAATAAACCTCAAACCACAGGCTGATAATTTCCCCTGCTCTAACGTCGATGAGTTGAATCGGCAGCTGTGAGCATACCATTTCGTTTCAGGTTTTAAATACCCAGTGTTAAAAAAAAGGCTAAGTCATCCACACTGCTGTTAGAGGTATAGTGTTTGGCTTCATATGCCATCAGAAAAATATCCCCAATACAAATGTCTTTATATATTACACAAAAGATGCCAGATCCAGAGAAACATTCAAACCTTTAGGGATCACAGACTGTAGTCTGAAGATCCACTCTGCCTCCTTACATAGCAGTAAGTTATTATATCTGTCCAATTCTATTTCTGTCTATAACTAGGAACTTAAAGTCCTCATGTGTATGAGCCCGTTCTGCAAATTGTTGCACCAAGGGAGCATCCAAAACACGGTTTCTTAATTTGGACCAATGTTCAGTATTCCTAGTTCGAATAGTACAAGAGGTTTTTCCTACATACAATAATCCACATGGGTAAATAATAACATAGATAACTCGCTTGGTCACACAATTGGAAAAATGATGCAATTCAAAACATCGATGATCCATGGGATGTTCAAAGACTTTGACTGGTAAGGAAAGATCACATACAGAGCAGCCCCCACATTTGTAATGCCCATAAGGTGAAGTTACATGTTGTGCAGATGGATCAATATCCGAGTGTACTAGATGGTCTCTAAGGTTTTTTGTCCGTCTAAATCCTATACATGGAACATTGCTGCATCCAGATGTATGGCTTACTATATGCCAATATTTATATATCACTTTTTTGATAGAGAAGGACAAATTGGAATACTCCAGAGAGATTGTAATCTTATTATTAGATCCCCTATCATGTGGATTTAATAACATAGGTCTAGAGACTGCATCTGCTCATGTTTCAGCACCCCTTATTATATTCCTTGGGTAACCCCTATCCACTAATTGTTGCCTAAATAGTATTTTTTGAGTCACATACTCATGATATTGTGAGGTGTTCCTCTTGAGACATAAATATTGTCCATATGGTAAAATCCTACGCAGATGCACAGGGTGGAAAGATTCAAAATGCAAAAGAGAATTCCTGTCAGTTGGTTTTCTGAATCCTCTAATGTATAAATGATTTTGTCTGCAGTATACCTCTGTATCTAAAAATGAAACACTCCGTTCATAAAAATGAGAAGAAAATTTTATAGTAGGATGTATGGTATTGATCCAGGTCAAAAATTGATGTAAAATGTCTTGTTTTAAAAATATTAGAAAGATATTATCGATATAACATTTATAAGAAAGAAAATACTTATAAAACGGATTGAAGTTAACGTTGCATATTGCAGTATCCTCTCAGGATGCCATGAATAAATTAGCCACGCTAGGGGCAAAAGGACTCCCCATTGCTACTCCTCTAACTTGAAAATAAAATTGTTGAGAGAATCTGAAATAATTTTTCTCAAGAATGATGCCCACTAATTCCATAAGGAAATATGTGCAGGGAGAAAGATTGTCCCTAGTATCAAGGAAAGATTCAACTATCATACGTGCCTCCTCATGTAGAATATTGGTATATAAGGAATTAACATCCATAGTTACCAAGACAGCCTCTGGAGGAATTTTCATGCCCTCCACCTTATTAATGAAGTCCCTAGTGTCTTTCAAATACAAAGGAATCCTGATGACCAAAGGATGTAGAAAATAGTCCAGATACTGCGATACAGGTTCCAAAATGGAATTGGAACCCGAGACAATTGGGCGACCGGGAGGTGGAAAACCAGGCTTGTGTATTTTAAGAAGGATATGGATTACAGGAACACGCGGATACGGGTTCTGAAGGAATTTAGAGGTCTTTTCATTAATCAGCCCCCAAAGTATCGCTTCAGTTACCACAGTAGTAATGATAGATGACTTGTTGGAGAAGCTGCCAGGGGCTTGAGCAGGTCAGTTTCCTGACCATCCATTTTCATTCAGAGAGGGGCTTGTTTTCAGTGACACTCTCATATTCAGTGTCTTTGCTATTCTCAGCCATAGACTTAATTGATAGACTGGCACAATCTGCCTGGCTTCTGGTTTCTTTAGGCTGCAATCCTAAACACACTTAACTGGGAGTAAGTCCCATTGAATTCTATGGGACTTACTTCGGACTCCTTTTTCTCTATAGGCTCAACTGCCATCAGGTTCTTTTCAGGCAGTTTTGGATTGGGTTTTGTAAATTTACAAACTTCTGCATTATCCAGGGAGTCCCTGAAGTATGTAGAAGCTGCTGTCTTTTTTTGCAGTAGGCCCATTTTGCTTCCAACTAGTAGTCACTCACCCACCTGTGTTCAGTAATAAAGGGAATGGTGGAAAGAACTGGTGACATGTTCTGTAATATCAGTGGACACTGGTTAAGAGCCTAACATGTTTGTTATCGTAATCAGCCTGTTAATAAAAAAAAAACCCTTTCCAAATAGCTCAGGTTTGGTGTCATTTGCTTACTCATCCTATTCAGGAGGCATGTGGTGATATGTGGTGCTGCAAAAGAATTGGTGAAGAAACTGCATTTTATTCCTTTCCAGGTCATAAAGTATCCACTTCATGCTATTATGGAAATCAAAGAACACCTCATAGATATTGCGTCGAAAGCAGGAATGCATTGGCTGTCAACTATTATTCCAACACACCATATAAATGCTCTCATATTCTTCTTCATCATCAGTAATCTGACGATTGACTTCTTTGCATTTTTTATCCCATTAGTTATTTTCTATCTGTCCTTCATTTCCATGGTGATTTGCACCCTGAAAGTATTCCAAGATAGTAAAGCTTGGGAAAACTTCCGTACCCTCACTGACTTGCTGCTTCGTTTTGAACCAAACCTAGATGTTGAGGAAGCAGAAGTTAACTTTGGCTGGAACCATCTAGAGCCATACCTTTACTTCCTGCTCTCAGTGTGCTTTGTAATTTTTTCCTTCCCTATAGCAAGCAAGGACTGGATGCCATGCTCAGAGTTGGCTACAATCTCAGTTTTCTTCATGGTGACAAGTTACATGAGTTTGGGCACAAGTGCCGAACCCTACACGCGAAGAGCGTTATTGACAGAGGTTGCTGCTGGGTCCCTCTCCTTGTTGCAGGTTGTACCTATTAATGTGGGCCACTTAAAGCTGTTGGGGAAAACATTTTACAGCATCCCTGTTGGCCACTTCTTTGTGCTGAACCTCAGTGTCCCTTGCCTTTTGTTTCTGTATTTGTTTTATCTTTTCTTTAAAATGTCACAGATGCGGAACTTCAAAGGCACATATTGCTACCTTGTTCCTTATTTAGTATGTTTCATGTGGTGTGAACTCTCAGTGGTTATTCTACAAGAGTCTTCTGGCATTGGTCTAATTCGTGCTTCTGTTGGTTACTTTTTGTTCCTATTTGCACTTCCTATTCTAATGATAGGCATTATACTGATGTGTCTCATCCACTTCATAAAATGGTTCATAACATTAGAGCTTGTGAAGATTGTGGTAACTCTTGTATTATGTGCGATTCCTCTACTTTTCCAATGGTGGATGAGAGCCAGCATCTCTGTAGTTGAAATGGTGAAATCCCTAACAAGGAGTTCAATTGTTAAACTTATTCTGGTGTGGCTCACTGCCATAGTGTTGTTCTGTTGGTTTTATGTGTACCGCTCAGAGGGGATGAAAGTGTACAACTCTACTTTGACATGGAATCAGTATGGATTTTTGTGTGGGCCACGGGCTTGGAAGGAGACCAACATGGCACGCACTCAGATTTTATGTAGCCATCTGGAGGGCCATAGAGTGACATGGACTGGAAGGTTCAAGTATGTTAGAGTAACTGACACTGACAATAGTGCAGAGTCAGCAGTAAACATGCTTCCTTTTTTTATTGGTGACTGGCTGAGATGCTTGTATGGTGAAATCTATCCAGCATGTGATCCAAAAAGAGTTACCATGGAAGAGGAGGAACTCTGTCGTCTAAAGTATCTGACAAAACATGACTGCCACATGAAAAGGTTTGACCGCTATAAATTTGAAATAACTGTGGGCATGCCTTTCAGTAGTGTGAATGGAAGTAGGCCTATAGAGGAGGAGGATGTAACCAAAGATATTGTGCTGAAGGCAAGCAATGAGTTTAAGAAAGTGTTGCTGAACTTGAGGCAAGGAAGTGTAATTGAGTTTAGCACCATTCTGGAAGGCCGTCTTGGCAGCAAATGGCCTGAATTTGAACTTAAAGCCATCTCATGCTTAAACTGCAAGTCCAAAGTGTCACCTGCAGGAAGGCATGTGAAAGTAGAGCACGATTGGAGAAGCAGTGTTCAGAAAGCTCTCAGATTTGTCTTTGATTTTTTCTTCTCCCCATTTTTGTCAGTTGCATGCTGAGCTTTAATTGCAACACCTTTTTTAATTGTATATGTTTTAATTTTTGTAAGCCACCTTGTGTCCCAGTACTGGGGAAAAGGTGGGGTATAAATAAATATAAATGTAACAATAACAATAATAACAATACTAACAACAACAATACCTGCCTTGTCACAACCAAAGATTTGGCTGAAAACAGCCACAACAGTTTTTAAAATGAATGCTAATTGTTTTGAGTACTATACATGATGCACACAATGCAGTCTTAGTAAGTCCTGCATTGTAGAGGCATCTGTATGTTAAAAAAAAACCTGACTGTCTGCATATTAAAAGCATAAACAATGGTTCCTACAAAAGTTGTTTTTTAACATCAACTAGAAACAGGAATAGGCAACCTGGAGCCCTCCAGGTGTTTTGGACTACAGTTCCCATAAGCTCCAGCCAACATGGCAAATAGTCAGTGATTATGGGAATTGTAGTCCAAAACATCTGAAGGTTACCTGGTTGCCTGCTCCTGAACTAGAGATATTAAAAGCACCCTTCTACTCTTCTATCTTTCTAGATACATAATGTAAAGCTGACCTCATGGGTGAGAATACTCTAGTATCACTTACTTATGCAGTGATCTGTGCCATGAGGTTGAATACATGATTTAAAAGTTGAGCTGAGTTAAAGTATAAGCTGGGTAATTCATCTGTGGAAGACAGACTTTCATTCAGTCACCAGTTTAAGTTTCATTGAAAGTATTGTTCATTAAAAAAGACAAAAAAAGACCCAGGATGTAGTGAAAAGTCTGAATGACTAATGTATAGGAATTTACCCTGGAGACAGAACATCTGGCTAATGGTCTGTATTTGTACATTTAAACATGAAATTAAACGAGTATTCAAAAACTGTAGCATGAAGCATTGCAGTCTTATTTAAACACACTTTCTTCACATGCACATTCTAGCATGCGACATCAATTCCACATAATGCGTGGAATATCTGGGGAATATTTGTTGTAATGATAAGGCAGCCCTCTCTCTTTGTAAAGCCTTGTTGAATATAATTCCTGCCTTCAATTCTGGCTGATATCTCTCCCAAGCCCTGCAACCTTCTGGAATATTCAACAAAAACCCGAATTTAAATTAAAGAGAACATCCTTAATTTATCATCCTGCTATCCCAATATGTAGTAGTTGCAATATTGCCATGCCCAATTGTTTATAATTATGTTTCAAGAGACTTTGTTCTGTTTAGAATTTCTCTCAACAAACTGGTTTTCAACTGTTACAGGATTTTTTATCTCATGGGCCTTTCTTCCAGTTAGAGATCAATGAGCTTTCCCAAACTCATCTTGGATTAACACAGAAATAATCCAGGGTTCTTCTGGGAAAAAAGGGGGAGGCTCAGAAAAATGACCCTCCTACATCCCTGTTCCCAAAAGGAGAGGGGACGCAGGGAGGGCTGTCAATTCTTCTTGGGCTATTGGGAGTATAGAAATGTAATAAATAAAATAAAATACTATGAACCAGAAGAGAATTCAGAGGCATGTTGTAATACCTCTCCTTTTGAGGCAGTCTTTTACAACCCCCCCCAAGTTTCCCAAGCCTGAGCTTGGAGAAGTTCACCATTATCTCTACTTTCGGCAAACAGTTTAATGAGGGAAAAACTCATTGCATATACAGTATTATGTAACTATTTCACTCCCACTTGGAACCTATATGTGCACACAGCACAACCATTGCTGTAGAACTTAGAATTCCCTCTTCTAAGGTCACATGAACATTTTCATCACTTGATAATTCCAGCATTAAATAATGACTTGCATGTGCAGGTGGGCTATCATTCGTACTGCACTGCAGATAAAATTCTATATTGCCTCAAAGACAATGTATTTCAGTGGAGGCATCAAGCTATAGATGAACCAAAAGACTTATCTACATGTGTGAACCAGCCCAAATTCTTTTCAACATGATTGTTGGCAACCTTCTAACTGGTTAGACTTTTTCAGAGATGTTCATGTGAGGATGGCAGAAATGCTGCATACTGGTTTTCAAATGGCTGTGCTTGAATAGCCAGTAATATCTATAAATATATTCCATGTGCAAATAAGTCCAATTACTTTTATGTATAATTTACCTGTGAAAGAGATATTGAGTACTGCAATGCATTGCACATGGGATGCTTTTGAAGACTGTTCAGAAACTGCAATTGGTGCAGAATGCTGCAGCTAGATTTTTTAAATTAATTTTTATTGAAAAATTTCAACAAAGCAAAACAAAACCATAAAGAGGAAAAGAATGTAGCTACATAGATTTGAATTTATCAGTTTCAGTACATGCATATGAAATGTGTGTATGAAAATACAACTTTCTAAGAATTATACATAAACTTCAACAAAGGCAGACCAAATATCCATATAAGTATCCATTCACAAGTGGTCTCTAGATACCATCTGTTCAAATGCTGAAAGTATTGTTAGGTCCTCAGTCCATTCTTTTATAGGAGGTGAGTGTTTATCCTTCCAGTGTTGTAATATCAGTCTTTTAGCTGTCAAAAGGGCGCAGAGAATCCATTTGCACTGGCCTTGTGTTAACTTCCAGGAAGCAGGTAGATAATTTTAAGAGGACATGTACATCAGTAAATATTAAAGAGTGTTCCAGTACAAAGTTTATCTGTATAATAACCTCCTTCCAAAAAGAGGCAACGATTCAGCATTGCCAAAACATATGGTTAAAAGAAGCATTAGCTGTATTACACCTCCAGCACTTAGCTGACTTAGACAAACCTCTATTAAAGAGACATTGGAACAATACACACAGAACAAGAGATTTTGCTGAGTAAGACATAACCTGAGATCCAGACACTTCAGATCCAGATGCTAGAGTGGCAATCCATTGATTAGGCAAAATGGGACAGTCCAGTTCCTGATTCCATTCCTGCTTAAGACTAGAGATGGCGGAGAATTCTGCCATGGACTCCAATGAGGCCGAATTCCAGGGAATTTGGCCTCCGGAGTCCATGGCGGAATGTTCCCACTCACCTTCGCCTCCCGCTGGATTGTCATGGAGCCGAATTCTCCTCGCTGGCGGCTCCATTCCACAAGCGATATGGCCGCCATTGCTGTCCATATCACTGCGGATGAGAAACAGGAACTGATCCAGACGCAAATGGCGTCCGCCACGCCATTTGCATCCCTGTTTCTTCTTACGATAGGCTACGCGTCTGTATTTACGTAGCTATTTACATAGCCTATCGTGTGAAAAAACAGGGACATGTTTTCACGTGATAGGCTACGTAAATAGCTACATAAATACAGATGTGTAGCCTATCGCAAGAAGAAATAGGGACGCAAATGGCGTAGTGGAAGCCATTTGTGTCCGGATCACTTCCTGTTTCTCATCCGCAGTGATATGGCATGGCAATGGCAGCCGTATCGCTTGCAGAACGGAGCTGGCTGGCGGCTCTGCAGACTCACCATGGAGCCAGCCAGCGAGGATTCCGGGGGGGGGGAGTAATGGATCACCTTCCCCCCTGCGGACCTCCCTGCGGAGCCCAGGTAAGGGGATTCGTACATCCCTACTTAAGACCCTGTGCATCATACCTATTCACCAATAATAAGTATTTATAAACATGCATTGTGGATCAATATAACTGATCAGCCTCAATAAATGGCTCTGTTAACTACGAACACCCCAAATTAGTATCTCCTCCAAACATATGCCAAGGCTTTGTGCCAGTTTTGTGCTGTTTTCTGCCACAAATCCTGGGTTTTGTGCTGTCACCCACAACTGTGTTCTGATACTTCAATTGTGGGTTCATAGTTAACACACACAAACCCCCATCATTGTCATATTACTTGGAAAATGTTTTATACCGCTCAATTGGAAACTCATCCGGACCAAGTGATTTTCCAGTATTCATATTCCTAATTGCTTTCATAGTTTCCTCTATATGCAAAGGAGCTGAGCGAAACTGCCATTGTGAGGAATCTGAACATGGAAAATCATCATGAAAAAAAACCCCATACTATACAAATCAGAATAAAACTTTACAGATTGTGAGTTTGTATCTATGAGAGAGGTGTATATCATGTCACTCAAGGGTGTCGTTAGGGGAGGACCCACCTGGGCATGGGCATGGATGTTTTTGAGCTGTGGCCTGGATCCTTTGAGCTGTCCTAGTTACCATTTTTTTTACATTTTCCCATTGACTTGCATTGGAAAACAAAAATGGCAATAACCTTTTTAGTTTGTATGATAGGTACATGAAATTTGGGGACCTGGCAGCCCCCATAGAGCTAACTGAACCTGCCAAATTTCAGACAGTTAGGCCTAGTGGCTTTTGTGCTAGCCACAGGTAAAATTTGCTTTTTCCAAGAAAATCTGTCAAAGTAAAGAGCTATAATTTCTTAGTGCTTCCCCATAAATTCATGGAATTTGGGGACCTAGCAAGCCCTATGGAGCTGACTGAACCTACCAAATTTCAGTCCAGTGGCTTTTGTGCTAGCCATGCGTAATGTTTCCTTTTCTCAAAGTCTAAAACAAAATGTAAAAACTGTCATGTCACCCAGGGGATTAGAGATCCTAATCAGAAGGTGTTTAAGGTGACCATTAGAGGTCACTATCCCTAATCTCTGGTGTAGGATTTTTTTTTTTTTTAGGTGCAAAAAACCTCTCTCCCCCTACTTTTCTGCTCTTACATGCCCACTGTTGAGACCTTGTCTGCAATGAAATTTTGAAGAGTGAAAAGGAAGGGAAGAAAGAGCTCCATGTGAAATACTGGTATTTCACACACCTGATTTTACTGTCCCAAAGTGGAACCTTTGGCTTACACACACACACACACACACACACACACCTGCAGCTATTTTTCTGACAAATTGCCAAATTGCGGTCTGAGTCAAAGTGGGGGTGGGGGGTGCACATGACTAGCATTTACGCTAGCCTGATCTGATAATGCTTCTTGAAGTTCTGGATCTCCATGAGTAGCCATTTCGATCTGACAAAGCCAATTTTCAGTTGGTAGTCGAGAAGCATACACGGCATGAACATAACCATTTACATCCTCTTAATTTGTTCCTACTTGCAGTGTATGGAGGCATGGCAATATGTTGGCTCTGCTGTGTTTTCTAGGAACATATTTGGCTACTGTGTTGAATCTCAGCCATCTTGTTAGAAGATGCTGATATCATAATCGTCCAAATCCTTTCTTTTAATCAAGGTCACCAAAGGCTTAGGTGCTGTGAGGAGTCTGAAATGGATAGATATCTGTAAGTTTCTCATGCTCAAATGTTAGCAATAACATCGTTCTGCTTTGGTAAATGTCAGTGGTGGGTGGTGACTCCAGTGCCAGCGGGGTGGTTTTATTCCATTCTGGACTGATTCCATTCTGGGTTTTAGTTACTGCAGCCAAAACTCTAAAGGTATGACCCAAGATACTGAGCCTTATCCCCAAAATGGGTTCAGCATCTTGGACAGTGCATTTAGAGTTTTGGCTGGTTGTAACTAAAACCCTGACTGGAATCACCACCCCATCGAAACTGGAGTCACTAGCCGCCACTGGAAAGTGTTCTAGAGAGAAATGTAATTCTGAATCATTTTGAACCAAGCAGTTGTAGTAGCACTCCACCTAGTCCATAGCTGTTTGCAGCACCATTAGCTAGGGATGTGAAACCCAAAGACCGAGACAAATTGGCTCCCTTTGGACCACCTCTGATGTTTCCCAAGGCAAGAATGGCTTCCCTCCAAAGTGACCAGGACCAAAGCTGGACTCAGATGAATTCATAATTCAGCCTTGGAAAGACAGGCAACATGTCTCCAAAAATTTCATCTTTTGCTTTCTTTCTTGGAACCAGGGATGGGAAACTTCCAGGAGTCGCGGGGGGGGGGGGTTGCGGGAGGCTCGGGGAAGTGGGGGCCATTCCACCTGCCCTGCTGGAAGACTTAATTCCCCCTCCCCTCCCTATTCCTTTTTCTTTGTGTGTCATGTCTTTTTAGATTGTAAGCTTGTATTTTGTTTTGCTGATTATATGTAAATAATGTGGGAGCCTTTTTGGCTGAGGAACAACAACAAAAAGTATTTAAAATAAATAATACTTTAAATAAAAAATACTTTACATAAATAGATATACGTTGTGACTGGTACAAACCTTACCATTGTGGGTTTGTTGGCACTATAAAAGTATGACAAAAAGATCATGTCCTTTATCTTTATAAACTCTGAAAACTGATTGGAAACTTCAGCTTAACCAGAATGCTGCAGTGAGGCTACTGACTGGGGTCAGTTACGAGGAGCACATGATTCCCTTCTTACAGCATCATCACTTGCTACCGGTCTGTTTCCAGGTACAAGTCAAAGTGTTGGTTATGACTTATAAAGCCTATTTGGCTTGGGACCAGGCTACCTGAAAGACCACCTCCTCCCATATAAGCCTGCCCAAGTTTTGAGATCTCAGGGGAGGCCTTTCTCTCAGTATGGCCACCAGAAGACCGTTTGGTAGGGATGTGACAGAGATGGCCTTCTCAGTGGCTGCTCCTGGGCTCTGAAACTCCCTGCCAAAGGAGGGAGTTTGGCCTCCTTTCAGTTGTTTTTCTGCTGGCAGGTAAAGATGTTTTTTATCCAGGCAGGCCTTTGGCATATAAGCTTGTTTATCACTGAAGGGATTTTTAATTGCTTAGTGCTGTTTATGTCTTTTATGTTGTGTTTTTAATTGTGTGTTTTAAAAAGTTTGTTTTTAATCTAGATTTTGTTGTTAGCTTCTTTGAGTCCAATTATTTTTCGGAAAGGCAGGGTATAAATAAAATAATTATATTTTGTCTAGCTTGACTCCAGGTTCAAACATTTGATTCAAGCCAGTGTTTTTTCCTGGTCTTCCATTCATGTGCCATTCTCTTCATGTTGTTCATGAAGACAATGACATTTCTTTTATGCCTCTAATGAGTTCTACCGTTCCCCTTTGAAAAATCTCAGAAGCACTTGTGATTCCAAATAGCAAAAGTTGAATGCAGAATATTCCAAAGGGCATGCTTAATGCACTCCGTTCAGAACTATGGTTTGTCAAAGGTATTTGCCAGGAATTGTTTGAGATGCAGATCTTAGGAAATACTTGGCCTGGGAAAAAAATACCTGGAGGAGCACCTCCTCCCATGCCATCTTGTCCACATACTAAGATCTTCAGATGAGGCCCTTCTCTGAGTGCCTTCAGGTACTGGCCTATAGAAAGAGGAGAGCCATTTCTCTGGTGACACTGATTCTGGTATTTCTTTTTTTAAAATATATTTTTATTTCTTTTATTTTTATAAATGAAATAAACAATACCAAAATTGTTGTTCAGTCGTTAAGTCGTGTCCGACTCGACTCGTCGTGACCCCATGGACCATAGCATGCCAGGCCTTCCTAATAACAAAATTACCAACAACCTAAACAATACTTCAATTTCCCAACAGTACAATATTCTGATGAGGACACCACAATAACAAAGAGATAAGAAAAAAGAGGGGGGGGAGGGAAAAGGGAGGAGGAAAGGAAGTGAAAGGGGGGAAATTCCCTTCCCCCCCCTCCCTCTCCCTCCCCGTTAAAGAATTGAGTTTAAACTCTAACACCCCCCGGCCTCCGATGCCATTCTTTTTTAAAAACTATATCCATAACCTTAACAATCTTACAGTTTAATAAACAACATTACATTTCAATATCATATCATCAATCTTATATCAAAGAAACAGGTCTACAATTCATTCCCAAGAGCCTATATTATTATTAGTAATAATAATAATAATAATATAGTATTATATAATAATAAAACTTAATATAAACCTTCAACCATCAGTAATATATTTTATACTAGATATATTATCTATTTTAAAATAAAAAATATAAAGAAAAGCCAGAAAAAATAGAAGTTGAAAGAGAGTAAATCAATATAAATATAATCATTTATCTTCTGAATTAGCCTGGACCATGTAGACTAAACACAAACAGTTAACAAAGCTTGTTTAAAGATTCCAGTTCATAGGGTTGTAACAGAATTCTCACGCATTTTTACGTTACGCCATGTTGGCGAAACTCTCATATCTGCACACTTAAAAACATGGAAATTGAGTTTTCTAACCTGTTTATAGATCTTCCAAATGAAGAGTTTCGGTGGGTTTTTAACCCATTTGTTAAAACTTTAAAAATGCAACACCTTCCGATTAGTTTGCAAGAACAACTGATTGAAATCAGGGAAGATGGAAGTTGACCAGCTGAATTGCAACAAAAACCTTTGCATAATTGGTGGATGGGATTGAAAATGGGTGTCGTGATTTAGTAAGCACAGCCAATGATGTACTTCCTCCATTTGGAGCTACGTATATTTGTGAGGTGTCTTTTTCAGCTATGACAGCCATTAAAATCAAGTATCGAAATAAAAACTTAGAACCAGACCTTTGAATCTCAGTATCACAAAGTGTTAAAGATTTTTAAAAATAATGACGCATCTTTAATCACATTGCTCTCACTAAAAATATTATTCTTAAATTTTTTTAGTGAGAGCAAAAAGGAGGGTTGTACCATTAATAAATAAAATAGATTATTTTAAAAATACTGTTTATTTCATCTTTATCTCATCCTTTTTAATTTCTATTTTTGTGTATGTATTTATATAATATATTAGTACAGTAGTACATGTATGTCATTTATAAATAAATAAACATATATTGGGAGTGCATGCTCAAAACATTTTCACTGATAGGGTTGTGTGATCAAAAAGACTCTGGGAGACCCCTGCCCTAGAATGATGCTAAGTGTGGTGTATTGTGGAGGATGCAAAATGGGGGCCAGGCTGCCAACACAGCTGATGCTGTTGCCACTTGCAGCGGCAGTGCAAGAAACAACAACAACAAAACCTTAGGAAAGAAAGAAGCTGTGCTACAACGCTTCCCAATGGTGACCCCTACCTATGAGAAATCATTGGAGAATTTCTCCTCCCACTGGAGAAATTCAGTGAAATTGGCCTACCGATTTCTCTGCCCACAAATAGGGTGGAAAATTAAGAGAGGTCTTTTGTGCACAGCTCTAGTCAGAACCTGTGCAATGCTACTGAAATTGGTGTTTCCACCAGGTTCTATGGAACTAACACTTAGAGGCCAAATGGCCTCTAAGTGTTAAAGTATTGCACTTTAAAGTATTGCACTTTATATCCTACTTATCTGCATATTCAGGCACCCAAAGTGGCAGAACCTCCACCCCAACACATTTGAAACATATTGGGGCGTGGTGTGTGGACCTGGGCCAGTGGGGCTGAGCATGCGCAGACTGGGGCCGGTGGGGCTGGCCCCAATTGGATACTACCCACTGTTCACCATTGAAATTCAGTGGTCCAGTACTGCAGCAGCAAAAATGGGAAAATCAGCCCTTTTGGGCAACTGTGCTGCTGAATTTCAGTGACAAATTCACTGAACAATAAAGAATTCTTTAAATATATCAGACAGAAGATGAAGTTCTCAACCTTATTGATGACTTGAAAGTGAATAAATCACCAGGCCCAGATGGTATCCATCCTAGAATTCTCAAAGAACTCAAATATAAAATTGCTGATCTTATAATGAAAATAGGCAACATGTCCCTAAGATCCTCTGTACCAGTGGACTGGATGGCAAATGCAACACCAATTTTTAAGAAGGGATCCAGGGTGGATCCAGGAAATTATAGGCTGGTTAGCTTAATGACTGTTCCAGGTAAATTGGTTGAAGGCATTATTAAAGATAAAATTAGTAAGCTTATCAAAGGACAAGTGCTGCTGAAAAAGTATCGACATGGTTTCTGCAAAGGTAAGTCCCATCTCGCTAACCTTTTAGACTTCTTTGAGAGTGTCAATAAACATGTAGACATGGGTGATCCAGTCGACATTGTTTACTTGGACTTCCAAAAGGTGTTTGACAAAGTCCCTCACCAAAGTCTCCTGAGCAAATTTAGCAGTCATGGATTAAGAGCACAGGTCCTCTTATGGATCAGTAACTGGTTAAAGAAGAGAAAGCAGAACATAGGAATAAATGGTAAATCCATTCTCCCAATGGAGGGATGTAAACAGTGGGGTCCCACAGGGATCTGTATTGGGACCAATGCTTTTTAACCTATTCATAAATTTTCTGGAATTAGGAGTGAGCAGTGAAGTGGCCAGGTTTGCTGATCATCCCAAATTATTTAGGGTGGCTAAAACAAAAAGAGATTATGTGGCTCAGTGTAAGCAAGCGTAAAGTGATACACACTGAGGCAAGAAATCCCAGCTTCAGATATAAGCTAATGGGATCTGAGCTGGTGGTGACTGACCAAAACAGAGATTTTGGTGCTGTGGTGGACAGCTTGATGAAAATGTCAACCCAGTGTGAGGGTGCTGTGAAAAAGGCAAATGTTATGTTAGGCATAATTAGGAAAGGAATTGAGAATAAAACTGCTGATCATACTGCCCTTATACATATTTATGGTGCAATCACACTTGGAATACCCTGTACAGTTCTGATCACCACACCTAAAAAAAGATACTGTATAGTTGGAAAAAGTGCAGAAAAGGGCAACTAAAATGATCAAGGAGCTGGAGCATCTCCCCTATGAGGGAAAGTTACAACAGCTGGGATTGTTTCGCTTGAAAAAAGGGTAAGGAGAGAAATGATAGAGGTGTACAAAATTATTCATGGTGTGGAGAAAGTGGATAGGGACACATTTTTTCCCCTTTCTCATAATACTAGAACCAGGGGTCATCCCATGAAGCTGATTGGTGGGAGATTGAGGACAGATAAAAGGAAGGACTTCTTTACACAGCACATAGTTATTCGCTACCATAAGATGAAATGATGGCCACCAATCTGGATGGCTTTAAAAGGGGGTTAAACAAATTCCTGGAGGGGAAGGCTATCAATGGCTACTAGTCCTGATGGCTATATGCTACCTCTGGTATCAGAGGCAGTATGCCTATGTACACCAGTTACTGGGGAACATGGGTGGGAGGGTGCTGTTGTACTTATGTCCTGCTTGTGAGTTTTCATGGGCAGCTGGTTGGCCACTGTGTGAACAGAATGCTGGACTAGATGGACCCTTGATCTGATCCAGCATGGCTTTTCTTACATTCTTATTTTTAGATTGTGAGCTTTTTTTCCTTTTCTTTTCACATGAAAATCCATGCTTATTTTCACATGTATTTTTTTCCAAATGTACACATCAGTTGTGTGCATTTTTGAAATATACTCATTTTATGAAATGTACTCAGTTTTGAAACACACTCAACTTTGAAATGTACTCAATTTTGAAACGTACGCATGCTGTTGAATGCTTTGTGTGTGTGTGGGGGGGTCTTTTTGGGAATCACCTTGGAAGCTTAGAAATGTACAGACCTCAATCACACATTACATCCAAGTCTGTTCAATCTGGAAGTTGCAAACTAGATAAAATCCTGATAAAAAAATGAATTGAAACAAATTTCTCATACATTTCTAGGTGTGTGCCATTTGCATACCAATTGTCCAAAATACCAGGGGGGAGGGAAGGAGAAGTGAGTCACCTGAAACATGCAGAATCCCCTTCCACATGAACTGCTGCACCTGTGCTTCTGAAACTTTGGTGGTTTCTTAATTAGAGCTGTAAGATGACTGTCATTTTCAGAACACTGGTCCACAGGGAACATAAGGGGATATGCACATTCTCTTATGGAAACCCTGAAAATGTCAAGGCTGATCTTGCACAAAACATCCTGCAGCGATCTAATATTTAGCGGGCTTGATCCCCTCAGAAGGGACAGCTACCCCTACAATTTTCATCCAATTTTTCCAAGAAATTTAAAAAGTTACCAGCAGTTCCCTTTTTTAAAAAGTAAAAATATAAAGGCATGTAACACAAAGACCCCTGCACCTATTTTTCTGAACGTTGGCACACCTAATCTCCTACCAGGATACTATGCCTGCAAATATCCAGTTCTGACAAATTGAAAATATATTTAGCTATTTAAAATTTCCCCATGGTAGTCAATGGGAGGCATGAAGCCTCAGATTTCCAAATCTTAACTCAGTTTCAAGTGGATGGACTCCAAATTGGTCCAGGCTGAAGCAGGCCATTCTCCAAAGTGCCGAACTGGGATCTGAGTTGAGTCTTGGGGTCAGTGCACACTGCTACTATATAATGGAAAAATCTAGCCCTGCATGCACATTTCTGCACTGCAGTGCATGCTAGAAATGGAAATTAGGTAAAAACTTGTGTTTTTTTATTTTTTTTAATGGCCAAATTACTTCTAAAGCTGCTTTCTGCACAACTTTGCACAAAACAGTTCTTTCTTGTTCTCATTCCTCCAAACAGAATGCAGCTGAGTGCTTTTCGAGTGCTTTGAGGACAATAGTTGAATTGAAACAGCAATTTGGTTTGAAGGAGCGCTTGTTGAAATAATTTAACCAAAGCTCAGTTTTTTAAAGAATATTGAAAAAGTCAGCTAATTTGTGCAACACAAGAATATAGCCATGATGCTTTCCAAATAATCAGATTTACCAACTGTACCATTATTTACCACCATAAGCTCAAAACCAGAGAGAGAGAGAGAGAGAGAGAGAGGTCTTTCATGGATTCAAGATGAGTGACATTCATTTTTTACATTCACAAAAAAAATCAGGAAATTCAGTTATAATGCTGATACTAGCAACCCAAATAGATTACTATTCCAGTGTAGTTCCTCCTTTTAAGTGAAAGCTTTATCTTGTCTGGAGACTCATTTCATGTAGCTATAAATATTTTGTATAGTCCATACATAAACCAGTTCAGTATTCAGTAGTTGAAGACTAAGGTAAGGGAACAGAAACTGAATTTTAAATGGGAGCACGAGGAATAATTTTATCATTAGTTACTCTCTGAAGTTACTGCCAGACCAGCTGATACCTTTTCAGCTTTACATTCCAAGATGAAGTTCATTTTTTTTTTAATTGCTGTGTTTTAAGGGTAAGGTTTTTTTAATTGTCATTTTGCTTTAACAAGATTTCTGTACAGTATTCTATCACATTCTCAAAAGTTCTTACAAGAAGAATCAATTGTTTGAATTTTAATTAGAACACTGTATATAAATACTACCCATGTCTTATAGGGTATATAGTAACTTACAAATATTCTTCTCATTTAAAATTATTCTATACATTTCATACTGGGTGTGGATTACTGGAATTGATACACATGCATTGTACCTCTGTGCACAATATTCAGCATCAATCAAGAAAATAGGTTTCGTTCATGGGGAGCTCAATCCTATGCCCCCCAGACAGCATCTGGGGAGACACAGGATATTTAAGTTTCCTGGCTCCAAGCTCATGGACAGGGCTCTGAGCTCCCAGCCAGAAAACCATGTTCCCAGCCTCCTCCCCCGCCCCCTCGTACCAGTGCAGAGAGAACTGTGCCGGCTACCTCTCCGCAGTTGCAAAACAGCGTGGAGACAGACGGGGAAAAGGAGGACAAGAGAGGGAGGAGACTGGGGATGCTGGAATCCAAGCCTCCTATCCCCAGCCTCCTTCCCTCCCCCTCCCTGAAGCCTCCACTAGACTAGTCCGGCTAAATGCAGAGTGGGAGGTGCAGTTCGGAGGCTTACAAGTACCCAGAGTGGATCCAGGAGGATTGTGCCCATAATGTGTGAACAAGGCTTCCTATAAAATCATAATGTCTTGTAACCTATTTAGAGTTTCCTCTATCCTCTTCCCATCTCCAAATCAAAGTACAAAAGTATGCAAGTTTGTTTATGTGGCCTTTCTCTATTTATCAAAATGTTAATGCAGAATAGTGCAAAATCAACATTTGAGGAATCTTGAGATAATCAGTCTGGCCAGTCATGGGCTTGTGATCTCCCCCCTTTCAGTCAAGGCAAGAAATAAGTTGGAGATTGTTGATATGAGAAAACTAACTCTACACATTTTCTTAGGCATACATATTTTTAAATCCCCATGTTCTGTTTCCTCCAGCTCTCCTATGCACCTTCAAAGGTTATACTGCCCATTTTAGTTTTTGACTCCTTGTAAATAATAATAATAATAATAATTTAGTAGTAGTATTACATAGTATTATGTAATGATATTATTATACTGTTATTACATTTATATACTGCCTTATTTGCTAAAAACCCATCAAGGTGGTACACAATGATTTAAACCAATAAAACCTTAAAACAATAAAAAACAAGGACATTAAGGGCACAATCCTATGTCTACTAGTCCCTGAGAACTGACCTTCATCCCTTCCCGTGCTGCCTTGTAGGCAGCGTAGATCGGCCCCATGCTCCATGCTCGTAAGAGGAGTGAGTGCAGAGCAGCGAAAACGGGGCGTTCCTGAGGGCGGGGTGGGCAGAAGTGCCATTCTGCCACTCCCTATGCATCGTCCGGTGTCTGCCCCCCACTCTGACTTCCCGCAGCCAAATAGCCAAAATCTAGCTGCAAAGGCAGGGCAGCTGAAGCATGGAGAGGATGATCCCCTCCGCACTGCTCCTGCCCTGCATTGGATAGGCGATCGCCTCTGAGTTCAGAGGTGGCCACCTATCCCGATAGGATTGCGCCCTAAAAGCATTAAAAAATTAAAACTGCATATTTAAAAAGGCTAAAGGAACTACACAACCTCCTTTGGGAATGCTTCACATATCTTCTGTTATGTTCAAAGTGCACCAAGGAATAATTTCATTGAACAAATCCCAAAATTATTTACATTAGCTGTATTGTGACATTTTCTTATTGGAAAATACAACCTACTAATTGCAGTCAATTGTGCATTGTCCAGGTTAGAGCCCCTCACCCCTTTGTTTTCTCAGAACATTGCTAATTTAGATCTTAAGTCACATCACATCATTCTGGTGCTGAAGGAGTTGCACTGGCTACCAGTTGTTTTCTGGGCCAAATTCAAGGTGTTGGTTTTGACCTTTAAAACAGTTCTGGCCCAGCGTATCTCAAGGAGTGCTTCCAGCAACACCAGACAGGCCATTCAAGAAGATCAGCCTCAGATGGCCTTCTCTCTGTCCCATCAGCCAGGACAGCTAGGCTGGTGAGGACAGGGAGAGGGCCATCTCTGTGGTGTCCCCCACTCTGTGGAACGCCCTCCCTAGGGAACTCTGCCATGCCCCCTATTTAATGAGCTTCTGCCACACATTGAAAACTTGGTTGTTCAGGCAAGCATTTGGGATGCGTTAGAGTATTTTTGAAATATGATATTTTAATGTTTAGTTTTACTGTTTTAGATTGTACCGTTGTACATTGCCCAGAGTGGCCGAGTGACTGGCCAGATGGGCGATCAAGAAATTAAATAAATAAATAAATAAAGTCATTTTCGTTACTTTGTATATATTATGAACTTTCAAAGTGAAAGCTGGTTGTTGAGATGACAATAGCAGAGGCTTTGACTTTTGAACTCTTATAAGGTAGACATGATCATCATATTCTAGCCACCTTGCTCAACTACAGCAGATAGAAATCACCTTAAAAGAATTGCCATTCCTCCCATAAACGTATGCTGAAATAGGAGGGAGAGAGGGTTACAGACCCAGAAGGTGGCCATGGAGCAGTTGTAGGGATAGACTGCACCTGGTCTTCCACATTCTGTTCCCTTTATTGTCCCACACCCTTGGCTGGTATCTTATAGTGCTGTTAACCATGAGTGTGGGGAACTTTGAGTCAGACCTGCCTCAGACTTGCCTGCTATGCTTTTGGTATAGTTGGGCCTCACCTGAGACCAGAACAGTTCTTATCCACCTTTGATCACCTCAGTACCTATTTCTCCTTATATATGTACAGTTAGCTGTTCTGGCCCATGCAGTGGTTTCCCACAAGGGCATTTTCCTTGTGCCCTGGGTTGGCAATTATGATTTAAGGCATCTTGTGGTGGGCTATTTCTGTGCTTCAAGACTTGCTCTTGCAACTGAAACTTTGTATATGGGCTAATACACAGAAGTGGAAAATACACAGAGAGCTTTGGCTATTGGGCGGTATAGAAATGAAATAAATAAATAAATAAAGGACTAAAGAACCTACAAAGGGAATATTATTTAAAAGCTTGAAGGACGTTGTAGACCTGGAACGGTATCTGGTTCTTACCCTAAGTGATGTGTTAGGGGCAACAACCATGGAACCATATCTGCCTTTCTTCAATACATTCTCTCCCCCTTCCCCCGACATTTGGCCTGGATATCTGTTGAACTAATCTCATGGGCTCCCTTGTGATTATGCTGGAGATCATGCTCTGGTCTGATCCGCATGGGAAGTGTCAAATGAACCTGGCCAGGAGCACTCCACTGGCTGTGGAAGCGACAGCTATTTCAGCCTTTTCTTCACATCACAGCCCACGGGGACTCTTCTTGCAGCACCGAGGAGGAGGAAGAAAGTCACAGCATCTCCTCCTTCCATTCTGGGGCTGGAACAAGACTCCTCTGGTGCCAGAGAACAAGCAATACAGAGAAGCCTGGACTACACGGCTGAGTTGCTTGCTGTTCCTGTCATGACCTAGGGGTGGAGCCTTCTGATTTTGTGGGCAGTCTTTCTAAGTTTCCTGTGTAAACCAGGCATTTGTTTTGATGAGATTGCTCAGTGTGGCCTGGCAAGCCATCTTTCTGACATATGGTAATGGAATTTTCTCTCCTCCACAAGTCTGCTGTTAGCACAAACCATCTTTTTGAAACAAAATAAAATGAGTGATGAAGACACTGCTTTTCCTTAATAGAGAGTTTATTTTGATACATATTTGCAGCTGTTGCAGTGAATTAAAACATTTGGTGGTTGTCAAAGGTATGGGTAGTGGGGTAGTTAAAAGGGTAAATCCATCCCCATTACACCCTGATTCTCCAATGGGGAGTCAGTCCCATCGAATTCAGTGGTGTTTGCTTCCAAGTAAAAGATTTAGTGCCACAGCTGGAGCAATGGTCACACCTCTTTGAAGGCTTGTTTATAAAGAGGAATCCTAGTGCATTTCAGAATTCATTTTATCTTGAAATATATACAGATTGTTTGTGGCTGCAATAGCAATGATATTCTCTGTCGGGTGCCATGCTGTGTGCAAGATCTTCTTGGTAAAATCCAAACTGTCAACACTGATGTCATCTCTCCTTCTCTTGCCTCCAATACACACTCTACGAGGTTTGAGAATTGCTCGTGGCTTGCTGCTCTCTCGGGAGGCCTCTAAAGTAACATCACGCTTTGTATTCCGGTCAAACATTCGAAAGAAGTTGTTATATGCCCCTGTCATAATGACACTGCAGATGAAGAAAAATAAGATGGATGTTAAGTTGCCAACTAAGTGCACTAGAAAATTCACCTGCATAAGTCCCATTGGAATGAGGCATACTCTTGCACAACTCCCATTTATTTCAATGGGGCTTGCTCAAGAAAATTCGTCATATTTTATTTTATTTATTTTATTTAAAATTATTTGTTGGCTGCCTTTAAGGGTTGAGCCCTCTGGTGTGGAGGGCTCCTCATTCACAAGGATATACAAGAATAATTATACCAAATAATATGCATACGTAGAAAATGCGGAGTGTTTGGGAATACAATGTAGTGGGACCTGCAACACAATGACACCACCCTGGCCCATTTTGGGGGTGGGTGGCATGTTTTCCTCCATCCTCCTTAAGGGTGGGAAGGGCGACGTGCCCCAAGCAAACTTTGCCCTGTGTGGGAAACTGAAGCCAATCAGAGGTGGCAAGGGCAGGGAAGATAATGGCTGTCCCCAATCACAGCACCCAGTGCACTTCTCCAAGCTGCAGCAGAAGCATCTCTGCCACATGGCGCGGCAGGCTTCCGCACGGGAATGCAGGCCTACTCAAAGCCTGAGAAGGCAGACCCCAGGCATTACTGGTGGCAGCCAGCTCAGATGTGACAGGAGAGCGCAAGTAGCTGCAGCACGGCAGCAGGTGGAGCCGTGCAAATCGGGCCTGGATTGATCAAGTGCAGCTCATGGGCCAAGTGAGCAGAGGGCTTGGCAGGGGTATGCTATCATTTATTTAAAATCTTTCTAGACAACCGTTAAGGGCGAAAGCTCTCCAAAGGTCGGTTACACAATAAAATCATATTCAATAATAAAAGGGAGCAATAGATTGGGCAGGGCCACTACCCCCCCAAACCTGGTAACTTCCTTTCACCAAGGCAGTGGGCGTCAGGCCTCCTTCTCTCCTCCTCTCCTAATATGGGTGAGGCGGAACACTCAAGCAGGGTCAGTGGCTCACTCCTTCCCCCTCATCCACATCTGATCCAAGTTTAGCAATTGGCACTAGAGGGGACAGACTGCAGCCTCTCTCCACACTCAGGTCAGGCACCTTTATTTTGGCTTGTGAGGCAATGAGAGACTGGGGCTGGTGATGTCTTCAAAAAGGCGAAACAGAAGACTGCGAACAGGGCATAACCCTGGCCCCAGTCATATCCTCAGAGGATGAGGATGGAACTCCAATCATTAGAGCCATGACTGCCAGAATGGGAAGCCTTGGAGAAAGCCAAGAAGACAGTGCAGAAGAAAGAGGCAACAGAAGTCAGGGAACTGAGTGGGCTAATACCAGTGGGTCCCAAGCCTGGGGGTAAGTTTACTCAATGGGCAGTAGAAGCCAATTTGCTAAAGTCCCTGTAGTCTAGGATCTGAAAGCTGAAAAGAAAGCCCAGGAAGTGGAGGTGATGCTCCGAGAGGAAACAGTGGAGCAGGAGATAGAGCATATGCCAGTAGCTACACCAGGTGAGATTTCCTGAGCAGGCCCCTAACACAGCGGGGGCAGGACAGGGGCAGCCCAGCCATACCAGTGCATATAACCTTTCGGAGGAGGATCCCCGAGTTATGTATCTGCTGGGTGATCCAGGTCTTTTTGGCAGAACTAGCAGAGCTCTTTTGCTACAGTAATTTCTCCTAGGCCCTGGGCATGCCACACATGGCAAGTGAAACATTGGTTCTGCAAGGCTTAGCTGTTCAGCACTACCCATATGGAAGGTTTCCTAACCATTGGAGAACTTCCTCTTGCCCTCCACCAAGAAAAAAAAATGGGAAGGGGAAGATGTGAACCTATTCAGTCTGCTTATCTGAGAATCTGAGCTGCAGCCTAAAGATAGGAAGGAAGCAAGGGCACGGGAAAGGACCAAAGGAAACCCCTGTACGTTCAAGCATGCATGCGTCTCATATGGTGGTACCGACACCAGAAGAACAGGCCCCAAGCAAGCACCAGCAGGAAGCAGCAGGGCCAGGGAGAGGTGAAAATGGGGGGTGGGAAGGACCTTCCCTTGACTGATCAAGACTCCTAGCCTAATTAGGCTTGACAATCTCCCATGACTACTGAGCTGCTATACTGATCAGCATGCTGCAGAGCATTTGGGCAATTTTTTTGCCAAGGGTTTCAGAATCCCCTTTGAGGCACATGGTGCCAATGACTTTAAATCAAAACAGGGTTTGGGCAAAAATCCAAAAGGTGCTGGATGATGGCCAGGGTGTTGGGCCATTTGCTCACTGTCTTATCCCAACCCAGTCCTCCAATTGTTGCCATTGGGCATTATGCCCAAGAAGACTCCTGGCAAGCCTCTCCTGATTCACAACCTGAACTATCTCCTGGGATCATCAGTCAATGATGGGATGCTAGAGTTATGCTTAGTCCAATGTACACTGCTCAGCAAGGCAGTCGAGGTCTGCAGGATGTCTGGCAAAGCATGCTGTTAGGTATGTGCAACATAAAATCAGCTTTCTGCCTCCTTCTCGTTCACTCTGCTGACCTCAGCCTGCTGGTGTTTACTTTCAAAGGCAAGTACTATGTGGATAAGCCCCCCTTGGTTGGGCTATTTCATGCATGGCCTTTGAAGCTTTTAGTACAATGGTGGTGTAGACTCTTGGGGATAGGACAGGACAGAAACTGCAGGAGTTGTTAAGGCACGTAAATTTTGCCTGCAAGGATATAGCATCACAGTCCTACCTTGAGCTGAGGCTGGCATACAGCTAGCACATCATATCATTAGAGTCTCAGGCCCAATGAAAGCCAAGATTTAGCTGAGGGAGGAGTTCCTACACACCTGTAACGGTATACTCCTATGGAATAACATTCAGCTATTGGAGGCAGAGTTGCCAGTAGAAACAGAGACTGCAGGGGGCATTGTCAGTGGTGCTTACTTCCAGGGGCATTGGTGAACTGAATGGTGTCCAGAGGGTTAGCAAGAGACAGGGGTTCCTAGGGATCTAACCTTTTCTGATTTTTTTTTTCCAATCTTGGTGGCGATGCACTTCCAGGCAGATGCACTGAGGTATTTGAGGGCTGTTTTTTTTGGTATGACTATGCAGGTTATGAACTCCCAGACCTCCAGGTCATCCAGTTCATGAGACTGGTGTGTGTATTTGTACTGCAGTGTCTCAAGGAAAATATCTTGTTCATAGCTTGCCATGTTCTAGGGCTCGAGAACAACATTGCTGATGTGTTGTCTCATTTTCAGATTAGGTGTTTCAGAGATGTTGTGCCCCTAGCCCGAGCAGAGAATGACAGAATGCCATCAGCACTGTGGAACCTTCACATTTAGAGGCCTGGAGGGTCATCACTGCAGCACTCACACTTAACACCTGGGCGAGCTACAGTAGATGAGCAGGGATCTTCAAATCAGCAAAACACAAGATCACCAAAGTTCTCCAAATTCCATTTAGAAGCTCATTCCGACTTGAGTCCGTCTCGGATTGTGAGCTTTGTTTTTTTGTTTTCATATGAAAATCTGTGTGCATTTACATGTGTATTTTTCCAAATGTGCACATCACTTGTGCGCAGCTTTGAAACGCAAACATTCTTTTCCCATTAATTAAAGTGTATTTGTGTGAATTTTCAAAAGTACACATTCCTCATGTCCATTTTTCAAATGTACACATGCTATCAAATGCATTTTTTTCAGTTCATTCATCATATTGCAAGCTTTGAAATGTATGGACTTCGACTGCAGATTGCATCTGAGTCCATATTCAGTCCAGAAGGTGCAAACTCAGTGCTTCCTCATCAAAAACAAATGTATCATACATCCCTATATATAAGTGAAGGGCTTTCATCAGTTCAGGTCTGATAGCTTACAGAACACCAGGGATGGGCAACTTGTGGCCCTCCAGATGTTTTGGCCTACAACTCCCATCAGCCCTAGCCAGCAAAGCCCTCACCATTGCTTTAAGGAAAATTGTAGGGAGTTACAGGCCGAACACTTCATTTTTGTCATCACAGTTACAGGGTAGGCTTGAAAAAGAGCTCTTGCTTGTGTTCAGTCAGATGCACAATGCGTCTTCCATCATTTGCACTGAAGCTGTCCCCCAACCTGCCTGGCAGTGCAGGAAGAACAATGGAAGCTGCCTCACACCGAGTCGGACCATTGGTCCATCTAGCCCAGCATTATTCACACAAGTGGTGTGCAATTTGTGGCCCAAAGGCAGAAGGGGCAGGGGCAAAATACCCCAAATACCAGCATATTTCAGCTTAAAGCTCTTACTGACATCAAATATGCCACAGAAGAAGCACTTTAACCTTTTAGACTGAGAAAAGACTATACAAAAGCTGAGAAACCACCAAACAGTTGGTGGTTGGAGAAAAGGGGGCATGGCTATCTGGGGAACCTGGGAGAGCTGGATTGGGACCCTCGGTGGGCCAGATTTAGTTCTCCACCCCTGATCTACATTGACTGGAAGCGGCTCTGCAGAGTTTGAGAGAGAATCTTTCCCAGGCCTACCTGGAGAAGCCAAAGAACATTTTGCATGCATGTGTTTATACACTGAACTATGGTCCCTCACTTCAAAGCCTTCAACAGTCCAGGAAACCAAGGTGCCTACTGTATAATGGGAGGGGGTGCTTAGGACTGCCTGATTCACCTCCATGTTCCACAGGAAGAGCAGAGCATCAACAGAAACACCAGCTGTGCCAACTGGAAACTTCCTAAGGGATCTCAAGAATCCCTCCAGTTCCATTAGCCTCTGGGAGACAGGCATCCTAACAGGTCCCTCCCCCCAGCTGAAAAAAATGGTCAACGTCAGCCTAAACCTTGCCAGGAACTATACCGACCATGACAAGGTGATCCAACCATAATTAAAGGATTTATTTATTATTTAAATTACCAAATTTCAATATAATAAAAAATATAAAAAGAGCAGATAAAAAACAGCTAAACTAAAACCATCGGCCAGTAGCAGCAAAAAGTAATCAGCCTGACAGGCAAAATGCATGTCTAAACAAGAAGGTCTTTGCCTGCCAATGGAAGGCTATGAGATATGGGCCTCCACAGAGAGTTCTAGAGCCTGGGTACAGCCACTGAGCCCTGTCTTGCACCCCTGACA
Organism: Heloderma suspectum; assembly: GCF_057233095.1. NCBI lineage: Eukaryota > Metazoa > Chordata > Lepidosauria > Squamata > Helodermatidae > Heloderma > Heloderma suspectum. Next base: position 123,280,246 of record NC_139462.1, on the reverse strand, counting down.
AACATACCTCTGATGCTGGTGGAAGGGATGTATGAGAAATCTGCTCTGTTGAGATTCTTTTTACAGATTTACCCAATTCACCCATCCTGGAGATGAACGCAAATTGCGGGTGGAAATTCATACATCTCCAAACTTCTTATGTATTCTGCAACTCCCCCCAGAATGTGTTCGACAACGTGCACATATTTGAAAAATGTGCAAAGAAGATATGTACATTTCCAAAATACACACAAACATGCTTTAGTTAAAGGATGCATGTGTCCAAAAATGTGCACACAAATGTGCACTTTAATGCATATATTAACAGAGCTGACGGCTTAACCAGATACGTCATTTGTAGCAAGTGTGGTGAAGAGTGTGGTGCTAGAAGCACCGGGGGCAGGGGCGGGTGTTGAAGCAAATATGAAAAGGCTAGGGATGTATGAAAGTCACTTATCTTTTAATGAAATTGATTCGAGGTGGGGGGGAGGCGCTCCGTCCCTCCCCCCCCGAATCCTGGCCGGCCGGGTCTGCAAATGGCGGCGGCCATAGCCGCCGCTGTTTGTGTCCCTGCAGTCAGCCGTGATAGGCTACGTAAATGTACGTAGCCTATCACGGCTGATTTAAAAGGAAAAAAACACGCGTACGCAAATGGCGGCACCCATGGGCGCCACCATTTGCGTTCCTTATTTTGACACGTCAGTCTACGTAAACATTTACGTAGACTAAGACGGCGAAAATAAGGGGAACGCAAATAGCGTAGCGTCTACGCTATTTGCGTTCCCCTTATTTTCACCATCTTAGTCTATGTAAATGTTTACGTAGACTAAGACGTGTCAAAATAAGGAACGCAAATGGCGGCGCCCATGGGCGCTGCCATTTGCGTACGCGCGCGTTTTTTTCTTTTCTTTTAAATCAGCCATGATAGGCTACGTAAACATTTACGTAGCCTATCATGGTATTTTTAAAAAATCTAGCCATGATAGGCTACGTAAATCTTTACGTAGCCCATCACGTTTGTTTTTTTGTTTGTTTGTTTTACTGGAAATGGCGGCGGCGGCAGCTGGTCGGAAGACCGGCCGCTGCAGCTTCCGCCGCAGCTGCCGCCGCTGCACCACTGCCGGAGCCGCCGCCGCCAGGAAGATTCGCCCAAGGTAAGTCCCGTTCCGGGGGGGGCAGGGGGGGCAAACCGTTTTGCCACCGATTTCGGGGGGCCAAATGCGCTGGCATTCGGCCTCCCCGAGATTTGTGGCGAAATTCTCTGACATCCCTAGAAAAGGCCAAAGCTTATTTTAGTTGAACACGTGCAAATGATTATTGGAGGAGTTGAACAGTAAGTGAGAATCTTTTCTCTGGAATGTAACAGCTGAAACAGTGAGTGCTAATAAGCAAGCAAGATGCAGGCGAAAGAAAACCCATTAGTACTGAGTGCTACCCATGTGATTTTTACTGTGACTGCTTATGACACCAGAACATATAAAGAATGTGTTTTCATTTGAATGGGAGGACTCATCTTTCAGACAGGGAACCCCTGTCTGGATGACCTCCTCCAGCAACTGCTGAATAAAGGCTTTTCTACTTACTACCAAGCTCAGAGTGAAGACGCACAATTCTTGGTGCCATGACTTGAATCGCTTCTTAGCCATCTCTCTGAAGGACTGAGACTCGAGCCCCAGCACCATCTCAAAGGTAAGAGACCTTTTGAAATCTCTAGCGGGGTGGACTCTTAGCGCCTGCCGACAGAGCGGTCAGACTGTTATCTGAACCAAATTGTTAGACCCAGAGTCTGGTTTCCTCCTTATGGTATCTCTGTGTTTGCATGAGTGAATGAGGGGCTGAACATCAGGCAAAACTTCCTGACTGTTAGAGCAGTACGACAATGGAATCAATTACCTAGGGAGGTAGTGGGCTCTCCCACACTGGAGGCGTTCAAGACGAGGCTGGACAGCCATCTGTCAGGGTTGCTCTGACTTCAATTCCTGCACTGAGCAGGGGGTTGGACTCGATGGCCTTGTAGGCCCCTTCCAACCCTACTATTCTATGATTCTATTATTCTAGGGTATAAGGGACTAGGAGACTCTGAGGTCTTGTCCCCCAGAGCACCTGTCAGCCTACTCAGGCTGCCTGCCACGAAAGACTCCAGTCCAGCGGTTAAACACTTGGGTTGAGTCCTTCTTCTCATGACCTTAGTAAGTCCTGTATAACAGGCTGAAAGGACTCCCTTCGTGCTGTCTGGAAGCCATATTTTTGTCTGTTGTGTGAGTGATTCATTGGGAAGACTTAGGGCTCCTTCACATGGAACTTTTATCCTGCGATTGAGATTGCTCCTTCACGGAAGTTTGCGGGCTCTTTACATGACGCCATGATCATTCAAGGTATCTCCTGCACTAAATGCCCTTTGTTCCGTTTTTAAATAAATAGCAGATAATGAGCTATCAAATTACCCTGTTGTGTTCCACTTCAGTTTCCTCCATGAAAAGAGTAAAAGTGGCAAGAAGAGGAGCGAGATCAATGAAAGATAATGGAAGACTCAGATACAGGGAGAAGGAGGGGGAACAGGGTGGGGGGAAAGGAAACATGTGAAAAGGGAGTCGTCATGATCCTGCATTTAAAACGGAAGCAGAAAGCCCCGTTTTAAATGCAGGATTTTAGGCTGGTATAGAGATGCCCATAGAGCAGGGTCCTGAAAGTGTGAGTGTGGGAAAGAAAACCTGTGGCCTTAGTCACAGGAGACTTTAGAGTCTACAGTGTTTGGTCTCAGAAACGGACTGAGATGGTCTCTAAACCCAAGGGATTGTGGGTGCCATTCTTACACCGTGAGAGCCCTTCTGATCTTGCCCTAAATCTATTCCATGGTGAAAATCAGAAGCCACTTCTGATTCAATTCCGTTGTTTCTGTATTGTCTTCCATGTGCGTGAAATCCTGGAGAAATGGGGACCGCCCAAAGGAATTCCTGCTGCCTATATGTATAAGGAATATGGTCCAAAAACTTGCAAGTGGTTGGGAAAATGGAATTGCTATACCAGGGATGGTCCAAGCAAACAATTTTCCGTAACTGGGACATTTGACATGGAAAGGTTGGTGCACCCGAGGGGAGCCCTGAAGGGGCTAGGCACCAGAATCCCACAAAACCAGTGGGACGCTTACAATATGTGAATGCATTCTTTAATTGGTATGCTGAGATGTCAAAGAGGTTATATAAGTCCTAGGGAGCAGAATCTTAAGGACCCCCAAGAAAAACTTGAGAGACCACGCCAAATTTTGAAGCATCAGAGAAGAGCCACAGAAATGTAGAGAAGAATTGCAAACAGTGATCACTTGCTATAATCCTAATTGGGCTGACATGAACCAACTCACCTGAGTTATTTTGCCCCAAGAAGTGCGCACTAGATTAAATGGACGAGCAAACTGGCCAACTCAAGAACCAGCTGGTCTTGATACTTTAGACCAAGAGCACATCAGGCTCCTAGGAGCAATCCCTCAAAACAAAGGTGAAACTCCAGCAGACTATATGGATTGTCTAAGTGCTTCTTCAGAGCTTTTATCCTGCTATTGAGATTGCTCACTCATAGAAGTTTGCAGGTCCCTTTCATGACATCATCAACCTCCAGGGCATATCCAGAGGTACATTCCTGGCTATTCCAAAAAGATCCGGAAATAATGAACTATCTATTTAAGTCAGATTGTTATGCTGTTAAAACAGCCACTAGATGGTGCTGTTTCATGATCACTATGGATCTCTATGAAACCTTGAAAATTAAAACCTTAATTTTCTCAGCAATCACGTGGTCACCATCTGGGAGCCCGCTGTAAACACAGAAAGGCTCCACAATGGGAGGACTACTGTTTTTTTCTTTAATGTAAAGGCAGCCTAAAAGGGCACTTACGCCTGTAACTTTGTGTATATTGGCCATTCATAGCGCCATTTTGTGTAAGAGCAAATGTGCACATAACTGTGGCTGCCATTTTTTCCACAAAAAATGGTGGCTGCAGAGATCACCAGACGGGCCCAGGATGAATGTGGGCAGCTTGGTGAGCGGGGGGGGGGGTTGGGCATGGGTCCAGGGGCACACAAGTGGAGGCAGGGGCTTGGCAGGCACCCAGAGAACCCGGACCAGGGGGGGCATCTGTCCATCCCTAATTGCAATTATTATGTTGCCTGTCAAAGAAGAGGGGAAGGGGGCTTGGCAGAGGCAGGGGACAAGGACAGGGTAGATAGCCTGTGTGGGTTTTGTGGCCACGTTAGGCATTAGAAAAATAAGTTCGGCGTTAGAATAATAAGTGTCCCCACCGGCCTGGCCAGCCGATGGAAACACTTCACACCTCCCTGCTGCTTCCCCCTCCTCCTCAGAACTTGTAGAACAGCCTAGGGGTTTGTAACTTCATCAACGCCCCATTTCCTCCTATTGACAAGAGACCTTTTTGTATAAACTTGGCTACACTATTTATTTGTTCCGCTGACAGTGTATATTTAGATATTCCTCCTGAGCCACTTCCCTGGCCTTCTGAAGCTGAATCTGCTTCCATTGCTCTAAAACAAGCACTTTCTTCTGCCCCTGCAGTTGGGCTTCCTGATTATTCTAAGCCATTCACTCTGTTGTCTTATGCAAAAAAAAATTCTTGTGCTCTTGGTGTGCTTGCCCAAAAGCATGGAGATGAGAACTGACCAGTAACATATTAGAGTACTTTCCTTGATCCTATAGCCACAGGATTTCCTCCCTGTCTGCAAGCGGTTGCTGCCCTCCTTGTTCAAGCTTTTGAAAATATTGTGTTACGTTCTCCTTTAATTATTTGTGTACCTCATTCAGTGGCAGCTCTTTTACTTAAGACAATGACTCAACATCTATCTCAGTTACGCTTTTCCAGATATGAAATTTTGCTTCTGTCTAGAAGTCATATTACTGCTGGCCAAGGCAGTAGCCCTCTCCACTCCTCGAGCTACCCAAGTTTGTACTCTCTGAGAAGATACGTATTTCCCGCACAGATCTCTCAGCTCTGGTGGACCTGCAGTCTTGGGACCCACCCAAGGAGAAAGCTCAGTGAAGAAGCAATGGATGCAATTTGCATCCTAATCACCTGTGACGCTGTCCAGATAGCCACTTGGTAGCACCAGTGGTCTTATTTCCTCAGCTTGCCTGGTGGCCTATTTGATGGGGCACCTGGGTAAGGGGGGTTGCTGAAATTAGTGAGCAACTATTGGTATGCTCCTGGATCACTGCAGTAGCCCAGCAGTACTGTCAATCTTGTTCAACCTGCCTAGCCCACAATGTGAAGGTTGAGCAAGCAGCCCACCCTCCCCCATGAGGGCCGTTTGTAAATATTCATATTGATTTTACCCAGATGCCAAAATGCTGTAATTATATGTTCTTGTGATAGTTGACATGTTTTCCAAGTGGGTCGATTTACAAGGCAAGTCATGCAAGAACTGTGTAAAGGCCTAAGAATCAAACAGAATCTACACTGCCCTTACCATCTGCAGTCAAGAGGTAGAGAGACAGAATGGAATCTTAAAGAACAAACTGTCAAAATTGTGTGATGAACTGGAGCTCAAATGGCCAGATGCCTTGCCCCTAGCTCTCACGAGTATGAGAAGCACTCCCAACATGGACTGAGCCCACATGAAATCCCCATGGCAAGGCCAATGAGACTCCTAGTCTCTCCTCTATGTTCCAAAGAGCTTTCCCTTACTGATGATACTGTATTAGAATACTGCAAAGGACTAATGAGATGTGTTAAAGCTTCTTCACAGGTCAAAGAAGCCTTGCAGCTCCACTGAATTCTACAGAACAAGAGGAATATCTAAATATACACTGTCAGCAGAACAAACCTAGGTGACGAGGTGTATGTAAAAGTTTTCCAGAGGAATAGCATCTTGCAATCCTGGTGGAAAGACCTGTACCAGGTGATCTTAGTCACCAACACTGCTGTCAAGTACCAAGGCCTCTCCATGTGGGTCCATACTTCCCATTGCAAGAAGCTGCAGAGATCTATCAACTCCAGTCAAGAGAAGACCACAAGGGACAGAGACAGCGATCCCCAGGGCAATCTAGGGAGACCTCCCCAGAGGGAGACGACTTCAGAAGTAGACTGCTACCTATGATTTACCAGGCTCCCAGAAGTACAACCTGAAGCAAGGAGAAAGGACACTGGTGATGGGCCCACTTCCTGACCTGTGTTGGGAAGGCTGGGGCGGTTGCCCCGCCTGGTCCCTGTTTGGACGTCTCCTTGTCTGCACCCTGGTCACTACTTTGTGGTACTTTTTGTGCTATCTAAGGGCCATAATAACATCCCGCCACTCCTAAGAGATCAGTAAGGTTCTGCCCTGCTGGCAGAGTTGGCCAAGTCCAGCAGTGAGCCTAGCGCCGCCAACTGGCAAACAAAGGACCATGAGGCAAGAAGATGTCTTAATGATTTTTGGACTCTGGGTGATAAGAGGAAAACAAGGGGATTGGGATAAGAATCATGTTATAACTATGGGAAGCTTGGCAGCAATAAATGCCAAATTGTCTAAATGTTGGATATGCATGCACTTCCCATCCCAGGATGCCCCTCCAGTTGCTAACCTAGTAGATATGCCATGGTAAAAGTTGTAAAAATTACATGCTGTATAAGGGCAGATGAACCCTTTTAAAACACAAAAATAAGATTAGGCAACCAAATAAGGATTTAATGGAAGTTCTAATTCTTTGCTCTTCATTTGACTGCCCTTTTCTGGCCCCATTATGCCTCAGAGTCAACAAAACTTGGTTTGCTTCTACACATTTCTTAGGTACTTATCCAAGGTGAAATGTAACTCTAGACTATTGGAAGTGCCAGGGCTATGGGAGATTAACTGGGAATCTGCAGGAAGTCCGATCAGTAAACGGTAGTACAGAATGAGCCTGGTCAGTATATCACAAATGGCTGAGAGAGACGATATTACTCTCCCCATACTGATATACTGACTGATACAGGGTTATGGCTACATCCCAATACCCCAAATGGCACTGCCAATGTTAGTTATGCTAGAAGCTGGGGAAGCACTCCCTCGTACCAGTTGTGGCTATCAATGCTGTGTCATTTGCCAGAACAAAGGAAAGACATATATGGAATGGAGAGCGTCCTGTGGGAGTGGAAGCCAGTGGGCATCCCGCTCCCTGGGTATCCCAGGATTGTTTTGGTTGTGTGGTATCATAGAAAAGTTAATTTACTCGTGTGTTTTGGAGTACAATTCTTTCAGAGACTTTACTGGCCAAAGAAAATCACATCTCAACAGCTGTTGGGGAGGAAACTCATGCAACCACAACAGTCAGGTTGTGGTACAAAGCTCCTTCTATTCTCAAGAAACAGATTATATACATATTAACATATGAATCATAGACCTATTTGACTTATTGATTAACTGATTAACTGATTCATTAGGAAGTGATAATGAGGAGTCAGCAGCTACAGAAGGGTCAATCAACAATTATAGAAAATTGCAAATCAGCACAAGACTGATTTGATAGATATCATAGAATCATAGAATAGTAGGGTTGGAAGGGGCCTACAAGGCCATCGAGTCCAACCCCCTGCTCAATGCAGGAATCCAAGTCAGAGCATCCCTGACAAATGGCTGTCCAGCCTCGTCTTAAAGGCCTCCAGTGTGGGAGAGCCCACCACCTCCCCAGGTAATTGGTTCCATTGCCGTATTGCTCTGACACTCAGGAAGTTTTTCCTGATGTTCAGCCGGAATCTGGCTTCCTGTAACTTGAGCCCATTATTCCGTGTCCTGCACTCTGGGATGATCAAGAAGAGATCCTGGCCTTCTTCTCTGTGACAACCTTTCAAGTACTTGAAGAGTGCTATCATATCTCCCCTCAGTCTTCTCTTCTCAAGGCTAAACATGCCCAGTTCTTTCAGTCTCTCTTCATAGGGCTTTGTTTCCAGTCCCCTGATCATCTTTGTTGCCCTCCTTTGAACCCTCTCCAGCTTGTCTGCATCCTTCTTAAAGTGTGGTGCCCAGAACTGGACACAGTACTCCAGATGAGGCCTAACCAGTGCTGAGTAGAGGGGAACTAGTACTTCCCGGGATTTGGAAGCGATGCTTCTATTAATGCAGCCCAAAAGAGCATTTGCCTTTTTTGCAGCCACATCACATTGTTGGCTCATATTCAGCTTGTGATCGACGACAATTCCAAGATCCTTCTCGCTCGTAGTGTGGTTGAGCCACGTATCCCCCATCTTGTAACTGTGCATTTGGTTTCTTTTTCCTAGGTGCAGAACTTGGCATTTGTCCCTATTAAATGCCATTCTGTTGTTTTCTGCCCAGCACTCCAGTCTATCCAGATCACTTTGAATTTTGTTTCTGTCTTCCAAAGTATTAGCTATCCCGCCCAATTTTGTGTCATCCTTCTTGTCTATCACAGGATTCCAAGCTGCTAACTGCAATTTGTACTTCCTGCTTCTAAAAATATTATTAGTCTCCAGCATGTCTCAGTTATAAGCATATTTCTCATCCCTTGTTATTTTCCTTTGCAAGCTTGTTGATTTCAATAATGCGGCCTAGCAAAGCCTGAATCAAAAACGCTAAAGCTTGAACCCTCATTTTCTCATTTCTTGCCCTTTGTTTTTCTTCTAAAGTGGAAATTATGCATACTAAACCCTGCCTCACAACTGGTCAGGTATGTGTACCATGTGCTGCCTGGTCCCAGGATTTCAAGTCCAGGACTCCTTGTATCATCACCATCTAGAGAATTGCTCAGAACCCACTAGTTGAACGAAGTTCGAAGTTCCACCAAGCCATCCGGATACTCCTCCCATGGCTAGGGTGTGTCTGAGTTAGAGAAAGCTATAGTCAATATATTGGCTGCCCTAGAAATTTTGGGGAACTCAACAGCAGATGCTTTAATGGCTTTACAGAGGCAAGTAGACAGCATCACAGGAGTGTCAATACAAAATCTCTTAGCGCTGGATTTGTTGCTAGCATAACAAGGAGGTGTGCGTGCACTGTTAAAGCAAACCTGTTGCATGTATATAAATGAATCCCAAAAAGTAGAGGTTGATGTCAATAAAATCCAGGAACAGGCCCAGGTATTCCATCAGATAGCCCAAGAAGATGTAAACTGGGATGACTCCTGGACTTGGCTCACCTCTTGGTTTCCCAACCTAGGTATTATAGGGTTGAGAATTTTGTATGGTATAATGTGCTTAGTAGCTATGTTGATTATTCTGTATGTAGTTATCCAACTGATATTATGCTGTATACAAACTATGCACATCACTCAGCAGAATGAAAGTTCTGCCTATCAAATGGTCCTGAGAGGTTATAGAGAGTCAGAGTATGAAGAATGGCAAATAGGAAGACAAACAGAATATGAGGAAATTCAAAGAATGATGGGAATAGAGGTGTGAGTGGTAAGACTCAAAGAGAGAAGGCTGGAGGGCACCAGGTTGGGGAAAGCTGGAGTAGAGGCTTGTGGAGAAGTGTGGAAAAACACTTGAAAAAGTGTGAGGCTAAGCTCTCAGGAATCAGGATGAGAATGCAATAAAAATGTTCCAAGCATGGTGAACTAAATGAAGGCCAAGCGAAAGCTGCGTGGAGAGTGGAAGGAATTGCTTTGTGTGTAGAACTGATAACCACAAATTGTTGATGGTCACAATGTACCCTGAACTGGAAAATTCCAGTTTAGTGAGTTGCTTAAGAATATGTGCTTTTGTTTTTACTGATAAGCTTGTCTGTAGAAAATGGCTAATGTGAGTGAATTGCTTTACTTATGCTGTTGCTGTGTAATATTAATCTCTGGGCATGTGCAGAAGTACTCATGCTATGCAAAGAAAAGTATATAACCTACGGAATATGGGGTGTGTTCTCTTGCCCAGGCTTGAGACCACCACATAGCTGTGTTTTCAAAGAATAAACTAGACCTTGTGAAAATCGGCAAGTCATTTCTTAGTTCCTCCACATATTATACAAAATACTTTTGAAAGGCAGAAGTAGATGCAGCTTTCACTTCACTCAAATCTGGGTGCGATTCAGCCAATGTCAAGCACAGACCCCATTGATTTCAAGGGGAAAAAGTTAAGCATATTTTTAAAGTATTGCCTGGATTATGCCCCCACTTTGATACATTTAATTCTTTCTAAAATGAACTTGTGGGGAGGGGTAGAAACAAAATTTTTGAGAAACATACCAGCTCTGTTTTTGTTTCTGTTTTTAAATTAAGTAGTGGGACTACTCAACAAAAAGTACAGCACTGAATGAAACTAGCACATTGATTAATAGTACCATCACCTGGTTTTTGAAAATGATCACACTTTGTCTTATTTTATTTTATTTGGCTTGTGAAACATAAGTTTAAGTCATCACAATATATTTCTGATGTTTATTTATTCGGTTTAGTAAAAAGTAGTTTGGAATTCCTGTTATGGGTGGTGACTTGGTGAGATTTTCCTAATCCTAGTTTTTGTAATTCTTTCAAGTTAAAGAATGGTTGTATGATCCTTTTTGCATAATCAAAAATGAGTGTGTCCAGTCATAATTAGCACTTGTTGTTGTTGTTCAGTCGTTCAGTCGTGTCCGACTCTTCGTGACCCCATGGACCATAGCACGCCAGGCCTTCCTGTCCTGCGCTCTCTCCCGGAGCGTGCTCAAGTTCATATTCATTGCATCCGTGATGCTATCTAGCCATCTCATCCTCTGCCGTCCCCTTCTCCTTTTGCCTTCAGTCTTTCCCAGCATCAGGGTCTTTTCCAGGGAGTTTTCTCTTCGCATTAGGTGGCCAAAATATTGGAGCTTCAGCTTCAGTATCTGTCCTTCCAATGAGCACTCAGGGTTGATTTCCTTTAGGATGGACTGATTTGACCTCCTTGCAGTCCAGGGCACTCGTAAGAGTCTTCTCCAGCACCACAGTTCGAAAGCATCAATTCTTCGGCGCTCAGCCTTCCTTATAATCCAGCTCTCACAGCCATACATTACTACTGGGAAAACCATAGCTTTGATTAGACGGACCTATGTCGGCAAGGTGATGTCTCTGCTTCTTACTATGCTGTCTAGGTTGGCCATAGCTTTCCTCCCCAGGAGCAAGCGTCTTTTAATTTCATGGCTACAGTAACCGTCTGCGGTGATCTTGGAGCCCAAGAAAGTAAAATCTGTCACTGCTTCCATTTCTTCCCCTTCTATATGCCAGGAAGTGATGGGGCCAGATGCCATGATCTTCGTTTTTTTAATGTTGAGTTTCAAACCAGCTTTTGCACTCTCCTCTTTCACCCTCAACAACAGGCTCTTTAGATCCTCTTCGCTTTCTGCCATTAGGGTGGTATCGTCTGCATATCGGAGGTTGTTGATAATTCTCCCAGCAATCTTAATTCCGACCTCTGATTCATCCAACCCGGCATTTCTCATGATGTACTCTGCATATAAGTTAAATAAGCAGGGTGACAATATGCAGCCTTGTCGTACTCCTTTCCCAATTTTGAACCAATCGGTTGTTCCATGTCTGGTTCTTACTGTTGCTTCTTGACCCTCGTACAGGTTTCTCAGGAGACAGGTAAGGTGGTCTGGTACTCCCATCACTTTAAGAATTTGCCACAGTTTGTTGTGATCCACACAATCAAAGGCTTTAGCGTAGTCAATGAAGCAGAAATAGACGTTTTTCTGGAATTCTCTTGCTTTCTCCATGATGCAGCGAATGTTGGCGATCTGATCTCTAGTTCCTCTGCCTCTTCGAAACCCCGCTTGTACTTCCGGTAGTTCTCGGTTCGCATACTGCTGAAGCCTAGCTTGTAGGATTTTGAGCATCACCTTGCTGGCATGTGAAATGAGCGCAATTGTGCGGTAGTTTGAACACTCTTTGGCGTTGCCCTTCTTTGGAATTGGAATGTAAACTGACCTTTTCCAGTCTTGCGGCCATTGTTGAGTGTTCCAGATTTGTTGGCATATTGAGTGCAGCACTTTAACAGCATCATCTTTTAGGATTTTAAATAGCTCAGCTGGAAGACTGTCATCTCCGCTAGCTTTGTTGTTACTAATGCTTCCTAAGGCCCACTTGACTTCACTCTCTAGGATGTCCGGCTCAAGTTCAGTGACCGCACTATCATGGCTATCAGGGACATTCAGATCTTTCCTGTATAGTTCTTCTGTGTATTCTTGCCACCTCTTCTTAATCTCATCTGCTTCCGTTAGGTCCCTGCCTTCTTTGTCCTTTATCATGCCTGTCTTTGCACAAAACGTTCCCTTGAGATCTCCAGTTTTCTTGAAGAGATCTCTAGTCTTTCCCATTCTGTTGTTTTCCTCGATTTCTTTGCATTGTTCATTTAAGAAGGCCTTCTTGTCTCTCCTTGCTATTCTCTGGAACTCTGCATTCAGTTGGGTATATCTTCCCCTTTCTCCCTTGCTTTTCGCTTCCCTTCTTTCGTGAGCTACTTGTAAAGCCTCATCAGACAGCCACTTTGCTTTCTTGCATTTCTTTTTCTTTGGGATGGATTTCGTTGCTGCCTCCTGAACAATGTTACGGACCTCCGTCCATAGTTCCTCAGGCACTCTGTCTATCAGGTCTAATCCCTGAAATCTATTCCTCACCTCCACTGTATATTCATCAGGGATATGATTTAGGTCATACCTGAATGGTTTAGTGGTTTTCCCGACGTTCTTCAATTTAAGCCGAAATTTTGCAAGAAGCAGCTCATGATCTGAGCCACAGTCAGCTCCAGGTCTTGTTTTGACTGACTGTATGGAGCTTCTCCATCTTTGGCTGCAAAGGACATAATCAATCTGATTTCGATATTGACCATCTGGTGATGTCCATGTGTAGAGTCGCCTCTTGTGCTGTTGGAAAAGAGTGTTTGCTATGATCAGCATGTTCTCTTGGCAAAACTCTATTAGCTTTTGTCCTGCTTCATTTTGTACACCAAGGCCATGCCTGCCTGTTATCCCGGTGATTTCTTGACTTCCTACTTTAGCATTCCAATCCCCTATGATGAAGAGGACATCTTTTTTTGGTGTTAGTTCTAGAAGGTGTTGTAGGTCTTCATAGAACCGATCAACCTCAGCTTCTTCGGCCTCAGTGGTTGGGGCATAGACTTCAATTACTGTGATGTTGAATGGTTTGCCTTGGATTCATACTGAGATCATTCTATCGTTTTTAAGATTGTACCCCAGTACTGCTTTTCCCACCCTTTTGTTGACTATGAGTGCTACTCCATTTCTTCTAAGGGATTCTTGCCCACAATAGTAGATATGATAGTCACCTGAATTAAATTCGCCCATGCCTGTCAATTTTAGTTCGCTGATTCCCAAGATGTCGATGTTCAATCTTGCCATCTCATGTTTGACCACCTCCAGCTTACCTTGATTCATTGATCTGACATTCCAGGTTCCTAAACAATATTGTTCTTTACAGCATCGGATTTTCTTTTCACCACCAGACACATCCACAGCTGAGTGTCCTTTCGGGTTTGGCCCAGCCGCTTCACTCTTTCTGGCGCTACTTGGAAATACTCTCTGCTCTTCCCCAGTAGCATATTGGACACCTTCCGACCTGAGGGGCTCATCTTCCGGCGTCATCTCTTTTAGCCTTGTGATACGTTCCATGGGGTTTTCTTGGCAAGAATACTGGAGTGGGTTGCCATTTCCTTCTCCAGTGGACCACATTTTGTCAGAACTCTCTGCCATGACCTGTCCGTCTTGGGTGGCCCTGCATGGCATAGCTTATGGCTTCACTGAGTTACGCAAGCCCCTTCGCCACAACAAGGCAGTGATCCATGAAGGGGTAATTAGCACTATACCCCCACAATTCTGGAGGTGTCATCACATGAGGCAGAAATCACACAGGGCTTTCTTCTTCCCGAGTCTTTCTGGCATTGCGATCAGCACAATACATGCATCTCCCCCTTTTGTTTTGTTTGGCCATTTCCCTTGTGCAGAAGTTCCCTATGTTCCATTTATACAGCCACTAGATGGCACTGTGACATTACAGCAATATCACACGTTCCCAGAATTACACGTCCTCTTTAATGGCGGTATAATTTATTACTATATTATTGGCGAGTTAAATCATTAAGGGATAAACCTAAAAATCCTCGAGAGAGAGACACCAGAGGATGATGATGCCGTGAAAAGGACCCACAAACTTCCATGAGTGACCCACCATGAGTGCACAATAAAAGCCTCATGTGATGGTGCCCTGGGAAAACTGGTAGAAGTCCAGTGGCTAATGGCCAAGCTAGATGATACATTAAATGCATGAATGTATTTCACACACCTGTTTTTGTTCATTTAAATAGTTGCATGGAGGGGCAACCAGGATAATGATTACGGTTCATAGGGAGAGGTGGTTTAATTCTTTACCTGCACAGGGGGCTTGAACATCCTTACCTTAGCCATGAGCTCGCTAGATAGCATAGGTAAGCCACTATCTCTCTACCACCACCATCCATTTATAATATGGAGATAATATGCTGACACTCGTAACTCAAATTTCTTTTTAAGGATTACTGAGATAATATATGAAGTATATTGAACAGTCTTCTTACACATTGGCTTGAGAAACATAAGTTTAAGTTGTCACAATATATTTCTGATGTTTATACTAAGTTGACATAAGAAAGCAACAAAGGAAGAACAATTTTGCAAAACATCTCTTAACTGTTGATACTGAATGGAGTAATTTATAAAATGAATAAGATTTCTTGATTGTCAGAATGATTGCCCCTCATCTAAATTAAGGAATGACAGTTGGATTTGTTATATTACCTGTCAGATCCATTCCATGCACATTCAAACTTGTCAAAGATGCAGTCATTTTCATAGAGGGAACACAGCTTGCTTCTAAGGTAGTCATGAACCTGTTTGGTGGGCAAAAAGCAACTTTGTTATTCCAAGTTTAGACTCCCCCCGCTTTGCCCTCATAGGCTACCAGTGCCAACAGCTCCTGGTGGAGGTGGTGTACCTCCACTTCATCAAATGCTCTGTACACAAGCATTAATCAATTGTTGTTGTTGTTTCAGTTTATAAGTCATTCTATAGCTGAAGCTCTCAGGTCAACATACCAAACAGAAACAAACACAATAAAACCAATGATGAAACACACTTAACATTTTTTTTCAGTTTTAAAAGCGGCAACAATAATTTAAGGGTGCAATCCTATGGCTGCTAGCCAGTGGCTAGAAAGCCATAGGATTTCTCGTTTTCTGGAACTAACCATGGAGCTAGTGCTCCGAGGTCGGTTCCCAGAAAACTACCTCCCTGCCCCCACTGCCTTCTAGGCAGCGCATTTCATCCCTGGCTCCATGCTCATAAGAGCAGCACGGAATGGGGGGAAAGGGGGTGTTCCTGGGGCAGGGACGGGGGAAGCACTATTACAGCGCCTCCTATGTGCCATCTGGCCTCCCCCCCCCCTCACGTTCCAAGCTGCCCTGGCTAGACAGCTGAAATCAGCCATCTAGTTGCAAATGCAGGGCAGCTGGAGCACAGAGGAGATCCCCTCTGTGCTCCGCCCACCCTGCATTGGATAGCTGGTCACCTCTGAGTTCGGAGGCTGCCAACTATCCCCATTGGATTGTGCCCTAAAACAATTTTGAAAGAAGAGATAAAGAGACAGGCTTGTGAAGGAGCTCAGCTCACTGAGTGTGAGGAGCCCTAGCGATGAAGCATCTCAGCTCTCAGCCCCAAGTGACAAAGGTAAAAAAAAATAAAAAGTTAAGCACCCATGTGATGAAAGGTAAGTGCTGTTCACTTATTTATTTACTGAATTCACTCAGGTCATCATTACATTTTGAAAATCAGTCATCAGCTGAAACCAAAACAAGGGCACAGCAAAGGGAGCAAAATCATTTACAAGCTTATGGTTGGGAGCTAGGGCGGGAGCAGAACGCTGCAGAAAGTTGCAGCCCTGCTCTGATGGAGATTCCTGAGTGGTGCAGAGAACCTCTAGCAGATATTTAAACTAAACCAGAGCTTGAACAGGGGAAATAAAACTAATACATATCTATATATTGACAGGGGCCTCTGTGCCCTTGTAGAGGAGTCTTCTTATAAACAAAAAGTGTAGGCTGAGCTTCAGTTCAGACTCAGTGTAGCCTCAGGTCTTTAAGTGAAGCTCATAAACTAAAGTTTAGGTATAAGACCTCAGCTCAGGTTAAGAGTTCAGCTTTTTATTTAGCTTAAAGAAACAGAGTGTAGGTCTAGAAAAGTGCACACTCAGCCAGGCTCAGAGTGACTCAGGGTGTTTCCACCAGTGATTTACTCCAGCTACGTGTGGAGGTCGTTAGGGATACATGACATCGTGGCCATCCAGCAGCCACGCTGGAGTTTATCAGAGAAAAACCAGATTTCCTAAGACGGCTTAAAGTCCGATTCTTTTCCTTCAGTCGGGTTCTTGGAGGTATAGTTGCTGTGTGCCCCAACCCACACATTGACCTCAGGTATACTAGCCCTGCCCAGGGGTGTGCCTTTCATCATGACCCCAGTCAAGGGGTGTTTCCTCCGATTGTGCTGAATGAGGCTTGCCTTTCCAATGACCACAGAAATAACAGAAAAACCCATCAATTGACATGGCACATATCAAAGCCCAATTCCTTAAGTGCGATTAAGCACAATTTCAAGGCTGCAATTCATTGCCTTAGGACATAACTATTTCACAGCTACCTTAAAGAGATCCTCTGTATTAAAATGGGGGCTGGTTTCTATCACTTTCCCACAATAAACCCATTAGTGTCTCCTCAGAAGTAACTCCTACTGTGTTGAATGAGCCTTGCCTTTGAATGCACACATCAGAACATACAGAGATTCCCCCTCAAGTGAAATGGCACATTTTAAAGCCCAATTCCTTAAGTGTGATTAAGTGGGATCTGGAAACTCTGATTCATTGCCTTAGAAAGTAAGTTCTTCACAGGTTGGTTATAGATATCCTGCAGGTTACAATGGGGGCTGGTTTCTGTCTTTGTGTCCCCCTCCCCACGTCCCCTCACCCCGCGTCCGGCTTGCCTGGCCGTGGGGGGGGATGTTGCGGGTGGGGGGGGAAGGCCGGGACAAGATCGAAGGCCATTGGCCTTCGCTCCCGACGTCCAGGTGGGGTGGGGGCTGAGCCGGCCGATACTTAGGCCTCCCCGCCCCTTTCCTCATTCATTCTGGCTTTTCGGGCTCGAGCAGCAGCATCCTCAACTCGAGCAGCAGCGTCCTTGGTGCATGGCTGAGGCACCAAGAAGGCATCGAGGAGGAGGCGGCGGCAACGTTTGGCTCAGCGGCGCCGTAAACGGCGCACTCCTTCTCCCGCGGGCCTCAGCATTCACGGGTGAGTGAGCAAGGTGGTGGTGCCATGAACGGCGCGTCCCTTCTCCCCAGGCCTCAGCCTTAATGGAGGAGAAGCAGATGAGGTGGCGGCCCCATAAACGGTGCGCTCCTTCTCCCGTGGGCCTTGGTATTCATGGGGGGGGGAGCGGGCAAGGCGGCGGCGCTGTGAAAGGCACGTCCCTTCTCCCTTAGGCCCTGGCCTTTGTGGGTGAGAAGCGGATGAAGCAGCGGCGCCCTAGACGGCGCGCTCCTTCTCCCCTGGGCCTCAGCCTTCTGGGGTGGGGGAGGCGGACAAGGCGGTGGCGCCATGAATGGCATGTTCCTTCTCCCCCGGGCCTCAGCCTAATCAGATGAAGTGGCCATGGCCAGCCTGCCAGGATGCAGGTAGGCCACCATCTTTGCCTGGCAGCGCGCAGGCCCTTGACGAGGGGATTCCAGCGGAGCGGTGGCAGGTATGGCGCCTGTCTTCTCCCTCAGGCCTTTCTTGGGGGGATTTTTCCCATGCCCCACAGTGGCCCATTTGGCCAATATAGCAGGTCGGCCTACCAGCTAGCGATCACCCCTGAGTAGCATGCCCTTGCTGTGCTACAGGCACTTCCTGCACCTCCAGAGAGGCCCTTAGGGCTGGGGATTTCAGTGGGCAGCAGCTAAGTGGCCTTGCCGCCCCCGCAGAGGGAAGGGGAGTTTCAGTGGTACGAAGCAGCCTGAATTGCCTTTGCTGTGGGTGGCAGCAGAGCGGCCTTGCCAGCCCAGAGAGGGGGGGGGGTTCACCCATGCCTCCTGAATGGCCTGCGGTGCAGTAGTAGTAGTAGTAGTAGTAGTAGTAATAATAATAATAATAATAATAAACATGTGGCCGAGTTCTTTCTCCACACCTCCAAGCAATCAGTCAAAGGGCTGGATGTGCCCGATCTTGCCCGATCTCAGAAGCTAAGCAGGGTCAGCCCTGGTTTGTACTTGGCTGGGTGACCGCCTGGGAATCAGGCTTCCCGCATTTAGCAGGGGTTTGGTCCCAATGGTCTTGTAGGCCCCTTCCTACCCTATGATTCTATGATCTTTGGTGGCCTTGCCTGCCCAGCATTTTTTGTATTTAGATGGGTAGACGAGTAGGAGAAGACAAAAAAAAAAAGGAGCGGGGGGGGGGAAAGTGCCAAGTTGTATCTAGGATATTCAGCTATCATTTTCTGCATGGGAAGTGCTCGTATTTTGTTTGTTATTAGTCTCTCCCTCTCTTCCAGAGAGATCTTTTAGATGATCTCTGGAAGAAGATATAAGGGCTTTATCTGGCCAAACAAATACATAGCATCAGGGCTATGCACGGTGAGCAGATTTCTTCCTTTCTCACCCTCAAAGGAAGGAATGGGGACATGTGCATGTGGCCCCATTGCTGCGAGGGAAGTTGTGTTTGGGTGGGGAGGTGAAGACACTGATGCCCCTCTACAATTCAAAGGGTTGTTTCCATCCATTCCCACCCCACATAGAAGGTCTCCTTTCCGCGGGGAGGGAGCTTCGAATTGTGGTCTTAATTTTTCAGGTCGGAGTGCAAGGTCCATAGACGGGGAGGAAAATGGACAAAAGTAAATGAGAAGAAAAGTGAGCAGGGGGGAAGGGGGACAGCCATCTGCCTTGCCTAAGTTTCCGACTCGGGCCTTTGAGCCTTTGAGCATATCACAGAGCCCTCTTATTGTTAACAAAGTCTGGGGCTTGATACCCAGCTTCCCTGGGTAGGGCATGGTGAGAATCTTTTCTCACGTCCCTGGTAGAGCCATTGCCAACCCCAATGAGGGGAGACCGGTAGCTATGTGGGTTTGGGGTTCTCCTGTTTTCACACCTCTCTGGCAGCTTAGAGTACCAGCTTGGTGCAGTAGTTAAAGTGCCATAATGGGACTTGGAGATATGGTTCTAGTCCCCACTTGGCTGTAAAGCTCACTGTGTGACTTTAGGCCAATCCCTGGCTCTCTGTGTAACCCGCCTTGTAGCAGCCATATCGGGGGTCAGACTAAGTAGCCTCATGCAGTCTCATGCTTCATGTTCTTGCTGAGCTCTTTCTCCCTTGAATATATTGTTGTAAGCTGACGAGACACAGGAATTCCTTATCTTGTCAAAGGTCATACAATTGTATATCTTGTTCTCTGCTGTTCTCTTCTGTTCTCTCCTTATCATGGCTACCCTATAACCCAGTTCTTGTATTATAAACAATAGTGCTAAGAGAAGAAATGTTGAGGATTGCAACCCCATGCGGGAGGGAGAGGAGGAGCCGTTTCATATGTGTCACAATGTCTATAAAACCAATGTGCTAATGTAAATCGGGGCTTCTGGCTCTTTGGAAACGATTCCAGCCTTAAGCCCGCGCGTTAAATAAAGAATCTCTTTTTCCTTCACTCCGTGGTCTCTCTGACTCTGGGTTCTGCAACAGCCTCACTGGGTTGATGATTGTAAGGGTTGTTCTTTGTTCATATTGCGAGGCAGCGGCTTTAGCATTCACGCCAAGGGCATGCTCGGGAGGAACAGGTAGCTTCTGCTTTGCTGAAGCTAATACAAGGTTGCCCCCCATCTTTGTTTGTTTGTTTGTTTACTCCACAGTCAGTGGCAGGAGCCTGTGCCAATTCAGCTAACTGTTTAAATTTATTAAGGTTACAACTGTGCAGTAACACGGGAGGTATGAAACACTACCCGGTTAGGGTCAATGTATAGGATCATCTGGTGCGTAGTGCCACGCCCAAGGGCTGCCCTATGATCTCTTGAAATCCCGTTTTTCAAAATTCTCTTATACACAGCTTGGCCCATGCAGGTTGATTCAAGGCTTTATATCCATTCTTAAATTCCTTGTGTGTGAGGGGCAGGCCTCCATTCAGATTATTAAACCACAGTCCTCCCGCAATCCGATCCTTATGGATCGGGTAGTAGTATTGAATTTGCAACACCTCCTGCGTAACGCCTGTTTTTCTCATGAGGCATACAAACGGCAGGTTGAGCACCAGTGCCAATGTTTCATCTAATACCCGGACGCTGGAAATTCCAGAAACCACGCTAAGAGGCTCTCATTGAGTGTTGTGTATTTAAGTAGTGTAAGCCATGCTGCACTTCATGTCTCACATGACAAGGGCCTTCTGTACCTGGGTTAATAGGGAGCCCGGGGGTGTTGCTCTCTCATTCAGCTGCAACAGTTGTAGCCCTCCCGGTAGTTTACAGTTATGGTCTTGTGTCCATTCCGAAAGTGTGGACTTTACTGCTCGGCATCACTTTTCTTGTCCTTACAGTTATTTATTTATTTATTTTTCTTTGATCAATGTATTGGACATCAACCCGTGCGCGTGCGTTCATGTCCGGACACAGCATGTTGTTTCAAGCTGGTCGTAGCGCATATACGTCAGGCTGCAGCTCCCTGAGCAGCCTGTTCCACGGTGCATGTGTTCACGGATTGACCGGCGCAACTTGTAGCGAGAGTGCTTTCTTCCCACTCCGTTCCATTATGGGTTGTTGCGTGTTCCCCTGCAGGTTCCAGTGCTGCATCTACGAGGGAACAACCTGTGGGTGGGAAAGGCAAGGACCTTTCCTAGATCATGTGGCACATTTGCCAGCTATAATGATCATCGGTCCAGCTTGCTTCCTCAACTTTACTGGAGGAATGCGCTTGGTTAGATGGCCGGAGTGTGTGTGAACCGGTGCGGGTGTTCATCTGTGAGCGCAGCATGGTTTTCTGCGCCCGTCGGAGGGCCTCCTCAAGCAGCGGATCCCAGCTTGGGCTTAGCCGGTATGCCACCATTCAGTGGTTGGCAGATGCGGCATGCGCTTGGAACACCTCCTAGGAGGTAATGGGCTGCTAACCCAACTTATATTATTACCAGCTTCGGAGGGTGTGGTTAGCAGAATTTGCCTCACCGGTTGCTGACCAGGGGCAATGGGTTGGAACAATCACAGGCCCCTCAGTCCACCTGAGCTTCTAACTTACCTCGCATTGCTTCTCCTGGTGACTTTTGAATGGAGACAGTCTTGGAGAGTAGATGACAAATTGTTAAGATTTTCTCTGTGGCAGTTGATGGGAGCTGTTTGGGCCTATATGTATAGCAGGAGTTTTCTTATTATTCAGCTTCCTTTACTATGCCCAGTGCTATGGCAGTACAGGAGATGTGTCCAATCCTGGCCTTTAAGTAAGATCAAGTCTAGGCTCTTTTGCTCTTCTCCTACCCTACCCATAGGGTATCCTGCTAAAGTAACTATAGTTTTGGCTTCAGCTTCTTCACAAGCAAAGGCCTCAGCTTCCTGTTCAGCTGGAATTGATTCAGGACTATGATCAATTTTCAAAAGCCCATGAAAGGGACTGCCCAGACTATTTGGGCAGGCTTGCTGCACTGGCCTTCTGGGCTAAAGATGAAGGGTGTGGCCAACAACACTGCTGACTTCCTGGTCAGGCAGGTGCTCCAGGGTTGGTCTCGGGGATCCCTGGCGCCTCCAGACTCCAGAGCCCTTCTGTTGCCAGACATATTGCTGGGTTTATGGGCTCTGGGGCGTTTGGTTACCTCACCACACGAGGCTTGGCAGTTTAGTGATGTGCAATTTCCCCAGCAGGTGGTGTTTATTCCGCTGAGGAAATCCAAAACCGACCAGGTCGGGAGTGGGGTTAGCGCGTCGCTGTTCCCAGCCATGTTGCTTGACCTTCGTCCGGTCACCACCCTGGGGGCCTTTTTCTCTAGGTCTGGAGGAGTCTCCCCGGCCCTTTCCTCTGCCTTAGTGACTCCTCTCCCCTGACCAAACATCAGTTCTGGGTAGTCGCTCTGTGGCCTTGAAGGTGTTGGGCTTGCGCTGTGTCTCTGGGGCTCACTTCAGACAAAGTGCAGGCTGTCGGCAGGTGGAGCACCAAGGCGTATTGGGCCTCCGCAAGGCCCCTGCTGGGCCTTTTCGGACATGAGGATGCTGGTGTTCACATGTTTGTCTCTTGTTCTTTCAGATGTCCGGAGTGCGAGGGAACCGGTATGCGTGCTCATCTGGGGGCACAGCATGGTTCTCTGGGCTAGTCAGAGTGCCTCCTCATGTGGCGCAGCCTAGCTGGGGCTCAGCCGGTGTGCCACCATCCAGTGGTTGTGCAGACGTGGCATGTGTTGGTGTGCCTCCTGTCCACATTCTTCCAGCAAGGGCTGGTGAAGGTTTCCCCGCAGATTCTGGTTCTGCACATGGGGGGAACGATTTATGCCTGCTGAAGGGCAAGGCCCTGATTCTTCAAGCCCGAGATTTACAGCTGATTCAGTGTCGCTGGCCCAGAATTGCCATCATTGGGTTCATCCTTCTGCCGAGAGGGGCATGGAATGACGGTTGTGATCCCTGAAGATGGTGGTCATCTCTGACCTAGGCAATGTTTTCTTGTTGGAGTATCTGCGAAGGGGCATCATGGAGTGTTTTGCCGTGTAGGTTGGGGGGAGGGTGACTAAGCAGAGGCTTGTCACCCTCCTGTGGCAGTTCCGGGTGGGCACTCCACTGGGGGAGAGGACAGGTGAGCATTCGTGGGCACCGTTTCAGGTGACTGGTAAGGCCCGAGGCTCTCGGCTCTGGGTTTTGTGGCCCCGAGTTGGGAGATAAGGCTTACCTCTGAGGCTGACCCTCCTCACCCACTCGGGTTCCGTGGCTCGAGGGGCGGTGACAGGGGAAGGTCTCCCAGCCCAGAACTGGGTGGATCGATCTGCAGGGTGGCTACAGTAGACGCCATGCCTCAGACGACGAATGCCTCACTCTATACCTGTCATGATTACTTGTTTTCTATGTGCCCGCCGGTGCTTCCTTCGCAGATTGTAATATAACAATAAAATGTGGCCCAGTTTTATCCCAACTCTATTTGTGTTGTCTCGTCATTTCTCCCCCCTATGCACCCGCAAGTCCCCTCACCCTGCATCCGGCTTGCCTGGCCGTGGGGGGGGGATGTTGCGGGTGGGGGGGGGAAGGGCAGGACAAGATCGAAGGTCATTGGCCTTCGCTCCCGACGTCCAGGTGGGGTGGGGGCTGAGCCGGCCAATACTTAGGCCTCCCCGCCCCCTTTCCTCATTCATTCTGGCTTTTGGGGCTCCCTCCCTCCCACCCAACATGCAGTGTGGGTTGTACTGGTTGCCCTATTGGGGGCCGAGTAGGAATTTTTGCTCTTAGCCAGATTGGTCGGGCTATGGGTTTTTTGCCTACTTCATACTGCTGGTGGGATAGGGAGTAATGTAGGCTAATTGGTATCATCCGATTGCTATTTATCCGGTCACGTAACTGAACTGGCGGTTCCGGGTGGGCACTCCACTGGGGGAGAGGACAGGTGAGCATTCGTGGGCACCGTTTCAGGTGACTGGTAAGGCCCAAGGCTCTCGGCTCCGGGTTTTGTGGCCCCGAGTTGGGAGATAAGGCTTACCTCTGAGGCTGACCCTCCTCACCCACTCGGGTTCCGTGGCTCGAGGGGCGGTGACAGGGGAAGGTCTCCCAGCCCAGAATTGGGTGGATCGATCTGCAGGGTGGCTACAGTAGACGCTATGCCTCAGACGACGAATGCCTCACTCTATACCTGTCATGATTACTTGTTTTCTATGTGCCCGCCGGTGCTTCCTTCGCAGATTGTAATATGACAATAAAATGTGGCCCAGTTTTATCTATTTGTGTTGTCTCGTCATTTCTCCCCCCTATGCACCCGCAATTTCCCAGCACAAGCATATGTGTGTTTACTCAGAAGTAACTCCCATTGTGCTCAGTGAGGCTTGCTCCTGAAATGCAGGTGCATCTGGACTTTCAGGGGAAAAGAGAAAGGGGGGGAGAGGAGGGAACCCTCTCGTATTGGTTGAGCAGCCCCTGCCAGTCAGATGACATTCACTCCAACCCCAACCCCCAACAGGAAGTATGTTCTGTGAAGTGATTTTTACTGGTCCGGAGAATCTGCTCGTGGAGCCCTGCTCACAACAAAGCCGATTCCTTTAAAAAAAATCTGGCACTCCCTCATTAGCTTCTCCTTCCATTGTCATGGAAACACGGCCTCAGTCCCTTGCATTCCCAGAAAACTCAAATGACATCCATTCATTAATCCCCTACCCATTGCCTGCTGTTCTCTCCCATAATTAATCCTTTTTAACATAATTCTTAAGGGGCTCAGCTAACCTAGATTTTCACTCATTGGAGGCTAGTACAAACCAGTAGTTGACCCACACCTTCCCTTGTTTTTTTTTAACAAGGCCCTCTAATCTGGTATCAGCTGGGGCAAGCTCGTATGGGCTATAAAGGTAGACATGCTTGTGAGGGAGCTCAGTTCACCAAGCATTTGGAGCCCTGTGAAGGATCTCTGGAACTAATTCCAACGACCCTGCAAGGTAGCACTGGCCAAACCTGGCCTAAAGTCCCCAGAAGATACCCACTAGCCATCCTCTCTGGCCAAGAGGCACTGAAATTAGCACTGAGGTTACCCAGAAGGAACCACACCAATGTGGGGTTGGATAAATGTTTATTGAAGGAGCAGGAATAGGGGAAAAGGGGAAATTAGAGGCGGTAGGTTGTACAGAAGGTTACAAGCTGAAATACATCAGACAAAACCTCCCAAAACACTGAGAACCTTTATACTGCACCCCCAAGCAAAATAACCAAACTAGCTACCCTATCCTTCCACATACCTAGGTACGGGCCTCCCAGAGCATCCAGCCGACAGCAGGCCCAAAAACACCATGACGAACGGCAACACCACGCCCCTCTCCCAGCCTCCTTTTAAGGCCCAGCCCTGGCAACCCAAGGCAGAAGTCCCTCTAACCAGTCACCAAGCTCAGCCCCACCCTCGCCCCAGAGGCAGGATCTCCCCACCAACTCAGCCATTATCTCCTTCCCAATTAGCAAGGACTGAGCCTGGCCTTGAGCAACAGGGCCAAGGATAACACCCACTTCAAGGTAGCTGCCATGGATGTGACACCTGGGCCTGGCCTTCTGGTGGAAAAGCAGGCCGATCTTCTTGACAAGCCCTAGTGAGGAAGCAGGTCAGCTTCAATAACAAAGCATCAAGGTAAAAAGAAGTTAAGCACACCCATGAATTATGTACCAGTGTGAGTTGAACATCCGGGTGAAGAGGCCAGGGCAGTCAACTATTCCTTCCCTGATCTGAGTAAATAACTTTGTTTTTCAGGAAAACAAACCCCAAAGAACAATAAAAGAAGCAACTGTGCAGGCAGGTAGTCTGCACGGGTGTGGGGACTATCCAGTGTATGGCACTGAGGGCAGAATCCAGTGGGGGCCTTCCACACGCAGCCAACCCTGCTGGTCCTGGTGTGTGCACGACCAGCCCCGCCAGCCCCAGTTTATGTGGGGCCCCTACCGCTGGCAGACGCGATGTAGCGCTTGTAGGGCCATGCTCCGAAACTAGCGGAAGTGCGTGTTTCTGGAAGGGGCGCAACCTGCCTCTTCCAGAAACCAGCGTTTCCTCTCCCTTTGCAGCTTGTCCCTACTAGTGCTACTTCATGTCCCCCAGGGGCTGGCCAGGCTGGCCATGCATGCACTGGGACTGGCGGGGCTGGCCACAGACAGAAGGCCCCCATTGGATCTTGCCCTGAGTGTTACATGTATGACTATGCAATAAACAAAAAACCTACAGTTTACCTAAAATGTTAAGGCTATACAGCTTTCATCCAAGCACCAAAAAGCAGGGAAATTGTGAGCTAAGGTGCACAAGCCTTAACACTCTAAGGAGGCAGAAAGGGCAAGTGAAATTCCCGTTCTCCCAAAGCAGATAAACCATGTGGACAGGATGGAGAATATGATAGGCAGAGGTGACTGTGTGGTTGTGGAAAACTGATCCTGAACCACTTAGGGCCACCCCCTTCCCTCTCTTTTTAGCCCAGCCTTCCCCAACCTGGTGCCCTCCAGATGTGTTGGATTGGAGCTCCCAGTATTGTCAGCCAGCCTGGCCACTGGCAACCTCTTTTCCAGAAATGGGATAGAACATATGTGATCCATCAAGGAGCTCCAAAACAGATGCAGCACTTTAAATAGACTGTCTTAAACCAAATGAGAAGACAACTAATGAATCTTGAATACCCAATCAAGACAGTTCTGCAGACTCCACGATTTAATTCTCAATATATGGCATAGGGTTTCTGCTTATTGAATGCCAGATATATGGTTTTGGGGACTAACATGGAGGATTCTTCTTTATGTGCTCGACTCTGTGTGATCAGGGGCAGAGCCAGCACCTAATATTCTCATGTGTCAAGATTATTTAAAAAATGATAAAAAAAAATATTTTTGTGTTCCTCATAACATGCTATAACAGCACTGATTTTGGGGGAGGTGACACATTTCTTCTTTTTGGTGATGTGTAAGTGGCTACTGTATTCAACAAGGAAGGAAGCTATGATGTCATTCTAACTTCAACATGATACTTAAACAAAATACACTTAGGGCGTAAGCCTATCGAGATAGGTGGCCGCCTCTGAACTTGGAGGTGACCATCTATCCAATGCAGGGCAGGAGAAGCGCAGAGGGGATCATCCCCTCTGCGCTTCAGCTGCCCTGCATTTACGGCTAGACAGCTGATTTTGGCTATCTAGCTGTGAGACCCCAGAGCGTGGGAAGCGGCAGCTGGACGACATGTAGGATGTGTTGTACCAGCATTTTCAACTTACCCGCCCCGGCATGCCCCCAGGAACGCCTCAATTTTGCTGCTCCGCACTCCTCTTAGGAGTGCGGAGTGTGGGGCCATTCCATGGAGGTCGGTTCTCAGGAAACCAACCTATCCTATGGCCATCTATGACTAGCGGCCAATAGGATTGCACCCTTAAGCACATGTATTTTCATCATCAATGGGACTAGCTTTTGAGAAGACATGCATAGAATTCTACTGTTAATGAACTTCTGCATAGGACTAGGAAAATGTATGTCCTTGTAACAAGTTATTGTGTATGAAGCAGCCCCTATTCAAGGGCTGCATTAGGGCATCTGGGCTTTCTGAATAATTATAAGTAGAATTTTATAAAGTTACAACTTGCATACTAAATACAAAATGCATGTGCTAAAGTTTATTTTTTAAAAGTGTCATGTTGAAGTTAGAATTATATCATGGCTTCCTTTCTTGTGTATTAGATGAACTGATATTATACAATTGACAACCAAGCAAGTGGCAGCCAGGACTTTACACCATGTCAACACCTAATATAAAATCAAAGCCAGGTTTATGAGTTCAGACCCATTTTTAAATTAATAAATGAGTGCCAGAAGTGCTGCTCTTGCTGACTCGCAACTTGATGATACTAATTTGAACTTTTAAGTCTCCAGTGTCAGAAGGAGATAAAGGCTTTTACAGAGTGCCTCATAAAATGGAATCATTTCGCTTTTTGTGTCTGTGTTTGGAGAGTGCTTGAATGATTGTTGTACTGGAATTAAGAAACCCTGGTTAATCCTCTTGGTTCTATTGTATGTGCCACCTCTGTCCTCACAACATTTTATCCTTACAACAACCCTGTTATGCAGTTTAGGCTGAGAGTCTATGAGTCACTTTTTACAGAGATAGGGTTTTTTGCTTGGAAGTGCTCTTTCTCCCTTGAACTTTCACCAATCTTCCTGAAATTTTCAGGGTATGTAAAACCAACACTTCTTCCTGGGACCTGTAAACACTCATGAGAGCTCATAATCATGCCTACTGCTTACTTTGCTGCCTGAATCACATCCTCTAATAATATCGGACTAAGCTTTTCTGAATGGTTTAGGAGTTGCTTTCATCTGCCCCAGTGGATCCAGTGCTGAGCCCTCAGAGGTCTGCTGTGACAGGTTTGTCAAACATTTTGAGGATAAAGTCCTCAATATTGCTCACCTTCGCACTGACTTCAATGCCAATAAGGATACAGTGTCTGTTGAGGTGACCAGTGCATTGTTGTGTCCTGTGTTGAGGGATCATTTTCAATTTTTGAAGCCTGAGGAGGTGGACAAGATGCTTGCATCTGTGTGATCCATCATATGACCCTTGCCCATCATGGCTTCTTCAAGCTAGCCGCGGAGGACTGACCGGTTGGATAAGGGTGGTGGTGTATGCATCACTGCAGGACAGTGTGGTCCTGCATTGCCTTGAAGGAGGCAATGGTGTGACCACTCCTGAAAAAACCTTCCCTTGATCCAGAGATTATACTATCACTTGGTCACAAATACCCCCTTTTGGGCTAAGGTGCCCAAGAGAGTGCTGGCATTTCAGCTGCAGGTGGTCTTGATTTAAACTGATTATCTTGATCCATTCCAGGCCTGGTTTTGGGATAGAATTGGACTTGGTCACCCTGATGATGACCTTCTTTGGGAGTGGGACAGGGGAGTGTGACCCTGTTAATTCTTCTTTATCTCTCAGCAGCCTTTGATACCGTTGACCACGGTATCCTCCTGGACAATGAGTTAGGAGTTCAGGGCACCATCTTACAGTGGTTCATTTCTTACTTACAAGGTTGGGTCCAGAGAATAACATTGGGTGACTGTGCCTTTGTTCAACTGTAAGTTCAACTGTGAGGTGGTGCCACATGGCACTATTCTGTTCTCAATGCTGTTTAATATTTACATGAAGCAGCTGGGAGTGGCCATTAGGAGATTTGGGGTATTGTGTCATCAGTAACACTCAGCTCTATTTCTCTGTAACATCTGAATCTGGAGAGGCCGTGCATGTCCTAAACCAGTGCCTGGATGCAGTTATGGGCTGGATGAGGGCTAATAAGCTGAAGCTGAATCCTGACAAGACAGAGACCCTTATGGATGGGTGGTTCCCAGGTCCAGGAATTGGGTTGTTCCCCTGTTCTGGATGGGGTTGCACTCCTTCTGAAGGAACAGGTGCATAGTCTGGAGTGCTTCTGGATCCATTTTGTCACTAGAGTCCCAGGTGATGTCAGTGGCTCAGAGCGCCCATTACTACCTTTGGGTGGTACACCAGCGATGCCCATTCCTGGATAGGGATAGCCTAGCCACTGGTAGCCTCATGGTTAGACTACTCTAATGTGCTCTACATGGCATAGTCCTTGTGCCTGATTTGGGAGTTGCAGCTGGTGCAGAACGCAGCAGCTAGGTTGCTCAGTGGAGCACCTAGATATACACATATGACACCTGTGTTATAAGAATGCACTGGCTGCCTATTAGCTACCAGGCCATGTTCAAGGTTTTGTTGCTAACATAAAAAGCCCTTAATGACTAGGATATCTAATTGATCAACTTCCCATATACCCAGCAAACCCCTGAGATGATCTGAGGAGCCTTACTGGTTGTTCCATGGCCAATGAAATTTCATCCAGTAGCAGTACATAAGCGGGCCTTCTCAGTGGTAGCACCCACCATTTGGAACATTCTTCCACATGTGATTTGAGTTCGAAATGGTAGCAAGTTTTAAACACACCTATTCACACAGGCTTTACCTGACCAGTGTTACCACCCTGTTTTATTGTTGTTATGATGAAATGTATTTAAATATTCTTAACTGTTTTTAAGTATTTGTTATTTTTATCTTCTTGTGTTGTATTTTAATGTAAACTGCTTAGGGATTTTAATATATTAAACAGTATAAAAGTATTATAAATAAAAATTAATAAATAAGAAAAAAATTAGGATTGAAAGTCCTGGGAAATTTTTTGAAAATATTTACCTGGTGCCAGAAAGACCATAACATATGCTATGTGAGCTTCTCTGGGCAGGGCATTCCACAACCAGGACACCACCATTGAAAAGGCCCTGCCTCTAGTAGCCACCTGCCACACTTAATTTGGTGGGGGAACCTGGGGAAGGGCCTCAGAAGTTGATCGTAAGGCCTGGGTAGGTATATGTGTGAGGAAGTGATCCTTCAGGTAACGTGGCCCCAAGTTATTTAGGGCTTCAAAGGTTAATAGCAGCAGTTTGAATTGGATCCAGAAATGACCTGGAAACTAGTGCAGGCAGCAAAGTACTGGCATAATATGA
Organism: Heloderma suspectum; assembly: GCF_057233095.1. Classification (NCBI taxonomy): domain Eukaryota; kingdom Metazoa; phylum Chordata; class Lepidosauria; order Squamata; family Helodermatidae; genus Heloderma; species Heloderma suspectum. The sequence continues at coordinate 123,250,115 of NC_139462.1, read as the reverse complement.
CTGTATCTCCCAGTACCAGTTAAGAGTCTTGCTGCCCTGCAACTCAGGTTTCCAGAATGTTTTCAAAGGCAGCCCCATATTTAACAGATTGCAGTGCTAAAATGGAAAGTTATGTGTGCTAGCAAGGCTGTCTTTGTCCTGATAGGGTCACAGTATATCAGCCTAAGCTGATAAAATGTGCTCTGAGCCACTTAGGCTATTTATGCCACCTAGGCTATGACTGACAATGCTGGATCCAAAAACATCACCAAATTGTGCACCTGCTCCTTTAGCAGGAGTGCAGCCTCCTCCAGAACGGACTGAACAACCTTTAGAGCCCTATTTTTTTGAAAAACAAAAACCTAGTGTACTGTTTTAGTGCTCTCTGAAAGAAAGGCTACCCTTAGATTGTCTAGTAAATAATTCTAATACTGTAATAAAACCAGAAGATAAAGGTGGCACCATAGTTACCTTGATTTAGGGAGATTATCAGAGGGAGCGATTCTATGGCCGCTAGACAGCGGCTAGACGGCCATAGAACACATTGTTTTCTGGGAACCGACCTTCCCTACCTTCTGCGCTACCTTGGAGGCAGCGTGGAATAGCCCTATCCTCCGTGCTCACAAGAGGAGTGTGGAGTGGCAGAAAAGGGGCGTGGCTGGGGGTGTTCCGGCGGGGGAAATGCCTGTACAACACATCCTATCTGTCGTACAGCAGCCTCCTTCCCAGCTCCATCCTCCCACAGCTAGACGGCCTCAACTGGCTGTCTAGCCAAAAATGCAGGGCAGGAGGAGCACGGAGGGAATGATCCCCTCTGTGCTTCTCCTACCCTGCTTTGGATAGGCAGTCGCCTCCGAGTTCGGAGGCGGCTGTCTATCCGGATAGGATTGTGCCCTGAAGGAATCATAGAATAGTAGGGTTGGAAGGGGCCTACAAGGCCATCGAGTCCAACCCCCTGCTCAATGCAGGAATCCAAGTCAGAGCATCCCTGACAAATGGCTGTCCAGCCTCATCTTGAAGGCCTCCAGTGTGGGAGAGCCCACCACCTCCCCAGGTAATTGGTTCCATTGTCGTATTGCTCTTACAGACAGGAAGTTTTTCCTGATGTTCAGCCGGAATCTGGCTTCCTGTAACTTGAGCCCATTATTCCATGTCCTGCACTCTGGGATGATCAAGAAGAGATCCTGGCCTTCTTCTCTGTGACAACCTTTCAAGGACTTGAAGAATGCTATCATATCTCCCCTCAGTCTTCTCTTCTCAAGGCTAAACATGCCCAGTTCTTTCAGTCTCTCTTCATAGGGCTTTGTTTCCAGTCCCCTGATCATCTTTGTTGCTCTCCTCTGAACCCTCTCCAGTTTGTCTGCATCCTTCTTAAAGTATGGTGCCCAGAACTGGACAAAGTACTCCAGATGAGGCCTAACCAGTGCTGAGTAGAGGGGAATTAGTACTTCCTGGGATTTGGAAGTGATGCTTCTATGAATGCAGCCCAAAAGAGCATTTGCCTTTTTTGCAGCCACATCACATTGTTGGCTCATGATCGACAACAATTCCAAGATCCTTCTCGCTTGTAGTGTGGTTGAGCCACGTATCCCCCATCTTGTAACTGTGCATTTGGTTTCTTTTTCCTAGGTGCAGAACTTGGCATTTGTCCCTATTAAATGTCATTCTGTTGTTTTCTGCCCAGCGCTCCAGTCTATCCAGATCACTTTGAATTTTGTTTCTGTCTTCCAAAGTATTAGCTATCCCTCCCAATTTTGTGTCATCTGCAAATGTGATTAGCATTCCCTGCACCTCCTCCTCCAAGTCATTCATAAAAATGTTGAAGAGCACTGGGCCCAAGGCTGAGCCCTGCGGTACCCCACTCGTTACCTCTCCCCAGTTTGAGAAGGTCCCATTGATAAGCACTCTTTGAGTCCGATTCTGTAGCCAACTGTGGATCCACCGGATCGTTGTTTCATCTAGCCCACTTTGAGCTAGTTTGCTCATCAGGATATCATGGGGCACTTTGTCGAAAGCTTTGCTGAAGTCGAGGTATATGATGTCTACAGCATTCCCACGGTCTACAAGGGAGGTTACTTGATCAAAAAATGAGATCAGATTTGTCTGGCAGGACTTGTTTTTGACAAATCCATGTTGGCTTCGAGTAATCACGGCATTGTTGCCAACGTGCTTCCAGATGGATTGCTTTATGATCTGCTCCAGAATTTTCCCAGGGATTGATGTCAGACTGACTGGTCTGTAGTTCCCAGGTTCCTCCTTTTTACCCTTTTTGAAGATAAGGACAACGTTAGCCCTCCTCCAGTCATCTGGCAGTTCCCCCGTCCTCCATGATTTCTCAAAGAGAATAGACAGCGGTTCTGAGAGTTCTTCTGCCAGTTCCTTTATGACTCTAGGATGCAGTTCATCTGGCCCTGGAGATTTGAACTCATTCAAAGTAATGAGGTGTTCCTTGACCATATGCCTGTCGATCTCAAGCTGCAATCCTGCCCCTTCAGCCTGTACTTCGCCTTTGCCAGGGGCAAAGTCTTCTCTTTTGGTCTTCTCTTTTGGGAGAAGACTGAGCCAAAGGAGAAATTGAGCACCTCTGCCTTTTCTTTGTCATCTGTTATCGTTTTGCCATCCTTATTTAATAGCTGAACCACCATTTCTTTCCTCTGCCTTTTACTATGCACGTAGCTGAAGAAAGCCTTTTTGTTGTTTTTAACATCCCTTGCTAACCTCAGCTCATTCTCAGCTTTAGCCTTCCTGACGCCATCCCTGCAATTCTGTGCTATCTGCCTGTACTCTTTGTTACTTGGCCTTCTTTCCACTTCCTATATGTGTCCTTTTTTGTTTTCAGGTCATCCCTAAGCTTTTTGTGAAGCCACATTGGCTTCTTCTGTTGTCTTCCACCTTTTCTTCTTGTTGGAATTGCTTGTGATTATGCCTTGAGAATTTCCTTTTTTAAAAGCTCCCACCCATCTTGGACTCCTTTTCTGTTTTCTGGAAGTACATAAACAACTTAAGGCACAATTCTGTGCATGCTTAGACAGAAAAAAGTCCTACAACTCCCAGCATTCCCCTGCCAGCATGGCTGGCTGGGGAATGCTGGGAGCTGTAGGACTTTTTTCTGTCTAAACATGCATAGGATCGCACCCTTATTGATCCATCCTTATATGGGTATTAATCATAATCTGACAAAAGACATCGCATTTATTATTAAAATTCTGATTCAAGAAGCAATATCCTTGGGATATATGAACAATCACACTGGGCAATATCCGATGAGAAAGTATGTCAGTGTTCCAGGATTTCATACACTTCCAAAGATTCATGAAGAAGGTCCCCCCACCCCAGTAGATTTATCGTATTGGACTAAGGAGCCAAAACAAAACAAACATAGTCCCTCATACAGTAAAGGCACAAACTACTTCATTAAAGCTGTTGAATGTTTACATGTAGAGGATGGCTCGTATCTAATCACAATTGATGTCAATTCCCTGTATACGCCTGTTCCTCATGGAAGACTCTGTGTCAGGGTTGTCTCTGAGCACATAGAGTGGTAGAACAGTTCAGATTCTGAGGAAGAGCTGCTAAACGTGGAGGAGGAACTTTCCCAGGCTTCAGAGGTACAGCTGGATGGAGAGGGCCCTCCTTCTCACATCTCTGTGATAGATAACAAACGGGGGGAAGCGGGGGCAGGAGAACCTGAACTCGTAGATGTCAGGCGCAGATGCAGACACAAGCAGGAGATGGCAGGGGCAGAGCTTAGATGGTCTGCCCGACCGGCTCAGCATCAACAGCTGCATCTAGAGGTGTCACAGGAGAGAGGAAGATATTCCCCTCCCACCCCTTAAGTTAGGATAGTTTGCCACCTTTTCCCATACGGTGGTCAACTTTCATAGCTTCCTTTTGAACTCATTGAAGGCTTTTCTGTTGTAGTCTGTGAGTCACTAGCAATTTGCATCTGTATACCTCATTAGAGTAAATGGATTAAAGCTGTGGAAATAACATACTCTTGTCTGTGTTTTGATTTGGCTTTTGGAGTTCTCAGCAAGGCAAAAACGGAATCCTTACACCCTGACACTCTGCTCTGGTAGATATATTGATAACACTTATACTGTTACATGTCAAGACTGTCCAGTGGATGATGTTTTTGTATGCATGAATACAGTGGATCCCAATATAAAATTTAAAGGATCTGTGGGAAACACCTTTTCTGGATGTGATGCTTTACAATTCAAAAGGACAAATTTATGTAAGGAATTAAAGAAAACCAACAGACAGAAATACCAACATTAATTAAGAACATAAGAAGAGCCATGCTGGATCAGACCAAGGGTCCATCTAATCCAGCATTCTGTTCACACAGTGGCCAACCAGCTGTCGACCAGAAACCCACAAACAGGGCATGAGCGCAACAGCACCCTCCCATCCATGTTCTCCAGTAACTGGTGTACTGCCTCTGGTACTGGATGTAGCACATAGCCATCAAGCCTAGTAGCCATTGATAGCCTTCTCCTCCAGGAATTTGTCTAACCCCCTTTTAAAGCCATCCAAACTGGTGGCCATCGTTACATCTCGTGGTAGCAAATTCCATACTTTAACTATGCACTGTGTGAAGAAGTACTTCCTTTTATCTGTCCTCAATCTCCCACCAGTCAGCTTCATGAGATGACCTTGGGTTCTAGTATTATGAGAGAGGGGAAAAAAGGTCTCCCTGTCCACATTCTCCACACCATGCGTAATGTTGTCCACCTCTATCATGTCTCCCCTTACCCTCCTTTTTTCCAAGCTAAACAATCCCAGCTGTTGTAACCTTCCCTCACAGGGGAGATATTCCAGCCTGTTGATCATTTTAGTTGCCCTTTTCTGCATGTTTTCCAGCTTACAATATATATATATATATATATATATATATATATATATATATTAGGAGCGGTGACCAGAACTCTACAGAGCATTCCAACAGTGGTTGCACCATAGATATGTATAAGGGCAGTATGAAATCGGCAGTTTTATTCTCAGTTCCTTTCCTAATTATACCTAACATGAAATTTGCCTTTTTTGCAGCACCTGCACACTAGGTTGACATTTTCACTGAGCTGGCCACCACAGCACCAAAATCTCTGTTTTGGTCAGTTACCACCAGCTCAGATCCCATCAGCTTATACTTGACGTTGGGATTCTTTGCCCCAACTTGCATCACTTTACACTTGCTTACACTGAACCACGTAATCCCTTTTTGTTTTAACCACCCTAAATAATTTGGGGTGATCAGCAAACCTGGCTACTTCACTGCTCACTCCTAATTCCAGAAAATTCATGAACAGGTTGAAAAGCATTGGTCCTAATACAGATCCCTGTGGGACCCAGCTATTTACTTCCCTCCTTTGGGAGAATTGACCATTTATTCCTACGTTCTGCTTTCTGTTCTTTAACCAGTTACTGATCCATAGGAGGACCTGTGCTCTTATTCCGTGACTGCTAAGTTTGTCAAAAGACTTTTGGAAGTCCAAGTAAACAATGTCTACTCTTAAAGAAGCCCTCCTTGGATCCTCAAGTTTTGAACAACTTTCGCCCAGTCTCAAATCTGTCATTTTTGGGCAAGGTGATTGAGCGGGTGGTGGCGGTGCAGTTGAAGGCACACTTGGAAGAAACTGATTATCTAGACCCATTTCAGTCGGGCTTCAGGCCTGGGCATGGGACAGAAACGGCCTTGGTCGCCTTGGTAGATGATATGAGGAGGGCTCTGGATAGGGGTGAATGCTCCTTCCTTGTTCTCCTCGACCTCTCAGCGGCTTTCGATACCATTGACCACAGTATCCTCCTGGACCGCCTGGAGGGGTTGGGCATTGGGGACTCCGTATTGCGGTGGTTCCAGTCCTTCCTCTCCGAAGGGTACCAGAGGGTAGCACTGGGAGAGGAGGTTTCGGACCCGTGGCCACTTACTTGTGGGGTGCCACAGGGTTCCATCCTCTCCCCGATGCTATTTAACATCTATGTGAAGCCGCTGGGGGCTATCATCAGGAGGTTTGGGGTGCAGTGTCATCAATATGTGGATGACACGCAGCTCTACCTCTCGTTTAAATCTTCACCAAGGTTGGCCGTAGAATCCCTGTCCAAATGTCTGGAGACGGTGAGTGGCTGGATGGGGAGGAGCTGAAGCTGAACCCTGACAAGACCGGGGTACTTTTGGTGGGAGACAAGAGGAGGCTGGGGGATGTTGACCTGGTGTTGAATGGGGTACGGCTACCCTTGAAAGACCAGGTCCGCAGCCTGGGGGTCATTTTGGACTACCAGCTATCCACGGAGGCTCAGGTGTCAGCTGTGAGCCGGACAGCGCTGTATCAACTCCATCTGATACGGCGGCTGCGCCCCTTCCTTCCCGAGCATCTGCTCCCATCGGTAGTACATGCACTGGTCTCCTCTCGTTTAGACTACTGTAATGCGCTCTACGTGGGGTTACTCTTGAAGACGGTTCGGAAACTGCAGCTGGTACAGAACGCGGCGGCTCGCCTGATTAAAGGCAGCCGCCGGCGAGATCACATCACTCCAGTGCTGAAGGAGTTGCACTGGTTACCAGTTGTTTTCCGGGCCAAATTCAAGGTGTTGGTTTTGACCTTTAAAACGCTATATGGTTCTGGCCCAGCCTATCTTAAGGAGTGCCTCCAGCAGCACCAGACAGGCCGCTTAACAAGATCAGCCTCGGATGGCCTTCTCTCTGTCCCATCAGCCAGGACAGCTAGACTGGTGGGGACGAGGGAGAGGGCCTTTTCTGTGGTGGCCCCCACTCTGTGGAACTCCCTCCCTAGGGAACTCCGTCATGCCCCCTCTTTAATGAGCTTCCATCGTGCATTAAAAACGCTGTTGTTCAGGCAGGCGTTTGGGGTGGGTTAGGGTATTTTAGAAAATGTTTTTATTGTAGAATTTTATTGTTTTAAACTGTTTTTATTGTGTGTTGTACATCGCCCAGAGTGGCTGGGTGACCAGCCAGATGGGCGATTAATAAATTTAATAATAATAATAATAATAATAATAATAATAATACTGGATCACTCCTGTCTACATGTTTATTGACTCTCTCAAAGAAGTCTAAAAGGTAGTGAGACAGGACTTAGCTTTGCGGAAGCCGTTGTCGATACCTTTTCAGCAGCACTTGTCCTTTTATATGCTTACTAATTTTATCTTCAATAATGCTTTCAACAAATTTACCTGGAACAGACATTAAGCTAACTGGCCTGTAATTTCCCAGATCCCCCCTGGATTCTTTCTTAAAAATTGGTGTTACATTGGCTTATCTTCCAGTCCTCTGGTACAGAGGCTGACCTTAGGGACATGTGGCTTTCTGCAAGTTGGTGTTCATTTTTGTTCTCCTCAACTGGGCAAGAATTCAATTTCTGAAGGAAGCCTTCTTTTCTTTAAAAGCTTCCTTGATGCTGCTTGTTAACCATGCTGGTGACCTCTTGGACTTGGTGCTACCTTTCTTAACATGTGATATACATTTTATCACCCAGTTCATTTGCACAGTTCTTAAGATTAAAATTTAACTGCTCCAATGTACAGGCGTATAATCAATGTAGATATTACTATGTTCAGCAATTGAGACTACGAGGGTTCACTCAGAGGGTTACAAAGAGAGTGAAAGGTAGACCTGACAGGTATCATAAGAATGAGCTTTTCATTATGAACCAAAAAATAGGTTCATAATAATAAAAAAATGTTTTGGTCATCAGAATATAACATGTCCTTTGCTATCAAATGTATCATTCTAAAACATTGGCATCTAGTTAGAGATATCACAGAATGTCAAAATTTACCAACTATAGGGTATGGTAGATGATGTAACTTAAAAGATAAAATTGTACATTCAGATTTAATTCATAATAGGATTAGACACCCATTACAAGTGAACATTTTAAATATGGGGAGTATGTTTGCTGTGCACAATCCTTACAGCTGAAAACAATTTACAAATCTGAAAGATGTAAAGGTTTTCAGATTAAGAGATTTTACCACCACTCAATCTAACAATGTGGTTTATGTAATATTGTATCCCTGCTCATTATGTCGGACCAATGGGTAGGGCCTTCGGATTACAAATCAGTGAACAAAAAAGTAAGATTAGGATGAAGACTCCTGACGGCCCATTAACATCACATTTGTTGGAATAGAATACAACCCTTCACCTGAAGATCTGAAGATTGTTTTTGTTGTTGTTTGCTATTGAGCAGGTGCAGACTTTCATTTATAGAGGGCAGGATCCACATGTTTTACTCTGTCAGCAAGAAGCATTTAGGATTTTTAATTTACAAATAATGACTCCTTATGGGCTTAATAACAAATTTGATTTATCTATGTTTCTGTACGAAGACAGAAGCTATAAGGGATAATGTCCATTTCCAATTGCAAACTACTGTTTCTTTAAGTACTACATTGGTCTTTAAGGGAGTGAGAACTGCAGTGGAGATAGAGGGTTTCTCCACACGGGGCTTATGTCATGCGATCAAGATTGGTTACTCACAGAAGTTTGCAGGTCCTTTACATGATGTGGTCAATCTCCAGGGCCCCTCCCACAGTTTATGACCTTTATCCCAACTTTGTAAAGCACGGGGAAAGTCCGATTTTTCTCTATGAAGCGCTATGAAGTGCATTACTTGCTGGGTGTACTTCCGTAATGGTGCTATAACAGCAGCACCATCTAGTGGCTGTAAAATGAAACATATAGAACTTGCCGAGAAATAAGAACAGCACATGTCAGCCTGTGTAAAGGAGCTGATCTTAATCCTGCAAAGAATCCGGAAGCAGAAGCCCCAGTAAGGGTGCGGGATTTTAGCCTCGTGTGGTAAAGCCCAGGTTCAGTTTATTTTGGGGCTGCAGTCAGTCTGTCCTTGGGCTGTGGTAAGAGGAGTGGATTATGAGACAACCTGTTTGGGATAAAAAAAAGTGTTTGATGTTCGGTTGGTAAGAGTTATTTGTTTGGTATATAGTGATATTTGGAATTAAGGGTGCAATCCTATGCATGTTTAGACAGAAAAAGGTCCTACAACTCCCAGCATGCCCCAGCCAGCCATGCTGGCTGGGGCATGCTGGGAACTGTAGAAATTTTTCAGTCTAAACATGCATAAGATTGTGCCGTAAGGGGAGTACATAGTGGCTATACTTTTTTAGAAGGGTGTGGACTTTTTGGTTATCACTGAAGGAACAGGAGGATCTCAATCAGATCCTCAATCAGAGCCAAACAAAAAGAACAAAATTTTTTTCCCAAGGACTTTGAACTTCTTCATACAGTAACTCGATAAAGACTCAGCATAGTCAAAATGGACTTTTACCAGAACGCCATAGTTATTGGAGCCTGGAACTTGAGTTTCTATTGTGTAGTTTTTAGAATCCTTATGTAATGTGAAAAGTTCCCAAATGTGTGACAGATTCACCTAACATTATTTGAGAAGAAAGTACTCTTAGGGACAATCCCACAGTTGCTGGTGTATTGTGTCCTTTCTTGGGAAGACTATTATCTTGAAAGGCGGCTAAGAAATGTGTCAAAATAATAAATAAAACCCCAGTCATGCCAATAACATATATTCAATTGTGCTAGTTTAAATAAACAATTTGCCAAATTATCTTTCAGTATTTATAAAGAAATGAAAAATAAACAACAAATACCTGGTATATTTCTATAGGCTTTGTCTCCATGTTTAGATCCCAAACTTTGACAGTGAGGTAATCCCTTGCTAACATATATCGTCCACTGTGGCTGAATTTGACATCTGACACAGAAGAAATAATTTCAGAGAAAAATGAGCGGCTACTGGGGTCTTCTGGTTCTTCAAAAACTGGTGAGGCAATAAAGAGAAAAGTGTGACTATACAGAAATACTTAAGAACACATATACACCGTTGCCCTTTGTATTTTACTGGGACAGTTCAAATTAGTTAAAAACATGAGATCAGGAGTGGGCAACACATGGCCCATGGGCCACAGAAGCCCCCATCTTTTTTGTGGCTGCCACTGCTCCCAAATTGCCATTGCTATGCCACCAGATTTTGGTAGTGCACAGTCGTGACAAGAAAAAAGCCCTGCATTTTTCCTTTAAAGAAGACCCATGAGGAGCAGGCACCTTATTTTGATCAAAAATCACACTCCCCCAAGGCTTCTGGTATATGAGTACATTCCAAGGTAGGCAAATTTGGGTAAATGGAAATAATTTAAAGGACACTTAAATCCTTGCTGAATTAATACTGTTGTTTAATTTAAATGGAACTTGAAAGGATCCCTTTCACAATATGTCACTCAACAATTTAAAAGGTAATTAAATTACCCTTGCTCAACTAGAAGGCTACTCAAAAATTTAAAGGATAACTATGATATCCTTGCTCAATCAAGAAGCTACCTTAGAGTTATGGAGGGTCCCTATATTTGGCTTAAGGTTCTAGGGTGTGGCTTGTCTCTGGCATTGGAAAGCACTGAATCACAATCAAACATCAAGATAGAAGGAGTACAGTTTGCTTTTATTAATCCAAAGGACAATTTCACACTTGAACACACATCATATACCCTTAATACAAAGATAAAAGAAGGAATATTTGCTGGCGAAGGACTCCTCTCGAGAACCCCTAATCCAGGGCTGTTTTTCTCTCATAGAGTCCTCTCCTTCTTCTCTCTGCCCTCCCCAGCCCCCCACCCCCACTGCCTTTTCCGGCTGCTGCCACCAAACTGACTGAGTTACTAACTTATCTGAGTCTGATGGTGGCTAGTGTGTCCTTGGTTGCTGTGCAGCTCCAGAACTGTCTGGGCTTGCTGAGGGGCAGGGCTCGAGGAGGCTGAAGTGGCGGCCTGTCAACAAGCAGGAGAGCGCTGCTCTCCAGCTCAGTGTCAGCATCTCCACTCCAGCAGCAGCTTCGAGAGGGCAGCCACCAAGCCCTCGAAGCCTGGCCCACGTGGCTCCTTCCCCGAAACCGTAGAGCAATGGGGCAGTTGCTGGCACAACATTAGCAGCAACGCCCAGGCACCTCCTCCAGCCCAGAGGGAGGGAAGGCTGCAAGAGATTAAAGTAACCCTTTGCTGGAGGAGGTGGGGCTCTCCGGGTGGGGGGAGGGGGGAATTCGCCGCTCTTCTTGCTCCATGGCTGGTGCTTAATGATAGCAGTGGAGAGAGTAGCTGCTGCTGCAGCCTGCGATGCTGTGCAGCCACAGCCTCTCAGGCTCTTCCAGCCACCTGCCCCACAGCAGTAGGCTGGGACATGGCTCCAAAAAAAGTAACGGGTTTTCAACCGGTGAGACCCTCCAGGACCACACCACTGGTTACCCCTGGCCTCATCTAATCTTTCATCACAGTGGGCCTGTTCACACGTGCAGGGGGAGAGGGTGGTTAGGGTAACTACGGAGGGGGGGGTAGCGAAACCATGATGCACGGTCTGCCAGATGATCATGGAATGCCACATGGTTCCACTAACCACCCCTCTCCGTAGTTACCTAGCAATCTTCCCAGGGTTGTTCCTGAGCATCCTGCCATCCTCTGTGGTGTGAATGGTCTCCTGATGGCTGCTCTGGCGGCCAAAATGGCCACAGAGCAATGGAGAAAGTCTGCAGCTGCTAGAGTGTCACTGGCAGTGGCAGACATTCTAGACAGCGAACTCTATGGTCATGGCCTGGAAGTCCTCTGTGGCACATTTTAACCACCAGGGAGCCCACCAGATGACCAGGTAAGCCACTCTGGGGCCCCTTAATCCTTTTGCGGGGGGGATAGTCAGGGTGGCTTTCTAACCATGGGGAACATGGTTTTCTCCCCCGCCCTCCCCGGACATGCAAAGCCACTGTGGTTAGCAGAAATTCCCTAACCATCATGGCTTCGTGTTACATGTGAACAGGGCCAGTGACTGTGCACCAAGACTAGTTTTGACATGCTTTAGAAAACTAAGGGGATGCTGTATGCAAAAAACATCAAAAGGGGGGGGGGGAATCCAAAAGCATCTGAGTATGGACTGTAATCATAATTTATTTATTACGCAGATCTCTAAAATACTCGTGGGCTATAGAAATATTTATTATGCAGATCTCTAAAATGCTCAATGTGTTTCGAGACTAGGCCTCTTTCTCAGGAGCAACTGATCTGCTTAAAATTTGTTTAAAAATATACATATTTTGTTGTATAATAAGTTTACATATACAATTTTTGAAAATCTTAAAAATTAGTTCTCAACCACGATATTTAGAGCTATTTTCCTTTACAACATATACACTTGATAAAAACCATACTCATATCATATAATAGTGGGAAGTGAGACATGCTTCTTTATATTCTTTCTATTAAATCTAATAATTATAAAAATAGTATATATGCTTCAAAGTAATATTTACAAACGTATAACAAGTCCTCTAAATGTCATGGTTTGGAATGAATTTTTAAGAAAGGGAGAGAACTGTCTGGGAGGAAGGTCCTCCCCCCCACCCCCCCCGGTGCATGGTGGTACCGACCTTAAGACCTGAATCAAAGGTTTATTATAAAGAGAAGAGATTGCCAAATATATGGCTTTGATATATAATGGAGAAGTTGGTTAGATTAACCCGACTAACTAGATACATAACCAGGAGGTAGACAAGGAAAACGAGAGATGGAGGCAGGGAAGTTACAGTTGCCAGCTAAAGGCATGGGGAGGGTGAATGCAGAAAAATTTGTGTTGTATAGATAGTAGGAATGACTGCAAGAAACCACAGGCCTCAAACGCAACTCTTTTTTATTCAGCACACACAGAAGTGAAGAATTTAGCAGACGCTCCACCCACTGTTGCTGCTCCCAATTCTACAGGAGCTGCCAAGATTCAAAAGCAATAACTAACCCACAGTACCCCCTAGAATACATAACATTCCTTCCCCCTTAGCTATCATAGGTCGTCTCTACACCAGCTTAAAATCTTGCATTTAAAACGGGGCTTTCTGCTTCCGTTTTAAATGCAGGATCACGACGACTCCCTTTTTCACTTGCTTCCTTTCCTCCCCCCCCTTCCCCCCTCCTTCTCCCCCGTAGCTGAGTCTTCCGTTATCTTTCATTGATCTCGCTCCTCTTCTTGCCGTTTTAACTCTTTTGACGCGGGGAACTGAAGCAGAACACAACAGGGTAATTTGATAGCTCATTATCTGTTATCTATTTAAAACAGAACACAGGGCATTTAGTGTAGGAGATGCCTGGGATGATCACTATGTCATGTAAAGAGCCCACAAACTTCCGTGAAGGAGCAATCTCAATCACAGGATAAAGCCTGGTGTGACGGAGCCCACAGTCTTTCAACCAACGAGGAGGAACCCTTTCACAGCACAGTGTCTGCAATCAACTAGTAAGTGTAGATTGCTTATCATAGAATAGTAGGGTTGGAAGGGGCCTACAAGGCCATCGAGTCCAACCCCCTGCTCAATGCAGGAATCCAAGTCAGAGCATCCCTGACAAATGGCTGTCCAGCCTCGTCTTGAAGGCCTCCAGTGTGGGAGAGCCCACCACCTCCCCAGGTAATTGGTTCCATTGTCGTATTGCTCTGACACTCAGGAAGTTTTTCCTGATGTTCAGCCGGAATCTGGCTTCCTGTAACTTGAGCCCATTATTCCGTGTCCTGCACTCTGGGATGATCAAGAAGAGATCCTGGCCTTCTTCTGTGTGACAACCTTTCAAGTACTTGAAGAGTGCTATCATATCTCCCCTCAGTCTTCTCTTCTCAAGGCTAAACATGCCCAGTTCTTTCCGTCTCTCTTCATAGGGCTTTGTTTCTAGTCCCCTGATCATCTTTGTTGCCCTCCTCTGAACCCTCTCCAGTTTGTCTGCATCCTTCTTAAAGTGTGGTGCCCAGAACTGGACACAGTACTCCAGATGAGGCCTAACCAGTGCTGAGTAGAGGGGAACTAGTACTTCCTGGGATTTGGAAGCGATGCTTCTATGAATGCAGCCCAAAAGAGCATTTGCCTTTTTTGCAGCCACATCACATTGTTGGCTCATATTCAGCTTGTGATCGACAACAATTCCAAGATCCTTCTCGCTCGTAGTGTGGTTGAGCCACGTATCCCCCATCTTGTAACTGTGCATTTGGTTTCTTTTTCCTAGGTGCAGAACTTGGCATTTATCCCTATTAAATGCCATTCTGTTGTTTTCTGCCCAGCGCTCCAGTCTATCCAGATGACTTTGAATTTTGTTTCTGTCTTCCAAAGTATTAGCTATCCCTCCCAATTTTGTGTCATCTGCAAATTTGATCAGCATTCCCTGCACCTCCTCCTCCAAGTCATTAATAAAAATGTTGAAGAGCACTGGGCCCAGGACTGAGCCCTGCGGTACCCCACTCGTTACCTCTCCCCAGCTTGAGAAGGTCCCATTGATAAGCACTCCCCAGCTTGAGAAGGTCACATTGATAAGCTTAGATGGCTTCCTTTCAATAACTGCTGTAGGTAAGGAAGGAGTATTGCTCCCATCACTTAGTGGTTCTGGTGCTTCAGCTGGTGGTGAGAGAAACACATCAGTTCCAGATAGATCTTCAGCAGCTACCTCTGCTGATGACAACCCACTCTGGCCAGAATGCCTTCTCAGCTGGTCAATGTGGCAATGCTACACTGACCCATCTGCACACTGGACCTTGTATGACACTGATCCAGTGACCTCAGTGAAAGAAGAAGGAACCCACCTCAGTCCAGCACCATAGTTCCTAGCAAACACCTGATCTTGTGGGGCAAATGAACGGAGAGTAGGAGCTGAGAAGGCAGCATCCAGAGCTTGCTCCTGTTTGCTTTGTAAGTCTTCAGCTAAGTCTGGGTGGAGATGGTCAAGACACGTGTTTAGACGCTGCCCCATAAGTAACTCTGCAGGACTGACTCCTGTTGTTGCACAAGGAGTAACATGTTGAGCAATGAGAAACCTGGCAAGGCATGTTGGCCAGTCTCCTCCTGCAATGCGCTTCAGGGCATCTTTTGTTGTCTGCACCATCTGTTCAGCTTGGCCATTTGCTTGGGCATGACGAGGTGCAATGGTGACAGCCCGAATAAGGTTCTTGTCCGCAAATGATTTAAATTCAGCAGATGTAAAAGCTGTCCCATTGTCTGTCCCTATAGTATCAGGCAACCCATGGGTTGCAAATAAGTGGTGCAGTGCTGTGATTGTTGCAGTGACTGTTTATAATGGTACTGAGACTACTTCAAGCCACTTCGAGTAAGAATCTACCACAACCAAGAAGTTTTTTCCTTGAAATGGTCCTGCAAAATCAATATGGATTCTTGACCAGGGCTTCTTGGTCACTTCCCATGGAAAAATAGGTGCCCTTGGCAAATTGTGCCTAGTACCTTGACAAGTACTGCACTCATTTACAGTTTCTTCAATATCTGAGTCAATACCGGGCCACCAGATATAGCTCCTGGCCAATGCTTTCATGCAAATAATCCCTGGATGAGCTGCATGCAGTGTGGTCAAGATTGATGAACCTTATCTGGAATAACAACACAGTTTCCCCATAACAGACATCCCTTATGGGTAGACATCTCATGCTGATGGCATTTGAATGGCTTAAATTCCTCTGTCAGTTCCTCATCCAGCCATCCCCTCCATACCCAGTTTAAAAACACGGGCCAGTACAGGATCTCGAGCAGTCAGCCTAGCAATTTCATCAGCCTGAAGAGGTGAGTCAGGGAGGGCTTCTAGCATCAAGACTTCCAGTGGAGGAGGTACAACAAAATCTGGAATTTGAAGTGGCATCCAACTCAATCCATCGCCATTAGCGATTGTCTTTCCTGGTTTGTAGACAAGTGTATAATCATAAGCATGGAGCAGAATGTTCCAACTCTGCATGCGGGGTGATAGTACGCAGGGAGTAGGCTTTCCAGGAGAGAAGATTCCTAGGAGAGGCTTGTGGTCCATGCATATTTCAAAAGCATGGCCATAGAGATAGTTGTGAAATTTTTTGACTCCTGCAATAACAGCCAAGGCTTCTCCATCAATTTGTGTGAAGTGTCCTGTTTCAATGCAGGCAAAGGCCTTGGGCAAGGCGCAGATAGTCCCAGGAGCAGCAGCAAGGGAGCAACCAGTTCAGTCCAAGGTCATACACAGGAGTTCCGAGGAGATTTTGCAGGCACAGGCAGAGGTGAAGTCAAAGCAGTCCAAAGGTTAGTTCACAAGCACCTGTTTTATCAAGCGTCAAGGCCAGTCAGGAGGGTGTCCAAAAGCGTTGTCCAGATAGGTAGTCGAGGGTCTAGAAGCCTGACAGATCTGGTATCTTGGAACGCAAAGCCAAGGTTAAGGCACTGTTGTTTGCAGCAGAGAACTGGTGTCAGCAGGGATGAATTTATAGCTGGTCGTTAATCAGCACAGCTGGCTAATTAGGTCGGCATGCTGCTTTTAAGGGAGGCCCCACACCGAGGCTTCCTTTTCTTCTTTTGCTGCTCACGTGTGATTCTACGTCATTCAGAGGGATGGATCAACTCAGGCTCTGCTTCCAGTTCTGTGACAAATAGTGATGCAGTCTCACTGGCTAATGCCTTTTCTTGAGCCATTGCAAATGTCAAGTTTGGCTCGGACAGGAGGCGTTGTAGTGCTTCATCATAAACCCCACAGACAAGGCGATCCCTCAACATATCCTCTAGAAAATCCCTAAAGTTGTAGTTTTGAGAAAGATGACGCAGTGTCAGGGTGGACACTAAGCCCATAGAATCCCAGAGTAGTTCTGATTCTGAGGAAGAGCAGCTGCTCCTGGGAGAGGAGCACGCTCATCCTTCCCAGGGCCAACAGCTGGCAGGGATTCCTCCCACCAGCATTCCTAGCATAGATAGCGGTCCCTGGAGTGAGAGAGCGCGGGAAGCAGACTTGATGGATGCGTGACGCCAACGCAGGGAGCGGCGCCAAATGGAGGGCGCGGAAAGGAGGCGTAGTGCCCGGTTGGCACGCAAACAACGGTTGCGCCCAGAGGATCCAAGGGAAAAGGGAAGGGACTCTCCCTAGCCCATAAGTTCAGGGTCTGCCAGTGATTCTCCTTCAAACGGGGACCAACTGTTCCAACTTAGGGCATAGGTACTCTGCTGCTCATATCTAGTTGCTAACAGTAGAGCTGTTAAGTTGTAAAAGAGGAATAAAGCTTTGAAAAGAATCCCTTTGTCTGTGTCTGGACTTGGCTACTGGATTAGACTGAGAGAGGCCTCCAAGGAGCCCTTGACACGCAGTTGTGCAATATAAGTGGCAATGCCCTCACCAGGTTGCTCCATTTGTTTGTGAAATTTAAGTCTCTGCACAATAACTGAAGGATTTGGTGAGAAATGTATCTTCAATAACCCTAAAAGTTCATCAAATTTCTTAATTTTTCAGGAGTTAGGCAGGAGCAGTGAAGGATCTTCTTATGGCAAATGTCTGTGGCCCACAAACAGTTCAGAGCACAGCTAACTTTTGTTCAGCATTAGCTATCTTATTTGCTTCAAGACAGAATGAAAGCCATTCTCAATAAGAATCCCAGGAAGCAGGTTGACTAACATCTAAGTCTTTGATATGTCCAAGTGCAGCCATTTTGATTTTAATTCTCTCTTTTTTAAACACAGGAGTTACTCAAGTTCTTAAGTGGAACTTAAGTAAGTAAGCTTACTGCTTACCAGTTAGCTGTGTAAATGGATTCACAGTCCTTTCTGCCTGTATAGCTCTCAGAATCCCACCTTCATCGCCACAAAATGTTGTACAGGTAGTAGGAATGACTGCAAGAATCAGCAGGCCTCAAACACACCTGTTCCTGATTCAGCACCCATAACTAACCCACAGTACCCCCTAGAATACATAACAGTTTGAATATAGGAAGTTTATAAATAAATAATATATTTGGTTTGAATGTCTATTAAAAAGAAAAATAAAAGGAAACTTCCTGAAGAAAGACAGTTATAAAGGGAATTACTTATTCACACAGCACATACTTAAATTATGGAATTCACTTCCACAAGATGTAGTGATGGCCACCAATTCAGAGGGCTTTAAAAGGGGATTGGACAAATATGCTACCTCCAGTAACAGAGGCAGTATGCCTATGTACACCAGTTGGTGGGGAACATGGGTGGGAGGGTGAGGTTGCACTTATGTCCTCTTTGTGGGTTTCCTGTGTGTTAATCTGATAATAAAGAGTTAAATAATTTTGTTAACAAAAGACTGAAGAGGCTAATTCAAATTGATGTTTAAGCTGGAATGGTCGGAGTGGGGTTTTGGGGGAGACCTACAATAAGATACCCTACAAGACCCCAGACTCAATTTTTAAGAAGACCCCATACCCATGGGCAAGAAGACCTTGAAATTTTGATTCTATGCCAATTGATGTTATGGCATTATAATACTTCTAACTGTGGGCTCCTTCACACCCAGCTTTTATCCTGCGATTGGGATTGCTCCTTAATGGAAGTTTGTGGGCTCTTTACATGATGCTGTGCCCTTCCAGGGCGTCTCCTGCACTAAATGCCCTTTGTTCTGTGTTTAAATAGATCATAGATAATGAGCTATCAAATTACCCCGTTGTGTGCCCCAAATTACTTCAGTTCCCTCCATCAAGAGAGTTACAGGTCAAGAAGAGGAGCAAGATCAATGGAAGATAATGGAAGACTCAGCTATGGGAGAGAAGGAGGGGGGAAGGGGTGGGGGGAAAAGGAGTGATCCTGCATTTAAAACAGAAGCAGAAAGCCCTGTTTTAAATGCAGGATTTTAGGCTGGTGTAGAGATGCCCTCCCCTTCATGGATCACTGCCTTGTTGTGGCGAAGGGGCTTGCGTAACTCAGTGAAGCCATAAGCTATGCCGTGCAGGGCCACCCAAGACGGACAGGTCATGGCAGAGAGTTCTGACAAAATGTGGTCCACTGGAGAAGGAAATGGCAACCCACTCCAGTATTCTTGCCAAGAAAACCCCATGGAACGTATCACAAGGCTAAAAGAGATGACGCCGGAAGATGAGCCCCTCAGGTCGGAAGGTGTCCAATATGCTACTGGGGAAGAGCAGAGGGTATTTCCAAGTAGCGCCAGAAAGAGTGAAGCGGCTGGGCCAAACCCGAAAGGACACTCAGCTGTGGATGTGTCTGGTGGTGAAAAGAAAATCCGATGCTGTAAAGAACAATATTGTTTAGGAACCTGGAATGTCAGATCAATGAATCAAGGTAAGCTAGAGGTGGTCAAACATGAGATGGCAAGATTGAACATCGACATCTTGGGAATCAGCGAACTAAAATGGACAGGCATGGGCGAATTTAATTCAGGTGACCATCATATCTACTATTGTGGGCAAGAATCCCTTAGAAGAAATGGAGTAGCACTCATAGTCAACAAAAGGGTGGGAAAAGCAGTACTGGGGTACAATCTTAAAAATGATAGAATGATCTCAGTACGAATCCAAGGCAAACCATTCAACATCACAGTAATTCAAGTCTATGCCCCAACCACTGAGGCCGAAGAAGCTGAGGTTGATCGGTTCTATGAAGACCTACAACACCTTCTAGAACTAACACCAAAAAAAGATGTCCTCTTCATCATAGGGGATTGGAATGCTAAAGTAGGAAACGACTGAACGACTGAACAACAACAAGAGATGCCCTAAGACTCTGGAGGATTGTCTTTGAGGAAGCGGGGGGGGGGGGAATGCAGCTGTCTTTGCAAGGGCTTCACAGAGGAAGCTCAATGACACAGTGAGCTGTGTTTGGCAGAAAAGCTGGTATGAGTGTATGAATGAAAGAACAGAAGAACTGCGCATGCTCAGACACCCTCTAGGAGGAGGGAAATTACTGTTTGACACCTTGCAGATAAGAAAATCCCATTACTCAACACTAGTTGGGCGGGGGAAGCCATAGCACTGAGCACAAACAACGATTGGGAGGAGGTGTTGGGATGGATATGACCAAAGATGACCATAAGTTCAAAGAAGATGTACCAGGGAGAAATGCGTCAGTCAAGATAACATGCCCAGATGATATACTTTTAGGCACAATTTAGGAAGGTTCAAATTAACCCATTAGTAGTAATGTCAGAGATGTTCCCAAAACACGTGGGCATAAAATGTGAGATGGTTGGGGGATAGATAGACACTTCAATTCTAATTGGTGAATGAGTGGTCTAACCACTCATGCATCTCATTTTTGATTGGAAGCTGGTTGTTTCGTCATTCATTGGGGCCTCTAAATTTGACTAAAACAAGTGTACAAAAGCACAGGTTGTGAGAACTCTTTACTTCTGTTGCTGCTGCTTCACTTCACTGCCTCGCTGACTCACATATCTGAACCACCAGACCCAAAGATTTGGGTAACTATGGACTTCTTCAGATGCTTAGACTTTAGAACTTGCAAATAATTGTAACCCTTTACCTTCTGAAGTTAGGTCTTAGAATATTTTCTGAGCCTGGGACTTTCTGAAGACGGAACTTAAAATTATTTTCAAATCTTTGGTTTTCCCTTTCACTCTAGCTTCTATCTTTAACTAAATGTAATTCTTCAGATGCATAGAAGAACTTAGTAATGCTTTAACTTAGTTATTTATGTTCGAGTAATGTGCAGGAGGAAGTAAAAGGGAGAATTAATTATTTTTAGCATGCTTTTAGTTTAGTTTTACAATGCAAGAAGACTGCAGGAGGATGGTGAGGAGGAGTCATAACGATAATGGTAGGAGCTCAAGTTGTTATCGTATTTGCTACATCTGTAGTGCCAGCTCTCTCAATAGCAATTTTTTTGCTTAATCTTGTATTTATATTACATTATTTTTAACTGCCGATAGAAAAACTTCAAACGCTCCTATAACCACCATGCTACTTTCCTTAACTGGGGGACATAGGATATTTCAGATTCCTGGATCAGAGGCCAGACACAGTGCTCCAACTTTGGAGCCAGGAAACCGAGCTCCCTCCCACTCCCAGCCAGTACAGAGAGAACTGTGCTGGCTGCTTCTATGAGCTTGCAAATGTGAGCTCGTAGGGGGGTTCAAAGGAGCATGTTCATGGGTGGGAAGGGGAAAAGACTGGGGATGCGAAGATCTGAGTTATCCCCAGCCATCCCCAGCCTCCTTTCCTCCCCCTACCCAAGCCCTCCGCTAGACGGATGAAAACACCTGCCTAGCTAAAATGCAAAGTGGGAGGTGTGATGCGCCTTTGCTCTCCTTTTGATACACCTAAGCCTCCATGTTTGCAGGCTTACGAGTACCCAGGGTGGATCCAACAGGATTGTGCCCTTAATTTACTTTTCAGACTATGGTGATGTTTGTTTAGACTTAGTTTGGTTACCCACTGAGGTGTCTAGAACCCATTTGGTGTGGGCTCTGGAATTAAAGAGGCCCAAATTAACACCGTGGGCAGCTGGTTGGCCACTGTGTGAACAGAATGCTGGACTAGATGGACCCTTGGTCTGATCCAGCATGGCCCTTCTTATGTTCTTAATATCTTTAGATAGCTCCTGCACAATCCTACATGGGCTAAGCAATCCCGACAATCTGGAATAGGACACCACCACAGAGAGCTCCAAATGATACTGGGGCTGGAAGCCAGACACATTTGTCTATATGCTGCTCCAACAAGCAGCAGACCGTAACAAAGCCTTAAGCAGGGGTTTGGATTTTTTTTAGGCTTGTAAGCCCCACTTCCACATGTATGTTGTTTGCTGCACAGAATGTATTATGCCATCTCTTCTGAGTTGTCTGTTTGCTAGTGAAATCCCAGTTCTGAAACCTTGAAGAAATCCCCCTGGTCAAGGGCCCTTAAGGGCTTGCAACTGCCTTCATTCAAAGAAGTATGCATATCCCAGCTCGAATAGTCCAATGCTGCAAATGGTTCTGATGGGCCTCCAGTATCTGTCTTCGAGGAATTTCCAGTGAGATGTGGGTGGGACCAATTATGTATCTGAGTCATCAGCCAACAGGTGCCTCAATGCATTCCTGGGAGCAACACTCAGTCACTGTTGGAAATACATCATCTTCCCTATAGCCAGGTGGGAGCTAAGGAGGAATTCCACATGATAGCAGGCTTCTTTGGTGCGTATGGCATGATAGATGGGATGGTTGCCACAATTCTAGCCCCCCACACCCATCCTCACCTTTACCGCAATAGATATCACCAGCATGCGATCAATGTCCTGCCCACTTGCAACACAAAGTGCCTCTTCACCTACCTATGTACTAAGTTCCCTGGAAGCATGCATGGCTCCCAGGTGATAGCACCTTCATGCCTGCAGAACCTTCTGGATCTTGGCCCCTGGCCCCATGGGTGTGACTGTGTAAGTGGCTCATCAGGGTGGGGTTCAATACTAGATTCACATTGTCCAGTTTTTCTGCAGTGGGTGACAGAGGATATCTCTTGAAGCTGTACCGTCTGATGGCATACCCCAGTAGTGTTGTGGTGATGGTGATGATGATGATGATGATGATGATGATGATGATTTTAATTTCTATACCACCTAATAGCCAAAGCTCTCTGGGCGGTTCACAAAAATTACAAACCATAAAATACAGGATAATAAAAACATAGTACACATTTTTTATCATACAAAAATTAAGACCATTTAAACATTTAAACCATTTCAATATTGATGGGCTCCTGTTCTTTCTCCTCCCCTCAAGTCACCTCATTGGATGCTGGTTTTCCAAGAGCCATAAATGTCTCCTTTCTGACTACATGAACATCCAGGCCCAGCTGCTGGAAATGGTGAGCTCTATCAGGAGTATACCATGCTAGTGCTGTGTACCACAAAAGCACCCATGTAACTGAACAGCCTTCCTATTGAATTAGGCTTTAGGACCTGGATGGTTAGGGCAGGCAGCACATGATGCACATTATGTCCTGCTCCCCCTTTGACTTGGAAGGGGTATTGTTCATGGGTGGACCCTGACCCACTCTCTGACTCCATTTCCCCTGGTATTACTCCAACTTCTGCTAGATTTCCCCTGCTGCCTTGGGTAGTGCATGTTTACTAACAAACAGTGCTTAATTATCACTTGTAGACCCAAGCTTTTTTTTTTTCTGGTTCCTATAAAGTTAACAACACATAAGCAGCTTGTGATGTGGGAAAGACACGTGGTGCCAGCAGTACAGGCAGAGGAACTGGGAGAGGCACTGCTCTTGGCATCAGCTTCCCTGGCTAAGATCAAATATCCCTTTTTTTGCCCCAGGGAGCAGTAGCATGTTGGATCTGGAGAGCCTTTATCTGAAAAGCTTCTTCCCACCCAAACTGCAAAGTGTTCTCTTTTTGTAGAAGAAATAGTGAGCAGCTGCAGGCTGCATGTTGGTGGAAGGGGCAGGGGATGGTGAGACTTTATTAGATGTTGACATTCCCCAGGAGCTCTCCCATGCAGTGGAATCTCTCAGCAAGCTGGGAGAAGGTGATGATGTATTTCCCCTGTGAGCCTTTGTTCCTGCATAGAAGGCAGCAGCATCTATAGTTCTTCTGTGGGGGAGGAGGAGGAGGCAGAGACATGATTGCCAGCACCACCAGTTCCCACTCCTGTTGGCCACAGTACTCCTGTGTTGTCGGAGGAGATCCAGAGTTTAGGTAGTTGAACTTCTGAGTTGCCTTCCAAGAAGCATAGCATTGAGTGGGGTAATTTCAAGGTTGCTGCAGATCCAAGCATGCATGTGCCTATCATGTGTCTGCATTGCAGGAAGGATCTGAGTAGGAGGAGGCAACCTGGACACTAAACCATCACCAGTCTGCTCCAGCAACTAAGACAGCATCAGTCAGTCCTGCTAGGGGCAGATAGGTGATGGGGGAAAGGGCAGTAAGGGTAAGACTGTTGTGCCAGGGCAGAGTCAGCATGAGCAGCACCAGGCTTCTCCCTGTCAGCCCCCCACCCAAGAAGCAGAGGCTTAGGCAGGCTACTATGGGGGACATGTGATGGGGCAAATACAGGGCCAAGGGATGGTGGTTTACAATGTACCATCAATGAAATGATGGCATTGGACAACCAGCCATTCAGCCTGGCAGAGTCCTCAGGTGGATGATGGAGCTCTTGGTCCCATATTAGTCTTGCAGTTGCACACCACCTTCAGCAGGATGATGGTCCCCTCCCTGTGCTTTGCATGTAGGGAGAAAGCTGTGGAGGGCAAAGGCACAGATTATGCACTACCTCTGATATTTGGAGCAGCCAGGGTGGAGTGCATGCCTACTTGTCCCTCACTGTGCACTGATGGGGGAGAATGTAGGAATAGAAACAGGAGCCAGCAGCAGCACTATTGGGACTATTAATGCAGGATGTAGGTGGGTCCTTCTTCATGCTGAGTCCCATATGGCAGCAGAAATCAAGGCGGCCATTAACAGGATGGCAGAGGAGTGGCTGGGGATAGGGGCACCATCTCAATTGTGGTTATATGGTCACCAATGGTGGGAAGAATATGTTGAAGGCAGTACAAGAGCCTGGGTTTGTGAGCATCAGTTGCATTGCTCACGAACTCCAGCTCATTATGCAGGAAGCTCTGGGATTGCGGGGGGAGAATGTGACACCCCAATGTGCTGCCATCTGCATCCTGATTGATGTGTGTTGGAAGATCACAGGCTACTTCCACTACAGTGTCAAAGACAATCAGACACTCTGGGAGAAATGGGCCAGTATGGACTTCCTCAGCACATGATGCAAGATGTAAGGACAAGATGGAACTCAACTTTCCTGATGCTGGAGGGCATGGCAGGGAAAGAGAGTGGTGTTCGACTTGGCAAGGATGGGAGATATCAGGGTGCAAAGGCCACTGTCAAGGCATCAGTGGAATGTAATCTGGCACCTGGTGGTGATCCTGAAGTCTTTCTGGATGCCACCAAACCATTCAGACCCAGCACTGCCCTCCTCAGTGGTCAAGCATCTAGGTCAACAGATGGCTGAGTTCTGAGGAGCTGGGGAGAGGGCATACACACTGGCCACCATTTATGGCCCTAGGGTGAAGAGCACCTTCTGCAGACCCAACAACGGCCTGAGGTGGCAGGCTCTGTTGGTGGAGAAAGTGAGGGAGGCCCAGGAAAAGAGGCAGGAGTCACAGGGGAGGAGGCAGAGAAGTCCACTCCTCCCCATACCAGAAGCAGCTGCTTCACCTTGCAGCAGCAAGCCAGGTCCTTCCCCAAGAGCTGCACGGCAGGGTCAGATGGCTTTGGGGGCAGGGCTCTGGGATCCACGGTATAGCCTAGAGGCAGCAAGCCACCCAGCTGCCAGGATGATGGTCAAATGGCTCTTTTATGTTACCTGGCAGAATCAGTAGGGACTGTGGCTGCAACTCCCTGGAGTGCTAGGCAGCATGCAGCCAAGGGTGGCACGACATTGCCATGTTTGCCTGAGAGCTGATGCCTTGCCCACTGACCAGCATTCCAAGCAAAAGGGTGTTTTCCATGGAGGGTGACAGTGCAACATCGCACTACAGCTGCTTGGATAAGTCTGTGGAGCAGTTGGCCTTCATCAAAGCCACTCCACCCCTTCCTGGGCTTCCCCACCTCAAGCACCTCTGAGTGCGCAAGCATCATTCTTATTCTGCTGCTGGCTCTTGCCTCTCCCCTGCTATCCAGTTAATTAAAAAAAAAATACTTTACTTTGAAATATGTGTTTCTCCAGTGCAGTAAATTAATTCTGACTGAGTTTGTTCTCTCACTGCTTCTCCTTCCCTGGAGCAACTCAACAGTGAACCTCAAGTCACCCTTTGGTCTTCATGCACGATGCCCCTGTGCCAATACAGGGACTGCATCCACCTGGGAAAGGCACAGCCTATAATTAGGAGCCTACTGCCTCTCTCTGCCAGCCTCTCTGTCTGGGCCTGCCAGCACCACCTAGTGCCAGGATGCTGTAACAGGGCTTGGTAAGTGGCACCCTGGTGGTGTGGGCTCATGGGCTTAAGGCTGACTTGTGTCTGACACTGCTAACGGTCTCCTCCCTCTGCCAGACTGCCAGACTGCCAACCTCCAGCTGTCTCTGCTTACCTGCTGCTCCCCACCTGCCTCCTTTCTTGGTGCAGCCAGCCACTATCCAGAACAACTGCCTCACCTTCTGCCACTTAGCACAGCATTCCAGCTCACTTCCAGGTGGACTTTGGCTGCTTGACAAGGGTGCTGCTATTACAGTTGGGTGCCTGGCACTGCCTGCTTGCTTCTCTCTGTATGACTGCCTCCTCCAGTACCTGAGTCCGCACTGCCCTGGCCAGACAGCCTGCCACCACCACTGTCTGCTGGCTTGCCTCCACACTCCACCCACCTAACTGCTCTCTCACTGCAAACACTCTGCTAGCCTGAGCAGATAGCTCAGCTTTTGCCACCCAAGTGCAGGATCCCGCTTGCTATGAGGGAGACCATGCCTGCCTGGCAAGGGTGGTGCTTCGCTCAGCCTAGCTGCATGTGCCTGCCTGACTCTGTGCCTCCCTATCTGCCTCTACTTATGTCTGCCAGCCACCACCTAGGTATTGCTGCAAATTCCATTGTTCTTCTCATTGCTGCTCTCTGCTACCACTGCTGCATATTGCCTTTGCCTGAATCCTAGCTTAAGTAAAGTAGTAATAAATCAACAATTTTAAAAAACCTGCTGCTTTAAGACCAGAGTTAAGGCTATCTCATGTCGGCTCAAGCACCACAAAGACAGGAAATGGGAAGCTAAGATGCCTGATGCTGGTCGTGTATTGCCTGATGACGCATCTGAGCCTTATTACATTGCTAGAACACCCCTCCTGTATTTTTATTTTATTTATTTTATTATTAAATGTATTAATCGCCCATCTGGCTGGTCACCCAGCCACTCTGGGCGATGTACAACATACAATAAAAACAGTTTAAAACAATAAAATTCTACAATAAAAACATTTTCTAAAATACCCTAACCCACCCCAAATGCCTGCCTGAACAACAACGTTTTTAATGCACGACGGAAGCTCATTAAAGAGGGGGCATGACGGAGTTCCCTAGGGAGGGAGTTCCACAGAGTGGGGGCCACCACAGAAAAGGCCCTGTGAGATGACCAAGGCCTGTCTGTTGGTAGCTGGCTGGATAGATGGGCTGAACAGTGAGAGGGAGCCTTCTTCTAGCAGTATGGCTTGATGCTTCGTAAGGCAATACGCAATCAGGACATGGCACATCTTTGCTGACCAAGGAAAAGGGTGGGTAAGTTGCCAGCGAGCACAATTTGCAATATTGCACATCATCACTTATCATAGGGCACATCAGTTAAGGCATCATAGAATCATAGAATAGCAGGGTTGGAAGGGGCCTACAAGACCATCGAGTCCAACCCCCTGCTCAATGCAGGAATCCAAGTCAGAGCATCCCTCACAGATGGCTGTCCAGCCTCATCTTGAATGCCTCCAGTGTGGGAGAGCCCAGACTGGAGGCATCAGCCTTAGCTTCCCATTTTCAGTTATAAATTTTGTTGTTGTTGTTCAGTCGTTCAGTCGTGTCCGACTCTTCGTGACCCCATGGACCATAGCACGCCAGGCCTTCCTGTCCTGCGCTCTCTCCCGGAGCGTGCTCAAGTTCATATTCATTGCATCCGTGATGCTATCTAGCCATCTCATCCTCTGCCGTCCCCTTCTCCTTTTGCCTTCAGTCTTTCCCAGCATCAGGGTCTTTTCCAGAGAGTTTTCTCTTCGCATTAGGTGGCCAAAATATTGGAGCTTCAGCTTCAGTATCTGTCCTTCCAATGAGCACTCAGGGTTGATTTCCTTTAGGATGGACTGATTTGACCTCCTTGCAGTCCAGGGCACTCGTAAGAGTCTTCTCCAGCACCACAGTTTGAAAGCATCAATTCTTCAGCGCTCAGCCTTCCTTATAGTCCAGCTCTCACAGCCATACGTTACTACTGGGCAAACCATAGCTTTGATTAGACGGACCTTTGTCGGCAAGGTGATGTCTCTGCTTCTTACTATGCTGTCTAGGTTGGCCATAGCTTTCCTCCCAAGGAGCAAGCGTCTTTTAATTTCATGGCTACAGTCACCGTCTGCAGTGATCTTGGAGCCCAAGAAAGTAAAATCTGTCACTGCTTCCATTTCTTCCCCTTCTATATGCCAGGAAGTGATAGGGCCAGATGACATGATCTTACTTTTTTTAATGTTGAGTTTCAAACCAGCTTTTGCACTCTCCTCTTTCACCCTCAACAAGAGGCTCTTGAGATCCTCTTCGCTTTCTGCCATTAGGGTGGTATCGTCTGCATATCGGAGGTTGTTGATAATTCTCCCGGCAATCTTAATTCCGACCTGTGATTCATCCAACCCGGCATTTCTCATGATGTACTCTGCATATAAGTTAAACAAGCAGGGTGACAATATGCAGCCTTGTCGTACTCCTTTCCCAATTTTGAACCAATCGGTTGTTCCATCTCTGGTTCTTACTGTTGCTTCTTGACCCTCGTACAGGTTTCTCAGGAGACAGGTAAGGTGGTCTGGTACTCCCATCACTTTAAGAATTTGCCACAGTTTGTTGTGATCCACACAATCAAAGGCTTTAGCGTAGTCAATGAAGCAGAAATAGACGTTTTTCTGGAATTCTCTTGCTTTCTCCATGATGCAGCGAATGTTGGCGATTTGATCTCTAGTTCCTCTGCCTCTTCTAAACCCAGCTTGTACTTCCGGTAGTTCTCGGTTCGCATACTGCTGAAGCCTAGCTTGTAGGATTTTGAGCATCACCTTGCTGGCATGTGAAATGAGCGCAATTGTGCGGTAGTTTGAACACTCTTTGGCGTTGCCCTTCTTTGGAATTGGAATGTAAACTGACCTTTTCCAGTCTTGTGGCCACTGTTGAGTGTTCCACATTTGTTGGCATATTGAGTGCAGCACCTTAACAGCAACATCTTTTAGGATCTTAAATAGCTCAGCTGGAAGACTGTCATCTCCACTAGCTTTGTTGTTACTAATGCTTCCTATGGCCCACTTGACTTCACTCTCTAGGATGTACGGCTCAAGTTCAGTGACCGCACTATCATGGCTATCAGGGACATTCAGATCTTTCCTGTATAGTTCTTCTGTGTATTCTTGCCACCTCTTCTTAATCTCATCTGCTTCTGTTAGGTCCCTGCCTTCTTTGTCCTTTATCATGCCCGTCTTTGCACAAAACGTTCCCTTGAGATCTCCAATTTTCTTGAAGAGATCTCTAGTCTTTCCCATTCTGTTGTTTTCCTCGATTTCTTTGCATTGTTCATTTAAGAAGGCCTTCTTGTCTCTCCTTGCTATTCTCTGGAACTCTGCATTCAGTTGGGTATATCTTCCCCTTTCTCCTTTGCTTTTCACTTCCCTTCTTTCGTGAGCTACTTGTAAAGCCTCATCAGACAGCCACTTGGCTTTCTTGCATTTCTTTTTCTTTGGGACGGATTTCGTTGCTGCCTCCTGAACAATGTTACGGACCTCCGTCCATAGTTCCTCAGGCACTCTGTCTATCAGGTCTAATCCCTGAAATCTATTCCTCACCTCCACTGTATATTCATCAGGGATATGATTTAGGTCATACCTGAACGGTTTAGTGGTTTTCCCGACGTTCTTCAATTTAAGCCGAAATTTTGCAAGAAGCAGCTCATGATCTGAGCCACAGTCAGCTCCAGGTCTTGTTTTGACTGACTGTATGGAGCTTCTCCATCTTTGGCTGCAAAGGACATAATCCATCTGATTTCGATATTGACCATCTGGTGACGTCCATGTGTAGAGTCGCCTCTTGTGCTGTTGGAAAAGAGTGTTTGCTATGATCAGCATGTTCTCTTGGCAAAACTCTATTAGCTTTTGTCCTGCTTCATTTTGTACACCAAGGCCATGCCTGCCTGTTATCCCGGTGATTTCTTGACTTCCTACTTTAGCATTCCAATCCCCTATGATGAAGAGGACATCTTTTTTTGGTGTTAGTTCTAGAAGGTGTTGTAGGTCTTCATAGAACCGATCAACCTCAGCTTCTTCGGCCTCAGTGGTTGGGGCATAGACTTGAATTACTGTGATGTTGAATGGTTTGCCTTGGATTCGTACTGAGATCATTCTATCATTTTTAAGATTGTACCCCAGTACTGCTTTTCCCACCCTTTTGTTGACTATGAGTGCTACTCCATTTCTTCTAAGGGATTCTTGCCCACAATAGTAGATATGATGGTCACCTGAATTAAATTCGCCCATGCCTGTCCATTTTAGTTCGCTGATTCCCAAGATGTCGATGTTCAATCTTGCCATCTCATGTTTGACCACCTCCAGCTTACCTTGATTCATTGATCTGACATTCCAGGTTCCTAAACAATATTGTTCTTTACAGCATCGGATTTTCTTTTCACCGCCAGACACATCCACAGCTGAGTGTCCTTTCGGGTTTGGCCCAGCCGCTTCACTCTTTCTGGCGCTACTTGGAAATACCCTCTGCTCTTCCCCAGTAGCATATTGGACACCTTCCGACCTGAGGGGCTCATCTTCCGGCGTCATCTCTTTTAGCCTTGTGATACGTTCCATGGGGTTTTCTTGGCAAGAATACTGGAGTGGGTTGCCATTTCCTTCTCCAGTGGACCACATTTTGTCAGAACTCTCTGCCATGACCTGTCCGTCTTGGGTGGCCCTGCACGGCATAGCTTATGGCTTCACTGAGTTACGCAAGCCCCTTCGCCACAACAAGGCAGTGATCCATGGAGGGGTCAGTTATAAATACTTAACAGTAAATCATGATTTCATTTCAAAGATTCTAAGAGCTCAGGGAGAGCTTCCATGGAGAAAGGAGGCCATCCTCTGCAAACAGTCACCCACCACATGTAGAAAGCAATGAGGATGGCGAGGGGGTGTGTGTGTGCAACTAGCAAGCATATCCCCATTTCCCTTCTTCACGTGTGGAGCTAATAGGGCTAGATACTCACATCCATCTTAATGGGTATGAATGCACGTTCAGTGTAATTCGTGAATGTACCCCTAGTGTGAGACATGATCCCTGCATGTCCTTTTCCCACCATACAGACTGTGATGGCTCAGGGTTCAGGGCCCTTGTGCTGTATTTACGCTTTCTGAAAGTTGGTGTGAGGTCCTGGATCCTTCTACTCCCCCCACCCCTGCATTCCATCCCCACTTCTCCCAAATTATGAGGGTCAAACCGCATGTTACTTTACAGATGCCTTTTTGGCAATGTAAATTGGAGGCGGGGGGGTGCACAGATTCAGATTGGGACCACAACAGCTGAGGGAAGGATTAAAGTCTTGCTCCCCCCTACGCTAGGGTACCAATCCATGTAATAACCTGTAGCCTCACCTTGTGAGGTCACATTCCATAACTAAAGGAGAAGGCTGGCCCACCCATGACTCAGAGTGAGGCACCCGCAGTGTAGAGGTGGAAGAGGAGCGGCAAACTGTGCTGCTCCCCTAGCCCCGCCCCACCCCCCAGTCCTGCCAGGAGAGCCCACTGCCACCACCAGCAACCACTTTCCCACCATGGGGGATACGTGGCTCAACCACACTACGAGCGAGAAGGATCTTGGAATTGTTGTCCATCACAAGCTGAATATGAGCCAACAATGTGATGTGGCTGCAAAAAAGGCAAATGCTCTTTTGGGCTGCATTCATAGAAGCATCGCTTCCAAATCCCAGGAAGTACTAGTCCCCCTCTACTCAGCACTGGTTAGGCCTCATCTGGAGTACTGTGTCCAGTTCTGGGCACCACACTTTAAGAAGGATGCAGACAAACTGGAGAGGGTTCAGAGGAGGGCAACAAAGATGATCAGGGGACTGGAAACAAAGCCCTATGAAGAGAGACTGAAAGAACTGGGCATGTTTAGCCTTGAGAAGAGAAGACTGAGGGGAGATATGATAGCACTCTTCAAGTACTTGAAAGGTTGTCACACAGAAGAAGGCCAGGATCTCTTCTTGATCATCCCAGAGTGCAGGACACGGAATAATGGGCTCAAGTTACAGGAAGCCAGATTCCAGCTGAACATCAGGAAAAACTTCCTGAGTGTCAGAGCAATACGACAATGGAACCAATTACCTGGGGAGGTGGTGGGCTCTCCCACACTGGAGGCCTTCAAGACGAGGCTGGACAGCCATTTGTCAGGGATGCTCTGACTTGGATTCCTGCATTGAGCAGGGGGTTGGACTCGATGGCCTTGTAGGCCCCTTCCAACCCTACTATTCTATGATTCTATGATTTGCCCAGCGGGAGAGCTCCCACTGGGATGATTAGGGCTCTGCCCTTCCCTTCAGGCAATCAACATCTCTCTCCCTCTCCTCTCATGCAGTCTCCCCAGCTGTTCTCCTCTTGTGCTTGCTTGGGGATCAAGCAAGGTTCCCATTTCAGCAACAGCCCTTCTGGGTAAGGAAAAGGTTAATATAGTCGCCCGGCTGGCTCAATTAACCTTTACCTGCCTGCCTGGCCAGCTCAGTCTGAGCAGGTGCTGTGTGAGTGTGTGGTGTGGTGGGCTGCAGCAGCATGTGCTGACTCCTCGAAGCTCGTGGGGGGGGGGGGTCAGACAGTTTCAAGAATATCATCATCATCCTGGTATGATCTTACTGTTATTTTTTATGTTTCTTTCTGGTGGTGGTTGCTGATCTCCTTTGTTTATTTCTGGGTGGGTAAGCGATCATTTTCCTGCAGTGGTGGGTCATTTCCCTTAGCACAAATAATTTCGTTTTAAAAATCCATTCCCATCAGAGCCCAATTAATTCATTTAATTTTTTTTCCATGGGGTTGTGACTGGGATTAGGGGCATGCATTTAAGTTTTGTGCTGCCATGTTGTGCAAAAATGTGTTTGGGCTTGGTGCATATGTGTGTGTGTGTGATTCGCAAACTGATAAAATTCTTTTGTGTGTGTGTGCGCAGAGAG
Organism: Heloderma suspectum; assembly: GCF_057233095.1. NCBI lineage: Eukaryota > Metazoa > Chordata > Lepidosauria > Squamata > Helodermatidae > Heloderma > Heloderma suspectum. The sequence goes on along the minus strand of NC_139462.1, from coordinate 123,217,448 downwards.
AGAGAGAAAGGGAGCATGCTTGGTGCGGGTGGATTCTATCCTTACTATAAATCCTTTTCAATTTAACGGTGCTACAACTTAAGACGACACATCATCACCATCATCATTGTGACAGAATTCACACTGGCATTATTTGCTTGTGTGTGCCAACTACAGCACGTGCTTTGAAATGATGGGATATATACAGCAAATCTATGTAGGTCTACTCAGAAGTCTCACGGAAGTTAATGGGACTCCCATGTAAGTATGTGTACATGTGTGAGAATGGTCCCCCCTGCCCCGCCCTTTGCTTTCAATGTTGGAGAAACCAGCTTTGCTAGAAATGGCTCTTTCTGTGCTGTTAGTCTGGATACATTTGCGGGGGAAAGGAGCGGTTGGTGGGTTGAAGTGTTTGTAAATTTGGACCTGGAATCCATTTTGTTTTGCTATATAATGCATCTGAGCCACATTGTGAACATGTGGTTTTAAAAATCCTTTCTTTTTGGTTGTTCAATCGTTAAGTCGTGTCCGACTCTTCATGACCCCATGGACCATAGCATGCCAGGCTTTCCTGTCTCTCTCCCTGCTCTCTCCCGGAGTGTGCTCAAGTTCATATTCATTGCATCAGTGATGCTATCTAGCCATCTCATCCTCTGCTGTCCCCTTCTCCTTTTGCTTTCAATCTTTCCCAGCATCAGGGTCTTTTCCAGTGAGTTTTCTCTTCGCATTAGGTGGCCAAAATATTTGAGCTTCAGCTTCAGTATCTGTCCTTCCAATAAGCAGTCAGGGTTGATTTCCTTTAGGATGGACTGATTTGACCTCCTTGCAGTCCAGTTAACTAAAATTCCTGGCTAAATTCCTCCTGTTTAATGTTTGCTGGGCCACACTTTAAAAAAATACAGCTGTTATGTAACCCAAACTCTCTTGCTTACAGTCATTGACTCTTGGGGCACAATCCTATGCATGTTTAGACAGAAAAAAGTCCTACAACTCCCAGCACTCCCCAGCCAGCATGGGTGCATGCCTGGCTGGGGAATGCTGGGAGTTGAAGGACTTTTTTCTGTCTAAACATGCATACCATGGCACCCTTAATTGCCTGCTGCCTCAGTTTGGCTGTGTGTTTCCTAGTCTCCCATCTCTAACTTAAATCTTGGAGAAGTGGGCTTGTCTGCAAATGCCTTTCTCTGTGTTGTGACATACTCTGGATAAATGGGGGTGTTTTTTAAGCCACTTAAAAAGCCTGCTCTGTTGGTTCTGTGAACTTAGTATGCTGCAGTTATGTAGGCAAGACTGCCTACATAATACCTCTTTTTCTGTGTGTACTCTCCTCTAGAGTCCTAGACCATGGTTTGAAAGTTTGCTATTTGGACATTTTTGTTAGTTGAGGACTTTGAAGATCAGGGCCACTCACATCACTTCTCACATGGTAAGTGTATAATTTGCAGATGCATGAGAGCAGCAGCATGAAAGCTCATCTTAGTCATGTGCACATCTTTTCTCTGAGACATTTGTTCCATCTCTTGTCTTCCGGTACTTGTTCTGTTACCTAGGCAAGTTGTCCAGGTTGCAGGAAGAAGGGGGGGGGCACAATTTCCTGGTTCACCTTAGGCAGCAAAATGTCTTGGGCCAGCCCTGCTAAAGGAATATGCTTTGTACAAAGAAGCCCTCTGTAGTAGAATTTCTCTGAAAACCTTGGGAGTACTGGCAGCATTCTAGCTTCAGAGTGAAACTGAGCATGCCTGACATAAAGTTGCCAGCAGTTACTGCCATAGACTTTCATGGGGCAGAAAAACCTTGATAACTTTTAAACCGCTGCTCAAAATTTCACCAGACCAGTGAAAGGCACACCACCTCAACAATCAGTATTTTCCACCAAAATGGGAAAGAAATATATGTTATGCTGAGCCGCAGCTTGAAGTAAAAAGTACAAAAGTGTCAGTTTCTAGCATCTTTAACTTGCTGTACCTGGGGCAATTTGTATCAGATTGATTTGCCATTTTCCACGACTGTAGATCTCATCGGGTAGACTCATCAGGTAGATCATGGGTACTAAATGTCAGGTTATTAGCTCAATAGGTGTCATTTTTATAAGCAGTAGAAGTCAGGCTTATAATAGCAGAACTTTGTGTGCGTGTATAACTCACCTTAACTACAGTAGCACTTCCACGTCCATTTAATAAATCTTCAAAGTACATTGCACCACTGCCTTTTCCATGGCTCCTGACTCAAGTAAAGTACTAATAGACAGTAAAGCATTTGCTTGGATCCTAGCTCACATAAGCAACTGAGTAGTAAAACTTGCTAATTCTCCTCTTGCAAGAATGGCTGCCTGTGGAGTATACAGAGCATGACAATTAGGTGGGGCAGCCACTGTAGATGAGCTGGAGTGGGCCAAGGCTGGGACTATGAGATGGACATTCTTCTAATGCTACCAGGCTTCCCTCAGAAAAAAGCCTTCAGCTGGTTTTCAAGCATTATAACTCCCTAGCTCCTACACCTATCCTTCTGAAACTTTGCAGGTTTCTTGCCTATATATTATCTATATAATAAAGCTTGATCTTTATATTGCTGGCTACCACACATTGGTATTAAGAGAGTACAACTGAGTGGCAGAGTCAGTGGAGGACTATAGCTGCAACACCCTGGAGAACTGGTCAGCATGCAGCCAGCTAACAAAATTAAGAGCTGAGTCACAGACCAAGACATAATTGGGGTGCTGCTCCCATGACCAGAAATATAAGTAATCTCTGCAGTGATCAGAGCTATGGCTTCCATTAAGAATTCTAAGAGCGAGGTGACCAGCCATTTGTACTATGCTCACACCCATAATCTTAGGATCCTTGGAATGGCCATCATAATCATTAAAGAGATTTTCAATTTCTTTTGTTCCCCATAAATGGGAGGAAAAAAGTGAATCATTGTGGGATCCTATTCTAGCATAAAAATCACCTGCTACAACTAATGCCATGGGGAATTGGGATTCTAGGTTGTCTAAATAGCTTTTCAAGTTATCCCACTGTTATTTTATTTGATCCCTCAATGAGAGGGTGTAATATACACATTGATAAACAGAAGAGAGACAGATCTGAATACACTTATGCCTGCTACAGAAATTTGTTCACATGGGGGGAGACTTATCCCTAATATTCAAAAGCCTAGTAGCTCTTGCTGGTGGGCCAGAGATTATGGCCTCTGATGGGCAGGCTCATACAGCTGTAGGTGGTTCTTCAGATAATGTGTTTCCAAACCATTTAGGGCTTTAAAGACCAAAACCAGCACCGTGAATTTGGTCCAGACACTAACAGGCAACCCATGTAAGTGATACATAATAGGAGTAATATGATCCGAACACCTTGCTCCCTAGACTGCTGCATTCTGTACAAGTTGCAGTTTCTGAATCATCTTCAATTGCAACCACACATAGATTGCATTACAGTCATCTAACATGGATATAACCAAGGCATGTGTCATTGTGGCTACATAGGCTACATAAGGCCACAGTTGCCAAACCAGCCTCAGCTGGTAAAAAGGACTTTTTATTTTCCTAAAAGGCTCTAGACTAATGTCTATGAGAAGTTCCTGCTTAAAGTTCTCTGTAACTTCCCACTCTTTAAGTAGAATCTCTAGCATTTCAAGATGTATGGCATTCTCAGCTTCTGTTGTTTCCTTGAGGGTTACTTCTATAGTTAAAGAAGGAGGAATTGTCTATCTTGCCTTTGGCAGGCCTTCTATGTTTTCCCGTGTTACTGTTTGGCTTGAGCAGTCTTCTTGGTGTTGCATCCTACTCTCCACCAAAGCGGTCTCAGGGAGGGCTTCCTCCCCCACTGATTAAGTTTTCAGGCATGCTGGCATAGAAGAGACTAAACAAAAAAAATCACTTTCAGTTTTTCTTTTGTGGCTGTGAGTCATCACACAGATTTCTGCATCTGACCTTAACACATCTTTCCCAAAAATGATAGGTACAAAATGCATTTGGGGCTTGAGCACCTCTACTTCATATAAACCTCTCCACCTTCTCCATTCAATGGATAAACAAGCCCTGGAGAAGGCTCCCCAAACCTTGAATCTCCATATATCTTCCTCGAATTATGTCATCAGGGGATAACAAATCTGAACATATAACAGAACCATCCACCCCGAGACCAACACTTCCAGAATGGTTTTATTCTTCACACCTATAGGTTTCTTAAACTTAGACTTCTCCTGTGTTAGTTATCACAACCCAGAAGCATATGTTTCCTTTACACTTGCAACTTCTTGGTTTTTCCTTTTCTGCTCTGGGGCAGGTGATGTGGCTTTGGGAGGTAAGAACTCTGCCATTTGGGGCAGCTGACTTTCAGATGGCCTAGCTGTTGACAATGATAGCAAGTTTTGTCCTTATAACTAGGAGGATCAGTTATACTGGAGACTTTTAAAATAGTATTTAGCTGGAAAGTTCCATTCCTTTCTTCGGGTAATTCCCCTCTCCCTCCTTTTTGAAAACCCTTTTTTTCTCCTCCAAACCTTGGAACCCTTGACTGCAATTCATCTCTGTTTAACATCAGGTGAGCAGCTATTTCAGCTGACCACACACCAGAGGAGCCTTATCCTTAATATTTGGTTTAATTTACTTGGAGAAGTGATAATAATAAAGTTGGTCTAACCCCATCAACTCCAGAGCTTTTTCTTGGGTATCTGCTTTAAATGTTTACTGAAAACATATGGGGGGGGGCAGTTAAATATCTGAATGGCTATAACACATATACACAAAACAAAACCATATACACAGAAGAATAAGAAAATTTTAAAAGTTAAATGCATCCACCTAGCCAGACTAGACGAATCTCTATTTTATCTTAAGTTCTTTCCAGCAATATCTTACTGTTAAGAGTTCTCAGCAATCCGAAGCATCAAGGTTTTCCCAAACTGCTCTCTGATTTTTTTGTCTCTGTGATGACTTAGCGGAGATTGCGAGGCCTGCCCCGCCGTAGGAGACCCCATTGCAAGCTGTTTCACTCCCAAGGCCACTCACCTCTCAGCCAAAGCAGTGAGGGGAACAGCTGACAGGCTGTTTGTGAGTAGCAACAAGTTGGAGAGGCCAAGCACACAGTTGTTGCTACTATGCAGCGTGTCCTGGAAGTAGCAGGGAGATGCTGCTCAGCTGGCCAGAGCCCTGGGTGGTAGGGCTGCACCAGGAGAGTGTACTTAATGAGGCAGCATTGAGGCAAAGGGAGAAGGACAGAGGGAAGATGGGAGAAGCAAGTCAGGGACAAAAGGGTTCATCACATGGAGCTTTTATCCTACTCTCAGCCTCTTTATTTCCTCCAGCCTATCTCCTTTTTTCCCCAAATGCAAAAAAAAAAAAGGTATTTTTTCCAGCCCACAGAACAGGGGCACCATGACCTCTCTGTGAAATTCTCCAATAGTGGGAGAAACTGCTGTGTCTGCCTGCTGTTTGTTTTCACTTGTTAGGGGCTCGGTCAGGATAAGATTTGACAGGAGTGAGGGCACGAATCGCCTGCTGATTGCATCTCCTGCCTCTGCATTTCTCAGTTGGAGGGAGAAGAGGGTAAAATGCCTCCCTGCAACCAAGGGAGATACATCTGATCTCCCACTCCACCAAGCTCAGAAGCAACGTCCTCTATTGTTTCAGAGCACCCTATTAAGTTCAGTGGGGCTTACTCCCAAGTAAGTGTGCCAAGGGTTGCAGACTTACAGGGTGACCTTATGTCAACTCAGAAGTAAGTCCCACTGAGTTCAATGTGGCTTACCCCCACATAAGTGTGCCAAGAGTTGCAGACTTCCAGCATAATCTTACATTTTATATCTACTCAAAAGTAAGTTTCCTGGGGGCTGTGAGAAAACAGTACAGCAGAAGTTAAGCTACAAAAACAAGACTCCCCCCCCCCCGCTCCTTTGCACACATGCCAGGGAGGGAGGGAGGCACTCCCTCAGTTCAAACCACATGGCTGCCGTGTAAATAAGCCCTCCCTAATTCCACAAAGAAACCGAAACCAGGAAGCTCCAGAAAGGATGTGGGGTTTTGCAGGGGTTTTGCTTAGTGTAGAAACACCCAAACATTGACTGAAGGCCGAGAAGACATGAGGATTTGGAGGAGGGAGAGAAAGCAAAACCACCTGGAGGACAAGGACTGCAGGCAAGCTGAGGGAGGGGAGAAAGTTCAGATGAAAGAAGTTTTTCAACCCCTAGCCTAATTCCTGCAGCTGTTAGTGTGTTGGGAAGAGGCATAAGCACCAGCAGGGGCTGAAGATGGAAAAAAGGAAGGGGCGGAGAAACATGCACTGACCTGGCAGGAAGAACGGAGCACAAGGGTGCAGGTGATGGGAGACTTGGCAGAAGAGCAGGCTCAGCTCCAGATTGGGTAAACTATGGGGTGGAAGGCCCAGGCATCCCCAGCCCGTATCCTGTAGAAGCTGCTTATCTGGTCCTCAGTGGAGGTGTAAGAGTATGGTTAGAAAATCTTGTCTTGAGGAACAACTCCAGGGGGAGGACAAGGCAAAAGAACTCCTGGCGTCAGAGCTCATTTCCCCAACAGATTTGGAAGACAGTGAGAACAGAGGAGCTTATCTGCCTACATGCCAAAACACACAACTTTAGAGAGACTTTGCTGGGAGGAACTTTGCTGTAGTGGTTCCCTGGTTTGGGAATTTATATTTTCTTTTATGTGGGCTGTCAGTGATGTAACTCGACACCTTTTGAGTAATAAATTTAAGTTTCAGCAAGAGTTTCTGGCCACGTGATCTATGAAAGCAATGGAACAAGGGGGATTTGATGTGCCTCTTCCAGTGGACCCAGCAACAGTCTCTTTCTGATTCTTCTTTCTTTCCAACCTTCCTCTCTCTGAAAGTCTCTCTTTGGCTTCAAATGTTTAGATGCTAAAGCTAGCCTGTGCTTTAAAAAAGCACACAACTCTGACCAATCTGGAGGGTTCACCTTTCCCCGAAATTCCTTCTGCTGAACTCTTTGCACACATTTTTGCAAAACAAACTACTTCCTGCAAAGCTACAGACCCTTCAGCACTGCAGTGTAAACAAAAAGCCTTCTGAAGGCTCTTTATCATTCTACCCACCTGTTCTCTTGCTTGCTTTGCAAACTTGGTGGCACCAAAGCCTAGTAAAACATTGAATGGACTTTTGACTCTAGTCAGAACATTGAATGGACTCTCTTCTGGCACAAAATGCTTTCATTCATATCAGAGTTACTGTGTCATTTTAGTAGTTTATGGTTGGCATTTCTTTGGTACTATGGTGTGGAATAAAATCTTACTAATTTTTTAATGGAAATATTTTAGAAAGACAATGAAAACACAACCAAGGCTTGCTTAAATCATTATTTTATAATACAGTATTTGATTTTACCACAAGTGTTCTGTCCAGTGGTATATGAGCCTGCCACTGTATATGGGCCCTGCCTGTTTTTTTTTTTGCCCTTTTCAGCAGCATATGGTAGATATAGGAAAGTGAAGCATTTTCACTGAATGGAGATAAATTGCTAAGAACTGCAAATCAAGCTTCCACAAAACAGAGAAGAGCTAGCAACTAGGGATGACGGAGAAATTTGTTCAATTACATTTTAATGCAAACCTAACTCACATGTCCTGAACCAACAGGTGAACCAAAACACAGTCATCCTTTGGTATTCACACTTCTCTGAATTTTTTATAATTTCTTCAATTAAAAATGTGTACAAAATTGTATATGTTAGTGGAAAGGCCATAAAAGAATGTGTATATCACTGCAAATCGTGTACAGACATGCATTAGATTAGGGGGACTTCTGGTTGGAACCAGTGTCACTCTGGCACCTTCCCACGGGCTCTCTGTGGGAGCTTTCTCAAACAGCTTTTTAAAAGGTTGAAAACCCTTTTCATCTCTCCCTTGGAATTAAAGGGGGGCAGCATTCTGGATAACATATTGGAGAAAAGTACCCCCCACAAGATAGTGTGGGGGGGGCTGGATTCCAGGATTATCTCCCGAGAGCTTTACCAACACAAAAAGCTGTTCTGAAACTCCTATCTCATAGGAGAAAACAGGGCTGACATGTTCCATAATAATATATGCTTTAAGAAATATCAACAACTCCTGAGGGATGATTTAAGAAATATTAACAATATTTGAGAACATCTGAGGACCTGCAAGATCTGTTTGAGAGAAACATGACTACACCGAGGAGGAGAAAGGGGCTGGTATCACCGCCAACTCCACCCGTACCTCCTGTGTCAAAAGTTTCGAAAACAGAAGATATCGGGGAATTATTTACTCTGATAAAGACTTTATCTTCGCAATTTACGGAGCAAGCCAAAAGGTTGGATTTAATCCAAAATTCCATCACTGCCTTGCAAGGAGCTGTGGAAATAATTAATGCGTCTTGGCAAAAAATGGAGACGAAAATTAATGAGCTTGAAAACCGAGTGGCAGGGAATGGAACTACAACACAAGTTTGTTTTAAAAATGTCTCTGACAGAATTTCTCAACTGGAGCCCTTCACGCACAGATCCAATGTACGTATTATTGGGATTAAAAATCTGTCTGATAGAAAATTGCCTATTTTTTGTGGATAAACTTTTGCATGAGATACTCCCTATCCCATCTGATTATTTACTTGATATTGAGCAGGCATTTCGTGTGCCAAATGCTAAAGGGACTAACTATACGATCATAGTCCAATTTGCAAAAGTCTCCACAAAGAATTATATCCTGCGTTTGGCAAGAGAGGGTAGAAGCCTTTCCTGGAAACAAGATAGAGTTATGTTATTTCCAGACAACATCAAAGAGGTGGCGAATAAAAGAAGGCAATTTACTAAAGCGAAGAATATGGCAAAACAAATGAACTTACAATATTACTTAAAATATCCTGCTACACTGTGTATTGTGTCTGAAGGTCAGATGAAGAAGGTTCTAAATCATGAAATGGCGGCGGCATGGCTGAATGTAAAAATGCATGAGATTTCTGTTATAACCCCATGAACTGGAATCTTTAAACAAGCTTTGTTAACTGTTTGTGTTTAGTCTACATGATCCAGGTTAGGTCAGAAGATAAATGATTATACATATATTCGTTTATTCTCTTTCATCTTTCTTTTTTTCTTGCTTTTCTTTATATTTTTTATTTCAAAATAGATATGGTATGCTGTATTTACATTTATTGCTTGAGGGTGTATTGTGCATATGTACTTAGATATCTAGTATAAAATATAGTACTGATTGTTGAAGGTTTATTTTAAGTTTTATTATTACATAACACTATATTTCATTATTATTATTATTATTATTAATAATAATAATATAGGCTACTGGGAATGAACTATAGACCTGTTTCGTTGATATAAGATTGATGATATGATATTGAAATGTAATGTTGTTTATTAAACTGTAAGATTGTTAAGTTTATAACTATAGTTTTTAAAATAGAATGGCATCGAAGGCTGGGGGGTATTGGAGTTTAAACTTAATCCTTTAAAGGGGAGGGGGAGGGGGAAGGAGAGGGGGAGAATTTTCTGTTTCTCTACTTCCTTTCCTCCATTTCCTTTTTTTTTTTCCTGTTCCTTTTCTTTTTGTTATTGTGGTGTCTTCATTAGAATATTGTATTGTTGGGAAATTGTAGTATTGATCAGGTTGTTGGTATTTTTGATATTGTTTATTTCATTTATAAGGATAAAATAAAAATATATTTTAAAAAATGCATTAGATTAGGGAAAATTTCATGTAAAAATGTATATATTTGGCAAACATGTACAGAAATGTGTAGATTAGGAGACATATGCATGCAAATGCATACACATTTTCTTAAAGACTTTTTAAAGATCGCAAACTAATGTGGAAATGGGGCAAAACAAAATTAACATTGCGGACAGGATCCTGGGAGAGGTGAGGCCTACCATTTGTGTGCTGGATCCTTGCCCTTCCTGGTTTATGAAAACAGCTAGGTGGGACTGCCTGAGTTGGTCAGCGTAGGGGTGAACACCTCTTTATGGTAAGGTGTGGTTCTGTCTTGCCTAAAGGAAGCAGTCATAAGAGCTTCATTAAAAAAAACCCTCCCTGAACCCCACTGTATTGGATAATTTCTGGCCAGTCTCCAATATTGCATTGTTGGGCAAGGGTGTGGGGTGGCTTCTCAGCTCCAGGGATTTCTGGATGAGATGGATTATCTAGATCCATTCCAATCTGGCTGCAAGCCTGGTTATGGGACAGAGGCTGGTTTGGCCGCTTCGGTGGATGAACTATGCTGGGAACTGGACAGGGGGAGTGTGTGCCTGTTCATTCTGCTGGACCGAAGGGCTACACTCCCCTTGAAGATTCAGATTCACAGTTTGGGTGTACTCTTGGACTAGGTTCTGAATCTGGATACCCAAATCTCAGCAGTGGCCAGGAGTGAGTTTATACAGCTGAGGTTAGTGGGCCAACTGTGCCCATTCTTAGAGACATCTGATCTGGCCATGGTCATGCATGGCTTAGTTACATTACATAGTTTGGACTACTGTAACATGATCTATATGAGGCTGCCTTTGAAAACTGTTCAGAAACTTTAGCTGGTCCAGAATGATGCAGCCAGACTGTTGACTGGGGCCGGTTACAAGGAGCATATGACTCCCTGGTTACAGCAGCTTCACTGGCTACTGGTCTGTTTCGGCGCAGAATTCAAAGTGCTGATTATGACCTATAAACCCCTATATGGCTTGGGACCAGGCTACCTGAAAGACCCCTTCTCCCATATGAGCCTGCCTGGTTCTTAAGATTTTCTGGAGAGGCCCTTTTTTCAAGAAGCCCATTTAGTGTGAAGGCAATGCTTTTCATACAGGTCACATTGGTGATCCTAGCCAATCATGGTTTGTAAAATAAACACTTGCACAGACATTGTGTAACAATCTCCCCTCCCCCTAAATTGCTGGGAGTAGGGGCTCTTTAGATTCTGATTGTGTGTGTGTGTGTGTGTGTGTGAGAGAGAGAGAGAGAGAGAAATCCCTGCCCCCCACCCCACCCCACCCCACCCCACCCCACCCCATTATAGCTGATACTCACCAGTATTTCTCCTTTACACAAGTACTAATTCTGGATGCATTTATTTAACATACTGTGTGAAAGAATGCTAAGAACATGACTCTTTAGTTGTGGCAAAACCCTAGTTTTTCATTTACTGTGTACTGAGTATTTGTTACTCATCTTGTATATATGACTGACACCAATTTACACTTCTACTTCAGATTTTTAAAATATTTATCTTCCATTTTTAAGTATTTAGACACTCTGGGAATGAATATCATAGGATTCTGAACAAATGCTTCAGAAATTGGAACACTAGTTCTTGGCTTCTGTAATGAATTGTTCCTGCGCTAATAATGCTAGTACTCAGGGAAACTGAAGTTAATGCATGCTATATGCTAAGGAGCAGAACTCTAACATGCAGTAGCAGAATTACACTCTAAACGATTCACTAGTGGGGTTACAATCTGGAGAATTCCTACTTCCCACTGCAACGGGCACTGTAGTAGGGGTCTCTTTCTTGAGACCGCTCCCCATCATCTTTGGCAAGATAGAAACCTTTTGCTTCCATCTCATGTAGCTCCGTAGTTTGGACAAGGCAGTCATTTTGGACAAGGGGGTCCATTTCATTACTGTTATGATTTCCTTTAGAAGCTCATCCACTACGAGGGAGAAAGGAAGACAAGGCTCCTGCATCTGTAGTACCTGAAAATACAGCAGGTGCCATTCTTCTCACCCTTACATGACAAACTTCACCTGACTAAATTCCTTCTTCTATGCAATTATTTAAGAATGACATAGGATCCCTGCTGCCCTCTTCTTTCACTAGGCACCATACTAACAGACTAAAACACTTGTGAGTTATTTCTACTTCGAATGCACACAAGAATAGACAATCTCTAGACACAAATCTGCCACATTCAGGAGTAAACATATTTAATGAAAATGTCAGTCAATAACTTACGTTTGTAATGTTTGTCACAGAGAGCTGATGCCCTCATGTCACAAAGTCTCAAAGATCCTTTGCTGCTGCTGTAGACAAAGAGATTGCAATGGTGAGGATGGAATTCAGATGCAGTAATAACTTCTGTCAAATCCTCCATGTTAGCTGGCTTTATATCTACAATGTCTGAGTGGAAATATTTATTAAGGAATATGCTATTCTTTGGAGACAAATTGTTATTTTTACCATCTTTACCCATTCAGCTTTCTGCAATGATTTTTCATTGAAAATGCTATTGGATAACACAAAAGAGAAGGAATTATAGTAGCTTCATGCCCCCTTTCTGTTCAAAATAGGCCTTGAATTGTTATTTCAACTGGCAAGTAAAAGCAAACAAAAATAGAAAAAAATACCATACAGGCTGCATCATTTAGCCAAAAAAACGAACAAAAATGTTTTATTTCACCTGGAGGCCTCCATTCATAAATAAGTGTCTAACTTCTTTTTTTTATTCAGCTCCAGAAAACAAACAAAGAGCATCTCTATATCAGCCTAAAATCCAGCATTTAAAATGGGCTTTCTGTTTCCATTTTAAATGTAGGATCACAATGGACTCCCTTTACACATGCTTCCTTTCGCCCCGCCCCTTCCCCCCTCCTTTGCTCCCTTATCTGAGTCTTCCATGTTTCATTGGTCTAGCTCCTTTTCTTGAGTCTTTTCCTTTTTCACAGAGGGAACTCAAGCAGAACACAAGCGGGGTAATTTGATACCCCATTATCTCCGAACGGAATAAAGGCCATTTAGTGCAGGAGACACCCTGGAGGTTAATGACATCATCTAAAGGGCCCACAAACTTCCATGAGTGAGCAATCTTAACAGCAGGATAAAAGCTCCATGTGAGCTTTTATCCCAAAGCCAAAGTCTCCATGTTGTTGTGAGTGATCTGAGCTGCAGCAAAACCAGCTGCTAAAGTGCAGTACCTATTTCTGACCACTAGGCTTGGGGGATGAACAGGTGCTGCACTTCAGCAGCTGTCCTGCTGGAGCTCACTGAAGCAGATGATAACTCATAGCAACATGGAGACTTTGGCTTTGTTTTCAGGGCAAAGTTAAAAACAGTGGAGATCTTCACCTCTGAAACTAGCAAGTGCCAAGGAGGCCTAGGTGCTATGCTAAATTGACTGCACCCCTATGAGTGCACCCATGATCTAGGCCCTATGTGTACCTTTACTGTCAGCTTGCCCAGGCACCATGGCACCTTCCAATCTCATATCGATGTTTTGCTTCTCCAGGTTCTCCTTATTTCATTTTTCTGTGTGTGTGTTCCCTAGAACTGCTGCTTCCTAACCCATAAAGCAGGTTATTTATTTAAAACATGTAAATAAACTAACTTCCATAATATTTTTTCTCCCACTTCCTTCAGCCCCTCAGTTGCTGCTGTCTTGCATACAGTCAATCCTGAAGATAGCAGTGCTGTGGTTCACTTCTTTTCAAATCTTGATAATTTCAGTCACTGTTCACTCCCCTCGCCCCACACACACATCTTCTCAATCTTTGAACAGCTTTTCTCTTGCAGCACTTCTTTGCCACACTTCTTGCCCAAGGATAGGGATGAACTAGGTTGACTCGAACACTGATCTGATTTGCACAACACACCATAGCTCATTGTGGGTAGCCCATGATGAGCTGCAGTGCTCGCAGATGCCATTTTGCATATTCAACCTCCCATGTTGTGTGACCCCAGCTACCGTGGGCTATGCAAGAGTTAAACAACCCTTGCATAACCCCCCCCACACACACACACACACACAACACACCATGGGTCATCCGAGGGTTGTTTAACCCTTGCTTAACCCATGGTGACTAGGTTCACACGCCGCCGCCCAGTCAGGGGTTGAATATACAGAATGGTGCCCACAGGTGGTGTGGCTTGTCATAGGTTAAATAACCCACAATGTGCCACAGTGTGTCATGCAAAGCAGCCCAGACACAGAATGCAATTTAAAGCTTTATTGATGGATGCAATCAGAAAGGTGCAATCAGAAACATACATGAGTAAGTATGTTTCCTAATCACTTAATTAACAGGCAAACAAATATACCATTATCTTACCAGTGTCTCAATGCCACAACTACTAGAGCAATCAAGCCCAATAAAGAGGATGCAGATGTTCTGGGGTTGGAGGTGGGTTGTTCTCAGATGTGTGTGATCCTTCTAGGAGCTTCTCAAACCCAACTTCATTGGCTATTACTGGGCTTTTTATATCCTTTCATCTTAAGATGACCTAGCGCTTTCTGCCTTTGGTTCCTCACGTGAATTATGTGATGCCATGATGTGTTGTATTCAGAATACCAGGTTATCCCAGACTGGGCTGGGCCACGTTTTCTCAGATCACTGTGTTAGCTTCATGGGATTGGGGAGAGGGAGGAGATAAAATGATGTTGTTCTGTCTCAAGGCTGACGAATATTGTCCACACACAAGGATGCCTGTCCCATCTCTAGCTAACTAATGTAAGGGAAAGTGCCCATCCTTAATGAACATATGTTTATATATCCTTAAAAGCTGAGGGTTGGGGTCTTGTCCTTGACTTTCTGATGCAATGTTTATCTTAATTTATCTCCTCCTATATTTTCTATATATTTCTAGAATACTGTGGGTTACAAGAGTTCACTGTGTTGCAAAGCAAGCAAATACTAGCATATAAGATCAACACTTATATTGCAGGTGACCCTTTGTAAGGAAAAGTCCCCAGATTTGATCCTAATGCCAATACCATCCTGGACATTTATTACACCCCTTTGGATTCAGTCCACTTCAGAGAAGCTCTGCTTCAAGTCGAAAATTTTCTGAATCCATTTGAATCAGCCTGATTCATTTGGGATTCAGTCGAATCAGAAGGACACTTCTAATATTTATAATAATAAAAGAGGATGTGTCCATCCATCAGCACCGAGACCATGAAAGCTAGACACCAGAAATGTGGCATGCATACTAAAGGGGCCTTCAGGGTGTGTGCCCCAAGATTATTTTGTTTTAAAAATTAATTAATTTAAATTTGTACACATGTTGAAGCCTGCAGTAACGTCTTCAGCTGCTAGAGGCAGACATCCCTAAATAGCACAAAGCTTTGCGGTCCATACAGTTGGAAGCCACAGGAGATTAGTAAACCAAGGGACACAGTTATACACCTGTTCCCTCCCCCTGCAATGGGACAACCACTCCTGAAGGGAACAGTGTGGACAGACCCCTTCCGTAGGGAGCTATAGTGGTACACTATGGCAGAGGCTATGCCTAGGGATACCAGCAAATGTGCCTTCACTCTGACAGAGTGAATACAATGTGTCGAACTCTAGCAGCTGTATAAGTTTGGGTGAAGTCTTTGCTGTCCTTCAACTCACTGAGCACATAGATCTCCAGTTATGAAGCATCCCAGCGCCAGTGACGAAATGTCAAGGTAAAAATAAATTAAGCTCACACAAGAGGGAAGCGCCCATGCAAGAAGAAGGTAAGTGCCACCTATTTATTCATTCATTCATTCATTCATTCATTCACTCACTCACTCACTCACTCACTCACTCATTTATTACATTCACTCACATCATCATTCAAACTCATAAATCATCAGGTGATGATGATTTAAATCCCAAGAGGATAAGCATTCCTAAATTTATAGTCCTCTAATTTATAGTGCTATCCAAATCCCCAGGTGACAGCTCCTCTGCTGTCACAGAGAATGGTGGTCTTTGGGAAAGATGACATTATTCTGGGGAAGAGGGAAATAATGTTGAGGGTTAGGAAGACGCCTCACTTCTGACTGGTCAGTGGGTGGTCTCACCACACATTCACTTAATATTTGATGGTTGTCTCACCACCACTCATTGGGGCCCCCGCATCTGACTAGAACAAGTGTATAAAAGCTCAGGCAGCAATAGCTTACTTCACTTTGGTCCATTCTCTCACTTCTGCTTCCTTTGTCTCTGACCTTCACTAGGCCACAGGACTCAATGGTTTGGGTAACTATGGATCTTTTTAGCTCTTAGTTTACTTTATACTTTAACTTGCAAATGCCCTTTACTTTCTGAAGTTAGGTCTTACAATATTTTCTTAACCATGAACTTTGTCTCATTTCTGAAGATTAGACTTGGAAATATTTTCAGACATGCAGCTATTTTAAAACCAAACTTGTTTAACTCTTTTTAACTCAAATTTGGTTAACCCTAAATGCCATTACATTTTAGGTTCTAGAACTGGGCATAAAATTTGGGTTTAAGATTTTAGACTTGATACAATATTTTTCTAATTGATACAAGCAGAATTAGCCCTGTAAGTCCCATAAACTTTTAAAATTTTCACTGTAAGACTGGGGGGGGGGGTGCTCTAGCTTCTACATTTCGGTACACAGGTGCCAAATTTAACTCTTTACATGCTTAGAGGAACTTAGTAATGCTTTAGCGTAGCTTTTAACATTCCAGTAGTGTGCCAGAGTAAGTCAAGGGGAAGTTAGAAAATCTAGCATGTTCTTAGGTTTGAAATAGAAGTAGAGTGCAGGAGGGTGCTGAGGAGGATTCATATTACTCCAACAAACACTGCTAGGAGCTCAATTTGCTATCTTCCTTGTTAAACTTGTAATGAAAGCTTTGTCAACTGCAATCCTTTTAGGTAATCTCACATTTATGTTATATTCTTTTTCAGTGATGATAATGTAATCACAAAGAAGCTTCCAAATTATGTTCATGTAACCACCATGCTAATTTTCTACTGGCAGTATCTCACAGTGTCATTCCACAAACTCAAATAGCACTAGCAGAGCTCTACTTGGGGGGGGGGGGAGAGTTGTTGTCAGGATTGACAGGAAATAGTTCCATCCACTCCTCCCCTACCACTAAAGGAAAAGTTGAATGGGAGTAAGGATCCCATAAACAAAGAGTCAGAGAAAAAGGTTGCACAGGGACAGTGCGCATAAGAGGCAATAAAAGAAAAAGAAGAAAAAGAGAAACTTGGCCAGGGAATATGTAGAAAAGGGAAAGTGAGAAAGAAAGAGATGTAGTAAAAAAAAAAACTGGTGCAAAAGGAAAAGATGGACTTAAAACAGACAGGACTATACAGAATTAAGGTAAGTGATTAACCCTGAAACAAAGCTAGTCACCACTCTAGAATGGATGTTTTCAGCCTCTCTGCTAATTGCCTTTCTAACAGGAAGCATCATTTCCAAATAATCCCATCAGGTTATAGGACCAGGCACACAGATCAGTTTTTATCAGATCACACACACACACACACAGAAGGCTAGTTTAGGTGTTTGTTTTTGCTGCTGAATATTTAGCAGAATGGGCTCAAACACTAATGCAGGTTTCTTGGAAGGTTACCAAAGCTGAACAGCCACAACTCTGAGTGATGGAAAACAAGGCTAACTGTTGTATTAGAAGTAAATAAAGTCTCAGAGAGCATTACAAAAGATAAACCATAAACTGCAGCTGAAGTGCAGAAATAGCTGGAGACAGATCGAACAGCAAAGGCTTTTGTGATGCATTAGATGATAATCAGCTAATTCATGTAAAAGATTCTAAAACATGCAAAGAGATGTTAGACTGCCTCCAGGCTACACTTAATTTACAAGTTCTAAGTCAGTCCATCTGGATCAGAGAAATGTGTAAACTGAGGCTTGAATCCAGAAGAAACGGTGAGACATATAACAGGTTTACCACAATTTTTGTTAAACACAACTAACTGAATTAGCATTTACTGATAATGAAAAACTGGGATATTTGACTGGATCTCTAGGAGAGAGTTTTGGACGTTTTATCTCTGTCCTGGATGGGACAACTGGGCTAACTTTTAAAGATGCCATTTCCTTCTTGAGCGAGGAATACATAGAACTAAACCTCCACGTTAATCCCCAAGCATCTAGATCAAAATACCTAGTGAGTGGGAAGAAGAGGGGGAAAGCCCCACTCAGAGAAAGGTTCAAGAACCAATCATAGCATTGTTTTAACTGTGATGGCAAAGGGCATTTTGCAAAGGACTGCCTTTCACCTACCCGGCAAGAACTCCCACCACTTGACCAATAGTAGCTCCCAAAATTTTAAACAAAGGGAACAAAAGAAGCATGAGAACCAAGGGGTTGTTTTAGAATGCTGGGAGAAGGGGCAGTAATTTCCTTTTGAATCACAAGAGCCTTATGCCTAGCAGCAATGTGCCAAAGTCAAAGAACTGGATCATAGGTAATGGATGCACTAGTCACAGTACATTTTCCACTGAATTCTTTGATAAACTTAGCTAAAGTAATTATGGAAAAGTCCCAAGAGCAAATGGGCAAACTATGAAGATTGAAGGCATAGAGAGTGGAGAACTACAATGCCAATTGCTTGATTAAAATGTTGCAAATATAGCAAATGATGTATTGTTCATTCCTGAGTTGAACTGCAACATGCTAAGTGTGTCTGCATCAGACAAAAGAGGTTTTTCAATACACTGTGAAGACAAAAAGTGCACAGTAACCAAAAACAATACTTTCTATGCACAAGCATTTGAAAATAGAGGTGTCTATGAGTTAGGTTTTTCAGGTCAGCAAACAAACATGGCCCAAGTGCATAGAAATGAAACCAGGCTGCACTTCTGGTACAGAATTTAGTCTTTACCTGGTGCCGAAAGGAGTACATGTAGGCACCAGTCGAACCTCTCTAGAGAGCTGATTCCACAGCCAGGATGCCAGAGCAAAAATGGCTCTCTTCCTGGTAGCTACCTGCCTCACTTCCTTTGGCAGGGTATCATGGAGAAGGACCCCTGAAGATGGGCTGGTACATATGGGAGGAGACGATCCTTCAGATAACCAGGGGACTGTCCTCACGGAGGATGTGCTGTGAATTGGGAGCATTTCAAGGTTGGTGGCAGCAGATGACATTGTGGCCAATCTGCAGCCACCCCGGAGATTTCGGATGGAAAACCTGGATTTTCTGAGACTACTTTTACTCTGTTTTATTTCTTTAATTCAGGTTCTCCATGCTTCTGGTGCTGTGTGCCTCTATCCTCCACATTTACTTTGGCATTATAGCCCTGCCCAGGGGTGTGTCTTTCACCTGGACGTGACCTCACTGAGCCTTTCCAGCCTTCAGAATTGCTCTGCGCTCCCATTTCACCAGTAATTAGCCTCCATGATGATGCATTTCTCTGATATTTGCATTACTTTGGTTCTCTATTCTTGTGTTAAATCACATCTCCAATATCGTGTAAAGTCACTTGGTTGATGTTTTGTAAAGTCGCTTCTCCAATCTGGCGAGGTCTCTGGAACCTGTCATTGCAAGCAGGGAGAAAGTGCCCGGAGCAGGAGAAAGGCAGGTGTGTGTGTACACGTGTGTGTGAAAACAATAACTCCACAACAGTTTGCTGGAATGGGGTAAAATTGGGGGGGGGGCTACTCTCAGGGGGATCCTTCAGATGCTGCACTTGAGAACTGGGGATTTTGGCTTCTCAAGGCAAACGTGTGCACATTCAGGGAAATCTGCACACATGACAGAAAATTAGTTGCTCTCCATTCATAACAGTGTAGCGGGGGGAGCCTGGATACGGGCCAGGAAACAGGCAGGTAGCACAGAATTGCAGGGATGGCATCAGGAAGGCTAAAGCTGAGAACGAGCTGAGGTTAGTGAGGGATGTTAAAAGCAACAAAAAGGCTTTTTTCAGCTACATGCATAGTAAAAGACAGAGGAAAGAAATGGTGGTTCAACTATTCAGTGAGGATGGCAAAATGATAACAGATGACTAGGGGTGGACGAAAGGCACTTACCTTTCGTCGAAGCTTGTTCGCGGTGGGGGGGAGGCGCTTTGCGGCTCCTCCCGCGAAGTTCAGGCCGGGGGGGGAGGCTTCCCGCCTCGCCCCGGCCGAAATTCAGGCCAGGGGGGAGGCTTCCCGCCTCGCCCGGCCGAAATTCAGGGCGGGGAGGAGGCTTCCCGCCTTGCCCGGCCGCGAACTCCATTTTTTTTTTTTTTTAAACGCCCCCGTGATAGGCTACGTGACGATTAACGTAGCCTATCATGGCTAGATCTGCAAAGTCAGCCGTGATAGGCTACGTTAATTGTCACGTAGCTTATCACGGGTGACTTAAAAAAAAAAAAAAAGCGTACGCTAATGGCGGCCCCCATAGGGAGCTGCCATTCGCGTTCCTTATTTAGTCGCTGTAGTCTACGTAAATGTTTACGTAATGGCGGCTCCCTATGGGTATTTGACTTTGCAAATCTAGCCGTGATAGGCTACGTTAATCGTCACGTAGCCTATCACGGGGGCGGGGTTTTTTTTCTTTTATTGGAATGGCGGCGGCGGCAGCCGGTCGAAAGACTGGCTGCCGCTCCCGCCCCGCTCGAACACCCGCCGAACCGCCAGCCGGACCCGCCGCCGGGAGGGACATTCGGCGAAGGTAAGTCCCGTCCCGGGGGGGTGTGCGGGGGGCAGGGGTGTGCGGAGGATTTCTCCCCGAAACTTGTTCGGGGGGCCGAACACGTTGGCACTCGGCCCCCTGAAGTTTCGGGGAGAAATTCTCCGCCATCTCTACAGATGACAAAGAAAAGGCAGAAGTGCTCAATTTCTACTTTGGCTTAGTCTTCTCCCAAAAGAGGGTCTATGACACCACCACCACCACCACCCCGGTAAAGGCCCCGGTAAAGGCAAAGCACAGGCTGAAGGGGCAGGATTACAGCTTGAGACTGAGAGGCAGATGGTCAAGGAACACCGAATTACTTTGAATGAGTTCAAATCTCCAGGGCCAGATGAATTGCAGCCTAGAGTCATAAAGGAACTGGCAGAAGAACTCTCAGAAGCACTGTCTATTATCTTTTTTGAAATCATGGAGGACGGGTGAAGTGCCAGATGACTGGAGGAGAGCTAATGTTGTCCCTATCTTTGAAAAGGGCAAAAAGGAGGAACCTGGGAACTACAGATCAGTCAGTCTAACATCAGTCCCTGGGAACATTCTGGAGGAGATGATAAAGCAATCCATCTGAAAGCACCTTGAAAACAATGCAGTGATTACTCGAAGCCAACATGGATTTGTCAAGAACAAATCCTGCCAGATGAATCTGATCTCATTATTGGATCAGGTAACCTCCGTTGTGGACTGTGGGAATGCTGTGGACATAATATACCTGAAGCATCGCTTCCAAATCGCAGGAAGTACTAGTTCCCCTCTACTCAGCACTGGTTAGGCCTCATCTGGAGTACTGTGTTCAGTTCTGGGTACCACGCTTTAAGAAGGATGCAGACAAGCTGAAGAGGGTTCAGAGGAGGGCAACAAAGATGATCAGGGGACTGGAAACAAAGCCCTATGAAGAGAGACTGAAAGAACTGGGCATGTTTAGCCTTGAGAAGAGAAGACTGAGGGAAGATATGATCGCGCTGTTCAAGTACTTGAAAAGTTGTCAAGGAGAGGAAAGCTGGGATCTTTTCTCGATCATCCCAGAGTGCAGGACACGGAGGAAGCCAGATTCTGGCTGAACATCAGGAAAAGCTTCCTGACTGTTAGAGCAATACGACAATGGAACCAGTTCCCTAGGGAGGTGGTGGAAATTCCCACACTGGAGGCCTTCAAGACGAGGCTGGACAGCCATCTGTCAGGGATGCTCTGACTTGGATTCCTGCATTGAGCAGGGGGTTGGACTTGATGGCCTTGTAGGCCCCTTCCAACCCTACTATGATTCTAAGCCTCTCTGATTGTTTGAGGAGCCCCTGCCCTGGTGATGATGCTCAGTTCTACTCTCCCTCTCCCCCCCCCCCGCCAGAAGTATATTCCTTTCAAGTGCTGTGGGACCCCTGAAAACTGGATTTTAAAGGCACAATACACTCGGCTTCTCTTGCTTCATGTGTCCCTGACAGACCAAAGCCAATCCATGAAAATCTGGGTAATAGTCCAACAAGTTTCTCATTCTGTTGTCGTGAAAATCCCCCACACACACCTTGGCCCTGGCCCCAAGCCGTTTAGGGCTTTGAATGTTAAATGCACTTTGCATCGGGCCCAGAAATGGACTGTCAGCCAGTGCAGCTGGAAAAGTACTGGCGTATTGTTGATCTAATTGGCTAGAGGACTCGCACACTGCAATACAAAGGCAATCTTAGAGCTGCAGAGCAGAAACCTTGCTACAGGTATCAAGGTAAAACAAAGCAATGGCGATAATACATCTACGTGCATATGGTGTGTAAAGGCAAAGAAGATCAAGCCCTCCTTTCCCATTCGAGTTGAAAAGAAAGAAAGTGCTAGATCTTGTACACAGTGTTCTCTGTGGTCCAATCGATATGCCTTCATTGGGGAAGAAGAGATATGTTTTAATATGTGTGAATGATTTTTTAAGATCCTGCATACCATATCTACTGAAGGAAAAGCGTAAAATCCACAACAAGCTGAAGAAATATGTCGCCATGGCCAGCAACAAATTTGGCAAAAGACCTCAGGCACTGCAATCAGGCAACAGTGGTGAGTACATTTCACACCACACCCAAGCATTCCTGGATGAACAGGAGGAGTGTGACTTACGCTCCTGAGCAGAATGGCACTGCCAAGGGAGATGTCCCTTGGAGATGTCAAGGTGTATGCTGACAGATGCAGACCTACCTGATTGATTGTGAGGAGATGCTATCATGGAAAGGTTCCTCCTGTGCAAGCACTGGGTCATTACTGACCCCTAGAGGGACGGCGCTTTCGCTGGCGTTTTCATGGCAGACTATAGTGAGGTAGTTTGCCATTGCCTTCCCCAGTCGTGACTACCTTTCCCCCAGCAAGCTGGGTACTCATTTTACCGACCTCGGAAGGATGGAAGGCTGAGTCGACCTGAGCCAGCTACCGGAGACCCGGCTTCTGCTGGGATCAAACTCAGGTCGTGGGGAGAGTTTCGGTTGCAATACTGCCGCCTACCACTCTGCGCCACACGAGGCTCTGATGCTATCATGACAGCAAGCTATCTCCAGAACACATTGCCAACCAAGGGCATCATGCTGACACCATTTCAGCTATGGCAAACAGAGTCCCAAACATGGAACGCGTTAAGAGTTTTTGGCAGCAAGGCCTATGCTTAGATACCAGAGCAAAAGAGGCAGAAGTTAAAAACTTAAACAGAAGAGAATGAGTTAATTGGCTATGCTCCAACCAATGATGACACCAAAGTCTGATTTGTTCAGAATACAAACTCCGCAAATTTCCAAGAACTTCTGGGCATATTGTGAGCCAGGCCCTAACCACTCCAAAGTTCAGAGTCAGCTAATAATTAGCACCAGCCCTACATCAGTGCTGAAGCTCCTTGCATTATCTACTGAAACATAGCAGGTGAAATATTTTTCAGTGGTGTTGACATCCATAACACCATTGCAAAATATTTTTTAGCGGTGATAACATCTATAATGCCATTGCAAAGCATTATGAACACTATAGCCACATCACTTCTCATTGCCAAAACTGCCACCTGCCAAATATTTTTCATGGGTTCTGGGTCACTATCATATATACTAATACCAGTTTTAGTCTACCTGTTCTCATGCCCATGTCACCAAAACTGCACCACCCCACAGAAGAGAGCGGTATGAGAAGACTTGGGGTAACCCCAAGGTATGCACAATTACAAAAAAATTCTGCAGGAAAAAAAAACTAAAGGAGTGGGGGGAAACCCCCAAACAGCCCCATAAGAACTCAAAGGCATAGAATGTTGAAAGACTGAGGCAAGGCGGAGGGGGAGGAAGAAACCTGACATTGGATGGGATGTGGGGAGGGGGGAGGAGACACATAGATATATAAACCAAGAAGTATTATCTGCATATTTCATGGAAACCGTAGAAAGAACCATTATCTGGGTAGGTCAAAGAAATAATAAAATAATAATTATTTGGATACGTTATTTCTTGGTTTACACTGAGACACTATTTTTTCCATAGAAACCAACAGAGAGACTCAGTGTAACTGGGATAGGGCACACATATGTCCACCCCATCCTCCAAGAAAACCAAATGGAGAAAAAAAACAAAATAGGGGTACCCAAAAAACAGGTCAATGTGGCGTATGCTCAGTGGGAATGGCATGTTGATTATTTGGGGGCAGAGGGAGAATGGAATGGTTGGAGCCCTGAACAGAACCACTCCACATCTCAGCACTTTGTTGCAGAGCCCCACTTGTTCCTTCTAATACCAATTCAAACATGTGGTGTAGTGGCAAGAGTGTTGGACTACGAGCTGGGAGATCCGGGTTCTAGTCCCCACTCGGCCATGGAAGCTCACTGGGTGACTTTGGGCCAGTCACAGACTCTCAGCCCAACCCACCTCACAGGGTTGTTGTTGTGAGGATAAAATGGAGAGGAGGAGGATAATGTAAGCCGCCTTGGGTTCCTTACAAGAGGAAAAAAGGCGGGGTATAAATGCAATAAATAAATAAATAAACATGTTGGTTGTCATTATCACCACCACCACCACCAGCAGCATCATATATACTGATACCAGTTCAAGTTTTACCATGCTTCTGGGAATGTAGCCAAAATCACACAACCAAAGCATAAGAGGGAGGTATCAGCAGACTTGGGTAACTCTGAGCTTTGTAATTGTACAAAAAAATCTAAAGAAAAAGCACACTAAGGGGTAGGAAACCCCTCAAAACAACCCAATGATAACTCAATGGCATGGAATGTTGACAGATGGAGAGAGAAAAAACCTGACAACTGAGTTGAAGGGAAATGGAATGAAATGGCTGGACAAGGAAGATGAAAGAAATGAAAATGGAAGACAGATCTCATTCTTTGGATAGGTAATTCCCTTGTTCTCAGTGAGAAGCTATTTTAAAATGTTCCCGGGAATGGAAGCAAGAGCTTCCATTAAAAAATACTGTGTTTGAAATATGGCAGTTCTGTCTACAGTGTTTGATCTTGTGCCCCATGTAAGTGATGAGCTATGGAGAAATAAAAGATTTTAATGTAGCTGGGATTAGGCATGTATGTCCACTCCAGCAAAACTCTAAAATTCAAGACAGAAAAACAAAAATGGAGAGAAAAACTGGAGTGACTGGAACCCTGAACAAAAGCACCACACTGCAATGTTTTGATTATACTGATTATGTTCTTGATTATATTCTATTTCTTATTGGATCATAGAATCATAATGGGTCCATTGTGGGAGAGCCCACCACCTCCCTAGGTAATTGGTTCCATTGCCATATTGCTCTGACAGTCAGTAAGTTTTTCCTGATGTTCAGCTGGAATCTGGCTTCCTGTAACTTGAGCCCATTATTCCGTGTCCTGCACTCTGGGATGATGGAGAAGAGATCCTGGCCTTCTTCTCTGTGACAACCTTTCAAGGACTCGAAGAGCGCTATCCTATCTCCCTTCAGTCTTCTCAAGGCTAAACATGCCCAGTTCTTTCAGACTCTCCTCACAGCACTTTGTTTCCAGTCCCCTGATAATCTTTGTTGCCTTCTTCTGACCCCACTCCAGTTTGTCTGCATCCTTTCTTAAAGTGTGGTGCCTAGAACTCGACACAGTACTCCAGATGAGGCCTAACCAGTGCTGAGTAGAGGGGAACTAGTACTTCCTGCGAATTGGAAGCTATACTTCTATTAATGCAGCCCAAAATAGCATTTGCCTTTTTTGCAGCCACATCACATTATTGGCTCATATTCAGCTTGTGATCAATAATTCCAAGATCCCTCTCGTTTGTAGTATTGTTGAGCCACGTATCCCCCATCTTGTAACTGTGCATTTGGTTTCTTTTTCCTAGGTGCAGAACTTGGCATTTATCCCTATTAAATGTCATTCTGTTGTTTTCAGCCCAGCACTCCAGCCTATCAAGATCACTTTGAATTGTGTTTCTGTCTTCCAGGGCATTACCTATCCTGCCCAATTTTGTGTCATCTGCAAATTTGATCAGCATTCCCTGCACCTCCTCCTCCAAGTCATTAATAAAAATGTTGAAGAGCACTGGGCCCAGGACTGAACCCTGTGGGATACCTCTCGTTACCTCTCCCCAGTTTGAGAAGATCCCATTGATCAGCACTCTTTGAGTCCGATTCTGTAGCCAACTGTGGATCCACCGGATCGTTGTTTCATCTAGCCCTCTTTGAGCTAGTTTGCTTATCAGGATATCATGGGGCATTTTGTTGAAAGCTTTGCTGAAGTCTAGTGTATTATGTCCACAGCATTCCCACAGTCCACAACGGAGGTTACCTGATCCAAAATGAGATCAGATTCATCTGGCAGGATTTGTTCTTGACAAATCCATGTTGGCTTCGAGTAATGACTGCATTGTTGTTGTCAAGGTGCTTACAGATGGATTGCTTTATAATCTGCTCCAGAATGTTCCCAGGGATTGTTGTCAGACTGACTGGTCTGTAGTTCCCAGGTTCCTCCTTTTTGCCCTTTTTGAAGATAGGGCCCACATTAGCCCTCCTCCAGTCATCTGGCACTTCCCCCGTCCTCCATGATTTCTCAAAGATAACGGACAGTGGTTCTGAGAGTTCTTCAGCCAGTTCCTTTATTAGAGGGAGCGGGTCTTCCTACCAGCGATTTACTCTGAGCTGGCTGCGTGTTGAAGTCATTAGGGATAGATGACGTCGTGACCATCCAGCAGCCACCCTGGAGCTTATTAGGGGGAAAATGGGATATCCTGAGGCTGCTTAAAGTCCAATCCTTTTCCTCAAGTTGGGTTCTCCCTGGTATAGTTGCTGTGTGCCCCAACCCCTTCATTGATCTCGAGTATGCTAGCCCTGCCCAGTGGTGTGCCTTTCACCATGACTCTGGTCAAGGGGTGCTTCCCATCTCCCGCCCCTGTGTATCCAGCATGAACCAAGTAGCATCTACTCAGAAGTAACACCCATTGTGCTTGTCCTCTAAATGCACACAAGGGAAGTAACTAATTTGCATCTCTGTGACAGCTGCCCAGTGCACCATTGGCAACACCACCTGACCCCAAATCTGTCCCTTTTTCAGCATTTGAAAGAAGTGGGTGGGAGTGGGGAAGGACGACTGAGATCTTGGCTAGTTTCAAAACAAAACAAAACATTGGCTTTTAAACCCCATTTAGCACTGGTGAGGGCTTGTTTTCTGTTTTGCCAAGGTGGGGAAAGAGAGAGAAACACAGATTGGGGCGAAGCACAGCAAGATCCGTGGTCTGGTGACAGCGCTGGCATAAGTGATATACTGAGGTTTGCTGGGAAAGACAGGGCTGGTTGCCTCTATCCCAAGTTGCCAGCAGCAGTGGCAGAGGGTAAACGCTGGGCTTTTCTGGAGTGCTCAGCAGCTCCCTACTACCCCCTCTCTCTGCCTGCCTCTTGCTCTCCATGTATGTAGTACACAGGGAGCTCTGCTGCAGGACACATGTAATTCCCTTTTAAAAAGAAAAGACTCGCCACCCCCTTCTCCTTTTTTCTCCCATTCCGTAGATATGGATGCAATTCTGAATTGGTGGTGGTAATTCACTTGGGAAGAAGATCCAGTTATATCTCTTCCCTTTCTTACCCACCCCCCTTCAGATTAGAAAGGGGGCTGATTATGAGGCTTTACACTCAAGGGAAGTAACTAATTTGCACCTTTGTTATGGTGAAAGGGGAGGACAGCCTGGCAGGGGTGGAGCCTCTCTTACTGGTTTAGCCAGTCAGAGGACATTCACTGCAACCCTCACCAGGATGTATGCTCTGTGAAGGGACTTAGAATGCTGCGATGCACACATTCGTGGAGCCTTGGCCGGACCAAAATCAGCAGCTCCTAGAAAAATGCGGGTAAGCGACTCCAGCCTTCTCTTTCAGTTATCGTGGAAACACAGCCTAGGATGCGATTCATCTGACACTGGAGATGTGAACTCATTCAAAGTAATTAGGTGTTCCTTGACCATATGCCTATCAATCTCAAGCTGCAATCCTGCCTCTTCAGCCCGTACTTTGCCTTTGCTAGCGGGGTCATAGGCCTTCTTTCGGGAGAAGACTGAGCCAAAGTAGGAATTGAGCACTTCTGCCTTTTCTTTGTTATCATTTTGCCATCCTCACTGAATAGCTCAACCACCATTTCTTTCCTCTGTCTTTTACTATGCACGTGTCTGAAGAAAGCCTTTTTGTTGCTTTTAGCATCCCTTGCTAAGCTCAGCTCGTTCTCAGCTTTTGCATTCCTGATGCCATCCCTGTAGTTCTGTGCTACCTGCCTGTAGGGATGTACGAAAGTCACTTACCTTATGACGAAATTGATTCGCGGTGGGGGGGAGGCGCTCCGTCCCTCCCCCCCGAGATTCTGCCCAGGGGGGGAGGCGCTCCGTCCCTCCCGCCCCGAATCCTGGCCGGCCGGGTGCGCAAATGGCGGCGGCCGTAGCCGCCGTCGTTTGCGTCCCTGCAGTCAGCCATGATAGGCTGACTGCATAAAACATAAATGTTTACGTAGCCTATCACGGCCGATTTAAAAGAAAAAAAAAACCGCGTGTACGCAAATGGCGGCGCCCATGGGCGCCACCATTTGTGTTCCTTATTTTGACACGACTTAGTCTACGTAAACATTTATATAGACTACGGCAAAAGTAAGGGGAACACAAATAGCGTAGCGTCTACGCTATTTGCGTTCCCCTTATTTTCGCCGTCTTAGCCTATGTAAATGTTTACATAGACTAAGACGTGTCAAAATAAGGAACACAAATGGCAGCGCCCATGGGCGCCGCCATTTGCGTACGTGCAGTTTTTTTCCCCCCCTTTAAATCAGCTGCCATAGGCTACGTAAACATTTACGTAGCCTATCACAGTATTTTTTAAAAATCTAGCTGTGATAGGCTACGTAAATCTTTACGTAGCCTATCACGTGTTTTTTTTTTTTTTTACTGGAAATGGCGGCGGTGGCAGCCAGTCGGAAGACTGGCCGCTGCAGCTGCCGCCACCGAACCACCGCCAAACCGCCCCTGGAGGCACCGCCACCAGGAGGATTCGCCAAAGGTAAGTCCCGTCCCGGGGGGGTGGCAGACCATTTCGCCACCAATTTCGGTGGGCCAAATGCGCTGGCATTCGGCCTCCCCGAGATTCGTAGCGAAATTCTCTGACATCCCTACCTACCTGTACTCTTCCTTTGTAGCTTGGCCTTTTTTCCACTTCCTATATGTACCCTTTTTAGTTTCCAGGTCATTTCTAAGCTTTTTGTGAAGCCACATTGGCTTCTTCTGTTCTCTTCCACCCTTTTTTCTTGTTGGAATTGTTTATAATTGTGCCTTGAGAATTTCCTTTTTTTAACAACTCCCATCCATCTTGAACTACCATGGCAAGCATTACAGTTGCTTGCCATGGGACTTACTTATCGTTGTTCTGAGTTTATTAAAATTGGCTTTCCTAAAATCCAGGGTACGCGTTTGGCTACTCTCGGCTTTTGCTTCCTTTAGAAACAAGAACTCAAGTATAACATGGTCACTTTCCCCCAGAGTTCCCTTAACTGCTACTTTATCCTCTAAGTCATCTCTGTTGGTTAGGATCAAGTCAAGGATAGCCGATCCTCGAGTTCCTTCCTCCGTTTTGGGCATCTCTACACCAGCCTAAAATCTTGCATTTAAAATGGGGCTTTTTGCTTCCATTTCAAATTCAGGATCACGACGACTCCCTTTTTCATGTGCTTCCTTTCCCCCCACCCCTTCCCCCTCCTTCTCCCAGTATCTGAGTCTTCCATTTTCTTTCATTGATCTTGCTCCTCTTCTTGCCGCTTTTCCTCTTTTCGTGGAGGGAGCTCAAACGGAACACAACAGAGTATAGAATCATAGAATAGTAGGGTCGGAAGAGGCCTACAAGGCCATCGAGTAGAAACCCCTGCTCAATGCTGGAATCCAAGTCAGAGCATCCCCGACAGATGGCTGTCCAGCCTCATCTTGAATGCCTCCAGTGTGGGACAGCCCACTACCTCCCTAGGTAATTGGTTCCATTGCTGTATTGCTCTAACAGTCAGGAAGTTTTTCCTGATGTTCAGCCAGAATCTGGCTTCCTGTAACTTGAGCCCATTCTTCCATGTCCTGCACTCTGGGATGATGCAGAAGAGATCCTGGCCTTCCTCTCTGTGACAACCTTTCAAGGACTTGAAGAGCGCTATCCTATCACCCCTCAGTCTTCTCTTCTCAAGGCCAAACATGCCCACTTCTTTCAGACTCTCTTCATAGGGCTTTGTTTCCAGTCACCTGATTATCTTTGTTGCCCTCCTCTGAACCCTCTCCAATTTGACTGCATCCTTCTTAAAATGTGGTGCCCAGACCTGGACACAGTACTCTAGATGAGGCCTAACCAGTGCTGAGTAGAGGGGAACTAGTACTTCCTGGGATTTGTTAGTGATGCTTCTATTAATGCAGCCCAAAAGAGCATTTGCCTTTTTTGCAGCCACATCACATTGTTGGCTCATCTTCAGCTTGTGATTGACAACAATTCCAAGATCCTTCTCACTTGTAGTGTTGTTTAGCCACGTATCCCCCATCTTGTAACTGTGCATTTGGTTACTTTTTCCTAGGTGCAGAACTTGGCATTTATTCCAATTAGATTTCATTCTGTTGTTTTCTGCCCAGCGCTCCAGTCTACCAAGGTCACTTTGAATTTTGTTTCTGTCTTCCAAAGTATTAGCTATCCCGCCCAATTGTGTGTCATCTGCAAATCTGATCAGCATTCTCTGCACCTCCTCCCCCAAGTCATTAATACAAATGTTGAAGAGCACTGGGCCCAGGACTGAGCCCTGCGGTACCTCACTCGTTACATCTCCCCAGTTTGAGAAGATCCCATTGAGATGCACTCTTTGAGTCCAGTTCGGTAGCCAACTGTGGATCCACTGGATCGTTGTTTCATCTCGCCCACTTTGAGCTAGTTTGCTCATCAGGATATCATGGGGCACTTTGTCCAAAGCTTTGCTGAAGTCCAGGTATATTATGTCTACAGCATTCCCAAAGTCCACAAAGGAGGTTACTTCATCAAAAAATGAGATCAGATTTGTCTGGCAGGATTTGTTCTTGACAAATCCATGTTGGCTTCAAGTAATCACTGCATTGTTTTCAAGGTGCTTCCAGATGGATTGCTTTATAATCTGCTCCAGAATGTTCCCAGGGATTGATGTCAGACTGACCGGGCCGTAGTTCCCAGGTTCTTCCTTTTTACCCTTTTTGAAGATAGGGACAACATTAGCCCTCCTCCAGTCATCTGGCAGTTCCCCCGTCCTCCATGATTTCTCAAAGAGAATAGACGGTGGTTCTGAGAGTTCTTCTGCCAGTTCCTTTATGGCTCTAGGATGCAGTTCATCTGGCCCTGGAGATTTGAACTCATTCAAAGTAATGAGGTGTTCCTTGACCATCTGCCTATCGATCTCAAGCTACAATCCTGCCCCTTCAGCCTGTACTTCGCCTTTGCCAGTGGGGTCATAGACCATCTTTTGGCAGACGACTGAGCCAAAGTAGGAATTGAGCACCTCTGCCTTTTCTTTGTCATCTGTTATCATTTTGCCATCTTTATTGAATAGCTGAACCACCATTTCTTTCCTCTGCCTTTTACTATGCACGTAGCTGAAGAAAGCCTTTTTGTTGCTTTCAGCATCCCTTGCTAACCTCAGCTAGGGATGGACGAAAGTCCCTTACCTGATCCCGCAGCTTGCTTCGCGGTGGGGGGGAGGCGCTCCATCCCTCCCCCCAAAATTCTGGGCGGGGGGGAGGCGCCCCATCCCTCCCCACTGAAATTCTGGCCGGGAGGGAAGCGCCCCGTCCCTCCGGCCGCGAAACCTCTTCTCCTGCCGGGACGCAAATGGCGGCGGCCATAGCCACCACCGTTTGAGTCCCTGCAGTCAGCCGTGATAGGCTACGTAAATGTCTATGCAGCACATTGTCTATGTAAATGTCCACTGGAGAGTCTTGTCCTTCCATAGTCTCTTTTCCCTTTTTGTGTCTAGCTTTGTGATTGTTCTAGACTAGCCTGTGCCTGCTCCTCTACTCACTAGAGGTTAAAAGCAGAGTCCCACTAGTGTGGAAGTGTGTGTTATTATGTTCTACAAGTATTATGGTCTGGGTACCCTTAGTTGAGGCTCCATTTTAGAAAGCTCTGTTCAAATTTGGAATGTCAGCATTGCTGAAAGTAGTTCAACAAATCAACTCTTACGTTACATGGATCAGCTTTTAGCATGGTGGATCTGGTTTAACACCAGGTTAGTCTCTATAATAACTTCAGGTCAGTCAGTAAAACCTGGCATGTATTACTGAGACGTGGGTGAGTGAGCTGGGTGGGGTTGACTTGACCCAGTTGTGCCTGCCAGAATACTCAGGGCAGGGGGAGCTGCCATGATCCATAGAAATACTATCTTATTCACCAGGAAACCTCTTTCACCTGGAGTGGGCTATGAGGGCCTGCACCTTATGTTGGACCACAGAGACAGTTTGGGGCTGCTGTCAGTGTACCGCCCATCCTGCTGCCCATTGGCATCCTTAACCAAGCTGGCTCAGTTGATCTTGGACATGGTGTTGGAGAACCCAAGGACTATTGTTCTGGGTGGCTTCAATATCCACACCAAGGCCACCTAACAGGGCCAGCTCAGGACATCATGGCCTCCATGACAACCATAGGCCTGTCTCAAGTTATCATTAGCCCAACTCATAGGGCAGGACACACCTTCAACTTGGTCTTTGCCCCAGAGGGGTGGAAGAGTTGGTCTAGATATAAGGGTTGAGCTGATCCCATTGTCATGGTCAGACCACTCCCTGATGAAGTTTGGTCTCACAGCATTTGCCCCTCCCTGTGGCAGTGGGGGACCCACTAAAATAGTCCACCCTCAGAGACTTATGAAACTTGATGTATTCTTGAATATGGGGGGCGGGGTGTCTAGAAATTAGAGCTGGTGATCATGCTGAGGACCATTACTATGGAATGGCAAGATGCATCAGGCCATCAACACGATTGCCCCTGAATGCCGTCTCTGATACTGTGGAACTCAGGTGGCCTCTGGACTACTGTAGGTCTCTCTATGTGGGGCTGCCCTTGAGGCTGGTTCAGAAGCTGTAGCTAGTGTAAAATGCTGCAGTGAGGCTGTTGAATGGAGTGCCTTGACATACACATATAACACTTGTGCTGCAAGAACTGCACTGGCGGCCAGGTTGCTACCAAGTCAGGTTCACGGTATTATTAATGACATATAGAGCCCTAAACAACTTAGGACTAGGTTACATGAAATATCATCTTTCCCATTATTGCACTACAATCTCTAGGGAAGGCCTTGTTGTCCATGCCACAACCTGCAGCATCACATCTGGCAGTAGCACAGCAAAGGGCCTTCTCTGTGGTGGCACCCAGCCTCTGAAATGACCTCCCTTCAGGCAACAACAATCATATGCTTTTGATGATTATTTAAAATATATTTGCTTATCCTGGCTTTTACCACCCATTAACTTGTATTAATATTGTTGTGCTTATATATAATTAGTTGTAAACCACTTCGGGATGCTTTGAATGGAAAGTGGCAAACATATATATGTGTATATATGTAAATAGATAAATAGGTCTTCTTTGTAACAAAACAAAAAAACCAAAGATTGAGATAGGTGAAACAACACTGGAAATATGTATCGAATCAATAAAACCATAATAGAGGACTAGTAAAAGCAACCATGGCAAAGGATACTGAAGCTCCGATCTGTAATTGCTAAATGCCAGAGGTTAATCCTGAGATCATCTGCTGACATGTATGTCTCACAGTCACTGTTGACAGAAATTGAGTTGACATGGTAAGTGTGGCCATTAGCAAAAATTCTTCTGGGACTGACTTCTACCATCAAGTCTATGGGCTTCAGTACAGGCACCTACATAAATGAAAATGAATAAAAATATTTTAATGTGGAAAATCAATTTTACACATTGTTTCAAACAGGGAGGTTTTTCTTCCCAATCTGAATTAATAGTACATCTTACATATTTTACAATAGTGCTACATCTATTACTAATTCATATCTCCTCATGTCTAGTCTTGTTAATAGGCCACAATACATGAACCTTTTAAAAGATAAATCCAGATACAATCATACATATGTATTATACTGCCAACTGTATTTCCCCTTGTAATTTTCCCACTGAAAACAGCACTCCTATCTCAAATCCTTTCCCTCACCATGCGATGTGATGGCATCATATTATGATTTCCCCCACTCCTGCTCCACATAATTGGCTGCTCCTTCTGACGGTAGGGGGCAAATGGGGAGCTGTTCACACATAATTAAGCACTTTATGGCCACAAATTGTGTAGAATACACTAATTATGGCTGTAATTTGCCCAAGAGATGCTAATTGTAACCACACTTGGCGTATCTTGCCCTGTTTTCAGAGAGAAAAAAACACTGAGATCTGGAGGATGTGCCAGGGGCTCTGGGGAAATCTGCTGAACCTCAAGAGGGCCAGATTTCCCTGCAACGGACCCTCCTCCCAGACTGGATGTTGGGGGATTCACATGTCCCTACTTAGGATAACTTCACAACTTGTTCCAGGACCCCCAATACCAAATGAATCAGTATGGTATAGCAGAAAGTGTGTTGGATTTGGACCATAGAGACTTGGGTTCAACTCCTCACTCAGACATGAAGCTCACTGGGTAACTGTGGATAAGTCATTCTCTTTCAGTGGAACTTATATTACGGAGTTATTGTGAGTAGAAAAATATGATTAAATGTGTGCATATAAATGCAATAAATAAAAATACCATATTCACATGCTATTGTGTTTCTGTTTAAAGTCCTTTCCTGGCTTGAAGCGGCACAGCAGATACATTAATAAAACATAATGAATTCTAATCTGATCAAAGGAAATCCAACCACTCACCTGAAGTGAGGTCACTGTAGAAAGATCTTTAAGCTTTCCTTCTTCATCTTTTAAATTGTACCCCTCGGGTTTCTTATCTCGTTCAGTAATCTTCCACAATTTAATAGTTTTATCTTAAAATAAAAGAAACCACCATTCTGATACTAGAAAGAGCATTTTAAACTTTTTACTTGTTCAATTATATTCTTTAAAACCCTGCCAGTTAAAGACCAGACTTAAGGCTACCTCCTGTTAGCTCAAACCCCACAAAGCCAGGAAATTGGAAGCTAAGGCTTATGCCTTAACTGACATGTTCTGTGATCAGAAAGAATGTTGTGGAATGTCACAGCTTGTGCTTTCTTAAAATTTAAGCACCCACAGTTTTCCTTGGTCTTTCAGGCTCAAATCCACATGGGGAGGATGGAATGCCTGGGACCACACTCTCCTGGTCCTGTATTGCCTTATGAAGCACCTGAGCCTTACTGTATTCTTAGAGGAATCCTCTATATGCTGCCCAGCAGAGATTTTTAGGGTTGTTTGGAGCTTATCTTATGCTGGCCCTAGAGAGGCTGTGGAGCCATCAGATACACTTGCAAGGCACTTCCAAGACAAAACCAATTGCATCTGCGACGACTTAGACTCCAGTATTATGGCAGATGAGTCAGGTGAAGTATCCAGAGCATAGTCTTATCCAGTTTTGTTTGATGAGTTTCAGATGGTACAACTTGAGGACAACTACAAGGTGCTTGGGCAAGTTCAAGCAACTGTTTCCATATTGAACCCTTGCCCCTCTTGGCTTATAAAACCTGGCAGGGAGGGAAGAGCAGGCAATGACAAGCTGACCCCTGTCTGTCTTTAGGTAGGAGGAATGTCTAGCAGCAGGAGTTGGATTATCATTGTATCATGCCTGACACAGTCCAGACCTTGGAGGCATCCTCTGACTCAGACATTGCAGACCCCAAAGCCCCCTAGTACAGGCAAGGCCCCCCGAGTCCAGCATTGCTCTGGTCAACTGCATGCTTGTCCATAGAGGAGAAACTGGACAGACCTGTAAAAAGGGGCCCCAACCACCCTCCAGACAACATCCCCTTGGTGGAGTCTGAGGGAGAGGTTGAATTGCCTGACAGGCCCAAAGAGTACCACAGCTAGAAGGTGCAGTCACAGGCTGCCACTGCGAGGTAAAGTGTGTCTCTCTCAAGGCAACTGGACTACTCAAGAGTAAGGGTATCCTCAGGAGTAGAAAGCTCTGAAGGCATGACAACTGTTTGCAGCTGTCTGTGCATATGGGCAGGAAGACCTGAATATAAAAGCTCTCAGTTGAGACATGATGCTTACTAGAACAACACCTTACTTTTAGCTCCTTGTGTCCTGCAACCTAGCTTTCCTGACCCTGATTTTTCTCTTGACTCTTCTCCCATGCTGCTGTCCCCTGAACTCTGCTATAACCTTGCTCCTTGGATTGTGCTTGCACTGGATTGTACGTATGTGCTTTAGTTTGAGTCTGCCTCAGACTCTCCTTTTGGATTGCTCCCTTATTGACTGGTAACATGGTGTGTTACCTCTCTGATCTCTGCCTGCCTTCTGTACAGATTTGCCCCAGGACTGATTTGTACCCAGCCATAGCAGAACAGTTTATTCCAGTCCTTGCACAGATGGAGAGAACATCATCTTGAGAGCTGATGTTGCTACTCTCCAGGCCCAGCAGATCCAACCATAGACTTTGCTTCTGTGCCTCTACAATGGAAGTGTTCTGGGACAGCCCCTGAAACATTTGATGGTTCATTTGACCAGTTCCCAGCATTACTAGCCCAGTGTATTATTTATATGGACCTGCATCTTGAGGATTTCCCTGATCAGGGTGAAGGTATGATCAGCCTACTGATAGGGCCTACCACAAAATGGGCAAGTTCTTATCTGTTGCAGCTCAGTCCAGTCCTGGCAGAATTTACTGGATTTACAACAGAGATATGCTAGTTCTGTGAGGACCCCTAAAGGCTGAAACTGCAAGATCAGGTAACTCCACCAGGGAAGAAAATAGGTTGCGGATTATTCCTATGAATTCCACACACTGTCCCAGGATTTAGAGTACAATGAAGCAGCCCTGACTGACCAATTTCAGGATGGGTTGGCTGGTGACATTCTTGATGAATTGGCATGAGTTTAGAGGCCATCAACTCTCCAGGCATTGATTCACTTTTCTCTGTGGATAGACTGGTGTCTAGAAAGCCAGTGTACCATGCACTGTTGGACAAGCTCCCATGTACCCTTCACAGCAACTCCTAGCTCTTGTCAAAGGGGCTCATCTGTGGTGAGCACCCCCTCCACAGAACAAGCTATGCAGCTGGGAGGAGGCCAGCCAAGGTTGACCCCAAGGAAAAGGACTGAAGACAAGGGGTCTCTGTTTGTACTGTGGTACTGCAGGGTATTTTGTAGCTGCCTACCCTGACAAATGTTCTCAACCTGTGACACTGGGCAATGGGGCAGCAAGTCAGGTGTTGGATATTACTACTGAACCTCATTCCCCTGTATGGGGAGGCATCTGCTTTTACCTATGATTCTTCAGTACCCTGGACTAGGCCATGCTGTGCTATGGTGGGTTCTGGGACCTCTAGAAATTTTATGAACTTTTGGGGGGCAAATGCTGACTAGATTCCAGCCCAGCCCTGTCCAAGAGTCATCCAGTAGTTATAGAAACTACTGATGGCAGACCCTTGGCCTTGTGACCTGTGACCCTGGAGATGATCCCGTTGACCCTTGGCCTTGCGACATGTGACCCAGGAGATGATCCCATTGACCCTGGAGATGCAGGAGCACAGGGAATAATCCTGTTTCTGACTGGCAGCAGCTCCACACTTCCCATGGTGCCAGGAATAAAATAGCTGATCCTCCATGACCCACAGATATCCTGGTCCCATGGAGACCTCATCTTTTCCTCACCATATTGTCAGGAGAACTACCTAACCTAGAGAATTAGTTTCATGGCTGAGAAAATGCCACTGGCAGATATCGCCAAACATCCCTGCGAAATATAAGGATTTTCAGGATGTGTTTCAGGGGGAAAGAAGCAGACTAACTGCCCCCCCCCCACTATATGATTGTGCCAAATACCCAGATACCAGTTGGCTGAATCTATTCCCTCTCTGAACTAGAGCTCACTGCCTAGTAGGTGTTCCTTGCCAAGGGGGATCTGGTCAAGTCCCTTTTCATCTGGAATCCAGATGGACCCTGCAAAGGTGGAAACAATGATATTGTGTCAGTCACCTCAAGAACTCAAGGACATCCAGTGTCTCTTAGGTTTTGCCAAAGATTACCACCAAATCCTACCCAACTTTGCTGAACTGCCTCTCTTGCTGTGTTCCTATGTGCCATTTGTTGTGTTCCTATGTGCCATTCCAATGGGATTCAGTGGCTCAACATGCATTCCAACAACTCAAGAAGGCATTCACCTCTAAGCCTATTGTCCAGCATCCTGACCCAAATGTAGGGATGTACGGATTCCCCACTGTCTGTTCCAGTGGGGAATCCGTGCAGGGGGGGAGGCGATCTGTTCCTCCCCTCGGAATACTTGCGGAGCAGCTCCGCCCCACGAGGATTCCGCAGAGCCGAGGGCCGCCCTGTTCCGCCGTCCGCCTGCCCCAGATTCCCCCAGGGTTTTTTCGGCTCCCCGAACTTACGTAAATAATTCCGTAAGTATCACCGAAAAATCCTTTCCGCATGCCTGCCGTCAGTCTCCATAAGCCTCGAGTCATAGGGAAAATACCTATTTCTTTTCATTAAAAGGGTAAAGCCCTTTGTGGGGATTCCCCACATAACTTCCGGTCACCTGACCTCACTGGACCTGTCCTGACCTCACCTCACCTGACCTCACCTCACCTGACCTCACCAGACCTAACCTCCACAAACAATAAACAGAAAAGATGGAGGATTTCCATGGACTTCGCGACTCAGGTCCAGCGAAAGAAAGCCTCGGGTCACAGGGAAAATGCCTATCGTAAAAAGGGTAAAGCCATTCACTTTCTTCTTCCATTTCCGATTTACAGATTTCTTTTCGTTATTATTTTCATAAAATCCGCCGTTCGACAGACAAAAAAAAAGGGTCCGCGTGAGCTCCGGTCCGGGTCGAGTGGGCCGCCCCGTTCTGAGGAGGATTCCGCGGACCGGATTTGTCAGAATTCAATCCCATTTAACTGATGGCCCTTGAGACAGTTTTACTCCAACCCTCCAAACATGATCAGTTGTTACTCCTCCGGACTCCTATTCCCATAAGCTTAATTCTGCTGAGAGAAACTATACCATCTGGGATAAAGAACTGTTGGCTGTTAACACAGCGCTCCAAACATGGTGACATCTGCTAGAAGGTATGGCAAACTCTATCCAGGACTATGGATTCTAGGCGCATATATATCACCAGAATTTGGAATACCTGCAGACAGCACATAAGCTTAATCATTGCCAGATCTGGTGGTCCTTATTTTTTTCCCACTTTAACTTCATTGTATCCTGCATTCCCAGTGCATGTAACCAACAAGTGGATGCCCTATCTTGGAAGCCTGAGTAAGTTATGGCAAAAGAAGATAGATGTCCAGAAAATTTTGCAGCTGCCCAGATCCCTCTTTCATTTATGGACCAATTTAAAGATCAACAGCAGCAAGATCCATATGCACAGGCCTACGAATGTGAGTGTCAGGACCTCAAGGCCTCAAGGGACACTCCCTTCACAATACAGAATGGACCCTTGTACCACCAGGGACAGCTCTACGTTCCACCCGAACCACACAGGGCTAAAGTACTCCACCTCTGCCATGTAGTAGATAAGATCCTTCTCTTGGTCATCCAGGAATTTTGGTGGCCCAAGCTACATGCCAACTTGAAACAATATGTTACAACAGCTTGTGACACCTGTTGCTGGGCAAAGGATCAACCCAGAAGATGCATGGGTCATCTGCTCCCACTCCGGACTCCTGCTGATCATTGGAAAGCAATCCCTATAGATTTTATCACAGCACATCTGGCTTCAGAAGGGTACACCACCATCTTGGTGGTGGCAGACTTGTTTTCAAAAATGTCATCCCCCGCTCCAGAGCCAGCTTGACCAAGAAAATGGCTCAGTTATTTATATGGAACATACTTCATCTCCATGACTTACCTGTTCAGACAGGGGCACCCAGTTCACTGCACAGTTCTGGCAGATGCTATTCAAATAATTGGATGTACAGCTCCACCTCTCCTTGGTCCATCACCCCCAACTGGATGGGCAAACTGAATGCACCAACACAACATTTGAACAATACCTCTGGTGCTATGTGAACTTTCAACAAGATAACTGGCCAGAGCTGTTACCCCTATCCAAATTCATTTATAATAATTCCCAGCATTCCTCCATTAGATAAACACTTTTTCTTTTCTGCAAATTACAAGTACCACTTCCAGTTCTTTCCTTCCACCTCTCTGTCTTTGACAGTTCCACCCACTGACCAAGTCCTCCAGGAACTACAGGCCCTGCATCACTTTGTAGATCAATGGTGCCAACCTGGCCCTACCTTGGCTGTGGGGGAACATGTGTGGCTTTCTACTTAGTGCCCCACTCTGCATGTTCACACACACCTTCATCATTGTCTTGCACCTGGAAGCCTTCAACCCAGAGCAGAAATCCCCTTCCTTCCTTGCTGCTGCCATGGATCCTTCTTCCCCTGTGCTGGCCATCCCTTCCTCTCCTCCTGGGATGCACCTTGACCTAAAGAACTGACAAGTTACCCCAATAATGACTGGGAGCAACTGACAGGGTTTTACAGTCATGCCACAAAAGTCTTTCTGGGAACTACAGCCCCTCCGGTGCTGCATCTAGCTGTTAAAGAGTCAGTGCCCTTATCCTCCAGGCTTTGCTTCTGAAGTGAAGGTTGGAAGAGGGAGAAGCCAATTATGGACTGCTCCTCAGGGTTTCCATGTTCACTAGAGGAGCCCAAGGTCCACTCCTTATAGTCAGGGGGCAGTGACACCTCATGGGGGTTGCATGGATAGAACATACAGTCAGACGCAATGGGCCCCAGTTCAGATGGACTGGGGACTAGTTCTGCTGCCTCCCCAAAGTCACTGCCACTGGATACTTCAGTCTCTGAGGGGTCTTGGTTTTGAGCCATGACAATAGGCAGCCAACTAACACCCACTTCCTAGCTAATAGCAGATGGCTGCTGCTATTGATCTGAGTGGTGAGATGGAGGCTTGAGTATTGGTCCTGGCTTCACAGGTCATGGTGGAAGAGGCAGTGAGGAAAAGACTTCAGTCTTAAACGGTGCTGGTGGCTATCCTGCAGCAAAGTTGTTTGCAGTGGAGTAGGTTCCCTTGCTGTATGACCACTTAAATACACTGCTGCCACAGTGCAGAGCAGCTGCAAAGACAGTCTCAGAAATCCATGTTCTTTCTAGCGCTATATCCATGGAATACCTGCTGGTGATAGACACATCTACCTTCAGAAGATGGAACTTGCTGCAACCTAACACTTTCTGGCTTTTGGATGTTGAATTAATAGAGATGGAACTAGGGACCTTCCGATCTCTGTGTCACTGGCCACGTAGTGACTCACAGAACTGTGGGATGAAGCATCTGCCTAGGCAGTTATGTATTCTCAGGCCCTGGACTGGCCCTACCACCCAAGCTAGCCATTGGACCCTCCTGGGCAGGAATAATTATAGAAGGGTTACTTCCTGGCTTTGGTACATTCCATCTTGTTTTCTGGTCCTGACTTCTGGCTTGCTCTTTTCTCTGATTCATGCTTTGCCCCATGGCTCTGACCTCTAGCCTGTTCCTTCATTCTGATGTCTTCTTGTACTCTGGCTTTAACTCCCTGGCTCAATTCCTGGCTCCCGATATATCTGCCTGCAGTCCAGCTCTTACACTTGAGGATTTGGACAACCCTCAATTCAGGTCTAGCTTCTAGTTGTCGGACACTTTCAAAATCTTTGCCCAGGATATGATGTTTATCTTGCAGCAGTGTGACATGGAGGTGCATTATGTGGTGCCTGTGGAGAAGAGAATCACCCTTATCCTTTTCAAGCTGGCCTTCAACAAGTCCTATCTAATTTTGAGCTACTTGTTTCCTGTAGGTATATCAGTCTGGGTCATCAGTTCATTTTTGTTTTTAAGATGATAAATGTGGACAATTTAGATGAAGTAATAGTGGGGTTCCTAGAGTTGGGGCTTCTTCAAATATGCAGGGCTTTGGATTGTTCTCACATGGAAATCCTATGTGCAGCATGGTTTTCTAAGCAGTGATTCATGGAATGAGTTGATTCATGGACATCTGTGTATGTGCGTATCCAGCCAAAGCCATGATAGGGCCATAATTTGGAGTCCCCTACCTATCTTATAAACTTGAGTTTGGAATCTTCACCTTGGAGCATGCAAAACTGGTGAACAGCATGCCAGTGAAGCCAGTAATCATCACTGACTAGGTATATACCCTACAAAACTGGCTCTGCCTCTCTAATGTTTTCTTCAAACCACCTTAGAAAGGAACTATACCTGCTACTACCATAGGTCCATAATGCTGGTGGAGACAACCTTTGGACAGCTGAAGTCGAGGTGGAGGTCCCTCTACAGCCTACTAGAGGAGGACCTGGTTGGTGATGTAATCATGGTGTGGTGTATCTTGCACAACATCTGTGAGATGAGGGGATGTTTTTCTAGAAAACAATACCAGTCTGCCAGATCTGTGTGAAACCAAGTTGCAGAGCAGGAGCAGAAACTGCCAGTGAACTACAACAACAACAACAACAATACTCTGTCCACTGCTTGAGAAGGCAAGAGATCAGAAAAGCAATCAGCCAGTTCTTCTCGGGAAACTATCTCAGCATTTCCCTCTAGCAGTGCACATTTCTTCCTGTCCTAAAATTCCTACTCTTTTTAAATAAAAATATATGTAAGTTAATCTATATATTTACTTGCTCACTCTTAGTAAAGTGAATGGGGAGGGGCACTGTCTATTGAAACCTTCAGAAAGAGGGGAGGGAAGTTAATTAAAAATCTAGATGAATTTACTGGTGACTTTATGTGAAAAAGGGAAAGCTACATGAGGAATAGTCTTTCTTCCAGGCTGTGCCAAGAGTGGCTGAAGATCTCCAAAAGAAGTAAGCATTTGGCTTCCCTACCCCGCTTCTGGCCAATGGTAAGAGTATAGTTCACATGGTGATGATTTGCCAGGAATCAGGCACTGCTGAGCATTTCGGGAGAGCAGAGACATTCAGAAAGCTTTGGCTGACATAAATCGTGGTTTGCTGAACAAAGTATTGTTTAAAGAAATCATTGTTTTATATTGGGGACACCAATATGGCTCTTGCGGGCACCGGCAAAACTTTTTATTTTTTTAAAATCCATTTTTTTAATATACATAAATGGGTTTGTATATATCCATAGCAATGAAAATGTATGAAAAATGCATACAACTTTCTAGCACTTATATAGAGGCTTCAACAAGAGCAGACCAAATATCCAAACAAGTATCCATTTGAATGTGTCGTCTATATGCTACCCATTCAAATATTGAAAGCATTGTAAAGTCCTCAGTCTATTGCATTATAGGAGGTGAGTGCTTATCTTTCCAGTGTTGTAATATCAGTCTTTAGGTGTCAAGGGGCACGGCAAATCCATTTACACTGATCATTTGTTAATTTCTAGAAAGCAGGTAAATAATATAAAAGAGCATGTACATCAGTGAATATTAAAGACTGTCATAGTACAAAAGTTATCTGTGTAATAACCTCCTCCTGAAAAGAAGAAACTACTAGACACTGCCAAAATATATGTTTAAAAGAAGCATTGGTTCTATTGCACCGCCAGCAATTAGCTGAATTAGACAATCCCTTATTAAAGAGATGTTGCAGTTACTAATAGACACAAAACAAAAGGTTTTGGTGAATAACATGCAGCCTAAGTTCCATAGACGTGACAGGTAGACGTCAAAGCAGCGATCCACTGCTTAGGCATTTTGTGGTGGTGCCCACAGCAGGTTCTCAAATTCCCATATGTGCCCATGGGTCCAAAAAGATTGGGGA
Organism: Heloderma suspectum; assembly: GCF_057233095.1. Classification (NCBI taxonomy): domain Eukaryota; kingdom Metazoa; phylum Chordata; class Lepidosauria; order Squamata; family Helodermatidae; genus Heloderma; species Heloderma suspectum. The sequence continues at coordinate 123,173,747 of NC_139462.1, read as the reverse complement.
CCCACATTTTACATTATATCTGAACCAAACCAGTATGTTAAGTGTCAACAGTAACAGTCATGATCCATACAATTCATACTGTTCAAAACTGGAAACGATAAAATAAAAATGTACATTAAACATGAGATTAATGTACATTTTTCATTCATCAAATCTGATGAAAATTCATCAAATTTTCTGCTGAGGACCAGAGACAAACAACCTTAGTGAATCCTAACCATAAAGTCTTACCATTAATTACTACTAATCCTGCAGTCTTACCATTTGTTGACAGAAGAGAATGGGCTGCATTCTGCTGTGGCAACCACTTTATCTTGTTTATTTTTTCCTCGATTTCCAAACTCTTCAAATAGTCAAACTCTGGTTCATGGCTCTGGAAAGTGCTGTAGACATTATACTCGCCTTGGCTGTAAAACTCGTTTTTATTCTGCAAAGAATATAGGACAAACAAAACATGAACTATGATATCAGAGCTTATCTGTCTTTCAAATAGTCTTGGAAAAAGCAATGTCTATGGTCCAAAAGAACCACATGTATGACTACAGTTGTCAAGTGACAGGAGCTTGTGTATTTATCAAGATGGCAATAGGTCAGGCCAGGCCCAGAAGTGGATATGCTCTTTTCTTGATGCACAGTATTTAGCAATCAGTGTGGACGCCAACCAAAGACATCATCAGTTTAGGCAGATAACCGAAAACTGCTGCTTAGGGACACCACAATAGAAACTAAGCATTGTCAGACTTTCCTTTTTATCTGCTAAGACCTGGTGGCACCTGTCAGTATGTTTGTGAGGTCCACTGCTCTCTGGGCATGGCTAAGTATTGCTAACCTACCCATCTATCCACACTGTTACTGGTTTGGGATGCAGAAATTCCCACTGCCAGAATGGAGATTGCTGTGCAGTTTAAAAAATAACTCTACCTATTTAGCAACCAGGGCTGCTATAGTAAAAATCACTAAGTATAATTGTTTGGAACATGGCCAGATGCTCTAATTCCACAAAGTTAGAATGAATACGAACATGTTAAAAACAAAGGTTTCACTTATAATCTCTTGCACTTTCGACCGGTTCTGTGTTTTGGAGCTCAGACCCCACCCCTGCCTTGTACTTTGGTTCTTGGGCAAGTTTCTTTCCTTTTAGCCTCACCAGTTTGCCCTCTGGAAAATTGGTGTTTTGTGACTGGCCACACCTATCATGGCAGCCAGTTTGTGAATGGGTAAAAAACCCTGCATGGAAGCTATTTTGCAACAGTCCCCATGCCACTCGCTCAAAATTCCCTATGTGCTCACCATCCCTAAAAGGTTGAGGGCCCTTGGTGTGTACAGGTGTGTTTGTATGTGTACACAACACTGCAAAAGTTGCACAAATGCACAATGCCAGAAATGAATGCATATGCAAAAAAGACACCGATGGTTAATCTCTACAATGACAGGTTTTCCCTGGCTTAAATAACATTTTGTCCCAACATTTTGTTCTACTGCAAATTGAAGTAGTATAATTTGACCCTTCCTCAGTCCTAGATTATTTCAGTCACAACTCTTCCAGGGCCCCTTACTCAGTTCCTGGTAATGCATGATGCAAGCACATGCAATATCCCAGTCAATGTGGATTTGGACAGGAGACAACAATATTCAGCTCCTACACAGGCATAAAGCTAATTAGGTGAACTTTTTAGGGAAGTAATTATTTCGGTCAGGCTAAACATATAAGACTATGGTGGGGAATAAAGAAGGTAATTGTAAAGTATTTAGTCACTCAAACTGATGTAAAATCAATATAATGATAATAATTATTAAATTAATATTCATTGTCATCTACACATGATGAAAAAAGAAGCAAAGCAGAAAAGCACTTCATTCCTAATTCTAAATACTCAAGTATATCTACACCTGGGTTTTTTTTCCGTTGGAGGTACCTCAATATGATGCTGTTACAAGGCACTCCTGAATTCTGCTGTTTTGGGAAGAAGGGGTCTGTAGCTGGAAGCGGACTAGGGTTTTTGGTCTTGGAGAAGAGCAGAAAAGCAGGTTCCACTACAGTACTGAGGCCTTGCATGTCCCAAGTGAACTTGCAGAGTTCTTACGAACAACTTTCTGACCAACCATAGTTGTCTGATTGCCTTAATTCCTTGGTATTAACACTTGCAAATTTCAGAGCTTGCCTCAGGACAACCACAGAAGCACCCACCATGAAAAATTTAGTGATGATTTCTAGCCTTCTTGTTTAAGCCAAATGGAAGGGGAAAAAAACAAGAATTCAACATCTTTTTAAAGCTGTGAGACCCGGAAAACCCAGTATTGTATAAGCTGGCATGCCTACGTAACTCCTTTGTCACCTTTGTTGGAGACAATCACCAAAATTCTCCTGGCTCACCTGTGTCAGGATTCCTTTTGCCCCCACTGAACTTCAAATGCCAAATCAAAAACAGACAAGAGGCTTCAATCTACGGCTTTTAATCCATTTCTTCAAAGGGTCATACAGATGCAAATTCTCAGTGACTCTCAGTCTACAAGAAAATGCCTTCAGGGGTTCAAAAGTTAGCTACGAAACTTGCCCACCGTTTGAAAAGAAAGCAGTCTCACTAGCCTAACTTAAGGAGTGGGGGGAGGTCTCTCTCTCCCTCTGTCTCTCGTGAGGTCTCTAGGCGCAGCAAGGCCAATCAGGTAGACCGTCTAAGTTCCGCCCCAGCCTTCTCCCTATTTGCTCTGCGTCTGGCATCTATTAATTCAGGTTCCCCAAACCCTGCCTCTCCCTGTTCGCTATCTCTCAAAGGGTGTGTGTGAAGAGGGACCCTCCTCCTGCAGCTGGACCTTTGAAACCTGAGGAGCCTGCCTAACCATGTCTGGACTAGCCTGGGAACATACCTCTCCCATGTCTGGCGGTTCTTCAGAATCTGAACTACTCTCCCACTCCCTGCGCTCAGAAACACTCCTGAGAACCTGGACCCATGATAGCCGGACATATTCAGGCAAAAATATTATCCATCAACTCCCACCCTTTTTCATATCAGGAAGGAAAAAGGAGCCCATTGTCTTCTTTCTTCCTTCAATATCTGACACGTGAAAATCCATTTTCCAACATCTGATGAGCAATCTCAGAGGAAGAATTTGTTTTGTTTTATTTTCATTACTAAATCCTGAGAGGAGGCATAAAAAGGAGCAACCCAAATCCATGGATTTTACGGAGAGAGAGGCAAAGAGGTTTCATTTCATCCAAGAAGGACCCCTACACTTCCTGCTCAGAAGAGCAATCCCCCCTCTCCTCCTCTCTCTCCCGCCTTCTTTTCCAGAGGAGCACAACAGAGCTTCCCATTATTCACAATTCAGTAGATAAAGAGAGGAAAATCTTTGCATTATCTTCTATTTTTCTCCTAAGTGCTCCATACTCCAATTATTCTCTTTCCCTGACTCTCTCCTAATATTCCACCCCATTTCAACTCCAAAAACCCTTGGCTTTGGAGCTCCCCATTGCTTTTTATGACTCTCCATCCATTTTCTTCCAAACCACCTGCATTTGCTCTAATCCCCTCCTCCAAAACATTCTCACAATCCCCCAAAACAGTCTGTTTCTCCCCCATTCAAATTATCGCAGGCTGAAACTTTTTCTCTTCCCTCTTCTCCGTAATCAGACACGCATACACACACCTTGCTCCTTCCTCCTTTTAACACACATACATGTTTCATTTCTGACTTCAGATGCTTTTTATCTTTAGCCTTCTCAGTGTTAATGTATAATTCTAATTCCCCTGATACATGTACGGTTCTAATTCCCCTGATGTGTGATTTTAATTCATTTTAAATGCTTATTTAATAAAACCATTGCTTTCAAGGACCTCATTGTGATCTCTGGTTCTTTGGGGGTATCAAATTTTCCAAAGCGCCCAGAGCTCAATGCCAAAAGATGCCTCATGTGTGTGTTTACACATCCATGTAAATTAAAGTACACATCTTAACAATGTTCAGTGCTATCCTGTGGTACCAGTATTGATAAAAGCTTGTAAGAACATAAGAAGTGTCCTTCTGGATCCAGCCAAGGTCCATCTAGTCCAGCAACATATTTCCAGCATTGCCTAGCCAGATTCCTCCAGAAAGCCTAAAAGAAAGACATGAAGACAACAGCCTTCTCCCCTTCCCTGAAGCTGCGGCTAGACAGCCGAAATTGGCCATCTAGCCAAGAATACAGGGTGGATGAAGCATGGATGTGATGATCACCTCCATGCTGCAGCTGCCCTGCTTTGGATACTTGGCAGCCTCTGACTTCGGAGGCTGCCAACTATCTCAATAGGATTGCACCCTTAAGAAATTTGAGGAACTAGGAAGATTTAAATTAATAAAGCTGGTGCTTTATGAAATGTAGAGAACAAGATAACGCAGGGATGCCCATTATCTGCATTACTTTTTGTATTGGCCTTAGAATCTTTAGCAATAAAAATCCAAGAAAATACAAAAATTTGCAAAATAAAACCAGGAAATTATGCAGAAAAAATAAAACTCTATGTGATTATATAGTTTTAACAATTGCAAAACCTATGCAATCTTTACATGAAATTGAACAATTAATAAAGGAATTTGGACCATTAGCAGGGTGTAAAGTAAATAAAGGGAAAACAGAGATTATTGGAATAAGTGTAACTAATAAATTAAAAAATCAAGTAAGAAATAATTATAATTATAATTATAATTATAATTATAATTATAATTATAATTATACCTGGAATGATAAACAAGTAAAATATCTTGGGTAAAATTTGACAGAGATGTTAAATGATTTATATAAAAATAATGATGAATGTTTATATAATTAATGTGCTTTACTAATCAAACAATGGGAAAAATTATACATGTAATTTTCAGAAAGGATTGCTGCAATAAAGATTATGATATTACCCAAAATTAACTTCTTGTTTCAATATCTCCCAATTAGAATGTCAGCTAAACAAATGCGTAAATGGCAACAACTTTTCATAAAATGCATATAGACTGGGGGGAAAACCAGGATAAAATCTCTGATGATGATAAAAGATAAAAGATGATGATAAAAGAGGGAGGGATAGTGAGTTCAAAGGGACAGTAAGCTCAAATTATAAAATTTTGGAAGGAAAAGGATGTTTTAAGGTATGAGGATTTTTTTGGAGCAGAATAATATAATATTATACTCAGAAATAAATAGGAAATGAAATGGTGTTTCCCCACCTCATGGTTTGATTTTTATTACATTTGACTGATTATCAATGAACATCTTGAATCAAGCCAGAAGCTAAGAGATATGACAGTTTAAGCAACTGATAATGAGATATAAAGAATATTTAGGGTGCAATCTTATGGCTGCTAGACAGCATCTAGACAGCCATAAGATTTTTCATTCTCTGGGAACCAACCTCAGGGCCAGCACTCCAAACTCAGTTCCCAGAAAACCAACTCCCTGCCCCCACCCTACCCCCCGTAGGTGGCATGGTTCATCCCCAGCTTCGTGCGTGCAAGAGCAGTGCAGAGCAGCAGAAAAGGGGGCATTCCTGGGGTCAGGGAGGGGACGGCAGAAGTCTGAGGCGCCCAGGCTAGACACTTGAAATTGGCTGTCTAGCCAAGAATGCAGGGTGGCCGGAGTGTGAAGATCCCCTCCACACTCCATCTGCCCCACACTGGAGAGTCAGTTGCCTCCAAGTTTGGAGGCAGCTGACTATCCCCAGAGGATTGCACCCTTCGTTTCTGAAACCTATAAATTACTCTTAAAATATGAAAGGGAACCAGAACAGGTTGAAGATTACATGGTTAAGTGGGCACGAAGTATTGGAAAGAATATTCCAATTGAAATATGGGGAAACCTATGGAGTAAGTGTTGCAGAACCCAGAGTCAGAGAGACCACGGAGTGAAGGAAAAAGAGATTCTTTATTTAACGCGCGGGCTTAAGGCTGGAATCATTTCCAAAGAGCCAGAAGCCCCGAAATACATCAGCACATTGTTTTTATAGACATTGTGACACATATGAAATGGCTCCCCCTCCCCCTCCCATGTGGGGTTGCAGTCCTCAACATTTCTTCTCCTAGCACCATTGTTTATAATACAAGAACTGGGTTATAGGGTAGCCGTGATAAGCAGAGAACAGAAGAGAACAGCAGAGAAGAAGATATACAATTGTATGACCTTTGACAAGATAAGGAATTCCTGTGTCTCGTCAGCTTACAACAATATATTCAAGGGAGAAAGAGCTCAGCAAGAACATGAAGCATGAGACTGCATGAGGCTACTTAGTCTGACCCCCGATATGGCTGCTACAGTAAGAGCCATAATTTTTCATTAAACATGTCTGAGAAAGCCCTGTATAAAGTGATGATGAGGTGGCATATAACACAAGTTATATTAAATAAAATTAACCAGAATTATCTGATTGTTGGAAATGTCAAAAACAAATAAGAGGTTTCTATCATTTATGTGGGGATGCTCTTTGGCAAAAATATTGGAGAATGATTAATAAAAATACGGAGAAAATGTGGGACTTGGCTATGATGGCAAAATTAACATATTATATTAGAACTGCTTAAAAAAGACAAAGAGGGGATACATTTGTACAAAAAAGTTGGACATGCTTTATTAATTTCTATAAACATAAAGCAGTATATACAAATATTCAATTTTGTTCTTCAATAACTTGATTTAGGGTACAATCCTATGGCTGCTAGTGAGCGGCTAGACGGCCATAGGATAGGATGGTTTCCGGGAACTGACCTTGGAGCCCCGTCCGTGGTTTGTTCCTGGAGAACCGACCCCCACCCTCTCCTGTGCCACCCTGTAGGCAGTGCAGAGTGGCCCTGCACTCCGCGCTCTTAAGAGCAGCATGAAGCGGAAAAAATGGGGCGTTTCCAGGGGCGGGCCAAGGCAGGGAGGTAGGAAATGCCAGTACAACACATCCTATATGTCGTCCAGTTGATGCTTCCTGTGCTCCAAGGTCCTGCAGCTAGACAGCCAAAATTGGCTGTCTAGCCACGAAAACCGGGCAGGGGGAGTGAGGAGATCCGCTCCTCACCACTCCTCCTGCCCTGCACTGGGCAGTCGCCCCCGGGCTCGGAGACAACCATTGATCCAGATAGGATTGCTCCCTTAGTTATTTATAAAATTGATGGATATATAGAGAAAATAAATTGTTTATTCATAACTTTGGATTTTGTATAAGAAACATATAATGTACATACAAGTGAGTGTGAAAATGTATATATCTTGATGGATTCAAAGAAGGAATGTCTTACTGATGTATTATTACAATACATATTATACTGATGTGTATAATATGTATTGTATTACTTTTATTATATGGTGCGGGGGAAGTTTCAGGATGATTGTACTAGGAGAACAAGTTAATAAAAAATGAGAGGAAAAAAACTAAGCTAAAGCATTATTAAGTACTTCTGGGCATATAAAGGGTTAAAACTGGCACCTAAATAATTAGGTGTAAAAGCTAAATCAGAAAAGACAACGTCTCCAAATGAACATGTTAAAAGTTTTTTATTTATTTATTACATTTCTATACCATCCGATAGCCAAAGCTTATTATAATAAAGCTATTCAGTTAAAAAGATTCCAGGACACAAGGGATTAATTTTATATTTGTCAGTTCTAAAAGTTCTAACATCTTAAACCTAAACGTTATAAAATAATAGAATCATAGAATAGTAGGGTTGGAAGGGGCCTTTCAAGGCCATCGAGTCCAACCCCCTGCTCAGTGCAGGAATCCAAGTCAGAGCATCCCTGACAGATGGCTGTCCAGCCTCGTCTTGAACGTTTCCAGTGTGGGAGAGCCCACCACCTCCCTAGGTAATTGGTTCCATTATCGTACTGCTCTAAGAGTCAGGAAGTTCTTCCTGATGTTCAGCCAGGATCTGGCTTCCTGTAACTTGAGCCCATTCTTCCGTGTCCTGCACTCTGGGATGATCAAGAAGAGATCCTGGCCTTCCTCTCTGTGACAACCTTTCAAGTACTTGAAGAGTGCTATCATATCTCCCCTCAGTCTTCTCTTCTCAAGGCTAAACATGCCCAGTTCTTTCAGTCTCTCTTCATAGGGCTTTGTTTCCAGTCCCCTGATCATCTTTGTTGTCCTCCTCTGAATCCTCTCCAGTTTGTCTGCATCCTTCTTCAAGTGTGGTGCCCAGAACTGGACACAGTACTCCAGATGAGGCCTAACCAGTGCTGAGTAGAGGGGTATTAGTACTTCCCGGGAAGTACTAGTTAAACTCAGTTTTGGATCCTAGAATGTATTTACAATGCAATCCTATGCACATATATATTCAGAAGCAAGCCCAGTTGAGTTCAATGGGACTTACTCACTGGTAAGTGGCTATAAGATTGCAGCCTTAGAGAGCAATTCTATGCCCCCTAGAAGGCATCTGCAGGGCATAGGATTGTTAGGCTTCCTGACTCCCAGATCAGAAACAGGGCTCTGACCTTGGAGCCAGAAAACCGCACTTGCCACCCCCTCCCCCTCATAGCCTGCACAGACAGAACCATGCTGCCTACCTCTCCACACTCAGAAAACTGCACGGAGATGGGGGAAAGGGGGTGTTCCCAGGGGCAGGGAAGGGAGGAGACCAGCGCAGCTGCCATAAGACAAATTCTATGGCTGCCCCAGCCTCCTTTCCTCCTCCCTCTCCGACGCCTCCGCTAGACAGGTGAAAATGCCCATCTGGCTTAAATGCAGAGTTGCACCTTGCACTCTGCATAGGATACTCATAAGCCTCTGACATGGAGGCTTACAAGTACCCAGGGCACATCACATAGGACTGCGCCCTTAAAGGGGTAATTAAATCTGGAGCTCAAAGGGTTAACCAAGTTTGGTTCTAAGATAGCTCCAAATTTAGACATTATTCCAAGTCCTTGTCTAATTTTTTTTTAAAAGATCCATCTTCAGAAATGAGTCAAAGTCCCAAGTTCAGAAAATATTCTAACTTCAGGAAATAAAGGGTTAAAATTATTTGGGAGCCTAAATGTCAAAGAAATCTTTGGATCCAGGGGTCCAGTGAAGATCAGAGGTGAAGGCAAACAGGAGCTAGAGAGCCTGAGATAGCTCTAACTACCTAGACCTTTACACCCTTGTTCATAGGCAGAGGGCACAATGGGTGGTGAGACAACCATCCTCCCAGTCAAAAATGAGCTCCATGGGTGGCAAGACCACCCATTCACCAGTCAGAAATGAGGGGTCCACCTATCTTCCAACAAAGCCTGCTGAGCTTTTCCAGTGCAAACGCTCTGTCAGTTCTCACAGCCTTTCAGTCAGAGTTATTATATGATGGTATAACATTATTTATTATAAAGTCACAAGTCCAGGCTCTTCTTAAATATGAGACTAGGGTCTTCTTGTCAGCCCCCCGCAAACCCTCAATCAGACTATTCAACCATTTCAGGATCAAGTTAGCCATTTATAGTTTGGAGCGGGCTCTTCAGTATTCTGTTAGCAATATTATTTAACCTTTTCATTGCCAGATAAAGAATTCATCATCTATCTTGTGGTGATGAATTCCGTAAGTTAATTATATATTCAGTTATCAAAAACCTGCTAGTTTAAGACCTGAGTTAAGGTGATCTCATGTTGGCTCAAGCTCCATAATGTCAGGAAATTGGAATCTAAGTCTCATGCCTTAACTGACATACCCCATGATCAGTGATGATGCTTGTAATATCACAAATTGTACTTCTTACACCTACACTTTTCCTTGGTCTTTCAGACCCAAATCCAGATAGGGAGGATGGAGTGCCTGAGACCAGCAAAGATGCCCGACACTGGTCCTATATTGCCCTATGAAGCACTGAGCCTCACACTGTTGCTAGAGCACTCCTCCTGTGAGTCAAGCCATGCCTGTCTGTTGCTTACATCAGTATCTGGCAGCATGGGTTAAACTGTGAGAGGGAGCCTTCTAATGGCAACTCTAACCTAACTCTAACTCTTTTGACACTATAGTAAGACTGAATTACATGAGAGGTCAATTTGCTTCTTCTGGATTTGGAATCTCACCATGCTGAATGAGTAAAAAATGCATTCACCACCAGCTTGAGATTTCCATCAGCAGGTATGCTGAAAGTTATTTGGCGTTGCTTTGTAATCTGAGATGCTTGGTAGGATAGAATGGGTTATGGGTATGAAAGAAAAGGATTCATTCTCTACCACACTGAGTTTTCCACTAGCACATATACTGCAGGACCTACCTGTGGTTGTTTGGGAACTTGAGTTGCCTGGTGGGGATAAAACAGTTTATGTGGTATGGTGTTACAGTTAAAAAGAAGCGCTAAGTGGAAGCGTCAAGCATCCTCTTCCAGTACGCTGCTTCTTTGCTTCAAATTGCATCCTCCCAACATCACTTCACATCAGAAAATCTGTGTCGGCTTAGGTCTGTGAGCTCAGTTGTCTAACTTTGTAGTCTATGTAAGTCCTTGTGAGCACTTTTCAGTAGGGCTGTGCATAGCCTTGGTATGAAGCCAAATAATGAGGCAAAGTGGGCTGATTCAGAGGTGCCTTATCATGATATGAAGCAGATCAGACCAGCACTGAAGCAAAGCAGCTCCTCCATGAAGTGCCTCGTCCACCTCATATATTCAGAGCTCTTCTTATGCCTTCTGAGCAGCCTAGACAGGCTGTCTCCAAAATGTATCAACTTCTGAAAGATCACACGGAGGAGCAGGAGGAGGAGGAGGGAGGGGGGAAGGTGAGAGGATGCAGAGGCGCGAAATGTATCAATTTGAGAAAGATCCGGCCACCGGGAGAGGAGAGGGAAGGGGAGAGGAGGGGGGGAGGAGGAGGAAGAAGGAATGAGCTTTGCTGTGAGTCAGCCTCCGTTTGCTCATTGTGAGAGAGGTGGTGTTACTGGAGAGGAGAGGACTGTCTGAACATTATTTGGCTAGAGCAGTGGTCTCCAAAGTGGGATGCATGCACCCCAGGGGTGGCACAAGGTGACCCATTGGGGTGTGCAAGCCACCTGATAATTGAGCAGCCTCCTGCTGCCCTGACAAGCAGCCATTGCGTGCAATGATGCTGGCAGGAGCAGGATGGGACAGGAGCTGAGAGGGAAGCTCCATGACATTTCTCTCTCTGCTCCAGTCCTAGCCACTGGGAGCAACTGCCCCAGTCTCTGCCAGGCATGGCAGAGGAAGCCTTAACCCTTCCCACTCACCTTTGGCAGAACGAAGCTGAGAGGAAAGTATGTGCTATGGGGACTGGGTAAAACGAGGATCCATAAAATAAAAAAGGGATCCTCATGATTTCATATAATTTTTAAAGGGGGAGACCCACAAAACCACCATCCAATCACAGAGCACATCTGCCTCCATGGACTGAACCAGAAAAATCATGGATCTGCCACTCGTGGGCACAGCCATGGCATAAAAACAGGGGAAAATGGTTCCCCCCATTCCCCGAACAAGACAGCTGCCGGCACATGTCCAGAAGGCCTAGGAGCTGGTGGTGGCAGTGGTGGCAGCTGTAAGAGAAAAGGCCTTTTCTGCTGGCCTGAACCAAAGTCCCCAAGATGGAAAAGTATTAAGAATGTTGTAGAATTACTGTGAAAAATAAGACACAAACAACTGGGTGAGAGGGTGGAATAAACATTACTAAGCACAGAGAAAGATTCTGACTGACTCTTTCTGAGTCTTGAGACTCCTGTCTCATGAACACAACGGCTCCCTGTTACTTCATGAGATAAGGAACTGCCTTGCAGAGAGTTGCAGGTATTTTATTTTAATAAATAAATTTTAGCTCAAGATGTGCTTAGGGGTGTATTCACGGTTCTCATAGAAAGAAGCATCCTGTATATGTGATAAATGCCTGATGCATGTGTGATCAGCTTAAACCCTATGTGATTGGATATAGGTAGCCCATGCTAATTTTTGATAGGATAAGATCTTTGCTTAGCATTTTCTGTATGTGTATTTTGTTGTCTTTATAAACCATGTAACTTGTTCCTGCAATTTGTAGTTCCTTGGCAATTTACCCATGTATACACGTTTTGAATAAAGTGTGATTTCAGATATGTGACCACCTGCCTCATCCTTCGGGTGGGGATGGTTCTCACTCTGTTTGTTTCCCTGACACAGCCCACTCTCATTGGCAGGGGTTGTCCTCCAACCGGGCACCCCCTCCTTCCAAGGAAGGGAGAGAGTACAGTTGGAGGGTGACTCCTGCCTCCACCGCCTGACTCAAGCCTTCACAGGCTTCTCACAAGCAAGGAACCCGTAAAGCCTTGCGCAGAGGCAGCAGTCGACCTCCAACTGGGCACCCTCCCCTCCTTCCAAGGAAAGGAGAAAGCGCAGTTGGAGGGCAACTCCTGCCCTCATGCCTGTCAGCAGTTGTGTTGCCCCAGTCATGGGCTTCAACCTCTTAATTTAGAGGTGCCAAGATAGCGATAAATCAGACCCAGGTTTACTTACAAGGAGTACTTTATTGAGTAACTTACAGCACACAGGCGTACTCAATGGTTGGATCAGACAGCTTCTCTGAACCCAGAGCCATGGGGTACAATGGGTTTTATACCATTCATTCATTCATTCATTCATTCATTAAATTTATTAATTGCCCATCTGGCCGGTCACCCAGCCACTCTGGGCGATGTACAACAATAAAAACAGTTTATAAAATAAAATTCAACATTAAAAACATCACATTTCTAAAATTACCCTAGCCTACCCCAAATGCCTGCCTGAACAACCATGTTTTTAATGCATGGCGGAAGCTCATTAAAGAGGGGGCATGGCGGAGTTCCCTAGGGAGGGAGTCCCACAGAGTGGGGCCACCACAGAGAAGGCCCTCTCCCTCGTCCTCACTAGCCTAGTTGTCCTGGCTGATGGGACAGAGAGAAGGCCATCCAAGGCTGATCTTGTTGAGCAATCAGCTGAACATGTTAGCAATCAGGCAGCATAACAGCAGCAAGCACCCCCTAGCATTCATTCTCAGCATAGACTAACAGCACTTGGTTCTCAGCACAGCCACTTGTAGCTTTAAGGTAAACAAACTTCACTTCCCAGGCAGAGTGCTTGATAACACTCTCACTCATTAGTATGGAATGTGCCGAGGCCGCTATTGGCCTTTTGACTCATCTTCACATGCTCAGTAGGGGTGCACGAAAGTCACTTACCTGGTCTCGCAGCTTGCTTCGTGGCGGGGGGGAGGCGCTTCGCTGCTCCCCCCGAAGTTCAGGCCGGGGGGGGGAGGCTTCCCTCCTCGCCCGGCTGAAATTCAGGCCAGGGGGGAGGCTTCCCGCCTCGCCCGGCCGAAATTCAGGCCGGGGAGAAGCACCCCATCTCCCCGGCCGCGAACTTCAAAAGAAAAAACAAAAAACGCCCCTGTGATAGGCTATGTAACGATTAACGTAGCCTATCACGGCTAGATCTGCAAAGTCAGCCGTGATAGGCTACGTTAATCGTCACGTAGCCTATCACGGGTGACTTTGAAAAAAAAAAAAGCACGTATGCAAATGGCGGCCCCCATAGGGAGCCGCCATTCGTGTTCCTTATTTGGTCCCTGTAGTCTACGTTAAGATTTACGTAGACTACGGCAAAAATAAGGGCAACGCTATTTGCGTTGTCCTTATTTTTGTCGTAGTCTACGTAAATCTTTACGTAGACTACAGGGACCAAATAAGGAATGCGAATGGCGGCTCCCTATGGGGGCCGCCATTAGCTGTACGCGCTTTTTTTTTTTTTAAGCCACCCGTGATAGACTACGTGACGATTAACATAGCCTATCACGGCTGACTTTGCAAATCTAGCCGTGATAGGCTACGTTAATCGTTACGTAGCCTATCACAGGGGCGTTTGTTTTTTTTTTACTTTGCTTGTAATGGCGGCGGCGGCAGCCGGTCGAAAGACCGGCTGCCGCCCCCGCCCCTGACGAAGACCTGCTGAACCGCCGCTGGGACCCGCCGCCGGGAGGGACATTCGTGAAAGGTAAGTCCCATCCCGGGGGGGGGGGCGGGGGGGCGGAGAAGTTCTCCCCGAACAACTTTCGGAGGACCGAATGCGTTGGCGCTCGGCCTCCCGAAGTTTCGGGGAGAAATTCTCCCCCATCCCTAATGCTCAGAGGCTTACTGACAAGGGAATTGCACCAATAATGAACTTAAGCAAGCATTATGGATCTCTAGGCCCCTCTAACACTACAGGTGACTTGATTACGCCCCTGGGGCCAATACAGTGGGCTACAATGGGCAGCGTTTTCCCTGGCAGTGCCTTCCCCAGAAGCGCCGGCTGCGGCTTCCCTGGCAGCATCAGTGGCAGTGGCAGCGGTGGCTCCCCTGGTGGCAGAAGCGGCTCCCCTGGCGGCAGCAGCACCCCACCCCCCCAGAACAAGGTCCCAGGTAAGGAGCTGGGGGCTGGGCAGTGTGCTGGGGGGTGGGAGGGAAGCAGGATTTGGATGTCTGAATCCAGCTTTGGCTTCATAGGCCGAGTTGAGTTGGGGCCCTCTTGAATCAGCCTGAGCTGAATCGGGCCCGCCTCGGAAGCCCTGAAGTGGCTTCCGAGTCTGATCGGGGGGTTCATGCACAGCCTTACTTTTTAGAGAGGAAAAGACACTGTCCTACAAATGCACTGTAATATAAATAATTAAGCAGCCCATTCCCATTCAAAATCAATATGTTCCTCACCCCTACACTGTGAGGAACTTTTTGTGTGTGCCTCTTAATGATTTATAAAATGGGTATATTATTTTCAAAACACACTTTGACATTTGTCATTACTGGCAAAATCATCAATCACAATGGTGTTAAAAATTAAAGCTTAGCTTTGAATTAAAGCACCACACCCCAAGTCCTTAGCGTAACAAAGCAGGCAGAGTTCCCTCTATGTTCAGAAAGTAAGTAGCCTACACAGTAAGCCTACACACGATCCCAACATACCCTTTTCCTTTCCCTCCTTGTCCCCTCTTCAGCAGTGATCCTCAATCAGTGACAGTGATTCCCTCAGACTTCAAGATTCCCTCAGTTCAGCCATGCTCCCCCTCCCCAACCTTAGAATGCTGACAGTGACACTGGAATTCCTCTCAAAACACAGGATAGGAGTGCTGGCAGCATTCTAGCTTCAGAGTGAAGCTGAGCATACCTGACATAACTTTTCCAGCAGTTGCTCCTATAGGGTTTCATAGGGCAGAAAAACCTTAGTAATGGTTGAACTACTGATCCAAACCAATGAAAAACACATCTCGTTGACAATCCTGAATAAAGTGCAACAGTAGTTTTCCTAAAAATTTGAAAGAAATATATATGCCAAGCTGCAGCATGGGGTAAAAAGTACACATGTGTCAATTTTCAGCACCTTTTAACTTGCTGTGTGTATGGCAATTTTTATAATAGCTTTGAAATTTTGCACACCTGTAGATTTCATTGGGTAGATCATGGATGCCAAGTTTTACATTATTAAATAAGCAGCTGTCGTTTTTATAAGCAGTAGAATGTTGAGTCTAGAATGGCTGAACGTTTCTCCCATTTTTTGCATCTCACCTTAACTAAATGGTTAACCTTAACTCTGTGCCCCTTTAATTGTGTGAAGAAGCACTCTCTTTGGTCTATTCTCTATCTATTGCAAATAAATTTCTATGGGTGATGATCATTTCTAGTGTTGCCAGAGCAGCAGAACATTTTCTCTCCTCTCTCCACACTATTCATAATGTTAACTTCAGCATAGCTTTCTGAGCTGTACCAGGGAGAAACTACTGGTAGAGAAGCCAGAAACGTTGGGTGGACAAACTAAATGTAAAAAGTACATTTACAAAAGCAGTCCCTTTCCCGTTCCCAGCCTCAGCATCACTGATTCTATACCCAAAGGACAACTTACTTTTCTTTTAATGCAAAAGCCCCAAGTTATCCAACAATCACATACAATATTTTGCAAGTCTTTCAAATCAAACAGTAATTTACATGCAATGAACCACTCAAACAAGCATATTATCAGCATACATGCATTCCATTCATACAGACAAAGCTAACCAGTATGTAAATAAAATGACCCCCCCAAATAGTCACATCCATCATCCCTGAAGGAACAGGAAAAGAACAGCTTGGGCATCCTGTTGTACAAAAAGTATTATTAGAGTGACAGTGGCTTTGAAGAAGTGTACGCCAGTATCTTTGGTTCAGGGTTTGTGGATCAGGACCTGGAGTTATTGGAACTTAGTCAAATTGGGGAGGGTTATTCACAAATGGGCTGCAGTGGCTTAGTGGTTAAGACACTGAACTGCAGACTGGAAGGTCGGCAGGACAGCAGTTCGAGACCCGAGTGCCGCGTGATGGAGTGAGCTCCCGTCTTCAGTCCCAGCTCCTGCCAACCTAGCAGTTTGAAAGCAAGAAATTGCAAGTAGATAAATAGGTACCGCTTCAGCGGGAAAGGTTCCGTGCACCTCGGTGTTCAGTCATGCCGGCCACATGACCACGGAAGCATCTTCAGGCAGTGCTGGCTCTTCGGCTTAGAAATGGAGATCAGCACCACACCCTAGAGTCGGACACGACTGGTTGGGGACACCTTTACTTTACCTTTATTCACAATTACATACTTTAATAAGAGGCTTGCTCTGACAATAAATGAAAGATTGTTAAAAGTCATACCTCTGGCTCCCTTTGGAATATAACAACTCGACCGCCTTTGTCCCCTGTTGCCAGCAACTCCCCTGTGTGGTTGAATTCAACAGTTGAAATTATGTCTGCTGCAGAAAAAAAGTAAAAAAGCACATTACAACCATGTGGCCAGACAAACCAGAAGAAATATCAAGTTTCTATAAGACAGAAAATGTGGTAACTGTTTTTCCCCCCTTCTTTTCCTGAGCCCAGCCTTCAACCAATGGTATAGTGAAGATGGAATGTAGGGGAGTGCATCTCCAGAACCTTTTTCAGAGCAGGACCAATGATATCATCTGCCAGGGTACTAGGGCAATTGGCAGATCCTCTTTGCTCTGGCAAGTGAATGAAGTTGGCTTTCAAATTTTACTATGGCCGCTGCTGCCCATAGGGGCAGAAGACAGGGCAGGTGACGGTGGGTGGAGCCAACAGAGTGGGAAAAAATGGTCAGGCCCAGAGACCTGTAGCACACCCAAGGCTCATACAGAGTATATAAGCAAGTCAAACACACACACACACACATTACAAATGCTGATTTCTGGGCAGGGACAGTTGTTACGCCCAGAGACTGTAGCATGTTGAAAACACAAAGAGTGGGCAAGCAAGTGAACCAGAAAAGCACTGCAAACATCAATTTCAGGGCTGGAAAAGTGTTCAGACCCAGAGACCAGTAGCATGCCCATACACTCATGTCACAAGATTCTGCAAGCAAGTGAACCAAACAAGAGAGAGATACAAACACCAATTTCAACACAGGAAAAGTCTCTAGACCCAGAGAGCCACAGTATGCCCCAGACACACATGGACAGTGCAAGCAGATCAACCAAAAATGAGTTTCAAGCACATTTTTAAGTGAGTGAAGTAATACATATAACCAACTACAGAGTCCCCTCTGCCCCCGCAGAAGACCATTAAGTACAGAGTGTCTGGAAAGATTCTGGCATTTCAGCTAAAACCACAAAAGACTCAGGATTAAATTCCATTAATTAAAGATAGCCATAACATGTATACTCAAAGCCAAAGGATATACATTTAGAAATTCAGAAATTTTACTCTGAACTATGTAGAAAGGATAGGGATCCTATAAATCAGGAATCTGAAATTTTCTTTTGGAATTTGGTCCTTCCAGAACTGGATTTGCAGCAAAACGAACTACTTGCAGAGCCTTTGCGGGTTGAGGAGGTTAACCATGTGTTGAGAATGTGAGGAATGGGAGAGCTCCAGGAGCAGGTGGTTTTACTACAGAATGGTGTAAGTTGCACTTGGATTTTTTGACTCCTAAACTTTTTATCTTTATCATATGGCTTTTGAATCAGAAGCTTTACTAGCATCGTTATATGATGCTTATATTTTTGTTATTCCCAACCCTAGTAAATATTATATTAACTGCAAATTATAGGCAGTATAATTTCTTGGGTAGTATCCAATAGGGACTGTGCACACACAGCCAGCCCCACTGGGGCCTGAGCCAGGCATGCCCAACCCCATCAGCCCAGGTTTGCGTGCAGCCGCAATATAGCACTTCTAGGGGCAAGCCCCGACACGAGCAAAAACGCTCCTTTTTGGAAGGGGCGTGACCTGTTCCCATTTTAATTTCCTGTAATGCCCCAGCTTAATGATATGTTGGTTTATTGCAGAAAATTAGACCCAGCTAGACCCAGCCACTAGTCCAGAAAAATAATACTAAAGCAGACTTAAAACCATCAGCGGGGGACCCCGGCAGTTCCTCAAGGAAGCCAGGTGCTGATGTCGGTCCTACCTGGTCCAAATTCTTCGCTTTCATTATTAATGAAGTAAGTCTCTATTATATTTTCTGAAATAGAAGCAGAAATGTGACACAGTATGGCTAATCTTTTAGTGAGAGGCAAGCCTGTTCCTATTAGTCTAGCCAATGAGGAAAGTTATGACAAGTGACAGTTTAAGTGATATTGTTCATGTACCCTTATTAAGCTATGAATATTTTAATTCCTGACAAGAATAAAACATTTCTGTAATCTACTCAGTGTTTCTCTTGTTTTCTAACTGGCCAGGACTTAGAAATCAAGAGTTAAAATTGTCTCCCAAAGTATTATTTATGGTCCATGAGAAGGAGCTCAACCTTTTGCTGACATTGCTTTTCCTGTTTTTTGTTGTTTCCTTCTTTTTTCAAAAAGAAATTGAAAAAATTTCAAATCCTCCCCCCCCCCCCCGAACATTTAAATATGCCCTCTGACTTCCAGGAGACTTCTTCTCCTATCTTCTTCTTTTTCTTTGCTATTTGGGGAGGGTAGGTTACCTCATCCTCTCCCAAAGAGCAAAAGAAAACAAAAAGGACTGGGAGAAGGGGTTGAACAGGGAGAAAAGATAGTTACTTATAATGACATTGATCTTTCCCCCACTTACATGACCCTTAGGAGCAAAAAAAGAAAAGAAAAAAGAGTACTAAAAAGCCATTAGTTTTCTCAAAATGTAACTCCTATTGTCAAGTTGAGCTTTAATCCCATCTGGACAGGAAATACATATTCATACTGATGTATCAAGACAGATGTCCATCTGAAGTGAACAGGAGTGAGACGGCTTCCAGTGTGCACTATCAGTTTTACATTCTGCATTACTAACTCTCTGACATAAATAAAACTAGCTTCCAACAGCTTCACTGGTGTGTTGCCAAGAAGAATTCAAAGTGCTGGTTATGACTTAGAAAGTCCTATATGGCTTGGGATAGGGCTACCTGAAAGACCATATAAGCCTGCCCAGGTTTTAAGAACTGGGGGGGGGGGGCTTTCTCTCAGTTCCACCATCTTCAGTAGTGCATTTGGTGGTGACACAAGAGGTGGCTTCGCAGCAGCTGCTCCCAGACTGAAATCACTGCAGAGGGAAGCGAGGCTGGCTCCCTCTCTGCTAGACTTCTGCCGGTCGGCAAAGATATTCAAGCAGGTCTTTGGCATGTATGCTGGCCTGTTGAGTTAGGTACTGTTTTTATACTGTTATTGTTCTGCATTTTAACTGCGTTTTAAAATTTCTTTTGTTATTGTTTTAACCAAGTTTTTATTTTAAAATCTTTCATTCCTGTGATTGTTAGCTGCCTTGAGTTCTATTTTCTTGGTGGAAAGATGGGGTACACAAATAAAATAAAATAAAATAGGATCCATATGAAAAATATTTGTCTGAGTTTAGGCTCAGGAAGGATTTTGTTTCATCTAGTGGATTTATATGTTTTCTGTTGTTTAATAATAAAAATATGCAACTTTGTATACTATCTTATTTATGCTGGTGGCCAGGAAAATGAGAGCTAAACTGATTGTTAAGCTCTTAATGCTTTTTCTGGTTTTGTTATAGCTTATAGCTAAACAATAGATTTATTACTACTATATGCAGTAGAGGTTGGTGGCTCCAATTTCAGTGGGGCTATGATCCATTCCGGGTTTCAGTTGGAACCAGCTAGAACTCTAAAGGAGCTATCCAAAGTGCTGAACCCATTTTGGAGATAGGGTTCAGCATTTCAGATAGGTCCTTTAGCGTTCTGGCTGATTCCAACTGAAACCCGGAATGGATTCATAACTCTACTACAATCAGAGCCACCAGCCTCCACTGGCTATATCACTTTCTGTATGTAATTTGTATTACTAGCTTTATGTAATGACAGACTAAATGAAAAATGTATTTTGTACACTGAAAAAGAAATTAAAAATAATATCCCATGAAATTCAACAGAAGATAGGGACAGGAGAGAAAACCACTGTTTGTGTTAGTGCAAAATGTGGTGGCCAGCCTAGTCTCTCTTGTTGGCAGGACATACAACAGGGCCTCTGATGAAGGTTGCAGTTTACATGCAAGCTTATAGAGGAAGAGGGGGTCTTTCAGATATACTGGCCCAAAGCTATTTAGCACCTTGAATTATGCTTGTAAACAAATTGGAAGCCCCTACCTCCACACATCCAGTTAAACCTAGTCCAAAGGCAGTCATCTCATTAATATTTTTCCTTTATTTCCATTGGCATTCAATGGCACATGCACTGTAAAGTTCAACAAATGAACAGCGATTAAAAGAACAAACAGCAGTGGAGAAGGCTTCAGTCCTAAGCACACTTTCTAGGGAGTGAAGGAAACTGGGGCTTCACAAACCACTCCTCTGCCAGGCAAATCAATAGTGCTTTGCTAGTTCACACTGAAAAAGCTAGCACTGTAATTGTCCAAACAGTTACCACAGATCAGTTCTGAAACAAGATAGAACAACTCAGGAACACTGGTATACAATGGATTGACAATGACACTGCACTCTCAGGGTGCTTCCAGACAGAGGGCTCCTAGTGCACAGTCAGGCGGCATTGTGCAGCAATTCAATTTTTTCCTCCTTAATGGATTTTTGTGGTTAGAAAAAAGATGAAATAAGAAGTGGGAAAACACAAGAGGCTTACAAATGGATGATGACACCATCTGGACCCTGGGTGCTTCTAGACAGAAGCATCCTAGCACTAACAGCCAGAAGGCATTGTGTAGCTATTCCATCTTTTTTTACTTAACAGATTTTCCATAGTAAAAAAATAGATGGAGGAAGTGGTGGGAAAACACAGGAGGGTTACAAGAGGAAGATGATGTCACCTGGAAAGCCTGTAAATTCTGTGAATGAAACATGGCGATGGTGCCATAAAAGCCTCATCTGGAAGTGCACACACACCTGTAAAATTCCATGAATGAAGCAGAACAATTGCACAATAAAAGCCTCATTTGGAAGCACCTCCTGTAAAAGGCAGTGAATGAAGGGTGACAAATTCCAGACAACACAGGTAGTGTAAAATCAGGAAGCACAAGTTTTAATTGCATGTTGTAAGTGAAATCAGGTTAAAAGTCTGATTCTAAACATTTTCCTTATTCGGAAATAAGTTTCACCATTCAGTGGGAATGACTTCATCCTACGTATGCTTTGGATTGCAGCATTATTTTAAAAATGTAAGTAAAATGTCTATGGCAGAAATGAGTACATTTTGTGCAGGGCAATAAAGAATAAGGGTACTCCCAGACAAGGCATTTATTGTGCCCTCACCCTGAAAAGGGAGGTTATTGTGGATAGGGCAGGAACCTGGTCTCTACAAGGTATCCAAAGGCACCTTCACTCATGAAAATCCCATCCCAGAGGCCTGAACGTTAGATACCGCTGGAGGCTGGTGTGACTAATTTTCAGTGTGTGGGAAAAACAGACGAAACAACCTCCACCACACCTATATGCAAAAAGCAGTGGCTAGGGACCTCCCATTCCTACAAGCAACCACAAAGCAGCCCCACCTATCATCCAAAGACCAATCCCTGACTAGCCCCGCACAATTAAGTACAAACCTTATCATTTAGATACAGGGCCTGCAGCATGGGGCTATGCCTCTGCACTCCAAAGGCTGCCACACTGGCCAGAAGCTAGGAGAAGGTAAGAGAGCACACGCAGAGACACATCGCAGCACCCACCGGGAAAGAGTGGTGTTACCGATGAGCTCGGGCTTGTTCCCATTTATAGGTATACTGCTAATGTCCTATCACCAGATTAAACCCAGGTGCCTGAATAAGGTGTGTCAAGCAAAGGCTTGAATACACAGAGTGTGAAAGAAGAAGCTCATAGGCTCTCTTTGTAAGCAACAGTTGGCAGGAGGCCTCCAGATGTATGCAAAGTGATGCAAACTGTGGAGAGGGCATAGTTCAGTAGTAGAGCACCTGATTTGTATGCAAAAGGTTCCAGCTTCAATCCTTGACTTATCCAGGTAGGGCTAGGAAATAATCCTGCCTGAAACCCTGGAGACCCACTGCCAGTCAGTGTCAACAATATTGGACTAGATGGACTAATGGTCTGACTCAGTATAAGGCAGCTTCTGATGTTTCTATGTCATTTTTATTGATGTGTTTTTATGTTTTAATTGTCATTTTGTACTTTTGCTATTACATTGTTACTTGACCTGAGCATTATTTTTAGCGGAATGGTAAGATAAAAATGAAATAAATGTGAATGCCCAACTCAATACCCATCTCCAACTGTGAGCAGGACAACAGAGATACACCTTTCCATTTGGTCAGTTAGAGCCCTGGCTAGGATAAGGTTCTATGCCAAAAGGCACTGCCTTTACCAGCAAAGCAACCAGCTGTCACTTGTTGTTGTTCAGTCGTTCAGTCGTGTCCGACTCTTCGTGACCCCATGGACCATAGCACGCCAGGCCTTCCTGTCCTGCGCTCTCTCCCGGAGCGTGCTCAAGTTCATATTCGTTGCATCCGTGATGCTATCTAGCCATCTCATCCTCTGCCGTCCCCTTCTCCTTTTGCCTTCAGTCTTTCCCAGCATCAGGGTCTTTTCCAGGGAGTTTTCTCTTTGCATTAGGTGGCCAAAATATTGGAGCTTCAGCTTCAGTATCTGTCCTTCCAATGAGCACTCAGGGTTGATTTCCTTTAGGATGGACTGATTTGACCTCCTTGCAGTCCAGGGCACTCGTAAGAGTCTTCTCCAGCACCACAGTTTGAAAGCATCAATTCTTCAGCGCTCAGCCTTCCTTATAGTCCAGCTCTCACAGCCATACGTTACTACTGGGCAAACCATAGCTTTGATTAGACGGACCTTTGTCGGCAAGGTGATGTCTCTGCTTCTGACTATGCTGTCTAGGTTGGCCATAGCTTTCCTCCCAAGGAGCAAGCGTCTTTTAATTTCATGGCTACAGTCACCGTCTGCGGTGATCTTGGAGCCCAAGAAAGTAAAATCTGTCACTGCTTCCATTTCTTCCCCTTCTATATGCCAGGAAGTGATGGGGCCAGATGCCATGATCTTCGTTTTTGTAATGCTGAGTTTCAAACCAGCTTTTGCACTCTCCTCTTTCACCCTCAACAAGAGGCTCTTGAGATCCTCTTCGCTTTCTGCCATTAGGGTGGTATCGTCTGCATATCAGAGGTTGTTGATAATTCTCCCGGCAATCTTAATTCCAACCTGTGATTCATCCAACCCGTCATTTCTCATGATGTACTCTGCATATAAGTTAAATAAGCAGGGTGACAATATGCAGCCTTGTCGTACTCCTTTCCCAATTTTGAACCACTCGGTTGTTCCATGTCTGGTTCTTACTGTTGCTTCTTGACCCTCTTACAGGTTTCTCAGGAGACAGGTAAGGTGGTCTGGTACTCCCATCACTTTCAGAATTTGCCACAGTTTGTTGTGATCCACACAATCAAAGGCTTTAGTGTAGTCAATGAGGCAGATATAGACTTTTTCTGGAATTCTCTTGCTTTCTCCATGATCCAGCGAATGTTGGCGATTTGATCTCTAGTTCCTCTGCCTCTTCGAAACCCAGTTTGTGCTTCCGGTAGTTCTCGGCTCGCATACTGAAGCCTAGCTTGTAGGATTTTAAGCATCACCTTGCTGGCATGTGAAATGAGCACAATTGTGCGGTAGTCTGAACACTCTTTGGCATTGCCCTTCTTTGGAACTGGAATGTAAACTGACCTTTTCCAGTCTTGCGGCCATTGTTGAGTGTTCCAAATTTGTTGGCATATTGAATGCAGCACTTTAACAGCATCATCTTTTAGGATTTTAAATAGCTCAGCTGGAAGACTGTCATCTCCGCTAGCTTTGTTGTTACTAATGCTTCCTAAGGCCCACTTGACTTCACTCTCGAGGATGTCCGGCTGAAGTTCAGTGACCGCACTATCATGGCTATCAGGGACATTCAGATCTTTCCTGTATAGTTCTTCTGTGTATTCTTTCCACCTCCTCTTAATCTCATCTGCTTCTGTTAGCAGAACAGAAAAAAACGCGCGTACGCAAATGGCAGCGCCCATGGGTGCTGCCATTTGCGTTCCTTATTTTGGCATGTCTTAGTCTACGTAAACATTTACGTAGACTAAGGCAGCGAAAATAGGGGGAACACAAATAGCGTAGATGCTACGCTATTTCGTAGCGTAGACGCTATGCTATTTCGCCGTCTTAGGGATTCTGCGGAGCTGCTGGCTAGCAGGGATGCAAATGGCGGCGGCCATAGCCGCCGCCGTTTGCGTTCCTGCAGTCAGCCATGATAGGCTACGTAAATGTTTACGTAGCCTATCACGGCTGATTTAAAATAAAAAAAACACGCGCGTACACAAATGGCAGCGCCCATGTGCGCCACCATTTGCGTTCCATATTTTGGCACGTCTTAGTCTACGTAAACATTTACGTAAACTAAGACGTGCCAAAATAAGGAATGCAAATGTCGGCACCCATGGGTGCCGCCATTTGCGTACGCACGTTTTTTTTCTTTTAAATCAGCCGTGATAGGCTACATAAACATTTACGTAGCCTATCATGGCTGACTGCAGGGACGCAAACGGCGGCGGCTACAGCCGCCGCCATTTGCGTCCCTGCTAGCCAGCAGCCGGATGTCCAGCCGCTGGCGGAGACGGCCGGCGGCTCCGCAGAATCCCTGTGGAGCGGAGCCGGCCAACCAGGATTCAGGGGAGGGAGAGACGGAGCGCCTCCCCCCCCCCGGCCAGAATTTCGGGGGGAGGGACGGAGCGCCTCCCCCCCACCACGAATGTCAACCTTCGAAAAGGTAAGTGACTTTCGTACATCCCTACCTCCTTGGAGACAGCATACTTGGTGAGTCCATGGGTCTTCGCAACATACTTGGGTTTCAATCCCATGCAGCAAGGAGTCTCTACTACTCTTCTCTTCCTCTTGTTGTAGGCCTTGGTTTCATTGCCTCTGCTTGACTGACCTTCAGCCTCTTGCTCACTCTCATGCAGGTTCCCCTGTAATTCTTCCTCTGCAGGCTGTCCTCCAGTCTCATCCTCAAGTACCTGGAAACGGTTCCATAGTTCAATGCTTCCACTAGTGCAGAGCGGCTTCTCGTTCTTCTGCTCCTGTCACCCTTTTCCAAGGAGTATCCTCTACTTCATTTTTCCTCACCTCAGAAGTTTCCTCTTCTGCCTCAGTTGCTGTTGCTCTTCAAGCTTCTGGTCTTCACTTTGCTGCTGTAGTTCCCCCATTCTGTCCAAGGACTCTTTGTGTTCTTTTATTCGTCCGAGGGTCAACAGTCACCACTCTAGTCCTCTTACTTTTTCTTCCAGCAGCGTGATCAACTTGCACTTGTTGCATGTGTAGGCCATGTTGATCTCAGGCAAGAAAACAAACACTGCACAGACCTTGCAGGTCACCACCACTGGAGTCTTTTCCTTCCATACTCTTTATTGCCTTTATGTTTCTAGCTTTCTGATGGTACTGGAATAGTCTGGGCTTTGTCCTCTATTCACTGGAGGTTAACAACAGCGTCCCACTGGTATGGAAGTGTGCGTTACAAGAAAAATAATTTTTAAGAAATGTTTCTAAAAATGTTGTTCAACCACCCTCTGCTGTCCCTTTCCTGGATCCCTTTTGGTTCCCCTTTGTTTTTATTATTTTCCTTACAGTCTTTTTGCAAGGGCTCAGAGGCCCATTTTTGCCTGTGTGCAAGGGCAAGTGTGCAAGCCCTTGTCCATTGCCAGTGCCATCATTCTGTTTCTCAAGACTTGAGGGAACTCCACAGCTACACAAGGGTTCCCCCTTCCAGCCTCTCTTTTCCCTGGATGTTTGAAAATTAAGGGCTGAGGGCTATTGTCTAAAACCCAGGCTAACTTTGGCCACTTCAAATCCATTAGGAGCAATCTCTATGGTCCCTGGGAATTTGGTCTGGGAAAAAGCCTCCCGATTCACAGCTGACCTGTGAGAATGTAGCCATCCACCCTCCCTCACTATACAAGAGGTAATAAAACATTCTGATTCTCTCCTTTCCTTTTCATTCCAACATTTCTGTGTCTCATCCCATTCCTGGGGGGTGCCCCCCCAATACAAGAGAGATACACATGTGAGGACCAGCCCTAGGGTGCCTCCACAACTGGTGAACAAACAGGTACTGAATATGGCCTCTGGACATGCAGGACCCATTCTTCCCACTTTTCCCTTCCATAGATGTGCTTGCTAAAGGAGGGCAGTGGTAATAGGGAAGGTGAGCCTAGAAAGGGGCAGGGGGATGGGGCAGAGAACTGGTGCAGAAATGTAAGTGTTGCACGGCTCTGTGGAAGGCACCACCATATTTCAAGGCCATGGGAGGTGCACAATGGGAGGTGCAAGGCTTACATCTACCCAGGTAACCCATAGACAAATGGCTTACTACCCAGTGTATCATGGAACTCTGTAGAAACGCCACACCCAACACCAGAAGAAAACTATTTAAGGCAGTGACAGGATGGACACATGGGGAGCAATCCACTTTCTGGTTCAGTGTGGGAGGGACAGCCATTAGCTGTTGAGCCTCTGTGAACTATATGTCCCTCCAAAGAGAATAGGATTGACATAGGGTTAAGAGGGGACATCATGTCCTGAGGGACAATGGCTAATTTGGTTGTAATATTTAGCAAAGGCGAATCCACAGTATAGCATCAAAGCATCTATTGCCTGTGCATATCTCACCAGGGCAAACCAGACCCATGGATTTGTTCATATTGGCAAGGGCCCAGGATAATGGTGGGCCATGGTGTCCACCCAGTGACTGGTGGATGCATGCAAGTATCAGTCCTGGGCTCCAAGGAAACCCACCAACCAGTGAAATAAAAGAATTGACATATAGGGAGGTAACTCAGAGGATGTACTCAGTGATCTCCTTGGGTGTCAGCATGCAGGATACGGTCATGTCAAGTGTGAGAGCAAGGCATGTGGCTCTACCCCTCCCATTTGGACACTGAACTTCCCTCTCAGAGCCTGAAGTATTCCCTGGCATGCAGTTGCAGACCTCAATTCCCTGATGGTCCAGTCCTTGCTAGTATCTGCCCCTCCTGGCATCCCATGACAGGTATCTCTGAAGCAGGCTGACCTGAGCTTAGTGGAACAAGCAGGATATTCCTTTTTGGTGTGAAAGATTGCATATACCATGATCATCTTTGAAGCCTTCTGGTGGTTGCAAGTCACACACACACAACGTGGTGCAAATACTGAAACTGCATTTTCTCAATATACCAAAGACATGCTATAAATAATAATCCTCATAGCACTGTGGGCTGTGTTGTAACAAGCCTCATGCCCTGGGGTAACCTATGCATATGGCTTCTGTAAAGAATAATTAAAAATAATTTGAAACCAGCATTACCAGACTATGCAAAACAAAAATATACTGAAAGAGACAACAGATACTCCCACTCTGCCCCACCTTGCCCTAAGGTTTTTCTAGATTTATTTTTATGTTAGATGAAGACTTTTATGCTGAAATACATTTTGGCTTAGTTTCTCATAGACTAGAAAACTAGGACTATTGTGGTTTTATTAGCTGTTTGTTATTATATCTTACTATGAGATTTTGTAATTAAAGATCCTGAACTTTGTGTATATTCCCCCCACCCCCTTAACTTAGTTATTGGAAGCATGATTTTTGTTAGGGAACATTTTGTGCCTTTTTGTTTTCATGCATGTTTCACTCCTTTTTCACCTCCCCTCAGCATCCACAGACAACGTGTGTGTGTGTGTGTGTGTGTGTACATAGGGGCATACATGTGTGCTGTCAGAGAGTTGGCTGACCACTTCTGTGATCTGGCATCTGAATGGCAGGGAGGGCAGCCAAAGGGTTGACCTGGTTGGGAACCTATAGGCTGTGAGTCAGTTAGGATCCTGGTTTGGTCCTCTGCTCATTGTCTATGGGTAGACCTGGCAAACAGTGAGCTCCGTCTTACCCACTGCTGAAGTCCATGGTTCATTCCTTTGCTCTTATCACCCCACAACACAACACACACACCTGTCCTAGGTATCACTGTTTCCATTCTGAGCTCCATTCTCAGATGCCATGCTTGCCCATCAGGCCCTTCTCTCCCTGATACTTCAACCTGTGCTTGCAGGGACATCCCTATCCTCCCTTCCCTGTCCTACTCCCTCACCACTGCTGCCTTCATCGATCTACACAGCCTACCTTCTGTCCTCCCTCCTCCTCCTCCCTCCTTCTCAACTCCCCCGCTCCCTGCCATCCAATGGACAGAACAGGGATGCAGGCTGCCTATAGCCCATTTGTGATGGTGGCCTATGGGACTCACCTGCTCATGTTTCACAAGGCATTTTTTTTAGTCAATTAAAGATTTTAATTGATTAATCTAACCAGTTGGTTGATAAATCACTGCCACCCTAATTTATTTTATAGAATGACAAACTTTAAACCATCTTTTTCCTAATTGTCTATGCTACTTTTAGGACTAGGATCATCAAAATACCCCCCAAGCAAAACAAACCCCCCAACATATGCAAGACCTGTTTCTCCCAAGGTTTAGCATCAACAAAGAACCAAGAACTGCCTGGCTGGTCAGATCTAAGGACTCAGGTTCCTTTGATAATTCATTACAATATGCACTGATATATCATTATGATATTACTAGTTTCTACTAAATAGTTGAGAAGAAAAACAACCAAATGTTTCAGTCATACATGCTTGGGTAACAAAGAATGCAAACATGTTTAAATAAAGCCAAAACACATCCTCCCCCCAAACTATGTATGAGTTCCTTTTCCCCTTTTACTATTAACTCATTTCACAGATGACACATAGCTACAGTCAGAAATATCGGAACAAGGATAACTGTTTTGGCAGTTGGCCTCTGTGCACCACCACATTGAAGTTGAAAGGAAACACACCCAGATGGGAGCGAAGTCAGGACTTCCAGCTGTAATTCAAGGGGTTTGAAAAAAGTGGGGCACTAACCATTCAGGAAGGACAGCCAGTGGCATGCACACACACCCATTGTCAGGGGCTCATAAGTAATAGAACAAATGGCTGACAAGCAGCTGCATGGCCAGGTGTGGCCTGTTTCCTGATACCCCATGACCAATCAAGCAGATAAAGGGCCTGGAGGTGGTTCTGAGTGTTACATTTGCATTTGGTAGCTGTTCACTGGAACTCCCAACATGAGGTCCAAAGAGGTGTCCATGAGAGTGAAGGAGACCATCATTAGACTGAAGAAACAAAATAAACCCATCAGAGAGATCGCAAAAACAGTGGGAGTGGCCAATACAACAGTTTGGAACATCCTGAAAAAGAAGGAATTAACTGGCAAGCTCAGCAACAGCAAAAGGCCTGGAAGACCATGGAAGACAACTAAAGTGGATGACTGCAGAATTCTGCTCAGGGTGAAGAGGAACCCTTTCACAACATCTAGCCAGGTCAAGAACACTCTTACAGAGGTAGGCATGTCATTGTCAACATCTACAGTCAAGAGATAGCTTTATGAATATAAATACAGAGGCCTCACAACAAGGTGCAAACCATGGTAACGCTCAAGAACAGACAGGACAGATTAGCCTTTGCCAGCAAACACCTAAAAAAGCCTGCCCAGTTCTGGAATAAGATTCTTTGGACTGATGAAACCAAGATTAACTTGTACCAGAATGATGGGAAGAGAAACGTATGGAAAAGGAAAGGAACAGCTCATGATCCAAAGCATACTACATCATCTGTCAAACATGGTGGAGGCAGTGTTATGGCATGGGCATCTATGGCTGCCAATGGAACCGGGTCACTGGTGTTTATGGATGACCTGAGTGCTGATAAAAGCAGCAGGATGAATTCTGAAGTGTATAGGGCTATACTTTCTGCTCAGATTCAGCCGAATGCTGCCAAACTGATAGGACGCCGCTTCATATTGCAGATGGATAATGACCCAAAACATACAGCAAAAGCTACCCAAGAGTTTCTCCAGGCAGAGAAGTGGGATGTTCTTCAATGGCCAAGTCAGTCACCTGATCGCAACCCAATAGAGCATGCTTCTCACTTACTGAAGACAAGACTGAAGGCAGAAAGACCCACAAACAAGCAGCAGCTGAAGGCAGCTGCAGTAAAGGCCTGGCAAAGCATCTCGAGGGAGGAAACTCAGCATTTGGTCATGTCCATGGGTTCCAGACTTCAGGCAGTCACTGATTGCAAAGGATTTTCATCCAGGTATTAAAGGCGATCCTTAAGTTTGAAATGATGTTGGTTTGTTCCATTACTTATGAGCCACCAACAACGGATGTGTGTGTATGCCACTGGCTGTCCTTCCTGAATGGTTAGTGCCCCACTTTTGTCAAACCCCTTGAATTACAGCTGGAAGTCCTGACTTCACTCCCATCTGGGTGTGCTTCCTTTCAACTTCAATGTGGTGGTGTACAGAGGCCAACTGCCAAAACAGTTATCCTTGTTCCAATATTTCTGGCCCTGACTGTATATCCAGGTAACTTCTTCAAGTTATTGCTTTCTAATATAGTCATTTAGATATGTATTATCATTTCCTCTAATAGCAAACTCAGAAGTTTGAGTTCCTACCATTTTTTAAGCAAAAGGGGACCTCAAAAAATAAGCAATAGCTTCTAAATGCTCTAGGGAGTTTCTAGGTATTCAGAAATATATAGATTTGAAAATTAAAAGAAGATTGGGTTTGATCCAGACTAAATCAGTTGCAATTAGTTCTCATTAAAATCAGTGGGACAAGTTATTATTTAAGTCAAGTCTCATTGATTTCAATGAGGGCTAACAGAGCAATCCTAACCTGATGATCCAGCAGATCTTCATGTTAGGGTTGCTCTGTTAGTCAATCCTACATTTGTGTGAGTTCCCCACCACCAGCAGATCTCCTTCCATCTTCTGACAGAGAAATCTACCAGCAGAAACGCTCCACTGAGGAAGATATGCCAGTGGAATGATTGAAAAGGGGGAACTGTGCCACATCCCCTTGACTCCCCAGACATGCCCACAATGACAGCAGAAGCTGAGGAGTTGGTATAAGCACTTTCCTTCCTACAGGAAGGGGACACTTTTATAAATGACCACCACCACCTCCTGCCATATCCATCCTGAAATGAAATAGTTCAGAATAAGTGTAACTCAGCACTAGGGATGTAGCAGAAATCCAGGAAGGGGGTGGAGTCTGGCAGACATCCTCCTGCTCAGCCCCCCGGATGCCAGTCCACAGACCCCCACACTTGCCCAACTCGGCATGCAACAAGTCAGGCCAGCACGGGGATCCTCATTTACCCACAAGCCGCCATTTAGTGAAAAACCATGGGTAAGCTTTTTATGTAACTCACCACTTTATGCTAAATGGCGGCCATAAATAGACAATTTATGTAAAATTGCAGGCATAAATGGACCATTTATGCCTGCAATTTTACACAAATGGCCTTTGCTGCGTGCGAGTCAGGCAAGCATGGGGATCCATGGACTTGTAGCAGCCATGTCGGGGGTCAGACTAAGTGGTCTCATGTTCTTGCTGAGCTAGCATAGTTTGGCAGGAACAGCAATATAGAGACTTCCCCTGTCAGCAAGCCGAATTGCACAACACAGTCATGATTTTGCCTTTTTGCTTACTGCAAGACTGTATCCTTGTTCTCAAGATAGAATGTCCTATGGCCCATTTCCTGTACTATAAACAACTATACCAACTGTAAAACCACAGGAGAGGGAGTGGGAGAAAGGGTCGCTTGTGTGTCATCATCTCTATAAAAGTAATGTGTGGCTATGCCTCGGGGCTTTTGGCTCTTTGGAAAAGATTTCAGCCTTAAGCCCGCGCGTTAAATAAAGAATGCTCATTTTTCTTTACTCTGTGGTCTCTCTGACTCTGATTTCTGCTACATAAATGGTGCCGTGACTCGGATGTGGCAGGCTCTGAGACAGAGAGGTGGCAGTTGCCTGCTCTTTATCACCACACCGGGAGGGAGAGCTTGGCGCACGCCTCCCTTTCTTGGCGCCACCGACCTTTTTGTTGGGTAAACGGGAGGGAGCCTGCGCCAGGATCGCCCAAACGGCAGCGAGCAGCAAGAGAACCTTGGGAAGCGGAGGAAGGAACTTGAGCCCTGCCTGTATCGCAGCTGCAATTGAGTTGAAACCCACATTGGAAGCCTTCAGGAGTAAGGCAAGTATGGAGTAAAAGTGGGCCCCGCCTTTAGGGAGAAAGGCCACTGGGCAGAAAAAGAGAGGGCCCCGCCTTATGAAGAAGGTCAGTGTTAGTATACGTATACGAAAAGAACCTACTCCTTGCGAGTAGAAGGGGGGCCTGATCACACCCCCGAGCGGTCGCCAGTACCCAGCATGCCAGTACTCAGTAGGAAGCTGGGGAAGCCGCTTTCCGCTCTGGTGAAAAGTGGGAAAAGTGGGTGGCAGGGACATATGGATGCAGTGGAGAGATTAATGATGGGGTGAGTGGCTACTGTGGTTTCTGATGCATACCGTTGACCGTCCGGGTGCCCAGGCCAGTAGCAAAGTGCGTGGTGTGAAAAATCCTCTTGTGTCGGCCAGTGAGACCCCTTACTCACTGACCAATCCCCTTTCCCTCCTTGTGTCTGTCTTTATCTTAGGAGAGAGGCTATGGGAGGTGGGGGAAGCAAGACTTGCACCCCCTTGAGATGTTAAAAAAAAAAAAAAGGAAAATGATTTTTTAAAAAGGATTCAGAATAGAGAGAGGAAATAGCAAAAAAGCTCAAGGTCGAGCTGAGAGAAAAAAAAAAGAACAAGATCTGAGGCTGTTAATCAGAGAAATGTTGCAAGACAGCCTGACTTTTGACGAAGCGTGGGAGTGTGAGGCTGAAGAAGTAACCATTAGCCTAGTGCGCCGGGAGGGCAGCAGGAGAATTACCCACAACGTTCTGAGTTGTGCCACATCATCACCTTGCCTAATTGAGATGAAATCCCTAAGAAATGGAAACTGAAAATGAAGACCCAGAAGATGAAGGCGCAAAATGAAATAAAGGTGAAGAATCAGCCCCCAGGGCACAGGCTAGACCCCTCTTCGAGTGGAAAGTGTGCCATGCCCATAGGACGGTCCCAAGGCAGAATGAAGCGGAGAGACCATGATGAAGATCTCTGTCAAGGTAGCCGTGTTTAGCTCTGAACTGTCCTAGAATTTCATAGAGCCTGTAGACCACCAGCTATATGATTTCTGAAGAGCGTAACCATTAAGCTTTTGCCGTGGGATTCCCTGCAATGAAGAAATCTCACTGATTTGAGTGTCCAGTGTTACACTGCCTGAGTGTGTGTGCTGAAGAGACCGAGAAACCAGACAGCATGTTCCTGGCCAAGCCAAAATTACGCTACTACCATGCTCCTGGAAGCTGCAATAAACTGTGTAAGCTGGGAGACCCAACCTGATTGAGAAGAAAAGAAGATATTGGAGTAACTGTCTTGAAAAACAGTGAAATCTGTGTAGCTGGCTGGCTGACGCTGTCAGTGATGTTACAACTTTAAATTAAGACTGTTTTCCTGTTTGAGACCCCAGCAAAGAAAGCTGACCTGAGTTATTTGTTGCCCGTGCCAAAGCAAAGATTTAGCTGCCCTGTACCTCATCGTGTCCTGTTTTAAGCTTGGGATTTACAAATACAAACAAACTGGGAAGCTTGCCTTTGAAGTCCCGCAAATCACCCCACCGCCTCCCCGAAGAAGATTAATGGCTGCCTGAAAAAAATGCAAGTATAAGGCGATGCCCATCACCCCCCCAGTGTCCTGAGTTTCGGCACTTTGCTTTCGTGTACCAGATTAAAGGAAAGAGAAAAAAGAGTAAGTTTTTAAAATGTCAAAGTCTGTATGAGCTTATCTCCATCAGCGTTCTCAGAGCCAGGGGGAGTCACCCAACTCCCTAGCTGGTCTGGCCTTGGCAGGCAGAGAAGCTAGAAAAGATGTCTGTGAGAACCTGACAGAAGTAAAATAAAATTTACGGAGGAGTTGCCCAGGTTAAAGCGTCACGGCTATACGGCTGTGCCGCTCTGTTTAGACAGAGGCCTTGCTAAAAAGTTAAAGGCCCTTGTCTGTCAGAAGGGGTGTAGGGCCACACTTCCCCTTTTTTAAACTGATGCAAAAGTGGGGAGCTGTTGCTGGAAACATCTCATCTTCATTGCCCAGAGCCTTCTCTGTTTGGCTCCATCATCTGGGCTTTTTAGAGGCACTCTGCACATGGACTAAAATTTTGAATTGTCAAAGACTTTCCATGGACAGTGCTGTGAAGCTTTTCATAAACTTGAACTCTCATTGCTGTAGACCGTGTGTCTGTGTTTGTAGTCAGCTCAGTGTACAGCAGGCTGAGTTTGATCTATAACTTTTAGATTTCCTTCTGCCAGAACTCATGCAGCATAGAGTTGCCGATGCAAAAATGGTGACCTAAAACTCTTTGCGTGTGTGGGTATGCCCGTCCCTTGATTTTAATGGGCCCTGAGCTTTCAGCCAGAAAAGCAGTATGATTGCTGGATCTGCTCCATCATGCCTTACCATGCAAAAAGTGTTTTCCATTCATTGTGTTAAATTGCAGAAAAAGTTTGTTGTGTATATTTTATGATTTCTTAAATATCATAAAATATATGTGATATTTGCAGATTAGTGTTAGTTGCAACTCCAAATAATACTAAGTGTGGTTCCCAATGGATGACAAGGAGAAAGACAAAGGCTAGTAGAAAAGAAGGAACAGAGAAAGTAGAAGACAGATAGAGAAGAAAAAAGAAGAAAAAGGAGGCAAGAAGCATAGAATCATAGAATCATAGAATAGTAGGGTTGGAAGGGGCCTACAAGGCCATCGAGTCCAACCCCCTGCTCAATGCAGGAATCCAAGTCAGAGCATCCCTGACAAATGGCTGTCCAGCCTCGTCTTAAAGGCCTCCAGTGTGGGAGAGCCCACCACCTCCCCAGGTAATTGGTTCCATTGCCGTATTGCTCTGACACTCAGGAAGTTTTTCCTGATGTTCAGCCGGAATCTGGCTTCCTGTAACTTGAGCCCATGATTCCGTGTCCTGCACTCTGGGATGATCAAGAAGAGATCCTGGCCTTCTTCTCTGTGACAACCTTTCAAGTACTTGAAGAGTGCTATCATATCTCCCCTCAGTCTTCTCTTCTCAAGGCTAAACATGCCCAGTTCTTTCAGTCTCTCTTCATAGGGCTTTGTTTCCAGTCCCCTGATCATCTTTGTTGCCCTCCTTTGAACCCTCTCCAGCTTGTCTGCATCCTTCTTAAAGTGTGGTGCCCAGAACTGGACACAGTACTCCAGATGAGGCCTAACCAGTGCTGAGTAGAGGGGAACTAGTACTTCCCGGGATTTGGAAGCGATGCTTCTATTAATGCAGCCCAAAATAGCATTTGCCTTTTTTGCAGCCACATCACATTGTTGGCTCATATTCAGCTTGTGATCGACGACAATTCCAAGATCCTTCTCGCTCGTAGTGTGGTTGAGCCACGTATCCCCCATCTTGTAACTGTGCATTTGGTTTCTTTTTCCTAGGTGCAGAACTTGGCATTTGTCCCTATTAAATGCCATTCTGTTGTTTTCTGCCCAGCGCTCCAGTCTATCCAGATCACTTTGAATTTTGTTTCTGTCTTCCAAAGTATTAGCTATCCCTCCCAATTTTGTGTCATCTGCAAATTTGATCAGCAAATTTGATCAGCAAATTTGATCAGCAAAGAGAGAAAACATTTGTAGAAAAGAAGCATGGCCATAGTTGCCCCCAGGGTAAATTAAAAGCAGCTGATTGTGCCTGAAGCTTATTACCTGGGATAAAGTAGCCACAATAATGTAATAGTTCTTTAAGATAAAAAAAAAATGTAACTAGAAAGAGAAGAACAGCCTATCCCAAATGTGTGTCATTGAGACTAGTGTAGGGCAGAAAAGTTTAAGTAAGTGAGTTTAACTTGCAAAAAGACAAGGCTGGTGCATAGAGCGGAAAGTTTTATATAAAAAGTTTGAAACATGATCTGCAATACAGGCAGATCAGCAAAAGAGAGAAAAAGCAAGAGAGGGAGAGAGGTTTCTCTCTCCCAACACACAAGCGGGGCTAAAGCGCCTCACCCAGTATCAAACCCTGCTGTTAGAAGCCATGACAGCAAGTATGAAAAAGTCAGTTAATATAACCAAAGTGTCTAAAGTGCTGCAAGGTGCCACCGAAGCCCCCAGAGCGTACTTGGAGCGTCTTTTAAATGCCTATTGCCAGTATGCCCCCTCGACCCAGAGGCCCAAGAAAACGTAGATGAAGAAATGAAAAAGACCCGGCAGAGGCAGAAGATTCTTAAGAAAAAAAAACAGTGTGCCCAGTGCGGACAAGATGGGCATTGGTGGCGTAAATGCCCAAATGAAATAAATCAAATACATGAAAGAGAAAACCAGAGGGGCCAGAACGGGCGAGGGAGGAGACAGCTTAGTTAGCAACCAAACTGGAAAGCAGGGGTCTATAAAAATGTATAAAGAAGCCCCCTTCATTAAAGTGGCTAAAGCCAAAAGTCTTAAATAAGACAGACCGGGCCCCCTTAATCTCAGCCCTGGGAAGCCCCTAGTCACTGCCACTGTGAGGGGCCATGACATTGACTTCATAATTGACACTGAGCAGCATCAAGAGCAAGCAAACGTTAGCCTTAAACAAGAAGTCCAAACACTGGGCAAAGTTCTTCAAGCCCAGCGTCGCTTTTTCTTAGAAAATAAGCCCCAATTCCCATTACAGAGATTCATCCTTTCCAACCAGGAGATAAAGTATGAGTTAAAGAGGGAAAAATGACCCTTTGACTCCCAGATGGAGAGGACTGAAAACTGTCATACTTTCCACCCCCGCAGCTATGAACTCGTGTACATTAAACACGAGTCAAGAGAGCGAAAGGAGGGGAATGAACTGTAAACAGACATCCTAAAAATCCTTTAAAAATCATTCTGAAAAAGCAGTAAGAAGACTCAGGCTAGACCTTACTGTGGACACACCCTGCGTACGGTCAGACCTGCAACTGGAGAATTGAAGAAGAGGACTAGACCCTACTGCAGCTTGCCAGGTGAATAGCTGCCCGGCGTACGGTCAGATCCCAAAGAAGATCAAACATGCGTGTTGTAGTGTTGCATTGTGTTTCCTTAATAAGGTGCAAAAAGGGGGGCCTGCCCCTGGAGAAGGTAGTTTGTCCCAGCAATTTGCTGATAATTACTGGCTTCACTTAGCTAACATCACTGGGATAATGTATTTTTGTTTACCAAAAGATATACCTGCAAACAGGCTTATTAGCTCTTGCCTAATACCTGTCTGTAGACATCCTGGGAAAATTCAAAAAGATACCATGTTAAGAGTTTATGGTGTAAGTTTAACTTATTCCCAAAATGCTAATTGGGGCGTGGTTGCAAAGATCCTACCCCCTACAGAGTTCACTCTACGCACCCCCATCGCTGCTGAAACAAATGCTACGTGTGCACGAATGCTTAATTGTCAAAAATTTTCCAGAAAATATAAAGCTATCCCTGGCCCCCTTCCACTGTAATAAAATTCAAAACATATCTTTTAATGATGCCCACATACTTTTGCCTCATGGATGGTTTTAGACATGTAGTTCCCGCACTTGGTCATTCATTCCTGCCAACTTGTCTAATAACCACCCATGTTGCCTCAGCCGCCAATTAAACTGGTGCCAATTCTTCCCCTGTGGCCCGAGAAAATCCGTTGACGGCAGCCTCGAGCACTCCAACTAACTAAAAATTGTAATAGTCATGTGCAGTTATATTCTGACTCAGAAAAATTGGCCTTAGCAATGTCACTGGCTGGGGTTCCAGGTTTAGCCTTGGCTGATGGTCTGGAGATCAACCGGTTAGCTTGCAGCTTGGCCAAAAGCATAAATGCCACCTCACGAGCATTGTCATTGTTAAATAAAGAGTTGCGTGATCTA
Source organism: Heloderma suspectum (assembly GCF_057233095.1). Lineage (NCBI taxonomy): Eukaryota > Metazoa > Chordata > Lepidosauria > Squamata > Helodermatidae > Heloderma > Heloderma suspectum. The sequence continues at coordinate 123,135,561 of NC_139462.1, read as the reverse complement.
AGAGGTGCGGTTCTAGAAAATAGAGCTGGTATAGATTACCTCTTCCTTCTTCATCATTTGGGTTGTGAGACACACCAAAAGCTCTGTTGCTTTAACTTAACTGATAATGGCAATGCTGTAGATGAACAGATCAACAAACTGCACCAAATAGTCGCTGACATCAAAATAGAGCAACATAATTGGCTCGACTAGTTGACCTCTTGGCTTCCAGATCTCAGCTGGCTCAAAGCATTATTTGTTCTGATTTTACCAGTAGCAGTGGTAGGGGTACTGTTATGCCTCTGCATCCCCTGGTTTATGCGTTGCTTAAACAATCTGTTTATTGCCTCAGCCACAAAAACAGCCGCCCGCTATGCTTTAATAGCTCAACAAGATATTAAATAAGAAAGCTGCCATAAAAATCCTGTGTTATGCCTTGCCAACCGAGATGTCTACTTGTGTAATGAAATGCTATAATTGTAATAAAATTATGCATTTAAGGGGGGAATGTAGCAGCCATGTCGGGGGTCAGACTAAGTGGTCTCATGTTCTTGCTGAGCTAGCATAGTTTGGCAGGAACAGCAATGTAGAGACTTCCCCTGTCAGCAAGCCGAATTGCACAACACAGTCATGATTTTGCCTTTTTGCTTACTGCAAGACTGTATCCTTGTTCTCAAGATAGAATGTCCTATGGCCCATTTCCTGTACTATAAACAACTATACCAACTGTAAAACCACAGGAGAGGGAGTGGGAGAAAGGGTCGCTTGTGTGTCATCATCTCTATAAAAGTAATGTGTGGCTATGCCTCGGGGCTTTTGGCTCTTTGGAAAAGATTCCAGCCTTAAGCCCGCGCGTTAAATAAAGAATACTCATTTTTCTTTACTCCGTGGTCTCTCTGACTCTGATTTCTGCTACAGACTGGCATTATATTCCACACCCAGTTTTAACAATGCAAGGTTCAACAGACAAAGGTCCAGAGCAGATGATGAATTCAAGTGAGAGAGTGTTACAGTAGTCCAATTGAGGGACTGTCCAGGCAGAAAGTGTAAGAGGCATTAAAGACAGAGTAGCTGTTCCCTTGCAGGGAACCAGGAAAGGTTCCTCCTGTGCAAGCACCAGGTCATTACTGACCCCTAGAGGGACGCCGCTTACGCTGGCGTTTTCATGGCAGACTATAGCGGGGTGGTTTGCCATTGCCTTCCCCAGTCATGACTACCTTTCCCCCAGCAAGCTGGGTACTCATTTTACTGACCTCGGAAGGATGGAAGGCTGAGTTGACCTGAGCTGGCCACCTGAGACCTGGCTTCCGCTGGGATCGAACTCAGGTCGTGGGGAGAGTTTCCGTTGCAATACTGCCACCTACCACTTGTGCAGCATCAGTTGCTAGTTTGGAGTTTTCATGTTACAAGATTCTCTGGAAGCATGATCAGGGCAGGCAGAAAGTGTTTAGCACAGAAAGACGATTGCAGATGAGGAACAAGAGTTCTAGGCAATAAAAGACATTGACACTAGCAAGGCTCTCTCGTGTATGCCTCTATAAACAAGAGTGTGGCTGCTAGCCCATACTCAGTTATCCTGTCCTAACAAGGGATCTTGGCTCATCAGCAAGCACAACATGAAAACAGGGCATTTTTCTTCTGCCCTCTTGAGCTGCCACTGAGAGATGAGACACCCTCCTAAACTGCCCTCCTTCCCTTATACTTGGTTCTTATAGAAGATTTCTCAGGTAATAAATCAGAACTCACTTCAAGGCTGGAGCCCACAGCTGCTTTGATAAGGCATCCCATGCTTCTGAAGTTCATTCCTCCTCTCTGGTAATTAGCTGAGAAGCTGGGCAGAGAAGGTTCCCATGGCTGCTAACTTCCCACGGCTGTACTGGATCTTACAACAGACTGTGGTTCAAACACTGCATGGCCTGCTGGGACAGGACAAATCCCAACTCTCTCATGCATAATTTGAGCTCACAAGGGGGAATGCTGGTGACAGTTCCCTGTCAAGAAAGGCTACTTTATACCAAAGGGGGGAGCAGTCTACACTCAAAAGGGGGACTTTCCAAAAAATGTCACTTCAATGGCAGATGTGAAAGCTTCCCCACCTTACTAAAACGTCTCTATCTAGAAAACTTGCAGGTGGCCATCTCCTGGGCTGCAGCCATGAACACCCAACATCCACCCCTACAACTGGGGCTGGCCAGCCACAGCACCTCACCCACGATTGGGTGATTAAATCCTCTCTGATCAGTGTGATTTCATCACCAGTATCCAGAATTCCCAAATATCTTTTCCCCTCCATCAGAACTTCTTCTCTCAGCCCAGAATCAAAGTCTTGGGCCTTCTCAAATCTGACTTGACAGAAATGTACATTCTGTGGAGTGTCTGAATGGTTTTCAATGGTCTTTACCATTCTGACTGAAAATGATGTACAATTATACTGTAAATGTCCTGACTTCCCACATTTATAACAAGTTCTTCTTTCAATCTTATAGGAGGTTTGTTTAAATTGCCCTGTCACACCCCCTTTAAGCTGAGGACTAAGTTCCTTAACTTTTAACTACTCCCTTTTAAGCCCAATAGAATATCTGTAGTCAATTGGTTTGCAATGCTTTTCTCTGTGGAGTCTGCTTGACCCGCCCCCTCTGTTCAGTGCTAACCAATCAGAAAACTCCACTGCCTCACGAACATACTGAGGGCCTTTGTCTCTCACCAGCAACCGGATTTCTGATGGGAGTTGAAACAGAAACTGATGCAAGATCATCAAATCTCTTATGCCCTCCTTTAGGTCTGCTTTGGCACTGCTTATCCACTTATCAAATAAGTCAGTGAGCTTAACACCCAAGTCCACATAGGACTTGCCAGATTGTAAATGACAAGATCTAACTTGTTTTCTGAAGTAATCTGGTCCTAGTTTGAATCTTTTATACACAGCTTCTTTGTATTCATCACAGGTTAATGGGTGTTCTGAGGAGAAACTATGATAGAGAGCTTCAGCTATGGGGTGGTATAGAAATATAATAAATGAATGAATGACACACTTCAGCCAATTCAGTTTTTATCAGACTGGGAATGTACTTCATATATTCTTCCTTAAGAATATCCCGCAGATGTGCTGCCTTTTCAACTGGTAAAAGGAACACTTGACTATCTTCCCCTGCCACATAAGCAGTAAAATCTCTGGGAGTAATTTTAGGAGTTTTAAGGCTCTCTTATCTTTTTCTTTTCTCCCTGCTTTTCCCACAACATCTCCTCAGCTTTAAGTTTCTCCTTCCCAAATCCCAGTTGATCTACCTCAATCTGCATTTCATATCTCAGTTTCTCTGCCTGCAATTCACACTCAACTCTTCATCCTTTCTCGTTTTCCTCCATTTCAAATCTCAATTTCTCTTCCTGCAATTCATGCTCCATTCTCAATTGTTTCTCTTTTCCCTCCAGCTCCATAACTCTAATCCTATTCTGTTCCCTCAGAATTTCTAAATATGCAGGGTGTGTGGTTTTTACCTCAGTGTTTTTCTCTACCCCCATTTCATTAGAGACTTTCACCTGATGTTGAATCAACATTATTCCCAATTCCTCCATACTTTTCCCTTGGCGAGAGAAGTTGAATGTTTTACACTTCTCCACAAGTACCTCTTGCTTCATACTCATAAATTCCACCATTTTTCCTCACACTTTTCTCTCATATTTCAAATTCAACACGCTTTCCTCTCATGTCCTACTTTGTATGCCACCACCCGTAGCATTTCTACCTATTTACTAGTGCAAATACCTTTTCTGTAAGGGTTTTCCCACAGCAGGCAACACCTTCCACCACACACACTCAGTAATACTGCCATCAGGACCTTTACCTCAGGCCCAGCACCTCCAGATGTGATGACTAACTGGCCTTTTATGTAATTCTCTTTATTACATTTACCCTTTGGTACCAATGAGCCACAAGCGCAGGATTTTTTAAAACGTAGAAATGTTTATTACTTACACTATTAAGATGTTAAACAGTAAATAACCACTTTGCTCTCCTTCTGCACATAAATCATAGTTTCAATAATATCACTTTAAAAGCTTCTATATCTTTATATATCCTCCCACACGCACACAACTACCACTGCAATCTTATACACACAAATCTTAGTCGTTATCATAGAATAGTAGGGTTGGAAGGGGCCTACAAGGCCATCAAGTCCAACCCCCTGCTCAATGCAGGAATCCAAGTCAGAGCATCCCCAACAGATGGCTGTCCAGCCTTGTCTTGAATGCTTCCAGTGTGGGAGAGCCCACTACCTCCCTAGGTGATTGGTTCCATTGTCGTATTGCTCTAACAGTCAGGAAGTTTTTCCTGATGTTCAGCCGGAATCTGTATTAATACAGCAAAATACTGGGGCTACAGGTTCCCATTCCTGGCCACCTCCTCTCCCTAGATAACTAGTACTTGAAAACAGCATGGCTACAATTTTCTCGATGGGAAAAAAACACTACAGATTCTCAATGGGGGGAAAGCAGGCCACAGAGGCTGCAGACTGAGAATGGGTGAAGTAGCTAGATCCCTGTATTTACTCCCTGGAAGTGCACAACTGGGGTTTTATGACTGGGCAACACAGGATGAAGACTGCCAATGGGTAAAGCAGCTAGATCCCTCTATTTACTCCCTGGAAAAAGAGAAAGGGCATGGGAGCTCTAACTCCCTGACTGTTGGCTGGAATGGGGCAAAATTGTGCTGGTGAGTGTCAGCTCCTGCTAGCTGACCACAGCTGGCAGCAATAAATCACTGGCTGATAACAAGGTCATAAACCTGTCCAAGGCTGCAAGAGGGAAAAAGCAGCTGAAGCAGGGAATTTTTACCAGGGCAATCAAATCCAAAGCAATGTGGCAAAGAGAAGTCCATTTTCCAGTCCAAAGTCCAAAACACACAAGGGAACATGAGTAAGGCAGTGGGTTAAGCCCAGGGTCAAAGTTGAGATCCAACATTGTTCTCCAGCAGGCTTACTCCAGCCTGCTTCCAGCTTTTAACTGCATCATCCGGAAGCAGCTGCATCCAATCAGTCCTCCTGCCTCTGAGAGCCTTTCTGTCATAAACGGACAGAGACTCATGTGCGTTGTTCCCTTACATGCAGCCACCTTCACTCTGCAGGGGTCGGTGGCATTTTGCCCTCTGAATCCTCATGGGGGGTGGGGCTGTAGCCAAGCATGGAACATCCACAGAAGATGAGGGGGCTTGGGCTCCTTCTGTGCTGGTCCCTTCACCTGGGTCTGGAGCCTGCCATTCCCCTTCATCCTCGGAGGAGTCCAAGGGAGGCATGACACTGGGGTGCTCTCATGGGGAGCCTTCAGATGCTGCTGAGGATAACAACATGGTAGCCAGGGGGAGTCTGGATAGGGGCAGGAAACAAACCTCTCTCATTGGTTGAGCAGCATCGGCCAAGTTGATGATGTTCAGTTCTACTCCCCCCACCCAACCCAGAAGTGTGTTGCTTTCAAGCTCTGTGTGACCTGTGAAAAGCAGATTTTTAAGGCATGGTACACTCAGCTTTTCTTGCTTCGTGTGTCTCATGGACCTAAGCCAATTCCATGAAAATCCGGATAAAACTCCAATGCACTTCTCATTCCATTGTGAAGATCCCCCTGCCTGCACATGCACACACAAAAGCACCATTTGTTTCAGGGCTCCACTTGTATTCTTATAATACTGTTACCTACTCTTGGCTCATATGATAGGTTGCAAATCTAAACAAGTAAAATCCTAAATTATTTGAGTTGAGAATGTCGTATCAGAGTAATGTCCCTGGAAAAAAAATAGCCTCACATAATAAACAAAGATCTCAGTTTCACTTAGTAAATTTTGCCCTTCCTTGTGAATTAGCTAAAACTTTAGTTGATTAACCTACTGATTAAAGTTTCCAGCCCTTAAGTTCATATTGCTCACAAGTTATACAGCCTTCTTTGTTCCTTTTAATTTTAGAGAGAGAATGCTGAACACCAGATTTAACAGAAAGAATGATAAAGAAATATATAGATAGAACATTAAGCTACTTAGGACACAATACTATGCATGTTTAGACAGAAAAAAGTTCTACAACTCCCAGCAGAATGCTGGGAATAGTAGGACTTATTTCTTTCTAAATATGCATAGGATTGCACCCGTAAAAACCTTTCCCTTCACCTGCGCTGTCAGACAAAAATTGTGCTTGAACAATCCTTTGCCAGGTCTGTGAATGGATCAAAGAAAACAACTTTGTGAGCACTTCCATCTTCTAAACCAATACATTTTCTTTTTTTACATTTTGTCTTCTGAGAATAAGAAAGTGAAGGAGTCACTTTTCTTGATTCAAATGAATGCATTTTTACTCCCAGAATGGTAGCACAAGTTATTGCTGTCTGGGTGAGTGACGAAATAAAAACGTACCTTTATATGACAAGCTGACAAATATAATGAATCCTTAGTGTCATATTGCTTCCTCTTAAGGAGGTGATAACTTTTCTAGAATTATTATTTCAGGATTAGTCCATTTTAACAAATTGTTTTCCACTATATAACAGTATAGGCACGCGTTGGATGCAACATATAATGGAAGTTTGAGTGAATCATGCTTTCACTCACCACATTGCTACATCTCACATGAAGCCCAGGTACACATGTACTTCCCAAGAAAATGCACATTCCCTTCATATTTAGGGGGAGATATTGGTATAGCTAGGCTTCAAATGTGACAAAGAAGCATGGTGAAAACTATTCCTCCTTTCTCTCTGCACCATATCTAAAGCAAGCAACCCATAGTCAGGTCACCTCATAATTTCAAAGAACTTGCAAAACTAGTGTTCTCAGGTCAATATCAGCATACCTAAATAGAAATTTGTAGGCAAGTTATCAGATATAATGTAGCTGAATACCTACTGTATAACAGGACTGTTTGAAAGTTAGAGATGGAAATCATTTCAAGTTTTCTAAGCTTTAATGCACTCATTCCAGTTTAAGTTCTTCCTTAGAAGGGATGGTCAGTTGGTACTATTGAATTTTCTGTTGATTTTTTTAATGCAGTGTTTTGAAGTCTATACTTGCAGAAACATATGTATCTACAGAATTGAAGGGAACAAACACCCCAGCCTCCAAGTGAGATGTACTAAAAAATAAAGATAAAGCAAGTCTTGTGCAAAGCATACTATAACTGCCAATTTTATTCTTCCTCACCCTTGCTAGTCTAGCAGCAAAAGAATATGCTATATGACCACCTTAAGGTCAGCCATTTATGTGTGCCAAACAATGCAAGTGGTGCTCTCAGCTAATCTGGTAGCGGACAACTGTCCACCACAGAATACTGACTACATTGGGAGCTTGACTGGCTGCTGGCATTCAGGCCAATGACTGGACAGACATAGAGACTGACCTTCCCACTCACCTCCAGAAGTGCTTTCTTCAGAAGAGGGTTGAGACACATTGGCATGGCAGTGTGGGGAAGCTTGCATGGCTGCTGCCGCCCATGCTATGCCAGCCCTGTGGAGAAATAGAGGACTTCAATTTCCAGTGCTGTCAATTCAGCACCTGTCATGCATAAAAAAAAACCCAACCAAACACAACTCTCTAATCCCACCTCCATTAGAAATGATGATAAAGAAACCTTAGGCTCCAATTGTATATCCACTTACCTGGGAGTAAACCCCACTGAATTCAATGGGAGTTACTTCTAAGTAGACATGCTTAGGATTGCAATGTTAACCTCATATACATTGCTCTGTTTGGAAGACTATTTAGTCAATAATATGTAAGGTGTTCTATCACTGTGATAGTAATGGATTGATAGCAGTTCTGTAACATCTGTGTGAAGGGAGAATGTGAGTTACCCAGGCGCCCTGCAAGGTAGGCCAGGATCTCCAAACGTGAATAGACTGCACCACCCCCGATTCCTCTTATCCAGTCGGAGTTAGGGGACTCTCGGACCTTTGAGTATGCTTGGGGTTCACTAAAACAAGGGCTCAAGATGACACCTTCTATTTTAGCCCCCAAGCCCAAACATTTCATAGTAGCCAGTCACTCAGCCAAGAGGCACTGAACTTAGCACTGAGGTTTACCAGAAGGAAGCACACTTAGGTCTGGAGGTAAGTAAGTAGTTTATTCAGATGGGGAAAGGGGGGAAAGGGAAAGGAAATTAATGTTACACAAAAAATTACAGAGAACCTTTGATACAATTGTCAGGGACCAGCTTCAGCACTGTAGTGGGCCTTGTAGGTTATAGTCAGGTTTTGATTATTAGTAGCCTGTTCAGCACTGATGCAATGAATATGAACTTGAGCACGCTCCGGGAGAGAGCGGAGGACAGGAAGGCCTGGCGTGCTATGGTTCATGGGGCCATGAAGAGTCGGCACGACTTAACAACTGAACAACTGTAGCAGCCATATCAGGGGTCAGACTAAGTAGCCTCATGCTTCATGTTCTTGCTGAGCTCTTGCTCTCTGAAATATATGTTTGTAAGCTGACGAGACACAGGAATTTCTTATCTTGTCAACAAAGGCTAAGGTCATAGAATTGTATATCATGTTCTCTGCTGTTCTCTGCTTATCATGGCTACCCTATAACCCATTTCTTGTATTACAAACAATGGTGCTAGGAGAAGAAATGTTGAGGGCTGCAACCCCACACAGGAGGGAGAGGAGGAGCCATTTCCTATGTGTCACAATATCTATAAAAACAATGTGCTGATGTAAATCGGGGCTTTTGGCTCTTTAGAAATGATTCCAGCCTTAAGCCCGCGCGTTAAATAAAAAAACTCTTTTTCCTTCACTCCATGGTCTCTCTGACTCTGAGTTCTGCAACATAAATGGTGCCGTGACTCGGATGTGGCAGGCTCTGAGACAGAGAGGTGGCAGTTGCGTGCTCTTAATCGCCGCACCGGGAGGGAGGGCTCGGCGCATGCCTCCCTTTCTTGGCACCACCGACCTTTTTGTCGGGTAAACGGGAGAAAGCCTGCGCCGGGATCGCCCAAACGGCAGCGAGCAGCAAGAGAACCTTGGGAAGCGGAGGAAGGAACTTGAGCCCTGCCTGTATCACAGCTGCAACTGAGCTGAAACCCACATTGGAAGCCTTCAGGAGAAAGGCAAGTATATGGAGTAAAAAGAGGGCTCCGCCTTCAGGAGAAAGGCCACTGGGCAGAAAAAAGAGGGCCCCGCCTTATGAAGAAGGTCAGTGTTAGTATACGTATACAAAAGGTGACCCACCTGATTGGGGGTGGAAGTGGGGACTTGATCACTCCCCCGAGCAAGCAATAATACTCAGCAAGGCGCTGAGGAAACTGTTTCGCTCTAGTGGAAAAGTGGGAGGCAGGGACATGTGAATGAAGTGGTGAAATTGATGATTGTGTGAGTGGCTACTGCAGTTTCTGTTGCATACCATCGACCGACAGGGTGCCCAGGCCAGTAGCAAAGTACGTGGTGTGAAATTCCTTTTGTGTCGGCCAGTGAGACCCCTTACTGACTGACCAATCTCCTTTCCTCCATTGTGTCCGTCTTTATCTTAAGTGGGAAGCTATGGGAGGTGGGGGTAGCAAGACTTGCACCCCCTTGAGATGTATGTTTTAAAAAAAAAAAAAGGAAAAAGATTTTTTTTTTTAAAGGATTCAAAATAGAGAGAGCAAACAGCAAAAAGCTCAAGGCCGAGCTGAGAGAAAAAAAGAACAAGATCTGAGGCTGTTAATTAGAGAATTAATTAACAGCCTGGCTTTTAATGAAGCGTGGGAGTGTGAGGCCGAAGAAGTAGCTGTTAGCCTAGCGCGCCGAGGGGGGGGGCAGGAAATTGCCCACAACGTTCTGAGTTGTGCTGTAGCAGCCATATCAGGGGTCAGACTAAGTAGCCTCATGCAGTCTCATGCTTCATGTTCTTGCTGAGCTCTTTCTCCCTTGAATATATTATTGTAAGCTGACGAGACACAGGAATTCCTTATCTTGTCAAAGGTCATACAATTGTATATCTTGTTCTCTGCTGTTCTCTTCTTATCATGGCTACCCTATAACCCAGTTCTTGTATTATAAACAATGGTACTAAGAGAAGAAATGTTGAGGACTGCAACCCCACACGGGAGGGGAAGGAGGAGCCGTTTCATATGTGTCACAATGTCTATAAAAACAATGTGCTGATGTATTTCGGGGCTTCTGGCTCTTTGGAAATGATTCCAACCTTAAGCCCGCATGTTAAATAAAGAATCTCTTTTTCCTTCACTCCGTGGTCTCTCTGACTCTGGGTTCTGCAACATAAATGGTGCCGTGACTCGGATGTGGCAGGCTCTGAGACAGAGAGGTGGCAGTTGCCTGCTCTTAATCGCCGCACCGGGGAGACGAGCTCGGCGCATGCCTCCCTTTCTTGGCGCCACCTACCTTTTTGTCGGGTAAATGGGAGAAAGCCTGCGCCGGGATCGCCCAAACGGCAGCGAGCAGCAAGAGAACCTTGGGAAGCAGAGGAAGGAACTTGAGCCCTGCCTGTATCACAGCTGCAACTGAGTTGAAACCCACATTGGAAGCCTTCAGGAGAAAGGCAAGTATATGTGAAAAAGAGGGCCCCGCCTTATGAAGGTCAGTGTTGGTAGTATACGTATACGAAAAGAACCTACTCCTTGCGGGTAGAAGGGGGGCCTGATCACACCCCCGAGCAGGCGCCAGTACCCAGCTCGCCAGTCCTCAGTAGGAAGCTGAGGAAGCTGGGGAAGCCGCTTTCCGCTCTGGTGAAAAGTGGAAAAAGTGGGTGGCAGGGACATATGGATGCAGTGGAGAGATTGATGATTGTGTGAGTGGCTACTGCGGTTTCTGAAGCATACCGTTGACCGTCCGGGTGCCCAGGCCAGTAGCAAAGTGCGTGGTGTATAAAATCCTCTTGTGTCAGCCAGTGAGACCCCTTACTCACTGACCAATTCCCATTCCCTAATTGGAGGGAGGCTATGGGTGGTGGGGGAAGCAAACCTTGCACCCCCTTGGGATGTATGCTAGCAAATTTTTAAAAAAGTTTTAGTGGAGATTATGGGGACCCCCCTATGAATCTTCAACGGTTGCAGACTTTGTGTGAAATAGAGTGGCCGTCTTTTGGTGTAGGATGGCCTACTAAAGGCTCTTCAGAGCCCAGCAAAATCAGCCGTGTTCTCACAAAAAAGGAGAGGCGAGCTCGTCTACTGCTCAAGACTTGCACCCCCTTAAGATGTAAGTCCAAAAAAAAAATAAAAAGGAAAAAGTTTTTTTTAAAAAAAGATTCAGAATAGAGAGAGAAAACAGCAAAAAGCACAAGGTCGAGCGAAGAGGGAAAAAAAGAACAAGATCTGAGGCTGTTAATTAAAGAAATGTTGTAGGACAGTCTGGCTTTTAACAAAGCGTGGGAGCGTGAGAGTGTAAGGCCGAAGAAGTAGCTGTTAGCCTAGCGCGCCGAGAGGGGGGGGGCAGGAAAATTGCCCACAACGTTCTGAGTTGTGCAACATCATCACCTCGCCTAATTGACATGAAATCCCTAAGAAATAGAAACTGAAAATGAAGACCCAGAAGATGAAGGCGCAAAATAGAGAATAAAGGTGAAGAATCAGCCCCCAGGGCACAGGCTAGACCCCTCTTCGAGTGAAAAGTGTGCCATAAGACTGTCCCAAGGCAGAATGAAGCGGAAAGACCACGTTGAAGATCTCTGTCAAGGTAACCGTTTTTAGCTTTGAACTGTGTTAGAATTGCATAGAGCCTGTAGCTACTGACCTTTGGCTATATGATTTCTGAAGAGCGTAACCATTAAGCTTTTGCCGTGGGATTCCCTGCAATGAAGAAATCTCACTGATTTAAGTGTCCAGTGTTACACTGCCTGAGTGTATGCGCTGAAGAGACCGAGAAACCAGACAGCATGTTCCTGGCCAAGCCAAAATCATGCTACTACCATGCTCCTGAAAGCTGCAATAAACTGTGTAAGCTGGGAGACCCAACCTGATTGAGAAGAAAAGATATTGGAGCAACTGTCTTAAAAAACAATGAGATCTGTGTAGCTGGCTGGCTGACGCTGTCAGTGATGTTACAATTTTAAATTAAGACTGTTTTCCTGTTTGAGACCCCAGCAAAGAAAGATGACCCGAGTTATTTGTTGCCAGTGCCAAAGCAAAGATTTAGCTGCCCTGTACCTCATCATGTCCTGTTTTAAGCTTGAGATTTACAAATACAAACAAACTGAGAAGCTTGCCTTTGAAGTCCTGCAAATCACCCCACCGCCTCCCCGAAGATTAATGGCTGCCTGAAAAATGCAAGTATAAGGCGATGCCCATCAGCCCCCAGCGTCCTGAGTTTCAGCACTCAGTGTTTCAGTGCTTTCGTGTACCAGGTTAGAAGAGAAAAAAAAAGAGTAAGTTTTTAAAATGTCTGTGAGAACCTGACAGAAGTAGAATAAAATTTACAGAGGAGTTGCCCAGGTTAAAGCCTCGCGGCTGGAGAGCTGAGCTGTGCCGCTCTGTTTAGACAGAGGCCTTGCTAAAAAGTTAAAGGCCCTTGTCTGTCAGAAAGGGTGTAGGGCCACACTTTCCCTTTTTAAACTGATGCAAAAGTGGGGAGCCTTTGCTGGAAACATCTCATCTTCATTGCCCAGAGCCTTCTCTGTTTGCCTCCATCATTGTCTGGGCTTTTTAGAGACACTCTGCACATGGACTAAAATTTTGAATTGTCAAAGACTTGCCATGGACAGTGCTGTGAAGCTTTTGATAAACTTGGAACTCTCATCGCTGTGGACCGTGTGTCTGTGTTTGTAGTCAGCTCAGTGTACAGCAAGCTAAGTTTTATCTATGACTTTTAGATTTCCTTCTGCTAGAACTCATGCAGCATAGAGTTGCTGATGCAAAAATGGTAACCTAGAACTCTTTGCGTGTGTGGGTATGCCCATCCCTTGATTTTAATGGGCCCTGAGCTTTCAGCCAGAAAAGCAGTATGATTGCTGGATCTGCTCCATCATGCCTTACCATGCAAAAAGTGCTTTCCATTCATTGTGTTAAATTGCAGAAGTTTGTTGTGTATATTTTATGATTTCTTAAATATCATAATATATATGTGATATTTGCAGATTATTGTTAGTTGGAACTCCAGATAATACTGAGTGTGGTTCCCAATGGATGACAAAAAGAAAAGACAAAAGGCAAGTGGAGAAAGAAGAGGCAAGAGGCAAAGAGAAAAAACATTTGTAGAAAAGAAGCATGGCCATAGTTGCCCCCAGGGTAAATTAGAAGCAGCTGATTGTGCCTGGAGCTTATTACCTGGGGTAAAGTAGCCACAATAATGTAATAGTTCTTTAAGATAAAGAAAATTGTAACCAGAAAAAGAAGAGCCTATCCCAAATGTGTGTAATTGGGACTAGTGTAAGGCAGAAAGGTTTAAGTGAGTTTAACTTGAAAAAGACAAAGAGACAAGGCTGGTGCATGGAGCAGAAAGTTTTATATAAAAAGTTTGAAACATGATCTGCAATACAGGCAGATCAGCAAGAAAAAGAAAGCAAAAGAAAGAGAAAAAATTTATCTTCCCATACTAATAAATGAAAGTGTTATCAAGCATTTTGGGAAGCGAAGTTGTTTACAGGAAGCTGTGCCTGAGAACCAAACACTTCTAGCCTATGCTGAAAATGCTTGCTAGTGTTGTGTTGCCTCATGGGTAACATGTATGGTATAAAACCCATTTAGCCCAATAGCTCGTAGTTCAGAGAAGCTGTCTAATCCAACCATTAGGTACGCTTGTGTGCTGTAAGTTACCCAATAAAGTCTCCTTGTAAGTAACCCCCCCCTGCTAAAATCCCAACACACAAGCGGGGCTAGAGCACCTCACCCAGTATCAAACCCTGCTGTTAGATGCCATAAAAGCAGGTATAAAGAAGTCAATTAATATGACCAAAGTGTCTAAAGTGCTGCAAGGTGCCACCGAGGCCCCAGAGCGTACTTAGAGCGTCTTTTAGATGCCTATCGCCAGTACACCCCCCTCGACCCAGAGGCCCAAGAAGACGTGGACGAAAGAAGAAAAGAAGAAGACCCGGCAGAGGCAAAAGATTCTTAAAAAAGAACCAGTGTGCCCAGTGTGCACAAAATAGACATTGGTGGCATGAATGCCCACATAAAATGAATCAAATACACAAAAGAGAAAACCAAAAGAGCCTGAACAGGCGAAAGAAAAGACAGCTTGTGAGGAGCCGTGACATTGACTTCATGATTGACACTAGAGTGGCATCAAGAGCAAGCAAACGTTAGCCTTAAACAAGAAGTCCAAACACTAGGCAAAGTTCTTCGAGCCCAGCGTCGCTTTGTCTAAGAAAATAAGCCATTCCCATCACAGAAGTTCATCCTTTCTAACCAAGAATTAAAGTATGAGTTAAAGAGGGAAAAATAACCCTTTGACTCCCAGATAGAGAGGACTAAAAACTGTCATACTTTCCACCCCCACAGCTATAAAAGTAGCTAGAGTTAAACCCTAAATACATTAGACCCGAGTTAAAAAAGCGAGAGGGGGGAAGTAGACTGTAAACAGAAATTCTAAAAATCCTTTAAAAATCATTCTGAAAAAGCAGTAAGAAGACTCAGGCTAGACCTTACTGTGGACACACCGGGAAACTGTCCCCCTGCGTACGGTCAGACCTGCAACTAGAAAATTGAAGAAGGGGACTAGACCCTACTGCAGCTTGCCAGATGAATAGCTGCCCAGCGTACGGTCAGATCCCAAAGAAGATCAAAAATGCGTGTTGTAGTGTTAGTAGTGTTGCATTGTGTTTCCTTAATAAGTTGCAAAAAGGGGAGTCTGCCCATGGAAAGAGCAGTTTGTCCCAGTGATTTGCTGATAATTTGCTGATAATTACTGGCTTCACCTGGCTAACATCACGAGAGTAAAACATTTTTGTTTGCCAAGAGGTATACCTGCAAACAGGCTTATTAGCTCTTGCCTAATACCTGTTTGTAGACATCCTGAGAAAATTCAAAAAGATACCATGTTAAGAGTTTATGGTGTAAGTTTAACTTATTCCCAAAATGCTAATTGGGGCGTAGTTGCAAAGATCCTACCCCCTACAGAGTTCACTCTACGCACCCCCATCGTTGCTGAAACAAATGCTACGTGTGCATGAATGCTTAATTGTCAAAAATTTTCCAGAAAATATAAAGCTATCCCTGGCCCCCTTCCACTGTAATAAAAATTGTAATAGTCATGTGCAGTTATATTCTGACTCAGAAAAATTGGCCTTAGCAATGTCACTGGTTGGGGTTCCAGGTTTAGCCTTGGCTGATCGTCTGGAGATCAACCGGTTAGCTTGCAGCTTAGCCAAAAGCATAAATGCCACCTCACGAGCATTGTCATTGTTAAATAAAGAGTTGCGTGATCTAAGAGGTGCAGTTCTAGAAAACAGAGCTGGTATAGATTACCTCTTCCTTCTTCATCATTTAAGTTGTGAGACACACCAAAAGCTCTGTTGTTTTAACTTAACTGATAATGGCAATACTGTAGATGAACAGATCAACAAGCTGCACAATATAGTAGCTAACAAAACAATAAGACAAAACAATTAGCTCAATTAGTTAACCCCTTGGCTTCCAGATCTTAGCTTGCTTGAAGCATTGTTCATCCTAATTCTACCAGTGTTGTTCATAAAAGTTCTGTTATGTCTCTGCGTTCCTTGTCTTATGCGCTGTTTAACCAATCTGTTTTATGTCTCAGCTAGTAAAACTGCTGCCCTCTACGCTCTAATAGCCCAACAAGAGGCTAAGTAATATGTATGTCACAAAAAGCTTTGTATGGTTATCAGAAATGCTATAATTGTAATGAAATTATGCATTTAAGGGGGGAATGTAGCAGCCATATCGGGGGTCAGACTAAGTAGCCTCATGCAGTCTCATGCTTCATGTTCTTGCTGAGCTCTTTCTCCCTTGAATATATTATTGTAAGCTGATGAGACACAGGAATTCCTTATCTTGTCAAAGGTCATACAATTGTATATCTTGTTCTCTGCTGTTCTCTCCTTATCATGGCTACCCTATAACCCAGTTCTTGTATTATAAACAATGGTGCTAAGAGAAGAAATGTTGAGGACTGCAACCCCACACGGGAGGGGGAGGAGGAGCCGTTTCATATGTGTCACAATGTCTATAAAAACATTGTGCTGATGTATTTCGGGGCTTCTGGCTCTTTGGAAATGATTCCAGCCTTAAGCCCGCGTGTTAAATAAAGAATCTCTTTTTCCTTCACTCCGTGGTCTCTGTGACTCTGTGTTCTGCAACAGTGCAACATCATCACCTCGCCTAATTGAAATAAAATCCCTAAGAAATGGAAACTAAAAATGAAGACCCAGAAGATAAAAGTGCAAAATGGAGAATAAAAGTGAAGAATCAGCCCCAGGGCACAGGCTAGACCCCTCTTCGAGTGAAAAGTGTGCCATAAGAGTGTCCCAAGGCAGAATGAAGCGGAAAGAACATGATAAAGATCTCTGTCAAGGTAGCCGTGTTTAGCTTTGAACTGTCCTAGAATTTCATAGAGCCTGTAGACCATCAGCTATATGATTTCTGAAGAGTGTAACCGTTAAGCTTTTGCCGTGGGATTCCCTGCAATGAAGAAATCTCACTAATTTGCGTGTCCAGTGTTAGACTGCCTGAGTGTGTGTGCTGAAGAGACCGAGAAACCAGACAGCATGTTCCTGGCCAAGCCAAAATCACGCTACTACCATGCTCCTGGAAGCTGCAATAAACTGTGTAAGCTGGGAGACCCAACCTGATTGAGAAGAAAAGAAGATATTGGAGTAACTGTCTTAAAAAACAGTGAAATCTGTGTAGCTGGCTGGCTGACGCTGTCAGTGATGTTACAACTTTAAATTAAGACTGTTTTCCTGTTTGAGACCCCAGCGAAGAAAGCTGACCTGAGTTATTTGTTGCCCGTGCCAAAGCAAAGATTTAGCTGCCCTGTACCTCATCGTGTCCTGTTTTGAGCTTGGGATTTACAAATACAAACTGAGAAGCTTGCCTTTGATGTCCTGCAAATCACCCCACCGCCTCCCCGAAGAAGATTAATGGCTGCTTGAAAAATGCAAGTATAAGGCCATGCCCATCACCCCCCAGTGTCCTGAGTTTCGGCACTTTGCTTTCGTGTACCAAGTTGAAGGGGAAGAGAAGAAAAGAGGTGTGTGTGTGTGTGTGTGATATTGTAAATCCCTGGCTAGCTTGTCTAGTGATAGATAGCCCCGAGAGCTTTCCCCCCCCGCCCTAATTGCTGGATCTGCTCCATCATGCCTTACCATGCAAGAAGTGTTTTCCATTCATTGTGTTAAATTGCAGGAAAAAGTTTGTTGTGTATATTTTATGATTTCTTAGATATCATAAAATATATGTGATATTTGCAGATTAGTGTTAGTTGCAACTCCAAATGATACTGAGTGTGGTTCCCAATAGATGACGAGAGAAAAGACAAAGACAAGTAAAGAAAGACAGAGGCAAGTAGAAAAAGACAGAGAAATAGAGAAAGTGGCAGACAGATAGAGAAGGGGGGGGGGAAAGAAGAAAGAAAAGACAAGAGGCAAAGAGAAAGAACATTTGTAGAGAAGAAGGGTGGCCATAGTTGCCCCCAGGGTGAATTAGAAGCAGCTGATTATGACTAGAGCTTATTACCTGGGGTAAAGTAGCCACAATAATGTAATAGTTCTTTAAGATGAAGAAAATGTAACTAGAAAGAGAAGAAGAGCCTATCCCAAATGTGTGTCATTGGGACTAGTGTAGGGCAGAAAAGGTTTAAGTAAGTGAGTTTAACTTGAAAAAGACAAATAAAGAGACAAGGCTGGTGCATGGAGCAGAAAGTTTTATATAAAAAGTTTGAAACATGATCTGCAATACAGGCAGATCAGCAAGAAAAAGAAAGCAAAAGAAAGAGAGAGGTTTCTCTTCCTATACTAATGAGTGAAAGTGTTATCAAGCACTTTGCCTAGGAAGCGAAGTTTGTTTACAAAAAGCTGTGCCTGAGAACCAAACACTTCTAGCCTATGCTGAAAATGCTTGCTAGTGTTGTGCTGCCTCATGGGTAACATGTATAGTATAAAACCCATTTAGCTCAATAGCTCGTGGTTCAGAGAAGCTGTCTGATCCAACCATTAGGTATGCCTGTGTGCTGTAAGTTATCCAATAAAGTCTCCTTGTAAATAAATAATAAAAAACAACAACCCTGCTGTTAAAAGCCATGAGGGCAAGTATGAAGAAGTCAGTTAATATGACCAAAGTGTCTAAAGTGCTGCAAGGTGCCACCGAGGCCCCAGAGCGTACTTGGAGCGTCTTTTAGATGCCGATCGCCAGTATACCCCCCTCAACCCAGAGGCCCAAGAAAACGTGGATGAAAAAATAGAAGACCTGGCAGAGGCACAGTGTGCCCAGTGTAGACAAGATGGACATTGGTGGCATGAATGCCCAAATAAAATGAATCAAATACACAAAAAAGAAAACCAAAGGAGCCAGAACGGGCGAGAAAGAAAACAGCTTAAGAAGGGCTGTGACATTGACTGTGAGGGGCCGTGACATTGACTTCATGATTGACACTGGAGCGGCATCAAGAGCAAGCAAACATTAGCCTTAAACAAGAAGTCCAAACACTGGGCAAAGTTCTTCAAGCCCAGCGTCGCTTTGTCTTAAAAAATAAGCTCCCAATTCCCATCACAGAAGTTCATCCTTTCCAACCAAGTGATGAAGTATGAGTTAAAGAGAGAAAAAATAACCCTTTAACTCCCAAGTGGAGAAGACCAAAAACTGTCATACTTTCCACCCCCGCAGCTGTAAAAGTAGCTGGAGTTAAACCCTGGATACATTGGACACGAGTCAAAAAAAGCAAAAAGGAAAGTGGACTGTAGCTGAAAATCCTTTAAAAATCATTCTGAAAAAGCAGTAAGAAAACTCAGGCTAGACCTTACTGTAGGCACACTGGGAGACTGTCCACCCTGCGTACGGTCAGACCTGCAACTGGAGAACTGAAGAAGGGGACTAGACCCTACTGCAGCTTGCCAGGTAAATAGCTGCCCAGAGTACGGTCAGATCCCAAAGAAGATCAAACATGCGTGTTGTAGTGTTAGTAGTGTTGCATTGTGTTTCCTTAATAAGGTGCGAAAAAGGGGGGTCTGCCCCTAGAGAGGGAAATCTGTCCCAGCGATTTGCTGATAATTACTGGCTTCACCTGGCTAACATCACTGGAGTAAAACATTTTTTTTGCCAAAGGATATACCTGCGAACAGGTTTTTTTATCTTTTTCTCCTCCATCATTTAATTTGACTAATAATAGTAATGCTGTAGATGTTCAAATCAATAATCTGCATGCATAATATAGTAGCTAACATAACAATGGGACAAAACAATTGGCTAGATTAGTTAACCTCTTGGCTCCCAAATCTTAGCTGGCTTAAGGCATTGTTCATCCTAATTCTACCAGTGTTGTTCATAGAGATACTGTTATGCCTTTGCATTCCTTGTCTTATGCGCTGTTTAAGCAATCTGTTTTATGTCTCGGCTAATAAAACTGCCGCCCTCTACACTCTAATAGCTCAACAAGATATTAAGTAAGAGGGTTGCTATAAGAGTCCTGTGTTATGCTTCGCAAACCAGAATGTCTATTTGCGTAATGAAATGCTATAATTGTAATGAAATTATGCATTTAAGGGGGGAATGTAGCATCCATATCGGGGGTCAGACTAAGTAGCCTCATGCTTCATGTTCTTACTGAGCTCTTGCTCTCTGAAATATATGTTTGTAAGCTGATGAGACACAAGAATTTCTTATCTTGTCAACAAAGGCTAAGGTCATAGAATTGTATATCATGTTCTCTGCTGTTCTCTGCTTATCATGGCTACCCTATAACCCATTTCTTGTATTATAAACAATGGTGCTAGGAGAAGAAATGTTGAGGACTGCAACCCCACACAGGAGGGAGAGGAGGAGCCGTTTCCTATGTGTCACAATGTCTATAAAAACAATGTGCTGATGTAAATCAGGGCATTTGGCGCTTTAGAAATGATTCCAGCCTTAAGCCCGCACGTTAAATAAAAAAACTCTTTTTCCTTCACTCCGTGGTCTCTCTGACTCTGAGTTCTGCAACACAACAACAACAAGCCTGTTCAGCCTCTGGAATGTCAGAATCTATGCGAGCTTAACTCTCTCAGTGTTCTCAGAGCAGAGCCAGGGGGAGTCACCCGACTCCCTGTCCACCTGCTGGTTTCACCTTGGCAGGCAGGGAGACTGGAAGCTCTCCGTGAGAACCTGACAGAGGTGGGGTGGGGTTTGCAGAAGGGTTGCCCAGGTTGGAGTGTTAGTGCTAGAGGGCTGAGCAGTGATGAAAGGCAAAGGCCCTTGTCTGTCAAGGGATCTGGAGGGGGTGTCTTACAGTCACACCTTCCCCTTTAAGCTGATGCAAAGGCAAAGAGACTTTGCTAGGAATATCTCATTATCATTGCCCAAAGCCTTCTCTGTTTGGATCCATCATCATCTAGGCTTCTGGAGGCACTCTGCACATGGACTCTCCCTTAACTGGAACTTTGGATTGCTAAAGACTTGGCATGAAAAGTACTGTGAGGCTTTTCATAGACTTCAACTCTCATTTGCTGTGGATTGTGTGTCTCTGTCGTCAGCTCAGCGTACTGGCAGGCTGGGTTTGATCTACTACTTTTGGACTTTCCTCTGCCTGGACGTATGCAGTGTGGAGCTACCAATGCGAAAGCGGTGGCATGGAACTCCTTGTGTGTGTGGGTTTACCCTTCCCTTGATCATGATAAGCCTCGACCATGCAGCCTGGAGTTATCAACAAAAGATTCAAAGTTGGACTCTCTGTGGGTGTGGTTTTGTGTGGGCCTTTCAAAAATTTATCCTTTGATTGCCTGATGGGGTCATTCCAGGAATCATTCCCATTCCTTGTCCAGGGTTGGAAACCTGTGTATGGTTTGCCTGGGTTGCCAGGAATTCCAAGTCCCTTCCTCTGTGTTCAGAACTGTGGAGATGGCAACGTGGAAACCACGTTGATAAGGACCTCAGTCACAGTAGTAGTGTTTAGCGTTGGACTGTTCTGGAATTACATAGAGCCTATAGCTACTGACCATTAGCTATATGATTTCTGAAGAGTGTAACCATTCAGCTTTTGCCATGAGATTTCCTGCAATAAAGAAATCTCATTGATTTAGGTGTCCAGTGTCAGCTTGCCTGAGCAAACAATAAAACACTAACTGACCTTTTCTATACATTACTAGAGTAAGGGTCTCCCCAGACAGGGTTCAAGAATGTCCAGCTAACAACAACTTCACACGAAGATGGGAGACAAGTAAGCCATCCTCCATCACCCCTCTTATCTCTCAGACCCTGGCACCCCAGGGCAGATCTCAGGCAGCCCATCCTGGGCCAGGGCCAATGTGGTCCCCACCCGCCACCCTCAAGGGAGCTGCACTTTCTCACTAACGCCCAGCTGAAATCATTCATCCCAATTAGCAGAGCCAAGCTATGGCCTTGAGCACAGGCACTGCCCGAGCTGCCTCGAGGCAGCACATTTCCAGGTGGTTACATCATCACCGGCTAACTGGCCCTAGCACGATGGCGGAGGCAACCGGGGGTGGGGGAAACTGGTAACCTGTTGTTGACACCCTCCCCTTTGAAGAGATGAGATTTCAGGGTTGTTGTCCTAAATCTCTCATGTCCATTAATACTCTGATTCCATGCATGCTTCTATGACACATAAAAAGAAAATCTAAAACTATATCCTTAAAATGGTAATCTCATTATGGTTCTTAACCTTATAGCCCATACAAAATCTATCTTTATTCTTAAAACTACCTTATGACCATTGGGGATACAATAATAAGTAATGTTAACAGAATAAAATATAATACTAAAACTAGCTCAGGATTACAATTTGTATCATAATAACTAATAGCAGCAAAGCAAAATATTGTATACAGCAGCAACACTGGAATGTCATGAGTATACAGCTGCCCCACCTGCTTCCCAAACCAAAAAATCAGAATCTTTATTACCATCCCTGGATTGGTGGCGCAATTCCAAATGCCTACATGGGCACCCTCTATCCCAGACCCTCCTCTGGGCATATGCCCAAGATAGGCCATCTGCCAGGACATTGTCCTTGCCCTGGATATGAACCACTGAGAAGTCATAGTCTAGGACAGTCAGACTGCACTATAACAACTTGTTAGTAGAACTCTTCATTTTAGAAAGCCAATACAGAGGGAAATGGCCCATTTGCAACTGAAACTTCCTCCCCCACAAGTAGGGTTGGAGTTTGCCCAAGGCCCACCCAATAGCTAAAACACTCCTTCTCAATAGTAGCCAAGGTTTTCTCTTGTGGCAATAATTTTTTACTTAGGTAGGCAATGGGTTGCAGCTCCTGGTCAGGCCCAGCCTTGAGTAACACTGCCCCCAATCCAGATTCTGAGGCGTCACTTTGTAACAGAAACAAGGAGTCAAAGTTGGGTGCTTGCAAGATGGGATAGTCCATCAGTCAGGTTTTTAGAAGTTCAAAAGCCTGCTGACGTTGCTCAGATCACTGAACTGCTTGTGTCTTTTTACATAAATCCAACAGAGAGGCAGCCAAGTTACTGAAATTAGGGACAAACCGCCAGTAGTAGCCAGCTAGACCCCAAAATTGCTGCACTTGCTTCTTGATCCTTGGCATGGGCCAGTCCCAAATTATCTCAATTTCGTGTCCAGGGTCTTGATACTGCCTGCTCCTACACTATACCCCATGTAGGTGACCTCCCCAAGGTCAAACTGACACTTCTGGGCCTTAACAGAAAGCCCAGCCTCAGGAATTCACTGAAATACTTGTCGTACATGGTCCAAATGAGAATCCCAAGTCTGACTAAATGTAGCTATGTCATCCAAATATACACAGGCAACGTCCCCCGACCCGTTTAGCAGTCTGTTAATGAGCCTTTGAAAGGTCCATTCCTCAAGCCAAATTCCTCAAGCCAAACGGCAGCAGAGTAAACTGGAACAGACCCAGATGAGTAACAAATGCAGACAAGGGCAGCATCTTCATCCAAAGGCACCTGATAGAAAGCCAGCAGGAGTGTGGGGGCTATCCAGTGTATTACACTGAGTGCCACATGTATGACTATCTGCCTGCTGGACAGAAATCATGGGTGTGTGCTTGGTGTAATGAGCTCCTGGCTCTCAGGGAACACATTCATTCCCTTGAGGCCAAGGTTGCTGACCTGGAGAAGCTAAGCGAGGCAGAGAGGTTGGTGAATGAGACCTTCAGGGACCTATTAGCAGTGTCCCACTCCCAGGGTGAAAGCTCCTCTGCTGTCATGGAGAATGTGGATCTTGGGGAAGGAGGGCTTCATTCCGAGAAGGAAGGAGATGATCCCTTAGAAGGGACCCATTTTTCGGAAGATGCTGTGTTGCCCCTGCAGTGGGTGTTGAACTCTTAGGTGAGAGGTGCCAAGATAGTGATAAATCAGACTCAAAGGTTTACTTACAAGGAGTACTTTATTGGGTAACTTACAGCACACATGTGTACTAGGGGTGGACGAAAGTCACTTACCTGTCGTCGAAGCTTGTTCGCGGTGGGGGGGAGGCGCTTCGCTGCTCCCCCCGCGAAGTTCAGGCCGGGGGGGGGAGGCTTCCCGCCTCGCCCAGACGAAGTTCAGGCCGGGGGGGAGGCTTCCCGCCTCGCCCGGACGAAATTCAGGCCGGGGGGAGGCTTCCCGCCTCGCCCGGCCGCGAACTCCAAAGCTTTTTTTTTTTTAAAAAAACGCCCCCGTGATAGGCTACGTGATGACTAATGTAGCCTATCACGGCTAGATCTGCAAAGTCAGCCGTGATAGGCTACATTAATCGTCACGTAGCCTATCACGGGTGACTTAAAAAAAAAAAAAAAAGCGCGTACGCTAATGGCGGCCCCCATAGGGAGCTGCCATTCGCGTTCCTTATTTGATCGCTGTAGTCTACGTAAAGATTTACGTAGACTACGGCGAAAATAAGGGCAATGCATCTCATGTTTGACCACCTCCAGCTTACCTTGATTCATTGATCTTACATTCCAGGTTCCTAAACAATATTGTTCTTTACAGCATCGGATTTTCTTTTCACCACCAGACACATCCACAGCTGAGTGTCCTTTCGGCTTTGGCCCAGCCGCTTCACTCTTTCTGGCGCTACTTGGAAATACCCTCTGCTCTTCCCCAGTAGTATATTGGACACCTTCCGACCTGAGGGGCTCATCTTCCGGCGTCATCTCTTTTAGCCTTGTGATACGTTCCATGGGGTTTTCTTGGCAAGAATACTGGAGTGGGTTGCCATTTCCTTCTCCAGTGGACCACATTTTGTCAGAACTCTCTGCCATGACCTGTCCGTCTTGGGTGGCCCTGCACGGCATAGCTTATGGCTTCACTGAGTTACGCAAGCCCCTTCGCCACAACAAGGCAGTGATCCATGAAGGGGACCTCTATTCTTAAGTAAGTTTTAATGCCTAGTCTCCTTTTTTCTTGTTTTTACTGATTCTGTTTTTGAATGAATAGAATAAAATTTTATTACGGTCAAAGACCAGCTCAAAAAAGAAACTACATTAAAATTATCTGCCATATATCCCCAATCAAATTAATAGACACTTCAACACAGTGTAGTACTAATGTAATGCATATCAGCCATACTGGATGAATGGCATTACTCTCCAGACTTTGTCTTTCATCCAACTAGGTAAGTCCGAGCTCCCTCAGCATCCTTCTTCGAACACCTATCGCGGCTGCAAAAAATTTGGCAACACTATACGTAAACGTCGAATTAGTGTCAGACAACAATATGTAGACATATTGTTGTCCTGTACGTCCCGGAAAGCGATTTATCAGTGGGGAGATGAGTACGGCACGAATATCTCTATAAAATATACACCACAGCAAAACGTGCTCTGTTGTTTCTATCTGTTCCATGCCACAGGGGCAGAGGCGGTCTGACCAGGGGATCTTTTTGTACCATCCCTCCAAAACTGCCGAGGGGAGTCCATTTAGACGGGCCAAGGTAAATGCCCTTCTATGTTTATGCAGTTCCAGTTGTTCAAGATAGGGTGCAGCTGTTACAATGTATCTATAGTCCTCCCTGAGAGAGAATTCTGGGGCACTATTGAGGTCACTTTGTCTCTCAATATCTGCAATGCGCTGCTTGATAGTCTCCATTGCCTGATCAAAACCCATATTTAATAAAGTCCGCAAGGGAAGCCCCAAGAAAGCTATTTTCTGTTCAGCTGACTGAATCCAACTGGATTTAAAATCGTCTTGCAAAATTAGTGGGGCAAGGCCAGTAGGAAAATTTGTCAGTCTAAGTCGGTACACAAGAATAGCCACCCAGACCCTAGCTTCAATTTTAATCTGGCCAGTCTCTAATCTTATCTTTGCATTGGACACATCCTAGGAAAACCCAATATTGCCCTCAAAAATTTTTTTTGTACACGTTCTAATGTTTGGATATTCGGGAAAGGCCCCAATTGAGAGCTGTACAATAATTGCGCTAGTACTTTTGCTTGGTGTAATTGGAGGGCTAAAGGGATATAGTGGTTGCCTTTCATTCTCATAAATTGTGCTATTGTGGATGAGCTTCTCTGTGCGTTTAATGCCACATATTTGCCGTGAGCCTTCCTGGAACCATTTGCTTGGAAGACTACCCCTAAATATTTGAATTGAGAAACCTGCTCAGTCTTATGTTGGTTTATCATCCATGATCTGATTTTTGGTCTTTTTGCAAAAGTCATGATTTTTGTTTTTTGATAATTGATCATCAGATCTTCTTCCTCGCAGTATTCAGTCAACTTCCGCAATGCTCTTGTAAGCCCAATTGGAGTCCTTGAGATAATAGCAGCAGCATCTGCATATAGTAAAGTGGTTATATGCCTCCCCGCAATTTTGGGGGGATGAAAATCGGTATGGTTTAGCTGTTCTACCATTGAATTGATGTAGAAGTTGAACAAAAGTGGGGCGAGAATGCAGCCTTGCTTGACCCTTTTTTTTTGTTGGAACAGCCTTTGTAAGGTGGCCGTGAGCACTACATCTGAACTTAAGGGAGGTGTCCCTATATAGAGTCTGAATGA
Organism: Heloderma suspectum; assembly: GCF_057233095.1. Taxonomy (NCBI): domain Eukaryota; kingdom Metazoa; phylum Chordata; class Lepidosauria; order Squamata; family Helodermatidae; genus Heloderma; species Heloderma suspectum. The sequence goes on along the minus strand of NC_139462.1, from coordinate 123,109,548 downwards.
GTAGGAGCAGGCGCCTATCAATGTTGGAGGCCTCTAATTTCTTCCATAGTTTGACCCTCGAGATAGAGTCAAAAGCTGCCTTAAGGTCTATAAAGGCTACATAAAGTGAGGTGACCTTGTTTGAGATGTATTTCTCGATGAGATGCTGTAGTACCAAGCACTGATCTATGGTACAGCGACCCTCCCTGAAGCCTGCCTGCTCCTCCGCCAATATCATATCCTGTTCCAGCCAGTCTTTAAGCTTCCTATATAAGTGCCTGGCGTATAATTTACCAGTAGTATTTAATAAACTGATGGGTCTGTAATTTGCGGGGTCGTCTCTCTTTCCCTTTTTGAATATAGGAACAATAATGGCAGAGCCCCAATCTTCTGGTGTCTGCCCAGTCATGTCAGTGTAGGAGAATAGCGATGCTAGAGCCGGGCCCCACCATTCTAAGTTATTTTTGACCACCTCTGGAGGGATCAGATCTTCGCCCGGTGCTTTGCCCGTTTTCATCTGGGCAACTAGATCATAAATTTCTGAAGCCAGGACCGGGGGCCAAGGCGGAGCATCTTCAAGTGCAATATTCCAGGCCACGTAGGCAGCATCAGAATCCTTGTATAATTGATGGAAATGCTTCTCCCAAGCCTTTGGATGAATATAGCAGCCTGGCAATGTTGGTCCACAAATTGGTGAGATCTTTACCAACCGCCAGAATATGGTTGGATCCTTCGATTTGGCTGCTTGAATCAGTTTCTCAGAGTTCTCCTTCCAAGCCTTTTTTTTCTTTTGTATCAGTAGCTGTTTGTAGGATTTTTTCTGTTCAAGAAGATCTTGAGCTGCCTTCAGATCAGAACTGAATTTATACTTTTGATAGGCCTTCTGTAAGGCTTTTTTTGCTTGAACACATTCCCTATCGAACCAGGGCTTCGAGGGTGGATGGTGCCATTGTTGAGGCACCCTTACTCTCCGAGTGAAGGCTTGTTTCAATTCTCGGGCTAACTCCTGATATAATTCCACCGGGCTCATTATTTGGGTGTTAAGTATTAGAGTTGTCCTAATGTTTTGCATGTTGTCTGATGCAAGAATGGCCCGTAATTCCATGTCCATCCTTGGGGTCCATTTGACACGACAGTAAGCTTCCCCCTCAGGGATTATCATAGGCATATAGCGATTGGCACTTCAAAGATAGGGGTGTGGGGCTTTCCAAGTCAATAAGACCGGGGGATGATCATAGAATAGGAGGGTTGGAAGGGGCCTACAAGGCCATCGAGTCCAACCCCCTGCTCAATGCAGGAATCCCAAGTCAGAGCATCCCTGACAAATGGCTGTCCAGCCTCGTCTTGAAGGCCTCCAGTGTGGGAGAGCCCACCACCTCCCCAGGTAATTGGTTCCATTGTCGTATTGCTCTGACACTCAGGAAGTTTTTCCTGACGTTCAGCCGGAATCTGGCTTCCTGTAACTTGAGCCCATGATTCCATGTCCTGCACTCTGGGATGATCAAGAAGAGATCCTGGCCTTCTTCTCTGTGACAACCTTTCAAGTACTTGAAGAGTGCTATCATATCTCCCCTCAGTCTTCTCTTCTCAAGGCTAAACATGCCCAGTTCTTTCAGTCTCTCTTCATAGGGCTTTGTTTCCAGTCCCCTGATCATCTTTGTTGCCCTCCTCTGAACCCTCTCCAGTTTGTCTGCATCCTTCTTCAAGTGTGGTGCCCAGAACTGGACACAGTACTCCAGATGAGGCCTAACCAGTGCTGAGTAGAGGGGAACTAGTACTTCCCGGGATTTGGAAGCGATGCTTCTATTAATGCAGCCCAAAAGAGCATTTGCCTTTTTTGCAGCCACTTCACATTGTTGGCTCATATTCAGCTTGTGATCGACAACAATTCCAAGATCCTTCTCACTCGTAGTGTGGTTGAGCCACGTATCCCCCATCTTGTAACTGTGCATTTGGTTTCTTTTTCCTAGGTGCAGAACTTGGCATTTATCCCTATTAAATGCCATTCTGTTGTTTTCTGCCCAGCGCTCCAGTCTATCCAGATCACTTTGAATTTTGTTTCTGTCTTCCAAAGTATTAGCTATCCCGCCCAATTTTGTGTCATCTACAAATTTGATCAGCATTCCCTGCACCTCCTCCTCCTCCAAGTCATTAATAAAAATGTTGAAGAGCACTGGGCCCAGGACTGAGCCCTGCGGTACCCCACTCGTTACCTCTCCCCAGTTTGAGAAGGTCCCATTGATAAGCACTCTTTGAGTCCGATTCTGTAGCCAACTGTGGATCCACCGGATCGTTATTTCATCTAGCCCACTTTGAGCTAGTTTGCTCATCAGGATATCATGGGGCACTTTGTCGAAAGCTTTGCTGAAGTCGAGGTATATGATGTCTACAGCATTCCCACGGTCTACAAGGGAGGTTACTTGATCAAAAAATGAGATCAGATTTGTCTGGCAGGACTTGTTTTTGACAAATCCATGTTGGCTTCGAGTAATCACGGCATTGTTGTCAAGGTGCTTCCAGATGGATTGCTTTATGATCTGCTCCAGAATTTTCTCTGGGATTGATGTCAGACTGACTGGTCTGTAGTTCCCAGGTTCCTCCTTTTTACCCTTTTTGAAGATAGGGACAACGTTAGCCCTCCTCCAGTCATCTGGCACTTCCCCCGTCCTCCATGATTTCTCAAAGAGAATAGACAGCGGTTCTGAGAGTTCTTCTGCCAGTTCTTTTATGACTCTAGGATGCAGTTCATCTGGCCCTGGAGATTTGAACTCATTCAAAGTAATGAGGTGTTCCTTGACCATATGCCTGTCGATCTCAAGCTGCAATCCTGCCCCTTCAGCCTGTACTTCGCCTTTGCCAGGGGGGTCATAGACCCTCTTTTGGGAGAAGACTGAGCCAAAGTAGGAATTGAGCACCTCTGCCTTTTCTTTGTCATCTGTTATCATTTTTCCATCCTTATTTAATAGCTGAACCACCATTTCTTTCCTCTGCCTTTTACTATGCACGTAGCTGAAGAAAGCCTTTTTGTTGTTTTTAGCATCCCTTGCTAACCTCAGCTCATTCTCAGCTTTACCCTTCCTGACACCATCCCTGCAATTCTGTGCTATCTGCCTGTACTCTTCCTTTGTTACTTGGCCTTCTTTCCACTTCCTATTGTATCAGCCATATCGGGGGTCAGACTAAGTAGCCTCATGCAGTCTCATACTTCATGTTCTTGCTGAGCTCTTTCTCCCTTGAATATATTGTTGTAAGCTGACGAGACACAGGAATTCCTTATCTTGTCAAAGGTCATACAGTTGTATATCTTGTTCTCTGCTGTTCTCTTCTGTTCTCTCCTTATCATGGCTACCCTATAACCCAGTTCTTGTATTATAAACAATAGTGCTAAGAGAAGAAATGTTGAGGATTGCAACCCCATGCGGAAGGGGGAGGAGGAGCCGTTTCATATGTGTCACAATGTCTATAAAACCAATGTGCTAATGTAAATCGGGGCTTCTGGCTCTTTGGAAATGATTCCAGCCTTAAGCCCGCACGTTAAATAAAGAATCTCTTTTTCCTTCACTCCGTGGCCTCTCTGACTCTGGGTTCTGCAACATAAATGGTGCCGTGACTCAGATGTGGCAGGCTCTGAGACAGACAGGTGGCAGTTGCCTGCTCTTGATTGCCGCACCAGGAGGACGAGCTCGGCGCATGCCTCCCTTTCTTGGCGCCACCGACCTTTTTGTCGGGTAAATGGGAGAAAGCCTGCGCTGGGATCGCCCAAACGGCAGCGAGCAGCAAGAGAACCTTGGGAAGCGGAGGAAGGAACTTGAGCCCTGCCTGTATCGCAGCTGCAATTGAGTTGAAACCCACATTGGAAGCCTTCAGGAGAAAGGCAAGTATATGGGAAAAAGAGGGCCCCGCCTTTAGGGAGAAAGGCCACTGGGCAGAAAAAAAGAGGGCCCCGCCTTATGAAGAAGGTCAGTGTTGGTGGTATACGTATACAAAAGAACCTACTCCTTGCGGGTAGAAGGGGGGCCTGATCACACCCCCGAGTGGGCGCCAGTACCCAGCACGCCAATACTCAGTAGGAAGCTGAGGAAGCTGGGGAAGCCGTTTTCCGCTCTGGTAAAAAGTGGGAAAAGTGGGTGGCAGGGACATATGGATGCAGTGGAGAGAATGATTGTGTGAGTGGCTACTGCGGTTTCTGAAGCATACCGTTGACCGTCCGGGTGCCCAGGCCAGTAGCAAAGTGCGTGGTGTGAAAAATCCTCTTGTGTCGGCCAGTGAGACCCCTTACTCACTGACCAATTCCCATTCCCTAATTGTGTCTGTCTTCAATTTAGGAGGGAGGCTATGGGTGGTGGGGGAAGCAAACCTTGCACCCCCTTGAGATGTATGTCAAACAAAGAAGGAAAAAGTTTTTTTTAAAAAAGATTCAGAATAGAAAGAGAAAACAGCAAAAAGCTCAAGGTCGAGCTGAGAGGAAAAAAAGAACAAGATCTGAGGCTGTTAATTAGAGAAATGTTGCAGGACAGTCTGGCTTTTAACAAAGCGTGGGAGCGTGAGAGTGTAAGGCCGAAGAAGTAGCTGTTAGCCTAGCGCGCCGAGAGGGGGGGGGCAGGAAAATTGCCCACAACGTTCTGAGTTGTACAACATCATCACCTCGCCTAATTGAGATAAAATCCCTAAGAAATGGAAACTGAAAATGAAGACCCAGAAGATGAAGGCAAAATAGAAAATAAAGGTGAAGAATCAGCCCCCAGAGCACAGGCTAGACCCCTCTTCTAGTGAAAAGTGTGCCATAAGACTGTCCCAAAGCAGAATGAAGCGGAAAGACCACGTTGAAGATCTCTGTCAAGGTAACCATGTTTAGCTTTGAACTGTGTTAAAATTGCATAGAGCCTGTAGCTACTGACCATCAGCTATATGATTTCTGAAGAGCGTAACCATTAAGCTTTTGCCGTGGGATTCCCTGCAATGAAGAAATCTCACTGATTCAAGTGTCCAGTGTTACACTGCCTAAGTGTGTGTGCTAAAGAGACCGAGAAACCAGACAGCATGTTCCTGGCCAAGCCAAAATCACGCTACTGCCATGCTCCTGAAAGCTGCAATAAACTGTGTAAGCTGAGAGACCCAACCTGATTGAGAAGAAAAGAAGATATTGGAGCAACTGTCTTAAAAAACAATGAGATCTGTGTAGCTGGCTGGCTGACGCTGTCAGTGATGTTACAACTTTAAATTAAGACTGTTTTCCTGTTTGAGACCCCAGCAAAGAAAGCTGAACCGAGTTATTTGTTGCCCGTGCCAAAGCAAGAATTTGGCTGCCCTGTACCTCATCGTGTCCTGTTTTAAGCTTGGGATTTACAAATACAAACAAACTGAGAAGCTTGCCTTTAAAGTCCTGCAAATCACCCCACCGCCTCCCCGAAGATTAATGGCTGCTTGAAAAATGCAAGTATAAGGTGATGCCCATCACCCCCCAGTGTCCTGAGTTTCAGCACTCAGTGTTTCAGTGCTTTCGTGTACCAGGTAAGAAGAAAAAAAAAAAAGACTAAGTTTTTAAAATGTCTGTGAGAGAACCTGACAGAAGTAAAATAAAATTTACAGAGGAGTTGCCCAAGTTAAAGTGTCATGGCTAGAGAGCTGAGCTGTGCCGCTCTGTTTAGACAGAGGCCTTGCTAAAAAGTTAAAGGCCCTTGTCTGTCAGAAGGGGTGTAGGGCCACACTTTCCCTTTTTAAACTGATGCAAAAGTGGAGAGCCTTTGCTGGAAACATCGCATCTTCATTGCCCAGAGCCTTCACTGTTTGCCTCCATCATCATCTGGGCTTTTTAGAGACACTCTGCACATGAACTAAAATTTTAAATTGTCAAAAACTTGCCATGGACAGTGCTGTGAAGCTTTTGATAAACTTGAACTCTCATCGCTGTGGACCGTGTGTCTATGTTTGTAGTCAGCTCAGTGTACAGCAGGCTGAGTTTGATCTATAACTTTTAGATTTCCTTCTGCTAGAACTCATGCAGCATAGAGTTGCCGATGCAAAAATGGTGACCTAGAACTCTTTGCGTGTGTGGGTATGCCCGTCCCTTAATTTTAATGGGCCCTGAGCTTTCAGCCAGAAGAGCAGTATGATTGCTGGATCTGCTCCATCATGCCTTACCATGCAAAAAGTGTTTTCCATTCATTGTGTTAAATTGCAGAAAAAGTTTGTTGTGTATATTTTATGATTTCTTAAATATCATGAAATATATGTGATATTTACAGATTAGTCTTAGTTGCAACTCCAAATGATACTAAGTGTGGTTCCCAATGGATGACAAGGAGAAAAGACAAAGTCAAGTAGAGAAAAGACAAAAGCAAGTAAAAAAAAAAAGGAATAGAGAAAGTAGAAGACAGATAGAGAGAAAAAAAAAAGAAGAAAGAAAAGGCAAGAGGCAAAGAAAAAACATTTATAAAAAAGAAGCGTGGCCATAGTTGCCCCCAGGGTAAATTAAAAGCAGCTGATTGTGCCTGGAGCTTATTACCTGGGGTAAAGTAGCCACAATAATGTAATAGTTCTTTAAGATAAAGAAAATCTAACTAGAAGGAGAAGAAGAACCTATCCCAAATGTGTGTCATTGGGACTAGTGTAAGGCAGAAAGGTTTAAGTAAGTGAGTTTAACTTGAAAAAGATAAATAAAGAGACAAGGCTGGTGCATGGATCAGAAAGTTTTATATAAAAAGTTTGAAACATGATCTGCAATACAGGCAGATCAGCAAAGAAAAAGAAAGCAAAAGAAAGAGAAAAAATTTGTCTTCCCATACTAATAAATAAAAGTGTTATCAAGCACTTGGGAAGCGAAGTTGTTTACAGGAAGCTGTGCCTGAGAACCAAACACTTCTAGCCTATGCTGAAAATGCTTGCTAGTGTTGTGCTGCCTCATGGGTAACATGTATGGTATAAAAACCCATTTTGCCCAATAGCTCGTAGTTCAAAGAAGCTGTCTGATCCAACCATTAAGTACGCCTGTGTGCTGTAAGTTACCCAATAAAGTCTCCTTGTAAGTAAATCCCCCCCTCGCTGGAATCCCAAAACACAAGTGGGGCTAGAGCGCCTCACCCAGTATCAAACCCTGCTGTTAAAAGCCATGAAAGCAGGTATGAAGAAGTCAGTTAATATGACCAAAGTGTCTAAAGTGCTGCAAGGTGCCACCGAGGCCCCATAGCGCACTTGGAGCGTCTTTCAAATGCCTATCGCCAGTATACCTCCCTCAACCCAGAGGCCCAAGAAGACATGGATGAAAGAAGAAAAGAAGAAGACCCGGCAGAGGCAGAAGATTCTTAAAAAAGAACCAGTGTGCCCAGTGTAGACAAGATGGACATTAGTGGCATGAATGCCCAAATAAAATAAATCAAATACACAAAGGAAAAAACCAAAGGGGCCAGAATGGGCGAAGAGGGAGACAGCTTGAGAAGGGCCGTGACATTGACTGTGAGGGGCCGTGACATTGACTTCATAATTGACACTGGAGCAGCATCAAAAGCAAGCAAACGTTAGCCTTAAACAAGAAGTTCAAACACTGAGCAAAGTTCTTCAAGCCCAGCATCGCTCTGTCTTAAAAAATAAGCCATTCCCATCACAGAAGCTCATCCTTTCCAACCAAGAGTTAAAGTATAAGTTAAAGAGGGAAAAATAACCCTTTGACTCCCAGATGGAGAGGACTGAAAACTGTCATACTTTCCACCCCCGCAGCTATGAAAGCAGCTGGAGTTAAACCCTGGATACATTGGACACGAGTCAAGAGAGCGAGAGGGGGAAAGTAGACTGTAAACAGAAATCCTGAAAATCCTTTAAAAATCATTCTGAAAAAGCAGTAAGAAGACTCAGGCTAGACCTTACTGTGGACACACCGGGAAACTGTCCCCCTGCGTACGGTCAGACCTGCAACTGGAGAATTGAAGAAGGGGACTAGACCCTACTGCAGCTTGCCAGGTGAATAGCTGCCCAGCGTACGGTCAGATCCCAAAGAAGACCAAACATGCGTGTTGTAGTGTTAGTAGTGTTGCATTGTGTTTCCTTAATAAGGTGCAAAAAGGGGGGCCAGCCCCTGAAAAGAAAAGTTTGTCCCAGTGATTTGCTGATAATTACTGGCTTCACCTGGCTAACATCACGAGAGTAAAACATTTTTGTTTGCCAAGAGATATACCTGCAAACAGGCTTATTAGCTCTTGCCTAATACCTGTCTGTGGACATCCTGGGAAAATTCAAAAAGATACCATGTTAAGAGTTTATGGTGTAAGTTTAACTTATTCCCAAAATGCTAATTGGGGCGTGGTTGCAAAGATCCTACCCCCTACAGAGTTCACTCTACGCACCCCCATCGTTGCTGAAACAAATGCTACGTGTGCACGAATGCTTAATTGTCAAAAATTTTCCAGAAAATATAAAGCTATCCCTGGCCCCCTTCCACTGTAATAAAATTCAAAACATATCTTTTAATAATGCCCACATACTTTTGCCTCATGGATGGTTTTAGACATGTAGTTCCCGCACTTGGTCATTCATTCCTGCCAACTTGTCTAATAACCACCCATGTTGCCTCAGCCGCCAATTAAATTGGTGCCAATTCTTCCCCTGTAGCCCGAGAAAATCCGTCAACGGCAGCCTCGAGCACTCCAACTAACTAAAAATTGTAATAGTCATGTGCAGTTATATTCTGACTCAGAAAAATTGGCCTTAACAATGTCACTAGTTGGGGTTCCAGGTTTAGCCTTGGCTAATAGTCTGGAGATCAACCGGTTAGCTTGCAGCTTAGCCAAAAGCATAAATGCCACCTCACGAGCATTGTCATTGTTAAATAAAAAGTTGCGTGATCTAAGAGGTGCAGTTCTAGAAAATAGAGCTGGTATAGATTACCTCTTCCTTCTTCATCATTTAAGTTGTGAGACACACCAAAAGCTCTGTTGTTTTAACTTAACTGATAATGGCAATGCTGTAGATAAAGAAATCAACAAGCTGCACAATATAGTAGCTTACAAAACAATAAGACAAAACAATTAGCTAAATTAGTTAACCCCTTGGCTTCCAGATCTTAGCTAGCTTGAAAGCATTGTTCATCCTAATTCTACCAGTGTTGTTCATAAAGTTCTGTTATGTCTCTGCATTCCTTGTCTTATGTGCTGTTTAACCAATCTGTTTTATGTCTCAGCTAGTAAAACTGCTGCCCTCTATGCTCTAATAGCCCAACAAGAGGGTAAGTAATGTGTATGTCACAAAAAGCTTTGTATAGTTATCAGAAATGCTATAATTGTAATGAAATTATGCATTTAAGGGGGGAATGTAGCAGCCATATCGGGGGTCAGACTAAGTAGCCTCATGCAGTCTCATGCTTCATGTTCTTGCTGAGCTCTTTCTCCCTTGAATATATTGTTGTAAGCTGACGAGATACAGGAATTCCTTATCTTGTCAAAGGTCATACAGTTGTATATCTTGTTCTCTGCTGTCCTCTTCTGTTCTCTCCTTATCATAGCTACCCTATAACCCAGTTCTTGTATTATAAACAATAGTGCTAGGAGAAGAAATGTTGAGGATTGCAACCCCATGCGGGAGGGGGAGGAGGAGCCGTTTCATATGTGTCACAATGTCTACAAAACCAATGTGCTAATGTAAATCGGGGCTTCTGGCTCTTTGGAAATGATTCCAGCCTTAAGCCTGCGCGTTAAATAAAGAATCTCTTTTTCCTTCACTCCGTGGTCTCTCTGACTCTGGGTTCTGCAACACTATATGTGTCCTTTTTTGTTTTCAGGTCATCCCTAAGCTTTTTGTGAAGCCACATTGGCTTCTTCTGTTGTCTTCCACCTTTTCTTCTTGTTGGAATTGTTTGTGATTGTGCCTTGAGAATTTCCTTTTTTAAAAGCTCCCACCCATCTTGGACTCCTTTTCTCGCTAGCATCGCTTGCCATGGGACCTTACTGATCATTGTTCTGAGTTTATGAAAATCAGCTTTCCTAAAATCCAGGGTACGCGTTTGACTACACTCGGCTTTTGCTTCCCTTAGAACCAAGAACTCAAGTACAACATGGTCGCTTTCCCCCAGAGTTCCTGTAACTGCTACTTTATCCACTAAGTCATCTCTGTTGGTTAGGATCAAGTCAAGGATAGCCGATACTCTAGTTCCTTCCTCTACTTTCTGTAGGAGGAAGTTATCCGCCACACAAGTCAGGAATTTCCTGGAGGGGCCATGTTTTGCAGAATTTGTCTCCCAACAAATATCGGGGAAATTGAAGTCCTGTGAAGTTTTGGGACGACCTCCATGTCCTTCAAAAAGGGAATCAAGTTTGTTGATACAATGAGATAGTCTATTTGACTCATTCTGGTTCCCGCCAGATAGGTAAATTCCGCTGGATGGTCTTTCCCGAATGCACTATTAAGAGTGTGCAGGTTAAGCCTTGTAGTCAGTTGATGTAGTAAGAGCCCAGAATAGTTGGATTTTATATCTTTAGATTGTTGAGTAAATGGAAGGCCATTTATAGTAGGTGTAGGGGGATAAGCTTTTTGTTGGGAATATAGGGCATGATCACTTGGACCCATCCTGGCATTAAAGTCTCCTCCCAAAATCACATATGTATTGGGATAGGATTGGAGCAGATCTGCTACATGTTTCAAATTCTGCCTAAATTTCCCCAGTCTGTAATTTCTTCTTTTGAGGGGGAAGATAAACATTTATTATCAACAGATCCCATCGCTCAAAATGAGCAAGGACAGCCATTGCATGTTGTTTATAGGATGGCAGCATCCTTGTGCTTACGCACAAAGACATAGCAATTAAGATTCCTATACCTCCTTTACATCTTCCGTGTTCCTCCCCAGGGAGTGCTCCAATAGAATATGATTGAAAACCATTAAGCAGCAAATTCCCCTGGACCCATGTTTCTTGTAGCAGTACAATATCTTTGGAAGAGAGATAGTCTTTTGATTCAGGGTCCTGCAGGATTCCAGTCCAGCCATTTATATTCCATGTTGTAAGGCCAATTTTATTTATATGCTGGTTGTTTGCGTGTCATTGGGACTCAGGAGTGATACTTTCCAACTCCTGGGCACTCTTTTTTTCTTCCCTCAGCTCAGTTGTTAGTTCTGAGGCCAGTCCAATTGAGGGGACAGGTGAGTTCATCCAATTCTGTCCCAATGGGGAATCAACTTGGGGATATAACACACCTGACTTTAAATGGTGTCCAGTCATCCCTTGAGGGCTGGAGGCACTGACTTGGAATATCGGAGGGGCCTGGCAGTCTGCTTCTGCAGCATCATCTGGCTCTGTACTAAGCTGGATACTTGTTGAATTTTGTAATCCTTCTATACGTTTCTCAGTAGAAGTCTGAGGCCTCTGGGTCTGGATCTCATCCAGCGTCGTTTCTAGATCTATTGAAGATATTTCACACATAACATAGGAGTTGTAGTTCTTCCTTTTCAGTGCAGGGAGTGGCCTTATTGGGGTCAACTCCCTTGTCCCCATCAGTGCTTCCATCTCTAATTCCACTTCCCTGTCATCCATTATGACAGTCTGTGGCATGCATAGCTCAGGTGAGTTTCCAGTGTCAGGTTTAGCCATTCTGCTATACGATTGTAGGTTTGAAATTGGTGTTATTTCTGGGGTCATTGTTACCATAGGCTTTTCCTTGGTCAATAAAGAGTGGAGCAGTCTATTATCCAGTCCCACATTATCAGCTGGTTTCATATCGGAGTCTAAAGTATCAGGGGTGCCCAAATTTAGGTCCAGGGAGCTCATAAGGGCTAGACTTGTGTGGGTAGAAGAGTCAAGATCTAAATTATCGCTATCTCTCTCCAAGGCCAGATCTTGTTCATGTAATCTGATTCTCGTTGGTATTAGTAGCTCATCCAGTTTGTTCCTTAATTTTAAGAGTCCATCCTGCTTGACTGGGTGGTTAGCAGCCAGCTCACGGTAATTATTCTTTAGCAGTTTATCTTTCTTATCATGGCTAGACTCCTCCACAGCTGTCGGAATTGTTGATGATAAAGTGGTGCCATAGTTAACCCTTCTGACTCTGGCAAGGGCTCTAACTCCAAGCTCTTTAAAAACTCTCTGAGGGGTTATACCATATCCTCTTAGGTACTGTGCTGAGTGGAAAAGTTGCAAAGGCACAGATGTTGACTTAAAGTCTAGGAATAATCTTTTGCAGTCCATTTGTGATGGCAGAAAGTGGAAGTGTTTTAAATCCAATGGGGGTATAACACAATTCAGTAATTCTGCCAGAGAGGTAAGGATTCTTTTCTTATTTGACCAAAGCTGTGCATCTTTCTTTGGGAAGCATATGAGGACCTGATTTGTTTGGAGTATTCTTTGTACTTTCCCTTTTGTCTTGTGTTGTACATATTGCGTTCGCTCAGGGTTAAAAGAGGGGGGGCGTGTAACAATGGCGTCGTCCTCGTTCTCACCTCTTTGCTCTAACTTAGATACTGGGTGAGCATACGTTTGGATTAAGGCTCCTAATTGCCCTTCAATTCTATTTAAACGCTCTAGAATTAAAATTAAAGTTTCTGCAGATATAAAGCAGATTTCACCCAGCTGAGGAGGGCAATTTGGCTATGTAGGGAAAGCATACTCTGCCTTCTGACTGTTTACTTTCCATCCTAGCGATTTATGCTTTCCTGCATTCTCCTTCACAGGGGTTTTAATTAATAGGCTGCTTTCTATCTCTTGGCAGACTGAGGTGCTTATAGGGGTTGTGGCCAATGCCGCCAGTCCATTCTTATTACTGTTTTTGATACTCATGGCATACGTAGCCCCATTTGAGGGAAGGAAGCTTTCGATTCTAAGCTGTTTCTTCTTTCTCTCCTTTTCCAACTTTTCTTCTCTGGGACTTATAGTTTGCTGTCTCTTTCTTAATCTCCTCCTCCCTTTGGCTGTGAATAAATCCTTATTATTTTTCATGTTTGCGGCTTCACTTGTCCCAGTGTAGGTGGGAGCTGAGTCTAGTCAATGTTACTCCGTCGCCATCTTCCCAGGACCCCCAGCGAACGTTGGAAGCAGCAGGACCTCTTGCCTTGGGGGTTCAGAATCCGGGAGGGGGCGCAAGTGTGGAGTTCTCCCCTCCCAGTTACTGCCACTTGCTTTCTAAGATGGGTGCCGCTGCTGTGCCGGAATAGAGGGCAATGTTTTTTTTTAATGATATTTAATATATTATCGACTGTCTAAAAATAATTTCATTCAATGCTAAAGGATTAAATTCCCCAATTAAAAGAAGAAAATTTGTATGCTTTTTTAAAAAAGAAAATGTATCCCTGATATTTTTACAAAAAACACATATTAGTGAAGAAAGATATCTGAGTGAAGAAAGATATCTAAGATTGTTGGGTTTAGGGGAACTAATGGCAGCACATGCAGGCCAGAAAAAAAAGGAATGGCAATAATAATTAAAAATGACGCCCTTCTTTCTCATACTGATTAGGTAAAGGATACTACAGGACAGTATATATTTGGTACATACTTCTTAGGTTAAAAAGCCAGTCCTTTTATGGAATATTTATTCACCAAAAAGTAATCAAAAGAGGTGGGTGGGGATTTTTTGGGTGTTTTTTAAAAACTGGTTTCATTAGCTCCTGCCTTAATAGTGAGATCTTAATTGGGGTGATTTTAACGGAGTAATTTCTGCCGAGATAGATAAAAAGGCAAATTATCTCCCTCCAAACATGCAAGAGAACATAAGCCAAGGATACTTCATGACAATATCACTCCATAGAGAGAGACTACACTTTTCCCATTCCAAAACACTACTACTCTTGCATTGACTTTTTTTTTAACCTCACCTTATATAACACAGTTGGTAGAGTGAACAGAGATCAGACCACAGGTTTATGCAGATCATGCACCAGTGTATTTAGAAATTTGATGAGGTCAATCAAAGTGAACCACAGTTGTGGTGTTTAGATAATTTATTATTACAGAATGAGGAGGTGGTACAAACAGTAATACAGAATTTAGAAGAATATTTTCAAATTAACACTCATTCTGTATCTGATTATATAACAGTTTGGGAAGCCTAAAAAGCAGTGATAAGAGGTATATTTATATAAAAGGCATCATAACCTAGGGATGGACGAAAGGGACTTACCTGGTCCCGCAGCTTGTTTCGCGGTGGGGGGGAGGCGCTTCGGTTCTCCCCCCGAAGTTCAGGCGGGGTGGGAGGCGCCCTGCCTCGCCCGGCCGAAATTCAGGCCATGGGGGAGGCGCCCCATCCCTCGCTGCCGAAATTCAGGCCGGGGAGGAGCACCCCGTCTACCCGGCCGCGAAAAAAAAAGTAAAACAAAACAAAAAACACACCCTAGATTTCCAAAGTCAGCCGTGATAGGCTATGTAAATCATCACGTAGCCTATCACAGGTGACTTTGAAGAAAAAAAAAAAAGTGTGTACACAAATGACAGCGCCCATGGGGCGCCGCCATTTGCGTTGCTTAGTTTGGCACGTCTAGTCTACGTAAAGATTTACGTAGACTACGGCGAAAATAAGAGAACGCTATTTGCATTGCCCTTATTTTCACCGTAGTCTACGTAAATCTTTATGTAGACTAGATGTGCCAAACTAAGGAACGCAAATGGCGGCGCCCCATGGGCGCCGCCATTTGCGTACGCGCTTTTTTTTTTCAAAGTCACCCGTGATAGGCTACGTGACGATTTACGTAGCCTATCACGGCTGACTTTGGAAATCTAGCCGTGATAGGCTACGTAAATTGTTACGTAGCCTATTATGGGTGTGTTGCTTTTTTTTTACTTTTCTTTTTTATTTTGCAATGGCGGCGGTGGCAGCCGGTCAGAAGACCGGCCGCCGCCACCGCTGAACCGCCGCTGGGACCCGCCACCGAGAGGAACATTCGCACGAGGTAAGTCCCATCCCGGGGGGGGGGCGGGGGGCCGGCGGAGAATTTCACCAACAATTTCGGGGGGCCGAATGCGTTGGTATTCAGCCTCCCGGAGATTCGTGGAGAAATTCTCCGCCATCCCTATCATAACCTGAAGAAGAAATGGGATAACAACATTTTGGAAATCACAACTCAGATGACTGAACTTGAGCACAAACATAAACAAACCTGTTCACAACATATTTGTAAGAACTTGAGGTACTTAGGCCGCAGTCCCATGGGGATAGGCTGCTGCCTCCAAACTCGGGAGGCGACCACCTATCCAATGCAAGGCAGGAGAGGCACAGAGGGGATTGTTCCCTCCACGCTTCTCCTGCCCTCCATTTGCGGCTAGACAGCCCATTTCGGCTGTCTAGCTGCCGGAAGGTGGAGTGAGGGAGGCTGCTGGATAGAATCATAGAATGGTAAGGTTGGAAGGGGCCTACAAGGATGACACATGGGATGGCATTTCTGCCTTCCCTGCCCCGGAATGCCCCCCGGAAAAACCTGTTTTGGCTGCTCTGCACTCATCTTTGGAGTGTGGGGCTGTTCCGCACTGCTTGCAAGGCAGTGCAGAAGGGGGGGAAGGTCGGTTCTCTGGAAACAGAAAACCAGATATCCTATGGCTGTCTAGCCACTGACTAGCAGCCATAGGATTGCTCCCTTAGAAAACAATTTGATTTAACCAACTGTGTGTCAGTGGAGAAATCGTTATAATACTTAAAGCAAAGTGATTTTGAAAACGGTGATAAGCTGGACAGACTATTGGCATCACAACTGAAAAAATGGCAACATAATAACAGAGTAGCCCATATTAAGGTAAGAAACATAGTGGCAGTATTCAATGATGGATTGCTGAGGCTTTTAGCACATCTAATTATTAAAAAAAAATTAGATGTCAGAAAAGCCACAAGTAGACAGTATTAAAAAAATTAATACCTACCCTATATAACCTTGGCAGAGGTTGATCAACTGAAACAACAAATTACTAAGTTTTGTACACCTATAAAGGATCTAAAGAACAAGGCCCCAGGTCTAGACAATTTTACAGGAGAGTGTTATAAGCATGCTTTTAGTTCCCTGTCAGTGAGTTTATTGAGTACTGTGAATAAAGTATAGAAAAACAGAAATTTCCAAAATTTTGCGAGGAGGCAAAAATAATACTTATTCCAAAACAAGGGAGAGAGAACTGAAAATCCAAATCACACAGACCTATTATCCTGCTTAATCAGGATTTTAAAATATGGGCAAGCATATTAGCTGAGCAATGAAACAGCATAATAAGTAACTACATTGGGGAAGACCACACTGGATTCATCAAGGAAAGGCAATTGTCAGTGAACATCTGTAGGCTCTTAAATGCAATATATAACATTAGGTAGACTAAAAAACCATATGGTGTTCTTTTTCTAGATGCTGAGAAAGCATTTGATCACATAGAGTGGGAATAGTATATTAAGTTTAGATAATTACGGAGTTGGAGGTAATTTTTCCTCCTCAATTAAAATGGTATCTGCAAACCCAATAGCCTCTGTATGTGTAAACCGAGTTAGGTCGATGCATTTCTGTTGCAGAGAGATATTCATCCAGGTTTCCACTGTCACATCTATTCTTTGCTTAATCAATTGAACCTTTAGCAGAAAGTATTAGGTAGCAGAAGAGTGGGAGGGGGTAAAATTCAGGCAAAATGAGTGTAAAGTTAATCTCTATGCAGATGTCATAGCACTGATCTTACAATCAGCAGCTGAGTCATTTGGAAAAATGCTAGACCGGTTAGAAAAATTTGGAAAAATTTCGGGGTATAAAGGTAACATAAGTCTGAAGGGGTGTATTTTAGTTTGGAAAAAAAGGGGGAAAGGTCTTATTACTAGAACATTCTTAATTCCATGGAGAGACTCCACAATTGTGCTACCTCCAGTACCAGAGGCAGTGAGCCTATGTATACCAGTTGCTGGGGAACATGGGTGGGAGGGTGCTGTTGTGCTCATGCCCTGCTTGTGGATTCCTGGTCGAAAACTGGTTGGCCACTGTGTGGACAGAGTGCTGGACTGGATGGACCCTTGGTCTGATCCAGCATGGCTCTTCTTATGTTCTTATGTTCTTACAATTAAATATTTGCGAGTATGGATAAACCTAAATTTAGAAGATCATGTCACCCTTTAATCATGTCCCCTTTAATCATAATAAATTATGGGAAGAAGTCCATAGAAGTGCCCAGAGAGCTTTGGCTATTGGGCGATATAGGAATAATAATAATAATAATAATAACAACAACAACAACAACAACAACAATAGAGATTTTGAAAGTTGGAAACATCTGTGAATATCTTGGTCTGGGTGTATACCTATTATTAAAAAGAATGTGCTACCACAATTAATTTTCCTATTTTTGAATATTCCATTACAAGTTAATTCATTAATTATTACTAAATGACAACAAATACTTGTGGGCAGGGGAAAAAGCTACAGTAACTGCCAGGGTACTGTATCAACCATATAATTTAGGGGGTATAGCATCCCCCTATATTAGATGGCATTATACAGCATTCATGTTGACTATATTAAAATAATGTTCACACTGGCTAAGGGGACAAAGATAAAGCAGCATAAATTAACGAACTACATTAAAGACACTTGCTGGTTTTGCAGTAAAAAGGATTCGGATACAATGAGAGAAAACCCCTGTTCTGAGAATACGTTTAAAGTATGGCATATGTTTAAAAGTAAACTAAGTCCTGTTTTTTTGCCAGGCAATAAATTAACGGGAGTAAATTATAATGAAGAGATAATAAATAAAAATGTTCTTGGTTTTATGAGAATTTGAGAAGAAAATTATTTAATTGAGTTCAGGGAATTGCTCAGAAATGAGCTAGTCAAGAGTTATGGGGAAATTAATGAACAAACAGGGTAAAACCATTCCCTACTTTTTCAGTACTTACAATTAAGATACATACTTGTAAATTTAATTGCTAAATATGGTTCCTTGGGGGACTGTTCTGAATTTCAATGTATAATTACAGGTAATTTATCGAGGGGAACATTAAGTCAAATCTGTAGAGAGCTTCGGCTATTGAGCAGTATAGAAATGTAAGGAATAAAGGAATGAATGAATGGAATACTGGCTAAACAAAATGTAAAGAAAAACTCCTATCAGGCCAAATGGGGAAAGGATTTAGAAAGAAATATTGACCAGAAGATATTGGAGTGGATTTGGAAGATCAACCCAAAAAGCACACGATGCATGAACATCAAGGAAAGTTTTTATACACTTATGTTTAGATGGTACTTAAAACTAGACATTTAAGCTAGACATATCAAGTTTTATATGCAGGCTGAGAACAAATGTTGGAAGTATAGCTCTGAGGCAGCAAACATTCTGCATATCTTCTGGACTTGCCCAATGATTATGAGATTTTGGTCCTCAGGATTGAATGAAACCAGTTTAATTTGGGTATAAGCACTCCCTATCGACCCATTAGTTGTTCTTTTGGGGTATCCTGTGGGCATAGTTGCTTGTGAAGACACCAAAATGGTGATTTATCTCTTAGCAGTAGCCCAAATGGCAATCAGTTTTAGCTGGAAGAAGGTTAACACACCTTCAATTAAGGATTGGTGTCCCAGGGTCTGGGATATGGCTGCTGTGGTTAAACTGAGGCTTGCAGTCCTATTCATGTTTAGACATTAAAGAAGTCCTATAAGGGTGGCTAGGGAATGCTGGGAGTTGTAGAACTTTTTTCTGTCTAAATATGCATAGGATTGCATCCTAACATGATAAGAGCTAGAGAAGGGAGATTAACAGAGGATCAATTTATTGAAAAATTGAATCTTTTTATTATTGACTGGAATGAAAAAGCTCAGGAATCATTAAGACTCTTTCTTTGCTGGAGAATATTTAATGTTAGTTTCAGTATAAAAACTGATTCTGTTAAAATTCTTGAGCTTGCTTTTAATTTGTGATTATTTTTGATGTTAAAATTTCTATCATTGTGAGCAGTACTTGGTATTATTATGTATTATGATATCATTGTGTATTATGTAAATAACAATAAAATAGTAATCATTAAAAAATATGGCATCCAAACCAGAAAAAAAAGAGTTATGACCAACCATTGCTCAGTGTCAGATAACAGGCTAAACGGGGGAAATTTTGGTGTATAATATGCCTAAGACAGAACACACCTCAGCCTCTATGAACAATTTTATCGATAAGTAAAATCTAAAAAACAGGATTTTTCCATGCCTGACATACAGATTTTGCAATGTGTGTTTGTACCTTTTTAGTTACGCTCCCAAAAATTATTTCAAAACATTGTGGATTTTTTTCCCAGTCACTTTGAGCTCTTTTGTCCAGTTGGGCAAGGGGTGTCAGACTTATAGTCCTAAACATGTACTATGTACTTTCAGCTTCTTCTTTTTTTACACAATTAAGTTTTATTCAGTGAAAGCTACTAATTAAATTATTAGCCATTGTGACTAATAATTTTACTAGGGTTATAGGCTATCAAAAAGAGGCTACCTTGTTTATTCAGGTGATAATGATCACCCCTTTCTCAGGCCCCTGGCCCATGGACTGTTGTTGTTGGCCATTATTCTTAAAAATCTGATTGTAGTCAAGGGGCCCTAGGCTCCCTAGGTTTTATACTCTAGTGTTTTATACTCAAATAAATAGCTTAAATTAATTCCCCTGACACTGTGTCTATTCTGACTGGAAGTCAGATAACGCTTTTCAATCTCTATTTCAGCAGGGTCATGAGCACCAACTGTGGCATGGGAGAAATGTATAAATATGAAGGAATCATCTTGATTTTTTTTAGCCTGGGTTCCATTCCATCTTATCTATGCTTCTCGGGGACAAGGTGGGAAGGACGAAACTCTACCTGCTGACTTTCTGCCTTGTTATGGGCTGGTACCTGCCACACCACTTTACAACAAGGTTTATATTACACTGGCATAATAAACAATATTTCTGAGACAGAAGATCAGAAGATGTTTACATAGCTAGAGAGGTAGATATTGCACTTGGCAGACATAACACTGAAGGAAGGAGAGGGGAAAGGAAATTAAAGTCCTCACCAAGCACTCTGGGTCTTGTATTCCCCACCCGGTGGTGCTTCCTTAAGCAGGTCACTTCACCTTGCTGCATAGCCACAGGTAAGCTTTATGAAAGGTGCAACTCAGTTAAAGTGAATCGTAAACAAACAATGCTTCCACCATTATAAGCCTCAAAATTCTAATGCTTGTACAAATGACACCAGTTGAGCTAAAAACTTGAAAACCGGCATCCATGCATTGGTGCCATTAGGGCTGGAACCTAGGGCTGGGGTTCAGAGCCCTGCAGTACAGGGAGCCCCCAAATGACCACCCAGAGTGTGGCAGGTGATATGGCTGTGGCAAATGGCCCCAATCTCAGCACCTGGACCAGCATGGCATTCTGAGACCTACCAGGGTTGATGCTGCTCTCTGCACCATCCTTTCTTCTTCTTTTAAAATATATTTTATAGTCATGGGGTGGCTGGGCAGGTATACGTATTTTGTAACTTTTTCTTTAAAAAATATCCTTTTCTACAACAAAATGGTACTTATTCACCAGTAAACATGTTTGGCATCAGGGGACAGACACACATACACAGAGCTGGAGGACAGACATACACAGGGTTAGACAACGCACACACACAGGGCTGAGACACACACAGATGGATGCACATACATACAGGGCAGTGGGGGAGATACACACACACAAATGCACACAACGCTGGGGTAGAGTCACACACACACATACACACAAGGCTGGGAAAGACACAGACAGGGCTGGGGAAGACACATACATATAAAGAGCTGAGGGAACACACACACACACACACACACACAGGGTGGCAGCAGAGGAGAAACACATGCAAAAAGAGGGCTAGTGGGAGAGATACTCACAGACACAGGGTTGGGGAGGGGTGAGACACCCACATAGGGCTCGGGGGGAGAGACATGTGCAGAGGGCTGTGGGGGAGAGACACATACATACACATAGGTCTGGGGGAAGAGAGACACACACACAGGGGTGCAGGGAGACACACAAACACAGATGGAGGAGAGAGACCCACTCACACACAGAGTGGTGGTGATACACACACACATACGCACACACACAGAGGATGGGGGGAAATACACACATGCACACACATGGCTAGTGGAAAAACATGCGCCCAGCCACAAGGCTGGGGTGACACATGCAGGGCTGAGGGGAGACACATACACAGGGCTTGATGGCAGGACACACATACACACACTCGGGAGACACACACCATGTGTGCTATTGCACATCATTACTGATCACAGAACATGTCTAGTAAGGCATCAGCCTTAGCTTCTAATTTTCCCGCTTTGTAGAGCTTTGATGCAGCCTTAACTCTGGTCTTAAATGGACAGGATTTTTTTTAACTGAATACAAGTTGTGATTATACACAAAACCATTTGATTTACTGCAGGTCTACAACCTGTTTTCCATTTCTTGGGTTGAAGACCTTCCCAAAAATTCACATTGAGCATTATGGTGGATCTTTTTGTCCTTGCTCCACTGCTGGTCCACCCATGAGTTGGGATGAATCCCCCATTTCAGCAGATGCAGAAAGGTGGCAGATTGTGTGCCCCACCCACCACTGGGAGGGCCATGCTCCACTCTGCTGCCACTGATGGGAGATGAGCACATCCCTCCACTGCCACTGCCAGGAGAGCCACGCACCTTCCGCTATCCTATATCTCACTGTGAGGACCTCTCAGAATGAGACACAGGCGTGAGCAGCCACTTCAGGGAGCCTCACTGGCCACTCTCCTGCTCTCCAGAATGCCCACCCCTACCCCCACTGTAAGGCAAAGGATGGGTGAGCTGCTCAGGAGAATTCGCTTGACCCACTCTCTTGCTGCAGCAAATGATGCAGCAAAGAAAGTGCTGGAACAGGTCTCCAGAGCAGCATCCCAACTGCTCTCCTGCTGCAGCAAGGCTTTTCAGGCAGCTAGGTATCAGGCTGGCAGGCAATCTGGGAAGTCATGCCATCTGCAGCCGACATGGCTCTCCAGAGAGCAGCCTGGCTGAAATGCCTCAATCTATTGGTGAGGACTGGTGGCCTTGGAGATCACCTGTGCTGCCAGCAACAGAACGAGAGGAGGGTGGGAACAGCCAGGGCAGCAGGGGGTGGGGGCAAGAGAGACAGAGGATGACGACAGCAGGGGTAGAAGAGAGGGTGGCAGCAGTGGGGAGAGGGCAGTGGTGCCCTCTCCCCACTAGCACCGGCCCTGCCCAGCACATATGGACTAAAAGAATAACACATTTGGACTTCTGGTAAGGAGCCATGTCGTTCTGCCAGTGACTTGTGGGACTCTGCAGGTTGCTTTTTTCAAACAGCTGTGAAAAGGTTGAGAAACTGTCCCCCCCTCCCCCGGAAAATAAAGGGGAAGCCTACAGTGCTATCCAGATGAAATCTTAGAAGAACAGCTGCCTTTGCGGAGGATGCGAAGAGGCTGAAAACTGAGGTTAGTTGCCGGAGTTAATCACCTACTGAAATGCTCTTTTGAAACTAAGTGACTATAATTAACTAAGTGACTATAAGGACAGACGAGCTCCAATCTTAGATAGTATTTGGAAACTTAAGCTACCAGCAAGCACCACTTGCACAGCAAAAAGCGAAAGTATGGCAGTTGTATAAATCTAAACTGAATTAAAATCAAGGAGTTGCAGACTTTTACAAAGCAAATTTAGCACAAGAGGTCCTTTCAAAAAAGAAAAAGAATACTAAGATTGTTTACATTTTTGAATAAGTATTACAGCCTATTTAACTTTCTATTTCTTTAAATCATTGTTTGAAGTTTTAATGCTTGAATTTATATGGCTGAAAGCTATGTTTTTGTCCAGTTGCTATTTTCTTCTGCATTACCATGAGAAAGCGACGAAGTCAAAATAAATAAATCTTTGGTGGAAAGCCTGGAATAGGCTGGAATAACTGGTGGGCTGACTACGTGAAATTTACTAAAGAATCATAGAATAGTAGGGTTGGAAGGGGCCTACAAGGCCATCGAGTCCAACCCCTGCTCAATGCAGGAATTCAAGCCAGAGCATCCCCGACAGATGGCTGTCCAGTCTCATCTTGAATGCCTCCAGTGTGGGAGAGCCCACTACCTCCCTAGGGAATTGGTTCCATTGTCGTATTGCTCTAACACTCAGGAGGTTTTTCCTGATGTTCAGACGGAATCTGGCTTCCTGTCACTTGAGCACATTCTTCCGTGTCCTGCACTCTGGGATGATCAAGAAGAGATGCTGGACTTCCTCTCTGTGACAACCTTTCAAAGACTTGTAGAGCGCTATCCTATCCCCCCTCAGTCTACTCTTCTCAAGGCTAAACCAATTACCTGGGGAGGTGGTGGGCTCTCCCACACTGGAGGCCTTCAAGACGAGGCTGGACAGCCATTTGTCAGGGATGCTCTGACTTGGATTCCTGCACTGAGCAGGGGGTTGGACTCGATGGCCTTGTAGGCCCCTTCCAACCCTACTATTCTATGAATCTATGAATCTAAAACATGCCCAGTTCTTTCAGTCTCTTTTCATAGGGCTTTGTTTCCAGTCCCCTGATCATCTTTGTTGCCCTCCTCTGAACCCCCTCCAGTTTGTCTGCATCCTTCTTAAAATGTGGTGCCCAGAACTGGACACAGTACTCCAGATGAGGCCTAACCAGTGCTGAGTAGAGGGAACTAGTACTTACCGGGATTTGGAAGCGATGCTTCTATTAATGCAGCCCAAAAGAGCATTTGCCTTTTTTGCAGCCACATCACATTGTTGGCTCATATGCAGCTTGTGATCGACAACAATTCCAAGATCCTTCTTGCTTGTAGTGTTGTTGAGCCACGTATCCCCCATCTTGTAACTGTGCATTTGGTTTCTTTTTCCTAGGTGCAGAACTTGGCATTTATCCCTATTAAATAGGCATTCCAGCCTATCAAGATCACTTTGAATTGTGTTTCTGTCTTCCAAGCTATTAGTCCAGGTATATTATGTCTACAGCATTCCCATATTATGTATATTATGTCTACAGCATTCCCACGGTCCACAAGGGGGGTTACCTGATCCAAAAATGAGATCAGATTAGTCTGGCAGGATTTGTTCTTGACAAATCCATGTTGGCTTCGAGTAATCACGGTATTGTTGTCAAGGTGCTTCCAGATGGATCGCTTTATAATCTGCTCCAGAATTTTCCCAGGGATTGATGTCAGACTGACTGGTCTGTAGTTCCCAGGTTCCTCCTTTTTACCCTTTTTGAAGATAAGGACAACATTAGCCCTCCTCCAGTCATCTGGCACTTCACCTGTCCTCCATGATTTCTCAAAGAGAATAGACAGCGGTTCTGAGAGTTCTTCTGCCAGTTCCTTTATGACTCTAGGATGCAGTTCATCTGGCCCTGGAGATTTGAACTCATTCAAAGTAATTTGGTGTTCCTTGATCATATGCCTATCGATCTCAAGCTGCAATCCTGCCCCTTCAGCCTGTACTTCACCTTTGCCAGGGGGTCATAGACCCTCTTTTGGAAGAAGACTGAGCCAAAGTAGGAATTCAGCACCTCTGCCTTTTGTCATGTGTTATCATTTTGCCATCCTTATTGAACAGCTGAACCAACATTTCTTTCCTCTGCCTTTTACTATGCACGTAGCTGAAGAAAGCCTTTTTGTTGCTTTTAGCATCCCTCGCTAACTTCAGCTTGTTCTCAGCTTTAGCCTTCCTGACACCATCCCTGCAATTCTGTGCTACCTGCCTGTACTCTTCCTTTGTTGCTTGGCCTTCTTTCCACTTCCTTTTTTGTTTTCAGGTCATCTCTAAACTTGTTGTGAAGCCACATGTCAGGGTGGACACTGAGCCCATAGAATCCCAGAGTAGTTCTGATTCTGAGGAAGAGCAGTCGCTCCTGGAAGAGGAGCGCGCTCCTCTTTCCCAGGGCCAACAGCTGACGGAGATTCCTCCCACCAGCATTCCTAGCTTAGATAGAAGTCCAGGGAGTGACAAAGCGCGGATAGCAGACTTGGTGGATGCACGACGCCGACGCAGAGAGCGGCGCCAAATGGAGGGAGCAGAAAGGAGGTGTAGTGCCCGGTTGGCGCGCAAACAACGGCTGCGCCCAGAGGATCCAAGGGAAAAGGGGAGGGACTCTCCCTAGTCCTTAAGTTCAGGGGTCTGCCAGTAATTCCCTTTCAAACGGGGACCAACTGTTCCAACTTCGGACATAGGGACTCTGCTGCTCAGATCTAGTTGCTACCTGTAGAGTTGTTAAGTTGTAAAAGAAGAATAAAGCTTTGAAAGGAATCCCTTTGTCTGTGTCTGGACTTGGCTACTGGATTAGACTGAGAGAGGCCTCCAAGGAGCCGTTGACACCACATTGGCTTCTTCTGTTGTCTTCTGCCTTTTTTTCTGGTTGGAATTGTTTGTAATTGTGCCTTGAGAATTTCCTTTTTACAAACTCCCACCCATCTTGGACTCCTTTTCTTGTTAGAGTTGCTTGCCATGGGACCTTACTAGAGGCCACCATTTGCGTCCTTGCAGTCAGCCATGATAGGCTACTTAAGTATTTATGTAGCCTATCACAGCAAAGAGCAGGGATGGAAATGGCGGCCGCTAAGCCATTTGCGCCCCTGCTCTTTGCCATGATAGGCTACGTAAGTGTTTACATAGCCTATCATGGTAAAGGCAGCCACGCAAATTGCAGCTTTGTGGCTGTAGCAGCCCGGCTGTGGCCGGAACTCCGGCTGCGGCTGGCCCCGGCTGGCGGCTCCACGGAGCCGGCTGGGGAGGATTCCAGGGGGAGGGATGGCACACCTCCCCCCCACCGCGGATTGCCCAGTGTGGGGCCAAGGTAAGACTTTCGTACATCCCTACATTTGATAATCTCAACTGGAAATTTTTAATTATTTAAATTAAGCTCTATATATGAAGAGGGAGATATCTACATACAGAGAGTTCTTCCTACTCCATTCCCCTCAGGGAATTCCCCTGACAGGATGCTGCCCCATATCAGTGGGAAAGGAGCAGGCACATAACATATCTATAGTTATTTCAGGAAACATTACCTCAGAATATATATTACACATATATACACATATCTCAAGGGGGTGGCAGAAGCACTACACGTTTGCATAGCAGATTGTGACTGTACATGGAGGTTCTATTTTTCTCTAGTGGCTTCTCTGTTTTGGGAACTTCCCTCCCCCGAGAGGTAGCCAACACAACAATTTTTAAAAATACATATGCTGAAATGCGATGTATTTGTTTCACAACAATTCAGTCACCCCATGTGTGCATGTGTATGTGTTTTAAACCTTGGGGGGCAAGGTTGGAGAAGCATCACAAGAGAGAAGCCATGACATCTAGATACTAGAACATCCACCTTCATATGCAAGTCCGCCTCCAAATATGAGGTTGCATGGTAGATTGCTTCTGAACATGGAGGTTCTTTCCACTGTCTAGCTGTCTTGGCTTCTCTCTGGTGGCAGCCTCCTAAAAATAAAATTAAAATACACCTTGGGCGAATCACTATATCTCAGCCTAACCTATCTCACCTAGAAGTAAGCTTCATTTGAACACACTGGTCTTGCTTCCAAGTAAATGCGGATATGGTGCAGTGCACTCACTTGTGGAACCCTGTGCGGACCAAAGTGCATCAAAGTTGATTCATAGGAAAATCCTTCTCCTTCCGTTGTTATGAAGAAACCCCCCAGGACTTCTTGTTTGGGAGAAAAGAGTGATGTACCTTCTAAGGAAATGTGATCTCTTAAGAACTAAACACTCCAGAGTTCTTTAGTTCATGCTGGCATTTTCTGTGCGCTTGCAATGACCAATTTCTGCTGCTAAATTTAGAGGCCTTAGAAGGCCCAAAAATAAACGCCTCAACATTTACATTCCCATAAAGAAGAAAAAAATTTTTTTTGGCTCAGAAGATATGTGAGCAAATAAACTATCCATAATTTACAAGTTTATAAGGCTATCAAAGATTTATATCACTGGGATTTTATGTTAAAACTTGTTTCAGAATTCTGGACACGTGAGTAGTGCTAAATTTCCTCAAATAATAATCAGCAGTTCATGTTAAAATACGTGCATCAAGGTATTTCTTTGTTGGAATGAAGTGTGTTTTAAAAATGAATGTTAAAGTACCTCTTATCCTTCTAAATTGTGTGTGAGAGCCAAAACAGACATTACTTTAATGACATATTTAGCAGCTACAGGGGATTTTGGTTAGCTTCCTTATTACAAATGCTGAAGGGTTTACACACAATGGGAGCTTTTTTTCTAGCCCTAATTGGTGCGTGTGGGATCTTTGTTGGGATTGTAGTGGGGAAGGAAAGGATTAAATCTCCCTTCCCTCTGGGCTGTGGTTCCAATCTGGATTGTGGTACTACACTTCCTTCTAAGTAAAAGACAATGCTTATTTATTTATTTATTTATTTCTATACCGCCCAATAGCCGAAGCTCTCTATTTAACATAATGAGCAGTGTTCTAGCTTCAACACACATTGGGCTGTGTGTCTATCCAAGCAGGTCAACTCACATCTAATCCGCTTCTGTACAACTCAAATCTTCAGCTTTATTTAACACAACATAAACAACTGATAAACATAAGATCAATACTTAGCAGTAGAAGGATGAGGCTAAATGGATGGGTGATATGAGACGATTAAATGCACTGATGAGGTGAAAAGACCATACAAGGCCAGGCCTTCAGATTGCGATCCAAGGCGGCAGCACAGAACTATGCCTGATGCTGGTTTCTTCTTCCAGACAGAGGAAGAGCTGGTGCGAACCTGATGAAGTTTTTTTCTAGGGCTAAGTAATCAATCAATGCATGGCATCAAGGCCTGAGCAGTTGCTAACAGATAGAGACTGAACTAGAGCCATTACAACTGCAAGCCCTAGAGGGCAACATAACAAGTAACATAACGCCCCATTGGAGCAGAACACTCCCCACCTGGAACCTGTAGATTCCACTATCCACATAATTTAGAGAGGGACAAGGGGAGTGCAACCCTGCTCTATCTCTCATTGGCTTTTGATACAATCGACCATGGTATCCTCCTGGATCAACTCCGTGGGATGGGTATCAGACGCACTGGGTTACAGTGGTTCTGATCCTACCTGCGGGGCCTATTTCAGAGAGTAACATTGGGTGACCATTCCTTGGCCCCTTGGCAATTGAGCTATGGGGTGCTGCAGGGCACCATCTTGTCCCCAATGTTGTTTAATCTCTATATGAAGCCGCTGGGAGCGGTTATTAGGGGATTTGGAGCCAAGTGCCATCAGTATGCTGATGACATGCAGCAATATCGCCCTGTGGTATCTGAATCAGGTGAGGTTGTGCAAGTCCTGGACGGATGGGCTGGATGGGGGCCAATAAACTGAAACTTAATCCTGGCAAGACGGAAGCCCTGTGGGTGAGAGGTTCCTGGGTCCAGGTGATAGGATTATTGTCTGTTCTGAATGGGGTTTGTTTGTTTGTTTGTTTCAATTCTATACCGCCCAATAGCCAAAGCTCTCTGGGCGGTTCACAAAAATTAAAAACCAAATGGCACACAATAAAACAATTTAAAATATATGGAACATTAAAACCAAAATATGACAATACAATCACAATAAAACCTAGCAGCAGTGCAGGAATTTAAAATACAGATTTAAAACAGCTAAATTAAAAGCTAAACGACTAGAAAGCTAAAATGCTAAAATGCCTGGGAAAATAAAAAGGTCTTCACCTGGCACCGAAAGGAATAAAATGTAGGTGCCAGGCGAACCTCATTAGCAAGCTCATTCCACAGCCGGGGTGCCACAGCAGAAAAGGCCCTCCTCCTAGTAGCCACCTGCCTCACTTCCTTTGGCAGGGGCTCATGGAGAAGGGCAGCTGAGAATGATCTTAAGGTCTGGCCAGGCACATACGGGAGGAGGCGATCCTTCAGATAACCTGGCCCCAAGCTGTTAAGGGCTTTAAATGTTAATACCAGCACTTTGAATTGGACCCGGAAATGGACTGGCAGCCAGTGCAGCTGGAAAAGTACTGGCGTAATATGAGCTCGCTGGCCAGTCCCTGTTAACAATCTTGCTGCCCTATTTTGGACCAGCTGAAGTTTCTGGACCGTTTTCAAAGGCAGCCCCACGTATAATGCATTGCACTAATCCAGACAAGAAGTTATCAGAGCATGGATCACTGTAGCTAGGCTATCTCTGTCCAGATAAGGGCGTAGGGTTGCATTCCTTCTGAAACATCAGGTTCATAGTCTGGGCATACTCCTAGATCCATCACTGTCAATGGAGGCCCAAGTGGCCATGGCAACTTTGAGTGCCTTTTACCAGCTTTGGCTGGTTCGCAAGCTATGGCCTTTCCTGGACAAGGATAGCTTGGCCACAGTGGTACAGGCGCTGGTAACCTCAAGGCTGGATTATTGCAATGCACTCTATGTGAGGCTGCCCTTATGGCTGCTCCAGAAGCTGGAGCTAGTGCAGAATGCAGCAGCTTGGCTGTTGTTGGGTGCTGCCCCTTCCCAGCATGCAACTCCTCTGCTGAGGGAACTGCACTGGCTCCTTATTTGCTACCAAGCCAGGTTTGTTCTAGTACTAGTGTACAAAACCCTAAACAACTTGGGACCAGGACACCTGAAAGAGTGCCTTCTCCCTTACCAACCCGCCCGGTCACTGAGGTCATCAGAGGGCATACTCCTGGTGGTTCCACATGGACCTATGGCCCGATAGGAGACCACCAGGAGAAGAGCCTTCAGCATGGTGGTTCCCTTCCTATGGAACTCCCTGCCTCTGGACGTCAGGCAGGCACCAACATTGTGTTGTTTTTGGTGCCTCCTGAAAACAGGTCTTTTCCAGGAAGACTTCTTTGGTTGATCAGCCACGGTTTGATTGGCACTGTGTTTTTAAAAAGAATAATTTTAATATTGTGTTTTTATTCTTTTTATATTTGTATCATTTTAGCTCTAGTTGTTCACTGCTCTGGAATCTGTTTAGATGTGGGGTGGTGGACAAAAGTTGTAAATAAATAAATAAAAAATAATCGGCTGACTTTACAGTATAATAGCTGTATTACTGACTAATTACACCATGTGAGCTTTTTGTGCATCTATTCACTGGACATGAGCTGCACAACTTCAACAATGGCTCTAATAAATGTTTTATTGTCCCTTGTTTATTGTCTTGACTTCAATCTTGTGGACCTTCCCATCTGCACTGGTGATGGTCCTGGGAATGTGTCACATAGGCCACTCGTTACGATGGGTCTGGTTGTCTTTGAACAAGATGATATTTCCTACCTTCGTGTCAGGACTGTTGGTCTGCCATTTGTGCCATCTCTGCAGAGTCGAAAGGTACTCGTGTCTCCAGTGGTTCCAGAAGGTGTTAGCAAGAGTCTGCACCTGCCTCCGTGGCTTTTTGTGCAGATATGTGGTGTTAAACTGTCCTGGTGGGCCAGGCTTACGCCTATTTTCTGCAAAGCCTGCCCATTTTCTAAAACCTCTGTTGTGAAGGTTCCGGTCCACACACTTGGTCTACGCAGACTTTGCATACTATGAGTTATCCAAGATCGGGTCTTTGCGCATATGGGGCAACATGTGGCCCATTATAATCTTGGCAGACCTCGTGGACTCTCAACATGTCTCTGCCAAGCAGGACTAGGATTTGTGCGTCTTGGGCCAGCAGTGAGATGTATCTGGCTATAGACTTTAGGTGAGGATGGTGGAGTGCAGCATTTGGTGTAGCAATTTCACTCCTGTTGTTGGGTAACTGGTTGCACTTTATCAATGTGGGGAGTGGAAACGTGATGCTGCTATCTGCAGACTCTATTGTGTAGCCATGTGCTCTTCTTCCTGCTATACCTGAACAGGTTTTTAATGTGTTTGGAGAGTCGTCTCCGTGAAGATCAAATAAGTCAAAGAATTCTGATTTAGCCAGTAACCTATTACCTTGGTCATCTAAAACGGCATACATCTTTACTGCCTTTGCAGGCTGTCCTTTGGGAAATACCTTAACTAAGCAGATCTTTGAGCAGGACCTCCCTGCATAGTATTTCCCACAAACCTGGGTGCATTGGGATGTGATCTCAGATTGTGATATTTCTGCCCTACCATTCTCCATGGCAGGAGTGGGAGGGTTAAATTCAGCAGAGTCTGGATGGAGAGCAGTGAAGTGCTTGTCAATGCCACATTCTTCACATTCAGTGGGTTTCTTACAATCTCTAACAGAGTGATCTGTGGAAGAACAGCATCTGAAACAGCATCCTAATGTCCTTGAGCAGGTTTCTGCTTTCCTCTAGAGGCCTTTCTTGGAAGCCCAACATTTCTTTAGAGGATGAGCTTTCTTGTGTAGAGGGCGCTCCTTGTCTGGGTCCTCTATCATTTTAGGCTTGGATGTAGTAGGGGTCACATCTGTTTTGTGGGTTGACACAGATGCTCTAAACTTGCCATCTCTTGTGACTGGCTTTTTGTCCTTGAGGTAGGCCACATTGGTTGTACCCAAGAAGAAGCTTGAGTCATTCTTGACCTTGGCTGTGTCACAGATAAACTTTATGAAAAATGAGAAGGGAAGAAAAACACTTTGATGCTCTTCTTTATATTTTGAGCCTAGTGAGATCCATTTCTCTTGTAAGTTGAGAGCCAGTGTGGTGTAGTGGCTAGAGTGTTGGACTGGGAGTTGGGAGATCCGGGTTCTAGTCCCCACTCAGCCATGGAAGCTCACTGGGTGACTTTGGGCCAGTCACAGACTCTCAGCCCAACCCACCTCACAGGGATAATGTTGTGAGGATAAAATGGAGGAAGAGGAGGATTATGTAAGCTGCCTTGAATTCCTTAAGGAGGAAAAAAGGTGGGATATAAATGTAATAAATAAATAATAAATAAGTTGTATGGCAATTTCTCCACAATAGGGCTTACTCCACGAGCTGTGTCTTGATAGCTGAGTCCCATTAGGTATGGGTCAGCTTTAGCTGACTCATGTTCTGGCAACAGGTCTCCCAGTTTTCATAATTTGAGATTGTCCTTGTTTGAGATCTTGGGAAAGTTCTCTACTTTTTTGAGGAGTGCATTCTCAATCACCTCAGGTCTGCAGTAGCACTCCTCCAACCTTTCCCAAACTGCTTTCAGAGTGGCTGAGGAATTGTTTTCATGGGTTTCCTGGAGCCTTTTGCATAGATTGAAGACTCATTACCTAAGCATTTTGGCTAGCAGGTCAAGTTCTTCACTTGTAGTAATATCTAGGGCCCTGGTAGCATTCTGGAATATGGACAGTCATGGTCGGTAATTTTCAGGATGGTCATCAAACTTGGCAAGTCCTGTGCTGACAAGTTCACAGCGGCTCAAATATTTGGCAAGTTCTGTTAAACTGGAAGCTTCAGACTGAGTGGGTTGAGGCACTTGCCCCATACTGTGGTGTGGCACAGTGGTTTGTAGATTACATATAGTATCAGGATTGACTGGCAGAGTGTACTGTTGATGAGACATCTAAGGATGGTGCAGGGAATGCATGCTTGATGCCTTCAATGGTGGTGCTTTGGCAGTTGTGTGTTGAACCTGATTCTCACAGTTTATTTATTTATTTATTATTATTTTATTTATTATTAAATTTATTAATCGCCCATCTGGCTGGTCACCCAGCCACTCTGGGCGATGTACAACATACAATAAAAACAGTTTAAAACAATAAAATTCTACAATAAAAACATTTTCTAAAATACCCTAACCCACCCCAAATGCTGATTTGAGTCTGAGCCCAGGGCAACACATCTTCCCATGCATGCATGCTTGGTTCACAAATCGGTTGTGGTGCCTCTGTATGCGCATGTGCATCTGGATCACCGTGGAAATTATTTGCATTTGTAGCGAAGCATACGTTGGGGTTGTCTGTGTTATGGGGGTATATAGTGCTATGGTTCAACACATAGTCCATTACATGTTTGGAGGAAACTTCTGAATCAATTCTGTCAAGCTGATTCTCCCTGCCATCCTGTCCTGCAGCTGCTTCAAGAACCTTGGCTCAGATTTCAGCCTCCACTGCTTCCCTTTCCAGATGCAGAGCTTCTAACTCAGCCTTCCTCCGTGCTGCACCAGTAGCAGCTCTGCTTTCATAGTTGCTTCTTCTTTGCCATAAGAGACACGGGCCTGTGCACGTTCGGTTTCAGCCTGCCTTTGGCAGCAACTACACTGACTGAAGACACATCTGATCATACAGATCTCATTGACTTGGTAGAGTGTCTGGAGAAGCAGGAGCATTGTGAATCTGTTTCTTGCAAATGACTGGCTCTGCTCTCTGCTTTGGCAACAACTATTTTTCACAATGTTGTCTCAGTCTTGATTGATGATCTCCTGAATAGCTTGTTCCCCCAAACTTGCTTCTATATTGAGTTTTGTTAGGAGGGAGAGATATTTCCCAAACAACAGTTGGCAGTGTGTGTAGTTGGACCCCAGCTGGACCGTAGACAGCTGTACCCCAACTTCATCTGCAGCATTTATGAGTGTGTGTGTGTGTGTGAATATCTATATCTATATCTATATATATAATCTTGCTCTGCCTTGTCCCAGGCCCTCTCTGCCTTCACTTGGTACTGTTCTTTCTTGGTTTCATACGTTTTCTGGGCCCTTTGGGTCAGTACAATTGGCCTTCTGGATCTGTCCCCTTCAAGGGCCTGAGGAGCTTAGGCTGTAGTCTCAGAAGCTCCATCTGTGGGCTTGGGTTCTGCCATAATACTGGAGGAGCAAAGAATCTGGAGTCTGCACTCTGGATGTGGCCCTGGCTTTATGTCTGAAGCATGGCTGAGGAGTGTGGCCTAGCCAAAGGGAGTGGTCCTAAATCACTGGGTCTGCTGGATTGCTGTTTTTCCACTGGGCCTGCCGGATTGCTGTCGTTTTGCTGTTCTGGTCTCAACTCACACGCTGGGCTGCTAACAAGGCAGATCTTTCGCCATAGGCATAGCAGCGATTGTATTGTGAACAATCTCTGAACAATCTCATACAAACAGAATTTGCATAAGAACTCAAGAAAAGGGTGACATCATCATAACAAAGGAAATGAACATAGTTTAAATTAGATTTTTTGGAGCGACTGAAGTCCACTTCACACATTTCAGAGTCTAGCCAGCTATTGTGAGTCTGACCCGGCTTGTGCAAAATTCACTGGCAACACATTTCCTTCCTTCCTTCCTTCCTTTTGTTTGTTTTTTACATTTATTAAGCTTGGTGGGAAAGAGTGGTGATTTTTTTCATCCCCAAAGCAACTTGCTGACTTTCTCAGGAGTAAGCCTCATTGAACAGATTGTGATTTACTTCTGAGCAGACATGGTTACCAACATGGTTTCAGCAGTTGTTCCTTGAGGCAAAGAAAGGAGAGAATCGGGAAGATGGCGGGGGTGGGTGGGGAAGGACATTGCAGGAAGGAGTGAAAAACTACTCACTGGGGGGGCGGGGTTCAACATTTCATTTTTTCGCCATTCAGTAAGCCTTCAGAGGTGCAGCACTATGATGCTATGTGGAGATTTTTTTGTTTACAAAGGGAATCCAAAAGCAACCTGCTTACTTTATCAGGAGTAAGCCTCATTGAAAAAAATATGACTTCCTTCTGAGTAGACATGGTTATCGATGCCAGCTCGTTGTTCCTTGAGGCAAAGAAAGGAGAAAGGAGAGAACTGGCCTCATTCATATTTGAAGGTGTAGAGATACAAAGATACACATTTCCAAACCCCCAATGGTCAGCGCAGGGAGAAGCCAAAGGTTAACTCTTCCCATTCCTTCACTCTCCCTAAGAGTGGAGATTTAAAGCAGGAACCTCTCCCCTTTCCCTGCTCCTGTGCTCAGTGAAATACAATGAAAAACATTCTGCCAAGCACCACCACTACCAAGGAGCCAGCGGTGCCAAAGAGCACCAAGACCATCACCAGCAGGGAAGTGGCAGGGAGGGCAGGCGGCAGAATGGCAGCTCCTTACGGTGCCTCTTCATCACCCCCTTTGCTCTCTTTCTTGCCTCTACTCCTTATATCTGAGTACATTTATAAAGCAGCAATTGCAACTTTCCTTTCCTCCTAACAGAGCCCTTCTCTCTGTTTGCTGCTGTTATGGAAAAGGCACCCACCCCTTCTCTCTGCTCCTTACATCTGAGTAGATATGTTTAGCCAACATCTCTTTCTCAGTGATTAACCAATTAGCGGCTTACTACCCACCCGGATCTTCCTTGCCATGAATGTACGGGAAAAGAAATAAAAGAAAAAGGGCAGCCTACCTACGGTGACACAACATCAAAACACACCCCAAAACACATGTAGTAAGCTGTATTTAATTCAGGGGTACAGGGCACACTCCACTGGAACCATGCGGATGCTGGGTTAAAGGAAAAATGCAGCACAAAATGCAGCACAAAATGCCTTTGCAAAAAATGCAGGTTTTCAGCTGGAAAGTACGGGTTTGCTGCTGCAGTAGGAAAGGGGTAAATTTCCCGTGTAGATGGTCCCTAGGTTCTCAACTATCCGTAAGTGGAGAATCCAACTAATGTTATGTTTGTGCAATTGTGGTTGCGCAAGTGGTTGTGCATTATGCTTGCATAACCCATTATACAACTGGTTGTGCATAACTTTGTGCAACTGGTTGTGCATTCCATATGCACAATCAATTGTGCAACCCAGTGCACAACTGCTGGTTGCACAAGCATAACGGGCAAGCACTTGCACAACAGAAAGATTTGGCAGAGCTCCACTAATGCTATTTGCGTCTGTGGAATAACACCACTGGATACTGCCCAATATCTTAGAGTTCTCAGCTTCTCCAAGAATTCAGCTTCTCCCCAGCAACTGAGGAGATTTTCTTTTTCTTTCAGGTTCTTTTTCCTTCAAACCCTCTCTTCCAAAACTGCCTTTTAGCCTCAACTAATCTGCTAATATATTAAGGGTAGCATGTGTTCTTGTAACTGACCAATCAGGAGGGCTTATCTTTACTCTAAATTCCTCTTTGCAGGGTCTTATACTCATGAAACTTCTTGAAACTGACACCACCTCCTACTTCTCCTTAGCAGTTTTCAGAACTAAGGAGCTGAATAAGGTTCCTGACCTGTAGCTGAAATTCCTGTCCCCTCCCTTGCTCTGGAGAGTCAGTGGCAACTGCCTCAACTTTGGATCTTTTGGTTTTAGCAACCACAGCAAAGGAATTAGTCCCATAGTACCAAACTAGATGGAAAAGACAGCTCTGTTCCTTCATGCCCAGTTTTTTTTCATAGCTCGGCTGCCAATAACAGTACCACATCAGACTGTGATTTGGCACACCATGTACATTGCTGTGACTATGGCTGAGTTCTTCACCCACCCTCCTACCCTCAAACGTTAGCAAAACAGCAATAAAAATATTTTGAACATAAATAGAAGGGGGGCAGTTGTTAGTTCCTTTTCAAAGTATTATAATCCAAACATATAAAATACAAACTCTTACCTCATTTTAATGCAAAAAGAATAGTCTGTCATAATATTTTTACCATTATAATTTTCAAAATTGTTATTACTTTTCAGAAACAATTAATATAATGGTTCATTCTTTCACCAGAGCTTGGTAATTATTTACTTCTGTTATAGGGTAATTTCTTAGTGACCAAAGTAACATTTGTAAGCTTCTTTACATAATATTTTCTGTTTTAGCTAATATTATTTAAACTCCAATGAACATTAAACTATTTCTGCATTAACTGGATTTGATCTTCCCTATAAAAATAATCAAGAAGTATGTCATAGGTCATTTAAATGCTACCTTTCTGTTGTGTTTTAAAAGATGTGACCAACACAACCTCAGGAATGTATCTGTAACCTAGGGTGCAATCCTATGGGAATAGTCAGTCACCTCCAAACTTAGAGGTGGCTGAATATCCAATGCAGGGTGGGCAAAGTGCGGAGGGGATCTTCTCCTCTGCACTCTGGCTAGACAGCCGATCTCAGCTGTCTACCCAGGGCACTTCAGAGTGGGGGGGGGAGGCTGGACGGAGCATAGGAATCATAGAATCATAGAATAGTAGGGTTGGAAGGGGCCTACAAGGCCATCGAGTCCAACCCCCTGCTCAATGCAGGAATCCAAGTCAGAGCATCCCCGACAGATGGCT
Organism: Heloderma suspectum; assembly: GCF_057233095.1. Classification (NCBI taxonomy): domain Eukaryota; kingdom Metazoa; phylum Chordata; class Lepidosauria; order Squamata; family Helodermatidae; genus Heloderma; species Heloderma suspectum. The sequence goes on along the minus strand of NC_139462.1, from coordinate 123,072,569 downwards.
GTCCAGCCTCGTCTTGAACGCCTCCAGGGTGGGAGAGCCCACCACCTCCCTAGGTAATTGGTTCCATTGTCGTATTGCTCTAACAGTCAGGAAGTTGTTCCTGATGTTCAGCCAGAATCTGGCTTCCTGTAACTTGAGCCCATGATTCCGTGTCCTGCACTCTGGGATGATCAAGAAGAGATCCTGGCCTTCTTCTCTGTGACAACCTTTCAAGTACTTGAAGAGTGCTATCATATCTCCTTGTAGTAAAAATGTAACCTAAAAGCCATTGTATGTGTCTTAAGCAGCACATAGTACTGTAAGAGCTGCGCATGCCTGGAATGAGCAGACAGTAACCCTCAGATAAGGTTGCTAAGCAAACCGCTGGCAACCAATCAAAAGTAACACGCTGGCTGAGGAATGCAAGCTAAGTGATAAAACTGTAGCGCGGAGGTTGCCCAGGGTCGACTCTGCTTTGAGCGTGAGCTCCTTTGTCGAACTGTTTGCAAACAATAAAATCGAGTTGGACCCAGCCTGAAGTTGACTCTCCTCTTTGGGGCAAATTGGACTAGCCTCCAGGGGGCGAAACTAGCATTTTGTGCAACAAACTGGCGAGCCAGTCAGGAGTCCCTTGGACCATCCTGGGGTCAAACGACAGAACCGGCAAAGGTGCCTGTGGGGCGCGCCGGACCGCCTTTGAGGTCTGCCACGGCACCAGAGAACGGGGGTCGGGACACCCAAGAGGTTAAAGGCGTGGACTCCATTGATTGAGTCAACCAGGCTGAACGGGTCTGAAGAGACGGCACTAGGGTGCTGGGCAGAGTAAGTACTTGATTTCCCTTCTGTCTTTCTGTTTGAGTTGCCTTCGGAGCGTCTGAGGTTTGTCAGACTCTGTGTAAACGTCTGAGGTTTGTCAGACTCCGTGTCAGTGTCGGAGGTTTGTCAGGCTCCGTGTATGGTTTCAAATAGAGGTAGGCACAATGGGGGCAGGTAGCTCCTGTTCAGAAAGCTCTGCCACTCCCTTGAGATGCATGCTAAAGAACTTTAGCAAAGTCAAGCGTCTGAGGTTTGTCAGACTCCGTGTACTAAGATGTCGAAAGGCAAGCTGGTTACACTCTGTCAATTGGAATGGCCAGCATTTGGAATTAGTTGGCCAGACATAGGATCCTTTGGTGTAAATCTTGTAAATGATGTATATAAAAATGTGGTGAATAATGGGCAATGGGATCAATTCGCTTATATTGATGGTTGGTTGACTTGGTGCGGAAAGAATCCCCCTTAGTTACAGAAGTGTAAATGTGCAAATGTGTTACTGGCAAAGGACCACAGGGGCAAGAGACCCCGGGTGGTGTCTGAATCAAGTAGTAAGAGATAAATTTGCCTCAGGGAAGGTGAGGTTATCAGCATTTGGATGAGTGCCAACCAAAATCCACTGAAGGCGAGAAAAGGTTGAATATAAAGTTCAATATTGTAAAGTCATGATGGTATGCTCCGAGGTGAAGCCCAAAGCCCCTGTTCTCCCTGATTCAAGCCCCACGGAAGGAGCTTGAAGACTGGGAGACCCTGCCCAAGGTGCCCTGAGCTCCCCCCGGTCTGATTCGGCCTGTTAGGTTGGGAGGAGAGGTTGTTGGGGGAGGGAGGGGGCCCGCCAGAGACAGTTTGTCTGCCACCGTATCCAAGTTTGTTAGAAGAAGCAAAAGCAGTTTAAAAAGTTGCAACTTCTGAAGAAAGAGATTTGTTTGATGACTTAAAGACTGTGGCAAAATCAAGAAACAAAGACAGAGCAAGTTCTTAAAATATCAGGGTCTGTGTGAGCTTATCTCTGTCAGCCTGCTCAGAGCAGAGCCAAGGGGGACTTGCCTAACCCCCCTTCGCCGTGGCTGGTTTAGCCTTAGCAAGCAGAGAGGCTGGAAGGTGTCTGTGAGGACCTGACAAAAGAGTGAGATTTGCAAAAAAAACAAACAAACAAGAAAAGCATCACAGCTGGAAAGCTGAGCAGCACTGCTCTGTTCTTATCTGTGGAGGAATCTAGAAGAGGTGTAAGGTTACACCTTCCCCATTCGAACTGATGAAGAGACACAGAGCTTTTGTAAAAACGCATCCCTTCTTTATGGCCCAAAGCCTTCTTTGTTAGAGGCACTCTGCACATGGACTGGAACTTTGGCCAGTTAAAGACTTGCCGTAAAAAGTACTGTGAGGCTTGTCATAGCCTTAAACTCCCGTTGTTGTAGATTGTGTGTTTGTTTGTGATCAGCTCAGTGTACAGTTTGATTTGTGATTTCAACACTCAGATAAAAAGCTGCATTTGACTGAAAGAACTGGGTATATTTAGCCTTGAGAAGAGAAGACTGAGAGGAGATCTGATAGCACTCTTCAAGTACTTAAAAGGTTGTCCCAGAGAGGAAGGCCAGGATCTCTTCTCAATAATCCCAGAGTGCAGGACACAGAATAATGGGCTCAAGTGACAGGAAGCTGGATTCCAGCTGAACATCAGGAGAAACGTCCTAACTGTTAGAGCAATACGACAATGGAACCAATGACCTCGGGAGGTGGTGGGCTCTCCCACCCTGGAGGCATTCAAGACGAGGCTAGACAGCCATCTGTCAGGGATGCTCTGATTTAGATTCCTGCACTGGGCAAGGGGTTGGACTCGATGGCCTTGTAAGCCCCTTCCAACCCTACTATTCTATGATTCTATGATTTCCAAGGCTTTGATTTCATTTACCCTAATGAAGCATACAGATACAAATTCCTAGAGATTCATAGACTACAAAGGAAACAGCCTTCAAAAAGTTCAAAGAGAAACTACGAAAGTTAGTTTCCCTTTAAAAAGGGGGCAGCAAATTCTCTTAACTTAAGAGGTGAGAGAGAGTCCCCCACTCTCCCGTGATACTTCTAAGCCCAGCTGTGTTTCTGAAGCCTAAGAAAGTTCCTGCCCCATGTGTTCCAGCTCTTTCTCAAAATCTGAACTGTTCTGACGTTCCATTTGCTCAGAGGCAAACCTGACACTCTGCCAAAACTCATGCAGTGTGGAGTTGCTGATGCAAAAATGGTGGCTTGGAATTCTTTCCACATATGAGAACGCCCTTCCCTTAATTTTGATGGGCCCTGACCATGCAGTCAGAGGAGCAGTATAATGGTTAGATCTGCTCCACCATGCCCTACTATACAAAACAAATGTTTTCCAGTCATGGTGTTAGATTTTAATGATATGAAAAAGGTATAAAAGAAGGCAGAAGAAAGTAGCAGACAAAAAGGCTTAAAAAAGAAAGAAAGCTTATTCCAAATGTGTGTCGTTGAAGATCTAAGCAAGCGAGTCTCTGTCGAAGCAATGGCAAACAGCCTAACTTGCAGAGAAAACAAAGAGTTAAAACTGGTGCATGGCACAGAGAATTTGAAACATGATTTGCAGAACAGGCAAGCCAAAAGATAAGTGTGCCTGTTACAAGAGGGAGGCTATAGTAGCCATAAAAAGGGGTGAAGCCCCCGTATGAAGCTTTAACAAAAATATTACCCACTAGAAGTGGACAATTAAAATAAAAAAGGCTTTTCTTAAATTGAAGCAAGCCTTAATATCACCGCCTGCTTTAGCCTTATCAGACCTCAGATCATGAAGTTTTTAGAGCTATGGTGCACATGAGAGCACATAAAAAAGTGCCATTCCTGGAAAAAGGAAAAGGCAATGCTGGCAGCCACCATGGGCGGAGATATAAACAGCAGCTTGAGAGCACAGAAGTGACCGGGGGGGGGGGGGGCAGAAAAAGAAAGGGCCAACCGGGGCTCAATAAATGTGCGTATTGCCGAGAGAAGAGACATTAGAAGAAAGATTGTCCAGAGCTGAAAGAAAAGAGAAAAAAGACTCACCCTGAAGGCTGCCAAATGCTGGCAGGGTCCTCCAGTGGGGGGGAGTCTAGCTGAAGGGCCACCACCCTATGAACAAACGCTCGGGAGAATCCCAAGGTAAAAGTAAGGGTTGGTGGCGAGGACTGTAAAGCCCTAGTAGATACTGGAGCCACATTTTCTATGATCCCTGTGTAAGCCCCTCCTCACGAAGACTGGAAATAACATACTGGAACATGCCTTTGTAGTTTCATCTGCATACCTGGTTGCCCTCTTGGGGCGGGACTTGTTAACAAAACTGCAAGCTAAAATCTTCTTCCGTGATAATCAGATTGTAGTACAGCTGCCAGCAATGCAGGGCTCAAATTATCGAATGGCCCTTCAAGCAATCAAGATTGTGTCAGAGGCCAAAGGGACTGAGATTTTAGAGAATGTTGATCCATGTGTGTGGGCAGACAGAACCCCTGCCCGACCAAATGCATAACACAAATTAAAATCTTCTTTAAAAAGGGAGAGCCCTGTGTGCGTAAGGCAGTATCCTCTGAAAAAAGCCACCTGTGCAGGCTTGAAGCCGCTCATTGAGAAGTTCAAAAATTATGGTTAGCTAATAAAGGGATCATCCCCCTTTAACACCCCAATTTTGGGTGCGCCCGAGGCAGATAGCACCCCCTTCAGGTTAGACCAAGACCTGAGAACAGTAGCTGACTGCCCTTTGTGCCTCAAAAATGATTCAAAGATGCTTGAGCCCCCAGCTCAAATGAGAAGTCGCCCATGCGCTTACTATCCTTTTCAGAGATTTCAAATTGACTTTTCAGAGTTGCCCCAGACTCATGGCTATCGGTACCTGCTAGTAATGATAAAAGCAATTGACTGCACCGCTCAGACAGTAGCCAAGATCCTGTTAAAAAGTAATCCCTAAGCTCTTGTTACCTAAAGAAAGTGAATCAAATCAGGGGCCCCATTTTGTTAGACAAGTGACACAAGTAGTGGCCCAGGCATAACAAACTAACTAGAAGCTACACCCCCCTTGGAAACCTCAATCTACAAGTCAAGTTGAGAAGATGAACCGCACCTTAAAGACAATGCTCATTAAAATTTGTTTAAAGATTAAGTTGAAAGGCCACAGGCCTTGCCAATCACCTTGACTCGAGTATGGTGCGCCCCCAAGGGAAGTATTAAATTGACACCTTTTAAACGTTCCACAAGTGCCCACCTCGGATATTACCTATGGCTGATAGCTTAAATATGAATTTAAAAGTAAAAGTTTTAAGATTCAAGGTTATGTTACTGCTTTGCAGTCTGTTTTGTTTTCACAGGTTTGCGACACCGCACCAATCCTGGCCTTTAGATGCTCCAGTGCATAATCTCAATCCCAGCGATTGGGTGCTAATCCAGTCCTAAAAAGATGAACCACCTACCAAGAAGCAGAAGGGTCTGTTTCAGATCCTACTTACCACTCCCATTGCTATGAAAGTCGCCAAAGAAAAAAAGTGGATTCATCACACTGAATAAAGGCATCACCTGCACCAGAGAGGGTCACACCGGAAGCTGACCCACCTGAAGGTCACCGTTGGAATAATGAACCCCTGAAAGGACTCAAGTAGCTCTACAGAAAGAGGGCGCTCTCGTTTCAAGGGTTCCTGATGAACGGAACAAAACTGAGTTCCAAAAGTTCAAAAAAAAGTGTTTTTGTTGTCAACATTCTAGTAGCTAGAACAAGAGCGTCCCAGGCCTCACTTGCTGTTTAGAGAAAAGCGTCAATGCCACAGCGATAATAGTTTGCGCCTTTAAGTGCATAGTCCACCGCGGGACCAAAGAGAGTATAAATTTGAGAAAAGCCTTTTGAGGGGGGAATTGTAGTAAAAATGTAACCTAAAAGCCATTGTATGTGTCTTAAGCAGCACATAGTACTGTAAGAGCTGCGCATGCCTAGAATGAGCAGACAGTAACCCTCAGATAAGGTTGCTAAGCAAACCGCTGGCAACCAATCAAAAGTAACACGCTGGCTGAGGAATGCAAGCTAAGTGATAAAACTGTAGCGCGGAGGTTGCCCAGGGTCGACTCTGCTTTGAGCGTGAGCTCCTTTGTCGAACTGTTTGCAAACAATAAAATCGAGTTGGACCCAGCCTGAAGTTGACTCTCCTCTTTGGGGCAAATTGGACTAGCCTCCAGGGGGCGAAACTAGCATTTTGTGCAACATCCTCTTCTCATGGCTAAACATGCCCAGTTCTTTCAGTCTCTCTTCATAGGGCTTTGTTTCCAGTCCCCTGATCATCTTTGTTGCCCTCCTCTGAACCCTCTCCAATTTGTCTGCATCCTTCTTCAAGTGTGGTGCCCAGAACTGGACACAGTACTCCAGATGAGGCCTAACCAGTGCTGAGTAGAGGGGAACTAGTACTTCCCGGGATTTGGAAGCGATGCTTCTATTAATGCAGCCCAAAAGAGCATTGGCCTTGTTTGTGGCCACATCACATTGTTGGCTCATATTCAGCTTGTGATCGACAACAATTCCAAGATCCTTCTCGCTTGTACTGAGGTTGAGCCACGTATCCCCCATCTTGTAACTGTGCATTTGGCTTCCTTTTCCTAGGTGCAGAACTTGGCATTGATCCCTATTAAATGTCATTCTGTTGTTTTTTGCCCAGCGCTCCAGTCTATCCAGATCACTTTGAGTTTTGTTTCTGTCTTCCAAAGTATTAGCTATCCCACCCAATTTTGTGTCATCTGCAAATTTGATCATTCCCTGCACCTCCTCCTCCAAGTCATTCATACAAATGTTGAAGAGCACTGGGCCCAGGACTGAGCCCTGCGGTACCCCACTCGTTACCTCTCCCCAGTTTGAGAAGGTCCCATTGAGAAGCACTCTTTGAGTCCGATTCTGTAGCCAACTGTGGATCCACTGGATCATTGTTTCATCTAGCCCACTTTGAGCTAGTTTGCTCATCAGGATATCATGGGGCACTTTGTCGAAAGCTTTGCTGAAGTCAAGGTATATGATGTCTACAGCATTCCCACGGTCTACAAGGGAGGTTATTTGATCAAAAAATGAGATCAGATTTGTCTGGCAGGACTTGTTTTTGAACAAATCCATGTTGGCTTCGAGTAATCACGGCATTGTTTTCAAGGTGCTTACAAATTGATTGCTTTATGATCTGCTCCAGAATTTTCCCTGGGATTGATGTCAGACTGACTGGTCTGTAGTTCCCAGGTTCCTCCTTTTCACCCTTTTTGAAGACAGGGACAACATTAGCCCTCCTCCAGTCATCTGGCACTTCCCCCGTCCTCCATGATTTCTCAAAGACAATAGACAGCGGTTCTGAGAGTTCTTCTGCCAGTTCCTTTATTACTCTAGGATGCAGTTCATCCGGCCCTGGAGATTTGAACTCATTCAAAGTAATTAGGTGTTCCTTGACCGTATGCCTATCGATCTCAAGCTGCAATCCTGCCCCTTCAGCCTGCGCTTCGCCTTTGCCAGGGGGGTCATAGATCCTCTTTTGGGAGAAGACTGAGCCAAAGTAGGAAGTGTTGTAATGGCGCTTCCGTGGTCATCCCCCCTCCCCACCCCCATGAACGCCCCCTTTTTGGCCACTCCGCGCTGTTCTTATGAGCACGAAGCCAGGGATGACCTGTGCCTCCTATGAGGGAGAGGGGGAGGAGAGCCAGATTTCTGGGAACCAAGCTCAGAGTGCTGGCTCCAAGCTCGGTTCCCAGAAACTGAAAAATCCTATTGCTGTCTAGACACTGTCTAGCGACCATAGGGCTGCACCCTTAGACAATTATATTCTCTAAAACTATTAATAAAAAACCGTCTGCAGCAATATACTTAAACAGTTTATGTTTCATGGGCAGTTGTAATGTTTATTGGAACCTGTAGGGAAAACATTTTCTAGCAAATGGCCTGAAAGTAAAAATAACATGTGACAGTCCATTGACACACACACATAAATGCCTCCAAGGCAAGAAACTGTGTATATGATACTTTACTATGCATTCACAAGTTGCAGGTCACCACCAAGTAGGAAGTTGTAGTGCCCGTTGGAATTCACACATGGCTGTGGCAACACCCTAATGCTTTGTTTCTTTTCAATCCCACATATATAATCATTTGCAGGGAAGACAAATGTTTGGCAATATCGTCTTTTAAGAAGAGAATTTCATATTCATGAATATCATATTGCATCATCAGGCCAAGAAAGTTTGTCTTCAATTTTCCTGTCTCAAACTCAACAATAACAAAGCCTCCAACTGACTTCACTAAGTCGTCTCTGTTGGTTAGGATAAAGTCAAGGATAGGCATTCCTCTAGTTCCTTCCTCTACTTTCTGTAGGAGGAAGTTATCCACCACACAAGTCAGGAATTTCCTGGAGGGGCTATGTTTTGCAGAATTTGTCTCCCAACAAATATCAGGGAAATTGAAGTCCCCCATTACTACTACATCATGCTTCCTTAAAACATTGGCTATTTGCTTTTCAAAAGTTTCAAAAGTCGCTTGCCATGAGACCTTACTTATCATTGTTCTGAATTTATTAAAATCAGCTTTCCTAAAATCCAGGGTACGGGTTTGGCTACACTCGGCTTTTGCTTCCTTTAGAACCATGAACCCAAGCTCATCATCCTGTATTTCTGTGCAGAGATATGTATTTTTCACATATAGTGCTACCCCACCTCCCTTTCTGCTCCTCCTGTTCTTTTTGAACAAGTTATATCCTTCAATTGCTGTATTCCAGTCATGCGGGTCATCCCACCAAGTCTCAATTATACCTATCAAGTCATAATTTCCCTCTTGTATTAAGAGTTCAAGTTCGTTCTGTTTGTTTCCCATACTCTGGGCATTAGCATATAGACATCCAAGACCATGTGCTTCATAGTCTGGGTTTCTAACTACATGGTTGTGAAGACTATTATTGGGCACAATTAGAGCTGCTCTCTCCGTTGCGGTGCATGAGCCTTCGTCCATTGTTACCCCCAACTTTACGTATCCCTTCCGCATAGCATTCAGTTTAAAGCCCTCCTGATGAAGTTCTTCATGCTGTGGCCAAACACATTCTTCCCAGCCTTTGTGAAGTGCAACCCATCCCTTGCCAACAGCCCATTTTCCAGGAAGTATAGCCCATGGTCCCAGAATCCAAATCTCTCTCGTCGGCACCACCTTCGTAGCCAGTCATTCACCCGGAGTATTTTTCTTTCCCTTTCTAGCTCTCTTCTAACTACTGGAAGGATGGATGAGAAAACTATCTGGGCCCCAAAGTTCTTGAGTTTCCTTCCCAAAGCTTCAAAGTCTGACGTGATTTCTTTGTAGCTCCGCTTGGCGTTATCATTTGTTCCCACATGGATGAGAAGGGATACCTGTTAGTGGACTTTATGAGTGCAGGCAACCTTTCAGTCACGTCTCTAATCCGTCCTCCCGGGAGTCAACATACCTGGTGAGTCCACGGGTCTTTGCAACATACTTGGGTTTCAATCCCACGCAGCAAGGATTCTCCCCCTACTACTCTTCTCTTCTTGTAGCTGGAGGCCTTGGTTTCATCACCTCTGCTTGGCTACCCTTCAGCCTCTTGCTCGCTCTCATGCAGGTTCCCCTGTAAATCTTCCTCTGCAGGCTGTCCTCCATTCTCATCCTCAAGTACCTGGAAATGGTTCCCTAGTTCCACTGCCTCCACTGGTGCCAAGTGTCTTCTAGTTCTTCTGCTCCTGTCACCCTTTTCCAAGGAGTATCCTCTACTTCATTTTTCCTCACCTCAGCAGTTTCCTCTTCTGCCTCAGCTTGCTGTTGCTCTTCTAGCCTCTGTTCTTCGCTTTGCTGCTATAGTTCCACTGTTCTGTCCAAGAACTCTTCATCTTCTCTTATTCCCTGGAGGGTCAACACTCGCTGCTCCAGTCCTCTTACTTTTTCTTCCAGCAGCATGATCAACTTGTACTTATTGCACATGTAGGCGATGTTGTTCTCAGGCAAGAAAACAAACATGGCACACACCTTGCAGGTCACCGTCACTGGAGAGTCTTGTCCTTCCATAGTCTCCTTTCCCTTTTTGTGTCTAGCTTCCTGGTTGTTCCAGAGGCTGGTGCCTGGCCCTCTAGTCACTGCAGGTTAAAAACAGAGTCCCACTGGTGTGGAAGTGTGTGTAACAAGACAAATAATTAAAAAAAATGTTAGGGGCCTCCCCCTCAACCTCCCCTGCTGAACTCCTCTGGCCAACTCCTGTTTGCTCCCCTTGTTCACTTGCTTGATCCCAGGGAGCTTGCTTGCTTCTATAGTTCCAAGACCAGCTGGAGCAGCTTCCTTTGCTCTGCTCTGCTGGGAGGCAGGAAACAGACTGAAGCTTCCTGCCCACTCAGCTGCTGGGAGTACTCAGGCCACACACACCCAATTAACTGAAGCTCTCAGGAGCACCTGGTGAGCTCACAGCCACTCAGCAGGAAACAGACAGCCCTCTGGGCTTCCTTCAGCCCATTTACTTCTTTGCCTTTGTCTCCTTTGTCTCTTCTGCCACTGCAGCTCCCCTGGCCAACTCCTGTTTGCTCCCCCTGTTTGCATGCCCTGATCGCTCGCTCTCTGGGAGCTTGCTTGCTTCTGTACTCTCTAGACTAGCTGGAGCAGCTTCCTTTGCTCTGCTCTGCTCAGCTGGGAGGTGGGAAACAGCAACACTGTACTGGAATTTTTGTGCATGTGTAGCTGAAAGTGCACATTCCAGGGATCTAAAAGTGCGCACATTCGAGGCTTTGTGTGCCAATGTGCCTTTTTTTGTGCATATGGGTTCCTGAGTAAAAAAAAAACACGGCGAAGCCACAAAAGGTTCGTGGGACAATCAACAGTGACCAACGATCGCTTGCATGCTTCGACGAAGGGGAGGAGAGGTGAGCAGTGGGGAGTTCTCACATCCCTATCTGGACATCTTACACAACTTGTGGTATCTCCAAATTTGCTAGGCTTATGAGTCGCTGCTGGGGCATTTAGGTTGTGGTGGCCCCCCAAAACCACTCTTGGGGTTCAATAATTACATCATAAGGTACATGGATGAAACCAGCAGTCTCTGTTGGGGAGTAGTGCACACAATTCCAGACAGTCCAGCCTGACTGACTTTTTTGGGATGTACTCCTCCAAAAACGGCTAACAGGGACCATTAATCACATCATGAGGTAGATGGCTGAAACTGGTACAAAGCATTCCAGTATTTGCAATACAAAGTGTTTGAGGAAAGAATAAAAGGAACCTGGTGGTCAGAGTCTACTACCGGCCACGCAATCAAGGAGAAGACAAGGATGAAATTTTGGAAAAGCAAATAGCCAATGTTTTAAGGAAGCATGATGTAGTAGTAATGGGGGACTTCAATTTCCCCAATATTTGTTGAGAGACAAATTCTGCAAAACATGGCCCCTCCACGAAATTCCTGACTTGTGTGGCGGATAACTTCCTCCTACAGAAAGTAGAGGAAGGAACTAGAGGATCGGCTATCCTTGACTTGATCCTAACCAACAGAGATGACTTAGTGGATAAAGTAGCAGTTACAGGAACTCTGGGGGAAAGCGACCATGTTGTACTTGAGTTCTTGGTTCTAAGGGAAGCAAAAGCCGAGTGTAGTCAAACGCGTACCGTGGATTTTAGGAAAGCTGATTTTAATAAACTCAGAACAATGATCAGTAAGGTCCCATGGCAAGCGACTCTAACGAGAAAAGGAGTCCAAGATGGGTGGGAGCTTTTAAAAAAGGAAATTCTCAAGGCACAATCACCAACAATTCCAACAAGAAGAAAAGGTGGAAGACAACAGAAGAAGCCAATGTGGCTTCACAAAAAGCTTAGGGATGACCTGAAAACAAAAATGGACACATATAGGAAGTGGAAAGAAGGCCAAGTAACAAAGGAAGAGTACAGGCAGATAGCACAGAATTGCAGGGATGGTGTCAGGAAGGCTAAAGCTGAGAATGAGCTGAGGTTAGCAAGGGATGCTAAAAACAACAAAAAGGCTTTCTTCAGCTACGTGCATAGTAAAAGGCTGAGGAAAGAAATGGTGGTTCAGCTATTAAATAAGGACGACAAAACGATAACAGATGACAAAGAAAAGGCAGAGGTGCTCAATTCCTACTTTGGTTCAGTCTTCTCCCAAAAGTGGGTCTATGACCCCTCTGGCAAAGGTGAAGTACAGGCTGAAGGATTGCAGCTTGAGATCGATAGGCATATGGTCAAGGAACACCTAATTACTTTGAATGAGTTCAGATCTCCAGGGCCAGATGAACTGCATCCTAGAGTCATAAAGGAACTGGCAGAAGAACTCTCAGAACCGCTGTCTATTCTCTTTGAGAAATCATGGAGGACGGGGGAAGTGCCAGATGACTGGAGGAGGGCTAACGTTGTCCCTATCTTCAAAAAGGGTAAAAAGGAGGAACCTGGGAACTACAGACCAGTCAGTCTGACATCAATCCCTGGGAACATTCTGGAGCAGATGATAAAGGAATCCATCTGGAAGCACCTTGACAACAATACCGTGATTACTCGAAGCCAACATGGATTTGTCAAAAACAAGTCCTGCCAGACAAATCTGATCTCATTTTTTGATCAAGTAACCTCCCTTGTAGACCTCCCTTGTAGACCGTGGGAATGCTGTAGACATCGCAAACCTCGACTTCAGCAAAGCTTTTGACAAAGTGCCCCATGATATCCTGATGAGCAAACTAGCTCAAAGTGGGCTAGATGAAACAACGATCCGGTGGATCCACAGTTGGCTACAGAATCGGACTCAAAGAGTGCTTCTCAATGGGACCTTCTCAAACTGGGGAGAGGTAACGAGTGGGGTACCGCAGGGCTCAGTCCTGGGCCCAGTGCTCTTCAACATTTGTATGAATGACTTGGAGGTGCAGGGAATGCTGATCAAATTTGCAGATGACACAAAATTGGGCGGGATAGCTAATACTTTGGAAGACAGAAACAAAATTCAAAGTGATCTGGATAGACTGGAGCGCTGGGCAGAAGACAACAGAATGACATTTAATAGGGATAAATGCCAAGTTCTGCACCTAGGAAAAAGAAACCAAATGCACAGTTACAAGATGGGGGATAGGTGGCTCAACCACACTACAAGCGAGAAGGATCTTGGAATTGTTGTTGATCACAAGCTGAATATGAGCCAACAATGTGATGTGGCTGCAAAAAAGGCAAATGCTCTTTTGGGCTGCATTCATAGAAGCATCGCTTCCAAATCCCGGGAAGTACTAGTTCCCCTCTACTCAGCACTGGTTAGGCCTCATCTGGAGTACTGTGTCCAGTTCTGGGCACCATACTTGAAGACGGCTGCAGACAAACTGGAGAGGGTTCAGAGGAGGGCAACAAAGATGATCAGGGGACTGGAAACAAAGCCCTATGAAGAGAGACTGAAAGAACTGGGCATGTTTAGCCTTGAGAAGGGAAGACTGAGGGGAGAGATGATCGCGCTCTTCAAGTACTTGAAAGGTTGTCACAGAGAGGAAGCCCAGGATCTCTTCTTGATCATCCCAGAGTGCAGGACACGGAATCATGGGCTCAAGTTACAGGAAGCCAGATTCCGGCTGAACTTCAGGAAAAACTTCCTGACTGTAAGAGCAATACGACAATGGAACCAATTACCTGGGGAGGTGGTGGGCTCTCCCATACTGGAGGCCTTCAAGACGAGGCTGGACAGCCATTTGTCAGGGATGCTCTGACTTGGATTCCTGCATTGAGCAGGGGGTTGGACTCGATGGCCTTGTAGGCCCCTTCCAACCCTACTATTCTATGATTCTATGAGGGCCTAGGGAAGCTTCAAGAGATGTACCAGGATATTCTTAACTTCTTGAGAGTTTACTTAATGGCAACTGCTACATCAAATAAAAACAGTTTTGCTGTACATGGTTGGTGAGACAGAGAATATAAAAGAAAAAAGAGTTAATCGGGTACATTAAAAGTAGAAATGCATGTTCAGAAAGGGAGGAAGGAAGTTGTTTTCATTAATAATTGGAAGAGCCTGGGTCCAGTTCTCAGTGTGAGGAATGAGTGCAAATTCTGGAGCATGGTGCATGAGGGGGATCACAATAGACAATTCTTATGAGTAACCTTAATCAGGTCTGGGGTATGCATTTCTCACTTCAGTGGTATCTTTGGAGGAAATAGAAGATTATACTTATCTGAGAATTTAAATCCACCTAATGACCTCCCTGAGTCATTAATGAAAGTTAAGGATTTGATTTCATCTCTTCAGACAAGGAGAGGGCATGATATGCTATGCTGTTCATATATATTAATTCTTCAGCTAATCTTTCTTCCAGGTGGTCATCTTGTATAGTGGTGCCAGAGTTTTTAAAATGTGATCCATCTGACCTTAAGAATTACAGACCTATTCGCCTCTTAGATGTAACTTCTAAATTATACACTCAGTATCTCCTTTATAAACTACAGATCTGGGATAAAGAAAACTATATTATATAGCCTCAGTTGTAGCCCTATTCTGCCCTTATAACCAGAAATGGTGGGAGGGCGGCAGCAGTCTGGCTTACACTATGAAAACAGCTGAACAGACGTCTCTGCAACGGGATAGTGCAGGACACGTCTGTGAGGATGGTCTGTGTAATTTTGAGGTAGAATGGGTAAGAAATTGTTTGTTTATAGGTAGGGATGTCGGAGAAATGCACAGTGGATTCAAATGAGTTCAGATTTATATGAAATTGTCCTGTGGTTGTTGTTGTGCAGTCGTTAAGTCGTGTCTGACTCTTCGTGACCCATGGACCATAGCACGCCAGGACTGTTCTTTTTTCTGAGTCATGCCGATTCCACAGACTTGCCGACCAGTTTTTAACATTGGGCAGATTCATGCAAATTCACACTTGTGCTAATACATACTTGCGTTAATGTGCGTTCACACAAATGTGCATTTGCGCAAGTAGAAGGCAGTTCTCATCCATCCCTAATTTTTTGTTATTACATTTATATATTGCCCAACAGCCAAGGCTTTCTGGGCAGTTCATAACAATGATTCCGTCAATGAGTGAACAACATAATGAACGACACCTGACAATCCATGAAACACAGACCAAACAGATTTAACAAAATCCATACATCCCTATTTATAGCAGTTTAAAATTTGATGAGGGACCTCCCGCAGTTTGACAGATATTGTCTGTTTTTCCCCCCATAGACTTTCATGGGTTTACTTTGTAGCAGCATTACTCCCATTTTTACAGCATGTTTTGAAAAACAATTTGTCACCTTTGGTAAGGGAAAGGTGTAGTATATGCCCAGAAAAAGTATAAGGTATTTGTAGGTTATGGAAAAGGTGTGGTTTTTTGCCCCATTTTAGTCTATGGAATTCCATAACCTCTTGTTTGCAGGTTGGGAGGGGAAATAGAATGAGAATGCAGCCCTCTGGGAGAATGGGAGCATCTCAAACCCTTTTGACCCTGATGAGCCACTGTAGGGAGGGTCTTTCTGCTGGGAGTAAGAGGAGAGACACGGAGCCCTTCCCCCAGTTGCCCATCAGTAGATGCTTGATAATGAACTGTCAGGAACTGAGGCTTCCAATGACTTCCGAGTCCTACACTGCACAGCTTGAGACAGGTTCTATTTAAGAAATAACCTACCTTTAGGGAACATACCACTATTGGACTCCCTGCCCTCTATTTTATTATATTGTTTAGAGGCTTACTTTAAATTGTTTATTCATTTGGAATGTGTTTGCTTTGTTTTCCTCCCACTACAGTTGACTCATATTGATAAGGAATAAATTCTGTTCTGTTTCTCATATGGTTGTGTATTGCCCCTGCAGTAGGCTTCAAACTCTTAACTTAGAGGTGCCAAGATAGTGATAAATCAGATCCATAGGCTTACTTACAAGGAGTACTTTATTGAGTAATTTACAACACACAGCTGTACCCAATGGTTGGATCAGACAGCTTCTCTGAACCCAGAACCATGGGGTGAAATGGGCTTTATACCATACCTATTAGCAGTGAGGCAGCATGACAACAGCAAACATTAATTAGCATTCATCTACAACTTTCCCATCACAGACTAACAGTGCTTGTTCAGAAGGATAACAACCGGAAACTTTCCCAGCAAAGACACCTGCAGCTTTAAGGCAAACAAACTTCACTTCCCAGGCACATCCTGATAAGACCCTATAGCTTGTTAGTATGGAATGCACTTAGGCTGCACTATCGACCTTTGACTCATCTTGGTAAATCAAGAGGCCTGTTAGGGAAAGCAGCCTGCCAACTGAACCAAAGTCAGAGGGCATTATGGATCATCTAAGCCCCTCTAAAACTACTAGTAGCTTGGTTCAGGCCTGGGGCCTTACAGGTTGAAATAGGCTGTCTAATTCTACCTAGGGATGTACGAAACACCTACCTGGTTCCGTGCTGGGGCATCCGTGGGGGGGGAGGCGCTCCATCCCTCCCCCCGGAATCCTCCCTGGCCAGGTCCACTCCGTGGCAGGTCCGCAGAGCCTGCCACGGCAGGCTGGGGCCAGCCGCAGCTGGAGTTCCAGCTGCGGCTGGGCTGCTGCAGCAGCAAGTGGCGGCCGTCGTAGCAGCCGCCATTTGCATCCTTCCAGGCTGCCGTGATAGGCTATGTAAGTATTTATGTAGCCTATCACGGCAAAGAGCAGGGGCGCAAACAGTGGCCGCTACGACGTTTGCGCCCCTGCTCTTTGCCATGATAGACTACATAAGTATTTACGTAGCCTATCACGGTAAAGGCAGCTACGCAAACGGTGGCCGCGACACCATTTGCGTGGCTACCTTTACCATGATTGTTGTTGTTGTTGTTCAGTCGTTCAGTCATGTCCGACTCTTCGTGACCCCATGGACCATAGCACGCCAGGCCTTCCTGTCCTGCGCTCTCTCCCGGAGCGTGCTCAAGTTCATATTCATTGCATCCGTGATGCTATCTAGCCATCTCATCCTCTGCCGTCCCCTTCTCCTTTTGCCTTCAGTCTTTCCCAGCATCAGGGTCTTTTCCAGGGAGTTTTCTCTTCGCATTAGGTGGCCAAAATATTGGAGCTTCAGCTTCAGTATCTGTCCTTCCAATGAGCACTCAGGGTTGATTTCCTTTAGGATGGACTGATTTGACCTCCTTGCAGTCCAGGGGACTCGTAAGAGTCTTCTCCAGCACCACAGTTCGAAAGCATCAATTCTTCGGCGCTCAGCCTTCCTTATAGTCCAGCTCTCACAGCCATACATTACTACTGGGAAAACCATAGCTTTGATTAGACGGACCTGTCCGTCTTGGGTGGCCCTGCACGGCATAGCTTATGGCTTCACTGAGTTACGCAAGCCCCTTCGCCACAACAAGGCAGTGATCCATGAAGGGGTTTACCATGATAGGCTACGTAAATACTTACGTAGCCTATCACGGCAGCCTGGAAGGACGCAAACGGCGGCCGCTATGACGGCTGCCATTAACGGCTGCAGCAGCTGACCGAGACACCAGCCGCCACTGCCACTGGAGCCGCCGCCGCCAGAGCCACTGCCACCTCCACATTCGCCCCAGGTAAGCTTCGTCCTGGGGGGATTCCGTGGGGTGGCGGGGGGTGGGAGGCCGTTCCGCCACGGGTTTCGAGCCTCATTCCTCATTCGGCCTTACTGAAATCCATGGCGGAATTCTCCGCCATCCCTAATTCTACCGTTTCAAAGGGTTTCTCCACAGGAGACTTTTATCCTGCGATTTACTGCTCCTTCTCCTTCTGGATTCTTTGCGGGATTTTAAATTGGCTCTTTACACAGCTAGTTTTTTGTTACTGCATAATGCTACCTGCCATTTACCCTGGTGGGTGGAGCCTGGTGGGATGTTATTGGATGTAAGCAACATTGTACACCCCCTGTACACCCTTTCCGGTATAGCTCCTCCCCACTCTCAGCATGAACTTTTGCTGCCTCTGATCCCTACCTCGGCAACTTCTATATATAATCCACAGTACTTTTGGAACTACAGAAGTCCCCCCACCCCCAGCATGTGCACAAGTCAGTATTGTCTCTGTAAGAACAAGTAGTAACACTTTTCTCTTTTGTGTACACACTGGAAGAGAGGATTGAGGGGACTGAATGGAAAGGGGTTGCATGTGCTCATGTTTGCCTGTATCATATGGGGGCTGTTACAATACACACACACACCTGCTGCCCATCTGCTTAGGCATTCCCAAGTTGTGGAGCTGAGCACAGCTTGGCTCCATTTCGCTCCTCACTCGCTTTTTTGTCTCCCCCCAAATGTTGAGCAGGTCAAGGATTTCCTGGTGCCACCAAGAATGCTGTGTGCAGGTGGAGTGGCAGCTGACGGACAGCCAGTGGTATTTGTGTTCTCAGCCATGCCGTTTTAGTGCAATGCTGTGCTGCTGCTCTGCCAGGAAACAGTGATGAATGACGAGGCAGACGGGCACAGGCACGGCGGGGTGAAACTCAGACTCCATCATTGTCATAAGCACGCTCCTCGCAAATGCCCACACACAGCACCTAATTTGCCATCACACAAGTACACAGGCTGGTGCTGGCGCTTTCATGATGCGACAAAAGAAAATACTGCAATTTCCCCATTATGAAATAGTATGGGAAAAGCAGGGGGAAAGTGTGGAACAACCACTGGAGGACAACAACATCATGTAAAGGACCTGGAAAATTCCATGATTGAGGAATTATGAACACACAACAAAACACCGGTGTACAGCTGCCCAAATGCAAGGCAAAATTATTTTGGGGGAAATTTAATCAGAACAGCATTCCAATGCAAAGGGAATTTCCCCACCAGCCAGCCATTCTGGTGTATTAACAAGTCCTTAATAGCCTTGAGGATGTTAATGGCCTTGAGCCTTGTTATGTTAAGGGGAATGGGTGGGGGGCGGGAGGGGAGAATAATAGATCTACTTATCAATAGTGTAAGATGTATAGCTAAGTCGCATGATCTGCACCTTATATCTTTTTCCCATTGTTAAAAAATTCTAACCATATTTCTGACATATAATGGGTTTTAATGCTTCTCTCTCTGTAGGGAAAGTTCTGTCAGTCACAGCCACAGTATGTTTACTCCTAAATAAATCCCAAATTGAAGAAAAAGAAAAACACTTAGCGCATGTTCAGTGAAACTACAAATGTTTTATAGATTTCAATTTATGCCTGTGTGTGATCAATTAGAGGGTGGAGTGGTTCACTAACACTTGAAATACTGTCACTTTCCCATTCATGGTTTTTATTTTTAATATAGAAAAAATAAACACCATGCTGATAGTCAAGATCTACAACACAGACTTTGCTTATTCAGAGGTAAATTCCATTGGGCAGTATCCAACTATGACAGTCCACAAACTCAAATAGTGCTAGCGGAGCTCCACTAAATCTTTCTGTTATTTAAGCAGTTGCCCATTACGCTTGTGCAACCAGTTGTGCAAGCAGTTGCATGGGTTGCACAACAGGTGCAAAGCAGATTCACAACTGGTTGCACAATGTATTGCACAACAGGTGAGTTGTACACAGGTGCAAGCAGTTACATAACCAGTTGCACAAGCAGAATGCACAATGGGTAGCACAATGGCTTACACAACACATTGCAAAACTGAGCAACCATGCTTGTGCAAACGTAACTCTAGTTGGATTCTTCTCTTGTGCATAGTTCTCTTCTCAGCAAGATAAATGGAGATAGCCTCCATTCTCAGAGGAAATATACTTTTGATTGCAAAAGATCTTACCTCCCCCCGCCCCTTATATGATGCTTAATATAATAACATCTCTAAGAGGTTCAAACTATATGGCCTGCATTTGACTAAGTTTGCTTCTAGTTATACAGTGTAGTTCAGTAACCTATGAAATCCACACATGGGGCAGGAAAAAAGCCACCATGGCTTATTTTCCTTCCCTGATCAACTGAAACCAGCCATTGACTTTACCCCAGATTATTTTTAGCCTTTACAGAACTCAGGTTACAAGTGATGCCTTCTGCTTATCTTGAGGGGAGATACTTTTGACAGAACGGAAGTGTATCTTTGTCTATAATCAGGCTGAAGATCTGTACATTACTTATTGCTCTGTCCCTTCTATGCAGACCCAAGGAGAATTTTTCTATCGTATATTCTCCTATATTACTCAGGTAAAACTCTGCAGAATACAGTGGCAACTACTGGCAGATCATCAACCCTGTATTACCTATATGGTGTCGTGTTCCCCAGCCTTGGCCCGCCCTCTGGATCCACAGAGGACTCAGAGGCAGGGGAGGCTCCCTCCATTCATCCAACTCCTGCTGGCCAGGGCCTTCCAGAGCAGAGGAGGTGCCTCTACTGGACTCCTCAGATGCAGAGGACATTCACCCATTACAGCTTTTACCACCCCATAGGAACCAGTGGCTGAGCATGTGAAGATGAGTCAAAGGGCTGATAGCAGTGGGTCCAAGCGCATTCCATCCTAATGAGTCTGAGCGTCTTATCTGCCTGGGAAGCAAAGTTTGTTTTTGCTGAGCTGCAGGTGGCTGTGCTGAGAATCAAACACTATTAGTCCATGCTGAGAATGAACGCTAGGGGGCACTTGCTGCTGTTTTGCTCCCTCATTGCTAAGATGTATGGTATAAGACCCATTGTAACCCATGGCTCGTGGTTCAGAGAAGCTGTCTGATCCAACCATTGGGTACGCCTGTGTGCTGTAAGTTACTCAATAAAGTACTCCTTGTAAGTAAACCTATGGATCTGATTTATCTTGGAACCTCTAAATTAAGAGGTCAGTGCCCACGGCCGGGGCAACACAGTGCAGAACTTGGCATTTATCCCTATTAAATTTCATTCTCTTGTTTTCTGCCCAGCACTCCAGTCTATCATGATCACTTTGAATTTTGTTTCTGTCTTCCAGAGTATTAGCTATCCCACCCAATTTTGTGTCATCTGCAGATTTGATCAGCATTCCTGCACCACCTCCTCCAAGTCATTCATACAAATGTTGAAGAGCACTGGGCCCAGGACTGAGCCCTGTGGTACCCCGCTCATTACCTCTCCCCAGTTTGAGAAGATCCCATTGAGAAGCACTCCTTGAGTCCGATTCTGTAGCCAACTGTGGACGCACCGGATTGTTGTTTCATCTAGCCCACTTTGAGCTAGTTTGCTCATCAGGATATCATGGGGCACTTTGTCAAAAGCTTTGCTGAAGTCGAGGTATATGATGTCTACAGCACTCTCAGAGTCCACAAGGGAGGTTACTTGATCAAAAAATGTGATCAGATTCATCTGGCAGGATTTGTTTTTGACAAATCCATGTTGGCTTCGAGTAATCACTGCTTGTTTTCACCTTGTTTTCAAGGTACTTACAGATGGATCGCTTTATCATCTGCTCCAGAGTTTTCCCAGCAATTGATGTCAGACTGACTGGGCTGTAGTTCCCAGGTTCCTCCTTTTTACCTTTTTTGAAGATAGGGACAACATTAACTTTATGTTGCAGAACCCAGAGTCAGAGAGACCACGGAGTGAAGGAAAAAGAGATTCTTTATTTAACGCGCGGGCTTAAGGCTGGAATCATTTCCAAAGAGCCAGAAGCCCCGAAATACATCAGCACATTGTTTTTATAGACATTGTGACACATATGAAACGGCTCCTCCTCCCCCTCCCATGTGGAGTTGCAGTCCTCAACATTTCTTCTCCTAGCACCATTGTTTATAATACAAGAACTGGGTTATAGGGTAGCCGTGATAAGCAGAGAACAGAAGAGAACAGCAGAGAACAAGATATACAATTGTATGACCTTTGACAAGATAAGGAATTCCTGTGTCTCGTCAGCTTACAACAATATATTTAAGGGAGAAAGAGCTCAGCAAGAACATGAAGCATGAGACTGCTTGAGGCTACTTAGTCTGACCCCCGATATGGCTGCTACATTCCCCCCTTAAATGCATAATTTTATTACTATTATAGCATTTCTGATAACTATACAAAGCTTTTTGTGACATACATATTACTTAGCCTCTTGTTGGGCTATTAAAGTGTAGAGGGCAGCAGTTTTACTAGCTGAGACATAAAACAGATTGGTTAAACAGCGCATAAGACAAGGAACGCAGAGACATAACAGAACTTTTATGAACAACACTGGTAGGATGTTGTATAGGATGTTGTATGAACAACATCCTAATTCATCAATTAGGATGAACAATGCTTCAAGCCAGCTAAGATCTGGAAGCCAAGGGGTTAACTAATTGAGCTAATTGTTTTGTCTTATTGTTTTGTTAGCTACTATATTGTGCAGCTTGTTGATCTGTTTATCTACAGCATTGCCATTATCAGTTAAGTTAAAACAACAGAGCTTTTGGTGTGTCTCACAACTTAAATGATGAAGAAGGAAGAGGTAATCTATACTAGCTCTATTTTCTAGAACCGCACCTCTTAGATCACGCAACTCTATTTAACAATGACAATGCTCGTGAGGTGGCATTTATGCTTTTGGCTAAGCTGCAAGCTAACCGGTTGATCTCCAGACCATCAGCCAAGGCTAAACCTGGAACCCCAACCAGTGACATTGCTCAGGCCAATTTTTCTGAGTCAGAATATAACTGCACATGACTATTACAATTTTTAGTTAGTTGGAGTGCTCGAGGCTGCCGTCGACGGATTTTCTCGGGCCACAGGGGAAGAATTGGCACCAGTTCAATTGGCGGCTGAGGCAACATGGGTGGTTATTAGACAAGTTGGCAGGAATGAATGACCAAGTGCGGGAACTACATGTCTAAAACCATCCATGAGGCAAAAGCATGTGGGCATCATTAAAATATATGTTTTGAATTTTATTACAGTGGAAGGGGGCCAGGGATAGCTTTGTATTTTCTGGAAAATTTTTGACAATTAAGCATTCGTGCACACGTAGCATTTGTTTCAGCAGCGATGGGGGTGCGTAGAGTGAACTCTGTAGGGGGTAGGATCTTTGCAACCACGCCCCAATTAGCATTTTGGGAATAAGTTAAACTTACACCATAAACTCTTAACATGGTATCTTTTTGAATTTTCCCAGGATGTCTACAGACAGGTATTAGGCAAGAGCTAATAAGCCTGTTTGCAGGTATATCTCTTGGCAAACAAAAATGTTTTACTCCCGTGATGTTAGTCAGGTGAAGCCAGTAATTATCAGTGAATTGCTGGGAAAAACTTCCCCTTTCAGGGGCTGGCCCCCCTTTTTCGCACCTTATTAAGGAAACACAATGCAACACTACTAACACTACAACACGCATGTTTGATCTTCTTTGGGATCTGACCGTACGCCGGGCAGCTATTCACCTGGCAAGCTGCAGTAGGGTCTAGTCCCCTTCTTCAATTCTCCAGTTGCAGGTCTGACCGTACGCAGGGGGACAGTCTCCCGATGTGTCCACAGTAAGGTCTAGCCTGAGTCTTCTTACTGCTTTTTCAGAATGATTTTTAAAGGATTTTCAGGATTTCTGTTTACAGTCTACTCTCCCCCTCTCGCTCTCTTGACTCGTGTCCAATGTATCCAGGGTTTAACTCCAGCTGCTTTTATAGCTGCGGGGGTGGAAAGTATGACAGTTCTCAGTCCTCTCCATCTGGGAGTCAAAGGGTTATTTTTCCCTCTTTAACTCATACTTTAACTCTTGGTTGGAAAGGATGAACTTCTGTGATGGGAATGGCTTATTTTTTAAGACAAAGCGACGCTGGGCTTGAAGAACTTTGCTCAGTGTTTGGACTTCTTGTTTAAGTCTAACGTTTGCTTGCTCTTGATGCCGCTCCAGTGTCAATTATGAAGTCAATGTCACGGCCCCTCTCAAGCTGTCTTCTCTCTCGCCCGTTCTGGCTCCTTTGGTTTTCTCCTTTGTGTATTTGATTTATTTTATTTGGGCATTCATGCCACCAATGTCTATCTTGTCCACGCTGGGTTCTTTCTTAAGAATTTTCTGCCTCTGCCGAGTCTTCTTTTTCTCCTTGCCCACGTCTTCTTGGGCCTCTGGGTCGAGGGTATACTGGCGATAGGCATTTATAAGATGCTCTAAGTACGCTCTGGGAGCTTCGGTGGCACCTTGCAGCACTTCAGACACTTTAGTCATATTAATTGACTTCTTTATACCTGCCTTCATGGCTTCTAATAGCAGGGTTTGATACTGGATGAGGCGCTCTAGCCCCGCTTGTGTGTTTTGGGATTCCAGCGGGGGGTTTACTTACTAGGAGACTTTATTGGGTAACTTACAGCACACAGGCGTACCTAATGGTTGGATCAGACAGCTTCTCTGAACCACGAGCTATTGGGCTAAATGGGTTTTATACCATACATGTTACCCATGAGGCAGCACAACACTAGCAAGCATTTTCAGCATAGGCTAGAAGTGTTTGGTTCTCAGGCACAGCTTCCTGTAAACAACTTCGCTTCCCAAAGTGCTTGATAACACTTTTATTCATTAGTATGGGAAGACAACCCCTTCATGGATCACTGCCTTGTTGTGGCGAAGGGGCTTGCGTAACTCAGTGAAGCCATAAGCTATGCCGTGCAGGGCCACCCAAGACGGACAGGTCATGGCAGAGAGTTCTGACAAAATGTGGTCCACTGGAGAAGGAAATGGCAACCCACTCCAGTATTCTTGCCAAGAAAACCCCATGGAACGTATCACAAGGCTAAAAGAGATGACGCCGGAAGATGAGCCCCTCAGGTCGGAAGGTGTCCAATATACTACTGGGGAAGAGCAGAGGGTATTTCCAAGTAGCGCCAGAAAGAGTGAAGCGGATGGGCCAAAGCCGAAAGGACACTCAGCTGTGGATGTGTCTGGTGGTGAAAAGAAAATCCGATGCTGTAAAGAACAATACTGTTTAGGAACCTGGAATGTCAGATCAATGAATCAAGGTAAGCTGGAGGTGGTCAAACATGAGATGGCAAGATTGAACATCGACATCTTGGGAATCAGCGAACTAAAATGGACAGGCATGGGCGAATTTAATTCAGGTGACCATCATATCTACTATTGTGGGCAAGAATCCCTTAGAAGAAATGGAGTAGCACTCATAGTCAACAAAAGGGTGGGAAAAGCAGTACTGGGGTACAATCTTAAAAATGATAGAATGATCTCAGTACGAATCCAAGGCAAACCATTCAACATCACAGTAATTCAAGTCTATGCCCCAACCACTGATGCTGAAGAAGCTGAGGTTGATCGGTTCTATGAAGACCTGCAACACCTTCTAGAACTAACACCAAAAAAAGATGTCCTCTTCATTATAGGGGACTGGAATGCTAAAGTAGGAAGTCAAGAAATCACTGGGATAACAGGCAGGCATGGCCTTGGTGTACAAAATGAAGCAGGACAAAAGCTAATAGAGTTTTGCCAAGAGAACACGCTGATCATAGCAAACACTCTTTTCCAACAGCACAAGAGGCGACTCTACACATAGACATCACCAGATGGTCAATATCGAAATCAGATTGATTATGTCCTTTGCAGCCAAAGATGGAGAAGCTCCATACAGTCAGTCAAAACAAGACCTGGAGCTGACTGTGGCTCAGATCATGAGCTGCTTCTTGCAAAATTTCGGCTTAAATTGAAGAACGTAGGGAAAACCACTAAACCATTCAGGTATGACCTAAATCATATCCCTTATGAATATACAGTGGAGGTGAGGAATAGATTTCAGGGATTAGACCTGATAGACAGAGTGCCTGAGGAACTATGGACGGAGGTCCGTAACATTGTTCAGGAGGCAGCAACGAAATCCATCCCAAAGAAAAAGAAATGCAAGAAAGCCAAGTGGCTGTCTGATGAGGCTTTACAAGTAGCTGAGGAAAGAAGGGAAGCGAAAAGCAAGGGTGAATGGGGAAGATATATCCAACTGAATGCAGAGTTCCAGAGAATAGCAAGGAGAGACAAGAAGGCCTTCTTAAATGAACAATGCAAGGAAATCGAGGAAAACAACAGAATGGGAAAGACTAGAGATCTCTTCAAGAAAATTGGAGATCTCAAGGGAACGTTTTGTGCAAAGATGGGCATGATAAAGGACAAAGAAGGCAGGGACCTCACAGAAGCAGATGAGATTAAGAAGAGGTGGAAAGAATACACAGAAGAACTATACAGGAAAGATCTTAATGTCCTTGATAGCCATGATAGTAATGTCCTTGATAGCCATGATAGTGCGGTCACTGAACTTGAGCCGGACATCCTCGAGAGTGAAGTCAAGTGGGCCTTAGGAAGCATTAGTAACAACAAAGCTAGCAGAGATGACAGTCTTC
Source organism: Heloderma suspectum (assembly GCF_057233095.1). Lineage (NCBI taxonomy): Eukaryota > Metazoa > Chordata > Lepidosauria > Squamata > Helodermatidae > Heloderma > Heloderma suspectum. The sequence continues at coordinate 123,046,586 of NC_139462.1, read as the reverse complement.
CAGCTGAGCTATTTAAAATCCTAAAAGATGATGCTGTTAAAGTGCTGCATTCAATATGCCAACAAATTTGGAACACTCAGCAATGGCCGCAAGACTGGAAAAGGTCAGTTTACATTCCAATTCCAAAGAATGGCAACGCCAAAGACTGTTCAAACTACCGCACAATTGCGCTCATTTCACATGCCAGCAAGGTGATGTTCAAAATCCTACAAGCTAGGCTTCAGCAGTATGTGAACCGAGAACTACCGGAAGTACAAGCTGGGTTTCGAAGAGGCAGAGGAACTAGAGATCAAATCGCAAACATTCGCTGCATCATGGAGAAAGCAAGAGAATTCCAGAAAAATGTCTATTTCTGCTTCATTGACTACGCTAAAGCCTTTGATTGTGTGGATCACAACAAACTGTGGCAAATTCTTAAAGTGATGGGAGTACCAGACCACCTTACCTGTCTCCTGAGAAACCTGTACGAGGGTCAAGAAGCAACAGTAAGAACCGGACATGGAACAACCGCGTGGTTCAAAATTGGGAAAGGAGTACGACAAGGCTGCATATTGTCACCCTGCTTATTTAACTTATATGCAGAGTACATCATGAGAAATGCCGGGTTGGATGAATCAGAGGTCGGAATTAAGATTGCTGGGAGAATTATCAACAACCTCCGATATGCAGACGATACCACCCTAATGGCAGAAAGTGAAGAGGATCTCAAGAGCCTCTTGTTGAGGGTGAAAGAGGAGAGTGCAAAAGCTGGTTTGAAACTCAACATTACAAAAACGAAGATCATGGCATCTGGCCCCATCACTTCCTGGCATATAGAAGGGGAAGAAATGGAAGCAGTGACAGATTGTACTTTCTTGGGCTCCAAGATCACCACAGACGGTGACTGTAGCCATGAAATTAAAAGACGCTTGCTCCTTGGGAGGAAAGCTATGGCAAACCTAGACAGCATAGTAAGAAGCAGAGAGATCACCTTGCCAACAAAGGTCCGTCTAATCAAAGCTATGGTTTTCCCAGTAGTAATGTATGGCTGTGAGAGCTGGACTATAAAGAAGGCTGAGCGCCGAAGAATTGATGCTTTCGAACTGTGGTGCTGGAGAAGACTCTTACGAGTCCCCTGGACTGCAAGGAGGTCAAATCAGTCAATCCTAAAGGAAATCAACCCTGAGTGCTCATTGGAAGGACAGATACTGAAGCTGAAGCTCAAATATTTTGGCCACCTAATGCGAAGAGAAAACTCTTTGGAAAAGACCCTGATGCTGGGAAAGACTGAAGGCAAAAGGAGAAGGGGACGGCAGAGGATGAGATGGCTAGATAGCATCACCGATGCAATGAATATGAACCTGAGCACACTCCGGGAGAGTGCTCAGGACAGGAAGGCCTGGCGTGCTATGGTCCATGGGGTCACGAAGAGTCGGACACGACTGAACGACTGAACAACAACAAATGGGAAGACAAATTTTTTCTCTTTCTTTTGCTTTCTTTTTCTTTGCTGATCTGCCTGTATTGCAGATCATGTTTCAAACTTTTTAGATAAAACTTTCTGCTCTATGCACCAGCCTTGTCTCTTTATTTGTCTTTTTCAAGTTAAACTCACTTACTTAAACCTTTCTGCCTTACACTAGTCCCAATGACACATTTGGGATAGGCTCTTCTTCTCCTTCTAGTTACATTTTCTTCATCTTAAAGAACTATTACATTATTGTGGCTACTTTATCCCAGGTAATAAGCTCCAGGCACAATCAGCTGCTTCTAATTTACCCTGGGGGAACTATGGCCACGCTTCTTCTCTACAAATTTTTTTCTCTTTGCCTCTTGCCTCCTCTTTCTCGACTTGCCTTTTGTCTTTTCTTCTTGTCATCCATTGGGAACCACACTCAGTATCATTTGGAGTTGCAACTAACACTAATCTGCAAATATCACATATATTTCATGATATTTAAGAAATCATAAAATATACACAACAAACTTTTTCTGCAATTTAACACAATGAATGGAAAACACTTTTTGCATGGTAAGGCATGATGGAGCAGATCCAGCAATCATACTGCTCTTCTGGCTGAAAGCTCAGGGCCCATTAAAATCAAGGGATGGGCATACTTACACACGCAAAGAGTTCTAGGTCACTATTTTTGCATCGGCAACTCTATGCAGCATGAGTGTTAGCAGAAGGAAATCTAAAAGTCATAGATCAAACAGCTTGTTGTACACTGAGCTGACTACAAACACAGACACACGGTCTACAGCGATGAGAGTTCAAGTTTATCAAAAGCTTCATAGCACTGTCCATGGCAAGTCTTTTACAATTTAAAATTTTAGTTCATGTGCAGAGTGTCTCTAAAAAGCCCAGATGATGATGGAGGCAAACAGAGAAGGCTCTGGGCAATGAAGATGAGATGTTTCCAGCAAAGGCTCCCCACTTTTGCATCAGTTTAAAAAGGGAAAGTGTGGCCCTACACCCCTTCTGACAGACAAGGGCCTTTAACTTTTTAGCAAGGCCTCTGTCTAAACAGAGCGGCACAGCTCAGCTCTCCAGCCATGAGGCTTTAACCTGGGCAACTCCTCTGTAAATTTTATTCTACTTCTGTCAGGTTCTCACAGACATTTTAAAAACTTACTCTTTTTTTTTCTCTTCTAACCTGGTACACGAAAGCACTGAAACACTGAGTGCCGAAACTCAGGACGCTGGGGGGTGATGGGCATCGCCTTATACTTGCATTTTTCAGGCAGCCATTAATCTTCGGGGAGGCGGTGGGGTGATTTGCAGGACTTCAAAGGCAAGCTTCTCAGTTTGTTTGTATTTGTAAATCTCAAGCTTAAAACAGGACATGATGAGGTACAGGGCAGCTAAATCTTTGCTTTGGCACTGGCAACAAATAACTCGGGTCATCTTTCTTCGCTGGGGTCTCAAACAGGAAAACAGTCTTAATTTAAAATTGTAACATCACTGACAGCGTCAGCCAGCCAGCTACACAGATCTCATTGTTTTTCAAGACAGTTACTCCAATATCTTCTTTTCTTTTCAATCAGGTTGGGTCTCCCAGCTTACACAGTTTATTGCAGCTTTCAGGAGCATGGTAGTAGCGTGATTTTGGCTTGGCCAGGAACATGCTGTCTGGTTTCTCGGTCTCTTCAGCACACACACTTAGGCAGTGTAACACTGGACACTTAAATCAGTGAGATTTCTTCATTGCAGGGAATCCCACGGCAAAAGCTTAATGGTTACGCTCTTCAGAAATCATATAGCCAATGGTCAGTAGCTACAGGCTCTATGCAATTCTAACACAGTTCAAAGCTAAAAACGGTTACCTTGACAGAGATCTTCAACGTGGTCTTTCCGCTTCATTCTGCTTTGGGACAGTCTTATGGCACACTTTTTACTCGAAGAGGGGTCTAGCCTGTGCTCTGGGGGCTGATTTTTCACCTTTATTCCATTTTGCGCCTTCATCTTCTGGGTCTTCATTTTCAGTTTCCATTTCTTAGGGATTTCATTTCAATTAGGCGAGGTGACGATGTTGCACAACTCAGAACGTTGTGGGCAATTTTCCTGCCCCCCCTCTCTCGGCGCGCTAGGCTAACAGCTACTTCTTCGGTCTTACACTCTCACGCTCCCACGCTTTGTTAAAAGCCAGACTGTCCTGCAACATTTCTCTAATTAACAGCCTCAGATCTTGTTCTTTTTTTCCTCTCAGCTCGACCTTGAGCTTTTTGCTGTTTTCCCTCTCTATTCTGAATCTTTAAAAAAAAAAAAAACCCTTTTCCTTCTTTGTTTGACATACATCTCAAGGGGGTGCAAGTCTTGAGCAGTAGACGAGCTCGCCTCCCCTTTTTTATGAGAACACATCTTTTTAAGGGTCACTGCCGATTTTATTAAATTTTCTGTCCCACACTTCAGTTCTTCAGTTTCTTTTATTAATGCTGATTGAGGTGTAAGAGGGGAACCTCCCGATCCCGTAGAGATGAAAGTCTCGGCAGACAATATCTGGGAGTTGAGGACCGTAGCTGAAATCGGCGAATTACTGCCGGTGGGGCTTGAAACTGATGGCGACAGTTCTAAGTCAAAGCAAGGGGCAATGCCTCTGTAGGGGGGATGGCAGGGGCTCAGGAGCCACAGGATCTGGATCTTGATGGGGCGGTCTTACAGTAACATGGGCCCGTGGTGGAAGCAGGGCATAAGCAGGTGGAAACGCCGTTAGCTCTGCCAGATCTTCACACGGGGCTTCTAACACTGGTTGTAATTTCTTGGCCAATTTTTCTTTTCTGAGCACCAAAACTTTTGCCTGGGATTCTAGGCATTTCTTTAGCCATGGAGGAGAAGCGCGGACTATGGAATCTCACGAGTTTATGTAGGGAAATTGGTCGGGGTGCCCAGGTCTCCCAACCACAATGGCATATACACGGCTGATTTTGCTGGGCTCTAAAGAGCCTTTAGTAGGCCATCCTACACCAAAAGACGACCACTCTATTTCACACAAAGTCTGCAACCATTGAGGATTCATGGGGGGGTCCCCATAATCTCCACTAAAACCTTTCTTAAAAGTTGCTAGCATACATCCTAAGGGGGTGCAAGGTTTGCTTCCCCCACCACCCATAGCCTCCCTCCTAAATTTAAGACAGACACAATTAGGGAATGGGAATTGGTCAGTGAGTAAGGGGTCTCACTGGCCGACACAAGAGGATTTTACACACCATGCACTTTGCTACTGGCCTGGGCACCCGGACGGTCAACGTTATGGGTCAGAAACCACAGTAGCCACTCACACAATCATCAGTCTCTTCACTGCATCCATATGTCCCTGCCACCCAATTTTCCCACTTTTTACCAGAGCGGAAAGTGGCTTCCCCAGCTTCCTACTGAGTACTGGCGTGCTGGGTACTGGCGCCCACTCGGGGGTGTGATCAGGCCCCCCTTCTACCCGCAAGGAGTAGGTTCTTTTTGTATACGTATACCACCAACACTGATCTTCTTCATAAGGCGGGGCCCTCTTTTTTTCTGCCCAGTGGCCTTTCTCCCTAAAGGCGGGGCTCTCTTTTTCCCATGTACTTGCCTTTCTCCTGAAGGCTTCCAATGTGGGTTTCAACTCAATTGCAGCTGCGATACAGGCAGGGCTCAAATTCCTTCCTCCGCTTCCCAAGGCTCTCTTGCTGCTCGCTGCCGTTTGGGCGATCCCGGTGCAGGCTTTCTCCCATTCACTCGACAAAAAGGTCGGTGGCACCAAGAAAGGGAGGCACGCGCCGAGCTCGTCTTCCCGGTGTGGCGATTAAGAGCAGGCAACTGCCACCTCTCTGTCTCAGAGCCTGCCACATCCAAGTCACGGCACCATTTATGTTGCAGAACCCAGAGTCAGAGAGACCACGGAGTGAAGGAAAAAGAGATTCTTTATTTAACGTGCGAGCTTAAGGCTGGAATCATTTCCAAAGAGCCAGAAGCCCCGAAATACATCAGCACATTGTTTTTATAGACATTGTGACACATATGAAACGGCTCCTCCTCCCCCTCCCATGTGGGGTTGCAGTCCTCAACATTTCTTCTCTTAGCACCATTGTTTATAATACAAGAACTGGGTTATAGGGTAGCCATGATGAGAGAACAGGAGAGAACAAGATATACAATTGTATGTCCTTTGACAAGATAAGGAATTCCTGTGTCTCGTCAGCTTACAACAATATATTTAAGGGAGAAAGAGCTCAGCAAGAACATGAAGCATGAGACTGCATGAGGCTACTTAGTCTGACCCCCGATATGGCTGCTACACCTCCTCCAATCATCTGGCATTTCACCTGTCCTCCATGATTTATCTAAGAGAATAGACAGCGGTTCTGAGAGTTCTTCTGCCAGTTCCTTTATTACTCTAGGGTGCAGTTCATCTGGCCCTGGAGATTTGAACTCATTCAACGTAATTAGGTGATCCTTGACCATATCCCTATCGATATCAAGCTGTAATCCTGCCCCTTCAGTCTGTACTTTGCCTTTGCCAGGGGGCTCATAGACCCTCTTTTGGGAGAAGACTGAGCCAAAGTAGGAATTGAGCACTTCTGCCTTTTCTTTGTCAAGTGTTATCATTTTGCCATCCTTATTTAATAGCTGAACAAGTGGAATACTTGTGAGCAGTGTGCAAGCCATCCAAAGTCAGGGATGGAACATGGAACACTGATTTTGCTCTCACTGCAGTGTTGCCCTAAGTTCAATATTATAGTTTCCCCCATTGCACTGAGTGGTGACCATCCAGTTACACTGGAGAATGTAGTAAACATGTGCACTTGAGGACACATTGGGGTGGGTCATTAAATCTGCTTTCTGACCCTATGGTCTCTCGATTTTAAAAATAAAGCCTGGTCCTGTGTGTAGAGGCCCATTGATCACACTGGAGTGGGCCTGTACAACTTATGACTCATCAGCTGAAACACAGCCCACAAGTTTGCATGACAGCTCATCAGGAGTCAGTAAATGGTCTTGGTTTTGTTGCCTCCCAGGGACTGAAGAAATCTGTGGGCATCTCTACACCAGCCTAAAATCCTGCATTTAAAATGGGTCTTTCTGCTTCCATTTTAAATGCAGTATCACAACGATTCCCCTTTTCACCTGCTTCCTTTCCCCCCTCCCCTTTCCTCCTCCTTCTGCCTGTATCTGAGTCTTCCATTATCTTTCATGGATCTCGCTCCTCTTCTTGCTGCTTTTCTTCTTTTCACAGAGGGAACTCAAGCGGAAGAAAATGGGGTAATTTGATGGCTCATTATCTGCGATCCATTTAAAAATGGAACAAAGGGCATTTAGTGCAGGAGATGCCCTGGCGGGTCACGGCATCATGTAAAGAGCCCACAAACTTCCGTGAGGGAGCAATCTCAATCGCAGGATAAAAGCTCCATGTGAAGAATGCCTCTCTGTGTGTTTGTGTGTGAAACACTTTGTAAGCCACTGTATATCCTGGTAGATTGTTTTCAGATTGGTAGGTCACCAGTTCTGCAGGCCTGTATGAGACTTTTATTTTGAATCACTCTGTATCATTCATGGACATTACAGGGGGTTCAGATGTTGTCATCTTCCATTTGTAACCAACATGTGTTTTCTCACCACTTCTTCTATCTTTTTTCATTCCACGATAAATCTGTTAAGGAGAAAGGATAGAATTCCATGCACAATGTCTTTTGATTGGTAGTGCTAGGAGCCCTCCATCTGAAAGTACTCTTGGTCTATTCCTGTATGGCTCCAGTTCCAAAGCAGAAGCTGTTTGAGTTCTCCTCTACCATTTTGCTGTTGAGGGCTTTGGTAAAGTGTCAACAGTTTCTTCTTCTCAGGATTCCCATACAACAGCTTGAAAACAGATACTTCTGTGTTCTGGGGAGTCCCCTTTCCATCGATAGTGTTGACATATGCATCACAGAATCATAGAATCATAGAACAGTAGGGTTGGAAGGGGCCTACAGGACCATCGAGTCCAACCCCCTGCTCAATGCTGGAATCAAAGTCAGAGCATCCCTGACAGATGGATGTCCAGCCTCATCTTGAATGCCTCCAGTGTGGGAGAGCCCCTACATTGACAAGGTGCTGGGACAGGTTTGTGCAACCACTTCCGTACTGGATCCTTGCCCCTCTTGGCTTATAAAAATTAGGGTTGGCGGAGAATTTCTCCCCGAAACTTCGGGGGGCCAAGCGCCAACGTGTTCAGCCCCCCGAACACGTTTCGGGGAGAAATTCTCCGCCCCCCGCCCCCCCCCCCGGGACGGGACTTACCTTTGGCGAATGTCCCTCCCAGCGGCGGGTCCGGCCGGCGGTTTGGTGGGTCTTCGTCCGGGGCGGGAGCGGCAGCCGGTCTTTTGACCGGCTGCCGCCGCCACCATTCCAATAAAAGAAAAAAATGCCCCCGTGATAGGCTACGTGACGATTAACGTAGCCTATCACAGCTAGATTTGCAAAGACAGCCATGATAGGCTACGTAAATCGTCACGTAGCCTATCACGGGTGACTTAAAAAAAAAAAAAAAAAGCACGTACGGATAATGGCGGCCCCCATAGGGAGCTGCCATTCCCGTTCCTTATTTGGTCGCTGTAGTCTATGTAAAGATTACGTAGACTATGGCGAAAATAAGGGCAATGCTATTTGCGTTGCCCTTATTTTCGCCGTAGTCTACGTAAATATTTACGTAGACTACAGCGACCAAATAAGGAACGCGAATGGCGGCTCCCTATGGGGGCCGCCATTTGCGTATGCGCTTTAAATTTTTTTTTTTAAGTCACCCGTGATAGGCTACGTGACGATTTACGTAGCCTATCATGGCTGACTTTGCAGATCTAGCCGTGATAGGCTACGTTAATCGTCACGTAGCCTATCACGGGTTTTTTTTTTTTTTTACTTTTTAGTTCGCGGCCGGGCAAGGCGAGGCGCCTCCTTCCCGGCCTGAATTTCGGCCGGGCGAGGCGGGAAGCCTCCCCCCCCCCAGCCTGAACTTCGCGGGGGGAGCAGCGAAGCGCCTCCCCCCCACCGCGAAAAGCTTCGAGGACAGGTAAGTGACTTTCGTGCACCCCTAATAAAAATTGGCCGGGAGATAACAGCCGGCTGAGACAGGAAGGTGATTAATGCCTCTTTGCGAGAGGGAGTGGTCCCGGGCAGCCTGAAAGAGGCAGTGCTGAGACCACTCGTGAAGAAAACCTCCTTAGACCCAGAAAAACATAATTTTAGGCCAGTGGCAAATGTTCCATTCCTGGGCAAAGTCTTTGAGTGGGTTGTTGCTAATCAGCTTCAGACACTCTTGGATGAGACCAATTATCTGGATCTGTTTCAGTTGGGGTTCAGGCCAGGTTTTGGCACGGAAACAACCTTGGTTGCCCTGTATGATGACCTAGGTTGGGGAGTGTGGCCTTGTTGATTCTCCTTGATCTCTTGGTGGCTTTTGATACTATCGACCATGCTATCCTTCTGGGGCAATTGTCTGAGTTTGGAGTGATACGTACTGCATGACAGTGGTTTTACTCCTAGTTCAAGGGTTGGCTCCAGAAGATGGTGCTTGGGGAACATTGCTTGACCCTGCAGATTCTCCAGTCGGGGGTTCCGTAGGAGTCAGTTTTATGCCCCATGCTATTAAACATCTACATGAAAACACTGAGTGAGATCATCTGGAGTTTTGGAGCGAGTTGTCATCAGTATGCTGATGACACACAGCTCTACTTCTCCTTTTCATCTACATCAGGTGAGTCTGTGTATGTGCCAGATGTGCCTAGCTGCAACAATGGACTGGATGAGGTCTAATAAATTGAAACTCAATCCAGACAAGAACGAAATGCTGTTTGTCAGTGGTTCTTCTGACTGGATGGAGGGTGTTCAACCTGTTCTGGATGGGGTTGCACTCCTCCTGAAGGAACAGGTTTGTAGCTTGTGGAGTTTTACTTGGGACATGTAAAGTCTGAACGTCCTAATGGAAGTTGTTCTTTCGCTATTCTCCAAGATCAAGACCAAGAAGACCGATCCCCTTCTTCTCCCAAACAGCAGAATTTTGTGGATGCTTTGAAACATAGTAATGCTACCATATGTCCTGTCCAACTTGGTTCAACCAGCAAGGCACATATAGGCATGGACTTGGCAAGTCAGATCAGTTCAGTTCCACTCAAGTCAAGTCAAGTCAAGTCAAGGCCCGTTTGGGGGTGCTGAATAGCCAGGCAAGTTAGACCAGACAGGGTCTTCCAGGAGCTTGGCCAGCTCCAAGTTAGCTGAGACTCAAGCAAGGGAGCTGTTGACTCAGCAACAGTCAAAAGTCTTTCTGAAACCTTATAAAGGCCAGGCGCTCAAGACTGGCAGTTAAATCCACCCCCTCAGAGAAGCAGTTTGTTTCTTAAAGGGCTACAGCCTGATTTGTAGCTGCTGGCTCCTATGGGGTGGTGAAGGCTGTAATGGGGGAATGTCCTCTGTATCTAGGGATGGGGGACAAATCCGCCACGAACTCCAATGAAGCCGGATTCCAAGAATCCGGCCCCTTTGGGGCCCGTGGTGTAATGGAGCACTCACCTCCGCCTCCTCGTGGAATCCGTTCAGGTCGCATCTGTAGCTGCCTCAATCCTGTGGAGCCGGCCGCCTGCTCCGCGTCCGTGGTGAATGTCGATATGGCTGGCAGCCATTGCAGTGCCATATCACTGTAAGTCAGTCTCTGGATGCAAATGGCGTAGTGGGCGCCATTTGCAGCCATAAAGCTGCTAGATTACCCTAAATGCAGCCGTAAATGGCTGCAAATGGTGCCCACTACACCATTTGCGTCCGGAGAATGACTTACAGCGATACAGCATGGCAATGGCTGCTGGCCGTATCGATATTTGCCAGTGAATCGGAGCTGGCGGCCGGTTCTGCAGGATCGAGGCGGAGCGGAGCTGGCCTGGACAGATTCTGGGGGGGAGGAACAGATCGCCTCCTCCCCTGCGGACACCGTTGCGGAACAGACAGTGACTGATCCGCCCACCCCTATCTGCATCTGAGGAGTCCAGTAGAGGCACCTCCTCTGCTCTGGAAGGCCCTGGCCAGCAGGAGTTGGATGAATGGAGGGAGCCTCCCCTGCCTCTGAGTCCTCTGTGGATCCAGAGGGCGGGCCAAGGCTGGGGAACACGACACCATATAGGTAATACAGGGTTGATGATCTGCCAGTAGTTGCCACTGTATTCTGCAGAGTTTTACCTGAGTAATATAGGAGAATATACGATAGAAAAATTCTCCTTGGGTCTGCATAGAAGGGACAGAGCAATAAGTAATGTACAGATCTTCAGCCTGATTATAGACAAAGATACACTTCCGTTCTGTCAAAAGTATCTCCCCTCAAGATAAGCAGACAGCATTGCCTGCAACCTGAGTTCTGTAAAGGCTAAAAAAATCTGGGGCACGCATGTCAGCCCCAGTGACAAAGCATCAAGGTAAAAAGAAGTTAGCACACCCATGAATTAAGTACCAGTGTGAATTGAACATCAGGGTGAAGAGGCCAGGGCAGTCAACTCTTCCCTCCCTGATCTGAGTAAATAACTTTGTTTTTCAGGAAAACAAACCCCAAAGAACAATAAAAGAAGCAACTGTGCAGGCAGGTAGTCTGCACGGGTGTGGGGACTATCTATGGCACTGACGGCAAGATCCAGTGGGGACCTTCCACACTCAGCCAGCCCCACCGGTCCTGGTGCGTGCACGACCAGCCCCGCCAGCCCCAGTTTATGTGGGGCCCTTACCGCTGGCAGACGCAATGTAGCGCTTGTAGGGGCAAGCTCTGAAACTAGCGGAAGTGCGTGTTTCTGGAAGGGGTGCAACCTGCCTCTTCCAGAAACCAGCGTTTCCTGTCCTTTTGGAGCTTGCCCCTACAAGCACTACATCAAATCCGCCAGGGGCTGGCCGGGCTGGCCACGCACGCACTGGGACTGGAAGGGCTGGCCACACGCGGAAGGCCCCCACTGGATCCTGACCTGAATGTCACATGTATGACTATTCAATAACAAAAACCTACAGTTTACTAAAAAAGTGATAAAATGGATCCATGTTGAGATCTGATACCAAAGGGCAGAAAACTCTGCCCAGAATCTCTCCTCTAGCTCTTAAAGGAAAGATACATACATACATACATACATACAGAGATCCCCCCTCAGATATGCACACTCAGCTTGCTTAGGGCTTTATTGGTCACATCCAGAACCTCAAATTGATCTCCAAAGTTAGCAATGATGCAACAGACCTGCCTTTAGGCCAGTTTAATAGTAGATGCAAGAGGCCTGCAAGGAAATGTTACAATGTATCCTTCCTCCTAGAAAAAGTGCTCCTGTTCAGGCTTCCCTCCAAGCATGGCATTCAATTCTCCCCCATGCACTGCCCTGTCCCACACCCATGGGTGTTGTTAGAGAGGACACACATGGGCATTTGCCCCAAATCTTCTGAGCTGCTCCAGTTACATAATACAAGCCTATCTTTTCCCTCTGAGCTCAGTAGACTTGCAGTGACTAGGAGATCTTAAGACTCACTCCATTAGCAGACTAATACCGGGTGTAGCATGAAGGCAGTAGCCTTTTAAACTACAGGAGACTGCCACCTTTCCTTCCACAGTCTATTCACTGTCCACCATCACCCCTCTCAACCTTTTTACTCTTACATGCCCACTGCTGGAAGCTAGCTTGTAATGAAAGCATAAAGAGAGAGAGGGACAACCAGGAAAACCTCCCTGTAAAATACTAGCATTTCATATAGCCTCTGATTTTACTGCGCTAAACTGGAGCTTTTGCTTTCTGCAGAAGCTGAGTGGCTTCAGCACATCAAAGGGTTTAATTAGCCTCCACAAACTTCTTTTCCCCCTTGACATTTAACATTGCCTGTGTAGCTGCAGGCAGCAGATTATACCAAAAGGAGGGTTAGGACTAGGTGTTGTCTTGTTCCAGGAAGTGCTGTGGCAGCAGGCACAGAACTTTTAAATAAGTTTTACAGTTTTAAAAATCAGGAAAGAAGCCTCAGCCACCTCACCTCATAAAGTTATTTATGGTATGTACAATGCTGCCCTCCCTTCCTCTGAAGTACTACCCCCCTGAGGGCTTCTCCATATGAGGCTTTTTATCCCATGATTTACCACTCCTTCTTCTTCCGGATTCTTTGCGGGATTTAAAATCAGCTCTTTCCACAGCTGTTTTTTTTTTGTTACTGAATAATAGTACCTGCCATTTACCCTGGTGGGTGGATCCTGGTGGGATATTATTGGATGTAAGCAACACCTACCCACCCCCTCTGGGGTAGCCCCCATCTTAGCATGAACTTCCGCTGCCTCCCATCCCTACCTCATCAAGTCCTATATACAGTCCACAGTACTTTCGGAACTACAGAAGTCTCCCCCACCCTCGCATGCGGACAAGTCAGTATTGTCCCGTAAAAGCAAACAGTAACACTTTTCTCTTTTGTGTACACACTGGAAGAGGATTGAGTGGAAAGGGGTTGCATGTGCTCATGTTTGCCAGTGTCATGTAGGAGCCATTGCAACACACACACACTCCTGCTGCACATCTGCTTAGGCATCCCTGAGATGTAGAGCTGTGCATGGCTTGGCTCCATTTTGCTCCTGTCCCTCACTCGCTTTTTTGTCTCCCTCCAAATGTTGAGCAGGTCAAGGGTTTCCTGGTGCCACCAAGAAACCCCACAGGTATTGTGGGCAGGTGCAGTGGCAGCCAGCGGACAATCAGTGATATCTGTGTTCTCAGCCATGCCATATTAGTGCAATGCCAGTCTGCCAGGAAACCATAACGAATGACAAGAGGCTGAAGGGCACAGGTGCAGCGGGGTGACATTCGCACCCCATTGTCATCACTGCCATTGTCATTATAACTGCACCCCCCGCAAACACCCACACACAGTGCCTAATTTCATCATTGTGCAAGTACATGGGCTGGCACTGGTGCTTTCATGGTGTGACAAAGGAAAATACCACATTTTCCCTGGTATGAAATCATATAGGAAAAGCAGGGGGAAAGTGTGAAACAGCCACTGGAGGACAACAACAACATGTACAGGACCAGGAACATTCTGTGGTTGAGGAATGATGAACACACAACAAAACACCAGTGTAGAGACACCCTGAAAGAAGCCATTTGGCTAGGGGAATTCTCTCTCCATTTCCAGTCACCATTCTTCTTTTCCTCTTCCTCCCTACCCTATCCTGGTCTTTCTTTATCTTCTTTCTTCTATCCTGAGCAAGTCTTGGGGAATTCTCAAAGGGGATGGGGATGGGTAAGAGAAGTTCTGCCCTGTATTTGACTGAACTGTATTGACAAACAGACAAGAGGATTTGTTTTTCTCATTCTCCTCCTTACCCAACTCTTTAGGAAAAGTGGGTTCACGTGGTTGCAGATAAAGGAATCTGGGGCTATTTTGTTTGTCAGTTGTCATAATCCAGCAGTGGAATTACAAGCTTTAATAAAAACACGAATTAAATTCAGGGGGTGAGGTGGAGATAAATACAGCTCACTTATATAATCCTATGCATGTTTACTGAGAAATAAATCTCATTATGTTCAATGGCGTCTATTCCCAGGGAAGTATTCACAGGATTGCAGTCTAAGTTACTTTTGCAGGGAGGTTTGCAGCCTGATCCTCTGCATGTTTCCTCCGAAATAAGTCCTGAGCTGTCAGCATGGGGCTTAATAAACTGCCCACTCCATTCCATTCCACTGATGTGGCTACCTTTTCAGCCCAATCCTATGCATGTTTTGTAATTTGTGTTTTTCCTTTTTGTGTGGATTCTAGCTTCAGTGATAAGGGAAAGGCACTGGGTACATGCTAAAAAGGTGCTTTCTCCATTCTTCTAGGGCTGACCTAAGTTTTTTGCTTTGATATCTGTCTAGCTTAGGCCTTTGGAACACCACCTTTCATAGTCATGTTTTCAGCTGCTGTCAACTCCTGATCCTGCAGGTACTCAAGCTTGACTCTGACTTGGCTGCCTGTGGTACTGCATTGAAATTCTGATAGGAAATGGGCTGCTTCATTCTATGCCAGCTGAAGGTCTTAAAGGAAGCCCTCACCCACACACAAATAACATTTATTTATTTATTGTATGAAGATAAAACCAACAGCAAAGAATAAAACCATTACAGCATCATAAAACTAAATTAAACCAGCAGCAGAATAAAGGCATTCAAAACAGTTATTTAAATGCCTGGGAAAATAAAAAGGTCTTCACCTGGTGCCAGAATGACCGCAATGTAGGTGCCAGGTAAGCCTCTCTAGGGAGGGTGTTCCACAAATGGGGTGCCACCACTGAAAAAGCCCTCTCTCTTGTAGCTACCATTTGGCAGGGGCACCTGGAGGAGGGCCTCAGATGATTATTTATTTATTTATTTAATTTATAACCTGCCTATATACAAAATACTCTAGGTGGCCTACAAAGTTAAAAACAATTTAACAAAAAAAGACAATAAAAACAACACAGCATAAAAACAGTATATAACAGTTAACACAGAGGAATGAGCGTTCTAAGAAGGAAAGGCCTACCAAAATAACAGAGACTTATATCCCGCTCAAAAACCTTCAGCGAGGTCAGCAGGTACATTCCAACCGGAAGGTCATTCCACAACTGAGGGGCGGCAAAGGAGAAGGTCCCCTTGCGTGTGGCTGCCAGTCTCACATTAGGCAGCCACAGCAGAGAGCCCTCCGAGGCCCTTAGGTGGCGGGCTGGGACGTGGGGGAGGAGGTGCTCATTGAGATGATGATCTTAATATCCAGGTAGGTAAATATGGGAGGAGATGTTCCTTCAGGTAGCCTGGCCCCAAGGCATTTTGGACTTTAAACATTAAAACCAGTACTTTGAACTGGGTCCAGAAACAGACTGGCAACCAGTGCAGATGGAAATGTACTGGCATAATATGATCACATCAGCCAGTACCAGTTAGCTACCATAGTTTGGACTAAGTGAAGTTTCCAGACCATTTTCAAAGGCAGCCCCACATATAATGCACTGCAAGAATCCAACTCGGAGGTTACCAGGGTGTGAATAACTGTCACAAGCCTATCTCTGTTCAGGCAGGGTCATCATTGGCATACCAACCTAAGCTGATAAAAGGTGCTCCTAGCCTCCAAGGCCACCTGTGCCTCTAGTGACAATGAGCGATCTAAGAACACTCCCAAACTGAGAACCTGCTCCGTTAAGGGTGATGCAATCCCCTTCCAGAACAGGCTGAATGCCACTTAACCAGACAGATGGACCACTGTTCTTCGTCCGGATTGAGTCTCAAATTGTTGGCCCACTTCTAGTCCATTACCCTGCCCAAGTGCTAGTTCAGAACATCAACTGCCTCACCTGCATTAGATTAGTAGAGCTGGGTGTCATCTGCATATTGATACCAATATTGATATTGTTCCAGCTTTTGATACCATTGATCATGGTATCTCACTAGATCAGCTCTGTGAGGTGGGAATTGGGGGCACTGTGTTACAGTGGTTCCACTCCTACCTACAGGGCAGATTCCAGAGAGTGGTATTGGGGGATTCCTGTTCTACCCTGCGGCTATTAAGCTGTGGGGTGCCACAGGGTTCTGTTCTATCCCCCATGCTGTTCAACATCTATATAAAGCCGTTGGGTGAGGTCATTAGGGTTTGGGGGTGGGGAGTCACCATTACATTGACGATACTCTATTTCTCCTTGTTGCCCGAGTCAGCTGGGGCAGTAAAGGTGTTGGACCAGTGCCTGGAGGCTGCAATGGGGTGGATGAGGGCCAATAAACTGAAACTAAATCCTGACAAGATGGAAGCTCTGTGGACTGGTGGTACATGAGTCTAGGAATTGAGTAAGTGACTGGTCCTGGATGGGGTTGCACTCCCCCTGAAGGAGCAGGTGTGTACCCTGGGAGTATTCCTAGATCCTTTCCTGTCATTGGACCCCAGGTGGACTCCATGGCCCAGACTACTTGGGGCCAGCTTTGGCTGATCCGCCAGCTACAGCCTTTCCTGGACAGGGATAAGCTAGCCACAGTAGTACATGCGCTGGTAACTTCCTGAGTAGTCTACTGCAATGCACTTTAGCCCCTTCATGGATCACTGCCTTGTTGTGGCAAAGGGGCTTGCGTAACTCAGTGAAGCCATAAGCTATGCTGTGCAGGGCCACCCAAGACGGACAGGTCATGGCAGAGAATTCTGAGAAAATGTGGTCCACTGGAGAAGGAAATGGCAACCCACTCCAGTATTCTTGCCAAGAAAACCCCATGGAACGTATCACTAGGCTAAAAGAGATGATGCCGGAAGATGAGCCCCTCAGGTCGGAAGGTGTCCAATATACTACTGGGGAAGAGCAGAGGGAATTTCCAAGTAGCGCCAGAAAGAGTGAAGCGGCTGGGCCAAAGCCGAAAGGACACTCAGCTGTGGATGTGTCTGGTGGTGAAAAGAAAGTCCGTTCATTTGCTCTAAAGAACAATATTGTTTAGGAACCTGAAATGTAAGGTCAATGAATCAAGGTAAGCTGGAGGTGGTCAAACTATTGTAGCACTCATAGTCAACAAAAGGGTGGGAAAAGCAGTACTGGGGTACAATCTCAAAAACAACAGAATGATCTCAGTACGAATCCAAGGCAAACCATTCAGCATCACAGTAATTCAAGTCTATGCCCCAACCACTGAGGCCGAAGAAGCTGAGGTTGATCGGTTCTATGAAGACCTACAACACCTTCTAGAACTAACACCAAAAAAAGATGTCCTCTTCATCATAGGGGATTGGAATGCTAAAGTAGGAAGTCAAGAAATAACCGGGATAACAGGCAAGCATGGCCTTGGTGTACAAAATGAAGCAGGACAAAGGCTAATAGAGTTTTGCCAAGAGAACACACGGATCATAGCGAACACTCTTTTCCAACAGCACAAGAGGTGACTCTAGACATGGACATCACCAGATGGTCAATATTAGGGATGGATGGAACACTTACCTTCCATTCTGTTTCCGATGGGGGGGGGAGGCGCTCTGTCCCTCCCCCGGAATGCTCGACCGGGGGGGGAGGCGATCCGGTCCTCCCCCCCAGAATCCTGCCCGGCCAGCTCCGCTCCGCAGCCAAGCTGCAGAGCCGCCGGCCGACATCCGGCCACTGGGCAGCCCTGCAGGGATGCAAATGGCGGCTGTCATAGCCGCTGCCATTTGCGTCCCTCTATTTAGCTGTGATAGGCTACGTAAATATTTACGTAGCCTATCACGGCAGGGGGGAAAAAACCCAGTGTACGCAAATGGCGGTAGCCGCCATCTGCATACGCTGGTTTTTTTCCCCCCCGGCCGTGATAGGCTACGTAAATACTTACGTAGTCTAACATGGCCTCCGCAGGGATGCAAATGGCGTCCCTGCGTTAGCCATGATAGGCTACATAGGTATTTATGTAGCCTATCATGGCTATGAAGAGGAAGCGAATGGCGGCCGCAGGACGGCCGCCATTCGCAAGCAGCGCGGACGGGAGCAGGTAAGTGCTCCGTTTCGCACACCTTTTTTGGGTTGGGGGCGGCGGGGACTTCATCCCACGCACCTCTCGTGGGTTGGGGGGGTGGGGGCTTCGTTCCGCAATGGATTTCGGGGAGCCAAATGCACTGGCATTCGGCCTCACCGAGATCCGTCACAGAATTCTCTGACATCCCTAGTCAATATCAAAATCAGATTGATTATGTCCTTTGCAACCAAAGATGGAGAAGCTCTATACAGTCAATAAAAACATGACCTGGAGCTGACTGTGGCTCAGATCATGAGCTGCTTCTTGCAAAATCTCGGCTTAAATTGAAGAACATAGGGAAAACCACTAAACCATTCAGGTATGACCTAAATCATATCCCTTATGAATATACAGTGGAGGTGACAAATAGATTAGACCTGATAGACAGAGTGCCTGAGGAACTATGGGTGGAGGTCCATAACGCTGTTCAGGAGGCAGCAACTCAATCCATCCCAAAGAAAAAGAAATGCAAGAAAGCAAAGTGGCTGTCTGATGTAGGGATGTACAAAAGGTACTTACCTTTCCGCGGATTATGCTGATGCTGGGGGGGAGGTGTTCCGTCCCTCCCCCTGGAATCCTGGCCGGGGGGGAGGCGCTCCGTTCCTCCCCCCCGGAATCCTGGCTGGCTGGCTCCGCTCCGCAGGGATTCTGTGGAGCCGCCGGCCAGCTCCGCCAGCAGCCGGACATCCGACTGCTGGCTAGCAGGGACACAAATGGTGGCGGCCGTAGCCGCCGCCGTTTGCGTCCCTGCAGACAGCCGTGATAGGCTACTTAAATGTTTACGTAGCCTATCACGGCTGATTAAAAAAAACTAACAGTGCGTATACAAATGGCGGCGCCCATGGGCGCCGCCATTTGCGTTCCTTATTTTGGCACATCTTAGTCTACGTAAACATTTACGTAGACTAAGACGGCTAAAATAAGGGGAACGTAATTAGCGTAGATGCTATGCTATTTGCATTCCCCTTATTTTCGCCATCTTAGTCTACGTAAATGTTTACGTAGACTAAGACGTGCCAAAATAAGGAATGCAAATGGCGGTGCCCATGGGCGCCGCCATTTGCATACGCACTTTTTTTTGTTTTTAAATCAGCTGTGATAGGCTACGTAAACATTTACGTAGCCTATCACGGTGTTTTTTCAAAATCTAGCTGTGATAGGCTATGTAAATCTTTACGTAGCCTATCAATTGTTTTTGTTTTTGTTCTTTTTTACCTGGAAATGGCAGCGGCGGCAGCCGGTCGGAAGACCGGCCACTGCAGCTGCCGCAGCTGAACCACCACCGGAGCCGCCGCCGCCAGGAAGATCCGCCTAAGGTAGGTCCCTTCCCGGGGAGGCGGGAGGCCATTCCGCCACCGATTTCGGAGAGCACCCGAGATCCATGGCGGAACTTTCGTACATCCCTAGTCTGATGAGGCTTTACAAGTAGCTGAGGAAAGAAGGGAAACGAAAAGCAAGGGAGAAAGGGGAAGATATATCCAACTGAATGCATAGTTCCAGGGAATAGCAAGGAGAGACAAGAAGGCCTTCTTAAATGAACAATGCAAAGAAATCGAGGAAAACAATAGAATGGGAAAGACTAGAGATCTTTTCAAGAAAATCGGAGATCTCAAGGGAACGTTTTGTTCAAAGACAGGCATGATAAAGGACAAAGAAGGCAGGGACCTAACAGAAGCAGATGAGATTAAGAAGAGGTGGAAAGAATACACAGAAGAACTATACAGGAAAGATCTGAATGTCCCTGATAGCCATGATAGTGCGGTCACTGAACTTGAGCCGGACATCCTCAAGAGTGAAGTCAAGTGGGCCTTAGGAAGCATTACTAACAACAAAGCTAGCGGAGATGACAGTCTTCCAGCTGAGCTATTTAAAATCCTAAAAGATGATGCTGTTAAAGTGCTGCACTCAATATGCCAACAAATTTGGAACACTCAACAGTGGCTACAAGACTGGAAAAGGTCAGTTTACATTCCAATTCCAAAGAAGGGCAATGCCAAAGAGTGTTCAAACTACCACACAATTGCGCTCATTTCACATGCCAGCAAAGTTATGCTCAAAATCCTACAAGCTAGGCTTCAGCAGCATGTGAACCGAGAACTACTGGAAGTACAAGCGGGGTTTTGAAGAGGCAGAGGAACTAGAGATTAAATCACCAACATTCGCTGGATCATGGAGAAAGCAAGAGAATTCCAGAAAAACGTCTATTTCTGCTTCATTGACTACGCTAATGCCTTTGATTGTGTGGATCACAACAAACTGTGGCAAATTCTGAAAGAGATGGGGATACCAGACCACCTTACCTGTCTCCTGAGAAACCTGTACGAGGGTCAAGAAGCAACAGAAAGAACCAGACATGGAACAACCAATTGGTTCAAAATTGGGAAAGGAATACGACAAGGCTGTATATTGTCACCCTGCTTATTTAATTTATATGCAGAGTACATGCTTATGCATAATAAGGAGGAGGTAGAGGAGAGTTGCACAAAACAAAACATTTGTTTTTATGAAGAGTTGCTGGAGGATGGAAAAATTAGGAGGGATTGTTGTATGGAGGGGAACATATAATGGGTAGGGGGAGACTGTAAGTGCTCAGTTGTGAAAGAAAAGCATTCTGCATATGCTCAGAGGCACTCTATATTTAAGAACATAAGAAGTGTAAAGGAGATGACCTAGTTAGAACAGAGGCTGTGGTAGGTAAGGGTTAACTGAGTAAGGCATTTCTTTTAGGTAGTATTTTATTGTTTTATTGTAGAGAGGAGTAGGATCCAGCGAAGATGTGCAACCACAGACACGTAGGCTAAAGGGGACAAAGCTGGAAGCTCAAAGCTGACAGCGCCAGTCCGGAGTTCTTATCTTGATTCCAGGCTGTAAACCATCCCAGCCTGCCAAAGGAGTAGCCCACCTGGGAAGGTGTGAAAATGACATCTCATCCTCCTTGGGAGGACGGAGGGCCCGAGTTAGGAGCTGGGTGGGAAATAGTATAAGACAGATAGGAGAGCCTCCAACCTTTATCCTTTGGGTTTTTTCATCCAGTCTGGGTGGAAGGTTCTCATATGCTGGCAAAGACGAAGGATCCTACTTTGGTGTGTAAGTAGTTAGGGCAGGTAGAGTTTGTAATTTTAGCCTATGTTGGGTTTCCAGCCAGAGAATTGGTTCTTGGGTATCTCTCTTTGTATTGATGTTTCATTACTCTTCCCATTCCCTCACCTCTAACTTGTAAATAAACATCTACCTCGAAATGTATGCTGCTATTCCTTTCATGGGTCAGTGCTAAATTCTGTGGCTACTGTTTCCTCCAAGAGGGCTGGAGGGAGATTGGAGAATTCCTCTAACGCCTGGTAAGAGGAGGGCTGAAGAGGTGGCGGCAGTGGGGTGAAAGGGGTCTGGTTGAGCCCCTGCATCCTGTCCTCCTTTACAAGAAGAACTGTGCTGCATCAGGCAAAGGACATATAGTCCAGCATTCTTTTCACGCACTGGCCAACCCGTTGCCCATAGGAAACACACAAGCAGGACATAAGTGCAAAAGTACCCACCCACGCATGTTCCCCTGCTGCTAACATTGGTGCAATGTAAATACATTCTAGTAATTCTAAATTTCCATGCATATATTAGGGATGTGCACTGAATTCAAATCAAGTTTGAAGCCCAAGCAGAATCGGGCAGTCTTTATGTCTCAAAATATAACATTTTGGTTTAGCTTCACTAAATGCTGCAGGAGGAGGGAGGGGTGTGATTCAATGACTTACAGGTACACCTTCTAAACCTAGGGTACATTTTTACTGTGGGCTCCCATCACTGTGCTGTAGGGTAGGGCAAGGATGGGACCATGAGATGACCATTCTTCCAGTGCCAGCACACTTCATTATGAAAAAGCCTTAAACTGGATTTCAAGCATCATAATTCCCTAACCCTTGTTCCTATTCTTCTGAAACTTTGCAGGTTCTTTGCCTGGGGACACCCCTATGACCTGTGCATTTTCATACAAATTTACCCCCAAACCATGGGGGGAATGGGGGGAAGTGAAGGGAAAGCAAATCACTCCCTGCCCTGAATTGGAGAGCTCCCCTTCCACATGAACTGGTGCAATTACCATTCTGAAACTTTGCTGGTTTCTTATTTAGGAACACCTCTAAGGTGTCTGTAATTTTCAGAACAATGGTCCACAAGGAATATAGAGAGATAAGTATGTCCTCTTTTGGAAACCCTCAAGGCTACCCTTGCACAAAAACTCCTGTGGCTATCATTTTACAATTTGGCAGACATGATCCCCTTGGATGGAGCAACAAATTGTGAAATTTTCATCCAATTCTTCCAAGAAATAATAAAGAAATTGGCAGTTCCCTTTAAAAGGAAATCAAAATATAAAGGCACATACCACAAAAGACTCTGCACCTATTTTTCTGACATTAGGTAGGTGTAATCCCCTCCAAAGGGGCTACTATGCTTGCAATTATCATCCAATTCTGACTAAGAGAAAAAAGTTACAGTGGTTTTTTTTAAATTCCCCATGATAGTCAACATGAGGCACAAAGCCTCGGTTTTCTACTGAGCTGAAGTGGACCGACTCCAGATTGGACGGAGCAGAAGCAGGGTCTGAGTTGAAGTGGGAGGTCAGTGCATGCCACTAATGTAGGTATGTATCTGTGTGTATTTGTGTGTGTGTGCGTGTGTGTGTATGTATACACACATATATTAGAGGTGTGCACTGACCTCCGCTTCAACTCTGACACACACACACACACATAAAGATAGCAAGAACAACAAGAGTATTAAATATTTAAGCTTTACAGCTTCTGCCCTCATCAGTAGCTGTGCTGTTCAATGAATAGCAGGAGTGGCAGTTTGGAATGCCTGGAGATGAAAATAAAGGTATGACTGGTAAAATGCTTACGAATTGTCCTCCAGATAAAGGCCATTGGGACTAGGAGTTCTAAGAGTTCTCAGTCTATAGATCCAGAAATTTCCCCTTTTGTCAAGCATGTCATTGTGTTTTGTTTATTCTTTTGGAAGCAACTGTCAGTCTGAGAGACTATGTGAAGGTGAATTGAAATGTCTTGCAACAGGCTGATCCAGTTTTTTGGTAAGAATCGCAGATTTGTGGTTATGGAATCTTGTTCTTAGGTCTGTTGTAGTTTTCCATACATATTGCATATGACCTCCATTTTTTAACATTCAATTAAATAAACCACATTAGTAGAAGTGCATGTTAATGCAATATGTTTTGTTAGTAACTGTGCTCCTGAAAGAAGTGGTTTCTTGGAGGTAAGTGCAGGTAATGCAACACGTTGATTTACAATGGTATGATCCTGGCTTGCAAGTATCTTGTTTAAGTGCAGCTTTAACTAACAATTTACACAGACGGGGGCCCCATCTACACCGGGCTTTTACTCTGGGGCGGGTGTGAATTGAGGTCCCTCGTGATAGATGGCAGCTGAGACTTCGCAGCCATCCGTGGTTTTCGCCTGGAAAAAGCGGAGTTCCAAGGAGTCGTTTTACTGCAATTTTGGAGGTTTGCGGTGAGTTCCCCCGTGGTTTCAGGCCATCTGTTCCTTCCCTGAACTGACTTCGCATCTTACCATGGGTGTGTTGTAGGCATGTGTAGTGCCTGCATCACTCTGTGATGCCCCTTTGCTCCCCCATCCCTTTGCAGCTGTGCAGTTACAGAGGCACAGAGGGGCGTTTTCATTTATTTAATCATACTTTCGCACATTTTTGCAGCTTCGTATCTTCACAATGGTTGCTTTTGGACTCAGTACCCAAGGGCTGGGGAGGGTCTTGGGAGAGGAACAACATTGCTCCAGGCACCATTTCAAAGTGATGGCTAGGCACATAGCACTCATACTTGTGAGTGCGAACCATCATGAGAATCTCAGGCTGGGGAACTGACAGACTGATGATGCGGAAATGAAGGAGCACAAAACACCCAATTTTTACCTAAAACAGGGTCAGAAAGACACAGCAGAGCCCCTAAAATATAAAACAGCCACTGAAGTGTTGCACCCCCACACTCATGGGGCTGCACAGCTGCACATTTCAGTATAATGGCAAAAAAAAGAAAAGAAAAAAGGGCATGGCGAGTCTCTTAGGGAAGCATACAGTATATCGCCAGTGTATCGCAGGGCATGGTGATTCGAAGGTGCATTGCTGTGCAGTTGCTACGGGGTGGGGGGTCAAAGCAGTGCTATATAGATGGGGCCTGGGTGGTTCTGTGAATGCGTTGCAGGGTGGAGAATTAATGGCTTCCTTTAAACAAGCGCAGTAGGATATAATAGGGTAACTGTCTTTAATTCACTTGTGGTAATTAGGGGCAGCAGGATGGTAGTCCACAACAAATGGAATGTGATTTTCTTTCAAAGAGTTAGCCTTTACAGCACAAAGAAGGGTATCCCTGGATATTACTGATGCTCGATTCATATTGTAGTCAGTGATGTGACTAGGGTATCTGCATCATTGGAGATGTTCTTCAAGTTTGTTACATCTTCTTGAGAAGTTTTCTTTGTCATTACAAATGCATTTTATCCTAAGAGCCAAAATATATATAATGCAGAACTGCTTCCTACTAGCCTAGCATTTGGTGGCATTGCATTGACGATATATTTGTCATCTGGGATTATGGAAGGGATACTTCAAGATTTTTACTAATTTTATCAACACTATCGACCCAATGATAAAGTTTACCAGTAACACCACAACTGAAAACCCAAAATTACCTTTCCTGGATGTCCTCTTAACCACTGAAAACCATCAAATTGTCATAGACTTATATTATAAACCTACAGATTCCTACCTGTAACTTAACTTCCAGACATGTCATCTGAGCCATCTAAAGAAGAACATTATATATAATTTCTCTTCTCTGGGAAAGGGCTAAACCTTCATATAAGAGGAAGTTGGTATAAGCATACCAGTGGATGTGGCTACTATCTGAGAACCCAGAAGCAATGTGCAGTCAACATAAGCTGTTCATCTGCCTTCCCTCCAAGTCTTTAGGGTGGAGTCATCCCATTGATTGCAGGTACTCTGACCACCCCCCAATTACAGAGGCCCTCAGCCTTCATCACTTGCATCTTACCTCCATTCAGCTTTGGTTTTCCAGCTGCAAGTGTTGGGTGAGTTTATAGATGATCATCATGTTCCATATCTTGTCAAGCTATTGCTGCCTGATGGGCTGCTGAGGAGATTTCCAATTTCTAACTACACAAAATTTAGCCAATGGTTTATAAACTTGTCAATAGACTGTTATGAAGGAAACCAGGGTTATCCTGTTTGATACAGCTGGAAACCATCACTTTGGGGTTGACACTAGGCCTCAAGTGAATGAGTACTGAAAGACACCAGCAACCATCCTTCAGCATTGTTGGACATTCCCATCAGAAATGAAAAAAGGCCCCAATTTGGCTTCAGTGGAGGCACTTGTTTTGTAAATGCTACATATGATAAACTAAAACTGGAAGTTTCCAGGACAGATCCTACTAGGACACTGTTATTGTCTTTAAATGGGCACACACACACACACACACACACTTTTGTATGTCTTATTGATAATAGGCACACCAACAGTCAAGGTTCACAAGTCAGGATTTCCCAAAGTATAAGTCACACAACCATACTGAGATTGCTGACAAAGAAGAGTGCAAACCCAGTTACATCTGGCTGAAAATAAAGTTGCAGTTGGGGCCAGAAGAGAAAGTAGGACAATGTCTGCACACTGGAGCTGAATGTCTGCACACTGGAGCTGAAGAGAGATGTTAGCCGGCGGCTCGGTGGTAGGGGAGGCACTGTACACTCCTGAGAGAGTTGGCCACCAAAAATGTGGTTCCTTTCTAAAATCTTTGCTTAAGCCAAAGCAGCTAAGGTGACAGCAAAGGGATCATGCCTAATAAGCCTGCAGAACATGTACACAAACATAAATCTACTCAAAACTGCAAATATCCAGTAGCCTTGGAGGATAAAATGCTAAATGTAATCATGTAATCATGGGGTTGGACTCAATGGCCTTGTAGGCCCCTTCCAACCCTACTATTCTATGATTCTATGTATGCATTTGCCAGCCTTCCCGGTACTTAATTAAATCAGTCACCAGATGAAAGACCTGAAAGTTTTCAATGCTGCAAAAAGAACACAGTCTTTGAATAGCTGAACTCTCAGCAACCCTTTTGCTGAGTGCCCATCCCATATTGCCCTCTTTTACATTTGAGATGGTTCTTCTGGCTAAGAGTTGTCACAACCCCATTGTTTCAATCCAGATTGACTACTGTCACCACCTGGGTAGTCTTCCCGCAATATCTTTGTGGCTTTGTAATGTCAAAGAATTACAAATTCAACAGAAGCATAGTTTCTAAATCATGAGAAGTAATAGTTCCACTCTATTCTGAGATGGTCAGACCTCACATCGAATACTGTGTCCACTTCCAGACACCACACTTTTAAGGAGGATTCAGGTGAACTGGAATGAATTCAGAGAAGGGCAACAAAGATGATCAGGGGATTAGAAACTCTTTTGAGGAAAGATTGAAAGAACTCCGTATGTTTATCCTTGAGAAGTGAAGACTGAGGGGGACATGATGGCACTTATCAAGTACCTAATGGGCTGTCACACAGAAGAGGACCACAACTTGTTCTCTCTCATTCAAGACTGTAGCCCATGAAATAATGGGCTTAAGTTACAGGAAGGCAGATTTCATCTGAACTTTAGGAAAAACTGGTCAGGGCAGTCAGACAATGAATCCAACTGCCTGGGGAGGTGGTGGGCTCTCCATCGCTGGAGGTATTCAAGCATTGACTGGACAGCCATCTGTCAGGGATGCTTTAAACTGGATTCCAGCACTGAGCAGGGATTGAACTCAGTGGCCTAAATGGCCCCTTCCACGCCTATCATTCTAAATTTCCCTGTTCTTGAAGAAGTCTGTACGTGTGTGTGTGTGTGTGTGATTGGATTTCCTCCTGCCAGATGCCCTGTTGCCAAAGTTAAAAGATCCCTTAATGAATGTGTATTTTGAGAATATGTGCAAGTTTGTACACATGTCTAGAGAAGCACATTCAGATAAATGAGCACAGAGGAGAAAGCAATACAGTACAGTAAGATATAGAAAGCTATAGGGGTGGTAGGGGAAGCATGTTGAGTACAGAAGCAGGTGGATATAACCAGTGACATTTCTAGGTAATGTGTATGTGATAAGGCAAGATGGAAATACTGTTGGTGGGTGATTCATTGTTAGAAATGATGGTGTTCAGTCTGTTCTCGATGGGATTGCTCCACTGAAAGAATCAGGTTTGCAGTCAGCGTGTAACATTAGATCTCGACTTATTTTTGGATGCCCAAGTGGTATCTGTGGCACAAAGTCCTTTCCACTAGCTGCAGCTAGTGCACCACCTGTGGCTTCTCTTTTACACAGAAGCCTACCCATAGTTATCCATACTCTGGTAACATCCCATGTGTGTGTGTGGGGAGATCTTCATGACAATGGAATGAGAAGTGCGTTGGAGTATTACTTGGATTTTCATGGAATTGGCTTTAGTCCGTGAGGGACACATAAAGGAAGAAAAGCCGAGTGTAGCGTACCTTTAAAATCTGGTTTTCACAGGTCACACAGTGCTTGAAAGGACTTCCTGTGTGAAAGGACTTCCAGGTGGGGTTGGGGGAGTAGAACTGAACATCATCAAACTGGCAGGTGCTGCTCAAACAATGAGAGAGGTTTGTTTCTCACCCCTGTCTAGGCTCCCCCCCGCCCCGTTACTACATTATTATGAATGGAAAGTAACTAATTCACAATTCTGAAAGCTAGAAACAGTCCGGTTTTCTATGAAGAAGCCAAAATCCCCGATTCTCGAGTGCAGAATCTGAAGGCACCCGAGAGCATCCCCCCCATTTCGCCCCATTCCAGCAATCTGCCGTGAAGTTATTTGTCCCACCCCCTTTTTGCCAAAGTGCAGTTTTCCATGAAGAAACCAAAATTCCCAATTCTCAAGTACAGTATCTGAAGGCTCCACCTGAGAACATCCCACATCCCCAATTTCTCCCCATTCCAGCAAACTGTGGCAGAATTCTAGCTTCCATCCCCTTTCTCCCTGCTCACACTGATAAGCTTCTGTGTTCCCAAGACCGCTCTAGATCACTAGAGCAATAAAGCCCTTATTCGCATCAGAGAAGCTAAATAAGGAGACGTCAGAGAAGCAACTTCACAAAACATCGAAAAAACAATTTAACACATCATTGGAGCAGTGATTTAACATAATATCCAAGAAGCAAAGTAATGCAAACATCACAGTGCATCATAAGTGCATCACTGAGGCTAATTACTCCAACTGAAAAGGAAGTGCAGAGTGATTCTGAAGGCTTGAAAGAGTGGTCAAGGCTTTGATGTGCTGGAAAGGCAGGCAGGTTATTCTAGGTTACCAAGGGCACAGGTAGGTGAAAGACACACCCCTAGGAACATCCCCATCATACCGAATTTAAAGCAGAGGGATGGGCACACATCAGCTGAACCGCAGGGGAGCTGAATTAAAGTAAAACAACACAGTAAAAGTTCTCTGCAAAAATGCCACTTCCCCACAGGTAAACTCTGGGGTGGCTGCAGAGTGGCCATGACATCATGTGACCCTAATGACTTTAAACCACATCAGCATCGGAGAAAACCTCCCATGTAAATGGGTCCTTTGATTACTACAATGCGTTATATGTGGGGTTGTCATTGATGACAGTTTGGAAATGGCAGTCGGTGAAAAATAGCGTGTCTTGCTAATTAACAGGGATTGGGCATATCTCACCAGTTTTAATACTGGCACTCATTCCTTTTCCAAGCACAATGTAAGGTTCTGGTTTTAAATTTTAAAGCAGGGGTGGGAAACCTATGATGTTGTTCCTGACGTTGTGGTGGTCCAATTCCCATCAGCCCCTGCCAGCATGGCCAATGGTTAGGGATTATGGGTATTGTATTCCAGCAATATCTGGAGGGCCACACATTCCCCACCCCTACTTTGTAAACTGCCCAGACAGCTTCGGCTATTGGGTGGTATAGAAATCATCATCGTCATCATCATCATCATCTTGGCCCCCAAGTACTTCACAAACTACATTCTTTGAAAAGAACCTGTCCAAGTATTAAGGTCTTGTTGGAAGACCCTTCTCTGAGTTCCCCCACCTTTGGATACAAGAGTGGAAGTGTAGGGTTACATTCTTTTCTGTAATGGCACCCCAACTTTGGAATGGTCTTTCCAGGGAAGCTAACCTAGAACAGCCTGATGTTCATCTGGTGCTAAGTGAAGAACTGCTTAATTGGCCACACATTTTTGATTGGTGACCTTATCAAAAACCAAGAAAGTAACTAGTTAAGCTTCTCACATATACCATTCGTTTGTATTAAGAATACAAAAAAGATAGGAAAACCAACTCATAAGATGAATTACTATAACTTATTTAAACTCCTTGAGAATAAGCCAAAAAGGGAGGGGGAATCTAGATCTAAAAGAAAGCCAAAAAAGCTATGTAGTGGTAGGGTCTCTATAGATACCTATCATACCTATCATACCACCATAACCTTTAAGGATAGCATAATAGCTAATCGGATTTACAAGAAGAGTAAGGAGTTATTCTTAAGGGGCATAATAGTTACCAGATATTTTAAAAATTTGGCACACCCTATGCCCCTGTTAAGTGTATGCCCAAGAGGGATAGACAGGACTATTTCGGTCCTTGTGAATGAGAAATCTATTGAAGAAGACCTTATTAATATGAAGGTAACCCTAGAAGATCAGTTGATAGAAAGCTAAATGGTTGCCTTACAGGGAATATAAAGGGTAATGACCACGTAACAGATAGGATCAACTCTGATTTTAATTGGTCAGAAGTTGAGGTGGAAACTAACCTCCTTTCCTCTTTTGGCAATCTACCAATGCGTGAGCTAGTATCCTTGATAAATCGCTTTGAATGTTTGGTGGCTACTCTGAAGGACTTAAAGTGGGCTTCTCACTCTAAAGAGAAGACAGAGAATGACCAACTTCTCATTTGTAGTTCATCAAGGAAGACACTGGATGAAGACAAAAATGAACCCCCACTGGAACCCAACGTAATAGTAAGGAAGAGAGCCCCCATTTCAAATTTGATTGTTCCCTCAGATGACCCTGAATTTTGTATGATAGTTGAGGATCCCCTAATGAATAAGGAGAGTAACTTTTCTGAACAGCTGTTTACTGAGGGGGCCAAAGCATGACGAGCCTCAGACCAGCATATGCAGGATACAATAAAACCTTTGGAAATCATCTCATGGAATGTAGCAGGGTGGGCACGCTGTAAAAGTCACGACCACTCCCTCTTTCAGCAGAAATACGATATAAGATGATCACCACAATGATCTGGACTGATCTGGAACATTATCTCGAAGATCTAATAGCAGACAATGTTGTAGATAAGGTCCTTTTAGGGGGGGATTTTAACGCCAGACTGGGCCCAAATGATCATTTTCTTTATGCTAAATATAAGGTGCCTATTGCGGACAACAAGGAAGAACATCTCTATTCCCACTATTCTCGCTTCTCTAAAGATGGCACGGCAAACTATGCTGGTATATGCCTTGCTAGAATGGCTGAAAGACTGAATTTTACTATTTTGAATGGATCTACCTTAGGGGATTATCCAGGGGATTTCACATTCATGGCTGGAACAAGACGTAGTACGATTGACTACATGTTAACCGATGAAAGTTTACTCCCTCTTGTTAAGAACCTTCAGGTGCTACCTGTATTTGTGGGAGACCACTTACCACTTCTGCTCCGTATGGATCCTTTAGAATGCCAGTTGTATCCTAAGATCCAGTCCGGGGCTTATATAACACCTACCCAGCAATGGGGTGTCGTGCTAAATGGTCACCCCTACTCAAG
This sequence comes from Heloderma suspectum, assembly GCF_057233095.1. Taxonomy (NCBI): domain Eukaryota; kingdom Metazoa; phylum Chordata; class Lepidosauria; order Squamata; family Helodermatidae; genus Heloderma; species Heloderma suspectum. The sequence continues at coordinate 123,015,776 of NC_139462.1, read as the reverse complement.
CAGAAGTTGAAGGCAGCTTTAGAGGACGAAGGCATGTTAGAGTGCCGCACAGCTATAGCGGAAAGGCCAGTGGGGCAGGAGCCAATAACTGCCTACAATAACTTATTGCTGTTATTGAATCCAATACTGACTCACGATGCTGATTTACAAACAAAAAGAGTAATTAGGCATTCAAAGCAGTGGTTTGATATGGAATGCCAGGAAGCAAAAAAGGCGCTCAATTCTGCATATTACTCTTATAAGGCTGCAGCAAGGTCAGATCTCTCGAGCCTTCTTAATCAAATATTAGAGAAAAAGAGAGCTCATAAACAGATAGTGGCCCAGAAGAAGAAAGATGACATCAAAGCAACATGGGTACGGCTTATACAGGCAGCCAGAGACAAGAACTCTTCAGTCTTCTGGAAACTGACGTCAAAATTTTCTCCTAAGGATGCCTCCCCTTTAGATTCCTTAATCACACCTGATATTTGGGAAGCATACTTCCAGAAGATACATTTTGAGGCTGCTTGAGAATTTCATACAGAGAAGATGGCTGATCTCCCTGAATGGTCTCAAGTTTCTGATAAAGAAATTAAGTCACTGATTAATCAACTTAAGAGAGGGAAAGCCCCAATATTCCTCCTGAACATTTGAAAAACAACATTGATTGGTGGGCTCCCCCCTTGGCATCGTTATTTACTTACTGTATATTGATTATTCAGGGCATATCCCAAAGGAATGGAGACAGGAGATAATAATTCCAATTTTTAAGAGAGGGAGGAGGAATGGTCCAGCCAATTATAGACCAATTACTTAGCCTGCTCAGCATAATTGGCAAACTTTGTGCAAGCCACTTGTTAGATAAACTTAAATTATGGATTGAACAGGAAAATCCATTGGCTGAGGAGCAGGCTGGATTTAGGGAGGGTAGATCAATCCAGGATCACAGCTTAATTCTGCAACATTTAATAGAGAAGTACGCGGCTAAAACCACGGTTTCACTATATGCAGCATTCATCGATCTTAAGACTGCATTTGACTCTATATCTAGAGAAAGATTATGGGAGAAACTTGAGGTCACATCCATCGATCGAAGGCTTTTATATTTAATGCGAGCCCTATATTCTAACACATCTTTAAGTCAGATGCAATAGCATTGGACATCTTACCGACTCCATTATAACATCAAAGGAGTGAAACAAGGATGAGTTTTGGCACCTTTATTATTCACTTTTTATATTAACGACGTGATCAGTTGTCTAAATACCCCTGATATATTCCCCCCCCCTTTAGCCGATAGAAAGATTCCTGCAGTCTTATATGCCGATGACATGGTATTACTCTCCAGAACTCCTATGGGTCTCAGAAGAGCCCTACGGGCATTTAGTCTCTATTGTAATGAGAATCAGTTGGAGATTAACTAACTACCAAAAAACAAAGATGATGTCTTTCAGGAAGCGTCCTAAAATTAGGATATGGAGTATTAATGGACACAGAGTGGAGCAGGTGACATGCTTTAAGTATCTGGGGGTGATGTTACAATCTTCAGGGGCAAGGAATGTCCATCATGAGTATGTGGCCAGGATTGGCCAAAGATCTGCTCAGGCTATATTAAAAAAAAATTAACACTGATGGAGGGCAATATATACCTGCTGCCCTTAAATTATATCAGACCAAAACACTATCTCAGCTTCTTTATGGAACAATTCTAGGCCCAACATCCTCTTGTTTTGCCCCATTAGAAAGAGTTCAATCCAAATTTATAAGGGCAATTTTCCGTATGCCCAGTTGTGTTTCTAATGCTAGTATGCGTTTAGAATCTGGCCTGTTTAAAATAGAGGCTAAGGTAAGCCTTGCCTCTATTAACTTTTGGCTCCAATTAAATTATTGCCCGCAAGGATTAACTTCTTTAATTCCTCGGGACAGCTTTTGTTCTTCTTGGCTAACTGCAGTCCATCAAAAGATTACATTGCTGGGATTCTCTCCACAGACTCTCCTAACAATGGGATTGGATAAGGTGATGGTAACTACCAAACAGAGAGTGTTAGATACGGAACGGCAGTGTGATATTAGCAGAGTACCAGACTTTCTGGCACCGGAGGACATCAGAAACACTGTAAAAATGGCAGCCTATGTATTGTTTTTGGAGTCTCCTACTCTCCGCAGGGCTTTCTCTTTAGCCAGATGGCGAGTACTCCCCTCAGCAGTGCTGGAGGGGAGATATAGTAAGACTCCAATGGCAGAGAGGATTTGCCCTTGCGGTGTTGGAGTGGTTGAAACAACCAAACATGTTATCTTTTCTTGTCGACTTTATCAAGAAATCCGTGTAAAGTTTATTTCTCCTCTGCTTAGAAAGTTTCTGGGCAGATCTGATGTTGAGGTTGCCAGGAAGCTTCTTTTAGGTGCTAATATGCAGTTAACAGATCCTTGTGCAAGGTTTTTTGCAGCCGCCTGTAAGATCCATGGGGATATAGTATATAATGCTTTAAAATCCTAATAATATTAATTTTAATATTATTATTATTATTATTATTGCATTTATATCCTGCCTTTTTTCCTCTTGCAAGGAACCCAAGGTGGCTTACGCTATCCTCCTCCTCCTCTCCATTTTATCCTCACAACAACAACCCTGTGAGGTAGGTTGGGCTGAGAGTGTGTGACTGGCCCAAAGTCACCCAGTGAGCTTCCATGGCTGAGTGGGGACTAGAACCCAGATCTCCCAGCTCCCAGTCCAACACTCTTGCCACTACACCACACTGTAATAGGTAATCTTAAATAATGTTTTATTGTTCATTTATTGTTTATATTGTTCACTTATTTATTGTTTGGGAACATTTCAGTTTATTGTGACATTTTTAGATTGTTTATACATAGGAGCTGGTCGTGGACTGTACTATTAAAAGTCTAAGATTGGTGACCTGTTATTTTTTAATCTTCATTGTTATTTGGTAAATGCTGATGTTCTATTTGTATCTATTATTTCTGTGTGGGTTTTTTCTTTGTTTATTTATTGTGCTTTGTAAACCTATCCGGGAGTCCCTTTTTGGACTGAACAGCAGTACACCAGATATTCTAAATAATTTAAATAATCCCTAGAAAGTCTTGGCATATAGTCTGAAAAACACTGTATTTGGAAAAGTCTGCAGAAATCTGTAATCTTTCTTGAATAACACACATGTGTATTTTAGATTATGATATAACATGTGAAATGTTTAGATTATGATATAACATGTGAAATGTTTGTGCCTGTACAGGAATAATTCCCAGAGCACTCCTGTGGCAAGACTGGTCCTAAGAGTCCAATTATGTCAGTTGATCCATATTCATACACCAGGTAAGCTTTTAAATTATCTGGGTAGAATTTATCTTCAGGTTAGTTAAAGAAGTGAAGATAAAAGAGAAAGAGAGAAAAACCAAACCCTAGTGTCTAAGGGCAAATATTTCTTCTTCTTTTCCATATGAACCACTTCTTATGTATGCCACACACACACTCAGGAGGATTTAAGTTTCTGTTCAGGGATGGAAGCAAACCAGACAGAGATTGCCAATAGAGAGTTTAACTATGCATATCTACACATTTAGCACAACTATGAAGGGGCTCTACACATGTATATCAATGCACATGCATACCAACTGGGCCAGGATTCCGCCTCATGTGGATAATCTTTATACGTATATGTCGGTACATGCATAGAGGCCCTTCACACACTGGCCGAAGGCACAGCCAGTGGGCAAGTTAGTGGCTGGAGGGTGTGGCCTCTGGGCACAAGCCCCTCCCCCCTTCAGTGCATGGGGGCTGTTTCTATGAACACCCCTTATGTTAATATGAAATGGATACTAATGAAGAACATGAAACTTTATGCCTGTTATGTCATGAGAAAATAATTGCTAATTTGTAGTCACACTTTTCCAATGGGGACTCTATATTTCTGCCATTCCTTTCATGGATATCCTTGCAGGAAGGTAACTGAACTTTAAAAATAAATGCAGCTCAAATGTGAGTCACTATGACAAGATGAGTAACCAGTTAGGGCCAACCTTAGGGGTGATTGCCCAGAACACCGAGCTGAGCCGAAGGGGTGCCAAGCTTAGCTCAGTGGCTGTGTTTTTTGAATGTCCTGTCTGCAGTGAGTGAGGGTGGCAGAAAGCAAGTGTCTGTAACCTTTCTTTTAGGTTCTACAGGTTGTTTGGGTACTAACTACAAAAATGATCTTTCTTCAATTAGCTTTAAAGTAGGTTTCTTTTTTAATTCACATTTTGATGTCATTTGTGCTAGATAAAAATCAGCAGATTTTGAGGAAATGTTACCAAGGTCTTAGAACTTCAAATACTATAAACACTATAATTACTATATACATAATAATAAAATAAAGCCATAGGCTGTAAGAGGTCAGCTGGATACTTTTTTTATTTATAACTTTTCTTTATTATTTTTAAAGATAAAAATAATGGATATTCTAAAGTAAAGAATGCTTACCAAAAGATGGGAACTGCTAGAAAACAAAAAAAATATTATAAGTAAAACCTGTGATAGTTCTGCTGTGTTGCATAGTGCACTACCACCGCTCCGAATGTGGCTTTTTGAACTCTGGCTTGTGCAAACTGTAGCACAGTGGCTGAGAGATGAAGGTTTTGAGAAATGTCATTCTCAATGGACATCACACCTGCACCAGGGTCCATAAATCCTCTGGGTGGCTCTGCAAAACTCATGGGGGGGGGCACCAAAGGCACTCCTCACCCAGGGTGCTATTGATCCTAGGGGCCGGCCCTGTAAGCAGTATGCTCAGCAAAATTATCAAGTAGAATCAACAATATTGATTTTCTGGGGTGAGACATTTTTAGTATGAAAAAAATATATTCCAACTGGGTAAACTATTATCTCCTCCGAGGTGATGATTACTGGGGACACCAAATGCTGCCATGGACCCTTGAGGAGTTCAGGGTTTTTTTTAAGCTACAGTTGCCCACATGTGTAAGCTTGTATATCAAATAGAGCACACTGCAGTTGTCATGCTGCATGTTTTTGCCATCGTTCATACTCCAAAAAAATAACCTCACCACCTGCTTTAAAAGTACTTGTACTTAATATAAAATTGAATATGAAACAAAAGTTGACATTAACAGAAGATAAAAAGCACACAGACACAAGAATTTAAACAACAAAATGGAACATGAAAGGAGAAAGCCCTGGAGGCAATACCATAAAAATGACTGTTTTCACTTTTTTCATATTACTCCTTAAGATCAAGCACGTGCCTGGGGTTTCCTCCCAAAATTGGCTTTGTAGTTCTAGCAATCCTGAAGTTTCTCACCTCTAGAAAAGATGCAGATCATCAATAATCAAACATGAGCTAGTTGATCACATTTCTGAAGCCAATGTAATACTGACTGTAACAGAATAGCATCGTAGTTGGCCAAGAACACGCATCACTATGTTTAAGATGGTACAGTAACAGATTAAGTTTATGCCAGAATAAATTCATTAATCTTAGGTTCTGCAAGATTCTTTTTAGATTACATTGTGTAACACAGAACTACATACTTGGGAAGTTCACAATCTGATTACACAGAAAGGCTGATTGAAGATGCTTTACATGTTACTCATGACTATTTTAAAACCACCTCTCCAGTAATATATTACGAAGCCATACACTACTGTAGACACAGGCCTTGCTTGCTGTAAATATGTATTTTCTCACTATAGGTTTCTTAACACCCATGACATTAACTGAAATGTTACCTTTTAATGTAACATTCAGGAGACACAAGACAGAGGCTCAAGAGGCAAGAATCCTCTTTTAGATCTAGTACAAGGTAAAAATACATATTTCCAAAAATGCGTTCTTGAAGCTCAACCTATCAAATCCAATGATCTCTTAAGTTATCTCCTAGCCCATGCAGTGCCAGCTCCTTACATTCCTCTCAACAAGCTATCAATATGACCCATTTATTTCAGCTTTTTACAGGAACCTAGCGAGATTTCCTTTAATTCTAGCAAGACCAAAGAGATTTGTTTACATCTGCTACATAATGAATTACTTTTCGTTATATATCACTTATCCAAACAGGTTAATACATTTTTTGGCTTAGAATGCACTGGTATTCAAAAGCAGAAGATGAATTACACCAGCATCTGTATTACCTTCAGTTACATAGTTGTGGTCTCTAAGAAAACCATGGTTAATTTTCCGTGTGTCCGTGTCCTCGCCCATTTACAGCAGGATTACTCAGCATGCCTATCCGCAGTGGCCTGACAGAATCAGCAGAGGTCGTCACAAGAGCACCATCCATGCTGCCGCTGCCTTAGCAGAGGCAAGAAACAGACCAGATTCTAGTGCACAGCATAATGAGAGTTAGTGATGCAGCAAATATTTGATAGTGAATGATCTTTTTTTGTTGTTCGTGTTCGAAAAAGAAGAAGAGGGGGGAGAGAGAGAGGGAGCAGACAGAAGAGCAGTCCCAGAAATCAACAATGCAAAATTCAAAATGCCAGACGGAGTCCAGATTCAGAGGAAAGAAGCACTGCTGTCGTGATTTTTTTAATCAGCTGCTCTTTAAACAAGCTCCTGTGTACACCCTGATCCAATAGCTTGCTGCTGAGAAATCTTGCTAGATGTAAAGAAAGTCGCAGGTAACAGATTGCAGCAAATGTTGCCTGGTGGAAGCTCTGTGATTGCTGTTGTAGCTACTGCTGTCATCTGCCTCTGTTGCATCTGAGCAAGCCCCTCCCAGCCAGTCTCTCACTATCCAGCCTGGCAGGATTTTCATGGAAGTAAAACCGAAAAATGAGAATGCAGCTAATGATTTTAGCTCTAGTGGCTGGGAACTAGGGCCTGAAATTTGAAGAAGAAGAAGAAGAAGAAGAAGAAGAAGAAGAAGGAAAAGGAGGAGGAGGAGGAGGAGGGAAGGAAGGAAGGAAGGAGGATAGGATTGTGAAATAGGCTTCACATGTTCCATGCACAGTGCTGGTCAAACCTTTCATAAGCAGCAAAACCAAATTATGTAATCTAAGAACATGCTTTAAATTATGAATTCCACTGAAACAGCCTAAATCCTGCTCATTCACAAATAAACTGCTCTAGATTATCCAGTTTTAGGACAAAACTAATTAGATCTTATTCAATCTTTGTTACAGTCTTGCTAATTGCTCTTCTCTTGTGGTCACATCTTCCATCCTGCATTACATTCCAGACTTGGGTTTGCAGGGACAAGCAGAAACAGTCCCTTGCTATATGCCATTACAAATGAAATGGTTTCTTTATGACAAATTACTTGTTAGCATTTTCCACTTCACCAACAGAGCAATGAAGATGAGCCTTCAGTGCAACCAAAGGAAAAAAAGTTCAGATACACAATTTTTATATGGCTCAGTCCTGCAACAGTGACAGACATAGATTTACCAAAGAGTTGCTCACTAAAACCAATTGTAATATCCATAGGTATATAGATGTGTCTGACCAATTCAAGCTTTACATTTTTATTTCCACAGTTTTGGAATTCAGATTGTTTACTTTCATACAATCACGTAACTCAAATATTACATAATTCAAATTATTCAGATATTTTGGGCAATCTGCTCAGTTTACAACCAGCCGTTAGATATGTATGGCTGAGTGCAATGACTGTTGCATGTGCAGCCTGATTCGATGTGTGAATAGAGAAGTAAAGAAAAGGATCAGTGGGGGAAATGGGTGAGAGGAGTCATGCTTTCTGCCTTTCAATTAAGTGAAAGGTTTAAAGGAGCAGGAGGGATCTCTACATTACAACTCCACAACTCTTGGGTAAGGGCAGATAAGATGCCTGGTGGAGGAACGCAACAAGAGATGCAGTTACTGCAGCTTCATTTGGTGCATTTAAAAACATGCACATCTCCAGGAAGTAACATAATTTCCAAATAAAACATTGTAATTTTTTTAATTACACAAGCACAGTCAAACTATATAGGTAAGAAAGAAAGGTTAAACAGGATTCTAGGACTATGTCTGAACAATGTTATCATTTGTAAAATCAAGACAATTTGTCCAACCATATGGAATTTGGTACAGAGAATTTCCATGGTGAGTGCTATAAGCTATTCATTAAAAAAAAAAATCTAATAAGAAATGGGTGAAATATAGCAAGTTTAAAATTCCCCTATGAAGTACAAATATATCCCGTTTGTATTTGTGTGACTTAGCTTTTACCATGTTAAATGCTCTTTAAAATTCAAGGAAATTACATGGGATTTGCCTTCTTAGCTTGGTAACTATCTATTTTGTATAGAAGTTCCCATTTAAGTTAATTAGTTAAGAGCAAGCCATATTGCAATGCATGCTCATTGCCAGATTGACTTGGCTGGGTGGAGCCTCTTGTCACAAGAAAGATGGCTATGACCAGACTGATATCTATACACATACTGTTAGCAGGCTGCTCAGTGGTAGGGCAGGTACTGTAGGCTCCCAAGGGAGCTAACAGCCAAGGATATGCCAGCCAAGAATTACTTTTCTCCAAAGCATGATCAAATCATGGCCCAAGTGTAAGACCTGACATTTCTGAAATTCTTGGAACTTTTTGGAATGTTTTTCAGTAGGTAAAGGCTCAGCACTTTCTTGATTGGAAAGTGCAGACCACCCATCCCAAATCATCCTTTTTTGCAACTGAAACAACTCTGCCAAGGAATTATCATAACCCCATTGTTTCAGCCCAGGATGGCTATTTTTGCTATCTGGAAATATTTCTACAACTTCTTTGTGGCTTTGTAATGTCACACTTGAAACTCATTTGTGCCTTTTGAACCCTCTTCATTCTTACAAGCTTACCCCCAAACCCTTATTTTTCCTTCCCAGGAGTGTTAGGGACTCCAATTTGCTTAATCCCCACCTGTCAACATCTTCACCATCACAAGCCCATCCCTGGCCCAACTGGATTGTTCATGCATGTCCATGGCCTAGCTTTAAGCACCAGAGTCCCTGGAAGCAGGGGCTTACCAGGGCTTCTGCTTCCAGATTATTTGCAGGATTAAGATCGACTCCTTACATGGGATTTTTTTCCCAGGACTTCCTTTTTCTGCAAGTTCTCCATGTTTCATTATACAGCCACTAGATGGTGTGTTATAGTGGAACTGTGCAACTTCACACAGCCATTAAAGCAGATTAACATTTATGACTGCATTATCCTTGATCTTTTAAAAACCAGGATAAAGGTCAGAAAGTGTGGGAGGCACCCTGGAGGTTGACAATGACATGTAAAGGACTTGCAAACGACATGTAAAGGACTTCCGTGAGTGACCAATTATGAGTGTGCGATTAAAGCTTCATGTAGAAATGCTCTTAGACACCAGTTCTTACCTTCATCTATCCCGCCTCCCCCAATGCTGCCTGAACCAGGTTGCTTCACCCTGCTACACAGCAACGGCAGTCCTTGCTTTCTCTTCTTCCTCCTTCAATCTATTTTGCTATCCCTCCATTCCACTTGAAGACCTGCAAATTGATCCTAATTTCAATGAAATTCATTTCCAACTAGTGCAACTAGACCTGCCCCTAGGCATATTTCCATGAAGAAATTCCCAGTGTTCAATGAGGCTTAGTCCCAGGTTTGCTGCCTTAGAGCATGGATGGAGCGGAAGCAAAAGATGGCTGCCAAGAGCACATACAGAGCAGAGCACACTCTGCTCGCTCTCACCTCCTCTCATGCTTTCCCTCCTTTAAAAAAAAAATTATGTTGGAAGTGTCATGTCAGAATTTATAGGACTTAGCCCACTCAGCAGGAGAAAAGATAGGCAAGTGGGCTTGGGTTGCCTAGTTCTGGATGGAATTTCCCTTTCCTTTCTTTCCCCCCTTGTCCTTCATGTATTCAGATTTTATTCCCCATTGCTTGAATGCTTTCCATTTCCTGCATCAAGATACTGAATGTACAGGAAAAGGAAGGAGATGGCCATTTTCTGTCTGTAGCAGCTGGCTCCAGATGGGCATTTTCCCTTCTCTTCTATAAAATCTTTTCACCATTGACAGTGAGTCCTATCCTTGGGCCTGTCTACATGGGAGGTTCGGAGGGGTGTATTTTTCACCTGGCCATGCCCTCCATAACCTAGGTAACTAAAGTAACTCGCCTGCCTTTCCAGCACATCAAAGCCCTACAATGTTCTTTCGAGCCTTCAGAATCACCTTGCACTTCCATTTCACCAGTGGAAGTACTTAGCCTCAGTGATTATGCACTTCTGTGATGTTTGCGTTACTTCACTTCTCCACTGTTGCGTTAAATAGCTTCCCCAATATTGTGTAAAGTTGCTTCTCTGATGCATAAGAGCTTTATTGGAGTAGTGATGTGGCGAGGTCTCAGGATCACGGGAACCTGTCATTGCAAGCAGAGAGAAAATGCCCAGAGAAGGAGAAAGGGGGTGGTGGAAGCTATAACGTCACAACAGTTTGCTGGAATGGGGTGAAATTGGGAGGTGGGATGCGCTCAGGGGGAGCCTTCAGATAATGCACTGGAGAATTGGGGATTTTGGCTTCTTCAGGGAAATCTGTGCACGTTGGGAAAAATGAGGTGGGAGCAATAACTCCACGACAGTTTGCTGGAATGGGGTGAAACTGGGGTGGTGGCTGTACTGATAGGAAGCCTTCAGAGCCAGGGCCTGCAGGAGAAGCCACTGCCACCACCACTGGGGAAGAGGCGTGCTTGCCGCCGCTGGGCCTGCTGCTGCCGCCGCTGCCACCACCACCAGGCCTTCCCTGTGGACTTCTGCCTGGCAGACCACCAGTCCCTGCAGGACCAGGCCCCCAGGTACAGAGCCAGCTGTGCTGCTCCACCTGCCCCTCCCTGGAGGTGCTACATAAGCTGGCTGGCTGAGGTGGCCTGGGAGAGCCAGGGCCTGCAGGAGAAGCCATCACCACCGGGGAAGAGGTGTGCTTGCCGCCGCTGGGCCTGCTGCTGCTGCTGCCGCCGCCGCCGCCGCCGCCGCCACTGCCGCCACCACCACCAGGCCTTCCCTGTGGACTTCTGCCTGGCAGACTGCCAGTCCCTGCAGGACCAGGCCCCCAGGTACAGAGCCAGCTGTGCTGCTCCACCTGCTCCTCCCTGGAGGGGCTACATAAGCTGGCTGGCTGAGGTGGCCTGGGAGAGCCAGGGCCTGCAGGAGAAGCCACCACCACCACCACCACCACCACTGGGGAAGAGGCGTGCTTGCTGCTGCTGGGCCTGCCGCTGCCAGCAGGCCTTCCCTGTGGACTCCTGCCTGACATTTTTAAGGGGATTTTAATTGTTTTGTTTGTTTGTTTTATTTTGTTTGTTTTATTTTGTTGTGTTTTTAGGGGTGGGTAGCCTGCCTGATAGGCGGGAGCGAGGGGGCATGTGTCCACCTGATGGAGGCAGTGGGGGGAGTGTTGGGGGCCAGAACATACCGAGGCTGGGCGGCAGGCGCTGGCGGAGCGCTACGGGCAGGCCATGCCAGGTAAGGGGAACAAGGGAGAGATGTGTAATATCTGTCCCCTGCTCCGGGCCTGTCCAGAGCCAAAGGATGGCTGCGGGAGGCGTGACCCCATCTTCTGGCCTTTGTTTGCTGCTCTGCAATGCCAGGTCTGTTACCCAGAAAACCTCCCTCATCCATGACATGATCCTAGATGCGGGTGCAGACCTGGCATGTATTACAGAGACCTGGCTGGCCGAGGCTGCTGCTCCAACCCTTGCAGCCATGTGTCCAGCTGGATTTTCGTATGCACAGCAGCTGAGGGCTGGGGATCGGGGAGGGGGAGTGGCTGTTATCTACCGAGAGTCCTTGGTCTTCACCAGACCCCCTCTCCGGGAGACCAAGGTTGCTGAGTGCATGTACTGGAGGTTGGGCCCGAAGGGCAGTCTGGGGATTCTGCTCATGTACCGTCCACCCCGCTGCACGACTGACTCCCTGGCCGAGGTGCTTGAGGTGGTCTCTGATGTGCGTGTACAGTCCCCTAACTTACTGGTGTTGGGGGACTTCAAAGTACATTCGGAGGCCATCCTCACAGGAGCACCTCGGGACTTCATGGAGACCATGGCCTCCTGGGAGCTGCACCATATTCTAACTGGGCCCACCCATGTAGCCGGTCATGCACTAGACCTTGTGTTTGTTTCTGGAGAAGCGGGGAGTGATCTGGAAGTCGGGGGTATATCCACCACCCCCTTGTCATGGTCAGATCACTATCTGGTGACATTGGACTTCTCGATTCCACAACCCCTCCGCAGGGGTGGAGGACCCATTAAAATGGTCTGCCCCAGGCGTCTTATGGATCCAAATGGATTCCTGAATGCGCTTGGGGATTCTCTGGGGCATGCCAACGGCCACTCGGTTGAGACCCTGGTGGGTGGCTGGAATGCCGCAATCACTGGGGCATTAGATCGGGTGGCTCCGAAACGCCCTCTCCCCCTGAACAGGGCTCGGACTGCACCATGGTTCAATCCGCGGTTACGAGCTCTGAAACAGGAGGTGAGACGGCTAGAGCGCCGGTGGCGGAAGTCTCGCTCCAAAGACGATCAGACACGGGCTAGAGCTGTATCTTCAGCTATCACGTGGCGGTGAAGGCAGCAAAAAAGGAATATTATGCTGCCTCCATCGCGTCTGCAGAGTGCTGCCCCAGGAGGCTGTTCCAAGCGGTCCGGAGCCTGGTCGGTCCTGTGGCTCCGGAACCACTGGAGCATTCTAAGGCCTCCTGTGAGGCTTTGGCAAGGCACTTTGCAGATAAAATTGATCAGATTAGGTGTGTTACTCTGCACACTGTGGATACAGTTAGTGAGCAAGTAGCCGCCTGTGGCAAACCGGTTTTGTGGGATGGGTTCCAGCTTCTTCCTCCTGATGAAGTGGACAAGGTGCTTTCATCTGTAAGGCCGACCACCTGCTTACTTGATCCTTGCCCATCTTGGCTCATTATGAGCTGCAGAGAGAGACTGGGTGAGGGGATCAAGGCAGTGGTGAACGCCTCCCTTGAGGAGGGAGTGATGCCATCAGCCCTCAAGGAGGCAGTGATAAGACCGCTCTTAAAGAAGCCCTCCTTGGATCCTCAAGTTCTGAACAACTTTCACCCAGTCTCAAATCTGCCATTTTTGGGCAAGGTGATTGAGCGGGTGGTGGCGGTGCAGTTGAAGGCACACTTGGAAGAAACTGATTATCTAGACCCATTTCAGTCGGGCTTCAGGCCTGGGCATGGGACAGAAACGGCCTTGGTCGCCTTGGTGGATGATATGAGGAGGGCTCTGGATAGGGGTGAATGCTCCTTCCTTCTCCTCGACCTCTCAGTGGCTTTTGATACCGTTGACCATGGTATCCTCCTGGACCGCCTGGAGGGGTTGGGCATTGGAGACACTGTATTGCGGTGGTTCCGGTCCTTCCTATCCGGCAGGTACCAGAGGGTAGCACTGGGAGAGGAGGTTTCGGACCCGTGGCCACTTACTTGTGGGGTGCCACAGGGTTCCATCCTCTCCCCGATGCTATTTAACATCTATGTGAAGCCGCTGGGGGCTATCATCAGGAGGTTTGGGGTGCAGTGTCATCAATATGCGGATGACACTCAGCTCTACCTCTCATTCAAATCTTCACCAAGGTTGGCCGTAGAATCCCTGTCCAAATGTCTGGAGACGGTGAGTGGCTGGATGGGGAGGAATAAGCTGAAGCTCAACCCTGACAAGACTGAGGTACTTTTGGTGGGAGACAAGAGGAGGCTGGGGGATGTTGACCTGGTGTTGAATGGGGTACAGCTACCCTTGAAAGACCAGGTCCGCAGCCTGGGGGTCATTTTGGACTCCCAGCTGTCCATGGAGGCTCAGGTGTCAGCTGTGAGCCGGACAGCGCTGTATCAACTCCATCTGATACGGCGGCTGCGCCCCTTCCTTCCCGAGCATCTGCTCCCATCGGTAGTACATGCCCTGGTCTCCTCTCGTTTAGACTACTGTAATGCGCTCTATGTGGGGTTACCCCTGAAGACAGTTCGGAAGCTGCAGCTGGTACAGAACGAGGCGGCTCGCCTGATTAAAGGCAGCCACCGGCGAGATCACATCACTCCAGTGCTGAAGGAGTTGCACTGGTTACCAGTTGTTTTCCGGGCCAAATTCAAGGTGTTGGTTTTGACCTTTAAAACCCTATATGGTTCCAGCCCAGCCTATCTTAAGGAGCGCCTCCAGCAACACCAGACAGGCCACTCAACAAGATCAGCCTCAGATGGCCTTCTCTCTGTCCCATCAGCCAGGACAGCTAGACTGGTGGGGACGAGGGAGAGGGCCTTTTCTGTGGTGGCCCCCACTCTGTGGAACTCCCTCCCTAGGGAACTCCGTCATGCCCCCTCTTTAATGAGCTTCCGTCGTGCATTAAAAATGTGGTTGTTCAGGCAGGCATTTGGGGTGGGTTAGGGTATTTAAAAAAAAAAATTATGGTAAAATTTTATTGTTTTAAATTGTTTTATGGTGGGTTGTACATCGCCCAAAGTGGCTGGGTGACCAGTCAGATGGGTGATTAATAAATTTAATAAATAAATAAATAAATTCAGATGCAGTACTGGATAATTGGGTTGTTTCTAGAGAATTGTGAATTAGTTACTCTCCATTGAAAACAATTTAGTAGCAAGGAGCCTGGACGTGGGCTGGGAAACAAGCCTCATTTGTTGAGTAGTCCCTGACCAGTTGATGCAGATCAGCATGCAGATCAGCATGGGGTGGGTATTTTCCCTTCCCAAGAGAGGCCCCCTTTCTCAGTACCAAGCAAGGAAAAGGGATTAACTCCAATCTTCTGCTACTTTTTATCCAGGTTTTGGACACTAATGATGACTCAGAATTATGCAAAATGTTCTCCCAGTTACTATAGGATTCCTATGTAACACATTTATTACAGCAAAAGCTTTTGTGAACTTGAACTAGACTTCACTTCATCAGATGCATGAAGTGTTATCCTCAGTTACATATGGATGCATATTTGGGGGGAAATTAGAAACAGTGAGGTCAAAAGGCAATGAAATTAAAAAGAAAAAAAGAACTCTGTGACGACTCAAGTGACTTTTCACAAAAGCAACTGTCTGTTGCTGCTGTCCTGCCCTCTTTCTCAAAATATCTACCCCATCTAAAATATGGACTCAAATATGTGAACAGCTGATAGTGTGTAGGATTCATCAGTGAAAACTACTGTGCTAATGTGTGGACTTCCAGGGCAGGCACCAGTGCAGTCCTATTACCTGTAATTGTGTGGAGCACCCAATTTATTAGTCGCCCTATATCAAAAAGCTCTCAGGGTGGCACACAATAAAAGCAAAGATAAAATCCATGTAAAACAACAGAAACAGCACAATAAATCAATTAAGAGCAGCAGAGGCAAAAACATATGTCAGAAGAACTACTTCAAACACTGCATAGCAGCTGAAATACAGAGGATTAAAAGGCCGGAGAGAATAACAATTCTTTGCCTGTCACCAACAAGATGACAAAGTAGGTGCCTGATGAACCTTTCTGGAAAGGCTATTGCATAATTGGGGGCTACTACTGAAAAAGTCTTGCTTCCAGTAACTACCCCCATACCTCAGAAAAGGGAAGCAGGGCCTCCAATGAGAATCTCAGGCCTCGGGTAGGAATATAGGGGCTATAGTGCAGGTTTCCGACTGTGGGGGTGGATTCCAAGCGCATTCAGGCAAAGGGGCTTGGGATCCCCAACCAGACCTTCCTGCTCCATGTGGAAGGGTCATGGGTGGGGCCGTCACGGCCGGTGGGGGGGTGACTTGCAGCCCTGCTTTCCGTTCCATGGGTTGACGCTGAATAGCGCTAACGTCAATTTGGAACTGGCTTTCAGAGCGGGATTCCAGGGAACTGCTCTGGCACTGAGGGAGAGTCCCATGTGCTCATTCAACCGCTGCCCCTTTCTGGCTGTGGTATTGCGGGTAGGCAGCCCATCCGAGCCTGTTCTCTGGATGGAACTGAAAGACGGCTGCTCCGTACTAGGCGAAACTGCCACGGCGCCTCGCCTGGCTGTCTGGAGTCGTCTACGCCAGAGGCTGCGCTGTATTGCGCGCGGCTGCCTTCTACCAGCCTCCCTCTCAGTTGCACGAGAGGAACAGGAGGCGGAGCAAGTCCAGCCACAAATAGGAGCCGTTCACGGGGGTAAGAAGGAAGAGTTTGCAAGCGTGAAAGGACGGGGCTGCTGGAGGGGCGCACGGCTGCCCTTTCCTCTGCTCCCAATGCCGCAGGGAGCGTTGCTGGCGGGGTCGCCAGCTATGCGTACAGGTACGATGGGTCTCATGTCGTCTCTTCCTGGGTGGGGCAAGGGAATCCAGTCCTCACTTCCTGAGGCTCTCGCTGGAGCTGCCCCGTGGCTGCCTTGTAAGGATAGAACGGTGCGCGCGCTCTGGGCAGGCAGACTGGGCATGCTACTTGCCTCCTGGGCTGTGAAGGGTGGCTGTCTTCCTCTCAGGCGGATGTATAATTCCGCTGCTGGGTTTTTCGTGCTTTGTCCCTGTATTCTTGCGGTATCGATCTGAGTGTTTAAGGTGTTCAGGCTCAAGTCCACCTAGAGGTCACATAATCTGCCTTGGAAGCCCTGCCCGTTAGTCCTCTCTGTGTGTATGAGTATGCATGAGAGAGAGAGAATCGTGGTTACTCAGTGGAGATGAAGCGTCTTTTATATATGTTCAGAGGCATATGAACATTTCTTTTAATGAGTGCGATAAGAGGTGTGTCGGTGAGCCCCAGTGAGTTTTGTCACTAGCTTAGTATTTTTGAGAAGGGCGAGGGCATCTGTGGTAGCAGAGGGAACTTCCTAGAAACAGCTGCGGGATTTCTGGAAATGACGCGCCTGAGCTGTGATTGGCTGTAGGTCCCTGTCGAGTATGCGCTCAGTGGCGACTTGGATTTGCTTCTGCGTAATATGTGAAATGGTTCTTGGTCTCTCCTGGCTTCAGGGAGATTGCCCCTTTCTACAGTGTTGTGGTCTGAGCCACAAGATCAGACTTCTTTCAGAAACCAGTTCAGAAGGGCACATCAGATGTGATGTAGATCTTTGATCAGCTCTCCTAACGCTTAAAAAACACACACACAAGCAGAGCGGGGAATCTGGCTTTGAACAGAGGAATGACTCGGAGAGGGACCATAATGCAGGTGTGTGCCTGCGCACACACACAGAGCTGAGAGCAGCTTTGGGAGTGATTTGGATCAGGAAAATGACATGGGGCAGAAAGAGCAAACTCCACTGCCCCAACACAACTGCTCCAGTTAAAGGGAGAAGAGATATTACACGTCTCCTCCTCTTATCTCTCCTTTGGCCCAGAGCCTCTTGGCTTGTGTCAGAGCAAGATGGGAATGACTGGGAATTCTCAGCTTTGTTTCAGCAGTGTTTTGTGCATCAGGAGTTTCCTCACTACAGTTTTTCCTTAGACTAAGGAGAAAACAGTGATTGGAGGCATCAGAAA
The DNA here is from genome assembly GCF_057233095.1 of Heloderma suspectum. Taxonomy (NCBI): domain Eukaryota; kingdom Metazoa; phylum Chordata; class Lepidosauria; order Squamata; family Helodermatidae; genus Heloderma; species Heloderma suspectum. The sequence continues at coordinate 122,998,413 of NC_139462.1, read as the reverse complement.
CTCCCCCCCCAAGTTATAATAAATATAAACTTATATTGCTATAAAATATTGATATTTTAATAGAATTCTTAAACTTATCAGGTACTATGTTACTGAATTCTCTGAGAGGCTCTGTGCATCTAAAGGTGATTACACACACCTCAAGCACAATTATTTCCTTACAATTTTAAAAGCTGTTCATGTTTATAAATGGCTTCAATCAACACCTTGATTCTTCAGCTTTCTGAATTTTTTTATTATTGCAGTGACATCTTCAGATTAAAGAAATGCCTTCTGATCTTTTAGACCTTTTTAAGGGCACAATCCTATTGGATCCCCCCTTGATACTCGTAAGGCTCTGAACTCGGAGGCTTACAAGTATCCAGTGCAGAGTGGGAGGTGTGGCGGAGGCGCTCCTGGACTTCAGTGCACCTCTTGCTTGGCGGTTTAGTTAGACAGGCTTTTTTCCTACTGGGGAGGGAAGGAGTCTGGAGAAGCTTGGGGATATGGCATAAGCTCTCCCCTCCCACTGGCATGCCCCCGTTCCGTTCCTTCAGCTGGTGTCTCCATGCTAGCTGTGAGGGGGCCAGGGTCAGGGATGGGAGCTCAGACTTCTGGGTTCAGGGTCAGAGCCCTGTCTCCAGCCTCAGATCCAGGAATCCAAACTATCCTATGGCTCCACTGACTGTCTAGAAGCTATTGGATTGCTCTCGCCATGTGTTAGACTGCTGCAGTGCCTTTCACATGGAGTAGTATTTGATTACGAGAAGCTGCCTCTAGTGCAAAGCTTGGCAGTCTGTCTCCTGCCTTACCATTGTGCTGCAGGGTTTGTACTAGATTCCTGAAACCTTCAGTGCACTAGGGATGTATGCATGTTTCATAACACACCATACTATGTCCTTGGAAACCAAACCTATAACTAAGGAAAGATGAATATTTTCAATATATGGCTTCAGTCTGTGTTTCTGCAAGTAGAGACTTATAACCTTATTTGTAAAATAATACCATTATTAAAACCAATCAATAGTCGTAATGTAGTATGAAACCTTCTGAGCTGCACAGATTTTTTTTTCCATATGGATGTTAAAAAATAGAGGGGGGGGAGAGGAAAATGCATGGTGTTAAATCCTCATTTCAGTCTTGAGATGGTAATGGATGAAACTAATACAAATTGATTAGAACATGGTTTGCCTTGTTAAAAGATGATGAATTACATATCATGCAGGGGCAGAGAAGCAATGGAGGCTGTCTTTTCAGAAACATTGTGCGCATTAAAGTTCCCTTTTTTTAAAGCTCTGGTCAGTTCTCTGTCTTGCACAGGACATAAATAAACTGGGACTTTCTGTGTTGTCATTTTAAATACACTGTAAACTTCCTGGAATTTCTGGCACACATTTTAACACCAAGCACGTACTTTGCTACTAGAAAATATTTTATTTCCTTCTATCCTTCCCCCCCCCCCATGAAAATGGGCATGGGGAATGATCAAACAACTGTGCTGAGGGTTTTTTTTTTAAAGTTAGTTTGCCTGCTACTCACCAGTTGGAGCTAGCTGGTAGAACATTGAATGGTTATTACGGTTCTATTGTGCAAAAAAGGGGGCAATCTGGTTCAGCCTACCCTAGAATTGCTTAAGAATAGGGTTCTACCAAAAGTGCCATATGGAGCTTCATTATGGGCTATGGCAATTTAGATTCATTAGATAGAGCTCAAAATATTTGTGTGTGTGTAAACTTCTGGCAGTTCCCATTTCTACAAAACTAGAATTGGTTCATGCAGAACTGGGTGTAATGGCTATCAAAGCTGAAGCTCTTAAATTAGCCCTGCTTTTTTGGCTAAAAATCATCTTTAAGCAGGTATCAGAATTTATTCTGATGGTAGTGGAAGAGATGGGCCCAAACTCATGGAAGCAAAAAGTGCAACTGGTTGTCATGAGTTTGGGATTTTCTACCTCTTTTAATCCAAGGATATGATAGCACTAAAGTAATATTGCTCCAAAGGCTTAAGGACACTGGGATGTAACCTCAGGTGTCTGGGGTTAAGGTTTGTCAGTCTATCAACTTCTATGCCTCCTTATTCCTTCTTACCTATCTCTCCCCAAATACTTGATAGATCCGCCAAATATTACGATGAGGGTAGCCTTTACTCGGGCAAGATTAAATGTTCTTCCATTGGCAGATTGGGTGGGGCAGCATAAAGGGGTTCCTAAGGAGGATAGAGTATGTGGTTGCAATTCTGTATCAATTGAAGATATTATTCATGTACCTCTAGAATGTTCTATCTATAATGGTCTTAGAGCTAAATATATTCATCTGTTGTTAAAATAGTTGAAGGGAAGGTCATCTCTTGTAAAAGTTTGCTTTCTGTTGTCTAATGCTGACAAATATGTATCCTTCAGAACATCTACATTTCTTGTCAATGTTTTACAGATATGTGTTATGAAGTTTAAAGGCTAGAAGGAAAATTATTCAATTTTTGAGGGTCTATTAGTAGTTTTATGCTGTATAATCTTTTTCTCCCATAACTATGTATAATGTCAATTTGCTAAACTCTTTGTCACCAGTTGGAAGCACACTTCTGTAACTGGAACAATAAGCCCAGTAGACCGCAAAGACCATTTTGAAGATGAGTACCCAGATGTATTGTCATCGTTTTAGACTATTTAGCACAGCCTAGAATATCACTTTTGAGAGAGATGTATTTATTTAAATCATTTCTATGCCATCCTTAAATTTAAAATTTCCAGGCTAGTTTACAAAAACAACACAATAAATAAAATGCAATACTAAAATAATCACAGTAAAAACAATACATCAGAATTTAAAAGCCTAGGAAAATAAGATCTTTGCCTGGTGCCTAAAGACATTAGTGTAGATAGAGGGTGAATTCCACAAGTGAGGAGCCACCACCAAAGACGCCTTCTCTCTTAGCCACCCACTCATTTCTGATGGTGGGACCACCTGCAGGAGGGACTTTGATGACAGTTGACGTTGGAAAATATGTTCTCTCAAGTATTCAGGTTGCAAGGCTTTAAAGAGAAGTGCTTGACTATATCAGTGGAGCTTTTAAATACCAGAGAGATGTGTTTCCAACATCTATCTGCTACCATGCAGTTTTTAGACAGTCTTCATATACAATGCATTGCAGTAGTCTAAGCCAGTGGTCTTCAAAGTGGGGTGTGTGCAACCCAGGGGGTGCACAAGGTGATCCATTGAGGTGTGTGCGAGCCGCCTGATAATTCAACAGCCTCCCGCTGCCTGACAAGCTGCCACTGTGTGCAATGATGGCAGCGGTGGAGGAAATGGGATGGGAGCCGATGTCAGGGTTGGATCGGAGCCCATAGAGCCCCAAAGCAGTTCTGATTCTGAGGAAGAGATAGAAACCGTGGGAGAGGAACCCGCGTGCTGTTCAGAGGCACCACCAGAGGAAGAGTCCCTCCCTGCTTACATTCCTGAGAGTGGTAGCGATCGTGGCAGGCAGGGGGAGGGACAACTGGAGCTTCAGGACGCTAGGCACCGGTGAAGGGACAAGCGGGAGATGGAGGGTGCCGAGCGGAGGCGCTCAGCCCGCTTGGCACGACGTCAACAGCTGTGCCCCGATGCCCCATGGGAAAGGGGTGGACTTTGCCTCCTAGCCCTTAGGTTCAGAGGTTTCCCGCCTTTACCCTCCAAACGGATATCAACTGATTTACTAAGGCTAGAAACCCCTAGTAGGCAGCTCTCTTAAGTTTCCCTCATTGGACTCATGCAATTAGCATCTGTAAGCGTCATTAGGTTGAATGGAAATAAAGCCTTGGAAAAGAGCCCTATCATCTGCATGTTGATTCTGGCTACTTGAGGATTTCAGAAGGCAGCAAGGGTGCTCCTGACAGCCGAGAAGGAAGCTCCATGGAATTTCTGTCTTGGCTCCAGTCCTATCCTGCCTCTGCCATGGCCACCGAGAGCAACTGCGCCAGTCTCTGCCAGGCACGGCAGAGGAAGCTGGCACCCAAGCAGCTGCCATCCTGTTGAAGGAGAGCGGGAAGGAGATTAACTCTTCCCACTCTCCTTTGGCAGAATGAAGCTCAGAAGAAAGTGCATGCTACGACAGCTATGTCAGCCATTGAAACCAAGTATCAGAATAAACTGAGCTTAGAGCCAGACCCCCAAATCGCTGTAACACAAAGTGTTAAAACATATTATATTAATATTTTTAGTGAGAGAGAAAAGGTTTTTTTCTTACCGTTAATACAGTCAGGGCCAGAAATATTGGAACAAGGATAACTGTTTTGGCAGTTGGCCTCTGTACACCACCACATTGAAGTTGAAAGGAAGCACACCCAGATGGGAGCGAAGTCAGGACTTCCAGCTGTAATGCAAGGGGTTTGACAAAAGTGGGGCACTAACCATTCAGGAAGGACCGCCAGTGGTATACACACACACCCGTCGTTGGTGGCTCATAAGTAATGGAACAAACCAACATCATTTCACACTTAAGGATCGCCTTTAATACCTGGATGAAAATCCTTTGCAGTCAATGACTGCCTGAAGTCTGGAACCCATGGACATGACCAAATGCTGAGTTTCCTCCCTCAAGATGTTTTGCCAGGCCTTTACTGCAGCTGCCTTCAGCTGCTTCTTGTTTGTGGGTCTTTCTGCCTTCAGTCTTGTCTTCAGTAAGTGAGAAGCATGCTCTATTGGGTTGCGATCAGGTGACTGACTTGACCATTGAAGAACATCCCACTTCTCTGCCTGGAGAAACTCTTGGGTAGCTTTTGCCGTATGTTTTTGGGTCATTATCCATCTGCAATATGAAGCGGCGTCCTATCAGTTTGGCAGCATTCAGCTGAATCTGAGCAGAAAGTATAGCCCTATACACTTCAGAATTCATCCTGCTGCTTTTATCAGCACTCAGGTCATCCATAAACACCAGTGACCCAGTTCCATTGGTGGCCATACATGCCCATGCCATAACACTGCCTCCACCATGTTTGACAGATGATGTGGTATGCTTTGGATCATCTGTTCCTTTCCTTCTCCATACGTTTCTCTTCCCATCATTCTGGTACAAGTTAATCTTGGTCTCATCAGTCCAAAGAATCTTATTCCAGAACTGGGCAGGCTTTTTTAGGTGTTTGCTGGCAAAGGCTAATCTGGCCTGTCTTGGGACTTTGCTCCCATCTGAGTGTGTTTCCTTTCACCTTCAATGTGGTGGTATACGGAGGCCAACTGCCAAAACAGTTATCTTTGTTCCAATATTTCTGGCCCTGACTGTAAATAAAAGTATTTTAAAAATATTGTTTATTTCATCTTTGTCTCATCCTTTTTTAATTTCTATTTTTTGTATATGTTTTATAATGTACATAGTATATTAGTACAGAAGTACATGTATACGATTTATAAACTTACATGCGTTGGGGGTGCATGCTCAAAAAACGTTTACTGATAGGGGTGTGCGATCAAAAAAGTTTGGAGACCACTGGTCTAAGATGGACTACTGCCCGTGTTATCAGAACATGGGTAAGAGTAGCAAGGCTGTCTCTACCTAAATAATTCATTGCATGTAGACTAATACTGGTGTATTTTAACAAAATGATGTCTCAAATCAAAGTTTTCATCATAAATTTCAGGACAATGACTTCAGAAGAGACATCTTGGCCTGTCCCAATGAAGGCAATTGGATCACAGAACCTACTGACCATGCCTGGAGGTGTTGCCAAGTCAGGATACCTGCACAAAAAAGGAGGAACTCAGTTTCAACTCTTAAAATGTGAGTTGGGAAGGAAGGATACTAATTTGACTTCAGGCCAGCCTCAAATGCTTTTTTTCTGAACTGGGATGAAGTATATCTTTATATTTAGACTGAAACTTCCATTTTACTAAGTTAAAATGGATGAGACTTAATTTTATTGGCATGTCTTTCCTCATTAATTGGTTCTCTAGAGGACTTTTTGTGCTATTAGTTTTTAATACAGTAGAGAGGCATTTGTCACCTACTTCAAACAGAGGGTCTTATCATTGTACTTTTGTTACAGCCCTATTGAAATTTCTGGAAAGAAGGAACTGTGTGTTGTCCCCAGAAAATTCATCTATTGGTATTATATTGTTGTGCAGAATGTGGATGTATTTTAATCTATTAAAGTCTGGTGTAGATGTAACACTGGCCCTGAAAATTATGGTCTGCAAATTAGGAATTAGCCGCAAGAATGCATGCTCCCTCCTCCCATTTCTGGCACCAATTCCTCTTTCCCTTTTCTAGTTGGCCTTATAGTTAACATCTGTACCAATCGGATGCTGACCAGGTTCCTTTATAAACAGGGTTTGCAAACTTTAGTTCCAAACTTCTTAGTTAATATTAAACATGGCTGAGGATGGCTCAAATATATTAGTAAATTATGATTAAGGCTGCCAAAGTTGAGGAGGAGAGAATGAACATCAGAGGGGGAAGGTTGGGAGCACGTGTTCCTGAGGCTGATTTCTGATTTGCTAACTACTGTTCACTTTCAGCTTATATAAAGTACTACAGATTACCCCGCACACTTTGAAGCATTTGGGATGGGGAAAGCTGTTGGCATGCCTTATGACAGGAAACTGGAAGTGATCTGTGGTTCTTTCCATTAGCTAGGGCTACGTTGTAATTTGGTCACATCTCACGTCCTTTTTCTTCCTATTTCCCTCCCCTTGATCTTGCTTCAGGGCCACTGAGGTTCGTGATTATCCACAAGGGTTGTATTTACTACTTCAAGAGCAGCACATCTGCATCTCCTCAGGGTGCCTTTTCATTGAAGGGCTATAACAGGTGAGTGGAAATATAGTTTATTGTATACCACCAAAGTCCTCTACTGCATGATCTACTCCCACTTTTAAGTATTTTTATAGTTCTGAAAAGTTATTATAGTATGCTGTCATCAGACATCAACTATTAAACCTGCCATGCTCACCATGGTGGCCATGGCATGCCCTCTGGCAAGCATGAGAAGCAACAGGTCTTTCAGCCTATGCTCAATGCTGGGGCTCTCATCTCCAGCCCCAATTCTCAGTTGAAACCCCCACTCTCCCCACCTCACTTTCCTGTGGTGAAAAACATGGGGAGAAAGGATTTCAGCTGATGCTGGGCCTCAAAGCCCTAGTACTGAGGATAATCTGAAACCCATGCTCTTCCCACCTCTCTTTCCCATCAGAAGAAGAAGTGGGGAGGGGGAGGTTCCTTTAGCTGTTCCTTGGCATTGGATCTCCATGCAGGAAAGGCTGGTAGGCACGACTTCATTGTTGGGCATTGGCCTCCACCCAGTGCCTCCCCTCTTTTTGGTGCCTGGTGTTTGCCCCCCACCCTCTCTGGTGCATGCCCCATGGCTTGCTTATCATGTCTGTGGATTGTTTATCATATGGATCCCATACTGAAGCAGAAGGCTGACTGGGGAAAGACAGCCTCCTACAATTTATACCAGGCCTGGCTAGTCCAGAAATTTCATAATGTCTGTCAATTCTAAATTATGCTAATACATATTCCTGTTCACTTCTGTGCCTGAAGAAGATCTGAGGCCAAAGTAGCTTATGAGACAAGCCCCCAGCCTCAGGCCATGAAGCACTACTTCAAACCCTAGAGTCCCTAACGACACAGTATTCAAAGTTCAGATTTAAAAAGTAAGAACTGAAGCATATTGGGGATAGTTTTCCTCTTAGCATGTGCATGTTTTTAAGGTAAGCTGTGTTTGAGCTACTGAACTACCTTGTCATGTGTGCTGGCACACATCTTAGCACAATCCTTCAAGCCAAGCTTCAGAAAAAAAGTAATATATTAAGGGTTGGTCTGTCTGTATAGGCAAACTAGGCAGTTGCCCAAGGCATAAAGTCAAGTGGGGTGCCAAATTCAAGGGAGAAATACAAATTTAAAAAAACAAATAAAATAATGATGTCATTATTTCAATTCCTGTGCGCATGCAGAGGGAGTATGATCAAGGTTTGGAGATGAATGAGAGACCGATTGGGGATGGTGGGGCTAAATCAGGCTGCCCACCTGCCTTTGGGACCCGGTCTTCCCTCAGGTGACACAGGGTATCCTCCTGCTCCGCTGCTGGTCCCAGTTGGAGGCAGGGAGTGTGACCCCCCACACACCCCTGAGAACGGGTGCTTCCTTTGTCCTCGAAGCACTGAGCCTAGGGGCTGGCGGTGCCATGTTGCCCCAAGGCTGCAACCCAGACCCTTCTTCCAGGGCTGTGCCAGTCTCCTCTGTTGTTTTTATGAGACCCTCTGTGCTGATATAGTGCTTAGTTTAAAAAAACATTTTGGACACGTTCTATTATAAATGATAATACTTCTGCTTCCGAAGGTATGGGGTGTGTGTTGCCTCTTTATTAAATGGAAAATAGGGGCAAAATGTTTCTCATTTTACCAAAATCCTCAGCCTAGATCTGCCCATGAGGCTTGCGGGTGGGGGCACTGACTGCATAGTTTGCCATGGGCGCCAGTTGCTGGCAGCTATTTTAGGGCCACCCCTGAATATGTTGTGATCAGCAAGGTGGCAAAATGAATTCAGTGTCCTCCGTATACTCATAAGGTGTGAGTTTTCATCCCACTATATATGTTAATTAGCTTTCCAATGCCAGGATGTTTGTGTTATCAACATTACTTTGTGAATGGTCTCTGCAATTATTTTACATACATTTGAGCCTTAACATAATGATCACAGCCTGATTGGTTGGTTGGTTGTTTTTTGTGCTTCATTTCCCTAACCTCGCTGCTTACAGCAGGGGGTGGTGTTCTACAATTATGTGCCAACTCAGGGTAATACTTCATGCATTTGATGAAGTGGACTCTAATCCATGGAAGCTTATGCTGTAATAAATTTCCTTGTTTTCAAGGCACCAAAAGACACCTTTGTTTTTTCTGCAACAGATTAACATGGCTACCCCTCTTGAAACTGTTTCACACAGGAAAAGGGCTTTCTCTTGATATGGAATCCTTTCTTCCTCATTTTGGCAAAACACTAGGGAAATGGTCATGTGGATTATATTGCTTTAGTCCTCCTTGGACAGATGTTGCTGAAAGGTCTTCGTGTAATTATGGTTGTACATTCAGATATCTTTACAAACAACACAATTTAAGTCTTCTCTTCAAAATTAATTTCATTATTACACAGGGTTATGCGGGCAGCAGAAGAGACAACATCAAACAATGTATTCCCTTTCAAGTTGGTTCATATTAGCAAGAAGCATAGGACCTGGTTTTTTTCTGCCTCCTCTGAAGACGAAAGGAAGGTAAAACAACATTTATGATCCAAATAACATGTTTAAATGAACCTGACATTTGAAAGGATATTGAGGAATTAAGCCACATTAGTTGCAATAAAATCACAACATACATTTTCAAGAGCTGACTAATTCTCCCGGTGGGAATACGTGAAATCTGCTGCTGCAGTCATCCTGCATCATGAGTATTGGAAAAAGGCAGCAGACTGTCTTTTTTATCTGCCATATTTATAAGCTGACCATTAGCATATGCTCTCTGGGTGGCTTACAGAGCTAAGAATAATATACATTACACTAAAATACAATATTTAAAATACAACCGAGTCAGTCAAATGCAGCTTTAAAAAAATGTTCCTTTTTTAGCAGCAGAAAAATAATGCCAGCTCTTAAAATATTTTTTTGAAATGCAAATTGTTTAAAAGGGCTGTGTAAATAACAAGGTCTTCACCTGGTGCCAGAAAGATGAGAGAGGAAGGCAGCTCTAGTTTGGTCTCATTATTTGTTACTGTTAACACCTCTTTACCTTTTCTTGGCTGGGACACTATTTCCTCTGCTTCTGCTTCCTCAGATGCAGGATAGCTGAGAAAAGGATGAAAAAGAGACAGGATTCTAGGGGCTGGCTGAAGGGTTTCTATGAGTAGGAGTGGCTTCTGGTTGTGTTTATACAGTCTCCAGTAAATGCTAACCTAAAATTTGGTTTTTAATCTATAAATTGTGTTCTAAGATAAATAATCCTGTGCTGTTATTAAATTCTGTGAACTTTAATAGGTTAGCAGTCGCTGCTGAAATGAAATAATAAAAAAGAGAACATGTTAATTTTATCTGGGCTTTAACAGTTTCACAGATTCAATCTGTTGTTGACAGTGTGGTTTTGATGTCAGAGATACCAAGTATAATGTGTAGTCCAGGATGAGATGTTTATGGTAGGAAGTGGAGGAAGATGGCTAGAAAGAAAAGAAGCAGCTGAAAAGTATGCATTATCCTGGAATGCCAAACTTAGTACTATATACCCAAAATATACAGTACTAGTTGCTGTAAAGGAATAAAATACAGAATCCTTGCCCAGAGAGCTTATAATGGTGAGGATGCTATCACACACTCTTCCTGCTTCTGCTGAACAGTAGCCATGGGAGACCATATCCCTGTGAAAAGGAACCAGGAGGAGGGAGATTAGCAGAGGAAGCTGGTGGCTAATCTGATGGCGGGGGGGGGGGGGGAGAGAAGGTCAGCAGAGGCGGAGCCAACAGGTCACAAGAGGCAGAACAGTCTTTGTATCCCCAACAGCACATACCACAGAAAGGAAGAACTGAGGCACATAAACTTTAAGATTGTACATGCAAAGGAAGGGGTGAGGAAATCACAGCTGCGCAAAAGAATTCCTTTGGACCCACATTATCTTGTTCCAGAAACAACTGCTGTTCCACAGAGAATCATGAGTGAACAGTAGGGGGGAGTATCACACAATCGCACAAAATCATGATGCTGCCATTCCTAATGATAATATTCTCAGAGCCAGACAGCCAGGGCGAGCTCAAGGCCATGATGGACCCCAGGGTGGCCATCTGCTGTGAGCCCCCTACTCTGCCCCCAATACTGAACTCTCTCTCTCTCTCTCTCTCTGTCTCTCTGTCTCGCACGCACGGACACCACGCATGAGCGCAGTGTACAATAATAATGCAAAAATATTTTAAAAGTTTGGGGGGAGTGGAGAGGAGGATGTGGGCAAAATGGAGGAGAAGGAGGTGGTTGTAGCTGCAACAAAGGAGGAAAGGGAAGAATGGGCTGGAGGGGAAAGGTTTAACCCTACCCTCCCTGAATGCCATCATCCCATCTGAATCAGGACCAGCCATGCTTACATGGGGATAAAATACAGGCTTTGACTATGGGAATTTTAAACATTAAATCATAGTGAAGGAAGCTGCAATGATGAAACTTTGCTCTTCCAGAACTGTGCAGACTTGGGGGAATGAACATAAAAAAGGCACCACCTCCACACAGACAAAATGGTGAGAGGGAGCAGTGAAGGGGGGGAGAACTTTGGCTTCGTCTTGTCATTCTCCACCCACTGGTGTAGACAGAATATAGCAGCAATTTCCCCTGACAGTGTGGAAAGTTGCACGACAACTCCATTTGTAGTTTACAGCAGAAAAGCAATGATTGGTGGTACTAGGAGCTCTTGGTCTGGAAGCACCCTAGATCGCTCCAGCGTTTCCCCTTCTACTGTTTCTGTCCACCATGTTCCAAGGGACTACATGTTCTTCACGTGTGGGAGGTTTTGCATTGTGTAAGATTAAGTTTATCTGTCCCCTTCATGGATCACTGCCTTGTGGCGAAGGGGCTTGCATAACTCAGTGAAGCCATAAGCTATGCCGTGCAGGGCCACCCAAGACGGACAGGTCATGGCAGAGAGTTCTGACAAAATGTGGTCCACTGGAGAAGGAAATGGCAACCCACTCCAGTATTCTTGCCAAGAAAACCCCATGGAACGTATCACAAGGCTAAAAGAGATGACGCCGGAAGATGAGCCCCTCAGGTCGGAAGGTGTCCAATATGCTACCGGGGAAGAGCAGAGGGTATTTCCAAGCAGCGCCAGAAAGAGTGAAGCGGCTGGGCCAAACCCGAAAGGACACTCAGCTGTGGATGTGTCTGGTGGTGAAAAGAAAATCCGATGCTGTAAAGAACAATATTGTTTAGGAACCTGGAATGTCAGATCAATGAATCAAGGTAAGCTGGAGGTGGTCAAACATGAGATGGCAAGATTGAACATCGACATCTTGGGAATCAGCGAACTAAAATGGACAGGCATGGGCGAATTTAATTCAGGTGACCATCATATCTACTATTGTGGGCAAGAATCCCTTAGAAGAAATGGAGTAGCGCTCATAGTCAACAAAAGGGTGGGAAAAGCAGTACTGGGGTACAATCTTAAAAATGATAGAATGATCTCAGTACGAATCCAAGGCAAACCATTCAACATCACAGTAATTCAAGTCTATGCCCCAACCACTGAGGCCGAAGAAGCTGAGGTTGATGGGTTCTATGAAGACCTACAACACCTTCTAGAACTAACACCAAAAAAAGATGTCCTCTTCATCATAGGGGATTGGAATGCTCAAGTAGGAAGTCAAGAAATCACGGGGATAACAGGCAGGCATGGCCTTGGTGTACAAAATGAAGCAGGACAAAAGCTAATAGAGTTTTGCCAAGAGAACACGCTGATCATAGCAAACACTCTTTTCCAACAGCACAAGAGGCGACTCTACACATGGACATCACCAGATGGTCAATATCAAAATCAGATTGATTATGTCCTTTGCAGCCAAAGATGGAGAAGCTCAATACAGTCAGTAAAAATAAGACGTGGAGCTGACTGTGGCTCAGATCATGAGCTGCTTCTTGCAAAATTTCGGCTTAAATTGAAGAACGTAGGGAAAACCACTAAACCATTCAGGTATGACCTAAATTATATCCCTTATGAATATACAGTGGAGGTAAGGAATAGATTTAAGGGATTAGACTTGATAGACAGAGTGCCAGAGGAGCTATGGACGGAGGTCCGTAACATTGTTCAGGAGGCAGCAAGGGAAACCATCCCAAAGAAAAAGAAGTGCAAGAAAGCCAAGTGGCTGTCTGATGAGGCTTTACAAGTAGCTGAGGAAAGAAGGGAAGCGAAAAGCAAGGGAGAAAGGGGAAGATATATCCAACTGAATGCAGAGTTCCAGAGAATTGCAAGGAGAGACAAGAAGGCCTTCTTAAATGAGCAATGCAAAGAAATCGAGGAAAACAACAGAATGGGAAAGACTAGAGATCTCTTCAAGAAAATCGGAGATCTCAAGGGAACGTTTTGTGCAAAGACGGGCATGATAAAGGACAAAGAAGGCAGGGACCTAACAGAAGCAGATGAGATTAAGATGAGGTGGAAAGAATACACAGAAGAATTACACAAGAAAGATCTTAATGTCCCTGATAGCCAGGAGAGTACGGTCACTGAACTTGAGCCGGACATCCTCGAGAGTGAAGTCAAGTGGGGCTTAGGAAGCATTAGTAACAACAAAGCTAGTGGAGATGACAGTATTCCAGCTGAGCTATTTAAAATCCTAAAAGATGATGCTGTTAAAGTGCTGCATTCAATATGCCAACAAATCTGGAACACTCAACAATGGCCGCAAGACTGGAAAAGGTCAGTTTACATTCCAATTCCAAAGAAGGGCAACGCCAAAGAGTGTTCAAACTAATGCACAATTGCGCTCATTTCACATGCCAGCAAGGTGATGCTCAAAATCCTACAAGCTAGGCTTCAGCAGTATGTGAACCGAGAACTACCGGAAGTACAAGCTGGGTTTCGAAGAGGCAGAGGAACTAGAGATCAAATCGCCAACTTTCGCTGGATCATGGAGAAAGCAAGAGAATTCCAGAAAAACGTCTATTTCTGCTTCATTGACTACGCTAAAGCCTTTGATTGTGTGGATCACAACAAACTGTGGCAAATTCTTAAAGTGATGGGAATACCAGACCACCTTACCTGTCTCCTGAGAAACCTGTACGAGGGTCAAGAAGCAACAGTGAGAACCAGACGTGGAACAACCGATTGGTTCAAAATTGGGAAAGGAGTACGACAAGGCTTCATATTGTCACCCTGCTTATTTAACTTATATGCAGAGTACATCATGAGAAACGCCGGGTTGGATGAATCTGGTTGGAATTAAGATTGCTGGGAGAATTATCAACAACCTCCGATATACAGACGATACCACCCTAATGGCAGAAAGCAAAGAGGATCTCAAGAGCCTCTTGTTGAGGGTGAAAGAGGAGAGTGCAAAAGCTGGTTTGAAACTCAACATTACAAAAACTAAGATCATGGCATCTGGCCCCATCACTTCCTGGCATATGAAAGGGGAAGAAATGGAAGCAGTGACAGATTTTACTTTCCTGGACTCCAAGATCACCGCAGATGGTGACTGTAGCCATGAAATTAAAAGACGCTTGCTCCTTGGGAGGAAAGCTATGGCAAACCTAGACAGCATAGTAAGAAGCAGAGACATCACCTTGCCGACAAAGGTCCGTCTAATCAAAGCTATGGTTTTCCCAGTAGTAATGTATGGCTGTGAGAGCTGGACTATAAGGAAGGCTGAGTGCCGAAGAATTGATACTTTCAAACTGTGGTGCTGGAGAAGACTCTTACGAGTGCCCTGGACTGCAAGGAGGTCAAATCAGTCCATCCGAAAGGAAATCAACCCTGAGTGCTCATTGGAAGGACAGATGCTGAAGCTGAAGCTCAAATATTTTGGCCACCTAATGCAAAGAGAAAACTCTCTGGAAAAGACCCTGATGCTGGGAAAGACTGAAGTCAAAAGGAGAAGGGGACGGCAGAGGATGAGATGGCTAGATAGCATCACGGATGCAATGAATATGAACTTGAGCACATTCCGGGAGAGAGCGCAGGACAGGAAGGCCTGGCATGCTGTGGTCCATGGGGTCATGAAGAGTCGGACACAACTGAACAACTGAACAACAACAACAAAGTTTATCTGTAAGGTTTTTAAGGGATCCATTGTATTTCATTAATGTTGTGAGCCATTTGGGGGAATATGGTCAAAGTGGCATACAAATATAATCAATTTTTTTTAAAGGAAAGAATTCACCTTAAGCACTCACTTAGAAGTTAGCACAGGTGTCTATAGACTCAGGCCTTATTCAGGTATGCAAATTATCTGAACAGAAATCACATGGGGTGAGAGAGTGGCAGGGCTGCACTTGCTGTTCCTGCCTCCATCAGCCTCACTGTCTGTGCACTGGGGAGGAGACGCCTCTAGTGGCAACGCTGCTCTACATGTGTAGGCTCTCCCGTAACGTGGAACCTTATTGGTTCCACATCACAGCAGGAGCCTATGCACATAGAGCACACTCCCCTTGACAAATGTACCTCCTGTGCATGTACAGTGGTGGGAGGGGAGAAGTTCTGGGTTCAGCTAGTGGGTTCAGCCCCACATTCCCATTTAATGCAATTGTTGATTGTGTGATTTAGACACTTGAATAGGACTAAAGTGCCAGTAAGATAGTCCTCTGCTGTGGTCAAGTAAGGAGGTAAAGCTTTTGAAAACCAAAAACAAATTATAAAAACTCTCCCATCCTTAATTATGCCTTCTGAAAGTGTATAGTCAATGTTTGAGTGTAGTTCCTGCATGCGACTGAAAGTTTCTTATCCTGAACTCTTGGTTCCAGAGATTGAGTTTTAATAACATTTCCACAGTTATGAACTGTACTCATAAGGTGCATCTACTTCTCTGTAGATGCATACTTGCTTTGTAAAGATCAAATTACTTAGCATAACACCTCATATATTATTATTACATAATTAAAGGGGAACAGAAGTGTCCTTTAATTAAGATAAGCCACACATACACAAAAGGTTCTGCCATTGTGAGCCTTTTATAAGACTCTACTGCTTATAAAAATGACACCTGTTCAGCTAATAATGGGAAACCGTAGGCATCCATAATCTACTTGATGGGGTCTGCAGTTGTGCAAATTTCAAAGTGATCCAATAAAAATTGCCAGAAGTACAGCAAATTAAAAAGTGCTGAAAACTGACAAATTTGTACTTTTTACTTCAAGCTGCAGCTTGAGATACCATATATTTCCTTTCCAATTTTGTTGAAAACTACTAACGTACTCTATTCAGGTTTATTGAGGAGATGTGCCTTTCATTAGTTTGGTGGAGTTCTGAGCAGTGGTTCAGTAGTTTCTGTGGTTTTTCTGCCTCATGAAAGCTTATAGCAGCAACTGCTGGCAAAGTTATGTCAGGCATGTTTAGTTTCACTCTGAAGCTAGAATGCTGCCAGTGTTTTGAGAGGAGTTCCAGTGTTTCTTTGAGCATTCTGACAGTGGCTGAGTGGTAGCAGGAAACTGTCAATTGCAATAAGAGTGAGGTAATTTTGAAGGCTGAGGGAATCACTCTCAGTAATTGAGAGATCACTGATGAAGAGGCGATAAGGAGGGAAACAGAAATGGTATGCTGGAATCCTGTATAGGTGTAATTTCTGAACATAGAGGGACATAACTATTCATTTACACACTTACAGTGCGTGTGTCCGTGCATGCACACTTGTGTTTCAGAATCATTCCATGAGTTGGAAATAGTTCAGGGCTATTGTATCAGTTCTAATACTTGTAAAGATCTGTGGTAAAGTGCATGAAATAGACTCAGATGAATGAAGAGTTAGTATTCATAGGAGGGGCCATCTGCCCAGCCCTGTAGCCAGGGTGGAGCAAATGGGTGCACTGCCCTCCCCCCCCCCAATACCCTAGAGCTGTACTTCACACATGCACCCAGGAGTTTTTGGAAAATTGGCTTTTTAATTTGTGATATGACAGACAATGACAGCCTCCATTTAAAGAACATATCATTTTAAGAATAGGAGCAATTTAAGAATAGGAACCTCTGAAAAATTCAGTGAATAAGGCAAAGCATGTGCACAACAAACACCTCATCTGGAAGAGCCCCCAAAAGTCTGTTCATTCAAGGCTTTTCCAGATGAAAGTGGATTTGTCATGATCACAATCACCCTATAATTAAGTGATCCTGAAAAGAACAGCCGGTATAGTAATGTGACCCTTGAAGAGTTGAATATTAGAACTTTGTATTATGGGTTAGAGTTAGACTCCACCTCTTGGACTTTCCTTTGTTCTCCTTTTCAGTTTCAGTTGAGTTCTCTACCCAGCCAGCAATAAAGAAGAATGTTTGTTTGCCTGCAGTAAGAAGAAAGAGTTTGTTTGTAGTTATTATGATGAGTAGAGCAGGATTCCCCTTCATGGATCACTGCCTTGTTGTGGCGAAGGGGCTTGCGTAACTCAGTGAAGCCATAAGCTATGCCGTGCAGGGCCACCCAAGACGGGCAGGTCATGGCAGAGGGTTCTGACAAAATGTGGTCCACTGGAGAAGGAAATGGCAACCCACTCCAGTATTCTTGCCCAGAAAACCCCATGGAACGTATCACAAGGCTAAAAGATATGACGCCGGAAGATGAGCCCCTCAGGTCGGAAGGTGTCCAATATGCTACTAGAGAAGAGCAGAGGGTATTTCCAAGTAGCGCCAGAAAGAGTGAAGCGGCTGGGCCAAAGCCGAAAGGACACTCAGCTGTGGATGTGTCTGGCGGTGAAAAGAAAATCCGATGCTGTAAAGAACAATATTGTTTAGGAACCTGGAATGTCAGATCAATGAATCAAGGTAAGCTGGAGGTGGTCAAACATGAGATGGCAAGATTGAACATCGACATCTTGGGAATCAGTGAACTAAAATGGACAGGCATGGGCGAATTTAATTCAGGTGACCATCATATCTACTATTGTGGGCAAGAATCCCTTAGAAGAAATGGAGTAGCACTCATAGTCAACAAAAGGGTGGGAAAAGCAGTACTGGGGTACAATCTTAAAAATGATAGAATGATCTCAGTACGAATCCAAGGCAAACCATTCAACATCACAGTAATTCAAGTCTATGCTCCAACCACTGAGGCCGAAGAAGCTGAGGTTGATGGGTTCTATGAAGACCTACAACACCTTCTAGAACTAACACCAAAAAAAGATGTCCTCTTCATCATAGGGGATTGGAATGCTAAAGTAGGAAGTCAAGAAATCACCGGGATAACAGGCAGGCATGGCCTTGGTGTACAAAATGAAGCAGGACAAAAGCTAATAGAGTTTTGCCAAGAGAACATGCTGATCATAGCAAACACTCTTTTCCAACAGCACAAGAGGCGACTCTACACATGGACGTCACCAGATGGTCAATATCGAAATCAGATTGATTATGTCCTTTGCAGCCAAAGATGGAGAAGCTCCATACAGTCAGTCAAAACAAGACCTGGAGCTGACTGTGGCTCAGATCATGAGCTGCTTCTTGCAAAATTTCGGCTTAAATTGAAGAACGTCGGGAAAACCACTAAACCGTTCAGGTATGACCTCAGTCATATCCCTTCTGAATATACAGTGGAGGTGAGGAATAGATTTCAGGGATTAGACCTGATAGACAGAGTGCCTGAGGAACTATGGACGGAGGTCCGTAACATTGTTCAGGAGGCAGCAACGAAATCCGTCCCAAAGAAAAAGAAATGCAAGAAAGCCAAGTGGCTGTCTGATGAGGCTTTACAAGTAGCTCACAAAAGAAGGGAAGCGAAAAGCAAGGGAGAAAGGGGAAGATATACCCAACTGAATGCAGAGTTCCAGAGAATAGCAAGGAGAGACAAGAAGGCCTTCTTAAATGAACAATGCAAAGAAATCGAGGAAAACAACAGAATGGGGAAGACTAGAGATCTCTTCAAGAAAATTGGAGATCTCAAGGGAACGTTTTGTGCAAAGACGGGCATGATAAAGGACAAAGAAGGCAGGGACCTAACAGAAGCAGATGAGATTAAGAAGAGGTGGCAAGAATACACAGAAGAATTACACAAGAAAGATCTTAATGTCCCTGATAGCCAGGAGAGTACGGTCACTGAACTTGAGCCGGACATCCTCGAGAGTGAAGTCAAGTGGGCCTTAGGAAGCATTAGTAACAACAAAGCTAGCGGAGATGACAGTATTCCAGCTGAGCTATTTAAAATCCTACAAGATGATGCTGTTAAAGTGCTGCATTCAATATGCCAACAAATCTGGAACACTCAACAGTGGCCACAAGACTGGAAAAGGTCAGTTTACATTCCAATTCCAAAGAAGGGCAACGCCAAAGAGTGTTCAAACTACCGCACAATTGCGCTCATTTCACATGCCAGCAAAGTTATGCTCAAAATCCTACAAGCTAGGCTTCAGCAGTATGCGAACCGAGAACTACCGGAAGTACAAGCTGGGTTTAGAAGAGGCAGAGGAACTAGAGATCAAATCGCCAACATTCGCTGCATCATGGAGAAAGCAAGAGAATTCCAGAAAAACGTCTATTTCTGCTTCATTGACTATGCTAAAGCCTTTGATTGTGTGGATCACAACAAACTGTGGCAAATTCTGAAAGTGATGGGAATACCAGACCACCTTACCCGTCTTCTGAGAAACCTGTACGAGGGTCAAGAAGCAACAGTAAGAACCAGACATGGAACAACCGATTGGTTCAAAATTGGGAAAGGAGTACGACAAGGCTGCATATTGTCACCCTGCTTATTTAACTTATATGCAGAGTACATCATGAGAAATGCCGGGTTGGATGAATCACAGGTCGGAATTAAGATTGCCGGGAGAATTATCAACAACCTCCGATATGCAGACGATACCACCCTAATGGCAGAAAGCGAAGAGGATCTCAAGAGCCCCTTGTTGAGGGTGAAAGAGGAGAGTGCAAAAGCTGGTTTGAAACTCAACATTAAAAAAACGAAGATCATGTCATCTGGCCCTATCACTTCCTGGCATATAGAAGGGGAAGAAATGGAAGCAGTGACAGATTTTACTTTCTTGGGCTCCAAGACCACCGCAGATGGTGACTGTAGCCATGAAATTAAAAGACGCTTGCTCCTTGGGAGGAAAGCTATGGCCAACCTAGACAGCATAGTAAGAAGCAGAGACATCACCTTGCCGACAAAGGTCCGTCTAATCAAAGCTATGGTTTTCCCAGTAGTAATGTATGGCTGTGAGAGCTGGACTATAAGGAAGGCTGAGTGCCGAAGAATTGATGCTTTCGAACTGTGGTGCTGGAGAAGACTCTTACGAGTGCCCTGGACTGCAAGGAGGTCAAATCAGTCCATCCGAAAGGAAATCAACCCTGAGTGCTCATTGGAAGGACAGATAATGAAGCTGAAGCTCCAATATTTTGGCCACCTAATGCGAAGAGAAAACTCCCTGGAAAAGACCCTGATGCTGGGAAAGACTGAAGGCAAAAGGAGAAGGGGACGGCAGAGGATGAGATGGCTAGATAGCATCACGGATGCAATGAATATGAACTTGAGCACGCTCCGGGAGACAGCGCAGGACAGGAAGGCCTGGCGTGCTATGGTCCATGGGGTCACGAAGAGTCGGACACGACTGAACGACTGAACAACAACAACAGAGCAGGATTGGGTGCTTATTGCTAAAGGGTCAAATAAAAGAGATAACATAAAGTGACCTAAAAAAAAATATCTACCCAAAGTTACCCTTTACTCATTTAAAGCACTATATTCACAATCATCATGGCTATTTTTCTCCTTTTTGTTGAGTACTTGATAGCAAATGATAACAGCCCTAGGGGAATAGAAACACTGCTGTGCATGCTACGGTTGGCTGGCCGGCCACCTAAGCTGTAACTCAACTGTAATTTCTGATTTTCTCAATGTGTGCAGCTCAGCATGAGGCCTTTTCAGGTTTGTTGGGGCAGAAGAAAGTTATGCATATTGTTCTCAGCACCACGCTCCTTAAATGCTTGACTATGGTTGCATTGTAATGTGCTCTTACTCTTGTTTCTAAACGTGCTTTTTTGTTTTTGTATTGGTGTTGTCGTGATATAAGTTTAAAACTGATTTTTTGAGAAAATAAGCTCCACACTAGTTTTTAACTTCCTAGTTATAGCATAAGCTATTTTGTTTGCTTTACACCTTTTGGTATCCCCCTTGTTCACTGTATCCTTAACAGCCTTTTCTCTGATGAAACAAAAAATATGCCAGTCATTTAATTCCTAGTGTTCATATTAAATTTTCCGTTAACTTGACCTTTACATACCCCATTGTGTAAGTTAACATACTCTCTGCCTGGAGGAAAAGTGAGAGGGAAAGTTGGTGCCTTTCCCTTCCCCAGGCTTGGCTCTCATCCTCTCCATCAATGGGGAGGGGGGAGAATTGGCTAGTGTTATGCACCACACCACCCCTAAATCCCCCACCTAGAAATGTTGCTGCCTCACCTAACAAGGAGGCCTGGCTGCAGGGCTACATCTGCCTCTTCATGGCAGTCTGAGGAGAAAATCTCCGTGTTGTTGCTGGCTGTTACTGTTAAGATGGCTGATTGTAGTCAAGAGGCTGTACACAGTAGCTGTTCCAATAGGCATGAAACAAAAGTTTTTGCTGAATAAGACGTGGCCTAAGCTCCGTAGACGTGACAGGTAGACGCCAAAGCTGTGATCCACTGATCAGGCATTTTGTGATGGTGCCCACAGCAGTTTCTCAAATTCCCAGACAGGTCCAAAATGGTTGGGGATACCTGTTTTAGACCCTGAATGACGTTGCAGGTTGAGATTGGTCTGGAATGAAGGTGAGGGCGGATGGCTTCCAGCACACCATAAGCTTTATATTTTGCATAAATAAAACTAACATTTTGGATAAATTTATCTACTTGCAATTTCTTGCTTTTGAACTGCTAGATTGGCAGGAGCTGGGACTGAAGACGGGAGCTCACACCATCACGCGGGACTCGGGTCTCAAACTGCTGTCCTCCCGACCTTCCGGTCTGCAATTCAGCGTCTTGACCACTAAGCCACCGCGGCCCCAATTTACCTTTACCTTTTTAGAGACTGGTCAGTTTAAATGTTCACTTGGAATGATTGTTCCAATGATTGCAGTCCTTGCGATCACTGCATTAGTGTCAAGGTGCCTGCAGATAGAGCATTTAATAATCTGTTCTAGAATCTTCCCAAGTATTGATGTCAGACTGACTGGTCTATAATTCCCCAGATCTTCCTTTTTGAAGATAGGGACAACACTTGCCTTCAGTCATCTGGCACTTCACCCATTCACAAGTGTACACTTTATCAGTACGCATTTGTGAGGGGCAGCACCAAACCTGTGATTTGTGTGACAAAATTGTCACGCAGCTTTCATAGAATCATAGAATCATAGAATAGTAGGGTTGGAAGGGGCCTACAAGGCCATCGAGTCCAACCCCCTGCTCAATGCAGGAATCCATACACCAATGCTTTGGTGTATGTTTGGGGGAGATACTGGTTTGGGTGGTCCATAGTAAACTGAACCTTTGTTTCATAGCTTGGTGCATGCAAACTGGTGCATGGAGTTGTATCTTGTAAATGTGTATGTTTAAAAATGCTTTGTTTTAAAAAATCACAACCTACATTTTCAAAAGCTGGTTAATTCTTCCACACAGAATGTGTAAAAACCCTACAGAATAAAGCATGGTTGTTGTCTTTCAGGACTGGATGGCCTCACTTAGGAGAGAAATAGATCACTACCATGAGAAGAAAGAAACAGTTACTGACTTAAGGTCTGCACCTGCTAGTGCAGGCATCATGTTCTTTATCATTCTGGTGACTTGCATTAAGCTGTTATTTGCAAAGAAACTTCCTGCTGCTTGAAAACCGATGGAGTTTTAAATTATTTTTTTAATTATAAAATGTGGCAACTACCCAGCATTAAGATGACTACACACAACAGATTTATTATATATGCAATCTTCTCAATGTCTCTTTATATTGATAGGGAAGTCATAACTTTATTCATTATTATGTAGTCAGCCAGTGTATATTTGCCTTCAATTAAAGAGATGTTTTTCCTTTGGCCTGTTCAGACTGGATTTCTTTGTCTGCAAATCCTCACTGGCTTTAGGTTTCACATGAGCTGCTTACAAAAGTGTGGAGTTGATTGTCATGTAAGTTCTTGGTGCAGCACTGTATAAAATTGATGTTATTGTGGCCAGCTCTCCAACTAATGGCAGCAAAATAAGTGAACTATAGCAATGTTTAATTGTATAATACAATCTTATGCAACACTTGCTATCTTGCATCCCCTTGCTTTTGATGTTTTGCTCTAAAGTCTGAAATAACAACTTTGCCTCTTAAAACCATTCCATTTCATCAGTAACATAGGAAGTAAATGGTTTCACAGCTGCTTCATATTTCTGTAATAAATTGCTCTAGTTTTACCATTTCCATAAGGTCAGTATGCAAGTGCTATAATTAAAATCTCTTTCCCTGTGTTTCTAGTGACTCGGGTTCAGATGCTGACAGTTTCTATGGCTCAGTAGAACGACCCGTTAATATACACTATTCTCAACATTCAACAGAAAGTGCAGGTGAGAATATCATTTTGAAATTCCCTTTAGGTAAAGATGATGCACCTGATAGGTGTTTCTCTTGTACTACCCGCTGTATTGAGTTGAATGTCATAGTAAATACAAAACAAGAAATATTAAGAAATGTTTGCCATCCAGGGCAAAATCAGTGACGTACATTGTGCCAGCACTGATGGAGAGGGATTAAACTACTATCAGTCACTGAAGGAACAAACATTACTTTTTCCTTGCACCATATTCAGATTAAGAACATAAGAGCTATGCTGTGTCAGATGAAAGGCCTGCCGGTTCCAATCAGATGCCTATAGGAAGTGGGCCTATAGTCGGGGGGGCAGGAAGGACCTTCCCTCCCCCTAAATTTTCTTTGTCCCCCCCTAATTCTTTTACAAACGAATAATTAAATTCATTACGGAAAGTCTAGAAAACCAACAGGAAAGCCTTTGTTTTTCTTCTTTAAGGTACAGGTGCTATTATTTGGGATGGGTAGGGGTGGGGTGCCACAATGCAATTTGCTTACCATGAAAAATCCTTTGATATGGGCCAGGAAGCAGAGATTATGTTGCAGAACCCAGAGTCAGAGAGACCACGGAGTGAAGGAAAAAGAGATTCTTTATTTAACGCGCGGGCTTAAGGCTGGAATCGTTTCCAAAGAGCCAGAAGCCCCGATTTACATTAGCACATTGGTTTTATAGACATTGTGACACATATGAAACGGCTCCTCCTCCCCCTCCCGCATGGGGTTGCAATCCTCAACATTTTTCCTCCTAGCACCATTGTTTATAATACAAGAGCTGGGTTATAGGGTAGCCATGATAAGGAGAGAACAGAAGAGAACAGCAGAGAACAAGATATACAATTGTATGACCTTTGACAAGATAAGGAATTCCTGTGTCTCGTCAGCTTACAATATATTCAAGGGAGAAAGAGCTCAGCAAGAACATGAAGCATGAGACTGCATGAGGCTACTTAGTCTGATCCCCGATATGGCTGCTACATTCCCCCCTTAAATGCATAATTTCATTACAATTATAGCACTTCTGATAACTATACAAAGCTTTTTGTGACATACATATTACTTAGCCTCTTGTTGGGCTATTAGAGCATAGAGGGCAGCAGTTTTACTAGCTGAGACATAAAACAGATTGGTTAAACAGCGCATAAGACAAGGAACGCAGAGACATAACAGAACTTTTATGAACAATACTGGTAGAATTAGGATGAACAATGCTTTTAAGCTAGCTAAGATCTGGAAGCCAAGGGGTTAACTAATTGAGCTAATTGTTTTGTCTTATTGTTTTGTTAGCTACTATATTGTGCAGCTTGTTGATCTGTTCATCTACAGCATTGCCATTATCAGTTAAGTTAAAACAACAGAGCTTTTGGTGTGTCTCACAACTTAAATGATGAAGAAGGAAGAGGTAATCTATACCAGCTCTGTTTTCTAGAACTGCACCTTTTAGATCACGCAGCTTTTTATTTAACAATGACAATGCTCGTGAGGTGGCATTTATGCTTTTGGCTAAGCTGCAAGCTAACCGGTTGATTTCCAGACCATCAGCCAAGGCTAAACCTGGAACCTTAACCAGTGACATTGCTAAGGCCAATTTTTCTGAGTCAGAATATAACTGCACACGACTATTACAATTTTTAGTTAGTTGGAGTGCTCGAGGCTGCCGTTGACGGATTTTCTCAGGCTACAGGGGAAGAATTGGCACCAGTTCAATTGGCGGCTGAGGCAACATGGGTGGTTATCAGACAAGTTGGCAGGAATGAATGACCAAGTGCAGGAATTACATGTCTAAAACCATCCATGAGGCAAAAGTATGTGGGCATCATTAAAAGATAGGTTTTGAATTTTATTACAGTGGAAGGGGGCCAGGGATAGCTTTGTATTTTCTGGAAAAAATTTTGACAATTAAGCATTTGTGCACACGTAGCATTTGTTTCAGCAATGATGGGGGTGCGTAGAGTGAACTCTGTAGGGGGTAGGATCTTTGCAACCACGCCCCAATTAGCATTTTGGGAATAAGTTAAACTTACACCATAAACTCTTAACATGGTATCTTTTTGAATTTTCCCAGGATGTCTACAGACAGGTATTAGGCAAGAGCTAATAAGCCTGTTTGCAGGTATACCTCTTGGCAAACAAAAATGTTTTACTCTCGTGATGTTAGCCAGGTGAAGCCAGTAATTATCAGCAAATCACTGGGACAAACTTCTTTTTCCAGGGGCAGACCCCCCTTTTTGCACCTTATTAAGGAAACACAATGCAACACTACTAACACTACAACACGCATGTTTGATCTTCTTTGGGATCTGACCGTACGCTGGGCAGCTATTCACCTGGCAAGCTGCAGTAGGGTCTAGTCCCCTTCTTCAATTCTCCAGTTGCAGGTCTGACCGTACGCAGGGGGACAGTTTCCCGGTGTGTCCACAGTAAGGTCTAGCCTGAGTCTTCTTACTGCTTTTTCAGAATGATTTTTAAAGGATTTTCAGGATTTCTGTTTACAGTCTACTCTCCCCCTCTCGCTCTCTTGACTCGTGTCCAATGTATCTAGGGTTTAACTCTAGCTGCTTTCATAGCTGCGGGGGTGGAAAGTATGACAGTTCTGAGTCCTCTCCATCTGGGAGTCAAAGGGTTATTTTTCCCTCTTTAACTCATACTTTAACTCTTGGTTGGAAAGGATGAACTTCTGTGATGGGAATGGCTTATTTTTTTAAGACAAAGCGACGCTGGGCTTGAAGACCTTTGCTCAGTGTTTGGACTTCTTGTTTAAGGCTAACGTTTGCTTGCTCTTGATGCCACTCCAGTGTCAATCATGAAGTCAATGTCACTGCCCCTCACAGTCAATGTCACGGCCCCTCTCAAGCTGTCTCCCTCTTCGCCCATTCTGGCCCCTTTGGTTTTCTCCTTTGTGTATTTGATTAATTTTATTTGGGCATTCATGCCACTAATGTCCATCTTGTCCACACTGGGCACACTGGTTCTTTTTTTAAGAATCTTCTGCCTCTGCCGGGTCTTCTTCTTTTCTTTTTTCGTTTACGTCTTCTTGGGCCTCTGGGTCGAGGGGGGTGTACTGGCGATAGGCATTTGAAAGATGCTCCAAGTACGCTCTGGGGCCTCGGTGGCACCTTGCAGCACTTTAGACACTTTGGTCATATTAATTGACTTCTTTATACCTGCCTTTCATGGCTTCTAACAGCAGGGTTTGATACTGGGTGAGGCGCTCTAGCCCAACTTGTGTTTTGGGATTCCAGCAGGGGGGGGTTACTTACAAGGAGACTTTATTGGGTAACTTACAGCACACAGGCGTACTTAATTTTTGGATCAGACAGCTTCTCTGAACCACGAGCTATTGCGCTAAATGGGTTTTTATACTATACATGTTACCCATAACACTAGCAAGCATTTTCAGCATAGGCTAGAAGTGTTTGGTTCTCAGGCACAGCTTCCTGTAAACAACTTCGCTTCCCAAAGTGCTTGATAACACTTTTTATTTATTAGTATGGGAAGACAAATTTTTTCTCTTTCTTTTGCTTTCTTTTTCTTTGCTGATCTGCCTGTATTGCAGATCATGTTTCAAACTTTTTATATAAAACTTTCTGCTCCATGCACCAGCCTTGTCTCTTTATTTGTCTTTTTCAAGTTAAACTTACTTAAACTTTTCTGCCTTACACTAGTCCCACTGACACACATTTGGGATAGGCTCTTCTTCTCCTTCTAGTTACATTTTCTTCATTTTAAAGAACTATTACATTATTGTGGCTACTTTACCCCAGGTAATAAGCTCCAGGCACAATCAGCTGCTTTTAATTTACCCTGGGGGCAACTATGGCCACGCTTCTTTTTTACAAATGTTTTTTCTTTGCCTTTTGCCTTTTCTTTTTCTCTCTTCTCTATCTGTCTTCTACTTTCTCTATTCCTTCTTTTCTACTTGCTTTTGTCTTTTCTCTTCGTCATCCATTGGGAACCACACTTAGTATCATTTGGAGTTGCAGCTAACACTAATCTGCAAATATCACATATACTTTATGATATCTAAGAAATCATAAAATATATACAACAAACTTTTTCTGCAATTTAACACAATGAATGGAAAACACTTCTTGCATGGTAAGGCATGATGGAGCAGATCCAGCAATCATACTGGTCTTCTGGCTGAAAGCTCAGGGCTCATTAAAATCAAGGGACGGGCATACCCACACACGCAGAGTTCTAGGTCACCATTTTTGCATCGGCAACTCTATGCTGCATGAGTTCTGGCAGAAGGAAATCTAAAAGTTATAGATCAAACTCAGCCTGCTGTACACTGAGCTGACTACAAACATAGACACACGGTCCACAGCGATGAGAGTTCAAGTTTATCAAAAGCTTCATAGCACTGTCCATGGCAAGTTTGTGACAATTTAAAATTTTAGTTCATGTGCAGAGTGTCTCTAAAAAGCCCAGACATTGATGGAAGCAAACAGAGACGGCTCTGGGCAATGAAGATGTGATGTTTCCAGCAAAGGCTCTCTACTTTTGCATCAGTTTAAAAAGGGGAAGTGTGGCCCTACACCCCTTCTGACAGACAAGGGCCTTTAACTTTTTAGCAAGGCCTCTGTCTAAACAGAGCGGCACAGCTCAGCTCTCTAGCCATGATGCTTTAACTTGGGCAACTCCTCTGTAAATTTTATTTTACTTCTGTCAGGTTCTCTCACAGACATTTTAAAAACTTACTCTTTTTTTTTTTCTTCTAACCTGGTACACGAAAGCACTGAAACACTGAGTGCCGGAACTCAGGACGCTGGGGGGTGATGGGCATCGCTTTATACTTGCATTTTTCAGGCAGCCATTAATGTTCGGGGAGGCGGTGGGGTGATTTGCAGGACTTCAAAGGCAAGCTTCTCAGTTTGTTTGTATTTGTAAATCCCAAGCTCAAAACAGGACACGATGAGGTACAGGGCCACCAAATTCTTGCTTTGGCACGGGCAACAAATAACTCGGTTCAGCTTTCTTCGCTGGGGTCTCAAACAGGAAAACAGTCTTAATTTAAAGTTGTAACATCACTGACAGCGTCAGCCAGCCAGCTACACAGATCTCATTGTTTTTTAAGACAGTTGCTCCAATATTTTCTTCTCAATCAGGTTGGGTCTTTCAGCTTACACAGTTTATTGCAGCTTTCAGGAGCATGGCAGTAGCGTGATTTTGGCTTGGCCAGGAACATGCTGTCTGGTTTCTCGGTCTCTTCAGCACACACACTTAGGCAGTGTAACACTGGATACTCAAATCAGTGAGATTTCTTCATTGCAGGGAATCCCACGGCAAAAGCTTAATGGTTACGCTCTTCAGAAATCATATAGCCAAAGGTCAGTAGCTACAGGCTCTATGCAATTTTAACACAGTTCAAAGCTAAACATGGTTACCTTGACAGAGATCTTCAACATGGTCTTTCCGCTTCATTCTGCTTTGGGACAGTCTTATGGCACACTTTTCACTCGAAGAGGGGTCTAGCCTGTGCTCTGGGGGCTGATTCTTCACCTTTATTTTCTATTTTGCCTTCATCTTCTGGGTCTTCATTTTCAGTTTCCATTTCTTAGGGATTTCATCTCAATTAGGCGAGGTGATGATGTTGCACAACTCAGAACGTTGTGGGCAATTTTCCTGCCCCCCCCTCTCTCGGCGCGCTAGGCTAACAGCTACTTCTTCGGCCTTACACTCTCACGCTCCCACGCTTTGTTAAAAGCCAGACTGTCCTGCAACATTTTTCTAATTAACAGCCTCAGATCTTGTTTTTTTTCCTCTCAGCTCGACCTTGAGCTTTTTGCTGTTTTCTCTCTCTATTCTGAATCTTTTTTAAAAAAAACCTTTTTCCTTCTTTGTTTGACATACATCTCAAGGGGGTGCAAGGTTTGCTTCCCCCACCACCCATAGCCTCCCTCCTAAATTGAAGACAGACACAATTAGGGAATGGGAATTGGTCAGTGAGTAAGGGGTCTCACTGGCCGACACAAGAGGATTTTTCACACCACGCACTTTGCTACTGGCCTGGGCACCCGGACGGTCAACGGTATGCGTCAGAAACCGCAGTAGCCACTCACACAATCATCAATCTCTCCACTACATCCATATGTCCCTGCCACCCACTTTTCCCACTTTTTACCAGAGCGGAAAACGGCTTCCCCAGCTTCCTCAGCTTCCTACTGAGTACTGGCGTGCTAGGTACTGGCGCCCACTCGGGGGTGTGATCAGGCCCCCCTTCTACCTGCAAGGAGTAGGTTCTTTTGTATACGTATACCACCAACACTGACCTTCTTCATAAGGCGGGGCCCTCTTTTTTTCTGCCCAGTGGCCTTTCTCCCTAAAGGCGGGGCCCTCTTTTTCCCATATACTTGCCTTTCTCCTGAAGGCTTCCAATGTGGGTTTCAACTCAATTGCAGCTGCGATACAGGCAGGGCTCAAGTTCCTTCCTCCGCTTCCCAAGGTTCTCTTGCTGCTCGCTGCCGTTTGGGCGATCCCGGTGCAGGCTTTCTCCCATTCACTCGACAAAAAGGTCGGTGGTGCCAAGAAAGGGAGGCATGCGCCGAGCTCGTCTTCCCGGTGTGGCGATCAAGAGCAGGCAACTGCCACCTGTCTGGCTCAGAGCCTGCCACATCCGAGTCACGGCACCATTTATGTTGCAGAACCCAGAGTCAGAGAGACCACGGAGTGAAGGAAAAAGAGATTCTTTATTTAACGCGCGGGCTTAAGGCTGGAATCGTTTCCAAAGAGCCAGAAGCCCCGATTTACATTAGCACATTGGTTTTATAGACATTGTGACACATATGAAACGGCTCCTCCTCCCCCTCCCGCATGGGGTTGCAATCCTCAACATTTTTCCTCCTAGCACCATTGTTTATAATACAAGAGCTGGGTTATAGGGTAGCCATGATAAGGAGAGAACAGAAGAGAACAGCAGAGAACAAGATATACAATTGTATGACCTTTGACAAGATAAGGAATTCCTGTGTCTCGTCAGCTTACAATATATTCAAGGGAGAAAGAGCTCAGCAAGAACATGAAGCATGAGACTGCATGAGGCTACTTAGTCTGATCCCCGATATGGCTGCTACAAGGATGGGGGGAAAGCTTAATAATGGGCTTTAGACACTTATTGTCTTGAGGCTATACTGTGAGTTTGTCAGGGGCTCCCAATATGAGGAACTGCTTGCTTATTTATTTATTTATTAAATTTGTTAATCGCCCATCTGGCTGGTCACCCAGCCACTCTAGGCGATGTACAACACACCATAAAACAATTTAAAACAATAAAATTCTACCATAAATTTTTTTAAAAATACCCTAACCCACCCCAAATGCCTGCCTGAACAACCACGTTTTTAATGCACGACGGAAGCTCATTAAAGAGGGGGCATGACGGAGTTCCCTAGGGAGGGAGTTCCACAGAGTGGGGGCCACCACAGAAAAGGCCCTCTCCCTCGTCCCCACCAGTCTAGCTGTCCTGGCTGATGGGACAGAGAGAAGGCCATCCAAGGCTGATCTTGTTAAGCGGCCTGTCTGGTGTTGCTGGAGGCGCTCCTTAAGATTGGCTGGGCCGCAACCATATAGGGTTTTAAAGGTCAAAACCAACACCTTGAATTTGGCCCGGAAAACAAATGGTAACCAGTGCAACTTCTTAAGCACTGGAGTGATGTGATCTCGCCAGCGGCTGCCTTTAATCAGGCGAGCCGCCGCGTTCTGTACCAGCTGCAGCTTCCGAACCGTCTTCAAGGGTAACCCCACATAGAGCGCATTACAGTAGTCTAAACGAGAGGAGACCAGGGCATGTACTACCGATGGGAGCAGATGGTCAGGAAGGAAGGGGCGCAGCCGCCGTATCAGATGGAGTTGATACAGCGCTGTCCGGCTCACAGCTGCCACCTGAGCCTCCATGGACAGCTGGGAGTCCAAAATGACCCCCAGGCTGCGGACCTGGTCTTTCAAGGGTAGCCGTACCCCATTCAACACCAGGTCAACATCCCCCAGCCTCCTCTTGTCTCCCACCAAAAGTACCTCGGTCTTGTCAGGGTTCAGCTTCAGCTTATTCCTCCCCATCCAGCCACTCACCGTCTCCAGACATTTGGACAGGGATTCTACGGCCAACCTTGGTGAAGATTTGAATGAGAGGTAGAGCTGCGTGTCATCCGCATATTGATGACACTGCACCCCAAACCTCCTGATGATAGCCCCCAGTGGCTTCACATAGATGTTAAATAGCATCAGAGAGAGGATGGAACCCTGTGGCACCCCACAAGTAAGTGGCCACGGGTCCGAAACCTCCTCTCCCAGTGCTACCCTCTGGTACCTGCTGGAGAGGAAGGACCGGAACCACCGCAATACAGTGTCCCCAATGCCCAACCCCTCCAGGCGGTCCAGGAGGATACCGTGGTCAACGGTATCAAAAGCCGCTGAGAGGTCGAGGAGAACAAGGAAGGAGCATTCACCCCTATCCAGAGCCCTCCTCATATCATCCACCAAGGCGACTAAGGCCGTTTCTGTCCCATGCCCAGGCCTGAAGCCCGACTGAAATGGGTCTAGATAATCAGTTTCTTCCAAGTGTGCCTTCAACTGCACCGCCACCACCCGCTCAATCACCTTGCCCAAAAATGGCAGATTTGAGACTGGGTGAAAGTTGTTCAGAACTTGAGGATCCAAGGAGGGCTTCTTTAAGAGCGGTCTTATCACTGCCTCCTTGAGGGCTGATGGCATCACTCCCTCCTCAAGGGAGGCGTGCACCACCGCCTTGACCCCTCACCCAGTCTCTCTCTGCAGCTCATAATGAGCCAAGATGGGCAAGGATCAAGTAAGCAGGTGGTCGGCCTTACAGATGAAAGCACCTTGTCCACTTCATCAGGAGGAAGAAGCTGGAACCCATCCCACAAAACCAGTTTGCCACAGGCCACTATTTGCTCACTAACTGTATCCACAGTGTGCAGAGTAACACACCTAATCTGATCAATTTTATCTGCAAAGTGCCTTGCCAAAGCCTCACAGGAGGCCTTAGAATGCTCCAGTGGTTCCGGAGCCACAGGACCGATCAGGCTCCGGACCACTTGGAACAGCCTCCTGGGACAGCACTCTGCAGACGCGATGGAGGCAGCATAATATTCCTTTTTTGCTGCCTTCACCGCCACGTGATAGGCTGAAGATACAGCTCTAGCCCGTGTCTGATCGTCTTTGGAGCGAGACTTCCGCCACCGGCGCTCCAGCCGTCTCACCTCCTGTTTCAGAGCTCGTAACCGCGGATTGAACCATGGTGCAGTCCGAGCCCTGTTCAGGGGGAGAGGGCGTTTCGGAGCCACCCGATCTAATGCCCCAGTGATTGCGGCATTCCAGTCACCCACCAGGGTCTCGACCGAGTGGCCGTTGGCATGCCCCAGAGAATCCCCAAGCGCATTCAGGAATCCATTTGGATCCATAAGACACCTGGGGCGGACCATTTTAATGAGTCCTCCACCCCTGCGGAGGGGTTGTGGAACCGAGAAGTCCAATGTCACCAGATAGTGATCTGACCATGACAAGGGGGTGGTGGATATACCCCCGACTTCCAGATCACTCCCCGCTTCTCCAGAAACAAACACAAGGTCTAGTGCATGACCGGCTACATGGGTGGGCCCAGTTAGAATATGGTGCAGCTCCCAGGAGGCCATGGTCTCCATGAAGTCCCGAGGTGCTTCTGTGAGGATGGCCTCCGAATGTACGTTGAAGTCCCCCAACACCAGTAAGTTAGGGGACTGTACACGCACATCAGAGACCACCTCAAGCTTAGGGGTAGAACACACGCTTTGCATGCAAAACGTCCCACTTTCAGTCCCTGGGACCTCCTGTTACTAAGGATCAGGCAGCTGCTGATGAAAAAGACCTCTGCTGAAGACCCTTGAGAAATTTCTATCTTTGATCTTTTGTATGAGAAAAGATCAAAAATGTCAAGAAATTCTAAAAATGATGCCTGCAAATGCTCAGTTCAGTAGCTGTGAAATTTGAAATGAAATAATTTGCGTCATGGCTAAAACAGTTGTAGAAATTATTATAGAGCAGATTAATAGAAGTACTTATGTTGCATTGTTGGCTGATGAGACTAGGGACAAACAAGGCATTGAAGATTTAGCAGTTGCTCTCCAAGGTCTTGTAAGCATAAAGCCAACAGAAAGATGTGTTTGCTATTTTAAAGCTTTGTTCATAAAGTGCTCACAGTCTAACATCTGAAATTTTGTCAACACTGACTGGTTTACATTTTAATTTTGACAAATTGCTTTGTCATATGATGGAGCATCTCTCATGAAAGGCACATCTGGTGGTGGTCAAGTTGTGATCTCAAAAGAACTTGACCGAAACATTTTGTTTGTTCATTGCCTTAATCACCAACTCCATTTGGTAGTAGTACATGCAACTGGGGCTATATCTGAAATGAAAGAATATTTTGACTCTTGAACAGTTGTACATATTTTTTAAGAAGGGGCATATTGCTCAGATTTATGAAGGCAGCTCTAAAATGCCTTTTGATTCAACAATGGACTGGACATTTGGATTCAGTCACAGTTATACATTCAGACAAATAATTCATTCTTTCCACACTCAAGCTCATCAGTGAAAAATCTGTTAATCTAAAAACTGAAGCTATCAGATTACTCAAGCAAATCAGTAGTTTTTCTCTTTCCTTTCTTACTGAAATTATGCTAAAAGTACTGGGATATCTTAAACCTATAAAATGATTGCTGCAGCAGAAGAATCTGAATATCGAGGCAGCATTGAAACTTATTGACTGTGTTGGGAGGAAGTTGCAAGAAAAGTGAAATACTGTTTTCAACAACATTTTTGAAGCAGACAAGAAAGCATATGAATCTGCTGACCATGACTCACCATCCAAATATCTTTGCGAACTCCCACAAAGGTTTTCTGACAGTATTGTTAATGGTGATAGCATTAATTTGAAGGAAGGTGTGAAAACGAACTAGAGTTCAGAAGGCTTTATAACAGTGTTATTGACCATTGCACTCATGAATAGAAAAATAGATTCAACAAGAGAGACAATGCTGTTATAGTAGCAGCTTGCACTCATTTGCTTCAGCATGGGAATGAAGACAATTTGAATCCACTATGTAAAATAATGAAACACAACTTGGACAATTCTAAAGAGCTAGAAAACTTAAAACCGGAACTGGAGTTAGCAAAATCCCTTAATAAACAACGACCATCATTTGTGCAATTTGCAGATGAGCTCACGAAATATGGATGTGCATTTCCTGGACTTGGTTGGTTGTTTTGGTTGTGGCTGCATTCTGAGCTGTATTGCAACAGTTGAAAGCTGCTTTTACCATGTGGGAACAAATGATACCGCCAAGCGGAGCTACGAAGAAATCACGTCAGGCTTTGAAGCTTTGAGAGGGAAACTCAAGAACTTTGGGGCCCAAATAGTTTTCTCATCCATCCTTCCAGTAGTTAGAAGAGGGATAGAAAGGGAACGAAAAATACTCCGGCTGAATGACTGGCTACGAAGGTGGTGCCGATGAGAGAGATTTGGATTCTGGGACCATGGGCTATACTTCCTGGAAGATGGACTGTTGGCATGGGGCGGGTTGCACCTCACAAAGGCTGGGAAGAATGTGTTTGGCCACAGAATGAAGAACTTCATCAGGAGGGCATTAAACTGAATCCTACGGGGAAGGGAGACGTAAAGTTGGGGTTAACAATGGATGAAGGCTCATGCACCGCAATGGAGAGAACAGCTCTAATAGTGGCCAGTAATAGACTTCACAAACATGTAGGAAGAAAGCCAGACTATGAAGCACATGGTCTTCGATGTCTATATACTAATGCTGATCAAATTTGCAGATGACACAAAATTGAGCGGGATAGCTAATACTTTGGAAGACAGAAACAAAATTTAAAGTGATCTTGATAGACTGGAGCGGTGGGCAGAAAACAACAGAATGAAATGCAATAGGGATAAATGCCAAGTTCTGCACCTAGGAAAAAGAAACCAAATGCACAGTTACAAGATGGGGGATACGTGGCTGAACAACACCACAAGCGAAAAGGATCTTGGAATTGCAATCACAAGTTGAATATGAGCCAACAATGTGATGTGGCTGCAAAAAAGGCAAATGCTCTTTTGGGCTGCATTAATAGAAGCATCGCTTCCAAACCCGGGAAGTACTAGTTCCCCTCTACTCAGCACTGGTTAGGCCTCATCTGGAGTACTGTGTCCAGTTCTGGGCATCACACTTGAAGAAGGATGCAGACAAACTGGAGAAGGTTCAGAGGAGGGCAACACAGGTGATCAGGGGACTGGAAACAAAGCCCTATGAAGAGAGACTGAAAGAACTAGGCATGTTCAGCCTTGAGAAGAGAAGACTGAGGGGAGATATGCTAGCGCCCTTCAAGTACCTGAAAGGTTGTCACAGAGAGGAAGGCCAGGATCTCTTCTTGATCATCCCAGAGTGCAGGACACGGAAGAATGGGCTCAAGTTACAGGAAGCCAGATTCCATCTGAACATCAGGGAAAACCTCGTGACTGTTAGAGCAATACGACAGTGGAACCAATGACCTAGGGAGGTGGTGGGCTCTCCCACACTGGAGGCATTCAAGACGAGGCTGGACAGCCATCTGTCAGGGATGCTCTGACTTGGATTCCTGTATTGAGCAGGGGGTTGAAGTCGATGGCCTTGTAGGCCCCTTCCAACCCTACTATTCAATGATTCTATGATTCTACCATTTAATGTCAGTTTTATGTCCACAGAAAGTGTCAATGCTACATGTACATAAAGCTGATCTTGTTCTTTTAAGCCATAATAAGGACATTATTTTATCATTAGATTTGGGTGAACTTATACTGCATTTTGCAGCATCAAAGACAAGGAAACATTTGTTATAACCCATAAGAATACTCCTGTTGTAGCTTATTCTTGATTTTTTACTAGTGGTTTATTGATTTTTTAAAACATTGTTTGTTAATTGGTGGCATCCTTGTATCTGAACTGATATAAGTTCTTCTTAGGTTAGAACAAGTGAGGCCTGGAGCAAAAGGTTGCAGTGCAAAGTGCTCTCTATTCAAGTTTCCAACCACTCCATTCCATTCTCCCTCCCTCCTCTGCCCCTCTGGTTTTCTGGGTCATGTCTCCCACCCCAGGAGTTAAGATTTCATGGCCACTGGGCATGCTCAGTCCTCATTGGGCTGAGTTGGTGGGGGGGGGTTCCTCTCAGGTTTTTTTCTAAGCTTTTTTTTTGTTTTCCTGCAGACCTTGGTGTTCCCTCAAGTCTGCTGATACCTCCCTTTTGTGTGTAGCTGGTGTCACTGTGACTAAATAGGTGCAAGCACTTGGGCTGAAAATTGGTATTAGTTTATACAAGTCCCCCCTCGAAATGGTGTGTGTATTTGCAGGGAGCATTGAAAACTCTCCCAGGAAGCTGCCCAGAGTGAGCAGATGAGTGGGCATGTGCTTATGAGACAGCAAGTGAACAGGCAGTTGCCTCTATATCCTTCTGTCTGTTCCTCTGCCTTCCTTTTTCCAGCTGCTCCATTCCATTCCCCATCCCACCTAGCTTTCAATCTTTGCCTCTCAGCAGTCAGTCATCCTTCTGAGTCTGCCCAGTCCTTGCTGGGCTGGGCTGGGCTGGGCTGGGGGTGTTCTGCCCTCCTTAGTTATTTTCTTCTTCTGCAAACCTCAGGGCTACCCTGAGTTGCTGATACTTCCCCTTTGCGCATGGCTGTTGCTATATTGGCTACATACATGATGGCACTCAAGAGAATTAAATCAGAATTCAAATATAGGATGAGCATCTTCAACAGGGAGTGAGCAGGGGATCACAGCCATGAATGAAAGCTAGCATGGGAAACAGCCTTTGGAATTCACTTTTCTGTAGTTTTCTTTTTATTCACTTTCATATCATTGATGGTCCAGGAGATGAAATGTTGCATGGTTCCAGCGGATGGAAAGGGGAGGAGAAAGGCCAGGCCACGAGATGATGTTTCCTATGGCGTCCGTAGCCCTACTAGACTACTATAGATGGGCTCAGAGGCCCATCTAGAGGGAAAAGAAAACAAAAGGAGGAAAGAGAGGCAAGAATCAGCAGCCTGGCAGGGCACTGGGTACTTGGAAGCCTCCAAGACTGGAAGCTTCCATCTAATGAGGGAGTAACACATAGGACTGTGCCCTAAAGCGACAATATGCTGATATTTGGCTACACCCCCTTTGCCTTCAGCTCCTCCCACTTCTGGAATGCCACCCCCAAGAGCTTCCGCAAAATGGAATTTGCCCCTTGGGCTGAAAAGAGGTCTCCCACTGCTGCCTTAACACATTTTTTCTAGTAAGAAAAAATTGGAAGAAGTGATGGGAAAACACAGGAGGGCTACATACCGAAGACAATGTCATCTGGACCCACCATAAAATTCTGTGAATGAGGCAGTGTGGTTGCACAGTAAAAGCCTCATCTGGAAGCACTCTTGATCAGGGTTTAATTTAAAAATGAGAAGTTCTCATTTAAGAGTACTTGCTCAGACCCTTAGGGCATCTTCACAGGCCATTGTCCGGGTGCCCCTGCTGAAGAAAGTTAGGCATGTGGCTACAAGAGAGAGGGTCTTCTCGATTGTGGCACGCTGTTAATGGAATGACCTCCCCAGGGAGGCTCCTCTGGCACACTGTTATCTTTTCTTTTCTCCCAGACATCTTAGACTGTATGGCTGTTTTTATGTATTTTATATAGTTTTTTAAAAATTATTTCAGTATTTCCTGCATTTCAACTAGAATCCCCAAAGTAGCGTACAATATTTATAAAACACAAGAGATATAACAAGAACCACATGCTCAAAACACAAACTGAACAACACAACCAGCTCTGCTGGAGCAGGAGCCAGCGTCTCCCGTTTCTTCCCACAGGGCAGTTGGTGCCAAAATGCTCTCCCCATCCGCTCCCGTCTCCCTCATTCCCCCTTCCCCGGGCATTTGTTGTTTTTCCTGTGTTGTTGTTTGTTGTTGTTGTTTGTATTGTATTTGTTTAGCTTTATGTAATCTGCCCAGAGAGCTTTTGTTATAGGGGTGGCTTTAAAATGTAATAAACAAATAGAGAGCCAGTGTGGTGTAGTGGTGAGAGTGTTGGACTGGGACCCAGGAGATCTGGGTTCTAGTCCCCGCTTGCCCATGGAAGCTCACTGGGTGACTTTGGGCCAGTCACAGACTCCCAGCCCAACCTACCTCACAGGGTTGTTGTGAGGATAAAATGGAGAGGAGAAGGATAATGTAAGCTGCCTTGGGTTCCTTGCAAGAGGAAAAAAGTTGGGATATAAATGCAACAAACAAACAAATGGTTGTTACTCAGCAGGGCCAGAGTCCAGTGGGCCCTTGGCATAGTGCTGCCAGTGGGCCCCCTCCTGGCCGGCAGCCACCACCACATAGACCCTCAGCCAGCCACCCGCTGCAGACCCTTGCCTGGCTCCCAGAGACTCTTGGCCTCGAGGAATTTGTCCAACCCCCTTTTAAAGCCATCCGAATTGGTGGCCATCACTACTTCCTGTTGTAGCGAATTCCATAGTTTAACTATGTGCTGTGTAAAGAAGGACTTCCTTTTACAGTAACCCAACCATGAGCATCACTAGAGCATGGATAACTAACACAAGGTCCACCTTCTTCAGATAGGACAGAACTTCCAGCATTATCCTTCGTTTAGCTCTTGCTGCTAGTGTGGACAAGGACAGGCCTTCTTTTTTCAAAATACTCATAGAATCGAAATCAGTTTTTATCAAGGGCTCCTTGGAGGCCTCTCTCAGTCTAATCCAGTAGCCAAGTCCAGACACAGACAAAGGGATTCTTTTCAAAGCTTTATTCCTCTTTTACAACTTAACAACTCTACTGTTAGCAACTAGATATGAGCAGCAGAGTACCTATGCCCTAAGTTGGAACAGTTGGTCCCCATTTGAAAGGGAATCACTGGCAGACCCTGAACTTAAGGGCTAGGGAGAGTCCCTCCCCTTTTCCCTTGGATCCTCTGGGCACAACCGTTATTTGCGTGCCAACTGGGCACTACGACTCCTTTCCGAGCCTTCCGTTTGGCGCCGCTCTCTGCGTTGGCATCGCGTGTCCATCAAGTCTGCTTCCCGCGCTCTGTCACTCCCAGGACTGCTATCTAAGCTAGGAATGCCGGTGGGAGGAATCTCCGTTAGCTGTTGGCCCTGGGAAAGAGGAGCGTGCTCCTCTCCCAGGAGCAACTCCTCTTCCTCAGAATCAGAACTACTCTGGGATTCTATGGGCTCAGTGTCCACCCTGACAATTTTATCCATAAGTCGGTGCAAGTAAGAGAGCTTCACTGTGAACTGTCTTGCTTTACCTCCTATCTAAATGATTGGGAAAGTTTGAAAGCAAAATGAGAGGCAGCCAGGCCAAAGAAGTCCCCTCCCCAAAAAGTTTCCTGGCAGGGGAGCAGCACTTTTGAATGGGAGCAGAACTGGTGCTCAGCTCTACTTTGCAGCTGCCACTTGCTGTTTTAAGATGATCCCAAATGCAATGCCAGACGTGTACGTGTTGAGCATTGCATCTGGATCTTAAGATGGTGGGTGGCAGCTGTGGGGGTGAGCTACAGTTCTGCTCCCATCCAAAAGAACTAGTGCCCTGCCAGGAAATCTTTTCGGAAGCAGGGAGGTGGTGGTAGCAGGAAGCAAGGCGCACAAGATGATGCAGGCAGAGGGGAAAGCGGTATGAGGTAGGCAAAATGGTGGCAGCAATGTGGGAGAGGTGGCTAAAATGGTGGTGGTGGCAGCAGGGGAAAGGTGAGTGAACTGGTGGAGGCGGAGGGAGGGCAGGCACGGTGGAGCCGAGCACCATCTTGACTCGCATTCAAGAGTACCACTACCCACCCTCCAGGAAAGCCTTTCATAGGGGTGAGGGTGTGTGGCCATTGCTTTGGTCTGCCATAGGAGCTGGCATGGTTAGGGATAGGGCCTTCTGAGGCCATGGGCCCTCAGCAGCTGCCCCACCATGCCAACCTCTGACACCAGGCCTGATCCCCATAATGAAAAATCTCAAGATTGCCAATGCTAGGTCTGTTGTTTTAGTTAATATAAGGCCTACATTTACCTTAACCAAAACTGTTTGCCTCCATTGGCTTGATAGAGGCCTATTTCTATATGCCATCGCATCAGAGGATTCTGCACTTGTTTTACAATGAGACACATCAGACTTGCTTCAACTTCATGGGTCTTCTCCAATATCCTCCAGTAACCTACCTCAGGCTTCAGGACTTATATACAATAGCTGGATAACCTTTTTTGTGAAAATATAATCTCTCCAGGCAAGTCTTGTGAACACCAGGACAGCCATGACTTGCCTCAGGCTGCTGGACTTTCCTCATCAATGCAGAGAAGAGTTCCGTCGGCATACCCAGTGGATCCTTCATCTCTGGGGCAATGTTTGACATCAAAAGCAGCTCTGCACCCAGTAGCAGTTGGTGCCCACTAAACTGAACAGGCAGAGCCAACGCAAGCATGAGTTCAATTCAGCAGAAGGTTGGGGGAAGGGTTGTCTTTGATTCCTACAACAACACTCCTGGAGGATCTGAAATCGAACACTTGCCCTTGGTATGGGAACAGGGGTATTACAAGCTTATCCCTATTTTCATCTGAGAAATGTTTATGATGACATAGCTCACAACAGCAGGAATGGTGAGAACACAATTTTCATGACACAGTTACTGCTGTTGTGAATTGTCATGGAAGGATGATGGTGGAAGAAGAGACTGAGTGAACGTCTTACAGATTTTTCATGTAATTATATGCCACTGATAGACAACCTTATTTCTCCCTCTGCCTAACCTACTTCATAGGGCTGTTGTGAGAATAAAAATTAGGTAACCTATTTATAGCACCCCAGGCTCTTTAGAGACAGGAAGCAGTACAGAAATAAATACAATATTTGAGAGAATTGTGGAAATGCTGAACTATTTTATAACAGAGCTGAACAAAAACCGAACACACTGATATTTTGTGCCTATTTAAAAAAGAAACACCAATGTTTGGGAAACAGTGGAGTAGACAAGGTTTTTTTGTGGCTAAGGCTGAAATCCTATATCCTCTTACTTGGGAGTAAGCCCCACTGAATTGAATGGGACTTAGGTGGCAATCCTACTCACACTTACTTGGTAGAAAATGTCACTTGAACACAGTGGGGTTTACTTCTATAAGATTGCACTGTTACTACTTAGTATACTACGACACAGATGGGGATTGTATTGAGAACATTCTTAGTTGTGCTTATCTGCTGCTATTTCCCTGTG
This sequence comes from Heloderma suspectum, assembly GCF_057233095.1. Lineage (NCBI taxonomy): Eukaryota > Metazoa > Chordata > Lepidosauria > Squamata > Helodermatidae > Heloderma > Heloderma suspectum. Next base: position 122,956,960 of record NC_139462.1, on the reverse strand, counting down.
GAGCTTTAAAAAACAGAAGCAAATCACTGGGACTTTGTCTTCTAATGTTCTCACCCAATTTGGGAGAAGACACCAGCTAGTCTACAAGGGAGGAAAGGAGAGCAATGAGACCTTTTCACCATCCTCTCTCTTTCTTTTTTTTCTCTTTCAACTCACCTTCAGACTTTGACTTTTCCTTTCCACAAGAACTCTTTTGCTTCCATTTAACTCTTTTCAAGCTCCCCTTTCTAGCTTCCCATGTCACTGTTTTTCTTTTCTTGGGGTTGGACTCGATGGCCTTGTAGGCCCCTTCCAACCCTACTATTCTATGAACCCCTTCCTTTCTTACTCTGCACCCATCCTTTGTAGTAATTTCACTGTATCTCTTTCCTTTCTAACTTTTATCTCCTATTCACATTTGTCTACAGTATCCATCCATGCCTCATTAATCCGTCATGCCCCTCCTTGTCAACCGCTCCTTCTCCCACTGTGTACATTTTGCTACAGTTCTTTGTAGCAATTAAGGATGGGATGAGGAACAGAAAGCAAGGCAGGTCAGACACATCCTGGGAACCCTGTCTCTTCCTCAAATGACCTTGTTAATGCACATTCTAGGGCAGGCATTGTTGGCAAGCAAGCCAAAATAAAACATACACAGCACAGAGCAGTACACACACTTCCTCCTCCTGCTCCTAGGCAGCCTGTGGTGGCCAGCCCTATCAAATAGACATGCTTCCTTTCAAGCTGACCAGATGGATGGGAACTGGGTGGGGCAAAAAGGAAAGCTAGGAGACAGTGGAAAAGGAGGGATGGGAAGAAACGGAGTGGCAAAAAGGAATAGTAAGTCAGCAGCTCCTCACATGCTCTCTCCCTCCACAAACCACGTTCAGCAGCAGTTACTCCTACTTTGGGTTCTGCTCTGCACACATGGTGCCTCCTCAACTTCTTGATGCACAATAGGTGCAGCCCGCTAATTTTTTTTTTAAGTCTCATTCTCAGAACACACTTCTCTGAGTATCTTGTTTACTGGGATTTCACCAGACATACAAGTAAGTGAGGACACCATTTTAAACAGAAGAGAAAATAGTGGACAGTCCAGTATGAAGGAGGACACCTAGCCACATAGATAGAAGTGCCAGGAAACCCCCCCCCCACAACTGCTCCCTTGCCCCCCAGTCAACAGGTTAAATAAAAAAGTTAAGCAAAAAAACATTAAAAGCAAAGCAGTGCTTGCTGGCCAGTGCCTGCTGCTTCCCCCTCTAGCTTCTGGACACTGTCTCTCCTGTGCTGCTGCCCAGAGTCTGCACACTGGCACTCCCTCACACATCCACACCCACAACAATTTCTATTAGCTGAGGGCTTAGTCCTCATGAAGCCAACTGCAAAGCAATTTGCCCATGGAGACCTCACTGCCACCCATTCTATCACCCTCTCTCAAGGATCCCTGGTTGGGCCTAACTGGCTGCTGGCAATGAGACTCTTCTTTGTCACGTTGACCCTGTTTACACAGCGCCAGACTGGTCACCCGCTACAAACCTGAAAAGTTGGTTCCACCATGCATGCTCTATACAAATAATGAAGCCAGAGATGCTGACACTAGCAAGACTATAAGAGCAGACATGGTGGATCAGACCAAGGGTCCATCTAGTCCAGTCTTCTGTTCACACAGTGGCCAACTAGCTGTCCACAGGAAACCCACAAGCAGGACATGAGTGCAATAGCACTGTCCCATCCATGTTCCCTAGCAACTGGTATACATAGGTATTGTTGTTGTTCAGTCGTTAAGTCGTGTCCGACGCTTCATGACCCCATGGACCATAGCACACCAGGCCTTCCTGTCCTCTGCTCTCTCCCGGAGCGTGCTGAAGTTCATATTCATTGCATCGGTGATGCTATCTAGCCATCTCATCCTCTGCCGTCCCCTTCTCCTTTTGCCTTCAGTCTTTCCCAGCGTCAGGGTCTTTTCCAGAGAGTTTTCTCTTCGCATTAGGTGGCCAAAATATTTGAGCTTCAGCTTCAGTATCTGTCCTTCCAATGAGCACTCAGGGTTGATTTCCTTTAGGATGGACTGATTTGACCTCCTTGCAGTCCAGGGGACTCGTAAGACTCTTCTACAGCATCACAGGTCGAAGGCATCAATTCTTCAGCGCTCAGCCTTCCTTACAGTCCAGCTCTCACAGCCATACGTTGCTACTGGGCAAACCATAGCTTTGATTAGACGGACCTTTGTCGGCAAGGTGATGTCTCTGCTTCTTACTATGCTGTCTAGGTTTGCCATAGCTTTCCTCCCAAAAAGCAAGCGTCTTTGAATTTAATGGCTACAGTCACCATCTGCGGTGACCTTGGAGCCCAAGAAAATAAAATTTGTCACTGCTTCCATTTCTTCCCCTTCCATATGCCAGGAAGTGATGGGGCCAGATGCCATGATCTTCGTTTTTTTAATGTTGAGTTTCAAACCAGCTTTTGCACTCTCCTCTTTAACTTTCAACAAGAGGCTCTTGAGATCCTCTTTGCTTTCTGCTATTAGGGTGGTATCGTCTGCGTATCTGAGGGTTTTGATAATTATCCCGGCAATCTTAATTCCGACCTGTGATTCATCCAACCCGGCGTTTCTCATGATGTACTCTGCATACAAGTTAAATAAGCAGGGTGACAATATGCAGCCCTGTCGTACTCCTTTCCCAATTTTGAACCAATCGGTTGTTCCATGTCCGGTTCTTACTGTTGCTTCTTGACCCTCTTACAGGTTTCTCAGGAGACTGGTAAGGTGGTCTGGTACTCCCATCTCTTTAAGAATTTGCCAGAGTTTGTTGTGATCCACACAATCAAAAGCTTTAGCGTAGTCAATGAAGCAGAAATAGACGTTTTTCTGGAATTCTCTTGCTTTCTCCATGATCCAGTGAATGTTGGCGATTTGATCTCTAGTTCCTCTGCCTCTTCGAAACCCCGCTTGTACTTCCGGTAGTTCTCGGTTCACATACTGCTGAAGCCTAGCTTGTAGGATTTTGAGCATCACCTTGCTGGTGTGTGAAATGAGCGCAATTGTGCGGTAGTTTGAACACTCTTTGGCATTGCCCTTCTTTGGAATTGGAATGTAAACTGACCTTTTCCAGTCTTGTGGCCACTATTGAGTGTTCCAAATTTGTTGGCATATTGAGTGCAGCACTTTAACAGCATCATCTTTTAGGATTTTAAATAGCTCAGCTGGAATACTGTCATCTCTGCTAGCTTTGTTGTTAGTAATGCTTCCTAAGGCCCACTTGACTTCACTCTCGAGGATGTCCGGCTCAAGTTCAGTGACCGCACTATCACGGCTATCAGGGACAGTAACATCTTTCCTCTGTAGTTCTTCTGTGTATTCTTTCCACCTCTTCTTAATCTTATCTGCTTCTGTTAGGTCCCTGCCTTCTTTGTCCTTTATCATGCCCGTTCCCTTGAGATCTCCGATTTTCTTGAAGAGATCTCTAATCTTTCCCATTCTGTTGTTTTCCTCGATTTCTTTGCATTGTTAATTTAAGAAGGCCTTCTTGTCTCTCCTTGCTATTCTCTGGAACTCTGCATTCAGTTGGATATATCTTCCCCTTTCTCCCTTGCTTTTCGCTTCCCTTCTTTCCTCAGCTACTTGTAAAGCCTCATCAGACAGCCACTTGGCTTTCTTGCATTTCTTTTTCTTTGGGATGGATTTAGCTGCTGCCTCCTGAACAGTGTTACGGACCTCCATCCATAGTTCCTCAGGCACTCTGTCTATCAGGTCTAATCCCTTAAATCTGTTCATCACCTCCACTTTATACTCATAAGGGATATGATTTAGGTCATACCTGAATGGTTTAGTGGTTTCTTCTTCTTCAGCCTCAGTGGTTGGGGCATAGACTTGAGTTACTGTGATGTTGAATGGTTTGCCTTGGATTTGTACTGAGATCATTGTATCGTTTTTGAGATTGTAGCCCAGTACTGCTTTTCCCACCCTTTTGTTGATTATGAGTGCTACTCCATTTCTTCTAAGGGATTCTTGCCCACAGTAGTAGATATAATGGTCACCTGAATTAAATTTGCCCGTGCTTGTCCATTTTAGTGCGCTGATTCCCAAGATGTCGATGTTCAATCTTGCCATCTCATGTTTGACCACCTTCAGCTTACCTTGAGTCATTGACCTTACATTCCAGGTTCCTAAACAATATTGTTCTTTTCACCACCACACACATCCACAGCTGAGTGTCCTTTCGGCTTTGGCCCAGCCGCTTCACTCTTTCTGGCGCTACTTGGAAATTCCCTCTGCTCTTCCCCAGTAGTATATTGGACACCTTCCGACCTGAGGGGCTCATCTTCCGGCGTCATCTCTTTTAGCCTTGTGATACGTTCCATGGAGTTTTCTTGGCAAGAATACTGGAGTGCGTTGCCATTTCCTTCTCCAGTGGACCACATTTTGTCAGAACTCTCTGCCATGACCTGTCTGTCTTGGGTGGCCCTGCATAGAATAGCTTATGGCTTCACTGAGTTACACAAGCCCCTTTGCCACAACAAAGCAGTGATCCATGAAGGGGATATACTGCCTTTTATCTGTCCTGAATCCCCCACCAATCAGCTTCATGGAATGACCCCGGATCTACATATGAGAGGGAGAAAAAGGTCTCCCTATCCACACTGTCCATATTTTTTACACCTCTATCGTGTCTCCCCTTACCCCCTTTTTTCCAAGCTAAACAAGCTGAGCTGTTTTAACTTTCCCTCATAGAGGAGATGCTTGATGATTTTAGTTTTGAATGAGTCTTGATAATTTTAGTTGCCCTCTTCTGTACATTTCCCGACCCTACAATATTTATTTATTTATTTATTTATTTATTTTAGGTGCAGTGACCAGAACTGTACACAGTATTCTAAGTGTGGTTGTGCCATATATTTATTTAGGGGCAGTATGATATTGGCAGTTTTATTCGCAATTCCTTCCCTAATTATGCTTAATATAGAGTTTGCCTTTTTTAGAGCTGCTGCACACTGCATTGACATTTTTGTTGAGATGTCCATCACAACCCCAAATCTCTTCCTTGGTTGATCACCGCTAGCTCAGATCCCATCAGGTTATACTTGAAGTTGGGATTTTCTGCCCCAGTGTGCATTATTATTATTATTATTATTATTATTATCAAATTTATTAATCGCCCATCTGGCTGGTCACCCAGCCACTCTGGGCGATGTACAACATACAATAAAACAGATTAAAACAATAAAATTCTACAATAAAAACATTTTCTAAAATACCCTAACCCACCCCAAATGCCTGCCTGAACAACCACATTTTTAATGCACGACGGAAGCTCATTAAAGAGGGGGCATGATGGAGTTCCCTAGGGAGGGAGTTCCACAGAGTGGGGGCCACCACAGAAAAGGCCCTCTCCCTCGTCCCCACCAGTCTAGCTGTCCTGGCTGATGGGACAAAGAGAAGGCCATCTGAGGCTGATCTTGTTAAGCGGCCTGTCTGGTGCTGCTGGAGGCGCTCCTTAAGATAGGCTGGGCCGGAACCATATAGGGTTTTAAAGGTCAAAACCAACACCTTGAATTTGGCCTGGAAAAGAACCGGTAACCAGTGCAACTCCTTCAGCACTGGAGTGATGTGATCTCGCCGGCGGCTGCCTTTAATCAGGCGAGCCACCACGTTCTGTACCAGCTGCGGTTTCCGAACCGTCTTCAAGGGTAACCCCACATAGAGCGCATTACAGTAGTCTAAACGAGAGGAGACCAGGGCATGTACTACCGATGGGAGCAGATGGTCAGGAAGGAAGGGGCGCAGCCGCCGTATCAGATGGAGTTGATACAGCGCTATCCGGCTCACAGCTGCCACCTGAGCCTCCATGGACAGCTGGGAGTCCAAAATGACCCCCAGGCTGCGGACCTGGTCTTTCAAGGGTAGCCGTACCCCATTCAACACCAGGTCAACATCCCCCAGCCTCCTCTTGTCTCCCACCAAAAGTACCTTGGTCTTGTCAGGGTTCAGCTTCAGCTTATTCCTCCCCATCCAGCCACTCACCGTCTCCAGACATTTGGACAGGGATTCTACAGCCAACCTTGGTGAAGATTTGAATGAGAGGTAGAGCTGCGTGTCATCGGCATCGGGGAGAGGATGGAACCCTGTGGCACCCCACAAGTAAGTGGCCACGGGTCCGAAACCTCCTCTCCCAGTGCTACCCTCTGGTACCTGCCGGAGAGGAAGGACCGGAACCACCGCAATACGGTGTCTCCAATGCCCAACCCCTCCAGGCGGTCCAGGAGGATACCGTGGTCAACGGTATCAAAAGCCGCTGAGAGGTCGAGGAGAACAAGGAAGGAGCATTCACCCCTATCCAGAGCCCTCCTCATATCATCTACCAAGGCGACCAAGGCCGTTTCTGTCCCATGCCCAAGCCTGAAGCCCGACTGAAATGGGTCTAGATAATCAGTTTCTTCCAAGTGTGCCTTCAACTGCACCGCCACCACCCGCTCAATCACCTTGCCCAAAAATGGCAGATTTGAGACTGGGCGAAAGTTGTTCAAAACTTGAGGATCCAAGGAGGGCTTTTTTAAGAGCAGTCTTATCACTGCCTCCTTGAGAGCTGATGGCATCACTCCCTCCTCAAGGGAGGCGTTCACCACCGCCCTGATCCCCTCACCCAGTCTCTCTATGCAGCCCATAATGAGCCAAGATGGGCAAGGATCAAGTAAGCAGGTGGTCGGCCTTACAGATGAAAGCACCTTGTCCACTTCATCAGGAGGAAGAAGCTGGAACCGATCCCACAAAACCGGTTTTCCACAGGCCGCCTCTTGCTCACTAACTGTATCCACAGCGTGCAGAGTAACACACCTAATCTGATCAATTTTATCTGCAAAGTGCCTTGCCAAGGCCTCACAGGAGGCCTTAGAATGCTCCAGTGGTTCCGGAGCCACAGGACCGACCAGGCTCCGGACCACTTGGAACAGCCTCCTGGGACAGCACTCTGCAGACGCGATGGAGGCAGCATAATATTCCTTTTTTGCTGCCTTCACCGCCACGTGATAGGCTGAAGATACAGCTCTAGCCTGTGTCTTATCGTCTTTGGAGCGAGACTTCCGCCACCGGCGCTCTAGCCATCTCACCTCCTGTTTCAGAGCTCGTAACCGCGGATTGAACCATGGTGCAGTCCGAGCCCTGTTCAGGGGGAGAGGGCGTTTCGGAGCCACCTGATCTAATGCCGCAATGATTGCGTCATTCCAGCCACCCACCAGGGTCTCGACCGAGTGGCCGTTGGCATGCCCCAGAGAATCCCCAAGCGCATTCAGGAATCCATTTGGATCCATAAGACGCCTGGGGCGGACCATTTTAATGAGTCCTCCACCCCTGCGGAGGGGTTGTGGAACTGAGAAGTCCAACGTCACCAGACAGATCTGACCATGATAAGGGGGTGGTGGATATACCCCCGACTTCCAGATCACTCCCCGCTTCTCCAGAAACAAACACAAGGTCTAGTGCATGACCGGCTACATGGGTGGGCCCAGTTAGAATATGGTGCAGCTCCCAGGAGGCCATGGTCTCCATGAAGTCCCGAGGTGCTCCTGTGAGGATGGCCTCCGAATGTACGTTGAAGTCCCCCAACACCAATAAGTTAGGGGACTGTACACGCACATCAGAGACCACCTCAAGCACCTCGGCCAGGGAGTCAGTCGTGCAGTGGGGTGGATGGTACACGAGCAGAATCCCCAGACTGCCCTTCGGGCCCAACCTCCAGTACATGCACTCAGCAACCTTGGTCTCCCGGAGAGGGGGTCTGGTGAAGACCAAGGACTCTCGGTAGATAACAGCCACTCCCCCTCCCCGATCCCCAGCCCTCAGCTGCTGTGCATACGAAAATCCAGCTGGACACATGGCTGCAAGGGTTGGAGCAGCAGCCTCGGCCAGCCAGGTCTCCGTAATACATGCCAGGTCTGCACCCTCATCCAGGATCATGTCATGGATGAGGGAGGTTTTCTGGGTAATAGACCTGGCATTGCAGAGCAGCAAACGAAGGCCAGAAGATGGGGTCACGCCTCCCCCAACCATCCTTTGGCTCTGGACAGGCCCGGAGCAGGGGACAGATATTACACATCTCTCCCTTGTTCCCCTTACCTGGCATGGCCTGCCCCTAGCGCTCCGCCAGTGCCTGCCGCCCAGCCTCGGTATGTTCTGGCCCCCAACACTCCCCCCACTGCCTCCATCAGGTGGACACATGCCCCCTCGCTCCCGCCTATCAGGCAGGCTACCCACCCCTAAAAACACAACAAAATCCCCCAGAAAAACAAAACAAAACAACAACAACAAAACAATTAAAAATCCCCTTAAAAATAATGCCAGGCAGGAGTCCACAGGGAAGGCCTGGTGATGGTGGTGGTGGTGGTGGTGGTGGCGGCGGCGGGGGCGGCAGCAGCAGCAGGCACGCCTCTTCCCCAGTGGTGGTGGTAGCTTCTCCTGCAGGCCCTGGCTCTCTCAGGCCACCTCAGCCAGCCAGCATAACTTTATTCTTGCTTACACTGAACCGCATTTGCTGTTTGGATGCCCATTCTCCCAGTTTAGAGAGATCCTTTTGGAGCTCCTCACAATCCCTTTTTGTTTTACCCACCCTAAATAATTTGGTGTCATTAGCAAACCTGGCCACTTCACTGCTCACTCCTAATTCTAGATAATTTATGAACAAGTTGAAAAGTGTATTGGTCCCAGTACAGATCCATGTGGGACCCCACTTTTTACATCCCTCCATTGGGAAAATTTACCATTTGTCAAAAGCCTTTTGGAAATCCAAGTAAACAATGTCTACCGGATCAGCCCTGTCTACATGTTTATCGACACTCTCAAACTACTCTAAAAGGTTAGTGAGACAGGACTTACCTTTGCGGAAGCCATGTTGATGATACCTTTTCAGCAGGGCTTGTCCTTCTATACACTTACTAACTATCTTTAATAGTGCTTTCAACCAATTTTCCCAGAACAGACATTAAGCTAACCGGCCTGTAGTTTCCCGGATCCCCCCTGGATCCTTTTTTAAAAATTGGTGTTGCATTGCCATCTTCCAGTCCTCTGGTACAGAGGCTGATCTTAGGGACATGTTACATATTTTGGTTAGAAGATCAGCAATTTCACATTTGAGTTCTTTGAGAACTCTAGGGTGGATACCATCGGGGCCCAGTGATGTATTATTTTATTTATTTCTATACTGCCCAATAGCCAAAAGCTCTCTAGGCAGTTCACAAAAATTAAATCCGTCAAGCGCAGCATAAAACAATATAAAATATGGAAGCTTAAAACTACAATATGACAGTACAACCAGAATAAAACCTAGCAACAATGCAGAGATTTAAAATACAGATTTAAAACATCAAAGCTAAAAGACAAGGAAGCTAAAATGCTAAAATACTGGGAGAATAAAAAGGTCTTCGCTTGGCACTGGAAGGAGAACAATGTAGGTGCTAGGTGAACCCCCACAGCCAGGGTACCACAGCAGAAACGGCCCTTCTCCTGGTAGCCGCCCACTTCACTTCCTTTGGCAGGGGCTCATGGAGAGAGAAGGACCACTGAGGATGATCTTAGTGGCCGGGCAGGCACATATGGGAGGAGGTGATCAATTAGCTATCAATTTATCAGTAAGGTTGAGAACTTCATCATTGTCACCACTCTTTGCCTCAGTTCCTCAGACTCCCTTCCTGCAAACATCAGTTCAGGCAGAGGTATTTGTCCTATATCTTCTGCAGGGAAGACAGATGAGAAGAATTCATTCAGCTTCTCTGCAATCTTCTTGTCCTCCTTTAGTACTCCTTTAACTCAGTTATCATCCATTGGTCCACCTGCCTCCCTAGCTGGTTTCCTGCTTCTAGTTAAATAATTCTTTATTGTTGGCCTTGATGTTGTTAACAATATGCTCCTCAAAATGCTTTTTTCCATCTCTTATAGTTTGCTTGCATCTCTTTTGTGTTTTTTTTTTTGTAGTTTGTATGGTAAATTCCTGACATTTGGAGACCTGGTAGCCCCCATGGAGCTGATGGAACCTGCCCAATTTCAGACAGTTAGGTCCAGTGGCTTTTGTGCTAGCCATGTGTAAAGTTTCCTTTCTTCAAAGACTAAAACAAAAAGTAAAAACAGTCAAGCCACACAGGGGATTAGAGATCCTAATCAGAATGTGTTTAAGGTGACCATTAGGGGGTCGTTATCTCTAATTGCTGGTGTAGGGGTTTTTTGTAGGTGCAAAAAAACTCTCTCCCCCTACTTGTCTGTTCTTACATGCCCACTCTTGGGATCTTGCTTGCAATGAAATTTTGAAGAGGGAGAAGGAAGGGAAGAAAGAGCTTCATGTGAAATACTGGTATTTCACACAGCATCTGATTTTACTGCCCTGAACTGGAAACTTTGGCTTCTGCAGAAGTTTAGTAGCTTCAGTACAGCAAAGGGTCCAGTCAGCCTCCACAAACTTCTTTCTCCCCCTCCACTTTAATTTCTCCTAAATAGCTGTAGGACTCAAATTATTCCAAAAGGAGAGCTAGGACTATGTTGCGTCATGATTGAGGAACTGCTGAGGCTTTTAAATAGGTTCTACAGTTTTAAAAAAGCTAGAAAATGCCCTCAGCCACCTCACCTCATAAAGTTAATTTAAGTACATGCAATCCTTACAAACCCTCCACAGCCTCCTAAATTCCGTTGAAGTACCACTTCTTTGAAAGGAGCCACCTGGCTTAGGGAATTCCCCCCCCCCCACGCACATTTCCAGTCACCATTCTTCTTTTCTTCTCCCCCCTCCCCTCCCCTCCCCTGTTCTTTCTTTTTTTCTTTTTTCTTTCTTCTTTCTTTCTCTCTTTCTCTTGTTTATTCCATCCAGAGCATATCTTGAAGAATCCTTAAAGAAAATTCTCTTCGGTGGGCAAGAGAAGTTCTGAACTGTATTTGACTTTATACAAACAGACAAGAGGGCTTGTTTTTCTCCTTCTCCTCACTCAAGCCTTTGAGAAACGTGGGTTCACATGGTTGCAGAGAAACAAATCTGGGGCTTTTTTGTTTGTCAGTTGCCATTATCCAGCAACAGGAAGGGCTGTGGCTCAGTGGCAGAGCACATGCTTGGTATGCAGAAGGCTGCAGGTTCAATCCCCAGCATCTCCAGGGAGGGCTAGGAAAGAATCCTGCCTGAAACCCTGGAGAGCCGCTGCTGCCAGTCAGTGTCAACAATACTGTGCTAGATGGACCCAGGGTCTGACTCAGTACAAGGCAGCTTCCTATGTTCCTCTGAACAGAAAGCTTTAATAAAAATAGGAGTTTGGGGTTTGTTTTTTAAGTGGAGGGGAGATAAATACTGCTCTTTTATACAATCCTATGTATGCCTACTCAGAAGCCCCTTTATGTTTAATGAGGCTTATCCTCAGGAAAGTGTGCATAGTATTCCAGCACAAGTTACTTTTGCAGGGTGGTTTGCACCCTGATGTTCTGCATGTTTACTCAGAAACAAGGCCTGTTTCTGAGTAAACATGGCACTTCAGGCTTAATACAGGGCCTACCCAATTCCATCCAATGAATTGCCTACCCTTTCAGTTCAGTCCTATGCATGTTTTGTCATTCGTGTATGTGTTTTTTATTTTGCATGAACTCTAGCTTCAGTGGTGAGAGAAAGGCACTTAGTACCTGCTCAGAGTTTCTCCATAGCTTAGCCCTAGTTTTGAAAACAGACTCATTGGCTGAAGCCTGGTGAAGTCTTGGCACAAATGAAGTTATGGGGAGGAAGATAAATTGAGAGCTTTTGCATAACAAGGAGGTAGAGGAGAGTTGCACAAAACAAGAGGTCTGCTTTTATGAAGAGTTGCTGGAGGATGGCAGGATGAGGAGGGATGGTTACATGGAGGGGAATAGAATTTGTACGGGGAGAGTGTAAGTGCTTGGTGGTGAAAGAAAAGCATTCTTCATATGTTCAGAGGCACTTTATCCTTAAAAACATAAGAAGAGCCATGCTGCATCAGACCAAGCTCCTCTAGTCCAGCATTCTGTTCACACAGTGGCTAACCAGATGCCCACAGGAAACCCACATGCATGACATGAGTGCAATAGCACATTCCTACTCATGTTCCCCTGCTGCTAACATTGGTGAAATATATATAAATTCTAGTAATTCTAAATTTGCATGCATGTATAGCCTTCAGAAACTTTGTAGGTTTCTTGCCTGGGGGACACCTTTAATGACCTGTGCATTTGCATACAAATGTACCCCAAAACTATTGGGGAAGGGGTAAAGGGAAATGAAAGCAAATCACCCCCTCCACCACATTGGCGAACTCCCGTTCTACATGAACTGCTGCACCTATCCTTCTGAAACTTTGCTGGTTTCTTACTTAGGGACAACTCTAGGCTGTATGTAATTTTCAGAACAATGATCCACAAGGAAAATAGGGAAATAAGTTTGTAGACCTCAAAATGTCAAGGCCACCCTTGCACAACCCCCCCTGTGGCTATCATTCTGAAATTTGGCAGACATGATCTCCTCTGATGGGGCAATGAATCCTGAAATTTTTATCCAGTTTACCCAAGGAATAAAAATGTTATTGACAGTTCCCTTTAAAAGAAAATAAAACTATAAACCCTGCAGCTATTTTTCTGATACTGGGCGGGTGTAATCCCCTTCTAGGGGGGCTACTATGTCTGTAATTATCATCCCATTCTGACCAAGAGAAAAAGGTTACAGTTTTTTCTTATTTCCCATGGTAGTCAACAGGAAGCATAAAGACTAATTTTTACAAACCTTGACTCAGGTTTGGTGCTGAACTGAAGTGGAATGACTACAAATTGGCCCAAGTAGAAGTGGGATGTTTTCCAAAATGCTGAATCAGGGTCTGAGTTGAAGTGGCGTGGGGGGTCAGTGCACACTTCTTATGTATGTTATGTAATGTATAGTATACACACACGCAAGCACACCACAAGTGCACACCACGCATGCACGCACACACGTGCGCATATATATATATATATATATATATACGGGGCCGCGGTGGCTTAGTGGTTAAGACGCTGAACTGCAGACTGGAAGGTCGGCAGGACAGCAGTTCGAGACCCGAGTGCTGCGTGACGGAGTGAGCTCCGTCTTTAGTCCCAGCTTCTGCCAACCTAGCAGTTCGAAAGCAAGAAATTGCAAGTAGATAAATAGGTACCGCCTCAGCGGGAAAGGTAACAGCGTTCCGTGCACCTCGGTGTTCAGTCATGCCAGCCACATGACCACGGAAGCATCTTTGGACAGCGCTGGCTCTTCGGCTTAGAAATGGAGATAAGCACCACACCCTAGAGTCGGACCCGACTGGTTGGGGACACCTTTACCTTTTTTTATATATATACACACACACACACACACACGAGGTGTGCTTAGACTTGGATTTTCTGTGCACACATTTGTGTTATGGGCCTGTGCCCTAGATCTTTTAAGAACCTAGCAACACCCCTGAGTCCAGTTCCCTAATTTTAGAGAAGTTTCCTCTTTTGAAGTCAAATGTGACTGTGTTGGACTGCCTTGGCAGTTTTCCACTTAAATATATATTAAATCTGATAGTAAAGTGGCCACTGTCTCCAATTGGTTCAGCAACATTTACATCTTGTACTAGGTCCTGGGTGACACCATTTAGGATTCAATCCAGGGTCGCTTCCCGTTTGGTCAGTTCTGTGACCAACTGTTCTTTAGGGCATTGCATTGCGAAACTTAACCTTTTGTTGCACTTAGAACATGCATTTATCCAGGAAACGTGGGGGTAATTGAAGTCACCCATTATTACAACACTTCCTTTGTTTGGAGGCCTCCCTGACTTCGTTTTCTGTCTCATGGTCATCCTGAGCATTCTGGTCTGGGGGATGATAGCATGTTCCTAGCACTAAATTAGTTTTGTATCCTGATATTGTCACCAACTTAGGCCTTTCCGATTGGCTATCATGTTCCTCCATATACTCATGGCCTGTTTCCTCCCCTTCTATATTTGGGCAATTGGAAGCATTTTCATCTCCATCCCTTTGGGATGATTTAACCCGAACCAGATGCTTCCCAGCTCCTGTTGGCTTTCCCCCAGGGTTTAGTTTAAAAGCTACTCTGCCACCTTTTTTATGTTTAGCACCAGCAGTCTGGTTCCATTTTGGTTCAAGTGGAGCCCATTCCTCTTGTATAGGCCTGGCTTGTCCCAAAATGTTCCCCAGTTAATAAATAGTTCTTGTTTTCTTTTTAATAAGGAAAAAAAAACAATTCAGTACTTGTGTCAAGCTCATGGTGTGGAGGTTCTGTTTTTTGCCTTTCTGGCTGTTTCAGAGAAGACTGGCCTGAGACTGGAGACCTTTTTTTGGCATGGCAGGTCTTACTTTGTCATTGGTGATAAGTGTTCTCTTTGCTTAATCCCTATTGGCTATTCTCTGATACAACAGAGCCCCTCTAAGTAGCAGAGCTCCCTCTGGCCTTGTCAGTCCTTTCCTATTTCTAAAAAGGATTGCCTTTAAGGGGGGGCTGTGAGGCTCCCCAACCTACCCAGAAAGAGGAGAACTTTGTAAGGGTGTGAAAAGGTTGCTAATAACTTGTGTCCCTTTCAGCCCAACCATGTTTATGTCTGCCTGAGCCATTTGTGCTAGGAACCTGCTAGTAAGTCTGCTGTTCCAGAGCCCCTGACATGTTCCAAGCGGTTTAGCTGTGATATTTAATGCTTTACATTTATTTTCAGATTATGACCAGGATGAAGATGATGAATACGTACAGCCAGAAATCTCAGATTGTGTAAACTGTGAAGGTATGTGGAACTGAGATGTTATGTCCTTATAGAAATCAAATTGGTGGTTGCAGAAATCTGACTTGTGAATGATATTTTTGTGGGTAGGCAATCAGCATGCTGTGCTGGTGCAAAAGTCTAAATAGATGAGGATCTATGCAAGTGAGGTACTTGGGGGAGTAGAATTGCCTTACTGGTTTAATGAAAAGAGTATCAATAGCAACAGTATCAATAGTGACAATTTCTATCTTATTTGTGAAAGACATGATGATATTCTGTCCTGTTTTGGTCAAGGTCATGGTACTGAGATAGATAGACAGACAGATAGATAGAATTTGATTTAATTATATAGGTGGCTGGTGCCCCAATCCTGAAACTGATGGCGCTCAAAACTTTCTCTGAACATCTCAAGCTCTGTCCATCTGCCACTCTCTTTTTAGGTATCTTGCCTTCTACGTCACATAAGAAATATATTGGGATGAACAATGCCCCACTTCAAAATCCATCTAGTGTGCCATATCAAGAGTCAATCCCACAACCCTTTTTAAAGAACAAATAATAATAGTCTCTTTCCAAATATGAAGATGACAGGAGAGACAGTCAGACAGACAGACAGAGAGAAATGGGTTAGTGGTAGCCCTTTGTTTAGATAAAAAAATTGCTTACAATGTCTATGCCTCAGCTTTTATCACCAAAATTACAAATTGTACACCTGTCACTCATTCCCCCCACAAAATGTCATTCTGATACACATCTTGAAATGTCCTCCTATGCATGCAAGATAGCTTTTGGTCACTGATGGCCTTTTCTGCTGTGGAAAAGGCCATTCTATCCCGGCTGTAGAATGAGCTCCCTAGAGAGGTTCACTTGGCACCTATGTTGTACTTCTTCCAGCGCCAGGTGAAGACCTCTTTATTCTCCCAATATTTTAGCATTTGAGTTTCCTAGTCTTTTGGCTTTGGTGTTTTAAATCTGTACTTTAAATCTCTGCACTGCTGCTAGGATTTATTTTGGTTGTATTGTTCTATTGTGGTTTTAATGATTTCATATTTTATATTGTTTTATGCTGCGCTTTTTGATTTTAATTTTTGTGAACCTCCCAGAGAGCTTCGGCTATTGGGCAGTATAGAAATAAACAAACAAACAAACAAATGATGGTACCCAAAATGGACACTTGTGCCAGAGAGCTGGGCTGATGAGTCATGGCCCAGGTCTGAAGCATGTACAAGTGCGGGCTCTAATGCCACCTGCTTTTAAAAGACCATTTTTAATGTGGTTATTCTAGCTTGTTCCAAGTTATGCATCTCTGCCGTCACCTTGTTCCTCATGGCATTTCCTCCTTTCTCTCTCACCTAAAATAATTAAATAAATAAACTTAAAACATGTTCCCAGATCATCCTCTTTGCAGAAGAGACTTGCATTTAATACTTGGTTTGTTTTTGCTTTTTTTATGCAGATCATATAGCCTTTCCACCAAGATATCCACCTCCTCCAATTCCACAGATGGGGAAATCTTCTTGTTCAGAGACAAAAGTGCACTCATTTTCTGGCAAGTGCAGTGTGGCTGTGCTTCCACTGCCACCCCTGCAAAAAAACTTACCTAACGTTAGGCCTGACATGTTTCTAAGTATGAGAGAACTCCCTTTTAACTACCAAGCCAATCATAATATGAGACCCCACTCAATATGTCAGCAAACAAGTGACCAGAGACCACCAGCGCCTCCAGTGCCTCTGATCAAAAAACCCACCTACCTCACAGAAACTTGCTCTATATCAGCTGCGCATCTGTCACTAGCCTGTGTGTTACCTACTGCTGAAGAGTGTGAGAAGCTTAAAGAGTTAAAACTTTCTGCACAAGCTCCACCTCCATTGCCAAGCAGCAAGCCCAAATTATTACAGTGTACTGTGGATCCAGTAAACATCAAAGGACCAAGAAAACATGGCAAACCTAGACTATTGATGCCAAACGTACTGTCTAAATCTCAAGTGCCTACTGACAAACCATGTGTGCCTGTATTCAAATCAGAGAAGCCTCATCTTCCACAGTAAGTAAGAAAATAGAATTAATGCTATGAAGTAGGAAACATTTTTCAAATGGGACTCTGATGTTAATTCAGTAATGTGGTGGAAAAGAATTTGTCCTTCCTTTGTCCTTCCTTTCCCTTGTAATTGTCTGTTGCCACAGCAGTCTTGCAAATAACTTATGGTTTTACTAGCCTAAAATAATGTTGTTTGCCTGCCTGCAGACACCCATGTGAATTTTAAAACCACTTTTTTAAAAGTCTCTAATCGCAAATATTAGAAATATAAGATTTTAAAAACTCAGTTGGCCCAAATTTATTTATTTTTTTTAAAAAGATGATAACTAAAAGGGAAAAACTGTTTACCTTCAGAGAAGTGCAAAAGAGCATACAGAAATACCAAAGGAATCTTTCATTGCTGGTGCCCCTTCACAGATTCTAACTGAGCAAGGACAAAACAAAACATCAGCTTACCCCCAAAATGCAGATGAACAACATCAGTATATCCACTCTTTCATCTCCATTCATCCCTTTTTAAAATTTGAATCAGATATAACTCAGGCCAGAACCTGTTTTTAACTGCCAAGGCTTAGTCCAAGAACATGTAAAGCAGTAAATTACCTCTTAGCATTTGTTCAGTTCAAGTTCTTTGTTTTGCCTATAACAAAATTCACCAACACACACACACACACACACACACACACACAATATAGTAAAATATAACAGTAACCATGTAATCAGAATTGCAGATTCCTATAAGAAACTATTTAACAAGTATACACATTCATCAGGACTGCATGACAGAATAGTATCAAATTTGCAGTCTATTGCATGGGTAGTTAGAAAGTTGTGGTGAGTTTTAACAGCTGTCAAAGCGAAACTTGCCGCATTTAACGTGATCTCCTTGTTACTATTCATCAGCAAATATTCCAGCCTTTGTGCAGTAGACAAGACATATGTTCCTCCAGAAGCTACAAAAGAAATTTCTGCCTTGGATTCTCTAAAATTGAGCACAAAGTGTGTGGTGGCAGATATTGCCTATATTGCCATTTCTGCCATACAGAAATGCAGATTATAAAGAATACTGTCCAGAGACAATTTCTGTTGGCATTAGCTGTAATGTTAAGTTGTGTAAAAGTGATCCGCAATGAGATTTTTACCAACGACAATGAATAAGGTTCACGCTCATGCTTATACTTGAGCCTGGTTTTAGAAACAAGTGAGGAAGCATGCTGAATAAGAGCTGCTAGTGGTCTCCTCCAGACTTACTTGCGTACATGATCAAATCCATTTCATCAGCATAAAAAACATTGGTACTTGTATGGAAACTAGTAAGAGGAAAATACTACTCATCCTTTGAGCCTGGATTTAGTGCTTCTATCATTCCTTGTTAACTCTGGTTTCATATCCTGGCTTGGATATGTTTAAGCCACAGTTTCCCAGTTCAGATTTCCTAGAAAACAAGCCTTGAAGCTGGGCTCACAAGGTGAGGAATCAAGGTGAGAGGCAAGGAGGAAGTACACAAGTATATGGCACATTCTCTGCCAGTAATCCATAATTTATTGGTCTGAGACCATGATGTCTGAACTGGACCAGTTTATTTCTATAAAACATGTCTAAAAAAGCAGTTTTCAAATGAGCAAAGAGATTGTTTTGTTCTTGAACACTTAATCTTATATTTAAGTGACTGTAAACAGTAATGACCAGCTTGAAATCGGGTTTGTTTTTTTTTAACTAATTTATTGTTTAATTGTTTAGGAGTCTCAGGATCTAGGACTGTTGTCAGGCTGTATGGTATAAGCTAGGGGTGCTGAAGCGCCTTCAGCGTGAAGGCCAAATTCTATTTCAGATGAACTTTCAGGGGCCACATTCCAGTGGTGGGTGGGGCCAAAATAACAAAAGCACCAGGCTATGGTAGCTTAAAGACCTTCCTGCCAGGAACTCGGCCTTTGGAGAGGCATTCCGGGGGGGGGGGGGGCTGTACAAAAGGCAAAGGGAAGGGGGCGTGGCCCCAGATGGGCCAAATTTGGCCCCCGAGCCTGAGCTTGTGAACCCCTGATTTAAATATATATTCAGAAATTGGGGATTCCTAACTTGCTGCCCCGCTTTGTTGAGCTACCCAGTCCTCCTGATATTTATTTGGATAGTGATTTTCTGGCATCTGACACAATCCCTGCCTATAGGACAAAATTGCTTTATGTACTCTTGCCCTAAGAGAAGAAGAACTCACCGCTACTCTCAGCATTACAGCAAGTATTCTGGTAGGGAGGGTCTGTAAGAGTTTTAAACGGTAGTTTTATATGTCTATAGGGAATTTTGCAAGTGTTCCTCATAAAGCAGAACTAAATATTTAACTCACTCAGTTTAAACTTTATGAATTCAATATTTATGCTTTCTTGGTGTCTTCGAAAAAAAACATAATTTTACTCTTTGAATAATTTGTTAGATGTTCTTGCACACAAAAATTCTCTCCAAACCTTTTAAGTAGGCATTTCATTCCTACCTGAATTAAGGATGCAAGAGCCATCACCACTTGAATTTTGTTACCTGGAATGGTTGGCCAAAAACACTCAGGGTCCTGTGACTGTTCCATTTGTTATTCACATAAAGAGAAAGTGTGCTATTCTTCTGGTTTTTATAATTTCACTTGACTGTTGGCTGTCTAACCCCATTTTCCTATGCAGCTAGGGGGTGTCTGATTGTGCTTAACATTTGAAGAAAAAGAACAACAGCATCCATCAGGTCTGTGTTTGCATTGTGGGAAGCTCAGTCATTATGGCACTTCTTGTCCCACCAAATGCTCATGTGCTTTGGCGGCAGGAAATGATGGCCCCCAAGTCTAGAAGGGGCTTCTAAGGTAGCCACTGAGGCCGTGCTACTTCAGCCATCACCCGCTCTTGGAGCACTTATGCTGCGCACCTATTTCTCTTGCAAACCCAGTCCATCAGAGCAAAATTAACCATCTGGGATAAAGAACCATTGGTCATCAGGGCGGCTTTTGAGAACTCCTAGAGGGTGCAACTCACCCAGTGGAAGAGCATACTGATCATCAAAGCCTGGAATACTTACAGACTGCCTGAAAAATTTATCAATGACAGGTCCAGTGGTCTTTCTTCTTTTCATGTTTCAGTTCTGAAGTGACATACATTCCGAGTTCCCTCAACAAGCACGCAGATGCGTTGTCTCAAAAGCCAAAGTGCACCTCCCCCAAAGGGGAGGAGTTGGTGTCCACAGTATGGCTGGAAAACTTTGCCATGGCTTTGGGCCAGCCATCCCTGATATTGCAACTCCAGCAACAGGATGCTTTTGCACAAACCCAGCTACAGGAGTTAGTTACCCCTGAGGAAAAGGGGAGGGGTCCCTATATGACCGGGGGTGGGGGAATGTTGCACAACCACGGCTGACTTAATGTACCCCAGGCTCTTTCCAGGCAGACGTGCTCCACTTGTGCCATTAAAGTGCCCCCTGTTGATCATTTGGGGTGATACAGGACACTCCGTCACCATGAATTTTGGTGGCCTCGGGTATGTTGGGATGTGGAGCAGTATGTCTGCACCTGCGATACCTGTCAAATGGCAAAGAACCAACCCGGTAAGCCTGCCAGTTCCCTACATATGCTATTGACCGCATCAGGTTGATGGAAGACGATTTCCATAGATTTTATTACACACCTGCCCATGTTGGAAGGGAGCATGGCCATTCTGGTGGTAGTAGACTTTCTTGTGAAAATGGTACATTTCACTCCTTTTGTTGGAACCTGTTCTGCCAAAGACACCACCAGTTCGTGCATCACATCTTCTGCCTACTTGGGTTACCCGTGTCAGACCACAGACCTCAATTCACCACCCGTTTTTGCATAGAATCGTAGAATAGTGGGGTTGGAAGGGGCCTATAAGACCATCGAGTCCAACCCCCTGTTCAGTGCAGGAATCCAAGTCAGAACATCCCTGACAGATGGCTGTCCAGCCTCATCTTGAATGCCTCCAGTGTGGGGGAGCCCACTACCTCCCTAGGTCATTGGTTCCATTGTCGTATCGCTCTAACAGTCAGGAATTTTTTCCTGATGTTCAGCTGAAATCCGGCTTCCTGTAACTTGAGCTAATTATTCCATGTCCCGCATTCTGCCTGATCGAGAAGAGATCCTGGTCTTCCTCTCTGTGACAACCTTTCAAGGACTTGAAGAGCGCTAGCATATCTCCCCTCAGTCTTCTCTTCTGAAGGCCAAACATGCCCAGTTCTTTCAGTCTCTCTTCATAGGGCTTTGTTTCCAGTCCCGTGATCATCTTTGTTGCCCTTCTCTGAACCAGCTTGTCTGCATCCTTCTTCAAGTGCGGAGCCCAGAACTGGACACAGTACTCCAGATGAGGCCTAACCAGTGCTGATTAGAGGGGAACGAGTACTTCCCGGGATTTGGAAGCGAAGCTTCTATTAATGCAGCCCAAAAATAGCATTTGCCTTTTTTGCAGCCACATCACATTGTTGGCTCATATTCAGCTTGTGATCGACAACAATTCCAAGATCCATGTCGCCTGTAGTGTTGTTGAGCCACATATCCCCCATCTTGTGCATTTGGTTTCTTTTTCCTAGGTGCAGAACTTGGCATTGATCCCTATTAAATGTCATTCTGTTGTTTTCTGCCCAGTGCTCCAGTCTATCCAGATCACTTTGAATTTTGTTTCTGTCTTCCAAGGTATTGGCTGTCCTACCCAATTTTGTGTCATCTGCACATTTGATCAGCATTCCCTGCACCTCCTCCTCCAAGTCATTAATACAAATGTTGACGAGCAGTGGGCCCAGGACTGAGCCCTGCGGCACCCCAGTTGTTACCTCTCCCCAGTTTGAGAAGATCCCATTGATCAGCGCTCTTTGAATCCGATTCTGTATCCAACAGTGGATCCACCTGATGGTTGTTTCATCTAGCCCACTTTGAGCTAGTTTGCTTATCAGGCTATCATGGGGCACTTTGTCGAAAGCTTTGCTGAAGTCGAAGTATATTATGGCCACAGCATTCCCACAGTCCACAAGGGTAGTTACCTGATCCAAAAATGAGATCAGATTTGTCTGGCAGGATTTGTTCTTGAGAAATTCATGTTGGCTTCGAGTAATCACTGCCTTGTTTTCAAGGTGCTTCCAGATGGATTGCTTTATAATCTGCTCCAGAATGTTCCCAGGGATTGATGTCAGACTGACTGGTCTGCAGTTCCCAGGTTCCTCCTTTTTACCCTTTTTGAAGATAGGAAAAACTAGCCCTCCTCCAGTCATCTGGCACTTCCCCCGTCCTCCATGATTTCTCAAAGAGAATAGACAGTGGTTCTGAGAGTTCTTCTGCCAGTTCCTTTATGACTCTAGGATGGAGTTCAACTGGCCCTGGAGATTTGAACCCATTCAAAGTAATTCAGTGTTGACCCTATGCCTATCGATCTCAAGCTGCAACCCTGCCCCTTCAGCCTGTACTTCACCTTTGCCAGGGGGGTCATAGACCTTCTTTTGGGAGAAGACTGAGCCAAAGTAGGAATTGAGCACTTCTGCCTTTTCTTTGTCATCTGTTATCGTTTTGCCATCCTTATTGAATAGTTGAACCACCATTTCTTTCCTCTGTGATTTACTGTGCACGTAGCTGAAGAGAGCCTTTTTGTTGGTTTTAGCATCCCTCGCTAACCTCAGCTTGTTCTCAGCTTTAGCCTTCCCTGCAATTCTGTGCTACCTGCCTGTGCCACCTGCCTGTGCCATCTGCCTTTGTAGCTTGTCTTTCCTTCCACTTCCTATATGTACGCTTTCTTGTTTTCAGGTCATGTCTAAGCTTTTTGTGAAGCCACATTGGCTTCTTCTGTTGTCTTCCACCTTGTTTTCTGGTTGGAATTGTTTGTAATTGTGCCTTGACAATTTCCTTTTTTAAAAACTCCCACCCATCTTGGACTCCTTTTCTCGTTAGAGGTGCTTGCCATGGGACCTTGCTTATCATTGTTCTGAGTTTATTAAAATCAGCTTTCCTAAAATCCAGGGTATACATTTGGCTACACTTGGCTTTTGCTTCCTTTAGAACCATGAACTCAAGTATAACATGGTCACTTTCCCCCAGAGTTCCTGTAACTGCTACTTTATCCACTAAGTCATCTCTGTTGGTTAGGATCAAGTCAAGGATTGCTGATCCTCTAGTACTTTCTTGTACTTTCTGTAGGAGGAAGGTATCCACCACATAAGTCAGGAATTTCCTGGAGGGGCCATGTTTTGCAGAATTTGTCTCCCAACAAATATTGGGGAAATTGAAGTCCCCCATTACTACTACATCATGCTTCCTTGAAACCTTGGCATTTTGCCTTTCAAAAGTTTCATCCTTGTCTTCTCCTTGATTGGGTGGCTGGTAGTAGACTCTGACCACCATGTTCCTTTTATTCTTTGCTTCATTTATTTTAACCCAGATGCTCTTGATGGGGCTACCAAGCTCATCCTCCTGTATTTCTGTGCAGAGATATGTATTTTTAACAAATAGTGTAACCCCACCTCCCTTTCTGTTCCTCCTGTTCTTTTTGAACAACTTATATTCTTCAATTGCTGTATTCCAGTCATGCGAGTCCCACCAAGTCTCAGTTATACCTATCAAGTCATAATTTCCCTCCTGTTTTAAGAGTTCAAGTTCGTTCTGTTTGTTTCCCATACTCTGGGCATTAATATATAGAAATCGAAGACCATGTGCTTCATAGTCTGGCTTTCTTCCTACATGTTTGCGAAGACTGTTATTGGGCGCTATTAGAGCTGTTCTCTCTGTTGCGGTACATGAGCCTTCGTCCAATTGTTACCCCCAACTTTATGTCTCCCTTCCCCGTAGGATCAGTTTCAAGCCCTCCTGATAAAGTTCTTCATGCTGTGGCCAAACACATTGTTCTCAGCCTTTGTGAGGTGCAACCCGTCCCTTGCCAACAGTTCATCTTCTAGGAAGTATAGCCCATGGTCCCAGAATTCAAATCTCTCTCGTCGGTACCCCCTTCATAGCCAGTCATTCACCCAGAGTATTTTTCTTTCCCTTTCTATCCCTCTTCTAACTACTGTAAGGATGGATGAGAAAACTATCTGGGCCCCAAAGTTCTTGAGTTTCCTTCCCAAAGCTTCCAAGTCTGACGTGATTTCTTCGTAGCTCTGCTTGGCGGTATCATTTGTTCCCACATGGATGAGAAGAAAGGGATACCTGTCAGTGGGCTTTATGAGTGCAGGCAACCCTTCAGTCACGTCTCTAATCCTTCCTCCCGGGAGACAACATACCTGGCGAGTCCACAGGTCTTTGCAACATACTTGGGTTTCGATCCCACGCATCAAGGAGTCTCCCACTACTATTCCTCTTCTCTTCCTGTTGTTGTAGGCCTTGGTTTCATCGCCTCTGCTTGGCTGACCTTCAGCCTCTTGCTCATTCTCATGCACATTCCCCTGTAATTCTTCCTCTGCAGGCTGTCCTTGGGTCTCATCCTCAAGTACCTGGAAACGGTTCCATAGCTCCACTGCCTCCACTGGTGCAGAGTGGCTTCTAGTTCTTCTTCTCCTAACTGTCACCCTTTTCCAAGGAGTATCCTCTACTTCATTTTTCCTAACTTCAGCAGTTTCCTCTTCTGCCTCAGCTTGCTGTTGCTCTTCAAGCTTCTGTTCTTCGCTTTGCTGCTGTAGTTCCACCGTTCTGTCCAAGAACTCTTCGTGTTCTCTTATTCCCCGGAGGGTCGACAGTCGCCGCTCCAGTCCTGTTACTTTTTCTTCCAGCAGTGTGATCAACTTGCACTTGTTGCATGTGTAGGCCATATTGTTCTCAGGCAAGAAAACAAATATGGCACACACCTTGCAGGTCACCACCACTGGAGAGTCTTGTCCTTCCATAGTCTCTTTTCCCTTTTTGTGTCTAGCTTTCTGATTGTTCTAGACTAGTCTGTGCCTGCTCCTCTACTCACTAGAGGTTAAAAGCAGAGTCCCACTGGTGTGGAAGTGTGTGTTACAAGAAAAAGAATTTTTAAAAAAATGTTAGGAGCCTCCCCCTTGACCTCCCCTGGCCAACTCCTGTTTGCTCCCCCTGTTCGTTCGCTCTGGTTGCTCGCTCTCTGGGAGCTTGCTTGCTTCTGTAGTCCCTGGACCAGCTGGAGCAGCTTCCTCTGCTCTGCTCTGCTGTGCTGTGCTCAGCTGGGAGGTGGGAAACAGGCCTTGTTTTGGCCTTGTTTTCTCTGTTGGATGTGAAATTGCATGTTTCCATGGCCAGTGGAACAGATGGAACAGACTCGCAGAGAGATGGATGGACCAACGAAACACACTAATGACATCTTGGAACAGTGCCTGCGGTGCTGTATTAACTATCAACAAGACAACTGGAAGGATTTACTGCCTTTGGCGAAGTTCGTATTTAATAATGCCTTTCACTCCTCCACCCAGTAGACACCTTCTTATGCCAACTACAGGTATCATCCCTGGTTCTTCCCAGGATTCTCCCTGGAGCCCTCCATCCCAGGTGCAAACCACCTCCTTCAGGGCTAACAGGTCCTGCACCAGATACTGTGGAAATAGCTAGAGCACTAAACAGACTTGCAAACTCTTTGCAGATTGGAAGCATCAGTCAGGACCTCCATTACAGGTTAGAGACCAGGTGTGGCTGTCATTCGGACACCTCCCGACAAGCCATAAGTTGGTTGCCTAGTTTCTGGATCCCTTTCATAT
Source organism: Heloderma suspectum (assembly GCF_057233095.1). Taxonomy (NCBI): domain Eukaryota; kingdom Metazoa; phylum Chordata; class Lepidosauria; order Squamata; family Helodermatidae; genus Heloderma; species Heloderma suspectum. Next base: position 122,931,545 of record NC_139462.1, on the reverse strand, counting down.
AACTACTCAGATCAAACCTGTCACCTTTTGGTTGCAGTTACCCCCTTCCATGTGGTTTCATCCTGTTTTCCATCAGTCCCTCCTGGTTCCTGCATCATCAGATCACCCAATCTGAGGCCCTTCAGATCTGCCTCCACCAGTGCTCATAGATGGGGGGGAGGAGGAGGCACAGATATTGGACTCTTGTCTCCACTATGAGCACCTTCAATACCTCATTGATTGGAAGGGGTACGGGCCAGAGGAGTGGTCTTTAGAAGATGCCAGTTATGTTCATGCCCCTTCTGGTCTGGCATGACCATGTTTTGGTCAGCCACTTGCATCACTGGTATTCAGGGGAACCAGGACCCTCTGCCCTTCCAGGGGGTTCCATAGAGGGGGAATAGTGTCATGCCCCTGCTGAAAGACTCCTTGGAGGAGAAAGAGTTGGAGAACCAGGAACCACCCATCACCAGCAATGTCCAAGATCTTCCAATAGATCAGGAAGAGCCCAGACTGCCATGAGGGTATCACCTGCGGCGGACAAGGGCTGTGCTTCAGAGGTGGAGGCAGAGAAAATCCCAGGCCCTCAGGAGAGATGCTGCTTGAAAATACAGGAACTCAGAAGGGGTGCTAGACTGAGCCAGAAGCTTCCTTGTGAGAAAAGGTCTACTTGTACACAGGAGGCTTGCTCACAAGGAGGATCTGAATTCAGCTTGCCTTGACTATGGACTGCTGCCTTGACCGATTCCTAGTGTGAGCACTTCTGGATTGAACTCTGACAATCCTTCTGCCTGCTCCTTGTCTGCTGTGTTGCCTTGGGACCTTGTTGCCTGCTACCTGGACTGGACCCTGACCCTCCTTCTGCCTGGTCTTGTCTGTTGTGTTTCCCTGGAACCTATTTGCCTGTGATCTGGGCTGTTGAGATGTTGCCTTTTGCCTGATCCTTATTTGTGCTGACCACCTTGGAACTCTTGGACCCTTGAACCTGCAACTGCCCGGCTCAGACTCTGAAACATGACACCACCCACCACTGGAATGTGAACTCTGAAAGCTTCTCCTACATGGAATTCTGCCCTTGGGCTGAAAGAGATTCTGCAGCCCTGGCGTAAGGTCCACAGTGCTTGTTCCCTTTCTGAATGCCTACTGTTCCTCTACAGGCTAAGAGGTCTATCGTTCTTGGTTAATGTATCTCTCTTTTTATACATTGGCATAACTATACTTTGAGGTTCAGGCCATGTCAGTTGACCAGTATTATTGCTGTCAATTAAGCTAAATAGTCTATAGTTTGAAGGTGAGTTCTTATTGCCTATTTTGTTAACTGGACATTTTATATGTTAACCAGCCTGCAAGTATTAAGACCTGTAGAAATGAAGCAATCAAATAACTTGGCTAAAACATGCACCCACCAGTTCATACTGCTCTTGAAAACTCTAACAAAGTGTCAGATAAAGATGGAATTCCTCACAGAGGACAGGCTAATGGTTCAATTTTCTGTCTCAGAAAAATAATTTGGTGGCCAAGGCTCAAGGTCAGAAAAAACATATTTACAGCAAGTTTATGCACATTTACTTGGATATAAGTCCCATTGTATTCAATGGAGCTTAAACTCAGGTAAACAGGCCAATTTCTAGGTATTTTAGGCAAGATGGTATTTTGGCACCTGGTGGACATACCGCCCCCTCTCTTCTCTCCCCCTATCCCCCAACTGTGCCCCTCTCTTCTCTCCCTGTCCAGTGTTGCCACCCTAGCTTCGACCTCTTCTGCAGCCGCTGCCATCTTCCCTTCTTTACTCTCCCTGCCCCCCCCCCCTGTGCTGTACTTTGAGGGGTCCTTCCTTAAAGTGAGGCATTTTGGTTGACATGGCCCTGGAGAGTTCCACAGCAACAGAGGCAATCTTCATAGCCACCTCACCTAGAATGCCTTGCTTTAAGGAAGGACTCCTCTAAGTGTGGCATTTGGGCCTGACCATTTCTCTGGAGAGCCCACCTACCTTCATGATCAATCTCTCACTCTGGGGGAGTCCTCTGAGCAAGAAATTGGGTGGGCTTGTGGGCTGTTTGGGTTGCACCAATGGGTGGGCAGCCAGCATGAGGGAGGAGCCGGAGCACTGCTGCCAACTTTGGGGGTTATTTTGGTACCCCTCTGAAATTGGAACCCAAGGTGGCCACCCTGTTTACCCCCCAAAAGTTAAGTATTTATGAGACTGAGTTAGTTTCACTGAGGCTGCAATTAAGGGTTAGAGGACCCTTTGGAGCAGAGTGTGTGTAGTGGTGGTGGGGTATGTGTGCAGTGGGCTGCAGGGAGGATGAGGAGAAGGGAAAGTTGTGTTACACGAGCAGATGTCCACTCACATAATGTTGGATCTCTCCCTATATACCTACTTAATTATTCCAAATAGATTTCCACATATCCTTTGATCCTCAAATATTTTGTCCCATTTCTGAATATAATCTGGTCTTCCATTCTCTAATATGTACTGTAATTTGGTAAATTTGAGGCAACATCCTTTTTGATTTTCCTGTACTAGCTTTTCAAAGCCACCTTTTTACTATGTAAACTCCTTTGAGAACTTTTTTGAAAAGTGGTATATAATATTCAAAATAAATAAAATGCATAAATTCTGAGGAATTCAAATGTTTCTTGGAAATTTTTCAGGAGTTTCTCAGTATAGGATCAACAGCAGTGGATAAAACAGCTTCCCCACTTTTGCCCATCTTCACCTGCAGTGTGCAGCCACAAGGGAGTTACATGTTTATTGGGTGCACTGCACTCTCAATTCATACAGGTCAATTACGAGTCTCAACCGATCTGTCCAGGCTTTGTGTAATTCTTTAATGGTGTGACATTATCTTTTCTAATTTCAGTTTAGGTTCTATTTCTGCTAGGAGATTACCTCCAGATGGACAAAGTTTCCGAGGTGCCTCATTTGAGAAACCAGCATTGCCTCAAAAATCAGAATTATCTGGAGAAGATTCAGACGGTGATTATGAAAAAGTAAGGCAGTTCATATAGAGTTATGTTTTGTGGGCTTGTACTAGAACCTTGATATACCTGGTTCTTGGAACTGATCTGTAAAATTTCAGATGATCATTAAATGTGGTACTGTTGTACTGGCTGCCCTATTCAGCAAAGCGTTGGACAAGATATCCCATGATATCCTTATTGACAAGACAGTAAAATGTGGGTTGGATGTGACAACTGTTACATGGATCCACAACTGGTTGAGCGACCGTACTTAATGAATAATCATTAATGGCTTTGCATCCTCCTGGAGAGAGAGGTCTCAAGTGTAGTGCCATAGTGCCATGTTTATAGTGCTCTGTGCTTTTCAGCATTTTAAAAAATAGCTAGGGTGAGGCTATAGAGGGATTGCTTATCCAGTTTGTAGATGACACAAAGCTAGGAGGGATACATAGTGATGCATAGTGATACAGCTAAGTAATTTTAGACCTTTGACTTAATGGTTTTATAGGCCTCCCACACTTTAGAGGGCCACGTGTATTATTTTAGTTGTGAAGCACACAACTAACATTTCTGTTCCCCCCCGACCCCCCCCCCCCATTCCATGCTTTACAACTGCTTCTACATTCTTGGTATGTTATAGAGAGAGAAAAACCCACAAAACCTGTTTGCTGCCCCTGATTAAAAAGAAATACTCTGAGCATGTGCAGTTTTGCATTTTAAACTCACTTAAATCCTAGCACCATCATGACTACAGTGGAGTTTGCTTCTGGTGCCCTTATGCTAAATACATTTACTTGGGAATAAGCACAATTCTCTGAATAATATGTTTTAAAATAAAAATAATAAAATGAGTATCTGTAACCATGCATATGTCCTATGTCCAGCTAGCCATCCCTGACTATAAAATGTTTTTAAAATATGGCAAGAGAATGGATGAGCAGCGTCAGTCCCAGAGGGCCCTGGTTTGTCCACGTGCCTGTTTGCCACTGTCCCCATAACCTGCTGCTCTCTGGGTGGTTGCTTGGGGGCCTCTGGGCTGTGAGGCCCTGGATGTCAGCCCCAGGGTCCAACTGTAGCTGCACCACTGTGCCAACACCATAGATTTCAAAAGGTTCTTGACAGGCTGGAAAATTGGGCTTGAAACTAAGATGAAATTCAACTGAGAAATGTGAAGTCTTGCATTTAGGTACAAAGACATCCAAGACCCAAGTGTAGGATGAGGGAGTCCTGGCTTGACAGCAGTATATGTAGGTCTTCACTCATGCTCTTAGGTTGCAGCTGTAAACACAGTAGGTGGTATGCCCCATTGAACATAGTAGGATTTAATTCTTAGTAAACACACATAGGACTGCTTTTGAATTCAACAATGCCTCTGAAGAAAAACACACATCATAGTTTTCTCAAATTTTTTAGACTCTAATTTAAAGGATACATGTATGTGTCAGCAGCAAGCACTGTCTTAGAAAAGGCTGGAGGGAGCAAAATGCCTGCCACCCACCCACCGATATTTAGTGACTAACCTAGGGTCTGACTACATGTGATGTCTCATCTGAGTTCTCCCACCTCTAGGAAGGAGCAGGGAATCATGGAAGGAAGAAAAGGCAGTTGCTCACCCTCCCTAGAAACCAGAGCAGAGAGGAGTGCCATAGTGATGCCCCTGCTTGCTCCCATCCTCTCTCACGGGGTGGCACAGCCCAGAGAGCTGGTTGTAGAGGGAGCAACCCCCTCATCCCCTCACTCACTCAGCTACACTCTCCAGCCAGCATGATGGGGGAATGTACCCAACAGGCTCAATCCTCCACATCAGCCAGTGAGAGAGGGCAAGTGAGCACAAAGAGGCGGTGACCACTACCCCAAGGAGCAGCCCCTTTTGCGCTCTTGTTTGCTCACTTCCTCTCCTCCACCCCACACGGTGAAAGAGGGCGAGTGAGCAAGCAGAAGGCGAGTGAGCAAGCCATTTTGTTCCCTCCCTCCCTCTGGGTGGTTCTGCTAAGCCCAGGCCCTCCTGCTGCATTGCCCAAAGAGAGAGGATGAGTAAGCAAGCAGAACACTGCAGAGGGAGAGGGCAGCTGAGCAATTGGGAACAGCAGCAATTATCCCTTGGCTCATCCTCTTTGCCAAGAGAAAGAATCATAGAATAGTAGGGTTGGAAGCGGCCTTTAAGACCATCAAGTCCAAAGAGAGGCTGAACTGTGCAGGCAGTAGCTGCTCTGACTTGCTCATCCTCTTTCTCTGAGTGGCACAACAGGGAGGATTGGTTCAGTGGGCAGAATCTCCACTACCGTGCTGCCCAGAGGGAGGATTCAGGTGAGCATGGGAACAAATGAGGGGGCTGCTCCCTCAGGGAGCCAACCCTCTATGCCGCACTGCCCAGAAGGAGACAGTGAGCAAGCAGCCAGAGGTGGCTGCTCACCCTGTGCTCCTAGGCAGCACTGTAGTCCCAGTACTCCCTGTCATAGTCCCTAAAGAGGGCAAGCAAAAGAGTGAAGGCAGGGGCAGCTGCTGCCTCCTCTTGCACGGGCACTTCCAGACCAAGCCCCAGAAATGGCAAGGTTTGATCAGCGGAGGTGCAACCATGGGGGGAGGTGGGGCTTTCCTGGCTGGGGAGTCGCTCCCCCTTTGCTAAAGGGGCAGGGGAGAGGAGGAGACATTGCAATTGTCCATCCGTTGCGTGCTTCTCCTCGACCCAGTGGGCTGCTTTTCCTTCAAAATAAAACTGGCAGTGTTAAGCACTCTTTTTCAAATACAGGTGGAGGGAGCAATCCTATGGCTGCTAGGCAGCAGCTAGACGGCCATAGGATATCTGTTTTTCCATGCTCCGAGGTCAGTTCCCGGAGAACCGACTTCTCTCCACTTCATGCTCACAAGAGAAATGTGGAGCGGCTGAAAAGGGGTGTTCCCAGAGGGCATTCTGGGGTGGGGAGGGGGGAAATGCCTGTACGACACATCCAATGTGTCGTACAGCAGCCTCCTCTCCTGCTCTGCCCTCCCATGGCGAGACAGCCGCAGTCAGCTATCTAGCCAAAAACACAGGGCAGGAGAAGCGCAGAGGGAATGATCGCCTCTGTGCTTCTCCTGCCCTGAATTGGATAGGCGGTCGCCTCCAAGTTCAGAAGTGGCTGCCTATCTGAATAGGATTGTGCCCTTAATGTCATGTGTTAGGCACTGGTGTGGAAGGATTGTGCGCATGCACGCACCTTAGTTGCACTATCTTTAATTCTCATTCTAGCAGTAATCCTATCTGCGCACATATACCCTCTTCTGGAAACCACTTCCGTAAATGGGTTGATATCAGAGTGTGTCCTTTTGATTTTTGATCTAGATTAAGGAAGTCCTCTTATAAAGGCCAACATGTATACCCAATATGTGCTGGTTGCTGGGAAGGGGATGAGGGAAAAAAAATCCCTTTGAGTGTAGCTTTTAAAACTGGGCCATTGAACATCTTTTAGCCCGAGGGCTCAATTCAGTCTCTGAGAAGCTCTCAGAGGCTGCCTTCCAGTGGCAGGCGGGGCCAAAGGAAAAGGGGGGGGGCAAAATTACTGCAAACCCCAGCATATTTTAGCTGAAAGCTCTTGCCAGGAGAGGCATTTCAGCCTATTAGAATGGAGGAAAACCATGCAAAAGCCAGGAAACTACCACATGACCAGCAGTTGGGAGAAAGGGGTAGGGCCAGGGGAAGGGGCTGTGGGAATCTGGGGAACCCTGATGGGCCATATTTGGCCCCCAGGCCATCCAGATTTGGCTCCCAGGACTGAGGTTCACCACCCCTCTTAAAAGAAGGAAGTGGGGAGTGTTGCTCACCTTACCAAAATAAAACTAGCATGAAAGCTGAAACTTTTGTCCCCTTTCTGAGCTCTGTGTTGCTATTGTATTTTAGTTGCATCCTTCGATGCATAATGGATATTAACTAGACAGACTTAGGTGCTGCTATCTTCTTTTGCAAACAACTACTTTGAGATATCAGTCTCTCCCAAAGCACTGTTTGCTTTATTTTATTTAAGACATACCATCTTGATTATTTATTTATATGTATTCTATTATTATTTATTATTAATTAATAAATAATATAAAATAATTAATAAATGCTATTTATTAATATTTTATTATTTATTTTCATTTATTTATTATTTTCATTTATTTATTTATTTAAGCACCATTTGCATTATTTTATTTAAGACATGCCATCTTGATCCTTACTGGCCAACAGAAGGAGGGCAGAGGCCAAAACAATTAGGAAGGCAATCTTTAGAACAGAAACAAATGAGTGCTCAACCCAGCCCAATCCTAGACATATTTATTTGGAACTAAGATGCACTGAGTGGATCCTTCGGATTGTGGCGTACTGGAAAGCAACAACAAGGTTGTTGCTTGCTGGGAGAAAGCTGAGGAGAGTGCACAGCAAGAGGAGGAGGTGGAGCCACTGCCTATTCTAGTCATGGCACTCCCGGGTGAGCTCTTTTTAGAACGGGCTTGGATTAGGCAAAACAACTGTTGCCTGCCCTTCCCCCACCTTCCTTTGTTCCACCTTTTTTCTCCTAATATGGCTGAAACTCAGCATGGCCTCTGCTATTCCTCCCCCCAGTGCCTCTCCCTTTCTTCCCCTAAGTTTACATATGTGTATGGGAGGGAGAAGGCACAGCAACTGTGCTCTGTTCTGGGCCAGAGGGGGGCCAGAAGTCATACCCAATCCAGAGCAGCAAGAAAGGGCAGAGTGGGCAGAGACATCATCTCCAGGGATTATCTCTGGGGATTGGGGCAGCCATGCATGCAGCCACTGGGAAGGGGAAGAAGCTGACTGCAGCCTCTTCTGCGTGCTTTCTGCCAAGGCAGATAATTCATAGCTGTTCTCCCAGAGTCCCTTCTGGATATCACAGCATGTTGCTTTGTCCACTGTGCAATGCTGTGCCCATAGATCCAGATGGACTTGACACTGTGACCTGTGGCTAAAGAGAACAAATCAGCAGTGAGTAACCTAATGCAGGCAAATGTAGCCTTGTGGGACAATGATTTCCACTATTTCTAGTACCCAAATGCAGGAGATGGTGAGCCTCCAAATTGCTGCTGAAGTAGTGACACCAAAGTAGTGACATCAAAACAAGTGAGCCCCAAAATCACTAGATGAGAGTTTGAGTGCTGAAATGCAGAAGTGTAGCACACCCACAAACTGAAAAACTGCTGTGAAGGAATCATTGTGGTGGATGAGAACCAGGCACAGTCATGTATGCCCTTGTGGATAGTAGAGGCATGGGCTGAGAGGCCCTGAGATGTATGCAAATGATCCAGCCCATGGTCCATTTCACATTTCCTAATGCAGAGGCAGACAATTACATTGGCCAAAGCCAAAGCATGGCATGTGCAATCACTCTGCAAAGAAGAAAGCAGCTTGCCCACCTTCAGGGCCCCCCAAAAGGTTGGCCCAAACAGACAAATCATGGACTTTAGGGTGTGAAATAGCCTGAAAACCAGCTCAGAGGTTACTGGCTGCTTCTTGTTGGGCATAAGGGAGTGGCCTACCACCCATCCTCCATTTTCTTGTGCTCCCAGAAGACCACACAGGGGAGTCCTAGGCTTTGCTGAAGAAAGAAATAGGGATCAAGTGAATGGCCATGGTTTGGGAGGCGACCTCCTTAAGAAAAAACAGATATTGAAGTAGAAGCGATTCTGGGATTGCCACCTATAGGGCATGTCCAAGATTGCCCAGAAGGCACTAAATATCTCCATGTAGGAATGGGAAGTGGACTCAGAGGCAGTGTTCAATACACCCAGAAAGAAGATTTGATCCCCCAGGTGTCCAGAGCTGTACAAGGAAGGGGTCCAGCGTGGGACACATACCAGGTGCCATAGAATAGAACCTCTCCTCTGAAAGTGAGACAAGGTGCCTCCTATGCACAATGTATTTATTACCTGGTTGTTGTGCTGCAGGAGAGAGCCAGATCAATTAAGCCTTGTAGCATAGCTATCCTGTCAGTGGGCAGGCAGGATGTACCAGCCATGGAATCATGTCTGCTACCCTCATAGGTAAGCCTTTAGGAGGGCTGCTGAGGTTTTTTCCCCCCGAGTACCTCCATTGCTAGGAACTGCGGAAGGCCTTGAGGAATGCAGAGTGCTCTGCAGAGTACTTATGCCCAACAAACATAAGTCATCTAAGTCACAAGTAACATGGGGATGACCCATTCAATCCTTGATATGCCGTTCCAAAAATAAGCCAGAGTTCTCAAATGCTATATACACTACTGAAAACCCATGAGCATGGATTAGTCTACATAACAATGCTGTTGAACATAAAATCCAATAAGCTGAAATAGTGGGGTCTAAGGAGGGCCAAAGCAGATACTACTTTAAAGATGTAACCAGCAGCTTTTACTCTAGAGTAGGTGAAGAGGGCATGATCCAGATCAGGTTTAGCATGAAATGTGAGGTTGCGGGCGGGGGGGAGCTTTAACTCTTCCTACCACCACATACTATGGGCCTGATCCAGACTGGCCCATCTCTGAAATGCTTAATTTTAGGCTACAGCTCTGCCAGTTTGCAGACTTTCTGAACTGTATCAAAACCATCAAGCAGGTGCCAGCCCTGCTCAGGGCTTGCAGACTAGACTACCTCTTTGTAAACTGTAAACCCTGAAATCCAATTGCTGATGGTCCTTTCAGGTTCTGGCTTCTCCCCTTCCTTGCCATCTTTACCTTTACCCTTACCATCCTGTACACCAGTTCTGCAGAGTGAGGAAAACATCAACATAAAAGCCCTTACGTCAGGAGTGGGAATTCTCTGACCTTCTAGATGTTGTTGGACTACAGCACCCACTATTCCTAATGATTGACTTTGCTGGCTGAGGCTGATGAAATCCAATAACATCTGGAGGACCACAGGTCTAGCTTAAGTTCCACACCTCTGCCTTAAGTATTTGCTCTTTGACCTTCTGTGGGTGGTTGGTCTGATTCATTGTAGCTTGCTTCCTCAGTGTCAATGTCATTCCTGGCCTAGAATCATTAGGGTTGGGGAAGCATCATATCCTTGATCCCTCCTATGTAGGGCCCACCTACTAAGCCCAGGTTGTGGGGTACCACCTACTCATACTTTGTAACTAGTATCAAGAGCCACCCCAGGGACCACCTCACCTATCTCCTTACCTGGAGATGCCTCATTGTATCTTGCATCTCTGTACCATATGTTGGACTACTTGTGACTGGATCTGTTGGACCACCTCTTGCTTGATCTTCTGCTGAAGCTGGTGAAACTATCTGAAGTAGAGAGGGCATGCTGCAGGGTTTTCTTATAACACATGAGGAATGGGTGGTGGGCTGGTTTACAGGGCCCAGGTGCTCCGGACTTTCAGTGATTCATAAAACTTGCTATGATGGGACACCAGATGGCCTACAAGGCTCCTTCGAACTCTGTGATTCAACTCTTTGAATATTGCCTAGATTTCAAATATGCTTCCCTATGTGTGACATTGGGGCTTGATCATCAGATGGGTGCAGTCGAATGTGATTGTGAAATCAGTTTTGCTATGTGTGGGGCTATTGCACTGTTTTTATTCTTTTGGTTTGACAGGCTCATTTTTTTCATGCAGGTTGAACTGCCTAATTCAGTATTTATCAATACCTCTGAATCCCTCGAAGTTGACAGGTAAATTTCTTACCATGCAAAGAGTTGCTGAGGTGTTGGTAGTTCCTAGAGCTAGTTGCAAAGGTGGGCCAGAAATATAGATAGGAAAAATGGCTGGAACACAGACAAAAAGCCAGAAGCCAGAAATTTGGGCATGTGACAAACACTGAATACTGACTGACCAATTGTAATGCAAGGGTGCTATCAGCTTGAAAAGCAGGATTTATAGCAACCTATTACTAGGTTAGGGTTAGGATTGGCTTTATTGCCGTGCCTGGTGTATTGGCTTCCCATATCAAATGTGCTGCTATATTCTAAAGCATCAGCCATGTCTTGAACAGTATTTTAGTGCTATTCTCCAAATAAGTGCTGTTCTCGAAATAAGTGCTATTGCTGAAAAGTTAGTTGGCAGGTTTAGTCATAATTGTCATATTTCAAACTCCTTTTTTGATATTTCACAAAGTGACCAGTATTTTCACACAATTTTAGGATGTTCAAATCTGCAAACCCCATAGGACATCCGAAAAATGGATTATTCTGTATTAGGAATTCATCCACAAAAACTGGGAAGGTAATAGAATATAGTCTAAAGATTTTATAAATGAAATGGCATATGCTTTCCTCATGTTGGATGATGCAAATTGCATGTTTTTGGCAGTTCTGATTTTCAGTTTTTTCTTGGAAAGGAGATTTCATTCAATGTGGTTTATGTGCAAAATTGTCTATATAGCTCTTAGATTAAGGGGTTTCTAGTAATAGTGAAAATATTGGCCCAACAAAAAGCTTCAAGTTTTACAAGCTTTCAAACCTTACAAAACCTGGCAAAAATTATTTCCTTTGAAGGCAGATGCCCACATTCTCCACTCTTTCTCTAAGGGGATTTTCTAGTCCTGTCTCATTGGAATGAAACTGCAAGATGATGCATAGAGCCTTGAAAAAGACTGTATGTTGAAATGCATTGGACAGACAACAAATTTCCATTTTGGAGCACAAAATGCTTGTTTGTCTCCTTTTTTGTTTGCAATTTACTTGCCTACTCACTTGCCCTATAAGGCTACTTCCAGAGAAAGTAAAGGCTATTTTTTTTATTCAGTATTAAATGTATATCCCATCATTTTTTCCTCTTGCAATGAGCCCAAGGTAGCTTGCATGGTCTTCCTCCCCTGCATTTTATCCTCACAACAACCCTGTGAGGTAGGTTAGGCTGAGAGTCAGTGACTGGACCAAAGTCCCCCAGTGAGGTTCATGGCTGAGTGGGGACTAGAACTCGGATCTCCTGAGTCCCAGTCCAACACTTTAACCACTGCACCACACTGGCTGTCATGCTGGCATGAAAATAAAATTATTCTAGCATGGCCAGTCAAATGGTCGGTCTTCCTTCTTCCATCTTCCATCTGAGTTATCTTATACTGTTACAGATGTTGAACGCACAGGAGGGAATATCAGAACTTGCTTGTCATATTCATGTACAGAACAGAACATTATACTCTAGGTGGGATGGGAAAGGCCCTAGAGCAGGGATAGGTAACGTGGTGCCCATGGGCACCAGTGCACCCTCGGACTTCTATCTTTGCACCTGCTAAGGTGCCCTACCCCTCCCACTTGTTATTTGTTTTTTAAATTACAAAGTTTCTTACTGGCATCTGGGATCACTTCAAAGCAAAGTAAGGGCTTTTAGAGTCTCTCATCTTCTTTCCCATGAATGTCTCTGAGCCCCACGTATGCCCCAGAGTCATTCTTAGGAAATAAAGATGGCAGGTGGCTACAGACCGATGCTTTTATCTGCAGCTCATCCATTTTGTGGTGGTGCCCAGAAGAGTTTCTTAAATTGCCAAAAGGCCCAAAAAGGTTACCTTCAGCTGCTTTAGAGTTTGAGCCAGGCTGCCTATATCTTGACTGTTGGACTAGATAGGGCTACTCTGGCAGAATCTGAGTACAGATAGACAGCTTCCTTTTCTTCTAGATTATACTTTTAACATTTTCATTGTGTTAACCATATACTGATTGGGAGGATACCTGGGACAATGATGGCTAAAATGTCATTCTTTACTGATTTTTCCCCCCTTTCAAGGTGTTAGTTGTATGGGATGGATCTATTGAGAAAGTGAGAAACTACAGAATCTTTCAACAGGTGCGTAGACAGATGGTATGTAGGGATGCCATTCTATTTACTGTGTTTGAATACAACAATAGGCAATCTACATTTAAACTAATATTTCCCCACAGAGGGTTGATTATAATGAACCGTAGATGGACTTGGTCTCATTGTTCAGATTTAAGTCTTTGTATGTTTGAAGGAAGGAGATGCAGTACTTTGATCTGAACATCAACAAAACTTAGGCTTGTTAACATTCTGGACTGTAGCTGGAGTCCAGAAGTTTACATTTTATGTCCAATTTGTTGTATGTCTGAGTTGCTCTCATTGCTCCTTGTTATATTGTCATCGGATGGCCTGAGTTGATCAGTAACTGCAAATGTCCATTTAACCTTACAACAGGACTCCAAGTTTTATCTGGAGGCAGATGTTCTGTTTCTGAACCTTGAAAGTCTGGTTGAGCACTACTGCAGCCATGTCCTGCCCAACCACAACAGTTTGATCCTCCGATTTCCTTATGGCTATTCTGGACCAAGGTGACAGACTTCATAACCTACTCTAACATCAAGAACAATTGAAATGAGCATATATAGGATCAGATGCAAGTGTTTACTTTCCCCATAAACTAAATATGAATACCCATATTGTCTTTGATTTTTCTGTACTTTCCTAGAAAATTTTAGACCTATTTTGGCTAATTATTCTTCGACAGATTGTATGGTTTCATTGAATTGATTTATCTGGTATCCAGACTGGATTGCTGGGATCCATGTAATACGTAGTAGGGCACATTGTCAGAAGTGGGCTGATGTGATTTTGTTGTAATGGTTATCTCTGTGACGTGAGTATTTAACAGACGACTTCTCTAAGCATATGGTTATGAAGTTAGAGTTACTGAAAGTATTATTATGAGAAAAAAAATGTGAAAGCAAAGTGCTGATGACCACTTAATACTTGTTTTCATGCCTTGTTTTTCAGTGAGCACTGAAGTTTGTCCAAGTATTTTAATAGTTTGTTATAAATAGCAAAAAAAAACCCACAATAGGCTTGTTTCCAGAATATAAAGTCATTAGGCTTTATATCATGTCTTGTGACCTGTAAACATTTAACTATCTCCTAAGACTAAATATCTTTAGAAATCATACCAAACCTGCAGTTTACTTGCAGTACATTTCTGTAATATGGACCAAATATGGACTTGCTCTGTCATTTTGGGATATTTTAAAATGCCCCTACAGGATATTTTCATGATGATGACTAACAGTAAATACTTACATTAAGTTTAGGAACACGGGAAGCTGCCTTACACCGAGTCAGACCATTGGTCCATCTAGCCTGGTACTGTCGACACTGACTGGCAGTGGGTCTCCAGGGTTTCAGGCAGGGGTTTCTCCAGCCCTACTGGAGATACTGGGGATTGTACTTGGGACCTTCTGCATGCAGAGCATATGCTATACCACTGAGCTACAGCCTCTGAGCTCAACCAGATGATTCAAAGTATAGGATAGCAAATTGTTTTTAAGCATGCTAATATGAAAAATCAGTTGTAATGTCCTGCATTTGATGATTTTTATATTATAAGTCCTGTAGTTATGAACTATGACTCATATGAAATGGGAATCCAACTGAGCTGGGTTTATATAAAGAGGCTTTTGAATCTGGGAGTGTACTTAAACTGCTGTGATGATTCATGTATTATTACCTGGTCCAGTATTCAAGGAACAATGAATAATGCATTAAGGGTGTAATCTTATGCAGGTAGAATTTTTTTGTCTAAACATGCATAGGATTGCACCCTAAGATATCTTTCACCATATTTCCAATGGAATCCTAATTCTCAAGACACAGATAAATCATGGGTGTAGACCAAGTAGATAAGTGTAGATAGGTCATGAGTGTAGGCAAGACCCTTCCCTGGAATTTGTACATAATACCATGACAAGGAAGATGAAGTGCTGAATGCAGGTGCTTCAAGTGGTTAAGTCACCTCTGTCAATTAGATTCTCCTTTGCCTCTGCAGGCTTCCACAGCACACATTGGCCTTTACCAGAACTTGCCCAGTTGGAAGATCACAGAATCATAGATTTGGAAGGAACCTCAAAGGTCATCTCATCCAACCCCCTGCCGATGCAGAAAATCCATTATTACAGCATCCCTGAAAAGGAGCCATGCAGCCTTTCCTTAAAAACCTCTAATGAAGGGGATTTCACCAGCTTCCAAGGCAGTTTGTTTCAGATGTTTTTTCAATCCCTTATAACTAAACCAGCATATTAGATTGAAGAAATGGCTCAGGAGTGAACTAGAGGGATGGAGTGCAGAGCCATAATCCAACTTAAATAGTGTGAAATTAATATTTGTGTGAAAGGTCCAGATCCCAGTGAAGTCATGGCTCACATATAACAAACATTTCCTTACAGCATAACCCCATGCATGTCTACTCAGAAGAATTATTATTTTCAATGGAGTAAGTATGTATAGAGTTGCAGCCTGAGTTACTTAGCCACGGTACTAGGCATGAACATCAGATTCATCCAAAGCCTGAGTGGAATTGGGCCCCTTCAGACCATTTCTGGTCCTTCCTGAGGCAAAGTGGGCCTCCCTCCAAAGTTACCAGATGCTGCTGAGATTGCTGTTTCCTGCTACTAAAGTGGTGGGGAAGCAGCTGTCTTGGTCGGGATTGCTGGAGGGGGAGGTTAAACCTTTCCCCACCCCCAGTGACTCCCAGTGATGGGGAAACAGTGATCCTGAAGGGGAAACAGTGATCTCAGAGGGGATCACTGGGTGGGGGGAGACTTTAACCTCCCTACCCCCCCATGACCCCATTTCAGTGAGGTGGGGAAGTTTAAATGCACTGAGATGGGGGAAGAGTTTGCGTGAGTGCATATGTGGGTTGCTCCTCACCCGGCACCACATGCATTCCTTAGGGCCAAAAAGGTCTCACACCCCCCCCGCTGGCTGCCCAGATGTAGGCAGCCTTTTTGGGCCCATGGACATATTTGGAAATGTGAGAAATTTTCCCTGGCTCCACCACTAAATGGCTGCCGTGCAAGACATGGCTAGTCACAAAGGACAAATAACCTGCCCAAAAGAATGACTACAAGGTAGAGGCGGGCTCTGAGCCCCGACACACTCAACAATATCTTTGAACCCACTATTTTCAGCACCAACAGTAAGGTATTTCACAGAAGGAAAATTCTCTTTTTCTCCCACCCCCCGCCCCACAGTCAATTCATCCCCCCTCTCTTTTTCTCCCTCACTCAGATCACTGCTCATACACTCTCTCTGACATGCCCCAGCCCACCCATAGACACTTGCTCCTCTGTCTCTCCCTCCCTCCCCCACTCTCTTATACACACACACACGTGCGCGCACGCACCATCATGCCTACATACTTTCATTCATTTCCCTTCTGCCTCTGCAAACGCATGAAAAAATATGTTCATTCTTTTTCAGGCTACCTCCAAAATTCCCCTAAGCCCTTTCTCTTTCCCACTCTCTTTCTTGCACACATGCAGCACCCATTCATTCAGACATACATGCATACGGCTCTTCCTGACCCCCCAACTTGCTGCCAGCTGGCTCCCCCAGCCCCTGTTGGTATCTTGCTGCTCTCCCTCCCCCCTACTTGCTGGTGTCTGTGACCTCCCCCCCCCCAAATCTGGCTTACCATTGCCCGTCCTAGCCCCCCAATGCTCTCTTTAGCCTGCCTGCCCTGCCTACCAGAAAAGTGACAGGAGTCCCTTCCCTCCACCTTCTTTTTTCTTGGAAATGAAGATGGCAAGCACTACAGAGGAAAGCGTAGGCCTGCAGCTGCTCGCCATCTTAATTTCCCAAGGATGTCTCTGAGCCCCACATGCGGCCCAGAGGCATTCATGAGAAATGAAGACAGCAGTGGCTATAGGCCCTCACTTTGCTTTGGAGTGATCCCAGTTGCCTGTAGGAAAATTTGTTATTTATTTTTAAGGGGTAACACACCTTTGTGGGTGCCAAGAAGGGTGTCAAGGGGCACACTAGTGCTTGTGGGCACTATTTTGCCTACTCCTGGTCTAGTCTGTACCAGACCTAGGATAACATCTAATTAAGCCAGAACTTATTGTAGAAACTTTGGGCCACATCACATATCTGATCTTGTTTGCATGTAAGGCTCCCTGGAGATAGAAGCAAAAGAGAATGACTGGTTTCACACAATGGCCACAGCTCATCATGGCTTATTTAAGCCACGACAAACTGTGGTGCCCATGGGCACTGCAGGCCTAGGGGCAGCCTGTCCATATAGATGAGCTAAGTGGTCGCCAAGGGCACCAAGTTAAGTGGAGGTGAGCAAGGGACCAACTGGGAATGGTGGGGCTGACAGGCTGCCAACTGGCCGTTGGGAGCCAGTCTTCCCTCAGGTCACACAGGGTATCCTCCTGTTGGTCCCAGTTGGAGGCAGGGAGTGTGACACCCCGCACCACCCCAGAGAGCAGGTGCTTCCTTTGCCCTTGGAGTGCTGAGCCTAGGGGCTGGCAGCACCGTGTTGGCCATGTTGCCCCGAGGCTGCAACCCAGCCCCTTCTTCCAGGGCTGTGCTCATCCCCTTTGTTGTTTTTATCAGACGCTCTGTGCTGATACAGTGCTTAGATTTTTTAAAAAAAAACATTTTGGACACGTTTTATTATAAATGATACTTCCGCTTCTGAAGACATGGGAGGTGGGGTTTGGGGCGGGCACTGATTGCATGGTTCGCCTAGGGCACCAGTTGCTGACAGCTAGTCTAGGGCCAGCCCTGTTCAAGCTGCAGCTGATGTCCTCTGAACCCGGGGAACATGGGTAAACTCTTGCATAACCCTCAGTCCCCAGGTTCAGATGACACGGGCTTGAATATTCAGAATAGCCGCCGGCACTCTCTGTAACCCACAGTGGCCACAGTGTGTGAACCAGCCCAATGTCTTCGATGAACCACACTCTACCCAGCACTCTACCCAGTGGTTGAAAAATGCAGCACTATATTTGTGGAAATGGCTTCTGAGAAGTCCTGGCTGCATCAGTAGGAATTACACTGGATACAGGATATACATTTCATGACTGTAGCTGCCAGCACACTCTTGGAAGATCACATGTGGATGAAATTGGCCATGTGAACCAACCCTTTGTCTCTTTTATGCACTCATTTTGTTTTACAGACCAAACCTCATAGCTGCAGTGGAACAACATAAGTAATGACTGATGTGATTCAAGAGACTTAAGCAACCTTTCCCAATATGGTGCCTTCCAAATGTTGGACTTCAACTCCCATCAGCCCCAGCTAGCATGGCAAATAGGTGTGATGAGAGTTGGTATTCAAAATATCTGGAGGGCACTAGCTTGGGGAATGAGGAAATGCATTCTGGTGAGAGGTTAAGACTAGTGCAAAAGTGGGGAGGCAACCATATGAGATGTATGTATGCCCAGACATACATACTTTTGAGTAATGCGATTGTTGTAGAAGTGTGCTTACTGTGCTTTGTATGTCTGAACAATCTTTTTCTAAGGATCAAGCTTGGGGAAAGCCTATTCCTGTTCACAGCTGAGGCTGATTGTGCAAAGCACTTATTGGCTGGCTCCTATAAGCCCATTGCTGTTTCCTTCTCTGGAACACTTTTTCAACTTAAAAAAAATTCTTTTAGAGCATTATCAATTTTTTAATGTGAGGAAGAAGCATTTAACGAATGAACATAAGCCAGTTTACAGAGACAGCAACATCGGTCTTACACCCTGATGGTGCTTTCAGAATTTGCATGTGTAAGACAGGCCCTGAAGAAGGAGTTTATTCTAAAATGCGTTGGGCTGCCAGTCTTATCATCAAAGTCCCAGGGACCATCGTTCCAATCTCTCCTGGTCTGTCATTGCTGTTCCCCATCTTCTCTCCCTATCAGTGTAGTTGATGAATTTTAATTAATTCATTGGCCTTCTAAGCTGCGTTTAACATCAAATTTAACACAGAATATCTTAAAATCAAAGTAACAAAACATTTGAAGTAACAAAACAGCGCGATACACACTGCCCTATTTCATTTCCATGTCCTTTCAGGCTCCATTCCTTGCTTTACGGATAGAATCATAGAATAGGGTTGGAAGGGGCCTACAAGGCCATCGAGTCCGATAACTCATTTGTAGCTTGCATTGAGTTCAGCGGAGCCAGTCAGGTCAATAGACGATCTCGTTTCTCCTTATTTCCCATGGGCCTCGCAGTAGCTGTCACTGTTTCGGGCCGACATCCTTGTCCTGATGTCCCTGGGTGCGGAGCTCGAGGCCCCGGTCGCAACCATGGGCCTGTCTCGGGGCGGGGCGGGGCGGTAATAACGTCTCAGGAAGGGGCACTGCGCTGGATCGCACTGCTGGGCGCTGCCCTTTCAAGCCCTTCCCACGACCCTGCAAGGTGTCTGCATTTCAGTTGATGGGGAAAAATTGAACAAACTCTCAAATGAAATAAGATGTGGCCTAGAATAAACGGGAGCGCCCACTTTCACATTTGGTTGGAGGCGTCTGTGGCTAATACGCTGCTGCCCTATCATAGCTATGCTAAAATCTTGAATTTTTCCTATGGGCAACTGTCCAAAGGGCCCGAGATACCCCGCCAGTGAATAACAGCAGCGCTACTTTTCGTTATAAGTCTATGGTAACTGCGGAGTGCCTTCTGCAAAGCCAGCGAATGAGCAGCCTGCTTGCTCCCGACGCAGGCGCTCTCCAATGACTGCCGTCCTTATTGGCCTGCGGACCCTTCGAAGCCGCACCCTGGCGCGGTTGGGGAGGCGCGGGCAGCGGCCGGTCGGCGAGAGGCGCATCCGTGGTGGATCCGTGAGCGTGTCCGGGACGCGAGCCGTGCTCTTTCCCAGCCGTTCCTGCGTCTTCGGGTGAGGAGGCTGCGCCACTGCCGCGGGGGCGGGGGCGCTGCCTCCGCCGCCTGTTTTGCCTTCTCTTCGGCTGGGGGTGGGGAATAAGGCCGTCGCTAGTCAGCTCCGCCGCTTTCTCCTCTGGCGAAGGCTCGCCAGGGCTCGAAGAGCCGCTCCCGCAGGCGCTCTGGCGCGGAGACGCCGCTCCCCTTTGCTCGCGCAGTGGCGCTTGACAACACCTCCGACCTCTCTCTCGGCCCTTTAGGCGGCCGGCCTGGCGGCGTGCTCGAAGTTGTGTAGGGCTCGGCTGTATCTTGGGAGATCATAGAAGGAAGCGGGGGCTTCTTGCAACCTCCCCCCCACCCAACCAGTGATGTTAGAGACGCTTGGGAACTGAAACCCTTCTGGTGTTACACTTTGGTAAGCCTTTTGCAGGACAAAGCCCGTTTTTAACAACAAAAATAGATCATGCTCGGCCCCCAGGAAACACTGCCTGTGTGGGGGGGAGTGGAGCTGTCAAAGCCCCCCCCCCCAGGCCGAGAAGACGCCTAGAGCGAGGACGAGAGGAGGGGGCTTCGAAGGCCCGGATCAGGCCAGCGCCCACAAGTCCTCTTTGGCATCCCTTCTTGGGCGGGAAAGCTTTGAAGTGAATACTGATGCACGCGAGTGCAGTTTAAATTCCTTTGTTTGGGGGGCTTTTGCCCCGCCCCTTCTCTGTTTTAAGTAATTTATGTGCTTATGGAAATCTCGGCGTTCTTCCTAGTCTGTATATAGCTTCCTGTTGTGATGCAGGTTTGGCTATAGAAACAACTGCATTCAACCCTGAATGCTGGAAGTAGAGGGAACAAGTAGGATCTGTAACAAAACATTGCGGTATGGGTGTTCCTGTTCGGGATACTCGTTTCCATCCCCCACCACACCCCGGTGTTTTCCACCTGAGCCAGGAAACATCTGAAGAATGCACTTCTCATTAAATAGGTATAGGCTTGGTCTGTTCATAATCTCTCACAGCATTTCTGTCCGAAGTCACAAATAATCCAGGAGGAGGGTGGGCAGGGCCCCTGCTGTGGGAAAGGAGCTTACTCCTGTTGGTGCGAAGCAGTTGATATGGTGTCTCCACCTTTCAGATGAATACCAGCCTTTCTCACTGGCTCTGGAGGGAAAGACTGGGGTTTGTTTGTGGAATGGGTGGTAGAGGTGCACCTTAGAGCACTGCCACCATCCACTGACCCCCTCCATCCTCCCCCTTTGGAACCATTTGTGTAGTGAGTGCCTGCGTCCCTCAGTAATGCATGGGGGAGCAGAATTACCTTGGAATAGGATGCTGATCACAACTTGAGTATTCAGCTGCTATGGGGGTCATTCAAACCCCTTGTGAAAATCCACCTTTTCTGTGAAGCATTTGGCAAACATCCTTAGTCCTTGTTGCCACTGAAACAGCTCAAGTGTGCAATCCTGTGCATGTTCAGACAGGAAAGGGCCCTCCAGTTCTCCAGCATGGCTGACAGGAGGGATGCTGGGAGCTGTAGGACATTTTTCTGTCTAAACATGCATAGGATTGTGCCCTAAGTAATATATAACTGGAATGCACATTTTCCCACTATTTACCTGCACTGTCTCCCTCATCCTCTGTGTCATACTTCAGATTGTAACCTCCTTGGGGCAGATGCTTTTGGGGAAAGATCAATAGGTTCAGTCTTTGGCATATCCAGTTAAATGGTCAGTTAACAGGTGATGGGAAAGAGCCCCTGGAGAGCTGTTTTCAGTACAGTGTAGACTGTATGTGAATAACTCTCAGGCTGTATGCTGTTCTCAAGCTGCTCTCTGTGCAGACTGGGGAGCCCATACACTTACTCCAGTGATCAGCTATTGGCTGGGTGCTGGGGAACAGAATCCTGTTTCCCTGCTGTTTTAGAATTGTGTGTGTTGTGCTATGCTGTTTTGTTCAGTCATTCAGTCGTGTCTGACTCTTCATGACCCCATGGATCATAGCACGCCTGGCCTTCCTGTCCTGCACTCTCTCCCGGAGCATGCTCAAGTCCATATTCATTGCATCGGTGATGCTATCTAGCCATCTCATCCTCTGCTGTCCCCTTCTCCTTTTGACTTCAGTCTTTCCCAGCATCAGGGTCTTTTCCAGAGAATTTTCTCTTCGCATTAGGTGGCCAAAATATTTGAGCTTCAGCATCTGTCCTTCCAATGAGCAGTCAGGGATGATTTCCTTTAGGATGGACTGATTTGACCTCCTTGCACTCCAGGGGACTCGTAAGAGTCTTCTTCAGCACCACAGTTCGAAAGCATCAATTCTTCGGCGCTCAGCCTTCCTTATAGTCCAGCTCTCACAGCCATACGTTGCTACTGGGAAAACCATAGCTTTGATTAGACAGACCTTTGTCGGCAAGGTGATGTCTCTGCTTCTTACTATGCTGTCTAGGTTTGCCATAGCTTTCCTCCCAAGGAGCAAGCGTCTTTGAATTTCATGGCTACAGTCACCGTCTGCGGTGATCTTGGAGCCCAAGAAAGTAAAATCTGTCACTGCTTCCATTTCTTCCCCTTCTATATGCCAGGAAGTGATGGGGCCAGATGCCATGATCTTGGTTTTTTTAATGTTGAGTTTCAAACCAGCTTTTGCACTCTCCTCTTTCACCCTCAACAAGAGGCTCTTTAGATCCTCTTTGCTTTCTGCCATTAGGGTGGTATCGTCTGCATATCGGAGGTTGTTGATAATTCTCCCGGCAATCTTAATTCCGACCTGTGATTCATCCAACCCGGCGTTTCTCATGATGTACTCTGCATATAAGTTAAATAAGCAGGGTGACAACATGCAGCCTTGTCATACTCCTTTCCCAATTTTGAACCAATCGGTTGTTCCATGTCCGGTTCTTACTGTTGCTTCTTGACCCTCGTACAGGTTTCTCAGGAGACAGGTAAGGTGGTCTGGTACTCCCATCACTAAGAATTTAAATTGATCCACACAAAGGCTTTAGCGTAGTCAATGAAGCAGAAATAGACGTTTTTCTGGAATTCTCTTGCTTTCTCCATGATCCAGCAAATGTTGGTGATTTGATCTCTAGTTCCTCTGCCTCTTCGAAACCCAGCTTGTATGAGCACAATTGTGTGGTAGTTTGAACACTCTTTGGCATTGCCCTTCTTTGGAATTGGAATGTAAACTGACCTTTTCTAGTCTTGTGGCCACTGCTGAGTGTTCCAAATTTGTTGGCATATTGAGTGCAGCACTTTAACAGCATCATCTTTTAGGATTTCAAATAGCTCAGCTGGAAGACTGTCATCTCCACTAGCTTTGTTGTTACTAATGCTTCCTAAGGCCCACTTGACTTCACTCTCTAGGATGTCCGGCTCAAGTTCAGTGACTGCACTATCATGGCTGTCAGGGATATTAAGATCTTTCCTGTGTAGTTCTTCTGTGTATTCTTGCCACCTGTTCTTAATCTCATCTGCTTCTGTTAAGTCCCTGCTTTCTTGGTCCTTTATCATGCCCGTCTTTGCACAAAACGTTCCCTTGAGATCTCCGATTTTCTTGAAGAGATCTCTAGTCTTTCCCATTCTATTGTTTTCCTCGATTTCTTTGCATTGTTCATTTAAGGAGGCCTTCTTGTCTCTCCTTGCTATTCTCTGGAACTCTGCATTCAGTTGGGTATATCTTCCCCTTTCTCCCTTGCTTTTTGCTTCCCTTCTTTCCTCAGCTACTTGTAAAGCCTCATCAGGCAGCCACTTTGCTTTCTTGCATTTCTTTTTCTTTGGGATGGGTTTCGTTGCTGCCTCCTGAACAATGTTATGGACCTCCGTCCATAGTTCCTCAGGCACTCTGTCTATCAGGTCTAATCCCTGAAATCTATTCCTCACCTCCACTGTATATTCCTAAGGGATATGATTTAGGTCACACCTGAATGATTTAGTGGTTTTCCCTACGTTCTTCAATTTAAGCCGAAATTTTGCAAGAAGCAGCTCATGATCTGAGCCACAGTCAGCTCCAGGTCTTGTTTTTACTGACTGTATAGAGCTGCTCCATCTTTGGCTGCAAAGGACATAATCAATCTGATTTTGATGTTGACCATCTGGTGACGTCCATGTGTAG
The DNA here is from genome assembly GCF_057233095.1 of Heloderma suspectum. NCBI lineage: Eukaryota > Metazoa > Chordata > Lepidosauria > Squamata > Helodermatidae > Heloderma > Heloderma suspectum. Next base: position 122,907,954 of record NC_139462.1, on the reverse strand, counting down.
AGTCGCCTCTTGTGCTGTTGGAAAAGAGTGTTTGCTATGATCAGCAGTTCAAGATATTCATAATGTTCTGTATTGCCTTCTGTACAAGGTACCTAGACGATTCCAGGTCAGTCATATTTGTGTCTTTATGGGTTTTATTGGCCCTGGTAACATTTGCTGCTGGCTCACTTAGATAAATATACAGCCTGTCAAAGATGATTCTTTCCTGCTAAAAAAAAGGAAAAATATGTATGGTTAATAGCTTAATAGCTAAGAAAAGATGCAATACTTCATGAAGTTTTACAATTTTGTATTTTTTTATTAGCAGTCCAATATTTTTTATATCAGCAGTGTTGTTCAGACTTCTTTCAAAATTCCCTAGATATGTTGTTACACATAAAGGTGTAATTTTACAGTGACCTCATTTTAAGCAAGTGAATATAACTAACTGGGTAGTGCTGAAGTGTCCTAGCGTCACATTGGCTGCATTCAGATGTCACTTCAAGCCATGGTAGCTTAATAAGCTACTCACAGTAGCTTATTTTAGAAATGGTCCACGATGACCCGCCACATGACCGGGCTAATAAGCAGCTGTGTGTATCTTATTAAGCTACTTTGCCTCATCCAACCCATCCTCTCGCCCCTTGTCCTGTTACAGTCCTCACATCTGAGCAGTGGCATTGTTTCACCCATTCATTACATCACAGCAGGGGCTACAAGGAGCAAAATCCTAACGAGCACCAAAAAGGGGGTGGCACAAATAAATCCTTGGAAGTTTGTAGGATCCAGACCAAACTTCACATGAAGCCTCTCCTAGTCAGGAGGCACCCAATGCACCATCAAAACCCTGTGCAATTACCCCAGAGGGGGGAAAATCCCAAAAAGGGGGTGGCACCAATAAACTTTTTGGGGTTTGCAGGATCGGGACAAAGGTTCATAGGCACCCGCCCCTAGTTGGGAGGCACCCGCCCCTAGTTGGGAGGCACCCGCCCCTAGTTGGGAGGCACCCGCCCCTAGTTGGGAGGCACCCAATGCATTGCTGGCACAGACACTGTTCGCATTCTCAAAATTGCCACAACGGTTTTGACTCCTCTTGCCAGGTGACTCTGTAGGTGATCAGAATGAGCCACGCTGAGCACCAGATGACAAGATAACCCATGGTGGGTTAAATAACCCTTACTGCAGACCGTGGGTTATCAGAGTGAGTTATTTTGGCCAAGTAAGCCATCGCAGATTAAAAAATTCCTGACAGATGACACAATAAGCAACATTTATTGCTTATTTAACCCATCTTGGGTTATCGTGACGTCCAAACCCAGTCATTAAGGAGTTTCCTTTTATTGGACTGCTAATTCTGTTTGTATTCTAGGAAATTAACAAATGTTTTGCTTTCCTGTTTAGAGAGATTCTGTGCTCACCTGGCAACTGCTTTAGTTTTAAGATAATTTTGTAAGTTAGGTAGACAATTTAAAAAAGAGATCCAACCCCCTTTTCTCCCTGAAGAGACTGACAATCCTGACCTTCTAAACAAAAACACAAGCCTTTTTATGGATTCCCTATATACTTCCTTGAGATTTTTGTTCCAGAGCCTAGCAAAACCAGCAAGGGCAGTGTGCCTTTTACAGAAATTGAAATTTGAAAGTTATGTTTTAGAGTACAACGCACAGCATTTCTGCCCATTGGCCATGCTGGCTAGGGCCGACAGGAGCTAAAGTTCAGAACATCTGGAGGCACCAGGTTGGGGGAGGCTGCTATATACAATACTGCTTATTTATTTGCAGCATATTTACCCAGCTCCAGCTGAAAAAGGCTCCCATAGTAGCTTACAAAGATTAATATTAAGAGTCTGTGCCCTCAGGCTTACATTCTAAAAGACATGACACAGAAAGGAAAATGGATTGAGAGGGAGGAGGAAACAACTCAAAACTGAGGCAGGGCATGTTTCTTTGCGGGGGGGGGGGGCAAACAGGGCAGCCACAAAATGACCTCTTGAAGACTGCAGTACTCTGGTTCCTCCTTCATGCTGGCTGCTCACCCATCCATACCACCCAGAAATCCTGCATGCCCACCCAATCTCTCACTCTGAAGACTCCCAGAGCGAGAGATTGGGTGGGCAGGTGGGTGAGCTCTCTGGAAAGCCATGCCTGCCACACAAAGCAGCCAAAGCAGCCAGTGCTCCTCTCCAGAGAATTGGCCAGGCCCAAATGCTTCAAATGCTATGAAGATTTCCTGTGCTACCACTGGGCCACCTCAAACAGAATGCCTCACTTGAAGGAAGGAAGCGCAGTATAGAGGGGGAGGCAGGTAGTGGGGGGAGTAAAGAAGAGAAGGAGAAGGATTGTATAGTAGCTAAAGAACAGGCGGTCAGGGTGAGGATGGTGGCAATGGCCGCGGGTGGGAGAGAAGAGAGGGGCAGGGCAGGGAGATGGGGGGAAGAGAAGAGAGTGAGGAGGTAGTGGCAGCATGTCCACCATAGTGCCAAAATACCATCTTGCCTAGGTCACCAAAATACCTACAGAGGGGCCTGAATAAAAGCACTAATTTTTAGTTTCAAAGGTCTTATAGGTGTTCTTTCTGGCAGGGAAGGGCAAAACAAGCTCCCTGCAACTGTTCCTTCTCTAGTCGCTTTGTATAACACATCTGTATTTTGTTAAGCTGTAACTTGATAAATTCTCCTTTGCCAAATTCTTCTATATCATTTCTGTTGGCTTTCATTCAGGGTGGAGCTTTTGGCTAAAAGCTGCAGGAAGACTTCATTTCAGTCGATTTCTTGAAAATAAAATGCTAAGTAGAATGCTACAGAAATCAAAGTCATGTTTTCCACTTAATGCAGAAATGTTATCTAAGCTGTTAAGTTTGCCACTTGGTATTTCAGACTGCTGCAAAAGCTTACCTGGTCTCTGTTTTCCCTCCTTTAGGCTTTTATTGTGTCTACACAATAATAAAAAGAACGAGTGCTCTGGTTTATTCAGAGCTTGGGGGGGGGGAATCAATGTTCTGGTTTACTCAAAGCTTTCTAGGGGGAAAATGAACACACCCACACCCCTCTCTTGCTAAAGATGCAGGAATTGAGCTAGTTGAATGTGCATTTTATTGGTGTTTTTCCATTTATTGTAAATGATATATGTACACACATAAGGACAAGGGATAATTATAGTACACGGTCTCCAATCAATAAGCAAGGTTTGCATAATACAATCTGACATCTTATCTGTTTGACACCCAGTCCCTGGCTTTCTTTGCAGTCAAACTGTCAAGTTGCGTCTTTGGTCAATTATTTGTGTTATGCAAGCTACAAGCAGAAAGGCCTTGCCTCAGGCAACAGATCGTATCCTCATATATCAACTAGAGACAGGCTTTTCTAAGACTCTTTGCATAATAAGGATTGCATAGAATTCAGATAGTTACCTGGGTTAAGGCACCATGAAAGAGAGTTGCTATGAAACTACCACAGGCTACTATGGGCTTCCCTTCTCAACCCAAGTGGGCTATTAAGTCCGGCCCTCAAGGTGGATCTTTCCCTGGCTGCCAGTCTCTTGGAGCATCTCAGGGTCACCTCCCTGGCTGCCAGTCTCTTGGAGCATCTCGTTACCCTACGTTGCCCCTCCCTTTTCAACTGACGTCTGACCCTGGGGTCTTTTATTCCTACCCCCTCCTCGACTTTAGGAACCTGTGTTTCCATTGATTCAGAGGCCTTGGCCTGGCTGTCATCCAAATGATTAGGCTGCAGCTGGTTTTCCTTCTCTCTGGCATAGTTATTCTCACCAGCCTCCTGCAGCCTTGGTGGCTCGAGCATGTCTTCTATCTCCCCCTCCCCGTCTGACTCAGAGTCTGTTCCCATGTCTTCTTGGGGCATGTCCACAGTGCTGCAGGGCCTAATCCCTACACTATCAATATTCTATCATGGATATTTAAAAAAATAAAGAAATATATCCATTCATTCCAGAAATCCAGAACTGTAACTTTGCCCTGCACAAAATATCCCCCCAAAACGCAAGTTTGATTTCATTTTTCCAAAATTTTGGCAAGCCAGATATCAATTGTAGATGTATCCTTTTGAAGCCATTGTTTTGCTATTAATATTTTGGCAAAAGCCAACAATTAAAACATTACCTCCAATTAGACAGCATGGGTCCTTAGAATAATAATGCCCATAACCTGTAGGTTCTATAGGGAGCTTTTAGTACTGCTTGGGCCCCTTAGAACTTGTATATTTAGGAGGTGGTTTTGGGAGGTGGAGACAGAGGTGCTCCTGGTCAATCAAAAGGTAGATCAGGGAATAGGGATTCAGCTTGTGCTGGATGGGATTACACCCTCCCTGAAAACACAGGTTCGCAGCTTGGGTGTACTTCTGGATTCAGCCCTGAGCCTGGATGTCCAGGTTTCAGCGGCAGCCAGGAATGCATTTGCACAGTTAAAGCTAGTGCACCAGCTGTGCCCATTTTTTGAGATGTCTGACTTGGCCACAGTGACACATGCCTTAGTTCCATCCCATTTGGATTACTGTAAAACGCTCTACATGGGGCTGCCTCTGAAGAGTGTTCAGAAACTTCAGGTGGTTCAAAGAGCTGCTGCCAGACTGTTAACTGGGGCTGGCTACAGGGAGCATACAACTCTCCTGCTAAAACAGCTTCACTGGCTCCCAGTCTGTTTCCGGGCACAATTCAAAGTGCTGGTCGTGACCTATAAAGCCCTATATGACTCAGGTGCAGGTTATCTGAAAGACTGTGTTCTCCCCTATGAGCATGCTCGTGCCCTGAGATCTTCCGGAGAGGCCCTTCTCATGGTCCCACCACCATCACAGGCTCGTCTGGTGGGAACGCGGGAGAGGGCCTTCTTGGTGGTTGCCCCAAGGCTCTAGAATTCCCTTCCCAGGGAGGCGAGAGTGGCACCCTCCTTGGTATGTTTCCGCAGGCAGGCAAAAACTTTTTTGTTCCGGTAGGCCCTTGGGGATAGATAGTCTGGACCTCTGAGAATATGATGGATTGATACTATTGTTTATATTGTCTTTTAAAATTCTGATATTTTATACAATTTTAATATTGATGATTTAATTATATTTTTAACTTTTGTATATTTCTGTTTATGTTTTAACTGTACAAGTTTATAATGTTAAGCCTCCTTGAGCCCCAGTATTGGGGGAAAGGCGGGGTATTATAATAATACAGCTATAGTGGGCTTTATGAGATCTATCTCAGAGAGTGGGGAAATAAGAGCAGATTGGGAGTGATTATTCAAGTGACAACCAGCAGGGGGAGATACGGCACCAGATTCCAACTTGACCGCTGCCAGGAAAGGAGGGTAGGCCACAGTTTGGCCTTCCCTCCTTTTAGGTTGTTATCTACTGAAAGAAGTCATGGAGACAGCAAAGGTGGACCTCACTGCCTAAAGTAGGAGAGGGCAGAACGTAGATCTCCAGATGTTTTGGACTTCAGATCCCAGCATTTCTTACCATTAGCCATGCTAGCAGGGGCTTTGGGGAGTTGGAAGTCCAAAACATCTGGAGATCTCTAACTTTTGCCCACCCCTTGCCTAAAGGACCTGCTTTTTAATGCTAGGTTAATTGTTGGAAAAACATTACTCATCCAGGATATTATTTTGGATGAAGATGCTGACTTGGCATGTATCCTGGAGACCTGGCTGATGGAACAGGGGGCAGTGTGTCTCGCCCAGCTCTGACTGCCAGATTATTCTGTAGTACAGCAGGCTATGCTTGGTCAGTGCAGTGGCAGCGGTCTGGCAGCAGTCTTGCTCCATCAAGCCTGCTAATTCTGAATGCACGCTGATGCAGCTGGGTGGTCATGACAGTGTAGGGATTCTTTTGGTGTATTACCCATCCAGCTGCTCAACAGTCTCCCTTCCTGAGTTAGCTGGGACTATCTCGGGACTGGTGTTGGATCACCCCAGGCTTTTTGTTCTGGGAAATTTCAATTTTCAGGTTGAGGTCGCTAGGTTGGGAGTGGCTCAGGATTTCATGTCTGCCATGGCAACCATGAACAGTGGGTCACCTTCTCGGTCTGTTTTTATGTTCTGGTGGAATTGGTACTCTGACTCCATCGTCATGGGCAGATCACTACCTGGTTAGCTTTGGACTGGCTGCTGGTACAGACCTCCACAAGGTTGGAGGACCAGTTAAAATAGTTTGCCCAGGCATCTGATGGATTCAGATGGTTTCTTGAATGAGCTTGGGGACTTTCCTGCCTTACTTGTTGGTGGTCCTATTGAAGCCCTGGTTGATCTGTGAAATACCAAAATGCCCCGGGCCATTGACACTATCACTCCGAAGCCAGGTCAGCTTCCTGGTTTAACAAGGAGTCGAGAGCAATGAAACATGATGGATGTCAGCTAGAGCGCCGTTGGAGGAAAACCCATGAAGAATCCAACTGAACTGAGGTGAAAGACCTATTTAAAGACTATACTGTGGCTTACTTCTCTGCCACCATTGTGTACCAACAGAATAGACTGGCAATGCTTTTCCATACTGTGCAAGACCTTCTTTGGCAGGATGCTGCAGAGGGGCCTCTGGAGCAGTCGATGGATCACTGTGAACAATTTGCTTTATTCTTTGTGGATAAAGTTACTTGGATTTGCTTTTACTTGGATTCCAATATCGGAGCAGGTCAGAGTGATGTAACTTCAGCAACCACTTGTCCAGTTGTTTTGGATTCCTTTCATGTTACAGATATTAAGATGTGGGCAGGGTATCTGGAGTGGTGAGGAGCACCACCTCTGTACTTGACCCTGGACCGCCTTCATTGATTAAATGTACCTGTCAAGTTCCTTGGTCCTCTCCATTCGCAATCACACACTCCAAGGCACCAGGCTTCAGGCTCACTACTTTATTAGTTAGCTACCAGGTTCTTTACAAATGCAAATCCTTGGAGACTCTCAGGCGACAAAGGAAAACAGCTGCTCCACACAATTCAGTAGAGGAGCCAAGTGGGAATCAGAGACATTGCTGGCAGTTTGAACAAGAACTTGCTGGCCAGAATAACTTAGCGGGGGATGCCCCTCCCTTACAGTTGTGCCCTCCTACATAGGCTATCACGCATAGCCAGCCGGGTGGAATGTCTGAGCTCTGCCTCTGACTTTTCCCACTTCGCTCTGCGCTGGACTCAAGCATCCTTCAGGTCACACCCCGCACTCACGTCCTCCTCCGAGACCTGGGTTCTCACGGGGGAGGAAATGGGGGGAGGTCTTCAGATCGAGCCATCTGTGAGCCCAGTTCCTGAGAAGAACGCCGATCCGTATCTGAGCTCACTAGGGAGGAAGCCTCCCCCAGTTCTGGCTGTTGCCATTCTGAGTCTGAGCTGCTAACTATCTCCACATGCTCAGAATAGTCCTGACAGTACCAAGGTGGGACTGAAACTGTAGCTAAGGAAAGCAATCAATGTCTCTTTGTGGGAGGGGGTTGTTCCCTGTTGCTTAAAAGAGACAGTAAGAAGTCCTTTATTAAACAAACCTTCACTTGACCCAGGAGATCTGTCTAACTATAGGCCTCCAATGTACCATTCTTGGCTAAGGTGAGTGAGAAGGTGGTTGGTGGTGCAACTCCAGAGGCATCTGGATGATACTGATTATCTGGACCTATTTCAGTTGAGTTTTCGGCTCAGTTGAATGGATATGGGACTGAACAACCTACCACAGGAACTGGATGTGGGGAGCGTAGCCTTAGTTCTCCTGGACCTCTTAGCAGGCTTTAATACCATCGGCTATGGTATCCTTCTGGACTGCCTGGCAGGACTGGGCCTTGGGGGTGCTGTCTCCTATCCTTTTTGACAGGTCATGTGCAGAAGGTGGTGCTGAGGAATTACTGTTTTTCTTCATGGCCTATGGTGTCCCACAGAGTTCTATCATGTAAATATTAAATAACATGGGGGACAAGAAACTGCTGGAAGTGATCATTTGGAGCAAGGTACCACCAATATGCTGATGAGCCCCAGCTCTATTGCTCTTTGTCACCTGGTGGTAGTTGAAACACTTGAATGTTGCCTGGGTTGGATAATAAGCAGGATGAGGGTGGACAAGCTGAGGATAAACCCCTGACAGAAAGAGGTGTTGTTCAACAGAAACTTGGAGGTTGGAATCAAACCTGTTCTGGAAGGGATTGCACTCCCCCTGAAGGATCAGGTCTATAGCTTGGAAGTGCTCCTTGATCCTATGCTGTCCCTGGATCTTCAGATGGTGATGGTAGTAAGGAGTGTATTTCTACAATTATACTTAGAGCACCACTTGCGACCCTTCCTGAGTTGGTCTGACTTGACAACAGTTATCCATGCCCTAGATACGTTACATTTAGACTACTACGGTGTGCTGCTACTAAAGAGTGCCTGGAAGCTTTGATTGGTGTAAAATACAGCACCTAGGCTACTAACCAGTACATGGTACTGGGACCATATCACATCTGTCTTGTGATGTACATCACTGTCTTGTGATGTACATCAGTACATTGGCACTGGTTACCAATCGTTTTTCAGGCTCAATTCAAGGTGTTGGTTTAATCTTTAAATAGGGATGGTGCAGCACCCGACTGAGTCTGGGAACCTGCTGAATCCCCCCCCATCTGTGCCTTTGAACCCAGCTTGGCAAACCTCTACGCCATGCAAGAGGCAGGGACTTAGGGCAGCTGCCCAGTCTCTATGCAAGCCCCACTTTAGCACAAGATGGGGATGCTGTATTTTTTGTAGATCTACTGTTGCACACAACGGTCACCATAAAGGGTCATTGCAGCCATATTAGAGGCTTCTAATATGGCTGAAATGGCCCTTCATGGCCACTGTTGTTCGCTGCAGTAGATCTACAAGAAACAGAGTCTCTGTCTTGTGCTAAAATGGGGCTCGCATGGAGACTGGGTCGGCAGCCAAACAGACACCCACTGCCACTGCTGAGGCGCCCCCCCCCCCCATTGGCCTCATTGGGTCACCCCGCACTGCTCACTAGGTCAGGTAAGTAGCAGGGGTTGGGTGGGCAAAGCGCAGGGCGGGCACAGGGGGTTCCGGCCACCTGTACCTTTAAATCCCCAAACAGCTTAGGACCTGGCTGTCTAAGGGAGTGCCTGTCTTGTTATGAATCTTTGGTTATTAAGATCTGCAGGAGAGGCCCTCTTGAGGTACTTTCAAGAATGATGACATTTGCAAAACCAGGAAGCAAAACCAGAAAGTGGCCCAGTTCGCACAATCACAGGGTGCATCTGTGCATTAACCACAGATGCCTGTTTTTTGGCCCTGCATGAAAGGTCTTTCTCCTGTGTCACTCCCCAGCACAACTGTGCTCACACAAGCCCGCCAAACCGCTGAGTTGCAGGCTTAGGGGAGTGCAGATTTGTGGGAATGGGGGAACTTGGCAGCTTGGGCACCAGTGGCGGGCTGCAAGGTGAAGACTGAGTCAGATGAGGGAGACTGAGTGAACTGTGTTAGCAGTATGTCCCCTCTATATTAGGATAGAGCCATGCAGCTTTTTAAACATGTTGTCATGATTGCTTAAAAATAGGTAGATTATTCAAAACTTGAAACAATGTGCAAAATTAGCTGTCACTTTGAAAATCAAGCTAAGAGTGTCAGATTAAAAGGTGTTATTTAAATTCAAGATATAGGGTATTATCCAATGTTAGTCCTACATAGAGTGGATCCATTGAAATGAAAGTCACAACTAAAATTCCATTCATTTCAATGGGTCTATTCCACATAGAACTAACATCAGATACTCTCCATAATCCTATGTTTCAGAATCAAAAGGTGGTGCTTAAATTCAAGATATAATCCTAGGTTTTAGAGTCAAAAAGTGACCACATACTCTTTCCTATTTTGAGAGAGAGTCATAAAAATGAACCCTAGTTTTCACAGTGTGAGACTGTAGGCACGTTGCGATGTCCTGAAAAACCAAAAAACAGGGAGACAGCTGTGAGTACTGGTATACTGAAGTCCATCCCAAAGTGTATCTAACATGGAACATGAAATGCAGCGTACAATACATGAAATTGAAAACTATTAACTGAATGGAAGAGCAGGTTCACTACAGATTAGAACTGCAGTGACAATTTAACAGTGATACTGCTCATTGATCTGGGTGGCACATTCACCATAGCCCACTATGGCTTATTAGCCATGGTGAGTTGCAGTGCCTGTGGGTGCCAGGTTGCCAATTCAAGCTGCCGCCACAGCTTCTCATGTCATCTGAACCCAGCAAGGGTGGCTTGTTGGGGTGGTTAAGAAAACCATCCCACAACCCTACAACAGGCCATGGGTTCTGGGTGGTTTGTTAATCACTCCAGCAAGCCACCTCACTGGGTTTAGATGGCATGAGAAGCTGCGCCCAGCGAGGGTAATTATGCAAATCAGCTGACATGCAACCAGCACATGCAGGGTGGTTAACAAGCCACTGTGGCTTGTTAACCACCCTGTGATTGTGCGAACTGGCCCACTTTCTGGTTTTGCTTCCTGGTTTTGCAAATGTCATCATTCTTGAAAGTACCCTTCAGTGGGGAGTGGTCTGAGGTGGAGAGAGCTTTCCGTTTTGTTTGCTAACCACATTTTAACATTTACCATCAGATTGCTTTTTTTTTTTTAAAGGTGGTGTGTGTAGCCAGCTAAACTTGATATTTGTTTTTTCTCACTTCCACAGACTCATTGAAATAGTGCTATGAATGGTGAATCCAGAACAGAGGTGGTAACTTCACCACCTCCAACAGCCCCTCATAAAGAGAGGTATTTTGATAGAGTCGATGAAAATAATCCAGAGTACTTGCGAGAGAGGAACATGGCACCTGACCTTCGCCAGGATTTCAATATGATGGAACAGAAGAAGAGAGTCTCCATGATTCTTCAAAGTCCAGTAAGAATATATAGTAATCTCACATTATGTATGACAAGCAGAGCTGCGTGTCTTAAAAGTTAGATAACAAAAATGTATGCCACAAGAAATGAATGAGAAAAGAAGCGGCAATAATTTGTGTTGCTTGTGTATGTTTGTTGAGTGGTTTTAAACAAATTTCCAAAAAAGGTAGCATTAACATGTACAGCAGAATTCAAGGAATCTTAAGGCACATGTAAGCATTTCTGTGGCAAACACTGGACTTCTCCATTTGCTTTTCCAGTGACACAACATTGTGCTACTTTGGAGACTACTCTTGAAATTCTTCCTATTTTTAGGAACAGGTTCAGGCTGCTTTTGAAAGGAGCCCTTGTGTAGGTAGAAACACCATAAACAGTCTTTTGGATCCCAGCACTAATTTTATCCAGCGAACATCCTCCCTCCCACCCACCCCCACCCTGTTACTGAAGCAAATATTGGAACATTTGCTTAAGGGTTTAGCGGTTGGATTTTCAGCAATTCAAGGCTACTTTAGCCAATACTATTTCCCTATACAAGATCATTTCAGTGTGGGAAATTACAGGTTACACCAGGGGTCCCCAACCTTTTTAGGTCTGTGGGTGCTTTTGGAATCCTGACAAAATGGCATGGGCACCAGTAGCAAAATGGCTGCCATGGAGGGGGCATGGCCACTCACAAAATGGCCACCATGGGCTGTGGTGGTTGCTGGGGGTGGGGGTCAGGTCAGAAAGGAGTTGGATGGGCAAGCAAGCAGGGAAAGGCTTTGGCTCCCCCCCCCCCCCTAAAAGGCATCTGCTGCCGTGCACCGCAAAAGACAATCAAATGGGGCTGGGTGGGGCAGCCAGTGACCCCAGAAATCTAGCACTCACTATGAACAAAAATAGCACAGGGTATTTTTTGCTGTGAGCATGCGGCAAAATCCTTAACTTTTCATGCGCTCTCCACATGCACTATACAACATCCAGAGTACCACAGCAAACATAAGGCAGGTGGCCATGAGGGAGAATGGGAAACGCCCCCACATCACCACCACCCCAAACACAAAAGCCTGGAGGTAAAGCAATGTGGGCAGATGAATGAACGTGCTAGACATTCCACTGTATTACGCACCCACCCCCAGCAAACAAACAGAAGGGCACAGAGGATGGGCACTGCACCTCCCAACACACAAAAATAAAGGGTTGGAGTCCAAGCACCATCCCCCTCACCCCCCAAAATGCAGATAGGAGAGTGAGCTAGCGGGCAGGAAATGCCCTCCCTTTGCCTGTGCTTCCCTTTCAAATGAAAAAGACTCCAGCCCACTGAGTCCCATCCTTGTACTGCCAGTTTGCATTCAAGAGGAAAACTTACCTTTCCCTTCCAACACCCACCCACCACTCACACTCACTGCTAGCAGGCACAGAATGGGAGTAAGGACACCAGTTTGTAACCTATTACTTTGGCCAGTCAGAAAGCAAGTGTCAAAATGGCAAGTTGAGATACATAGACTTGAAACCAGGTCCATAGACTTAAAAATATAGAGCAACCAGGAAGTTAGCAGATATGCCTTCTACACATAGAAATCACTATGAGGGTGCAATTAACTGCCTTGAGGGTGCACCCGCATTCTCGGAAGCCCTGTTGGGGACCCTTGGGTTACATAGTAGCCTGTGGCAAGCAAGTCTTTCTACTGAAAGACTACAAGCGGTTGCAGTTTCTTGCTACACAAGGATACAGCCAAATAGAATTAATAAGCTTGCATATTAATGGTGCATTTGTGGCTTTGTTATATGCAAGTTACATTTGTGAAGTAATACCATTATTGAAACAGCACTCAGCTGTGGAGTTCTGCCAACTTGCATTAAATCTGTTCCTCAGTTGATGCTGCCTTTCAGTATAAATATTCTTGATATTGATGCTGCCTTTCAGTATAAATATTCTTAGGGTGGCTTATGCAATAAAAATATCATAATAAGAAAACATACCTATTGTATATAAAAGCAGTGATTTAAAACTGGCAGCAGTAAAAATAATCACAGTTAACTTTTTCTTTTCTGAGGCTTTTTAACTGTTATTTGCTTGGTGATGAAAAGATACCAAAGTAGAGGCCAGGTGAGCCTCACTGGGAGAAGAGTTCTTTAAATGAAGTGCCACAGCTGAGAAGGCCCTTTCCCCGGTCACTGCCTGCCTTACTGATGTTAGTATGGGCACCTAGAAAAGGGCCTCTGATGATGATCCCAGCGCATGGGGAGGCTGGTGTGGCATTACTAATAAAAGGCAATTAGGGCGCAATCCTGTGGGGATAGTCGGCCGCCTCTGAACTCAGAGGCAACTGACTATCCAATGCAGGGATCTTCTCCTTCGCACTCCGGCCACCCTTTATTTTCAGCTTGACAGCTGATTTTGGCTGTCTAGCCAGGGCACCTTGGAGGGAGGAGGCCGGATGGCGCACAGGAAGCATCATAATGGTGCTTCCAGCGTCCCCAGGAATGCCCCCTTTTCAGCTGCTCTGTGCTGCTCTTACGAGCGCAGAGCTGGGGACAAACCACACTGCATACAAGGCAGCAGGGGAGGGGAGTCAGTTGTCTGGGAACCAACCTCGGAGCACTGGCTCTGAGCTCGGTTCCTAGAAAATGAAAAATCCTATGACCGTCTAGACACTGTCTAATGGCCATAGGATTGCGCCTGTAACTAGGTTTTAAATGGTAGTATATGGCGCACAATGTTGTACTCTCTAGCTCTAAGAGAACAGAACTCTTCTGCCGATCTTCTCCTCATGTCCCTCATTTAGACTTGAATGACAACAGCAGGCTTAATTATTTTTCCTTTAGAGATGCTTCTAAAGAAATGTGAAAGGGAAGCATTAAGGATGGTAAGAGGTGTGGAAGGGAAGGATTAAGTCAATCAAATGTTTGAAGTTCTGCAGTATTCTAGTGTGTAACATAATATTCTATTGTTAGGCATTCTGTGAAGAATTGGAATCAATGATCCAGGAACAATTTAAGAAAGGAAAGAACCCAACAGGCTTACTGGCTTTACAACAGATTGCAGACTTCATGACAGCAAATGTTCCAAATGTCTACCCAGCAGCACCTCAAGGTGGAATGGCTGCCTTAAACATGAGTGAGTTCCAGTGGATTTTTTGGGAGTGGATAGGGATTGCAGCTGGTGTGCTCAAAGCTAAAGGTGCTAGAATCCGAACTAGGATGTAAACAAAGCCGTTTGTTAAGTTGTGAAGTAACTCTTATAGTAAGAAGTGTGTTTCTTTTAACTTTCCTAATTCGTTTTAACACATTTCTTAAGATTTAATGGTAGATAATTCCACTTTTATGATAGATGTGCCAGTCTAGTGCATTTCACGTTCCTCAGTTTTATCCAAGAGGGTAAATAGTGAGGAATGTCACTTAGGAAATTATTTTCTGTCTCACTAAACATCCATGGTTTCAGTTTTTGTATCAAGGCAGGGTACAGTTGTTTCTGAAATGGGTGAAAACCTGTAATGTTTTAGTATGTATGTAGTAGTTGTAATGACACTTTTATTAGAAGCAGTATGCAGAGACAGTATTTGTTAAAAAAACCTCTATATTGTACTTTAACGTAGATTTCCCTATCCATAATGTTTATTAGAAACCAAGAACATCAATACAGTACTTTCATAAAGCATTGGTATGATCAATTATGAAGTTCAACAAATGCTGAAATCCTTCTTAAAATGTAGCATCCATGCAACTTGAGAAGATCAAGAGGCAACATGGTCTCCTATGCCAGCAATACCACAAGTAGTTATGCTTATATCTCCATCACTTGCCTTGGCCGCAGCCCTGTCCACCCCTCTTCTTGCAAGTCTAATATGCAAGAATACTATCTGCTCAGCTGCCCAAGCCCTGTGCTGGGGCACAGTTGTGTAACTTGGGATTTCCTACTCAGAATATAGCCCTCACACAACATATGTTGACCATCAAGAGTTCGATAAGAGTCTTGTTCTTGGTGCCTGCCTAGAACTGCTGTTCTCTAGGATAGTTCGGATTCTTGGAACTGAGGTCAGAGTCAGCGCTCCAACCTTGGAGCCAGGAATCCAAGCTTGCAGCCAGCACAGAAAGAATTATGCCAGCTGCCTCTCCGAGCTTGCAAAGGCGACCTCAGAGAGAAGGGAAAAGGGGCATGGCAGTAGGAGGGGAGTAGGGAGGCCACCTTATGACATATCCCCAGCCTCCTTCCTTTGTGCTCCAACTCACCCTATCTACATGGGTGAAAAAGCCCATCTAGCCAGAATGCAGAGCGGGAGTAGCATGGAGGTGAAGATCACTTCTGACATTCTGCCTGTTCTGCAATGAATGGCTGTAAGCCTCCGAGTTTGGAGGCTTACAGCTATTCTGATAGGATTGTGCCCTAATTCTTGTAGTCCTAATAGCTTATGTTATACCAAGTTTCCTGTTCAGTTCTCAACAGGCTATTCAGTTTACAGGTACACAGGCCTGGTGACCTTCTAATAAGAAGTTACTTCATTTCAAAATGAGCACAGGCTTATACCTTTCTGTGTAGAGATTACCTCATAGCTAATAGGCTATGCCTTGTACATCTTTTTTCTCTCTAAACATGCATAAGATTGCTCCTTTACAGATGTATCTTTCAAGATAGATTAATTTTGAATCTTATGTTTAAAATACTGCTCCTTACTCAAAGCGTACAAAGTATACAAATCTTTCTAGGTAGTTGTATATCAACACTTGATGTCTGTACCTTGTGCAATATTGTCTGCTTATGTTTGGTCAGTGAAAACTTCAAAGGTTCACATTTTAGTCGCCTTTAACTCTTGGTGCTGGCCATGAAATCTTCATTCTTCAAATAATCTCTTGGTCTTGAACAATGAGCTTTAACTTCAGCATTCTTTTCCTGGATATTATCCAGGCTATCTTGACAATAATTGTTTTTATATCAGCTATCTAGAATTAATTGTGAACCTGTTTGTGTCTTTATGTGTCCTTTCTTTAATGCAATCACTATTCTTTGACTTATTTACATTTTTTAATTCTTATGTATCATTAAACAGTTCATATTTGCATTTCATAACAAGAAATCTTATATTGGTTTGACAGAGGTGGGTTACCAATTTTCCAATGGCCTTCCCAGCAATTCCAATAAAGCAAAATCAGCTATTTCTGAAAAATCCAGGATGCCGCAAACAGATTTGGAATGCAATCTACCAACCATGTATTGTGGCATTTAGTTTGTTGGATCATAATTTGTGCAGGCCTGTGTGTGCATGAAAGCAGTAGCTTTATATAATTTTTATCTAAACCAAAGCCAAATCTTAGCATAAACTTCTGCTCTTGAGTTGGGAAACTAGGGAACATTTGGCCTATTTCTGCATGTGAATTCTACATTTTTTGGCCCAGTTTATACGTAATGGGGAAACCATAGTTTCCCATGGTATAAACAAGACACGATAAGCCTCAAACTTGCATGCTCTTCCCTCCCCTCTTTTATAACTGAGAGGAGATCAAAAGCTTCCCTTTTAAAACAAACACAGACCTAGTTTGCACAATCAAACAACCATGGATTGTTTGTGATCATTTGGGAGCAAGCTGGTTCCCTTCTGCTTCCATAAACAACCCAGAAACGCACCATTCCTCGGTTGCTATCGTTACATCTGAGCTTGGAAACTCTGGATTGTTAAGGGGTTAAACAACCCAGAGTTAATCCAAGGTTTGTTGTTGGGAAGTGACAAGCATGTGGGAGGCAGCTCATGCACTCACTGCCTCGTGGCCATGGCTAACTATGGATGAAACAACCCATAGTTATCTGTTTTATACTGGAGATTTTTCTTAGGCTAACCTTACTTCCTTTCCTTACAAAGGAAAACTGAATTAGGTTCTTGGGATTGAAAAAGGATAGGGTAACTCTTACGGTAACTCTTACGGTATCTTCAGTTATACATTTTAAGAAAAAGATCAGAGATCACATCAGACAATTGTCTTGATGTTGCTTATGAGGGGAGGAAGAGGGTGGCCCAAACTCCCTGCAAAGCAGGCAAGGGCAAATAAATTATCTCAGAACCGCTGTCTATTCTCTTTGAGAAATCATGGAGGACGGGGGAAGTGCCAGATGACTGGAGGAGGGCTAACGTTGTCCCTATCTTCAAAAAGGGTAAAAAGGAGGAACCTGGGAACTACAGACCAGTCAGTCTGACATCAATCCCAGGGAAAATTCTGGAGCAGATCATAAAGCAATCCATCTGGAAGCACCTTGACAACAATGCCGTGATTACTCGAAGCCAACATGGATTTGTCAAAAACAAGTCCTGCCAGACAAATCTGATCTCATTTTTTGATCAAGTCACCTCCCTTGTAGACCGTGGGAATGCTGTAGACATCATATACCTCGACTTCAGCAAAGCTTTCGACAAAGTGCCCCATGATATCCTGATGAGCAAACTAGCTCAAAGTGGGCTAGATGAAACAATGATCCAGTGGATCCACAGTTGGCTACAGAATCGGACTCAAAGAGTGCTTATCAATGGGACCTTCTCAAACTGGGGAGAGGTAACGAGTGGGGTACCGCAGGGCTCAGTCCTGGGCCCAGTGCTCTTCAACATTTTTATGAATGACTTGGATGAGGAGGTGCAGGGAATGCTGATCAAATTTGCAGATGACACAAAATTGGGAGGGATAGCTAATACTTTGGAAGACAGAAACAAAATTCAAAGTGATCTGGATAGACTGGAGCGCTGGGCAGAAAACAACAGAATGACATTTCATAGGGACAAATGCCAAGTTCTGCACCTAGGAAAAAGAAACCAAATGCACAGTTACAAGATGGGGGATACGTGGCTCAACCACACTACAAGCGAGAAGGATCTTGGAATTGTCGATCACAAGCTGAATATGAGCCAACAATGTGATGTGGCTGCAAAAAAGGCAAATGCTATTTTGGTCTGCATTAATAGAAGCATCGCTTCCAAATCCCGGGAAGTACTAGTTCCCCTCTACTCAGCACTGGTTAGGCCTCATCTGGAGTACTGTGTCCAGTTCTGGGCACCACACTTTAAGAAGGATGCAGACACACTGGAGAGGGTTCAGAGGAGGGCAACAAAGATGATCAGGGGACTGGAAACAAAGCCCTATGAAGAGAGACTGAAAGAACTGGGCATGTTTAGCCTTGAGAAGAGAAGACTGAGGGGAGATATGATAGCAATCTTCAAGTACTTGAAAGGTTGTCACAGAGAAGAAGGCCAGGATCTCTTCTTGATCATCCCAGAGTGCAGGACACGGAATCATGGGCTCAAGTTACAGGAAGCCAGATTCCGGCTGAACATCAGGAAAAACTTCCTGAGTGTCCGAGCAATACGACAATAGAACCAATTACCTGGGGAGGTGGTGGGCCCTCCCACACTGGAGGCCTTCAAGACGAGGCTGGACAGCCATTTGTCAGGGATGCTGTGACTTGGATTCCTGCATTGAGCAGGGGGTTGGACTCGATGGCCTTGTAGGCCCCTTCCAACCCTACTATTCTATGATTCTATGATTCTGTGATCTGGTAGGCTGCCTCCACCTCAGCCAGGAGACTCTCAGACTTTTCAGGACATGTTTGGGCACAGAAATAAAGTTCAAGCCGACACACTCTATTTCAAGCCCCAAGCTAAACATTCTAAACAATAGCAAGACCAAACAGAATGCTCCGAATTTAGTCCTGGAGCTTTACCTGGAAAGCTCAACACACACAAACTTTGAAATAGATGTAAAGTTTATTTACATTAAGGAAGGGGAAAGGAAGGGATAAAAAGGTGTACAAATATCAGAGAAAACAGGAAAACTAGAGAAACCCTTTGGAAGAATGCTACAGGCAAAAATAAAGCAATACCTATCCTCACCTATCCTTTACTTAGGTAAGGGTCTTCCCATAGGACAGGACCCAATTGAGGTTCCTAGAGCTCACAGGTTTGAAAGCCAGTTGGGCAGATGAGGACCAAATATCAAAATGAAGACCAAGATGACAACAGTAGCCCCCCTTAGCTTTATAACCCCCTCTCCCAACCCTTGACAAATGTGAAATGAGCCTCTTTAGACAATCCCTGTCTGCCTGGGTAATTTCCTCAGAGACAAATCTGAGCCAATCCCTAACAGGCTGAATAAATTCTTTGGCTTTCAGGAGGGGAGTGGGGAATGAAAAGCTCTCCTCACAGCCCAGCTGACATTGTTCAGTCTAATTTGGCAAGAGTTCCACTCTGGCCCCAAGGAGCCTGGAGACAAAAAAAAATTGATAACGCATACAGGTGGTTTTAGTGAGTGCATGCAGGCCCTTCTTCATGAAATGGAGATGCCTTCCAAGCAGCTAAATCTTTAAAAAGAAATGGTTTTCTTGACATTGCTCATCCTTTTTTTACTCCTGTGAAATGGGTATTTCAATTGGTGCATGTGGTCTCCTCTATAGCAGGTTTCAGTGCTTTCTGCTCTGTAGCTGTCCAGATCATGTGTCTGGATTGCTGCCTTCATCTTGAGGTGCATGAGGAAACCTCACACTCTGTGAAGGGGTCATGCTTTCTCAGTGTCTCTTAGGTTCATGATAGTGCTAGTGTTTCAGACTCTCACAGAGTAATTTCTCTCCCACTATAGGCTATAAAAATATTGTGTAGTATTAATGCAGTGATCCTAACTCAAGCAATCACACATCTTTTAAACTTTTAGAAGAATTTTTAATAGGATGCCATAGAAACCCAGGGTTGCACTTTGCTACTGTACACAGGTGTGGCTCCAGTACACATGTTATGTCCTTACTGCAGAAAAGGATCAATTTGCAAGGTGAGAGAGCAAATGGTAGAAGATATACTAGAGAGATGAATTTGTGCTATAAGCAATTGTATTCTCTAGTGATACTTGGGATAGTTTAGCAGGCAAAATGAAAATACTGGTAGTTGTGCGCATAATAATAAGTAGTAGACCTACTGATTCTGAACATATGGAAGGAAGGAAAGAGATACAGTATTAAAGTCTTAATACTTAACTAGAGTGTGTGCTTAACTTCTTTTTACATTGATGCTTTGTCACTGGGGCGCCTCATGCTCGTTGAGCTCAGGAGGCAGCAAACCCCATCAGTTGGCTTGAGCTGAGACCAGAAAGTCTTCTCTCACAGGGTCTAGAATTGTCTGCACAGAAAATATTGCTACCAAGTTACATATAAATCACCAAGGGGGCATCACATTTAGAGGTCTCCAAGCAAAGGCACGTCCTCAGACAATCTGGCATCCATCTTGGCCAAGTGCTTTCAGGGAGGCTTGAATGTCCAGGGGTACTGACTGAGTCAACAACACTTGGACTAGTATGGGTGGAGCCTGCATCAGAAAGTTTTACTTCTGGTACTAGTAGACCACTTAGCCTCCAGGACAAATGTGAAGATGAAATGGTGATTCTTTCAGTTTCTGAAACCAGAAGCAGAAACGTTTGCTGCCCTATTGGCCCTGGAGCTTCTATATGCATTCCCACTGATTCCAGTATTCTCCAGAGTATTACGGAAAAACAGGACAGTCCATTCAGTATAATTCTAATTGCACTTTATTGGCCATGGACGCCCTGTTTCTCCAACCTACTGATGTTTGGAACATGGGGACTGTGGTGGCTTCTACCACACAAGGACCTGCTACTTTCTGATCCCATTCTGCACCCAAATCCAAAGTGGCTTCAGCTGATTTCATGGAGACTGAGCGGCACCAGTTGGGATGCCTTCCAGAAGTGATATTTACTATCCTTTTTTCTGATGGGAGAATTTATGAGACCACCTGGAAGGTTTTCCACACATGGTGCAAGCAGAAATGCAAGACAACCTATTTCTGCATCAGTGGCAGACGTGTTCAGTTTTTGTCAAGTTGATTTAGACCAGGGGCTTTGCCCAGCGTATTGCTGAAGCACATTACAGCTCTGGGTAGTATGTTGTAGAATGCTGGAAAAATTTGGATTTCCTACCATGCCACTGTCAAGCAATTTTTTTCTGGAGGGCTCCCCTGTGCTCCCCTCCCCAGGTACATTTCTGTCCTGGAGTATCTAATTTTACAGGCTCTTACCAAGGCACCTTTTGAGCCTATTCAGGCCGCTCCCCAGCATAAACTGACTTGGAAGGTGGGTATTCCTGGTTGCTATCACATCAGCCAGGAGGGTTGATGCTGTTCAGGCTGTCTCGGTCAGGAAGGACCTGTGCACATTATACTTGGGCTTTCTTACTAGTATCTCCTTTATACACAGGGTCAGCTGTCATTTCCATTATGCCCAAGAGCTTATCCTTCCTAATTTCTGCCCCTAGCCCTAACACCCAAAGGAACACTAGTGGTATATGCAGGACCATTGTGAGTTATGGTTTGATTGGTGGGTTTTGTTTTTGTGTTGGGTGTGAGATTATTTCTGGAACTGTGTTCTTGGAACTTTGAGGTGACTTAGGGTTCCGCATAATCTCTTTGCCTAAACTGATGGAGTTGATCTCAGAAGTGGTGTTGGAGACCCACGGGCGTGTTGCCCTGGAAGATTTCCATCATCCACACTAAAGCCTCCTTGTCAGGTGTGGCTCAAGATTTCTTGGTCCCTGTGACAACTATGGGCCTGTCTCAGTTTATATCTAGCCCAATGCACATGGCATGTCACTTAGTTTTCTGTTTTTGGCAGGAAGAAGGTAATCTGTGAGTTGGGGAGCCTGAAATGGTTTCCTTATCATGGCCAGATACACTACGTGTTTATGCTTATATTTGAGCCTACTCTGTGGCAGTGAATTCATCTTACTTCTTGCCACCATTGCAACTGTTCAATGCCAGCGTACAGTTCAGGGGACATTATTATTAAGAGATGTAAACATTTAGCTGCAATATTGGGCATGTACCTTTTCTCTCTTTAGGTCTTGGCATGGTGACACCTGTGAACGATCTCAGGGGATCAGATTCCATTGCTTATGAGAAGGGAGAAAAATTATTGAGGTGTAAGCTAGCAGCTTTCTACAGACTAGCTGATCTCTTTGGATGGTCACAGCTTATCTACAATCACATAACAGTGAGTATTTCTATCTTATATGTATTTCTCTTTGTGTGTTTTTTTAATTTAGAGCAGGTATGGCCAACTTTTGAGGGACCCAGCCTCCCTCCAAAGCTTTAGCTGCCCCTGGTGGCCCTACCAAATTTGGTTCACAGTTTCACTTGCAAGAAAGAAGGCGAGTGCGTCTCTGTATGCATTTTGTATAACTGTGTGTGTGTGTTGCTCTATCATTTGCATTCAGAAAAGGCCTTTGCCTTTGAGGTGCTCTTTCATAGACCGCTTTCATTAGTCAGTGAATAGCCTCCTAGCACCTACGTGCTTCATACCAGTGAAGGTTTTACTGCTAGTTGATGCCAGTTTTATTATAGACCCTGGGCATTTATGAGGGGGTTAGATCATTTCAGGTTTTGGACTATTACCTGCTGAATATTGTTATCTTCCCCCCACCCCCCAAATTTAGAAGTTGTCTATCCCTGATTTAGAGAGCAGATGAAATGGTAAAGAAATAGGGCTAACCCTGGAAATTCAAACTACAATTCGGAAATTTTGGATGTTGGACAATATATACCCTGAATAGTTCTATGCAAATGCATTTGAAAAGCCCTCACATTGAAAGATTGTTTTTGGAAACATTTGTGTTTTGGGTTTCTTATATAGAAATTTAATGACCAATAACACTATTTACCTTACTGTAATCAGTGTTACATAAGAAAATGGGTATGTTTAGCCTAGAGAAGAGAAAAGTGAGGACAAAACATGATAGCACTGAAGAACTTTCAAACAGCAGAGGGGTAAATACTCTGCTGCCCTAGCAAGCAAGACTAAATCTAATGGGCTTAAGTTATAGGAGGATAGATTTTGGTTGAACATTAAGAAAAACCTCTTGATGATAAGAGCAGTTCAACAGTGGAACCAATTACCTAGGGATATGATGCGTTCACTCTCTCTGAACATCTTCAAACAGAGGCTGGACAGCCATCTATTGGGGATGCTCTGGCTCTGAATGTCCCGCTTCGAGCAGTGTATTGAAATATATCATCTATAAAGGTATCCTTCAATGCTACGATTCTACTCCTTTCCCAAAGCAGTAGGACACCTGCTTTTAGTATCCCTTTAAAAACTAGTGTAATTGTAACATTTGAACTGAAAGTCCTTGGAACTTAAGGCACATCTTAAGGCAGTGAGTACATTTAACCTGTCTGATTATGATCTAGCTAATGGAGCTGTGCGTAATTTATTGGCATCCAAGTCAATAATGCTTGAGAAGAATGACCAGCAACTACAATGAGCTATCATATGCCAAGGGAGCATTAAACTGCAGCTGTAGTGAATAGGAAGACAAGTTTCTCTTGTATTTATAATAAAGCTTAGCTGTGAAAATATTTCCAGACTTCTGAGGTTGTCTTGTGTATAATTTCTCTTAACGGTTCAGCCTCTTTAGTTGTCTAATGTTACTATCAATATGTATTGGCTTGAATACAAAATCCTGTGAGTGGGCTGGATTGAGATTATTTTCTTTGACACTTCCTCCTCTCCTGCAGTCCCCCCCACCCCCAATCTGCTTTGGAGGGTTGGAAGACCTTCTATGAAAGCGAGGGAGCTGGTGCAGTGACCTGCAAGGGAAAGGGGGATTGCCAAAAATGGTCTCCCTTCCACCTTCTTTGAGTGGCAACCTCCACTAGATTGCTGGCCCTTCTGCAGACAGGAGACACTCTGGATCAATGTTATCAGACACTCCTGAAACACAGAGTAGAAGTAATCGCAACATAGTCCTCCTGTCTTAGTCCTGGTCATCCACCAAGGTGACTGAAGCAGTCGTAGCTGGAAAGGATCCAGATACTCAGTTTCATCCAAGAAAGCCTGGAGTTGGGTCACCAGCTACAGTTACCTACAGGCAACTTATTAATTAAGATGGAGTTGTGCTGCCTGGATTGGAGGGTTGGTGGAGTCAGAGCAAATGACTAAATGGAACTATATCACTGTGAGAAATGTACAAATTTTGAAATCTAGGGATTTTGACTCCGTGGCTAAACTAAATATCTGTGCAGTATTCCTCAGAATTAATAATATATATTTGAGAAATAAAATAAATCAACAGCTATGGGAAAATAATAAAACCACTCTTCCCCCTGACTCGACATGAAATAAAAATGTGTTAAAATGTCCATACCATATGTGATGAAAGTATCCAGTTATTAAACAAAATTTGGTTAAGAGCACTTCTGCTATTCATTTAAGTCTAGCTAAACGCCATCACATTTGATGGGAAAGGGATGAAGAGTTATAGTACTTTCTACAATTGCACTCCTACATACATCTCCTACATTTATTGTGGGGAATATTCCCCCACAATATTCATCAGATCCATTGCCACAGGTGGAGGAAAGGATGAGGTCAGGCATGTTTTTCCAAACTTGACCCTTCACCTTGTTCCTTCAGAATGACAGTGGCCTGTCAGTGATAATGACAGAATGACAAGAACACAGTGAGGAATATCCCCAGCCAGAAACTGTATTTGACAGTGAGGTCAGACAGGAGGTAAAAACAGGGTCAGCAGCCTTCATAAATGAAGCTACACTTCCTTTGTGTGCAAAGGAAAACATTGTCTTTGAGCACACCAGTTACTCTGATTAGATTTGAGACTGCTGGATACTTGTAAATTATGATTGCTTCTCAAATATGTATAGGGGCCAAACTGGTGAATGCTCTGTTCAGGATTCATAGAATCATAGAATAGTAGGGTTTGAAGGGGCCTATAAGACCATTCTTCTACCTGGTAGATGTTTTTGTCCTTTAATTTCTAATTAGAAATTTGCAGCTCTTATGTAATGAGTAAATAGGGCTTCTTGTGTAGATTCCATACTGATAACGGCTATTCAGTGATCCAAATATGTGAGGTCTCTTATGACAGTGGTCTAAACCTTTGCTAAGGATTGTAGTCTCAGTTTGCAAATATTGAATATTCCTGAATGTCTGGTGAAATGGAAGCATTCTAGCAAAAATATTTTGCTAGGGCCTCAACAGAACTTTAGGGAGTAAATACAGCAGAATATGATCCTCAGGACTCCGTTTGCACTTCAGGATTAATTTGCTTTTAGGTCTTTCATGGACTTTTATTATGATTTTTTTCAACACATCTAGGTTATACACATTTCAGTATATTATAGATTTTAAACAGGATTATTTTAAAGTAATATTTGTTTGTTCATATTCAGTTTTTCCTCATATTTGTAGGTCAGAGTAAATTTGGAGCAGGAACGCTTTCTCATTGTGCCTTTTGGGCTTCTCTATAGTGAGGTTACTGCATCCAGTCTGGTAAGTGAAAGATTCTTTCATTCACATGAACAAAAATTCTTGAACATCTTTCTCACAATCCAGCTCAATTTAGTGGTGACTATTGAGGCCAATTGGAACATGTTAGTCTCAACTAATTTAAGGCCAGTTGCTTTCAATCAGACTTGATCACAACTAACTCTGGATTGGGGCGCTGGTACTTAAACTCTCCATGCGTTAAGTACAGTGACTCATAGAACAATATACTTTGTGATTATTCTTTCCCCTGAAGATAAGCATTTTTTAATTTTAGCATACGTTACGCTAATGTTGTTTTTCAGTCATTAAGTCGTGTCTGACTCTTCGTGACCCCGTGGACCATAGCACGCCAGGCCTTCCTGTCCTCCGCTCTCTCCTCAAGTTCATATTCATTGCATCAGTGATGCTATTGCAATTAATATTAGCTAATTATTAGATATTCGTGTAAAACTTACGTATGGGTGCAAAGGAGCGCTCCAGGCTGTTATCTTTATTCACTCCAGCCCTCCTCCCCAAATTCCCATAGTCCCCCCCGCCCTTTCCCATATCTTCCTAGCTCTCCTCCCAGCTCTCTTCCCTTTCCCATGTCCTAGGGCTTTTCTTTTCTTCTCCTTCCATTTCCTGGATTCTTCTCTATGGCCTGATGCTGCCCTGGGCTGGAAAAATCTCATTTTCCCACAACGTCTTGATCATGACCATAGTCTGCTGCCTATAGTCACAGCTGTGTCCTCTCTCTGTGTGCTAGAAAAAGAACAAATTAGATGAGGCTGTGTTGCTAGAGCCTTTTTGAAGCTTGAAGAGAAATATGGTAGCAGGGCATGATGAGACACTGAGAGGGAGCTCCTGATTCCAGGGAGGGGAAAAGAGATGAGACACTGACTCTTTCACTTCCCTCCCCCACTTGTCGGTTTTTAATTTCCATCATGCATTGTACTCCAAAGCCAGATTTGATGGGAGTGATGCAGCATGACAGAAATGAAATGGAATGTTTGCAATTGGTTTTATATATATGTATGTATGTATGTATGTATGTTTACATATATTTGTAGCCCACTTTTTGACCAGATTTCTTGAAGTGGAAAACAAACATATCCTGATACGATTCATAATAGTTGAATTTGTAACAATACATATAGTTTATAAGCTTCTTCTTTGTGATCTGTGTGCAGTCCTATCTGTGAGTTCTGTACCTGTGCCAAGCAACATCTTGGAAACTTTTAGAGCTTTAGAAAGTGGGAAGTGGGTGTAACCCATGCTGTGCACATGCTGCAAGGGACAATGAAGTTTCTTCTCGCCCAGTACTCTTTTGAATGCTACCTGAACAGCATCACAGAGAAAATCCTCTGTGCTTTTGAACTTCACGAAGTTTTTCAGAATCTGTTGTCCCCCCTCCGCATGTACTTAAAGCGCTTGGTTGTGTCAGCCTTGTATGGTGCAGTGCAGCTTCTTCAAGCAATGTCATCATTGTGGGGAGGAAATCCCCATTACCAACAGACATGAAAAATCTGTCTTGAGCCTTGGTGAGGTATACAGAGTTGATTTGGGCTCCATCTGCTTCAGATTTTCATAACACACATGTCAGAAAACAGCCTCCTGCAGTGCTTTGCAGGAAAAAAACCCAAGTGAACATCAATTCTCAAAGTGCCCAAGGGCACCGTCCTATAGGGATAGTTGTGCGCCTCCAAACTTGGAGGCAACCGACTATCCAATGCAGGGCAGGTGGAGCGCGGAGGGGATCTTCTCCTCCATGCTCCAGCCACCCTGTATTTGCGGCTAGACAGCTGATTTCGGCTGCCTAACTGGGGCAACTTGAGGGGAGTGGGAGGCCAGATGGCGCATAGGAAGCGTTGTAATGGCACTGCCGCTGTCCCCTTCTTGCCCCCAGGAACTCTTGCCTTTTTGGCCGTTCCGCACTGCTCTTGTGAGTGCAGAACTGGGGACGAATTGCTCCACCTACAAGGCAGAAGGGGAGGGGAGTTGGTTTTCTGGGAACCGACCTCAGAACGCTGGCTCCGAGCTTGGTTCCCAGAAAATGAAAAATCCTATGGCTGTCTAGATGTTATCTCACAGCTATAGGATTGTATAGTGGTTCATTCATGCCCACAGTGCTTCAGAATATAATTCCTCTGTCAGGGACATGTAGGAATACATAAAAATACATATAAACATTTACTTCCAAACTTATAACAACCTTAAAACATTAAAGGTCCAATCCTATCCATGTACAGACAGAAAACAAAGTTCTACCATTTCCATGCTGGGAGTTGTAGGGCTTTTTTTCTGTCCAAGCATGCCTAGTGCCCTAAGAGTGATTTTTTAACAAACAAGTTTCTTACAAAACAAACCAACTAAAAATATATTGCCTGGAACAAGGATGGGGAATGTCTGACCCATGGGAAGTCCCCATCTGGCCTGCCAGTTTCCTTACTGCCCTTATCTCCAGTCAGTGGAGGGGTGATTTTTCAGTCAAGTTTTTAAAAAGCCTTCGTTGGGACTGATGGAGGCTTTTTTTAAAGCCTGATTGCAGTGGGGGAGGGGTGGTGTGTGTGTGTGTGTGTGTGTGAGAGAGAGAGAGAGAGAGAGAGAGAGAGAGACTATATATCTGTGTGAGTGAGCGAATGAAATCTGGGCAGTCACATTAGGGCTGCATGCCTTCAATGGCATGGCCCTACCCACTACATTCAGTGCCTTTCCCCTTCGTTGGTTTGCAGCAACCTACAGGCCTCTCTCACCATCTCTAGAGTTGGCCAAAAAGCTGCATTGGGTTCTGGTTCATTGGTCTTGAGTTCTGACCCCAAGATGACCACAATACCAAGCTCTTTATAGGTTACTGGTACTATTTCAAATGCCCCATGGTCTTCCCCATCACTCCATGTTACCTGCCTTTCCTTCTTCAAATCCCTGATACAGTGGGTTAGTTCAGACACAGCTGGGTCACCAGGGGTCCTCTGTTTCCCCTCAGAGCAGTCCAAAGTCCTGCTGCTGTCACCAATCAGAATGGAAGTGTGTGTGTGCACGTGTGTGTGCACGCAACAACAGCCCACCAGGAATAGCAAGCTGGCAGAGGAGCAGCACAGGCTGGGGAGAATTTTAGTGGGATTTTATTTTTTTGTAATCTAGTGCAGTGGTGAGCAGATAGCCTGGTGGGCATCATGACCAGCTTCTGGGGGCACATTAGTGCCTGCAGACACCGCATTCAAGACCCCAAGACCACACAATAATAAAAGACTACAGTTCAGATGGGAACAGTTTCTAAACTGTTATGTATTTGTGTTCAGATTTCAAAGTGTAATATAAAGTAGACCCCATATGGAAGTGCTTCACTGTGGAGGTGCTGATGGTGCTTTCTCCCAAAACATTAATGCATAGAAAGAGAACCACTTGGTTTCATTCACAGGTATGTAAATT
The DNA here is from genome assembly GCF_057233095.1 of Heloderma suspectum. Classification (NCBI taxonomy): domain Eukaryota; kingdom Metazoa; phylum Chordata; class Lepidosauria; order Squamata; family Helodermatidae; genus Heloderma; species Heloderma suspectum. Next base: position 122,879,440 of record NC_139462.1, on the reverse strand, counting down.
TTTTAGAGGAAGTGCCAACAGCACCTCTCTGCTGCAGCCATCTCCAGCAAAATCTCAATGGGAAGGGAGAGAAATGACTTCCCCTTTTTCCTTGGAGAACTTGAGGGGGGGGGAGAGCTGTTTTTTTCTCCTGTTTAGTGACTGGATATTTGCAGGATGGGAAGGGACAAAAACCATTCCTCTTTTATCCCTTCAGGTTCTCCCTGAAGGGGTAAAATAGGACTTTTGCTGGAAGTGCAGAGATGCTTGCCAGATGGGTGAAGGATGGATGAATGTATGGAATGCTGCCCTGAGTGATTCTTGTCTTTGTTCCTGTCCTTTTTTGGTGGTATTGTGTTTTTATACATTTTATATTTGTATTCATTGAAGTGTATTTAAATAACTGAACCTGTTAGAAAAACACATCTTGAATAAAAATAAATGATTTCTAGGATTAAAATACAGTTTTATATTGCCAGGTTAAAATAAATATTCAAGGTGATGTGGTTGATCGTGGAAGCACTAATCTGGGAGTTAATCAAGCTGGCTTCACGTTGCACTCTGCCATTTATGCAGCTCGACCTGACGTTAAGTGCATTGTTCATATTCACACACCAGCAGGGGCAGCGGTAAGAAATTCCTTCCTTACATACCATGTAAGATATATATGATACTTATTTTCCAGTTCCAGAAAAGCAGGGGCTTGCAGCAGCCAATAGTAGTGACAGGTAGGACTGCGTGTGTGTGTATATAAATTGGTAACTCAGCGAAGATATACTCATGGTCAGAGGAAAACTCCTTTGGTGGGATTATATTTATGTATATTTTAAAGTGAAGAAATCTTTCTCAAATTTAACTCAGAGAAGTAAATTGTCATATTTAAAATTCTTTGAATTTTTCCTGAATATCAGCTTGAAATGAAGCTAAGAGATGTACTTGCAGCAATCTTATCAGATGAGTGCTCAGACTTAGTTCAAATTAACTGAACATATTGTGACTTAGATCAAAGAACACTTGTCAGGAATTAATCTGAGCATGTGGAGATAGCTAGCAGCTCAGATTCAGAATGGCAACAGCCAGAAGAGGGGGAGGCTCCCTCCCTAGTGAGCTCAGATATGGCTTGGCCTTCTTCCCAAGACCTTGGCACACAGATGGCTTGGCCTGGAGGGCCCCTCCCCTCCATGAGAACCCAGGTCTTGGGGGAGGAGGAGAGTGAGGGGTGTGACTTGAGGGATGCCAGGGTCCGTCGCAGAGTGAAGCGGGAAAAGTTAGAGGCAGAGCTCAAGACACTCCTCCAGGCTGGCTATGCGTGATAGCCTACTCAGGAGGGAGCAACTGTAAGGGAGGGGCATCCTCCCTAAGCTAGTCTGGCCGGGAAGTTCTTACTCAAGCTACCAGCAACTTCTCTAACTCGGTGTCAGGAGCGCCCTAGCGGCCTCTTTCAGTAGACTCCAGTGGCCAACTCAAGACACAGACGAAAGGATTCTTTTCAAGGCTTTAATCCTTCTACAACTTAATGACTCTTTTAGATGCTAATCACCAGCGACTAAGCAAGGAACAGCAGAGTGGCCTATGCTCCGAGTAGGCAGTTGATCCCCGTTTGAAGGAGAGTCACTTGAAGACCCTGAACTTAAGGGCTAGGGAGAGATCCTGCCTCTTTCCCTTGGGTCCACGGGAGGTGTCCGTTGCTTGCACGCCAAACGGGCGCTACGCCTCCTTTCTGCGCCCTCCATCGCTCGTCGCTCTCTGCGTCGAGCGTCTAGCAAGCCCCCTTCCCGCACTTTCTCACTGCTTGGATCACTATCTATCTCAGGAATGCCGGCAGGAGGAATCTCTGCCAGCTGCTGTGCCTGTGAGGGATGAGCTGGCTCCTCTCCCACGGATTGCTGATCCTCCTCAGAATCAGAACTGCTCTGGGGTTCTGTCGGCTCAGTTTCCACCCTGGAACTCCGCTCCTCTATTGGTATTTGTAATTGTGTGGAGTAGCTGGTTCCTTTGTAGCCTGAGAGTTTCCTAGAATTTGCATTTGTAAGGAACCTGGTCGTTAACTAATAAAGTAGCGAGCCTAATACCTGGTATCTTGGAGAGTGTTGATTGCGAAGGGGGAGAATGAAGGAACGCGACAACACTGTTCTACTTGTGAACAGAGTCAGCAATAGGCAATTGTCAGGTTTTATAACATTCAGCCCTTAAATCCCTGTGGCATCATCCCCAATGGATTGTTCTACTTTGCCAAAGAATCAGGGCAAAATTCTAAACCCTTTGCAATGGAAGGGATATACTAGGGCAGGTATAAGGGAACACAGTGATATGCTTTTGAAAATAGTATCCTGGTTGTTTGATAGATTCCATCCTTACTGTGCAGCTGGGAAGGTGACTGTAAAGTTCCGTATACATGATAACGCTGTAGAAATAAAGAACGATAGGTAAAACGGTTTTTTTTTCAAAATCATTACATTTTTTTAAGGCCAAGGATCCCTAATTTGGTATTGTCATATGTTAGTAATAAAAGTGCAGTCTGTGCAGATGTAACCTACACAATTGATTCCCTCATTGAGTGTAGGAAGACAGTTACTGTAATGAAAGGTGTCTCCTCCGTGGTCAGGAAGGCAGTCCCCAATTCTCATTTCTGGAGGAAGAGGGGACTCCCCCTTCAACTCCCAGTTGACTTCCTCCCTTCATCATGGTCAGTCAGGCTCCAGCAGCACTTCTGTCTTGCAAGAGAACAGTGTCTTAAAAAAGAAAAGAGGCAAAGACAAGTAATGGAGAGCAGAGAGACTCCCACTTCTCAGGCGAACTTTCCCATTGTCTCCATCATCCCAGGGGCTTTCTTCACAGGCTGGCTGCCACGGAGGATAGATGGATTGTTCCCTCATAGCATATTTCTTTCCCGTGCAGCCAGCAACAATGGGCCTTTGCAGTCAAGGCTGCTGCTACACAGGCACCACACCATGGACAGCCAGCATCTGACAGCTGGCAGATAGCCTCTGCTTCAGTGCTCATATTCGTGTTCCTTAGAAGCCTTCTCCAATGGCAGGTTGCAGAGGCCTCATCCCTGGGCATATCACCACCCAACCTATGCAGAGGCATGATTCCTTAGCAGAGGGTCCCAGCAGTATTATTCCCATGGGACATTGAGGAAGGGCCCTCAGTCAGTCAGTGTTCTCTCCAGGGAAAACCAGAGGGCATGAGGAGTTCAAATGTTCTCCTACTCCCCTGGTGGTAGAAGGGGAACATATTCACACAGACTTGGTCAGTTGGATTAAAGCTACCTTTGATCTCTGTCTGGTCCAGGCACATCCTATCCCCTGAGAAGTAGGACTTCAAGGGATAAGGGCCCTTGCAAGAGATGTTTTCTCCTGTAACTGCTCCAGGGATAAATGTGCAGGAGCCATTGCAGATCTTACTTCCACTCTCCCAAAGGCATAGGGAATGTTGCAGATCTATGAGCTGCCACCACTCCAACTTGGGAGGCCATTGCCACAGTTCTCCTACACTTAACTACAGGACTACACACAGGACACAGGGAGAGAATCCACTCTCTTCCTCGGACAGAGCTAAATTAACACATGCCTGCAAACCTCCCAGATCTGCCTCTCCTGAAGCATCCAGGCCATCCAGGGAGAGGGAATCTACAGTCATGGGGGTTCCTCTCCTCCCTCTGAAGTTATCCTTAGCCCCTCAGAGTCCAGATAGTATGGCCAGATTAACCAGTAGGCTAAGGGGTCTGAGGCCACCAGCCCACCATCTCAGCAGCCCACTAACTAGCCTGGATTCCCAGCGTTGATGATGATGATGATGATGATAGCAACAAGCCTCTTCCCCTTGTAAAACCTGAGATATGTGACAAAATGTTCAGGCACAATTCTGTGAGAAATGAGCGTGCTACCACCTTTCAGTCAGTGGGTGAAGTCACAGCTATGATTGACATTGACACTAACACTATTATTGACAATTGCTAGAGTGCAAGCTGTATAGATAAATGTAGAGTGACCACTTGTCTGCAGAAGGAACGCAATGGTTCATTCTGAGCCCTGTTTGAGGGGTCTACCCTTGTGGAATAGTGATTATTGCCCATAGAAAACAATTGAGAAAACCAGAATTTTAGTGTAGCTGTAATTGAGCAATATATATCCTGCCCAAAACAATAGGTAGCAAGATCAACAGGAGTACATGCTTTCATGCAAAAAAGTGTTTTTTTTACTGGATTTGTAAACAGTTTAAAAATCACCCTGCCAAATCAAGTAAAGTGGCATTGTGGCTGAGCATGGGTTGTGTCAGCCCTGCAAAGTAGTCCATTGTTACATCCATATTGCTGGGAAGCAGGAGTAGTGTATGACACCACTGCAGTTGAGTCCATTATTGTTTATCTAGTCTTTTAGCGGATTACGGTTTTTATAGGGAAATGCAGTGGGGGATCTATGAAGCTAAGGGCTAGGAAAATGTTTGTCTGATGTTTAGTAATGGTGCAGTCCTCTACATACCTACTCAGAGAAGTAAGTCCCATTTAACTAAATGGACCTTTCTCTCAGGTGAGAGGGCTGAAGATATACCCTCTTACCTGGGAGTAAGCCTCATTTAATGGTGAATACATTGTTGTCTGAGAGGGTGGTGCCATCCACTCTTAAAGAGGTGGCCATGTGGCTGCTCCTGAAGAAGCCCTCTCTGGACCCAGAAGTACTGTCACCTAGTTACGAATAGCCATTTCTTGGGTAAAATACTCGACAGAGTGGTGGCAGCCCAGCTCCAGGCACTCTTGGAGGAAGTCAGTTTTCTAGATGCATTTCAGTTCAGACCTGGTTTTAGTACTGGCCTGGCCTTGGTTGCCCTGATAGAATGACCTTTATCAGGAGAGGGAGATTGCAACCCTGTTACTCATACTCGATCTCAACAACTTTTGATAGCATTGGCCATTGGACCATCTCTGTGAGTTGGGGGTATGGGGCACTATTTTACACTGGTACTCTTACTTGCAGGTCCAGTTACAGCAAGTAGCACTGTGTGATAGTTTCTGGCCCCCTGGCACCTGTGTCAAGGAGTGCCACAATGTACCATCTTATTCCCAATGCTATTCAACGTCTGTATGAAGTCATTGGGGTGATTATTAGGAGATTTGGAGGAGAATGTCATCAGTATACTGATGTATACTGATGACACTCAGCTCTGTTTCTCTGTTACATCTGAATCAGGACAGGCCATGCAGGTTCTGGACCAGTATCTAGATGCAGTGGTAGGCTGAATGAGGGCCAATAAACTGAGACTGAATCCTGATATTCACAAGCTGAATATGAGCCAACAATGTGATGTGGCTGCAAAAAAGGCAAATGCTATTTTGGTCTGCATTCATAGAAGCATCGCTTCCAAATCCCAGGAAGTACTAGTTCCCCTCTACTCAGCACTGGTTAGGCCTCATCTGGAGTACTGTGTCCAGTTCTGGGCACCACACTTTAAGAAGGATGCAGACAAACTGGAGAGGGTTCAGAGGAGGGCAACAAAGATGATCAGGGGACTGGAAACAAAGCCCTATGAAGAGAGACTGAAAGAACTGGGCATGTTTAGCCTTGAGAAGAGAAGACTGAGGGGAGATATGATTGCACTCTTCAAGTACTTGAAAGGTTGTCACAGAGAAGAAGGCCAGGATCTCTTCTTGATCATCCCAGAGTGCAGGACACGGAATCATGGGCTCAAGTTACAGGAAGCCAGATTCTGGCTGAACATCAGGAAAAACTTCCTGAGTGTCCGAGCAATACGACAATGGAACCAATTACCTGGGGAGGTGGTGGGCTCTCCCACACTGGAGGCCTTCAAGACGAGGCTGGACAGCCATTTGTCAGGGATGCTGTGACTTGGATTCCTGCATTGAGCAGGGGGTTGGACTCGATGGCCTTGTAGGCCCCTTCCAACCCTACTATTCTATGATTCTGTGATTAGATAGGGGTTAGGCAGTTCCCAGGTCTGGGACTTAGGCAATTTACCTGTTCTGGACAGGGTTACACATGCTGTGATGGAGGAGGTACATGGTTCATAGACCCATCGTTGTCTCTGGAGTCCCAAGTGGCTGCAGTGACAAGGAGTGCCTTTTACCAGTTTCAGCTGGTGTGCCAGCTATGGCTGTTCCCAGATAGGAATAGCCTAGCCACATATCTTGACTATTGTAATGTGGATTTATTACATTTATGTTCTGCCTTTCTGGTAGGAACTAATGTTTCTCCATTTTTATCCTCACAACAACCCTGTGAGGTAGGCTAGGCTGAGAGGTAGTGACTGTCCCAAGGTTATCCACTCCAGTTAGAAATCAGAAGCATTTGCTGATCCTGCTCAAGTAGCAAAATATCTTGGGCCATCCCTGGCTGTGTGTGTGTGTGCTATCCGGATTGATTTGTCTGAATGGGGCAGTGAGCCTGTCTTTCTTGAGTGTGTGTTTTTGAGAGAGTTTCTATGTGTGTTTATTTTTCATGTGTCTGTGCACTGTATGTTGTCAAAGGGGGAGCTTATGTTTGTATTTGAGTTCTCTACAATAGGCAAGGTATTCATCTTTTACTTCCAGGAAAGCATGGTAGACTATTTCTACTAGAATAGGTAACAAAAATTTTTTTGGCACTGTTGTAGACAAAATAGTTTTCTTTGACGCTATGTGTGTGCATGCACAACTGTTGTGTGTGAGTTCAGTATTGGGTGCAAAGTAGGGGTCCCACTACAGACAGGGAATCGGAGGAAATGGGTATTGATTTCACGTGATTTATTGGGGGACTGGTGGCACACCTGTAATTCCGTGCTTCTTCTTAGTGAATAAAAAAGATGTTCCAGCAAGAGAGGTGGAGGATTCAATGAACCCATGTTTTATGTTCTTATCCACAAAAAATCCCTGAGGGCTGCCAGTTCAGGTTCTGACAGGGACTACAGGCAATGCATGGGAATGCAAGCTCCTGGAATGCGATCAGCGGCACGGGCATAGGGCAGTTTGAGGTGAGGAGAATTTTTCAGAAACCTGAGGGGTTTCTGAAAAATTGGAAATTTTGGAGAAACTGAAAAAATAAGTAGTACTTATTTTTTAGTGATCTTTACAGATCTAAAGCCACTTTGTTGCTTTAAGAAAGCCTTCCCCAATCTGATGCCCTCCAGATATTTTGGACTTTAGTTCCCATCAGCCTCAGGCAGCATGGCCAATGGTCAGGAATGCTGTGTACTGTAGTCCAAAACATCCAGAGGACACTGGGTTAGGGAGGGCTGTGTTAGGAACATAAAGCAGCCTTTCTGTTCCTAAAGTTATTTTATGTATGACTTAATTTGCTCATAAAATTATCATTAAATTTTAAAACTTTTAGAAGTAAATTCATTAAATCTGTAATTATTGTCTGAATAGATTAGAACTACATTTAATGACTGCTACAGCATCAGAAACACAGGACTCTATAGAACAAAACCCAAGCTGTCAAGAATACACAATGGTGACTTTACTCACACAGTGGGAAACTGAGCATAAATGTCAATCAGTAAAATATACTTTAGATCAATGCGTTTAATAAGGAATGAAAGAACTAACTATGCTGGGAATCTTACAGAGAGGGTTAAGAAACATTTTTCCCCATGGCTTCATTATTTCCAGACATTTTACATCTCTAGTCTTTCTATAAAAGTGTTCTTATTATGTAGTTTTTAGAAATCATTCTGGGGGGAGTAAAGGCTGGGTAACAATATATAAATACTTTGTCTTAAATTCTAAAGGAAAATATTTCATAATCCAAAGCAGTTCAATTGTTCCAATTTTTTTTGAAAAAACAGAAATGGTCCTCAGGAAAAAACAGTTTTCCCCCTCATTTTTCCAGTTTTTTTTCTGAACCTTCACAGGGAGCTGTAATTCCAGTTCAGCAGAGACTGTTACCATAGAAGGAAGTATCACGAACAAATGAAAGTGTCATACTGAGTAAACTATGTAGTACCTAACAAAATTGGAAAGTGTAGTGATGTTACCAACTCAAAGGACAACCACGCCCTATGGTTCTAGATTTCACTCCATAAAGTCTGAGTCCCTAGAGCCAGATGTCAGTGGATGTCCATCAGTGGCTTCAACAAGGGCAGGAGCTGCACTGGGAGTCACAGGGACACCAAATTGTTCCTCAAAGTGTCAGTCAATGAAGCTACTCAATACACCCGAATCGACCATACCCCCCAAACCTTCTGGGAAATGTAAATTCACCGGTAAGTAAAGATGAGACTTCTGTTTGTGGGTTGGGGGCCTCTCAGACATTGGGCTAACCACTGTGGAGCCCATCATAGCAGAGCCCAAGGGCTTCTCATTGGCTGATTGACTAAAGGCTTCTCTGGACACTGCTGCATAATGTCCCAGTTGACCACAATACAAACGCAAGAAGAGCCTCCCTGTCTGTGTGCTTATTTCTCTTGAAAACTAGCCTCATTAGAACACAATTATACTATTTGGGAGAAGGAGCTACTGATGATCAAGGTGGCCTTTGAAACTTAGTACCATTATTTAGAAGCAGCCCAGTACTCTTGACTTCCTTTGACCTGGCATGCCCCTGACCTGCTCTGGCTACACTCTACCTGAAGTGATTCTACTTACCTGATTTGAACCAGAACAATCAGCAAGTGCCCATGTTGCAGTCCACTTCCCCAGGCCTTTCACCCACAGGACACAAAAAGAAAGAGAGAGAATGAGAGAGAGAGGAGTGTGTAGATGTGTGTGTGAATGTAAGAGAGAAAGTAGGGCGAATGGATAATTGTGATTGATGAATGGGGTTTGTGCTTGTATGTGTAGCAGCTGGAGCCATGGGTTCATTTAAATAAAGATATGAGTGGGGAATTAAAGGATTCAGACAAACACCTGGGTATATGAACAAAGTTTCTTTGGATTTCAAATGAGTAACAATAAATAATACATTTCCCTTCCCTCCCCTACTTTACATTGGAATCAGCCCTTTATCCTTTTTTTGCAGTTCCTCAATTCCCATTGCTTGGCAAGCACACATGGCCTTTGCTCTTTCTACTCTAACTCTTCATTTCTCAGATATCTTTAATGTAGCAGGCCTCCTGCTCCTGGCTGCCCTTCACAGCCATTCTGTCCCTTGATGATCAGGTCGGCTCCTCACCTTGGCTTCCTGCTCAGACGCTCGTTAAACCCCTCTTCCCGGAACCACCTTCTTCTTTCCGTTCTTCTTTTCTCCAACTGCCTTTAAACTGCTCTCCTCCCCACCTTCCATTTCCTAGGAACTGTTGCCATGACTCTCCCCTTGTCAACATTCCACTCGTCAACATTGCCATATGTGGGAAAGAGAAAATGAATAGATAACGGGGAGGGATTAGGTATGTGTACGTGCATGTGAGTGTATCTGTGTGTGGTGGCTCCAGACCTGTACACTGTTGGCAGGTGACCCCCAATAAGTCATCTCCTGAGAGGGATAGTTATCCCTTGGCAGGGGGAAATTTACACATTCCTGCCCTACTCCATACTTCAAGTTACCTTCAAGTTCCTAAGGGTATTGTGGCACACTCAGGGGTTCACCACCACAGCAACTTTATGGGAAAGGGCTCCTTTGGAGGAGATATGCAGGGCATCCACTTTGTTTACCTTCACTAAACAGTCTAAGATCAACACCACTTCATCCAAAGGGGCCTTTAGAAGGCATGTCCTGCATAGGGTTTTATGCCCCTAGAGAGATTCTGCCTCAGAGGGTTGTTTGAATTAGGGTTCCTACCTTGGGATCCACTGCTTTCTGAGATCCCAACACTAGCTGTACTAGTACTTTCACTCAAAGAATGAAACAGAAATTCTGTACTTACCAGTGGATTTCTGTTAGTGAGGGAAGACAGACAGCTAGATCTGCCCTCTGTCTGACTGGCCTTCTGTAGGTGTATGAGTTCCCTGGCTCCTTCCTTTGCAGGTGGAGTTAAACAACTGAGGGAAACAGACTTTCTCTACATTCACCTCTGATACATATTTTGTTCCTTTCAGGAATGGTTTAAAATGCTTCCCTATTTTTCAGGAAAAGGGAATTTCATACTGCCTTCTTTTTAACCACAAATTGGCACCATTTGTAATTCATGCTCCCAGTTCAGCTCATCCTCATGTTCAGTTTTGATTTTCCCCGCCTCAGTTTAGGATTTGTTCAATTTTAGAATCTGTCTTTTGCTATGCTACCTTGGATTGAAGTGTTTGTGGTTTCAGGAAAGATGCCCCTCTACATCCAGGAGTGAGAACTGGAGACTGCTTTCCTAGTCCCAGAGGACAAGCTTTTCCCCACACCAGCTGTCCTCCTTCCCTTAAGGAAGGCACTATTCTGTCCCCAATGCTGTTTAACATCTATATGAAGCCATTTGGAATGATCACCTGGGATTTTGGAGCAAGGTGTCATCACTATGCGGATGACACTCAGCTCTCTTTCTCCATAACGTCTAAATCAGGTGTGGTCGAGCAGGCTCTAAACTGGTCGTGGGCTGGATGAAGGCCAATAAACTGAGTTTGAATCCTGGCAAGAGGGAAGCACTGTGGGTAGGTGGGTCACAAGTCCAGGAAATAAGTCAGTTGCCTGTCCTGGATGAGGTTGCACTCCCCCTGAAGGAACAGGTGTGTAGCTTAGGGGTGCTCCTAGATCCATCTTTGTCACCAGAGGCTCAGGTGGCCTCAGTGGCTAAGAGGGCCTTTTACCAGCTGGACCGTGGTAACTTGGTCATGGTAACCTCAAGACTGGATTATTGCAAAGTGCTCTACGTGGGGCTACCCTTGGGCCTGATCTGGAAGCTGCAGCTGGTGCAAAATGCAATTGTGAAGCTACTAGCAGGCCTCTTTTCAACAGCATGTTTCATCTCTGCTAAAAGAACTGCACTGGCTGCCAATAAGCTACCAGGCCAAGTTTAAGTTTCTGCTGTTAACCTACAAAGCCCTAAACAACTTGGGATCAGGTTACCTTAGGGATCACCTCACTCCTCATGTCCCTGACTGGTCCTTGCGGTCCTCAGAAGGAGTACTTCTGATGGTGCTTCATGCTCCTGAGATTTGCCTCAGGAGCACCTGTGACAGAGTGTTTAGCATTGCAGCACCTACTCTGTGGAATGTGCTCCCCATTGGCATTACACAGGTGTCTTCAGTGTTGATCTTTAGATGTCTGCTCAAGACAAGAGGAGGCTGGGGGATGTTGACCTGGTGTTGAATGGGGTACGGCTACCCTTGAAAGACCAGGTCTGCAGCCTGGGGTCATTTTGGACTCCCAGCTGTCCATGGAGGCTCAGGTGGCAGCTGTGAGCTGGACAGCACTGTATCAGTTCCATCTGATATGGCGGCTGCGCCCCTTCCTACCCAACCATCTGCTCCCATCGGTAGTACATGCCCTGGTCTCCTCTGTTTTAGACTACTGTAATGCGCTCTATATGGGGTTACCCTTGAAGACGGTTCGGAAGCTGCAGCTGGTACAGAACGCGGCGGCTCGCCTGATTAAAGGCAGCCGCCGGCGAGATCACATCACTCCAGTGCTGAAGGAGTTGCACTGGTTACCAGTTGTTTTCTGGGCCAAATTCAAGGTGTTGGTTTTGACCTTTAAAGCCCTATATGGTTCCGCCCCAGCCTATCTTAAGGAGCGCCTCCAGCAACACCAGACAGGCCACTTAACAAGATCAGCCTCGGATGGCCTTCTCTCTGTCCCATCAGCCAGGACAGCTAGACTGGTGGGGACGAGGGAGAGGGCCTTCTCTGTGGTGGCCCCCACTCTGTGGAACTCCCTCCCTAGGGAACTCCGTCATGCCCCCTCTTTAATGAGCTTCCGCCGTGCATTAAAAACGTGGTTGTTCAGGCAGGCATTTGTGGTGGGTTTGGGTATTTTAGAAATACCCTAGTTATTACCCTAGTTACCTAGTAAATACCCTAGTAAGTACCCTAGTAAATACCCTAGTTAGTTTAGTTTTTATTGTATAATTTTATTGTTTTAAACTGTTTTATTATACGCTGTACATCGTCCAGAGTGGCTGGGTGACCAGCCAGATGGGCGATTAATAAACTTAATAATAACTTAATAATATAAATAAACTTTCCCCTTCATGCAGGCTTTTCTTGAGGGGTGATCCAGCCAGTAAGGTTATAATCGACCAGCTATTATTTTATCATTCTATTTTTATATATTATGTTTTCATTATTCCTGTTAACCACTTTGAAAGTCCATTGGAAAGCAGCGTATAAATTTATGAAAGAAATAATAGAAATTCACCGGTGAGTACAGAATTTCTGTTTCATCTTGTATTCCTCTTTAGAAAACCTATTCTAATATTTCAGGTGTCTGCAATGAAGTGTGGTCTCTTACCAATCTCACCTGAGGCATTGTCCCTTGGAGAAATAGCATATCATGATTACCATGGGATTCTTGTGGATGATGAGGAGAAAGTGTTGATTCAGAAGAATCTGGGGCCCAAAAGCAAGGTCAGTAGGTAAACAATCCAAGGTGTAAAAGAAAGGAGAAAGTTCTGTTTTGAAATTCCTCTTACTTGCGGTGCTTCTTTTTCTGTTTCTCTTTCCCAAGGTTCTCATACTCCGAAACCATGGCTTGGTATCAGTTGGAGAAAATGTTGAAGAGGCTTTCTATTATATTCATAATTTGGTTGTTGCATGTGAGATCCAAGTAAGCATACTAGATTGGGGGGCGAGGGGTCAGTATAATTTATTTTAAAAAATAAAACAGGCTGGTAGTACTAGTAGCAGAAGACAGTGGCTGGGTTTGCACAATCAAGGTGGCTTAAAGAACAGGTTTGCAGGCACCTGTTTCACAAAGCAACCCCCTCGTAGGTTGTCATGTTGTGCAAACTTGGTGAAGGTAGGTTGTTGGTGTAGTTAACAAACCACCCACAACAGATAGACTGTTTTAGGGTTGATTTGGTCTTTGGAATAGGTACCCATGGGCTCCCGCAAACTGCATTGGCTTATTTAAGCCACCATGATTGTGCAAACCCGGTCAGTGTAATAATATGACCTGCTGAAACTTTTATTTAGCACTGTAAGAGAATACTAATGTTATGTGAACTTGTTAATAGTTTTAACTAAAAACAAAAACAAAACTAACTAGAGAGATTATAATGAAATATTTAGCATAACTACTGATTAGACATCGCAGTATGTTTGATATATTCATTCCTACAGAAATGTGATCTATTTTTAATATTTTAAGGTACGTACTCTGGCCAGTGCAGGAGGGCCGGACAACTTAGTGCTTTTGGACCCTGGAAAATATAAAGCAAAGTCTCGTTGTAATGAGTCTCTAGCAGGAGAGGGCACAGCATCTTATCCGAAATGGCAGACTGGAGAGCAGGAATTTGAAGCTCTTATGCGAATGCTTGATAACTTGGTAAGGTAGAATCTACTGTGATATGCTACTGCTTCTTAAAATTAGATAGATCTTGCAACAATTGCCTAGCAATAGCTAATGGTCTTCAAAGGTTTTCTTTCTGTTTATGGCAAAAAAGTAATTAGAGGAAAATGGACCCCGGAAGAAAAAAAACACTTTTTCATGGTACCAGGAGTAGAAAGGGGAGTTACTTGCCCAAAGAAAGGTACCAAGAGTCTAGTACCTAACAACAATATTGATATGTTAACCTTCTAAAATTCAAGCATAACATGCAGAATCTGCTAGTGCCTTCCACATTAAATCAAGTTTAACAGGTTATATTCTATTCTACTGTTGAGACTCTCTTACCTTGTTGTATTTTACCTTCATCTATTCCAGCTGAATGCATCTTTTTAAAAAGTGAGATGTGTAGGAGTCCACAAAGTTTGACTAGCCTTGGTAGTCAAGCCAAAATTTGTGGTCATCAGAACCCTCCCTCAGCACTTCAGCACAATTTGTTACATGTTTAATCAGAAGAAAGTCCACTTGCATTCAGTGGGGCTTACTCCCAGGTAAATGCGCATAGGATTGCAGCCTTCAGCCCTGACCTCACACTATGCCTTCACAGACGGTCTAGGACAATTCCTTGCTCCCCTCTCTAGCTCCAAACTCTAGCCAGAGGGAAAGACTTCAACACATTTGGTGGTGGGCAGCCAAGACACTCCAAGTGACTTGGCTTCCCACCACTGAAATGGCCGGCCCCAACCATATCTTCTAGCATGGAGCTGGAGGTCTTCCCCATCATTATGTGGAGCCCCTGAAGCTCAGCACAAAGAGGGGTGAGGGCATGATGATCCCCACCTCTGTACTTGCGATTAAACACTCATTGTGACAAGGATGGTAAATGGAAATGTGGACACTGGAAATGTGCCAATATACAAGTAATTGGATCTAGGAGCAGGCTCACATCAGCAGCAAGGTATTTATCACCGACTGCCATGTCTGTCTTTATGCAGCTTTACAAATGAAGGCAATCAGAAAAAACTGCACACTGCAGCCATTATGGTTTGTGTACGTCATCTACACATTCAGATCACCATTAGCCATGGCTGATTTATGGGCCATTTCCTAGTGAAGTGGATCATCATTCACTTTTTAAATTGCAGGAGACCTGTAATTTGCCTTCTTTGAAAAGCAAAATAGGAAAAATCAGTGTAAGACAGCACCGTTGTTGGGCAACATCATAGCCTCTTTTTTATAGCAGGAACAAGCTGCAGACTTGCAGTTGATTATTGATTATGTTGTTGAAATTTCTATCCTGCCCTTCAAGCAAATTTCCCAAGCAGTTTAGAAAGAAAGAAAAAATTGCAATAAAATAGAAATAATTAAAGCAATCAATATACTAAAAGCAGAAAAAAAATTTAAAGGGCAGTGATGAAAAAGATTAATTAAAGCCCTGGAAAATAAAAAGTTCTACTGGCACCAAAATACCATTGGAATAGGCACTATTCAGCCTCCCTGAAGAGAGCATTCTATAATGCACAGTAATGATGCTATAAAAGTAATAATAGGACCACCTCCAGCAAGGAGGCCGTTCCCAGATAACCAGCTGCTGCACCTCAGAAGGGCCTTTGAAGATTTTGGTGTATGGACAGGCACATGTGGAGACACATTATCCTTCAGGTACCCATTGTGCCCTCCCCAAAAGAAGCACTGAGAGTCCAAGGCAGAAAAGGACCCAGCTTTCTTCTGATTGGTTTTCCCAGGCCGTGTGGGTATGAGGTCTAGTTTCCAAGTGGTCAGTGTATATCCCAGGTATCCTCTCAATCCTGATGGAAATAGGTAGGACTGAGCCCCTGAGACTGGCTTACGGTTTTTACTCTTAAATGGAAGTTGTATTTACTTGTTAATCTATGCAAAGACACTTTGGACTGATTCTCTCATGGGCATACCGATATGGTTAAACTGCTTCAGGGCATGTTTCATAATTTATCTACATATTTGTGTGAATTTGAATACCCATGCCATTTTGGTGATTTAAGTGCAGAACCTGGCACTGATAGGATGGAATGGATGGTATAAATTTTCATAACAACTGTCAGTAGTTTTTCAGTAGTGGTAGGTTTTGAGATCCAAAATGACTGAAGTATTTTGCTGTGGTGTTTTCCTTAGGGTTACAGAACTGGTTATCCCTATCGATGCCCTGCTCTGAGAGAGAAGTCTAAAAAATACAGTGATGTGGAGATTCCTGCCAGTGTTACAGGGTATTCTTTTGCTAGTGATGGGGACTCGGGCACTTGTTCTCCTCTGCGGCATAGTTTTCAGAAACAACAGCGAGAGAAGACAAGGTGGTTGAATTCTGGCCGAGGGGATGATGCTTCTGAAGAAGGGCAGAATGGCGGCAGCCCCAAGTCGAAGACTAAGGTGTGGACGAACATTACACACGATCACGTGAAACCCTTGCTGCAGTCTCTCTCGTCCGGTGTCTGCGTGCCAAGCTGTATTACCAACTGCTTGGTCTGTGCCTACCTTACTGTTCATAGTTAGATGATGTAGAGCAACTTTTGGTGGCAGGCACTGTGAGGCTTTGGGAAGAAAATACAAATTAACTCTTTCCCTTTCTTATTCAGTATCTAATCCAGTTTCACTTGAGACGTCCATTTGAAATACTACAACCTGCATTCTCATTAATCATTTGAGTGGAGGGGAATAGAGTTACATTTTAGTCTGCTACACTAGCAATAAATTTAACAGTTCAGTGCCTTATTGGTAGATTTCTATATTCCAGTTACTTAAAATTGTTCTGCATCAAACATATTGTGATATTTTCTGGAAAATTATCTGGTTAAAACTTACACTGAATCAGTATTTATGTATTACCTTAGGTATGAGCACTCCTCAATATAGAAATTAGGTAATGAGGTCTCTATTCAGGAGAGCCTGCTCGCAGCTGGTAGTCTTTGTTCTAAGTGCAGTTACCACATTTAATAATATCATTGGGTCTGCTTTGGATTATATCAACATCTATCTCAGCTAATCTGTGGATCATCAAAAATGGCTAGTGTTTAACTCTACAAGCTTTATTTCCTCTTAAACATCCTCCTAATAAATTGACCTCTTTTGCTCCTCTATCCACTATGCTTCTGTCTGTCCTAAAGCCTCCCAGTGTTCACAGCCTTCTGCATGAATTGTTGCATGTAAGAAGATGGCCATAATTTGAAAATCTTTCCTCTAGTACCAACTGGGTGTGGCATGACTAAAGTGCAGCTCGGGTAACCATTGGGAAACTTAGTTTACGAAGTTAAAATATGCACTTAAGTCTTGACTAAAGGTTTTCAAATGCTATCATGTGGACATTGATAGCTGTTTGGAAATGCTTATTGTGCTGGTGTATATTATTCTATTTCTAAAATCCAGATTTTTTTGCATGATGCAGGCTTTGTAATGGCTGATCAATATAAAGCTGACAGTATAGGAACTTGAGACTTTAAATGGAATCCTTCATAGCCATTCTAGTGATAGTACAGATTAACTTCAAGCATGAAAAATCATACTGTTCAAAAGTTGTTACATTTAGTTCCTGTTCTCTTTTGCATACATTTTTCTCCCTCAATGCAGTCAAATATTCCCCTAAAATTTGGTTGCTATGTTTTCCCTTTCAGAATTATTAATGGGAAATGTAGTTGCTTTTAGCCAATGTAGTATCATCTAGAAATCCATGGAGAAAACACCGAGAGATTCCTTGACTGTGGTGATTTTTTCCTTTTTGTTATACTATATCTAGTACTGTCGAACTCTTAAATATCACTTCTTTTTGTTCTAGAGAGTGATAGTGCCTTAAAATGTTTACAAGGGTTTTGTGTTTGTTTGAACACACACAAAGAAGTGTATATCTGAGATCAAGTTAAAAAGTGAAAGTATCTTTTGAAAACATAATCATCTTAATATTTGCTAGAGCAACTTGTAAAGCTTATGCAGTAACCCTGGCTTGTGTATTTGATTTTTAATGTTCTTAAGATTTTTTTTCCAAGTTTCAGTTATATTAAGGCTTTTAATATTGTTGTTAAATATCTTTAATTAAAAGCTGGAGTTATTTTTATGTGAAAAGATAAGAATCAGTGAGTATCCATAGCTCCATGTTCATTCCATTTTTTACTTCATACTTGCAAAACATTTTAAAATTTTGTTGCTTTTTCAAGAGTACTACTTCTGGCTATCTTTTGTCTTGAAATTATTTGGGGGAAGGAACAGCATCTGTCTAAAACAGGTTTGTTTCAATGTTCAGTGCATTTTTTGTGCAATAATAATTGGTATTTAATTAAGGAGGCTGAGCAGTTAATTGTTGCGTAAGAAGAAAGCTTGTATTTGTGCAAAGCCACCTTCCAACATACTAAATGTACTGGCCATCTAAAACAACCTCCTGCAAAGAAATCACGAAGTGCTTTGTGTATGGAATTTTTTTTTGGTAATCTTTGAAGCTGTAAGCTTTATATAAAATACTTTGACATCACCAAACTCCTCCCTTAGGCTCATGCATCTTTTTACCTGTACAAAAACAATTCTGAAAACAGTACATTCTGAGTTTTGTTTTAAATCCAAACTTTGGTGATGCCCACTCTTTCCTCATAGTACAGAATCATTCACTCGACCTAGTTATTGACATCACACTGCTTTTCATATTCCTGTCATCTTGTGCTTTCTGTTAGCTTTGGTGTGTGTAAATATCAGGGAAGTGAATCAATGATGTGGAAATTTAAAAGGCAGTTGAGGAAATTTGGCATTTTTGCTAGATTTATATTTCAGCACCCTTTTCCATCTGATTATAGTCCAGTCCTATGTACATTTACTAAAACCAACTGAGTTCAATAGGACTTACTCCCAGGAAAGTACACCTAGGACTGCAGTCTTAGGTGATTAATACTAATGGTAAAAGAATCTACTTTGGCGTAGTATACTTACTGGTATTTTGTGATTCTTCAGGTTTTCCACATTAACTTACCAAGGCCCCTTGAAGCATTTTTCTTTAATACCTTTTCTAGTCTTATATTCACACTCATGTTCATATTCTGTATTTTCATATTTTTTCTAAATACATAAAATGTAGCTTAAAAGCTATTTCAAAGCTGAGGAATGTAATCATTGATTCAATTCTCAGTTATTATATATATGCATGATCTACTGTGTTGTAAACTTGCTGCTATGAATGTTCCAGCCATTTTAGCCATTTTGATTTATATAATTGTTCTTCATATTACAGTGGACTAAAGAGGATGGACATAGAACTGCCACCTCTGCTGTCCAAAATCTATTTGTTCCATTGAACACTAACCCAAAGGAAGTCCAAGAAATGAGGAACAAGGTTTGTACTGGCAATCAGTATGTCATCTCTGTTTTCATAGTCCTTGAAATAGGTGAAATATGTATATATTGTAGTGGGATCTCAAGAGAATTAAGATATGTTTAGAAATTCTATATCTCTACTGGACATCATTCAAACATGTTGAAGAATAATCATTCCTAACAAGATGGAAAAGTCAGGCAAAATAGGGTGGTGAGGGGGAATCCCTAAGACATTTGCTTACTACAGCATCCTAATTAGAACAGGTGTTAATGCTGTGGGGAATTTCGCTTTTCAGCTTGGAGCCAGGAATCTGCTCATGAAAGTCCCCTATCCCTTCCCTGAAGTTGGCAAGAACCAGGTAGAATAGTGCAGCCCTGTTGGTATATACTAAGTGTGCCATATACGTTGCTTAGATAGCAACTGTTCTTTCAAATAATACCACAGAGATCAGCATTTCACAGAGATCCCTTCCATCCCCCATCCAGATCGCTAATGTTCCTGGCTTCAACAAATCAGCACTGCCCACTTGTTCTTATCCCCACACATAAGAAGCAACTGGCCCAGCCTACACACTGGCCCACAGCCCCCTCTTAACTTGCATATTCACACTTTTCTAAGAACTGAATTCGGAATGTTTGATACAATCTGCTTGCTGCTGTGGCTTTAAAAGATAAAATCCTCCTGCTTTGTTCTAGGAGCCTCTTCGATCCTTCCTTTTGCAAAACAAAAACAGCACATTCAAACTAAGTGTATTGCTGGAATAAAATTGCACCTTTGCAGTCATGACATTTGGGGTTTAGTGCAGGATCCTAGATCCCCTGGGAGCTTCTGATAAAGTGATGTTTGTAGCCCCAAAAGATTAGTAAGATATAAAATAGTAACTTGCAGTGATAGTTGAAGGAACTATCTTATATATCCAAGCCAACTTCACTAAGGCTAATATAAAAAACCTCATATTGTGGTGCACACACAGACTAGGGAGATAGATTTAGTTCCTTCTGATATTCATATCATTTGACGTATTTTTCTTTTACAGATCCGGGAGCAAAACCTGCAAGACATTAAAACTGCTGGCCCGCAGTCACAGGTTCTTTCTGGGGTTGTTGTAGACAGGAGCCTCGTACAGGTGAGAGCACAATCTGCTTTTAAAATGCAATCTTAGAGTTAATTTATTGTATCTTCCTGCTGTCACCTAATGTATCACTATGAAATTATTCTTTAATTGGCAGAAAGTAACTGTTTATAAGGTAAGTGTTAGAGGTAACATTTTGCTGTCTTCGCAACCATGCTCAGGGTCAGAAATGCAGTGGAAGCATGTCCCTAGCAGTGTGCTGCCTCTAGTGATGGTTGCAGTGCATGAGACATGCAAAGGCTGCTTTTTTCTGTGGACTAAAAACCCACTCTGAACTAGTTAGGCTTTGTGTCACTGACTGTATTTGAAAAACTGCTGAATACCCAACATTATTGCTACCATATAGTTTACCTGCAATGAAATCTTTATTGCAAATTATATTTTGGTTAGGAAGCATTCATTTTAAGGTACTGTTTTACATTGTATCTATTTAAAAGATTATAAAGGTATGCCTTCGCCAATAAAACATATTATGTAATGACTTGGCTAAGTAAATTTAAGAGATATAAATAGTACTCAAATTACTTTTTATTGTACCTTCGTCATGATCATGGCCTGGACATCTCTAATGTTGGAATTAGTGTATCTGCATGTTGCTTCATTGTCATTGCTTCTGTATCAACACTTACTGTTGCTTGCATGTTTTTAGCCCATGTCATAACGCTCTTAGCTGATAATCTGAAGCCTGAGCTTGGTTTGCTCTGTTCACTCAATTTACTGTTGCAGGATGCACCTCTCTCAGACTGTACGGAAACAATTGAAGGGCTCGATCCCACAGAGCAGGCCTTTAGTCCCGCTAAATCTGTCTCTGTTAGAAAGGTACTTACTGCCATGTCATACTGCTCTAAATGCTGTTATTTAGCTTTCACTTTTAATCTCTCTGTTACCCTGGTTTGTTTATAAATGTGAGGTGGGCTAGATGGATGTACATGTTATGCATGTGTATATATGTTTGATATAAAATGTTAAGAATCATTTAAAATAACATTTAAAGAAGTAGTGTCAGTCTTATTCATGATGCTGAAGTTAATAACATATAGAAGATAGTAAGGTTCTGTGTATAATCTTGCTTCATGCATGGTTTCTATTAAGTACACCAGTTACATCAGTGTAATTCCAAAAATATCCACAGACTTAACCAAGAATAATGCAGCACAAATAAGTTAAATATGAGGGTGGCTGTTTACCTATAAAAAGAGTTGTAGGTGGATGGACCTCAAATGGTACTACTACTAAAGGTGGATTTAGTTGTGGCTTCCTAAAGTTTTTTTCACACGAATAGTACAAGCTAAATTTCACATGAAGATACATGTGTCTGAAATTCTATCTGAAAAAACACAAATCTTAGCATGGTAATAGGCTTGAAAACTAGTCTTATTTCTGACATAGACCATTTTTATATGGAGCAGTCTTATACAAACATACGGTTCCGTGTGAGGAACTGTATTATAAATAAATAGCATCACCTTAGTGCATCATGATGAGCCAAATAACTCTGCCCTGTCTTGCCTTCCCTCTCTGCTAGGCTTTGATGATTTTCATTTGGGAGAGTGCTGCCAGACGCATAAGCTTTAGATATAGATACATGTTGTGACAACACACATCCTTTAAAGCAGGGATGGGCAACTTAAGATGGTTCAGGCGCCAATTTCTGACTCGCAGAAACCACTAGGAGCTACACACATACCTGCTGCTGAAATTGCCACCACTGAAATTTAATGGCACCGACTTTAGCATTGGTGGGGGCCACAAAAAAGGCTGGGGGTTGCATGCAGCCCACAGACAACATCATTGTTTTAAAGAAATAAACAATTTCAAATTTGTTAACTTCTAGCATATTGCTTGATGTCGATTATCATTTTATGTTCAGCACAATTTAAATTAAGAATTTTCGGTTTTCAAGGGGATGCTTCAAATTTTCCTTGTTAGGTAAGATTCTGGTTATGCTACAATTGCAATCTAAATGATGCTAAAAATTGTAAACTAAAAACAAAGCTGAATGCTGTTGTGTGACATTTGATTGCAATAGTTGGAATTTGTGCAGAATATTATGAAGGACTGTTGAATTGCTGAAAATTGCTAGCAAGTCGTGTTCTCTCTTCTCCTTCCATCGGAGCCACATACTGTTTGCTTTGGAATAGCTTTGTATTGACAGTGACCATGAAGAGGGGCCATAGCTTGATACCACTGTTTCCAGGAGTAGGCATAATTTTGTTTGATCACATCTCTATGTTGAATATTAGCCACATACCAATTTGACAGAAAATTGTAATGTTGAATACAAATGACATCTGTGCATGTGCATTCCGAACAGACTGTTTGGCTTACTTTCTCACTCTCAGTGTGCAGCTGTCCTACTTTGTGTTGTGATGTTTCTTGCAATCCCAGTTCAGTACAATACCAGTTCTGGAGCATCAGAAGCTGCCAGTTGAACACAATCTTGGGTTACTCTAGTTTACCTTGTCCATTGCTTTGGTGTAGTGAGGAAGGGTGGGGGAGGGAGGGAAAAATTAAAGGTGCAGAAAACCATGTTTATTAAGGTTCCTTAAAAATCCAATGTATAGACGTTTCAAACATACACTTGTCCTCAGGGACTTTTGCTTAACCAAGGCAATAATATACTTGTGTTTCTGATGGTAATGGATTTTTTTCTCAACATCTTGTAGTTCTACAGAGACAGAGGCACCTGTATGGTTAAAGCAGAGGGCTTTAATAGTGACCTACCTTAGTTTGTTTTTAGGCATTTCTACCCTGCTGTTCAAAAAAAATCTCCCACAGGGAGCTTAAAACACAAACATCTAAAAATACAATAATATATAGCACAAAACTAAAAAAAATCTATAAGCAGTAAAATAACTAAAAGACTAGCATAAAATCATCAGCAGAGAGGAAAAACAAATTAAAAGGCCTGGTGCTGAAATAACGTAAAAGTGGGTGCCAGCAAGCCTCCTTGGGGAGAGTATTTCACAAATGGGTTGCTACTATTGAGAGGCTCTTTCCCTAGTAGCCACCTGCCACACCTCAGATAGCAGAGGTGCCAGGAAAAGGTTTCTGTTGAAAATCTTAGAGTAAAGATGGTGACATATGGAGAGAGGCAAACCTTCAGGTACCCTTATTCCAAGCCATGAATGGCTTTAAGGTTATTGAATTGGGCCCAGAAACAGACCTCAAGCCAGTGCAGGTGATGAAGCTCTGGTGTAATTGATGATTATGCTTGTCATGGATGT
Source organism: Heloderma suspectum (assembly GCF_057233095.1). Classification (NCBI taxonomy): domain Eukaryota; kingdom Metazoa; phylum Chordata; class Lepidosauria; order Squamata; family Helodermatidae; genus Heloderma; species Heloderma suspectum. Next base: position 122,856,442 of record NC_139462.1, on the reverse strand, counting down.
AGACAGCTGTGCCAGGACTCTGGCGTGGCTTACTGGGCACATGCCATCTGCTTCCATCACACTCTCATCTCTGCCACCACTGCTCCTAGTTAACCCAAGCTGAGACAAGGAAGCATAACCCCAATGGGGTGGGGCAGGGAGACAAACCAACCCTTGAAGGTGTTGCTTGGGAAACAATACAACCCAATAGTCCAATTCTGTAAAGTGTATTAAAGTAAGGGTAGGTAAAGGGGAGAAAGCAGTGAGTATGCACAGTAAAACAGGAAAATAAATCCTCAACTAGGAATACTTGTCTGCCTAAAATCTATGCTAAGGTAGGAGAGCAGCTAGACATAAGTCAGTCAAGAAAGGAACAACTCAAAAAGTTCATTTTGCCATGTTTTATGCTGCTTATTTGTTTATTTACAAGATTTATATACTGCTTTATATCTAAAAAAAAATCCAGAATGATGAACAATTAAAAAATGAATCAAAATACAAAATTAAAATATTTAAAATCTGGTTATGTCAATAAAACCATGGCAGGTCAATCAGGGAAGGCTGGTTTAAATAAAAATGTCTTTAGTAGGCGCCAAAAACAAAACATCAGTGCCTACCTAACGTCAACAGGCAGGGCGTTCCACAGAGAGGGAGCCCATACACTGAAGGCGCTACTCTAACAGGACTCCAAATGGGCCTCAGGTCCATGCGGAACCACCAGGAGCATCTCATCTGATAACCTCAGTGACCAGGCAGTCTAGTAAGGGAGAAGGTGCTCTCTCAAATACCCTGGTACCAAGTTGTTTAGGGATTTATATACCAGTAACGAAACCTTAAACCTGACTCAGTAGTGGATAGGCAGCCTGTGCAATTCCCTGCACCACTGTGACCCAGCTTTCCCTGTCCTGGAGAGGCCATAGCTGGCATACCAGTTGAAGCTGATAGAAGGCACATGGAGCTGCCATGGCCGCTTGGGCTTCCAGTGACAGAGATGGATCTAGGAGTACCCCCAGATGATGAACCTGATTTTGCAGAGGAAGTGCAACCCCATCCAAAACAGGCAGTAAGCCTATCTCCTGTATTTGGAAACCACTCACTCACAGGGGCTCTGTCTTGCCATAATTCAGCTTCAGTTTATTGGCCATCATCCAACCCATCACTGAGTCTAAGCACTGATCCAGGACTTGTACCATCTCACCTGAGTCAGATGTCACAGGGAGATTATGCTGCGTGTCATCGGCATGCTGATGGCTTTTTGCTGCAAACCCCTAATACCACTGCCAGTGGTCATTATATACATACATAGGTATGTGGGGCAGGTTTCTTCAGGAGTGTCTGCACTGCTGCCTCTGTAAGGGCAACAGAAACCATAACTTCACATAGAGATGCATTTACCATTCCCTGGGCCCATCTAGTCTTACCTCCCAGGCTAACTCTTATTAGCCAAAAAGGACAAAGATTGAGAGGGAACATGGTTGCATTCCTGCAAGCAAATTGTCCACATCATTAGGCCACAACAACTGAAATTGATCCCACAAAACCAGGCAGATGGTGCTATTAGACACTTTGGATGGAGCTGCGCTAACAACAGCATCAAGTTCACTACAGAGACAAGCGATTTTGTCCTCAAAGCAAAAAGGTCACAGGGGATCCTTGCGAGAGTGTTAACAACCTCTGACCACCCAAAAGCGGTCTGCTGGAGAGCTACTCAAGGACCCAATTGAGGCAGCACACTAAATCCTCATTGCCTGCACCGCCATGCAGAAGACACGATTATGTGCTCTAGAACTTGCTCGGTCATCTTCACTGAGTCTGACACTGTTTGCATTCTACTGCTATCCAGCCTTTTTCACTGCCTGCAACTACCCAGTATACCAAGAGCAGAGCAAACTACAGTGCTGGAGGGGGCACACAGGTGCAATTGAGTTAATAGCCTCTTGCATCTCACCATTCCACAGTGAGACTAGGGCCTTGGCTGGATCACCAGCTCTCTCCACTGGAAAATCCTCAAGAGCATTGAGAAATCCATTGGATTCCATCAGTCACCTGGGGTGGACCATCCAAATGGGTCCCCCACCCCTGCAGGAGGGAAGTAACACTTGAGTTCAAATCTCACCAGGAAATGGTCCGACCATGACAACAGGTGTACTTAAAACACACACCAATTTTCAGACCACTCATCTCACAGCCCAGAGCAAAGACCAAATCAAGGGTTTGCCCTGCTTCGTGTATTTGGCTGATGATAAACTGAGACAGCCCCATGGTTGTCATGAAGGCCATGAAGGCCTGAGCTGGAGCTCCAGAGGCAGACTCAGCATGGAAATTGAAGTCACCCAGAATCACTGTCCTGGGTTCCTCCCAATACCATGGTTTGAGATCACCTCCAGGAGCATAAGCTATTAAAGGCACTCCTAGCTAGCTCAGTCAGGGAAGCTGCAGGGCAGCAGGGTAGGCAGTACACCAGTGGCATCACCTATCTGTCTCTATGTCCAAACACAAGGTGCAACCCCTCAGAGCCTGTCCAAAGGTGGAGCAGTTTCCTGGCAAGAGAGATGGAAGTTCTACAGACCATGGCGACCCCCCCCCCCCCCCCGTTGGCCTTCCAGCCTGTGTTGGTGCTACACATTGCAGATTCAAGTTTAGCTCTGATAAGCCATGAGATTATCTGGCTGTCTTTGGACAAAAAGCTTCTCCAGTGGTAAGGATGTTCACTGAGAGGCAAGCCCCACTTTGTTCAAAGGTGCTTTCTTCCAGGTAAATATGCAGAGGATTGCAGCCCAGCTTAACGTCTGCCACAAGATATGCCTTCATATTGCATACTGAAGAATACAGAAGATTTTAACCACAGCAACAAATACTGTTATACCAGTCATTTCATACATAGCAACTTTCCTTGAATATGTACAGTTTCGGTTTTGAATGTAGACTCGGTTCAAATCCTCACTTAGCCATCACCATCTCTTTTAGTCAGGGACAGCCCTCCCATGAGGTGGGGTGAATCAATCAATCAATTAATTAATTACTATAGAGGCGCAGTAAGGCTAAATCTCCACTTGTGTTATTCAGTGAATTTCCTTTTCTGGAAACAGTTCTGGGATCTGTAAGTTTTCTAGTTGAAGAAAAAGGTTAAGACGCTTATGAATCTACTCATGCACTGGAAAACATGGAAATGTTAAGTTACAGCGCTTGCCCTAACTCCTGCATCATGTAAACAGTAAACATAGAAGGCTTCAAAGAGTCCACCACCTTCTGAGGTAGTCCATTCCACTGTTGAACATTTTGTAAAAATAACCTCTTGTAATTGAAACCCATTGGTCTGGATCCTACTCTAGAGCAATAGAAACAATTTTGTTCTATCATCTATGGGACATCCTCAGATATTTCAAGATGGCTATTGTATCGCCTCTTAATAATCTTTTCTCCAGGTCAAACATACCCACCTCCTTCAACTTTTTTCTCATAGAACTTGATCTCTAGGTCTCTTACCATCTGGTTTTAACTCTCAGGCTTTTGGATTTTTTTATTGCTAATGTATTGTGTTATTTTCTGCTGCTGTATTACTGTCAGATTGCAAATGATGTTTTAAATTGTTAAATTATGATTCAGATCTTTTGAGGAAAGGAGGGATAGAAATGTTTACAATAAATATAAATAAACAAAACTGCATTTAACATCTGCATCTCTAAGCCAGGGGCACAGAACTTCCTTCAACCCAAGGACCCAATTCCATTTTGGATAAGCTTTTGGGGGCCACATTCCAGTGGTGGGTGGGGCTGAAAATACAAAAAAAGTAGCAGTGTATTTTAGTTTAAAGCTCTTGCTGCCAGTAACTGGCCTTAGGACAGGCATTTCAACCTGTAAGAAGGGGGGGGGGGCTGTATTAAAACAGTTGTTGTTGTTCAGTCGTTCAGTCGTGTCCGACTCTTCGTGACCCCATGGACCATAGCACGCCAGGCCTTCCTGTCCTGCGCTCTCTCCCGGAGCGTGCTCAAGTTCATATTCATTGCATCCGTGATGCTATCTAGCCATCTCATCCTCTGCCGTCCCCTTCTCCTTTTGCCTTCAGTCTTTCCCAGCATCAGGGTCTTTTCCAGGGAGTTTTCTCTTCGCATTAGGTGGCCAAAATATTGGAGCTTCACCTTCATTATCTGTCCTTCCAATGAGCAGTCAGGGTTAATTTCCTTTAGGATGGACTGATTTGACCTCCTTGCAGTCCAGGGGACTCGTAAGAGTCTTCTCCAGCACCACAGTTCGAAAGCATCAATTCTTCGGCGCTCAGCCTTCCTTATAGTCCAGCTCTCACAGCCATACATTACTACTGGGAAAACCATAGCTTTGATTAGACGGACCTTTGTCGGCAAGGTGATGTCTCTGCTTCTTACTATGCTGTCTAGGTTGGCCATAGCTTTCCTCCCAAGGAGCAAGCGTCTTTTAATTTCATGGCTACAGTCACCGTCTGCGGTGATCTTGGAGCCCAAGAAAGTAAAATCTGTCACTGCTTCCATTCCTTCCCCTTCTATATGCCAGGAAGTGATGGGGCCAGATGCCATGATCTTAGTTTTTTTAATGTTGAGTTTCAAACCAGCTTTTGCACTCTCCTCTTTCACCCTCAACAAGAGGCTCTTGAGATCCTCTTCACTTTCTGCCATTAGGGTGGTATCGTCTGCATATCGGAGGTTGTTGATAATTCTCCCAGCAAGCTTAATTCCGACCTCTGATTCATCCAACCCGGCATTTCTCATGATGTACTCTGCATATAAGTTAAATAAGCAGGGTGACAATATGCAGCCTTGTCGTACTCCTTTCCCAATTTTGAACCAATCGGTTGTTCCATGTCTGGTTCTTACTGTTGCTTCTTGACCCTCGTACAGGTTTCTCAGGAGACAGGTAAGGTGGTCTGGTACTCCCATCACTTTAAGAATTTGCCACAGTTTGTTGTGATCCACACAATCAAAGGCTTTAGCATAGTCAATGAAGCAGAAATAGACGTTTTTCTGGAATTCTCTTGCTTTCTCCATGATGCAGCGAATGTTGGCGATTTGATCTCTAGTTCCTCTGCCTCTTCTAAACCCAGCTTGTACTTCCAGTAGTTCTCGGTTCACATACTGCTGAAGCCTAGCTTGTATGATTTTGAGCATCACCTTGCTGGCATGTGAAATGAGCGCAATTGTGCGGTAGTTTGAACACTCTTTGGCGTTGCCCTTCTTTGGAATTGGAATGTAAACTGACCTTTTCCAGTCTTGTGGCCACTGTTGAGTGTTCCAGATTTGTTGGCATATTGAATGCAGCACTTTAACAGCATCATCTTTTAGGATTTTAAATAGCTCGGCTGGAATACTGTCATCTCTGCTAGCTTTGTTGTTACTAATGCTTCCTAAGGCCCACTTGACTTCACTCTCTAGGATGTCCGGCTCAAGTTCAGTGACCGCACTATCATGGCTATCAGGGACATTCAGATCTTTCCTGTGTAGTTCTTCTGTGTATTCTTTCCACCTCTTCTTAATCTCATCTGCTTCTGTTAGGTCCCTGCCTTCTTTGTCCTTTATCATGCCCGTCTTTGCACAAAACGTTCCCTTGAGATCTCCAATTTCCTTGAAGAGATCTCTAGTCTTTCCCATTCTGTTGTTTTCCTCGATTTCTTTGCATTGTTCATTTAAGAAGGCCTTCTTGTCTCTCCTTGCTATTCTCTGGAACTCTGCATTCAGTTGGCTATATCTTCCCCTTTCTCCCTTGCTTTTCGCTTCCCTTCTTTCGTGAGCTACTTGTAAAGCCTCATCAGACAGCCACTTTGCTTTCTTGCATTTCTTTTTCTTTGGGATGGATTTTGTTGCTGCCTCCTGAACAATGTTACAGACCTCCGTCCATAGTTCCTCAGGCACTCTGTCTATCAGGTCTAATCCCTGAAATCTATTCCTCACCTCCACTGTATATTCATCAGGGATATGATTTAGGTCATACCTGAACGGTTTAGTGGTTTTCCCGACGTTCTTCAATTTAAGCTGAAATTTTGCAAGAAGCAGCTCATGATCTGAGCCACAGTCAGCTCCAGGTCTTGTTTTTACTGACTGTATGGAGCTTCTCCATCTTTGGCTGCAAAGGACATAATCAATCTGATTTCGATATTGACCATCTGGTGACGTCCATGTGTAGAGTCGCCTCTTGTGCTGTTGGAAAAGAGTGTTTGCTATGATCAGCATGTTCTCTTGGCAAAACTCTATTAGCTTTTGTCCTGCTTCATTTTGTACACCAAGGCCATGCCTGCCTGTTATCCCGGTGATTTCTTGACTTCCTACTTGAGCATTCCAATCCCCTATGATGAAGAGGACATCTTTTTTTGGTGTTAGTTCTAGAAGGTGTTGTAGGTCTTCATAGAACCGATCAACCTCAGCTTCTTCGGCCTCAGTGGTTGGGGCATAGACTTGAATTACTGTGATGTTGAATGGTTTGCCTTGGATTCGTACTGAGATCATTCTATCATTTTTAAGATTGTACCCCAATACTGCTTTTCCCACCCTTTTGTTGACTATGAGTGCCACTCCATTTCTTCTAAGGGATTCTTGCCCACAATAGTAGATATGATGGTCACCTGAATTAAATTCGCCCATGCCTGTCCATTTTAGTTCGCTGATTCCCAAGATGTCGATGTTCAATCTTGCCATCTCATGTTTGACCACCTCCAGCTTACCTTGATTCATTGATCTGACATTCCAGGTTCCTAGACAATATTGTTCTTTACAGCATCGGATTTTCTTTTCACCACCAGACACATCCACAGCTGAGTGTCCTTTCGGGTTTGGCCCAGCCGCTTCACTCTTTCTGGCGCTACTTGGAAATACCCTCTGCTCTTCCCCAGTAGCATATTGGACACCTTCCGACCTGAGGGGCTCATCTTCCGGCGTCATCTCTTTTAGCCTTGTGATACGTTCCATGGGGTTTTCTTGGCAAGAATACTGGAGTGGGTTGCCATTTCCTTCTCCAGTGGACCACATTTTGTCAGAACTCTCCGCCATGACCTGTCCGTCTTGGGTGGCCCTGCACGGCATAGCTTATGGCTTCACTGAGTTACGCAAGCCCCTTCGCCACAACAAGGCAGTGATCCATGAAGGGGGTATTAAAACAGAGAGACCATCAAACAAATGGTGGTTGGGAGAAAAAGGGTAGGGCCAAGGGAAAGGAGTGGGGCCATTTGGGAAAATCCAGGAGGGTGAAATTTGGCCCCTGTACTTCTGCTCTAAGCCCTCAGAATACAAGAGCTGGAGGAGGGATGAGACATGGCCAGTTTCCTAGTCAGCTGGTTCTCGAATCTCGTACTTGACTCTAATATTGTAGCCTCAGATATAGAAAGCGCACACAGAGCTCCAGCTCAAAAGCTTCCTGATACTGCCTGGGATGTTTATTATACAACTTGTGTGGTTCCCAGTCAAGGATCCCCTCTTTAATCAACTAAGTGTCGGAGTCTATTAATTATGAAGGAGAACTGATTCACCAAAATTTAAATCCAAAAATTTTAAGATTCATGTGTGCCTTCCACCCATACACAGAAAAAGCTCCATGTGGCAGGGATGCAAAACAGACACGAGTTCCTGTTTTACCTCATTGTGACCCATGATGGCACAACACACTCCATTTTTGCACAACAGGAAACTTGCAGGCTGCTTACCTTGTTAGAGCTGAAGGAGACATCTTGGATCCTGAAGACAATGAAAATGATCAGAACAAGACCTACTTGATTTATTTATTTATTTCATTTCTATACCACCCAATAGCCAGAGCTCTCGTTTTTGATACTTGATAGTATCAATATTAATTTTAATTTAATTTCATATTAATACTTGATAGAATGTATTAATGGATTAGAAAGACTAGAAAGACGCAGCAATTCATTAGGAAAAAATCATGACTTGTGAGATCAACACAAGTGCTTATTGTTACTTTCTGCAATCCTGAAAGCCTTGGCGTGACTACTCCTCAGTGATACCAAGTCTATAGGGGACATAGGCATTCTGTTAAAACAGTATAAAAGTCTTTTTGGTGACAGTTCTCATTAAGCTGTTCCCTTGTTTACTTCTCAATCACTGTTTGTAAGTGTTTGCCTTTAGGCACTCTTGAGCGAATCTGATTTTTTCTGAATCCGTTAAATAGAGGTTCAGGCCTGATTTTGGCACAAAAACCTTGGCTATCCTGTGGGATGACCTCTGTGGGACAGAGGCAAGGGGAGTGTGATATTGATTCTCCTTCGCCTTTCAGCAGCTTTTGATATCATTAACCATGATATCCTTCTGGAGAGGGTCATCCAGGTTGGGTGTTGGTAGTGCTTCACTGCAGTGGTTCCACTCGTATTTATTTATTATATTTTAAATCCACCCAATAGCAAGCATTTTCTGGGCAGATTACAAACTGTTAAAAGAATAAAGTACAATGTAAATAATGTAGGGCTCAATCCTTTGGCTGCTAGATAGCATCTGGACAGCCATAGGATTATTCAGTTTTCGGGAACTGACTTTGGAGCCCGCACTCGAAGTTCGATTCCCAAAAAATGCTGCTGCCACCTCATAGGGGGGACGGATCGTCCCAAGCTCTGTGCTTGTAGGAGCAGCACGGAGCAGGAGAAAAGGGGGCGGGGAGGGGAGGAGACCTTGGAAGGGCCGGCAGGACACTTCTATGCATCATGCAGCCAGCCCCCCCCCCCCCCACACACACACTCTGAAGCTCTGTGGCTAAACAGCCAAAATCAGCTGTCTAGCTGCAAATGCAGGGCAGCCGGAGTGCGGAGGTGAAGATCCCCTTGCACTTTGCCCGCCTACCCCTACAGGAGAGGATATAATACACTTTTTAAAAAGAATAAAAATGACAAAAAAGCACAGGAATAGATAACTATAAAGGTATCTTAAGAACAGTCATAAAAAACTAAAAACAAAGTCTCTAAAAAGCCTGGGAGAAAAGAAAGGTCTTGCCTGGCACTGAAAAGATAACTATGTAGACTCGAGGCAAGTCTCCTTAGGAAGGAAATTCCATAAATGGGGCACCATAACTGAGAAGGCCCTTTCTCTTCTAGCCAACTGCCTAACTTCCTTCGGTGAGAGCACCCAGAGGAGGGCCTCCAAAGATGATGTAAGGGTCTATACAGGTATATACAGGAGGAGATGTTCCATTAGCTACTGTGGTCACAAGCCATCACTGACACTTTGAATTGGGCTCAGAAATGGACTGGAAGCCAGTGCAGCTGATGAAGCACAGTGTCACATGATCATATTGTCCAATCCTAGTTAGTAGCATAGCAGCTCTTATTTTGAATTAACTGAAGTTTCCAAGCCATCTTCACATTTCCCCCCAGTTACCACGCATTTCTGAAATCTGACTAGGAGGTTACCAGAGTGTGGATAACTGTCTCCAGGCTATCTCTGCCTCGATAGGGTCACAGCTGGTATATCAGCATAAGCTGGGAAAATGCGTTCCTAGCCATAGAGATTGGGTCTCATGCCAAGCCATCCCCAGGCTGCCCACCTGATCTTTCCGGGTGAATGCAACCCTCATACTTGGAGGGCCATTACCAGAAGGTGGTGTTGGGAGATTTCTCCTTGACCCCTGGCAGTTATGTTGCATGGTCTCTCAGGGTTCCATCATCTCTGTGAAACTGCGAAGTGAGGTCATCTGGTGATTTGCACTGTGGTGTCATCAATATGCTGATGATACACAGCTCTATTTCTCCTTTTCATCTAATTCAGGATTAGTGCTTGGATTAAGTGTTTGGCTATGGCAGGGCTTGGGCAACATGCAGTTCGCAAGCTGCACGCAGTCCCTAGAGCACCCATCCAGCCCACCCCCAGAGCCTTGTCCCCCGAAGGGCGCCCTGCCACCCCAATTCTCCCCATGTGCATGCTGCCACCCTTGCTACAAAGGGTGTATAACAAGAGTCTTCCCTCAGCTGTCTGATGGACTGGCAGGAGCCTGATCCTGCTGGGAAACATGCGTGCAAGAAGGACTCCCTCATGCGTCTGTTTCCGAGAAGAACCAATCCTGCTGGAAAACAGGGTGTGTGCAGATGACTCTCCCAACATCCCCTGTTCCAAAGTGGAATCAGTCCCCCAACGAGCCCGCCAAAGCTGGGGGGGGGGGCTGATTCTGCTGGAAAACAGGGATGTGATGATGACTCTCCTCCTATGCCTGTTTCCCAACAGAATCTGCTCGTGCTAGAAAAAAGAGCATGTGAGAAAAGTTATTCCTTTGCACCAATTAGTTGCAACCACCAATTTGTTAAATTCTTCAAAAAACTTTTCCCACAAGATAACTCTGGAATGCAACAAATAGAGATGTATTTGGACAAGGTAGGAATAAACCCTATTGATAATGATCACTGTTAAAATCGCAGAAAAAAACTCAAGCCAAAATGAAAAGTCCCCAGAACTGAATGATTTTACAGAGGACTTCTATAAGAGGTTTGCAGATATTCTGATATATCTCAGCTTGTAAACCCTTTAAATTATATCTTAGGTTGGGGTTCAATTCCAGATACCTGGTGTTCCTATAGAACAGTGGTGTGCAACCCATGGCCACTCTCCATGTGGCCCACAAGCGCAAAGAAGCCCCACCCACTTTTCTATGCAGACAAGCTGGGCTGCAGGACTGCTGTTCTGAAGCTGCAACTAGTAACCCTAAGCAAACCCAACTGGGGTTGCTGAGGTGCAGGAGGCTTTTCCCTTCTCCTTCCTTAGCAACCCCAAAGCACCCAGGGTCGCAAGGAGGGAAAAAGGCTTTATCCTCTTGAGAATGTGTGCCTCACAGCCAAAAATGGTTGTTCACCCCTGTCCTAAAATAATGGTTGTTCATGACGCAAGAAAGGATACAGACTGGAGTCGTATATCCCTTCAGCATTATTAAACAGTGATGCAGAAATCTTCACAGCTGTTCTGGCTGCTAGACTTAGAATATATCAGCATACATCAAGCCTAACCAAGCTGGTTTATGCCAAACAGGGAACTTTCCAACCCTATGAGGAGGCTGCTTAACATGGTTAATTTTGATTATGTCACTAAGCAACCACTCTCTTGTCTCTTGATGCATGGAAAGCTTCTGACAAGTTGGAGTATGCCTTCTTGGTCACTAAGAAAAAAATGAATGGAAAGCTTGGAAGCAACAATTCCGACTAATGCATATGACTCTCCTGAAATCCTCCATTGACATCTTTTCAGCTCCAGGCAAATACTTCTATATTCTCCCAGGTTTTTAAGGGTTCCCAAGCTTTTATTGTTAGTAATATTTTAATTATGTTGATATTACTGAAGTATGGAAATAGATTTGGAATGCTGAAGAAAATGGGATCTCTCATGGATGGCAAAAACATCGACATTTAAGAGGCTATGCCAAAGTTAATGTTTTTTATTTTGTAATATTCTTTTATCAGTGTTCTGAAGAAATGGCTAAATATGTTGTGACTAGGGGCCAAACACTCTTCAGAAAATGGTGATTAATGGAAAGTTAATGGTACCTAATATTAAGATTATGAAACTTCCCAAATTTGTTGGCTAATACCATCAAGAGAAAATGGAAATTTGACTTGGACTTGAACTGGATCATGTTTATACTCTATTGAGAGATTTGTTATGGTTACTTGAGCAAAAACATTTGAGGACAGTGGCAAAAATATTGATAAGAGTATTGTTTGTATATGCCTCAGGAGAAAAAAAATAAACTAATAGGCAGCATTTTCCCTCTTAGAATTGTTGAATTAGCATGTTGAATGCAAAAATTTGCACATTTTTCCCTTGAGGAGAAGAGGAAAGCTAGTATGGAGATTGGCTCCTTTTTTAAGGGCCAGGAAGTCAGTCTCTAGATTTTGTATCCAGAGAAGAAAAGGCCTCTCCCCTCAATCCACACATGACTTCCTACTTTTGTCATGGGCAGGTGGGTTCTTTGAGGACTCCTGTTTGTGTGAGCCTGTTGCCTCACCCCCCCCCCCCCAAATTCAAATCAAAATGAAAAACGAACAGCTTGAGCAGAGGAAATATAGGGGAGGGTATGTGAAGATATGCCCTCTATATAACTATTGTTTTGTAACGTTTACTTCATGTGACCTCTGTGAGGCTAGTGTATCTGAGTAGACCTGAGTATTTGTTTTTGTCAAAAGTCTGTGTCGTAGTTGCTTAGTGACATTCTGAAGTGGGGAGAGCGAGACAATTGCTTTGAATATTGTTAGATAGGGCCTGAATCAGATAAATTCAATTTTGATTGGCTGGGGATTCTGGCTAGGTAGAAAAGAGTATTTGGGAAACTACAGTTAAGAGGTTGGCAGTTGACACCTGGGAGTTGGTAAGTCTGTGGGAAGTGAGGGAGAAGGTCTGCTGGTTGATGTGGGCTGTGGACCTTCCAGGACTAGGAGAAAGCTGGGGAGAAAGTAAATAGCCAAGGTTTGAATATTAAGCTATTCTTTCTCTATGGGATTGCCCAGTGAAAGAGCAGTTTCCCCAGTGCTGAGGAGAGGAAATTGCCCATATGAGGTGGCAGCAGAAAAGGGTCAGCTTGTGGAACTCTGAGTTATAGTGTCAAAGATTTCCTTAGCTCCAGAAATATAAGTATTTGCTACAAATAAGAAACCCCCTAGCTGGGGTTGCCCAGTGAAGGAGCAGTTTCCCTGGACCAGACTGCTCAAGCATCACTTCACCTGGCTCCTCCTAGAAAGGGGGACATATTCCCCTCCAAAAGTTTTCTCTCATTCAGCAGTATCCAGAGGATGGAGTACATTTAGCCTACCACTGCAATGGAATTTCCCCAACCCCACCCAGAACACTAGTCCACAAGGCTGACAATAATATAGACTGCCCATCCACCCACAGATTCCCAATCATCTCTGCATTGCACAGGACAAATTGTGACATGGTTCTTGCCATGTACATGGGCAGGAAAACAGCACAGGGTACAAGAAAGGAACAAGTACCATCCCCCTGGGACAGGCAGAGTGAGACTTAGTGTATGGCATCACATCCCCCCCACCGCCACCCAGTGGTGGGTCTGGGGTAGTTCAGATGTTCTACCAGTCTCCTTGTGCTTGCGAGAATATCCACCTGGCCTTTTTTAATTGGGAGAAAACAACTTGCTGCAATTGTTTCACCAAGGCCTGGTCAGCTCAGCTTTGTCACTTTGCAGTGAACCCTGCCTTCTCTGTGATAGGATCTGTTTCCTCCTATGGCAGGGGTGAGCAACATATAGCCCTCCAAATGTTGTTGGATTGCAACTGCTTTAGGACTAGAGACAGGGGTGAGAATCTCAGCAGATATTACTCTCCTTCCCCACACAGGGGCAGATATAGGGAGTCCTGTCCCAACATAGTTATAGACATGAAATACACCCAGGATACACCCAGAGAAGCTGACTATTCTTGCCTTAGAAGGCAAGTCCCTTAAGATACCCCATACTCTTCAGGAAGGAGGGTAAGATGCCCACAGCATTCCAGGGTATCCTCCCAAATAAGGGCAAAAGGATCCATAAAGGAGGATGCTGCGCTCTCCCAAGAAGAGCATTAAGGACAAACTAGTCCAAAGCTGGCAGAAAACAACAGAATGAAATTTAATAGGGATCAATGCCACGTTCTGCACCTAGGAAAAAGAAACCAAATGCACAGTTACAAGATACTTGGCTCAACAACACTCCAAGTGAGAAGGATCTTGGAATTGTTGTCGATCACAAGCTGAATATGAGCCAACAATGTGATGTGGCTGCAAAAAAGGCAAATGCTATTTGGGGCTGCATTAATAGAAGCATTGCTTCCAAATCCCGGGAAGTACTAGTCCCCCTCTACTCAGCACTAGTTAGGCCTCATCTGGAGTATTGTGTCCAGTTCTGGGCACCACACTTGAAGAAGGATGCAGACAAGCTGGAGAGGGTTCAGAGGAGGGCAACAAAGATGATCAGGGGACTGAAAACAAAGCCCTATGAAGAGAGACTGAAAGAATTGGGCATGTTTAGCCTTGAGAAGAGAAGACTGAGGGTGATAGCGCTCTTCAAGTCCTTGAAAGATTGTCACAGAAAGGAAGGCCAGAATCTCTTCTCGATCATCCCAGAAGGCAGGACACGGAATAATGGGCTCAAGTTACAGGAAGCCAGATTCCGTCTGAACATTAGGAAAAACCTCCTGACTGTTAGAGCAATACGACAATGGAACCAATTCCCTAGGGAGGTAGTGGGCTCTCCAACACGAGGCATTCAAGGTGAGGCTGGACAGCCATCTGTCAGGGATGCTCTGAGTTGGATTCCTGCATTGAGCAAGGGGTTGGACTCGATGGTCTTATAGTCCCCTTCCAACCCTACTATTCTATGATTAGGAGAACCGTCCTAACAATGAGAGCTGTTCAGCAATGGAACAGACTGCCTCGGGAAGTGGTGGTTTCTCCTTTGCTGGAGGTACTTAAACAGAGGCTGGACAGCCATCTGTCACAGCTGATGTAGCTGCATCTTGTATTACAGAGCTTGCACTGAGAAGGGGTTGGGCTAGATGGTCCCCAAGATCTCTTCCACCTCTATGATTCTATGGCAGGGCCAGCTCTGTGTGTAGAAATAGGTCCGTCCTCTGTCGCAGAGAGAGGAGTATTGTATCCAGAGACGGAGGGGCCTCTCTCCACAATCCTATTACATTACAGCCCAGACTAATTCAATTAGCCCATAATGAGCAAATAACAAAAATAAAATAAAAAAGGTCGGAGGAGCAGGAGAGCACAGCTACAATCTGTAACAAAGGTTGAATGAAACTCACTGAATCTTGACAAAGGTAATGGTCTTACTCCAGGAAACCTCCAAAATGAATAGGTATTGATGAGCCTCAAAACAAACAAACAAAAAAAGGTGGAGGGATAGAGATGGAATGCCTTGGTTCTCAATATTATCCCAAGAAGGCAATCACACACACAGGATGGGTCTAGCTGCCTTCCTTCCCTAGAAAAGAACAGGAGTTTACAGGTAAGCCGAGAATCTGTTTCTCGCCTTGAGAGGAAGCTAGCTTAGGGATATTGAAAAAAATAAATCTTGGGGTGGGAACATTATGGCCAGCAACCCCTCAGATGCTGTCTCCACATATGGATGCAAGATCCTTTGGAGATCTACCCAAAGGCTACCTCTGAAGAAGCAAAGGATTTATCTTATTCCTCCAGCAACACCAGACAGGCCGCTTAACAAGATCAGCCTCATATGGCCTTCTCTCTGTCCCATCAGCCAGGACAGCTAGACTGGTGGGGACGAGAGAGAGGGCCTTTTCTGTGGTGGCCCCCACTCTGTGGAACTCCCTCCCTAGGGAACTCCGCCATGCCCCCTGTTTAATGAGCTTCCGCCGTGCATTAAAAACATGGTTGTTCAGGCAGGCATTTGGGGTGGGTTAGGGTATTTTAGAAAAAAAAATTATTGTAGAATTTTATTGTTTTAAACTGTTTTATTATATGTTGTACATCGCCCAGAGTGTCTGGGTGACCAGCCAGATGGGCGATTAATAAATTTAATAAATAAATCTTATAATATTTGGCAAGCATACCCTCTGGAATTCATAAATTGCTGGAATCACTTTTGCCCTCTGTTCATGGATCTGTCAGATCATGTTTGGAATGAGGGGAAGAGGAAGGAGCACATACAGCAACCCTCATGATTAGTCCAATTTTAGAGCATCGAACAGCTTTGCTCCTCCTCCTTGAAACCTGTTCTGAATCTCAGAAACCTCTTGTTGGGTAATGGAAATAGGTCTATGATTGGATCCTCATATCTGAGACTCAGCCTATTGAATGCCTCTGGATTGAAGTCCACTCTGCTGGGTCTGGAATCTGACAACTGATCCAGTCTGCTTGCATGCTGAAGATACTGTACCCTTCAGGTGTTCTGCTCTTATCCATTGAGCATAATTATCTCTGGAAAACAGAAGTAGCGCTTCCTTCAGGAAAAATCCTGAATGGGTACTGCCCTGCCTGTTGATATAAGCACTGGTTACTGAATTCTCTATCTTGACAAAGATGAACGTAACTAGTGTGAGAAATGAAGCACCAGTTTGATTGCTCTGGGTTCCATAAGGTTTATACTCATCTCCTTGTTCTTGAAATACGAAAGACCCTGGGCCAAAGTTCCTTCACAATGGTCACCCCACCCACTCAGGATGGCATCCATCATGAGTGCTGTGCACAATAGCTCCTTTATCCAGTTATCCTGGTTCACTTTACATGTTGAAGTCTTCTCACCTGAGGGATTGAAGGACTGAGTTTGGGACTCAGTCATCTCTCATTCAGGCTGCTATTGGTGTGTAGCTGGAAATCAAAGTCTAGAACTGTCTGGAATGGACTCCTGCCCAACTCAGAGAACCCAGACATGGTATCAGGAGCTTGGTCAGGGACTGTAGCTGTGACAGGCCAGGCATGAAGGTGTTCTGCTAGAGTCCGCATCATGATCCACTGCTCATCTGGACAAAAAATTCTAAATTGCCTTGCTGAGTACTAGTCCCAGATGAAGAAAGGATGAAACAATTTTCTTTTTCTTCCGCATCAACTGGATGCAGTTGATGCAGTTTAAGATTGCATTAGCTTTTGTAGCAGCCACATCACACTGCTGGTTCATATTCATCTTGTGATCCACTAAGACAGCTCAGTCCTTTTCATATGTATTGCTGCCAGGCCAGTTCTCCCCTGCCCTATCCTCATGCCTTTGATTTTCTTTTGTGACTCTGTTGAATTTTATCAACCCAGTATTCCAGCATAAGGTCAACTTGATTCTGCCTTCTATGGAGCTGGCAGTCCCTCCTAGCTTTGTGTCATTTGCTGATTTGATAAGCATCCCTTCTATAACCTCATCGAAGTCATTTATTAAAATGTTGAAATGTACAGGCCCTAGGACAGAGCCCTGCAGCACTCTACTCTAAATCTCCCTCCAAGTTGACACAGCGCCATTAATGAGCACTTGTTGAGAATAGTCACTCAAGCAACTGTTGACCTGCCTAACAGTAGTAGGGTCCAACCCACATTTTAACATCTTGTCAACAACAGTATCATGGGACATCTTGTCAAATGCCTTGCTGAAGTCAAGATAAACTATGCCCATGATATTCCCAAGATGTACCAGACTAGTGACTCTGTCCTTCAAAAAAAAAAAAGAGATAAGGTTGGTCTGGCATGACTTATTCCTGACAAATCCATGTTTGCTCCTAGTAAGTAATGCATTATTTTCTAGATGCCCACAGACCAACCTCTTAATAATCTGTTACAGAATTTTGCACAGTGATGACATCAGGGTGACTGGTCTGTAATTTCCTGGATCCACCTCCCTCCCGCCCGCCTTTTTTGAAGATGGGGACAATATTTGCCAGGCTTCAGTCTTTCAGCACACCACCTGTTCTCCAATATTTTATGGACAGCAGTTCTGAAATGACATCTGCAGGTTCTTTCAGAACTCTGGAGTGTAATTAATCTGGCCATAGAGACCTGAGCTTATTTGTAGTAGCTAGGTAATCTCTAACCATCTCCTTACTTACCTTGGGTTTCAAGTCCCTTGTTAAATCATTTGTTTTACTTGTCCCAGGTTGAACACAACTCCCCTTGTGAGAAAAGAGTGAAACAAAAGAGGACAAGTAGGCCTTCTCTCTGTCACCTATTAACATTTCACCATCATCCCTAACCAGAGGACCTACCCTCTTCCTCATTCTTCTTCTGGCTCCTGACATAGCCTAAGATGTCTATTTTGTTGTTTTTAGCATCTCTCACAAGCCTCAGCTCATTCTGAGCCTTAGTCTTCCTGACACCATCCTTACAGATTTGGGCTGCTCTATTGTACTCGTCCTTGGTTATATGTCCCCCTCAGTTTATCAGAGAGCTCCATATGAAGCCACAAGCATCTCTTTAAATGTCTCCAATTTCTCCTTCTCGTGGAAATACCTGAAGATGTTTTGTGCTTTCTTCATTAGTGCAAGGTCCCATATTTTCTGTTTCCATATGATAAGAGAAAGTTCATTTGCTGATTTCCAGTTAGAAGCTTTGACCAACCTGGCTGCTGTCCAGAAAAAACTCAGGAGCTCTTTATGTCTTATTTGTGTATTAGAGTCCATATAAAGCGATAGTAGTCCCAGTTTTGCAGATACTGTTATATCTCATTGTGTAATCCCGCTGGCAAAGGCAAAGACCTGGACCCAAAACCTTTGTGCCAGTGGGCAATCCCACCACATATGCAGATAGTTGCCTCTGGTGGTTCCACACCTCCAACAACTAGGATTCACATTACAATTCAAATACTTCTGCTTTACTGGCGTAACATACCACCCGTGCCATATCTTCAGTGCATTTTCTTTCACTCTGTGTGACACAGACTTCATGGGGGCCTTAGAACATAGTGCAATTGTTCACTGTTCAGAGCTGATAGTGCAATTCAGGTCTTTTTCCCACGCCATTTTTGCTCCCTCTGCCTTACCAATAACTACAGCATTTAACATCTTATACATTTTTGCAGTTAAGCTCTTTGTTTCAGATTTTGCCCAAGCCACTAAACTTCCAAAGCTGTTTAGTGGGTGCATAAAAGGTAAAGGTGTCCCCAACCAGTCGTGTCCGACTCTAGGGTGTGGTGCTCATCTCCATTTCTAAGCCGAAGAGCCAGCGCTGTCCGAAGACGCTTCCGTGGTCATGTGGCCGGCATGACTGAACACCGAGGTGCACGGAACGCTGTTACCTATCCCGCCGAAGCGGTACCTATTTATCTACTTGCAATTTCTTGCTTTTGAACTGCTAGGTTTGCAGGAAGTGGGTGCATAACCTGTGCCTTTATGGCCAATGTAGATGTGAAATGAAGAATTTGATGTAATTGAAACTACAGTATATCCTCTGATAATTGTTCTCTTATCTGTATCCCAGTTTGTGGTTGCAAGCCATTATATAGGTCAGTGAATATATGCCCTTTTCCTCCCATTTTGCAAACTGCTTAAATTTGTCTCTACAATAAAAAAAAAAGTAGATGGCATAAAAAAAAAGAATCACAGGGGAGGGACAAGACATCAAATGTTTATTCCATTTTTGCCAGGTATGAATCATAATGTTTAAGAAGGGGTTATCGTTGACCTTGATTTTGAATATTTACATTGGAATGTTATACCCGTAAATACTTATTCTGGTATCTCCATATTAATCCAAGGTTTAGTTTGAGCATCATATATTACGTAAATTAATTGTTTGAGCTGAAAAGCATCATAATATTGAGATAATCTGGGAATTCCCAGTGCCCCTCTTTTACCTTCTTCATATAAAATGTTTGAATTGAACATAGGTTTTTTATTATCAAAAATAAAATGTAGAAACATTTATCAGCATTTTTGAAACATTTACTTAGGTAAAGTAAGCTGTAAAGTTTGAAATAAATATGTTAATTTTGGTAATAATTTCATTTTGATCACCATAATTTTTTCCAACCATTTTAAGTCCAATTTGGAGACCATCGTTTCAATTTTTGTTTAATGTATTTGGCACTGGATGGTAATTCAATTGTATCACTTTTGACAGGTCAACTGGTATAATTATTCCTAAATATTTTAGT
Source organism: Heloderma suspectum (assembly GCF_057233095.1). Taxonomy (NCBI): domain Eukaryota; kingdom Metazoa; phylum Chordata; class Lepidosauria; order Squamata; family Helodermatidae; genus Heloderma; species Heloderma suspectum. Next base: position 122,836,936 of record NC_139462.1, on the reverse strand, counting down.
TCCTTAGTCTCCGTAGGTATCTCTGAGGTTTCCCCCCCAAAGAAATTGCTGTCTGTTATCCATGTTTATACATAAACCACTAGATTTTTCATAGTTGATCTGCATTCCTGCTGCATGTCCAAAGTCTTTTATTACCTGCATGGCCATTGTTAAGCTCCTAATAGGATTTGATAGTGTTAAAATGATATTGTCCACAAACAAAGTAATCAGATTTGGTTGTGAATTAACTGAAATACCTTCTATCAACAGAGAGCTGCGAAGTAAGTTTGCTAAGGGTTCAACAGAAAAGGCAAATAGTAGCGGGGAAACAGGACAACCTTGTTTGGTTCCCTGGTTAATCTTAATTGCTGGGGAGTCTGTTCCATTTGGTCTGATGACTGCTTGGTTTTGAAAGTATAATTGAGAAAGACAATTATGAAATCTATCTCGCATCGTTGTATGCTTCCTCAAGGAAAGTAGGTAAGGCCATTCTAGCTTGCCAAAAGCTTTAGCTGTGTCCAGTGATGTTATCTCATAAGGGTTTCTGCTCTTTTTCGTGCAGTGATGAACTATGTTAAGTATTCTTCTTATTGAGTCAGCTATATTATGCTTTCTAATAAAACCAAATTGGTCTGCGGCAACATATTGTAGTGCTATAGTACCTTGCCTCTCAGTCAGAATCCCTGTAAATATCTTTAGATTCTGATTCAGTAATATAATAGGGCAATATAAATCAGCCCCTTCAGGGGTCTTCCCCAGTTTATGTAAGAATATAATTTGGGTAACTTGCCAAGAGTGATGCACTGCATTATTATCCAAAAATTGGTTGAATAGCTGTACCATATATGGTGTTAATTGGTCAGCATATGTTTTATAGAAGACTCCTATAAAGCCATCAGTCCCAGATGATTTATAATTTTAATGACTTTTTTTAACCTTTTCTGTAATATCCTGATTTAAATAAGTTTGGTGTTCAATTCACATCTTTTTAAAATATTTTCTTGAGATAGTATTTTTTTAATTTGCTTTGTTTCTGGTTGCCTAGAAGTGTATAAAACTGCATAATAAGATGCAAAAATTTGATTTATATTTTTTTTACTCAAAATTTCTTTTCCTTGTTTGTCCTTAACTGAGGTTATATTACTTCTTGGTGCTTTCTGTCTCAATCTGTTGGCTAATAATTTCGTATTTCTATTTCCAATCGTTGACTGACGTATTAGAGATCATTTGTTGTCTGATTAATTTCTAATGATTTAAGCTCATTATTAATTCCAAATGAACTCTTTCTTCTTTAGTGTGTTTATGCTGTGTTTCTAGTTTTATTTCTGTTGTGAGTTTTTGTGTTGCTAATGTGTGTTGTTTTCAAATATAGTTTAAAGTGTTTATGCATTTTCCTCTAATTATAACTTTAAGAGCATCCCATAATGTCTGAATACTCACATCCTGAGTATCATTGTTAAGAAAGTAATTTTCAGTTTCTTTTCTCATTTCCCCTCTAGTTTCTTGCCTGTATAATAAGATGGGATCAAATTTCCAAGCATAAGTTTTGCTTTGTTTGGGGCCTAGGTGGAAAGTCGCCATTACTGGTGCATGATCTGAAACAGTGATTAGCCCCATTCTCACATCCTTCAGCACCAGTGAATTTGAATTCTGGGGAAATAAAATATAATCAGTTCTGGAATAACTGTTATTATGTCTCATGGAATAAAATGAGAAGTCTTTTTCATCTGGAAATTTGCATCTCCATGTAACTATCAATTTATATTTTTTGTAAGATAAGTAATACAAGTGATGGTGCGATATAGGATTTGTCTTGAGTCTTTACCCTCTTTCCTTTCCCTGTACGATCTATGTGTGGGTTAACTAATAAATTCAGATCTCCTCCTATTATTGTTATCCCATCCCTTAACTTAAAAAGTTCTAATATTTCCAAGGCAGAATCCACAAAAACATTTTGCTCTGTATTACGACGAGAGATAGTCCCCAAAGTCAGTTTTACTGTGCCAATGTATCCCTTAAGAAATATAAATCTCCCTTTACTATTTTTGTGAATACTTTCTACTTTAAAGATGGTATCTTTTAAAAAAAATTATAGCTACACCTCTAGCATTACATAAACCTTTTGCAGTATAAGTCTCTCCTATACCAGGAAAATAAAGTAGTTTATCCGAGTTTCTTATGATGAGTCTCTTGAAGAAAAATAATATTTGGTTTTGTTTGCATAATTGCTTTTTGGACCTTTCTCCTCTGTATAGTAGAACCTAAGCCCTTTACATTAAATGTCATAGTTTTTATTTCAACCATTGTAATTCTTCATCCTGAACCTTTTTCTATATCTTCCTTTCAAACCTTTTCGTTTCTTTATTCCCCCCCCCACCGCCCCCCAGGTTTCCCTTGTGGTATTAACTAATAACTGTAATACAAGAACAAGAACATAAAACAAATTCAAATTTTCCTTTTCTTCGCAACCCCTTGCTTCAGGGGATTCTGTCAGAACTGTTTGCTCCTGACTGCTGAGAGGAATCATATTAGAGGGTGTAATAGCCATAACTCGTACCATACACAGCCTCCCTTACCACATAAGTTAATTATAGTACTGAAAAACAACAGATAGCTATAATAACCTTTAAGGATGTCCACAATTGCCAAAGCCAGTTTGACAGTCCTGAAGCCTTGCATAGCCTCTCAGATTATTTTATTTCTTGCCAGACTTATTTTTCCAAAGTGGTTGTTTCTTCTTTCTTGTGGACTGTAGGGTCCATCCCCTCACTTTAGTAGCCACCAGAGTAGCTTCATCTTCCTCCTCCTCTTCTTCTTCCACACTCAACAATATTTCTCCTCTGGGATCTAAATTCATGTGGATCAAGAACTCTTTTGCCTCCTCCTGGGTAGTTATTACTCTAATTATATCATCAAGCCACATTATGATTTTAAAAGGGTAGCCCCAGTGGTATGTTGTTCCAGTTTTTTGCAGTTGTTCTGTACAGTATTAGAAGGCTTTGCGTTTCTGAAGAGTTGCTGGGCTAATATCTTGGAGGAGTGCTATGTCAGATTGATTATAATAAAACCTGTGGCCAGTGTGGGCACAAGATGAGATGGCATCCTTCATTTCCAGATTTGCAACGCACACCAGTAGTTCCCACAGTTTATTGCTGTTTGTCAGGTACTTGCCTAACACCCTATGATCCTTCTCTATATCTCTTCAGGATATTTTGAGCTCAGGTATTACTTCTGACAGCCAGGTAACTAGGAAGCCAGCTGCATTCTCACCCTTCCACCAATTCTGCTATCCCCCTGAAATGGATATTGGGTCTGTGGCTGTAGTTTTCGAAAGACTCAATATGTCAGTGTAGGTCTTCATTAATTTTTTCAAGCCTAATATTAGCCCTCCTGGTTTGCAACTCCAATTCCATTGCTTCGTTAGCTGTGTTCCCAGTTGCCTCAAGTTTGGCAGCAACTCTGTCTATTTTTTCTTCAAGCAGTTGTAGCACTTTAATCCATTCCTCATGGAGGTTTTGTATTTGAGAACTTACAGTTTGTAAAATCCATACCTTCTTTTGCTGTCTTAAATGCTTTTTGTGACATTGTAGGCCCTTCTTCTCCTTCTTCGTCTAAGCCCGAGTCTGTAGCTGTGTTTTTTGTACCAAAATAGGAGGTAAGATCTTTGTTTTGATTCTGTGATGTTCTCTGAGACATCTCCTCACAGAGTATTTGTTTTGTTTATGCTTTTCCACATGTGCAGTTTGCTATCTGTTTTTATTATTTTGCGGTGTTGGTACAGAGCTCAGGGATTAGGCAGCCATCTTGGTTGCAAGCCAACCCCACCCCCCTGGATGTTCAATTCTGAGGAGAGTTAGACTTCCAGCAAGTATCAGGATAATTAAAATTCCCTATTACTACTATAGCTCGCCATAAACAATGCTACTCTTGTTTCTCACTCCTTCTATCCTTACACATATGCTTCCAACAGGGCTTCCATTCTCAGATTCATGGATTTCCATGCAGGTGTATACATTCTTTACTGATAATACTACTCTCCCTCACTTTCTGCTGGCTCTGTTCCTTTGGAGAAGGTATACCATTCAGTTGCTATATTCATAGGTCTCATTTCACCAAGTGATACCTTTCAGATCATACACTATCATACACTAGGATTTCAATTTTGTCCTGTTTGTTTCCCATATTCTATGTGTTAGTGAATGGACATTGAAGGCCATGAGTGTTGCACCGTCCTGGTTTCCCTCCTCTATTTACCTGCAAATTATTGGGCTCCACCTTCACTCTCTTGCTCCTTCCTTTGTCCCTCATGTTCTTGTCCCTAATAAGTGTCTCAGAAGGTAGTTCTAGGCTTCCGCCACCCATATCTCCAGAATTAGTTAAAAGCCCTCTTGATCAAGTTTGCAGGGCTCCTGCCAAACACATTCTTCCCAGTCACCATGAGGTGCACCCCATTCTCTGCAAGGAGCCCTTCATATTGGTATCATAGGTCAAATCAAACCTTTCCTGAGTACACCATCTGCGTAGCCAGGTGTACACTTCCAGGTTCCCTACCAACACCCTGACCTTCAGTGGGAAGGAGTGATGAAAACACTGATTGTCCCCCCAGTTCTTTCACTTTCCTGCTCAGAATGTCATCATCTTTGAAGATCCATTGAGCATTTCCTCTCCCTGTATCATTTGTTCCCAGATGGATCAGCAGGAGAGAATAGTAGTTTGTTTGAGTCTTGGTAGCCTCTCTATCACATCTGGAATACATGCTCCAGGAAGGGAATACATGTCCCAAAATGGCGTGCCCAGTCTGCATGTGGCTGCCATGCAGCACGGTGAAACAGCCTCCTACAGGCAGCACCATCATGAAGGCAGGAATTGATGTCTGAATGGGTGCATCAAGGCTTGTTGATTTATTATAGGGCCCTATGTTAAAGGTGAGTCAGATGAATCACATTCTGCCGTTATAACCAGAAATAGGGAACAGTAGGTTCTATGGCTTGTACTCAGAAAATGGCTCAATGGATTGATCTCAAACTGGCAGTGTAGGAGAGATTGATTTGAGGATGGTCCCTGCTGATTTTGAAGCAGAATGGGGCAAGAAATGGTTTATTTTGTTAAATATCCTTCAGCAGTTTGACAGGTATTGTCTGTGAGGTTTTTCTCATAGATTTTGCTGGGGCTAACTTTACATACCAATCCTCCCTTCCTACAGCATCTTTCAGGAATCAGTTTGTTGTGTCAGGTCACGCAGAAGGTCTGATACACACTACGCCTACTAGTGTAGCAGGACATGTTTGTAGTTTTATATTAAAAATGCAATTCACCCCATTTTATTCTATATGAATTCATAAGATACTTCCGGGGATGCTTAGAACAATTCCACCAAAGGGATAGAATGGGTGTGAGTGTGGCTGGCTACCAGGGAGACGGGATAGAAAGCAGCAGAGGAGGGAGTTATGTCAATTAAGGTTAGGCAGTTGGGACAGAGCAAGGTTTGGGGAGAAAACAGGAGGTGCATAATTAATTGTGTTTTAAACATACGTTATTTATGCTGCTGCTGTTATACTACAGGGGGAGGGAACCTTTTTCAGCCCAGTGGTCAAACCGTTAAGCATGTCGGGGGCCATATGCCAACTGTGGGTGGGGTCACATCACTCTGCTAACTTTTGGTGCCCTAACATGATTATACACACATGCACAGCGCTAGATATAGAACTGCTACTTTGAGTCACAGTCTACCAGTGAAAACATGTGACTGATCATAGAGGCTCTTTTTCTTCTATCTTCCTCTCATGTCTTCTTTCTTGCGGAGACTTTTTCTCCTTGGAAGTAAAAAAACGCAATGCTGAAATGGAATACTCGGTAATTCAGTCACTCCACACAAAGATGTGTGTGTGTTGGGTGACTGAATTATAATGTGTGTGTGTTAAACTGGGGGTTGTGGTTCCAGACTGTCCAATCTGACTGACTTTGTAGGGATGTACCCCTTTCTGACCTCTACAAAAAGGAGACCATTAATTACTTCATAAGGTACATGGCTGAAACTGCTGCCACTTAGTAGCAATCACTTTCCTGTATCTTAAAATATCCAATCTAACTGCTTTATGTAGGCCAACAAAGTCAGTCAGGTTAGACAGTCTGGACTTACATATGCTTTTCCCCAACAGATGCTGAGTGTTTCATCTGTGTACCTCATGATATAATTATTGGCCCCATAAAGGGGTATGGGGGGGGCTGCCACCCCCTAAACACCCCAGAAGTTGTGCATAAGACTGGCAGTTTTGGAGGTGCCACAACTTTTGTAAGATGTCCAGATAGTCAAACCTTTTGTGCCTTATGATGTAAGTATTTTGACACGACCTCTTGGAGTATCCATCTTCAGGAGCAAGTCTGCCTTCAAAAAAGGATTTGCATGGTAGATTGCTTCCTAGCATGGAGGATATTTCCACTTTCCAGCTGTTGCTGCTTCTCTCTGGTGGCACACACACACAAAAAGTAAACAATACACCTTGGGTGAATTGTTATCTCTCAGCCTAACCTACTTCGCCTGGAAGTAAGCTCCATTTGAACACAATGGGACTTACTTCCAAGTAAACACAGATAGGATCAAGGGATAAGCGTGCACTGTCCTGCGCTGACTTACTAGGACAAAATCAAGGGGATTTACCTCTACACAAGAAGAGTCCCCCTGGATCATACTGAAATAGGTCCATCCGTCCTGTTTTCGAGAAGTGGGTGGCGAGATATTTCCAGGAAGCCCACTGACATCCCCATTTCAACTGGTATTCAGAAGTAGACTGTATCTGAACATGGAAGTTCTTCTATCTAACTTTAATTGAGACTGTAAGAAATTGTCTGGCTGGATCACACCAAAGATCTATCTAGAGCAGCATCCTCTTTCCAGAAGTGCTCAGCCAGATGCCCCAAGAAGTCCACCAACAGGGCATGAAAGGGGCTCAACCTTTCCTTAAGGAGATAGATAGGAGCATTGAGGAGTAGAGGTTCTATCAAGCTGCCATGGCTAACAGCTTCCGAATGACCTCTCCTGTATGAATTTGCTATTTTTTTTAACAATCGTGTAACGATCATCATCACAATTTCTTTTCTCTGTACCATCATGTACATGTGCATTATAGGGCCACAGTTGACTGATTCTGTCTGAGAGGAGTCTTCTTCATTTGGCTTCACTTTTACTTCAAAATTGCTAGCCTCAGTGCTGTTTGGCTTTTACCAACCCTCCAACCTTGTATCTCATAAACCAAATTGGCTGCTGAGTTCCTTGTACTCCACTATTTTTACCAGGTGCGTGACAGGCAGAAATTCAATAGGTGCAATTTTACCTAGCATATGAGCATGGATGCAGCACCTTTGGATTTTCTGCCTGTATTTCAACTGCAGGGCTCCTGGGAGGGAGATGACAAGCCTAGCTTTACTGAGTAGCCCTTTGGGTTTAGAGCAGGGTTTCTCAAACGGTGGCCTTTTTTAACGTATAAGTTAAAAGTTAAAACATTCTGAAATCTGGTTTTCCCATAGATTTCCCTGAGACACTCCCTTGACTATATATGGATTCTAGTTAGAATTACCCAAGAGAAAAGTCCTCCCTCTGAATGCTTCCTCTTACAGGATGGAAAGGCCTTTTCCCACCTGGATATTTTGAAATTGTTCTGGGCAAGTTTATTTTGGACTTTTAGCTTAGTCCTTCAAGAGTTCTATTCCAACTGCTGCCCATAGGATGCTTCTAAGTGTACACCAATGCTGAGCCAGTTACTACATTTTGATGTGCTGCTTAAGAGTGGATATAGCCTGGCAAAAACACTGATGTACGTGTGATGCTGTCCCTGAAATGCCTGCTCTCATGCAGTGCACTGAGTGAATAGTTATTGGTTAGTTGTTTTTATAATATTTATAGACCACCTTTCACCAGAAAAATGTTCACAAGTTTGCAACAGTCATGCTATCTAGTAAAGGTTGTCCAAGTCGGATCACTGATGCCTATGCTGCTGGGACCATCTGGTAAAATGGGTAATCTTACCTTCTCTCAGCTAAATGAAAATCTTATAAGCTATATGTTTCATCAGATTTAAATAATTTTCCCATTGTTTTAGCCCTCAGGCATTGTCAGTGCTCTGCATAGTAATTGGTGAAAGACATATTTTTTCTTCCAATTAGGGAGAACTGGTGACAGCATCAAAGGCAATAATTGAGAAGGAATACCAGCCACGAGTCGTAGTGAGCACAACGGGACCAAACCCCTTCAACAAGCTCACAGATAGAGAACTGGAAGAGTATCGCAGAGAAATAGAAAGGAAACAGAGACAGTCAGAAGGTTTGTGTATATAAACTTTGATTTATCTTACTATGATGTCAAGATATTGGGAATATGTTGTTAAATGTGACTCAGAGTTCTTCATCACCTGATGCTCATTGTAATTCTATTAGGTAGATTAGACTAAGAGATAGTGACGAAGTTCACCAAGTAATCTTGGGCTAAGTCATGGCTGAGTGGGGATTTGAACATGGGTTTCTCTAGTTATGTTCCAAAATGTTAACCACTACACCACAATGACTCCCTTAGGGAGCAATCCTATGGCCGCTAGACAGCGGCTAGACAGTCATAGGATATGTTGTTTTCCGGGAACCGACCCTGCACTACAAGGTCAGGTCCCAGAGAACCTACCTCCGCGCTGCCTCGGAGGCAGCGTGGAACAGCTCCATCCTCAGCGCTCGCAAGAGGAGCGCGGAGCAGCTGAAAAGGGGTGTGGCTGGGGGCATTCTAGGTCGGGGAGGGCGGAACTGCCTGAATGACACATCCTATGTGTCATACAGCAGCCTCCTTCCCCGCTCTGTGCTCTTGTGGCTAGACAGCCGCAATCGGCTGTCTAGCCAAAAATGCAGGGCAGGGGGAGCGCAGAGGGAACGATCCCCTCCGTGCTTCTCTGTTTCCCGCCTCCCAGCTGAGCAGAGCAGAGGAAGCTGCTCCAGCTGCTCTAGGGACTACAGAAGCAAGCAAGCTCCCAGAGAGAGAGCGATCAGAGCGAGAGAACAGGGGGAGCAAACAGGAGTTGGCCAGGGGAGCTGCAGTGGCAGAAGAGACAAAGGCAAAGAGTGAATAGAGGACCAGGCACAGGCTACTCTAGAACAACCAGGAAGCTAGACACCAAAAGGGATACCACTGACTGGTATCCCTTTCTTCTCATCCATGTGGGAACAAATGATACTGCCAAGCGGAGCTATGAAGAAATCACATCAGACTTTGACGCTTTGAAAAGGAAACTCAAGAACTTTGGGGCCCAGATAGTTTTCTCATCCATCCTTCCAGTAGTTAGAAGAGGGATAGAAAGGGAAAGAAAAATACTCCGGGTGAATGACTGGCTATGAAGGTGGTGCCGACGAGAGAGATTTGGATTCTGGGACCACGGGCTATACTTCCTGGAAAATGGACTGTTGGCAAGGGATGGGTTGCATGTTACAAAGGCTGGGAAGAATGTGTTTGGCCAAGCATGAAGAACTTTATCAGGAGGGCTTTAAACTGAATCCTACAGGGTAGGGAGACGTAAAGTTGGGGGTAATAATGGACGAAGGCTCATGCATCGCAATGGAGAGAACAGCTCTAATAGCACCCAGTAATAGTCTTCACAAACATGTAGGAAGAAAGCCAGACCATGAAGCACATGGTCTTCGATGTCTATATACTAATGCCCAGAGTATGGGAAACATACAGAACAAACTTAAACTCTTAATACAGGAGGGAAATTATGACTTGATAGGTATAACTGAGACTTGGTGGGATGACTCAGCAATTGAAGGATATAACTTTTTTAAAAAGAACTGGAGGATCAGAAAGGGAGGTGGAGTTGCGCTATATGTTAAAAATACATATCTCTGCACAGGAATACTGGAGGATGAGCTTGGTAGCCCTATTGAGGGCATCTGGGTTAAAATAAATGGAGCAAAGAATAAAAGGAACATGGTGGTCAGAGTCTACTACCGGCCACCCAATCAAGGAGAAGACAAGGATGAAACTTTTGAAAAGCAAATAGCCAATGTTTCAAGGAAGCACGATGTAGTAGTAATGGAGGACTTCAATTTCCCCGATATTTGTTGGGAGACAAATTCTGCAAAACATGAACCCTCCAGGAAATTCCTGACTTGTGTGGCAGATAACTTCCTCCCACAGAAAGTAGAGGTAGGAACTAGAGGATCAGCTATCCTTGACTTGATCCTAACCAACAGAGATGACGTAGTGGATAAAGAAGCAGTTACAGGAACTCTGGGGGAAAGCGACTATGTTATACTTGAGTTCATGGTTCTAAAGGAAGCAAAAGCCGAGTGTAGCCAAACGCATACCCTGGATTTTAGGAAAGCTGATTTTAATAAACTCAGAACAATGATCAGTAAGGTCCCATGGCAAGCAACTCTAACGAGAAAAGGAGTCCAAGATGGGTGGGAGTTTTTAAAAAAGGAAATTCTCAAGGCACAATTACAAACAATTCCAACAAGAAGAAAAGGCAGAAGACAACAGATGTGGCTTCACAAAAAGCTTAGAGATGACCTGAAAACAAAAAAGGACACACATAGGAAGTGGAAAGAAGGCCAGGAAGAGTACAGGCAGGTAGCACAGAATTGCAGGGATGGTGTCAGGAAGGCTCAAGCTGAGGTTAGCGAGGGATGCTAAAAGCAACAAAAAGGCTTCAGCTACGTGCATAGTAAAAGAGGAAAGAAATGGTGGCTCAGCTATTCAATAAGGATGGCAAAATGATAACAGATGACAAAGAAAAGTGCTCAATTCCTACTTTGGCTCAGTCTTCTCCCAAAAGAGGGCTTATGACCCCGCTGGCAAAGGCGAAGTACAGGCTGAAGGGGCAGGATTGCAGCTTGAGATGGATAGGCGTAAGGTCAAGGAACACCTAATTCATAGAATAGTAGAATCATAGAATAGTAGGGTTGGAAGGGGCCTACAAGGCCATCGAGTCCAACCCCCTTTGGGGTTGAACGAGTTCCTTTGAATTCCTTTGAACGAGTTCAAATCTCTAGGGCCAGATGAACTGCACCCTAGAGTAATAAAGGAACTGGCAGAAGAACTCTCAGAACCACTGTCTATTATCTTGGAGCAATCGTGGAGGACGGGTGAAGTGCCAGATGACTGGAGGAGGGCTAATGTTGTCCTATCTTCAGAAAGGAGGAACCTGGGCACTACAGACCAGTCAGTCTGACATCAGTCCCTGGGAAAATTCTGGAGCAGATGATAAAGCAATCCATCTGGAAGCACCTTGAAAAACAAGGCAGTGATTACTTGAAGCCAACATGGATTTGTCAAGAACAAATCTTCCCAGATGAATCTGATCTCATTTTTTGATCAGGTAACCTCCTTTGTGGACTGTGGGAATGCTGTGGACATAATATGCCTCGACTTCAGCAAAGCTTTCGACAAAGTCCCCATGATATCCTGATGAGCAAACTAGCTCAAAGTGGGCTAGATGTAACAACAATCCAGTGGATCCACAGTTGGCTACAGAACTGAACTCAAAGAGTGCTTCTTAATGGAATCTTCTCAAACTGGGGAGAGGTACGAGCGGGGTACCGCAGGGCTCAGTCCTGGGCCCAGTGCTCTTCAACATTTGTATTAATGACTTGGAGGAGGAGGTGCAGGGAATGCTGGTCAAATTTGCAGATGACACAAAATGGGGTGGGATAGCTAATATTTGGAAGACAGAAACAAAATTCAAAGTGATCTTGCTAGACTGTAGCGCTGGGCAGAAAACAACAGAATGACATTTAATAGGGAGAAATGCCAAGTTCTGCACCTAGGAAAAAGAAACCAATGCACAGTTACAAGATGGGGGATACGTGGCTCAACAACACTACAAGCAAGAAAGATCTTGGAATTGTTGTCGATCACAAGCTGAATATGAGTCAATAATGTGATGTGGCTGCAACAAAGGCAAATGCTGTTTTGGGCTGGATTAATAGAAGCATCGCTTCCAAATCCCGGGAAGTACTAGTCCCCTTCTACTCAGCACTGGTTAGGCCTCATCTGGAGTATTGTGTCCAGTTCTGGGCACCGCACTTGAAGAAGGATGCAGACCAACTGGAGAGGGTTCAGAGGAAGGCAACAAAGATGATCAGGGGACTGGAAACAAAGCCGTATGACAAGAGACTGAAAGAACTGAGCATGTTTAGCCTTGAGAAGAGAAGACTGAGGGGAGATACGATTGTGCTCTTCAAGTCCTTGAAAGGTTGTCACAGAGAGGAAGGCCAGGATCTCTTCTCCATCATCCCAGAATGCAGGACACAGAAGAATGGGCTCAAGTGACAGGAAGCCAGATTCCGGCTGAACATCAGGAAAAACTTCCTGACTGTTAGAGCAATACGACAATGGAACCAATTCCCTAGGGAGGTGGTGAGCTCTTCTATACTGGAGGCATTCAAGACGAGGCTGGACAGCCATCTGTCAGGGATGCTCTGACTTGGATTCCTGCATTGAGCAGGGGGTTGGAGTCAATGGTCTTATAGGCCCCTTCCAACCCTGCTATTCTATGATTCTCCTGCCCTCCTTTGGGTACGTGGTCGTCTCCAAGTTTGGAGGCAGCCGCCTATCTCGATAGGATTGCGCCCCTAATTGCTTTGGATTACCTGTGAAAACTTTCCTCTCTGCTTGAGTGATTTTTTTTTGCATCTCAATGTGAAAGGGTGTGACACTGTTTATAGGAGTGTTGAGGGGGAAAAAAGTGAACCCATCCCTATTGCCAAGGCAACTGGATAGATGCACATTCACCCATCATGCTTAGTTAACTAGTTGGGGCAGAATGAGGATGCGGATCTGCACGTGTAATTACAAGCCCAGGGTCCCAAACCTTTTTGGATTGGAGGGCACATTGGAATTTTGAGAGAATGTTCTGGACACTTTTGCAAAATGGCTGCTATGGAAGGGTTTTGTCATTCACAAAATGGCTGCCGTGGTGTTCATGGCACTCAGAAGGCAAACTGAGGATAAATGAAAAGTAAATTGCCCAAAGACCTAGGTGAAAGGTGGAATTAGGGACTGAGCTCCAAAACACAAAACCACTCTTTTGGATCCATACTTTCCTTCTCCAGCACCCATTTTGCAGAAGAAAAACTTATGAGACTCTGAGACAAGTAACATGGCCAAGAAACTGAGTACAAGGCAGAGGTGGAGTCAGCGGAATACCAAATCACATACTTGCCCCCACAAAGCACAACAAAATACCAGTTTCACAGAAGACCAACTGGTGGTGCTCAGAGTAACACACACACAAACAGGCAAAAAACCCACAAACCGCAGACAAACCCAAGCAAAACATCCCCCTGCTTCCCAGTGTGTGGCCTCCCTGGCAGGTGCCAAGAGAAGTGCCTATGGGCACTTCATTGGAAACCCCAGCAACATGCAGTTAGATATGAATTGGGGCAAAAGCCTTAGTGCTTGATACTGGAAGGCAATTAAACTGCAAGCATAGCTTGGCAAGACACAGAGTGTCAGCCCAGTTGCCTGGGCAATGAAGACTCATTCCTTCAATGAAGAGTGAGGGCCCTTGGTAACACCACAACATTGTCAAATGTAGTTGGATACACAGGCTATTACATTGTCATGTTCACTAAAGCCCCATTGCAGGCATTCATCTGCAGAGTTCGCAAGTGTGGGAGCTTTGTAAGCATTTTCAGTCGAATGAACATGCTTACAAAGATTTTCAGATTTTCACACTAAATGTGCATAGGACTTAAGTGATCCTTATTTGCCTGGGATCACACAGTGAAGAAGCCTTTCACATTAATAGTGCCAAAGCAAAACATTGCTTCCTGTGAATTGCATCAGTTGTCATTAGCCACAGCAAATTTGCAAACTGTAACTGCAAACTACCCTTTCTTATTTAACACAGGACACTATAGTGGCGTGGGATGGTGAGAGGCCTCCGTTTTTGTCCAGTTGTGCTCATGTTTTTTTACTCACATTAGAAATTGTTCTCTAAGTAGAATTATCCTTTAGTAAAAGCAAAGATAATTCATGCAAATTGGACTATAGTTCTTTTCATATTACATTTAATACGCAAGGATTTGTCTTATTAACCTCTCTATACGGGTACATTTTGTAGAAGGCTCAGAAGATGCCAGACAGCAAAGAGAAAGAAGCTCTCCTGACCACACCGTTGCTTGTACTTCACCCGTTACTCCAGTTAAGCTAGAGGAAGGTATGTCCCTTGGAGTTAAAGGACCTTGTGTAGCAGTATCTATGTTTTTGTGCTTCACTTAATAGACTAATTGGCGAAAATATCACTTATGTATTATACTCTGGAAAGCTAAATGTACTAGTAGTTGTGTTCACAATAATAAAGAAATGTGCATTGAGAACACCTGGCTTGGCAACAGTACAGGTGAAAAGGATCTTGGAGTTGTAGTCTATCACAAGATGAGTATGAGTCAGCAGTGTGATGTGGCTGTAAAAAGAAAAATGGTATTTTAGGTTGCATCAATACAAGTATAGTTTCAAAATCATGGAAAGTAATAGTTCCACTCTACTTTGCATTCGTCAGACCTCATCTCAAATATTGTGTCTGGACACACATTTTAAGAAGAATTCAGGTACATTGGAATGAGTTCAGAAAAGGCACACAAAGATTATCGGGGGTCTAGAAACTAAGTCTTATGAGGAAAGATTGAAGGAACTGGATATGTTTAGCAGGGCTGATTTGATTTAAATCAAATTGATTTAAATCACTTATCTGAAGGACTCAATTTTGATTATTTAAATCACAGTTTAAATCACTAGTGAAGAAGATTCTGTTCAATCATAATTTCTTAGTAGAAGTACATTATTGTTTAATATAACCTTAATACATAATCAGAGGTGTAGGTTTCATTAGAAGGTAGGTACACACTAAGCAGTTATTCTGAATTGTTCTCAGATTAATTTTCATCAAAAATATGATAGTAATTTGGTCATTTTAGAACTAAAGCAGAATGAACTTGTCAAGACTTTCAGGAGATGAACCAGCTCCAACTGTTCAGTTAATCATGATATTTTTGTCCTGATGTGCCAGAATCACCACCACCAAACAGGCTCCAAATTGTACTAATCAGATTGTTTATTCTTCTGGTCAGTTTTCTTCTTCAACAAACAACAACATTAATAAAAAACACACATGGATTTTTGTGGAGGATACATGAAGCAGAGGTTTCTTCAGGAATCAGGACTGCATGAATATGTTCTGTTCATTTTGGTTTTAATTTTTGTTCCTCTCCCCTATCCCTTCCATATATATCCAGACCTCCTCCTCCTCATTCTGATCTATTCCATCTCCCCAAATTCTCCATTGACCTTCTCTGTCTTTGCACTTTGACAGAGGCAAGGCTGAGAGACAGAGAGCATGCGCTTCTGTACACCACCTGCAGTGCAGAATAGGACTGATCTGGTTCTCCCCATCTCTATAAACTACTATTAACATATTCATAGAATGTAATTAGAAGTTGTATAATTAGTATTCATGATGATATCTTTGACCTAGGCTTTTTTTTACTTGTTTAATTGTTTTAAGAAAATTTCAAAATCTGATTTAAATAAAAAAAATCTTATTTAAATTTTTAAAATTGATTTTTTAAAACAAAATTAAACCATTGCTTTTTATCAACCCTGATTTTTAGCCATGAGAAGAGAAGACTGAGGAGGGATATCATAGTATTTTTCAAGTATCTAAAGGGTTGTCACATCGAAGAGGGCCACAACCTGTTCTCTTTCATCCAAGACTGTAGGACACAAAATAACAGGCTTAATTTACAGGAAGGCAGATCTTGGCTGAACATCAGGCAACACCTTCTAATGGTCAAAGCAGTCACACAGTGGAACCAACTGCCTAGGGAGGTGGTGGGCTCTCCATCATTGGAGCTATTCAAGCAGAGACTGGACAGCCATCTGTCAGGGATGCTTTAAACTGGATTCCTACACTGAGCAGGGGGTTGGTCTCGAAGGCCTAAATGGCCCCTTCCAACTTGATGATTCTTTGAACAAAAGAAATTCCTTGTTGGAACAGAAGAAAGTCCATCTTGTCAAGCATTCTGTTTTTGCCCACCTCTGAAAGTTCACAAGCGGGGCATGAAAGTGAAGGCCATCTCCTGTTGTTTCTCCCTAGCACCAGATAATTGGCATAATTACTACCTGTGTATTTGGAGGGTCTACTTAACTTTCATGGCTAATAGATTCTCTTCCATGAATGTGTTAATCCTTTTTAAAAGATGTGGCCAGCAGCACATCTTTTTTTTAATTAATCGTTTATTGTGAATTTTTATAAAACAAAACAAACTGAAAACATTACAAAACCTTAAAAAAAGAAATAAAAATACAGCAACATATTCAAAATCCTCAGTTTCTAACATTACAATATTCGAGGGAAAAAAGGGAAGAAAAAAAAAGTTTACATGTAAACTTCAGTAAAAGCATACCAAATATCCGCATATAAGTCCATTTGCAAGTTACGTCTATATACCACTCTTTCAAATGTTGCTAGTGTTGTTAAGTCTTCAGTCCATTGCGTTATAGGTGGTAAGTGTTTATCTGTCCAGTGTCGTAGTATCAGTCTTTTAGCAACCGAAAGGGCACGAGAAATCCATTTACGCTGACCGTGTGTTACATTCCAAGAAGCAGGTATGTAATTCAAAAGAACATTTACATCAGTAAATGTTCTTTTGAATTACATACATAAAAGTGCTTTCCAATACAAAATTTATCTGTACAATAACTTCCTTCCAAAAGGAGGCAGCCACTGGGCATTTCCAAAACATATGAATAAAAGAAGCACCGACTGCATTACATCCCCAACAATTAGCCGAATTTGACAAGCCCTTACTAAAAATTCGTTGTGCCGTCCAATAGTCCCGAAGCAAGAGCTTTTGCTGAATAAGGTGTAACCGAAGATCCATTGAAATGTCCGATACAGACGCCAAAACGGCAGTCTACTGATTATACAAAATAGGACATTCCAATTCCCTGTTCCATTCCTGCTGTAAACCATTTGTGTCATATTTATTCATTGATAATAAATGTTTATAGACATGAATTGTAGGTTAATACATCTGATCAGCTTCAATAAGTATTTCCAATAGCAAAGGAGACTCCGAGGCAGTAAAAGCAGCAGGACCGAATCTAGATGCCAACAGATGTTTCAACTGCAAATACTGCCATTCTGCTGAAGCCGGCAGATCACATTGATCTCACAAAATTGAAAATACCAAAAACTCATCATGAACCCCACTAATTGATCAAAAGTTAAGATCATCTTATCTGTCCAGGTCCACCATAAAAACATCTTTTTGCCAATTCTTAAATCTGGATTTCCCCATAAAGTCAATTTAGCACGGGAAAATGGATCAAACTGTAATTGACGTGACATTATACACCAGACTTCCCTAACTGCCAAAATTGTGGGAGGAGCTCTGTCTACCTTAATGTGCAGAGAACCTAATGCCATCCATTTAAAGAGAGGCTCCGGACAAGAAGATTCCAAAACTGACCACGGAGGAAAATCTAATTTGAGTGGAAAAGACCAAAATTTAGTACAGGTCAGCAAATAGGCCCAATGGTACATAGCTAGATCCGGAAAACCAAACCCGCCTTCATAAATTGGAAGTTGCATCCTTTTGAAAGATATTCTTGGTGGAGAGGAACCCCAAAAGAACTTACGAAACAAAGCATTGAGTTTTTGGAAATATTTCCCAGGTATAAGTACAGGGATCCCTCGTATAATATAAATAATTCAGGGGAGGTTATTCATTTTAAGTGTATTTCACCTTACCCCATAAACTCAACTTTAAAGATGCCCATCTATCTATATTCCGTGAAATATCATTAATGAACTTGTTTAAATTTAAACTAATCATTTGAGATACATCTCTAGGAATAATTATTCCCAAATAAGTAATAAACTCTGGGCACTGGAATTGCCATTTGGCTAATACATTAGGGTATATCATACGCCCAATCGGCATTATTTCCGACTTTGACCAATTAATTGAATAGCTGGACAATTCACCAAAGTTATGAATCAATTTAATCAAAGCTGGAACTGACAACTGGAGTCTTGATATAAACAACAAAAGATAATCAGCATAAAGACTAATTTTAAATTCTAATCCAAAATGGACGAATCCATGAATACTATTATTTTCTCTAATAGCACACGCCAGGGGTTCCAAACATAAATTGAATATCAATGGGGAAAGTGGGCAACCTTGTCTGGTGCCCCGCCCTAGTAAAAAAAAAATGCTGAGAATAAACCCTTGGTCAATATTCTCACTCTAGGAGCTGAGTATAAAATTTTAACCCATTTCAGAAATTCTATAGGAAAACCAAAATTGGTCAATATAGTAAAAATACATTTCCATTGCATTTTGTCAAAGGCCTTTTCTGCATCCAAGGAAATAATGGCCACCTGATCAGTTCTTTCAGAGTTTAAAGCAACCAGATCAACAACTAATCTAAGATTATAAGCCCCCTATTTGTAATAAATCCCACCTGGTCTGGTCTAACCAATACAGCCATGACCTATTGTAATCTGTGGGCTACGATTGCTGTTAATATTTTGATATCTACATTAATTACTGATATAGGTCGATAGTTTGTGCAGTAGGCATGATCCTTTCCTGGCTTAGGAATCACAGTAACGTAAGCATCATTTAATGATGAAGAAAGGGATATATGCCTGAATGGTTATATGCCTCTATAACCATATTCAAAAATATGGTTATAGAGGCAATACAACTTTGGGGCTAAAAAGCTAGAAAATAATTTATATTGGGAATTCATCTGGTCCGGGTGATTTCTCAGTATGCGTTTTCATTATTGCATTCATGATTTCCTCTAAACGCAGAGGAGCTAAAAGGAGCTGTTGTTATGAAGAATCTAAATGTGGAAGATGAATCTGGGGGGAAAAGCGTCCATATCTTGCACTTATATCTTATTACCAGTACTATATAGATCAGCATAAAACTTTAAAAATTGCGAGTTTATGAAGTATATACTTTACCACTCTCATCTTTAACAGCTGAAATAACATTTTGATGTTGGTGCTGTTTAAGATGATGTGCAAGGATTTTACTAGGACGTTCACCATTTTCCCAATATTTCTGTCGTAGACATGTCAGAGCAAGTTCCGTCTGTTGTGAAAGGATAGTAGTATTCAACTCACACTTAGTATTCTGTAGCTCTTGATAAAGGTCTGCTTTAGGGGAAGTGGCAAACTGAGTTATGAGAGATTTCAGCTTCTTATTTAAGTGCGTCTGTTGAGTTTTTTGAAGTTTTTTTTGATAGGAAGCATAAGAGATAATTTGGCCCCTTATAAAAGCTTTACTGGCCTCCCATTCAGTGGCGCACAAACCTGCTGTACCCTCATTACTACTGAAATACTCTGTTAGTTCAGCTAACATCTGGGTTTTAAACTTCTCATCATTAAGAAGTGACACATTAAAACGCCAAAGACCGAGGGCCCTAGGAGTATCAGAAAATTGCAATTCCAAACATAGTGGGGTATGATCTGACACTACCAATGTATCAATCTTGCAGTCTTTGATTTGACATACTAAAGTTGTAAAAATAAAAAAAATAGTCTAAT
Source organism: Heloderma suspectum (assembly GCF_057233095.1). NCBI lineage: Eukaryota > Metazoa > Chordata > Lepidosauria > Squamata > Helodermatidae > Heloderma > Heloderma suspectum. The sequence goes on along the minus strand of NC_139462.1, from coordinate 122,817,353 downwards.
CTAAAGCAATTAGGTGAACTGGTGAAATAAAAGTATACTGTCTGTCAGTAGGATGTAAAATGCTCCAAGCATCAGTGAAACTATATTCCATCATATAAGCCTGAAGTGCCAGTCTCACTGCAGATTGAGTCTTAGGAGAAGGTGTACTCCTATCTAACAAAGGATCTAAGACCGCATTAAAGTCTCCACCCACAATCAAATAATCATAGGTAATATCAACCAGTTTAGCAAAATAATAATGAAATATAGCTGGAGAATCAATATTTGGCCCATATACATTGATCATATTTAATTTGCTCATAATTTGCTCCTACCAAGATCAAAAAATGCCCCTCAGTATCAAAAATCACCTATTGAACTAAGATGGAAAGTGGCTTACAGATTAAAATCATCACCCCTATACGCCGCGTTGAAGTGTCTGTGACATAGGCCTCCCTAACCCAATGCGTTTGCTACATCTGACGATCTGCAGCCATCAACTGAATTTCTTGTAAGAAGCTCTTTTAACTTGGTAAAACTTGGCTCTTTTCTGTTTGTTTACATTTCGCAGCCCGTTGACATTCCATGAAGTCACGTTAAACATTGTCACGTTAAACTTAAAACAAAAGCAAATTATTTGCCCCTCCACCCAAACACATCTTGCTAGATTTACAAACAATGACTAAGTGTATATACCATAATTGGTATAACAAATACATCCTTAATTTACATTTAGGACTAACCATTTCAGACTTCATCAAAATAATTCTTGTTATATAGAAACTGAGAAAAAAATTAAAATTATTCCAAAATATGAACAAAAGTAGGGGAAAACAACAAAAACTCAAATAATCCCATTTGTGTCCACCTACCATAAAAAGTGCCAAAAAACACCCCTAACAAAACAAAACAAACAAATAACCTAAACAAAAACAAAAAAATAAAAAACTTCTGCCTTCCATTTAGACCAACGTGTAACCACAATGCTCAGTTTAGCCCCTCCCACATATTAAATACATACACAGAGCAGCCCCTTCATGGATCACTGCCTTGTTATGGCGAAGGGGCTTGCGCAACTCAGTGAAGCCATAAGCTATGCCGTGCAGGGCCACCCAAGACGGACAGGTCATGGCGGAGAGTTCTGACAAAATGTGGTCCACTGGAGAAGGAAATGGCAACCCACTCCAGTATTCTTGCCAAGAAAACCCCATGGAACGTATCACAAGGCTAAAAGAGATGACGCCGGAAGATGAGCCCCTCAGGTCGGAAGGTGTCCAATATACTACTGGGGAAGAGCAGAGGGAATTTCCAAGTAGCGCCAGAAAGAGTGAAGCAGCTGGGCCAAAGCCGAAAGGACACTCAGCTGTGGATGTGTCTGGTGGTGAAAAGAAAACCCGATGCTGTAAGGAACAATATTGTTTAGGAACCTGGAATATAAGGTCGGCGAATCAAGGTAAGCTGGAGGTGGTCAAACATGAGATGGCAAGACTGAACATCGACATCTTGGGAATCAGCGAACTAAAATGGACAAGCATGGGCGAATTTAATTCAGCTGACCATCATATCTACTACTGTGGGCAAGAATCCCTTAGAAGAAATGGAGTAGCACTCATAGTCAACAAAAGGGTGGGAAAAGCAGTACTGGGGTACAATCTCAAAAACAACAGAATGATCTCAGTACAAACCCAAGGCAAACCATTCAACATCACAGTAATTCAAGTCTGTGCCCCAACCACTGAGGCCGAAGAAGCTGAGGTTGATGGGTTCTATGAAGACCTACAACACCTTCTAGAACTAACACCAAAAAAAGATATCCTCTTCATCATAGGGGATTGGAATGCTCAAGTAGGAAGTCAAGAAATCACCGGGATAACAGGCAAGCATGGCCTTGGTGTACAAAACGAAGCAGGACAAAGGCTAACAGTTTTGCCAAGAGAACACGCTGATCATAGCAAACACTCTTTTCCAACAGCACAAGAGGCGACTCTACACATGGACATCACCAGATGGTCAATATCGAAATCAGATGGATTATGTCCTTTGCAGCCAAAGATGGAGAAGCTCCATACAGTCAGTAAAAACAAGACCTGGAGCTGACTGTGGCTCAGATCATGAGCTGCTTCTTGCAAAATTTCGGCTTAAATTGAAGAACGTAGGGAAAACCGCTAAACCATTCAGGTATGACCTAAATCATATCCCTTATGAATATACAGTGGAGGTGAGTTATAGATTTCAGGGATTAGACCTGATAGACAGAGTGCCTGAGGAACTATGGACGGAGGTCCGTAACATTGTTCAGGAGGCAGCAACAAAATCCATCCCAAAGAAAAAGAAATGCAAGAAAGCCAAGTGGCTGTCTGATGAGGCTTTACAAGTAGCTGAGGAAAGAAAGGAAGCGAAAAGCAAGGGGGAAAGGGGAAGATATACTCAACTGAATGCAGAGTTCCAGAGAATAGCAAGGAGAGACAAGAAGGCCTTCTTAAATGAACAATGCAAAGAAATCGAGGAAAACAATAGAATGGGAAAGACTAGAGATCTCTTCAAGAAAATCGGAGATCTCAAGGGAACGTTTTGTGCAAAGACGGGCATGATAAAGGACAAAGAAGGCAGGGACCTAACAGAAGCAGATGAGATTAAGATGAGGTGGAAAGAATACACAGAAGAACTATACAGGAAAGATCTGAATGTCCCTGATAGCCATGATAGTGTGGTCACTGAACTTGAGCCGGACATCCTAGAGAGTGAAATCAAGTGGGCCTTAGGAAGCATTACTAACAACAGAGCTAGCGGAGATGACAGTCTTCCAGCTGAGCTATTTAAAATCCTAAAAGATGATGCTGTTAAAGTGCTACACTCAATATGCCAACAAATCTGGAACACTCAACATTGGCCACAAGACTGGAAAAGGTCAGTTTACATTCCAATTCCAAAGAAGGGCAATGCCAAAGAGAGTTCAAACTACCATACAACTGCGCTCATTTCACATGCCAGCAAGGTTATGCTCAAAATTCTACAAGCTAGGCTTCAGCAGTATGTGAACCAAAAACTATGGGAAGTACAAGCGGGGTTTCGAAGAAGCAGAGGAACTAGGGATCAAATCGCCAACATTCGCTGGATCATGGAGAAAGCAAGAGAATTCCAGAAAAACGTCTATTTCTGCTTCATTGACTACACTAAAGCCTTTGATTGTGTGGATCGCAACAAACTGTGGCAAATTCTTAGGGTGATGGGAGTACCAGACCACCTTACCTGTCTGACAAGTATGACAAGTATGAGTATGACAAGGCTGTATATTATCGCCCTGCTTATTTGATTTATATGCAGAGTACATCATGAGAAATGCCGGGTTGAATGAATCACAGGTCGGAATTAAGATTGCCGGGAGAATTATCAACAGCCTCAGATATGTAGACGATACCACCCTAATGGCAGAAAGCGAAGAGGATCTAAAGAGCCTCTTGTTGAGGGTGAAAGTGGAGAGTGCAAAAGCTGGTTTGAAACTCAACATTAAAAAAACGAAGATCATGGCATCTGGCCCCATCACTTCCTGGCATATAGAAGGGGAAGAAATGGAAGCAGTGACAGATTTTATTTTCTTGGGAGGAAAGCTATGGCCAACCTAGACAGCATAGTAAGAAGCAGAGACATCACCTTGCCGACAAAGATTCATATAAATAAAACTTTGGTTTTCCCCGTAGCAACGTATGGCTGTGAGAGTTGGACTATAAGGAAGGCTGAGCACCGAAGAATCGATGCTTTCGAACTGTGGTGCTGGAGAAGACTCTTACGAGTCCCCTGGACTGCAAGGAGGTCAAATCAGTCCATCCTAAAGGAAATCAACCCTGACTGCTCATTGGAAGGACAGATAATGAAGGTGAAGCTCAAATATTTTGGTCACCTAATGCAAAGAGAAAACTCCCTGGAAAAGACGCTGATGCTGGGAAGATTGAAGGCAAAAGGAGAAGGGGACGGCAGAGGATGAGATGGCTAGATAGCATCACTGATGCAATGAATATGAATTTGAGCACGCTCCAGGAGAGAGCGGAGGACAGGAAGGCCTGGCGTGCTATGGTCCATGGGGTCACGAAGAGTCAGACACGACTTAACGACTGAACAACAACAACAACACAGAGCAAAGTTACAAACATTACAAATTTAACCAACAAGAAATAGTAATAATGATAATTTTTTTAAAGAATTAAAAAGCCAATTGGATATTTTAACTAATATTATATCTGGAAATGTGTTCATACATGTACATACATATACACACACATACACACGCATATGTGTATACATACATATACACAGACATGTATGTACCTGTTGTTCAGTCGTTCAGTCGTGTCCGACTCTTCGTGACCCCATGGACCATAGCACGCCAGGCCTTCCTGTCCTGCGCCCTCTCCCGGAGCGTGCTCAAGTTCATATTCATTGCATCCGTGATGCTATCTAGCCATCTCATCCTCTGCCGTCCCCTTCTCCTTTTGCCTTCAGTCTTTCCCAGCATCAGGGTCTTTTCCAGGGAGTTTTCTCTTCGCATTAGGTGGCCAAAATATTGGAGCTTCAGCTTCATTATCTGTCCTTCCAATGAGCAGTCAGGGTTGATTTCCTTTAGGATGGACTGATTTGACCTCCTTGCAGTCCAGGGCACTCGTAAGAGTCTTCTCCAGCACCACAGTTTGAAAGCATCAATTCTTCGGCGCTCAGCCTTCCTTATAGTCCAGCTCTCACAGCCATACATTACTACTGGGAAAACCATAGCTTTGATTAGACGGACCTTTGTCGGCAAGGTGATGTCTCTGCTTCTGACTATGCTGTCTAGGTTGGCCATAGCTTTCCTCCCAAGGAGCAATTTAATATAGTAGTTACATATAACCTGTATTTACTCAAAATATGTAAATTAACACACTCAAAAACAGGAATTATGTATATGTTATACATATACAAGAAAAGAAAGGAAAAAGAGGAAAAAAAGAAAGCGGGGGAAGCAGTAATATACAATGCATTTGATCTGGCATGCTGCCCAGACTTCTTATCAACTATAACCTAAATGAAGCTTTGGAGGAGCAGAAAAAAAAAAAGATAGAAATTGGCTGGATTCCAGCTCAAGAAACTGAAGAAGTTGGATCCCTCATTTTGATTTTAATGCCAGTGAGAAATGATTCTGCAGCATCAGAACTTTAAAACTTCTTCATCTGGCCTTCAAAAAAAATGCAAAATGTGGCAGGATATTTGATATGATATTACAAGTTAATTTGCTTTGCCAGTTTTCTTGCCTTAGTGAATTGTCTTCTTCTATCAGCAAATTCTTTAGTATAATCAGGAAAGAGCATAACCTTGTCGTTTGCTGGCCCCCACTGAAGCTTACCCCTCTCGCTTGCTAAATGCATAAGATAATCTTTTGTAGAGGCACATAAAAACTGAACGATAACAGGTGCCTTGTGTAGAACCTGGAACATGATAAGCATACTCAATATCAAGTGGAAAATCAGAAGGCAAAGCCAATAACTCGCGCAGAAATTTATGCATGAACTCAGAAAGGTGGAGATCTGTAGCCAGATCTTCAAAGCCAAGAAGGCAGAGGTTAGCTCTCCGAGCAAAAGCCTCCAGTTGAAAAATTTGAGCAGACAGAACATTATGAGAGGCATCCATAGCAGTTTCATGAGCAGTAACTCAGCCTTCAAGTGCGTTAACTTTTGACTCCCATCTTTTGAAGATAAATATTCATTGAGTCCACAGACCCTTGAAGGGTAATGATGGAATCCTGAATCATTTCAAGCTTCTTTGACTGCACTGATAACTGCAAGGACATAGTTTTTATCAAAGCAAGCAACTCTTCTCCCTCTCCTGCATCTTCAGAAACCTTTGCTCGGGGGGGGGGGTGTCAGTGGGTGGGGCATAGACGGCATTCCCAAGCCTTTCTTCCGCCTTGATGTTGCCATCCTCCTCTCACTTCCAAAAGCACAATAAGCAAATATAAGTGTGGAAACAGAAAACAAAAGCTTAGGCAAGTTTAATTGCAAATAGCCAGGTCACGCGACAGCCTCAAAGAGGTAATTTTAAAGCTGAAACTTGGGAGAGATGCAGCGAAGAACCAATCACGACACCATCTCCAACCAGAAGTCCCAACAGCACATCGTAATCTGATAGATAAATCGTACACTGTGAGAATAAGTACTTCCTTTTGTCTGCCCTTAACACTGCCTGTTTCATTGGGTGATCTGGTTCTTAAATTATGAAAGAAGGGTGATTTTTTTTTCTCTCCACACCATGTTCAAGCTTATAAACTTCCGTTTTCCAAACTAGAAAGCCCCAGTGCTTTAGCTTTTGATCATAGCAAGGTGCTTTGGTCATTTTGGTTGCACTTTTCTATCCTGTTGTAGTTCTGTGGCACTCTCTTTTTGAGTGGTGGTGTCCAGAACTACATGGTATTCCAAGGGCAACCATACCATAATGGCAGATACTTTCCATTTGATTTTTCAATTCCGTTCCTAATCCCAACTTTGTGCCTTTTTTCACTGCTATAACACACTGAATTGAGTTTTCAGTGAACTTCCTAGTATAATTAACCTTGAGAAGATAAGACTGAGGGGAGATATAATAGTGCTCTGCAAGTACTTGAAAGGTTGTCACAGAGAGGAAGGCCAGGAGCTCTTCTCGATCATCCCAGAGTGCAGGACACGGAATAATGGGCTCAAGTTACAGGAAGCCAGATTCCGGCTGAACATCAGGAAAAACATCCTGACTGTTAGAGCAATACGACAATGGAACAATACTACCTAGGGAAGTGGTGGGCTCTCCCACAATGGAGGCATTCAAGACGAGGCTAGACAGCCATCTGTCAGGGATGCTTTGACTTGGATTCCTGCATTGAGCAGGGGGTTGAACTTGATGGTCTTGTAGGCCCCTTCCAACCCTACTATTCTGATTCTATGGTGATCCCATCATCTCTTGGGAGATCACAACCAATGCAGACCCTAACAACAGGGTTCCATAAATCCACTTGCCTCCTCTCCCATGGTGAAAATCCCTCCTGTCTCTGGGGATTGCTCCTTCCTCTCTTCCAAGCACAAAAATCCGCCTTGCTGTTGGTCATCCCTCCTGCAAAAGCCTAGTTGCCCCTCCTTTCTTTCTTTCACGGACAAGTTGGTGAAGGAAAGGAGATTTGTCTCTCTCAGGCTGGGGCAAAGATGGAAGCAGCAGGAGCAAGTGTTTTCACTAGGGATGTACAGATTTTGTAAAATCTGAATTTCACAGATTGTTGGCAGCCTTTTGTTCCATCGTCCACTCATTGACAGAATTGGATTTTTTTCCATTTCCCGAATTTGCGCAAATTTGTACTTATGAAAATGTGCAAATCCCCCCCCCAAATGCACATTTTCATGCTTTAGCTTATGAGGAAAATGTGCATGTTCTGATGGTATTTTTTTATTTTACATATTTTTCTATGACTAAATTTGTGTAACATTCCAGAAAGTTAAAAAAACTGGTCCACAAGTCTGCGAATTCCCTGCTACTCGGCAAAAGCCAGTCCACTGTGGAATCTGTGGGTTGAATTAATAGAAATCCATACTCATTTGCTTCTGTGATGGATTTCTCCGGAACCCGTAGCTTTCACTCCTTTTCTGTGCACATGTCTGTTGCCATTCCTCATTCCCTGTGCAATTTGGGCACCAAGACATCTAGAACTCTCCTGTATGCTACAGCCCATTCCCTCTATTCTGCTAGTGCTGCTGTGCTGGCCTCAGTCAGTGCTAGATAAATTATTCAGCCTGAAAAACAGGTTTGGGGGGAAGGCCTGAAGTACAGCCCAGCACCCAGACTATGAAACTGGCTCCATTTTTAGCAAATCAGCAGATTTACAGGAGATAAATAAGTGCTGGAAGGATTGCTTCCAGGATGGGTGGGGAAGTTGGTTTAATGCTTGGTGTCCCTCCTCTCCCTTCCACACTGACATAGCCAAGAAGACCTAATCTACCCTGCCTCCCATTTCCAAACCAAATGTACATGTGAACAAGAAAAACACAAAAGGAAAATGAATGAATTAAAGTGGGCAAAATGATTTCTTAAATTTGGCTACTTAACTGATTGACAATTTTTTTCCTGTTCAATGAATGGCTGCTGGGTTTGTTTGCCTTTGATATAGCATGCTGCAAATGTTGCTGGTCTGTATGAGTGAGGATGGAAATAAATCTCTTCCCTCACTCCATTCATAGTTTTCCAAAGAGGGATCAGCTGAACATCTTTCAGTTGTTGCATGAGAAATTGGGCTCTGTGCAATTGTTGCTGTTGTTGTTCAGTCATTCAGTCGTGTCCGACTCTTCGTGACCCCATGGACCATAGCACGCCAGGCCTTCCTGTCCTCCGCTCTCTCCCAGAGCGTGCTCAAGTCCATATTCATTGCATCGGTGATCATATCTAGCCATCTCATCCTCTGCTGTCCCCTTCTCCTTTTGCCTTCAGTCTTTCCCAGCATCAGGGTCTTTTCCAGAGAGTTTTCTCTTCGCATTAGGTGGCCAAAATATTTGAGCTTCAGCTTCAGTATCTGTCCTTCCAGTGAGCATTCAGGGTTGATTTCCTTTAGGACTGACTGATTTGACCTCCTTGCAGTCCAGGGGACTCGTGCTTTGTGCAATACAGTACACATAATTTCTGCTTAGCTGTTTCTCAGTACTCTGTTTGTGTGATGCCTATTTCTGCCCTCCTCCCAACTTAGGTCGGAGGTAGGCAGCATTTGTGAAGTTGCTGGTGGGGTCAAGATGAGTCAACTTGAGAACGTTTTTTCTTTCTAATCTCAGTTACTTGGGAGTAAGTGCCATCAAATCCTGTGGGACCTACTCCTGAGTATGCACAGGACAATACTGTTAAGAACACTTCCTTCTCCCACTCCCTGTGGGGTTGGAATTGAGAGGAAAGAGACTGTGTGGGAAAACAACATAACATCTTTCTGAATGATCTCATTAACAAAATCACAAGAAGGATTTACCAACAGGGAAAACAGTGACTTGCCCAAATTACAGTGAAGCTATGGACTTTTGAAATCATTTCTTTATACTGAGAATATATTTTTTCATAACACGCACACCTGTTTTCCTCTTCCTTAAATCTCTTCCAAGATACTAAGAAATAACGACTGGCTATCAAACCAAGTCAGCAGGATACTGGTAAGATTAGGAAAAGAAATTGTCCCAGTGGACATCATTTTGCATTTCTTTAACCCTGAAACTTATTTGTCACTATTTTAGCCAGCCAGCCAGCCTGAAGAGATTCTTTTCAGATTCTTCTGGTCTGCTTGGGATAATTATTGAGCTAGGGAATAATTACTATGTCAAAATTATATTTTTGCAGTAGTTCTGAAATGTGACCATATTTTCACTTCGGTGAAGCCACAGCTAGCATGTGCAAATTCACTGAGCTAGATATGAACAGGATTGTTTAGTCCAGTGGTTCATGTGTGCACCAGAGCCCCACCCATCCACTTTAGTAGAGAGGCAGAACTGTTTCCTTTAAATGAATGGAAAAACCTTGTCCAAGTGGCTTTTGGATCAGGCAAATGTTTAGTGAATTCTGCTTGGTGTTTGCACATTTCTTAAGCATTATTGTAATTGGATTACACCTCTAGTCCTATGTTCCGTTTTAATTTAGATGAAAGAGAAATATTGTTTCTTCTAAGGTTTCTGCTTAATGAGAGCAAAGCCAGAGACATCTTTTAATCACATTTCAGTGAATTGATAAAAAAAATAAGTTGAGTCCACAAACAGGTGTAATCTAAGATGTGTTCTGCGTTTTCCTTTTACCCTGGGATTTATCACTTGTCTGTTACAAAGTTGTCTATTCACACCACCTCATTCTGTAGTCTGTAAGAATGGTACTGACCATTCTTTTAATATAACACAATGGCTTTAATGGATGCATAGATTCTCTACTTGTGCTTTTTTCTTCTTGTGGCTGCGTTACAAACAGGAGGTGGATATGCTAAAGAGTACCTGTTGCCATAGTAAGTATCATCCCATTCCTGTTCCTGCTGCTTTCCCTGACTTCTCTGTGTTTTGTTTCATTCTCTTGCATCTTTTGTGATGTTTCCTCCTTGTGTTGGCTTGGTTAGTCAGGCATTTACACAGTTGTAGCTATTTAACTATTTCTGTTGCTTTACCAGAACAAACAGATCAGAGTTACGTTAACAAGAATACAGTCTGTACCCTAAATTAAGACGACTGTGGCTTCCTGATGTGTGGCTTTCTTGGTAGCTACATATCTAAAACTTATTCTGTCAGTTCAGATACTGATTTTGACCCCAAACAACTAATGCTTCCTTTAAAAGGAGGCTATATTACTGTTGTATTGTCCCTTTCAATCAATAACAAAAATATAAAATTGTCTTAGGAGACAAATAAGAGGATGTTTCTAATAGGCCCATCTTATAATTGTATTGGCTTTTCAGGACTCTATCTTTTCCCAAGTGTTTTAAATGTCCTTAGTGGTTCATGGCCTGTTGTAAGGAGGAAACTGGAGCCCTACTTCCCCTTGTCTTCATATTGAACAGATGATTGTCTAAAATTAGGCACAAGGAAGAAAAGCAGGTACACACTGCAAATCTGGTAGTCTGCAGTTCTTTTATATACACTGTGGGAAAGTCTCAGCATATATTTCTGTAGGATAGGAAAGTTCCATCTCCTCATGTTGAAACTGGCTAGAGCCATATGCTGGGTGTGGCTTTATAGTGCCAGAAGGATTATTTTTATGGAGCATTTACAGTACTGCCTTATGGGTGTCCACTAGGCTTCAAATTTTCCATTTATTTTTATTCTCAAATTCCTTCAAGTTAAATCTTATTAGAAGCCCCATTTGCTAGATGTACTTACATTTCTGAAGAATTTGTTTAAAAATAAAACAACGTTTTTGGTGTTCCTTAAAAACTTGTTAATACATATTATATTCCAGGGAAAGGTAATGATGTTTTTCTGAGAACATCTGGGACAGAAAAAATTAAAACTGAAAAGTAGTATTTAAAGGGGACTCGTGAAATAATTTTTTAAAAAACTAATTGCAGCTTGTAACCTGCTTTCTCTTTTTACCCTGCTTTTACATTATCTTAACCCAGTTTAAAACTTCTAACGTTTTGGTTTGCCGAGTTTGAAGTGGTTATCATCACTGAGCTAACAAATTCTTTAGATTCTAAGCTTCAAAAATAAAGGTGCACCACATACAGAATTGTTTAATATAAATAAAAGAGAAATGTAAACACAACACTTAATTTGATCATAAAATAATATAAACTGCAGCATAGTAAGCTTTCAGTGCAAAGTTAGTAATAAAGCATACTTAAAGTCACTGACCTGGGATATAAATTTAATAAAGAACAACAGTGTTATTAACATTAAATCTCCAAACCCTAAGCTGGAAAAGCAAAAAACTGTATTTCCACACACAAAAGAAGTCTGCTGCTGCAACTTTTTTTTGTGGTTTGTGCATTCCTGTGTCTTGGTTGAATTCCATTCCTTCCTTCTTTCAACATGTTTATGTGAAGAGAACATGAGTTATGGAACCTAAAATACAAGCGGAAGGATTTGACTTGATCTACATAACAACATCTGGTTTTTTTTTAATGTTTCGGATGCTCTTCAATTGAGACTTATCTCCCTTCTCTGCAAGACCTTAATAATGCTAGAGATAGGGGACATTACTACTGCTTTTTAATATTTATGTATTGCTTTGTGCCAAGGGGCCTTTTCAAGCCTCTTTTCTAACCTAGTTTTCTGCTCAAATGCTCAGTTTTCTGCCCTTCCTTCTTAGGACTAAAAAAGTCTGCAGATATGAAATAGCCAAACACAGCATCTTTCTGAAGCATGAGAGGTAGTTCATGCATTATGAACAAATGGGGAAAATAGATGTGTGAATCACCTATACTTCTTGTCTCCTTCTTCTGTTCCAATGCCTGAATTGAGAGACTCAGATCTTGCTTGTGCTTAGACCTGTGAACTCCAGCTGTTGTTTGGGAGAAATTGCTAAACCGTCTTCAAAGTAACAGTGCTGTAGAAGTAGGGGAAGCAGAAGCAGGGATAGTTCATGCCTCTGCTTTCCCTCTCTTTGTAACCTCTGAACAAGCTCGAAGGAATAGCTCTGCATGAGTTGGAATGTTAATTTCTGTATTCTTCTTAACAGTCTGTGATCCATATGAAGGTATCATAGAGTATGCCAGATGTCTTTTGAAGATGAGAGGGTAATAGTTAACATTGCTGGGCTTCCTTTGCAAGGTCCTGTATCTGTAAAGGGTTTGTTATGGTTTAAGTAGTATGGCTTAAGTTTTCATAATACAGTGGGGCTGTGTGGACGTAATGGCAATGTTCAGTGGCAATTCATGGGTTAATCGACCTATTAATTTGTGTGGACACATGAAACACTTTAATTTCCAGCAACAACCTACAAAGGCCGCGTTTGTAGGTTGTTACCCTGATGTCCAAACCTGGGCACTTGGGGGTTTTGGTGGGTAAACAACCCCAAGTTAACCCATGGTTTGTTCTCGGTTTAACTTGGGGTTGTTTAACTCATGATTAACAACCCCAAGTGTCTGGGTTCAAACATCATGGTAACCTACCAATGCAGCATTCATTGGTTGTTGCTAGAAACTAGAAGTGGCTCATACACAGCATGCATCCTCACAATTCTCTGACACTACGTCCAAACAAGGTCACAGTGTGAGCCACTCTTCCCTCTTTGGAGAAGATTGAGATATTTTCCAGCTAGAAGACTGTTAATCAAAAACCTCATTAAGTCATCAGTACTATTCAGTCTGTGCACTGGGGCTAATAAGTGGTTTTGGCAAAATGAGGGAAAACCAGCATAAGCCACCTCAGGATCTTCTTGTCTAAACTAGGCAATCCGTAGTTGTTATATCTGATGAATAGCAGAACTTTTCAACTTTTTACTCTTATTCATATAGATCTCTATACTCAGATTTTGACTCTAAAATCATTGTGGAAAAGTCAGAGTTCAAATACATTCTTTATCTACATCTTTTTGACCAAAGGCCAGTTACATAAGGGCTTAAATGCCTGGCCTTGTGTGGAGTTTTTCCACATACAGCTGATTCCTGTTAGAGTCCATTTAAGCAACAGGCACACATTAACGTTTTCTGTTGATTGTTCCATTAGAGAGGCAGCCTGACCAAACTTACTACGATGACAGTGATGCTGCAACTTTCAAGCAAAGCCTCCCAGACCTCACCCCTGATGAGCCTTCAGAAGCCCTCAGCTTACCAGCCTTTGGAAAAGAGGATAATAAATGTGACAAAGATCTCACCCAAAGCCAAACTGAATGCCCTCCTGAAAACCAAGAACCCCAGTCTCAGCCTGGTGAAGACACAATGACCCCAGTGGCTGAGGAGGGGGCAGCCACTGAACTAGGCGGTGATGAGTCTCCTGGGAAGTCTCCATCCAAGAAGAAGAAGAAGTTCCGTACACCTTCCTTCCTGAAGAAAAACAAAAAGAAGAGTGACTCCTAAAAGTCCTTCAAAAATGCTCTTAAGTTTTAGAATCTTACATTTATTAACCACTAGAATGTATCAGATCTTACTGAGTGTTTTCTTTTTGTCTTTTACATAAAAAGCAGAACAAGCAACACCCTCAAGCTCTAGCTTGATTGATTAAGATTATAATGGTAAATTAAGAAGCAGAAGGAGCTAATCTTGTGTGTGCAACAGAAGTTAACCAGGGTTTATTCCTAGTATATAAACAAAAGTAGATTATGGCAATGTGTGTAACTTTGAAAGCCCATGTTGCTTTTTATCAAGGCAAGCATTTTTCAAAAGGTTCTGCTTAACACGGTGTTGCTATCGGCTCACTCTAAAATGTATTATTGTCTCAGAGCCTACTGTGGTTGCAAGTACAGACAACTTGGAGATGATTGCATTTATGTTTTCAGAGGTTATATTATTGAACAGCGTATCTGCTTTAGCACTGTGTAATTCGAAATAATGTACACTGACTTGAGGCTTTAAAAAAGCTGTCTTTCTCCCCTCTTATTCTGTATTGTAGCATAGCTGAGATTTAAACCTATTTGTAGTGTCTCAGATAACCTGTGGTGTTTCCTGCTAATCCCTCTAACTTTTTTCTAATATGTTTAATGTAATCTTTTTCACAGAGTAATCAGCTATTTTACTAATTTGTTTTCTAGGGAGATGTTGTATTCAACCTCACCTGAGAATTTGGAAGATAAATTCAAGCCCTTGGAAATAAAATCTCCTGGTAGCAGACGCAGACCTACTGCGTTTATGTACTCTTCTACCTCCTCATTCAGTTGCTCTAATATGTTGTAGCGCTTACAGATGTGGCAGCTGTTGCTAACACTGACAGCAGTCGTTATGGTAGCTGGACCAGTCATTTCCTAATAGCAGTTCAATCAAGACCGTGTGGTTCATTTCTGAGAGCCCTGGGAAAGGCTTGCCATATTCTGGCAGTGAGTGACATATTTGGGACTTGGCAGAGCTTGTTATCCTGTTCTGCTTCTCTGGATTTGCTCATTTAAAAATACATTGCAGAGACTAAACTTTGAGAGGTGCGTGTGAATATTTCAAACAATTTTACTCTAATAATTGGTATTCTTTCTGATTATAACAAAAACAAATGTTCATATATTAGCTGAGGTCATGGGGACATATGATACTAGTTTTATGAATTAACTTGAACTTAATAATACACCACTTCAAGATCATGGTTTTGTTTGTTTTTTGTTCTTTAATTAAAGTTTGGTAAAATAGCTAGTATTGAATGCCTTATAATTTGTGCTTTAAGAAAATGCAGAAAAATAGTGATTGGATGCAGCTTAATTGTAAGTGTAACACCTATGTTAAGTTCCAAATAGATACCCTGGAGCAGTTTAAAATGGTAAATAAATTTTACTTCTGTAATATCAGTGTAGAAGGGAGATGAGGGTTAGTGGCAGTAATACCACCACTACAGGGAGCAAGTGCTGATCGCTGCGAAAGAGAGAGAAAGAGAAACCTGAACAATGTTTCCTATGGATTGCATGGCACTAATGGCTTTAAGCTTGTTACCTAGCTGTGTGTCCTGTGAACACTAAAAAGCTTAATTGTGTCTCATTGTCGGGATTGAAATTGCATTACAAAAGCCATTGCTTCAGTGTTCCTGTTATAAAATGTAGGAACTCTATCTTTTGACCACATATGCAATGATTTTTAAGTTCTAATTTTGTAGTTCTCAATTCTTTCTATTAAAATATGAAATCTAGTTGTGTATGGGGTGTAACACACAGCAGGCAGTGTCAGATGGGGTGGGAAAGGGAAGTGTCCTGGGTTTTTTTCTTCTTCTTTTCTTGTATCATTCAGTTCTACTCACAAATAAAATTCTTTAATGGAGACATGTGTTTTTCTGTTTTGTTTCTAAGCAGTATTGTTGGTCCTTTCAAGACTTGTAACACCTTTAGATAAACTTTTATTACATGTACAGAAAAGTTGGGTAAACACAGCTAATGCATAATAATCTATAGAAACTGACAGCAGTCCTATACACCAGGGCTCCCCCAACCTTTTTGGGCTGGTGGGGCACATTTGGAATTTTGAGTGTTGTGGGTGCTCTCAAAAAATAGCTCAACAGAATAACAGATTCATAACATGTAGATATGAATGAGTGGAAAACCATAATATGAAAATGTCAATAGAAATATTATTTCAATGTTTACATGCAACCTCTGAATATGAAATACATAATTTTATTATAATCCCATAATATAAACATGAAAAGTAGCAGATTCTGTTTTAAAGAAAAACAGTGATTCAAGAAGAGCTATGTTAGACAAGTCTCTGGTATACTCCCATTTTGAACAATCTATTTCAAACAGTTCTCTCGAACCCTGCTAGTTAATAGTAGCAGGAGTTATGTCTGTCCACCTCAGTGAGGATTTATCTGTATCTGTTCCTTTAAGATAACTGCAAGTTTTTACACAGTTTGGTATAATTTGGAGAGAAGAAAGTCATTTCCCTCAGAGCCATCAGTGAGCAATTGTTTGTGGAGAGTTTGCTTATACTCTGTAAGTAGATAGGATTCATGCTTCTTGAATAATACTGAATATGCTTGGCAATTTCTACCTCACCAAGGATTAATGAGTGATAACAGGAACAATGTCCCACTCTCAAAAGACTGGTCAAAGTTTTCTTCAAAATATAAATGCCTATAGATATAGTCATTTAGGGTGCAATCCTATGCATGTTTAGACAGAAAAAAGTCTCCCAGCCTTTCCCAGTCAGCATGGCTAGCTGGGGAAGGCTGGAAGTTGTAGGACTTTTTTTCTGTCCAAATATGCATAGGATTGGACTTTTAAACAAATTGCAGTTTGAGAATACTAAACATTTCAATGTGCATGTATTAAATATTCATGTTCAGGAAATATTTTTTAAACCAAATAGAAGACCCCAATACATACAAATTTCCTTTCTAAATGTTTTATATATTGGTTAGAAATCTTCTAACCCTCTATATTACACATATTTATCTGTATCTAAAAAATACAATATACATGAATAAAGCTAAAATCAGCCAAACATATTCAGTACTTTCTTAAAAGTTCATTTCAATTAATCTTTAAAATATTGAAATAGGGACAAGGAGCCTGGCATGGGGGACCTCAGCTATAAACAGGAACCTCATGGGGTGGGGAGATATGCCACTCCTATGCTGGCTCAGTGTTAACCATATCTTAAACCAGAAAAAGAAGGAAAAACTGGTGGGAAAACGTGGGAGATGTCAGCATCTGCCCCCTGCCTGTATCATTCCATGAATGAGGCAGGCCAATGGTGCCATAAAAGCCTCATTTGGAAGTGCTAGTGGAGATAGCTCAGCTGGTTGTTTGGGGCACACCTGATGTGGGGCTTTGTGAACAAAGCTCTGATGCCACTCTGTTTCAGCCATCCTTCACCTTCCTGGCCACTCAGACACCCTTCCACCACTCCTCTGCCCTTACCTTGCCTGTGAATCCCCTTCCCAAAACAGTGTTATCTTGTTTTCCAACAGCTTCTGGGTCTGAGTTTTCCTTCTTGGGTCAATGCAATGCCTGTAGCTGTGCTCATATCCATAGAGATTCTGGCATGGTATGTATAAATTCAGTCCTGTTAAACTTCAGAACCTACACCAAATGGGTTCTAACACCCTGGTGGGTAACCAAGTTAATCCAAACAGACAAACATCACTACAGACATCTAATGCTTTATTTACCCTCATTTGTTTCTTCATCTTTGGATTCTATCAGGTCCCAGAGTAGACAATGAACCTGGGATGCACTCAATAGATTTAATAGAAGGGTCCTTCTTGGTCTCTCACCATGCTGCTGCATGAATTCTTCGTATTTGCAGCATGTATCTTTCAAGTTGTCACAGTAATAGCATTCATTCTAGCCTCATTCACTCCAATAGACTCCCTCAGGACCTTTTCATATGGTTTCAATTATTTTTATAGGACTTAACTATACTGTTCCATAGAAATGCACCAATGCATCAGATACACTATAGATTAATTACTGAAGTACCATCATTGACCAGAACAAGGAACAAATGCTATTCTACTCTATTCATACTACTTCTGATGTCTCTGTCATTCTGTTTGAACCTGAATAGCTTTGGTAATTTGCTCAATTACTTTGGCATGCTTGAAAAGTTGATTTACCCTTCTGATACCCAGTATAAGCACTTATGGTAATACCCACACACAAGATTTTAGGGGGTCTTCTTGTGGGGGGGGGACTTCTTCCCAAAACCTTCATTCACATCATTTAACCATTCTTGATCAAATTGGCCATCTTCAGTCTTTTGTTAGCAAAATTATTTCACCCTTTTAGTACCAAATTAGCAACATAATCTCCCTGTCTGGGTGGGGCACAGTTGATTAATGTTGCCTCCCCCTAGAGGGGTGGAGCTGACAGTGGTCCAGCACTTCAGTTGCACTGGTTAGAGTGTGGGCCTCGGGGCCATGAATACCATCATTGGCCAGAGGCTTCCCAATCACATGCTGGCCATTCCTTTTAATAGCAGCTAGCTCTCCCTCCTTTCCTTGACAACTGGCCCTGTGCTTCAGCTCCCTATCTTGGCCAAGCAGAGGTCTTGACTATAGAGCCTTGGGATCGCCTTCCCCAGGTTGTGCCTAGGTTTCCGTGTCAGAGAAAAAACACTTCAAAAAACAGTTTCGGAGGGGTTGTCAGTTCAAGCATCTGCCCTTTTGTGTAAAAGGTATAAAAGGCAAATGTTTCCAGTAGCAAAGTGTGCCACCTCTGATTGGTGTCAAGCCGTGGTTGTGTTGTGCAAACTCCAACTGCTCCCAGCATAGGCAAGCTTGGATGACTGGTTCCCCTACTGATCTGCTACCCTAATCTGGGAAAATCCTTCTCTAGGGAGGCAAACTCCAGCATCCCACTCACTACCTCTACGGGGTAGGAGGACATAGGAGAACAGGATACTGAGGTTCTGCTTCTCTCTTGCTTAGGTTTTTCCCAACAGGAAGCCACTTGGCTGCATAGGTCTGTGGTCTACTGCCGGGAAACACTGGCCTCTTTCTAAAAGGGATTGAGCTTTCCAGTCATGTGTCTACCAGAGTTGCAGCGCTTCCTAGTATCCAGTGTGCAGGAAAGGGCATCACCCAGGGAAAGGTAGGCAGCTCTCAGAGGTCCTGCTACAAATGGATCCTCCACCCCCTCCACCCCTGCTTTCTGAGTAAGCATGTGTCAATGTGCATGTGTGTTCATGTAAGTTGGTTCTAATCTTCAATTGGTATTTGGTTGTAGCCCCAGCCACTTCTGTGCAACCTTGCCCTGGTGTCCCATTGGAAAGGATTATGGCTGAGGCTCCTGTTTAATTGGTGCATCCTTGGTATCCCCTTCCTGAACCCCATGTGCTCAAGACAAGACCTCTGGAGAGGTTGGGTTGTACCATACAGTAACATTGCAGGACCTTCACAGATTTTGAGATATTCATAGGGAAGAGGCCACCTGAAGTGCATATAAATTGGAGAGTGTAAGTGTTACAAGCTCTGGGTAGACCCCTAATCACAGCCTTGTAAACTGTAGTGAGTATAGCAGGATAACGACCTCCTCCTTATGGGTTTGGTTTCCCTCCAACCTGCTCTTCTTACTCCTCTCACAAAGCTCCTCCTGACCTCATAACCCCTCGCTTCTACCATTCCCATGAATGTGTGGGAGTCTGCATTACCGGATCCCCTCATGCTACATCCCCAATCCACCTGTCTTCCTTGCAGCAGTCTGTTCATGTATGTCCACATCCTCATTTTGGGTTTCTGAAATTGGCCTTGCTGAAAACAATTTCATAGAATTGTAGAATCATAGAATAGTAGGGTTGGAAGGGGCCTACAAGGCCACCGAGTCCAACCCCCTGCTCAATGCAGGAATCTAAGTCAGTGCATCCCTGACAAATGGCCGTCCAGCCTCGACTTGAACACCTCCAGTGTGGGAGAGCCCACCACCTCCCTAGGTAATTGGTTCCGCTGTCGTATTGCTCTAACAGGATTGCTCTGGTATGATCGAGAAGAGATCCTGGCCTTCCTCTCTGTGACAACCCACCAAGTACTTGAAGAGCGCTATCCTGTCTCCCCTCAGTCTTCTCAAGGCCAGGGATGGACGAAAGGGACTTACCTTGTCCCGCAGCTTGTTTCGCAGTGCGGGGGAGGTGCTTCGGTACTCCCCCCGAAGTTCAGGCGAGGGGGGGAGGTGCCCTGCCTCGCCCGGCCAAAATTCAGACCGGGGGGGGAGGTGCCCCATCCCTTGCCAGCAAAATTCAGGCCGGGGAGGAGCGCCCCGTCTCCCCGGCCGCAAAAAAAAAAAGTACAGTAAAAAAAAAAACCCACACACCCATGATAGGCTACGTGACAATTTATGTAGCCTATCACGGCTAGATTTCCAAAGTCAGCCGTGATAGGCTACGTAAATCGTCACGTAGCCTATCACAGGTGACTTTGGGGGGAAAAAAAAGTGCGTATGAAAATGGTGGTGCCCCATGTGCGCCATTTGCGTTCCTTATTTGGACAGGGGTAGTCTACGTAAAGATTTATGTAGACTACGGCGAAAATAAGGGCAACGCAAATAGCGTTCCCTTATTTTCGCCATAGTCTGCGTAAATCTTTACATAGACTACCCCTGTCCAAATAAGGAACGCATTTGCGTACGCGCTTTTTTTTTTTTCCCCGAAGTCACCCGTGATAGGCTACGTGACGAATTTACGTAGCCTATGACGGCTGACTTTGGAAATCTAGCCGTGATAGGCTACGTAAATCATCACGTAGCCTATCACGGGTGTGTGGGTTTTTTTTACTGTACTTTTTTTTTGGTAATGGTGGTGGCGGCAGCCGGTCGGGAGACTGGCCGCCGCCCCCACCCCCACCGAAATGCCGCCAAAATGCTGCCGGGACCCGCCGCCGAGAGGGACATTCGCCGAAGGTAAGTCCCATCCCGGGGGGGGGCGGGGGGCCGGCGGAGAATTTCCCCACCAATTTCAGGGGGCCGAATGCGTCGGCACTCGGCCTCCCGAAGATTCGTGGAAAAATTCTCCGCCATCCCTACTCAAGGCTAAACATGCCCAGTTCTTTCAGTCTCTCCTCATAGCACTTTGTTTCCAGTCCCCTGTGCAGCATACAGTTCTCAAGGAAGGCTTGCAAGTTCATTATCATTATTATGCTTGTGTTTAATGTGATGCTGCTGTACCAAGTTAATCACCCCAAAACCAACTTGTGCATTTAAGATTCTTGCTTGTAATCAATACATGTGTCAAGTGGTGTTATCCTCTGATCTTGTGTGCTCAGATTCTTGGGCTAGGTTGTGTGCACAGATTCGTAGACATGGGCACTCTATGAACACTGTCTAAAGGTCCCTGTTGGATTTAACAAATGCCTGTCCATGGGAATACATGTGCATACAGGTGTCTGCACAAAAGGGAAGACATTTGGTAATACTGTATAGGAATTAGATCAACTCCAAAAATTTCCCATGTTACATGTTTGCAAAGTCAGGTGTTCTGAAAAGCAGAAATATTGGAATTCTCACTTGGGAGGATGACAGTAGAGGGGGGTGGGGAGAACTGAGCACTGTCAACCCGTGGGAGGGTTTGGACATTGTTGAAGAAGGTGACAAACTCCCAAGACTTTATCCCTCCTCAAGCCCTATCCACCCCCTTAAAACTCTGCTCCAATTTGCAGCTGCATTGTTTGACTCAATTGCTCAGTTTGTATTTCAACAGTGTAAAATGTAGAATGTAGAATTAAAACCAATGCACGCTCCTAAATGCCTACATTAAGTCTTCAATCAATATTTACCTGTTTATTCTAGCTGTCAGTTCCTTTATCTGCAAGTGGTTCCCCTTTTTGTTTCTTCTAGGTGCCACACACAGATTTACCTGTGCTAAGAAACTTTGTGTAGTGTCAGAGATACAGAGGCTGATCTGATTAAACCGATGCTCTTCTAAACATTCAGGCCCACCCCTGGGACAGTCTACAGTATTTGAGAGAATAAGCTAACTGAGTTTCTTACTAGATAAGGCACACAGGGGCTTTTTAATACTCCAATGCAATGCAAAATTAGTAATATCAAAACAAAAAAGTTTTATTCAGGGGAAACCTGAATGGGCATTGCTGAGGGTTCCCAGGCTGCATGGTAACTAGCTCCATGTGAGCTTCCCAGGTGGGAAAAGGTGGGGGGGGGCATACACAGCTGCATGGGAGCCGAACCAGATCACTTAGGCATGAGCAAGCAGCAGTTCTTCATGGTCTCTGTGCATCACACATATGGGCTCTGCGCCTGCGTGGAGACTCGTTCGGGAAACTTCCAAGCTGAGTCGTTTGGGCGGGAACCCCTCCCCCGCCATCTCTGGTATATGTAGTGTGGGTTCCTGCCTCCTCCTCAGTTTCTTCTCGACCACCTTAGTGTTACTTCATGGGGAACTTCTTTGACATTCTGTCAAGCTATATTTTTCTACCTTTCTCTTATCCTTGGCCCTTTTTCTTGCTTTTTTTCTCCTTTACATAAACACGAGAGAGAGAGAGAGAGAGAGAGAGAGAGAGAAGGAGAGTATTGAAGAGCGTCGATTACCTCAGCAAGTGATGTGTTTTTCTCCTCCAGCTTATGGCCCAAAAGCCTCTGTTCAGAAAGTGCACCGCGTGTGGCAGTAAGGTGCCTTCTTTGGACAGTCCCCCCTGATGTCTACTCTGCTTGGGAGAATCTTGCCACCACTGCCAATCACTGTTGAAGCAGGCTTGCACGTATAGAGCGGATCGGCTAAAGGCGATCCTTTGGCAACGGGCCCTTCAAGCAGTTGATATGCCTAAGGCTCAAACTCCTCAAAAGCAGCCCGCTGTTGCTCCTTCCACAAGTACAATGGTAGCGGCCCCTGTGGCTCAATCTTCCCCTCTGTAAACCACCAGTTTGAGTGGATCCACCTACTCTGGGAAGAAACCTGACTATCTCAGTAGCCAAAAAAATTTCAAAAAGGACAAAACGCCCTAAACCAGCAGCAGATGCACCAGAGAAAAAGAGGAGAAAGAAAACCTCTAAAGAGCAGGAGAAGGAGCAGGCTGCCCCGCCTCCCCCTCCTCTACTTGATTCTCCCATCCATGTTGTGGTTCCTCCAACACAGGTGGTGACTTTGGATCTGACCTCCATGATCTCGGAAGGTGAGTTGAGGGACACCCCAACCCCACCACCCCGTCCAGCTTGGACAGCTCCAGAACGGAGATCCAAGTCTCCTACACCACGCCGTTATGATATTCAATCACCTCAATATCAACTGACGCCCTCTCCTCGGTAGGCAGCCTCCTCGATACTGATCTCCGAATCGATACCATACGGATCATTGGCAGGGACAATACGACCATGATTGCTCCGGCTCTCCATCCTGTGATTGGGATCATTTTTCAGTCTCGTCATCTCCTCCCCATGGACAGCAATTTGATGCAGATTGGAGGCTCAGGAGGGACCGCGACCTTTTCCTGGATTGCTCTCGTTACTAGGGAGCTACTTCTCTGTTACATGCCCCATTTCAACCCGAACAATGACCACAGCTCGAATTACATGGCACTTTCTGTCCTCCTCCTCCAATACCGAGACGTTCTACGTCTCTAACACTATACCAATCCGGCCGAGACCATCAAGCTCCACTGCCTCCAATCCCACCTCACGATGTGACTGATATGGAACAGCGACCTGCCCCTTCACAGGAATCCAGTGAGGACTATCAATCTGATTCCTCCTACCCCTTGGTTCCCCCATCGATCTCATCCCCAGATGATGTCATTGGGACATGAGATAGAGCCTCACCTTCCGAGGATATGAGGCATTTTCCTGAGCAAGTGCTTAGAATGGCACAGTTGTTGGGCATTGAGGTACAACAACCCCCATAACAACTCCATGATCCGGTGTTCGATGCCATCACGGCAGACATGTCCACTCTGGTGGCCATTCCCTTTCTTCCAGCTCTGCTGATGCAGTGCAACAGACATGGAAAATGCCTTCATCCTTGACCTCGACGTCCAAGAGGCTAGAATCGATGTACAAGGTTCAAGAGACAGATGCTTTCCTCTTTGCATATCCCAAACCGAACTTGATCATAGTAGAGTCTGCTCAAGGCCGATCTCAAAAAATGCATGCCTCACCTGTGGATAAGGAGGGCCATAAACTCGATCTTGTTGGACACTACCTCTATTCTTCAGTGGCACTGGGCCTTAAGATTTCAAATTACCAGGCAATGATAGCCAGGTACCAAGTTTTCCTCTGGGAAAAATGGATTCTCTCATCGTGTACCTTCCTGAGGATCAATGCGACTTGGCCAGAATGTTCCACACAGAGGCATCCAAACTTTCCTGTCAGCAGATCAATACCACCCGTCATCAGGCAGACTGCAATGCCAAGGGGATGATGGGCTCGGTTGCCCTAAGTCTACATGCCAGGTTCCTCTCTGCGGGCCTAACTCCAGAAGCTCACTCTAGGACAGAGGATCTACCTTTCTATGGTGAGGGCTTATTCAATGCAAAAACAGACAAGCAAATGGACTCTGTACAGAAAGCCAGAACTACTGCTCGTAAGATGGGCATCGGCCAAGTCCAGCACCAGCAACACTATCTCCCTTATCATCAACATTGCTGGTACCGACAACACCAGACTTAACCCCACCCATGGCAACCTGGGGATCGGGCACCCAGATACCCACAGCAACAACAACAGCAACAAAGGAAAAGTTGTTCCTTTCCCAAGGTCCAGCAAAAGAGGAAGGGCGAGGGTTTTTTTAAGCGTCGTCTTCCAGCCTCCCTCCCCTCCATACCAACCATTACAAACCACCCTTCAGAGACCTCCTGAGCAAATTGCACTCGACCTGGATGAAAGTGACATCAGACAGCTGGGTTCTATTGTCCATCGAGGATACGAAATGGAATTCAACACCCCCCCACCACTGGGTTTAGTCCGGGTCACCCCACACTCAAAGGTCCTTCACGAAGAAACACAATCTCTCCTGAGGAAGGGTGCCATCCAGCGTGTTCATCCAAACCTCGGTACAGAGGGTTTTCTTTCCAGGTACTTCACCATACTGAAACAGGACGGAGACCTCCTGAATAAATTTGTTGCCTCCAAGAGGTTCAGAATTACAACCCTAGCCACGATTCTTCCACTCCTCCGAAAGGATTCATGGTTTGCCATGGTTGATCTCGAGGATATGTATTTCCACATAGCAATAGAACGCACACAGAGAAAGGTTCTCCACTTTGTGATCAGAGCAGAACTCTTCCAGTTCAATGTCCTCCTGTTCAGTCTTTCAACAGCCCCACTCATTTTCACCAAGTGTATGGCTGTGGTTTGCACTTACCTCTGCCTCAAGGAAGTAGAGATCTACCCATATCTCGACGATTGGCTGCTAGTGGACTCCTCTCAGGAAGCCCTATAGTGTGCTATAATAATAATTCTGAACCTCCTTCAGGCGCTGGAACTAAGGATCAACACGGAGAAATCCTGTCTGACCTGCACACAAACAGTTCAATTCATAGGGGCCATCCTCGACTCCAAAACTGGCCGGGCATACCTTCCTGCAAATCACGTCAAAAACCCCATCCCACATGCCACTTCGATATTCTTTGCTCGCCATGCCAAGGCACACGACATTCAATGCCTACTCAGTCATATGGTGGCAACAGAATTGGTTGTGGAATGGGCTCAGCTGTGGATGAGACCCTGCAAAGCTGGTTCATCCGAACCTTCGACTTGACCGGCAACCCCCTCCTCATCACACTTACAGTACCGGAGAAGGTTGCTCTCAGCCTGAAGTGGTGGATGAACCCCAAACATCTGACCCACAGGATGCCATTTCTCCCTGCTCCTCCATCCAGGATCCTGACCACAGACGCTTCCCTACTAGGTTGGGGAGCACATTGCGGACCTCTACAAGCACAGGTTCTTTGGTCATCCACAGAAACAGTCTACCACATACATTTCCTAGAATTGATGGCAGTTTGGAAAGCCCTCTGTGCCTTTGAACAACACCTCCAACATTGACACATCCAGATCTTCACAGACAACACCACAGTTCTCTGGTACCTAAACAAACACTGGGGAACACACTCCCCACACCTCCTTTCTCTCACTCTGGATATTTACCGATGGATAGTTACAAAGGGCATTCATCTGACCACTCTCCATATCGTGGGAAAAGACAATCTCCTGGCAGACTCTCTCAGCTGCCTGTTCCAGTGCTCTCACAAATGGCAGCTGGCCAAGACAACTCTACGCCTGATTTTCAGGCAATGGGGTCGACCCGACATTGATCTCTTCGCGACTCCAGCCAACATGGCCTGCAGAAATTTTGCTCCGGGCCGGAGTTGGTCGAGGATTGCTAGGCAATGCCTTTTTCCTGGAATGGAAGGATTGCCTATTCTACCTCTTTCCTCCGTTCCCACTCCTCACGAGGGTGATATTGAAAATCAGACAGGAAGCCACAAACTACATCCTAATCACCCCTTGGTGGCCCAGGCAACTTTGGTTCACAACTCTGACAGACCTGTCGCAGGGATGTTGCCTACCACTCCTGGGAATAGACAACTTGATCTCTCAGGACCGAGGCCAAATTCTCCATCCCGATCTCCACATCCTTAACCTCACAGCATGGAGGAGCCAGCCTCCGGACATTGCTCCCTACTGATCCCGGAGACAGTACAGGCCATACTCAATGCAGCAAGAAAACCATCCACGCACCACTCGTACTCAGCTAAATGGGCTTCATTTGTGAAGTTTGCGACTGACAGCAGTTATAACCCTAATGACTGTCCTTTTCCGCATATTTTATGCTTTCTCCAACACTTATACAGTGAAGGACTTAAATATTCCTCCATCAGAGTATATGCCTTGGCAATTTCGGCAATGAGGGGTAACATAGATGGGTGCTCTATCTTCAGCCACCCCTTATGCAAACAATTTTTGCGAAGACTTAGGAATTTGGCTCCCCCCATGAGAGACCTTGTCCCTCAATGAGACTTATCACTAGAACTCAACAGCCTGACATCTCCGCCATTTGAACCTCTTGCTACAGTGGATTTGAGGCTGCTTTCTTGGAAGGTCGCCTTCTTGGTAGCAATCACGACCTCGAGGAGAGCAAGTGAGCTGTCCACTCTATGGATAGACTCTCCCTACACCATCTTTCACAAAGAAAAGGTGGTACTCAAGCCGGACCTAGCTTTCCTCCCTATAGTGGTTATGGACTTCCACGTGAATCAGCCAGTTGTCCTCCCTGCTTTCTTTCCATCTCCAACTTCTGATTTAGAGAAGAGACTGCACACTTTATATGTCCAGAGAGCCCTGGCTTTCTATAAATCCCAGACTGAGTCTTTCTGTAAGTCGCAATGATTGTTTCAGTGCTACGGGAGACATAATAAAGGCTCTCCAGTCTCCTCTCAGAGACTAGCCTCCTGGATAGTGCAGGCTGTTTGCTTGGTGTACCACCTCTTGGGGAAAGACTTACCGCCTCGAATCCGAGCACATTTGACAAGGGGAGTGTTGACTTCCACGGCTTTTACAAGAGGTATACCTGTAGTGGAACTTGTGTAAGGCGGCTACCTGGTCTGAGCCTTCTACCTTTAGAAGCCTTGTATAAGGCTCGAGCCCTCCCATCATTCCCACTTCGGTGTCAACGTAATTGTTGGTACCGAGGTGTTCTTTCTCCTAGGTCCCGGACTGCTTGTGGTCTCAAGGAACTGAGGAGGAGGCAGGAACCCATGCTATATATACCAGAGACGGTGGGGGAGGGGTTCCTGCCAAAACTTCTCAGCTTGGAAGTTTCCCGAATGAGTCTCTGCGCAGGCGCAGAGCCCATATATGTGAATGCACAGATGACCACTTGAAGAACTACAGTTACAGGTAAGCAACCTGACTATCACAATTGCTCCTGCCTCAGTGATGACAACACCAGTATACACACTTTATTTTCCCTTACAAGCAGAGAGCGGCTGGTTGTGTTTTTATTCTATGATTCTAAGAATTGAAGGGTGGGGGAAAGAGAGAATGAGTGAGCGAGAGTGAGCACAGCATGTCCCTTGAAAACACAAGGAAGGACTAGGAGCCAGCCAGCCAGGTGCAACTTGGTCCAGTACCAGATATTAAAATAAATGGATTTTTTCTTGGAGGCATGTGGGGGTTGCATTGTTTTGCTAATGCCATATGCTGCAAGGCTTTTTTGTTTTACAAAAGGATTTCCATCTCTGGCCATGTGTGAGAGGAAGGGGGCCTGCATACCTAGATCATGCTTATAAAATCCATTGGATGAGTGGTTATTACTTTATTATTTGCTTGAAAAAATGATATGGGGAAATTAATTACATGGAAAGGGAATTTGGGTTCCTTTGCATGCTGCAGGGTTTGTTTGTTTTTTAAGGAATTCCATCTGTGTGGGTGGGGGAATAGGCTGTGGGCTGTATAGTCATCTTGATGAAACGGCAATACATCAAAATTAAATGGGCTTGCTTGAGAAAAAATGAATTATATGGGGGAAATGCATTATATGGTTGCTTTGCAATCCTATGTCCTAATATGCCTTACTCTGTGTTTACCAATGTAACATTTTTAAAACTGCTATGCTTGCATGTCTTTCAACCTGTTATACCACATAACTTTTTTTAATGCTCTGCCCCATGCATACCCTATGCAGTATGGCTGATTAGAATTAATGATTGCAGCCAGAAAGTCCAACTCTGTTTGATGGGGCTTGGTGGCTCCATGCATAGAACTTCAACATTACTGCAAGGTTACACTATTCTTGTTTTCCAGGGCAACATATCTCATTGCATTCACAATGAACACTGGTGAAGCCCTGATGCTGACTCCATGCTCCAGGATGACTTTAGCTGACAAGCTCCAAATCAAGGAGATGGGGCCACTCATTCCCACTGTGATGCTCCAGCAGTCTGCGAGCAACAGGAAAGTCATATACTCACCAGGTCAGCCCATCATGGTACAAGAAGTTAGTCTGGCTTACCAGATGTTGATGGAAATATGCTTTACCTTCTTTTGCTGCTTGCTGTTGGGGATGAGTGAGGCCTGCTTTTATTGGTACTTTTATTGGTTTTTATTGGTGCAAGGGATGGACAGAGACAGGTGTCAGAGATTTGAAGCATCTGGCTTTAAAGACCAACAAGCATAAGGCATCCAGTAGCCACATTGATAGCTGGTTGCAACTGGCAATGTTAGGCAAATCAGACAATGTGCTGCAAGTGGATAGAGGCCACCATTAGGGATGCTGGAGAAATTTGAGATAAGATTAAAATGAGTTCGGATTTCTAATAATCCAGCCTGCTGAATCCGCTGCAGAGCGACCCCCTCAGGCCGTGCAAAGTCCATGGACTTTCAGATTATTTTTTCACTTTCCTGAAATTTACACATATAAATCCGTAGAACAATACGTAAGTTTCTGCTAAGGAAACATTGAATGGAATGGGGGACAATATACTAAATGTTACATACTGAAGTAAATTATGTAAATACATACATACATACTTAGGTAAATATTTACGTAATTATTTCTGTATTTTTCTGCATGATGAAAAAGAATACTTGCATCCATCTGTGGGCGGATGACGGAACGAAAGGCGCCTGACAATCTGCAAAACACAGACGGAGCGGATTTTACACAGTCTGTACATCCCTAGCCACCATGCATCTTTGAGGAAGCACAAGCAAGAGGAAACACAACAGATACATCCTCAACAAAATTATCAACTCCATACTCTTCTGTGGAGCCTTTGAACTGGCACTTCATGGACATGATCAGAGAGAGCAGTCAGACAATCCAGGAAATTTCTGAGGACCGGTCAGTCTCATGGTGTCTACTGATGCGGCCATGGAACTCCACCTACAGAGTGCCAGGGTGTTCAGAAGACAATCCAGAGCAAACTGCTGTCCTGCATGTTAATGGTGGCGAAGGATCACATCAAGGAGCAGTTGAAGAGTGCTCCATTTGTGCCCACTGAAGCAGACGACACCACAGACATTTCCATAGACAGCCAAAACATTCTGATATTCTGGTACCTTGACAAAGAGGGCGTGCCAGTGGAATGCTTCTAGTAATTCACACTGGATCAGCCTCTTGGGCGCAAACCATTGCTGCAGTCTTCCTTTGGCAGCTGACAGAGTTATTCCCAGAGGAGAGGGACAAGAAGAACGTCATCGCTCAGAACTACAATGGGGCCAGTGTGATGTATGGTGAGCATGCAAGAGTGCAGAAGAGGATCTGTGATGTATTTCCCAGTGCCCACTGCATGCACTGCTATGCGCATCAGTTGAACTTGAAAAATAAAAAAGCAGTGTCATAGATCAGAGAAGTGTGGGTTTTCTTTTCAAACCTTTCTGGATTCCCAGCATTCTTTGGGAGCATAGAATAATAGAATAGTAGGATTGGAAGGGGACCTACAAGGCCATCAAGTCCAACCCCCTGCTCAATGCAGGAATCCAAGTCAGCGCATCCCTGTCCAGCCTCATCTTGAATGCTTCCAGTGTGGGAGAGCCCACCATCTCCCTAGGGAATTGGTTCCATTGTCCTATTGCTCTAACGGTCAGGAAATTTTTCCTGATTTACATTTAGCAGCCCTAAAGGTAATGCAGTTCTGGAGGAGGTGGTGAAGACTCCCGAGTTCATCTTAGAAACACTGGAACTTCAATATACAGAACAGTGAACATAGCGTTTGAGGAGTGACTGGAACTTGTTGAATGCTTTTTTGAAATCCGAGATCAGGGAAACTTTGACGATTAAACAATATTTCTTAACCTGCTGCAAGGAGACAGTGTGTTCTTGTACCTGTTGTCTCTCTTCCACAGGCTCATGCCACATGTAGATGTCCTGTACTGTCAACTATAGAAAAAGGCCCTTGATCCTGTAGCAGTAAGGAGAGCTAACTTGAACTTTGTGAAGGCCGTGTTGTTATTTATTACATTTCTACTGCCAAATAGCTGAAGCTATCTGGGCAGTTCACAGCAATTATTATTGGTGTGGTGTGTGTTTTACCTGGGTTGTTGTGTTTGCTTGTGTTTTTCCTGTTTCTGGGAAATGGCTATTTTGTGATGGGACAGACTGTCATGATTAGCCTCAGTGCCACTAGCCCCAGTGCCACTGTGGGACCTATGGGTTCAGAGCCAGACTTTAATTCAAGTTTAGAACAGGTTAATTGGGGACCCAGTTCAGTCAGAGAGCCTTAGGCTTGGTTTCCCACCTGATTTACAGGGATGCAGCTGGAGCATAATTCTACCTGGTTTCTTTAGAGGGGAGTAGGCTGGGGGAGCCGAACACTTCTAACCAGCTGCAAATTTCATCCTTGAATGACAAGACTACAGCGATAGCCTCTGTGTGTGAACCAGACAGGCTGGGAGGTGGGGGGAGGAACTGGGCTAAGGAAGGAGGGGTTTTCAATCCTATTTCTTGGAACAGAAGCATCTATAGAAAGCAACATAGAAAAGCCTTCTTTAACATACTACTGATTGATGGGCTAGCGTCCCGTCAGTTAGATTGTCAGACGACAGCTCTAGAAGCCCTTCTTGAACTAAGCCTTGGGCTTAGTTTTATAGCTGTCATTGAGCTGTAAGATTTCTGAAGAGTGTAATCATTAAGCTTTACCATATTTGATACAATAAAGATTCTCACTAATTTGGATGTCCTATCTCAGAATACCAAAGTGTGTACCAGAAGAACCATGACAGACTCACCAAGGCAACCATTATGTGAATGGGCAACCTTCCATGGCAGCCATTTTGTGAGAGTGCCCACAACACACACTCAAAATTTAAAATGTGCCCACCAACCCCAAAAGGCTAGGGACCCCTGTAGTAACTATATCGTCAAGAGTATAAAATATATTTTGCTTTATGTAAATAGAGCCATAATTGTGGAACAAATTGCAGTTATCCTAGGCTATGGATACTAATTACACATTGTCTGTCACCTGGAGATAATGAGTACCACAAGCATGATGAGTGGTTGCACTTTGTTGCTGCTGGGGCCCTACAGATTTAGAGCCAGAATCTGATTCAGACTTAAGAGTAGGATCATTCTAAACCCAGTACAGTTGTGGGAAGCTCAGTGCCTCAGGGTCTGAGTACCTGGCTCTGCCTGTTTTCCCATCTGATGGCAGGCCAAAGGAGGACTTGTCTTCCCGCCACAGCTGCAAGATAAAGCCTTGAGTCAGACCTCTGATTTACAACCTGAGAAATCTTCTGTAGGAACCGAGCAGGGGGAGGACCCAACAGGGGAGGGGGCTTGGGTGTCACCCAGGTTAAGATGCCCTCTCTGACATAGTGCCTGCTTAGGGGCCAGATTTCCCTGTCAAGATCATCAGGGGTTTTTTTAGCAGCCCCTCCCCTGGACAGCCTTTCTGGGAACGGCATCTAAACGGTTAGGAACACTTTCTTATCTAGACTTCCCGTGAACTCTTGTCTCCCATGAATTGTGTACCATCATTTTCAGTTACCCAGAATGTTTTCTTGCCTGGACTTACTGTGACTCTTGGACCCTTGTTTGCCTTGAACCACATAACGTCAAGATCCCAATGTAGAATCTATTGTTGGACTTGATTTCTGACTACGTGTGAGTTCTAGTATTGGAACCTTCTCTTGAATAAAGTCTTAACTGCCTGACTTTCTTGCCTGGACTTATCATAAATCTTGAACACTTGTTGGTTTGAATGCTGTATCATGTAAACCATGATCTGAACTATCTTTGCTGGACTTTAGACTTTAAACCTTGTTACTATGTGAAATCTAGCCTGGCGACCATTTATTGAACTAAGCAATGTGCTATCTGATTTATGGAGGTTGCAGCTGTTAATTTTTTACTGTGGTGTCTGACAAGTTGGTCTACTGCAATAAAAGACCTCACTGATATTTGCATTTCTGTGTCAGCTTGCCAGCATGTAACAAAAGCTGGGCCTTGACACCTCCCATAGTTAACTGTAGGACACACCTATGCAGTTTCTGGCTTGCAACCTTACTCTTTGATTTAAGGCAACAATTATGCCTCTTTGCAACTTGTTAAAACCAAACTAAGAGAGACATTTTATGGTCAAAATATACATACGTGTATACAGATATACCCGGGCTCAGCAGAGATGTGCTAGGGAAATGTAGTCCACATGTGGCAGTTTATCTTTCTCTCTAGCCCAGTTCAGGTATTCAACTGAACGTGTGATGGCATGTGTGGCCCCATCGCCCTAGCCAGTCGAAGTCCTCACACGTTCAGCCAAATGCCTGAACAGGGTCTCTCTCTCTTTCACACACACACACACACACACACACACACACTGTGCAGTATAACTTGCACTTATTTGTAGGCATTGTTTTGTTTCACTGACTAAAAATCTTTCTTCGAACAGCTTATTTGTGTGCCCAAAAGTACATAAGTACAAAGCCCTACTGGGCACAGTGTGGAAGACATTGTACACTGATCTTCCAGTTAGCTTTCTAGAATATCAAAACAATATGAAGTTACAAAACAATATGATCTTCGACAAAATGGTTTCTTGGCCATCCACTTTGGCATTATTTCTGGAGTTTCTCGGAAAAATAGTCACAGTTGCTTATTCCTCTTTCATTTGCTCTTGAATATATTGAAGCAGAATGAAGGGGAGCACGAACAAAAAGGCACAGACAGTGAAACAAACTTCAGCTCCTGCCAGCCAGTATACTGGAAAGAAAAAAAAAAGCTTTTAGGAACATTTTTAACAATCACAAAAAGTGGGAACTTTTCTGAAGTGGCTTTCATGAAACATAGTTTTGTGCCAAATTAAGTGAGGAGACCTCTGTTATTCCCAAACAATGCAGGTTTTCCTCTCTAGCAAAGGTAACATTTAACCCCAGGCTTTTGGTGAAGACAGACCCCTCTACTCCTGTCCAATAAGAGAGAATGCTGGAGTACCAATAAAAGCAGGCCTCACTCATCTAAGACAGCAGATGTTAGATCAGGCTCCTAAAACAGAAAGGCACAAGGATGGGAGAGTGATTAGAGCTTACTCCTACAAGACGTTGGCTGCAGTTTTTTTAAAAGTTTTGTTATCCATACCTAACATAAGATGTATGGTGGCTGCATTCAGTGAACTGGAGCTGCATGATGCAAAGTTCAAAGCCCTGCAGTTCTCCTGTCAACAACATAAGCAAGTGCTGTGCAAAACTATGAACCAGCAGTAACACAGTAGGAGGCATGAGTCCAGGAGCGGCTATTTCATAGTTAAGTCACTAAGTGGAACAGTCGGTTACTTGAAGGTAAGGATTTCCGGGATTAGTATCATATCAGACCCCTCAAAATTTGTTCATGGGATTAAGGGGGGGGGCTCATTTCATTATCTTTGCTCTTTACATTTATACCAAACCTCCTCAAATTTGTCTGCATTTTTATTGCCTCTGTGGGACTGAATGGTACTAGGCAGCTTTTCCACCATGGCTGTACCCATATTTTCTGATACTACTGGCTTAGCAACAGTGGCCCCTGCTCTTTACTGTGTTTAGAAATCTCCCTCCACAAGCAGGGAAATGAATAGGTCTTTGAACAATTGAGCTCTATTGGTGCCTCCTCCAAAGAGGTTAAGTGCACAATCTGTGGGTGTAACGTTTAAATCACCCAGTAATTTAAATAAATTCCATTTCTACCTTTTCCCCCCAAAGCAGCAACTAATGAGCATTCCTACCATATATGCATATACATGTCCACTTTATGACACCCTCTCCACCATTCCAAATTTATTCAGAACCTGACTTCCTTATGCTTAAAGGAGGGCATGTCAATGTGGTGGATTAATTTAAAAGAGCTTCTTTGAATTTTCACTGACACTGACTTAAAGGGCTCTCTCTCCCATATCTCTGCCCACTGTTCCATCAAGATGTCCACCCCTAGGTATTGCTCTCAAATTGTCCTAATTGTCCTGAGAGTTGCTACCTGAACAGCCCATGATTATGCTATATATTGTTATCAAACAATATATAGTTTAAAACATATAGTGTATAGTTTAGAATTTAGTGCTCCTAGGAGGTGAATTCTCTCAGAGCCTGCTGTTTAATCCTGGAATTAAAGACCAAAACTGGGTTCGGACGACACGATAACCCACAATGGGTTAAATAAGCCTCCATGGGTTATCATGTTGTCTGTCGGGAACTTTTCAATCCACGACCATTTATTTGGCCAAAATAAGCTACTCTGATAACCCACAGTCTGCAGAAAGGGTTATTTAACCCACCGTGGGTTATCTTGTCATCTGGCACTCTGCGTGGCTTGTTCCGATCACCTACAGAGTCGCCTAGCAAGAGCAGTCAAAACCGTTGTAGCCGCTCTGCTCCAGCCTGCAAAAATCTTTTTCAAAGCTCTGACAAGCAGCTGAGGGACAACTGCAGCCAAACAAGCACAGCCTTCCCCAATACCGTTACAAAATGACAACTGTAATCATTACAGTTACATAATGATAGCCTTGCACTATCACGCTACCCTGCTAGAGCAAAATTACACAGTGACAGGCTTCCCTGATTGATACTTTGAAACTGCACAACTTAGGAAATAGGAGAATAGGGAAAATGTCCATAACAATGGATATGGGGGGAAATGTACAATTGAGAGGTTTGTTACAAAATCTTGCAAACCCCCAAGAGGTTATTTGTGCCACCCCCTTTTTGGTGCACACAGGATTTCCGCTCTTTTGTAAGTAATCACATAGGGTTTCGATGGTGCGTCCTGATTAGGGAAGGCTGTGTGTAAAGTTTGATCCCGATCCTGCAAACCTCCAAGGTTTTATAGCCACCACCTCCTTGTCAGGGTGGTGCTGGAAGTGCAGACTTAATTCACCCCACGCCTCTCCCCTCTCCTTGGGATATTGTGGAAGGTTAAAACAGGCTGCTGCAATGTTGTCACTGGGTGAAACAGGGCCACTGCTCAGGCAGGAGGACTGCAGTGGGACAGGGGGTGGGGGGGATGACTCAGATTATGCACCATAGCATAATTACTCACAGTAGCTTATCAGCCCGGTCATGTGGCAGGGCATCATGAACTATTTAAAAAATAAGCCACTATGAGTAGCTTATTGCCACCATGGCTTAAAGTGATGTCCAAACATGGCCCAAGTGTAAGATCTGATGGATTTGGAGCCAATTAGTCTGAGTGCATTCTGGGTTTTCATGAAGTCGTACTCCTCTTATTGGTTTATTATTAGGGAAGAGGTCTCATATCCTCTATAGCCTCTTCATCTATCACTTTCAAAATGGTCATAATATATCTGCCTGAAAGAATGGAGTGGGGGTGGAGCGCAAAAGAGGTTAGGGAAGATATAGGAGGACCAAGTTTCTTGTGCCATCATCTCTATATTTGGAGGGTGGTTTTAAAGAAGGGGATTTGGATTTTTTGGATTTTTCAAAGGGTACCTAGAATAAATTATATGCCTGTATGATGATCTTCTGAAAGTTCTCACAGAGATCTATAGTTTTCCGTTGTTATTGTTTATCAGGGACAGCAGGGGCTGTAGCTGAAATGCATCATAGTAAGTGGGCATACATGCCCCCCCCCCGCCCTCCCTGTAGCATTCCCCGACACAAAGTGCTGGGTTTCTACCTTCATGCAAGCATTTGTTAAGAATTTGTTGCCAGCCAAAGAGATTTTTTAAGAGGGATCATGACTGGCAATAAGAACAACTTAGAGACAGCTGACATTTTAATGGCTATGTGCACCAACCAGGATAAGCTAACTTTTGTCCAGCATTGAAGAGTCTGTTTAATTTGCCTGATTGCTAGGTCAAAGTTCAGTTTCTGAAGATGTGCCAGAATTTTAGGGATTGTCATGCCAAGGTAGTGAATTGCATGTGTACAGAGTGTGAGTGCTGTAAGACTGCTAGTAGTCTGTTCAGAACTTGCGTCTGTATTAATACACATAAATTCAGACTTGGTATAGTTAATTCTAAGCCTTGCTGCTGTACTAATTTTTTTCTAATTTCAACAATGTCTTATTGATCCTAGCGGACAGATTACTTAGTAACAATGCCATATCATCTGCATAAAGATTAATTTTGTGCTCCACTCATTTAACCTTGAGTCCTTTAATTTGGTGCTGTTACAAAGCACCTCTGCAAGTTGCTCAATAGAGATTGCTAATAATAAAGGCGATAAGGAATGTGCCTGTCTTGTTCTGTTCCAGAGTTGAATTCTTGGGAAATCATAGCAATTCACCCAGATCACTGCCAAGGATGCCCAATATAGTCTAATTACAGTGCCAATAAATTTGTTTCCCATATTCATCCTGATTAATAGCCCAATGACAAAATCCCACTCCAATATATCAAAAGCTTTATGGATGTCTGCTGAGACAATTGCAAATGGTGTCCTATTCTTCTTGCAGTTATATAGGGCATTGAGTAATCTCTGGATCAGATCTGAAATGTGTCTACCTGCCATAAAGCTGGCTTGGTCAACCTTTATGTATTGTGTGACAAATGCGTTAAACGTGATTGCCAAGATTGCTGTAAATATCTTGGTGTCTTGGTGTCTTGATTAATCAGTGATATAGGTCTATAAGGTTCCACCTAAAACAACAAAGAATCTCTCAGCAGAGTCTGACTGCTGAGTTGGAATTCAACAACAGGTTTAATATAGCCTTCACTGTACAATTCTCCCCACCACCACCACCAGGCTGTATGTACTGTATAAAAAAACTGAAACTCTCCATAATACTCCATGCATCTGATGCAGTCCATGAAAACATGCCAGAATAAATTTTTAAGGTTCCACAAGACTCCTTGCTGTTTTTGCTGCAATAGAATAAAATGGCTACCCCATGGAAAAGATTCCAGCTCCAAGATCCTTCCCTGATTTTGGGATAACTATTGTTTGTGAGGTACGCCATCATCTGGGGACAGATCCTACCTCCAAGATTAGTCAAATGTAGCCCTAGATGACTGCTGATGTTTTAATAAGAATTACAGGAAAATCTGTCAGTGACTGGGGAATTTATGATTTCCTTATTTAGTTATTCCTAAGTTCATCATCTGTTATAGGTTGATTTAAAAAAGGTTTTCAATTCCTCCTCAACTGGACCTATTTCCATTCTATCTAGGTATCCCTCGATAGCCATAGCTGATGGATTGTCCTATCAATGTAGCTCATGTAGAATGATGCGAAGTGTTGACTTATTCCTTCTATATTTTTTTTCAACTGCCTTCATTCTTATAGCTGTGGTTGTTTCTAGCTTTCTTTTAAAACCATTTTTCTGATATTTTTGAATTTTTATTACCAAACTTGTAATATTTTTGGTGTAAGTAAAGGAGGGCCATTGTGAACTTTAACTTTAAAGTCTTAACTCACTTCTTTTCTATAATACATCTCAATATATTTTGCTATTACCTGTCTCTTTGTGTCTCTCTTCAACTGTTGCTATAAGTCAGTAATTTCTCTCATTCTTTCTTTAGTTTTCTTATCAAGGCCAGCTTAATAATGAAGACTCCCCAGATGACTACCTGCATTGAACCCCATAATAAGGCTTGGGAGACCTCATCAGAGTAGTTCTGGACAAAAACCTGAGCTATTCCTTCTTCTGTTCTTTCAACTAAACATTCCCACTGCATCAACATAGGGTTTAACTTCCATGTTCAGGTAGTGGGTTGGCTGGTACTAGTTTGCAGAGTAATTGTCACAGGCACATGGTCCAAGATTTCTATGGGCCCTATGTCTGCTTGTATGATTTTTGCTGTCTACTGTTCTGATATTAGTATGAAATCTATATGTGAATAAGACTGGTGTCTGGAAGAGTAATGTATGAAGTCACTAACTCTGGAGTTCTCAGCCTTCCATGCATTAGCATGGCCATGTTTTTGTAAAAGCCAAACTAGGTTTAATCCCCTATTCCTGGTCTTTTCCTGTGAAGTTTAAGTGAACTTTCCCTACAATCATGTTTCCCATTTTAAAGCAGTTTAATTTAGCTAGCACTTTTCCCAGAAATTGCTTCTGCTCTGAATTTGGGGCATAAACGGAAGCCACCATGAAGGAGCAGTCCCTTAAACAGCCCTTCATAAAGATATACCTTGAACATCTTGTCCCTGTCTGTTTCCTTTACTTTAAAATCAAGGGAAGCAGACACAATAACTGCTATCCTTCTTGCTTTAAACCAGGATTGGGAAACTAAATTGGGGTGGGGGCTGGATGTCCCCCCACCCAGCCCTCCGAAGGCCAAATGGTGTCAGGGTCATGGCTACACCCCCTGATATTGTTTGATTCCCAGATGATGTACTGTATGGCTGGCCATCCCCAAGGACTTCACTGCACGATAGCTTCTGCAGAGACTGGCATACAGCGAAGCCACCATGACTGAGCTGGCAGCTAGAGGAGCACTCCAGCTACTGGCTCAGCCTGGGGTGTTCCACAGATGAGTCCCCTGCCCACATGCCCCACTGTTATCTCCAATCAGAGATTACAGCAGTGATTCCCCTGTGCAGCACTCATGCAGTCGGGATTCCTCCAGGGGGTGGAGCTTGGAGGTCAAGCCCACCCACCTGCAGGAATCCCGGAAGGCTCCACAGAGGATTGCCCCTGCTTTAGAGAATCTGGAGGCTGTGTGTTGTTGTTGTTGTTCAGTCGTTCAGTCGTGTCCGACTCTTCGTGACCCCATGGACCATAGCACGCCAGGCCTTCCTGTCCTGCGCTCTCTCCCGGAGCGTGCTCAAGTTCATATTCATTGCATCCGTGATGCTATCTAGCCATCTCATCCTCTGCCGTCCCCTTCTCCTTTTGCCTTCAGTCTTTCCCAGCATCAGGGTCTTTTCCAGGGAGTTTTCTCTTCGCATTAGGTGGCCAAAATATTGGAGCTTCAGCTTCATTATCTGTCCTTCCAATGAGCACTCAGGGTTGATTTCCTTTAGGATGGACTGATTTGACCTCCTTGCAGTCCAGGGGACTCATAAGAGTCTTCTCCAGCACCACAGTTCGAAAGCATCAATTCTTCGGCGCTCAGCCTTCCTTATAGTCCAGCTCTCACAGCCATAC
Organism: Heloderma suspectum; assembly: GCF_057233095.1. Lineage (NCBI taxonomy): Eukaryota > Metazoa > Chordata > Lepidosauria > Squamata > Helodermatidae > Heloderma > Heloderma suspectum. The sequence goes on along the minus strand of NC_139462.1, from coordinate 122,777,858 downwards.
ATTACTACTGGGAAAACCGTAGCTTTGATTAGACGGACCTTTGTCGGCAAGGTGATGTCTCTGCTTCTTACTATGCTGTCTAGGTTGGCCATAGCTTTCCTCCCAAGGAGCAAGCGTCTTTTAATTTCATGGCTACAGTCACCGTCTGCGGTGATCTTGGAGCCCAAGAAAGTAAAATCTGTCACTGCTTCCATTTCTTCCCCTTCTATATGCCAGGAAGTGATAGGGCCAGATGACATGATCTTAGTTTTTTTAATGTTGAGTTTCAAACCAGCTTTTGCACTCTCCTCTTTCACCCTCAACAAGAGGCTCTTGAGATCCTCTTCGCTTTCTGCCATTAGGGTGGTATCGTCTGCATATCGGAGGTTGTTGATAATTCTCCCGGCAATCTTAATTCCGACCTGTGATTCATCCAACCCGGCATTTCTCATGATGTACTCTGCATATAAGTTAAATAAGCAGGGTGACAATATGCAGCCTTGTCGTACTCCTTTCCCAATTTTGAACCAATCGGTTGTTCCATGTCTGGTTCTTACTGTTGCTTCTTGACCCTCGTACAGGTTTCTCAGGAGACGGGTAAGGTGGTCTGGTACTCCCATCACTTTCAGAATTTGCCACAGTTTGTTGTGATCCACACAATCAAAGGCTTTAGCGTAGTCAATGAAGCAGAAATAGACGTTTTTCTGGAATTCTCTTGCTTTCTCCATGATGCAGCGAATGTTGGCGATTTGATCTCTAGTTCCTCTGCCTCTTCGAAACCCAGCTTGTACTTCCGGTAGTTCTCGGTTCGCATACTGCTGAAGCCTAGCTTGTAGGATTTTGAGCATCACCTTGCTGGCATGTGAAATGAGCGCAATTGTGCGGTAGTTTGAACACTCTTTGGCGTTGCCCTTCTTTGGAATTGGAATGTAAACTGACCTTTTCCAGTCTTGTGGCCACTGTTGAGTGTTCCAGATTTGTTGGCATATTGAATGCAGCACTTTAACAGCATCATCTTTTAGGATTTTAAATAGCTCGGCTGGAATACTGTCATCTCCGCTAGCTTTGTTGTTACTAATGCTTCCTAAGGCCCACTTGACTTCACTCTCTAGGATGTCCGGCTCAAGTTCAGTGACCGCACTATCATGGCTATCAGGGACATTCAGATCTTTCCTGTATAGTTCTTCTGTGTATTCTTGCCACCTCTTCTTAATCTCATCTGCTTCTGTTAGGTCCCTGCCTTCTTTGTCCTTTATCATGCCCGTCTTTGCACAAAACGTTCCCTTGAGATCTCCAATTTTCTTGAAGAGATCTCTAGTCTTTCCCATTCTGTTGTTTTCCTCGATTTCTTTGCATTGTTCATTTAAGAAGGCCTTCTTGTCTCTCCTTGCTATTCTCTGGAACTCTGCATTCAGTTGGGTATATCTTCCCCTTTCTCCCTTGCTTTTCGCTTCCCTTCTTTCGTGAGCTACTTGTAAAGCCTCATCAGACAGCCACTTGGCTTTCTTGCATTTCTTTTTCTTTGGGACGGATTTCGTTGCTGCCTCCTGAACAATGTTACGGACCTCCGTCCATAGTTCCTCAGGCACTCTGTCTATCAGGTCTAATCCCTGAAATCTATTCCTCACCTCCACTGTGTATTCAGAAGGGATATGACTGAGGTCATACCTGAACGGTTTAGTGGTTTTCCCGACGTTCTTCAATTTAAGCCGAAATTTTGCAAGAAGCAGCTCATGATCTGAGCCACAGTCAGCTCCAGGTCTTGTTTTTACTGACTGTATGGAGCTTCTCCATCTTTGGCTGCAAAGGACATAATCCATCTGATTTCGATATTGACCATCTGGTGACGTCCATGTGTAGAGTCGCCTCTTGTGCTGTTGGAAAAGAGTGTTTGCTATGATCAGCATGTTCTCTTGGCAAAACTCTATTAGCTTTTGTCCTGCTTCATTTTGTACACCAAGGCCATGCCTGCCTGTTATCCCGGTGATTTCTTGACTTCCTACTTGAGCATTCCAATCCCCTATGATGAAGAGGACATCTTTTTTTGGTGTTAGTTCTAGAAGGTGTTGTAGGTCTTCATAGAACCCATCAACCTCAGCTTCTTCGGCCTCAGTGGTTGGGGCATAGACTTGAATTACTGTGATGTTGAATGGTTTGCCTTGGATTCGTACTGAGATCATTCTATCATTTTTAAGATTGTACCCCAGTACTGCTTTTCCCACCCTTTTGTTGACTATGAGTGCTACTCCATTTCTTCTAAGGGATTCTTGCCCACAATAGTAGATATGATGGTCACCTGAATTAAATTCGCCCATGCCTGTCCATTTGAGTTCGCTGATTCCCAAGATGTCGATGTTCAATCTTGCCATCTCATGTTTGACCACCTCCAGCTTACCTTGATTCATTGATCTGACATTCCAGGTTCCTAAACAATATTGTTCTTTACAGCATCGGATTTTCTTTTCACCGCCAGACACATCCACAGCTGAGTGTCCTTTCGGCTTTGGCCCAGCCGCTTCACTCTTTCTGGCGCTACTTGGAAATACCCTCTGCTCTTCCCCAGTAGCATATTGGACACCTTCCGACCTGAGGGGCTCATCTTCCGGCGTCATCTCTTTTAGCCTTGTGATACGTTCCATGGGGTTTTCTTGGCAAGAATACTGGAGTGGGTTGCCATTTCCTTCTCCAGTGGACCACATTTTGTCAGAACTCTCCGCCATGACCTGTCCGTCTTGGGTGGCCCTGCACGGCATAGCTTATGGCTTCACTGAGTTACGCAAGCCCCTTCGCCACAACAAGGCAGTGATCCATGAAGGGGGGAGGCTGTGTATTAGGACCTAAACTAGGCTTTCTTGCTGATGTTTGTGATGCATCTCCTGAATAAACACTGTATGAGGCTTCAACTTTCTCACTGTATTAGAGACTCGTCGCCTTCTTGTCAGTTTGCCCAGTCCATTAACATTGTGTGTATACCTTTCAATCAGCCATGGCACACTTCAATGTCTATCTGCATTCAACCTTGCCTTTGTGTGTCAATTACCTGCACATGAAATCTTATGAACAGAAAAAGAGCCCTGCTCGATCAGACCAAAAGGTCCATCTAGTCTAGCATTCTGTTCACACAGTGGCCAACCTGATGCCTATAGGAAGCCCACAAGCAGGCCAGGAGTGCACAGCACCTTCCCACTCATGTCTCTAGCAACTGGCATATGAAGGCTTCTGATACTGGAGATAATATATAGCCATTATGACTAGTAGCCACTGATAGCCTTATCCTCCATTAATTTGTATAACCCCATTTTAAAGCCATTGAAGTTAGTGGCCATCACTATATCTTCTGGCAGTGAATTCCATAGTTTAACTATATGTAGTGTGAAGTAGTACTTCCTTTTATCTGTCTTGAATCTCCTACCATTCTGTTTCATGGGATGACCCAGGTTCTAGTATTATGAAAGAGGGAGCAAAGTGTCTTCTCATTCACTTTCTCTACACTATGCATAATTTCGTACAGCTCTATCGTGTCTCCCCATTCTTGCCTTTTTTTCTAAATTAACTGTCCCAGACATTGTAACCTTTGATTGCAGGGGAGTTTCTCAAACCTCTTCATCATTTTGGTTACCCTTTCTGCATCTTTTCCAATTCTACAATATCTTTTTTGAGATGAGGTAACCAGAACGTTACACAATATTCCAAGTGTGATCACACCAAAGATTTGAATCAGAGCAGTGTGATATTGGAAGGTTTATTTTCAATTCCTTATCTATTTATGCCCAACATGGAATTTGCCTTTTTCACAGCAGCTGCCGCACACTAGGCTGACATTTTAATTGAGCTATCCAGTACAATCCTAAAATCTCTTGATCACTCACTGACCGCTTGAATCCCATCAGTGTATAAATGAAATTGGGATTTTTTGCCCCAAGATGAATCACTTTACCCTTGCTTACACTGAACTGCATTTGGCATTTTAACACCTGTTCTCCCTTTCCTAATCTTCTGTATACATTCTGGCTGACCTTCTATTATTGCGGTTTTGAATAACCTCAAGAGATTTAACCCCCTTGACTCCCTCTTTCAACTTCCTTTTTACCAGTTCCTTCATTTTAGAGAAGTTTTCTCTTTTCAAGTCAAATGTGACTGTGTTGGATTTCCTTGGCAACTTTCCACTTAAATATAAATTAAATTTGATAGCACTATCTGTCAGGGGCTTCTGGGAATTAAAGTCCCAAATATGTGGAAATCTACCTTCTGATTTAGGGTACTGAGGAATGCAACCTCTTTGTCATGACTGGACCATCCATTTGTCCATTCAATGTGAGGGAAATTCATGTCACCCGTTGCTACAGCATTTCATCATTCAGATGCCTCCCTGATTTCAGTCTCCATCTCAAGATCATGTTGAGTGTTTTGTTCTGGGTCATGGCAGCATGTTTCCAGTACTAAATTACTGTGGAGCCTGCTATTGCTACCCACTGTGATTCTATGGAGGAGTTTGCCCCTTTTAAGGTTCCCAGTTTGCTTGAAATCATGTCTTCTTTGACTGGAGTGATAAAACCCTTCTCTTTCCTTCCTGTAGAGTTTGCATCAAGTGATGACCATATCCCATGGGTTCTCTCTATTCCGCTAGGTCTCCATTATGCCCATTAAGTTCTCTTAAAACCAAGCACTCCAACTTTCCCATCTAGCATTAGCCTAAAAACACCTATATATGGTGTTACTTTCCAGATGATAGAAGATGACATAACAAAAATGTAACTTGAATTGTGAGGTCAGCACTCGGTGTGTTTGAGCTGGATTAAAAGTCATAATCTTTATGAAACACTCTTATCTTTGCTCTTGTATTCTGGATGTAATCAAGTCATTTATCTGCCTGGTTTGATTTTGGGTTTAATTCTCTTCTTCTTTGCTGGATGCCCTGGAATCTTCATCTATTTTTAGGTTTAACTGCCTCAGTAAGGTCCTTTGCTTCCCTGTGTGTGGCTGCTGAGAAATAAACTTTTGAAGGTCGCTACCAGGTCGAATGGAAAACCTCGTCTGTATGGGATTTGGGCTGCTCAGTGCTTTTCTGTGTATACTTTAAAGGTTTCTTTGCTGTAGATTCTGTAGAGTTCCAGGCCAGAGATCCTGAAAAATCATGATTCGCTTGCCCTCAGAGTGTTGATTATCACTCATGGACGTGCTTCGGAGTGGCTGCTTTAACTGTAAACCTAGTGAAGCGTACCACAATATCCCTGGCTTTGGTTGCATTAGGGGGCTTAGGCACCATTACTCAGTGAGCCCTCTCTGTGTCAGTGACAGCTCTGGCACTGTCTCTGTACGAGAAATTGTACCATGTTTTGCCCTTCCATAGACTCCATGGAAGGAATGGGCTCAAAGATTCAGCCATTCGTCCTGATTCTGCAGCTCCTCAATCTTTAATTGCATTTCCAGAGTAACTCTGAAAAGTGTTTGTTACTTTTTCTGCTGTTTAATGTCCAAATTGAACACTTCATTAGCTTCACTGTGAAATCTGTAATTGTGCACTCCTAAGGTTTTATTGTCTGAGCCCACCTAATTCATTACGAAGCTTTTTGAAATGATCTGCCATTTTTGAAAGGAGGTTCTTTTTTGCTGGCAAGTCTGTCTTTTGCTATTCTGGGCATTTGGAGTAACTATTTCACAACTACTCTCCATAATATAGACCAAACCCATGTTGTTGCTGACAGCCTTTGATGACAAGAACATTAAAAAAGGTAAAATCCCCATAATAGGGGCTCGTTCCATGGTATGCACAGCGCCAGTTCCATATTAAATGTAGTTGTTTTTTACAGTCTTCTCCCTAGTGAAATCTGTCAGGAACAACAGTCTTCCATTAACTGCATGTTTGTATGCCTATACATACATGCACACGTGTGCATGCAATTACCTGTTGCCGTCATGATTGGTCCAACAGCTCTTGCAAGGGCCCCCAGACTTCTTAAGATGCCCATTACTGTTCCTTTTTGGCTTGCTAATCCTGTGAAAATAAGAGTTGGACACCAGTCTTTTCTCTCCATATGTTTCTTTTGTGTTTCTTTTTAACATATTTAATTAAAGCAATTGTGTATACTCAATTGCCTTCACTTAACTTTTCAGCAATTTTCCTCTTGACTAAGGATGAGAAAATGGTGACTGAGCAGGACAGAAACAAGAGAAAATAATAATCATGTGCTATTTTTAACTTTGCTCCTTAGTTTTCCCAGGAAGGAAAAACTGGATGTCTAGCACCATCAAGGAAGAACCATTTTAAATAAAAGGAATGCAAAGTGCTGCAAAATTGTAGATAATATACTAAAAAGATCTGAGAAATTAAATTATAAATGATATGGGTTTGAAAACAATCTTTATTCTGAGGCCCTGCTAAAGTTAGGAAGGAGACTGAGTCCACTTCCTCCCGAGCCTCAGACAAGAACTATATGTTGGCCAGCAGACCCAGATCTGAAAATTCAAATCCCTGTCAAACAGCTGCAAAGTGGTAGGTGAGAAGAAGGAGTCTGTAGTGGAGAAGCAGCAGAACTGGGGTGGGGTGTTGTTGTTTATCCTTTCCCTAGTTTGTTATGTCATGGCAAAAAGCTGCTTGGGTGAGGGGCTGAAGGGAAAGGCGGCAGGTATGGGAACGATTAGGCATGGTGCTCCCACTGACCCTAATCAGCTTCAAATCAGACCCTCACCCTGCCGTTTTGCAACTATTCAGCGCAACTGAACATGTAGTTCCCCATGCTGTTATCTGATGCTGGTCAGCAGCCTATCCAGCATTACCTGAGTTCTTCAAGCATTCAAAAAAAAGAAGAAGAGCAAAATAATGTAATACCTGAGGAACCTTCCACGGGAACCAAGCATGAGGGAGGAGGGCAGGGGCAGGGTATGTGACAGTCCTCTGCGTTAGCTCAAGAGGGCAGAACAGAAGTGCCCTGTTTTAACACAGTGTTTGCTGATGGCCAGGATCCTTTTGCCACACCAGAGTGACTGATGATGGGTTTGCAGCCCCTCCCTCTTTTTATACGCTGGTACACAAGCCAAACAGGTTTGCTGGTATCAATGTCTTTTATTGCCTAGAACCCCTCCTCATCGGCACTGGTCTTTTTGTGCTAAACACTTTCTGCCTGGTTTGTTGGTGCTGCTAGAGGATCTTGTAACATGAAAACTCTAAACTGGAAACTGTTGCTAAACAAGGACTTTGGGGCTTGTTCTGGTTCCCCGTTAGGGAAGAGCTGCTCCGTCTTTACTGCCTGACATCCCCTTTGCCTGGACTTTCCATCTTGCACTCTCCATCATTATCTGCTGAAATGCTTTCTCACTTGGACTCTCATCCAGTCAGACCCTTCTCTGCCTGAACCTTGTATCATTAAAACCTGCCATGGAATATAATGCCAGTCTTATCCTAGCCCCTGGATCCCTGTCTACCATGAACCAAGTACCTTCATCTTCAGTTCCCCAGAACGCCTTCTGGTCTGGACTATTTGTAACTCTTGGACTGTTGTTCACCTTGACACATGTACAGTAGAAATTTTCAGTGTAGAATCTGTTTTTCAACCTGATCTCTGCCTGTGTGCATGTATTTTTAGCTTTGTCTGCATTTAAGCCTGTCTCCTGGACCATGTTATGCCAGGGGCCCTTTTCATTAGAGGCCCTAAGGGGAAGCCTCTCTGCTGCTCAGGACTCCTTCTTGCCAGGACTTACCATCCGTAATACTTGGAACACAAATCTGCCTAATCCTATTCTGTATCCTGAACAGAATAGGATTAGGCATTAGGATCCTAATCCTAATAGGATTAGGATCCTGCATCTGGGAATGTCCCTATATTGCCGGGGATTCATTGGCCTCGTTTATTCCTGAATACTTAGTTCAGCTTGGACCCCTCAAAGTGGCAATCCTGTAAAAGGAACTACTCTAAGCTGGGACCCTGCCTTGCTGTAACTATTCTTGAAGCCGAAACCCAAGTCAGTTTGGGGTTTTTTGAGCGTAGGGATCCTACATTTGGGAATGTCTCTATATTGCCTGGGGCTCTAGCCATGAGTCCTCTTGAATTGTGAATAATGACCTATTCTGACTCTTGTATTGTGAATCTATAAGCCACGGGCCATTAGCTCTCAAGTTAGCTGATTTATAAACATCCTTAGGGAACAAAGTTTTTGTATTTGTGGTAGTCACATTGTTGAGGATGCAGTACACTACGTGCTACACTGCAAGTTATATAAAATACTATTGTATTGGTTGGTTTTTGTTGTTGTTTTCTTTGGCTACAACCTGTACTTGGTTGCCTAATACAATGAAATGAAATAACAGTTGATTTATAACTTCTACGTTTAAGTGCTATGACCTCTGAAGCGTGATCTGTGTCATCAGATCTGCTCCAATAAAGTTAAGTCACTGAATCTGTGTCTCTGTCAGCCTGTCCTAAGGTGAAGAAGCTAGGCCCATGACAGCAAGCATCCAAACTCTTTTCATTTAATTATTCACCCTTGCATTTTTAGGTACAACTGGATTAATCATGTTAGATGTTTTCCAAACTATGCCTTTTTTTTTTTAACGCGACTCAAAACAAAGTACTTCAGGGCTCTCTGTTTTTGTTTCCAGCATGTGATATGTAATTTGGTTGCCAGTCCCAGTCTTGCCTGTGTTTCTCTGCTACAATTCAGAATCAAGACTACACTCATACCCACTCTGCATATATAGTTGCTCACCACAAGAAAAATGACTAAGTCTTTGGGTTATGGAACAGGGCCTATTTCAACTTCCACTTGAGTCTTCGTTAGGTTAGTGTGGCTACTAATTCATACTATTAGTTTGAACTGAATGCCTTTTATCTTCACTTATGCACATACAAGATTTGAAAATGGGTCAATAATTTTCACGTGCAAAATCTGCAGTTCTATTATAACTTATTGGGCTCTTTGCAATTGCCAGCAATATTTATGAATAATCAATCTATAAATACTTGGCATAATGGCCAAAAATAAGCATTTTGAAGCACCATTTATCTAAGTGGGAGAGTTAAGCACATCCTTAACTCTCTTCCATAGACTCATGGAATAGTACGGTTGGAAGGGGCCTAGAAGGCCATCAAGTCCAACCTCCTGCTCAATGCAGGAATCCAAGTCAGAGCATCCCTGACAGATGGCTGTCCAGCCTCGTATTGAACGCCTCCAGTGTGGGAGAGCCCACCGCCTCCCTAGGGGATTGGTTCCATTGTCGTATTGCTCTAACAGTCAGGACGTTTTTCCTGATGTTCAGCCAGAATCTGGCTTCCTGTAACTTGAGCCCATTATTCCGTGTCCTGCACTCTGGGATGATCGAGAAGAGATCCTGGCCTTCCTCTCTGTGACAACCTTTCAAGAACTTGAAAAGTGCTATCATATCTCCCCTCAGTCTTCTCTTCTCAAGGCTAAACATGCCCAGTTCTTTCAGTCTCTCTTCATAGGGCTTTGTTTCCAGTCCCCTGATCATCTTTGTTGCCCTCCTCTGAACCCTCTCCAGTTTGTCTGCAGCCGTCTTCAAGTATGGTGCCCAGAACTGGACACAGTACTCCAGATGAGGCCTAACCAGTGCTGAGTAGAGGGGAACTAGTACTTCCCGGGATTTGGACGCTATGCTTCTATTAATGCAGCCCAAAAATAGCATTTGCCTTTTTTGCAACCATATCACATTGCTGGCTCATATTCAGCTTGTGATCGACAACAATTCCAAGATCCTTCTTGCTTGTAGTGTTGTTGAGCCACGTATCCCCCATCTTGTAACTGTGCATCTGGTTTCTTTTTCCTAGGTGCAGAACTTTGGACTGATCCCTATTAAATGTCATTCTGTTGTTTTCTGCCCAGCGCTCCAGTCTATCAAGATCACTTTGATTTTGTTTCTGTCTTCCAAAGTATTAGCTATCCCGCCCAATTTGGTGTCAACTGCAAATCTGATCAGCATTCCCTGCACCTCCTCCTCCAAGTCATTAAGAAAAATGTTGAAGAGCACTGGGCCCAGGACTGAGCCCTGCAGTACCCCACTCGTTACCTCTCCCCAGTTTGAGAAGGTCCCATTGATAAGCACTCTTTATCCACCAAAATCAATGGTATCTACCATAAAATCCACCAAAATCAATGGTATTTAAAGTGTTTAAATGTGCCTGGACCACACCCAGTGTCTTATAACAAAGCAAGGACAGAGGAAATGTTGAACTGATTTCAAATTTTGTATTTTTAAGCCATTTCCCACTGTGAGGGAGAAAAATGGCAGAACTCTAGGTTTAAGGATTGAAGAGACAACTGAAACAGCTAGCAAAAGTTTCAGTAGAGAAGGGCTCTGCCTTTTCCATGATTAAACAAACACTTACCATAGCCAGATACCACTGTAGACAAACAAGGAACAACAACAGCAGCAGCTGGAAGAAAGTTAAGCAATGACATCGTTTAATGTCACTAAACAACTGAGAATGCAAATGAGTTAATGTGGGCATTACCTTACTACATGGTCAAGGATACAGGAAAACAATATGACACCCTGATGTACTACACCAAATTTATTTTATTTTATTATTATTTTATTATTAAATTTATTAATCACCCATCTGGCTGGTCACCCAGCCACTCTGGGCGATGTATAACATACAATAAAACAGTTTAAAACAATAAAATTCTACAATAAAAACATTTTCTAAAATACCCTAACCCACCCCAAATCCCTGCCTGAACAACCATGTTTTTAATGCACGACGGAAGCTCATTAAAGAGGGGGCATGACGGAGTTCCCTAGGGAGGGAGTTCCACAGAGTGGGGGCCACCACAGAAAAGGCCCTCTCCCTCGTCCCCACCAGTCTAGCTGTCCTGGCTGATGGGACAGAGAGAAGGCCATCCGAGGCTGATCTTGTTAAGCGGCCTGTCTGGTGCTGCTGGAGGCGCTCCTTAAGATAGGCTGGGCTGCAACCATATAGGGTTTTAAAGGTCAAAACCAACACCTTGAATTTGGCCTGGAAAACAACTGGTAACCAGTGCAACTCCTTCAGCACTGGAGTGATGTGATCTCGCCGGCGGCTGCCTTTAATCAGGCGAGCCGCCGCGTTCTGTACCAGCTGCAGCTTCCGAACCGTCTTCAGGGGTAACCCCACGTAGAGCGCATTACAATAGTCTAAACGAGAGGAGACCAGGGCATGTACTACCGATGGGAGGAGATGGTCGGGAAGGAAGGGGCGCAGCCGCCATATCAGATGGAGTTGATACAGCACTGTCCGGCTCACAGCTGATACCTGAGCCTCCATGGACAGCTGGGAGTCCAAAATGACCCCGAGGCTGCGGACCTGGTCTTTCAAGGGTAGCCGTACCCCATTCAGCACCAGAATTTCATCATGTGATGGGATCCTTATACTTCTACCTGGCAAATATTTCCAAAAACTCAATGCTTTGTTTCGTAAGTTCTTTTGGGGTTCCTCTCCACCAAGAATATCTTTCAAAAGGATGCAACTTCCAATTAATGAAGGCGGGTTTGGTTTTCCAGATCTAGCTATGTACCATTGGGCCTATTTGCTGACCTGTACTAAATTTTGGTCTTTTCCACTCAAATTAGATTTTCCTCCGTGGTCAGTATTGGAATCTTCTTGTCTGGAGCTTCTCTTTAAATGATGGCATTAGATTCTTGGCATATTAAGGCAGACAGAGCTCCTCCCACAATTTTGGCAGTTAGGGAAGTCTGGCGTATAATGTCACGTCAATTACAGTTTGATCCATTATCCCATGCTAAATTGACTTTATGGGGAAATCCAGATTTAAGAATTGGCAAGAAAATGTTTTTATGGCGGACCTGGACAGATAAGATGATCTTTACTTTTGATCAATTAGTGGGGTTCATGATGAGTTTTTGGTATTTTCAATTTTGCGAGATCAATGTGATCTGCCAGCTTCAGCAGAATGGCAGTATTTGCAGTTGAAACATCTGTTGGTATCTAGTTTCAGTCCTGCTGCTTTTACTGCCTCGGAGTCTCCTTTGCTATTGGAAATACTTATTGAAGCTGATCAGATGTATAGACCTACAACTCATGTTTATAAACATTTATTATCAATGAATAAATATGACACAAATGGTTTACAGCAGGAATGGAACAGGGAATTGGAACGTCCTATTTTGCGTAACCAGTGGACTGCCGTTTTGGCGTCTGTATCGGACATTTCCATGGATCTTCGGTTACGCCTTATTTAGCAAAAGCTCTTGTTTCGGGACTATTGGATGCCACAACATCTTTTTAGTAAAAGCTTGTCAAATTCGGCTAGTTGTTGGGGGTGTAGTGCAGTCAGTGCTTCTTTTATTCATATGTTTTGGAAATGCCCAATGGCCACCTCCTTTTGGGAGGAAGTTATTGTACAGATACATTTTGTATTGGAAAGCTCTTTAATATTTACTGATGTAACTGTTCTTTTAAATTACGTACCTGCTTCTTGGAAGGTAACACATGATCAGTATAAATGGATTTTTCGCACCCTTTTGGTTGCTAAAAGACTGATACTACGATATTGGAAAGATAAACGCTCACCGCCTATAACACAATGGACTGAAGACTTAACAACACTAGCAACATTTGAAAGAGTGGTATGTAGATGTAACTTGCAGATGGACTTATATGCGGATATTTGGTCTGCTTTTACTGAAGTTTACATGTAACTTTTTTTCTTCCTTCCCTTTTTCTGTTTCTCAAATATTGTAATGTTAGAAAATGAGGATTTTGAATATGTTGTTGTATTTTTATTTTTATTTCATTTTTAAAGGCTTTGTAATGTTTTCAGTTTTGTTTTGTAAAAATTCACAATAAAAGATTAATTAAAAAAATTCATCATGTGATTTAGTAATGTCACTCCTGCAAAGCCAAACTGCAAACACACAGACATAACAACTGCATATATGGCAGTTCTTTTGCACTCCCTCCTCCCCGCCAGATAGCTGTTCAGCATGACAGGTCTGTATGTACATAACACTGGCTGAGGCATGCATACACACACAGAGATCACTGAATCAGGGCTCTTTGTAGCTCTGAAATCACATCTAGAAATCATGTGCCATGAATGTACCAATCCCTGTGATTAATTTTGCACTCACCCCACCAGCTGCTCATCACATGCATCAGATTGCAAATGGTAAATTTCACCACCCCTGATCAGTGTTCTAAGTGAGTGGGAAGCACACTCAGTATAGGATGACCACAATTCACTCAGTGGGTTCCATTAAAATATGGATGGGAAATCCATCATAAGGATGCTGATGGGAAATCCACCATAGGGATGCTGATCCCTGTGCTGAATGTATCATCTAGATTAGGATTTATAATCATATACCACAATGTTGAACTTGTTAGTCTTCTGTGAAAATGAGCAGATGACCTACTTCTTGAGATTAAAGGCAGTTGTTACTTTAGGGCTTGAAATAATGTTCCCATCTTAGGGACAAACCAGGTATTAGTTTAATAGCATGGTGAGTAACCACATCTGGATTATTAAAAAGTTTAATAGTTGGCTCCCCAACTTTTATCAGGACCACAGTACACAAAGAAGGGGAAATTTAACCTTTCTGTCCCTAGCCATGATCCTGTGTTTTATCTTTGCTGGTCTAAAGTGGAATATTTCTCAATGTTGCTGTTTTACGTTGAATGTATTTCAGGAGTGTTGTATATTTTACATTGTTTTTATGATATGGTTTAAAATGTGTATTAGTGTAGTTACATTGTAACTAGCTTTATGGAAACTATTTGTCTAGAAAAGTGGGAAATACTTAAAGAAGTATGGCTCAGGAAGTGTGGGATGAAGAGAGTATGGATGGCTCCCGGCAATCATTGCTTAGGAGATTAGAATGTTGGGGAAAGAGACAGTCAAATTGTAGAAACTGGGCAATTGGTGGGAAGAGAAAGAGAGCTGAGGGGTAAAACCTGATGAGGGGAAAAAAGAAAGTATTGTTCAGATCCTGTGGAGTAAATCTAGTGAGGCTGGAGGTGTCACCAGTTGTAAGAGGTGGCAGCAGGGTCTGGAGGTGGAAAAATATACAGCCTAGGCAATGAAGGACAGAATGACTGTGTGGAGGAGGGCATCTGGCAGCTTGCAACACAGAGGGGAAGTGTCACCACAGCACCATACCCACAGAAGCACAAACAGGCTGAGGGTGGTGGTGGGCGGGCACGATGCTTTCCGGGGGGCCCCTCTCCCTGTTGCCCTGCCAGTCCCCCCTTTTCTTTTCTTTTCTTTTCTTTTCTACCCTGTGGGGGTGGCTTGGCTTCTTTCCTCCTCCAAGCCCGCTGCTAAAAGGAACTTCAGTGGCAACTGGCACTTTGAGGTTGCAGCCGCACAGTATGCCATTTCAAATGAAAGGGTTTTTTTGTTTGTTAACTTTCAGCAGCAGTGAGCTGAACGAATCAGACACTGCCACTGTGGCTGTGCAACCAATGAAGGAACTGAAGTGGTAAAGGGGCAGTCTCTTGCCACTCTGGTGGCCTCACTGGCTGTGTCTCCCCCAAAGGCAGTGTCTGATTGGCAGATGCCAAAATCCTGATGAAAATTGTTTCCCCCCACCCCCGCTGCAATTAGTGTTAGAAAGAAAGCTCCCACTGGCACCAATTAGTGCTTTTTTCTAATGCTAATTACAGTGTAGGGGGCAATTATTGTTGGGATAGTGGTTGTGGAAGGAAAGGGGGCTGCCCCTCCCTGCATGCTGCAATCCCAACAGGCATTTCCACCCTATTATATTTAAAAAAACAACAGGCAACAGTGCCATTTTTTGGCAGAAAGGCAGGGTACAAATAAAATAAGATAAAATAAATAAACAGGCATAGTTGCGAACAATGCTATTAAAGTAATGACTGGTTTGGCCCTTAAGGGGCTTATAGAAAAAAAATGTGCTTTGGGAAGAACATGTCCAGGTCAAGAAGAAATAATTTCCCAAAATCTCAGGCTTCTAGCACCATAATATCAGCATTGCGAAGTGTGCCTGCCTTCAAAATATTCTCCCAGAATTACAAGGATAAGATGACAACAGCCTAAACCAGGCAGCCCATCAAAGGTATTGTAGGCCTGGGCCCATGGGGTCTCAGCCCCAAATCTATTTCTCATGGCCCTGGATCTATTCCCCAGATCCCTAAGTGTCCATTGGTGCCAATGGAAATTTATTTTCTCAGTTTAATGGACATGCGGGGGGCAGGGGGGAGAGATTTCTAATGGGGATTGCAGCTAGGGAGGGAAGGTTTAACCCCCTTCCCATATGCTGCAACTGTGCCCCCCATCCCCCTGCATGGCAATGAAGTTTAGAAAGATCTTTCCATTTGGGCCAATGGGAAGTTTTTCCTAAGCTTAGCTGCCATGCAGGGGAGGGGGGATTTCGAGGGGGATCACTGTTGAGGAGGGGAGGGTTTAGCCTCCCTTCCCTATGCACTGTTCCCCTCCCAAATCCCCCCTTGACCTGGGAATTAACTTAGGAAAAAACCTTCCATTAATGCCAATGAAAAGATGGGCCCTGAATCTTTTAAGTGCCTAGCAATGTCCATGCACCCACGTGAAACTGAGCAGCGATGGGGACTCAGAAGCGAAGACTAAAGATGAGGCAGAGGAATGAGAAGAGGTAAAGTGATAGAATAGCGGGGTCTAAATTTTTACTCCTAAGGTGTTTCCAGACAGAGGGCTCCTAGTGCTACCAATCAAAAGGCACTGTGAAGTTATTCCATCTTTTCTTCCTTAATTATTTTTTTCTGGTAAGAAAAAAGACAGAAGTAGTAGTATGAAAACATGAGAGGGCTACAAACTGAAGATGAGGATAGTTTCCCTGTAAAAAAAAGTCTGTGAACAAGGCAGCGTGATTGCACCATAACAGCCTCATCTGGAGGCAGCTCTACTCTCCCATTTGTCTGTATATCATGCCCTCCTTCAACCGTTACAGAAAAGACATGGCCAACATGCTGTAGCTGACTTTTCTTCAAACCGTACTGCTCTGCCCCTAGGCTCATGAAGGACTCTGATGGTGCTGAGGGTATGCAGGTAATAAGAGGAAACCCATCCTCCCTCCTCATACTGTGTGTCTGCAGGAAAGGGACAGAGTCTTACCTACCATTTTCTTGGTGCCTCCTGAAGAATGGGTGCATGTTTGGAAGTGAGATGATGTGCATGTCTTCATAAGTGAAAGAGGGATAATGCAAAGACTACACACATGGCCTACAGGCTGTTGTGGCCCTTAAGTTTGTAATGTGTCCCTCAGACTAAAAAACTTTCTTCACCACATCCTAAAGTGAGATTTTATTCAGTGTATTGCAGCAGTTGTTATAACAACTGGAATTCCCCAAGTTCCACAGGGGAGAGTTCTTAAGTTCAAGACTTTCCTTTTGGAAAAGAACTTGATGGTCTTTTGTGGGACTTCAGATGTTCTTAATTCAGGAATTAAGTCGCAAAAGAAAAAACTGGTTCAACTTCTCAGTAGCCAACAGTGGAATACTAAGTATTCTCTAGTTCTGAGAGTCCTTGCATGCTGTGCCGAAGCCCAAGATTTACATCTCTTCTGACAATCAAGACATACCTTCTGACTAAATAACTTGCCTCAGCCTGCTGTCCAGTGTTTAATGCAGAGGAGTCATATATTTCTGGGACATCAAATATATTTTTAAAATAAACATGCCAAGCCAAAATTATTGATTAACATAATCTAATGGTGGAAAAGGTGCAGAAAAGGGGAGACATGATAGAGGTGTACAAAATGATGCATGGTGTGGAGAAAGTGGATTGGGAGACATTTTTCTTTTGCTTTCATAATACTACAACTAGAAATCCCATGAAGGGAAGATTAAAGACAGATAAACAGAAGTACGTCTTCACAGAGCACATAGTTAAACCCATGGAATTTACTGTCACCACAAGATGTAGTGATGGCCACCAATTTGGCTTTAAAGTTGGACAAATTCATGGAGGATAAGACTATAAACAGCTACTAGTCATGAATGCTTTATAGTATCTTCAGTGACTGAGGCAGCATTCCTATGTATACCAGTTGCTGGGAACAGAAGTGGCAGGGTGCTATTGAAATCAAGTCCTGCTTATGGGTTTCCAGGCGGCTGGTTGGCCACTGTGTGAACAGAATGCTGGACTAGAAAGACCTTTGGTCTGGTCCAGCATGGCTCTTCTTATGTTCTTAATCTCCAAATTATCTTCAGGCCTTGGAAGGAAACTGGATAGATCCAATATAAACTGAGGCAATGCAAGCTAGTGACATTTCTAAACATCACCATGGCAACTTCTAGGAATACCCATTAGAATTAGAACCAACAAGACTGCAGTTCCTTCAAGGTTTTATAAGCAAGGATGGCAGCTTTGAAACATAAAAGCCATCTGCATTAATGAATTCCATAAAGCAATAGAGCAGTTTTAGCATGCTTTGTTTCACTTTAGTGCTTGAAAAGATTTGTTTGAGGAGCTCACCAAAAGAGTAGAACACGAGTCCTGTGCTCAGGATAATCACATTACCACTCCAGCCAATTAAAAGGAAAGCAGGAGCTGACAGCATTATTGCCTGCCAAAAGAAAGAAACGGGAGGGGGAGTGAAAGTTAGAAATCTCATGGTAGGACAGACAGCGGATACATAATAAAAACCTAAAGCCTGTTCTCCTGGGCCTGTCCTACTCTGTGAGGAGCTGGATTAATGTTAAAGAGGTGGTTCTCAAGGCTTATGGTGATATTTGGATGAGTCATAAGGAATAGTCAGTGATTCGCCCCCTCCACCCCCTTTCCTCTGATGACTCCAAAAAGCTCCTTCCACGAAGCAATGTAGAAGCTTACTTGTCTTAAGAAAAAAAAACAGTTGTGAGGGGAAAGAGAACATCCATTAACCCTAATGCCTTTCAAGGTCAAACCTTTTTTGAGGGAAATGTACATACAAACTAGTAAGGCAGTTTCATCTACTTATCCTCTCAGCACGCAAGGCCAAAAAACTTCTATTGATCTGTCTCTGAAGTAAAGGCAGTAGAAGACCTGCTCAAGCCAATTTCGAAAGCTGTGATTGACAAACAGACACTGGAATGGTTCAGATGTAATGCCAAACCATGATGTCCAAACCAAGAAATTATTATTTGAGATCAGCCACCAAACCAAACTCTGAAACTGTGGTTTGGCATTATGCCAAAACTGATGGGCCATGATTTTGGCCATTGCTCCACCTTAGGAGGTTGCCAGACAACAGAATCTTGAGTGATTGGAAAATGAAACTGCTGCAGCTGCTCTTGGCAGCAATTCCCCAAAGCTTCTTCTCCTGGGGAATCACATTGGGGAATCACAAGAATCTGACTCAAAAATTAGAACACAAGAATGATACAGTGCCTAAGACTGGTGTACACCATGTACAGAAAAACACAACTGTTAGGCAGAAAAACACAACGGCCGACCACCAGCAACCCCCAAGTGTTGGACAACGCAGACAGTTGCCTGGTGCCCTCCAGCAGCCTGCGCCAGCTCTGGCCAATCCACATGAGGAATGCCCCCTTGTCCACAGTCTGCACTACTGATGCCACTTGAGCATCAAGAAACATCCTCAGACTGCTCACTTTATCTTTTTTGTGGGGGAGTGCAAACCCATCCAGAACAGGTTGAATTCCACTCCTCACACCCCCAGATGAGATGAACCACCTTCCAAAAATTCCTCTGTCTTGCCTAGACTGAGCTTCAGTTTATTGGCTTTCATCCAATTCATTACTGACTCCTGACACCAGTTCAGCACACCACTGCCTCACCTGAATCAGATATAAAGGAGAAGTAGAGTTGGATGTCATCAGCATCCTGACAACACCTCACTCGAAATCCCCAGCTGACCTAATTCAGGAGAGTCATGCAAATGTTGAAAAGCAGAGGATAGCCTTCTCTAACCTGGTGCCCTCCAGGTGTTTTGGACTTCAACTCCCATCCCATCAGCCCGAGCCAGCAGGAATGTTGGGAGTTTTAGTCCAAGATAGGACAGGAGAGATGCCACAAATGCCATGGAGCCAAGCAGAATCCAGATAATTTGCTTCATCCAAGAGGGCTTTGATAGGCCAGCCCAGTGCTATCAATTTTAAGTGGAAAACTGCCAAAGAAGTCCAACACAATCACATTTGGCTTGAAAAGAGGAAACTTCTCTATATGAGGGAACTGTTAAGAAGCAAGTTGAAAGGCAGGGCCAAGAGGGTTAAATCACTTCAAAATGCTTGGAGCTTACTGAAAACCCCAATAGCAGCTCAGCCAATACGTATACCACAGGTCAGGAAAAGAAGTACCAAGTCCAAGATGCCACCAGCATGGTTAATGAACAGTCTCAAGGAAGCTATTAGAGAAAAGAAGGCTTCCCTCAAAATCACAGCATCACAGAGTTGGAAGGGGCCATTTAAGCCATTGAGTCCAACTACCTGCTCAGAGCAGGAATCCAGTTTAAAGCATCTTTGACATATGGCGAGTCTATGCTTGAATACCTCCAGCGACAGGCAGCTCTCTACCACCCTAGGCAGTTGGAACTAATGTCTGGTTGCTGTGACCATTAGGAAGTTTTTCCTGATATTCAACCAAAATCTGCTTTCCTGTAACTTTAGCTCATTATTTCATGTCCTACTGTCTTCTCTTCTCAAAGCAAAAGATACCCGGTTCCTTCAATCTTTCTGCATAGGACTTAGCTTCTAGTCCCCTGATCATCTTTGTTGCTCATTTCTGATCTCGTTCCAATTTATCTGAATCCTTCTTAAAATGTGGTGTCCAGAACTGAACACAGTATTCAAGGTGAGGTCTGAACAGTGCGGAGTAGAATGGAACTATTACTTCCCATGACTTTGAAACTACACTTCTATTGATGCAACCTAAAATTGTATTTGTGTTTTTTGCAGCCACATCACACTGCTGACTCATATTCATCTTGTGATCAACTCTAAGATCATTTTCCCATGTACTATGGCCAAGCCAGGTATCCCCCATGTTATACCTATACATTTCATTGCTTTTTCCTAAATTAAGAATTTTGCACTTGGCCAGCTTTCTAATCTGTTACGACCATGTTGAATTTTGTTTCTGTCTTCTAAGGAGTTCGCTATCCAACCCAATTTTGTGGCATCTGAAAATCTGATAAGCATTCCCCCATCTCTTCCTCCAAGTCATTAATGAAAATGTTGAGTACAGGGCCTAAGACCAAGCCCTGCAGCACTCCACTTGATACCCCCCTCCAGTTTGATGAGGAACCACTGACGAGCATTCTTTGAATACAGTTCTCCAGCTAGCTGTGGATCTACCTAGTAGCAGTGCCATCCACTACTAACTTACTCATCATTATATCATGGGGCACTTTGTCAAATGCCTTGCTGAATTCAAGATCTATTGGGCAGTATCCAATGGGACCACTTCCACTCATCCCATTGCCTCATTCCGACCAGGACTTAACACCAGTGTAACGGGGCTTTGGCTCTTCTAAAAATAACCCCCCAAGCTAGTGGAAACACTTGTTTCCCTGATCGGGACAGGTCAGCAGAGCTCCCTTCTGTAAGCTCCGTTGATCTGCCCTGTTCTGGAAACAAGCATTTTTGCACGTTTCCGGTTATTTTTAGAAGTGCCGAAGTTCCATTGCACAAGTAATGGTCTCGCAGGCGCATGGGCACAATGGGATACTACCCAATTGTATCCACAGTATTTCCAAGATCTACTAAAGAAGTTACCTGATAGAGAAATGAAATAAGATTAGTCTGTCAGGACTTCTTGTTGAAAATCCATGCTGGATTCCAGTAATCACTGTATTAGTATCGAAGCACTCACAGATCAAGTGCTCTGTAATCTAGAAATTTCCCAGGTACTGATGTCAGACTGACTGGTCTGTAATTCCCCAAATCTTCCTTTTTGTTCTTTGTGAAAATAGGGACGACATTTGCCCCCATCCAGTCCTCCAGTACTTCATTCACTGTCAAAGAGCTCTCAAACATAATAGATAGAGGTTCTGAGAGTCTACCTGCTAGCTCCTGCAACACCCTAGGATACAATTCATTTGGATCTGGGGACTTGAATTCGTTTGTTGTTGTTGTTCAGTCATTCAGTCGTGTCCGACTCTTCGTGACCCCATGGACAATAGCACGCCAGGCCTTCCTGTCCTGCGCTCTCTCCCGGAGCGTGCTCAAGTTCATATTCATTGCATTGGTGATGCTATCTAGCCATCTCATCCTCTGCCGTCCCCTTCTCCTTTTGCCTTCAGTCTTTCCCAGCATCAGGGTCTTTTCCAGAGAGTTTTCTCTTCGCATTAGGTGGCCAAAATATTTGAGCTTCAGTTTCAGTATCTGTCCTTCCAATGAGCACTCAGGGTTGATTTCCTTTAGGATGGACTGATTTGACCTCCTTGCAGTCCAGGGGACTCGTAAGAGTCTTCTCCAGCACCACAGTTCGAAAGCATCCATTCTTCGGCGCTCAGCCTTCCTTATAGTCCAGCTCTCACAGCCATACATTACTACTGGGAAAACCATAGCTTTGATTAGACGGACCTTTGTCGGCAAGGTGATGTCTCTGCTTCTTACTATGCTGTCTAGGTTTGCCATAACTTTCCTCCCAATTTATTTATTTATTTATTTCTATACCGCCCAGTAGCCGAAGCTCTCAAGGAGCAAGCGTCTTTTAATTTCATGGCTACAGTCACCATCTGCGATGATCTTGGAGCCCAAGAAAATAAAATCTGTCACTGCTTCCATTTCTTCCCCTTCTATATGCCAGGAAGTGATGGGGCCAGATGCCATGATCTTAGTTTTTTTAATGTTGAGTTTCAAACCAGCTTTTGCACTCTCCTCTTTCACCCTCAACAAGAGGCTCTTGAGATCCTCTTTGCTTTCTGCTATTAGGGTGGTATCGTCTGCATATTGGAGGTTGTTGATAATTCTCCCAGCAGTCTTAATTCCAACCTGTGATTCATCCAACCCGGCGTTTCTCATGATGTATTCTGCATATAAGTTAAATAAGCAGGGTGACAATATGCAGCCTTGTCGTACTCCTTTCCCAATTTTGAACCAATCGGTTGTTCTATGTCCGGTTCTTACTGTTGCTTCTTGACCCTCGTACAGGTTTCTCAGGAGACAGGTAAGGTGGTCTGGTACTCCCATCACCCTAAGAATTTGCCACAGTTTGTTGTGATCCACACAATCAAAGACTTTAGCGTAGTCAATGAAGCAGAAATAGACGTTTTTCTGGAATTCTCTTGCTTTCTCCATGATGCAGCGAATGTTGGCGATTTGATCTCTAGTTCCTCTGCCTCTTCGAAACCCAGCTTGTACTTCCGGTAGTTCTCGGTTCGCATACTGCTGAAGCCTAGCTTGTAGGATTTTGAGCATCATCTTGCTGGCATGAGAAATGAGCGCAATTGTGCGGTAGTTTGAACACTCTTTGGCATTGCCCTTCTTTGGAATTGGAATGTAAACTGACCTTTTCCAGTCTTGAGGCCAATGTTGAGTGTTCCAAATTTGTTGGCATATTGAGTGCAGCACTTTAACAGCATCATCTTTTAGGATTTTAAATAGCTCAGCTGGAAGACTGTCATCTCTGCTAGCTTTGTTGTTACTAATGCTTCCTAAGGCCCACTTGACTTCACTCTCGAGGATGTCCGACTCAAGTTCAGTGACCGCATTATCATGGCTATCAGAGACATTCAGATCTTTCCTGTATAGTTCTTCTGTGTATTCTTTCCACTTCTTCTTAATCTCATCTGCTTCTGTTAGGTCCCTGCCTTCTTTGTCCTTTATCATGCCCGTCTTTGCACAAAACGTTCCCTTGAGATCTCCGATTTTCTTGAAGAGATCTCTAGTCTTTCCCATTCTGTTGTTTTCCTCGATTTCTTTGCATTGTTCATTTAAGAAGGCCTTCTTGTCTCTCCTTGCTATTCTCTGGAACTCTGCATTCAGTTGGCTATATCTTCCCCTTTCCCCCATGCTTTTCGCTTCCCTTCTTTCCTCAACTACTTGTAAAGCCTCCTCAGACAGCCACTTGGCTTTCTTGCATTTCTTTTTCTTTGGGATGGATTTAGTTGCTGCCTCCTGAACAATGTTACGGACCTCTGTCCATAGTTCTTCAGGCATTCTGTTTATCAGGTCTAATCCCTGAAATCTATTCCTCACCTCCACTGTATATTCATCAGGGATATGATTTAGGTCATACCTGAATGGTTTAGTGGTTTTCCCTACGTTCTTCAATTTAAGCCGAAATTTGGCAACAAGAAGCTCATGATCTGAGCCAGTCAGCTCCAGGTCTTGTTTTTACTGACTGTATAGAACTTCTCCATCTTTGGCTGCAAAGGACATAATCCATCTGATTTCGATATTGACCATCTGGTAATGTCCATGTGTAGAGTCGCCTCTTGTTCTGTTGGAAAAGAGTGTTTGCTATGATCAGCGTGTTCTCTTGGCAATACTCTATTAGCTTTTGTCCTGCTTCATTTTGTACACCAAGGCCATGCTTGCCTGTTATCCCAGTGATTTCTTGACTTCCTACTTTAGCATTTCAATACCCTATGATGAAGAGGACATCTTTTTTTGGTGTTAGTTCTAGAAGGTGTTGTAGGTCTTCATAGAACCGATCAACCTCAGCTTCCTCGGCATCAGTGGTTGGGGCATAGACCTGAATTACTGTGATGTTGAATGGTTTGCCTTGGATTCGTACTGAGATCATTCTGTTGTTTTTGAGATTGTACCCCAGTACTGCTTTTCCCACCCTTTTGTTGACTATGAGTGCCACTCCATTTCTTCTAAGGGATTCTTGTCCACAGTAGTAGATATGATGGTCACCTGAATTAAATTCGCCCATGCCTGTCCATTTTAGTTCGCTGATTCCCAAGATGTCGATGTTCAGATGTGAATTTGTTTAAGGTTCTTCAATATTCCCTGACCATCTCTCTGTCAACCTCAAGCTGCATTCCTACCCTTTCAGCCTGTTTGTCACATATGCCAGATGGGACACAGATCCTCTTTTGGAAGAAGACTGAGCCAAAATAGTTGAGTAGTTCTGCTTTTACTTTGTCACCTGTCAGCATTTTGCCAACTTGAGTGCTACTCCATTTCTTCTAAGGGATTCTTGTCCACAGTAGTAGATATGATGGTCACCTGAATTAAATTCGCCCATGCTTGTCCTTTTTAGTTCGCTGATTCCCAAGATGTTGATGTTCAATCTTGCCATCTCATGTTTGATCACCTCCAGCTTACCTTGATTCATTGATCTGACATTCCAGGTTCCTAAACAATATTGTTCTTTACAGCATCGGATTTTCTTTTCACCACCAGACACATCCACAGCTGAGTGTCCTTTCGGCTTTGGCCCAGCTACTTTCTGGCGCTACTTGGAAATCCATGGGGTTTTCTTGGCAAGAATACTGGAGTGGGTTGCCATTTCCTTCTCCAGTGGACCACGCAAGCAAACTTCACTCAAGTAACACAATTATTTCCCTCATAGCAATAGATTAGAAGATTGGTGCTAACCATCAGGCTTCTTCTCAGGGCATTCCTTACTCACTGAATGATATTGTAGGAGAAGTAACTGCTTTTCTAAACTGTCCCTACTGTTCCCTTCTTTACTTCAATGGCCACTACTATTTTTGTGGGTGCCATGATCTAACCCTTTCCCAGACTGGCGCCCTCTAGATGTGGACTACAACTCCCATAATCCCCAGCAATCATGGGCATTGTAGTCCAACACATCTGGACAGCACCAGGCTGGGGAGGGCTGATCTAATCTCTCAAGCTTTTAATCACTGATGTCAAAATTGACCACCAAAATTCATTTCTATGATATCTTTAAGTATATGAAAGGGTTACAGCTGGGAAGGGGAAGGATTTAGTGGGAAATCAGAGGCACCATCAAGCAGTCACCTGCTGTTTGTGACACCTGCAGTTCAGGGACCATGGCTTAGCCAGTCCCATAGTTTTCCCCAAGATCTTTTGGATCTTCTGGCTTTACCCATACCCTTTATTGCTTATATATAGCTTTCCAGTATGTCCTCTGTACCTGTGTCACAAATCTAAACATTCTACTGCCATCTTCAGAATGGCTGCTGGTGATGTGCATCTGGAGATAGAGGCTATCCTTGTTGTGCTCCTTACTTCATGAGACATGAGCAAGTCACTGTGAGTGTGTGACTAGAGTTCAGAAGGTAATGGAGTGCACAAACCACAAGATTTGGTTTGGACCCCATTTCAGAAAACAGCCTGATTCAGGGGTTTCCCTATGCAGGAAACCTTCAAAATTTCACAAACATCAACTAAAGATTTTAACAATTTAGAATGGGGATTTAGTTACAAATTAGGTGAGATCATGGGATTAGGAAATAAATTTATTGACAGATGGAAAGCTCTAAGAATTAATATTAATCCCTTTATTCAAGCAGCATTAGAAACCTGGAAGAAATGGTGTCAAATCCTCGCTCCAGCACCATTCCTAATAATTCCATTTGTACATCATCCACTCTTTCATGAATCAGATAAATTGAAAAGATATGCCAATTGGAAACAATCAGGTTTATACAGAGTACGAGATCTATATATAGGCAGTAGTCCAAAATCAAGTCAACAAACTAAAGAAATGTTACAAGATAGAACTACAAACTGGCTACAACAATTACTGTATTTCATAGCAAACCCACAAATTAGAGAACAAACATTACACCCACTAACAAATTTTGAGCAAATTATAATCCAACCAAAATTAGAAACAAAAGGATTAGTCTCTAAAATATATAACATGTTGATTGTTGAATGAAAATAAATATGGATCTACAGTGGGAGTAAAACAAACTTGGGAAAGGGATCTAGGATGGCAAATTGAACAATCCACATGGGCTAAAGCGCAGACAAGTGTACCTTTTAAATCAACATCTAGTAAAATTAAAGAAAAGTATTTAAAAATGGTCTACTGGTCGTATCTCACCTCAGTGAGAATGACTTATTTTAATAAAGCTATATCTCAAAAATGCTGGAGGGCATGTTCAATTACTGGCTCGTATTTTCACAAGTGGTGGACATGCTCCACAGTTAATCACTTCTGGGAAAATGTATTTAAAGGGGCTGAGAAAATCAGAAAACAAAAAATTTAATTTTTGCCAGAATTAGGTCTATTATCTCTATTTGACGGAGCAAACAAAAACGCAAGACACAAAGAGCTTTTGACTTTTATGTGGGTGGCAGCTCAACTATCTATAGCATCATTGTGGAGAAAGTAAATAGCAAACCCAGTGCCAATCGGGAGAAAAAAGTTATGCTCTACCGCCCTGATGGAGAAATTAACAAACCAGGTTTGTTTGTTTAAACAAACTATAAGGGCAGCTTCTATGAAAATTGGGCAGGTTTTGTGCATTTTACAAATAATTCAAACAATATAGAACCTCCATACTTGCATGGATCCTGTTGGAATGATGCCTTAGCATAAATGAATGAACATCATTAATAATGATTTATAAATAGAGGCAAGAGGTTGTCTACTTTCTACATAAACTTGGAATCCTGAAATTAAATAATTAATGCAAAATAATTATGCAAAATAATTCAATTCAATCTACCTAGTGATTGTTTTGTTTTTATGTTATTGGTTTATATGTTTATAATGAAACAATATGTATTATATCAATTTTTATATGAAACTTATATTTGGGGGGAAATTCAGAAACACAGGTGCAAAGGCTTGTGAGTTATGAACAGCACATAAAGGATGTTTTGTTCTCTGCTTCATTGGCACCAACGTCACAG
This sequence comes from Heloderma suspectum, assembly GCF_057233095.1. Lineage (NCBI taxonomy): Eukaryota > Metazoa > Chordata > Lepidosauria > Squamata > Helodermatidae > Heloderma > Heloderma suspectum. The sequence goes on along the minus strand of NC_139462.1, from coordinate 122,751,171 downwards.
AAAATGCAATAGGACAGGGGTGGACAGTGGATATGGGGCATGCAGAGGCAGAGGGACTTGTTTATCCAGCAAGCACCTGACAGTTTCTTGGAAACCAATTTGCAAGACTGTTTATTTCATTTTGGGAAACATATTAGGTGGTAGAGTGATTCTGTAAGAATGGGAATTGGCTGCTAAGTAGTGTACTTCTCAGGTGTGTGGGAAATGTTTTGTGGTTATGCTTCAGAAAGGATGAGAGAGGGTGAAATAGTGGATGAGTGGTCTAAATAACGTGAGTTGCAAGCAGCAAGTTTCATGAATTTGAAACTTGGGACAAATGGAGCAGCACAAACAGGTGTGTGGGTAAGTTGCCAACTTCAACATACAGCATGGTGGGATTATATGTACCCTCATATTTTTAAATGACGAGGCATTCATGTTAAAATTAGTGCAGTTAATAATGTACTACACAGCGCAGTTGACATCCATCTTCAATCAAGTACTCCAGATGCCCAATGAAATTAAGGGAAACAGGGTGGTGAATATCTGTGGTGTGTTATATTATTATTTATTAAATGAGTGCCTGTGGTATGGATTATAACTGAACAAACACTTTTGAGGTAGTTGCAGTGGCAGCTGGTGCCTATGGGCTGGCCGGGCAGATGATAGGGTAGCTAACTGCGGGCAGAGCCATGTTTAGGTGGAGCCAAGATCCACAACAGGCAGCGATCTCTGGCTTTGCCAGTTCAAAGACTGTAATGTTTCTCTTTAGTGCTGCTCTGTGCCCACTCGGGGACCTGTGTGCCTTGGCCAGGGCAAGAGGCAGATCTGAATTACAGCCTGCCTTTATGATTTCAGAAATGGGGGTCAGCCATTGCTTCTTTGTCCCATGCTATGTTTTCTGATAACTGCAACACTACCAGTGACTAATTCAGTCTAAAATCCCCATTATGTCACCATTTTGGAACTGAGCCAGACCTCATGGCCACAGCATCTGGCTTAATTTTTGAACTTTTCTGTTTCTTCCCCCATCTCCAGCCTCTTGTGCCACCTATTCTGATAAAGAGTTCTAGAGAACGCAAAGGCTTGCACAATCTTTTGCAGTATTTTAGTTGGTCCTAATAAAGGTATTGCCTAACTGTGAATTTTGGATTCCCCCCCTCCTTTGATTTTGGTAATTTCAAGAAGTAAGTAATTTCAAGATCATAAGTGAAAGGAAGAGGGTTGGAAGTGGTGGTCTCACCAATGCAACAACACAAAAGCACACATTTGGACCCACAGTATTCTTCTCCAGCAGCAATCCATTGCACAGAAAAGATAAACTGAGGCAAGTACTTTCGAGATCATGAGTCCCCCTCGAGGATGCTCTGCTTGGCTTACATGTATAGGAATCTTGAACATGCCCACTTTGAAGCAGAGTCCAGTGTCTCGTGACCCTGGGTCACGAGACAATGGATGCGGGCAAGGTAAGCTACTTGGTGGAGGAGGCAGAGGGCTGCAACCAGAGCCAGGCATGTGTGGAGGAGGCTGAATTGAACTGTAGTGCAGGTGGTTTGCTTGGAGATTGGATTCTTTGGGGCTGGGAGAGGGAATGTTGTGTTGGGGGGAGGCTGTCAGTCAGGAGAGTGGGTGATGCCTCCACACCCTTAATAAGAAATTGTGTCTGGGTACTCCATTTTGGTCTGCTTTTGAGAAATGGTTTGAGTGTACATTTGAAGTGTAAACTACAGTCAGTGCAAATCCTGATTTGGCATTACATCTGAAGTGCCCCTCTCTCTTGCTACTTTTGAAATAGGTATGAACAGGTCTTCTATTGCCTTATTTCTGAGATGGATCAATATGAAGTTTGTTTTTTGCCGCACTTGTTTGAAAGAATTTCTCTTGAAGAAAAAAGAGCCATTCTCAATTAATGAATAATAAATTATATTGGCTTTTGCTATTGCCTTTTCTGTTCCCTCTCCTTGAATATTCATTGCAGCTGTTTTGAGACTTCATATTTTTGCTTCCCTGCCCTATGAATACACTAAGACCAATTTTGCATCCCCATCATAAGAGGATTAGGCATCCATGCATCAGCACCGAGAGACTCACACCCAGTCCTCAGAACTGCTGTCACTGCTGGCAGGATGAAATACAGAACACGTTGCCAGTGCCTTGGGGCTATTTCTTACATTACATTACATTTCTTACATTACATTACATTATTTCTTACATTTCTCTTGTTCACCAGAGTTCACCTGCAAGTCTTATGCCAAAAACCCCCATAACCAAATAAGGATTTATATATTTGACCTGGTTCGCACAATCACTGCAGCCCACCTTGGCTTATTAGCCATGGTGGGTTGCAGCACCCATGGACGTCAACTTGACAATCCAAGCCCTGCCACCACAGTTTCTCATTACATGTGAACCTGGCAAGGGTGGGTTGTTGGGGTCGTTGACAAACCACCCAGAACCCACGGGCTGTTTTAAGGTTGCAGGTGGCTTGTCAACTACTCCAACAAACCACCCTCACTGGGTTCACACATAAGGAGAAGCTATGATATGCCCAGATTAATTATTCAGGATTAATATTAATCCTGAATATTAAAAAAGGGCAGCTGCCACAACAGGAAGCCCCATGGGGATATTCAGTCACAGTGGCTTCTTGTTACGTGCTTCATACTTACAATGACCCACACACAAATACTTTAGGAGGACTATGCACAGTTCCCCTGGGTTGAGCAATTCTCAAGCAGATCCACTGTTCATTAGAGCTGCCGCTTCCATCAAGGTCTGCACACAGGGACCATCCATGATGGGTAAGTGTGTCATCTGAAACCAGACAGCTTCCTGTGGGGTGGGTTAATTTTTTTTTAAACAAGCCATGGCAACAACCAATGTTCTCGGGGTTGTTTTACTCATGAAGGGTTGGCAAGTCATCTGAACCTGGAACACTCAAACCATTCTGAGTTGAGGGAAACGGTGAGCAAGTCACTCAGCAAGAACAGCAAAAACTTCTGCTGCTCTTCACAATCATGGCCAAGCCACCTCAAGCCTCCCTTACCAGTGGCAGCCCCTCTTAATGGTGCCCAAGCGGCACCTTGGAGGCTCTGTCACTGGTTCCCCGCCATAAAAATAAAAATCGTATTTCTGGCAATTTGTGCAAATGGACTTAAAAAAAAAAACATTTTTTGGTCTTTTGCTATAGCAGAATAGCGTTATAGCACCATGGAGAAATTTTAAAAAGGGGAAAGCAGCTGATGAGAGCGGGAATAGCACCCTGAAAGGTTTTTTTTTTTTTTAAGAGAAAAGCTTCAAATTACTGACTTTGCAAGGGCATGCCCAGGGTTTAAAGGATGGACCTAAACTTGAAGGGGTTTGTCCTTGTAGTTCACACCTCCCTGAGTCGGCATATCGTCTTTATCATAGAAGAGTGCACGCCACCCCACCTCCCATAAAGTGGGGTGGTGCACACTTTTCTATGAAAAAGGGAGGTGTGAACTACAAGAAGGACACCCCCAAGGGTCTGGTCCATCCTTTAAATCCTGGGCATCTCCTTGTGAAGTTGGTACTGTGAAGTGCTTTTCCCCTTTAAAAAAAAACACTTAATGATACTATAGCACTATTCTGATGGAGTGACTGACAGCTGCTGGGGAGCTCATGTTCCTGTTCGATTCCCCCCACATTGTACTGCTGGTACCTGATGTTTTCACTACTTTCCCCATTCTGTCAGTGTCTTGGTCAGTTTCATCCCAGCTCTCCTTAGCTGGTTCCCCCCTCCCTTTAAATTTCTTCATGGTGCTAAAATGCTATTCTGCTATAGTGCTATTGCGATAGATTGACCAAAAAAATCAAAGAGAAAAAAAGGCAGTGACCGAAAGGGGTAGTGATCAGAGCAGGGAGGGGGTCAGGGCAGGCAGACAAACAGGTTCTGTCACGCAGGACCCTGTGATACTGGGTGGAGGACCAAGATGGAAGGAAGGGGAAGGAGGGGGGAAACAAGCTGTGACGAGCCAGATCATCTGTCAGGCGCACAAACCACACACTGTGGGTTGTTTGCAGAAGAACCCACAGCACGTAGCTTGCCACCCATGATGGACTAGTGTGTCATGAGAATGTGCCCATTAGATTTTCACAATTGTAAAATCACTTTTTCAAATGAGTACAATTGTGCAAATTGCCAAGGACAAATGTACAGTCCTCTCATGGAGGCACCCGTTTCCATAAACCCAGCAGCATCCCCTACACAATCCCAATGCTCCTGCATGGAGCCCACTGCAATGATGATGTTGCTGTTAGAAACAATGCTGCCAATATGCAGGTTGAATAGAGATGGATTAAACAGACCTATAACATTTGTATTCCAGACATCCATTAGAGCAGAATTGCTAATGTAAATAATAATAAATTTGCCAATTTGCAGAGCAACTACAAATTCAGTAACCCTTAAGAATATCTGAACACGTATTATATACACTGCAAATCTGAGACATGCATCTATTGTAAGTTGGAAATAAGTTCTTATATATAGCTGGCTCTGTGATGATCTGTTTGATGATGGAATTGGCTTCAACACCAGAAACAACACATTAAAGACAAATCAAAATGTGTTGCTCCAGTCCTTCTGGCAACTTACAAATCTTATTTATAATCCAAAGGCATATAACGAAAGCCTCTGCCCAAGCTGCAGGGAATGAAGAAGTCCTCATTATTATGGACCATTGTACATTAACTGAACATGAACCTTTTCCCTGTCAATGCTTTGTATTCTCTCATAAGTGGAAGTAAAGAAATCAACAGGATACATTAAGAGTTAAATGGAAGAAAAAGTATTTTGTTCTGGAAAGTCTTGAAGTGTGTGTGTGTGTGTGTGTGTGTGTGTGAGAAGTAAAGGGAAAAATAACACATTTTAAATGCTAAAAAGAAACCTACCATTTTAACAATCTTTAGTTCATTTCCTGGCTTAATTTGGCGAGTGTAACCTCCCTGGATCACAGCCATTGTAATTCCAATGAAGAAAAACATCTTCCCTTGCTCCATACTAAGAGAAAACAGAGCACCCCCCAAAAAAGAAGAAAAAAGCAGAAATTCAATCCCTTGTTCACTACAGCTGGAAAAGTTCAATAATTTTTAAGAGTGCTGAAAGAGTCATTTCTCCCTGTAGTGTATGCATACTTTCCCCCTCTCTTTTGGTCATGTGCTCACCTCTGGTCAAGTTTTTGAAATAATACAAAAATCTGCAAAACGCATTTGACCAAAGAAGACAGTATGATAAGTCTGACCAAACTGCCTTGAAACTTCCACAAGAAAGAAAAAAATCATGATGATCTCCAACTCTACCTTTCAAAAGAGTTGAGCTAGCACCTGAATTAAAAAAGAACACATGCACTTTTAGGTATCCAATTAGCCCTCTGAGTCCTAGTCAGTGGAGACTAAGGGCAGTATCCAATTTGACACCACCACTAACATAAATTACATTGTGCTCGAAAAACCAGAAAACCCATCACACTAGCAAATGCTATTGCCGTTATGCTAGAGGTTGCTTATGCTAGTGCAACATAATTTATGCTAGCAGTAATGTCAAATTGGACATTGCCCTAATTAAAACAGGGCCCTACGAGCAAGACTAGACCAACAAAGAAAAATCGCTGTATGGATTTTGTTTATTTGATTTATATCGTGCCTTTCCACCATAAATATGGCATTCAAGTCAGTCAACAATAATACAACCAAGATTAAAATAAACTTAGTTAATACAATCATAAAAATAGATTAAGGGGCTGCCTACATGCTGCTGTTGCCAGGGCCAACCACGTGTGCACTGGGAACCAGCAGTGCTCAGCACCAGCGGTAGGTCCCTGTTGGATCCTACCCTGTGTTTTAGGAATAAATGTATTATTATCTGGAGAAGAAAAAGCAAACAGTGCACCTGGTTTTCTTTTTTTTAATAAAAGAACCTACCCCCTTGAAAAAGATCACATATTGAAATTAACTGGGAATAAAGAACAATCCATTCAGCTGTCCTCCCCGCCCCCATTGGATTTTTTACAGCTGTTCTTGATCCCTTGTTGTTCCACAAAACAAGACCAGCTTCCTTTTTTCTGTTCTTGTCCGAGAATGTGTCAATTTGATTTAGGGGCTGAATGCAATTCCAGAACCTGCACTCCTGGAAAGGTCAACAGATAGCTTAATATCTCGAACAACTTGCTCATTCTAGAGTAGTCAAAAAATAAAAGGGAGGGCAGACCAGGAGCTGAAAAAATTGGAGTTGCCAACTGCTAAGTTTTAAGGACACCTGTGGGTTCTACCTCACCCAGTCAGGGAGATCCAGCATCTAAATAAGTGCTGAATCTCCTGCCCCATTCTTAGCATTCTACTTAAATGTGACAAAATCAATGAGCCTAATTTGATCTTGCAGAAGATGGAGGAGGGAGAAGTAGGAGAACGTGTCTCTGGTGCTGGAGACAGAAGTGTTTTATTTGATATAAATGTTCAACGCATTTTGGAGAGCAATTTTCTCTTTGGTCAGGAGTAATAGTCTAACAATGAAACAAAATAAACCAGAATTAATACATGTAATTCTTTTTAAAAATGGGATAAACACACAAAGAGACAAACACTCATAATTCTATTTTTTAAAAATTCCCTATCTACAAGCCAGTACATTCTATAAGTTTGTCCCTATCTCATATCAGTAATATATCTACTCATTTGAGGGAGTTGCAATAAAAACATTTTTTTCTTACATGTAAAATATTTTGTCATTCCATGTATAACAGCTCTCTGCAGAACTTCAATTGATGCTATTTACCCACATGTCAAACATATCTAAAACATTAGAATTCTCCATTAGCCACAAGAATCCTCTACTTGCATCGCTACAAGAATGTAATCACAAAAGATTTTTTTAAAAAACGATGATTACAAATTTTTTGAAAGTTACAGTTATCCATCCTTAGTTCTTTGATAGGAGTTACCAAAACACTCCACATTCATAACTGCTTAGGGATTTTATTATATTGAGCAGTATATAAACATTACGAAATAAATAAATAACTACACCAACTGTAGGAGTACTTTAGCCTGAGTCATTTATATGCAACAACTTATTACAGCTCATCCATCAACTGTGGTGGATTCTGTCATTGTGCAGTACCGCTAACACGCCGATACTGATTCTGCTGATACCTATATAACTGAGAGGCAGTTCTGTAGAGCTTTCTTTGTAAAAATTGATCACAAACTGGCTGGAAAATCAAACTCTTTGATAAGACCCAATGAAGCCAAAGTTGTTAATGACATAATCCAACGAAGTTCTTTTTCTTGTCAGCAGTCTGTCATTACCTGTAACATTCTCTACACCCCAAAACAATATTCCATCAAGATCATGTGCTGCTTCAGATGATGGTTTACCAAGGGAGACCTTTTCCTACTATGATGCAAACTGGACAGATGTTCCCTTATTCTACCTTAAGGGGTCTGGAAGTCTTGCCAATATTTAATTTATGGCATGGATTGGATGGCATAAATAACCCCTGGACTATTGCACACTGTAAAGGTAATGATGGACACATATTGTTTATTAACAGGGTGAAATGAATTTATCACCATCTCAGTAAATTTACAGTAGGAACAAAGTCCACATGGATGCTGTCCTTTTGGTTTGTGGGTTTGAGAAAGTACTGACTGACCGCTAGTGGTTTTGCTGTATGTGGAGTCTGTCTGTACTAGGCAGTCCTTAAGGTTACACATTCTTTTGAATGATCTAAGAGGGCTTTTGTGATGCACCATGTAAATCATGTACTAAGTGGCACTGGCTAGGGATACAGTTTTGAATTTCTTCTGTGACGGGATTAAAAGGGAGAACACACATAACTCTATTGCATGTTGTCTTCTCACAAAGTGTTAATAGAACTTTCATAACATTTCTAGTCCTTGTTTTTTTAAAACATCTTTTGTGTGGGGTAGTGATTACATTCTTGTAGGGATGCGAGTAGAGGAGTCTTTATTTTATTTTTTATTTATTGCATTTATACCCTGCCTTTTTTCCTCTTGCAAGGAAACCAAGGCGGCTTACATTAGCCTCCTCCTCTCCATTTTATCCTCACAACAACAACCCTGTGAGGTGGGTTGGGCTGAGACTCTGTGACTGGCCCAAAGTCACCCAGTGAGCTTCCATGGCCGAGTGGGGACTAGAACCCAGATCTTCCAGCTCCTAGTCCAACACTCTTGCCACTACACCACACTGGCTCTCTTGTGGCTAATGGAGAGTTCTAGTGTTTTAGATATGTTTGACATGTGGGTAAATAAAATTAATTAAAATACTGATATTTACCAACAGAGAGCTGTTATACATAGAATGACAAAATATTTTACATTTAAGAAAAAAATTTTTTTTTGTTTTTACTGCAACTTCCTCAAGTGAGTGAATACATTACTGTTATGAGATACATGGGCTTGTAGATAGAAAAAAATGCTATAGAATTTATGAGTGTTTGTCTCTGTGTGTGTTTATCCAATTTTTAAAAAAGAATTACACATATTTATTCTGTTTTATCTTGTTTTATTGTTAGATTATGGATACTGATAAAGGAGAAAATTGCTCTCTAAAATCAAATATATAAAAATTTTATATCAAATAAAATACTTCTGTCTCCAGCATGCTCTACTTTTTTCTTCTTCCCACTTCTGATCTTACTAGAGGCAGAAAACCAGGATGAGGTGAAGGTGGCAACTGAACAGACCTTAAGTTGGGGAAAGTCCACACCTGAAATTTTCACATGAAGTAAGAGACTTCTTTCTGGTAAGTAAATGATCAACATCACTAAAACTGACTCTACAAGAGAGATTATCAGGCAAGAGGTGATGAATGGTCAACTCTTCTCTATGCTAAACTTATGAAGTTAGTATGGCAGCTGAAGAATATCTGTTCTGGGCATTTGGGGATGTTCACATACTATACAGTTTAGAAATTTTGACATGGTCCCTTAGTGGCAAAGCAGCTGCTTTAGTTTAATTTTGCTTTCGCTTCTGTTGTTAGTACTTGTTAGTCATACCCAAGCAGGAACCAGAAGAAGCCTTGTTTTCTACTGGATGTTTGTGGAATTATTACAGCAGCAAATACAATACAGTTTGCTGTGTCGCTGTCCATACTGCATTGCTGCTATAAAGAAATCTAGAATTTTCACTTCACCTACAATTTTAGATGCAAAAGACTTAAGTTCTTGGACAATTCTTGTAAATCACAACTAAATTGTTTCTCATGGAAAAACATTTCCATGCTCAGAAATTAGAAGCTGATCCACACAAGTGGCTTCTTATGCCCCCTGACAATGGTAGGGCAAAGAAAGGCTTTATGGCACTGCTATCAAACTGGAGAAGGAAATGGCAACCCACTCCAGTATTCTTGCCAAGAAAACCCCATGGAACGTATCACAAGGCTAAAAGAGATGATGCCGGAAGATGAGCCCCTCAGGTCGGAAGGTGTCCAATATGCTACTGGGGAAGAGCAGAGGGTATTTCCAAGTAGCGCCAGAAAGAGTGAAGCGGCTGGGCCAAACCCGAAAGGACACTCAGCTGTGGATGTGTCTGGTGGTGAAAAGAAAATCCGATGCTGTAAAGAACAATATTGTTTAGGAACCTGGAATGTCAGATCAATGAATCAAGGTAAGCTGGAGGTGGTCAAACATGAGATGGCAAGATTGAACATCGACATCTTGGGAATCAGCGAACTAAAATTGACAGGCATGGGCGAATTTAATTCAGGTGACCATCATATCTACTATTGTGGGCAAGAATCCCTTAGAAGAAATGGAGTAGCACTCATAGTCAACAAAAGGGTGGGAAAAGCAGTACTGGGGTACAATCTTAAAAATGATAGAATGATCTCAGTACGAATCCAAGGCAAACCATTCAACATCACAGTAATTCAAGTCTATGCCCCAACCACTGATGCCGAAGAAGCTGAGGTTGATAGGTTCTATGAAGACCTACAACACCTTCTAGAACTAACACCAACAAAAGATGTCCTCTTCATCATACGGGATTGGAATGCTAAAGTAGGAAGTCAAGAAATCACCGGGATAACAGGCAGGCATGGCCTTGGTGTACAAAATGAAGCAGGACAAAAGCTAATAGAGTTTTGCCAAGAGAACACGCTGATCATAGCAAACACTCTTTTCCAACAGCACAAGAGGCGACTCTACACATGGACGTCACCAGATGGTCAATATCGAAATCAGATTGATTATGTCCTTTGCAGCCAAAGATGGAGAAGCTCCATACAGTCAGTAAAAACAAGACCTGGAGCTGACTGTGGCTCAGATCATGAGCTGCTTCTTGCAAAATTTCGGCTTAAATTGAAGAACGTCGGGAAAACCACTAAACCGTTCAGGTATGACCTAAATCATATCCCTGATGAATATACAGTGGAGGTGAGGAATAGATTTCAGGGATTAGACCTGATAGACAGAGTGCCTGAGGAACTATGGACGGAGGTCCGTAACATTGTTCAGGAGGCAGCAACGAAATCCATCCCAAAGAAAAAGAAATGCAAGAAAGCAAAGTGGCTGTCTGATGAGGCTTTACAAGTAGCTCACGAAAGAAGGGAAGCGAAAAGCAAGGGAGAAAGGGGAAGATATACCCAACTGAATGCAGAGTTCCAGAGAATAGCAAGGAGAGACAAGAAGGCCTTCTTAAATGAACAATGCAAAGAAATCGAGGAAAACAACAGAATGGGAAAGACTAGAGATCTCTTCAAGAAAATTGGAGATCTCAAGGGAACGTTTTGTGCAAAGACGGGCATGATAAAGGACAAAGAAGGCAGGGACCTAACAGAAGCAGATGAGATTAAGAACAGGTGGCAAGAATACACAGAAGAACTATACAGGAAAGATCTGAATGTCCCTGATAGCCATGATAGTGCGCTCACTGAACTTGAGCCGGACATCCTCGAGAGTGAAGTCAAGTGGGCCTTAGGAAGCATTAGTAACAACAAAGCTAGCGGAGATGACAGTATTCCAGCCGAGCTATTTAAAATCCTAAAGATGATGCTGTTAAAGTGCTGCATTCAATATGCCAACAAATCTGGAACACTCAACAGTGGCCACAAGACTGGAAAAGGTCAGTTTACATTCCAATTCCAAAGAAGGGCAACGCCAAAGAGTGTTCAAACTACCGCACCATTGCGCTCATTTCACATGCCAGCAAGGTGATGCTCAAAATCCTACAAGCTAGGCTTCAGCAGTATGCGAACCGAGAACTACCAGAAGTACAAGCTGGATTTAGAAGAGGCAGAGGAACTAGAGATCAAATCGCCAACTTTCGCTGCATCATGGAGAAAGCAAGAAAATTCCAGAAAAACGTCTATTTCTGCTTCATTGACTACGCTAAAGCCTTTGATTGTGTGGATCACAACAAACTGTGGCAAATTCTTAAAGTGATGGGAGTACCAGACCACCTTACCTGTCTCCTGAGAAACCTGTACGAGGGTCAAGAAGCAACAGTAAGAACCGGACATAGAACAACCGATTGGTTCAAAATTGGGAAAGGAGTACGACAAGGCTGCATATTGTCACCCTGCTTATTTAACTTATATGCAGAGTACATCATGAGAAATGCCGGGTTGGATGAATCAGAGGTCGGAATTAAGATTGCTGGGAGAATTATCAACAACCTCCGATATGCAGACGATACCACCCTAATGGCAGAAAGCGAAGAGGATCTCAAGAGCCTCTTGTTGAGGGTGAAAGAGGAGAGTGCAAAAGCTGGTTTGAAACTCAACATTAAAAAAACTAAGATCATGGCATCTGGCCCCATCACTTCCTGGCATATAGAAGGGGAAGAAATGGAAGCAGTGACAGATTTTACTTTCTTGGGCTCCAAGATCACCACAGACGGTGACTGTAGCCATGAAATTAAAAGACGCTTGCTCCTTGGGAGGAAAGCTATGGCCAACCTAGACAGCATAGTAAGAAGCAGAGACATCACCTTGCCGACAAAGGTCCGTCTAATCAAAGCTATGGTTTGCCCAGTAGTAATGTATGGCTGTGAGAGCTGGACTATAAGGAAGGCTGAGCGCCGAAGAATTGATGCTTTCGAACTGTGGTGCTGGAGAAGACTCTTACGAGTCCCCTGGACTGCAAGGAGGTCAAATCAGTCCATCCTAAAGGAAATCAACCCTGACTGCTCATTGGAAGGACAGATAATGAAGGTGAAGCTCCAATATTTTGGCCACCTAATGCGAAGAGAAAACTCCCTGGAAAAGACCCTGATGCTGGGAAAGACTGAAGGCAAAAGGAGAAGGGGACGGCAGAGGATGAGATGGCTAGATAGCATCACGGATGCAATGAATATGAACTTGAGCACGCTCCGGGAGAGAGCGCAGGACAGGAAGGCTATGGTCTATGGGGTCACGAAGAGTCGGACACGACTGAACGACTGAACAACAACAATCAAACTGTGAGCACTGATTTCGCTAAATGAATTACAGAGAAACAGTTATCTAAACAATAAACCCTAACAAAGCTCTCGATAATGATATGATGGAAATAGAGATAAACAAAGCCATGGGCATCAGCACCTGGCACCCTTGGGCAGCTGCTGGGGCTTGTCCTCCTCAGCAGGGCCCACTGGCACAGATACTTGCCTTGGCTCACCCACCTGCTCCTTCAGCTAATCTGGCAATGTTTGGGTCTAGGTGGACATCCACCAATTTGTTTCCAACAATGCCCTGAAATGCCTGATGTAGCATCACTCCAGAGCGCTGTGGGAAATTTAAATGGTAGGCAGCCTCCCAGACTCAATCACTGTTGCCAGCTAACCCTGGATCCACATGGGGAGCACCTTGCCAGGGCCCACTTCACCATGGAGCTGGCCTTCTATGGATTCCGAATGCTGCCTAAATGGTGCAAAAGAGCATAAGCAAAGCCAGTGTGGTACAGCATGCTGGGTTTAGCCATGGAAAACTCAAATTCAAATTTCTGTTCAGCCATGAAACGCCATGGGTGGCCTTAGGTAAGTTACGCAGGAGAGCATTGCTGGTAGGGTAAATTGCTAAACAGAGTTACTTGGGAGAAGGGCATGATTTGAATGTAGCAAGGAAAAAAGAGGGCTATGTGGATGCCCACTCACAGAAGAGAAGGCTGTCAACTGAGTTTCCACTTAGGATTACAAAAAACAACACTAGAGGAATTCTCTGAATCAGAGTTGATTTTACCCAGGGGAGAGAGGAGATCTAATATTGTATACAACACAGAGCTCAACTGAGTAAATACAACAATAGAACTTAATTATTTGGTTGTATCAGTCCCCTTTTAGGCTCATGATTTTTGCACACAAAATAAATATCATATGAAATACCTGCTGAACTGGAAATGTTGATGGACAAGAAAACTCAGTGTATATTCCAGACCAGAGAACAGGAAGAGATATAGGAAATACACCAGGCCTAGGATCTTGAGATCTGTTAAATAATAAAATGCTCAAGGCCCAATTGTAACCATTACAAAAGTCAGCATGCAGGGTCATCCCAACACAATGCATCTACCAAGCAACCCTATCGTTTGCTAACCACAGGTCAGGATCTGGCTCCAGTTGTGGAATTAGGAGATCAGGAGGTAAATTAAAATCAAAAGGTAATAAAAGTCCAGTGCAGATGTAATGCTGGTTACTTGCAAATTATGGTTCACAATTCAGGAGCCAGCCCCAGTATGTACACTCTTCTCCTGCTCCTTCTGTGGCCTGCCTTTTCACAGTTTAAAGTTGCATTTCCACCAGCACTAACCATAATAAATGCTAATCAGGCTCTCTCTTAATCAGGGCTTGCTTATTTAGTTCAAACCCTGTTTTCCTGGTTAAGATGATTAGTACTGCTGCAAATGCAGCTCTCAGTAATGATTAAGGCAGACAGGGGGAGGGGGAAGGGAATTCACACCAGAGAAAGGAGCGGGAAAGGTATTTATTTATTTATTCATTCATTCATTTCATTTCATTTCTATACCGCCCAATTGCCGAAGCTCTCTGGGCGTTTCACAAAAATTAAAACCAAACAACACATAATAAAACAATTTAAAATATATCATGCATCCCTGAGGCTAGCTCCCAGTTTCCAAGCCATGATTTGCAATGAGCCAATTATATCTGAACTGGACCTCAAAGATGTGAATTCTGAGGCACTTTGAAAACAGCCTCACCTCTGACTTTAATTATTTTAAGAATTTTATGTGTCAGATTTTAAAGATAATGTAAGTTGTGTTAAAGGTGGGGTAAAAACGTTCTAATTTAAAAGGGCTCAGACTTTTACATACCTACTCTGAACAATTCCCTTAGAGAAAGCATTTTGCCCCTACATACTTTGTTAATTCATCCACATATAAGAGGCGTGAAAGACACCAATGCTGTTACTAGGCCTTAGTAGTCCAGAGTAACTGTACCTTTCACCAGGATTATCTAAAAGGCAGAAATCGAATGAAGCATGAGTTAAAGTTAAAACTTGGAACTCATGCTTCATTCAATTGCTGTAAGGCATATTACAAACAGAAGCTAACTCAGAGCACATAAGTAGGGTGGCACTTAAGAAATAAGGTTGCTTTCTATGGAGAAATGCTTCATAAGTGTACATATTATTTGGTTTTACACATAAGATATACAAATATACAAGTGCTCTCATGTCAAGTCAGGGCAGTGATTCCTCTGGGTAGTATTGTTGCCCTGAGTAGTATCAGTAAGTGGCCTTTTGCATTCCTCTTACCTAATGTCCTTTCAGTGCAGAAGTTAAAAATAGTTCAATGTTATACATGTAAAACATTCCAATTGTCTAGGAGTTATATAAATGTATAACTTAACCATGCGAATACACAAATATGACCAGAAAAGGGCTAGCCCTCATTATGGTGAAAGAGAATACAAACATTTGCAATATGACGATTAATCCAAAGGAGAGGAAAAAATAGATTCTGAAATAGTCAAGAAACTTCATAACGGAAGTAAGATTTATAACAGAAAATTTAAGAACTTGCTCTCTTTTGGAGGGGTTTCCATTCCTTGGCTTACTGCAGAGAACTGGAATAAAGCCCAAGGATTGATCAGGCTAGCTGCTGACTGAAAACCACATATCACAGAGGACACCTAAGAGAAAATAAGAAATATGTCTTGAGGCTGAAGGAATCACACAGACATACAAAAAAGAAAATCTGAAGTCCCCCACACAACAGAACTTACTGGAGCTACAAATCATAACACACTACAGATTTAGGTTGTATATATTTAAATACATCTAAATGCTATTGATCGAGATTCCTTTCAATAAAAGCTAGAACATGTCAGACAGAGATATTGTGTAAGAATTCAACATTAAGCAAGTCCAGTATAGGTGTCATGGGTTGACTGCAAAGGCAATCCATAAATTCAACCAGGCAGAGGCAAATATTTTGTGCCACAATGTGCATACACATAGATGTCAACAGGCACCATAGACAAAATTAACCACAGTTTATCAGTTTTGGTTAATAAAAAAATGGAGGAGGTGGAGGGGGGAAGATGTCAAAAGGCATGATTTTTGATTAAGCCAACTTTCTGCAAAGTTCAAATGAAAACGCAAGGAGATAGCATACAGGATGGATGTGGGGGTGCCTGTTTGACAATGGATGAGTTCAGATGTCATGATAAACCATGGTTTATGGTGATGGTATTGAGCATAGCCTCCTCACCCTGAGCTTGCATGCTCCCCTGAAATTCTCCGGTGCAGCCGTGAGGAGGTGTTTGGATGCGTTGGCTTCCATTTTTATTAACTAAATTGGATAAACTGTATTTAATTTTATCTATCTTTTGTTTGACACAAACCAATTTCAAACCATAGTTTAGAGTTCAGATAACGTGCTAAACTGTGGTTAATCTAAAATGGAAGCGTCTCATCTCCTCCTCACAGCCATGGTGGCAAAGGAAAGGCGATGAGAGGCTAGGCTCATTTTCATCATGATAACCTAGCCATCCCCTCCCCACCGCCCCCAAGATTGTTTTGTGGGAGAGATGAGGAACAGTCCTTGCACTCTTGCTGCCCTTCCCCTGCTTCTCCCATCAATCTGAACTAGGCAATTTCATTGTTGTTTGAACACAGGAATGAACACCCAAATAAATAATAATCTAAATCAAGAATGGGGAACCTCCTTCCCATGGGCCTAACACAGCCAAGGGAAGTCCCCATCCAGCCTGCCAGCATCCCTGATCAGAGATAAGGCGGTTACCCTGCTCCCCTGCCCATACTGCATTAATACTTTTTAAAAGCCTCCACTTGATGCCAATAGAGACTTTTAAAAAAGCCTAATTACAGCAGGGGGGGGGCCCTGCTGGGGAGGGAAGGGCTCATCCTCTCCTCCCCAACACTGAGACCTCCCACAAAAAGATCACCTCTCCCCCACTGGAATCAGGCTTTTAATGTGTGAGTGCGCGCGCACGCGTGAGTGTGGTGGGGGTTGTCACATGGTGGGGGCTGTCACATGGTGGGGCTACATGCCAGCAGTAGGGTGGCCCCACCCACTTTGGGATGTGGCCCCACCCACTACTTGCCTAGAACCAATTTGGCTCTCGGGCTGAAAAAGGTTCCCCACTCGTGATTAAATGCAAATTTAGTTCGAAATTCACTTAGTTCGAAATTCACTTGGTAATATGAGACAACATCTCCCCAACTCTGCATAGTTGTAGCATCATTTAAAAATAATACAAAGTGTATTATTTTTGTATTCTAAAAGGAGGAGGGAGACCACATATGCAGGGCAGCTCTGGCCTCCACATTAGCCAGAAGATCTGAAAGGAGGTTCCATGAATGTGACCTGTCTTGTGCACAGGCATTCCATGCAGTTTGGAATCCTGCATGATTATGGTTCCAAATTGCATGAAGTGCATACAGGTGGATACACACAGGCACATTTCAAACCTTCCAACTAATGTGGGGAGGTCAGCAGCAGGGGTAGCCACACATGGCAATATTGGGGATGGGGCCAGCATGAGCGGTCCCACTACCCTCTCCATGCTTTCACTCTAGGTGTGGAGGGAATTGCTGAACACACTTTTATACAATCTTGAAATCATTGTTTTGGATTTTTTTAATAATTAGATATTTAAATTAGTTTCATTCTCTATATGATGTTCAAGGACACATTAAGCTACAATCTTGTACCCACTTTTTTGGGATTAAGACCTGTTGAGCGCAATGGAACTGACTTCTGACTGTTGAGTTGACATGTATAGGATTTACACACTTAAGCCCCAGATTAAGGGGTAGCGGTGGTGGGGAGAGCCCATGATCAAATAACCACAGGAACTACTTAATCAGCAAGGTCATTCTGAAATTAATCTAGAACTTTACTTGCACCCTACACTACCATCCAACAGCCCCATCCCCACTCCCAGGACCCATCCAAACCATTTCTTAAAATCAATGCTCTCCTCATCATGTGCTTTGTCATCAAGTACTATGTTACCTTTATGAACTGAATGATTTCTAACACTAAATAAATACCCAACAGTAGCTGAAGATAGCTTGCGGCAAGGTGAAGTTTAATACATGTCCAACACATGTTTAGTTGTTGCAAAATTGCCAGAGAGCACCATGAAAAGCACCTTTGCCACATGTCATTAGTGACCTGGATCACGTGGCACTGTTCTTCTTTTACACCCATATATCATGCTCCAACTAGGATGTGTTGTGCAGTTTTAATCATTTAGGGAAGAATCCTGTGGCCCCTGGACATTGCCTGAGGGGCCATACGATTGTGGGGATTCTCCCCTCCAAGGTCGGAGACACCTCTCCAACCTCGAAATGAGGAGATGGAGATCCGCCCCCGCCCCCTTGCAGCCAGCACAGAAAGAACCATGCTGGTTAGTGTCCAAAGTCAGAAAATCAACCCTGGAGAGGGGGAAAAGGGGGCATTCTGGTGGGTGGGGAGGGGAGGAGACCAGAGAGGCCAGAATACAAGCTGCCCTGAGCCTCTTCCAGGCCTCCTTTCCTCCCCCTCCGAAGCGCCATCACTAGACCAGAAAAAAAAAAGCCCATCTAGCATAAAACCCAGCAATAGGAGGTTGGGGAGGTGACAGCCCATCAGGGCACTGGATACAGGGAAGCGTCCAAGTTCAGAAGCTTCCGTCGTGTGAGGGCGCAACCCATAGGATTGGGCTCTTAATGGGACACATGGAAAACTTCCCAATGGATTGCACCTTTCACATGCATGCAACATGCATGGGGTTCCAGTCTTATTTTACAGACTTGGAGCAGAGCAGGACAATGCCTTCCTTATCTGGAGCAGATACTACTTAGATATCGAGCCATATTCTCTCTTGCTCTCTGCTTCTTGTTCTGTAAGACCAAGATGGCTACTATCAGTTTCCAAAACATGTTACCCGCTTTTCTTTTGGAAGCGTCTCTGGCAATAAGATGTAGATGAAAGCCAAGTCAGTAATTGCAAAGATGACAGCAAATGTAGCAGATGGAACATAGAAGAGTTCTCCTTTCTCTGTCTCCATGGAGAGATATGCTCCAAGCATAGGACCAAGAGTAAATCCCAAGGAGAAAGCCACACCAATCATTGCCTAGGGAAAAAAGCTAGTATTTATTTACGAATATTTCTACCTGGCTCTTTAGTTCTAAAATAGCTTCTAGAGCAGCTAATACTGACATGTACCATTTGATACAAGTTTATCTATAATTACACATTCATTTTTTTTTTTAAAAAAAGCAATGCATTTTTAAATGTTTTATGTTGTACTGACAATATGGGGGTGGGGGGGGGGAGAACCTTTCCTGTAAGCTGCTTTGAGGGTATCACTGGGAAGCAGGCAGAAATTGAATTAAATAATAATAAACGGTGAATGGCAACAAAAAGAAACAATACTTTTCTGAAGCTTTTAGGCTGTTGTTCAAATACAAACTTCTTAGAACATCCCTAACAATCTTGATTGTAGCAATAAGATTTAAAATGTGATGGCAAGAAAATAAGTTCAGACACAAAAATAATCTTGTATTTATTGGGCTAATAAATATGTCTAAGCCCGGATAGCAAGATTTTCATGTTTGTCACACTTGAGGACAGTAATTTCAGAGTAAGAATATTGTAGAACAAATGCAACACCTAACCAATTGTTGCTTGACTGCTGCCACATTATTGAAAAATAGTATGCTTAGGCTGCAATGCTAAATACACTGGGAAGTAAATCCTATTGAATTTAATGGGACGTAATACTGAGTAAACATGCTTAGACTGCTCTGTTAGCTACATTAAAGCAGGGAGAAATTGTGTTAAGACGATCCAGGCTGAACTTTTTCACCTGCTCTTGACTGCGATCCTTATGAAGAGTTCCTGTGTGGAAGACACCTGTAGCTACAAAATGGGATGCAACTCTTTTGAGAGATATTTGGCTCTGGCCCCAGAAATTCTGTTTGTCTGGAGACAGTGAGAGGAGCAGTGGCTGGAACACATGCCCTTGGGACTCAGCCCCTAAAGTGCTTGTCTGTTGCAAGGATGAAATGGAGCAGTGGATGAACAATGAGGCAGAAAAGGTAGTTCTGCCCTATGAGGATATTTTTACAACTGTGACCAGGTGGTAGCCACTGTCACCACTGCCAGTCACTATCAAAGGGGGGAACACTAAAAGGAAGTTTGCCCTTTGGGTTGTCCCTTCAGGTTGGCATGAGAGAGACATCCCCTTTTAGCCTTGGCTACTCATTACTTGTTTGCCCTGAACCCCTAAATAGTTGGAATGGAGTGATGGTGAAAGCACCTCTTAATTCCTCTAGCTGGGATAAGCTTTTTTAGAATCTCTCTGGTCTGTTTGGGTTTTTAGTCTCTAAATATATGGGATAGGAGACTGGTAAGAACACTCCTTAACCCTTCAGTTTGGGAAAGCTCTCTTTTAATCTTATCCTGATTTTGTTGTTTTACATTGTTGCTTTCAGTTGACTAATCCACTGTATCTTATTTTTATTGTATTTTAATATGCTATTCATACTAAAAGGGTCTTGGGGGCCCTTTGGGCCAAAAAGCAGTATATAAATAAACCATCATCACCTCTACCATCCAAGGAAGGTGCCCATCCCTGGCCAAATCTGATCAGTTACGCAGAACATGAAATGTGAATCAACCCATCTAAAGCTGTTTGTAACTTGATAACTAGCCACTGCATAAATTTCACTAGACCACTAGCAACTGAAAAAGTGGAGGACTGCAAGCAGATCAAAAAACAGACAAAGTAAGAAAACTGGACATTCATGTTCAGGCAGTGGTATAACAAGCAATACCAACAAAGAATTTTACACAGGAAAAAATGATGAGCAGAAGCAAAGAAATTAAAAGTTGCTCTCAAATGCATTCCCAGTTCTTCTGTTGGCTACCTAAGGCAAGACTGAGGAGGGCAAACTCCTCACCCCCAGCTTCTGGTGAAAGTGGCACCCAGTGATACTTGCTTAGTATTGTGCAAATGCACAATCAAAAGCTGCTAAGCTGGTGGGTGGTGATTAGTAAATGGCCAGGTTCATGTCAGTTTATATCCCATCCAAGCCCACTCTTCACTGGGAACGTATTCACATGCATGATTTGCTTGGGGTGGGGGAACCCTGCAATTGTCGTTGATCAAAGACTAAATAGCAGAGATCCTCATCAAAGGCACCAACTTATGCTGTTAACTCACCATGCCCTTGCTTCGAACTTTTGGACACGGCAAGTCAGCAATTATGGCAGTGGAAAGGCTGACATTCCCTTTGCTTATTCCACCAATGACTCTAGAGAAAAGAAATAGCTCAAAGTTCCTGGAAATGGCCCACAGGGAATATGATGCTATCAGACCAATCTACAGAGAGAAGAAGATATTTTCATTAGACAAGACAGCCAAGTCCATTTCACTATAAAACAATTTTCTGAATGAGGACACACTGAGAAAGCACAAAAATCTTGGTTCATTCCACTTAAGGAGTATATATTACACACTACGAGTTGAACCAAACCTGAACTGGAAATGTGTGTCTGTATTTTTATTTATATATGTGTGCGTGCGTGCGCACATGGGATAACTCAGAACAATGTATTGTTGTTGGGGAAATCCATTCTACTGTGAGGACTGCAGCTAAGCTGAGAGGGAACAGGGAAGTCTGAAGGTCTGGCATCCCTGCTAAATCCAAAAGTCCCTGCACTTCAACCCTGTGAGCCCTCGCTCCACTACACCACTACATTTGGATGTGTGGTGTGTGAATGAGCAAGGGATTGGATGCATTTTGTTTTATTTAAAATTTAAGTTTCCATCATACGTAAAACATCTGGAATTAGGATTAAAATCACAGTGATATCATACCCTAATAACCTTATTGCTAAGGTTCCAACCTGATTTGGAATACAGCAATTGAAGGCTCCCCTTCATGGATCACTGCCTTGTTGTGGCGAAGGGGCTTGCGTAACTCAGTGAAGCCATAAGCTATGCCGTGCAGGGCCACCCAAGACGGACAGGTCATGGCAGAGAGTTCTGACAAAATGTGGTCCACTGGAGAAGGAAATGGCAACCCACTCCAGTATTCTTGCCAAGAAAACCCCATGGAATGTATCACAAGGCTAAAAGATATGACGCCGGAAGATGAGCCCCTCAGGTCGGAAGGTGTCCAATATGCTACTGGGGAAGAGCAGAGGGTATTTCCAAGTAGCACCAGAAAGAGTGAAGCGGCTGGGCCAAACCCGAAAGGACACTCAGCTGTGGATGTGTCTGGCGGTGAAAAGAAAATCCGATGCTGTAAAGAACAATATTGTTTAGGAACCTGGAATGTCAGATCAATGAATCAAGGTAAGCTGGAGGTGGTCAAACATGAGATGGCAAGATTGAACATTGACATCTTGGGAATCAGCGAACTCAAATGGACAGGCATGGGTGAATTTAATTCAGGTGACCATCATATCTACTATTGTGGGCAAGAATCCCTTAGAAGAAATGGAGTAGCACTCATAGTCAACAAAAGGGTGGGAAAAGCAGTACTGGGGTACAATCTTAAAAATGATCTCAGTACGAATCCAAGGCAAACCATTCAACATCACAGTAATTCAAGTCTATGCCCCAACCACTGAGGCCGAAGAAGCTGAGGTTGATGGGTTCTATGAAGACCTACAACACCTTCTAGAACTAACACCAAAAAAAGATGTCCTCTTCATCATAGGGGATTGGAATGCTCAAGTAGGAAGTCAAGAAATCACCGGGATAACAGGCAGGCATGGCCTTGGTGTACAAAATGAAGCAGGACAAAAGCTAATAGAGTTTTGCCAAGAGAACATGCTGATCATAGCAAACACTCTTTTCCAACAGCACAAGAGGCGACTCTACACATGGACGTCACCAGATGGTCAATATCGAAATCAGATTGATTATGTCCTTTGCAGCCAAAGATGGAGAAGCTCCATACAGTCAGTAAAAACAAGACCTGGAGCTGACTGTGGCTCAGATCATGAGCTGCTTCTTGCAAAATTTCGGCTTAAATTGAAGAACGTCGGGAAAGCCACTAAACCTTTCAGGTATGACCTAAATCATATCCCTGATGAATATACAGTGGAGGTGAGGAATAGATTTCAGGGATTAGACCTGATAGACAAGAGTGCCTGAGGAACTATGGACGGAGGTCCGTAACATTGTTCAGGAGGCAGCAACGAAATCCGTCCCAAAGAAAAAGAAATGCAAGAAAGCCAAGTGGCTGTCTGATGAGGCTTTACAAGTAGCTCACGAAAGAAGGGAAGTGAAAAGCAAGGGAGAAAGGGGAAGATATACCCAACTGAATGCAGAGTTCCAGAGAATAGCAAGGAGAGACAAGAAGGCCTTCTTAAATGAACAATGCAAAGAAATCGAGGAAAACAACAGAATGGGAAAGACTAGAGATCTCTTCAAGAAAATTGGAGATCTCAAGGGAACGTTTTGTGCAAAGACGGGCATGATAAAGGACAAAGAAGGCAGGGACCTAACAGAAGCAGATGAGATTAAGAACAGGTGGCAAGAATACACAGAAGAACTATACAGGAAAGATTTGAATGTCCCTGATAGCCATGATAGTGCGCTCACTGAACTTGAGCCGGACATCCTAGAGAGTGAAGTCAAGTGGGCCTTAGGAAGCATTAGTAACAACAAAGCTAGCGGAGATGACAGTATTCCAGCCGAACTATTTAAAATCCTAAAAGATGATGCTGTTAAAGTGCTGCATTCAATATGCCAACAAATTTGGAACACTCAACAGTGGCCACAAGACTGGAAAAGGTCAGTTTACATTCCAATTCCAAAGAAGGGCAACGCCAAAGAGTGTTCAAACTACCGCACAATTGCGCTCATTTCACATGCCAGCAAGGTGATGCTCAAAATCCTACAAGCTAGGCTTCAGCAGTATGCGAACCGAGAACTACCGGAAGTACAAGCGGGGTTTCGAAGAGGCAGAGGAACTAGAGATCAAATCGCCAACATTCGCTGCATCATGGAGAAAGCAAGAGAATTCCAGAAAAACGTCTATTTCTGCTTCATTGACTACGCTAAAGCCTTTGATTGTGTGGATCACAACAAACTGTGGCAAATTCTTAGGGTGATGGGAGTACCAGACCACCTTACCTGTCTCCTGAGAAACCTGTACGAGGGTCAAGAAGCAACAGTAAGAACCAGACATGGAACAACCGATTGGTTCAAAATTGGGAAAGGAGTACGACAAGGCTGCATATTGTCACCCTGCTTATTTAACTTATATGCAGAGTACATCATGAGAAATGCCGGGTTGGATGAATCAGAGATCGGAATTAAGATTGCCGGGAGAATTATCAACAACCTCCGATATGCAGACGATACCACCCTAATGGCAGAAAGCGAAGAGGATCTCAAGAGCCTCTTGTTGAGGGTGAAAGAGGAGAGTGCAAAAGCTGGTTTGAAACTCAACATTAAAAAAACTAAGATCATGGCATCTGGCCCCATCACTTCCTGGCATATAGAAGGGGAAGAAATGGAAGCAGTGACAGATTTTACTTTCTTGGGCTCCAAGATCACCGCAGACGGTGACTGTAGCCATGAAATTAAAAGACGCTTGCTCCTTGGGAGGAAAGCTATGGCCAACCTAGACAGCATAGTAAGAAGCAGAGACATCACCTTGCCGACAAAGGTCCGTCTAATCAAAGCTATGGTTTTCCCAGTAGTAATGTATGGCTGTGAGAGCTGGACTATAAGGAAGGCTGAGCGCTGAAGAATTGATGCTTTCGAACTGTGGTGCTGGAGAAGACTCTTACGAGTGCCCTGGACTGCAAGGAGGTCAAATCAGTCCATCCTAAAGGAAATCAACCCTGACTGCTCATTGGAAGGACAGATAATGAAGCTGAAGCTCCAATATTTTGGCCACCTAATGTGAAGAGAAAACTCCCTGGAAAAGACCCTGATGCTGGGAAAGACTGAAGGCAAAAGGAGAAGGGGACGGCAGAGGATGAGATGGCTAGATAGCATCACGGATGCAATGAATATGAACTTGAGCACGCTCCGGGAGAGAGCGCAGGACAGGAAGGCCTGGCGTGCTATGGTCCATGGGGTCACGAAGAGTCGGACACGACTGAACGACTGAACAATTGAAGGCTATAACTTGTTCAAAAAGAACAGGAGGAACAGAAAGGGAGGTGGGGTTGCACTATATGTTAAAAATACATATCTCTGCACAGAAATACAGGAGGGTGAGCTTGGTAGCCCCATCGAGAGCATCTGGGTTAAAATAAATGCAGCAAAGAATAAAAGGAACATGGTGGTCGGAGTCTACTACCGGCCACCCAACCAAGGAGAAGACGAGGATGAAACTTTTGAAAAGCAAATTGCCAATGTTTCAAGGAAGCATGATGTAGTAGCAATGGGGGACTTCAATTTCCCAGATATTTGTTGGGAGACAAATTCTGCAAAACATGGCCCCTCCAAGAAATTCCTGACTTGTGTTGCTGATAACTTCCTCCTACAGAAAGTAGAGGAAGGAACTAGTGGATCGGCTATCCTTGACTTGATCCTAATCAACAGAGATGACTTAGTGGATAAAGTAGCAGTTACAGGAACTCTGGGGGAAAGCGACCATGTTATACTTGAGTTCTTGGTTCTAAAAGGAAGCAAATGCTGAGTGTAGCCAAATGTGTACCCTGGATTTTAGGAAAGCCAGTTTTAATAAACTCAGAACAATGATAAGTAAGGTCACAGGGCAAGCGACTCTGACGAGAAAAGGAGTCCAAGATGGGAGGGAGTCACAATTACAAACAATTCCAACAAGAAGAAAAGGTGGAAGACAACAGAAGAAGCCAATGTGGCTTCACAAAAAGCTTAGGGATGACCTGAAAACAAAAAAGGACACATATAGGAAGTGGAAAGAAGGCCAAGCAATAAAGGAAGAGTACAGGCAGGTAGCACAGAATTGCAGGGATGGCGTCAAGCTAAGAACGAGTGGAGGTTAGCAAAGCATGCTAAAAGCAACAAAAAGGCTTTCTTCAGATATGTGCATAGTAAAAGAAAGAGGAAAGAAATGGTGGTTCAGCTATTC
The DNA here is from genome assembly GCF_057233095.1 of Heloderma suspectum. Classification (NCBI taxonomy): domain Eukaryota; kingdom Metazoa; phylum Chordata; class Lepidosauria; order Squamata; family Helodermatidae; genus Heloderma; species Heloderma suspectum. The sequence continues at coordinate 122,725,670 of NC_139462.1, read as the reverse complement.
AGTAAGGATGGCAAAATGATAACAGATGACAAAGAAAAGGCAGAAGTGCTCAATTCCTAGTTTGGCTCAGTCTTTTCCCAAAAGAGGGTCTATGGCCCCCCTGGCAAAGGCAAAGTTCAGGCTGAAGGGGCAGGATTGCAGCTTGATATCGATAGGCAGATGGTCAAGGAACACCTAATTACTTTGAATGAGTTCAAATCTCCAGGGCCAGATGGACTGCATCCTAGAGTCATAAAGGAACTGGCAGAAGTGCTCTCAGAACCACTGTCTATTATCTTTGAGAAATAATGGAGGACGGGGGAAGTGCCAGATGACTGCAGGAGGGCTAATGTTAATCATATGTGTTTTATTAATTAAACTTGCATTCAGATAAAACAATCTTTGTGAAGCAAGAAGCAGACTTATGGTGCAATTTTATACCTGCTTACGTGGGAGTAACCCCATTGAACTTAATGGGACTTACATCTGGGTAGATAAGTATTCCCAACAACAATAAGTATAAGATTGTGCTGTTACTTTGCTATGACAATATGTGCATTATCTAAAAACAATCATCTTAGAATAGTGATTCCCTCTTATGTGAGAAATAGGGACTGCATCTTACGATCGTGCTTGCCATGTGCATTTGTTAAAATAAGTACTTTTACTGAATGTGTGTGTTCTTATTGATTAAAAGTTGAATCAACTAAACAAGGGATAGGGAACCTCAGGCTTGTGGGCCAATTTGGCCCATGAGGCCATCCCATCTGGCCATGGGGCCTCAGGCAAGGCCCTGCCCCTATCCAAAGCCCTGCCCTTGGCTACTGGGGGCTTGTGGGAAGAGGACTCCCTGCTGTACTTTGTGATCAACTTTTTATTTGACTGTACTGCTCTTTGATTCATTTTAATCTGACTGTGCTGCACTTCAACTTGACTGCACTTTTAATGTGATAATTTATCCTGGTTGTTAAGTCAGCTGCTTTAGGAGGTGGTTTTTGGTATCATTATGTGCTTGGGCAATGGGAATGATGAGGGAGAATGTGGGGACACCCCTATTATAGTAGGCACAGACAGAAGGAGGTATGGCACAGGGTGTTGGACTAGCCAGATGAGGGGAAGTGCAGTAAGACATTTAAGAGCTATTCCCTCTACAGGGAATTGAGGTTGCCCTATTAACATACCCTCAAGCCTGGGGGTGCTGCTTGTAATCCCAGCTACATTCATAATAAAACAGTCCTCAACCATAATTTCATTATGGATAAAGTGGCAGAACTGTGCCACCAACGTTATTTAACATGTATATGGAGTCACTGGGTGAAGTCATTAGGGGATTTGGAGTGAGGTGTCAGTAATATGTGATGACACCCATCTCTATTTCTCTGTTCCATCTGAGTCAGGTGAGGCTGTACAGGTGGTAGATTAAAAAATGTGTAGTATGAAGGCCAATAAAGATTGAATCACAACAAGATGGAGGCCCTGTGAGTAGGTGTTCATGTCTGGGAATTGGGTGTGCAGCCTGTTCCAGAAGAGGTTGAACTCCCTCTGAAAGAGCAAGTGCATAGCTTGCGGGTATTCCTTGATCCAAATTGGTTGCTTTAGCTCCAGGTGGCCTTAGTGGCTAGTAGTGCCTTTTACCAGCTCTGGCTGGTCCACCAAGCAGAACTGTCCTTGGACTGGGATCGTCTAACCACAGTAGTTCAGACGCTGATTGTCAGGATCTGCTCAGTCTGGGAAGCTCTGCAGCTCCACCTGGGGGCCAGACATAGAAGGCAGCCTGGCTCACAGTATTTGCAGGATTAGGCCCTGGCCCTGCAGGTGCTCCCAGGCCCTCTAATGCAGACCAGCTGGAAGCATCAGGGAGTTCTCTAAGGAGCTTCCTCTTCCATACAAACCTTGCCAGAGCAACACAAGTTATCTTGGTGGCAGCATCATGTTCCAGTTGCTCGTTCCTTATCTTTGCTACGCCTTGCTGGTTCTTTACCCCTGCCTGTTTGGACTCTGCTTTCGCCTCTAGCCCTGCCATGCCTTGTTTGGGTCTGATCCTTGCCCAGGGAACCTCTGCTCTCTGCCCACCTCCATCCATCCTGGTCCCGGTGCTCTTGCCAAGGACACCTGCCACCCATGCCCCAGACCTGACACTGATAACTTCCCAGTTGTATGTGTTGTATAATGTGTTGTATGTGGGGCTACCCTCACATATAATGTGACACATAAACACATATAATGTGTTGTATGTGGGGCAACCCTCAAAGATGACTCAGAAGCTTCAGTGAGTGCTTAACAGGGCAGCCAGAATTGTAACCAGTGCAGCCAGACACTTCTGACAGAACTGGTTTCACCCATTCTGAAGGAGCTACACTGGCTGCCTATTCGCTTCTGAGTTCAATGCAAGGTGCTGGTGTTTACCTTTAAAACCCAAATATGTGCAGAAGCACCTCTCCCTTTATCAGCCTGCCCACACCTGAGAAACCTCTGGGTTCAGATGGTTTTCCTATAGAAGGGTATATGGCTAACTTAGATGTTTTGACTCCTAAGCGTCTTTGTCTTTTTCGTAAGGCCTTTGAATCAGGAATTTTACCAGTATTGTTATATGATTGCTTATATATCAGTTATTCCCAAACCTGGCAAAGATCACACCAACTGCAAATGATAGGCCAATTTCTTTAATCAATACAGATGCTAAAATATTAACAGCAATCCTTGCCAATAGACTTCAGCATTGGGACATCATGATCAAGTGTGATTTATCACCAAAGACAGGGAGCAGCTAATTTAAGGCTTGTAGTAAATTTGATTGCTTTGAGTACTAAAAGAACAGATTTGGCTGCAATGATCTCACTTGATCCTGAGCAAACCTTTGACAAAATGTATTGGCGGTTTATGTTATGTCTGGGGTAAGGTAAATACCCTTAAGATGAATGCTATACCTCGGCTTGTTTATGTTTTACATGGGATTGCCTTATCTATACTTGGGAAAAGTTTTCAGAAAACCAATGCTTTGTTTCATAAATTCGGGGTGGGGGGTGGGTGGGAGGTGCTCTCCACCAAGATTACCTCTGAAAAGGATGCAACTTCCAGTTAAAAGAAGGTGCATTTGGTTTTCCAGATCTTGCCTTATATCTTCAGGCTTATCTGCTGACTCAAACTGAATTTTGGTTTTCCTGTCTTGACCTGTTTTGGAATCTTCTTGTCTGGTTCCTCTCTCTAAATGGATGGCATTAGTTTCTAACCATACAAGAATGCATAGGGTCCCTCCCACAGTTCCTACAATTACATATATGTGGCATATAATGTCACTTCAATTACACATTGATCCCTTTTCTCATGCTAAATTGACTTTATGGGGCAATCCAGTTCTAAAAATTGGTGAGAAAATGTTTTTGTGGTGAACATGGACAGATAAGGTGATTTTTTTACTTTAGATCATCAACTGGTACGTGCCAATGATGAGTTTTTGTCATTTTCTGTCTTCATGCCCAATAGGACTTGCCAGCTATGGCTGAATGGCAATACTTGCAATTGCAGCATTTGTTAGGATCTTGGTTTTGCCCAGCTGCTTTTACAGCATCAGAGTCTCCATCCTTATTGGAAGCATTTATTAAGGTTAGTCTGGAAAAGTAAACCACGATCCATGTCTATAAATACTTGTTATTGGCGAATAAATATGATATACAGGATTTTAAGCAGGAATGGAATCGGGAGTTGGACTGTACCATTCTATCTAATGAGTGAATTGTTGCTGTGTCTATACCTACTGCATCTATGGATCTGAGGGTGTGTCTTATTCAGCAAAAATGTTTGTTTCATTTCTATTGGACACTGCAACATCTCTTTAATAAGGGAATGTCTAATTCAGCTAACTGCTGGCTGTGCAATGCAGGCAATGTCCAGTAGTTGCTTCTTTGGGGGAGGAGGTTATTATACAGATAAATTTTGTACTGGAACAGTCTTTAATATTCACTGGTGAACACTCTTTTAAATTATTTACCTGCTTCATGGAAATTAACTAATGGTCAGCATAAATGGATTATCCATGCTCTCTTAACAGCTAAAAAGCTGATATTACAACATTGGAAGAATAAACGCCCACCTCCTATATTGCAATGGATTGAGGACCTTACAACATTTTCAACATTTGAACGGGTGGCATATAGACGCCACCTTCAAATAGATACTTCTCTGGATATCTGGTCTGCTTTTGTTGAAGCCTATGTATACTTGCTAGTAAGTTATATTTTCATATATATGCATTCCGTATGTATTTGTTGCTACCGATATATATATTTAAAAAAATGTTTGTTACTTTAATAAAATTTGGTTTTCTGTAGGAATGTTTAAGATGGATTGGAATTATCTTGCTCTTCTCTATGTCACAAGTGATGATAAATGGAATTCTTTCAAGCTTCATTTGTTTAGAGAAGGGTACAAGGAAAGGCTGTCCTCTTTCACCTTTGAAATTTGATTTGTGCTTTGAACCCTTGGTGTAAGCAATTAGGCAGAGTAGAAAAAGTTATGGCTTGAGCAGGTTGAATATAAAATGGCCTTCTATGCACATGATTTGTTATTATTATTAGGTTAGAATCTTCAATACTGGAATTAATAAGATGAATAGATACCTTTGGCACGCTTTCGGGCTATACTATCACTTGGTCAAAATCTGAATTAATTCCTTTAGCTGATATCAAGTCACCTGGTGTATTTGCTAAATGAAAATTATGCTGGTATCCCAAAGCTAAACATATTTTGGTATATTAGTGCCTAGAGATATTTCTCAAATTATCAACTTGATTTTAAGTGTATTGCTGGCAGGAATATCTCTTGATCTAGATGGGCATCACTTAACTTAAATACTTGAGGTAAGGTTAAGATACTTAAGATTACTGTCTTGCCATGGGTAATTTATATATTGTGCAATATTCCTTTATGTATTCCCCAAATGTATTTTCAACAACTTCATGCAGCGTTTTGGAAGTTCCGGGGGATTGTTTTTTTCTCCTCCCCACTTTTTACTTAAGGAGGTGGTATTGCCAATCAGGAAGAAGGACTTAATTTTCCAGATCTTACCTTATACCATAAGGCATAGCTTTTAACTCATACAAATTGCAACCATCTTTTTCCACTATTACTCCTCCATGGGTTATTCTGGAGTCAACTTATTTGGCACTACTTCATGGTTGGATAGCACTAGGATCTATTGAAGGAATGGTTCTACCTGCAGTCTCAGGAGCTAGAGATATATGGTGTATAAAGTCTTGACGGCTGCTTTGTGACCATTATTCTCATGCTAAATTAACCTTATGGGGGAATCCTGGTTTGAAAATAGAGAGGCAGTCTTTTTTGTGAAGGAGTTGGGTCGACAATGGAATTTGTATGCTATTTATTTGATTTATACCCTGCCTTTCTACAAACAAATTGCACTCAATGCAGGGTTAGATCAGTTAGTAGGATTGAATGAATAATTTTTACCATTCTCAATATTGCATCTTAGATATAATGTTCTGCCTGCTGCTGAGTGGCAATATCTTCAACTACAGCACCTTTTGCTATCTATTTATGGGTCATCAGCATGAGTGCTTCAGCACCTCCTACAGTGCTGGAGGAATTAAATGGTTCTTCATAGAAAGCTAAGCCTACAATAGCTGTTCATAAATGTCTTTTCGAATGTCGTACAAGGGTTGCTCAGACTGTTAGAGATGGATGGGAAAGGGAACTAGAATGCTCTATACAGCCTAATCAATGCAAAGCTCCATTTCTGTAGATTTAAGGTTGATCCAACAATAATTGATGTTTTGTGTATATTAGACACCATAGAGGCTTGTTAAGAAGAAGCTGGCTCCTCCATTAGATGCTGCTGATGTAATGCAGACAGTGCCGTGCTGAGGCATATGATATGGGCATGCCCCTCAGTGGCTTCTCTCTCATTGGAAGTTATTGCTTGCATACATTTTGTTCTTGAAAAATCTGTGACAATTGCAAATGTTTATGCCCTTTTAAATTATATTCCTGTGATGTGAGCATAGACAGACAGCAAAAACTGATGTGGGGAGCCCTTACTGTTGCAAAGAGACTCACACTTCAAGCCTGGAAAGATAAACACCCACCACCTATCATTCAATGGTCTGAGGATCTTACTGTTCTCTCTGTGTTTGAACACATGTCCTACAGTCATCAATCTCATCTTATTTAGATATATGGACCACCTATATTAATGTATACATTGAAATAGAAGTGGTGAACCCTTTTTTATTCATGGTATTGTGAATGATCTCTGTGAATTGATATTTGTTGTTTTGTTGTTCTCCCCCCCTCCCCCTTTTTCGTGTCATAGTTGCAACGGAAAAATATCCACTGCACATTTTCTATTCCCATCAACAGACATACCACAGTCAACAGCATGACTGGTCTTCTCCCAAAGTAATCAGATGCAGCACCAGTTAGTGGAGAGGCAAGAAACTGAAGGATAGAAAATATGGAGCCAATCAGACCTGGAAAAGATTGATAATTAGACACATTGTGGGTTCGACAGCATCAAGGTCAGTCCTCTACTCAAGGCTATATATGCCTATGGACCACGTCACATGTTTTTTAGGTGTATACCTAAATTGTTGTAAGCATTACTCCTAAAAATGTCAAGTATGAATCCAACAAATGTATGTAATATTACAGGTATGCTCACTAAAAGCTTTCATTGTCTTTACCTGGCTGTGGACTGTGGACTATGTTTCAGTTATTCATGCTCTAGTGGAAGGACAGGGAGTCACCTTTGATCTGGGGGCCAGATTGTCCCCCCATGCCCCCAGCAGCCTGGAAGATGTCAGCAGCTTGGAAGATGTCAGGGGGTGGGAGTAGTTGGTTTCTCTACCTACAGTACCTCTGTCTTATCTGGATTAAATTTCAGCTTGTTTGCCCTCATCCATTCAAAAATTGCCTGCAGAATATCACAGGAGTACCACAGCCTCCCTGGGATGGGTAGATGGAAATGAGAGGTAGTGTTGAGGGTCAACCTCATATTGATGACACCTTAGCTCAAACCTCCAGTTGACTTTCCCCCGTGATTCCATGTAGATATTAAAAAGCATAGGGAAAGGACAGAACCATGTGGCACCCCGTAAGCCAGCTTTTCTCAACCTGGTGCTCTTTGGATGTTTTGGACTTCAACTCCCCTCCACCCCAGCTAGCATTGCCAGTGGTCCGAAATGGTAAGAGCCGTAGTTCAAAAGATGTGGAGGGCACAAGGTTGGGGAAGACTGCCATATGCTCATGTCCATGGGGCAGAGCAATAGTCCCCTAGCACCACTTTCTGGGACAGATCCTCCAGGAAGAACTGAGGCCACTTTAACACTGCACCTTCTAATCCTAGCCTGGATAGATGGTCAAGAGGATATCATGGTTGATGGTATTGTAAGTTACCGGGAGATCCTGGAAAACCAACAGGGCTGTACCCCCGCCCCTCGTTCCCTGGTATCTGGTATAAGTCATCCAGCAAGGCAACAAGGCTGTTTCCATCCCAAAGCAGGGTTGAAAAACTACTTGGAATAAATCTAAATAATCAGCATTATCCAGCAGTGACTGGAGTTGAGAAGCTACCACACACTCTGACACCTTGCCCAAGAATGATCTGAAAATATTCAATCTAAATTTGTTTCATTTAATGAAGGCCTCATTGCTGTCTCCTTCAAGGAAGTGGGAATTTCACCATCCCTCAAGAAGTCCAAGGTCCATATCTCCAACCCAGCTCTGGCAGATTTCACTAGTCAGGATAGGCAAGGATCAAGGGAACATATGATAATCCTCAAACCTCCAAGCAGCCAGCACAAGCCAAAAGGGAGCCATAACAACGTGACTAGACTGTACGCTAGCTCCACCATATCAGATTCTGTCAAAACTATGACGGTGAAATTGGTATGACTGCAAACAACTTTATCTTCAAAATGTACAGCAAATTGGTCAGAGCAGGCCTTTGAGAGTTCCAGCTCTTACACACTCTTGAGAAGAGAAGACTGAGGGGAGATATGATAGCACTCTTCAAGTACTTGAAAGGTTGTCACAGAGAAGAAGGCCAGGATCTCTTCTTGATCATCCCAGAGTGCAGGACACGGAATAATGGGCTCAAGTTACAGGAAGCCAGATTCCGACTGAACATCAGGAAAAACTTCCTGAGTGTCAGAGCAATACGGCAATGGAACCAATTACCTGGGGAGGTGGTGGGCTCTCCCACACTGGAGGCCTTCAAGACGAGGCTGGACAGCCATTTGTCAGGGATGCTCTGACTTGGATTCCTGCATTGAGCAGGGGGTTGGACTCGATGGCCTTGTAGGCCCCTTCCAACCCTACTATTCTATTCTATGATTCTATGAACCTACACAAGAAGGCCTTCATCACCTGAAAATGCTTCACTGGATGACACTGAGCAAATGTCATTTAAAAATTTACAGGCTCCAGAATTTAAATGTGAGTAAGTAATCTGTCCCCAATTTAGGTAGCAATCCTACTGCGATGATCGAAAGCCTCCGAACATGGAGGCTTATGATCGCTTTATGCAGGGTGGGAGGAGTGATGGAGGTGACCTTTGCCTCCCCATCCTCCTACCCTGCATTTTTGCTAGACAGGCTTTTTTGACTGTCTAGCTGGGCATCATGGAGGGGGGGAAGGGCGCTGGGGAGGTCTCTCCAGTCTCCTCCTCTCCCATCAAGATGCCCTCCTTCCCCCTCTCCAAGGTTACGTTCCCAACCTCAGAGAGGGAGCCTGCATGGTTCTTTCCACACAGGCTGTGAGGGGAGGGCCAAAGGCCTGATTATGAGCTCCAAGGTCAGAATCCGAACTATCCTGGGGCCCCTAAGTCGCTGTCTAGGGGCCATACGATTGTTCTCCTACACGTTTATAAGCCTATCAGACACTGAGACCAGTAACAAACATTTTGTGGTAAACATCATTTCAGAACTCTGGGCATTTTCAGAACAGTGCTAAGTTCCCTTAAATAACAATAATAATTTCATATCAAAGATGTATCATGATACCTCTTTATTTAAAAAAAGGTGTTTTTAAAATGTCAAAAGTGAGTTCTGAGTAAATTAGTGTGATCCTGTGTGCTTATGGGAAAGAAGCTCACTCATTGCATTAGAAAGTGAATAAGAATGCTAATAGATCATTCATCTTGAGTGCTCTCAGCAGAGGATGCCAAGCACTTGCAATCAAAAGGCATTGTTCAGCTGTTCCCTCTTTTTCTCCTTAACAGATTTTATGCATTAAGGAAAAAGATGGAAGAAGAGCTACGAAAACATGGGAGGGTCACAAGTAGAAAACAATATTGTCTGGACCTTCTGTAAGCTTCTATGAATGAGGCAGGGCAGAGGCGCCATAGCAGCACACCTCCCGTAGCCCACCTTGACCGTGTGTGGCTCTGCCCTCCTTTGCCAGGTTCTCTCTTCGGTTTCCCTTTGGCTCTGCCTTCTCCTTCATCCTCCCCTCCCCCACCTTGGCTGGCTTCTGAGGCCATTTAAATGGTCTCTGCCCTCCTTTCCTCAATTGATCACAGCGGTGGCACCAGCTGACTGGTGGATGAGCTGGCAAACATCATGCATCCAATGTCATTAGTGGGTGCCTCCCTCTCCCGCCAGTCCACCTCCACCCTCCTCTGCAAGTGGGGAAGGAGAGGACAATACAACAAGCCAGTACTTTCTCACAAATGACTGAATTGCATTTAGTACCAGACGTATAAGGTTCTGTGTTCCTCACAAACTACGAACAAACCTAGCTACTGTCCTTAAAACAGTCCTATACTGAAACTTCTTTCATACCTCCAAATAAGACGCTGTTGTACTTCCTTTCTGTAGGCACACCAACCACTTCAGTGAACCAGTCCACCCCATCCTGCAGTGTCATGTAGAAACCATCCTGTAGAAGAAAAGCAATGTGCACAGGTGGAATGAATTCAGGGGAGCTATTCAGGGGAGCTATTCAGGGAAGGCAGGGGAGTGGCAGCCATTTCCCTGCTCCAGCCATGTGTGATCATTTAGTGGGAAGGTATATTTCTGGTTATTGTGAAGTGTAAAAAGAAACCATAACAAATATTTTTAAAACACACAGTCTTTTGCAGTTTAATCCTGAATAGTTTCAAAAGCATGCCTTTGAATCTCATCAGCATGTTGAAGTTTCTCCCCCTTCCACACTCAAAACTGAAACTAGGAATAGTACCCCTGAATGGACTCTCTCAACAGGTTTATCTAACACAGACTTATTTTGAAAAGCTAGGTTTTAACTATTCATAATATTGGTATTCCTCAGAACAGGATTCCTAAGGAGTAGCTGTTCTAGCCTGTTACAACAAAAATAATAAAATGTACAATAGCATCCAGTGCCTTTGCTATCCACCGCCTGCCTGACCCCATGGGCAGCTTTGCAGGATGACCCAGAAGGTTTATGGAGCCTAGTGCAGGTGTGATGTTGGTGGCCCTGCTGCTGCCCCCTACAAGGACGCATGCACGTGTGTACAAAGCTGGGGGCCCACATGTGAGAAATATTGCATGCACGAACTGTATCTGAGAATTCTCGCCTGCACTTTTTTCTTGCCCAGGGATTAAACAGAATGATAGATGTGCTTCCTTTTTTCTTTCATGCAGGTAAGGGAATAGGGGTTGTTCTTCTGCTGAGTACCTCCTCCAGATTCCAAGCCCATCTGGCAGAGCTTCTTTCTGCTTCCTGGGGCTCAGCCTCACAGGTCTTCTGGTTGTGACCTGCTGCTGGCCTTCTCCACTACTCAGGAAGGAAGAATTCCTCCTCTAAGCTCTGGCCATTGGCCTCACACCACTCCTATGCATTTACCTTTGGTAATCGCCACAGAAAATTACTCTCCAGTGGCATCTTACCTGGAAATTCTAGGTGGTGTTCACTCACTCCACTCATTCCTTGAACATTTTCCCTGGAGGGCCTGGAGTTCTTTCTATGACAAGAACAGGTCACTGCTCTGCCACAGAATCCCTCTTAAAAGCCTTCCCTGTCCCATCTCTCTTTACAACAAGCTCTGTAACCGGGGCTACTTGACCTGGGCCAATTATAAACCTGCCTAGCTGATCTCATCTCTACTGCTGCCCAGGCATAAAGAGTTTACCTTACCATGATTGGTTTAGATTCCCTTACAGTTGGGCTGTGGACCTAGCTAATAAGCAGCCCCTCCCTTCCAGCCTCCTAAGGACCCATTTTACAGCTAGCTTAAGCCTCAAATTAGCATCTGTTCTGTTTCATATACAGCTACGTAAAATATTATTGCCTCAGAGTTAAGCTGTGTTCCACTGATTATTACCTAGCACAAATGATATCAAAGTGTGAATGGGGAAAAAAATACTTTAAAACTAATTGAAGGGAGATAATTTTTGTAGTTAGTACCCAAACAACCTGTAGAACCTTGAAAGAACGGTTACAGACACTAGCTTTCTGCTACCCTCGCTCACTGCAGACAGGACATTCAAAAAACACAGCCACTGAGCTCACCTTGGCACCACTTTGGCTCAGCTTGGTGCCCCGGGCAACCAGCCAGCTCACCCACCCCCTAAGGCCTGCACCTTAAAAACTAACAAACTTATTAAGGCATGAGCCTCCCTTCCAGCTGATGTGTGCGGGATGGTATTATTTCCTTTTTAAACAGACAGGAAACTGAAACTGCAAGATAGCCCAAATAAAAGTTACTGTCTGAGAATAGGTGGCTACAGAAGGATCTGAAACTAGGCCAGTGACTATAGCACTGTACTGGCACCAGCTTGCAACTCCCCCTACAGCTAAGGGCTAAATTGCTCGTTATGTTAAATACATCATATGCAGCTGATCCTCACTTTTCTTTTCTTTTTTGCCTCAGTGAAATCATGCAGGGCCTCAATCTGGATCAGAACCACCACATGTGGGTTTAAAAAAAGCTCCAGGGCTAAAAAAAAAAAGAGTTAAAGGTTTTTTCTTTTTTAGCCTCCATGTGTGTGGGAGGCAAATTTTTTTTGGGGGGGGGAGTGGCTGGGTGGGAAGGTTTAAACCTCCCCTACCTATGTGCAGTGGTCCCAATCTGGATTGGGCCCTGCATGCTTATGCTGAGGTTAAAAACAGGTGAGGGTCAGCTGCACAGTACATATTTAGTTTAGCCCCAAGATTCATTGTGACCAGATAAGTCACAGAACACTTCCCACAGGGTCTGGAAAAGCAGTATAAACTATGCTGGTGTCTGTTAAAATAGATGTTACAAGAGGCCTTCATATAAATGAAGGACTATACCCATTGCCATCATGAGATCTTAACAAGATTTGTAATATCTGTATCATTTTCCCAACTTACTCTTTACTTAGCAACTTAGGGTGCAATCCTATGCAGGTTTAGACAGCTACAACTCCCAGCATTCCCCAGCCAGCCATGCACCCATGCTGGCTGGGGAGTGCTGGGAGTTGTGGGACTTTTTTCTGTCTAAAACTGCATAGGATTGTGCTCCTAGTGGTTCAGACACAGGCAAGCTAATGAAAATAAAGGGAATAGCTTAACCCTACCCTACCCCGCCCCACCCCCTCACTTAATTCAAACTATGTCACAACAGAAGGAACTCCTTATGTTCTTCCTTTACTAATCTTATGCCTCGCATCCACTAAACAGAACACTACAAGCAGTTGTATGTATTTTCTGTATTACCTTCCTACTTATGGTGACGTATAACAAAAAGAAAAAAACAAAATAAAATCACAATTCTAAGTGTAAATTGTCTCACTATTAAGGTAACGATAACAGCTAAAATAGGCACTCACTGTTAAAATTCACTGCAGTGTTATAGGAAATGGAGTAAAATACTTAAAATAAATAAATAAATTTATTATGTATTAATAATAAATTTATTTATTAATAATAAATAAATAAATAAATGTATTAAAGTATTTATAAACCTCCTTTAGGCCATAATACTCTCAAGGTGGTGTTCCAAAAAACTATTTAGATAACAGAAGTTGAGAACAGAGCAAATCAAATCTTCAGAAAAGTATGTTCGAGTTCAGCCTCACTGAAAAACCAGCAAATGCTGAATTGAGTAGGAATTATTAAGCTCAAGATGCACTTTTGCACTAATTAGCTCAAGATGCACTTTTGGTGCATAGTCATGCACAGAACTAAGGGAAGTCTGTGAATAGGAAGAGGAAATGTGTCTCTGCCGATTTCAAAATGGGGAAATGGGGCTGGGAACATGATTTATAGCCTTTCCAACACGTTTAGAAGGGCAGGGAGAGGAGATGAAGGCAGAGCAACGTTCCCAATATTTCCTAATCAAATATCAAGAGAAATGAGGGGGCGAGGGGAAGATACCAAATATCCTCCATTTGAAGGAAAATTGTTTGTGCTTCCTTCCAGATCACAGTGCTGGAGATATGGAAGGCCTCTTCTAAAACCTGCCCACATCTCTATGTGTTTGTATATAAATGTGTATATGAATCAATTTTGATGCTGCTCTCCTTTACAAATGATCCAAGTACCGAGGGGTTGCTAGGAATCTCAGTGTACAGAGCCAGTGACCATAATGCAGAAATGGGAGCTCTCTTCCGCAGTATCTCATATCAAAACCCCTCCCAAACTCTACCAATAATATACAATTGTAGTGTTCACACCTGATGAGTGAGAGTATAAATATGGCTTAGTTCTAACTTACATCATTCTTGCTGTAATGATCCAGTATTGAAGGAAGGAGTGGCAAGATGAGGGTGAAACCTAAGAGGTCTATCAGGAGTGCAATAAAGACTATGGTGATTACACAAGTGGAGCCCTCTTCAGTTCCCAGTGACCCCTTGAGAGGCCTTCTGCTTTCTTCCAATGACATCTTTTCACTGATTGTGTTCTGAAATACAAATTGTTCTAAAGAAGGAGAGAAAGAAAAGAGGAATTGAAGTAACTTCCTGAAGTAACTTATTCTTACTCATGCCCTCCTAGATCAAATATTACTGCAATTAATGAAGTATTTTAGTGAGTTTAGTTTTTTTTATATCCTGCATTTTTATTAAAAGAATACTAAACATGGTTTCCAACAAACACACAAAATAGAAAAACATGAACATTAAAATGACACATTCAATACAAGAATATAAAACTAACAATGATTAAACTGCAAACTTTTTTTACCACTCCATCTTTCATTTGTGGAGTTAATGGGCCGAAGCCATAAACTAGTTAAAAGCAAACACTCTTGAGAGCCTCTCTGTCTTAAACAGAGGGAGGCTCGCCTCCCTTGTTCTTCTACATGCAGCCTCCTTCACTCTGTGGGGGTTGGGGGCGTTTTGCCCTCTGACTCCTTTGTGGGGGGGCTGCAGCCGGACATGGAACATCCACAGGCGGTGAAGGGGCTCAGGCTCCTGCGCTGGTCCCTTCCCCTGGGTCTGGAGCCTGTCATTCCCCTTCGTCCTCAGAGGAGTCCGAGGGAGGCATGACATGAAAGTACCAAGGTGCAATCCCTGGCATCTCCAGAGAGGACTAGGAAAGAATCTTGCCTGAAACCCTGGAGAGGCACTGTCAGTCAGTCTCAACAATACTAGGCTAAATGGGCCTGTGTTCTGAACCAGCTATGTACCAGTAGCTTCCTCTGTCCCCTATGCGTCTCTAAATAAGTCACATGTGCAAAGATACAGGCTGGATTAGATAGTTGTTCTGTGCTTATGTGGTGGTAGAGCTGGGCCAGGCATGGCAGAGGAGTTAATTACGACAGAAAAACAGCATAGCGCAGTGGAAAACAATCAATTTTTAAAAAAAAAATAATTCAGAAATAGGTTTTTAACATTTTAAATTGGATTTAATTTTTTTAGAAAATTATGTAAATATTACATTTCTCTTAAATAATAACTAGATTACCATTAATAATCTGGGTATAAGGTAAGCATGTTTGCCATACAGTTAATTTCTAAACTGAATCAATGCATCTACCAGATACATTGAATCAAAGGAGGCTTTTCTATGGGAATTAAGACCCACTCTGATAATTTCTCAAATATGAATATTTGCACTCTGCCTACTGAATATAGCCATTTCACTTTCACCTGATGAAAATAAACTGTTCTAGTTTCCCAATAACTATCAAGGCTTCACCAGGCCCATCCTGGAGTTCTTAAAGAATTCAAATACAAAATTGCTGATCTTACCTTTGCAGAAGCCATGTTGATTCTTACTAATTTTATTTTTAATAATGCTTTCAACCAATTTATCCAGAACAGATGCTAAGCTAACTGGCCTGTAATGTCCTGGATCCAGACAGGGTCATAGCTGGGATATCAGTCAAAGCTGGTTAAAGCCACTCTGAGCCACAGAGGCCACTTGAACCTCTAATGACAGTGATGGATCCAGGATCACCCCCAAGCTATGTACCTGATCTTTCAGGGGAAGTGCAAGCCCCTCTAGAACAGGTTGAATCCCTCTCATCCTATCTGAGGAGCTATGCACTAGCAGTGCCTTTGTCTTGTCTGGACTGAGCTTCAGTTTGTTAGCCCTCATCCAGTTGATTACCGTGAACAAGCACTTCCGCAGCCTCATCTGGATCCAAAGGAGAAATAGAGCTGCGTGTCGTCTGCAATGCGCTCCAAACCCCTGAATGACCTAACTCAGCAGTTTCATGTATATGTTAAACAACACGGGAGATGAGATGAAACCTTGTGGTACCCCAAAGCAAAGATGCCACGGAATCAAGCAGAAATCGCTCAGCACCACCTTCTGAAAACATCCATCCAAGCAGCAGTGGAACCACCAGAAAGCTGTCCTGCTCTCACCTAACTCTGACAGATGCTCCAGAGAGGATACCATGGTCAATGGTATCAAAAGCTGTTCAGAGGTCCAGAAGAATCAACAGCATTACATTTCTCCTGTCCCTCTCCCAACAGAAGTCATCCCTCAGGGTGATCAAGCATGTTCCTATGCCATAAGCAGGCCTGAAGAGTGACTGAAATGGACTCAGAAAATCAGACACATCCAAGAGAGCCTAGATCTGTTCAGCCACCCACCACACACTTGAGAACCTTTCCCTCGAAGGGAATATTTGCCACTGGCCGGTTCACACAATGTTGAATTTGGAAATACATGTATACTGCACAACATCATAAATTATGGTGTGAGCAAATATGCAACATTACAGATTTCTGAAACACTTTCAGCCATGTTGGTGGTATAAGGACTGCAGGAATAGGCCATACATATGCAAGCCTGTACTACTCATTATAATGTATATGCTGTTCCACACACAACTAAAGATGTGATCACTACACGCTAGATCTGAAATCTGGCAAGTATCCTAAATCAGAAGAAGAACTATTTATTTATTTAATGGTATTTATGACTTAAAGAAATTTCTAAGTGACATACAAAAAGCAAGTCTTCATACAAAGGACAAGATTGCCTTCCTGGGAATCCCTGTTGGAAAAGCTATGTTTTCAGTAGGCACTGAAAACCCAGAAGGGTTGGATATGTATATCCAGAATTCACTGAAATTTTAGAATCCCATTTTTGTTTTCTGACATCTAGTTTGGAGATCCAACATTTCAGGTTTCATAAGGCACAGCTCTGAAAAGGTGACCTTCCCCTGTACCCTATACACAGAGGATACAGCACCAAACCATTCATAGCACACTACACTGCCACTCTCACCCTCTTACACACAAAATAATTCAGTTCACACTATCTCTAATAAAAGCATGTTTTCCTTTTAAAGCCACAGTATATACAGAACACATATCTGACTTGAGTGTGGTTTACATTATTCTTCAAACACAGGCTTTGAAATTACAACATATTGGATAAGGAAGAAAGTAAATGAAAAATTAATATCTAAAGGAGACTTTGTGCATTACATCAGATGTCTTGTTTAAAAGACATACTGTACTTCCTGAACACTTGCAAGTTTCACATTAGACTTAACAGGTGCTCTGTAACTGCAACTTTACATATGACATGCTCCATAAACAGGTATAGAAAAATACCCTGAAAATGAGGTCTATTTTGCAGCAAAGAGTTTGTATTTCACACTTAGTTTGTTACAACAGTCTCCATCCTCTGGATTGTGGAGGAAGTGATGTGAACGCACATTTGATACATTTAGAACACATTCTGGAATGTGCACACTAAACTGCTTCCAGCACAACTGAAATGTTGCTTCTGTCTTTACCCAAAGGAAAGATGCCACATGATGGGTGTGAAGCAACCCAGAGAAGGATTTCAAGAAACTCCTTCTGTTCTCTAGAAAATGTCTCTCTGGGCTCCAGTACTATTTTGTAAGCAAAATAATAATAATCACCCTTTAAAAAGCAATTCAGACAGCGGATTAGCAAAATGTTGTCCTGGACCTCTCCATATAGTTTTTGAAATTACTTCCTTTATTAGAACTTTGATATCCTGCCATCCAGTGCTACTATTCTCAGGGATGCTTACAAAATATGAATAAAAATAAAAGCAACTGTTCAAATATAGTTTAAAATGGCAAAAACGTAGATGCAGCAGGATTAAAGCCACTTCAAACAATACTGAAAATATTAATATGCAAATGTAGAACTTGTTCAGAACTTATCTGAAAGTATAGAATTGTCCGTATTGATCTCTATAAGAAGATCAGCTACTGATATCATATACATAAAAACAAAGAAAGCCATGCTCGTCCATGTGAAAAATTCAAAATCCATGGCCATGCTATACCTTTATTAGGAACATGCAAATATGCACAAAATTGTGGGCAACTTTTCGAGATCTCCAGATTTTGAAATCCGGGAAGCTGCTACAAAAGGAGGGAGAAGGCAGAGGAAGGGGGAAGGCTGGAGTGGGGACTAAAATAGAGAAAAAGTTCCGCGCGTGTCCCGTTCCGGCTCCTCTAGACCGCCACTCTCACCCAACACCGCCCCCTCCCCCGCCTTTCCTTAAAGAAGGAACCCTCCGTAGCGCTCTTTCGTTCTCCCGTGGTGGTCAGTATGAATCCAGCTGGAGAGTAATCCAGCTGCATTTGGTCCTCCAGCACCGAGATGCAGCCAGACGGTCGGTCCTGGCTTCCTACACCCGGAGAGGCCAACCCATCATCCCGCTTATTCCCGGGAATCCCCCAAAGTTCTGTCTCCCAAAGTCTCCAACTGGGAGGAGGAACGCCCAAAGAGAGGCACGACGCAGAAAAAGGCGCCTCTCGGGGCGGGCTGGAGCGCGGGCGCGGAGAAAGGGAATTCCCTGGCGCGGCGCGCGCCCGCCCTTCCCGCTGCCTGCAAGCCCACCTGCTGGACAGAGGAGTGCAGACGGCCGCACTTGGCCACTGTTTCCGTCCAGACGGGACAAGGAAAGCGCAGCTGTCCAAGCTCCTCCGGACAAGGCGGCGCAGCTCTCCAAGCTCCACGTAGCAGGGGAGGCAGCTGCGCTCTCTCGCGTCCCTGCTACAGTGATTGCTTCTTCCTCTTCCGGGCTGGGACCGCTCCCTGTTGTTCTTCAGAGCCGAACAAGACCTGGCGAAGCCGCCAGTTGGATATCCGCCCACCGAGCACCCTGCGGGGACGGGCATCGCCAGACCTAACGGTTGTTAAGAAGACAAATACGCACGCTGCTTCCTCGCTATTTTAAGATAACAGACAGCAATAGCGAGTTGTCCCCGCTATCATCTTCCCGTGCTGAGGAGGCAGAATGAAATTCTGACTGGTTGCAGCGGCCCTCCCGTGAACAGCCCCTCCGCCTCTCTCGACCACCTCAACAACAAAGCAGCGGCAGGGCACCACCTCCTCTGCAGCACGCCCAATGACTCGGCTCCTTACCGTCCACGCGCTATGGTGACTTGGTGCTGGGAATGCCAAGGGGCCCCCTCCCCCAGCCTGCAGAAAGTGAGGCCTTGATTTCTGCGCTCAAGAGCAACAGGCGAGGCCGGCCCAGGCCTGCCTCAGAGACAGTGTGGCACTGAAGGTGGACGAGCATGGGTTATAGGCAAACTCTATAGCACCCCTCCAAAAGCTAGGCACCTCTGAATCTAGTTAGTGTCTGACTGAGAGCCGGCCTAAGGATCAGTTTAGGTTAGTTTGGGTTCTGTAGAACAGGGGTAGGCAGACATGAGGTGTACAGGATGTAGTTTTAGAAACCTAAGGTCCTCCAACTGCAGCCAGGTGCAAAACAGCAACTCAGAAATGTAGACATAGGGTCAACTCTAATCTTTAGAGTAGACCCATTGAAGTCAATGAAACAGTTATGACTAACTTAAGACCCATTGACTTCAATGGGTTTGCCCTAAGCATGATAAATCAGGATCCAACCCATAGAACTGGAGAACAAGATGCTGCTTAGCATATGCTCAGGCCAGGAATTTGTTTTCAGTACCAGAACTGAGCTCCCATATAAATTCTTTCATGTACAAATCTACTCCTGTTTTCACCTAAGCTTTACAAATTTATTTGAGCAGCCTAATTTAGGAGGAAAAGGCTTTTTGTTTTCACTATTAAACCATTAAAGCTGGAGTCTTATGCACATTTACCTGGGAGTAAGCTCCACTGAATTTAATAAGACTTACTTCTGAGGAGACATACATAGGATTGTGCTGTAAGAGATGGAAATCCTTAATGTTGCCTGCCAAGGCCACATACATTTTTTAAAGCTTTGTTCCCCATTTAAAAAAAATTACCTTGGGGAGCTAGGAAAGCAGCAGAATTCCATCCACTGAGCCCTCCTTTCTTTTTACCAAAATGCCTCTGGATCCCAAAAATGTACATAGCATTCTAATTCTACAGAGGAAAGGAAGAGGGTGGGACAGCTAGAGGCTGGAATTCTTCTAATTTCTAGCCAGCCAAAACTTAAAGAGAAGAAAGTGTTTTGGGTGAAGCCTTACCACAACACAGACTGATGCACCCACATCAGGCAGAAGGAGTGAATTGTACTGTGCTGCTCTCCCAACCCCGCCAGGAGTGCCCGCTGTCACCATCCTGCCAAATCCAAAGGGTGCTCTGGAGAGAGCCCTGCCAGCTGCTCTTCCGCTATGGCATTTGCTGATTTGTTGCAGTGAGAGAGTGGGTGGTGGGACTCCCTAGAGCACTCACCCACCCTCCCATTGCACCATCTTCCTCTTCCCCTTAGTGCAGCCTCTTTTGCGACCTGTGAGAGGTCTGCCAAACTCTCACGAGTGTGTGCCCAAACTCTCATGAGAGCACAATCTTGCGAGAGTTTGAGTGAGGCCTCTCAGGATGTGGCTGAGAAATGAGCTTTCTCATTTCTGAGAAAGAGAAGGGAGGGCTAGCAAATCCAGCTGTGGGGGGGGAACCTTGGGCAAGTGGGAGGGATGTTTGTGTTTGTTTAATGGATGAATGGGGTATGTGGTGTTGTGTGTGAGTGTGTAAGAGAGAGAAAAAGTTTAGAGATGATCCAGGGGGGAATGGTTTTTGGAGCAGAGCGATCCTGAGAGAGCTTGTTGTGTTAGCAGTGTGGGGTGAGGGTGACAGTAGTGTGGGGTGTGTCTTTTGCATATTGGCAGTGTGGGTTTTTTGTTGGAATGATCTTCCTATTTTGGGGGGATACATTTGGGGGAGTTAATTTTTGAAGCATTTATTTACAGGTGATTTGGGGAAACTGACTTACTTTTGGAGGAGTCATTTTGTTGCTGCTCTTACATCTTTGGACACTCTTTGGGGTAGCCTCACATAGAGCACATTACAGTAGTCTAAGCATGATATAACCAAGGCATGGATAATTTTGCCAAGCAAGACTGATTCAGAAAAGGTCTCAGCTGGTGCACCAGGTATAATTGTGCAAATTCACTTCTTGCCACCACCACCACCTGAAGATCGAGGGACAGCCTAAGGTCAAGGAGTGCTCCCAAGTTGTGGACCTGATCCTTCAGGGGGTGCGCAACCCCTTCCAAAACTGGTTAAATCCTAATCCCCATCTCAGGCTTTGTACTGACCAACAACCCCTCCATCTTATCTGGGTTTAACCTCAGCTTGTTCATCCTTATCCTGCCTATTATTGAGCCCAAGCAATATTCAAGCAATATTCAGCTGCTTCCTTGGTGTTAGGTGACCAAGAGCAATAGAGTTGGGTGTCATCAGCACTTGGGTGACACCTTACTCTAAAGCTCCAAATGACTTCTCCAAGTAGTTTCATGTAGATATTAAATCACCTGGGGGACAATAGAACCTGTGGGAAACCATAACCCAATTTTGTGCAGTTAAACAGTAATCCCTCAGCACCACCTTCTGGACACGGCCTGATAGAATCACCTTTCCTTCTACTGAAAAACAGCACCCTCAAGGCCCAGCCCTGCCAGGCCTAATATTGAAAACCAACTCCTTGGTTAAACCTTGGCATAAATTAAATTATGGAGAGGAGGAGCCACAGACAATTTGCACATAGCAATAAGGAGGTAGAGGTTGGAGGACATAAAACTGATGAGGGACTGTTGTGTGGAGGGAAACAATGCACATGAGCTGGTTGTAGCTTTCCTGCAACAGGTATGGTCAGTGCTTGAACTCTAAAAATGGAATACTGAGGCTTTAATCAGTGTGGGATATCTCCCATCCCTATTAAGTGCATGGGAAGAGGGAGGCTGCAATTGCTCAGTGGTGAGAAAAGCATTCTACATATACTCAGAGGCACTCTTTAACTGTTTAGCTAACACTTATGAAATTTAAACAAATTCTAGTTACTCTAAATGTGTGTGTGTGTGCGTGTATATATATATATATATATATATATGAGAGAAAGATAGAAGGACTAACAACAGAGTATTTTTAAAAATATACTTTGAGTTAAATGTTTCGGCTTCCGCCCTCATCAGTAGCTGTGCTGTTAAGTGGATATCAGGAGTGGCAGTTTGGAAAGCTCTAGATGAAAGAAAGGTCTGTAGGAGAAAAAACAGAGGTATGACTGGTATAATGCTTACGAATAAAGGACATTTGGACTAAGATTTCTCAGTCTATAGATCCATTTTCCCCCTTTTGTCAAGCATGTCAGTTTGTTCTATTGGAAGCAATTGTAAATCAGAGAGATTATGTGAAGGTGAGTTGAAATGTCTTGCAACAGGCTGCTCCAGTTTTTTGGTGAGAATCATAGATTTGTGGTTACGAAATCTTGTTCTTAGGTCCATTGTAGTTTTCCCTACAAACTGCATACGAAATCCATTTTTTTTAACATTCAGTTAAATAAACCACATTAGTAGACATGCATGTTAACAATTGGCTAATGCAATAAGTTTTGTTAGTAACTGTGCTCCTGAAAGAAATGGTTTCTTGGAGGTAACTGCAGGTAATGCAACACGTTGATTTACAATGGTATGATCCTGGGTTGCAAGTATCATGCTTAAGTGCAGCTTTAACTAACAATTTACACAGATTGGGTGGTTTTCTGAATGTGTTGCATGGTGGAGAATTAATGGCTTCCATTAAACAAGCACAATAGGATATAATAGGGTAACTGTCTTTAATTATCTTGTGGTAATTAGGGGCAGCAGGATGGTAGTCCAAAACAAATGGAATGTGATTTTCTTTTGAAGAGTTAGCCTTGCATCACAAAGAAGGATATTACTGATGGTTGATTGATGTTGTAGTCAGTGATGTGGCTAGGGTATCCGCATTGTTGGAGATGTTCGTTAGTTAAGTTGTTACGTCTTCTTGATAAGTTTTCTTTGTTACTACAAATGTGTTTTATCTTAAGAGTCAAACTTTATATAATGTTCATCTTTAGATGGTTCGGATGACAGGACTGGAAGTTAAGGTACAGGTGGCAATCTGTTGTTGTTCAGTCGTGTCCGACTCTTCGTGACCCCATGGACCATAGCACGCCAGGCCTTCCTGTCCTGCGCTCTCTCCCGGAGTGTGCTCAAGTTCATATTCATTGCATCGGTGATGCTATCTAGCCATCTCATCCTCTGCCGTCCCCTTCTCCTTTTGCCTTCAGTCTTTCCCAGCATCAGGGTCTTTTCCAGGGAGTTTTCTCTTCGCATTAGGTGGCCAAAATATTGGAGCTTCAGCTTCATTATCTGTCCTTCCAATGAGCAGTCAGGGTTGATTTCCTTTAGGATGGACTGATTTGACCTCCTTGCAGTCCAGGGGACTCGTAAGAGTCTTCTCCAGCACCACAGTTCGAAAGCATCGATTCTTCGGCGCTCAGCCTTCCTTATAGTCCAGCTCTCACAGCCATACATTACTACTGGGAAAACCATAGCTTTGATTAGACGGACCTTTGTCGGCAAGATGATGTCTCTGCTTCTTACTATGCTGTCTAGGTTGGCCATAGCTTTCCTCCCAAGGAGCAAGCGTCTTTTAATTTCATGGCTACAGTCACCGTCTGCGGTGATCTTGGAGCCCAAGAAAGTAAAATCTGTCACTGCTTCCATTTCTTCCCCTTCTATATGCCAGGAAGTGATAGGGCCAGATGCCATGATCTTCGTTTTTTTAATGTTGAGTTTCAAACCAGCTTTTGCACTCTCCTCTTTCACCCTCAACAAGAGGCTCTTGAGATCCTCTTCGCTTTCTGCCATTAGGGTGGTATCGTCTGCATATCGGAGGTTGTTGATAATTCTCCCGGCAATCTTAATTCCGATCTCTGATTCATCCAACCCGGCATTTCTCATGATGTACTCTGCATATAAGTTAAATAAGCAGGGTGACAATATGCAGCCTTGTCGTACTCCTTTCCCAATTTTGAACCAATCGGTTGTTCCATCTCTGGTTCTTACTGTTGCTTCTTGACCCTCATACAGGTTTCTCAGGAGACAGGTAAGGTGGTCTGGTACTCCCATCACTTTAAGAATTTGCCACAGTTTGTTGTGATCCACACAATCAAAGGCTTTAGCGTAGTCAATGAAGCAGAAATAGACGTTTTTCTGGAATTCTCTTGCTTTCTCCATGATGCAGCGAATGTTGGCGATTTGATCTCTAGTTCCTCTGCCTCTTCTAAACCCAGCTTGTACTTCCGGTAGTTCTCGGTTCGCATACTGCTGAAGCCTAGCTTGTAGGATTTTGAGCATCACCTTGCTGGCATGTGAAATGAGCGCAATTGTGCGGTAGTTTGAACACTCTTTGGCGTTGCCCTTCTTTGGAATTGGAATGTAAACTGACCTTTTCCAGTCTTGTGGCCACTGTTGAGTGTTCCAGATTTGTTGGCATATTGAATGCAGCACTTTAACAGCATCATCTTTTAGGATTTTAAATAGCTCAGCTGGAATACTGTCATCTCCGCTAGCTTTGTTGTTACTAATGCTTCCTAAGGCCCACTTGACTTCACTCTCTAGGATGTCCGGCTCAAGTTCAGTGACCGCATTATCATGGCTATCAGAGACATTAAGATCTTTCCTGTATAGTTCTTCTGTGTATTCTTTCCACTTCTTCTTAATCTCATCTGCTTCTGTTAGGTCCCTGCCTTCTTTGTCCTTTATCATGCCCGTCTTTGCACAAAACGTTCCCTTGAGATCTCCAATTTTCTTGAAGAGATCTCTAGTCTTTCCCATTCTATTGTTTTCCTCGATTTCTTTGCATTGTTCATTGAAGAAGGCCTTCTTGTCTCTCCTTGCTATTCTCTGGAACTCTGCATTCAGTTGGGTATATCTTCCCCTTTCTCCCTTGCTTTTCGCTTCCCTTCTTTCGTGAGCTACTTGTAAAGCCTCATCAGACAGCCACTTGGCTTTCTTGCATTTCTTTTTCTTTGGGACGGATTTCGTTGCTGCCTCCTGAACAATGTTACGGACCTCCGTCCATAGTTCCTCAGGCACTCTGTCTATCAGGTCTAATCCCTGAAATCTATTCCTCACCTCCACTGTATATTCATCAGAGATATGATTTAGGTCATACCTGAACGGTTTAGTGATTTTCCCGACGTTCTTCAATTTAAGCCGAAATTTTGCAAGAAGCAGCTCATGATCTGAGGCACAGTCAGCTCCAGGTCTTGTTTTTACTGACTGTATGGAGCTTCTCCATCTTTGGCTGCAAAGGACATAATCAATCTGATTTCGATATTGACCATCTGGTGACATCCATGTGTAGAGTCGCCTCTTGTGTTGTTGGAAAAGAGTGTTTGCTATGATCAGCATGTTCTCTTGGCAAAACTCTATTAGCTTTTGTCCTGCTTCATTTTGTACACCAAGGCCATGCCTGCCTGTTATCCCGGTGATTTCTTGACTTCCTACTTTAGCATTCCAATCCCCTATGATGAAGAGGATATCTTTTTTTGGTGTTAGTTCTAGAAGGTGTTGTAGGTCTTCATAGAACCGATCAACCTCAGCTTCTTCGGCCTCAGTGGTTGGGGCATAGACTTGAATTACTGTGATGTTGAATGGTTTGCCTTGGATTCGTACTGAGATCATTCTATCGTTTTTAAGATTGTACCCCAGTACTGCTTTTCCCACCCTTTTGTTGACTATGAGGGCTACTCCATTTCTTCTAAGGGATTCTTGCCCACAATAGTAGATATGATGGTCACCTGAATTAAATTCGCCCATGCCTGTCCATTTGAGTTCGCTGATTCCCAAGATGTCTTGATTCCCAAGAGAGCCAGGGCCTGCAGGAGAAGCCACCACCACCACCACCACCACCACCACCACCACCGGGGAAGAGGCGTGCTTGCCGCCGCTGGGCCTGCGGCTGCCGCCGCCGCCGGGCCTGCGGCTGCCGCCGCCGCCGGGCCTGCGGCTGCCGCCGCCGCCGGGCCTGCGGCTGCCGCCGCCGCCGGGCCTGCGGCTGCCGCCGCCGCCGGGCCTGCGGCTGCCGCCGCCGCCGGGCCTGCGGCTGCCGCCGCCGCCGGGCCTGCGGCTGCCGCCGCCGCCGGGCCTGCGGCTGCCGCCGCCGCTGGGCCTGCGGCTGCCGCCGCCGCTGGGCCTGCTGCCGCCACCGCTGCCACCACCACCAGGCCTTCCTTGTGGACTTCTGCCTGGCAGACCGCCAGTCCCTGCAGGACCAGGCCCCCAGGTACCGAGCCAGCTGTGCTGCTCCACCTGCCCCTCCCTGGAGGGGCTACATAAGCTGGCTGGCTGAGGTGGCCTGGGACAGCCAGGGCCTGCAGGAGAAGCCACCACCACCACCACCGGGGAAGAGGTGTGCTTGCCGCCGCTGGGCCTGCTGCTGCTGCCGCTGGGCCTGCTGCCGCCGCCGCTGCCACCACCACCAGGCCTTCCTTGTGGACTTCTGCCTGGCAGACCGCCAGTCCCTGCAGGACCAGGCCCCCAGGTACCGAGCCAGCTGTGCTACTCCACCTGCCCCTCCCTGGAGGGGCTACATAAGCTGGCTGGCTGAGGTGGCCTGGGAGAGCCAGGGCCTGCAGGAGAAGCCACCACCACCACCACCACCGGGGAAGAGGCGTGCTTGCAGCCGCTGGGCCTGCTGCCGCCGTCGCCGCTACCACCGCCATCAGGCCTTCCCTGTGGACTCCTGCCTGGCATTTTTAAGGGGATTTTAATTGTTTTGTTTGTTTGTTTTATTTTGTTGGGGGGGATTTTGTTGTGTTTTTAGGGGTGGGTAGCCTGCCTGATAGGCGGGAGCGAGGGGGCATGTGTCCACCTGATGGAGGCAGTGGGGGGAGTGTTGGGGGCCAGAACATACCGAGGCTGGGCGGCAGGCGCTGGCGGAGCGCTAGGGGCAGGCCATGCCAGCTAAGGGGAACAAGGGAGAGATGTGTAGTATCTGTCCCCTGCTCCGGGCCTGTCCAGAGCCAAAGGATGGCTGGGGGAGGCGTGACCCCATCTTCTGGCCTTTGTTTGCTGCTCTGCAATGCCAGGTCTGTTACCCAGAAAACCTCCCTCATCCATGACATGATCCTGGATGAGGGTGCAGACCTGGCATGTATTACGGAGACCTGGCTGGCCGAGGCTGCTGCTCCAACCCTTGCAGCCATGTGTCCAGCTGGATTTTCGTATGCACAGCAGCCGAGGGCTGGGGATCGGGGAGGGGGAGTGGCTGTTATCTACCGAGAGTCCTTGGTCTTCACCAGACCCCCTCTCCGGGAGACCAAGGTTGTTGAGTGCATGTACTGGAGGTTGGGCCCGAAGGGCAGTCTGGGGATTCTGCTCGTGTACCGTCCACCCCGCTGCATGACTGACTCCCTGGCCGAGGTGCTTGAGGTGGTCTCTGATGTGCGTGTACAGTCCCCTAACTTACTGGTGTTGGGGGACTTCAACGTACATTCGGAGGCCATCCTCACAGGAGCACCTCGGGACTTCATGGAGACCATGGCCTCCTGGGAGCTGCACCATATTCTAACTGGGCCCACCCATGTAGCCGGTCATGCACTAGACCTTGTGTTTGTTTCTGGAGAAGCGGGGAGTGATCTGGAAGCTGGGGGTATATCCACCACCCCCTTGTCATGGTCAGATCACTATCTGGTGATGTTGGACTTCTCGGTTCCACAACCCCTCCGCAGGGGTGGAGGACCCATTAAAATGGTCCGCCCCAGGCGTCTTATGGATCCAAATGGATTCCTGAACGCGCTTGGGGATTCTCTGGGGCATGCCAACGGCCACTCGGTCGAGACCCTGGTGGGTGGCTGGAATGCCGCAATCACCGGGGCATTAGATCGGGTGGCTCCGAAACGCCCTCTCCCCCTGAACAGGGCTCGGACTGCACCATGGTTCAATCCACGGTTACGAGCTCTGAAACAGGAGGTGAGCCGGCTAGAGCGCCGGTGGCGGAAGTCTCGCTCCAAAGATGATCAGACACGGGCTAGAGCTATATCTTCAGCCTATCACGTGGCGGTGAAGGCAGCAAAAAAGGAATATTATGCTGCCTCCATCGCGTCTGCAGAGTGCTGCCCCAGGAGGCTGTTCCAAGTGGTCCGGAGCCTGGTCGGTCCTGTGGCTCCGGAACCACTGGAGCATTCTAAGGCCTCCTGTGAGGCTTTGGCAAGGCACTTTGCAGATAAAATTGATCAGATTAGGTGTGTTACTCTGCACACTGTGGATACAGTTAGTGAGCAAGAGGCGGCCTGTGGCAAACCGGTTTTGTGGGATCGGTTCCAGCTTCTTCCTCCTGATGAAGTGGACAAGGTGCTTTCATCTGTAAGGCCAACCACCTGCTTACTTGATCCTTGCCCATCTTGGCTCATTATGAGCTGCAGAGAGAGACTGGGTGAGGGGATCAAGGCGGTGGTGAACGCCTCCCTTGAGGAGGGAGTGATGCCATCAGCCCTCAAGGAGGCAGTGATAAGACCGCTCTTAAAGAAGCCCTCCTTGGATCCTCAAGTTCTGAACAACTTTCGCCCAGTCTCAAATCTGCCATTTTTGGGCAAGGTGATTGAGCGGGTGGTGGCGGTGCAGTTGAAGGCACACTTGGAAGAAACTGATTATCTAGACCCATTTCAGTCGGGCTTCAGGCCTGGGCATGGGACAGAAACGGCCTTGGTCGCCTTGGTGGATGATATGAGGAGGGCTCTGGATAGGGGTGAATGCTCCTTCCTTGTTCTCCTCGACCTCTCAGCGGCTTTTGATACCGTTGACCACGGTATCCTCCTGGACCGCCTGGAGGGGTTGGGCATTGGAAACACTGTATTGCGGTGGTTCCAGTCCTTCCTCTCTGGCAGGTACCAGAGGGTAGCACTGGGAGAGGAGGTTTCGGACCCGTGGCCACTTACTTGTGGGGTGCCACAGGGTTCCATCCTCTCCCCGATGCTATTTAACATCTATGTGAAGCCGCTGGGGGCTATCATCAGGAGGTTTGGGGTGCAGTGTCATCAATATGCGGATGACACTCAGCTCTACCTCTCATTCAAATCTTCACCAAGGTTGGCCATAGAATCCCTGTCCAAATGTCTGGAGACGGTGAGTGGCTGGATGGGGAGGAATAAGCTGAAGCTCAACCCTGACAAGACTGAGGTACTTTTGGTGGGAGACAAGAGGAGGCTGGGGGATGTTGACCTGGTGTTGAATGGGGTACAGCTACCCTTGAAAGACCAGGTCCGCAGCCTGGGGGTCATTTTGGACTCCCAGCTGTCCATGGAGGCTCAGGTGTCAGCTGTGAGCCGGACAGCGCTGTATCAACTCCATCTGATACGGCGGCTGCGCCCCTACCTTCCTGACCATCTGCTCCCATCGGTAGTACATGCCCTGGTCTCCTCTCGTTTAGACTACTGTAATGCGCTCTACGTGGGGTTACCCTTGAAGACGGTTCGGAAACTGCAGCTGGTACAGAACGCGGCGGCTCGCCTGATTAAAGGCAGCCGCCAGCGAGATCACATCACTCCAGTGCTGAAGGAGTTGCACTGGTTACCAGTTGTTTTCCGGGCCAAATTCAAGGTGTTGGTTTTGACCTTTAAAACCCTATATGGTTCCGGCCCAGCCTATCTTAAGGAGCGCCTCCAGCAACACCAGACAGACCGCTTAACAAGATCAGCCTCGGATGGCCTTCTCTCTGTCCCGTCAGCCAGGACAGCTAGACTGGTGGGGACGAGGGAGAGGGCCTTCTCTGTGGTGGCCCCCACTCTGTGGAACTCCCTCCCTAGGGAACTCCGTCATGCCCCCTCTTTAATGAGCTTCCGTCGTGCATTAAAAACGTGGTTGTTCAGGCAGGCATTTGGGGTGGGTTAGGGTATTTTTTAAAAAAAATTTATGGTAAAATTTTATTCTTTTAAATTGTTTATGGTGGGTTGTACATCGCCCAGAGTGGCTGGGTGACCAGTCAGATGGGCGATTAATAAATTTAATAAATAAATAAATAAATAAATAAATGTCGATGTTCAATCTTGCCATCTCATGTTTGACCACCTCCAGCTTACCTTGATTCATTGATCTGACATTCCAGGTTCCTAAACAATATTGTTCTTTACAGCATCGGATTTTCTTTTCACCGCCAGACACATCCACAGCTGAGTGTCCTTTCGGCTTTGGCCCAGCCGCTTCACTCTTTCTGGCGCTACTTGGAAATACCCTCTGCTCTTCCCCAGTAGCATATTGGACACCTTCCGACCTGAGGGGCTCATCTTCCGGCATCATATCTTTTAGCCTTGTGATACGTTCCATGGGGTTTTCTTGGCAAGAATACTGGAGTGGGTTGCCATTTCCTTCTCCAGTGGACCACATTTTGTCAGAACTCTCTGCCATGACCTGTCCGTCTTGGGTGGCCCTGCACGGCATAGCTTATGGCTTCACTGAGTTACGCAAGCCCCTTCGCCACAACAAGGCAGTGATCCATGAAGGGGGGCAATCTGTAGGTTTACAATATAAGTCTGTGACAGAAGAACTGACCCTCCTCCCTCTTCATCCCCCCTTTACCCCACTTCAGAAAGAGGAGAAAAAGAAAAAAAAGAGAAAAGGGCAGCAAGGCTAACAAGCAGCTTCTGCCTTTGAGGGTGTGCCTGGGATCAACCATCTTAACTCTAATATCTTTGCACTACCAAAAGGGTCAAAAAGCTGCACCAACCCCGCTTTATTTATTTATTTATTGCATTTATATCCCGCCTTTTTTCCTCCAAGGAACTCAAGGCAGCGTACATGATCCTCCTCCTTCCTCCATTTTATCCTCACAACAACAACCCTGTGAGGTGGGTTGGGCTGAGAGTCTGTGACTGGCCCAAAGTCACCCAGTGAGCTTCCATGGCCGAGTGGGGACTAGAACCCGGATCTCCCGACTCCCAGTCCAGCACTCTAGCCACTACACCACACTGGCTCTCTCCTTGAAGACTTTATCTTTACTCAGCAACAAAATACAGAAATATATTTAAAAAACACAAAACTTACTGGATTATCCGCTCAGTAGGAGCGGATAATCCAATTTATTAACATATAAATTGGCCATACTAAACGAGAGTCACCCCCAACCCTTTACATTTCAAGGCCCCATGATATCCTGATGAGTAAACTAGCTGATAGTGGGCTAGATGAAACAACTATCAGGTGGATCCACAGTTGGCTACAGAATTGGACTCAAAGAGTGCTTATCAATGGGATCTTCTCAAACTGGGGAGAGGTAATGAGCAGGTACCGCAGGGCTCAGTCCTAGGCCCAGTGCTCTTCAACATTTGTATGAATGACTTGGAGGAGGAGGTGCAGGGAATGCTGATCAAATTTGCAGCTGACACAAAATGGGGCGGGATAACGAATACCCTTGAAGACAGAAACAGAATTCAAAGTGATCTTGATAGGCTGGAGTGCTGGGCTGAAAACAACAGAATGAAATTTAACAGGGATAAATGCCAAGTTCTGTACCTAGGAAAAAGAAACCAAATGCAGTTACAAGATGGGCGATACTTGGCTGAACAACACTACAAGGGAGAAGGATCTTGGAATTGTTGTAAATCACAAGCTGAATATGAGCTAACAATGTGATGTGGCTGCAAAAAAGGCAAATGGTATGTTGGGCTGCATTAATAGAAGTATAGCTTCCAAATCCCGGGAAGTACTTGTTCCCCTCTACTCAGCACTGGTTAGGCCTCATCTGGAGTACTGTGTCCAGTTCTGGGCACCACACTTGAAGAAGGATGCAGACAAACTGGAGAGGGTTCAGAGGAGAGCAATGAGGATGATCAGGGGACTGGAAAGAAAGCCCTATGAGGAGAGACGGAAAGAACTGGGCATGTTTAGCCTTGAGAAGACTGAGGGGAGAGATGATCGTGCTCTTCAAGTACTTGAAAGGTTGTTACAGAGAGGAAGGCCTCTCAGGTTCTCTTCTAGATCATCCCGGAGTGCAGGACACAGGATTAATGGGCTCAAGTTACAGGAAGCCAGATTCCAGCTGAACATCAGGAAAAAATTCCTGACTGTTAGAGCAATACGACAGTGGAACCAATTACCTAGGGAGGTGGTGGGCTCTCCCTCACTGGAGGCGTTCAAGACGAGGCTGGACAGCCATCTGTCAGGGATGCTGTGACTTGGATCCCTGCATTGAGCAGGGGGTTGGACCCGATGGTCTTATAGACCCCTTCCAACACTACTATTCTATGATTCTGTGAAAACTACTTTAATATCACCCAAATTATTTTAACTTCTCTAAATACCTCAAGGCGGATATCCCCCCCGCTTAAAAAAAAAAATTCACTCAACAATGTATCAGACCTCAACTACCAAGTTTAGTCTATACAGCAAATACACAGTTTCTCATCTTCTTCTGCTCGGTAATGCATGCAAAGCCCCAATTGGTGCATCTTCTGAGGCTGGTCTCAAATATCGTGATTTATTCGGTTCCTTTCTTCTAACAGTTTCTAATCCTCCTTCATTATCTATATCACATTCATCCTCTATCTTTTCCAACTCTTCTTCGTTTATACCCTCTGGGAGGTCTAAATTCAAGATCTTCAAAATACCAGCAGCTTCTTTTAATGATGTTGTGATGCATGTTGTGCTTTTACATGAGACTAACAAACGAAAAGGAAAACCCCAGTGATAATGGATACCAGCTTTTTGTGGTCTCAGTGTAAATAGTCTAAATTGTAGAAGCATAGAATCATAGAATAGTAGGGTTGGAAGGGGCCTACAAGGCCATCGAGTCCAACCCCCTGCTCAATGCAGGGATCCAAGTCACAGCATCCCTGACAGATGGCTGTCCAGCCTCGTCTTGAACGCCTCCAGTGAGGGAGAGCCCACCACCTCCCTAGGTAATTGGTTCCACTGTCGTATTGCTCTAACAGTCAGGAATTTTTTCCTGATGTTCAGCTGGAATCTGGCTTCCTGTAACTTGAGCCCATGATTCCGTGTCCTGCACTCTGGGATGATCAAGAAGAGATCCTGGCCTTCCTCTCTGTGACAACCTTTCAAGGACTTGAAGAGCGCTATCATATCTCCCCTCAGTCTTCTCTTCTCAAGGCTAAACATGCCCAGTTCTTTCAGTCTCTCTTCATAGGGCTTTGTTTCCAGTCCCCTGATCATCTTTGTTGCCCTCCTCTGAACCCTCTCCAGCTTGTCCGCATTCTTCTTCAAGTGTGGTGCCCAGAACTGGACATAGTACTCCAGATGAGGCCTAACCAGTGCTGAGTAGAGGGGAACTAGTACTTCCCGGGATTTGGAAGCTATGCTTCTATCAATGCAGCCCAAAAGAGCATTTGCCTTTTTTGCAGCCACATCACTTTGTTGGCTCATATTCAGCTTGTGATCAACAACAATTCCAAGATCCTTCTCGCTTGTAGTGTGGTTGAGCCATGTATCCCCCATCTTGTAACTGTGCATTTGGTTTCTTTTTCCTAGGTGCAGAACTTGGCATTGATCCCTATTAAATGTCATTCTGTTGTTTTCTGCCCAGCGCTCCAGTCTATCCAGATCACTTTGAATTTTGTTTCTGTCTTCCAAAGTATTAGCTATCCTGCCCAATTTTGTGTCATCTGCAAATTTGATCAGCCTTCCCTGCACCACCTCCTCCTCCAAGTCATTAATAAAAATGTTGAAGAGCACTGGGCCCAGGACAGCCCTGCGGTATCCCACTTGTTACCTCTCCCCAGTTTGAGAAGGTCCCATTGATAAGCACTCTTTGAGTCCGATTCTGTAGCCAACTGTGGATCCACCGGATCGTTGTTTCAGCTAGCCCACTTTGAGCTAGTTTGCTCATCAGGATATCATGGGGCACTTTGTCGAAAGCTTTGCTGAAGTTGAGGTGTATGATGTCTACAGCATTCCCACAGTCCACAAGGGAGGTTACTTGATCAAAAAATGTGATCAGATTCATCTGGCAGGACTTGTTTTTGACAAATCCATGTTGGCTTCGAGTAATCACGGCATTGTTGTCAAGGTGCTTCCAGATGGATTCCTTTATCAACTGCTCCAGAATTTTCCCGGGGATTGATGTCAGACAGACTCGTCTATAGTTCCCAGGTTCCTCCTTTTTACCCTTTTTGAAGATAGGGACAACATTAGCCCTCCTCCAGTCATTTGGCACTTCCCCCGTCCTCCATGATTTCTCAAAGAGAATAGACCGCGGTTCTGAGAGTTCTTCTGCCAGTTCCTTTATGACTCTAGGATGCAGTTCATCTGGCCCTGGAGATTTGAACTCATTCAAAGTAATTCGGTGTTCCTTGACCATATGCCTATCGATCTCAAGCTGCAATGCTGCCCCTTCAGCCTGTACTTCGCCTTTGCTGGGGGGTCATAGACCCTCTTTTGGGAGAAGACTGAGCCAAAGTAGGAATTGAACACCTCTGCCTTTTCTTTGTCATCTGTTATTGTTTTGCCTCATGGATCACTGTCTTGTTGTGGCGAAGGGGCTTGCGTAACTCAGTGAAGCCATAAGCTATGCCGTGCAGGGCCACCCAAGACGGACAGGTCATGGCAGAGAGTTCTTACAAAATGTGGTCCACTGGAAAAGGAAATGGCAACCCACTTCAGTATCCTTGCCAAGAAAACCCCATGGAACGTATCACAAGGCTAAAAGAGATGACGCCGGAAGATGAGCCCCTCAGGTCGGAAGGTGTCCAATATACTACTGGGGAAGAGCAGAGGGATTTACCAAGTAGCGCCAGAAAGAGTGAAGCGGCTGGGCCAAAGCCAAAAGGACACTCAGCTGTGGATGTGTCTGGTGGTGAAAAGAAAATCCGATGCTGTAAAGAACAATATTGTCTAGGAACCTGGAATGTCAGATCAATGAATCAAGGTAAGCTGGAGGTGATCAAACATGAGATGGCAAGATTGAACATCGACATCTTGGGAATCAGCGAACTAAAAAGGACAAGCATGGGCGAATTTAATTCAGGTGACCATCATATCTACTACTGTGGACAAGAATCCCTTAGAAGAAATGGAGTAGCACTCATAGTCAACAAAAGGGTGGGAAAAGCAGTACTGGGGTACAATCTTAAAAACGATAGAATGATCTCAGTACGAATCCAAGGCAAACCATTCAACATCACAGTAATTCAAGTCTATGCCCCAACCACTGATGCCGAAGAAGCTGAGGTTGATGGGTTCTATGAAGACCTACAACACCTTCTAGAACTAACACCAAAAAAAGATATCCTCTTCATCATAGGGGATTGGAATGCTAAAGTAGGAAGTCAAGAAATCACTGGGATAACAGGCAGGCATGGCCTTGGTGTACAAAATGAAGCAGGACAAAAGCTAATAGAGTTTTGCCAGGAGAACACGCTGACCATAGCAAACACTCTTTTCCAACAGCACAAGAGGCGACTCTACACATGGACATCACCAGATGGTCAATATCAAAATCAGATTGATTATGTCCTTTGCAGTCAAAGATGGAGAAGCTCTATACAGTCAGTAAAAACAAGAGCTGACTGTGGCTCAGATCATGAGCTTCTTCTTGCAAAATTTCAACTTAAATTGAAGAACGTAGGGAAAACCACTAAACCATTCAGGTATGACCTAAATCATATCCCTTATGAATATACAGTGGAGGTGAGGAATAGATTTCAGGGATTAGACCTGATAGACAGAGTGCCTGAGGAACCATGGACGGAGGTCCGTAATATTGTTCAGGAGGCAGCAACTCAATCCATCCCAAAGAAAAAGAAATGCAAGAAAGCCAAGTGGCTGTCTGATGAGGCTTTACAAGTAGCTGAAGAAAGAAGGGAAGCGAAAAGCAAGGGAGAAAGGGGAAGATATATCCAACTGAATGCAGAGTTCCAGAGAATAGCAAGGAGAGACAAGAAGGCCTTCTTAAATAAACAATGCAAAGAAATCGAGGAAAACAACAGAATGGGAAAGACTAGGGATCTCTTCAAGAAAATCAGAGATC
Source organism: Heloderma suspectum (assembly GCF_057233095.1). Lineage (NCBI taxonomy): Eukaryota > Metazoa > Chordata > Lepidosauria > Squamata > Helodermatidae > Heloderma > Heloderma suspectum. The sequence goes on along the minus strand of NC_139462.1, from coordinate 122,690,124 downwards.
TCAAGGGAACGTTTTGTGCAAAGACGGGCATGATAAAGGACAAAGAAGGCAGGGACCTAACAGAAGCAGATGAGATTAAGAAGAGGTGGCAAGAATACACAGAAGAACTATACAGGAAAGATCTTCATGTCCCTGATATAGCCATGATAGTGCGGTCACTGAACTTGAGCCGGACATCCTCGAGAGTGAAGTCAAGTGGGCCTTAGGAAGCATTAGTAACAACAAAGCTAGCGGAGATGACAGTATTCCAGCTGAGCTATTTAAAATCCTAAAAGATGATGCTGTTAAAATGCTGCATTCAATATGCCAACAAATTTGGAACACTCAACAATGGCCGCAAGACTGGAAAAGGTCAGTTTACATTCCAATTCCAAAGAAGGGCAACGCCAAAGAGTGTTCAAACTACCACACAATTGCGCTCATTTCACATGCCAGCAAGGTTATGCTCAAAATCCTACAAGCTAGGCTTCAGCAGTATGCGAACCGAGAACTACTGGAAGTACAAGCTGGGTTTCGAAGAGGCAGAGGAACTAGAGATCAAATCGCCAACGTTCGCTGGATCATGGAGAAAGCAAGAGAATTCCAGAAAAACGTCTATTTCTGCTTCATTGACTACGCTAAAGCCTTTGATTGTGGTCACTGCAGACGGTGACTGTAGCCATGAAATTAAAAGACGCTTGCTCCTTGGGAGGAAAGCTATGGCAAAACCTAGACAGCATAGTAAGAAGCAGAGACATCACCTTGCCGACAAAGGTCCATCTAATCAAAGCTATGGTTTTCCCAGTAGTAATGTATGGCTGTGAGAGCTGGACTATAAGGAAGGCTGAGCGCCGAAGAATTGATGCTTTCGAACTGTGGTGCTGGAGAAGACTCTTACGAGTCCCCTGGACTGCAAGGAGGTCAAATCAGTCCATCCTAAAGGAAATCAACCCTGAGTGCTCATTGGAAGGACAGATACTGAAACTGAAGCTGCAATATTTTGGCCACCTAATGCGAAGAGAAAACTCTCTGGAAAAGACCCTGATGCTGGGAAAGACTGAAGGCAAAAGGAGAAGGGGACAGCAGAGGATGAGACCACACTCCGACCTTTTATTCTTTGCTCCATTTATTTTGATCCAGATGCTCTCGATGGGGCTACCAAGCTCATCCTCCTGTATTTCTGTGCAGAGATATGTATTTTTCACATACAGTGCAACCTCACCTCCCTTTCTGTTCCTCCTGTTCTTTTTGAACAAGTTATATCCTTCAGTGGCTGTATTCCACTCATGAGAGTCATCCCACCAAGTCTCAGTTATACCTATCAAGTCATAATTTCCCTCCTGTATTAAGAGTTCAAGTTCATTCCGTTTGTTTCCCATACTCTGGGCATTAGTATATAGACATCGAAGACCATGTGCTTCATAGTCTGGCTTTCTTCCTACATGTTTGTGAAGACTGTTATTGGGCGCTATCAGAGCTGTTCTCTCTGTTGCAGTGCATGCGCCTACGTCCACTGTTACCCCCAACATTACATCTCCCTTCCCTGTAGGATTCAGTTTAAAGCCCTCCTGATGAAGTTCTTCGTGCTGTGGCCAAACACAGTCTTCCCATCCTTTGTGAGGTGCAACCCGTCCCTTGCCAACAGCACATCTTCCAGGAAGTATAGCCCGTGGTCCATGTTGTTCTCAGGCAAGAAAACAAACATTGCACACACCTTGCAGGTCACCTCCACTGGAGAGTCCTGTCCTTCCATTGCCTCTTTTCCCTTTTTGTGTCTAGCTTTGTGATTGTTCTAGACTAGCCTGTGCCTGCTCCTCTGCTCAGTAGAGGTTAAAAGCAGAGTCCCACTGGTGTGGAAGTGTGTGTTACAAGACAAATAAATGAAAAAAAGTTAGTTAAAAAATAAAAAAATAAAAAAAAATGTTAGGGGCTTCCCCCTTTACCTCCTCTGCCGAACTCCCCTGGCCAACTCCTGTTTGCTCCCCCTGTTGGCTCGCTCTGGTCGCTCGCTTTCTGGGAGCTTGCTTGCTTTTGTACGCCCTGGACCAGCTGGAGCAGCTTGCTCTGCTCTGCTCAGCTGGGAGGCGGGAAACAGACTTCCTGCCCACTCAGCTGCTGGGAGTACTCAGGCCACACACCCCCAATTCAGTTGGAGCTCTCAGAAGCACCTGGTGAGCTCACAGCCACTCAGAAGGATAAAGGGCAGCCTCCTGGGCTTCCTGCAGCCCACTTACCTCTTAGCCTCTGTCTCCTTTGTCTCTTCTACCACTGCAACTCCCCTGGCCAACTCCTGTTTGCTCCCCCTGTTCACTTGCTCTGGTCGCTCACTCTCTGGGAGCGTGCTTGCTTCTGTAGTCCCTGGACCAGCTGGAGCAGCTTGCTCTGCTCAGCTGGGAGGCGGCAAACAGACTGTCTTCTTCTTTGTTAAGTTTCTGGGACTAAGTCCTGAAGAATCTGCACTGGTGTATCCTTAAACTTTACTTCCTTTAATTCACAAATCTCTTTCTTGGAGTACCTCACAAATCTCATTATTATGTCCCTTGGATTTGTAGTGTCTTTCCATTTGTGTCCTAGTGCTCTATATACTCTTTCCAAATCATTTCGTTCAATAGAGTAATTAGGCATCAAAGAGGATAGCTATATTGTTAAAAATTATTTAATGTTCCCTTTTTCCACTTCCTCATCCATACTGTGGATTCAAAGGTTTAAAAGTCTGTTTCTGTTCTTCATCTGCTTCAGTTTTTTTTAATCTCTAAATCAGTTTCATAGAGGCTTTTCAGCTTTTCTTCATGGCATCCTGTCGTTTCCAACACTGCAGAAGCATTTTTTTCCTGTTATTTCTAGTTGGGAGCTTGACGTGCTCAGTTTGTTATCCAAAGCTTCCCCAATGCTGTCCATGATTTCTTGTTTAAATAATGTAAATTGCTGTATAATTTCTTCCTTTATCACCGCTATAATCACCTCATTTGCGATTGAGCCCCCCTCCTGTTGACTTGCCTAATCTGGTTTGGAAGTTATGGGTGCCATTCTAACCATCTTGAGATCACATACAGAAGATTTATTAAGTCCAATATTTCTCTCACCACTCCAAGCGTTATTTCTGTTGTTTCTGTTTCAGTTCACTTCCTGTGGGTTTCTCCTACAGAAGATAAGCGTTTGAAGACTTTTTACAGGGGTTTTCTGCTTGAATTCTGGGCGTTTCTGAGGATCAGGTTGAAGAGCCCTCGCTTCACACCACCATCCCATAGGCATGCTAATTCTCCCCCACCCCTGGGGTAGTGTTTCATCCCAGTGAGCCTTTGTGATGGCTAGTAGTTTGAGAGCATTGATGTGATGTGAGGCTTCCAAGGGGGTCCAAGTGTCATGGACTTGGAGGGATCTGCAATGGGCTCTCCAGTTCAAAAGAGAGGGGTCTGTTGTGACAGCACATGTTCGTTCTGAGGGGCAGAACGGGCAACCGCAGAAGAGGTGCGAACACTGTTGCCATCAAAGATGAGAGGTTCTCACATGAGGGGGTAGAATGAGAAACAGAAGACAGGCCCAGGTTGGATTGGAACACTGGTGCAGAAAGTGCGTATCTGGAGGCAAGTGAGCAGGACCACTGCAGTTGTGGCTGGCATGCAACCAAGCAGGCATTGGACCTTGGATGACTGCAGTCTGTGCATAGAGGCAACTTGGCTGGTGTATGGCTGCTACACTCCAATGAAGGTCAGGGCAGTAGCTGGGATGAGGTGCGACTTCTTCTAGTTGATGCCGAAGCTCAGAGTGTGCAGAGAACCAAGGGCAAAGCACACCTGTAAGTGGAGAGTATGTCTGGAGGGAGCGACCAGGAGCCAATTGTTGATGCATGGAAAGAACCTTGTGGAGACAGAGGTGTGTGGCTACAACCACCATACATTTTGGGAATATCCTCAGGGCCATAGCAAGGCTGAACTGAAGGATCATAAGCTGGAAATGAAGTTATCAGTGATGAGAAGGGTGAATGGTAATCTGGAAGTAGGTGTCCTTTAGGTCAATGACCGCAAACCAATCGCCCTTGCAGAGGAGAGGAAGGATATGGAACAGTGACCATCCAAAATCTTCTGGGATGGATGAAGGAATTCATGTCCCACCAGTCTAAGATGGGGCAAAGGCTGCCGTTACACTTGTGAATGTGACTGAAATCCGAGGTGTTTAGTACCAGTTGATATGGGTTTGATGGTACTGTTGCAAAGCAAGAGGTGTATTTCTAAGAGGAGAGTTGGAGACCGGGGGGTGGGGTGGGGTGGGGTGGGGTGGGGTGGGGGAAGGCATCAAATTCTATGGCATACCTCTTTGCAATACTTTGGAGAACCCAGGAGTCAGATGTGATGGTCTCCCATGCTGGGAAGAATAGAGCAAGGTTATTGCCAAAAGGGGGACATGATTGTAAGGGATAGTTAAAGGTGAAGTTTGGAGAAATCTATCCCTTTCTTGCAGGTGCTGGGCCAATTCTTAGGCAGAAAGGAGCATTTGTGCTGCAAATGAGATTGACACTGTAAAGTGGTTGGGGACTTGGGGGACTGATTGTTGAAGGAAGACTGGTACCGTTGACATGGATGGGTGGAAGATTGCTGGTGCTGTGATGCACCTATACCCATCTTATGAGCAGTGGTGTGGAGGTGCTGGACCCTGTCCAGGAAGTAATCTGTCTTAGCACTGAAGAGTCCCTCACCATTGAAGGGGTGGTCTGTTATTCTTGAGTGGTTTGCTGTGAGAGGCCTGAAGACTGGAGTCAGTCATGGCATTGCACTATAGTGCCTGTTATGGTGTTGGAGCTGCAGTTGATAATATGGCATGCAGTGTTGATTTGCTGGTGGATGAGTTACATGCATTTTGGAAAACACAGGTGAGGGTCTTATCTTCATGAAGGTGCTTGAAAAATGAAGCCACTTCCTCCAAGAAGTGTTGGTAGTGTAACGTGCATGCTTGGTAATTAGCGATGCACATTGCTAGACCTGAATTTGACTAGGACTTATGAGTCATTTTGCCCAATTTTTGGTGTTCCTTGGTGTTGTGTTTTTTTTTACATTTTATTGCTCAAGCAACAGTAACAGAAAACATGAAGTTGTAACAGTTGACTTACAACATTAGGTTTGCGGTTACATAGCTCTTGGTTCAATATACAAGCTATGGCGTGTTACAAAGATGTTACAGAGGTTAGGTCTTTTTCATTTATTTTGTAGGCTGAGGGTCCACTTGGCTCATCTGAACTCATTGCAGGCAAAGATGATGGTGATGGACAATGGATCAGTCCTCTCCCTGTAGGCCTCTCCATGAGTCTGATCAATTTATATATGCAATAAACTGGAACCAATCCACAAATGTGCCTTTGTTTCTTTGTCCTCTGAAGGATCTGACCTTTCCAGTCGATTTTTCTGCCAGTGCAATTTCCCACACCTGCTGATACAAGGTTGTGGGATTATCTGGTCCCTTCCATTGTGGGGCAATTAAAAGCCTTGCAGCTACCAACAAATGAATAATCAAGTCCTTATGAATTAGTGCACTGTGATCTCCCATAAAGAAGCAGTGCCAGCTGAGGGTTTAAGTCAGTTCTTTGACCTATGATTCTGCCCAATTCTTATTCTGTTTCTCGCCAGAAAAATGTGACCCCTGGACATTCCCACCACATATGTAGGCATGTGCCTACTGCTGCACAACCTCTCCAATGTAACGGTGAATGTGCAAGTCCTATGTGATGTAATTGGTGGGGGTTATGTACCACTGATGTATTAACCTTATAGGTCCCTCTCTAATCTGTGGCAAGATGGATCTAAATGGCTTTCTTCTCCATATCCCCTCCCATTGTTCTGCTGATACGGTTATTTCCAGGTCTCGTTCCCAGACCAGTTTAGAGCCTTGATGGTCTGGATTTTCAGTGTTGATCAGCATTTTATATAACAAAGATACCAACCCTCTAGAGTCTTGTGTATAGCTATTAACCATGTTTTCAAAGCCAGCACGCTCTCTAGTTGCTTGTTCTTTGATCCCAGGATTTATCATAAAGTGGAACACTTGATGCACAAGTAGCCAGTTGCTTCAAATGTTCCCTAATTTGTCCCAAATTTGTGCCCCACCTAGTGGTTTGCCTTGTGGTAAGACATCTCGAAATCTGTAGAGTCCATGCCTCTCCCAATCTTTAAATGGGGAACATTTTCAGGCTGATAAAATAGCAGATGCTCTAAAAATGGAACTGAAGGGACCCATCATTTCCAGACTAAGAATGTCGATTTAAGAAAGGGGTTTGGGTTTTGACTATTTTATTCAACAAGTTTGATACAAAGGGTAATCCCCTACGCTCTGTTAAGTTCCATGTGAAACACTGCTTATTGATGGCTTTCTCCTGCCATCAAGCTAGGCCCAGCAAGCACGTATGATAGAACCACCTGTGAACAGTTATCTTGCTGTAGCTCCTAGTCCCTGGTGTTCAAGGTCAGGCAGAGACTTGCTAATTTGGACAGTGATAACAGCTGGGCTTGGTGGGAAGACTCTGCCCCTTCTGTGGTGGGACAAGAGGCTTGGAATCCAAGTGTAGGATTGGTTGGGGGAAATCTGCCCTGGGTTGCCAGGGCTGGGCAATAAAAGGAGGCGGGGAAGGTGTGGTTGTTTCCCTTCTTCCTGGCTGTATTCTGGCGTGTTCTGCTGCTGGCAAGGATCCTATCCCAGGAGGCTCTTACTTCGGTAATGTACAGGTAGGGCAGCGCTTTATTGTTCTGCTTGGTTGTCTTGAAGTTCTCTGAATGTCATATGTTACATAATACTTTATTCCCCTTTTCCCTTCCACCCTTAGCTTTTCCCTTTTAATAAACTTTTATTCAACCTTAAGAGTGGGGAGTGCTTCCTTCTGAATAAACCTCAGTGCCAAGTCCAGTGCCAGCTGGCCAGTGAGGGTGGCTACTGGGTTATCATTTGGGGACAGAGACATGAGGTGATCTGGCCTACCTTGCAGAGAAGTTGCGATTAGTTCTAGCCTTCCTTCACAACGTCATTATTTAAAATTGATAGTAGATGTCTCAGTTGAAATGGGCTACGATAAATTTGAAGCCTGGACCTGCCAAGGCTGCCTTTTTTTGTGGTGCTGTATAAAATGCTGCTACTGAGTCTGGTTATCTTACCTTTATGTGCAAAATTATTTAATAGTTTTTGCCACACAGAAAGGCTTTTTGGTTAGATTACTATTGGCAGAATCTGAAAAAGAAAAATGATGTTTTGGGGTGATGGTCATCTTTATAGCTGCTATGCATCCTAACTAGGACACTGTATTCTTTTATCACCATTTGAAATCCTCTTTTATGTGGTTAGTCCCTGGTCCAAAATTTATGTAATTTTGAGAGGTTTTTTGGGTATTAAAATGTGAAAATACTTTATTACAGGGGCCATTCTAAGTCCTGTGAGCCTGTGAATGCTATTTTATAGGCCTGCTGGTATGTTAAAACATAGCATGTTAGATTTAGATTTGATAACTCCAAGTCCTGCTACCTCCCCATACTTTTCTATGGCCCTGTTCAGATGCACATTGGGGAAGGGTGGTTAAGCTAACCACAGTGCATGGTGATTACTGCTAACCTCTGTGGGCGCTACTGCCACACATACACGTAACGATGTTCTGCAACACGGTTAGACTATTCTCTGATCACCTTCCCTCCTGCAAGAACCTGCAGTCCTCTGAATGGGCGGCCATGCATCCCAATGGCCTTTGCACTGTCAGCCATTTTGGTGCTCGGTAGTTTAGCAGCCTGCTGCCCCCCTGGGCATGTCCTGGAGCATGGACTCACATGGTCTGAGATCTATCTTCCCCGTTCCTGGAGAGCTATAATTGCCGCTCACCACTGTAATCTCCTGCCCCGATGCACAGAGCATTCAAGCATCCCCTGCGGCACAAACAGACATGGGCAGCCATCAGGAATCAGCTTCTGCTGACCATTTATGCCACAGCAGGTGCAGTGCTGGAGTCAATACTAACTCTGCAGTTGCATCATAACAGGAGCCACTGCACATGGCGGTGCCTGGCCTTGTCCACAGCATGCCCATACTGGCAATGGGTCAGGGCACAAGTGGCTGCAGCTCTATGCTCACTTCTCTGCTGGCATGTAGTGGGCTGTTGCTGGGGGTGGCATATTGACAGGCTTGCGGCAGCTGTGTCATTTGCTGCTAGGCAGATCTCGACCATAGAGATTTGCTGCTCAAGCATGAGCAGCTATTCTTTCTTTGGCCGCTCTTGCTGCAGAGTTCTATGGCAGCTGTCAATTAACCACTGTTCAGACATCATGCTGAGCCATGGTAGAGTCCACTAACCATTGTGCAGCAAGTGCTTAATGGGTGTGGTTAGTCCGTGGTTAATAAGCCACCATGGTTGAGAAAAACACCAGACATCATGCTAAGCCATCATGGTTAGCTCAAAAATGCTAACCATCATGGCTTAGCATGATGCCTAAACAGGCCTGATCTCTGTCACTGCTGTTTCAACCCCTTGTTGGGGGTTTGTCAGAATAAAAGCTTTATCTGCATAATATTTATGTTTCCTCCAATGTATTTTAAGACCTGTGCCATCTGCATTTTTGCATAACATTTCTGCCAAAGAATTGGGCAAATGCTAAAGCTGAGAGGGGGCAACCTTATTTGGTTCCCCATCCTAGTTTAAAGTATCCTGAATCATAGCCATTGGTTTGGATGTGAATAGTGTTTTGAGAGCCTGGTGATGATCACATTTGTAAATGTATGCCCCACATTCATGGTGCTTAGCAATCTGAATAGGATCCAGTCTATCAAAGATTTTGTGTGCATCCAAGGATACTACTGCCAACAGTTATTTGGTTTGCAATGTCGCACTGAGGTCAAGATCCTCTGATAGGGTCAAAGATGTGTCTGCCTTGTATAAAGCAATTTTGGTCACTATTTATGTACTGTGCAATGAATTCTGGATGCCAGTATTGCTGTGAATAACTTGGCATCTGGATTGATTAATGCTATTGGCTGTTAACGGTCCATAATTTCAGGGTCTTTGGGGATAAGTAATATTTGGGATGTATGCCAGGTATCTGACATGGGGCTCCATTCAGTACAGCATTAAAGAATCTTAAGAACATAAGAAGAGCCATGCTGGATCAAACCAAGGGACTATCTAGTCCAGCATTCTGTTCACATCTTGGCCAACCAGCTGTCGACCAGGAATCCACAAGCAAGACACGAGTGCAACAGCACCCTCCTGCCCATGTTCCCCAGCACCTGGTGTACATAAGCATACTGTCTCTGATACTGGAGACAGAATATAGCCATCAGGACTAGTAGGCATTGTTAGTAGTCTTGTCAAGTGTGGAGATAAGAGATCACTAAACTTTGTGTAGAATTGCCCAGAGAAACCATCAGTGCCTTGGTGTTTATACTTCTTTAGCTTTCTAATTCCTTTGAGTTTCCTCTCCTGTAATATCCTGATTTTAGAAACATTTTTGATCCTCTGTGATGGTTTGGATTCCTGCTCTGTTCAAGTATGAATCTATGGTAATGTTTGAAGGATTCTGAGGAATAAAATTTGCAAGAGGCGGCAAACTGCCTGTTTATTTCTGCCCCATCTGTCACCATTCTTCCATTCCATTCCATTTTTTTTGCCTTTTCCTTATTTAGCTTGCGCGCTAACCATTCTCGTTAGCCAAATTCGTAGCATTTTTGTTTTAAATATAGTATTGCTTTTGTGACCATTCCAGTATCTAATGCCTCTAACGTGCTTCTTTTCTGTATTAGCTCTAAGTTTTATTACTGTCTATTACCTTATGTTCTTTTCAAGCGTTGCTATAGCCTTTCCTAACTTGTCCCTTGCCCTTTGTTTTACCTTTTTGACTGCCGCCAGCTCGCTTATGCAAACCCCTATTATTATAAGTTTTCACTGAGTCCCACATAGTGGCTTGTGGAATATTCCCTGTCAAGTTAAGAGGAAATTATTGGGTTCTCTCTTTTGCAATTTTGCTCACGGAGCGCTCTCTCAGGAGCAACATGGGATTTAGCCTCTAAATATAAGTGCAGGCTTGCGAGCAAGCTAGCACTGGTGCATACTCCCTATGTCTGCTCAATACAGCAGGTGCCCACTGTCCACGTGAATTGGATAACTGACCCAATGTATTCCACAATGGATCTGCTTCATTGGAGCGAGGGAAACAGATAGCACAATGGACAATCTCCTGGGAAGTTTGGTTACAGACCTGTTTGAGGGTACTGTGCTAGTTGCTTGCAAGATGGCATGTTGTTGGAGCAATGGAGGGGGTAGAAGAGGGTCACACTTTGTTTAAAAGTCATGTTTCAAACTTCATGTAAAAATGAAAAACACCCCAGCTTAATAGCAATGCTGCTTAATCTGATTTATTCAGCTAATATATATATATTTTTAAGTATACAAAATATAATCTTCGATTTTATTTAGAATGGGATTATTCCCTGATAAGGAAGTACTGATTTGTCCAGTTTGTGTTTGTTTTCTCAGAAGCACTGCATACACATATAAGATCCATGCAAAGATACTGAAATATTCCAAGCTACATTAAACATTTAAATATCCTTGGTTTTCTTCTGTATAGTATATGAGTGAATATTTAAAACTTCTTTCTCTTCATTGCCTTCCAATCACCTTCCTGCTGAGCAAGGCTCCTGAAGAGTTGTTTTACTTTTATTTTTCTTTCAGAATCCCTGAAAATTAAAATAAAATTACAAATATATTTTGAAACTACATGCTCAGTAAAACATTGCATATATTTCTTAAGTTCAATCTTTGATGAAGTTGAACCGAAAGTTCTAAGAAATCCTCACCCACCACCTGCAACTTTATGACTCTATGAGAGGGGCACAAAATGTGTGGGCTGCAGGCAGCTCCCAAACTTCTGTCTGGTGGCCCCCGAGACCCCCAACTTTTGTTGCCGCCGAAAAATAGGCTCTATGGTTCCTGCCACAGAAGCGTCATTCCTCAAATGTCCCCAGTGCGTCACTGAAGTGTCCTAGGAAGCAGTGCTCTGGTAATTTATTAGTTTACTCTGTGTGAGAATGAGTGGTGGCATGAGAGTGAGCGGTGTGTGTCATATGGGGCAAGGTGTCACCAGTATCTTCTGATCTCGGAAGCTAAGCAAGGTCAGCCCTGGTTTGTACTTGAATGGGAGACTGCTGGGGAATCAGGCTTCCTGCACTGAGCAGGGGGTTGGACTCAATGGTCTTGTGGGCCCCTTCCAACCCTATAATTTTATGTCTATGACGCCCAGTGCTATTTCTCTGTGACATCTGAATTGGGAGAGGCTATGCATGTCCTGAACTGGTGTCTGGATGCAGTTATGGCTTGGATAAGAGCCAATAAACTGAAGTGGAATTTTGATAAGACAGGGACCCTATGGGTTGGCAATTCCCAGGTCCGGGAATTGGGATGTTTGCCTGTCCTGGATGGGGTTGTACTCCCTCTGAAGGAGCAGGTCCATAGCTTGGGAGTGCTCCTGGATCCATCTTTGTTGCCCAGATGGCCTTGGTAGCCTGGAGCGCCTGTTACCATTACCAACTCTGATGGTACACAAACTACACTGGAGAGGGATAGCCTAGCCACGGTGATCCCTGCACTGGTCACCTTACGATTAGACTACTGCAATGCGCTCTGTGTGGGGCTACATTCGTGTGTTGTTCAGAAGCTGCAGCTAGTGCAGAATGCAGCACCCAGGGTGCTCGCTGGGACACCCAGCATAGCTGGGTACAGTATGAAAAAGTATAGTATGATCTTTAAAAGGTTCTTGAGAATTAACATAGCCCTACAGACTAATATTATACATACACACATGATTACTACAGCCTGTCAAGTCCTTGTTGGGTGAGTGATTACTAAAAACTTTGTAAATAGGGTACTATCTGAACTGACAAGTTCGGTATCTGTAGCCAATACTGCTCTCACACACTATAAATATACATTCTGCCCAATGAAAGGTTTGACTTGATGTGAAAGGTTGTAGATTTCTACACAAAAAAGGTTGCCTAGAAGTTATCACCTTTTCAATGACAAAAAATACTCAATATAAATCAATTGGATATAAATAAATTATGCATTACCTTTCCATGATTTCTGCAAGCTGCATTCTAGCAAGGAACTGGTTATCTTTGCGGATCTCGCGAACAGCTCCTTTAAGTTCACGTTTGTGCTTATGAATTAGACGTTTTCTTTCCTGCTCGCCCTTATTGCTTTCTTGTTTTCTTCCAAATTCCAGGCTGAAATTAGGAATTATATGATCCCAAACATACTTCCTTGTTGGACTTCGATGGAATCTTTTTTACATCAGGACTTCCAACAACTTACACATGTTGGGGAGAACTTATCATTCCCTTTGCATATTAATTCAATAAAGTGAAAATCTGATTTACCCTTATAGGGTTTAGATGAAAAATCACAAAAAGTTAAATAGAGCGGAAAATTTCCATAGAGTAAATAAAATCCAATTGGTTTTTATCTACATAGCTTTTCCTGTCTATTAATAAAACTGTTGTGCAAACAGGCAATGTATGAAAACACTTTCTAAAAGCCAGTACAAATACATTTAAAGATATCAAAATAAGCTACATATACTGACTGGTGATACACATATGTTTAGTAGCAGCAATAGCAAAATCACGATAGCTTAGAATGTTCTTTCATTACATAGCAACTGGGTTCAGATGACACGATAACCCACAATGGGTTAAATAAGTCACCATGACTTATTTAACCCATCCTTGGTTATCATGTTTTCTGTCAGGAACTTTGTAATCTACAATGGTTTATTCAGCCAAAATAAGCCACTCTGATAACCCGTGGTCTGCAGTAAGGGTTATTTAACCCACTGTGGGTTATTGTGTTGTCTGGCGCTCAGCATGGTTCATTCTGATTGCCTACAGAGTTGCCTGGCAAGAGCAGTCAAAACCATTGTGGTGGCTTTGCTCCAGCCTGCAGGGCTCTTTTTCTGAGATCTGACAAGCAGCCAAGGGACAACCGCAGCCAAACAAGCACAGCCTTTTCTGATACCCGGCTACAGTTACAAAATGACAGCTTTCCCCGAGTACAACGCCAACCTTGTGCTATCACACTACCCTGCTACACCAAAGTTACACAATGGCAGGATTCCCTGCTCACTATGAAACTGCGCACCTTGGGAAATATGGGAAGATAGAGGAATAAGGAAAGAACTGCTCACTTCTGGCTGGAACCAATGTCGCTCTGATAGCATCCCACGGGCGCTCCGTGGGAGCTTTCTCAAACAGCTTTTTAAAAGGTTGAAAAACCTTTTCATTCCCCCCTGGAATTAAAAGGGGGGGGGTAAGGCAACATCTGGAGAAAATTACCCACCTCAAGATAGTGAGGGGGCTGGATTCCAGGATTATCTCTCCAGAGCTTTACCAACGCAAAAAGCTGTACTGAGACTCCTATTTCATAGGGGAAAACAGGGCTGACATGTTCCATAATAATATATCCTTTAAGAAATATCAACAACTTCTGAGGGATGATTTAAGAAATGTTAACAATATTTGAGAACATCTGAGGACCTGCAAGATCTGTTTGAAATGTGTCTACACCGAAGAGAAGAAAGGAGCTGGCATCAACTCCCCCCGCACCCCCTGTGTCACAAGTTTCGAGAACAGAAGATATAGGGGAATTATTTACTCTGATAAAGACTTTATCTTCACAATTTATGGAGCAAGCCAAAAGACTGGATTTAATCCAAAATTCCATCACCGCCTTGCAAGGAGCTGTAGATTTAATTAATGCGTCATGGCAAAAAATGGAATCGAAAATTAATGAGCTAGAAGCCCAAGTGGCAGGAAATGACACTACGACACAAATTTGTTTTGAAAATGCCTCTGATAGAATTTCTCAACTGGAGGTCTTCACGAGGAGATCCAATGAGCGTATTATTGGGATTAAAAATCTGTTGATGTAAAATTGCCTATTTCTATGGATAAACTTTTGCATGAGATACTCCCTATCCCATCTGATTATTTACTTGATATTGAGCAGGCGTTTCGTGTGCCAAATGCTAAAGGGACTGATTACACAATCATAGTCCAATTTTCAAAAGTCTCCACAAAGAATTATATCCTGCGTTTGGCAAGAGAGGGTGGAAGCCTTTCCTGGAAACAAGGTAAAGTTATGTTATTTCCAGACTACATCAAAGAGGTGGCAAATAAAAGAAGGCAATTTATCAAAGAAAAAATATGGCAAAACAAATAAACTTACAATATTACTTAAAATATCCTGCTACACTTTGTATTGTGTCTGAAGGTCAGATGAAGAAATTTCTAAATCATGAAATGGCGGAGGCATGGCTGAATGTAAAAATGCATGAGAATTCTGTTACTACTCCATGAACTGGAATCTTTAAACAAGCTTGGTTAACTACTTGTGTTTAGTCTACATGATCCAGGCTAGGTCAGAAGATAAATGATTATACATATATTCATTTATTTTCTTTCATCTTTCTTTTTTTTCTTGCTTTTCTTTATATTTTTTATTTCAAAATAGATATGGTATGCTGTATTTAAATTTGTTGTTTGAGGGTAATTGTGCACATGCATTTCTATATAAAATATTTCTGATCGTTGAAGGTTTTAAGTTTTTAATATTTTAAGTTTTATTATTATATAACACTATATTTCTTATTATTATTAACAATAATACTGGAAATGAATTGTAGACCTGTTTCTTTGATATAAAACTGATATGATATTGAAATGTAAGGTTGTTTATTAAACTGTAAGAGTGTTAAGGTTATATAGTTTTTAAAATAGAATGGCATCAGAGGCTGGGGGGTACTGGAGTTTAAACTTAATTCTTTAAAGGGGAGGGAGAGGGGGAGGGAAGGGGAAAGCATCTTATTTTTTCTTCACTTCCTTTCCTCCTCCCTTTTCCCTTTCCCTTTCTCCTTCTCTTTTTGTTATTGTGGTGTCCTCATCAGAATATTGTATTGTTGGGAAATTGTAGTATTGATCAGGTTGTTGGTAATTTTGGTATTGTTTATTTTATTTAGAAAGATAAAATAAATAAAAATATATTAAAAAAGAAAGAACTGCTCACTTTTTTATGAAGAAGTGCAGCTCTGCAACTATCCACCACAGCATCTAGAGGGCACCCCACCTGTGCAATCTCACCCTATTCCAGAAAATGGTTAAGAAGTTATAGCTTCCACCCCCTTTTTCCTCTGGCCACTTTTCCATGAAGAAGCAAAATGGCCTGGGGGTGGGAACACACAATTGCGCTTTTGCGCAATTTTGCTTTAGCACTATCGTGAACAGAAGTGAGACTGCCAGCAACATCTGGGAAGGGGGGGGTGAAATGCGCAACTCCACCTTATTGTCATCGATTTTGGACAATAAAGGCATCTATGCCAGCAGTGGGGTATGGGAGGAAATGTGCAGTTGAGGGTTTTGTCCCAATCCTGCAAACCCTCAAGGGTTTATTTGTGCCACCCCCTTTTTGTTGCACCTGAGATTTCCCTTCCTTTGGGGTAATCGCACTGAGTTTTGATGCTGGATCAGGTGCCTCCTGACTAGGAGAAGCTGTGTGTAAAGTCTGGTCCCGATCCTGCAAACCTCCAAGGGTTGATAGCCCCCAGCCCCCCCTTTTTTGGTGCACCCAGGTTTTTCCCTCCTCTGGGGCAATGGGGCAGGGTTTTGATGGTGCATCAGGTGGTACACAACTCAGAGAGGCTGTGCATGAAGTTTGGTCCTGAGCCTGCAAACGTCTAGCACTTTAGAGCCACCCCCTCCCACCTTGTTGGGGTGATGCTGGAAATGCTGAATTAAGCTCCTGTACTGGCCCATGCATGTTAATGTGAAACATATTAATTGTAACTATAACCTTAAGCAAAAACCAGAAAGTGACTGAGGGCAGTGGCGGACAGACACAGATAGACGATGATGACACCTAATCCTAGGAGTACTTATCTACCTGCAAAAGCCAAAACCTTAAGCCCCAGCTGAAAAGATGTAATACCAAGGGGTTCTAATGTCAGGTCGAATGGTAGCACTCGATACTGGAAATCAGGATAGGGAACTTGTGGCCCTCCAGGTATTGTTGGACTGCAACTCACATCAGCTCTAGTGAGCATAGCCAATGCTGAGGGATGATGGGAGTTGCAGTTTAACATTTCGAGAGCCACACATTCCCCATCCCTGCTGGAACAGAATTGCAGATACTTTTCGTGAGATGCCCTTATGTGCGGGTATGCCTCTAAAAGTTCAATGGAGGCCAAGTATTTGGATTACATGGATGACAACTATGGACTTCAGAGTTTATATCTTGAAGTACTTTTTGCTCAAGCAATTGTTGAAATGGCTCAACAGTGGCACTTGTTGAGCCATTCCATGAACTTGTTGAGTCATTTCAGATCCAAAACGGCTCAGGTGTTATCATTTTTCTTGGTGACTAAGGAAAAAAAAGGAGTAGATTCCCAAGTGGCTATGACACAATGGGACTGGCTCTAGGGCCTTAAGGGTCAGCAGATGTTCTATGGCTCTTAAGAAATTCTGACATTGCATTGGATTCCTGGATCACAGCAAGTTAATGAACTTGTCCCTAGGTCAATATGAAAATTCGAGGCTGTAACCTAGAGACACTGTATCCTGCACCCAGGTCTCTTATGCAGTGCTACCTACAGGTGTAAAATTTCTGGAAATGCTGAAGCCATGGAAAATCCCCCCCCCCCCGGGGGGGGGGGATAAATTTTTGAGAAAACTGAAAAATATGCAATACTGTTTTTTAGTGCTCTTTACAAATCTAAAGACACTTTAGGAACATAGAATGTACTGTGTATAACTTGGTTTACTCATAACATTAAAAGCAAAAACATTTAAAAGCACACTCATTACATTTGTAATTATTGCTTGAATAAACTATACTTTTAAGCTTAATATACCAAACATGATCATTTTATGAGCAAAACAAGTTATACATAAATCATTTTAGATTACATTTTAGAGCTGGAGGAAGACTCGTGTACAGCGATGCTTCCTGTCTGTGAGGAATTGGTTGGAGTAGAGTTAGGGAAATCTGGTCTGAAGACTTATTAGAAATGGCAACCAAGCATATTTAATTTTAAGAAACCTTAAGGAAGTACAGCCTATTATCTGAAGAGTGACATTTTATTCCCTTTTGTAAATATTTGCCCTTAATAGACATCTTAATTTTTGTTCGTTTTGAATAATTGTCTCTACATAGGAACCAGGCTACTGAGTTTCTCTCAGATGGTTTACTTTGGTGGGAGCAGTTAAAGGTTTTATAGCTGAGGTAGCATTCCCTAGTGGTGAGGTCTAACTGGGAACTTCATTAAAAACTGTGGCAGTGAGTTCCATAGACTCAAGTCTCAAAGTTTTTTTTTTTTTTTTTTTAAACATAGGTAGGATAACCCACACATTGTTCTGTTGCATATGGTGACAGTGGCGGAGTAACCCATATTGTTCCTAAAACCTACATGTGAGAGAACTACATTCATTGACTGCTATAGCACCTAACCAGAACTAACATAGAACAAACCCCAAATGGTCAAGAATGCACATTTTCTTCACCTATTATTCATCTAGTCATCTATTTTCTTCCTCTTGTCACATGTTGGGAAACTGAGCATGACTCTGAGTATCCCTACATGTCTTTCAATAAAAGGTACATTAGATCAATAATTTTTAGTAAGGAACGGAAGAAATAGCTATGTTGGGAATCTTACAGAGACGATTAAAAACCAAAATTTCCCCACGGCTTCAAAATTTCCAGAAATTTTACATCTCTAGTCCTCCTATAACAGTTTTTAGAAATCATTTTGGGCGAGTCAAGCCTGGGTAGCAATATATTAACACCTTCATTTAAACATTTTATTCATAATTCTAAAACAAAATATTTCATTAGCCAAATATTTATAATTTTTCCAATTATTCTGAAAACAAATAAAGGTCCTGGGGGGGAAAATGGGGGAAAGCTGTTTCCCCCGCTGGATTTTTCAGGTACTTCACATCTCTAGCTGCTGCTTCAACCCTCTTATCACAATGGGTTTTTGGGCCTTCCTTCTTCAGCTGCTGTTCTGCCCCTGATGATTTCCTGCTGTTAGTTACAGATACTATGCCTGAGGGTAAGGGTGGGCTATGGGGTTGCTTCTTCCTCTTGTGCTTCACTAGAGCTGTTTAGATGGGCTCTGTATGTGCGGGGGGCTCTCCAAACAGAGAGAACTAGAACCAAGGGAAGAGTTGGGACGTCCTGGAAGACCTAGAGCTGGAAGATGAAGACCTGGAGTGTGGCAGTCAGTCCTTCTTGTGTTTATGCTTGGACCTCCCTTTGCCGTTTGACTTTTCTATTTTCTTTTAGACTTTCTCTCTTTGGAGGAAATCCTACTCTGGGTCAACACCTAACTTGCACTGGAAAATATTCTGGAAACCCCACATCACTGGGCAAGGCAGCTAATGTGGTTAATTCCTATGCCACTGTCAGCAGCTCCTAAGGATAAGAGGTGCTGGTGTATGAAATAATTATCACCAGCCCTGTGATCTCCAGTTCATACTGATGCAGGATAGGATGCAGCCATGATGCAAATATAATATCAGAAACCAATCTTACATATTTTAAATATTTGCCCTTCTGACAAATCTAATTAATTCCAGCTGGAGTAGTCAAGCCCAAAGCAATGTACACACAAAAGAATCCCCAATTCAACTTTCATTTTTAAATAATTTGTCATGTACACTGTGCCTCATTTTATTTGCAACATACACAATCTATTTATTAGGGCTGTGCAACAGATTTGGATGAGCCCTGAAACCCGAGCAGAAGTGGGGACCTTCTGTTGGGTCCCAAGTCAAAGTGGGGATTTCTATGAAGTCAACAGAACCAAATCCTGGCCCAGAACGAGGCTTTGTCATAGACTCATGTTTTGGAGACAATACATACTCTTGTACTGACGTCATATCTCTTGAAATAAATACAAAACAGCACCTTTTAAAGTTTTGATTCTGTAAATGCTGCAGGGGGAGGGTTACCAGGTGACTGATGTGTCCACCTTCTAATCTAGGGCACATTTTACCAGAGCTTGTAATGAATGTGTTTTAGAGAAGGGATTGATTCTATTGAGCCTTTCATTAAAAATTTCATGTCCCTGCCATTTGTTTCAATGGCAGGGCAGCTTACTGGATAATTTGTTGTTATATTACTGGATGTGGCAGCTTGCTTCTGCCTTTAGGTTTGGCTTCAACTTTTGTTTGTTATGATTTCATTGAAAAATCTTGACTCAATCCTTTTCTCATACTTTCTCCTGCAACCAGCTGTATTTCTCTGTAGAGAGAGAGAGTGTGTGTGTTTGAGCGTATTTGTACAATTAGCTCATCAATCCATTCCCCCTCCCTTAGTTAGGAAAAATAAATGGGGAGAGCAATCCTATGGCCGCTAGAGTGTGTCTAGATGGCTTTAGGATTTTTCAGTTTCTGGGAACCAAGCTTGGAGCCAGGGCTCGGTTCCCAAAAAAAACGCACTCCCCACCTCCTCCCCCACTGCCTCATAGGGGGTGTGGTCCTTCCCCATCTCTGTGCTCATAAATGCAGTGCAGAGTGGGCAAAAAGGGGGCATTCCTGGGGGTGGGGAGGGGACCGTGGAAACATTGTTACACTTCCTAGGTGCCGTGCGGCCTCCCCTCCCCACTCTGAAGTCCCCAGCTAGACAAACAAAATTAGCTGTCTAGCTGCAAATGCAGGGCAGCCGGAGCGCAGAGGAGAGGATCCCCTCTGTGCTCTGCCCGCCCTACATTGGACAGTCAGCCGCCTCTGACTTTGGAGGCAGCCAACTATCCTGACAGGATTGCACCCTAAATCATCTGAATTAAGTTCTCCTGCACTTCTGTGTGTTTCATTAATCATATTATGTTATTCCCTAGAGTAGGGCCCCAAAAACCATGGGGGAATAGAAGATGCTAATCACCCCCCTCATCCCCCCCCCCAAATTGGAGCTCCTCTTCCATATGAACTGTTGCATATATCTCTGTGAAACTTTGCAGGTTTATCACTAGCAGCAGGAGCGAGCACTTTCAGGAGGTCCAGGGGCCATTTTCACCCCCTGCCCCACTCCCCATGGGCTGCAGTCTGATGGGTGAACTGAAAACATATTGTTGAAAAATATTTTTAAGGGGGTAAAATGGTATCTGGAGCTACGGAGTCTGAAAAGTAACACTTTCAGGGCTCCATAGCTCCAGATACCATTCCCCCTTCCCAATTTAGCTAAAGATAAATTTCGTCTTTTAGGTATACTTAAAAACAAATTCACAGTGTGGAGTGCAGTAAAGGCCACATGTTGCTCACCCCTGACTTAGGGAAATCTATAGGGTGTCTATAATTTTCAGAGCCATGTTCCACAAGGAACATAGGTACTCTGTGGGGCACTGAAGGTAAGCACATCCTCTTTGGAGCCCCACAAAGTATCAAGGCTGCTCATTTCACATGATGCCTTGTGGTTACCGTTCTGAAACTTGGCCGGCTTGATCTCCTGAGAAGTGGCAACAATCTCTGCAATTTCCATCTAATTCTGCCAAGAAATAAAAAATTATCGGCTGTTGCCCTTAAAAAATATATAAAGGTGCATAGCTCACCCCTGCATCTACTTTTCTGACATTGGCCAGGCACAATCCCCCCTAAGGGGCACCTTTGCCTGCAAGAATCATCCAATTCTGACCAAGAGAAAAAAAGTTACAGCAGCTTTTTGGAAGCATGAACCCTTGGATTTCCAAACCTTAGCTCAGGTTCAATATCAAGCCAAAGTGGGCCGACTCCAAATCGGTTCAAACAGAAGCAGGCCATTTTCCAAAGTGCCAAATCAGGGTCCGGTCGAAGCGAGGGGTCGGTGCATCTACTACATATACATGCATTTTATGCATGATTTTCAGCTGGATGTCTACCAGAATTAGAGATACTCACACTTTCATTATTTTGGGTGTGAATAGCTTCAAAGGCACTGGTTTTTTCTTTTCACACACCAATGGATAAAGTTGCTCTTGGACTTTCAGCTCTTTCAGAACACTGTCATGCAATTCCTGAAAATGCCAAGAGATTCCACTTTAAACAGACATTAGAATAATAATGAAATGAAACTACACATAAATGATATTTAACATATATTGATTCTAAAATTAAGGTATCCAACTGAAATATTAATAAAATTATATCTAGATTTCAATGCTTTGGCTCTTTCTGGAATGTGCTAAAGCTTCAATAGCATTAAAATCAGCTTCCTAACTAGAGGGCAGGGAAACCCCAACACAATGTTGATTTGAAAAGGGAACTTCAAATTATGGGGAGCCGGGAAGTTGCAGATCCATTAGCCTAACATCTGTTCTCTGTTAACTGATGGAATGCCCTGAAATTATTATGCATATAGTAGAACAAGTCTTGCTAAGACAGAATCAGCCTAGCTTCTGCAAAGGGAACGTCTAACTAACCTTTTGAGTGTCACCATGCATGTGGATGTGGAAATATGACAGACATTATATACTTGTACTTCCAAAAGCTTTAGATAAAGTTTCTCAACATAGGCTTGTAAGTGAACTTGGCAGTCATGAATAAGAACAGAAAGCAAATGGAAACAAGCAAGCAGTGGAGATCTGTATTGAGACCAATGCTTATTATTCATATTATTCATAAAGAATCTAGAGTCAGGTGAGCAGTGAAGCAGCCAAGTTTGTGGATGGTGAAAGACTAAGCAGATTGCGAAGAGCTCCAAAAGGATTTCTTCAAACTGTGTGAATAGGCAACAAAATGGCAAATGTAAGTAAGGCTCAATGTAAGTATGTAAAATATGCACTGGGGCAAACAGGCTAACTTGCCTTAAAAAAGCAGTGGGAAGACCTTTGTTCTGTCTTTCCTAAAAGAGGTGGTGGCAAGACCTTTGTTTAAAAAACCTTCCCTGAACCACACTGTATTGGATAATCTCCGGTGGGTCTCTAGTATTCCATTCTTGGGCAAGGCGCTAGAGTGTGTGGTGGCTTCTCAGCTCCAGGGATTTCTGGATGATGTGAATTACCTAGATCCTTTTCAGTCTGGCTTCAGGCCTGATTATAGGACATAGACTGCTTTGGCAGCCTTGGTGGAAAATCTACAGTATGTCAGGAACTGAACAGGGAGAGTGTGTCCCTGTTGGTTCTGCTGGACCTCTCGGCTCCAGTCCTTCTTGGAGGGGCGATCTCAGAAGGTGGTGCTGGGGGATTCCTGTTTGACGCTGTGACCATTGGCATCCCTCAGGGTTCCATCTTATCACCCGTGCTATTTAACATAGATATGAAAATGCTGGGACAGATTGTCCAGAGTTTTGGGGCTTGGTGCCGCCAGTATGCCGATGACACCCAACTCTATCTCACCTTTTCATCCAAATCCAAGGAAGCTGTTCTAGTTCTAAACTGGTGCCTGATAAACAAATTGAAGCTTAATCCAGACAAAGCAGAGCTGCTCCTGGTTAGCTGAAAGGCAGATCAGGGAATAGGGATTGAACCTGTGCTGGATGGGGCTACACTCCCCCTGAAGACTCAGGCTCACAGCTTGGGTGTACTCCTGAACTCTATCTTGAATCTGGAGGCCCAGGTTTCGGTAGGGGCCAGGAGTGCATTTGAGTAGCTGAGGCTAGTGTGCCAACTGCACCTATTCCTAGAGATGTCTGATCTGGCCATGGTCATGCATACCTTATGTAACCTCATGCGGGCTACTTTAATGCACTCGACGTGGCGCTGCCTTCAAAAACTGTTCAGAAACTTCAGCTGGTCCAGAATGCTGCAGCCAGACTGTCGACTGCAGCCGGTTACAGGGAGCATGTGACTCCCTTGTTACAACAGCTTCACTGGCTACCAGTCTGTTTTCAGCAAGGGTGGCTAGGTTCACTCCCTCTCTGCTGTCCTTCTACCAGCAGGCAAAGATCTTTTTATTCAAGCATGCCTTTGGCATATAAGCAGGTTGGTTGGGTGGGATGTTGTTTTTTATTCTGTTGTTGTTGTGTTTTTAATTCATTTGCTTTAATCAAGTTTTATTTATGATTGTAAGCTGCCTCGAGTGCCATTTTTCTTGGTAGAAAGCTGGGGTACAAATCAGGTAAATAATTTCTCCATTAATATGTGTGTGCCTGAATTGGCAATGACTAACCAGAAAAAGATCTTTCGATTGCGGTAGAAAACGCAATAGAGATGTCAACTAGGTATGCAGTGTTGATGAAAAAGGCAAGTTTCATGAATTATTAGAGAAGGATTGAAAATAAAACAGCCACTACCATACTGCTTTTATATGAATCTATAGTCTGGTGCATTTGGTCATTCTACCTCAAAAAAGAGGCAATACAGTGAGGAGGATGGCACACCTTCCCACAGAGGACAGGCTAGTGTTCAAAGGCCTTTAAGTTTGGGGGAGGGAGGATAAGGGGGGGGCATGGTAGAGGTTTATAAATATCATACATGGTGTGGAGAAAGACGTTCGTCTCCTTCTTATATAATACTAGAACTTGAGGTCAACAAGATTGACTGACAGGACTCGGAACACACACAAAAGGTTCTTCCCACAACACACAAGATTTAGAGAAGTCACTGCCATGTTATGTCATGATGGCCGCTAGCTTAGTGGCTTTAAAGGAGATTAGACAAATTCATGGAGGTATATCTATCAAGCTAGTGGCCACAATAGCTAAATAGTATCTCTAGGTCAGTTTACATTCCAATTCCAAAGAAGGGCAACGCCAAAGAGTGTTCAAACTACCGTACAGTTGCGCTCATTTCACATGCCAGCAAGGTGATGCTCAAAATCCTACAAGCTAGGCTTCAGCAGTATGCGAACCGAGAACTACCGGAAGTACAAGCTGGGTTTCGAAGCGGCAGAGGAACTAGAGATCAAATCGCCAATATTCGCTGGATCATGGAGAAAGCGAGAGAATTCCAGAAAAACGTCTATTTCTGCTTCATTGACTATGCTAAAGCCTTTGATTGTGTAGATTACAACAAACTCTGGCAAATTCTGAAAGAGATGGGGGTACCAGACCACCTTACCTGTCTCCTGAGAAACCTGTACGAGGGTCAAGAAGCAACAGTAAGAACCAGACATGGGATAACCAATTGGTTCAAAATTGGGAAAGGAGTACGACAAGGCTGCATATTGTTGCCCTGCTTATTTAACTTATATGCAGAGTACATCATGAGAAACGCCGGGTTGGATGAATCACAGGTCGGAATTAAGATTGCCGGGAGAATTATCAACAACCTCAGATACGCAGATGATACCACCCTAATGGCAGAAAGTGAAGAGGATCTCAAGAGCCTCTTGTTGAGGGTGAAAGAGGAGAGTGCAAAAGCTGGTTTGAAACGCAACATTAAAAAAACGAAGATCATGGCATCTGGCCCCATCACTTCCTGGCATATAGAAGGGGAAGAAATGGAAGCAGTGACAGATTTTACTTTCTTGGGCTCCAAGATCACCGCAGACGGTGACTGTAGCCATGAAATTAAAAGACGCTTGCTCCTTGGGAGGAAAGCTATGGCCAACCTAGACAGCATAGTAAGAAGCAGAGACATCACCTTGCTGACAAAGGTCCGTCTAATCAAAGCTATGGTTTTCCCAGTAGTAATGTATGGCTGTGAGAGCTGGACTATAAGGAAGGCTGAGCGCCGAAGAATCGATGCTTTCGAACTGTGGTGCTGGAGAAGACTCTTACGAGTCCCCTGGACTGCAAGGAGGTCAAATCAGTCCATCCTAAAGGAAATCAACCCTGAGTGCTCATTGGAAGGACAGATACTGAAACTGAAGCTCAAATATTTTGGCCACCTAATGCGAAGAGAAAACTCTCTGGAAAAGACCCTGATGCTGGGAAAGACTGAAGGCAAAAGAAGAAGGGGACGGCAGAGGATGAGATGGCTAGATAGCATCACTGATGCAATGAATATGGACTTGAGCACGCTCCGGGAGAGAGTGCAGGACAGGAAGGCCTGGCGTGCTATTGTCCATGGGGTCACGAAGAGTCGGACACGACTTAACGACTGAACAACAACAATCTCTAGGTCCAGAAGTAGTATGCTACTGAATACCAGTTGCTGGGGTGGTGAGGTACTGCCTTCATACCCAGCTGTTGGGCTTCAGGGGAGCATTGGTTGGCCACTGTAGGAAACAGGACTAGACTGACCTTTGGTCTGAGTACACAGATGCTTGGGTAACATTAAAGGTCATAGTCAAATTAGTTTGATAATTTGCTTGTAAGAATTCTGCCAGTTTGCCTTTTCACAATGATGATTTTTTGTGATGACTAGCAAATGAAAGGACGTAAGTGTACTATGTGGGAAGCTACCAAAACGGTTTATGTGGGGTGGTAGCTTCACAGGATGTTTTCACAGACTTCATCTCAATGAGGTGGCAGCAAGTCTTTACCTGCAGTTTTGTAGGATACTTGGTCAATGGCAAGTGTGTACTAAGGAGTTTTTGGATGGGTTGCACTATTTCTTGGAAGGATGGAAGTGTTCCATACAGAACTGCACATCTCTTAACCAGATCCAGGCACAAACCTACGCATGATAACCTGTAAAAAAAATAATCAATGCTCAAGTCAATCAATGACTCAAGTCAATCAATAATCAATAATCAATAATCAATGCATAACCACAAAAATATTACGGTGAATTCTCGATGCATTTTTAATGCAAAACTTAGCTGCAACATTAATTTTTAAGAAAAGCAATATATAGAATAGAAATAACATTGCAAGGAGAAACTTCCCAAAGTGAAGAATTATCTTCCAATGTACAATGTTGGTGGCCCTCTTTTGCTGACAGCATCTTGACAAGGGAAGAGGGTTTTCCCAACCCACTGGGAGTCTTGAAATGCTTTGAGTTGATAGGTAGAGGGAAAAACCACATATTTCTGGATAGTACCTAACTGTGGTGCAGCACTAGCGCCAGTAATGTTTCACAAGTGTTCATAGAATTACAGAATAATAGGGTTAGAAGGAGCCAATAAGACCATCGAGTCCAACCCCTGCTCAACGCAGGAAGCCAAGTCAAAGCATCCCTGACAGATGGCTGTCCAGCCTCGTCTTGAATGCCTCCAGTGTGGGAGAGCCCACCACCTCCCTAGGTCACTGGTTCCATTGTCGTATTGCTCTAAGAGTCAGGAAGTTTTTCCTGATGTTCAGCCGGAATCTGGCTTCCTGTAACTTGAGCCCATTATTCCATGTCCTGTATTCTGGGATGATCGAGAAGAGCTCCTGGCCTTCTTCTCTGTGACAGCCTTTCAAGTACTTGAAGAGTGCTATCCTATCTCCCCTCAGTCTTCTCTTCTCAAGGCTAAACATGCCCAGTTCTTTCAGTCTCTCCTCATAGGTCTTTGTTTCCAGTCCCCTGATCATCTTTGTTGCCCTCCTCTGAACCCTCTCCAGTTTGTTTCCATCCTTCTTAAAGTGCGGAGCCGAGAACTGGACACAGTACTCCAGATGAGGCCTAACCAGTGTGGAGGAGAGGGGAACTAGTACTTCACATGAATTGGAAGCTCTACTTCTATTAATGCAGCCCAGAATAGCATGTGCCTGTTTTGAAGCCACAACACATCGTTGGCTCATATTCAGCTTGTGATCTACAATTCCAAGATCCTTCTCACTTGTAGTATTGTTGAGCCAAGTACCGCCCATCTTGTAACTGTGCATTTGGTTTCTTTTTCCTAGGTGCAGAACTTGGCATTTATCCCTGTTAAATTTCTTCTTACTGTTTTCTGCCCAGCGCTCCAGCCTATCAAGATCACTTTGAACTTTGTTTCTGTCTTCCAGGGTGTTAGCTATCCCACCCAATTTTGTATCATCTAGAAATTGGATCAGCATTCCCTGCACCTACTCATCTAAGTCATTAATAAAAATGTTGAAGAGCACTAAGACCTGTGGTACTCCGCTCGTTACCTCTCCCCAATTTGAGAAGATCCCACTGATCAGCAGTCTTTGAGTCTGATTCTGTAGCCAACTGTGGATCCACCTGATCATTGTTTAATCTAGCCCACTTTTTTGAACATAATCAACACATGTTCAAATCAATTAAAAATTAATCAATGCTAGTGCAACATTGCTAGCACTGGGGCACAGTTGGATACTCCCCCACTGCATCATCATCCCATTCCTACTACATTTTTTTATCCTGCTGTTTCTCCAGAGATACATGCGCATCATATACCTAATGCCCAATATCCTCACAACAAGCTAATCAGCTTGATTAGGCTGAAAAAGTGGGCCAGGGCCCAAAGTCATACAGTGACTTTCATGCCAGTGAGGCTATCCACTTATGAATCTGACATACAAGCTGCACGACAGCATTAGGTTTGCTTGCTCGCATCTTACTATATTTCACTTCACCACCCTGGGCCCTGGGGACCCTCCACTGGAAGAACAAAGTAGTCAACAGGAAGTATTGACAGAAAGAGAGAGCATGTGTGGAGGTTGTTTCTTGTCCCAATGGAGAACACTAAAGGATGAGGACAAAATTCCTCTAACCCAGGGTGGGCAACTTGTGGCCCCCCAGATGCTTTGGCTTTAGAGATGTAAAGTTTCTGAAAAACTTGAAGCCCTGGAAACCCCCCCAGTATTTTCCTGTTTTTCCCCTGGAAAAAATGGGGAAAAATAAGCAAAACTTATTTTAAGCACTCTTTACAGATCTAAAGCAACAAAGTGATTTTAGGACAGCCATTCTCAACCTGGTGCCCTCAAGATATTTTGGACCTGAGCTTCTCTCAGTCTCAGGCAGGATGGCCAATGGGCAGGAATTCTGGCCACTAGAGTCCAAAACATCAGTATGGCACCAGGATGAGGAAGACTGCTGTAGGAATGTAAAGCAACCTTTATGTTCCTAAAGTTATCTTATGTATAACATGGATTTCTCATAAAATTATCATTATATTTGAAAACTTTAAAAAGTTAACCCAGTTAGTAAATTTGTAATTATTGTCTGAATAAACTATGCTTATTTCCCCCCATGGCTTCATTATTTCCAGACATTTTACATCTAGTCTTACTATTAAAGACTTATTACATAGTTTTAAAAAATCATTTGGAGTGGGAGTAAAGGCTTGGTAACAAGTTATAAACGCTTTGCCTTAAATTCTTGAAGAAAATATTTCATAATCCAAAGCTGTTCAATCTTTCCATTTTTACGGAACACCCCCCTCCCCCCAGTCCTTGGGGAAAAATACAAGAAAAACTGTTTTTTTCCCCAAATTTTTGTCCCCCCCCTCCAGGCCTCCAGATCTCTATTTGGCCTACAACTCCCATCAGCCCTAGGCAGCACAGCCAATGGTGTAGACCAAAACATCTAGAGGGCCACAAGTTGCTCACCCCCGCTCCAACCAGTCCCCTGTTGCCTTGTTTTTAGGTATTCACTTTCTATTCCCCAAGAGAACAGACGACTCTATGAAATTTCATACCCCACAATACTGTGACTAGGTTTGCCCCAAGCATACACGACAGTGCTATGATGGCTATCCCTGAAGCAGTGGAACTCGTCTGCAGGTAGTTTTCATTCACCAACTGCTACACTGGAGGATGGGTCCAAGCAACTCTCTAATCACTGCAGAGCATGAATGGATAAGATTGTCCTGCAAATTTGCTTGATAAGGGGCATCATGTACCTAATGCCCAATAGGTTTGAGGGTAATCTGCCCAAACTATCTCCAAAAAGTAAGGTAGGATAGTTCTCCATAGTATGATTCTGTGCCTGGTATGAAGGAGCCACAAGAGGCACAAGATTCCCATTAGATGTTCCTGCAGTAGTATCTAGTTCAGCTATACGATGTCGCAATGGGACAAATTCCGAAATATGTACTTGTATACACACCATTGTTTTGTGACAAGCAACTCTAGATTTAGCAAACAAATGAAGAGCTTTGAACTTAATGATAGTTTATAAAGGTCCAGTTTTTCAGAATATTTATACCCTGTAAATGCTCAGCCCCAAGCGCTTTCTGCAGCAACTGTTTAACACTGTCAATTGCGAAAGAAGTGTATGGGAGCAATATTACCCTCACAGAAATTATGTGAAGATAAGGCATAAAATATTCATTATTTATCATAAATGGAATTTTTTTCTAACATGTCTAAAGCACATAACCCAATGGCCCAGAACACAATAACTGAAATTAGATTCTTATACTTCCCCAGCATACCCAAGATGATTAACTTCTATTCTGCTATCTTCTTTTGATCTAGTTATGAGATGAAGTGGAAGATTTTGCTTTTGCCAGGTCTCTGCACTTGCTTTTTCACAGATCACAAGCAAGTCTGAATGTTTTCCTCGTGACCCGAAAGGATGCACCAAAGTATAGTCTGGAACAGAAGACTACATTAGTTTCAACTATCATTCAACTTCCTAAGGTATGGGGAAAAGATTTATAAAAGACTTTGAAACATTCAGAGTCAGATTAATTCTGAAAATATTTACATTTATGATTTTCTAGGAAATTTTGAATGAGAGAATTTTCTGATGTTCCAGATCAATTGGGCTCTGATTTAGGAGGTTCATTTGATTTATACGTAGTAAACAAAACTGAAAAAAGTGCTCTACATTAATTTTGGAAGCTGTATCCTTTTAAAAAATGTCCAATAGCTAAAAGTATTTAAAATGAAATATTGGATTAGAAAAAGAATTCAATAAAGCACACACAAGCTATTTTAAATGATATATTCAAACCTTTACTTGGAAATTATACCTAATGGTTAACTTTTACATATTTTAAAAACAACTCAATATACTCTGGTTTCTCTTCAGATCATATAAAACCAAACTCAATAAAATGTGATTCTTACATTGTTTAAATTTTAAGAAAAAAATGAAGGCACTGAAAACGTAACATACCAATTTTAGAACACCAAAAGAACAGCACATGTATAATAGTTTGGGTGAGATGGAGTTATAGTGGGGTCAAGGAAAAAGCTGTTCATTGTTCAAGCAAGGAACAGTGGGCACAAAGCATATTATGCAGACTGCGCTTGCTTCTGGCACATCAGAAGAGCATCACATAAGACTGACTTTGCCACTTTCAAATAAAAAGTCACAGGATGCAAAAAAGAGTGTTGCACCTTTAAACATATTAGCCCCATTATCCCTACCTTGGACTCCTTTCTTGGGTATAGCCATGTGAAGAACTCCCAGGAGAAAATTGACAAGTTCTGGGATGAATCTTTGAGAGAGGGATACATATTCCAGGAGAAGACAGCAAACAAACAATCCTTTAACAACATCTTGTATTGTTGTTACTGGGCACTAAAAAAACCCACATAATTACTAACCATAGAAAATGAACTTTACATTACAAGCAGCATGCTTCAATAATTACCAGGTTTTAAGCACCTGTATAGAAAGGTACTTAACATTCTTTTAGGGAGCAATCCTATCACCACTAGACACTGTCTAGAGGGCCATAGAATTTTTTGGTTCCTGGGTCAGAGCCAGGGCTCCAAATGCGGTTCCCAGAAACTGTGCCTCCCTCCCCCTTGTAGCCAGCACAGTTCTCTCCATGCTCGGAAACAGAGCGTGGAGACAGGAGAAAGGGGATGATTCCAGGGGCAGGGAAGAGACTGCAGAAGCTGCTTTATGAGGCTTCCTCCATGCCATGCACCCTCCCCCGCACTCTGAAATCATGTGTCTACCTGAAAATGCAGGGCAGCTGGAGCACAGCGAGGATCTCCTCCATGCTGCAGCCGCCCAGCATAGGATAGCCACCAGCCTCCAAGTTTGGAGGCTGGTGACTGTCTCCATAGGATTGCGCTCTAAAACACTTTTCTCTGCATATGTCTCTCCTTGCCTTCTTGACAGATAAGCAGCGCTTAAGAAAACATTTTGGAATTCATTATGTGCTAAAAGATGTAACCACTACAGACATGAAATCTTAAATTATGATGTCTCACAGCTTGCTGGAACATCTCATGTCCACTTTTACAATGGTATAAATCCTAAAAGGAAAAGTCCAATGTCTGCTAGAAGTGAATGCTGCTCTCACATGTAACTTGAAATTTACAGATGAGGGACAACTCCCTGCCAAAAACCAGCGTACCGATTCCTGTACATGTGCAAGAGAGTGAAAAAACAGTTTTACAGCCTTCGAGAACGTGAGGGAAGATGACGCACTACACCATTGCTTTACACTCTATCACATCAGACTCTACACAGACTCAGGCCCTCAAGTAAAAATGACATGACAGCATGTGTGTGCAATGGGGGAGGGAAGAGAAAAACAATGAAAGATTAGGCCAACATTTAATGGGTAGTCAAAGCACCTTACCATCTGGACTCGTTTTATAAAGGCGTGCAAGAATGACAAGTATTCTTGTCCTGGCTCTGCATTACTAGCCCTACTCAACCTCAAGACCTTTAGACAAGCATGTATCTCACTTTTCAAGGCTCATGCCTGGCCCTTTCACTGATCTTTCTGGCTCCTCCCCACACATTGCTCTCTACAGTCACAAATATCTAATAATTAAGAGTCTCCCATATGTATACTGAAGTCCAACAGAGATAAAGTTACTTAATTGCAGAATCTCAAAGTGGGTTGCAACACCAGAACTCCACAAAATTACAATCCCCACACCATTCTTCCAAACTTCTTCCACTATGGCCATTAAACACAGGCCAAGCAGAAAGGTTTAACAATGTTTTGGGAAGATGTTCAAGCTCAGAAATCGCTTACTCCAAGGTGAAGGAGTTCTATAAAAATGTTATGCCCTCACCTAGCTATACAGGCGATATAGACAAGTGGATTTATCTACTTCCAAATATTCCTAACTATAGTTTCAGTGAAGGTCTTTACACATTTTAACTCTGTTATTGCAGAAAAGTGTGACATTCTAGCTTACCTTTGTAAGCAGTTGGCTCATATACAGGAATGATGGTGTTACCACTGGGTGCCAGAAATCAGAGGTTGGAAAAAGTACTGCAATGATTTTCAAATATATTAGCTGAAAGGATAAAGATTCAGTGTCAATAATAAGAGCAATAAGTACATTACTAGCTGCTTTAATAACAACTGAGTAAAAATTCTAATTGAAGAACAACTGGTTGAAGAATTCAGCACTACTCTTATGCCATGGGAGCTATTCGTGTCGGATCCAGCGCTGTATCTTCTAGTCATGTAACCATGTGGAGCAGGAGTGCACATACTGACATGGTTTTTTCTCCATGTCTGTTCCTATTTTCATACATTATCAGAACAGCACAGGACCCAGCCACACAGAACCAGTTGTCATGCGACAAGCATCTTGGTCTATTAGGGCTAAACTATTTGAGGTCGTTGGACATCCATACACAAGGCAGACTTGTTATTTGCTAATTAGCCTAGCAAACAAATTTATTTGTATGTATAAATGAGATCTTTTATTCAGAGGTAGAAATGGGCATCAGCAGGATACCATAACTAGGAAGCATAAAAGAGGACACCATAACAGGAGAGGCATGTGCAGCAAATGGATTTTATCCTGCCTTTTTGCAAAATAGAACCAATGCAGGTAATTCAATATCAGTGGATTTGCAGTGCAAGATAAATATGGCCTTCCATTTTTTTTCATCTAATTTAGGACCAAAAAGTATTATTCTTGTTTCCAGCAATATTTTGAATCTGTCTGGTTGGGACCAACCGAAATTTGGCTCCTTCCCACCCAGTACAGCCTACCTCACTGGCCATTCCACTAATTTATAACAATTACAGTTGGGACCTACAGCAAAATGTTGCAATGTGACATCCTCACCTCCTAAGAGGACTGTTCCTGTCGAGCCAGGGAACTGTGCCCTCTGTGGCATGGTAGATGGTTACTGTAGACAGAAGGAATTCCTCATCTTGGCTAAGAGTGCTTTAAAATGTTTAGCTGGTGGGATGCTCTCTGGGATATAAGGGTTGTTCTTTTTTAATTGTGGTATGGTTAATTGTGAATTTATATTAGGCTGTTTTAACTTTCTACATGTTTTAGGTGCGGGAGGAAATGTTCTTGTTCTCCCTTTTACTGTACCTTGATACCAACTACTTGATGAGAAGCATAGAATCTGCATAGTTGAATATTTACTGGTATTTTTAATTAACTTATAGTTATTTGGCTATTTGAGCAAGCAACACCTCAGATATTAAAAAATAGTTTTTTAAATTAACTTATAGTTATTTGGCTATTTGAGCAAGCAACACCTCAGATATTTCTAAATCTGTGTGTTTATGTATTACAGGTTCTATGTAGGACATTTAATGCTATGAAATATTAGTTTCAATAAGGGCTGTAATTAGAGTTCACATATTTTTCCCACTGATGAAGACCACCAAGGTTGAAATGCATTTGGGATAAGGGCATTGTGTATTTATATAGCACTTCGTAGAAACCAGTTATGAAACTATGTATGTAGGAGATATTATAGAACTGTTAATCTATTGTTTTAAATTTTGTATGGATTATATTAAAATTTGTTATATATTTGGAATATTTTTGTATATACAATTTTCCTAAAATCTATCGTGTTTTGTGGTTTACGAGCGCTTTAGGACAGAACTGTTCTTTTGGTGATAACCATGCCCTCCTCTTCAGGATACAATAAGCTGTCAGAGATTCAGATCTGGTTTGTACGACACAAGAACCCACCATGGCTGACCAGCCATGGTGGGTTGTTCTTATCATGTGAACCTGGTGCGGTTTTGGCAGGGTGCCTTATTTTTCAGGAACAAGCCATTCTGAGAACCAATAGCTTGTTGTTGGGCTGTTCATACCCATGGTGGCTTCTTCTGATGTCCGAACCCAGCAGGGAGAATTCATCGTGGGTTGTCAGAAACAACTAGAGAACCATGTAGAGAACCACATGGCAACAGTGTCAAAAACCCCTGCTGATCATCACAGTTTCACTAGTACTGCAGCCTTAATCCCTCATCCTTTCTCTGTGCCCTCCACCACATGCTCCTAAAAATTGAGAACGAAGGACACTAGAAAGTGTCCTGAACGTGGTTGCAATTTTTTTTTCTGGTCCTGCAGAAATGTGCAGGAGTGAATGTCCACTGTTAGGAAATTTTCTGCAACAAACCCACCCTCAAGCAGGCATTCCATCCTCCACCTGATTTTCTTTTTCCAACTGACACTGAACATTCAATAGCTACCAAGCATCTTCAGTCCTCATTGGACTTTTCTCCCACTTGAGTTAAAAAAAATCTTTTTTTGTACTACTGCAAAACCAGGGATCTTCCTGAGTATTCCAAAGCTATCCTCATTTCACAGTGGCCTAATTTTGGGTCAATTTCTGTCAGGACTCGCCATCTGGGTTTGCTCTTTGAAGGACTAGTGCAACATTATGTAAGAATTGGTTCCTGAATTTGCTTATTTTCCTCTTCCCTATTCATCCCTTTGTACCACGTCTGTTGCTGGTACAAGTGTGACTAGCAACACCACATTTTATCATATTCCCTCCCCATAAGAAGAGGGTTTGGTACAAAAGCCGTCATAGAGCTGTTCAGGCTTCCTCTATCCCTTTGACTGGTGGAAGGGATAAAGGACACATACTTTCCCCTGCCTGACTTCCTCTGCTGTGCTTTATAGTGATCAGGCTATCAGCCCCAAACCTGAGCAGTTTATCACCATATGGAAGGGTGTAGGAGGGCATGCAGTCTGGGAGACTGGGAAAGGAAAACAAATCTCTCTTCTTTACTTCCTCCTGAAAGACCCTGTACAGTGCAGGGGTACAAGGTAACCTCAGAGCATACATCCTCCAACCCCCCACTCCAGGACATTAATACAAGGCATCATGGGATTGAGCAGGTCATTTCCTTCTCTTCCCACGCCATTCCTCTCCCGATTTTGTTTTCAATGAAAACATAAATGTTCATTTTTCAAATGCTTTCAGAGAGACTTGACTGGCAGACTCACACAATCTGTCTGATCTTGGGTGGGGGGGGTGTTACACCCCCACCCCAGTTATGGACTCAGCTGCATCAGCATTCTGTACATCCACAGGTTCTTGTCAGGCAGTTTATTTGGGTTTTTGAAAATTACCTTTCATAGGCACTCAACCAACCCACTTTTCTATCAGAGGAAATGATACCATAATTTTAGAAATTGTAAGCTGCTTTGAGTTCACTGGCAGAAAGGCCTTACATAAATGTAATAAATAACTAAAATAAAATATACCATGTCTAACCCTGGAAATGCTACATGACCTTTCACTTCTAGAATTTCTTCCATGTCATGAGTAGCATCTTGAAGGACAAGTTTAACATGATTGCTCGCAGCCTTAGGGAACATCTGGCAAAGATCATACAAGGTCCTGTTAACAGGAAAGTCAAGTCAGTGTCAAATTTCACCGCAAACATAAAAAATTGTATACATTTTAAAGAAATCAACATTAAGCATTGGAATTAGTTCATCAAGGTAGTAGCATGAAATTTGGGCCTTCATAAGCCAATATGATACCCCATCTCATATATGGACTCATCGGAAGACTCTGAAAAGTCACTACTGCTCAGTCTGCACACACTGGGCCTGTTTGCATCTCACAATAAGTCATGCTGAAAACAAGTCATGGTGGGTCGCTAAGCCACACTGCTGCCAACAGACAATCAGGAGCTTGCCATGGTTTGTTTCCCCCTTCATTCTCCTGCCTGCTCCTGATATCCCAGGGGCCTTTGCAGCACAACTTGTCTATACTCCTGCTGTGATGAGATCCCCACCCCCACCCCATGTTCTTGCCTGTGTTGATATGTATATGCAATATATATCCGTCATAGAACATAATGTGGTGTTAATCTTTGGAGTAGAGGGGGAGCTTACCTTGCTTTTTAGGACAAGGTCGCTGTGGTTTTATTTATTTTCTTTTTTTAATACTTAAAAAAAGCCTTCTTGGCTTCTTCTCACAGCTGGGGATGAGAGACATTCCTCTTCACATAGATGTGTGTGTATACGTGGTTAACTTACCTCTGGGTGGGTAAGCACACACAGCCCCAATTCAGGACCATGGCGATTTAGGAGGCGGGGTTTAAGCTTTCCCCCTTCCTATTTTCATGCCAAAATTCCCAGCCAGCCAGCCAGCCAGCGTGTGTGTGTGTGTGTGTGTGTGTGTGTGCGTGTGCGTGTGTATTTAAAAAAATTGAGGCTTTTGATCTTTTTACCCCCCATCTGGCCTGGCCATGAGTCTGTGAGGGGTGGAATTTCAGCATAGTATCAACAAGCATCATGGCTGCTTACTCCTCTCCAGCATTATTGAGACACTTTTCTAGACAAAGTATTACATTTGCAACTTCTATACCATGCAAGGAAGGCGCCATGAGATTTACATGCCTGTCCCAAACCCATCTCTGCATTTCTACTGACAGAACAGCCCACTACTATGAGCCCCTCACCCCCAAGAGTGTGTGGGGCTCTCACCATGGCATATTCTTGGTGAGAGAGGGTATCAGTTCTTCCCCGAAGGAAGGGGCCTTTCTTAACAATCATTCCCCTCTTCCTCAGAGTGATGTTTTCCTTCCCTGAGAACTCATTCTCCACTACTGCCACTATGATATCCCCGGAGATCACACAAAAAGAGCTATGCAAGATCAGACAGAAGGCCTATCTGAGCATTCTGCTTTCATAGTGGCCAAACCAGATGCCTATTGCAAATGAGTGCAACTCCCACTTGAGTGAATACCTAGTCATCATGACAAGTAACTATTAATAGCTTTATCCTCCATGAATTTGTCTACTCCCATTTTAGACCTATTCAAAGTTAATATTATGTTACTATACTTACAAGACCAACTTGTCAATTATGTTTAATTCTGGTGGGTCCTTACATGCCATCTCCCCAACATAGTCCAGAAGGAATTCAAACAGTTTCTATGGAATACAATTTAAGATAATTAGTAAATTAACTCTTAAATGAAAATTACTTTGTTCCCTGCAATCAAGAGAAAATATTTTTTCAGACAGCTCTTTGAATAATATATATGATTTCAAAAACATACTTCTAACTTTGCCTTGTTCCCTGCTGCGAGGCTTGGATGATTTGATTTCCGAATCCTCTCTATCACAAGCAGCTGCTCTTCTATCGTTCTTTCCGACAATAAAGCTTTAAATTGTTCATAAGATTCTGGAGCTGATGTAAAAATGAAAAACATATGGAAAGCTTACACATAATACGCTGGAGAAAAACTGTATAATAATTCCAAAATGAAGATTACTACTTGTTCCGTAAATTGCTACAGAACAGCAATAGATTCCCAATAGTAAGTTTTACTGTCATGCTAACAGCCACCAGTTGTGGCCCTATATCTGGATTAATCTGGATTAATCATATTATGGCATTATAACCAGAAATCACAGGAGGGCAGGAGGTCCTACAGCTTAGAAAATGGCTTATACTCAAACTTGGCAGCGTAAGAGAGCAGGTTTGAGGATGGCTCCTGCCAATTTAGAAAGAAATAGCTTATATATAGGAGTTTAAAATTTGATGAGTGACTTTCAGCAGATTGTCAGTTTTCCCCCCAGACTTCGCTTGGGTTAGACTTTGCTGGATGATTTCTCCATTTGTATTGCATCTTTTGGGAAACTTTCTTGTGTTAGGTCAAGAGGAATGTCTACTGTGTGCTGTGCCCTAGTAGTAGCATAAGGTGTTCGTAGGGTTTTTTTAATGCAATTTTTCAGCCCATTTTATCCTGTTAGAGCTCGTAAGGCATGCTCTGAACATACCTGTGCTCCCTAACTTCAGTGTGCCTGGAATGAACCTGTATTCTACCAAAAGGTTACAAGTAGCTAAGCAAATTGGGGGTGGGGCAACAGATAGGCCTTATACATGGAATTTAGCCACATTAAGTTGCGTGGTAGGCTGCACCTGAATATAGAGGGTTTTTTTTTCCCTTCTAGCTACCTTTCATGACTTCTCTCTTGTGCTGAGACACTCCCCTACCCCGCCCCTGCAGAATAATAAGTACACCATAATTAAGGGTTTTTAAGGCAAATGTTGATGCAATCAGATGTATTTGTCCAGAGAATCACCTCAATGTTTTTTTTTAATTTAAAGAAAATACTTCTGAGTACTAAAATAAACATGCTGGAGCAATGGGATATAGTTGCTCAATCATTCAGTTACCTTACTGCTATATATATTTACCTCAGGGGAAAAAATATTGCACACACATACCCATACTTCAGGGAGGTGGGGGAAGTACTACAAGAGAGAAGCCAGGACACCTAGATAGTAGGACTATTCTGGTGCAGTCTACCACTGAAGCCATATCTGAATGGTAGACTATGACTGAATAAGAAGGTTCTTTTTTCTATCTTCCTCTCATGGCTTCTCTCTTGTGGAGACACCCCCCCCCCCCAAGAGATAAAGAACACATTTAATATATGCAAGGGATATATTTGTTGCACAGTTGAACAATAATTCAGTCACCCAACATTCATATAGTAGAACCTCCATCCTCAGATGCAAGTCTACCTCCGAATACTTCAGGTAATCTCAGGTCATGGAGATTTTTTCCTACTATCTAGCTGTCTTGGCTTTTCTCTGGTGGCAGCCTCCTAAAAAAAAAAGTAACCAATACACCTTGGGCAAGTCACTATCTCTCAGCCTAACCTATCTCACCTGGAAATAAGTGCTATTCAAACACAATGGGACTTACTTCCAAGTAAACATGAACAAGGTCAGGTTGTAAGTCTGCACTGTACCTGTACACTTACTAGGAAAGAAGAGTCCTGCTGGAACATATGAAAGTGGATCCATCTAGTCCAGCATCCTATTTTCCAACAGTGGGTGACCAGATGTTTCTGGAAAGTCCATTGACTCCCTCACAGGAATGGTTCTTCAGGGGTAGACGACATCTAAAAATGGAGATTCTTCTAACTATAATTGAGTCTGTAAGAAAATGCTGGCTGGATCACACCAGAGGTCCATCTAGACCAGCATCCTATTTCCAGGAATGCTCAGCCATATACCTCCAAGAAGTCTACTAACAGGGCATGAGGTGGCATCAACCCTTTCTTGTGTAGGTAGATAGAACCTCCATGTTTAGCTGCCATGATCCTATCTAGCTGCCATGTTCCTATCTACTTGCAATCATCCACATAGCTGCTGATTGATCTCTCCTGTATGATTTTGCTTAGTTTTTAAAAACAGTAATCTACGCTAGTGACCATCGTTTCAATTCCTGTTCCCTGTACCAGTGATGTGAGGTGAAAATTTTCCCAGTGCTTTGTTTTTTCTGCAGGACATTTTTTCATATGTTTATTAGCAATAATGAATGTATGCCAGTTGTAAATACAATATTAGGAAAGATTGGCCATTTCAGAATTAATATTTTTCAGGTTAATTATCCTTAGCAGGTATGTGAAAAAATACATATATGTCATAGAAATAATATATATCTCAGCAACCCAGTTTGCATGATCAAACAACCCATGGTTTGTTAGCCATGAGTTGTTTGTGAGTGCACTAGAGCAAGTGAGTGCTGGTTCTTGCCTGCTTTTGCTTTCAATTAACAGCCCAGGAAAGCCCCGTTCCTAGATTATTTCGTGATGTGCAAACCTGGAAACTCTGGGTCATTTAGGGATTTGAACAATCCAAAGCTAAATTGTGGCTTGTTGAAAAGTGGAAATAGAGAGTGTATTGGAGGCAGCCTGCTCGCTCCTGCACACCGCTGCCAATTCCTGGGTTAAACAACCCAGGAATTGGCCATGTTGTGTGAATTGGGTCAGAGTGAAATGGAACTAATAAATAGTGAAAGTGGGGAGGCAGCTGGCATACCAACCAAAGCTGGAAAAGGACACTAGCCACAAATGCCACTGGAGCATCCAGCAGCCCAACTGTATCCTAGAGCACCCTCAAACTGCTAATCTGATCTTTTTTGCAAAATGCAACCCTCATCCAGTACAAAATGAATACCTAAATTAAAGGTAGGCAACCTTTTTGGGCCTGTGGGCACATTTGGCAATCGCTGCCATGTGAGGTGTGCCTAGTTGTAAAGGGCAAGTAACCAGCCAAAATGACTGAGTACAGGGCAGAGGTGGGATCCAAGGCCCAACGCACTAAACAACTCCTCTGATCCCAGTTTTCAGCACCGATGGAAACCTATTTCACCAAAGGCAAGCTTTTTCTCCCCCACTCCCTCCTCTGCCAGCCAACTCATTCCACTCCCATCCTTTTTTTCTCTTTCACTCTGGATCACTATCCAAACCCACTCACTCCCAACTCACCATCCATAGATACGTGCTCTCTCTCTCACGCCCTCCTAACCACAAGCCTGCAGCCATCCATCCTCCTCGCTCCCTGTATACACAAACACCCACCCACCATGTACCCATTATGCATGCATGCATACGTGCACACACGCACATCCCTCCCTTACCCTTTTCAAAGCAAGCACAATGCCCCCCACCACACTCACTCTTTTTAAGGCCCCCCCCAAATCCTTTCTTCCCCTCCCTCTCACACACGTGCAGCCCCCATCCATGCAGACATACAAGCACACAACCCTCCCCAACCACCCAGGCTGCTCGAAGTAGGCTCCCCAATCTCTTGCTGGCTTCCTGCTGCTCCTCTTGCTCCCCTCCCTGCTGGCCTCCCTGACCCCTCCAACTGGCTTACCGCTGCTGTTCCTACTTGCGCCCTCCCCCCGCTTACCTGACAGACTGTATATCCTACACTGTCCATTTCACCTACCCACCTGGTTCCTCTGTCTTGTATGGATTCCAGTTCAGTTTATTAGCCTCACCCAGCCCATGGCTGACATTACAGACACCTGCTGTTTCACTGGATTAGGTGGAAGGGAGAAACAGGGGTCGGTATCCTCTGCATATAGAATCATAGAATAGTAGGGTTGGAAGGGGCCTATAAGACCATCGAGTCCAACCCCCTGTTCAATGCAGGAATCCAAGTCAGAGCATCCCCGACAGATGGCTGTCCAGCCTCGTCTCAATTGCCCCCAATGTGGGAGAGCCCACTACCTCCCTAGGTAATTGGTTCCACTGTCATATTGCTCTAACAGTCAGGAAGTTCTTCCTGATGTTCAGCCAGAATCTGGCTTCCTGTAACTTGAGCCCATTATTCTGTGTCCTGCACTCTGGGATGATCGAGAAGAGATCCTGAGAGATACAGAGAGGCCTTCCTCTCTGTGACAAGCTTTCAAGTACTTGAAGAGAGCGATCATCTCTCCACTCAGTCTTCTCTTCTCAAGGCTAAACATGCAAGTTCTTTCAGTCTCTCTTCATAGGGCTTTGTTTCCAGTCCCCTGATCATCTTTGTTGCCTTCCTCTGAACCCTCTCCAGCTTGCCTGCATCCTTCTTAAAGTGCGGTGCCCAGAACTGGACACAGTACTCCAGATGAGGCCTAACCAGTGCTGAGTAGAGGGGAACAAGTACTTCTTGGGATCTGGAAGCTATGCTTCTATTAATGTAGCGCAAAATAGCATTTGCCTTGTTTGCAGCCACATCACATTGTTAGCTCATATTCAGTTTGTGATCAACAACAATTCCAAGATCCTTCTCGCCTGTACTGTTGTTGAGCCACGTATCCCCCATCTTGTAACTGTGCATTTGGTTTCTTTTTCCTAGGTGCAGAACTTGGCATTTATCCCTGTTAAATTTAATACTGTTCTTTCTGTCCAGCGCTCCAGTCTATCAAGATCACTTTGAATTCTGTTTCTGCCTTCCAAGGTATTAGCTATCCTGCCCAATCTGTCATTTGTCATCTGGAAGGAAATTGGATCAGCATTCCCTGCACCTCCTCCTCCAAGTCATTAATACAAATGTTGAAGAGCACTGGGCCCAGGACTGAGCCCTGCGGTACCCCGCTTGTTACCTCTCCCCAGTTTTGAGATGATCCCATTAATAAGCACTCTTTGAGTCCGATTCTGTAGCCAACTGTGGATCCACCTGATAGTTGTTTCATCTTGCCCACTTTGAGCTAGTTTGCTCATCAGGATATCATGGGGCACTTTGTCGAAAGCTTTGCTGAAGTCGAGGTATATTATGTTCACAGCATTTCCATAGACCACAACGGAGGTTACCTGATCCAAAAATGAGATCAGATTCGTCTGCCAGGATTTGTTCTTGACAAATCCATGTTGGCTTTGAGTAATCACTGCATTGTTTTCAAGGTGCTTACAGATGGATTCCTTTATCAACTGCTCCAGAATTTTCCCAGGGATTGATGTCTGACTGACTGGTCTGTAGTTCCCAGGTTCCTCCTTTTTTCCTTTTTTGAAGATAGGGACCACATTAGCCCTCCTCCAGTCATCTGGCACTTCACCCGTCCTCCATGATTGCTCCAAGAGAATAGACAGTGGTCCTGAGAGTTCTTCTGCCAGTTCCTTTATGACTCTAGGGTGCAGTTCATCTGGCCCTGGAGATCTGAACTCATTCAAAGTCATTAGGTGTTCCTTGACCATATTCCTGTCGATCTCAAGCTGCAATCCTGCCCCTTCAGCCTGTACTTTGCCTTTGCCAGGGGGGACATAGACCCTCTTTTGGGAGAAGACTGAGCCAAAGTAGGAATTGAGCACCTCTGCCTTTTCTCTGTCATCTGTTATCGTTTTGCCATCATTATTGAATAGCTGAACCACCATTTCTTTCCTCTTTCTTTTACTATGCACGTAGCGGAAGAAAGCGTTTTTGCTGCTTTTAGCATCCCTCACTAAATTCAGCTCATTCTCAGCTTTAGCCTTCCTGATGCCATCCTTGCAATTCTGTGCTACCTGCCTCTACTCTTTGTTGCTTGTCCTTCCTTCCACTTCCTATATGTGTCCTTTTTTGTTTTCAGGTCATCTCTAAGCTTTTTGTGAAGCCACATTAGCTTCTTCCGTTGTCTTCCACCTTTTTTTCTGGTTGGAATTGTTTGTAATTGTGCCTTGAGAATTACCTTTTTTTACAAACTCCCACCCATCTTGGTCTCCTTTTCTTGTTAGAGTCGCTTGCCATGGGACCTTACTTACTGTTCTGAATTTATTAAAATCGGCATCCAGGGTATGCATTTGGCTACACTCGGCGTTTGCTTCCTTTAGAACCAAGAACTCAAGTATAACATGGTCGCTTTCCCCCAGAATTCCTGTAACTGCTACTTTATCCACTAAGTCAGAGTGGCTGGGTGACCAGCCAGATGGGCGATTAATAAATTTAATAATAAATAAATAAATAAAATAAAAATCCACCACGCAAGTCAGGAATTTTCTGGAGGGGCCATGTTTTGCAGAATTTGTCTCCCAACAAGTATCGGGGAAATTGAAGTCCCCCATTACTACTACATCATGCTTCCCTGAAACATTGGCATTTTGCCTTTCAAAAGTTTCATCCTCGTCTTCTCCTTGATTGGGTGCCAGTAGTGGACTCTGACCACCAGGTTCCTTTTATTCTTTGCTACATTTATTTTAACCCAGATGCTCTCGATGAGGCTACCAAGCTCCTCCTCCTGTATTACTGTGCAGAGATATGTATTTTTAATGCCCACCTCTCTTTCTGTTCCTCCTGTTCTTTTTGAACAAGTTATATCCTTCAATTGCTGTATTCCAGTCATGAGAGTCATCCCACCAAGTCTCAGTTATACCTATCAAGTCATAATTTTCCTCCTGTATTAAGAGTTCAAGTTCGTTCTGTTTGTTTCCCATACTCTGGGCATTAGTATATAGACATCGAAGACCATGTGCTTCATAGTCTGGCTTTCTTCCTATGTGTGTCTGAAGACTATTGTTGGGCGCTATTAGAGCTGTTCTCTCCATTGTGGTGCATAAGCCTCCGTCCATTGTTACCCCCAACTTTATATCTCCCTCCGCTGTAGGATTCAGTTTAAAGCCCTCCTTGATGAAGCTCTTCATGCTGTGGCCAAACACATTCTTCCCAGCCTTTGTGAGGTGCAACCCGTCCCTTGCCAACAGCCCATCTTCCAGGAAGTATGGATGACCCTTCACTCCAAATCTCCTGAAGACCTCCCCCAGCAGTTATACACAGATGTTAAATTGACATGAAGAACAAAATAGTTCCCTGTGGTACATGAAAGTATAAATGCCATGTTGCAGAGCAAAATTTCCCCAGCCAGCCCCAACTTCTGGAAGCAACTTGCAACAGAGCCACTGCAACCTGCAATGCAATGGCAGTGGCTCTCATTTCCATCTGACAGATGGGGACGGTGTGAAAGCTAGAACATCCCCTTTATTTAAAAAACAAAACAGGCCCAAAATAATGACATGTGTTAGAGACATTGAGAACAGTATCTTTGGACTGAAACCGTTGCATATTATATTATTAACCCCTTAATGCCCAGAAGAGAATGGATTGGCCTGGAATACCAACTTCCAAGCAAGCCAAGCCAACCAAATTCACCAGTCACACATAAATATATTGGGGCGTGGGGGATGCAATAAGCTACAAAACATTCAGCAGTTGTGGCCCTATGTTAAGGGTGAGTCCTTAACAGTTTCAGTCCTAAGATATTGTTCTTAAGTGTCTCTAGCATGTGCCATTATTTTTGGCATGGTTTTTAAAAAAATAAAAAAGAGGGGTCATTCTGGCCTATTCTGTTCCAGCTTTTTCACCATCCCTGTTCCATAAGGGGAAATCAACAGGGTCACACTCCCCTTATCTCCCAACGGAGGTTGTTAACCAGGACAACCAAAGGAGTTTGTCTCAAATTCTTTCATCATCTGTGAATATCTGTAGCTAGGAGGCCACCCCCCCCCCAAACTCTTTACCCAAGGAGGACAAAGTTTAATGGGCTCAAGACAAGGCTTCTTTAGGAGTGGTCTCGCAATCAGCTCCTTCAAGGTGCCCAGGACTCCTCCTCCTCTCAAGAAATATAGGCTACCTCCTAGATCCAGTTGGCCACTCCCCTTTGGCTAGAAGTTAAAAGCCAAGAAGGGAAGGTATCTACAGCATAGTTGCTATGCTGAACCTCTCCAATGTTTTGACCAAAGTAACGTGGTTCCCCACCCCTGATCTAGAGACAGGCCACATTAGAGAAGAAAGGATGGTAAAATGGAA
The DNA here is from genome assembly GCF_057233095.1 of Heloderma suspectum. Lineage (NCBI taxonomy): Eukaryota > Metazoa > Chordata > Lepidosauria > Squamata > Helodermatidae > Heloderma > Heloderma suspectum. The sequence goes on along the minus strand of NC_139462.1, from coordinate 122,645,188 downwards.
GAGGGTGGGGTTCACTGGAAAAAGCTAGAGCCAGAGAGAACAGATCTGCCTTAAAGTAAGTGCTTGAATACAAAATCAAGTAAGAGAAAAAGATGTCAGTGATTGGGAGCTGCAGGGGAAAAGGGACCACAGGTAAGGAAAATTGGGGAAAGGTTTTACAAGAAGATTGATACTATGGAAATAAGGTTCCAAGGAGGAACTCTTGGACACAAAGACTCTTGTTACCTGCAGGCTTTGAAAAATCCACTCCTTATGAAGACATGCTCTCCCTGTTCTGGCAAGTGAATGATGGGATAATAAGGCTTTTCAATTTTACTACTGTAAATTAATTTTACTATTGTAAACTGAAAAGATGTGGAGACAGTGACTGGCTCAGTTTCCTCTTCATAGGAGAATTCTTGTTCAGTTAGGCATTTAAAAGACCAAACATATATTTAAGAGGTCAACATTCAGAACAAACAACAATAATGGTTCTAAAAACCTATCTTCTGGTCTGGGTGGATTTGAAAGTTGGCACATCTTACCTCTCATGCTAGGAATCTAAAGAGAGTCCTATTGTTCTTATAAACCAGTAGTTTGTGGCAGCTGGTGTTTTGGGGAATATTACAAAAACTCTGGACCCTGTGACCTTTAGGGGCCAGGGCATAATACGGGACCCCTAGATACATTGCAAGATGATGGCAATGTGGAGGGATTTGATTTGTGTGTGTGCGTGTGTGGGTGGGGGGACGGTGAACAAAGTAGGATAAAAGCTTTGAATCACCCAGTTTTGATGACCAAAACTTGAACTGTGTACAAAGGTCATGGAACAATAACAGTCAAGTATTGGTTTTTTATTTGGTTTGGTTAGGTTAGAGAAGAGTATTAAATTAAAAAATGCCTCCTAAGAAAGCATCCAAGTCAAAGGTTGATGACAAAGATGCGGAAATGAATTCTGACTCCATAGAGTTGTGGAGAACAAAATTCGAGCTTGAGATGGCTGGAATGGAAGTGGAGAGGAGGGAGAAAGATGCTCTCAGGCAACATGAACTTCAGCTGAGGGAGAAAGATTTGGAACAGGAACTGATGAGAATCCAACAGTCATATGGCCCAAGCCCCACCTGCTACATACAAATCATTAAATCCTCTCTCCTTTCACATTGATATGGGAATGTTTCCCTTGTGCCACAGAGGTGATGACAAAGGAGCTTTCTTAATTAGCTCTGAGAGAGAATGTAGTGATTTTCATGTATCTAACAATGAACACATGATTTATCTCCATACTCAGGTTTGTGGGGGTTTAAGTGAAGTTTATGGAGAATCTTGGCTGGAAGACAGCGGAGATTGTGATGGGCAGATGGATCAAAGCTCTTTAATGGATGTACCATAGAAGCGGCTTGCAGTCATGGTGACTGGAACCAGGGGTAAATGGACTGTTGCAGGCAGTCTGTACTGTAAGGGTTCCAAGAGAGAGATCACCTGGCAGAGAGAAGCCAACCAGAAGTGGGATACTGTACCCTGATCTTGTTGAGGCTTTTGCTATCTAGTCTGTAATTTCCCTTCTACCATTGCTAAGCTACTAGAACCCTGAACGTGAGGACTATGGAAAGTTTCAGAGAATGTAGGCCTGTAATTGACCATGATCCATGACCCTGATGCTGGGAAAGACTGAAGGCAAAAGGAGAAGGGGACGACAGGGGATGAGATGGCTAGATAGCATCACTGATGCAATGAATATGAATTTGAGCACACTCCGGGAGAGAGCGCAGGACAGGAAGGCCTGGCGTGCTATGGTCCATGGGGTCATGAAGAGTCGGACACAACTGAACGACTGAACAACAACAACAACAAATTGACCATGTTAGAAAAGATCTTGGATTAGAAGATACTGTATTTGCTGCACTTCTACAAGAGTTTACAGAGGGTTTTTTTTTTTTTAACCCTTATGATATGGAGATTGTGATAACTGACCTTGCTTCTGGGGAACAAAGGAAGGACTTTACAACTCAAGAGTTTGAAATGCAATATCTGAGAGGGATGCAAGCTCTGAAGAAGCAGCTGCTGACTTATCAAGAAATTCTGTTGTGAGATTTAATGCTCTGTGTCCACCAAAAATCTAAAAGGCTGTAAAATTCCTACATATGGAGGTGACAAATCAGCAACTTACCATAATACAGAGATAACATTCACTCAAATGAATGAGAATACTATCGAAATATATGTGAAGACACAATATTTACCTATTGCATTGTGTGTTCAAAAGAGAAAAGTGGCTCCTGATGAAGACTGTGTCACTCTTGCCAGCTCAGACTTAACTGAACTTGTTGTTAGTGTGGGGAGACTTATACAGCAATGCTGTATCCAGTATACAAAATTTTGATCCAGGAGGAAGGTTCTATAATGGAACACTGCATCTTGCAAAAACAGTATGGAGGGAAAATCTTCTGCTAGGGAAGGCTAAATATAAATATATTGAGTTAAACAGGTAGCTTAGGGTTGCCTATATACTGACCCAGTTCGCACATAGCAATAGCAAATCGTAGGTTAATTAACGATTTTAATTAATGTGGGTTGTATGTGGCACATGTGCCACTCCCACTTTGAATATGGAATCTCTGGCCTGATTGTAGGTTCCTGTGCAACATGTGAACCCAGACACTTCGGGTTGTTGGTGGATTGAACAACCCAAAGTCAACCTACCATTATTTGTTGGTTAAATTTGGGTTGTTTAACCAACTAACAACCCAAAGTGTCTAGGTTTGCACTTCATGAAGAAACCTATGATTGGGCTGATCAGAGGTTGCATACTCTCGTGCAATGGCATGAGACCCAGCAAATTGTGCGTTAACCCACGATTTGCCACCATTGTGTGTGAACTGGCCCACTGATAACATTTTGAGAGAATCTCTGAACCAAGACCATAAGTAGACTTCTTTCATCCACTTCCCTTTTGAACAGAGATCTTTACTCTATTTTTTAAAAATAAAATTTTGGATTTATGAAACCGTTAAATTTGGAGTTTTCTCACTAGGCATTAAGAGAAAAGTGGTACCTGGTTGTGACAGAATGACCCAGTTCACACATGCATGAGCGGGAGTGGGTAAACATCTTGCCTCCCGTGTGCTCTTCACTTTCCCATTTAATCAACTGACTGGGTGAGTGTGATGTGTGAACCCAGAGCACTGGGTTGTTTAGGGGCTACAGAATCCAGCAGTTAAACTACAGTTTGTTGTTGGGTTAGCCACTGGGTTGTTTAGCCCCCAAACAATCCAGTGCTCCAGGTTTGTATATCATGCTCAACAACCTATGATCTGGCCAACTGTAGGTTGTTCATTATTTGTTGGTTAAATAATGTTCAAAAGCGGACGTGAGGAGCATATGGGGGCAGTGTGCTTGGCCATTCCCACTCGTGCATGGCAAATTTTGGATTAACCCACAATTTGCCATTATGTGTGAACTGGCCCAATGATTGGAACAGATGCATTTGTCATAGGAGAAACAACCCACAGTTCTGAGGACCCTAAATGAAGCAGCTGAGATGCTAAAAATCTGGTTTCATCATGAATTCTGATTAAAAAATATACCCCAGTGTAGCTTTTGTAAACCCCATGGGTAGAGAATTTCGGTGATCTAGCATGGAAAGAACCTGCATCTGAGACATAAACTCTAGCCTATGAAAACTCAGACCACAAAAAAAGTTTAGGCTTCAATGTGCCATATCTCAAATCTTGAAAAACTGGTCATTTTTCCTTTAGTTTTAAATAAATTTCCTTAGAACGTTAAAATAAGCATTTTGCTAGCCAAATACCACAGTTTCCCAACATTTTGTGGTTATACCAGAAAACAGCAATGTAAACATCTAGTATTTGAGATTACTTTAAATCTCTCTATATCAATAGATCTGTGTGTGTGGAAAACAGTCTTAAAGATGTGAAAGGGAAAACCTGGCATAAGCTATGGAATGAATATCAAATAAATTTATTTTACAAATAAAAGCCCTCAGCTTACATAAAAACTGAGTTACATAACTTCATTAGACAACAGATTCATGTGTGTTGAAAGATGCTTATAGTATTGGTGCCCTATCATGGTGGGATTGGACTTTACAGCTGGCTAGTAGAAACTAGCACTTGGCTACCAGGCCAGCCATAATCTGCAGTTACCCAAGTCCTTTCTTTTCTTAAACAAGTTTGCATTTTGACTTAAAATTGCAGGTAATATTATATATCCTTTGCAATTTTTAAAACTGTGGTTTTGTTGTGAGCCATTCCCCTGCCCCCAGAAATATAATAATGAGAATAGCTGAACCCTGTACTTGTTTCAGAACATGTTACCATCTTTTAGATTCCACCCTTTCCCAAAAGCCACATAATACTATATTTTACCATTCAAATATGAGCCCAGTGCTCCTCCACAGAATGCATTTAATCCAACTTGAATAAAGATTTTTCCTTACCAGCAAACAAATATGGCAACTCCACTTTGGCAGCTTCTCTCACAGCATTTTGTTCATTAGTTTGCAATTTATTTTTGTTTCCTTTACTTCTCTTCTGTTCTCCTCCACTTGCACTGGCTTCCTCCATGCCCCCGTCATGAGTTTCACAATCACAGCAAGGATAAATAGCATCAGCTTCAGTATCAGAGTCTTCTTTACTTTCTTCTCCCTCACAGGCATCCTCTTTTTTCTCTACACTTTCTTTCTTCTCATCTTCATCATCCCCAATATTCAGTTTGCCATCCTATTTAATAGGTTGTTACATATTTATCAGCAGAATCCTTAGACGTTAACATAGAGAATTGCTTCCTTCTAATCGTTTGCCAGTGAGTGGTGCAGACTCTGGGGGTGATCTCCACTTGAGCTACTACAAGGCAGAAGAAAACTGGCTAGGGGCTGGACTAGGAATAATACCCCATTTTCTCCCTCCCTAGAGCCAGTTGTTATTCATGTAGCTAAAAAAGAACCCCCATCTCTCTCTCTATATATATATCTATATCTATATCTATCTATCAATAAACATGATGTCTAGAGTGAGGACAGGTCCTGAACAACTCTGTTGAACAATTAGAAGGAGAATTAACAGTTAAGCAACTTCTCTGTTCTCTATACTTGCTGCCATCTAGTGGTCTAGATGCTGCTGAATAACAGCAGTATCCCACTAGCTCAGAGGGGGAAGGGAATACCTAGACTAATGGCTCTAGTATGCACTTTCAGCTTTTGGGAAAAAAAGGTGGCTTCAGTGAAGGCAAAGGCACTGATTTTGTAGAGTCCAGTAAAAGTGTGGACCACATGGCTATCCTACATATCTCTTTGTTAGAGACCTTATGGCAGAGATGGACAAGTTGTAGCCCCCCCTCCCCCCCCGATGTTTTGGCCAGCAACTTAGAATCATAGGGTTGGAAGGGGCCTGTAAGACCATCGACTCCAACCCCCTGCTCAATGCAGGAATCCAAGTCAAGCATCACTGACAGATGGCTGTCCAGCCTCGTCTCAAATGCCTCCAGTGTGGGAGAGCCCACCATCTCCCGAGGAAACTCGTTCCATTGTTGTTACAGGTTGCCCACCCAGCTGTATGGGAATGATGAAGCTTGCCGGATACCTTATAGGCTTCTGTAATACACACTCTGAGTTACATAGCAAGACAGGTCTTTGAGGCCTTTTTGCTCCTACCTCTGACCCCACTGACAAACAGCAAAAAAGACTGCCTGAAAAGCTATCTTGTCAATAGATTCTGAGTGCCCTCCTAACTCCTAGGCAGTGCCAAGCTTAGGGCAGAATGATGGCAAGATAAAACACCTGCTCCCCATGGAAGCTTCTGGAACACACAGAAATCTGGGACAGCTGGCAGGGCTACCAATTCAAAGATTCTGTCTGTTAAGGTAATGGTCACAAAAAAGGACATCTTGATGGAAAGGGACCATGGGACCACTGGAAAAATGGGCCCAGAGATTCAGATGTATTTATTTACTGTATGTATACCATTTCTTTGCCAAGGCATTGAAAGATGTTTAAAATTTATAAAAAGCAAAACACATACATACAAAAAAGCAGATTTGTCTCAGGCCACTGCTGGTCTCCTCAGGAACTGATGGTATAAACTCACTGGCCTGGGGTTCTCTTCACTTTCTAGGTGCTAGGAAGGTGTCAAAAACTCCCAAGTCTCCTAGTCCTGAATTTTCAAACTCAAGGAGAAGTGCCCCCATCTGTGGGCTGAGGACAGGGCCCATGGCACTGCTCATCGCTCCAGATTTTCATCCAATTTTCAACTTGGGATGGGGGCTAAGAGCAGTGACCCCCCCAGTGTCTGGACCACTGAACGGCAACAAATAGGGAGAGGTATTATTGCTCTTGGTAACCAGTCTTAAAAGTAATAGTCCCCTACCTTCCAATTTAGATCAAAGGAGGTACAGCCATTTCCAAAAGGAAGAGGCAGATGCTACCGCTATATACAGCTGCACATGTGTTAATTATGACACTTCCACCTATAGCTTAAAAACAACTAGAGTCTCAACAGCTACGTTTTACAATCAAATCAAAAAGTACTACTTAACTGTAAAATAACGGCAGCCTGTGAAAAGACTACATGCCCATTGTGGAACTGCTAAATCTTTTCCACAAAATTTCTAACTTTCAGAACTATGCTGATTCCAACATCTGAGGGCTGAGCTGTTCCCTTCATATAATGCAGTACAGCACGAAACACAGCTCCCAAAGTGTTTCACTGAAACAAATGTCATGACAACAGCTTGGATGGGATTGTATAAATATATAAAGCACCAGCATACGGTCAAGACCACTGATCTATCTAATTCAATATTCTCTAGTCAAATTGACAGAGATTCTCCAAGGTCTCAGGCAGAGTTGCATCCCAGCCCTGTCATTAGCTGCAAATGGCAGGGACTGGACCCTTTCTGGGGTTGAATTATTGGTTAGCGCAGGCATCATCAGGTGCTGTGAGAAACAGTTGCAGGATGCAGTTGATCCCTGTGTTACTGATCACACTAAATTCATCAGAGCTCTCTTAAAGCCTCCTGGATATGGCTTGGCAACTTGATAGTACCTGGTCAGGCCTTGGATGCACCCTCCATGAAGGAGCCCATCCTCACCCACCCCCACCCCAAAACAATGACTATCTCTCTTGAGCAGGAGAGAGCCTTTGGTCAGCTCTTTATACATTCCCAGTGGGAATAATATTACTGAATGGGCTCGGTCTAAGAAATGCAGCATGTCCTGCTGAGAGACACAGTGGACCTCTCATTGTCCCGCTACAGCCAGCTGTACCTGATATGTGTACAGCAACAAGGAGGCTGAATTCATGTGCCAGCAGTGCTGTATACTCAGCCCACAAAGTAATGTATGTCTACAGAGTCCTCTGCCATTTCCCCCTGAGACTTAATGGCTGGATTGTGACTTTATTTTGTTTCACCTACACTAGAACTATTTCAAAAAAAGAAGTGTACATTGTAAGAAAGCAAATGCCTGTCATCTTGATCCAAGAGGAACCCATCTGCCAAATCATCAGCTGATGTGTACTTGGGTTTCTTTTTGATCTCAGGCTCATCTTCTCCACACATTCGACGTAATCTGTCAGCCTGCAAGGTAAAATACGTTTAGGACAACCGCTAGTCTGATTGCATATCACAGCAAGTATGAATAAAATCCTGCCTTATTAGTGCTATGCACTGAATTATTCAGGAAGAAATAATGGCCATTCATATGCATTGTTGCAATTTATGGCTCCAACAAAGGTTTACGTGACTCAAGTAAAACATAACATTTCTGTTCATTATTTGTCTATGACATTTCTATCCCACTCGTCCTCCAGGGAGCCCAGGGCAGAATACATTTGTTCCCACCACCCATTTTGCCCTCATAATGACCATGTGAGGTAGGTTAGACTGAGTTAATGACCCCGCAGAATCCTTTCCATGATTTTGTTTCTCATACTGCACAGCAGGTTCCATGCATTTCTCCCCACCAGACAGGTATATCAGTCATGCCCTGCCTTATCTTCTGCCTTTGACCAATCAGAATGGAGGAGCGGGCTTCCAACTGAGTTGTGCTGTTCTATAGCAGCAATGGGAGGAAAGGCAAAAGAGAAGTTTGATGGTGGCATGGCTTTGGAGCTGCTGGTCTTCAGCAACTCCACAAGAGACTCAGGGAGTGGAGCAGAGAGCTGAATGGGTGAAGGGGAATGTCTCTCCAGGTATTTCGCTGCCCATGGGCTCTGCACTTGGGAAGCCAGCTCTAAGCACTATACCACAGGGGCTCTCTAACTGTGAAACTGACAAAGTTGTGTTCATATTATAGAAAAGAAATGAGATGTTACAAATAATCATTACATAGAGTCACTGAAAGCATTTTAAGGTTAGGTAAAATGCAATACACCAACATACAGGATACCTCTAATTGTAGGAGTTTCTCTTGTTCCTCTTTTGCCAAATCTTCTTTAGTTTTCATCCTATCAGAGGGTTGCACCTTCATCTCAAACCCTAGTTCTTTAACTATTATATCATATTCATCAGGCTGAAAATAAAACAAAACAATCAGAAAGGTAGTGTTTGTGCTGTATTCTACAATAAGTTGGCATGTAAAGAAATCTAACTGAAAACATGTTTAGCCTTCTTGAAAGATTATACCTCCTAACATTTCACTGATGAAAATAGAGACAAATACACTAGACAGTATTTACACCCCTATTTTGAGACCAAATAAGTCTATCTACAGAAACACATGAACTCTTGCGCTAAGCAAGCCTGAATTGTCCCATCATATTCTGTAATAGTTAATTCACTATTTGCAACAGTTATCCCACTAAATATGACTGAAATATTGAAACACCTGGCAATTGGAGTTATTCTTCAGGAATACATATTGTGACTAATAATTCCAATATATATTGGCGACTAGATTTGTCATTCCCTGTCTAGAATTAAGGATATCGTTTTGTCAAACTGTGTAAACATATTTTAATTTTAAACATTTCAGTTTTGATTGTTCCAGTCTTTCTTTGATTATACATCAAAGATAAGTCAAGCAATTTGTATTATGTTGTTTTCCCCAGATTTCATATCATACTTTTAGTTCTCTTTGGTTATGGATCATTTCCCTATGTTGTTCAAGTGGGGCCCTGCAACAAAATGCCATGTCCTTTTCTGGCTCCATTATAATTTCTACCTCTTATCCCTCCTCTCCTACCTGATTCATGCTTCTCATGAGCTCTGTTTTGTATACAGCAAATTATTTTGGATGCTGGGAAATAAACTCGATAAGCAGAAACTTCTGCTAGGTCATAGTCATTTTACAAAAACGTAGGACTGGGGGAGTGTTGCAGGAGCTAGGCCATCACCAGATATACAGCCACTCAGGATAAATAGCAGTAAAAACCCCCGATAACCAATGCTTGGGAGAGAGAGAGAAGTTAGCATCATAGAAGCTCATAAGATTTCACTTTTTCCTGTACCTTCTTTCAGTTTTTCCTATACCTTCATGCGGGACTTTGCATCACTAATTGACAAATAGAAAGGTAAGATATGATTTTGTATGAGCAAACATAGGACAAGAGGGGTAATGAAAGACTGACCTTGAGCTTCTCCTCCACTTCTTCTTGCATATCTGAGTTGGAAGCCTTGCGGAATAGGAAGGTTTGGATTTCTTTCCAATCACTGTTAAGTTTTTCTGTAAGCTCTAATGTATTTTCCCTTTGCATTTTTCTCTCTCTCTAAAAAGAAAAAAGAGACACAGAAATCTATATATTTTTTCCTTTGGTTTTATGTTTTCAGTTTGTTTTGTTAAAATTCACAAAAAAATATTGGGGGAAAAAAGAAATGTGATGAATTTCTTTGTGACAAATAGAGCCAGTGTGGTGTAGTAGTTCAAGTGTTGGACTGGGAGCCAGGAGATCTGGGTTTTAGTTCCCACTCGGCCATGGAAGCTCACTGGGTGACTTTGGGCCAGTCACAGACTCTCAGCCCAACCTACCACACAGGGTTGTTGTTGTGAGGATAAAATGGAGAGGAGGAGGATTATGTATGCCACCTTGGGTCCTTGGAGGAAAAAAGGCGGGATATAAATGCAGTAAATAAATAATCTGTCATACACTGACTGTGTTCGCATGACACACTAACTCACGATGGGTTGTTTGCTTGAACAAGCCATGGTATTTTATTTATTTATTTATTTCATTTCTACACAGCCCAGTAGCCGAAGCTCTCTGGGCGGTTCACAAAAATTAAAACCAAAGAGCACACAATAAAATATAAATTATATAAAACATTACCACCACAGTAGATTAGTGTGTCATCCGAACCTGGACCGGTTTTATCAGGGTGCCCTGTTTTTCCCATTGTCCGTTTGTAGGCGTTGCTTACCCACAACGGATTGGCGTGTTGTCTGAACCTGAACATGCCAACCCATCATGGGGAAAGGACAGCAAGCCACTTGGCATGAGTGGCAGAAACCCCTGTTGCTCTTCCCGAGTGCGGCTGCGATCACTTTTCGCGATCGCGGCCAAGCTGCTGCCAGTGCCCTGTGCCTCTTTTCTGCTGCAGCCCTTCTAAAATGCCCGAATGCCACTTCAGAGGGGCTCCCACTGGCTCTCTGGCTCCCACCAAGCCCCGCTTCCCTGCTCCGATCACAATCCTGATTGCAGTCAGAGCTTTTATTTCTGTACATTTTTCCCAGCCCCATTTTATGGCCTCTTTATTTTATTTTTTAATGTTTTTATTCAGTTATTCACAGTTGCACAACTGCAGGTATCCAAAATATAAGGGCTTGCCTTGGCTGCTCCCTTGTATGTTGCAGTTGTCAAACACAGAAGGTAACGATCAAGGCTACTCTGTAGCAAGGCTGTTCTGTCAGCCTTACACAGTTGACAGATGGGGAAATAGGGCGCATATCATCCCCCTAGCAAGGGTGTCCTCAGGGTTTAATGCATTGCTCTGAACCTTGGGGGTGCCCTGCTAGGAATCCCTACTTGCCCAAGCCCACAGCAACCTGTTCTGAGGGTGCCCAACAGGCTACCCCCCTTTTCTGTCCTAAATAAACTCCAAACAACAGCTTCCAAACTAGAAGCAGTTACTCTTTTTGGGAGAAGAAAATGGAGTGGCCTGCATTTATATGACAGTGGGATGCTGCAGACTCGGAGTGGGGGTGCACTAGAAGGAGGGAGACCCTCAAGGGTCAGAGTGACGCTTTAAATCCCTGGGGTGACCTGGCTAACTAGCTGACCTTGAACACTTTGACATATGAGGAAAGTGCTCAAGATCACCAACTGTCTCCTGGAATTTAAAGTCTTGCCCCAACCCCTGAGGATGTCCCCTTTCTAGTCCACCCCACTTCAAGTTGGCAGCACCCCGTTCTCATACAAAAGTGCATTCTTCCATTTTCCTCTCATTTTTCTTCCCCCGTTCCTCTCATTTTCTATTAGCCACGCTGGAATTTGACAGCTGTCAAAGGGGTGGGGGGGGGGGCAGGGGAAAACGAGTGGATCTGCTTGAAAAAGGCTCTCTATGGCAAAGAATAACAGATTATCTTTTGTAAAAAAAAACATAAATACAGGGCTTATTTGTGCACATAAAATAAGGCTGGGAAAATGTGAAAAAAAATTATAGGACCTGTTTTTTAGCAAAAAAAGGAACAAAAAAAGGGGGGGAAAAGGCTCTGACCATGATCAGGATTGGGGCAGGGAGCAGAAACTTGGCAGCAGACAAGGTGGGTTCTGCTGCCAGGTCCCCTGGGATGCAGGGCAGAGCCAGCTGGAGGACTGGGGGGAAGTGGTGTGGAACAGCCAACACATTGCGGGTGGTACGCTCGATCGTCTGTCAGGTGCACAAACCACATGCTGTCACCCACGATGGGTTGGCATGTCGTGCCAATGTGCCTATTGACCCAATTCGCATGATCAAAACAAACCATTGTTTGTTTTGATCAGGCTTGTTATGAGTCACAGAATGATCTGCATAATCATCGCTTGGCCGCAGCTTATTGTCCAAACAGGGGCAGCTTGGCTTGTTGGAAGATTAAACAAGCCACAAATAAACCATGGGTGGTTTGATTTGATCATGCGAACCAGCATTCATATAACACAACAACCCACAGTTCAACAACAATCCATATTCAACCTTGAGTATAGGTTGTCGCGTTGTGTGAACCCAGTCAATGGCTCATCTCTGGAATATGAAAAAGTGAAATTACATACAGCCCCATCCCTACCCCAAATATAGACATGAACGGAATACTGTATTCTGCAGAAGAAAAAAAAACTTGAGCTTGGTTCACACATGCATGCACATAGCCTAATTGGCACTCTACACTTGACTGGCAACTACATGTTTATATAGACTGAACTGAAAAGCAGCGCATTGAGGATGTGAGGCAATATGAGTTAAATCGCAACAAGGGAGAGGCTCCCCATTTATGGAATAATCTCCCTGATGAGGTCTGCCTGGCACCAACATTGTCATCTTTTTGGCACCAGGTTAAAACTGCCCTCTTTTCTCAGGCATTTGGCAGTGTATAATGAGTCTCTTGATTGTCTCTGGCTGGTTGTTTTAGATATATGTTGTTGTTGTTGCGTGTGTTATTTGTTCTATGTCATTATGTGAATGGTTTTATATTTTATATAATGTATTTTAATGTTTTTTAATTTTTGTGAACCGCGCAGAGCGCTTCGGCTATGGGGCAGTATAGAAATAGAATGAATGAATGAAATCTCTGATGTACCATTCACACATCTAAGCCATTACCTCATGCTTCAGTCATGAAGTTATGAAAATACATGCATGAATCAGCCCAAATTATCACAAAACCTCAGAACTCTTGTATGGAAAACAAACTAGTTAAACCCTGCCTGCTTTATAGATTTTTTTTTTAATTTCAAAGGAATTCAACTGCAGTACAGGACATTCAACTTTTACCTTTTCCTGTTTGGATTTTGCAATCAGTTCGTCAATGAGGTCCTTCCGTGACTTGGGCTTTTTATCCTCCTTATTTTGCTGCCCTATGGGAGTTTTCTTACAAAGAAGCCCACCACCTCCGCCGAAGTGAGCAGCTGTTAATTCCGCTAGAAATGAAAGATCATGAAAGGTCAACTGATAATACTAACTCAGCATAATACTGTGTATTTATTTAAAGCCCGAAGTTATTTTGGTGCCCTTGAAAAAAATTGAAGAACTTCGCATGAGACCTCCAGGGATGATATGCCAAACATTTATCCCAACCAGCCCCCACAGTTAAGAGAAAATAAAATAACCAGATTCAAACATAGTACTGTTTACTATAATTTTAACTTTTGAAAGTATCATTTCAAATACACTAGTAAAATGAGACCGATTTTTTATTAATGCATTCTGCAACTGTTGAGTCTATAAGAGATGCACAGACGTGATCCAATTTAGAATGTTTACTTTTACAAAGCTAAAAAAGGAACCCTGTTATTTTTTTGTCCCAAACCACACGAACTGACCTGAAATACTTGAGGGAAAAATTTAAAACACACCCAATGTTATTTAAATGTTTTATTATGTGGAATTTTTTTATTGGAATACTTGTAAAAATTTAAAGACAATAGCATGTACTGCCCTAACATTGTTTAAATTTATGAAGGTACTGGAAACTGTTGACATACTAATATGTTTTAGCAATCCAAATGATATGTTGACAACTACTCATCTATTTCAACAGTTTAACTTTCTTCCATTACAACTGTGAGGGCACCTTCAGTTTTGCGGTCAGTACTTATTGGTACCATTTTACACTGAGACATATGTATTTCAATGGGAGATACATATTCTCTCACATACTTGCTAGGGATAGTTACCTGAAAAACATTAATTACAACTTTGAAACTGCCAAGCTTGCCTAATACTGTATTTTTAGTTGGCATCCATTCACTGCTAATGAGCTTACGAAATGGAAATTTCCTGAAAATTTTTCATTTTGGAAAATATTCCACCCCACATCATTGCATATCTACCACTATGCCTGTTTGACTCTTCTTACCTGACAGTATTCCTCTTTCTTCAGTATCGCTGTCACTATCAATAATATCATTAAGTTTCTCGATGTCTGCTAGAGAATGACCATAGTGGGTTAAGTCTTCCTCTTCATTGAGATTATATATATATTTCTTTTCATAATGTTTCTGTAATAAAGAAAAAAACTATCTTGCTTAGTATGTTATTAGTTACTATTGCGAGCTTGTGAGGCAAGATACCTGCTTTTATTATACATGAGAAATTATAACTACCCCTTTGTAGACTTTGGGACCAGGTGGTGAGTATTGGGGAGGGGCAGGCAATCATTGAGGGGCTTTTCTTTGTATCAGAAAAAAGTTGGATCAGGTATATGTTTTATAGCTGTACAAAGGTGGGTTGCTTATCCAGACTGAACCCGAGGATGGCTCAAACTCAAAGTATGCAGTCAAGTATATTACTCTTTCATCATGTCCCTTAGAAACAGAAGCATTATTTTCAAGGTTGTGACTTCTGCTTTCCTTATGATTCTTCCAACAAAATATAAGACTCAGATGGTTTGACACCACAAGGTGATATACCCACATGGACTGTCACATTGTGCTGGGAAGCCCATGGGCACCATTTTTGCATGGTGCCTGTGGGTACCCGACTTGAAAGTGTATAGTGATAGGAAGCAGCAACTAAGGTCTCTCCAGTTGAGTGAGAATATGTACTTTTGTTTTTACTGATAAGCTGGTCTACAAGAAATGGCTAGTGTATACGGAATTGCTTCACTTGCATATGCTGTTGCTGTGTAGTTAGAATCATAGAATAGTAGGGTTGGAAGGGGCCTACAAGGCCATCAAGTCCAACCCCCTGCTCAATGCAGGAATCCAAGTCAGAGCATCCCTGACAGATGGCTGTCCAGCCTCGTCTTGAACGCCTCCAGTGTGGGAGAGCCCACCACCTTCCTAGGTAATTGGTTCCATTGTCGTATTGCTGTAACAGTCAGGAAGTTCTTCCTGATGTTCAGCCGGAATCTGGCTTCCTGTATCTTGAGCCCATTATTCCGTGTCCTGCACTCTGGGATGATCGAGAAGAGATCCTGGCCTTCCTCTCTGTGACAACCTTTCAGGGACTTGAAGAGCGCTATCATCTCTCCCCTCAGTCTTCTCTTCTCAAGGCTAAACATGCCCAGTTCTTTCAGTCTCTCTTCATAGGGCTTTGTTTCCAGTCCCCTGATCATCTCTGTTGCCCTCCTTTGAACCCTCTCCAGTTTGTCTGCATCCTTCTTCAAGTGTGTTACCCAGAACTGGACACAGTACTCCAGATGAGGCCTAACCAGTGCTGAGTAGAGGGAAACTAGTACTTCCCGGGATTTGGAAGCTATGCTTCTATTAACGCAGCCCAAAACAGCATTTGCCTTTTTTGCAGCCACATCACATTGTTGGCTCATATTCAGCATGTGATCAACAACAATTCCAAGATCCTTCTCGCTTGTAGTGTGGTTGAGCCACGTATCCCCCATCTTGTAACTGTGCATTTGGTTTCTTTTTCCTAGGTGCAGAACTTGGCATTTCTCCCTATTAAATGTCTTTCTGTTGTATTCTGCCCAGCGCTCCAGTCTATCAAGTTCACTTTGAATTTTGTTTCTGTCTTCCAAAGTGTTAGCTACCCTGCCCCATTTTGTGTCATCTGCAAATTGGATCAGCATTCCCTGTGCCTCCTCATCCAAGTCATTAATACAAATGTTGAAGAGCACTGGGCCCAGGACTGAGCCCTGCAGTTCCCCACTTGTTACCTCTCCCCAGTTTGAGAAGGTCCCATTGATAAGCACACTTTGAGTCCGATTCTGTAGCCAACTGTGGATCCACCTGAGAGTTGCTTCATCTAGCCCACTTTGAGCTAGTTTGCTCATCAGGATATCATGGGGCACTTTGTCAAAAGCTTTGCTGAAGTCGAGGTATATTATATCCACAGCATTCCTACGGTCCACAAGGGAAGTTACTTGATCAAAAAATGAGATCAGATTCTTCTGGCAGGATTTGTTCTTGACAAATCCATGTTGGCTTTGAGTCAATGCTGCATTGTTTTCAAGGTGCTTCCAGATGGATTGCTTTATGATCTGCTCCAGAATTTTCCCAGGGATTGATGTCAGACTGACTGGTCTGTAGTTCCCAGGTTCCTCTTTTTTACCCTTTTTGAAGACAGGAAAAACATTAGCCCTCCTCCAGTCATCTGGCACTTCCCCCGTCCTCCATGATTTCTCATAGAGAATAGACAGCAGTTCTGAGAGTTCTTCTGCCAGTTCCTTTATTACTCTAGGATGCAGTTCATCTGGCCCTGCAGATTTGAACTCATTCAAAGTAATTAGGTGTTCCTTGACCATATGCCTATCGAACTCAAGCTGCAAACCTTACCCTTCAGCCTGTACTTTGCCTTTGCCAGGGGGGTCATACACCCTCTTTTGGGAGAAGGCTGAGCCAAAGTACGAATTGAGCACCTCTGCCTTTTCTTTGTCATCTGTTATCGTTTTGCCATCCTTATTGAATAGATGAACCACCATTTCTTTCCTCTTTCTTTTACTATGCACATATTTGAAGAAAGCCTTTTTGTTGCTTTTAGCATCCCTTGCTAACCTCAGCTCCTTCTCAGCTTTAGCCTTCCTGACACCATCCCTGCAATTCTGTGCTACCTGCCTGTACTCTTCCTTTGTTGCTTGGCCTTCTTTCCACTTCCTATATGTGTCCATTTTTGTTTTCAGGTCACCTCTAAGCTTTTTGTGAAGCCACATTGGCTTCTTCTGTTGTCTTCCACCTTTTCTTCTTGTTGGAATTGTTTGTAATTGTGCCTTGAGAATTACCTTTTTTACAAACTCCCACCCACCTTGGTTTCCTTTTCTCATTAGCATCGCTTGCCATGGGACCTTAGTTCTAATCTGAGCATGTGCAGATGTACTTATGCTATGTAAAGCAAAGTATATAACATCAAGGAATGTGGCAGTGAGGTGTCTTTTCTTGCCCAGGCTTTAGGCCACCACACAACTGTCTTATTTTGGGACCTTGAGAGTATTGGAGAGTCATGTCTAAAAATTCCACCACAATATGCCTCCATCAAATTGATTGAAGCCACATTAAATCCCCTGGATGCCAGGCATCTGAGCTTGATTTCATCATATCCATCTTGAATTCTCTTTGCTTCAAGGATTGATTTAAACAACTTTAAATCCAGAATGCCCCTTCAATTCCCTTCTTTTTGAATACTACAAAAAATATTGACAAGAGCAGATCTCTCTGCGAGGAACTGGCTCTATGGCCCCAATGTCTACACAAGTAGACATTGTTTTGGCCTACAATTCCCCTCCCTGGCTAGGGCTGATGGGAACTGTAGCCCAAAACATCTGGATGGGAACTGTAGCCCAAAACATCTGGATGGCCACAAGTAGCACCTGCTAGACCAGGGGCAGGCAAAACAGCATTTGTAACTTTGACACTTTTCTGTTGTTGTTGTTGTTGTTAATTGGGAAGATCAGGAAACTGTCCCTCGGTGGAAACAGCAACCCAGGAGTATAGCCTAGATACATTGTCTCAAACAATCATCTGAGGTAAATTGCTTGCACTCATGGCTGATGCTTGCAGCCTGCCCCCCACAGCCAGCTGTTTGTAGTCAGGTGGCATGGGGTTTACTCTGGGCTCTAGCTCCCTTATTGGACATCTGAACAAAAGGCTTTAACCTGCTGGCAGTGGCTGGACCAACTCCCTCTAAACTGCCTATTGGGTTAGAATGTGGTACAGAAACCCCTGGTCTGAAAGGAATGAGATTGCTGTTTCTTGTTCCTATTTTCCTCCTTCTTAGTAGCTGTCAGGAGCCCTTTTCTTTTGTGTCAACAAGAACTGGGTTGAGGGATTCCCAGAAAATCTTCCCACCTAAAAAGGGTGTAATGGACAGGCTACCCTTGGATTGTTGGTCAAAAGCCCAGAGATTTCTGCAGAAAATCACAGTTGACACCCTTGCTCTGGTGGCATGGTGAAGAATGTCCATAGAGCAGCCTTCCTCAACCTGGTGCCCTTTAGATATTTTGGACTACAACTCCCAGGATTCTTGATAATTGACCATGTTGGCTGGGACTGATGGTACTGAAGTCCAAAACATCTGTTGGGCATGAGGTTGGAGAAGGCTGCCATAGAGGAATCAGCCATGAATTTGGCTGCCCTAGCCAACTTATTGAGACCGTTGTGCAGATGCTTCAAACCCAAGGATACCTCAGGGAAGATGGACTGCACCCACAGCACCAACGCCTGAGCAATAGGAGAGCTGGTTGCAGCAGAACAGATAGCCAAAGCTGTGGCTTGGTGCAGAGTTGTGTCGTTCTTGCAGACTCCCTGATCTGAAAAAGACTTCCCACTCTTCCAGGTCACAACAGCCTTGGAGGTTAGAGCAGGAAGTGATCACTGAGAGCACCTTTTAAAATCCCATCACCTCTGCAGGGAAGATATAAAGCCTTCTGGAAGGATTATGGACACATATGGGCCTGGTATGTTCCCTCTACTCTTTAAGTCAAATATCCATTAAAACATGGATTGAAGGCACTATGCATGAAGACCTCTATGGAGCCCTTGGGCTTATCAGTTGAGACAGATTTGTCCTACACAATCAATGTGGGGTGGTCTAAATGGAGGACCTTTACTGCCCATTGCAGAATGACTGGGTAGGCACCTGTGTTGAACAGCCTAGCCTTGGCTGGTTAACAAAAGGGATCTTCTCTTCAAAACTTCTACTCTTCCCTATTGGAATCCAGCCCTGAACCAATTTTAGAGATGTATTTAGACCTTCTGTCCCTGTGTCATTCAGAAGCCCCCTGGCAGTGATATTTATGTACTTGGAAGGAATGCCCTGCCCATCCTCATCCACCAAGCTAGCCACTGGAGGTACCCGGCAGCCGTTCCGCTGTTGGAGGGCTCCTGCTCTTGTGCTTGTTAAATGGCAGCAGACAAGAATGGCGGTGGTTATGCTTTTGTTATGTTGTTGGCATTCATGCGAGCTAGCTGGAAGGGGAAGAGGAACTGCTGGAAGACAAAGTGCTTTTCCAAAGTGCTGTGAGCCCAGCCTCCTAGCAAGCAAAGCAGCAGTCTCCTTCATGGCTGTCTGACTGATCCATTTCAGCAGCTCCTGCTGGGACAGGGCACCCCTCTTCCTAAGGCAATTACTACCACTCACCACCTCTGGCAGAAGCCTCACTGCATTTGAGACACCCACTCTTTTTTGGCAGGGGGGGGGTGAGGTGGGGCAAGCACGGAGCTCGAAGCCAACTCCTGCTATGCTGGCAAAGGTTAAGAGGGAGAGCCTAATAACAGAGAGCTGGAAAATGTTCCACCAGCCTTTTAAAGGAGGAATGAAAATGGGAGGTGAGGAGCCAACTCCCACTAGGCCAAAGAAAGTGCGACAAAAATAAATGTATCCTGTCCCTGTCAAGTTTTTAAAAGTTGACAGAGACCGTGAGAAAATAAAAATAGGTTGCGGTAGTTAAAAAAACTGCCATGTAAAGCTTGTGAAGGGACAAGCTAACCCTGCTCTTTCTCAGAAGTCAGAGTCAGGACTGAGGGGCTTCTGCCTCACTTGGAAATAAAGGTCTGCCAATTTAACCCTGCCTTGCAAAGAAAAGGATACACTGAGCCTTCACTGCATGTGCCACTTCTCAGCTGCCTGGGAACTAAAATTGCTTGTGATCCCGATTACCAAAGAAGATGGGACTACAAGCTGCAAGGGTCAGTAGAGAAAATAGATCTCAGTAAGATCTGGAATTCAGACAGAGCCCATCTTCAATATTGTGTAAAAAGCATTAACTTAGACTGGAATAAATTTTAAAAACAACTACAGAGATTTTATCTGTGAGAATAAAAAACTGTTAAAGCAAGGGCTAAGGCATTTTGCTGCCTGAGGCAGAGCAGTCAAAGTACATAGCACATAAAGCCAGCCTATTTATTTTGGCACCCAAGGCAGAAAATCCCAAACACATCTCCCCGTCCCTGGTATTAAAAATACAGTAATACATGGAGAGCAATCCTATCGTCCCTGGGTGAGCATCCCAGGGACTGACCATAGGATGGCTCAGAAACCCCCTTCCAAGGTCAGAGATAGTGCTCCACCCCCGCTTCCATGCAGCTGGTATAGAGAGAACTGTGCTAGCTGCCTCTCCAAGGTCTGAAAATTGACCTTGGAGAGGAGGAAAACAGGGCATTCTGGTGGGCAGGCAGAGGTGGAGACTGGGGAGGCCAGGATATGATTTACCCTGAGCATCCTTCCCTCCCGCTCCAGAGTGCCCATGCTAGATGGGCTCAAAAGCAAAAATAAAGGAGATTAGTGGACAGAGAGGCAAAGATTGCTTCCACCACTCCTTCCACCCTGCTGGCTTCAGCCTGGCAGGGCACAGGAATATGAGAAGCTTCTGAGCAGTGAGGGAAGTCCATACGATTGTGCCCTAATTAAATAACAACTTTTTACCATTTCATAAAACTCCAAATCAGTTCCCAGAGGCCATGATTTACTTCTCTTTTTAAAACTAAAGTACTGTCATACATTACCTGTTGTTCCAAAGCAAACCTCTTCATCATTTTTTCCTCTGGACTGACTTTAGTATCATATTCACCAAAACGTTTATCTTTAAACACATTGGATTTCTCCTTTTCTTTATATTCTTTCAGCAAAGTTTGAGTGCGCTGAAAAACAGAACATCACAGAAACTGATTTAAGGCAAAACAAAATCTTACTCAAACAGGGCACCAACAAGCAATGGTTGCATATGCTACAATCCATATATTATGAACGTTATTTCCTTTTATGTACTGGAATTTCAGGTTTTCCAAATGTTCATCTTTCCTCAGTTTTAGTTTTCTCCTCTTTTGCTTGCTCATTTCTTAACGCCAAGGGCAGGGCCAACAAGAATTTTACTTGGCATTGGAACAGTATCATCTTGGCCAGTTACCAGGATTAGATGGTGTAGAGTTAGAAGTATTACAGTTGAGCTGAATTTTTTTTTAGTTTACATTAACAAATAAGACATCTGTGCACTATGGCATCACACATATTTGTAGCATAGTGCAAATTACAAAGGATGTGCATTGTCAACACAAAAGCAAATGCACTGTGCTGCCACATGGAGCCCTCAAGAACAGGGGTAGGCAACGTGGTGCCTATTGGCACCAATGTGCCCAAGAAAACTTTTTTGGTGCCTGCCAAGGTGCCCTATGTCCTCCCACTTATTTTTTTAAATTGAGACATTTTCTTACCAGCAGCTGGGATTGCTGTAAGGTTTCTGCTGGTGCTGAGAACTGTAGGTTTAAAGGAGTTGTTTAGTACACTGGGACTCAGAGCTCACCTCTGCCTTATACTTAAGTCTTTTGGGCAGGTTACTGTCCTTTGCCATGGGAGCTACTTTGCAGTGGTGCCCAGGACAGTTTCTCAAATTGCCAAATGTGCCCACAGCCTAAAAAGATTGCCTACCCCTGCTCAAGAAGGATCATGGAAGTGTCTGGTACCATTTCCCAAGGTGCCATTTAGCAAGACTGCAGCATGTCTAGTGACCACCTAGATAACACAGAGTAGCGCCCCAGCCTCTTCCCTCCCATCAAGTGACAGCCAGCCATCTAATTGTAGGCAACACAGCAGGTGGTGCAGTGTCTGTGGAACTACTGCTAAAACAAGACATGATTGATTGTGAACAACTTTATTGTTTAAAGCCACAATATAGTGCAGTAAACAATTTAACATATTCAACAAGCAAAGGCATGAATACATAATCCCTCTGCAATATAGAAATTAAAAATACAATGTAGAAATTAAAATACAATATAAAAGGAACTAATGTCCTCGCTTGCCCCTAAGTGTTTGAAGCGTGGCTTATTTTCTTGGCTAGTATTTTCTTAGCTGCCAAAGCAAACTTTGCTACTTGCGTGGTGACGAATACATCTCTGCCTAAAAGCAAGTATACATAAATGATTTCGGGGGGGGGGGGGTCGGGTCTATTTGACAGGGGCCGAAGAATACAAATACGAAACTTCTGCCTAAGATGTTCATTAGTAAAACTGAAATGATGAAATAGAAAATTTTCCATGGAAAAATAAAGCATCCGACATTGCTGACTTCTGCTACATTTTGTACTTTATTCTGAAAATGGCTCAACAGGGTTAAAGCCGGTTCTTCTGTTGACCTAGGGTTGACAACCTCTATACGGCATAGAGAGTAAAGGGGCTCAAGAGATACTTATTGGGTAGACAACAATGTTGCCGGTAAGATTGTCTTTGGGGAGGTTTGGGAAAGGGGGTCCCTGCAATTCAGCAGGAGAGTAATCATCAGGTTTTAAAATTAAGTCCTTAAGGGCAAGCCATGCTAGCTGAGGAATGCTGGGAGTTGTAGGACTTTTTTCTGTCTAAACATGCATAGGATTGCACCCCCCCCCCCGCAGCTGCTTTTCAGAGCAGTTACTGTGCTTCAGCAGATGTGCACAAATCTCCCTGGCAGTTAAAAAAAACCCTTAGAAGGTGGCTGCATGGGAAGGAATGAATGGGGCCCCATGGGTGTGTATGTAAGTACTGCTGATGTGAGTACCCAATTTGCTCCATCCCATTCAGCCACCCTATAGGGGTGTTGCCTTTCAAACTGTCAGGAATATTTGCACAAATTCAGAGATGTAAAATTTCTGGAAATTTTGAAACTATGGGGAAATTATCCCCCCCATTTCCCCCCCTGCAAAAAAATGGAAATTTGGGGGAAATGGAAAAATAAGCAATACTGATTTTTTCAGAGCTCTTTACAGATCTAAAGTCAATTTGTTGCCTACTCTAATCTCGTGCCCTCCACGTATTTTGGATTTCAGCCTTAGGCAGCATGGCCAACTGTCAGGAATTCTTTTGAAAACTTTTATAAGTAAATTCAGTGAATTTGTAATTATTGTCTGAATAAACTATGCTTTTAAATTTAATATATCAAACATGATAATTTTATGAGCAAACCAAGTTATACATAACACATCTTAGATTCCTATTTAATGTCTGACTGGAGGAAACATCAACAAATAGTCCCTGAAACACCTGAATCATCCTAGAAGCCGGAAGGAGGAGTAAGCGCTGGAGGCAGAGGAAGACTGGTGTGCAGCACCTGTTCCTATTTGTAAGAAAGTTCAGGGAACTTCCTAACCCTGTTCCTGTTTGTGGGGCAAAGCTGAGGGAAACCTGATCTCAAGGAAAAGCTACTGAGATTTTATTTAGCTGGGAAAGACTCAGCTTAGGAATGGTAAACAGCCATATTTAATTTAAGAACATTTAAGCAAACACAATTTATTATTTGAAGAGTAACATTTTATTCACTTTTTGTAAATAATTTCTGCTAGTGGTAGTTATCAATACCAATACTACTGAATTTCTTTTAGGTGGCGAGGGTTTACTCTAGTGGCAGCAGCTAAAAGGTTTGATAGCTGAGGCACCAGTACCTAGTAGTGAGGTATAATTGAGAAGTTTATAGAACTCAGCGCCATAGTTTTTAATAGACCCAAGCCTCAAAGTTAATTTTAAAGAAAAAAGAAAGTAACATAGGTGTTTCTTTCAACCCATATGCTTGTTCCGCTGCATCAGGTGACAGTGGCGGGATAACCTACAATGTTTCTTTCACATGTGGGTTTTAGATTACAGCCATGTTAATTGACTGCTACAGTACCTAACAAGCCCAGAAACACAGGACTCTGTAGAACAAAACCCAAACTGTCAAGAATAGACATTTTCTTCCATATTATAATATGGTGACTCTACTCACATGCTGGGAAACTGAGCATGACTTGGAGCATCCCTAAATGTCTATCAGTAAAAGATAGACTAGATCAATAATTTAATAAGGAACAGAATTAACTATGCTGGGATTCTTACAGAGGATTAAAAAACATTTTCCCCATGGCTTCATTACTTCCAGATATCTTACATCTCTTGTCTTTCTATAAAAGTGTTATTAGGGTGCAATTCTATTGGGATACATGTCAGCCTCTGAACGCAGAGGCTGATGGGCATCCTATGCAGAATGGGAGGAGCGTGGAGGTGATCTTTGCCTCTGTGCTCCTCCCGCTCTGCATTTTTGCTAGATGGGCATTCTCACTCATCTAGCTGGGGCTCTGTAGAGAGGGAGGAAGGGAGGCTGGAGGATTCTTTGTAAGCTGGTCGCCTCCCCTCCCTGCCCACAGAACCACTCCCTTTCCCTTCTCTTTGAAGTCACTTTTGCAATCTTGGATGAGCAGCTGGCACAGTTCTCTCTATGCCGGCTGTGAGGGGGAGGGGGCAGGGAGCTCGATCTTCTGGGTCTGAGGTTGGAGTGCTGTCTCCAACCTTGGATCGAGGAATCCAAAAAAATCCTATGGCCCCCAACAGGATTGCTCCTTTGCATAGTTTTTAAGAAATCATTTTGTGGGGAGTAAAGGCAGGGTGACAATATATGAACACCTTGTCTTAAATTCAAAAATAACATATTTCATAATCCATAGCTGTTCAATTTTTCAGAAAAAAAGCAAAAACAGTCCCCAGCAAAAATGGAAAAATGTTTTTCCTGAATTTGTTTTTTTTTCAGGCCTTCACATCTCTACACAAATTTGAAGTCTGGGAAGTAAATGGAGGGGAAATGGGCACATCTGCAGTATCTGCTCCGAAGAGAAGCCATAAAAGGCGGACAGTTAATAACTTCAATTTTTGGACTAGCTGGCGACTTGGGGAAGTGTTGAAAAGGTGGAGGATGCTGAGAAGTGTCAGTTCAGCACTTAAAAGCAAGAGGATTACATTGCCAAGGGGGAGATATTGCCCCCCCTTTCGGTGGACTTCATCTTTCCCCCCCCCATTTTCGGTGCTTCTGAATTGCACTACTGGGTCCCTCCTTTCTCTTACTATTGTCCCCCCTCCCTCTGGTCCTTTGCAATTGTGTGCAAATTGGCCTATATGAAGCCCTGCCTTGTTGATTTCCTTCTATGTTGCCTACTCCATTATGGCACGTCTTTGACAGCTGAAATGTACAAGGAAATTGACCAAGCAAGACTATCGGACTGCCAAATCTGTGCTCTTGCACAATTGTGAAACACCGGCAAAAAAAATTATGACCCCATTTGCACAATCCTGAGGCACTACTTTTTCTTTTTTAAAAGGTGGCGACCAAAGGAAGTGCTCTGAAAAGGGGTAGCGACTGGAGTGGGGAGGGGGCATGGACGAGGAGGCGAGATAGGCTGTGCCACAAAAGATCCTGAGATATGTGCAGGGGAAAGCCGTGCTGTGCTGCTGTGTGCCCAATCATCTGTCAGGAGTAACGTGGATTGGCAAGTGAACAACCAACCCATGATGGCTTATCCTCCAGGGTGGCTTAGTGTTAAGAGTGTTGGACTGGGAGCTGGGAGATCAGGGTTCTAGTCCCCACTCAGCCATGGAAGCTCACTGGGTGACTTTGGGCCAGTCACACACTCTCAGCCCAACCTACCTCACAGGGTTGTTGTTAGGATAAAATGGAGAGGAGAGGGATAATGTAAGCCGCCTTGGGTTCCTTGCAAGAGGAAAAAAGGCGGGATATAAATGCAATAATAAATAAATAAATAAATAAATGCATACCGAACCAATGCCTCTTCCTCTGGTATCATGGGGGCCGATGGCAGCTCAGTGGGTGTGGGGAGGACTCTCCCTAACATCAACAACGCAATCTCTCTCAACCTGATGCCTCAAAGAGGAATCCTCCACCACTATCAGTAAGTGATCCTTACAAAAAGAATTCCTATTTATCAAACTATCAGAGTCCAATGCAGTAACTCTAACTTCGTCATCACCACACTCCAAATGTAACAAATAATTTACAGGTGATCTTAGATGGCCACTGACTACTTCAGCAACAATTATTCAGCAATGCAGTTAGGTATCAAAAGGTCCTTCCTCCTTTGGGGCACTATATCCTGGTAAATGGCACAAAAACATTAATTAAAGGCTGAATCAGAGTATAAAGGAAATATCTATTCACCCCCTATTCACAATTTGACAAAAACCTCACTACATCTGAGGATAGAATGCACAGTGGAGGTTCTGGTAAAAGTTACGTACATTCTAGAGTAAGAATAATCAAAAAACAAATATTCAATTTCTCTTATATCTAGAATTAATAGAAAACTTACCTCTATATCATTGAGGGTCTGTAAAAACGGGGATTTCTTTCCAGCTTGAGTTAGTTCACTATTAGGCCAAGGAACACTACAAAAAGCCACTGAAACCTCAAAAGCACCATAAATGGGGTTATTGACCAGGATGATTTACCTATAAGGCAATAAGAGCCCCTTTATGACTAGGCTCTTACACAAAGATGGGTCATCAGATTGTAATTTATTTTACATCTGCTGGAACAAGAGAAAGGAGATCAATGACTGCCACCCGTGAATTAGGACCGTCAGTTGCCAGGGATTAAGAAGGAAGGCCTAGGAAATTGGTCTCCTTTCTCTGAGCACTGTGTCTTTCTATCTCTTTTAGAATAATCCTTCCCCATCCCCTTTCTTGATTTTCTTGATTGCAATTTAAGCAATCCCCTAAATTTAAAATTACTACGATAGGGGATTTGTGTGCCCCCCCCATTTGATTAACAAATCCTTTGATTAAAAAATTGATTCTCCCCCGGTCCTTTTACACTTTCCCTTCTTTTCTCTTCCATCTCTATGAAAGCCAAGCTATTTCTCTTCTCTTGGAACTATGGGCCCTTTAATTATCTTATCCTGCAATTCTACAGTCAGGCAGAACACCTGACAAATCAGTTTGTGTACTATCATAAAAACAGCACTTGTTTCTATTCCTAGAAGTTCTACACCAATGAAGTTTTTTACGACATCATGCTTGAATGACAAAGTAGATGCACCAGACTGTGTGAGTTCACATGGACTTCTGAAACTAATCCTACAGAATCTGCCAAAGATTGTTTACATTCTGTAGTTAACTGTTTAATAGTCAAAACGTATTTTGTAAGAATTTGTAACTAATTTGGAAACAGCATATTTGTGTCCCCATATCAACCCATAACAAGAAATCCCAGTGTGCAAAGACAGAATAGGCCCTGTCCACTTCGGATAAATCTACACCAGATCCAGAATTTTCCATACATTGTTTCTGCTCAACCACCTTAGGCTCAGAAGCTAACAATTGAATCGGCACTTGTTAGCTTAATTCAGAGCTCTTCCAGTATATTTGCAATTAATTAATACTTTGCAATTAAGAGGAAATGCAAAGAGAAAACTCTCTGGAAAAGACCCTGATGCTGGGAAAGACTGAAGGCAAAAGGAGAAGGGGACGGCAGAGGATGAGATGGCTAGATAGCATCACGGATGCAATGAATATGAACTTGAGCACGCTCCGGGAGCGAGCGCAGGACAGGAAGGCCTGGCGTGCTATGGTCCATGGGGTCACGAAGAGTCGGACACGACTGAACAACAACAGCAACAACAAATTAAGAGGAAAACGCTTCACTTTAGGAAGAAAGCCACATACTGAGTAGTGAGTACTCAGACCTAGGATTTTCTTATACAGAAACCGTGGTGACTACGAGGGTTGCTCGTCCGCTTACCTTCTTTTGTGCCTTGGAGCGCGCGACACCTGGCAGCCCTACGTCGTGCCTTATCTTCCTGCCCAAGATGTGGAATTTTTGCTTGTTGACCTTCACCTCAAAAGGGTTACTCCGCACGGAGGCGGCGACGGGACCTTGAGCCCTGCTAGTCATGGCAGCGGAACCGTCCTTCCGCCGCTTAGCTGCCTTGGCCATTGCCGTTCTCATTGCCATTGAGAACGCCGCACGTAACAGCCCCTGCAATCCGCTCGAGGCAGCCTCTGAGCGGATTCAGGAAAGAGAGCTCGTGACGGCGCAACCCTCTCACTCCTCTTGCTGCCGGGCCGCGCGAGTACCCAGGTATCCGAATCCACGCAATTTACACCTTCCGCCGCGGAAGCTCCTCCCACCAACTCTCACGAAGAACTTCGCCTTGTTCTGTAATCTCGCGAGATCTGGAGCGGAAAAGCAAAACAGGGAAACTGGGCATCACCACGCATCCCACAATGCCTCACGCGGCCCTTCTTTAGTTTTCAGCTTGTTTTCTCTCTCTATCCCTGCCCCCCATATATATATATATACTACAGAATAAGAGCTCCATACAGCCTTCGCTTTCGATGGCAGTCCTCCGCCGGCGGAGTAAGAGTGAATATTTCAGACCACCTCCACAAAGGACACTTCTAACCACGACTGCTTTGAATTTTACATGGATTTCTATTTAAACTTCCCATACCCTTGCGCCACAGGCCATGTTACAATCGGAAATGGAGAACCGGAAGTCTCGTGTAAGAAGCAGTCAGACGATGGTTTCCGGTCCCCGGAATACTCCTTGAAGGAAGCGGCGCGCAGAGATTCCGCGGGGGCGCCGCTGGGGATGATGGGAGGCGTTCAAGATGGCGCCTGCGTGCCAGTGGCGGCTTGAGCGCTGCGCCGTCTTTTAAGCCTCTTCGTTTTCATTTCCCGGGGCGGTGGACTGGGAGGGCTCGGGTGGCTGACTCGACGAGGGGGCGGCGTCGCCAGTTGCAGGAGGAGTCGCCCCTCGCCCGGCGTGTCTGCCGTGCGTGAATGGGAACATGACCACCATGGAGAAGCTGATGAAAGCCTTCGAATCCCTCCGCTCTTTCCAGCAGCAGCAGCAGCAGAGCCCCGCGGCCGCTGCAGGAAGCACAGCAACAACGGTTTCCTCCGCGGGCGCCGCCATCCCCGAGGAGTTGCTTCACAAGCCGTGAGTGGCAGGAGAAGGGGCGGGGGTCGAAAGAGGAAAGCGAGAGGGGGGCGGGGGAAGACTGTCGACTCCCTCAGCAATGGCGAGGCGCTTTATCTCTTCAAGGGAGGGCGATGAATTTTTAATATCACGCGTGTTTCTTCCTGGGGCCCCTTGGCCGATAGTGATGCGGTCCTTCAGGAAGGAAATAGTTCTGTGCTGGCTTCGCACGATAGGCCCGTAGGAATGAACCAAGTAGGTACATCATGGAACCCCTCCCGCTTCTAAAAACAAAGAAATTAAGAGTGCAGTCCGATGTACGTTTAGACAGAAAAAAGCCCCATAGCTCCCAGCATTTCCTAGCCAGCGTTTTTCCTTCCCTGTCTGATCATACATAGGATTGTGCCCTTAATCTTTGAGGCTGGAATCCTATTCACACATATGCTGTCATAAATCCCATTGGGACTTCGTTCTTATAGGTAATACATTTACTTATTAGTTAATGGTGAAGTCCTT
Source organism: Heloderma suspectum (assembly GCF_057233095.1). Classification (NCBI taxonomy): domain Eukaryota; kingdom Metazoa; phylum Chordata; class Lepidosauria; order Squamata; family Helodermatidae; genus Heloderma; species Heloderma suspectum. The sequence continues at coordinate 122,615,955 of NC_139462.1, read as the reverse complement.
TTAGTTTGTTGCCTGGGGAAAATTATGCTCATTTCGTGTATAAACGCTTCTCTCTAAATAACGCATTCTTGTATTCCTCCTTGATTTCTGAAGAAGAAAAAAGTGTCATTCCTCTTTCCCCTTTCTGTTTTTCTTTCTCAAATTGTCCGTTGAGGAAAGGAGGGAGTTTGGATTTTGCAGGAAGGTATTAGCAGGAGGGAGTGGGATCTTTGTGGTAGACCTTTGGGAGAGAAGCAGGGATACTTGCCAAAGAAGGGAAGCACTATTACTGACTACGAGGACGAAAGTGGATTATCTCAGGTATACCCAACTTTTTTGGGCCCATTTGGAACTTTGAGAAAGTGCTGCGTGCTACCACAAAATGCACATGGAGAACCACAAAATGTTGGAAATTCTTCCATGGTGGCCTCTAGGCACTAAAACAGGGCTGGGGGGTCAGAGTGGGTTCCTTTTATATTGGGCGGGGTGGGGAAATCCTGATGTACACAAAGTAAAAAAACTCTGGATTTTAAAACAAGACTTCTTGATTCTCCCCACAACTCCATATCTATTGGAGCATGAAGGCTACACATAGGTGCAGTCCTCACTCTACTTTAGAAAGTTGGTAGCAAGGAACATCAGCGTGCAGGTATTGAACCCTCAGCCACCAAAGTTGGAAGTTAGACTGAAGGAACGCAAGGGGGACACATGGATCCATAACTTATTAAGATCTTGTATTTTGCTTTAATGGGATGAAACAGGAAAAAGACACTAAAGGTGCAATGCTATGGGTTGTGCCCTGGGTACTTGTGAGCCACCGAAGCTAGATGGCTGATTTCACCCATCTAGCGGAGGCTTCGGGGAGGGGGAGAGAAGGAGGCTGGGGTGGCCTTAGGAAAGATTGTAGGAATTCTGCCCTGGTCTCCTTCCCTCCCCCAGGAATGCCCCCTTCTTGCTGTCTCTGTGCTCTGTTTTACAAGCATGGAGAATGAGCTGGTGCGGTTCTCTCCACGCTGGCTCTGAGGGGGAGGGGTGGGGAGCGTGGTTTCCTGGCTCTGAGCCCTGTTGACAAACTTAGAGCCAGGACACTGAAAAATCTTATATCCCCCCTGATGGGCTCTGAGCTAGCGGTGACCGACCAAGAAAGATTTTTGGGTTGTGGTGGACAGCTTGATGAAAATGTCAACCCAGTGTGCAGCCAGTGTAAAAAAGGCAAACACCACGTTAGGCATGATTAGGAAGGGAATTGTAAATAACATTGGAAATGTCATACTGCCTTTATACAAATCTATGGCGTGACCACACTTGGAATACTATGTACAGTTCTGGTTACCACACCTACAAAAAGATATTGTAGAGCTGGAAAAAGTGCAGAAAAGGGCAACTAAAATTATCAAGGGGTATGTTCGTATGATCTGGCAAAACTCTTATGGAAATAGCTGGTTGAAGGCTGTACACTGTAAACTAATGGAAATGGGCATTTTCTTTCCATTTGAACGTTTTTCTTTGGGGGAAAAGAGCTCTTTTCTTAAGATTGTACGATATGGAACAGCAAAACTTGATAACCGTGGCAGCTAAATTTTGTTCATCTATTTTTAGCATTAAATTCCCAATTGGTAGAAAAGGGGCTAAATATCTGAAAACTGATATTTATAAGCTTCGGGTTGCATTCACACTAGCCTGTATGAATGCTTTACCATCTGCCATGCTAGAGAGGAAAGTCAGTAACCATTCTTCATTGCAGCCTTGTTGTCCCTGCAGTTCAGGGGATTTAGGGACTGTAACACATGTTATACTATATTGCAATTTATGTTGAACTAATTGTGCCTTTATTTTCTAAGTTTGCTGGCAGACACAATCTGTTTTATGTATCTTACTGTTTAGCCATCACCATTCCTGTAGTTACAAGGAAAGCTGCAAAGTTATTTTGTGTTGTAATTGAAAGCTCAGTCAACCTGTTTTTGATTTGCTTAGCACATATATATCTTTGTATGTATATTTTGCTGTTCTATATGTTTTTATAAATATATCTTTTTTGAATATATATTATTTATTTTATCTTTATAACTGCAATAAACAATACCAAAAATACCAACAACCTGATCAGTACTACAATTTCCCAGCAAAACAAGTACATATGCACAATACATTCTCAAGCAATAAATTTAAATACAGCATATCGTATCTATTTTGAAAGAAAAGCAAGAACAAAAAGAAAAGCAAGAAAAGAAGAAAAATGAAAGAATAAACGAATATATGTATAATCATTTATCTTCTGACCTAACCTGGATCTTGTAGACTAAACACAAGCAGTTAACCAAGCTTGTTTAAAGATTCCAGTTCATGGGGTTGTAACAGAATTCTCATGCATTTTTACATTCAGCCATGCTCCGCCATTTCATGATTTAGAAACTTCTTCATCTGACCTTCAGACACAATACACAGTGTAGCAGGATATTTTAAGTAATATTGTAAGTTCATTTGTTTTGCCATATTCTTCGCTTTAGTAAATTGCCTTCTTTTATTTGCCACCTCTTTGATGTAATCTGGAAATAACATAACTCTATCTTGTTTCCAGGAAAGGCCTCCACTCTGTCTTGCCAAACGCAGGATATAATTCTTTGTGGAGACTTTTGCAAATTGGACTATGATCGTATAGTTAGTCCCTTTAGCATTTGGCACATGAAATGCCTGCTCAATATCAAGTAAATAATCAGATGGGATAGGGAGTATCTCATGCAAAAGTTTATCCACAGAAATAGGCAGTCTTACATCATTAGGCAGATTTTTAATCCCAATAATACGTACATTGGATCGTCACGTGAAGGCCTCCAGTTGAGAAATTCTGTCAGACATTTTTAAAACAAATTTGTGTCGTAGTTTCATTCCCTGCCACTCAGTCTTCTAGCTCGTTAATTTTTGTCTTCATTTTTTTGCCATGATGCATTAATTAGATCCACAGCTCCTTGCAAGGCAGTGATGGAATTTTGGATTAAATCCAACCTTTTGGCTTGCTCCGTAAATTGCGAAGATAAAGTTTTTATCAAAGTAAATAATTCCCCTATATCTTCTGTTTTCAAAACTTTTGACACAGGAGGTACGGGTGGAGTTGGCGGTGATACCAGCCCCTTTCTTCTCGGTGTAGTCATGTTTCTCTCAAACAGATCTTGCAGGTCCTCAGATGTTCTCAAATATTAATATGTCTTAAATCATCTCTCAGGAGTTGTTGATATTTCTTAAAGCATATATTATTATGGAACACGTCAACCCTATGAGATAGGAGTTTCAGAACAGCTTTCTGGGTTGGTAAAGCTCTGGGGAGATAAACCTGGAATCCAGCTCCCCCACTAACTTGTGGGGTGTACTTTTCTCCAATATGTTATCCAGAATGCTGCCTTGCCCCCCCCCCCTTTTAATTCCAGGGTGGAGATGAAAAGGTTTTTCAACCTTTTAAAAAGCTGTTTGAGAAAGCTCCCACGGAGAGCCCGTGGGAAGCTGCCAGAGCGACATTGGTTCCACCGGGAAGGGATTGGGATTCTTCATGAACTCCTCTTCCTGTTAGGTTTTCCTGTCATAGAATTCTACTTATCATTGCTCTGAGTTTATTAAAATCAGCTTTCCTGAAGTCCATGTTAAACAGTTCATTGCATTTAGCTTTAGTTTTCCTTAAATCAACATCTTGAGCATTACATGGTCACTTTTCCCCAAAGTTCTTGCTGCTTTCACTTCATCAACTCTTTCCTATTGGTTGGAATCAAGTCAAGGGTGCCTGTTCCCCTTGTTCTTTCCTCCATCCTCTGAAGGAGAAATTTGTCAGCAAGGCAAGTCAGGAATTTACTGGAGAGACCATACTTAGTAGAGTTGGTTTCCCAACAGATATCAAGGTAATTAAAGTCCCCCTTTACTACTACTTCATGCTTCCATGAAATATCTGCAATTTGCTTTTGGAAATCATCATTCACACCTTCTCCTTGGTTGGTTGGTTGGTCAGTAGTAGACTCCTAATGACAGTATTATTTTTATTCCTCCTTCTATTTATTTTAACTCAGATGCTTTCAACAGGGCCACCATTTTCATTCTTTTGCATTTTTATGTAAGTGTATACATTTCTAGCATATACTGCAAGTGTCTGCCCTCCCCGCCCCCTGCCATGGCTTCGCACATCATTGCTGATCACTGGGCACATCAGTTAAGATATCAGCCTTAACTCCCAATTTCCTGGCTTTGTGGAACTTGAGCCAATATAAAATAGCTGTAACTCTTGAGTTTTTAAAAAAAGCCTGCCAGGTTAAAACCATTAAATTAAGTTTAGTGATCTAAAGCAGTGGTCTCCAAACTTTTTTGGTCATGCACCCCATCAGTAAAAGTGTTTTGAGCATACACCCCCAATATATGTATATTTATTTATAAATGATAAACATGTACTACTGTACTAATTATGTACATTATAAAACACACAAAAATTAAAAAGGTGAGATAAAGATGAAAATTACATTATTTTAAAAATACTTTGTTATTTATTAACGGTATAAAACCCTTTTTGCTCGCATTAAAAATATTTTATGAGAGCAATGTGATTGAATATGCTTCATTATTTTTGAAAATCTTGGTTTAACACTTTGTGATACAGCATTTCAAAGGTCTGGTTCTAAGTTCAGTTTACTTTGATACTTGGTTTTAATGGCTGTCATAGCTGAAAAAGACACCTCACAAAGATACATAGATCCAAATGGAAGAAGTGCATCTTTGGCTGTGCTTACTAAATCATGATACTCATTTTTCAATTCTATCCACCACTTATGCGAAGGTTTTTATTGAAATTCAGCTTGTAAACTTCCATCTTCCCTGATGTCAATCAGTTATTCTTGCAAACTAATTGGAAGGTGTTGCATTTTTACATTTTTAACAAATGGGTTCAAAACCCACTGAAACTCTTTGTTTGGAAGATTTTTTAAACAGGTTAGAAAATTCCGTTTCCGAGTTTTTAAGCATACAGATATGAAAGTTTTTATAGAGAGAGTTTTTATAACACATCATTTCGACAACAGAATCACATACCAGTGGAAACACTCCCAAACGTACATTTTCAAAATGCTCTCTTCATAGCACGAGTTTCGAAAAACAGTTACAGTTCGAAAAACAGTTACTCTCACTCATTGTTAAAACATCGCCTTTACCTTGAAAGGACAGATGGAGGGAGCAATCCTGTGGCTACTAGTCAGCGGCTAGACAGCCATAGGATATCTGGTTTTCTGGGAAATTTCTGGGAACCTGTGCTCCAACCTGTTTTCCCAGAAAACCAGCCTTCCCCCACTTCTGCGCTGCCTTGCAGGCAGCACAGAACAACCCCACACTCTGTGCTCCAAAGAGGAACACGGAGTGGCCAAAATAGGGGTGTTCCGGGGCCGTTCTGGAGCGGGGAAGGCGGAAATGCTGGTACGACACATCCTGTGTGCAGCCTCCTCCCCTGCTCTGCCTTCCCATGGCTAGACAGCCGAAATCAGCTGTCTAGCTACAAATGCAGGGCAGGAGAAGTGTGGAAGGAACCATCCCCTCCACACTTCTCCTGCCTTGCATTGGATAGGTGGTCACCTATCCCCATAGGATTGCGCCCTTAGTGTGTTTATTTTTTCAAAAATATCTGCTAGGTAGCATACTACTGACAGCCACTTGTCATCACAGAGAAGGTCAGCAAAATTGCTCTCCTTCAGCAGGATGGCAGCTGCTCCAGTGCCATGACCAAGCAAGCAACTGCACCTTCCTCTGTCGTGCCTGATGCAGTTGCTCTCAGTGGCCATGGCAGAGGCAGGATAGGACTGGAGCTGAGATAGAAATGCCATGGAGCTTCCCTCCTGTCCCATCCTGCTGCCTCTGCCATCATTGCACACAATGGTAGCTCGTCTGGGGAGCGGGAGGCTGCTCAATTATCAGGTGGCTCGTGCACCCCAGTGGATCGTCTTGTGTGCACCCCACTTTGGAGACCACTGATCAAAGTGTCTTCTACTGACAGACAACTGGGGATACTCAAAATTTAAGTTCTGTTTTCCAGCATGTGATTAGAGGTGCCATATTGTAATAGGTGAAGAACATGTGCATTTTTGACGGTTTGGGTTTTTCCCCCTATGTTTCTAGGATTGTTCTGGTCAGATGCTATAGCAGCCAATGACTGCATTTCTGAAAACACACATGTGAGGGGAACACTGTAGTTCATCCCACCACTATCACCACATGTGATGGAGCAATGTTTGGGCTGCCTGCATGTACTTTTTGCAAAAAAAACTTTGAAGATTGTGTCTATAGAAATCAGAGCTACATTTTTTAATAAAGTTCCCAAATATATTAGGGAATCTTGCCTCAGCTATTAAATTTTTAACCACTGCCATTGAAATAAACTCTCTACATCTAAAAATAAACTCAGTAGCCTGATTCCTCTGGCATGGGATTGGCACCACCACCAGGAACAACATTTCAAAATGAGCAAAACTTAAGATGTTTATTAAGTGGAATTATTTACTAAGCATGCAGGTGTATGCATGCTTAGACAGAAAAACGTACTACAACTGCCAGGATTCCCCAGCCAGAATGGATGGCTTGGGCATGTTGGGATTTGTAGGACATTTTCCTTTCTAAACATGCATAGGATTGCACCCTTAGGGAATGAAATGTTACTCTTGAAATAATAGGTTGAGAGTGACCCTGTTTGTATGTCACTGCAACCCAGGGTTTAAACAAACTCTGGGTATCTATGAATGAGTGGGAGTCGGACGCCAACATGCTCACTCACTCCCAATTCATTTACAACAACTCATGGTTTAACAAACTGGGTTGTTGTGACGTGTGAACTGGCTCATTGATTAAAAGTTCTTAAGTATGCTTGATTACCATTCCTAATAGGCAAGGGAGTCATTACCCTTTCCTTCAGGCCAGATTTCTTTGAACTCCATGCAATAAACCTCCCACTGGCCCAAACAATAACTAAGAAGTTTTGTTGCCTATTTCTAACACCGCTTCTCAACCATGCTTGATCGAGTCCACAAGGTTCATCTTCTCTCGCAGAAGTTGAAACTGGTCTTAGGAAACAGCTTAGTGAGAATATCTGCAATCATCTTGTTCATTGGACAATACTTCATCTCAACAAGCCCTCTCATATACCAATATTGCAATATATGGTACTTGACATCAATGTACTTGGTACATGCATTAATTTTCTCTGTTTGAGAGATCTTTATGCAGCTCTGATTGTCTTCCATGACTTCTGTTGGTTTTGGCTCATCTATTCCAGTGTCATTCAGCAACTTACTATTCTGCTTCTTCACATGCATGTGCAGCTGATACGTACTTTGCTTCAGTGTACAAAGCTGTGTCTTGTTTCTTGCTAAGCCAACCAGTTACTGGAGTGCTATAAAAGAACATATTCCTACTGATAAACTTTCTGTCTGTTGAATCTCTTTCCCATTCTGCATCTGTATATGCAATGAATGCAGATTTTTCAGTGGCTTGCAATCTTAGTTTGAAATGTGCAGTCTCTTTTAGATATATGACCACTCTTTTCACAGCACTCCAATTTCTCTGTGTAGGCAAATGGGTACTTCTGCTCAAAATTCCAACTGCAACGGATATATCTGGTCTACTTAATTTGATAGATAGAACAGTTTTCCTATAGCTGTTCTGTACTATCTCTTCAATCAAAATGAGGAAAGGGTTCACTGTTCTCTTCTTCCTTAAAATAATTTGTATTCATGGGTGTTTGCCACTTCTTTAGCTTCTTGAAGCTTCAGGTATTCTGTGATTTCTTGAGGTTTTTGCCTTTGATTGAGGAGGTAGCTTCCATCTTCCTCTCTTTCTATCTGAATTCTAAGATAGTGGGTGACTTCTAGTCTCTTTATCTCCACTTCTTGGCTCAAGTGGCACATAATTTCCTCATAATCAGCCTTATTCTCACAACTCAGAAGTAAGTAATCTACATAAATCACAATATATGTCCATTTTCCATCCATACATTGCGTATACAGACAGGAATTGAGTTTACTTGGTATGAAGCCTTCTCTAATAAGTAGCTGATTCAATTTTTCATTCCACATTTTGGAAGCTTGTTTTAATCCATACAAGCTCTTCTGCAACTTGCATACAAGTCCCTTATTCTTTGGTTTTATACATCCAGGAGGTTGTTCCATAAACATTTCTTCTTCAAGATCTCCATAAAGAAAAGCAGTTTTCACATCTAAACATTCCACATGTAACTGACGTGATGCAACAATACTTAAGAACAATATGATCATACTATGTTTCACTACCAGTGAAAAAGTCTGATTATAATCTTGTTCTGGAATCTGGGAGAACCCTCTGGCAACTAATCTGGCTTTATAACATTGTATTTCTCCTACATTTGGCTTGGCCTTAAATCCATTTACATCCTATAACTTTCTTGCCTTCTGGCAATGTTACAAGAGTCCATATCTTATTCTGGTATAGTGCATCCATTTCTTGCTGCATCGCTTCTTTCCATTTGCATGCTTCTTCTGGTGGCATATTCTCAACTTCTCCCCAAGTTGAGGGTTCATACATTTCTGCCATCCTTGTAAGGTAGGACAGTCATAAGGGTGGTACACATTTATTAGTTCGAACTGAACGTCTTAAGTTCCTGTCCAGTAGCTCTGTCTGCTGATATATCAAACTATGGCTCTGAACTTTCCTCTACTGGTGGTACATCCCCTTCTGACTCTTCACAGAGTTGTGGTTCTTTATCTTCAACATCCATGGCTATTGGTAAACAAACTAGATCAGTGTCTCTTGTTGGATGCTCTGGCTCAGTATCGCCTATTGAATTAATTATCTTCCTTTCATCAAAATAGATGACACTCTTCACTGTAATCTTGCCTGTAATGGGATTTAAAATCCTATAACTCGGGTTCCGGGTTCATACCCAACCAGAATTCCTCCTTGTGCTCTTTCATCAAGTTTTGATTTCCTCTCCTTTGGTATGTGAGCATAAACTTTAGATCCAAACACCCTTATATGCCCTATATGGGGCTTTCTTGAATGCCAAAGTTGAAAGGGTGTCTGCCCTGTTGCTTTGGTGGGCAATCTATTATGCAAATAAGTTGTAGTCATCACAGCTTCTTCCCAGTATTTATTGGGATGATTAGAGTTCAAAAGTAAACATCTAGTCATTTGCATAATTGTCACTTGTCCCATTGTATTCTGGAAAAAAGGGTGTGGTTCGCCTGTGCTCTATGCCTTACTTTTTCAAGAAATCTTATACAGCACTAGCCATAAACTCACCCCTGTTATCTGTTTGCCAGATCTTCACATTTTGATGAAATTTATTGCTCACAACTGCCATATACTGCTTTAGTAGTTGCAGAACTTGGCATTTTTTCCTTGAGCAAATAGATGACCACATACCTGCTATAGTTGTCAATGAAGGTAAAAAAATACAGATTTCATCTAGTTGCAGCTAGTGCAAAATGCAGCTGCTAGCCTGCTGACTGGAACACCTCATAAAAATCATATAACACCATTTTTAAAGGAATTGCACTGGCTGCCAAGATGCTTCCGGTTTCAAGGCTTTGGTGATGACATTTAAGGCCCTAAGTGGCTTGGGACCTTGATATTAGAGGGAGTGCCTCTCCCTACATATGCCTGCCTGAGAACTGAGATCTGTTAGAGGGGCCCTCCTCTGCATCCCACCAGTATGAGACATACACTACAGTGGGACGTGGGAGAGGGCCTTCTCTGCTGTGTCACCGCGGTTGTGGAATGCCTTCCCCTTGGAGGCCCAATTGATGCAGACATTGGTCTCATTTCGGTGCCAAGTAAAAACATGGCTTTTTACCAAAGCCTTTGAGGGCAAAATGCATTCCCTAGCACATTGTTTTAACTTTTATTGTTTTAGATTTTAACTGGTATTAGTTTATCTAATGGTTTAATATGTTTTAGGTGTTTAAATGATTTACTGTTTTATACTGTTTAAATTTATTTTATCTGTATGCTGCCCTGAGATCTTAATGATATAGTGTGGAATAGAAATATTTTATTTAAAACAATTTCAAGCTTTAGTTGCTGTTTGAATTGGACCACACGGATCAGAGTGAACCAGTTGTAATGGTTGTGTCGTATATCTTTCACTCTGTTTTGGGACTGAAGGCCTTATGCCTTTTCCTTTAATGCAACATACACATCTTTCTGTATTGTCATTGCACATCTTTATAGAAATATTTCTTGCTAGATCAAGAGGGAACGTTTTATCATTTATGGTGGACTTGTAAAAAAAACTAAAATGTTTTGGAAACAAATACAGTCTTTAGTTCAAAGAATATTAAAGACTACTATAGAATTAAAGCCAGAAACTTTTTTTATTGGAACTAATAGATAAATACGTAAAAGAGAAGGGGGGAACCCTCTTTCTGTACATGACAATGGCTGCAAGGTTATTGTATGCCCAAAAGTGGAAGAATGAAACAATACCAACTACGAATGAGTGGATCATGAAAATGATTGAGCTGGCAGAGATGGCAAAACTGACTAATTAAAGAAGGATCAACAACTAACTTTATGTTAGACTGGAAACCTTTTATAGAATTTGTACAAGAAATAGAGAAAAATGATATGTATGTATCTGGATTTTGAGCTTTAAGATGGTTAACTCTCTTTTGTTGTTGTTAAAATTAGGAGAGAAATAATATAATGTCTGTGAACTCAATGTATGATATACAACCAAGATAAGAATTAGAGAATAATAATGAGCATTTGTTGTGTAGGTGGAGCCAAAGGTAGATTAAAGGACCTTATAATTGTAAGATATATTTTACTGTATGCTATTGTGTGTATGTTGTTTTGTTTTGTTTTGAAAAAATAAAAAAAATTATAAAAAAAGAAATATTTCTTGCTAGATCTTTCCTTTCCAAATCAAGTTTGGACTCTTATCATTGCGATGCGCAAAACGCCTATGCCACAATTCCAAACAGTCAGTAGATTCACAGCATCTAATTGAATTTACTTGCTGTTGTATATTATTCAGTACAAACATACCACCTCTCTTATTGGCCATTTCATAGGTCTGTCTATCTGCAGTTATAGTACACAGTCCATTTTTATTAAATCACACATCAAAGCCTTTCTTGTTCAAACTGGAAACACTTAACACATTACCATCCATCTGTGGAACATACTTTACACGTAACATACTTTACATTTGTGACATCAAAAGAATAGTCATCAAATTGCCGTTTGCCTTTGCCGCATCCTTTTATCTGTACTGAATTTCCACCTGCCACAAATGTGTGGCCTTCCTCATTTTCATCAATGTTATAAAAATATTCTTATCACTGGAAGTACAAGTATTCACTCCCAAATCAACAATCCAACTATTACACTTTTGACTATCCTGTACAGCAGTAAAGTCTCTATGTACTCTAGGAGTACCCTTAAGTTTGATTCGACTTGAATTATTCCCTTTAAAATAATTATTTCTTTGTCCTAGCTTTCCAGCGTTTTGTAAATTGACAGAGCTCAGATTACTTTCTCTGCAGTCTTTCTTGCATTAGATTGCCACGCCTACAACATTCAAAACACACGATTTGCATTTTTCTCTCTGATTGGCCATATAAAGATTTCTGTGCTGCCTCCTGAATGCTTAAATTTGATCCCAAGCTTTGTGTAAAAGATCCCAGTTCAAACTCGTTTCTTTTTCTTTCTGCCTCAGAACGATAACACAACATTAAAGCTATGATTTCCTATAGTGCTCATGCTGAGATAAAAGGAGACCAAGAATGTGGTAGTGAAGACACTAGAAATGATAATTTTTGAACCTCAGAAGTTTTATCTTCCAAAGCTTCAAGCTTCTGTATCATTTCCAATATCTCATCAAGGTCCCTCAAGGAACATCGACCCTCTTTCAGGTCCTTTGTGTAAACCTTTTTGTAAAGCAGTACTTTGTCTTGAAGGGAAGACTGGCCATAAAGAGTCCTTAACCTTTTAAGCATGCATATTGCTGTCCTTTAATCTTGGCTACGTCTGTAGAGACTGTAATATATAACGCTGTGCTTCAAGCCCTGTTGATGCCACTCACTATTAGTTGTGTCTGTTGAGCTGGAAGCCGTTAAGCTGCCTTTTCGTTCGTCTGAAGTTCTTGCCACAGACTCCTCAGCAACAGCTTGCTTGCCTGCTTTCTTTCATCACTTCTAAAAGTCCTTGTTGCTCTGAAACTACTTCCAGGTGAAAGAACGAATTATCATAGTCACTGGGAACTAGTTTTGGAACCACAAAACCATTTACTTGTAAGGCCATTATATATTTTTTAAAAATCAAACCTTTTTTTCTCCACCTTTCATTTAATTGCAAACTTGCTTAATCTGCATATCAATTAGTCTGGGTCCATAACCTGTGGGAATATTGGGAAGTTTAAATTTTCAGATAGCAGTTGCAATAAACAATCTGTTGGACTAATCATCTCAGCTGCTGGAAAACAAACCAGCACCTTATTGCAGACAGGAGGAGAAAAAAGGGAGGAGGTGAGATAAGGGAAGCGTCAAGCTATAGGAGCAGAAAAAGAGCAACTAAAAATAGGTTAAGCAAGTTAACCCCTTATTTACCAGAGAGAGGATTAGTCAGTAAGGACAAAAAGATTATCACAATTATCACCTCCCACTGGTGCAAACAATTAACTAACAAGCCTTTTTGCCCATTTCTAACACTCCACCCCAATCAATTTCTCACACACAGGAACAGATGCTGTATTCCAGCCTTCCTCTGTTTCCAGCTCTTCCTGCTTCTTGTAGCTTCTAGGATGATTCAGATACATCAGGGATTATTTGCTGAAGTTCCTTCTGATTTGACAAAAAACAGGAATGTAAACTGTATTATGTATAACTTGATTTGCTGATAAAATTATGATGGTAGGTATATTAAATTTAAAAATATTGTTCATTCAGACAATTACAAATTTACTTAGTTTTTTAAAATGTTTTTTACATTTAGTGATAATGTTAGGAGAAAATCAAGTTATACATAACAGATTTTATGTTCCTAAAGCAACGAAGTGCTAAAAATACTTTGTTTTTTCATTTTCCCTCAAAGTTTCAATCCCTCCCAGTCCCCACACACTGTTCCCCCGCTCCCCAGCTTCACAGTTTCCAGAAACGTAGCATCTCTAGTCCTGTAGATTGTATTTCTGCTGTTTTCCCTCTCTTTTTTAATCTATATTTTATTTTTTATAAGTGAAATAAATAATACCAACAACATGGTCAAAATCTACAGTTTCCAACATTACAGTATTCTGGGGAAGAAAAAAAATGAGGAAAGCAAAAGAAGGAGAGAAAAAAAGAAAGAAAAAACAGCAACAAAAGATTATATTTAAGCTTCAGTGAAAGCAAACCAAATATCCAAATATAAGTCCAATTGCAAATTATACCTATACAACACTCTTCCAAACATTGCAGGTATTATTAAATCTTCAGTCCACTGCTCCATAAACTGTGAGCCTTGTCTTTCAATGTTATAACCTCAGTCTTACAGCAAATACACGGGAGCAAACCATCCATTAACTATTCCATTGACACATATTAGTAAACATTAAAAGTTTAATCAACAAGAAATAATAATAATCATAATCCCATAATAATGATAGTAATACATATTAATGATAATTTAAAAAAAAGATAAAAAATAAAAACAAACCATTTTTTTATTTTAAGTAATATTATATCTAAAAATGTATTTATATGTGTACCCCACATACACACATATAATATAACACACAAAGGAGAAAGAAAACAAAAATATGCAAACTTTTAATCTGGCAAACTTCCCAGACATCCTATCAGCTAAACCCCAAACAAGACTTCAAAGGAACAGTGAAAATGGCTAAATTCCAACTCAGGAGGCAGAGAAAGTTGGCTCCCTTGTTTTAATGTTAACACCAATGAGAAATGATTCAGTCGCATCAGGATTTAAAAACTTTTTCATCTGGCCTTCAAAAAGAATGCAAAATGTAGCAGGATATTTAATATGATATTGCAGGTTATTTTGCTTTGCAAAACTTCTTGCTTTGGTGAATTGCCTTCTTCTGTCAACAATTTCTTTAGTATAATCAGGGAAGAGCATAATCTTGTCATTTGCTGGTCCCCACCGCAGCTCACCTCGTTCTCTTGCCGGACGCAGAAAATAATTTTTTGTAGAAACTCGTGAAAACTGAACAACAACAGTCGCAGAAGTGCCACGTATTGAGCGAGGAACACGATATGCATGCTCAATATCCAGTAGAAAATCAGATGGCAAAACCAATAACTCATGCAAAGGTTTATCCATAAATTCAGCCAAACATACATCAGCAGCTAAGACTTTAATACCAAGAATACGAAGGTTCGCTCTGCGTGTAAAAGCCTCCATTTGGGAGATTCGAGCAGACAAAGTATTGTGAGACCCTTACATAGCAGTTTCCTGAGCAATAACTCGATCTTCGAGTGCATTAACCTTCATTTCAATTTTTTAAAGAGAGTTATTAATTAAATCCACAGCCCCCTAGAGGGCAGTGATTGAGTCCTGGATTGTTTCAAGCTTCTTTGACTGCACTGATAGCTGAAAAGACATAATTTTTATCAAAGCAAGCAACTCCTCTTCACCTCTGACATTTCTAGAAACCTTTGCAATTGTGGGGGTAGGAGGCATTCCCAGTCCTTTTGTTTTTCCCTTTGATACTGCCATCCTCCACTTCCAGAAGCACAACAAGCAAGTATAATTGCAGAAACGGAAAAAACAAACGTTTAGTTAGATTTAAGTGCCAGTCCCCAGATATTGCTGGTAGTTTAAATTCACAAATATTTTTTGGAACTCGTCAGTCTCCTAATTACAAGGAGTTCCAAACAGCGTTCAGTAGATGATACTCCGGCCACTGACCTTAGATTGCAGCCCTTCTGCTGCAGCACAAAAGCAGCTATTCTTCCAAGATTTCAACCAGATGGTACTGTAAGATTCCCCTTTTAATTCCACGGGAATTTAAAAAGGTTTCTCAGCCTTTTCATAGCTGTTTGAGATAAGCAACCTGCGGAGCTCCGCAGGTCACTACGAAGATGGCATGGCTCCGACCGGAAGTCCGTATTTCTGCCGTTTACTGATTCTCCTAGGTTACTTGAATCCTGCTGTGTATTGGGTGTGTTTGTGTGTCCATGCATGACTTTTATTTTATTTCATAACTTTCTTGAGCTGTATTTTGCCATCTTAAGGATAAAGTGCTTTAAGCATGCCTAGTTCTGCAGACTTAGTCTTCCATGTTTATCCATACAAGGATATGCAGGCACATGACATTGTGGGGCGAGGCTAGTAGTGGGGTCTCCTGTGTGGTGCCCCTGAACCCTCTTTTGGTGCCTGCCAGGCTCCTTACCCCTCCTTATTTTTGTTTTATTTCTTAAGATTTTCTTTAATTAAAAATAAGAATCGGGAGACTGGTGTGCTGCAAAGCAAAGGGCTGCCATCCAGCGCCATCTTGATTTGGCTTCAAAAAGTGTGGTGTGGTGTTTTGGAGTTCAGACCCCAGCCCTGTCTTGTACTCAGGTTCTTGGACAAATTCCTTTTCTTGTAGTCCCATTAGCTTGCCTTCTGGGAAATAGTATTTTGTGACTTGCAATGTCCACCATGCCAGCATTTCGTGAGAGCAACCACAACACTTAAAATTCCAAGAGTGCCCATTGACCCAAAATGGTTAGGCTTGTTGTATGCACAGGGTAGCTGGCAACCATTTCTATAACTACAGAGGAACTTTTACTATCAGCTGTATTTATGGAGGTGGCATCTGGCTCCCTCTGCGTAAAATCCAGTTCCCATGAATAATATACCCATGGATATGATCATAGGTAAGAACTGGGCCTAAGAAAGAAGTGGAAAGGAAGCAAAATCTTTGATACTAGAAGGTGGTGGCAAATTATTTAAGAGCAAGGTTAGCTAAAGCTAACATTTCTGCTTTTGAAAAACCCATTTGAGATTTCTAATTTGAAGGATTGAGATCTGTAAAATACTGTCTTTTATTTTAGAAAGAGAGAACTTTCCACCACCAAGAAAGATCGAGTGAATCATTGCCTAATAATATGTGAAAATATAGTTGCTCAGTCTTTAAGGTAAGCAAGCATTTTTCTGAACCCTGTTTTTGCAAGTACTGTGTTGTTTTTAGTGAATGACTAATGAAAATACTTTCTCTTGTTTTAAGAGTTCAGCATGCTTTATAAGGAGGAGAAATGGGCTACACCTAGTCCCACATTTAATTGCAGGATGAAGCCTGCAAAGGTTGATATAAACTCTCAGAATTTACTCTTTCTGCTTGTGAAGGGATATGTTGATGTTGATCAAGGCAGGGAAAGGAGGAAGTAGAGAGGAGAGCCTTAGAGTCTCTAGCTCAGTTCAGATGACCATCAAAACTTTGATTGGGTTCCCTGGGCCTGCAGACTCTGGGGGCTGATGGCCAGAAAACCAAGGGCCACTGGGAAGCTGCACCTTGTGCCTCCTAGGAAGAACATCACAGCAAGGGGAAGACCAATCAAGTCCCATACACTAGCCGGAGAAGGCGCTTGTTTCACCTTTCCCTTCAGAAAGAGTACTTATAAGGAGATTGAAACTAAGAACCAGTGCTTGAATTTTGCTTTATTTCCTCCTCCCTCCCAATCCCCTTCCCTTTTGTGTTGTATCTTTTAAATCAGGCTTGCAGAATTAGTTTTTTTTTTTGGGGGGATGATCCCCCACTTAGCCCACTGTGAGCTGTATGATGTCAAGTGGGTGTGGCCATGCCCACCTGACATCATTTGCTTCCCTGGCACAAGCGCCAGGTGGATCTTCCACCCGGTGCTTGGGCCAGGGACTAGATTTCTCTGCGCATCAGCTTTCCCGGTTAGGGAAGCCCCATGCACAGCAAAGCCGAGCTAGCCTAGTCCCCATTGCTCCTCTGATGGAAGAGCAACAGAGACTAGGTCAGCTCTGCCCCATACTCACCCGCTCCACCTCCTTCCTCCAATAAGGAGGCAGGGCATGCAAAGGAGAAGCATCTGAGTCCGAGCCTTGGCTGGAGCTTGGTGGTAGACAATTAGCAGTGTTCTATTTGGGCATCGGAGATGCTGTGTTGGCTGCCTGTCCTCTCCTCCCCCAACTCCAATAATGGAGCTGAAAATGGTGGGGGTGGGGGGGGCAGGAGCAGGGTCCCTAAAGTTGAGTTGGTCTTTTGAGGCCCTCCAGTGCCCAGCACATCTGGAAATATTGCGCACACAGTGCTTGAGCTCCACACTTGGAGCAGGGGATTCCTCCTGGTCTTGGACAGAAATGAAAGGCAAGGTCAAGGAGGAACAGCCAACGCTTATACAGGTCTACTCAGAAGTAAGTTCCATTGTGTTGAATGGGTCTTTTCTATTGTAAATGTACTTGGGAGTAAGTACTATAGAACACAGTACGACTTCGCTTCTGAGTAGAGCTGCATAGGATTGCACTGAAAGGGAGGGATAAGGTCCTGTTGATCAGAAGTTTTGGCTTGGCTACCAAAACCAGTCAAGATTCTTAGACCCTGTGTCTGAACCAGGCCTCTATTTTCTCTTGAGTACATAGGAATATATATGAGTATATATTGTATAGTGTGTAAGATTAGAAGGGATTGAGATTAATGTTATTTCTGTCCTTTTGTGCAAGTACCACCATTTTTCCCATTTACTGTTACAAAACTGAACTAAAGCCATCCCCACAAAAATATTCAGTCTTCAGGATAGTAAACTCCATTTTCTAATGGCTGCCTTCATATCATGTTTAAAATTCTCTTACTCTAATCTGAAAGTATCCTGCTTTAACTTCAAACAATTTTTCTCAGTATGTTTGCTGTTCCACACTGAGGACTCCTTTTAAAATATTGGGGAATGTATTAACTTCCAAACTAACTCCAAAACACTACATATAAATATTTTCAGTTTATTAGGTTTTGGGTGAATATAGAACAGCATAACGTCCAGAAGTTAAACCCAACTAGGAAAACTTATCTAATTTTAACTCTTCTTTTTTATTTAAGAAATTCTCCAGAATTTCAGAAATTGCTGGGCATTGCTATGGAACTTTTCCTTCTCTGTAGTGATGATTTGGAGTCAGATGTAAGAATGGTTGCTGATGAATGTCTCAATAAAGTTATAAAAGTAAGTTGTATTTAGTTTTTTGACATAGAACTACTGATAAAATTATTGAATGTAGCAAAATGTTACATGATGTAACAGTCTTAAGGAAGGAGAAAAACAACACCCTATTAAACTTTACATTTAAGTATCTATTTTAATTTATATGACAATTGCAAGTTGAGTGCCAGTGTAAACAGGAGTAAGTGGGGACTAATAGTGTGCTTACTAGTCCAATCATGGATGTTATTCAGATATTTAAGAATAAAAGTGGTTAATGTGAGAAAAGTACATACCAGTTTGGCTCTGTGAAACAATTTGTTTTGATTTGGGTGTTGAACTGTCTCTTCAGTCTCCTGAACTCTCTAAGGAGCACTGAACTATGGTAGATAGCCCCGGCACTGTGTGCTGTCCTTTTGTTATGGTTATGATATGCTTCTGTATTTAGCTGATTTGATCTCAATCTGTGAGGTTTCTATAAGTAAATTCATGAGGGCCATTAAATACGTTTTGATAATGGCAAACCATTTAAAAAAAAATTCTCATCTAGCAATGTTTCCTCAAGCTCTTTCAGGACCCAAAGTCCCTTAGGAATTCTCTTGGTTCTATTATAATCTCCCAAAACCCCCAGCATGAGTTTCCAGTATCAACACATTGACACAATTAATGCTCTATCTAGTGGGTGGGGAACCTGTGGTCCCCCAGATGATGATGGATTCCAATTCCCATCAGGCAGACTTCGCCATTACTACTAGTTTTGGAAAAGGACAAGTAAGATCACAGCTACTTGCTCTTGTACACCTGTGTAGTCTGGCGAAACTTGTTATAACTTGTTAAGATATAACTTGTTATAACTTGTTAAGATATAACTTGTTCAAAAAGAACAGGAGGAACAGAAAGGGAGGCGGGGTTGCACTGTATGTGAAAAATACATATCTCTGCACAGAAATACAGGAGGAGGAGCTTGGTAGCCCCATCGAGAGCATCTGGGTTGAAATAAATGGAGCAAAGAATAAAAGGAACCTGGTGGTCGGAGTCTACTACCGGCCACCCAATCAAGGAGAAGCCAAGGATGAAACTTTTGAAAAGCAAATAGCCAATGTTTTAAGGAAGCATGATGTAGTAGTAATGGGGGACTTCAATTTCCCCGATATTTGTTGGGAGACAAATTCTGCAAAACATGGCCCCTCCAGGAAATTCCTGACTTGTGTGGCGGATCACTTCCTCCTACAGAAAGTAGAGGAAGGAACTAGAGGATCGGCTATCCTTGACTTGATCCTAACCAACAGAGATGACTTAGTGGATCAAGTAGCAGTTACAGGAACTCTGGGGGAAAGCGACCATGTTGTACTTGAGTTCTTGGTTCTAAGGGAAGCAAAAGCCGAGTGTACTCAAACGCGTACCCTGGATTTTAGGAAAGCTGATTTTAATAAACTCAGAACAATGATCAGTAAGGTCCCATGGCAAACAATGCTAGCGAGAAAAGGAGTCCAAGATGGGTGGGAACTTTTAAAAAAGGAAATTCTCAAGGCACAATCACAAACAATTCCAACAAGAAGAAAAGGTGGAAGACAACAGAAGAAGCCAATGTGGCTTCACAAAAAGCTTAGGGATGACCTGAAAACAAAAAAGGACACATATAGGAAGTGGAAAGAAGGCCAAGTAACAAAGGAAGAGTACAGGCAGGTAGCACAGAATTGCAGGGATGGCATCAGGAAGGCTAAAGCGGAGAACGAGGTGAGGTTAGCGAGGGATGCTAAAAACAACAAAAAGGCTTTCTTCAGCTACGTGCATAGTAAAAGGCAGAGGAAAGAAATGGTTGTTCAGCTATTAAATAAGGATGGCAAAATGATAACAGATGACAAAGAAAAGGCAGAGGTGCTCAATTCCTACTTTGGCTCAGTCTTCTCCCAAAAGAAGACAAAAGAAGTCTATGACCCCCCTGGCAAAGGCGAAGTACAGGCTGAAGGGGCAGGATTGCAGCTTGAGATCGACAGGCATATGGTCAAGGAACACCTCATTACTTTGAATGAGTTCAAATCTCCAGGGCCAGATGAACTGCATCCTAGAGTAATAAAGGAACTGGCAGAAGAACTCTCAGAACCGCTGTCTATTCTCTTTGAGAAATCATGGAGGACCGGGGAAGTGCCAGATGACTGGAGGAGGGCTAACGTTGTCCCTATCTTCAAAAAGGGTAAAAAGGAGGAACCTGGGAACTACAGACCAGTCAGTCTGACATCAATCCCTGGGAAAATTCTGGAGCAGATCATAAAGCAATCCATCTGGAAGCACCTTGACAACAATGCCGTGATTACTCGAAGCCAACATGGATTTGTCAAAAACAAGTCCTGCCAGACAAATCTGATCTCATTTTTTGATCAAGTCACCTCCCTTGTAGACCGTGGGAATGCTGTAGACATCATATACCTCGACTTCAGCAAAGCTTTCGACAAAGTGCCCCATGATATCCTGATGAGCAAACTTGCTCGAAGTGGGCTAGATGAAACAACGATCATGTGGATCCACAGTTGGCTACAGAATCGGACTCAAAGAGTGCTTATCAATGGGACCTTCTCAAGCTGGGGAGAGGTAACGAGTGGGGTACCGCAGGGCTCAGTCCTGGGCCCAGTGCTCTTCAACATTTTTATTAATGACTTGGAGGAGGAGGTGCAGGGAATGCTGATCAAATTTGCAGATGACACAAAATTGGGAGGGATAGCTAATACTTTGGAAGACAGAAACAAAATTCAAAGTGATCTGGATAGACTGGAGTGCTGGGCAGAAAACAACAGAATGGCATTTAATAGGGACAAATGCCAAGTTCTGCACCTAGGAAAAAGAAACCAAATGCACAGTTACAAGATGGGGGATACGTGGCTCAACCACACTACGAGCGAGAAGGATCTTGGAATTGTCGTCGATCACAAGCTGAATATGAGCCAACAATGTGATGTGGCTGCAAAAAAGGCAAATGCTATTTTGGGCTGCATTAATAGAAGCATCGCTTCCAAATCCCGGGAAGTACTAGTTCCCCTCTACTCAGCACTGGTTAGGCCTCATCTGGAGTACTGTGTCCAGTTCTGGGCACCACACTTTAAGAAGGATGCAGACAAGCTGGAGAGGGTTCAAAGGAGGGCAACAAAGATGATCAGGGGACTGGAAACAAAGCCCTATGAAGAGAGACTGAAAGAACTGGGCATGTTTAGCCTTGAGAAGAGAAGACTGAGGGGAGATATGATAGCACTCTTCAAGTACTTGAAAGGTTGTCACAGAGAAGAAGGCCAGGATCTCTTCTTGATCATCCCAGAGTGCAGGACACGAAATAATGGGCTCAAGTTACAGGAAGCCAGATTCCGGCTGAACATCAGGAAAAACTTCCTGAGTGTCAGAGCAATACGGCAATGGAACCAATTACCTGGGGAGGTGGTGGGCTCTCCCACACTGGAGGCCTTTAAGACGAGGCTGGACAGCCATTTGTCAGGGATGCTCTGACTTGGATTCCTGCATTGAGCAGGGGGTTGGACTCGATGGCCTTGTAGGCCCCTTCCAACCCTACTATTCTATGATTCTATGATTCTATGAAACAATCCATGAACAAGCCACAGTTCTAGATCCACACATAACGACAACCCACGGTTTAAACAACCCAGCGTTTACCATTCAACAACAAGCCATGGGTTCTCCCTCTCTGGGTTGTTTGTGGTTAACAAACCATGGTTTGTTAGTATAGCTGTGTTCGCACATCACATCAGTATCCATCAAGCCACAGATAAAATGAGGTGCCTTTTCTCATGTTTTCTGCCTGCTATCCTGTTCACAATATGTGAACCATGGTGAGTGCTGCCGATCATGCAAACCAGGTTAGTGGGTGCTGGCTGTAGTTATACCATCTTCAGGTGTAGTCATTACTATGTGCCCTTTCCCTATTGCCAAATGTGCATATGTGGGGTAGTAAGGCCAGGCTGTGCAGTGAAAATGATGGCAGCTGCTACTACTGAGCATTTATTTAGTGATCCCTGTGTGCTAGGCACTGTAATAGGTTGAACAGCTTCAATGCAGAATATATCTGCATTGCTCTTAACAGAACTTAGATGTCTGTCTATGCCCTCTTGCTTATGGAACAGCAAGAGGCATCTAGCTTACAGAAGCAATGGAACGAAAAATGCTGTCTAGCCTTTGCTGACTAACATGTGTTGGAGTGTGTGGGTTGTTGGTTTTTTTTGCAAGGTTTGTTTTTTGGGTTGTACAGTAGTAGGATATTTGAGTCAGAAGCCCTCCTGGTTCTTCAGGAAATGTAGGGTTTCTCTTAGTATGAAAAGTTAACAAATGCTGTGACGTAAACTGGTAATTTCCAAACTCTGTTTTGAGGAAATCCTGGAGTTCCTTGAAGCTTAACCTATGTTTCTCAAGTAGAAGATTGGGAGTAGTGGGCACAAGTGAGACCTACAACAAAATGTTGCGGTGTGGAGTGCTCCTGTTCACTGTTCCAGCCAGTTAGCCATGCCTTCCTCTATGATACTCTGTTCCTCTTCCCACGTGGTTTATCCCACCCACCTACCCTAACATTCAGTCAGCTTTCCATGGGAACTGAGCACATTTGGTTCCCCTTTGGGCTGTTTGGGGGAGTTTCCCCCTTCAACTTTTTCTTTTCTTTCATTTTTTTTTAAAGAAACTTCTGCAAACCTTGGGGATCTACCAAGTCTGCTGATACATCCCTCTTGTGAGTGGGTGATGTCCTTTTGGCTACATAAGCATCGGTACTCATGACGAAACTCATGCCTGGGGATAGAGGGAGTTATGCCTGCCTACTAACAATCTTCCCCGGCAGCACAGGCCTGCCCAGGGCCCCACACAATCTTGAGTGTGTACCCTAGAATTTGGCTAACAGTCATCTGCACTGTGCTGGGGTTTTGTTGTAGATGAGTTTATTGAAACGGTAAAAGCTTGTAAACCATGGGTGTAACAAATATTTAGGTACAAGAGCCATCTCTGTAGATCTAGCACAGTAGTAGAAAATCTGGTGCCCTTGGATGTTTTGGACTACAATGCCCAGAAGCCCTGACTATTGGCCATGTTGGCAACAGTTTATGGGAGTTGCAGTCCAAGACATCTGGAGTGTACTAGGTTGCCTACACCTGATGTAGTAAATGGCTGTTTTTATAGTTCAAGAGTTAAATAACAGTATGTCAAGTAAATCTGCAAGTTGTTCAGTGCAAAATACATATTGGAGCAATGCATACTTTGCTGATATTTGAAATTTACCATTTGGTTTCATTCTAGGCTTTGATGGATTCTAGTCTTCCTAGGATACAGTTAGAACTCTACAAAGAGATTAAAAAGGTGAGCTACTTACATTTTTCAAAGTTTTGAATTTGTTTGGATTTATAGGCCACCTTTTCACAAGAACTTAAGATGAATTACATAATAAACAGTTATTATATAATTTCATAATAACTAAATAATAACTAAAAGTTATTATAATAACAAAGTTATTAATTGTTCTGAATTACATTGATATTTGAAATTCTAATAACCATTGAATGTTTGGAAAAAACATTTCTTGTGAAGTTAAGAATGGATTGGAAAATAGGCAGTATTTGACATAAATTAATATACTTGGAAGGAATTGCGAAAATGTGTGAGTACAAAAGTAAGGAAAAATTAGTACAGCTACTGTTTGTATGGACAACCGAGTTAAAATGCTGACCGTAGGAACCTAAAGATTAGGGCTGAAATGATTTGTTCTGTTAAAGTTCTCAAAATTGTTTCCTGGAGACTTTGGCAAATATTGTTTGTGCTATTACTGAGTGAATAATTGACATTCATCATTAGCATTTAACATCTGAAGATTTTTTTTCAGCTGCAGTAAGTACTGGGCAGTATCTTCCATGGAGTAGCCGTTATTCAATATCTGACAGACGACTGTAAAGAATTAAATAAATTCTATACTAACTATGGTTCTATCTAAATATTGTGTGTGAACATTTGTAGAATGTAACTGTTTGATGTGGAAAATTAGTAAGCGGAGGGACATACCCTCGCCTGCTACTTTCTGTTCCAGATACCCCCGTCCCCCATGTTGCTTTGTGCTGGAAAAAGTGGGCTGCTGGGATTATTACATGCATTTGTGTGTACCAGTTAGCTTTTGTTCATGATTTAGCCAATCAAAATTGTTGAATTTTGATAACAGACTTTGACTCCACAATTCAAATTTTGAAGTTAGAGAAAATGGCAACCATTAAAGTAAATATACTACCACATAGAATCACAGAATTCGAAGGGATTTTGGAGCTTATCTAGTACAGACCCCTGCTTGATGCAGGCTCTGCACTGCAGGGTGCAACTATAGCAACCCTGGCAGATGGCCATCCAGCCTCTGCTTAAATACCTCCAGCAAAGCAGAACCCACCACCTCCCAAGGCAATCTGTTTCACTGTTGAACAACTCTTACTGTTACGAAGTTTCTCCAAAATGTTTAGATGAAATCAGCTTCCGTGCAATTTCTGCTACTGGTTACTGGAGGCTGGTGGCCAGTCTGACTGGTGGAGTGGAAAATGGGTCACCAGAAGTGCAAGCTAAGGGGTCACCAGAGTTGGAGCAGTCTTTTGAATCCCCAATAGCTAGTAACCTATACTACAGAAAGGAGAAACTGAGATGCATGAAGTGCAAAGGGGAGGAAAGGGCGGAAATCATACAGCCACACAAAAGCACTCCTTTGGACCCACATTGTCCCATTCCAGGAATAACTCCCATTGCACAGAGAATCAAGTAACTTTAAACTCATGACTGCAAAACAGTGGGAAGAATCTACATAGCCATACAAATATGATATGATGATGATCATGATGATAATTACAATGGTACCCTCAGAGCCACAACACAGAAAAATAGGCTTTGAAACCCAGCAGCAACCCACTGCAAGAGGGGACACACACAGCATGACTGGCAGAGGCTCTCCAGAGTTTCAGTCAGGATTTTTTTGGCCTCACCTGGAGATGCCAGGAAATGAACCCTGCATGCAAAGCATGTGTTGCACCGCTAAGTTATAACCCCACTGCTGTAATCCTCAGGTTGAGAGTGGTTAAAAAGGTTTAAGCTAAGTTAGTGAGTTCCTCAGTGAGTTCTTCCCCACAACCATTTCATAAGGGTATTGTGAGGAACAAGTGTTAATATTTATGTTGAGCCCATTTTATAGATCACAGTTGAGGCCAAGAGACAATTATACTTTCAGTGAAGTGTGAATGAACAACAGCTGTTCAGTTGCAGTTACTAATTTATTTTGAGCATGATCTTTTGCATGAAATTTCAGTCTTCTCAGATTTCTGAAACGGAACTAACTTTGTTTAGTGAGGCATATGAGGAAAACATTGCAAAACATACCAGAAGGATCCAATTTGAATTTCCATTATCCATGGAGGAAGAGAATGCAGTTCTCAAAGTGCTGTTCACCATGTTATAAGCTATTACTGATAAAGAGCAACTGTATTTTTAAACCATCAAACACTACCACAATAAATTCCTTTTTCAGCATTAAAAAGCAACAACTTCGGGCTGAACTTCACAGTATTTTTCCCCTATCCCTACCCCCATCCTGACCTGGCTTTTTCAATACGTTCCCCCCACCCCTCCTACTCATTGTCCCTCCTCTGTCCTCCTCCTGCAGCACTAAGATTCAGGGGATTTAGACTGCAGTCTCAACATACACATATACCACAACAGCCTGGCTAATGCAGAATAGAAGAGAACTTCCTGTGATCTGGACAGTATGCTTCTGTTAACGCAACCTAAGATTGCATTAGCTTTCTTAGCTGCCGCATCGCAGTGCTGGCTCATACTTGGGTTGTGATCCACTAAGACACCTAGGTCCTTTTTAAATGTATTACTGCCAGTCCAGGTCTCTCCCATCTTATACCCATGTGTTTGATTTTTTGTACCTAAATGCAAGGCTTCACAATTACCTCTGTTGAATCTCATGGTGTTAGATTTGGGCCAGTGTTCCAGCCTGTCTAGATCCATTTGAATCTTGAACTTATATGGTGTTGGCTGTCCCTCTTAGCTTTGTGTCATCTGCAGCTTTGATAAGCAACCATTCTACACCCTCGTCTAGGTCATTTATAAAAATGTTGAACAGCACAGAGCCCTGTGGCACTCCATTCGAGACCTCCCTCCAGGAGGATGCTGAGCTGTTAACTAGTACTTGTTGAGAATGGTTGCTCAACTAGCTGTAGATCCACCTAACTGTAGTATTGGCCAACCTGCATATGTTTTTATTTGTTCTTTGCAGTTACGTAGTTCACTGTTAACAGAATGGCAGAAATAGTTCTTCAAGGCTACAATCCTAAATACTAGTGAATAAGCCTCGCTGAACATAGTGGTACATCTGAGTATTAAAACTTGTACAGTTAAAACCTATAAATAGAAGTATACAAAAGTTAAAGATATAATTAAATCATCAATAATATTACAATTTTATAAAATATCAAAATGTTAAAAGACAACAAGAAATATAACCATAGTATCTACCCATCATATTCTCACAGGTCCAGACTAGCTATTCCAAAAGGCTTGTTGGAACAAAAAGGTTTTTACATGCCTGCCGAAACATACCAAGGAGGGTGCCGCTCTCACCTCCCTCGGAAGGGAGTTCCAGAGCTTTGGGGCAGCCACCGAGAAGGGCCTCTCCCACATTCCCACCAGATATGCCTGTGATGGTGGCGGGACCGTGAGAAGGGCCTCCCTTGAAGATCTCAGGGCATGAATAGGTTTATAGGGGAGAATATGGTCTTTCAGATAAGTTGGACCTGAGCTATATAGGGCTTTATAGGACATGACCAGCACTTTGAATTGTTCCTGGAAACAGACTGGGAGGCAGTGAACTGTTTTAGCAGGAGAGTTGTATGCTCCCTGTAGCCAGCCCCAGTCAACAGTCTGGCAGCTGAAGGTTCCAAGCACTCTTCAAAGGCAGCCCCACGTAGAGTGCATTACAGTAATCCAAATGGGATGTAACTAAGGCATGTGTCACTGTGGCCAAGTCAGACATCTCAAAGAACGGGCGCACTAGCTTTAACTGTGTAAATGCACTCCTGGCCACCTCTGAAACCTGGGCATCCAGGCTCAGGGCTGAATCCAGAAGTACACCCAAGCTGCGAACCTGTGTCTTCAGGAGGGAGTGTAACCCCATCCAGCACAAGCTGAATCCCTATTCCCTGATCTACCTTTCTACTGACCAGGAACACCTCTGTCTTGTCTGGATTAAGCTTCAATTTGTTTGCCCTCATCCAGTCCATTACTGCCGACCAACACTGGTTTAGCACCCCAACAGCTTCCTTGGAATTAGATGGAAAGAAAAAGTTGAGTTGGGCGTCATCAGTGTACTGGTGACACCAAACCCCCAAACTCCAGACAACCTCTCCCAGTGGTTTCATGTATATGTTAAATAGCATGGGGGACAAAACAGAACCTTGAGGAACTCCACAGGCCAATGGCGAACAGAAGTCCCCCAGCACCACCCTCTGGATCTGCCCCTCCAAGAAGGAATGGAGCCACTGTAAAACAGTGCCTCCAAGTCCCATCCCAGCGAGGCGGCCCAGAAGGATACCATGGTCGATTGTATCGAAAGCCCCTGAGAGGTCTAGCAGAACGAACAGGGACACACTCCCCCTGTCTAGTTCCCGGCGTAGGTCATCCACCAAAGCAACCAAAGCTGTTTCTGTCCCATTGTTGCAGAACTCAGAGTCAGAGAGACCACGGAGTGAAGGAAAAAGAGTTTCTTTATTTAACGTGCGGGCTTAAGGCTGGAATCATTTCCAAAGAGCCAGAAGCCCCGATTTACATCAGCAGATGTTTTTATAGATATTGTGACACATAGGAAACGGCTCTCCCTCCCGTGTGGGGTTGCAGTCCTCAACATTTCTTCTCCTAGCACCATTGTTTATAATACAAGAAATGGGTTATAGGGTAGCCATGATAAGCAGAGAACAGCAGAGAACATGATATACAATTTTATGACCTTAGCCTTTGTTGACAAGATAAGAAATTCCTGTGTCTCGTCAGCTTACAAACATATATTTCAGAGAGCAAGAGTTCAGCAAGAACATGAAGCATGAGACTGCATGCGGCTACTTAGTCTGACCCTCGATATGGCTGCTACATTCCCCCCTTAAATGCATAATTTCATTACAATTATAGCATTCCATTACGCAAATAGACATTCTGGTTTGCGAAGCATAACACAGGACTCTTATAGCAACCCTCTTACTTAATATCTTGTTGAGCTATTAGAGCGTAGAGGGCGGTAGTTTTACTAGCCGAGACATAAAACAGATTGGTTAAACAGCGCATAAGACAAGGAATGCAAAGGCATAACAGTATCTCTGTGAACAACACTGGTAGAATTAGGATGAACAATGCTTTAAGCCAGCTAAGATTTGGGAGCCAAGAGGTTAATCAATCTAGCCAATTGTTTTGTCCCATTGTTATGTTAGCTACTATATTATGCATGCAGATTATTGATTTGAACATCTACGGCATTACTATTATTAGTCAAATTAAATGATGGAGGAGAAAAAGATAAAAAAACCTGTTTGCAGGTATATCTCTTTGGCAAACAAAAATATTTTACTCCAGTGATGTTAGCCAGGTGAAGCCAGTAATTATCAGCGAATCGCTGGGACAGATTTCCCTCTCTAGGGGCAGACCCCCTTTTTTCGCACCTTATTAAGGAAACACAATGCAACACTACTAACACTACAACACGCGTATTTGATCTCCTTTGGGATCTGACCGTACGCTGGGCAGCTGTTTACCTGGCAAGCTGCAGTAGGGTCTAGTCCCCTTCTTCAATTCTCCAGTTGCAGGTCTGACCGTACGCAGGGTGGACAGTCTCCTGGTGCGCCCACAGTAAGGTCTAGCCTGAGTCTTCTTACTGCTTTTTCAGAATAATTTTTAAAGGATTTTTAGGATTTCTGTTCACAGTCCACTCCTCCCCTCTCGCTCTCTTGACTCGTGTCCAATGTATCCAGGGTTTAACTCTAGCTACTTTTACAGCTGTGGGGGTGGAAAGTATAACAGTTTTCGGTCTTCTCCACTTGGGAGTTAAAGGGTTATTTTTCCACTCTTTAACTCATACTTCAACTTTTGGTTGGAAAGGATGAACTTCTGTGATGGGAATTGGGGGCTTATTTTCTAAGACAAAGTGACGCTGGGCTTGAAGAACTTTGCCCAGTGTTTGGACTTCTTGTTTAAGGCTAACGTTTGCTTGCTCTTGATGCCGCTCCAGTGTCAATCATGAAGTCAATGTCACGGCCCCTCTCAAGCTGTCTTCTCTCTCACCTGTTCTGGCTCCTTTGGTTTTCTCCTTTGTGTATTTGATTTATTTTATTTGGGCATTCATGCCAGCAATGTCTATCTTGTCCACACTGAGCACACTGTGCCTCTGCCTCTGCCTTTGCTGGGTCTTCTTCTATTTTTTCGTCCACGTCTTCTTGGGCCTCTGGGTTGAGGGGGGTTTACTGGCGATAGGCATCTAAAAGACACTCTAAGTACGCTCTGGGGCCTTGGTGGCACCTTGCAGCACTTTAGACACTTTGGTCATATTAACTGACTTCTTCATACCTGCCTTCATGGCTTCTAACAGCAGGGTTTGATACTGGGTGAGGTGCTCTAGCCCCGCTTGTGTTTTGGGATTCCAGCGGGGGGGGGGGGGGTTACTTACAAGGAGACTTTATTGGGTAACTTACAGCACACAGGCGTACCTAATGGTTGGATCAGACAGCTTCTTTGAACCACGAGCTATTGGGCTAAATGGGTTTTATACCATACATGTTACCCATGAGGCAGTGCAACACTAGCAAGCATTTTCGGCATAGGCTAGTAGTGTTTGGTTCTCAGGCACAGCTTTCTGTAAACAAACTTCGCTTCCCAAGCAAAGTGCTTGATAACACTTTCATTCATTAGTATGGGAAGAGAAATCTCTCTCTTTCTTTTGCTTTTTTTTCTTGCTGATCTGCCTGTATTGCAGATCATGTTTCAAACTTTTTATATAAAATTTTCTGCTCCATGCACCAGCCTTGTCTCTTTATTTGTCTTTTTCAAGTTAAACTCACTTAAACCTTTCTGCCTTACACTAGTCCCAATGACACACATTTGGGATAGGCTGTTCTTCTCTTTCTAGTTACATTTTCTTATTTTAAAGAACTATTACGTTATTGTGGCTACTTTACCCCAGGTAATAAGCTCCAGGCATAATCAGCTGCTTCTAATTCACCCTGGGGGCAACTATGGCCACGGTTCTTTTCTACAAATGTTCTTTCTCTTTGCCTCTTGCCTCCTCTTTTTTCTTCCCCCCCCTTCTCTATCTGTC
Source organism: Heloderma suspectum (assembly GCF_057233095.1). Classification (NCBI taxonomy): domain Eukaryota; kingdom Metazoa; phylum Chordata; class Lepidosauria; order Squamata; family Helodermatidae; genus Heloderma; species Heloderma suspectum. The sequence goes on along the minus strand of NC_139462.1, from coordinate 122,585,490 downwards.
TGCCACTTTCTCTTTTCTCTGTCTTTTCTACTTGCCTGTGTCTTTCTCTACTTGTCTTTGTCTTTTCTCTTGTCATATATTGGGAACCACACTCAATATCATTTGGAGTTGCAACTAACACTAATCTGCAAATATCACATATATTTTATGATATCTAAGAAATCATAAGATATACACAACAAACTTTTTCTGCAATTTAACACAATGAATGGAAAACACTTTTTGCATGGTAAGGCATGATGGAGCAGATCCAGCAATTAGGGCGGGGGGGAAAGCTCTCGGGGCTATCTATCACTAGACAAGCTAGCCAGGGATTTACAATATCACACACACACACACACACACCTTTTTTCTTCTCTTCCCCTTCAACTTGGTACACGAAAGCAAAGTGCCGAAACTCAGGACGCTGGGGGGTGATGGGCATCGCCTTATACTTGCATTTTTCAGGCAGCCATTAATCTTCTTCTGGGAGGCGGTGGGGTGATTTGCAGGACTTCAAAGGCAAGCTTCTCTGTTTGTTTGTATTTGTAAATCCCAAGCTCAAAACAGGACACGATGAGGTACAGGGCAGCTAAATTTTTGCTTTGGCACGGGCAACAAATAACTCGGGTCAGCTTTCTTCGCTGGGGTCTCAAACAGGAAAACAGTCTTAATTTAAAGTTGTAACATCACTGACAGCGTCAGCTAGCCAGCTACACAGATTTCACTGTTTTTTAAGACAGTTACTCTAATATCTTCTCAATCAGGTTGGGTCCCTCAGCTTACACAGTTTATTGCAGCTTCCAGGAGCATGGTAGTAGCGTGATTTTGGCTTGGCTAGGAACATGCTGTCTGGTTTCTCGGTCTCTTCAGCACACACACTCAGGCAGTGTAACACTGGACACTCAAATTAGTGAGATTTCTTCAATACAGGGAATCCCACGGCAAAAGCTTAACGGTTACGCTCTTCAGAAATCATATAGCTGATGGTCTACAGGCTCTATGAAATTCTAGGACAGTTCAAAGCTAAACACGGCTACCTTGACAGAGATCTTCATCGTGGTCTTTCCACTTCATTCTGCCTTGGGACAGTCTTATGGCATACTTTTCACTCGAAGAGGGGTCTAGCCTGTGCCTTGGGGGCTGATTCTTCACTTTTATTCTCCATTTTGCGCCCTCATCTTCTGGGTCTTTATTTTCAGTTTCTATTTCTTAGGGATTTTATTTCAATTAGGCGAGGTGATGATGTTGCACAACTCAGAACGTTGTGGGCAATTTTCCTGCCCCCCCTCTCGGCGCTCTAGGCTAACAGCTACTTCTTCGGCCTCACACTCCCACGCTTTGTTAAAAGCCAGGCTGTCCTGCAACATTTCTCTAATTAACAGCCTCAGATCTTGTTCTTTTTTTTCTCTCAGCTCGACCTTGAGCTTTTTGCTGTTTCCTCTCTCTATTCTGAATCCTTTTTTTAAAAAAATCTTTTTCCTTTTTTTTTTTAACATACCTCTCAAGGGGGTGCAAGTCTTGCTTCCCCCACCTCCCATAGCCTCCCCCCTAAGATGAAGATGGAGACAAAGAGGGAAGGGGATTGGTCAGTGAGTAAGGGGTCTCACTGGCCGACACAAAAGGAATTTCACATCACGCACTTTGCTACTGGCCTGGGCACCCGGACGGTCGACGGTATGCAACAGAAACCGCAGTAGCCACTCACACAATCATAAATTTCACCACTTCATTCATATGTCCCTGCCACCCACTTTCCCACTTTTCCACTAGAGCGAAGCAGTTTCCTCAGCGCCTTGCTGAGTGTTAGTGCCTGCTCGGGGGAGTGATCAAGTCCCCCCTTCCACCCCCAATTGGGTGGGTCACCTTTTGTATACGTATACTAACACTGACCTTCATAAGGCGGGGCCCTCTTTTTTCTGCCCAGTGGCCTTTCTCCTGAAGGCTTCCAATGTGGGTTTCAACTCAATTGCAGCTGCAGTATGGGCAGGGCTCAAGTTCCTTCCTCCGCTTCCCAAGGTTCTCTTGCTGCTCGCTGCCGTTTGGGCAATCCTGGTGCAGGCTTTCTCCCGTTCCCCCGACAAAAAGGTCGGTGGCGCCAAGAAAGGGAGGCATGTGCCGAGCCCTCCCTCCCGGTGCGGCGATTAAGAGCAGGCAACTGCCACCTCTCTGTCTCAGAGCCTGCCACATCCGAGTCACGGCACCATTTATGTTGCAGAACTCAGAGTCAGAGAGACCACAAAGTGAAGAAACAAGAGTTTCTTTATTGAACGCGCGGGCTTAAGGCTGGAATCATTTCCAAAGAGCCAAAAACCTCGATTTACATCAGCAGATTGTTTTTATAGATATTGTGACACATAGGAAACGGCTCCTCCTCTCCCTCCCGTGTGGGGTTGCAGTCCTCAACATTTCTTCTCCTAGCACCATTGTTTATAATACAAGAAATGGGTTATAGGGTAGCCATGATAAGCAGAGAACAGCAGAGAACATGATATACAATTTTATGACCTTAGCCTTTGTTGACAAGATAAGAAATTCCTGTGTCTCATCAGCTTACAAACATATATTTCAGAGAGCAAGAGCTCAGCAAGAACATGAAGCATGATACTGCATGAGGCTACTTAGTCTGACCCCCGATATGGCTGCTACACCATAACCGGGTCTGAAGCCAGATTTAAATGGATCTAGATATTCTGTCTCATCCAGGAGTCCGTGGAGTTGGGAGGCCACCACATGCTTCAATATCTTGCCCAGAAATGCAGTATCGAAGACTGGCCGATAATTAAGCAATATGGCAGGGTTCAGGGAGGGCTTTTTTAAACAAAGGTCTCACCACTGCCTCCTTCAGGCAGGCTGGAACTCTGCCTTGACTAAGGGAGGCATTAACCACTCCACATACCTACTGGGCCAGTCCACCTCTGGCTGCTTTTATGAGCCAGGAAGGGCAAGGATCTAGAACACACGTGGTGGCTCTCACCTCTCCCAGGATCTGTCCACCTCCTCAGGCTGTACAAATTGAAAAGTATCCCAACAACACTGGACAAGCAGGGGCCACAGTTACATCCTCTGGGTCTGTATCAACTATAGCATCCAAGTAAGAGCGGATCTGAGCAATTTTGTCTGCAAAGTGCTGAGCAAATTGTTCACAGTGGGCTGTCGAGAGGTTTAAAGTATCCTCTTGTGGGTTAGTGAATAAAAGACCCCTAACCCCTCGAAACAGCTCTGCTGGACGGCTCTGAGTAAACATGCATAGGATTGTGCTGTTACTTCATCTGACAGGAGAAACATCCAAGAGTGGCTCTTAGAACATTATTTAAGGAATGGGGTAAAGGAGTCATCAATATAAAACTTTAATATTAAATAGTGCTCAATATCACTGAACTATTGGTTTGATCAGGAAAAAGTGTTAAAAGCCAAACAATGTTAGTGGAGAACCTATGAAATCTCTTCTAGTTGCAGAAAGATCATGAAGAAAAGTTTCAAGAAGTACCTGGCTTATGATTATAATACAATGGTAAAAGAAAGAATGGACAGAGATTCCCTGGTTTGTTTAGCTGCTTCTACTAGCAGGAAGAGCCAAGCGTGAGTGATTGAGCAGTATGCTCATTCACTGTAAGTTAGAACTTTCAACAATTCTGGTGTTCTGTGACATGCAAATGTGGCCACTGAGTTTTAGGAACTATATTATAATTAGATGAAAAATTACAAACAATTGAATTACAGTAAAACATGTTTAAAATTTGTTCTCTGCTAAATCTGTATGATAGAAACTAGTATGACTAGAGGTCAGGGGTGATGGGGGTTGTAGTCCAGAACTTCTGGAGGGCAGTAGATTGTGGAAGGCTGAGTTGATGTTCTTTCACCTTTTCATGGGATAATGTCATCCTTTGAGTTTTAATGAAATTAACTATTTTCTCCATTGTGAAATCAGGGTAAGGTTACAATATGCAACAGCAAGACAAACAAAAGGAAAAAGGATAAATGAAAATATTAATGATTATTCCATCTAAATGTCATCCAATATCTTTGCTTTTTGTTGTGCCTCCAAAATAATTTTCACTAGAATTCACTCACTCTTAATAAATATTCAATTATCAAAAGTCCTGCTGGTTTAAGACCAGAGTTAAGGCTACCTCATCTTGATTCAAGCTTCAGAAAGCCAGCAGTGGCTCTTTCATACAGGGTGCAGATCATTGCCTGAAGCGGCTGTTTGGTTATGAATGGGGCATTAGCCAATGGGAAATATTTTGCTCGCTGACCAACATTAAGATTATATGCCTAGAAATGTAAATATATAGTGAATGCTAGGCTTCATTGCTCTCCTTGTAGCAATTTAGGCTCTACTTGCACCCACTGCCTTCTGTTGTCTTTTGAAGATGCGCTTCTTGCTCCCCCCTCCCCCATGCTCTTCCATTGTATAGTGCAGGAGAGGGGAACCTGTTTCATCCGAAGGGTTGAATTCAGTTTGGGAGAAGCTCTCTGGGGCTGCATATGTCAGGGTCAGAGACAAAAGGGGATGCCAATATACAAAAGGTGGTAGTATATGGTAGCTTAAAACTCCTACTGCTGGTAGCCAGGCCTTACAAGAGGTATTTTAACAGTTTAGAATGGGAAAAAACTGCACAAAAGCCAGGAAGGGGGTGGGGCCATCTGGGGAATCCCAAAGGGTCATATTTGGCCCCCAGGCCTGAGGTTCCCCACCCCTTTTATAGTATGTGTATGGAGGGGGTTTCCTTTGTGTTTGCTGTATTTAGGGATATTTTTAGTAATCCTTTTCTTGGTTTAAAATCTAACTTTTTTTCATTTCTTTGTGAAATATACAAAAGAATAGCATACCCTCTTCAAATCTTTGTGGTTATAGTCAAATATACCTCTTAAGGATTACAGGGAGGAAATTGAAGTGCTTGGTTTGAGGTTTTGACATTGACTCAGAAAAAGTGAGGGTTAAAGGCTGCTAATGTTCTTGTAGTGATTAAGCTCAAGGTTGTTCAGATATCTATATTTCTTTAATAAGCACCAAGTTTTATTTATCCCCTTCATGGATCACTGCCTTGTTGTGGCGAAGGGGCTTGTGTAACTCAGTGAAGCCATAAGCTATGCCGTGCAGGGCCACCCAAGATGGGCAGGTCATGGCGGAGAGTTCTTACAAAATGTGGTCCACTGGAGAAGGAAATGGCAACCCACTCCAGTATTCTTGCCAAGAAAATCCCATGGAACGTATTGCAAGGCTAAAAGATATGACGCCAGAAGATGAGCCCCTCAGGTCGGAAGGTGTCTAATATACTACTGGGGAATAGCAGAGGGAATTTCCAAGTAGCGCCAGAAAGAGTGAAGCAGCTGGGCCAAAGCCGAAAGGACACTCAGCTGTGGATGTGTCTGGTGGTGAAAAGAAAGTTTGATGCTGTAAAGAACACTATTGTTTAGGAACCTGGAATGTCAGATCAATGAATCAAGGTAAGCTGGAGTTGGTCAAACATGAGATGGCAAGATTGAACATGGACATTTTGGGAATCGGCGAACTCAAATGGACAGGCATGGGCGAATTTAATTCAAGTGACCATTGTATCTACTAATGTGGGCAAGAATCCCTTAGAAGAAATGGAGTAGCACTCATAGTCAACAAAAGGGTGGGAAAAGCAGTACTGGGGTACAATCTCAAAAATGATAGAATGATCTCAGTACGAATCCAAGGCAAACCATTCAACATCACAGTAATTCAAGTCTATGCCCCAACCACGGAGGCCGAAGAAGCTGAGGTTGATGGGTTCTGTGATGACCTACAACACCTTCTAGAACTAACACCAAAAAAAGATGTCCTCTTCATCATAGGGGATTGGAATGCTAAAGGAGGAAGTCAAGAAATCACCGGGGTAACAGGCAGGCATGGCCTTGGTGTACAAAATGAAGCAGGACAAAGGCTAACAGAGTTTTGCCAAGAGAACACGCTGACCATAGCAAACATTCTTTTCCAACAGCCCAAGAGGCAACTCTACACATGGACATCACCAGATGGTCAATATCGAAATCAGATTGATTATGTCCTTTGCAGCCAAAGATGGAGAAGCTCTATACAGTCAGTAAAAACAAGACCTGGAGCTGACTGTGGCTCAGATCATGAGCTTCTTGTTGCAAAATTTCAACTTAAATTGAAGAACGTCGGGAAAACCACTAAACCATTCAGGTATGACCTAAATCATATCCCTTATGAATATACAGTGGAGGTGAGGAATAGATTTAAGGGATTAGACCTGATAGACAGAGCGCCTGAGGAACCATGGACTGAGGTCCGTAACATTGTTCAGGAGGCAGCAACTAAATCCATCCCAAAGAAAAAGAAATGCAAGAAAGCCAAGTGGCTGTCTGATGAGGCTTTGCAAGTAGCTGAGGAAAGAAGGGAAGCGAAAAGCAAGGGAGAAAGGGGAAGATATATCCAACTGAATGCAGAGTTCCAGAGAACAGCAAGGAGAGACAAGAAGGCCTTCTTAAATGAACAATGCAAAGAAATCGAGGAAAACAACAGAATGGGAAAGACTAGAGATCTTTTCAAGAAAATCGGAGATCTCAAGGGAACGTTTTGTGCAAAGACGGGCATGATAAAGGACAAAGAAGGCAGGGACCTAACAGAAGCAGATGAGATTAAGAAGAGGTGGCAAGAATACACAGAAGAACTATACAGGAAAGATCTTCATGTCCCTGATATAGCCATGATAGTGCGGTCACTGAACTTGAGCCGGACATCCTCGAGAGTGAAGTCAAGTGGGCCTTAGGAAGCATTAGTAACAACAAAGCTAGCGGAGATGACAGTATTCCAGCTGAGCTATTTAACATCCTAAAAGATGATGCTGTTAAAGTGCTGCACTCAATATGCCAACAAATTTGGAACACTCAACAGTGGCCGCAAGACTGGAAAAGGTCAGTTTACATTCCAATTCCAAAGAAGGGCAATGCCAAAGAGTGTTCAAACTACCGCACAATTGTGCTCATTTCACATGCCAGCAAGGTGATGCTCAAAATCCTACAAGCTAGGCTTCAGCAGCATGTGAACCGAGAACTACCGGAAGTACAAGCGGGATTTCGAAGAGGCAGAGAAACTAGAGATCAAATCGCCAACTTTTGCTGGATCATGGAGAAAGCAAGAGAATTCCAGAAAAACGTCTATTTCTGCTTCACCGACTACGCTAAAGCCTTTGATTGGGTGGATCACAACAAACTGTGGCAAATTCTTAAAGAGATGGGAGTACCAGACCACTTTACCTGTCTCCTGAGAAACCTGTACGAGGGACAAGAAGCAACGGTAAGAACCAGACATGGAACAACCGATTGGTTCAAAATTGGGAAAGGAGTACGACAAGGCTGTATATTGTCGCCCTGCTTATTTAATTTATATGCAGAGTACAGCATGAGAAACGCCGGGTTGGATGAAGCACAGGTCGGAATTAAGATTGCTGGGAGAATTATCAACAACCTCAGATACGCAGACGATACCACCCTAATGGCAGAAAGCGAAGAGGATCTAAAGAGCCTCTTGTTGAGGGTGAAAGTGGAGAGTGCAAAAGCTGGTTTGAAACTCCACATTAAAAAAACTAAGATCATGTCATCTGGCCCCATCACTGCCTGGCATATAGAAGGGAAGAAATGGAAGCAGTGACAGATTTTATTTTCTTGGGCTCCAAGGTCACCGCAGACAGTGACTGCAGCCATGAAATTAAAAGACGCTTCCTCCTTGGGAGGAAAGCTATGGCAAACCTAGACAGCATAGTAAGAAGCAGAGACATCACCTTGCCGACAAAGGTCCGTCTAATCAAAGCTATGGTTTTCCCAGTAGTAATGTATGGCTGTTAGACCTGGACTATACGGAAGGCTGAGCGCCAAAGAATTGATGCTTTCGAACTGTGGTGCTGGAGAACACGCTTACGAATCCCCTGGACTGCAAGGAGGTCAAATCAGTCAATCTTAAAGGAAATCAACGCTGACTCGTCATTGGAAGGACAGATACTGAAACTGAAGCTCAAATATTTTGGCCACCTAACGCGAAGAGAAAACTCTCTGGAAAAGACCCTGATGCTGGGAAAGATTGAAGGCAAAAGGAGAAGGGGATGGCAGAGGATGAGATGGCCAGATAGCATCACCGATGCAATGAATATGAACTTGAGCATGCTCCGGAGGAGAGCGGAGGACAGGAAGGCCTGGTGTGCTATGGTCCATGGGGTCACGAAGAGTCAGACATGACTTAACGACTGAACAACAACAACAAGTTTTATTTATATATTTCATTGGCTGCTCTGTGATCTTTCTACCTAAGTTTCTTCATGAAAATAGGATTTTATATGCTTTAATTCCATTTTAAAAGACAGCTGTCTGGTGTCCCCACCCCACCCCACCCCCACACACCATTTTTGCACACTGAGGGAAGTAACATGCTCTTAAATCATTGGACATAACAAATGAAGTATTATTAAGGTCCCTAGTTTGGGATGCTACAGAGGACAGATTTTTAGAACATCACTTGATCTTTTCAAGTGGCTCTTCTATGCTCTATAAATAATTGTTCACTCTGATTTTCCACTGGCTATACTTTCCAAAATGCATAAAATATTAACACTCTAGTTAGAATAAGTGTGTATTTTTTAAGAAGCTTTTTTTTTTTTGCTCTGGATTTGTTTCTTGTCAAACTTAGATCTATTCTTCATATTTTCTTTGTAAATCAAAACCACTTTCTGAAATCTCTGTGACTCATATGTATTCTCTGTTTTATCTGACCAGAATGGTGCTTCTCGAAGTCTGCGTGCTGCTCTTTGGAGGTTTGCTGAGCTTGCACATTTTGTTCGTCCCCAGAAGTGCAGGTGAGATTGTCTGTTATTCTATTATCTGTAGACATTTTGAGCGTGCTGGGCTATTCAGATACCGTGTACACAATAAAGTGACTGAAAATAAAGTGACTTCACAGGTATGTGCTTTTTTGTGATGTTGTAACTGTGCTGGAGATGTGAAGATCTCGAAAATCAAAGCCTTTTGATATGCCTTGGCCAATAGCAAGTTATTTTGGTGTTTCTTTATGGTATTTTCTTTACTTAAACTAGCCAGCCATGACAAACTTATTCTTTGAGTTCAGTGCAGTGCCCCATATGGCTACGCAGATGAGAAACAGGACAACAGGTTAGAAGCTTAGAGTACTGGCCCGCTCCCCTTGCCCATGTGCAGTGGTATGCTATGTATAGGATGAGAAAGTGAAGCATTTTCCCTTTTTTATCATATTCTTTGCTCCATTATTTTCTTGCCCCCATGGTGACTAAAGACCTTTTTAAAGAAATGCCACAGTGTGCTAGGAAAAATTCAGCAAAATTCAGATTTTGGCAATCTCTGCCTTGCATGTCACGTTATGGAAATTAGACAATAGTGTCAAATATTTGCTAAAAACACAAGATAATTGTAAGTTCATAATCTCTATTCCATCATGTGTAAGAAGGATCTTCAAACCAACAGTGACATCTCAGCTTGCCGGTTTATCTTCTCCACCTCCAGCCAGAGTTTCTCCTTTGTGGGCTTTTGTCTTGGCCACTTCATCACCTTTAGAGCCAACTCTTCAATGACATCTTGTGCTTAGGGCCCATTCTTTGTCAACTGTCCAACTTGAGCCTTCTTAAGGTTGGCATTTTCAACTACAGAATTGTCAAGCTCCAGACCTGTGGCCTCCAAACCTTCCAAGCCTCCTCCATCCTCTAAAACAGGGGTGCAGAAACTTAGGCCAGAGTCTCAATCTGGCCCTACCCTCCTTCTCTCTACCACTGATCATTTGGTAGTTTCTTGCATTTTGTGCATTTTTTCCCCATTCTAAAAGGTTGAAATCCCTCTCATAAGGCTTAGTTACTGGCAGTAACAGCGTTAAGCTACTATATGCTGGGTTTTTTGGTAATTTTGCTCTGCCCTTTTTGTCCTGCCCACGAACATGGCCTTCAAGGGCTTCTTTAAATGGAATTCAGCTGCTGGGCTGAAAGAAGTTCAGCACTCCTGTTCTTAAGAGATCTGTGACCCCATCTAAATCGCACTTTGGGCAGTAGCACTCTGTTCAATAGCCTCATCACAGAGTGAACATGATACTGCTTTGCCGTTGTTAGATTCCACCTTGCAACCCATGAGTTGGTTGGTTGCAACCTTTGCAACCCATGAGCCTCCTAAAAAGAGCTGAAAAAAGAGAAGGGGCTCTAAGCTGCTGATCCTGCAAAGGTTCCAAGTGATGCTTACCCCAAACCCTGTCACCTAATTTCTCCCACTACAACTCTGAAGTAGAACTCAAGCTAGAAGAAGATGTGTTGTATATAGAGGCCACTACAGTGCTGAAAAAACTGGATCCTCATGATCTTATTTGGAAACCAGATTATCAAATTTTCCTCAGGCCCTGCAAGAGTGCCCCAGCAAATACGTTCATCTTATAACATTTCTGATTCATGGCATCACCTTTCTAAACGTGATTGGCTATTATCAGTTCTGAAGCAAAGCACCTTTATACTTCACCTCTTGTCGGTCAGATTCTTTATATGGCACTCCTCAACCTGTTGCTACATCAGCAGACTATCCATACCTACAATGCATGTATCTTGAGCATATGAGTTGTTCATTTAAATTTGCTAATCCCCTGATATCAATGTCCTATTGGCCATCAGATGGAACAGTCTGCCAAATCCACCAAGATGAGAAAGTTTTGGAATGTTGCCACTCCAGATGTCAAGGTTGTTTCCTTCTTGAAGAGGAATATGTTGAGGCCCCTTATCTTACGGTAATAGTTCCAAGCTGCCCTCAAAACTATTCTCAGATGATACTGTGAGAGATATCCACACAGTCTTAACTGGGTGAAGATGTGGGTATGTCTGAAGAGAAAATATTTACTTAAGGACCAAGTGAATCAACTTCATTGAACCCCACAAGACTTTTATTAACTCATTATTTGGTGCCTTCCTGTTTTGGTTATATATGTAGGCAGGGTTGGAGTGCTGTCAACTGACCATCTGTTGTTTGACCTTGGTCACATATTCCCACAAGCCAGGGTATAAAGCCATAGGTAACTGTAGTTCTCAGTTCAGATGTGAGGGGAAGACCTGTCCTCAGTTATCTCTTATCTCCAGTTTCCATGTCCTAGTAAGTGAGTTTGTTAATCTTTTACATGTGAAACTTCACGGACCTTTCGAAGAAGAAAATAGAGTTACTTACTGGTAACTGTTCTTTGTGTGGTTATTCTGTGCAGTCACACATCCTTTAGTAGGAGGCTGTTCAGAAGTCATAGTCTACATTGCTGATAGTTCCAACTTTTGATACAAAGGAGGATGGTTAAATGGAAAGGATCTGGACCCACTTCCTCATCCTGTCTTTGTCTGTCTAAAATTTCACCCTTTAAGGGTGGAACCCTATGCGCTGTATGTGCAGTATGCCACTCTGCATTGGTAAAGGAAGGGGGCTGGTGTGCCTAATCTTCCAAAGCCTGTCTAAAGTGTCCCACCTGTAGTTTATGCAGTTGTATGTCCATATCTGGGACTGCATAGAATACCCACTCCAAAACAATAGCTTTACAAGTAAGTAACTCTGTTTCTCCTTCATTGGATGAGAACAGCCTAATTCCTCTCATTGGACACTGGAGGCAGAAGTAATCAAGCATACTTCCCTTTTCTTCTGGTGGCGGAAGTGCCCACCCAGTTCTTGTTCTGCCTTTGACAGGAGAGCGTTCCCCCCACCTCAACTCTGTAATAGAGCTAGTGGCCTTTAAACCCTTCTTTCACTTTTGCTTTGGTGTTTTTCCCCTACAAAGTAGCTGACAGAAGGAAAATGCTATCAAAAACATTGAAACACACACAATTGAAGAAGAGGAGACAACATGGCCCCAGTGCATACAGTCTGCTTACAAAAGCGTGATGGTGAGGTGTACGGAAATCTGAGAGCTCACCCCAGATGCCAGGATTAGCGACAACAGAGAGGGTATCAATAGAGAGGGTACTCTCTGTACCAAGTCAGAAAGGGAGCATGTTCCTATGCAACTGCAACAATCTGAGTTTCCAGGCTGTGATAACAACTTGTGCAACAGCAGACTCCTCATCAGGCCACAGAGCTCAATGGAAGAGAGTCTTTTTGGCACCAAGATGGAATAACTAAGAAGAAATGTGGTATAGAGGGGTAGGTAAGTGCCTATGGCTTGGCTTTGCAGCCCTTGCTCAGGCACAGGAACACTTACTGTCCTGAGATAGGATTCAGCTCCCCGCCCTGGAGGTGGAGATCACATTGGAGTTGTAACACCACAGCAGTAATTGTCCCACCCCTGTGCTTTGAGGGATACTTGAGCAGTCAACTTCTTGTTTGGCTTACAGCTTTCCTCCACATACATGTGTGGCAACTCACTCTGGTTGTGTTTGTACTTATCAGTGTATGTGCTCCTCCTTTGTTTATAATACCCATGTGGGGGTGATGAAGTGTGCCATATTGCCTCTGGTGAACCAACTAAGGCCTGTCCCCCACCCCCAAGAAGTCAATATTTCTTCTCATGCAGTACTGTGTTTTGTTTTGTTTTTTTGCCACATTTGTCTTAATGTCTTAATAAGTACTCACTCAAACTCACCTTACAGATTTCCTGATGTATAGATCTAAGTGACCATCCATCACCTGATAGAGATGTTATTCATCACAGATGTATAGTGAATGCACTCAAACCTAACAATCTCTTGGCCTCCCTAGAACTCAGAGACTTCTCTCCATGCACCCTTGGGCCTTGGATCCACCCAAGGGGTGTCCATCAAACTCATATTGGTGGTTGGGACGCAACTCCGAGTACAAGGGCTTCATGTCAAATTGGTATTTGAGCATTCACTTAATCAGATCTCCATTTGAACCCCAAGATCTCCAAGGCATACTGTCAGCAGTTCCTATTTATTTATTTTATTTTATTTATTAAATTTATTAATCGCCCATCTGGCTGGTCACCCAGCCACTCTGGGCGATGTACAACAATAAAAACAGTTCTTACAATAAAATTCAACATTAAAAACATCACATTTCTAAAATTACCCTAGCCCACCCCAAATGCCTGCCCGAACAATCACGTTTTCAACGTGTGGCGGAAGCTCATTAAAGAGAGGGCATGGTGGAGTTCCCTAGGGAGGGAGTTCCACAGAGTGGGGGCCACCACAGAGAAGGCCTTCTCCCTCGTCCTCACCAGCCTAGCTGTCCTGGCTGATGGGACAGAGAGAATGCCATCCAAGCTAATCTTGTTAAGTGGCCTATCTGGTGTTGCTGGAGGCCCTCCTTGAGATAGGCTGGGCTGGAACCATATAGGGTTTTAAAGGTCAAATCCAACACCTTGAATTTGGTCTGGAAAACAACTGGTAGCCAGTGCAGCTCCTTCAGCACTGGAGTGATGTGATCTCGCCGGTGGCTGCCTTTTATCAGGCGAGCTGCTGCATTCTGTACCAGCTACAGTTTCTGAACCGTCTTCAAGGGTAAACCCACATAGAGTGCATTACAGTAGTCTAAACGAGAGGAGACCAGGGCATGTATTACTGATGGAAGCAGATAGTTGGAAGGTAGGGGCGCAGCTGCCGTATTAGATGGAGTTAGTACAGCGCAGTCTGGCTCACAGCTGACACCTGAGGCTCCATGGACAGCTGGAAGTCTAAAATGACCCACAAGCTGTGGACCTGGTCTTTCAAGGGTAGCCGTACCCCATTCAACACCAGGTCAACATCCCCCAACCTCCTCTTGTCTCCCACCAAAAGTACCTCGGTCTTGTCAGGGTTCAGCTTCAGCTTGTTCCTCCCCATCCAGCCACTCACCAGTGTGTGACATCCAGACATTTGGACAGGGATTCTATGGCCATCCTTGGTGAAGATTTGAACGAGAGGTAGAGCTGTGTGTCATCCGCATACTGATGACACCGCACCCCAAACCTCCTGGTGATAGCCCCCAGTGGCTTCACATAGATGTTAAATAGCATCGGGGAGAGGATGGAACCCTGTGGCACCCCACAAGTGAGCGGCCACGGGTCTGATACCTCCTCTCCCAGTGCTACCCTCTGGTACCTCCTGGAGAGGAAGGACCGGAACAGTACGGTGTCTCCAATGCCCAACCCCTCCAGGCAGTCCAGGAGGATACTGTGGTCAATGGTATCAAAAGCCGCTGAGAGGTTGAGGAGAACAAGGAAGGAGCATTCACCCCTATCCAGAGCCCTCCTCATATCATCCACCAAGGTGGCTAAGGCCGTTTCTGTCCCATGCCCAGGCCTGAAGCCCGACTGAAATGGGTCTAGATAATTGGCTTCTTCCAAGTGTGCCTTCAACTGCATCGCCACCACCCGCTCAATCACCTTGCCCAAAAATGGCAGATTTGAGACTGGGCGAAAGTTGTTCAGAACTTGGGGATCCAAGGAGGGCTTTTTTAAAAGCGGTCTTATCACTGCCTCCTTGAGGGCTGATGGCATCACTCCCTCCTCAAGGGAGACGTTCACCATCGCCTTGATCCCCTCATAATGAGCCAAGGTGGGGAAGGATCAAGTAAGCAGGTGGTCGGCCTTACAGATGAAAGCACCTTGTCCACTTCATCAGGAGGAAGAAGCTGGAACCGATCCCACAAAACCAGTGTGCCACAGACCACCTCCTGCTCACTAACTGTATCCACAGCGCACGGAATAACACTCCTAATCCGATCAATTTTATCTGCAAAGTGCCTTGCCAAGGCCTCACAGGAGGCCTTAGAATGGTCCAGCAGTTCCGGAGCAACTGGACTGACCAGCCTCCAGACCACTTGGAACAGCCTCCTGGGACAGCACTCTGCAGACACGATAGAGGCAGCATAGTATTCCGTTTTTGCTGCCTTCACCGCCATGTGATAGGCTGAAGATAGAGCTCTATCTATGATGTCACAGCTTCCTTGACAGTGATGCAAGAGTTCCTGTTACCCATCACTGGGCCTCCAGTACCTGGTTGTGTTCATAAATACCAGAGCAAGCTGTTCCTTCTGCAGGAAAGTCATAGAAATATATCACAAGCTTGATCTGTTTTTCTTAGTCCATTTTCAGGGAGCTCTGCTTACATTCACAGAGCCCTTCCTGGGACCTAGTTCAATTCCAGATTACTTTGATGACTCCCTATTGCTCTGCAGGAAAATGTCACCCACCACATATTCCTGTACATTTGTCAGTGTATGAAAAGTTGCTGCTGGTGGCTCTTAGACTATCATCTTGCCATAGGAGCCTTTTTCTAGCCCCTGGTTCAGCTTCAAGTCTCTATAGATACAAGCCCGTTAAGCTGGGGAGCTCATTGTCAGAGCCGTTGTTAGAGGTCAGCAGTCTTCGTGGAAACAAGTCACATCACTGATTGACTTGATTGTGCTGTTAAGTTTATTTTGGCCTGCTTGTTTCAGAGGTTCAAGGGATCCCACATATAAGTTGAGAACCGAAAATTGCATGGCCAAGATCTTTAGGCAAATGACTGTGAGCCCTGTGCCACAAGGAGACACTCCTCAGAGTAGTGCTAAGTTTATTTTGAGGGAAGGTTACAACCGCTGGGATTGTTTAGCTTGGAAAAAAAGAGGGCAATGGGAGACATGATAGAGGTCTACAAAATTATGAATGGTGTGGAGAATGTGGATAGGGAGACATTTTTCCCTCTCAAAATACTAGAACCTGGCGTCATCCTATGAAGCTGATTGGTGGGAGATTCAGGACAGATAAAAGGAAGTACTTCACACAGTGCATAGTTAAACTATGGAATTCACTACCACAGGGTGTAGTGATGGCCACCAATTTGGATGGCTTTAAAAGGGGGTTAGACAACTTCCTGGAGGAAAAGTCTGTCAATGGCTACTAGTCTTGATGGCTATGTGCTACCTCCACTACCAGAGGCAGTGAGCCTACGTACACCAGTTAGTGGGGAACATGGGTGGGAGGGTGCTGTTGCGCTCATGCCCTGCTTGTGGGTTCCTGGTCGACAGCTGGTTGGCCACTGTGTGAACAGAATGCTGGACTAGATGGACCCTTGGTCAGATCCAGCATGTCTCTTCTTATGTTCTTATTTTCATTCCGTATCTACAGAACACATACAGGAAAATCTAGATTCTAGACACTTGAGCAGTTTGGTTCAGCAAGCAGTAAAGATGTGCTTTGAAAGATCACAAAAATATATCTAACTTCTATGGCAGGCTTGTTCGCATTTTTTTGTCCATAGGAGGTCCTCATGTGGTCTTCCAGCTCCCTGCATTGGGGCCAGAGGGAATCATATTCTGATACGTTAGGCCCCAGAATTCTACTTTACAACTTTCTGCCCACACCTTTTCTTTCCAGGGTGATCTAGATTCTGATATAGAAGATGGTGATTTGTGCATTGGCCGGATGGTCTCAGTTTTCCAGAACAGTGGAGCCATTGGCACTCCCCTCAACATTGCCTGCAGTCTTGTTCCAGATGCCTCATGGGCCAGAATGTGTCCAGATCCAGAGTAGTTCTGCCCTGAAAGGCAGCCAAGAAATATTTTAAATAAATAAATAAATTCTGATTCTTGTTCTCTGAATTTTTGGAGAAAGTGGTCAATCTTTTTTTGTCTTCACAGCACTCTTCTAGTTTTTGAATCTATGTAGCCACCTGGGAAGCTTTCCTGAGGTGGTGCAGACACTGATGGTTAGAACCGTCTAAGCTTCTTAACACCAGATATTAACTGGAGGATTAGAGGAAGGCATATTTCCATAATTCCTCAAGAGGCAAGCTACTATGCTGTCCAGCATTTGTGGACCCTTCTTGGGCTATTGTGGTCTCAGCACCCTCCTGAAATGAACACACAGGCTTCTGTCATGGAGATTTCACCTGGCTCATCAACGCTAACTACTTCAGTGTTTGAATTCTAGAGTTTATGATATCTAGTAACATCAGCCTCTCCACATTCCATATATAGTCCTTTGAGCTGCAGTATCTTTTATGCCAGCAGGTTTCTGGGAGCTGTATCTGGCATTGTTCAATCCCAGCGTCTTAGGGGTAGGAGTGACACATGTTTGATGTGGATAGGGAGGGGTGGTGCTTCTTTGATGTTGATAGAAGTTCCCGATCTTTATCTGGCACGTGACTGAAGCTGACAGTTTAACTCCTGTCTGTTTGTACAAACTGCTGTCTCAGATGAGAAGGTGTCTAAAGCCATGTTGGGCTGCTGGATTAGGTTATGTATAGTACTTAATGCCTAACTAAGTACAGCAGCAGCCTATGCCAGGGGAACTTGCCACCACCTCTATCATGTGCACTACTGTCTTTGCTGCCCTTAGCACTGTATATCATTGGAGTATACAGATACCATGTTGGTCTCTGTGACAGCCTGTAGTGTTTAGGGGAATCTCCTGAAACATGAGATCCTCTATATTCTGTGCTAATTAGGGATGCTCTGTAATATGGATTTGCTTGGCCTGTCTACTTTGTATGCTGTGCTCAAAAATAGTTTGAGGTTTCATACCCAGCAGGCCATGAGTAAGGAAGGGTGTAACAAATGATGAGGATGACATTGAGACCAAGCTTGGGGATTTTCCTTAGTAATGCTGACCTGCAGTGCACATGTTTATCTAGATGGATTACTTGAATATGTAACTGAGTGAATTCAAGTAGTCAAGCATTCTGGAAAGCATAGGATGAGTTATGAGGACAAACATCACATCAGAAAGCCAAGGATAAGACCCTAGCCCTTAATTATTGGGGAAAGATGAAAATGTTAGCCGAACATGGGCACCCAGCTTTGTACATGACAGCGATAGACACATACTGTTGGGTAAGGATGATACTACTCCTGAAGAACAGTCACTTTGGCTAGGGTAGCATTACCTAATACATTGTCCAGTGGCATAGACTAAATCATAGGGTACCGATGTGGGTGTTCAGATGGACAAAGTCTGGCCCATCCAGGACCCACCGTATTTCTTAAGTGGTAAACAACATTTTATCACCTGGAACACCTTGGGAACTAAAGGAGTCAGTCTGTGGGAAAAAGGTATAAAAGGCCAATAGTAGCTGTATGCCCTGGCTGTGGGCTTCCAAGATTTAGGGGTACCGAGAAAGTGATAAGTCAGGTCCAGGTTTGCTTGCAAGGATATTTTTATTGGGTACTTACAGCGCACAGGCATACCCAATGGTTGGATTAGACAAAGCTTTGAACCCAGAGCTGTGCTGCAAGATGATTTTTATATCATACATGTTGTTCAGGCACAGCAGTGAGGTAATATGACAAGTACAAGCATTGTTAGACCTTATCTCTCAGCATGGACAGCTGTAGCTTAAGATAAACATAGCTTTACTCTCGGGCACATCCTAGGCTCTGATAAGATAAACCGTACCAGAGCTCGTTAGCTCTGGAATATGCTGAGGGGGCACTACACTGGCCTTTGACTCATCTTATGAGCTAAGAGGCCTAACTGCAAGGAGCTGCAGTTAAGAATGAACCAAAGCAGGGAGCATTATGGATCTCTAAGCATCTCCAGAACTACTGTTAACTTGCTTACAGGCCAGGGGGCCTACATTAGCCCCCGGTTTATTTGTTACGGTCCATTCATAGATTGAGAGTCTTCTGAAGTTCGCATTCACACATCTCCAACCCCTCTTTTAGGCTTGAATGCCCCAATAGCTGTGGTGTTGGAATCGTGGTGAGATCACATTATATAACACCTTTGTTACTCATTTGTGCAATTTCTTTAATTGTGTGCATTCAGTAAGTTTTAAACTGCATTCTGACTTCGTGTTCCTTTAAATCATCCTGTCTGTCCTCATCCTTGAGATGGTAAAAAGAACTAATGGATGCCTTCAAGGGAAGAAACTCCATCAGCGAGGAGTGATTCCTCAGGGCAACCATCTGCCTTTAAGAAAGAGGCTATCTGTCAGGATTACAAACACTTGCTTGATATTACTAATTGAAAAGCTATGTATCCACAGTTGCAGCCTTTGGCCATGAGTTCTGCAGTGAATTATGTGATCCTTTTCAAAAGCAGGTAGGCCCATCTGGGAAAAGAGATACTGCTTTCTTATCCCTAGTTAGGATGTTCTCCTCCTCCAAAGGAGAATGGAACATTGGATTTATTGTGGATGTTCCTTCTCTTTAGAGGTAAGAGGAACATTCTGCTCCATCCATCTTAGTTGGATCTGCTGGTTTTCTGCAAGGAAAACGAGTGTGAGTCTCCTCCATTTGGCATGAAGGAGGCATCCAAGAATAGGTTGTGTCCTACCACCACCCAGGAAAGGCAGAAATTATGTGACCCAGATTTCAATACTAGGTCCAGTGTCTTAAGACTCCTCCCAATTCCTTCCTGTAGGCAAATGTATAGAGACAGGAAATAACCCAAGGAGCCTGCTGCAAACATTAGGAGAAAAGTAGGAAGGGGGAAATTATTCTCTGGTTGAACCTAGCACAAGCTGGGATAGCTTTGCAGCTGCCAGCAGGTAGTGAGCCCTTGTTTGCCTATAAGGTGAATAGCCAGTTAATTTTGAGAGTGTGGATTGGATGCAGCTGTCATATCAAATGAGAAGGAACCTTCACAATAAATGACCTGTGTTCTGTTCTATGTTTGGTATGAAGGAGGCATTCAAGAGCGGGATGTGCTAAAGGTAAGTAGTCACTAGGGAGGAACTGAAATGGCCAATGTCCATGAGGGAGTGGGGAAGGATGTGTTTTACTTCCGTCACATCAGACTAGAAGGAACATTAAATGCTCAGAGTTCCATTCTGTAGCTCTGCTCTGGTATCCTTTGAGCCTGGGCAAGCCCAGTGGTTTTCTGTGTTATCCTGTTTATTAATGGTTGCAGTGTTGTTGTGGGGTGCAATTTGGTTGGAGTTTGGTTTTTGATCTGGTTAGCACTCTGTTGCATGCTGTATTCTTATTTGAATGGAGTCTGATGGGAGGTGTAACCTTAGTCAAATGTTCTCCTTATATCTAAAGAGAAGAAATACATGTGGTACATTCACTGTTTTTCATCTGTTTAAGTAAGAAAATATTAGCTCATGGCTGATTGTAAAACACCAAGCTAATTCTCCCAACTATTGAGATTCCTTGGATTGGATCCAGACTTGGTGCTCAGCAGAATTCCAACGGCGCTGGAGGAGGGGGGTGGGGCAGCAATTTTTTCCAATTTCTCCTTCCACCCGGTAACCACCAGCATCGTCTCCTCCACGGGAGCCCAATTCCTGTGTGAATGGAAGGAGCTCTTCCATTTGCAGAGGGGGCAAGTCTGTATCCAGCGTGTTGAGTAGTCTGTTCAAGCCGCTGAATATTATTTTTGTCCTGTTTTTTCATTACAGACCGTACTTGGTAAACCTTTTGCCCTGCCTAACACGAGTAAGCAAGAGGCCTGAAGAATCAGTGCAAGAGACACTGGCTGCAGCAATGCCAAGAATTCTGGCAGCTTTTGGAAATTTTGCAAATGACAATGAAATTAAGGTACAGTTATCGAAAATGTTTCTATTACACCTAATAATTTGTTGCAGTAAATAAAACAAAAATTACCAACAGGAAATACATCATTTCGAAATTGCAAGATTGTAGAGAACTCATACCAATTTTGTAATTGTGAAAGGAGAATGGCACAACAACTGGAATTAGTATCCTGTGAGATATGTATGCTGTGGAGTCATCAAGAGAGATGTTGGAAATACATCTTAAATTGCAGGATTTCAGCTTTATTTCACTTGCATCACTTTGGCCCAGTTAGTATGTAATGCTAAGCCATGGTTTAGTGTTATGAAGACAAGCAGCAAAGCTTGGGCTTGCATGCTCCCCCTTCCTTGTCCAGTGTAAACATGAAGTGGAAATCGGAAACTTGTGCTTCCATTTAGATTAACCACAGTTTAGCGCTACATCTAAATCTGAAATTGTTGTTAATCTGTACCATGGTTTGTGAAAACAAGCCAGCTTTATAAACTGTGGCATAAGCTGTTTTGCTTCTGCTAACCTTTGAGACTAACTGCAGTTTGCCTGGGTTCAGATGTCGTGATAAGTTGCAATTAGTAACTCCTTCTTTCGGCCACAGTGGAGGAAGAGGGGGGATTGTGCGACACGCCCAAGGCTTGCTGCGGCTCATCCTCATAGTGCTAAACCAAGGCTACATGCAAATACAGCCAGTAAATGAATATGATATATTTCCTTATTTGCACGTACACAAACATAACCACCAGTCCTCTTATTCTCACAAATGCTTGTGAAAGCCAGCAGCACTATTTCCAACCCTGGCATGTGAATGTATTGCAAACTTCCCTATCAAACTCTGCTATATAATATTTTAATTGAGACTAAAGCACAAATTGAGGTGTAAGCTGAAAATGGCAATGGGTTCTGTGTTCAGTGTTAGCACTGATACCAGTACTAATGCAGATTGTTGTATGTTTCGGATAACATGCTGATGCTACGTGAAGGTAACTGAGCAGAGTTAGACAACAAGTTATATCTTGTCATATTGAAGCAATGGTATTCTTTTGCCTATTTTTATTTTTTGGTCTAGGGTGGCCTGAAGGAAACCCTGTATCTTTCAAATGTTCTCTTTGACCAAGAAGAAAATGCAGCAGTAACTTGTTGGAGGCATTTGATAGTAGCAGATTCCACTGGCCAAATGCTGGACCATAAGGGATAGGTGCATGTAATACGTTTTGCCTGATCATTGTCTGTACTGCAGGATTATTTTTCATCACTGTGGATAGAACTTGTGAAGTACTATGTGATACTACAAATGCATTGATGAATAGATAGGAGGACATTGGGTGCTGAGGAGGAAAAACTGTTCTTCTATAACTGGTCTGATTTTTGTTGCAAGTGATGAGAAGTTTAGTTCATCTTCAGTTTGTGTGGCCGATTGATAGCATTGTTTTACTGAAAGCTTTTATTTCATACATTTTACACAGTGTTGTCTAAATGTGCATGCCGGTCTAAGATTTAGTCAAACTTGAAACCCCCCCAATTAAGCTTAGATCTTACAGTGCATTGCAGATAAATCAATAACTGAAAAAATCGTCTTTCACTTTAGGTTTTATTGAAGGCTTTCATAGCTAACCTTAAGTCAAGTTCTCCTACTATTCGTCGAACTGCAGCTGCATCAACTGTGAGCATCTGCCAGCATTCAAGAAGAACACAGTATTTTTATACTTGGCTACTGAATGTATTACTAGGTAAGATGGCAAAAATGCTGCTGCAGGCTTTAATAGAAACTGGGAAAATACTTCATTTGTAACTCAACAGAATTATATTTGGCCTTCCATGCCATGCATTGGTTCACACATAGCACCAAACCATGGCTCGCTTATGACTCTCTTATGAAAGGTGCTGTTCTTTGTAAAGAAAGAACTGTGGGCAAAACATTTTTACTAGTCATTACATAGTGCAATACTTAAATGTTACAGCTTATGGGGCCTGTTGAGTTCCAAGAAGGGTTATCCATTATTCTTTCTCCTGTCCTCTTTACAGGACATAACCTTCTAGAGCTGAATCTTTTGAGTGGGAAGCCTGCCCTGTCACTTCCTGTGCATCCCTACTGGGCATGATTGCTGTGTATCTCCTCAGTTTACTGAGACCACTGCAGCAATCCAAGCTAAAGAGACTAGGTTGAATGAACACCTGTAGTGGGCAGGAGGGTGGGTTGTGTGACTGCATAGATGACCACTTGGAGAACTATAGTTACAGGTAAGCAACCTGTCCTGCTTGGTCTCTGTGCATCACACATATGGGTGACTTCAGATGATCAGGACAACAGGGATGTCAACACCACCCATTTGAAAGAAGCATCCTTCCCTGCTCTAGTGTCTAAGCGGTAGTGCCTAATGAAGGTTGATGGCTGCAACCCTGTGGCAGTCCTGCAGAGTTCATGAGCAGCACCCCTCTAGCAAATGCCACAGAAGAAGCCATGGTCCTGGTTGAATGTGCTATGACGTTTAGCACAGCTTCACAGTTTCCATAACTCATGCTGAGAATCTTTGAGATACACTGGTTGATCCTTCTTTGGCCCTAAATAACAAAAAATCGTTGGAGGATTTTCTGAAAGGAGGTGGTCTTGTCCAGGTAAAAGGTGAGTGCCCTCCAGACATCCAGCATATGGAGTGAGAATTCAGGAGGTGTGGAGGGATTCAGGAAGAAGACTGCCAGAGCAATGTCCTTATTCATATGAAAAGCAGAACTAGGCAAAAAGGTTCTGTCTGGCCTGAGCTCAGCTTTGTCCCTATATAACACCAGGAAAGGGGATCAAATCTCAGTGCTTCCAGTTCACTTGCACTGTGGGCCATTGTGATAGCCACTAGGAGTATCACCTTGAAGGTAAGTAAGCAGAGATCACATAACACTAGAGTAGACAGGCCAAGAGAGAGAAACTCCATGGGACTACTATAGGTTTTGACACAGGAGGGCACAAGTTCTTCAAGCCCTTGAAAAACTGATGACAGGGAAACAGAACAGGGAATAACCTTGCACTGGAGTATGAAGTGTGGATAATGCTGCCAGATACTCTCAGCAACAAATTGGTCAGGACTTGCTGCTTTAAATTTAGCAGAAACTGGAAAACATTTTGCAATGAGCAAGTAACTGGATTGATGGCCTGTGATGGGTGTACTACATGGAGTGCTTTCCCATTGCAACATATAAGCGTTGCATAAACGGCTTCAGTGCCACATCCAAAACTGCTTGCCCCTCTGGTATGTAGGGGAGGCAGGTCCGAGTGTCTGACCTCTGTCATCCTGCTGGGTCAGAAGCTCTGGGATCTGGGGAAGAGCAACATGAGCTCCCCTGTGCTGCTGCCAGAAGTGGGGCAAATCAAGGTTGCCTCAGCCACCAAGGGGTGATCAGAATGTAATTTCACCAGTACCCTGGCTATTTGTTGGATTGAAGAAAAGGCATAGAATGAAAGACCAGTCCATTGATATAGGAACGCCTCTCCCATCGATCGCTGCCTTGTCCTTGCTGGGGTGCAGAAGCAGGGCAGTTGGGCCTTTCAGGAGACAAAGGGGTCTGTCTGTGGAGTCCCCCACTTATGAAAAAGATCCTGCACTACCAATAGATCCAGCTTCCATTCGTACAAGCTCTCCCTCATGCAACTTAACAGGTCTGCTAGGGCATTGTCCGTACCTTTAAGGTGCACTGGTAGCAGATGTATGTGTTGTTCCAGGTACCAGTGCCAGGGGTCCAGTGTTAGGTCCAGAAGCACTTTGGATTGCATACCTCCCTGTTCGTTGATGTAATAAACTATTGGCATACTGTCTGATGCAATTTGAACTTCTCGGTTTGAAAGCATGGGTTTGAAGGCAACAAATGTCTTCTTTATCATGAGGAGCTTGAGTACATCTGTATGGAGACATTTCTTGGCTGCTGATCACTGAGCATGTGCTTCCATCCCAATGTGGAAGCATCCATAGTCACAATCCTGGACAAAACAACACGGTGCAATTGGGAACCCCTTTCGTAGATTTGATGGGGGTGACCACCAATGAAGAGAGTGAAGGACCGAGTCTGGTAGCAGAGCTGAAGTCTTCTCAGAATTTTGTTGTTGCAGAAGACATGAATGAAACAGAACTGAAGTAGTTGTCTGAAGTCTGGCACGGTGAACATCTTATGTGGTCAGTGCCATAAGGCCAAGTAAACTTTGAATGCCAATAGCACAAACTGAGTCTGTCATCACAACAATAGCGTATATACAGTGGTGATAAAAAGTTTGTGAACCCTAATGATAATTACGGAAATTCCATAGTTTTACCACGATAGCCTTCGTGAATCAAAACGTGTCGTTTTCTAGATATCCAATAGGGTTTATATTAACCAATTCCATGTCTTGCAAAATAAAAAAATGTATAAATTAGGCAAACAATGAGTATTTAAGAGTCAGGGTATGTGCAAAAGTAAGTGAACCCCTGGTTGCATCAGCTCAATTAAAGAGAATAATTACGATCAGGTGTTTAAGTAATTCAGTAGATCTTCAGGGGTGAGTTTGGGAGGCCCTCTCTATAAAAGGATCAGAAACTTTGTGAATCTGGTCTTCATCATACGGTTATGTGCAAACATGTCATGCCACGATCAAAAGACATCCCTGAGAACCTCAGAAAACAGTTATTGCTGCTCATCAGTCTAGAAAGGGTTACAAAACCATTTCTAAGGATTTGGGGGTCCACCAATCCAATGTCAGACAGTCTACAAATGGAGAAGATTCAAGACCACAGTCATTCTACCCATGAGCGGTTGTCCTACTAAAATCTCTCCAACAACATATTGGTACATCATCCAGAAAGTCAAAAAGAACCCCAGAGCAACATAACAAGGATCTGCAGGCCACTCTCACCACATAGATGATCCCCAAGACTTCTGGAACAATGTTATCTGGACAGACAAGTCAAAGGTAGAACTTTCTGGCCTCAATAACAAACACTGAATTCGAACAGAAGAACCTCATCTCAACTGTCAAGCATGGTGGTGGGAATATGATGGTTTGGCCTGCTTTTCTGTCTCAGGACCTGGACAGCTAGCCATCAATGACACAACCATGAATTCTGCAGTGCATCAGAAGATTCTAGAAGAGAATGTCAGGCCATCTGTCTGTGAGCTGAAGCTGAACTGAAAGTGGGTCATGCAACAAGATAATGATCCTAAACATACAAGCAGATCTACAAAAGAATGTCTGCGGAAGAAGAAATTCTGTGTTTTAGAATGGCCTAGTCAAAGTCCGGACCTAAACCCCATCGGAATGTTGTGGCAAGACCTGAAGTGAGCTGTTCATATGAGGAAGCCCTCAAATGTCACTGAGTTGAAGCAGTTCTGTAAGGAGGAATTAGCCAAAATTCTTCAAAACCGATGTGAGAGATTGACCAACAGTTACAGGAAACACTTTCTTGAAGTCATTGCTGTTCAAAGGGGCGCCACCAGGTACTGAATCTAAAGGTGCACATACTTTTTCACACATGGATATTGAATGCTGAATCAGTTGTGGATAAATAAGTGTTGAAAAAGCATCACATTTGTGTCATTTGTTTAGTCTGGTTATCTGTTGTTCTTTATCTAGGATTATGGGGTTAGATTTAGATCTAATAATATTTTAGGTTGGAAATATGTAACAATCCCAAGGGGTTCAGTAGGGATTTTATGTCGGGCTTTTGGGGGTGATATGTTAATTGTTTCAGTTTTTAATAACTAAAATAAATACAAACATATTCTTGTAGCAAAACTAATACTTTACTTTGACTTTATTGCTAAAGTAGTCCATAATTTCAAATAAATACGCCAATAAAATGCACTATTTATTTATTTGATTTGATTTGTGCTCCACCTTTCTACAAGAAAAATGATGCTCAGGGTGGCTTACAATCATAAATAAAACTTGATTAAAGCAATAATATAACATAAATTAAAACACAATTAAAAACACAACAATAATGGAATAAAAACAGCATGCAACACAACAGACCTGCTTACATAATGAACTCCTGCTTGAATAAAAAGGTCTTGGCCTGCTAGCAGAAGGACAATAGAGAGGGAGTGAACCTAGCTTCCCTCAGCAGGGAGTTCCACAGCTTACATAGTTCCAATTTATATTGGAAAATGTTATTACTGGGAAGATATTAAATGGTCTGATTTGGGCTTGGCTCCACATAAAGCAGTCATATTGGATATTTTAGGATAAAGAAAGGTGATTTCTACTAAATGATACCACTTTCAGCCATATGTTGTATGAGGTACTTAGCGCCTCCCATTTTTGAGGGGTCAGAAAGTGGGTTCACTCTAACAAAGTCAGTCAGATTGGAGAGTCTGGAATTATATACACTGTTCCCCAACATATGCTGCTTGTTTCATCCATGTACCCTAGGATGTAATTATTGACGATGAAAAGGGGTTTGGAGGAGCTGCCACGCTGTAAATGGCCAGCATAAGACTGACAGTTTTGGAGATGCCACAACTTTTGTAAGCTGTCCAGATAGTCAAACCTTTTTTTACCTTATAAGTATTTTCACACAGCTCCTGGACTATTATCTACTGCATACAGCAATGAATTAATGAAGTTGACTTGCCTGAATTAAAATATCCCAGCATTTTAGGATAAGCTTAAAATCCCAATTTCTGTGCAAACCCATGGAGTGAATAAAAAAAGATTCTATAGTATATAGGATCTTCATAAGGATTGTACTGGTGTTGTCTCTTTTAAACCATGGTGATGTTCTTTGCAGGTTTATTAGTTCCCATGGAAGATGAATATCCCAGTGTCTTAATTCTTGGTGTATTGCTCACCTTAAGGTATCTAATACCTTTACTACAGCAGCAGGTGAAAGATACAAGCCTCAAAGGTAGTTTTGGAGTGATACGGAAAGAAACAGAGATTTCTCCTTCCTTAGATCAACTTATTCAGGTAGGACTGAAATGACAACTGTTTTAACTTTCTAAGTTAATAAGCCAGTCTTTGTCATATTGGGCAGTATCCAACTTATGTCCTTGCCGATTCTCTTGTACCCTGCAGATTCCCTCTCACAAGCAGCGCCTACTGCTTATGCAGGGGAGATTTAGCACTTCTGGGGGCAGCCCGAAATGAGCAGAAACCCTCATTTCTGGAAGGAAGTGGGTTGGTGGAGCTCACATAAGAGAGCTCCACCAACTTGCCTCCTTCTAGAAATGAGTGTTTCTGTTCATTTCGGGGCTTCCTCTGGGAAGCACTAAATCTCCGTGGCTTAAGCAGTGGGTTAAATCTCCCTTGCGCAAGCAAAATCAACCCACCACTTCTGGAAGGGAATTGGCGGGACGGAAGGGAATTGGCGGGGGGAGAAGTGCCCCATTGGATATTGCCCATTGTATAGAACTTTTTTTTTGCACTACTTCGCCTTATTTGAATTTTCATGTGCTTAGAGTAGGCCTTTTTTATTATTTTGATTTATGCAACTCATAGGCAACCAATGATTTGGCCATGGTCTAGCATCTCTTTGTTTCTGTGTCCTGTGTATGTCAAGTAAGTACTATTATCTGATTTATACGAAATACTTCAAATAATCTAAAATGTTAATCTATACAGGCTTTTGGCATTAACTTCCAGGTACATAAAAGCTATTCTAAGTCATGGTTTAAGTTTCCTTTTGTAGACCAGTATATTTTAATCTGAGTGAAACTGCACATTTAGGAAAATAACTGAGGTCCTAAAGAAACATCAAATCCAGCACTTGCTCCCTGTTCTTAAATATTTAAGGGTGCAATCTTATGGCTGCTAGACAGCCATAGGATTTTTTGTTTTTCAGGAACTGACCTCGGAGCCAGCATTCTGAGGTCAGTTCCCAGAAAACCAACTCCCCGCCCCTGCTGCCTTGTAGGTGGTGCGGTTCATCCCCGACTCCATGCTTGGAAGAGCAGCGCGGAGCGGGGGGAAAGGAGGCATTCCTAGGGGTGGGGTGGTGGTGGCAGAAGCACCGTTATAATGTTTCCTTTGCGCCATCTGGCCTCCCCACCCACTCTGTGGTGCCCCAGCTAGTCAGCTGAAATTGACCATCTAGCTACAAATGCAGGGCACCTGGAGCATGGAGGAGAAGATCCCCTCCACGATCCACCCGCCCTACATTGGATAGTCAGTCGCCTCTGAGTTTGGAGGCGGCCGACCATCCCCATAGGATTGCGCCCTAAATTCTCTAGTTATAAATTGCCATTCCTGCTGTTGTAGTGTTTGTTTTAAGAGCTGTATGAGGACCTTCCATTCTTTTTCACAAGGCAGGATTGCAGGCAGGAAAAGTTTAACCCCATCCTTGGTTCAGAGGCAAGGCCAGTAATTTGATGTTCTGTCTGAGAAGGAAGCTCCTCCCATTTTCAATTTTTCTGGCTCTTCAAGAATAGCAAGGCCTCTTTGCTGCTCTTGAGCCCTACTGAAATATGAAGCCAGCATTTTTTTCTGTTTTTTGGCTGCGCCCAGGTGGAGAAGCAATTAATCTCAAGTTCCTCTGTTGAATCCCAAGGGTAGCAGGGGTGTGGTGGCTATCCTGGGAATGGCTAGAACTGAGGTAAATTTAAACCAAGGGATTCCCCTAAGTCTTCCCGTAGTCCTTCATCTAGCTCCTCCTGCTGTTCCTGCTCCAGGTTCAGGAACAAACTTAAGTACAAGCACAGCACAGATGGGTGCCTCCACTTGGTCCTTCTCCAGGGGGCACTGTCCCTATAGTGGCTGTTATTCCCCAAGCCACAGTCATCCCCCTCAACTGTTCTTCTCAGCTTGCTCCAGTTCTGTTGCTGGTTGAGGACAGAGCCACTATTCCCTTAGGAAAGGTATCAAGAGCTTCCCCCTCTTGCCCGCTCTCAGCTCTCAAAGAAATTGGGGTGATAAATGTGACGAGGTCTCTGCAGGTGCAAATGGCTCTCGTTTTAAGAGTCTGCGATTCAGGAAGGGATACTATCAATCAGGTAAAACCCTCTTCCCCCTCCCACAATCTATATTGTCGTGATTTACTGCTTCCATGTCATTCTAACCAAAGCAATCAGAAATTATTGCTGAAATTAGAAGGTAATTCCTCCTCCAACACTAAAGCCCCTCAGGAGGCCAAGATCCTGTGCTTCCCTGTCTGGTGTGAAGCAAACATCCAAGAATGGGTCAAGTCCTCCTACCACCCAGAAAGGGCAGGGATCACATAACAATATTTTTTTGCCTAGTAGTTGTAATCATGGATCCTCCTCCAGTGGTTCCTGCCTTATGAACTACCTCTCATTAAGCTATATCCTCTACCTGTTTCTCAACCATCTCCTTTTTTTCTACCAGTTTTAAATTCTATATCTTTTTCCTTCTAGTAGACCTTTTCTCAAAACCCCCAAACAAAACAAAACAAAAAAAGGACCTCTTCTGGCTACTTACCTTTTTATTCCCTCTTGATCTTTACTTCCCCCTGTTCTGCTGCCTCATGGAAGACATCTAAGCCTGGAAATAATAAAACAGTCAAGCATATTAGGATCATGTGGAGCACAAAACAGTCTTAAACAAGCTGCATCCTAGAATTGATTGGACTGTCCCGAGAGATGCAGGTGTTTGCAGAGACACCAAAGGGGATGACCTCTGTGGATTCCGCAGACAAGCTCGACACTGGCAGCACTAACCACTAGAGCAGCTTTGCCATTGGCACCAAGCCCAGCCATGAATGCCCTGAGGGCAACTTGCAAGTTGAGAGAACTGACATGGCTGCTGCATTTTTGGACCATGCCATGCTTGCTTGCTAAGGCTGCTCGTTCCCACCACCCAGGGTGGTATTAACAGCCTCCAGTGTTCCTGCTTATAGGCCACCAGTGTAACGTTTTAACCCATTCCAAAGACCATGCTCACTCAAACAAATCTGCAGGAGAATCTCCCAACTCAACGGTCATGGGATGGTGAAAAGGGCACAGCTATAGAGCCAGGCTGCCTAATTCCCAACTGTCTGACAGAAATTTGCCTTCCTCTGAATTTGGCAACCCTATTAGCTGAATGGTTAGACTAGGAGCCACTAGAGGATTCCTCTAGTACCAGATTTTTCAGTAGTGAAGCTTTCCTTGCCCTATTATCTAAAGCCATGTCTTCTTAATGTTTACTGCCCAAGGTACCAGCAACAGCTTAGACAAAGTCCAAAGGGCCTTCTATGTTTCCAGAGCCAAAACCAGCTGTCCATGAAGCCTTTTCTGCTAGGCTTTGACAAACTCATCAAATCAGAGTGGGCTACTCCTCTTCATGGCAAGTCAGCTGTTAACATGGCCTAAAGTTTTTATTCCATAACAGCAGGGTATGGATGACTTGAAGGTACCCCTCAGATATACCTCTTTGGTGGCCTCTCTCCCAAGTAGTCATACCCAATGAAAGGGATCAGTCATAGAGTTGGAAGGGGCCATTTAGACCATCAAGTCCAATCCCTGCTCAGTGTAAGAATCCAGTTGAAAACATCCTTGACAGATGGCTGTCCAGTTTCTGCTTGAATATCTCCAGGGAGGGAGAGGCCATCACATTCCTAGGCAGTTGGTTCCCTTTTCTGAATGCTCTGATCATTAGGAAGTTTTTCTTGATATTCAATTGACATTTGCCTTCCTGAAATTTAATCCCATTATTTCGTGTCCTAGAGTCTTGGATGATAGAGAACAGGTTGCATCCCTCTTCTGTGTGGCAACCCTTTAGGTACTTGAAAAGTGTTTTCATATTCCCCCCCGCCAGTCTTCTCTTCTCAAGGCTAAACATACCAGTTCATTCAATCTTTCTTCATAGGACAATTTCTATTACTTTATTTATTAATTTATTTAAATGACTTGTATACTACTTGATATCCTTTGAAACCTAAGTGCTGGAAAATGTTCCATTTTGAAAAATATTGCACCTCACATCACTGCTCAGAATGGACATCAAACTTGCTGGCCCTGCCTTCAGCTGGAGGATGTGTTAACTGTTTTCTGTCTGCTTCCATACCTACATACCAGAATGGAATTCCAGAGTAAGCCCAACTTTTCATGCCTTCACCTGGGCTTTTGCAACTTTGCCCTTCCTCTTTCAAGTACCCTACGTTGCCCCAAAAGCTGCTGTTGAGCATTGAGGTTGTAAAGCAGCAGTGGGTGCAGCACAGGGATTGCTGTTGGAAAAGGAAATTGTGGAAGTCACATTTCATGTAGGAGGCATTCACACGAATGTTTGACTCTTGATCACCTTCTTGAATTCTAGGTTTACGAACTGAGTCTACATTATACTCAGCACCAGGACCACAATGTTGTGACTGGCTCTTTGGAACTATTACAACAGCTTCTTAGAACACCACCTCCTAATCTCCTCCTTGCCCTGACTACTGCTGGTGGCATTACACAGGTCAATGTATCCAAAGATGAGCCTATCAACAGAAACCGCAGCGACAGCATAGTAGAACTTCTAGGTAAGCTATGTCTTTTCACTTTTTCAAAAACGGAAGTCTGTATTAAGTCATGGTAAATACTTGAGTTAAAAATCTTGTTTTTACAGAAAGCAGGAGTCGGACTTTTAAAGCATACTTAACCAGAAAATCTAAATTAGCTTTCTAGATGCTTTTAAGTATTAAATCCCAGAGGGGTAGCTATGTTAGCAACACTAAAAAAGAATTATCCTGTGGTGCCTTAAAGACTACAATACACGATGCCATAATAAATTGCCTTAGTCTTCAAGGTTCCTCAGAAATACATTGTTGTGTCATCTTTTTCAGTGTTGGTACCCTTACCAGTCCTTGTATTGGAACTAAGTCAGATTAGAATAAATAGTGAGTTCTGTTCTCTTGAAAGATTGGCTTTATATCTCTAGTTGCTAACATTTTCAAAAATATTTTTTCATTTATGGTTAGAATATTCAAATATGGTACTGGACTAGTTTGTTCATGCTTGTTAGAAACTCAACCGATTTTCAGTAGTAAAGTTTGCTGCTGACCGTTGGCAGAAAATGATATTTTATAAATTAGGCAATACATTTTCAGGGAGTTCTATAATTCCTTCTTGACATTCACTCTGATTTATGCCTTGATTTGTTACTTTCTGTAATTTGCAGCTGGAGGGGGGTCTTCATGCAGTCCTGTTTTTTCCAGAAAACAAAAAGGTGATTATATATATATATATATATATGAAATCACAGTCTCTGGTGTTATGTTTTCCTGCCTCTTTTCATTTCTTTGACTTGGTAAACATAGTTTTCCATTAACATATATCTTGGTTGGTTCCTTTTTAATTACCCACTTAACAGTACCATCCTATGCATGTCTGCTCAGAAGAAAACGCCACAGAATTCAGTGTGGCTTACTCTCAGAAAAGTTGGTGTATGATTGAAACCTAAGAGAATTCTATGTGTCGTTGTTTTTATCATGTGTGGCTGTTGATCATTAAATAATCACAGGTTTCAACAATTTTCTTTAATTCCTTAACTTTTGGTATTTTCAAAATTGGCCATGTCTACTGTGAATGCTCCTTTTAACTATAACTTGCTTTGAACGAGATGCACTTTTTAACACTTTACTTTTCTTTTTTCTTTTTTATTTCAACTTCTGTGGTGTTTGCTTAATGTATGCCTGTGTACTGCATATTTTCAACTACTCTTTGTATATAATGTTTTCTTACTAACATAGTTGACATATGATTTATTAAACTACAATATTGAACATAAACTGTTCTCATATCTTCAGCTTGTATTTGGCTTTATTACTTTTTAAACTTGCATCTTGATCATTCTATGTCTATTTTTGTCATTAAAGCCAGGAATATTTTTTTCCTTAGAGTACAGGTCTGGGTTGCATTCTCCTCCATCCACAATCCGAGTATCGCTTAGCTCACTTTAGCCTTCTAGATTGCTTTGCTGTATATTTCTTCAATTGGAGAGTCACTATTTGAGGCATATATATAATTGAAATTATCTCTGTAGTAGGTAATAGTCTATATCAGGGATGGGGCACATCCGCCCACCAGCCTAACATGGCCCTCAAGAGATCCCCATCCGGCCCGCCAGGTTCCCTGCCTTATCGCTGATCATTGATTGAAGATAAGACAGTTTCACTGCTCCCCTGCCCACACCACATTAAGACATTTAAAAAGCTTCCAGTGGTGCCAGTTGAGGCTTTTTAAAAGCTTAATTGCAGCGAGGCGCATGGGGGGGGGGTGCTGTGGAAGAAGGGCTAACCCTCCTCTCCCCAACACTGTGACCCTCCCTTGAAAAAGCACTTGCATTGCAATCAGTCTTTTAAAAGCTCCATCTGGTAGCAATGAGGGCTTTTGAAAAGACTAATTGTTGTATGGGGCAACATTTGCAGAGGGGGTGGTTTACCTTCTCTTCCCCAAGACTGCAACCCACCTCAAACAGCATTTCCCCATGCTGCAATCAGGCTTTACAGAAGCCCTGTTTGAGCATAATTGCCTTGGATATTGACCCGTTCCTGGCTTTGACCTTGCACCACTAGCTGTTTGTTCTGAAACAAGTTTTCAACCACCCATGTGGCCTATTTGGATTGGCCACAAGCTTTTCTGGATTCTGGAGTCTGATCTTTACGGAGGCAGTCCTCGCAAAAACAATAGAAAAGAATGTTTGGTCCAAAACATCTATTTGTAACATCTATGTACGATATAGAACAGGACAGGGAAACCTTTTTCAGACATGTTCCCTCATGGCTATCATTTCAGGGTAGTATATTGATATTTGTTATTAATAATGTTAAAAAACAAAATATACCAATATGAATTAGAATGACAAAAATAGTGAATATAATATTCTGATTTTAGTCACACATAAATCTTTCCTGGGGGGGGGGGTGCGGATGGGCGGGGGAGTAGTGTATGATAACTCTGCAGTATAGTCCAGTGTTGTTATCCATTGGTGAATACGCTAGAGGTGAATTTTGTTGAGAGTGTCTTTGGCAAGGGGAGGAGAAAGGGGTATGCCTGATAGGGGATTAGGTTTCTAAGGGAGCCTGGACTACTCACTTGACCTTTCACATTGTTATCAATCAATTTTTGTTGTTGTTCAGTCATTCAGTCGTGTCCGACTCTTCGTGACCCCATGGACCATAGCATGCTAGGCCTTCCTGTCCTCCGCTCTCCCCCGGAGCGTGCTCAAGTTCATATTCATTGCATCGGTGATGCTATCTAGCCATCTCATCCTCTGCCATCCCCTTCTCCTTTTGCCTTCAATCTTTCCCAGCATCAGGGTCTTTTCCAGTGCGTTTTCTCTTCGCATTAGGTGGCCAAAATATTTGAGCTTCAGCTTCAGTATCTGTCCTTCCAATGAGCACTCAGGGTTGATTTCCTTTAAGATTGACTGATTTGACCTCCTTGCACTCCAGGGGACTCGTAAGAGTCTTCTCCAGCACCACAGTTTGAAAGCATCAATTCTTTGGCGCTCTGCCTTCCTTATAGTCCAGCTCTCACAGCCATACATTACTACTGGGAAAACCATAGCTTTGATTAGACGGACCTTTGTCGGCATGGTGATGTCTCTGCTTCTTACTATGCTGTCTAGGTTTGCCATAGCTTTCCTCCCAAGGAGCAAGCGTCTTTTAATTTCATGGCTGCAGTCACCGTCTGCGGTGATCTTGGAGACCCAGATAATAAAATCTGTCACTGCTTCCATTTCTTCCCCTTCTATATGCCAGGAAGTGATGGGGCCAGATGCCATGATC
The DNA here is from genome assembly GCF_057233095.1 of Heloderma suspectum. Lineage (NCBI taxonomy): Eukaryota > Metazoa > Chordata > Lepidosauria > Squamata > Helodermatidae > Heloderma > Heloderma suspectum. Next base: position 122,550,436 of record NC_139462.1, on the reverse strand, counting down.
TTAGTTTTTTTAATGTGGAGTTTCAAACCAGCTTTTGCACTCTCCACTTTCACCCTCAACAAGAGGCTCTTTAGATCCTCTTTGCTTTCTGCCATTAGGGTGGTATCATCTGCGTATCTGAGGTTATTGATAATTCTCCCGGCAATCTTAATTCCGACCTGTGTTTCACTTTTTACATCATCGTAATACAACATTTGCATGGCTTGAGTTTTAAACTGCAGGAATGTTCTTTTGGAATTACATCTCCCCCCCGCCCCCAAACTGCACACTGTGTGTGTTGTTGTACATTTTATACATGTAAAGAAAACAAATGTAACCATGCTGGTCCATGAGAAAAATATACAAAATCGACAGTTGGGTAATACCTTTATTCTAGGACAAGTCATTTAAGGTTTTCACTGTTATGACAAGGATATTGAGGCCATAAAATATCCAGTATGACACTGTTAAGACTGCTGTTCTGTGTTTGTGCATCTGTTTTTCCCCTCTTTTTTTTTAATATCCCTCTCTATAAATAAATGTTATTGGACCTCATGATACTTCTGAAGAACATTAGAGCCATGCTGGATCAAATCAACGATCCATCTGGTCCAGCAGTCTGTTCACATGGTGGCCAACCAGATGCCTGTGGAAACACACAAGTAGGACATGACTGCAATACCACCTCCCATTCATGTACCCCGGCAACTGGTGTACATATGCATACCACCTCTGGTACTGGAGGTAACATAGAGCTATTATGACTAGTACACATTAAGGGAGCAAGCTGTGGCTGCAAGTCAGTGGCTAGACGGCCATAGGTTATCTGGTTTTCTGGGAACTGACCTCAGAGCCTGCACTCCGAGGTCAGTTCCTAGAGAACTGACCTTCCTCTCCTTCTGTGCTGCCTCACAAGCAGCACGGAACAGCCCTGTGCTCTGCGCTCGGAAGAGGAGCATGGAGTGGCCAAGAGGCTAGGGTGGGGAAGGTGGAAATGCCAGTATGACACATCGTATGTGTCGTTGAGCAGCCTCCTCCCCTGTTCTGCCTTCCTGTGGCTAGACAGCCGAAATTGGCTGTCTAGCTGGAAATGCAGGGCAGGAGAAGTGTGGAGGGAATGATCCCCTCCATACTTCTCCTGCCCTGCTTTGGATAGGCGGTCGCCTCCGAGTTCAGAGGCGGCCGCCTATCCCCATAGGATTGCACCCTAATAGACTTATCCTCCCTAAATTTGTCTAATCCCGTTTTAAAGCCATCCAGATTGCCATCCAGGTCCAAGATCACTACATCTTGTGGTAGCAAATTCCATCGTTTAACTATGTGTGGTGTGAAGAAGTACTTCCTTTTATCTGTCCTGAATCTCCCACCAATCAGCTTCATGGGATGACCCCGGGTTTTGGTATTATGAGAGCGGGAGAAAAATGTCTCCCTATCAACTTTCTCCACACCATGCATGATTTTGTACCCCTTAATCATGTCTCCCCTTAGTTGCCTTTTTTCTAAGCTAAATAGTCACAGGCACTGTAACCTTTCCTCATAAGGGAGTTGCTCTAGCCACTTGATCATTTTAGGTTCCCCTTTCTCCACTTTTTCCATCTCTACAATATCCCTTTGGAGTTGGGATGACTCTCTAATGGTCAAATTGGAAGCCCTTCAAAATAGATTTCTTGGAAAACTTTTAATTTTCCTCCTGGCACTCCTGCTGCCTTGGTTCAGGCAGAGGTTGGTCTTCTCTCCATTACAGCCTGTATCCAATGTGCCTTGGTTCAGGCAGAGGTTGGTCTTCTCTCCATTACAGCCTGTATCCAATGTGCCTTGATTCATTACTGGAGAACTCTAAAATGATCTTCTGTCTGGTTTTTGCCTAAATTATGTTATGAACAGCTGTTAAATTGTAAATTCTGGTGTTCAAGATTTTATTATTTACTACAGTCCTGTTTCACCTCAGTTGATGCATTTTCTACTCTGAATTCAAAAGAGAGACTTCGTGAATGTATCTTTGGTCACAGTGCTTCCCTGGGCAGAATTGTTAATAATTCAAAATTTTCAAAATGGTACAGGTTTTACAAATATGACCGCCGCCTATTTGACAAAAGTTACTTTCCCAAAACTTAGGCAAGCTTTTACACTCTTGGTTTTCAAATTATGCCAACAGCAATGATTGACAGCAAATGTTCTCAGATTCCTCTGGCTCAACATTTATGCATTTGTGATGCTCCAGAGACTGAAGATGTACCACATTATTTGCTGTCCTGCCCTTTATACTCTGAACCAAGGTCTAAATTTTTGGGTTTTATTTTGTCTTATCTGCGCTGTAACAGTTTCCAGAGAAAGTTTTCCATCTTTTGTCTGATACAAAATCTGATACAAATTTGCCTCTTTGGCAGCATCGAAAATTTGTGCAAAATTCATTTCTGACAATGCAGTTGACTGTGTTGGGGATGACTTATTTTAATGGTCTTTTAGCTGTTTTAATTCTCAGATCATAATTATTCATTTACATGTAGAAGCAGTATATCTTAAGTGAATTTAAATGAATTTTAAATAACATACTGTGAATATATTTCAGATTTAACCATTTTAGATTTTGACCTGATGTTGTATCTGCCCTAATATGTTTTAGTTGTTTACTTGTTTTGTATATGTGAATGGCCTATGGCCTAATATTAAATAAATGGTAATGGAATATCCCTTTCTAGATGTGGTGACCAGAAGTGTACATAGTATTTTAAGTGTGGTTGCACAACAGATTTGTACAAGGGCAGTGCCTGGTTGGAAGCCGTGCTGATTCTTTTCCAGCAAGGCTTCTGTGTCCTTACTAATTTACACCAATTTACCCAGAACAGACATGAAATTAATTGGTCTGTAATTTTCTGGATCTCCCCTAGATCCCTTTTTAAAAATTAGCATTACACTGGCCATTCTCGGGTCCTCTATTTACAGAGGCTGATCTTAGGGACGTGTTACATATTTTTGTTAGAAAATCAGCAGTTTCTCAGAGTCCTTTAAGGACTTTAGGATGGATACCATCTGGGTCTGGTGATTTATTACCTTTCAATTTGTCTAGAAGATCAAGAATTTAATCTTCTGTCACCATTATTTGCCTCAGTTCTTCAGATTCCCTTCCTGAAAGTATCAGTTTGGGCACAGGTATCTGCCATATATCTTAAGTGAAGACAGATGAAAATAATTCATTCAGCTTCTCTGCAAAGTCCTTATCCTCCTTTAGTAGTCCTTTAACTCTTTTGTTCCAATTGTTCAACTACCTTCCTAGTTGTTTTCCTGTTTCTGATATATTTAAAGAATTATTTATTGTTGGTCTTGATGTTATTAGCAATGTCACAAATTCTGCTTGGTTACAACTTACCCTTCCTGGCACAGACACTTTTTCTTGGTCAGCAAAGAAGCCCAGCATTGTCTGGTCTTTCATTGTCTTATGAAGCATCTAGCCTTACTGCTAGATGAGGGCTCCCTCTCACTGTTTAAGCCATCCTGCCAGCTACTGGTATAAGCAACAAATTGGTATGGGTCAACTCACATGAGGATTCCTCTAGCACAACAGTAAGATGCTTCATAAGGCAATTAAGGACCAAGACAATGTGGGGCATCTTTGCTGGTCCCAGGGACTCCATCTGCCCCATCTCGATTTGGGCCTAAAAGACTAAAGAAAATCATGGGTACATTGAGGGTAAGTTGTAAGCAAGCACATTTTTTGATATAGCATAACATCATTACTAGTTATGGGGCATCAGCCTTAGCTCCCAATATCCTGACTTTGTGGAGCTTGAGCCAACATGAGATAGCCTGAACTCTGGTCTTAAACCAGATTTTTGAACATTGAATTCAAATGAGTATATTCCCAGGTAAATGTGAATAGGAACAACATCTCAAATTCAAAGACAAACCATCCCTAAATCCAAGATAAAAAATGAAGCTAGTAGTTTCACATATCCACAGCCTCTCCACAATACAGAAGTCAGGATTAGCATCCCAAATTTAAAGACAAAGCATTCCAAAATCTAAGCCAAAATTAAAACTCAGAGTTGCACTTTCAAGATAGCATCTCAAATTCCAAGCCAAAAATATATTGTAATGTATACATATTATATGTATTATAAGATATTATTGGGAATATAAAGGACATTCCAGCAACATTGTGTTCTTGAAGGTTGTTCGACCAAATCCACGAAACCACATTCATAGCAACAGGGATTGCAGTTTCTCCTTACTACACCCTCCAATCCAAGCATCTCCAGGCACTAAGACATCATCTGTTTGGCATGACAAAATGTACTATTCGCAGTTTTGTGGACTGGGGCTCTGATCTAGATTTTTATATGAAGAAACTTAAAATACAGTTAGGCAAATGTTACTCGTACATCTCTTAAATAAATGAGTTTCCATTGCTCAAAGTATTTTTATGGTTCTTTTAAGCTCCTGATTGTACCAAAACATCAGTCTTGGCTAAAATTAACCACTATATATCCTGTTAGTCCATTTCGAAGTTTGTTTTGATATCCTGTCTGTTGTATTTCCTTTCTATTAATGTTTTATTTTTTCACCCATGCATCTGAACAGTATAAATACAGTAAATGCTTTACAAGTAGATAATTGCTGTATGCAGTGGTTCACTAGTAGTTGAAAAGCTAAACAAATTATTGCATTGATTATCAGCTAAAGTACTTCTAGGAGAAGAAGAAGGTTTAGAAGATGACTCTGAAACAAGATCTGAAGTCAGCAACACAGGTTTTGCAGGTAGATTTGCTTATTATTTTGTTCATTTCAGTTTCATTGAAATCTGTTCACTCCATTACTGGTTTTAATCAGTCATAAAAACATTGTCTTCTAGAAAAGAAGCTGTACATAATTAAAAAAAACCCTTTGAGATGAATAATATAAAAACAATATACTTACAGAAATGTCACCCTTAAGGATTAGGTGGGAAAATACATCTGTATTTCTGTGATGAATGTATGTCCCTGTAGTCATAGAACTGTGGGTGAAATTCAGTGTAGATCTTCAGCTGATGAAGTGGAGGGCTGCAGTGGGGAGGAGAAAGTACCATTGCACAAGTGGACTTCCACTTGTGCAACATTAGGTTCTACCCTATATTCTTTGTTTGGGAAAACTGAGTATGACTCCTGAAAGAGTATACTTAGGAGTATGACTCCACAATGTATTATATCCTTAGTGACTTGGTTTTCTGAATAATTTCTAGGATTGTCCCAGAATGATCCTAGGTAGGGAATGGCACAAGGATTTAGTAACTTTGGTGCGTAGTTAACAAGCACCTGAAGACCACAGCTGCCTGAACATACTCCAGCCAGCTTTTACTTCCCTGTGGGTTGTGTCACAGCACAGTAGCCACCAACAGCGCTGCTGTGCCTTCTGATGGGCCTTTTCACGACTGCTGTTCTAGGTAGTGGAACACCACCACTTGGTCACACCTCCACGCAGCTCCCTGGCCTTCAGCCCAGAAAAGGGAGATGGATACTCCAGCCATAGCACCACTAGCCTCTGCAAAAAAAAGGCCTCTGCCATACCAGAGTGTCCCTTATGGCGTATGAAGGAACCTGAACACAGGAGAATCTACTGCCTTGCCCATACAAGGTACAATGGCCATCTTAAGGACTAGATCTACTACTCTTTAAGCTGTGAGATTTGTCTGCTCAAGTTATTATCATTGACATGTGAATGGTGAGGGGGGGACACACCCTTAATTTTCCAGCTTCCCCTGTTCTTGTCAGTGATAGGGAGTCTTGGAACTCTCAGTCTCTCAGTTGGATCAACTAAATGGTTGCAAAGGACATGGCTACCTCATTGGCTAAGAAGCAAGACTTCAAATCTTATCAAAGAAGATAGACGAAGACACTAGTTCCTTCTTTTCCCTCTCACTTTCCCCCTCCCTGTCCCATTCCCAAGGTGGCAGCAGTAGCAGGCAGCACTCCACTACCCAGTTGACCTAGGGGTGCTTGATCCAGAGCCAAAGACCTGCTCGACAGCCATCAGGCCCTGGCAGGTTCAGTCTCTGGTGTCTTTGACTCCATTTTGGTGGGAGGTCAGCCCCAATCAACTTGGTGGCAGAACATTACCCCCTCCTCCACATGTCCCATCCCTGTAACCCTGTTGGGACAGGAGGACATACAGAAATGGAGAGGGCCAGATCCAGGATACTCTCTCAAGGTGACTAGACAGTTTCAGAATCAGAAAAGGAGAGAGGGGAACTCTCCCTACCCCTCAGCTTACACTCTTCAAGTCTGATTGCTGCGTTATTAGCATGGCAGAAGGCTTTGCAATTTGAGCCTCCATCAGTTCCTGAAACTTAAGAACTCTGCTGGCAAGGCAAAGCCATAGTTGATGAACCAGTAGCCCTTACCTCTGAATCTGTGGTTCCCAAGAAGGTTGGTGAATCTCAGAGACAGACTGCTTTCCTTTGGAGCAGGCACCACCAATTCTATCATGTGGGAAGCTTCCCTGCTTTGGGTGCGTGAGCTTCTCTTGGAGGTTCCCCCAGGATACAAACACCTCAGGAAATGGCTAAAGAATCTAGTGAGAGCTGCAGAGTTCATGGCAGACTCCTCTTTGGACTGTATGCAGTTGTCTGCCACGGACTTGCGTCTGTGGTCTGCAGAAACCTGTGGCTCATTTTCTAGAGTGCCTAAAAGAGAAGACTCAGCCAAAGAAAAGTCATGAATACCTTTCATCTCTTTAGGCCCAGGATGGAGAATGTATGGCCCTCCAGATGTAGCTGGACTGCAAATATCATCAGCCCTAGCCAGTGTAGCCAGTAGTGAAGGATGATGTGAGTTGCACTTCAACAACATCTGGAGGGCCACACACTCCCCATCCCTACATTAGGCACACTGAAGCCTACCATACCAACAGCTGCAGCAGGTCCAGTTAGACCACTGTCCTCTTTTCTGCCAAATCCTCACTCTAGAACCGTGTGAAGTGATAAACATCTTGGGAAATCCATCTCTACATGACCCAAGCCACCTTGAACCCCACATGGGGTTTTCCAGCATGTCTGAGACCTCTTGACCATGAATATTTGGATGCTTCAGATGATTTACTATTTACACCAGTCTCTAACCCAAAGGGCATCGCTGTTCTACCAGAACCCAAGCAATGTTGGGTACCGGAGGCCATCAGCCACCTGACTGAGTTGGAGCTATATAACCGGTCCCATTGCCAGGAAGTTGCTCTGGTATTTTCTCCATCGTCTTCAGTGCCAAAGAAAAAGGGGAACTGGAGACCGAATTTGAATCATTTTGTGAAACAACAAGCACATGTGGGTCAACATAACTCTCAAAAGAGGACACACTGAATTCTTGATATGAAAGATCCTCTCCAAGAAATGAATGCCTCTTCAAGGGTCTGGTGCACTTGCAGGGCTCCATCAACTTGGTACCCAAGGCCAGGTTCCACTCTTGTTTAGAGATGTAAAAGCCTGGAAAACAATCCAGAAAAATTTGGAAACCATCTTTTACCCCCAGAGTGTTGGTCTGGGAGTCAGGAGATCTGGGTTCTAGTCCCCACTCGGCCATGGAAGCTCACTGGGTGACTTTGGGCCAGTCACAGACTCTCAGCCCAACCCACCTCACAGGGTTATTGTTGTGAGGATAAAATGGAGGAGGACTATGTACGCCTCCTTGGGTTCCTCGAGCAGGAAAAAAGGCGGGATATAAATGTAATAAAATAAATAATGAAATATTTTGTTTTAGAATTATGAATAAAATGTTTAAGACCACGGCATATAATGCTATCCAGGTTTCGCTCCCTCCAAATGATTTCTAAAAAACTACATAAGAAGAAGACTTTTATAGGAAGGCTAGAGATGTAAAAATTCTTGAAATTTTGACTCTAGAAAGTTAAAAAAAAAAAAAAGTTTTTTAAAATAATTTCTCTTAAGATTCCCAGCAGTTATTGCTTCCATTTCTTAATAAGACTAGTGATCTACGGTGTCTTTTATTAATAGACATCTAAGGATGCTCCATGTCATGCTCAGTTTGCCAACATGGGTTTAATTTGCATTCTTGACAGTTTGGGTTTTGTTCTGTGTTTCTGGGATTGTTCTCTTTGGATGCTGTAGCAATCAATCAATGTAGTGAGAGAATGTAGTGTACTGTTGTAGATTATCCTGCCACTGCCACCACATGTGATGGAACAATGTGAGGGTTATCTCACCTATGTTTCTTTAAAAAAAAAACCCAGGAACAACATTGAGGCTTGGGTCTATGGAGTTCACTGCCACAGTTTTAATGAAGTTCCCAATTAGAATATACCATAAGGAAATGCTGCCTCAGCTATAAAACCTTTAACCAATGCCACCAAAATAAAACGATATACAGTCAGGGCCAGAAATATTGGAGCAAGGATAAGTGATTTGGCAGTTGGCCTCTGCACACCACCACATTGAAGTTGAAAGGAAACACACCCAGATGGGGGTGAAGTCAGGACTTTCAGCTGTAATTCAAGGGCTTTGACAAAAGTGGGGCACAAACCATTCAGGAAGTACAGCCAGTGGCATACACACGCACCCATCATCGGTGGCTCATAAGTAATGGAACAAATGGCTGACAAGCAGCTGCATGGCCAGGTGTGGCCTGTTTCCTGGGTGCCCCATGACCAATCAAGCAGATAAAAGGCCTGGAGGTGGTTCTGAGTGTTACATTTGCATTTGGTAGCTGTTCACTGGAACTCCCAACATGAGGTCCAAAGAGGTGTCCATGCGAGTGAAGGAGGCCATCATTAGGCTGAGGAAAAAAAACCCATCAGAGAGATTGCAAAAACAGTGGGAGTGGCCAACACAACATCCTGAAAAAGAAGGAATTAACTGGCAAGCTCAGCAACACCAAAAGGCCTGGAAGACACCTAAAGTGGATGACTGCAGGATTCTGCTCATGGTGAAGAGAAACCCTTTCACAACATCTAGCCAGGTCAAGATCGCTCTTGAGGAGGTAGGCATGTCATTGTCAACATCTACAGTCAAGAGACAGCTTTATGAAGGTAAATACAGAGGCTTCACAACAAGGTGCAAACCACTGGTAACGCTCAAGAACAGACAGGCTAGATTAGCCTTTGCCAGCAAACACCTAAAAAAGCCTGCCCAGTTCTGGAATAAGATTCTTTGGACTGATGAAACCAAGATTAACTTGTACCAGAATGATGGGAAGAGACAAGTATGGAGAAGGAAAGGAACAGCTCATGATCCAAAGCAAACCACATCATCTGTCAAACATGGTGGAGGCAGTGTTACGGCATGGGCATGTATGGCTGCCAATGGAACTGGGTCACTGGTGTTTATTGATGACCTGACTGCTGATCAAAGCAGCAGGATGAATTCTGAAGTGTATAGGGCTATACTTTCTGCTCAGATTCAGCCAAATGCTGCCAAACTGATAGGACGCCACTTCATATTGCAGATGGATAACAACGTAAGACATACAGCAGAAGCTACCCAAGAGTTCCTCAAGGCAAAGAAGTGGGATGTTCTTCACCGGCCAAGTCAAGTCACCTGATCTCAACCCAATAGAGCATGCTTTTCACTTCCTGAAGACAAGACTGAAGGCAGAAAGACCCACAAACAAGCAGCAGCTGAAGGCAGCTGCAGTAAAGGCCTGGCAAAGCATCTCGAGGGAGGAAACTCAACATCTGGTCATGTCCATGGGTTCCAGACTTCAGGCAGTCATTGACTGCAAAGGATTTTCATCCAGGTATTAAAGGCGATCCTTAAGTTTGAAATGATGTTGGTTCGTTCCATTACTTATGAGCCACCATCTGGGTGTGTTTCCTTTCAACTTCAATGTGGTGGTGTACAGAGGCCAACTGCCAAAACAGTTATCCTTGTTCCAATATTTCTGGCCCTGACTGTATCTAAAAGAAACTCAGTAGCCTGGTTCCTATAGTGTAGGTGTGGGATTGACACCACCAATAGAGACAGTCTTTCAGAATGAACAAAACTTAAGTTGTATCTTAAGCAGTGTGGATTGATTTTAAATCACTGATTTAAATCAAGTTTCCCACTGAAACTTTCTCATATATTTCTGAATAATAGTGCAAATCTGACTGCTAAATGTTAATTTACAACTAAATGTTAATTTACAACTGTTTCTACTTTCATTCTTAGAAGCAGTCTTTGCATCTCTTTGTATATATTTTACATGCTTTCCTCTTTACCTATAGAGAAAATGTCTTTAAAATATTTCCATATAGGGTCTTTCTTATTACCAGGACCCATGACAGTTTGAGGTTAACAGCACAAACCTAAACATGTCTCCTCAGAAATAAGTTGCATTGATTTCAGTGGGGCTTACTCCCATGTAAGTGGGTATAGGATTGCAGCCATAGTATGAGAATACAGGAAGATTCACACTGGATAATTTTATCTTCTCCTTTTCTTTCCTGTGTTGCTCCTTTCTGCTTCACTCTGTCTGGGTCCAGCCTTGCCTCACAAAAAACAAAGTAGCAAACAGAAACGAAATGCCCATGACTGGTAGGTCAAAATAAGGTTTAATAGTTACGGGGTGGAAAAAATCCAATTGAAATTTTTTAAAATTCAAATTATTTTGGTTTTTTAAAACATCAGTCTTTATTCACCTTGCTGTGTTTCTGTCATAACTAACTACTCTGTCTTGCTTGGTCCAACTTCACCCCATAAGCCCAGAACAGCAATCCTATCTTACTGTGTCTTTGCATGTATGACTTTAGTCAGAGAAACTGAAAGCCCAGAACTTTCAAGAAGCAAGAGCTATTAGTTAGGCTAGACAGAGCAATTTTCATGATATGAGAACTGAAATGAACTGAAATGTTTGATTAGTAGGCAATTATGCTTAAATTAAATACACTAATAGATAAGAGAATCTTTCCCAGCTGCATACCAAAATCCATTTAGTGTAATGCTATATAATGTAAGTAGACCAACTGCAAGATTACAAAACATGTGCTAGATTGATCTCCAGATCTCTTCATCAGGCAAAATGTTGCAAAAAACAAGTTGGTTAGGGGTGGCTGGGGGAAGTTGACTATTTCCCCAGCTAAATAAGGTCTCAACAGGTGAGTTTGCACATCACACTAAGCCACCCTAAGAATAAGCCACAGTGGGTGGCTTGTCCATTTGTCCCGACAGACGATTGCCTGCTCAGTGGCTTGCTGTGGGTTGTCCCTCTCAGTCCTCCCAGTTGCTGCTGGTACGCATTCCAGGGGCCTTTGCAGCAGAAATCCTTGTTTTCTCGTTCCCTACGTCAGCATCCTTTCTGCAATTGGTCTGCTGGGGTTTCTGGCTCACAAGGGACCCCTCCACACACAAAATCAGGTCATCAAAGGGATTTATGAAGCCCTTATGAATGCAGGAATATGATCGCAAACTTTTTGAAAATGTTTATTTTAGGGGTATTGTGCAATTGCACAGGACCTCAAAACCACCTGTCCGCTATTTAGCCAAGCATATTGATATCTCCCTCTTGTCAATGTCCTTCTCAATTTCAACCTCCACTTCGGCCCTTCCCTTGGTAGTGAACACCTTTTTTTAAGGCTGCTTCACTTTCTACTGAAATAATAACACCCGCCCCTAAAACATCTCCTCTCTTGCGGCTGCCAGCCACTTTCAGCTCCCCTGCCCCCTTTTATGCTTGTCACTTCACTCCACTGGTCTCCACTGCCAGCTGTGAGATGTACATTAGGGTTACAGAGCAGTAAGCAGGGGTGCTAAAAATATGCAAATCTCAAGGCAGAACAGAGACTGAGCGGGTAAACAAATGCACATTTCAAGGCAGAGTGGAGACTGAGTGGGTAAAGATATGCAAATGTCAAGGCAGACAAATCAGGCAGATCACTAAAATATGCAAATTTTATGGCAGAGCAGCCAAACAGAGGGGGAAATTGTGCAAATTTCAAGGCAGAGCAGTAAAAGTGAGGGGAAATTTATAAAAAATTGCTTGTAGCAGACATTTACTCCTGTGCATTTGCGCAGCACCAAAAATAAAACATTACAAACATGGTTGGGACACTCTTGTGTCCTTTCTTCAAGATTTCTATGGGGAAAAATATATATAAATCCATCCTGAGTTGCAGGGCACTGAGAAGGGATGAGGGAGAATGGCGGCAGCACTAGCAAGACAATGAGAAGTGGCAGGGTTTTTCGCCATTCTTGCCAGGCAGCTCTCTAACCGTTCCTGACAACCCATGATAAAATCAACCTGTTGGGTTTGGATATCACAACAAGCCACCTAAACTGCTCTACTATAAGCCAAGGGTTCTTCGAGTTTGCTTGTCTGTGAAAAATAATCTACAATGTAAAAACCGCTCTGAGTTCTGACACCATGCTAATCCAGCCTTACACAACTCACCATGGATGAACGTGATGTGCAAACCAGGTTAATAGCTTTTCCTTCAAGCTGCTCTCCTTTGTGTCCTTTAAATAGCTGGTGAAACTTGTATTGCTTTAATGGTTAATGTTTAATTATTAATCTTTTTATTATTAATCCCCGGTTGTAACATATGGAGTAGGCTTTTGTATTTTTGTATTTGGTATTTTATTTTATTTATTTATTTATTTATTGCATTTATACCCCGCCTTTTTTCCTCTTGCAAGGAACCCAAGGCGGCTGACATTATCCTCCTCCTCTCCATTTTATCCTCACAGCAACAACCCTGTGAGGTGGGTTGGGCTGAGAGTCTGTGACTGGCCCAAAGTCACCCAGTGAGCTTCCATGGCCGAGTGGGGACTAGAACCTGGATCTCCCAGCTCCTAGTCCAACATTCTTGCCACTACGTACATCACCTCGAGCACTCATTGAGTGGAGGGGTGATCCGAAAATATTCTAAATAAATAATTAAAAAGCACAGATAAATTAGATGTAGTATATTTACAATGTAATTGCTTTGTATTACAATGTAATCACTGACTGGAGATAACAGCAGAAGAAGATTGCAGGCTGGATGATGGAGCCCCTGAAGGCTTCATCTGGCCTGCAAGCTGGAGGTTCCCTATCCCTGGTCCACATAATGGTTTGGTGTACTCTCCTTCTGTCCTTGTTGCACATCTCCCCTTGTAAAGCCAAAGAGACCTTGGATAGCATCCCACACAGGCCTGATTCCTTGAAGATGACAAGGAACAATCTATGTTGATGGATGGGCTTCATATTGTAAATATAGAATTTTAATGTTCAGCAAGTGCCCAAAGCTCTGAACATGCAGCTTGGGTGCTGTAATGTGTTAAGCTAAAGGGAGCCAATAATTAGGGATGAAATTCTGGTCGAAGGGTTTTTAGAGGAAGTGGTGAAAAAATAGGTAGGGATATGCTCCTGTTAATAAGTGACTATAAGGCACTTAGCTGGCTGGGGAATGCTGGGAGTTGTAGGACTTTTTTCTGTCTAAAGATGCACAGGATTGCACCCTTAACATATTTTCATTTCATCTAGTAGGTAAAGAGCATTTAACTGTGTTCCTGCATTTTTACAGACTTCTCTTACATTTTTCTTTTAGCCTCTATGAAGACTGAGTTGACTAGTGAATTAGCGTCTTCATCAAGTATGTCAACAGCTGCAAGTTCAGTAGCTGATTCCTCAGAGTGTGACATTATAACTGAGCAACCACGGTCTCAGCACATTTTGCAATCAGAGTCAGACCTGACAAGTTGTGATTTGACAAGTTCGGCTAACAAAGGAGTTGCTGATGATGACATTCTTAGCAGAAGCTCCAGCCAAATCAGTGCTGTCCAGTCAGACCTTACAGTAGACTTGAACAATGGAACTCGGGCGTCTTCTCCCATTAGTGACAGTTCTCAGACGACTACAGAAGGCCCAGATTCAGCTGTCACCCCTTCAGACTGTTCTGAAATGGTAAGTACTCAACAGGTAGGGGGGATTCCAAGTGGCTACTGGAGAGTCTGTTTCACTGTATCTCTTTTTTTTTTTTTCAAGGAAGAGTCCAGATTTAGATATAACCTGCTTTTTATCTTCAGCAGCACTGTAAAGGTTAGCTCTTTCTTTAGATAGTTTGATGCCATTTTACCACTTCTAGTATAGCCCTACTGTTACATGACATCAGTAACTTAACTAAAACCATGCTAGGCAACTAGATTGGGTATTACTCTAGAGTGATATGGATCACTCTAGTTCCACACACCTCCTACCCACACTCCCTCCTTGCAGTGCTAAGAGTATCCCCCCACAACAGAGTTCTTTGGTGAGGAGAGAAGGCAGAAAGAGGAAATGCTTTGCATAAGGCTTAGTTACAGGCAGGAAGAACTTTAAGATGAAATATGGTCCCGCCCCCTTTATTCCACCCACCATTGAAATGCAGCCCCCGAGAGCTTCCCCAAAATTTAATTCATCCCTCAGACTAAAAGAGGTTCCCCACCCCTGCTTTAAGGTGTCCTGTTGACTCAGTAAGGTTTAGCCCTCACATTCCCGGTATCTGTGTTAATGTGCCATCCATGGCTGGACCCACGACATTAACAATAAAAGCTGACCCATCTGACCTAGGGACTGAAGTTTACTCCATAAACAATAAGTGAAGCTTTCCACTTTCTTCTGTATTTTAACATTTTATTCGCTTATCTGGCACTAACCCAGAAGAGATTGTGCCTATATCAGCCTTCCCCAGTCTGCTGGCTGGGAATGGTGGGAACTGCAGTCTAACACACATGGAGAGCACCAGGTTGGGGAAGCCTAGCCCAGAGGCTGATGAAACAGACGGGGAACGTATGGGCAAAACAGCAAAATCACCAGTTCATTTGCCCAATGGCAGTGGAGCAGAACTTGCCTTTCTCCCCAGTCCTGACACTTGCCAGAGGGGCACACAGGTTGACACCTCTTCCCCAGAGATGGTCATTGTAGTGTAAGGACCCTCTTATCTCAGAGGCTCCTGCCTGCTTCCTAGGACACTCCTAGGACACTCTAGGAAACCACAGAACTTGTTCCTAGAGTGTTGTTTTTTTCTTTCTCTCCCCCTCTGTTTTTTTTTTCCTGAAAAGGCTCCTGGTAACAGAGTGTGGGATGTCAGAATCCTTCAGCAAGAGAGTGGATTAGAGGAGGGAGAAGGGCTAGGAATCAGGATTCCTGGATGGCTGGGTAGTTTGAGAACTGACGTTTCTAAGAGGACTCTTGGCTTTATCTAATCAAAGCAGGTACCAGGCCTCTGAAACAGTCTTATGCAGGAGTTAGACTTGAGCGTGCTCAGACACACAGGCGCACCAGCTCTTTTTGCACATTATTCTTACTCTCAAGCTGCTAAGTGATTTGGGTATCTGCATCAACACACCAATGAACCATCTGACTGCTAGGCCTGGACTGCCTTAGAGCTTACTTGAACTCTGTTGGTGGCTGTGCCTGTCTCTCTCATGGCAGAGCCTGAGTACTTGCTCAGTTAGCTTCGGAGGTCGCAATTGGATCCGGTGATCTGGATCCACAGACTTCTGTGTGTAACACAGCTATCACACCATTTGCTTGCTTGGGAATTTGCCCACTGCAGTGATGGTTTCTCAGTGTCTTTTTCCTGAGTGCACAACTCAGAAACAGAGAAGCTCCTGTATTCTCCAGTGGGGGTGTCTCTTGTTTCTCTCCATTGGAAGTATATCTTTACTGTTTACTTCACGGTATTCAGTTCACTCCTTGGCCGTGGGCACTCATAGTACTACCACTTGTGCAGGTTGAGGAGCTCACACAGGAATCCTCATTAACTCCACTGAGACTCCCAGAGAGACCCAACTTCATATCAGTGTGCTTAAGGTCCTGGCAGTTTTCAAAGTATTTCAGAGCCACCTTTTGGGCCCATGGGCATATCTGATGATTTGAGAAATTCCTGGGCACCACCAAAAAATGGCTGCCATGGGAGGCATGGGAAAGAACCTCCCCAAAAGACTGAGTGCAAGGCAGAGATTGGGTCTGAACCCCAACATACTAAACAATTCAATTGAACCCACAGTTTTCAGCACCAATAGCAACCTATTTCACAGAAGGCAAATTCTTTTTCTCCCCTGGCCCCTCTTCTGCCAGCCAATTTCCCCTATCTCTTCTTCTCTCCTATTCTGGGTCATTCTTTCTCACACACCCATACGTGTGCTGTCTCTGTCTCTGTCTCTCTCTGCCTCTCTCTCGCACACACACACGCACCCCTTGTATCCATCATGTGGGATAGCTAGAGGACCTTGGTGAGCACCAAGAAAAATGCACCAGGGGTGCATTTTTCCCTGCGGTCACCACATTGCCTATCGTTGCAATGAAGGAAGGTCCCCAGTGAAGCTCTCCACTCTCTGTCCCTTCAAAAATAATTTTTAAAATAAGAAATTGAAAAACATTAGGGCGCCAGATTCTCCTTCCTGTTCCTGAACCTGTCTCTGATCAGCTGTTCAATGGACAGGAAGAGGAAGCAAAGCAAATGGGTAGAGAGGAGAGAAAAAGAGAGGCTAAAGGCTAGGAGGGCAGAGAAACAGCGAGGTAAAGAGGTGCGGGGGAGAGAAGGAGCAAGGCTAGGGAGAGAAAGAAGGCTAGGGACAGGGAAGGGAGAAAAATAGCAAGGAAAGGGGTTGAGGGGAGAGAAATAGTGGGGCCAGATTCTGGGAGTGGGAAGGAAGAGAAAGCAAAGGGGAAAGGTCTGTGTGGGCAGAAGAAGATTGGGTGGGCCAGGAAGCAACGCTTTTCCATTTCTTCCTCTGTCCCTCCCAGCCTCATTAGTTCTCTTCCTACCACAGCCTCTTGACTAGCCAGGCCCTCACAGCAGCTATTATGTGACTAGCGACATCCTCCATGGGAGCTGTTTTGTGGTGGTGTCCACAGCAATTTCTGAAATTCCCAAATGTGCCCACTGCTCCAAAAAGGTTGGGGGGCCCTGCCCTAGAGGTTAGGCTTGTTCAAGTAGCCACTAACAACTTGGCCATCATGTTTTATATATGTAATGAATGAATACAAACAATGAGAGCCAGTGTGGTGTAGCGGTTTGACTAGGACTTGGGAGATCTAGGTTCTAGTCCCCACTCGGCCATGAAGCTCACTGGGTGATTTTGAGCCAGACACTGATTTTCAGCCTAACCTCCCCCACAGGGTTGTTGTGAAGATAAAATGGAGAGGAGGATCTTCATGTAAGCCACCTTGGGTTCTTTGCAGGTGCGATATACCCTGGAGGATGTCTTCCCCTTTTGATGAATCAGTCACTTCATGTACATGTCTTCCCTCCCCCCAGTACTGTTGATAACCCAGTTAGTGACCAAATTAATTCAGGACAGAGCAAATTATACTCATCACTCTATGGTGGGCCCTATCAACTATGATTCATGGCCTTTCTCCTACCAGGACTTCTGTTGCCTGCCAGGCACTTAGGATCTCCTCTCTCTTAAGACTCTGGCAGATCTTCCATCTGGATGTACTGAGCTTGAAGTTAACAGTATGGGAAATCTGGCCTCACTGTTGTTTCTGCCTGACATAGTACAAGTGTTTTGAAGTGTCATATAAGCCATCAGCGAGTGCCTCTTGGAAAAATGGTCTTGTGTATCTAAGGAGTGGGACAATATAAATGTAATCCCCCAGTGTGCCCACTTTCAGGCATCCTTTGTTACCAATTTTCTTTATCGTCAGTGGAACTTGCTCTTATTTCTCTTACGGTCTGTCTGGTGACCATCTCTGCTTTACACTATCCTGTTGAAAATAGTCAAAGGTTTTTTCCTCATTGAGTAGTTAAGATTTTGTAAAGGAACTGCTTAATCTTTACTTTCTAGTGTGGACACCACAGTCTTTGTGGAGTCTCTCAGTGGTTCTGGTCCAGTTTATGTCTAAGCTCTTCAAGCCGATAGCCACTCCCTCTTAACAACCAAGATTGCTTTTCTTGTAGCAAACATCTCTGCTCAGCTGAGTGAACTCTGCATTCTTCAGTCAGACCCACTATACTTAACCCTTCAGACATAAGGCTTGACCTGTCCTTTTTACAAATGTAGTCTCAATAAGGAAATTGTCCTTCGTGTCTTCTACATGCCTCTCTCATTGGGTCTGAAACATGCCCTGCATGTACTGGATTGTGTGTACGGCACTGGCCTTTTATTGGGGTAGACTGACTAGGTTCTGGCTGGAACCTAATATCTGTTGGTTACAATGGTCTTTAGAAGGGACAGCTTGTCGTAATCCAACTGTTCTCTTAGTGGATGTCATCCACCATCAAACTCTGCTATGAACTGATGTGCCTGCTGAACTCAACAAAAGTTCATGTTTACTCTGTTGGAGCCATAGTCTCCTCCACAACATTTGTGAAAGGAGTCTAAATTCCAGAACTGTGCTGGGCTATTTTCCATTAGAAGCTGAGCAGGAAGGCCGGTGCCCACACCCTTTGGAGCATGCATCCTGAGAGCTGGCCTCCCAACAAAATGTTTTGCACTTTAGAAGGTTTTGAAGGTTGGTCTGTGCAGGCGCAGAACTAATATGTATGACTACATGGATGACCACTTGTAGAAGTACAGTTATAAGTACATCACCTCTCTTTTTTCCTATGTATTGAGTAGGCAGTAGTACTCTAACTCCAAACATTTCTGGATGATGCTTTCTGGACCAATTTGAATCTGGCTTCTGATCAGGTTTTGGGAGAGAACCCGCCATTGTAGCTTTGGTGGGTAGTTTACATCTAGAAAAGAAAACTTTGTCAGGGATTATTAATCTGAGGATTTTGTGAGGTGTTATGAATCTACAGAAGGACACATGTAACACATGGACTTTATGTTGAGACTGATTTGTACTATTAACCATTGTAAAAATTTACTCCTTGTACACGTTAGATTCTAGAGGGTGCTGAAAACCAATATTCTGGAATGCAGATTGGACAGCTACAAGATGAGGAAGATGAAACTGCAAATATCCTCCAGGATGAGACCATTGATCCTTTCAGACATTCTTTCCTTGGTATGTAGAATGAAAAAAATCTGTGGGAAAATAGTATTTATTGAACTGTCTCTCAGTTAGGACAAAGCTCTCTCTGAACAGGACTTTCTAAATTAAAAGAAAACACCTAATCTTTATTGTTTAAAGTGCAATTGAAGTCAACAGCTATATCTTGCTTTATAATATGCTTTCTTTCTGAAGCCCTTCAGCAGTCCCATTTATTAAAAAGCATGGGTCATAGCAGACAGCCTTCCAACAGCAGCATGGATACATTTATATCAAAAGAAGAAATGGAGCCTGGTGATCATGAAAATAAGGTAAGACTGTTGCTCTTGTTCAAGGGTTATGTTAATTTGAAAACTGTCTACACTGGAAAGGTGAAAGAAGATGAGATGTTTCTTTGAGCCTGTTCAAATTATACTCTCCCACTTCTCTGGTTGACCACTGTGAGAAACAGTGTGCTGGACTAAGTAGTTCTTTCATCTGATCCAGCAAGGCTCTTGTATTTTCTGCATGTTTGGATCTGAAGTGGTCTTGGGCTTGCATGATTCATCACCACCCCTCATGTATCATGTAGCATGTTAAGCGTAAACTGAAAATTATTAGTGTTATTTGACCACGGGATCTACTTGGTCTGTGATAATAAAGTTAGTGCGAACCTTTGTTCAAATGAATGTAAGATCTTCTGTTTTGAACATTAATTTCCTCTGTGTGTTTATGTGTGGGGCAAGTCCCTTTTTCCTCTGTACCCATTCAGATGGTACTTGCCCTGAGGATTCTATCCATGGTGAGATCAAGAGCAGGTCTTTGGTGAGGGAGCTCACAACAATATTCCACACTGCATATTGGGGGTAACAAGCACACACACCCCTACCTGAGTTGGCTTGAGGCTTCCCTGGTCTTGGAGCACCCCAGGTTGTCTTCTCTTGTCCTTTGCCTCCCCCATGCTGCAGGAAAGGTGAGGGTGAGAGAAGGCCTTTGGAAATCATCGGCTCAAGGCACTCTGGGGGTCCTGAGGCAGCAACTTCTGTCTCATCCTGCAGTGGGAAATGAATGGGAAAATTCCTTTAGGCCACCATGTTTGTCATCTGGGACTATGGAACAGATAGCTTGGAGAATTTTAGTAAGTTTATCAACACTAGCCACCCAACGATAAAGTTTATCAGTAACACCCCAACAGAAAACCCAAAATTACCCTTCCTGGATGTCTTCTTAACCATTGAAAACCATCAAATTGTCACAGACTTATATTGTAAACCTACAGATTCCCACCTCTTTCTTAACTTCAAGTGATGTCATCCAAACCATCTAAAGGAGAACATTATATACAGCTTGGCTCTTAGGATAAAACGCATCTGCAATAATGAAAAAAAACCTCTCAAGAAGATGTAAAGAACATCTCCAACAATGTGGATACCCTGCTCACATTATTGACTATAATATCAATCAAGCATCAGTAATATCCAGGGATATCTTCCTTTATGAAGCAAAGGTTAAGTCTTTGAAAGAAAATTGCATTCCATTTGTGGTGGACTACCATCCTGCTGCCTCTAATTAGCACAAGATGATGATATAATAGTTACCCTATTATATCCTATTGTGCTTGTTTAATGGAAGCCAATAATTCTCCACCATGCATCGCATTCAGAAAACAATCCGAGTTGTGTAAATTGTTAGTTAAAGCTGCATTTAAACAAGATATTCGCAACCCAGGATCAGTGTAAATCAGCACTTTGCATTCCTGCAGTTACCTCCAAGAAATCACTTGTTTCAGGAGCACAGTTAATAACAAAACTTACTGCATTAGACAGTTGGTAACATGCGCTTCCACTAGTGTGTTTATTTAACTGAATGTTAAAAAAGGATGTTTTATGCAATATGTAGGTAAAACTACAATGGACCTAAGAACAAGATTCTGTAATCAGAAATCTGATATTCTTACCAAAAAATGGAGCATTCTGTTGCAAGATTTCATTTCAACTCTTCTGCACATAGTCTCTCAGATTTACAGTTGTTTCTAATAGAACAAACAAAAGACACTGACATGCTTGACAAAAGGGAAAATGTCTGGATCTACAGGCTCAGAACTCCTAGTCCAAATGGCCTCAATCTGGAAGACCGTTCATAAGCATTATAGCAGTCATATCTCTGTTTTTTCTCCTAAGGAATCTTCATCTCCAGGCATTCCAAACTGCCACTCCTAGTATCCATTTAACATCACAATTTATGAGGGCAGTAGCTAAAACCCTTAGTGCAAAGTATATTTTTTAAAAATACTCTGTTAGTCTTTCTATCCTACATGTGTATGTGTATATATATGTATATAAAGAAGTAGTGTTCCCAAGAAATGAAGTAACCACCATACCTGACTCTGTGCTTGCTTGCCACTGTGGTGCTGCTTCTCTCGTAGCCAATCTACATTCTTCATAAAAGTTAAAACTCAGTGTTTCACAAGGTATATAAATACGCACAAGTCATTCTCATACTGTGACTGCTGTTGCTGAAGAACAGCTCTGAGTTCTTGAGCTGCCTACACATTCTCTCCTCTCTCCTCTGACAGGAGCAGAGAAAATGAAATTTGCAGAATTATGCAACTGTATGCAGACATGCTGCATGAGATAAACCAAGTAAAAAAAAAACTTGGTCAGGGGCACCCATAATCACCACCTCATTTTATGTTAATTCTAAAGTCCTGATTGGCTCTGTAGAACCAGATCAAACCCATATATATATATATATGGGAGTGAGTGGGAGTAGTCCTGGCCAAACTGCCTCTCAGTTTCAATGCCTCTCTTTAAACTATTTTAAATTAATTTTTATTGTAAATTTCAACCAAAAAAGCAACAAAAAAAAGATCAAAAGGAAGAAAAATATATAGTATAACTACATCTGTTAAAAGTCTCAGTTTCAATTATTACACCATTCTAGAAAAAGTGGATTATACATAAACTTCAGTAAAAGCGGACCGAATATTTTTATTTGTTTGTTTGTTTGTATGTATGTATGTATGTCCAAGGATCCATATATATGTGGGCATTTATCCTTCCAGTGTTGTAATATCAGTCTTTTGGTGGTCAAAAGGGCATGGAAAATCCATTTATACTGACCATGTGTTAACTTCCAAGAAGCAGGTAAATAATTTAAAGAACATGTACATCAGTAAAGAGTGTTCCAATTCAAGGTTTATCCATATGATAACATCCTCCCCAAAAGAAGCAGCTATTGGGCATTTCAAAAACATATGGTTAAAAGAAGCATTAGCTGTATTACACCTCCAGCGATTAGCCAAATTAGACAAACCTTCTTTAACCAGACTTTGTGGTGTCCAATAGACCTGAAACAAGAGTTTTTGCTGAATAAGATGTAAGCTAAGATCCATAGACACTTCAGATAACAGACGATAAAGTAGCAATCCATTGACTAGGCAAAACTGGACAGTCGAATTCCCTATTCCATCCCTGCTTAAGACCTATGTATTTATTCACTGATAACTAAACATTTAAAAACATGGATCGTTGGTCGATATGACCGATCGGCTTCAGTAAGTGTTTCCAGTAACAAACTTCCACATACGTTGAGGCTGTGAAAGCAGCAGGAATGAATCTAGATTCTAACAAATGTTGCAGTTGCAAATATTGCCATTCAGTTGTAGCAGACAAATCAAATTTGTCTCGCAAAGCCAAGAACGACAGAAATTCATTGTCAACACCCAATAATTGATCCAAGATAAAAATAATCTTGTCCATCCAAATCCACCACAAAAACTTTTTCGGTCCCATTTTTAAATCCCCATAAAGTCAATTTAGAATGGATCGAACTGTAATTCATAGAATCATAGAATAGTAGGGTTGGAAGGGGCCTACAAGGCCATCGAGTCCAACCCCCTGCTTAATGCAGGAATCCAGGTCAGAGCATCCCTGACAGATGGCTGTTTAGCCTCGTCTTGAATGCCTCCAGTGTGGGAGAGCCCACTACTTCCCTAGGGAATTGGTTCCATTGTCAAATTGCTCTAACAGTTAGGAAGTTTTTCCTACTGTTCAGCCAGAATCTGGCTTCCTGTAACTTGAGCCCATTCTTCCGTGTCCTGCACTCTGGGATGATGGAGAAGAGATCCTGGCCTTCTTCTCTGTGACAACCTTTCAAGGACTTGAAGAGCTCTATCCTATCTCCCCTCAGTCTTCTCTTCTCAAGGCTAAACATGCCCAGTTCTTTCAGTCTGTCTTCATAGGGCTTTGTTTCCAGTCCCCTGATCATCTTCGTTGCCCTCCTCTGAACCCTCTCCAATAACCTCAGCTCATTCTCAGCTTTAGCCTTCCTGACGCCATCCCTGCAATTCTGTGCTATCTGCCTGTACTCTTCCTTTGTTACTTGGCCGTCTTTCCACTTCCTATGTGTGTCCTGTTTTGTTTTCAGGTCATCCCTAAGCTTTTTGTGAAGCCACATTGGCTTCTTCTGTTGTCTTCCTCCTTTTCTTCTTGTTGGAATTGTTTGTGATTGTGCCTTGAGAATTTCCTTTTTTAAAAGCTCCCACCCATCTGGGACTCCTTTTCTCGTTAGAGTCGCTTGCCATGGGACCTTACGGATCATTATTCTGAGTTTATTAAAATCAGCTTTCCTAAAATCCAGGGTACGCATTTGACTACACTCAGCTTTTGCTTTCCTTAGGACCAAGAACTCAAGTACAACATGGTCGCTTTCCCCCAGAGTTCCTGTAACTGCTACTTTATCCACTACGTCATCTCTGTTGGTTAGGATCAAGTCAAGGATAGCCGATCCTCTAGTTCCTTCCTCTACTTTCTGTAGGAGGAAGTTATCTGCCACACAAGTCAGGAATTTCCTGGAGGGGCCATGTTTTGCAGAATTTGTCTCCCAACAAATATCGGGGAAATTGAAGTCCCCCATTACTACTACATCATGCTTCCTTGAAACATTGGCTATTTGCTTTTCAAAAGTTTCATCCTTGTCTTCTCCTTGATTGGGTGGCCGGTAGTAGACTCCGACCACCAGGTTCCTTTTATTCTTTGTTCCATTTATTTCAACCCAGATGCTCTTGATGGGGCTTCCAAGCTCCTCCTCCTGTATTTCTGTGCAGAGATATGTATTTTTCACATACAGTGCAACCCCACCTCCCTTTCTGTTCCTCCTGTTCTTTTGGAACAAGTTATATCCTTCAATGGCTGTATTCCACTCATGAGAGTCATCCCACCAAGTCTCAGTTATACCTATCAAGTCATAATTTCCCTCTTGTATTAAGAGTTCAAGTTCGTTCTGTTTGTTTCCCATACTCTGGGCATTAGTATATAGACATCGAAGACCATGTGCTTCATAGTCTGGCTTTCTTCCTACATGTGTCTGAAGACTATTATTGGGCGCTATCAGAGCTGTTCTCCCCGTTGCAGTGCATGCGCCTACGTCCATTGTTACCCCCAACATTACATCTCCCTTCCCTGTAGGATTCAGTTTAAAGCCCTCCTGATGAAGTTCTTCATGCTGTGGCCAAACACATTCTTCCCAGCCTTTGTGAGGTGCAACCCGTCCCTAGCCAACTAGGTGCAACCCCATCTTCCATAGTTATTCCTAACCAACAGAGATGACGTAGTGGATAAAGTAGCAGTTACAGGAACTCTGGGGGAAAGCGACCATGTTGTACTTGAGTTCTTGGTCGTAAGGGAAGCAAAAGCTGAGTGTAGTCAAATGCGTACCCTGGATTTTAGGAAAGCTGATTTTAATAAACTCAGAATAATGATCCGTAAGGTCCCATGGCAAGCGACTCTAACGAGAAAAGGAGTCCCAGATGGGTGGGAGCTTTTAAAAAAGGAAATTCTCAAGGCACAATCACAAACAATTCCAACAAGAAGAAAAGGAGGAAGACAACAGAAGAAGCCAATGTGGCTTCACAAAAAGCTTAGGGATGACCTGAAAACAAAACAGGACACACATAGGAAGTGGAAAGACGGCCAAGTAACAAAGGAAGAGTACAGGCAGATAGCACAGAATTGCAGGGATGGCGTCAGGAAGGCTAAAGCTGAGAATGAGCTGAGGTTATTGGAGAGGGTTCAGAGGAGGGCAACGAAGATGATCAGGGGACTGGAAACAAAGCCCTATGAAGAGAGACTGAAAGAACTGGGCATGTTTAGCCTTGAGAAGAGAAGACTGAGGGGAGATAGGATAGAGCTCTTCAAGTCCTTGAAAGGTTGTCACAGAGAAGAAGGCCAGGATCTCTTCTCCATCATCCCAGAGTGCAGGACACGGAAGAATGGGCTCAAGTTACAGGAAGCCAGATTCTGGCTGAACAGTAGGAAAAACTTCCTAACTGTTAGAGCAATTTGACAATGGAACCAATTCCCTAGGGAAGTAGTGGGCTCTCCCACACTGGAGGCATTCAAGACGAGGCTAAACAGCCATCTGTCAGGGATGCTCTGACCTGGATTCCTGCATTAAGCAGGGGGTTGGACTCGATGGCCTTGTAGGCCCCTTCCAACCCTACTATTCTATGATTCTATGAATTACAGTTCGATCCATTCTAAATTGACTTTATGGGGATTTAAAAATGGGACCGAAAAAGTTTTTGTGGTGGATTTGGATGGACAAGATTATTTTTATCTTGAATCAATTATTGGGTGTTGACAATGAATTTCTGTCGTTCTTGGCTTTGCGAGACAAATTTGATTTGTCTGCTACAACTGAATGGCAATATTTGCAACTGCAACATTTGTTAGAATCTAGATTCATTCCTGCTGCTTTCACAGCCTCAACGTATGTGGAAGTTTGTTACTGGAAACACTTACTGAAGCCGATCGGTCATATCGACCAACGATCCATGTTTTTAAATGTTTAGTTATCAGTGAATAAATACATAGGTCTTAAGCAGGGATGGAATAGGGAATTCGACTGTCCAGTTTTGCCTAGTCAATGGATTGCTACTTTATCGTCTGTTATCTGAAGTGTCTATGGATCTTAGCTTACATCTTATTCAGCAAAAACTCTTGTTTCAGGTCTATTGGACACCACAAAGTCTGGTTAAAGAAGGTTTGTCTAATTTGGCTAATCGCTGGAGGTGTAATACAGCTAATGCTTCTTTTAACCATATGTTTTTGAAATGCCCAATAGCTGCTTCTTTTGGGGAGGATGTTATCATATGGATAAACCTTGAATTGGAACACTCTTTACTGATGTACATGTTCTTTAAATTATTTACCTGCTTCTTGGAGGTTAACACATGGTCAGTATAAATGGATTTTCCATGCCCTTTTGACCACCAAAAGACTGATATTACAACACTGGAAGGATAAATGCCCACATATATATGGATCCTTAGACATACATACATACAAACATACAAACAAACAAATAAAAATATTCGGTCCGCTTTTACTGAAGTTTATGTATAATCCACTTTTTCTAGAATGGTGTAATAATTGAAACTGAGACTTTTAACAGATGTAGTTATACTATATATTTTTCTTCCTTTTGATCTTTTTTTTGTTGCTTTTTTGGTTGAAATTTACAATAAAAATTAATTTAAAATAGTTTAAAGAGAGGCATTGAAATTGAGAGGCAGTTTGGCCAGGACTACTCCCACTCACTCCCATATATATATATATATGGGTTTGATCTGGTTCTACAGAGCCAATCAGGACTACAGAATCAACATTGCTAAAAACAACAAAAATGCTAAAAACAACAAAAAGGCTTTCTTCAGCTATGTGCATAGTAAAAGGCAGAGGAAAGAAGTGGTGGTTCAGCTATTAAATAAGGATGGCAAAATGATAACAGATGACAAAGAAAAGGCAGAGGTGCTCAATTCCTACTTTGGCTCAGTCTTCTCCCAAAGGAGGGTCTATGACCCTCCTGGCAGAGGCGAAGTACAGGCTGAAGGGGCAAGATTGCAGCTTGAGATCAATAGGCATATGGTCAAGGAACACCTAATGACTTTGAATGAGTTCAAATCTCCAGGGCCAGATGAACTGCACCCTAGAGTCATAAAGGAACTGGCAGAAGAACTCTCAGAACCACTGTCTATTCTCTTTGAGAAATCATGGAAGACGGGGGAAGTGCCAGATGACTGGAGGAGGGCTAACTTTGTCCCTATCTTCAAAAAGGGTAAAAAAGAGGAACCTGGGAACTACAGACCAGTCAGTCTGACATCAATCCCTGGGAAAATTCTGGAGCAGATGATAAAGGAATCCATCTGGAAGCACCTTGACAACAATGCCGTGATTACTCGAAGCCAACATGGATTTGTCAAAAACAAGTCCTGCCAGACAAATCTGATCTCATTTTCTGATCAAGTAACCTCCCTTGTAGACCGTGGGAATGCTGTAGACATCATATACCTCGACTTCAGCAACGCTTTCGACAAAGTGCCCCATGATATCCTGATGAGCAAACTAGCTCAAAGTGAGCTAGATGAAACAACGATCCGGTGGATCCACAGTTGGCTACAGAATCAGACTCAAAGAGTGCTTATCTCAAACTGGGGAGACGTAACGAGTGGGGTACCGCAGGGCTCAGTCCTGGGCCCAGTGCTCTTCAACATTTGTATTGATGACTTGGAGGAGGAAGTGCAGGGAATGCTGATCAAATTTGCAGATGACACAAAATTGGGTGGGATAGCAAATACTTTGGAAGACAGAAACAAAATTCAAAGATATCAGATCTTGATAGACTGGAACGCTGGGCAGAAAACAGAATGAAATTTAATAGGGATCAATGCCAAGTTCTGCACTTAGGAAAAAGAAACCAAATGCACAGTTGCAAGATGAGGGATACGTGGTTCAACAACACTACAAGCGAGAAGGATCTTGGAATTGCTGTCGATCACAAGCTGAATATGAGACAACAATGTGATGTGGCTGCAAAAAAGGCAAATGCTGTTTTGGGCTGCATTAATAGAAGCATCGCTTCCAAATCCTGGGAAGTACTAGTTCCCCTCTACTCAGCACTGGTTAGGCCTCATCTGGAGTACTGTGTCCAGTTCTGGGCACCACACTTGAAGAAGGCTGCAGACAAACTGGAGAGGGTTCAGAGGAGGGCAACGGAGATGATCAGGGGACTGGAAACAAAGCCCTATGAAGAGAGACTGAAAGAACTGGGCATGTTTAGCCTTGAGAAGAGAAGACTGAGGGGAGATATGATAGTACTGTTCAAGTACTTGAAAGGTTGTCACAGAGAAGAAGGCCAGGATCTCTTCTTGATAATCCCAGAGTGCAGGACACA
Organism: Heloderma suspectum; assembly: GCF_057233095.1. Classification (NCBI taxonomy): domain Eukaryota; kingdom Metazoa; phylum Chordata; class Lepidosauria; order Squamata; family Helodermatidae; genus Heloderma; species Heloderma suspectum. Next base: position 122,522,378 of record NC_139462.1, on the reverse strand, counting down.
GAAGAATGGGCTCAAGTTACAGGAAGCCAGATTCCGGCTGAACATCAGGAAAAACTTCCTGACTGTAAAAGCAATACGACAATGGAACCAGTTATCTAGGGAGGTGGTGGGCTCTCCCACACTGGAGGCCTTCAAGACAAGGCTGGACAGCCATTTGTCAGGGATGCTCTGACTCGGATTCCTGCGTTGAGCAGGGGGTTGGACTCGATGGCCTTGTAGGCCCCTTCCAACCCTACTATTCTACTACTATTCTACTTATTTAAATTTAGCTTGATCATTTGAGATATATATCTAGGGATAAGTATTCCCAAATAGGTAATAAAATCTGGGTGCTAATTAGCTAGTACACTAGAATATATACTGTCTCCAACCGGTATCATTTCAGAATTTGAACAATTAATTGAATTGCCGGAGAAGTCACCAAAAGTATTAATCATTTTCATCAAAGCTGGAACAGACGAGTTTTGAAATAAACTATCATCAGTATAAAGGATAATTTTGAATTCTAAACCAGCATGTGCAAAACTATGAATACTACTGTTCTGTCTCATAGCACACACCAGGGGTTCCAAACATAAGTCACATATCAATGGGGAAAGTGGACATCTTTGTCCAGTGACCTGCCCAAATAAAAATAAAGTCAAAAGTAAACGATTAGTCGTAACTCCAGCTCTTGGGCGTGAATATAAAATTTTAACCACTTCAAAAATTCTATAGGAAAACTTAAATTACTCAGTTTAGTGAAAATAAATTTCCAGTGGATTTTGTCAAAGGGTTTTTCTGCATCCAAAGAAATTATGGCCACCTACCTGTTCAGTTCTTTCAGAATTTAAGGCGATCGGATCGACACCTAATCTGAGATTATCAGCTCCCTGTCTGTTTTGAATAAATCCCATCTAGTCTGGTCAAACCGGTAATAACTTGTTGCAGTCTATCAGCCAAAATTGTCATTAATATTTTATTATGTACAGTAATTAATGAAATAGATTGATAGCACAATAGGCATGATCCTTGCCAGGGTTAGGAATCACAGTAATATAGGCATCGTTTAACAATGAAGAAACTGGAGATGGTTCAGAGGAGGGTAATGAAGATGATCAGGGGACTGGAAACAAAGCCGTATGAGGAGAGATTGAAAGAACTGGGCATGTTTAGCCTTGAGAAGAGAAAACTGAGGGGAGAGATGATCGCACTCTTCAAGAACTTGAAAGGTTGTCACAGAGAGGAAGGCCAGGATCTCTGCTCGATCATCCCAGAGTGCAGGACACAGAAGAATGGGCTCAAGTTACAGGAAGCCAGCTTCCGGCTGAACATCAGGAAAAACTTCCTAACTGTTAGAGCAATATGACAATGGAACCAATTACCTAGGGAGGTAGTGGGCTCTCCCACACTGGAGGCATTCAAGACGAGGCTGGACAGCCATCTGTCAGGGATGCTCTGACTTGGATTCCTGCATTGAGCATGGGGTTGGACTCGATGGTCTTATAAGCCCCTTCCAAATCTACTATTTTATGAAAGGGAGCCCAATTCAAAGATATGATTATAAAGACAATAATATTTTGTACCACTCCATTGGAAATCCGTCCAGACCAGGTGATTTCCCAGTATTCATATTCATAATCGCTTTCATGATTTCCTCCAGACACGAAGGAGCCAAAAGAGGCTGTCGTTGTGAGGAATCTAAGCATGGAAGATTAACATGAGGGGGAACAGGGTCCATATCCTGCTCTGATATTTCACTACCAGTGCTATACAGATCAGTGTAAAACTTTAAAAATTGTGAGTTTATATCTATAGGAGAGGTATATGTCATGTCACTCTCATCTTTGATAGCTGAAATAACATTTTGCTGTTTAAGACAATGTGCCAGGATCTTACTGGGACATTCACCATTTTCCCAATATGCCTCTTGTAAACAGTTCGAAGCAAATTCCACCTGCTCTGAAAGAATATTATTCAGCTCAGGCTTAGCATTCTGTAGCTCTTGATAAAGTTGTGCAGTAGGGGAAATGGCAGCCTGGGTTAAAAGAGATTTCAACTTATTTAAGACACCTGTTGTATTTTTTTTAAAGATTTCTTATAAGAAGCATAGGTGATAATTCAGCCCTGTATAAAAGCTTTACTGACATCCCACTCGATAGCAAGTACCAGCCATACCCTCATTGGTTTTAAAATAGTCCATCAATTTAACAGGCATCTGAGTTTTAAACTTCTTGTCATTAAGAAGAGAAACATTAGATGCCAAGGACCGGGGGCCCTAAGGGTATCTGAAAATTGCAACTCCAAACATACTGGGCCATGGTCTGACACTACCAATGTATCAATCCTACAAACTTTTATTTGATGGAGCAAGGATGTAGAAACCAAAAAATCTAATCTGAAGCAATTATGATAAGCAGGTGAAATAAAGGTATGCTCTCTATCGGTAGAATGTAAATTTCTCCAAGCATCAGTCAAACCAGATCTAACCATAAAGGTCTGAGATGCCTATCTCACAGCCATATGGCTCGTAACCGGGGGCGAGGGGTTTCCTATCCAACAAAGGGTCTAAGACCTTATTAAAGTCTCTGCCCACAATCAAATAATCATAAGTAGTGTCAACCATTTTACTAAAACATTCATAAAACATAACCGGATAATCATTATTAGGCCTACATACATTAATCATAGCAATTACTTTATATATATTTGGAAACCAAAATAAAAAAATGACAATTGGGATAAATAATCACCCATTGAATGGACAAGGATAATCGTTAAAATCGCAATCCCTTTATGCCGTGTCGAAGTGTCCATTACATAAACTTGTTTCTTGTAAAAAAAAAAAAAAAAGCCATATCAACATTAAACTCTTTTAATTTAGAAAGCACTCTATTCTGCTTATTTACATTTCTGTCTGACTGTCTGTCTATCTGTATACCACCCAATAGCCAAAGCTCTCTGGGCAGTTCACAAAAATTTAAACCACAGAGTGCAGCATAAAACAATATAAAATATGAAAATTTAAAACCACAATGTAACAATACAACCAAAATAAAACCTAGCAGCAATTGAGAGATTTAAAATACAGATTTAAAACACCAACGCTTCGGAAGCTAAAATGCTAAAATACTGGGAGAATAAAAAAAGTCTTCACCTGGCACTGGAAGCAGCACAACGTCGGCACCAGGCGAACCTCTGCAGGGAGCCCATTCCACAGCCTTGGTGCCACAGCAGAAAAGGCAATCTTCCTGGTAGCATCCCGCGTCACTTCCTCTGGTAGGGCTCCCGGAGAAGGGCCCCTAAGGATGATAGGGTCCTGGCAACCCCTTGCAACCCCTTGACATTCCATGAAGTCACATTGAGCATTGAAAAAGAAAAACTAAAACAAATTATTTGCCCCTCCACATGAACAAATATTCCCAGATTTAGGAAGAATACCCACATTTAAGTAACATGACAGATAAATTATTAATATGACAATTTAGGTCTAACAATTTCAGAAACTTTCAGACTAGTATTTACTATATTGCACCTGTAAAGACCTTTAAAGTTACAAGAAGGTAAAAAATACATTCGAAAATGAAATCCAAAAAAATAAAAATCAAATTACCCAAATACTGTCAAGATCCTCCATCTATCCCTCCCCCCAAATTGAAAATGCTATAAAAAACAAACAGAACTAAAAAGCATAACAAAAACAAAAAATAAAAAACAGTTTGCCTTCCATTAAAGCCACCCAAGCAACTTCACTCTCAGTTCTTCCCTTTCCATATGTTGAATGTATACAAGTTGAGAAAGCAAACCCGTGAACAAGAATAAAATAAAATAAAAACAAATAAATATTTTAAGTAATAGTTTTATTTGCTTGTAAAACTAAATTGATTGTATTAATTGCATATAACCTATGTCTAGTAAAAATCAGTGGATATAAAAAGTATATTTAATACAAGAAGTACATGAAAAAGAAGGAAAAAAGAGAGAGAGGGAAAAAAGGATAAAAGGAGAGACAGTGGAATGAAATAAAACTTGGCCCAGTGCCCAGATCTTTATCAACTGAGCAACAACCAGAGACTGAGCTTAAGTGGCTAGAGAAAAGGCGGAGGCATCCTTAATTTTAGTGCCAGTAAGAAATGACCACCATGTAACATAACAACAGAACATTGTTATTCAGAACAAACACAGTAGTGTTGCAAACCAATCTCTTTTGCTAAGATTCTCACCTTGGTGAATTGTCATCTTCTGTTTGAAACCTCCTTAGTATAGTCCGGATAAAGTATGATTTTATCATTAGCTGTCCCCCACCGAAGCTCTCCTCTCTGCCTGGCTATGCAGAGCAAGTGTTCTTTAGTGGAGGCCCGAACAGTGACCAGCTGCACTCTGGATCCTTGCATAGAACCAGGAACTCTATAAGCACACTCAATATCAAGCTGAAAATCTGGAGGCAATGCCAATAACTCCTGCAGAAACGTATCCATGAGCTCTGCAAGGCAGAGCTGTGTAGGCTGTTCTTGAAGCCCAAGAACATGTAAATTAGCTATCCTAGAAATTTTCAAACTGAGAGACTTGAGGAGATGATAACACTGAGGGAGGCCACCACTGCAATTTCATGAGCAGTAATCTGGTCTTCAAGTAAATTAACGTTTGACTCCATTTGTTGAAGACAAGCATCAGTCGAATCTATAGACCCCTGAAGAGTGTTGGCAGAGTCCTGGATTGGTGCAGTTGATCAAGCTGCTTGCATTGATGAGATAACTGTGCTGATACTTTTTTTTATCAAAACAAGCAGCTCTCATCCTTTGGATGTGACTTTAGAAACTTTAGAAGGGGTGGGGGAGTGGAAGAGTCAGTGGCATTCCCATGCCTTTCTTTACTTTTGGTGTAGCCATGGCCCCATTCACTTCCGAAGCACAACAAGCAGATGTAGAAATAGAAAACAAAACATTAAAAGTTAGTAGCAAGAATCTAGATAAAGTGACGGTCTTAAAAGAGTTTTAAAAACTTAAAATTTGGAGAGACGCAGCTGAGGTCCAGTTACGTCGCCATCTTTAGCCGGAAAAAAAAAACTATAGGGAAATGTTCCGAGTGTGTGCACCACACATACTCAAAACGTTCCCCTTGTTGGACGGCACTCAGATAAGCAACGCTGAGCAAAAGACTGGCAGCAGTCACAGAGAGTGTGCTCTAGCAGCAGGCCAGCAGGTAAATGCCTGGGCAGTTGGGGTGAAGTGGGTGCCACCCCCCATGCCCCAAGACTCCAGCCACACCTGATTAGATCTCCATGGTTCACTAGAATTTTGCACTAGAATTTTGGGGTGAAGATTGATCCCGCCGTTTTCATTTTATAATCTGACATTCCCAAATGAAACCTTGTGAGTAGTTTTTCAAATAGTAGATTTAGGGACTAGCACATCAGAAGAAAGTATAGCTTCATTTTTTATTTTTATAAGTGACTTTCCTGCTTAATAGGGTTCCAAAGCAATGCAAAATAAAAGATAATAAGAATATGAAACAATCAAAAAATGAAAAGAATAAAATGTACAGACATAATTAATAAGACAATCCAAGCCCCCCAAAACAAGTTAGCAGCTCAAAATAACCAATACCAAAGCTGCAGACCAGGTGCATCTATTATGAGCTGAAGGGATGATGAAATAATACCGTCTATATGGATCCTTTAAATGTCAATAAAATGGGGAGTCTCTTAGGGGAGGGAATTCCATTATGATGTAAATGTGTGGAATTAATCGGTGGTTTCTGGAGAAAAATAATTCTGGTGGATCATCTCAAATATGTGAGGAGTATGATAGAATACAGTTTGGGTACCTTTTAATGGTACACTGTGAAGCTCAGCTTTTCTCCTTCATGTAGGTTTAGTCTGCGGACTATCTGCAGGTACTGTGCTCTACCTATGCATATTCCTTCAATCAAAATTGTTCTAAAAAACTTTTGCAGAATTCTACTTTTCCACTGATGATGAATGTCCTTCTAACCACTTCCATTTTTTCCTATGGATTATATAGTGCCTATAATAATATTTGTTAATAGAAGGCCTAATCTCCACTGTGGCAATTATTTTTTCACAAACCAGTTTTTAAACTTTCTATACCAGTTGACACATACACCAGAAATATGTTCTTACAGTTCTTGAAGTGAAAAGATGCTGTAATTGATTTTCTTTCAAACCCAGGTTGGTTTTAAAGCAGTCAACTATTTTTGGGTTATGAACACTATTTTTAAATTATACGTTTGTCTTAATATTTGTTACAAAGATTGCATTTGACCAGAATATAATTTGATTTCTTTTTAACACAGCTCTCCAGAATTAAAGGAGATATAGGGTGTTATAATGATGGAAATGCTGCTCCACTAGTTCATTGTGTTCGTCTCCTATCAGCCTCTTTTCTGCTCACAGGGGAGAAAGGAGGTAAGTTGAAGACAATTAGACATAGTGGATTGAATCCAATGATGTCATTCTGCTGATGGAAGCAGTTCTGTCAATGGAACCAGGAGGTGCGTGTGATTCCTTCCCCCACCCCACACCCTCAAAATCTGCTTCAGAGATCTGGGAAACTCTCTAGAGCAAGTTTTTGGGGTGGTGCAGAGGGGGGAGGAGAGAGAAAGAGTCCCATTGCGCTAACAGATTTCCACTAGTGTAACGTTGGATATAACTCAGTGTAAACAAAATTATACTTGATCCCACATAATCTGTTTGGTTCATCCTGTGATGTAATTAAACTCTGAATTGCAAAGAACGTGAATGAGCAATCTGTCTGAGAACATACTTTAGGTTGCAATCCTGTACCTGGTTATCTGGGAACAGGCCCTAGTTAACTCAGTGGGACTTACTACTGACTAAAATAAATAGAATTGCAGTGTTAAATAATGTTTCAGCTGGCTAAATTCTGCCACAGCTGGAATATGGGCCAGAGTTTGATGTTACAACTGGGAGGAATGTTTAGTGGACTGGTGTGTGAGGAACATACTGGAATCTGTGTAAGGTTCAGTTGGTCACACACTATAATACTGGGTCTTTGCTTAAGTTTTAAAGCAGTGATGGGGAACCAGTTTTGGGTTGGGCGACGGATGACTTCCCCACCCAGTGTTCATGGGCTGAATGTCATCAGGAGGTGGGGCTGCGCCCCCCAATATCATTTTGTCCTTGGCCGAGATGCCAGGTGGATTGTCTGCTCAGTGCTTCAGGCTGAGATCCAGCTTTACCGCATGTGCACTTCCCCCATCATCTACTCAGTGCATTGACTGGAATGGCTTCGCCTGCTCTTTGCCTTTTCCCATTGGGTGAGGATGCAGGGCAGGCAAAGCCAAGCCAGTAGGGTGATGCCTTTGTGTGCTGGTGCGCACTCAGCTGGTGCCTGGTGGAGCTCCTGCAAATACTGGCTGAGTGCACAGCACTTGGTGCACTGGTACCCAGGGGAATCCCATTGTTATGCCCGATCTATGATTACAGATAACAATGGGATTCCTCTCCCTTCCTCTTCCCCAAGACCTCAATAGTGTCTAGGCCAGGTGCCAGGTCCCATGGAGGGAGGCCAAGGCTCTGCAGGCTAGATGGGGAACCTCCACGGGTTGGGTTAGGCCTGTGGGCCTATTTTAAAATTATTGTATATGCTGAAATCATTGGTGTGTGGTGAAGCCTAAAGGCCGTGGCAAACACTGGAGCCCACACAGCAAGAATTGTACCCTTCACACAACCTTGGAGAAGCTCCAGTTTGTAGCTTACTAGCTTCTTCCTTTACCAAGGCCAGTAATAGCTGGCACATACTGATAACGTTATAGGTGTACGATGAGACATAGAGGCCTTAGGAAAGGCCTCATGAGGGCTTCATCTCACCAGCAGGTGGTCTTGGAGCTGGACATATGCCTCCAAGATACTTGGAATGTCACTGGAATGGCCTAAAATGTTTCCATTTTAATGGAACACTTTCTGGAGCAGAATTCCTGATCTTTAGTTCTGACATGGGTAATTTTTTTAGATAAGTTGCTTGGTTTAATTACATAATAAAAAGTATATTTAAATGTCATTTCTGATGCTTGAGACTTCATTAATGTGGTGTTGATTATCCAGACAAAGATATTATAGGCTAAAAGTATGGGCGTGTTTACATTATATAATGAAAGGAATTATATTTCATTAAATTTATATTCACCTTCTTCTGTTTAGCACTAGTGCCTGACAAAGATGTGAGAGTCAGTGTAAAAGCTTTAGCAGTAAGCTGCGTAGGAGCAGCTGTTGCTCTCCATCCTGAAGCTTTCTTCAGCAAACTGTATAAAATGCCTTTTGAAGCCACCAAAGAAGAGTGTGGTATGTTGAGCTTTATATTCCCTCATTACTTTTTTGTGTGAAAAAACTGATTTTTATTTCTGACTGCTTCAAAAATAACCAGATAATTATATACAATGAAGTAACAATCTATTCATAGTTAGAGTGGAACTTTCAGTGTTTGTCAATTGCCATCACCTGGCAGCTGAGAAGGTACATGCTGTGCTCTAGTACCCAGAAGGAGATCTTGTAAGGATTATTTTCTTACCACATGTAAACTAAGACACACCTCTGCATCATACCTTGATGTATGACTGTGATTCCTATCTGGTTGTGACTCAGAATGAATATCCTTACCGCCTCTTTTGTTTTCCTGCTACATCCAGTGAAGAATAGGATACCCTGCTAAGTTTCTTGCAGTGGCAACAGATTACCTTCTTATCTCCAAGTAACTGAGCAGTGTAGCCATTCCTAGACAGTGTAGGAGAATCATTATATCATGCTCAGCCCCAATTCCAGATACAGTTTGGAACTACCATAAATGTTTGACCTTCTGCCAAATTCAGTGGAATTTCAAAACTAGAGACCTATAGATTGGCTCCAGATTTAGTCTTATTTAGAACAGACTCACTGATTTCAGCAGGGCTTAGGTCCATCATGACTAACTCAAATCTCATTGATTTCAGTGGGTCTACTCTGTCTGTTAATTAATAAGGTTATCTTTTACAGTAATAACTTATTACAACATATGTCTGAAATATTCGCCTTGTGGTTACTTCTCTGATTTACAGTTTTCATAGATGATTATCTATGCATTTGATGTTAGATATGTGATTTCAGCCTTCCTTTAAAAAAAGATTTACATCTGATTTTCAGTGGCACTGTAGAAAATGACAACAAGTAGAACACTTATAATCCAGATACAGTTCTTTATTATATGTTGCTAATTTATTTTTCTAGAAGAGCAGTATGTAAAGGATATTGTGAATTATATTGATCATGGAGATCCCCAGATTAGAGGAGCAACTGCCATTTTATGTGGAACAGTAGTTTATTCCATTCTCAGTAAATCTCGCTTTGATGTGGAAAATTGGCTAGCAAGGATAAAAGCTTCAACAGGTAACAGTGGGGGTAAATTTGTGGGAATCTGAGTTTTGTGCCATAATGTTTTAGTTGTTTCATTGTCTTAACTTTCCTTATTCCCAGGAAACAGATTTTCACTGATAGACTGTATACCTTTGTTACAAAGAACTCTGAAAGATGAGTCTTCAGTTACATGCAAGCTGGCTTGTACAGCTGTGCGGGTAAGCGGAAACTTCTCTAAACATAACATTTTGAAGAGTGGAGCTCATATCTTTATGGCCTTATTACAGAGGCAGGAGTCCATAAGCATAGTAACCAGGTGGCCAGTGATGACCACAAATCTTTTTGGCAGCCACCTGCCCCTGGTTGAACAACACAAGGTGATTGATCCTTTCCCCTCCCTAAGTTCTCTGCATTGAAGAGAACTCATAGGACAGATGTTAAAAGGCTATGGAAATCCCCCAGACTACATGTATAAAATTGCTTCTGTCCTTAACATCTGACGTGTACCATATATTTGCGAGTGGATGTGGGGTGGATTACAGCATGAGTCCATCTGGCATGCTAACATTTATTGGGGAATGTTATGGCATATGGAAGATACAGTGTTCCCCCCAGAAATACTTTTGGAAAAGGAGAGGCATATATCTTCAAGTACTGAGTTGTTTTAATTGTAGTGATGTGATACAGCAATATGACTCAGAGCCACACAGCCTAAAAGCATGTGCATGATTTATTATTTAAATTAACGGAAATTATTGTGCATGGAACACATACGAATTGGAGAAATGTTCCAGAATTCTGTTGATTTGTGTGCACATCTCAGTGATGTTTGCTATCAACCATGCTGTTAAACCTCAACCACCTTGCAGGGATGGGGCTGAAGGGCACTTTATTGTAATGACTCTGGACATTCCTCTGGGGGTGGGACAGGACTCAGAAGGTGGTACTGGAGGGCCACTGTGCAAACCAAGGGGTGCTGCAGGATTCCATCTTGTTGCCAAGCTTTTCAGCATCTACATGAAGGGAGCAGGTAAAGTCATCAGGAAACGTGGGCTTGAGGAGCTCCTAGGGGAGGCAGTTGGCAGTTACAGTATATCCAAGGCCTAAGGAGAGTGCTCCTGTTCAGGAATTCAGCTAACCTAGAACAGGAGCATTGCATGGATGTGTGTTCCAGAAGGTTAAAAGAAAAAAGGGTGCCTTTCTTCTCTTCCTCCTTCCCCCCGCCTCCCCCTGCTGTGATAAAAGGTAGTGAATGATGTGAAAGACTTCTGCCTGAAACCCTGAAGAGCCAATTCCCCATCAGAGTAGGTAATACTGAGCTAGATGGAAAAATAGCCTAACATGGTATTATGTTGCTACATTCCTATAGTACTGGAGGGCTTAGATTTGAGGCTGCAAGCCCCAAGCTTGAGTTATTTATATATTTATTATAACTTTTATACCACTTAATATATTAAAATCACTAAGGGAGCAATCCTATGCGGATAGATGGCTGCCTCCGAACTCGGAGGCGACTGCCTATCCAATGCAAGGTGGGGGGAGCACAGAGGGGATTGTCTCTTCCACACTCCAGCTGGCCTGCATTCGCAGCTAGGTGGCCGATTTCAGTTGTCTAGCTGTGGGATGTTGGAGCGCGGGGTGGGGAGACCAGATGACCCGTAGGAACACCTTGTCCCAAATCTCCTAATTACCGCTCCCAGCGGCTTCATATAAATGTTAAGCAGCATCAGGCACAGAATAGTGCCATGTGGCATCGCACAGTTCAACTACCAGGGAGCAGAGTCATATTCACCCACTGTTATTCTCTGGAACCGATGCCATAAGTAAGAGTTGAACCACTGTAAAACTCCCAACTCATGGAGACAGTCCAGGAGGATACAGCAGTATCAAAAGCCGCTAAGAGATCACAAAGAATTAACAAGTTCGCACTCCCCCATCCTTCTCTCAAAGAAGCTTATTCATCAGAGCAACTAAGGCTGATTCCATCCCAAAACAGGGCATGAACCTAAACTGGAATGGATCAAGATAATCAGTTTTATCTAAGAGCACCTGTAGCTGAGGTTGCAAAAGTGACTTTGGGGAGGCAAAAAATGGGTGTTCCAGTGGGTAGGAAGGGGAGAGGAGAGGCCGAGATCCACAGTGTCTTGTGGTCTCTCCACTCTTCTAGAGGAAAAAACAACAGTAAGGAGGACGGGGAGGTGAAAATCATAGGAAAGCTCAGGATATATGGAGGCTCCAACATTGGACCGCTCCTTCAAGGGACAGGATTGCACATTTAATTTGATTTAAAGCTTATATTATGTAGAATGTTTTAGAATACTTGTAAAGAAAACTAAAGACAATAGCCTATACTTCCTTACATTGTTTAAATTTAAGGAAAAACCAAGTGTAAAAACTGTTGACACACTAATTACTTTTAGCAATCCAGAGAATTGTGCAACCACTCATCTATTTCAGAGAGTTCAACTCCCTTCTACTAAGGAAGTTGGGACACCTTCAGTTTTGCTTTGGCTATTTATTAGTTCGATTTCACACTGAGACATATATGTATTTCACTGACATACATATGTCAGTATTCAAGTATGTAAGTATGCCCTTACATACTTGCTAGGGATAATCACCTACAAAATATTAATTACAACTTTGAAACTGACAAGCTTGCCCAGTGTTGCATTTGCAATTAGCATAATGCATTTTACTAATAAACTTATGAAATTGATTTTTTTCTGTTGAAAAATAAAGCACTGAAAAATTTTCTGCCCCGGTTCTCTGCTCATGATCTAATAATAATGAGTACATCTCACCGCTGCCAATCAAAGGAAAGAACTAATCTGCTATACATGTCCTCCTGACTCCCACTCAGGAGGACCTTCCTCAACACAACTTCCCTGATCCAGGCTCTCGCTGTAGGCCAGGGACATGTGTCTGTCTCTAATGCAGAACCTGGCCAACCTTGCCATTCTGAGATGGCGGAGGGAGGACACTCGCGCCCTTGTGATTCCCAGAGGGCAACCTTCTTTGGTGTCACCCCTTCAGGGCTGACCCTGCCACCCACGGCATGTCTGCTTTTGATACGCCTCCTCTCAGAATTGCTCCAGTCACCAGATGAGGCTCAGTTCCATGCCCACGCACTCAATTCCTCCAGTTGCAAACAGTCAGCAAACTGCCCCACAGTCAAAAGAGAATGGTATGTTTGCTGGCTTTATAGCGAGGTAGTGGTGGTGATGGGAAAGGGGAAAAGGTGTCATTTTCCTCCCTTTCTTTCCTCCTGTATAGTGTACAGGAAGGTTTTTAACCTCACAGTACACATCTCCACTTGAGGATACTTACTATAAGTTGTTACGAACTTGAGCAGGTCATTTTCATTTTTTATTAGTATTACTTATTAGAGCAGGTCATTTTTATTTACTGCTGTTATTTATTAAATTTATTAGACACCTTTCTCTAATAAAGACTGAAGGGATCTTACAATAGGGGTTAAAACATAAAAGAGTTAAAACAATTTAAAATAGCTAAAAACAATTTTAAAATGTCAGAGGCCTGGACAAACAACAGAGGGAGAAATCCTATGGCCCCTTCCAGGGGCCATAGGATTTTTCTGATTCCTGGATCCAAAGTTGGAGACAATGCTCCAATGTCAGACCCAGGCATCCGAGCTCCCCTCCACTCGCAGCTGGCGTGGAGAAAAACATGCCAGCTGCCTCTCCAAGGTCGCAAAAGTGGTCTCGGAGAGGAGGGAAAGGGGGCAGTTCTGTGTGAAGGGAGGGGACTTATCAAGAATCTTCCAACCTCCCCAGCCTCTTCCCTTCCTCTCTGAAGAGCCCCAGCTAGATGGGTGAAACAACCCGTAGAGCCAAAATGCAAAATTGGAAGAGCGCGGAGGCAAAGATTGTCAGGAGCACTCTGGCAGCCTCTCCCAGTAGATTCCAACAGCCAACTCAAGACACAGAAGAAAGGATTTCTTTTCAAAGCTTTAATCCTTTTACAACTTAATGACTCTTTCAGATGCTAATCACCAGCGACTAAAGCAAGGAACAGCAGGGTGGCCTGAGCTTCAAGTAGTCAGTTGATCCCCGTTTGAAAGAGAGTCACTTGAAGACCCAGAACTTATGGGCTAGGGAGAGATCCTCCCTCTTTCCCTTGGGTCCATGGGAGGCGGCCATTGCTTGCGCGCCAAACGGGCGCTACGCCTCCTTTCCACGCCCTCCATCGCTCGTCACTCTTTGTGTCTGCGTCGAGCATCTAAGAAGCCCCCCTCCCGCATTCCCTCACTGCCAGGGTCACTATCTATCTTAGGAATGCTGGCAGGAGGAATCTCTGCCAGGTGGAATCTCTGCCAGGTGCTGAGCCTGGGAGGGATGCGCTGGCCCCTCTCCCATGGATAGCTGTTCCTCCTCAGAATCCGAACTGCTCTGAGGCTGTCTGGGCTCCTGACAAAGATTGCCTCCATGCTCTTCCTGGTCTGCTTGGGATCCCCATCAGCCTCTGAGTTCAGAGGCTGATAGGCATCCCGATAGGATTGTGCCCCAAATTAAGAAGCCCCATCATAGGCCATCAAATGACTAGGACAATTTTCTTCTTGTCCCAGGCAAATTTCCTTTTTTCTTCCCCACCCCATCCCCTTTTCCCCCCTCAACTTGACATATCAACATTCAGTACCTTCAGGAAACTCACAGGTGCTTGTCAGGCCTTGCATGTGTGTGCGCGCGCACACACACACACACACACACACACACAAACTTCTGCATACCCAGTGAGTCTCTTGAGTATCTAGAAAACACTATCTTATTTTTGGGTAGTCCTGTTTCACTTCCACGCAGATAGGCACTCAATCACCCAAGTCTGCTGTTAGAGTGAATAGTCAAATTGGCTGCATCACAGTAACTGAGCTCTGTTTTTTTACAAGCAAACATGAGGGGATTGCTGAGATGACAGTTCTATTGAAAAACTATTGTGTTTCCTGATGTTTTAAAGTGTGTGTGTGTTTGTGTCTGTACACATACATGTGTGCATGTTATTCATTGTGATGGTCATTAGTTGCAGAAGAGGAGATCATAGAGTTTGGGGTTGGGCTTCTAGGCGATTCAGCCTTGTTCCCCTCTTGGCATAGGAAATCCAGAGCTAGAACATCCCCAACAGTTGGCTTTCCAATTTTTGCTTGAAAAACTCTAGTGAGGAAGAACCTACTACTTCCGTAGGTAACTGGTTCTATTGTCAAATTGCTATTGCCATTTAAATGTTTCTCCTAACATTCAGCTGAAACCCCCCCTTCTACAGCTTAAACTCGTTAGATCTTAGTCATGTTCTCTGGGTTAGCAGAGATGAAGTTTAGCTTTTTTCTGAGATTATGATGATGTTAACACTTCCGCTTGATATGCTTCAGTGCACTGGTGTTGGGTTAATGATGCTTTTAATGCACTCTATTATATGAATAGCTTAGCTTTGTTTTAATTGTAGCAGCCATATCGGGGGTCAGACTAAGTAGCCTCATGCAGTCTCATGCTTCATGTTCTTGCTGAGCTCTTTCTCCCTTGAATATATTGTTGTAAGCTGATGAGATACAGGAATTCCTTATCTTGTCAAAGGTCATACAATTGTATATCTTGTTCTCTGCTGTTCTCTTCTGTTCTCTCCTTATCATGGCTACCCTATAACCCAGTTCTTGTATTATAAACAATGGTGCTAGGAGAAGAAATGTTGAGGACTGCAACCCCACGCAGGAAGGGGAGGAGGAGCCGTTTCATATGAGTCACAATGTCTATAAAACCAATGTGCTGATATATTTCGGGGCTTCTGGCTCTTTGGAAATGATTCCAGCCTTAAGCCCGCGCGTTAATAAAGAATCTCTTTTTCCTTCACTCCATGGTCTCTCTGACTCTGGGTTCTGCAACATAATTATGTTTTACTTTATTAATGCATTTATTGTAATGGACAAATTCTCAAAATCAAATATATTCTGCAAATACTCAGTAAATAAAGTTTTGTAACGTTTAAATGCTATCTGTTATTACTAACTTACATTGTTTAAAACAATTAAAAGTCTCTCTCTTCTCTTTAGCATTGCATCATGAGTTTGTGCAGTAGCAGCTATAGTGCCTTAGGTTTAAAATTAATGATTGACCTCCTTACACTGAGGAACAGTTCATATTGGCTAGTTAGGACTGAGCTGCTGGAAACTCTTGCTGAGATAGATTTTCGGTAAGTGTTTTTACTTAAAATTTTAGTCACAGTATTAAACATGTTTTTTCTTTTAAAAATTAAGTTATAGTTGGCACCACTATTGTTACTCTTTGCTCAACTGTGAAGAAGGGCTTGTAATACCATTTTTGTCCATCTTTCTGTTAAGGCTAATCAATTTTTTGGAAGGAAGGGCCAACAACTTGCACAGAGGTGCTCATCATTATACCGGAGTGAGTAACTGTTCTATTCAGCTCTTCATTTTTATGCTTGCTGGGGATGAAAGATTCATTTCACAAGAAGTAGGTATTTGTGAATGAAAATCTTTGAAGATGGAATTAGAACTTTGGTTTTGTTGATTTATTTTATGCATTATTCTCTTCAGTTTAACCTACTATCAGTTTTCTTAGTCAATCTGGAAGTTGTATTTACAACCTTCATGATAGCTGTATTATGGTCAATAATAAATGGATTTTTAAAATCTTTATTTAGGGTTCAATCCAATGGGGATAGTTTGCTGCCTCTCCAATGCAGGGTGGGCAGAGCAGATCCTCTCCTCCGCACTCTGGCTACCCTTGTGGCTAGACAGCCAATTTTGGCTGCCTAATTGGTCACCTCAGAGCAGGGGTGGGGGGAGGCCACATGACACATAGGAAGTGTCATAACTGCACTTCTGCGGTCCCTGCCCTCAGGAACGCCTCCTTTTCAGCCTCTCCCCCCTGCTCTTTTGAGTATGGAGCCAGAGACAAACCACGCTTCCTATGAAGTGGAGGGGGAGGGGAGTCGGATTTCTGGGAACCAAGCTTGAAGCACTGACTCCGGGTTCGGTTCTCATAAATCAAAAAATCCTATGGCTATCTAGATGCTGTCTAGCAGCCATAGGATTGCACCCTTAGTCATATAAAATAAAATTAACATAAAGACTCATCCCAGAAATGTGTAGTTCTCTTTCAACAACAAAAAATCAGATTAGGGAAAACAATGAATACAGGCAAACATTGTCTCTAAATTTCTCATTGCAAAACATGGAACGAGGAGGTTGGACTTGATGGTCTTATAGGCCCCTTCCAACCCTACTATTCTGTGATTCTCTGACAAGGACACTCCATCTTTTCATAAACTTATCCTCAAACATTTGTTCTTCTCTGGCCTTTCTCTAGCCTTTATCTGAGAAAACACATCCCAGATCCTAAAAAAACACAACCAGACAGAGGGGGACAGTATCCATTTCCCAAAATGAAGCTATTGAGATTTTTGCCGCTATTAAAAAGATTAATTACTAATTCCACATCCACCTTTTCCACACGATCTTCTACATAATTAAGGAGTATCCTAAGGGGATCCATTGGAAGCTTATAACCTGTTGCCTGCTCAATGTAAAACACAACTGGATTCCAGTAAGATTTAATTTTAACACAGTGCCAAAAAATGTGCATATAATCTGGTCCACAAGAACCATATCTCCAACATCTATCATGTTCTAAGCCATATATCTTGTTATTTTTGTAAGGTGTTAAATATAATTGATGTAATGTTTTAAAATAATTTTGTTTCAAATTAATTGCAATGAGGCTTTTTGCCATATTTTCACCAGTCCATTGCCAAACTTCTGATGGTTATTCCAATGCTAAATCCTTCTCCTTTTTTTTTTTAACCTAAGGATGCAATCCTATGACTTCCGCCTTCGATGCTCGTAAGCCTCTGAACTCGGAGGTTTATGGAGCATCCAGTGCAGATCCGGAGGAGTGGTGGAGAGTCTAGCAATGTGCTCCCCATCCCGAAAGAGACAACATCTGTAGTCAGTACCACAGACAGGGATGGTTGAAAGAACGGGAGCCCCTGATCCAAGTTGGTTGGTACTGACCACCACTGCAGAGAGTCTTTGATATCGGGTGGGAGTGTCGGTTTTGATTGGCGAGCATCGAGCTGATTGTTGAAATAGCGGATGAACCAGTTTTGTAAGGGTCTCATCCGTAAATGTGCATAGCGAACGACAGCTGTCATCGCAGCCATTAAACCCCCGTAGCTGTTGGATCTTGTACATCATGGTAGAATTGCTTGTCAGTATGTCTGAAGCAAAAGCGACTAATGTTTTCAGTCAGGTGTTGGGTAGGAAAACTCGTCCCACTTTGGAATCTAGTAATGCCCCTATGAATGTTATGCTCTGGGTAGGCACAAGGTGAGACTTCTCTACATTGATGTAAAGTCCTAGAGCTCTGAGGCGATCACAGGTCACCTCTGTTGACCATAGGAGATGAGACCTCATTGACGCCACCAAGAGTCAGTCATCAATGTAAAGGTAAACTTCTACCCACTGCAACCGGAGATAGGCATACACAACTGCCATGCACTTTGTAAATACCCTCAGAGCAGTGGTGAGACTGAAGGGTAGAACTCTGAATTTTGTAGACGTTGGTACCAATGGCGAAGTGCAGGTAGCACTGATGAGACTGCTCCATGGCCACATGGAAGCAAGCATCTTTGAGGTCGATTTTGGTGAACCAGTCTCCTTGATGCCAGTGTAACAACGCAGAATTTTTTGGGCGAGATGAACTTGTTGAGTTGCCAGAGATCCATAATCGGTCAAAGACCGCCATCCCTCTTCAGTATTGTGAAGTTCCAGGAATAAAAACCTTCCACTAGTTGATTGTTTGGGATCAGCTGGATTGCCCTCTTGTCGAGGAGAGTTTGAACCTCAGTAAGGAGAACTAGAGATGGAGTGGTTACTTTACAGTACCAAGTGGAGGGATGGTGTCAAACTCAATACGATATCCTTTCTGGACTATGGTCAGCACCCATGAGTCTGTTGTGATGTCTCACCATGCCAGATGATATCATGAGAGGTGCATCCCAAAGACTGGAGGTTGTTGTTTGACTGGGAGAGAACAAGGCAGGAAGTCAAAGGCGCTGTTTGCCCCTGCTATCAGGCTTCCTGCAGAACTTGGACTGTTGGAAGGATTTCCTTTGCCTGCTTGATTGTGACCGTTGTTGCTGCTGTTGACCCAGCTTGGTGTTGTAGGGCTGATATTGAGGGGTCGATGACTGATAGCAAAGACAATGCCTATGTTGCTGCTGCTGCTGCTGTTGTGGAAGGAATCCCATTCGGCGGGCTGTGGTATGAGTTTTCTGTACTGTGTCCAATGCTTCGTCCATCTTGGCATTGAACAGTCCTTGGCCATCAAATGGTAGATCCTCTATTCTTGTTCTCGTGTCCTGCAGAACACCAGAGGATGTAAGCCAAGCGTGGCGTCAAAAAGCTATTGAATTCACTAGCACTTGTCTGGTGGCAAGATGTATTTATTTGTTGTCTCGATGGTTTCAACATTTCTGCTCTAAAGAGATGATCCACCTCCTTTTTATCATCGGGCAAAAGGTTGAGAAGCTTGCCCACCTTGTCCCACAATAGCAACTGGTAACCTGCCATTGCCACTTGATAGTTAGAGATCTTCAAACCCATTGAAGCAGAAGAGTAAAATCTCCTGCCGAGTAGATCTAGCCTTCTTCCCTCTTCGTCAGTGGGAGAGGAATGTGTCTTTTTAGATATGCCTTGTGCAGCCTCAACCACCATGGAATTGGGTGCAGGATGCTTGAACAAGTATTCTGCACTGGTGTCTGTCAGAAATGGATCGTCCTTCCCCCATCGCAATCAACACCACAAGGAGAGAAAGCTTCAGGCTAATACTACTTTATTTTGCTAGAAACTAGCCTCTTTATGCAAGCCTCTTTACAAATGCAGATTCCAGGAAATTCTCAGACTGCCTCAGGCCTCTAAACAACTCAATCACAGTTTGGATGTGAGCCTCACCGCCAGACTTGCTTTGCAGTGATGCACAACCCTTAGGGTGGCTCCCTCCTACGTTGGCTTCCAAGAGTGGCTGTCCTGGCAGAGCATCTGAGCCCTGCCCCTAACTTTTCCCACTTTAGTGTCTCTCAAGTCACACCTCTCTTCCTCCTCCTCCTTAGAAACTTGAATTTGCATGGTGGAGGGAAGGGGCAGAGACTGAGCCTGGGCCATCTGCTTGTCAAGGTCTTCGGAGGAATCTCTCCCAGAGTCTTGGCTGACTAGGGAGAGTCCCTCCCCCTGCCTCTGATCTAGCTGCTCCAACTCTGATTCAGAATCGGAGCTGTCTTGTCACATTCCTTGTCCTCCCCCTTTGCAATCAACACACTCCAGGAAACAAGGCTTCGGGCTACACTACTTTGTTGTTGTTCAGTCGTTAAGTCATGTCCGACTCTTCGTGACCCAATGGACCATAGCACGCCAAGCCTTCCTGTCCTCTGCTCTCTCCCAGAGTGTGCGCAAGTTCATATTCATTGGATCGGTGATGCTATCTAGCCATCTCATTCTTTGCCGTCCCCTTCTCCTTTTGCCTTCAATCTTTCCCAGCATCAGGGTCTTTTCCAGTGAGTTTTCCCTTCGCATTAGGTGGCCAAAATATTTGAGCTTCATTTTCAGTATCTGTCCTTCCAATGAGCACTCAGGGTTGATTTCCTTTAGGATCGACTGATTTGACCTCCTTGCAGTCCAGGGGACTCATAAGAGCGTGCTCCAGCACCACAGTTCGAATGCATCGATTCTTCGGCACTTAGCCTTCCTTATAGTCCAGCCCTCACAGCCATACATTACTACTGGGCAAACCATAGCTTTGATTAGACGGACCTTTGTCGGCAAGGTGATGTCTCTGCTTCTTACTATGCTGTCTAGGTTTGCCATAGCTTTCCTCCCAAGGAGCAAGCATCTTTTAATTTCATGGCTACAGTCACCGTCTGCGGTGATCTTGGAGCCCAAGAAAACAGAATCTGTCACTGCTTCCATTCCTTCCCTTTCTATATGCCAGGAAGTGATGGGGCCAGTTGCCATGATCTTAGTTTTTTTAATGTTGAGTTTCAAACCAGCTCTTGCACTCTCCACTTTCACCCTCAACAAGAGGCTCTTTAGATCCTCTTCACTTTCTTCCATTAGGGTGGTATCGTCTACATATCTGAGGTTGTTGATAATTCTCCCGGCAATCTTAATTCCGACCTGTGGTTCATCCAACCTGGCGTTTCTCATGATGTACTCTGCATATAAGTTAAAAAAGCAGGGCGACAATGACTAGCTTCTTTACAAATGCAGATTCTAGGAAACTCTCAGACTGCAATGAAACAGCTAATCCACACATCTACGAATATCAATAGAGGGGAGGAAGTGGAAGTTAAAGAAGTTGCCAGCAGTCAGAGCAAGAACTTCTTGGGCAGACTAGCTTCTCAGGGATGCCCCTCCCTTAGGGTTGCTCCCTCCTACGTTGGCTTTCATGAGCAGCCAACCTGGTGGAGCATCTGAGCCCTGCCTCTAACTTTTCCCACTTCACTTTGCAATGGGTTCTCATGGTGGAGGAAGGGTGTGTGTGTTCAGGCTGAGCCATCCGTGTCATGGTCTTGGGAAGAAAGTCTGCCATATCTGAGCTCGCTAGGGAGGGTGCCTCCCCCAGTTCTGGCTCTCCCCGTTCTGAATCTGAACTGCCAGCCATCTCCACATGCTCAGATTCATTCCTTACAATAGCATGCTTAGAGAGCAATCCTATGGCCCCTAGACAGCATCTGGGGGGGCCATAGGATTTATCGAAGTCCTGGATCTAAGACCGGAAACAGTGCTCCGACCTCGGACCCAGGAGTCCAAGCTTCCCACCCCCGCCCCATCTCAGCTGGTATGAGAGAACTGTACCAGCGGCCTCTCCAAGCTCGCAAATGCAAGCTTGGAGAGAAGGGGAAGGGGTGGGCGGGGAGGGGAGGGGACTAGGGAAGTGGGGATACGAGCTATCCCCAGCCTCTATCTCTCTCCCTCCCCAATGCCTCAGGTAAATGGGCGAAAATTCCTGTTTAGCTAGAATCTCCCACTCTGCATTGGGTCCTCTCAAGCTTCTGAGTTCGGAGTCTTACGAGTACCATGGTGGATCTAGTAGGATTACATACTTAAATGATTAGCCTGCACCATTGTCAAAATCTTAACATCTTGGTTCAACAAAGAAGTCAGCCAATAAGATGTCAATAATGAAGGATCCTTATCCTATTGGGAAGCACAATAATTTTAGCTTGAATCCATGACCTTGGCATATCTCTATATTCCATTATGGATTTCATAGTTCAAGTCAAAGATTCCAATATTTCTTCAGTAAATATTTTATAGAATTCTGGAATAAATCCATCAACTCCTTGGTCTTTGTTATTTTTAATGATTTAATTATTACTCTCACTTCCTCTAATGACAGCTCTGATTCAAGACCTTGCGCATCTTCTTGTGAAAATATGGGTATTGATAAAGATATTAGAGAATCAGTAATCTTCTGAGGTGATAATTTTTCTGATGTATGCAAGATTTCATAGTATTTTTTAAATTCCTGCACTTTTTCTTTTGGATTATGTGCATAACCTGCTGAGTTCTTTATTGGCTACACCAAATGGCATTTCTCTTCTTTTTTCAGCTTATTCGCCAACTATCTGTTCTGTTTATCAGCTTTTTCAAATGTCTTATGTTTTAGAAATCTAAGTTTCCTTTCAACACAAACACTATTTTTCACTGATCAGTCTTTGTACTACCCTATTCCCATAGCTGTTAAAACTTCAGGACCGGGTGCTCAATCATGTAGTCATTTCTCTGCTTGGAGATGAAGACCCCAGAGTGAGGCACATTGCTTCTGCTGCTTTAATGAGGTAATGGTTAAACTGAAGAATTATAATATTATTAATATTACTTACAAAATGTGAAGGCCTGGAAATAAAGGGGGGATGGGAAAATTTGGGTTGAGGGCACCATTTCCTTCCAAGTACAAAAATGGTCCCTGGGAAAAAGTTTTTTTTTAAATTCAGTTTTTTTCCAGGCCTTCTCATCTCTAGTTATCAGAGTAGAGTATGCCAGTGAGACAAGAAAACATGCATATGCCCATGCACACACCATCTTGAGAAATGCCCCTATCCACCCCAGGACTTTGATGTGAGAAGCAGTGAAGTTGGCATTTAAGTATTGGAACATACTGTGTTTCTGTAGCAGAAATGTATATTAGAATAGCATGAGTGGAAGTGGTATGTAGGCATCACAGACTTGATAATAAAAAAATGAATATAGTAATTACATAAGTATAAACACATATTTGTTCTTCTTTGTGACTGACATTTCATGGTGGTAGTCAACACTGGTAACATTCTGGAATTTAATTGTCCTGAGGGATAGCCATGTTAGTCTATTACAACCAGAACTACAAAAGGTCTTGTGACACCTTAAAGACTAACAAATTTATTCCAGCATAAGCTTCCTTGGACTATTTAAAAATATTCTATAACACTTCTCATGTAAAACATATCCAAGCAATGTACAGCAATAAAACAATAATGTAAATATACAAGCATAAATATACAATATAATTAAAACATACTAAAATATAACCAATGGCCATCAGAAAGCAAACAAAAAATCAAAAATCAAACAATAAAATCAAAATGACAGGCATCCAAACTCATCAAATGCTGAGGTGAATAAAAAAAGTCTTCAACATATGCCTGATCCTGCATCAGAGTTGGTACATGTTTTATTTCTGGGTGGACTGTAGCCCACTTCATCAGATGCAAGAAATGTTATTGATTTTTACAAGTATATTCATTACATACATTATGTGGGGCAGGAGGATCGTAAACTGTCTTCCTCATATCAGAATGCAAAGATGGAAGGCTGTATTTTGCAAAGTGGTATATCCCTTTTCAGACTGATGTAACCAAGTAACTTGTGAAGATGGAAGACATTTGGAGTCCTTTCCAAATGAATCTTGTGGTTGATTGTTTCTACACTCCAAACTGGAAGTCCTTTGAAGCCAACTGCTTAGGAATCTGTGGGTGCCTAAGTAGGACAAAGATTCTTCATTCAGGGAGGTCCTTGCTGGAAATTCACTTGGCTTGTCCAGTCTGCTCTCAAAGGTGATTCAGCAAGGAACAGTTTCAGTAGTTGTAAGGCATTCACTCATTGTAGCTGTCTGCCTTCTGGTGGACACTGGGACCAGGGTTTTAATATAAATCTTAGATCTCTTGTAGGAGGAGAAGAAAAACAACCCCTTGAGTGGGAGACCAGACTTCAAGTGAATCATGCAGAATATAAGCCTTCTTTTTAAACTGCTATTTAACTGGACACAGCTAAAGCTGGGCAGGCTGCAAGACTGTTTACTGAATTTTCAGGCTGCGGGTAATATATTTGCAGTATTTCTCTTT
The DNA here is from genome assembly GCF_057233095.1 of Heloderma suspectum. Lineage (NCBI taxonomy): Eukaryota > Metazoa > Chordata > Lepidosauria > Squamata > Helodermatidae > Heloderma > Heloderma suspectum. The sequence continues at coordinate 122,498,623 of NC_139462.1, read as the reverse complement.
GAAACAGAGACTGCAAGGGCTCTAGTGAGGACCAGATGTTAATGATGTCGAAATTTCTCCTCAAAGACCTTTGAGAATGTTTGTTATGTGAAGAGATAAAAGTTGTATAATTGAGAACTCTTAGCAATTTCATGCAACCTCATTGTCAACGGAACCATATGGAAAGCTGTGACAATTTAAAATGTAATGTGAAGATGTTCCATCAACTATATTTCTGTCTTTCAAATAAGATCGGTTTGGGGGTATTTTTTTCTGTTGAGGTCTGCATCCCTTTGGGGTAATCTGTCAGGGGCCACATGTCAGCAGTGGGTGGAGCTGAAGCCAGTGATGGGCAGGGGCAGAGCCAAACGTAGACAGGGCCACCCTTTTTCTCTCTGTTTGGTGTGAGGAGGCATCCAATAACTCCCCCTATTGCCCAGAAGAACAGCAACCTCTAGATCTTTGTCTTAGGCTTGGCACTGCTCTAGATCTTTGTCTTAGGCTTGGCACTGCTATACTCCTCCACAATTCTTTCCCCTGCTTTACCCAGAATAGCTCTGCTATTCAGCTCCTCTCTTCTTGGATCTTACTCTGCCTCTTAGTTGCTTTTATCCATTTACCTTCTCCTGATCCACATCTTCTCTCAATTTTTTTAAAAAATTTATCTGTGGTCTTTGTTTCTTCAGAAAGGCCTCCATTTCTCTTTACTGTTGTCTCTCTTCCTGTGCTCATGGCTGTGAAGGAAAAATGAACTGTTTCCAAACAAAGAAATGGCAGATCAGCTACAGGGCCATGATTTGAGAAACAACGGGCAAACTGCTCCAGCCTCTAAAGGGACTTCTGCTGTTAGTACCCACAGCATGCCTGTTTAGGCAACATGCCCAGCCTGGTGTTTTTATGCCCAGCCTGGGGATAAAAAGCTTCATGTTCGAACAGGGATATCTGCTGCATTATTCCTTGTGACGAGCAGATGGCAGTGCATACTAGAGATCAAGGTCTTGACATAGGGGTAGGTAACCTGGTGCCTTCTAAATATTTTGGACTACAACTCCCATCAGCTCCAGGCAGCATGATCAGTGTTCAGGGGTTTGTAGTACTAAATATCTGGTGTGCACCGGTTGTCTACCCCTGCCATAGCATTTGCTGGAAAGGTTAGTGATATTTGGTGTTTTGTGTAAACATTTATATGCCACCTAGTGGGGCAAAACTCCATTTATTTAAAAATTGGGAGGACTTGGATGACATATTAGAAGTTGTTCACTGTCTCCAGCCAGATGCTCAAATATTATTGATCAGAGATTTTAATGTTCAACTGGGACCTTCAGATATAGCACTTTATGAGAAAATGGACCTTCCTGTAGAGGACCTTGGGGACACAAATAGGAAATCTCTAGATGCTTAATATAAACAGAGGAGGCTTACATTTCCCACAACTCATGGAGGACATTCATAATTCTTTATCCTTTGGGACAGACCTCATCTTCCATCAGTAGGCAGGGCTAGCGTCTTGCCATTTCCTCTTGCGGGAGGGATATCCCTCTTCTCCAGTCCAGCCTATTGGCAGTGCAACAGGGCCTCTGGTGAGTTCTGTGCTCACCACATCTTTTTTACTTTCATTTTTGTTGCTAAGTCTTCTCTGCTTTCCCCCATTCCTTCCCGCTACACACTAGTTAGGACTGGAAACCCTTCCACACAGCGCAAAGGAGGGAGCATTATCTTTGCCGTGACCGTCACCCTCTGCCCTACACCCTTTTTGCACCCTTTTCCTTTGGCTGCAAGGCTGCGCAGTGATGCTCAAGCCACCAAAGTATGAGGCAGCCAGGAAATGGTGGACCCTGCCATCTCCTTGTCTTACAGAGCAGGTAGATAGGAGCCAACAGACATCTCTCCCTCTCCACTGGCTGAGATGGGGATGGAAGCTGGTCACCCCAACAGCACAGGAGAAATGGCCACTAACACCAGTGATAGCCAGTAATGTGTGGTGCCAGAGGAGGAACTCATGGCAGCGGAGGGGGTCCATTCTCCCTGGGAGAATAGATTAGCACAGAAGCAGCTCAAGCCCCCTCACCACCTGTCTTTGAGATTGCCAGCAGGTGTTCCTGGACATTGCAATTAAAAGCAGGAAGCAAGCAGGGGCAAAAATGCTGGAGAACAACATTGTACCTACACACCGGATCTCATCAGTCTCACCTTAGACCCTGAGCCTGAACCTCAGCCTATACTCTTGAATTCCTGATGTTTGATTCTGGACTGCTAAAAGGATTTCTCTCTGCCTCGCCGACTCATCTCTGTTGGATTGGTAAACTCCCCAGCTCGGGGCATCCTCCCTCCTTTTCCAGCCTTGGGCAGGTTTATTACCCAGCTTATCAGCAAGTGACATATTGTAGCCATTGCATACCAGCTGTGGTGAGCCAGCATGAACTGATACTCAGGGTCCAAGGCTAAGTGGCCATGCAGCAGGGAGACATACAAACAGAAGGGTCAGTCAGTAAGTACATCAAAAAACATGACCAAAGGCTCAAAGAAGCCACACTCTTTCTGACACCAAGCCTTATGACACCCCAGGACCAATAGGGGGCAGACATCCACTGTTTGCCCATCAGTGGTCAATGACAATGGCAGATGCCTAGGCCTTGGACTCTGTCACCCAGGGTTATGCCCTGGCATTTGCCTATCATCCCAGAACAAATTTTGGATTACTCGGAAATCCAGAAAATCCCACAAAGCACCAAATGTTCAAAACAGCTATCCCGCACCTGTTGGACACCCGAGCCATCGAACCAGTTCCACAGGAACAGGAAAAATTTGGGTTCTAGTCCAGTTTTTACTTGGTTCCCAAGAAAAATGGGGCTGTCAGAGCCATTTTGGATTTAAAATGGCTGAAAATTTCATCCAGAAACTACACTTCAGGATAGAAACCCTGATGTCAATAGTAGCTGCCCTGACCAAAGACAACTTTTGGCATCAATATATCTCCCTGGAGCCTATTTACATGTGCCAATCAGGCCCAGTCATTGGAAGTTCCTTCAGTTTGTTTATCATTGCAAACACTACCAATACAGGGCAGTGCCCTTTGGGTTTATGTCTGCACTATGGGCATTTACAAAAATTCTGGCACTGTTAGTGGCTCACCTAAGACAGATGGGAATTTACTTGTGTCTGTATCATCCTATCTGTGATCAGAGAGAAAATGATTGAGGGGGACCAGGCTGTTCTGAATGGGTCCTTGCTACACTTCTGGACGTACGTACACCTTCTACTAATTGGGTATACTCCAACATTTGGACGGCATTCCTGTTTTGGTGTGAGCACAAGGGAGGGAATCCCGAACAAGAGCAGCTTCAGAATATTGTGGATTTTCTACATGCAGATCTATCAAAAGGGCTGAGCATGAACACTCTGAAATGGCAGGCAGCAGCTCTGAATAGCATTTTTTGGTTTTAGAGGCCTGTTTTTCCATCCCCACATTCTCCAGTTCCTAAAAGGGGCAGCGTTGTTGAACCCTGTGACCATCCTTAGGATTCCTTCATGGAGTTTAAACTGGATTCTTACAGCACTTATGGGGGCACCCTTTGAGCCTATGGGTAAAATCCCTCTTAGAGTTCTTACCTTGAGAACGGTTTTTCTAATGCATGCAGGAATGGTTTTTCTAGTGCATGCAGGATAGTGGAGTTTGGGGCATTGTCCTTTAGTCCCTAGTTATGCGCTTTCCACATCGACAAGGTGCTTCTTTGCCCTGATCTATCATTTATTCCAAAGGTAAATTCAGTTTTCCATAGGTCCCATGAGGTGGTCTCACCATCTTTCTGCCTTAAGCCAAAACATCAGCAAGAAAAGAATTGGTATATGCTCAGTGTTAGGAGATCTCTCCATGTCTGTTTGGACAGGACAGCTGCACATAGGAATTCTGAATCATTGCTTGTGTCCTTTATGGATGCATCCCTTGGCAAGGTGTCAGGGACAGCTATTTCCAGATAGCGTAGGGAATGCATTCATCTGGCATATGTCAGTCTTGGGAAACCAACTCCTCAAGGGGTGACTGCTCACTCTGTTCAGGGGTGGGGGCAGTTACTCTGGGAAGACTGCCAACCCAAAGAACCACTATTATAGCATGATATTCCAGACAGATCTTGGGCAAAAGTAGATGTGGATTTGTTTAGCTGGGCAGACAAGGAATACATGATCATTGTAGATTACTTTTCAAATTTTTGGGAGATAGACTACTTATCAGATATCTCTGCCAGAATAGTCATATGTAAGATAAAAACACACTTTGCACAATACGGGATACCAGACACTGTGTGGTTAGATAATGGGCCTCAGTTCATTGCACCAGAATTCCAAAAATTCAACAAGGACTGGGATTTTCAACACACCACTTCATCACCTAGGTATTCTCAAAGTAGTAGCAAAGTAGAATCCGTAGTAAACACAGCTAAGAAACCCTTGAGAAAAGCAAAAGCGGTAGGGGCAGACCCATATCTAGATCATCGGAACACTCCACCCCAGTGTCTAAACTCAAGTCCAGCACAAAGTTTAATGAGTCAAAGAACAAAGGCACTTTTACCACCAAGTGGGAGGCTATCAAATCCAGGGGTTCCATGAGTATCCCTTGGTGAACAGAGGAGACAGCAGCAACAGAGACAGGCCTTGTATTACAAGCGATCAGCTAGAGATCTTCCAGGTCTAAAGCCACAGGACACAGTGAGAGTACAACCCTCAAGGAAACAGAACAGAGCCTGGGACAAGGCAATTGCAATTCAACATGATAACCCAGAATCATATAAGGTACAGTTGGACAGCAGACAAATACTGAGACATAACAGAAATCATCTAAGGAAAACAACAGAAGAATCAGGTGATGCCATGAATTTGAATGAGGGACAAGCATGTAACCAGTACAGGATCATGGAGGATGAGACATAAGGAAGCTTTGCCATGTGCTGTCCAGGGGAGATGAATGCAGAAGAGGCTGCAGCAAGAACACACCTTGAGTCTACAAGGGAGCAGAATAAAGGATGGCAGCTAAAGGATGTCATCACTGAACCCAGACATAGTCAGAAGTGGGCAAGTTATGACCTGCACACCTGAAAGACAATGTGTAAAGTTCCAGTTTATTTTCTGTTTTATTCTTCCTCAAAAGAGAAGGGATGTAATAATATGAAGGAACTACTGGGTTCAGCCTGAATGGGTTATGCTTCCTGGGAGGAACCAGGAAGTTTTAGGGCAGCACCCACTGATTCTGGACTGGGGAGAGATAGGCCACAGCCTGAGAAAGCTCTGTAGAAAAGCCTCTTGTTTAAATAAAACTTAAAGGTTGTTTATAAAGCAGAGAGTCTGATTCTATAACATGCAATACACCAACTTTGAAACACTGTAGAGCTTATTGGAGCCAATTGCCTTGGTTGCTCAAAGGGTTAGAGGAGGAGAAAGAGCAAGTCTAAAGATTTTGGAGTTGGAAGGAACGTGAGTCCTCCTGGCCCTGTAACCTGTACAAAAGTACAGAGTGGCACTTCCTTATTAAAAGGTAAGAGTTTATATTTATCCAAATTCAGAATACTGAATTATATTTTGGTTGCATTAGTTTAACTTCATTACCCCTGTGTCAATCTTTTTTTTTTTCTGCACTGATCCATCAGAGAGGTGACAGGTTCCCCTTATGCGCTAACAGTCCTTAAGGCCTTGACAAGGGGTCCATTTGAACCTCCGTAGGCCATCTTGCTAAGACTATTCTCCCTCAGGGTGGCCTTCCTCATGGCAATTACATCATATCAGAACTGAGCTCACTCTCTATCAAGGATCGTTTATGCATGTTCCATAAGGAGAGAGTGATCCTCATTCCTGACCCTTTGTTTATACCAAAAGTAAACATTGTCTTTTACAGGTTGCAGAAACTTATTCTGCTCTCATTCTGCCCCTGAGCCCTCTCACCCTTCTGAGCAGGCTTGACACAAGCTGGATGCATGTAGAGAACTCAATATCTGTCACACAAAATTCTTCAGATACACTGACACCTTATTTGTTTCTTTTCACCCAACTTCCCTGTGGGGAAAAGCTTCCAGCTCTTCTTTAGCTATATGGCGTAAGGTATGTATTGCCACAGCATATAAAGCCCAACACCTACCTGAAACTGTCCATATTGTAGCTCACTTTACAAGGCTACATCTACAGTCTTTTCCACTAACGTACCCTTCAGAAATATGTAGGGTTGCCACATGGAAAAATAAGCAGTACTTAATTTTTTAGTGCTCTTTACAGATCTAAAGTCACTTCATCGCTTTAAGACAGCCTACCCAACCTGGTGCCCTCCAGATATTTTGGACTTCAGCTCCCATCAGCCTCAGGCACCATGGCCAATAGTCAGGAATGCTGGGCCCTCTAGTCCAAAACATCCGGAGGGCACCAAGTTGGGGAGGGATGCTTTAGGAACATAAGGAAGCCTTTCTGTTCCTAAAGTTATTTTATGTATGTCTTCGTTTGCTCATAAAATTATCTGTATATTTAAACACTTTTAAAAGTAAACTCAGTTAGTAAATTTGTAATTATTGTCTGAATAGATGAGAACTACATATAACAACTGCTATGGCATCAGAAACACAGGACTCTACAGAACAAAACCCAAGCTGTCAAGAGTGCACATTTACTGTCAAGAATGCACAGTGGTGACTCTACTCACATATTGGGAAACTGAGCATAAATGTCTATCAGTAAAATATACTTTAGAACAATACTTCTAATAAGAGATGAGAGAACTAACTATTCTGGGAATCTTACAGAGAGGATTAAAAAAAATTCCCCATGGCTTCATTATTTCCAGACATTTGACATCTCTAGTTTTTCTATAAAAGTGTTCTTATTACGTAGTTTTTAGAAATCATTATGGGGGGGGGGGGAATAAAGGCTGGGTAACAATATATAAATGCTTGGTCTAAAATTCTAAAAGAAAATATTTCGAATACTAATTTTAAACTCTAAAAGAAAATAACCCAAAGGTGTTCAATTTTTCCATTTTTTCTGGGAAAAACAGTCCTTGGGAAAAAAACGGTTTTTTTCCCCTGAATTTTTCCGTTTTTTTTCTCCGGACCTTCACATTGCACGAAACCCAAGGGAACTTTGGTAAGTGTCCCATGTTCTGTTCTTTCCCTGTCTGCCACCCTCTCTCTGTCTCTGTCCCTGCCACCAAATTTTCTCTCTCTTCTTCACCACCCAGTAGGCTGCTGTGGGAGAGGTAGATCGTTCTTGTCAGAGGTCTGAACTGATCTCTTGCATAGAGCTTTTGAAATTAGGCTGTGGGCGGGAGGTTTTTCAACCTCTGAAATAAATGGATATAATCGCATTACTTAGTTGTAAGTGAAACAACTTTTCATTTTGCGAATCAGAGTCTAAAGGAGAAAAAAAAGCTTTTTCCCCCTTGAAGGCTTAAAAAGTTGAAAAATCAGCTTTCTTTATTGGTTGGCTAAATTAGTTGTGGCACTGTGTTGAACTCCTTTTAACCCATGCATTGCTATAAAAACTTTTGAGGAAAAGATAGTTCCATGGCTGTGAAGCATTACTTGGGATGACCCTCTTTTTGCCCTCCTAATTCAGGATAGGCCCAAATGAAGTGTTGAGAGAGAGGGTGTTTGGATGATCACAGGGGTTAAAAAAAGCCATTGTGGCTTCCCCACCCCACCTCTGCATGTGCCATGCACACATCCCTACTTCAAGTTGTGGGTTGTAGGGTAGGCATGAAGCCAATCCTGCTATGCTGCATGCTGGGTTCAGACAACATGGCAACCAGCGCTGTATCACAATTATGCAAACGGTGGCCACATGCACGGTGGAGCCATGATGGCTTCTTTTACCCCCGCGATTGTCCAAACTCTACCAGAATATGTTGGGGGCCTAAAGATGAAGCTTACTAATAATATAAGCAGGCTTTGACAGGAAATAGTCTTGTTCCTCAAGGCACATACTTTGTAGTACATGTTCAGAATTGATTTACTTACATAACTTGAATAATGACCACAGTACTCAGTGGTGACCACAGGAAATTTGTAATGTAAGGTGAAATCTAAAATATTGAAGTTTCATTGTACTTGTAAGCCTATTAAGGTTAAGTGGTGGTGGCCTGTTACTTTAAATGATGACACCTCTTGAAGACTATTTTATGTTTTATTTCATTTCATGTTTCTTGTAAGAGCTGCAATATAGCCTGCCTTTCTCTTTATTTCAGGCTGGTTCCAAAGTTGTTCTATGATTGTGACCAAGGACAAGGTGATCCAGTAGTAGCAGTGGCAAGAGATCAAAGTAGTGTCTATCTAAAACTGCTAATGCATGAAACTCAACCTGCTTCTCAGTTTGCAGTAAGCACGATCACCAGGTAGAGCTATGCTTTACTGTGTCCTTGTTTTGCAGGAAAACCACCCAAGTCAAATTCCTAAATAATTATCTGGACACCATTTTTTAAAGTATTGAATACAGACTTCATTTTGCCCACTGAGGGTAGCTCCTCTTTAAGATATGTCTGTGCTACAGATTGAATTTACTTTCTTGTAGGTGCAAGGGTTTCTGCGCTTGAGTGCAGGAGGCGAGCTAGCTTGGGAAAGACCCTGACCTTCAAGGCTGGGAGGCAATCTTCCAGAGAAGCCGAGGCTTCCCCCTATAGCTCCAGTTCCTGCCTTATGGGGAGAGGCAAACTCTGGTGGGGGTCCCGCACTGAGAGCCAACCAAAGAAAGGGAGAGAAGGAAAGAGCCTCTACAGGAACAGTAGAAGCAGAAGTTGTTCGTCCTACTTGGCATCCAGGTTTTGGAGGACTTTGGTTTTCCTCCTTTTCTTCTCTCCCTCCCAGCTGGCGGTGTGGAAGAGTATTTTTAGCAGTGCTATTTTCTTCACTTTGCCAAGCTTTGGAACCACCACATCTGATGAGGAATGACAGCCAGAGGGGGAGCAGAAGCCATGGCAGAGTCTCAGCAGCAGCCCCTCTCCTTGTGGTACATACTGAGACCATGGCCTCTTCATCTAAGTGACAAGTACCATGCCCTCTGGGCACGCCCTAGGGGGAAATGGGGCAAGGGGTCCAGCATCAGCCACTACAAGAGCACCCAGTGTTCCCCCTCCCCCTCATCCTCCCCTGGGGATGGGGATCTGTTACAGTTCCTTAAGGCAGCCCTTCAAAAGAACAAGAGCAAGAGCAAAACCACCTCCAGGACCAGAAATGTGGACACAAAAATAAGGGACTAGTATCTCAAATTATTACATTTTTTAAAAGTTGTGAACATTTTACACAATGTTGTCATGTTATAGCATAAACAACTATGTTGATTATTATAAAATCTGACATTTGATTAATGGCTATTTGGAATTTGTTTTAGGAAGCTTGCAATTAATATAGTGCAAGAAAGGGAGATGAAGGTTTTTTAAAAATACAGAAATGGGTGAGGAGGAGTCTTCAGTGATAATGTATATTTATATGAGTTGATAGCTAACGAAATGTGTTTTGATGGGTGGCATACATGTAGGGTTTGTAGGCTTATTATCATGGTTCTACTTCTCCTTTATAGCTTGTGTTTTTCTGATTGCATTCTTTCCTGGGATTATTTTAAAGATTTAGTTATGTGTCATTTTAAATCACTATTTTAACATAGAGTTTTCCACATTGGTTAATGGCTTAGTAAAAGTGATATGCTTTGGACTGTGATATGGATTAAACTCTCTTGCACAGTCTATTTGTGATGCTGTTACGGTTTGCTATTTAATTTAATTCTAAAAAGGTGTCACACTTTAAGAAAAGTCATTCTATATTTACTCTAGCTTTACTTTGTCTTTCAATATAGATCAGATACTCAATAAAAACAAATGGTTCCTATGTCAAATATGGAGATGTGTGCTCCAAGTTCTGATTTGCAAGGAACAGAACGGGGATCTTCAAGTTATCAGATCTGATTGACGAAACCTTTTTAATGTTCTTTCTTTGACAAATTCCTTTTTTTTTTTACTACTATAACCATGGTGAATAAGAAATTTTGTGGATAAACATAATGTACAGATGTATCAATTTTGTTCTAGAACATACAGAGGATATAACATGCTGCAGACTCCAACAGATGTCACAACGGAAAATAACCTTTCTAGGGTTATTTCAGCAGTTTCCCATGCCCTGACAACATCATCAACACGATCTCTAACCGTAAGTTTTTCCACTGTATCCATGACTTAAGAAGTTACCAGTTGAATTTTTAAATACATTTAAAGCTGCAAGCCTATACGCACTTAATTGGGAGTAAGTATCATTGAACTCAGTAGGAATTGCTTTTGAGTAATCATGCATAGGATTGCAGTGTATGGTGTGTTTTTTTACCCTCTCTATAAATATACTATTTCTATCTCAGAGTATATAATGAAGGCTAAAGTGGGAGTGCTGTGTCATATTTCCCATGTTATTGATAGCAATGTATTTTCTGTTTGGATTTCCAGTTTGGTTGCTGTGAAGCTTTGTGTCTTTTGTCCACATCATTCCCAGTTTGCACCTGGAATGTAGGATGGCACTGCAGGTATGTTTCTTTCTCCAGTGTACAAGCTTCTAGAGTTCATGTTTACAAAAACAGAGGACGCTCATTCAGCTATGAAATGTTCTGCTCTAGTTTACTTGCCGTTGAACCTTACTGTGAAGAGAAAATCAAAGTTAGTGTGATAGGGTGTCATATCATGGTCTGGAACTTTTGTTAATTCAAAAATACTGTTTAATTCATTTGTGTTTAAAAGTGTGAGGAGGAAGAACTTTTCCCAATGAAGATAAGTGTGAGGCATTTGGGAATTAGGTGGGATTGTTTTCTTTTAATAGGTTGACATTTTCTATAGCTGCATTTTTTGTGATATTTAGTCAGTCACACACCTGCTAGAGAGAGTGGGTCAGAAATGTAAATTTTAGTTATTTAAGGCATTTCTGAACAAAGTTTAAGTAGGCAACTAAAGTCTATACCTTTCTTTAGCTGTACACCTATTGGCTCATAGGACCTGCTGATAATGGTTCCTTTCTCCACTGTGAGCAGTAATCCAATATTAGATTGAATCATCTTAAATTTATGTGGCAATTTAAGATAGATTTCATAATGTTGTAATACAGGTTTGAAAACTTAAAGAGCAATTCTATGGCCACTAGACACCATCTAGAGGGCCATAGGACTTTTCGGTTTCTGGGAACTGAGCCCAGAGCCAGGACTGTGAGCTCAGTTCCCAGAAACTGCGCACCCTGCCCCCATGTAGCCAATGTGGCTCTCTCCACACCGGCTGTTTCTCTGTGCTCACTAATGGAGCAAGGAGAGGGCAAAAGGGGGGCGGTCCTGGGGGCAGGATACCATGGAAGCCTCTTTACGAGGCTCCCTATGTGCTGCGCAGCCTCCGCCGTTCCAACTCTGAGGTCTCCAGCTAGTTGCACAAAATTACGCATCTAGCCAGAAATTCATAGCAGCCTGAGCAGGGAGGAGAGGATCCTCTCTGTGCTGAGCCGCCCCACATAGGATACTCTGAATTCAGAGGTCCGGCAGCTTCATAGGATTGCGCCCTTAGAAACTCAAAAGTGAAAACATGGTTTCAAATTATTAGGCAGAATGGTTTTCTTTTCATACATTTTTTTTTTCTCTGAAGGGAAAAGAACAACACCACCTCAGTGATCTATTTCCCACTAATTTTTTAGGCTATTAAATAACTTGCCCCTGTTACAAAGAACTCTCCAAAATCTAAAAGTGGTACTTGACCTTACATAAAATTGCCATTATTTCATAGAGTCATACCATAGTAGGGTTGGAAGGGGCCTACAAGCCAACGAGTCCAACCCCCTGCTCAGTGCAGGAATCCAAGTCAGAGCATCCCCGACAGATGGCTGTCCAGCCTCGTCTTGAATGCCTCCAGTGTGGGAGAGACCACCATCTCCCTAGGGAATTGGTTCCATTGTCGTATTGCTCTAACAGTCAGGAAGTTTTTCCTGATGTTCAGCCGGAATCTGGCTTCCTGTAACTTGAGCCATTCTTCCATGTCCTGCACTCTGGGATGATCGAGAAGAGATGCTGGCCTTCCTCTCTGTGACAACCTTTCAGGTACTTGGAGAGCGCTATCCTATCTCCCCTCAGCTTTCTCTTCTCAAGGCTAAACATGCCCAGTTCTTTCAGTCTCTCCTCATAGGGCTTTGTTTCCAGTCCCCTGATCATCTTTGTTGCCCTCCTCTGAACCCTCTCCAGTTTGTCTGCATCCTTCTTCAAGTGTGGTGCCCAGAACTGGACACAGTACTCCAGATGAGGCCTAACCAGTGCTGAGTAGAGGGGAACTAGTACTTCCCAAGATTTGGAAGCGATGCTTCTATTAATGCAGCCCAAAAGAGCATTTGCCTTTTTTGCAGCCACATCACATTGTTGGCTCATATTCAGCTTGTGATCGACAACATTTCCAAGATCCTTCTCGCTTGTAGTGTTGTTGAGCCACGTATCCCCCATCTTGTAACTGTGCATTTGTTTTCTTTTTCCTAGGTGCAGAACTTGGCATTTCTCCCTATTAAATGTCATTCTGTTGTTTTCTGCCCAGCGCTCCTGTCTATCCAGATCACTTTGAATTTCGTTTCTGTCTTCCAGGGTATTAGCTATCCCACCCCATTTTGTGTCATCTGCAGATTGGATCAGCATTTCCTGCACCTCCTCCTCCAAGTCATTAATACAAATGTTGAAGAGCACTGGGCTCAGGATTGAGCCCTGCGGTACCCCGCTCGTTACGTCTCCCCAATTTGAGAAGGTCCCATTGATAAGCACTCTTTGAGTGGGATTCTGTAGCCAACTGTGGATCCACCTGATCGTTGTTTCATCTAGCCCACTTTGAGCTAGTTTGCTCATCAGGATATCATGGGGCACTTTGTCGAAAGCTTTGCTGAAGTTGAGGTATATTATGTCCACAGCATCCCCATAGTCCACAAAGGAGGTTACCTGATCCAAAAATGAGATCAGATTCGTCTGGCAGGAATTGTTCTCGACACTCCATGTTGGCTTTGAGTAATCACTGCATTGTTTTCAAGGTGCTTACAGATGGATTGCTTTATACTCTGCTCCAGAATTTTCCCAGGGATTGATGTCAGACTGACTGGTCTGTAGTTCCCAGGTTCCTCCTTTTTACCTTTTTTGAAGATAGGGACTGCATTAGCCCTCCTCCAGTCATCTGGCACTTCCCCCGTCTTCCATGATTTCTCAAAGAGAATAGACAGTGGTTCTGAGAGTTCTTCTGCCAGTTCCTTTATGTCTCTAGGATGCAGTTCATCTGGCCCTGGAGATTTGAACTCATTCAAAGTCATTAGGTGTTCCTTGACCATATGCCTATCAATCTCAAGCTGCAGTCCTGCCCCTTCAGCCTGTACTTCGCCTTTGCCAGGGGGGTCATAGACCCTCCTTTGGGAGAAGACTGAGCCAAAGTAGGAATTGAGCACCTCTGCCTTTTCTTTGTCATCTGTTCTCATTTTGCCATCCTTATTGAATAGCTGAACCACCATTTCTTTCCTCTGCCTTTTACTCTGCACGTAGCTGAAGAAAGCCTTTTTGTTGCTTTTAGCATCCCTTGCTAACCTCAGCTTGTTCTCAGCTTTAGCCTTCCTGACGCCATTCCTGCAATGCCTCTACTCTTCCTTTGTTGCTTGGCCTTCCTTCCACTTCCTATATGTGTTCTTTTTTGTTTTCAGGTCATCTCTAAGCTTTTTGTGAAGCCACATTGGCTTCTTCTGTTGTCTTCCACGTTTTCTTCTTGTTGGAATTGTTTGTAATTGTGCCTTGAGCATTTTTTTTTTTTAAAGCTTCCACCCATCTTGGACTCCTTTTCTCGTCAGAGTCGCTTGCAATGGGACCTTACTGATCATTGTTCTGAGTTTATTAAAATCAGCTTTCCTAAAATCCAGGGTACGCGTTTGGCTACACTCGGCTTTTGCTTCCTTTAGAACCAAGAACTCAAGTATAACATGGTCATTTTCCCCCAGAGTTCCTGTAACTGCTACTTTACCCACTAAGTCATCTCTGTTGGTTAGGATCAAGTCAAGGATAGCCAGTCCTCTAGTTCCTTCCTCTACTTTCTGTAGGAGGAAGTGATCCACCACATAAGTCAGGAATTTCCGGGAGGGGCCATGTTTTGCAGAATTTGTCTCCCAACGAATATTGGGGAAATTGAACTCCCCCATCATTACTACATCATGCTTCCTTGAAACATTGGCTATTTGCTTTTCAAAAGTTTCATCCTCATCTTCTCCTTGATTGGGTGGCTGGTAGTAGACTCCGACCACCATGTTCCTTTTATTCTTTGCTCCATTTATTTTGATCCAGATGCTCTCAATGGGGCTACCAAGCTCACCCTCCTGTATTTCTGTGCAGAGATATGTATTTTTCACATATAGTGCAACTCCTCCTGCCTTTCTGTTCCTCCTTTTTGAACAAGTTATATCCTTCAATTGCTGTATTCCAGTCATGAGAGTCATCCCACTAACTCTCAGATACACTGAGGGTTCAGGTTGGAGTGGGTTCAGAGGAGGGCAGCAAAGATGATCAGGGGACTGGAAACAAAGCCCCATGAGGAGAGACTGAAACACCTGGGCATGTTTAGCCTTGAGAAGAGAAGACTGAGGGGAGATAGGATAGCGCTCTTCAAGTACTTGAAAGGTTGTCACAGAGAGGAAGGCCAGCATCTCTTCTCGATCATCCCAGAGTGCAGGACACAGAATAATGGGCTCAAGTTACAGGAAGCCAGATTCCGGCTGAACATCAGGAAAAACTTCCTGACTGTTAGAGCAATATGACAATGGAACCAATTCCCTAGGGAGGTAGCGGGCTCTCCCACACTGGAGGCCTTCAAGCCGAGGCTGGACAGCCATCTGTCAGGGATGCTCTGATTTGGATTCCTGCATTGAGCAGGGAGTTGGACTCGATGGCCTTGTAGGCCGCTTCCAACCCTACCATTCTACACCTATCAAGTCATAATTTCCCTCTTGTATTAAGAGTTCAAGTTAATTCTGTTTGTTTCCCATATTCAGGGCATTAGTATATAGACATCGAAGACTATGTGCTTCATGGTCTGGCTTTCTTCCTACATGTTTCTGAAGACTATTATTGGGCATTATTAGAGCTGTTCTCTCGGTTGCGGTGCATGAGCCTTCATCCGTTGTTACCCCCAACTTTACATCTCCCTTCCCCTTAGGATTCAGTTTAAAGCCCTCCTGATGAAGTTCTTCTTGCTGTGGCCAAACACATTCTTCCCAGCCCTTGTGAGGTGCAACCCATCCCTTGCCAACAGCCCATCTTCCAGGAAGTATAGCCCATGGTCCCAGAATCCAAATCTCTTGTGCCGGGACCACCTTCATAGCCAGTCATTCACCGGGAGTTTTTTTCTTTTCCTTTCTATCTGTCAGGATGCGCCGTAGCTGCCTCTTACAGTCTACTCCAATAGCCAACTCAAGACACAGACAAAAGGATTCTTTTGAAGGCTTTAATCCTTTTACAACGTAATGACTCTTTCAGATGCTAATCACCAGCGACTAAGCAAGGAACAGCACTGGGGAAAGATAGCAGAGTAGCCTATGCTCCAGTTTAGGCAGTTGGCCCCCGTTTGAAGGAGAATCACGGGAAGACCCTGAACTTATGGGCTGTCAGGGTGGACACTGAGCCCATAGAATCCCAGAGTAGTTCTAATTTGGAGGAAGAGCAGTCGCTCCTGGGAGAGGAGCGCGCCCCTTTTTCCCAGGGCCCGCAGCTGACAGAGATTCCTCCCACCAACATTCCTAGATTAGAAAGCAGTCCAGGGAGTGACCCAGCACCGATAGCAGACTGGTTGGATGCGCGGCGCAGACACAGAGAGCGGCGCCAAATGGAGAGCGTGGAAAGGAGGCGTAGCGCCCGGTTGGCGCTCAAAGAACGGTTGCGCCCAGAGGATCCAAGGGAAAAGGGGAGGGATTCTCCCTAGTCCTTATATTCAGGGGTCTTCCAGTAATTGCCTTTCAAACGGGGACCAACTGTTCCAGCTTAGGGCATAGGGATGCTGCTGCTCAGATCTAGTTGCTACCTGTAGAGTTGTAAGTTGTAAAAGAAAAATAAAGCTTTAAAAAGAATCCCTTTGTCTGCGTCTGGACTTGGCTACTAGATTAGACTGAGAGAGCCCTCCAAAGAGCCCTTGACATGGGCTAGGGAGAGATCCTCCCTCTTTCCCTTGGGTTCTCGGGACGCGACCATTGCTTGCGCGCCAAACGGGCGCTACGCCTCCTTTCCGCACCCTTCATCGCTCGTCGCTCCCTGCATCTGCGTCGAGCATCTAGCAAGCCCCCCTCTTGCACTCTGTCACTGCCAGGGTCACTATCTATCCCAGGAATGCTGGCAGGAGGAATCTCTGCCCACTGCTGTGCCTGTGAGAGATGAGCACGCTCCTCTCCCACGGATTGCTGTTCCTCCTCAGAATCAGAACTGCTCTGGGGTTCTATCGGCTCAGTTTCCACCCTGACACTATCCCTCTTCTAACTACTGGAAGGATGGATGAGAAAACTATCTGTGCCCCAAAGTTCTTGAGTTTCCTTCCCAAAGCTTCAAAGTCTGACGTGATCTCTTCGTAGCTCCGCTTGGCGGTATCATTTGTTCCCACATGGATGAGAAGAAAGGGATACCTGTCAGTGGGCTTTATGAGTGCAGGCAACCTTTCAGACTCTAATCCGTCCTCCCGGGAGACAACAAACCTGGCAAGTCCACGGGTCTTCGCAACATACTTGGGGTTTGATCCCTCGCAGCAAGGAGTCTCCCACTGCTACTACTCTTCTCTTCTTGTTGTTGTAAGCCTTGGTTTCATCGCCTCTGCTTGACAGACCTTCAGCCTCTTGCTCACTCTCATGCAGGTTCCCCTGTAATTCTTCCTCTTCAGGCTGTTCTCCAGTCTCATCCTCAAGTACCTGGAATCGGTTCCATAGCTCCATTGCTTCCATTGGTGCAGAGTGGCATCTAGTTCTTCTTCTCCTAACTGTCACTCTTTTCCAAGGAGTATCCTCTACTCCGTTTTTCTTCACCTCAGCATTTCCCACTTCTGCCTCAGCTTGCTGTTGCTCTTCAAGCTTCTGGTCTTCACTTTGCTGCTGTAGTTCCACTATTCTGTCCAAGAACTCTTTGTGTTCTCTTATTCCCTGGAGGGTCGACAGTCGCCACTCCAGTCCTCTTACTTTTTCTTCCAGCAGCGTGATCAACTTGCACTTGTTGCATGTGTAGGCCATGTTGTTCTCAGGCAAGAAAACAAACATTGCACACACCTTGCAGGTCACCACCACTGGAGAGTCTTGTCCTTCCATAGCCTCTTTTCCCTTTTTGTGTCTAGCTTTCTCATTGTTCTAGAATGTGCCTGATCCCCTACTCACTAGAGGTTAAAAGCAGAGTCCCACTCTTTGCCTCTGTCTCCCTTGTCTCCTTTGTCTCTTCTATCACTGCAACTCCCCTGGCCAACTCCTGTTTGCTCCCCCTGTTTGCTCACTCTGGTCGCTCGCTCTCTGGGAGCTTGCTTGCTTCTGTAGTCCCTGGACCAGCTGGAGCAGCTTCCTCTGCTCTTCTCAGCTGGGAGGCGGGAAATTGCTTATTTGTAATAAGCACCCAAAATAGGACAAGCTTGTAAATCAAAATAAATGCAGAGATTGTATTTCTTGCTATATTTCAGTTAGGCATTAGCAATGGGTCCAAAGTATAAAGGTGGAAAGCCTTATCAAGGCATAGAAAACAAGGCCATACTTTGCTAATTAACTGAAGGGAGGATGGGCCTCTCTTCACCATGAGACTGGCTTTATGTTTCGCTAAAGAAACTTAGTTATTATGCACACAAGGAAGACACAAACTCCTTGCTCATTAGCCCTGCTAATGGAGAAAAGGGGGGAATTGTTCATCCTTCAGAATATCCTCTCCCATCTGGTCTGATGGTGGGGACAGTTGAAGATTAACTCAATGGGATATATCCCAGTCTTCCATGCTGGCCTTTCCAGGCAACTGGGAAACGAGGTATCAGCTTAGCTTCCTAGGAACTTGCTGATTGTGTTTTCTCTATTTTTTTCCTTTTAGATTTTTCTCTGGTTCCTTTCCCCTTCACAACACTGGTAACGGGCCATGGGGAGGGGATTGCACAGTGGGCATACTGCCTACTGAATGTTAGTTTCTAGGGGCAGAGAGGATCCGCTTCTTCCACATCCTTACCTGACCTTTCTCTTTGTTCTTTGCCTTCATTCCTGTGTTCCTTCCTCTATGCTGGGCTGGAGCAGTGAAGTAAGAGAGAAAGTGTCTCCATGCTTGCCATCAGTGAATTTTTCTAGGCACTGCTCTGGCACAGCTCACTTGTAGTGGGGCCTGAGAATCCGATCCCTCTCTTCCCACATAAACTCAACTCTGAAGTACTAGAGAGATCCAGGAAAACATGCATCACTCAGTTCCTTTTTCTGTCAGGAGGGGCCAGCATACAGTGAGCTCATCCAGCCATTTCCAAAGTGACACTGGCAGACCAAGGTTTCTGCAATGTAGGTCAGGTACCACTTACCCCAGATTATAGTCCAGGGGCTCCGGTGTGCACAGTGGTTGGCTCTTGTGAATCTGAGACATAAGTCCTGATGCAGGCACAGCTCAGTGAAGTTCAGATTGTTCAGATTTCCTTCTGGCAGGCCACTCCTGCTCGTTGTACATGCCTTAAATGCACAGGTCCAGATCCTTTAGTAAGACAAGCTTTTAGGTTGCCAGTCTTCTCTCCTAATAACTATAGAAAGGGCAGGATCCCACATCTCCACAAAAGCACCATGCAAGATTAAATACAGGCAGAAAAATAGTGCCTTAAATTATTCTGTGATATCTGAGGATTTATCTTAGGTTGTGAGTCAGCTCTCTGTGGAGAAAAGTCAAGAGGTGTGAATAGTACAACATTACTTCTTCAGGCTGCTCTCCAATGCCACATTTACAAGTCAATGACACCAAACTACTTGAAGGTTCCTTGGCTGCCAAATGCAAGTGGGTTAGTTTGGTTTTCAGGTCCTCTTCTCCTTCCTTCCTTCCCCCATTTTGTTGGTGGCCTTCCCAGGGTTGTTTTTTTTAAATAAATATGTCAAAACTGGTTAGAACCAGCAAGGATTAAGCACTTTCCCCCACCCCCGTGTTTCCTAAGAAGGTTTTATGCCCTTCCTCAGGGGTTCATGGTCATGCTGACAGTTTCAGTTTTGGATGTTGCTGAGTGATCCTCCTCCTCCTCCACCTCCAGTGGTCAGAGAAGGTTTTCTCAAAGATGCTAATGATGAGAACCGACACAGCACTCAGAGGTTTTCAGTCATCTTCCTTCACCCTTCTAAGTTTCAGCCACTAACTCCCCATTTGCCCAGGCTCTTTGTTTGTGGACAAGGTGGCCTTGCATTTCTGGCCAATCTGAACCTTCTCAAGGATAGCTTGTGGAAGGCTCTCTTCTGCAGATTTATCCCAGGATGCCATGAAGTTTGAAGCACAAGCCCAGACCTCCTACATGGTAGTGAGACATAACAAATTAGGAACATAGGAAGCTACTTTACAGTGAATCAGACCACTAGTCCATCTAGCCCAGTATTGATTCTCCATGGTTTCAAGGAGGATTCTTTCCTATCCCTATCTGGAGATATCGGGGATTGAATCTGGGACCTTCTGAATGCAAAGCGTGTGCTCTACCACATAGCTGTGGCCCCTCCCATACTAGCTCTAAGATGTAGATCTGAACTCCAGGACCAAGATAGCAGAATCTAAATTCCCTGAAGGCAGGTTCAGTTCATGGGTCCAGGAAACAGTTTTGGAAGGATATGCACTAGAATTCTGCAAGGTATCATGGGACAAATTCATATGGGGATCTGGTCACTGTTCCAGTTATCTTGGTGTAGGGGCTATCCCCCCAGTCTCTGAAATCTTCAGGGGTATTCTCAATCTTTACTTTTGTAAAGAAGGATGGGAATTACTCTGGATCTCAAGTGATTAAATTGCTTTTTCAGGAAGAAAAAATGCACATAGAAACTGGATAAGAAAGCTAGGATATAAGAAAGCTAGAGGGAGTTTCCTATCTTCTTTATATCTTACCAAGGCCTACCGACATATTCCTGTTTGGAACAGCCACCAACATTTCCTGAGTTTTCTTCTAACAGCTCTTAATTCCAGCTCACCAACCCTACCCCTTGGCCTCCCAGCTAGCATTGGGGGCCCATTTCTGAATTTGGGGAGTGACCGTATTTCTATACCTGAGTGGCATCTTAGTTTGTTCACTATCCTGTTCACAGGAACAGATGGATGTGACAATGACCTTAGAGTGTCTCAGCCATCACGGATTCCTAATAAACAGAGAGAAGAGCTGTGTCACATTCTGTCAAGTGTCTGGGAGTCCTGAAACGTCTACAAGGATTGTCGTTCCTCTCAGAGGAATGGCAGGACAGATTTATCATCCTAATTTCCTACTGACTGAAGAATCCATGCACAGGAGTGATAACCTTGGTTCAGTACCTGGGGATGATGGTGTCTTGCTTGGACACAGTGAGCTAGACCATAATATACTGCAAACTGTTTTGTTTTGTTTTTGGCAGTTCCAGGATGCGAGGCAGGAGAGTCTCCATTACTTTATTTACTACATTTATAAATTGTCTTTCCCTCATTTGGGGTAGTCTGGAGTTTAAAATAATGGCTTTTACCATCTAGGAGACATACTAGGGATAGGAAAACTGGAATATCATTGTATAAAAGAGTTTTGAATGGAGGAGCCAAATGATGGTTAGTCCTGGCCAGGCTGATGAAGGGGAACTTTTTACCTCACTCCTCCCTCTGAGGCATCGTTCCAGATATGTACAAGCCCTTTCTTTCTCATTTGGACCCACCAAGACACGTTCTGCAGGAGCATGCCATTGAGAGTACCTTGGAGGGTTGTAACTGATGACAATCTTCCAGGATGGGTCTTATTGTTTAGAAGCTCTAGCTCTAGCTTAGCATGTGGTCCACACAGAGAGAAGAAGGAGCATAAACTGGCATAAACTCTTGAGTCATCCATATTGCACTGTTGGACTTCTTGGACCCAATAAGAGATAAGCATTTCACTCCTCACTGCAATACCATAGCAAAGACATACATTAATATTTGAGCTAGATCATTCTCCCTTCACAAAGCGTTCATGTCTTGGGAAGAACAGAATCTGCTACCCTGAAGGTGAAATAGCCAGGATTTACAATTCAGTGGCAGATGGGCTTGGTTGGCAAACAATGGATCAGGCAGAGGAGTTCTTCCATGAACAAGTACTCCAGCAGTTAATCTCAAATATCAGTTAATCTCTGATTATGGACCTCTGTGAAAACCAGGTGAACACGAAGACAAATATTTTTGCCCACTTTCTAAAAATGGAAGCAGAGGGGGCTGTGGTGCTTTCCCAGTTCTATCTTCATGCCAAACCATATCTTCTTCTGCTGGTGATCTTCTTCTTCTGGTGGTCTTCTTCCTCTGCTGTTGGTTGTACAGAAAATCTGAGATCAGAGGGCTTAAGTTCTACTGAAAACACCTTACTGGCCTGGATGTCCATGGTTCACAGATGTGGTAAATGTTTGTTCCTCAAAAATTTTGGCAACTCACTACGCCCTTATCTGGACAGAGATAGCCTAGCTACAGTTATCCATGCTCTGATAACTTCTCGTCTGGATTACTGCAATGCGTTATACGTGGGGCTGCCTTTGAAAACGGTCCGGAAACTTCAGCTGGTCCAAAATAGGGCAGCAAGATTGTTAACAGGGACTGGCCTGCAAGCTCATATTATGCCAGTACTTTTCCAGCTGCACTGGCTGCCAGTCCATTTCCGGGCCCAATTCAAAGTGCTGGTGTTAACATTCAAAGCCCTTAACAGCTTGGGGCCAGGTTACCTGAAGGATCGCCTCCTCCCATATGTGCCTGCCCGGACCTTAAGATCATCATCAGCGGCCCTTCTCCGTGAGCCCCTGCCAAAGGAAGTGAGGCAGGTGGCTACTAGGAGGAGGGCTTTTTCTGTTGTGGCACCCCGGCTCTGGAATGAGCTCCCTAGTGAGGTTCGCCTGCGCCTACATTGTATTCCTTTCGGCGCCAGGTGAAGACCTTTTTATTTTCCCAGGCATTTTAGCATTTTAGCTTTCTAAATTTTTATCTTTGCTGTTTTAAATCTGTATTTTAAACTCCTGCACCACTGCTAGGTTTTATTGTGGTTGTATTGTTATATTGTGGTTTTAATGTTCTATATATTTTAAATTGTTTTTTTGTGTGTTGTTTGGTTTTAATTTTTGTGAACCGCCCAGAGAGCTTCGGCTATTGGGCGGTATAGAAATGAAATAAATAAATAAACTCCCCAGAAGATCAGATTTGCTGAATCAGGGTGCCCTTTGCCCTCCTAAGTCAGATCTATTGTATCTGATAGCCTGGAAACTGAACACCAATGCTTAGCCTCCATGGGGTACATGCATAAGTCTTGGACATGCCGGCGTGTATAAGGAGACAGCCATTTTCGAGGTTATATAATGCTACATTCCATTAAATGTGAAGAGTAAAAAAAATACTGAATGTGAGCAAT
The DNA here is from genome assembly GCF_057233095.1 of Heloderma suspectum. Taxonomy (NCBI): domain Eukaryota; kingdom Metazoa; phylum Chordata; class Lepidosauria; order Squamata; family Helodermatidae; genus Heloderma; species Heloderma suspectum. Next base: position 122,476,080 of record NC_139462.1, on the reverse strand, counting down.
ATCCTAGAGTTCCTTTAGGATAAAGTCTGAATAAAGACAACTCCTGGTTATTATGGTATCTGGCCAGAAGAAACTGCAGGGGATCATGGAACAATAATTGCAGGATGCTTCTATTTCTGTCATGTTCTGGAGTAATTGTCCTTTGGATGAGATTTGCAGGGCACCCTTATGGGTATATATGCTTAAGATACATTGCAAGGTAGAAACGTTTGCATCTGCACATGCTGCATTTGGTAGGGGAGTTCTACAGAGGGTTCATCCCTACTAAGGACTCCTGATCCAGAATGCAGATAGATACCGCTGTTCTATATCTCCATAGGTAAAGAATACCTTCCTGTCTCCATAGGGGAAAGGGAATTTGTAAACCACTGAATTCCAGTTTTTAAGGGAGGCAGGTGGGCATTCTACCCACTCCCTTCTGCTCAAGATTTGTCCTTCTCAATGATAGGCACATGGGAAAGTAGGTCGTCTGGAATTTCTCTGTAGTTCAGCCTCCCACAACATGGTGCCCTCCAGATATTTTGAACTACAACTCGCAGAATTCCTGACCATTGGCCATGCTGGCTGGGGCTGATGGGAGTTGAAATCCAAAACCTCTGGAGGGCACCAGCTTGGAGAAGGCTGCTCTGGTTAATTTCTATTTGTGTTGTTTCTTGTGACTTTTTCACTCTCTTTTCTGCCACATTTGTGTATTAGTTGCTTTTTGCTTTACCTCCTGTTGGGAATTTAGCATTCCTGCTTTTGTCCAGTCCATTGTGGGAAATTGGGAGCTCTCCCATGAAGGAGTTAACCATCAGCTGACCCTGCCTCCTGACTATGTGGGAGGGGGATATAGAGTGCCCTCCTGTTTCCCACAAGGACATGAATTGCTAGTAAAAATTTTTACCTTTTCTATAACTGGGCAGCAGGCTAAAGCTAAAGATGATCCCTCTGGCATTTGGAGATTCTAGAAGACATTCAGAGAGCAACATCAAGCTAAAGCACACATTATGTTGGTAGGGAAGGACCAGACCAGATCTTCATCTTTTTGATCAGGATTAGTTGAATGGTGCTTGGTGAACCTTCACCCACCAGAGCTGAGCATGTGACTGAATTCTTCACTGGCCCTCAGGAGACTGTGCTCAGCAGTGATGGGTTCTTCTGTTGTAAAGCTAACTCACAGGTTCATCTCTGTCCAGTTGCAGTGCAGCTTCATTGGTTAGTATAACGCACAGCAGTGAGGTGGAAAGAATGCCTCAGTACACACTGCTTGTTTTGTGCAATTATAATGAAAAAGGGGGCTTGTCATTCTGAGGTAATTGTTAATTTACCCCAAATGGGTATTAAAGAACAAGGCTGCTGGATGTTTCATTTTTTAGTTTAGCATGAACTATATACTGTGTTACATTTGTTGTGCATTACTATTTGCATCTCCTTTTGTGGAAATTGATTTCATAATTCAACTTCCAGTGTTTCCCTACTGGGTTCTACAGAAGAGTCTCAAAAGAGTAGCGCTACTGGAATGGCTGGTTTGGTTCTGTCCCTTCTTTCATCAGCTTGGTTCCCACTGGATCTGTCTGCCCATCAAGATGCTTTGATACTGGCTGGAAACCTGCTTGCAGGTAAGAGAAAAGTTCAATATTTATCATTTAATGTTAATCAGCAGTTTTATTGCTACCACTACGATTTTATATCTGTTTTATCTCTCTCTTATGCTTCCCCTCATTCTGTGCACTGGTGACATCTCATTTAGATTGTTTCCTTGAAGACTGTTTGGAAACCACAGAATGTGCTACACTATTCTGTAATAGTTATGTTTTTATTGTATGTTAATGTGTTTATTATTTTATGGAGCAATCATATGGGCCCTAGACAGAGTCAGATTCCTGGATCCAAGGTTGGAGCCAGCACTCTGACTACGGATCCAGGAATCCCGCTCCCCTCCCCCTCACAGCCAGCACGGAGAGAACTACACCGGGTGCCTCTCCAAGGTTGTAAAGGCAACCTTGGAGAGGGAGTAAAAAGGGCATGCCAGTGGGTGGGCAGGGGACTGGGGAAGCTGGGATATGATGTATTCCAGGGCCTCCCCAGCCTCCTTTCCTCCTGTTCTGATGCACCCCAGGTAGACAGGCGAAGAAGCCTGTGTAGCCAAAATACAGAGCGGGAGGAGCATGGAGGCAAAGATCACCGCCACCACTCCTCCCACTCTGCGTCAGATGCCTGTAAGCCTCCAAGTTTGGGGGCTTATGGGCATCACCATAGGATTGCATCCTTAATCTATTTAGATTGTTTTTGTAAGCTATTGAGTGCCATTTTTTGTTAGAAAGGCGGGGTATAAATCAGATCAATCAAAATTTTGTGAACCGCCCAGAGAGCTTCGGCTATTGGGCGGTATAGAAATGAAATGAAATGAATGAATGAATAAATAAATAAATAAATAAATAAAATATAGCAGCATGATTATTAACTAGGACCTGATGTATGGAAGGTATCATCCCAATTTTGCAACAGTTATACTGGCTACCTGTCCATTTCCAAGCACAACTGAGTGTTGGTTTTAATCTATAAAGTGATAAATGACTTGGGACCAGGATACCTAAACAACTGCCTGCTGCTTTATGATGTGGCTCAGTCATTGAAATCAGCCTTGGAAGCCCTGCCTTGTCTCCCACCATTTGAAGCATGATGTGTGGTAACCAGAGACCGGGCCTTTTCAGTTGTGGCACTCCACCTTTGGAGCTCCGTTCCCGGAAAGGCTCACCTCGTGTTGTCCTTATTTCCTTTTTGGCACCAGGTGATAACATCTTTATTCACTCAGGCCTTTTAGATTGAATCTGTTAGTTTTTTAAGCTGTTGGTTATTATGTTTTATGACTCTTCAAAATGCTATGCTTTATCTTGATTTTACATATTCTGTTTTTTATTGTAAGCTTAGCTGAGAGCCACAGCTGATAATATAAATAAATAATTGTTCACTTCTCGTGCTTACTCCCTTCTATAGCCTCTTGTTCAGTGTTCCTTCCAGTCTCTTGATCTGTGTTTTCTTAGCATTTTCTGAAAGTAGCTAGACAACTTGATATAAAGGCTGTTCTACTACCTATTTTGCCCTCGTCATTAACAATTAACTGATCAGTCTCAGATTTAAAACATGGATTTTAAATCCGATTTTCATTGCAGTTGCTCCCTGTGCTTTTCTGAGTCCTAATTGTTCAATATTAGCAGCAGGAAAATGCCTCTCCCCACCTTTAAATTATACTGCTGAAATGGAGAGAGCTTGGAATACCCAGGAGTTGCTTTTTGTGTGGAATTACCATTTAGTTCTGATACTCAAAACAAGTTCCTAGTCTCAGAATTCTTTAATCCTTCTTCATAGTTGCTTTGTATCACACACATGGGTTCTGCACCTGCGCAGAGCCTTTGGTGGAACCTTCTAGAGCTGAGACTTTCAAGCAGGAAGCCTGCCCTACCTCCCCTCCTGCACATGCCTAGGGGGTGGCGCTCCTGCCTTTCCCATCAGTTTCTCTTCGACTACCATAATAGCAGCAGCATCGAGAGCTTTTGTCTGTCTAAATCGCTAGCTCTCCTAGCAATTGAGCTGAGCTTCTTGTTTTCTGTCCTAGTCTTTTCTTTCTATCTTTCCTTTTGTTCTTTCTACACAGTTTAGCTTTTCCCTTTTTCACAGCATATTACTGCCTTTGCGGCCCTCTTCAGCAGCCTATGGCCCTTTGGGCCTCATTCCATAAGTGTGCAGACTGTGGCAGCAAACTACTGCCAACAGATGGTCACAACCTCTGCCTGTTCTGCCTGGGTAAAATCCTGTGCACACTACCAAAGATTTACCATAGAAGCACGATGAAACTGCTCTTCCTGCCTTTGTGCAGTACTATAGGAATGCACCCTACAAGCAGCAGACTGAGTTAAGCAGTCCAGCTCCCACCCACCCCAGAGTGGTTTTACATAGCCCCTTAGTATAGCTTTGGCTTCACCATCAGCGTCGGTACTGTCCTTGTTGGTTGTATCCCAACCATAGGTTCCAGCTAGTGTTACAGCTCCATCTGGAATACCACTGATGCCTAATCCTCAAGATCTAACATCGGGCTGGTCTAACCCGTGGAAGACTAAGTCCAAACATCCTACATCTGATAACCCAGCCCCTGAACCAAAAAAGAAAAAGAAGTGAAACCCAATGGCAAGAGATTCATGGTTTCCTACACCCATGCCATCTCCTCTGTCACAAGATGACTCTGCTGTTCCTTGACAGGAGCCACTACAGCTACCACCACAGCTCCTGATTTCACCTATCTCCATTGTACAAAATCCTTCACAGATCACTCCTGTGGCATCAGATGACATCCACGTACTTGGCTCTACATTGGAAGGAGAGATAAGAGACTCCTCGCTCCCACCTGTCATCATCATCATCATCATTTACATTTCTATACTGCCCCATAGCCAAAGCTCTCTTGGTGGTTTACAAAAATAAAAAACACTTTAAAAATACAGTATACCAAGTTTAAAAACCCATTTACATAAAAAACGCAACAGACAAGACACATTTTCTAAGAACAACTTTAAGCAATCAACCAGAAAACAAATCCAGGACCTGATTAAACTCATCGTATGCTCCAGATCCCTGAGAAAAGAGATAGGTCTTAACCTGGCACCAAAAAGATAACAATGTTGGTGCCAGGTGGGCTTCATTGGAGAGATCATTCCACAGTTGGAGGGCCACCACTGAGAAGGCCCTCTCCCTTGTTGCCACCTTCCAAGCCTCCCTCAGAGAAGGCACCCAGAGGCCCTTGGATGCTGAGCGTAGAGTACATGTAGGTTCATGTCAGCAGAGGTGCTCCATCAGGTATTGCAGTCCCGAGACTATAGGGACTGTTATATGTTAAAACTAGCACCTTGAATCGAGCTGAGAAGCATATAGGCAGCCAGTGCAAGTGGGCCAGAGTTGGTCTAATATGTTTGAACCTTCTAGTCCCTGTTATTAATCTGGCCACCACATTTTGCATGAACTGTCTTCTGAACTATCTTCAAAGGCAGCCCCACATAAACTCATTGCAGTAATCTTAACTTGAAGGGTACCAGAGCATAGACATCTGAAGCCAGCTTATTCCTGCCCAGATAGGGGCATAGCTGGGCCACCAACTAAAGCTGGTAGAAGGCACTCTGTGCCACTGAGGCCACCTGAACTTCAAGTGACAAAGATGGCTCCAGAACAACCCCAAAGCTACAAACCTGCTCCTTCAGGGGGAGTGTAAGCCCATCCAGAACATGTTGAGCACCTTCCATCAGGTCAGAAGAACCACCTACTAGCAGCATCTCGGTCATGTCTGGATCGAGCTTCAGTTTATTAGAGCCAGACTCCAGAAGAGATTTGCCCGACTCATACTACTTGAGACTCTCTGAAAATATCTTCAGACAAGAGAGGGTGGGGATTCTTCTGGTGACAGCCTTTTTACAGTAGATTCAGGGTGGAAACTGAGCCCATAGAACCCCAAAGCAGTTCTGATTCTGAGGAGGAACAGCAATCCGTGGGAGAGGAGCCTGCTCATCCCTCACAAGCACAGCAGCTGGCATAGATTCCTCCTGCTAGCATTCCTGGGATAGATAGTGACCCTGGCAGTGAGAGAGTGCGGGAGGGGGGCTTGCTAGATGCTCGACGCAGACGCAGGGAGCGACGAGCGCTGAAGGGCGCGGAAAGGAGGTGTAGTGCCCAATTGGCGCTCAAGCAACGGTCGCGTCCCGTGGAGAAAGGGAAAGAGGGAGGAACTCTCCCTAGCCCATAAGTTCAGGGTCTTCCTGTGATTCTCCTTCAGACGGGGACCAACTGCCTAACCCGGAGCATAGGCTACTCTGCTTTTCCTTGCATAGTCGCTGGTGATTAGCATCTGAAAGAGTCATTAAGTTGTAAAAGGATTAAAGCCGTGAAAAGAATCCTTTTGTCTGTGTCTTGAGTTGGCTATTGGAGTAGACTGAAAGAGGCCGCTAGGGCGCTCCTGACAGTAGATAGTAGTCCCTACCACTTGGACACTGCCTGTTCTTCAGGCCAGAGCTATTTCTCCTCCAGTATCTGACCCACCATAACCACAAAGGGACTGCTAGATCCCCAATGCAATTGGAATCAGACTCCAGCAACTACCAGTTGGACACATGTGAAGTGGAATCAGCCCCCCAGTCAACTTCTTCCCCAGACCAGGGAATGAAAGGCCATTCACCACCATCTCCAACAGAGGACAGTTGTACCAATACATCAGACAAATTTCATCTACTTATGATAAAGAGGGGGAAAAGGTTATAGTACTTTGTTGATTGCTAATAACAGTCAATGAGAGGCTTGAAGATTTGGATTTCTGATCTGGACTTGGGTTGAATTAGGTGACCTCAGGAGTGGGCTGAGCCCAAGCGAGCTCTTTTCTGGATTGCCAAATAGAGGTCTGAACCAGATACTGCGGTTAGAGCCTACCCTTACCATAAACACCTGAAGAGGGATAATTACTTTATGTAGTACATTATGTATTTGACTCTTCCACCCGAGTCCTGAGAGAGAGAAGGATAATTTTCTAGGATTAAGTGTAGATTCTCGATAGTGTGCTGGAGAGATATAGGTGACAAATGATGGTATGTTACTTTTATGTTATTCTTTTCTGCTGGGCCTTTCCCATCATAGGTGTCTGCTGTTTACCTATAGGGCTTTGTACATCTGTTTCTTTTTTACCTCAGGAGAGTAATGTAGTTTTAAGAATACTTCCTGTAAATCTTGCAGGTATATGTCGCATCCTAAAGGACTTGAGCAATACAGTTATATAATAGGGTTTGGCTATAGACAATAGATTGTATGGAACCGTCTGGATAATAGCTGGAAGTATACATAGCAATGAACTGGTTTCTAGTCTAAGGTCTTGGTGTTAATGTGCCCATTGCACAGTTGTATTGTAGTATCCAAAAAGTGGACCTGCTGCATGGAAGCTTAGGTCAATGGTGGAGTGGAAATCACTGAAATCCTGGTGGAGTTTCTGTTTCCCTTGATCTGGATGATGGAGTGGGATACATGAAGTTACTGTAGGAAACTAAGGGAAATCTGAGTAAATGTACAGAAAGAGAAAAATGATAGGACATTTGTAGCAACAATTAGGGTAAAGAACCAACGGAAGAGATATAATACTGGAAGGATACAAAATGGATGACATTTACTATCCAAGTATCTACTTGAATTTGACAGTATTCTGTTTCAAATTCTAAAAAAATCTTTAAAAAGCAAGTGGATACCTTGGGGGAACATAACAATAACTTTTACAGGACTATCTTGTGGAGGAAGGAATGTAAAAGTAAAAGAGAGCCAGTGTGGTGTAGTGGCAAGAGTGTTGGGCTAAGAGCTGGGAGATCCGGGTTCTAGTCCCCACTCGGCCATGGAAGCTCACTGGGTGACTTTGGGCCAGTCACAGACTCTCAGCCCAACCCACCTCACAGGGTTGTTGTTGTGAGGATAAAATGGAGAGGAGGAGGATAATGTAAGCCGCCTTGGGTTCCTTGCAAGAAGAAAAAAGGCGGGATATAAATGCAATGGGGCCGCGGTGGCTTAGTGGTTAAGATGCTGAACTGCAGACTGGAAGGTCGGCAGGTCAGCAGTTCGAGACCCGAGTGCTGCGTGACGGAGTGAGCTCCCGTCTTCAGTCCCAGCTTCTGCCAACGTAGCAGTTCGAAAGCAAGAAATTGCAAGTAGATAAATAGGTACTGCCTCGGAACAGCGTTCCGTGCACCTCGGTGTTCAGTCATGCTGGCCACATGACCATGGAAGCGTCTTTGGACAGCGCTGGCTCTTCGGCTTAGAAACGGGGATGAGCACCGCACCCTAGAGTCGGACACGACTGGTTGGGGACACCTTTACCTTTATAAATGCAATAAATAAATAAAAGTATACACCTACTACAGTAATGTTTTTAAATGTTTTTGATTTTACTTTATAATGAAAGGGTGCAACAACAGCATCAGATTCCACTGTTTTGATACTAACTTTATTGTGTCCATTATTCACAGCACCCCTTGTGTATAACAGAAGCGGAAAAGTCATTCCCCTCTGCTTTGAGATGATAGAGATTATGTAAATCTTCATTTAAAGTGCTTACTACCTGTTGTCGGCAGGAAGGATTAGATTCTGCCCTAGGAGTCTGAAAAGTCACATTTTTGTCCTGTAACTAAGGTCTTCTTGTAACTAAGCTGAAGTACATGTAACTGGAATAACTGCACATTCTTTCCATTTACCCCTGCCTCCCCTCCCCTGACCTCTGTTTTCCCTTGTGTCTAGAGATGTGAAGGCCCAGAAAAAAACTGGAAAAATTTGAGGGGAAACCATGTGTTTTTTTTTTGGTTTTCCCCCTCGAAGACCTTTCTCTCCCCCTCCCCCAATTGGAAAAATGCAACAGCTTTGCATTATGATTTTTTTTTTTTAGAATTTTAGACGAAGTATTTATATATCGTTGTTGTTGTTCAGTCGTTCAGTCGTGTCCGACTCTTCGTGACCCCATGGACCATAGCACGCCAGGCCTTCCTGTCCTGCGCTCTCTCCCAGAGTGTGCTCAAGTTCATATTCATTGCATCGGTGATGCTATCTAGCCATCTCATCCACTGCCGTCCCCTTCTCCTTTTGCCTTCAATCCTTCCCAGCATCAGGGTCTTTTCCAGAGAGTTTTCTCTTCGCATTAGGTGGCCAAAATATTTGAGCTTCAGCTTCAATATCTGTCCTTCCAATGAGCACTCAGGGTTGATTTCCTTTAGGATTGACTGATTTGACCTCCTTGCAGTCCAGGGGACTCGTAGGAGTCTTCTCCAGCACCACAGTGCGGAAGCATCAATTCTTTGGCGCTCAGCCTTCCGTATAGTCCAGGTCTAACAGCCATACATTACTACTGGGAAAACCATAGCTTTGATTAGACGGACCTTTGTCGGCAAGGTGATGTCTCTGCTTCTTACTATGCTGTCTAGGTTGGCCATAGCTTTCCTCCCAAGGAGCAAGCGTCTTTTAATTTCATGGCTACAGTCACTGTCTGCGGTGATCTTGGAGCCCAAGAAAGTAAAACCTGTCACTGCTTCCATTTCTTCCCCTTCTATATGCCAGGAAGTGATGGGGCCAGATGCCATGATCTTAGTTTTTTTAATGTTGAGTTTCAAACCAGCTTTTGCACTCTCCTCTTTCACCCTCAACAAGAGGCTCTTGAGATCCTCTTCACTTTCTGCCATTAGGGTGGTATCGTCTGCATATCGGATGTTGTTGATAATTCTCCCAGTAATCTTAATTCCGACCTGTGATTCATCCAACCCGGCGTTTCTCATGATGTACTCTGCATATAAGTTAAATAAGCAGGGTGACAATATGCAGCCTTGTCGTACTCCGTTCCCAATTTTGAACCAATCAGTTGTTCCGTGTCTGGTTCTTACTGTTGCTTCTTGACCCTCGTACAGGTTTCTCAGGAGACAGGTAAGGTGGTCTGGTACTCCCATCACTTTAAGAATTTGCCACAGTTTGTTGTGATCCACACAATCAAAGGGTTTAGCGTAGTCAATGAAGCAGAAATAGACGTTTTTCTGGAATTCTCTTGCTTTCTCCATGATGCAGCTAATGTTGGCAATTTGCTCTCTAGTTCTGCTGCCTCTTCGAAACCCAGATTGTACTTCCGGTAGTTCTCAGTTCGCATACTGCTGAAGCCTAGCTTGTAGGATTTTGAGCATAACCTTGCTGGCATGTGAAATGAGCGCAATTGTGCGGTAGTTTGAACACACTTTGGCGTTGCCCTTCTTTGGAATTGGAATGTAAACTGACCTTTTCCAGTCTTGTGGCCATTGTTGAGTGTTCCAAATTTGTTGGCATATTGAATGCAGCACTTTAACAGCATCATCTTTTAGGATGTTAAATAGCTTAGCTGGAATACTGTCATCTCCACTAGCTTTGTAGTTAGTAATGCTTCCTAAGGCCCACTTGACTTCACTCTCTCGGATGTCCGGCTCATGTTCAGTGACCGCACTATCATGGCTCTCAGGGACATTAAGATCTTTCCTGTATAGTTCTTCTGTGTATTCTTTCCACCTCTTCTTAATCTCATCTGCTTCTGTTAGGTCCCTGCCTTCATTGTCCTTTATCATGCCCGTCTTTGCACAAAACGTTCCCTTGAGATCTCCGATTTTCTTGAAGAGATCTCTAGTCTTTCCCATTTTGTTGTTTTCCTCGATTTCTTTGCATTGTTCATTTAAGAAGGCCTTCTTGTCTCTCCTTGCTATTCTCTGGAACTCTGCACTCAGTTGGGTATATCTTCCCCTTTCTCCCTTGCTTTTCGCTTCCCTTCTTTCGTGAGCTACTTGTAAAGCCTCATCAGACAGCCACTTGGCTTTCTTGCATTTCTTTTTCTTTGGGATGGATTGAGTTGCTGCCTGCTGAACAATGTTACGGACCTCCGTCCATAGTTCCTCAGGCACTCTGTCTATCAGGTCTAATCCCTTAAATCTATTCCCCACCTCCTCTGTATATTCATAAGGGATATGATTTAGGTCATACCTGAATGGTTTAGTGGCTTTCCCTACGTTCTTCAATTTAAGCCGAAATTTTGCAACAAGAAGCTCATGATCTGAGCCACAGTCAGCTCCAGGTCTTGTTTTTACTGACTGTATAGAGCTTCTCCATCTTTCGCTGCAAAGGACATAATCAATCTGATTTCTATATTGACCATTTGGTGATGTCCATGTGTAGAGTCGCCTCTTGTGCTGTTGGAACACAATATCGTTACCCAGCCTTTATTCCCCCCCCAATGATTTCTAAAAACTATGTAATAAGAATTTTTAATTTTTGTGAACCGCCCAGAGAGCTTCGACTGTTGGGCGGTATAGAAATGAAATGAAATGAAATGAATAGAATAAATAAATAAGAACACATTTATAGAAAAACTAGAGATGTAAAATGTCTGGAAATAATGAAGCCATGGGGAATTTTTTTTAATCCTCTCTGTAAGATTCCCAGAATAGTTAGTTCTTTCATCTCTTATTAAAAGTATTGTTCTAATGTATATTTTACTGATAGACATTTATGCTCAGTTTCCCAATATGTGAGTAGAGTCACCACTGTGCATTCTTGACAGTAAATGTGCACTCTTGACAACTTGGGTTTTGTTCTGTAGAGTCCTGTGTTTCTGATGCCGTAGCAGTTGTTATATGTAGGTCTCATCTATTCAGACAATAATTACAAATTTACTAACTGAGTTTACTTTTAAAAGTGTTTAAATATACAGATAATAAGGAAAGGATGAGCCTCATACTTGTGCAATTTGTTGCCATGAAATGTGGTGAGGACCACTGGCTTAGGATCAAACTAGAGGTTATGTGCTGTTGTGTATTACGTTTATTTCATTTTTAAATTAGCATCCTAAGACTGCTTTAAGTGAAGATGTATTTTAATATAAATAAATAAAACAAATGTGAGGTGCTTAATTCTTTCCCCTCCAGCCATTTCCCACCCAAATACTTATTACCTTCAGCTGCTATTCTGTGTAATTTTGAGTAGAAAATAGGTATTGGGGATAGGATTTTGCATTCCCCCCTTCCTGGGTTGTATCTCCACTGAAAATCTCCCCGTCCAAAGGATGCTTTTGCTTTGTTAAACTTTGAAGGAAAGTTAGACGTAATTGCTTGTAACATTTAGTTTCATACTTAGATGACTTTAAAAGGGGATTAGATCAACAGCTATGATAGCTAAATTGAACCCCCATGTTCAGAGGCATCTGAACACTAGTTGCTGGGGAGCAAATGTGATAGGAGCAGAATGTGCTCACATGTTGGTTGTCTAGCCGGAGGCCCAATGAATCCACTAGACACAGGTAACACTCTGGATTTGAAAGCGCTTTGTTGCATGGCCAGCAAGGCACTCTGTCAGCAAAGGGGCAGAGAGCCCCGACTTCGGGGCGGGCTTTTATACAGTGAAATACGTCACATATAGAGAAGAACTCTAGCCATGTTCTATTAGACACATTACATGAAGGCATACACACACACCTTGTTATCAGCAGAGGAGCTGAATGTTCTCTCTCTTGGCCCGGGTGGGCGTCTGCCAACTCAGTATCAGGAGGTGGCTCACAGAGTACAAGTCTTATCAGCCAACTCTCTGGGGAGGAACTTATCCTCCCTATCCTCCTTAATAATTCACAGAGAATTTACTGACAGGCTACAATTTGCTTTTTACAGACTGTGGTGCCAACAAACATGGAGTAATTCTGGTTCATACTAAACATAAGCCAATCTGGGGTACACATAACACATTAGGGGTGAGGTTAAAGGATTCTTTCAACACAAATGATTGCGGAGGGCTTTTCACGCTCTGCTTTTCAGCTTCCTGGAAGCATATGGTTGACCACTACTTGAGCCATGACTTTTTACTAGAAGGACCCCTGGTTTGATCCTAATGTTTGTTTGTTTATTTATTATTACATTTCTATACTACCCAATAGCCGAAGCTCTCTGGGCAGCTCTTTTTCTTCTTACTTTTATGTATGAATGCAATATTTGGGTTAATTGCTGGTAGTTTTAAATTAAGTTTGTGGAATTCCTTCCCAAGGGCACCTGCAATGTTATCGTTTTAGCAACAGACAAATACCTGTTTATTCTACCAGGCTTTTTAATGCTGTTATTTATTATGTTTTATATTTGTCATTTGCCAAACAAGCAAACAAAACAAGAGTGCCAAAAATGGTGTTGTGAGAGTAGGGAGGGGCATTTTGCTCTACAGAGCATCATTTGGGTAGAATGATATGGGGGTGGGGGTTGGCATACAAATTGCATTGAGAATCCTGTGTACGAAGCTAAACTTGAGGGGGAAACATATTGTGGGGCACTTAAAGGAGTTGAAGAGAGTTGAAGAGAGGCCTAATTTGTCATGAAGAGCAAGATTTAGGGTCTGTGGCCTCCTGGTAGACTTCTGCACTAGCTTTTAGGGGCCGTTTTGGCAAGTGTCACTCATGCTCCGTATGGGCAGTGTGAGAGAGTGATTTGCAAAACTTCTATACACGTACAACTGGAAGTGAAATAGTTTGGCCCTATTTGTTCTTAAGCTGTACTATTAATCTCATTGTTAAATCTGGCAATAGATTTGTGGTCAGTGTTACATGAATTTTGTAGCATGCTAGTTACAGCAGTCCGTAAGTTGTAAGCTCTTATTTATTGGTATAGTGAATATTAAGAGCAGCCCATTGAAATCATGGTATTGCTGAACTTTGTATTTTCCACTGTATGTGTTCAAGTAGCCTTTTTGTACCTTTAGGGTTGTATCCTAGTTTAGACAAAGCATTATGTTTCTATATATCATTGCAGTTTGCAGAGACAAGTCGTGTGTGTTTGTGTGCGCGTGCGCGTGCACACACATGCTTACAAATACATATCACAAAGATTTTACTTACTTTGTAATTTTGTTAATATTGTCAATATTCTGTTGAGTGTTAACTATTTTTAAAAGTAGGTTTGTTATTATTTCAGCTAGTGCTTCAAAATCTTTGAAAAACCCCTGGACTAATGAGGACGATGCTAATGTTGGTGCTACTAAGCAGGAGGAGCCTTGGCCAGCTCTAGCAGACAGAACTCTTGTTGTTTTGGTAGAGCAATTTTTTTCCCATTTGCTGAAGGTCGTTAATATTTGTGCTCATGTACTGGATGATACTGTTCCTGGCCCAACAATAAAGGTATAACATTGTCTTTTTATGATGTTGCTAACACATTCCTAAACAGCATAATCTCTTTTATTAGGACCAATTGAAACATCACCAACTAGTGAGATTAATAAATACACTAATTTTCCAGTTTACCCTAACTAAAGGTAATGCACTGCTGTTGCTTTCTAATGAAAACAGTTTAGCTAGATGCAGAAGGCATACTTTATCACTTTTTATAAGCTAACTTGGCTAGAATTCTACTTAGAAAAGAATTTAAAGACTTAGAATTTTAAACACTTTACTAAAACGTTAAAAAAAATAACATCTTTGCAGTTTCTGTGCTAACATTTAGAGCTATTCCTGGTTCAGTCATACCCTGGCTGTAATGCTGGCAAGATTACAGACTGGTTTCCAATCTTTGTTTTCTTGCAGTATTATTTTAATGTGCATGGTTTATTGCTTTGGGAGCATGGTTGAATTTTTTTACTGATGACAGGACTTTTTTTAAGGCAACGTTACCATCTTTAACAAACCCACCTTCTTTGAGTCCAATTCGGCGCAAAGGAAAAGAAAAAGAAGTTTCTGAACAGGCATCTGTACCAATGAGTCCTAAAAAGACAAGTGAAAACAGCCCAGGTAGGAAGACCAAGCCCCTGTGGAAAGGATAGGCAATCAGTACTTTTGTACTGAATTGCGCCCTATTTGGTAACTGTACTCTTTTTTTTTTCCACTTGAGCATTCTGACAAAACCCCCTCCTTTTAAATCCTGTAATTATGTTTTAATCAAATGAAGTAATCGCTACACACAACAAAGCTAACTGGTTTGTTCACTTTTTAGTTAGCACAGCTCTAAGCTGGTAAAATACAAAGAGGTAATATTTGACTTAAATATATATATAGTTGAAACAGCCCTTTGAGACTTTTTATTTAGTCCTCTTCCTACATTCCAATTGTATATATTATGACACAGTCATATTCTTTGCAAATGTAGGTATCATTAAATATTCTGTATATGTGTATAACTGATAGCATCATATATACCAGCCATCTCTGTTTGGAGTGAGGAGGCATTCGAGGAATGAGTTATCTCCTCTCATGGCCCAAGAAGGCAGGGATCGTATGATCAGTGATCTTTGAAGGATGATCCTGTCCTCTAGCTTCGCCTCAAGTTTCCTTCCCTGCCTTCGCCCAGAACATCCTTGTTCTCAGTGCCCTTCCCTTCTCAGCTATTAGGCTATGGTACACTAGGTTTTTAATTCACTTTTCTTCACCTTCTCTCTTAGTCTCTACTTTTTGCTTCATTTGTCAAAAAAAAACCACCCTCCCTTCTTTCCCTTCCCTGTCCTCTGCCATGATGGCTCTGATGGGGAAGGAATTGTCCTTCCCCATCGGATGGCTTTAAACGGTGGTTAGATAAATACCTGGAGCCAATTTGGATGGCTCTAAAAGGGGGTTAGATAAATACCTGGAGGAGAAGGCTATCAATGGGTACTAGTCCTGATTGCTATGTGCTACCTCCAGTACCAAGCTTATGTACACCAGGTGCTGGGGAACATGGGCAGGAGGGTGGTCTTGCACTCGTGTCCTGCTTGTGGGTTCCTGGTCGACAGCTGGTTGGCCACTGTGTGAACAGAATGCTGGACTAGATGGATCCTTGGTCTCATCTAGCATGGCTCTTCTTATGTTCTTATGTCCTTAGCAGCAAAGCCTGCTAAACAAAAGAAGAAGAAAGCTCACTGTCACCCACATGAGACTAGTTTCAAGTCACTGCATTGTGCAGCATTTAGTCTCAGAACAGAAGGTAGTTGGGGTGCTAAATCTGCTAGCAAGGGGTGGAGCCTTGATTGATCTAATTCCTGTGAAGATGTTTGAGCGCCAAACAAATGTGCGTTCTACTAGGGCCACCAGGGCCTCCACCACGTTTACCGAACCAGCCAGTGCTTTAAAGCATACTAGGTCATCCTTGCAGCTCGCTAAGCAGCAGCATCAGTTTCCCATTGCCCAGCCTCCTAACTGTTAGCTAGCTTGGAAGTGCTCCTGCCCTGAAAGCCAGCCTAGAAATATTTTAAATATATAAATGAGCCTTGCAGCATACTGAGAGATACTGGGAATAGCCTCCTGTCCCTCAGAAGAGGGTCAGATCTTGTGGCTCTTCAGTATCTTCCAACGGTCCTGTACATAGATTATCAAATACTACGGGAGATACAAAGGAGAAATCTAGCACTCAAGAAGGCGAATTCAGTTAACCGTTGCCAAAGCATAAGTGCCTAGCCACTGGGTCTTCCACACTCATTAGAGGATTCTGATCAAGCCTTGCCCAATCCTCTTCCCCTCTTATCCAGCAGATCCCATCGGGCTCATAGGGACAGTGATGTGATTAGCATGCAGTTGTTTCAAGACTTGTCTGATGAGGAGGGCAAATGGTTGGAATCTGCCCAAAGAGATGATTCATCTAGAGACAGATTGTTTGTTTAATACTGAGAATTTCCTCCCACTGCTTTCCAAGGCAATAGCTTCCCTCAGAATAAAGCTATATGCACAAGCCAGTGCTCAAAAATCTACCACTCTAATCTCAGAGGCCACATCCAGGGCAGCATTGGTTTTCCTGGAACCGAAAGCACTAAACTGGGAAGTACACCATTGTTTTTCAACAAATTGGTCATGGCAGAGTAGACAACTTTGTTCCAAGGTTAATATAGCTCAACAATTACATTCCCTGCCCCAGCAGGCCATAGGGAACCACAAGGTGCCCTTGGTGGATGCCCCCATAGTGGTCCTCCTGTTTGAAGCCCTGGTCCTAAAGGAGGTTGATTCTCCCCTCAGGGATCCTGGGGAGAAATGTTCGGATGTTGTTCCCAGAAATGTACACAGGGAAGCAACCCTAGCCATCAGACCCTCATCCATTTCTGTGGTTTTTGCCTATCTGTCCTGTGAGACAATGATCTTTTCAGTATTCAAGTCATTGGCCCCAAAACCCCAGACAGGAGTCTCCTTAAGCTATACAAATAATTCTCCTTTATGGCCACATAGAGTGTACTCACATTCTTGGCCAGGACCATAGTAGTGGCCAAACAGTAAATATTGCTCAGGTACTGGAATCCAGGCACATATTCCAGAGAAAATTTGGCCACTGTCCCCTTTAGATTGGCCTGCATCTTTGGAGAAGATGTACTAAAGGATATTTTACTTGAAACCAAAGACAAAAGGACAGCTTTGCCTTCCTCTCACAAAATGGATGATAAAAGATCTCAAAAGAAGATTTTCCCATCCTTTCATCCTCACAGGAGTTTCTCCAGACTGAGGGGCTACAGATCTTTCAAGCTGACATGGTCCTGCTCCTGTTTCCCTTCCAGGGCCCCTCCCTCAGCTCCCAAGTCAGCAGCTGCTCCATCTTCCAAAGGAGGATGCCAGCACTTTGGACTTTACAGGATCTCCAGTGGGTGGCAGACATCATCATGGAAATCCTTTGCAAAAGACGAGTGGGTTCTGAACACAATCTGATTGGGTACAGAATAAAAATCAGTCACATTCCAAAAGACAGATTTCTGCCATCCCTGGCCTCCAGGTCACCTCCCAAGAGGATGATTGTAACACAAGCCAATCTGACATCTCCTGGACAGAGCCTGTGTCCCTACCACAGACTTTCTCATGGGTCTACTTGATCTTCTTTGTGGTTTCCACAAAAGAAGGGACTGAAAGGCCATCCTCTACTTAAAGTACATCAACAAGCTTGTGATGTATCACAACATCAGGATGGAAATACTCCAGACATCCCAGAAGGCTGTCCATCAGGACTTCCTGGCATCAGTAGATCTAATGGATTTCTATCTTCTTGTTCCAATAGACTCTTTACACAGGAGATACCTCAGATTTGCTTACAATCATTACTTACTCCCTCTGAAGGAGAAAGTTGTCAACAAAGCAAGTGAGGAATTTCCTGGAGAGACCATGCTTGGCAAAGTTTGCTCCCCAAGAGACAGGGTAATTAAAATCCTGTCATACCCACCCAAGGAGTCCTCCTCAGAGGGGGAACTTGGTTTACCTGAGCTCAAGGACTCTTCTTCCCCCGAGAATGATCCAGCGGCAGCGTCTCTGGAGGGTGTTGGATGTGCTGCTCAAGAGGAGACAGGCCCCTCTGGAATGCCTGGTGGGGGCCTCCCTCTTCCTCCTTCTCCAGATGGTTCAGGTTCTGATCCAGAAGTGGAGCCTCCACTCAGCCCTCGTGAAGGACAATGTATGAAGGACAGAGAGCAGTCCTAGCCCCTTAGGAGAAGCATCAGGTTGCAGCCAAGGAATTCAGCTCTGTGAAGGCCTTCCTTATATAGCTGGCTTCACCAGAAAGCTCCCTAATGAGTTGCAGCTGGCAGTGGAGCGTGTCCAGGCTAGGGCTTGCATAAATGGCAGGAAGGCAGGCCCAGCAGTTGTTGGCAACAACGTCTCTATCTCCTCTCCATCTGTGCTTTGTGTTCCAGACCTCTAACTTTTTCTTCTAGTAATGTAATCAGCTTACACTTTCTCCAAATATATGCCATATTATCTTCAGGCAGGAAAATAAACATACTGCATAGCTTTCAGGTCACTACTTCTGAACTGCATGTGTCTGTTTTCTCTTCCTTATGCTTTCTACCTCATCACAACCAGTGCAGTAGCCTTTCCTTCTTATTCCCGTAGCAGCTCAGTTGATGGGCCCTTCTAAGCACAGACTGTCCACTTAACTTGTAGGGTTATTTTGTTAGGGACCTCCTCCTTGACATCCACCAAACTCCACTGCCAAACTCGTTTTCTCTCCCTGTTTGCTTGCTCGCTTGTGTCAGCTCTGAGAGTCTTCTTAAAGCTGATGGTCTTGGTGGTGACCTTCTTATGCCTGCAGGGGATATACCTGCATCCATAATTGGACAGCATCTTGCTAAGTGCTCCCTCACTAAGGCCAGGGAAAACCCTACTGCCACCCTTTCCTACTTGGTACTTCACAGCTTCCGTATAAATACCGGGAAGAGCCACCTATGGCTGTCCAAGGCAATCATCCATCTAGGAGCAGAGATAAATGAGCCAGAGCCTAATTTTTCTGACCCCAGAAAGGATCGAAGAGTTGCTATGCAAAACCAGAACCATCCACGGGCAAAGGGCAGAAATCTGAGATTTATTGCTGTAAACCGCCTTGGGAGGGCTTCTGCCCTGAAAGGCATCTAAGAAATATTGTAAATAAATAAATGAAATCTGATGAGTCTAGCCCATTTACTGAGATATATAATTTCCTGGATTCAAGTGCCTCTTTGGGCATTGTTTCACTCCTTCCTATGACAATGACTACTCCTGCCATTCCAGCAGCACGTTACCCTGAAACATCATTACCTAATCCATAACCCACCATAGGGAAAACACTCTCTTTTATGGTGTGGAAAGCTCTCCAAGCTCAAGGGAGGCATTCCTCTCCAGGATTTCCCCATGCTGGTGCTAACAGCAGATGCCAGCCTCTTAGGGTGGGGAGCATATTCCCAGGGTCAGGTAGTGCAAAGAACATGATTCACGCTGTCAGGATTCCTTTAGCCCTCACTTTACTTATAAGCCCAAACATACACAGACAAGAGGCTTCAGTCTACAGCTTTTAATCCATTACTTCACAGGGTGATACAGATGCAAATCCTCAGTGATTCTCAGTCTACAAAGGAATGCCTTCAGGGGAATCAAAAGGAAGTTACAAGAGTTGCCCATCATTTGAAGAGGGAGGAGGTCTGACTAGCCTAACTTAAGGTGGGGGCGGGGGAGGTCCCTCTCTTCTCATGAGGCCTATAAGCACAGGTTTTCATGCAAGGCTAATGGGGTAGACCATCTAAGTTCCGCCCTGGCCTTCTCTCTCTTTGCTCTGCGCCTGCGCCTGGCATCTATTAGGTCATACTCCCCTGACCCTGCCTCCTCCTTTTCGCTGCCTCTCACGGGTGTGTGTGTGTGTGAAGAGGGACCCTCATCCTCAGCAAGCAGGACATTTGTAACCTGGGAAGCCAGCCTACTCATATCTGAACTAGCCTGGGAAAACACCTGCCCCATATCTGGCGGTTCTCCTTCAGAGTCTGAACTGCTATCCCACTCCCTGCGCTCAGAAACACCCCTGACACATGCGGGAAGCAAGACACGGTATAAACGGGCTGGAACGTCAAGTGGTCTCTCTCTCTGCAACAGTTCTCTCCAGTTCTTCTCAACCAGCATGTCCTTATCCAAATAGACAATGTTTCTGGAAAAGCCCACATAGAACACCCAGGTGGCAAAAGATCCCAGTCACTGCACAATGCAAACCTTCTGTTAGAGTGGGTGGAGCAGTCCATTCTGTTAATCACATTTTCCTTCATATCAAAGTCCACTTCAGCACCACAACATGAACATGTTCACTTCTGCAAGGAACACTAAGCTCCCACATGTTTCCCACTTCCAGACTCCTAGGGCAGAGGTTCAGGATGCCCTCACTTTTCCATAGCCTTCATTTCTACTGTTCCTCTTCTCCTCTGCCTCCCACCTCCCATTTCTGTGATCTTACAGAATCCTGAAGAAGATCAGATGCAAACAAGCTTCAAAGGTGCTGGTGGGTCTGCAGTGGCTCAGGAGGCCATTGTTTCTGGAGATCCTGCAGCTGGCCCAATCCAGGCCCTGGTTTCTCCCTCTTGGGCCAGACATTTTCACCCAGGGGCCAGTACAGCAACCAGACCTGGGGTGATTCCACCTAACCACCTAGAGACTGAGTGGGATGCTCTTCTACACCTAAGGTGCTCAACCATGTGAATATTGTCCTATTATTCTGGAGACCATCAATCCTGCAGATCTATGAAGTGCAGTGGAAGGTTGTTCGCTCACTGGTGCAGAAGGAAGGCCATCTCCTACTTCAAGGCTGGCATAAAAAACCTGTTCATATTCCTGCAAACAGAGTTGGATCTTGGCCTCCAACCAAACAGCTTACACCAGTTTAAAAATCTTTACACTGGCTGCCAATTTGTTTCCAGGCAAAATATAAAGTGCTGGTTCTTACCTTTAAGGCCTTACATGGTCTAGGTCCAAGGTACCTTAGGGAGCGCTTCCTCCCCTATGTCTCAGTCTACCACCTAAAGTCCCCTGAGGGTTATCTGCTGCAGCTGCCTAACATAAGGTTAGCAGCCACACGAAGAGGATCTTTTCCTTTGTTGTGGAATGACCTGCTGATTGAAATTCACCTGCTGACCTCTTTGAATGTTTTAAAGTGGGGATTAAAGACTCAATTATTCTGGCAGGCTTTCCCTTATTAGAACTTGTGTTCTTCTTTGTTGTTTTTATGTTGTATTGTTTTTATTGTTGGATTTCTTGTGAAATTGCTTTTAATTTTGTACGCTGCCTGGAGTATTTGTATATAGGTGGGTTATAAATTCCATAAATAATAACAATAACAGCAGCAACAACAACAACTTGTGAAGACCAGTCTTCCCCCTCTCCTCAGTCCTGTCCAGACCAGAGAAGCCTTACTTGGAGTCACACCCCTATCTGAAATGCTTCGTCTATGGCGCAACACTCTTGGCTCCCCAAGTGAATCACAGATTCCCGTCATGGAACCTTCATATGGTGCTCAAGTGACCAAACATTTGTTCACACCACTACAAACAATCCCTCTTTGGCTTGTGTCCATTATAGTGCCTTTTCTGGTCACCATCACATTAGCCAGAAGGATCTCAGATCTGGGAGTCCTCTCAGTGAGAGAATACCTTAGCACTTTTGATAAGGACTCAAGTCACCCTTTGCTTGGACTCTTTAATGTCAAAGATTAACTCTTTTTCTTTCACCAGTCTCAAGAGCAGCTGTTTTCTTCCTTTTCTCCCAACCCATCTCACCCCTTGGAGCCACTTTGACATAAATTGATTATGTGCAGGGCACTCAAAATTTATATCCATAGGACTAAATTAGCCACGTGCATCAATTCACTGTTTGTGCTATTGCACCCCACTTTCCTGAGGCGGTAACTGTTCACAACCACTATTGCTAGATAG
This sequence comes from Heloderma suspectum, assembly GCF_057233095.1. Taxonomy (NCBI): domain Eukaryota; kingdom Metazoa; phylum Chordata; class Lepidosauria; order Squamata; family Helodermatidae; genus Heloderma; species Heloderma suspectum. The sequence goes on along the minus strand of NC_139462.1, from coordinate 122,454,420 downwards.
TTTAAGGTCTGTATTACCATGGCATGTGATGCGCAGTATATCCCTAGGCCTTCTCACCTCACCATTTGCTCCACGCAAGTTGCACCCTTCTCCAGCAATACCTCCACCACTAACAGAGGTATGCAAGGTAGTGATATGAGGTAATCCCAACCCACTACCCACTAGACACATTTGCCTTCACTGAGGTGGCTTTTGGGAGATGAGTCCTACAAACTGTGGTTTTTCCCAATTAGGATCAGCCACTAGCCCACCCATTTTAAGAGGGTTACATTGGGCACATCCCATTCTCATTCCTTGGATGCCTCCTCACACCAACCTGAGAATGGAAGGTTGGGCACTTACCATGAAAGTCCATTCTTGGTTGGTGTGACAGAGGCATCCAACCCCACCCTGCAGAAGTGACTGACATTTTGTTTTATTTATTTATTTATTTATTTATTTATTTCTATACCGCCCAATAGCCGAAGCTCTCTGGGCGGTTCACAAAAACTAAAACCCGAGTTTTACTCGGTTGGCTTTTTCTGTGCACTCCAGCTTGTTGCCTTGCCTTCCTGAGTGGTGTCTGCTGCTTTGTGCCTTTCTTTGCTCCATTGTCTGCCTCTTAAGAATTTCTCCATTATTTGAGTTTGGCCATATATGGAAACTGGAAGTGGGGTTAGGGGACAGGAACTTCCTTCAAAGATAACTAATCTAAATTCGGTCTTGTTTAACCTCAGAACCTTAATAACTTTTGAACTGCTGCTCAGAATGTTGGAAGTTGTAGACTGAAACTTTTGGAGGGCACCAGGTTGGGGAAGGCTGCAGTCTGTAAAGGGACAGTCCTATGCCTCTTCAATATTCAGCGCACAGAAAGATTACAGAACAATGTGTAAAGTTCTGTTATCTCTGTAGGTAAGTTCTAAGAGTTTATTAAAATACAATTTACTTCTTTTTAATTAATAAGCTCCTAGGCAAACTGATACTTCAGGTCCTGTTCCAACAAGCAGATCATCATCTCTTGGCAACTTTTATCATCTCCCTTCATATCTCAAGCTGTATGATGTTTTGAAAGCTACCCATGCCAATTATAAGGTACTATATCCTTCTGCACTTTAATCAAAACTTTTTGTGTGTGCATGCTGTGGCATTACCTAGTTAATCTATATTGTAAATTACATTTCTGTGCTTTATAAGTTTAGTTTAAGATAATTGTGCAGGATGAGAGTCAGTTGACTCAAGAGCCTCTGGAAAGTTGGTTTTCTTTACTGCAACGCAGAACAGTAGCTGAGGTTCACATTGCAAATGTTCTGATTTGCTCCAAAGGATCTTATGGGAAAATGAGTGAAATGCTGACTTCAAATCAATAAATGTCACAAATAAACTGCCACCATTTGAAAGGAATATTTCTCTGCTAAATGGGCTAGAGTCAGACAGGGGTCCAAGATGGAGGAGTCTGCTTTAAAGCCAATCTGTTCTTCCCCAGTAACATCGGAACATTTAAGCAGTTCCTTACAGATATAATCAGCACACAATTTCCATATTACGAATAACAGACTGATGGGCCAATAATTGTTGGGATCAGCGCTGTCTTTTTTTGTAAATTGGGATGATGATAGCTTTACTCCAAACAGCAGGAATTTCCCCAGAGTTATTGGTCCATGAAAAAAGGTGGGCCACTAAGGGAGCCCACCAGAAAATATTTGTGGAAAAAACTCCCTAGAGAGGTTCGCCTGATACCTATATTGTACTCTTTGTGGCACCAGGTAAAGACCTTTTTATTTTCCCAGGCATTTTTAGCATTTTAACATTCCAGTTTTTTAGCTCCGCTGTTGCTTTTTAAATATCTGCACTACTGCTAGTTTTACTCTGGTTGTATTTTTATTCTGTAGTTTTAATCTATTATATTTTATATCTTATTTTCTGTTGTATTTTTGTGGTTTTAATTTTGTGAACGCCCAGACAGCCTCAGCTATTAGGTGGTATAAAAATGAAATAAATAAATAATATTTGCCTTAAGTACTTCTGCTGGAATCCCATCTAGGCCTCATGCCTTTCCAGAGAGTAATTGCAGAATAAGATATGTAATTTCAGACTGAAATACTGGTGGCCAACTGGGAGCACCTGGCATAGATGATAGATGGAAGGGTAGTACTGTTGACAATACTCTTTTGTTCAGTAAAGATTATTTGAAAATGTACTGCTATGGCTTGGTCAAGCTCAGTCCTGGGGCAAATTGTGGAGCAAATTTGTTCAGCAAAATCAGAAGACAGGAATTACCGGCCAAGAAGAAGGGCAGTTCGAAAGCAGGGTCTCAACAGAGCCCAAGTCAAGCACAGGCAAGCAGCTCCATTCACGCACAATCCAAGGAGCAGGGTCTTATCAGGAATCCAAGGGTCAGCAGCAAGAGAGATCAGTTCAAAGAAGAAGCAAGGTCAGGAAAACTAGGTTGCAAGGTACTGGGAGCTGAAATAAAGGCGTTGTTCCAGCAACCAGCAGGTCTCAACTGAGAGCTTATATAGTCACGTCTCCCAGCCCACACCCTGGTACAGTTGCAAGCCGTTAGTCCTGGCTTCAGAGTCTCCCTATTTCTAAGGAGACCCTTGCTCTCAAGTAGACTTTTACCCTCATGGAGCCTGGTTCTGGTGGGTCTTGACGCATGTGCTTCACCTCTGAGTGGTGACCTGTGCCTCCGCCTTCTAGTACCTGCATGCTTTAGCCCTGGGTGGTTGCTCGGCCTCTTCCTCTGACTCCACAGGTGAGGTGCAGCCCTCAAGGCCCCTGTCTGAGGCTTTCTCAGGGTCCACCATTGCTGAAGGGCCCAATGTAGCTTCTCCACAGTTGCTGAACATTCCTGGGGTATGACTAGAATTAGGGTGTCCCACAGGGTTCTTCAGGTTCTGCAGCATTAGGATCTTCATTCAAAGTGTCATCCTGGCCTGGTCTGGGTTAAGCATGACACCTTTGAGTTTCTCCACGTAGAGCCCGAGAGAGAACCCCTGCGTAGCAGTGTGACTTTCACCATGTGTGGCTTTTGTCACAGTGTCACAGGGCCAGTAGATGCTATTCCTGGCTCCTTCACCTCCAACATTTTTCTCTCTTTTACGAGCTTTGCTTCTGTTCCTGTTTGGCAGGTTTTCCCAAAAGACAGCTTGTGAATTTTTGAAAAAACGGAACAAAAAACAAAGGCAGCCATGTTCCAAAATCTTCCATACAACAATTCCAAAATTCATATAGTATAATACCTTTATTACACTACAGCATCCATTCATCCTCCCCTCCAATTCCCCCTAACCTGCTTTTTGTAACAGCTGGCTGATGAAATCTTGAAAGCTTACACATTTTTGTAATCTTTGAGTTGCCCTAATAAAGGTATTATACAATACTAATAAAGAAACATAACAACTGCTAATGCAAAGAATTCAGGCAAGTAAAGTTTGCTTATTGCTTTGTCATTTTCACCTGCTTAATTGCTTTGTAGCAGGTTGCTTCTTGATAGCATTCTGATAGTGCAGTCCTATACATATCTGCTCAGAAGTAGTGCAGTGGGGATCATTCTCAGGTAACTGGGTATAGGATTGCAGTCTGAGCTACTGTTTCAAAGTTTGCTAAATTTATTATGCTCTCAGTTTTTAAAAATATGTATGTATTTTTTGTGTGTGTGGGTAAGGTTACACTGGATCTCCAGAACAGCAATGAAAAATTTGGTGGATTCCTGCGATCTGCTTTGGATGTCCTCTCTCAAATTTTAGAGCTTGCAACTCTTCAAGACATTGGAAAAGTGGGTTCATAATTACTTACAATGCTTTTAAATGCCTTTATGCTATATTACCTAGAGAAACAAGTATCAACATAATACTGATCATGCTCAGACTTGTTAGTTGTAGAGCTTTCCTGGCTTTCTTGGGATAGTTGTGCTAAATCATTTCTGGCACTGTTGTGGGTACCAAGAGTTCACTTTAAAGATTTGGATTCTTGTCCTAAGAACCCCTTCAGCAAGACTTCTAACATTACTTTCTAACAGCAACTTCCTGCTTTCAATTATCCAAAAGTGGTTTATTAGACAGCTTAGCAGGCTGTTATTAGAGAGAAATTAGACAGAAGTTTATGTGTGCACAAAGTTTATTGTACAGCCCACTGGGCCACAATACTGGGCCAAAATCCAGTTGTGTGTGTATACCTATGCTACATTAATTTTGGTTGGGCTTCAGTATCTGTGGCGCTCCAGATGTTCTTGGACTCCAACTCCCATCAGCTCTAGCCAGCAATGGTCAGGGATGATGCAAGTTATACTCCAACCATATCTGGAGGGACAGATGTTCCCCCACCTCTTATGCAAACTGCTATGATTTCCGTCTTCCTGACCTCTGTCCAAAGAGCTGTGTGGTGAGCGTGCACTCATGGCTCTTTGCACCCTACTCCCTTTTCAGAAGTAGTCTCTGCTGCATGACATCTTTGAAACCTGGGGAAAGTTCCCCAGCAGTCTCCAGAGCAATATTAGGAACTGCTGTCAGAGAAATAGTGTAGGTGAGAAATAGCACTGCTTACCCTTTCCATGTCTGGTGTGCAGGAGGCATTCAAAATTTTGGGTTAAGTCTTCCTCCTGCCCCGGATGGCAGGGATCACTTGGCTTCCTTCCTTCCTTCCTTCCTTCCTTCCTTCCTTCCTTCCTTCCTTTTTATTTACAACATTATATACATCTTCTCAAACCTGGGAGAGGTAATGAGCGGGGTACCGCAGGGCCCACTGCTCTTCAACATTTTTATTAATTACTTGGATGAGGAGATGCAGGAAATGCTGATCAGATTTGCAGATGATGCACAATTGGGTGGGATAGTCTCTTTTGGTCTGGTAGTACTGTCTGTTTTGCTGCTTAATTACCTGTCCTGCCTCCATTGGTAAGTTAGCTAGTTAACCACCCATATCTGTGATGCACAAAGAACATGAAGAAGGACAGGTTGCTTACCTGTAACTGTAGTTCTTGAAGTGGTCATCTGTGAAGTCACACAACCCACCCTCCTTCCCTGCTACAGACATTTCTCTTATTTCACCATTCCTCTCAATTTGGAGCTGCTGTGGTGTCCTTAGAGAAGCTGTGGGAAAAGGCAGGAGCTTTACCCTTAGGGCATGCATGGGAGGGGGTAGGGCAGGTTTCCTGCCAAAAGGTCAAGGCCAAAGGTTTCCTGCCAAAACCCATATGTCTGACTGCACAGATGACCACTCAAAAGAACTACACTTACAGGTAAGCAACCTGCCCTTCTACTGGGGCCGCAGCCACTTCAGCAGCACTCCTGCATCCTTAGCCAAAATATGCAGGACAGCCACATGGCCCAGCTCCAGCACCTTTGTTAGACACTACAGAATTGACATCTGTGTCTCAGCAGAAAAAGCCTTTGACAGAGAGGTATTTCTAAAGGTAGTGCCAAAGGTATAGACTTGGCCAACTTATCTATACCATGGCCCACCCTAATGGAGTTCTAGCTTATGTATGTCCCCGTTTTGGATGCCCCCTTCACACCAGAGAGGGAATGAAATATTGGTCTGCTGGGAAGGAGGCATCCAAACCACACCCTAACATGCTGGGCTGTGTCTTGGAGGCAATATGTATGATCAGAAGAAGCTCTGGTCACTCGATAAGTCCAGAGTGCCTTCCCCCTGTAGTTGGGAAGGGGGGCCTTCAGGTGCTTTTGCTAAATGAATGCCTAGCCCTATGGAGGGAGGCTACTTGAGTATTTTCTGCCGTTAGCTTGGCTGTGGTTAGAACTGGAGGATGAGCCAAGGATCACCACAACTAAACCAAAAAACATGGTCATGTGATCCCTGCCTTCCTGAGCTTAACCGACTCTTGGATGCCTCTTTCACACCAGGCTGGAAGGAATCTTCTCTGTAATACCCAATCTTGTGTTCTGAATTATGGTCTTTGATGTTAGAGAAGTTGTACTCAGGCTGTGTCCTCACAATGAAACTTTAATAATACAGAATTTTAAAGGAATATTTACTTGTGTTTTCAGTTGAAATTTGATAGGGAAAACTTACAGAATTATAATTATAATTACTTTAGAAATGCTCATATTAAGAAATAGCTTGGTAACTATGTCTATATTGCCATTATAATACAAACTTTCTTCTTGATTTCCTGGTCTCTCATAGTCTCATTCCTTAAAACTAGGTGAATTGTTAAATAAAATAAAATGGATTGGCATAACAATAATAAAAACCTGACATCTTGTGATTGTTGTGGATTTATATAGTAGTACCTTTATAAATAAAGTTCAGTTAAATGGCCATTTTTTTTTCAAATTTCTGTGTTTTTTAGTATGTTGAAGAAATTTTGGGTTATCTGAAGTCCTGTTTCAACAGAGAACCAATGATGGCAACTGTATGTGTGCAGCAGGTAACAAGGAACGTTTTTGTTTTGTTTTTTTCTTTTGACATTGTGTTTACCTTTTTTTCCAGTAAAATGAACAAATACAATTCTTGTTTCAAGGGATTATATGGTGGCTCTTTAAACATTACAGGAGTATTTCTTTTGGTTCTTCTTTGTGGTTTCTGTGCATCACACATATGGGCTCTGTGCCTGCACAGGGCCTCATTTGGGAAAACTTTTATAGCTGAGGAATGTTTTTGGCAGGACCCCTCCCCCACTGTCCCACTGCGCATGTTCCTGCCTATCTCCTCAATTCCTTTTCGACTGCTATCACAGTTGCCGCTTTGGGAATGTTGTCCGCAAGATTTTTTCATGCGGCATAGGGCTTAGGGGGGTTTTGCATCTTTTCGTGGGGTTTTTTTTTTGTTTTTCTTGTTACCTAAAAAACAAAACAAAAAAACAGTAGTTGCTATAGTTGTCAGTGTTTCTTCATTTTTTTCGGCATATGGCATTAAAGCCCCCTTTTAGAAAGTGCATCCACTGTGGCACTAAACTTCCTCTGTGAGATGGACACTCTTTCTGCCTCCTTTGCCTCAGGGAGTCTCACATTGTAGAGACACGCTACCATGGTCAGTCTTTTTCCAAACAAGCCCATAAAAATCACGCTGACACATTGAAGGTGATTTTGTGGAAAAAGACGTTGGAGGCAGTGGATACCTGAAAGCCTCAGCTGGGTTTCTCTGAGATGACCGAGATGGAGCAGTCTGCCACATTTTCACCCTCTCCATCACCATCAGAGGTGGGGAGGACAGACCCTCCAACACTGTGTCGTTCCTTGGCTTTTTCAGTGGCCAAAAAGATTGCAAAAAAGGCTAAATACTCTAAGCCTGTGTCGGAGTCTGTCCTGAAGAAAAAGAAAAAGAAGGAGCTTAAAGACTCCTCCAAGAGTTTTGGAGTCGGACATCCCTCCTCCTCCTCTTCTGTATTCTCTGATCCCAAGGCTTCCCTTGGTACTGACAGCTGTGGCCCCACTGTTGATGATCTCTGAGGGCGAGATCAGGGATATTTCGCCTGTTCGACACCAAGCCGATCCCATTTCTCAGGACCAACGCTCACGATCCCCATCGACAAGCATCCGGGATCAAGACCCACAGTCACCTCAGTACAGACAGCTGCAGTCATCTGACCTTCCCAGGGAATCTGTCCCTTGATACTGATCACCACTAAGGTGGAAGAATACCCTGATGGACATTGAGACTGGGATCAACTGTCTACCTGGTCCATGCCACCGCCAATATCCTACGTATGTGACAATTGGCGACTGCATTGAAATTATGATCTATATTATGATCGAACCAGGTACTTAGGAGCTACTTCTCCTCTGTACAGAGCTGGCCCCTCAGCTGGCTCCTATGATCTCATGCCCAGCAAACCATGGTGTATTTTTACTGCCACCTCCAGTTCCTCCGCCCTTGTCCTCTTTGGATAAGTCCCAAGGCTATGTGGACCAAGCTCCTCATGATTGTCCTTTGCCATCCCCTCCTGTGCAACAGCAAAGCAACCTAAGATGACAACTCAGGGAGATCTCTCTCAAGAGTCTATAGAAGATTATCAGTCAGATTCCTCATCTTATTCTTCCGTGCCACCGTCTATCTCATTGCCAGACCAAGTTGTTGATACTCGAGACAGAGCCTCTCCCTCTGAAGATATGGGTCATTTTTCGGAGCAGGTGCTATGGATGGCACAGTTGCTTGGGGTTGATGTGCAGCAACACACAGAACGCATTCAAGACCCAGTTTTTGATGCCATATATATGGAGAAGTCGGTGCCAGTGGTGATTCCTTTACTTCCCACCCTCCTCCAGACTGTGAAACAAACTTGGAGTACTCCATCTTCGATGGCTCCCACTTCAAAGTGCCTGAAATCCATGTATCAAGTGCAAGAAAAAAGATGTCGCCTTTCTATTCTCTCATCCGCACCCGAATTTGATAATTTTGGGACCCCAACCTGAATTCCAGTACATTTTGGGGATATAAAATGTCCCACAATACCACTTTTTTTTGTTATTCATCATAATGAAGTGTGTTTAACAATACCAAAACACCCAGATCCAGAAAGCACATAAGGTGAAACGTTTGTTTTGAATGTACACACCCCGTTTTTGTATATAGTGTAACCAACAACGTGGCTGGATACTGAATCTTCAAACATCAATTTTTTTTCATTTGAACAATAAAAGCAATGTTTTTGAACCAAACATGGCAGAACACCAACATAAACTGGCATGAACTGGGAACAAACACACACACACACACACACACACACACACACATATATATATATATATAATTTTTGAATACTAGTGTTATTCATCTTTGGAGTCATTTTTCTACCTCATACACAGAACTCTCTCAGAAGAGGCAAATGTCCCTGTGAAAGGCCATTGTTTGTGCCAACCTACTGGCACAGAGAGCACTTCACTTCAGTGGTGCAGTGCTCCATACAAACAAACCTCGCACAGCTGGTGCACTGTCTTCTGTGTTTTTTTTATCTACTGCTCTAGTGCAGAAGTGACAGCATCCTTGTGATCCAGAAGGTTGTACAGGTGGAGGCAAAGGTTGGTGCACACAACCCAGAGCATGTGCATTAGACCTGATGCTTGCACTAAGATTTGCTGTGTCTTGCACTCTTCACTGCACCTCAGGATGTACCAGTTCTTTCCTGAGAGCCATGAAGAACAGGTGCCTTCTCTGTTTTGGCACTCTGCTCTCCCACTGAGGATGTGTGTGGACCCACAACACATAGCTGGCTATGGTTGCAATGTCCACTGTATTAATTTTACGTTTACGCATGTAGTTCCTCGCAAGGTGGTCAAAGTTATCCACCCCACTTTTGGTGGTATTGTAATGTGCAATTATATCTGGCTTTGGGGGCTCCCCACTCACCACCATGTCATGATGCATTGAGGAGAGGAGAATGGCAGCTTTCCCTTTTTGGGGTTCATACGATACCAAAGTAGTCAGCTTTGCTTTATGACGTGCCCTAGCATCTCTCAAGTCACGCCCCTCCTCCTCCTCCTCCTCCTCAGAAACTTGAGTTCTTACGGTGGAGGGAGGGGGCAGGGACTGAACCTGGGCCATCTGTTTGTCAAGGTCTTTGGAGGAATCTCTCCCAGCGTCTTAGCTCACTGGGTGTGGGGTCCCTCCCCCGGCCTCTGATCTAGCTGCTCCAACTCTGATTCAGAATCGGAGCTGTCAGACATCTGGTGGTGCTTGGACTCAAGCACAGCAGCTGGCAGAGATTCCTCCTGCCAGCATTCCTGGGATAGATAGTGACCCTGGCAGTGAGAGAGTACTGGAGGGGGGCTTGCTGGATGCTCGGCACAGACGCAGGGAACGATGACAGATGGAGGGTGCAGAAAGGAGGCGTAGCGCTCGTTTGGTGCACAAACAACGGTCGTGTCCCAAGAACCCAAGGGAAAGAGAGAGGATTTCTCCCTAGCCCATAAGTTCAGGGTCTTCCCGTGGTTCTCCTTCAAACGGGGACCAACTGCCTTCCCTGGAGCTTAGGCTTCTTCTATCTTTCCCGAGTGCTGTTCCTTGCTTTGTCGCTAGTGATTAGTATCTGAAAGAGTCATAAAGGAATAAAGGAATAAAGTCTCGGAAAGAATTCCTCGTCGTCTGTTTCCTGAGTTGGCTATTGGTGGGGACTGCAAGAGGCAGCTAGGGCGCTCCTGACAACTGGAGACTGATCTTTCCCCCAGCAGATTACAGTCAGAATAATAATGGATTTTAGGTTTCAGTTTCTCAGTGTTCGGGGGAGGGAGGGGTTTGCTCCTCTTCCTGGCACTCAAGGGCCAGGAAGATAACTCACAGGTGACACTTGGTTTTCAGATCTATTGAGCCTATGACTGGTAGACTCTCCAGCAAAGACCTTCTGTCTCAAGGTCCTATAATCCATCATAACCCAGAGTTACTGCACCAACTGCCTGTAAACTGAGCAGAGCTTCTTTCAACCCAAGGCTACTCTGCAAAATCAGTAAACATATTTCTTGTTTCCAGACATACCTCAACCAGAAGAAGTATGGTATGACTTGGACCTTCATAAGCTGGCGCCACACGTCTAGTAAAAATAATTTCTTGTCCCAGATTGTAGGCATTGTAGCTTTTCTTCAGGATGGTCTTTCATCAGGTTTAAAGCCCAAACGCTGTACTGACAGGTATTGGGTCTTTACAATATTCTAGGTGACTCCACCTTTACATCTATCATTTCTTAACATTGCATTCAAAGATTCCTTGGCACAGCTTTGTTTTGTCTATGCACTCTCCCCTCTCCTGTCATGGCTGGCCACTTGTTTTACTGAAGTATTGTAAGTTATTCAGATGGGTGGTTGTATGAGACTTATGATTTCCGAGAAGTGTTGAAAGGAAGTATGTACAAACAGAATGCAAACCCTGCAGCCCCCACTGTTCGTTGGATTCTAAGGGCAGTAAGGATTGTGGCTGATCTCATTTTTTAGGAAAGGAACAATATGGCACTCCACTCCGTTAGCCCCCAGGGATTTCAGGACAGCTTGTGTCATTTTGACGTCATCACAGCCTACTGCATTTCCTAATTGATTAAATTTTGATACTAGGAAAGTTGTTACCTAAACTTTAGTAGCGAAGTCTTAATTGGGGTGAATATGTTCCATGTCACTCTCACCTTACACCACATTGCCTTATAAGCATACATTTTTAAGCTCAGTCTGATAATTAAGTGGGGGAAATTGACAGGTAGTTCCTTAGATCCTCCTTCAAACAGCCCTTTGTGAGTCAATTGGAATCCTGCCTGTCATTTCCTTAAAAATGGGAATAATTTTTCATCATTTGTATGAATTTCCCTGATTTCTGAATTGCTTTTCTGTTTTTCCCTAGTTACTGAAGACGTTGTTTGGCACAAACTTGGCTTCACAATATGATTGCTTGTCTTCATATACTAGCAGATCTCAAGGAAAAGCCCAGCGCTTAGGCTCTTCGAACTTGAGGCCTGGCCTTTATCATTATTGCTTCATGGCTCCTTACACACATTTTACTCAGGCACTTGCTGATGCTAGTTTAAGGAATATGATGCAAGCTGAACAGGAACATGATACATCTGGGTAAGAACAAGTTTTATCCCTTTATTTCAGACAGGCCAGTACTCAGAAATTTTGTATTAAGGGGCAGATAGAGGGAATCAATGCAAAATAGCAGTCTAAATATAAGTGCCATAATAGGTTTAAAAATGTAATAATTGGCTAGTAATATGGCTTTTAATGATTTTCAATGTTTTGCTAAGTTTTTATTGGATTATGGTTTTTATGTTTTGAACTTTTTGTAAACTGCCATGATGGACCCCAGAAAGGCAGTATAGAAATACAATAAATACAATTTAAAAATAGCAATTATGTCCATAGGCTCAATTACCATCAATGGTTACCTGAGTCCTGAAAGCTTACACGTCCTTTTCAGGCTGCTTTGGGAGTTAACAACAACAGCAACAACAGTATATACTTCTGCATACATAGGGAGTCCCTCAAGTATGTAAAGAATCACTAACATCTTTTTGGGTGGCCCCATTTCACTTCCAAAATGATAGACACTCAACCACCGAGGTTTACTGTTGGAAGGAATTATGCATACTGCTGAAGGTGTTTCCACTGTAAGATTCTGATCTGCCAGTCTAGAGCTGTTCTTACACATCTTGAAGGATCTAGAATGCCCTCTGGGAGTCAAGACAGAAAAAGAAATTCTTATAGTGATTCTTGTTTGTTGCGATGCATGGACAACATTCTTTCCATCCCTACAGTTTCCAGAGGACCGGATTGAGTTGAGGCTTCTATGCCCTAAAACATGTATGGGAAGTAGGTAGGACTTTTGGAAGGGGGTTCCCCACCCATGGGTAAAACTAAACAATGAAGATTGCATACCAATTATTTATAATGAAAATTGACATGATTTAGGCATATTTTCTAGGAAAGTTTAAAGAAAAGTTTTTAGCATTGTTAGGATTTATTAAGCTATAAAATGTAGGGGTTTTTTCCTTATATAATTTTTAAATTTTGTTTTCTAATACAATAATTCAAGACAGTTACAATTCTTCAGCTTAAAATACTTCAGTTCACACCAGTGGGAATAAATCATAGGTTAACTCTGGGTTGTTTAAACAACCCTAGACAACCCAGAGTGTGTGGGTTTGGATGTCACAGGAGCAACCTATGATTGGGGCTATCATAGGTTGTAAAATGAAAGCAGAAGTGAAGAGCACGCTAGAGGCAGCACGGTTGCTTGCTCCCACTTGTGCCCAGCGAACCGGCTGATATAATACATATACAGTTGCTAGATTGCCTGGCTGGAACCTATTCCAGTGATTGATAAATGGTATCCAACTTTTTCAGAAAGTCTGGATGGAGTTCATTCTTCCCTCCCATAGCAATTTATAACTTGTTTAATCACCATGATAATCCAGATCTTCTTTTTCCTTTGTACCAGAGACAGTATGTATGTTGATCACCAAGCTTTTGCTAAGAGGATCCTTGCAGCTATTAACATATAACCCACCATCACCACTAAATCTCTAGGAATCTGATCTTTAATATCACCCAGGGCCAGGAGTACAGTTGTTGGAGTTAATTGCAACTCATATCCTGTAATTTCTTTGGACTTTTTTTAATGCCCCCCCCCCGCCCCGCCCCAAGATCAGACGTATAATGTCTCTGTACATGGAAGTTCCATCAAATTCCCCCACAATAAAGAACGTAACTACCCAGCTAAATCTCCTCAACTGTTTCCAACTATAGACAACAACAAAAATGGGATGACACCACAAATGGGAAAAAAAGACCAAGCCTCCATTTGAACCCCTCAATGCTATTACCATGTTTTTCTGCATATTAAAACTGCATGTAAGTGTTCATTACCTTGGCATGAAGGGTGTCTGAAAAGGCTGCACTCTCTGCTGGCCCAGCCCTTTGCATTTTCCACAAGGATAAGGCCATCCTTCACCCTGACCCCTCCTTTTTTGTAAAGGTTAATTCTTGCTTGCATTTCAAGCAGGAACTTATACTGCCAGCATTTTGTCCAAATCCCCAAAATTCCAAAGAGAAGGAATGGCATTCCCTCTAGATGTTAGGGGGGTACTGAAGATTTTCTTTCACTGCACTCAGCCCTTCAGGCAATCCTTATCCCTGTTCATTAACCTGTGGGGTGAGAAGCAGAGGTAGGCCTGCCTCAAAGTCCTCCCTTGGATGGTGGATCAAGGCATGCATTTCAGATACCTATGAGGCTCTGGGTAAGCCTCTTCCGCTGGGATTCTAGCACACTTACTATAAGTAGCTGCTACTTCATGGGCCATTAGGTCTAGAGCAAGGGTAGGGAAACTTTTGGAACTGTGGGCACATTTGGAAATCTGAGAAACTTCCTGGGGGCAACCATAAAATTGCTGGCCTGGGTGGACATAGCTAGTCACAAAAGACAAGTAACCTGCCCAGAGGCACTCATGGGAAATCAAGATGGCAGCAGCAAGAGGCTCCCACTTCACTTTGGCACAATCCCAGCTGCTAGTAAGAAAATATATTTTAAAAAGTAAAATATAAATTGGAAGGACTAGGGTGTCTGAGTGGGCACCAGAGACAGTATCTGCGTGCATTGGTGACTGCTGGCACCACACTGCATACACCTGGTCTAGAGTTTCTTCTCCCTCTAAACCTGGTCCTCTCTCCATATATTCACTCAGCACTATGGAATAGATGTTTTTGCCTCCTCTGAGACCACTTTTGGACATAGACTGGTTCAGTGCATGATTCAGGCATGAATCTAGACCGCCTTTCCACCCCCACCCCCCAGCTAGCGGGACACTGCTGTGTTGTGCCCCAGTGTCTGGACTACTGGATGGCCCCCAAGCTGGGAGAACGGAGAATTGTGCCTTTGATTTCTCTTTCTACTTGTTGGGCCAGGCAGTGGTCTGTCTCCCACCCTGCAGGGTTTTCAGTCTGGATTTATTGCCAGGGCCTGAACCAGGCCACTTAGAATTAAGGTTATTACTTAGACAAGTAGTTTCTGATGTTAGGGAGGTAGTGGGTGGTGCCTCCTAGTCCAGCCCACAGATCAATTCTTTCTCCATTTTAAAAAGGAGAACTTACAGGTAAGGAAAATTCTCTGTTCTGCCTCAGCAGATGCTGCATTCAGTAGGAAGGTGTATCAGAGGGTCCTGCATCATTAACTACTGGTCCAGTTCCTTCCCTTTAGAGTAGTTCTTTGGCAAGCCCCATAGATAATGAGTGCCCTCCAGGAGGCTCAGGAGAAAACAGAAATTTGCTGTGCTCCAGTGAGTGTAATGTGGAAGAAAAGGTGGAAGACAACAGAAGAAGGCCAAGTAACAAAGGAAGAGTACAGGCAGGTAGTACAGAATTGCAGGGATGGCATCAGGAAGGCTAAAGCTGAGAATGAGCTGAGGTTAGCAAGGGATGCTAAAAACAACAAAAAGGCTTTCTTCGGCTACGTGCATAGTAAAAGGCAGAGGAAATAAATGGTTATTCAGCTATTAAATAAGGATGGCAAAACGATAACAGATGACAAAGAAAAGGCAGAGGTGCTCAATTCCTACTTTGGCTCAGTCTTCTCCCAGAAGAGGGTCTATGACCCCCCTGGCAAAGGCGAAGTACAGGCTGAAGGGGCAGGATTGCAGCTTGAGACTGATAGGCATATGGTCAAGGAACACCTAATTACTTTGAATGAGTTCAAATCTCCAGGGCCAGATGAACTGCACCCTAGAGTCATAAAGGAACTGGCAGAAGAACTCTCAGAACCACTGTCTATTATCTTGGAGCAATCATGGAGGACGGGTAAAGTGCCAGATGACTGGAGGAGGGCTATAATGTTGTCCCTATCTACATAAAGGGTAAAAAGGAGGAACCTGGGAACTACAGACCAGTCAGTCTAACATCAATCCCTGGGAAAATTCTGGAGCAGATGATAAAGCAATCCATCTGTAAGCACCTCGAAAACAATGCAGTGTTGACTCGAAACCAACATGGATTTGTCAAGAACAAATCCTGCCAGACGAATCTGATCTCATTTTTGGATCAAGTAACCTCCCTTGTGGACTGTGGGAATGCTGTAGACATAATATACCTCGACTTCAGCAAAGCTTTTGACAAAGTGCCCCATAATGCCCTGACGAGCAAACTAGCTCAAAGTGGGCTAGATGAAACAACGATCCAGTGGATCCACGGCTACCGAATCGGACTCAAAGAGTGCTTATCAATGAGATCTTCTCAAACTGGGGAGAGGTAACGAGCGGGGTACTGCAGGGCTCAGTCCTTGGCCCAGTGCTTTTCAACATTTGTATTACTGACTTGGAGGAGGAGGAGGTACAGGGGATGCTGATCAGATTTGCAGATGACACAAAATGGGGCGGGATAGCTAATACTTTGGAAGACAGAAACAAAATTCAAAGTGATCTTGATAGACTGGAACATTGGGCTGAAAACAACAGAATGACATTTAATAGGGATAAATGCCAAGTTCTGCACCTAGGAAAAAGAAACCAAACACACAGTTACAAGATGGGGGATACGTGGCTCAACAACACTACAAGCGAGAAGGATCTTGGAATTGTTGTCGATCACAAGCTGAATATGAGCCAACAATGTGATGTGGCTGCAAAAAAGGCAAATGCTCTTTTGGGCTGCATTAATAGAAGCATCGCTTCCAAATCCCAGGAAGTACTAGTTCCCTTCTACTCAGCACTGGTTAGGCCTCATCTGGAGTACTGTGTCCAGTTCTGGGCACCACACTTTAAGAAGGATGCAGACAAACTGGAAAGGGTTCAGAGGAGGGCAACAAAGATGATTAGTGGACTGGAAACAAAGCCCTCCGAAGAGAGACTGAAAGAACTGGGGATGTGTAGCCTTGAGAAGAGAAGACTGAGGGGAGATATGATAGCGCTCTTCAAGTCCTTGAAAGGTTGTTACAGAGAGGAAGGCCAGGATCTCTTCTTGATCATCCCAGAGTGCAGGACACGGAATCATGGGCTCAAGTTACAGGAAGCCAGATTCCGGCTGAACATCAGGAAACACTTCCTGACTGTTAGAGCAATACGACAATGGAACCAATTCCCTAGGGAGGCGGTGGGCTCTCCCAGACTGGAGGCATTCAAGACGAGGCTGGACAGCCATCTGTCAGGGATGCTCTGACTTGGATTCCTGCATTGAGCAGGGGATTGGACTCGATGGCCTTGTAGGCCCCTTCCAACCCTACTATTCTATGATTCTATGTATTTATCACCAGGGCCTCTGTTAGGCCATATGAAATAGGGATGATTGCTTAGACAAGTAGTTTCTGCCCTTAGGGAAGAAATGAGAGGTGCCCCCTAGCCCAGCCCCTCAGACTAAACTTCTTCAATTAAAAAAGATCCTGCCTCCTTCTCAGCGGAGTGGAGAACACTCCAGCATCTTGACCACTGTCTGGCCCAACAAGTAGAAGGAGAATTCACAGATAAGTTCTCCATGCTGTCTCAGCAAATGCTGCATTCTGTAGGAAGGTGTTTTAGAGGGCACTGAATCACTAACTGCTGGTCCAGTTCCCTCCTGTTAGCGTACTTCTCTGGCAAGTCCCAAATGATGAATGCCCTCCAGGAGGTTCAGGGGAAAACAGAAATTTCCTTGCCATGAATTTATGTTCTCTGAGCCTCCTGTACCACATCCACCTACCCTTCCAGATGAATTATTAATATAGTGGCATGCATGTGGGAAGGTAGACAGGGATCTTTGGGGATGTTATAATTTCTGCACTATCCTCTGTCCACATTCTGTGGCATAGTTCTTTCCTAGTTTTTAGTATTTTCATGGGTAGTACACCTCGTTGGCATATTTTTAGTTTTTTCTTTCTTTCCTCTGTTTTTTCAGTAGGGGTTGAGGGGTTGTATGCTAGTTGTATGCTGTTTTAATCCAGTCCAGTCAGGGAGAGTATGGCAGCCCCTCCCTCTTAAGAAGCAATGGATTGCCCCCGTCTTCATTCTCCAGGGGAGGTGCCATCCCAGAGATGACAAATACCTTCCAGGAGGCTCAGATAACTGAAATTCATGATAAGGAATTTTCTGCCCCATCCCAGAAACAGGTGTAAAAATTGCAGCCAGGCACATAGACAAGCGGGACCTCAGTTTGCTCTCTAAAACGGCAGATAAGACCTCAGCCTTAAGTCCCTGCTGGCATTACCCAGTGATTTAGCAGTCTTCCACCAAATGAAGTGATGTGCTGCCACCTTTGATGAGGACAGGAGATTTCCTCCAACCTTCATCTCCCTGAATGTTGAGTATTGCAGAAGTCAGGTATTGATTGGGGATGGAAAGAAGAGAAATTAAACTTACCCACTCCCACCCCCCACGCTGCCAAGATAAAAAGAGGTCCCAAGGAGCTGCATTATATGAGGTGGAGGGAGCCTAATCAGTACTTATCTAGCCTTGTGTTCACCAGAGAAATAAAAGGCTGGTTTTGTGGCAGAAGAAGCTGAGCTGTTTTCCTGCTTCATCTGGTATTCTGTTATCTGCTCTGGGCAACAACATGGGACAGTCAACTGGAACAGGAGCAGTTTTAGCACCACGGCCAGGCTCATAGGTATCAGCTCAGGACTAAGAATAGTAGTCCTAGAATACTGATACCCCAGCCCTGGCTTCTAGCTACTGGCAGGCCAGGCGAGTCCTTCTTGGAGCTCCCCCTCCTCAAGGGCTGCACCTGGCCATTTTATAGGGCCAGTGTACTTTCCTGCCATCGCTGGTTTCTTCTGGGTAGCGAGGATCTGGGGAGGCCATTGGGGAGTGCGCTCCAGAGCCTCTCTGCTCACTGAAGGAGTCTGAGGTCCACTCGTCAGAGTCAGAGGGCAGCAGAAGACAGTATGAAGTCCAAGGATCCCACTTGTGAAGATCCAGGAACTGGTTCTGACTCCTGCTCAGAGTCACCACCATTAGTAACCTCAGTCTTAGAGAGCCGTTGGTCCTGAGCCATGACACCTTCCTGTTTCCACCCTTGTGTGATGCAAAGGAGGTGGCAGCATTCACCACTGAAGAGACCAGTTTCTTTAAATAGCCAGGAGGCTCTTGCTCACATCCCATGCCAGTAGTGCCTTGTGTTTTCCTTATTTCTGACCAGAGCAGCCAAGGCTATGAAGAGAGAAGCAGCAGAAAGAGAGAGTGCCACCTTTCCAGGTCAGAAAAGGTTGCACCAAGCAAGAGATCACCAGCATGGTTAATAAGCAGTGTCAATGAAGCTATTAGAGAAAAGAAGGCTTCCTTCAGAAGCTGGAAGTCTCGCCCAAACAAGGAGAACAAAAGGGAACACAAACACACAAAGGAAATGAAAGCACACAATAAGGGATGCAAAGTATTTTGAGAAGCATATCACAAATAACAGAAAGGCCAACAATAAAGAATTTCTTAAATACATCAGAAACAGGAAACCAGCTAGGGAGGCAGATGGACTTTGGATGACAACAGAGTTAAGGAGTATTAAAGGAGGATAAGGAGACTGCAAAGAAGCTAAATGAGTTCTTTTCCTCTGCCTTCACTACAGAAGACATGGGGCAGATACCCGTGCCTGAATTGATATTTTCAGGAAGGGAGTCTGAAGAACTGAGGCCAACAGTGGTGATATGACAAGAGATTGTTCTAGATCTTACTGACAAATTGAAAGCTAACAAATTGCCAGGTCCAGGCAGTATCCAACCCGGCATTCTTAAAGAAGACAACTGTGAAATTGCTGGTTTTCTAACAAAAGTATGTAACTTGTCCCTAAGGTCAGCTTCTGTACCAGAGGACTGGAGAGTGGCCAATGTAACACCAATTTTTAAAAGGAGATCCAGGGGGGATCTGGGTAATGACAGGCTGGTTAACTTAATAATCTGTTCTGGGTAAATTGGTAGAAAGCATTATTAGATAAAATTATCAAGCATTATTAAAGATAAAATTATCAAGCATACAGAGGGAGAGTCCTGCTGAAAAAAAATCTTCCACAAAGGTATGCCCTGTCGCACTAACCTTTTAGAGTTCTTTGAGAGTGTCAATTAACATGTGGCTAGGACATTATTTACTTGGACTTCCAAAAGGCTTTTGACAAAGTCCCTCACCAAAGACTCCTAAGCAGATATAGCAGTCACGAAATAAGAGGAATCCTCTTATGGATTGGTAACTGGTTAAGGAACAGAAAGCAGAGAGTAGGAATAAGTAGTCAATTCTTGCAATAGAGGATGCAAACAGTGGGGTCCTCCAACAATCTGTATTGTGACCAATGCTTTTTAACTTGTTCATAAATGATCTGGAATTAGGAGGGAGCAGTGACATGGCCATGTTTACTGATGACATGAAATTATTTAGAGTGGTTGAAATAAAAAAAAGATTTTTTTTATTTCAAAAATAAAAATTTTTGCAGATCCAAAAGGATCTCCCTAAACTGGGAGAATGGGCATTAAAATGTAAATGCAGTTTAATGTAAGCAAGTGTAGTGATGCACATTGTGGCAAAAAAAAGCCCAACTTCATTTTTATGCTCATGGGATCCAAGCTGGCACTGACTGACCAACAAAGAGATCTTGGGGTTATGGTGGACAGCTCAATGAAAGTGTCGACCCCCGTATATGGCTACTGTGAAAGGGGCAGATTCCACGTTGGGTATAATTAGGAAAGGAATTGAAAATAAAAGTACCATTATCTTACTGCCCTTATACAAATCTATGGTGCAACAATACTTGGAATACTATGTATAGTTCTTTTCACTGCACCTTGAAAAGGTTCGTATAGAGTTGGAAAAGGTGCAGAAAAGACAACCAAACTGATCAAGGGGCTGAAGCAACTCCCCCATGAAGAAAGTTCACAATGTCATTACTGGGAGACATGATAGAGGTGTACAAAATTATGCATGGGGTGGAGAAAGTGGATAGTAAGACTAGAACTTGGGGTCATTCCATGAAGCTGAATGGTGGGACATTCTGGACAAATAAAGGAAGAACTTCTTCACACAATGCATAGTTAAGCAAAAGAATTCACTACCACAACATGTAGTGCTGGCCACCAACTTGGATGGCTTTAGATAGTCCCCAAGGAGGATAAGGCTATCAATGGCTACTAGTTATGATAGCTAATTTACCTCCTTTATTGGAGACATTATGCCTCTGTATATGAATTGCTAGGTAACATGTGTGGGAGGATGCTAGTACACTGATGTCCTACTGTGGGCTTCCCTTAGGTATCTGGTTGACCACTGCATGAATAGAATGCTAGAGTAGATAGGCCTTTGGTCTGACTCAGCAGGGCTTTTGTTATATGAGAGAGAGAGAGAGAGAGAGAGAGATGCTGCAAATCTTGTTTATGTTTGGGTATGTGTGGGGGTTGACAATTTATTGGGGACAAAACTATAATTGATTATATATAATTGATCAACATTATTTAATTGGTCAAGTTGATCAATTAATGCTGCAGCCCTAATATAAACATACTATGGTCAGCTATGGAAGGAAAAGAAAGAGGACTGAAAGAAGAGCAGGTTCTTTGATTGTTTAATTGTAAGTTTACATAATGTGCTGTAACACTGTCTGCTTTATAATATCCACGATTAAAGCAGGCTTTAATAAGTCTTGATTAAGGCTTTAATCAGGCAGTCTTCCACTATTTGTTTCATTACCTATTTATATTTAATACACTTGCAGCACTCCTCCTGTATTGTAATAAAAGCCACTTTACCCTAAACACAGGCCCTCTTGAAATTAGACTGATCAGTTTCCACTAGTCTGTGCTGCAGTACAGATAATGTAAAATAAAGGAACACTAATAATGAGTATTAATATTTGTTTTTATAGGTGGTTTGATATACTGCAAAAGGTTTCCACACAAATGAAAACTGGCATGACAAGTGCAGTGAAGCATCGTGCTGACAAGGTACAAGGAAAAATAAATTTCTTAAATTGCTGCTTGCTATATTTTATTTAAATATGGTAAAGAAAAAAAAACCTTTTTGAACATTTATCTGGAGTGTTATCCTGCTTTACCCTAAAGGCACAAGGTATGTTGCGGGTAAAAAAAAACCCACCTAGAAATGCAGTTGTAAAGGCTGGACTAAATGTGACAGCAGCTGAACTAGCTCTTTAAATGTATGTCTGCCCCAGTTATAAACATAGGGAATGAGGGGGCATAAACCTTCCGCTTCCTGTGGTTTATGTCCCCTCAGCCTCTGGATACTTTTCTCCCAGCTGGACTCACTTCCATTAATAGAACTCAATTGGCTGAAAAGTGGAGCTTGAGAGGCTTTTGCATTCCTCACCTGTGGCCCACTCCAATCCCTGTATTATATGAGATTAGGGGGGCGGGGGGCTACATGCAAAGAAACAGGTTTGCTGCTATCCACTCTAGTTTGGCCTACAACCTTTTAAAACTTTTGAACCCAACCCCCCCAAGGTATATCTCCATCATCATCATCATAGCTATAACAAACTCCATTAGCACCCCAAAATTCTATCACAAGCCCATACCTACTCTGACACACCCTGCTGTTAGTTTTGCAACTCCCTTGCCATGGCACACCCGTGTATCACCACTGAGCTTTCCCTCTCACCCAAGAAAATCCCCCTCATTCCAGGATTAACTTATTTTACCAATGGGTGCCATGTCCTTTCTACAAGCCAGTGTGGTGTAGCAGCTAGAGTGTTGGACTGGGAGTCAGGAGATCCTGGTTCTAGTCCCCACTAGGCCATGGAAGCTCACTGGATGACTTTGGGCCAGTCACAGACTCTCAGCCCAACCCACCTCACAGGGTGGTTGTTGTGAGGATAAAATGGACTATGTACGCCGCCTTGGATTCCTTAAGGAGGAAAAAAGGTGGGATATAAATGTAATAAATAAATAATAATACAAGTGTCCACAGGTAACATTTTACCTATTCTATTAATGAATGATCTGTTTAGCCATCCCCACCACATTTAATATACACATTCTTGACCCAGCATTTTTAGTCTACCCAAATAACTAATATAGTTTCATTACAAAAGGAATTAGTCCTCTGCACTGCATCTAAGCTCTGACTCCTTAGTAGACCCTTTTGTAGCTCTCCACAGACCAGATGTTGATTTAAAGGTTCAGAATGATGAAAAATTATGTCCATAATAATGACTGGGTGGAGTGGGGTCCAGGGGAGTTATGCTAGTTTTATATAGACAATTAAATATCTTGCTTTCAAATTGGAATCCTATTTTGTTGCTGCATTTCCCCTTTTTCATAGAATATTATTCATAATCACATTCGTTTGTTTGAGCCCCTTGTCATCAAAGCCTTAAAGCAGTATACCACAACAACATCTGTACAGCTGCAGAGGCAAGTTTTGGATCTTCTTGCACAACTGGTTCAGCTACGGGTTAACTACTGCCTTCTAGACTCTGATCAAGTGAGTCCTTCAGTTTTCCTAATATGGTGTTGATTACAAAAGAGTACCATATGTCTTTATTTAAATGGTTATGAAGTGTGATCATGAACAGTAAAGGTGACATTATTTCACTGGATAAAACAAGTACTATCTGTGTGAGAAATACTGAGGAAAAAATCAAATTATATAATTGTTGCTCTGCCAATTCTGGACTGGGAAAGCAAGGAGCTCCCCCACACTCCAAAAAAAACCAAACCTGGGAGGTCAGAGATAGATCCTGTCTTCCTACCAGGAGGACATGCTACACCAGAGACTGGCCTTTGTACTTGTACAAAGAAGGACTTTTATGGTAAGTTTTGAAACACAGTTTGCAATTGGAATCCTGCTTACTACAAGCATTGCTCATTTTCTTGTAAAAATGGGGAGGGTGTTGTTGTTTTTAAAGTGATACTGGCTATGTGGAATAAGAGACATGTATAGTTAGTGATATTTAATGGCCTCATCACATTTCATTTTGTTGTGTTTTATTATAATGTGCATTAAGTATTTTGACCGTTTATTCAACATTTTTTTGCATAATTTAATGTGGATATTTATTTTGCTTGTAGGTGTTCATTGGATTTGTTCTAAAACAGTTTGAATACATTGAAGTGGGACAGTTCAGGTACAAATCCAAATACAGTTTCTGTGAATTGCATAAAAACTTGGTCTGAGCCGTAACAGGCCAATTTTGTGAATATGTTCATGCCTCCGAAAATTGTCGTCGTCGTCCCCCCCCCCCACTTCAGCAGTTGGTGGGGGAGGCTTGAAAATATGATGTGTTTGCTGCAGTAGGGGAACTGCATCCCCATTGTCGAGACAACTAGGTCAACTCTTCTTGTCATGTTACAGTCTAGCAGTTGCATCATGACATGGCTAGACAGGGAGCGTTGGCTCAGTTTCTCCTCCCCATCCAAGTGAAGGCAGCGCAGCTTCATTTGCTACTGTTGATGTTGCCATGTAGTCAGTCTGTGTGAGTAGCATTGTTTTGCTGTCACAATCACAATGTGATCCCTGCTGGGCTGAGATCACACAGTGAAGGAGAAGAATATTGCAGCAACAGAACAGCAAAAATAATGGCTGTGAAAAGCCACTAAATTTTTTTAAAGAAAGGTGTGTTGTTTCCCTCACCCCCAGTGGCATTCTGGAGCCTCCCCTGAAAATCTTGCCTTTGCTCCCCAAATTTTTGCAGGTAAAAATTTGGCACAGGTCTCATAAAAACTTGTCCCATTAAATATATGGGTGACATTTTGTCTGGTTAAAATAGCTGTGTCTGTGAGACACTCCTTTTGTCATTCTAGGAGAGATCCTCCTCGTTTGAACACCCGGAAACTTTTCCATTGAGTTAATTTTTTTTAATGAAGCCAGTTAGACAAGCAGAATACTCTAGAGAGCATTTGTGCTATAATGACCTTTGTTCTGTGATATGTATTCTTGCCTCTGGAAACTTCAGAGTACTCGTGTCTTGACTTGTATCCAATGTTAGTCTAACTTAAGACCCATTCATTTCAATGGGTCTGCTCTAAGCAGGGCTAACATCGGATGCAACCCATTATGTATATATGTATGTATTATGTATACCCTTATGAATTAGTGCCTTGTATGTCCAATGAACTAAGACTGAGGGTGGGGGTGGCGAGGGAGTCTTGCTGCTTCTCAAACAAAACAATAGTACAGAAGAAAATAAGTAGTTTTTGTCTGGTAGCTTTTTGACCATAGCACAAGTATATGGATAATTATATGCACTATTGATGACATAATTGCTGTAAAATGCTATATTTGACTCTTGTGTTATTTAAGTATCTTGAACCTCCAGCTTCAGTGCTGTTTTGTTGGAATTTTATAAACAAGTAGAATTCCTAGCATTTTGTTCTGTTTGATGTACTTTTACTGCCTGTGGAAACCAAAGTTAAATGTGTTGTGGTTGTCTTATTTTTCTGATTCTAAATCTTACAGAGATGCATTGCAAAATTAAACTTAGGAGTTACTTAATTGTAGGGCTTTGATAATATGAAGAAATGCAGTTTATTTGATACTAATTAGTTCATGTTTGCTTCTTGATTTGATCTGTGAATTGTTTTATTACAAAAAAAGATTAGGCATTAATAACACTATTAAATATTCATTTCATTTACAAATTTAGTAGGAAAAACTAGATTAGAGGTTGATAAAAGTCAGTATAAAAAGTACTTGGGAAGCTTGGGAGGTCCTTTGTAGTTAAAATAATCAGAACCTGTGGGTGATCCTCTGCCCTGGTTCTCATTCAGGGATATTTAAGTTTTTAATTTGGAATTACTCAAGTTTAAGATTATATAGGTTGTGTATGCATGTGCAGGACACTTTTTAAGGCATAGAGTAGTTCAATTTAATTCTCAGCTATTGGAGTCTCCCAAACTGAGAGGGCTCCTCTTCTCCCAAGGGAATTTCCAGAAGCTCCTGGAAGTTCAGTGTATGGGAGGAAATACCTGTCATTACAGGTTATTATCCTTCATTATCAGAAAGAATACTATGATGACTATCTTGGTAAGTCCAATGTTTCTCTTCTTTTTTTTCCTCCCAGGGAATCAGAAGCGATTATTCCTAGTGTATTTTTCTTCCTGGTATTATTATCTTATGAGCGCTACCACTCCAAACAGATAATTGGAATTCCTAAAATTATTCAACTCTGTGATGGGATAATGGCAAGTGGAAGGAAAGCTGTTACACATGGTAACTAAAGAGTAAAAGTAGTAAAACTGCCAAGTGCTAAAAAACTGTAGGGGCTTTGAAACTTAATTTGACCTAAAAACTCTTTTTAAGTAGCTGATATATTTTCTCTAAAGTAATTACATATGTAAAATGTTTTCATTGCATTTGATATTCTCTGGGACAAAATCTGGACCATTTTCCTAAGGGAGTCAGTCTGGTAGGAACCTTTGTGGAGAACAGCAAAGTCTTTCAAGAAACCCCACAATTATTAGCATTGCTGTTCCACTTCTAGTTACATCCTGGCTTTTTCTCCTCTTAATGAGAGGCCTTCTGCAAGAACTGTTGACTACCAGTTATTTGCATGTTTAAGGAACTGTATTACATTAAGGAGAAGAATATGTATACTGAAACTCTGTGAGCTAGGGTTTGTTTGTTTTTTTGCCATCCAAGTGTTTATCTTCCTGGTGTTTGGTCATTCTTTATTAACAAGAGCTTAGATCAGCCTTCTCTAGATGCTTTGAAACTCCCAGTATTCCTGACTGTTTGCCATGTTGGTTGAGCTGGTCCAAAGATCTGGAGGGCATCAGGTTGGGAAAGGCTGGCTTAGATAATCCTAATCTGGTTCCGTAGTGAACCTGTTTCCTTATCACTAACAAACGTTTATCCCTTTTGATGGAAGCTTAAGAGAAGTAGGTAAGAACATTAGTCAGTTTGTGGAACAGCCAATGTTGCTTGCATTGACCCTTACTTACCTGTCAATGTAACAATATACAAATGTTTAATGTAAACAGTATTATTTATTACTGTTACTTATATCCTGCCTTCCAGGGTACAAATCCTTCCAAGGCAGCTTACAAGTAATATCAGCAATAATAAATAAAATCACAGTAAACACTAACTGTTTAAAAAAGTTATCAGGATTTTTCCCATGGGCCATCAATGACAGATGGCCCTATTGAGGGGGCAGGGGCAGTCCATCTGGAGCAGGCTCTGAGGTGTCATTTGCCTGCCTCCCTGCTTGCCTTCCTCTTCTGTAGTTCTCTAGATTTCCCCCATACATTGTTTATCACATGTAGGCAGAATGTTTGCTATAGTTGGCCGAATTTATCTTTCTCTGTAGATGGTTTCCATCACACACAGGTGTGTGTGCTAAGTTTACTGCCCCTATATTAGAAGCTAATTAGTATATAGATTTTCTGAAGATTTGCATATCTTCAGAAACTATGTAGTTTTCCTTTGACTCACAGAAGGCATTCCATATCCTTTGTGGTACCCTTGGACAACAAGGTAGGCCTTGATGCAGCTTTTGGACATGAAGATTTCTTGTACAGATCTAGTTGAAAGTGCATGTTTCCATGTGAGACCTCTGCAGAGTTCTACTTCTCTTTCAGGAGCAGATCTCTACCAGAAGGTGGGTCTGACTGGCAGTCCAGCAGTTACTTCATCTATCTTGGGGCTGGTGGTTGGTCCCACACTACCTGTCCTGGAGAATGAGCCTCACCCAGTTTGTGGGGCAACTCCCTCTGATCCTCAAAGCCCATCATCTTCTCCTGAGAAAGAGATATGGACATTGGCTCACATATTTACAAGCTGAACTATTGCGGGGGGTGGGGTCATCAGACATACAGCTTGCTTCGTAGCTTGATATACCCAGAGAAACAGTGCTCCAAATCCTTTGCTGAAATTATGGCTCGGCTGCAAGAACATTTGTTCACATAATCGTTTGGAGATTGCAAGAGAGACTTAGATTTCACAAGTGTAATTGGCAGGAAGGGGAAACTGTTAAGGCTAATGGAGCTGCACACCAAAGGCTGAGGGAACACTGCAATTTTGGGAACATCTAACAAATGGCTCTGAGGGGCCAGCTGGTCTGTGTTCTCAGGTAAAAGTCATCTCCCATTCTTAATAGAGTCATGGAAATTGCTGCATACATGGAAACTGCATTACACTATGAGTTACATTATAGTTGTAATAAAAGAAACAAGAAAGAGTCAACAGAAAAAAATGTCCCTGTGGCAGGACAGGCATAAGACAATGGACTGCTATCTCCAAAATATGGCTTGCTGGCCGGGTGGAAAAAAGGGGACACATACAAATAATGTGTAGGTCTATGACACAGAATGTAATCAAAGGTGATTTGGAAAGAAACCAAATGCAGAGCTGGTACTTGGCTCAACGATACTGCAAGTGAGAAATGTCTTGGAATTGTTGTAGATCACAAGCTGAATATGAGCCAACAATGTGATGTGGCTGCAAAAAAGACAAATGCAATTTTGGGCTGCATTAATAGAAGCATACACGGAATAATGGGCTCAAATTACAGGAAGCCAGATTCCAGCTGAACATCGGGAGAAACTTCCCGACTGTTAGAGCAATATGACAATGGAACCAATTCCCTAGGGAGGTAGTGGGCTCTCACACACTGGAGGCATTCAAAATGAGGCTGGACAGCCATCTGTCAGGGATGCTCTGACTTGGATTCCTGCATTGAGCAGGGGGTTGGACGTGATGGTCTTATAGGCCCCTTCCAACCCTACTATTCTATGATTTTATGATAGAAAAAGCTAAAAGGGCACGATAAAGTACATGCAGTAGATGCAGATGCAGAGAGTATCAAGTAAGACTTAGCTACATTAAATATTGTTTGTGTAGAAGTTAATTGTGTATCAGATGGAGATGAAGTACCCATATGGGTGACATTGATAGTAGAGGGGAAGATGCTCATACTGGAGCTAGACACAAACTCAGCTGTATCTGTTACTCCTCACAAAGAGTTTACCAGAAAATTCTGGTACCACACTACCTGATGGAGCACCTCTCCAGATATGAACCTACCTAGACGCTATAATCAACATGTGAGGCCCTCCTCCAAGTGCCTCTTCTGAGGCAGGCTCAGAGGGAGGCAACAAGGGAGAAGGCCTTCTTGGTGGACCCCCCTCCCGAATGTGGAAGGCTCTCCCCAATTTGATATGCCTGGCACCAGCACTGCCTGGCATCTTATCAGTACTAGGTTAAGACTTTCCTCCACTCCCAGGCATTTGACAGCATATGATGGGGCATTCATGTCAGTTGTTTTCTCAGGTCCTGGTAACTTATTGTAACTGTTTTTTGTTGCTTTAAATTGTTTTAAAATTTTGTATGTTAAATATTTTACATTATGTTTTTATTATGTTTTATTTGTGGGTTGTAATTTTTGTGAACCACCCAGAGAGCTTTGGCTATTGAGCAGTATAGAAATGGAATGAAAAAGCTGCAGGCCAGAATTTTGGGAGAACTTCGTGTAGGACACTTGGGCATTGTCATGATGAAGACATTGTCCAGGGATGTATGGTGGGCAGTATAGATAGGCAGATTTAACAATTAGCCAACAACTGCTGTGGGTGACAATGGGTATAAAATATACTTAGATGAGGACCATTTCATCAGTGGAATTGATTAGCAAGTTCCTGGGAATGCATTCACCTTACTCTGTTGACCCCATTCTTCAGTACAAATTTTCCAGTAGTGGTGTATGGATATTCTGAATTTCCATATACCATCATCTACAATTTCCAGAAGCACCATGCTTATTCTCAGAAGATTTTTAGATTGAACAGGGTTGCATGTACAAGTGACCTATAGTTTGTATCAGCAGAGTTCCAGACCTTTATTATACAAAATCAGCATTAAGCACGCAACATCTGCACCGTATCTCCCAGCCTCAAACGGGTTGGCAGAACGCTCTATCCAAAACATGAAACCTGCTTTGAGAGCTGCAGAAGAGCAGCCAGGTGCATTATCCATTAAATTTGCACACTTTCTGTTGACATATAGGAATGCTGTGCATGTGTCAACCAACCAGACACCTGTTCCAGCTTATTTTGGGATAGAATCTCAGATCACAATTGGATCTGTTAAAACCTGACCTACGTAGGGATTTTCTCCAGAAGCATACTGATATACTAAAGTACAAAGACCTCTCTTCATTTAAAGAACTACAGATAGATCAGTCTGACTTTGTTTGAGCATACAGAGGAAATTAAAAAAGGGATTCCAGGTACTGTTCAAGCTGCAAGAGAACCATATTCTTATGAAGTCACTGTTGCACTGTGTAGGGGCAATAAGTACAGACTTCTGGGAGGTTCCTCCTGTTGTGTCCTTCCCCTTCCTCTTTTTTCTCTCATGTTCTGATTAGCATGTTTGCTGGCTTTTCTAATTCTGTTAGGGTTGTTTATTACAGTTATGGAATGAGAGGTTTCTTTTGCTCTTTCAGTCTGGAAGGGCAGGGATACCTCTCCCCTTGGAGGAGGTATTGTAAGTTGTCTGACCCTGGCTTCTTGTCCAAGAGGTGGTGCTTTTCTAAAGGATATGGAATGCCCTCCTGGAGTCATTGAGGATCTCATTTTTAGTTGATGACCTGAATTATTTTATAATGTGGGGGTGGGGGTGGGGGTGGGGTGGAGCAAAAGAGGTATTGCATTAAATAAAGATGCTTTGATAGCAGAGCATCTCTAGGTGAGGGGATTACCATGCAGTTACAAAATAAATCTTAAATTAAAATGGAACGTTTTCTCTAGCAATACCAGCTCTGCAACCCATCGTTCATGATCTCTTTATATTAAGAGGAGTAAACAAAGCTGATGCTGGTAAAGAACTAGAAACACAAAAAGAAGTGGTCGTCTCAATGTTACTGAGGCTTATCCAGTACCATCAGGTAAGTTGTGTAGAATTGTTTGTGGGCGGCATAGTATGTCCATTATTATTTAGCTTAGCTTAGTTTGAAGGGCTTGAATTCAATGCTTTTGTTTTTATTCAAAACATTTTTACCCTGCATCTAAAATTTTGAGGTGGCTTACCACAAACCCAATGTAAAGACTTGAACAATTTTAAAGGCTGCATTCTTTGTTGCTGTGATTTAGCTGTAATGCCATTTTATTTTATTTTATTTCATTTATTATATTTGTATACTGCCCAATAGCCAAAGCTCTCTGGGCAGTTTACAAAGATTAATTGACTGGACATGGTTATCCAAACCTCATGTGGTTGTTGAGGGTTGTTGTTTTAGCTTTTCACAGGTGCCCTGGTGATCAACTTATGTATACATGATTTGAAATAATGCTGCATTATATAATATGTACATTAGTCTTGGATTTTGTGATATCCCTGGGAGAGCACCCCACCCCACCCCCCGCTGTCTCCTTAATCTGATACCCCAGGAAACACCAGATAAGCTAAATGAGGTGAGGGTCTGCTTGCTTCAGATGTACCACTGAGACTGAATTCACCCTAAAATATCCCAGTGAATTAATAGCTGCCGTCACCTATTGAGTTAAAGACAGTAAAAGAGGGAAGCAGGGGAGAGAAATCACTGGGGTGAATGGTTACAATTCTGACAGGTTTCAGTCTCCTAAGTGCCCAGCTCCCCTAGAGGGCTAGCATACACTTTCTGAGTAATGTGCCTGAAAGGACCAAACACATGAGTTCAAATATGATACATTAGACACACCCACACCCTAATCAGAAACACTTCTGTTTACTTAATCAAAAAGGCTTATGACAAATACAAAACATAAAATTGTAGTCAGCAAAATAAACAGAGCAAAACGTTGGTTCTAGCTTCTAATACTTACCCTAGCTGACGTAATAAGCAGGTAGCTACAGAGGATCCATAACAAAATGCAGTAATTTGAGTCAGAGGTCCTCTGCTCTTCTGTTAGAAATGTCAGCGTGGAATTCACGGAGCATAGTTTTTGCTAACTTCAGACTCAAGGCACTTCGTAAAATACTTGTTTATATATTTTTAAGTTGTTTGTGTATGGTATACTTATGAAAATTTAACTGTGAAATTGATCACCTGTTTTAGGAATAGCTTCCTGTTTTAGGGTATAGGGCAGGACAAGTATAATTTTTCCTATCTATTGCATATTCAGTGTTTGGTTGAAACAAAGATCAACCAGTCGTAGCAAACTAAGAAATAAATCCAGGATGGACCACACAGATACTGATATTATAATCAATTTCTGTATGTAACATCTTACACCCCTAGCTCTCTGTGACAGTTCTCCAGTGCTGGTATATTTCTAATATGTTTTTATATTGTAGTTTATTTTAAATGTTTTTATCCTGTCTTTCTCCCATAACATTCCTAAAGTGACATAAGAAATTAAACATTAAAAACAATGTAATAGAACCTCACAAAATTATGTAATTAGCATATGCTTCACATATAGCCAGTAGAGTAAAATTAATTCATCACATGTCATTAAATAAAAAACTGAATGTTAACCTGGCACCGAAACTACAACATTGTGACACAGATTAGGTAAGAGAACAAAACTCCTCAAAGAGGTTTGACCTCACTCTTGCAGTTCTTCAAAATGATTCCCTTTACGGGTAATCTGCTCCCCACCTAGGAGTCGCTTATTACAGTTTTTGGTTTCTAATATAGTTGCTCATTCCTAATCTAATATAGCTGATCACCCCTAGGAACTATACATATAAGAAACAAACATGGGACTACTGCTGAAAAGGTAGCCCTGTACTGAGATCTCCCTTTCTGTTTCATAATCTGTGTCCTCTAGGGATGTCTGTTGCGGGAAAATCCGGCTCTTTGCAGAACTGCAGTGTTCTACAAATTGCACCCGTAATTTGCAGGACACCGCAGTTCCTCAAAAGGGGAAAAAGGCCTGCCACCGCCGCCGCACACATACACCCTGCCGCGCTCTCCTTACTGGAGTTGGCATCGGCAAGGAGAGTGCGCGGGGTGTGCACAGTGCAGTGATAGCAGGGACGGAGAGATTCCTCCCCTACCAACACCAGTCCACACCCCTTGCTCTCTCCTTGCCAGTGTCAGCATCAGCAGGAGGGGTGTGCACAGCAGCAGAAAAACTACTAGCAGGCCTGACTCCCTGTAGACCAAGTTGGGCCAACTGGCAGATGTTGGACTGGAGTCTGGGGGGGGCAAGCCAGTGAAAGTTCACTTAGCCTCCACCCCCCAAATGGATTCCTCCAACATCCCTAGTGTCCCCTAGTGTTATGTGTTTACCCACTCCTGATACTTATCATTGGCTGCAGCTGGCAGGGAAATGCTCGGCATTATGATGCAAGGGAAGTTATATTGCATATTTTGGAGGGGAGGGGAGGGAAGGGGAACTCTGGAAAACTAACAGGAGATGAGCATTAGAGGAACTACTTTTTCTGATAATACAAATGAATGTTGTGTGTTCTGATAATTTTGTTTATCTTCAGGTACTGGAGATGTTTATCCTAGTATTGCAACAGTGTCACAGAGAGAATGAAGACAAGTGGAAAAGATTATCACGACAGATAGCAGACATAGTTCTCCCAATGTTGGCAAAACAGCAGGTTAAATTAATATTTATATTTATCAACTAATATATTTTATATCACTCCTTGTGTATAATATGTGTGTGTTTATGTGCTATATATGTTCTCTACTTGGCACCATCCAGTGATCCAAACACTTCTTTAATTGAAGAAGACTAACTGAGGGGCTGGGCTAGGCTAGGAGGCCCCTCCCAGTTTTCTCCTGCCTCCATAGTGTTTGGAAGCAGGTTGTTTGCTGACTCTCCTCCTTAAAGCAGGCCTGAATGAAAGAAGAAAAAGGCAGAAGCCTAAACAGGAAAGAGGTGCTTAACTCTTGGCTCCCGTACCCATGCCTTTTCAGAACTAAAAGGGCTCAAGGGAAAGGAAGGGTGGGGTGGTCCCTGCCTATGCAGCAGATGCTCAGCCTTCGAGTGCTGCTGAGCCCTGCCGGGTAACAGCCTATTAATGTGTCAGTCTTATGTGTAGGATGTGTGAGTACTGCTTTTGCTTTCTAGAGGAGCTATTTGTGGACTCTTTAGTGTTTAGTTCCTTTTTAAAAAGGCAGAGTTTAAGTTTTGTAGACCCAAATTGAGGGCTGTTTGTTTAGGAACAGGCAGACATAGGACTGAAATAGAAAAAAGTAACCACAAAAAGTCTTTGAGGGTAGACTGAAATAGAAAATGAAACTAACCCTGAGAAGAATCTGAGGATGGAGGTTTACCTCAACTCTGGGTTCCTCCTGGTGGGCTTGGGAAATTACTCTCTCCACCCAAAAATTGCTGTTGACTGTTGTTTAACTATACTTATACTATATTGCTTTTACTACATATCACAGACCCTAAGAAAACACCTTTAAAAAAGTGTTTATTTTCCAAAGCCAAGAGGAAAAATTAGTATTCCCACACAGTTGTCTTCTGTCTCTGAGGCTCAGCGGTTCTGAACTGATGAAATAACTGTATGTAACAAGAACACCTTCAGATTATCAGTCCTTCCACTCCTTTGTCTACTTCCCAAAAGCTTCCTTTTCAATCAGGGTTTTCAGATATCCATTGGTATCAGACAGGATGCAGGATCATTGACCCCTCTGGTGCTGAGGAAGTTGTATTTAAGAGCCCTCCATCTCTACCCAGCCAACCAAAGGCTCTAAGGGTAATTTCAACCATTCCCTTGCTTATGAAGTACAGGAGGCCCCTTCATCCTCCTCTTTCAGAGGCTGGCTTTCAATCAGTGAAGTCAAGAGAGCTAAGTATTTTTATTACTTTTTTATTATTATTGGGAGGCTGGCTTTCAGCAAAG
Source organism: Heloderma suspectum (assembly GCF_057233095.1). Lineage (NCBI taxonomy): Eukaryota > Metazoa > Chordata > Lepidosauria > Squamata > Helodermatidae > Heloderma > Heloderma suspectum. The sequence goes on along the minus strand of NC_139462.1, from coordinate 122,420,330 downwards.
TGAAGTGCTGCTCTCAAGTGCTGTCTCAAGCCAAGAGGAGTAGTACGGGAAAGCTTGGAGCTATCATAAAATGGTTTCTCAAAGTCCTATCCCAGCAGATGATCCAGAAGTATGCCGTGACTGATGGTATCAAAAGCCTCTAGAGGTCTAGCAAAACCAACAGCGATGCTCTCTCCCAATCTAGTTCCCAGTATAGGTCATATACCAGGGAAACCAAAGCTGTGTACTTTCTGGAACTAGGCCTGAAGCCAGAGTGGAATGGGTCTAGATTAGGGGTGAGCAGAAAGTAGATCTCCAGATGTTTGGGACTTCAACTCCCAGCATTCCTGACCATTGACTATGCTGGCAGGGGTTCTGGGAGTTGAAGTCCCAACATCTGGAGATCTACCTTCTACCCAGCACTGGCCTAGGTTACTAGGTTACTGGTAAATTTTGAAGTGCAGGCATTCATCATGACAAGCCCCATAGCCACACCCCCAAGGAGAGTCTAAAAATTCAGGCAGCTGTTTTGATTCATATCAACAAACCAGTTCTAGCAGTTTTCATCTCTACCCGGAGCAGGTCTTTTGTAAACTTAATGGGTAAACTTAAATTGCCCTTTCAAGACCAAGCCAGCCCAAAATATTTTGCATTGCAACAGGGCACAATATGTTCTTCATTGTGCATCACACATATGGGCTCTGCACCTGCACAGAGTCTCAATGCAGGAAACTTCTAAAGCTGAGGAGTTTTATATGGCAATCCTCCCCCCCACCCAGTCCAGTGCACATATCCTTAGCAGGTTCCTGCCTCTTCCCTTAGTTCTTTTTCGACCACCATTGCATGTGCCTCGTGGGAACTTCTGTCCGTTTGTTGTTTTTGACAACAATGATAAAACAAAAAAAAGCTGAAGTTCTATTCTGTCTTTTTCTCTTATTGTCATTATTTCTATCTCTACATTTTTCTTTTGTTCCTTTTTTGCATCTTTCGTGATCGTGGGTGAATGGCCCTCCAGGTGCCTTTCAAAAAGTGCACCCATTGTGGGGCAAAGCTACCGCACAAGGATGGATACAATCTGTGCCTGTTTTGCCTGGGAGAAGGACATGTTAAGGAAACTTGTCAACACTGCAGCACCTTCTCCAAACAGGCAAGGAAAAATCGCTCTGACCGGCTGAAAGCCACATTGCTGGAAGACAGCGTTAGAGTCTGTTGAGGGCCCTAAGAAAATGGTGGAGGCTGTTGTTCAACCACATCCAGCAGTTTTAGAGCCTGTAGCATCAGGATTTAAATCCCCGCAACGCCATGCTTCACCCGGGACCCAAGACCCCCCCCCCCAAAAAAAAAACACTGGCTCCGTCTTTGGCATTAACACTCGCAAAAAGACTTTCAAAGAAAGCAAAACATTCTAAAAAAATCTACCCTTTCGTCAACTGAACACTAGAAGTGAAGAAAAGCTCCAAAAAGGCTCATGATGTCACTCAGGACTGAGTGAAAGACCCGCATGCTGCTCCTTCGGCCCCTTGGGTTCAGCCACTGCCTGATCCACAACCAGGCATGGCGATCCAAGACGAGCTTCTTGCCACTATTCCAACAACATCTTGGGATCGACAATCTGTGATACCAATACTATCAGTACCAGCATCTGTACCCACACTGCCGCTCCAGGGATCACCAATACCACCAGTGTCAGACCCACAACAGGAGCCCCTCCTTCTAACATTCACACCGGAAGGAGAGATCAGGGATCCATCACATCTCCAGCCTCCACCTTGTCCACCATGGCCGCAGCAGGACTATTATGATCCCAAATGGGATAGACATCCACGATTGCCAGAGTCGGTGTATTCCATAACATCATCTCACAGGTCTTATGCATCTGTTAGAAGAGACTGTCATTGGTACTGGAAGTGCTGCAGGTCCCCACACTCTGATTGGGGACAGTCTCCCAACAACTATCAGAGAAATTGAAGTCCCCCATTACTACTACATCATGCTTCCTTGAAACCTTGGCAATTTGCTTTTCAAAAGTTTCATCCTCGTCTTCTCCTTGATTGGGTGGCCGGTAGTAGACTCCGACCACCATGTTGCTTTTATTTGTTGCTGCATTTATTTTAACCCAGATGCTCTTGATGGGGCTACCAAGTTCATCCTCCTGTATTTCTGTGCAGAGATACAGTCAAGGCCAGAAATATTGGAACAAGGATAAATCTTCTCGCAGTTGGCCTCTGTACACCACAACATTGAAGTTGAAAGGAAACACACTCAGATGGGAGCGAAGCCAGGACTTTCAGCTGTAATTCAAGGGGTTTGACAAAGGTGGGGCACTAACCATTCAGGAAGGACAGCCAGTGGCATACACTCGCAACCCATCGTTGGTGGCTCATAAGTAATGGAACAAACCAACATCATTTCAAACTTAAGGATCGCCTTTAATACCTGGATGAAAATCCTTTGCAGTCAATGACCGCCTGAAGTCTGGAACCCATGGACATGACCAAATGCTGAGTTTCCTCCCTCGAGATGCTTTGCCAGGCCTTTACTGCAGCTGCCTTCAGCTGCTGCTTGTTTGTGGGTCTTTCAGCCTTCAGTCTTGTCTTCAGTAAGTGAAAAGCATGCTCTATTGGGTTGAGATCAGGTGACTGACTTGGCCATTGAAGAACATCCCACTTCTTTGCCTGGAGAAACTCTTGGGTAGCTTTTGCTGTATGTTTTGGGTCATTATCCATCTGCAATATGAAGCGGCATCCTATCAGTTTGGCAGCATTCAGCTGAATCTGAGCAGAAAGTATAGCCCTATACACTTCAGAATTCATCCTGCTGCTTTGATCAGCAGTCAGGTCATCAATAAACACCAGTGACCCAGTTTCATTGGCAGCCATACATGCCCATGCCATAACACTGCCTCCACCATGTTTGACAGATGATGTGGTTTGCTTTGGATCATGAGCTGTTCTTTTCCTTCTCCATACGTTTCTCTTCCCATCATTCTGGTACAAGTTAATCTTGGTTTCATCAGTCCAAAGAATCGTATTCCAGAACTGGGCAGGCTTTTTTAGGTGTTTGCTGGCAAAGGCTAATCTGGCCTGTCTGTTCTTGAGTGTTACCAGTGGTTTGCACCTTGTTGTGAAGCCTCTGTATTTACCTTCATAAAGCCGTCTCTTGACTGTAGATGTTGACAATGACATGCCTACCTCCACAAGAGCATTCTTGACCTGGCTAGATGTTGTGAAAGAGTTCCTCTTCACCCTGAGCAGAATTCTGTGGTCATCCACTTTAGTTGTCTTCCGTGGTCTTCCAGGCCTTTTGCTGCTGCTGAGCTTGCCAGTTAATTCCTTCTTTTTCAGGATGTTCCAAACTGTTGTGTTGGCCACTCCCACTGTTTTTGCGATCTCTCTGATGGGTTTATTTTTTTTTCCTCAGCCTAATGATGGCCTCCTTCACTCGCATGGACACCTCTTTGGACCTCATGTTGGGAGTTCCAGTGAACAGCTACCAAATGCAAATGTAACACTCAGAACCACCTCCAGGCCTTTCATCTGCTTGATTGGTTATGGGGTACCCAGGAAACAGGCCACACCTGGCCATGCAGCTGCTTGTCAGCCATTCGTTCCATTACTTATGAGCCACCAACGATGGGGGGGAGGTATGCCACTGGCTGTCCTTCCTGAATGGTTAGTGCCCCACTTTTGTCAGACCCCTTGAATTACAGCTGAAAGTCCTGACTTCGCTCCCATCTGGGTGTGTTTCCTTTCAACTTCTATGTGGTGGTGTGCAGAGGCCAACTGCCAAAACAGTTATCCTTGTTCCAATATTTCTGGCCCTGACTGTATGTATTCCTCCTGTTCTTTTGAACAAGTAGTGTGTTGGTGTGTGTTGATTTCGAAGGGGGAGGGCGAAGGAATGTTTAAGACAGCTTCGATTCTTAATCAGAGTTGGAGCAGCTAGATCAGAGGCTGGGTGTCTGCTCCTGCCAGCTGACCACAGCTGGCGGTGATAAATCACAGGCCGATAACAGGGTTGTAAACCTGTCCAAGGCTGGGAAGTGAAAATGCAGCTTTTAGCAAGGAATGTTTACCTGGGCAGTGAGTCCAAAGCGTCGAGGCAAAGAGAAGCCCGTTGTCCCGTCTGGGGTCCAAAACACATTAGGGAACACAAGCATGGTGGTGCACAAGGTCCAAGGTTAAGATCCAGCATGTGACACTACGTTGCTTCTTCAGCAGTACAGCCCCAGCCTGCCAACTCCTTTTAATGGCCACAACTTGAGGCATCTGCATCCAATCAGTCCTCCTGCCTCTGGGAGCCTCTCTGTCTTAAACGGACAGAGGCTCGCCTACACTGCTCCCATATGTGCAGCTGCCTTCACTCTGTGGGGTCCATGGCATTTCGCTCTCTGAATCCTTTGGGGAGACTGCAGCTGGGCCTGGAACCTCCACAGGGGGTGAGAGGGCTTGGGCTTCTTCTGTTCTGGTCTCTTCCCCTGGGTCTGGAGCCTGCCATTCCCCTTCATCCTTGGAGGAGTCCAAGGGGGGCATGACACCGGGGGAGGGACCCTCCCTAGTGAGCCAAGACTCTGGGAGAGATTGCTCCGAAGACCTTGACAAACGGATGGCCCAAGCTCAGTCCCTGCCCCCTCCCTCCACCATGCAAATTCAAGTTTCTAAGGAGGAGGAGGAAGAGGGGCGTGACTTGAGAGACACTAGGGCACGTTGTAAAGCAAAGCAGGAAAAGTTAGGGGCAGGGCTCAGATGCTCCACCAGGACAGCCACTCTTGGAAGCCAACGTAGGAGGGAGCCACCCTAAGGGATGTGCGTCACTGCAAAGCAAGTCTGGCCATGAGGCTCACACCCAAACTGTTGGCAACTTCACTGCCCTCCGGTTCGTCTCCGTGATTGGAGATCACGGATTAGTTGTTTAGGGGCCTGAGGCAGTCTGAGAGTTTCCTGGAAACTGCATTTGTAAAGTGGCTAGTTTCTAGCAAAATAAAGTAGTATTAGCCTGAAGCTTTGTCTCCTTGTGGTGTTGATTGCAAATGGGGAAGGATGATCCATTTCTGACAGACACCAGTGCAGAATACTTGTTCAAGCATCCTGCACCCAATTCCATGGTGGTTGAGGCTGCACAAGGCATGTCTAAAAAGACACATTCCTCTCCCACTGACAAAGAGGGAAGAAGGCTAGATCTGCTTGGCAGGAGATTTTATTCTTCTGCTTCAATGGGTTTGAAGCTCTCTAACTATCAAGCGGCAATGGCAGGTTACCAGTTGCTATTGTAAGACAAGGTGGGTAAGCTTCTCAACCTTTTGCCTGATGATTTAAAGGAGGTGTATCATCTCTTTAGAGCAGAAATGTTGAAACCATCAAGACAACAAATAAATACATCTCACCACCAGACAGATTGCAACTTGAAAGTGCTAGTGAATTCAATAGCTTTCTGACACCATGCTTGGCTTAGATCCTCTGATCTTCTGCAAGGACACGAGAACAAGAATAGAGGATCTACCATTAGATGGCCAAGGACAGTTCAGTGCCAAGATGGATGAAGCATTGGTCACAGTACAGAAAACTCATACCACAGCCTGCCAAATGAGATTCCTTCCACAACAGCAGCAGCAACAGCAGCAGCAGCAGCAACATAGGCATTGTCTTTGCTATCAGTCGTCGACCCCTCAATATCAGCCCTACAACACCAGGTGGGGTCAATAGCAGCAACAATGGTCACAATCAAGCAGGCAAGGGAAATCCAACAACCCAGGTTCTGCAATTATTGCAGGAAGCCTGATAGCAGGGGCAAACAGTGCCTTTGACTTGCTGCCTTGTTCTCTCCCAATCAAACAACAACCTCCAGTCTTTGGGACACGCTTGTCACGATATCATCCGGCCTGGTGAGACATCACAACAGACTCACGGGTACTGATCATAGTCCAGAAAGGAAATCGTACTGAGTTCAACACCATCCTTGCATGATTACACTGGCGTCTATTCTCCCCCTCCTCTCTCAAGGAGACTGGTTCACGTCTATCGACCTCAAAGATGCTTACTTCCATGTAGCCATAGAGCAGTCTCATCAGCACTACCTGTTCTTTGCCATCAGTACCGACACCTACCAATTCAGAGTTCTACCCTTCAGCCTCACCACCGCTCTGAGGGTATTTCCAAAGTGCATGACAGTTGTGTATGCCTGTCTCCGGTTGCAGAGTGTAGAACTTTGTAAATACCTTTACATCAATGACTGGCTCTTGGTGGCGTCAATGAGGTCTCAGCTCCTACAATCAATAGAGGTGACCTATGATTTCCTCAAAGCTCTAGGACTTTACATCAATGTGGAAAAGTCTCACCTTGTGCCTACCCGATATCAAAGACTCTCTGTGGTGGTGGTCAGCACCAACCAACTTTGATCAGGGGCTGCCATTTCTTCAACCATCCATGTCTGTGGTGCTGGCTACAGATGCGTCTCTTTCGGGATAGGGAGAGCATTGCCAGACTCTAACAGTGCATGGCAGGTGGTCCACCAGCAAAGCCACTCACCACATAAACCTTCTAGAGCTAAGGGCAGTGGCCAAACACTTTGTTTTTGAACTGGACCTGACAGTCAGGCAGGTCCAGATAACATCAGACAACACATGATTGCATACCTCAACAAACAAGGGGATACCAGGTTGCTTTCACTCTTGGCCCTCAAGCTCCAGATCTTCAACTGGTGCATGCCATGTCGATTAGGTTTAGTGGCTATTGACGTAGCAATTGTGGATAAAGTTTGTGCCAATCAGCAGAGCCAGACAATGTTGACCTCCCACGAATGGGTGATGGACAGGTCAGTTCTGAGCGATCTCTTCAGGCAATGGGGAATGCTAGAGGTCAACCTATTTGCTACAGCGAATAATGCCATCTGCCACAATTTCTGCACCAGAGCGGGACAAGATCCAAGCCTGATGGGGATGCCTTTGTTTTTCAATAGAAAGGACCTCTGTTCTATGTCTTTCCCCCTTTCCCATTAATAACCAGACTTCTGGCAAAGATCATGACGGATGGTACCAACTGCATACTGCTAACACCCTGGTGGCCACGTCAGCCTTGGTTAGCTCCTCTAATGCATATGGCGCAAGGTTGGTACCAATGGCTTCCATTGACCCAGTCTCTCCTCACCAGGGAAGAAAGATTCAACACCTGGATCTGTCGACTCTCTGCATGACAGCATGGAGAATCAGGTGATGGACAATCCTGCAGTCCTGGCTGGGGTGCAGAGAATACTAGACTCTGCACGTAAACCTTCCACGCAGCGCTCCTGCTTGACGAAGTGGACTGTTTTGTGTTAATTGCTCATCAGCAGAATTTCCATCCTAGACAGTGCTCTATGCACCAGATCCCCCAGTTCCTCCAGTTCCTCCTATCCCTTTTTGAGAAAGGACTCAAACTCTCCTCCCTCAGAGTCTTCCCGTCTGCTGTTTCAATGGTTCACCCTCCAGTTGAGGGATTTTCAGACTCATCACATCTGACAGCGAAAAGATTCCTAAATGGGAATTTGGCACCTCCACTCTGCTCTATGATACCAAACTGGAGCCTTTCTGTTGGGCTAAAAGAGCTTTTGTCAAAGCCCTTTGAGCTGCTCGCTAGTGCGGACCCACTTCTCCTTTCCTGGAAGTTGGCATTTTTAGTGGCCATAACATCTGCATGTTATGCCAGCAAGCTCTGTGCACTCAGGGTAGACCAGCGAAATCTCAATTTTCATCAAGATAAAGTCATGCTTTGACCTGATCCTACTGTTCTACCCAAAGTGGTTTCAGAGTTTCATTTGAATCAAGGTGTTGTTTTGCCTGCTTTCTTTGCCTCCCTGTCTACACCTTTAGAGGCGACCCTGCACACACTTGATATGTGCCGTGCCCTGGCTTTTTACAAGGCGAGAACTGAACAATTTTGTTTGTCACCTCTCCTCTTTGTCTGCTTATGGCAGCAAGCAGAAGGTCCAGCCTCTGTCCACTCAGTGCCTTGCTTCGTGGATCATTAAGACTGTTGAGCTGTCGTATGAGCTGGCTGGTCTTGAGCTGTCTTCCCCAGTTAGAGCTCACTCTACTCATGCAGTAGTGACATCTGTCACATTCAACAGAGGGGTTGCCATCCCTGAACTGTGCTGCACAGCAACCTGGTTGACACTGTCCACCTTTGTGAAGCACTACAAATTGGACACTCGGGCAAGAGCTGACTGTGCCTTTGGTCATGCTGTCCTATCCTCTGTGTTGTAGTAGGACACCGACCCTCCTCCATTGTAAGTTAGCTTGCTAATCACCCATATGTGTGATGCACAGAGACTACGAAGAAGAAAGACAGGTTACCTGTAACTGTAGTTCTTCGAGTGGTCATCTGTGCATTCACACAACCCACCCACCATCCCCACTTTGGTGTCATACTCTCCTTCGATGTTGGCTACTGAAATGTTTACTTCTCCCGGTTACAAGGCCAGAATATCAGTCTCAAGGAACTGAGGGAAGAGGCAGGAACCCGCTAGGGATATGTGCACTGGATGGTGGAGGAAGGGTTCCCATCTAAAACTCCTCAGCTCTAGAAGTTTCCCGAATCGAGGCTCCACACAGGCGCAGAGCCCATACGTGTGAATGTACAGATGGCCACTCAAAGAACTACAGTTACAGGTGGCAACCTGTCTTTGTTGCTGGGGAAATTCATTTCCCCCAGTTACTGTGAGGATTGCAGCTAAAACTCAGAGGGAACAGGGAAGTCTCAGGGATGGTGTTAATATCCCTGCTGATGCAAAAGTGCCAGTGCTGCATCCCTATGAGCCCTGACTCCACTATACCACTGGTCTAGATAATCTGTATCATCCAGAAAGACTTGGATGACTACACTCTCACATATTTGGACAGCCATACCACTGGAATTTCTTCAGTCTTGTACACATAAAGTGAAGAACAAGGGTTTAGTGACGTCAGGTAGACACAAAGCATATTTAAGTGTCTTCATATAACCAAGGATTGCTGCAAATATCCTTTGTTTATCAGTAGCGTTCACAGGTTTGTAATTTCCGGAATAGATTCAAATTAGCGCTGCATTATGGTATCCTTGAGGATACTGTAATGGTGCCTGTAACTGGTGTGTATAAGTCCAAGGCCTCATTCATTACCTTTTCCTTAGCACAGGGGCCTGTTGATATGACCAGGTTGGTTCATAGAATCATAGAATCATAGAATAGTAGGGTTGGAAGGGGCCTACAAGGCCATCGAGTCCAACCCCCTGCTCAATGCAGGAATCCAAGTCAGAGCATCCCTGACAAATGGCTGTCCAGCCTCGTCTTGAAGGCCTCCAGTGTGGGAGAGCCCACCACCTCCCCAGGTAATTGGTTCCATTGCCGTATTGCTCTGACACTCAGGAAGTTTTTCCTGATGTTCAGTCGGAATCTGGCTTCCTGTAACTTGAGCCCATTATTCCGTGTCCTGCACTCTGGGATGATCAAGAAGAGATCCTGGCCTTCTTCTCTGTGACAACCTTTCAAGTACTTGAAGAGTGCTATCATATCTCCCCTCAGTCTTCTCTTCTCAAGGCTAAACATGCCCAGTTCTTTCAGTCTCTCTTCATAGGGCTTTGTTTCCAGTCCCCTGATCATCTTTGTTGCCCTCCTTTGAACCCTCTCCAGCTTGTCTGCATCCTTCTTAAAGTGTGGTGCCCAGAACTGGACACAGTACTCCAGATGAGGCCTAACCAGTGCTGAGTAGAGGGGAACTAGTACTTCCCGGGATTTGGAAGCGATGCTTCTATGAATGCAGCCCAAAATAGCATTTGCCTTTTTTGCAGCCACATCACATTGTTGGCTCATATTCAGCTTGTGATCGACGACAGTTCCAAGATCCTTCTCGCTCGTAGTGTGGTTGAGCCACGTATCCCCCATCTTGTAACTGTGCATTTGGTTTCTTTTTCCTAGGTGCAGAACTTGGCATTTGTCCCTATTAAATGCCATTCTGTTGTTTTCTGCCCAGCACTCCAGTCTATCCAGATCACTTTGAATTTTGTTTCTGTCTTCCAAAGTATTAGCTATCCCTCCCAATTTTGTGTCATCTGCAAATTTGATCAGCATTCCCTGCACCTCCTCCTCCAAGTCATTAATAAAAATGTTGAAGAGCACTGGGCCCAGGACTGAGCCCTGCGGTACCCCACTCGTTACCTCTCCCCAGCTTGAGAAGGTCCCATTGATAAGCACTCTTTGAGTCCGATTCTGTAGCCAACTGTGGATCCACTGGATCGTTGTTTCATCTAGCCCACTTCGAGCTAGTTTGCTCATCAGGATATCATGGGGCACTTTGTCGAAAGCTTTGCTGAAGTCGAGGTATATGATGTCTACAGCATTCCCACGGTCTACAAGGGAGGTGACTTGATCAAAAAATGAGATCAGATTTGTCTGGCAGGACTTGTTTTTGACAAATCCATGTTGGCTTCGAGTAATCACGGCATTGTTGTCAAGGTGCTTCCAGATGGATTGCTTTATGATCTGCTCCAGAATTTTCCCAGGGATTGATGTCAGACTGACTGGTCTGTAGTTCCCAGGTTCCTCCTTTTTACCCTTTTTGAAGATAGGGACAACGTTAGCCCTCCTCCAGTCATCTGGCACTTCCCCGGTCCTCCATGATTTCTCAAAGAGAATAGACAGCGGTTCTGAGAGCTCTTCTGCCAGTTCCTTTATGACTCTAGGATGCAGTTCATCTGGCCCTGGAGATTTGAACTCATTCAAAGTAATGAGGTGTTCCTTGACCATATGCCTGTCGATCTCAAGCTGCAATCCTGCCCCTTCAGCCTGTACTTCGCCTTTGCCAGGGGGGTCATAGACCCTCTTTTGGGAGAAGACTGAGCCAAAGTAGGAATTGAGCACCTCTGCCTTTTCTTTGTCATCTGTTATCATTTTGCCATCCTTATTTAATAGCTGAACAACCATTTCTTTCCTCTGCCTTTTACTATGCACGTAGCTGAAGAAAGCCTTTTTGTTGTTTTTAGCATCCCTCGCTAACCTCACCTCGTTCTCCGCTTTAGCCTTCCTGACGCCATCCCTGCAATTCTGTGCTACCTGCCTGTACTCTTCCTTTGTTACTTGGCCTTCTTTCCACTTCCTATATGTGTCCTTTTTTGTTTTCAGGTCATCCCTAAGCTTTTTGTGAAGCCACATTGGCTTCTTCTGTTGTCTTCCACCTTTTCTTCTTGTTGGAATTGTTTGTGATTGTGCCTTGAGAATTTCCTTTTTTAAAAGTTCCCACCCATCTTGGACTCCTTTTCTCGCTAGCATTGCTTGCCATGGGACCTTACTGATCATTGTTCTGAGTTTGTTAAAATCAGCTTTCCTAAAATCCAGGGTACGCGTTTGAGTACACTCGGCTTTTGCTTCCCTTAGAACCAAGAACTCAAGTACAACATGGTCGCTTTCCCCCAGAGTTCCTGTAACTGCTACTTTATCCACTAAGTCATCTCTGTTGGTTAGGATCAAGTCAAGGATAGCCGATCCTCTAGTTCCTTCCTCTACTTTCTGTAGGAGGAAGTTATCCGCCACACAAGTCAGGAATTTCCTGGAGGGGCCATGTATTGCAGAATTTGTCTCCCAACAAATATCGGGGAAATTGAAGTCCCCCATTAAATGCAATTTTAATGTTCAATTAAAATGCAATTGTAATGGTTCAATGCAAGTGCCTCAAAAACATGAGCCTGCTGTGCTTGTAGCTGGGTACCGTTCACATGGAGACGCCTTTCATGTGAATGGGTGCTGTCAACTTGACTCCCACAATCTCAAAATTTAAACAACTCCTCCTACTCACTCAGTATACAGGGAATCATGTGACTTAGCTTTTTGTACTATACGCTTTTCTAGGAAGCTCATTCCCAGTTCTTCCATTTCTTCGTTCAGAGCAGATGCAAAAAAAATCTCTCTCCTTTTGGAGTTTTTCTTCAGGAGTCCTCTGTTTCTCTTTCTCAATGAAATCTCCTTACCTCTTTTTTCTTCCTCTTATTTTCAGAGCCTTCTATTCCCTTCCTCCCTCCCTCTCTCTCTTTTTAGCCTTCTGTTTTTCTCCCTTCCTCTTTTCTCTTTTTCCTTGCCTCTGCTTTTCATATTGCCAACAGGAAAGTGTCTGTTGAGCAACCTACAAAGAAGAAAGCACAACAGGTCAGAGCCATGAGACAAAAGAAGCAATTGGTGCCTTCCACCAAGGGAACCCCTGCTGAGAGTCTTCCCAGCTCATACATGCAAATATTAGCAGAGCAATTGGAATCTGATCTGCAGCTCCAATTGCTTTGGCATCTGGTAAGCTCAGCAGAAGCCTCTAACAGGGCAGCCCCTCAAGGGATACTGAGTCTCCCTCCACCTCTGGTGCAGGCAACCAATTTCAAACAAAAAGGCAGCACCTACACTCTGATCTTTCCAGCTTCCCACCAAAATACTCCAGCCTGTCTCTGCTTATCCTATGGAAGTTGAAAGCATCCCTCTTACAGGCCAAGAGCAATAGATGCAGCCTTTATCTGCACCTTCCCAGACCCCAGAAGCCCCACAGATTCATCAGCTTCTCTTACCAACAGAACCACTTCGATTACAGAGCCCTCCCCTGTGGGCTTCCCTCAGTACAGAATCCTCACAAAATTAACAGTTTTCTCTAGCTGCACACCTTCACCTTCAAGAGTCCATGTATACCCATATCTGGATGTCCTGCTGATCCAATAACCTCCTCTGCACAGAGCCAAACAGGACCTCCACCTTATCTTCACATTCTTCCAGATCCGTGGTCTCCTGGGGAATCGGAAGAAGACTACAGATCCAACTAGGGGCCACCTTAGATACCTTTTCCAAACTCATCTCCCTATCCAGGGAAAGAGTGCAGCACCTCCTGGCAGACATCAAACTCCTTTTGTCACACAGGACAGCAGATCTGATGAACCTAGTTGTCATCATAGGCCTTACGATTTTGCAGTTTGATATTTGCCCTTGGTTGCTTCCCCTCCCCTGGCCTCGGCAATGATTTCTGTTGCCATTCCAGGATGGCATAGTCAACAAACATCATTGCAAGACTCCCTAAAGTCTGAGGTGAAGCAGTCAGTCAAATGGCAATCCAACCCCACCAACTTTATTAAGGGACTTCCCCTGAGGGATTATCTCGGGACCCTAATAACAACGGATGCCAGCCTCTCAGGTTGGGAAGCCCACTGCCAGGGCCAAGTAGTTCAAGGAACTTGGACAAGCCAGGTAACTGGGAACAATATGAACTGACTTGAGCCCTGCACCATCAAGCTAGTTTTCCTGTCCTCCTCATTCCTCTTTCAGCAGTCTCATGCCTTCATCAGGAAAGGCAATGCCACAGCCTGCATAAATAGCCAAGAGGGGACCAGATCCTGCTGCCTTCAACTGGGAAGCAGAGTCTATCTTAAGATGAGCAGAGTGCTTGAACTTTCTGTGTAGTTGTGGCACTTTTAAATAGAAGACTTGAAAATCTTAAGTGGTTTAGAATGTGGCAAATAAATATTTATACCTTCTTAATATTAGGTAAAGTTCAAGGACATAATCCAAATACCAAGCAATTATTGGATGCATTGTAAGAGGACCTCAATGATTCCTCCAACTTTTAGTATTTCTTTGGGGAAAAGCTGCTATGAACTTGTGATATGCTTTAATGCCACACTGAGATGGTGATGGAAACAGATTAAACATAATTCTGGCTGCTCTAAGAAATGAATAATTTCGGGGCGGGGGGATGTTTTACTTATTTAAGTGAACTTGCAGATCATCTTACTGTGGTGGTAATGGTGATGAATTGGATGTGTTTTATTTGTTTAAAATGAAGATGATCATGGTGTATTTTATTTTTTAAAATAGATGCATATAGATTCCCATGAAGCTCTGGGAGTACTGAACACTTTATTTGAAATATTGGCACCATCAGCCCTCCGTCCAGTGGACATGCTTTTAAGGAGCATGTTTGTGACTCCTAGTACAATGGTAAGCATAAAGTTTCTACTTGGTAAAATGTAGATGTCAATCAAGTAACCTTGTAAAAAACATTTTATGGGAAAACACCAACTCTCCACTCCAGTTGACAGAGGCCCCTCATCCCCCCTCCATTTACATTCCCATGCACTGTGTATTCCCTTTTCCTCAAAGGTGGAACTTACAGTTGAACAGGAAACATATTTTTTTCCTATAGAAGCAGCTGTGTGTGTGTGTGTGTGTGTGTGTGTGTGTACATATGTGTGTTATTTAAATATGCTGCATTTTGGTGTCTCTCCCCCTCCCCTGGTTCAATAGGCCTCAGTGAGCACTGTCCAGTTATGGATATCTGGCATTCTTGCTATTCTCCGGGTTTTGATTTCTCAATCAACAGAAGACATAGTTCTTTCTCGTATTCAAGAGCTCTCCTTCTCACCATATTTAATCTCATGGCAAACAATTAAGAGACTACGACATGGTGAAAACACAGTTACCTCAACTCAGGAACAAACTCTGGAAGAGCAAGATAAATATCTGCCTGAAGAGACATTTTCCAGGTTTGTACTATCTTCTCATTGTTTTTTGCATGAGTTTCTCATTGTTGTTTTTAATGAAGTGGGTGATTGTGAGATTAGGCAATTGAGGCATGTTAGAAATCTGGACAACTGATGCATAGTTAAATGTTGCATAAGGCAGGTAGATTTTATTTGGGTGTACGTTTGTGCATATCTTCATGGGTTTGTGTTTTTCTCCAAAGCAATGTTGTCAGCTAAATGTCAAGCCTAGTCTGTTCTTTGTTCAGTGAGCTACACAATGCTCTATAAAACACTTTCTCTCTCTCCCTCTCTCCCCCCCTATCTCTAGGTTCTTGTTACAGTTAGTGGGAATCCTGCTGGAAGATATTACTACCAAACATTTGAATGTGGATATGAATGAACAGCAGCACACATTCTATTGCCAAGAGTTAGGCACACTGCTTATGTGCTTAATTCATACCTTCAAATCAGGTACTAAATATCAGATATTGTGATGTTTTGTGTCATTATGCCAGCCATTGAAACATGGCTTTTAATTTTCTTTCAATTTTATTTGAATATAAATCTGGCTTGTTGGAAGGTGCTATTTGATTAAGCTGTTTCCTCTGAGGAAATTAAAGCCCAGATTCTTTCAAATGAGAGTGCTTCTAAACTTTGTTTCAGAACCCTATTTTAATCCACCATCTGAAATGGCATTTGGAACTATCTCTTGAGTTCATGTTAGAGATGGGTAGGGGAATTCATACAAGGGCAGGGGAGAGAGCACACGTTATCCTGCAGCCCTGTTCCTTAATTCCCAATGTTACATCTGTACTATACCTCCGTGTTTTGCATACCAGAACACGATTTAAGTGTATGTTTGTACATAAAGGGCTATCCCAAGACATTTTGCTACCTGAAGCGAAGCAGCATATGGCACTAAACCAAGTGATGATGCGTAGTATCCAAGACTGTTCCCACACTGCCTTGAGACAGTCCTGTAGAACCCATGCATAGCTGCAGTTACGCAGGAAAATGTTTGTGTGGAAGACACACACACACACACCCTTTGTTACTACTGCATGCTCCCTCTGCTACAAAACCCTTCTGTCTATACATTTTAAAATCTTGACAGTTAACAAGGAAGAGATCTGGGCCTATTTAAATTAGTCCACCTGAAATGATTAAGGAAAGGTGGTTGTGGGATCAGGACTTAGTAGGCTTATTGTCAAACAATCATAGATCATAAGACTTAACAACAGTAACCAGTAGTACTGCATTAGTCAGTTTTATTTTAATTGTGCTATAAGACTTAAGCTGTGAAATGAAGAATCCCCCAGTTCCAGTGAGCTCACCCAGGCTGCATTCTAGTGTACCCTTTGAACTCAGTAGACTAAACTTGCTTAGGACTGGGCTTTGCTTAGCCTTAGGCAGTGTTAGATTGCCACCTGCAATATGGGGATAGTAAGAATATTGACCTACATAGCATGATTGTTGCAAGGATTACCTAGATAATGTATGTGGAGCGCTTTGAACACAAACTTATTATAATCATTTTTATTTTTTTTTAAAAGACCAACCAAAAATGGAATCATTAATCACCCTACAGCTGCTAATCCCAAATTGCTACAGTTTAGTGCAATCATGTACACACCTAAGTCCCATTGAACTCAGTGGGGCTTATTTCTGAGTAAACATATATAGGATCATACAGTTGGAAGGTACCTTGGAGATCATCTAGTCTTTCTACCCATTCAGTCCAGGCTTTGCAGTGCAGGATACAGCTACAGCACCACTCAAGATGCCTGCCTAGCCTCTGTTTAAATATCTCCAGCGAAGGATAACCCATCACCTCCTGAGACAGTCTGTTCCACTGCTGAACAACCCCTCACTGTTCGAATGTTTCTCCTAAGGTTTAACTGAAATTTGCTTCCCTGCAGTGTCCAACCATTGGTTCTAGCCCTGGCCCCAGAGCATAAGAGAGCAAGTCTGCTACGTCTTCTGCATGACAGCCTTCCAGATCTTTGAAGCCTGCTATCATGTCTCCCCTTAATCTTCTCTTCTTCAGGCTAAACATATCCAGCTTTTTCAAATGATACTTGTAATATTTGGTTACCAGCCCACTCACCATCGTGTTTGCTCTTCTCTGGACATGCTTCAGTTTGTCAATGTCCATCTTAAAATGTGGTGCCCAGAACCGGACACTATACTCCAGATGTGGCCAGACTAACATAGAATAGAACAGAACTATTACTTCCTGTGACCTGGACACTTATGTATCTGTTATGTACCCTAAGATTATGGTACATAATGTACCCTAAGATTGTATTTGCTTTTTTTAGCTGCCACATCACGGTGCTGGCTTGTATGCAGCTTGTGATCCACCAAGGGTGCAATCCTATGCATGTTTAGACAGACAAAAGCCTACAATTACCAGATTGCTGGGAGTTGTAGGGCTTTTTTCTATCTAAGCATGCATAGGAGAGTGCCCTAAGATACTTTTCATGTACATAGGTCCTTTTCATAGAATCATAGAATCATAGAATAGTAGGGTTGGAAGGGGCCTACAAGGCCATCGAGTCCAACCCCCTGCTCAATGCAGGAATCCAAGTCAGAGTATCCCTGACAAATGGCTGTCCAGCCTCGTCTTGAAGGCCTCCAGTGTGGGAGAGCCCACCACCTCCCCAGGTAATTGGTTCCATTGCCGTATTGCTCTGACACTCAGGAAGTTTTTCCTGATGTTCAGTCGGAATCTGGCTTCCTGTAACTTGAGCCCATTATTCCGTGTCCTGCACTCTGGGATGATCAAGAAGAGATCCTGGCCTTCTTCTCTGTGACAACCTTTCAAGTACTTGAAGAGTGCTATCATATCTCCCCTCAGTCTTCTCTTCTCAAGGCTAAACATGCCCAGTTCTTTCAGTCTCTCTTCATAGGGCTTTGTTTCCAGTCCCCTGATCATCTTTGTTGCCCTCCTTTGAACCCTCTCCAGCTTGTCTGCATCCTTCTTAAAGTGTGGTGCCCAGAACTGGACACAGTACTCCAGATGAGGCCTAACCAGTGCTGAGTAGAGGGGAACTAGTACTTCCCGGGATTTGGAAGCGATGCTTCTATGAATGCAGCCCAAAATAGCATTTGCCTTTTTTGCAGCCACATCACATTGTTGGCTCATATTCAGCTTGTGATCGACAACAATTCCAAGATCCTTCTCGCTCGTAGTGTGGTTGAGCCACGTATCCCCCATCTTGTAACTGTGCATTTGGTTTCTTTTTCCTAGGTGCAGAACTTGGCATTTGTCCCTATTAAATGTCATTCTGTTGTTTTCTGCCCAGCACTCCAGTCTATCCAGATCACTTTGAATTTTGTTTCTGTCTTCCAAAGTATTAGCTATCCCTCCCAATTTTGTGTCATCTGCAAATTTGATCAGCATTCCCTGCACCTCCTCCTCCAAGTCATTAATAAAAATGTTGAAGAGCACTGGGCCCAGGACTGAGCCCTGCGGTACCCCACTCGTTACCTCTCCCCAGCTTGAGAAGGTCCCATTGATAAGCACTCTTTGAGTCCGATTCTGTAGCCAACTGTGGATCCACCGGATCGTTGTTTCATCTAGCCCACTTCGAGCAAGTTTGCTCATCAGGATATCATGGGGCACTTTGTCGAAAGCTTTGCTGAAGTCGAGGTATATGATGTCTACAGCATTCCCACGGTCTACAAGGGAGGTGACTTGATCAAAAAATGAGATCAGATTTGTCTGGCAGGACTTGTTCTTGACAAATCCATGTTGGCTTCGAGTAATCACGGCATTGTTGTCAAGGTGCTTCCAGATGGATTGCTTTATGATCTGCTCCAGAATTTTCCCAGGGATTGATGTCAGACTGACTGGTCTGTAGTTCCCAGGTTCCTCCTTTTTACCCTTTTTGAAGATAGGGACAACGTTAGCCCTCCTCCAGTCATCTGGCACTTCCCCGGTCCTCCATGATTTCTCAAAGAGAATAGACAGCGGTTCTGAGAGTTCTTCTGCCAGTTCCTTTATGACTCTAGGATGCAGTTCATCTGGCCCTGGAGATTTGAACTCATTCAAAGTAATGAGGTGTTCCTTGACCATATGCCTGTCGATCTCAAGCTGCAATCCTGCCCCTTCAGCCTGTACTTCGCCTTTGCCAGGGGGGTCATAGACCCTCTTTTGGGAGAAGACTGAGCCAAAGTAGGAATTGAGCACCTCTGCCTTTTCTTTGTCCTCTGTTATCATTTTGCCATCCTTATTTAATAGCTGAACAACCATTTCTTTCCTCTGCCTTTTACTATGCACGTAGCTGAAGAAAGCCTTTTTGTTGTTTTTAGCATCCCTCGCTAACCTCACCTCGTTCTCCGCTTTAGCCTTCCTGACGCCATCCCTGCAATTCTGTGCTACCTGCCTGTACTCTTCCTTTGTTACTTGGCCTTCTTTCCACTTCCTATATGTGTCCTTTTTTGTTTTCAGGTCATCCCTAAGCTTTTTGTGAAGCCACATTGGCTTCTTCTGTTGTCTTCCACCTTTTCTTCTTGTTGGAATTGTTTGTGATTGTGCCTTGAGAATTTCCTTTTTTAAAAGTTCCCACCCATCTTGGACTCCTTTTCTCGCTAGCATTGCTTGCCATGGGACCTTACTGATCATTGTTCTGAGTTTATTAAAATCAGCTTTCCTAAAATCCAGGGTACGCGTTTGACTACACTCGGCTTTTGCTTCCCTTAGAACCAAGAACTCAAGTACAACATGGTCGCTTTCCCCCAGAGTTCCTGTAACTGCTACTTTATCCACTAAGTCATCTCTGTTGGTTAGGATCAAGTCAAGGATAGCCGATCCTCTAGTTCCTTCCTCTACTTTCTGTAGGAGGAAGTTATCCGCCACACAAGTCAGGAATTTCCTGGAGGGGCCATGTTTTGCAGAATTTGTCTCCCAACAAATATCGGGGAAATTGAAGTCCCCCATTACTACTACATCATGCTTCCTTAAAACATTGGCTATTTGCTTTTCAAAAGTTTCATCCTTGTCTTCTCCTTGATTGGGTGGCCGGTAGTAGACTCCGACCACCAGGTTCCTTTTATTCTTTGCTCCATTTATTTCAACCCAGATGCTCTCGATGGGGCTACCAAGCTCCTCCTCCTGTATTTCTGTGCAGAGATATGTATTTTTCACATACAGTGCAACCCCGCCTCCCTTTCTGTTCCTCCTGTTCTTTTTGAACAAGTTATATCCTTCACTTGCTGTATTCCAGTCATGAGAGTCATCCCACCAAGTCTCAGTTATACCTATCAAGTCATAATTTCCCTCCTGTATTAAGAGTTCAAGTTCGTTCTGTTTGTTTCCCATACTCTGGGCATTAGTATATAGACATCGAAGACCATGTGCTTCATAGTCTGGCTTTCTTCCTACCTGTGTCTGAAGACTATTATTGGACGCTATCAGAGCTGTTCTCTCCATTGCAGTGCATGCGCCTACGTCCATTGTTACCCCCAACATTACATCTCCCTTCCCCGTAGGATTCAGTTTAAAGCCCTCCTGATGAAGTTCTTCATGCTGTGGCCAAACACATTCTTCCCAGCCTTTGTGAGGTGCAACCCATCCCTAGCCAACAGCCCATCTTCCAGGAAGTATAGCCCGTGGTCCCAGAATCCAAATCTCTCTCGTCGGCACCGCCTTCGTAGCCAGTCATTCACCCGGAGTATTTTTCGTTCCCTTTCTATCCCTCTTCTAACTACTGGAAGGATGGATGAGAAAACTATCTGGGCCCCAAAGTTCTTGAGTTTCCTTCCCAAAGCTTCAAAGTCTGACGTGATCTCTTCGTAGCTCCGCTTGGCGGTATCATTTGTTCCCACATGGATGAGAAGAAAGGGATACCTGTCAGTGGGCTTTATGAGTGCAGGCAACCTTTCAGTCACGTCTCTAATCTGTCCTCCCGGGAGACAACATACCTGGCGAGTCCACGGGTCTTCGCGACATACTTGGGTCTCGATCCCACGCAGCAAGGAGTCTCCCACTACTACCACTCTTCTCTTCTTCTTCTTGTAGGCCTGGGTTTCATCGCCTCTGTTTGACTGACCTTTAGCCTCTTGCTCACTCTCATGCAGGTTCCCCTGTGATTCTTCCTCTGCAGGCTGTCCTCCAGTCTCATCTGCAAGTACCTGGAATCGGTTCCACAGCTCCACCGCTTCCACTGGTGCAGAGTGTCGTCTAGTTCTTCTTCTCCTAACTGTCACCGTTTTCCAAGGAGTATCCTCTACTCCATTTTTCTTCACCTCAGCATTTCCCACTGCCTCATCTTGCTGTTGCTCTTCAAGCTTCTGGTCTGCCCTTTGCTGCTGTAGTTCCCCCATTCTGTCCAAGAACTTCTCGTGTTCTCTTATTCCCCCGAGGGTTGACAGTCGCCGCTCCAGTCCACTTACTTTTTCCTCCAGCAGCGTGATCAACTTGCACTTGTTGCAGGTGTAGGCCATGTTGTTCTCAGGCAAGAAAACAAACATTGCACACACCTTGCAGGTCACTACCACTGGAGAGTCTTGTCCTTCCATAGCCCCTTTTCCCTTTTTGTGTCTAGCTTTGTGATTGTTCTAGACTAGCCTGTGCCTGCTCCTCTACTCAGTAGAGGTTAAAAGCAGAGTCCCACTGGTGTGGAAGTGTGTGTTACAAGACAAATAAATGAAAAAAGTTAGTAAAAAAAAATAAAATAAAATAAAATAAAATAAAAAATGTTAGGGGCCTCCCCCTTGACCTCCCCTGCCGAACTCCCCTGGCCAACTCCTGTTTGCTCCCCCTGTTCGCTCGCTCTGTTCGCTCGCTCTCTGGGAGCTTGCCTGCTTCTGTAGTCCCTGGACCAGCTGGAGCAGCTTGCTCTGCTCTGCTCTGCTCAGCTGGGAGGCGGGAAACAGACTTTTCAAAATTACTGCTGCCAGTTTTTCCCCATCTATATGTGTGTCTTGGATTTTTTGTAAATACAAGATTTTGTACCTAGTAAATACAGGATTTGTCTAGATCCTTTTGAATCCTGATTCTGTCCTGTGGTGTCAGCAACCCCTCTTAGCTTTTTGTCTTCTGCAAATTTGATAAGCAACCCCTCTACACAATCAGATTATGTATAAAAAATGTTGAACACCACAGAGCCATGTGTCACTCTACTCAAGACCTCTCACCAGGAGAATGCAGAGCCTTTAATGAACATTTGCTGAATATAATTGCTCAACCAGCTGTTGATCCACCTAACAGTCACAGCATCCAACCCACATTTTACCATCTTGTCAACAAGGATATCATCGGAAACCTTGTCAAACTCTTTGCTGAAACCAAGATATACTGACTGGATTTGGATGACCATGATGGTTTATTTTTCTGCGTTAACCATGATGGCTTAGCGTGTCATCTGCGTGCTGTGTTTCCCAACCAGGGTGGTTTATTTACCTGAAATAAGCCACCCTAGTAAACCATGGTTTGCAGTAAGGTTTATTTTAACCGTCGTGGCTTATTATGTCATCTGGTGCTCCAGCACAGTTTAAGCACATCGCCTACAGAGTCGCCTGGCAAGAGTGGTCAAAAACGCTGCTGCCACTCTGCTCCTCTTGTGCAATCTCTGTTTCCGAGATCTGCCTAGCAACTAATTGCTCTGCCTCCCGACTATTCCCCCCCCCCTTTGGAGATGCGCTCTGCAAACTTTCAAAGTTGCCTTTTCCCGCGTGCCTCGCCAAGACTTTCACATGCAGTAGTATCCCCATGTTTCCTAAGGAGATGCATAGTTGCACAGGGTTTTAGTTGTGCATCAGGTACCTCCTTATGAGGTTGTGTATGAATTTTCATCCCATTCCTGCAAAGTTTCAAGGGTTTAGAGCCCCCACCCCCTTTTTGGTGCACATGGCTAGAGAGAAGGGAAAGGTTTGGAAATCCAGCTTGGGAAGTGCAGTGGCGGCACAAGGGACAGCGGGATTTGATTTACACCACAAAGGTGGAAGGACTACAGAGGTCTACAGAGGGAGGAGGAGCAAGGGAGAAAAATAAGCTACTCACACTAGCTCATTTGTCCGATCGTGTGATGGGCACAGTGGGCTATTTTTCAAAATAAGCTACTGTGATTAGCTTATAAGCCACCATGGCTTAAAGTAACATGCAAACCCACCCATTATGTCCGTAGTATGTCCATGATCCAGTAAACTAGTTACTCTATGAAAAAAGTGATAAGGGTGGTCTGGCATGGCTTATTCCTGACAAATCCAAGTTAGCTCCTATTAATCAATGCATTATTTTGTATGTGCTCACTGACCAACTGCTTAATAATCTGTTCTAGACTTTTGCCTGGTATCGACATCCGGCTTATTGGTCTGTAGTTTCCGGGATCCACCTACTTTCCCTTTTGAAGATGGGGACAACGTGTGCCCTTCTTCAGTCTTCTAGGGACTCACCTGTTCTCCATGAGTTCTTAAAGATTATGGACAGCAGCTCTGAAAAAAGTCTGCAAGCTTCTTCAGAACCCATGGATACAATTCATTTGGTCTTGGATACTTGGATTCATTTGAAATAGCTAGTTATTCTCTAACCATCTCCTTACCCTGGGATGCAAATCCCTCCTTGAATCATTTGTTCTACTTGTTCCAGATTGAGCACAATTCCCTTTATGAGAGAAGACCAATGCAAAGTAGGAGTTAAGAAGTTCTGCCTTGTCTCCATCACCTGTTAACAATTCACCATCTTCGCTATGCACAAGACCTTCCTTCATCTTTTCTTGTTCCTAACACAGCCAAGGATGCCTTTTTTGTTGTTTTGAGCATCCCTTGCAAGCCTCAGTTCATTTTGCACCTTAGCCTTTCTGACACTATCCTTACAGGCTCGAGTTACTCTGTTGTACTCCTCCTTAGTTATATGTTGCTCCTTCCATCTCCTATATGTGACCGTTTGGTGTCTCAATTTATCTGAGAGCTCTCTGTGCAGCCACAATGGATTCTTTAGATGTTTCCTGTTTTACTTTCTCATGGGCATAGTTTCATTTGTACCTTCAGTATTTCAGTTTTCAGGATCTTCCATCCCCCTTGAACTCTTTTTTCCTTCAGAATTTCTAGTCATGGGATCCTACCCAACTTATTTTTGAGTTTTTTGAAAGTGGCTTTCCTAAAGCCCAAGGTACATGTCCATCTAAGCTCAGTTTTTACAGCCCTTGCTATCACAAATTTCTTATATCACTTTCCCCTAAGGTTCCTGCCACTTTCACTTCATCAACTAGTTCTTCCCTGTTGGTCAGGATTAGGTCCATGACAACAGATCCCCTTGTTATTTCTTCCACCTTCTGAGAGAAGTTGTTGTCAGCAATGCAAGTAAAAAAATATTGGATATTACATTCCTAGCAAAGTTAGATTTCCAGCAGATATCAGGATTTTTGAAATCTCCGATTACTACTATGGCTTGCCTCTGTGAACATGTTGTCATCTGTTCCAGGAAACCACTATTCCTGTCTTTCAGCTGGCTGGGCAGGCTGTAGTATACTGCCACAAGAAGATCACTTGTTTCTCACTCCTTCTGTCTTTTGTTGTTCAGTCGTTCAGTTGTGTCCGACTCTTCGTGTCCCCATGGACCATAGCACACCAGGCCTTCCTGTCCTGCGCTCTCTCCCGGAGCGTGCTCAAGTCCATATTCATTGCATCAGTGATGCTATGTAGCCATCTCATCCTCTGCCGTCCCCTTCTCCTTTTGCCTTCAGTCTTTCCCAGCATCAGGGTCTTTTCCAGAGAGTTTTCTCTTCGCATTAGGTGGCCAAAATATTTGAGCTTCAGCTTCAGTATCTGTCCTTCCAATGAGCACTCAGGGTTGATTTCCTTTAGGATTGACTGATTTGATCTCCTTGCACTCCAGGGGACTCGTAAGAGTCTTCTCCAGCACCACAATTCGAAAGCATCCATTCTTCGGCGCTCAGCCTTCCTTATAATCCAGCTCTCACAGCCATACGTTGCTACTGGGAAAACCATAGCTTTGATTAGATGGACCTTTGTTGGCAAGGTGATGTCTCTGCTTCTTACTATGCTGTCTAGGTTTGCCATAGCTTTCCTCCCAAGGAGCAAGCGTCTTTTAATTTCATGGCTACAGTCCCCGTCTGCGGTGATCTTGGAGCCCAAGAAAATAAAATCTGTCACTGCTTCCATTTCTTCCCCTTCTATATTCCAGGAAGTGATGGGGCCAGATGCCATGATCCTCGTTTTTTTAATGTGGTGTTTCAAACCAGCTTTTGCACTCTCCTCTTTCACCCTCAACAAGAGGCTCTTTAGATCCTCTTCGCTTTCTGCCATTAGGGTGGTATCATCCCTTCTGTCTTTACCCAGATGCTTTTAATGGGGCTCCCATTCTCAGAATCATGGATTTCTATGCAAGTGTATACATTCTTTACATCAGGGGTGCACAACCTTTTTGGCAAAAGCTTCTTCCAGCCACCAGCAATCTCCATCAATATTGCTGTTTCATGACCACTAGTAGCACCAAGGAAACAGTGATTTCACAGGCTCTTCCTCAGGTTGGTGGTTTAATTCCTTCCATCCACATGACCTGAGTTTCTTACTTAGTCTTCTGTGGAGCACAGTCTTATCTTTAGGTGGCCCAGAGTCATCCTCCGTGGAAAGAGACTGGTATTGGTTATGTAATTCCAGTGGCACAGAATGTTTTCAGATTCTCCTAGTCTGGCTCTTGAGAGCCAGATAGGGGGCCCTGATAACCTGGCCCTTCCAATCCACTACCTGAGACAAAGGTCTCACTGTGGCTCATGGGAGTGCCAGGCCATAGATCACATTCATTAACACTCATTAAGTGAATACACTTGACATTTAGAGACCCTTACATTTACCTAGGATATGGTGCAAAGTATAATTACATTTCAGTGAAAACTGCATCCATTGAAACTAAAAAAATATTTCAAACTGAGAAATGTAATATTTTGGTGTATCTAAACCATGATATCAATTGGATCTCAGTTATGTTTTATTTCTATGTTTTAACCTTTTTTCTTTCTTTTTTTAGGAATGTTCAGAAGAATCACAGCTGCTGCTACCAAGCTTTTTACAGGAGATGGATTTGATAATCATTTCTATACTCTTGAAAACTTAAATGATCTTGTTCAGTCCATGATACCCACACATCCTTCTTTAGTACTCCTGTGGTGTCAAATCTTACTACTTATTAATTATACTAATTGCAGCTGGTGGTCAGAGGTGCATCAGACTCCTAAGTAAGGCTGTATTTTTATGTTGATAGTAGTATTTTCCATAATGCAGTCTGATAGTTAATTCAAGCCTTGTTGTAATGTACTCTTCTCATTGCTTCCCAAATGGTTGTGTATGCCATATCACAGCTCATTGTATTTAGATGTTTAAAAAGCCAGATAGCCATTGGATAACTGAAACATTCTTTTCGTTCTTGTTTAGCAGTCAACTTATAATTTGTCATCTTTTTCTATCTAACATATGTACACACTTTGTTTCTCTACTGTCTTCCATTTCAAATTGAAATTAAGTCTTCTCTCCCAACAACTGGCTCAGCATATCCCCCAAGCTTATTCTTTACATGAGTAGTTTTCAATCTGCATTCTGAGGAAACCGGTGGTTCCTCGGAAGTGTATGAGGAATTCTTCAAAGATTAGTAGGGGTAAGCAAGGTTTGCTAAAATATAGCTTGCCTACTTTCTTTTGCAATGTGTAGCTGCAGGAAAGTGTTAGGTGCATACCAGGTTGCCTCCTCAATACCAAGCAACTGTGTTCAAGGGGCTTGGCTAGTATGCACCCTAGAACATGTCCCAGAATTTTTTTTGGAATGTACAGGTCTCTGCGGAAGATGTGAGGATATTCTTGACAGTGAAATTAACATGAACACGGTTCCCTGAAGATGGAAAGTTTGAAAACCACTGCTTTAGAATATTATACAAGGGCAGGCAGTTTGTGATATAAACTTGGACACAGAATGCTAAGAAGATCAGCTTTTTCTTTGATTTAAATCAAGATTGTAGTGCTTATGGCTAGAAGGTGTCAGGTCTATGCTGGAGATAGCAGTTGGAGGGAACCCAGGAGTTGTGCCAGGGAGTAAGGTGTCTAGGAGCAAGCCATGCATTAGCACTAAGCAACAAAGCCAAGCGTCAGAGCCCAAGAACACCATTGTTGCTCTGCCAAATCCAAGCACAAACAGAAAGTCCTTTATCACCCTTCCAGTGTCGGAGGGGCAGCCTTATATAGGCAGGGCCAGACCAGATGCTTAGAATACTACACTGTCCAGGAAGATGCTCCAAGCTGTAGTTCTGGTGATTCATCACATGGGGCAGCTGCATTTGAAACTGAGGGTTCCAAGTTCTAATTTTGGTGACTCCTGAGCATAAGTTATACTCTGAAAACATGCAATACGCATCTACAAAAGGCTCCAGTGCTCAGAGGATGGAGCTTCTCTGTCAATGTACTCCTTCTTCATGATGTCTGGTCACATTCTTGTATCTATATGCTGCCCTGGAAACTTTGAATTGAAGGGTAGTATGGAAATGTCTTAAATAAATAAATACACCATTGTTTATCAGTGGTTCATTAATATATTTGCTCTTGCCATTGCACTGCTGCTTCCAAGAAATAAAAACACTCCTACAAAAATTCAAAACGTGAAATACTCTCTTTAATTTATTTACTACATTTATATCCTACCTTTCCTCCAAGGACCTCAATGTTCTCTGCCCTCACCCCTTTTGCCCTCTCTGCAGCCCTGTGGGAGAGTTCAGGCTAAGAGTATATGAGTGGCCCAAAATACCCCAGTGAGACTTATGGCTGAGTGAGGATTTGAATCTCGGTCTTCCCAGTTCTTGTCCAGCATTTTGACTACTACCCCAGGTTGCCACTTGAGTGCAGGATTTATTTATTTTTTTCTTGGTTCTTTATCCAGATTGCTGTTAAAGTTCAAAACATTAAATAATATGTGTATCATACATCCTCTTGTAAAATCTATGCTGTGTAGCGGTGGCTTTCAAAATGCAAGACACCTCCATTGTGGATGTGTGAAAAATTGCTTCAGGAGTCCTAACCATTTTTCTTGACCCCATTCTCATGAGTCTTGATTGGCCTGTGCATCTTGACCACAACTCTTTTTCATTATAGAAGGTTGTGTGCCACAACTATAACCTTTACTGTTGTTGATGGGAGGTAACCACATATTATTGGCATGTGTGTTTCATCCCCTTTAAACAGCAATGTGATTGTGTGGCACTTCAGAAGGAAACCAGAAATTAATTACAAAACAAGAGTTAATGTTCAACCTGGAAGAAAGTTTAGAAGAAAAAATTCTCAAGTGGTTCCAGGGTGGGGCAATCTACAGATTTGGGAAGTTCCTCCTCCTAGTTGGCAGACAGGACCTCCAGCAAAAACTACAGCAAGGGAAGGGGCTTTCCCCTCAGCTTCCAGACAGCTCTGTCTGGCTAGGGCAGCGGGCTTCTGGCATGGCTTGTAGCCAAGCCCTTGCAACACACTTCAAATTGTACTTCAGCAGCTTAATAATTTGCAGGAGAGATCCATGCTTTCAGGCAGGGGCTCAAGCCATGCTTGGTTGTGCCCCGACGCCCCAAAGTCTGGGGGAAAGAGTGTTGCTAAGGAGAGAAGAGCATTCCTGAGGTAATACAGCCTTCCAGTCCTGGCATAGCTTCCTGAGCTTGGCTTTTCCCCCTCCCATGCAGAGTGGGAAAGCAGCCAGTGTCAAAGCAAAAGAGCTGGTGGACTACACATTTTCTGTCACCTCCCCGCTTTCTGGTCTGGTCAGGAGCGAGGCAAGGCAGTTGCTTGGCCACAGTGACCCACCCTGCATGTCACCCGGCTATACCCAATGGTGTCCTAAGTGCATCACAACAGGCAAACACTAATTTGAATGTTGAAGAGGGTGCAAGCAACAGTTACTGCTTTCCTCAATCACAGTTTGAGGGTCAGCACTCCACATCTGGTTCACTGACTTTCAGCAGCCGTAAGATGTCACCTAGTAGCAGCTACAGCCCACAGTGCCAACAGAGCAGTGAAGTTGCTGTAAGTAATATCCCAAATGGGTTCCCTGAAGCCTCTCCTGTTTTCTACCCCTTTTCCTCTCAAGAATGTTAAAGCAGTAGGGTGATGGCTGTGGCCTTTTCCCCTCAGTGCCTCAGAGAGGCAGGGCAGGTGGATGGGAAAAGGACAGCTGCTCTCAGTCATTCCCCAGAGCTAGCAACACCCCACTCCACTCAGGGGTTGCGGGGTGGTGCAGTCATATAGTCTTCTAGGCTCCAGGTTTGGGCTGAGAGCTGAAGGGAAGCCCCTACCCTTCGTGTCATTCTTGTTGGAAGTGTTGTCTACCAACCAGGAGGAGGAAGTTCCCAAAAGTATAGACTGCCCTACCTTGGAACCCATGAAAATGGAAATTTACCATCAGTTCACATTTTCTTCTTCCAGAAATCCAGGTCTCCACTGAGCAGTGTAAAACATTTTCTCTCTTCCAGAAGGCACAGTCTTTCCTCTACTAAACTGCTTAGTCCTCAAATGTATGGAGGTAACAATGAAGGAGATTCTGAAACCAAACTTGGTATGTGTAATCGAGAGATAGTCCGAAGAGGGGCTCTCATCCTTTTTTGTGATTATGTGGTAAGTTTTGAATTATTCCAAATAAAGAGTTTGTTTCCCAGCTTTCTCTTTTGGTGAGTTGCTTTTAAATGAGTGTATTTTAACTAGTATGGGCCGCGGTGGCTTAGTGGTTAAGACGCTGAACTGCAGACCGGAAGGTCGGCAGGACAGCAGTTCAAGACCTGAGTGCCGCGTGACAGAATGAGCTCCCGTCTTCAGTCCCAGCTCCTGCCAACCTAGCAGTTCGAAAGCAAGAAATTGCAGGTAGATAAATAGGCACCGCTTTGGCAGGAAAGGTAACGGCGTTCCGTGCACCTCGGTGTTCAGTCATGCCGGCCACATGACCACAGAAGCGTCTTCGGACAGCGCTGGCTCTTCGGCTTAGAAATGGAGATGAGCACCACACCCTAGAGTCGGACACGACTGGTTGGGGACACCTTTACCTTTTTTTACCTTTATTTTAACTTTGTCATGTTGTGTTTTGCATATAAAACAATCAGATGGGATTATTCTGTTAAAATTGTTATTCTATTCAACATGTTGCGATTAACAGCTTCATGGGCAGGGACCTGCTGTCTTTTGCTGTAAAGGTCTATGTACACTGTGTTGGAGCCAGACAAATACTTCAGGAGAACACCTTTAGTAATTACGGTACACAGCCTTGCATATAAGATAACATCAGCCTAACTTTTAATGTATTTGTGACAGTGGCTATTCCTGAACCTTCCTTTCTCCCCAGTGCTCTGTTTTCTGTTCTTTAAACTAGCCATTTCAGTGGCTATCATTTTGGCTGTCAGGGAGTCAGAACTGGGAATTCTGTCTTAATATAGTGTTGAAGTTCAACCGTATCTTTACCAAAACTGGACTCCTGTCTGTGCCCTCGACATCTTCTTAGATATCACTAGACAGTCCAGAATTGATATTCTGAGTATTGTAGCAAGTCTTTCTATGAAAGAGGGCCTCACTAAAAAAAACTTGGTCTGTTAGATTTGTCTTCCTTCCTGAATATAGCCAACCGATTTTCTCTCCCAACTGGGCAAGAGGTGGAGAGTCTGCCACATATTTAAAGGTAGTTCCACAGTCTCCCTGATTGTCACTTAGGTGTTGCTGCCTGTAATACAATGAGAATTCCCTCCCCTCCCCTGTGTTCCCTAGAAATGTTCAGTTAAGGGTATCAGTAGAGATATTTTCATGTAGGAGACAACATCCACGCCATATTTATGGCTTGTAGTGATCCATGTGAAAACATAACCTATTTATTTTCCTTTTATAGTGCCAAAACCTGCATGATTCAGAACACTTAACCTGGCTGACAGTGAATCATGTTCAAGATCTTATTAATCTATCTCACGAACCTCCAGTGCAAGACTTCATTAGTGCCATTCACAGGAATTCAGCAGCGAGCGGACTTTTCATCCAGGCTATTCAGTCACGATGTGAGAACTTTGCAACTGTGAGTTGTTTTGAGTTCTCTCCATTAGCCTTTTTTTATGATCACTTATAGTGCAATCCTATACATGTCTACTCAGAAGTAAGCCCCACTGAGTTCAGTGGGACTTACTGTGAGGTAAGTGAGCAAAGGATACCAGCCTTAGGACGCAATCCTATCTAGATAGGCAGCTGCCTCCAAACTCGGAGGCGACCACCTATCCAAAGCAGGGCAGGAGAAGCACGGAGGGGATCATTCTGTCAGCGCTTTTCCTGCCCTGCTTTTTCTGCTAGACAGCCGATTGTGGCTGTCTAGCTGGGGGAGGGCAGAGCGGGGAAGGAGGCTGCTGTACAACACATAGGATGTGTTGTAAGGCAGCTATGCTCTCCCCGCCCTGGAACGCCCCCAGCCACGCCCCTTTCCGGCTGCTCCACGTTCCTCTTGCGAGCGTGGAGGATGGGGTTGTTCCGCGCTGCCTCCAAGGCAGCGTGGAAGTGCAGGGAGGTCAGTTCTCAAGGAATCGACCTCGAAGCACAGGGTCGGTTCCTGGATAAGGTCAGTTCCCGGATAACAGCATATCCTATGGCCATCACATTACTGTCTAGAAGCCATATAATTGCTCCCCTTGTATCTGTAAGCACTAGTAGGTAAACCTCTTCCTCAGTTAATGCAGCTTTTTAAGGAGAGAGCTGAGTTTTTCAGAAGGTCTTAGTTATTTGAGATGTGACTATACACCATGGGAGCCCAACACTGAGGATGTTAGTCTTTACATCTAGAATATCACAAAAAAAATTCAGGAAGCCATTAGGGGGAGATAAAGAAATTTTAGGTGCTATTCTCAATATCCAGAGGACTTTTCAAAGGCAAACCTGAATATAATGTTCTACCATTGTCAAGTTTGAACACAATTTGAGCATTCACAGCCAATGCTGTAAACCTGGTCCCTAAGGGGGAGTGCAACCACTTCCAGAACCAGTAGAATGCCATCTTCCTGGTCAGATATGTCACCTGCCAATGGTATTTCTGTCTTACTTGGATTCAGACTCTTGTTTATTAGTATCCAGGAATACTATTGCTGTCTCCAGACATCTATTTTGAGTATACACCACCTCACCCTGAATTAGATAAAAAGGAGAGGTAGAGTTGGGTGTCATCAACATTTGCGGGGAAGGGAAATGGCATAAAGAGAAACACAGAGAAAAATTCTAGTGTGTGCACAGTCTTTGTGTTCATGCCTATAAAACATGGCCTTCAGCCTACGAAGCCATTAAGGAGTGAATTGTTTTGTTCAGTACAGTTGCAAACCTTCATATATGATCTGAATTTTGATAGTTTAGTATGGAAAAAGACTTTAAATGTTTGTTTTTTCTCCCTGTGTAGCCAACTGCAGTAAAGAAAACATTACAGTGCTTAGAGGGGATTCACCTGAGCCAGTCTGGTGCTGTGTTAATATTGTATGTGGACAAGCTTTTATGTACTCCATTCCGTGTGCTGGCTCGCATGATTGACACCCTTGCTTGCCGTCGAGTAGAAATGCTTTTAGCTGCAACAGTGCAGGTACTGAAATGTGTTGTCATGTTCATATATACTTTCCTTTGCCAGTGTTCTGATACAGTGCAGTAGTTAGTCATAGTAACTGAATGTAAATTAAATATCAGTCAACCTGTTCTGTGAATTCTGGAACAAAACTGTTCACCTTGCTCATCTTATTGGAAGAGTTTACTCTTTGTTGATGTCATGACCCCACTGGAGGAATCCTCTTCAGGGGAGGAGCAAGAGCTCCCAAAGACAAGTAACACTGAGGAGCAGCCCATGCCAGAAGAACAGGATGAGCCTGGGCCCTCAGGGGAGATGGGTGCAGGTCCATCCCTGTAAGAGAAGAAGAACTCGACCTCTGAAACAGAGGCTGAGAGACCCCCCTAGCCCCTGAGAGCAGTGGTGTCTCAAGAGCCAGGCCAGGAGAACACCTGTGAGAAGGAATGCCCATTGCAAAGGAAGCTCCTCAAGACTACCTTGTAAGTAGGGCCCTCCTCACAAGGAGGACTTCTTCCAGAAGCCTCTGATATGCTGCAGCTGAGTTTTGGGTGGGACTCTGGAAGCTCCATCTTATAAGCTCTCCCTTGAGACTTGCTGCTTGTTGAAACATCACATTGTTTCAACTCCCAGTACCCTGAAAGCTTGCTTATTCATCAAGTAATCTCTTTTACTGCTGACTCCTGGTATGACCCTGCTTTTGGACTGCCCTTTTTTTTTAACCGGGACTGGATTTTCCCCTAGTTTGCCCCAGGGCTGAGTCCAACACAGCCATAGCAGGAGAGTTACAGGCAGTGTTTTATAGAGGGTCAACTATTTAAATTGCTATGGTAAGTGATAGTGTGTGCGGTTATTTCATTTCCTATCTGTAGCAGTCTTACCTCTTTTTGTTCACAAGTTGTCAACAAACATTAGGGCGATTTCACACATTAATTGTTATGTTCCTGTGCTTCTACTGTGATATCCCTGGGAAGTGCAAGGGGAAGTAGCCTTTAGTTTAAAAAGGTAGTAAAATTTACCACTGAGCAAATATTTACTAGGATAACAACTCCATATTATACTGCCTCACAAAGCCGAAGTAATTAGCTGCCCTCTACCTCAAAGGCACATGTTTCAATATCTCCTTTCCCCCCTCCCATTTCAAATTGCACTGAGCCAACCCTGTCTTTTATTATCCCTCAGTGAAAAGGAGGTCTAATTCACATTATTCTTTTAATTACTTGCTATGTGCCAGCTTTGAGATAAGCGTGGATGGAAAAACATGATACAAATGTTTCAAATAAATACATGATGATGATGAAACCCTCTGGTGGATTGTATAGGAATTAAATGAAGGGATGAAACAGAAAATCACCAGTGACCTCCTCACTGCTGAATCTAAAGGTCTCTGTTCAGTCTTTGTTCTTGACCTCTTTGCTGCCTTTGATTCAGTTGATCGCTCTCTTTTGCTTGACTCCCTTTATGCCCTGCAGTTCTAGGATTCTATCTCCAGGTACTTCACTTCCTGCCTGTCTAATTGTTCTTTCAATATTTCCATAGGGGGAAGCACTTCCTCTGCATTTTCTCTCCATTGGGGTGTCTCAGGTCTATGTTCTTGGCTCTCTGTTCTTCTTTCTCTAAACACTTTTGCTGGGCAACCTTTACGAAATTCATGGCTTTCTGTGTCACCTATCTGTAAATGACACCGAACTCTGTTGCAGAACTTTCTCCTTCACTCCAGTCCCTTATCTCCAATTGCTTCTCTTATAGTTCTGCTTGGAAGTTTAATAGTCATCTGAAATGCAGTGTATTCAAGATTGAATTCCTCATTTTCCTTCCCCAGCTTTTCTCTTTTCATACACTCTTTATTCATTTACTGTGTTGCCATCCATCCTGTGAAACCAGCATAAAGCCTTGCCTTTCTCATTGACACCTCTGTCTTTCTCTTTTGTTCCCTATATTCAGTCCATTGCTAAGTTGTGTTGCTTCTCCCTTTACAACATTGCAAAAATATGTCCCTTCCTCTTCCCCTGCAGCAAAAACTCTGATTCACGTTCTGGTAATCTCTTGGTAATTTCTCTTCAGCCAAAATCGTTTATCTCTCTCAATGCTCTGGTCATGTGACATTCCTCCTTAAACCCCTACACTTCCTGCAGAAGCTCCTTGTTACTCCCACAGCCCTCCATATCACAGTACATCCTTGCTTGTGACCTTTGCACTTCCAGCTTCACCACTTCAGCTGTCCAAAGGTCTCTTGCTTCCTAAATGACTCCTCACTTGTCCTCTTCTGCTCCTTATGTTTGGAACTGCGCTACAGAACACCTGTGTCAGGGTTCCCCTCATGACCTGGACCTCCTGAGCAACTCCTTAAGGATCTCTTGCCTCCTTAAGAGTCCCATCTTCCTTCTTTCAGACTTCCCCTTCTTAATAACGTGGGTTTTGGGCTGTAGATGTGGGGTGATTGGCACTTCAGACACTTGAGTTTTAACCACAACAGTTTACTGGTAAATTAAAAAAAGCAAATTGCAACTAAATATATTTACTGAGTGATACAAAAAACATTAAGAGAATATAAAGGTTGCAAAAATACAAGTTCCTTTACCCTAGCTGCACTGAAATGTCTCTAGGCTGCTTCTTCCTGCTCAGTCTTCCTGCTCTGATCTTCCTGTACCTCTGCCCTGGCTGTCTCCCTCATTTTACCCGCTTCTCCCCCCAAAACCAAAAGTACTGTTTCAAATGTGAAGAAATGAAACTGAACTCAGGAAAAATGAAACTTAACCGGGGAAATGAAACTACTCTTAGGGATATCACCTCCCAACAAAAATACCCAGGCTTCTAGGCCTGACTCTTTCACCTTACCTCTGTAGGCCTCACACCTTCACAACCTGACAGATGCCACCTCTCTTTCTTCCTTTAAATCCCTACTCAAAACCCTCCTTCGCTTGACCTTCACAGAGGGCATTCCACACCTGAGGGTAGTGCCTCCTCCTGGAGCAGATAGGCAGGGCCCGTTTCTAATTCTTACCTCTCCAGCAGGGAGGAGACATCCTATTCCAAGAAAGGCCCTGCCTAGTGTGCAGAGCAGTAACATTAGGTAGGAGCTCCTAAGAGCCCAGCCTTTAATACTTGGTTATGTTTTTTCTTTCTCCCCTTTTCTTATCCCCTCCCCTCCCTTATCTCCTTCGTCCCCCCTCCCCATTGGCAGACAGCGGCGGCGGCAGGGGGGCTTCACATAGAGTGGGGAGGAAAGAGGATACTCATATCTGCCCTCCTGTCACGGATTTGCAGGGAGGGGAGCATGCCATCGCTGGGATGCGGGTTGGCAAAATGGTGGCCTTTTCCACTATGGGAACACCAGCCAAGCAACATGGGGTCCAGCGCAGTTTTGCAAAGCTGCTTTCCACAGCCATATTTCCTCTGATCTGGAGCCAGGACCACCCACCAACTGGCCATCCCAACACCTTCCCCAGGGCAGAGAGGGGTTAGGCTGTGGTGCAGATCATCAGAGCCACAGCCATGGAGAGCTTTGACTCAAGCACGGGCCTAGTGTAGGTTTTACACTAACTCCAGAGGGGCCGCAGAACAAAGTGGGAGTGCATACCTTCTCTTCCCTTTCCCCTTTCTTGTAACTACCTGGGCAGGAGGCACTACCCCAGTTCCTTGATTGGGTGAAGAGAACTTGTAGCACAGGAGGTAAAAGAGGCCTTGCCGGGATGCGGAAGGAAGTAGGATTACATGGCCCATCAGCAAATCTGTATCACCCTCCCCCCAGAAATGACACAAGGAGAAAAGGAAAAATTCCAAGTTCTGGAATTTTGTTTAGGCAGACCTAAACAAAAACATGCGAGGAATACCCAGTCCCCTTCCAGGGATACCTCCTCAACTCCCAGTCCTCCAGTCATTGTTCTTCCTTATCTTCTGAGTCCTTGTGTACCCCACACCCCCTCACCAAGACATCAATGCAAAAAACACAAGCATCATGTTAAAAGCAAAAGCAAGCCTCAGAGTATCTTTCCAAATATTTTTGTAAAAAGGTCTGGAAGGCTTGGAAAAATAAAACCCACTCAAGCTGTCAAGCTATGCTCCCTTCCTTCAACAATTACAGTATTGCTTACAGCCCCCAGAGTGGATGATCCTGAGGCAGCTCTCTCTTCCTCAGCATTTATTCTTCCAGAAGGGGAGAAAGACACTAAAGAACCATGTGATGAGAGAGTGGAAGTTGCCATGCACATGAGTTTTGAAGCCTCAGAGGTTAAGCAGCTAATTCCTTCTTTGCCCGTGCTATCCACCTGCGAGCAAAAGAGTTGGCAGGGGTGGAGTCTGTGCCCAAACAGGTTAAGGGTAGACTCAAGAAAATATCTCTTTCTCCAGCATTCCTGGCCAGCTCCTCTCTGGGCGCCATGCAATTTGGGCCAAGAGCCGTGGTTCCTAACATTGTGGCTAGGCATAACATTTGGCTGTGTAGCTGGGACATGGGTCCCAGGCATGCTTGGCCATCAAACACTTCACTGGAGGCAAACTGTTGGGAGACATGGTGGCTGCCTATCTGGTAGAGACCAAAGAGGAAAAGAAAGCACTGCCCATGGCCAGAAAGGAAGAACGGAAGTCATAGAATCATAAAATAGTAGGGTTGGAAGGGGCCTATAAGACCATCAAGTCCAGCCCCCTGCTTAATGCAGGAATCCAAGTCAAACATCCCTGACAGATGGCTGTCCAGCCTCGTCTTGAATGCCTCCAGTCTGGGAGAGCCCACTACCTCCCTAGGAAATTGGTTCCATTGTCATATTGCTCTAACAGTCAGGAAGTTTTTCCTGATGTTCAGACGGAATCTGTCTTCCTGTAACTTGAGCTCATGATTCCGTATCCTGCACTCTGGGATGATGGAGAAGAGATGCTGGCCTTCCTCTCTGTGACAAGTTTTCAAGTACTTGAAGAGCGCTATCCTATCTCCCCTCAGTCTTCTCAAGGCTAAACATGCCCAGTTCTTTCAGTCTCTGTTCATAGGGCTTTGTTTCATTATCTTTGTTGCCCTCCTCTGAACCCTCTCCAGTTTGTCTGCATCCTTCTTAAAGTGTGGTGCCCAGAACTGGACACAGTACTCCAGATGAGGCCTAACCAGTGCTGAGTAGAGTTGAACTAGTACTTCCTGGGATTTGGAAGCTCTACTTCTGTGAATGCAGCCCAAGATAGCATTTGCCTTTTTTGCAACTGCATCACATTGTTGGCCCATATTCAGCTTGTGATCGACAACAATTCCAGGATCCTTCTTGCTTGTAGTGTTGTTGAGCCAAGTATCGCCCATCTTGTAACTGTGCGTTTGGTTTCTTTTTCCTAGGTGCAGAACTTGGCATTTATCCCTATTGCATGTCATTCTGTTGTTTTCAGCCCAGCGCTCCAGCCTATCAAGATCACTTTGAATTCTGTTTCTGTCTTCCAGGGTATTAGCTATCCTGCCCCATTTTGTGTCATCTGCAAATTTGATCAGCATTCCCTGCACTGGACTGAGCCCTGCAGTACCCCACTCATTACCTCTCCCCAGTTTGAAAAGATCCCATTGTTCAGCACTCTTTGAGTCGGATTCTGTAGCCAACTGTGGATCCACCTGATTGTTGTTTCATCTAGCCCACTTTGAGCTAGTTTGCTCATCAGGCTATCATGGGGCACTTTGTCGAAACCTTTGCTGAAGTTGAGGTATATTATGTCCACAGCATTCCCACAGTCCAGAAGGGAGGTTACTTGATCAAAAAATGAGATCAGATTTGTCTAGCAGGATTTGTTCCTGACAAATCCATGTTGGCTTCGCACAATCACTGCATTCATTTCAAGGTGCTTACAGATGGATTGCTTTATAATCTGCTCCATAATTTTCCCAGGGATTGATATCAAATCTAGGTCTAGTCAGCACTTTTGTTACAACAAGCTGCCGACAAAGCAATTCTACCACAGTGGATCCTGATCCAAATGGAATTAGGGCTTCATATCTATGGACAGGAGAGCATCTCACTTCTCCTATAACAGACTCAATGAGCCTAAGAAAAACACCTCAGAATGACACCAGAGAGAATCAAGCCCATAGGAGGACATCTACTGGAGTTTACACGGACATGGTTCCAAGCCTCTTTGGATCAATAGGTCAGGGACACTGTCTCCCAGGGCTTTTCTTAGAACTCCTTCAAACTCCATGAGACAATTTTATTTCTCTTCCAAGAGCGAAGAAGCCAGAAAAGCATCTTAAATTCCTCAAGGTCATTCAACACCTGCTGAGAATCCATGCCATAGAATATGTTCCACAGTCTTAAGTTAGATACGGAGAGTATTCAATTTTCTTTTTGGTACCAAAGAAAAATAGGGATATCAGGGCAATTTTGGAATGTAAGTGGCTGAACAAATAGGGAGGAAATGTTTCAAAACGAAAATGCTCAATTCCATCATAGAAGCATATTTACACATACCCATCAGGAAGGTTCCCTAATGCGAAGAGAAAACTCTCTGGAAAAGACCCTGATGCTGGGAAAGACTGAAGGCAAAAGGAGAAGGGGACGGCAGAGGATGAGATGGCTAGATAGCATCACGGATCCAATGAATATGAACTTGAGCACGCTCCAGGAGAGAGCGCAGGACAGGAAGGCCTGGCGTGCTATGGTCCATGGGGTCACGAAGAGTCGGACACGACTGAACGACTGAACAACAACAATCAGGAAGGTTCACTAGAAATTCCTTCACTTCTGCTGCACCTACCAGCATTTCCAATACCAGTCATTTCCCTTTGGCTTCCCCTCAAATCCTTGGGTTTTCACAAAGGCTCAGGTAACCCTGCTGGTGCATCTCAGAATAAAGGGGTGTTTCTTCAACTTTAACTAGACAATATCCTAAAAAGGACACCATCTGGTTTATTTAGAGAGAACTTTAGAATTAATGAAAAGCAAAGCCTTGTTTATGGCCTTCCAGGGGAAATCCTTAGGGAACAAAGTTTCAACTTCTGTATCTAGGTAGTTGCCGGAATGTATAATTCATGCCTTGGACAAGAGGCCACCAGAGGGGATTACAATGCATTTCTTTCATGGGGCAGCAGCTATGACTGCTTTTCAGGAAATTTCCCCATAAAGGATATTTATAAAGCAGCAACTTCAGTGCATTTTTGAAGCGCTACAAAATTGATAAATTTGCTTCTGCTTTAGCTGCCTTTGGCCATAAGATATTGCAGAAGGTGGTGGTATAAACACTTATCCTTGAAAGCCCACCCTCTCTGCTTTCCCAAGATATGGAATGCCCTCCGTGAAGATAAGGAGGAAACTGAAATATTCTTACTGTGAATTTCTGTTTGCTGAACATCATGGAGGGAATTTCACCTGTCTCTTTTTATTCCAGGACCCCTTCTTTCATCAGAGGCTTCAGCCAGCATCACACATGAGGGGGTGGTAAACTAGGCCTCCTGGGAACCTCCAGAGAGATGTTTTTCTGGGCTGCTTGCACAAGTTGGTCACAGTTTTTTTCTAGTTCACATTTCAGTTTCACTTCTCAGTGGTGATCTTAGATGCTGGACATATACCAGAGGGAAGTTGAGGGACTGCCTTGCTCTTCCAGTCCAGTCTGGGAACAGGATGGCTCCTCCCCCTGGAGAGACAAGAATTAGAAGTGAACCCTGCCTACTTGCTCCAGGAGGAGGTGCCATCCTGAGGCATGGAATGCCCTCACTCAAGTTCACAGAACGGAAAATCACAGTAAGAAAATTTCCCTTTATTTCCATGAAGCCTTTGGCACATCTCCCTCCTTCCAGTACCTACTGCAGGGGTGTGGAACCTCCATTCCATGGACCTAATCCAATACGTGCAACTGTCTAATCCAACCCGCAAAGCCTTTGCTGGTACATACATCCCTTTTAAAACACCTCCTCCTCTTACCTTTGATCTGTACTCTCTTTCCTGCTCCCATTTCTTTCTCTTGCTGCTGGGACACTTTTCCCATGCTTTTCCCTGGTGGGCACTGAAAAAGGCTCCCTTCATCAGCATTCAGTGGGGAGCCCTAACCCAAGACCCAAATTGTTCAGACCTTCTAACTAATTGGGTCCTTTTGGTTGCTTTTCCCAGTATTCTCCTTTCATGATTCTTGTTTTCAAAGTGGTTGGAAATTTCACAAAACTTGGAGAATAGAATGCAAAGAATGGTGTGGAGATTGGAGATAAGGGGTGGGAAAGTTAGGTACAGAGGGAGGAAGAAATAACCACTGGATGTCTAGCTCAACCTGCTTCTGGCTGCTGACATAGTAGAAGACTTTATTTCCTACATGTCTTTTTTTAGCCATAAAGCCTCAGTGGTGTTAAATGAAGTGCAAACATAGTATAAATAACACATTCAGTTTCAGAGAAGAGTTAAAGCTATTGCCACATGCTTTTTGAGGCTTGAGTGAATGTGTAAGTTAAGGCACTCACCTTAATTCATGTAAGCAGTTAAGACCTACTGTCTCACATTGTGTTCACTTACAATTTAGACTCTTTGTGCCTACACGTTTCCTTTGTATTTTTGCCCCAATCCTCCTCCTCTGCAGGTTTTAGCTTGCTGAGCTAATCCATAGTTTCACTGTACATTTTGATATCTTAACCAAGGTTAAGGCAACCAACAACGACTAACTGTAGTTAAGTGTTAAGTCTGTATTTGGCCTTACCTTTATATCATAATATATATTTAATTTTTCATTTTCATGACTGCTGTAAATATATTGCCTCTCTTGTTTTTTTAATAGAACAGCACTGCGCAGCTACCTGTTGAAGAACTGGATAGAATTCAGGAGTATCTTCAGAGTACTGGATTAGCACACAGGTAATGTGATACTGTACTCTTGTAATGTAGAAAGTGAAAATTATTCAAAATGTGTTAATTGGTTTAAACTCTTTCCAAAAAGAAGGCTGAATTACACAAAACTGCTTCCTCTGAGGTCTGCTTAAACCAAGTTTTTCTCTCCAAGGAACCACTGAAGGATATGGTTCCTTGCTCCTGGCTTCACTGAGTTGTGCCAGGTATTGGACTTGAATATGGCAGTCCTACGTATGCCTACTGTGAAGTCAGTTAATTCAACTTATTTCCATGTTAAAATGGTTCAGAAGATGGAGTCGTCTTGATTACCCTTAGGATTACACCAGTTAATACTGCCTGTTAAAGTAGGGTTGAAAACACTCAGTGCCCCTGAATTTCTCCTTATAATTTTGAGATGCCATATCATCTTATCCTGATCCCATTTCTTCACCATCAGCTCCTCAGATCTCCATTATTTAGTTTTAAACTATGATTGCTTATATTAATAAACTACCATGCTGGAACCACTTCTGCCATTTAGTGAAGAGTTTCTTGTTCTAGAAGCCTTTTGTCCTGTCAGACAGATAATGTTTTGATCTGAGGTGTGCGTATTTTTTGTTCTGCCTGCCTCTACTGTATTTTGTTGTTGTTTTATTACTATATTCTGATTTTAATTGCCGTAAGCCACACTGAGTAATGCATATGCATTACAACAGCCTTCCCCAACCTACTGCCCTCCAGATGTTTTGGACTACAACCCCCAGAATTTCTGACCATTTGCTATGCTCGCTGGGGCTGATGGAAGTTGAAGTCCAAAACACTTGGAGGGCACCACGCTGGGGAAGGCTGCATTAGAAGGACAAGGTAGAATATATTAAATACATTAAATAAATTGCCCTTAATAATTATAATGCTGCTACCCCTGTAACATTTTTTGTAGTCTGTAGAACTAGAACAGCCTCAAATTTGGTTTCTCGGCTTAGATACAATTCCTTCTCCGCATCCATTCCTCTTGGCTGCATCAGGGGGAGAAGTGGTCTTCCCCACCTAGAACTGCATTATGCAGTGACCATTCCACTTATTCATTATGTGATTTCATTATTTAGTCATATGAAAGAGTTGGCACCCAAATATGATTATTTTTCTCTCCCTTCCATATTCCTTTTTATTTTTGCATCATTTATCTTAGATTGAAAACTATTGTTGTAAAATGTAATTAGCCTTTAATGCTTCTGCAGAAAAGGGCTATGTAAATGCAACAAGCAGATAAAATTGCTTTTACACTGGGAAGAGATAGCAGGGGTCTCTAGTATTCTTGGGGCCATGGGCACACTTGGCAATTTGAGAAACTGTCCTGGACACAACCACAAAATGGTGGTCATGGCTGACGTGGCTAGCCACAAAGGGTGAATTACCTCCCCAAAAGAATGAGTACAAGGCAGAGGTGGGGTCTGAACCCCAACACACAAAACACTTTTAATCCACAGCTTTCTGGACCAACAGAAGGTTTCTGTGGAAGGTTTCCAAAGGTTTCCGTGGAAACCTTTTCCACAGAAGGCAAATTCTTTCTCCCCTCATCCCCACACCAACCCATCTTCCCCCATCTCTTTTTCTCTCTCACCCTGACTCACAACCCATATGCATGCTCTGTCTGTCTGTCTCACATGCACGCACGCACCCCATGTATCCATCATACATACGTGCATGCATGCACATATGCCCCTCTCACTTGCAAGCACTTAAAAAACCACACTCACCCTCTTTCAGGATCCCTCCAAAATCTCCCCTTTTTGAATCATTGCTAAACCTTTTCGCCCTCTCTGTTTCTCACACATGCTGTCTTGATCAGTTCAGACATAGACGCACACAACCCTCTCCAACCTCCCAGATTGCTCTCAGCTGGCTCAGCTCGCTCCCCACTGGCTCCCCACTGGCTCCCCACGGCTCTCTCTTCCCTCCCCCACCAGCTTCCTGCTGGTTCCCTTGAACCCCTGCTGGCTTACCACTGCCCTCCTAGCCCCATTGCTCTCCCTAACACGCTTCCCCCCCCGCCCACCCCAAGATTACCAGGCAGCAGTGACAAGGGGGGTGGGTTTTTTCCCCTTCTCTTTCTTGGTGGCTGGACACACTGCAGAGGAAAACACTGGCCCACAGCTGCTTGCCATCTTCATTTCCTATGAATGTCTCTGAGCCGCACATTCAGCCCAGAGGCATGCTTTTGAAATGAAGATGGCTGAGGCTGGAGGCTGTCTCTTCAGTTTGAAGCAGTCCTGGTTGCCAGTAAGACCATGTGTTCATTTTAAAAAGTGGGAGGGCTAGGGCACTTAGTGCCAAGAAAGTGCCACGAAAGGTGTTCAGGGGTTCATTGGTGCCCACTTCCTATCCCCAATGTAAAGTAATCAAAGATGGGGGTTGGACTCGATGGCCTTGTAGGCCCCTTCCAACCCTACTATTCTATGATACTACGTGAACTTTTTGGCTATATAATGAAGTCATCTCTTAAAAGTTCATTGGGAAATGGCAAACTTCTCTCCCAAGCTCTACCCGTTTTGCTTGCAATCCAGGTATAACTAAAGTGAGGATGGTACATGTGTGAACGTGCATGCCCCACCCCCAAATGTCCCCACACCCCGGCTGTGTCACAGATCTGAATAGGGGCTTGTACAGAGCTCCTGAGATTGGGAACCAGGTATTTGCGCTCACTGCACAAAGATGTGTGACATAGCTGGTGGTGCAAGAGCAATTGGGGGCAAGGTGCTCATTAACATCTCTTCCATTTGAGTTATACGCAGGTTACATGCAAATGCCAGCATAGAGCTCTGCTTAGTCCTTGAACAGAACTCCATTGTCTCTCAAAAGGAGGCAGGTTTCAACACCTGGTTTAGGATTATGGAAAATACATCTCTCACCAATTTTTAAGCATCATCTGTTCTTTAAAATTCATATATGAAAATGTTGGATTTAATTTATCAAGTGTGCTTTATCTCTTGTAGTGTTGAAATCATTCACTTTTATTGACTGAAAATATTGCCAGAATGTTTTTAATCTCTCCTAGCCTCTGTATGATCTGACAGTGTTTCTGTTTTATTATTTTCAGACATCAAAGACTTTACTCACTCTTGGACAGGTTTCGTCTTACTGTAGCCCCAGAAACAATGAGCTCATCATCTTTGGTTACTGCACACCCACT
Organism: Heloderma suspectum; assembly: GCF_057233095.1. NCBI lineage: Eukaryota > Metazoa > Chordata > Lepidosauria > Squamata > Helodermatidae > Heloderma > Heloderma suspectum. Next base: position 122,376,366 of record NC_139462.1, on the reverse strand, counting down.
AGATGGGGAGAATCAGCCTGCCATAGAAACTGTGATTCCAGATAAAGTAAGGCTGTGTTAAGAAAATTTCATATGTAACTCCATCTTGTTGCTGTGTACACAAAAAGTTTTGATATACCATAACCATCATTGTTTTCCATATGTAAAGATAGCTCTCTTCAGTCTGATAAACTTGCTAAACAGATGTATATTTGCTGTTCTATTTGGTCAAAATCATACATTTGTGACTATGATGTTCAAATTTGTGGCTTTGCATAGCAGTTTCATAATTCCTGCTCCCATACTATGGAGTAAGAGTATTCAGGAATACTTGGACAAGATGTTTTTTCTGAACTTTGTGACCCTGGAAGTCAGCATCATTCATTTCCAAGTTGTCTTCATTAGCAAATGCATATCCAAATGTGATGCTCAAAACTGAATGCACTGTTCTAAATGAGGACTAAATCAAGAGGTCCTGTTTTTCTAATGGCTTGTATTTTTGTTTGGTTGAATTGGGGGAAACTGGGCTTACTGTGAACTTCTCTTTGTTCCCATGATGGAAAAGCAGTCAGGAATGGGTGAGTTCTTGTCTTTAATCTTAGTTCTGAAACCTTGCAGTGATCTGTGTTGATGCAGATCACTGCAAGGTTTGGGGTACGAAATTGTACTGAGATAAAAAATACGCTTTTCCATCTAGGAAAAGATGGACCTTTTGTGTAGGGTGAGTGACCTAGCACCTCCTCAGCAGCTGTCATGCCAGTTGGCAGCAATGTTTTCCATGCAAATGGGCAACATGCTTGCTCTGTAGACAATGGTGAAAAAACTCAAGAGGGCAAGGTGGCTCACCTGGTTCCTTGGATAGCTAATGCTCTGTGCTGCCTCTGTTGATTACCACTTTTCCATGAGGTAAAGTTTCTTTAAATGGAAATAACTGTCAGCCCTTGGGACTTCCAGTGTGCAATAGAGGATTCTGGTGAGGACAAGGCACAGCTACTTCCCTGAGGATGGAACAGTCAGCATCAGTGCCTTTTTCACAACCCTCCCAGTCAGAGGATACAGGCCTTCCATCATCTTCTAGCTCAGAGGATGAGTTACCAGCAGTACCTCCTTCTCCCCAGCATCACAAGTCTCAGGCTATAAAATCAGGCAAGAGCCCTTTAACAATCCAGTCAGCTCCTCTAGGAGGGGTGGAGCTGATCACACTGCATGTCATATGTCAGCTTACATAAGACTTCAGTTGGCTTTGAGCTATCTGCTGAGGCAACATCCTCCTATGTTGCCTATGTAGGAGAGAGTTCCAGCCAGCAAGATGGACATAAAAACTCCTGGAGAAGATACACCCAGATCATAAGCACCTTGGAGAAAGTGCCCACATACTAGCCAAACTAAACTCCTCTATAGCCAACAACTAACCTAGATTCCACCAGGACCATAGCTTTGGCTATCATGACCAGATGCAACCCTTAGTTCAAGAACTGAGCTGTAAATGCCAAAAATGTTCTTATATGGAAGCAAACCTCCACAATTTGATGAATGAGAGAAACAGTGAGCAAGGGGTACCCTGTGGAGCTCTCCATCCATGGTCTCCAAACTTAGGAGAGAAACATCTGATGGTAATGTACCATTGCAAGACAGGTACTTGAACATTTTCTCAATATTCTTCACTATGCCCAAGAAGAATTGAGGCTGGAGGGCCATCCTGGATTTCAAGTTTCTCAAGGATTTCAAGGATGAAGACCTACCTTCCACTGGAGAGGAACTCTTTAGTTCCAATACCAATATATGTTGAACCATGTCCAGAAAATAAAGTTCTAGGTCTGCAAAATAGGGCTCAGTGTGCAACATCCTGACTTCAATTACCCAATTCCCTTGGTCATCCTGGTCTACTCTGCCACCTAAGCGCCCTTTCCTGCACACAAAATATTGGCAATTGTCCAGATGCAAGCAGTCTGACCTATCTAAGGAATGCCTTTGACTTACTGACCAATTACGCCTGCCTGCCTGCCCGCCTGTTTGTGATAATGCACCTTTGTCCCTTCACACTTGGGAAAATATCACCATAGACTCCTTGGATACGTACCATTGAATGCCTGGCCTATGCCACAGAATTCACTTCTCTTCTCTCCCCCCCGCCCGCCCCCCAACTGGGGTATTACCTTCCAAACATCCATTTCTGGCACTTCAGGAGGAGAAGAACACTCCTGGCCACAGGCACTATAGAGCCTGTTGCCCCTCGCCACAAGTACACAGGGTGCTTTTCCCCTGGTATTTCACAGTGCCCAAGAGGGGTGATGGTTTGCAACCCGTATTCAATTTCAGGGGAATTAACATCTTCATTCAACACTCACCTCTATTGTCCCTCTCCTCTGATAGGATGATTGATTCACTGCTATACATCTCAGAGACACATACTTTCACATTTCTGTCTGGCCTATTTATCACCACTTCCTTCAGTTTGCACAAGGCCATTGCATGTTTCAATTCAAAGTTCTGTGTTTCAGCCTCACCACTGTCCCAAGGGTCTTTACTGAATGTATGGCTGTGGCAGCTGTGCCTCTGAGGCTCTTTGAGGTGGCTATATTCCCATACATAGATGACTGGCTTGTGGTCCCCCCGTCTCATCAAGTACTGGAGCACAACTTGTGCGCCACACTCAACTTGCTGAGGGCACTTTGGTCTCCAGGAGAATACAAAGAAATCTTACCTTCATCTTTCCTGCCACGTATAGGTCATTGGAGCTTCCCTAGATTCAGTCAAGGGACTAGTGTACCTACCATTGGACAGGGCAGACACTCTAGCCAGACTGGCACAGCATGTCTCTTGCTTATCTGCTGTGTGAACTCAGCGGAATCAGAGACTCCTGGGCCTCTATCCTAGCAGTCATGCCTTTTGCTTACTTGCAGAAGCAGAGGCTCCAGTGTTGCTTGCTCTTGGTTTTCTCCCCAGAGAGAGGCGACAAACAAACCCTTCTACACCCCCAGCTCAGTCCACCAATCACTCTTCATGTCTCCTGGTGTCTGTCTTCTTTCTCCTGCTGTAGGGGAGGATACGGCCCCACCTCCATGGTGCTTTGCTCACTGCAGGCCCTACGGGGATGACTTACTTCATGGCTCCTACAACTGAGAAGGTCCTTCTTTCTGACATAGGAGCACAAGAGTTAACCCATTTCTGACTGCAATTCCTGACTAAATTGAGAATCTTGCTGCTGGTTGTTACTGAGGGCTTATCTGTACTCAGCTTTTTAAAGGGTTTCAAAGCTTTATAGCACTTGCCTTGTTTGTGTCACAGTGCTCAGTGTGTCTGGTGAAACAGTGTTTGCTCGGCAACATTCTAGGCTTATTTGGAGGGGACGCAGAACTGACCCCACTGCCTCCTGTCCTCAGCCTGGCATCTGAGGTGGCCTGCTTAAAATGGTTGTGGTAAGCCAGCCCGGGCCCTAGAAGTATGAAAAGATGTTACATTGTTGGGGTCAATCCCCTCCCCACTAATTTGGGATGACAGTATTGGGTAAGCCCTACCCTGCCAGTAGCACTCAGATGTACTGCAATGTGTATATTGGCTGCATTGCACTTCCACACCAGCCTCTCATTGAACCACTAAAGGGAGGATGTTTGCATGCATCGCTACAGTATCTGTGGGTCGTAAATTCCTGTGATTTGCTGGAACACTGGTTAAGTTAAGTACTTGCAGGTCTGTTTGTTTTTAAACTTCTGTTCTAGAAATAACTGATTTAGACCATAGGTATGGGTAAGCTTTCTGATGCAGAATACCTTTAGATGCTTGATTTGAAGGAAGACAGTTCATGTATTTCTCACTTTTTTGCTGTAAGCATGTGTAGTTAATTTCAATCATTTTCTTGACAGGACTGGTATGTTTCACTAGTGACCTCTCAGTGCTACGTGAAGTCAGTGTCGGCTCTGCCAGAAGGTGCAGAATTGGTGAATCAGCTTCCTCGACATGAATTGAGTTCTTTTATGATACATAAGGTAATTAGCTTGATAGGATACAAAAGAAAAGACCTTGCTTTTATGAATTGACCATCCTTTTTTAATAATGTGAGTGCAGCTACATGTATAAAAATACAATTACAAATATAACATGCCACAGTTGAAACTTATACATTAGAATGAAAACAAGGTAAGGCTGCAGTCCTGTCCTCTTACCTGGAAGTAAGCCCCGTTGAATTAAATGGGAGTTACTTCTGAGTAGACATGCATAGGACTGTGCTGTAAGAGAGCAGTCCTAAGCCTCCCAGACAGTGTCTGGGGGAGCATAGGATTGTTCAGTGTCCTGACTCCGAGGTGATAGCCAGAGAACTGCGCCCCCCTCCCCTTCATAGCTGGCATGGAGAGAACTGCACCAGCTACCTTTTTGCACTTGGAAAATGGAGTGTGGAGATGAAGGAAAAGGGGGCATGGTATAAATATTATATTCTAGCCAATTCAGAGCTTTACTTGGAAATTATTTTTATTGGAATACATGTAAATACTCTAACATGACAACTCAATAGCACATTTCCCTTGCATTAGATTTATAATGTATAGATTTATAATTTATCTTGAAAGACCATTTAAAAAATCACCAAAGAAATTAAATAAAATGTAAGGGGAATGGGGCAGGTGGGGAGAGAAGGCACAGAAAATGGTTAGCTAGTACTTCAAAAAGGTTAATTATAACTTTGATTTTAGATTTGTGTTATAGTGGGCATGTTCACATGACACACCAACCAATCATGGGTGACTGGCTACATACTGTGAGTTGTTTTGCTAATGGACAGTTGGGCACCCCCCTTCTCGCTCGGTCCTCCAACTGGCTCCACCTGGCATCCAAGGGGACTTGGAGGCAGAATCCGTTTTGTCTACCACCAATCCCTTGTCCCAACTCTGATCATGGTCATAGCCCTATTTATTTATTTGCACAAAAGCAAGGCTGGGATTTTTTTCACATTTTCCCAGCCCCGTTTTATGTGTGCAAATGGTCCTTTTACTGATTTTTTAAAAACATTTTGGTTATTCGCAGTTGCGCATCTGGCTTCCTGTAACTTGAGCCCATTATTCTCTGTCCTGCATTCTGGGATGATCGTTGTTTCATCTAGCCCACTTTGAGCTAGTTTGCTCATCCGGATATCATGGGGCACTTTGTCGAAAGCTTTGCTGAAGTCAAGGTATATTATGCCCACAGCATTCCCACAGTCCACAAGGCAGGTTACTTGATCCAAAAATGAGATCAGATTCGTCTGGCAAGATTCATCCTCTTGTCCTGTTGCTGCCTGTAATTTTGCAGAAATGGCCCATTTATGGCCACCATTTCAGCAACATTAGATTTACGAAATTCCCGAGCCACCATTTTTACACAACATGGTAGGTCAGGGAGGAAGTGGGGGCCACCGGACCCACTCAACAAGCGGGTCTGGAGCACACAAGCGGGGTCAGCAGCTCGTCAGGTGCTTGGGTAACCTGGACAGAGGTGAGCCCATCCATCTCTAAGACCAGGGTTGTTTAATGTGAAAATTGATGACACGTTAGGCTCAGTCCAGGAGGCCCTTACCACGGCGTGTGGTATGGGTTTTATGCCCCAGCAACCACCTAGGCAATGACGTTGGTTCCAAGGTTCTTCTTCCAGATATCAACTCCACCAACCAGGGCCAGTGCAACAGCACCTCTCTCAACCTGTGGCATCGGGAAAGTCTTTCTCAACTTCAAAGTTACGTAACTATTGCTACAAGACTGACAGTCTGTTTCCCGCCTCCCAGCTGAGCAGAGCAGAGCAGAGGAGAGGAAGCTGCTCCAGCTGGTCTAGGGACTACAGAAGCAAGCAAGCTCTGAGAGAGTGAGCGATCAGAGTGAGTGAACAGCGGGAGCAAAGAGGAGTTGGCCAGGGGAGGTCAAGGGGGAGGTCCCTAACATTATTTAAAAAAAACTTTTTTTTTCATTTATGTGTCTTGTAACACACACTTCCATAACAGTGGGACTCTGGTTTTAACCTCCAGTGAGTAGAGGACCAGGCACAGGCTACTTTAGAACAATCAGAAAGCTAGACACAAAAAGGGAAAGAGACTATGGAAGGACAAGACTCTCCAGTGGTGGTGACCTGCAAGCTGTGTGCAATGTTTGTTTTCTCGCCTGAGAACAACATGGCCTACACCTGCAACAAGTGCAAGTTGATCACACTGCTGGAAGAAAAAGTAACAGGACTGGAGTGTCGACCCTCCAGGGAATAAAAGAACACGAGAGTTCTTGGACAGAACAGTGGAACTACAGCAGCAAAGTGAAGTACAGGAGCTAGAAGAGCAACAGCAAGCTGAGGCAGAAGAGGAAACTGCTGAGGTGAGGAAAAATTAAGTAGAGGGTACTCCTTGGAAAAGGGTGACAGTTAGGAGCAGAAGAACTTGAAGCCACTCTGCACCAGTGGAGGCAGTGGCACTAGGGAACCATTTCCAGGTACTTGAGGATGAGACTGGAGGACAGTCTGCAGTGGAAGAATTACAGGGGAACCTGCATGAGAGTGAGCAAGAGGCTGAAGGGTAGCCAAGCAGAGGCGATGAAACCAAGGTCTACAACAACAAGAAGAGAAGAGTAGTAGTAGTGGGAGACTCCTTGCTGCATGGAATCGAAACCGAAGTATATTGCGAAGATCCGTGGCCTTGCCAGATATACTGTCTCCCAGGAGGACGGATTAGAGACATGACTGAAGGGTTGCCCGCACTCATAAAGCCCACTGACAGGTATCCCTTTCTTCTCATTCATGTGGGAACAAATGATACCTCCAAGCGGACCAAGAAATCACGTCAGACTTTGAAGCTTTGGGAAGGAAACTCAAGAACTTTAGGGCACAGATAGTTTTCTCATCCATCCTTCCAGTAGTTAGAAGAGGGATAGAAAGGGAACGAAAAATACTCCAGGTGAATGACTGGCTACGAAGGTGTTGTGGACGAGAGAGATTTGGATTCTGGGACCATGGGCTATACTTCCTGGAAGATGGACTGTTGGCAAGGGACGGGTTGCACCTCACAAAGGCTGGGAAGAATGTGTTTGGCCACAGCATGAAGAACTTCATCTGGAGGGCTTTAAACTGAATCGTATGGGGAAGGACGACGTAAAGTTGGGGGTAGCAATGGATGAAGGCTCATGCACTGCAACGGAGAGAACAGCTATAATAGCACCCAATAATAGTCTTCACAAACATGTAGGAAAAAAGCCAGACCATGAAGCACATGGTCTTTGATGTCTATGTACTAATGCCCAGAGTATGGGAAACAAACAGATCGAACTTGAACTCGTAATACAGCAGGGAAATTATGACTTGATAGGTGTAACTGAGACTTGGTGGGATGACTCATAACTGGAATACAGCCATTGAAGGATATAACTTGTTCAAAAAGAACAGGAGGAACAGAAAGGGAGATGGGGTTGCACTATATGTTCAAATACAGGATGATGAGCTTGGTAGCCCCATTGAGAGCATCTGGGTTAAAATCAAAGGAGCAAAGAATAAAAGGAACATGGTGGTCGGAGTCTACTACAGGCCACCCAATCAAGGAGAAGAAGAGGATGAAACTTTTGAAATGCAAATAGGCAATGTTTCAAGGAAGCATGTTGTAGTAGTAATGGGGGACTTCAGTTTCCCCAATATTTGTTGGGAGACAAATTCTGCAAAACATGGCCCCTCCAGGAAATTCCTGACTTGTGTGGCGGATCAATTCCTCCTACAGAAAATAGAAGAAGGAACTAGAGGATTGGCTATCCTTGACTTGATCCTAACCAACAGAGATGACTTAGTGGATAAAGTAGCAGTTACAGGAACTCTGGGGGAAAGCGACCATGTTGTACTTGAGTTCTTGGTTCTAAGGGAAGCAAAAGCCGAGTGTACTCAAACGCGTACCCTGGATTTTAGGAAAGCTGATTTTAATAAACTCAGAATAATGATAAGTAAGGTCCCATGACAAGTGACTCTAACAAGAAAAGGAGTCCAAGATGGGTGGGAGTTTTAAAAAAAGGAAATTCTCAAGGCACAGTTACAAACAATTCCAAAAAGAAGAAAAGGTGGAAGACAACAGAAGAAGCAAATGTGGCTTCACAAAAAGCTTAGAGGTGACCTGAAAACAAAAAAGGACACATATAGGAAGTGGAAGGAAGGCCAAGCAACAAGGGAAGAGTACAGGCAGGTAGCACAGAATTGCAAGGATGGCGTCAGGAAGGCTAAAGCTGAAAATGAGCTGAGGTTAGCGAGAGATGCTAAAAGCAACAAAAAGGCTTCCTTCAGCTACGTGCATAGTAAAAGACAGAGGAAAGAAATGGTTGTTCAGCTATTAAATAAGGATGGCAAAATGATAACAGATGACAGAGAAAAGGCAGAAGTGCTTAATTCCTACTTTGGCTCAGTCTTCTCCCAAAAGAGGGTCTATGACCCCCCTGGCAAAGACAAAGTACAGGCTGAAGGGGCAGGATTGTAGATTAAGATCAATAGGCATATGGTCAAGGAGCACCTAATTACTTTGAATGAGTTCAAATCTCCGGGGCCAGATGACCTGCATCCTAGAGTCATAAAGGAACTGGCAGAAGAGCTCTCAGAACCACTGTCTATTCTCTTTGAGAAATCATGGAGGACAGGTGAAGTGCCAGATGATTGGAGGAGGGCAAATGTTGTCCCTGTCTTCAAAAAGGATGAACCTGGGAACTACAGACCAGTCCGTCTTGACATCAATCCCTGGGAAAATTCTGGAGCAGATTATAAAGCAATCCATCTGTAAGCACCTTGAAAATAATGCAGTGATGACTAGAAGCCAATGTGGATTTGTCAAGAATAAATCCTGCCAGATGAATCTGATCTCATTTTTTGATCAAGTAACTTCCCTTGTGGACTGTCAGAATGCTGTGGACATAATATACCTCGACTTAAGCAGATCTTTCAACAAAGTGCCCTATGATATCCTGATGAACAAACTAGCTCAAAGTGGCCTAGATGAAACAACAATCAGGTGGATCCTCAGTTGGCTACAGAATCCCACTCAAAGAGTGCTCATCAATGGGTTCTTCTCAAACTGGGGAGAGGTAATGAGAGGGGTACCGCAGGGCTCAATACTGCACCCAGTGCTCTTCAACATTTGTATTAATGACTTGGAGGAGGAGGTGCAAGGAATGCTGATCAAATTTGCAGATGACACAAAATGGGGTGGGATAGCTAATACTTTGGAAGACAGAAACAAAATTCAAAGTGATCTTGCTAGACTGGAGCGCTGGGATGCAGACAAGCTGGAGAGGGTTCAGAGGAGGCAACAAGATCAGGGGACTGGAAACCAAGCCCTATGAAGAGAGACTGAAAGAACTGGGCATGTTTAGCCTTGAGAAGAGAAGACTGAGGGGAGATAGGATAGCGCTCTTCAAGTACTTGAAAGGTTGTCACAGAGAGGAAGGCCAGGATCTCTTCTCCATCATCCCAGAGTGCAGGATACGGAATAATGGGCTCAAGTTACAGGAAGCCAGATTCCGGCTGAACATCAAGAAAAACTTCCTGACCGTTAGAGCAATATGACAATGGAACCAATTATCTAGGAAGGTGGTGGGCTCTCCCACACTGGAGGCGTTCAAGATGAGGCTGGACAGCCACCTGTCAGGGATGCTCTGACTTGGATTCCTGCTTTGAGCAGGGGGTTGGACTCAATGGTCTTATAGGCCCCTTCCAACCCTACCATTCTATGATTCTATGACAGTAGAAACAAGCGGCACCTTTGACTCAGACCCCGTTCTTTTTTGTCCCTCTGCTCATTTTCCCACCCTTGATCACTCTTCTGTCATTTTTATAATTGGACCTGACGCATCATCACATCAGACTCCTGGGTTCTTTCCATCATATAGAGGGGCTACAGGATCGAATTTAGTACCCTCCTTCTACTCGGTACCATAAAGGCCACAGCTCCATCTCCCATTCTCCACCAGGAGGTCGATGCTCAGCTTGGGAAGGGAGCCATAATACCTCTCACACCTTTGCATCTCCGCAACGGGTTCTACTCAAAGTACTTCACAGTACTGAAGAAGGACAGACAGAGGACTCTGACTAATCCTGGACCTCCAAGAACTAAATCTACATTTCACCCAAGAACTTCCACATGGTCTCTCTCGTATCCATCCTCCCTCCTCTTTCTCAAGGAGATTGGTTCGCCTCTATTGACCTCAAGTATGTGTATTTTCATATCGCCATAGAGGAGTCATACTAACATTATCTGATTTGCCACTGGTCCCAACACCTACCAGTTCCAGGTGTTGCCCTTCGGCCTTTCCTTCATACTAAGAGTATTTACCAAGTGCATGGTGGTGATCTGCTCCCATCTCCAGATACAAGGTGTCGAGGTGTACCAATACATCAACAATTGGCTGTTGATGGCGATGACACAGAACCATCTTCTTTGGTCAATAGAGATGATCTGCAATCTCCTTCAGCGTCTGGGACTTTGTCTCAACCTCAGAAAACCTCATCTACAGCCTCCTCAGAGTTTGCAGTTCGTTGAGGCTCTCCTGGACTTTCACTTGGGTAGAGCGTTGCTCCTATGGGACTGAATGGAGGTGCTGACCTTGTTGGCAGTGGAGCTAAACCATTGCAAGGCCATTTCAGCTCTCAAAATCCAGTGTCTGTTAGGCCTGATGGCTGCAACAATATCTGTAGTCTGCTGTGCTTGTTTGAATATGAGACACCTCCAGAACTGGCTCATATGTAATTTTGATACTGAGAGGGACACCCGCCGGACCAAGCTGTGGCTTCCACAGGACCTCAGGGACCCTTTACAGTGGTGGACGGTTCTGGCCAACCTGTCAGAGGGCATGCCCTTCCTTCAATCCTGAGTAGTAACTACGGATGCATCTCTCTCAGGTTGGGGAGCTCATTGCTCAGGCCTTATGATCCATGAAGAATGGTCAGCCATGGAGGCGAGGCAAGAAGCTTTCAAGCTGGACTTAGTGGGCAGATTAGTCCAGGTCATCTCGGACAATATCACAGTCATTGCATATCTGAACAAGGAAGGGGATATGAGGTCACTCCTGCTCCTTGCTCTAATGTTAAAAAAGTGTTCGCTGGTACTTACCTTGTTGGTTCGGACTGGTCGCAACTCACGTTGCCGGCGTGGACCAGCTCATCTGGACCAGGCTTACTTCCCACAAGTGGGATTTGGACAAGTCAGTTCTGAGACTCTGTTTCAGAGTTGGGGCACACCACATGTGGACTTACTCGCTACTTGGGACAATGCTGTGTGCAAGAATATCTTCAGCCAGCAGGCTGTGGTGTGGGTTTGTGGGGGAATGCCTTTGTTCTTGAATGGACAGGAGCGCTGCTCTCTCTTTTCCCCCCATTCCCACTGATCACCAGGGTTCTGGCAAAAATGGGACGGATGGTACCAAATACATCCTCATAATTCCTTGGTGGCCTTGCCAACTGTGGTTCACCCTGCTGCTTAGGATGGCACAATGTCTGTACCACTGTCTTCCATTGCATTTGTCCCTTCTCACCAGGGAGAACAGCTGGATCTGACACCCAGACTTAGGACCCTCCACCTGACGACATGGAAGATCAGGTGACAGAGACTGAACCAATTCCAGCATCAGTAGAAAAAATCCTTGATGCCACTCATAAGCCCTCTACACGGCGTTCATACACAAGGAAATGGACTGCTTTTTCTGCTTTCGCTTGAGCTCAGGCCTGTGCTCCCTACACCAGATACTACATTCCTGTGCTCCCTACACCAGATACTGCCATTCCTCTCTCAGAATTGATTTATCTGCTGTCTCTTCTTCTCATCTTCCCATTGAAAGTTTCTCTATCTTCTTGCATCTGAAAGCAAAAAGATTTCTGAAGAAGATCAGGAATCTGACACCACCCTTCTACGATACCAAGTCTGAGCCTTTCTGTGGTGCTTAAGGCACGTTCATCCAAGTTGAGCCAGCTAGCAACTACAGACCTGTACCTTCTCTTGTGGAAGCTTGTGTTCTTGGTGCCATCACATCTGCACAGCAGGCTAGCGAATTCTGTGCGCTCAGGGTAGAGCAGCCCTATCTCACTTCGCACTGAGACAAGGTGGTCCTCAGACTGACACCTCTTTCTTGCCTAAAGTCATGTCAGACTTTCATTTGAACCAGGACATTTTTCTCCCAGCTTTTTTGCCTCCCTGTCTACATCTCTGGAGTCAATATTGCATACGCTTGATGTGCGCCACACTTTGGCTTTCTACAAGTCAAGGACTGAGCAGCTCAGACTTTCACCTCACCTCTTTGTCTGCTATGGGGGGAAACACAAGGGCCAGCCTCTCTTGACTCAGCACTTCACCTCCTGGGTTGTCAAGACCGTCGAGCTATCGTATCAGCTGGCTGGACTCGAACTGTCTGTCCCAGTATAAGCTCACTCTACTCATGTGGTAGCTTGAATAATTGGCCACATTCAAGGGGTTGCCATCCCTGGACTGTGTCATGCTGCAAGCTGGTCAACACCGTCTACCTCTGTTAGACATTACAGATGGGATGTTTGGGCTAGAGCTGACTGTACTTTTGGTTGTGCTGTCCTTTCCTCTGTTTTGTGATAGGACACTGACCTATTGCCTTGTGTGTTAGCTTGCTACTCACTCATATGTGTGATGCACAGAGACCACGAAGAAGAAAGACAAGTTGCTCTCTGTAACTGTAGTTCTTCAAGTGGTCATCTGTGCATTAGCACAACCGACCCGCCATCTCCTCTTTTGTGTCATACTTGAGTTCACTGTTGGGAACCGAAGGTATTTCTTCTCGGTTCTGAGGCTACAATGTCAGTCTCAAGGAACTGAGGGAATAAGTGGGAAGCTTCTAGGGATATGCACAGTGGGACAGTGAGGAAAGGGTTCCCGCCAAAACTCCTCAACTACAGACTTTCCCAAATTGATGCTCCATGCAGGCACAGAGCCCATATGTGTGAATTCACAGGCCTGCCTTTATCTCCAGTCTGAGGTTGGAGATAACAGTAGGGGATGCTGTACAAGGGGATTCCTCCAGGGTGGGACTTAGAGCATAAGTTCCACCCCTTGAAGGAATCCCAAGAGCCCCCATGGGCTGGACTGGGATGCCTGGCAGGCCAGATTCAGTCCATGGGCCAGAGGTTCTACATCCCTGCCCAATTGTAACAGCAACTAAATACAAAACAAATGTAGTAGTTCTTCTCAAGATACCATGCTTTGTCATTTTATTTTGTTTATATTTCCCTTGTAAACTCAATATCCTTTTACAGAGGTAATAATTGTAATACCATTCATATCAATTTAACAGCAATTGTATTAAATTAGATTAATTCTTAACAGATTCATCAGCAAATTGAATGATCTAACTCCCAGAACTTGGAGGGATTTAAGGATCTTCTGCCAGAATGAACCACTTTATACAAAAGTAAATTGTTCAGACATTAAAAGGGGGTGTGAGTCCTGTTCTTTCACTTAAGTTCTTTTATCATTTCTAATAACAGTAATAGAAATATTAAAAGAATAAAAATGAATAACCCAGTATCCCTCACTCTCTATTTTAAGTTCTACTCACTCAAAAGTTAGGGACAAGCAGTTTGTCCCAGGAAGGTAGGCAAAACCCAGGAAGTCCCTACTCCCTTTGCCCCTTCCTCTTAAAGTCTCTTCTTACTTCTCCAAAGTTACACCATCCAGTGTTAACACTTTTCTGGAATGTGGATGCTAGTTGTCTCTGCTTTCTGAGGCTCTCAGACACCAGTTAACAAAACAACATGGCCTTGCTATCTTCTGAATGCTTACAGCACTGGAAACATGTTTTGAGAAAGGAAGGAGAGAGGGGAAATGGGCAAATACAATTCTTGGTTCATCATGGCATCTGTTTCACTTTCACATAAGCCAGCTTCCACTTATATGAACGCAAATTGCCCCATTACCCAAGTCTGCCTTTCCACTGCAATGGAAGTGGTGCCAGGGCACAGCATCTTCATGGAGAGTATCAAACAAAGTTCACTTGGGGTTACTAGCTGTGTGTCTTTCCTGCTCAGTATTATTTGTTGCTTTGTAAACTCCTCTTTCTAATACAGGTTCTTCTAGAAACTCTTACATTTAGGTTCCCAAGGAAATGGCTGCCTGCCCACTGCAGTGGAATGGAGCCATCACACAGCATCTTCACAGTGGCATCAAACACTCTCTGCTAGCTTTATCTCTCAATTAATTTACTATAATTCTATCCAGATTATTGATTTGTTTAAATAACAATAATTTAGTATTTCTAGGCACATCTGTTTTTAAATGCAGATAAGCTTTTTTAACATGCAGTAGTAGTTAAGATTGTTAATCTATGGTGCACAGAGATTCTGATATGATGGCTGACACATACTTCAATTTGCATACTTTTTATGCAAATCATTCTTGCTTACAACTTATCCTCCATGCACTTACACTTTTCCTTGGCCAGCAAACGTGCCCCACTTTGTCCTGGTCCTTATGACACATCCAGCCTTACTGCTTGAAGAGGGCTTTCTCTCACTGTTTAACCCATCCTGCCAACTACTGATGTAGGTAACAAACTAGCATGGGTCAATTCACAGGAGGATTCCTCTAGCAATACAGTAAGGTTCAGGTGCTTTATAAAGCAATACAGGACCAGGACAATGTTAGGCATCTTTGCTAGTCCCAGGCTCTCCATCTGGATTTGGGCCTGAAAGACCCAAGAAAAATGTGGATGTATGGAGGGTTTGTTGTAAGCAAGCACTATTTGTGACATTGCACAATGTCATCACTGATCATGGGGCACATCAGTTCAGGCATCAGCCCCAATTTACCCCAATTTGTGGAGCTTGAGCCAACATCAGATAACCTTACCTCTGGTCTTAAACTGGCAGGTTTTTTAAATCATTGAATATTCACTATGCATTAAGTTCAAACCTGCATGTATACAATCTAAATATCCTTCATGTTCTGAGTTTTTTGTACTGGACATAAATATTTTCAAAATGCTTTCATAACCGTGGTATCTTGCAGTAAGTGTCCTCCAAATTCAACTTTTTGCACATTGTGGATATACTTCGGGCCTTTGGCTAATGTATTTCAGCTTGAAAGGAATTTATGGTGTAAAATAGCCAGTCAGATTGACAATGGTTATGCAGCACACTGTGTATGACAGAGCTAAATCATATATGTTTGACTTAAGGTTTGTTTTAATCTCTATTATTGTTAGCCACCTTGAGTGCCATTTTTGGTGGAAAGGCAAGATATAAATTAATTAAATTAATTAAATAAAAATAGTTTTATTCAGAATTTCCAATTTTCCCTTTCTGTGTGAAAATGTCTTCTTGTCGACCTTTCTTCTACCATTTGTTATTTCAGGACTTCAACATAAGCCTTCTAGCTCCTTGTTTAAGCCTTGGAATGAATGAAATCTCCAAAGACCAGAAGAGCCTTTTCGAAACTGCCCGCAGGGTAACCCTCAGTCATGTGACTGCTGTTGTAAAAGAACTTCCCACCAGTCATCACATTTTTCAGCCACTGCAACCAACTGAAACATCAGCATACTGGAACAAGCTGAGCAATATCATTGGTAATATAAGTAAAGAGCATTTACTTTTATAAAGCACTTTGCCATGTAGCAGTATTAACCAAGTTAAATCTGTACAATAACAAGTTGAATCAATACACTGTTGCCTGAGTGTTCCTGCCAGGTCAGGCTAATGAGCAATGTTCAGTTAGCCAGCAGAAAGCTGTGGATTGTTTTCCTTACAGGGCACATGGAGAGAAAGAACATGCTAGCTGTGTCTAAATTAAAGTGTGTTTTCTGGAGTAAAGCCACTTTTCCCCTTTCAACCATCAGCCTGCGTGCCAGCCTTTATTGATTGATTGATTGATTGATTGATTGATTGCATTTATATCCCACCTTTTTTCCTCTTGCAAGGAACCCAAGGCAGCTTACATTATCTTCCTCCTCTCCATTTCATCCTCACAGCAAACAACCCTGTGAGGTAGGTTGGGCTGAGAGTCTATGGCTGGCCCAAAGTCACCCAGTGAGCTTCCATGGCCGAGTGGGGACTAGAACCCAGATCTCCCGGCTCCCAGTCCAACACTCTCACCACTACACCACACTGGCTCTCCCTTTCTGCCTGGAATTTACTTGACAGAGAGTGACTGCAGTCTCAGGAACTCTTGAGGAGAACTGTGAGGAGGACATGTTTCTTGCCTTCCTTTCATACCTTCTCTGAAGACAGAAGGAAGTTATCCTGGTGCTTCAGGCATTGGCCTGATTCTGGTAGCTCTCTCAGTCGGGAGTAATGGGATATCTTTTTCAGATAATGGGCACCCACATTGTGTTTCCCTAATAAGTCTGCCGTCGTCCCTAGCTACATGGAAGTCTTACTTGCTATCCAGCTTCAGTGATGCTGAGACCTTTTGTGTCAAACCAGCGAGGAGAGGGTGAAACATGAGGGCTGGTTCATCATCTTCCTTGCCTGTAAAAAAGGATAGATAAACTTCATGTTGTTTCAAGGCATCACAAGTACAAGAGCACCTCAAGGATGACTATATGCATACCAATGGGAACATAACACTGAACATTCCTGCACTGGCCCATGGGCAAGCACATGAATGTAAGCATAAGCACCCCAAAGCAACATGGAACACAACTCCAGGCTCTAGCTTCATAAAAGGTGTACAAACAACAGCGGTAGTCCGAGGCACCAGTAGAACATCACTGAGAGCTTCGGTTTAAAAAAAGGTGTATGTAATTATGACTTTTGCATGTGGTTTTGTTCTGCTGATGTCAAGGGTAGACAAACTGTGGCCCTCCCATCATCCCTCACCATTGGCTGATGGAAATTGTAGGTCAGAACATCTAGAAGACTGCAAGTTGCCCACCCCTGGCTTGTGGGTATGAGCATGAACCTTAATTCATGCTGATACTGTTATTATTGACTCATTCTTTAGCAGATTGGTCTGAGAGGTTTTGTTGTATATATATTTTCTAGTACGTTTATATGAGAAATAATAATTGGGAAATATTTGATCACGCAAGAAGGCCTTATAGTTGAAACCCATTTGGTGTGTTTTATATACAATTATTTTATGTTACTCATTTGAGTCATGTAAAATGTTATTTTTTTAAAAAAACATTGAGGTTAAAAAGTTGATGCATTTGTTTTGTGCATGCATTTATTTTGTCTGTTTTATTACATTAGACAATATCAGTTTGTCAGGTGTTTTTTGTTGCTGTTGTTCTTTTGGTCATTGGGATATACTTCCTTTTGTGTTGGTTTCAAGGACAAGTGCCAGACTTGGCAGCTTCTGCAGCCACCATATTCCCCACCACCACCCCTGCATCTGGGCTCTGCTTTCAACTTAGCAACACTCTGTTGGAGGTAAGAGGCTTTTGGGGGAAAGAAGATGGTAGCCTCTGTAGCCACTTGGTCTGACGCTTCTGTTTTCAGGGCTAGACCCTTAAAAAAAAATGTGGTGCTGAACCACGTGGGATCGTTGCCCCCTGCACCCAGTAAATTTAGCAGGGAGGATAGGAGAAATTCAACCACCATCCCAAAGAAAAGGCACATGGTAGTGGTCGAGACTCGCTACTGATAAGAACAAAGGCAAACGAGTGCAGACCTGACATGTCATTTTTGGAGGTGTGTTGCCTTCCTGGAGATTCAAGGTATAACAGAAGTTGCTGAGACTCATCAAACCTACTGACTGCTATCCAGTCCTGCTGATCCATGTGAGAATAAATGACACAGCCAGAAGAAATCTTGAATGGATCTCCAAAGCCTATGAATCTCTGGTTAGAAAGGTGTACGAGGTGAGCTATAGTCATAATGGGGGATATCAACTATTTGCTGGAAGACTAAATCTGCTAAGAATGGAATGTCAAATAAATTCTTGCCTTGCCTTGCTGACAACTTACGCTCTCAGAAGGTGGAGGAAGGAACAAGGTGATGTGCTGTCCTGGACTTTATCCTGACTAACAAGGAAGAGCTGCTTGATGAAGTGAAATGGTGGGAACCTTGGGGGAAGTGATGGTGTCATCTTGGAATTCATGATAATGAGGATGTGAAAATTGAGCATAAAGTACCTTGGACTTTAGGCAAGCTAGTTGCAAAGAACTCAGAGGTTAGAATCACATGGCCAGAAATTCTGAAGGAGAAAATAATTCAAGAAGGATGGAAGATCCTGAAAAGAGAAATACTGAAGGCAAATTGCACATATTTCCATTGAGAAGGAAAAATGGAAGACATCTAAAAAAGCTAGCATGGCTGCACAGGGTTTAAAAAGAACATGTAGTGGAGATGGAAGGAAGGACATACAACCAAGGATGAGTACAATAGAGTCTGTGTGAACTTGTAAGGATAGTTGTCAGGCAGGCTAAAGCTCAGAATGAGCAGAGTCTTTTTCAGGATTCTAAAAACAACAAAAAGGAGTAAGAAGAAGGGAGGGGTAGGTCCACTGCTTGGGGGAGATGGTAAAATGATAGCAGGTGACGTAGAGAAGGCAGAATTAGTCAACTACTGTTTTGCCTAGGGCTTTTTCTGCAAGGAGGATTGTGTTCTACCTGGCAGAAGTAGAACAAGGCCAACGAAGGTTAATATAAATACAAAATTCAAATGATACAATAAAAATACAACTTAGAAATTTAAAGCATCAGTATTTCAATAACATATTTAAAACCGAAAAACTAAAACAGAAGCACATACTTCCTCATGCCTAAAAAGCAAAAAAAAAAACCAATTCCACAATATACCAAAAGAGAGCTGGAGTAACCCTCCCCTTGCTTCTTATAAGGCTTCCCATGCAGGGGAGTGGGGCAGGGCAGAGCAAATGGAAAGCTCATCCGTAACAACCAGCTCTCCCCTTCAGCAAGTGGTGGAGAGGAGGCTTTTCAGATTTGCAGATGACACAAAAGTAGGAGTGATTGCCAACACAATAGAAAACAGAATCAAGATTTATAAGGATCTTGACAGGTTGGAACACAGAGCCAAAACTGGTACGATGACATTCAAGAGTTAGATGAAAAGTCTTACATTTAGGTACCAGAAAATCAACAGCACTGCCATAGGATGAGGGGGACCTGGCTTCAGAGCAGTAAATGTGAAAAGGATCAAGGTTTCTTAGCAGATCACAAACTGACCATGAGTTAGCAGTACTGTGTGACTGCTAAAATGCAACCATTGGCACTGTTCAGATCATGGGAAGTAATTCTGTTCTGTTCTGCACTGATCAGACCGGATCTGGAGTACTGTATCCAGTTCTGAGCACTGCATTTTAAGAAGGACATTGACAAACTGTGTTGTGGCCAGAGAAGGGTGACTAGGATTGTGAGGGGTCTGGAAACCAAATCTTGTGAGGAACAGTTGAAATAGCGGGGTATGTTTATCCTGACAAAGGGGAGACAATGATCTTCAAATATCCGAAGGGCTGTCATGCAGAAAATGGAGGAGAGCTGTTCTCTGTTGCTACAGAGAGCAGGAAAAGAACCAATGGGTGGAAATTGCAGGGAAGCAGATTTCAGCTAAACATTAGGAAAAGCTTCCTAAAGGCTGTTCAGCAATAGAACATACTACTTTGAGAGGTGGTGGGTTCACATTCAGTAGAATATTTAAATAAAGGCTGGATGGCCATCTGTCAGGGATGCAGTAGCTGTATCCTGCATTGTAGAACCTACATTGAGCAGGGGATTGGATTCAATGGCCTCCAAAGTGCATTCCAAGTCTCCTGTGCAGTGGAAATCCTATCCCTTACCCAAGCTGGACACAATGGAACCACTAGGAATTGCATTAGTAAATGATGAGAATGATAAAAAGTGTATGTCCCAGTTTCAGTACAACATACTAAGAGGATAAAAGGAGCTGTAAAACCTATTCAAGCTCCACTTTGCATAACTTTAAGATCACATAAATTAAAGCCTAAATTTAAAAGTACCATTTTTACTTTTTGTTTACATTAATAAAATAGTTTTCTTTATCTTGGGGTTGTTGAGTATGGAAATGGAGTATGGAGTATCTTCAGCTGCTGCCTATGGAAATGATACTTCAGTAATACAGTCATACTACTCTACCAGTACTGGGGTTCAGACAAGCCAGGTGAGGGGAAGAATGATCTGATGGCTTACACCCATTTCCTCTTCTGGCTTTTCCCCAACTAGAAGGGTTCTGGTAGTCTTATCAGCCTTATCTTTGGCCTGTTAGTGCTGTTACTCAATGCCAGGTCAGTAAAAAATAAAAAATATTTGTCATCCATCCCAACTATGCCTTGTGGTATTTAATACCACATCAGCATAGCTTGAAAATTTGAGGAGAGGAAATTGCTATGGTTTATAGGAGTTAGTCTCCCTCTCCAGGCCTCCTGTCACCAACCTTGAGTATTCATACCTTCTGCTCTCTTCCACCATTTCATCCTCTCAGTGTCATCCAATGAGCTTTTCTGAGTGCAATCTCTTTTGCAATCTGCCCCAGAGGTAGATTTGTTAGAAACCTTGGTAGCATGTTATGATGCATTTACAAGACTTTGAGGGTAAAGCCACTTAAATCAATCTTGACTTAGACTCCACGGTTACTACAGTGTTATCAATGGAGGTGTCTGGTCCAATTCCATTGATTAATTTCAGTTCTTTGAACCTGAGGAAGTGGAGAGGGTCCTTGGTCAGGTACAGCCAACCACGGATGTGCTTGACTCTGGTCCGTCATGGCCCATGAAATCTAGCCATGTCTGGATAGGTCTAGGAGGTTGTAAATGTTTTCTTGAGAGAGGGAGTGGTCTCAGCTTCTTTTTAAAAAGCAATGATCTGCTCGCTCCTGAAGGCCAGTGACTAACTTTCCATTCCTTGAGAAGGTGCTCAAGAGAGTGGTAGCCAATCAGTTTCAGTCACTCTTAGATGGAACTGATCTTCTGGATTTCTGGATCCATTTCAGTCAGGCTGCAGACTGTTTTGGGGAGAGAAACTGCTTTGGTCACCCTGCGAGATGAATTTTGCCATGAGAGAGACTGGAGGAATGTGACTGTTGATTCTCTTGCACAGCTCAGGGGCTTCCAATACCATCAGTATGGTGGTTATTGTTCTGGATAGGCTCTCCAGGTTGGGTGGGAGGTACTGCTTGGTGGTGGTTGTGCTGGGGAAGACCATTGCTCAACCCCTTGGCAAGAGTCCCCACAGGTCCTATTCTTTCCCCCACACTGTTTAACATCCTTATCAAACTCCTGGAAGAGGTCACCTGGAGATTTCAGTTGAGATGTCTCCAGTATGTAGACGACATCCAGTTTTATCTCTCTCTCCCATCAGATGGAAATGAGGCTGTGCATGTTCTGAATCCGTGCAATAATGAACTGCATAAGGGTGAATAAAATTACACTCTATTTAGGTACTGTTGGTGAGTAATTTCTCCACCTAGGTAAGTAGTCTTCAACCCATTCTGGAAGGGGTTGTATTTCCCTTTAAGCAGGGAACCCCAACGTGGTGCCTGCAGGCACCCAAAATATTTTTTATTTTTAAAAATTGTTTTACTCCCCCCCCATGTTTAATATACATACATGGATTTGTATGAAATGCATACAAGCTTCTAGCAATTATACATGGACTGTAACAAAAGTGGACAAAATATCCAAATAAGTATCCATTTGAAGGTGATGTCTATATGCCACCCATCCAAATATTGAGTGTTGTAAGGTCCCCAATCCTTTGCATTATAGGAGGTGAGCGTTTATCCTTCCAACATTATAATATTAGTCTTTTAGCTGTCAAAAGGGCACAGAGAATCCAATTATGCTACTTGAAAAAATGAAGCGACAAAATGTGTATCTCCATTTATGCTGACCATTTGTGAATTTCCATGAAGTAGGCAAATAATTTAAAAGAGTGTGTACATCAGTGAATATTAAAGACTGTCCCAGTACAAAAATTTTCTGTGTAATAACCTCCCCATAAAAAGAAGCAACTACTGGACATTGCCGAAACATATGTTTAAAAGAAGCATTTTTTGTATTGCACTGCTAGCAATTAGCTGAATTAGACAATCCCTTATTAAAGAGAAGTTGCGGTGTCCAGTAGACATGAAGATAATGTGAATATTTTTGCTGAATAAGATGCAGCCCAGGATCCATAGACACAAAAGGCAGACACCAAAGTGGCAACCCACTGATTAGGCATTTTGTGGTGGTGCCTACAGCTGTATCTCAAATCCCCAAATGTGCACACAGGTCCAAAAAGCTTGGGGACCCCTGCCCTAAAGAATCATGTTCTCAGTCTGGGGGTGCTTCTTGATCTTGCGCTTCAAGCTTCCTTCTATCAGCTTCAGCTGCAACCATAACTGGATTTAGATAGTTTGGCCCCAGTTACCTCTGCTCTGGTAACCACCCATGTACGCTCTTGAAATGCTTTGTACACAAGGCTGCCTTTAAAAATGGTCTGAAAACTGCAGTTGGTCCACAATAAGATTCAAGATTACTAACTGGGACTGGCATTTAAGTCATGTTTCACCAGTGCTGCACTGCCAGCTGCCCTGGTTCCCTGTCCATTTCCAGGACCAATTTAAACTGCTGAGTTTGACCTTTAAGGCCATTAATGGTTTGAGACTAACTTACCTGAAAGTTCGCTTTCTTTCAGACATACATACCTAGATTATAAAATCCTCTTCAGAGGACTTGCTGTGTGTCCTCACCAAGTGAAGTGTGGCGGGTGACTACTAAGTGAGAGGTCCTTCTTCTCCAGCTGGTGGTGGTACTCCAGCTATGTAATACCCTCTCCAGAGGCACCTTTTCATCGTCTCGTTTGTAATATTCACCCAGGCCTTTTAAACAATCTTGTGGGTTAAAAAAAAAAAAAAGTGTTCAAGGCCCAAGCTGCTAATTTTTCTACTGATAGATGTTTTTTAGGCTGTATTTTACTGCTTCTGTTGTATCTTAATATTCTATTTTATTATCAATTGTATAATCTGCCCAATTGATGGGCAGCCGTATAAATATAGCTGGTAAATAAATAATGCCCTATTTTCTTACTGAATTTTGGCTTTAATTTATTTACCTCAGCATTAACAGAAAAAATAAAACACATGGAAATAGAAATACACCATGAGAAATCGGAGTTTATGTTCAAGAAATATGAATCTCAAGATTTGTGAAATCTAAGTAGTGATATTAATGGACGCAATGAAAGGTCATGGCAAGGTTGAGTTGCCACTTAGCCCGGATTATTATAAACAGTTTTGGATTTTAGTTGAGTTCCACAATTAGATTCTTATGGGTCAAACTAATCCAGTAGTTCTCAACTGGTGGTCCATGGACCACTGGTCATCCATGGTGACTTTTTCAGTGGTCCACACGAATATATAACTGTATAAAATTAAATATAGATATCATTGTCAGAGAAAGTTTGTGAGTATCTATATTTATACAGTTCAAATAAAAGCGTTTTAGAGTCAGCATGTTTACACAACTTGACCTTCTTTACATGAGGGAAATAGCGCAATAGAACAACATGCTCTTCTCCCATTATTTACATTGGTACACTTTCATACAACAGAAATGCCACTTAACGGCTGGGCCTCAACTAAAAACTTGTTTTTGGTGGGAAGGTGGGAGTGACTTGTCTAGATATGTGTGGTTTGTGCATGTAGCTCCTGCTGTTGCGCTGAGTGGTTATCATGTCGTTTGTTCTCTGCTAAGTTTGCTGTTTTAGTTTCTTTATCATTTATGTTGTAAAATGTAAGTACAATTGGATGAATCTTCTGCTGTCGTATTGTGCTCTCAGTTATTGGTGTTCGCATGATATATGGTTGAGGGAGACTTCAGAGATGAGTTTCTTTTTTCTAAGATGCTTGATACTACCACAAAGGCTCAAGATGTGATGGAAATTGTTAACAAACTAACCATTTCTTTGAAGTGCATGGTCTGGATTGGGCAAATCACTGATGGTGCATCTGCCATGCTGGGCTCAAGATCAAGCTTCCAAGCATTGGTGAAACAGCACACTCCAATGGTAATTGGAGTCCATTGCTTTATTCATAGGGAAGCTTTGGTGTCAAAAACATTGCCTGATCCACTCAACACAGTTTTCAAAGGGTTTGTGAAAGTGGTGAATTACATCAAATCATCGGCTCTGAACACAAGGCTGTTAAAAAGATTTTGCCAGGACGTGGGTTCTGACTTTGATGTGTTGCTGTTCTACACTTCTATACGGTGGTTGTCAGCAGGGAATGTACTCAACGGAGCTTTTCAGCTGAGAGAGGAGTTGGATTTGTTTCTCCAGGCTCAAGGGAAGGAGGAATTATGAAATGTGCTGACGCAATCAAATTTAAAATTTGCGAACCTTGTCGATATTTTTGGAATCTGGAACAAACTGAATCTTCAGCTGCAAGGGAAAGGTGAAAATCTGTTATCTCACCAAAGCACCATTGGAACTCTGGATGGTAAGAGTTGAAGGCAATAATTTGGTTCAATTTCTATGTGTGGATGCCATGCTCAGGAAAAAGGAAGCCATTCAGACGCAAATTCTTGATCATTTACGGAAGATATGAGACAAATTCCAACTATACTTTCCAGAGGTGGACAGGACAAAGGATGGATTATCTTTCATCAGGAATCCATTCATAACAGGTGTTAATAGTGTTCCAGAGGATCTGCAGGAGGAATTCTTGGATTGGAAAAATGATTGTGTGACCCAAGATGTGTACAAGCAGGCTACCATAGATAAATTTTGGGCCAGCATGACTGGGAGTTACCCAAATCTGACAGCACATGCAATCAGATTTCTTTTGCTATTTGCATTAACTTATACGTTTGAGATAGGATTTTCATGTTTGTTGCACATTAAGTCCAAACAGAGGAATCAGCTCTCAGTAGAAAGAGATATTCGTTGTGCATTATCAAGTACCACTCCAAACATTGAAAAGCTTGTCAGTGAGAAGGAATTCAAATATCTAAGAAATAAATAAATTTCAAACCAAAATGTGTCTGCTCTGTTTAATCATGTCTCAACCAAAAATAAATAAATAAATAAATAAATAAATAAATAAATAAATAAGGAGGTGGTCCACGATTTTTTTTTTATTGGCCTGGTGCTCCATGGACTGAAACGAGTTGAGAACCACTGAACTAATCCAATCAGCAAATATTTCTTTTTTTATATAGAATAATTTAAAAAAAAAAACACTACACAACAACATAAACACACAGTACACATACACTAAAATATCTCTTAAGATTGTAAGATATCTATCTTTGGCTCCCCTTACACAACAAATTGTCAGGGTGGAAACTGAGCCCAAAGAGCCCCAGAGCAGTTCTGATTCTGAGGAAGAACAGCAATCCGTAGGAGAGGAGCTCGCTCATCTCTCACAAGCACAGCAGCTGGCAGAGATTCCTCCTGCCAGCATTCCTGGGATAGATAGTGACCCTGGCAGTGAGATAGTGCTGGAGGGGGGCTTGCTGGACGCTCAGCGCAGATGCAGGGAGCGACGACAGATGGAGGGCGCCGAAAGGAGGCGTTCCACTCGTTTGGCGCTCAGACAGCGGTTGCGTCCTGAGGACCTAAGGAAAAGAGGCGGGATCTCTCCCTAGCCCATAAGTTCAGAGTCTTCCCGAGGTTCCCCTTCAAATGGGGACCAACTGCCTTACCTGGAGCTTAGGCTACTCTGCTATCTTTCTCCAGTGCTGTTCCTTGCTTAGCCGCTGATTAGTATCTGAAAGAGTGATTAGTATCTGAAAGAGTCATAAAGGAATAAAGCCTTGGAAAGAATCCTCATCATCTGTGTCCTGAGTTGGCTATTGGAAGGGACTGCAAAAGGCAGCTAGGGCGCTCCTGACACAAATGCTCTTATTATTCTCTAGTTCTTATCTTAGTTGTATATCATACATTGAGTTCACAGACATCTCATTTCTCTCCTAATTTTAACAACAACAACAAAAGAGAATTAACCATCTCAAAGTTCAAAATCCACATACATAGATATCATTTTTCTCTATTACTTGTACAAATTCTATATAATTATAATAGTAAGTTTTGCCATCTCTACCAGCTCCATCATTTTTGTGATCCACTTGCTTACAGTTGGTATTGTTTCATTCTTCCACTTTTGTTCATACAATAACATTGCAGCCATTGTCATGTAGAAAAAGAGGGTTCCCCCCTTCTCTTTTACGTGTTTATCTGTTAGTCCCAATAAAAAAGTTTCTGACTTTAATTCTATAGTAGTCTTTAATATTCTTTGAGCTAAAGACTGTATTCGTTTCCAAAATGTTTTAGCTTTTTTACAAGTCCACCATAAATGATAAAACGTTCCCTCTTGATCTTCACATTTCCAACATTTTCCAGAGACACCTTTATACATTTTAGACAATTTAAACGGTCACATATGCCATCTATACATCATCTTATAAAAATTCTCTTTAAGACTTGTACATAAAGTAAATTTTAAATCTTTTCCCCACATACTTCCCCACTCTTCCATTGATATATTATGACCAACATTTTGTGCCCATTTTATCATACAGTGTTTTACTTGTTCATCCTCTGTCTCATACCTTAACAGTTTACAGTATACAGTTTAGCAATAACATGTTCATCATTTGTACACAGTGCTGTTTCAAACTCAGATTCTGTTTGTTCAAATCCACCATTTTTCTCATCTATTTTAAAGCTTTCTTTAATTTGCAAATATGAAAACCACTGACATACATGACCTTCTTCCAATAAGTTTCCCCTTGATTTTAACTTATATTCCCCTTGTGACAGTTCCATTAAAGCATTATATCTTATCCATTTATGCATGCTATCAAATTCTCTTCTGTGCATTGCTTCTTGTGAAGATATCCAACGTGATATTTTTTGATAGAGCCTTAATTTATATTTATTCCAAATTCTTAATACAGCCCTTCTTATATAATGATTATTAAAATCTACATCCACTTTTGTTTTATCATACCACAAATAACCATGCCACCCAAATCTCAATTCATGTCCTTCTAATTCTAAAAGCCTTCTATTTTTCAACGTCACCCATTCCTTCATCCACATCAAGCAGCAGGCAGAAAAATAGGTTTTAAAATCTGGTTATCCCAAGCCACCTCTTTCCTTTGCATCTTGTAAAATTTTTATTTTAACTTTTTTTTTTTTTGCTTGCCATACAAACTTCATTATATCTCTCTGCCACTGCTTAAAGGATAAATCCAATGTAATAATGGGATCATTTGAAACAAAAATAACATTCTAAGTAACAAAAATAACATTCTAAGTAATAACATTTTGATCATTGCAATTCTTCCCAAAAGATATAGTTGTAATTTCCCCCATTTTAATAGATCTTGTTTAATTTCATTCCACACTTTAACATAGTTGTTTTGAAAAAGCATACAATTTTGACATATTTTTCAAAAAGACTCCCAAATATTTTACTTTTCAATTTGGATGCCAGTCTTATCCATCAACTTTTTTTTCTTGAACATTCATATTCTTTGTTAAAAATTTTGTTTTCTGTTTATTAACTTTTGAACCCTGCCACTGCTCCAAATTCTTTTAATTTTTTCATAAAATTTCAATTCCCTTTAAAGATTCTTCCGATATAAACACCAAGTCATCTGCAAAGGCCCTCAGCTTATATTTCTCCTTTTTAATCTTTATTCCTTTATAATCGTTATTCGATCATCTTGTCTTATATCTCTGTTCAATAGTTCTAAAACCAATATAAACAGTAGCGGTGACAATGGGCAACCTTGTCTTGTTCCTCTTTGTATCTCACAAGGTTTAGTCAAATCCCCATTTATAATTATTTGAGCCTTTTGATATACCGATTTCACCCATTTTATAGTTTTCTCCAAAGTCCACTTCTTCTAAAGACTTAATTAAAAATTTCCAGTTGAGATTATCAAATCCTTTCTCTGCATCTAAAAAGATCCAAGCTGCTTGTTTTTCTGGGTGTTTTTCCAAATATTCTACCACATTCAAGACCATTCTTACATTATCTCTCATCTGTCTCCTTGGTAAGAAAACAAACTTGTCATTGTTTAATAATGAGATTGGTCTGTAGCTTTTTGTCGAGGTTAAATCCTGTTCTTCTTTAGGTATTAATGTTATATATGCTGTTTTCCATGTTTCCGGTATCTCCTCCTTTTCTAAAATACTGTTCATCATATTTTTCAATGGTTGTAAAATTTCTTCTTCACATTTCTTATAATATAATCCTGATATTCCATCTGGTCCCGGAGTTTTTCCCAATTTAATTTTTTTTTATTGCTTCCACCATTTCATTTGCTGTTATTGGGCCATTCATCATTTGTTTTTGTTCCTTAGTAATTTTTGGTAAATTTTGTTTATGAATATATTTATCCATTAATTCTGGGGAGATATCCTGTCCTTTATACAAATTTGAATAATATTGATAAAAGGCTTTCTGAATTGCCACATTATTGGTTAATAATCCACTTTCCTTTATTTTCACAATTGTTTTCTTTTCTTTTTCCTTTCTAAGTTTAAAGGCCAACCATCTTCCTGGTTTATTAGCAAATTCAAAATTTCTTTGTTTTACAAAGTTTAAATTTTTTTTTGCACATCTTGAACTGTCAGCATCGACAATTGTTGTTGGAGTAATTTAATCTGTCAAAGAACACTTGCCTTTCCCGTTTTTTCCTGAATTCTTCTTTCTCCTTTATCTGTTTTAGAATATTTTGTCTCTTCTCTTCTCTTCTCTAGTTGCATGTTTTGTTGTATAAAATAACCTCTAATTTAGGCCTTACTTGCATCCCATACTGTTCGGATATTTGTTCCCTTGTCCAGATTCAATTCAAAAAATTCTCTCAATTTGTTTTTAGTGTCATCCACAATACTTTTATTTTGAAATATCATTTCATTCAATCCCCATCTAAAAGTAGTGCGTCTTTTCACATATGACATAGATATAGGGTTATGGTCCAAAAATGATCTTGGTAGAACTTGTATTTTGCCAATATTTGTAGAAAGCTCTTTGGTTGTCAGAATCATATCAATCCTTGAAAAAGATTTATGTCTTTCTGAAAAATATGTATATTTATGTCTTTCTGAAAAATACGTATATTCTTTTGAGTTTCCATTTTTATCTCTCCATACATCTGCTAAGGCCAAATTGTCCATTAATTCAAAAAAACTTTTAGGTAATTTCCCTTGATTACTCTTTATTTTTTTTTCTCTGATATTCTATCAATTTGAGGTGCAATCACCCCATTCCAATCTCCCATTAAGCACCAGCTGTCAAAAGTTAGATCCACGAGTTTGGATAAGAGATCCTCATAAAATTCTGCTTTGTGGTCATTAGGTGCATAAACCCCTAAAATCAATGTTGTTACACCATTCAGTGTAATTTTAACCCCACAAAACAACCTTGTTCATCAGACAATACCAATTCCGTTCCCAAATGTGGCTTAACATATAAACTATCAGCAAATATTTCTTGAGAGGATATCCTATTATAAATGTTTTTGGTTAGAAAAAAGAATGAGGCACATAGAATCATAGAATAGTATTGTAGGGTTGGAAGGGGCCTACAAGGCCATCGAGTCCAACCCCCTGCTCAATGCAGGAATCCAAGTCAGAGCATCCCTGACAAATGGCTGTCCAGCCTCGTCTTGAAGGCCTCCAGTGTGGGAGAGCCTACCACCTCCCCAAGTAATTGGTTCCATTGTCGTATTGCTCTTACAGTCAGGAAGTTTTTCCTGATGTTCAGCACAAATGTTCTTTATTACTCTTGTTTAATCCTTTGTGAAAATAGTGTCTGTCTCTTTCAGAAATAATGACATCTGGGATATTTAAAATGTGTGAGTATGAGTTCAGTTACAAAGTCTGATGTCTGCGGATAACATTTGTATTCATGACCATGCACTTGTTTTATAGGAGACACAGTGGTGTATCAATCTACAATGGTCTTGTCTCGTGCTTTAAGTCAGTATCTTGTGTTACTTACTAAACTGCCAGCATCCCTTCACATTCCACCTGACAAAGACAGTGACATCCTGAAGTTTGTCGTAATGTTATTAGAGGTAAGACAACAAATACAGAAAACAGAACACAGGCTTAAATAGTATTTACCCTCACACCCTTAACAAGGAAGAGAGAAAATCTTTCAGTCCTAGTGACTTTTTAGTTTTATCTGCCATACTTCTACTGTGATGGCAGTGGAAGTTGCAAAGCTTTTTTGGAAAATGAGTGTACATAGAATGGAATCGATCTTGTTACTTACAGTGGATTGTGCCTCTTGTCTTCCTAATTAGGTGACATAGAGTATACTGATAACTACAAGAATCAAATATTGGAACAGAGCTGCCTTATATTTAGTCAAACCATTGGTCCATCTAGCCCAGTAACCAACAGTGACTGGCAGCGGCTCTCCAGGGTTTCAAGCAGGGGCTTTTCCAGCCCTACCTGGAGACACCAGGGATTGAACTTGGGACCTTCTGTATGCAAATCTTGTGCTCTTCCACTGAGTTATGGCTCCAAATAATCTCGGATTGTATTTTCCCCCCACAGATGCTTTCATGGCATTTAATACATAAGCATATTCCACTAAGTATAGATCTCCAAGCTGTGTTGGATTGCTGCTGTTTGACATTACAACAATCTAATTTATGGAACTTGCTGGCTTCAGCAGCATATATGACACATGCCTGCTCTCTAATCAGCTGTATCCAGTTCATTATAGAAGCAGGTGAGTTAACCTGATGAAAGTAGTATGAGAAGCTCCTTGGAGTAAACTGCCCATCGCCAAACCACATACCTTCCTAATAAAAGCTTTATATGTTTCATCAAGGGACTCTTTCATTTATTATATTTGTTTTATTCCCAGTGCATGTATCATCTCAGGCTCTCTTTTAGCTGAGCAATCTGGCACACCCAAGATGGCACCTTCAGATCTTTGTTTGATGCCATAGCCATCAGCAAAGTAGTTGGCTGGTGGACCAATATTAGAATAGAGAAATCCACGAGGTCAAACAGCTTCTCCAGCTCCTACCACTCCTGTATCAGGGCAAAAGGCTGTTAGTTTGAGTTGCACAACATTTTGAATTTATAACATTTTGTTTAAATTTAAGCTTGCAAATTGAAATCCTTGTCTGAGAGTCCAGGAAAGCTAAAAAATAAGCATAAATCATTTCTCAATGCTAATATCTAATTTAGTGGCAGTTGAGCCTGGAAATCGGCTTCATAGTCCAGAAAGGAAGAAGAATCTTAGAAAAGCTGCCAGTGAGGATGAAGTGGATTCGCAAGCACCAAGTAAGGATTGAACAAGCTCCAAATATCCATGCAGTTGTGTTTTGCCAACTCTTGTTGTTTTTAATCTGTAGTGTGTTTTATACTTCCAACTTGCTATATAATTCTACATTTGCTGCTGTTGTCTGGAAAACATGTTTCATTTCAATATTATGTTGTTAATTTATCAAGACCAAATTAGATGTGATGTTAAATGCATGACTACATTTACTATACCTTAAAAAAAGAAAAAGAAAAAGTTCAATATAACAGCTGCCAGGAAGCTGTGGTCGTCACCTCCTGGAGCATCCCCCAGCAGGGGAGAGGGTCATCAGGACCATGATATGGGGGGAAAGGGTTAAACTCCATATGTGCTGCATTCCCAGTTTCCCCTCCCTCTGCCAGCAGCTGTTAATTTGAAAGCAAGAAAAATACAAGTTAAATGCATTAACACATTTAACGCCTACTGTGGCCCTCATAATAGTTTTAACTGATATTGCTTAAACAATTTTGAGATATTTTGTATTATGATTCAGTTTATCATAGAATCATAGGGTTGGAAGGGGCCTACAAGACCATCGAGTCCAACCCCCTGCTCAATGCAGGAAGCCTGATTCCCAGGCAGTTCTGATACAAAATCCAGGCATCGATTTGGGGCTATTTAGATTTAATATGTTCATATTTATTGGAGTAATCTGTGAGATATTTTTGTTTTATCTCCTAATTTAAGAATTTGAGTATATAACAGCAACTTGTGAAACAATAGCAGAGCTGGTGGAATGTCTACAATCTGTCTTGGCTTTGGGGCACAAGAAAAATAGCCATATCCCAGCATTCCTCACCCCTGTTCTTAAGAACATCATCATCAGCTTGTCCAGGCTGCCTTTAGTAAACAGCTATGCAAGAGTGCCTCCCTTGGTATGTGTTTAATTGCTAAAGTTGATGTTGACAGTTATTGCTGATCAGTATTGTGGCATGTTTATTCTCTTGTTTTTGCTATTAGACGTGGTATCTTTTTTTATAAAAATAAAATATTTAGTTTTACATTGTTACAGATTTGCATGCCTAAAGGCCTCTCTTGAAATTCAGTAATAGTCGTAAGAGAGTCTCTTCTAATAGGTCGGAGAACAGGAATGTGCATTTTTCTTTTTGCCATGTATGCTCTTAGCTTGTTACAAATGTGAAGAAGTCAATATGTCTAAATTGTTCTGTCTCTGATTCTTGGCAAGTCTGAGGATGCTAATTTAAAGACAAGAAGCTGATGCTGCTGGTGTCCGTGAAAAAAGGGACCTCCAAGTTGGGCAGAACAGCCAAATCTTTAATCTATATGAGAAAGCAGAAAAGTCAATACTATTTTACACAAGTCAATACTATTTTAGTTTAGGTCCCAAATGAATAACAAAACTATGTATTGGCAGCCAGTTGCTAACATTTTTTGAATGGGAAACATCGTTTTTTCATTCAAAAATTTCATCCTATTTCAGGACTCTCACTGTGGGATAGGGAGGACCCATGGAAGAATTCCATCTCAGCCTGATGCGAGGCCTTCCCCTAATAGCGCACCTATGCTGGTGGGAGAAAGGCACTTAAAAGCCATCACTAAAAGGAGTTTTCCATGGTAGATGAGTGGGTGCTTGCTACAAGTGCAGAAATTACAATTGAATGTTCATGTTCCTAAAAGATTCTCTGACTCCCCAATACATCTTAGGCTCCTAGTTGCCATTTATTTCTTTAGGACCATAGAATGGGCCTTTGCCTGGAAGACCATCAGACTGTCCTCCACCTTATCTTTTGTGTCTTTGGGAAGGATCACATTTGTGGATGTGCTTGGCTGAATGTGGGAAGATACGAAAGCTTGGACAGAAACCAAGCAGCTTGCACTCCTAAGCGTGCATTCTACCTCCTTATTCAGTTCTTTCCTAACTGTCGTGAAAGGCATCAGGATGTTCTTGCTCTGAGATATTTTTCATCTCAAGATTCCTTTACTCAGGCCTGTTTGCTTAGTTAGCATTCTGTAATGTATTTAAGAACTGAGATGGTTGCCCGCATCTTTTTCATTTGGAACCCCATCCCTGTCTTTTCCCTCAGGACTATTTCACAGAAAGGAAATTAAATAGACATTAATCTGATGCTATCTTCACACTTTAAAAAAATGTTTGTCTGGTTCTCATTCTTTATGGCCATGAGGGAGTTATTAAGACCAGCTGCCAAATAAATCATAGTATCAGTAAGAGTATAACATTATTGCCATATTTCGAAGGAATTACTCCCATATTTGTTAGACAATACTCTAGCTGCCACTGCCCCATAACACTCCTTTGTCTACCTGATAACAACTGAGGGAAAGAAGGATGGTGTATGACACGGGGAGTGAGCTTCAAGAGTTAAACTTGCTGTGAAGGAAACAAGTGGCAACTTTGTGTTTTCTCATAAGAACATAAGTGCCATCATGGATCGGACCAAAGGACTGTCTAGTCCAGCATTATTGTTCCTACAGTAGCCAACCAGATGCCTATGGGAAGCATGCAAACAAGACATTTGTTTTGTCTTAACCCTCCTGCTTATGTTTCCTAGCAAGTGGTATTCAGAGACATAATGCCTCTGACACTAGAGCTAATATATTGCCATCACAGCTAGTAGCCATAGATAGCCTTATCCTCCATGAATTTATATAACCCATTTTTAAAGCCATCTATGTTGATGTCCATCACTACATCTTGTCATAGTGAATTCCATAGTTTAACTATGCACTGTGTGAGGAGGTACTTCTTTTTATCTCCCCTGAATCTCCCAACATTTCACTTCATTGGATGACCCTGGGTTCTAGTACTATGAGAGAAGAAGTTTCCCTCCTATCCACTTTCTCCACACTATACATAATTTTATCTACCTCTGTCATGTCCTCCCTTACCCTTTTTCCAAGCTAAAAAGACCCAAAGATTGTAACCTTTCCTCATAGTCGCATCAAGTCATGTTTATTTTAATATAGCAGTCAGACATTATACAGAAAATATTAATACTCATAAAATGTACATAAACAATGACAGTCTAGAAAGAAGGAAAATCCTAATGTTTCACATTTATCTCTTTGGCCCTTGCACGCAACTGCAGGCATAGCACAAGGAACTTGGCTGTTCTAAATGTTACATATTTATTGACATCACTGAATAAAAAACATAATTTGCAAGAGAAGACCTTTTCTTCACCAGCTCCAACAAAGGGAGGATATAACTTATTCTAATACCATGACAGGTATCACATTCAAGGACAAAATAAATAATAGCTTTGGCTATTGGGCAGTACAGAAATGTAATAAATACATGCATACATACATAAAATGTCATCAATACATAGGGGATTACAAAAGCAAATTCTAACCTTCTTAGGGATACCATTAAGACATCCTTCCCAATCTGCCATAGGGAAGGACATTTAGCTATTAGACCAAGAAAAAGCTATTTTAGTATAAACTACATCAAGAGAAGGAGTTAGACATACAGCTTATTAGATGCACAACTTGCAATCTCAGCCACTGAGGCTGCATCTCGATATCTATAAGCTGTTATAACAGGGCAGACTTTGCTCTAACAATATCTAGGATAGTAAAAAAAGATGTAGAAAACCAAATGTTCAAGAGGAACCTTTGCCTTCAAGAAGTTGGGCCATCTTCTCAACTGCTGCCAACATAAATTCAGATGTCTGGTTAAATATAATCTTCAACAAAAAAGCAAGGCTAATTTAAGGACCTCAGCCTATTGTCATTGCACCTAATTCAGCATGAATTGTCTCCAATTTAGTAGAAGTTGGAACTGAGAGGAATCTGTTTAAAAAGTGTTCTGAGCTGTTTCTAGTGGGTACCACTAGAGGTAATATCTGGCCATCATAACTAGTAGTTACTGCTAGCATCATTCTCTGTGAAATTGTCTAATACCCTTTTAAAGCTATCACTATATCTTGTAGTTCCAATCAGTTTTCAACAGCTCTTACATCTTGCACTAAATCCTGGGATTAAGTCCAGGGATTAAGTCCAGGGTTGCCTTCCCCCCTAGTTGGTTCTGTGACCAATTGTTCTAGAACACAGTCATTTATGGAATCTAGCACAATCCTATCCATGTTTAGATGGAAAATAGTCTGCTGGCAAAAGTGCTCCAGTAATATTAATTGCCAAAGGCAATTATTCCTGGGAAATAGTATCTCTAAAATTGCAGAGTAACAAACCAAAACTGTAATAAATAGTACCTAACTTCAATCATGTAAAACTTTCTACATGTTGTCATATGAAAAATACCTTAACAAAGGTTTCCAAGTCCACCCTTTCAATAAACGCTGGAGAGACATAAAGCTGTGAGCATGAAAGAGGTAAATCCTGGCTATTCCTGAAGGAACACCAAAAAATAACATTGTATAGTGGAATCAAGATCAGCTGCCATGGCAAACACATACAAATTAAAGAGATAGAGTACTCCTATGTTGATAACAACCAAATATGCAATTCTGTGCCAATGTTGCAAAATATAACCCACCCACCCTTTAGGGGAAAGAGTCCAATTGACTCTGAGGGACACTCAAACAACATGCTCAGCTCTTTCATGCTCAAGGCTTTATGTCTGTGGTACAAATCTAGCTGCCTATGTATCCAGTTATTGAATCACTCCCTTCCACAATCCTTCCACTGCTCTGGAAGGATATCCTTGGCATAAGAGGATATCAGTTAATTCCCCAAGAATGGGTTCTTTCTAAGAGAACATTTCCCTCTTTCTAGCAGTGGATACCCTCATTCTCCATGACGAGAGGAGAGGAGTAGTCACCTGGGAGTGGGACACCATTATCACATCCCTGAAGCTCTCATCCACCAACCTCTCTGCCTTTCTCATCTTCTCCAGGTCAGCTACCTTGGCCTCAAGGGAACAAACTTGTTCCTTGAGAGCCAGGAGCTCATTGCACTGAGCACACATCTGTGACATCTGTTTAGTAGGCAGATAATCATACATGTGACACTCTGTGCAATACACTGGATAGCCCCTACATTCCTGCTGAGTTTCTACCTTCTTTATTGCATTTCTTTACCTAGAAAGTTATTCGCTATTATAAGGGGGAAGGGTCAGCTGTTGCTTCTCGCTGTTGCTAAATTCATCAGTCTGCTCAGTTTTTTGTTAGACTGACGCTTTGTTGTTGGTACTTTGTTTTCTGGGCTCCCACTTGTGCTCATAGAGCAGGGCTCCATCACAAGCCTTTCCTAATTCTGGATTCCCCCTATAACTGTCCTACTAAACTCCCTCTTAAAATGCCCTGTTTGCCGCTCATGTTCACTCACTCCAGATCATGGACTCGGTGGGACTGGCAGCCTATTTATAGCTGATGGCCCCACTGCCAACTAGCTCAGTGATTCACCTCAAACAGTAGAAGCCCTCCCACCAGAACCATGTGCCAGAGCACATCATCTGTGTCTTTTCTGCCTTGGGAATTTTGCATGTGATAGAAGTGTTTCTGGAAAATGGTTGGCCAGCCTCAGCAGAGCTATTTACCTTTTTTAAGGATGAAGCAAGCCAAGACTATCCTAGCTTGTATAGCAGACAAAGGTGGATTTAGAAGGAAATATAAGCTTGCTACTCCAATTAGTGATGATGGAGTCTATGGTAATCCTGAAGGTTTGCTGTTGCTGTGTGTTGAGTGATAGACCTCAGTGATGACCATTTCAACTCATGCAGTCATTTGTCCAGCACTGGTCTACCTGGTCTGTGGTTTTCCTTTTGTTCTACTCTTGTTGTCTTTGGGTTTGCATCCTCAGCCTTGTTTTTATTGATCAGAATTAAACCAATTAACACAAAATTTCACTTGTGGAGATGTGCACCATACAGATATGCATTCTTATTATAGTGCCTTTCCTGCTCAGTTTGGTATGAGGAGCATCCAACAATGGGTTAACTCGCTCTTTCACCTAGGAAAGGGAGACATCATGCACTAAAAGTTATTTGCATTATGCTCAGTACCCTCTGATTCCTTCCTGTTCTTCCTTACCCTTCACTCTGGGCAGAGCATTCTCTCTTTGATTCAATCTCTGGTGCTACCAAGATATGCAATTTCATGCACGTAAATATTTGGATACATACACATTTTTCAATTATAATACATGCAATAAATACTGTCAGTCACATACAGTAGATCAGAGGTTTCCAATATGGTACCTGTGGACACCAATGAGCCCATGGACACTTCTCTTGCAGCAGGCTGGCCTGCTGCAAAGTGAAGTGCTGCTATCAGCACCTTCTTTATTTCCAAGAAATGTATATGGGCCCCACAGGTTCTTAGAAAAGTAAAATGGTGCGTGACTGCAGCCCAGCATGCCCATCTGGCTATAAAAAAGAAAAAAAACATGAGATGGATGGTGATAGGGAGTGTCCTGGAAGGGGCAAGAGAGGATTGGGAGGGAGGGGGTGCTTTGACTGCTGTGTGTATGTGTGTGTGCACGCGTGCACGCATGCCTGAGAGAGTGAGAAAGATTGAGTGTGTGCTAATTTATTCATTTCTTTTGGTGTGGTATGGTATGTATTTTGTCTGAATTCTGTGTGTTTTTTGCCTGGTCTTTTAGGTGGGGTGGGGGTTAGTCCATGGTTAATAAACCACCATGGTTTATTAAGTGCTCAAAAGCGCTAACCATCATGGTTTAGCGTGATGGCTACTAACTAGAATTTGATAAAAAGACTTTATCCTGAGGCATTAGAAGCTATTCTTACATCAACTTGAAAAAGACCTCATGTTGAAACAGACTGTTACCAGTGCTCCCTCGTTGATAGTATTTATCGCAGGGGTGTCGAACCCTTTTGGGATGGTGGGCACATTTGGGGAGTACTATGGGCCGTCTCATAAAAAGGCTGGCTTGGGGGGGGGGGGGCTTGCCCATTCACAAAATGGCTGCCATGATGGGTGTGGCCAGCCTCATGTTAAAATAGACTTTTACCAGTGTTGTGGTATTGATAGCATCTATTGTATGTGGTTGACAGTATCCATTGCATGTATTATAATTCAAAAATTCATATGTATCTAAACATGGCTGTCAAGAAGGCCCATGGGGTGGCAGTGTTGGCCCTCTGGGCCTCATTTACTTCCTCAGTTTTTAGCTGGGCCTCTTTTCTGTGGACTGAAGACCTTTTGTGAAATAAGGACTGACCCTTCATAGGGGATTCTTTAAGTTGACCATGGCATATTCCTTTATGGCCTGTGCTGCCTTGGATGCAGTTATTTTTTTCAGCAAGAGGCATAGCAGCAGTCACTGTAGCCAGGGAATCAATCTGGCTAAAAACATTGGAATGTAGATGCCTCTTCCAGGGCCAGTTTAGTATCGGTACCCTTCAAAGGTACCCACTTCTTTGGGGAGGAGGCACTCACATATGTCCTGGCAGATACCAGGGATTGTCATGAACCAGGACTGGGAGCTCTAGGAGATTGAAGTCTCCAGTGATAGTAACTCTGAGGAGGCAAGCTACAAATTCCTCTGCCCGATCTCGAATAAAAGTTTTCCATTCTTTCCAGATCACCTTGTGCATATGTGAATTGTTGCATATGTGCATTAATAAAGTGCATGTTGGGAACCATAGTATGGCAACATGCTATATGATGTCATGCATCACTACATTATGTTCCCCTCTCTTATTGGCTGTTTTCACATTCCTAATGCCCTACTAATTCATTTTTTTTAATTACATTTCTATACCGCCCAATAGCCCTCTGGACAGTTCACAATAATTAAAACCATTAAATACAACATGATAAAATATAATATACATGTTTAAATTTTAGAACTCTAGTATAAAATAAAAATTAAACCAAAATAAAATCTAGCAGCAGTGCAAAGATTTAAAA
This sequence comes from Heloderma suspectum, assembly GCF_057233095.1. NCBI lineage: Eukaryota > Metazoa > Chordata > Lepidosauria > Squamata > Helodermatidae > Heloderma > Heloderma suspectum. The sequence goes on along the minus strand of NC_139462.1, from coordinate 122,337,352 downwards.
TACAGTAACATATTTAAAACAACAGAAACTAAAATGCTTGGGAAAATAAGAGGCTCACCTGGTGTCAAAAAGAGCACAATGTAGGCACCAGGCGAGCCTCTCTGGGATACTCATTCCACAACAGGGGTGCCACAACAGAAAAAGCCCTCCTCTTAGTAACCTTGCTTCCTTTGGCAGGGACCGCTGAAGGCAGTCTTAGGGTCTGGGCAGGTATATATGGGAGGAGACAATCCTTCAGGTGACTTGTCCCCAAACATTAAGGCTTTGAATGTTAATACCAGCCCTTTGAATCAAGCCCATGCAGGTAGAGTATCAGTGCAGATAGAAAAGTACTAGCATAATATGATCACGTTAGCTAGTCCCCATTAACAATTTTGCTGCCCTATTTTAGACCAGCTGAAGTTTCTGGACCACTTCTAAAAGCAGTCCCAGGCAAGAGGTTACCAAAGCCTGGTTACTGTAGCTAGGCTCCCTATGTCCAGATAAGGACGCAGTTGATATGTCAGCCTAAACTGATATAAGGTACTCCGTGCCATCTAGTCCACCTGTGCCCCTGTGGACAATGCTGGATCCAAAAGCATCCCGGAACTACAAACCTGATCCTTTAGGGGGAGTGCAACCCCCTCCAGAACAGCATAAGCATCACTAAGCCAAGCAGACGAACCACCCACTAACAGTACCTCTGTCTTGTCTGGAATGAGTCTCAGTGTATTGGCCCTCATCCAGTCCATTACCGTGCCCAGGCACTGATTCAGAACAGCCACTGCCTCACCTGGGTTTGATGAAAAGGAGAGATAGAGCTGGGTGTCATCCACATATTGATGACTCCTCAGCCCACATCTCCAGATAACTTCCCCCAGTGGGTGTGTGTAGATGTTGAACAACATGGGGGATAAAATATAGCCCTCTGGAGCCCCATACCACAGCTGCCAAGATACAGAGCAAAAATCTCTCAGCATCATCTTCAAGAATCAGTCATCCAAGTAGGAACGGAATCACTGCAACACAGTGCCTCCAACTCCGACAACCTATCCAGAACAATCCCATGGTCGTTGATACCAAAAGCCACCAAGAGGTCCAAGAGAATCAACAAGGTTGCTCTCCCCCATCCCTGTCTTGGCAAAGGTCATCCTACAGAGCGATCAATGCAGTTTCCGTTCCAAACCCCTGAAGTACGATTGAAATAAGTCTAGATAATCAGTTTCATTCAAGAGTGCCTGGATTTGACCAGCAACCACCTGCTCAGACACCTTGCCCAATGTAGCATGTTGTCATACTACGGTTCCCAACATGCACTTTATTAATGCACATATGCAACAATTCACATATTTAAAGGTGAATTTACAAGATTTCTATCTGGAAAGAATGGAAAACTTTTATTTCCATTCCACTTTTCACAGGTGACTGGCCTGTGGTTGTTCACATCATCCAGGTCCAGGTTAGGCTTTTTCAGGAGTGGCTTAATTACTGCCTCCTTTAAGGAGGCCAGTACTAACCCCTCGCTCAAGGAGGAATTTGCAACCTCCTGGACCCAGCTGGACATTCCCCCCCCCCATTAGATGTAATAAGCCATGAAGGGCAAGGGTCAAGCACACAGGTGGTCAGCCGGACTTGGCCAAGCACTTTGTCCACATCCTCAGGCCTCAACAACCGAAATTCATCCAAGAAAAGTGGACCAGATGGTGCTCTGGGCACCTCTGCTAATGGAACTGCATTAACTATGATGTCCAAGTCATGATGGATTTGAGGGACTTTATCTTCAAACTGCCACACAAACTTGTCACAGCATGCTACTGAGGGTTCCACTGTCTCCCTCCCTGGCCCAGATTGTAGCAGATTGTTTCACATGCCCTACTGTTTACCCATCAGTTGGTATAGTGCTGATGTGAGTGGCTGCAATGCAAGGAGGAGCTGCAGAAGAGGCGCCTCCATCTGCTGAAGTCCAGATCTCCTCATCCACCAGCTGCCCCAGGCTGTGCTGCTTCCTTCCCAACCTCTTCCTCCTTAGATTCCCTTTCCAGTATTCCCTCGCAGTGCCACCCATCAGCACCTAGGTCTAAAAGAAACTTTTTCTTATCAAACAAGAGGGAAAAAATCTGTCTAATACTGGAGAGAGAAATGGCCTCACTTGACTAGCTGGATGCAGAAATGAAACCAGGGCATGAGTGAAAAACAAATGTTAGCCAAGAGGTGGATACTAACCTAAGTTAGTCTTCAAATATGATTAGTTTGTTGAAGAACTTCAGATCCAAACTCCTACACTAATTGATTTGAAAAACAGTATCTAAAGTTTAAAATGACATCATTTCAAGAGCATCACAAATGGGACATTTACATTTCCTTCAGAAAGTAAAGGGTTAGTCCAGTCACCATCAGGACACGCACAGAAATGGTGGAGTTTAGATGCCTAGACATGTAGACCATGCAGGTGCAAAACATAGATATCAACTCTTACTCAATCTTTGAATAATGAAAATACTAAAGTTTGTTAGATACTTTGGGTGTTAGGTAGCCACCCAATCTTGGTATACATATGGCATTATGAGCATAAGATTCTACCCACAAACCACCTAATTTTGAGTTTCAGTGACATCCCTATTTCTGATCCAGTTTCCTGTCCCACATTGTGCCTTCTCTTATGAACCGTCACCCAGAGCCAACAATGAAATCTAAGATGGAGCAGGACAGGGATAAATGCAAGCCTATGCCATCCTCCCATAAGAAGGAGGATAAGTGGTGGCCAAGGCATGCTTTTCCTTCTTTCCAAGCCAATAGGAGTTCTTTTCATCCCAGGGACTATAGGAACACAAAATCTGCTGCCTGGTCTAGATCCAAATTCCTGCCCAAAAATCAGAACCCTGCCGCTTTCAGAACCCTAGTCCACCAGAAGTGGCAAGCAACCATTCTGATGGTGCAAGCCCCCAATAGGAGGGAGAGTCCAGCACTCCATCCATATCTGAGAGTCTTCAGCCACAGAACTGTGTGCTCTACAGCATCAGGGAGGGCTAATTCATAGAGTTCTGCAACAAACCAAGGGACATGTTCTTCTGTCCTCAACCTCCAGGTCTAAGTCCAAGCAAGAAATAATAGTAGAGGCCAGAAATCTTCTTCTCAAGATAGCAGCCACAGAACACCTCCCTTTCAAAGAAAGATTCTCAAGAGTCTACTCCATATTGTTTGTAGATCCAAAGAAAACAGGTGACTAGCAGGCCATCCTGGATTTGAAATATATTTTAAAAAATTGGTAGAGGAGGAGAGCCTATTCCAGACCCTCCAAAGTAACTTTGATATCTTGTTGGCAGGCTTATTTGCATCCCTAGCAAACTGGAAACTGCCTTTGTACTTCTCCAGGTACAGACTCACAATACAGAAGCCCTGGATGCCCCCTTGGCAAAGGACTGTAAGCCATTCTGCCAGCTACTCTGCTTCCCAGAGTTCTGAGGGGGAAAAGCCACAGTGGTCTTTGTAGCCCTTTACTAGCCACAGATACTGTGGTTTTCAAACACTCGGCACAGTCAGATCCATGGTTCCTCCCCACCATGCCTCACCTCTTCTCTCAGGGGCCAGTATTCCATCCAGACACAAGATGGCTGTACCTAGCTGTTTAACTTTTGAGAGGTAAACCTAATTAAGTCTGGGTTACTAAGAGAATGCAGTATGCACCTCCATGAAACTGCCCACATTACAAATCTGCAGAATGACTTGGAAGGCTCTCATTAGATGCAGGTGGAAGACATTTGGCCATAAGTTGGCAGATATTAAGGAACTTCTCTTGTTTCTCCAGTCAGGTGTGAACTTTGGCTTAAGCCTACCATGATATGTAGACAGGCTTCAGGCCTCTCTTCAGTCCTTTCCAGGACTGGCTGCCAACCCCTGGGGTCACACTCACATCTCAAAAGTTTCCTCTGAGGGGTGTCTCTCCTTAGCCTTCTTCCAGTACACAGTTTATCCTCCTGGAATTTACACATTGTCCTCAGGTCATTAACAAAGGCCCCATTCCAGCCATTAAAAACCATTCTGCTGAACTTACTCATGCTAAAAATGGCCTTTCTAATGGCAATCACATCTTCAAGGAGGACCTCCAAACTCAGTGCTGTTTCTATCGTGGACCACTTTTGTATGTTCCAAAAGGACATTGTAATCCTGCACACCAACCAGTCTTTTTGTTCCTAAAGTAAATTATTTCCCCCCCACAAAGTTCAGGGACTCATTTCCCCCTCCTTCTGCCCCAAGCCCCCTCATCCCTCTGAGATGGTATTGCATAAATTGGATGTCCACAGAGCTCATAATTTACATTCACCACGCTAGGTCTCAAACATAGGTATTGATACAGTATCTGTATCTTTACATTCCACTTCCCTCAGGAAAAAAGGCCTCTAGCACCACCATAACTAGGTGGCTTAGGACTTGCATTTCCACACCTACCTTGGGCTTTGCATGTCATAGCACATTCTGTCAAGTGGCAGCCACCTTAGCAGCTGTATCCACCAATGTGCCCCTGCAGGAATCTTCAGGACATGATCCAAACTGTTCACATTCACCAGGTATTACAAGACACCTTTGCCTCTGCAGAAGCTGCTTTTGGAGATGAGTGCTTCAGCACATACTTCTGCCCTCTTAAACTCAGCCATCATCCCATCAGAGTAATTAGGTTAGCTTGTGCACATCCCATAGTTGGATGCCTCCTCACCCAAACTGAGAACAGAACATCAGTCACTTATCAGGAAGGTTCTTTCTGGTTCGGTGTGATGGAAGCATCCAAAACACACTCTACTGCAGATAGCTGACTCAAATTCCAACTTTTCTCCTATATATTTTGTGAGCTCCTCAGATCACTTTCTGTCTCAAGTTTGGCCACAGGACAGAACCAGGGGAAGAGTCATAGGGTACTGAACCTAATGTAAAGTTCTTTCAGTGTGTGATCCCTGCCTTTCTTGGGTGATGGGGGAATTAACCCATTGTTCAATGCCCCCATCACACCAAACCAGAAGAAACCTTCATTGTAAGTGACCGATGTTCTGATCTCTTGTGTCAAGCAAAAAGTTGAAAAAACAAGGAAAGCACAGCCTCCCATCCACAAGGTATTTATATTTTTCTGTCTCTGTGTACTGTAACAGGTCTGGAAACTGGGTTGGTCTCCAAAGCCTACAGGAGATTTTGGCACAACTTTCCCAGAAATCCCTGTAGACTTTCTTCAAGAGAGAGAAGTATTCAAGGAGTTTATCTATCGAATTAACACATTGGGTAGGTGGATAAATTAAAATTGAGTTGAATACATACATGACAGTTTCCTATTTATTACATTTAAAAACTCTTCATGATAGGCTAAAGTTATTTTAAATTTCCTTAGTAGAAAGCCTTAGCTGTGAATGGGTGATCTTCAGTTACCCAGATATTCTGAAGCCTGGGACTGTATTGGATTTGCTGATCTGCTACACTGAAAAAAAAAACAGCATTTGGGCAATCTTGTTGGGTCAGATTCTAAATACAGTACATTACCTTTACAGTGCTATAGCTATCGATTTTCAAAATTGAGAAGGTTTATCATAGTTTTTCCTGCATATCCAAAAGAAACTTTTAACTCTATTTTATAGAGTATAGAGTAACTTTTAAATCAAAACTGAATAATCTTTTTGTTATATAAACTGCAATAAATTTCATTCGCTATTTAAATGAACTTTAAAAGTAGGGCTCATTTCAGAATGCTTACAAAAATGTGTGGGCAAAGGACATCTTAATTAACCCTCATATGAATGAGCAAATTGGAATGTGAATGAAACAAGACTGCATAGGACTGGGCGAGACATTCCTAATGTTCTCCAGTTCAGTGTAGCCGAAGCATGGGGCTCAGGTGTTTTAATTTTTTCTTCCGCCAGTGTACAGATTTCAAAAATTTACCTTGAAGTTCTAGGTAATTAAGTGTTGTGATTTTCTTAGTCACTGGAATGTCAAGGTAAATTTTGGAAGATAGCAATGGTTGCTGTTCAGGGGGCCTGCAGACAATTACAGGGGAAGAGACTATGGTAAAAAAGAGGGAACTTCCCTTTGTCTGTGCCCTTTTCAGTGCTCCCTGTCTCTCAAGTGTTTTATTTCTCTGACAAGCAGATATACAGGAACACACACACATACCATTCACCTACATAGATCCAAAATCAGGTCTGAAGATACATGATGCAGCTCTAATGCAGAAGTTATATAGCTTTGGCTCTGTAAGCTGCCTGGATAGGAGATTACCTGGGAACCAGCTGTGTGATCTGTGGCACTTTATGTATTGGATCTGTGCTGTTATTAATTTATTGTACTTGTTGAGAGTGATTTTGATTAGTTATTTGTTTTTTTAGTTGATATTCCCTCATGATATTTATTTATTTACATTTTGATTATGACTTACCATCAGTGGATTTAATGGTTATAGGGTGTGATTTTTGTTTTATACTATGTTGTCATTTATGTGGCCTTGAGTATAGCAATCTAGAAAGATGATAAATGAAATGTTAGCTGCTCTGAGCTTCTAATAATTAAATTCACCCATGCACGGTACTTGGATACATCCATTCCATTCAGTCCTCCACTTGCAGAAGGTTTAACATTTTTCCTGGCAAGCAAGGCTTCTGTTTCTGTAAATGTAGCAGCTGTGTCAGGGCACTGATTATTGTCATAGTACAAAGGGGTTCAGAAGAGTTGAAGAAAGGGGAGAAGTGTATCTTCACTTGACTTTGCTTAATATTTGTGGATAAAAGCATCCTAGGTCAGCTAGTGTGGACAGAGGAGCAGACTAAAAGATCAAGGCAATTTTCCTCTTCTTTCCCCCTATATTTTACCATTTAAAGGGGCACAAGAGTTAAGGCGAGTCACAAAAAGAGGTTCCACCGTCAAAATCCTCAAACTTCTACTGCTTATAAAAATTACACATGATTAGGTAATAACATGAAACTATCCTTGATCTACCCAATGAGGTCTACAGTTTTGAAAAATTTCAGAGCGATCTGATGAAAATTGCCACAGGTACAGCAAGTTTAAAAAGTGCTGAAAACGGTCACAGAGAAAGAGAAGCTTTGGGGCTGAGTGGATGTGTCTGGGCTGCTAGTTCTGCGATTCAAACAGGCTTTTAAGGCTTACTTTGAGGATGGGGGTTACTGTTTAGCAATATGTTTTTTGAATGCCTTGTGAATTTTCATTAGGCAAAGGGGAAACTACTGAGAATCATAGAATCATAAAATAGCAGGGTTGGAAGGGGCCTACAAGACCATCAAGTCCAACCCCCTGCTCAATGCAGGAATCCAAGTCAGAGCATCCCCGACAGATGGCTGTCCAGCCTCATCTTGAATGCCTCCAGTGTGGTAGAGCCCACCACCTCCCTAGGTAATTGGTTCCATTGTCGTATTGCTCTAATAGTCAGGAGGTTTTTCCTGATGTTCAGCCGGAATCTGGCTTCCTGTAACTTGAGCCCATTCTTCCGTGTCCTGCACTCTGGGATGATCGAGAAGAGATGCTGGCCTTCCTCTCTGTGACAAGCTTTCAAGTACTTGAAGAGCGCTATCCTATCTTCCCTCAGTCTTCTCTTCTCAAGGCTAAACATGCCCAGTTCTTTCAGTCTCTCTTCATAGGGCTTTGTTTCCAGTCCCCTGATCATCTTTGTTGCCCTCCTCTGAACCCTCTCCAGTTTGTCTGCATCCTCCTTAAAGTGCGGGGCCCAGAACTGGACACAGTACTCCAGATGAGGCCTAACCAGTGCTGAGTAGAGGGGAACGAGTACTTCCTGGGATTTGGAAGCGATGCTTCTATTAATGCAGCCCAACATATCATTTGCCTTGTTTGCAGTCACATCACATTGTTGGCTCATATTCAGTTTGTGATCTACAACAGTTCCAAGCTCCTTCTCACTTGTAGTGCTATTAAGCCATGTATCCCACATCTTGTAACTGTGCATTTGTTTTCTTTTTCCTAGGTGCAGAACTTGGCATTTATCCCTATTAAATTTCATTCTGTTATTTTCTGCCCAGTGCTCCAGTCTATCAAGATCACTTTGAATTTTGTTTCTGTCTTTCCAACTATTAGCTATCCCGCCCCATTTTGTGTCATCTGCAAATTTGATCAGCATTCCCTGCACCTCCTCCTCCAAGTCATTAATACAAATGTTGAAGAGCACTGGGCCCAGGACTGAGCCCTGCGGTACCCTGCTTGTTACTTCTCCCCAGTTTGAGAAGATCCCATTGATCAGCACTCTTTGAGTCTGATTCTGTAGCCAACTGTGGATCCACCTGATCACTGTTTCATCTAGTCCACGTTGAGCTAGTTTGCTCATCAGGATATCATGGGGCACTTTGTCAAAAGCTTTGCTGAAGTCGAGGTCTGTTATGTCCACAGCATTCCCACAGTCCACAAAGGAGGTTACTTAATCAAAAAATGAGATCAGATTTGTCTGGCAGGATTTGTTTTTGACAAATCCATGTTGGCTTTGGGTAATCTCTGCATTGTTTTCAAGGTGCTTACCGATGGATTGCTTTATGATCTGCTCCAGAATTTTCCCAGGGATTGATGTCAGACTGACTGGTCTGTAGTTCCCAGGTTCCTCCTTTTTACCCTTTTTGAAGATGGGGACCACATTAGCCCTCCTCCAGTCAACTGGCACTTCCCCTGTCTTCCATGATTTCTCAAAGAGAATAGACAGCGGTTCTGAGAGTTCTTCTGCCAGTTCCTTTATGATTCTAGGATGCAGTTCATCTGGCCCTGGAGATTTGAACTCATTCAAAGTAATTAGGTGCTCCTTGAACGTATGTCTATTGATCTCAAGCTGCAACCCTGCCCCTTCAGCCTGTACTTCGCCTTTGCTAGGGGCGTAGACCTTCTTTTGGGAGAAGACTGAGCTGAAGTAGGAATTGAGCACTTCTCCCTTTTCTTTGTCATCTGTTATCGTTTTGCCATCCTTATTTAATAGCTGAACCACCATTTCCTTCCTCTGTCTTTTACTATGCATGTAGCTGAAGAAAGCCTTTTTGTTGCTTTTAGCATCCCCCACTAACCTCGGCTAGTTCTCAGCTTTAGCCTTCCTGACGCCATCCTTGCAATTCTGTGCTACCTGCCTGTACTCTTCCCTTGTTGCTTGGCTTTCCTTCCACTTCCTATATGTGTCCTTTTTTGTTTTCAGGTCATCTCTAAGTTTTTTGTGAAGCCACATTGGCTTCTTCTGTTGTCTTCCACCATTTTTTCTTGTTGGAATTGTTTGTAATTGTGCCTTGAGAATTTCCTTTTTTAAAAGCTCCCAGCCATCTTGGACTCCTTTTCTCGTCAGAGTCGCTTGCCATGGGACCTTACTGATCATTGTTCTGAGTTTACAATCAGCTTTCCTAAAATCCAGGGTATACGTTTGGCTACGCTCAGCTTTTGCTTCCTTTAGAACCATGAACTCAAGTATAACATGGTCACTTTCCCCCAGAGTTCCTGTAACTGCTACTTTATCCACTAAGTCATCGCTGTTGGTTAGGATCAAGTCAAGGATAGCCGATCCTCTAGCTCCTTCCTCCACTTTCTGTAGGAGGAAGTTATCTGCCATGCAAGTCAGGAATTTCCTGGAGGGGCCATGTTTTGCAGAATTTGTCTCCCAACAAATATCGGGGAAATTGAAGTCTCCCATTACTACTACGTCATGCTTCTTTGAAACCTTGGCAGTTTGCTTTTCAAAAGTTTCATCCTCATCTTCTCTTTGATTGGGTGGCCGGTACTCCAACCACCATGTTCCTTTTATTCTTTGCTCCATTTATTTTAACCCAGATGCTCTCAATGGGGCTACCAAGCTCATCCTCCTGTATTTCTGTGCAGAGATATCTATTTTTAACATGTAGTGCAACCCCACCTCCCTTTCTGTTCCTCCCGTTCTTTCTGAACAAGTTATATCCTTCAGTTGCTGTATTCCAGCCATGAGAGTCATCCCACCAAGTCTCAGTTATACCTATCAAGTCAGTTTTTGCATACTTACTACCTTTTAGTATGATTTAATATTTTACGCCATTTTTAAACTGAAAGTAGTACAAAGTGTTACCATGCAAATATTTTTCAGTTTTCTCAATATACAAAACAAGTTTACTGGAATGTTGTGTACTTACATACACATAGTCAGGAAAGCACCCTTACTCAGGTGGCCCTTTTTATCAAGGAGAAGTATTAATCAAACCCAGATTTCAGTAGATCTGCTTCCAAGTTATTTCCAGGTGATGAGATGAGAAAATCACTGATAATTGTCATTTAGATGTGACAAGCAGCAAGAAGCCATGCTCCGACGGACCCTATGAAACTTAATGCATCCCTGCCAATAGGAGATCATCCTGTTCACTTTGCAAATCAGTGGTCCCAGACAACCTAATATGTTTGGGTGAGGAAGACACTTTTCAAGGGGTATGCCCCGAAAGCAGCAAAGCAGTCAAGAGAGAAATTCCTTCCCTCTCCAAGATCCAAGGAGAAATACCTCCAAATACCGCCACTGTTCAACATCTATGTGTCCTGTTATGGTCCTGTGGAGGACCCCATGGGGCACATTCAGTCTGAGACTAGACTGAAGCCTTTTGTGCCTTGACATCCAGAACTGCCTCTGAGTCTGTATCTTCTTGATAGGTAGAAGGCCTTAAAGGGACAAGCCCATCCCTCCATCATGTCCTCCATCTATCATGCCTTGCTTACTCAGATAGCAGTAATGGAACTGCTGTACTACAGCAACCTACCGAGAACAATTCTTAGCCTGATAGCCCCTCCAATCTATGAGGTAGTGTAAGCATCTCCAGTGCAGCTGAGAGGCCAGGATTTGGGCCACTTCCTACTCTTCTTTCCTTTCCGCCATTATTGGTGGAAGGTTGTAGCTGATGCCTATCAGGATCTGTATTCTCATAGTGGAGGGTAGCCAGAGCTGGTAAGCAGTGGGTTTAATTACAGGTAATGTTATGATGTACTTGTAGACTAGTTTTACTAGAGGGACGTTCCATGTGCAGATGTCAGGTAGACAACTGTGCTGAATCACTAAACTTGAGAACAGTCCTGGCCTAGGGGAGAATGTCATGTCAAAGTGTAAATTGCACTTTTGTAGGCTGTGAACAAGAGGTCCACCCAGTTGTTCTCCTCATGTAAAGTGTAACATTGGTGATATTGCTGCAAGGTGTTGTTGGTTTGCTCCATCTCTCCATCACTTTGCAGGGATAGGTACATGAAAGATGGACACAGACCCTGAGTAAGTGGCATAGGGCATGCTAGAATTTTGAAGTGAACTAGGGCCTTGGTCTGGCATGAGGTGGGCTGGAAGTCCATGTTGGCAGAAGGAACAGAGTGTTGCTTTCTTGGACACTTGGGGACCCTGGTAGGAAATAAAGTGCACCATCTTGGTGAGGACATTAACAACTACAAAAATGGTTGTGAATTGTCTGGAGTGGTGGTGATGTCCATTGTCAGGGTCCCATTGGTATGGATAGAAGAAGCAACAACCTTTCAAGCATTTTAGTATGGTATATGAGAGAATCACTAGAAGGTCTTATACACCCCAAAGTGTTCCCCCAGGAGTGAGTCATAGCAGAGGTATAACACCTGTTTCCACAGAGGCCCAGCAGATGCAGATAGCCAGCTGGATGTTCCTTCAGATAGCTATATCTGAGCAGGCCATAAAGGAACTAGAATAGCGGCTACACCCCAACACTCCAAGCAGGTGAGCCTCAAGGAACATGATAGTTGTCATCACAACGGATGCCAGTCTGTTTAGATTGGGGGCACATCTCCGTGCCAATATGTCACAGGGAACTTCGTCCCATCTAGAACAACAGTGAAGTATAAACTGGTTAATGCTGCAAGCAATCTAGCTGGTTCTCAGGAAATCCAGGGATGATATTGTGGACAGCCATGTTCTCATCAGAAGGAACAACAGGTCGGGTGCACTCAACAAGGAAAGCTGTGGAATGGATGATTTGGGCAAAGTATCACCTTCACTCAGTCCAGGCAGTACACATAGCAGGGAAAATCAACAACCTGGCAAATTGGCTCAGCAGGACGGCAATATGGGAGTCAGAATGTGTCCTTCATCCACAGATCTTTCAGAGGATAGCAGAGCACTTCAGGCAACCAATTATGTTCCTCTTTGTCAATCAGCACAACCTGCAAATCCCATGTTTATTCTCAAGGTTTCAGTGTCCAGGAGTGCAAGACACAGATTCACTAAAGCAAAAGTGGGGAAGGGGCTTCTTTACGCTTTTTCTCTTCTCCTACTGCTCCAGATGGTACAAAAAAATTGAAGGGAAAGGACGTAAGTGATTCTCATAGTTCCCCATTGGCTGAGACAACGTTGATTTTCAGATTTTGGACATGGCAAGACAAGATTATTTGAAACTGCTTCTCAGAACAGACTTCCTGTCTCGGGGTCCAATCAGTCATCCTTAGCAGGAACTCTCCTGTCTTAACAGCTTGGATGTTGAAAAGCAATGGCTGAGGCAAATGGATAAGGGTGAAGATGTCCTAAAAACATTACTTTCTTCCAGGAAGGGGTCCACTAACAAGGTGTACTTGGACAACCTTCTTGTCTTTGGGCAAAGAAAGGGAGAAAGTTCCTCCCCAGGGGAATATTCATTCTGGAATTCTTGCAAGAAGGTCTGGACAAGGGCCTCAATACCAACACCATAGAACAGCAAGCGTCAGCCCTGAATAGCATTCTGGGTTGTGAAAGGAAAGGGACCTTGTCTTCCCATCCACACTACAAACATTTCTTGTGGGGAGTTTCCCTCCTTGATCCCCTGTTGGGACACCATTTGCTCACATGGAACTTGAACTGGGTATTAACAGCCCTTATGAGCCTCTTGCTCAAACCCATAGCTACCTGTACTATGAAACTGCTTACCATCAAGACAGCTTTTTTGGTAGGCATTACTTTGGCCAGACAGTTTTTGAAGTTGGCAGCTTTCCTCCGACCCTCAGCTTTGGATTTTCCATTTGGATAAAGTGGTTCTGAGACCCTATCCTTCCTTTGTGGCTAAAGTAAATTCTCTTTTTCACTGGGCCCAAGGAGTTTCCCTGCCGTCTTTATATCCCTGCCGTTGCACTCCCAGGAGTGGAGTTGCCACAGATTGGATGTATGAAGGCACTTCGAGTCTATCTGGATAGAATGGTAGCAGATAGGAAAACCAAATCTCTCTTTGCAGCTTTTAAGTGTCTAGAAATAAAGTGTCAGGTGTCACGATTTCTAGATGGTTCAGGGAATGCATGATTTAGGCCTATCAGGTGTTAGGGAAAGCCCCGCCAGAGGGAGTGACAGCCTATTCACTTCATGGAGCAGCTGCTAAGGGAAATTTTCCTATAGAGTACATTTACAAAGTGGCTACATGGGCTTCCATGCATACTTTTTAAAAGCACTATGAAATAGGCAGGTTTTCCTTGCCTTCGGCTGCTTTTGGCCATAGAATTCCTCAGAAGGTACTGCCAAAGGGCCCTGGTGATCGATGGAAGCCCACCGTTGGCTATATTCCTAGGTGTCAAATGCCCTTTGTTGCGCTCAAGAGAAAACAGTTTTTCTTACCATGAATTTTTTCTCTTTAAGCAGCATGGAGGGCATTTGACCACCTCTTCCATCTAGAATCAGCTGAAAAGTGTAGGGCTTCTGCCTTCACCACACATGTGGGTGTGGTAGATAGGGACTCCTGAGGATGTATACATAAATATCTGTCTGTGGTTGACTACAGCTGGCTGTTTTTTCTTCTCATTTTCATATTCTCTAAATGGGTTGTTTGTTTTTTGTTTCATTTGAAAGTTATATTTCCATTGTTTAAGAGTACATGCAGAGGACAACAGTTTTTTTTTTTCTTCAGGAAGGGTTGAGAGGTGGTCTTGCTCTTCCAGATGGTCTAGGAACTAGCATGGCTCCTCCCACTCAAGAGACGGTGACCTGGTTCACATGATCGTAGGGTGGTTAGTAAGCCATGGTGGCATGCCGGGGGGATTAGCATAATTACCCTTGTCAGCGCAGCTTATCATGTTGTGCAAACCGAACCAGGGTCACTTGTTGCCATGGATAACAAGCTACCCAGAGCCCATGGGCTGTTGTAGGGTTCTGGGTGGATTGTTACCCAGATAAACAAGCCACTCTGGCTGGGTTCACACAACAAGACAAGACAAGCTGCCGAGGGTAACTGCACTAATCCCCCTGGCATTGTGACCAGTATGTGCAGGCTGATTAACAAGCCACCATGGCTTAAAACCACCCTGTGCTCATGCAAACCAGGCCAGGGATTCAAAGTGGACCCTGCCTATGTGCTCCAGGAGCAGGCACTACCCTAGGTGTAGAATGTCATCCGTGGCTCTCTGAGAACAGAAATTCACAGTAAGGAAATTTTTGTTTTCCCCCTCCTTTTTCCCTCCAAGAATAGCTTAATTTTGTCAGTGCTATTGTAGAGGCTTTATTCTTCCATATACATTTGTTGCACAAACTTTGTAATCCTTTCAATCTAGAGAAAATTCTAATTTTCAAGTTATGAAACCTTTGGGAATATGTATCTTTTTAATCTTGCTTCGGTATGTAAAACTGTAAATATTTGAGTAAACTACCCTTGGAGTAGGGCAGGATGTTATATATGCAAGACTCTCAGGCCTGATAGAATCACTAATGGGGTATCAAAATTGTTAGGGTTCTTCCCCATGAACTAGAGCCCTGGGAATTGGTATTCACATAGATAATCAGACTATGAGTACTAGAAAACCATGAAAATTGGGCACTTGCATACATTTCTTGCTCAAAACAGGAGATTGAAGGTATACCCCTAAGTTGGCCCAAGTTATTCCCACACTTGGTAAGAAACTACAATTTGGTACACACTTTGTACTATTTGGTACAGCCAGCGCAAAGCAACCCAAAGGGAGTGTGGGAGTTTGATTGGCTCTTCACATGCTTGAATCAGACTATGGTTTGCAGGAAGGGATGTTTCTATTACTAGCTCTAGACATAAATTGCAGTCCTTCCATTTCTCACCCCACTCCACCCCCTGCAGATAGACATACTTAGCTTGCAGAGATTTCTAAACAGTATTCTAAAAAAATCATGTGTAGAAACCAAAATGTTTAACTCTGCTTTTGGTGATTTAAATGTCAATGGTATGATTCTGCACTTAGGGTGGACAAGCCGCATGCAGTTTGAAGAGACTTGGGCTACTCTTCTTGGTGTTCTTGTTACA
This sequence comes from Heloderma suspectum, assembly GCF_057233095.1. Taxonomy (NCBI): domain Eukaryota; kingdom Metazoa; phylum Chordata; class Lepidosauria; order Squamata; family Helodermatidae; genus Heloderma; species Heloderma suspectum. Next base: position 122,322,167 of record NC_139462.1, on the reverse strand, counting down.
CAGCCAATTGTAACAGATCAAGAAGAAAATCAGCAAGAGGTAAGGTATTTATTTCTTTACAATTATTATAAACCACCTATGTCTCTTTAATTATCTGACATGTAACTTCAGTTCGTACTATGAATATAGTTCCCACTACATAGCTTTGATAAGAATTAAATTTCATGTTGAAGTCCTTGTTTTTCTCATTACTCATTCTCCATTAGTAAAATAGGGTTGAGCATGCAGAAACACTTGGAGCAGAAAGGGAGAGGGCAGGATAGGTCAGGGTCTCTGTTCAAGGCAGAGACTCCATACCTTTTCTAAACAAAAGTATCTGGGACCAGAATGGACCTTCCCAACACCTGCACATGCACACTGCCTTCATGGAATGCTGGCAGCAGATAGCAGCTCATAGGCATGCGCCCTCAGCCAGCTAGGGCTAGGAGCTCAGCTGAAACGCCTCACTCACCCAGAGCTTGCAGCACATACTGTAACTTGTGCACTTTTTTCATGAGTGTCCACTTGCATCCCATATTCCAGCAGGCTGAGTGGCGGGAGATGAAAGGGAGGACAGGGCCATTGCACCAACCCTGCTAAAGAATTGCTTTTTCCCTCTTGCCCCCCTGTTCCTTTTTTCCTGTGTGTCATGTCTTTTTAGACTGTAAGCCTGCTGGCAGGGAATGTCTTGTTTAATTGATCATATGTAAGCCACTCTGAGGCTTTTTGGCTAAGGGGCAACATAAAAATACTTCAAATTAATAAAATAAATACATATCTAGTGAAGTTAAAGGGTCTGAATACAGAGGGAACAGTTTCAAGGAGGAGCAGAACTTGGATATGGGAATTATTTTATGAAGTCAGGGTTTTATTCTTCTCTGCTCTTTAGCTGGGAGCTAGAGCTATGTAATTGTGTCTAGCCAGGCCTGAAACTGTGGTTCTTTGTGACTTTTGCCTTTCTTATTGTAGAAAGACACCCATAACTTTCGGTTTATGGTTATTTTTTTCAGGAAGACACAGAAAGAACCCAAATAAATGTTTTAGCTGTTCAAGCCATTACATCGTTGGTGTTGAGTGCAATGACGATACCACTTGCAGGCAATCCAGCTGTTAGCTGCTTGGAACAGCAGCCTCGAAACAAAGCTTTAAAAGCTCTAGATACAAGGTATTTCAGATGTTTGTGTTCTTCCTGCTTGTCTTTGGTAATACTTAACCTGAACTTTGACCTTTCTGAATCTCTTTCTGAATACTTTAAAAATTAGTTTTTGATAGCAAAATACAAATAGAGCAATACAACATAGAACACAAAGTTCTGTCATATTTCTTACTATTCTTATTACTAATGCCTGCAGTTTATTTCTTTATTTATTACATTTCTATACTGCCCAATAGCTGAAGCTCTCGGGGCAGTTCACAAAAAAAGTTGCCCACCAAAACCCTCTCATTACCCTACCTAAAAATGGCGTGTTTGTGACTGGGTGATAGTTGTCACAAATCCTTGGGTCCAGGGTGGGCCTATTCAGGAGTGGTTGTGCTAGCAACTCCTTCAAAGCATCAGGCACCATTCCTCCCCGCAATGAGGCATTAACGACACTCTGGACCCACCCAACCAAGCCATGCCGTTAAATAGCTATGAAGGACAGGGACTGAGAGAGCATGTCATTGGCCACATGGCTGCAAGCACCTTGGCCACATTGTCAGGCCACACTAACTGATATGGATCCCACAAAACGTGGTTAGGTGGGCATTGGACACCTCAGTTGGATCTGCCATAACAGTAGCATCTGAATTACTTCAGAGCCAGTTGACTTTATCCTCAAAGTCCAATAAAAAAGCATCACAGTGGGCCTCTGAGGGGCTAGAGGAGCTGCCTCTGGGGTTAGCAACTTCAGCTACACTGAAGAGCCCACTAGGCAGCAACTCAAGGATTTGATGGAGGCTGTGAAATAAGCCTTTTTCACAGCCCGCACTGCAACATGGTAAGTAATTATGTCCTCTGAGCAGCTTCAGAGCAAGACTTCCACCACCTGCACTCTAGTCACCATCCAGCCTGCTTCATTGCCCATAGCTCTGCAGAGTACCATGGGGAGAGCGGATTCTGCAGCACTGGAGAGGACCCTAGGGAGCGGACACAGCTGGGTGAGATCAGGCCCACCTGTCTCATCCTCCCAGGGCTCAATGATGCATGCCGAATCACCGCCCTCATTGACAATTAAATCATGGATGAGCATGGGGGTTTTCTGAACTGACTTGGCATTTAGCAACAGCACTACCAGACCAAGGTTGTAGATGGGGTTACAGATGTTTAACTACAACCATCTCCTGAGTTAGCATGTCTTACCCACTATGTCTCCTCTTGCCCATGATGACTGATATAAGTGCAGCACCCCCTTTCCATCCCCTTACTAAGGGATTTAGTTGCATTGTTCCAGCATCTAATGGCTGGAACTGAGGGCTTTTAAGCTTGAGCCTCAGAGCCACACCCAGAGCACAACTGCACATCATTAGTGCCACCTGAGGAAAGATCTAATCATGAGCAGGGCCTTGCTCATGAGTAGACCTTTAAGCAAAAGAAGTCCCTATTCCTCCACTAGGCACTTCTGGCTCTGGCAACTTTCTTGTTCTCAAGGTTAACTCACTGTTCCCTACAGCATAGAAGACATGTCTACCCTATTTCTGTCCCAAGCCACCTCATCCATAAGAACAGAACTGCCACAAGTTAAATGTTTGGAGGAACTTCCATTTCTGTTTGCAGAGCACAGTGGATATTAGGAAATCAGAGTATTATATATTTTCATGATAACTCAGTAGGAAAGAAGGTCTCTAAGGCCACCATCTCTCTTGTTTTCCAAGAGATGTATTACCTTGGCATATCAGAGTTTGGAAGAACAGCCACAAGCTGGCATCACTGCTCACTCTTTAAGGGGAGCATCCCATGTTGGCAGCCTTTCAGGGTTATTATCCCCTTGAAGTCATTTATTGATTGGTGATGTGGACCCTTTACACACCTTTATTAAACACTATAGAATAAATGACTTTCCTCTGCAGGAGCACCCTTCAGGTGGAGGATTCTGAACAAAGGTTTGGTTGAAGCTCATCCTTTATGGCACTACTCATTTATCCTGATGCTAAGGAATGTCCTCCGGAAACCAAAGAGAAAAAGGAATTTTTTACCATGCATTTCTGTGCTTTGGCACTCCTGGAGGACATTCAGCCCACCTATGTTACTTCCAGGGAGCAATATTCGGGGGGGGGGGGCGCTTCTGCTTCACCTGCCACACATGTATTAAGATAAGCAGAAACTCCTGGGAGGTTGCCTCCATCCTATCTTCTGTTTTGGTTATGATCTCAAAGTATTAATCACTGTTACTGTTATCATGTTTGTCACTTGCTGGTATACTTAACCTCATTCCAGAGGAGATTGAGGGATTGCTTCTGCTTTTTCTGTATGGTCTGGGAGGGCAGGATAGTTCCTCCCCCTGGAGAATCTTATCAAATGTCAACCTTAATGCTAGAAGCCTCTGAGCCAAAATGGGAGAGTTGGAGTGCCCGGTTTTTAAGGAGAACGTAGATATAGTGGCATTACAGAAACCCAGTGGAATGGCGAGAACCAGTGTGATATGGTCATCTCTGGATAGAAACACTATAGGAAGGACAGGGAAGGGCATACTGGAGGAGCTGTTGCTCTGTACATCAAAGAGGGCATAGTGTTGAGCAGACTAGAACACCTAAAACAGGTAGTCTCTTCCACAGAAACACTGTGGGTGACAATACCCAGCTCTGAAACTAATTTAGTACTAGGAACATGCTATCATCCCCCAGATCAGAACACGCAGGGTGATACTGAGATGAAAAACAAAATCAAGGAGGCCTCCAAACGTGGAGGTATTGTAATAATGAGTGACTTCAGTTATCTCCACATTGACTGGATAAATGCATGTTCCAGTTACAACAAAGAGGTTAAATTTGTCAATGCCCTAAATGACTGGGCCCTAGAGCAGTTGGTCATGCAACCAACCAGAGGGGAGGAGATGTTGGATTGAATCCTAAGTGGTACCGCTCAGGACTTAGTATGGGATGTAAATGTTGTTGAAACAGTGACCACAGTACTATCAGATGTATTTTTTTGTATGTATGTATGTATGTAGAAAATTGCCCAGGAAATCCAACACAGTCACATTTGACTTTGAAAGAGGAAACTTCTCTAAAATGAGGGAACTGGTGAAAAGAAGGTTGAAAGGGGGAGTCAAGAGGGATTTTTCCCTTCTAAATACTTGGAGGTTACTCAAAACCACAATAATAGAAACTCAGCTAGAATGTATACCACAGGTTAGGAAAGGTAGCACCAACTCCACAAGGTTACCAGCTTGGTTAATGAACAGTGTCAAAGAAGCTATTAGAGAAAAGAAAGCTTACTTCAGAAAATAGAAGTCTTGCCCAAAATGAGGAAAACAAAAGGGAGCCAAGCTTGCACAAAGGAGATGCAAACAGACAACAAGAAATGCAAAAAAAAAAAAAGCATTTTGGGGAGCATATCGCCAACAACATCAAGGCCAACAATAAAGCATTCTTTAAGTATATCAGAAGCCGGAAACCAGCTAGGAAGGCAGTTGGACCGCTGGATGACAGTGGAGTTAAAGGAGGATAAGGAGATTGCAGAGAAGTTGAATGAATTCTTTTCATCTGTCTTCACTGCAGAAGATATAGGACAGATACCTGTGCCTGAACTGATGTTTTCAGGAAGGGAGTCTGAGGAACTGAAGCAACTAGCGGTGACAGAAGATGATGTTCTCAACCTTATTCGCAAATTGGAAGTTAATAAATTACCACGTCCAGATGGTATCCATCTTAGAGTTCTCAAAGAACTCAAATATGCAATTGCTGATCTTCTAACCAGAATGTGCCATATGTCCCTAAGATCAGCCTCTATATCAGAGGACTGGAAGATGGCCAATGAAACACCAATTTTTAAAATATTTATTTATTTATTTATAATCTTCTTTGGCCACCTTTCAGGGCAGAAGCCCTCCCAAGGTGACTTACAACAATAAAATACATAAAAACAATTAAAATATTAAAAGTGATAAAAATATAAAAACAATAAAAGCCAAAAAGGGATCTGGGGGGATCTGGGAAGTTATAGGCCAGTTAGTTTAACGTCTGTTCTGGGTAAGTTGGTTGAAATCATTATTAAAGATAAAATTAGTAAGCATATAGAAGGAGAAGCCCTGCTGAAAAAGAATCATGGCTTCTGTAAAGGTATGTCCTGTCTAGCTAACATTTTCGAGTTCTTTGAGAGTGTCAATAAAAATGTGGACAGGGGAGATCCAGTAGACACTGTTTACCTGGACTTCCAAAAGGCTTTTGACAAAGTCCTTCACCAAAGACTCCTGAGCAAATTTAGTAGCCATGGAATAAAAGGAGAGGTCCTCTTATGGATCAGTGGTTAAAGAACAGAAGGCAGAGAGTAGGAATAAATGGTAAATTATCCCAATGGAGTGATGTGAACAGTGGGGTCCAGCGGCGATCTGTATTGGGACCAGTGCTTTTCAATTTATTCATAAATGATCTGGAATTAGCAATGAGCCATGAAGTGGCCAAGTTTGCTGATGACACCAAATTATTTAGGGTCGTTACAACAAAAAGGGATTGGGAGGAGCTCCAGAAAGATCTCCCCAAACTGGGAGAATGGGCATCCAAATGGGTGAAAATGAAATGTAGTTCAGTGTATGCACATGAAAAGTGATATGCACTGTCCTTTGTTTCCGTATATAGTAGAGAGGAAGCTGTATCTATATAGACTTTTGTTCTCATAGCATTTGCTATGAAATCTCAACATTAATCTAGCTCTAAGCATATCTAACCTAGGCTTTTTAGTAGCTTAATTTCAATTTTAAATACATTTCATACATTTTCTGAAGTAATAAACCTTGTTTTAAATCTATAACTGATTGTATAATTTATTCACAAGATTTACTTGACTGTAGAAAGTGCTTTATCCATTCTTTTCCTGAACTCCAGGTTTGGGAGGAAATTAAATGCAATTAGAGGAATTGTAGAAAAAGAAATCCAAGAAATGGCATCCAAGAGAGATAACATTGCTACCCACCACTTATACCAAGCATGGGATCCTGTTCCATCTCTGTCCCCTTCTGCTACAGGTATGTGTTGAATGGCAGAAGGCTTTTAGCCCTGGGCTTTCTGAAATGGCTTGTCATAGAATTGGAAAAAATCTCTGGTGCTGCCATAACCCAATCACATTTTTACTTTGTCTTTGTGCTTTGCTGTTTAACTTGAAATGGGACTTGCTTCTGCTTGAACACACTAAATATTTCTTCTTTAATTATGGATACATAGGACAGGGGTGCCTACATCTCAGATCCTCCAAGCCACAGACCACAACTTTAAAATGCTCAGGAGCCACAGGATGTGCACAACCTTTACTCATGTATTCTCTTCCTAGGTGAGGCCTGCAGCTCTCACCTGTGAGAGCAAAGGCCTGGGGAAGGTGCAAGTGAAGCTCCCCTCCTGGTATACTGCCATGTAAGAAGGGAAAAGGCCTTGAGACAGATTAATTCTCCTCTCCTTAGTGAGCCCTGAATAGCATAGGTGGAGGAGACTGGCAGGGGTGGGAGAGGCTCAATATCTTAGGCTTAACTCCTTGCAAGGTGGCCACAGGCATCCCAAAGGAGACCACTCTGACAGACTGCTTGCCCTTTCCTAGGCCTTCGTGGCCCTTTCTCTCTGCTCCAGATTTGTGCATGTTCCTGTTCTGCTTGGTCTCTCCTCTCCATACTGTTCATGATCTTAAGCCATTTTGTGCAGCCAGCATTTATCTTCTCCTTTCCATGCTGCCCACACACCTGAGGCAGTGCTTGCTGACTCCTCCTGCATCATCCTCCATCAGCATCTCTTCTCGCTTCTGTGTCCTGCACGCTGTCCATGTCTCTTCAGTTACTTCTCTCTCCGGCAGGTCAGATGCTGTCCCTTTGCCCTCAGCCCAAGGTGCCTGCAGCCCAAGTGGCTGCAGAGGACAAGAATTGCCCAGAACATCTGCATCTCAAGAGCCACAAAATGCATGGACACATTTGTTGGCTCAAGCTGCAGTTGAACTATCAAGGAGCTGCAAGTGACTCCAAAGCCACGGTCTGGCCACCCATTACGTTGGACTTTTTCAAGGCAGCTTTCATAGTATTGGGGAGGGCGGGGGGAGTGGCATGTCAAATATTAATGTTAAATTTCTGTGAGCTTCAAAATGCTCCTTCATCCTTTCCTTATATGCCACAGGTCATTGGTCATCTCCCATTGCTTATCAATAGGATCTTCTCAAATTGGGGAGAGGTAACGAGCGGGGTACTGCAGGGCTCAGTCCTGGAACCAGTGCTCTTCAACATTTGTATTAATGACTTGGAGGAGGAGGTGCAGGGAATGCTGATCAAATTTGCAGATGACACAAAATAGGGTGCGATAGCTAATACTTGGGAAGACAGAAACAAAATTCAAAGTGATCTTGATAGACTGGAGCACTGAGCAGAAAATAACAGAATGAAATGTAATAGGGATAAATGCCAAGTTCTGCACCTAGGAAAAAGAAACCAAATGCACAGTTACAAGATGGGGGATACGTGGCTCAACAACACTACAAGCGAGAAGGATTTTGGAATTGTTGTCGATCACAAACTGAATATGAGCCAACAATGTGATGTGGCCGCAAACAAGGCAAATGCTCTTTTGGGCTGCATTAATAGAAGCATCGCTTCCAAATCCCAGGAAGTACTCGTTCCCCTCCACTCAGCACTGGTTAGGCCTCATCTGGAGTACTGTGTCCAGTTCTGGGCACCACATTTTAAGAAGGATGCAGACAAACTGGAGAGGTTTCAGAGGAGGGCAACAAAGTTGATCAGGGAACTGGAAACAAAGCCCCATGAAGAGAGACTGAAAGAACTGGGCATGTTTAGCCTTGAGAAGAGAAGACTGGGGGGAGAAATGATCACGCTCTTGAAGTACTTGAAAGGTTGTCACAGAGAGGAAGGCCAGCATCTCTTCTCCATCATCCCAGAGTGCAGGATACGGAAGAATGGGCTCAAGTTACAGGAAGCCAGATTCCGGCTGAACATCAGGAAAAACCTCCTGACTATTAGAGCAATACGACAATGGAACCAATTCCCTAGGGAGGTGGTAGGCTCTCCCACACTGGAGGCGTTCAAGATGAGGCTGGACAGCCATCTGTCAGGGATGCTCTGACTTGGATTCCTGCATTGAGCAGGGGGTTGGACTGGATGACCTTGTAGGCCCCTTCCAACCCTACTATTCTATGATTCTTCTGCATCTTCTCCCATTTACTGTCAACAACTTTTAACTGTGTTAATCAAATCAGGGGACACTAACCTATAGCACTTTTATATTTTGACTAGCATAGGGGTCAGCAACCTGCCATTGGCCAGGACCCCTGAGTGCACCCGCTAGAGTCTCATTGGCCCCAGTCATCCCCCACCGCTTATGCCACCATTTCTGCCTCCCACTGTGCTTAGCAGCTAGGAAGCAGGAAGTCAGCAGATTGGGAGACGTCTCTCCCTATCTGCTTACTTTCTGCTTCCTCAGTGCTGAGATGAGCAATGTCAGAAGGCAGAAGTGGTAGTTGGGGTGTGTGAAGGAGCACTGGACCTAGTTTCAACTCCCCTGCAAAGTAGAACTGGCCAAACCTGGCCTCTGGTTCCCCAAAAGACACCCAGTACCTACCCTCCTCAGCCAAGAGGCACTGAAATTACTAAATTACTGAAGTTACTCAGAAGGAACCACACCAATCTAGAGTTGGATAAATGTTTATTAGGAGAAAAGGGAGTAAAGGGAAAGGGAAGAGTGGAAGTAGTAAGTTGTACAGAAGGGTATAAACCTGAAATACTTAAATAGGAACCTGATTACATAGCCTTTTAACCATACGCCCAAGCAAAATAACAAAACTGGCTAGCCTATCCCTGTATATACTGGAGTAAGGGCTTCCCAGGATAGAGTCCAGCCATCAGCAAGTCCGAAAACTACCAGAACGAAGGGAGACAACACGCCTCTACCTCAGCCCCTCTTTTAAGGCCCAGCCTTGGCAACCCAGGGCAGATTTCCCTTAGCCAGTCACTAGCTCAGCCCCTGGGTGCACCACCCTCGCCCCCGAAGAGGCAGGATCTTCCCACCAAACCCAGCTGTTATCTCTTTCCCAGTTAGCAAGGCCTGAGCCTGACCTTGAGCAGCAGGGCCAAGGAGCTTCCAGATAACACACTCCCAGGTGGTGGTATCAGACGTGACAGCAAGGCCTAGCTTCATGGTGGAAAAGCAGGCTGTCACTCTTGACAGGGTGAATGTGGTGGAATGACAGTGTTAAGAAGGGAGCTAGCAGGAGCAAAAGCACTGGGGGCAGGAATAAGAAAGGAGAGGCGGAGGAGGAAGAAAGCCCTGAGTGGGAAGGAGAGGGAGGAGAAGGAAGAGGAAAAGGGCGGCCAGAAAAGCGGGAATCCTGGAAGAGGGGGCATGAAGATGTGCCTGGGGCCCCAGAAAAATGTAAAGTGTGCCCGTGGCCCTGGGAAAAATTGTCACATATGCTTGTGGGCTCAGAAAGGTTGCCTACATGTTAATAAAATCGTATCCACACATTTAAAAACAGCATCTTGTTGCTAAACTCCTATTAGATTATGATCCAATAGGATCAAAAGAGCAATGTTATCCACCTCAGTGGTACTGCGGCCTGGCCCTTCTTTCTCTGTTTTATTTATGTGCTCTAAGACCACATTTCTAACCATAATAGTATGATCAGTTCTGTTTCTTGAGTAAAACGTCCTGCATTAGCTCTCCATTTCTGTGCAAGTGACTATGATACTCAAAGCCAAACTACACATGACATTAAATACTTGCACCTAATGTCAGTGTTTTTTAAAGTGCTAATTGCATCTTTTGTGTTTTGTTTTTTAGTTTGTGGTTGTTGTTTTTCCAGAGCACTGTAATAATAAATTTCCTTTTTAAAAACCAAGGGAACTGAATGATAAAAAAAATATCTGCTGGTTTAAGGCAGGAGTGTCTTATTATCAGCCTTTTCAGGTGGTGAAGGGTTTGTTATATCTGGACTCTCAAACTGGCATGGAACATCCACAGGAGGTGAAGGGGCTGGGGCTCCTTCTGTGCTAGTCCCTTCCCTTGGGTCTGGAACCTGCCATTCCCCTTCATCCTCAGAGAAGCCCAAGGGAGGCGGTCCACTGGAGTAAATGCAAGATGCAAAGATTAGTGATCCTCACACTTGATGTATGCACACTTTCTTACTCAAATTGATAAACAAAATGAAACTAAGAGGAAACATTTACAAGTGCCATTTCAGCATTATACCAAACATGGAGAACAACAATAAGAGCAAATGGTCATGATTTAACCTTGGCAGAGAAACGAGGCAAGGATGTCCTCTTGCCTCATTCCCTTGCTATTTGTCATGTCCCTGCAACCATTGGCAAAAGCCTTGTGAACCATTCCTAATATTAGGGGAATCATAGAATCATAGAATAGTAGGGTTGGAAGGGGCCTACAAGGCCATCGAGTCCAACCCCCTGCTCAATGCAGGAATCCAAGTCAGAGCATCCCTGACAAATGGCTGTCCAGCCTCATCTTGAAGGCCTCCAGTATGGGAGAGCCCACCACCTCCCCAGGTAATTGGTTCCATTGTCGTATTGCTCTTACAGTCAGGAAGTTTTTCCTGATGTTCAGCCGGAATCTGGCTTCCTGTAACTTGAGCCTATTATTCCGTTTTCTGTTTTCTGCCCAGCGCTCCAGTCTATCCAGATCACTTTGAATTTTGTTTCTGTCTTCCAAAGTATTAGCTATCCCTCCCAATTTTGTGTCATCTGCAAATTTGATCAGCATTCCCTGCACCTCCTCCTCCAAGTCATTAATAAAAATGTTGAAGAGCACTGGGCCCAGGACTGAGCCCTGCGGTACCCCACTCGTTACCTCTCCCCAGTTTGAGAAGGTCCCATTGATAAGCAGTCTTTGAGTCCGATTCTGTAGCCAACTGTGGATCCACCGGATCGTTGTTTCATCTAGCCCACTTTGAGCTAGTTTGCTGATCAGGATATCATGGGACACTTTGTCGAAAGCTTTGCTGAAGTCGAGGTATATGATGTCTACAGCATTCCCACGGTCTACAAGGGAGGTTACTTGATCAAAAAATGAGATCAGATTTGTCTGGCAGGACTTGTTTTTGACAAATCCATGTTGGCTTAGAGTAATCACGGCATTGTTGTCAAGGTGCTTCCAGATGAATTGCTTTATGATCTACCCCAGAATTTTCCCAGGGATTGATGTCAGACTGACTGGTCTGTAGTTCCCAGGTTAGAAGGGAATTGGAGAAGGAGCCAGAAACCATGTAATTAGTGTGTTTGCAGAAGACCTTGCTTCAGTTATCCATGCCTAGTGACATCCAGGCTTGATTACTGTAATGCACTGTATGCAGGGCTGCCTTTGAAGACGGTCTGGAAACTTCAGCTGGTACAGAATGTGGCCATCTGAGTGTTGGTGGGGGTGAGGTGATCCAATCATATAACACCTATACTACACCAGCTGCACTGGTTACTGGTGTGTTTCTGAACCCAATTTAAAGTGCTGGTTTTTATATTTAAAAGCCCTAAATGGTTTGGGACCAAATTACTTGAAGGACCACCTTCAACAATATCAACCTGCCCACACTTTAAGATCAGTAGGAGAGACCCTTCTTACCTGCCCACCTGTGGTGGCAGTTAAGTGGGTGAGTATACAAGAGATGGTATTTTCTGGAGTGGCCCTATACCTCTGCAATAAGTTGCCATCAGGGGTCCGCCAGGCCCCATCATTGAAGGCTTTTAGGAAGGCCCTGAAAACCTACTACTTTTCTCTGGTCTTCCCCTGATTATGTTTTATTGGAATGAGTTGTAGCTTCAGTAGATACGTAGTAGGTTTTGTTTTTGTATTGGTTGTTGCTTTTAGAATGTTTGCTGCTGTTGCTGTTTTTTCCGTTTTTATTAAGTGAGTTTTATTGTTGCATGCTTCCTTGGGAGGGCTCCTGCCCTGAAATGCAGCCAAGAAATATTTTAAATAAATAAATTTCTTACCGATCCGCTACTATTAGTCCTGGAGATGCAAAAAGAGATTGCTAAGTATGGAGAAGTAGCTGGTCTCAAAATAAATTATGCCAAATTGGTAATACAACCCCCATCCGCCCAGTATGCAACAACAGGTAAAAAAAAAATTGTCTGGCTTTTCCCTAAAGTATAAAACAATAAAATACCTGGGAGTTTTGATACACATATGCTTGTATAAATTGAGGAAAATGAACTTCTCTCCAGTCATGACACACACAAAATTATTGAAAGGTGAGATGAGCTCCCTCTGTCATGGCTGGAGAGAACTGAGGCAGTTAAAATGACACTGTTGCTGAAATTGTCTTTCCAGTTTAAGGCTTTGCCAGTAATGATCCCAGACAAGACTGTACTAGGGTGGCAAACAGTGCTAGATAAATTTATATGTAAAAGAAAGAGAACAAGACTCAGTCAGACTGTTTTATATAAAGGACAAAAGCAGGGAGGCTGGGTATTCCTTACATCCAAACTTATTACGAGGCATTTCAACTTTGCCAAATCATATATCTTATTCAACGAAGTGAGGATAAGCCCTGGGTTCAGATGGAGCTGGATACACCCTCAGCATTCTCCTGGCAGAGTATTCCATTCCTGGGAGGGGATGGGGTTATATAGGATGGCTGATTTCTATGTAAATAAGCCTCTTTGAGAAGGGAGAAATTGCACCCTAGAGTATTTGATTGGTTACAGCTACATCAAGTGATCTATTTCATTTCAAATACAACAATTAGGGAACAAGCTACAAGGAAATTCACTCCTTTTGAAGACCTTATTGCTAAGACATCTTCTGTGTCTAAGAAGATTGTCTATATCAAATACTTTTAGGTTATCTAACTTCCCTAGGTGGTCTTAAAGTGGTTTGGGAGAAGGATTTGGGAGGAACACTGGAGGAGGACAAATGGGAAGCTATCTGGAAACACAAACTTTTGCAATCTGTATCAGTGCATATTCAAGAATCGTCCCTCAAGATTATGCACAGATGGTATATCACCCCACTGAAATTGTCTTATATAACATAAACGTACTTGCCCATGTGCGGGAGAGGCTGTGGCAATAGGGGTATGTTCTGTCACATATAATGGAGTTGCCCAGGGACAAAAGACTTTGAGTTGACTATCTTTAAACCATTATCAGTGATCACATGCAGACAGGTAGATCCTGATGCTAAGAGCAATCCTGGGTATCTTTGAAGGGGTAATGCTGCTCTATTGCAAAAGGACTTAATTATTTTTCTAGCTGAAGCAGCATGATTGGTTTTTTGCTAAACAGTGGAAGGACAGCATTGTTACACCTTTAGAGGTTTGGTATTTGGCACTAGCTGAAAAGCTAACCTACCAGATTAGACTCATCAAAGAACAGATTAAGCCAGATGCCTTCTTAGTTTGGCAAGCCTTTATTTCCCACACAAGTGACAACAGTAACAGAAGACAACTGCCAGTGTCATTTGATGGATTATGGTTGGACTCATGAGACTGAAATGGTGGGAGGAGTTGCATTGGCAGGAATGACATAGTAGTAAAGATAATGGGCACTGATGATGGTCTTGTAAAATCACCTTGCATTTGTTTTTTGTGATGCTGTTTTCTGAAGATGTTTAATCTTTTTAAAAAACAGGCTTATTTTGGATATTGTCTAAAACAATTTTGTTTTGTATTTTTATTTCAGGTGCTGTTATCAACCATGAAAATCTTTTACTGCAGATCAATACAGAGCGTGAACTGGGAAATATGGGATATAAATTAGGACAGGTTTGTTCAAGTGCCTAGTGAGAACCTTTATCTGTATTCTCTACTTCCCACTTTAACAAGCATTGCTGAATGGCAATCTTGGGATTTTTAATTAATTGGATTATTACTTAAAAGAAGACAAATCATATTGATAACAGAATGAAGTAATGGTGCTACAAATATGCAATTTCATTAACTTTAATGAGAAGAGTGTGGCCACTCATCCCAGTACTATTATTTAGGCCTTCTGTAAAGTGAGAAGCTTCACACCAAATGCCTCTCCTTTCTGCTTCGGGGTAGAGGGAATGATTCAGTCCCCACAATTGTGAAGAGCACTAGTGCCTTGATTGGGGACAAGAAATGAGTCTCACTTCCCCTTCCCTCCAGAAACTGGGAAGGTGCAACACCCATGGAGCATGGGAAATAAATAGGTTGAACTTGAAATCTTAATACAGGATGATAAGTATGATCTGATAGGTATCACTGAGATTTGATGGGATGAGACTCATGATTGGAATGTAGTCATTGAAGGGTATACTTTGTTCAAAAGGAATAGACCCAACAGGAAGGGGTGGGGGGTTTATGTAAGGAATGTATATACCTGTGTGGAAATTCATGTTTCTGAGAATGGAAACCCTGCTGAAAGCATTTGAGTAAAGACAGAGGGAGGGAGAAACAAGAGTGGTATTGTTATGACAGATTACCCACCCAGCCAGAAGACATGGATGGTGCTTTCCTGGAACAGATGACAAAATTTTCACAGAGGCAAGCAATAGTTGTAGTGTGGAATTTCAACTATCCCTGCATCTGATGGAAGTCTTAACATTGCAAAGAATGGAACACCCAACAAGTTTTTTACTTGTGTTGCTGACAACTTCATGTCAGAGGGTGGAAGAAAGTACAAAGAGATCTGCTGTTGTGGACTTAATCCTGAGCAACAGGGAAGAAATGGTAGATTAAGTCAAAGTGACAGCAGCCTGTGGAAAGTGACCATGCCGTCTTGATCTGTGAAAACTGAGCTTACTTGGATTCATACGTTGGACATTAGGAAAACCGCTTTCCAAAAGCTCAGAGAAAAGATGGGTGAGATCCCATGGCCAGAAAATCTGAAGGAAAAGAGTTCAAGTGGTATGGGAGATCCTGAAAACTAAAATACTGAAGGCACAGTCACAAACTATTCCGATGAGAAGGGAGAATGGAGGGGGCATTTAAAGAAGCCTGTGTGGCTGCACAGGGGCCTCTCTGATGAGGTGAGGCTCAAAACGGTCATGTATAGGAGATGGAAGGAGGGACATATTGCCAAGGAGGAATACAGTGGAGTTGCCTGGACCTGTAAGGATCGTGTCAGGAAGACGAAGGCCCAAAATAAGCTGAGGCTGATGAGGAATTCTAAAAACAACAAAAAGGGCTTCTTTGACTATGTTAGGAGCAAGGAGAAGATCAAGAAAGGGGTAGGTTTCCTGTTTAGGATGATGAATTGTTAACAGATGACTGAAAGAAGGTGGAACTACTAAACTTGTCTTCCACAAGGGGAGTTGTGTTCAACTTGGAACAAGTAGAACAAATGATAAATGGAGGGATTTGCAGTCCAGAATAAGTAAGAACATGCTTAGAGAGCACTTAGCTACTTTAAATGAATTCAAGTCTCAAGGGCCAGATGAATTACATACCCAGATGCTGAAGGAGCTTGCAGACACTATTTCAGAGCCGCTCTCTGTAGCTTTTGAGAACTCCTGAAGAATTGGTGAGGTGCCAGAACACTGGAGATGGACAAATGTCCCTATCTTCAAGAAGGGGGGAAAAGGGGTTCCAGGAAACGATAGCCATCCTGACATCAATACCAGGCAAATTCTCAAACAGATGATTAAGTGATCTGGAAAATAATACATTGATTCTCAGAAGTCAACATGGGTTTGTGAGGAATATGTCATGCCAGGCCAACCTTATCTTCTTTTTTGATAGAGTTACTAGTTTGGTAGATCAAGGGAATGCTGTGGAAATAATATATCTTGATTTCAGCAAAGGATTTGACAAAGTTTCCCATGATATCCTTGTTGACATGATGGTAAAATGTTGGTTGGACAATGTTACAGTTAGGTGGATCCACAGCTGATTGAGCAACCATACTCAGCGAGTGCTAATTAATAACTTGAGTGGAGTGCCCCAGGGCTCTGTCCTAGGCCCTGTGCTGTTCAGCTTTTTTATAAATGACTTGGATGAGGGTGTATAGGGGTTGCTTATCAAATTTGCAGATTACTAGGAAAGACAGCCAACCACGTAGAAGATGGGATCAAAATTCAAAAGGATCTGGACAGGCTGGAACACTGGGCTGAATCTAAGCTGGGAGGCAGTAGGCAAAGCCTGCTTCTTTAAGGCACAAATTATTCTGGTGGAGGAAGGGAAGAAGATAGCATTTCTGTGCACTGCTATACTATTCAGGTATTTACCATATATCAGAATCACCATGTCTTGAGATGAGCCACCTGCCAACATAAAATACATGGTGGGACTCCTACCATGGAAGAAAAGCTTCACCTCACTTAGTAGTGAGTGACACTACTCACTGGGCAGTGGCCCAGTCACCTTGGCAAAAATATTGGCATTGGGTAAAGACTGAGAGATGGGCATGGCTGGAGAACATGACCACGTTGCCCTGTCATGAGGGATGCTTGCTCTGCATCCCTAATGCAGAGGGAGCAGGGCTGCTGCAGAGCCAGCTGGCATGTATTTAAGGGTCCGTCAGGCTAGGAGCACAGATTCCCTTGTATCTCCCCAAGAGAAGGAGATGCAAAAGGCTGTTCTAACGCCAACCCTGCTGCTCTGAAGTCCTTAGGCATGTGAAGAGGCGACTCGGCAGCTGTGGGCTACCCCCATCTTGCCATGCTATGCCTTCCAAAATGACAATACTATTCATATACTTCATATTCTTGTTGTGTCTTCCTTTTCCCTAATTCATGGAGAGTACAGCATTGTGGTATCTTATAACCTTTATTTTGTTAACCTTGGCATGGCTGGTTTATATGTGATCAGTTCTAGTAAACAGTGCTGGACGTTTCTGTGATCCACACTTAATATTATGCAATACCAGAGTTTGTACTTTATTTCCAGGCTTTATTTCCAGGTTTTATTGAAAAAAATCATACAATAGCTACCCTTCCATGATATCCTGTTACACTGAGAGAGGTTTTGCAACTTTCATCCAGACTATCCTCTTTTGAACTGTGGTGCTGGAGGAAAATTCTGAGAGTGCCTTGGACTGCAAGAAGATCAAACCAGTCCATACTCCAGGAAATAAAGCCAGACTGCTCACTTGAGGGAATGATATTAAAGGCAAAACTGAAGTACTTTGGCCACATAATGAGAAGACAGGATACCCTGGAGAAGATGCTGATGCTAGGGAAAGTGGAAGGCAAAAGGAAGAGGGGCCAACCAAGGGCAAGATGGATGGATGATATTCTGGAGGTGACGGGCTCGACCTTGGGGGAGCTGGGGGTGGCGAAGGCCGACAGGAAGCTCTGGCGTGGGCTGGTCCATGAAGTCACGAAGAGTCGGAAGCGACTGACCGAATAAACAACAGCAAATCCTCTTTCCTCTTCCACCCACAACAGTGCTTTCTTGCCACAATCCAAAGGCCTGCAGGCAAAAGACATGCTATTGCATGTGCACTTCTGTGCAGAAACTATGTGTGCTCGTGGTTGAGTGAATCAGGCTTTCATGTACAAAACAGATTTTGTGGATACACCTTGATTTTCCTCACACAAGAACTGTGTGTGGACAAAATAGGTACTCTCTGTATAGAAGCCTGTTCTTGCATACAGAAGAGAATCTATAAATCACAACTGTCATTGTTTCGTATTGTCCAATTTTTCCTTCAGAATGTGTGCACATCTGCCTATTTGGCCAATCTTTTGAACTTCACACTGAAGTCCTGCATATATTACTGAGATCCTCATAATAAGGTAGGAGTGAGCCTCTCTGTCTTTGTCCAGCTAAGTACTCAGTAGACAACAAATATAGGCTCAGTGGCTGCAGAAACAGAGTCCCATTATAATGCTCTTAACTACTGGTTGGTTACATCTTTTTTGAGCTACGTTCTTAAGAGCCTGGTGACCACGCAATTCCAGGCATTCCTGGATAATATGGATTATGTAGACCAAGTTCAGTTAGGCTTCCAGGCCAGTTTTGGAACTGAAACAATAAGTGCCAAGTTGACAAAGAGGAAGGAGACAAATGGGGCTCCCCTCCTCCCACAGCCTCAACTGTAGTTGCTCACCATAGTGGCAGTCAAGGTTGCAGTCCCATTCCTAAACAGATAAGTGTGAGAACTGTTTTCACTTCCCTGCTAGAAACCCCTTAAGTAGTGAAAAAAGCTCTCCTGGCTTTTGTAGTAATATGTACTACAGGTAGAACCAGAGCTCTTCTTTCTCCAGGTTGGCTAGCAGGAGTTTACACAGCTCCAGCCACAGCTCCAAACTCCCCTGAACCAACCCCCATAAGGAAGCCACTAAAAGACCATGGTGAGGGTAGACCTGGATGATATAGACATCCACCCTCACCTGCTGGGTCAGAGATTTCTTTGTCCACCCTAAAGAGGGAGGAAGCAGAATTGTTGAGGAGGCATTCTTAGTAGGAGTGGGAAGAAATGTTAATCAGTGAGTTTTAATATGTTTTGGGTGTGCTAAGTCTGAATCTGCTGAAAGTTCTATCTTTTAGCCACTTAAGCCAGAACACATAAAAAGAAAATGGTGGTGAGAATGAAAGACCAAGGAATGTGATGCTGGAAAGAAATTAAAAACATAAACATCATCGTCAACAACCCGGTATAATATATTTCATGTCTAGGTATACTGCAGTGGTATGTTGATCCAAACTGGCTGCCAATTCCATTGGACAACTTTTGTGAGTTGGGTTAAGGAAAATGAATTACTCAAATATGCCTCTAAACATTTATTTAGGGTACAGTCCTTTGCATGTTTATACAGAAAAGGTTCTACAGTTCCCAGCATTCCCCAGCCAGCATGACTGGCTGAAGGGATACTGAATGTTTTAGGACATTTTTCTGTGTAAACATGCATAGGATTGTACCCTGAAACACAAATCTCCAATTTCCAGCCTATCTCAGGCTGCTACTGTTTTTGATCGAGGGGGTTCTCTCCTAGGTTCTTCTCAGTAAGGACAATAAGGCCTATATGTCCACCCATTAAGTGTACTGCTGTAATATATCCTGAAGGATATTTGAATGCCCTCCTGCTTGTCTTGGAAAAAAGCAGGAATGATTTACTTACAGTAGGTTCCTTTTTCTTGAGGAAGGCAGGAGGGCATTCTCCCACCTCCCTTGTAGGACTAGTTTATTGTTTTGAACAACAGGCACATGAGCAGTTCTTGGGATGGGTTCTCTCTCTTTATTAGTGGTTCCTTTGTTTATGTCACATTTACATGTTTTTCCTGTTTTCTGTAGTATGTTAGGGTTTTCTGCTCTCTCTCCCCCCCACTCCAGGGAATTAGTGGGGAATCCTTCCCAGGGAAGAGTCAATTGTAGATGGCCCTGCCTCCTGGTTCTATATGGAGAGGGGATATTCCAAAGTATATCTGAATACAGGAATTTAAAATTAAATCCTGTTTTCAACATGTACTGAACATGATTGCACTCTCCCATTAAGATCAGGTTCATAGTTTGGGAGTGATCTTGAAACCCAAGTGGTATATGTAGCTCAGCACATTATGTGATAAGTTGACTGGCTACATTCACTGCTGAAAAAGGAATTGCCTCATTTATTCAAGATTCAATAGCATGCAGACTTGATTAGTCTCATGTATAATATGTGGGGGTGCCTCTGAAAAATCTTCAGAAACTTCTACTAATGCACAATATGACAACCAGACTGTTTGACAGGAGCACACGTATTATAGCAAAACTGCAGCAAAGGTATTATATCTATATTCAAGGACACCCTTGGCACCCCATTGTTTCTTTCTGGGCACAGTTTAAAGCCCTAAATTGTCTGGGACCAGGTACCCATATGAAACTGCTCAGTAGCTGAGATCATCATTGGAGTCTTTTCTCTGGGTGCCCTCACCTATATTGGTTAGAAGGGTGGCTACCAGAGAAAGGACCTTTTCTGCGGTCGTGTCTAATTGTGTAATTGCTAGATCTCACTGCAGTTGGATCCCTCTCTGTGGAAACCTCAATAGCAGAGCACATATTTTGCATGTAGAAGGCCCCAGGTATACTCCCTGGCATCTCCTAGTAGGGCTAGAAAAGAATCCTACCTGAAAATATGCCAGTTAGTGTTGACAGTACTGAACTACATATACCAATGGACTGCTTCAGTATAAGGCAGCTTCCTAAGTCCCTACGAAGTCTTCTCTTTTTTATATAGAGAGGCCATAGCTCAGTGGTAGAGTACATGCTTTGCAAGCTGACGGTCCCAGGTTCAATCCCCAGTTGTCTCCAGATCAGGCTGGAAAAACTGCCTGAAACCTAGGAGAGCTACTAGTCAGTGTTGATAACACTGAGCTAGAGGGGCCAATTGTCTGATTCAGAATTGGGCAGTTCCCTATGTTTGTAATTCCCTGCCACTTGATGCCAGGCAGGTGCCAACTTGGCTTAGTTTTCAGTGGCTGATAAGGACACTGTATTGAAACACACTTTTCCTGAATGACCAGCCACTGTTTTATTGTATAGCTTGATTTTAAGTATTCGTTATTCTTTTGTATTTTTATTCTTTTTTCTTTTCTTTTTTCTCTTTTGCTGTATTGTTCACTGCTTGGGAATCTTGTTTAGATATAGAGTAGTTTATAAATACTGAAAATAAAATAAGTCAGATAAATAAGGGAGATCTACCAGATACCCTCATTATTATCCTTTAGGCCCCAAGAAAAGTGTATCCAGGAGGTTTTCAAACTGCTGCTTTTACCGTTGTTGCCCCTGCAAATTCCCATTGTCAGTTGTAGCAGCAGAAGGCAATCATCACATTCAGGCCGAGTCAAGCTTTTGGGAATTATAGTTGAGCTGAACAAAACAAAAAAATGACTTTCATTACCCTTCCCTGAGTTCCAAGGGGCGTTAGGTAGAAAAACTTCACAGGAAAAAGAAGAGGCAAAATCTCCTGCATAGCACCAACACTTTCTCTCTCTCTCTCTCTCTCTCTCTCTCTCTCTCTCTCTCTCACACACACACACACACACACACACACACAGCTTGCACCTGGGGCAGGTGCATTCCTGAAACACAAACTCAGTGCCAAGGCATCTGTCTCCTCTCCCCATGGCAGGGAACAAGACAGCCTGAGTTTGAAATGGCAGGACAAGCTTCCTTTCTCTCTCCTGTCCTAGGCAGGAAATGAGCAGGCTGAGAAGGAAGACAGTTGGTAAAGCCTTGATGATAGCCAGGATCTAGAGAACAGTGGTGATATTGATAATTCCCCAAAAGGGTGGCCTCTTTCCCACCTTTTTTAACTTCAGCACTGTTACCAGCAACGTAGCTGCTCATGCCTGATTTTCCCCCTCAATACAGCATGGTGGCAGCTCAGTCACATTGGAGAAGCATGGCCTGGTTTAGATGTAATTATCTCAGTTGGAGAAAATCATGATTTATTTGACTGAGAATGAGCCTTGTGGCTTAACACTCCCCTTCACTCCTTCTCTTCCCTCTTCCTCTTGCACGTTTGGCTTCAAGAAAGATATCATGGTATTTTAAACCACAGCTTCCCATGATGCCTGACCTTGAAATTGTGGTTTAAGCACCACTTGCAAACCAGGATATAAGAACCAGCATCTGTTGAGGGGTAGAAAGGAGTGCAAGCACTACAGCCAATTACAAGACAGGTCCAAGTACGAACATAGAAGGTGAGACAGATCCCACTCCAGCAACCATTATTCTGAGAGCCTATCTAGTATATGGGCTGCCCTTCTCTGAATCTGGGAGTAGACCACCCATGTGCAAGATCCTTGTTCATGAACTAAGAGACATAGTGCAAGAGGAAAAGATAGTCTTTGATTCTGGGCAATACTGTGAGGATCCTTTCTGGAAATAGGTCCATTGTTGGGGGAGTCTAGCTCAATCAGTCCAGGACATAGTCCCTTGATGCCACATTTCTCAGCTCGGTTAGAAGTCTCTATTGCTTTGCCTGTCAGGCAAGAAGGCAAGTTGTCCAAGGAAGAGACAGACCAAACAAGACCTAGGTTATTCCCTGTGTTAATCTGGTACTAAAAGGGATAAATAATTTTGCTAACAAAAGTCTAAAGAGGCTACTTCAAACTGAGGATCCATTTCAGTTGAGGTTCAGGCCCGGTTTTGGCATGGAAACAGCCTTTGTTGCCCTGTATGATGACCTATGTCGGGAAGTGACGGGGAGTGTGACCTTGTTGATTCTCCTTGATCTCTCGGCGGCTTTTGATACCATCAACCATGGCATCCTTCTGGGACGATTGTCTGAGCTGGGAGTGGGAGGAACTGCATTGCACTGGTTTTGTTCCTACTTGGATGGTTGATTCCAGAAGGTTGTGCTTGGGGAATATTGCTCGGCCCCGTGGATTCTCCAGTATGGGGTTCCACAGGGGTCAGTTTTGTCCCCTTTGCTATTTAACATCTACATGAAACGGTTGAGTGCGGTCATCCAGAGTTTTGGAGTGCATTGTCATCAGTATGCTGACGACACACAGCTTGATTTCTCCTATTCACCTTCTTCGGGTGAGGCTGTGGATGTGCTAAATCGGTGCCTGGCTGCGACAATGGACTGGATGAGGGCTAATAAGCTGAAATTCAATCCAGACAACACTGAGATGCTGTTGGAGGTGGTTCTTCTGACTGGATAGAGGGTGCTCAACCTGTTCTGAATGGGGTTGGACTCCTCTTGAAGGAGCAGGTTCGTAGCTTGGGGGTTCTCCTTGAGCCATCTTTGTCACTTGAGGCTCAGGTGGCCTCAGTGGCACCAAGTACCTTCTACCAACTTCAGTTGGTGGCCCAGCTACACCCCTATCTGGGCAGGGATAACCTGGCTTCAGTTGTCTGTGCTCTGGTAATCTCCAAGTTAGATTACTGTAATGCACTCTACATGGGGCTGCCTTTGAAGACGGTTCAGAAGCTGCAGCTCATGCAAAATGCGGCAGCCAGATTGATAACGGCGACCAGAAGGTCCGAATATATAAGACCAACTTTGGGCCGCTTGCACTGGCTGCCTGTATGTTTCCAAGCCTAAAACATACAGTGTTTTTCTGGTGCTTGTTTTAACCTATAAAGCCTTACATGGCTTGGGACCACAATATCTGACGGAGCGCCTCTCCTGACTCGAACCTACCCATACACTACACTCAACATCTAAGGCCCTCTTCCGGCTGCCTACCCCAGAGGAAGCTCGGAAGATGGCGACAAGGGAGAGGGCCTTCTCAGTGGTGGCCCCCAAATTATGATCTCCCTGACGAGGCCCGCCATATGATAAGGTTTAATTGATCCTGGAATGGCTTATGGTTATGGTTGTTTGCTTTGAGATTGCTTGTGTGGAGTTGTTTTAAATAATACATTCTTGTGTATATTGTCTGTTCATGTGTTTTTTATGGAATTGGCTTTTAAAATCTGTATATTGTATTTTTAAATGTTTTCAATCTTTGTAAACCGCCCAGAGAGCATTGGCTATTGGGCAGTATAGAAATGTAATAAATAAATAAAGATGGTTAATTTGAACTGGAATGGTTGAATGACCTGAATGAAGGTTTTAGGGAGAACTACAAGAAGACCCTCAAAAGACCCTAGATTCATATTTAAGAAGACCTCATGTTCTAGACCCTTGGCTTCTGGGCAAAAAGACTTGGAAGTTTCAGTTTTATGCTAACTGACGTTATCACTAAGGCTCTACCTGAGATTTTGCAGGACTGATTTTGAAGAAAAGAGGGGGGGAAATGCAGCAGTCTTTGCAAGCAGCTTCATATAGCTTGTTCAAGGCCACGGTGTGCTAGAAAATTAAATGAACAGAAGAATTGAGCATGCTCAGCTGCCCAACTAGGAGGAGGAAAAGTACTGTTTTGACATCTCGTGCTGCACACACCTGCTGATAAGAGAGTGTCTTTACTCAACGCTAGTTGGGCGGGGGAAGTCATTTTGTCACTGACTGTAATGACAGAGAATGACTGTGAGTTCAAAAGAAGATATACCAGGGAGAAATATGTCAATCAAGATAACATGCCCAGATGGCAGACTTTTAGCCATGTTTTAAGAAACATAAAACTAATTCATTAGTAGTAGTGTCAGAAATGTTCCCAAAAAACATATGGGCATAAAACGTGAAACTGTGGGAGAGGGATAGACATGTTACTTCTGATTGATGAGCAGGCGGTCTAACTACACACACACCCTTTTGATTGGAAGGTGGTTGTCTCATTTCTCATTGGGGCCCCCACCTTTGACCAGAACAGGGGTCTAAAAGCACAGGTAGTGAGGGCTCATGTGGGCAGCTGCTGCTTCTTCCCTTTGCTCTTTCACTGCTTTGCCTCTGATATTCTCTGGACCACCAGACGCAAGGATTTGGGTAACTTTGCACCTCTCTAGGCTCTTAAACTTTAGAACTTAGAATTATTTCTGAAGTCAAAACGTGGATTATTTTCTGAAGATGAGACTTATAATTATTTCTGAGTTTGGTTCTTAGAGTATTTTCAGAGCTTGAGAGAATACTCTTGAGACCTTACATTGGTGCATTGGCTGGGAATCAAGCCATTTCCAAGGATAGGAGCTAGCAAAGCCAAGCAAAGTCAGGCTGCTCTACAGACATAGTCGTTAAATATCCTATACTATGTAAAGATGATAATTGTTGCATATTACAGAGTTAGAAGATACCCCAAGATTATTTATAATACAATGCCAAGTTTCTTTAAAAAGCTATTGCATGCTAAGAAAAAAGTAGAGAACATGAAAAAGGAATCTCAAGTTCCCCTGAGTGATTTATTGATTAGTACAAAGAGTATTCCAATAGCAGTAAAGTCTAAATTGGTACAGTTATCTGAAAGCACAGGACCTAATCCTTGAAGAAAAGCACTCCTCCCTGTACCATTTGAAGAAGATAGTGTAAGTTGCTTGTTGTGGAGCAGGAAAAAGTGATGCCAGGTAGTATGAAGGAATTGAATGCATGCCTTTGGCTCATGGGTATTGGATTAACACAAGCAATTGAGGAATGGGATCAGGTAAAGTTGGCTTTAATAAGCAAGACTGAGGACTATGACAACTTACAGTTAAAATGTGAACATTGTAAGAGAGAGTCAAAGCAAGCAGTGATTCAGAACTTGAGCTTAGTTTCAGAAAAAGAAAGATTGAAAAAATAGGTAGACCTGTTAGAATCTAGCTATAAGCAGCTAGAAATCCTATTTTCTAGCTGTTTATAGCAGGGAAGGTGGCCAGGATGAGGAGTCGAGATGGGTTGTACCACATAAGACACTGGGATACATGCAGGGAGCAAGCTGGAGGATTGAGGGGGAAACAAGCCAAGCCAAGCCCCCGCTCACCTGATCAGGAGTAACGTGAGTTGGTAAGTGAACAACCAACCCATGATGGCTTATGCTCCAGGTGGCATAATGTTATGTGCAAACCAGGCCTAATCCTTCTCCCAAACAATAAAGAACAGCCCAGTTATCATGAGAAATGCATAGCTACTCTAAGAGGATATCACATACTGACTAGCAAGTGATACGTTAGAAAACAAAATTGTAACAATAACAATAGAGGAAAACCTATAGAGGCAGTGCCTCCAGCGATACAAAAGTAGTAGTATAAAGATGCTATAATTTGTATGTACTAAGAATATAAGCAATTATTTAAAGTTAGTATTACTGTGTTAAACTATATGAGCATTTATGAAATAAAAATGTAGATTACTTTTTACATTCCTTTTTCCTGTTTTTTAAGGTCTCCATCCACTCTGTGTGGCTAGGAAATAACATCACTCCATTGCGGGAAGAAGAGTGGGATGAAGATGAAGATGATGAGAGTGATATCCCTGCAACTTCCTCACTGCCATCTTCTCCAATCAATTCGAGGTTTTTAATAGTTTTTGTTTGCCACCTGAATAATGTTCAGATAATATTAGTGTTTAAGTTTTTCATTCTGAAATGAAAATCCTCTTGTGCCTTCATCAGCTAGGCACTTATTGATTGATGTTTTTTTATTTTAAAAAGTGTTTATTGATTATTTTTAAATAGATGACTTTACAAAACAAATAAGTACAACATATTACTATTCTATAGACATTTAGCACACTAAAACCTATTATAAACATTAAAAAACAGCGAGACCCATCAGCGAGACCTTATAACAATAAAACATCTAGACATAAATAACCTTAGAACTGTGAAATCTTACAATAAAGGAAATGGATTACCATCACACCTTGCTTATCATTCCAAAACTTCCTAAATGGCTCCAATTCCTGATCAAATAGATTTATCCCGTATCTTCCTTGCTTAACCCAAAGAAGTCATGTAATTTTGCTTAGGGTTGCCAAATGCCATATTTTAATATTCTACTCTTTTAGTCGAAGTATTTCCTTTCTTTCCCAATACTTGGCATAAAGAAGATATGCTGCTACTATAATATAAAAGAGTAGTTTTTCTTTGGTACTGCAGCTTTCAGATAAGTTAATAAGGAAATTCTAGGATCAAAAGGTATAGTATATTGCAGAATATTACTAATATTAAAAGAATATTATTTCCAGAATCTCCTTGCCTCAGAGCAATTCCACCAACAATTCATGAAGGCTGCTCTTCCTTTTCAACACTTCCAACAAATATTCTTACAGTTTTCATAGATCTCAGATAACTGTAAAGGAGTCATGTACCACTGAGTCAGAAGCTTAATTTAATTTTCCATTAAAGACATTGAGGCTGTATATCTATTTAAGTTATTCCAAACAGATTTCCACATTTCATCTGATGTCCTTTCTCCAAGTCTTTTCTCCCACCTTTGAATTTTACCTGGTCTTCTATTTTCTTCAATGTGCATTACCATTTTGTAGATTTGGGTTAGCATCTTTTTTGGTTTGTCCCACATTATCTTCTCAAATGTCTTAATCCTTCCTCCTGGTTTCTTAACCAGCTATTTAAATAATGTTTAATTTGGAAGTACTCAAACAATACCAGTCTTGTATTAAGCATTTTCCCTCCAATTGGTCTAAAGGTTTAACCTGCTTACCATCAGTCCAATCAACAAATGTATGAACCCCATGCTGCCATTTTATAAAGTTACCAATTACCCAGTTTTTATTAAATTGTGGGTCAAATAAGACTGATGCCATTGGGAAAGGAATTTGCGGGGAAGAGAACTAGCTGCACCTGTGGACTATAAGGCTGAATTGAGGCTGTGTTTCCTTTTGTCCCCGCCCCCACCAGGTAATAAAAGGTTAGTATCCGCCAGGGGCTCGAGCCACAGGTGTAGCAAGACAATTTCATTGGGTGGGCAGAGACAAAAATGAGGAGGGGCAAAAGGGCAGCGGTCACTATAAAAGAGGCTTCTGGAGAAAAAAGTTAATAGGTAATGACAAAAATAAAGCTCAATTTTATGTGTTTTAATTAAGAACTATGACTTGTGAAGTTTACAGAAAAGCAAATAATTTAAAATACAATATTTTCCACATGCAAAATAGTAGTGTAAACTAAGTAACAGTGACTAGGAAGTAGATGTATATCGTGCAAGTCATCTTGCCATAATGATCTGAACTGCTAATGGCGTCTAATGAGCGTGATTTCTCTGCAAACTTGCGGATGAACTGTTGACTTGGAATTCCTTCAAAAATGTTACTTTCAAAAGCCAAGATTATGTTTTCGTAAGCTCGTGAAGTGTTGGGGTTTTGCAGGATTCTGCCATATCCTTGCACTTCCTCAGTAGATGTGTTTGAAGTTCCTCGATTTCTGGAGTGCATCTTGAAATTTCACAGAGTGGTGTAAGCTTGCTTGGGTCAAGAAAGTTATCTGTGTCTATATTCTTTAGAGCATGTACGGCAGCTGAAATGTGCATATTCCTTTCACAAAATTGAGCAGCCATTTCACCTTTCACTGTATCAGTTGCGCTGAAATAAATTCTCTTAAAAGTCGCATCATCTGTGGAACGGCTCTCGTTCAGAGCCTGGACAACGTTGCCTTCATACATCGGCATATTTTGTAGATGAGAGCTAGATTTACAAACCCTCTTTGGCATTGGTCTTACTTCCTTTGCATGATCTGATGGGTCTCCTTCATCGGCAGTCTTCAGTCTCGCTTCTTCAAGAATGCTTTGAAAACTGCCATCATTTTGCAGGGATGTACTTTCTTCTGAAACTGCTGCTTGGGAAAGGGCTTGGGAAACATCCACTGAAAATGACAGCAGAGTAGCATTTCCTGGCTGAATCCATTTTAACAGTTTAACCATTTTAATTTAATTAAATGTTTAGTTTTGAAAAGGAACAGCCCACAGGATCATTCCATATAGTCCTGTATTCTGGTGCCACCAGCGCAAGTGCAACACATGCAGCAGTCTGCCTCTCTGGAAAGACTCTGCAAGGTGGGATTTGTGAGCAACGCACATTCTGGCACATTCTGGCTGTTTTCTACTAGGCCTCAGCTGCCCCACAGCTGCCCCACAACTGCGAGTTCGGTTCTCCTGGGGCAGCTGCTTCCCAGAACGAACTACCCTGGTCTCCTTTGCCATGCCAGGGAAGCAGTAAAGAAGTTTCACCGTAAAAATTAATTTAATACCCATAAACATCACTTTTCATAACGGAATGCTTGACAGCACATCACATAGGAACTATACGTCTCTCCGAACTACAGGTGCCAGAATTAACTGTACAAGCACGCAATCTCTGTTCTACAGAAAGGCCCTGGGCCAGCC
Source organism: Heloderma suspectum (assembly GCF_057233095.1). Lineage (NCBI taxonomy): Eukaryota > Metazoa > Chordata > Lepidosauria > Squamata > Helodermatidae > Heloderma > Heloderma suspectum. Next base: position 122,293,473 of record NC_139462.1, on the reverse strand, counting down.
AGCTAACACTGCTTCTGATAGCTCAACCAGCAAATCTCACACACCCTGTTTTGGTAGTACATAAGTTCGCATGAAGTTGCAGAAAGTTACATAATACTAACAGGAGATTATAATGGGGTTCTTGGCTCAAATGTAGATAGATCCAGAAAGGGGAAACAAGGGAGGTTACCAAATGCATTTAAAAAGGGAATGAAGATCTCTTCTTATTGAATATATGGAGAAACAGCCATCCATAGGATTATACTTTTTACTCCAATATACACGATTCCTATTTAAGAATTTATTTTTAAAGAATTTCCCCTGAGTTTGTAAATAGAGTACATGCGGTTTGTATTAATGGTTCTAGTTACACAGATGGTAATCCAATTTTATTAACATAAGGCGGAATCAGAATATTCAAAAATACTGGAAGTTAAATGTATTAGGGATGCAAGATGAGGACTTTGAGAGGGTTCCCACTTATTTTATTATCCTACCAGAATTAATTCTTCCTTCTGACATGTACCAAACTGGTCAGCTGGTCCATTTCCTCCATGTTCAAAGCCTCCCAAATTAATGCTGCTACTAGAAAAGCCCTTTAATGTTCAAGTACCTTGTCAATAATAATTCTCTGTACTTAGTGCCACCCAGTGGTCCAGCCACTGGGTGGTCTTTGCTCCTCCCAGTAGTTGTCATGGGCCCAATCCTATCATGGGCCAGAGTGTGCGTCTGAAGGAATGGGCCCATGACAGTAGGAAGCAGGAACTTTTTCAGTTGGAGACAGCTAGCCTAAGGGGCTAGACTAGGAGAAACCTCCCACTTCCTTCCTAAGGCCAGTTTTGTTTTGTTGTTCTGCCTCCACAGTGTTTGGAAGCAGGCTATTTGCTGGATCTTCCCCATAGAGCATGCCTAACGAAAGACAACACAAAGAAAAAGAAAAGAAGGTGGTAGCCTAAAGAGGAAAGAGGTACTTTACCTCAAGAAGCTAGTAGTAGCTTGTTCCAGAAGCTAGCAAGTTCCAACTGAAAAATTATATAGCAGAGCTCCCAGAGCACCATGCAGGGGGCTGTCTTCACAAGCGATTTAGCGCGAAGTTGGAGCAGTTTGAGTTCCTTTGCGACAGATGACGTCGTCACCAGCCCACTGCCAACCAGCCACTTCCCTCTTGAAAAGCTACATTTTCTGAAGCTCTTTTACTCTGACTTGTTGTTGTTGTTTTTTACTGAAAGCAGCTCCCCAGCGGTTTTGCCGCAGTGTGCCATGTCCTCACATTAAATCCTGGGAGTGCCTCTGTGACCTGGCAGTAATGTGGTCAAGGGGATGGGATGCCTGATTCCCTCTTATTTCCACAATGGAAGCAGTTTTTCCCATTACCATTGAAAAAAATCCCCAGGAGCGCAACACCAACTCTTACCGTTATTGCAGTACTGGGGACACTAATTCACCTTAGCTAGCCTGCTTTTAATCTTTAACATATCCCCCCTTGTTTATGTTATGTGCATGTTATGTGCATGTTTAGTCAGAAGTAAGAAATAAATCTTGCTGCCCTGCAGTGAAAGGGTTAAAGTCTAACTTTACTAACTTGCCCTGAAATGCTCTTTCGCTTCTCTGATGCTCTCTTAAATCACTATTGCGATGTTTTGCTTCTTTGATGTCCTGTAGTTTCTCTGATGTAAAGTCGTTTCTCCGTTGTTTTGTAAAGTCCCTTCTCCGCTTTATCACTTTATTGCAGTAATGATCTTTCGGGTTTACAGAGCTTCTCATTGCGAGCAGGCAGAAGAATAAAGGGAGGAAATTGGGGTTGGAAGCAGTAGGCAAAAGTGCACACGTGGGGAAAAATGGGGGGGGGAATAACTCCATGTCAGATTGCTGCGATGTGGTGAAATTGGGGTTGCGGGGAGCTCTCAGGAGCCTTCAGATGCTGCACTGGAGAACTGGGGATTTTGGTTTCTTCAGGGAAATCTGCACACATGGAGAATATTAGTTGCTCTCCGTTCTGTAGTAGCAGCGGGGAGCCTGGACAGGAGCGGGAAACAAGCCTCCCTCTGGTTGAGCAGCCCCTGCCAGTTTGATGATAGCTCTACTCCTCCCACACCAACCCAAAGGTTAGCTGTAGAATCCCTGTCCAAATGTCTGGAGACGGTGAGTGGCTGGAAGGGGAGGAATAAGCTGAAGCTGAACCTTGACAAGACCGAGGTACTTTTGGTGGGAGACCAGAGGAGGTTGGGGGATGTTGACCTGGTGTTGAATGGGGTACGGCTACCCTTGAAAGACCAGATCCGCAGCCTGGGGTCATTTTAGACTCCCACCTATCCATGGAGGCTCAGGTGTCAGCTGTGAGCCAGACTGCGCTGTACCAACTCCATCTGATACGGCAGCTGTGCCCTTACCTTCCTGAACATCTGCTCCCATCGGTAGTACATGCCCTGGCCTCCTCTCGTCTAGACTACTATAATGCGCTCTACGTAGGGTTACCCTTGAAGACAGTTCGGAAGCTGCAGCTGGTATAGGCTCGCCTGAATAAAGGCAGCCGACGGCATGATCACATCACTCCAGTGCTGAAGGAGTTGCACTGGTTACCAGTTGTTTTCTAGGCCAAATTCAAGGTGTTGGTTTTGACCTTTAAAACCCTATGCGGTTCCTGCCCAGCCTATCTTAAGGAGTGCCTCCAGCAACATCAGACAAGCCACTCAACAAGATCAGCCTCAGATGGCCTTCTCTCTCTCCTATCAGCCAGGACAGCTAGGCTGGTGAGGATGAGGGAGAGGGCCTTCTCTGTGGCGGCCCCCACTCTGTGGAATTCCCTCCCTAGGGAACTCCGCCATGCCCCCTCTTCAGTGAGCTTCCGCCACGCTTTGAAAACTTGGTTGTTCAGCCAGGCATTTGGGGTGGGCTAGGAAAATTTTAGAAAATAATGTTTTAATGTGTAATTTTATTGTTTTTAAACTGTTTGTATTATTATACGTCACCCAGAGTGGCTGGGTGACAGGCCAGATGGGCAATTAAGAAATAAATAAAATAAACGTATGTATGTATATATGTTCTGAGCTGTGTCCCCCCTGAAAACCAGATTTTAAAGGTATGCTACACTTGGCTGATGTGTCTTGCATCGTTTGTCCCTGACAGACCAAAGCCTGTTCCATGAAAATCCAAGTAATACTCCAACACGCTTCTCATTCCCTTGTTGTGAAGATCCCTCCTAGGACTCAGCTGCATCACATCAGAAGCTTCTGTAAGAAGACTTCCTCATGAGGAGGGCCCTACTCACAAAAAGTCCTTTACTCATGAGGAGCCCTCCTTTGTAAACAGGCACTCCTCACAGGGGCTCTTCTGGTGGACATCACTCAGCCTCTACCTCAGAGGTGGAGCCCTTGCCTGTTGCAGGGATGGACCTGTGGCCATCTCCTCTGAATGCCCAGGCTCCTCCTGGCCTTCTGGCATGGGCTGTTCTGTGGTGTTCCTTGTCGCTTAGAGCTCTAACTTCTCCTCTGAGGACGATTTTTTCCAGGAGGGGCATGACAGTTTGGGGGAAATGCCCCCACCCCTTGCTTCAGTGTCCAGGACTAAAGAACCAAGTGTTTGCTATTTATGGACTCATTTGTGTTAAGTTTCTTACTTTGAAAAAAGGCAGAGGTTACTCACTTTTTGTAGGCCCAAATTGTGGACTGTTTAGGAACAAGCAGACACAAGACTGAAATGGAAAATTAACCACTAGAACAGTCTGAGGCTGGAATCTCAGCTGCACTCCAGTATAGTGAAGGCTTAAATTTTACCGGGTATCATGGACAATAAGAAGCAGCTTTTTTTGAAAAAGGGGTATGTTTTCTAAAACAAAGAGGAGAAAACAAGAATCTTACTATTCCCACACAGTTTTCTTCTGTCTCTGAGGCTCAACTGTCCTTCACTGATGAAATAACTGTGCAGCTGTGTAATGAGATTGGCAATCTGATTACCATTTATTCCCCTCATTTGCTACTATTCCTGGAACTTCTTTTTCAGTCTTAGGACATTCAGATGCCCCTGAGTTTCAGGCAGGATGTGGCTTTGCCTCTGCAATTTTTATCTTAATCAAGGCAACAATAACCAGGACTCTACTATGTGTGCAATTCCCACAGAAGACTCCAAGCCAGGCTTCCTGGTCTTAGCTCTCCTGAGAAGTGTCCCTTTCTGATATTAGAGGAGGATTGTTGACTCCATCTCTCCCCATCCAACCAAATCCAAGCCCCTAAGGCTAATTGCAACCAACCACTTTCTTATCAAGTGCAGGAGGCATCTTCATTGTCCTCCTTAAGGGGCTGGCTTTCAATTGGCAGAGTCAAGAGAGCTGTCAGATTCCACAGACGAGCAGGATGAAGATGCCCTGCATTGTCTCTTCCTCCCTTGGCCTTCCCAAAGCTCTTTCCAAGAGTCCTGGAAACCTATATTTTCCTTCTACTGTGCAGGACTCCCAGGTATTTGGGTGCCCAGACCTAGGGCTGTGATCCCTCTCATTCTGGTCTTTAAAAAATTTCGACTGAATCATGAGACAGACCAAAACAGACCTCCACCTAGCTAAGTCCTAAATGTCTTCTTGTATGTCTGTGACTGTGTATGCCCTGGCCGTGGGCTGCTAAGGTTTGGAGGTGCCGAGATAATGATAAGCCAGATCTAGGTTTGCTTACAAGGAGACTTTATTGAGTACTTACAGCGCACAGGCGTACCCAATGGTTGGATCAGACAGCTTCTCTGCACCCAGAGCCAAGGGGTAAAATGGGTTTTATACCATACATGTTAGCAGTGAGGCAGCATGACAGAGGAAAGCGTTAATTAGCGTTCATCTGCAACTTTCCCAGCATAGACTAACAGTGCTTGTTCAGAAGGAAAACAATCAGAACTTTCCCAGCACAGACACCTGTAAACAGCCTCACTTCTCAGGCGCATCCTAGGCCCTGATAAGATAAACAGTTCAGAGCTTGTTAGCATGGAATGTGCTGAGGTGGCGATATCAACCTTTGACTCATCTCACAAGCTCAGAGGCCCACTAGCAAGGAAATTGCACTTAATAATGAACCAAAGCAAAGAGCATTATGAATCTCTAAGTCGCTCTAAAACTACTGGTTACTGGTTACAGGCCCGAGGCCTTACAGACTGCAAGGGATTCACATCCCCTGAGATAGAGTAGGAAGCTGCCTCTCTTGGTTTATGCTTGCTTCTGGTTGGTGATGCCTTACTCTATGATCAATTGGTCTTCAAGACCAAGGTAACATTATGCAGAGCTATGGAATCCAACACTCTGGTCATTAGCTGGGCATCATTGTTCTATCTGTTTTCTACAGCCTTCTTAGCCTGGCTGGCCATGCTTTGTTTCAAAACATTTGAGCTATAGCAGCTGCCCACTTTAATTACTTTGATAACACCTTTAGGAGTCTGATGGGCTCCTTAACTACAAAGTTAAGGACTTTGATACCTTTGTCTACTACAAAGGTAGGACCACAGTCATAGGGGTTGCCAGGAGATCTCTTTGGCTCTGCAACTGTAATATGCCTGCTTCAACCAAGGCTGTCCTTATGTTCACCAGATTTGGAAAGACTGGCTCTTTGCCAAGTATATGGACTAAGTCTATGGAAGCAAAACAAAAAGATAAAAAGGAAGATCCATCTACCAGAAAAGGATGCTGTCACACTTTGTGTCTATGTCCTCCTCCCCAACAAGCCCCCCCTTGCTACTCACCTGATTAGAGATACAGTTCAGCACCTGGGAAAAGGGGGCAGGACCTGAGGAGACGTTTGTAGGTCAGATGGGAAAGCCTTGTTGGTTGGATCTGTTCCATGGACCAGAGAGTCCTCATGCCTGACTTAGTACCTCATGTTTTTAAAAAGATATTTTTATTTGCATCACAACAACAAGCAAAAAAAGAAAAGGTGTGTGCGTGTGCGGGGGGGGGGGGATTAATAAAATAAAATATCACATCTCCCTTGATATGGGAGCAGGGCAGAAGGGGAAAAAAAAAACACAAAGAGTGGGGGAAAGGATTTAACACCTCAGCTTCAAATATATATGTTAATATAAGCAGTCCGTATATCTACAGTCTTTGATGGTTGTAAATATAGCAAGAACAGCGAGCTCTTCAGTCCATTGAGTGTTATTCAGTCCGTGGGTGTTATTCCTTCCAAGCTTGAAGTATAAGTTTTTTTGCAACTGTAAGGGCTCTCGTTATCCACTTTTGCTGTCCATCTGTTAATCCCCACATCACAGGGTGGAGATCCACTGCTGTACATCCACTATTATCACAGATTTTTCAAGAATACCATTTATATGAGCAATGACTTTCAACCAAAAAGAAGCCACTACAGGACATGCCCACATCATATGCCTTATTACATCTCCCCCATCTAGCTGAAATAACCAGCTTCTTCTTAACAAGTCTTTGTGATGTCCAATATACATGAAACATCATTTTGTGTTGAATCGGCCTCAGTTTTAAATCTACAGAAATAGTACATATGGAACCAAAGGCAACTTTCCATTGATTTGACTGTATAGAACATTCCAGTTCCTCATTCCATTCATCTCTGACTGTCAGATGCCTAGCCCCTGGCTTCCTCTGTAGTCAAGCTGTCATGCCATGTTTCCAGTCAATTTATGCAAACTACAAACAGGCCTTGCCTCTGGGTACAGATAGTATCCTCATGCAGCAATGGGCAACAAGCTTTCCTGGCAGACTTTAGGTAGCTACCCAGGTTAAAGCACCATGAAGGAAAGTTGCTACTAAACTGCTACTGGCTACCACAGACCCCTCTTCTCAGACTGAGTGCCTACCAAGTCCTGCCCTCAAGGTGGGTCGCCTTCCACAGGGTCACCTCTTTTGCTGCAAGTCTCTTGGAGCACCTCATGACCCTGTGTCGCTCCTTCCTTTTCATGGGCCTCCTCTTTGTTAGGAGCCTGCATTCCCACAGCTTTAAAGGGCATGGCCTGGCTGTCATCCAGCTGATTAAACTGCAGCTAGGCTTCATCCTCTCTGTCACTGTTATTCTCACTGTGCTTCCACTTCTGCAACCTTGACTCCTTGGCATCTCCTTCTACCTCCCTTCCCCATCTGACTTAGAATCAGTTCCCATGTCTTCTTGGGGCACATCTGCAGAGGTGCTGGGCCTAATCCCACCTGGGCACAGGTCCTGGATCTTTCTGAGCTGTCCTAATTGCCATTGTTTACATTTTCCCATTGACTTGAATTGGAAAAGAGAAACGGACATAACATTTTTAGTTTGTATGGTAAATATATGATATTTGGAGACCTGGTAGCCACCATGGAGTTGATTGAACCTGCCCAATTTCAGGCAGTTAGGTCTAGTGGCTTTCGTGCTAGCCACAGGTAAAATTTGCTTTTTTCAAGAACATGTGTCAAAGCAAAGAGCTATTGGGGGGGGGGTGCTTCCACATAAGTGCATAGAATTTGGGGACCTCGCAGCCCCCATGGAGCTGACTGAATCTGCCAAATTTCATACAGTTAGGCCTGGTGGCTTTTGTGCTAGCCATAGGTAAGATTTGCTTTTTTCAAGAACATGTGTCAAAGCAAAGAGCTTTTTTTTTGTTCTTCCACGTACATACATAGAATTAGGGGACCTGGCAATCTCCATGGAGCTGATTGAACCTGCCAAATTTCAGACAGTTAGGTCCAGTGGCTTTTGTGCTAGCCATGCGTAAAGTTTTCTTTTCTCAAGACTAAAACAAAAAGTAAGAACTGTCAAGCCACACAGAGGATTAGAGATCCTAATCAGAAGGTGTTTAAGGTGACCATTAGATGGTCACTATCCCGAATCTCTGGTATAGGGGTTTTTTTTGAGGTGCAAAAACCTCTCTCCCCCTACTTTTTTGCTCTTACATGCCCACTGTTGGGAGCTTTCCTGCAATAAAATTTTGAAGAGGGAGAAGAAAGGGATGAAAGAGCACCATGTGAAATACTGGTATTTCACAAAGCATCTGATTTTACTACCCCAAACTGGAAAGTTTGGCTTCTGCAGAAGTTTATAGCTTCAGTACAGTAAAGGATCCAATCAGCCTCCACAAACTTCTTTCTCCCCTTCCACTTTAATTTATCCTAAATAGCTGTAGGACTCAAATTATTCCAAAAGGAGGGTTAGGACAATGTGGCATCGTGATCGAGGAACTGCTGGGGCTTTTAAATAAGTTCTACAGTTTTGAAAAAGCTAGAAAAAGCCCTCAGCCACCTCACCTCATAAAGCTAGTTTTACGTTCAATCTTACAAACTCTGCACAGCCTCCTAAACCCCTCTGAAGTACTACCTCTCTGAAAGCAGCCATTTAGCTTAGGGAATTCACTCTACACTCCCCTCCCACACATTTCCAATCACCATTCTTCTTTTCTTCTTCCCTCTCCTATCCTGTTCTTGCTTGCTTGCTTGCTTGCTTTCTCCCCTCCACTTAAAAAAACAAACCAAAAACTCCTATTTCTATTAAAGCTTTCTGTTCATAGGAACACAGGAAACAGCCTTATACTGACATCTGTTTTGATGAAGAATTGCTGGAGGATGGTAGGATGAGTAGGGATGGTTGCATGGAGGGGAACAGAATTGGTAGGGGGAGAGTACAAGTGCTCAGTGGTGAAAGAAAAACATTCTGCACATGCTCGGAGGCACTCTATATTAAAGAACACAAGAAAAGCCGTGCTGCATCAGACCAAGGTCCATCTAGTCCAGCATTCTGTTCACATAGTGGCCAACCAGATGCCTGCAGGAAACCCACAAGCAGGACATGAGTGCAATATTCCCACCCATGTTCCCCTCCTGCTAACATTGGTGAAATGTAAATAAATTCTTGTAATTCTAAATTTGCATGCATGTATATCCTTCAGAAACTTTGCAGGTTTCTTCCTTGGGGGGCACCTCTAATGACCTGTGTATTTTTATACAAATTTACCCAAAAACTATTTGGGAAGGGGTAAATGGAAGGGAAAGCATGGAAGGGAAAGCACTCCCTCCCCCAAATTGGAGAACTCCCCTTCTACATGAACTGCTGTACCTATCCTTCTGAAACTTTGCTGGTTTCTTACTTAGGGACAACTGTAGGCTGTCTGTAATTTTCAGAACAATGGTCCACAAGGAAAATAGGGAGATAAGTATGTCCTCTTTTGGAGACCTCAAAATGTCAAGGCCACCCTTGCACAAAAAACCTTGTGGCTATCTTTCTGAAAGTTGCCAGACATGATGTCCTCTGATGGGGCAATGAATCCTGAAATTCCAATTCCAATTGTCCAATTCCAATATACAATTCTTCCAAGTAATAAAAATGTTATTGGTAGTTCCCTTTAAAAGAAAGTCAAAATATAAACCCTGCAGCTATTTTTCTGACATTGGGCAGGTGTAATCCCCTTCTAGGGGGCTACTATGCCTGAAATTATCATCCAGTTCTGACCAAGAGAAAAAAGGTACAGGCTGTTTTTTTTCTAATTTCACATGGTTGTCAACAGGAAGCATAAAGACTCATCTTGACTCGGATTTGGTGCTGAGCTGAAGTGGTCTGACTACAAATTGCCCAGAGCAGAAGCAGGATGTTTTTCAAAACACTGAATTGGGGTCTGAGTTGAAGTGGGGTGGGGGTCAGTGCACACTCCCTATGTATGTATGTATGTAATCTATACACACACGCAAGGACACTGTGTGTGCTCGCTTGCGCGCGCATAGTTAGAGAATTAGAGGACTCGGATATGCAAATTTATGTTATGGGCCTGTGCCCCGAATCTTTTAAGAACCTAGCAACGCCCCTGCATAGCATGCCAAGTCTCTCTCACTGCTAAAATTGTTAGTGGAACCATTCCTTCCTTTTTAGTATACCTTGATCCTAACACCATCTAGCCAGAAAGTTGTACCAAATAATTTGACTCCAAAACAACTTATATTAAGTGATGCCCATATTTCCAAGTCCAAAGATATTTCCACCAGTAATGCACTTATATTGGGTTTAATCATTCGCGAAATATCTCTAGGCATCAATATACCAAGGTACTTTATCACTTCTGGGCACCAACAAAATTGCCAGTTAGTAACTATTGAACACACCCATATCTACTCCTTTTCAAAAATAATTGCTGCTGTGGAAATGCTGAACTGATGCCTGGATGAGGGTCCATAACCTGAAGTTCAGTAAAGGTGGTGATGCTGTTGGTAGATGGTTTATCTGGCTTGGGAGATGGTACTCCATCTGATCTGCAGTATGGAAGTGTTATTAGATACAGCCATATCTTGGGAGGCCCAAGTAGGTGGCTCAAAACCAGAGATGCGGCACCTCTCCCAGTATGAAGCTACCCAGACACTACAATCAACATTTGAGGCCCTCCTCTGAGTCTCTCCTCCAAGAGGGTTTGGAGGATGGCAACAAGGGAAAGGGCCTTCTTGGTGGCTGCTCTCCAATTGTGGAATGCACTGAGGTCCTCCTGGTGGAAACATTTTCATCTTTTTGCACCAGGTTAACACTTTTCTCTACTCCCAGGCACTTGATGGCATATGATGGGGTTTTTAATGTCAGTTGTTACATAGGATCCTAGTATTTTATTGTAACTGTTTTAGCTGTTTTAAATTGTTTTAAATTTTTGTATGTTAAAGATTTTATATTATGTTTCTATTATGCTGTATTTTGGATTGTAATTTTTATGAACTGCCCAGAGACCTTCGGCTATTGAGTGGTATAGAAATGAAATAAAATGAGTGCATAAAACCCTTCTATCTGCACCTGGCATATTCAGGCAGTTGCTTGGACCGATCACAAAGGCTGAAGCCTACCTTGCTCTGTCCCCAGCATCACTGTCAATTGCCATCCCAGCATTGGTGCTGCTGCCACCACTTGGATGCTCTAGTATCACTGCTGCTAGTGCCACTGCAGCCAGCAATCTCCCCACCCACCCCCACCCCAGGCACTGGTGCTGCCAGTGCTGTCTTGACTAGAACTGAGCAGCCACTCAGTTCTAGGCAACCCTCGTGTTAAATTCCCCTAATGCAATCCTCCAGTGTCTGTCAGCATTTGGGCTATTGAAATATGTTCTATTTCAATAGCCCAAATGCTATTGAAGGGTACCCTTCAAATGCTATTGAAGGGCTACCCTTGGAGACAGTTTGGAAACTTCCATTACTACAGCTAGGTTATTAACTAGGACTGAGCACATGGAATATATATCCCCTATATTGAAACTTCTCAGTTTCGAGACTCAATTCAAGGTGCAGGTTTTAACTTTTAAGGTCTTGAACGTTTTGGGATCTGAGTGCTTCAAGGATCACCTTCTCCCTTACAAAGTGTGTAAAGATCCTCTTTTGAGGCCCTTCTCTGGGTTTAACTACTTTTGGATTTAGGGTCTTTTATGTTGCGGTGCCCTGTCTTTGAAATGATCTTTCCACAGAGGCTAGTGTTGACTCTTACTGTTTGAACACCAGGTAAAGACTTTTATTCATCCAGGCTTTTTAGTATACTTTATCTCAACTGATGGCTTTATCTGGCTTTTGAAAAGTGTTTCTGTTGCTCATCTTTACTGTTGTGTTGTATACATTTTTATTGATGCTCTTTGTTTTAATAATATATTTAAACTGCTGTGGGAAGTTATATACCTGAAAAGCAGTGTATAAATACCTAAAATAAAATGAATAAATAACAGTTTACATGATTCCCAGTGGCCATAATTGAAAGAGTTGTGATAGTTTCACAGTAGCAGCAACCTTTATGTATTTTCCAGTGGCCACAATCTAATAAAGGATTAAGTTGTGCTGTCCCTTATAATCAGAGTAATTTAAGAACAATCTGAATGTATTGCACAGTTCTTAATGGCCATGATTCAATAAAAGATTGAATTACGCAGTTCCAAGTTAAACCATCATCTAGATATTATGACAGCAACATTGATTGCACATTTAACAGCAGCCTTAGTCCATAACTTGGATCCCACAGCCATGTTGTACTTCCAAGAACCTCTGTGCTTATCTGGAAGTGCGTTCTTTAATAATGCACTTAACAAACAAATTTCTCAGAAAGATCAGAGCACTGCCAAAGCTGCTGGTAGAAGCTTTATGGAGGTTGGTCCAGGAATAACTTGTCCCTCACAGTAGGTCCCTACTAGCAATGTGAAGGCTTCTGAAAAGGCTGGGAAAAAAACAAAACATGGGGATGGGTTTTTCCCCAAACATTTTCCAAAAATCCTTAAGAAAAAACATGGGCTTAGAATTTTTCTGTTTTCTTTTTGTTACACATGCGCACGCGTGCGCGCACAAGCCTTCAAATCCCTGGTCTCTACCCTCTAGCTGCAACAGCTCATTGGTGCTCCAAATCTGTGGTCAGATAGAGATGAATGAGGACACAGATGACCAAAAGGGTGATTGTTCCCACCTAAGATTTACTCTTCTTCACCCCAGTGAACTCATTTAAATTATTTTAGCACATATGCAGTGTAGTGTAGTATTAACTTTGCTTGTGTTTGGTTATAGGAAACACCGTGCTGGTGTAGATATACATTCATGTTCTCAGTTCTTGCTGGAGTTGTACAGTCAATGGATTCTGCCATCAAACCCAAGCAAGAGGACACCAGTTATCCTAATCAGTGAAGTTGTCCGATCTGTAAGTGTTAATGTTTTCAATGTTTCACCTCTGTTCCCCTGTTTAAAATACAAAAAGTAGCTACACAGGTGTCTGAGCCCATCTAGCTAACTTACCTTTTGGTGGGCAGGAAGGGGACTGGAGAGGCCAAGAGATACTGTGTATCCTAGTCTGTCCCCTCTCCTCCCATCCCACCCCCTTTTCTTCCTCTCTGACTTCTCTTATGAAGTCACAATTCCAACTTCAGAAGAGAAGCTTTCCATGGTGGCTGGGAGAGGATGGGAGAGGGAAGATCCATGATCAGATCTCCTCCTCTGGGCTCGTAACTCTGTCTGTGGGCACAGAGGAGGAGATCCGCTTCATCCTATGGTGCCCCAGACACTGTCTAGGGCCATAGGATTGCTCTCTCAGTGTATTAAACATTTTAAACTATTCTCCAGTTTTGCTGGTAGACAATCTAGACACAGCTTTTTATCTTTCTAGACAATAAGATGCAAAATCTAAGTTTGAATTACAGTCCATCTCCCTGCAACAGATAAATCCATCAAAATCTCCACAAAATCCCTTCTGGGAGGGACACTATTTAGAGCACTAATACTCAGCTAAATAGTTGAGTCTGTTAGTTCTGTCTCCTGGCCAGCTGCCTCAGACCCATTATTTATCTAATGCAATTTCTGTTCCCAGTGGATAATGGTGTCTCAGTTCTCACCATCATATTTCCTTATGATATAGTGCATATCCGGGTGCCACCTGATCTATTTTCAAGCAATGGCCATTTCTGTATTCTGTGCATATTCTCAGTAGTGAGTAAGGCAGGAGTGAAGAACCATATTTGGTGTGAATTGCTCTCCCCCGCCCCCCGCCCCCAGCTGCATGACGTCAGAGGACAAGGCCCCAGCCGCTGACATTATTGGGTCCGTGGCTGAAGATCAGGCTGGAGCTCTTCCAGTCAGGGCTTTGGCTGGGACACTGCCTTAGCTCATCCTTCGCCTTCCCCTTGTGAGGAAGGCAAAGGACAAGTGAAGCACACTCAACTAGCTCCTGCTTCACTCAATAATACTAAAAACTGAGGCCTTTCCATGAAGCTGAATGGTGGGAGATTCAGGATAGTTAAACTATGGAATTCACTACCACAAGATGTAGTGATGGCCACCAACTTGGATGACTTTAAAATGGAATTAAACTAATACCTGGAGGATAAGGCTATCAATGGCTATTAGTCATATGGCTGTATAATATTTCCAATACCGGAGGCAGTATGCCTCTGTATACCAGTTGCTGGGGAACATGAGTAGGTCGGTGCTACTGTACCCATGTCCTATTTGTGGGCTTCCCTCAGACAGCTGGTTGGCCACTGTGTGAACAAAATGCTGGACTTGAGGCCTGTGGCGTGATTCAGCATAGCTCCTCTTATGTTTCCCTTCCCTGCACAGGGAGGGAGAAGCAGAATGCACTTGACAGGCATTTGCAAGAGCCAGCTGAGCCCCAACCTCGGGACTCCTGTAAGCGCCGGCCAACTTCACAGCAAAGCCTCTTACCATCTTCTTCCCCAAGCCCCTGGTAGTCAGGGGGCAAGACTTAGGGGAGGGGGTGGGGCTTCACTTGTGGCCCCGCAGATCTGACTGGGTCAGCCAGGCAGGCCAAATTGGCCCATCCCTCTTATAAGGAAATATATTAAGTGTTATTGGGTTGCTGGCAGCTACCAGAGCAAATAGAGAGAGGTGGAGGGTCTTCAGCAGTGGCAACAGAAAGAGTTAGGAAATTACTGTTCTGTACCAGAAATTATGCTAATAAGCCAGAGACAGCTTTGTGATAAATGATATTACATCCTTTAAACATAGATTAAATCTTTTATAGTCAAAGTTAAGAGAATACATAAATCACAAGTTTGTGCCATCAACCAAACACTTTGTTATTTTGAATCAATATGAGAAATTCAGCCCTTCTTAGCTCTACAGGTAATAGCCAAGATGCAATACAAAACAATAAAATTCAATAAAAACATTAACTAAAAATAAAACCACCTGCCCCCAAATTAAGATAAGTCCAGCAAAAACAGGTGGGTCTTCAGAGCTTTCAGACCTGCGAAGAATAGTGCCATGGGACCAGCTATGCAGCTATTCCATGTGTGGAAGGGAGACCAGGCCAAATCAAGTGCCCCACTCCTTATGCTCTTCCCTTCCAGTAACTTTTCCATTGTCATGGGGTGGAATTCTTTATTTTCCCTGGTTGCCTCCACCAAACAGCCTTAAAACCATCTTGGTCTACCTCTCCTTTAGGTAGTGTGGGGATTCACTTTTAGTCATGGGGTGGGTGACCCAACAAAAACAGATACTTCAAAGTTTAAACAACAAATGGTTACAACACACATACACACAAACATAACCACAAGAGCAGAAGTGTAAGAAAATCAGCAGGCAGCTCTCTGATTTTCTCTCCCCTACTGAATCTTCTTTTCTTCCAACCTTCCTCTCTGTTCCTTCTCTTTTTAGCCTCCAGTGTTTATATGTTAAAGCTAGCCTGTGCTCTTGTAACTCTGACCAATCACGAGGGCTCACATTTGCCCTAAATTCCTTCCTCTGAGCTCTTTCTGCAAAACTAAAATTACTTTGCATAGTTAAACTATGGAATTTGCTATCACAAGATGTAGTGATGGCCACCAACTTGGATATCTTTAAAAGGGGGTTAGACAAATTCCTGGAGAAGTCTTATCAGTGGCTACTAGGTATGATGGCTATGTGCTACCTCCAGTACCAAAGGCCTATATACACCACTGGACTAGATGGACCCTTAGTCTGATCCAGCATGGCTCTTCTTATGTTTTTATGTTCTTGCAAAACTATAGACCCTTCAGTACCACAATGTAAAGAAAAAGTCTTCTGTAGGCTCCTTCTTTCTCTGGCCATCTGTTCAACCTCCTGCCCACTCCCTTTACCTCCTCTACTTTTACAGCCTTGGTGGAACTTTTGACCTTTTGGTTTTACATGACCAGCATATACAGAGAAAGGTTAACCCTTTAACATCCAAACTGTATACAATATTATAAAACAGTTCTGTTCCTTCACAAGAGACTTGACAAACCACCAATGGAAGCTCATTCCGGAGGTGCAGGTCCATTACTGAAAAGGCCATCTCATTGTACTCATCAACCTAAACATCTTTGTCAGTGAGCAAGTGAGAGGGGTCTTTGTTGATGACCTCAGAGTGCAGGCAAGCTGGTATGGGATGAAGGCAGTCTGTCAAGTACCTTGTGCTCAAACTGTTTAGGACTTTAAAGATTAAAACCAGCTCTTTAAATTGGAAATGCACTGGTAACCAGTGTAGCTGGAGCAGTATCAGTTTCACATGAACCACCCACCCAGCCCTCATATCCAGCTGGACATATTTTGCATTAGCTGAAGTTTCCAAGCCAACTTTAAAGGCGGACCCATACAGAGAACATTACAGTATTCCAGCCTGGATGTCTCCAGAGCATGAATAATGGAGGCAAGATTAGCCCTCTCCAGATAGGGTTGTAGGTAGCATACCAGCCTAAGCTGGTAAAAAGTGTTCCTGGCCACCACTACCATCTGAGCTTCCCCGGTTAACATCAAGTATAGGAGCACTCTCAGATTTCATATTTTGTCCTTCAGGGGGACCAGATTAGTTAATTTCCCTATCCGCAGTACCTCTGTCTTGTCTCGACAAAGTCTCAGCTTGTTTGCCCTCACCCATGCCAAAAACCTCCTCCAGACACCAATATGAGAGTTCAGCAGCCTCTCTAGAAACATCAAAAGGAAACGAGGAAGAGCTGAGTGTCATCCACATATTGATAACACTTTACCTGAAACCTCCCAGTGATTTCCCCCAGTGGTTTCATGTAGATGTTGAAAAGCATAGGGGAGAAAATGGAAGTTTGTGGCATTCCACAGGCCAGTGGCCTTGAGGTGAAGCAGAAGTCCCCAAGCACCAGCTTCAAGAATGACCAGAACTATCAGAACACCATATCCCCATATGCCTGACCTGAATAAATGATCCAAAAGAAAAGCATGGTTGACAGTACCAAAGCTGCCAAGAGGTCCAGGAGAACCAAGAGTCACTCTTCCCGATGACCATACCCTGGACTAAGTAATCTCCTAGGAGCAAACAAGGCTGTTTTTGTCCCAAAACCAGGCCTCAACTCAGAATAGATCCAAATAATCAGCATCATCCAACACTACCTGGAGTTGAGAGACTACCACACAGTCCAACACCTTGCCCAAGAATGGGAAATTTCACACTGGAATGTAATTATCAGAAATGATTGGATCTAGACTAGGTTGATTTAATAGTAACCTCATCACTGCTTCCTTTAAGCTACAGAGGATCACCCCGTAGCTCCTTCCCTCAAGGAGATATTAATCACTCTTCGGATCCAAATGCTCAGCCCAGTCCTGGCTGATTTTACAAGCCAGGATGGGCAAGAATCCAGAGAAGAACTGGTGGGCCTCAATCCTCCAAGCAGTTTGTCCACATCTTCAGGTTGCACAAGCTGAAAGATATCCATAATAATAGTACTAAATAGCACTCTCCATCTCTGACTCTATTTAAACAATAGCTTCTAAGTCAGCTTGGATACGAGTGGCTTTATCTGCAAAATGTCCAGTAAAATGTCCAGTGGGCTTTTAAGGGCTGAAATTGTTGCTCACAGGACATACTCCAAGAAGGCCCTCGACCACTCAGAAGAGGTCCACTATGTGACCTTGAGCTGACACACTGGTGGTGAAGAAATAGTATTTCTAGAGTTAGAAAGAATGATCCTTCAAATTGCAGGGATAATGTGACCCCAAGTGTCTGCCATACTGGAGTAATTCCTCTTCCATTCAGGAAGAGACCTAGTGTGATTTTCACCATGTATTAGAAAAGGAGTCTCCAACCTTTTTGGACCCATAGGGCACAATCGGCATTTTGAAAAAGTGCCCTGGGCACCACTACAAATTGGCTGCTGTAGGGGGGTGAGGGGCCAATCACAAAAATGTTGTGAGTGCCCCCTTATCTCTGTTAGTGTGTGTGTGCACATGATTGTGCACCTTGTGTCTGTGCTGCTCACTGTGGCTTCTCTCTCTGTCTCTCTCTCCCTCCCTCTCTCTCTCTCTCTCTCTCTCTCTCATATGTCCCCTGGTTCTGAGGCTGCACACTACACTGAGGAGGACTTGGATTCAGACAGGTCACAGGTCATCCCACCTCAGGGGAAGTCCTCAGTACCCTCTTCTATACCTGCTCGGCCAGAGGATGTCACTCTCCCATCATCTCACTCTGAGGATGACTCCCTTGCAGCTTCTCCTGTCCCTCAGCCATGCAGGAGCATGAGACTGCAGAAACTGACACTGGCCCTTTAAGAATGGCAGTCAAGCTTCCAGCAGGGGTGGAGCCACCAAAAGACCAGGCTCTGCCAGGCTTCTTAAGGCCTCAGTCAACTGCAGTCCTTTGCTAGAACAAGAGCACATTATGGGAGAACTCTCCAGTCAGCAGTTTATGCAGTACACTCTTCAAGGTCTAGCTTTGTCTCATTTGGATCTTGCCTTGCTTAGTGTGACACCGAATAGACAATGAACACTGTGTGCAGACTGCTTCCCTTGGGCCTCACACCTAACCTGGACTCTCTCTCTCTCTCTCTCTCTCTCTCTCTCTCTCTCTCTCTCTCATTCCTCTTTCTGTCTCTCTCTCTCTCTTCCCCTCTCCTCCCCTTCCCCCTCTCCCTCCCTGTCTCCCCATGCCAGTGAATGGAGCAATTTCTTCATTCACTTGTATAGTCTGAGAAAAAGTACCCCTGCTGAAAATCGGCTGGAGGGTGGGTGAAGCCCCCCCCCCCCAGGAAGGACCCAGTTTCCCCTAGGGTCCTTTCTGGGGAGCGCTACAAACATTTTTTGGCAGGGGGGGTCCATCCCTATTTAAAGTTAATGGAGAATCACTCCATTGATTTGTGTAGGGAGGTGGAAAGCCCCCTGCTGAAAATCAGTTGGAGGGTGGGCAAAGCCTCTCCCCGCTCTAGCCATTTTTTGGCAAAGAGAACATTCCCCCTCCCCATACAAGTGAATGGAGAAATCACTCCATTCACTTGCAGAGGGGGGAATACCTTGATGGGCTCCTCCACCTGGTTTGGCAGTTGCAGTGGCAGGACTGCCACATTAGAGACCCCTGTATTAGATTATATGACTGCAAGCAGGAACTATCTTTTTTAAATCTCTGTACAGTACCTAGAAACTGTGACTAAAAATATTAAATGCTTTAAAGTTGTTAATAATAATTCTGCCCAAGCCCAGTTCTTTAATAACTATGCCTCTACGATTATAGCCTTTGGGCTACAATGTTGTAATCCCATTCAACCTTGAAGGAAAATTAAAGCTAAATGTAATGAAATGTGTACCTTGGACTTCAGGAAACATGATATTAATAAACTCAGAGCAATGATAAGTAGCATTTCATGACAGGAAAACCTAACCGGAGGAGGAGCTCAGGAGGAGCAGGAATTCCTAAAAAAGGAGATGCTGAGGTCTCAATGATGGGGGGAAAGGAAGACAACAAAAGAAACCAATGTGGCTGCACAAAAAGCAGTGATGAAAAAAGGCCAATTTAAGAGGTGAAAGTATGGACAAGTTACTAAGGAAGCATACAGGCAGATACCCCAGAATTGCAGAGATGGTGTAAGCAGGATAAAGTTCAGAATGAGCTGAGGTTGGTGAGGGGTGCTAAGAATAACAAGAAGGGCTTCTTCAGATATGTTCAAAGTAAAAGGAGAACAAAAGTAATAGTAGATCGGCTACTCAATGAAGATAGCAAAATTCTGACAGGGGACAAGGAAAAGATCAAAATGCTCAACTCCTATTTTGGCTCAGTCTTCTCTCAAAAGAGGATCTACGTCCCATCTGGCATATGTGACAAACAGGCTGATGCAGTGATCACTGAAGGACAGCATAGCTTTGTCAAGAACAATTCCTGCCAGACTAATCTTATTTCATTTTTTTGATTGGGTAACTTCCTTAATAGATCATGGAAGTGCTGTGGACATAGTATATCTTGACTTCAGCAAGGCATTTAATAAAATGCCCCATGATATTCTGATTAGCAAGCTAGTTAAGTGTGAGCTGGTTGGCATTATTACTAGGTGGATCAACAGCTTGTTGGAGAACCATACTCAAAGAGTGCTTGAGTTCCTCATCAACCTGGAGAGATGTATCAAGTGGGGTGCTATAGGGCTTAGTCCTGAGCCCTGTACTCTTCAACATTTGTATTAATGACTTGGAGGAAGTGGTGGGGGGAATGCTTATCAAATTTGTAGATGGCACAAAATTGGGTGGGATAGCTAATACCTGTCAGGGTTGCCTCTGACCATATAGAGTGTCAGAGTAGCTCAGATTCTGAGGAAGAGCTGCAATATGTGGGGGAGGAACTTTCCCAGGCTTCAGAGGTACAGCTGCATGGAGAGCCCTCCCCCCACTTCACACATCCCTGAGAGTGAAAGCGGACAGGGGGAGGCGAGGGAAGAACAACCTGAATTTTTAGATGCAAGACGCAGGCACAAGCAGGAAGCTGCAGGGGCTGAACTTCAGTGCTCTGCCTGATTGGCTCGGCATCAACAGCTGCACCTGGAAATGTCATAGGAGAGGGGGCGATCTTCCCATCCCACCCCTTAAGTTAAGAGAGCTTGCTGCCTTTTTCCCAAACGGAGATCAACTTTCGTAGTTTCCCTTTGAACTCCCTGAAGGCTGTTTCTTTTGTGTTCTGTGAGTCTCTAGCAATTTGCATCTGTATGCCTCATTAGGGTAAATAGAATTAAAGCCTTGGAAATGCAACCTCTGGTCTGAGTGTTGATTTGGCTCTTGGAATTCTCAGCCACGCAAAAAGGGAATCCTGACAGCACCTTAGGGGAGCAATCCTATGGCCGCTAGTCAGCGGCTAGACGGCCATAGGATATGTTGGTTTCTGGGAACCAACCTCAGAGCCCCCCCTCCTGCACCGCCTCACAGGCAGCTCGGAGCGACCCCATACTCTGCACTTGGAAGAGGGGTGCGGAGCAGTGAAAATGGGGCGTTCCTGGGGGCGTTCTGGGGTGGGGAAATGCTAGTATGGCACATCCAACGTGTCCTCCATCAACCACTTCCCCCGCTCTGCCTTCCCACAGCTAGACAGCCGAAATCAGCTGTCTAGCCGCAACTGCAGGGCGGCTGAAGTGCAGAGGGGACAATCCCCTCCGCGCTTCTCCTGCCCTGCATTGGATAGGTGGTTGCCTCTGAGTTTGGAGGTGGCTGCCTATCTCAGTAGGATTCCTTCCTAGAACACAGAAACAAAATATAAGATGACTTTACATGGAGAAAGTGCAAAGTTCTTCATTTAGGAAAGAGAAATCAAATGCTTGGCTTGACAATAGTATGTGTCAAAAGGATCTTGGCGTTGTAGTCAGTCACAAGATGAATCTGAGTCAGCAATGTGATGTGGCTACAAAAACCACAAACACAATTTTAGTTTTTTTTAGTTTCTAAATAACAGGAAGTAATAGTTCCACTCTACTCTGCAGTGGTCAGACCTCACCTCGCATGCTGTGTCCAGTGTGGACACCACACTTTAAGAAAGATTCATATAAATTGTAACAAGCTCAGAGAAGGGCAACAAAGATAATCAGGGAACTAGAAACTAAGTCCTGTGAGGAAAGATTGAAGGAACTGAGTATGATTAGCCTTGATAAGAGAAGACTGAGGGGGGTGGGGGAGGGTATGATAACAATTTTCAAGCACCTAAAGGTTTGGCACACAGCCTCAACCTGTTCTCTGTCATCCAAGACCATAGGTCACAAAATTACAGGCTTGTTACAGCAAGACAGTTTTCAGTTGAACATCAAGACAAACTTTTTAATGGTCAGAGCAGTCAGGCAATAGATCCAACTGCCTAGGGACATGGTGGGCTCTCCGTCACTGGAGGTATTTAAGTCGAGACTGGGCAACCTTCTATTAGGGATGCTTTAAATTGGATTCCTGCAGTGGGTTGGACTTGGTGGCCTAAATGGCCCATTCCAGCTCTATGATTCTGTGATTTAACAGCAGAAAAGCCCTCTTGGAACAGGAGATATTGCTTTCTTGCAACCCTATTCAGGATATGCGCCTCCTCCAAAGGAGAACAGAACACTGGATTTATTATGAGTGTTCTTTCGCTTTGGAAGTAAAGAGGGCTTCTTCTGTCCCATCTGCTCTGCTGATTTCTGCAGGGGAGATGAGAGCAGGTCTCCTTTGGGACATCCACTCTGGTATACTGAGTTAATGGAAACTTCCTTCTATCTGTGCTATTAACCTGTTTGTTCCTGGTGGTAGTGTTGTTACTGGGTGTAATTTGTTTTCAGTGTTTATCAGGTCAGTTCACTGTTCCATACTGCATTTTTATTTGAATGGATTTTCCTGATACAGCATGTCTTGAACTGAAAGGGGATCCCACCCACCACCCACCCCATGCCAGAAGAAACAATTTGTCTCGACTGGCCCGGCCCTTAGAGTCTTATGGGAGGAGTTACCCTAGTCAGAATGTTCTGTTTACCTCAGAAGAGAAAGAAAACTTGCAGTAAGCCCAATATTCTGTATGTGATTTATCTTAACACATACTCATTTTTAAGCAAAATTAATTATTTTAACATTCTTCTTTTCAAACTTCTTTCTAGCAAAGCTGTTTCAAGTATATTACATCTACTGCATTAAAATGAGTATTTCGTCACAAACACCTTTTAAAAGACATAAATGTTTTGTTGTGCTTTTGTACTTGCAGCTTTTAGCAGTATCTGACTTGTTTACAGAAAGGAATCAGTTTGAAATGATGTACACAACATTAACAGAACTACGGAAGGTACACCCATCAGAAGATGAAATCCTTATTCAATATTTGGTACCAGCTACATGTAAGGCAGCTGCTGTTCTTAGAATGGTAAGAATTGTTTTTATTTATAAGGCATTTCTGGATGATAATGATTTTCTAGGACCGTTTCTGAATTGGCTTTTGGTCAACTGGTGTGGATGACCTGTAGAAGAGAGTGATATGAGGAGTGTGTTCCTGTTTATTATGCTGTAGTTCTCAGTAGCTTTCAGGAACATGGACTGTGGTATCCTTCTGGACTGTCTATCCAGGATAGAGATCAGGGACACTCTGCTCCAGTGGTTCTGCCTCTACCTGCATGGCCAGTTCCAGAATGTGTTAGATTGGGAGCTGGGAGATCCAGGTCCTAGTCCCCACTCGGCCATGGAAGCTCACTGGGTTACTTTGGGCCAGTCACAGACTCTCAGCCCAACCTACCTCACAGGGTTGTTGTTGTGAGGATAAAATGGGGAGGAGGAGGATGGTGTAAGCTGCCTTGGGTTCCTTGCAAGAGGAAAAAAGGCGGGGTATAAATGCAATCAATAAATAAATAATGTCGTGCTGGGGAGCTATAACTCAGCACCTTGGCACTTGTTCTTCAAGGTTCTGTTTTATCCACTGTGCTGTTTAACATCTGCATGAAATCACTGGGAGAAGTCATCTGGAATTGGGTGCAATCAGTATCCAGATAACACCCAGTTCTCTCTCCCTAGCAACAACATAATTTCACATACAATGGGCTGTATTCACCATTAGTCCTACTTAGAGTAGTCCCATTGAAATGAATGGGACTAAAGTTAGTCTAACTTAAGCCCCGTTGATTTCAGTGGATCTACTCTAAGTAGGACTAACATTGAATTCAGCCCTCTGAGGTTATTTCTAACTTGATATCCCATGTTGTAGAAATATCAAGACTAGAATGCAGGGAATGAGAAACTACCATATTCTTTCCCCATTCCCCTGCTTCACTTATCAAAACTCACAGGAAAGTAGGAATTCATAGAAGCCGTTCATCTAGAGCAGAGGTTGGAAACCATTTTTATATTGAGAGCCTCAGTCCCTTGGGGGTAACCACTTATAGACTGCATACTGGTGGTGGGTGGGACCAAAGGCACTGGTGGGTGGAGCTGAAGCCAAAAACTCTCTCCAACTCCTTTGAGCTAACCATTCAACTTCACTACAAAAGCTGCTATCTTTTTTTTTTTAATTTGCTGTAATCCTCCCCTCTTTTAAAAGTTACACAAAACATACATTCCCTTGCTTCATTTTCCACTACAGAAAACTTTTGGAGGGCACCTTTGAAACCTATTCTTTAGAGAAGAGCAGCCAAATGAAAAGCTGCTCATAAAGAGTGACTGTCTTGTAGGGATGGTGCAGGCATCCAGTTGGGGTTCGAAGCCCAGCAAGGAATTGCCAGCTTGGTCCCCGGATGCCAGTCCACAGACCCCAGCACTTGTCTGACTCCGCGTGTGCTGAGTCAGGCAAGCACACAGGCACCCAATCCCTTAGCGAGCCGCCTATCGCCACTGCTGCAGTAGCAGGGACGTGTGGGGGAGAATGACGCTCCTCTCCTCCTCCCACCCCTGCAGCAGCAACAGGGACAGGCTTGTCATTTTACATAAGTGTAAGAGGCTTACGTAAACTGACCAGCCTGTCACCACCACCACTGCTGTAGCAGGGACAAGAGGGGAAGAAGGGAGCACCTCTCATCTCCTCTTCCCCCCACTCTACAGCAGCCGCCCACTTCTTGATGCAAGCTGCCATCTATTTATTTTATTATTTCATTTCTATACTGCCCAACAGCTGAAGCTCTTTGAGCAGTTCTTGTGTAAAAATGGCAGCTCGCATTGAGGAGTGGGAGCTGTGAGGCGCTCCCAGACTGCTTGCTGAGCCCTCCAGGGCTCGCACAGCCCAGCTCATGGGGGCAGGTGGCGGCAGCAACTCGGTGAGCGCCTGCACTTGGTGGGCGTAAGCGAGCCTGCCCACCCCTACTGCCTTGACATACTTGCAATTCTGCAGATGAGGAAAAGGAAAATCCAGATGATGTAACAGTGCTGCCTGCTGGCTTTTCCTGCGGGGATCTTTGCATGCAAGGGGGAAGGAGGGTGCTGTTGAGCAGGCTTTTGTTGTTGGGGCTGAGTTCCTGTGGGACCTTTTGAGTTTGTAGCTCTTTCTCCCCAGACGCCTGCCTAAGTGGGGACAGGACAATTTCTTGGCATTTTCAACACCTCCTAAACAGCTAACCCCACCCCCACCACCTGGACAGACACACACACACACACACACACACACCCTTGTCCTTGTCCTCACAGGCAAAGATCCCTACTTGAGAAGCCAGTAGGCGGCACTGTTATCTTCTTTTTTTGCTTTTCCTCCCTTCCTCATTGACTAGAGAAAACGTTGGGAGTGCACGAGCTCTGTTGAGTGCAGTACAGAAGCCACATAGGAAAGGGTGGAAACCAATGGCTGAGCTGGGGAGGCTTGGCAGAAGGAGAAGCAGTGGGGCACTGGGGGAGGTGGACAGAGCCAGGGAAGGAAGGCAGTGTGGATCACTGCAGGACAACAGGAAACCATGGCTGATCACAGTGGGAGGGAGCAGTGTGGGACCAAAGAAAAGAGGCAGGGCCACTGGGCCAGATAGAAAAGCCCCATGGTCTAGTTCTCTATCCCTGATCTAAAGGCTTCTCTGATTGCACTTCTTTGCACTTCATGATATCATCAAAGTATGTGCTGGAAAGCCAGTGTGGAGACATCCTTAGCAAATATTTGCAACATTGTTTCCAGAGTCTTGCCTTTCTCCTCAGTCTTTATCTTGATTTCAGCACAAAGTGTAAGAGACAGAACCTGCCACAGATGCAAGCTGTATTTACAAGGGTCCTCTGATATTAGCTCACCAAATGGCACACCAAGAGTTATTGGTATCATTTCTTTAAAGAAAAGCAGTGTATCTTGAATATGAATAACCTTGAAAATTATTACTATAATGGTATAGTAATGTATATTAACTTTAATATAGTAATGTATATTAACTTTAATTAACTTTTCAAAAGTAATGGTATATTAACTTTAGCTATAGTTACCAATTTGTGAACTAATTCAACATAATTTTCCATGCACTGTTTTATGTCTACTAGGATAAAGCTGTCGCAGAGCCTGTAAGTCGTCTGCTGGAATCCACACTACGCAGCACTCACATGCCAAGCCGAATAGGAGCTCTGCATGGGATTCTTTACATCCTTGAGTGTGACCTCCTAGATGAAACCGCAAAGCAGCTCATTCCAATCATCACTGAATATCTGCTTACCAATCTGAGAGGAATTGCACAGTAGGTGTTAACATAATGGACTCTCTGCTGTTACCTTTGTTTAACAGAATTTCTTAGTTGTAGAGTTGAAAATGCAGCATTACCTTAAACTGAAAGGTTTTAGCAACCTTGAAACAGCGGTGAGACTTTAGAAATACTTATTTCTTCCAATCCTACTTCTAAGTGTTGTCAAAAAGTTATTTAGTCTTCCTTGAAAATTCCATCTGTGTAAAGATTATAGAACATTTGGTTTTAACATTTGAAGGAAATAGTTTATAATCATATGATAATTAATTTTGCTTTTCTTAACAGCTGTGTGAATGTCCACAACCAGCAGCATGTCTTAGTAATGTGTGCGGTGGCATTCTATTTAATAGAAAATTACCCACTTGATGTAGGTCCTGAATTCTCTTCAGGAATTATACAGGTATGTGTGAATTATATCGATGGTGTAGTGGCTAGAGTGCTGGACTGGGAGTCGGGAGATCCGGGTTCTAGTCCCCACTCGGCCATGGAAGCTCACTGGGTGACTTTGGGCCAGTCACATACTCTCAGCCCAACCTACCTCACAGGGTTGTTGTTGTGAGGATAAAATGGAGGAGGAGGAGGATTATGTATGCCACCTTGAGTTCCTTGGAGGAAAAAAGGCGGGATATAAATGTAATAAATAAATAAATAAAATAAAATAATTTGCTTTTTACCTTGAGAAGTAAAATACACTTGATGAATTAGCATAATTGATACTAGTGAAATGTAGACCAAAGGAAATGGTCTCCAACCTATAATGGTGCCCTTGTGTGTACCCTTGTACTTTATTATGAATAAATTTGTATGAATTTAAAGCATTCTCACACAGCATATCTGGGAGTCGAATGTAATATCAATTAATATGTTAAAGCATTTCTGAATAGATGGAAGCTGAATTTTAAAACTTTGTGGAAGCAGATTTGGTGTCTGCTATTATGAAGGTTTCTGTACTGGTAAAGCTCAGCCATGTCTTTGTATACTCCTGTTGCTGCAAAAGGCGATAGGTGACTCCATTGGTCCTGCTTTGCACATTTACAGAAGGTTTTGTAGTGCTTTTGCTTTCTTATTTATAGTACTGTTGGATAACAAAGCATATTAGAAGCATGCAGCTTTTCCAGTATCCTACAAATAAGCTATTTGAGGGAAGAAGGGGAAAGGTTGAGCAAGTAAGATAGTACCCTGCCAGCTCAGTGTGAGAAAAGGCTCTGTTGTTCAGGCATAGTCTGAGAAAATGCTCATGAGAGATAGGAACCTGACAAAGCAGTAGATCTTGTAGTGCTAGACTTTGTCATGCTTCATAGTGGGAATGTGGTAATATAACTTTGCAAAGTTGCTGTATTTGCCTATCATAATTATTTTGATGTTACTGAGTCCTATTGTATTCTAAATTGAGTTTTCCATATTGGCCTTATTGTAGTGAGCTTACATATCTATAGATTTTAAAATTTCTTTCTTTTTGTTTTCAGATGTGTGGAGTGATATTGTCTGGAAGTGAAGAATCAACACCATCCATTATTTATCACTGTGTTCTTAGAGGTTTGGAACGACTCCTCCTTTCAGAGCAACTCTCTAGGCTGGATTGTGAATCTTTAGTTAAACTGAGTGTAGACAGAGTGAATGTACACAGCCCTCACAGAGCCATGGCAGCATTGGGGTTAATGCTGACTTGCATGTACACAGGTATGCATCCATTTTTAGTACTGAAAATGCACACTTTATGAAAGAACACCTCCCAGAAATTGTTTTAATCATACATTTGATTCCACACACACCCCTCACTTGTTTGTAACCCTGGGAATAGAGATGATCAAGTAACGCTTCACTAAACACTGAAATAAATATTGAAACACCTCATTGTGCAAGGAATGGGTGGAAGGCAATGCAAGAAATTATACTGCCTGTGTTGCTTCTGACCTATTCTTCCTAATCCTTGCCCCATGAGGTGTCAGTAAGCTCCCCTGACCCCAGCTGGGAGAAGGGAGTGATGGATGAAGGAGCCAGCATTTTGGCTATCCCTCCCTCCTCATTGGCTGGGAGCGGGACTCCTATGATAGGGTTGGGCAAGTGAAGTTTGAGATTGCCAGGATTCTCCAAACATCGTCTCACTGCTCATCTCACACCTGATTCCCGTTTACATTTGTGATTGATGCTCACTCTGCGCAAATGGAAAAATTGTGCATATTGAGCCGTGATCAAATGTGAAATTTGCACAACTTTCTCCTCTTCAATTTGTGCAAATTTCCCAAATTTACGCACATTTCCTAAATTTGCTGCATAGACTAAAGCAGAGCTAATTCAGTCTACTTGGGAAATTTGCACAAATTTGGGGAATTTGCACAAATCTAACACGAGCAAATCTATGAACACAATTTATGGATAGATTGCTTGCAATTGCATTCAAAGTTGCAAACAAGGCATGCTCACTCATTTTGCGAGCAAAAACAAAATTCTCATACATCCCTATGCTATGAGCTGTGTGCAGGCTCTGCCATCTCCTTTCTGGTCCATATAGCTTAGAGCTGCACTATTTCACATGTTCTGAGCTGAGAGACAAAAACACTCTGGAGGCTGAGCCCTCTCTGGTCCTTGATCCTGCACTCCTCCAATTGGAGCTGGAGACAGAGTGCCAGCAACTGCCCAGCATTTTTTCTTCCAGTGCAATGGAAGACTTTGCAAAGGATGGAATGTTTGTATATAGTGCTTGGTGTGGGTGGATTCTATCCTTAATATAAATCCTTTTCCATTTATGGTGCTGCAACTTAAGATGACACATTATTGTTGTTGTTGTTGTTGTGATAATGCACATTGGCATTATTTGCTTGTGTGTGCCAGGTGCTTTACATGATGGGATATATACAGCAATCCTAGGTAGGTCTACTCAGAAGTAGGTCTCAATGAATTCAGTGGGACTTGCTCCCATGTAAGCATGTGTATGTGTGTGAGGAATGGGTGTGTCATCCCCCCCCCCTTTGCTTTCAGTGTTGGAGAAGCCATGTCTGCTAGAAATTGCTTTATCTGTGCTGTTACTCTGGATACATTTGCGGGGGAAGGGAGGGGTTAATGGTTGAACTGTTTGTAAATTTGGGCCTGGAATCCATTTTGTTTTCTATATAATGCATCTGAGTCACACTGTGAACATGTAGTTTTAAAAATCCTTTCTTTCCTTTTGGTGGTGCACATTAATACATATTCCTAGCTAAATCTTCCTTTTTAATGTTTCCTGGGCCACACTTAAAAAAAACACCAGGGATTATATAACCCAGACTCTCTCGCTTACAATTATTGACTCTTAATTGCCTGCTGCCTCAGTTTGCTTGTGTGTGAAATGGGTTTCCTGGTCTCCCATCTCCCTTCCATTTAAATCTTGGAGAAGTAGGCTCATCTACAAATGCCTTTCACTGTGTTGTGACATACTCTGGAGAAATTGGTGTGTGTTTTTAAGCTCCTTTTGTAAAAGCCTGCTCTCTGTTGGTTCTGTGAACTTAGTATGCTGTGATTATATGTAACCCAAACTCACTCTCTTTCTTGCAGTCATTGACTTTAATTGCCTGCTGCCTTAGTTTGCCTGTGTGTGAAATGGATTTCTTCCTTTCAATAAGTGGGCTCTGCCACAAACTGCTTTCTTTGTGTTGTTACTTTGGAGAAATGTCGGGGGGGGGGGCTGGTGGGTTAAACTGTGTAGCAAAAGGCTTGTGTATAGCAAAATAGGTGCTCTTCAGTCCACCTCTGGTGATGTCCTTGGCTCCACCTGCAGTGACCCCCCTTTCCACCCCACCAGTTAGATTGGCCATGAGCCTCTACGCCAGAGGCCTAGGTACAACGCCTCCCAAAACCACCCCTCCAACTGCCCCCCCAGCTTGAAACCCCTCACCAAGTTCCCACCAGATCCCCCACCCCTGGCACGAGCCCCCCCCCCTGACCACCACTCCTAGTATGAACCCCCACCCCAGACACCATCCCCAGCACAAGCCCCAACATAGCAGACCCAGGCATGAGTTCCTCCCCAAACCAGTGCCCCCAGCCTGAAGCCTGCATCGCCAGACCCCCACTGCAGGCACGAGCCCTTCTCCACAAGCTCCCACCCCAGCATGAACTGAGATTCCTTGGAGGGGAAATCTATTGTGATTATAGTATTCTTCGAGCAAACCCATTGTTTGGATGGGTGGGCTGGTGTATCGCCATGCTCTAAATGTGGGGAAAACTTTTTTTACAACTCCAGTGTTGATAAACACCACAGTCTCCACACCCTTCCTAACAAAACCTGTCATATCAATTTCAAAACCTACAGTGGTTTGTGAGTTAATGGTTCAACTGAACACACAAAAACTGGGAAATCATTTTTCCAACCATAACGCCAACCCCCCTTCAGACCTCAACACACCTTGGGCAAAGGGGCCAGCACAGGTGTGGTAAGTGACGAAGGGCAGGAGCCTACTGGGATGCAGACGTGGCTGTTGAACCACAGAGCTCTGGGACCTATCAGCCAACATCCTGAGTGCTCAGACCCGTGAGATATGCTTGCCAAGTCAGGGTTGTCCCCTCATGCCTGAGTGAAAACAGCTGAGGGAAATCCAGCAGTACAGGGGTTAAAAGTTTGGAACTCATAGCCTCCACCCCATATCTCACTTCCCATTTGTTCCACCACCACCACCCCATGTGCCACTGTCAACAGTGAAGGGGATAACAGCTTGGGTTCTGGTTGGCAGAGCAGAAGTTAGGATGTCATACTGGGTAGAGAGAGGAAAGCCAGCACCCAGCACAACAAAAATAACATTTTGGCCCCCCCATTGGGCTGCAGCAGCATGGCAAGGGCAAACATCACCCACCCACCCCCCGCTCCATAGCCTCTACCACATTTCTACGTGCCTATACAAGTGCAGGAGTTAATTTCAAGCAGCTCCAGTCGCTAGCTACAAATTGTATCAGCTCATTGTTCATGTTAATAGGCTATTAGTGGCGGAGTATACATTTGTAGTGGCTTGTAATTAGCTGGGGATGCATTTTCAGCTATGATGTACCAACTGATCGTTGAAGCCTCTTAGCTACTACAATGAGTACTTCCCCTGCAATACTATATGCTGCTGGCAGCTTCTGCTGATGGCACAAGATTGGGAGAGCTAGGAGAAACAGGGAGAGGGACAAGAGGTGTAGGCTATAGGGGCTGTTAAGCCCTGCAGTGGTGGTACAGCCCAATCGGGGCCAAGCTGTTAACCCTTGTACTGCTGGTCACTGGCTTTCCCTCTGTATCCCAACTTTTCTGCTAGCCAGCACTCAAGCTGATAACCCCTTCACTGCTACAGGACTATAGGCAGCTTGATCTTCAGGTACAGAGAAGGCTACAGAAGCAGACACCAGAGATGCTTAATCAACATGAAATGAAGGTGCAAATCTAACTTGGCATGCACAGGTCCAAGCACTCAGGCTGTGGACTGATAGGTCCCAGAGCCCTGTGGTTCAACAGTCACATGTGCATCTCAGTGGGCTCCTGCCCTTTGTCATTTGCCACACCTGTGCTGGTGCATTGTGATTTGAAAGGGAGTCGGCGTTATGGTTGGAAAAATGATTTCCCAGCATCTGTGTGTTCAGTTCAACCATAACTCACGATTCACTGTAGGTTTTGCCACTGATAATCTCTTATCTCAGGCAATCTCCCATTGTAGGATTTGGATACCCTTGTGGGGTATATACACATACCCATGAGCAAGTTGCCTCATACAGGCCTTTAGCGGATGCATCCTCTGTGCATTCAGACATCTTGGGGGAATGCTTACAGAAGAAGGGGGATGAACTGTCCAAGGAAGAGAGTCAGGCTGTGGCAGCCCATCAGAGTATTTTCCTCAGAATTGATCAAGGCAGTGGGTACTGCCTTGAACTCATTCCCACAACTCAGAACAGCAATTGTGGGGAGAAGGCTTCTACAGGGGTTCTAACTACAATGCCCAAGGAAGGTAGTTCAATTTTTCCCTAGGTGCAGCCTAAACCAGGGGTACAGAACCTCAGGCCCAGGAACCAAATCCAGCCTGCCTAGGGTACCAGCCAGGCCCTCAGGGGTTCTTCAGGTGGCCATGCCTCGTTCCCCCAACCACTGTTCCCTGTTTTGTGATTTTTTCCCCCCATTTTAAATTATTGAAACATCTCTCCTAAGGCTTAGTTACTGGAAGTAAGAGCTTTAAGTTAAAATATGCTGGTGTTTTTGGCCCACCCATTTTCCCTTCGGCCCCACCACCACTAGAGATGGAAGAGGAATTAGTTTCAGTTCATTTTGGGTGAGAATTTACCCAGTTCCCACCTTCTGGACTAAACAAAGTCTCAGATGCATTTCTGAACTTGCAGCGTGATTTGTGGACCCCCAAAATTGCATTTGACAGCATGTGTACATTTGAAAAATGTGCATGATAAAATGTGTACTTTTGAGAAATGCGTACAAATATGCTTTAATTAATGGGAGAAGAATGCATACATTTCAGAGATGTGCACAATTGTTGCCTACGTTGGAAAAGTACACGCAGAAGTACTCGTGGATTTTCATGCAAAAAGAAAAAAACAAAGTTCAAAATCTGATATGGCAGGAGTCCCCTTTACCTGCAAAGGGGTTCCCAATGTGATACCCAAATTTCCCCCCCCCATTTTTTTTAATATACATACATGAATTTGTATGAAATGCATACAACTTAATGGCAATTATACATAAGATAGGCTTCAACAAAAGCAGACCAAGTATCCAAATAAGTATCCATTTGAAAGTGGCATCGATATGCCACCCATTCAAATATTGAAAGCATTGTAAGGTCCTCAATCCATTGCATTAAAGGAAGTGAGTGTTTATCCTTCCAAGGTTGTAATATCAGTCTTTTAGCAGTCAAAAGGGCATAGAGAATCCATTTATGCCGACCATTTGCTTCATTTCCATGAAGCAGGTAAATAATTCACAAGAGCGTGTACATCAGTGAATATTAAAGACTGTCCCAGTTCAAAAATTTTCTGTGTAATAACCTCCCCACAAAAAGAAGCAACTAATGGACATTGCCAAAATATATGCTTAAAAGAAGCATTTGCTGTATTGCTCTGCCAGGAACAAGGTGAATTAGACAATCCCTTTTTAAAGAGATGTTGCGGTGTCCAATAGACACAGAACAAAAGCTTTTGCTGAATAAGATGCAGCCTAAGATACATAGATGCGACAGGTATATGCTGAAACAGCGATCCACTGATTAGGCATTTTGTGGTGGTGCCCACAGCAGTTTCTCAAATTCTCAAATGTGCCCATGGGTCCAAAAAGGTTGGGGACCCCTGTGATACAGACTTGAGTTGGAACGAGCTTTGAAATGGAATTTAGAGAACTTTGACAAGTTCACGTTTTGGTGATTATCTCACATTTGGTGGTATCTCTAAATACCACTGAAATGTGGCTCCCAAGAGCTTTTTCAAAATGGAATTCAGCCCTTGGGCTGAAAGAGGTTCTGCACCCTTGACCTAAACTGTCAACTGTGCCTTACCCAGAATTCTTTGAATGGATAGTGCGAACAGAATGGTCTATACCATCTAGGTGCAAAATTCTTGGGAAGTTGGTTCATAAGCGTTTTTTGGAAAATGTTATAGAAAGTTTCAAGGTCGCACAAAAGCACATGATTTCTTAGCCACTCTGGCCCTATCATTGGTCATTCCAGTTGAGAGTATAGGTTTCTTAAAGGATGTCTGCAAAAACTGATCAAGAAGCACTGAGGGTGTCGTTTTGAGGCCTCATCTGTTGCCTATATCACCAGTTCTATTTGCTAGGGATGCTCATCTCTAGGCAGAGGAGCTAGCATTGTCTGATTTTAATATCTCTCAGTCAAGGATGGCCTAAGGAAGATTTCTCGATCTGCAGCTCTCCTTAAGGCTCTTCAATAGGCACCATCCACTTAGAGCTAGGGCCCTTGCCTGTAATGTAATGCACATAGGAACCTTTGGCTTTGCAGCTGGGATGTGGAACCAGACTCCCAACCCCAGCTGGTGAATTCACCCTTTTCTTGTTACAAACTTTTGGAGACATCCATGGATGCTATGCTAATAGAAACAGGAGACAAAAAGAGTTTTTTAATCACAGCAAAGAAGGATGAGCAAAAGGTCAAGCAATTCCAGTCCTCTTGCACCTCCAAACCCATGCCCAAGTGAAAAGCATACAAGGGCTCCAAAAATCATTGGGTCCAATTCATGAATACAACAATGACCTCTATGTCCTCCATAACCTCTAGCCAGCCATCTTCCTAAAAGGGAGGAAAGAACCAAAAGGCCTGACATTAGTCCAGTCCCACACCCTTTGCAAATTGGGATGTCTTCAATACTGTTTGCACATCTGGCATTCTTCTACCACAGATGCCTGGATATTGGAGAGCATTTCTCAGGGTATACCCAGGGACAGGTTCCGCAAGTTAAAGGAACCCAGAAATGCATCGGAGACTTCTGAAGACTATACAAAACCTGGTGCACATCAAAGCAATAGAACAATTCTCAAGAGGAGGTTACAGGTCTATTCCATTCTTTTTATGGTTCCAAAAATGGGGGAATATCGGGGCCATTGTGCACTTAAAGTGATTGAATAAGTATCTGCAAAAGAAACACTTGGAGATAGCAACCCAGAAATCAGTTGCAGCAGCTGTCTCCCAAAGGGATCATGCAGCTCTGAACAGAATCCCCCACCCTCTGCCTTTGGCACACTCTTGATTTTGTCTTCACCGATAACTGCTCTGTGTGTGACCTCTCTGCTGTAGAATTCTTTTTGCATGATCATCACAATATCTCCCTCAACAATGCACAAAGTGCATCCTCTATGCTTTCTGCTTCCTGCTCCTTCCATGATCTCCAGTCCATTGACACTTTCTTCTTGGAAGCCTTGCCCTTTCCTGTCTCCTGTATTTGTTTCTCACAGCCAGATTAACCATTGGGCTAAGGGGGCTGCACCAACCCACCATCTAGCTCAGATTCACAGCTTTCAAATAAAAAAGAGCATGTGTTTAGCCCTTGTAGAACCTGAAACATGAAAATGTTCAGGCACAATTCTGTCCAACTGTTTTGTGAGAACTGGGCCTGTGGGTTTTTCCTGCCTCCTAGCTGAGCAAAGCAGAGGAAGCTGCTCCAGCTGGTCTAGTGGCTATACAAGCAACTAAGCTCCCAGAGAGCGAGCGATCAGAGCAAGTGAACAGGGAGAGCAAACCGGAGTTTGGCAGAGAAGGTCAAGGGGGAGTTCCCTAACATTTTTTTTAATTTCTTTTTCTTGTAACACACACTTCCATACCAGCGGGACTCTGTTTTTAACCTCCAGTGAATAGAGGACAAAGCAAAGGCTAGCCCAGTACAATCAGAAAGCTAGAAACGTAAAGGGAGTAGAGACTATGGAAGGAAAAGACTCTCCAGTGGTGGTGACCTGCAAGGTCTGTGCCATGTTTGCTTTCTTGCCTGAGATCAACATGGCCTACATGTGCAACAAGTGCAAGTTGATCACGCTGTTGGAAGAAAAAGTAAGAGGACTGGAGCGGCGAGTGTTGGCACTCCAGGGAATGAGAGAAGATGAAGAGTTCTTGGACAGAACGGTGGAACTACAGCAAAGCGAAGTACAGAAATCAGAAGAGCAACAGCAAGCTGAGACAGAAGAGGAAAATGCTGAGGTAAGGAAAAATGAAGTAGAGAATACTCCTTGGAAAAGGGTGACAGGAGGAGAAGAACTAGAAGCCACTCTGCACCAGTGGAAGTAGTGGAACTATGGAACCGTTTCCAGATACTTGAGGATGAGACTGGACGACAGCCTGCAGAGGAAGAATTACAGGGGACCCCACATGGCAGTGAGCAAGAGGCTGAAGGTCAGTCAAGCAGAGGCAATGAAACCAAGGTCTACAACAAGAAGAAGAGAAGAGTAATAGTAGTGGGAGACTCCTTGCTCAGTGGGATCGAAACCCAAGTATGTCGCAACGATCCATGGACTCACCAGGTATGCTGTCTCCCAGGAGGATGGATTAGAGACATGACTGAAGGGTTGCCTGCACTGATAAAGCCCACTGACAGGTATCCCTTTCTTCTCATCCATGTGGGAACAAATGATACCGCCAAGTGGACCTACGAAGAAATCATGTCAGACTTGGAAGCTTTTGGAAAGAAATTCAAGAACTTTGGGACCCAGACAGTTTTCTCATCCATCCTTGTAGTAGTTAGAAGAGGGATAGAAAGGGAAAGAAAAATACTGATTAGCAAATTAGCTAAAAGTGGGTTAGATGAAACAACCATCAGGTGGATCCACAGTTGGCTACAGAATTGGACTCAAAGAGTGCTGATCAATGGGATCTTCTCAAGCGGGGTACCGCAGGGCTCAGTTCTCGGCCCAGTGCTCTTCAACATTTGTATTAATGACTTGGAGGAGGAGGTGCAGGGAATGCTGATCAAATTTGCAGATGACACAACAGTGGGCAAGATAGCTAGTACCCTGGAAGACAGAAACACAATTCAAAGTGATCTTGCTAGACTGCAGTGCTGGGCTGAAAACAACAGAATGACATTTAATAGGGATCAATGCCAAGTTCTGCACCTAGGAAAAAGAAACCAAATGCACAGTTACAAGATGGGGGATCAACAATACTACAAGCGAGAAGGATCTTGGAATAGTTGTCTATCACAAGCTGAATATGAGCCAACAATGTGATGTGGCTGCAAAAAAGGCAGATGCTATTTTGGGCTGCAGTAATAGAAGTATAACTTCCAAATCCCATGAAGTACTGGTTCCCCTCTACTCAGCACTGGTTAGGCCTCATCTGGAGTACTGTGTCCAGTTCTGGGCACTGCATTTTAAGAAGGATGCAGACCAACTGGAGAGATTTCAGAGGAGGGCAACAAAGATGATCAGGGGACTGGAAACAAAGCCCTATGAGGAGAGACTGAAGGTATGGGCATGTTTAGCCTTGAGAAGAGAAGACTGAGGGGATAGGATAGCACTCTTCAAGTACTTGGAAGGTTGTCACAGAGAAGAAGGCCAGGATCTCTTCTCGATCATCCCAGAGTGCAGGACACGGAATAATGGCTTCAAGTTACAGGAAGCCAAATTCCGGCTGAACATCAGGAAAAACTTCCTAACTGTTACAACAATGGAACCAATTACCTAGAGTGGTAGTGGGCTGTCCCACACTGGAGGCATTCAAGGTAAAGCTGGACAGCCATTTGTCACGGATGCTTTGACTTGGATTCCTGCATTGAGCAGGGGGTTCGTCTTGATGGTCTTGTAGGCCCCTTCCAACCCTACTATTCTATGATTCTACTACTTTTCAGTGTGTTTAACCAGTGAGTGAAGTCCCAGTTATGACTGAGACTTGACCGTAAAGATAAGTGTAGAGTTACTACTTGTCTGCAGAAGGGATTTCCTTGTTCTTTTTTAATTCCACCTGGCTCAAGTGTATGTGTGCATGCATGCATGTGTGTGTGTGTATCCTGCCCTGTTTGCCTGTTGTGTCTCAGTGAAGCCATCTGTATCTCTTTGAGTGTGTGTGAGGGGCGCAGGGTATGCTATAGAAGAGGAAGCTTGTGTTTGTATTTGAATTCTCTGCCATGGATGAGATATTAATCTTGTGCTTCCAGGAAAGCATGCAAGATAATTTCCATGAAAATATGTAGAAAAATGTACTTTTGCATTATTGTTGTACAGAAATAGCCCTTTTTTCCTGTGTGTGCATACATGCACAATTGTCATGTGTGAGTTCAGCATTGGGGGCAGAGTAGGGATAGTTAGCCCTAGGACCCACTAGGGCTAACTATCCACTAAGGATAGTTAGCCCTAGGACCCATCATGGCCTCTTAACTGTGAACCCCCAAACTAGTATCTCCTCCAAACATATGACAAAGGTTTGTGCCACAAATAGCAAGTTTTGTGCCGCCACCCACAACTGTGTACTGATACATCAAATGTGGATTCATAGTTAACACACACAAACCCAACTTTGTTATATCATCTCCAAACTCTGCCAAAGTTTTGTGCTAGTTTTGTGTTCTTTTGTGCCATCCTGAGGGTTTTGCTACCACCCACAACTCTGTACTGATGCATCAATATGAAAGTTAACACAGACAAAACCCCCACATTCTCATATCACCTCCGAATGTATGTCGTAGTGTTGTACCGTTTTGTGTTGCAAATCCCAAGTTTTGTGCCACTTTAGTTAAGTCTTGCTGAGTGCAATGGGGCTTTCTCCATCATCAGTTAGGGGAGAGTTTCACCCATTCAAATAACTGTTTTAGTTTTTCAGATATTTTAATAAATTAGCATGAGCTTTCATGGGTTACAACCCACTTTACAACTTTGAATTTGTGACACAAAACCAGCACAAAACTTTGGCATAGGATTGGAGGTGATATGAAAATGTGGATTTTTTGCCTTCACCAAGCCCTACCTAAAGGTATGTCATTTTCACACTCTTGGTGGCACAAAACTCGGGATTTGTGGCACAAAACTAGCATGAAACATTGGCACAGGTTTGCCAGAAAGACCCATGCAGTATCACAGTTAATGCAGTTCTATCAGTAGAGATGTCCAGAGCACCAACTGGTTTAGTTTTATTGGATGAATTTCAGTTACTGAAAGTGAGCGCTTGTCAATGTATGCTAGTACCTCCCGTTGTAGTGCAGTGGTAAATTATCCAGGCCTGCATTACTTTGATTAACTTTGTGGAAATGAGCTGGATTGATAAATTAGAGGTTTCCCTTTTATTTTAAAACTGTCTTGCTTGTACTTTGCCTTTAGGAAAAGAGAAAATCAGTCCAGGACGAGTTATGGATCACATTCAAGCAGCCCCAGACAGTGAGTCTGTAATTGTGGCCATGGAGCGAGTTTCTGTTCTTTTTGACAGGTAGGAAATGATAATCATAAAGCAAATGTAGTTTAGTATTGATTCTATTCATAGGTGATATTAGTCAGGATACAATTTAAATGCCATTTCCCAATTCTTTTCTAATAATATGAATGTAATCTAAATCCAGTCCAGAGATTCAGAAAATATCTAGATATAAACAATACTTCTGCTATCCAGAAATGACCCTCTCAGTATTCAGTATTAGACAGGTATGAAATACTTTGAGTAATTAGTTTCATGTGTCAACACATCTGTGGACTAGAAAAGATCATGTATGTAGTTTATGATCCTATAAACTGTGAAGAACTAACTACAGAACAGCCAAGTAAGAGAGAAAGAAATGACAAGAGAGAGCTGTATGAGAAGTGGAAGCTCTGTGAAGGTACAGTGGGAATAGGTGGAATGGATACAAGGGGCAGGTAGTCTTAAGGCAAGGCAATGCCAAGCTTAGCTGGAAAAGGAGAAGTTTGATTTACTTCAAAGAAAGGGGGTGACCAATCATGACATCAGTGAGCATCCTGATGGGAAGTCAGAGAGGTTGAAGCGGAGAAAAGTTGGCAAGGAGAGAGAGAGCTAGGACAGAAAGGAACCACTGGCAGGAGCATAAGACTCCAACTGGGAGAAGTAGTAGGCATGAAACAGCTTCTTGCCAAAATTTATCCAAGGTCCACAGTTTATCCCACTGTTTATCTGAGGGGGCTTGTTAAACAAGGAAAGAAGGAAACCTGAGCCAGGACCAGTTTCAATACCCACTTATCTGCACTTGAGACAATACCAAACCAGTCAGGCTAAGCTCCTAGTGAGGTTAAAAAAGCAAACCTCTCAGTGGGATGACAGCAGACAAGTGTTTATCAAGTGGTTATAACGTGGTGTGCATACAGCCACATGCGGAGATGGCTTTGTAACATGAGGGAAGCCCAGACCAGGGAGCTTGAGCCATAAATTCCTGAAGGGATGATCAACCTCCATAGAACTTGGCTGTTCTATGTTTTCCACTTTTTATATTACCTTGAGAGATTCTACTTTTTCTAAGAATAATTCTAAAAAAGCACTCCCTGTTGCTGAAAGTATTGAACAATATGAGAGTTCTTAATCAGTTGTATGGGGTAAACTTTGAATCTGGGCCAAAAGGTCTTATTATGCGCCCTTCAGCTGAGGAGGTCCTATAGAAACATCCAGATCACTCTAAAAGGATTCTCAACATTGGATAGAGGAAGAAGAACCCTTTCTCAATCCTTCTGGACACTGACTAGGATGAATACAATCTATTTTGACAAGATTAACCTAAATATTGTGAAATGAGATGGTTACTGATTATTATATCATTTTGTTTTTAGGGTCAGAAAAGGATTTCCATTTGAAGCCAGAGTAGTAACTCGGATCCTCCCTCAATTTCTTGATGACTTTTTCCCACCACAAGATGTAATGAATAAAGTCATTGGAGAGTTTTTATCTAACCAGCAGCCATATCCACAATTTATGGCAACTGTAGTATATAAGGTAAAAAAAAGTATTTTCCCACATTTCCTTTTTTCTTTTTGTTTAGTTTGCTTACTTGTAATGCCTTGTCTCTTTTCAATTTTGCTTGCACTTTAACCAGTTTTGGCTACCAGGTTGAAACAAATACAATCATTTTGGGGGGCTGCAAAGTAGGTGGCAAATTCATCACGACAGTCAACCTCTGAGGAGCAATGGCACTAGCCAGTCCTAATGTTCTTATGCTTGTTAAAAGCACTTGATAATCTGCTGTTAGAACAAACAGACCCTAATTAAGTCATAGTTTATATATGTATTTGACACTGACTCCGATTTAATGGAGAAAGGATATGAAATTGAGTTTTAAGCATATTGTTTACAGTGCAGTGGTGCAACTATAGAAGAATGGCATCTCTGCAGTGTTGCAACTATAGAAGAATGGTGTCTGGAGTCTTTAGTGATTCCCAGTGTTAATTCCTGTGGAGTCCCAGACCCTTAATGCCATATTCATGTATCTTCCCTACAACTCAAAACTGTTTGGATGTATGTATACAAAAGTACTGGGCATGCAGTTTTTTATTTCCCCCCATTTAATTCGGGTTGCCCTTTCAGTGAGACCTCAAGTTCAAAAAAAAAAAAAAAAGTGTGGGAAGGGGATTGAAATAACAATTGGTCCTTTATTTCAGGAGAATGCATAGAATATGGTGGCAATGATTAGGGGGGAAAGTATTATATTATTTTTAATAAGTCAGTAGGGTTAACCAGTAGGATGGATAACAGGATTATATGCTTCCTTCTCTCATTGTCTCCATACTCATGTCTGAGTTTCTCTTACCCACCCTTAATCTTGGATTAGTGTTGTCTTCACTGACATAATCCTAGCCCTGGTGTGCTCCTAACCCAGCATTTGAAACCAGTGGTTAACATTGATGCAGACATAGTGCAGATCCATTGTTTGGGGGGTGATGAAGCATGCCATCTCATGGCCCATTCCTGATCCTTTAACCTTGGTCTGCACCAACCATGGGTGGACACGGCCAGCTTACCAGCCCATTCATGACTTGGATCAGCTGTACTGACCCAGGCAGCCCCTGACATTTTATAGAGCCTTCAGTCTTGCTATGATGTCCTCACTGGACTTCTCCCTCTATCAGCCTTGCCTAAGAGGAATATGATGCTTGTTTTAGTCCATGGAGGGCATGACAGCTAGCTCTTAGAGAAGCAAGGAGGAGGCAGCAGCATCTGCAGGAACTGCTGAAGCACATTAAAGTCCAGGAAATTTCAATTCTTTTACAAGATCTTGAACCTTTTTAGCCTGTGGACATCTCAGAAAGCTCTTACAAGGCAATCTGCAGCCACACAGTTCAGCCACTTAGCCATAGCAGTTGAGCTACTCACCCACTTCCCAGTGTGCCCATTCCAGTTCAGCCCTGATTTCAAGTATAGGCGAGCTGTAACAACACCAGTGCACTAGAAATTATTCCATAAGACATCTTGAGAGGTTACTTTGGACCACTCCTCAGATCAGCAATGCAGATGGGT
The DNA here is from genome assembly GCF_057233095.1 of Heloderma suspectum. Classification (NCBI taxonomy): domain Eukaryota; kingdom Metazoa; phylum Chordata; class Lepidosauria; order Squamata; family Helodermatidae; genus Heloderma; species Heloderma suspectum. The sequence continues at coordinate 122,251,867 of NC_139462.1, read as the reverse complement.
TCTGAGACCCAGTCCTCAGGTTGCTTGCAAGTAGCAGAGTGCATTTTGGCTCCTTTACGATTTAGGGGAAGACTGGTGATTGTAGCTCACTGTCAATCCACAATAACTGAGGCATCCAATTTAAATAATTGCTGCAATCCTCCAAACATGGCCATTTGAATGCAAACAGTATCACAGCGATGTTGCATGTTTGTGAACAAGGATCACAGGGGTATCATCACATTCAGTTCATCACCAGTCATCCAGCCAGTTATACCAGTCTCCGCTTTTCTTCCAGTCCTCATTCCAAGTACCCTCATTCTGTAGTGAAGTGACAGCTTACTTCAGTTTCAACCACAGATGAATTCCTTCTTCCTTGGGTGGAAGATCCTGAATCCTCCTTGCCTTGGTAGGGCTCACAAAGTACTGTTCCACTCACTTGTTTCATACGTTGATAGAATCTATTCTCTCCTCCTTTGTCATGACATCCTCTTCCCAGAACAAAGGTTCTGGGAACCTTTCTCCAAGAAACTAAGCCTAATTTTACTGCCCTCCTTAAGATTTGGAAAGTAACTATCAGATCATGATCATTGTTCAGGTTGGAAGAAATTAACTTCTTAGGCGACCTGCAACGCTTCCGTGCAACGCTTGAAGCCTTCCACAAGTTGGTACCCTCCAGATGTCTTGGACTACAACTCACAGCATTCCTGACCATTGGCCATGCTGGCTGGGGCTGATGGGACTTGAGGTCCAAAACATCTGGAGGGCACTAGGTTAGGGAAGGCTGTCTTGGGACACTAAACTTCAAATACCAAGGATACTTTTTAATGCAGTCATACCAGATGTGTTGGATTTTATACTAGGTGCAAGAGTCACCAGCATCTTGAGAATCAGAGCTTCCATGTTTAAAAAAATCAATCAAATTCTAGGCTTCCAGAGTAAGCTAGAAAGCATGTGGGAAATGCCTGGTTATCTCAAAAGCTAGAGAAACATTTGAACAAAGCTTCCAGTGTCCAGGAGGCGAGGCTTCAGAGCCCTAAATTACCCATTTCTTTGACTACCAAAATCAAAATTTACCAAAAAATAAAATTAAAATTAAAGCATAGAATGCACACAGCCCGCTCTCCCTATCCATATTTGGTTGTTTGGCTTACTGTCTTCTTTTCCTCTTTGTCTCAGAGATTTCTGAGCCTCATCAAGCATATCCCATAAGTCAAGTATCTTCTATTTGGGGGGGAGCTCAGCACAGTCCTCAGCTGATTTCCCAAGTTAATTCTTAATAAGTACTCAAAAGCACTTTCCATACATTCAAATTAGGAACTTCATTGCTTATAGCTCAAGGTCTTCACTAGGCCACTAGTATCCTCCTTTCATAATTTGTTTCTGGTTTCTGTAAGCTCAGTTTACCATTTTGGTAGGAAAGTAGCCCACTTAACCATTCCATCTGTCCCTGTGCACAATCAGGTTGACAGCTTTCTCCAGAAGATGGTTTCTGTTTTCCACTTAAATCAAACTGACATGCCATCAGTCATCAGAAGCCATGGATGTCTGAAACCAAGACACATCATTGCACCTTTTACTTGCAGTACCATTTTAGATAATTTTTCCTGAACAAATAGGTGAGATTTAACAGATACATTTTACAAAAAGATTGCTGTGAGGGGGTGTCAAATTGACCCCACCCCATCTTACAGCTGGTCAGTAAGGAGTAAGGAGGATTGGGCCCCACATCTCTGCAGAAGCGCCCACAGAAGGTCAGAGTCAGAGTAGGAAGAGGGCAAGGGGGTGGGAGAGCTCCCAAGGCCACAGGAGATAGAGTAGAGAGGAGTCTTTCCAGATGCTGGCTAATCAGTTGGATCAAAGCCAGGCAGAAGCCTCTCCATCCACCATGGAAACGCCAGATCTCATGGTAGAGGAGTTGGGAGTGACGAACCCAAGGATCAGGCATTGGGTAAGGAGGGAGGAGCAACTTCAGGAAGTGAGGTGGTCTAAAAAGATGGCCACTCAATAGAGGTCCCTAGGGGAAGACCCTCCCTGAGGGCGGGTTTGGAACAGCCACACAGGTTTCCTACTGCTGGCAGGTGCCAGTTTCTTCACAACGCCCTAGCATAGTGCATTCAACAAAGGGAACTTGAAGTCTGTGCAATGAGTACTGTGCAAAGCTGACTAGAGAACTTAATACTGTGTTGTTGGATGTGGATTAAGTCTATAATTTTTGTGAACCGCCCAGAGAGCTTCAGCTATTGAGTGGTATAAAAATGAAATAAATAAAAATAATAACCTGAAGAGCTGTTGATCTGGTGGTGATTTGCAAAATAAAAGCTATTTACCAAGGGAGTGTCTTCCTTGTATGACTACAAAGACGTCTGGAGGCTTTTATTTTATTTTATTTATTAGGTTTATTAGCCACCCATTGGCATTCAACAATTATAAGAATTGTTACCTAAGCTTGCTTTTTTCCTCCTCCTTCCCTATCCTTTATTCCAAGGATGGGGAACTCTGGCCCATGGAGTTTCCCCATCCAGCATATGGAGGATTTGGCTCCCTCCATGGGCACTGCCCAAGGCCTGCCTCCTGAAGGCTACCAGGGACTTGGGGATGTGGCAGGAAGGGGTATCCCCATTTAACTCTGATCAATGATCATGGTGAAAAGGAGATACGATACTAAGAGGGAGGTGGTTCATCAGATTCAAAGGGGACATGGATGAGTACAGGCCATCACCCATTTGAGTCTAGTGCTCAGGTACCTGAGCTCTAGTGCTCAGGTACCTGGTCGCTTCATTACTGGGCATTCTGGCCTGGTGGTGCTGCTGTTTAACACCAGGTCACTCTGTAATAAAGCCAGGCTCATCTGCAATTTAATTGTGGATGAGGGATATGTCCTGAAATAGCTGCTTAATTGCTCATTGTGTGTGATTAGAGGAGTGCTTCCTGCTGAGCCAGAAGAGGCTGTATCAGTAGGTCCAGAAGGGATATAAGCCAGTCAGTTCCCAGGGAGTAAGCTCAGTGAGTGAGCAAACAGGGAGAGCTAACAAGAATTCAGCAATGGAATTCAGTGAAGGAGGCCAAGGAGGAGGTCCCTAACAAAATTTTCCTATATGTGAAGTAGACAGTGTGTGCTTAGAAAGGCCCATCAACTGATCTGCTAAGGGAATAAAAAAGGGGAAAGGCCACTGTACTAGTATGGAGGACCCATAAGGAGGGGGGCGGGGGGAAGCAGTTCAGTAGTGGTGAACTGCAAGGTATGTGGTATATTTGTGTTCCTGCCTGAAGATAACATGGTGTACATTTGCAGCAGGTGCATTACTAGCATTACTAGAAGAAAAGGTAAGAGATCTGGAACAGTGAGTGGCCACACTCCAAGGTATAACAGAAGATGAAGAGTTTTTGGACAGAACACAGGCGACGCTGGAAGGATAACTGTTCAGGGCCACTCAGAAAGAGGAGCAGGATGAACGAAAAGAGCAACCTGCATGGGCAACAGTGACACTCAGGAGGAAGAGATTCAGAAGGTACTCTGCACTACTGGAACTAAGAAAATGCTTTGAGGCTCTTGTGAAAAAGAGTGGCTCTGAGCCTTCAGGGGAAGCAAGAAGCTGGAGCCTTACAGAACAGAGGGGTAGGAGTTGCTCCCTGTATCAAGAAGAGAAGAGTGGTTGTGGTTGGTGACTCCCTCCTGTGAGAAATAGAAGGGGATGTGTGCCACCCATTGCCTCAAGGACTATCTAGCCTCTCAAGAGCACAGATTTGAGATGTGACTCCTGGCAACACTCATAAATCCACCAGTAGTTATCTCCTCCTGCTCATCCATGTGGGAATGAATGATACTGCCAGGTATAGCTATGACTGCATTGTGTCAGACTATGAAGTCCTAGGAAGAAAGCTCAAAACCTTTGGGGCTCGTGGTGTTCTCATCCATCCTTCTGGTCCACAGAAAAGGATTAGAAAGGGAAAAAAGAATTCTACTGGCTACGAAGATGGTATCGCTGGGAGAGATTTGTTTCTGGAACCATGATTTGTGCTTTTTGAATGAAGGGCTGCTGGTGGGAGAGGGACTGCACTTCACAAAGACTGGGAAGAATGTGTTGCCGAAAGAATGGCAAGTTTGAACAGGAGGTCTTTAAACTGAATTCTCTGGGTGATGGAAATGAAAGCCCAGAGGTAAAGACTGTAGATAAGGGCTCATGCACTTTTTCAGGAACTGGGGGGCAGTTGTAGTGAGGCCTATTCAATCTCTTAATAAAAACGCAGGGAGGTCATTGGAGCATAAAGTTCATGGCTTTTGACACCTTTATTTATACTAGTGCTCTGAGTATGGGAAATAGGACGAGCTTGAATTTTTGACTCAAGAAGGTAAATATGATTTAACAGGTATAACTGAAACTTTGTGGGATGAAACTTCGTGGGAATATAGCGAGTGAAGGATACAACTTGTTCAAAAAGAACAGAAGCCATAGAAAGGGGAAGGAGTTGTACTGTATGTTAGAAATGTACACACCTGCATAGAAATTCAAGAGAATGAACATGGTGGCCCTTTTGAAAACACTTGGGTTAAAATAAATGGAGGAAGGAATAAAAACAATACTGTGGTTGGAGTCTACTACCAACCACCCAACCAAGGAGATGTGGATGTTGCTTTCCAAAAGCAAATGGCAGATATGTCAGGAAAGCTTGAAGTAGTAGTAATGAGGGACTTTAATTACTCTAATGTCTGTTGAGGAACAAACTCTGCCAAGCATGACTTGCCTTGCTGACAACTTTCTCCTTCAGAGGATGGAGGAAGGAACAAGGGAATCAGTAACCTACAACTTTATTCTGACCAATAGGGAAGAGGTAGCTGATGAGTGGAAAGTAGCAGGAGCTTTAGGAGAAAGTGACCATGTAATGCTCAAGTTCTTGATTTTAAGGAAAACTAAAGCTGAGTGTAGTCAAATGTGTAGTTTGGATGTCAGGAAAGCTGATTTTAATAAACTAAGAGTAATGATAAGCAGGATTCCATGGCAGAAAATTATAACAAGAAAGAATGGGCGGGATCTCATCAAGAGAGATGGGAATTCCTAAAAAAGGAGATACTAAAGGCTCAATCTGAAACAATCCCAGTCAGGAAAATATTGGGAGATTACAGAAGAAGCCAGTGTGGCTACACAAAAATCTGAGCAATAATCTGAAAATCAAAAAGGACACATATAGTGGGTGGAAGGAGGAACAGGTCACTAAGGAAGTGAAGCAGTAGATAGCCTAGGATTGCAGAGGTGGTGTCAGAAAGACTAAAGCTCAGAATGAGCTGAGATTGGCGACAGATACTAAGAACAACAAAAAGGACTTCTTCAGATATGTTCAAAGTAAAAGGAGGAGGACAAAAAGAGGAGGACAAAAGGAATGGTAGACCAGCTGCTCAGCAAAGATGGCAAAATGCTGACAGGTGACAAAGAAATGGCATAACCGTTTTGGCTCAATCTTCTTCCATAAGAGGTTCTGTTTCCCATTTGGCATTAGTGACAAACAGGCTGAAGGGGTAGAAGTGCAGATTGATGCTGACAGAGAGATGGCCAGAGAATATATAAGTACCATAAATGAGTTCAAGTCCCAAGGACCAGATGAATTGCATTGTGGGATGTTGAAGAAGCTGGTGGATGGACCCATGGAGAACCTCTATCTATTATCTTTGAGAAATCCTAGAGAAGGAGTGAAGTACTGGAGCACTGGAGGAGGGCAAATGTCATCCCTTTCAAAAAGGGCAAAAAGGAAGATTTGAGTAATTACAGACCCGTCAGTCTGACATCAATACCTGGGAAGATTCTAGAGCAGATTATAAAAGCACTTGATCTGTAGGCACCTTGACACTAATGTAGTGATCACTGGAAGACAGCATGGAGTTGTCGAGAACAAATCCTGCAGACTAATCCTATTTCATTGATTGGTTAACTTCCTTACTAGATGGCAGAAATGCTTTGTCAAAGTGCCCCATGATATTCTGATTAGCTAGCTAGTTAAGTGTGGGCTGGATGGCACTACAACTAGGTGGATCCACGGCTGGCTGGAGAACTATGCTCAAAGAGTTCTTGTCAGTGATTCCTTATCAAACCGTCAAATCTTGCATACATGGCCTGTTTGCGGCCACCATTTACATAAGACGTCTTTTACAGAAAACAATGAGCCACCATTTCTATACAAAATGGTGGCTTGTTGAGGAGTCAGGTGCCCGCGCCTGCTCACCAAGTGCCCATGAACCACCAAGCAGCTCGCCCAGGGAGCCAAACAGGGGTGGGTAAGTGACAGCAGTTTGGCAAACTGCATGTGGGGTGCTTTGTCCAGCCCTAAGGGGGGATGCTTCTCAGATTTGCAGATGACACAAAATGGGTAGGATAGCTAATACCTTAGAAGGCAGAAACAAAATTTTAAATGATCTTGATAGGTTAGAAAACTGGGTAGAAAATAACAGAATGAAATTTAACAGAGACAAGTGCAAAGTTCTTCTTTTAGGAAGGAGAAATAAAATGCACAGGTATAAGATGGGGGATACTTGGCTTGGCAATAGTACATGTGAAAAGGATCTTGGAGTTGTAGTCAATAACGAGTTGAATATGAGTCACCAGTGTGATGTGGCTGCAAAAATGGCAAATTCAATTTTAGGTTGGATCAATAGAAGTATGGCTTCTAAATCTCAGAAAGTAATAATTCCACTCTACTCTGTGCTGGTCAGATTTCACCTTGAATACCGTGTTCTGCTCTGGACACCACACTTTAAGTAGGATTCAGATAAACTGGAACAAGTTCTAAGAAGGGCAACAAAGATGATCAGCAAACTAGAAACTAAGTGCTACAAAGAAAGGTGGAAGGATCTGGGTATGTTTAACCTTGATAAGGGAAGGGGGGGATGAGAGGGATGCTTTTCAAGTACCTAAAAGGTTGGCACACAAAGAAGGCCTCAGCCTGTTCTCTGTCATCCAAGACTGTAAGACACAAAATAATGGACTTAAGTTATACGAAGGCAGATTTTGGTTGAACATCAGGCAAACCTTCCTAGGTCAGAGCAGTCAGACAAGGGAACCAACTGCCTGGGAGGTAGTGGGCTCTCCGTCACTGAAGGTATTCAAGCAAAGACCGGACAGCCATCTGTCAGGGATGATCTGAGCTGGATTCCTGCACTGAGCAGGAGGTTGGTCTCAATGGCCTAAATGGCCCCTTCTAACTGTTATGATGACCCAACCTGGCATGAATTACTGAGAGCTGGATGGGGTTGATCTGACTCAGTTCTGCCTGCCTGAGTACTCAGTACAGCACCAACACAGGCTGGGGGCAGGGAGTCAGTGTAGACCATACAAATGCCATCTTACTCACCAGGAAAGCTTTCCCCCTTGGGGTGGGCTATAAAGACCTGTACCTTACGTTGATCTAAAGAGACAGATTGGGGCTGCTGTTGGTGTACTACCACCTTGCTTCAAACTGGCTCAGTTGTTTTTGGACATGGTGATGGAGAACCCAAAGACTATTATTCTGGGTAACTTCAATATCCATGTCAATGCTGCTTTGACAGGGCCAGCTTGGTATTTCATGGTCTCCATGACAACCATGGCACTTTCTGAATTAGTCATTGGCCTGACACATTGGACAGGGTACACTCTTGATTTGGCCTGGACCCTATGGACCCTTGTCTCATTATGGAATAGTGAGATGTGTCAGACCATCAACATGACTGTCCCTGAGTGCCCTCTCTGACACTGTGGAACACAGGTGGCTCCCTGATTTTCAAGAGACTTCCGAGCAATGAAACAGGCTGGATGACAGCTAGGATACAAGTGGGGCAAGACTCACTGTGAGGCCATCCAAGCACACATAAGACTGCATAATTACATCTACACTGTGGTAGCTTGGGCAACAGAGACTTTGTTTTTACTTTGTTACCTCCATTGCGTCCAGCAGAGCTAATCTAGGTGGTTCGGCGGGTTATTAACATCTACTCCAGTGAATTGTATGTTGGAACCCTTGGATGCCAACTGTGACAATTTTGTAAGGCACTTCAAAGATAAAAAGACCCGTCTTCATAATGATCTTAAAGCTGCTATTATAACAGGTCCTAGTGAAGTGTCCAATGCACAGTCTTGTATAGCTGTTTTGGATCAGTTCCAGCTGTTGTGGCCTGAGAATGTGGACAGGACACTTGCAGCAGTTTGACCAACTACATGCCTTCTCGACACTTGTCCATCACAACTTATTTGAGCTAGCTGAAGGAGGTTGACTGGGTGGGTCCTGGGGAGTGGTAAATGCATCACTGTGTGAAGGAGTGCGGCATGCTGCTCTAAACAGATGGTAGTGCAACTACTCCTGAAAAAGCCCTCCCTGCACCCAGAGATTTATAACAACAATTGCCCTGTCCCTAAATACTCCCTTTTGGGGCAAGGTGCTCAAGAGCCAAGGGGTCTCATAATGGCCCTCATCTAGTGGTTAGTTGGATGAGGGCCATTAAGCTGAAGCTGATGGAGATAAAGTGAATGAGTGATTCCTGGGTCTGGAAATTAGGGAGATTACATGTTCTGAATGAGGTTGCACCCCCCACAAAGGAACATGTATATGGGCTGGTGATGGTCTTACATCCATCACTGTCATTGGAGGCCCAAGGGACCTCTGTGGGATGGAGTGCCTGTTACCAGCTTTGGCAGACAAGGCTTCTAAAAGCTGCCTTTTAATCAAGTTGCTTGTCTATCATAAATAAAACTGGACAATGCCTCTTGCAGTATTTTTACTGCAAAGTGGAGTTCTTCTGCAGTCGCTCTGCCTTCCCTTTTTTGGAGTTTATTGTCACCTGAAGGGAATAAAAAGAAATACTGGAAACAAGCAGGATCTCTCCTCATTAGACCAACCTTGCATGTCTTGAGTTATGTGCATATTCACCTATTAGTGTAGTCTTCCCCAACCTGGCACCCTCGGGATGTGTTGGATTACAACTCCCATAATCCCCCAGCTAGCATAGCTGACTGGAGGATAATGGGAGTTGAAGCCCAACAAATCCAGAGAGCACCAGGTTGGGGAAAGCTGCATTAGTGTGACTGGAGAGATCTCTGGGAAAATCTCCCTTAATAATAAGTAAAATAATTGGGTGGACTTAGTTCTATTATTTCATATTTATTGAATTCCAGCTCTATGCGAGGCACTCTGCAGGACCCCTTCTCACACCTGAACCTGCCCGTGTCAGCTCCTGAGGCTGTTCTCTCTCCTGTTGGAGGTGAGGTGGGTGGTGACCGAAGATAGGTGCCTCTTCAGCTGTGGCATCCCAGTGAAGGAGTTTCGCCTTTTGGGGGGCACTGGTGAAGGCTTTTTATTTCCACAAGCCTTTCAGATTTGTTTATTTGAAGTCTGTTTTATGCTGGTATTCACTCTTTTGTGCCTCTAGCTAGTATTGTTGTTTTTTATGTTGTTGATTTCATTATTTATGGATTTTTAATCTTTGTGAGCTGCTCTGAGAAACCTTGTTGGATTGAAGAGCAAGAATATAAAATACTTAAATAAATAATTGAAATAAATAGAGAAGCAGCCACGCCATTTATATATAACCTGGGTAAGCTGTATGTTTGTTGAGTTTAACATGCAGAAAAGGTTTCAGTGAATTTTCTATAGTGTGTGAATGATCTATTTTAACTCCATCTCTTTTAACACTTGCAGGTATTTCAAACTTTGCATACCTCTGGCCAGTCATCCATGGTCCGTGACTGGGTGATGCTGTCACTCTCCAACTTCACACAAAGAACACCTGTCGCCATGGCAATGTGGAGTCTGTCTTGTTTCTTTGTCAGTGCTTCCACCAGCCGGTGGATTTCAGCAATGTATCCTCTGCAGTATAGATTGCTCTACAGATTCTCAGGTTAAAGTCTACAGTCTTCCTTCTATTTTCCGGTGGTGCTGGGATGGGGAAGTCTTCACTTCTGGAAAAGTGCCTCCTCTTGGTAGCAGGGAGGGCAGCTTGCAAAAACACCAAGGGTTTCCCCAAGTTCCCAGTCAAGACTTCCTGGTTAGCAGTTGGCAGGGTCTGTACAGAGCCCGTCTCTAGCTCAGTGATTTATATTTCATTCCTAATTTTTAATTTCTCTCTACCCTCCATGGGCCTCATCTTAGGTAGGGACTGGGTTGGGAGGTTGAGCTCTTCTCTTTGCCTTCTTCCCCAAATGAGGGAAGTTTCCACAGCTTACAAGACTCTGGCGTTCAAGATTACTTTGTAGCACTGTTCCTCACTCCTTCTCATGGCCAGAAAAGAAAATAAGAGCCACTCAGCCACAGTGACAAACCACCACGTTGCTTGGATAATAGAGCCCAGTAGTACAAAATTGCCTCTGGCTGCCATTGTGGGCACATCTGAGCATGTGCTAATGGAATCCAATCAGCAAAGTTGAGAAAATGTTCAGATGGCCCAGTGGTCACAGTGAGTTGCCCCTACCCCACCCAAAGCTCCCTTCCAGACCCAGAAATGTCAAGAGAATATGCTGAGGCAGAGTTTTTACCATCTGTCTGGCAATTAATTGGAAAAAGAAGTTCAGGGGTTCTGTTTCCTCAGCACTAGGTAGGATGGGAGATGAGATACCTATGGATTCGCTCACTTCAGAAAGAAAGGTCATAAAAAGAAGCACCAAAGTAAAGATAAGCCCAAATCACTTGAAAGGCATGTTATGCAAAAGAGCATGGAGTAATCCCCAAAAGTTGCTTTTTCGCACATACCCAGAATTTTCCCTCCTCTGTGGAGGTGGCCTTTGGGAGAAGGATGCTAAAGCATGTCCTTCCTCCATAGCCTTGGACACTTTTCTCCCTCCCTAGTCATTAAGCTACTTGTATACATTTTTGCCATTTTTGCACACATTCTTTCTCTCTCTCCCACAGACCCCATTCTCACACACCCATCCCATTCTCACACAGCCCATTCACGCATACATCCTTCCTAGCCCTGCTCCTGAACTGATCCAAATTGGTCAGCTGAGGAGCAGAGAGGTTTGTATTTGCATTCCCATGAGGGTGCTCTGGACCTTCCTTAGCACACCATGATGTGGATAAAGATCTCTCACTCTGCTCTCCAGCTCATCTGTGCCAGTCACCTGAGAAGTGGCAAGGGCCCAATCTGGCTCCCAACTCAGCCCCTAAGTTGCAGAGTGGTCTTCAAACTAGTAGTTCAGTTGGGAGCAGGCTTTGCTCTTGCCTCACCTTTCCCAATCCCTGAGCTGCTAGCCCACCCTTGTCCCTTTTCTAACAGGGTGGGGAGGCCTGTTTGGGGGCTGAAGTTTCCCCATTCATGCACTATTGCAGGGGTGGGGAGAAGGTAAATCTCCAGATCTTTTGGCTTCAACTCCCAGCATTCCTGACCATTGGCCATGCTGGCAGGGGCGTCTGGAAGCTGAAATCCAAAACATCTGAAGTTCTACTTTCTGCCCACCCCTTTGCTGTTGAATGTCTTCATCACACCAAACCATAGTAATAAAAAAAATAACATTTTAATTTTACTAATTTTACATTAATTTAGATTAGGGTAGATTTTAATTTATATGTCACTTTTGCACAGGAAACGAATACAGCCAGACAAAGAAATGCCAAAGACAGATGTATAGCTAGGGGCCAAAACATATAACGCCACCCACACATACAAAGGTCCAGGTCCCTAACTTAAATGCACAGAGAAAGGGCAACAAGACCAATGAAGCCATCATCATATGACCAAAAGCCCTCACCTGCTACCCCCTTTTTAAAAAATATCCGTTTGTATCTCCAGGAGCACAGTTGCACTGCAATTCAGAAAATGTCATTTTAAAAATTAAAAAATACATTTATGAAACACCTTTGCTTTTTAAAACAAACTTTTGCCCTCTGTTTTTTTTTTTATTTTCTATGTTTGCAGGAAAACAGCTGTGCTCTCATGAAATAAGAAATAAAAACAGACACCCCACTTCACCCATCAAATTTTCTTTTTAAAAAAATGAAATAAACAGTATGCATATTCTAGAACTACTACAGATATTGATATGATCTGTTCCACTCTAGTGAAAGTTTTCTCTAATATACCACTTCATAATCTGTTGAGGTATTTTGCCAAGGAGACTTTGTTAAGCATGACTACCTTAATATCTAAGTAGTTATTGAGTATGCAGGAAGTCCACACTAGGAATGCACTGGTCTTCTAAATCCCTATAGTGAAGACTATCCAGGACTGGCCCAAGCCACCTTGCTGCCTGAGGCAAAGGACAAGATGGCACCCTCCCCCTCATTGTACAGAAGCCAACTGGACTGGCAGCTGAACTTTATTTCAGCATTGGAAATGGTATAGCATCATTCTAAGTACAACAGGTTAGCTTAGGGGTGGCACACACACACAGCTTTGTCTGCACAGCATATGCTGCCTGCGATGCTGCTTCACTCTGCCTAATTATAGGGCTGGCCCTGAGACTGCTCCACCCCCAATACTACTGAGAACATATTCATAGGTAAGATATTTCACTTTTTATCTTTTCGCCTCTAGTATTAGTGCAGAGTTTTACCATGCTGTACTTGGAAATAAGTTCTATTGGGTTAAATCCAATTGTGCTCTTCTGTTCTCAGAAGGTGTTGACTCATCAGAGGTCTTTACTAACAGAGAAGAAGTGGAGACTACTTTTTCCAATTCCCCCTCCCCCTTGTACCCCCCGAAAATCTGCTCCATAGGGATGGGGGACTTTTCAGACTAGGGGAGAAGGTGGCATAGGGAAAGGTTAAATTGGCAAAACTATTGTCTCCCCTCTTCTTCCATTAGTGGAGCTCTCCTCTAAGGACTTTTTCATGAACAGAAGGACACTATTAGATACAACCCACTGAAATCAGTGGTATATTCTTCTAAGAAAATAGAAGAAAGTTTAAATTTGTGGTATTAAGCGCTAAGCATTTAGTCCTCCTACACAATTGTGGTCATATCTGACCTCAGAAGGATATTAAAGTGAACATTCTCCCCCCCACACACACAAACACACACACATGTGGGCACCCTGTGACCCAGTGCCACATGTGGTCCTTGGAGGCCTTCAGTTTGGCCTTCATGGGAGTCTAGGATGCCATTTTAATGGCTAGAAAGATTATCCCTGCGTTCCATTCTCTCCATAAAAATCACACTCAGCACAGCCCAGCAAACAGCTATTTGATGGGCTGGAGCAAGTGCAGTTGTGATGGAGAGAACATGCAGTGTGTGCTATTTCTTTCATTTAAATCACTTCCCTCCAAGGGTGAGAGAGAGAGAGAGAATGGGATGAAGGCTAGGAACATAGCCTTACATTGAATCGGACTATTGGTCTATCTAGCCCAGTACTGTTGACACTGACTGGCAGCAATGGCTCTCCAGGGTTTCAGGTAGGGGTTTTTCCAGCCCTTCCTGGAGATGGCAGGGATTGAACCTGAGACCTTCTTTATGCAAAGCATGTACCGTACTGCTAAGCCACAGCCCCTATGAATGAGTGTGTGGCAGGGTGGAGAGAGAAAGAGAGTGTTTGAAGTGACTGAAACTGGCATTTTATGCTGAAATGTTTCACATTTTAAAATCTGTTATTAAAAAAAGTTTTACAATTTATAAACCGGACCTGCAAGCCAGTATTCAAAACAATTTTGGCTTACTATGATGTCTGAAGGCAGCCATTGTGTTGAGATAAGGAGGTATTAACCATTCAGTATATTTTTATCCATACCTCCAGGATAAAATTCATTAATAGAAGGATGGTATTTCAGTATTCTCATAACAAGAAATTTCGGAATATTTCACTTGTTGGTAGCCAATAGCTATGTTTTATCAACATAGTGAACAATGTTTACACCATCTTTTACCAAGGTTTGATTCTATTTCATCAGTTCTAAATTTTAATGTAAAATACTGATGAAGGGTATCTTCAGAATTGATCCTAGAAAAATGTTCAGTTGCCATATAGGTTTTTATAAGGAAAATGTTTTCTGGAGCAGTTCAGAAATACAGACAAGCAGTAGATTTTCTGAAAGTCACTATGTTAGATTTGTTTATGTTTATGTGTAGAATAAAATTTAATTTTTGAATCCTAGTCCCACTAGGGAGTGGTACAATTAAAGTTCATAGTATTTCATATAATGTGTTTTTGTTATATCCTTGACCTTTTTGGAAGTCTTCCACATATTATCAGCAGAATGGGAAAATCGGAACAAGTAGACATTAACCTCTTCTGCTTGGTGGCTATAGACTTTTACAGACATCAAATAGATGAAGAACTAGATCGCAGAGCCTTTCAGTCTGTATTTGAAGTGGTAGCATCACCAGGAAATCCATATCATCACCTGCTAACTTGTTTGCAAAACATTCACAAGATCACAGCATGCTGAGGAAGTGGCAAAGTGATCATATGAAGAAATGGAATACTGAAACGCAATGAATTGATCGAATCTGGCATATAAGAACACTGGAAAGTTTGCAGATGTTCAGGTCCCATCCTATGTTTTGGGTTATAGGTTTCTATTTTTCCACCTTCCTTTGTATAAAGCTGAACTAACCAACACAAAGTACACTAAATATGTAGTTGGAACATGGTTATTAGCAGAGGGCATGCTAAAAGAATGTCTGGTTACATTTGCTATAAAGTTTGGGAGAAACTTGAGCATTAGTTACTGTGTAAGATACAGAGAAGTACTGAATGCAAAGCAAATTGCTCATATAAACTTCAGTCATTTGTTGTTGCTAATATTGAACCTGAAATATTCAGTCCCACAATGCAAGCTGCAGCCATTTAAAAACCAAAATGCTTTAGTTTCATGTACTTGTATGTATTCAGTTGTGGCATAATACTGATCAGAGGCTTTTTTCTACTGCCTCTTGTAAGAAAGAGACTTTAAACACACCCAGCATGTAATATTTCTGTCTCTGGCTGCTCTCTAACATTGTGGTGTATGGGGCTGGGGGAGTAGAACATACTTCGTTTTTTACCTCAACATTTAAACATTGAAATAATATATTGGTAAACAAAAATATTAACTTCTATAAATATTTCTATATCATGTAAAGATATAGAATGGTGTGGCACAGAAAATACACTTGCAGTTTGAAATCAATAATGGCCACTCTAGTTTAATGTCTTGACACCAGTAGTACTACCTTCAGTTTTCTATTGTATGTTCTTTCTCATGTATATTTTTAAAATCTCTTTGATATACAAGCTACATTTTAAGCCCTATATTTCATCTTTTGTATGTTGCTATTTGAGAAACTTGAATATAAGGATTAGTTTAAATTGGTGTATAAGAGAGAATTAATTTTGGGGGGGTTGCTTTGAATTTACTTTGGATAAGTGAATGGGGGGGGACTAGTTACTCCAATAAGCTTTCTTAAGTGCACAATGTTTTTAGGAAAGCAAAAGGTTTCCTTGTGGGAAATGATTCATCAAACTTTTTCCTAGTATGTCTTCTAATTAAAATCATGCAGTTAATCTGTATTGAGAAAACACTGTACTCTGCATGTAGATTAAGAACCAGATCTGATTATGATTACTATGGCGTTTACTCAAGTATTTGATAAACAGGCAGACATTGGGAAGAATCCAATGCTGCCCTTGCATGTGCAGCCAACCCTGCCCCTTCGGTCCGCAAGTGCCCCTGCCGCTTGTGGGATGGCAATTCAGCACTTCCAGAGGCAAGCCGAAGTGAGTGGAAGTGCATGAGGGAGCTCCGCCAACCTGCCCCCTCCCAGAAATGAGTGTTCCTGCTCATTTGCAGGCTTGCCTCTGGAAGCGTTAAACTGTCGTTCCACAAGCAGCACAGGCCGCTTGCAGACAGGACGTGGCGGCGCTGCCCATGCGTGGACCAGAATTGGCGGCCAGCTCTGCTAGTGGATGGGCAGTGTTGGATTCTGCCCTCTATTCTATGTTCCAACACTTTGTCTATACACACACTCAACGCAAATTCTAATACATGTTAAAATTCCAGATGAATAGTATATTGTTGGGAGAGACTATTGACTTCACATATGGAAATATAGGGTGGGGGGGAGTTCAACATTTTGGTTTTCAGTAATGTTACTGTATTTTTCTTCATCTCTTAACATTTCTTGCCAAGAAAACTATAGTTTTATCAGAAGGAATGTGGACTTCGCATTTGTGTATATAATATATGTAAAATTATACATGTGACTGCACTTGATGTATACATATGTCTATATTGTATTTATTAAACCGATAAATTTAAACTATTTCCTGTGCTTAGAACAGCCATTATTGCATCAGAGCATAATTTGATTAAAAAGTAATTCCTCCATATGGTAACTTTTTCATTATTGCAAAGCTAACAAGGAATAGAAAAAAATGCACTTTTTATTTTACTTTTTGTTGCCCAGCTTTCCAGCAAAGTTGGTTCAAGAGAGTACATTTTATTTACTTTTCTAGAAGAAATAGCTACACATTTCTAAATGGCAGCATAATGTTTAAAGCTTTGACTGAACTAATACGTTGTGATGGATCTGGGAGCAAGAGATTAATTTCCCTATGGGTGGACCCCTTTACCATGATCCCATATATATACATATATGCGCATACACACACACACACACACAGTCAGGGTAAGATGGCGCCTTGAGCCAAAGCTCCAACCCACTATAAAAATCATCTAAACAAACACACACAACAACAGCAAAATAAACCACAGCACAGTGGGGGTTCTAAGACATGCTACAGGGCTCCTCAGCAAAGAAAGGACAATTTACCTCTTTTTTAAAAATCTAAACACAAAGGGACAAAAAGAGGCCTGAAAGCAGAAGAAAACAGCCTGACAATGGGGAAATGTGTGTCAAAGACTCTGAGCAGGGTGAACAACCCAGTGGCAGAGATAGCTTATCAAGTAAAGTAATTGAGGCAGAATTGGATACAGACCATCCAGTTACTAAAAGATAAGGGGAAAGAGGTAGGAGATGAGCAATCTCAAAACAGCAAAAAAAAGCCCTTAATCTTGGAAAAAAGCATCAAAAGACACTGACAAGGCTAATTCAACCCAAGACAGATTTACAAAATAGATTGGAATACCTGGAGAATAGAAGTCACAGACCAAATCTTTGATTCAGAAGCCTGAGGGAGTACATAGAAAAAGGTAATAAGACAGGGTTTCTCACAAAGTGGATTAAGGCTCTCTTCCTGGAGCTGGACATTGACCACATTGAAACTGAAAGAGCACATAGAGCCTTATACGCTAAGCCCCCACTGGAAGCAAGGCCATGGGACATAAAAGCACGCTTGGGTAAAGTCTCACCCCAAAATATCAATTTTAGAGGCAGCCAGGGTCCAAAGTACATTGGCATATGAAGGAACCCCAATTGAGATCTTCCAAGACCTCTGCCAAGAGACCTAGCAAAAACAAAGGGCTCTGCTATGCAGACCAGCTACATAAGGCAGGCATCTGTACAGATGGGGGCATCCAGTGAAAATAATTGTAAATAAGCATGGGAAAACATATACAGCATCATCCCAAAAAGAAGCAGGGTGACTCGTAGCAATCTTAAATGTGAAGAATTAAGATTGTCCCTCAACGTAGGCTCCAAGGAAGAAAACCAAGGCATAAAATGAACACCCAAGCCCTTCAGGACCCTATTAAGTGAGCCTGCTTTCAAACAACCCTCAAGGAACCTATGGAACCTATGGAAACCCCTGAAAATGTCGAGGAACACTGGAATAAACTGAAGACTTCCATTATTACAGCCTGTGAACAAACTATTGGATACCAAACTAAGAAACATCAGGACTGGTTTGATGAGAATGATAGGGAGATTGAACATATTATTGATAAGAAAAGGAAAGCTTTCCAAATATGGCAAAAAGACATCAACTGTGCCACTAAGAAAAACATCTACACCAGTGCAAAGGCTGAGGTCCAAAGAAGAACTAGAGAACTTAAGAACACCTGGTGGATAAAGAAAGCTCAAGAAATCCAGCATTTTGCAGATGCCCATGACACACGGGGCTTTTTTAATGCCACAAAGGCCATCTACGGACCAACAAATAATGGTACAAACCCCTTACGCTCAATAGATGGTGCCAAACTCCTAAAGGACAAAGAGTCTATTGCTAGGGGTGCACGAAAGTCACTTACCTTTTCTCGCAGCTTGTTCGCGGTGGGGGGGAGCGCTTCGCTGCTCCCCCCGCGAAGTTCAGGCCGGGGGGGGAGGCTTCCCACCTCGCCCGGCCGAAATTCAGGCCGGGGGGGGAGGCTTCCCGCCTCGCCCGGCCGAAATTCAGGCCGGGGAGGAGGCTTCCCGCCTCGCCCGGCCGCGAACACGAAAGTAAAAAAAAAAAAAAACAACGTCCCCTGATAGGCTACGTGACGATTCACGTAGCCTATCACGGCTAGATCTGGAAAGTCAGCCGTGATAGGCTACGTGAATCGTCACGTAGCCTATCACGGGTGACTTAAAAAAATAAAAAATAAAAAGCGCGTACGCGAATGGCGGCCCCCATAGGGAGCCGCCATTCGCGTTCCTTATTTAGTTGCTGTAGTCTACGTAAATGTTTACGTAGACTACGGCGAAAATAAGGGCAACGCTATTTGCGTTGTCCTTATTTTCACCGTAGTCTACGTAAACATTGACATAGACTACAGCGACCAAATAAGGAAGGGGAATGGCAGCTCCCTGTGGGGGCCGCCATTCGCGTACGCGCTTTTTGTTTTTTTTTTTTAAGTCACCCGTGATAGGCTACGTGACGATTCACGTAGCCTATCACGGCTGACTTTGCAAATCTTGCCGTGATAGGCTACGTGAATCGTCACGTAGCCTATCAGGGGACGTGTTTTGTTTTTTTTTTCTTTCATTGCAATGGCGGGGGCGGCAGCCGGTCGAAAGACCGGCTGCCGCTCCTGCCCCGCTCGAACACCGGACGAACCGCCAGCCGGACCTGCTGCCGGGAGGGACATTCAGGGAAGGTAAGTCCTGTCCCGGGGGGGGGTGCGGGGGGGGGTGCGGAGGATTTCTCCCCGAAACTTGTTCGGGGGGCCGAACACGTTGGCGCTCGGCCCCACGAAGTTTCGGGGAGAAATGCTCCGCCATCCCTATCTATTGCACTGCGTTGCCAAACTCCTAAAGGACAAAGAGTCTATTGCACTGCGTTGGAAAGAGCATTACCACAACCTCCTTAACTGTAACTCTGTTGTGGCTGATGAGGTTTTCTCACAAATCCCACAAAAACAAACCAGAGATGAGCTTGCAGTATCCCCTAGTTTGGAGGAAGTCAGTAAAGCCATTAACCAAATGAAAAATAATTAAGCTAGTGGACCCGATGGGATCCCTGTTGAAGTCTTTCAAGAAGGTGGGCCTGAAACCACACAACAGCTGCACAAGCTCATCAAAAAAATCTGGATGAGGGAGGAGGTCCCAGCAGACTTCAGGGATGCCATAATTATCACTCTCTTTAAAAAGGGCGATAGAACAGATTGTGGAAACTATTGAGGCATCTCCCTTCTCGCTACGGCAGGCAAAATCCTGGCAAGGATCCTCGCAAACCGCCTTCTACCTATCTCAGAAGACATCCTCCCTGAATCCCAAAATGGCTTCCGTCCCTCCAGGGGGACAGTGGATATGATCTTCACCACATGACAGCTCCAAGAAAAATGCAGGGAGCAAAACCAACCACTGTACATGGCGTTTATTGATCTGACTAAGGCCTTCGACACTGTAAACCGAACTGCTCTCTGGACCATTCTTCTGAAAACCGGATGCCCTAATAAATTTGTGAACAGCTTGCGGCTCCTCCATGATGACATGACAGCAACAATCTTGGATAACAATGGTTCTCAAAGTGATCCATTCAAAGTGGGATCAGGCGTTAAACAGGGATGTGTCATTGCTCCAACCTTATTCGCTATCTTCATTGCTATGATTCTAACCTTGTTGAAGGGAACCTTCCCACTGGTGTCGAAAGCATATATCGAACAGATAGAAAACTTTTTAATCTCAGTAGGCTGAAAGCAAAAAGTTAGGTAATTACATCCTCTGTCATAGAACTTCAATATGCTGAGGATAACGTAATCTGCGCACATTCAGAGGAAAATCTCCAAACTATCCTAAACATCTTCTCAGAAGCATATGAAAAGCTCGGCCTCTCGCTTAACATCAAAAAAAAACAAAGTGCTTTACCAGCAAGCACAAACTAATCTCTCTGTAGAGCCATCAATCCAGCTTAACGGTGTGATGCTGGAAAATGTCGATCATTTTTCTTATCTTGGCAGCCATCTCTCCACAAAAGCCGACATCGACGCTGAAATTCAGCATCGCCTGAGCTCTGCGACACTAGCATTCTCCCGAATGAAGCGTAGAGTGTTCGAGGATCGGGACATTTGCAGGGAGACCAAAATGCTTGTTTACAAAGCCATTGTACTACCAACCTTACTGTACGCCTGTGAAACATGGACCATCTATAAACGCCACTCCCAACTTCTCAAAAAATTCCACCAATGCTGCCTCTGAAAAATTCTGCAAATTACTTGGGAAGACAGATGGACTAATGTGATGGAAGTCTTCCACTGGATGGAAGAAGCAAAGACCACCAGTGTTGAAAACAATGATTCTCCAACATCAGCTTCGCTGGATCGGCCATGTTGTTCAAATGCCTGATTATCGTCTTCCAAAGCAGTTACTCTATTCCCAATTTATGAATGGAAAACAGAATATTGGTGGACAGCAAAAGAGATTTAAAGATGTTCTTAAAGCTAAGCTAAAAAAATGTAACATAAGCATTGAGAACTGGGAAGCTCTAACTCATGAGCGTTCCAACTGGAGGTCAGCCTATATTAAAGGCGCTATGGAAGAAGCACGAGTACAGACGAAAGGGAGAAACGAGCTCAGCGGAAGGCACGTCAAGCCTCACCGTGACCACGTTCCACCTGGAAACATATGTCGAGACCCAAGTATGTCGTGAAGACCCGTGGACTCGCCAGGTATGTTGTCTCCCAGGAGGACAGATTAGAGACGTGACTGAAAGGTTGCCTGCACTCATAAAGCCCACTGACAGGTATCCCTTTCTTCTCATCCATGTGGGAACAAATGATACCGCCAAGCGGAGCTACGAAGAGATCACGTCAGACTTTGAAGCTTTGGGAAGGAAACTCAAGAACTTTGGGGCCCAGATAGTTTTCTCATCCATCCTTCCAGTAGTTAGAAGAGGGATAGAAAGGGAATGAAAAATACTCCGGGTGAATGACTGGCTACGAAGGTGGTGCCGACGAGAGAGATTTGGATTCTGGGACCACGGGCTATACTTCCTGGAAGATGGGCTGTTGGCTAGGGATGGGTTGCACCTCACAAAGGCTGGGAAGAATGTGTTTGGCCACAGCATGAAGAACTTCATCAGGAGGGCTTTAAACTGAATCCTACGGGGAAGGGAGATGTAATGTTGGGGGTAACAATGGACGTAGGCGCATGCACTGCAATGGAGAGAACAGCGCTGATAGCGCCCAATAATAGTCTTCAGACACATGTAGGAAGAAAGCCAGACTATGAAGCACATGGTCTTCGATGTCTATATACTAATGCCCAGAGTATGGGAAACAAACAGAACGAACTTGAACTCTTAATACAGGAGGGAAATTATGACTTGATAGGTATAACTGAGACTTGGTGGGATGACTCTCATGACTGGAATACAGCAGTTGAAGGATATAACTTGTTCAAAAAGAACAGGAGGAACAGAAAGGGAGGCGGGGTTGCACTGTATGTGAAAAATACATATCTCTGCACAGAAATACAGGAGGAGGAGCTTGGTAGCCCCATTGAGAGCATCTGGGTTGAAATAAATGGAGCAAAGAATAAAAGGAACCTGGTGGTCGGAGTCTACTACCGGCCACCCAATCAAGGAGAAGCCAAGGATGAAACTTTTGAAAAGCAAATAGCCAATGTTTTAAGGAAGCATGATGTAGTAGTAATGGGGGACTTCAATTTCCCCGATATTTGTTGGGAGACAAATTCTGCAAAACATGGCCCCTCCAGGAAATTCCTGACTTGTGTGGCGGATAACTTCCTCCTACAGAAAGTAGAGGAAGGAACTAGAGGATCGGCTATCCTTGACTTGATCCTAACCAACAGAGATGACTTAGTGGATAAAGTAGCAGTTACAGGAACTCTGGGGGAAAGCGACCATGTTGTACTTGAGTTCTTGGTTCTAAGGGAAGCAAAAGCCGAGTGTACTCAAACGCGTACCCTGGATTTTAGGAAAGCTGATTTTAATAAACTCAGAACAATGATCAGTAAGGTCCCATGGCAAACAATGCTAGCGAGAAAAGGAGTCCAAGATGGGTGGGAACTTTTAAAAAAGGAAATTCTCAAGGCACAATCACAAACAATTCCAACAAGAAGAAAAGGTGGAAGACAACAGAAGAAGCCAATGTGGCTTCACAAAAAGCTTAGGGATGACCTGAAAACAAAAAAGGACACATATAGGAAGTGGAAAGAAGGCCAAGTAACAAAGGAAGAGTACAGGCAGGTAGCACAGAATTGCAGGGATGGCGTCAGGAAGGCTAAAGCGGAGAACGAGGTGAGGTTAGCGAGGGATGCTAAAAACAACAAAAAGGCTTTCTTCAGCTACGTGCATAGTAAAAGGCAGAGGAAAGAAATGGTTGTTCAGCTATTAAATAAGGTTGGCAAAATGATAACAGATGACAAAGAAAAGGCAGAGGTGCTCAATTCCTACTTTGGCTCAGTCTTCTCCCATGGGAATGCTGTAGACATCATATACCTCGACTTCAGCAAAGCTTTCGACAAAGTGCCCCATGATATCCTGATGAGCAAACTTGCTCAAAGTGGGCTAGATGAAACAACGATCATGTGGATCCACAGTTGGCTACAGAATCGGACTCAAAGAGTGCTTATCAATGGGACCTTCTCAAGCTGGGGAGAGGTAACGAGTGGGGTACCGCAGGGCTCAGTCCTGGGCCCAGTGCTCTTCAACATTTTTATTAATGACTTGGAGGAGGAGGTGCAGGGAATGCTGATCAAATTTGCAGATGACACAAAATTGGGAGGGATAGCTAATACTTTGGAAGACAGAAACAAAATTCAAAGTGATCTGGATAGACTGGAGCGCTGGGCAGAAAACAACAGAATGGCATTTAATAGGGACAAATGCCAAGTTCTGCACCTAGGAAAAAGAAACCAAATGCACAGTTACAAGATGGGGGATACGTGGCTCAACCACACTACGAGCGAGAAGGATCTTGGAATTGTCGTCGATCACAAGCTGAATATGAGCCAACAATGTGATGTGGCTGCAAAAAAGGCAAATGCTATTTTGGGCTGCATTAATAGAAGCATCGCTTCCAAATCCCGGGAAGTACTAGTTCCCCTCTACTCAGCACTGGTTAGGCCTCATCTGGACTACTGTGTCCAGTTCTGGGCACCACACTTTAAGAAGGATGCAGACAAGCTGGAGAGGGTTCAAAGGAGGGCAACAAAGATGATCAGGGGACTGGAAACAAAGCCCTATGAAGAGAGACTGAAAGAACTGGGCATGTTTAGCCTTGAGAAGAGAAGACTGAGGGGAGATATGATAGCACTCTTCAAGTACTTGAAAGGTTGTCACAGAGAAGAAGGCCAGGATCTCTTCTTGATCATCCCAGAGTGCAGGACACGGAATAATGGGCTCAAGTTACAGGAAGCCAGATTCCGGCTGAACATCAGGAAAAACTTCCTGAGTGTCGGAGCAATACGGCAATGGAACCAATTACCTGGGGAGGTGGTGGGCTCTCCCACACTGGAGGCCTTTAAGACGAGGCTGGACAGCCATTTGTCAGGGATGCTCTGACTTGGATTCCTGCATTGAGCAGGGGGTTGGACTCGATGGCCTTGTAGGCCCCTTCCAACCCTACTATTCTATGATTCTACTATTCTATGATTCTATATGTCCTCACTGTGGGAGGGTGTGTAGATCCAGAATCGGCCTTTACAGCCACCTGCAGACCCACTGCTAATTAATGCTAATCAACAATGTGTTCATTGACCTATCATTAATGTGATAGGTCAATCAACATGTGATAGGTCAATCAAAGAACACCAACATTAATGTGTTGATTGACCTATGTGTTGATTAAAGCTAATTGACATTAATGTGTTGATTGACCTATCTTCTATGAATCTGTCTAATCCTTTTAAAGAGTTATCTATATACACTCTATCTTTGGAAGACAATCTTACTCGGTCACGAGTGATCGCCATGATGATGATCACACTCTCCTTCCACACCCATGGGATCGGACTCCATGATATGAGAGCCTCCAACTGGAAACCCCCAGACAGTTAGAACAAGGAATACCATTTTTGTTCCATTGGGGTTCTTATCTGCTTGTGTGAAATTGAATGTACTTGAAATTAAGAAAACCAAACACAACAGAGCATTCATAAATGCTCTCTTCATAATTAAATAACAGATTTAAAAGTAGTTTTCCTTAATGTTAAAGGTCTGGGCACATCACAAAAATAAAGAGTACAAAATATGTTTAGAAAGTAACTATCAGACATACCTTTGATTCAGGAAATCCATAAAAAATAGAAAAATTACTCATCTATTCAGGAATAGGTGAAATATAAACAGACCTTGAATCATCAAAATCTACAGGGATTCTAAATGCTATTGCAAAAACTGTCAATTTCACTGTCTTAGATACACTTCAGGATCCAAAAGGCAGATGCCTTTTTATTATAGGGACTATAGGCAGAGAGAAACTGATACTGGGCACAATATAGAATCATAGAATAGTAGGATTGGAAGGGGCCTACAAGGCCATCGAGTCCAACCCCCTGCTCAATACAGGAATCCAAGTCAGAGCATCCCCAACAGATGGCTGTCCAGCCTCTTCTTGAATGCCTCCAGTGTGGGAGAGCCCACTACCTCCCTAGGAAATTGGTTCTATTGTCATATTGCTCTAACAGTCAGGAAGTTTGTCCTGATGTTCAGCCGGAATCTGGCTTCCTGTAACTTGAGCCCATTATTCCGTATCCTGCACTCTGGGATGATCGAGAAGAGATCCTGGCCTTCCTCTCTGTGACAACCTTTCAAGTACTTGAAGAGCGCTATCATGTCTCCCCTCAGTCTTCTCAAGGCTAAACATGCCCAGTTCTTTCAGTCTCTCTTCATAGGGCTTTGTATATATAACTTCTTCCTACAGAGAGCAGAGGAAGGAACTAGAGGGTTGGCTATCCTTGACTTGATCCTAACCAACAGAGATGACTTAGTGGATAAAGCAGCAGTTACAGGAACTCTGGGGGAAAGCGACCATGTTATACTTGAGTTCTTGATTCTAAGGGAAGCAAAAGCCAAGTGTAGTCAAACGTGTACCCTGGATTTTAGGAAAGCTGATTTTAATAAACTCAGAACAATGATCAGGAAGGTCCCATGGTAAGCGACTCTAACGAGAAAAGGAGTCCAAGATGGGTGGGAGCTTGTAAAAAAGGAAATTCTCAAGGCACAATTACAAACAATTCCAACAAGAAGAAAAGGTGGAAGACAACAGAAGAAGCCAATGTGGCTTCACAAAAAGCTGAGAGAGGACCTGAAAACAAAAAAGGACACACATAGGAAGTGGAAAGAAGGCCAGGAAGAGTACAGGCAGGTAGCACAGAATTGCAGGGATGGTGTCAGGAAGGCTCAAGCTAAGAACGAGCTGAGGTTAGCGAGGGATGCTAAAAGCAACAAAAAGGCTTCAGCTACGTGCATAGTAAAAGACAGAGGAAAGAAATGGTGGCTCAGCTATTCAATAAGGATGGCAAAATGATAACAGATGACAAAGAAAAGTGCTCAATTCCTACTTTGGCTCAGTCTTCTCCCAAAAGAGGGCTTATGACCCCGCTGGCAAAGGCGAAGTACAGGCTGAAGGGGCAGGATTGCAGCTTGAGATCGATAGGCAGATGGTCAAGGAACACCTAATTACTTTGAATGAGTTCAAATCTCCAGGGCCAGATGAACTGCATCCTAGAGTCATAAAGGAACTGGCAGAAGAACTCTCAGAACCGCTGTCTATTATCTTTGAGAAATCATGGAGGACGGGTGAAGGGCCAGATGACTGGAGGAGGGCTAATATTGTCCCTATCTTCAAAAAGGGTAAAAAGGAGGAACCTGGGCACTACAGACCAGTCAGTCTGTCATCAATCACTGGGAAAATTCTGGAGCAGATTATACAGCAATCCATCTGTAAGCACCTTGAGAACAATGCAATGATTACTCGAAGCCAACATGGATTTGTCAAGAACAAATCCTGCCAGATGAATCTGATCTCATTTTTTTTATCAAGTAACCTCAATTGTGGACTGTGGGAATGCTGTAGACATAATATACCTCAACTTCAGCAAAGCTTTCAAGAAAGTGCCCCATGATATCCTGATGAGCAAACTAGCTCAAAATGGGCTAGATGAAACAACCATCCAGTGGATCCAAAGTTGGCTACAGAATCCAACTCAAAGACTGCTGATCAATGGGATCTTCTCAAACTGGGGAGACGTAACAAGCAGGGTACTGCAGAGCTCAGTCTTGGGACCAGTGCTCTTCAACATTTGTATTAATGACTTGGAGGAGGAGGTGTAGGGAATGCTGATCAAATTTGCAGATGACACAAAATGGGGTAATACTTTGGAAAACAGGAAAAAAAATTCTAAGTGATCTTGCTAGACTGTAGCGCTGGGCAGAAAACAACAGAATGACATTTAATAGGGATCAATGCCAAGTTCTGCACCTAGGAAAAAGAAACTAAATGCACAGTTACAAGATGGGGGATATGTGACTCAACAACACTACAAGCGAGAAGGATCTTGGAATTGTTGTTGATCACTAGCTGAATATGAGCCAACAATGTGATGTGGCTGCAAAAAAAGGCAAATGCTCTTTTGGGCTGCATTAATAGAAGCATTGCTTCCAAATCCCGGGAAGTACTAGTTCCCCTCTACTCAGCACTGGTTAGGCCTCATCTGGACTACTGTGTCGAGTTCTGGACAGCACATTTTAAGAAGGATGCAGACTAACTGGAGAGGGTTCAGAGGAGGGCGACAAAGATGATCAGGGGACTGGAAACAAAGCCCTATGAGGAGAGACTGAAAGAACTGGGCATGTTTAGCCTTGAGAAGAGAGGACAAAGGGGAGAGATGATAGCGCTCTTCAAGTACTTGATAGGTTGTCACAGAGAGGAAGGCCAGGATCTCTTCTCGATCATCCCAGAGTGTCTCACTTGAGTTCCTCAAGTTACAGGAAGCCAGATTCCGGCTGAACATCAGGAGAAACTTCCTGTTAGAGCAATACGACAATGGAACCAATTACCTACGGAGGTGGTGGGCTGTCCCGGACTGGAGGCGTTCAAGATGAGGCTGGACAGCCATCTGTCAGGGATGCTCTGACCTGGATTCCTGCACTGAGCAGGAGGTTGGACTCGATGGTCTTGTAGGCCCCTTCCAACCGTACTGTTCTATGATTCTAAATGCAATTTTTAAAATTCACATTGTATATCTTGAATACATTAAATAAGTGGGAGTAATTCTAGGAGGTGACTTAAATGCAGTGATAGACAAAACTAAATTAAAAATACAAAAGTGTTACAAATTTTACTAGAATTTAACCTTTCAGATACCTGGGGAACTCAACACCCAGATAAAAGGTATTACCCTTTCTGTTCAAACAGGCATGCCACATATTCTAGTATTGACCATATGCTAATTTCTGATTAATGGATCTCAAAGATCACTAAGGGCACAATCCTATCTAGATAGCCAGCCACCTCCGAACTCGAACTATCCAAACTATCCAAAGCAAGGCAGGAGAAGCACGGGGGGATCGTTCCCTCCGTGCTCCTCCTGCCCTGGTTTTTCTGCTAGACAACCGGGTTCGGCTGTCTAGCTGCAGGGGGGCTGAGTGGGAGAGGAGGCTGCTGTACAACACACAGGATGTGTCATGCATGCAGATCTGCTCTCCCCACCCCAGAATGCTCCCAGCCCCAACCCTTTTCAGCTGCTCCGCGCTCCTCTTCCAAGCATGGAGAATGGGGTTTCTCCACTCTGCTTCGGAGGCAGCGCGGACATTGGGGGAGGACATTTTTCCGGGAACTGACCTCAGAGTGTGGGCTCTGAGGTTGGTTCCCGGAAAACAGCGTATCCTATGGCCGTCTAGCCGCTTGTCTAGCAGCCATAGGATTGCTCCCTAAGTCCACTGTAGGTAGCATTATGGTCTCAAACCACACCTCCATCTCAGCTACAATCAGAATAGGTCTCCCCCAACCCAAATCATATATTTGGAAATTGAACCTGATATTCTTATTAAGACAAGAAGCTAGAGATAATTTAGCATAAGCTTTGAACAATTACTTTAAATAACAGACAAGATGGAGATATTAAAACTGTATGGGATGCGATGAAAGTGGTGATTAGATGCTACTGTATCAAAGAGATGAGTCAAATAAAGAACAGTTGTGAATCCAAAAAACTGTTACAGGAAATAAAATGGTTAGAAATGCAACACAAAACAACTGCATTGTGGTGTAAGTTACAAATTCTAGAAAGAAGGAGAAATGACTTGAAACTATTAGATTTAAGCAAAATCACAATGAATTTGCAATGCATTAATCAAATGTATCTTGAATTTGGTTATAAAAATTCAAAACTGTTTGCCAACTACATAAGAAAAAAGACATCACAAAACATCTGTTATAAAAGAAAATGGAGTTAAAGGGCAGGATCTAACGGGGGCCTTCTGTATGCAGCCAGCCCCACTGGTCCCAGTGAGTGCATGGTCCCTACCACTGGCAGCTGCAACACAAAGGTTCTGGGCAAGCCCTGCAATGAGCAGAAACACTAGTTTCTGGAAGGGGTAGGACCTCGTTTGGGAGCTTGCCCCTGGAAGGACTACCACATGGCTGCTAGTGATACAGGCCACGTGCACACTGCTGCTGGTGGAGCTGGCCTCGCGCAGAAGGTCCCAGTTGGATCCTGCCCAAAGAATATAAAGTGATGAAGATAAATGAAGTATTTCCCCCCACACACACAAATTAAAAAATATTCTACATCACTACTGGACTTAAATAAAATTAAGCAATACTACCCAGCTCAAAAATGCAGTGCGGAGCAAGCTTTTCTAAAACAAAACAAAACAAAAAAACCCCCTGAGGAATTACATCAAACTCTAAAAAACTTTAAAAGCAATGAAACCCCAGGTATGGAGAGATATAAGGGAAATATTTATAACGTATTTGAAGAACAACTATCACCATTTTTACTTAATCATATTCTAGAAAACTATCCTATTCCATTATCATGGCAAACCTCCAGAATAATTCTAATAACAAAATGGGGAGGGGAGGAATCCAATCCACCCAGATACATACCGACTTAATTGGGACTATAAAATATTTACAAGTATACTCGCAAACAAATCAAACTATAGCCCCAAATTACATTCACTAAGATCAATTTGGCTTTATTAAAAATAGACATATAGTAGATCCTATATGGAGACTTCTTAACATTATATACCACAGCTCTAAAAATAAGACATCCATTTATCATCACATCTCTGGATGCAACCAAGGCATTTGACAAATTGGACTAGTTTTGTCTGCTTGAGGTTGCCAAGACTATGGACACAGGCACACATTTTATAACTATTCTTCACAGACTTTATATGACTGATCAGGCAATAATCAGAGCAAGCAACTTTAGCTCTCCCATAATAAGCATTCAGAGAGGAACAAAACAAGAGTGCCCGCTTTCCCTCTTATTGTTTGCCTTCTCTTTAGGGCCTTTGGCAAATAGAATTAACAAAATGACCCTATATTAAAAGGCATTCAAATACATGAATGATAAACATGTATGCAGATAACATCATACTAATACTTTCAAATCCTAAAACTGAATTGGCAAGGGCCTTAACAATTATAGAGAATTATGGTATACAGTCAGGCTTAAAAATTAACTATCAGAAATCAAATATACTTAGACTGAACACGCCACAGGAATATAGAGTAGAACTTAGCAAGATGTGTAACATGCCTCAAGTAATTCTAGTATAAAATAGCTAGGGATCCACCTACCAAAGCAACTTAACAAAATTGTCAAGATAAACTATAAACCACTATACAGATAAATTGAGGGCATGTTCTAAAATAAAAACAAACTTAACATGTCCTGGCCTGGGAAAACTGTGGCAGTAAAAATGACAACTCTGGCTAAATTATTTGCCTGTGCAGACACTCCCAGTTTACTTGTCAGAATGGCAAAATTATTTGTACAATTTATACACAGCAATAAAAGACAAAGGTTTGCAAATAATACATTGTGTCAGCAAAGCAAGAAAGGAGGATTAAAGATATTGATTAAATACTAAGTTAAAGGGGCACAGCAGTGCCCCTTTGGTTAATGTGAATCACTTTTAAAAAAAGGTTCCGCTGTTATAAGCCTCAAATTCCAAGCTAATAACTTGGAACTTGGCATCCATGATAAACGGTCAGGGCCAGAAATATTGGAATAAGGATAACTGTTTTGGCAGTTGGCCTCTGTACACCACCACAATGAAGTTGAAAGGAAACACACCCAGATGGGAGCGAAGTCAGGACTTTCAGCTGTAATTCAAGGGGTCTGACAAAAGTGGAGCACTAACCATTCAGGAAGGACAGCCAGTGGCATACACACACACACCCATCGTTGGTGGCTCATAAGTAATGGAACAAACGAACGTCATTTCAAACTTAAGGATCGCCTTTAATTGTTGTTGCTGTTGTTCAGTTGTTAAGTTATGTCCGACTCTTCGTGACCCCATGGACCATAGCACGCCAGGCCTTCCTGTCCTGCGCTCTCTCCCGGAGTCTGCTCAAGTTCATATTCATTGCATCAGTGATGCTATCTAGCCATCTCATCCTCTGCCCTCCCCTTCTCCTTTTGCCTTCAATCCTTCCCAGCATCAGGGTCTTTTCCAGTGAGTTTTCTCTTCGCATTAGGTGGCCAAAATATTTGAGCTTCAGCTTCAGTATCTGTCCTTCCAATGAGCAGTCAGGGTTGATTTCCTTTAGGATGGACTGATTTGACCTCCTTGCAGTCCAGGGGACTCGTAAGAGCGTTCTCCAGCACCACAGTTCGAATGCATCAATTCTTCGGCGCTCAGCCTTCCTTATAGTCCAGCTCTCACAGCCATACGTTGCTACTGAGAAAACCATAGCTTTGATTAGACGGACCTTTGTCGGCAAGGTGATGTCTCTGCTTCTTACTATGCTGTCTAGGTTTGCCATAGCTTTCCTCCCAAGGAGCAAGCGTCTTTTAATTTCATGGCTACAATCACCATCTGCGGTGATCTTGGAGCCCAAGAGAATAAAATCTGTCACTGCTTCCATTTCTTCCCCTTCTATATGCCAGGAAGTGATGGGGCCAGTTGCCATGATCTTCGTTTTTTTAATGTTGAGTTTCAAACCAGCTTTTGCACTCTCCACTTTCACCCTCAACAAGAGGCTCTTGAGATCCTCTTCGCTTTCTGCCATTAAGGTGGTATCGTCTGCGTATCTGAGGTTGTTGATAATTCTTCTGGCAATCTTAATTCCGACCTGTGATTCATCCAACCCGGCGTTTCTCATGATGTACTCTGCATATAAGTTAAATAAGCAGGGCGACAATATGCAGCCTTGTCATACTCCTTTCCCAATTTTGAACCAATCGGTTGTCCCATGTCTGGTTCTTACTGTTGCTTCTTGACCTTCGTACAGGTTTCTCAGGAGACAGGTAAGGTGGTCTGGTACTCCCATCTCTTTAAGAATTTGCCACAGTTTGTTGTGATCCACACAATCAAAGGCTTTAGCGTAGTCAATGAAGCAGAAATAGACGTTTTTCTGGAATTCTCTTGCTTTCTCCATGATCCAACAAATGATAGCGATTTGATCTCTAGTTCCTCTGCCTCTTCGAAACCCAGCTTGTACTTCCGGTAGTTCTCGGTTCACATGCCGCTGAAGCTTAGCTTGTAGGATTTTGAGCATAACCTTGCTAGCATGTGAAATGAGTGCAATTGTGCGGTATTTGAACACTCTTTGGCATTGCCCTTCTTTGGAATTGAAATGTAAACTGACCTTTTCCAGTCTTGTGGCCACTGTTGAGTGTTCCAAATTTGTTGGCATATTGAGTGCAGCACTTTAAAAGCATCTTTTTTTAGGATTTTAAATAGCTCAGCTGGAAGACTGTCATCTCTGCTAGCTTTGTTGTTAGGAATGCTTCCTAAGGCCCACTTGACTTCGCTCTCTGGGATGTCCAGCTCAAGTTCAGTGACCGCACTATCATGGCTCTCAGGGACATTAAGATCTTTCCTGTATAGTTCTTCTGTGCATTCTTTCCACCTCTTCTTAATCTCATCTGCTTCTCTTAGATCCCTGCCTTCTTTGTCCTTTATCATGCCCATCTTTGCATAAAACATTCCCTTGAGATCTCCGATTTTCTTTCCCATTCTGTTTTTTTCCTCAATTTCTTTGCATTGTTCATTTAAGAAGGCCTTCTTGTCTCTCCTTGCTATTCTCTGGAACTCTGCATTCAGTTGGATATATCTTCCCCTTTCCCCCTTGCTTTTCACTTCCCTTCTTTCCTCAGCTACTTGTAAAGCCTCATCAGACAGCCACTTGGCTTTCTTGCATTTCTTTTTCTTTGGGATGGATTGAGCTGCTGCCTCCTGAACAATGTTACAGACCTCTGTCCATAGTTCCTCAGGCACTCTGTCTATCAGGTCTAATCCCTTAAATCTATTCCTCACCTCCACTGTATATTCATAAGGGATATGATTTAGGTCATACCTGAATGGTTTAGTGGTTTTCCCTTACCTTCTTCAATTTAAGCCAAAATTTTGCAACAAGAAGCTCATGATCTGAGCCACAGTCAGCTCCAGGTCTTGTTTTGACTGACTGTATAGAGCTTCTCCATCTTTGGCTGCAAAGGACATAATCAATCTGATTTCGATATTGAGCATCTGGTGATGTCCATGTGTAGAGTCGCCTCTTGAGCTGTTAGAAAAGAGTGTTTGCTATGATCAGCGTGTTCTCTTGGCAAAACTCTATTAGCCTTTGTCCTGCTTCATTTTGTACACCAAGGCCATGCTTGCCTGTTACCCCGGTGATTTCTTGACTTCCTACTTTAGCATTCCAATCCCCTATGATGAAGAGGACATCTTTTTTTGGTGTTAGTTCTAGAAGGTGTTGTAGGTCTTCATAGAACCCATCAACCTCAGCTTCTTCGGCCTCAGTGGTTGGGGCATAGACTTGAATTACTGTGAAGTTGAATGGTTTGCCTTGGATTCGTACTGAGATCATTCTATCGTTTTTAAGATTGTACCCCAGTACTGCTTTTCCCACCCTTTTGTTGACTATGAGTGCTACTCCATTTCTTCTAAGGGATTCTTGCCCACAGTAGTAGATATGATGGTCACCTGAATTAAATTCGCCCATGCCTGTCCATTTTAGTTCGCTGATTCCCAAGATGTCAATGTTCAATCTTGCCATCTCATGTTTGACCACCTCCAGCTTACCTTGATTCATTGATCTGACATTCCAGGTTCCTAAACAATATTGTTCTTTACAGCATCGGATTTTCTTTTCACCACCAGACACATCCACAGCTGAGTGTCCTTTTGGCTTTGTCCCAGCCGCTTCACTCTTTCTGGCGCTACCTGGAAATTCCCTCTGCTCTTCCCCAGTAGTATATTGGACACCTTCCGACCTGAGGGGCTCATCTTCCAGCATCATATCTTTTAGCCTTGTGATATATTCCATGTGGTTTTCTTGGCAGGAATACTGGAGTGGGTTGCCATTTCCTTCTCCAGTGGACCACATTTTGTCAGAACTCTCCGCCATCTTGGGTGGCCCTGCATGGCATAGCTTATGGCTTCACTGAGTTACACAAGCCCCTTCGCCACAACAAGGCAGTGATCCATGAAGGGGTCGCCTTTAATACCTGGATGAAAATTCTTTGCAGTCAATGACTGCCTGAAGTCTGGAACCCATGGACATGACCAAATGCTGAGTTTCCTCCCTCGAGATGCTTTGCCAGACCTTTACTGCAGCTGTCTTCAGCTGCTGCTTATTTGTGGGTCTTTCTGCCTTCATTCTTGTCTTCAGTAAGTGAAAAGCATGCTCTATTGGGTTAAGATCAGGTGACTGACTTGGCCACTGAAGAACATCCCACTTCTGTGCCTTGAGAAACCCTTGAGTAGCTTTTGCTATATGTTTTGGGGTTATTATCCATCTGCAATATGAAGCGGCGTCCTATCAGTTTGGCAGCATTCAGCTGAATCTGAGCAGAAAGTATAGCCCTATACCTTTCAGAATTCATCCTGCTGCTTTTATCAGCAGTCAGGTCATCCATAAACACCGGTGACCCGGTTCCATTGGCAGACATAGATGCCCATGCCATAACACTGCCTCCACCATGTTTGACAGATGATGTGGTATGGTTTGGATCATGAGCTGTTCCTTTCCTTCTCCATACGTTTCTCTTCCCATCATTCTGGTACAAGTTAATCTTGGTTTCATCAGTCCAAAGAATCTTATTCCAGAACTGGGAAGGCTTTTTTAGGTGTTTGCTGGCAAAGGCTAATCTGGCCTGTCTGTTCTTGAGCATTACCAGTGGTTTGTACCTTGTTGTGAAGCCTCTGTGAAGCGACATTCATAAAGCCGTCTCTTGACTGTAGATGTTGACAATGACGTGCCTACCTCCTCAAGAGCATTCTTGACCTGGCTAGATGTTGTGAAAGGGTTCCTCTTCACCCTGAGCAGAATTCTGCGGTCATCCACTTTAGTTGTCTTCCGTGGTCTTCCAGGCCTTTTGCTGTTGCTGAGCTTGCCAGTTAATTCCTTCTTTTTCAGGATGTTCCGAACTGTTGTACTGGCCACTCCCACTGTTTTTGCTATCTCTCTGATGGGTTTATTTTGTTTCCTCAGTCTAATGATGGCCTCCTCCACTCGCATGGACACCTCTTTGGACATCAGGTTGGGAGTTCCAGTGAACAACTACCAAATGCAAATGTAACACTCAGAACCACCTCCAGGCCTTTCATCTGCTTGATTGGTCATGGTGTACCCAGGAAACAGGCCACAAAGGAAACAGGCCACACCATGCAGCTGCTTGTCAGCCATTCGTTCCATTACTTATGAGCCACCAACGATGGGGGGGGGGGTGTATGCCACTGGCTGTCCTTCCTGAATGGTTAGTGCCCCACTTTTGTCAAAGCCCTTGAATTACAGCTGAAAGTCCTGACTTCGCTCCCATCTGGGTGTGTTTCCTTTCAACTTCAATGTGGTGGTGTACAGAGGCCAACTGCCAAAACAGTTATCCTTGTTCCAATATTTCTGGCCCTGACTGTACCTGCTGAGGGCTATGATTGTGCAAACTCTCAAATGAATCCAATAAAAATTGCTAGAGGTACAGCATTATAATTTTCATTTGTAATTATAACAAACACACAGAAAAAATGGGGGGGCACACAACAGCAACAGGGGAAGAAAGACAGAGAACACAAAAACATATCCATCACAATAACCTTTCACAACTCCACTGATTTAAAAAAAGAGAAGGGGCGGGGGAGCGGGGGAGGATTCAACAGTTCTACTTCAAGTATATACAGTGCCTTGCATAAGTATTCACACACACACCACTTTGACTTTTCCACATTTGGTTGTGTTACAACCTGGAATTAAAATGGATCTAATTAGCATTTTTACCATTTGATTTACAGAACATACTTAACACTTTGATGTGCAAAATATTTTTTATTGTGGCATAAAAGTTAATTAAACAAAAACAAACTGGCATTTGTTGGCTGTATAAGTATTCACCCTCCTGAGTCAATACTTGGTAGAAGCACCTTTGGCAGGTTATGAGTGTTTTGGAGTAAGTCTCTACCAGCTTTGTACATGTGGATCCTGCAATTTTTGCCCATTCTTCTTGGCAACATTGCTCAAGCTCTGTCAGGTTGGATGGGGACTGTTGGTGAACAGAATTCACCAGAATTTTCAAGTCTTGCTGCAGATTCTCTGTCGGGTTGAGGTCTGGGCTTTGACCGGGCCATTCTACGACATTCAGGTTCTTGTTTTTGAACCACCCTAGTGTAACTTTGGCTGAGTGCTGAGGGCCATTGTCCTGCTGGAAGGTGAACCTCCGCCCCAGTCCCAGGTCGCATGCAGACTGAAACAGGTTTTCCTCTAGAATCACCCTGTATTTGGCTCCAGCCATCTTGCCCTAAGTCCTGACCAGTTTCCTAGTCCCTGTCAATAAAAAGCATCGCCACAACATGATGCTGCCACCACCATGCTTCACCATGGCGTGGGGATGGTGTCCTCAGGGAAATGAGCAGTGTTGGCTTTGCACCACACAGAGCGTCTTGCGGTAAGGCTAAAAAGTTCAGTTTTGGTCTCAGCAGACCAGAGAATCTTTTCCTACATGTTTGCTGTGTCTCCCACATGCCTTTTGACAAAATCCAAATGAGATTTCATATGGGTTTTTTCAGCAATGGCTTTCTTATTTATGTATTTATGTATGTATGTATGTATGTATTTATTAATTATATTTCTACACTGCCCCATAGCTGAAGCTCTCTGGGTGGTTTACAAAAGTTAAAACATTAAAATACAATATACAAAGTCTAAAAACCATTTACATAAAAACATACAGTATATACAGACAACATACAGCTAAAAAACAACTTTGAACTAAAAACCATTTTTAAAAAATCCAACAATAAAACACAGCTTAAAACAGCACTGTGTCAGGGTGGACACTGAGCCCATAGAATCCCAGAGTAGTTCTGATGCTGTGGAAGAGCAGTCGCTCCTTCGGGAGAGGAGCATGCTCCTTTTTTCCCAGGACCAACAGCTGACGGAGATTCCTCCCACCCACATTCCTAGTTTAGAAAGCAGTCCAGGGAGTGACTCAGCACAGATAGCAGACTGGGGGGGATGCGCAGCGCAGACGCAGAGAGCGGTGCCAAATGGTTCACGCTCAAAGAACGGTTGCGCCCAGAGGATCCAAGGGAAAAGGGGAGGGATTCTCCCTAGTCCTTATATTCAGGGGTCTGCCAGTAATTGCCTTTCAAACGGGGACCAACTGTTCCAACTTCAGCATCCCCTTCATGGATCACTGCCTTGTTGTGGCGAAGGGGCTTGCGTAACTCAGTGAAGCCATAAGCTATGCCGTGCAGGGCCACCCAAGACGGACAGGTCATGGCAGAGAGTTCTGACAAAATGTGGTCCACTGGAGAAGAAAATGGCAACCCACTCCTTTATCCTTGCCAAGAAAACCCCATGGAATGTATCACAAGGCTAAAAGATATGATGCCAGAAGATGAGCCCCTCAGGTCGGAAGGTGTCCAATATACTACTGGGGTATTTCCAAGAGGGTATTTCCAAGTAGCACCAGAAAGAGTGAAGCGGCTGGGCCAAAGCCGAAAGGACACTCAGCTGTGGATGTGTCTGGTGGTGAAAAGAAAATCCGATGCTGTAAAGAACAATATTGTTTAGGAACCTGGAATGTCAGATCAATGAATCAAGGTAAGCTGGAGGTGGTCAAACATGAGATGGCAAGATTGAACATCGACATCTTGGGAATCAGCGAACTCAAATGGACAGGCATGGGCGAATTTAATTCAGGTGACCATCATATCTACTATTGTGGGCAAGAATCCCTTAGAAGAAATGGAGTAGCACTCATAGTCAACAAAAGGGTGGGAAAAGCAGTACTGGGGTACAATCTTAAAAATGATAGAATGATCTCAGTACGAATCCAAGGCAAACCATTCAACATCACAGTAATTCAAGTCTATGCCCCAACCACTGAGGCCGAAGAAGCTGAGGTTGATGGGTTCTATGAAGACCTACAACACCTTCTAGAACTAACACCAAAAAAAGATGTCCTCTTCATCATAGGGGATTGGAATGCTCAAGTAGGAAGTCAAGAAATCACCGGGATAACAGGCAGGCATGGCCTTGGTGTACAAAATGAAGCAGGACAAAAGCTAATAGAGTTTTGCCAAGAGAACATGCTGATCATAGCAAACACTCTTTTCCAACAGCACAAGAGGCGACTCTACACATGGACGTCACCAGATGGTCAATATCGAAATCAGATTGATTATGTCCTTTGCAGTCAAAGATGGAGAAGCTCTATACAGTCAGTCAAAACAAGACCTGGAGCTGACTGTGGCTCAGATCATGAGCTGCTTCTTGCAAAATTTCAGCTTAAATTGAAGAACGTAGAGAAAACCACTAAACCATTCAGGTATGACCTAAATCATATCCCTGATGAATATACAGTGGAGGTGAGGAATAGATTTAAGGGATTACACCTGATAGTCAGAGTGCCTGAGGAACTATGGACGGAGGTCCGTAACATTGTTCAGGAGGCAGCAACGAAATCCATCCCAAAGAAAAAGAAATGCAAGAAAGCCAAGTGGCTGTCTGATGAGGCTTTACAAGTAGCTGAGGAAAGAAGGGAAGCGAAAAGCAAGGGAGAAAGGGGAAGATATATCCAACTGAATGCAGAGTTCCAGAGAATAGCAAGGAGAGACAAGAAGGCCTTCTTAAAGAAACAATTTAAAGAAATCGAGGAAAGCAACAGAATGGGAAAGACTAGAGATCTCTTCAAGAAAATCGGAGATCTCAAGGGAACGTTTTGTGCAAAGACGGGCATGATAAAAGGACAAAGGCAGGGACCTAACAGAAGCAGGTGAGATTAAGAAGATGTGGAAAGAATACACAGAAGATCTATACAGGAAAGATCTTAATGTCCCTGAGAGCCATGATAGTGCGGTCACTGAACTTGAGCTGGACATCCTCGAGAGTAAAGTCAAGTGGGCCTTAGGAAGCATTAGTAACAACAAAGCTAGCGGAGATGACAGTATTCCAGCTGAGCTATTTAAAATCCTAAAAGATGATGCTGTTAAAGTGCTGCATTCAATATGCCAACAAATTTGGAACACTCAGCAATGGCCACAAGACTGGAAAAGGTCAGTTTACGTTCCAATTCCAAACAAGGGCAATGCCAAAGAGTGTTCAAACTACCGCACAATTGCACTCATTTCACATGCTAGCAAGGTTATGCTCAAAATCCTACAAGCTAGGCTTCAGCAGGATGCGAACCAAGAACTACCGGAAGTACAAGCTGGGTTTCGAAGAGGCAGAAGAACTAGAGATCAAATCGCCAATGTTCGCTGGATCATGGAGAAAGCAAGAGAATTCCAGAAAAACGTCTATTTTTGCTTCATTGACTATGCTAAACCCTTTGATTGTGTGGATCACAACAAACTGTGGCAAATTCTTAAAGTGATGGGAGTACCAGACCACCTTACCTGTCTCCTGAGAAACCTGTACGAGGGTCAAGAAGCAACCGTAAGAACCAGACATGGAACAACCGATTGGTTCAAAATTGGGAAAGGAGTATGACAAGGCTGCATATTGTCACCCTGCTTATTTAACTTATATGCAGAGTACATCATGAGAAACGCTGGGTAGGATGAATCACAGGTCAGAATTAAGATTGCCAGGAGAATTATCAACAACCTCCGATATGCAGACGATACCACCCTAATGGCAGAAAGCGAAGAGGATCTCAAGAGCTTCTTCTTGAGGGTGAAAGATGAGAGTGCAAAAGCTGGTTTGAAACTCAACATTAAAAAAACGAAGATCATGGCATCTGGCCCCATCACTTCCTGGCATATAGAAGGGGAAGAAATGGAAGCAGTGACAGATTTTACTTTCTTGGGCTCCAAGATCACCGCAGACGGTGACTGTAGCCATGAAATTAAAAGATGCTTGCTCCTTGGGAAGAAAGCGATGGCAAACCTAGACAGCAGAGTAAGAAGCAGAGACATCACCTTGCCGACATATTTTTTTGATTTGATTTTTTGTAAACTATAGGTTTTTTAAATTGTGTGTATATTAAAATAATTCTTTATTGTTGGCCTTGATGTTGTTAGCAATTAGGGCTGTGAACAGACCCCCCCCCCCCCCCGCTTTGGATGTCGCTTCAGATTTTCTGAAGCGGTTTGACTCAGATCCAGATCCGAAGTGAAATTCGGAGGTCTGGACCACTTGTTTTTAACATTTTCCCACTGACTTGCATGGGAAAACAGAAACAGCCATAACGTTTTCAGGTTTTACAACACAGTCATGAAACATGGAGGCCTTTTAGCCCCCTGGGAGGGGATTCCATTTGCCAATTTTCAGGCAGTTTGGCCTAGTGGTTGTTGTGCTAGGCGCAGGTGAAATTTGATTTTTTCCACAAAAACTCTCAAAGCAAAGAGATATAATTTTTTTACTGTTTCTACAGATGGGTGTGAAATCTTCCCCCCCCCAACCCCCCTTGAGGGAATCCCACCTGCCAAAGTTCAGTCAGTTTGGCCCAGTGGTTTTTGTGCTAGGCACAGGTAAAATGTGCTGTTCCCAGAATCTCAGACCAAACTCAGAAGGGGTAGGATGTTGAAGCAGAGTATACTATCCTATTCTCTGCTGTAGGTTTCTTTGAAGTGCAAAACAAGCCTTATTCAGAAGACTCACTGGCTCAGCCTCTCTTTGGCTGAATACACATATTACCTGGCAGGGAGGCTGGAAGAGGTCTTTTTTGTCTATTTTTTTAGTGATCTGCTTTGGTTTCATTTTAGCACACGCAAAATGAATATTTTGTATTTATGTTATATTTTAATGTTTGGGGCTTTTTTGGACACACCACTCCTACAAATTTCAAACATTTAATTTAAAAAAATGATTCAAGGGAACTGAAGGAACTGAGAGTGTAGCAGGTGCACAATTATCCAGTTAATGCAGTTGATGATTTCAATGACCTCCGGCTCTCGGTGGTCTTCTGACAGAGGCAGGAAGACACAGCAACTCTGCCAGGCAGGACCTGTGGTAGTTCTACAGCTACTATATGCCAATGAATTCTTCTATAGGGAAGAGCTGCCTGGGGGGTGGTCATGGACCTTGGGAATACTGACACTGGTTTTCTAAATGAAGGATCTATGAAAGAAAGAAAGAAAGAAAGAAAGAAAGAAAGAAAGAAA
The DNA here is from genome assembly GCF_057233095.1 of Heloderma suspectum. Taxonomy (NCBI): domain Eukaryota; kingdom Metazoa; phylum Chordata; class Lepidosauria; order Squamata; family Helodermatidae; genus Heloderma; species Heloderma suspectum. The sequence goes on along the minus strand of NC_139462.1, from coordinate 122,210,882 downwards.
GAAAGGGAAAGGGGAATGAATGGAACAAAGTGCAATGCCTTGCCCACAAGGGCATATTGTGTAGGGAAGAAAGGCGGAAACAAACCAAGTCAAGCCCACCAAGAGGGCCTATTTCTTTCTAGGGTAGGACCACGTAGGGTGACTGGAGCTCTTCCACCCTGGGGCAAACAGCAAGACCAAATGAAAGACAGATGCAGAAAGAAAAGTCCCTACATGCCAGGGGGTGGGGGGAAGGGAGTAAAAGTGCATCGCTCATCGAGAATGAGAATGAACTGGAGAATGTGCAGCACTCTTGTGCTGAGGACATCAGACACCTCTGACTTGTCGTCCATCTTTCTGGAAAGAGAGATCCAGCCATGCCAGGAGGGTTGATTGGACAACAACAGCATTGATTGGACAACAACAACAACAGCTGCCTTGATGGAACAAGGCAAGGGCGCTGGCACGTGGCTGGCAGGGAGAGAGACACATCCATGAGTGCAGCAGGGTGCACATAAGCAGTAGGCGTCAGAGCCACCAAGCCCAGCTATACCACCCAGGCACAGGGAGTAACCTGCCACAGGTTACCTGGTTGATCCTGTAAGGCTTGTCTGAGGGGTAACCCATGCTTACACAGGGGCATTACAGTGAAACACCTGGCGGAGGGAGGCCAGTGGAGACTGGCAGCGGCTGGCTGAATGGCCAGACTTGCACTCCTGACCCATGAAGGTAGTGATGACAAATAAAGGAACATCCATGGGAGGGCAAGTCTGGTGCCAGGGAGACAGTGGGGGCAAACAATCCCAGACTCTACAACCTGCAATGACTATAAGGGAGGGAATGGAGGAGATTAAAATGCAGGGCCCTGTAGGGATGAGTACACTGCAAATCCTTTAATGAACTTCCATGGGAGGACAATTCTGGTGCCAGGGAGGTGTTGAGGGAAAACGATCCTGGACTCTATGACCAGTACTGGGTAATGAATAAATGACGTGGGAGCGGAGGTCTGGTACAAGCAGCCATGCTACTGCCAGCTGCAATAGAATTGTAACCTTGAATGGAAAACATCTGGTTGCTGCATCTTGGGAAACTGTACATATTTAATGAAGGATCTAGACAGACAGACAGACAGATAAAAAGACAAAAATAAGAAGAACAGAGGGTGGCGGAGAAACCGTGGGTGCAGCATGTTGCACATATACCGCCTGTGATGTCAGTGCCTCCAAGCCCAGCTATTCCCCCCAGACGCGCAATCTTTCAGAAGCTGATACATTTTGGAGACAGTCTGTCTGGGTTGCTCAGAAGGGATAGAAGAGTTACGAATATCTGAGGCAGACAAGGCACCTTGTGGAGGAGCCACTTCAGTTCAGGGTGCCTCGGTGCTGCTCTGATCCACTTTGTATCATGACGAGGCACCTACAGAACAGTCTGCTTCGCCTCATTACTCAGGCTTTGTACCAAAGTGGAGCACAGCCCTATTAGCAATATGCACAGTAAAATGCTTTTTGGTTCAAAATTGTGAAAGGATTACGACAAGGCTGTATAATGTCGCCCTGCTTACTTAACTTATATGCAGAGTACGTCATGAGAAATGCCGGGTTGGATGAATCACAGGTCGGAATTAAGATTGCTGGGAGAATTATCAACAACCTCAGATACGCAGACGATACCACCCTAATGGCAGAAAGCGAAGAGGATCTAAAGAGCCTCTTGTTGAGGGTGAAAGAGGAGAGTGCAAAAGCTGGTTTGAAACTCAACATTAAAAAAACGAAGATCATGGCATCTCGCCCCATCACTTCCTGGCATATAGAAGGGGAAGAAATGGAAGCTGTGACAGATTTTATTTTCCTGGGCTCCAAGATCACCGCAGATGGTGACTGTAGCCATGAAATTAAAAGACGCTTGCTCCTTGGGAGGAAAGCTATGGCAAACCTAGACAGCATAGTAAGAAGCAGAGACATCACCTTGCTGACAAAGGTCCGTCTAATCAAAGCTATGGTTTGCCCAGTAGTAATGTATGGCTGTGAGAGCTGGACTATAAGGAAGGATGAGCGCCGAAGAATTGATGCGTTCGAACTGTGGTGCTGGAGAAGACTCTTACGAGTCCCCTGGACTGCAAGGAGGTCAAATCAGTCCATCCTAAAGGAAATCAACCCTGACTGCTCATTGGAAGGACAGATACTGAAGCTGAAGCTCCAATATTTTGGCCACCTAATGCAAAGAGAAAATCCCCTGGAAAAGACCCTGATGCTGGGAAGGATTTAAGGCAAAAGGAGAAGGGGGCGGCAGAGAATGAGATGGCTAGATAGCAACACTGATGCAATGAATATGAACTTGAGCACACTCCGGCAGAGAGCGGAGGACAGGAAGGCCTGGCGTGCTATGGTCCATGGGGTCCCGAACGGTCGGACACAACTTAACGACTGAACAACAACAACATTGTCTGCTTTCTTTTCCTTTGTACAAGTTTGTACAGAGTTCCTTCTTGTTCCTTCTTGTTCTCATTTTGGCAAGACTTCCATTTTCTGAAGAAAAATGGACCAATGGTGCTCAGACTGATTTGGAGGCCATCCAAACCTGAGTTGAGATTTGGAAATCTGCGGCTTCATGACTCCCGTTAACTATACAAATTAAAAAACCCTCTATAACATTTTCCTGTTAGTCAAAAGTGGATAAACTTTGCAGGCATAATAGCCCATTAGGAAGGGATTATATCTGTCAAATTTCAGAAAAATAGGTGCAGTGGTGTTTGTGCTACTCACTTGTATATTTTGATTTTTTTGTTAGGAAACTGCTGATAGTTTTTTTGAATTTCTTTGCACAATTAGATGAAATTTCCAGGGATCAGAAATTTCCAGGGATCCAGCCTGTTCTGGAGGGATCAGAAGCCTTTAGATTTTGACGGTATCAAAAAAATGGGCATGCTTATCCCCATATGTTCCTTTTGGACCATTCTTCTGAAAATGGCAGACAGCATAGATGTGGACCTTAGTAAGAAAATCACAATGTTTCAAAAAGATAGGTACAGTGGTATATGCGGAAGGGGAATCCTAAATATTGTGTGTGTGTGTGTGTGTGAGTGATTCATTTATCCTTCCCTCCCCCAGCATTTTTTTGAGAGCATCTTGTATTAAAACAGCACATGTCATAGAGGTGTCACCAGGCAAGAACCCTGCAAAGTTTCAGAAGTAAAGGTGCAGGGGCTAGGGAGTGGTGATGCTTGAAAACCAGTTGAAGGCAGTTTTTAAAAAAAAAATAGTGAAGCTTGGAGGTATTGGAAGAAAGTCTCATAGTCCCATCCTTGCCCTCCCCCAAAGCACAGTGATTAGAGAGTCCCTGGTAAAATGTGCTGTATTTTTGGAGACACACAGTCAGCCTTTCTGAAGCCAAATCACAAACAAAGCCTTGTGCAGGGTCCAGCTTCAGTTATGGTCTTTTGTGTGAGGGACTTTTGGCTGAAACCCAAAGCAGCTTCAGCCCCATCTCTGATCTTTAATATTAACACTGATGAGATCCATGGGTCAGCATGACAAGTGAGAACAGCAAGATTCCCCCTTGGGCATTTCATTCAGCTTCACTTGTTGGTTCCCAGCATTAGTGTTATAAATGCTTCCTTGGTGTGGTGACTGGTTTACTAGACAAGTAAGGAAAATGACTGGGAGAACACAAGTTGCAACCTTGATTGCTGTATTTATGAAATACAAGGGGAGCCAGTCGCTTTTTACTCTGAGTCACTTACATGGAGACTCTGCCTCCATTACAACGGAAGGAGACATGAATGGAGGAGGACCCGAATTTTTTCAAGGAATCGACTTTGGAGGGCTTTGGTCCACGCAGGGCTCCACGATCGAGTGCACTATTGCAGTATAAGTCACTTCACAGAACATACATTCAGGTGGGGTGGGGGGATTGGAGTAAATGTCATCAGACTGGCAGGGACTGCTCAACCAATAAGAAAGCCCCCCTGGCTTTTTCCTTCCCCTGATACTCCCATAAAGCTATGGATAGAAGCTTATCCTCTTGCCCACAATGGGAATAACTTCTGAGGAGACCCCCTTCCCCAAGCTATGTCTGATTCTGCCAATTTTTTTTTATTTATCCTCCTCTAAAACCATTATCTCACTTTGTCGCTAATGCGCGATAGTGACATAGCTAGAGATAGGGAGCATAGCTATTGCTAGACAAATGCATGATAGTGACCTAGTGACATTGAAAACCCCTTTGTAGGTGTGATTTTTTGTTTTTTACTTCTTCCTTTCTGGATGGGTGATTTCTTTCATGTCTCTATGCCTCTATCACGTATTTGTTCTATCACGCAAGTGCTCTATTGTGCAATCACACTATTATACATTTGTTCAGCAATAGCTATGCTCCCAATTGTGGCATCATGAGGTAGTGAGATAGGGGATATAGGTACTGCTGGACAAATGCGAGATAGTGACATACTGAGATAGCGAGATAGGGAGGAGGTGTAGATACCGCTGACAAAACTGCTATTTCAGTTTAACAATTTAATGTTTAAAAAGAAGCTGCCCAAAATGCGGGGATGGCCACCAGAGTTTAGTGGTAGGCAAGGTGAAGTTAATGCCATGAGGTAGCACAGAACTCTGACAGCCATCCCTGAAATGGCAGAAACAGTGGGGAAACACAGGCAGGGAAAACATTGGGGAAACACCCCTTGACTAGGGTCAGTGAGGTCTACGTAAATCTTTACGTAGACTACAGCGACCAAATAAGGAACGTGAATGGCGGCTCCCTATGGGGGCCGCCATTTGCGTACGCGCTTTTATTTTTTATTTTTTTAAGTCACACGTGATAGGCTATGTGATGATTTACGTAGCCTATCACGGCTGACTTTGCAGATCTAGCCATGATAGGCTACGTTAATCGTCACGTAGCCTATCACGGGGGCGTGGTTTTTTTTTTGGTAACTTTTTATTTCGCGGCCGGGCGAGGCGAGGCGCCTCCTCCCCGGCACGAATTTCGGCCGAGCGAGGCGGGAAGCCTCTCCCCCCCGGCCTGAACTTCGGGGGGAGAGCAGCGAAGCGCCTCCCCCCCACCGCGAAAAGCTGCGAGACCAGGTAAGTGGGTTTCGTGCACCCCTAGTTTTGAGACAAATTATGCAAAACATGGCCCCTCCAAGAGGTTTCTGACTTGTGTTGCTGATAATTTCCTCCTACAGGAAGTGAAGGAAGGAACTAGAGGATCGGCTATCCTTGACGTGATCCTAACCGATACAGATTACTTAATGGAAAAAGTAGCAGTTACCGGAATTCTGGGGGAGAGTGACCATGGTATACTTGAGTTCTTGGTTCTAAAGGAAGCAAAAGCCCAGTTGTAGCCAAACGTTTACCCTGGATTTTAGGAAAGCCGATTTTAATAAACTCAGAACAATGATAAGTAAGGTCCCATTGCAAGTGACTGTAACAAGAAAAGGAGTCCAAGATGGGTGGGAGTTTTTAAAAAAGGAAATTCTCAACGCACAATTACAAACAATTCCAACAAGAAAAAAAAGTGGAAGACAACAGAAGAAGCCAATGTGGCTTTACAAAAAGCTTAGAGATTACCTGAAAACAAAAAAGGGCACATATAGGAAGTGGAAGGAAGGCCAAGCTACGAAGGAAGAGTACAGGCAGATAGCTCAGTTTTTTGGGATGGCATCAGGAAGGCTAAAGCTGAGAATGAGCTGAGGTTAGCAAGGGATGCTAAATGCAACAAAAAAGCTTTCTTCAGATATGTGCATAGTAAAAGACAGAGGAAAGAAATGGTTGTTCAGCTATTAAATAAGGAAGGCAGAAGTGCTCAATCCCTACTTTTGCTCAGTCTTCTCCCGAAAGAGGGTCTATGAGCACTCTGGCAAAGGCAAAATACAGGCTGACGGGGCAGGATTGCAGCTATCTCCAAAAAGAGTAAAAAGGAGGAACCTGGGAACTACAGACCAGTCAGTCTGACATCAATCCCTGGAATATTCTGGAGCAGTTTATAAAACAATGCAGTGATTATAGAATCATAGAATAGTAGGCTTGGAAGGGGCCTATAAGACCATTGAGTCCAACTGCCTGCTGAATGCAGGAATCTAAGTCAAAGCATTACTCGAAGCCAACATGGATTTGTCAAGAACAAATCCTGCCAGACTAATCTGATCTCATTCTTTGATCAAGTAACCACTCTTGCGGACTGTGGGAATGCTGTAGACATAATATACCTCGATTTCAGCAAAGATTTCAACAAAGTGCCCCATGATATCCTGATGAGCAAACTAGCTCAAAGTGGGCTAGATGAAACAACGATCAGGTGGATCCACAGTTGGCCACAAAATCTGACTCAAAGAGTGCTTATCAACGGGCTCTTCTCAAACTGGGGAGTTTGAGGTAACAAACGGGGTACCTCAGGGCTCAGTCCTGGGCCTAGTGCTCTTCAACATTTTTATTAATGACTTGGAGGAGGAAGTGCAGGGAATGCTGATCAAATTTGCAGATGACACAAAATGGGATGGGATAGCTAATATCTTGGAAGACAGAAAAAATTCAAAGTGATCTTGATATGCTGGATTGCTGGGCAGAAAACAACAGAATGACATTTAATAGGGAGCAAGTTCTGCACCTAGGAAAAAGAAACCAAATGCACAGTTACAAGATGGGGGATACGTGGCTCAACAACACTACAAGTGAGAAGGATCTTGGAACTGTTGTAGATCACAAACTGAATATGAGTCAGCAATGTGATGTGGCTTCAAAAAAGGCCAATGCTCTTTTGGGCTCCATTAATAGAAGCATAGCTTCCAAATCCCAGGAAGTACTAGTTCCCCTCTACTCAGCACTGGTTAGGCCTCATCTGGAGTACTGTGTCCAGTTCTGGGCACCACACTTGAAGAAGGATACAGACAAACTGGAGAGGGTTCAGAGGAGGGCAACAACGATGATCAGGGGACTGGAAACAAAGCCCTATGAAGAGAGACTGAAAGAACTGGGGATGTGTAGCCTTGAGAAGAGAAGACTGAGGGGAGAGGTGATAGCGCTCTTCAAGTACTTGAAAGGTTGTCTCAGAGAAGAAGGCCAGGATCTCTTCTTGATCATCCCAGAGTGCAGGACACAGAATAATGGGCTCAAGTTACAGGAAGCCAGATTCCAGCTGAATATCAGGAAAAACCTCCTGACTGTTAGAGCAATACGACAGTGGAACCAATTACCTGGGGAGGTAGTGGGCTCTCCCACACTGGAAGCATTCAAGATGAGGCTGGACAGCCATCTGTCGAAGATGCTTCGACTTCGACAGAAGATTTCTGCATTGAGCAGGGGGTTGGAGTCGATGGCCTTGTAGGCCCCTTCCCCCTTCTATTCTATGATTCAATTATTCTATTTTGAAAGACAATAAGTTCAATTAGGCGGGTTTTCATTTGGTCCATTTCTCAAGTCTGCGGGACCTGCAAATACTAAATGGTACAACAAAAGGAGATCAGAGAAGGGAGTATACCCATTTTTCTAATCACAGTGGCAGTGTAATTGACTAAATATTAATTTCCAGATCCATCTATAAGTTTCTCACTCATTTTGAAGTTGGCATCTATATAAAAAGTGACCATCTGCCATTAACCATGACATTGGCAGATATAATAGAGAACGATACCCACTCACAGTCTCAACACGTTTCTAATAGAGATTTAGGTGTGACTGGTAATAAAAGAATAAGGTGGATTCCCAAAGTGGACCTAGCCCCATTGGGGCTTTTGCAATCAAGGGATTTCATCAGTTTACATACTGCAAATCTTTTTGCAAAATCACGTACTGAAGCCATACATATATTTCAGGACCTGACTGATGGACTACAAGTGCATCTTAAAACAAAAGTTAATTTGGGGCTAAGGCGTACAAGCACCAAAATGGGCTGGTTCGATAGAGAATGTAAAAACGCTAAAAGCCAATTGATTAGAACGTATCAAAAGTACAGAAATACCAACTTAGTTTTATGGTTGAAGGAGTACACAATATGACGGCAAAAGCATAAAGCAGTGATTAAAAAAAAAACAAGCAGGATGGAGTAAGTGCTTGACAAACACAGGTGAAATACTCGTATGACTGAGGCTGGATCTACACTTACTGCCTTTTCTAGCTTCCAATGAGGTTTCACTGCCCGCCTTTCACACTACGCAGTACCCACCTCGAATTGGATCTGGAATTTCCCACTTCTGTGCTCCCGCTTTCAATACCCTAATATCCCAGTATTTCCCCTTAATGTGCCCTGATTTTCCACCTTCGCTACTGTATCCGGTCGTAGTCCCCTCCATATACGGCGGTGTTTGTATTTCCCTCCTGCCCAATCACAGCGCTTGATGGCCCCATGTCTTCTTCTGGCTACTGATCGCATAGCTTCCTCAGCAGCCCCCATTTCCTCAGCAACAAGCAAAAGGCTGGATGTGTACACGCTTGTCTGATCTCGGAAGCCAAGCGGACCCCGCTTGTTCTATCCCTTCAAATGAGATTAAGTTTAACCCCCTCCTATCCCCCACTCTGGATTATTTTTTTTAAATTAAGGCATCCTCGCAGAATCGGGGCTTCTCCATGATGTTTTTTTTTTAATTGAGGCATGATCTTCGAAGCTTCGAAGTTGTGAAGCTTCGTTATTTATTCTGCGAGGACAATGCCTTAATTTAAAAAAGAACATCCGGAGTGGGGGATAGGCGGGGGTAAAACTTAAGTCTCTTTTGAACAACCCCTTGCTCAATGCAGGAAGCCTGATTCCCAGGTGGTCGCCCATCCAACTACTGACCGGGGCTGACCCAGACAAGTGCGCTCAGGAAAACAGCACAGCGCTCGAGTGTGAACCGAGCTTCGATGAAGCACTGCAACGGGGAAAATGGGTGGGTGTGAATAATCACGTTTTAATGCAACAGCATTTAACCCGACGGGACACTGAATTCACTGCGATGGTGGGCACAATGTAGATCGGCTCGGAGATATATGTCTGATGCTGTTTTTATCAGGCACTGATAGCACTTCTCTCCGGGAGTCCCAGATGATCTACCCTAATGGCCTGGCATGACAACAATTGGGGTAAAGTCTCTTATTTCCCAATTAAAGAGCAATAAAGCACCTGGAATAGATTTTATACCACCAGAACTACTGAGACCTAACATCAACTGGTGGGCCCCTTGGTTGGCTGTGGTTTTTACCTATATTGATTTACCAGGAAAAATCCCTGAGGCATGGGATACCACAGTAATAATTCCCTTATACAAGAAAGGCCCCAAAACTGATCTAGCAAATTACCATCCAATCCGTTTGCTATGTGTAATTAGTAAATTGTATGCAAAACACCTATATAACAAGTTAATTAACTGGATGAATGAAAAGAATATGTTGTCAGATGCACAAGCTGGGTTCAGACAAGGTAGATCAACTTTAGCTCATTGCTTGGTTTTGAACCATCTAATTGAAAGATAATTTCATATGAAATTATGAAAGATATGAAAGATAATTTCATATGAAAGATATGAAAGATAATTTCATAGTTAACTATGATAAAATGAAGGTAATGGTCTTCTCCAAGTGTTATAGACCACACAAATGGTATTTGGATAGGCACCCTACAGAGCAAGTTAAAGTATTTCAATACCTGGGAATAGTATTCCAATGTTCCAGGATATGGTCAGCTCAGTGTGATTATGTGATAGAAAAAGCTATGAAAAGTACTAGAATGCTATTGTGTTTCTATAGAACGAAGGGGTGCAACTGTATTCCAGCGGCACTTGAAGTTTTCAAAGCTCAACTGCTCTTTTTGATTCAGATCTGGGCTGATGCCAACTTCAAATCATTGGAAGCAGTGCAGTCCAAATTTCTTAGACAAATTTGTGCAGTTCCAAGCTGTGTGCCTAATGCTGCTTTGCAGCTCGAAGGTGGTGTGATTTCTATCTACACACAGGCTTGGATGAGGACTCTTATTTACTGGAATTTACTGCACTCAATTCCAATGGGCTTGCTCAATACAAAAAGACTCACACAGTAGCAGTTGGATGAAAGCTGTTAACCTGAGATTAAACCTAGCTGGTTTTTCAACCCAACAATTATTAAGCTTAGATTTGCCCGAAGCTAAAGAAATACTGAAACAACATCTATTGGACACTGAACAACAAAATAGTTTGTCCATAATGAGGAAATTGAGCCCTTACCTTAGACAGTCTTCACTTAATCCCTTTGATAAGTCATCGTTATATTTAGAGCAGCTTTCATACCATCAACATTGAATAGCTTTTTCAAGTGCATGTTTTAACATGCTTCCCTCTGGGGTACTTGAAGGCCACTACAGGAGAATTCCGTTTCAAAATCGGGTATGTGTTTGTGGAGATGGAAATATTGAAACTGTAGCCCTTGTACTGCCGTTTTGCTTTTTGTATAGAAATGCCCATGAAGAGTTAATTACCCCTTTATTACTGCCTTGTCCAGCATGCCCAGCTGATTATTATGTGAACTTTCTTCTTAAGGACTGCAATAGGTTGGTCAAAGCAAAAACGGCAAATTTTTTAGCAATTGCTATTGAAGTGAGGGCCTCAAAAGGCATCCTGAATTCTAAATTGCATAATGCTATTTTTAAGTGTATTTAATGTTTTTATCTGTTTGGCAAATCTTTGGTAGATTTTTATGGACACTGGACAGTATTGCTGTTTGTCAGTAGAGCGTTTGATTAATTGTATGAATATTATTACAAATTGCAATAAAATTTGATTTGATTTATGGTCGCTTTGGAGGGAAACCTGCTTCACCACAGGAAGCACCAGGAATGGTCTGAAGGGGTGCAATTCAGCTTGTGTTTGGGGTGAATCATCATAATTTCAATGTCAGTGGCCACAAAAATGGTCATGGAAGGCTGCATGTGGCTGGTGGCCTGCATGTTGACCACCACTGGCTCAGATGATACTGTTTTTGTAGACCCAGAAGGAGCAGGAGACATTTGCAAAAGACCCTGAGCTTTACCACAAAATGGCTGCTTTGAGGTTGGGAGCATAACTAGTCACAAAGAAAAAGTAACCTGTCCGAAAGACTGTACAAAGCAGAGGTAGGGTCAGACCCACCCCACATACACACAAAATAACTCCTTTGAACCCACAATTTTCTCTTCCAACAGAAACTTATTTTAAAGTTTGTGAACTCTTTCTTTCCCCCACTTCTCTCTGTCATTCTCCCTATCTGTTTTCTTTCTCACTACCCATAGACACACACACTGTTTCTCTCATCTGCCACCCATTTATTTATTTATTGAATTTGTATACCACCCAACTGGCAAATGCCCTCAGAGCAGTTTACAGTCATAAAACCAAAGAACAACAAAATAACAAAAAATAAAATACAAATAAAAATATCAAAATAATACAATATTAAACATTAAAAATATATTTAAAACATGGAGAAAAACATTGAGGAGCCTTCAGCAAAGAGCAAAGCGACTGATTAAAGATTGTGTCTGCTTAAAGTGGAAGGAACTTAACCTGGTGTCTAAACGTATACAGTGAAGATGTGAGGTGGATCTCCCTGGGAAGGGCATTCCATAGATAGGAGGCCACTATGGAGAAGGCTTTTTCCCTAGTAGCTACCTGTTGCGCCATTGTGAGTGCTGGCATCCAGAGAAGAGCCTCCAAAGACAATCTTAGCAACTGGGCAGGAACATATGGGAGAAGGCGTTCTTTCAGGTAGACTGGTCCTAAGCTATGTAGGGCTTTAAAGGTCAGTACCAACACATTGAGTCAGGCCTGGAAACGGATTGGCAACTAGTTAAGTTAACACAGTACTGGAGTAATATGTTCAAAATGGTCAAGGCACCGCTTTGCCGCTCTGTTGTGCATTAACTGAAGTTTCCATACTGCCTTCAGAAGTATGTAGCCCCATGTACAATGCATTGCAATAATACAGGTGGGAGGTTACCAGTGCATGGAAAACTGTAGCGAGGTTATCTCTATCCAGGTAGGGTCATAGCTGGTATATCAGCCAAAGCTGATAAAAGTCTCCAGTGACAGAGCTGGATCTATGAGCACCCCAAACTATGAATTTGCTCCTTTTGGAAGAGTGCACCCCCATTTAGAATAATGCAACTTAACAGGACAGATGAACCACCTACTAACAGAACCTCCATCCATCCTCTGGATTGAGTTTCACTTTATTGGCACTCATCCAGCCTATTATCAAGTTGAAGCACCAGTTCAGCACAGTCACTGCCTCACCTGCATTTGATGAAAAGGGGAGGTAAAGTTGAGTGTCATCAGCATATTGATGAAACTTCACTCCATCCCTCCAGACAAATTCTCCTAGTGGTTTCATGGAGATGTTAAAAAGCATGGAGGACAAAATATCCTGAGGGATGCCACAATGGAGTCTCCAAAAGGCGGAACTATAATCCTCCAGCCCCACTTCTGGAAACAACTGTCCTAGTACGAGTGTGACCACTGTTACAGTGCCTCCAACTCCCAATTAAGGCAGCCTCCCCAGAAGGATACCATGACGGCATCAAAAGCCACTCAGAGGTCTAGGAGAACCAAGAGGATGCATTCCCCTGTCTTTCTCCCAGCAGAGGGCTTCCCACAGGGTGAGCAAGCCAGTCACCTTTCCAAAACCAGGCCTAAAACCTGATTGAAATGGGTCCAGATAAAAAGATAATCAAGTATAATCCAGAAGTGCCTGAAGTTGGCCATCAACCACCTGCTCAGTCATCTTGTCCCAAAATGGAAGATCAGCCATTGGTCTAAAATTATTGAAGTCCTCTGGCTTTTTCAAGAGAGGCTGAACCACCTTCTCTTTTAAAGAGATTAGTGGTCCACCATCTCTGAAGGAGGTGTTCATTACTTCCTGGATCTAGGTTCTGAGGACAGATCTAGTGTCTGTAATCAAACAGTCAAGAGCACAGGTGGTTGGACAGACAGATTCAAGCACTCTGTCTACATCATCAGGCCTCAACAACTGAAACTCAACCCATAAAACTGGACAAGATGGCACACTGGACGTCTCCACCATCTCGTTTGCATCACATAGTGGCCAACCAGCTGTCGACCAGGAACCCACAAGCAGGGCATGAGCAAAGCAGCACCCTCCAACCCATGTTCCCCAGCAAGTGATATACATAGGTTCACTGCCTCTGGTACTGGAGGTAGCACATAGCCATCAAGACTAGTAGACGTTTCCTCCAGAAATTTGTCTACCCCCCGCTTTAGAGCCATCCAAACTGGTGGCCATCACTACATCCTGTCGTAGCAAATTCCATGGTTCAACTATGCGCTGTGTGAAGATCCCATCAGGCTTTGATCAAATAGCCTCCCTTGTCGACCGTGGGAATGCTGTAGACATAATATACCTCGAGTTCAGCAAAGCTTTCAACAAAGTGGCCCATGATATCCTGATGAGTAAACTAGCTCAAAGTAGGCTAGATGAAACAACGATCCGGTGGATCCACAGATGGCTACAGAATTGGACTCAAAGAGTGCTTATCAGTGAGACCTTCTCAAACTGGGGAGAGGTAACGAGTGGGGTACCGCAGGGCTCAGTGCTCTTCAACATTTTTCTTAATGACGTGGAGGAGGTGCAGAGAATGCTGATCAAATTTGCAGATGACACAAAATGGGGCGGGATAGCTAACACTTTGGAAGACAGAAACAAAATTCAAAGTGATCTTGATAGACTGGAGCGCTGGGCAGAAAACAACAGAATGACATTTAATAGGGATAAAGGCCAAGTTCTGCACCTAGGAAAAAGAAACCGAATGCACAGTTACAAGATGGGGGATACATGGCTAAACCACAGTACAAGCGAGAAAGATCTTGGAACTGTTGTCGATCACAAGCTGAAGATGAGCCAAAAATGTGATGTGGCTGCAAACAAGGCCAATGCTCTTTTGGGCTGCATTAATAGAAGCATTGCTTCCAAATCCCGGGAAGTACTAGTTCCCCTCTACTCAGCACTGGTTAGGCCTCATCTGGAGTACTGTGTCCAGTTCTGGATACCACACTTTAAGAAGGATGCAGACAAACTGGAGAGGGTTCAGAGGAGGGCAACAACGATGATCAGGGGACTGGAAACAAAGCCCTATGAAGAGAGACTGAAAGAACTGGGCATGTTTAGCCTTGAGAAGAGAAGACTGAGGGGAGAGATGATTGTGTTCTTCAAGTACTTGAAAGGTTGTCACAGAGAGGAAGGCCAGGATCTCTTCTTGTTCATCCCAGAGTGCAGGACACGGAAGCCAGATTCTGGCAAAACATCAGGAAAAACATCCTGACTGTTAGAGCAATACGACAATGGAACCAATTACCTAGGGAAGTGGTGGGCTCTCCCACATTGGAGGCGTTCAAGACGAGACTGGACAGCCATCTATTCTATGATAAGTACTTCCTTTTATCTGTCCTTAATCTCCCACCAATCAGCTTCATAGAATGACCCCAGGTTCTTGTATTTCGAGAGAGGGAGAAAAATGTCTCCCTATCCACACCATGCATAATTTTGTGCCCCTCTATCATGTCTCCCCTTACCCTCCATTTTCCCAAGCGAAACAATCCCAGCTCTTGTAACCTTCCCTCACAGGGGAGGTGCTCCAGCTCCTTGATAATTTTTCTGCACTTTTTCCAGCTCTACAATATCTCTTTTGGAGTGTGGTGACTAGAACTGTACACAGTATTCCAAGTGTGGCCGCACCATAGATTTGTTTAGGGGCAGTATGATATTGGCAGTTTTATTCTCACTTCCTTTTCTAATTATGCCTATCATGGAGTTTGCCTTCTTTACAGCAGCCGCACACTGGGTTGACATCTTCATTGAGCTGTCCAACACAACCCCAAGATCTCTTTCCTGGTCGGTCACTGCTAGCTCAGATCTCATCAGGCTATACTTGAAGTTGGGATTTTTTGTCCCAATGTGCATAACTTTACACTTGCTTACATTGAAGCATATTTGCCACTTCGATGCCGATTCTCCCAGTTTGGAGAGATACTTTTAGAGCTCCTCACAATCCCTTTTTGTTTTAACCACCCTAAATAATTTGGTGACATCAGCAGATTTGGCCACTTTGCTGCTCACTCCTAATTCCAGA
This sequence comes from Heloderma suspectum, assembly GCF_057233095.1. NCBI lineage: Eukaryota > Metazoa > Chordata > Lepidosauria > Squamata > Helodermatidae > Heloderma > Heloderma suspectum. Next base: position 122,195,846 of record NC_139462.1, on the reverse strand, counting down.
TCATTTATGAACAGGTTGAAAAGCATTGGTGAAAAGCATCCCTGTGGGATCCCACTATTTACTTCCCTCCATTGGGAGAATTTACCATTATTCCTACTCTCTGCTTTCTGTTCTTTAACCAGTTACTGATCCATAAGAGGACCTCTCCTCTTATTCCATGACTGCTAAGTTTGCTCAGGAGTCTTTGGTGGGGGACTGTCAAAAGCCTTTGGAAGTCCAAGTAAACAATGTCTACCAGATCACCCCTGTCTACATGTTTACTGACAGTCTCAAAGAACTCTAAAAGGTTAGTGAGACAGGACTTACCTTTGTGGAAGCCGTGTTGATTCTTTTTCAGCAGAGCTTGTCCTTCAATCGGGCTTCAGGCCTGGTTTTGGAACAGAAACCGCCTTGGTCGCCCTGTGGGATGACCTCTGCCGGGAGAGGGACAGGGGGAGTGCAACCCTGTTGATTCTTCTGGACCTCTCAGCGGCTTTTGATACCATCGACCATGGTATCCTTCTAGATAGGTTGTCTGGGTTGGGAGTTGGAGGCACTGCACTACAATGGTTCCACTCCTACTTGGATGGCTGATTCCAGAAGGTGGTGCTGGGGGATTATTGCTCTGTGCCATGGCAATTGTGCCATGGGGTTCCACAGGGCTCTACTTTAACTGCTGCGGGAGGTTATCCGGAGGTGTGGGCTGAGGTGCCATCAATATGCGGATGACACCCAGCTCTACCTCTCTTTCTCATCAAAACCAGGTGAGGCAGTGGCTGTTCTGAATCAGCCTGGGCACGGTAATGGATTGGATGAGGGCCAATAAACTGAAACTCAATCCGGACAAGACAGAGGTACTGTTAGCGGGTGGTTCATCTGCCCAGCTAGGTGATATTCAACCTGTTCTGGAGGGGGCTGCACTCCCCCTAAAGGATCACGTTCCTAGTTTGGGGGTGCTCTTGGATCCAGAACGGTCACTTGAGGCACAGGTGAATTCAGTGGCACGGAGCACTTTTTATCAGCTTAGGCTGGTATACCAGCTACGCCCTTATCTGGACAGAGATAGCCTAGCTACAGTTATCCATGCTCTGATAACTTCTCGTCTGGATTACTGCAATGCGTTATACGTGGGGCTGCCTTTGAAAACGGTCCGGAAACTTCAGCTGGTCCAAAATAGGGCAGCAAGATTAACAGGGACTGGCCTGTGAGCTCATATTACGCCAGTACTTTTTCAGCTGCACTGGCTGCCAGTCCATTTCCGGGCCCGATTCATAGTGCTGGTATTAACATTTAAAGCCTTTAAAAGCTTGGGACCAGGTTATCTGAAGGATTGCCTCCTCCCATATGTGCCTGCCTGGACCTTAAGATCATTGTCAGCGGCCCTTCTCCGTGAGCCCCTGCCAAAGGAAGTGAGGCGGGTGGCTACTAGGAGGAGGGCTTTTTCTGCTGTGGCACCCCGGCTCTGGAATGAGCTCGCTAGTGCCTGGCACCTACATTGTATTCCTTTTGGTGCCAGGTGAAGACCTTTTTATTTTCCCAAGCATTTTAGCATTTTAGCTTTCTAAACTTTGAGCTTTGCTGTTTTAAAAAATTGTATTTTAAACTCCTGCACCGCTGCTAGGTTTTATTGTGGTTGTATTGTTATATTGTGGTTTTAATGTTCTATATATTTTAAATTGTTTTATTGTGTGTTGTTTGGCTTTAATTTTTGTGAACCGCCCAGAGAGCTTCGGTTATTGGGTGGTATAGAAATGAAATAAATAAATAAAATAAAATAAAATAAAATAAATACATGCTTACTAATTTTTATCTTTAATAATGCCTGCAACCAATTTACCCGGAACAGACGTTCAGCTAACTGGCCAGCAATATCCTGGATCCCCCGGATCCCTTTTTGAAAATTGTTGTTACATTGGCCATCTTCCAGTCCTCTGGTATAGAGGCTGATGTTGGGGATATGTTGCATATTTTGGTTAGAATATCAGCAATTTCATAATTGAGTTCTTTGAGAACTCTAGGATGGATACCATCTGGGCCTGGTGATTTATTTACTTTCAGTTTGTCAATAAGGTTGAGAATGTCATCTTTTGTCATCGCTATTTGCCTCAGTTCCTCAGACTCCCTTCCTGAAAATGCTGTTCAAAATACTTCTTTGCATTTCTTAGTGTCTGCTTGCCTCGCCTTTGTGCAAGCTTGTGCTCCCTTCTGTTTTCCCCAATTGGGCAAGACTTCAATTTTTTGAAGAAAGCTCTCTTTTCTCTAATAGCTTAACACTGCTTGATAACCATGCTGGTGACCTCTTGGGCTTGGTGCTACCTTTCCTAAGCTGTGGTATACATTTTAGCTGGGCTCTACTATTGTGGTTTTGAATAGCCTCCAAGCATTTTGAAGGGATTTAACCCTCTTGACCCCCCCTTTCAACTTCCTTTTCATCAGTTCCCTCATTTTAGAGAAGCTTCCTCTTTTGAAGTCAATTGTGACTGTGTTGGACTTCCTGGGCAATTTTCTACTTATATATATATATATTAAATCTGATAGCACTGTGGTCACTGTTTCCAGTTGGTTCAACAACATTTACATCTTGTACTAGGTCCTGGGTGACACCGCTTAGGATTAAATCCAAGGTCGCCTCCCCTCTGGTCTGTTATATGACCAGCTGTTCTAGGGCACAATCATTTAGGGCATGTAGACATTTAACCTCTTTCTCGTGGTTGGAACATGTCAATGTAGGGGTAATTGAAGTCACCCACTATTACAACACTTCCTTGTTTGTAGGCCTCCCTGATTTTGTTTTCCATCTCAGGGTCACACTGAGCTTTCTGGTCTCGGGGACGATAGCATGTTCCTAGCACCAAATTAATTTTGGAGTCTGGTATTGTCACCCACAGAGCTTCTGTGGAAGAGCCTACCCCTTTTAGATGTTCTAGTCCACTCAGCCATCTGCCCTCTTTGAAATACAGGGGAACACCTCCCACACTATGCCCTTCCCTGTCCTTCCTATAGACTTTATATTCAGAGATGACCCTATCCCACTGGTTCTCTCCATTCCACCAGGTTTCTGTAATGCCCACTATATCCAGGTTTTCCTTTAAAATCAAGCACTCCAACTCTCCCATTTTGGCTTGGAGGCTTCTAGCATTTGCATTGTTGTTGTTGTTCAGTCGTTAAGTCGTGTCCGACTCTTCATGACCCCATGGACCATAGCATGCCAGGCCTTCCTGTCCTCCGCTCTCTTCTGGAGCGTGCTCAAGTTAGCATTTGCATAGAAACACCTATACATGGTATCCTTCCCCAGATGCCTCTGGCATGTGCATCTTTTGCTATGGGACGTTGGCCTCTTTGATCAGCTATTATGTTCTACCATGTGCTCCTGGCATATTTCCTCCCCTTCTACATTTGGGCAGTCGAAAACATTTTCATCGTCATCCCTTTGGGATGATTTAACCCAAACCGGATGCTTCCCAGCTCCTGTCATCTTCCCCCAGAGTTTAGTTTAAAAGCTGCTCGGCTACCCTTTTTATGTTTAGTGCCAGCAGTCTGGTTCCGTTTTGATTCAAGTGGAGCCCATCCCTCTTGAACAGGCCCAGCTTTCCCAAAATGTTCCCCAGTACCTAACAAATCTGAACCCCTCCTCCTGGCCCACCATCTCATCCACGCATTGAGACTCCTCAGCTTTGCCTGTCTAGCTGGCCGTGCATGTGGAACAGGTAGAATTTCAGAGGAAGCCATCATTGGTACGAACATGGACCATGACCACTGACTACTAGGTCATGTACTAGGTCTACTAGTACTAGGTCTTCTAGGCTAGCTAGACAGCCTGTGATAACTGCGACCTTAGCACCAGCCAGGCTAAGGTCCACATCTTAAGGTCCACATCATGCGGTCCACATGCCCATCACAAACCCAGCTGTCTGTGTGTCTAATTATTGAATCTCTCACTACCACAAGCCCCCCGCCCCTCGGAGGTGCATCCTCAGCACAAGAGGATATTTGTTCGTCTTCCTTGGAATGGGTCCCTTCTGAGGGATCATTTCCCTCTTCCTCGGAATGATGCCTTCCTTCCCCAAGACCCACATTCTCCATGACAGCAGAGGAGCTATCACCCTGAGAGTGGAACAGTTAATGGGTCCCTGAAGGTGTTCAGTGATCCTTCTTTTAATCAGCCTGTACAAGGCCATGAGCCACCTGGAAAAGTGCCACAGAGTGACACTGAGAGGATGTAGTCATGGTGGAAAATAAATTCTTCTTTGTCACCATCACAGCCACACAGTAAACTCCATAATGGGCTTTAGCCTGTGTTTGGTCAGATTCAACATGCATCTTTCTCCATCTGCATTCAAACTGTCTTCCCCATCACTTCATAGCCCTCAGCTCCACAGTGTACCATGGTTCTGAATGGGCTTGGTCAGAGGAAAGAAAATACTTAGGGGCGATATGTCATCCACCCTGATCATCTCTATATCATACCAAAAGAGCCAGGCTTCAACAGGAGTGCCAGCTTTATTAACAGGAAAATTCCCCCAGGCCCCTCAGGAATCCAGGTTCCATTGTTCTCTGGGAGCAGAACATTCTAATAGGTCCCTCCCTCACCCTTGCAGAGGGGGAATGGAAGAAGTCAACAGAGCATGATCTGACCATGACAATGATTCTAGTGATAGCATCCCCCACTTACAGATCACCATCCTCCTGCCCAGTAGTGAAGACCAAAGCAAGAATATGTCCTGCCACACACATTGGGCTGATGACATGTTGGAACAATCCCATAGTTGTCACGGTGACCATGAAGTCCTGAGCTGCCCCAGAAATGGTAGCTTCAGCATAGAAGTTGAATTCACTCAGGACCAAAAGCCAGGGTGTCCTCAACACCATCTCTGAGACCACTTCCATTAGCTCAGGAAGGGAGTCTGTTGGGCAATGGGGTAGGCGGTACACCAAGAGAGTCCCTAATGTGTCCTCAGAGCCCAACACCAGGTACAGACATTCCAGAGTAGGACTCACTCAGACAGGAAGTCTAGAGGAGAGAAGGAACTCTTAAAGATTATGGTACCCTCATGTCTATGCTGGTGCTGTGTCAAATACCTGGGTGGACACAGCTGGGATAAACTAACCCAACCTGACTCTCCCACCCAGGTCTCAGTAATGTATACCAGGTCAGATTTTTCATGGTAAGCTTTGTCATGATCAGGTCATGGATGATAGAGATCTTATTGTGAACTGACCTGGTATTAATTAATAACTCCAGCAAACCTGAGGGCATGCTGGTAGGACAACCAATCTCCACCTGGTTGGAAGGAAAACCAGATTTATGAATAGACACTTACTGATCCGCTCTTACCTGGATGCTATAGTTGATACAGACGCAGTGGATGTAACTGTGGCCCCTGCTTGTCCTGAGTTGTTGGATACTTTTCAATTTGTACAGCTTCAGGATATGGACAGGATCCTGGGAGAGGTGAGAGCCACCATGTGTGTTCTAGATCCTTGCCCTTCCTGGCTCATAAAAGCAGCCAGAGGTGGACTGGCTGAGTGGGTATGTGAAGTGGTTAATGCCTCCCTTAGTCAAGGCAGAGTTCCAGCCTGCCTGAAGGAGGCGGTGGTGGTGAAGGAGGCTGTTAAAAAAAAGCCCTCCCTGAACCTTGCCATATTGGATAATTATCAGCCAGTCTCCAATATTCCATTTCTGGGCAAGATATTGGAGCGTGTGGTGGCTTCCCAACTCCAGGGATTCCTAGATGAGACAGATTATCTAGATCCATTTCAATCTGGCTTCAGACCCGGTTATGGGACAGAAATAGCTTTGGTCACCTTGGTGGATGACCTACGTCAGGAACTAGACAGGGGGAGTGTGTCCCTGTTGGCTCTGCTGGACCTCAGGGGCTTTCGAGACCATCGACCATGGTATCCTTCTGGGCTGCCTCGGTGGGATGGGACTTGGAGGCACTGTTTTACAGTGGCTCCATTCCATCTTGGAGGAGTGGATCCAGAAGGTGGTGCTGGGGGACTTCTGTTCGACTCCCTCGTGGCCATTGGCCTGTGGAGTTCCTCAGAGTTCTGTATTGTCCCCCATGCTATTTAACATATACATGAAATCAGTGGGAGAGGTTGTGTGGAGTTTTGGGGTTTGGTGTCACCAGAACGCTGATGACACCCAGCTCTACTTTTCCTTTCCATCTAATTCCAAGGAAGCTGTTGGGGTGCTAAACCGGTGTCTGTCGGCAGTAATGGACTGGATGAAGGCAAACAAATTGAAGCTTAATCCAGACAAGACAGAGGTGCTCCTGATCAGTAGAAAGGTAGATCAGGGAATAGGAATTCAGCTTGTACTGGATGGGGTTACACTCCCCCTAAAGACACAGGTTCGCAGCTTGGGCGTACTTCTGGATTCAGCCCTGAGCCTGGATGCCTAGGTTTCAGAGGTAGCCAGGAGTGCATTTGCACAGTTACAGCTAGTGCGCCAGCTGCGCCCATTCTTTGAGATGTCTGACTTGTCCACTGTGATACATGCCTTAGTTCCATCCTGTTTGGAATACTGTAACACGCTCTACATGGGGCTGCCTCTGAAGAGTGTTCAGAAACTTCAGGTGGTTCAAAGAGCTGCTGCCAGACTGTTGACTGGGGCTGGCTACAGGGAGTATACAACTGCAGAGCCAGGGCCTGCAGGAGAAGCTGCCATCACTGGGGAAGAGGTGTGCCTGCCGCCGCCGGGCCTGCTGCAGTGCTGCCGCCGCCACCAACACCAGGCCTTCCCTGCAGACTTCTGTCTGGCAGTCCGCCAGTCCCTGCAGGACCAGGCCCCCAGGTACCGAGCCAGCTGTGCTGCTCCCACCTGCCCCTTCTTGGAGGGGCTACATAAGCTGGCTGGCTGAGGTGGCCTGGGAGAGCCAGGCCCTGCAGGAGAAGCTGCCATCACCGGTGAAGAGGCGTGCCTGCCGCTGCTGCTGCTGCACCACCGCCGCCACCGCCACCACTATCACTACTGTGGGCTCCTGCCTGGCATTATTTTTAAGGTGATTTTTAAATTGTTGTTTTTTTGTTTTTGTTTTTTTAATTTATGGGGGATTTTGTTGTGTTCTTAAGTCTGCCTGATAGGCGGGAGCAATGGGGCATGTGTCCACCTGATGGAGGCAGTGGGGGGAGTGTTAGGGGCTAGAACATACCAGGACTGGGCGGCAGGTAGGGATGGCCATGAATTTCTCCACGAATCTCGGGGAGGCCGAATGTCAACGCATTCGGCCACCCGAAATTGTTGGTGAAATTCTCCACCCCTCCTCCCCCCCCCCCGGGATGGGACTTACCTCGCTCGAATGTCCCTCTCAGCGGTGGGTCCCGGTGGCGGTTCGGCAGCATTTCATCGGGGGCGGGGGCGGCAGCCGGTCTTCCGACCGGCCGCTGCCACCGCCATTACAAAATAAAGTAAAAAAACCCCAAACACCCGTGATAGCCTAAGTAACGATTAACGTAGCCTATCACGGCTAGATTTCCAAAGTCAGCCGTGATAGGTTACGTTAATCGTTACGTAGCCTATCACAGGTGACTTTGGAAAAAAAAAAAAGCGTGTACGCAAATGGCAGCACCCATGGGCGCCGCCATTTGCGTTCCTTATTTGGTCCCGGCTAGTCTACATGAAGATTTACGTAGACTATGGCGAAAATAAGGGCAACGCTATTTGCGTTGCCCTTATTTTCGCCATAGTCTACGTAAATCTTTATGTAAACTACCGGGACCAAATAAGGAACGCAAATGGCGGCGCCCATGGGCGCCGCCATTTGCATAAGCGCTTCCCCCCCCCCAAAGTCACCCGTGATAGGCTACGTAACGATTAACGTAGCCTATCACAGCTGACTTTGGAAATCTAGCCATGATAGGCTGCGTAAATCGTTATGTAGCCTATCACGGGTGTTGTGTTGTTGTTTTTTTTCACTTTTTATTTCGCAGCCGGGGAGACGGGGCGCTTCTCCCCGGCCTGAATTTCGGCCGGACAAGGAGGGGCGCCTCCCCCCCCAGCCTGAATTTCGGCCAGGCGAGGCGGGGCGCCTCCCCACCCCGGCCTGAAGTTTGGGGGGAGAACCGAAGCGCCTCCCCCCACCGCGAAGCAAGCTGCGGGACCAGGTAATTCCCTTTCGTACATCACTAGCGGCAGGCGCTGGTGGAGCGCTAGGGGCAGGCCATGCCAGGTAAGGGGAACAAGGGAGAGATGTGTATTATCTGTCCCCTGCTCCGGGCTGTCCAGAGCCAAAGGATGGCTGGGGGAGGAGTGACCCCATCTTCTGGCCTTAGTTTGCTGCTCTGCAATGCCAGGTCTGTTACCCAGAAAACCTTCCTCATCCATGACATGATCCTAGATGAGGGTGCAGACCTGGCATGTATTACGGAGACCTGGCTGGCTGAGGCTGCTGCTCCAACCCTTGCAGCCATGTGCCCAGCCGGATTTTCATATGCACAGCAGCCGGGGGCTGGGGATCGGGGAGGGGGAGTGGCTGTTATCCACCCAGAGTCCTGGGTCTTCACCAGACCCTCTCTCCGGGAGACCAAGGTTGCTGAGTGCATGTACTGGAGGTTGGGCCGGAAGGGCAGTCTGGGGATTCTGCTTGCATACCGTCCACCCAACTGCATGACTGACTCCCTGGCCGAGGTGCTTGAGGTAGTCTCTGATGTGGTAGTCTCTGTACAGTCCCCTAACTTATTGGTGTTGGGGGACTTCAACGTACATTCAGAGGCCATCCTCACAGGAGCACCTCGGGACTTCATGGAGACCATGGCTTCCTGGGAGCTGCACCATATTCTAACTGGGCCCACCCATGTAGCCGGTCATGCACTAGACCTTGTGTTTGTTTCTGGAGAAGCGGGGAGTGATCTGGAAGTCAGGGGTATATCCACCACCCCCTTGTCATGGTCAGATCACTATCTGGTGACGTTAGACTTCTCGGTTCCACAACCTCTCCGCAGGGGTGGAGGACCCATTAAAATGGTCCTCCCCAGGCGTCTTATGGATCCGAATGGATTCCTGAACACGCTTGGGGATTCTCTGGAGCACGCCAACGGCCACTCGGTCGAGATCCTGGTGGGTGGCTGGAATGCTGCAATCACTGGGGCATTTGATTGGGTGGCTCCGAAACGGCCTTTCCCCCTGAACAGGGCTCGGACTGCACCATGGTTCAATCTGCGGTTATGAGCTCTGAAACAGGAGGTGAGACGGCTAGAGCGCCGGTGGAGGAAGTCTCGCTCCAAAGACGATCAGACACAGGCTAGAGCTGTATCTTCAGCGTATCACGTGGCGGTGAAGGCAGCAAAAAAGGAATATTATGCTGCCTCCATCGCGTCTGCAGAGTGCTGCCCCAGGAGGCTGTTCCAAGCGGTCCGGAGCCTGGTCGGTCCTGTGGCTCCGGAACCACTGGAGCATTCTAAGGCCTCCTGTGAGGCTTTGGCAAGGCACTTTGCAGATAAAATTGATCAGATTAGGTGTGTTACTCTGCACACTGTGGATACAGTTAGTGAGCAAGAGGCGGCCTGTGGCAAACAGGTTTTGTGGGATCGGTTCCAGCTTCTTCCTCCTGATGAAGTGGACAAGGTGCTTTCATCTGTAAGGCCGACCACCTGCTTACTTGATCCTTGCCCATCTTGGCTCATTATGGGCTGCAGAGATAGACTGGGTAAGGGGATCAGGTGAACGCCTCCCTTGAGGAGGGAGTGATGCCATCAGCCCTCAAGGAGGCAGTGATAAGACTGCTTTTAAAAAAGCCCTCCTTGGATCCTCAAGTTCTGAACAACTTTCGCCCAGTCTCAAATCTGCCATTTTTGGGCAAGGCGATTGAGCGGGTGGTGGCGATGCAGTTGAAGGCACACTTGGAAGAAACTGATTATCTAGACCCATTTCAGTCGGGCTTCAGGCTTGGGCATGGGACATAAACGGTCTTTGTCACCTTGGTGGATGATATGAGGAGGGCTCTGGATAGGGGTGAATGCTCTTTCCTTGTTCTCATCGACCTCTCAGCGGCTTTTGATACCGTTGATCACGGTATCCTCCTGGACCGCCTGGAGGGGTTGGGCATTGGAGACACCGTATTGCGGTGGTTCCGGTCCTTCCTCGCCGGCAGGTACCAGAGGGAAACACTGGGAGAGGAGGTTTCGGACCCGTGGCCATTCACTTGTGGGGTGCCACAGGGTTCCATCCTCTCCCCGATGCTATTTAACATCTATATGAAACCGCTGGGGGCTATTATCAGGAGGTTTGGGGTGCGGTGTCATCAATATGCAGATGACACGCAGCTCTACCTCTCGTTCAAATCTTCACCAAGGTTGGCCGTAGAATCCCTGCCCAAATGTCTGGAGACGGTGAGTGGCTGGATGGGGAGGAATAAGCTGAACCCTGACAAGACCGAGGTACTTTTGGTGGGAGACAAGAGGAGGCTGGGGGACGTTGACCTGGTGTTGAATGGGGTACGGCTACCCTTGAAAGACCAGGCCCGCAGCCTGGGGGTCATTTTGGACTCCCAGCTGTCCACGGAAGCTCAGGTGTCAGCTGTGAGCCGGACAGCACTGTATCAACTCCATCTGATACAGCAGCTGTGCCCCTTCCTTCCGACCATCTGCTCCCATCGGTAGTACATGCCCTGGTCTCCTCTCGTTTAGACTACTGTAATGCGCTCTACGTGGGGTTACCCTTGAAGACGGTTCGGAAACTGCAGCTGGTACAGAACGCGGCGGCTCGCCTGATTAAAGCGAGTTGCACTGGTTACCAGTTGTTTTCCGGGCCTTTTCTGTGGTGGCATCCACTCTGTGGAACTCCTTCCCTAGGGAACTCCGCCATGCCCCCTCTTTAATGAGTTTCCACCGTGCATTAAAAACGTGGCTGTTCAGGCAGGCATTTGGGGTGGGTTAGGGTATTTTAGAAAACGTTTTTATTGTAGAATTTTGTTGTTTTAAACTGTTTTATTCTATGCTGTACATCGCCCAGAATGGCTGGGTGACCAGCCAGATGGGCAATTAATTAATTTAATAAATAAATAAAATAAATAAAAACTCCCTTGCTAAAACAGCTTCACTGGCTCCCAGTCTGTTTCTGGGCACAATTCAAAGTGCTGGTCATGACTTATAAAGCCCTATACGGCTTGGGTCCAGGTTATCTGGAAGACTGTATTCTTCCCTATGAGCCTGCTCGTGCCCTGAGATTTTCAGGGGAGGCACTTCTCATGGTCCTGCCACTATCACAAGCTCGCCTGGTAGGAACGTGGGAGAGGGCCTTCTCTGTGGCTGCTCCAAGGCTGTGGAACTCCCTTCCCAGGGAGGCAAGAGTGGTATGTTTACATCCTTGGTATGTTTTTGCAGGCAGGCAAAAACTTTTTTGTTCCAGCAGGCTCCAGTTTGGGGATAGATAGTCTGGACCTGATGGCTATGATGGATTGATACTATTGTTTATATTCTTGTTGGCTTTTTAGATTCTAACATTTTATACAATTTTAATATTATTGATTTAATTATATTTTTAAACTTTTGTATATTTCTATTTATATGTTTTAACTGTACACGTTTTATTGTAAAACCACCTTGAGTCCCAGCATTGGGGAAAAGGCAGGATATAATAATAATAACAACAACAACAACAATTCAAGTGGAGAAGTCAGACCTAGTGGAGAAGCCAGCAGGCAGGCCATAACCACTATCTTTCCCAGTGACCGTTTCACTTGGGTGCATCATAGGGAGAGTGAAACAGTAAGCTGCTCCTCCATTAGCAGAGTTGGGACCAAATTTCAGTTGTCTATTCCCCTCCCAGAACTATCTCTTTTCATGGGCCATTCAACCCGGTGATTATGTAACATTAATTAAAAACTGATTCTTGGATTTGCCTATTTTCCTCTTCCTTATCCTGTCCATTAGATTGTATCTCATAATTTTAATTCTAAACCAACTTGGGTTGTTGGAAGAAATGCAGTACATAAATAAGGGAGCAAACCGAGCAGAACCGACCTCCCCCCACTTCCACACTGCCTCTGAGACAGTGCAGAACAGCCCTGTCCTCCGCGCTCGCAAGAGAAGCATGGAGCGGCTGAAACGGGGCGTGGCTGGGGGTGTTACAGGGCATGGCGGGTGGAAATGCCTGTACAACACATCCTATTCCTATGTGTCATACAGCAGCCTCCTTTCCCGCTCTGTCCTCCAGTGGTTAGACAGCCACAATCGGCTGTGTAGCCAAAACTGCAGGACAGGAGAAGCGTGGAGGGAATGATCCTCTCCGTGCTTCTCCTGCCCTGCTTTGGATAGGCAGTCGCCTCTGAATTTGGAGGCAGCCACCTATCTGGATAGGATTGCGCCCTAAATTGTCTTTCTAGATCTCTATTCCAAGTGTTTCTAATTATTTACAAGTCTGATTTATCCATGACTTGTGTAGATACATCACTGGTTTCTGGTCTAGGAACCATTTCAGCCATCTGAAACATGTGATCAACATATTCCTTTCTCCTTCAACTAAATGATTTACTAACATATGGAAAAGCACTGCTTCTAGAGCAGTCTCTGGTGCAACACAATGTGCTATTTTCTTTCAGTCTGATATTGGATCTTTAATTACCACTCCTTGAATGCCTCTTTCAAGCCAACTATGGTTATTACTTCCAATTTATACAGAAGGGTCTATGGAAATAGAAGGTCATAAGTATTGAATTAACTACACTGAGAATTCCTTTCTGAGTGACACTCTTTGCTGCTCCCTATTTTATTACTTGCATGACTTTGGGGGTCTTAGTCAGTATAACTGGGCCTATTGCTGTTGTTGCCTCACAAATCTGATGGGTGATCACGGACAAAAGAGTTTCAGTGGTCCCTACAAGTCCGAAATCTCTCTCGTCTTTAGAATGTAACACCCATCAGAATTTAGGGGAGGGACAAAGAGACTACTAGAAGCAGATTGGATTTGGACACAAATAGAGGCAGAGAATTATTAGAGTTTTTAGCTGGCAGCCTGGAAGGCTGTGGTAGTTTACCCCAGGGCCCACTTAAGAGAGCTGAAAATGACTGAGACTCACCAGTCACAAAATGGTATTCTAGGGTCAGAGCCAGTCAGAGAATGGTGACAAATGGAGGTGTAGTTTGGCAGAATCAGCTAGCAATTGCTGATATCATTTTATATTGATATCTAATCCCTCTTTGAAAATTGCTAAATAAGTTGCCACAGCTATTTTATTGTAGCAGGGAGTTCCATAATTCAGCTTTCCTCAAGTTAAGTCCAGGCATTGGTTCTGGAGGTATCAGGCAGTTTCCAATGGTGTGGTACATCCCTACCAATTCTGTTCCACAAGAGGCACCTGCCGCTTGTGCAATGGAAATGTAGTGCTTGCAGGAGTAACTGGAAATTAACGGAAATGCTAGTTTCTGGAATGGGGCAGGTCAGCAGAGCCTGCAAAAGGGAGCTCTGCCATCCTGTCGTGATCCAGAAACAAGCATTTCCACTCATTTTGAGGCTTCCTCTAGGAATGTTAAATCTCTGTTGCACAAGCAATGGGTCCCAGTTGTGCAACAGAATTGGCGGGAGGCGTCATTCATGGAACCAAATAGGCAGGGGCATAATACCATATTGGATACTGCCCATCCTTACTCAGTGTCCCATTTCAGGAAGAATTTGCTGACCTAGACACTCTAAGTCTGGATTTCTAGCATGGTGTCAATGGGACACCTCTCTTGGCACCCACCAAGCATTCTGCTTCTCCTGATTTTAATTTTATTTCTTATGAGTATATTAAATTGGGTAAATTAACTGGGAGATTGCCATGCTGCAAGGCAAAGTTCTGCCTTTATTTGAGTTCAAAATCTTTATCTGCCTTCAAAAAAGTGGTTTTGTATTTTAGAGCTCAGACCTCCCCCCTTGTGATTGAACTTCTCGGGCCAGTTATTTTTCTATTAATCTCACCAGTTCGCCTTCTGAGAAATGAGTATTTTGTGACTGGCAACACCCACTGTGGCAGTCATTTTATGAATGAGCAAGCCCCTCCATGGCAGCCAATTTGTGAGATTGCCCATGACACTCTAAAAATGCCAAATGTTCCCACCAACCCAAAAAGGTTAGGGACCCCTGCTCTAAGTAGAGAAAACTGTTTATTTTATAGTTTTTGTCTCCCCATCTCACATGCTTCTTAAGATATTCTTAACCATCTCTTGTCATTTTTTCTCCCATTCTTCTTTTACACGTAACATGTACCCAGTTCCCAGTTTCTGTCATCCCTTCCTCCTACTGATTTTACATTCACTTCCTCCTATAACAGGTTCCCTCTATTATCCCCTTCCTCTTTATTCTGTGTTGTTTAAAATAATTATTTACATTATTAGACTTGCTCTCTAACAAACTCCTGCTGGCACACCTGCCTATGCAGTATGCATGGTGCGGCCATGGCACAGGTTAGTCAAGCAAAGAGACACTGGGCAGTCTGCAGCACTGAGACCACTGGTGGGTCCCAATCCACAGTCTGAGAAACACTGGTCTACACTGTTGCTTTGGGAAAGCTGATGCAGGATTAGTAGTTTTGCTGTCTGCTTCTGCAGTATTTGTTTTTCATTATTTTAATCTGTACACTATGCTTGTATATTTGTAAATAATAAAAAAAAATTCAAAGACACCATCAATGTCCAGTGTTCTCTCTCATCTGAAGGAAGTTAAACTTTCAGTGCTGTCCTGGAACTCACCATTTGGGGAAGGGGGAAGCATGTAATATGACATTTATTCATAGCTGTTCTTCTATAAATCATTACCATGAGAAAAATGCAATGTGAAAGGAAAGCACACCAGTATCTGAGCCAGTCACAGGTTACCCTGTGATGCTACTGTTCACATGTTTGTCTAAATTGCAAGAAAATGTGGGTATAATAAATCTTTCCCAAATGATGATTTCTGTTGAAGAAACGTTGTTGGAGAGCCGCCTGAACAAAAAATGTAAAGTAGGCAGTGGCATTTTCTGAAAACATTTCCTAATCCTTTTTTCGAAGTGTCCAAGCCAGTCACAAATGAATTTGGATTTTATTATTGGTGCAGCCTGAGGCAATGATAGGAAAGTCTGAAACAAACACACACACACTGAAAAAAACGGCTGCCAGTTAATCCTCCTCCTGACTGCCATCTGTCTCCCAGTCACATGATGCCTCCCAACTGAGTTTCTATGAGGTGTCTCTTGCTATTTTACCAGTCTTAAAATGGTTATTCTACACAGTGGCACCATGGCTTGTAAAGGGTACTTTTTATTTGGGTGCCAGATTTGTCTATAAGAACCTGTGATTCGGAAGGGAGGGTCTTGTATTTTTATTTGAATGGCATTTAATCTCTTTATTTAGGAAATTTTAATTTTGACTTTCCCCCTTTAAAATGCTGCAATGAAGAAAAGCAATAAAAAAGGAATGGATACCAGATACAAGAGAATGTCCGTGTTTATAGCCTTGAAAGCAGCATTTTGTGATCTCCCTTTCTTCACGATCTTGTTCTTTTTAAAGCTTCTTCTGACTGAGAATATAATTAATGTATAAGATACTTAAGTATGGACTGAACCACATGTGAACATTTCCTGGGATTAAAAATCCGCTGAGTACTTTAACACCTGCTCACCATCATTCTCTAGGAAACACCCAGCACTGAGGAATGTATTGCTATTATATTAAAAATGAAAACATACAGAAGTGTGTACACACACACCCCTACCTCTCTTTCTGCCTGGGATTTATTTTAAAATGTATGCAGTAGTTTCATCTTTTAAACACAGAATTCATGTCTTTGTCCATTAGCCATCAGCATTGCTTCAAAAAACAATTTGCATGAATCTTAAAGACAGAATTGAGCGCATCATGTTTGGCACAACACATACTATGAAATGGTGCTTCAGGGAAATTAAATGGTGTATTGACACTATAACAGGGAACGGGATTTAGCTTTTTATGAAGAAAACTGCCATGGAAATACAGCAATTTATTTACAATTTTTAATCCTCATGCCATTCCCCTCCCCCCTTTACACATAAATAATCTTTATGGGCTCACCATAAGAGAGCTTTAAAATGCCTTAGCTGCAGTCCTGAGGCAGCAGCACATGGCTGAATGAAAGACTCCAAACAGCATTCAAATTGTTCAGAGTGCAAATACATATGTGGTAATATGAACCTACAAAAGGCAAATTCCTGCTGACTGGGCTGCTGGATGAGCTTGCTTAGCAGTAGACAAACATCTTGGAACCCAAATTGGCCTCTGGCTTTCTCTCTGACATGCACACGTATAATGTAAATGCAAATGTGTGTGCATGTTCCTGAAATATGAATCCGACACCATTTTAGTGGCTTAACTGTTTTCTATATTGCTGGAATGTTTCAGATGTTAACTATCTTTCACAAAGGTGTGTGAGACATTTTAGAGACAATTGTTGTTAAAGGGGTCTTCTTTTGCATACATAGCCTCAGTCTTTGCCACCTCCTCATGAGTCTGCCAAGGCACAACTTAAAAGCTCACTGAGGCAGCCATGACCCCCTGCCTGCAGCACATAGCCCAAAAGGTAAGAAAAATCCAAAAAGAAGTAAAAACTTAAAAGTAGCTTCTCAAAGCCTGCATAGATTTGTTGTTGTTGTTTTTGTTAAACCTAAAGTGTTTAAAAGCTTTAATATTGATGGCCTGTCAACTTTGTCCTGATTCTTTGGCTTTCAGTTAAAAGGTTTTTGTTGTTGTAGCTTATGCAGTTGCTCTGTTGCTATGGAAACGTGACATCAAAATGACGTTTCTCTGTTTAAAAGCTTTTAACTAAATTCCTGCCTGTCAGATGTAGGCCCCATTTTGTGCACTCAAGCTTCAAGCTGTTGCAAAGAGGTTTCATGTGTTCTGTTGTCATTCAAATCTTGTAGCTTCATATGCATGCCTTGCACTGCAAAATTCTAAACTAAAATCTATATTAAGTGTTCTCTTTTAAAAACCCTTTTAGGTCAATCAGCAATGGCTGCAGCAGAAATCCCCAGTTATATTGTTTCTTCTCAGACTGAGAAGCACAGGAGGGCCAGGAACTGGACTGATGCAGAAATGAGAGGCTTAATGCTGGTTTGGGAAGAATTTTTTGATGAACTGAAACAAACTAAAAGGAATGCCAAAGTTTATGAGAAAATGGCAAACAAACTATTTGAAATGACTGGAGAAATTCGCCATGGAGAAGAAATAAAGATAAAAATTACAAACATGACATTCCAATACAGGTAAGCTTCAGTTAATTCCTTTTATTCTAAGAGAGATTTATAGAAACTAATCAGGTTCTTGCCTTTTTGAAAAGATTTTATAAAGAAAATCCATAGATGAAAGATTTTTTCATAGGGCTTTTAAAAATCACTCTAACCAACACCATGTTTTCATTCTTTATTTTTCTCTTTTCAAATGCTAACATAACTTTGGTGGTTGTTAATTACTCTTTTATTAAAGAAGGAGGTGCAAAGATGGTATAATTTTTATTGTTGTTCTTATATTAACTTCCACTTGAATTAAATCCATTGCATCACCGATTAATATCCAACTAATCTGAATGTGAAAACTAAATAAGTTAAAGTAAAATTATTTTAAATGAGATCACTAAATTTTGCCATTGCAAAATTACATTGCAGATTACACTTCAGAAGACTAAAATAACTGCATGCCTCATCACTGAGTGACACACTTTCCTGTAACTGTAACCAGCATTAGCAAATGAACAATTGCATTTGCAGAAAGAAATCAGTGCACACTGTAAATAGTGTTCCAACTGTGGGAGGCAAAAAAGTATCTAAAATGAGATAATGAAGTGTAATTAGTGTGCATCAGAAGGGAAAGTTGGCTTAGGAGAATAAAAATGTTTGTAGGTTTGAGAAAGAGAAACAGAGAAATATTTTCATGACGTTGAAAAGCAGTTTCTTATCTATGTGAGACATGAACTATCAATTCTGCTTTTAGCTATGTGCTGTTTTGAGACAACATGTAATACCTAATATAGAGCTGTTAGAGGAGAACTATAATTCATGTATATATGATTCCTTTATTTAGTCTCTTTTCAGTGCTCAAGTTAGTAATAATAATCTAAAAGTTACTTATAAAAGGCATCCATGTTAGTCTGCTTATTTTTTGTTAGAGCATCATTCCTTTATTTAAATCTGATGCTGGTTATTAAAATGCAAGCTAGGGAAATCCTATCAGCATTTTAAAATTTTAATCTTCATGTTCTCTTTTGGCTTGATCTTCATAAGTTGTGTCCTCTTAAGTTAGGATTGGTATTTTGTATGCAACAGTGAATGTTCTCCAAATGACACATATGCATTTACCTGTCATCTTGGGGGAAGGTACTAGTATCTTTTGCAGATGTGCACACTGGAACACATATATTATTATGTGCTTAAAGTCTGATAACAAGAGAGTTAATAGTCTGAAGGCCTACTGTTGGTTCTAAATTGTGATGGCTTCAAAAACATAGAGGAAGAGGAGTTAAACATGCTCCGTTTCTTTCTCAAATATATTTACACACACACACATACACTAAAAGAAATATCCAAATTTATATCTGCCAAGTCTTGAAAATACAAAAGTAGGAGATTTAAGGCCATCCTCTGACCTTGACATACTAATTCTGTCCCCACTACTGGATCCAGGATGAAATTATAGTTGGGAATGGCACAGTGTATATGTAAATGGTTCGATTTATTCTGCTCATAACCCGAAATTATGCTAAAAAGAAAAACATTAAAATCTTTTCAGGCTGAACTTTTACATTTAAATATTCTGCACTGTTTGCAGATGCTTATCTGGACTTGTTCAGCAAGTTCTGTTTGAAAGACCTTAATTCATTTGCAAAGAAGCTCAGATATTGTGAAGAGTTCTGCTTTGATCTAGCAGCTAAGGTTCTGCAAAGCATATTAAGGTCCCAAAGAAGAGATTTCTAGAGGGATTGCAACACCTTCCTCACCTTTGGGTTCAGCTGCAGCTGATGTCATTATAGTTCTGGTTGTGTTTCAGGCCAATATATGGTTGGGAAGTTGTTTGGCACAGCTGAACTAGTTAGCTCTAGTTCATGAGGGAAGGTTTAAATATTATTTTTGATTCACATGAATCATGCTGATTGCAAAATGTCAAGTCAGTGGATCTAGAAAGATCTTTTTCCTGAGAGTCGCTGATGGCAAATAATACCAGCCTGAGGTTTGCCTATCTTTTCCTTTTCTTTTTGATTCTTCCTCTTTTTCCTTTTCACAAATAAATGTCAGCTATAAGTACTATCAAGCATGCATGAAATTAACAACCCCGATAAAAAGACCTTTTTGTAACATTTCTTAGAATTTGTACTGTTTGATCTTGCAATCAGGCGCATGTAAATAATTGAAGAAGCAAGCAGTGATGCAAGAGGAGTAAGGTGCTTACTATGTTGAATCACCAGGCAACTTTTAATGAATACCTGAGTTAACTCCTTAAGATTTACTAGGAATTATGAACATTATGCAGATCCTACACTAGCCGTACATACAGGGGCGTTGCTAAGTTCTTAAAAGATCCGGGGCCAGGCCCATAACACAAATTTGTGAGTCTAAGCGCACATCTAATATGTGTGTGTGTGTGTGTGTGTGCATGCAGTGTGCTTGCATGTGTGTATAGATTACATATATACATACATAAGAAGTGTGCAGTGACCCCCCACCCCACTTCAACTCAGACCCCGATTCAGCATTTTGGAAAACATCCCGCTTCTGCTCTGGCCAATTTGTAGTCATAGAATCATAGACTAGTAGGGTTGGAAGGAGTCTATAAGACCATAGATCCCACCCCCCTCCTCAGTGCAGGAATCTAAGTCAAAGCATCCCTGACAAATGGCTGTCCAGCATCATCTTGAATGCCTCCAGTGTGGGAGAGCCCACTACCTCCCTAGGTAATTGGTTCCATTTCGTATTGCTCTAACAGTCAGGAAGTTTTTCCTGATGTTCAGCCAGAATCTGGCTTCCTGTAACTTGAGCCCGTTATTCTGTGCCTTGCACTCTGGGATGATCGAGAAGAGATCCTGGCCTTGCAAGAGTGCTATCATATCTCCCCTCAGTCTTCTCTTCTCAAGGCTAAACATGCCCAATTCTTTCAGTGTCTCTTCATGGGGCTTTGCTTCCAGTCCCCTGATCATCTTTGTTGCCCTCCTCTGAACCCTCTCCAGTTTGTCTGCATCCTTCTTCAAGTGTGGTGCCCAGAACAGGACACAGTACTCCAGATGAGGCCTAACCAGTTGGACCACTTCAGCTCAGCACAGAAAAAAAAATGTTAACTTTTTTCTCTTGGTCAGAACTGGATGATAATTTCTGGCATAGTAGCCCCCTAGAAGGGGATTACACCTGCCCAATGTCAGAAACATAGGTGCAGGGTTTATATTTTGATTTTCTTTTAAAGGGAACTGCCAATAACATTTTAATTCTTTGGAAGAATTGGATAAACATTTCAGGATTCATGGCCCCATCAGAGGAGATCCTGTCTACCAAATTTCAGAATGCTAGCCACAAGGGTTTTTGTGCAAGGGTTGTCTTGACATTTTGAGGTCTCCAAAAGAGGACATACTTATCTCCCTTTATTCCTTGTGGACCACTGTTGTGAAAATTACAGACAGCCTAGAGTTGTCCCTAAGTAAGAAACCAGCAAAGTTTCAGAAGGATAGATGGAGCAATTCATGTGGAAGGGGAGTTCTCCAATTTGGGGGAGGGAGTGATTTGCTTTCCCTTCCATTCACCCCTTCCCCAATAGTTCTTGGGTAAATTTGTATGAAAATACACAGATCATTAGAGGTATCCCACAGACAAGAAACCTGCAACCATGTGAACCCACTCTTAAAGACTTGAGTGAGGAGAAGAAAAAACAACCCTCTTTCTGTTTGTATAAAATCAAACACAGTTCAGAACCTTTTTTGCCCACTGAAGAAGAATTCTCTTTAAGAATTCCCCAAGATATTCTCTGGGTGGAATAAAGAGGAGAAAGAAAGAAAGAAAGAAAGAAAGAAAGAACGAACAGGGGAGGGGAGGGGAGGGAAGAAGAAAAGAGGAATGGTGATTGGAAATGTGCGTGGGGGTGGGGTGTAAAGAGAATTCCTTAAGCCAAGAGGCTCCTTTCAGAGAGGTAGTACTTCAGAGGAGTTTAGGAGGCTGGGCAGGGTTTGCAAGGATTGCACTTACTTAAATGAACTTTATGAGGTGACGTGGCTGAGGGCTTTTTCTAGCTTTTTGTAAACTGTAGAACCTGTTTAAAAGCCTTAGCAGTTCCTGGATCACGATGCCAAATAGTCCTAACTCTCCTTTTGGAATAATTTGAGTCCTACAGCTATTTAGGAGAAATTAAAGTGGAAGGAGAGAAAGAAGTTTGTGGAGGCTGATTGGATCCTTTGCTATACTGAAGCTACTAAACTTCTGCAGAAGCCAAAGGTTCCACTTTGGGGTAGTAAAATCAGGTGCTATGTGAAATACCAGTATTTCACATGGAGCTCTTTCTTCCCTTCCTTCTCCCTCTTCAAAATTTCATTGCAGGAAAGCTCCCAACAGTGGGCATATAAGAGCCGAAAAGAAAAGTAGGGGGAGAGAGGTTTTTTGCACCTCAAAAAAATCCTACACCAGAGATTAGGGATAGTGACCTCCTAATGGTCACTTTAAACACCTCCTGATTAGGATCTCTAATCCCCTGGGTGACTTGACAGTTTTTACTTTTTGTTTTAGACGTTGAGAAAAGGAAACTTTACACATCGCTAGCACAACCGCCACTGGACCTAACTGTCTGAAATTTGGTAGGTTCAGTCATCTCTATAGGGCCTGCTAAGTCCCCAAATTCCATGAATTTATGTGGAAGTACAAAAAAATTATAGCTCTTGACTTTGACAGATTTTCTTGGAAAAAGCAAATTTTACCTGTGGCTGGCACAAAAGCCACTAGACCTAACTGTCTGAACTTTGGCAGGTTCCATCAGCTCCATGGGGGCTGCCAGGTTTCCAAATTCCATACACTTACGTGGAAGAACAAAGAAATTAAAGCTCTTTGCTTTGACACATTTTCTTGAAAATAGCAAACTTTACCTGTGACAAGCACAAATGCCACTGGACCTAACTGCCTGAAATCTGGCATATTCAGTCAGCCCCATGGGGGCTACCAAGCTTCCAAATTTCATGTAGTTATTATACAAACTAAAAAGGTTACGGCTGTTTTTGTTTTCCAATGCAAGTCAATGGGAACATGTAAAAAAAAGGCAATTAGGACAGCTTAAAAGATCCAGGGCACAGCTCAAAAAGATGCCCAGGTGGGCCCCTTCATAACGACACCCTTGTCTACGTACCATACGTATACAAATTCTCCTTGATATTTGTAAATTCGGTTCTGCTTAACCTCAGAACCTGCACCAAATGGGTCCAAAGCACCCCGGTGGGTAACCAGGCTAATCTCAGTGGACAAACATCACTACTGATGAGGTTGTAAATTGAACTCTATTTAAGGCTTTATTGCGGGAAAATCAGGAAAATACAAAAATAAAGAAAGTGGCGTGGTTTCATGAGCCTTAGAAACTCTCTCTACAATTACAGGGAAAGAGAATGCAACAAAAATAGCAGATAGATCAAAAGAACTGCAATTGCCAAGGCTGGTACTATGAACTTGGCCAATAAGATAACAGCTTGAGCTTCTAACATTGTTATGACTCCTCTTTCCAACTTACTCCTGTTTACTACTTGCAGTTCAAAGCTAAACTAAAACAACCTAAACTAAGTGTTAACCCTCCCATTACCTCCTCCTGCTTCTTACTTGAATACAAAAGCTTATGCTAAAGCACTACTAAGTTCCTCTAGGCATAGGAAGAATAGAGGTAGGAGTTAGAGTGAATGGAAAATTCAAGACTTGGGAATAATTCCATTTGTCACCTCTGAAGACAGGATTCCAAATCCCCTCCTCAGATAACCTCCAAGTGCCAAGCTTAGAAAACACTCTAAGTCCCAAACTCAGAAATAATTCTAACTTCTACTTTCAGAAAACATGCTAAGTTCCAAACTCTAAAAGTCTAAAGAGGTCCATAGTTACCTAAATCCGTGGGTCTGGTGGCAAGGCAGAAAGAGGGACGTGGAGTAGCAGCAGCAGCAGGAACAAAAAGCACCATTGGCTCAACAATACTACAAGCGAGAAGGATCTTGGAATTGTTGTCGATCACAAGCTGAATATGAGCCAACAATGTGATGTGGCTACAAAAAAGGCAAATGCTCTTTTGCGCTGCATTACTAGACGTATAGCTTCCAAATCCCGTGAAGTACTAGTTCCCCTCTACTCAGCACTGGTTAGGCCTCATCTGGAGTACTGTGTCCAGTTCTGGGCACCACACTTGAAGAAGGATGCAGACAAACTGGAGAGAGTTCAGAGGAGGACAACAAAGATGATCAGGGGACTGGAAACAAAGCCCTATGAGGAGAGACTGAAAGAACTGGGCACGTAGCCTTGAGAAGAGGAGACTGAGGAGAGATAGGAATGCACTCTTCAAGTCCTTGAAAGGTTGTCACAGAGAGGAAGGCCAGGATCTCTTCTCAATTGTCCCAGAATGCAGGATACAGAATCATGGGCTCAAGTTACAGGAAGCCAGATTCTGGCTGAACATCAGGAACAACTTCCTGAGTGTTAGAGCACTATGACAATGGAACCAAGGGAGGTAGTGGGCTCTTCTATACTGGAGGCATTCAAGATGAAGCTGGACAACCATCTGTCAGGGATGCTCTGACTTAGATTCCTGCACTGAACAGGGGTTGGACTCAATGGTCTTATAGGCCCCTTTCAACCCTACTGTTGTATGATTCTATGATTCACCCCAGAGCTCCCATTCCCTGTGCTTTTATACCCTTGCTCTGGTCAAAGGTGGGGCCCAAGGAGCAATGAGATGATGAGCCTCCAATAGAAATGGAGTGCACGTGGTTAGAGCATTTGCCCATCAATCAGAAGCAAGGTGTCTCATCTATCTCACACAATTTCATGTGTCTGGGGAACATGTCTGGCACCATTACAAATGGGTTACTTTGAAATGTCCCAGCAGATGACCCAAAGTCTTACCATCTGGGCATGTTATCTTGATTGACGCATTTCTCTTTGGTATATCTTCTTTGAACTCCTGGTCATCTTTGGCCATTTTTGGTCATATCTGCCCAAACACCTCCTCCTAGTTGTTGCTCGTGCTCAGGGCTACTCTTCCCCGCCCAACTAGCATAGAGTAAAGACATTCTCTTATCAGCAGGTGTACACCACAAGATGTCAAAACAGTACTTTTCCTTCTCTCAGTAGGTATATGAGCATGCTCAGTTCTGCTGTTTATCTCACTTAGACACTCTGCCAGCATGTCGTCATGCCTTAAGCAAGCTCTGTGAAGCCACTTGTAAAGACAGCTGCATTTTTTTCCCTTTCTTAAAAGACAGCCCTGCAAAATCTTAGAGTCTCAGTTAGTGAAATAATATAATTTAGCATAGAATCAAACTTCATGGTCTTCTAAAACTGGTTACAAATCTGGGGTCTTCTAGGAGCTTTTCTCATAGGCCTCCCCTAATAAAATCAGCCCTCTTTACTCTTTGTTAACCCTTTTTAGTACCAGATTAACAATATTAGTTTTCTGTTCTTGCAGTTCATTCTGGTTAGGGTTCTATCACATCACGGTTTTCCTGATGTATGAAAATGGCTGGGAAGCAGAGTCCAGTTGAGGTGCTGGTTGTGTTCCATTTCAGAAAAAATGAAGGATTATGGTCTGTTTTTCAGTTCAGGATCAGTTTGACTCCCTGATTGCAAGGTGCACTGCAACACAGCTCAAGTCCATTCCAAGCTAATTAGTAAAATATTGACAAAATTGCTAATTAACTTCAAAAAAACCCTGAGTTGCGTAGTAAACTGTTCTGCGTTAATGTAATGCACATAGATCATGTATTATTTGCCAAACATTTATTTATTATTTGCCAATAAGTTTATTTATGAAGTTTCCATGATAATAAACTTGTTAAAAACACACAGTAAAATTGGGAGATCAGAATTCACAGGGGACACCAGAATACATCTAAAACTTGGTGTGTCTGCCATCATAGTCACAGTGCTGGAACATAAAGTGTATTTTGTGTCATGGTTGCAGATTGTGGAATTCCCACCCCTTCCCAGTGAGAAGACCCCTTCTCTAAGGCCTTTCCCACCCCAAACACCTTCCCCACGAACAATCACATTGCCACCCAGATCTTTAAGGCTCAGGTCCAGCCCATTTATTTATTTATTTATTGCATTTATACCCCGCCTTTCTCCCTCTTGCAAGGAACTCAAGGCGGCTTACATTATCCTCCTCCTCACCGTTGTATCCTCACAACAACAACCCTGTGAGGTAGGTTGGGCTGAGAGTCTGTGACTGGCCCAAAGTCACCCAGTGAGCTTCCATGGCCAAGTGGGGACTAGAACCCGGATCTCCCGGCTCCCAGTCCGTCACTCTCACCACTACACTACACTGGCTCTCATATTCCAGAACCTTAACATGCAATACACCAGCATAGTTATGTATTACATTTCTCAGTCCTCTGTCTGCAAGGATACCCTTGTTTATCATATCACCTGTATTGTTTCCTTTATTACCTTCCCCCTATGTAGCCAAGTGCAGAAGGCGTAGGATTTGGTTAAACAAATAAACGTTATTAACAACAGCAAATAAGTCATTGAACAGTAAATAAGCAACTCTTAATGGTTCTATTAATGTATGTTCTCTCATATACCAGATCACACTCTCAAATCAATCACTTCACCAATCACACAGACCTCCCTCTCTCTCTGTTCTCAGTCCTAAAATCCTATATCCCTATCAAACCGTATCCCTGTCCTGAACCATGCCTGACTCACATAAGCCCAGCACCCAGCTTTTATAGCACACTCACTTCACACACCCCTCACTCAGCCAATCATCTCACTCTCACCTTAGAGATACTCAGCATAAATTCAGACTTATTAACAGGAATACATCGTTATACTTACAAATTCTCTCTCTCTCTGTATATAGAGACATGTAACGTCACGCAGATATTCACACTTGAGCAACTGAACAATGCAACTGTTAGATTTATGCTACTGAAATGAGTGACAAACAACATATTACGTTATGCACGTAGTTTGGCCTTGGCTGCTTAATTTTTCTTCTGCTGAGGGAAAATAGCATCTGAGGGAGGTTGATTAGGAGTGAGACTAGCAAGAGGGAAGCATTTTTCAGCTGGTTACCCCTCTGACATGATCCTGATTAAAATCACCCTCCTGAAGCTGCTGTTTGAGTTGCCAAAGAAACTTTTGTCCCAACACAAACAGCAGCTTTGGGGAGCTTGGTGGCTTTTGTCAGGTTTGTGGTGTGGGGGTAAAGTGTTTTAAAAGAACCCACAACACTTCACCACAGTGCCACTCCTGGTCAGCCTCTCCCATAGCTTCTATTTAAAGTAGAACAATAAAGTATGTAAGGCCAATATACATTTAACATAATGTATAATTTGGCCCTGAGTTTTTCACTGTCAAGTGAATGATACATTGCAGATTAGTTTATGATATTTTGAGGTCAGTTTGATATTTTCAGAGAAAGCTAAATGGCAAGTTTGCCAAGCAAGAGATATTATTCCTTCCCCTCTCCCTTCTCTGCCCTTGCATTATTTAACAGTAGGGTGCAAATCGCCAGGAAACATAGAATCAGAGAATCAGAGAATAGTAGAGTTGGAAGGGGCCTACAAGGCCATCGAGTCCAACCCCCTGCTCAATGCAGGAATCCAGGTCAGAGCATCCCTGACAGATGGCTGTCCAGCCTTGTCTTGAATGCCTCGAGTGTGGGAGAGCCCACCACCTCCCTAGGTAATTGGTTCCATTGTCATATTGCTCTAACAGTCAGGAAGTTTTTCCTGATGTTCAGCCGGAGTCTGGCTTCCTGTAACTTGAGCCCATGATTCCGTGTCCTGCACTCTGGGATGATCGAGAAGAGATGCTAGCCTTCCTCTCTGTGACAACATTTCAAGTACTTGAAGAGAGCTATCATCTCTCCCCTCAGTCTTCTCAAGGCTAAACATGCTCAATTCTTTCAGTCTCTCTTCATAGGGCTTTGTTTCCAGTCCCCTGATCATCTTTGTTGCCCTCCTCTGAACCCTCTCCATTTGGTCTGCATCCTTCTTCAAGTGTGGTGCCCAGAACTGGACACAGTACTCCAGATGAGGCCTAACCAGTGCTGAGTAGAGGGGAACTAGTACTTCACGGGATTTGGAAGTTATACGTCTAGTAATGCAGCCCAAAAGAGCATTTGCCTTTTTTGTAGCCACATCACATTGTTGGCTCATATTCAGCTTGTGATCGACAACAATTCCAAGATCCTTCTCGCTTGTAGTGTTGTTGAGCCACATATCCCCCATTACTAATCTTAAAGGAAAATAAAGGAGCAGACCAAATGCCAGCATTGTGCTGGATCTTGTAGCATTTTTTTAAAAATAGAAAGTGTAGAACAAGTTAGTGATTTGTAGGAGGCTGGGACTTATTCCAACAAACTATAAAGCTGTAAAAACAAAACAGTAGTAATGCAGGGGTGCGTGGGTGGGGGAGAAGAAAGGCTGAGATTAGGGAATGTTTAGTGGTAATGAAAGAATTTATAATCTGCTACAAATTGTTCTTTTAAAAAAAAATTGTTTCCGAAACACTAGAACAAAACCCTCTCTCTGGCTTTATTTGCTTCTATGAAAATGGGTGCTTACCATAGATGTCAAGATAATCACATTACTTCCATGGCCTTCCTAACCTCAAGGATAGACTACTGTACGGAGCTCAGTGTGTGGTTTCTTTGAAGGCTGATAGGAAGTTCTGTTCGATAAATAATGGTGCAGCAATTTGTTTCCTGATGGGGCTTTGTTACCACCACTGCTTCAGTGGCCCATTTTTTTCCTCTGTGTAATTCAGAGTGCTGTTTTTAACTTATAAATCTCTAAGCAGCTGGGCTATTTCCTCTCCTCAGTCCTATTGAAATTTGCTGTAAGCATCCTCTTAATATGCTATAACAAGTATGGTGGGTAGGGTGCTATAATATGCTATAACAAGTATGGTGAGGAGGGCTCTGGATAGGGGTGAATGCTCCTTCCTTGTTCTCATCGACCTCTCAGCAGCTTTTGATACCGTTGACCACGGTATCCTCCTGGACCTCCTGGAGGGGTTGGGCATTGAAGACACCGTATTGCGGTGGTTCCGGTCCTTCCTCTCCGGCAGGTACCAGAGGGTAGCACTGGGAGAGGAGGTTTCGGACCCGTGGCCATTCACTTGTGGGGTGCCACAGGGTTCCATCCTCTCCCCGATGCTATTTAACATCTATGTGAAGCTGCTGGGGGCTATCATCAGGAGGTTTGGGGTGCGGTGTCATCAATATGCGGATGACACGCAGCTCTACCTCTCGTTCAAATCTTCACCAAGGTTGGCCGTAGAATCCCTGTCCAAATGTCTGGAGACGGTGAGTGGCTGGATGGGGAGGAATAAGCTGAAGCTGAACCCTGACAAGACCGAGGTACTTTTGGTGGGAGACAAGAGGAGGCTGGGGGATGTTGACCTGGTGTTGAATGGGGTACGTCTACCCTTGAAAGACCAGGTCCGCAGCCTGGGGGTCATTTTGGACTCCATGGAGTCCATGGAGGCTCAGGTGTCAGCTGTGAGCTGGACAGCACTGTATCAACTCCATCTGATACAGCGGCTGCGCCCCTTCCTTCCAACCATCTGTTCCCATCGGTAGTACATGCCCTGGTCTCCTCTCGTTTAGACTACTGTAATGCGCTCTACGTGGGGTTACCCTTGAAGATGGTTCGGAAGCTGCAGCTGGTACAGAACGCGGCGGCTCGCCTGATTAAAGGCAGCCTCTGGCGAGATCACATCACTCCAGTGCTGAAGGAGTTGCACTGGTTACCAGTTGTTTTCTGGGCCAAATTCAAGGTGTTGGTTTTGACCTTTAAAACCCTATATGGTTCCGGCCCAGCCTATCTTAAGGAGCGCCTCCAGCAGCACCAGACAAGCCACTTAACAAGATCAGCCTCGGATGGCCTTCTCTCTGTCCCATCAGCCAGGACAGCTAGACTGGTGGGGACGAGGGAGAGGGCCTTTTCTGTGGTGGCGCCCACTCTGTGGAACTCCTTCCCTAGGGAACTCCGCCATGCCCCCTCTTTAATGAGTTTCCACCGTGCATTAAAAACGTGGCTGTTCAGGCAGGCATTTGGGGTGGGTTAGGGTATGTTAGAAAATGTTTTTACTGTAGAATTTTATTGTTTTGAACTGTTTTGTGTGTTGTACATTACCCAGAGTGGCTGGGTGACCAGCCCGATGGGCGATTAATAAATATAATAATAATAATAATAATAATAATAATAATAGGGTGGCATTCTCAATGGCAGTGTCACACCTAAGCCCTTCCCACCAGGAGCTCACTACAACACATAGAAATATACTATTTGTGCCTGCTTTTTGCGTCCTAGGGTAAACCTTCAGTGAAATTGCTTAATTAACTTAACATTTATTGTGTTTATTTTGGCTGAAAAAAATAGAAGACAATATGATGCAGGTCTATTGCAGAAGCTAAGCAGGTCTGGCTGGCCCTGTGATATGCCTGGGTGGGATATTACCTGGGAACTAGATGTTGGGTTATAAGATTTGAGGTATAAGTGCAACAAATACATTCTTTTCCTCTTATCGTTATTTGTCCTAAGACTTAGGGAGGGACCAGGCTAGAATAGCAAATTAACAAATTAATATCAAGTTGCAACATTTCAAGGTATTTTACTTCTGTGACTTGTTTACACAATTTACCATACAAATTCTTAGAATACGACAGCTGTATTTTGAATCTTGTTAGTTCAATGACAGTTAGAGACCTGGAACAAAATGTTGCAGTGTATCCCAAGCCCTAAAATACTGGTAGTGTTCAGTGCTCCAGGAGACCTTTAATGCTCTTTGGGCAGAGGACATTTCCCCTTCATATTTTGTGCCATTTAGTGCTAAGCGGCTCAGCATCAGGGCTTGCTGTCAGCCTAAACATGAGTGCTAAATTTCTATATAGGAGCTTTCCCCAACCTGGTGCCCTCCAGATGTTTTGAACTACAACTCCTAGCATTCCTGACAATTGGCCATTCTGGCTGAGGCTGATGAGAGCTGAAGTCAAAAATAACTGGAAGGCATCAGGTTGGGGAAGGCTGCTATAGTGTGCACATGGGGGGACTTATTATGGGGAGAAAATTATTTTTAACTCATGGCATGCATCCCCTTCCCCCGCAACCCCAATAGACACCTCTAAGATGATATACACTGTTAGGGACTTAAGTAAGCAAACTGGTGGCATTTTAATGGATACTTATTTGGATATCTGGTCTGCTTTTGTTGAAGCCTATGTATAATTGTTAGAATGTTGTATTTTCATATATGCATTTTATATGTATTCATTGCCAAGGATATACAGTCAGGGCCAGAAATATTGGAACAAGGATAACTGTTTTGGCAGTTGGCCTCTGTACACCACCACATTGAAGTTGAAAGGAAACACACCCAGATGGGAGTGAAATCAGGACTTTCAGCTGTAATTCAAGGGGGCTGTCAAAAGTGGGGCACTAACCATTCAGGAAGTACAGCCAGTGGCATATACACACCCCCATCATTGGTGGCTCATAAGTAATGGAACATACCAACATCATTTCAAACTTAAGGATCGCCTTTAATACCTGGATGAAAATTTTTTGCAGTCAATGACTGCCTGACGTCTGGAACCCATGGACATGAACAAATGCTGAGATGCTTTGCCAGGCCTTCACTGCAGCTGCCTTCAGCTGCTGCTTGTTTGTGGGTCCTTCTGCCTTCAGTCTTGTCTTCAGTAAGTGAGAAGCATGCTCTATTGGGTTGAGATCAGGTGACTGACTTGGCCACTGAAGAACATCCCCCTTCTTTGCCTTGAGAAACTCCTGGGTAGCTTTTGCTGTATGTTTTGGGTCATTATCCATCTGCAATATGAAGCGGCGTCCTATCAGTTTGGCAGCATTTGGCTGAATCTGAGCAGAAAGTATAGCCCTATACACTTCAGAATTCATCCTGCTGCTTTTATCAGCAGTCAGGTCATCAATAAACACCAGTGACCCGGTTCCATTGGCAGACATACATGGCCATGCCATAACACTGCCTCCACCATGTTTGACAGATGATGTGGTATGGTTTGGATCATGAGCTGTTCCTTTCCTTCTCCATACATTTCTCTTCCCATCATTCTGGTACAAGTTAATCTTGGTTTCATCAGTCCAAAGAATCTTATTCCAGAACTGGGTAGGCTTTTTTAGGTGTTTGCTGGCAAAGGCTAATCTGGCCTTTCGGTTCTTGAGTGTTACCAGTGGTTTGCACCTTGTTGTGAAGCCTCTGTATTTACATTCATAAAGCCGTCTCTTGACTGTAGATGTTGACAATGACATGCCTACCTCCTCAAGAGCGTTCTTGACCTGGCTAGATGTTGTGAAAGGGTTCCTCTTCACCATGAGCAGAATTCTGCGGTCATTCACTTTAGTTGTCTTCCGTGGTCTTCCAGGCCTTTTGCTGCTGCTGAGCTTGCCAGTTAATTCCTTCTTTTCCAGGATGTTCCAAACTGTTGGGTTGGCCACTCCCAATGTTTTTGCGATCTCTCTGATGGGTTTTTGTTTTTTTTCCTCAGCCTAATGATGGCCTCCTTCACTCGCATGGACACCTCTTTGGACCTCATGTTGGGAGTTCCAGTGAACAGCTACCAAATGCAAATGTAACACTCAGAACTACCTCCAGGCCTTTCATCTGCTTGATTGGTTATGGGGTACCCAGGAAACAGGCCACACCTGGCCATGCAGCTGCTTGTCAGCCATTCGTTCCATTACTTATGAGCCACCAACGATGGGGGTGTGTGTATGCCACTGGCTGTCTTTCCTGAATGGTTAGTGCCCCACTTTTGTCAAAGCCCTTGAATTACAACTGAAAGTCCCGACTTCGCTCCCATCTGGGTGTGTTTCCTTTCAACTTCAATGTGGTGGTGTACAGAGGCCAGCTACCAAAACAGTTATCCTTGCTCCAATATTTCTGGCCCTGACTGTATATAAATTCATGCATGAATATTAAAATCGGTGTTTGTTTTTAAGTACCAGTTTTGAGGAGCTTGCCCTATTCTGCACGCACAGGCAATCACCAATACTAGGGATGTACGAAAATTCCGCCACGGATCTCGGGAAGGCCGAATGCCAGCGCATTCGGCCCCCCGAAATCAGTGGCAGAACGGCCTGCCAGCCCCCCGCCCCCCCCGGGACGAGACTTACCTTGGGCGGATCTTCCTGGCGGCGGCTGCGGCAGCCGGTCTTCCGACTGGCTGCCGCCGCTGCCATTTCCAATTAAAAAAAAAAAACGTGATAGGCTACGTAAAGATTTACATAGCCTATCACGGCTAGGTTTTTTTTTTTAAAAAAAGTGATAGGCTACGTAAATGTTTACGTAGCCTAACATGTCTGACTTTAAAAAAAAACAAAAAAAAAGTGCGTACGCATTTGCGTTCCTTATTTTGGCACGTCTTAGTCTACGTAAACATTTACGTAGACTAAGACGTGCCAAAATAAGGAACGCAAATGGTGGTGGCCGTGGCCGCCGCCATTTGCGTACGCGCAGGTTTTTTGGTTTTTTTAAAGTCAACTGTGATAGGCTACGTAAACATTTACGTAGCCTATCACGGCTGACTGCAGGGATGCAAACGGCGGCGGCTACAGCCAGCGCCATTTGCATCCCTGCTAGCCAGCGGCCGGATGTCCGGCTGCTGGCGGAGCCGGCTGGCGGCTCCGCAGAATCCCTGCGGAGCACAGCCGGCCGGCCAGGATTCCGGGGGGGAGGAACAGAGCGCCTCCCCCCCCCGGCGAGGATTCCAGGGGGAGGGACAGAACGCCTCCCCCCAACCATAAACATAATCCATGAAAGGTAAGTGCCCTTCATACATCCCTAACCAATACTGAAGCTGCTGCCAGGGCAGCATCTGCTGCAGCAGTAACAAAGCATTGAGTCAAGACGGGAGGGAGGAGATAGGAGAGAGAGCGCTGATAATGGAGGACTCGTCAGCCATGTTTTTTTCACTTGAGGAGGTTCACTGCCCCTCCAGCCCCTTGATTCCCACCACCACTGGTAATGCTGGGAGCCTAGCTGCAACAATGTAAATTGTTGGCCTGAGCTGAAGAACAAGAGCCAAAGGTTCTGAGCCTGTGGCACCGCTGGGAGAACAGGGTGGGCAACTCAGACATTGCTGGCAGAGAGGTGCGTTTCATTGTTTGCCTCTGGAGCCTTGTCTGCCTGAGTGAGGATAAGACACAGATACCAGAAGAGGTGGGCACCTCACAGCCATTCAGCTCAATACAACCCAGCAACCAGCAGCAGCAGAGGGCAGCAGCTTGGCGAACAGAGGAGAAATTGTGGACATTCACCTGCTCCTTGTTAGGTGTTGCACTGAGGGACAAGTCTCTCTATTTTATACTGTTATTTTAACATGTGCCTGGGAAATTCATTAGATAATCTAGGGGGGAAGGGGGTGCCCCAATTAGTATGGTCATAATTAGGGGGACGTAAAGTCTCCGTCATCCAGGATTTAATTGTGGATGAGAGATCTGGCCTGGTGTGGGGGAACGGGGTGGGTGGGGTTAGTCTCTCCCAGCTGTGCACACCTTGGTACTTGGTGTAGCACCAACACTGACTTGAGGGTCAGGAAGGGGGGGTTGCTGTGGTGTATTGCTCCTCAGTAGGCCTCTTAATTTAGAGGTGCCAAAATAGTGATAAATCAAATCCAGGTTTACTTACAAGGAGTACTTTATTGAGTAACTTACAGCACACAGGCATATCCAATGGTTGGATCAGACAGCTTCTCTGAACCCAGAGCCATGGGGTACAATGGGTTTTATACCATACATGTCAGCGGTGAGGCAGCATGACAACAGCAAGTGTTAATTAGCATTCATCTACAACTGTCCCAGTATAGGCTAACATTGCTTGTTCAGAAGGAAAACGATCAGAACTTTCCCAGTACAGTCACCTGTAACTCAGCATAAACATAGCCTCACTTCTCAGGCACATCCTAGGCCCTGATAAGATACTAGCCTTCGTTAGTATGGAGTGTGCTGAGGCCGCGCTATCAACCTTTGACTCATCTCACATGCTCAGAGGCCCACTAGCAAGGCAATTGCACTAATAATGAACCTAAGCAAAGCATTATGGATCTCTAGGCCCCTCTAAAACTACAGGTGACTTGGTTACACTCCTGGGGCCATTACATGTGGTCTGTAGGAATTCTACCTCCCTCTGTAGGCTTCCTGTCCATTTGAACGCTGATCTTGAACGTTTATACTTTGTGTTGGGTACCTGGGACAGATTAGGGATTCTATTGGTGTACCACCAATCCTACTACCCTGCAGTCTCCCTGCCTGAGCTGATGGAGGTGGTTCCAGATTTGGTGTTGAGGATCTCAACTTCCATGCCAAGGGTGCCGGATCCAGGGTGGCTCAGGACTTCATGGCCACCATGACAACTATGGGGCTGTCTCAACATGTTATCGGCCAGCACATGTAAGAGGACACACGCTTGATTGGGTTTTCTCAACTAGGCAGGAGGATGGTGATCTGAAAGTGTGGGAATTAACATCTATCCCCTTGTCATGGTCAGATCACTTCCTATTGAAGTTAAGACTCTCAGTGGCCTTTCCCCTCTGCAAGGTTGGGGAACTATTAAAATGCTCTGCCCATGGAGGCTAATGGATTCCAGAGTGCTCTGGGGGATTTTCCTGCTGGTATGGCTGGTGCTCCTGTTGAAGCCCAGGTCGCTCTGTGGAATGCAGAGATGACTCGAGCAGTTGACACGATCACACCCGAGCTAGGGATGGGGGAGAATTTCTCCCCGAAACTTCGGGGGGCTGAGTGCCAACGTGTTCGGCCCCCCAAAGTAGTTAAGGGGAGAAATTCTCCGCACCCCCCCCGGGACGGGACTTACCTTTCCCGAATGTCCCTCCCGGCGGCGGGTCCTGGTGGCGGTTCGTCAGGTCTTCAACAGGGGCAGAGGCGGCAGCCGGTCTTTCAACCGGCTGCTGCCGCCGCCATTCCAATAAAAGTAAAAAAAAATAAACGCCCCCGTGATAGGCTGCGTGACGATTAACGTAGCCTATCACGGCTAGATCTGCAAAGTCAGCCGTGATAGGCTACGTAAATCGTCACGTAGCCTATCACGGGTGACTTAAAAAAAAAAAAAAGCGCGTACGGCTAATGGCGGCCCCCATAGGGAGCCGCCATTCACGTTCCTTATTTGGTCGCTGTAGTCTACGTAAAG
This sequence comes from Heloderma suspectum, assembly GCF_057233095.1. Lineage (NCBI taxonomy): Eukaryota > Metazoa > Chordata > Lepidosauria > Squamata > Helodermatidae > Heloderma > Heloderma suspectum. Next base: position 122,160,540 of record NC_139462.1, on the reverse strand, counting down.
ATTTACGTAGACTACAGCGACCAAATAAGGAACGCGAATGGCAGCTCCCTATGGGGGCTGCCATTTGCGTACGCGCTTTTTTTTTTTAAAGTCACCCATGATAGGCTACGTGATGATTAACGTAGCCTATCACGGCTGACTTTGCAGATCTAGCCGTGATAGGCTACATTAATCGTCACGTAGCCTATCACGGGGGCGTTTCTTTCTTTTTTTTAACTTTTAATTTCGCGGCCGGGCGAGGCGAGGCGCCTCCTCCCCGGCCTGAATTTCAGCCGGGTGAGGCGGAAAGCCTCCCCCTCCGGCCTGAACTTCGGGGGGAGCAGCGAAGCGCCTCCCCCCCACCGCGAAGCAAGCTGCGAGACCAGGTAAGTGGCTTTCGTGCACTCCTAACCCGAGCGCCATCTCCTTCTTAGCAGAGCCTTGTTATACATCTGAGATGAGGGCAATGAAGTAAGAGGAAAAATGGCTAGAATGCAGGTGGAGGAAAACTTATGCCAAGTCTCACTGAATACAGGTTAGAGCTCATTATCAAGCCTACTCTGTGACGATGATGTTGGCAAAAAGGCCATTCATTTCCACCACCATTGCATTTTCTCAGTGTCATCCAGCAGAGCTTTTCCTAGAGCATCTGGATCAAAATAAATGGAGCAAAGAATAAAAGGAACCTGGTGGCCAGAGTCTACTACCGGCCACCCAATCAAGGAGAAGATGAGGATGAAACTTTTGAAAAACAAATAGCCAATGTTTCATGGAAGCATTATGAAGTAGTAATGGGGGACTTCAATATCCTCGATATTTTTGGGGAGACAAATTCTGCGAAATATGGCCCCTCCAGGAAATTCCTGACTTGTGTGGTGGATAACTTCCTCCTATAGAAAGTAGAGGAAGGAACTAGAGGATTGGCTATCCTTGATTTGATCCTAACCAACAGAGATGACTTAGTGGATAAAGTAGCAGTTACAGGAATTCTGGGGGAAAGCAACCATGTTATACTTGAGTTCTTGGTTCTAAGGGAAGCAAAAGCTGAGTGTAGTCAAATGCGTACCCTGGATTTTAGGAAAGCTGATTTTAATAAACTCAGAACAATGATAAGTAAGGTCCCATTGCAAGTGACTGTAACAAGAAAAGGAGTCCAAGATGGGTGGGAGCTTTTAAAAAAGGAAATTCTCAAGGTACAATTACAAACAATTCCAACAAGAAGAAAAGGTGGAAGACAACAGAAGAAGCCAATGTGGCTTCACAAAAAGCTTAGAGATGACCTGAAAACAAAAAAGGACACATATAGGAAGTGGAAAGAAGGCCAAGCAACAAAGGAAGAGTACAGGCAAGTAGCACAGAATTACAGGGATGGCATCAGGAAGGCTCAAGCTGAGAACGAGCTGAGGTTAGCAAGGGATGCTAAAAGCAACAAAAAGGCTTTCTTCAGCTACGTGCATAGTAAAAGACAGAGGAAAGCAATGGTGGTTCAGCTATTCAATAAGGATGGGAAAATGATAACAGAGGACAAAGAAAAGGCAGAAGTGCTCATCTCCTACTTTGGCTCAGTCTTCTCCCAAAAGAGGGTCTATGACCCCGCTGGCAAAGGCGAAGTACAGGCTGAAGGGGCAGGATGGCAGCTTGAGATTGATAGGCATATGGTCAAGGAACACCGAATTACTTTGAATGAGTTCAAATCTCCAGGGCCAGATGAACTGCATCCTAGAGTAATAAAGGAACGGGCAGAAGAACTCTCAAAACCACTGTCTATTCTCTTTGAGCAATCATGGAGGACGGGGGAAGTGCCAGATGACTGGAGGAGGGCTAATGTTGTCCCTATCTTCAAAAAGGGTAAGAAGGAGGAACCTGGGCACTACAGACCAGTCAGTCTGACATCAATCCCTGGGAAAATTCTGGAGCAGTTGATAAAGCAATCCATCTGTAAGCACCTTGAAAACAATGCAGTGATTTCTCGAAGCCAACATGGATTTGTCAAGAACAAATCCTGCCAGATGAATCTGATCACATTTTTTGATCAAGTAACCTCCCTTGTGGGCTGTGGGAATGCTGTAGACATAATATAACTTGACTTCAGCAAAGCTGTCGACAAAGTGCCCCATGATATTCTGATGAGCAAACTAGCTCAAAGTGGGCTAGATGAAACAACGATCCAGTGGATGCACAGTTGGCTACACAATCGGAACTCAAAGAGTGCTTATCAATGGGATCTTCTCAAACTGGAGAGAGGTAACGAGCGGGGTACCGCAGAGCTTAGTCCTGGGCCCAGTGCTCTTCAACATTTTTATTAATGACTTGGAGGAGGAGGTACAGGGAATGCTGATCAAATTTGCAGATGACACAAAATTGGGCGGGACAGCTAATACTTTGGAAGACAGAAACAAAATTCAAAGTGATCTGGATAGACTGGAGCGCTGGGCAGAAAACAACAGAATGACATTTAATAGGGATAAATGCCACGTTCTGCATCTAGGAAAAAGAAACCAAATGCACAGTTACAAGATGGGGGATACGTGGCTCAACAACATTCCAAGCGAGAAGGATCTTGGAATTGTCGATCACAAGCTGAATATGAGCCAACAATGTGATCTGGCTGCAAAAAAGGCAAATGCTCTTTTGGGCTGCATTAATAGAAGCATAGCTTCCAAATCCCGAAGTACTAGTTCGCCTTTACTCAGCACTGGTTAGGCCTCATCTGGAGTACTGTGTCCAGTTCTGGGCACCACATTTTAAGAAGAATGCAGACAAGCTGGAGAGGGTTCAGAGGAGGGCAACAACGATGATCAGGGGACTGGAAACAAAGCCCTATGAAGAGAGACTGAAAGAACTGGGCATGTTTAGCCTTGAGAAGAGAAGACTGAGGGGAGAGATGATTGTGTTCTTCAAGTACTTGAAAGGTTGTCACAGAGAGGAAGGCCAGGATCTCTTCTTGATAATCCCAGAGTGCAGGACACAGAATAATGGGCTCAAGTTACAGGAAGCCAGATTCCAGCTGAACATCAGGAAAAACCTCCTGACTGTTAGAGCAATACGACAGCGGAACCAATTACCTAGGGAGGTGGTGGGCTCTCCCACACTGGAGGCATTCAAGACGAGGCTGGACAGCCATCTGTCAGGGATGCTTTGACTTGGATTCCTGCATTGAGCAGGGGGTTGGACTCAATGGCCTTGTAGGCCCCTTCCAACCCTACTGTTCTATGATTCCATGATTCCAAGTGGTTCATGGCCTGCTACAATCTGGGCCAAGGAGAGAGATGGTGGAACCCACAGTGGCATGCTATGGCAAGTTTGCACAGCATTTTGAAGATAAAGTCGCTGAAATCCATCATGAAGTGGATGCTACAATTAATGCAGGTCCATTAATAGAGGTGCCCATAGCACTGTCTGGTTCAGTTTTACTGGATAAATTTCAGTTGTTGAGGCCTGAGGATGCAGACAATGTGCTTGGACAAGTCCGGTTGACCACCTGTGTGCTTGACCCTTGCTCTTCATAGCTTATTACATCTTATAAGGAGGGGATATCCGGCTGGGTCCAGGAGGTTGTAAACTCCTCCTTGTGAGAGGGAGTGGTGCCGGCCTCTTTAAAGAAGGCGGTAATTAGGCCACTCCTGAAAAAGCCTAACCTGGACCCGGATAATGTTAACAACTATTGGCGTAACCAACATCCCCTTCCTGGGCAGGGTGCTTGAGCAGATGGTTGCTCGTCAACTGCAGGCACTCTTGAATGAAACTGATTATCTAGAAAAGCTCTATCCTTTTAATCAAATCCAGGTGAGGCAGTTGCCGTTCTGAACCAGTGCCTGGGCATGGTAATGGACTGGATGAGGGCCAATAAACAGAGACTCAATCCAGACAAGACAGAGGTACTGTTAGTGGGTGGTTTGTCTGCCCGGCTAGGTGATGTTCAACCTGCTCTGGAGGGGGTTGCACTCCCCCTAAAGGATCAGGTTTGTAGTTCAGGGTGCTCATGGATCCAGAACTGTCACTTGAGGCACAAGCAGACTCAGTGGCACAGAGCACCTTTTATCAGCTGATATACCAACTAAGTCCTTATCTGGACAGAGATAGCCTAGATACAGTTATTCATGTTCTGGGATCATCTTGCCTGAATTACTGTAATGCATTACACATGGGTATGCCTTTGAAAATGGTCTAGAAACTTCAGCTGGTACAAAATGGGGCAGTGAGATTGTTAAAGGGGACTGGCCAGTGTGATCATATTATGCCAGTAGTTTTCCACTTGCACTGGTTGCCAGTCCATTTTCAAGCCCGATTCAAAGTGCTGGTATTAACATTCAAAGCCCCTAAATGGCTTGGGGACAGGTTACCTGAAAGATTGTCTCTTCCCATATATACCTGCCTGGATCCTAATATTGTCCACAGTAGGACTTCTCCGGGAGCCCCTGCCAAAGGAAGTTAGGTAGGTGGCTACTAAGAAGAAGGCCTTTTCTGTTGTGGCATCCTGATTGTGGAATGATCTTCCCAGTGAGGTTTGCCTGGCACCTATACCGTGGTCTTTCTGGCACCGTCTTATTTTCCCAGGCATTTTAGTCTTTCAGTTTCTGTTGTTTTAAATCTGTATTTTAAATCTTTGCATTGCTGCTAGGTTTTATTTTGGTTTTTATTTTGATTTTATACTGTAGTTTTAATTTTTTAAACTTTTATATTGTATCTTATCATGTTGTATTTTATAGTTTTAATTTTTTGACCCTCCCAGAGAGCTTCAGCTAGTGGGCAGTATAGAAATGTAATAAATAAAATAAAATAAATGGCATAGGGTTGGGCCATAGATGGGGTAGAATGGAGTGATGATAGAGATAATTGGGAAAATGAGAGTGATCGAAGGAGCAATCCTGTGGCCACTAGACAGCAGCTAGATGGCCATAGGATATCTGGTTTTCCGGGAAGAACCTGGAGAACCAACCTCCCCCACTTCCACGCTGCCTCAGAGGCAGTGCAGAACAGCCCCATCCTCTGCGCTTGCAAGAGGAGCACGGAGCGGCCGTAACGGGGCATGGCTGGGGGCGTTCCAGGGTGGGGAGGGCGGAAATGCTTGTACGACACATTCAGTGTTTTGTACAGCAGCCTCCTTCCCCACTCCGTCCTCCTGTCTAGCCAAAAATGCAGGGGAGGAGAAGCACGGAGGGAACGATCCCCTCTGTGCTTCTGCCCTGCTTTGGATAGGCGGTCGCCTCCAAGTTCAGAGGCAGCCACCTGCCTGGATAGAATTGCGCTCTAAAACATAGATATTTACCTATTCCAGAGGAGGAGAGAAGAGACAAAAAGTAATTCCTTTCATAGGCCTTGCAGTAATCTGGAAATTCATTGGGGTAGATTGGGTACAGAGCTATAAGGATCTTTCATCATGAATAGTGAATGGGTTTTCTCCTGTTTCTATGAAAACAAGCTGTGAGTAGTTTTTGTAGTAGACTAAAGGCTACGATGGGGGACTGAGCACAAGCAAGCCCCTATGAGCCCTTTATGGTGTGACACTTGAACTAAGCAAGGTAGGCTTCTTCCTAATCAGTAAAGAGAGATAATGGCTCAAGTAGACAGACTCAGGATGAACTCTGGTGAAGGATAACTTCACGATGGGCAGCTCTTTTTAAAACCTTGGACCGATGAGGAAGAGTATTACCAAAGGACAAAGGGGAATCTAAAGGGATCCAAGTGTAAGGTTGAGCTTAACTATGGGTTCTGTGTCCAAAATAGTATAGGGCAGCTTTTCCCAAGCTAGCTGAGCAGATGGGAGTTGAAGTCTAAAACATCTGGAGGGCACCAGGTTGGGGGAGGCTGTTAAGGTTCTAGGTTATAAGGTTCTAGGTCACCTTAGGTGCCATCTGTAAACATTGGGTGGGGGAATTTTAACCTTAATGGCTGTTAACAACCACTGATGTGTTTATTGGTAGTGGTGGCACTTTGTGAGTGGAGCACTCTTCCTGCAAGGGCTCTACACTGGCCAGTTCATGATGTATGTACCTTGGATTGTTTTGTTAGAGTAGTGACTTAACCATCAGAGAGACGTTTCCATGTCTGGAATTTCCATGCTTTGGATACCAGTGAATTCTGCTTCTAGTGATTTAATTAAGTTAGTGACTATGAGCTGTAGCTTTCTTGCTTTTGTTGTACCTAAGCCTTCATTCAGTCAGCTTGCTTGGACAAAAATGGATTTTAGAGTAAGGGCATGTGAGCAATATTTCAATGGTAACAGCGAAGATGAGCTGCAGAGCAGCTCCACTTAGCAGTGGCTATGTCCCATGACCTAAGCCAGTGGATACCTTCAGTAGGGAGAGAGACCTAGACCACCAGCTGAAGGTAAGAGGCTGCAGGAATGGAAGCCTTTCTCTCTCTCTCTCTCTAGGCAGTATCCAACAATGTCATTGTGCTAATGCAAATTACATTGCACAAGCACAAGGGACCTCTAGTGCAACACCAATAGCATTAGTTTGTGTGATGGGATTCCCCAGAAAGCCCATTGCACAAGCTAACACTAGCTTGTTAGCTCTAGATTGCATAGAGGTCCCGTATGCTAGCACAATATAATTTGCATAGTACAATGACATTGTTGGATACTGTACTCTGTGTATGCAAGAGGGGGAATGGTAGTGATGTTTGCCACTGGCAGAAACCCCAAGCACTTTCTTTCCCTTTGATGTGTGGAGCCTTCTCTCCACTTCAGAGAGAAAGTGTTTTGGTCTGCCTTTGAGCCAGTGTATGAGGATCTCCCCACCTATCTGCTGCCACCAACAAAAATCCAGCCAACGGCTTAGAGGAGCAATTTCTATTATTTCCCCCAAACAATCCTAAAAGTGCCAATTCCAGTGTTCTCTCCAATTGCTGTCCAAGTATCTTATCAATTTCCCCAAAGACTGCAGTCCAAACCTTTGTCACTTTTACACAGGACCACCACATATGCTGGGTTGATCCTGGTTCCTTGCATCCCCTCCAGCACAATCTTGACAGTTCTTCTTGATGAATATGAGATAAACGAACAGAAGTCATATACCATTTTTGAAGAAACTTCAAAGCTTATTCTCTCATATTAATGGACATTGATTTAAATGGGAATTTTTCCAACACTGAATTCCAAAAAACATCCTCTCTTTTTATTTCCCAGTCCAGCTCCCACATTTGTTTTAAACTGTTAGTTGAACCCATATCTAAATCAATTAGCACTCTGTAAATATGTGACACCAGGCCTTTCTCCCCCTTGCCTAAGAGTTTAAGTATGGATTCACATGATATTAAATTTCTCAGGGCCTGTTGTTTGATGTCCTCTCTTCTAATGAACGTACCTACTTGATACCATGCTAACCAAGTTATTCCAACCTCCTTCAAATGAGCCCTCCAGAACTCCCCGGGGAGGGGGAGGGCATTCAAATAAAATTATTTCAACCTATAAAGCCCCTTCTGTTTAAAGGCCAGTATATCCATTGGTCAGTCGTCAGAGCAGAAGGCCGGATGACAATGTAAGGGAGTCATAGGGGATATCCCTGGTAGTAATTTTTCTTTCCTCCCTCTCCGGACCTGTAAAATTGCTCTCAACGTTGAGGTTTTACTCACACATATTCTCTTAAGTTCATTTTTAATATATAAAAATGAATCCACTATCTGTGATGGTAACATCGTTCTCTCCACCTGTACCCAATGATTATTAATATCTGCCATTAACTAAGAGAGGAGGTGACGCAGCTGATACGATTAAAAATATATTAGATTAGAGATATCCCATCCTCCTGCTATGCATTGCCTATATCTAAGAACTTTGGCTGTACATGGTTTCTGACTTTTAAATATAAAAAGGTAAAGGTGTCCCCAACCAGTTGTGTCCAACTCTAGGGTGTGGTGCTCATCCCCGTTTCTAAGCCGAAGAGCCAGCGCTGTCCGAAGACGCTTCCGTGGTCATGTAGCCAGCATGACTGAACACCGAGGTGCACGGAATGCTGTTACCTTTCCCGCCAAAGCGGTACCTATTTATCTACTTGCAATTTCTTGCTTTTGAACTGCTAGGTTGGCAGGAGCTGGGACTGAAGACGGGAGCTCACTCCGTCACGCGGCACTCGGGTCTCGAACTGCTGTCCTGCCGACCTTCCGGTCTGCAGTTCAGCGTCTTAACCACTAAGCCACCGCGGCCCTTAAGGAAAGGTTCCTCCTGTGCAAGCACCAGGTCATTACTGACCCCTAGAGGGACGCCGCTTGCGCTAGCGTTTTTGTGGCAGACTATAGCGGGGTGGTTTGCCATTGCCTTCCCCAGTCGTGACTACCTTTCCCCCAGCAAGCTGGGTACTCATTTTACCAACCTCAGAAGGATGGAAGGCTGAGTCAACCTGAGCTGGCTACCTGGGACCTAGCTTCCGCTGGGATCGAACTCAGGTCGTGGGGAGAGCTTTGGTTGCTATACAGCCACCTACCACTCTGCGCCACACGAGGCTCATTGCTCTAATCTACTCTGCCAAATTCGCAATATCTTACATTGAAGTTCTAGGGATAATACATACAACAAATCTGTTAACTTAGGAAGGACCATCATCTTAATAGTTGCTATTCGACTAAAAAGTGAATGATTAAGTTTCTCCCATTTACTTATATCTTTCAAAATATTTTTCCACAGCCATCCATAATTTATTTTAAAGAGTTTTCGTATGTTCCTAGGTAGATAAATCCCTAAATAGTGAAAACAGTTATTTACTAATGGGATCCGTAGTCTTTGTGAGACTCTTAATTGCTCACCTGGAGGAAAAGTTAAACAGAAAAGGTCTGATTTCTTGAAATTAACCCTCAGGCCCACTGTTTCCTTAAATGTATCTAATTCTACTTGTAGAGCCTGAATTGCATATGATGATATTGCATTGTCAATAATATGTCGTTGGCATACAAACTAATCAAATGTTCCATATTACCCACTGTAATTCCACTTATTTGTGGGTGAGCTTGAGATCAATTTGCCAAAAATTCAGCTACTAGGGTAAACAAAATAGGTGACAGTGGGCAGCCTTGTTTGTACCACTATACAAATTTATATTTCAGGAGTCTAAATTTTTAACATGAATCTGTGCCAGAGTTGGAGAGTGAATAGCCTGGACTGCATTCAAAAATTTAGGGCCAAATTGATAATGTTGTAGGGCATTTTTCAGAAAACTCCAGTTTACGCAATCAAAGGCCTTAAACAAATCCAAGGCCAAAATTGCCATCAGAGATTTTGGGAGCAATTCTATGGCTGCTAGACAGCGCGAGATGGCCATAGGGTATGTTCTTTTCCAGGAACCAATCTCAGAGCCTGCACTCCGAGGTCGGTTCCCGGAGAACCGACCTCCCCGCATTTCCACGCTGCCTCGGAGGCGTGCGGCAGCCCATTCCTCCATGCTCACAAGAGGAGTGCAGAATGGCCGGAAAGCGGCATGGCTGGGGGCATTCCGAGGCGGGGCTAGACACCCGCAATCGGCTGTCTTGCCAAAAAAGCAGACCAGGAGAATCGTGAAGGGAACGATCCTCTCCGTGCTTCTCCTGCCCTGCTTTGGATAGACGGCCGCCTCCGACTTCGGAGGCGGCTGCCTATCTAGATAGGATTGCTCCCTTAGGCTCCTTACAAAAATGTATCAAACTAAATAACCTCTGAACAGGATCTGCCATAAATTTTCATGGAAGAAAACCATACTGGTCTGTATGAACAAGTTTCCCCACATGCCCTTTCAGTCAGTTTGTGAATACCAAAGTAAAACATTTGTAGTCATTATTTAATAACGAAATTGGTCTGTAAGACTCCATCTTCAGTGGGTTCTTTCCTGGTTTTAATAATACTACAATTTTGGAGCATGTCCAAGTCTCAGGAAGTTGGGCACCCTCCAAAATTCTATTGAAGACAGACTGAAGATGAGGAAGTAATATTTCCTTAAAGTGTTTATAAAATTCCCCAGTAAACCCATCTGGGCCTGGGGATTTATTTGAGTTAAGACAACAGAGCGCCTCCTCTATCTCTTCTGACGTAATGGGTCTATCAAGCCATGTCCTCTTCATCCACCAAAGGAGTAACTTTAGCTGTAACCTGATATTCCACTATTAATTCTAGATCACTCTCTGCGTTTGCATAAATTTGTTCAAAATATTCAGCAAATAGATTAACATTTTTTTCAGGATCCAAATACTTAACCCCGTAATTATCTTTAATTTCAGTGATTTTGTTTCTTCCCATGTGCTGCTTCAATCTGTTAGCTAATAACCATGACCCTTTTGCCATCACATTCATAAAATCACTGTCTAGTATACAGCATCCCCACCATTGTTTTATTAATATCTAGGTTCTGTAGTTCTGCACATTTGTTATCCAATAGTTGCCTAATCCTAGTTGTTCCTGTACTCCTATCTCTGTTAGGGATCTAATTTCCCTCTCTAATAATGAAGTCTGTGCTCTGTTTTGTTTTTTCGTTGTACTTAATTCTTTAATACATACAGTCAGGGCCAGAAATATTGGAACAAGGATAACTGTTTTAGCAGTTGGCCTCTGTACACCACCACATTGAAGTTGAAAGGAAACACACCCAGATGGGAGTGAAATCAGAACTTTCAGCTGTAATTCAAGGGGTTTGACAAAAGTGGGGCACTAACCATTCAGGAAATACAGCCAGTGGCATACACATACACCCCATCGTTGGTGGCTCAATGGAACAAACCAACATCATGTCAAACTTAAGGATCGCCTTTAATACCTGGATGAAAATTTTTTGCAGTCAATGACTGCCTGACGTCTGGAACCCATGGACATGACCAAATGCTGAGATGCTTTGCCAGGCCTTCACTGCAGCTGCCTTCAGCTGCTGCTTGTTTGTGGGTCCTTCTGCCTTCAGTCTTGTCTTCAGTAAGTGAGAAGCATGCTCTATTGGGTTGAGATCAGGTGACTGACTTGGCCATTGAAGAACATCCCCCTTCTTTGCCTTGAGAAACTCCTGGGTAGCTTTTGCTGTATGTTTTGGGTCATTATCCATCTGCAATATGAAGCGGCGTCCTATCAGTTTGGCAGCATTCGGCTGAATCTGAGCAGAAAGTAGAACCCTATACACTTCAGAATTCGTCCTGCTGCTTTTATCAGCAGTCAGGTCATCAATAAACACCAGTGACCTGGTTCCATTGGCAGACATACATGGCCATGCCATAACACTGCCTCCACCATGTTTGACAGATGATGTGGTATGCTTTGGATCATGAGCTGTTCCTTTCCTTCTCCATACATTTCTCTTCCCATCATTCTGGTACAAGTTAATCTTGGTTTCATCAGTCCAAAGAATCTTATTCCAGAACTGGGCAGGCTTTTTTAGGTGTTTGCTGGCAAAGGCTAATCTGGCCTTTCGGTTCTTGAGTGTTACCAGTGGTTTGCACCTTGTTGTGAAGCCTCTGTATTTACATTCATAAAGCCGTCTCTTGACTGTAGATGTTGACAATGACATGCCTACCTCCTCAAGAGCGTTCTTGACCTGGCTAGATGTTGTGAAAGGGTTCCTCTTCACCCTGAGCAGAATTCTGTGGTCATCCACTTTAGTTGTCTTCCGTGGTCTTCCAGGCCTTTTGCTGTTGCTGAGCTTGCCAGTTAATTCCTTCTTTTTTCCAGGATGTTCCGAACTGTTGTGCTGGCCACTCCCACTGTTTTTGCTATCTCTCTGATGGGTTTATTTTGTTTCCTCAGCCTATTGATGGCCTCCTTCATTCTCATGGACACCTCTTTGGACCTCATGTTGGGAGTTCCAGTGAACAGCTACCAAATGCAAATGTAACACTCCGAACCACCTCCAGGCCTTTTATCTGCTTGACTGGTTATGGGGTACCCAGGAAACAGGCCACACCTGGCCATGCAGCTGCTTGTCAGCCATTCGATCCATTCCTTACAAGCCACCAACAATGGGTGTGTGTGTATGCCACTGGCTGTCCTTCCTGAATTGTTTGTGCCCCACTTTTATCAAAGCCCTTGAATTACAGCTGAAAGTCCTGACTTCGCTCCCATCTGGGTGTGTTTCCTTTCAACTTCAATGTGGTGGTGTACAGAGGCCAACTGCCAAAACAGTTATCCTTGTTCCAATATTTCTGGTCCTGACTGTATTCCCCATATTGTAGCCTTCATGGTTTCCCATCTCAAAGTAGAGCTTATTGTATCCATAGAATTCTCCACAAAATAGTGCTCTAAACTTTCTTGTATTTTTTGCTTACTTTTATCAGCTGTTAACAACAGAGGATTACATCTCCATACTGGAGAATTTTTTATCCCGGGTGTGAGGGTCAAATGTAATGAAAGGGCTGCATGGTCTGTAACTTTTATAATCTCTAAGTCTGCTCCCTGCAACTCTTGTAATAGTTCCTTTGGCAATAAAACTGTCGATCCCAGAAAAGGATCCATGTGGACGTGAATAAAATGAAAAACTAAAATCTCAAGGGTATAACTCCGCCCATGCATCCTGTAACTGATAGGTTTTGAAGACTTCACACATTTTACTTGCCTGTCAATATTTTCTGAGAGAGGCATTATCACCATCTCCTGAAACTGCAGTTCCTACCCCTTGAAGGTTCCAATTAAAGTATCCGCCTAAAATTACTGGGCCAGTCCTAAACTTTTAAAGTTTTTTAAACACGCTGTGAACGAACCCTATTTGTCCCTAGTTTGGGGACATAGTAGCTACAGTTAACAAGTGTGATTGATTATAGAATCCCTTTAACAAAAGAAAATGGCCTTGTGGGTCCCTCAAAATCTTTTGTGTAACAAAATCTACATCATCATGAAACACTATTGCTACCCCCCCTTGCTTTATTAGATCCAGGGGGCACATATTTATGAGACTCTACCTGGTATAAGAACATCCAGTGATTTTATGAGTTTCTTGGAGTAATAAAATAGAATAGCCCAATTCCTTCACTAAATTTCACAGTCTGGCTCTGTTGATGGGGCTCTCCGCCCCTTTTATATTTAGAGAAGTGATTTTTAACTGAGGGGCCATCATTTAGAAAAAAAATTAAAGCTAATAAAAGAAATACCGTGCCATTCTGTGTCCATCCACCATAACAAAATATTTAGCCTTGACTTTTCATATGCTCAAACCCTCCCCCCTATGTTCTGATTACTTACACATTCCAATATTATTCCATACATTTCTCCCTCTCTTGACAACATACATGTGCTCTGGCTGCTTTGAAGGCAGGCAATATGCTTCTGATTGGTTATGATCACTCATGTGAGCAGTCTAGAAAGCATTGCCCTTACTCAGACACATTTGCCCTCCATGACACCATCGTACTCATTTTGTAGTTAGCTGGGATCACTCTACAAAGGGGAGAGGGGAGGGGGAGGGGAATGGCACTGAAGCAGCAGCAGTTTGAAGACAAAATGTTTGAGAACTATGCTGAAAAAATAATTTTTAAAAGATCCACAAGGGTTCAAGAGGACCTTTTCAGCAACCTTGGAAATAAAATGTTTTCCTCCTCCCCCATTTGCAGGTGGACATTCAGTGTAAACTGACAAAACTATAGCCTTCCAGATGGGGATGTGTGAGAATTTTGTTTTCGCTCACAAAACATGTGAGCATGCCCCGCTCAAAGCTCTGAATGTTGAGCACAAGCCCGAGCATATGTCTGCTGAAAATATTCACTAATTGTTGAACATGTGGTCACATTTATCTCATTTCCAATTCCCAGTTTGATTAGAGCAAATTTCATAATTTGCACAAATTTCCTCAGTAGAGGAATCAGCCCCTGCTTTGGTCTGTGGATGAAAATTGTGCAAATTTGGGGAGATTTGTGCAAATCTCCCATTTGATAGTTGTTCAGTTTGTGCACATTTCCTGTTTGCTCAGAACAAGCAGTGATCACAAACTCAAATCAGGCACAAGACAAATGGCGAGACAATGTTCAGATAATCCTAGCGATCTCGAACATTGCTCATTTGCCCATCCCTACTTCCAGAACCTTTTAGTGCCACACAGTGGCTCCAAAGTGTTAGCTTAGCTTCTGCACAATGGAACCAGGAGTATTGGAGACTTTACGAAATCAGAGAACAAGAGGCCAGTATATCTAGTCAAACTTACTAACTCTTTATTGTTCAAAGAGTTATTAGCATAAGAAATCCTAAATCTATCTATTCTCTAACTCTGTCTTCCTTTCCGAATTATGAGCGGCTGAAACACTAACTAAGGGCACAATCCTATGCATGTTTAGACAGAGAAAACGCCTACAACTCCCAGCATTCCCCAGCCAGCAAAGCTGGGAGTTGTAGGCCTTTTCTCTGTCTAAACATGCATAGGATTGCGCCCTAAGACTTGCTACGTCCTGTAGTCTTCTCACACTATTTCATTCTACACACTAACTAACATGCTTCCTTCCTTCCAGATACACATGAGAGGAACAAACTTTCTTCTAGAACTTTCCAAGAAACTTCAAGAAGCCAGGAGATGGAACTCTCTACCGCCATCTAGTGTTATAGCTATCTAATGATCAGTACATGAAAAGAATATATAAAAATGAGACAATGCAAGATAGCAACTGTCAGGAGCGCCCTGGCCGCCTCTCCCAGTAGATTCCAATAGCCAACTCAAGATAGAGACGAAAGGATTTCTTTTCAAAGCTTTAATCCTTTCACAACTTAATGACTCTTTCAGATGCTAATCACCAGCGACTAAAGCAAGGTACAGCAGGGTGGCCTAAGCTTCAAGTAGTCAGATGATCCCCGTTTGAAAGTGAGTCACTTGAAGACCCAGAACGTATGGGCTAGGGAGAGATCCTCCCTCTTTCCCTTGGGTTCAAGGGAGGTGGCCGTTGCTTGCGCGCCAAATGGGCGCTACGCCTTCTTTCCGCGCCCTCCATCACTCGTCGCTCTTTGCGTCTGCATCGAGCGTCTAAGAAGCCCCCCTCCCGCATTCCCTCACTGCCAGGGTCGCTATCTATCTTAGGAATGCTGGCAGGAGGAATCTCTGCCAGGTGCTGAGCCTGTGAGGGATGAGCTGGCCCCTCTCCCACAGATAGCTGTTCCTCCTCAGAATCTGAACTGCTCTGAGGTTTTCTGGGCTCAGTTTCCACCCTGGCAGCAACCCACAAGTCCCATTGCCTCTCGAAAGTTCTTGAAATGGTCTCTTGGAAGTGGTTTGCCACCACTTCTTTCCTTGGACAATACTGCAATTCTACAAGCCCCTTCTGTTATACATCTCTTACATAATGAGATTATGTAGATTCCTTAGATTCCTGCATTGACCAGGGGGTTGGACTCGATGGTCTTATAGGCCCCTTCCAACCCTACTATTCTATGATTCTAATGTTTTGCATCAACGTACTTTGTTTGCTGAGTCGTTTTCTCTGACTGTGATAGCAAGATACAGCTCTTGTTATCTTCATACATTATAGTTGGCTTTGGTTCATTGATCCCAAAGTCTTCAAGTAGTTTGTTCAACCAGGTCAGCTCTTGGCACTCTTGTGCTGCTGATATATATTCAGCTTCTGTAGAAGAAAGGGCCACAACTGACTGTTTCTTGCTTGTCCATCCTATAACTCCTCCTCCATAATAGAATAGATTTCCACTGAAGGTCTTCCCTATCTTCAGCCCTGTTTGTGTCCATGGAACCCACCAGTCTGGGATTGCTGTCTCCAGGTAATCTTAATTTTAGATCTGCAGTTCCCTTCAAGTATCTTCTGATTCTCTTGAGTACAGTCCAATCCTTCTCGGTTGGGTGCATTAACCTTTCTGCATAATATTCCCATTGCTGCTGCAATGTATGGTCTTGTAACAATTGTGATTACAGGAGCATTCCAATTGCTGTCCTGTATTGATTGTTATTTTGCTGTGGTTCATCAGGCTCAATTTCTTTAAGGAATCATAGAATGGTAGGGTTGGAAGGGGCCTACAAGGCCATCGAGTCCAACCCCCTGCTCAATGCAGGAATCCAAGTCAGAGCATCCCTGACAGATGGCTGTCCAGCCTCATCTTGAATGCCTCCAGTGTGGGAGAGCCCACCACCTCCATAGGGAATTGCTTCCATTGTCGTATTGCTCTAACAGTCAGGACGTTTTTCTTGATGATCAGCCGGAATCTGGCTTCCTGTAACTTGAGCCCATGATTCCGTATCCTGCACTCTGGGATGACCAAGGAGAGATCCTGGCCTTCTTCTCTGTGACAACCTTTCAAGTACTTGAAGAGTGCTATCATATCTCCCCTCAGTCTTCTCTTCTCAAGGCTAAACATGCCCAGTTCTTTCAGTCTCTCTTCATAGGGCTTTGTTTCCAGTCCTCTGATCATCTTTGTTGCCCAAATTCATCTCCATTGGAGTTTCCACTACATTGGTCTCTGTCAGTCCAAGATACTCTATGAAGTCAGTTATTTTCTGTTTCTGGTTGATGAAGAAACTCCCATCTTTTCCCCTTTCAACTTGTATTGCAAGATAACAAGAAATGGTTTCCAAGTCCTTTACTTCTATTACTTTGCTGAGATTTCTGATAATTTCATTACTGTCCTCCTTGTCTTGATAGCACAAGATCAGATTATCTACATAAATTAGAATAAAGATTCATCTGCCATTTCTGAATCTTGAGTACAGGCAGGGGTCAGCCTTTTCCTGTGTGAATCCCTCCTTTACAAGTAGTTGGTTTAGCTTGTTGTTCCAGGCTCTAGCAGCTTGCTGCAAGCCATAAATGCTCTTTTGTAGTTTACATACCAATCTTTCCCAGTTTCTATAAACCTCAGTGGTTGTTGCATATCTATATCTTCCGTGATGTCACCATATAGAAAGGCTATCTTCACATCCAGATGTTAAACATTCATCCCTCTGGATGGAGCAATACTGAATAATGTCCTGATAGAAGTGTGTTTGACCATGGGTGCAAAGGTTTCATCATAAGCTTCTCCATATTTCTGGGAGTATCCTTTCACAACTAGCCTCACCTTGTGGCGCTGGATATCCCCTTCTGCCTCTCACTTGGTTGTAAAAAGCCATTTGCACGCAATAGCCTTTCTCCCCTTTGGTAATTCTGTAAGAGTCCATGTTTTGTTCTTATGCAGAGACTGTATTCTTCCCTTGCTGCTTGTAACCACTTGTCTACCGTAGTGTCTGGTATGCCTTCAGTTTCTTGCCAGTTAGAGGGTTTGGCTGTCTCCTCCTCTCTTGCTAGAAGAGACAATCTGTCAGGTAGTTTGTTCTGTCTATTTAAGTGTCTCACCTCTGGTTCAGTTTCTGTATTTCCTTCTTGCTTGTGTCCACTCATAATGCCAAAGGTCACAGTTCCATTCCTCTGTGTCTGTTGTGGTGTTGCTTCACCTGATGGGATATATACATTTATCTCTTACATTCTATTAGTATTTGGTTGTTCGTCAAGCTATGCTAGGCTGTGTACCTTGATTGTTTCTGTAACAGGATCAAGAATTCTGTATCCTTTGCAGCCTAATTCATAAATATACCGTCTTTGCTCCTGCAGTCTAGTTTTCCCCTTTTTGTCTCTATGTACATAAGCATATGCCTTTGAGCCAAACACTCTGAAGTGATTTACATTTGGTTTGGTTCCATTCCACAGATCAAATGGAGTTGCTTCTCTATCTCTGGTAGGCAACTGGTTTTGTAGATATGTAGCAATCATCACTGCTTCTCCACAGTATTTGTTTTGTAGTCCAGCATCCAGAAGCATGCTTCTAGCTACTTCTAATAATGTACAATTCTTTCAGCCACACTATTTTGTCCAGGGGTGTACGGGATTGTTTTCTCATGTTTAATACCTTGTTCCTTTAGATATTTCTCATTATCTTTCCCTGTATATTCACCAGCATTATCAGTGCACAAGGTCTTGAGCTTTCTTCCAAATTTATTATTTTCTCTGACTATGTATTCTTTGAACTTTTGTAGCACATCACTTTTCTCTTTAAGGAGGTAACCGTAAAAATATTTCAAAAAATCATCTATGAATGTTAAGAAGTAAATATTTCCTCCTGGTGTTCTTACTGGAAGTGGCCCACAGATATCACTATGCATCAGGTCTAAAGGTCCTTTTGATTGTCTTTCAGTAACTGGTTTATATGTGGAACTTGAGCACGCTCCGGGAGAGAGCGCAGGACAGGAAGGCCTGGCGTGCTATGGTCCATGGGGTCACGAAGAGTCGGACACGACTGAACGACTGAACAACAACAACAACAACTTGTAGCCTTTGCTTTAATGCAGTCAACACATTTGAATTCAGATTGGCATGCTTTAATTTGTAAATTCTTTGCTAACCCATCTTTCACTAATTTTGAAATGCATTCAATGTTTATATGGCCAAATCTGAGATGCCATAGTACCAAGCAATCCTTAAGGAAACACCTTTTTACAACATTAGCTTGCTGTCTTACACATTCTACTTCATAATCTTCATTGCTTAGATTTCCCTTCATAAGTAGTTTTCCACCTTTGAACACAAAACAGTGATTTCTTCTAAACAGAACTCTGCATCCATGCATTATGGCTGTTTTCACTGTCATTAGACTATTTTTCAGGGTTGGAACATAGCAAGCTTCAGGAATGCATACTTCACTAATATTCTCTCCATCAAGTTTGCATTTTAAATGGATTGTCCCCTTTCCTTCTGTATAAATACACTGTCCATCAACAAGATAAATTGGGACTTTACAATCTATATCTGTATCGGAAAGTATCTCCAAGTTGTTGAAAAATGAGAAATGGCTCCATGTATGTAAATTTTGTCCTCCATTTGCACTGAGTCACCCCTGCGTTGTTACTTTTGCTGTACAAATTTTTTCCTTTACCAGAATTATTCTTTGAAAAATCTCTCCCTCTGCCTGCTTTGTCTTTAAAACTAGCATGAATGTTGGATTTTTAATTTCCTTGCAATTTAATCTTCGGAAGTTTTCTCTGCTTACTGATCTCCCTATTAGGACAGGTATTTTTGAAATGCAGATTGTTTCCACAAGAAAAACATTGCTTTCTCTCAGTAAGTTTGTAGGCCTGTGTCTGGATTTCATTTTTCAATTGCTTTCTTTGGTTAAATTCTTGCAAACATTCCTGAACAAAACTCAAAGTTACATTTTCTTTAATTTGAAATTGTTCCTTCATATTCTTGAGGCAAAAGGCCAATTTTAGCTGCCTCAGGTAGGGTTATATCCTGCTTTTCTAGCTTTCTCACTGTTCCCAAAAATGAGCTAATGTGCTCTGATAGACACTTGTATCCTTAAGGGCTGAATCCTGTAGGGATAGGTGGCTGCCTCCGAACTCAGAGGCGGCCGCCTATCCAGGGCAGGGCAGGGCAGGAGAAACACAGAGGGGATCATTCCCTCCACGCTTCTCCTGCCCTGCATTTGTGGCTAGACAGCCGATTTTGTGGCTAGACAGCCGCGGGACATTTATGGCTAGACAGCCGCGGGAAGGCAGAGCAGGGGAGGGGGCTGCCAAATGACACATAGGATGTGTTGTACCAGCATTTCCTCATTCCCCTCCCCAGCCCCCCCCCCTGGAAACACCCCATTTTGGCCGCTCCATGCTCCTCTTTTGAGTGCAGAGCACAGGGTTGTTCCGCTGCAGTGCGGAAGGGGGGAAAGATCAGTTCTCCGGGAATCTGACCTCGGAGCATGGGCTCTGAGGTCGGTTCCCGGAAAACCACATATCCTATGGCTGTCTAGCCAAGCTGTCTTGCTTGTTGCAGAGCTGAAGCATTAGGGAGACTTGTATATTCATTGTCTTTTGCCGAAATATGTCCTTTAATCTATCCCGTATTTCTTTTGCTGTCTGTTGATCTTCATTATGAAATATCAAATTGTCACTTAGGGATAGAGATATCCCTTGGCTTTCTTGTTCACATAGGCCTATCTCTGATAGTAGGATTCATTTAGCATTTCAATACTATCTGCTCTTCTGCCTACCTCAGAAACAGCAGCCAACCTTTCTAAACTAAGCCTTGCAGACTCTTCAGACTCTTTAAAAAATCTCCCTCGCCCATTTTTTTTTTCAAGGAGAGGGTACTGGGGGAACTGGACCCATGACCCGTTTTTAGCCTAGCTTCTGCACAATGGAACCAGGAATATTGAAGACTTTAAGAAATTAGAGAACAACAGGCCAGTATATCTAGTCAAACTTACTAACTTTATTTTTCAAAGAGTTATTAGCATAAGAAATCCTATTCTCTATCTCTGTCTTCCTTTCCTAATTATGAGCAGCTGGAACTCTAAGATTTGCTACATGCTGTAGTCTTCTCACACTACACACTAACCAACATGCTTCCTTCCATATGTATATAGATATATACTAGAGAGGAAAAAACCGAACTTCTCGAACCTTCAGAGAAGCTTCAAAGCCAGGAGATGGAACTCTCTACTGCCATCTAGTGTTATAGCTATCTAATGATCAATACATGAAATAATAAGACAATGCAAGATAGAAGATTAACTTCTACCACAAAGCCCTTTTGACAGTTCTGGGTTTGTTTTATTAGCCATTTGGCAGTAACTGCCACCACCCACTCCTACTAAACCCCCTTTAGGTCAGTTGAGCAGGGTTTTCTCTAGTTATCTGGTGTACTGAAGAGAAGTTAGATAAGCAGCCAAGCCCGCAGCCTGCATTGGCTAGCCTTTGGCTGGTGCTAACCTCATTCTCTCCTTATCTGACTCAGTAGCTTATAACCAACCGATCTAGACTGCATGGTGAGAGAAAAAAACTAGCCTTCCCTTGGGTTTAGTCAGAAATCAACCACCAGTTTCTAATTTAAGAACATTTATTACAGGCGTACAGTAAACAAGAAGCCATGTGTCTAGAAGGCACTAAAGAAAACAAGACAGAAAGCTTACTAACCTGTGATAAACTCTTTACGATAAATTACCTCGCATAGGATTCACAGGGTCAGGAGAGGCAGCAAAGGTTCCATGTGCCTGCCCAACAGATGCTCTGATTTCATATTTATTCAACTTGGCTGAGGGAGGAGCAGGGTAACTACCAACTTAATTAGTCAATCAGGTGCAAAGCACATAAGCAAAATATATAAATTGCCACCTTTTTAGATAAAACCAGAAAGATGTCACTTAAAGAGAAATGGCCTTGACCAGGTCTAACAAACTGGATTCATATAAAGGCTTAGAAATTATGTGTATCATTCCAGAAGCCTGGTAAGAGGCAGCTGTCCCAGCCAAAAATGCCTATGCTGAAATGGATGCTGAGAAGCAGCTCAGCATCACAGCTCTCTTGGTGTACCTATTCAAAGGCTCTCAGGTATTTGTTAGCTGAAGGAAGTATAGAACCTGTTAACATGTAGCATACAATAGGTATGAACAGGATCCACCATGAACGTACATAGATTTATTATCAAGATTTTGTTTTTGTTTTTACTAGTACAGCAGTTTTGAATTAACGTAATTTGGTTTGATTTGGACCAAATTAATTTTGGTCCAAATCAAAATCTTAAAAGTAAACCAATGAGATAATGAACTGCAAACGCCTAGTTATTTTTCTTTTCTTTTTAGTTGCTTCAAGGTGACTTTAAAACACACACTAACATATTGTCTATAGTAGAATTTTTGAAACCTGCAAGAAATTACTGAAATCTGAGTTTTCATAAATGATTGTGTTTCTTTCATTGCAGGAAATTAAAATGCATGACCGATAGTGAAACCCTTGCACCTGATTGGCCTTATTTTAAAACCATTGATAGAATACTATCTAAAGTGTCAGAGCACAACGATGTGAAAATGCATGACAGTCAGCAAGCAGGCCCTTCAACATCACAGACTGAGGCCTCGCAGTCACCATCCGCCAAGTCTACACCTCTCTATTTGCCTTATAATCAGTTCACATATGAAGGGAGAGAAGAATTTTTCGAAGATGAGCATTCTGAGAGTTCCTCCAGCTTACTTTCATATAAGTTAAGGTAACAGTTATATTTTACTTTAATATTTTATGTACTGGGCCCTGTGTGGTATATCATATAAAACTGAAAAAGTCCCTTTCCTCCAAGGTCACTTAACTGAATTACTTAAGGTGCTCCCTTCTGTTTCCTTCAGCTGTGGAGGGCTTAGGTCTGGAGTCATAGTGCACTCAGTATGATCAGGGTTACTTCTTTTTAATCTGAAAAATTATAGGTTGTATTTTGTGAGCTTCTGGAACTGCTTCCATCCATTGCACTTGGCAGTATCAGAGTGAGAGGTGACAGGAGAGGTCCCTTCATTGATCTCACTAGGACAAAATGTCAGTGGACTCTACTGCACCCAGAACTGAGCAGGCTTATTCCTCATTGCTTATTTCCTCTTTCCCCGTTACCTCTTCCCTTTTGTATTCTGCCTTATCACACTGTAAGCCATTATTTTAAACTGTGAATCACCTTGAGTACATTGGCAGACAGACAATAGGGAAATTATCAGATTAGTTACCACATCAGTGCAGCAAAATCCAAGGGGCTTATTAAGACCCTGGATGTCAAGGAACACAGGGCCCAAATATGGGCATCAGTAGGGAGGAGACACTTTATCCAGGACTGGATACACTCTGGGGTTCCATGATCATGAGGAAAATATTGAGGCTAAAATGGTAAATTATGCTTGATTGTGTTTATACAAATTTATCTTCCTTTCTCTGTGGGGGTGCCCATATCACGTGAGATATGCTGGAGCCAATCAGAGGTAGTGTTACACCAGAACAAGCAACATCCTTAACAGCAAGGGGCTAACTTAGGCCTTTCTCTAGAACACATACACACACAGACCCATATGCCCCACTGCACTGTCTCCCCCCGCCCCATTCCCATCCACATATTAGCCCTATTCAGGTATTCCATTTTTGGTTATACTCAACATGCGAGGAGAGGGAGCATTCTAGCACTGCCCTATCCTCACGCATTGCTATGGGGAATCTTTTTGTTCCTGGCGCTGCCACCGTCTGTGGGGAAACTGCTCTTTCACTGGGCAATCCCACCTATAAGGTTTCCTATTTTTTCTAGCAAATGCTTATATTTTAGGGCCTATGCAACTTTCTACTACTTTAGCACGGGACCTGTTCACATGATCATGGAGGGGGGGAATAAGCCCTGGTGCCTTATTTCCCCCACTATGCGTGCTGGTTGTGTGCTGGGGAATTTGTATAATTACCCTCACCAGCGCAGCTTGCCATGTCATGCGAGGGTGGTTTGTTTCCATGGTTAACAAGTCACCCCAGAACCCTACAACAGCCCATGGGTTCTGGGTGACTGGGTGACCTGTGACAACAAGCCACCCTCATCAGGTTTGCACGACACAGCAAGCTGCTCTGGTGAGGGTACATTATGCAAATCCCCCAGCACACGCAGTGGGGAAACAAGCCACAAGCTGACCCTCTCCTGCTGCCGCCAATTCTCTCAGAATACTTTAAAACCTCCTAGTACCTTGGTATAAGAGGTTTAGTAATGAGAGTGGCACCAACACTAGAGACAAGATTATTAAACAAGTTGGTTTATTAAAGGGATATTTTGTACATAAGGGAATACTATTTACTTTGGAGTTTTCAAAAGAATGCTTGCTGACACTTCTCAAGAAACAGTGTTTCTAATCCAAGCCTTTTAGGGTGCAATCCTATGCATGTTTAGGCAGAGAAAAGGCCTACAACTCCCAGCATGCCCCAGCCAGCATCTTTATCTAAACATGCATAGGATTGAGCCATTAATGACTTCTTTTACCTCAAGCCAAATTCCTTAAGCTCCCACTCCAGCCAAATACACTCACAACCAGGTCTAGCTCTTGGGTACAGTCTTCCTTTCACTCTCAAAGCTCCTCCTGTTCTATTTCTGATTGCCTGGACAGTTTATCTGGATTTTTACTGCCTGCTTGTGTAACCTTCTTCTAACAAGGTCTTAGGATAGCCTCCTGGCATAAAACAGCCACCTGCTCTCTATTCCTGATCTTCACCAGCCACATATGGGTATCCCACAAAGAAGGAATAGCTTAATATTCAGGCTTCAGCTATCTACCTTCTTCTCAGCATTTCCTTAGTCTTTCTATAACTTGCCTGACCACCTACTGACCAGGTTCACATGATCATCACAGCTCATCATGGCTTATTTAAGCCCATGGGTGCCAGGTTGCCTATTTAGGCCCAACTGCAGCTTTTCATGTCATGCAAACCCATGGTGGCTTAGCATGACATGCAAACAGGCCCACTGACTAACTGAATCCCTGGCAACTCCTTACCTGTCAACTGTCACTTCCCGACTGCTCTTTTCCTCCTAGGTAGAACCCTAGCCACTGTCCAAACAAGTACTGCTAAAACAGGCAATTGACATAGTAACGAAGCTAGGCTTCAGGCCTCCTCAGATGCATTATATTCCGTAATGTTTACTTTGCGTATAATGTTTACACAAAGTAAACATTACGGAACAACAGCAGTTATTTTACATGGCATTTCTTCACAACTAACGTTGGCCTCAACTTGTGGGGGGTGACTGTCTGAAGAGGGCCTCCTGTGTCTGTAGAGGCTCTCCACGTGAGCCAGAACACTAGAAAATCACTTCATGGATACAGGAAGCTCTCCTCTTCAGACAGTCACCCTCTGTGATTTGTGGAGGGGAATGCCCAAATAGGGCTAGAGAGACAGAGGGCATTTCCACACCAGCCTAAAATCCTGCATTTAAAGCAGGGCTTTCTGCTTACGTTTTAAATGCAGGATCACCACTGGCTCCCTTAACATGCGCTCCCCCCCTTTCTCCCCTTATCTGAGTCTTCCATTATCTCTCTTTGATCTCACTCATCTTCTTGTCGTTTTAAGTCGGAACACGGGGCGAGGGGGGCATAATTTGAAAGCTCATTATCTGCAATCTATTTAAAAATGGAACAAAGGGCATTTAATGCAAGAGGGTCACAGCATCATGTAAAGAGCCCGCAAACTTCTGTGAAGGAGCAATCTCAATTGCAGGACAAAAGCCCAGTGTGATGAAGCCCGGAGAGAAACATGCCCAAGGATCAGTGGGAGACAGTGCTGCTGTCAGAGTACTCAGAACATAGGTGAATGAATGAGTTAGGCCTCTGGTCTTGCTCTTATTATATCCCAAACATAGGGAGCAGTGTCTAAACAGCATTTGTCATTTGTGTTGTGTATAATTTAATATACATGCATACTGCTGGATACTGCTGGATCTGATTAAATCAGGCATTTAAATCAGGCATCCAGAAACATAAGAAACTTTATTAGTTTCTTATTTATTATTTTATTAGAAATAAAAATAAATAAGATAACCAAGGCTTTTTGTGGGTGTGTTGAGAGGAAGGGGTCCTGTTTGCTTGGGCAATGAAGGGCCATAATTTGAATTATTTTAAACATGAAGTTAGAGTAAAAGTCACTGGTGGTATTCCTCTTATTATCCTATACAACAAGTGTCAGGTTTAAGCTGCACGGAAGCACAGAAAGCAAAGCAGAGCATTTTGCCTCCTACAAGTTGAAGAAGCTCAGTACACTGCATGCCTACTCAGAAGTAAGGAGCAGCATCAGGTTGAAGCAGCAAAAGTAAAGCGTTTTTTAAACACACAGTCACCCCACTCTTCTTAAAAGTTGAAACAACACAGTGTAGATTTCTCTACAGTTTTATTTACCTGCTGGCAGAAGTCTTGTTAATGATGCTTAACCATTTTAAAACACAACACAGCCAATGAAAGGAAAACGCAGCAAATTCTGCCCACCTCCAGAGAAAGAAAAACTGGGGCATTTTTAAATGCAGGGAAAGGGGATTCCCCCCCTCCCCGGCTCAATCACTATCACTAAACTTTAGGAAGCAAAGCAGATGCAGCACATTTGTTGTTTACTTAACAAAGAAGCCTGCTAATGCTAAAGCAGGCATAGGAGAGATCACTAAATGCAGATTGTTGAAGTCTGCAGAGAGATCTGGGAGTGGAATGTGGCCAATCCCCCCCTCCCCCAATCAGAGTAGAAGAAAGCTGGGAAGAACAGGGGGGAAGTAGAGGAATTGATACACAAACTGCGATGCAGAAAGAGGCAGGGGAGGAGAAAGCAAAGTGCGCATCCAAGTATGCGCACACACCTCTCTCAAGATGTGCCTGCCTGGACCTTAAGATCATCATCAGCGGCCCTTCTCCGTGAGCCCCTGCCAAAGGAAGTGAGGCGGGTGGCTACTAGGAGGAGGGCTTTTTCTGCTGTGGCACCCCGGCTCTGGAATGAGCTCCCTAGTGAGGTTCGCCTGGCGCCTACATTGTATTCCTTTTGGTGCCAGGTGAAGACCTTTTTATTTTCCCAGGCATTTTAGCATTTTAGCTTTCTAAATTTTTATCTTTGCTGTTTTAAATCTGTATTTTAAACTCCTGCACTGCTGCTAGGTTTTATTGTGGTTGTATTGTTATATTGTGGTTTTAATGTTCTGTATATTTTAAATTGTTTTATTGTGTGTTGCTTGGATTTAATTTTTGTGAACCGCCCAGAGAGCTTCGGCTATTGGGCGGTATAGAAATGAAATAAATAAATAAATAAAAGATCATCTCCCTCTAGCCTGCTATATGCAGCCATGCTATAAGTGAATCTGCTGAGTTGGGCTGGCTCCAAGGAGTCTCTGATCCTGCAGTTGCATACACAAGTACCCATGTGATGCAGTTCCTAAATCTTGATAGAGCCATGTGCCTGCAAAGATGCCCATAATGGAAAGACAGTGGATGGGGGTGGATCATTATTTCTCATTGACTCCACCTTTCAGGAACCAATGACAGTCTGTGGTGGCTACATCACAGAAACAGCTTTCAGGGGATCATTTCCCCTAGTTGCCCTTCTGAAAAGGCATTCCCCATCAGTGAGTGATTGGCACTGCCAACCTGGGGACAATGAAACATAGAGATAGGAGCAAGCTGCTACAGACAGGCACACACAGTTGCACACATGGGGTTGTGAGTAATGGTGGGAATCTTTAAAAGTGTTTTAAAACTTGAAAGTGTGGGGCACAAAATCCCCCACACTTTAAAGAAATTTGCCAGTGTTCAGGCCTCAGCTGGAATATCTTCTCACCAGGTTTCAGTGTGGTCGCACCATAGAATTGTACGAGGGGAGTGTGATTTTGGCAGTTCTATGTTCATTTCCTTTCCTAATTATGCCTAACATGGAATTTGCCTTTTTCACAGCAGCAGGTTGACATTTTAATTGACCTGTCCACCATAACCCCAAGATCTCTTTCTTGGTCAGTCACTGCTAGCTCAGATCCCATCGGTTTATATTTGAAGTTGAGATTTTTTGTCCCAACATGCATCTCGTTAAACTTGCTCACACTGAACTGCATTTGCCATTTTGATGGCCATTCTCCCTGTTTGAAGAGATCCTGTTGGAGCTACTCCCAATCCTCTTTTGTTTTAACTATTCTAAATAATTTGGTGTCATCAGCAGACTTGGCCACTTCACTGCTCATTCCTAATTCCAGATCATCTATGAACAAGTTAAAAAGCACTGGTCTCAATACAGATCCTTGTGGGACCCCACTATGTACTCCCCTCCATTGGGAGAATTTACCATTTATTCCTACTCTCTGCTTTCTGTTCTTTAACCAGTTACTGATCCATAAGAGGACCTGTGTTCTTATTCCATGACTGCTAAGTTTGCTCAGGAGTCTTTGGTGAGGGACTTTGTCAAAAGCCTTTGGAAGTCCAAGTAAACAATGTCTACCGGATCGCCCCTGTCTACATGTTTACTGACAGTCTCAAAGAACTCTAAAAGGTTAGTGAGACAGGACTTACCTTTGCGGAAGCCATGTTGATTCTTTTTCAGCAGGGCTTGTCCTTATATACGTTTACTAATTTTATCTTTAATAATGCTTTCGACCAATTTACCCAGGTCAGACATGAAGCTAACCAGCCTGTAATTTCTCAGATTCTCCCTGAGGCCCTGTTTTAAAATTGGTGTTATATTGGCCATCTTCCATTCCACTGGTACAGAGGCTGATCTTAGGTACATATTACATATTTTTGTTAGAAGATCACCAAATTCACGTTTGAATTCTTTAAGAACTATAGGATGGGAACCATCTGGGCCTGGTGATTTATTAACTTTCAATTTGTCAATAAGGTTGAGAACATCATCTTTTGTCTCCATATCAGTTCAGGCACAGGTATCTGTCCTATATCTTTGCAGTGAAGACATATGAAAAGAATTCATTCAACTTCTCTGAAATCTCCTTAACCTCGTTTAGTCTTGGTTTAACTCCATTGTCACCCAATTGTCCAGCTGCCTCCCTAGCTGGTTAACAAAAGAACCTAAGAAGAGTGATGCTGGATCAGAACAAGGGTCCATCTAGTCCAGAATCCTGTTCACACAGTGGCCAAATAGTTGTTGACCAGGAACCCACAAGCAGGACATGAGTGCAATAGCACACTCCCGCCCATGTTCCCCAGAAACTGGTGTACATAGGCTTACTGCCTCTGGTACTGGTGGTAGCACATAGCCATCAGGACTAGTAGCCACTCATAGCCTTCTCCAGGTATTTATCTAATCACCTTTTAAAGTCATCCAGATTGGTGGCCATCACTACATCCTGTGGTAGCAAATTCCATAGTTTAATTATGTGCTGTGTTAAGAAGCACTTTCTTTTATCTGTCCTGCATCTCCCACCAATAAGCTTCATAGGATGACCCCGAGTTCTAGTATTGTGAGAGAGGGAGAAAAATGTCTCCCTATCCACATTCTCTACACCATGCATAATTTTGTAGTCCTCTACCGTATGTCCCCTTATCCTCCTTTTTCCAAGCTAAATAAGCCCAGCTGTTGTAATCTTCCCTCATAGGGGAATTGATCCAGCCCCTTGACCATTTTAGTTGCCCTTTTCTGCACGGTTTCCAGCTCTACAATGTCTTTTTTAGGTGTAGTAACCAGAACTGTACACAGTATTTCAATTGTGGTCGCAGCACAGATTTGTATCAGGGCACTATGATATTGGTGGTTTTATTCTCAGTTCCTTTTCTAATTTTGCCTAACATGGGGTTTGCCTTTTTTACAGAGGCCACACACTGGGTTGGCATTTTCATTGAGCTGTCCACCACAGTCCCAAGATCTCTTTCTTGGTTGGTCACCGCTAACTCGGATCCCATCAGCTTAAACTTGAAGTTGGGATTTTTTTTGCCCCAACGTGCATCACTTTACACTTGCTTACATTGAACTGCATTTGCCATCTGGATGCCCATTCTCCCAATTTGGAGAGATCCTTTTGGAGCTCCTCACAATCCCCTTTTGTTTTATCCACCGTAAATGATTTGGTGTCATCAGCAGACTTGGCCACTTCGCTGCTTACTCCTAATTCCAGATCATTAACAAACAAGTTGAAAAGCATTGGTCCAAATACAGATCCTTGTGGGATCCCACTATTTACTTCCCTCCATTGGGAGAATTTACCATTTATTCCTACTCTCTGCTTTCTGTTCTTTAACCAGTTGCTGATCCATGAGAGGACCTGTGCTCTTATTCCATGACTGCTAAGTTTGCTCAGAAGTCTTTGGTGAGGGACTTTGTCAAAAGCCTTTTGGAAGTCCAAGTAAACAGTGTCTACTGGATCACCCCTGTCTATATGTTTATTGACACTCTCAAAGAACTGTAAAAGGTTAGTGAGACAGGACTTACCTTTGCGGAAGCCATGTTGATTTTTTTTCAGCAGGGCTTGCCCTTCTACATGCTTACTAATTTTATCTTTAATAATGCTTTCAACCAATTTACCCGGAACAGACATTAAGCTAACTGGCCTGTAATATCCCAGATCCCCCCAGAACCATTTTTAAGAATTGGTGTTACATTGGCCATCTTCCTTTCCACTGGTACAGAGGCTGATCTTAGGGATATGTTATATATTTTGGTTAGAAGATCAGCAATTTAATATCTGAGTTATTTGAGAACTCTAGGATGGATACCATCTGGTCCCAGTGATTTATTTGCTTTCAATTTATCAGTAAGGTTGAGAACTTCATCTCTGGTCACCACTATTTGCTTCAGTTCCTCAGACTCCCTTCCTGAAAACATCAATTCAGATATCTGTCCTATATCTTCTGCAGTGAAGACGGATGAAAAGAATTAATTCAGCTTCTCTGCAATCTCCTTCAGTACTCCTTTAACTCCATTGTCATCCAGAGGTCCAACTGCCTCCCTAGATGGTTTCCTGCTTCTGATGTATTTAAAGAATTCTTTATTGTTGGCCTTGGTATTGTTAGTGATATGCTGTGCAAAATATTTCTTTGCATTTCTTAGTGTCTGCTTGCATCGCCTTTGTGCAAGCTTGTGCTCCCTTCTGTTTTCCCCAATTGGGCAAGACTTCCATTTTTTGAAGAAAGCTCTCTTTTCTCTAATAGCTCCCTTAACACTGCTTGATAACCATGCTGGTGACCTCTTGGGCTTGGTGCTACCTTTCCTAAGCTGTGGTATACATTTTAGCTGAGCTCTATTATTGTGGTTTTGAGAAGCCTCCAAGCATTTCCAAGGGGTTTAATTCTCTTGACTCCCGCTTTCAACTTCCTTTTCACCAGTTCCCTCATTTTAGAGAAGTTTCCTCTTTTGAAGTCAAATGTGACTATGTTGGACTTCCTGGGCAATTTTCCCCCAAATATATATTAAATCTGATAGCAGTGTGGTCACTGTTTCCAACTGGTTCAACAACAATTTCATCTCGTACTAGGTCCTGGGAGACACCACTTAGGATTAAATTCGGGGTCACCTCCCCTCTGGGCGGTTCCATGACGAACGGTTCTAGGGCACAATTGTTTAGGGCATCGAGAAATGTAACCTCTTTGTTGTGACTGGAATATGCATTTATCCAAGCAATGTGGGGGTAATTGAAGTCTCCCATTATTACAAGTCCTGATTTCGTTTTCCATCTCACGGTCACCCTAAGCATTCTGTCTGGGGGATGATAGCACGCTCCTAGCATTACATTATTTTTTGAGCCTGGTATTGTCACCCACAGTGCTTCTGTGGAAGAGTCTAGTAGGTGTTCTAGTGTGCTCGACACTATGCCCTCTTTGATGTACAGAGCAACACCTCCCCAAGTATGCCCTTCCCTGTCCTTCCTGTAGAGTTCATATCCAGAGATGACCCTATCCCACTGGTTCGCTCCATTCCACCAGGTTTCTGTAATGCCCACTATGTCTAGGTTCTCCTTTAAAACCAAGCACTCCCACTCTCCAGTTTTGGCTTGGAGGCTTCTAGCATTTGCATAGAGACATCTATACATAGTGTCCCTCCCCAGATGCCTCTGTCGTGTGCATCTTTTGCTATAGCACTTAGGCCTCTTTGATTGGCTATCATTTTCTACCATATACTCATGGCCTATTTTCTCCCCTTCTACATTTGAGCAATCAAAAACATTTTCATCTTTATCCCCTTGGGATGATTTAACCTGAACTGGATGCTTCCCAGCTCCTGTCGGCTTTCCCCCAGGGTTTAGTTTTAAAGCTGCTCTGCCACCTTTTTTATGTTTAGTGCCAGCAGTCTGATTCCATTTTGGTTCAAGTGGAGCCGATCCGTCTCGTACAGGCCTGGCTTGTCCCAAAATGTTCCCTAGTGCCTAATAAATCTGAACCCCTCCTCTCTGCGCCACTGTCTCATCCATAAATTGAGACTCCTGAGCTTCACCTGTCTAGCTGGCCCTGCATATGGAACAGGCAGCATTTCACAGAAAACTACCTTGTTGGTCCTAGATTTCAACCTCCTGCCTAGCAACCTAAATTTGGCTTCCACAACCTCACGACTACATTTCTCCATATCGTTGATACCAGCATGGACCACAACCACTGACTCCACCCCAGGCCTATCTACTAAGCTAGGCCTATCTACTACATGATATCACAGACAGCATGTGATATCCACGACCTTCGCACTAGGCAAACAATTCACTATGCTGTCTATGCACAGACATTAGTCTATGTGTCTAATGATCAAATCTCCCACTACCACAATCCCCCCCTCCCCATGGAGGCACATCCTCGGTGCGAGAGGATATTTGTTCATCTTCCAAGGAATGCGAGGCCCTCCTTCCCCGAGACCTGCATTCTCTGCAGAGGAGCTGTCGCCCTGGGAGTGGGACACAGCTAATAGGTCCCTGAAGGTCTCATCTACCAACCTCTCTGCCTCTCTTAGCTTCTCCAGGTCAGCAACCTTGGCCTCAAGGGAACAAACATCTTCCCTGAGAGCCAGGAGCTCATTACAGTGAGCACACACCCATGACTTCTGTCCAGCAGGCAGATAGTCGTATATGTGGCATTCAGTGCAATACACTGGATAGCCCATGCCCCCCTGCTGGCTTTCTGCCTTCATAAATGTTTTTTTATTTGCGTTTGTTTTCCCTGGAAAACTTAGGTGTTTACTATGAGAAAGTGGGGAATTTATAGTTATTTATTTACGGTTACTTACAGTGAGTACAGAATGAGTTACTTACAGTGAGTACTTACAGTGAGTACAGGAAAGAGTCAACTGCCCTGGCTTCCTCGCCCTGTGGCTAAATTCACACAGTTGCTTAACTCACTTGTTCACTGACACTTCGTTAGTGCAAAGCTGCAAGATTTGTAAGTTCTTGCTGGATTTCCCTTCTAATATTTAGCTCTATATTGCTTTTATTCCCCCTTTCTGAGTTTGAGATTACTTAAAATATGTGGCTTAGGTTCTTTTAATTAGTACAAAGCTGTTAGACCTGTAAGTTCTTGCTGGATTCTCCCCGATACTTAGTTCTCTACTGTAAGTTTGTGAGGGGTTATCCCTCTGGGATCTAGCTCCCTTTGCTGTTCCCTTGTTTTGGCTTCAGCCACTACTTATGAATTATAAATGATTACCTGAGGTAATTTAATAACTAACTAATTTCTCTTACCTTTCCCTCACACAGTTGATTAACTCGCTTCTTTGCTGACACTTTGTCACTGGGGCTGAAACGCTTTGTCACTGGAGCTCCTCATGCTTGGAGCACGAGGAGTGGTTTCCTGCTTCTGACATATTTAAAGAATTCTTGATGTTGTTAGTAATATGCTCCTGAAAATGCTTTTTTGCATCTCTTATTGTCTGTTTGCATTTCCTTTGTGCAAGTTTGTGCTCCCTTTTGTTTTCCTCATTTGGGCAATACTTCCATTTTTCTGAAGGAAGCCTTCTTTTCTCTAATAGCTTCCTTGACCCTGCTTGTTAACCCAGCTGGTGACCGCTTGGACTTGGAGCTACCTTTCCCAACCTGTGGTATACATTTTAGCTGAGCTTCTAATATTGTAGTGTTGAGTAACCTCCAAGCATTTTGAAGGGATTTAATCCTCTTGACTCCTCCTTTCAACTTCATTTTTTCCAGTTCCCACATTTTAGAGATTAATTTGATTACACGCTGTCTCTGATTACACAATATAAATCCATTCTCTGGTGTTTTTCTTCACTTAAGCTACTACAAACCTCCTACATGCTCAGCATTGAAGTTCAGGAATAATATTCGACCAGTAACATACTAGGTGAGCCAATTAATTTTAGAGGCCAGTAATCAACATTTCTTGTATGTTTTGGTTAAGTATCCTACATACCTCGTTATCTTAATACTTCAGGACAACAAAAGAAGTTTTCATGTTGGAGCCAACAAACATCAGTTAAAATGATTTGAAACTCTCCACTCTAATTTTCCCTAAATAATTTTCTGGTAATGATTTAAGGTAGCAGTTCATTTATTTTTTATTTTTTATACAGCATCATCTTAGGCCTCTGTGAGAATAATCTATGCTCCCCCCGTTTTTTATTTCAGAGCCCTTCATTCAGTGTAAGAGAGGAACACAGTTTGGCTGTACATCAAACAATTGGGTCACACAATTAGTTTTCTGAAGAAGTATAGAAACGACACCACATTCCAGAGTTGTCGTCCTTGAATAAACAATTGTGGACTTTATTTATTACGTATGACCCCCTTTATAATTGTGTGATATTAGAGACAGTGTGATGTATAAGTATTGTTAAATATCAATATTTTGAGATAGTCCATTTACCTAAGACCATTTTGGTTTAAAAGATAACTGTATTTACTAAGTATCATCACTTTCTACTTGTCCAAATGTACTTAAGACAATTTTGGTTGAGCCATTAATTGCATTTACTCTACTAGGCATGATTGCCTTTATCCTTGTCAGAAATTAACTTGAGACAGCATGATATATAAGTAAATCTTGAATCATTTTTTTTAATTTGTATATAAATCTTTGAACAAATCTTGTGTATTTAATATTTATGCTTAGCTCTGCACAAGCACTAATAGCATGGCATCTGTAACCTTTGCATTAGGCAGGCAATTTATCATGTGGTCTACACGCCCATCACAAATTCAGCTGTCTATGTGTTTAATGATTGAATCTCCCACTACCACAAGCCCCCTGCCCCCTGGAGGCACATGCTCAGCATGAGAGGATATTTGTTTGTCTTCTGAGGAATGGGTCCCCTCAAAGGCATCATTTCCTTGTTCTTCAGAATGACGCTGTCCTTCCACTAGAACCCTATTCTCCATGACAGCAGAGGAGCTATCACTTGGGGATCTGGACACTGCTATTAGGTCCCTGAAGGTCTCGTCCACCAGTCTCTCTGCCTTTCTTAGCTTCTCCCAGTCAGCAACCTTGGCCTCAAGGGAACAAACATATTCCCTGAAAGCCAAGAGCTCATTAGGCTGAGTACACACCCACGACTTCTGTTGAGCTTGCAGATAGCCGTACATATGACACTCGGTGTACTACACTGGATAGCCCCAACATCCCTGTTGGCTTTCTACCTTCATAAATGCTTTTGTAGTTGCTATTGTTGAGTTTGTTTACCTGGAAAATGAAGTTATTTACTAGAAGAAAGTGGGGAATTTATTTATATTTATTTTCAGTTACTTCCTAAGAGAAGCCAGAGAAGAGTCAACTGCCCTGCCTTCCTTACCCTGTTGCTAATCTCACATGGTTGCTTAACTCACTTGTAGATAGATACTTTGTCACTGGGGTTGAAATGCTTTGTCACTGGGACTGCTCATGCTCAGAGAGCTCCCTCACAACCCTGCCTCTTTAAATAGCTCCAGCTAGCTTGCCCCAACTGCTGCTGCAGCCAATCTGGTTAGAGGGCCTCATTTCAAAAGCAAAGGAGGCTGTGGCTCAACTACTGGTCTGCACTAGCTTACAGTGAGCGGAAATGTAGGTCAGTTGAGCCCCTGGGGGTGGCGGTTTTCTACTTAGCAGACAGGACAATAGTCAGTGGGTCATTGGAGGGGACAGCAAAGAGTCAGTGATTTGGGAAGGGATGGGTTTCAGACCCTCCTGGGAATGCAAGGTGTGGAGGGTCTGACTGAGGGTCTGAATTAGGAAGGGATATGGTTTGCAACGGCTGAGTCCCTCTGTGTGTGTGTGTGTGTGTGTGTTTACTTTCAAGCACTCTCAAGCAAAAGGTCACAGCAGAGAGGTAACTTGGCTCTTATTTGGAGTGAATGTAATTTTTTTGAATTTTTAAATGTTTCAAATAGACCTGCCAATGCAATTTTCATAATTCCATTATGCCCATATTGCAGTGGGCAGTGGCTGAGAGAGGGAGTGCAGTATATCTCACTTTGAATATTGCAGGCGAGGGGTCAGGCTGAGGCTGAGGGAGAATAAACCTGCAGTGAAGTCTAGTAGTATCACACTCCTGATTACAGCTTGGAGGTCAGGCTGAGGCTGGGAGAGTATAGGTATAACCCTATAGGTATAACCCTATAACCTATGCAGTGCTGCTGTCTCCATATTGCAGGTTGGGGTTGGACCCGATGGTCTTATAGGCCCCTTCCAACCCTACTGTTCTATGATTTTAAGGTTGTGCTGAGAGAGTAACGTGCAGCAACACTGCACTGTAACCCACTGTTAATATTGCAGGTCAGAGGTGACACTGAGGCTGGTACAGATCTCTAGTCCCATATAAAACACCCCTCTGGTTGCAGCAAATGTCAATCCACTTAGATGCCCCCTCAGGACGCCCAAATCCAGTTCTCAGGTGTGTGCAGAAGCCTCATGCTCCACTGACTTGCATGCAGATGGGTTTTAAATGTAAAAAAAATGATTAAAAAATAAATTTTCTACACAAAGTAAGACTGAAAGAGCAGGGCATCCTGTCTTTGCAGCTACTTTTGGGTTTGTTTGCTGGGGGGTAGGGGGCACCTGCTGTCTAATTACAGCTACAGTCAAATCTTGGATTTCTTCACTGATTTCTATGAGCAGCTCTCATGTCAATTCCAGGGAAGAAAACAAGACGGTCTATTCAAACCAGAAATTCAAGGGATGGCCCTCTCTGCCTTTTCCTAACACTGTCTTACCGTAAATCAACGGTAACGGCCTTTTCCTAACAATATCTAACCGTAAATCATTATGTGATGAAAGTTTCAAACAACAGGGTGTCAATAATCACATGAAGGGGTTATACTCTCCTTAAGGATCAACTTCATAGCTTGGGGGTGCTTGAAGACTCATCTCTGCCATTAGAGGCACAACTATCCTCTCTGGCATGGAATGCCACCTATGGCCCTATTTGGATAGAGATAGCCTGGCTTCAGTGACCCATGCCCTAGTAATCTTCCATTTAGGTTACTACAATGTGTTGTATGTGGAGCTGCCACTGAAGACAGTCCAGAGACTTCAGTTAGTACAAAATATGGTGGCTAGGATACTGACTGGAACTGGATATGATCATATTATGCCAGTATTGTATCATCTTCACTGACTCCCAGTTACTATCTAGTAGGTCTGATTCAAAGTGTGGATGTCGCCTATAAAGCCCTTCATGTTTTGAGACCACAGTTTATGAAGGAGCACCTGTTCTTTTATATTCCTACCTGAACCCTGAGGTCATAATTGGAGATCCTCCTCTGAGTGACCTTGCATGCTGAGGTACACCAGGTGACTACTTGGGATTGGTAGTAGCCCCCCTGTGATGGAATACCCTCCACAGAAAGATCTGCCTAGTGCCTACTTCGTTATGTTATCAGGGCCAGAATAAAGAGCATTTTATTCTCTTAGGCCTTTTAATCCTCTTATATTTCTGCTGCTATTTTGTGTTTTTAAGTAGTTTTATCTCCTTGATACTTTTAGATTTTCTTGTGATGCTTTTGATTAGTGTTTTTAATTTATTGTGTTGTGTTTATGCTTTGATTTGTATGGATTTTATGTGTGTTTTTATTGTATGTTGCCCTGAAGGCTATTAGCTATCATACAACTAATAAATCTTATTCGCTGGATCATGGAGAAAGCAAGAGAATTCCAGAAAAATGTCTATTTCTGCTGCATTGACTACGCTAAAGCCATTGATTGTGTGGATCACAACAAACTCTGACAAATTCTTAAAGAGATGGGAGTACCAGACCACCTTACCTGTCTCCTGAGAAACCTGTACGAGGGTCAAGAAGCAACAGTAAGAACCAGACATGGGACAACCGATTGGTTCAAACTTGGGGGAGGAGTATGACAAGGCTGTATATTGTTGCCCTGCTTATTTAATTTATATTCAGAGTACATCATGAGAAACGCCGGGTTGGATGAATCACAGGTCGGAATTAAGATTGCCTGGAGAATTATCAACAACGTCAGATACGCAGACGATACCACCCTAATGGCAGAAAGCGAAGCGGATCTAAAGAGCCTCTTGTTGAGGGTGAAAGTGGAGAGTGCAAAAGCTGGTCTGAAACTCAACATTAAAAAAACTAAGATCATGGCATCTGGCCCCATCACTTCCTGGCATATAGAAGCAGAAGAAATGGAAGCAGTGACAGATTTTATTTTCTTGAGCTCCAAGATCACCGCAGATGGTGACTGTAGCCATGAAATTAAAAGACGCTTCCTCCTTGGGAGGAAAGCTATGGCAAACCTAGACAGCATAGTAAGAAGCAGAGACATCACCTTGCCGACAGAGGTCTGTCTAATCAAAGCTATGGTTTTCCCAGTAGTAATGTATGGCTGTGAGAGCTGGACTATAAGGAAGGCTGAGCGCCGAAGAATTGATGCTTTCGAACTGTGGTTCTTGAGAAGAATCTTACGAGTCCCCTGGACTGCAAGGAGGTCAAATCAGTCAATCCTAAAGGAAATCAACCCTGAGTGCTCATTGGAAAGACAGTTACTGAAGCCAAAGCTCAAATAGTTTGGCCACCTAATGCGAAGAGAAAACTCACTGGAAAAGACCCTGATGCTGGGAAAGATTGAAGGCAAAAGGAGAAGGGGACGGCAGAGGATGAGATGGCTAGATAGCATCACCGATGCAATGAATATGAACTTGAGCACACTCCGGGAGAGAGTGGAGGACAGGAAGGCCTGGCGTGCTATGGTCCACGACGAGTCGGACATGATTTAACAACTGAACAACAACAACTAATAAATCTTAGGAATAAATAAAAATGATTAACATGATAGTCTGAATCCATCCTCTTTCATAAAAAAATCCTTAAAATGCAAGGTTTTTCATTAAAAGATACAATTATATATTGTATATATACATTTTATAATCTACAGTTATATTACTGCTATTGTGTATGGGCACTGTGCTTATTTTGCATGCATGTAAGCAATAATATGATTGTCAAAGGCTGTATTTTTGCATTTCATTTCCATCCTCAGTGTTTATATTTTCTTTTCTACACACACACACACACACGCACACACCTGGCAACTGAGGATAACAGATCTGAAGTAGATTGTAGTCCATGAAAGTTTATGTCATAATAAATTTTTAAGGGCACAATCCTATGCATGTTTAGACAGAAAAAAAGTCCTACAACCCCCATAATTCCTCAGCCATGGGGGAATGCCAGTAGTTGTAGGACTTTTTTCTGTCCAAACATACATAGGATTTTGCCGTAAGGTACCATAAAATACTTGTTATTTTTGTTGCAACAGATTAACATGATTATGCCTCTGGAAATTATATATAACATTTCTTTCAGACAGTGTGATGAGACCTGGAACCTTGGGTGGGCAGGGGTGTGGATAATTTTCCATGTGAGACGAAGAGTCTTGTGGCACCTCAGATACTAAGAAATTTCTCATGGCATGGGCCAGATGTGTGAAGTGGGTACCTAGGTATATATACTACAAATACAAAAAGAATGAGTGTTTGTGTTTATATAAAAACAACAAAGTCAGACTAAAAGGTAAAGTATGTGTCTCATTAGATAGCTTTGCATGTGGAGCATAGTATCCATTTAGCCAAGCCTAGAGATGCTCTGCCCTACTACATTCTGGTCTGTAGGCTGCCAGTATTTTTAGAAAGAGAGGAAAATAAGTCTTCTGTGGTGTGTGTGTGTGTGTGTGTGTGAGAGAGAGACAGAGACAGAGACAGAGACAGAGAGAGAAGGGGGGCAGTGGGAAAGTAGTGCAGAGAGGGCTGAGTGGGTATATCAAAGAATGTTTCTATGTAGGAGGGGAACATGGAATATGCAAAATATTGTGAATAAAATTTGAGAAACGTTGTGTACAGTAAACCCTTCTGTAGGAAAGGACATGTTTTCAGATCCAGCTTTTGAAATGCAATCCAGTTTTTATGCTGATTGCATTGCTTTTATCCAGTTCAGGTCAACATTAGACATTACACAGCCAACTTCCCAAGAGAAAATGTACAACATTGGGTGCCTGACAATAGCAAATTTAATGCTGAAACATTTGCATTTCAGAACTGAAGAGAGACCTATAAAGAAAAGAAAAATGCAAAACTGTAACTTTCAAAAGAAGAAACTAAAGTTAATGGAAGCAATGCTGGAGGAACAAAAGAAGCTGAGCAGGGCTATGGAAGAAACCTGTAGGGAAGTGCGAAGGATTCTGGATCAGCAGAACATCATCCAAGTTCAAAGTTTGCAACTGCAAGAGAGAATGATGAATCTATTGGAGAAAATGATCTCCAAGACCAATGTTTAATTTCTTTTGCAGTTCTACTGATAACACAATATCTATTTTACAGAAATAGCACATTGCATATGGTATGGTTGCCTGTTCCTTCCAGGTAAATTAAAACTGTAATGTAAATATACTTAAATGAAGAGTCTCATCAATGTAGAATGTGAGCCAATTAGTCAACTGGGTGTTTCTTAATGAAATAAAATTTGAGCTTGCTTTGTGAATTTATTTTCTAGATGCTAGACAAATTCATTGTGTTGCAGTGCTCAAGATAAGGTGAAGCAAATTATTATTTTGGGCTTTAACCTAAGAAGAAGGATTTATTGGGCCCAAACCAAGGATATACAGTTTAAAAATGCATATTCAAGAGAGAAAATACATATGCAGATGTGGATGTGGATTAAAAAATATATTGGATTAATGTGGAAATGGAACAGAATGGTTTTGAGTGAACACATGAACCAGAAATAGGTTTAGTATCATCTCAAGATAGTAGCAGGTGTGTAGTCTGCTACAAAAAGGTTTGAACAAGAGGTGTGAACAACAATATACTTGTAATAACTTGAGATCTTTAGGTTACATTGGATGTAAGGAAAGGCAGAAGAGCAACCACACAGAATATAGGGAAAAATTAGACCCTGGCTGTATGCAGAGTAAATGTGGAAACAGATGTTCATAATTAAACCAACAATTCATTTAGTAAGAAGTATATTTCAGTACTATTTACTGAGTTAGGTGCATGAACTCCAAAGATGGTGCCAGGAGCATCTTTGCAAACAGGGTGTTGTCTCAGACTGGGTGCTAGTTATGACTGCTCATGCTCTGCCTGTAGGTCTTTGAAAGGCTCCTCAAAAAGCTTCCCCAACAGAGAGGGAAGGCTAGGTAAAAAGAATCAAAGCTGCAGCACTTCCTTTGCTTTCCCCTGCCATCCTACATGTGGAAATCACATGGTTTGCAAGAAGGGGACAAGGGTAGGATGATCTTCCAGCGTTAACTCTTAAACTGCCCATGTTTTCTGGCAACTGGAAGGGTAGAGAAGCAGGGAAGGCTGGAAACTTAGTTAACATTGGAAGATAGCCCCACTCCTAGCCACTTTACCTTGAATGTAACATATGCTATATAAATCTTCTGCTATAAATACATAGGTTGGATGTATTGTGTGTTTATATAATATTTCAGCTACATACTTCCCACCATGAGAAGGCCATAAGGGAGGCCTTAACCCTGGTGCTTAAGACCACGTGATTATTCCTGAGGAATATTTAAATTTTTAGTTAGCACATTAATTCTACAAATAAGAGTGTCTGTTGTCATAAATAAATGCCTGTCATAAATAAAGGCCTGTGTACTAGGTTGCATGCCAAAGGCATACTTTCACTTAAAGAGGGGGAGGAGTGATAGGTATCATTCATTAATTTATTAATTTATTACATTTCTGTACTGCCCAATAGCCAAAGCTCTCTGGGTAGTTTACAAAGATTAAAACCCTAAAAATATAATATTATAACATAATATAAAACCATTTACATATAAAAATATAAAACAATTTTACACAACAATAAAAATCCCAGGGCCAATTAAGATATCATATGTTGTCAAATGCCTGGGAGTTAAGTCTTAACCTGGTGCTGAAAAGATAACAATATTGGCACCAGGCGGACCTCACTGAGGACAGTAACCCCCAGACCAAGCAGAAAAGCTCAGCGGGATGGCTACTTGGGGATGCAATGGAAGCTGCAAAGAAGACCTTCTTTGCTACCTACCTTCACCAATATACATTAGATACTATTATGTGCTCTCATGCATATTTAGTCACCCTATGATGAGTCTTACACCACTTGAATTCCAGCTGTCTTCCAGCCTGTTTCATTGTCTGAAGCTAACCAAGGTAAACCAAGGAGTCATCTGAACTCCACAGTGCAGAAGAGGGTGCTCAGGAGCGCTTGTGTCAATGGCCATTCATGCTTTGCCATTCCACAGCACCATAAGAGCTTTAACAGAATCGCCAGCTCTGGCTACAGGAAAATCCCCCATAGGATCCAAAATCCCATAGGATTCAATAATCTGATGGATTCCATAAATCCGTACCGTTGTAATGGGTCCCCCACCTCTGCAGGGAGGGGCTGGCACCATGAAATCAAATTTCACCAGAAAATGGTCTGACCATGACAATGGAGTGATTTCTCCTGCCCCTAACATCCAAACCACACCCTGAGGCAAAGACCAAATCAAGGGTATGCCCTGCCATATGTGTTGGGCTGATGACAAGCTGAGACAGCCCCATGATTGTCATGGAGACCATGAAGTCACAAGCTGATGCTGTTAAGGCAGCCTCAACATTGAAATTGAAGTCCCTCAGGGCAAAGATCTTCGGGTTCTCCAAAACCATATTTGAGACCACCTCAGCCAGCTCTGTCAGGGAAGCCATTGGGAATCATGGTGGTTGGTACACCGATAGCATCCCCAATCTGTCCCTTTGGCCCATCACAAGGTGCAGGCGTTCATAGCCCATCCCAGGATGCAGGGGCAAAATTTCAATTTTTGTGGGCATGCGCCCACCCAATCAAGCCATTATATGAGCGAGACTACTCCCACTGTGGATGTCATCGCTGCAGATTTGAATGGGCAAAATTATTCTCCAAACCTGACCTTACAGCTGGTTATTATCGGCTGCAGCTCCATCCAGAGTTCAGGTACACAGCAACCTTTTCAACTGATGTTGGTCTTTGCCACTTCAAGCGCCTAAGTGTTGGTATTTCTTTAGTTGCGGAATATTTCAGAATACTATCTGTGAAGTTCTCGCTGGACTCCCAGGAGTTCTTAATGTAAGTAATTATATCTTGTTTTTTGTACCATATCAGAAGAGCATGATACTTGACTTGAAGTTGCCCTAAAATGAATGCACAAGGAGAACATGACATTAAATCAAATCTGAGTTCAAAAAACCCACTTTGGAATTCTTTGAATATGTCTCTAAATACAGTATTTCATCTGACCCCCCCCCCCACAAGGCCTATGCATTATGTGGCTGTACCTACTAATTCTAAAGAGCCTCTTGTTGAGGGTGAAAGAGGAGAGTGCAAAAGCTGGTTTGAAACTCAACATTAAAAAAACTAAGATCATGGCATCTGGCCCCATCACTTCCTGGCATATAGAAGGGGAAGAAATGGAAGCAGTGACAGATTTTACTTTCTTGGGCTCCAAGATCACCGCAGACGGTGACTGTAGCCATGAAATTAAAAGACGCTTGCTCCTTGGGAGGAAAGCTATGGCAAACCTAGACAGCATAGTAAGAAGCAGAGACATCACCTTGCCGACAAAGGTCCGTCTAATCAAAGCTATGGTTTTCCCAGTAGTAATGTATGGCTGTGAGAGCTGGACTATAAGGAAGGCTGAGCGCCGAAGAATTGATGCTTTCGAACTGTGGTGCTGGAGAAGACTCTTACGAGTCCCCTGGACTGCAAGGAGGTCAAATCAGTCCATCCTAAAGGAAATCAACCCTGAGTGTTCATTGGAAGGACAGATACTGAAGCTGAAGCTCCAATATTTTGGCCACCTAATGCGAAGAGAAAACTCTCTGGAAAAGACCCTGATGCTGGGAAAGACTGAAGGCAAAAGGAGAAGGGGACGGCAGAGGATGAGATGGCTAGATAGCATCACGGATGCAATGAATATGAACTTGAGCACACTCCGGGAGAGAGCGCAGGACAGGAAGGCCTGGCGTGCTATGGTCCATGGGGTCACGAAGAGTC
Organism: Heloderma suspectum; assembly: GCF_057233095.1. Taxonomy (NCBI): domain Eukaryota; kingdom Metazoa; phylum Chordata; class Lepidosauria; order Squamata; family Helodermatidae; genus Heloderma; species Heloderma suspectum. The sequence continues at coordinate 122,117,016 of NC_139462.1, read as the reverse complement.
GGACACGACTGAACGACTGAACAACAACAACAACAACAACAACCTACTAATTCAGCTAGGCCTTGCAAATGATTGTGGCCAATTTATACCAAGCTTAGCCACAATCTCAGAGCCTCTCCAGTAGCTCACAATAAACAAACAAACAATAGTTCAAAGCTCTTTCACCCACAGAGCAGCAATATTCTCAAACACAGAGAAAAGCACTTGCAGTAGCCTACTGCAATGAAAGCCCACTTTCATGTTCATTTATACATTTATGGGTAACCTCCACAGTTATAACTGATCAGAGGTCTCTTGAACCTATATTAAGAATCCCTCTCTTTGACCACTACTGGTTCACATTGAGTGATGAATGCTTAAATTGCAGAGCTATAACTATGGAGCCCCCCTTCATGGATCACTGCCTTGTTGTGGCGAAGGGGCTTGCATAACTCAGTGAAGCCATAAGCTATGCCGTGCAGGGCCACCCAAGACGGACAGCTCATGGCGGAGAGTTCTGACAAAATGTGGTCCACTAGAGAAGGAAATGGCAACCCACTCCAGTATTCTTGCCAAGAAAACCCCATGGAACGTATCACTAGGCTAAAAGAGATGACGCCGGAAGATGAGCCCCCTCAGGTCGGAAGGTGTCCAATATACTACTGGGGAAGAGCAGAGGGAATTTCCAAGAAAGAGTGAAAGCGGCTGGGCCAAAGCCGAAAGGACACTCAGCTGTGGATGTGTCTGGTGGTGAAAAGAAAGTCCGTTCATTTGCTCTAAAGAACAATATTGTTTAGGAACCTGGAATGTCAGATTAATGAATCAAGGTAAGCTGGAGGTGGTCAAACATGAGATGGCAAGACTGAACATCGACATCTTGGGAATCAGCGAACTAAAATGGACAAGCATGGGCAAATTTAATTCAAGTGACCATCATATCTACTACTGTGAGCAAGAATCCCTTAGAAGAAATGGAGAGGCACTCATAGTCAACAAAAGGGGGGGGGGAAGCAGTACTGGGGTACAATCTCTAAAACGACAGAATGAACTAAGTACGAATCCAAGGCAAACCATTCAACATCACAGTAATTCAAGTCTATTCCCCAGCCACAGAGGCCAAAGAAGCTGAGGTTGATCAGTTCTATGAAAACCTACAACACCTTCTAGAACTAACACCAAAAAAAGATGTCCTCTTCATCATAGGGGATTGGAATGCTAAAGTGGGAAGTCAAGAAATCACCGGGATAACAGGCAAGCATGGCCTTGGTGTACAAAATGAAGCAGGACAAAGGCTAATCGAGTTTTGCCAAGAGAACATGCTGATCATAACAAACAGCCTTTTCCAACAGCACAAGAGGCGACTCTACACATGGACATCACCAGATGCTCAATATCGAAATCAGATTGATTATGTCCTTTGCAGCCAAAGATGGAGAAGCTCTATACAGTCAGTAAAAACAAGACCTGGAGCTCACTGTGGCTCAGATCATGAGCTGCTTGTTGCAAAATTTCAGCTTAAATTGAAGAACGTAGAAAATAATAATTTATTATTATTAATTAATTTATTAAATAAAAATAATTTATTTTAAATTATTTTGGTTTCATTTTACAGCTACTAGATGGCACTGCAGTTATAGTGGAACTGCACAATTACACACAGTCAATATATTGGATTAACATTCCTTATCAGGTTATTGCCGATCTTTTAAAAAGTGGGATAAAGGTCAGAAAGCACAAGAAACGCCCTGGAGATTGGTGATGTCGTGCAAAGGTCCCGCAAACGTCCGTGAATGACCAATCACAAACATGCAATAAAAGCCTTGTGTAGATATAGGTATGTACGAAATTGCCCTTACCTGGCTCCACTGGGTTCCACTGGGGGGGGGGGAGGCGCTCCGTCCCTCCCCCCTGGAATCCTGGCCGGCCAGCTCCACTCTGCGGGGATTCTGTGGAGCTGCCGGCCGGCTCTGCCAGCAGCCGGACATCCGGCCGCTGGCTAGCAGGGACGCAAACGGCAGCGGCCATAGCCGCCGCCGTTTGCATCCCTATAGTCAGCCATGATAGGCTACGTAAATCTACGTAAATCTGACTTAAAGCAAAAACATGCAGACGCAAATGGCGGTGGCTACGGCCGCTGCCATTTGCGTTCCTTATTTTGGGCCGTCTAAGTCTACGTAAATATTTACGTAGACTAAGATGGCGAAAATAAGGGGAACGCAAAAAGCGTAACGGACGCTATTTGCGTTCCCCCTTATTTTCGCCGTCTTAGTCTACGTAAATATTTACGTAGACTAAGACGGCCCAAAATAAGGAACGCAAATGGCGGCGGCCATAGCTGCCGTCATTTGCGTACACGTGCTTTTTTTTTAAGTCAGACATGATAGGCTACGTAAAGATTTACGTAGCCTATCACGTCATTTTTGGTTTTTTTTAACCTAGCCATGATAGGCTACATAAATCTTTATGTAGCCTATCATGTCTTTTTTTTTTTTTCAACACTGGAAATGGTGGCGGTGGCAGCCGGTTGGAAGACCAGCAGCCGCCGCAGCCGCCGCAGCCGCCGCAGCCGCCGCCGCCGCAGCTACCTCCACCCAGAAGATCCACCCCAGGTAAGTCTTGTCCCAGGGGGGATCCGCGGGGGGGCAGGGGGGTGGCAGGCTGTTCCGCCACGGAGTTCGGGGGGCCGAATGCAACTGGCATTCGGCCTCTACCGAGATCTGTGGTGGAATTCTCTGACATCCCTATAGATAAGCCCATAGTCAAAGAAGTCATTGTTGTTGTTTTTAGTATCCCTTGCAAGCCTTAGCTCATTCTGAGCTTTAGCTTTCCTGACACCATCCTTAGTAGTTCAGGCTGCTCGGTTGCACTCCTCCTTGGTAATATATCCGTCCTTCCATCTCCTATACGTGATCATTTTGAGTCTCAGCTAATCAGAGAACTCCCTGTACAACCATACTGGCTTCTTTAGATGGTTCTTGTATTTCTTTCTCGTGGGAATAGTTTGCAATTGTACCTCCAATATTTCAGTTTTCAGGATCTCCCATCCCTCTTGGACTCTTTTTTCCTTCAGAATTTCTAGTCATGGGATCCTAATCAACTTATCCCTCAGCTACTACATACATTGCATCCTTCCTTTCTCCACACCTCTGATTTAAAAACCATAAACATAAAAGTACATTCAGAACACTTGGGGGAAAAAAACTTCTGCAACTGTATGATGACATATACATATATAATACAGAAAGAAAGCAATCAAGTGAACTGGATAATCACCTCTGGAGAAATCAGAAATTTTTTTTGTTTCACATTGAATCCCTTTTCTGTAACAATCTGTATGATTTTTAGGTGTACTCATAAATCCCTTTACCTCTCCATTGGTTGTGGCCAGTTAGGTGTTTTTCAATGTTTGCACCAAAGATAGTGTGAAAATTGAGCAAATTGCAGGCTTTTAAAAGGAGTTCCATTGCTACTTTTCACAACAGCAGCCATTCAGTAAAATAGCAGTAGGCAACCTGGTGCCCTCCAGATGAATTGTTGTGAACCACCCAACAACTTTGGCTATTGGGGGATATAGAAATGAAAATGAAGATGATGGTGATGATGATGGGTCTGGAAACCAAGTCCTATGAGGAATGATTGAAAGAAATGGGTATGTTTAGCCTGGAGATGAGAAGATTAAGGGAAGTCATAGTAATCTTCAAATATCTGAAAGGTTGTCATGGAAAAAATGGAGCAGAGTTGTCCTCTGTTGCTCCAGGAGGGGAGAACTAGGCTAAATGGTTGGAAGTTGCAGAGAAGCAGATTTTGACTAAGCATCAGGAGAAACTTCCTAACAGTGGGGTGCTGTTTGGCAGTGGAATAGACAACCTCAGCATGTGGCTTCTTCTTCACTGGATGGCCATCGGTGAGGGATGCTGTAGCTGCATCCTGCATTGCAGAGCCTGCATTAAACAGGGGATTGGACTGGATCTCCAAGGTCCCTTCCAACTCTATAATTCTTTGGAAATAAACTCAATGTTTTCTAATCTTGGTATGAATCCAGATTATTTCCAAGAATGCCTGGCCTCCTCTGAATACAACACTGGGCTTTTTGCTCTGCTTTTAGTATCTTTCCATACAATCTATGCAGATATTCCTGCTCTTTATAAATTAGAAAATGAGCAATTTTGGGTGGGGGCAGGGGAGGGGGTTGGAGGCTGAGACTCTGATCCTAACAAACAAGGGGGCTGTCCTCACAGGGGATTTGCTGCAAATTGGGAGCATTTTGAGGTTGCTGGCAGGAGATGACATTGGCGATAGATGACATTGTGGCCAATCTGCAGCCACCTTGGAGAATTATGGTGGAAAAGCCAGATTTTCTGAGACTACTTCTTCTCTGTTTCATGTCATCATTTTGGGTTCTCCATGCTTCTGGTGCTGTGTGCCCCTGTCCTCTGCATTCATTTCAGCATGATAGCCCTGCCACGGGTGTGTCTTTCACCTAGCCATGACCTCACTGAGCCTTTCCAGCTTTCAGAATTGCCCTGCCCTCCCATTTCACCAGTAATTAGCCTCCATGCTGATGCATTTCTCTGATGTTTGCATTACTTTCCTTCTCCATTGTTATGTTAAATCACATCTCTGATATTGTGTAAAGTCACTTCTTTGAAGTCACTTCTCTGATCTAGTGAGGCCTCTGGAGCCTGTCATTGCAAGCAAGGAGAAAGTGCCCAGAGAAGGAGAAAGGGTTGGTGGAAAGAATAAATCGATGACAGTTGCTGGAATGGGGTGAAATGGGGAGGGTGCTCTCAGGGGGAGCCTTCAGATGCTACACTCAAGAACCAGGGATTTTGGTCTGTACAATGGGGAACAGCGGAGAGAGGAATAACTCCAAGACTGTTCGTTGAAATGGGGCAAAGTAGGGGCAGGGATGCTCTCAAGAAAAGCCTTCAGATGCTGCATTTGAGAACTGGGGATTTTGGCTTCTCAAGGCAAAAGCATGCACACTGCAAATAGGGGAGCGAGGAATAACTCCGTGACAGTTTGCTGGAATGGGGCGAAATTGGGAGGGGGTGCTCTCAGGGGGAGCCTTCAGACATTGCAGTCAAGAATCGAGGATTTTGGCTTTTCAAAGCAAAAGTGCGCACATAGAGTTAAATGGGGTGGGAGCAATAACTCTGCAGCAGTTTGCTGGAATGTGGCAAAATGGCAGGGGGAGTGCTCTCATGGGGAACCTTCAGATGCTACACTGGAGAACCAGGGATTTGGGCTGCTTCAGGGAAATATGCACACATGGGGAAAAATTAGTTGCTCTCCATTCATAATAATGTAGTAATAGAGAGTCCCTGCACAGAAATATATTTGTAATTTAAAAGAAAATGTATTAAAAAACTACAAATAGCCTGAATAGCCTGAATAGGAACCCATGCTTTTTAGCTTCTAGGACCTATGGAACATTCATAGAATCATAGATTCATAGAATAGTAGGGTGGGAAGGGGTCTACAAGACCATCGACTCCAACCCCCTGCTCACTGCAGGAATCCAAGTCAGACTCTCAATCCTGACAGATGGCTGTCCAGCCACATCTTGAATGCCTCCAGTGTGGGAGAACCCACTACCTCCCTAGGGAATTGGTTCCATTGTCATATTGCTCTAACAGTCAGGAAGTGTTTCCTGATGTTCAGCCGGAATCTGGCTTCCTGTAACTTGAGCCCATTATTCTGTATCCTGCACTCTGGGATGATCGAGAAGAGATCCTGGCCTTCCTCTCTGTGACAACCTTTCAAGTACTTGAAGAGCGCGATCATCTCTCCCCTCAGTCTTCTCTTCTCAAGGCTAAACATGCCCAGCTCTTTCAGTCTCTCTTCATGGGGCTTTGTTTCCAGCCCCCTGATCATCTTTGTTGCCCTCCTCTGAACCCTCTCCAGTTTGTCTGCATCCTTCTTAAAATGTGGTGCCCAGAACTGGACACAGTACTCCAGATGAGGCCTAACCAGTGCTGAGTAGAGGGAAACTAATACTTCCCGGGATTTGGAAGCGATGCTTTTATTAATGCACCCCAAAAGAGCATTTGCCTTTTTTGCAGGCACATCACATTGTTGGCTCATCTTCAGCTTGTGATCGACAACAATTCCAAGATCCTTCTCGCTTGGAGTGTTGTTGAGCCATGTATCCCCCATCTTATAACTGTGCAGTTGGTTTCTTTTTCCTAGGTGCAGAACTTGGCATTGATCCCTATTAAATGTCATTCTGTTGTTTTCTGCCCAGCGCTACAGTCTATCAAGTTCACTTTGAATTTTGTTTTTGTCTTCCAAATATTAGCTATCCCACCCCATTTTGTGTCATTTGCAAATTTGATCAGCATTCCCTGCACCTCCTCCTCCAAGTCATGAATGCAAATGTCGAAGAGCGCTGGGCCCAGGACTGAGCCCTGTGGTACCCTGCTTGTTACCTCTCCCCAGTTTAAGAAAATCCCATTGAGAAGCACTCTTTGAGTTGGATTCTGCAGCCAACTGTGGATCCACCAGATCGTTGTTTCATCTAGCCCACTTTGAGCTAGTTTGCTCATCAGGAAATCATGGGGCACTTTGTCGACAGCTTTGCTGAAGTCAATGTATATTCTGTCCGCAGCATTCCCACAGTCCACAGGGGAGGATATCTAATCAAAAAATGAGATCAGATTTCTCTGGCAGGATTTGTTCTTGACAAATTCATGTTGGCTTTGAGTAATCACTGCATTGTTTTCAAGGTGCTTCCAGATGGATTGCTTTATAATCTGCGCCAGAATTTTCCCAGGGATTGATATCAAACTGACTGATCTGTAGTTCCCAGGTTCCTCCTTTTTGCCCTTTTTGAAGATAGGGACATTAGCCCTCCTCCAGTCACCTGACGCTTCACCCGTCCTCCATGATTTCTCAAAGGGAATAGGCAGCGGTTCTGAGAGTTCTTCTGCCAGTTCCTTTATTATTTTAGGATAGGAATGTCGGAGAATTTCTCCACGAATCTCCGGGAGGCCAAATGCCAACGCATTCGGCCCCCCGAAATTGGTGGTGAAATTCTCCCCCCCCCCCGGGATGGGACTTACCTCCTTCGAATGTCCCTCTTGGCGGCGTTTTGGCGGTGTTTCGGCAGGGGCGGGGGCAGTGGCCGGTCTTCCGACCGGCTGCCACCGCCACTATTACAAAGTAAAGTTAAAAAAAATATACGTGATAGGCTACATAATGATTTATGTAGCCTATGACGGCTAGATTTTCAAAGTCAGCCGTGATAAGCTACGTAAATCTTTATGTAGCCTATCACGGCTGACTTGGAAAAAAAAAAAAAAGCGCGTACGCAAATTGCAGCGCCCATGGGTGCCGCCATTTGCGTACGCGCTTTTTTTTTTTAAGTCACCCATGATAGGCTATATAAAGATTTATGTAGCCTATCACGGCTGACTTTGAATATCTAGCCGTCATAGGCTACAGAAATCGTTACGTAGCCTATCACGTGTTTTTTTTTTTTTAAATTACTTTTTTATTTCGCTGCCGGGGAGACGGGGCGCTCCCCCCCCGGCCTGAATTTCGGCAGCGAGGGATGGGGCGCCTCCCCCCCGGCCTGAATTTCGGCCAGGAGGGGCGGGGCGCCTCCCCCCCGCCAAGAATTTCAGGGGGAGAACCGAAGCGTCTCCCCCCCACCGCGAAGCAAGCTGCAGGACCAGGTAAGGGACTTTTGTCCATCCTTACTTTAGGATGCAGTTCATCTGGCCTGGAGATTTGAACTCATTCAAAGTAATGAGTTTTGACTATATGCCTATCAATCTCAAGCTGCAATCCTGCCCCTTCAGCCTGTACTTCGCCTTTGCCAGGGGCCTCATAGACCCTCCTTTGGGAGAAGACTGAGCCAAAGTAGGAGTTGAGGACTTCTGCCTTTTCTTTGTCATCTGTTATCATTTCGCCATCCTTATTCAATAGTTGAACCGCCATTTATTTCCTCTGTCTTTTACTATGCATGTGAGTAGCTAAACCATTGGACATTGACAGTTACAGTTGAAAAAGAAAAAAAGGGGGAGGAAATGGAGGGGAGGAAATTGGCTTTTTTGAACGTCTTTTTATAATGCCTTGCGGTGGTGGTATGGTGGGGAGATTAGAGTTAGTGGAGATGCATACCATTTTTAAAAAATTAAAAAGCACTTCCCCATATTATATGGGGAAGTGGAAAGATACCTTTTTCCTTTCCCACTTTCCAGAAACTGCTTACCCTATCCCCACACTATGTTATCAATATACATTCCTGGTGCCAACAGGTGAGCGTCCAAGGGAGCAATTGTATCGGGATAGGCAGCCACCTTTGAACTTGGAGGTGGCCGCCTATCCAATGCAGGGCAGGCGGAGTGCCGAGGGGATCTTCTCTGTGCTCTGACTGCCCTGCATTTGCAGTTAGACAACCGATTTCAGCTGTCTAGCCGCGAGACCTCAGAGAAGGGGGAGGGAGGCCAGACAACAGATAGGAAGCATTGCACTGGCACTTCTACACTCCCCACCCCTGGGAATGCCCCCTTTTGCCCTGCACCATACTGCTCATCTGAGCGTGGAGCCTGGGGATGATCCATGCTGCCTACGTGGTGGTGGGGGAGGGGCAGGGGTGGGAAGGTGGTTTTCTCGGAACCAACCTCAGAGCATGGGCTCCAAGGTTGGTCTCTGGAAATCGAACAATCCTATGGCTGTCTAGCCGCTGTCCAGTGGACATAGGATTGTGCCCCAAGTCTTTTTCTCTATGCCTTCAGTGGTAAGAAATGAGCTACCCCTAAAAGTTCAAGCACTATAAGACCCAGAAAACTTAATTCTTAAAGTAATCAAATAGACCAATAGCTCTTTAAGGCACTAGTACTTAGTGGTAAGGAGAGCTAGAGCTACCAACAAAAATTAAAAGGGGATCATGGTTGTATGTTAATGATGAGGCAAAACCTACTTCATTGTGTTTAGAAAAGCTACTGAGGAACTGGGCCATTCAAGAGGGAAATGGCATTGTGTGGGGAATGAGATAAAATGTCTTGGATTCAGGAGAGAGTTTCTAGAAAAGCAAGATGTGCTCTGCCTTGAAGCTTTTTTTTTTTGTAGCATCAGTATTAACTGTTCTTGTAAACAAGCCCATTATTGTGAAGTAAACAGAACAGAAAGACAGAGTAGAAACAGAACAGAGTGCCTTTTCATGACAACACTTAGCATTGTAAACAATGATTACGGCATTCCATAATGTTAGCAAAACTTAAAATATATTATCACTGTAAGGAGCTACAGTTGCTCCTATGGATTTGGATTTATCTTCTTATTAATCCAGTCCACATATTTTGTCACTTTGGTATAAACACCAGGCTTTCCAGCCTTGCTGCAACCATCACCCCAGCTGACAATGCCATACAAGTAAGATATTCCATCCTTCTCACAGGCCAGTGGTCCTCCAGAATCTCCCTGTTTCAAAGATAAAGACATAAAGTTAAATTTCATAGCACAAGTGTTTCACTACCACATTTTGAAATATTGGCTTGTAATATTTATCAGGTCAGACTAAATACGATCCCTGGGGAAGGAAACGGCAACCCACCCTAGAATTCTTGCCATGAAAACTAAATGGGTCAGTGCAACCAGAGATATGTCGGTATACCATCGGAAGATGGGACTCCCAGGTCGGAAGATGGTCAATATGCTACTGGGGATACAGAGGATAAGTTCAACTAGCCCCAGATGTGATGACGCAGCTAGCTCAAAGCCGAAAGGACGGCTAGCAGCCGATGGTGCTGGTGGTGAACGACGAATCCAATGTTCTGAAGATCAACACACCATAGGAACCTGGAATGTAACATCTATGAGCCAGGGCAAATTGGATGTGGTTATTGGGGAGATATCAAGATTAAATATAGACATATTGGGTGTCAGTGAACTGAAATGGACTGGAATGGGCCACTTCACATCAAATGACCACCAGATTTACTACTGTGGACAAGAGGACCACAGAAGAAATGGAGTAGCCTTCGTAATTCATAATAAAGTGGCTAAAGCAGTGCTTGGATACAATCCAAAAAATGACAGAATGATCTCAATTCGAATTCAGGGTAAGCCATTTAACATCACAGTGATCCAAATATACGCCCCAACCACAGATGCTGAAAAAGCAGTAGATCAGTTCTATGAGGATCTGCAGCACCTACTGCATGCCAAAAAAAGTACGCCAAAAAAAGATGTTATTTTCATTATAGGAGACTGGAATGCTAAGGTGGGAAGTCAAACGACACCTGGAATTACAGGCAAGAACAAAACATGGGAGAACAAAATGAAGCAGGACACCGGCTGATAGAATTTTGCCAAGACAACTCACTGTGCGTAACAAACACTCTCTTCCAACAACCTAGGAGACGACTTTATACACGGACTTCACCAGACGGTCGACACCGAAATCAGATTGACTACATCCTTTGTAGCCAAAGGTGGCGGACATCTATGCAGTTGGTAAAAACGAGACCTGGAGCTGATTGTAGTTCAGATCATTAACTTCTTATTGCACAGTTTAGAATCAGACTAAAGAGAATAGGGAAGGCCCACAGATCAGTTAGATATGAGCTCACTAATATTCCCAATGAATATGCAGTGAGGTAAAGAATAGATTTAAGGGACTAGATTTAGTAGATAGGGAAGAACTATGGACAGAAGTTTGCAACATTGTTCAGGACATTGTTTCATTGTTCAGCAACATTGTTCATTGTTCAGGCAACAAAAAACGCTCCAAAGAAAAAGAAAACCAAGAAGGCAAGATGACTGTCTGCTGAGACACTGGAAGCAGCCCAAGAAAGAAGGAAAGCAAAAGGCAACAGTGATCAGGGGAGATATGCCCAATTAAATGCAAAATTCCAGAGGTTAGCCAGAAGAGATAAGGAATTATTTTTAAACAAGCAATGTGCGGAAGTGGAAGAAGATAACAGAACAGGAAGGACAAGAGACCTCTTACAGAAAATTAGAAACATCGGAGGTACATTCCAGGCAAAAATGGGTATGATCAAAAACAAAGATGGGAAGGACCTAAGAGAAGCAGAAGAGATCAAGAAAAGGTGGCAAGAATATACGGAAAATCTGAATAGGAAGGATAATAATATTGGGGATACATTAGACGGTGTGGTCAGTGAGCTAGAACCAGACATCCTGAAGAGTGAGGTTGAATGGGCCTTAAGAAGCATTGCTAATAACAAGGCAGCAGGAGATGACGGTATCCCAGCTGAACTGTTTAAACTCTTGCAAGATGATGCTGTCAAGGTGATGCATACCATATGCCAGCAAATTTGGAAAACACAAGAATGGCCAACAGATTGGAAAAGATCAACTTATATCCCCATACCAAAAAAGGGAAGCACCAAAGAATGTTTAAACTATCGAACAGTGGCACTTATTTCACATGCCAGTAAGGTAATGCTCAAGATCTTGCAAGGTAGACTCCAGCAATTCATGGAATTGCCAGATGTACAAGCTGGGTTTAGAAAAGGCAGAGGAACTAGAGACCAAATTGCCAATATCCGCTGGATATTGGAGAAAGCCAGGGAGTTTCAGAAAAACATCTATTTCTGTTTCATTGACTATTCTAAAGCCTTTGGCTGTGTGGATCATAACAAATTGTGGCAAGTTCTTGGTGGTATGGGGATACAAAGTCATCTTGTCTGCCTCCTGAGGAATCTGTATAACAACCAAGTAGCAACAGTAAGAACAGATCATGGATCAACGGATTGGTTTAAGATTGGGAAAGGAGTACAGCAGGGTTGTATACTCTCACCCTACCTATTCAACCTGTACGCAGAACACATCATGCGACGTGCTGGGCTTGATGAAGCCAAGGCTGGAGTTAAAATCGCTAGAAGAAACATTAACAATCTCAGATATGCAGATGATACCACTTTGATGGCTGAAAGCGAGGAGGAGCTGAGGAACCTCATGACAACGGTGAAAGAAGAAAGTGCAAAAGCTGGGTTGCAGTTAAACCTCAAAAAAACCAAGATTATGGCAACCAGCTTGATTGACAGAGGGAGAAAATAGAGGGAGAAAACGTGGAGGCAGTGACAGACTTTTCTTTCTACATGCAAAGATTACTGCAGATGCTGACTGCAGCCAGGAAATCAGAAGATGTTTAGTTCTTGGGAGAAGAACAGTGACAAATCTTGATAAAATAGTGATGAGCAGAGACATCACACTGACAACAAAGGTCCGCATAGTTCAAGCAATTATATTCCCCATAGTAACCTATGGCTGCGAGAGCTGGACCATAAAGAAGGCTGAGCGAAGGAAGATAGATGCGTTTGAAGTGTGGTGCTGGAGGAAAATTCTGAGAGTGCCTTGTACTGCAAGAAGATCAAACCAGTCCATACTCCAGGAAATAAAGCCAGACTGCTCACTTGAGGGAAGGATATTAAAGGCAAAGCTGAAGTACTTTGGACACATCATGAGAAGACAGGATACCCTGGAGAAGATGCTGATGCTAGGGAAAGTGGAAGGCCAAAGGAAGAGGGGACGACCAAGGGCAAGATGGATGGATGATATTCTGGAGGTGACGGGATCGACCTTGTGGGAGCTGGGGGTGGCGACAGCCGACAGGAAGCTCTGGCATGGGCTGGTCCATGAAGTCACGAAGAGTCGGAAGCGACTGAATGAATAAACAACAACAATATAGGTGTGAGGGTTTGTGCAGGGTAGAGACTGCCAGGCTTGCTCCCAATGTTGGTTTACCAGAAGATGATAATACTATTCTCAAAATGGATGGGAGTGGAACATTAGGCAGTGCATCCAAGCTGCAGCAGATGCCATATAAATGGCAGGCAAGAGATAGACAGGAGGGAGGCAGTAAAGAGCTAGAGCTGGAAGTCAATGTTGTGAGGAGCGATGAGGACCTAGGGTTTGGGGGAGGTTATGGAGATAGGGGATGTAGCTCAGTGGTAGAGTGCATGCTTTGCATGTATGAGGCCCTGGGTTCATTCCCCGGCACCTCAACTTTTTTTCTTCCCCTTCATGGATCACTGTCTTGTGGCGAAGGAGCTTGCGTAACTCAGTGAAGCCATAAGCTATGCCGGGCAGGGCCACCCAAGACGGACAGGTCATGGCAGAGAGTTCTGACAAAATGTGGTCCACTGGAGAAGGAAATGGCAACCCACTCCAGTATTCTTGCCAAGAAAACCCCATGGAACATATCACAAGGCTAAAAGAGATGACGCCGGAAGATGAGCCCCTCAGGTCGGAAGGTGTCCAATATACTACTGGGGTAGAGCAGAGGGAATTTCCAAGTAACGCCAGAAAGAGTGCAGCGGCTGGGACAAAGCCGAAAGGACACTCAGCTGTGGAGGTGTCTGGTGGTGAAAAGAAAATCCGATGCTGTAAAGAACAATATTGTTTAGGAACCTGGAATATCAGATCAATGAATCAAGGTAAACCGGAGGTGGTCAAACATGAGATGGCAAGACTGAACATCGACATCTTGGGAATCAGCGAACTAAAATGGACAAGCATGGGCGAATTTAATTCAGCTGACCATCGTATCTACTACTGTGGGCAAGAATCCATTAGAAGAAATGGAGTAGCACTCATAGTCAACAAAAGGGTGGGGAAAGCAGTACTGGGTACAATCTTAAAAACGATAGAATGATCTCAGTATGAATCCAAGGCAAACCATTCAACATCACAGTAATTCAAGTAATTTCGGCTGGCCGGGGCAGGGCGCCTCCCCCGCTCGCCTGAACTTCGGGGGGAGAACCAAAGCGCCTCCCCGCCACCGCGAAGCAAGCTGCGGGACAAGGTAAGTCCCTTTCGTCCATCTGTGATTCATCAAACCCGGCGTTTCTCATGATATGTACTCTGCATATAAGTTAAATAAGCAGGGCGACAATATGCAGGCTTGTCGTACTCCTTTCCCAATTTTGAACCAATCGGTTGTTCCATGTCTGGTTCTTACTGTTGCTTCGTACAGGTCTTACAGGTTTGTCAGGAGACAGGTAAGGTGGTCTGGTACTCCCATCACTTTAAGAATTTGCCACTGTTTGTTGTGATCCACACAATCAAAGGCTTTAGTGTAGTCAATGAAGCAGAAATAGATGTTTTTCTGGAATTATATTGTTGCCCTGCTTATTTAACTTATATGCAGAGTACATCATGAGAAACGCCGGGCTGGATGAATCACAGGTGGGAAAGGGATGGACGAAAGGGACTTACCTTGTCCCACAGCTTGCTTCGCGGTGGGGGGGAGGCGCTTCGGTTCTCCCCCCGAAGTTCAGGCGAGGGGGGGAGGCGCCTTGCCTTGCCTTGCCCGGCCGAAATTCAGGCCGAGGAGGAGCGCCCCCTCTCCTTTGCCGCAAAAAAAGTAAAACACACACAAACACACACCCGTTATAGGCTACGTAACGATTTGCGTAGCCTATCACGCCTAGATTTCCAAAGTCACCCGTGATAGGCTACAGAAATCGTCACGTAGCGTATCACGGGTGACTTTGGGGAGAAAAAAAACACGGATACGCAAATGGCGGCGCCCCATGGGCGCCGCCATTTGCATTCCTTATTTTGGCACATCTAGTCTACGTAAAGATTTATGTAGACTACAGCGAAATTAAGGGCAACGCTTTCCCTTATTTTCGCCGTAGTCTACGTAAATCTTTACATAGACTACCCCTGTCCAAATAAGGAATGCAAATGGCGGCGCCCATTGGGCACCGCCATTTGCATACGTGTTTTTTTTTCCAAAGTCACCTGTGATAGGCTATGTGACGATTTACGTAGCCTATCATGGCTGACTTTGGAAATCTAGCCATGATAGGCTACGTAAATCATCATGTAGCCTATCACGGGTGTGTGGTTTTTTCTTTTCTGTACTTTTTTATTTTGTAATGGCGGCGGCAGCCGGTCGGGAGACCAGCCCCCGCCCCCGCCGAACCGCTGCCGCACCACCACTGGGACCCACCGCCGAGAGGGACAGTCACTGAAGATAAGTCCCATCCGGGGGGGGCTGGGGGGCCGGTGGAAAATTTCCCCAACACTTCCGGGGGGCCTGAAGGAGGTTCCGCCATTATATGCCTCCTGAAGATTCGTGGGGCCTCCTGAAGATTCGTGGAGAAATTCTCCACCATCCCTGTCGGAATTAAGATTGCTGGGAGAATGTTTCCAATAAAAAGTGTTATTTTTATTGGAAGAAATGGTTAAGAGGAAAAGGTTTTAAAATCTGAATGGCTGCAACACAGAAATAGATACAACACACAATAGATAAAACACACACAGTGGCAGGGTAATAAAACAACCAGGATAAACACATCTAACTAACTGACCTAACTAGACTGTGTTCCCATTTATCCAGGTCCCCTATACAAGCGTCATCTTACTGTCATTGGTCCTGTTTCCTCAATCAGTTGTCCCATTCCAGCAATTCTCCCATTCCACCAATTCCTTTCCTCTAAGACCTTCTTTCCTTCTTTCCTTCTCTCTATATCTCTGCCTCTCTGCATTTGGCTTCTATCTTGTAAAATTATTTCTCTCTCTCCCCAACTCCAACCAATCAAGAAGGTGGCTCCTTGTTCATTTCTAAACTAAGTTTCTGTTTCCTCAGTTGAAAACTTTCTGTCTCTCTTTCTCTGACCTTCTGTTGAACTTCATAATCTCCTGCTTTTTGAGCACGAGTTCCTAGTTTGTACATTCTAGCTAAAGCTTTGAATTCTAAACTGTTAACCTTTTGGCTGAAACTGTGTAACACACACACACACACACACACACACAGTTTTAACCCCATAATATCTTTAAATTAAATAAAAAGTGGTGGACAGTTCTACTCCTTCACAAGTATGAAACTGACAGACAAAATGGATGGTAAAAACAGGAAGAAATGTTAGCAAGTTCAGTACACAGTCAACAGGTCTTGCAGGTAGCTCCTGCTGTTTTGCTGTAAGCAGACCAGGGGCTAATGCCATCTTCAGAGTAATGAACTAACCAAGGTTTATCTAATGGTTTATCTAATGACCTTTGAGTGGCAGAGGTGAACAGATAGCCCTGGCAACAGTGGGCATCTCTATTCTATTGGTCTTAGATTAGCCTCCTCCAACGACCACATCTGGAGGGCACAAAGTTGAGGAACTCTTTTTCTGTTTGTCGGAAGAGAATGATAGAGGATTTTGCCTGCCAAATTTCAGAAAACTAGGTGCGGTGTTTTTTGTGCTACACACTTTTATATTTTGATTTTTTAAGGCAACTGATGATAACTTTATTTTTTGGCAAAATTGGATGAAATCTGCAGGGATAGTTGCCCCTTCTGAGGGGACTGCCATTTTTCCTTTGAACAGGTGCAGGGATTCTTGTGCAACAGCAGTCTTTACATTTTGAGGTTATCCAGAAAAAGGCACACTTATCCCATGTTTCTTGTGGACTATTCTTCTGAAAATGACAGACAGCATAGGGATGGCCCTAAGTAATGATAGGTGCAGCAGTTCAGAATGGTAGGTGTAGCAGTTTATGTGGATGGGGAGTCCTCAAATTTGTGTGTGTGGTTAATTCACTTCCCCTACCCCCCCATTTTGGGGGGCAATTTTATATAAAAATATGGCACACATCATAGAAGGGTTTCCAGGGAAGAATCTTGCGAAGTTTCAGAATTAAATATATAAAGGCTAAGGAGTTATGATTATTGAAAAACAGTTTCAGGCTTTTCTCATAGTGAAGCCTGGTAGTATTGGAAGAATGTTGTCTCATAGTCATCCTTACCCTCCCCAGTGATTGGAAAGCTTGTGGTAAAATGCACCCTATCTGCAGTCTGGGGGTCATTTTAGACTCCCAACTGTCCATGGAGGCTCAGGTGTCAGCTGTGAGCTGGGCAGCGCAGTATCAACTCCATCTGATATGGTGGCTGCACCCCTAACCATCGGCGCCCATCCGTAGTTCAAGCCCTGGTCTCATCTCACCTAGAATACTGTAATGCGCTCTATGTGGGGTTACCCTTGAAGATGGTTTGGAAGTTGCAGCTGGTGCAGAATGTGGCAGCCCGCCTGATTAATGGCGGCCGTTGGTGAGACCACATCACTCCAGTGCTGAAGGAGTTGCACTGGTTACCAGTTGTTTTTCAGGCCCAATTCAAGGTGTTGGCATTGACCTAGGCTGGTAAGGACTAGGGAGAGGGCCTTTTCTGTGGTGGCCCCCACTCTATGGAATTTCCTCCCTAGTGACCTCTGCCATGTCCCCTCTTTGATGAGCTTCCACTGGGCTTTAAAAACCTGGCTGTTCAGGCGGGCATTTGGGGTGGGTTAAGGTTTTTTAGAGCATCGTTATTTTGGTTTTTTTTTTTTGTTCAGTTGATTATGTAAATTTGTTATTAGTATTGTATGCTGCCTAGAGTTGCTGTGTAGCCGGCCAGATGGGCGGCTAATAAAGCAAATAAATAAATAAATAGATAAGGACCTGTCAGTCACTCATCTCCCCTCCCCCAGTCTCTCCCTCCCACCCAGTCCCTTTCCAAAGCCAAATCATGAATGAATCCTCATGCAGGGTCCAGCTTTGGTTCTAGTCACTTCACAGGGACTAGGTTCTAGTCACTTCACAGGGACCTGCTTCAGCTTGCGAAGCACCTGACATGGTCTAAAGGGGCCCAATTCAGTTTGGGCTTGGGCTGAATCCAGTGCACATCCTCAGTCTGATAGAATGGTGGGGCAATTTCATCAAACACTAAAAATAATGGTAAGGTGTGTGGATAAACATACTTCTCAGTGGGGTAGTCACCTGGATCCCTTATGTTTGCTGTCAGAGAGGTGTTTCCAGCTTCACTGAAGAGGACATTTCAATTATTATGTGGTCACGTAGCATTGCTGGCAGAGATATAGGTTGGCTCTAACTGAAGTAGAGCAATATATCCACCACCAGTTGTCAGAAATGAGTAAAACTGCCACAGAGACAACTGCAGGAAGCACAGCAACTCCAGAAGCATGCCAAGGTCATGCCAGGATAGGCCTTTGCTATGATGTGATTGAGTTTTGGTCTTTTGCAGTGTTAGGATTGAATCAGGGTATCCATGGCATCCCTGTGAAGTTCTTAAGAAATTAAGCCTTGCCAATTATGAGGTGAAGGTGGGAGAGTCCCTTTCCAGGTAATGATCCTTCATATAGAACAAGCTTCCTGCGAGGGAAAAAATTTTTTATCCAAAAGGAAGGGGGAATCTTTACTGGTAATAGAGGCTTTCCATTTAATGGAAGACTTAACACCAGCAGACTAAATAATTCTTGCAGAAACATCAGGATTTGTTCTTCTTTGTGGTCACTATGCATCACATATATGGGCTCTGCATCTGCGCGGACCTTTGATTCAGGAAGCTTCTATACCTGAGTAATTTTGGTGGGAACCCATCCTACACCACCCTAGTGTGCATGTCCCTAGCAAATTTCTGCTTATTCCCTCAGTTCTGTTTCGACTGCCATTGAGTGCACCTCATAGGGAGCATCTCTCATCATTCACTGTTTTAGAAAATGTCTTTTTGATGACAAGCTGAGGTTTTTCCTTCCTTTTCTTTCTTCTATCAAGTATTCTATCTGTCTCCTTGTTATTTTAATTTATTTTCTTTTGCGACTGATTGCCCTCATGGGTGTATGGCCCTCTGGGCCCCTTTTCAAAAGTGCACCCGCTGCAGGGTACAGCTGCCACCCTCAGGTGTGCACTCTGTCTTCCTCTTCTGCCTTGGTGAAGGGCACGTTGTTTAGTCTTGTCTCATTGTAAAGCCTTCTTGAAGCAAGCAAGGTCAGATTGGCTAAAGGTCCCAGGATCCAAAGCCCAGGGTCAATAGGTGATGCCTTTGTATTTCAGTGGACAGGGGCACTGTTCTACCTGTTATCCCCATTTCCACTGATGACCAGGGTCATAGAATCAATCATAGAATAATAGGGTTGGAAGGGGCCTACAAGGCCGTCGAGTCCTGGTGAAGATTGTGACCAACGGCACAGAGTGCATCCCTGTGGTTGTTGCGCCAGCTTTGGTTCGTCCAGCTACTCAAAATGGGACAGGATCAATACTGACGGCTCCTGTAGCACCCATCTCTCCTCACAAGACAGAATGGCTGAATCTGACACCCAGATCTGTCAACTCTCTGCATAACAGCTTGGAGGATCGGTTAACAGAGGCTACTTTGGCTCCGGCAGCAATCCAGAGGATTCTCAATGCTGCCGTAAGCCATCTACACAGAATTCTTACTCCATACATTACTCTCAATTGTGAAGAAACATGATCCATCTCCATGATCATTTTAGTGTATACACACAACAATTAATGACACATTATGCCTGCTGCAGTATAAGAGCACCAACAGAACCTAATAGGGGTTCAGAGCCTGCTGAACATTCACCTTCAGCTGGTAGGTCAGGACCCACCATTGACCTAAGGTAGGTGTCAACAGCAGCACTAACTCCATATTAGTATATGGTAAAAATATAAGAAGGGGTCATCAAAAGCATGTTTGGGCTAAAGCTGGGTCCCAGGTCTCAAAAGGTTGAAAACTGCTGCTGTAGAAAAAAGTGTATTCCCCAAACCCCTTTGTTTTCTCAACTCAGAGCTGGAGTTCCCTCGTAATTGCTCAGAATAATTCCCGAGAGTCCTCTTCCACCACTGGGGCAGGAGGCAGCCTGATGCTGCCCACTGCCTCCTCTACAAAGAAAGAATGCTTTGCAGTTTGGGTGGAATGAACCTTCTGGGACAAAGGCTCTATGCCCAATATGCTACAGCTTCTTGCTGCAAAAGAGGGAGGTTTATCCGGGGGAGGGGGGGAACCTGACATCAAGGGCTCAGTCCCTCTGCCTCAACTGCTTGCACCATGTACCTTTCCCACATCATGAGCTGGTTTCATAACTGTTGTTATGCGTTGTTAACTTTATAAGTCCAAGAAATAAAGAATGCTTGGATCCACAAGTGATAATTAAGCTTGTATATGTGTGTAATACACCGTGTGCAAAAGGGCACACTCAGAGGACCCACACAATTACAGTCCCACACCATCCCAGATAGACAGAACACTGATAAAGGAAATATAAGTGGGTGTTGGGCACGGGCGGGAGGGGGAGGAATTTAACTAGGAAGGAGAAACTGAAGAACTAACTGAAAAAACATGGCTTGGAAAGCAAACTACAGTGTCATAATGATGATGAGTATAATACAATAATTCAATTATATTTTAAAAAACTGCCAGTTCAAGACCTAAGTTAAGGCTATCTCATGTTGGTTCAAACTCCATGAAGTCAGGAAATTGGAAGCTAAGACTGAGGCCTTAACAGACTTACCCCTGTGATCAGCTGTGCAATGATGTTGTGCAATGTCACGAATTGTGCTTGCTTATAACTTACCTTCCATACACCATGCTTTTCCTGGTCTTTCAGGCCCAAATCCAGATGGAGAGGATAGAGTGCCTGGGGCCAGCAAAGATGCCCCACAGTGTCTTGGTCCTATATTGCCATATGAAGCATACAGCCTTACTGTATTGCTAGAGGAATCCTCCTGTGAGTTGACCCAGGCCTATAAGCGAGCACAATATCTGACATTGCACAACTGATCATGGGGCACATCTATTAAGGCATCAGGTTTAGCTTCCAATTTCCTGGCTTTGTGGTGCTTAAGCCAACATGAGATAGCCATAACTGTGGTCTTAAACTGGCATATTTTTTATCATTTTATTTCCATTTATAAAAAAATAATTTATTATTACAGTGTTCTGAAACACCCCCACACACACAAAACACAAACTAAAACACACACACTAACAAGTAGAGGTGTAGAAATAAATAGGTATGTCCTTGTATGTTCAGAAGGCTTCCTTCTGATTAAGCCTGCACAGGATTCCAACATACCCTTACTGTTTCCCTCCCTATCCCTTCTTCATCAGTGATCTATCAATCAGTGAGAGTGATTCCATCAGCCTTCAAAAGAACATAAGAAGAGCCATACTGGATCAGATCAAGTGTCCATCCAGTCCAGCATTCTTGTTCACACAGTGGCCAACCAGCTGTCGACCAGGAACCCACAAGCAGGGCACGAGCACAACAGCACCCTCCCACTCATGTTCCCCAGCAAATGGTGTACATAGGCTCACTGCCTCTGGTATTGGAGGTAGCACATAGCCATCAAGACTAGTAGCCATTGATAGCCTTTTCCTCCAGGAATTTGTCCAGCCGCCTTTTAAAGTCATCCAAATTGGTGGCCATCACAACATCCTGTGGTAACGAATTCCATAGTTGAACTATGCGCTGTGTGAAGAAGGATTTCCTTTTATCTGTCCTGAATCTCCCACCAATCAGCTCCATGGGATGACCCCTGGGTTCTAGTATTTTGAGAGAGGGAGAAAAATGTCTCCCTATCCAAATTCTCCACATCATGCATAATTTTGTACACCTCTATCATGTCTCCCCTTCTTTTTTCCAAGCTAAACAATCCCAGCTGTTGTAACCTTCTCTCACAGGGGAGATGCTCCAGCTCCTTGATCATTTTAGTTTCCCTTTTCTGCACTTTTTCCAGCTCTTTTTTGAAGTGTGGTGACCAGAACTGTACACAAAATTCCACGTGTGGCTGCACCATAGATTTGTACAGTATGATATTGGCAGTTTTATTCTCAATTCCTTTTCTAATTATGCCTATCATGGAGTTTGCCTTCTTTACAGTGGCTGCACACTGGGTTGACATCTTCATTGAGCTGTCCAACACAATCCGAAGATGTCTTTCCTGGTCAGTCACTGCTAGCTATCAGGCTATACGTGAAGATGGAATTTTCAATCAGGCTATACTTGGTGGAATTTTTTGTCCCAATGTGCATCACTTTACACTTGCTTACATTGAAGAGTATTTGCCATTTAGATGCCCATTCTCCCATTTTGGAGAGATCCTTCTGGAGCTCTTCACAATCCCTTCTTGATTTAACCACCCTAACAGTGCTTGTTAACCATGCCAGCAACCTCTTGGACTTGGTGCTACGTTTCCTAATCTGTGGTATACATTTTAGCTGGGCTTCTATTATTCTATTACATTTTCATCTTCATCCCTTTGGGATGATTTAACCCGAACCGGATGCTTCCCAGCTCTTGTCAGCTGGGGAACCCAGGTTTTAGTTTAAAAGGTGCTCTGCCACCTTTTTTGTTTAGCGCCATCAGTCTGGTTCCATTTTGGTTCAAGAGGAGCCCGTCCCTCTTGTACAGGCCTGGCTTGTCCCAAAACGTTCCCCAGTGCCTAACAAATCTGAACCCCTCCTCCCTGCACCAGCGTCTCATCCACGCATTGAGACTCCTCAGCTTTGGCTATCTAGCTGGCCCGGCGCATGGAACAGGTAGCATTTCAGACAAAACCACCTTGGTGGTCCTGGATTTCAACCTAGCAACTTAAATTGGCTCCCAGGACCTCACGACTACATTTTCCCATGTCGTTGGTACCAACATGGACCACTGACTCCACCCCAGCACTAGGCTACTAAGCTACCTAGACAGCCTGTGATATCTGCAACCTTCGCACTAGGCAGACAATTAACCATGCAGTCTACATGCCCATCACAAACCCAGCTGTCTATGTTTCTAATGATCAAATCTCGCACTACCACAAGCCCCCTCCCCCCGGAGGCACATCCTCAGTGCGAGAGGATATTTGTTCATCTTCTGAGAAGTGGGTCCCTTCTAAGGGATCATTTCCCAGTTGACAGTTTCCTGCTACCCCTCCCCCACTGCAGAATGTTTACAGGAACACTGGGATTACTCTCAAAACAGTACTGGCAGCATTCTAGCTTCAGAGTGAAACTGAGCATGCCTGACATAACTTTGCTCGCAGTTGTTGCCATAGGCTTTCATGTGGCAGAAAACCCTTAATAACTTTTGAATTGCTCCTCAGAACATCACCAAAGCAATGAAAGGCACATCTCCTCAAAAAACCGAATGAAGTACATCAGTAGATTTCTCCAGAATTTGAAAGAAATATATGATATGCTGAGTCACAGCTTGGAGTCAAAAGTACAAATGCTTCAATTTTCAGCACTTTTTAACCCGATGCACTTGTGGCAATTTGTATCTTGCACAACTGTAGAATCAGGTAGATCCTGATGTCAAGTGTCAAATTATTAGCTCAACAGGTGTGATTTTTATCAGCAGTAGAATTTTGAGGCATATAATGGCGGAACCTTATTTTGCTGCCCACCTTTACTAAAGGGCACTCCCATGCCTCCTTAATTAATTATAACTATGTGTTGATTTGTGAACTTTCTTAGGAAGAATAAACAACAAATAGTAAGTGATGGGATCAGCACTGTATGTCTGTAATGCCATGCATGCAGGTGAAGACACACAATTACAGTCCCAAGGAAATAGAAATTAGAATAATTAAAAATGGAATTTAACAAGGAAGAAGAATCTGAAGAACTAAATAAAAAAACCTTGATTGGAAAGCAAACTACAGGATAATAATAATGTGTAATATAATGATAGATATTAATTAAAACTTTAACTGTTATGTGTTGTGCTTAGGGATGTTGGAGAATTCTGCCACAGACTCCAGTGAGGCTGGATTCTTTACCCCCCCCCCCGCCACCCCCTGAAATTCCCGGAATGGACCTACCTGGCGGCAGCTCCGGTGGCGGCAGTGGTTCCGGCGGCAGCTCCAGGTCGTCTTCCGGGCTGCTGCGGCCGCAAATGGCAGCCGTTGTAGCAGCCGTCATTTGCATCCCTGCTTTAGCCGTGATAGGCTACATAAATATTTACATAGCCTATCATGGCTAAAGCAGGGGCGCAAATGGCGTAGGGGATGCCATTTGTGTCCCTGCTTTAGCCATGATAGGCTATGTATATATATACGTAGCCTATCACAGCCTAGCATAGGGACACAAATGGCATCCCCTACACAGGACGCCATTTGCGTCCACAGCAGCCCGACAGCAGATGGAGACCCCTCGGTCTGCGGACCGAGGATCCGCGGACTGGCTGCAGAGTGGAGCCGGCCGGGCAGGATTCCGGGGGGGGGAGGACTAGATCGCCTCCCCCCCATCGAGGATTCTAGAGGGAGGACCAGATCGCCTCCCCCCCCCCCGCAAAGCCCAGCAGAGCCAGGTAAGTGGCGTTTCGTACACCCCCAATTGTGCTCTTATAGGAAAATAAGCAACAAACAGCAAATGATGAGATCAGCACTCTATGTGTGTGATACAATGCAATGCAATGTAAAGCACACGCACACGCACAGATGACTGCAGTTGCAGTCCCACAACACCCCAGACAGAACAGTGATAAAATAAAATAAGAAAGGGATAACTAGGGATGAGAAAATGAGTAACTGGCCAGGAGAGGAACTTAGAATGGAAACAATGTACAGGTTAAGATCTAAGGCTAGCGAGGGCCACCTCCCTCTTCAAATGGCGGGCAACTCTCATAAATTCCATTTGGATCCCCTGAAGGCATCCCTTTGTAGACAGAGAGTTTCTCTGAGAATGTGCATCTTTATGACCCTGTGAAGTAATAGATTAAAAGCTGTAGACTAAAGCCTCTCTTCTGTATATGTTTGGGCATTTGAACTGAAGTGGAGGCTAAGGGAATCTTGACAACTTGCTTGCTGTCCTCTTTTTTTCCCTCTCCTCTCTTCATCAGTCTCCTTCGTTGACCACACTCTCAGGTGGCACCATGGAACAGGCTTTGAACACATCGACGCAGGATAACCAGGCTCTTCACGATCAGGTCAATCACTTGATGGGTGCTGTTCAAGCCTTGCAGGCAGCCGCTCAACCCGCTCTACCTGCTCCATCAATCCCTCCCCAATGGAAATGTCCAGTAGCACTGATGGAGGAATTTGCTGGAGAGAAAGGACTGTTTCAAATTTTCCATGCCTAATCAGAACTGTATATGCACCTCCGGCCGGAGGATTTCCAGACAGACCAAATTCGTGTGGGGTTTATCATTAACCTGCTTTCAGATGTGGTGGCTAAATGGGCTTCAGCACTTCTCCTTGCTAATGACCCCCTGCTGGCGGACTACCAGGGTTTCATGAATGTGATCTGTGTGGGGTTTGGTGATCCCCTTCGTGCGGAGACAACTACCTGGGATATCCACCACCTCAAGGCAAGGACTCTGTTTCAGATTATGCTACTAGTTTTCGCTTGCTGATGCAGGATTTACAGTGGAATCAACAGTCGGCTGGAAGGGCGCCGGCAAGCCAAGAAGAGCTCTGCTAGCTGGGATTTCCCTCCTCCCATTCCCGTGTGGCCGCTGCCCCCTCCTCCCTGCAACCCTGCCACAGGGGCAGAGGAGACCCCTATGCAACTAGGAGCAACCCGATCCATGCTGTTGCCGGAAGTACTGGAACGGTGGCGCACTGAACAGCGGTGCTTCAGGTGTGGAAAGAAAGGTCACTTTGCCAGATTCTGCTGGTCCCGACCACCAGCCCCACCTCCTTCACCACCTCATGCTCCCCAAGCATGAGGTGCTTGGCCACCTCATGCTTGGGGCATGAGATGGGACACTAGATGGGACACTAGGCCAGTCCCATCTGCTGCTTCCTGTGCACCTCCATTCTTCTCAAAGGGGGGCATGTCATGGCGCTGGTGGACTTTGGGGCTACTACCAGTTTTATGGATGAAACGTTTGCTCATCAATGCAACATTTCTGCTCTGCTCCTGCCCGCCCCATTGAAAGTACAGACTATCGACGGGCACCTCTCTCTTCTGGAGCGGTTACTTAGATTACAACTCCAGTCACCCTACATTCCCAGGGGCATGTCGTGCAAATTTCACCTGGCCAAGGTGCCCCAATACCCAATTGTGCTGGGCATTTCCTGGCTCTCTAAACACAATCCTCAGATTTCTTGGCAGCTTCATCAAGTGCACTTTTCCTCCTCCTACTGTCAACAGCATTGTTTCCCGGGAGCTAGCATGGCCCCAGCTCAGGCTTTAACCCTTTCCTCTCCCTCCTCGTCTTCCCCAAGCAGCTTTTCTGCTCTAGTGAACCTACAAGAAAAATATGCAGCTTTCCGAGATGTTTTCAACAAGAAGAAAACTGACCGACTGCACCACCACTACCCCTATGATTGCACCATTGACCTGATCCCAGGTTACCATCCCAGCTGGGTGACTGTACTCTGAGCTCTGCAGGAGTTTTTGGACACTAACTTGCAGTGCGGTTTTATTCACCCCTCCACCTCCCCTGCCAGCGCTCCAACTACGTTCATGAAGAAGAAATCAGGGGAGCTCCATCCCACCCAAGACTACAGGAACCTCAATGCCATTACTATCCCTGACAAATACCCCCTCCCCCTAATCCCTGAGATGCTGGAGCACTTGGGGCAAGCCAAGATTTTCACTAAATTGGACCTGCATGGTGCCTATAATCTGATTCGCATCCAAGAGGGGGATGAGTGGAAAACCAGTTTCTCATGCCATTATGGATTGTATGAATACTTAGTCATGCCATTTGGCCTGGCGTCACCTCCCTCTATGTTTTTGTGTTTTTTGAATGACATCTTCCAGGATTATATTTGAAAACACTTTTCTTATCATTTAACTGGATGATTTACTTATATTTTCTTCGGACCCCCACTCACTTCAACAACATGTGAAAGCTGTCCTACAGCGCCTCCGGGAGCACCGTCTCTTTGTTAAGCTGGAGAAATGTGCTTTTGATTTGACATCCTTGGACCACCTAGGTTATATTATTTCAGTGGAAGGCATCTTCACTCGGAAGGTGTGTCCGAGTGGAATTATACCATATAGGAGAAAGAACTGTTAGCCATAAAGTCAGCCTTATAGACGTGGCAACATCTTTTCAACAGCACCCAGTTGAAGTGAGAACTGACCATCGTAACCTGGAACAACTCCAGACAGCCTGGGCCCTAAATCAGCATCAAATTAGGTGGTCTTTATTTTTTTCATGATTTACCTCAAGTGGGGAGGAGTTTGAAGTCGCTGACAGACTGGACTCGTGCCTTTTCCAGGGGCAACTGCAATACTTGGTGGACTGGGAGGGGTATGGGCCAGGCGAATGTTCCTGGGAATTCAGGGGTGTTTCTGAGTGCAGGGAGTAGGGCAGCAGTTCAGATTCTGAAGGAATCCCCCATCAGACATGGGGGAGGTGTTTTCCCAGGATAGTCCAGATATGAGTAGGCCTGCTTCTCAGGTTACAGATGTACAGATGGCTGAGCTTGAGGGTCCTTCCTCACCCACCCCACCCCCATGAGAGGCAGCAAACAGGAGGTTGACCTAATAGATGCCAGGCACAGGAGCAGAGCAAAGAGAGAAGGCAAGGGCGGAACTTAGAGGGTCTACCCGATTGACCTTGCATGAGAGGCTGTGCTTTGAGGCTTCACGACAAGAGAGGGACCTCCTGCCCTTAAGTTAGGCTAGCAAGACCGCCTCCCTCTTCAAACAGCAGGCAACTCTCCTAAATTCCATTTGGATCCCCTGAAGGCATCCCTTTGTAGACAGAGAGTTTCTCTGAGAATGTGCATCTGTATGACCCTGTGAAGTAATAGACTAAAAGCTGTAGACAGACGCTTCTCATCTGTGTATGTTTGGGCACTGAAGGGAATCTTGACACTGGAGATGACAATAAATGGGCATACTTGGAACACAACACATGGAAAACAATTACCACTGAGGGATGTGACAAACATGGAGACATGGGATATATATGCAATTATGTAAATGGGAGAGAATATCATCTGTGCTTCTCTCTCCAAATCCTCAGTGATTCTAAATGCATTTTTAAATTGATGCTGAGAATGGTTCTGCAGTTGTATATACAGGTAAAGGATGTGCATGAACTAGATGAGAATTGATTGTAATCAATGCAGATATGGTAGACACTG
Source organism: Heloderma suspectum (assembly GCF_057233095.1). NCBI lineage: Eukaryota > Metazoa > Chordata > Lepidosauria > Squamata > Helodermatidae > Heloderma > Heloderma suspectum. The sequence continues at coordinate 122,089,245 of NC_139462.1, read as the reverse complement.
TGATTCTCTTTTTGAACAGGTGTTTTTGTAATTTATAGGATGTGATTTTAAGTATGTAATCCCTGTTTGGACAGTCCAACACATGAAACTTTTCTCCCTTCTTTACAAGGATGATACCCTGTATCTTTAGGTTTAGATCTTTCTACTATCTACCATCTTCTTTCTCACTTGGAGTTCCAGAAAACCCTCATCACTGTCATGAAACTAGGTATATTTTCCCAAATAAAAATCCAACAAAATTCTAGAGCCATTCCCAAATTGGCAGCAGTTATTGCCTCTTCAGGAGAATGAAACTGGTGAAGGTCACTCTTTGGCTGGTCAAAGTGGTATATTCAAATCGATGTTAAATCCCATTGTAATAATCTTAATTTTCCGAATTGCAGTTGTGCTGGTATTGTTTGGAGTCATATTGCTGGATAAAATGTCTAATATGTAGACTTGGCACACAGGAGGATCACATTAGTACAGGACTCTTGCCTTATTGATGTGGTGGTGGTACAGGTGAAACCCACACACCACTAATGGGGAATTGTGAAAGGTAAAAAGTTTATTACTGGCCAAGATTGCAATACCTTGTTTTTTATTCTCATTGGAAGCCATGTAAACGTCTCCCAATTTAAACTGGGATTTAAATTTAAGCTTTCAAACATTTATCTTCCCATTTCTTGGAGATAATAAAAACCTGCTCCCTCTTTTCTCAACCATCTTGAGTATTTATATCTCTTATTAGGGGAGTTCAGTCCCCTAATATTTAATGAAAGAACTTTCAATTTCTCAATCTTAATAAATAACTTTTTTAAAGTTGGGGGTAGGGAATGGGAAAATGTAGATCGACTTTAATTCTTTCCCCCTCCTTTTTCAGCACTTGCAGCTTATTTCACAATCCCAGCCAGTTGTTGGGCCTCCTGAATTGGCCTTATTACTATCCACTTTTAACAAAAACATTTAATTGAAAAGGTGAGCCCCAACTGTAATAAATATTCCTTTGTCTTAATTTTTTTAGTTAAAAAATGAAATTTACATCTTTTAGCCAATGTTTCTGGATGAATATCCTTCAGTATTAATATCTCGTTTCCCCCTATTTCCAACTTGCCACCCTTCCAAATTCTAGACATTACATCCTTTATCTGTAGTGAAAGGAAAATTATTCATATATTCCTGGGTTAATTTTTTATTTTTTTTAGCAGCTGTATACCTAATCCGAATTGCATTTTCAATACCCACTGCAGCAGTTTGATCAAATCCCAAAAATTCTTTAAAAAGCTGCTCCATAAATTCTACCACATCATTTATTTCCAGTAATTCAGGAATACCCTGAACTTTAAGCTTTTGAACTCTAAATTTATTTTGGATTTCCATTATTTTATCTTCTAATCTTTCTACTTCAGCTTTATATTTAGCAGACTCCATTCTTATTTCAAGGATTTCCTTCTGTGCTTGTTTTAAATTATCCTGAAAATTATTCTGTTTTTAAAGTATTAATTCCTTTCTTATGCTCTCCTAATTTTATTTGAACCCTAGATATTTTCTCAGAAATATCTCAAAGCTTAACATTTAAACAACTTTTAAAAATGCCTCTGGGGCCCACATAGTTCCCTGATGTATTCTGGGAAATAAAGATGGTGCTTGAGGGTGGCACTTCAGTTTGCAGCATGCCAGATTCTTAGCTAATTAATTTTTAAAATTAAAGTCTTGAAACATAAAATACACATCAGGAAGGGCATGGAGCCTCGCAGGTGCTAATAGCAGTGTCCACAGGTACCATATTGGAGAGTTCAGGTCTAAAGTAATTCATCTGTATAACCAGGGGTGTTGCTAGGTTCTTAAAAGATCCGGGGCACAGGCCCATAGCACAAGTTTGCATATAGACACACACACACACAAGTCTAAGTGCACGTTTAATGTGTGTGTGTGGTATGTGTATAGATTACATACATATATACATACATATGTGTGCACTGACCCCCCCAACCCACTTCAACTCAGACCCCGATTCAGTGTTTTGGAAAACATCCTGCTTCTGCTCTGGCCAATCTGTCGTTGGAACACTTCAGCTTAGCACCAAACCTGAGTCATGTTTGGAAAAATGAGTCTTTATGCTTCCTGTTGACTACCATGGGAAATTAGAAAAAAAAAATCTGTAACTTTTTTCTCTTGGTCAGAACTGGATGACAATTTCAGGCATAGTAGCCCCCTAGAAGGGGATTACACCTGTCCAATGTCAGAAAAACAGGGGCATGGTTTATATTTTGATTTTCTTTTAAGGGGAACTGCCAATAGAATTTTTATTGCTTGGAAGAATTAGATAAAAATTTCAGGATTCACGGCCCTGTCAGAGGAGATCATGTCTGCCACATTTCAGAATGCTAACCACAAGCGTTTTTGTGAAAGGGTGGCCTTGACATTTTGAGTTCTCCAAAAGAGGACATACCTATCTCCCTGTGTTCCTTGTGGACAGTCTAGAGTTGTCCCTAAGTAAGAAACCAGCAAAGTTTCAGAAGGATAGGTGCAGCAGTGCATGTTGAAGGGGAGTCCTCCAGTTTGGGGGAGAGAGTGATTTGCTTTCCCTTCCATTCACCCCTTCCCCAATAGTTTTTGGATAAATTTGTATGAAAATGCACAAGTCATTAGAGGTTTCCCCCAGGCAAGAAACCTGCAAAATTTCTGATGGATATACATGCATGCAAATTTAGAATTACAAGAATTTATTTACATTTCACCAACGTTAGCAGGAGTTGGAAAGGTGCTATTCCACTCATGTCCTGCTTGTGGGTTTCCTATGGGCATCTGGTTAGCCACTGTGTGAACAGAATGCTGGACTAAATGGGTCTGATGCTGCCCGGCACTTGTTATGTTCTTTAATATAGAGTGCCTCTGAGCATGTGCAGAATGCTTTTCTTTTACCACTGAGCACTTATACTCTCCCTCTACCAATTCTATTCCCCTCCATGCAACCATCCCTCCTCATCCTACCATCCTCCAGCAACTCTTCATCAAAACAGATGTCTTGTTTTGTGCAACTCCTCTCTACCTCCCCATTGTTATGCACAAGCTCTCATTGTATCTTCCTCTCCATAACTTCATTTGTGCCAAGACTTCACTAGGATTCAGCCAAAACTAGGGCTAAGTTATGGAGAAACCCTGAGCATGTAGTAAGTACCTTTCCCTCACCACTGAAGCTAGAGTTTATGCAAAATGAAAAAAATACATATACAAATGACAAAACATGCATAGGACTGAGCTGAAAGGGTAGTCAATTCATTAGATGGAATTGGGTAGGCACTGTATTAAGCCTGCAGTACCATGCTCACAACTCAGGACTTATTTCTGAGTAAACGTCCAGAACATCAAGGTGCAAACCTCCCTGCAAAAGTAACTTGTGCTGGAATCCTATGTAAGCCTCATTAAACATAACGGGGCTTCTGAGTAGGCATACATAGGATTGCATAAATTAGCAATATTTATCTCCCCTCCACTTAAAAAACAACCCCCAAACTCCTTTTGTTTTGTTTTTTTAATTAAAGCTTTCTGTTCATAGGAACATAGGAAACTGCCTTGTACTGAGTCAGACCCTGGGTCCATCTAGCCCAGAATTGTTGACACTGACTGGCAGCAGTGGCTCAACAAAGTTTCAGGCAGGATTCTTTGGGACTGAACCCGGGACCTTCTGCATACCAAGCATGCGCTCTGCCACTGAGCTACAGCCCTTCCTATTGTTGGATAATGGCAAAAGACAAACAAAACAGACCCAGATTTGTTTCTCTGCAACCATGTGAACCCACTCTTCTCAAAGACTTGAGTGAGGAGAAGGAGAAAAAACAACCCTCTTTCTGTTTGTATAAAGTCAATTACAGTTCAGAACTTTTCTTGCCCACCAAAGAGAATTCTCTTTAAGAATTCCCCAAGATATGCTCTGAATGGAATAAAGAAGGAAGAAAGAACAGGATAGGGGAGGGAAGAAGAAAGCTGTTTTTGTTTTCCAATGCAAGTCAATGGGAAAATGTAACCAAAAAAAAAAAAAAGGCAATTAGGACAGCTCAAAAGATCTGGGGCACAGCTCAAAAGATCCTGGGCCCATGTCCAGGTAGGCCCTTCTATAACGGCGTCCCTGTGTATAACATCAATCAGAGCTTGTATTTGAGAAAATCCAAATGAAAGCAAATTAGGCTAGAATATGTAGATATAATGAACAGCTATTAACACTAAACCATTTCATTATCACAGCATAGAATCATAGAATCATAGAATAGTAGGGTTGGAAGGGGCCTACAAGGCCATCGAGTCCAACCCCCTGCTCAATGCAGGAATCCAAGTCAGAGCATCCCTGACAAATGGCTGTCCAGCCTCGTCTTGAAGGCCTCCAGTGTGGGAGAGCCCACCACCTCCCCAGGTAATTGGTTCCATTGCCGTATTGCTCTGACACTCAGGAAGTTTTTCCTGATGTTCAGTCGGAATCTGGCTTCCTGTAACTTGAGCCCATTATTCCGTGTCCTGCACTCTGGGATGATCAAGAAGAGATTTCTTACAGACTTGCTCATTCACTCACTCTCATATAAATCCAGTTTAGGCAGAAACTCAATTATATTACCTGGCAGGCATCTGATTTGCCATCAAGGTAACCAGCACAGAACATATTTTCACTAATTTCAGCTCCATAAACTTCAGAGTTTTGACACTTGTAATCAGGGATGATTGGAATTAATGCTTCTTGCAGTACACTAGAGTAGCTGGATGAATCTGTTGAAATGGAATCATATAGAAAATAATTAATTAAATAATTTAGTTAAGGTGACTAGCAAAAAATGTCTTCCATTATAAGCCTCAATTACTATAAAAATATCATATGTCGAGCTATTAACATGCTGGCACCCATGTTCTACTTTAGACTTCCCGAACTTCCCTCAGGGAAGGGGGGTGAGTGCATGGAATGCACAGGTGGGAGAAATGGAAGGACCAGGGCCTCAGGTTAGCTTTCTGAAAGTAGGAGCGCAGCACAAGTGCTGTAGCTCAGTAGCAGAGCACGTGCTTTGCATGCAAGAAGTCCCAGGTTCAATCCCTGGCTTCTCCATCTCACCTCGCACCTTGTTTTAAATTGGAAATGCAGCTTATCTGTCGCTACTGTGCCAAAATTCACCAGCAATTCAGCGGTGTGACAGTGGCGATTTCAGTGATGTGTGTGTGTGCAGCCCCAGCTAGGGTCTGGGGAGTGAAAATTAGCCCCCAGATCCTCCAAAGTTGCCTACCCCATGATCTAGCCCTATTTAGTCCCCATCCCATCTTCCTGGTCTCCTCATGTTGATGAGCAAAGTCTGAAGAGTGCTCCAATTCGGAATCCTAAACAATCAGGGTTCCCAATCATGTGGAGCACAGTAATCATGTTCAGCTAAACACAGTTACACTTTCTCTTTAGACCTTCCCCATCAACATGGGGAGGTCAGGGTGGAGGGGGCAGGGGAAGTGCACAAATCCCCATCTTCTCTCCATGCTTAAGGTTTTCAAACACCTGACTAGGCTATTGTCTAAATGGGTTAATACCAGACTTGTACACAGTTATTACAGTCCAACGCAATCCAGGGTACAGATCATGCTAGATAAACTAGATAAACCTAGGTTGAATGAACATGAAGGCAGTTGTGTGAACTGATGAATGTATGTTCACTTTATGGGTGTTTGCACATTACATGTATACACAGGTTGTTAATCCATCCTCATCTAGTTATTCACACAATATACACCGTGTACAACTGGTTACACTATATACACATTCCTGATCTGTACACTTGTGCGCATAGAAGGGCATTTCCTCACCTGGAAGAAGAGAATATTGCTTACATTCCTGCCACACTATTCAGAACTAGATTAATAAACAACAGAAATTAGGAAATGGGTTACTTTTTTTAAATTCAAGCTCATAAAGTACTGCTGCTACTCTACACAGAAATGTCATGGTATATTCAGGAGAGCTTGCATAGGATTGTGCTCTCTGGATAAAGTAACTAGTTCTGTGTAAGTCATTATAGTTAATGTTAATGATCTAGCCACCAAGAATACTACTATGATGAAAACTGAATAAAATGATAATGAAAATAAGAAATATTTCCTGACAAGAATTTATTTAATGGGGAGGTAGAAAAAGGGAAGGAACCAACAGGAACAATTCATATAACTATATGATTTATGGTCTTAAAACGAGACAAAAAATAGGAGGGGTTGGACTTCAATAAATCAGTTATCCACTTGTGAGTGATGAGGGTATTCTATTTCAGGCCTGTCTGAAACAGCCCTGGACTGGAATGCCACCACTCTTTGGCCTCAAAGTTGCTGTTGGATCAGTGCTGTCATACACAGTATTGAGCTGCAGTTCTCTCCTCCATTATCTTTAGTTGGTGCATTCTATTCACTCTCTCTGTAGACTCTTCCCTCTCTTAAATCTTCTATGCTCCCTCAGAATCACCAGGCAAAAAAATAATCAGAATCTCCTATGGCAGCTCCTCAGGTCCAAAAAGAGTTGAACTCTGGGCATCCTGCAGGGATCTACACATTCATCAGCTAGAAATAATGCAGGGCTATTGTATCAGTACTAGGGATGTCAGAGGAATCCATCTGGGGGGTGAAGCTCAAAGAGCTTTAGTCAGCTTAGCCCCCCCCCCCCAGACTTAGGCTCGCTTTCCTGCGAGCTGGCCCAACTCGATAAGCATTGAATCAGGCCGGTTTGCAGATTTCCATTTTAAAAAATTTGTGTAAAGAAAATTGTGCAAATTTGGGCCATACGTTGCATAATTTGCTCAAATAGCAGCTGTATTTATTGCAAATTATGGCTGAAATAATGTAATTTGTCCAAATTGCCATTTCTGCCTTTTCTGCAAATTGCTCTTTCTGCAAAAAACAAAAATAAAAACTGAAAAAGGTGTCGGATTTTGGGAACAAACACCCAGCTCATCTTGCAAATGCAAGCCAAGTTGGGGGCGCTGCAGGAATCCGTTGGGACCCAAGAGGGCCAGATTTCCCCATGACAGACATCCCTAATCAGTAGTATGCAAGAGCTAATAGTAGTATTTGCTGAGTACCAATGAGTGGCATGGGTGACTGTGTAAAGACAGAGGGGGCGTCTTGGGTTTGTTTGTTTTTTAATAATTACATCATTGCTATGCTTCTAAGGGGTGGGAGGGATGGAACTGGTACATTGGTTATGCACTGGTACATATTGCACCACTTTGAGCAAAAACGTTTATATAACATTGGTTTGATTTTAAAAAAACTGTGTAAAACAGAAGATTAGAAGATTAGAAAAAGGGAGGACAGGGAAAGGCAAGGGAACTGAAGTCTGGATGTAAACCTTATTCAGAAGTAGAATCATAGAATCATAGAATAGTAGGGTTGGAAGGGGCCTGTAAGGCCATCGAGTCCAACCCCTTGCTCAATGCAGGAATCCAAGTCAGAGCATCCCTGACAAATGGCTGTCCAGCCTCGTCTTGAAGTCAGACTGACTGGTCTGTAGTTCCCAGGTTCCTCCTTTTTACCCTTTTTGAAGATAGGGACAACATTAGCCATCCTCCAGTCATCCGGCACTTCCCCCGTCCTCCATGATTTCTCAAAGAGAATAGACAGCGGTTCTGAGAGTTCTTCTGCCAGTTCCTTTATGACTCTAGGATGCAGTTCATCTGGCCCTGGAGATTTGAACTCATTCAAAGTAATTAGGTGTTCCTTGACAATATGTCTGCCCCTTCAGCCTGTACTTTGCCTTTGCCAGGGGGGTCATAGACCCTCTTTTGGGAGAAGACTGAGCCAAAGTAGGAATTGAGCACCTCTGCCTTTTCTTTGTCATCTGTTATCGCTTTGCCATCCTTATTTAATAGCTGAACCACCATTTCTTTCCTCTGCCTTTTACTATGAACGTAGCTGAAGAAAGCCTTTTTGTTGTTTTTAGCATCCCTCGCTAACCTCAGCTCGTTCTCAGCTTTAGCCTTCTTGATGCCATCCCTGCAATTCTGTGCTACTTGTCTGTACTCTTCCTTTGTTACTTGGCCTTCTTTCCACTTCCTATATGTGTCCGTTTTGTTTTCAGGTTATCCCCAAGCTTTTTGTGAAGCCCCATTGGCTTCTTCTGTTGTCTTCCACTTGTTCTTGTTGGAATTGTTTGTGATTGTGCCTTGAGAATTTCCTTCTTTAAAAGCTCCCACCCATCTTGGACTCCTTTTCTCGTTAGCGTCACTTGCCATGGGACCTTACTTATCATTGTTCTGAGTTCAGAACAAATTTTCCAGTAATAAACTTTTTACCTTTCACCATTGTTCCTCTAGTTCCTTCCTCTACTTTCTGTAGAGTTGTGTAGGCAGTTATCCGCCACACAAGTCAGGAATTTCCTGGAGGGGCCATGTTTTGCAGAATTTGTCTCTCAACAAATATTGGGGAAATTGAAGTCCCCCATTACTACTACATCATGCTTCCTTGAAACATTGGTTATTTGCTTTTCAAAAGTTTCATCCTCGTCTTCTCCTTGGTTGAATGACCAGTAGTAGGCTCCGACCACCAGGTTCCTTTTATTCTTTGCTCCATTTATTTTGATCCAGATGCTCTCGATGGGGCTACCAAGCTCCTCCTCCTGTATTTCTGTGCAGAGATATGTATTTTTCACATACAGTGAAAAACCCCACCGCCCTTTCTGTTCCTCCTGCTCTTTTTGAAGAAGTTATATCCTTCAATGGCTGTATTCCACTCATGAGAGTCATCCCACCAAGTCTCAGTTATACCTATCAAGTCATAATTTCCCTCCTGTATTAAGAGTTCAAGTTCGTTCTGTTTGTTTCCCATACTCAGGGCATTACTATATAGACATCGAAGACCATGTGCTTCATAGTCTGGCTTTCATCCTACATGTGTCTGAAGACTATTCTTGGGTGCTATCAGAGCTGTAGTGCTCTGATCCATATCAGATATCCACTGCAGTGCATCCGCCTATGTCCATTGTTACCCCCAACATTACATCTCCCTTCCCCGTAGGATTCCGTTTAAAGCCCTCCAGATGAAGTTCATGCTGTGGCCAAACACATTCTTCCCATCCTTTGTGAAGTGCAACCCGTCCCTAGCCAACAGCCCATCTTCCAGGAAGTATAGCCCGTGATCCCAGAATCCAAATCTCTCTCGTCGGCACCACCTTCATAGACAGTCATTCACCCGGAGTATTTTTCGTTCCCTTTCTATCCCTCTTCTAACTACTGGAAGGATGGATGAGAAAACTATCTGGGCCCCAAAGTTCTTGAGTTTCCTTCCCAAAGCTCCAAAGTAAATCCTCTACCTTTGGAAAAAGGGATGGGAGATCGTAACTGCAGCTACTATAAATTATAATCCTACGCAGGATACTCAAAAATAAGATCTAATGACAAGTTCCTGCTGCCACCCCATTTTTTTTTAAAATCCAAATGAAAGCTATATTTTGTTTAATGGGAGTAATTGTCTAATAAGTCATTACAGAATTGCAGACTCCATTTGCAATCCACACCCTTCATTATAAATTGCAGTAAAGGGGTTCCAGTAAATTATAATTCAGCACAAAGAAGCCTCCTGGATATTTTAGAAACTGGTTCCCTAGTTTGTGCCTTTTGGTTATTCCCAGTAAAGGTATTGTCCTACAATTATGCTTTTGATTTTTTTCTAACATGGTTACCTGCATTTATTGTTTGTTTGAGATTGTTTTTTTGTGCCCTACGATAATTGAGGGGTTATGTGTGTGTCTCCCGACTCCCTACAACAGAAGTGCAATTGGGCATGGAAATTACTCTACTGATCAGTTGTATAAAAAGTCTATACATGTGACATACACAGCTCACTATGATCACTCTGATGTCCACTTAGAATATCTGGTTATGTTTCCGATCAGTTTCACTAGCACACATAAAACTGATCATCGTCTAACTTACTTTCACGCAAGAATCCCCATCCTGCAATTTGGCATTTGGCATCTGGAAAGGATATTCCATTTTCTGGTAGGCAGATTGGTCGAACAAATTGGGACTTCACTGCACAACGCTGTTTGGCCTTCTTCAGCTTAACTAAAACTGCAAGAGAAATTAAGCAGGTATAAACACACATGAAAGGGGTGGGAGATACAATGTTGATTATCTTTTAACACACTCTTAGGGAGTGGCTAGACAGCCATAGCATACATTAGTTTCCGGGAACCGAACTCAGAGCCTGTGCTCCAAGGTCAGTTCCCCGAGAACCAACCTTCCCGCCCTCCTGCGCTGCCTCACAGGCAGCTCAGAACAGCCCCATGCTCCGCACTCAGAAGAGGAGTGTGGAGCGGCGAAAACGGGGCATTCCTGGGGGCGTTCCGGGGCAGGTAAGGCAGAAATGCCAGTATGACACATCCAGCGTGTCATCTGGCAGCCGCTTCCCCCGCTCTGCTTTCCTGCGGCTAGACAGCCGAAATCGGCTGTCTAGCCACAAATGCAGGGTGACTGAAGCGCGGTGGGGATGATCCCCTCCGCACTTCTCCTGCCCTGTATTGGATAGGCGGTCACCTCCGTTTGGAGGTGGCCACCTCTCCTGGTAGGATTGGTCCCTTAATAGGGATTCTTCACTCTAACAATGGAAGACAGACTCCACAAAACCGTGCCATATTATTACATAGTATAAGGAATGCTGCTGTTTTTCATTTTGTGGAAGTGAAGACTTCAGGTTGTGTGCGGATGATAAATTTTCATACAACTTGTTATGGTCTGGGTGCATGGAGGAAGGGAAATTTGAAGAAGGAATTTCACATTCTTCCTCTTTTGAATTCCTGAGAACTTGATTCTTAGCTTTTGTCAAAACACTGTGGAAGAGAACAGCTTTCAAAATATACATCTAAAGCATTATTCTGTATGCACAGAAACCAGACAGCTGCCTCTGAGGGATCTCTTTTATCTCACACCCATAATCACACTATATTTTAGTACTTTTAGATCACTGCACTTTTATTACTGCTGGTTTTATTATGGTTTTATTATGTGCTGTCTTTATTGTTGGTATTGTATGTTTTTAATGTATTGCACACTGCCTAGAGAACTTGGGTTATTAGGCATTTTAAAACTGTAATAAATAAATGCATAATAATAAACATGAGCCTTCAGATGAAGGGGAGACACCTTTGCCATTTTAATATTATAAAGTCAGCAAGTGATGACCATGCATGTAGACCAGCCCTATGAAGCCAAGATTTGGGGTACATTTTTCCTATCTCTCTTCCCAAGCAAATAACACCTTTTAACAGGAATAAGAAAAGCACTGTGTTACTAGGGATAGGTGGAACCATTAGGTTTTGCTCTCAAAACCTTGGGCATAAAGTGGAATGAATCCATTCTGATCTGCCACAGCTCCAGAGGGAACTGCAAGTATTCAGGATGAATTCCGCAGTCCACTTTACGCATGCACGTTGTGGTGTAGCTAGATGTTCAGGCCACTTAGGAGGTGGCAAAATAACTCTCCATTTGCTGCATCTGAAGCCTCAGAGTAGAAAAGAGGAGACCTTCTGTACCTTAGGGTAGACAAGGCCAGCCTGAGACACTTAGGCCTTCTTGCATCTGCACATCAAATGGCCAGTGATATCACTGCCTCTCAGCATGCCAGAAGCTTCCAGATATGGGAGGTGGGAGTAGCGCATCTGGGGATGGCCAGGACTGTTCTGCGCCCACTTATCATGTATCTATTTTTAGGATGGGCCTGTAGTGAGGATGGTGTCATGTCTGGAAATGCCTTTTTCCCCAAATCAGAAGCTGTGCTCTGACCTGAATTCATGCTGAGGCTGAATTCACCCTGTCTACATTTACTATCCTAACTCGGGTTTCCTTTCTATGTTACAGTAGCAGCATAGAAAGCCTCTTTTCCATTACTTCATCCCATAGTGGTAGAGATGATTAAGGCAGGGGTAGAGAATGTGTGCCCCCCCAGATGATGTTGGACTGCAACTCCTATCAGTACTAGCCAGCATAGACAATTGGGAGGGATGATGGGAGTTGTAGTCCAACAACATTTGGAGGGTCACATGCTCCCCATCTCTGATTTAATATCTGGATGTACATGGGTACATGGGTGGGGCCAATAACAGGAGTCCTTCCCATGTAATCAGTTCCTGTCTGGAGTTGCTATAAAGGGCAGCATAGTGAACTGCTTTGGAATAATTGTAAGCAGAAATTGTAATTGTAACTGACTTTGAGTAGGCATGAGGGTAACAGAAGAAAAACTCCAGTGCAGGCACAACTACAGAATTGTAGCCGCTGCTGTTGGTAGAAATATCCACACTATCTTTGGGCAGAACTCTCAGCTATATTGTGTGGCAGAATTGCATAGTGCACATTTAGCAGCAGCTGCTAATTTGTGCAACAACACTCCCTTCCCTCCCCCTCCTGTCACTCTGCAATGTATGTGTGGGCAAGAAAAGTTTTCCAGTCCTTGCTTTTTAATGACCCCCCCCCCCCCGGGATTTACCATTACACTTGATGATGCAATATATTCTCTACCAAAGAAATGGAATTTGTGTTCTTGACATATAATTAGAAAGAAGAAAAATGCTCACCAATATCATTTTCAGTTGGGTTGTACACTGTGTAGTCAGGAAACATAATGTATTTCTCTACATCAAACTCTTGAGTAACATCTGTTGTTGTATTAAAATAATGCTGTCCCAAAACAACTCGAATAGTTGACTTCAGTGGGCTGAAGAAAAGGGGGGAATATGATGATATATTAATCCATTCACCTAGTCACCATCAGCAAACAGAATTTCACACAATGTAATTCCTTCCAGGAAAATGAGCTGGCCAGTGAAGGAGGGGTAGATCAATATGTCCATCCTTCACAAACCCACTTGACTTCCATAGTGAAGGGCTTCCCTTCCTCTATGGCCAGTATGGAAGCTGAGCAAGTTGCTGAAGGAGTGACAGATTTTTCCCTCCTTCACTAGCTCTGTCGACTTCCATGCTGGCCATAGAAGAAATTAATCCCTTTCCTCCACAGACAGCACAGAAACACAGTATATTGGTGAAGGAGAAACAGAGTGCTCCATTTCTCCTTCACCAGCCTGCTCAGTTTCTATCCTCTTAGGCCAGAATGGAAACACAGTAGAATGGCAAAGGAGAAACATAGCACTGTTTCGCCATCATTAGCTCACTAAGCTACTAGCCTACCATTTTTAACTAGCCTGCCTTTTACATAAGAGGGGCCCCTCTTATAAGTAAAAACAGGCAGTAATTTTTCCCAGGCCAGTAACTTTTGCAGGCTTAATTACAAGGCTGTAATAAGCTAAGTTCGGATTGACATGGAATAGCCTGCCAAGGTTAGACTAAAAGAGCTCCAATTGGGACATACATTTCAAAATTATGCATGGTGTGGAGAAAGTGGACCTAAGGACCTAATACCATTCTCAATAAATAGGAAAGTAATTAACAGGCTGCTCTGGGAAACAACCCCTTCATGGATCACTGCCTTGTTGTGGCGAAGGGGCTTGCGTAACTCAATGAAGCCATAAGCTATGCCGGGCAGGGCCACCCAAGACGGACAGGTCATGGCAGAGAGTTCTGACAAAATGTGGTCCACTGGAGAAGGAAATGGCAACCCACTCCAGTATTCTTGCCAAGAAAACCCCATGGAACGTATCACAAGACCGATGCAATCAATATGAACTTGAGCACGCTCCGGGAGAGAGCAGAGGACAGGAAGGCCTGGCATGCCTGTCCATGGGGTCATGAAGAGTTGGATACGACTTAATGACTGAACAACAACAACTGGGAAACAATTGTTAATCCATTACAGAAAGGGTTAAATAATATTGTTGACTGATTGCTGAAGAAGCTGCAAACTGATAACCTGGTCCTCCTGAAATAGAATCTTGAGGAGACATATATGAAGATCCCAGAGTCATATTCCAGACCAGGAATATGATGCCCTCAGTGCATGTAATGATGTTTTTGCGGAAAAGTAGTCACCCTGTGAAAAAGTAAGGACTGGAATATAATGAAACAACTGTGTAAAGGAGCCTGATCTAATCCCGCAAGGAACCTGGATGGAGAAAGCCCTGGTATTGATGCAGATTTCTCCGCTTGTGTGATGGAGCCCTTTCTCCCTCAGGGGATTCGGAGCAACTCAGCCCTAAGTTAGGTAGCATTTTATTCTCACAACAGCCCTCTGAAGTGGGTTAATCTAAAAAAAAAAAAAAAAAGTGACTTGGCCAAGGTCACCCAGTGAACTTCATGGGTGAATGGAGGTGTGAACGGGATGTGAACCAATACTCCACACTAAGTATACCTCTCTCTCTCACCCACCAACAGTACTAAATAGAGTGGGTTTGAGCGCCTGGTAGGCAGATTTGAAAGAAATCTTTCGTCTGAGAATTAAACATTTATTTTGTCATTGTTGTTTTAAAGTGGTTTACAAAACTCAATATAGGAAGGATGAATTTTTTCACATTTGAAACAGTTCACTTGCTTTTTTCTACAGCCCTCAGTTGCTAACATTGCCAGCTGATATATACCTGCCTCCTTTGACAGCAAAATGGAACCTCCCCATCCAGAGGCAGTATATCTCTTTCTCACCCACCAGTGATGCAAAAGAGAATCAACGTCTTTGGTGTGTGTATGCATGTGTTTGTACAGGTGTGTAGCTGCTGCCCAGGAAGTGCTAGGAGCAAATCCCACTGACCTCCTGAACAGGCTTTAAAACTTTTACTTCTGAAACAAAGGTTGTGCAGGTTTAGACTGAAAGCATACAGAAGTGTGCTTTAATAAAGACCAGATATGCTGGATGAGATGGGCTCCCCCTCCCCCAACTAGCCCCCACAGTTCACAGTTCACACTTCTGTCACACACTGACACACACACTAATAGGGTTCTCCCCACCTTTCCCTCCCTCTTCCCTTAAAGGGGCTGGGTGACTAAATCAGCTGCATAACAGGCAGACATTTAAGTGGCAGAGCTTCCTCCATAATAGTATCTTTATATTGTTGAAATGCTGCATCTGTTTCATTTGTGCTGCAGCACTTAAAGTGTCAGGCAGGGTGGAGAAACTCTCTTTGCATTTGAATGCTGCCCTGATTCAATTCCACTCAAACGAATTTTGCCTTAACCTTACCTCTCCAAACACAGTGGAATCAAACAGTCTGTTTTGATAATGGGAAAAACAGAAGAGAATTGGCACTTGTCAGTTTGAGCTAACCCTATAAATGGTCCCTCTGTTCCTTCCAAGGAAGTCAGCAGCCTCTTCCCATATGAGATAGAAGATAAAATCCAAACAACTAAGACCTAGCAGTTTGACTTTTGAGGTAAAAATGAAGCCAAATGAAGGAGGAGGGCACTCTCAGATCAAGCAAGTAACCTCCTGGAAACCACACTCCATTCTACTCCCTCTCCCATCCTGTGAATTTGAGCTTACATTTATATACAGGGCAATTTTAAAAACTGTGAACACTTATATGAGATGATTCAACAATTGCATCCGACAGCAACTCAATGATGATACATGCAACTATCTAATTACTACTACTACTGTACAACTATTCAAAGCAGCAGGGTCAAAAACAAAAATAGCTGTAATGATAGAGATGGCACTTTAAGAATTATTATTATTATTATTATTATTATTATTATTTTGCATGACTTTGTAGGTTTATACCACCTCATGATTTTGCGGGGATTGAAAAATCTACACCATAGATTATTCAAAAACAGTGAACTCCATGAGGTATCAACCATGCTCTGCCCATTACACTTAACGGCACATCAGCACACAGCCACCAGTTTTCAAAGGCAAATTTGAGGGTGTTCCCATGCTTTGATTTTGTCAGGTTTTGGATATGCTAATCAACTATCATTTCAGAGTGGAAAATACTTTCAAACTCTTCTCTTACGATTTTGCCTAGCTTCAGTGCCTTTTTTTCTTTATCTTAGACTAATTTTAGAAGTAGCATAGTGCATAAATCTGCTGTGTGCATGTCACACCTCTGATCACCACCACCCCCTCGTTAGACCCACATTCGTTTTTACACATGTATACACAGAAGTTCCATGTCCATGTAAATGAGGACAGATGGCAACAAGTCTTTCTCACAATTGATTCAAGCAAATCTATCTCCATAAAGAGGCCAGCTTTTGCTGAGGTCCTGGTCACCACTTGGAATGAGAGGATGACCCAGGCTATTGATATGATCGCTCTCAAATGTCCTCAACCATGTCACTTTCTTGGTATTCTGAGGAGCTGAGGGTGCTGAAATGACTTTATTGACAACTGGAACGCAAATGGCAAAAGATTTGTAATGAATATGATCCTACGCAGGTAAGAATATGCTTGCAATCTTATTCTCTGGTGGTGATGGCAGCAAAAAATCTTACTTCTCTGCCACCATTGCATCTGCTCAGTATTATCCAGTGGAACTCTTAGGTGGTTAAATGCCTCTTGGGTGTAGACTCTAGAATACAATAGCTTGAATCCACAAAGGTCTGCTGTGAACAATTTGCTTGACATTTTGCAGGTAAAGTCACTTGCATTCATGCCAACTTGGATGCCATTGTTTTGACAGAGTCTGAAATGGGCGGGGCTAGTGCAGCACCTAGTCATGTTATAGATACCTTTCAGCTTGTGCAACCTGAGGACATGGACAAGCTGCTTGGAGGACTGAGGCCTACTAATTTTCCTTTAGGTCTTTGTCCATCCGGGTTTTGAAATCTGCCAGAATTGGGCTGGGTACCTGGACCTTGGAGGTGCTCAATGCCTCCTTAAGGGAAAGAAACCAAAGAAGAATCTAGAGGATCTAGATTTGAAGAAACCAAATCTAGATCCTCTGGTTTTGGATAGCTACCACCCTGTCTCAAATTTGCTATTCTTGGGCAAGGTGCTGGAGCATGTGGTGGCCTCACAATTCCAAGCACTGTTGGATGATATCGATGATTTAGATCCATTCCAATCAGGGTTCAGACCTGGTTATGGGTCAGAAACCTTGACCATCCTGGTTGATGATTTACACTGGGGGGAATGCAACCCTGTTTGTTCTTCTGGACTTCTCAGCAGCTTTTGATTCCATTGACCGTGGTATCCTTCGGGATTGTTTATATGGATTGGGCTTAGGAGGCACAGTGGTTCCAGTCCTTCCTGGAAGAGTGGTCTCAGAAGGTGGTGCTAGCGGACCTGTCCTACACCATGGCCATCAGCCTGTGGGGTATCACAAAGTTCCATTATGTCCACCATGCTTTTTAACATCTACATGAAACTGCTAGGGGATGTCATCAGGAGGTTTGGGCTGAAGTGTAATCAGTGCAAGAAGCAGCTCATGATCTGAGCCACAGTCAGCTCCAGGTCTTGTTTTTACTGACTGTATAGTGCTTCTCCATCTTTGGCTGCAAAGGACATCATCAATCTGATTTCGAGATTGACCATCTGGTGATGTCCATGTGTAGAGTCGCCTCTTGTGCTGTTGGAAAAGAGTGTTTGCTATGATCAGCGTGTTCTCTTGGCAAAACTCTATTAGCCTTTGTCCTGCTTCATTTTGTACACCAAGGCCATGCTTGCCTGTTATCCCAGTGATTTCTTGACTTCCTGCTTTAGCATTCCAATCCCCTATCTCCATGGGTAGACCGTCTTAATAGGTCATCCTTTCCTGCAGTGGATAAAAGCCCTTATGAATCTAAACCCTATCAGGTAGTGCTCTGGGCATGACAAGGGGGTTATCTCAAAGTCCCCTACCCACAGATCACTATCACCCTATCCAGGAAATTGAGAGTGTGCAGTGTGAGTGGGTCCAGACATTAACTGAAGTAGGTCCATGGTAGTCATGGAGACCATGAATTCCTGAGCCACGAATATAAAAGGCCCCTCCCTGTGATTCTATCTTCTCTGTGCCTTCAAATTCCCATCCTTAATTTGGCTTGCTTACAAGTAAAAATGTACAAGTATCATACCCTCCTTTCCTGAGTGGCAAGAAGTTTCAGGGGCCGCACAACCAGGGGTTGGTTCCTTTGAAAGACAGAGCACTGCAAACTCAAGTTTCCTTTGTAATATTTGCATTAATTACATATAAACATACAAATACAGTTCAGTTCAATTTTATTGCATTGACAACCAGTCTTTTCCAAAACAGTAAACCAGTCCATAAAGCTAAAACATACCTGACTAAAATACAACCAGTGGTTACATCCAGAAAAACAACAAGTCTTAAGTTTAATATTTAAAACCTAAGGCCAAGCCATCTTGGCTTGTCTTACATAGAACTAAACAAAATTTGGGGGTTTGAATTCAAAGCCCCCTGTTTTACTTTCAAAGCAGAATTGATATATTTTGCCATTCTAAAAGCAGCTTCATAATCCAATCCATTTAATAACATAAGCACCTTTTCCCTTGATGTTCTTCAACCTCTTCTTCAGGAGTGGGAAAATATATTTGAGTCTCAAGTCATCGTAAATTAAATGTAGCTGGCAACGAAGCATATAATTAATTTGATCTACAATTAGCCACCTTGGCTGTGTCCGTTGGCCACAGTGTATCTGCTGTCCTCTGCTTTATGAGCGATTTGGCCACATCATAACCTTTTTATAAAAGAAATGCATACAAGAAACCAATCTGGGTTACATACTCTCTCGTTATGTGACCTGGCCACATAATTAATCTCTTCAAAAGCAGACTGAAGCAATAGTGAGGTTGGCTGGAAAATCAATCTGAGCCAGAGACAAGCTGCTGCCTTCATTACCAGGCCCAAAATGAGTAAAAAGACACACACCTTATTACAGCCCTTGGGATGCTTCATGCTACATTTAAAGCTCTTGTTAAAAACCCATGTTGAACTGACTCCAGCTCAGCCAAGTTTGAATTTGCCCATAGCGGAGCCCCATAGCTTACAAATACAGCATAACTATCTTTATGAATACAGTAGAGGCAATCACCATGAGCTTCTGCTAGGCAGCAGATCTGCTACTCCATCTCAGGTCCCAGCAAGAAGCTCTGCAGCCCAGAGATGTGTCCAGCCTTCAGCTAAATCTCATCTTTCCCTCTTTCCCTCTGTTTCTTCTACAAATTAACAGCCTGTTGTTTCTTTGCAAACACAAAGAAACCCTCAGCCATCATCTCTCATAACCATTAGCTTCCACTCAAGAATCATCAACCAACCATCTTGGGCTATTATTAATTCAATGATCCCCAAACTTTCTGATTTAAAACCAGAGTTAAGGTTATCTCATGTTGGCTCAAGCTCCACAAAGCCAGGACACTGGAAACTAAGGCTGATGCCTTAACAGATGTGCCCCTTGATCAGTGATGATATTGTGCAATTACAACTTACCCTCCATGCACCCACACTTTCCCTTGGTCTTTCTCTGCCTATGTGTCTGCTGTGCGGTTGGAGCTCCAGCAACCTGGCAGGTGTAGTGGAGCAGGGCTCACAGGGTCGAAGCACTGGGACTTTCTGATTAGCTGGGATGATGACATCATCTGTGCCCCCCACTTCCCTGCTCCCTCTGGATTTATCTGCAACCCCCACAGCAGCTGGGGGGAAATGGATTCTCCAGCAACAATATATTATGGTGATGCAATAATGCAATCTGCTGTATTATTGCTGTAATGCAAATTACAATCTGTGGTGGCTTGTTCTTGAATGTGCAACTTAGACCCATTAGCTTTATAAAAGACCTGCTCCTGATGGAGATGAAAACTGTTAGAACTGGTTTGTGGAATTTAAGATAAATTTATTCTCCATGATGCTGAGAAAAGAAACTAAAAGAAAATTTTGAGCTGAAGGTCTTATACTGTTTGGGGACACGCTGTATCCCTCTCTTTTTCTTTCTCACGCAATCTCAGGTCTCTCCAATATGCTCATCACTAATAAACATCACTAATAAACAAAGTCCAACATGCAATGTACTGCTGCTCTTTGCGGGGGGGGGGAGGGGGGAAGGGAGGATATATACACATACACTCACCACTAAATCAGTGTAGTGGTTAGTATGGGGACTGTCACGATGAATGCCTGCACTTCAAAAGTTTACCTAGTGTACACCACTAGGTACATATGCAGAGAAAGTGCCTTTGGGAAGTTGTACTCAACACTTCCCCTCACCTGGCATTTCTGTGAATTGGAGGGGGATGGTGGAGGTGCAGAGGCTTATCTCTGTGCCTGCTGGGTGGTTGGAGCTTTGCAGAGGTAAAGAGAGGGATAAAAATGGGAGTGGAAGAGAGCAAGAGAGAAAGAGCATGCTAAGGGGTTAGCTCTGCCCATTTTTGCCTCTGGCTCAGTCCACCATTGGCTGTGGCCACTGATTTGCTCTTCCCATAGATCAACCGCTCTCCATATAAAAAGGTTCCCTATCCCTGTCCTAGATGTTTGGAAAATTTGGGATACCTGGCTCAAACTTAGCTCCTCCATCTTCTCTCATGGGGCTCACATAAACATTTACTCAGGAAAGTATATAGTACATTTCATGCCCTTTCAACGCATTGGCTTTACCTGTTGGCAAAACAATGTGCAGATGTCACCACCCAACAAGAACGGATAAGGCTTCCAGCACAGAAATCCTTTCCAATATATATGGAGACCAACCAGGGATGTGATCCTGGCAAGGCAGAAGATCCCCCTATAATCCTAGGTCTTAAGAAATTTCGCTTCTTATGTCTTCTCCCGCATGAACTCTTGATAACAACAGCAGTCTCATCAAAGATTTCTGGGGTTGGTGGTGGTGGCCGCCTTCCCCTGCTCTCTGAGTGAAGAACAGATATATTTAATATCTGGCCCTATCCACCCCACCAGCACCACTGAAGCTTTAGTCAATTTGCTTTAAATTGCACAAAATATTACTGAAGGGCAAAGAGCTCTATTTTGATTGTGTGGTAGAGGATAGACCGTATGGCACTAAGCAGAAGTAACCCAGCCTAATTTTATTCTCATGTTATGCTCCATCTGACACGACTCCAGTAACATCACAGTGCAAAGCCACATGGGTGGGATGAACTAACTTTCAAGTGAAAAGTATCATACCCCCAATCCAGCCTCTGTTGCTGGCATTGTTTTTTTTGAGAAGTGGCTGAATAAAGCAGACTAGATCCAGAAAGTGAAGAGCTTGGTAAACTTTACCAAGTAATAAACAGATAAGCCCTTTCACTAAGCAGTCAGAAATATAAAATGGCAGAGCAAATCAGACCAGGCGTCTAACAGAAAGAAACCAAAAGGCAACTAAAATGATCAAGGAGCTGGAGCATCTCCCCTGTGAGAGAAGGTTACAACAGCTGGGATTGTTTAGCTTGGATAAAGGAGGGTAAGGGGAGACATGACAGAGGTCTACAAAATGATGCATGGTATGGAGAAGGTGGATAGGGAGACATTTTTCTCCCTCTCTCAAAATACTAGAACTTGGGGTCATCCCATGAAGCTGATTGGTGGGAGATTCATGACAGATAAAAGGAAGTACTTCTTCACACAGCACATAGTTGGACTATGGAATTTGCTGCCACAGGAAGTGGTGATGGCCACCAGTTTGGATGGCTTTAAAAGGGGGTAAGACAAATTCCTGGAGGAAAGGGCTATCAATGGCTACTAGTCTTGATGGCTATGTGCTACCTCCGGTACCAGAGGCAGTGAGCCAATGTACACCAGTTGCTGGGGAATATGGGTGGGAGGGTTCTGTTGCACTTGTGTCCTGCTTGTGGGTTCCTAGTTGACAGCATGAACAGAATGCTTGGCCAGATGGACCCTTGGTCTGATCCAGCATGGCTTTTCTTGTGTACTTCTACAGAACATACTGTACATACTACTGGTAGTCTTTTTATATACAAGAAACCCAGACTAAAAGGAAACCTTTTTGGCTCCACCTGGCTGTTAGGCAACATCTCCCCTCCCTGACCTTTGTTTGCACTAAGGTTGTGCTTCAGATTCACCTGACTCCTGAACAGCACTGGGCTGATCCAGACAGATTCAAGAGATGTCCGAATCAAACAGGGACTCCTCCAAAGTGGCCTAAATTTGCATCTGAACACTCCTGAAGATTTGGGATTCAGAAGAACACAGAGATACAGGGCACCATCACACAAGACCTTTATCCTGCCCTCGTGGTGGGTCACTCACGGAAGTCTGTGGGTTCTTTTCATGACATCTTTACTCATTTTAACTTCAACAGTGTAATTCAAATTGAATCCCATTAATAAAACATTACTTACCACATGATGTAATGTTGCAGTATTCCCAAGACATTGTGTTGTCTTTGACAAAATAGCACCATGGCTTCTCATCATCATCTGGATTTCTGTTGCATTGAAAGTGGAGAAAAGCATTGTCCCATAATGTTAGACAAAAACTGACTTTTGTTACAAAGCCTAGTCATTTGCAGTTTGTGTGTGTGTGTGTATGCACACGTGCGCGTGCACGCATGCATGTGTATGAAAGCGCTGTTTTGTTTTAGTTCATATGCCTGCAGTTCTAAACCCCAAAGACTGTACTGGCAAATGTCTTCTTCATTTTTGTGGAAAAGCTGTTAATTTTATCTGTTCAGTCTCTCCAAACCATAATTTTATCTTAAATCAGGCATGGGGAACCTCTAGAGAGTTCCCCATCCAGCATGCCAGCTTCTTCCTTAGGCCCAGCCCCCTGTCCCAACAGGGAAAAGCACTTATCACCATTCCACTAAAAATAGTGCTCAAGGCAGCTAACATCATTCAAAAATACAAATATGTTATAGGCAACAAATAGGCAACAAAACAATTACAAGAAATAGAATAATTTTTTTTTTTAAAACCCAGAGTCAGAATAAAAACGAAGGCTAATAAAAAGTCTGCCTGACGAGAATCATCTTCACGATGTGGAAGAAGGTGGGGAGGTGGAAAATGAATTTCCCACAAGACAGAATTCCACAGTTGGGGTGCAGCCCCTCATTCATCCTGACCAACTTAACATCAGTTCACATGCAGACAAGGGCCTCTGCATAAGTGCTTAGAGTGTAGGTAAGGTGGTATGGAAGGGGATGGTTTTTTACATACCCTGGACTGAAGCCATTGCATCTGGAAAAATATTGGTAATCACTGCAACTGTTCGAAAATCAGCATAATAAAAGCATGTTCCGAGGAACACCCTAAATACTACATTCTGGACCAACTGGAGCTTCCAGTGATTCTTCAGAGGCAGCCCCACATAGAATTCATTCACAGAAGCGTAGAAGCATAGAATAGTGGGGTTGGAAGTGGCCCAATGGTCCAGCTGAGGTGTAGCCAAGGTGTGTGTCATTGTGGCTAAGTCCAACCTCCCCAGAAACAGGCACAGTTGGTGCACTGGCCTAGGCTGAGTACTGCCCCCCATCCCAGCCACTGTTACTATCTGGTTACAGGAGAACTCCCAAACTCCAAATAACTACGCCTACAAATGCTGTCAAACGTGACTGTCAACCCTAAGTAGCAGTCAGCACTCTGACACAGAGGGGGTACCAGAAACACAAGCCCCAGAGGTTCTGAACCCCAACCCAGGCCCTGAAAGACAGTCTGAGCCAGTCAGTCAGGAGCCCCTGAGTCAGAGACCCCTGAAATGGGAACCCTGCCTGAGCTAGATTCCCCTGAGGAACTGGTCACACCCAGTGCCTGCTCACAGGTAATGCAGAAGCTGACGGAGAGGTGATAGAGTACTAGGTCCAGAGCAGAGGGCTGCCCCTTTATGATTTTCCACCCTCCAGGAAGGGAGAAGAGCTTGGGAGAGGTAATCTGGCCCAAGGAGGATAAAGGTCCTCAGTTGAGTTCTAGACCTTCTGGAGCAAGCTGAATGCTTAGAATTATCCAAGGTCCTTCAATTCAAGCATGACGCTGCCTGCTGACTAAGCCACCAGATATCTGTTGTGCCCCATGGACTCCCTCTTGTTGTCAGGACAAGACAGAAGCTCTCTTCACACCTAAGTTTTTTTTAGCATGATCATTCTTCTTTAATCACTGGTTTTCATGGGAGCTTTAGATGACGCCGCTGCTCTCCGGCTGCTGTCTCACAACTTCCACTACCTCTTTCTGTGTTATCTGAGAACGGGGAAAACCTGGCATTTTCTGTGTTTGTGATTGAAAACATAATTTCCCCCCTGTGTATTTCCCCTTTAGCGTTTTGTTGCGCTTTGTGTGGGTGTGTGTTAGGGGGTGTTGCTGGCAGGTGTTGAATAACATTGTCATGACAACAAATTGGTGGGAAGGGGGGGCAGGTCACTGACCGCTTCCGTTTCTGCCTCTCTCCCATTCCACTATGGGTTCCAAGATCCCCTTGATCACAGCAATGCTTACTTCTGAGTAAACCATTGGCTGTAAGGCTTTCTTTTCCAGGGAGTAACTGTGTGGCTGCTTCTGAATAGGCATGCATAGGAGTGCATTGTAAGTCTACTTAAGAGTAGCAGTTTTAAGGTCTCCCATTCCCTTCAGTGCATTTACTTGGAACTTCCCCCTCCTATTGACTTCACTGACTGCTTCTTCTCCCTTTTGCTCACTACAGTGATGGGCTTTTTTCAAGTGATGTATGAAAGTCACTTACCTGGTCCCACAGCTTGCTTCGCGGTGGGGGAGAGGCGCTTCAGTTCTCCCCCCGAAGTTCAGGCCGGGGGGGGGAGGTGCCCTGCCTCGCCCAGCCGAAATTCAGGCCGGCGGGGGAGGCACCCCACCTCGCTCGGCCGAAATTCAGGCTGGGGAGAAGTGCCCCATCTCCCCGGCCGCGAAATACAAAAGTGAATTTAAAATAACAAAACACACACCCGTGATAGGCTACGTAACGATTAACGTAGCCTATCACAGCTAGATTTCCAAAGTCAGCTGTGATAGGCTACATTAATCGTTACGTAGCCTATCACGGGTGACTTTGGGGGGAAAAAAAGAAAAAGCGCATACGCAAATGGCGGCGCCCATGGGGGCCGCCATTTGTGTTCCTTATTTGGGCCCGGGTAGTCTACGTAAAGATTTACGTAGACTACGGTGAAAACAAGGGCAATGCAAATAGCATAACGATTAACGTAGCCTATCATGGCTGACTTTGGAAATCTAGCCGTGATAGGCTACGTTAATCGTTACGTAGCCTATCACGGGTGTGTATGTTTTTTTTTCATTCACCTTGTAATGGCGGCGGTGGCAGCTGGTCAGAAGACCAGCCGCCACCCCCACCCCCGCCGAAACGCTGAAACACCACCGAAATGCCACTGGGACCCGGCGCCGAGAGGGACATTCGAGGGAGGTAAGTCCCATCCCAGGGGGGCGGAGAATTTCACCACCAATTTTGGGGGGCCGAATGCATTGGCATTCGGCCTCCCCGAGATTCATGGAGAAATTCACGGCCATCCCTACTTTTTTCCTCCCACGGGGGATGGGGGCGCCTCCCTCCTCAGTCACAGAGGAGAAAGGCTTGAGAGTTAGGATTTCAGTGGATATTAAAAGTACCTTTTCTCCTCCCCCGGATAAATTCATCATGCAGAGCTTGGAATGGTCATTTTTAATAGTTTCCTTCTTGGGTGTGGAGTTGTTTTAGACAAGTGTAAGGCAGTAATGCTTTGGTGGTTTTCTGTAGCACTCCCTCCCACCTAGCCAGCCACTATCTCTTCTCCTAGCCTACCTTGCAGGGTTGTTGGGAAGCCAGAATAAGGGGGAAGAGCAACAACAGCAAGAGGGGGGGAGCAAGCTGTGTCTAATGAAGAAAGTGTCCCCCATGAAGCGGTCTTGGGGGGGTGGGGGAGCTGCTAGGGATGGCTTGGTGAATTGACTGTATACAAGTCCATTTGAGGATTTCATACTTCTGTAGTTGGAAACCTGGAAATCGGTATACCCTTCAAACTCAGTAGTACAAGCAATATACTGCATTTAATTCCATCACACACTGACATATTTAGCAGAGAAGGACTAGCAGCGCCAGCAACCTCAGGGTAAGCCATTGAGAAGACTCTCTCTCCCTTGGAGGAAGGAGGGGACCAGCTCCCATAGCCCGCTATCCAGATCACTAGATGGGCTTCCAACTTCCCTCCTGCTATGGAGGAATGGAGGGACAGGTGGAGCCATCAATTATGTTACAGGAACCAATGATCAGGGAAGGAGAGGGGGTATGGAGCCAGCAGCTCCCTTCTGTCCTGATTGTTCTGTGCAGCTCGGCCCAGCCATGAAAAGATATAATGCGGAGGGATGCACTATGAGTGATGCCTGTATACAGGGCCATTGTAAATCCCAGAAAGGATCTGGAATCAAAAGGACTGGTTTGTAGTGGGATAAAATGCCAGGTGTGAAGAGAGCCAGAGAGTCACTGGGACTACAGGATGGGAACAAATAATATTAGAGATTAAGTCTTTTTCCTTTTTAGTTTGCATGCATATAAAATTGCAGGTAGCCATACTAGTCCATCAGAAAACATTAATATACTTTATATTAGGACCAACTAAGCTGTCGCAATCTTCCAAGTTCCCTGGAATTCTTCTTTAGGCTAGATGTACAGTAAAAATGGTTAAATGGTTGAGGGGAGAGAAAATGTTTTAGGGTATGCTGGAAAAGCCCCACAGTATGCACTTTGTAACAGTCTTATGAAGGAGTACAGGAGGTTTTATGAAGAGCATAGTATGTACAAAACAGATTTCGGGCTTTGCTGAAGGTTAAGCCACCTTGAGTGCCATGTTTTGGAAGAAAGACGGGATATAAAGAAAATAAATAAATACTGGCACGGAAAAGGAATGGCTATACTCACTCTGAAAATATAAAAGCTGGCAGTAATTTGAATCTGACTCTATCACAAATTTAGTTATTACTAGCTTTTATGTTTTTAGAGGGAGTATAGCCATTCCTTTTCTGTGCCAGTAGGCTTTGGTGCAGCCTGAAATCTTTGGTCTATCCTAATTATTTGCATAACACCTTCTGCATTCCTTCTTATCTATGGAGTTTTTCCATCATGGCCTGAAATCTCCCCCCCCGCCCTTTAATTATTTTTACCGAGCATCCTGTATGAAAAAGAGTTCTAGGGAACTCAAAAGCTTGCTCACTGCATTTTGCCATGTATATAACTTATATTTTCCCCAAGCTTTTTAGATACAATTTTAATTTCGCTGATTATTTTATACTGTTTTTATGATCTTGTGGATTTTTGATTATTATTTGTTGTTTATACTTATATTCTTTCAAGAATTGTTTTATTCTTTCTTATCAACCACCCTGTGAATATGATTGAAGGGCAATATACAAATACTGGAAATAATACAAAAGCACGAGTTCTAAGAGTGTTTCAGTGAAAAGTAATTACTATTTTTGAAGCCCTGAGAATCTAGTTAGAACTAATATGAATTAATACCACCGGAAGCACCCTTCCAACTTTCCCTAAATGACTTGCAACTGATTCTGAAAAATTATAGTTCATAATCTCCAGCATTTCACAGATGAAATGAGTTCCTTAAAGAGGAAAAAAGGCAGGATATAAATGTAATAAATACATAAATAAATAATTTTTAAAAATGGGGACATTTGTGCATATGTGCAATACCCAAATTCGCACACTAGTCACTGCTTGAACAGACACTTCTCACCTGCTAATACATATTGCTGTGGTAAAGTTTATCTTCTGCCTGCTGTACAAACACATCCAGCAATATTTACTAACTGCCAGCTAATCTTCTGGGCATTTTCTTACCGGCAGTATGAATGTGGTCCCAAACCCAGTTGAACAGGACTTTCAACAACATTAGTATTGAGCTCTTGGTAAAGCAAATCTGAATTCCATGGTAGACAGTTATTTCCAGAAATGGTTGTCTTTGCAATGCCCCTGTAATTTGTTCCATTGCCAGAATAACACGGTTGGTGAGGAACTGGATATAAAAACCAGAAGAGTTAAGTAAATGCCAAAGTAGCACCTGCCAGAATTTCGTTATCCACTTCCCAAATGATGTCTTCACAAAGTTGGTCCACATAGAAGACATTGTGTCATCATTTATGCATAATGAATACGTGAAAATTAGTGATGGAAGAGCCCATCCACCTTCTGCTTGTGTTGTGGGGCATAAGAAATAAACTGAGCTACTAAAAAATTGGGAAACAGCTTATTTCTGAGGCAATCCACATTTCATCTACCCTACATACCCAACTCCTCCCCCCACCTTGCAGCTCCTTCCTACCTCCCCCGCCTCCTACACACATACTAATTCCCCAACCATTTTCTCCCTTCCCTTCAATCCCATTTAGTGGACTGGCATAGCTGGTGGTGGCAGTGGTGGCAGTGGCAGAAGGCCAAAGGGAGAGGGAATTGTATTTGCATTCCAGTAGCCCTTGGAATAACTCCAGGGGCTATTTTTGGCCTGTTGTAGGGGGTAATAAGAGCCCAGTTTACCAACAAATCTGAAAGTCTACACATGTGGGAATCAAACATGAAAGAACTAGGAGCTGTTTATCAAATTCCAAAGCAAACATTTCTTATCACCTCACAAATACTCACAAGGGACATGGACATAACTGTGGCCTCGGTGGAAGAAGAATGAAGGCCAAATTCAGTGAAAGGAAATAGGTTTAACTCAATTTGTTTCTTTGAACTGTGTGCAAAGAACTGTGTATACTCACCAATATTGCAGTATTTTCCTGCAAAAGGTTTTTTGCACCCACAGACTGTTATGTTGGTGAAGATAATCTTCCTGCAAGAACTGCCATGGAGGCATGGATTGATGGCGCAATCTTCATGGTCAAATTAAAAAAACAGATAATGCAATGCACAGCTATGACAGCAAGTATATTTGTGATCAATATTAAGGATTACAGATATAATTGTTACTCATGTCTGTTTTCTGAGAAGCTAAGCCTACAACCATGACATTGCTGCCTTCAGATTTATAACCCTTAGGCCCTCAGATAGGGTGTTCTCTATCATAATTGTGTCTTTAATGTATTTGTTTTATTATTCTTTTAATTAAGCTTTTATTTATCTATGATTGTAACCTGCCTTGTATGCTATTTTCTTGGTGGAAAGGCAGGGAAGAAATCAAATAAATAAATAAACAAACATGTGTGTGTGTTTTTCCCCTTAGTGCCAATTGACATGATTAGCATATTGAGGTGCACACTACTAATAGGGAAAATCTGAACCTATGTAAAAAGTGAACCAACCCCATACTGTTCCCAGAGTCTCTGGAACAGAACAAAAACCATTATTTTTGTTGGATAATAGGAACAACTCTGCATGCTTCCAGACACTAGGAGGCGATAGAGAAAGTGTTGTATCAACAGCCTTGCCTTATTCATCCCCCTTCTTTTCTTGCAACTTGATCAGTTCCTTTCTCCTACTCCACCACCCTTCCTATTTGCCTCTGCAACAGATGGAAGCAAGTAACCATATAGAATCATAGGGTTGGAAGGGGCCTACAAGGCCATTGAGTCCAACCCCCTGCTCAGTGCAGGAAGCCTGATTCCCAGGCGGTCTCCCATCCAAGTACTAACCACGGCTGACCTTGCTTAGCTTCCGAGATCAGATGAGATCGGGTGCATGCAGCCATGCTCATCTCATGCCTTCACTTACTTAAACTTGCACACTGTAGTTAAACAGTGTTAGTTAGCCTCCTCTGACGATGTGTATAAAAGCACTAATAAACTAAGTTGATATGAACTTCTTTTAAACTGTCTCTAGCCTGTGTTTATTGCCTCTGCTACTAAATGCTGTGTTGCCACATTTTCTCTGTATAAAGCAGCTCTGCTCTAAGTCACACCAGTCTTTCCAACAATGTTAAAATAGCTGTTGGCTTCAAACTGGAATAGAAAGTCCCTAAAAATCAATAACTACATTCAAAACACCCTCTTAGGTTACAGGTTCTGAATAAGAGTTTGGGGTGGGATTGGGGAAACTCTGATACATCGGATCCACCATAATGAAACATGAACAAGCAATATCTGGGAAGATTTTTAATACATGCTTGCCCCTTCTCTCACCTCCAGAGAGCAGCAACATCTCTCAATGACACATCACCAAAAGGGCAACTTTTACAACCCATTAACTTAAAACTACACAAGAGATTTTTGTCAAGCTAATGAAAAAGATACCCCCTGGAACATATTTCAAATTCAAATTTTTAAACCACCAACAACAGAAATTCAACGTACTTGTTGACTGCTCCCCACAAAAGGTTGCCGAGCATGGCCATGTGACCTCAATGGAAATGTATGAACTACTATGATTTCTCTAAAATTTTGCCACGTTATACCTGTCACAGAGAGTTAGGGATGATCCAACAGTTCAAATTATATACCTTGCATATATTCTCTAAGTCTTTGTTTGACATTTATTTCCTCCCTTCCCTTCCCTCCCCCGTAAGAGGTAAAAGTGCATCTTGTTATTACTGGGTGACTGTTGTTTCATCAGTGCCTTATTTCCTAAAACAGGACATGCCATTTTGTCACTTTCACAGGCAAATCCCTAGACATATAAAACAAAGTCTTGTCTAAAGTATCTTCAGCTTGGATTGCTTATATTATAACCCTTATAATAAATGGATCACTTTTTAGCAATGAACAGTCACAGGGCCCTCTATCTGGATCAGGACCATAGCAGGGGTGGTTCTCTGCCTAGCTGAGTGGCGTTCAACCTGTTCTTGTGGGGAGGGGTGCAACACCCTCCAGAACAGGTGCACAGTTTGGGGGTGCTCCTGCATCCATCATTATCACTTGAAGCACAGGTGGCTCCAGTTGCTAGGAGGGCCTTTTATCAGCTTAGGTTTATATAGCAGCTGCAACCCCATCTGGACAAAGATAGTCTTGCAACAATTACCCATGATTTCGTAATCTCATGGTTGGATTATTGCAATACGTTGTATGTAGGGCTACTAACTGGGATGAGTCAATATGATCATGTGACATCAGTGCTGCTTCAGGTGCAGTGGCTTCAAGTCCATTTCTTAGGGAAAAAATCAGAGTACTGGTATTAACCTTTAAGATCCTAAGGGAACAATCCTACAGCTGCTAGACAGCCATAGGATATCCGGTTTTCCATGAACTGCCTTTCCCCCCCTTCCGCGCTGCCTTGACGCTCGCAAGAGGAGTGTGGAGCAGCTGAAAAAGGGGCGTGGCTTGGGGCATTCCAGGGAGGGGAGGGAGTAACTTCCCCACTCCATCCTCCCATGGCTAGACAGCCACAATCAGCTGTCTAGCCGAAAATGCAGCGCAGGAGAAGCACGGAGGGAACGATCCCCTCCGTGCTTCTCCTTCCCTGCATTGGATAGGTGGTTGCCTCCGATTTCGGAAGCGGCCACCTATCTGAATTGGATTGCACCCTAAATGGCTTGAGGTCAGACTATCTTAAGGAACATTCAGACATTTGGACATCTTCTTAAGACTCATCTCATCACACAGGCTTTCCCCTAGTTGTAACTCAGCCAGCTATGGTTTGTAGCATGCAGCAGAGTGTGCAATTTTATTGATGATTAATTTGTATTGTATTGCGTTGTTTTTCTTGTTATATTTATTGTTGTTTTGATGCCAATGTATTTTATGTTTATTCCTCTGTGGAAAGCGATATATAAATTTGAATAATAAATGAAATAATAAATAATGAATGTGTCCTCCCATAGGTACCTGCTTGGATCCTTAGGGTGTTAAGAGACCCTCCTCTGGCTGGGCCCAATGAAGGTAATTAGGCAAGTGGCTACAAGAGAAGGCCGTCTCAGTTGTAGCACCCTGTTTGTGGAATGCCATCCCTAAAGAGCTTTGCCTGGCACCTTATCTTTTTGGCACCTGGCAAAGACCTTCATTTTCTCCCAAGCATTTTAGATTTTACGGCCATTTTTATATGTTTTATTTTTTCCTGTACTGTTTGTTGGGTGTTTGAATTGCATTCTTTTAGCTTTATGTAATCTGTCCAGAGAGCCTTTCTTATTGAGTAGCATGAAGAGCATCTGGGGCTCACCACCTCCCACCTCACTTCCCTGTGCCTGGAGCAGGCAGAGCTGGGATGGCTGCTGGCGACAGCCTGATGATCTGATCAGGTGGAGAGCTGCCACTCATCCATGGCCTGTTCCAGCAGCTGGGAGTGGGTGGGTCGATACAGCTTAGAAACAGAGGATAAAAGGAGGACGGAGGAAACAGACAGAATGTTGATAGAAGGAAAAGGGAGAAAAGGAATAGAGGCAGATCAGTGAGGAGAGGAAGATAAAAAGTGAGAGACAGAGATAAGGAGGGAGGAGGGAATGGAGAAAAGGCAACTTCAAGACGGGAAAGAAAGGAGGGAGATATGGGCAAGAGCAGAGGGTGCTGAAGGAGAAATACTTCTCATACAGACAGCCATCACCAGACCCTCCCTCACCACTGGGGGCAAGACAGTAGGGATTTCTGTCACTTCAAGAGTATGGAATATGGCTGGGACTGTCCCCATTATCTAAAGGGGAGCAAAAAACCCAAAACACTACGCTATCTTGGGAATTTTAACTCTCCACTTCAGGTCTTCGATGTCTATATATTAATGCCCAGAGTATGGGAAATACAAGAGGGAAATTATGACCTGATATGTGTAACTGAGACTTGGTGGGATGACTCTCATGAATGGAATACAGCCATTGAAGGATATAACTTGTTCAAAAAGAACAGGAGGAACAGAAAGGGAGGTGGGGTTGCACGGTGTGTGAAAAATACATATCTCTGCACAGAAATACAGGAGGAGGAGCTTGGTAGCCCCATCGAGAGCATCTGGGTTGAAATAAATGGAACAAAGAATAAAAGGAACCTGGAGGTCAGAGTCTACTACCGGCCACCCAATCAAGGAGAAGACAAGGATGAAACTTTTGAAAAGCAAATAGCCAATGTTTTAAGGAAGCATGATGTAGTAGTAATGGGGGACTTCAATTTCCCCGATATTTGTTGGGACACAAATTCTGCAAAACATGGCCCCTCCAGGAAATTCCTGACTTGTGTGGCGGATAACTTCCTCCTACAGAAAGTAGAGGAAGGAACTAGAGGATCGGCTATCCTTGACTTGATCCTAACCAACAGAGATGACTTAGTGGATAAAGTAGCAGTTACAGGAACTCTGGGGGAAAGCGACCATGTTGTACTTGAGTTCTTGGTTCTAAGGGAAGCAAAAGCCGAGTGTACTCAAACGCGTACCCTGGATTTTAGGAAAGCTGATTTTAATAAACTCAGAACAATGATCAGTAAGGTCCCATGGCAAGTGACGCTAACGAGAAAAGGAGTCCAAGATGGGTGGGAGCTTTTAAAAAAGGAAATTCTCAAGGCACAATCACAAACAATTCCAACAAGAAGAAAAGGTGGAAGACAACAGAAGAAGCCAATATGGCTTCACAAAAAGCTTAGGGATGACCT
This sequence comes from Heloderma suspectum, assembly GCF_057233095.1. Classification (NCBI taxonomy): domain Eukaryota; kingdom Metazoa; phylum Chordata; class Lepidosauria; order Squamata; family Helodermatidae; genus Heloderma; species Heloderma suspectum. The sequence continues at coordinate 122,055,993 of NC_139462.1, read as the reverse complement.
GAAAACAAAAAAGGACACATATGGGAAGTGGAAAGAAGGCCAAGTAACAAAGGAAGAGTACAGGCAGATAGCACAGAATTGTAGGGATGGCGTCAGGAAGGCTAAAGCTGAGAATGAGCTGAGGTTAGCAAGGGATGCTAAAAGCAACAAAAAGGCTTTCTTCAGCTGTGAGCATAGTAAAAGGCAGAGGAAATAAATGGTGATTCAGCTATTAAATAAGGATGGCAAAACGATAACAGATGACAAAGAAAAGGCAGAGGAGCTCAATTCCTACTTTGGCTCAGTCTTCTCCCAAAAGAGGGTCTATGACCCCCCTGGCAAAGGCGAAATACAGGCTGAAGGGGCAGGATTGCAGCTTGAGATCGTTAGGCATATGGTCAAGGAACACCTCATTACTTCGAATGAGTTCAAATCTCCAGGGCCAGATGAACTGCATCCTAGAGTCATAAAGGAACTGGCAGAAGAACTCTCAGAACCGCTGTCAATTCTCTTTGAGAAATCATGGAGGACGGGGGAAGTGCCAGATGACTGGAGGAGGGCTAACGTCCCTATCTTCAAAAAGGGTAAAAAGGAGGAACCTGGGAACTACAGACCAGTCAGTCTGACATCAATCCCTGGGAAAATTCTGGAGCAGATCATAAAGCAATCCATCTGGAAGCACCTTGACAACAATGCCGTGATTACTCGAAGCCAACATGGATTTGTCAAAAACAAGTCCTGCCAGACAAATCTGATCACATTTTTTGATCAAGTACCCTTCCTTGTAGACCGTGGGAATGCTGTAGACATCATATACCTCGACTTCAGCAAAGCTTTCGACAAAGTGCCCCATGATATCCTGATGAGCAAACTAGCTCAAAGTGAGCTAGATGAAACAACAATCCGGTGGATCCACAGTTGGCTACAGAATCGGACTCAAAGAGTGCTTATCAATGGGACCTTCTCAAACTGGGGAGAGGTAATGAGTGGGGTACCGCAGGGTTCAGTCCTGGGCTCAGTGCTCTTCAACATTTTTATTAATGACTTGGAGGAGGAGGTGCAGGGAATGCTGATCAAATTTGCAGATGACACAAAATTGGGCAGGATAGCTAATACTTTGGAAGACAGAAACAAAATTCAAAGTGATCTGGATAGACTGGAGCGCTGGGCAGAAAACAACAGAATGACATTTAATAGGGATAAATGCCAAGTTCTGCACCTAGGAAAAAGAAACCAAATGCACAGTTACAAGATGGGGAATACGTGGCTCAACCACACTACAAGCGAGAAGAAGCTTGGAATTGTTGTTGATCACAAGCTGAAGATGAGCCAACAATGTGATGAGGCTGCAAAAAAGGCAAATGCTCTTTTGGGCTGCATTAATAGAGGCATCGCTTCCAAATCCCGGGAAGTATTAGTTTCCCTCTGCTCAGCACTGGTTAGGCCTCATCTGGAGTACTGTGTCCAGTTCTGGGCACCACACTTGAAGAAGGATGCAGACAAACTGGAGAGGGTTCAGAGGAGTGCAACCAAGATGATCAGGGGACTGGAAACAAAGCCCTATGAAGAGAGACGGAAAGAACTGGGCATGTTTAGCCTTGAGAAGAGAAGACTGAGGGGAGATATGATAGCACTCCTCAAGTACTTGAAAGGTTGTCACAGAGAAGAAGGCCAGGATCTCTTCTCGATCATCCCAGAGTGGAGGACACAGAATAACGGGCTCAAGTTACAGGAAGCCAGATTCCGGCTGAACATCAGGAAAAACTTCCTGGCTGTAAGAGCAATACGACAATGGAACCAATTACCTGGGGAGGTGGTGGGCTCTCCCACACTAGAGGCCTTCAAGACGAGGCTGGACATCCATCTGTCAGGGATGCTCTGACTTGGATTCCTGCATTGAGCAGGGGGATGGACTCGATGGCCTTGTAGGCCCCTTCCAACCCTACTATTCTATGATTCTATGACTCTACCCCCAAGTCTGGCTAATGAGTGTTGGAAGTGGTGGCAAGGGGGCTCCTTGATGAGAAACACCAGGGCAAGCTTCAGGAAAAGGAATATTGTGAATCCCAGAGAAACCTGGGAAGAGGAGATTCCAAATCCTTCTTGAAGAGAAGACTGTAGAGGTTCCTCATCATAAACCTGAGGAGGAGAAAACTGTTCTTGTTGGACTAACTGAATGATTATTGAAAGCCAGTGATATAACTTGGCTGAATTGATCAAAAACCCATTGTGCACCTGAGCTAAGGCGTCCATCTCCTTATAGAACCATAGATTGGGGGTAGGGGGTGTTGATGTGCTCATCCCCAGTGATATTGTACAAGTGGATTAAAAATATAATAAAATAGAGTAGGTGCTAGCTAGGTTTTCAAAGTAACATATATCTTGGCCCTTAGTACCCCAGTTAAAAGTCTTCCCTTAACAATCAACAGTCCTATTGCTCTGTGGCTCAGTATGTAGAGTTAGTCCCCAGTGGTAAACATGGAGCAACTAAATTTTAATTAGGTTTACTTAGTGACCCTTGGGGTGCCAAAGTTGTCCCCAGGGTTGTGACAATACCCCTCAGCGGGTAGAATCTTCTTGTCTACATTCATTTGGATAGGACAAATCTTCTCAGATTTATGACAAATATAATTTTCAGAATTTCTAATTGTAGACCCAGTGTGGTGTAGAGGTTAGAGTGCTGAACTGGGACTTGGAAGACCCAGGTTCAAGTCCTCACTCTGCCATTAAGGTCACTGGATGACTCACTGACTCTCAGCCTGTTGTTGTTCAGTCGTTAAGTCGTGTCCGACTCTTTGTGACCCCATGGACCATAGCATGCCAGGCCTTCCTGTCCTGCGCTCTCTCCTGGAGTGTGCTCAAGTTCATATTGATCTCATCCTCTGCCATCCTCTTCTCCTTTTGCCTTCAATCTTCCCCAGCATCAGGGTCTTTTCCAGGGAGTTTTCTCTTCGCATTAGGTGGCCAAAATATTTGAGCTTCAGCTTCAGTATCTGTCCTTCCAATGAATTCCAGAAAAATGTCTATTTCTGCTTCATTGACTACGCTAAAGCCTTTGATTGTGTGGATCACAACAAACTGGCAAATTCTGAAAGAGATGGGAGTACCAGACCACCTTACCTGTCTCCTGAGAAACCTGTATGAGGGTCAAGAAGCAACAGTAAGAACCAGACATGGAACAACCGAGTGGTTCAAAATTGGGAAAGGAGTACGACAAGGCTGTACATTGTCACCCTGCTTATTTAACTTATATGCAGAGTACATCATGAGAAATGCCAGGTTGGATGAATCACAGGTCGGAATTAAGATTGCTGGGGGAATTATCAACAACCTCCGATACGCAGACGATACCACCCTATTGGCAGAATGCGAAGCGGACCTAAAGAGCCTCTTGAGTGTGAAAGAGGAGAGTGCAAAAGCTGGTTTGAAACTCAACGTTAAAAAAACTAAGATCATGGCATCTGGCCCCATCACTTCCTGCCATATAGAAGGGGAAGAAATGGAGGCAGCGACAGATTTTACTTTCTTGGGCTCCAAGATCACCGCAGACAGTGACTGTAGCCATGAAATTAAAAGACTCTTGCTCCTTGGGAGGAAAGTTATGGCAAACCTAGACAGCATAGTAAGAAGCAGAGACATCACCTTGCTGACAAAGGTCCGTCTAATCAAAGTAATGGTTTTCCCAGTAGTAATGTATGGCTGTGAGAGCTGGGCTATAAGGAAGGCTGAACGCCAAAGAACTGATGCTTTCGAACTGTGGTGCTGGAGAAGACTCTTATGAGTCCCCTGGACTGCAAGGAGGTCAAGTCAGTCCATCCATCCTAAGGGAAACCAATCCTGACTGCTCATTGGAAGGACAGATACTGAAGCTGAAGCTCAAATATTTTGGCCACCTAATGCGAAGAGAAAACTCACTGGAAAAGACCCTGATGCTGGGAAAGATTGAAGGCAAAAGGAGAAAGGGACGGCAGAGGATGAGATGGCTAGATAGAATTACCGATGCAATGAATATGAACTTGAGCACACTCCGGGAGAGAGTGGAGGACAGGAAGGCCTGGCATGCTATGGTCCATGGGGTCACAAAGAGTCGGACACGACTTAACGACTGAACAACAACAACAGGTAGGAACAGAATACCATAAATAACAGGATTCAATAAATATTTATGGCTTGGGATAGTTACTCACGGAACCAAGAAGAGGAGATAGGACCACCAACTAACATTAAGTGATGCCCATGAACTTTTTGAACTTTTTGTTATAGAAAATATAATTATTGGGAAAAAAATAATCAACTTCAGTGCATTAGGAGAAAATTGTCCAGAAAGTACAGTACAGTCACATTTCATTTCAGAAAGGGGAAATTATAACAATATATATGAGGGTATCTGAAAGCTGAAAAGGAAGGTAGAAAGGGGCCAGTGCCTTTAAGGAAGCTTGAAAGATATCTAAAATCACTATCATACAGCTATTTCACACATTAGGTATATACATTTTAAGTTTTGGAAGTTATTTAGGCTTAGATCATTGCTTAAGTTGCTTACATGACTTCTATAACATTATGTGCCTTGTTTTTATACAGTTCAACCGTTCTGCCATTATGCAGTCCATACTATCGAAAGTTTTATTTGTGTTGTATTATTTCACTGCAATGCGTATGAACAGGTAAATAACCCACTAAAATAAAAATAAAATATAGACTTTATAATAGCAATACCTGTGTACTGTTGATGTCGGCATTCAATGAGGCTGTTGACACAAGTGCATTGCTGCACTGTTCCTAGGTAGATCCTTGCCCAGCTTTCTCCAGTCTCAAAATATTCATAGAGGGTGACATCAAAACATTTTTCTATAATTTTAAAAAATGCATAACGGCACATTATTCCTTATTCTGAAATTACTCTGTTTCCCCCCTGTTATAAAGGAAACATGTTGCTATACATATTGCTAGACATAAATAACTGGCCCTAATATATTGCTAACGAGTGAATAGCTATCATTATTATAGGAAGTGGTCAAGAATACTGAGGGACTGCACTGGAGCACACATATGTTGCTTTCTGCCATGGGATCCCTATCAGCAAAGACTCCCTTAGATTCCATGGCAGAAGGTTATAGCGTCGGTCTTGGAATCCAGGCAATGCTTGGTGAGGAGGTCCCACCCTCATGGCTTTGTCCAAGGAAAGGCAACCTGGTGCCCTCCAGGTTATATATATATCTATAACCTCTGATAATGGGCCATGCTGGCTGAGCCTTTGGGCAGTTGTATTCCAAAACATCGAGGGGGGGGGCACCATGTCGCCTATCCCTGGCCTTAGCCTTTCCTTGCACTGTAACATAGGTGAAATCCCTTACCCCTCTCTGTTCCTCTGTTATATGGTTGCCTCTCCTTTCCTCCAAGATTTACTGCTGATCCAGAAGGTATAGAGGTAGTAGCACTCAAGTCTCAAGACAAACCGCTGCTAGCTTCCCCTTCCTCTGCCATGGATGGCCACGAACTTCATAATAAACCATGCTTGGAGGGTAGGGGGAGTTCACTTGGAGTATGGAATGGGATTTTAAATTCAGATTGTCCTAATTTGAGACTGTAAAGTTTGTAACAAGTTTCTGATATGTTTTGTCTGTCCTTATAACCCTTGTACTTTACTGTGAAGTTGGAACTTCTACCACTGCTGTTGTATTGAATATTTTCAGAACAGATTCCATCCTTAAACAGAAGAAGTAGGAAAACAAATAAAATACTGAATATTCCTTTGCAAGCCAGTTCTCAAGACTTCGAGAATGCATTTTGTTTATCTCCTCAGTATAATCTGGGAAATCATAAGTCACTGCTTATCCACTCTTCATTTAAGCTCTTCTCCGTTTCTTCTCACAGCTCTTAAAATAAACTCCTTAAAAGAAAACCTTGAAAACTTCATGATGAATGAGTGAGGTCTCTCTTCAATACAGGAAACAAGATTGACTTTCTAGCTTGTTAACCTTAGTCTTCAACATAAGATTAGATCTCTGCAAAGCAGACAACACATTCATAAATCCCAGATTTATCTTCCAGCTATGAACTCTAGTTTCCACAACATCTAGCCGCACGCAACATCTAGTCAACAGAATCTTGCAACATTTCCGTAGAGGTGTTGATTGTCTATGAACCTCCAGCATAAAGTTATAAGTAATGTTATAACATCTCCCTCTGATTCTTCAGGCAAAGCCATCACCCCCCCAGTAGTAGAAGTGTGTGTGTGTGTGGGGGGGGGAGTTGGCACAACTTTCCCCCTCACACCCTTTCTTATCTCCATTAGGCCAAACAAAACAACAGCACATAGTTGGCAAAGAAAGAGAATGATTTCCCATGAGAGAACTAGAAAATTAGACAATCACCATGATAATGAGGCAGAAGATGCAGGAACAAGCCAAAACACAACCAACTATGCCACCATCTTAACCAGAAAGCTTGTTTATTTCTGTTAATAGAGCTTGTCTTTTCCTGTTCTTTATTCCAGTAACTTCCTTTATTTATACAAATCCGTCTTATCGCTGCTTTCAAGGTGCCCCACAAAATTGTTTTTGAAATATCTGGGGTATCATTGAGTTCAAAGTATTGTAGGATAGTTGTTTGTATTTTATTCACCAAAACAGGGTTCAACAATAAAGTACAGTTCAGACTCCAGCTGCATGTTGGTTGATTGATTTCTCCAAAACTAAATATAATGTAGATGGGTACATGATCTGAAAATATGATTGGGCCAATCAGAGCCTACTGCATTGTGTGAACTGATGTTTTTGATTGAAGTACCCCATCTATTCTTGAATATGTTTTGTGTTGTTGGGAGTATTGGATGTGGTCTCTTCCCCAAGATGGTAATGCCCTCCATGTATCTACTGTATAATTAATGTTATTCTAAAAGTAAGGCAAATTCATTATTTTACCTATTTGAATTAGTTAATTTTGGCCCTTTTATGTGTAAATTGTAATCATGTAGATAATTAAAATGCCCTCCCAGAATAATTTCCCCTTGTTTAAATTCATCACGTATTTGTAAGATATCCTTTTAAAAACCAATTTTGGTTACTATTGGGCTATATATATTGAACCAATAGTGATGGGTTGTTGTCCTAAGAAATTGTTAATAAATATAAATCACTCGTTGGGGTTTCTTAGCACATCATATCAATGTTTTTTGTTAGCAGGATAGCTCCTCCTCTGGCCTTGGAGCTACCATGGGCTGTGTATTTTTTTTAAAAAAATTTAATCTATGAGCATCTCAGGAGGGTCTCATGAGGCTGGGACTATATTTAGCTCTGGGAAAAGTTTCTTAAATCTTTTGGTAAGTATGTAATTAAGTTAATATTCTCTAGAGATTCCACTAGTCTGCTCACTCTTTGATTCTGTCTGTGACAGTGGTTTTCCTCGTCTTTGAAGCATTCAAGCTGGTAAGTGTGTGATTGCTTAAGGGTGCAATCCTATGCATGTTTAGATGGGAAAAAAAGTAAGCCAGCATGGCTGACTGGGGAATGCTGGGAGTTGTAGGACTTCATTCCGTCTAAACATGCATTGGATTGTGGCCTAAGAGTTGAAATCTCACTTATACTGTATACTGGTTGCAACTGTATACTGGCTGCCAGCGCCTAAGCAGCTTGGTTTGAGTCATCTTGCACTGTTTTTGAAATATTTGTGATTTTATTTTCAAATAGTCTCAGAACCTCTTTCCACTCTGATTTTAAGTCACCTTTTAGGTTTGCAATTTGGTTTGAAATCTTCATTAAGAGTTGCCAGTTTTCCTTAGTTTTTTTTCCTGCTTTGAGGATCATATTGGGGACAGCTCCCTCCTCCAACTGGGATCTGCTTTGTCTACTGGATAGCACTCTAAAATAAGCTTTGCCAAATTGGGTGACAGTTGAATCAATCTGAGTCGAGTTAGGCTGTTTTCCAAATTGCTGAATTGGTGTCCAAACTGAATCTTGCAGTCAGTGCACATCCCTGGTATATGAATATAAATGATAGATTCCGAAGTTCCCTTTGCAGAGCATGCTGATGCATAATCAATGCTGGGTATAATTTGGTCAGCTAAACATAGGGTTGGCATCAATGAAATATCAGTGTAAGATCAGTGCAATATCCATGACTGGCTTGCTTGAGCTTTAGGCAGCATTTAAAACAAAAAGGGATTGTGAAGAGTTCCAAAAGGATCTGTCCAGACTGGGAGAATGGGAATCTAAATGGCAAATGCAGTTCAGTGTAGGCAAGTGTAAACTGATGCATGTTGGGGCAAAAAATCCTAACTTCAAGTATAGCCTGATGGAATCTGAACTAGCGGTGACTGACAGGAAAGAGATCTTGGGGTTGTGGTGGACAGCTCGATTAAAATGCCAACCCAGTGTGCGACCGCTGTAAAAAAAGCAAACTCCATGTTAGGTATAATTAGAAAAGGAATTGAGAATAAAACAGCCAATATCATACTGGCTGTTTTATTCTCAGTATACACATCGTTTTATTCCTATACACATCGATGGTGCAGCCACACTTGGAATACTGTGTACAGTTCTGGTCACCACACCTAAAAAAAGATATTGTAGAGCTGGAAAAAGTGCAGAAAAGGGCAACTAAAACAATCAAGGGGCTGGAGCATCTCCCCTATAAGAGAAGGTTACAACAGCTAGGCTTGTTTTGCTTGGAAAAAAGGAGGGTATGGGTAGACATGATAGAGGTCTACAAAATTATGCATGGTATGGAGAAGGTTGGATAGGGAGACATTTTTCTCCCTCTCTCAAAATACTAGAACCCAGGGGTCATCCCATGAAGCTGATTGTTGGGAGATTCAGAACAGATAAAAGGGAGTACTTCTTCACACAGCGCATAGTTCGACGATGGAATTCGCTACCACAGGATGTAGTGATGGCCATCAATTTGGATAGCTTTAAAAGGGGGTTGGACAAATTCCTGGAGGAAAAGGCTATCAATGGCTACTAGTCCTGATGGCTATGTGCTACCTCCAGTACCAGAGGCAGTTAGCCTATGTACACCAGTTGCTGAAGAACATGGGTGGGAGGGTGCTGTTGTGCTCACGCCCTGCTTGTGGGTTCCCGGTTGACAGCTGGTTGGCCACTGTGTGAACAGAATGCTTGACTAGATGGACCCGTGGTTTGATCCAGCATGGCTCTTCTTCTGTTCTTCTGTTCTTGCTTTCCCACTGCTTCTTCAACACCAGCACCAATTGGGCTGAGTACCTCTCAGACACATATTCAGTTCTGCCTGTGAGAATTCTTACAGCTGACTCCTAAATAAAACATGCTTCTTTAGAAATCTTCACCAATGAGTGCAATCCTACATTGCAGCCTTGGTGTACGCTCTCTAAGGCTGCATGGAAAAAAGAGCCTGGTGAGTCGTTCATCACCGCACCCCTGGTAGTGTTGCAGAAATCAGAGTCAGAGAGACCACGGAGTGAAGGAAAAAGAGTTTTTCTTTATTAACATGCGGGCTTTATGGCTGGAATAACTTCCAAAGTGCCAAAAAGCCCCGAAGTACATCAGCAAATTGTTTTTATAGATATTGTGACACATAGGCAAAATCTCCCCCACCCCTTTCTGTGTGGTTTTGCAGTATTCAGCATTTCCTCTTCTAGCACAATTATTTATAGTCCAGGAAATGGGTTATAGGACATGATAAGCAGAGAACATGATAAACAACTCTGACCTTAGCCTTGTTGACAAGATAAGAAATTCCTGCGTCTCTTTAGCTTGCAAAATGTATTCGAAAGAGAAAGAGCTCAGCAAAAACATGAGGCATGAGGCTACTTAGTCTGACCCTCTACATTGCTACTACAGTAGTTCCAGCTGAAGGCCCCCCCCCTTCCTAAAGCTGCCAACAGGGCTGCTCAAGGACCAAGAGAGGTTTGGCTCTTTAAACGTGTTTTCCCTGGTAACATGTCTTTACTGTTTTATTAAATAGTTTAATGAATGCTTATTGGTTTAAAATTTTTATGTAAACTGCTTTGTGAGGTTCAGTTGAAATGCAGTATATAAATATCTTAAATAAAGAAATGGAAAGGGAATGCTGAAAGCATTAATCATGGTACTATCCCAAGTTGTACTTTCCTATTGGGACTGAGAACACATGAACCCCCGTGATGCAGATTCATGGAATGGATTAAATTTTAGCCATTTTCACACATTATTTGCATCTGGGCCAATTACAGATGAACAACTGGTCCTGTTCACAACATGGCATTTCCATTGGCCCTGCCTGAGGTTGCATCCCCCATTGGCTCTGCCCCCTTGCCACCCATGTGTTCAACAGCTTGCACACAGACACCCTTTTGCAGATGTTCAGCTGAATGAGTGGATGGCAAGGAGGTGGGGCCCGTGGTGTCCCTCTACTTTATCCCATTTAAGTGAAAAGTTGCCATCCATTATTTCCTATGGATATACTGTTACACTTGAATACACTGCTTCAATGATAGCAAAACTGGCCCTCACTGACAAATTCAGCAGAGAGGTGCAATGTGTCAGATGGCATTTCTACATGAGGCTTGTATCCCACACCTTTACTGAGGCTTCTGCTTCCAGATTCTTTGTGGGATTAAGATTGGCTCCTTTACACATACTTTTTTTCTGAGGTTTTTTTTGTCTGCTTTTCTATATGTTTCATGGTGCTAAGGCATAGCAGAATTGTGCAATTACATGAGACTCTCATTCTGCCATTTCTAAATAATTATTTATTTTTAGGAAAAATAAACCCACAAGGCCCTGGAGGATGACGATGGCATGTAAAGAACCTCCAAGCTACCATGAGTGAGGAATCACAAGTGCACAATAAAAGCTGCCTGTAGAAAAACTCAGAGTGCCCAGAACATCCAGAGGTATAATGAACCCTTCCCCATAGGGATCCTTGCAATATAAAACCCTTGCTCCACTTACATGCCACCTTTCATTATGGTTTGTTTAAAATACAAAAGAAGGAAATAGCAAGTCAAGTCAATGGCTGTTTGCTGCCTCTCTTGTGTAGCAGCCATATCGGGGGTCAGACTAAGTAGCCTCATGCAGTCTCATGCTTCATGTTCTTGCTGAGCTCTTTCTCCCTTGAATATATTGTTGTAAGCTGACGAGACACAGGAATTCCTTATCTTGTCAAAGGTCATACAATTGTATATCTTGTTCTCTGCTGTTCTCTTCTGTTCTCTCCTTATCATGGCTACCCTATAACCCAGTTCTTGTATTATAAACAATAGTGCTAGGAGAAGAAATGTTGAGGACTGCAACCCCACACGGGAGGGGGAGGAGGAGCCATTTCATATGTGTCACAATGTCTATAAAAACAATGTGCTGATGTATTTCGGGGCTTCTGGCTCTTTGGAAATGATTCCAGCCTTAAGCCCGCGCGTTAAATAAAGAATCTCTTTTTCCTTCACTCCGTGGTCTCTCTGACTCTGGGTTCTGCAACATAAATGGTGCCGTGACTCGGATGTGGCAGGCTCTGAGACAGACAGGTGGCAGTTGCCTGCTCTTGATCGCCGCACCGGGAAGACGAGCTTGGCGCATGCCTCCCTTTCTTGGCGCCACCGACCTTTTTGTCGAGTGAATGGGAGAAAGCCTGCACCGGGATTGCCCAATGGCAGCGAGCAGCAAGAGAACCTTGGGAAGCGGAGGAAGGAACTTGAGCCCTGCCTGTATCGCAGCTGCAATTGAGTTGAAACCCACATTGGAAGCCTTCAGGAGAAAGGCAAGTATATGGGAAAAAGAGGGCCCTGCCTTTAGGGAGAAAGGCCACTGGGCAGAAAAAAAGAGGGCCCCGCCTTATGAAGAAGGTCAGTGTTGGTGGTATACGTATAGAAAAAGAACCTACTCCTTGCGGGTAGAAGGGGGGCCTGATCACACCCCCGAGTGGGCGCCAGTACCCAGCACGCCAGTACTCAGTAGGAAGCTGGGGAAGCCGCTTTCCGCTCTGGTAAAAAGTGGGAAAAGTGGGTGGCAGGGACATATGGATGCAGTGGAGAGATTGTGTAAGTGGCTACTGCGGTTTCTGATGCATACCGTTGACCGTCCGGGTGCCCAGGCCAGTAGCAAAGTGCGTGGTGTATAAAATCCTCTTGTGTCGGCCAGTGAGACCCCTTACTCACTGACCAATTCCCATTCCCTAATTGTGTCTGTCTTCAATTTAGGAGGGAGGCTATGGGTGGTGGGGGAAGCAAACCTTGCACCCCCTTGGGATGTATGCTAGCAAATTTTAAGAAAGGTTTTAGTGGAGATTATGGGCACCCCCATGAATCCTTAATGGTTGCAGACTTTGTGTGAAATAGAGTGGCCGTCTTTTGGTGCAGGATGGCCTACTAAAGGCTCTTTAGAGCCCAGCAAAATCAGCTGTGTATATGCCATTGTGGTTGGGAGACCTGGGCACCCCGACCAATTTCCCTACATAAACTTGTGAGATTCCATAGTCCGCGCTTCTCCTCCGTGGCTAAAGAAATGCCTAGAATCCCAGGCAAAAGTTTTGGTGCTCAGAAAAGAAAAATTGGCCAAAAAGAAATTACAACCAGTGTTAGAAGCCCCGTGTGAAGATCTGGCAGAGCTAACGGCGTTTCCACCTGCTTATGCCCTGCTTCCACCACGGACCCATGTTACTTTAAGACCGCCCCATCGAGATCCAGATCCTGTGGCTCCTGAGCCCCTGCCATCCCCCCTACAGAGGCATTGCCCCTCGCTTTGACTTAGAACTGTCGCCATCAGTTTCAAGCCCCACCGGCAGTAATTCGCCGATTTCAGCTACGGTCCTCAACTCCCAGATATTGTCTGCCGAGACTTTCATCTCTACGGGATCGGGAGGTTCCCCTCTTACACCTCAATCAGCATTAATAAAAGAAACTGAAGAACTGAAGTGTTGGGCAGAAGATTTAATAAAATTGGCAGTGACCCTTAAAAAGATGTGTTCTCACAAAAAAGGGGAGGCGAGCTCGTCTACTGCTCAAGACTTGCACCTCCTTGAGATGTATGTCAAACAAAGAAGGAAAAGGGTTTAAAAAAAAAGACAAAAAGATTCAGAATAGAGAGAGAAAACAGCAAAAAGCTCAAGGTCGAGCTGAGAGGAAAAAAAGAACACGATCTGAGGCTGTTAATTAGAAAAATGTTGCAGGACAGTCTGGCTTTTAACAAAGCGTGGGAGCATGAGAGTGTAAGGCCAAAGAAGTAGCTGTTAGCCTAGCGCGCCGACAGAGGGGGGGCAGAAAAATTGCCCACAACGTTCTGAGTTGTGCAACATCATCACCTCGCCTAATTGAAATAAAATCCCTAAGAAATGGAAACTGAAAATGAAGACCCAGAAGATGAAGGTGCAAAATGGAATAAAGGTGAAGAATCAGCCCCCAGGGCACAGGCTAGACCCCTCTTTGAGTAAAAAGTGTGCCATAAGACTGTCCCAAGGCAGAATGAAGTAGAAAGACCACGATGAAGATCTCTGTCAAGGTAGCCGTGTTTAGCTTTGAACTGTCCTAGAATTTCATAGAGCCTGTAGACCATCAGCTATATGATTTCTGAAGAGCGTAACCGTTAAGCTTTTGCCGTGGGATTCCCTGCAATGAAGAAATCTCACTGATTCGAGTGTCCAGTGTTGGACTGCCTGAATGTGTGTGCTGAAGACACCGAGAAACCAGACAGCATGTTCCTAGCCAAGCCAAATCACGCTACTACCATGCTCCTGGAAGCTGCAATAAACTGTGTAAGCTGAGAGACCCAACCTGATTGAGAAGAAAAGAAGATATTGGAGCAACTGTCTTAAAAAACAATGAGATCTGTGTAGCTGGCTGGCTGATGCTGTCAGTGATGTTACAACTTTAAATTAAGACTGTTTTCCTGTTTGAGACCCCAGCGAAGAAAGCTGACCCTAGTTATTTGTTGCCCGTGCCAAAGCAAGAATTTGGCAGCCCTGTACCTCATCGTGTCCTGTTTTGAGCTTGGGATTGACAAATACAAACAAACTGAGAAGCTTGCCTTTGAAGTCCTGCAAATCACCCCACCGCCTCCCCGAAGATTAATGGCTGCCTGAAAAATGAAAGTATAAGGCGATGCCCATCACCCCCCAGCGTCCTGAGTTTTGGCACTCAGTGTTTCAGTGCTTTCGTGTACCAGGTTAGAAGAGAGAAAAAAAGAGTAAGTTTTTAAAATGTCTGTGAGAGAACCTGACAGAAGTAAAATAAAATTTACAGAGGAGTTGCCCAAGTTAAAGTGTCATGGCTAGAGAGCTGAGCTGTGCCGCTCTGTTTAGACAGAGGCCTTGCTAAAAAGTTAAAGGCCCTTGTCTGCCAGAAGGGGTGTAGGGCCACACTTTCCCTTTTTAAACTGATGCAAAAGTGGAGAGCCTTAGCTGGAAACATCTCATCTTCATTGCCCAGAGCCTTATCTGTTTGCCTCCATCATCATCTGGGCTTTTTAGAGACACTCTGCACATGAACTAAAATTTTAAATTGTCAAAGACTTGCCATGGACAGTGCTGTGAAGCTTTTGATAAACTTGAACTCTCATCGCTGTGGACCGTGTGTCTGTGTTTGTAGTCAGCTCAGTGTACAGCAGGCTGAGTTTGATCTATGACTTTTAGATTTCCTTCTGCCAGAACTCATGCAGCATAGAGTTGCCGAGGCAAAAATGGTGACCTAGAACTCTTTGCGTTTGTAAGTATGCCCGTCCCTTGATTTTAATGGGCCCTGAGCTTTCAGCCAGAAGAGCAGTATGATTGCTGGATCTGCTCCATCATGCCTTATCATGCAAAAAGTGTTTTCCATTCATTGTGTTAAATTGCAGGCAAAAGTTTGTTGTGTATATTTTATGATTTCTTAAATATCATAAAATATGTGATATTTGCAGATTAGTGTTAGTTGCAACTCTAAATAATACTAAGTGTGGTTCCGAATGGATGACAAGAAAGACAGAAGCAAGTAGAAAAGAAGGAATAGAGAAAGTAGAAGACAGACAGAGAAGAGAGAAAAAAAAGAAGAAAGAAAAGGCAAGAGGCAAAGAAAAAAAACATTTGTAGAAAAGAAGCGTGGCCATAGTTGCCCCCAGGGTAAATTAAAAGCAGCTGATTGTGCCTGGAGCTTATTACCTGGGGTAAAGTAGCCACAATAATGTAATAGTTCTTTAAGATGAAGAAAATGTAACTAGAAGGAGAAGAAGAGCCTATCCCAAATGTGTGTCATTGGGATTAGTGTAAGGCAGAAAGGTTTAAGTAAGTGAGTTTAACTTAAAAAAGACCAATAAAGAGACAAGGCTGGTGCATGGAGCAGAAAGTTTTATGTAAAAAGTTTGAAACATGATCTGCAATACAGGCAGATCAGCAAAGAAAAAGAAAGCAAGAGAAAAAATTTGTCTTCCCATACTAATAAATAAAAGTGTTATCAAGCACTTTGGGAAGCGAAGTTGTTTACAGGAAGCTGTGCCTGAGAACCAAACACTTCTAGCCTATGCTGAAAATGCTTGCTAGTGTTGTGCTGCCTCATGGGTAACATGTATGGTATAAAAACCCATTTAGCCCAATAGTTCGTGGTTCAGAGAAGCTGTCTGATCCAACCATTAAGTACGCCTGTGTGCTGTAAGTTACCAAATAAAGTCTCCTTGTAAGTAAACCCCCCCCCCCGCTAGAATCCCAAAACACAAGTGGGGCCAGAGCGCCTCACCCAGTATCAAACCCTGCTGTTAAAAGCCATAAAGGCAGGTATAAAGAAGTCAATTAATATGACCAAAGTGTCTAAAGTGCTGCAAGGTGCCACCAAGGCCCCAGAGCGTACTTGGAACGTCTTTCAAATGCCTATCGCCAGCATACCCCCCTCCCTCAACCCAGAGGCCCAAGAAGACGTGGCGTGGACGGGAAAGGAAGAAGAAGACCCGGCAGAGGCAGAAGATTCTTAAAAAAGAACCAGTGTGCCCAGTGTGGACAAGATGGACATTAGTGGCATGAATGCCCAAATAAAATAAATAAAATACACAAAGGAGAAAACCAAAGGGGCCAGAATGGGCGAAGAGGGAGACAGCTTGAGAGGGGCCGTGACATTGACTTCATGATTGACACTGGAGTGGCATCAAGAGCAAGCAAACGTTAGCCTTAAACAAGAAGTCCAAACACTGAGCAAAGTTCTTCAAGCCCAGCGTCGCTTTGTCTTAGAAAATAAGCCCCCAATTCCCATCACAGAAGTTCATCCTTTCCAACCAAGAGTTAAAAGTATGAGTTAAAGAGGGAAAAATAACCCTTTGACTCCCAGATGGAGAAGACTGAAAACTGTCATACTTTCCACCCCCGCAGCTATGAAAGCAACTGGAGTTAAACCCTGGATACATTGGACATGAGTCAAGAGAGCGAGAGGGGGAGAGTAGACTGTAAACAGAAATCCTGAAAATCCTTTAAAAATCATTCCGAAAAAGCAGTAAGAAGACTCAGGCTAGACCTTACTGTGGACACACCAGGAGACTGTCCCCCTGCATACGGTCAGACCTGCAACTGGAGAATTGAAGAAGGGGACTAGAACCTACTGCAGCTTGCCAGGTGAATAGCTGCCCGGCGTACGGTCAGATCCCAAAGAAGATCAAACAAGCGTGTTGTAGTGTTAGTAGTGTTGCATTGTGTTTCCTTAATAAGGTGCCAAAAGGGGGGTCTGCCCCTGGAAGAAGTTTGTCCCAGTGATTTGCTGATAATTACTGGCTTCACCTGGCTAACATCACGAGAGTAAAACATTTTTGTTTGCCAAGAGGTATACCTGCAAACAGGCTTATTAGCTCTTGCCTAATACCTGTCTGTAAACATCCTGGGAAAATTCAAAAAGATACCATATTAAGAGTTTATGGTGTAAGTTTAACTTATTCCCAAAATGCTAATTGGGGCGTGGTTGCAAAGATCCTACCCCCTACAGAGTTCACTCTACACACCCCCATCATTGCTGAAACAAATGCTACGTGTGCACAAATGCTTGTCAAAAATTTTCCAGAAAATATAAAGCTATCCCTGGCCCCCTTCCACTGTAATAAAATTCAAAACGTATCTTTTAATGATGCCCACATGCTTTTGCCTCATGGATGGTTTTAGACATGTGGTTCCCGCACTTGGTCATTCATTCCTGCCAACTTGTCTAATAACCACCCATGTTGCCTCAGCCACCAATTGAACTGGTGCCAATTCTTAGCACTCCAACTAACTAAAAATTGTAATAGTCATGTGCAGTTATATTTTGACTCAGAAAAATTGGCCTTAGCAACGTCACTGGTTAGGGTTCCAGGTTTAGCCTTGGCTAATGGTCTGGAAATCAACCGGTTAGCTTGCAGCTTAGCCAAAAGCATAAATGCCACCTCACGAGAATTGTCATTGTTAAATAAAGAGTTGTGTGATCTAAGAGGTGCAGTTCTAGAAAACAGAGCTGGTATAGATTACCTCTTCCTTCTTCATCATTTAAGTTGTGAGACACACCAAAAGCTCTGTTGTTTTAACTTAACTGATAATGGCAATGCTGTAGATGAACAGATCAACAAGCTGCACAATATAGTAGCTAACAAAACAATAAGACAAAACAATTAGCTAGATTAGTTAACCCCTTGGCTTCCAGATCTTAGCTGGTTTAAAGCATTGTTCATCCTAATTCTACCAGTGTTGTTCATAGAGATACTGTTATGTCTCTGCGTTCCTCGTCTTATGCGCTGTTTAACCAATCTGTTTTATGTCTCAGCTAGTAAAACTGCTGCCCTCTACGCTCTAATAGCCCAACAAGAGGCTAAGTAATATGTATGTCACAAAAAGCTTTGTATAGTTATCAGAAATGCTATAATTGTAATGAAATTATGCATTTAAAGGGGGAATGTAGCAGCCATATCGGGGGTCAGACTCATGCAGTCTCATGCTTCATGTTCTTGCTGAGCTCTTTCTCCCTTGAATATATTGTTGTAAGCTGACGAGACACAGGAATTCCTTATCTTGTCAAAGGTCATACAACTGTATATCTTGTTCTCTGCTGTTCTCTCCTTATCATGGCTACCCTATAACCCAGTTCTTGTATTATAAACAATAGTGCTAGGAGAAGAAATGTTGAGGACTGCAACCCCACACGGGAGGGGGAGGAGGAGCCGTTTCATATGTGTCACAATGTCTATAAAAACAATGTGCTGATGTATTTCGGGGCTTCTGGCTCTTTGGAAATGATTCCAGCCTTAAGCCCGCGCGTTAAATAATCTCTTTTTCCTTCACTCCGTGGTCTCTCTGACTCTGGGTTCTGCAACACTTGCTATGTACACACATTCTGATTTTATTTCTCATAAAAAAGATATTGCAGAGCTGGAAAAAGTGCAGAAAAGGGCAACTAAGGCTGTGTTTCCACCAGCAATATACTCCAACCTAGCTGCGCAGTGAGGTCTCTGTGTTTCCATGACATCATGGCCATTCAGCCCCAGCGCCGCATTTTATTGCTGAATAACCGCTTCTTCTGAGACTGCTTATGGTCTGACTTTTCCAGCTTACCATGGCTCCATTACTGAACTGTTTCCACAAGTGCACTGGGTCCAGTATCATAGTCCTGCCCATGGGAAGTGTAGCCCAGCCTTTGTGGGTGTGTCGCTCTGACCTCAGTGACCCAACCTTTTCCCTCCCTGTTTTCCAGAAGTTTCATCACCATTTTGGAGCAGGATGCGGAGGGACCAACTTTTAAAACATAATTGAAAATAAGCACTAGAACACCACCCATGACCCCGGTCAGGGGTGTTTTTTTTTCTCCCATTGTGCTGAATAAGGCTTTCCCTCTCAATGACCACAGAAATAACAGAGAAGCCCCTCAATTGCCACAGCACATATAAAAGCCCTCAATTCTTGAAATGCGATTAAGTGCAATCTCAAGGCTTTGGTCCATTTCCTTAGGACGTAACCCATTCACACAGCTTCAATATAGAGATCCTGTGCAGTAAAATGGGGGCTGGTTTCAGTCTCTTTCCCACAACAAACCCATTCATGTTTCTTCAGACGTAGCTCCCATTGCTGTGGATGAGGCTGAGATTCCCCCTCAATTGAAATGGCACACATTAAAGTCCAATTCCTTAAATGCGTTTAAGCGACCAAGTGAGGCTCTGAGGATCCGATGAATTGCCTTAGGAAGAAAGTACTTCGCAGCTTCATTATAGCTATCCTGCAGGTTACAATGGGGGCTTGCCTTTGTGTGTACTACTCTCTTTCCCACAACAAACCCATTACTGTCTCCTCAGAAGTAACTCCCCTTGGGGTCAATGAGGTCCTCTGGGTTATTTGGGGGCTAGTTTCCCTCTTTGTGTTCTCCCCCCCCCTTTCCCAGCACAAGCATATGTGTGTCTACTCAGACGTAACTCCCATTGTGCTCAATGAGGCTTGCTCCTGAAATGCAGGTGCATCTGGACTTTCAGGGGAAAGGGGCAAGGAGAAAGGGGGGGAGGGGGAAAGCTTCTCTTCACAGCAAAGCTGATTCCTTTTTTAAAATCCTGTACTCCTCCATTAGCTTCTCCTTCCGTTGTCCTGGAAACACAGCCGAGGAGGTGGGAACCCTGAAGTTGTGTGAAGCAGAGGGAGAGATGGAGGGAACAGTCAGGCAGAGTTGAAAAGATGCACACATAAGAACCCATTTTAGGGGCAAGAAAAAGTTTAAAGGGGTGTGGGATGCTCCAGACACAGAACTGTGATTTTCGCTCCTTCTCTAAAGCAAAACAAATGGGCTGGGAAGGCAGGGAGGAGACTGGCCACAACACTTTGTTTTTCATCCATTCGTGTATGCACAATTGCAGCTTTAAACCTCATTTTAGGGGCAAGAAAGAAGGTTTAACAGGGTGAGGGATGCTGCAGACACAGCACTTTACTTTTTCGCCACTTCATTAATGCACAGTTGTGGTTTAAATCCCCATTTCAGGGGCAACAACGAAAGTTTAAAGGGGTGGATGCTCCAGGCACAGTGCTTTGATTTTTTGCTCCTTCTCTAAAGCAAAACAAAAGGGCTGGGAAGGCAAGGAGGGCACTGGCCAGAGCGGGAAACTTCAGTGGGGCAGAGGGGACGAGGGGGGGGGGAATTGGGAGGAGCAGACCCAATTCCACTCCAAAAAGACTCCACCCAGCCATCCAGAGAATATTGCGATTAGGGTTCCATGGAAACAGTGCAGTTCCCCAGGGTACAATGATGATAAACTGGGTGTTTTAGGACATGGAAACATGCGCAAGAGAAAATGTGATTGGGGAAACATTGCAATGAAATTTGACAAGTGAAGCCAATAGTGTGGAAGCACACCCTAAAACGATCAAGGGGCTGGAGCATCTCCCCTATGAGAGAAGGTTAGAATAATTGGGATTGTTTAGCTTGGAAAAAAAGTGAGTAAGGGGAGACATGATAGAGATGTACAAAATTATGCATGGTGTGGAGAATGTGGATAGGAAGACATTTTTCTCCCTCTCTCACAGTACTAGAACCCGGGGTCTTCCCATGAAGCTGATTGGTGGGAGATTCAGGACAGATAAAAGGAAGTACGTCTTCACGCAGTGCATAGTAAAACTATGGAATTCCCTACCTCAAAATGTAGTGATGGCCAGCAAGTTGGATGGATTTAAAAGGGGGCTGGACAAATTCCTGGAGAAAAAGGCTATCAATGGCTACTAGTCCTGATGGCTTTGTGCTACCTCCAGTACCAGAGGCAGTAGGCTTATGTACACCAGTTGCTGGGGAACATGGGCGGGAGGGTGCTGTTGCACTCGTGTCCTGCTTGTAGGTTCTTAGTCAACAGCTGGTTGGCCTCTGTGTGAACAGAATGCTAGACTAGATGGACCCTTGGTCTGATCCAGCATGGCTCCTCTTATGTTCTTACGTTCTGTACCAGCTCCTTGTCAGAACACTGGGGAACTCTACTGGTCATGCCCAATTTAAAGAAGTAGTTATGAACATGTAACCATAAGCTGGGGACAGAACAAGTGTGCCAAGTATCCACACATTAAACTCTTTCTAATTCTTTTATTATATATGTTATTCCTTCTTTCTTCCTCAAGGAAAGTTTCAAGGCAGCTTACATCATTCTCATCCTTTCCCTGTTTACCTTCACAACATACCTGTCGTGTAGGAAATGCTGATAGAAAGTCACTCACTGAACTTCATAGTTGAGCAGGGATTTGAACCCTGACCTCACTATTCCATACCCAATACGCTGCCCACTACGTCACACTGGCTCTGTCAAGATGGATCATTTGTCTTTTCCAGCTAATTATGAAACAACCTCAGGAGGTAAGTTCTCTCCAGTCCTTCTGTTGTTCTCTTTCTGCTTACTTTACTGTTTCCTTTCTTTTTCTCCCTCTTTAATCACTTCTCCCCAAGGGCATTTTAAATTATCGCCTGCTAGGCACATGCTTAGGGACAAGTTGGAGCCAGTGGCAACTGAGCTGCTCCTCCTTGTTGTTCCAGGTGCACACCTTGGTGCCTTCCCTTGCCCCGCCCGTATCCTCTTTTTGAAGGCAGAATGCAGGGATCTGTGTGTCCTTTTCCCACCATGCAGAAAGGGCCAGCAGGGATCAGGACCCTCTCACTTAATATCTGCCCTAGTCCCCATGTCTCCTTCTCCCATCACATGGAAAGGAAGAGCAAGGATTGGGTCTTTCCTTCCAGAAGATGGTGTCAGGCCCTGATTCCTCCATTTCCCCGGCCTATGCATTCCAATCCCCACTTTTTTTGAAAGGTCCCATTCCATTACTAAAGGAATGGGCATTATTCACAGACTCCACTAGGTGTCTCCTCTGCAAATACTGGAGTGCTGGCAGCATTCTAGGTCAGAACTGAGCATGCACGGCATAACTTTGCCAGCAGCTGCTGACATATACTTTAATGAGACAGGAGAACCGCACTAGCTTTTGAACTACTGTTCTGAACTTCACCAAACCAATGAAGAGCTGCCTTCCTCTACAAGCCTGAATGAAATGCATCAGTAGTTTTCACCAACATTTTTAGTGCCACCTTGTTGGTGAGGCAGGAGAGAGCGCTGACCCAGCTTTTAAACTGTGAAAACAGAGCAGGATGCCTCTCCTCTCTTGCTGCACATGCCCTCTGCTGCTCTTCCCACCCCAGCCAATCATACTGATCAGTAATTAGCTAGCTTGCAGCAAACTACCACAGCTGCAATCAATTTTTAAAAATTTCATAGGTGGTTTGCTGGATCATGGAAACGAATCTCACACTTCGGAAGTCGTGTAGAAAGCAATTTAACAAGCCGTAAAAGAAAGGTAGAAAGGAAGGAAGGCTTAGTTTGCTTTTGGTGGATATTACAAAAATACTTGGTACCTCTGGGTTGATAAACATCATGCTCAGCTTCTCCTGACTCATGACCAAAACCCTTCTTTCCCTCCTACAAATAAAAACAATAAAGAGTAAATTCACTTTTGCGGAGAATTTTTTAAAGACAAAACTAATATATAGAGAAGACCAGCCAAGGATGACCTTTTTACTGAACAAATCCTATGCAGCTGCCTATGGTAGCACTTTAGATTCTCTCCCTCCCTCTCCCTCCACCATTTTGATTTTTTCTAATGCATAACACTGACATTTTGAAAATTCATAATATAAATGCATCCTACATATACTTATTGATTAAGCAATCTATAAGAATAAAGGGACATAAAACAAATTGGTGTTACTCAAAAACATCATGACAGGAATAATGGCAAAATAGTAGAGCATGAATACATGTTAAGTTCTACATTATAATTTGCTTTTCAATCATCAATAACTGGATTACATTCACTCAAGAATTTTGGATTGTGCTATCTACCATCTGTCAATTTATCATGCTAGGTTTTGATAATTGTGCTGCTTGCCAAGCTTTATTAATTCATGCTTTGCATGAAATTAACTTTGTTTTTCTATTATTATTATTATTATTATTATTATTATTATTATTTTGTAATAATCATTTTTGCTGCTATCAGCAAATTAGATATCATTGGTTGGGTATCTATGAGTGGAAAAGTTCTAACAGCATTTTTTCTGATTAAAGATCAAATCATATCCAGTAATTCCAATAATTCTGTTATCTCTTGCTTCACTTGTCTCCAAAAAACCTGGATCTTTGGGCATAACTACCACATATGCAAATAATCAGTTGACTGAAGCTCTTATTTCCAACAGGCACCATCATATTTCCCATAAATTACATTAATTTCTATTGGTATAAAATACCAAGAATAAATTAACGTATTTACTGCTAAACAGGCTTTCAAAATAATAGCAACCAGTGATGTGGGTTTTCCAGAAATTTTTCTTATTTTCAGAAATAGAAGAAATATCAGTTTGTTTCAGAAATTTTCCCAATGGAAATTAGGTTCATTTCTGTAGGAAAAAAAATCACTCTGCATCAGACAAGATTGTGATGCCCTAGATCGGTGGTTCTCAACCTTCCTAATGCCATGACCCTTTAATACAGTTCCTCATGTTGTGGTGACCCCCAACCATAAAATTATTTTCGTCGCTACTTCATAACTGTAATTTTGCTACTGTTATGAATCGTAATGTAAATATCTGATATGCAGGATGTATTTTCATTGTTACAAATTGAACATACTTAAAGCATAGTGATTAATCACAAAACCAATATGTAATTATATATTGTGAAATATTTATTTCTAATTACAAATAAATGAAATTTTGTCTTGAAGCATGGTGTAGCATGGGTAACAGTCTTAATATAACAACCCCAAATTGGGACTGGAATATTGGACTGGAGAGGAGCAGACAGCATCTACAACTTACATAACCCATCAGATCAGGCATGAACTCAGCTGGTGGAATTCAAGATGGTCAGAAAATAAGACACTTGGGTCGGGAAGTCCAAGAGCCTCCTCCTTGATTAGGTATCTCCCCGCTTGATTAGGGATCTCGGCAGGATGAAAGACATCCTCTGTGGTGAAAGAGACTCACCTTCTATCTAGGCCACTTTCCCCAACCTGCTGCCTTCCTGATGTGCTGAACAACAACTCCTAGCATCCCCAGCTAGCCAAGTTGGCCAAGCTGGCTGGGGATGATGGGAGATGCTGTGCAACACATTGGGAAGGCACCAGATTGGGGAAGGCTAAGCACCTCATCATATTCTCAACACATGGAAAAAGAGACTTTGATTGTTTCTTTATTATTTATTTCATAGATTTATTTATCGCTTATCATATTTTTAAAAAATATCTCTGAGCAGTTAAAGATGTCAGGAGTGGGGGCTTTGGAGAAAGGAGGTGGGGCTTCAGGAGACAGTGAGCCCACCCCAACATCATCCTGCCCCCAGAGGTTGTCCCAGGAGGCAACCCGGCCCCTGGGGCCAGAACAGTTCCCCATCCCTGGACCAGAGTTCATTCCAACTCTGATGGTATGATTTTATCCCTCTGCATCTTTATGTTCTCCTCCCGGTCCTTCCCTTTTCCTTCTCCCTTACTCCCTCACCCCACATCTTGCCATTTGCTTTGTGTCATTGCTTCCTTAAAAAACTGAAATTTACTATAAAACTTTATAAACTAAAACACACACAGCAGTTGGAGGCAGATGGTCTGATCTCTGGCGCACAACCCACCAGGGCGTTCCCCTGTGTGTGCCCCACACTGAAAGCACTTGCACTTTCAATGGGGCTTGTGCAGGAGCATGTCTTGGTGGGTCAGGTCCCATGTTAGCATGAATTTGGTAGCAGGAAGAATTGTTTGGATTTTCTGCTTCAGGCACCCAAATACCTTGGTCCTGCCCAGGAAGTGAGCCCCGCTGTCAGTTCAATAGCGGCTTACTCTCAAGTAAGCTTACTCCCACATAAGCACACATTTAATTGCAGCCTTAATGACACCCATAGCCCACTCACCCCATTTGACTGCCTCTCCAGTGTTCCCTTCCAACAGGGCCATTTTGCACATGCTCAAGAGGCCCACTCTGTATCTTCTCACAGCTGCAACTCTGCACACGCTCAGAGACACCGTTCCTCTCTTTACGTAAAAGGCCAAGACGGGGCGGGAAGCCAGGCAATAACTTCAAAATCCACAGCTGGGCAATTGGGCAACTCTGGATAAAATCCAACTAAAGCCCTTCTTAGAGTAGACCCATTAAAATGAACGGGGCTTAAAACCGTCATGACTACCTTGGGGTTGGACTCGATGGCCTTATAGGACCCTTCCTACCCTACTATTCTATGATTCTATGAACGTCAGTCCCATTCATTTCAATGCGTCTACCTTAAGTAGGACTTTAGTTGGATTTTACCCAAAGGTTTTGGGCTTCTTTTGACAGTTAACCTCGAAGGGTTGGCTCAAGACCGACCTCCTCATCCTCATCCCCATCCCTATCCTCTCTCGCCTCCTGGATAGGCCCGTCTCCGGAACTCTTCACATGGTCGGAGGCAAGCCCTGGGCCTGTTGCGGAGCCTGCCCACGAAGCCTGCCACGAAACCCTGCCGGTCCCGTGCAGCGCCTGGCGCCCCTCCGAGCTCACCCCGGAGCAGCGGGACACAACAGCGACGCCTTTGTGTAGCGAAGAGACGAGAGCGAGGCGAGACGGGAGCGGGGTGGCGAGGGAGTGAGAAGCCGGTGGGGGCGGGCAGAAAAGCCCCCTCTGGGGCGGCAGCTTGCCGTCGGCCCGACGCCTCCTCCACTCACCGTCGGAGCTGAGCGTATCGTAAGCGTCGCGCTGGCGAGACGCGCGGCGCGCCCCGTCGGAACCACCGGGCTCGCTGTAATCCACCCAGCTGATCCATTCCAAGTTGTCGTAGTGATGGTCTAAGGCGATCCCTGTGAAAGGGTCGTTCGACCCCCAAAGGGGTCGCGACCCACAGGTTGAGAACCGCTGCCCTAGATGTTCTTGTTGCCCTCCAGATATTTTGGCCTACAGCTATTCATTTCATTCATATGCATTCATTTTTACAGATGAACTTATGAAACAGACAATTTTCCATGGAAAAATTTGTTGTTGTTGTTCAGTCGTTCAGTCGTGTCCGACTCTTCGTGACCCCATGGAAAAATAAAGCATTGCGAATTTTTCTGGAAAATTTTCCACCCCACATCAATCCAAGTATTCCAATAAAATTTTTCTACATAATATAACGTTTAAATCACATTAAGTGTGCTTTAATTTTGTTCCTTAAATATTTCAGGTCAAATATTTTTAGTGTATTGGGACAAAAAAATAACATGGGGTACTTTTTAAAGCTTTGTTTACTAAATACAAGCAAAATAAATTAGATTTCTCTATGGCAAGGGTGGGCAACTTGTGGCCCTCCAGATATTTTGGCCTATAATTATTTGGCCTGTATTGGCTACAGCTGATGATAGCTGTAGGCCAAAATTAAAATTAAAGCACACTTATGGCACAATCCTATCAGGATAGGCAGCCGCCTCCAAACTCAGGAGAAGCCCAGAGGGGTCACCCCCTCTACTCTTCAGCCACCCTGCATTTACAGCTAGACAGTTGATTTTGGCTGTCTAGCTGTGGGACCTTGGAGCGCAGGAAGCGGCAGCTGGACAATACGTTGGATGTGTCGTACCAGCATTTCTGACTTCCCCGCCCCGACATGCCTGCAGGAAAGCCCCATTTTTGCCACTCCACACTCCTCCTCCGAGCTCAGAGCACCGGGCTGTTCTGCACTGCCCACGAGGTGGCGCGGGGGGGGGGGGTGCAGGTCGGTTTTCAGGGAACCGTCCCATCCTATGGCTGTCTAGCCACTGACTAGCAGCCATAGGATTGCGCCCGTGAAGTGCTTTAAATGTTATATTGTGTAGAAATGTTTATTGGAATACTTGCATTGATGCAGTATGGAAAATTTTCTAGAAATTTTTCCACTTCTTTACTTTTTCATGGAAATTTTTCTGTTTCATAACTTCATTCATAATAATGAATGGATGCCAATTACAAACACAATAATTAGGCAAGCTTGGCAATTTCAGAGTTGTGTAATTAATGTTTTCAGGTGATTATCCTTAGCAAGTATGTGAGAGAATATATCTATGCCACTGAAATACATATACATCTCAGAGTGCAATGGAACTAATTAACAATGACACCGAAACTGACGGTGCTCCAACCACCTTAGTGGAAAAGACTTGAACTCTGTTGAAATAGATGAGTGGTTGTCAGCATATCATGCACAGTTCTTTGAGTTGCTCAAACTAATGAGCGTGTCAACATTTTTCAGTACATTGGTTTTTTCCCTTAAATTTAAACAACGTAAAGGAACTACATACTATTGTCTTTAAATTTTTACAAGCATTCCAGTAAAAAAATCCACATAATATAACTTTTAAATCACATTCAGTGTGCTTTAATTTTCCCCCTCAGATATTTCAGGTCAAATATTTGTGGTAATTACTTGTGTAATTTGTGATAATTACTTGTGTTGTATTGGGTGTATGGGGTACTTCTTTAAAGCTTTTTTCCCCTAAATACAAATAAAATAAACATGCCAAATTATATCTATCAAGGGCAGGCGTAGGCAAATTGTGGCCCTCCAGAAATTTTGGATGGCTATCCTCAGTTCTAGCCAGCAGAGCCAACGCTGAGGGATGATGGTAGTCCAAAACTTCTGGAGGTCTCAAAGTTGCCCACCCCTGCTCTTGGGCATCAGAATGCTTTCTATTACGAACTGAAAATGTTCTATGCAAATGAAATAATTTTTTTCCAGAAAACCCATATCACTGAATCCTTGTAAAAATCAAAAGACAAGAGCAAGTACTTCCTTCCTTTTTATGAATGAACTTCTGAAACAGAAAATCTTCCATGGGAAAAAAAGCACTGGGAAATTTTCCACTCCACATCACTGATAGCGACACAGCAATACAAGGCCTCAAACCTTGACTGTTACATTCTGACATCATCTGAGGTCACCAAAATCTTTCCCAAAGCACAAAACATAAATAGTTATATATGCAGCATTTCTCCACAGTTACTGAAAATTATTCTTATGAGAATGCAGTTGTGGCTCCCCTTGTTCCTCCCTTTCCATGCATGGCCTTTGCTTTCTCTATAAAGGCCTCTACCCAAGAGAGCTATTATATCTTGTCCTTCTTTCCCTTTGTATTGTACAGTCAAAAAGGTGCTTTTGAATAATTTGTGTATGAGTGCTAAAAGGGGGTTTGAACACCTGTGTGCACAAACATCTAGTTATTCACAGTTGCTGAGTTCTTCCTGCTTTTGCCACAGTAGCTCATGCATGTCTGCTTGGCGTTGTATATAAAGTGAAGAGCTGTTATGGGAGTGTTTTCCAGTTGCTGTGAGTGGATTTTCTCCTTCTGTGGCTGGCTGACATGGGGGAATCGTTGTTCCAGACCATGATTGGTGTGTACCAGAAGTATTGCCAGTGAGTGTGGCTGTCAATGTTTTTCCATTGTGTTCTTTGGAGCGGTATGTTTTCCCCCTCCATTCTCTGTTTGGCAAATGGAAGTTATGAACTAAGTTATCTCAGTGTAGGGACAGCGGCAGCAGCCGGCCTGTATATCTGGGACATAGGAGTGCTTGGCCAAACTCATCACGCCAGATGCCAGGTGACCTTTCAGGAAACCCTTCTGAAGTTGGGGTGCAGGACCTGCCCTGAGATTAGGCAGATTGAGGCAGCTGCCTCAGGCAGCAGATGATGGGGGGCCAAGTCAGCAGTGGCAAGGTGTCAGGGGACAGAGCTTTGTGTGACCCACAGCCTGCCCCACACCCCCTAAGCTAGTCTATTGTGCTCAGGTGCAGTGGAGGACACAGTGCCATTACCAGTGTTGAAGGAAGATTCAGCTGCCTGTCTGCTCAGATGTTGTGCTTGAAATGAGAGGGCTCCATCTTGTTCGCTGCCTCAGGCAGCAAAATGTTTTGTACCAATGCTGGGTACCACCACAGAAAAGGCCCTTTTGCCATATGCCACACTTAACATTTGAGAGCAGAAGCAGACAAAGAAGGAGCTCTGTAGCAGCCATATTGAGGGTCAGACTAAGTAGCCTCATGCTTCATGTTCTTGCTGAGCTCTTGCTCTCTGAAATATATGTTTGTAAGCTGACGAGACACAGGAATTTCTTATCTTGTCAACAAAGGCTAAGATTAGCATAGAATTGTATATCTTGTTCTCTGCTGTTCTCGTCTGTTCTCTGCTTATCATGGCTACCCTATAACCCATTTCTTGTATTATAAACAATGGTGGAGTTTTTTCAGTTTTTTCGCCATTTCAATGGAGAAGAAATGTTAAGGACTGCAACCCCACACGGGAGGGAGAGGAGGAGCCGTTTCCTATGTGTCACAATATCTATAAAAACAATGTGCTGATGTAAATCGGGGCTTCTGGCTCTTTGGAAATGATTCCGCCTTAAGCCCGCGCGTTAAATAAAGTGAAACTCTTTTTCCTTCACTCCGTGGTCTCTCTGACTCTGAGTTCTGCAACATAAATGGTGCCGTGACTCGGATGTGGCAGGCTCTGAGACAGAGAGGTGGCAGTTGCCTGCTCTTAATCGCTGCACCGGGAGGGAGGGCTCGGTGCATGCCTCCCTTTCTTGGTGCCACCGACCTTTTTGTCGGGTGAACGGGAGAAAGCCTGTGCCGGGATCGCCCAAACGGCAGCGAGCAGCAAGAGAACCTTGGGAAGCGGAGGAAGGAACTTGAGCCCTGCCTGTATCGCAGCTGCAATTGAGTTGAAACCCACATTGGAAGCCTTCGGGAGAAAGGCAAGTATATGGAATAAAAAGAGGGCCCCACCTTCGGGAGTAAGGCCACTGGGCAGAAAAAAAGAAGGCCCCGTCTTCGGGAGTAAGGTCAGTGGTAGTATACGTATACAAAAGGTGACCCACCCGATTGGGGGTGGAAAGGGGGACTTGATCACTCCCCTGAGCAGGCACTAATACTCAGCAAGGCGCTGAGGAAACTGCTTCGCTCTAGTGGAAAAGTGGGTGGCAGGGACATATGAATGAAGTGATGAAATTGATGATTGTGTGAGTGGCTACTGCGGTTTCTGTTGCATACCGTTGACTGTCCGGGTGCCCAGGCCAGTAGCAAAGTGCGTGGTGTGAAATTCCTTTTGTGTCGGCCAGTGAGACCCCTTACTCACTGACCAATCCCCTTCCCTCTTTGTGTCTGTCTTCATCTTAAGAGGGAGGCTATGGGAGGTGGGGGAACCAAGACTTGCACCCCCTTGAGATATATGTCAAAAAAGAAGGAAAAAGATTTTTTTAAAAAGGGTTCGGAATAGAGAGAGGAAACAGCAAAAAGCTCAAGGTCGAGCTGAGAAAAAAAAGAACAAGATCTGAGGCTGTTAATTAGAGAAATGTTGCAGTACAGCCTGGCTTTTAACGAAGCGTGGGAGTGTGAGGCCGAAGAAGTAGCTGTTAGCCTAGCGCGCCGAGAGGGGGGGCAGGAAAATTGCCCACAACATTCTGAGTTGTGCAACATCATCACCTCGCCTAATTGAAATAAAATCCCTAAGAAATGGAAACTGAAAATGAAGACCCAGAAGATGAAGGCGCAAAATGAAATAAAGGTGAAGAATCAGCCCCCAGGGCACAGGCTAGACCCCTCTTTGAGTAAAACGTGTGCCATAAGACTGTCCCAAGGCAGAATGAAGCGGAAAGACCACGATGAAGATCTCTGTCAAGGTAGCCGTGTTTAGCTTTGAACTGTCCTAGAATTTCATAGAGCCTGTAGACCATCAGCTATATGATTTCTGAAGAGCGTAACCGTTAAGCTTTTGCCATGGGATTCCCTGCAATGAAGAAATCTCACTGATTCGAGTGTCCAGTGTTGGACTGCCTGAGTGTGTGTGCTGAAGAGACCGAGAAACCAGACAGCATGTTCCTAGCCAAGCCAAAATCACGCTACTACCATGCTCTTGGTAGCTGCAATAAACTGTGTAAGCTGAGAGACCCAACGTGATTGAAAAGAAAAGAAGATATTGGAGTAACTGTCTTAAAAAACTGTGAAATCTGTGTAGCTGGCTAGCTGACGCTGTCAGTGATGTTACAACTTTAAATTAAGACTGTTTTCCTGTTTGAGACCCCAGCGAAGAAAGCTGACCCTAGTTATTTGTTGCCCGTACCAAAGCAAAAATTTAGCTGCCCTGTACCTCATCGTGTCCTGTTTTGAGCTTGGGATTGACAAATACAAACAAACTGAGAAGCTTGCCTTTGAAGTCCTGCAAATCACCCCACCGCCTCCCCGAAGAAGATTAATGGCTGCTTGAAAAATGCAAGTATAAGGCGATGCCCATCACCCCCCAGCATCCTGAGTTTCGGCACTTTGCTTTCGTGTACCAAGTTGAAGGGGAAGAGAAGAAAAGAGGGGTGTGTGTGTGTGTGACATTGTAAATCCCTGGCTAGCTTGTCTAGTGATAGATAGCCCTGAGAGCTTTCCCCCCCAGTTGCTGGATCTGCTCCATCATGCCTTACCATGCAAAAAGTGTTTTCCATTCAATGTGTTAAATTGCAAGAAAAAGTTTGTTGTGTATATTTTATGATTTCTTAGATATCATAAAATATATGTGATATTTGCAGATTAGTGTTAGTTGCAACTCCAAATGATACTGAGTGTGGTTCCCAATGGATGACAAGAGAAAAGACAAAGATAAGTAGAGAAAGACAGAGGCAAGTAGAAAAAGATAGAGAAATAGAGAAAGTGGCAGACAAATAGAGAGGAGGGGAAAAGAAGAAAGAGAAGGCAAGAGGAAAAGAGAAAGAACATTTGTAGAGAAGAAGTGTGGCCATAGTTGCCCCCAGGGTGAATTAGAAGCAGCTAATTATGCCTAGAGCTTATTACCTGGGGTAAAGTAGCCACAATAATGTAATAGTTCTTTAAGATGAGAAAATGTAACTAGAAGAAGAAGAGCCTATCCCAAATGTGCGTCATTGGGACTAGTGTAGAGCAGAAAGGTTTAAGTAAGTGAGTTTAACTTGAAAAAGACAAGTAAAAAGACAAGGCTGGTGCATGGAGTAGAGAGTTTTATATAGAAAGTTTGAAACACGATCTGCAATACAGGCAGATCAGCAAAAGAGAGAAAAAGCAAGAGAGGGAGAGAGATTTCTCTCTCCCAAAACACAAGCGGGGCTAAAGCGCCTCACTCAGTATCAAACCCGGCTGTTAGAAGCCATGAAAGCAAGTGTGAAAAAGTCAGTTAATATGACTAAAGTGTCTGAAGTGCTGCAAGGTGCCACCGAAGCCCCAGAGCGTACTTGGAGCGTCTTTTAAATGCCTATCGCCAGTATACCCCCCTCGACCCAGAGGCCCAAAAAGACGTGGGCGAGGAAAAGAAGAAGACCCGGCAGAAGCAGGAGATTCTTGAAAAAGAACCAGTGTGCCCAGTGCAGACAAGATGGACATTAGTGGCATGAATGCCCAAATAAAATGAATCAAATACACAAAGGAGAAAACCAAAGGAGCCAGAACGGGCGAGAGAGAAGACAGCTTGAGAGGGGCCGTGACATTGACTGTGAGGGGCCGTGACATTGACTTCATGATTGACACTGGAGTGGCATCAACAGCAAGCAAACGTTAGCCTTAAACAAGAAGTCCAAACACTGGGCAAAGTTCTTCAAGCCCAGCGTCGCTTTGTCTTAGAAAATAAGCCCCCAATTCCCATCACAGAAGTTCATCCTTTCCAACCAGGAAATGAAGTATGAGTTAAAGAGGGAAAAAATGACCCTTTGACTCCCAAATGAAGAAGACCAAAAACTGTCATACTTTCCACCCCCGCAGCTATAAAAAGCAGCTGGAGTTAAACCCTGGATACATTGGACATGAGTCAAGAGAGCGAGAGGGGGGGAGTAGACTGTAAACAAAAATCCTTTGAAAGGATTTCTTTCCTTTTCAAAAATCCTTTAAAAATTATTCTGAAAAAGCAGTAAGAAGACTCAGGCTAGACCTTACTGTGGGCACACCGGGAGACTGTCCACCATGCGTACGGTCAGACCTGCAACTGGGGAAAATTGAAGAAGGGGACTAGACCCTACTGCAGCTTGCCAGGTGAATAGCTGCCCAGCGTACGGTCAGATCCCAAAGAAGATCAAACATGCGTGTTGTAGTGTTAGTAGTGTTGCATTGTGTTTCCTTAATAAGGTGGGAAAAAGGGGGGTCTGCCCCTAGAGAGGGAAGTTTGTCCCAGCGATTCGCTGGTAATTACTGGCTTCACCTGGCTAACATCACTGGAGTAAAACATTTTTGTTTGCCAAGAGATATACCTGCAAACAGGTTTTTTATCTTTTTCTCCTCCATCATTTAATTTGACTAATAATAGTAATGCTGTAGATGTTCAAATCAATAATCTGCATGCATAATATAGTGGCTAACATAACAATAAGAAAACAATTGGCTAAATTGGTTAACCCCTTGGCTTCCAGATCTTAGCTGGCTTGAGGCATTGTTCATTCTAATTCTACCAGTGTTGTTCATAGAGATACTGTTATGTCTCTGCGTTCCTTGTCTTATGCGCTGTTTAACCAATCTGTTTTATGTCTTGGCTAGTAAAACTGCTGCCCTCTACACTCTAATAGCTCAACAAGATATTAAGTAAGAAGGTTGCTATAAGAGTCCTGTGTTATGCTTCGCAAACCGGAATGTCTATTTGTGTAATGAAATGCTATAATTGTAATGAAATTATGCATTTAAGGGGGGAATGTAGCAGCCATATCAAGGGTCAGACTAAGTAGCCTCATGCTTCATGTTCTTGCTGAGCTCTTGCTCTCTGAAATATATGTTTGTAAGCTGACGAGACACAGGAATTTCTTATCTTGTCAACAAAGGCTAAGGTCAGCATAGAATTGTATATCTTGTTCTCTGCTGTTCTCTTCTGTTCTCTGCTTATCATGGCTACCCTATAACCCATTTCTTGTATTATAAACAATGGTGCTAGGAGAAGAAATGTTAAGGACTGCAACCCCACATGGGAGGGAGAGGAGGAGCCGTTTCCTATGTGTCACAATATCTATAAAAACAATGTGCTGATGTAAATCGGGCCTTCTGGCTCTTTGGAAATGATTCCAGCCTTAAGCCCGCGCGTTAAATAAAGTGAAACTCTTTTTCCTTCACTCCGTGGTCTCTCTGACTCTGAGTTCTGCAACAGCTCCAGTGACCATCTGAAGAACCAGGTAGGTTCATTTGGGAGAAAATTATATAAGCCCCTATAGGGCCTCAGAGCTTAAACCCAACCCTTAATTCGGTTTGAAAATGGACTTTGAAAACTTCCATGATATGTTCTGACCTGTCCCAGTCAATAGTCTAGCTACTATATTTTGATCAAAAGGTATTGAAAATTACAATTGCCCAACCTGTTTCAATATGTTGCCTGCTACAGGGGTATTTCTGCCTTTCTATTCCATTGTGGTCCTTCACTCAAATAATGCAGTCCTAACAAATGGAACAAAAACAAAAGAAGGCAACATATTGCAATATGTTGGGCAAAATAGAATTCTCAAAACATTTCATTTGCTGCCCCCTTTCCTAGTTTTGTGACCAGGCTATCTCTAGCTGGTGTGTGTGTGTGTGTGTGTGTGCAGGGGGTGCACCAGCCTTAGCTGGTGAAAAGCACATCATGCCACAGACGCCATGATCTAGCAGCACCCACTCAGCAAACATGGTCCTTTAGGGAAAGTGTGATCCTGTCCAGAACAAACTGAATATGACTTCCCTAGTCATAGGCACTGCCTGTCAACTATATCTTCATTTTATTTGGATTTAGCTTCAGTTTGTTGACTATTACCCACTCTGCCCATTACTACTTGAGCAGGGAGTGTTGCGCAGGCCGGCCGGCCGGCTGGTCAAGGGCCTGTGTGGCTCAAGAACAAACAGTACCAGAGCTCAAAGCAGAAATATACTGAAAGAGGACATGGTGGGCAGTGGAGGCATGGAGCTGTAGGTAAGAGTGGAGAAAGCAGGACTGGGACATATCTCACCTTGGGACAAGACGGTCTGTCAGATACTGGCTGGAAGAAAAAGGACAAGCAAGGAAAGCTTGTATCGTGGGTCATGCAGCCAGGAAGAGTCCATATTTACACCTTGGGGTGGCTCTAGGGTTTTTAAAAGTTGCATAAAAGAGAAAATGTGGCTTTCCCCCATCATTGCAGTGTTTTGATGGGAATAACATCAGATGCAATGTCTATGAAATTATTCAGCATGCAGGGTGGGGCCAGAAAGCCAATGGCAGAAGAAGCAGGAGTGGGAGAAGGGAGCTAAATCAGTCATATTGACTGATTTGTAGCTAAACAGCTACTGTGAAGATGGTTGGGGAGACATACCATGTGCTGGGTCACTCTATGCTGGTCCCCTAAGTGAAACCTGAGAAATTGTAAATATGGGTAGCAGTAGTGGGTCCACTTTGCTCTCTCCCACCATGGCAAGGTGGGAACTATGTCACTAGAATTACATGGCTACTATCACAGCTGAAGATAATGGGTGAAACAAAAAGCAATCCAGGCCTGCTCCAGGCCTCACTTCCTTCCAGAAATGTAACTCAGGGATAGGACACAAAGGAGGCCTTATGTCTCTAGTGAAGGTGATATTGCTGCTGAGCATATTCAGTGAATCTTTCCTCCACTACTGACTAACCACTACAAGCTTACATAGATTTGGAATTATTAGTGAAGTGCTTCTCGCCGATTGGATGGGGCTTCTAGAAAGCCTTCAGCACCCTTAGAAATTAACCTCTTTAAGGGTGCAATCCTATGCGTGTTTAGACAGACAAAAGTCCTACAACTCCCAGCATTCCCCAGCCAGCATAGGACTTTTGTCTGTCTAAACATGCATAGGATTGCACCCTAGATGAGGTTACCCAAGGGCTTGTGGCCAGTAATAGATAATTGGATGACTGCAATGGGCAGTGAAAGGGTCACAGTATCTAGCCATTTAATACTTCAGCAATATTTGGTGGATATCAAAATACAGGAATGCTCCTCTTCAAACAGACAACTGGGTTCAAACCATGAGTAGAAAATCTGCTGTGGTGGGCTGATTCTTTCAAATGATATGGTTTGTTTGGGGAGTTACAGCCATGGATATGAAGAAGATTCCACAGACTAAGGGTGTCTCTATACCAGCCTAAAATCCTGTATTTCAGATGGGGCTTTCTGCTTCCGTTTTAAGTGCAGGATCATGACTCCCCCCCCCTTTCCCCCTCCTTCTCCCCGTATCTGAGTCTTCCATTCTCTTTTATGGATCTCGCTCCTCTTCTTGCCGCTTTTCCTCTTTTCATGGAGGGAACTCAAGCGGAACACAATGCGGTAATTTGATAGCTCAATATCTGTGATCTATTTAAAAACGGAGCAAAGGGCATTTAGTGCAGGAGACGCTCTGGAAGGTCACGGTATCATGTAAAGAGCCCGCAAACCTCCGTGAAGGAGCAATCTCAATCACAGGATAAAAGCTCCATGTGAAGAAAGCCTAACACAAAAAGTTCAGTCCAATAAGGTTCTTAGAGGGCTCTCTCACTCACCCGTAAATACATAGTCACAGCTGCCCAAGAGCTACTTTCTTCGGGGATGTGGAAACCTTTTGTACCCATCTCTGCTCACAAGAGTAGACTCAGTGAGATTTCCCCCTTTTTCTTCTGTTACATGATACATGCTTGTTGTCAGTTACACCTCTCTTCAGAGTGGAAGGACTTCCATATATATATATATATATATATATATATATATAGGCTACCTTACCCCTTCTTCATCAAATTCTTTGGAAAGTACCATAGTAATAGTATTTCAATATGCTTGATTTAGAAATGCTTTCCCCCCAACTGTAGCATTAGATTATTAGCGTGGTAGAAAGATCCCTGATCCTTTTGAGCAGGAAGTAGTAGTCTGGCCTTCAGCTTCAAGTGCAGCTGTACTTAGTGTTCCTTGGCACCACTTGACACCTTCAGAACATATTTAAGCTCCAATGCTAAGTAAATTTACTGATAGTATGAGCCCTAGAACTCAGTGGGACATACTTTTGAACAAACATATTTAGGATAATGTTGTTAGAAGCAAACAAAAAGTCATACTTACCATCCCATTAGTAGCACTGCTCAAAGCCAAAAACAAAGCAACTATCATGGAACAAATGTAGACTTCCATCTTTTTTTCTTTTTTTTCTTTCTCTTTTTCTGGCCACCCCCACCCACCCTGTAATTTTCTAGTTTGAAAGCCAAAGTGGGAATTCAAATTAACACTGGGGTTTATGGTAACTCACTTGATTTTAGAGTATGTTTAACTTTTAAGATAATCATTACTTCAACCAAAGTTAATAACAAACATGTTCATATACAGAGGTAAATACTAGTTTTAGCATGTGTGTGCTTGTTTTTACACAACAATAAAGACATTTAGGCTGCAAACCTATACACATTTAACCGGGAGTAAGCCTGACTTCCCAATTGAACTTACTTCTGAGTATACATGTATAGGATTGCATTGATAGTTGCTAACAGTAAGTGTAAGTATATCTACCCAGGGAATTGAACCATTAAGAATTTGGGTTAGTTCCAGTTTGGGTCGATCAATATTTGCTCAAAGTTTCCATTCCTCTTCCTCCTTTGTTTAACTCCAAAATAAATAACCACTCATGTTCTGGCATGTGGCAAATAGAAAAGAATGCCTTCCAAGGAATCCAGTGTATTTTTTAGATCCCCAGATTGTTGAATAGGTTCATGCCAAATTTGAGAAGAGTCTGGCTTTTGTTGTTATCAGTGATATGGCCAGAAAGCAAAAAAATGAATTCAATAAACAAAGATTTTCTATCATTTGTATTCAGTAGGGGTGCTTATATAATTCTCCCCATCCAGTTTTAACTGTGGATTTTGATTTTCCATTCTGTTGGTTTTGGATCTCTGGACTTCATTTACGCTGCTGCCCATATGTGCAGTTCTCATCCATTATGGAAAGGTAGGCAGGAATGGTTTAACTCCTGTGATCTTCTGTCAGAAGTCAAGGATTACAATCTTTTGATATCATGATGTGGGGGTTGCCTCTGCCTCCCAGATAATTCCTGCCTTCTGGCATGAAAGCAATACTGGTATTCTGCAGCTCTTTAGATTGAACAGCTATTTCCCCTGAAGATGATCAGGGGACTGGAAACAAAGCCCTATGAGGAGAGACTGAAAGAACTGGGCATGTTTAGCCTTGAGAAGAGAAGACTGAGGGGAGATATGATACCACTCTTCAAGTACTTGAAAGGTTGTCACAGAGAAGAAGGCCAGGATCTCTTCTTGATCATCCCAGAGTGCAGGACACGGAATAATGGGCTCAAGTTACAGGAAGCCAGATTCTGGCTGAACATCAGGGAAAACGTCCTGTTAGAGCAATACGACAATGGAACCAATTCCCTAGGGAGGTGGTGGGCTCTCCCACACTGGAGGCATTCAAGATGAGGCTGGACATCCATCTGTCAGGGATGCTTTGACTTGGATTCCTGCATTGAGCAGGGGGTTGAACTCAGTGGTCTTATAGGACCCTTCCAACCCTGCTATTCTATGTTTCCTCCTCTTTTTTAACCATAGACCATAACCATAGACTCTAAATGTTTCTGACCCTTGTAATTTGTGGTGGAAAGTCTCTTCAGTATCCGTAGCCTCACCATGTGGTGTGGGAAGGGACTGAAGAAATTTCACCTTAGAATAATCAGTAGGGGCTGTGAACTGAATCATCCCAGGAGGGCCTTGAATTGCAGAAGTCACCTAAATTGGCCAGGTTGACATTCCTTAAGCTCAGGTGAAACTCTGTCAGCAAAGTATCACCAGGATGGCCAGGATGGCAAAGGGGCAGGGTCAAATCCTCCCCTGTCATTGGAGGAAGGAGGAGGGCTTCCTTGACATGTGCTTCCTTCCCTAACTTTCCCCCTCCTTTTCCCCTTTATCTGAGTCTTCCATATGTTTCAGTATACAGCTGCTAGATGGCACCGTGGTCTAGCTCCTCTTAATGTGACTTTTCCTTTTCCACAGAGGGAACTCAAGTGGAACTCAAGTGTGGTAATTTGATAGCTCATTATCGCTGATCTTTAAAAAAATGGAATAAAGGGCATTTAGTGCAGGAGGTGCCTTGGAGGTTAACAACATCATCTAAAGGACCCACAGAAGTATAAAAGTTCCACGTGAAGACGCCCTTCTTCAGGAGCTTCACACACTCACATGCACAGACATTCTCTTCCCTTGTGCCCCTTGCGAGGCCCCTGAATGCCAGTGTGGCATTTTACTAGATTTGCTCTCTCAGCTGTTCTGCTGTGCCATGGCCTGTTCCCCTCTTCTTTCTGAAAGTCTGTATTTTTTGGAGGAACCATGCATTTATGTTTCCATATTTGACCATGTTTATGTGCAGCTGTGTGTGTATGTGTATAATATAAATATTTTTTATATATGGTAGAGTCCAGAGAGTAGCATTGGATGGCAGTACCTTGGCCTCTAGCACTTATGCTGCGGGGTGCTATAAGGTACCATTTTGTCTCCAGTGCTATTTTACTATATATATATATATATATATATATATATATATATACATATACATATTGAGTGCAATCATTAGAAGTTTGGGGGCAAGATGACACTCAGCTCTATTTCTCCATTACATCTGAATCAGGATTGGCCATGTATGACCTGGACCAGCGCCTAGACACAATGGTGGGCTTGATGAGGGCCAATGACCTGAAGCTGAATCCTGATAAGATGGGAGTGGGGCAACTGGTTCCTGGGTTTAGGAATTAGGGTGTTTACCTGTTCTGGATGAGGTTGCACTCCTCATGAAAGAATGGGTATGCAGGTTGGGGAGCTTCATCATTGAATAAATACAGTCAGGGCCAGAAGTATTGGAGCAAGGATAACTGTTTGGGCAGATGGCCTCTGTACACTACCACATTGAAGTTGAAAGGAAACACACCCAGATGGGAGCAAAGTCAGGACTTTCAGCTGTAATTCAAGGGGTTTGACAAAAGTGGGGCACTAACCATTCAGGAAGTACAGCCAGTGGCATATGCACACGCCCATCGTTGGTGGCTCATAAGTAATGGAACGAATGGCTGACAAGCAGCTGCATGGCCAAGTGTGGCCTGTTTCCTGGGTACCCCATGACCAATCAAGCAGATAAAAGGCCTGGAGGTGGTTCGGAGTGTTACATTTGCATTCGGTAGCTGTTCACTGGAACTCCCAACATGAGGTCCAAAGAGGTGTCCATGCGAGTGAAGGAGGCCATCATTAGGCTGAGGAAACAAAATAAACCCATCAGAGAGATCAAAAAGACAGTGGGAGTGGCCAACACAACAGTTTCAAACATCCTGAAAAAGAAGGAATTAACTGGCAAGTTCAGCAACAGCAAAAGACCTGGCAGACCATGGAAGACAACTAAGTGGATGACCACAGAATTCTGCTCATGGTGAAGAGAAACCCTTTCACAACATCTAGCCAGGTCAAGAACGCTCTTGTGGAGGTAGGCATGTCACTGTCAACATCTACAGTCAAGAGACGGCTTTATGAATGTAAATACAGAGGTTTCACAACAAGGTGCAAATCACTGGTAACACTCAAGAACAGAAAGGTCAGGTTAGCCTTTGCTAGCAAACACCAGAAAAAGCCTGCCCAGTTCTGGAATAAGATTCTTTGGACTGATGAAACCAAAATTAACTTGTACCAGAATGATGGGAAGAGAAACGTATGGAGAAGGAAAGGAACAGCTCATGATCATACCACATCATCTGTCAGACATGGTGGAGGCAGTGTTATGGCATAGGCATGTATGGCTGCCAATGGAACTGAGTCACTGGTGTTTATTGATGACCTGACTGCTGATAAAAGCAGCAGGATGAATTCTGAAGTGTATAGGGCTATACTTTCTGCTCAGATTCAGCCGAATGCTGCCCAACTGATAGGATGCCGCTTCATATTGCAGATGGATAATGACCCAAAACATACAGCAAAAGCTATCCAGGAGTTTCTCAAGGCAAAGAAGGGGGACGTTCTTCAGTGGCCGAGTCAGTCACCTGATCTCAACCCAATAGAGCATGCTTCTCACTTACTGAAGACAAGACTGAAGGCAGAAAGACCCACAAACGAGCAGCAGCTGAAGGCAGCTGCAGTAAAGGCCTGGCAAAGCATCTCGAGGGAGGAAACTCAGCATTTGGTCATGTCCATGGGTTCCAGACTTCAGGCAGTCATTGACGGCAAAGGATTTTCATCCAGGTATTAAAGGCGATCCTTAAGTTTGAAATGATGTTAGTTTGTTCCATTACTTATGAGCCACCAACGATGTGGGGGGGGTGTATGCCACTGGCTGGACTTCCTGAATGGTTAGTGCCCCGCTTTTGTCCAACCCCTTGAATTACAGCTGAAAGTCCTGACTTCGCTCCCTTCTGGGTGGGTTTCCTTTCAACTTCAATGTGGTAGTGTACAGAGGCCAACTGCCCTAACAGTTATCCTTATTCCAATATTTCTGGCCCTGACTGTAAATAAGGGCGCAATCCAATGGCTGCTAGTCAGTGTCTAGATGGCCATAGGATAGGTTGGTTCCCAGGAACCAACCTCGGTGCCCACACTCAAAGGTCAGTTCTCTGAGAACTGACCTCTATCCCCTCCTGCTCTGCTTACAAGACAGCGTGGAACAGCCCCGTGCTCCACGCTCGGAAGAGGAGTGTGGAGCGGCGAAAATGTTCCTGGGGGTGTGCTGGGGTGGGGAGGGCAGAAGTGCTGTTCTGATGCTTTCCTATGCATTGGCCGGTGTCCGCCCCCCCCCCCCCGCTTCACCTTCCCGCAGCTAGACAGCCAAAATCAGTTGCCTAGCTCTGAATGCAAGGCAGCTGAAGCGCAGAGGGGACGATCTGCTCCATGCTTCTCCTGCCCTGCATTGGATAGGCAGTCACCTCTGAGTTCGGAGGCAGCTGCCTATTGCGATAGGATTGCACCCTAAATAAATATTCTCACACAAGTACATGACACAAGCATGTATCCATATAAAAACAGTACATATTCAGTGAATGAATATTTCTTATTTTCCTGTTGTTTTTTAGATCCAGAAATTCCAAACCCATTGGCCACTTTTGACCCAGATGTTCAGATGGCATTGATGCAGACAAAGAAAGAGAAATCTTCAAAGAGTCAATAGCTGGTTGTCCTGCTGATTGAGGAATTCAAGGAAAATGCCCAGCTAACAAGGCAGGAATATTGTAGGGACCAGGATGAGCTGGAGCAGAGAATGGAGAAAGACAGTGGTGTGCTGCAGAACTTCCTGAGGCTTTCAAGACGGGTGCAGCAGACAGTCAGGAAGAGAGAAAGGATTCCATGGGATGCATGTGTTCCAACTCATTACTACAGAGAGGGATTGCCAGTGGACTGCAGACTCTGACAGATGCCCTTAGCAGGCCACAGATAGCCACTGGTACCATTACTGCCCAACTCCCGGACAGCAAGGCCATGCTTGCTGGGAATGATGGGTAGTGGAGTCCATCACCTAAGGAGGGTACCGTGTTGTGCAAAGCGGCTATATGGAATACAAGGAATGCTCATTTTTTATAGCATGTGGTACAGACTACACAATGTTCCATTTCCACCCCACCCATGCCCAATATCCCTATGGGAAAACTGCTCCTGCTAATTGCACAAATTAGCCTTGTTGTGCTGTGCAGCCAGCTTGTGTGTGGGGAGAGTTTTCCAAGTGGACAAGGGATAAAGGTTGCCACACATGTTTTTCTACCAGCAGGTGGTGCTGTGCTGTGTACTGTAGTGGTCGAAATGTGTAGGGATGGCAGAGAATTCCGCCACGGATTTCAGTGAGGCTGAATGTACTGGCATTTGGCCCCCTGAAATCCGTGGTGGAACGGCCTGCCCCCCTGCCCCCCCATGGATTCCCCCTGGGACGAGGCTTACCTGGGGTGGATGTTCTGGATGGCGGCAGCTCCGGTGGTGGCTCCGGCG
The DNA here is from genome assembly GCF_057233095.1 of Heloderma suspectum. Taxonomy (NCBI): domain Eukaryota; kingdom Metazoa; phylum Chordata; class Lepidosauria; order Squamata; family Helodermatidae; genus Heloderma; species Heloderma suspectum. The sequence continues at coordinate 122,013,202 of NC_139462.1, read as the reverse complement.
GCAGCAGCTGGTCTTTTGACCGGCTGCCGCGGCCGCCATTTGCATCCTGGTATTTGCCATGATAGGCAACCTAAGTATTTACGTAGCCTATCACGGCAAGCCAAACAAAAAAAAAAGCGTACACAAAAAGGCCGCCATTTGCAGTCCCTATTTTTCGCCGTTTTATCCTGCATAAATATTTACGTAAGCTATTACGGCGGGGGGAAAAAAGAACGATAATAGTGCCCACTACGCTATTTGCGTTCCCATTTTTTTTTTTGCCCAGCCGTGATAGGCTACATAAATACTTACGTAGCCTATGACGGCAGCCTGGCTGGACACAAATGGCGGCCCCTATGGTGGTCGCCATTTGCATATGCAGCAGCCCATCCGTAGCCAGAAGTCCGGCTGCGGACGGCCCTGGTCAGCTGCTCTGCGGAGCTGCCGCAGAGCGGAGCTGGCCAGGCAAGATTCCGGTGGGGAGGACTGGATCGCCTCCCCCCCCATCGAGGATTCCGGGGGGAGGGACAGAGTGCCTCCCCCCCCACCGCGAATCAATTCTGTGAAAAGCTAAGTAACTTTCGTACATCCCTAGAAATGTGCCAGTAATACAGTAGGCAGGTATTCAATTTCCCAACAGTACAATATTCTGAAGTTGTTGTTGTTGTTCAGTCGTTAAGTCGTGTCCAACTCTTCAGGACCCCATGGACCATAGCACGCCAGTCCTTCCTGTCCTCCGCTCTCTCCCGGAGTGTGCTCAAGTTCATATTCATTGCATCGGTGATGCTATCTAGCCATCTCATCCTCTGCTGTCCCCTTCTCCTTTTGCCTTCAATCTTTCCCAGCATCAGGGTCTTTTCCAGTGAGTTTTCTCTTTGCATTAACAAAGAGGGAAGAAAAAAGAGAGAAAAGGGGGGGGGGGGAGGGAAAAGGGAGGAGGAAAGGAAGTGAAGAAAAAAGAAAAATGCCCTCCCCTTCCCTCCCCCTCTCCTCCCTCCCCCTTAAAGAACTGAGTTTAAACTCCAACACTCCCCAGCCTCCGATGCCATTCTATTTTAAAAACTGTATGTATAATCTTAACGATCTTACAGTTTAATAAACAACCTTACATTTCTATATCATTATCATCAATCTTATATCAAAGAAACAGGTCTACAATTCATACCCCAAATCCTATATTTTAGTAATAATAATCATTATAATTATATATATATATATATATAGTATTATATAATAATAAAACTTAATATAAACCTTCAACCATCAGTAATATATTTTATACTAGATATATTATCTATTTAAAAAAATATAACAAGCAAGAAAAAATAAAAGATGAAAGAGAGTAAACCAATATAAATATAATCATTTATCTTCTGAATTAGCCTGGATCATGTAGACTAAACACAAACAGTTAACAAAGCTTGTTTAAAGATTCCAGTTCATTGGGGTTGTAACAGAATTCTCACGCATTTTTATGTTAAGCTATGCCTCCGCCATTTCATGATTTAGAAACTTCTTCATCTGACCTTCAGACACAATACAAAGTGTAGCAGGATATTTTAAGTAATATTGTAAGTTCATTTGTTTTGCCATATTCTTTGCTTTGATAAATTGCCTTCTTTTATTCGCCACCTCTTTAATGTAGTCTGGAAATAGCATAACTTTATCTTGTTTCCAGGAAAGGCTTCCAGCCTCCCTTGCTAAACACAGGATATAATTCTTTGTGGAGACTTTTGCAAATTGAGCTATGATCGTGTAATCAGTCCCTTTAGTATTTGGTACATGAAATGCCTGCTCAATATCAAGTAAATAATCAGATGGAATAGGGAGTATCTCATGCAAAAGTTTATCCACAAAAATAAGCAAGTTTATCCACATCATTAGGCAGATTTTTAATCCCAATAATATGTATATTGGATCTTTTCGTGAAGGCCTCCAGTTGAGAGATTCTATCAGAGATATTTTTAAAACAAATTTGTGTTGTAGTTTCATTTCCTGCTACTCAGTCTTCAAGCTCATTAATTTTCGTCTCCATTTTTTGCCGTGACACATTAATTAAATATACAGCTCCTTGCAGGACTGTGATGGAATTTTGAATTAAATCCAACCTTTTGACTTGTTCCGTAAATTGCAAAGATAAAGTCTTTATCAGCATAAATAATTCCCCTATATCTTCTGTTTTTGACACTTTTGACGCAGAGGATGTGGGGGGCGTAGATGCCAGCTCCTTCTCCTCAGCGCAGACATGTTTCTCTCAAACAGACCTTACAGGTCCTCAGATATTCTCAAATATTGTTAATGTTTCTTAAATCCCTCAAAGGTTGTTGATATTTCTTAAATCATATATTATTATGGAACACGTCAGCCCTGTTTTCTCCTATAAAATAGGAGTCTCAGTACAGCTTTTTGTGTTGGTAAAGCTCTGGGAAGATAATCCTGGAATCCAGCCCCCCCACTATCTCATGGGGGTTACTTTTCTCCAAGATGTTGTCCAGGGCTACTGCCTTGTCCCCCTTTCAATTCCAGGGGGGCGATGAAAAGGTTTCTCAACCTTTTAAAACGCTGTTTGAGAAAGCTGCCACGGAGACCCGTGGGAAGCTGCCAGAGCGACATCAGTCCCAGCCGGAAGTCCAGAGGGCATATTTTCAATGCACCTGCTGCACACCCAATATTCTCATAGGTGGCTTACTTGAGACCAGGCCATAACTGCTATGGGCACCTGCTATGTTCATATTCAGATTGGAGGTACACATTCTGGAAACATGATGTACTCATACCCACACCCAAACATTTAGAGAGGCAGTGCCCACCTCCAGTGTACTGAACATGTTTCATGCGTTGTGGCCTGAGATATAGCCATCTTTTGACGGCAGAGGTGTGGAAACATAGTAGGTGTTCAGTAACCCATGCAATGCTTAAAGATAGTCATATTTTCTTTGGACAGTAGGAAATTGTATTTGCAACATTACACAGAAGTAGCAGATTACAAAGAGAAGTACATACCTGCCACATGTTGTCAGCAATAATTTGGGTACCTTCCATACCCATTCACCTCTTTTGCTCACCTGTTGGCATATGGGTGGTACTCCTCTGTATCAGGTGGGAGAACCAATTCCTTGGGCTTTTCCACCTCCCTTTGTGAAGCACACTGTATGCTGCCACCACAGCCATCCAGTTCTCCTCCACAACAGTTTGGTGAACAGTTGGGCATCTTCACCATCCCTTCAGTTGACTAAAGGGCTGCTCCACCACATTGAAGCATGATTAAATACCTTGTTGCAGACCTTTTTCTGTGTCCAAGGTTGCTGCCATATGCCTTCATGAGCCATTTTTAGGGATGTACAAAAGTCACTCACCTTTCCGCTGATTATGTTGATGGGGGGGGAGGCGTTCCGTCCCTCCCTGCAGAATCCTCAACGGGGGGGGAGGCGATCCGTTCCTCCCCCCCCAGAATCCTCCACTGGCGGCTGTGCTCCGCGGCATCTCCGCGGAGCATCCGGCCAGTCCCAGCCAGGCCAGAGCCGTCTGCAGCTGGATTTCTGGCCGCGGAGGGATCTGGGGGGGAAAAAAACAAAAAAACGCATACACAAATGGCGGCGGCTATGGCTGCCGCTATTTGCATTCCTTATTTTTGGCCACCTTAATCTACGTAAATATTTACGTAGACTATGACAGCGAAAATAAAGGGGAACACAAATAGCATAGTGGGCGCTATTTGCGTCCCTTTTTGATTCACCGTTTTAGCCTACGTAAATATTTACATAAGCTTAAAAATAAGGAACGCAAATGGCGGTGGCTGTAGCCGCTGCCATTTGCGTATGCGGTTTTTGGGTTTTTTTAAAAAAACCCAGCCATGATAGGCTACATAAATCTTTATGTAGCCTATCACATCGTTTTTGGGGTTTTTTTTAAACCCAGCCATGATAGGCTATGTAAATCTTTATGTAGCCTATCACGTCGTTTTGGGGTTTTTTTTAAAACCCAGCCTATCACATCGTTTTTTGGTTTTTTTTACAAGACTGCAAATGGCGGCGGCGGCAGCCGGTTGGAAGACCAGCCGCTGCCGCCACAGCCGCTGCCGCCCGGAACATCCGCCCCAGGTAAGTCTCATCCTGGGGGGGATCTGCGGGGGGGTGGGGGAGTGGCAGGCCGTTCCGCCATGGAGTTTGGGGGGGGCTGAATGCACTGGCATTCGGCCTCACCAAGATCCGTGGCGGAATTCTCTGACATCCCTAGCCATTTTTGCATTGGGTAGACACCATCAGCCAGGATAATGGGTTGAACCCCTCCCACTGTAATTGTTGGATTTCTGGGTACAAATTCCCCTCATCCATAGCCTAGCAGTTGGCACATTAATGTTTCATTTCTTAATGATGATAATTTTAAAACACAGATGGCCTCTGAATTTAAGGAATATTTTGAGATTAGTGACGGTTCAGCTACATCCTGCACATATATGAAGGGAAGGATTTTTGTGTATGCTTCTCACAAGAAAAAAGGTTAGGGTGATGCAAGAAAACAATTTGGATAAAATAGTGAAGTCCTTATTAAGTCAGTTTGCAGCCTGTCTCTCCCCTGGCCTCTATCAAAGACTACAACATGCTAAATATGGATTGGATAAACTACATTCATCTAAAGCAGAATTTGCATTAACTTGTCTATATCAGATATATTGGGAAAGGGAAAAAAGGCCAGGCAAGATTCTGGCATTTTGGCTGAAATAACAAAAAACTTGGAATTATATTCTGTTGATTAAAGATGTGAAGGTAGGCCTGGCTAGGCCTTGTAAGTAGTTTGGTTCAAGCAAGGTGCCTGATGGGACTGAGTGTGTGTGTGTGTGTGTGTGACCATGCGAAGGTAATTATAACTTGCTCATAAGCAAGAAATTCCTATCCACCAAAGTAACTCATCCCTAAAGATAAGAAGGCCGCTGTGCTGATAAAATTGTTGCTGAGTACTAATTGGTTTCTGAGCATGTGTAGTGTATTTTCTTTGTTCCCCAGCTTTCAGTCTGAATAAATGCATCCTGTTTCTTGTGTTGGGGAGATCTGGGAGAGAGACAGTTTCGTCTGTCTCTCCCATGGCCGTGATGTGCTTTAATAAATTTCTGATTGTTCAACCTAACCTGCCTGGTATATTTCCTTAACAAAGATAACAATAAGAATGTTAGGAATGTATGAGAATTTTGTTTTTGCTCACAAAACATGCAGGCTCCAAATGTGAGCATGAGCATATGTTTGCTGAAAATATTTGCAAATTGTTGTACACATGCTCTCATTCTTTTTTTTCGTTCCTGGTTCCCAGTTTGATTAGCATAAATTTCCTGATTTTGCACAAATTTTGTCAGAAGACTGAATCAGCCCCACTTTACCCTACGGAGGAAATTTGTGCAAATTGGGAAATACGTGGAAATTTGGGGAGATTTGTGCAAATCTTGATTCGCACAACTTTTCTGTTTGCGCAAAGCAAGCTGCAGTCGCAAACTCAAATAGGAGTTCGCCACGAGACAAGCGGCGAGAAGGTGTTCTGAGAATCCTGGCAGTCTCAAACATCACTCGTTCACCCATCCTTAAATGATGCATAAAAAGGCAAAGGTGTCCCCAACCACTCGTGTCCAACTCTAGGGTGTGGTGCTCATCTCCATTTCTAAGCTGAAGAGCCAGCGCTGTCCAAAAACGCTTCTGTGGTCATGTGGCCGGCATGACTGAACACCGAGGTGCATGGAAAGCTGTTACCTTTCCCGCTGAAGCTGTACCTATTTATCTACTTGCAATTTCTTGCTTTCGAACTGCTAGGTTGGCAGAAGCTGGGACTGAAGACGGGAGCTCACTCCGTCACGCAGCACTCGGGTCTCGAACTGCTGACCTGCCGACCTTCCAGTCGGCAGTTCAGCATCTTAACCATGCATACATAACCCCAAAGGGTATATGCTTAGAGTTCCCGAAATTTGATTTTTGAATTTGAATTTTTTTTTGGATTTGGTCCTTCCGCAATTTGATATGCAGCAAAAGGAACTACTTGCAGAGTTTTTGCGGCTTGAGAAGGTTAAGCGTGTGTTATTGAGAATATGAGGAATGGGAAAACTTGGGGGCCAGATGGTTTCCCTACAGAATAGTATATGGTGCACTTGGATTTTGTTTTACTCAGAAGCTTTTTTGTCTATCTCAAGGCTTTGAATCAGGGACTTTACCAGCATCATTATATGATGCTTATATTTCTGTTATTCCTAAACCTGGTTATTCATACTAACTGAGCAAAATTTATTTAAGCAATGTGGATGCTAAAATATTAACTGCAATTCTTCTAATAGACTTCAGCATATGATACATATATTATTGATCCTGATCAAATAGAATTTATTCACCAAAGGCAGGGTGCAGATAATTTAAGACTCGTAGTCACTTTGATCAGTTTGAATAATAGAAGAATGGATTTGGCATTGATTTATTTCACTTGATACTGAGAAAGCAGTTGACAAATTACATTGGCAGTTTAGTGCTCAGTGCTCAAGCACACCTCTTACCAATGGCTCTAACACATTTCTGGAGATTTGGTTAGCAGATATAGAGATCTTTGCCTAAGAGTCAGGCCAAGGGATCTGAATTTTGCTAATCATACATGAGAACATGACTCTATAAAGGTGCTTCCAAAATGATCTTTGAAAGTGCAATGGTCACTGTTCATGACAGAAATTTCACAGAGCATCCAGACAATGTTGTCATACTTCAGTCATTCTGGAATTTAGTAACTCCATTTCATGTATTTTCTGTTAATGGGGATAATCTGTTTAACCAAAAAGACCCAGAAGCACAAATCTTCAGATGTGTTGATGTTCCATAGTGCTTCACTCTATAGGTTTGGGGATGCTGGTGGCTTTGATGTCAGAGGAGATGGTCATTGCTCCTCACCCCTCTTGCTCTTCCTCTGTTCAATCCCCTGAACACAACAGTTGTGCACAGCATGTGCACAGGTGTTTCGTACACTTTCATGCACACTTAAAAAAATAATAATTTTTTAACCCTGGAATTCCAGAATTTCAAAATACTCCAACATTTTTAAGCTTGCTCTGTGCCTGTATTTTGAAATTACAGAAATCCTGTGTATTTTTTAAAGGTGCACACACAGGTGTACAAAACACCTGTGTGCATGCTCACAACAACCTGTGTGTTGGGGGGCAGGGAAGGGGGAGAGAAGAGAGGTTGAGGTGGCAGGAACAAGTATGTAGAAGTCCTAGTGCACCCTGTCATAATCTGCCCACTGGTGTGGACAAGATATGGCACGTTTTGTTGCAATGAAACACATAACAGAAAAGAATTCTGTGGATGCTTCTTTGCAGTTCCATAAAGAATAGGAAATGGAAAAGCTACAGCATAATGTAAAAGAAGGCATTGTTTTTCTATTATTGCTTATGGCTCAACAAAGGGAGCAACAGACACAGCAGAACTTGCATACCTGCATCCTCACAGGAAACCAGAGTAAAGGTGCTACCAGAGCAGAGTATTTTGTTGTATGATACCCTAATAATATAACAGTTATATCGTCACTGGATTTGGAATGTTTTCCCTCAGTAGTGCAGCCTGTTTGCAGTCCTGTTGCAGTGGATCTGTTTGTTGGTTGCTTTCCTGGGTTGAGGTCCAGGGCTGTGTTTCCACCAGCGATTTACTCCAACCTGGCTGTGCAGTGAGGTTTCTATGTTTCCATGACAGCGTGGCTGTTCAGCCCCAGCACCGCATTTTATCGCTGAAAAACCGCTTCTTATAGAATCATAGAATCATAGGGTTGGATGGGGCCTACAAGACCATCGAGTCCAACCCCCTGCTCAGTGCAGGAAGCCTGATTCCCAGGCAGTCTCCCATCCAAGAACTAACCAAGGCTGTCCCTGCTTAGCTTCTGAGATCAGATGGCATCGGGTGCATCCAGCCCTTCTTCTGAGACTGCTTATAGTCCAACTTTTCCAGCTTACCGTGGCTCCATTACTGACTTGTTTCCACAATTGCACTGGGTTCGCTATCTTAGCCCTGCCCATGGGACATGTAGCCGGGCCCTTGTGGGAGTATCACTCACCTGCCCATGACCTCATTGACCCAACCCCTCACGTCCATGTTTTCCTCAAAGTCCATTGCCGTTTTGCAACAGGGATAACTGTTAAGCATCATTGGTATACACACTCTCTCAGCCAGCAAGTACTCCCTGCATAGCCTGCACATCCGGAGAATTGAAGGTGGCCCTCGTCCTCGGGTAAATTCGATACATGGGTGAAATAAGTGTGGGTAGAGAGCGTGGCAAGTGTGATACCTGGGCAAAGGCGCTAATGCGCCAACGTACCATAGCGCAAAAGCAAAAATGCAGGAGAAATGAAATTGGCAAAGGGGAGAAGGAAGAAGGGCTACTCTGCCAGGGGAAAATGGGGGGAGGGAGAGGGAGAGAAGAATTTGTTCGGAAAGCATGTGATTGAAGCTATGAACAGGGAGTTTCTGGAGGGATGGAAGGGCTTCAGCTACCCGTCGCAACACTTAAAGTGCAGGTGTTAGAAAATCCGGGAATGCGCATCAGCGTTGATACAAATGGGTGATGGTTGGAGCATCTCTTTGTTCCTGCGTGTTACCGCTTCTGCGACTTAGTGCAGGCGTGTTTTTGTTCCTGGGAATTTGTAATGTATTCCACCACAACCCCATTGCTCGCAGAGGAGGTCCCTTTGTGCAGCCCCAAAAGCTCCCGCCCCTCTCCTCTGGCAATGTGCTTCTACCTTACAATGTGCTGAAAATTTGTGTTGGGGGGCAGCTGGCCATAAGGAACACACCTTCATGCCATCTACAGAGGCTAATTCTGATGTAGGGATGTGCAAACTCACCTCTGTCCAGGTTCTCCGGATGCCTGCCCAGCCCCTGCCCCCGCTTGCCAGTCCCCAGACCACACTCGAGCTCCTCCCACGTTTGACAAACAGCCCGCACTCACCCCAGCGGCCTCGGCAAGCTCTGCGGTCACCATTTTTTTAAAAAAGGAGATTGCAAAAATGCGCATGTCTTTGCGTGAAAATGTGCGTGTTGTGAATGCGCATGTTCTCATGTGTGAAATTCGCATTTTTGTGAAGGCGCATATTTGTGTGCATGTAAAAATGTGTATTCTTTAATAAAATGCTCATTTTCGCACAAATGTGAATATGCGCATTTTTGCGATTGCCACTTTATTTCTCAAAAAATGGCAACCACAAAGCTCGACGAGACCACTGGGGTGAGTGCAGGCCATTCACCAAGCATGGGCAAGGGGTGAGCAGGGGCAAGGGCTCAGCAAGTGGGGCTTGGGGGTACGGGCAGGGGCAGTTCTGCCGGATTCCTGGACTGAATCGGGCGCCTGTGCCATCCCTATTCTGATGTTACTTTGAACATGGAAGTGGATGCTGCCCAACGCCTGCTCTAGCACACCCAAGTAGGGGAGGGAAGTGTTTAAGTCCAAGGCTTGAGCACGCTTCTTCACGTAGCACTAATCAGTATTTTGCCACTGCAGCCAAATGCCCACAGTTCTGAGCTTGGTTCTTGACTCTGCCAATGAAACTTCTTTCTCAGCCAGGATTGCTGTAACAACTACATGGCCATGGCACAATCTTCGAGCAAGGGTCGTGGTGTGTCATGGAGGCATCAGGAGGTTCTCGATCTACTGGACATTTGTGGGGAGAAGAAGGTCCAGGAGCAGCTTCATGCAAGCCACCGCAATATAGATTACTTTGTGAAATAGCACAGCAAATGTCCAGCCGGGGGCACAGACGCATGGCACACGAGTGCTGTACAAGGACCAAAGCCATGCGTCTTGAATACAGAAAGGTGGTTACTCACAACTCCCATTCTGGGAATGATGCTGCAACCTGCCCCTTCTATAAGGAGCTGCACAGCATCCTTAGCGGGGAAGTCCCCATTCAGCCAAAGCAGGTCTGCAGGAGCATCACCATATGCCACACACCAGCTGCTCCCAGTGCTTCCGTGTCAGCAGTGGCTGAAGGTTCAGAGGAGCTCATCAGCAATGAACTACAGACGGTTAATGCGGAGGAGTACCATGCCCCAGTAGAAGAAGACATGGGTGAATACATCTTTCACTAGGTTTGCATATGGCCGGCCACCCTCCCAAGCCAACTCACTAAGCCCGCCGCACCTCACCCTGGTGTTGCCTTACATGCAGGAATGGCAAATGCAGCAGATGGTGAGAACCCACCGGAATGCCCACAGGGTAAGTGCAGACCCTGCACCCCTCCACCTATGGCAAACACTGGGGCTATGGCCGACACAGATCTTCACATGACACTGGTTTGCCGTGCTGGACAACCGCCCTCCGAGACGTCCATTAACCGGTTTTCCTCCTACGGCTGTAGCACCCGATTCCTCCTCAGCTGACCCAGGAGAGGCGTATGGCGAGACTGACCAGGATAATGATGGTGAGTCCACCCCAAGAACACGTGGAGGCCCAGGTAAGCACATGTGCATGCTGTGGTCGAAACAATTGTATTTGCTATGAGGAACAGCAATCGGCATTCCAGAAAGTGGGCAAGTTCATACGCAGGGCCACCTTGGGAAGCCCTCCCAAGCCCAGAGGGCCACCAGCTGCCCTGCCCTACCCCAGGGGAAGTGGAGGATAGGGAGGGAGTGACGATATATGTTTCTACTCAAGATCTAGACCCAGGCATCCCTAACCACAGAGCCACATTGTCCCCGGCGACAAGACTAGCTGTGGCCAGGAATCGGCAGCTGGCACGTTTGTACAGGACTTGTCTAATAGGGGGTATAACAGCTAATCCTAGAAAAGCAAGCTTTGGAGAGGGAACTTCCTCCTCCTGTCCAAAGATGAAGCACAAGTTATTTTCATTTTGTCTTGTTTGTAAATATGACACCTTCCATCAACAATGTGATTTTTATATCATACTTGCAGATTACATGAATATTCATAACTTACAATGCAGACTAATAGCTTAGCATCTTTGTAAAGGATGTTTTTGCTTTTTAATTAAGTTAAATTGAATTTCCATTTTACACACACAACCAGATTGTCAGAAGCTCCAACTGCACAACAAAACAAAATTGGTATTTAAAAATATTTGAATTACACATAGCACAATCCTGTACAAGTCTACTCAAAAGAAAGTTCCATTGAGTTCAACTGGGCTTACTTCCGGGTAAGTAGGTATGTGATTGGAGCACCAAAGTGTAATAATAGACCCTTGTAAAGAGGTTACTATCTAGTATTATAAGAGAGGGAGAAAAACATTCTCCACACCATCCTGCCAGTATGGCTGCGTTTGCACATAACAATAAACCAAAATTGCTTTCTTATACTGGTTTAATGTGAATAAGCAGCGCGCTGGTGCTGGGGCTCATCCACACCAGTGGATACAACAAGCCAGAATGGGAAAGCTTTGTGTGACATCCAACCCTGGGCTCCTGATCTGTTGCTTGCAAGCAAGCCCAAATTTGCAAGTCAGCGACAAACCCAGGTTTATTTCGGGCTTACAAGTCTGGATTGTTTGGGAGCAACAAACAAGGAGCCCAAATTCCGACATCACGCAGACCTTTCCATTTCTGGCTTGTCGTACCCACTTGCACAAAGGAAGGAGCGAATGAACAGTGAACCAGGACAACCCAGTAATTTTGGCTCATAGTTATGTGTGAACCGTCGTTTCAGTTGAAAGAGCAGACATTCACCAAATGGTTCCTTTCCTTTTCTTCCACGTATGTGTGATGCCACCTTTGCGACTTTCCAGATAGGACTCCCAGCTTGAATGCTGACAATATTTCTGCTGCTATTTGCTTGGATGGAAAATCCCCGTTGACACCAAAGCAAATACAAGCTTCAGAGGAGGGATTTTCTTCAGGGCCACAGCATGGAAAGAACCACACCTGCTGTAGTCTGATAATTATCAGCAACCCAGCTGATACTATCTGCATTAAAAAAACAAAACTCTGAATGTTAAATGCAAAGACACATTTAAGGTCAAGTTTAGTTTGGCCTTTAACGTTTTGAATTTAATATAAAGGTTATTCTAAAAGGATAATCAGACTAGCTCAGAATTTATAAAAACCCTAATTGATCCTAGGAACATGAGATCAATTATGGAAGGTTTCTCCACCTGATTTTGTGGGATCCCTCCTCCCACCCTGCACCACAGCTCACCCCATTCACAAAGGTCCCCATACCCCGCATGTAACATTTTTCAGGAGACTGAAGGGGCTGCCATGGAGAGTAGGGGGCAGGGAAGTCCACTTCTGGCTCAGATGCTACACCAGGGCCAGCCCCCCCATTAGGCAGAGTGAATCCCCTGCCTCAGGTGGCTGATTGGGAGGGGTGGTGGATAGTGCACACCCCCTACCAAGAGAGGCCCCTATGGCTGCCCTCCCACTGCAGCAAATGCGACAGTGATGGAGTGGCCAGCGGGACTCCCTGGAGCAGCAGCCCATGCAATCTGTCACTCAAAAGGGGTCCTCAATGAGAGAGATTGGGTGGGCAGGTCCACCAGAGCTGCCACCCACCCGAGCTCTTGCTCTGAGGACTCTCCCAGACCAAAGGAGAAGGTGGGCATGCCCCCTGGAGAGCTGGCCAGACCCAAATAATGCCATGCTCTGAAGTGGGGTCATTCCTCAAAGTGAGGCATTTTGGGCAAGGTGGCCCACAGACAGGTGGCCCCAAGACCACCTCACCCACAATGCCTTGATTCTGAGGAACAAACTCTCCTCAGAGCAAGGCATTTGGGCCTGGCCGCTCTCCAGAGTGCCTGCTTGCTCACTTTCTTGCTTTGAGGGAGTCCTCATACCTAGATATCAGGTGTGGACGCCACAAGGGCAGCAATGGTGGGGGTATGAGTGGGAGTGGTGACAATGTGGGGGACCAGTGGTATGTATCCCCCTACCTCAGGCAGCAGGATATCTTGTGCTGCCACTGTGCAACAGTGACAAGGGAAGCAGATGAAGAAAAACAAGATGAAAACGCTTTCAATGTAGAAACTGTGTCTATAGCAATTGATGATGAAGCAAAGCTGCCAGTTGTATCATGCAACTCCATTCAAATGCTTTCAGAAGACAGTCAAATAATATCACTTTTAGCACCACCATATTCAGAAGAAGGTTTACAAAAAGCATAAATAAGTCTACGCTATCTGATTCATGTTCCTTGCAAGAAGAAAAAAAAGGTGGGATATAAATTTGATAATAAATTAATGTTTTTTTCAAGGCTTGTGGTCTAAAAACATTACAGATAATTCATAATTTTGCAATTAAAAAGGCCAGAAAAAGAAATGTTTAAAGTAAAATGTTTGCAGCTGCATTGGTCCATTAAAAAAAATTGAAACATCAAGAGATCATACCTTTATTGGGACCCACCAAAATGTTACAAAATGATCAGCAAGCTTGGCAGTCCTCTGTTGTTCAGGCTGGAAGTTATGTCAAAGAAAAATAACAAAAAAGGGCATGGCAGAGATGCCTCAGTGTTGGGCATGGTACAATTTAAGAAATGTAGAAAATGTAATTTCAGAGTTAAAATATAAACTTTTCTTTCAGGATTCATGAGATTGTATGTATGGGATGGGATTGAGGTTTGTGTGTGGGAGGAGGCCTGTGTTACAAGGTTGTACTGGGCTCCCCCAAATTATGCTTGGGTGGGCCCTGGCTGTTTGATGGTTACACAAGGAAGAGGCAACTGAAAATGTTCTACTGTTGTGCCTGCAAAAGTTTTATACAGTGTAGTCATACCTGTGTATCACTAGCCCTACAAAGGTGATGTCGACAAATGAATTCAGGTACATGTTGTAACAAGATTGACTTTCCTCTTGGATTTTCTCAAATGTCAGGAACTTTCGCTCTCTCCCAATAAAAGTGCAGTTTGTACTTACAGTCCAAAGGCAATAAGCAGAAAAAGCTGAAACCTCTTGGCGTCTTGATGGAATGGGTGCATCGGTCCTTGTAATGATCTGGGAGGGAAAAAACTACAAGAACCATGCACATAACAACTTCAAACAAAAGTTGCTTTGCATTGGTTCTTATCATCCTTATTTTTCTCACTCTTAACAGCAATGAGAGACGGAAGATCTGATGTCCTGTAAACTCCTGTTCGCATCCTCCCCTGGCAAGATTTCAGCTCTGAGATATAGCCTTCAAAACTGAGGTTTTCCTCTGATTCATTCCAAGACGATTCGAGACCATCTTCTGTTGCAACTCCATCTACATCTCTGATGCAATTTACAGGGAGTTCATTTCTGAAAGTTTTCTTCCTAACTCCACCAGGGTTAAAGTCACTATTAGTGTTTTTAGAGCTTTGTTCATAAAGGTTTCCTCCACTTACTTGCACATCTGTTTTCTGTCTGTGGATCCCACCTAGAACAAACAGGGAAAGGAAGGGGGAATAATATTTATTATGCCTTGGTTGCATCAGTCCTGTTCTACAATGAGGTTTAACCAGCTTGGATATTTGGCTGTACTACTTCGTGGGGAAAAAAGTTTAATATATCATAGCCGATCCTTTAGAACTATTCTAAAGATATTTAGAATATTCTTTCCGTTTTAATGGTTTTTCTATACAGTGTCTCGGGCATCAATCTTGGCAGAAAAAGTAATAGATAAATATTAAAATGATTTATAAACTTTCAAACAATATAGTCACAACAGTACTGCATTCTCATTAAAAAAAATATGTAATCAGCACAATCAAATAGAGTTAGAAAATGAAACAGTACAGTTTCAGAGACCAAATGACAATCATTCACTGTTTCTCTCAACAATGAGAGTGAAGAAATAAACACACAAGTTACTTGGTTGAGAAAGCTGCCCAGTTTAAACAGCTTAATTTCAGGGTAAATTTAAGGCAGAAAGGGTCCATAATTCCTTCAGGGTTTAGGCTGGAATCCTGTGCATGGTTACATGGAAGTAAATCCTACTGAAGACAGTACAATTTACTTCCAAGTAAACATGCATAAAACTGCGCTCTTCGATTTTTTAAAATGTTATTCTGTTTCCGATTTATATTTAAATGACATTGCCTTATTTATAGGTAAACTATCAACAGAGGCCTCAGAAATCATGAAAGAACTAAGCTCATATGGAGCAATTGCTGGATTAAAAATTAATTTTAGGAAATCTGAGCCACTCTGTGTAGGCATGTAATGACATAATGACATGGGCCTAAAGACACAAATAGAGATGCTCAAATATTTGGGAATTTTATTCCTAAAGATTGAAATAAATTTAAAATGGATTAAAAAAAAGTTCTCTATGTGGTAGTATTTTTCATTAACATCAAAATGTAATGCCAGTTTTGGACAAGAGTGGAGCTCTTGTTTTATTATTTTACTACATTCTTTGAAAATATTGCACCAAAAAGTTGTTCTGGTTGTTCCTCCTAGCTGTTCCTGTATTTGAGTATGTGATTTGTGATGTACATCTTACATCTCCTTGATGTAAATCTTGCTATCTAAAGAGTTATTTTATTTTCCAGTGTTTATATTTTGAGTTTTTGTCCAAGTCATAAAATAACAGATGGGATAAAAAAGAGAGATAAGAGGGGAGATGAGGGGATTAATTTTTATGCCATTTTTCCCCAAATTGAAAACATTACATGTGGAAAGCAATTTGTAATTTGGTCCATTGTTTTAGTTTTATGTATAAGGAAAATGTAAGTTGTGCATTTGGTCTTTGTGTATTCCATGGTTAGCCATCCTTTCTATTTGTCACTGTGAATCTTTATCAACATTTTTTAGATCTTGCATAATGTATATAAAATATACATTTTTAGTACATAGGGTGACTCGCTTTTTAAAAAAACAATTTGTGCATCTTTGTTCATAGTTAAAAGTAGAATATCTGAGTTTTAAAATTAATTTGAAGACCTGCCCCTCCCTGTAGTTCTTAATGTCATTTGTTACTTTTAAAATGGATTGTTTGGGGTTCATTAACAGCAAAGCTAAATCATCTGTGAATGCAATAATTTTATGCGTCGTTTCATTTATTTTTCATATTTTCACATGTAGAGATCGCTAAGGGTTCAATTGACGAAGCAGCTAATAATAGGGATAAAGGACAGCCTTGCTTCATGCCTCTGTTAGGATCAATCCAATTTGACTCAAATAGTTGCTTATTATTGTATAATTGATTGATAGTTCTGATAAAATTGTTCCCAAAATTAGTAGTTTTTCAAGATGGTTTAAAAAAGTCCACTCCAATTTATGAAACACCTTATTTGCATCAAGTGACGGTATAGCAGAAGGTTATCTGTTGTCGTTTTCTTTCTCTTTTTTAAACTAAAACATAGTATATATTATGAAAATGTAGCATGTTTCAGGTTCTTGTGATAGGGATTCTTGAAAGGCTTTGAAACGTGTCTGCTTTTAACAAACCCTGAGTGATCTGGTGAGATGTAATTTGGTGCTAGACTACTTAGCACTACTTAGCTTTTTTCTAAATGTTTAACTGCATGTTGCCTTTGTAATAATGTTTGAGTTAAGCTCTATGTATAAGATGAATTTTGTTTCTCAGATATTTGTAAAGCTGTATACATTGGGGAATAATTGGAAATTGTAATGAGACTTAAATTAAATGTTCTGATAGAGCAATTAACAATAGGCTAATTGTTGAGAGACTAGTCTAATCTTGGGGGGGGGGGTCTCCATGAGCGATTTACTGCAGGTTTGCTGTATTTGAGGTCGTTCGGAGTGCATGATGTTGTGGCTGGGGTTCTGCACTGAAAAAAGTTTTTCTGAGACTACTTTTAGTCCAGTTGCTTTCCTTAATTCGGCTTGTCTGCACTTCTGTTGCGGTGTACACCAACCCTCTGCATTTGCTCTGGCGTGATATAGCCCTGCCCAGGGGTGTGTCTTTCACCTGGCCGTGACCTCACAGACCCCAGTCAAGGGCTGTTTCCTCAGTGTTTTTCCCACCTGTGTTTCCCCGATGTTTCTGCCATTTTGTGACTGGCCATCAGAGTTCTGAGCTACCTCATGGCATTTACTTCACCTTGCTGGCCATGGAAGCTCACTGGGTGACTTTGGGCCAGTCACAGACTCTCAGCCCAACCCACCTCACAGGGTTGTTGTTGTGAGGATAAAATGGAGAGGAGGAGGATAATGTAAGCCACCTTGGGTTCCTTGCAAGAGGAAAAAAAGGTGGGATATAAATGCAATAATAAAAATAAACTCTGGTGGCCATCCTCGCAAAATGTAGATGTGGTCCAGGCAACCTCTAACTTTTTTTAAAAAGTAAAGCATAAAAGCACAGGGTGGAAATAGCGCATTAGCTCTACATTGTGAGCCTGAAGTAAGTGCTCCAGGTTCACCAACCACAGCCACCTGTGGACTGTAAACTACATCAGTCTTGGACATTCAAAGTCATTACTGTGTCAGGGGCTAAGGCTTACCCTGCTAAAAATGCCATGGGGTGAGGAATACATATACTCGCTTAGATCATGGTTCCCAAGGTAGTTACTGGACAATCCGCGATAACACATTTAAAAGATATCCCAATCACGCCATAGCGAAATAGTGCATTTGTGTAGCAATACCTATACCCACTATAGCACTGTAGCACTATCATGAAATGGTGCATTTGAATGGGAGTAGCTTTACCCCTATCGCGAATAGCGCTATTGTGAAGTAGCGCATTTGTATAGGAGTGCCTATACCTGCTATTGTGCTACTGAGGTTTTAGAGGGACAGTAATAAAAAATTGGGGGGGATCGGGCATAGGTTGCGGAGGTAGGTGCTAACACCCACTGGCCAGACAAAGCAGAAAGGGCGGAACAAGGTGAGAGTAGGAGGGAAGGAACAGGCTGTCTAGGTGATGACGTGGATGAGACTCCACCCAGTATCCACCCAAACAATTCACAGGAAACTGCGGTGTGACCTGTCGAGAGCCCCAGGCTAGCTTTGGGATAATCCAGGCTTTCAAGCCCCATGTGTCCCCACACGGAGCAGATTCGACTCCAGTAAAAACTGCAGCAAAGTGGAGAGCGAACTAAACCTGTCACCATGGAGATCCCTGCTTGCATAAGTTTCTTATCTCTGTGAGTAATGTCTAAAATCCTTTTCTTGTGGATGGGTATATCTCCATGTATCAATTCACTTTTTAGATAATAAAGAGGCAAATTCTGTATGCTTGTCCTTAAATTTGGTTGTTTGGGGCCCCCTCCTATCTAGTTTGTAGCCTCTCCTCATATAAAAATCCCCTTCTATAAACAACTCTCCAATTTAATTTCATTTGTTCAGTATTTGGATTGTAAATAGATGTGGCTGGTATATCCTACCCATCTAGCTTGCCCCTAATAAAGATCCAACTTCTTCTCTTCAGATCTCTTAGTATTTCACTGACTACCATGTCAAAACCTTTAGCCAGGAGGATTGTCTTCCCCCCTGGATTTTGTGCCTCCTGGCACTTTGAAACTTTCTCCTAGCCATTACAAATGTAGTCATTTACCTTTTTGCCTTCTATTATGGTTTTTCCTCTGGCTTTTCTGTTTTAATAAGACCTTATGCCCTCCTTCATTTATTTATTTATTTATTTATTTATTGCATTTATACCCCGCCTTTCTCCCTCTCGCAAGGAACTCAAGGCGGCTTACATTATCCTCCTCCTCACCGTTGTATCCTCACAACAACAACCCTGTGAGGTAGGTTGGGCTGAGAGTCTGTGACTGGCCCAAAGTCACCCAGTGAGCTTCCATGGCCAAGTGGGGACTAGAACCCGGATCTCCCGGCTCCCAGTCCGTCACTCTCACCACTACACTACACTGGCTCTCTGGTGTAGTGCCTAAGTGCCATTTGACTGGCGTGCCTAAGCCCTGTTAAAGGAACATACCTTTATGTCAGCCATTGTCATAAATAGGTGTTGCCCCCCTTCCCAGTGTCCTTTTCATCCCTTGCCATTTTTATTTTCCCCACATATAACAAATTTAGAGAGCAATCCTATGGCCCCCCCAGACAGTGCCTGGGGGAGCCATAGGATATTTCAGATTCCTGGATCTGAGGTCAGAGACAGTGCTCCAACCTTGGACCCAGGAATCTGACATCCCACTCCCTTCCCCTCACAGCTGGCATGGAGAGAGCTGTGGAGGCTGCCTCTACAAGCCCACAAACACAAGCTCGGAGAGGAGGGAGTGGGTGCATGCTGGTAGACAAGGAGGGGACTGGGGAGGCCAGGTTATGCCATATCTGGAGGCCTCCCCAGTCCCCTTCCATCCCCCTCCCCCCAAACCCCCATCTAGCTAAATTGCACAGTAGGGGGAGTGTGGAGGTGAAGATCGCTTCTGCCGCTCCTCCCACTCTGCATAGGCTTCCTGTCAGCCTCAGAGTTCGGAGACTGATGGGAATCCTGATCGGATTGCATCATTAAACAATTAACCATAATTCTAAACAAATTGCATCTGCTGGATGGGGAATTTGCTGCTGGTATTCCTGTGCTTTGGTATTCAATTTCCCTGCCCAGGCAGGTCTAAATCTATAAATTGCAGGTAAGGACATGCCCCTTTTTCCTTCCTCCTGTCCCCAACAGCCTTTATGCATGTTGTGCTTATAGATACCTATTTCTGAGTATTGATTTTTACATTTCCAGTCTCATATTTGCTTTAACATGGTCTTTTCCTTCATCTTTCTATGTAGTGGGTTTTGTTAAGATACTTTTCCTTCTTTCATTCAGGTTGTAAAGTTGATCTCACTTGCACTGTTTTCAGCTTGTTGTACATTTTTTTGGACTGAAACCTTTTCTGTTTTCTTGCATTTCAAGTCAAATTATTTCCAGATCTAGATCCAGTCCCTGCATCTTCATCTACTTTATTGGTTCCTCCTCCTCCTAGGTTAAGGTTGAACAGGGTTAGTAGCTTCTTCACTGCCTGATCAGTGCTGTCTAGGTATGTTATGTCGTCCTGTGTTATTTTAAATGGAAAGCTGCATCAGTAGGAAATGCCTACTCCTCATAGCTGCCCGTTAAAAGAGCAAAATATTTTCCTACTTTGTAATGTTTTTGGACATAAATCCTGGAAAAACAAGAGAGCATGGCCCACAAATTGTATGAGTTTATGTTGTCAGGCTGCACAAATCTCCCTGAAAGATTTGATATTTCAGGGAGCTGTAGGGGAAGTGGATTAAGATGTCCCTATGTCTGCCAACATTTTGTGGTTTTGCCGCCAGGGATGCGCCTGGTCTATGTCTGAAGGTCTGGGAAGAGCACTGACAGTGTTTTAACTATGAAACTGACTAGGTTCTGTCCTTTGGCTGATTCTTTGACACCAGAGATTCTCTGATTCAGTTGGTGACTCTGATTTTCCAAATTCTTCACCTGATCTATTAAATCCACATTAGTTTTCTTAAGCTTTACAGAGATTTGGTTGCTAAGTTCTAGAGCATTGTCACTTTAGATATATGTCACTTTTTCAGTAAGGTATTTTAGCTTCCAGAGGCTTGACCACTTCCCCACCCCTTCTGCTGTTAGATCTTTTAACATCTCTTTTATTTGCCCTACTATATCAGTAATGAGTTCCCAGTTTTCCTTAGCTGACCTCAGGTTTTTGCATACTATGATGGGGCCTTCCTCATCTTCCAACTGGGTTATACTTGTGGTTCTTGCCTTGCCTTCTTTTCCTCTTGCTCAGCTGTTCCATGCTAATCAGCCAAGAAGCATGAGGGAGGGGAAATTTAACCCTCCCCTCCCCCATAAAGTGATGACAATTCCCCCCCCCCCATACACACACACACTGCTATAAAGCTTAGGGAAATTTTCCTCCCCCCCCCCCAGCTTCAGTTGGGCAAAGGAGGCTGTATTGCAGGTAAAATCAATATTTAAAGCCTCACACCCTTTTCCTTGCAGTTCCCCACCAATCAGCTGAGCAATGAGACTCTGAAGACACCTCCCTCTTCCCCACTGCTCACCTATGTGAAAAGATGGGATGGGTGTGTGAGGGTTTGTGTGAATCCATTCATACTCACCCACAGCCACCACACCCCATCCATACCTTCACAAAAAATATGTGAGTGTGGATGGATCGGAGTGATGTGCATGTATGCACATACACCCCTTACACACACATCCATCTGTTCACAAAGCTGAGGAGTGGGGGGGGAGGGACTGGGGCAGCCTTTAGAGGACCTTTATCTGAAGTCCAGTTCCCAGCTGTTCCTTACTGATCAACTGAGCAGTGTGGGGTTTCGCCTTTCTCTCCCCTGCAATTCGAATGAAGATTGCTCCCCCCATGCTGCTCTTAAGATTTTTCCTAAGCTTTATAGCACAGGGGTTGATTTTCTTCAGGATTGCTGATGGAGGAAAGGGTTGCATCACTTTACCCTGTAATCTCCCCCGTCCCCAGTGCCTGAATTGGTCAGTTGATTGGCAGAGAACAGCTGAGCAGCAGGGGGAAAGAGGCCGTGTAGCTGATTTGTATTAGGGGATGCTGCAGGCTGCATAAAATTAGGCAGCAGGCTACATGTGGCCTGTGTACTGCCCACCTCTGAACTACAGATAGAAACCAAGGGAATGTTTCTTGGACAATATGCATATTGACAGGTGAATGTGCATATTGCCCAGAGTATGTACAAAAACCTGTTGAGATATGCCCATTCCCAAAGGCCTGTTGGAGATTGTGCATAATGGCCAAAGAATGTGCACAATTGTCAGTTGTTATGCACATTAGCAATTCAACTCACATTACCCATAACATATATATAGAAAAGGTGTTTTGTTTTGTTTCTACATGAGAGAGGATGTGATAATCCCACCTGTATTCTGAAGTGCTCCTTTCTCTGAATGTGAAAAAATGCACCCTCATTTCTTGTCCTGCAGACAACTCCATCACTCTTACTTCCTGCTTGTGGCACTTAATAATCTTAATATTAAGATTATATGTGGATTAATCCATTGGGGGAATGGACAGGTTCAAATCTCTTCTAGACCCAGCATTTTATTTCTATGAATAGAAACTCAAATACATACGTGTTCTACCTCCTCTCCATTTCTGTCCTGTTTCTTTTATTGTTTTACATAAGAATCATAGAAACATAGAGTTGGAATGGACCTCAGAGATCTTCTAGTCCAACCTCCTGCTCAATGCAGGCTATAAGATGTCTTTATTTCTTTCAGATTTATTATTAGGTAATAAGATTAAATAATTAACATAAAATAACCACATTGTTTATATATATTTGCGATCATCATAGTTCTTCACAAATATTCAATAGCAGAAAATGAATCACCATCTTCAGGCTAAATAGGCATTTAGTGTGGACAGAATCCAATCCACAGCAGGTACAACATTGACCCATGAAGGATTCCTATTTGCTCTTTACAGCCTGATTTCTCACTCCCCCCACCTACATGTATGCGGGCAATGTGAATGGAGGGTAGGGCTCTGGAGCACAGGTAATGCGTATACTCAGGTAGTCTGGACGAGAACACTGGAGATATGCAGAAGCCTGCCATTCACCATAGTGGGCTGCTTGCAAAGGGGAGCTGGGCAGGGCGGCTCTACAGAAGTGACGGGAATCCTCCATACGTAGGCACTGCACTTGCAGTGGACTACGTAGAGCCCTGTATGGTTTAGCAAAATTGCTGAACTTTCCATACTTAATCTTGAAGGAAAAGTATGTAACTGCAACTACGAGCAAAACATCTAGTCACATTTGAGCACAGCTGCAAAGGTTACAAGAGTATCTGGAAAACAAAGTGATGATTGTTATTAATGTTGAAGAAAAAGCATTAAGATGAGAAAACCAAATTTCAATCAGAGATAGGTAGAACAACCTGGTTCTGTTTATGAAAGTTTCCATAGATCCAAATTCACATGATCAGAATACTCCAACTTCTGAAATACTTTGGATTCTAGAACAGTCATTCCAGGCTCTGGCACCAAGACCAGATCAGCTGCTAGGCCTTGCAGCACATGTGTGGAGGTCTCCTGTTTATGTTGATGAGATTCTCAACCTGTGCGACTGCAAGACATGCCTCAGGCCTTTGTGCATGGGCAGTGAGATCCCCAGGCCTTTTTAGGCCACAACATGTGCACCTTTGGCACACTGTACAGGTCGATGAGATCAGCAGGTTTTGGAACACCAGAGACCACCATGCTTGCGTGGTGATGCCGGCAGGGTCTGCAGACATTCCTAGTTCAGCTATATAAGTAAGAGCTCTTGCACATCACATGGCAAAGTCAATGATCTCATTGAGCCACGTAATGTACTGGAAATCTCTGCACATTTGCAGAGAAGTATACTGCAGCCTGAGCATGGTTTAGAACATGGTGGATCTATTGACAGATTCTAGCAGCTTTTGATGCCTTGCTGAAATCTAAATATGCTGCTAGATTTCAGAATCATCACTAAGTTCAACAGAATTCAAGTCCCACACTAAACCTCACAGTCTTGAAATATTTTCTCTCTCTCCTCCTAGCCTGCCTTACCTGACGGTGCGCTCTCGGGAAGGGAGAAGGGCATAAGGTTTCCGCATATTATTTGATGGCCTCAGCACGTTGCAGATGGAAGAAAAAGAAGCTGACAATGCACTGGTGAACATTGAGATGGTGGTGGGGAAACTTCTAGAATGTGCCTTTCCATGGTTTTCTGTTTGGTTTTATTCAAGCATTATAATCTCTGCTCTGAGATTGTGTCTGAACGAATCTGTATGTCAGATGAGCATCCTGTACAATCTGAAACTTTGCTCTCTAGTCAATGCTACTGCAGCATTTCAGTCTGTATTCTGCTGCCCTGGTGTAGTCCTATGCCATGCTCTTCCTGTTCAAAGGGGACTGATGGGTAGCCCTGAATTTCTTCCCACTTCAAGGGGAAATGTATAAAATTATGTCAGCCAGACCTTTTGCAACAGTTATTAACTGTAGCTCAAGAAATACTGCCACAGCTGTAGGACATGGGGGTGGGGCACGTAGCTCAGTGATAGAGTATGTGCTTTGTATGCAGAAGGTCCCATATTTGATCCCCGACAATAGTGGGCTAGATAGACTCAGTACAAGGCAGATTACTATGTTCTTATGTCACCTACAGTTCACGGTGGGACCCAGATTTTGCTGGAGACCATTTATCTTTTCTCCTTTTTCTCATGAGGCCCAGAGTGGGTATGTGCTTCATATATACAAATGGTATTTGACCTGTTACATTACTGTGATGTTAAAATTAGAAGAAGGGTAGATTTTTGAAGCATGGGTGCTTGAGCAGCTGAACAGCCCTTCCCGAATTAAAGCAAAGGGAACTGAGGTCAGCACAGCCCACCACATAGTGAGTGGCCCATGCGCCAGTTCTGCTTGCACCACACTGCTCTCCTCCGCCAGCTAACATCTCCCCCTTCCCAAATGGGAAAAAGCCCTTAGCCTGAGTAAGTGGGAATGGGTAGCCAATGGAGGGGGGCTCTAACAGTGATGAGAAAGGCTCAAAGGGGTTCTCTGATGGGAACTGATGTTCTGAGCTGGGGATGATGGTGCCTGTAGTCCAGTCTCATCAACCGTAGTTGCTCAGAGTGTTAGTCTGCGGCAGAGGAAACAGCCATTGGAACTCTCTTGTCGCCACTGTAGCCCTCCTTCATCTGCTACCTGCTTCCCCAAGGTAAAGTCTCTCTCCCCCTCAGTCCCAGTTAGGAAATGAAGAACTGGTAGAGGTAAGCAGTCAATCCAAAAAGCCTTGAAAAGTTTTTCAATCTCTAGTCAAAAACAGCTTCATATTATTCAATTTTAATTAATCTTTAATCATGCTCTCCAATTTGTGATATGATTTAACAATAATGAAGCATTATTCTATAAGGCAACTTTCTTACCCCCTGCTTGTTGTGGCTTGGAAACTGCTCTCTGAGGTGGGGTGCAGTGAACAATAGAAGTGTCTGTGAGAATTTGCAAAGTGATTCTCTCTCTCATCACTGAGCCACTCAAACCTTCAGGAAGGGATTTCTCTGCTTTCCGCTGGTGGGATTGATTGAGGTGGTGGTGGTGTGGTGAAGGGGCTCAAGATAGTGATAGAGGTGAGTGTCTTCAGAATGACACAGAGGTGTCACTTGTCTGAAATTGGATAATTGGGCCTCTAACAAAACAGAAGTGAGGGTCAATGGGCATGGACTGAAAACTGCTTTTAGTGACTCATTGGAGTACACGCCCAGGCCACATCTGGTTTTTAACTTTAGGGGAAATCTTTTTCTCTACTACCTTACGGATTAGAAAGTTAGGGATGGCAGAGAATTCTGCCACGGATCTCGGTGAGGCCGAATACCAGTGCATTCGGCCCCCCAAAAACTGTGGCGGAACGGCCTGCCCCCCGCCCCCCCGTGGATCCCCCCCCGGGACGAGACTTACCTGGGGTGGATCTTCTGGGTGGTGGCGGCGGCTCCGGCGGCTGGTCTTCCGTCTGGCTGCCGCCGCCGCCATTTGCAGTTTTTTTTTTACCCAGACGTGATAGGCTACGTAAGTTTTTACGTAGCCTAAAACGACTGGGTAAAAAAAAAAAGGCGTATGCAAATGGCGGCGGCTATAGCTGCCGCCATTTGCGTTCCTTATTTTGGGCCATCTTAGTCTACGTAAATATTTACGTAGACTAAGACGGCGAAAATAAGGGGAACGCAAATAGTGTAGCGGATGCTATTTGCGTTCCCCTTATTTTTGCCGTCTTAGTCTACGTAAATATTTACATAGACTAAGACGGCCCAAAATAAGGAACACAAATGGTGGCGGCCGTAGCCGCTGCCATTTGTGTACGCGTGTTTAAAGCCAGACGTGATAGGCTACGTAAGGCTTTACGTAGCCTATCACTGCTGACTTACAGGGACGCAAACGGCAGTGGCTATGGCCACCGCCATTTCCGTCACTGCTAGCCAGCGGCCGGATGTCTGGCTGCTGGCGGAGCCGACCGGCGGCTCTGCGGAATCCCCGCGGAGCGGAGCGGAGCGGAGCCGGCCGGCCAGGATTCCGGGGGGGGGAGGCGCAGAGCGCCTCCCCCCCCCAGCGGAACCCGGCGGAGCCAGGTAAGGGGATTTCCGTACATCCCTATAGAAAGTGTGTTTTCAATTAAGAATGCCTAAATTGTAATCAAATGTGCTCGGTTCTGTTTCTGAAAGTACACACACACACACACTTGCATTACATTCTCAGTAATCAAACTTTGCAGACCTCCTAGCTATCTGTGCTTTCTGCCTTTGCTACTGAATTTTGCATTGAGAAGAATGGGTGTGAATAATTAAAGCTCAGCACCCTGTATATTTTAAGGAAGCTGTTTCACCAAATAGTGATCCAGCTGCTTCTTGCTAATGTTGCTTGTTGTCCGCCTGCCTGAACTTAATTTATCATTTATGTATGGGGTGACTTGTCGTAAAAAGAAATTCTAACCACAAATTAATATTTGTAAAATTAAAATTAATTTCCCCTTGTGTGGTGCAGGCCCAAATTAACCTTTCACCCAATTTTTGTGTATTTGTGCAACTGATTTTACATAAATTAGAACTTTATATTTATTTCTGCTTTTTCGTGCATATTGGTGGGAACCTCCCGCAGCCCAGGTTTCAAGCATGCTCCTGTCACTAGTACACTAGTGCAGCATGATGGCATCATGCTGTGTCATGAGGGGTTTCATTGCCTTCCTCTGCAGGATTTAGTTTAAAAGCTTCCTGATCCTGATTCTGCCGAACATTTTCTTCCTTCTCAACTCCTGCCAGAAGGCCTTCATCATGGAAGCGTAGAACATGGTGTCGTGGATCTGCCACCAAAGGTTGGTGGCACAGTCCTCAATGTGCCTGAAATGATTACTGAAGAAAATGACCATTTCTCCCCCACAAAGAAGCAAAAGCTGTCTTGTCTTGGAGCTGCATGTCCCAGGCAATTAAGCATGTTGCACAGAAGGTAATTAGGAACCCAGAGAATTAAATAAATAATAAGGTATCTGGTACCAATAGAGAAGATACAAGCAGGTTTACAATGAATTCTGGGTAACTGGCATAAAAATAATGGTCAAGATGACCTGGGTAGTATCCAAAGAGAAAATGCTAATTTAAGGCCCTATCACTTGGACCAAACTTTTATTTGAGTAATGAACAGGTGTGAGACTGTATAATTCCAGGTCAAATGTGTATTTAAGGTTTTTGCTCAATTAATGAGCAAAAAAATATTGTGTAAGGTATACACATCAAAAAGCTTGATATAGTGATGTCTAGAAAAATTTATATACTTTGGTTTAATTGGTAAATTTTGAGTAAAGAGTTCTCTTCTCAAAGGCGTAATTCAAAATTGATCTTATCTAGCCTGAAAGGTGTACATATAAGCCTTTATGTATGTTCCAGTTGTTAAGGATGTTTAATAACAATGAAATAATTAAGACTGTGAGGCCTAATTTATGCGACAGTAGATAATATTAGTTATGAGATACTTTCTATACAAAAAGGGTATAAATATGTGCTCATTTTAGAATGCGGGAGCTTCTTCTTAGCAGCCTGTGTACCTGTTAGCTGAATAGCCTATTTAGTACTGAATAGGGAACTTGGTACTTAGAATGAGATCTCTCCTTTTTAAGGCATTAAGACTAGAAGGCTAAGAACAAGAACTGTTTAAGAAGTTCTATTTCTTTTTAAGGTATTAAGATCCAAGGATCTTTAGCAATGCTTTGTTTAAGAACAAGAAATGTTTTAATGTTGATATATACAATATATTCTTATGTTATGCTATAAGTATGTCTCTAATAAAAATAAAACATAGATCAAAAAAGATTTTCCTGTACTAATTCTTGTTAGTACAAAACCTGGATTGCAACCCATGAAAGAATCCTAGGTATACATTTGTAGGTGGTAAACACACAGCTAAATGCTCTCAAAGGACTGAACTATAGACGAATAGCTCAAACAAAGTTCCTCATCCGTAACAATGGTCCAAGATTCCAAACTTTTTCTGACAACCATCTGCATAGCCAGTCATTCACTTCCAGTATTCTTCCCTCTTCAATGGGAAGGATCACCACCTGTGCTCCAAGGCCCTTCACTTTCCTACCAAGAGCCTTATAGTCACTTTCAATACATTCAGGCCTGTGACTGACATCATAAATTGTTCCCACATGGAGCAGCAGGAAGGGGTAATGGTCAGTGCTCTCTGGAGCCTTGGGCAGCTGTTCTTGTTGCTGTGATGTAGAATCATTGTTTATAGGGAGGCCCTGGAATTGATTCCACAGCTCGAAAGACACAGAAATGTTTCATCTTCCCTCACAGATTGAAACACTGATAGATGTGCCTCAAGCACTTGTACCTTCTCTTCCAGCTTACACATGCTGCAGGTGCGGTTTTCTATATCCTCAGGCAGAAATACAATCACAGTACAGATTTTATAGGTCACTGCAGTAGCTTCCTTGCCAGTCATGTTGCTGGTTCTCTGAAAGTCCAGCTTTCCTGGACTCCTCCCTCAAACTTCTCCACTAAACTCCCACATAAAGCTCCCTATTTTCTACTCCCTATTTGGTATAGTCGAACTGAGAAGTTACCAGAGCACCTATCACAATGTTTAGGCAACTTTTTTAGGGGCATAGCACCAAATCAACCAAAATCGCTCAACAGCCTTAACCTGGCCAACAGGAGAAGGCTTGGATCCAGGAGCCACTCCCAAGTTGTGACTCTAATCTCTTTGGGTGTGATCCCAGTCAAGGCAAGCACTAGTGCCATTCCACTGGAAATAGGGCTGCCCACTATGGGCAGCTGCATTTCTGGCCTGAGTTCCAGTTTATCTACCTTTGAGTTCCTTACCAATTCTATACTGGGTTGATCCTAGCACAGAAATTGCTTCATTTTGTTCAGATGGAAAAGGGAAACAGAGCTATCATCTGCATATTGATACTAATCTACCCCAAAGCTCCAAATGACCTCATGCAGAAATTTCATATAGATGTAAAGCAACATGGGAGACAGTATGAACACATGAGAGATCCAGAAGTCATCTCCCAGGGGAACAATGGTCTTTCAATATCATCTTCTGAAAATGTCCAGCAAGGTAGGAGTGGCATCACTTTGTATGCAGTGCCCCTAACCCTGCCAATTGTTCCAGAAGGATACTATGGTCAATGGTATGAAAGCCTGCGAAGAAAGCCAGGAAAACCAACATGTTCACATTCCCATTGCCTCTCTCCTGATTTAGGTGGTCTGCCAGGGTGACCAAAGCAGCCTTGGTATAAAATCCTGTCCTGACTGGACTGGGTCAGGATAATCTGTTTCAAGGTGAAACCGATTATTCAGGCCAGTACTGATACTGCTTTGATTGCCCTACTAGATGACCTGGAGCAGCTTGACCAGTGCCCACTGGTCAATTTAGCCAAGAATTGAAGACTGGACACTGGCCTATAATTTCCCAGATCTAGAGGATCAAAGGAGGGCTTTAAAAAATAGGGGCATTAACACTACCTCTTTCAGGGAAGGTAGGATGGTACCATCTCTCAGTAAGGTGTTTATAAAAAGCCATGCCCTCAATTTTTCTAAGTTTGCTAGAGCCAGACAGAAAAGGCATGGGTCCAGCCGGCAATTTGTGGTAGGAACAGGACCAAGAACCCTGTTCATATCCTTTGAGGGTGCTATTATATAACTATATAAATATTTTATGTCAAATGCCTTCCAATTGTAGGAAGCTACTTCCACCAGACTGCGGATGAATTCCCATCCTTGAACAGTACTCTTATCTTGTGAATCAATGTTGAAATCACATATTGGACAGCCAACTGTAGAGGCTATGGTTATGAAGGCTCTGTTACTAATCAAACTATGCTGCTGAAATATTTCATGACCATCTGCTCAAGATGACCTTTTACGGAGACTTGGCAATAGGAAAAAAGAAGATCTTGAGATGACTAGCACTAAGACATACATGGGCAATCTTAAAGCAACAATGAAGCAATGTGCCATTGTAGTTCAGAAGTGGAAACTATTGGCACAAGTAACAGAAGCTGTTCATATAAGCTGGAACTGAGAGCTATGAAATGAAAAGCAATAGTGCAACTGTGTGGAAATGCCAGCAGTAGAATCTCTTCAAGACAATGACTGTAGCATTCAAGACAATGGATGCTAATTAGCAATTTGTGAACTTCTGAAGCAAAGGAACATATATGCCGAGGCAGTCTTCCTTGCTTAAGTAAGGGTCTATAATGCTGCTGCTGCTGCTGGGATACATTATTTCATGGAAGCAAATGGAACTGAACAAATAAACATTTTTGAAAACTTAGCATTTTATACAAAATGCAAGAATAAAAGAAGTGAGTGCAAGTCCATGGACAAGAGACAGCAAGGAGCTCCCTTAAAGAAACCTTTCATCACATATAAAAAGAAGAAATAAAATAGCTGGGAAATGGGCTTTAAAGACTAAAGGGATTTTAATGAATCATGAAGTTAGCATTATTTGCATTAGATGTAATATACAAGTGCCCTGATCCATGATGAGAGCTCAGTTGCTTGCACAGAAAGCTGCCTCCATTGAAATGAATGGGGAACCTATTTTAGGCAAGGGAGCTCCATGCTTATTTACTGTGTGTGTCCCAAATACATTTAGAATCACAGAAATGAAGGTTTAGATCATTTTCTGCACATAAAATACTATCAAGCAAAAAATAAAAAGCTGAATAACTAAGAAGAGAGTTTATTACTCTTTGAAAATATACAAATACAAAATATATGCAGAAACTACATTAAGATAGCTACAGAATAAAAGGAGAAGACAGAAACAGCAAAAGATACAGTTCAGAGGTTATATAGGAAGGTATGACATGCATTAAATACAGGCCAGCTCAAAGATCTAAGTGCAAATTTTCACATATGAATTCTAATATAAAATAGACTGTCTAACTTGTAAAGTCCCATTAAACACACACACACACACACACACGCACGCACGCACACAAATGTACAAAATACACTTCACATTTGGACATGACCACTTACAAGATGGTTTAAAGTTTAATTTCAATCATTTTAATGGTAGCATTTCTAGAATATTTCAAAAGACTCCCCCTCACCAATGTTTCAGAGTAGAAGGTTTGGCCTTCATTTTGGCTATAAAACACATTTCATGTGTTTGGCTATCATTTGTTAGCATCTAACAATTAGGCATGTGCAAATTATGAAATAAGTACAAATAACATACCAGAAAATAAATAAACAATTTAATTTTGTGTACTTGCATCATACAAGTTATGACACAACTTGCTATTGGAAAGATAACCTGGTTCTTGGGGCACAAGTGTAGAGGGCAGGATGTCGAAGCCTCCATATGCACATTGGATTCTAGGGATCCAGTGCATGCAGATTTCTTTTTCCCCTCCCTCCCAAGATGGTGTTGCCAGGCATATGGCAATAACGGGCTTTCTGTGCTTTCTAGCAGAATCCAGCTGCTTAAACTGATCTTTATATGCTGCTCTGAGTGCCCAGAGGAGCACTTGGGGGGGTGGCGCTTCTCCCTGAGAGAGATGTTATAATAAAACAAAGTAAGCCATGCTAGTCCATAAGATGTTACAAAAGGCAGGAGGGGCGGGGGAGGGCTGATTTGATGTTGAAGTCATGAAGTCTGCATCGTAGACTCTGACCATGCAGACTTCATGAATTCAACATCAGGTCTGCCTTTTACCCCTCTGCTCCCCGCCCCCTGCTTTTTGAAACATCTTACCCAGTGAAGAGACCTGGAGATCTCAAAAGCTTTCTCACAGTTTTATGCATATTTGATTGGTCCTCATAAAAGTATTGCCTGACTGTAGATGTTACCATGTAATCCTTATATGGTATTTGCATGCGTGTTCGGGTGGGTGACTATACCTAATTGTCAGGACATGCTTTGTGGGAGCATACCAGTGTCTTTCAGTAGTAATAAGAGAACCAGGTGGTCAATGTTTCTCCTTTCCAAACTGTGTTATGGTACACAATGAGGAAATAGCAGTAAATCATACACACATGTGCTTGAAAGGGGTTTCTTGGAGGTTTACCTGGGAAAACTACTTCTCTCTGGTCTTTCCAAACGAAACTATATTTTCATTATATAAAAAGGCAGTAGGATTTCTACTAAGGCTTCTACAGCACAGCCAGACAAGCAACATCTCATGTTCTCAGTTTTTTGGGTGTGCATTAAACCAGGACTGTAGGAAATGCAGATATATAGGCCATGGCACAGGGTGGCTGGTCCTGCATTTACTGCTGTCTGCATGTGTGCTGTCCCCTCCAATGCCATGGTCTGGACATGCTCAAAAAACAGGTTTCAGTTACATTTTTCTGCATTTTGACAATAGATGCAATTAGTGCTGAAACAAATGTAATGGGGAATCAGTTCTTATTAAAAACAATTAAAATCTGGAAATACCTGATCTGAATTTCTCATAGGTAGGTTTTTCCTGATTATCTGTTAGTAAAACCGGAGGTGGATACTTGGCTTCTGCAAGAGTGCTTTTGTCTGAAGAAGAGGGTGGTGTCGGTGGTAGTAACGTACTGTTAGGGCTGTTAATGTCTCCCTCAGCCACCAGAGTCAAGTCTGCTACGTTCTCATCCTCAATCGTTTGTATACTTTCAATCTGCAGTTCTTTTGACTGCATTTTCCACACAGTGGCATCCTGAAAAAGCAAAGTTGGAGACAGTGGGGCACTAAAAGGAACACTGCAAGTCTTCTGGCTGATGAAAGTTGCCAGTACAGCTGGTTTCTGTTTACTTCCTGAATGATTACTTTTCATAGTTGAGCTTTTACTGTTTTTCATGAAGCCCACTTTGTCACTTAACTGTGTGCATTTATTGCTGACATCAGGATGCACAACTCTCTTGCTGCAGCCTGTAGACCCTTCAGGTGTAGATGAAGAAGGTTCTGTCCCAAAGGAAGGCAAATGAAGAAAATCAGGCAAAACCAGATCTTCTTTTTTCAGCAGCCCTCGCTGGTCATCTGCTCTGTTACTCTGCACTTTGGTTATGAGTTCAAAAAATTCTATTGCAAGAAACCCAGAACAGACCCGATTTAGTCAACATTGCAAAATTCCATGACACCACACAACTAGCTGCCTGTAGAAAGCCCACAAATAGGACATGAGTGCAACAACATCCTTCCACTCATGTTCACCAGCAACAAGTATACAGAGACACATTGCCTCTGATGCTGGAGATAGTATATAGCCATCATGACTATTTCATTTTATTTATTATTTAAAATGTTTGTATTCCCCCTGCCCCAATAAGATCTTATAGTGGCATACAGATAAGATCAATTTAAACAGTATAAAACAATAATTTAAATAGCTAAAAACATATTAAATCATTAAGCTAGCTAATACCAATTTAAATCCAAAACAATAAAACAGGTAAAACAGTGTGCAAACTCAGGGAATCCTATTAGCCCTCAAAGGCTTTGGTAAAAAGCCATGTTTTAACTTGCCCATGTTTTAACTTCTGCAACAGTGCCAAAATGAAACCAGTGTCTTCGCCAATCGGGCCTCCAAGGGGAGGGCATTCCACAACTGGGTGCCACAGCAGAAAAAGCCCTCTCCCATGTCCTGCCATAGTGTATGTCTCACACTGGTGGGACAAAGAGGAGGGTCCCTCCAACAGATCTCAGTCCTCAGGCAGGCATATATAGGGTGAGACGCTCCCTCAAATATTGAGGTCCCAAGCCGCTTAGGGCTTTAAATGTCATCACTAGCACCTTGAATTCCAACCGCAAGCGTATTGGCAGCCAGTGCAATTCATTTAAGATGAGCGTTATGTGATCTCTACGTGATGTTCCGGTCAACAGTCTAGCTGCTGCGTTTTGCACTAGCTGCAGCTTCCAAGTTGTCTTCAAGGGCAGCCCCACGTAAAGTGCATTGGAGTAGTCTAATCGGGAAGTTACCAGGGCACACACTACTGTGGCTACGTTATTCCTGTCCAGGAAAGGCCATAGCTGGCAGATCAGCTGAAGCTGGCCCCAAGTACTCTGGGCCATGGAGTCCACCTGGGGCTCCAATGACAGGGATGGATCTAGGAGTACTCCCAAGCTACGCACCTGCTCCTTCAGGGGGAGTGCAGCCCCATCCAGGACAGGTCGCTTACTCAATTCCTGGACTTGGGAACCACCAATCCACAGAGCTTCCGTCTTGTCAGGATTCAGCTTCAGTTTATTGGCCCTCATCCAGCCGATTACAGCCTCGAGGCACTGGTCCAGCACCTTCACTGCCCCAGCTGACTCCAACAAGGAGAAGTAGAGCTGAGCATCATCAGCGTACTGGTGACACCCCACCCCAAAACCCCTAATGACCTCACCCAACAGCTTCATATAGATGTTGAATAATATGGGAGATAAAACAGAACCCTGTGGCACCCCACAGCTTAATAGTCATGGGGTAGAACAGGAATCCCCCAATACCACTCTCTGGAATCGACCCTGCAGGTAGGAGCAGAACCACTATAGCATAGAGCCCCCAACTCCCATCCTGCAGAACCGATCCAGTAAGACACCATGATCAATGGTATCAAAAGCTGCTGAGAGATCCAGGAAGATCAACAGGGTAGCACTCCCCCTGTCTTTCACCTGGAGTAGGTCATCAGTCAGAGCAACCAAGGCCATTTCAATGCCGTACCCTGGCCTGAAACCAGACTGAAATGGGTCCAGATAATCAGTTTCCCCCAAGAACATCTGAAGCTGCCCAGCCACCACATGCTCAAGCACCTTACCCAAAAAGGGGATATTAGGGATGGGGCGATAGTTCTCACACACCTCTGGGTCCAGGGAGGTCCTCTTCAGGAGAAGGCGCACTACAGCCTATTTCAAGGCTGCAGGAACCACCCCCTGACAGAGTGAAGCATTTACACTACCTGGACCCACCCAGCCAATCCACCCCTGCCAAGATTGGCAAGGGCCAAGCTTTCCCATGGTGGGCCGTACTGATTCAAGCATCTTGTCCACATCATCAGGCTGCAACAACTGAAACTGATCCCAGGAAACACAACCGGACAGAGCACTGGACACCTCCCCAGACCCTGCAATAACTGTGGCATCAAGTTCTGAGCAAATACGAACGACTTTCTCCTCGAAGTGACTAGTAGCCATTGATAGCCTTATCCTCCATGAATTTGTCTAATCCCCTTTTAAAGCCATCCAAACTGGTGGCCATCATATCTTGTGGTAGTGTATTCCATAGTTAAACTATGTGCTGTGTGAAGAAGTATTTCCTTTATCTGTCCTGAATCTCCCACCATTCAGCTTCATGGGATGACCCCTGGTTCTTGTATTATGAGGGAGAAAAAGGTCTCCCTATCCACTTTCTCCACACCGTGGCTGTGCATAATTTTGTAGACATCTATCATGTCTCCCCTTACTTGACTTTTTTCTAAGCTAAACAGCCCCAGCCATTGCAATCTTTCCTCACAGGGGAGTTGCTCCAGCCTCTTGAGCACTTTGATTGCCTTTTCTGGATCTTTTACAGTTCTACAATATCCTTTTTGAGGAACAGTGACCAGAACTGTACACAGTATTCCTATGTGTAGTTGCACCATAGATTTGTATTAGGGCACTATGATATTGGAGGTTTTATTTTTGATTCATTTCCTAACTATGCCTAACAGAATTTGAGTTTTTCACAGCAGCCACACACTGTGTCTACACTTTCATGAAGCTGAGAACCACAACCCCAAGATCTCTTTCTTGGTCAGTCACTTCTATCTTAGATCCCATCGGCATATATGTGAAGTTAGGATTGTTTGCTCCAACATGCATCACTTTACATTTGCTGAATCGTATTTGCCATTTTGATGCCCATTTTTTTAGTTTGGAGAGATCCTTTTGGAGCTCCTCACAATTCCTTGTTTTAGCAAAATACTAAATACTTTGGTGTCATCACCAAACGTGGCCACCTCACTGTTTACTCCTAATTCCAGATCATTGATGAACAAGATAAGAAGCACCAATTCCAATAAAGATCCTTGTGGGAACTCACTGTTTACATCCCTCTGTTGTGGAAACTGACCATTTATTTCTACTCTCTGCTTTCTGTTCTTTAACCAGTTTCCATTCCACAAGAGGACCTTTCCTCTTATTCCATGACCAGTTTGTTTGCTCAGGAGTCTTTGGTGGACTTCAAAAGTCGGACTTTTGGAAGCGCAACTAAACAATGTCTCTGGGATCACCCCAATCCACATATTAATTGACACTCTAAAAGGTTAATGTGACAGGACATACTTTTCCAGAAACCATATTGATTTTTTCTTCTTCCAGGAGGACTTGTCTTCCCAGATGTTTGATCATTTTATCTTTAATAATGCTTTCCACCAATTTACCCAGAACAGACATTAAGCTAACAGGCCTGTAATTTCACAGATTACTGTTCTGAGCCAGGGAAGAGGAGCAGCTTGGTGGTATGTGGCAGCAGGGGTTCAGCAGCAGGAAGGGAAAGGTAATCCCAAGCAAGGAGGGGAGGAGTATTCAGGTGGGGGGGGGGCAAGAAAAGAGGGCATTCAGATAAGGGGAGGAAAAAAAGGGAATCGTGGAAAAAAATGGCAAATGGGGCTGTGGTTCCGGAAAGGTTGCTTACCTCTGATTTATCCAGTCTGTGTGAAGGTAATTAAAGCCAACCATTGCTAAAATACTTCCTTGTTTGAATGCCTCCCTGATTTAATTCTTTATCTCAAAAACCCATGGCACGGGGATCCAGTGCAATCTTTATTTCCGATTATGCCCTTCTAAGAAAGAGACTTTCTTAGAAAACTAAAATGCTGGGCAGCTGCAGGTCAGCACCTTGCTTTGAAGCTCTCCCAGGTGCCGAGGAGAAAAAAGAAAAAGGTAAACTGGGGGGTGGTAGGGGGTATCCTGGGAAGGCTAAGGGGTGTGTGTGGCTTGCCTGGGCTGTGTATATGTGCACACTGCCCGTTTTGTATGAGGTGTGTGCATTTCTCTGAACATCACCCGTTTGATTTCTGTGAAACGGATTGTACTTTGTTGGGGGCAAATATGTGATCTGGTATTTAGGGCTCGGACCCCCTCTCTCACGTACTCAGTTTCCTGGCCACGTTACTTGTCTCTGAGCCTCGTCCGTTTGCCTTCTGTAAAATGGGTGTTGAAGCAGAAAACTGTGGACTCAAAAGCGTGGTTTTGTGTTTTAGATCTCAGACCCCACCTCTGCCTTATTCTTAGGTTCTTGGGCAGTTTACTTTTCTTTTAGTCTCACCTGTTTGCTTTCTGTGATGGCTATTGCCATGCAAATCACAGCAGCCATTTTATGAATGGGCACACCTCATGGGAGATATTTGGTGACAGTGCCCACAGCACTTCCTCAAAATTCCTAATGTGCCCACTGGCCGAAAAAGGTTGGGGACCCCTACCCTAAGTGGCTTAGGACCTGGCTATCTAAGAGACCGCCTGTCTTGTTATGAATCTGTCTGGTTTGTTGGGCCTGATGAAAGCGCTGTGTTGCTCCCAAGCTATGGAATGCACTACCTCAAGAAGTATGATTAGCCCCCACTCTTTGGCTTTTAGAAAATGTTTGACTGTTTTAAATCATTGTGCACTGCCTTGATTTTTGGGGGTAAATAAGGTAGTATATAAATATTAATAATAAATAAAAATAAATTCTATTAAATACTCAGATGACATGCATACAGGATAAAGCACTATAACAAAATGGAAATTTCTTCTACAAACAGTTTTCAGCAGCATTATTTTCACAGTCCGATCCTGTAGTTATCTACGCATGCCTGATCCCTGTGGGGCAGCTGCTCTCACATGGTGACTCTACACATCCGGATGTAATGTCTGGTGGGGTTCAGCTTTGGCCCAAGACACTTTGCTGCCTGAGACAAATGATAAGATGGCACCACCACAGCATGCACAGAAGCTAACCGGACGGGCAACTTCAGTGTCAGCGACAGGGCAGCACCTTCCATTGCACCTGAGGGCAGCAGGCTTGCTTCGGGCCACAGAGTAGGTGCCATGGCTCACACACAGCTCTGTCCTCCTCCAGCACCTTGATGCTGCTCTGCCTGGGACCTACTCACTGAAGCAAATGCTACAATGGGGCAGTGGTTCCGCCAGCTGTGTCACAGGAGCAGACCATGCCTGCCGGAGACCATGGCCTGGATTGGCTGTCTCTGTGCCTACGCTCTCGGTCTGGGGGTTTCCCCAATGCCCCTGTCTTGAGGGCTACTGGGAGAAGGTGCCTCGGTGAGACTGCCAGCCAGCCCAGCCCAGCCCAGCCCAGAGCAAGAATTGCCACTGGGGTTTGGCTCGGAAGATGGGAACTGCCAAGGGTTTTGAGGGAATGGCTGGGGCTCGGTTGCCACTGCCACCCCTCCCAATCACCAGCACCTGCCACCTGGGGGTGTCACCGCATTCTGCCTAATGGTAGAGTCAGATCTCTGGCCAGTCCACTGGAAACCAGCTGACTGCAAAAAGACTTTGCATGCCAGCAATGGGTACTTCAGGAATATGCGGTGTGATCCTGGAAACTCTTCATGCAATCAAGAGGATCTATGTGGCACACTGCACAAACATGGAAATCATGCAACTCCCTTGACTGTCCTACACAAGACGGTAGATTAAGAGAGCCTGCATGAAAGGATAGAAGTGAGATCTATGAATATTGTGACTATCCATCTCTCTCTCCCAAGTATTACATTCTTCTTAGCATGTTTTTTTCTATCTCTTCCTTTGATAGAAGGGATTATGTGGCATAATCTCCCTTTTTTATCTATTACCTCAACACCGAGATCAGAATCACAGCCTTCACAGTAATGCACTTTCGCAGATAAGCACAAAACCTTTACCAACCCATATAAACAGCCATCCATTACACACACACAACTAGGCCTGGCACCAGCAACTGCCATGATGGGGCAAATGCCAGGGCCCACAGGCGCTGGAGCACCTGGTAGGTCTGACACCAGTTGCTGACATCTCATTTTTTTCTTTTAAAAACATTTTTACTAGGCTTGCACTGCTCAGAAATGATTCAATGAATGAAGCACTAAGCATGGCTGCAGCCGCCCAGCACATTCATTTTCCCAGAATGCCTCTGGGCAGCCGTGCTACCCTACGTTAAAAAGAAGTTTCAAATGAGAGTAAGATAAAAATTTAGAAAAGTAAGGGTACCTTACCTTAATTGCTGCCGCCTGGTAAGCTTATGGAGGGAGGGGTGTGTGAAAGTGGTGCAGGGCAACAGGTGCCCCCAAACCTGGTGCTCACCCTGCACATACCTCACACAGCTGCTTAATGGGTCTACTGAGTTATTTGCCCCTAAGTAACTGGCTCTTATCCTAGATGTGTGGCTACTGCCACCTACGTTTAGGTGTGAAAACTACTGTGAAGATAAATTATGCAAGTGATTTTGTGGTGAGTCCAAGAGCGATACACTTTGCCTCCACACCCACAGCAGCTAGTTGGCATTAAGTCCAGATGAACTGGATAAGGGCAGGATGGGAAAGCAGAAGTGCCTGACAAGCAGGAGTGGCAGCTTCAGCTTTATACGCAACAAAGAACGTTGAAGAAGGGAGAGAGATGGAGGAGGACTCACAAGACAGAGGAAGATTGTGAGGGAGGAGACATAGCACTCACAGCCTTGGAAAAGAAAGACTCTGGGAAGGGCAAGATGGTTTGGAGGAGGGAGAGATAGACAGGGGGACTGCCTAGTCTTCAACCCCCGCCCCCCGGGCCCGGTGATGAGCTGGGGCTCCTCGGTCCAGGAACAGAGAGCTGGAATGGTTCTGTCATCTGCCTTAAGAGGGGGCTGAGAATGCTCAGGGGTGGTGGTGGGTGGTATCAGGATCTTGTGAAGAGCCCCACACAGTCATAGGATTAGCTATTGTACAGGAACAGGCCTCTGGCTGCATTTCAGAAACAATCATGAGGTGCAAAAATATTGCCATAGCTCATACAGTATCTTTTTGGATTTCTGTGGATGTGGTTTGTTTGCATAATCCTGACAATTACACAACTACTTATGTTGGCAATTTAAGAAGAAACACAGCAAAAAACATACTGCCCTCACTGATACCATGCTAACAAGTTAACAGCCACTGTAAATGAAAGTAGATAGTTCAAAACCAACAAAATTAGGTAGTATTTTGGTTTTTATTTTCTTCACATGAATTCCAAACACATTCATCCACAAATACAGGTAATTCCAGAGTGGATTAGACTTATTTAATAGCAACTTCAACATACGGCTGAAATTTATAATACAGCCTGATTTTCTGCAGTGATAAAATAAACTGATACTACTGTTGACAAAAATGTTAAGTTCAGCTTGAAAACTAATACTATTGCATATACTAAAAAAGTGACATACCCTCTGCTTCATCCAAATTAATTTTCTGACACATTTTTTTCCCAGTCTGTGCAACATATTCTTCTCTTTTTGCTAGACGGACATCCCTAGAGTTTTTTCCACTTTCTCCTTTTATTTTAATAGAATTAGTCTTTCCTAGATTTCTTTCCTCTCCCTGTATTAGAAGGAAAGTTAAAGGACTACTTACATTTACATAATACTACGAAGTGGATGTAATAAGTTATTTATGAATAA
Organism: Heloderma suspectum; assembly: GCF_057233095.1. Taxonomy (NCBI): domain Eukaryota; kingdom Metazoa; phylum Chordata; class Lepidosauria; order Squamata; family Helodermatidae; genus Heloderma; species Heloderma suspectum. Next base: position 121,972,776 of record NC_139462.1, on the reverse strand, counting down.
CATTAATTTCATGAACAGAGTTGTGATTAAACATGCATATTCATGAACAAATAAATAATTATATCTGCAACCCCCAAAACATACACAGCATGCTCATTTGAATTGCAAGATTATGCCCACATCTTTGGGCCAAATTATATACATTACTGCAGTTGCATGTAACTTTCCCCCAGCAATTGTCCCCCATGCAAAACAACCACAGGAGACTGAGCACAACACTGGTAGAGGTGGGGTGAGCACTGGTAGAGGTGGGTGAGCTCATATTACGCCAGTACTTTTCCAGCTGCACTGGCTGCCAGTCCATTTCTGGGCCCGATTCAAAGTGCTGGTGTTAACATTCAAAGCCCTTAACGGCTTGGGGCCAGGTTACCTGAAGGATCGCCTCCTCCCATATGTGCCTGCCCGGACCTTAAGATCATCATCAGCGGCCCTTCTCCATGAGCCCCTGCCAAAGGAAGTGAGGCAGGTGGCTACTAGGAGGAGGGCTTTTTCTGCTGTGGCACCCCGGCTCTGGAATGAGCTCCCTAGTGAGGTTCGCCTGGCGCCTACATTGTATTCCTTTCGGCGCCAGGTGAAGACCTTTTTATTTTCCCAGGCATTTTAGCATTTTAGCTTTCTAAATTTTTATCTTTGCTGTTTTAAATCTGTATTTTAAACTCTTGCACTGCTGCTAGGTTTTATTGTGGTTGTATTGTTATATTGTGGTTTTAATGTTCTATATATTTTAAATTGTTTTATTGTGTGTTGTTTGGTTTTAATTTTTGTGAACCGCCCAGAGAGCTTCGGCTATTGGGCGGTATAGAAATGAAATGAAATAAATAAATAAAATACTTTACCCTTTCCCTTCTAACCACTGTAGAAGAAAAAGCAGCTGGAAAGGCACCTTCTCTCCCTGATGCTCCACTCAAAATTGCAGCTTCTTGTTGCTGCTTTTAATGGAAAAAATGGGTGAAGTTGCATGTAATTATGTGTAATATATAGCTTGGCCCTTTGAGCTGGGCATATCACTCAACTCACAATAGAAGCAAAGAACATGACACATGGGCATGCACTGGTGAAGGAAACAGAGCAAAGGGCACACAAGTGTAAAGAAAGGACATAGGATATTAACTGAAATAAACACAAAGCAAATGCAATTAACATTTGGGGTATTCTTTTCATCCACAATTTCCCATTTGGGAAGCAAGATCAAAACTGGAGAATAATTAAGGTGAAAAATATTATCAGAAAACTTACTGTAAGTGCTTGATTTCCTGCACAAGAAGTTATAGTTGGACCATGTTTTAATGATGCACCTTTTCCTTGGTCTGTGAATGATATTAAAAAGAAATTACAAAACCTGCTGCTTCCTGTAACACATATGTTTAAGTCATACGGGTGGAATGATAATGAATGGGAGAAAAAGTTGGGTAGATCCTTGAACTTTCTGGAGTATATCCCCATGGACTTTCATGATTGCTGTATCAATGGCTTGGATCAGTTAGAATCTGTTAGGCCTCAACAGGGAATAGCAAGGTGTAGGGGCTGTGCATACTGGCTCCACTCCCAATGTCCCTGTGTGCAGCCCCATTTGCTCCTCGCCCAATGCGAAGGTCTGAAGGAGGCTTCTCCATGAGTTCACTTAAATGTGAGTAGAAGCCTCTGTGTGATCTGGAACCTGATAAAACAGGATTCCCAAATAGGCAGAGCCTTCTACATACATTCAAGGGAACGCGCATAGAGCCTTCCTGCACAGGCCTTCCTGAACAGAACCTTCAGACCTTTCTGCTCAATGCAGGAACATTAGGGGTGGAACAGATGGGGGGCGGGGGAGGGGTAGAAATGTACATGTATTGTTCTTCCCTGTTCAGGCACAACACACTAATTGAAAATATACGACTGGGTGTACCTGAGACACAAATATGAACTGGACTGTGCCCATACTGGCTGGTGAGAGCCAGTGAACAGAAGCCGGATTTTTTGCTGCCTGCCTGTGCCCATACTGGCTGCTGGGAGGTAGGGTGCCACAAGACTCCAAATCTGCACACCTCCAGTCCCTGGTCAGTAAAACATACCTTGATTTTATTTCCACCTGTTAAGTGTTTCCATTTCCAAATTTCCCTTCTTGGGGCAGGAAATGGCTCACCATGGTTTGAATTTTACGCAGGGTCTTGCATATTCTCACAAACAAGGACCATGTCTCCATGACAACGGAAGGAGAAGCGAATGGAGGAGTACTGGATTTTTAAAAAGGAATCAGCTTTGCTGCGCTGTGGTCCATGCAGGGCTCCACGAGCAGGTTCTCCGCACCAATAAAAAAATCACTTCACAGAACATACTTCCGGGTGGGGTTGGGGTTTGGAGTGAGCAGCATCTGACTGGCAGGTGCTGCTCAACCAATAAGAGAGGCTTCCCCCCTCCCCCACTTTCTCCTTTCCCCTGAAGGTCCAGATGCATTTCAGGAGCCAGCCACATTGAGCACAGTGGGAGTTACTTCCAAGTAGACACACATGCTTGTGCTGGGAAAGGGTGGGGGGTCACAGGGATGGGAAACCAGCCCCCTTTCTAACCATGGGATCTCTATAACGAAGGTGTGAAGTAGTTACTTCCTAAGGCAATAAACCAAACAACGGAGAATTGGAGCCTCGAGATCGCGCTTTACAGCACTTAGGGAATTGGGCTTTAAATGGTGCCTTTTCAATTGAGGGGGATCTCTGTAAATTCTGATGTGGGCATTCAGGGGACAAGCCTCATTGAGCACAATGGGAGTTACTTCCGAGTAGACACTAACTGGTTTGTGCAGGGACGGAAAACACACAGGAAACACCCCTTGACCAGGGTCATGGTGAAAGGCACACCCCTGGGCAGGTCTAGCATACCTGAGGTAAATGCAGGGGCTGGGGCACACAGCAACTATACCAGGGAGAACCTGACTTAAGAATCAGGTTCTTAAAAGAATCGGACTTTAAGCAGTCTCAGGAAATCTGGTTTTTCCCTGATAAGCTGTGGGGTGGCTGCTGGATGGCCACGACATCATGTATTTCTAACAACCTCCAAACATAGCCAGCTTGGAGTAAATTGCTCATGGAGACACCCCCTTAGTCTGCTGACCTGCTCAGCTCCAGTGTTTCTTATGTAATCACCAGCTTTCTACAGCAAGTTTTAAGTTCCCTGCAAAGGTGTCCTTGCAGGGGTGTTTGTGGAGGGTACATTATTGAAGCAGCCCAGGACTCCCAATCTCTCTGGGTGCTAGGTCCTTCCAGCCTTCTCAGTGGAGGAGTGAAATGGAGGCATCTCAAATGAAGATGCTAATTTCAGACTTGGCCAATGTTCACAAACATCCTATAGTCAGAAGTCATTGGAGCTGACTAGTAATCTAACTAACTAGTTACCTATATTGGATGAATATCCCAGAGGGACTAAAGTGACCGTGGGGAGATTTGGAGGAGGGCAGTCATACAGCCAGCAGCCCAAACCAGGATCATGTGGAAAAGGGAAAGTGACTGTAGCCATAGGAGAAGGGTAATAAGACTAACGGGGAAATAAAGCTCCATGTTCTGAACAGTGGAGCTTTGTTGAGATTGGAAAGTTGGGTACTTACCATGAAATTCCATTCTGATTCAATGCGCAGGAGACATTAATCATTGGTTAACTCCTCCCAGCACCCAGGACAGACAAGGAACATGTGACCAGCCTTTTGCCTTGGTCCTGGTCTCTGTGGCTCCTCCCAGCCAGTTGTTTTCTAACTAAACTTTTAGACGGAGTAGCGATTTAAGAGCCAGTAAGATAAGAAGAGAAAAAGGTAGAGAAAACTGAAGAGACAGAACAAATTCCCATCTCTAGGGATCAACACACTCTGTTCAAAATGTTAGTGCCACAATGGTGCTCAGCCTGCCATAGGGAATGGTATGGATGCCTCCTGAACACCAAAATAGAATGGAACTTCACAGTAAGTACCCAACTTTCTATTCTCATATGGTGCAAGGAGACATCCATCATGGGGTGTACAAAAGCTACTATTTCCATAGCGTGGGCCCCGAAGCAGGCTGAATCCAAGTCTGAGGAAGAACCTCTGTGTTCAAAGGCTGCTTCAGCAGAAGCTTATTTGTCTGATTTGTAATGCCTAATGGACAGAAGATGCGAGGATCAAGTAGCTGCCCTGTAGATCTCCACCAAGGGATGGTTAGCAGAAAAAGCCAGAGGCAGCTGCGGCCCTGGTACAGTGTGCTGTGATGTGTTCAGGTTTAGAGAGATTTTCAACATCATAGGCCACAAAAATATACATGCCTTGAACCACCTAGTGAGGGTGGTATGGGAGGCCTTCCTTCCTTATGCAGTAGGATGGAAAGGAACAAACAAGGGATTAGAACATAAAAAGTTCCTCCGTTCTCTTAAGGTAGATCTTGATGGCCCGTCTAACATCCAGGGTGTGCGAGATCCATTCAGAGGAGTGAGAGGGATTAGGGCAGAAGGAGATAAGATCAAGTTCTTGTGTTCTGCAAAGAGGAGTGTTAATTTTAGGAACAAAGGAAGGGTTCAGATGAAGTGTGACGGGAGTTAAAATATCCTCTACCCAAAGTAGAGTAGCTCAAGAGAAAAATGATGCCATAGAGGAAGCTCTAAGAGCCAAGGCAATGGCCTCAAGAGCCTTCATTAATGCTACCTCAATATGCTTTTCACTAGATTCTTTCAGTGAGGCATGACGGTCCTTAGGTTTAATTGTTCTTGGAAGTAAGGCTGCCACAGGTATGTCAATCAAGGCAACCTTAAGTTCTTCTACACCTTTCTGTGGTAAGAAAACAGTCATTGGAGGGCTTGCTCCTGGTGGTTTCACATGGGCCTATGGCCCAATTGGAGTCCACCAGAAGAAGAGCCTTCAGTGTGGCAGCCGCCTTTCTTTGGAACTCCTTGCCCCTGGAGGTCAGGCAGGCACCAATACTGTGTTGCTTCCAGCATCTCCTGAAAATAGCTCTGTTCCAGGAGGCATTCCATAATTGACCAGTCATGGTTTCTACTGGCATTCCGTTTTTTTTAAAAGCATGATTTTAAGGTGGTATTTTAATCTTTTAATACTTTTACTGTTTTATCCTTTGTGTTCACTGCTCCAAAATCTTTTTTTTTATATGGAGCGGTATACAAAAATGGCAAATAAATACATAAATAAGGAATAATACCTTTATACCAGGTTGGAGGCTCTCCTACATTGGAGGGGGCATTCCATTCAGCTTTAACTAGTTTTTCAAATGGTGAAGGAAAAGGTACCTCACAGTTAGCTGGCTTTGGCTCTGAGAACAAGGCATTCCTTCTGGAAGGGGGCTTGGCTGGTTCTTGAGTGGAGGTATGAATGTTCAGAGAGGACATAGCTTTGGAGAAAAGAGTAGAAAATCATTATTACATCATGCTGCTTCATCTAACAAAATGAGAGAACCTGAGTCAGAAAGATGCTCAGGTGAAACCCCTTTAATCTTATGATGCTTCCCTTTAGTGGTAGGATGAGGGTCTGGAGAGTCAAAAGCTGAATCAGCATATGAATGGGGTACAGCTATGGGCAGCCTAGCTTTCTTGGAGCTCACAGAGTATTTCACAGTAATTACTCTTTTTTCCCCTTAAGCTGGGGGAAGGAAGAAGAACCAGACAAAGAGGCTCTTTCCCTGCATTTTTATGGCCCCCTTCTATGTTTGGGAAGCTGAGCCAGTTCCAGTTTAATAGCCTGTTGGATGGTTGGAAACAAGGCTTGATCTTGGTGAGGAAGGGGCAATTGTTTAGGCAACTGTCTTGAGGAAGAGGGATGGGCATTAGGGAGGACTTGCTGTAGCTCCATTTCCTCCCCTGGGTATGGCTGTATATGCTGGAAAACGCAAGTGGTACAGGCCTGGGAATTTGAGCAAACCGTGGCCTCTTCCCGCTCTAAGAAATGCTTAGGCGCCCTGGCTAGGTCCTCTGGATTGATGTCTGGATCAGTCTCAGCCGAGATCCAAGGAGAGGACATGCAATCTTGCGTCTTCCAACTCTGGGGAGAATGTGCTCCAACTGACCCTCTGTTTGTTGGATTGAATGAGGGGTGGTTGCTGTAACAGCATCTGCTATGCCTGGATGCCCATTAAGGACTTATTGTGATCGGAGGAAGTTGTTGTTGTTCAGTCGTTAAGTCGTGTCCGACTCTTCGTGACCCCACGGACCACAGCACGCCAGGCCTTCCTGTCCTGCGCTCTCTCCCGGAGCGTGCTCAAGTTCATATTCATTGCATCGGTGATGCTATCTAGCCATCTCATCCTCTGCCGTCCCCTTCTCCTTTTGCCTTCAATCTTTCCCAGCATCAGGGACTTTTCCAGGGAGTTTTCTCTTCACATTAGGTGGCCAAAATATTTGAGCTTCAGCTTCAGTATCTGTCCTTCCAATAAGCACTCAGAGTTGATTTCCTTTAGGATGGACTGATCTGACCTCCTTGCAGTCCAGGGAACTCATAAGAGTCTTCTCCAGCACCACAGTTCGAAGGCATCAATTCTTCAGCGCTCAGCCTTCCTTATAGTCCAGCTCTCACAGCCATACGTTGCTACTGGGAAAACCATAGCTTTGATTATACGGACCTTTGTCAGCAAGGTGATGTCTCTGCTTCTTACTATGCTGTCTAGGTTTGCCATAGCTTTCCTCCCAAGGAGCAAGCGTCTTTTAATTTCATGGCTACAGTCACCGTCTGCCGTGATCTTGGAGCCCAAGAAAATAAAATCTGTCACTGCTTCCATTTCTTCCCCTTCTATATGCCACGAAGTGATGGGGCCAGATGCCATGATCTTAGTTTTTTTAATGTTGAGTTTCAAAGCAGCTTTTGCACTCTCCACTTTCACCCTCAACAAGAAGCTCTTTAGATCCTCTTCGCTTTCTGCCATTAGGGTGATATCATCTGCGTATCTGAGGTTGTTGATAATTCTCTCGGCAATCTTAATTCCGACCTGTGATTCATCCAAGCCGGCGTTTCTCATGATGTACTCTGCATATAAATTAAATAAGCAGGGTGACAATATACAGCCTTGTCGTACTCCTTTCCCAATTTTGAACCAATCAGTTGTTCCATGTCCGGTTCTTACAGTTGCTTCTTGTCCCTCGTACAGGTTTCTCAGGAGACAGGTAAGGTGGTCTGGTACTCCCATCTGTTTAAGAATTTGCCACAGTTTGTTGTGATCCACACAATCAAAGGCTTTAGCGTAGTCAATGAAGCAGAAATAGTCGTTTTTCTGGAATTCTCTTGCTTTCTCCATGATCCAGTGAATGCTGGCAATTTGATCTCTAGTTCCTCTGCCTCTTCGAAACCCAGATTGTACTTCCAGTAGTTCTCGGTTCACATACTGCTGAAGCCTAGCTTGTAGGATTTTGAGCATCACCTTGCTGGCATGTGAAATGAGCGCAATTGTGCGGTATTTGAACACTCTTTGACATTGCCCTTGTTTGGAATTGGAATGTAAACTGACCTTTTCCAGCCTTGCGGCCACTGCTGAGTGTTCCAAATTTGTTGGCATATTGAGTGCAGCACTTTAACAGCATCAACTTTTAGGATGTTAAATAGCTCTGCTGGAATACTGTCATCTCCGCTAGCTTTGTTGTTAGTAATGCTTCCTAAGGCCCACTTGACTTCACTCTCTAGGATGTCCGGCTCAAGTTCTGTGACCGCACTATCATGGCTATCGGGGACATTAAGATCTTTCCTGTATAGTTCTTCTGTGTATTCTTTCCATCTCTTCTTAATCTCATCTGCTTCTGCTAGGTCCCTGCCTTCTTTGTCCTTTATCATGCCTGTCTTTGCACAAAACGTTCCCTTGATATCTCTGATTTTCTTGAAAAGATCTCTAGTCTTTCCCATTCTATTGTTTTCCTCCATTTCTTTGCATTGTTCATTTAAGAAGGCCTTCTTGTCTCTCCTTGCTGTTCTCTGGAAATCTGCATTCAGTTGGATATATCTTCCCCTTTCTCCCTTGCTTTTCGCTTCCCTTCTTTCCTCAGCTACTTGTAAAGCCTCATCAGACAGCCACTTTGCTTTCTTGCATTTCTTTTTCTTTGGGATGGATTTAGTTGCTGCCTCCTGAACAATGTTATGGACCTCCGTCCATAGTTCCTCAGGCACTCTGTCTATCAGGTCTAATCCCTTAAATCTATTCATCACCTCCACGGTATATTCATAAGGGATATTGACCATCTGGTGATGTCCATGTGTAGATTCGCCTCTTGTGCTTTTGGAAAAGAGTGTTTGCTATGATCAGCGTGTTCTCTTGGCAAAACTCTATTAGCCTTTGTCCTGCTTCATTTTGTACACCAAGGGCTTCCTTGCCTGTTATCCCAGTGATTTCTTGACTTCCTACTTTAGCATTCCAATCCCCTATGATTAAAAGGACATCTTTTTTTGGTGTTAGTTCTAGAAGGTGTTGAAGGTCTTCATAGAACAGATCAACCTCAGCTTCTTTGGCATCAGTGGTTGGGGCATAGACTTGTGATGTTGAATGGTTTGCCTTGGATTTGTACTGAGATCATTCTATCGTTTTTGAGATTGTACCCCAGTACTGCTCTTCCCACCCTTTTGTTGACTATGAGTGCTACTCCATTTCTTCTAAGGGATTCTTGCCCACAGTAGTAGATATAATGGTCACCTGATTTAAATTTGCCCATGCCTGTCCATTTTAGTTCACTGATTCCCAAGATGTCGATGTTCAGTCTTGCCATCTCATGTCTGACCACCTCCAGCTTACCTTGATTCATTGATCTGACATTCCAGGTTCCTAAACAATATTGTTCTTTACAGCATTGGATTTTCTTTTCACCACCAGACACATCCACAGCTGAGTGTCCTTTCGGCTTTGCCCCAGCCGCTTCACTCTTTCTGGCGCTACCTGGAAATTCCCTCTGCTCTTCCCCAGTAGTATATTGGACACCTTCCGACTTGAGGGGCTCATCTTCCGGCGTCATATCTTTTAGCCTTGTGATACGTTCCATGGGGTTTTCTTGGCAGGAATACTGGAGTGGGTTGCCATTTCCTTCTCCAGTGGACCATATTTTGTCAGAAATATGCCCATGCCTGTCCATCTTGCGTGGCCCTGCACGGCATAGCTTATGGCTTCACTGGGTTACGCAAGCCCCTTTGCCACAACAAGGCAGTGAAGGGGATCGGAGGAAGTGGTGACCAACAACTCCTCTGCTTTGACTGCAGTGGAGCGTTGTGAGTGGCGATTTGGGTCTGGATGATTCTGATGTGAATTACTGACCACTCTTTTCCTTTTTCAGATTTGGAGTTCTTGCTTGTTGGAGCCATCTTGTGGCAAAAGAAAAGAAGAGCCAGAAAAAGGAATGACCCCCCCCCCCCTTTAAATATCAAAAGCAGAAGAAAAAAACAGAGAGAGAAGGAAAAAACTCTGAAGATTGCTAAAGGTAAAAAAGGGAGAGATTAAGAGACTAATGAAGCCTGAGTAGAGAGTTTGTTGAAGAAAAAGAAAAAAGGACAAACTCTATCTTGCACGAACACAAGGAATGCCCTGGCTGGGAGGAGCCACAGAAGCCAGAAGCTAGGCAAAAAGCATGGTTACATGTTCCTTGCCTGTCCTGGGTTGGTGGGAAGACTTAAGCCATGATGGATGTCTTCTTGCACAATATCGGAAGAGTGTGTGTATGCTGCTTTTCAGTCCCATAGCTTCTCACAAACATAACAAAACAATATCAATACAATCAATTTCAAAACAAGCAACCAAGGGTGCAATCCTAACTAGATAGGCGTCCGCCTCCGAACTCAGAGGTGACTGCCTATCCAAAGCAAGGCAGGAGAGTCACAGGGGGATTGTTCCTGCCGCACCTCTCCTGCCTTGCTATTTTTCACTAGACAGTCGTTTTTGGCTGTCTAGAGGTGGGGGGGCTGACTGGGAGAGGAAGCTGCTGTACGACACATTGGATGTGTCCAATTGGATGTGTACGCGCAGCTCCGCTATCCCCGCCCCGGAACGCCCCCAAGCCCTGCCCCTTTTCAGTCACTCCACACTCGTCTTCCAAGCGCAGAGGACGGGGCTTTTCCGCACTGCCTTGGAGGCAGTGTGGACAAGGGGGGAAGTTGGTTTTCCAACCTCACGGGCTCCGAGGTCAGTTCCCGGAAATAAGCATATCCTATGGCGTTCTAGACAGTGTCCAGTGGCCATAGGATTTCTCCCTAAGTTACTAAGAACAATAGCATCAAAACAAACAAAACAGATAAAAAATCCTGGTGAACAGACATAAAAAGCACATCTAAACAAAGAGTTTTAAGAAACTTTCAGAAGTCTGGGAGAAAAGGAGCTAACGCCTACCTGCCAACACTGAGAAGGCCTTTTCTCATTTACTCACCAAATACACCTCAGATGGTTGGTGGGACAGGGAGCAAAAGACCTTCCCAGTTGGGCAGTCATGTAGGAGAAGGCAGTCCTTCAGATATCCTGGACCCAAATAGTTTTGGGCTTAAAAGGCAATAACTAGCACTTTGAATGGGGCTTGGAAACAAACCAGAAGTTAATGCAGATTAAATAGCAACTGAATCACACGTTCCAAATAATGGCCCCCTGTCAATGGCTTGGCAACAGCATGCAACCAAAGCATGTATGATAGCAGGCAGCTCTGTTTCCCCCGGAAAAGGCTACAGCTGATGTACTAGCCAAAGCTGTGCATGCTTGGTCACAGTCACGACATGCATCTTCAGGAGCAGGTTCAGGTCCAGAAGCATGCCCAGGCTGTGAATCTGATCCTTTAGAGAGAGTGCTGCCTTGTTCACAACTGGCTGAGTAGTATGAATACCTATTCCCAGATTGGCTTTCCTACTGACAAAAAGCACTTCTGTTTTGTTTGGATTAAGTCTTAGCTTGTTAGCCCACATGCAGCCCATTACAGCCTCCAAACACCAATTAAGGTTTCAAATAGCCTCCTTGGTGTTTGACGGAAAGGAAAACTAGAATAAGATGTCATCTGCACATTGATGACACCACTCTCCAAAACTCCATTTCCCAGTAGTTTTATGTAAATATAATGTAGAGCTTTTCCTGTGATTTCATGTTAGGATGGGGGACAGGATGGAACCTGTGATACCACATAGTCCAATGGTTAGGAACAGCAGTCTCCAGCACCACCTTATGGAACCTGCCCTCCAGGTAGGACTAGAACCAACACAAAATAGTGTCCCCAGGCTCAATCTGGTAAGACAGTCCAGAAGGATAGCATAGTCAATTGTAGCAACAGTTGCTGAGAGATCTAACAAAACTAAGAGAAATGCATTTCCCTGTCCAGGGCCCACTGTAGGTAGTCTACCAGGGCAGCAAATAGTTTTAGTCCCAAAATCAGGTTAGAAATGTCCTGAGCATACAGCTAGCATGAGGCAGCTGGAGGATTATGTAGCCTGAACTCCCACAGTCCCACCCAGCACTCAGCTGCAAATCATCACAGGCCCTCTGGCAGAAGTCCTACTCAGGAGGAGGGCCTTGCTCATAAGGAGGCCTTTACTCTTTAGGAGCCCTTCTGTAAGCAGGCACTCCTTTGCCTGGCTATGATCCTAGTCTGTAACTTTAGGCATCAGCATTCTTGGGGCTGGGTGGTGGCTCAGCATCCCCCTCAGACTCACAAGCAGAACTTTCCACCTCTCTAGTGACTTGCTCCCTGGGGACATCCAGTTCGGGAGGCTCCAGATTGCCCTCTGAAGAGATTTCCTCTGTGGGTGGGGTATGACAGAAATGAGACTGAGCTGGGCCTAGAGAATCCATATCTTCCAAGACCACCTCAAGTTCAGTAACCACCATGTGCTTGATCCCCTAGCCCTAAAAAGGGTGATAGAAACTCATCTACAGTTATCCAGGATTGAGGGGTCCAGTGAAGTGGTCTTACTACTGTGTCCTTCAAGGTCACTGGAACCTTACTCTCATGGAGGGAAGCTTCTTTTTTTTCTTCCTCCTCCACCCATCTGGCCATTCCCCTATGCCCACTTTAATTAGCCAAGATCAACATGGATCAAGAGTGCAAATGGTGAAAGAGAGACTCATTGTAATTTCAAGATCTTGTTTAATTTTCAGCAGTTATGCAAGGGTTTTAACTAGAATGAATGCTAAGAGTTCACAATGTAAATATGTTAAATAAACACCTGTTCAATAAAAGTATGCTTTTATACAAAAGAGTTTATGGGACCGTTACGAGCCTACACATCTAAATTACGTTGGATCAAGTAACCTTACTTTAGGATAGTTCTTTCTAATATGGAAGAAATATCCAGCCAGCCCAGATTCTGGAGGGTTTTTCATAAGTCCTTCCAATTTTGGGGGGCTGAAAAACCTTGGTTTAGAAGTGGCTAAATCCATGATATGGTTTCATTAGAAGTTTTGGCTGCACTGAGTTTTAATGATGCCCCCTTTCCCGGGTCTGTGAATGATATGCGTATTTTCATGAGGGCCAAGACATCATAGGCTCCTCACCATTTGGAATACCTTGGGAGGCTTATACTAAGCAGACAAAATGGCAGTGATATGGGTTTTCTAGACAACTCTTGAAAATTTCCTGAAAGGTTTTCTGGAAAAAGTTCCACTACCCAAAATCGATATAGAATGGATTAGAATGTTTGTTTGACTTACTTTCAGTAAACACAACTAAACAAAGTTTTTAAGGGGCACAGGAGTGCCCCTTTAGTTAAGGCGAGTTCTAAAAAAAGGTTTCACCATTATAAGCCTCACATTTCTACTGCTTATAAAAATGACCTCGGTTGCTCTAATAACCTGAAACTTGGCATCCATGATCTACCTGACAAGTTCTACATTTATGCAACATTTAAAACAAACTGCCACAAGTACAGCAAGTTAAAATGGGCTTGAAATTGACACATTAACCTTTTTACTCCAATATTCGGCATGGCATATATTTCTTTCAAATTTTGATGAAAACGACTGCTATACTTTATTCAGGCTTATTGAAGTGGGATGTTTTTCATTGTTTTGGTGGAGTTCTGAGCAGTGGTTCAACAGTTATTAAGGTTTACCTGTCCCATTAAAGCCTATGGCAGCAACTGTGGGCAAAGTACTCTTATGCATGCTCAGTTTCACTGAAGCTAGAATGCTGTCGGTATTCCAGTGTTTTTGAAGGGATTCGATGGCAGGATCTACACTAGACCCCCTTCCGTCTGCCAGTCAGTGCTGTGGCAGTATTTCTTCAAAACACATGAGTTACCATTGAGGTATGCTAATGAATACAGCACATTGTCCACTATGCCTCTAACACGATTGAGTGGCATATACAATTGCATAGTGTTCTAACTGCAGGAAAAGTAGGAGCAGACTGAAAAGTCATGTGAGTGTTGCTGAGTCACCTTGTAGCACAAGTTTGTGCCACGAGTCACTCTGCAGCGCTTGCATTGTGTTAGGAGTGGGAAGGGAGGGTGAGCCGCTGCCTCTGGTTTGTTTTTGTCCCGTTTTTCTACACTGTTTAATGGATGCACACATTCCTTTAACCAGAGGAAAGCGTTTTTTACACAGCGACTGCTTTTCATTTTCTTCCCTCTCCTCATCCTGATCCTGTGCATGTTTCCTCCAAAGCAAGTCCCACCCCCTTCATGGGACTCCCTCTCCATTTCAAGCCTGGGTGCTGCAGGCTTGCTTGGCAGGGAGGAGGTAGCCCTGCTGGGACAGGTGGCGGGCAAGGCTCCCTGGTTTGATGCAGCTGCTGTGTGATTCAGGTAGCACAACCTATCCCCAGCAGCAGCAGCTGAGTGAGTGCACAACAGAAGGCGCTGCTTCAGCCATACAGGTAGCCTCCTCTCCCACAGTCTTTCTCCATCACCAGGGAAGTCTCCCGCTCATTCCCCAGGTGCCTGAGAGATGCTGGAGCTTGGACTCTGATTGCCGTGGCAGCAGCAACAACTCACAAGGTGCACGTGAGGGAGATAAGACAGTGAGAGCAAAGGCTTCCTGGATGGCTGGAGAGGAAAACAGCTGGGCTCTCTGGATGCTGCTGCCTCACACAAGCTTTGTGAACTGTTGCCGCTGCTAATGCAAGTAGGCAGCCCAAACTGCAAAGAGTTTTGCCAAGGCTGCCCTGCCTACCCTGTACAGTGCCCCCTCCCCCTCCTGCAACCTTGCCACTTCCTGGAAAGTCCCTTGCAGCAAAGCAGTTTAATTTTTAAACAACATTTATCAATGTGCATGTCTAGAGATCCGAACCTGCAGAGAAGCACTTTAAAAGGAAAAAAAAAAGTTATTCGCAGATGTGGAGCGTTGGACATACACACTGGCAAATCTCTCTCTCTTGCTTCCCCGTCACCAACATACTACTTCCTGCTGGTTGTTTAAGGTGGAGCTTTGAGAGATGGGACAGCTCACTCGGCCTGCTGCTATAAAAACCTGTGGCTTGTGGGTGGGGCCACAGTCCACAGCTAAGGCTAATGGGAGCAGGTCAGCTCTGCAGCAAAGCTCTCTGTTTCTTGGGAGTGAGTGGCTGGAGTGAGAGAAAAGGAGAGTTTTGCATGGGACTACTCTGAGTGGCAAGGATGGGGTGGATATATGGCTTTGGGATTGAGTTTGGGGCTTATTTGAAGGTCTCTCTCTCTCTCTCTCTCTTTGTTTATGCTGCTAAGTCATTATATATAGTACCTGTCAGAAGCTTCTCTTTTTTCTTTGTTATCTATTTTTGTTGTTGTTGTTTTCATTTAAACAATTCAGAGATCATGGGTGCTCCTCTCTTAGGGTCTGGTTTTTTTAAAAGCAGCAAAGCATACAAAGCTGAAGAAGATGCCAGGAAAAGATGGCCCTGGGGATTCAAAGTCCTGAATGCTTATCTCAGATACCTGAGGGCTGGTCTAGCTATGATTGGGAAAAAATATGCTTTGCACATGCTAAGATGCAATTTTCCACTAGGTCTGACATTCCATGCATGTACCTTATACATACACACAAACTCCCCAGTGAGAGATGCTATTGTCTCTTTCTCACTTTTGAGGAAACCCTGTGCATTCCTTCTCTCTCCCTCCCATGTCCCCTGCTTCAAATTGTGATCTCTCTCTCTCTCTCATGCACATCAGTTGCCTGAAGAAGAGAATGTTCCTGATCGTGAGCAGAGTGCCCCTCCATTGTATCTAGACAGAGTGTCTTGCAAAGACTTGAGCCCCAACATCTTCTGCATGAAAGAAGATTCCTTGCCATCCAGTGCATCTCCTTGAAAAGTAGAGGAAGAAAGCTCCACTCCCCTATTTAAAAAAGCCTCTCCCCATGCACACATGCTGTAGAGCGGACCTCCTCTCACCCTGAAAGCAACCCTTGCTCCTTCTAAGGCGGATATAAGACCCTGACTGAAGTTGCATGTTGAGATGTTTGCCTAAGGTGAAGGGGAGAAGGGTGAGATGGCTTTCAGCACACCACTAGTTTTACTTTTTTCATAACTAAGGGTGCAATCTTATTGCAATAGTCGCAGCCTCAGAGGCTGGAGGCTGCTGAGCATCCAACACAGGGCGGCTATAATACGGAGGCGATTCTTGCCGCTGTGCTCCAGCTGACCTGCATTTTTGGCTAGACAGCCAATTTAGGCTGTCTAGCTGCAGCTTCAGGAAGGGGGAGGGAAGGAGGCTGCGCGGCGCATAGGAAGCTGTGTAAAGTGGCTTCCTCAGTCTCCTCCCAGAACTGCCCCTTTTTCGCTGTTTCTGCGCTCGGTTTCTGAGCGCAGAGACATAGGCAGCACAGAGAGAACTGCGCCAGCTACAGGGGGCAGGGAGCATGGTTTCTGGAAACCGTGTTCAGAGCCCTGGCTCCGACCTTGGTTCCCAGAAACCAAAAACTCCTATAGCCCTCTCGACAGCGCCTAGTGGCCATAGGATTGCTCCCTCCCACTCTGATAAATAAAACAGAGTGTTTGGCTAAATTTAGAGACTGATCAGTTTAAGTGTTCCCTTGGAATGATGGTTAGGGCCACAAAGTTGCAGTGGGTCCCTTTGGGCAAGTGGGCAGAGCACTGCTAGTCAAACTGCTAGTATGGAAAAGGTGCAAAAAAGGACAACTAAAACAATCAAGGGGCTGCAGCAACTCCACTTGCAACATCTGGGACTGCTTAGCTCAGAAAGTTGATGTATCAGTACACACTTGTGTGTGGCAGCACAAAACCTAGGATTTGCGGCACAAAATCAGCACAAAATGTGGAGGTAATATGAGAATATTGGATTTGTAGCCAGGCTTTATTTTAAGTGTATGTCATTTTCATGCTTTTGGTGGCAGCACAAAACTCAGGATTTCTGGCACAAAACTTTGGCATATGTTTGGAAGAGATACTAGTTTAGAGGGTTTGTAGTTAACAGAGCTACAGAGCTACAGAGCTGTGTCCGATTTGTACACAGGTGCTAGAATCCTACTTAATCCAAAGAGCTGAGAATGGTTGAATAAACTGAATAGCCAGTATACTAATTGGCTAAATTTCATTAAGATTAGATCAGTGTTGTTGCTGTTGTTTTTAAATTAGGTCCAAGTTGATGGGATCTTTTTATCAAATATATCAAACATACCTAGTGTAGTCAGTTCTCCAGTCAGTTTTCTGACACTGAGGGAGGGGAACAGGAAACTGTCATCTGAGGCAAGTGTAAAGAAATTTTGAGGGCTGAGAGCATCACTCTGTGTGATGGACAGATCATCGATAAAGAGAGGGAAGGAAGCAAAAAAGATATGGTGGAATCCTATGCATATAGGGACATATACTTGAGCAGATGACTGCCAACCAGCTGCAGACACGCTTGGATGAGACAGATTGTCTGGATCCATTTCAATCAGGGATCACAGAATCATAGAATAGCATAGAATCATAGAATAGTAGGGTTCGAAGGGGCCTACAAGGCCATCGAGTCCAACCCCCTGCTCAATGCAGGTCCAACCCCCTGTTTTTCACACACAAACAGCTTTGGTCACCCTGTATGATGACCTATCTTGGGAGAGAGACAGTGGGAATGTGACCTTGTTGATTTTCCTTGATCTCTTGGTGGCTTTTGATGCCATCGACCATGGTATCCTTCTGGGATGATTGTCTGACTTGGGAGTGGGAGGTACTGCATTGCAGTGATTTTGCTTCTACTTGAGATGGCCAGCTCCAGAAGGTGGTGCTTGGGGGATATTGCTCAGTCCTGTGGATTTTCCAGTACAGGATTCCACAATGGGTGGTTTTGTCCCCCATGTTCAACATTTACATGAGTGAGGTCATCCAGAGTTTTGCGATGTGTTGTCATCAGTATGCTGAAGACATGCAGCTCTATTTCTCCTTTTCATCTTTACCTTCAACTTGTGAGGTTGCAGATGTGCTAGACAGGGATGTCTGTCACAGGGAAATCCAGTCCTTTTTAGGCCCGACGGATTCCTGTGGTGACCCTGTACTGAGTTTGGTACTGGAAGGCTGGCGAGGAGTCAGGGGTTGAACTGACACAGTGTCCTATATTCTGTCTGTAAATATATAGAGACCTGTATAGCCTAATATAGTAGGCAGATTTTAGTAACTCAGTAGGCCTCTATAATGAACAGCTTTTAAGTGGGCCTCTCACACAAGCTAATTGTTACCAAGCAAGTACAGCCACAGCTGCATGATCCCATCCTCTGAGATAAGGGCTCTCCCATGAGAAGCGAAAGAGAGGACCCACTTCTCCTGAGACGGGAGGGATTTTCTCATGACAGGCTGTGAAACACTGGAGAGGCACCTATAAAATCCAGCAGGCTGGTTTTGCTCTTTGGTTTCACTCCAAGGGGACAAACGTGTGCTACCAGCCTGGAGAAATCTGTTGGTCTGTGAGGTGGCATCTCGTGCACTGTGAGGATGCCAGTACATAGCCAGCTGTGACAAAGGCCTGCTTTGATCAGTGGAAGGGACATGTGAGCTATCTTTGCATATTCTTTCTGCATCCATTTATCACCTGTGTGCAATCAGTAAACTTTTAATCTGACACATCTGTGACTCCATTTCACTTTAGCAAGCCTTGAATCGGGTTTGACTGGGACCTAAGTAAATCGGGATCCCAAAGTCCTTACAGCCCTGGATTCGGCTTGCATTTGTGAGCTGAGCCAGGGATTTATTCCTGAAACCTGGGAACTTTTTCATTGCGGTGGGCAGGGGTCCTGTAAAAAGAAATTTGTACAAATTATGACTGCAAATTACAGCCATAATTTGCATAATTTCTGCAAACTGTGGCCAAAATTTGTGTAATTTGCAGGTGTGATTTTCGTAAATTGCTTTACACAAATAGTAATTTAAAAAAAAACAACAGAAATCCATGAGCTGGCCTGACTCGATGCAGATTGACTCAGGCCAGCTCATGGAAAGTGAGCTGAGGGCCGGGTTTGCTAAAGATTGAGGGGCTTCACCCCCGTCGAAGGATTCCTCTGACATCCCTAGTGCTAGATCAGTTCCTGACTGTGACAATGGACTGGATGAGGGCTAATAAACTGAAGCTCAACCCAGACAAGACCGAGATGCTGTTAGTGGGTGGTTCTTCTGACTGGATGGAGGGTGCTCAACCTGTTCTGGAAGGAGCTGCACTCCCCCTGAAGGAGCAGGCTCGTAGCTTGGGGGTCCTCCTGGAGCCATCTTTGTCACTTGAGGCTCAGGCACTTGAGGCCTTCTACCAACTTCGATTGCTGGCCCAGCTATGCTCCTATCTGGACAGGTATAACCTGGCTTCAGTTGTCTATACACTGGTAACTTCCAAGTTAGATTACTGCAATGTGCTGTACAGGGGGCTGCTTTGAAGACAGTTCAGAAGCTGCACTTTGTGCAAAATGTGGCAGCCAGATTAATAACAGGGACCAGAAGGTCTGAATATATAACACCAATTCTGGCCCCTTACACTGGCTTCCTATACATTTCCGAGCCCGATTCAAGGTGTTGGTTTTGACCGATAATGCCTTACATGGCTCAGGGCCACAATACCTGACAGAGTGCCTCTCCTGGCATAAACCTACCTGCATACTATGCTTATCATCTAAGGCCCTCCTCCAGGTGCCTCCTCCAAGGGAAGCTTGGAGGCTCGCAACAAGGGAAAGGGTCTTCTCAATGGTGGTCCCTTGATTACAGAATGATCTCCCCAGCAAGGCCTGCCTGGCACCAACACTGTTACCTTTTCAGTGCCATGTTAAGAGCTTCCTCTGCTCTCAGGCATTTGGCAGCATAGGATAAGGTTTTTAATTGGGTCCTGGGATTTCTTATGGTTGATTGTTAAAATTGTTATCTCTCTATCTGTCCATCTGTCTATTTATATGTGTGTATGTAAATGGTTTTTATATTATGTACAATATTGTATTTTTAAGGTATTTAATCTGTATAAACTGCTTTGAACTGTATAAAGAGCTTTGACTATTGGGCGGTATAGAAATCTAATAAATGAAATGAAATATCTGTTCATTTACACACATGCACCCAGTTGATTGTGTGTTTCAGAGTAATTCCATAAGCTGAAAATAGTGCAGGGCTTATTGCATCAGTACTGTGAAATATTGTACCAGTACTGTGCCAGTGCTAATACTTGTTTGGATCTGTGATAAAGTTCATGAAACAGTCTCTGATAAATGAAAAGTTAATATATGTAGGAGGGCCATCTGCCTCCCAGAGACAGTGTGGGAAATTTTTGTTGGCTGTTACTGTTAAGATAGCTGATTGTAATTAAGAGACTCTAGGCCATCACGGTGTTTTATTGACAAATAAATAGTTTAAGTCAGGGGTCTCCAACCTTTTTGGACCCATGGACATATTTGGCATTTTGAAAAAGTGCCCGGGGCACCACCACAAACTGACTGCTGTGGGGGGGAGGGCAAATCACAAAAATGTTAGGAGTGCCCCCTTCTGTATGTGTGTGTGTTTGTGTGTACACATGAATGTGCACCCTATGTGTGTGCTACCCATTCTGGCTTCTCTCTCTCTCTAGCTCCTGTTCTGTTCATCTCCCCACCCCTGCCCCCGTGTGTTTTAAATTAAAGCTTATCAGAATTCTGAACTAATCGCCAAATCTTACAATAGGTACCAAATTACATGCAAAATGTTATGCTTCGACCCTGACTGAACTGCAAATTACCTTACTTTTAAAGCTTTACTTCTAGGAATGTGAAGAGAGAATACTTAAGGCTAATGAAAAAGAAATACTTTCAGCACGCTTACCTTTTCCCTTTTTTGGTAGCCTTTCATCTAGAATAACACGCTGTCCATCCAGATTAGAGATGGGAACTCCAAGGTCCAATGGTTCTTGCTCACCATTCTGTGATCAAATTTTGATACAATGGAAAAATACATATTTTCAGAATAACTTGAATTACAGCTTTGCATTAAAAATAAACTATATGACAAAGAATAACTTTGAATCAGTTACCTAGACAGGAATAACATTTATATAGACATGAGAGGTTATTCTTTTTAGGGTGGCTGGGGCATGCTAGGAATTGTAGAACTTTCTTCTGTCTAAACATGCATAGAATCATGCCCTTAATGTTAAATTTGACAGAAAATAAAATCTAGCTGAGAATGAGTATGATTTTTATCCTGGGAAATGTCTGGATTAAAATGTAACCAAGGAGTTATTAAAGATGATTCCAACTTGGAAAAAAGTTCAGTTGAGCAGCAGTTACATCAGTTTGTAGAATGGTGGCAAAGCAACCTGCGATGATTATTGCATTTTATTTGAACGTTAGAAAAGTGGCACATCACGTTCTGTCAGCTGGGGCGGTGCTGTAGACTGGTATCTATATGAACTATTACAGCTTATGTAGATACTGAAGACTCAGTTCCTGTTGGGATCCATCCTTTACTGCCCTCCTCTTGAATGTGTATAATAAAAGGGCCCTTTTTCCTATTTTTCCGTGCAAAAGAGGCTGCAAGCAATGGTGAGTGGAGCTAGATCTGATGGTGGGTGGAGCCAGAGCCAAAAGTGGGTAGTTTGCAGCATTGCAGGATGGCATCCCTCCCTCTTTTTCTCTGTGCCTAGGGATGTATGAGAATGTTGTGGGTCCTGAACTTTTGCTTGAATGACCCTGCTTGATTGGATGAGACTTGTGCTAAGCTCTTTCCTGCTGCGCTAATGCCTTAAGGCATGCATGCTGGTTCCCTCCCCCTTCCGTTTACTTCCCAAATTATGCATACTTCTTGTTTTGTGTGCGATGAGCATTCTCTGTGTACTGGCTTCTCTGCTGTTAAGTAGGTAAGTGATGGGTGTGCGCTGTTTAGCATGGATGGTAGGTCTATAACCCTTTTGTTTTGCCAGCTGCTTTTGACCTGGGCCCGAATGAAATCCACACTCACTGGGCAAGTTCACTTGACATGACAGCCCATGGTCTAATTAAGCCACGATGGGTTGTTTTTACCCATAACTAAGCTACGGTACTATCCCCCAGACAATCAAATGCAATGTGGCTTGTTTTCACAGGTCATGGTTCTCTCCGCCCTCCTTGCCCGCTCTCAGCATGTATTCCTGGAGCCTTTGTGGCATGGAAGGGCAGGCAACTGCTAGCAAGGGTTCAGGACATCAGCAGTGTATTCACCATTAGTCCGCTCATGCCTGGGCATGTATTAATCTTGGCCTGTGCCCAGGAATGCTCGTACTGTCCTGATGAAATCTTTCCCTTGAAGCCTCGTTTGAGCAGAATAAGATTCACACCCCCAGATGCCCATTTCCCACTGGAGCCCTGTGTGCGCAGTAAAACCTCCGTCAGGGCTGGAAGGAGCTGTGGGACTCTATTGCTATGCCATCCCCTGCTGTGACACTACCCTCCAGCCCTCCTTCTTCTCCCTGCCACTCTGCCTTCCTGATAGGCCTTTCATTCACCCACATGTGCTCCTCCTTCCCTCTTCCATCCACCCCCTTCTGGCACATCAGCGCACCCACTGCTCTGTTACTTCCCAGTCATCCAACTGCTCCCCCCTGCCCGCCCGCCCTTGGAGAGTGGTAAAGTGAAGGTTAGCGGTAGATGCTGAAATGGCAATGTTTTCTGTCACCCTTCAGCTGACACTGGAATAGCCAGTGCTCCCAACTCCACTCACTGCTGTCTTCAACCTATGCCTGTTTGCTTCTCCTAAACTAGCGGGACTGTACTGGTAACTTTGTGGCATACTGCTGGGTAGAGGTGACCTTGAGACCTCATCAGATTCTTTCACTCCTTTTCTGCCCTCTAAAGCTGCTACACAGGAGGACGCAGGGAAAAGATCGCCCGAAATCTGTCCTTTCTTCCCTTTGCACTGCTATCATTACAAGCAGGGAGGGGGATTACTCTGAGCCATCTGCTGCCTCTTGGGCGATGTCTTCTTCCATCCAAATGTGGGCCTGCTGTACACCCTGGCCTGCTTGTTGGCCCACTGCAATATCCTGGTGGTGCTGGTGCTGCATTCCCAGTGCTGGCTCTGGGAAGCACAGACCAGGGACTGCAGGCTGAGGCAATGGATGAAGCAGCTATGGGGTTGTTTGGGGACAGTTTGGATGCAGGCACAACTGAACTTGGAGGCATAGCCACCTTCCTCCAAGGTCGCTCAGCGTAGGTAAGAGCAGCTTGGCTGCATGCAAAAAAATCCTGCTGCTAAAATGGAAAGCATCGAACTGCAGGAGGGAGCAGGGAGGTGGGATGAACCCTCTCGCAGCTGTTGCCAGGGAAACTTCAGCCCCTGGGGAGGGGCTAGCAAGACTGTGAAGCAAGCAGAGCAGCCAGCTTTTTTTGCCACTCTTGCCAAATGACTATGTACTGTTTGGAACAAGCCATGCAGAACCCACAGTCCTGGGTTTGCACAACACAACAGCTCATGGCTTAAACAAGCCACAGACAACAACCAGCCATAGGTTCTCAGCACAGGTTGTTCAGGTTATCAACCTTCACTTAAGCCATTGTGCTAGTTCTCATGACATGACAACTCATGATGACAAGCTGCCATGGTTTGTTTTATCGTGGGTTGTCATGTCATATGAACCAGGCCAGTGTCTGTCCTATTGGGCTGACTCGGCTGGAAACTGAGGTGGGGAGCCAAGCATTTCAGTTCTCTCTAACTCAGTTTACATCCCCTGTCTCCCCCCCCCCCCAGCCCCTGCTTCCACACAGCCTGGTTATAACTCTGCCAATTTGAGGGTAATACTTCATGCATCTGATGAACTTGACAGTGTTTATGAATGCTTAAGCCAGAATAAAATTTGTTAGTCTTTAAAGTTAATCCAAAAAAGAGAGCCAGTTCTTAATCTGGCACTGAAAGGTTTAAATAATTGTGTTAACAAAAGTCTGAAGAGGCTACTTCAAACTGAAGTTGACTAATTTGAACTGGAATGGTCTGAATGAGGGTTTTGGGGAGACATACAAACCCCCCCCCTAAAATACCCCAGACTCGTATTTAAGAAGACCCCAGATGTATAGTCCAGACCTCTGGGTCAAAAGACCCTGTAACTGTGATTAATTAATTGCTAATTAATATTATGGCATTAGACTGGCATTGAAAGAAGAGAAAAAAATGTAGCTGTCTTTGCAAGTGGCTTTCAAGGTCATGGTGAACTGTGCTGGCAGAAAAGCTGATATAAGCGAAAGAGCAGACGAACTGAGTATGTTCAGATGCCCGCTAGGAGGAGGAAAACTACTGTTAGACATCTCACGTTGTACACCTGCAGAAAAGAAAATGTCCTTACTCAATGCTTGTTGGGTGGGGGAAGCCATAGCAAAAAGCACAAGCAATGATTGGGAGGAGGTGTTGGGTGGATATGACCAAGGATGACTGTGAGTTCAAAAAAGATGTACTGGGGAGAAACACATCAATCAAGATAACATGCCCAGATTAGACATTTTAGCCACATTTTGGCTAAAATTTCATTTCAAATTAACCTGTTAGTGATAACGCCAGAGATGTTCCTAACATACATGGAAATAAAACATGAGATGTTGGGGGATAGGTACCTCACTTCCATTCTTGATTGGAAGATGGTTGTTTTGGCACTCATTGAGGCCCCAACCTCTAACCAGAACAAGTGTATAAAGGCGCAGGTAGTGAGAGCTCTTTGCTTCTTCTGCTTCACTTTATTCTCTTGCTGCCTTGCCTATCTGGACCACCGCAGCTGAAGAGTTGGGTAACTATGAACCTCTTTAAACTGTTAGGCTTAGAACTTGCAAATAATGTCAGACCTTTTCTTTCTGAAGTTAGGCATTAGAATATTTTCTGAGCTTGGGACTTTATCTTATTTCTGAAGATAAAGATCTTATTTCCGCCCGCCTTAGAATTATTTCTAAGGTTTTGGCTTTTTTCTTTCACTCTAACTTCTACATTTAACTAAGTCTAATTCTTCACATGCCTCGAAGAACTTAGAAATGCTTTAGCTTTTTATACTCAAGTAATGTTCAGGAGGAAGTAAAAAGGAGAGTTAGAGATTTTAGCATATTTTAGTTTCAGTTTACAGCATAAGTAGAATGCATGAGGGTGTTGAGGAGGAGTCATAACAATAATGATAGAAACTCAATTTGTTATCTCGCTCGCTAAATTTGTAGTGCCAGCTTTGTCTATTGCAATTCTTTAATCTCATATTTATGTTACATTCTCTTTCACTGCAGATAATGTAAGTTTCTAAGGTTCATAGAACCACCATGCTATCTTTTAGTTTTTGTAATTTTCTTAAATAAAGCATTTATGTTTTAGTTTGTGATGATATTTGCCTGTTTGGACTTAGCTTGCCTACCCACTGGGGTGTCTAGAACCCAACTGGTGTAAGGTTCTGAAATTAAGTAGGACCAAATTAACACCAGTGTAGTGTAGTGGTTGGAGTGTTGGACTGGAACTCAGGAGAGCCAGGTTCTAATCCCCACGCAGCCATGAAGCTCACTGGGTGACTCTCAGCCTAACATACCTCACAGGGTTGTTGTGAGGATAAAATGGAGAGGAGGAGGGCTATACAAATCACCTTGGACTCTTTGCAAGAGGAAAAAAGGTGGGTTATAAATGTAATAATAAATAGAATTCTCTGATCATTCAAATGTGCAGTAAAAAAAAAATCACCTTCACTCAAACCTTCTACAATCAACACATTTGTGATATATTAAAAGCTGTTTTTTATTGTTCTTACCATTGGTAAATGCCTTGGGTATTAAAACACTGTTCTCAATACCAGAGCTCCAGATACTGCGAATGATATGAGGAGGGCTCTGGATAGGGGCGAATGCTCCTCCCTTGTTCTCCTCGACCTCTCAGCGGCTTTTGATACCGTTGACCGTGGTATCCTCCTGGACCGCCTGGAGGGGTTGGGCATTGGAGACACCATATTGTGGTGGTTCTGGTCCTTCCTCTCCTGCAGGTACCAGAGGGTAGCACTAGGAAAGGAGGTTTTGGACCTGTAGCCGCTCACTTGTGGGGTGCCACAGGGTTCCATCCTCTCCCCTATGCTGTTTAACATCTATGCGAAGCCGCTGGGGGCTATCATCAGGAGGTTTGGGGTGCGGTGTCATCAATATGCGGACGACACGCAGCTCTACCTCTCGTTCAAATCTTCACCAAGGTTGGCCGTAGAATCCCTGCCCAAATGTCTGGAGATGGTGAGTGGCTGAATGGGGAGGAATAAGCTGAAACTGAACCCTGACAAGACCGAGGTACTTCTGGTGGGAGACAAGAGGAGGCTGGGGGATGTTGACCTGGTGTTGAATGGGGTACTGTCAGGAGCGCCCTAGCTGCCTCTTTCAGTCTACTCCGATAGTTAACCCAAGACACAGACAAAAGGATTCTTTTCAAGGCTTTAATCCTTTTACAACTTAATGACTCTTTCAGATGCTAATCACCAGCGACTAAGCAAGGAACAGCCCTGGGGAAAAGATAGCAGAGTAGCCTATGCTCCAGGTTAGGCAGTTGGTCCCCGTTTGAAGGAGAATCATGGGAAGTCCCTGAACTTATGGGCTAGGAAGAGATCCTCCCTCTTTCCCTTGGGTCCTTGGGATGCGACTGTTGCTTGCGTGCCAAACAAGCGCTACACCTCCTTTCCGCGCCCTCCAACTATCGTCGCTCCCAGCGTTGGCATCGAGCGTCCAGCAAGCCCCCCTCCAGCACTCTCTCACTGCCAGGGTCACTATCTATCCCAGGAATGCGGGCAAGAGGAATCTCTGCCAGCTGCTGTGCCTGTGAGAGATGAGCGCGCTCCCCTCCCACGGATTGCTGTTCCTCCTCAGAATCATAACTGCTCTGGGGTTCTATTGGCTCAGTTTCCACCCTGACATCATTCCCGCTCCCATGAGGCCCCCCCTCGTGCCCCTCCCCTGGGGCCCCGGGTTTGTGGAGGTACAGCTGGTGGAAGCGCCTCAGCAGCAATGGAGCATGCACATTTTCCACAGGTTCCCAGGACTGCTCATCTGGCCCGTACCCCTTCCTGTCCACTAGATATTGCAGGTGGCCGCAAGAAAGGCGAGAGTCCAGAATCTCCGTGATCTCAAACTCCTCCTCCCCCTCCACCAGCACTGGTGGCAGGGGGGAGCCAACCGAGTGGTGAGGGTCGCCAGAAACTGGGGGGAGAGCAAGGACCGATGAAAAACAGGATGGATCTTCATGGAGCGGGGGAGAGCCAGGCGAAAAGCAACAGGGACTTTGTCCCACAGTTACAGAGATGGACCCGGCTGGCGCCGCCGGTCTGCAGAGGCCTTGTAGGC
Source organism: Heloderma suspectum (assembly GCF_057233095.1). Lineage (NCBI taxonomy): Eukaryota > Metazoa > Chordata > Lepidosauria > Squamata > Helodermatidae > Heloderma > Heloderma suspectum. Next base: position 121,946,194 of record NC_139462.1, on the reverse strand, counting down.
TGTCTTGGCTTGCTCAAGGGAGTCCCATAAGAGGTGGTGTTCCACTCACAACTCCTCTAAAAAGTCATGGGCCGCCGGCACCGAAGAGGGAGCTAGGGTGGACGGGAAAGCCTTGGGGTGGTAATCAAAATTGGCAAAAAATGGAGTTTGGCGGGTGGAAGCATGGCAGGCATTGTTATAAGCAAATTCTGTGAGAGGCAGCAAGGAAAACCAGTCATCTTGCTGGTAATTGACATAACAGTGCAAATATTGCTCCAGAGTCGCATTGGTGCGCTTGGTCTGACCATCTGTCTGTGGATGGTGGGCAGAGGAAAGTCAGAGTGTCACATGGAGAAGCCCAAGTAGCTCCCTCAAGAAATGGGCAGTGAATTGGGCCCCCCTATCCAAAATGAGACCCTCGGGCCATCCGTGGAGCCGGAAAACATGCACCAAAAAAAGCTCCGCCATCTCCCTGGCTGTGGGCAACCCAGAGCAGGGGATGAAATGGGCCATGTTAGAAAACAAATCCACCACCAGCAGAATAGTGGCCTTACCGTGTGAGCAAGGCAAGTCAGTGAAGAAGTCAAGGGAGCAGTTTCCAAGGTCCTGAGGGGGTAGGCAGGGGGTGAAGCAAGCCTGTGGGCTTGCCTGAGGGGGCCTTCGCCCGCTGGCAGGTTGGACAGGAGGCGACATAGGTCTTGACGTTCTGACACACATGAGGGCACCAAAAATCTCGCGTCACTCCATGCAGGGTCTTGGCGAAGCCAAAACGCCCAGCAGTGGGGGAGTTGTGGCACTGATGGAGGACCCTCTCGTAGAGGGGTCTAGAAGGCACAAAGACCCAGCCGGAATGGTAAAGCAGGCCACCTCGCAAAGAGAAGGGGGGGGAGAAGCTAGCCCCAATTCCTCCACTTTTGTGCAGACAAAAGCATCCTGAGCCTGTGCAGAGTGGAGCTCCTCCCAAGAGTGAGGCACCGCAGCTGCCGCCAGGCTCTGGGGGGGGGGAAGAATCAGAGGGGGGGGATTTTCCTCACCCTGTGGCTGGAGGTCCGGCTTACGAGAAAGAGCATCTGCTTGTAGGTTGTCGGAGGCCTTCACATGGCAAATCTTAAGGTGGAACCGGGAAAAAAAACAACGACCACCTAATCTGCTGCTGGTTTAAGGCATGGGCTGTCTGAAGATGTTCCAGGTTGCGATGGTCGGTTCTAACTTCAACTGGGTGCTGTGCCCCCTCCAGAAGATGATGCCAGGTTTCCAAAGTGGACTTGATGGCCAACAGTTCCTTCTCCCAGATGGTATAATTCCTCTCAGACATGTTCAGCTTCCTGGAGTGGTAGGCGCAAGGTTGCAACCCGCCGCCCGTCCGATCTGGCTGAAAAAGCACCGCCCCCACCGCAAAGTCAGAGGCATCAGTTTGCACCACAAAAGGCTTCCTCGGGTCAGGATGTAACAGGATCGGCTCAGAACTAAAAAGCTTCTTAAGTTCCTTGAAAGCCTGTTGGGCAGATGCCGTCCAATGAAAAGGAGATTTCCTGCCCTTAAGGAGGTCCATGAGAGGAGATGTCAGCCAAGCAAAGCTGGGCAGGAACTTTCTGTAAAAATTTGCAAACCCCAGAAAACGTTGCAAGTCCTTCTTGGTGGATGGAGCCTGCCAGGAGAGGACAGCCTGGACCTTTGCAGGATCCATCCTGATACTGTCAGCTGAGATAATGTAGCCAAGATAGTCCAAAGAGGTTAGGTCAAACGCACATTTCTCCAGCTTGGCATAAAGATGGTGCTCGTGGAGGCGCTGGAGGACGGCGGAGACATGTTGCTGATGGGCGTGGGGGTCCTCAGAAAATATAAGTAAATCACTGAGATACACAGTGAGGAAAGTGTCCAAATAGTCCCAGAAGATGGCATTCATAAAACGTGAAAATGTGGGGGGGGGCCCGCAGGCGAGCCCAAACGGCATCACAAGGTATTCATACGCTCCGTACCAGGTGCCGAAACAGGTCTTCCACTCATCCCCCTCCCGGATGCGAATCCGATTGTAGGCGCCGCGCAGGTCCAACCTTGTGAAAATCTTGGCTCGCCCCAGGCGCTCCAGCATCTCCGGTATGAGGGAGAGGGGGTACTTGTCGGGGATCGAGATTGAATTCAACACTCTGAAATTGTGCACTGGGTGGAGTTCGCCTGATTTCTTGGACACAAACATGGTAGGGGCGCAGGCAGGGGAGGACGAGGGGCGAATGAAGCCACGTCTGAGGTCTGTGTCCAAAAACTCCCGCAGAGCTCAAAGTTCCAGCTCCAGCATCGAATACAACTGGCCAGCAGGGATGATCGCCCCAGGAATGAGGTTAATGGCACAGTCAAAAGGGCAGTGTGGGGGGGAGCTGGTTGGCCTCCTTCTTGTCGAAAACATTCTGAAAAGCCGCATACTTCTCTGGGAGGATCACGGTAGCTGAAGAACTGCCAGAAGCAGACGAGGAGGGGGAGGAAAGGGTTAAGGCCTGGGCTGGGACTGGCGCCTCGGTTGGGAGGCACTTCTCCCAGCAGTACGGAGACGCAAACTACTTGCTGAGTTGAGCATTGGTGTCGGTGTCAAGCATCCAGCAAGCCCCCCTCCAGCACTCTCTCGCTGCCAGGGTCACTATCTATCTCAGGAATGCTGGCAGGAGGAATCTCTGCCAGCTGCTGTGCCTGTGAGAGATGAGCGCGCTCCTCTCCCATGGACTGCTGTTCCTCCTCAGAATCAGAACTGCTCTGAGGTTCTATCGGCTCAGTTTCCACCCTGACAGGTACAACTACCCTTGAAAGACCAGGTCCACAGCCTGGGGGTCATTTTAGACTCCCAGCTGTCCATGGAGGCTCAGGTGTCAGCTGTGAGCTGGACAGCGCTGTACCAATTGCATCTGATACGGCAGCTGCACCCCTACCTTCCCGAACATCTGCTCTCATCGGTAGTACATGCCCTGGTCTCCTCTCGTTTAGACTACTGTAATGCACTCTACGTGTTACCCTTGAAGATGGTTCGGAAGCTGCAGCTGGTGCAGAACGCAGCGGCTCGCCTGATTAAAGGCAGCTGCCGGCAAGATCACGTCACTCCAGTGCTAAAGGAGTTGCATTGGTTACCAGTTGTTTTCCGGGCCAAATTCAAGGTGTTGGTTTTGACCTTTAAAACCCTATATGGTTCCGACCCAGCCTACCTCAAGGAGTGCCTCTAGCAACACCAGACAGGCCGCTCAACAAGATCAGCCTCGGATAGCCTTCTCTCTGTCCGATCAGCCAGGACAGCTAGGCTGGTGAGGACGAGGGAGAGGGCCTTCTCTGTGGTGGCCTCCACCCTGTGGAACTCCCTCCCTAGGGAACTCCGCCATGCCCCCTCTTCTGCCACGCATTAAAAACATGGTTGTTCAGGCAGGCATTTGGGGTGCGTTAGGGTATTTTTAGAAATATGATGTTTTTAATGTAGTATTTTGTTTTAAATTGTTCTTTTGTTGTACATTGCCCAGAGTGGCTGGGTGACCAGCCAGATGGGTGATTAATAAATTAAATAAATAATTGGTGTTTTAACAGCCAAAACATTTACCAAAGGTAAGAACAATAAAAACAGCTTTTAACCTCTCACGAATGTATTGATTTTGGAAGATCTGAATTAATTTGGCCGAGGGCTGCAAGTGATTTGTAGCCTTCAACTTCCCCACCTGAGCTGTATATGAAAGTTCTGGGTTTGTATTGAGTTGTCATGACACTGGTTCCGGCTCCCCACCTTCACGGGTCAAGAGGATAGATTCACAAGGAGCATCAGAGGGGAAGATGGAATTGATTTCAGAAGGACCCCAGATGATACCCTGTCCTGGAAGCTATTGTGCAAGAGGAGTCTATTTGGCCCACACCGCTCCAGCCTGAGGAGATCACATTGCCATCCTCTGAGTCCAGATCAGAAGTCCCAATGGAACCATGCTCTCCCCTACACTGGAGTCAACAACTATTAAAGCAGGCTAGGCCCCTTTAAACTGAAGATGCTATCATCCAGGGGTGGAGCTAACGGCTAAGTCTGAGCTGCAGCTGTATTTAAGACTCAATCTGGGCTCGCAACTGAAGCAATATTTGACCCTGATTCTTGGATTCTTCAGTCTGAGTTTCACACAGTGCCATCTAATGTACCACCTGCTTTGACTGACTTATTTTATTGGAATCAGACCTCTGTTTTTTCCTGATTTGCCTTGTTGTAGCCTGTCCTTTGCTTTGCTTGCATTTGTCTTATTTGGAACCTTAGCCTGGCCTTGCTCGACACTGCCTTGCTGTAAATCAAAACCATGCCTAGACCCCCTGCTCAGATTAGAACCCTGTCCAGCCAAGACCATTGCCTGGGTTAGACCATAGTGAGAATAGGTCCTCACCACGCTGAAGATTCTGTCACTTCTTTTTTATTATAGGTTCTGCAATCTACAGCTTCAATTTATGTATGAGTAATGGCACCAAGCATGGCACAGGAGTTCCCTTTGTTGTTTTCTCTGCAGCAACTCCCGCTCCTGAAGTGGAGCTACTTTTTACAATGTTCAACAGATCACTGAACAATGATCAACAGATCATTGAACAATGATCAACAGGTACAGTTTTCAGAGTGGGAGCTGCTCCACAGAAACTATCAAAGGAAGCTTCGACTGCATGCAGTACTCGCTCTCATTATATCCTTAAATGTGACTTAAACAACTTGGACTGCTTGGGAAGGACCACCAGACCTAATAGACCGTTACAATGTTTAACCCACTGGAAGTAACTCTTAACAAAGCTGTCTCCTGCCATGTTCAGAGAGCTTACATTCTCAGCAGCTGTCCATTGTTGAACTCCGTTCTATGAGAATTGCCAAAGCCCAAGCTTGAGCATCTTTCAAAAGCATTGTAAGACTTTTTCATTTGATCAGGCTTTATGTTCACCATGGCAAAGCTGGCTGGGGTGGGTTGTACATTTTCACATGTGTGTATCAATATGAACACATGCATATCAATTTGCTTTCAATTACTGCCATCTTCTTAGTCTGTAGGAAGGGTGATTACACATATAACTAAACATGTACATTTAGAGCGGGGTGGTCAACCCATGGTGAAGAGGGGCTGGGAGAAGGACACATGGGGCTGTTCGCTGGTCTGTTGGGAGTCGAACTGAGGTGAAAAGGGGGCATGCAGGGAAATCCTCATACACCCTCTTCCCTAGTACAACAGATCCTGATGCAGCTGGGATCACTGGGTGGGCAGAAGGGGGTTTAGCCTCCCCCTGTCCCCAGCAATCCTGATGCAGGCAGGATTGCTGTTTTCCTGGTGCTAATTGCTAGCCACCCAGTTGGAGCTGGAGCTCTGTTTAAGGCATAGTCTGGGTATGTGGTGCATGCTTCTGTGCCCATGCACATGTGGTTCCCAACCCACCACTACCAAAGAAGTTGCCCAGCCCTGACCTAGAGTCTTGAAAGAAACAGCAGCAATAGAAAGAGGTCTTGGAAGAAAAGGATAAAGGAGCCCAAAACAAAGCTGCTTAAAAATCTTGGTATTTTAAGTGGGATCAAAAGTATTAAACAAATAGTTTTTAAAATGCAGAGTAAAATACAAATACTGTATTAATTGTACCTCGATACACAGTGCTTCTTTTACAAAGTTACCACAACTATTCCAAGAGATTATGTATTCTTCTGCAGATAAGAAAAGCTAAAGATGATATTATTTTAATGAGTTACTTACTAGCCTTGCCACAAGATTATTAAGATTTAAACCATATTTTGCAACCACTGGCCGTAGGACTTCTGTTACCGGTTTGGTAGGTTTAGCCTTTAAGCCAACAGATCTATTGATAGGAATGAGATCCAGCCTAAAATATATGAAGAATTTCAATAAGTTTTTGCTATTAAAAACAACTCAGAATATACAAGAGGGTTGAAATCATATTTGGAAATTTAAGTACATGAGAAGCTGTGAATAGCGTATTTAATTCTGTGTATCTCCACTAATAGGCACATCATCTTCACAAATCCACTACACTCTACATGTTCTTGGGAAACACCAGCCATTATTGTCTCCACAAGAAAGATATGGTTGCTCCATAGCTGATGTTCAACTACAATGCCCAGAGTAGGTTCTGTGGAAGGTGAGGAAAACCAGGTGAACTGTAGGTGCCCTAGAAATCTCCAAGAGTCAGCAAATGAATGTAGGTTCTTCTTAGTGCCTCCTCTACAAAAAAGTATTTTCCTTATTTACCCCCTGATGACCTACATAGTTCTACTCTTGACCATTAAAGAGAAGAACAACCATTTCAAGGACAGGAATTTCAGTTACAATTGTAATGGCTGTCTCAAGCGAACAGTCTTGAATTACCAGCAGAATCGAAACAGATTGGTGCTCAGACAGGCTTCCAAAGTGATGAAAGCTCTGTAATCTGGAAGCTATCACAGAAAATGCCTCCTTGTCTGCCCTTGGTAATCTAACAGTGTACAGATGTTCAGCATACAAGAAGAAATCCTGTATAAATGAAGAGACTGGGCCACTTAGAGCACTACTCCTAAACTGCAAACTTGTCAGTCTAGGAGTCAAACTAGATGTGAAGCCATTACCACAATTAGCAATTGTGTGGATGCCTTTTTAAAAGTAAATTGCAGGGATGGTAGGCTAGATCCTACCCCCACACCAGGGTCCCAACCTGGATGGGGGCCCCTGCGCCAGCAACTTACATTTAAAAAGTCATTCACACAATTGCTAATGGCAACTGGCAATGCTAATTTGGCCCTAGGGGAGGCTAAACTCTTATCAATGAGAAGAGAATCCATCTTGGGTCAAATTATTGTTACTTAAATTGTGTCAGGATTCACATTCAAAATATATCCCTGAATCCAGTTCAGAATCAGGGCCAGAGTGCTCGAGGACTAAGTTACCCTGGCCTCAGTTCAGGTGAAAAGGCATTGTGCTTGTTGAAGACACCCGTACATGCCTCACAAACTTGCTGTAGGTAGACATTGAACAGTATCCATTGTACCTTCCAACAGGTAGGAGCACAGCCCCACAAACACCTATCAGATCACACAGTCACCAGCACTTTGTGGATAATGGGCAGCTATATAGGAATCAAGTCAAAAAAGGGAGAGTATCTGCTCACAAAATTTATATGCTGAAATTAGCATAGAAAGTGATAATCTAAAAACATTTAAAAACTGACGCTTAAAGCTAACACACATTGAATTATACTAAATGGAAAGACAGAAAGAAAAGGCCAAAGCTGTATTTCAAGAAAAGGCCAAGGTTAAGAACAGAAATTGATGGGAAACTCCCAGGAAGATGGGCAATTGTGAAAGGGCTGGTTCAGACATAACACCAAATCACAGTGTGGCACTACAAGTGCTATGCTCGTACACGCCTGCCTTCCTCTGTGTACTCTGATTTCCCCTCTCATTTCTGATGTAGCCACAGAACATAGATTTGAATGAGCTGTGTGTTCACATACTCCCTCCTATTCCCCTCCCCTGCGCTGATTTCCAGAAAACTATACCAGGGTCTTTGTGGCATACCGTACTTTGGATGCGTATCAGAAGTGAGAAGGAAAATAAGAGTAAACTAGGGGAGGGGAGAGGATGTGAGCACAGGGTTTGTTCATGTAGTTGCAAGCCATGGCTTGGTATCACACCTGAACTTACAAATGAAATGCTGGAAGAATTCATTTGGTGATGAAGAACAAAGGTAAATCTCAAATTTCTATGGAAAAAAGGATTGTAAACCACATTTCACTCCAAGTTCTGGCTATACATCATGCCCCTGATCCACGGCTCCAAGGCGCTTACGGTTAAGTTGTGCAGGCAGGTATCCCATTCACTTTAATGGTAGCTGCAGTTCTGTACCTGTTGTCCACTCCACTGAAGTGAATGGGGACTTCGTGGATCAGAACTCCTGTATCCTTAAAGAAATGCTGCCTTGAGGTGAGCACCTTCTGTTTTATTTCAGAACAGGACCGTTTCTTCCCCATGAATTGACAGCTTTTAAAAAGCACAAGAACTGTTTTCTTACCGAAATAAAGTTCTCTTTTCTAAATGAAGAGCTCGAGAATCCAAAATTATGCTGTCCTGATGCAATACAAGTGGCTACAAACATGGAAGGGACAGAATAATGTGTTAATGTGGAACTTTATTTAATATATCTAAAACAAATAGCACAGCTATGCATAAGTAATGAAGAACTTTAAATATTATCCATAACACGTGTAGTCTTTTAATTGAAAAGATTTCTGATGAAAAATACGATATTTTCTTTAATGTTATGCATACTTTATTTTTTAGAACATTGAACAATTAAACAATCTCGGTAGCATCTGTTATTTAGGGGTATACTACCTTTGTAGATGCAAGTTCCATTTGTATCTACAAGAAGTAAGAACTCTTACAGACAAAAGGTCTTCCAAGATTTGTTTCCAAAACATCGGTCCTCATAGATATTTTTGTAGGATCTTTTTCTTTGCAAATTAAAACATATTATCTTAACCTGTTTCCACCTTGCTTTTGTGGATGACTCTTCTCCCACTTTCAGTACAGTGTTTACAGGCAAAGTATTCTTTGATACTTTTCACCCATACATTTTGACCTGGTTTGCACATAATGCTAATCCATGGTTAAGTTAACTCATGGTTTGTTTCCCTTAGAGATGTGAAGGCCTTGAAAAAAAATGGAAAAATTCAGAAAAAAAATGTCATCCCCCCCCCGACAATTTTTGTTTTTTTCTGAAAAACTGAACAGCTTTGGTTTATGAAATATTTTCTTTTAAAACTTTAGACAAAGTATTTATATACTATTGCCCAGCCTTTACTCCCCCCAAAATGATTTCTAAAAACTATGTAATAAGAACACTTTTAAAGAAAACTAGAGATGTAAAATGTCTGGAAATAATGAAGCCATGGGGAAAAATATTTTTAATGCTGTCTGTAAGATTCCCAGCAGTTAGTTCTTTCATTCCTTATTCAATTATTGATCTAAAGTTTATTTTACTGATAGACATTTACGCTCAGTTTCCCAATATTGTGCATTCTTGATAATAAATGTGCATTCCTGACAGCTTGTTCTATAGAGTCCTGTGTTTCTGATGCTGTGGCAGTCATTTAATGTAGTTCCAATGTATTCAGACAAAAATTACACATTTACTTTTTAAAGTTTTAAAATATAATGATAATTTTAGCAGCAAACTAAGTCACACATAAAATGACTTTAAGAACACAAAGGCTGCTTTATGTTCCTAAAGCAGCCCTCCTCGACCTGGTGCCCTCCGGATGGTTTGGACTACAGTGCCCAGCATTCCTGACCATTGGCCATCTGAGGCTGATGGGAGCTGAAGTCCAAAGTATCTGGAAGGCATCAGGTTGGGGAAGGCTGTCTTAAAGCAACAAAGTGATTTCAGATCTGTAAAGAGCACTAAAAAAATAAGTATTGCTTATTTTTCAATTTTTCCAAAATTTCCAATTTTTCCGACCCCCAAGAAAAAAACATTTTTTTCCCTCATGGCCTCAAAACTTCCAGAAATTTTACATCTCTAATTGCCTTACCTGGGGTTTGTCTGGCAGATAATTGAACAAATCGTGGTTTGTTTTCTCAGTCCCTGGGTTGTTTGTGTAAGTATTTTCTTGGGCTTTGCATTTTCTTGGGCTGTACATTTAGGTACAATATGGGGTATGGGGAGTTAAGAGTTTAAGTGGTAAGAGATGGTGCTTACAGGGGGGTTAACGTTAATGTATAACAGGGCAAGTAGGGGAGCAAGATCCACTGTATTAGAAGCTTGCTAGATGCTAATAAGAGATGTTTTGATAACCTTCCAACATTATCAATTGTCTCTTCCTTATAAAGAAACATGGTAAAAAGTAAGAGGTCATAGATAAGAACACGTTGTGGTTTGGGATCCCCCTGTCTGGAGATAAAGGGAAGAAAAAAGGAGCTGTTGACCACATAAAAGAAGAACTTAGATCTGCTTCGTAGTCAACGTTAGAATATGTAATAAGGAGATCACCAAATTTGTGAAGGTATTTAAGCTGATACATGGAAGAGATCTGGGTCTGTCTTTCTTCTTTCAGCCTGAACCTGACATGTTACTCTGAGCCTATCACTTAGGCCTCAGTGACTCCCCGTTCATGTTTGGAGAAGGAAAGAGTCCCTTTACCCTTCCTGGTAAAGTCCAAGTGTGAGTGGTACAGCTGCAGGATGTGTGAGTATGCCTTATCTTTGCTTTGTTGCTGAGTGGAGGGTTTGTGTGCTTGTTAAACTTAATTTTTCTTTATCTTTCTTGAATAAATGCATTTAGCTTATGTCTTTGTTTTAGTCCTTATTTGTAGAATTTAAGTAAATCTGAGTGAATGTGAACACTCTGTCTCAGTCCCAAAACAAACCTTGCCTACAACATCAAGGCCAAGCTGAGGCTGTTTAAAGTAGATGTGCCTCGGTATTCAATACCAGGGACTCTGAAATTTTAGCATCCAGTTTTTCCCTTACATTTGTTTCCCTCCTCCTTCACCTGTTCCCTCCCTGTATCCCAAATGCCTTGTGGTACTGTAGTACTGGGAGATATATATATATAACCACTCTTGCCCACTGCCCTGTGGTCTGGCAAAACAATCCATGAACAGTTCTGAGTTCACACGTAATGACATCCCATGTTTTAAACAACTCAGAGTTCACAATCCAACAACAAATCATGGGTTCTCTTTCTGGGTTGTCCGTGGTTAACAAACCATAGTCTGTTAGCACAGCTGGGTTCACGCATTACGACAACTCAGAATTCAATAAACCATGTGTTTACTGGATGTGCTATGTGTGAACCAGATATTTGAATACTATATATTTCAAGCTGATTCCACCTCACCCCTTCTTGGTACCACTCCTCACCCCTTCTTGGCTATGTTGGGATGAGGAGGCTTGCACGCTGAGCACTTTTCTAACACCAGCAAGTACTGAGCAAATAGACTCCCTCTCCCCCCATCTCCCTTGCCTTCCCACCAGCAGTCAGTCCTCTGTGTAAAATACCCCACTACTGCGACCTCCTATGCCAGCATAGCCATGAGGTGCAAGGCAAGAAGGAGCAGATATGTGCTTGTCACAGGCAGCTATTATTCACACACTGAGCTCTGCTGGGAATAGAGGAGACCATCAAGGAGTTTGAACACAGATCACTGAAAGGTGCTGCAAAGAATGGAAAGGGAAGAGGTGGCAGCCACATCCACATCACATCCTCATCTTTTGGGGCTAAATGCAAAAAAGCACTGGAGGATACAGTCGGTTGTGATAGTGGCAAGAGTAGGGGCCTGCACTGATTAATTTGGGCACTAGTTTTCATTGAGCTACAGAAGGTTAATTTATTAATCATTTTGATTAATTGAATAATGTTGCAGCCCTATTTTTTTACATGTTGAATATTGTAAGTTATACTCAGGGACACATTCATGTATTGCTAGTTTGCAAAGACATCATAGGGGCCCATTTTTATGAGATGCTTAGCACTCCTATATTTCTCAGCCAAAAGCGGTATACAAGATACAAACTCAGAGAGGCTCAGATCTGGACAACAAACTAATAAACAAGCAGATTCAACATTGAAAAATATGACAACTATAGTACAAGAAATGTTTCTGTGGGACATATTTTAGCATTACATTCTCATTTTATGTGAATGCATATAACTAATTATTATTAACAGTAACACTACAGATGCTAACGTAGGGTGAAAAACACATCAAGAAAGCAACAAAGCGGTTTGGCAATGTATAATTGTGATCCATCTGCCATTTGCCGTAGGAATGCAGAATGGATAGGAGGCACCCTCTGGCCTCTGTAACGAGCAAGGAATTCAGGAGCCATTATGAGGTGCATCCAGCCTCCCAGGAAGAACATCATGTCAAAGGGGAGACCAACCTGCCCCCTTCCATTGGGGCCAATGGAGAAGCAACTGCTCTCCTTTACCTTCCCATTTCTTTTAAATTGGCCGGGTTCACCAAATCAGCGGGGGAAACTACGCAGTATGGGTTGTTTCCCCACACCCAAGTGCGCTGCTCGTGTACAGGGCATGGGTAATTAAGCAAATGGTAGGTAGGTGGGCGGGGAGAGGGTGAACAACCCATACTGCATAGTTTCCCGCCGCTGATCATGTTGAACCTGGCCATTGTGTCTATTAGATTGTGAGCCTGGGGACAGGAATTGATTTATTTTTTTACTATCTGTACAGGCACTCAGAAAATGTTAGATACTTTCGAAATGTTTAATAATAATATTTTTAAAAATATTGATCTTAAATAATATATACCTTATCTCCACCAATTAAAAACAGATCTACTGCAGCTATGTTAATGCCTTGTTTCTCACAGAACACAGATAACATCTCTTTGATTGAAAATCCAGCTCTAATGGTCATCGTATGGGATGAGCCATCTGGAAGGTTTATATGACAGCATTTAGATGACTTCTCTTTCTCAGTTACAGGTCCAGATGCCTTATAGGAGTCAAACTTTCAAGAGATAAGAGAGAAGGTTAATGTTTGATGTGGAAATAAAAAACGAAAATCAAACACAGCAAAGTGGAAAAGGTATTATTTATTTATTTATTTGATTTATTAGCCGCCCATCTGGCCGGCTACCCAGCCACTCTAGGTGGTGTACAATACTAATAACAAATTTACATAATCACAGATATTAGGCAAATATCAATACAAGCCAATTACCATTGTAAGTTTTGTAAAGAAATACTTGACGCTGAACTGCTACTGGATACTTGATTGATAACTCTGCAAGAACAATTAATTGCATGTATTTTGTTATAGGGACCTTCATTCCTATGTTCCACTCACGCCAGCTGGATTGTTTCAGCAGTTCTTTTTGTGTTAATGGCAGCTAGCAAATAGGGATTATACTTCCCCCATTTGTTACACATCTCAGCTGTGCTCAGGATAGGGCTCTCAATGGGAGGAGGTTCTCCACCAGCCCACCCACTAGGACTCAGCATCTGCATCTTCTCTACATTTTGACCATGAGCTCCAACATAGGTAAGTGGACAGGCTCCTCCTAACAGCTCATAATCACCCTGGTGACTGGTAATGTGATAAATCGAACAGTTGAGTTGCATAGTATGCGTGTGTCTCTGGGAGTAGATAACAAGATCTGCTGGGACAACAAGCAATAAGCATAGGCAATCAAGCATATGGTCATGGGGTTGTGTGGGTTGAATGGGGCTAGGAAAAGTAAAAGGCAACTGGAGACATGTGACAGCCAGGCAATTAGCTAAATCACATTTGGGAAGCCTCTTGTCCATGGGCTGCATGCTGTCCTCATCTGACAATGTAGCCCATGGGCCCACTCTCTGCTGATCAGCTGATTTACCTCCCCCCACTGCACTGCCCAACTGATTAGCGTGCGCGCATGTGTGTGTGTGTGTGTGTGTGAAGGGGGGGGAGAAACAGGGAAGGAAAGCCAGATCACATCCATCACCAGCATGTGGCATCAACCCACTGACCACAGCTGCATTCAGTCCTCAAAGGCATGCAGTTCCCTAAGCTAAATGGTATAATAGGTCCACCTACCACTCCTTCTAATTGGTTCTGGCACTGTACTGCATTCTCTTCAGATGTGCTCCTTCTACCTCTTTTTTCTATGAGTGCTTCTAGGGTTTGAAGCTGGGACCTCATGAGCACTAAATCTGTGTTGTTCTACAAGGCTACTGCTTAACCTACAGCCCTCTAATGTATCTGGCTGATTCTGTGGACTGGGAACCTGGGGGATAACATGTCCCCTCATGCATTTTCATATGTCTATCCAGTAGCCATGATTGTTCCTGGCCAGGCATCCAAAAGGTCAGTTTTGCCTTAATTCAGGGGTGCACAACCTTTTTAGTCATGAGGGCCATATGTGATGCTGGCTCAGGGGATGCATGTGTGTACACACACACACACACACACCCACCCCGTGTCAGGAATGAATCTGAGCATGTGGAGAAGGCTAGCAGCTCAGATTCAGAATGGGAACAGCCAGAACAGGGGGAGGCTCCCTCCCTAGTGAGCTCAGATATGGCTTGGCCTCTTCCCAAGACCTTGTGACTTGAGGGATGCCAGGGTCTGTCGCAGAGTGAAGCGGGAAAAGTTAGAGGCAGAGCTCAGACGCTCCTCCAGGCTGGCTATGAGTGATAGCCTACTCAGGAGGGAGCAACGGTAAGGGAGGGGAATCCTCCCTAAGCTAGTCTGGCCGGGAAGTTCTTACTCAGACTACCAGCAACTTCTCTAACTCGGCTCCTCTGTTGGTATTCATAATTGTGTGGAGTAGCTGGTTCCTTTGTAGCCTGAGAGTTTCCTAGAATTTGCATTTGTAAGGAACCTGGTCGTTAACTAATAAAGTAGCGAGCCTAATGCCTGGTATCTTGGAGAGTGTTGATTGCGAAGGGGGAGAACGAAGGAACATGACACACAGAGATACACACGTGTGTGTAAACACACACACACACACACACCCATATATCTCTAGATACAGACTGTTCTTTCCTTACTGATAGCGGCAGTGGGGAAAGAGCGATCTGTTTGAAGATAGCTGGGGGAGGGAATTAGCGGGGGGAGCTGAAATTAAAGCCTTGGGGTGCTGCATGCACAGATTGTGCATCCCTGCCTTAATTCCACATTTACCTATGGCAAAATTTGAACCTCCCTCTCCTGCTTTCCATCTGAGTGCTCTTTCTTTCCCATTGAGCTATTGGGAAGGCCATGGGACTGTTCCCTATGAAGGTGTAGATGTGGCTACCCTTCTTCCTTATCTTAGATTCCCCCTTCCCTTTGAAAAATCTCCTTCCTGTCACTGGGACATTTTCTCCCAGCAGGATGTGCACCCTTGTCCAGGAGAGGCCAAGAATTATCCATGTGTGTTCCCTTCAAAGCGAGTTATCACATTAGCTATGAATATACTAGAAACTGTGTGCATGAGGATTCAAACATCCTCTTATTGTGTAAGAGGATTCAAACACCCATCTATGGGATTCCTTGTCTGTGTCAGTTATGAGCAGGAATGTACGGATTGTGTAAAAGTCATTCCGTCTGTGTTTCATGGACTGTCAGGCACCTTTTGTTCTGTGGTCCGCCCATCAACAGAATTGGAAAGTTTTTGTTTCTAAATTTGCACAAATGTGCAAAAATGCACAAATTCCCCCCAAATGCACATTTTCACACTTTAGCCTATGGGGGAAATGTGCATTTTGGGCCGGGTTTTCTTATTTTGTGTATTTTTCTACAACAAAATTTGCGCAAAAATTGGGAAAGTTAGAAAACCGGTCTGCAAGTTCATGGAATCTGCCTGACAGGAAAACCCAGCCTGCTGCGGAATCCGTGGGTCAGATGCATAAAACCTGAACTCATTTGGTTCCATTGCAAATTTCTCTGACATCCCTAGTTACACAAGTCATGTGTCTTAGTGGTTTGCACTAGTTGAAGATGTTCTGGTGTGCATGTCTGCAGAGTTGTGTCTTGTTTGAGCCGTTGGTTAGGCCGTGTTCTGCTGTTGTCATGCACACAGTGGCTCCTTCTGCACACAGTTAATGTGAAGGCATTGTTAGTATGCTGTGCCATGAGTGGTGGCTATCTAATGGTGTTACTACGTTCTGTGTAGTTTAAAGTGGTATTGGTTTCCTTTCAACTTTGCTGATGGGAATGTATATCTGAAGTACATTACATTGACATTATGCTATAGTTACACTGATGTTAGCAGGTCACCAGTGCAGTGGGACTAGGACGGCTTTGTAAAGGATAAATGATAATTGAGCAGGGGGTTGGACTTGATGGTCTTGTAGGCCCCTTCCAACCTTACTAATCTATGATTCAATGATTTTGCATCCTGGTTATCCACTTGGTAACCATTCTCCTGGTGCAATGCAGATCACCCACGTGGTGGGGCAAAGGTGATCACAAGTTTCTTGTCTTTGCCATGTATTTAATAACCAAAACTGTAAGAGAGTGTTGAGCTGAATGTGGTGTTCTAGTAATATTCCACAGATACTTATACACAGAGGACAGAGAGAGAGAGAGTAAAAAATCTAGCCAGCCATATTTATTGATAGACTGTAGCTGCCAGGCTGGTGGACTGGAACAGCTCAGTTAAAACAGGAGGATTGCTGTGTTTGGTCGTTAGTGATGGCTACAGCCAAGAAAATTTGTCATGCTGATGAATCACCAGAGCCCCAAGCCTCCCAGTTTCCCTTGATCATAAAGGTTAGAGATTTGAGAACACCAAAGCCGGCAGTGTTTTAGGTCACCATAGGTCACATACGCTCCCTGAAGTATTTGGATACATTTCACAGGCTCTTGTTTAGGGGTGTATGAAACCTATGACTTCCAGTCTGGGAGGGCCACAGTGGGGAAATCTGGGCTGCTTGGGGCCTTGCAGATTCCCCTGGAGCCTTAACTCGTCATTCGGATTCCGCAGGGTGACTCTCCTCCATGGGGGGTGGCTGCGCTGGGATCCTTCTTCCCTGCACCGGCTGTTAAGGAAGCCCTTGACAGCCGGTGCGGGGAGAAAGGGCCTCGGCGACACTCCGGCGCTCTTGCCCCAGCACCATTTAGAATGGAGGACAGCCGCCCCGCAGGAAATCTGACAGACCTGGAGGTGAGTGGGGTCAGTCCGCTGCAGATGTCGCAGATCGGATTCTTGAGAATTTGAATCTGCAGTGGATTTCTCCACCATCCCTACTCTTGTTAAAAATCTAGGACCCAAAGCAGGGGTGGGCAACTGCAGGAGATCTGGGGGCCATTTTTGCCCTTGACCACACTGGGAGGGGAAAATATTTAATTTTTTTAAAAAAAGCAGTGGTTTGCCACCGAAATTCAGTGGCAAAATGCTCTATAGCACTCAGTGGTGCTAAAACAGACACATTTAGCTTGTTTGCAAGCTATTTTGTTTTGCTTTTTGTTTCTTTGAAAGTCATTTTTGGGGCACAGCAGGGGCTACATGTGGCCCTGATTTAAAGTTTCTCATTTTCAGAGCTGCAGAGATAAGCTTCAAAATGTGATGAATTCAGGTCAAAATCATTCATGCACATCAAGCAGCAGTGATGCACATGAGGCTCTGATGTACAAAAGGGCTACCCCATGCTCCCCTGAGTCATGAATCGCTAAAGGTACAGAAGAGGGAATCCCATACGGATCACAGAAGAGAATGGGGCAGCTCCTGCATGAAGACATGAACATGCACATGTGATTTGTATCCTTATGTTTTTATAAGCGACTATATTAAGATTTTTGAAAGACTTATAGCGCAATCCTACTAGGGATGGGTGAATGTGCAATGTTCAAGCTTGCCAAGATTCTCTGAACATCAGCTTACTGCTTATCCCCCCCTCAATTTGTGCTTGTGTTTGCGCTTGCTGTTTAGTTTGTTTTGTGAAATTTCCCCATTCACACAAAACAGCTATTGAACATAAACATTGAGCAAAAAAAGTTAAAACTCTGCTCCTGCTGCAGTTCTGATGAAGTTATCCCCCCAAGCCTGCCAATAATTATAATAAACTTGACACGCTTTCCAGTGTCACATTTAGCATCATGTCTAGTTTGGTCCTTACTTCTAATTAAGGGGGCACATTAGATTCACCTGGCTGGCAATATAGAGAGCTCCAGTTCAATACATCTGGAAGGCCTCAGGTTGGGGAAGGCTGCTTTAAGGAAGAAAGGAGGTGGCCTTAAGTGGTTCAGCATCAGTTTTCCACAATGCAACAGTCTCTTCTGCACATCTTATTCTCTATCCTGTCCACATGGTTTCTCTGCTTTGGGAGAATGGGAATTTCACTTGCACGTTCTGCATGCTTAAGGAGGATGTGGCATTAAAGCTTGTGACCTTGCAAGCCTTAGCTCACCATTTCTCTGCTTTTTGGTGGTTGGTTGAAAACCAGCCATTACTGGCTTTTTTTGCAAACTGTAGGGGTTTTTTTTGTTTATTGAATTTCATGGCTTTGTGTAGCAGAAGGAATGAATTGCAGATCCTGAGCGTCATGCAGCCCGATCATCTCTGATCATTTCACCTAATGAGGGGAGAGAGAGCGATGATGGCAACAGTAGGTGTTTCTAGTAGCGATACTGCCATGAGGCGGTGTCACCACAGCGGAAACTGGTCCTCGCAGTAGTAAGGAGGAGATATACGGAAGGGAATCTATGGTCATCCGAAGGCATATCATAGCAATGCCAGAGAACGCTTCCTGAAGAAGCAAAGGAAGCTGGTAAGTTCTCTCAGTATCTAGGAGATCTGTCCTTATGTGGGGAAGAGACCAGGGGAACAATGCCAGGGCCGAGCTTCAGCACTGCAGTGGGCCTTGTAGTTTATAGCTAGGATTTGATTAGAAATAGCCTAGAATGGTTTGGGACTACTCTGACCCTGGAATGTCAGAATCGGTGTGAGCTTCTCCCTGTCAGTGTTCTCAGAGCAGAGCCAGGGGGAGTCACCAACTCCCTGTCCACCTGCTGGTCTAGCCTTGGCAGGCAGAGAGGCTGGAAGTTGTCTGTGAGAACCTGACAGAGGTGGGGAGGGGTTTGCAGAAGGGTTGCCCAGGTTGAAGCATCAGTGCTGGAGGGCTGAGCAGTGCCGCCTTGTTTAGACAGGGGCCTTGCTGAAAGGCGAAAGCCCTTGTCTGTCAAGGGATCCAGAGGGGGTGTCTTACAGTCACGCCGTCCCTTTTAAGCTGATGCACAGGCAAAGAGCCTTTGCTAGGAACATCTCGTCTTCATTGCCCAAAGCCTTCTCTGTTTGGATCCTCTGGCCTCTGGAGGCACTCCACACATGGACTCTCCCTTAATTGGAACTTTGGATTGCTAAAGACTTGCCATGAAAAGTACTGTGAGGCTTTTCATAGACTTCAACTCTCGTTTGCTGTGGATTGTGTGTCTTTGTTTGTCGTCATCTCAGTGTACTGGCAGGCTGGGTTTGATCTATGACTTTTGGACTTTCCTCTGCCTGGACGCATGCAGCGTGGAGTTGTCAATGTGAAAATTGTGGAGTTGTCAATGTTTACCCTTCCCTTGATCTTGATAGGCCTCGACCATGTAGCCTGGAGTTATCAACAAAAGATTCACAGTTAGACTCTCTATGGGTGTGGTTTTATTTAGGCCTTTCAAGAATTTATCCCCTGATTGCCTGAGGGGTCATTCCAGGAATCATAGAATAGTAGAGGGACCATCGAGTCCAACCCCCTGCTCCATGCAGGAATCCAAGTCAGAGCGTCCCTGACAGATGGCTGTCCAGCCTCGTCTTGAACGCCTCCAATGTCGGAGAGCCCACCACCTCCCTAGGGAACTGGTTCCATTGTCATATTGCTCTAACAGTCAGGACGTTTCTCCTGATGTTCAGCCGGAATCTGGCTTCCTGTAACTTGAGCCCATTATTCCATGTCCTGCACTCTGGGATGATTGAGAAGAGATCCTGGCCTTCCTATCTGTGACAACCTTTCAAGTACTTGAAGAGCACTATCCTATCTCCCCTCAGTCTTCTCTTCTCAATAGGGGTGTATGGAATTCACCTCCGAGTCCGCCGGGGGGTCTGTGGGGGGGGGAGGTGATCCATTCCTCCCCCCAGAATCCGCCCTGGCCGGCTTCGCTCCGTGGCGAGTCTGTGGAGCCGCTGGCCAGGTCCATCCACTGCCGCCCTGCCTGTCGGCTACACCATTTGTGTCCCTGCTCTTTGCCGTGCTAGGCTACGTAAGATTTAGGTAGCCTATCATGGCAAATGGCGGGGATGCAAATGGCATCCGCTACACCGGATGCCACTTGCATCCGAAGAGACGGAGGAGCACACAGGGCAGGCGGCATTGGACAGGTGGCAGCAGGTAGGATCCGGTCCCATGCAGATTCCCCCGGGGGGAGGGTGGTGAGTCTTTCGTTCCGCCGCGGACTCAGGCGGAATCTGGCCTCGTTGGAGTCCATGGCAGAATTCTCTGCCATCCCTACTTCTCAAGGCTAAACATGCCCAGTTCTTTCAGTCTCTCTTCATAGGGCTTTGTTTCCAGTTCCCTGATCATCTTTGTTGCCCTCCTCTGAACCCTCTCCACCTTGTCTGCATCCTTCTTAAAGTGCGGTGCCCAGAACTAGACACAGTACTCCAGATGAGGCCTAACCAGTGCTGAGTAGAGGGGAACTAGTACTTCCCAGGATTTGGAAGCTATGTTTCTATTACTGCAGCCCCAAGTAGGATTTGCCTTTTTTGCAGCCACATCACACCGTTGGCTCATATTCAGCTTGTGATTGACAACAATTCCAAGATCCTTCTTGCTTGTAGTATTTTTGAGCCAAGTATTCCCCATTTTGTAACTGTGCATTTGGTTTTTCCGAGGTGCAGAACTTGGCATTGATCCTTATTAAATGTCATTCTGTTGTTTTCTGCCCAGCACTCCAGCCTATCAAGATCACTTTGAATTCCATTTCTGTCTTCCAAGGTATTAGCTATCCCATCCCATTTTGTGTCACCTGCAAATTTGATAAGCATTCCCTGCACCTCCTCATCCAAGTCATTAATACAAATCTTGAAGAGCACTGGGCCCAGGACTGAGCCCTGCGGTACCCTGCTCGTTACCTCTCCCCAGTCTGAGAAGGTCCCATTGATAAGCACTCTTTGAGTCTGATTCTGTAGCCAACTGTGGATCCACCGGACTGTTGTTTCATCTAGCTCACTTTGAGCTAGTTTGCTCATCAGGAGTTCATGGGGCCCTTTGTCAAAAGCTTTGCTGAAGTCAAGGTATATGATGTCCACAGCATTCCCACAGTCCACAAGGGAGGTGACCTGATCCAAAAATGAGATCAGATTAGTCTGGCAGGATTTGTTCTTGACAAATCCATGTTGGCTTTGAGTCATCACTGCATTGTTTTCAAGGTGCTTCCAGATGGATTGCTTTATAATCTGCTCCAGAATTTTCCCAGGGATTGATGTCAGACTGACTTGTCTGTAGTTCCCAGGTTCCTCCTTTTTACCCTTTTTGAAGATAGGGACATTCCTTGTCCAGGATTGGAACCCTGCCTGGGTTAGATACACCATGAATCTAGAGTTTCTTCTCTTGTGTTCAGAACTGTGGAGATAGCAATGGGGAAACCATGTTGATGAGGATCTCAGTCACAGCAGTAGTGTTTAGCTTTGGACTGTTCTGGAATTACATAAAACCTATAGCTAAATCCCACAAAAACAAACCAGACATGAAGTTGCAGTATCCCCTAGTTTGGAAGAAGTCAGTAAAGCCATTAACCAAATGAAAAATAATAAAGCTAGTGGACCCGATGGGATCCCTGTTGAAGTCTTTAAAGAAGGTGGACCTGAAGCTACACAACAGCTTCACAAGCTCATCGAAAAAATCTGGATGAGGGAGGAGATCCCAGCAGACTTCAGGGATGCCATAATTATCACTCTTTTTAAAAAAGAAGATAGAACAGATTGTGGAAACTATCGAGACATCTACCTTCTAGCTATGGCAGGCAAAATCCTGGCAAGGATCCTCGCAAACTGCCTTTTTCCTATCTCAGAAGACATCCTCCCTGAATCCCAAAATGGCTTCTGTCCTTCCAGGGGGACAGTGGATATGATCTTCACCACACGACAGCTCCAAGAAAAATGCAGGGAGCAAAACCAACCCCTGTACATGGTGTTTATTGATCTGACTAAGGCATTCGACACTGTAAATCGTACTGCTCTCTGGACCATCCTTCTGAAAACCGGATGCCCTAATAGATTTGTGAACATCTTGCGGCTACTCCATGAAGACAACAATCTTGGATAACAATGGCTCTCGAAGTGATCCATTCAAAGTGGGATCAGGTGTTAAACAGGGATGCGTCATTGCTCCAACCTTATTCGCTATCTTCATTGCTCTGATTCTACACTTTGTTGAATCTTTGTTCCCACTGATGCAGAAATCATATATCGAACAGATGGAAAACGTTTTAATCTCAGTAGGCTGAAAGCAAAAAGTAAGGTAATTACATCCTCTGTCATAGAACTTCAATATGCTGATGATAACGTAATCTGCACACATTCAGAGGAAAATCTCCAAACTATCCTAAACATCTTCGCAGAAGCATATGAAAAGCTCGGCCTCTCGCTTAGCCTCAAAAAAACCAAAGTGCTTTACCAGCAAGCACAAACCAATCCCTCTGTAGGGCCATCAATCCAGCTTAACGGAGTGATGCTGGAAAATGTCGATCACTTTTCTTATCTTGGCAGCCATTTCTCCACAAAAGCCGACATCGACGCTGAAATTCAGCATCCCCTGAGCTCTACGACCATAGCATTCTCCCGAATGAAGCGTAGAGTGTTCGACGATCGGGACATTCACAGGGAGATCAAAATGCTTGTTTACAAAGCCACTGTACTACTGACCTTACTGTACACCTGTGAAACATGGACCATCTATAAACGCCACTCCCAACTTCTCGAAAAATTCCACCAACGCTGCCTCCGAAAAATTCTGCAAATTACTTGGGAAGACAGACAGACTAATGTGAGTGTACTGGAAGAAGCAAAGGCCACCAGCATTGAAACAATGATTCTCCAGCATCAACTTCGCTGAATCGGCCATGTTGTTCAAATGCCTGATTATTGTCTTCCAAAGCAGTTACTCTATTCCCAACTTATGAAAGGAAAACGGAATATTGGTGGACGGCAAAAGAGATTTGAAGATGTTCTTAAAGCTAATCTAAAAAAATGTAACATAAGCATTGAGAACTGTGGAAGCTCTAACTCATGAGTGTTCCAACTGGAGGTCAGCCTATATTAAAGGTGCTATGGACTTTGAAGAAGCACGAGTACAGACGACAGGTAGAAACGAGCTCAGCGGAAGGCACGTCAAGTGAACCCTCCCCATGACTGCCTTCCACCTGGAAACATATGTCTTCACTGTGGGAGGCTGTGTAGATCCAGAATCGGCCTTTACAGCCACCTGCAGACCCACTGCTAGAGATGGGTCTGATTGATTGACCTATCTTCTATGAATGTCTAATCCTTTTAAAGAGTTATCTATATAGACTCTATCTTTGGAAGACAATCTTACTCGGTCACGAGTGATCACCATGATGATGATGATGATGTGGTTCCTGAAGAGTGTAACCATTAAGCTTTTGCTGTGGGATTTCCTGAAATAAAGAAGTCTCACTAATTTGGGTGTCTGGTGTCAGGTTGTCTGTGCATGTGCGCTGGGGGGACTGGGAATCCTGACAGCCAGGCTGGTTCAGTTCTGGGGAGAAACACTCCCTGTATTTGCCCTCTGATATTGACCCAATACACTGAACATCATCAGGGGAGTTGTGGCCCTGTGGAATTTGCAGCTTTTTCAGAATTGGAGTTTGTGCCCAGACTTGAGATTGTGGGCAGTATCCAACTGTGTCATTCCATTAGTGCAAATGATGTTGCACTAGTGGAAACTAGGTTCTGAACTATGTGCAAGAGAAGAATCCAACTAAAGTTGAGCATGGTTGCACAAGTGGTTTTGCATTATGTTTTTGCAACTCATTGTGCATTCTGCTTGCGCTATCAGGTGTACAACTGCTTGCACCCATTGTGCAACCCACCTGTTGTGCAACATTTTGCACAACCAGCTGTGCAACTTTTTGCACAACCAGCTGTGCAAGTGTAATGGGCAACAGCTTGCACTACAGAAAGGTTCAGTGACGCTCTCTGCTAGTGCTATTTGAGTATGCAAAATGTCACAGTTGGATACTGCCCTGTGACACCACTGGTACCAAGGGTGCTTGTCATGATGCAGGCACAGTTGTTGGCTTATCACCCAACTCAATCCTGCAGGTGGTCTTTTTCTTTTTCAATCCTGGTGCCCAGGTGTTTATTTTGGGACTTGGTCGGTTTGCCCTTATTGGTCCCAATCATCGTTACCAAGGGCTCAGTTTCTAGTTGGCCTGCCACTTGCTCCGAAGTCATAGCAGAAACTGATGGCAGAGTATGGGCTGGTACTCCCAATAATGGGGATGATTGCCCTGCAGCGCTTTCCATATGTGGGGCCGCCATAATAAGTTGAGAGATGGAGGTGGCTTGTTGCAAATGGAGGACAAGGCAGTGTGCAGAGGCCAATTCATTGTGGCTGTATCTTCCTCCTTGAGGGCTTGTTCCCATACGACGGCACAAAGACATGCTGTTCTATTCCTTCTGGCCTGTTTCGTAAAGGCCTGGCAGTGAGTGCAGGAATCCATCCTGTGTGCCTCTCCGAGACAATGAAGACAGTAGGAATACCCGTCAGTTAAGGGTATTTTCCCTCTGCAGCAGGTACACTATTTGAACAAGGCTTTGGAGGCCATGAGCTCCAATGGACTGAAAATCAAAAACGAGATGAGAACTCAGAGAAAATAGGAAAGAAGAAAGAACTCTGCTCAGCATCCCAGGATGGTTCAAGAACAAGGGTTGTTGTTGTTTAAGAGTAATGCCATGAGGTGGAGAACATTCCAAATGCTGCTAATTGCTGCAGCAGATGAAAAGGACCGAGTCCAATGGCACCCATGCCCGTAGCAAGCACTGAGGTGGGTGGGACTTCTGCCAAAACTCTGTTCAGCTCTAGAATGTTCCGAATGACTGTTCTACGCAAGCAAATAACCCATATGAGTGTGTCACAGAGACTATTAAGAAGAATCAAAGAAAAAGTAAAAAACTGTCTACTGAACTCCGACCAGCCTATCTTCTAAAAAAAAGAAAGAAAGAATGTCTGGTGTCTGAGCAAAAGATCTCCCTCATGGCTCCAGTTGGCCACTCCAGACAACACTCATTTTACAATGCCTTCCTTAAATGAAAGATGTTAGATGGGGTGGGGCCAGGATTTAGCTTCCCATGGTATTATGTGTAACTTTGGATATAAAAAATATTTTCCTGCATGTAGTCTTAATTGGGGCAGACATGGGATTAAACAAATGCACCCATGCCCCTGCTCTCACCCCAGCAGCTTACATGTTGTGGGTCAAGACTAACACCGTTAATTTGTCTTGAGTTCTGTCATCCACAGAGAGCAATGGGACAAGATTTGCAAACTTGCAAGGTCCACCTAGCCAGGGCAAAAATAAGTGCTGTTGGAGTTGCATAAAATGAGTTCATTATGTTCTCTACTGGAATTGTTTTTATTCCACTCAACCAACATTGCCAATAGTGTAAATAAACAATTTGCCAAATTAAGCCATAACATTCATATGTTTTAAGTATTTTTTATTCCATGCATATTTATGATAATGAACAGAAATTTGTTTTCTTACAGTCAAAAGCACAGTAGTATTAAGATCACCAACATCTCTTTCAGTGCCACGCTTGCACATAACGATTGAAACTACTATTGTGTTATTAAGGCTGCAATCCAATGCATACTTACCTAAGAGTAAACTGCACTGAACTCAATAAAACTTACTTCAAAGCAGACATACAACAGGATTGCATTGTAAGTGGTGGTTGCTGGCTTAGCAATAGTTTTTATTTTGATTGGCCCCTTATTTCATCTGCATGTATTGTCCCCAGAGTGTAGCCAAGTTATAGTGTTAGAGGGGCCTAGAGATCCATAATGCTTGCTTAAGTTCATTATTGGTGCAATTCCCATGCTAGTAAGCCCCTGAGCATGTGCAGATGAGTCAAAGGGCCGATAACAGCCTTCTCAGTGCATTCCTTACTATTGAGTAGAAAGCCTTATCAAGCACTCTGCCTGGGAAGCGAAGTCTGTTTACAGGTGGCTGTGCTGGAGAACCAAACACTTCTAGCCTATACTGGGCATGAACGCTAGGGGCGCTTGCTAGTGTTGTGCTGCCTCATTGCTAATGCTGACATGTATTGTATAAAAAACCCATTTGACCCAATGGCTCGTGGTTCAGAGAAGCTGTCTGATCCAACCATTGGGTACGCCTGTGTGCTGTAAATTACTCAATAAGGTCTCCTTGTAAACAAACCTTTGAGTCTGATTTATCACTATCTTGGCACTTCTAACCTAAAAGTTCAACGCCCACGGTGGGGGCGATACACTACAGAATCTCTTTTTTGGGCCAGGGCCCAAAGTGTTAATAAGGCTTAGGGTTTCCCAGTGGAACTGTTGACTTCTGAAGTTCTCCTCAATTTCAAAAGCAGTTTGTCATGTGGCATTATGGGGTTCTGCTTGGAAAAAAGAGTCTTGAGTTTGCCTGGATTCATGAAAGTAGTTTCACAGCTTTTTGATCCATGTGTGTGTGAGAGAGTTTACTGTTTTGTGGATGATGTAATCTTGCTATCGCCCAGTTTGTAATAAATAAAATAACTACATAATGCACAGTTACTGTGGGACTTCTCCTGTCATCTTTTGCCTACCCATTCTTTTGTGTTTGGGACTAAAAACCAAAGATTCTGGTCAGCAGAAGGACTCTGAGCATGTGCAGAATGGTTTTCCCCCACCACTGCCTATTACAACAACCACCCAGGACAAGTTAACAAATATGCCTCCTCCTTCTCCACTCACCCCAGTTGCTCCCAATCACTTCTCACAGCAGAAGTATTAAGGCTTGAAAATCAAAGGTGTCCTGTCTATGAGGGTATCCATTGGTTATCTGTGACTGGAAAAGGCAAAGAGTCTGTCTCTCCACTCTCCCAACTGCAAGCATCATTAACAGATTTTTTGAGACAGCTACCTTGCTTTGCCTTGGCCCTGCTTCACTTTTTCTGCATGTTCTGGTATTCTGTATAGTCTTGGCTGGCCTTGGAAGGCACACTATAAGTTGTCATTTTATTATATGTGTGTGGAGGAACCAGGAGTCTTCAAGTGGGAATCACCTCTGGGCATTACTGTGGAAAAGGGGGGGGGGATTCTAAGCCAGTGTGCTTCCCCCAACACCTTTCAGCTGATTTTAAGGAAAGCAGTTTGCAGTACGTGGGTACAGGTCTCTCCTATTTAAGTAAATCCCGGTTTAGCATGGGCAAGGCAAGCTGCTTCTCTCAACATTAGCTGATAGGCATTGTTGGGGACAAGCGAAGTTATAATCCCCAACTTGCTGTGTTTCTCACAACAATGTCCAATGCCGATTCTTCCTCTCAGGGTCCCAAAGCAGCACCACATATGCAAAGGACTCCCAGGCAGCAGCAGTCATTTTCTGCACAATAACTTTTTTTTTTCCTCACCAGGTCCTAGTGCTTAACTCACCACAAATTAACCAGTGCTATCCCCCATCATCCCATATTTTTAGATATACTGCCTCTGAACATGGAAGTTCCATTTAGCTGTCATGGCTAGGCAATCCATGCAACCAAATATTTGCATTCTACTACTCTTCATGAGAGAAGACTAGTGCATGATGGGCTGCTAACTGACTTCTTCAAGTCAGCTGCCTGTGCTCCCTTTGTTCTGTGGCTGCATTCTCAGACTCTGTCCATATAAATATAAAATGGATGGGGACATAAAGTCACACAGGTGACCTGTGGAAAAGAAACTTGGGACTTTATTCCTGAGGCAACATGCATATAGGATTGCACTGTTAGTCTGGCTAAAACAGATATTCAATAGAAAAATAAAGATGTAAGACTTAAGTAAAAATTAAATGCCCTGCATGGGTATAAAACTTTGTGGAATCTGGGAAGTAAGTAGCATTCCACACTACTGCTATTTCTCTCTGTCCCGCCTCGAGGACGGGAGTGATAAAATTTCTAAAGGTGCTTTATAAAATGTAATCCCCCCCCCCCCCGGCTATTGTTCAATAACAATTCTGGGGTCATTGCAAGTTCTATTTTATTTAAAGCTCTCTCAGTCTCTTACTCATGCACGCACACACTCTTCTTCTATCCCTTTCCCTCTTTTGCAATCAGGGGTATACTGCCTCTGAACATGAAGGTTCTATCTCTTGGACTTTTTCCAGAGAAAATTGAACGTTGCTCCCCTCCCATTTTCTCTCTCTCCTCCTTCCCCTGTTTAAAAACAAATGGAGAAGTATTTCATATCCAATCCATCCACCCCAAAGTTAGATATTTCTTTCTTATCTTCTCCCCAAATCTTGATTAATTAAAGAATTTTGGTATTAACTATCCCCCACCCCAAAGGAGATGGACATAGCATGTCTTGTCACAATGTTTCTCTTTCTTTTAAAGGGGGAATGTTTAAAGATAAAGTAATGCCACACACACACACGTATTTCTCAAAACTCCCCTTCCCCACACCTTAAACCAACACATTCCAGTATATACAGACTGCAGTACATACAGACTGCAACCTTACTCTAAGGCTTCACCCCACCCCCCACAAAAGAAAGAAAGGCATGAGATGCCTTTAAAAACATCTGTTGTTGCTTTTAAATAACATACTGTTGAATCTTTGTGAGAAGCTCTAATTTTCAGGAAAAAAAGATTTGTCTCCCTTTTTTCTTGTACATACAAACACATACACACATTCTATTTTCCCCTTCCTCACTCTTATGACCAGAGATACACTGGCTCTGAACACAGAGTAGGTTTGGACCTTTTCAAGAGAAAAATGAATGTTGTCTCTCCTCCCCCTATGTAGATTTC
Organism: Heloderma suspectum; assembly: GCF_057233095.1. Taxonomy (NCBI): domain Eukaryota; kingdom Metazoa; phylum Chordata; class Lepidosauria; order Squamata; family Helodermatidae; genus Heloderma; species Heloderma suspectum. Next base: position 121,917,754 of record NC_139462.1, on the reverse strand, counting down.
CCCCCCTCTTTCTTCCTGCCCTGTTGTGTTCGAACAATTCATAGAGCTATTAAATATCCCCACCCCACTCCCCACTACAAAGTAGTTCTCTCTTTTCTCCTCCCCAGCCATCAATTACATAAAGAACATTGGAGGGACACTAACCTTAAACTCCCCCCAAATGTAAATTCTTTAAAAAGTTTAGAAGTGTATTTAATATCCGTCCCAACTCCCCCAAATATCCTATTTCTCACCCCACCCCCCATTTTTTCCTAACCCAACATGTTTCTTGGCTGGGGAATAATGCTGCAGTCCTGTATCTACTTAACTGGGAGTGTAATAGAAATTCTGGAAAGACATGCTTAGGAGTGCACTGTTAATCTATGACCCACCTCCCAAAATTACATCATGAGGCTTTTAAACCTAAATAGCTGATATTCAGTAACACATCTTTGCAAAGTTAATTCATTTAAAGATAATTTGCAGGGAAAGGAGTGAAACAAAACTCAAACCAGAAGTAAAATCACTTGCAATACGTAGAACTATACATGCAGAAAGATGCAAACACACAATTCTTCAAAGCATTTACTTACTTTAAAATGCCCCAGTCTACTTTTCAAAAAGAGCTTCTGCCCGTTCCTTGCTCAGTGCATACCCACTAAACTTCCCTGTAGGGAGTTGTCCCAGCAGATATCCCTGGCAAATGGGGCAGCCATTTTTTTTTTATGGTGGTAGCCATTTTGATTCCCCCCAAAATACCAGAAAACATGGCATGATAGGAAAAATAAAATTGTCACTGCAATGAAAACAAGGCTTACAAATGCTGCATATTTCCCCCGTTCCCTCTCAACATTCTAAATCAACAGGTGATAGGTGCAAGGGAGGCTTCTGAGTCTGCGCAGGCTTACAGTTAGTCCCATTGGCTTTCATTATATGTTAAAAAGATTATTTAAAAAAATGAATTTTGAAAAAAAAATATTTCACTGACTCCAATACAAGAGGAATAGGGAACCATCAATGTTTTAAATAAAAAGCCCATTGTTTCTCCAGAAATTGTGGGCAAAAATGGGTGCCAATACAAATTCTCAAAGTTTTTTTGCTTTTTGTCTTTAAGGGCACCATCCTATGGCAGCCTATGAGTATCCTATGCAGAAAGGGAGGCACCCCATGCGTGCCTCTGTTCATTTTAGCTAGATGGGTGATTTCACCCATCTAGCAGAGGCTTTGGGGAGTGTGGGGGGGAAGGAGGCTGGGGCAGCCATAGGAAAGATTGTAGGAATGCTGCCCCGGTCTCCTCCCCTCCCCTTCCCGGTCTCCTTCCCCTTCTCCCCATCTCCGTGCTCCATGTTATATGCGCGGAGAAGTAGCTGGCACGGTTCTCTCTGTGCCGGCTACAAGGGGAAGAGGGTGGGGAGTGCCGTTTCCTGTCTCTGAGCCCTGTCTCTGAGCCCAGAAACCAAGATTGCTCTCTAAACTGCTTTTTCTCCCTCAATATTTCACCAATCATCCTACATTTTTACGGGTATGTAAAATCTGCACTTCTTACACCTGTACATTTCAGAAAGATTGATTGAACAGTTTTAATTTTATAAGGTTAGAACAACTCTCCCCTCTGAATACCACTTAACATGGTAGAATATTTTTTTTTCCTGATAGCCCTTAACATATATAATAATAAACTTGACATGCTTTCTAGTTACAGATTTAGCATAATGTCTAGTTTGGTCCTTACTTCTAATTAAGAAGAAAAATATTTTGTGGAACAATACGTCCTCTGACTAGTGAAAATGATAAGCAAAACAACTACTTTGTTACTAATATGCAAATTAGCCATTCATTCTAGCCAATTCGATATTTCTGTTGGATCTCAGTACCAAACAAGCAACATCACCTCTTGTTTAAATGAAATGCAAAGTACTATTGCAAATGTCAAAGGTGATAGTCCAGAAACTCTTACTAATAAAGCTGTAACATGATTCTTACTACAGCATACTTCTATGTAACATGATTCTGTGTAACATGATTCTTACTATTGCATACATTCTTCAGCTACAATGCATATCAAAGCAGGTAGAGCACCTGCTTTGTATACAGTAGGTTCCAGTACAATCAATAGCGTCTCCAGTTTAAAAAAAAAAGGACCAGGTGATCCATTCAAAGATAAGCACTTATAAATCCCACTGAATTAAATTACAGTTAAGCATATTCTGCCATGGAAATCAATGGGGCTTCAAAGTGCTTAACTTTGATTGGGTCAGGCCCAATGTGCTTGATTGTCATTTCTCTTTCTAAATAAACCCTTTTCCCCCTTCATTAATCACTGCCTTGTTGTGGCGAAGGGGCCTGCATAACTCAGTGAAGCCATAAGCTATGCCGTGCAGGGCTGCCCAAGACAGACATGGTGGAGAGTTCTGACAAAATGTAGTCCACTGGAGAAGGAAATGGGAACCCACTCCAGTGTTCTTGCCAAGAAAACCCCATGGAACGTATCACAAGGCTAAAAGATATGACGCCAGAAGAGGAGCCCCTCAGGTCGGAAGGTGTCCAATATACTACTGGGGAAGAACAGAGGGTATTTCCAAGTAGTGCCAGAAAGAGTGAAGTGGCTGGGCCAAAGCCGAAAGGACACTCAGCTGTGGATGTGTCTGGTGGTGAAAAGAAAATCCGATGCTGTAAAGAACAATATTGTTTAGGAACCTGGAATGTACGATCAATGAATCAAGGTATGCTGGAGGTGGTCAAACATGGCAAGATTGAACATGGACATCTTGGGAATCAGCGAACTAAAATGGACAAGCATGGGCAATTTTAATTCAGGTGACCATTATATCTACTACTGTGGGCAAGAATCCCTTAGAAGAAATGGAGTAGCACTCATAGTCAACAAAAGGGTGGGAAAAGCAGTACTGGGGTACAATCTAAAAAACGATAGAATGATCTCAGTACGAATCCAAGGCAAACCATTCAACATCACAGTAATTCAAGTCTATGCCCCAACCACTGAGGCCGAAGAAGCTGAGGTGGATCGGTTCTATGAAGACCTACAACACCTTCTAGAACTAACACCAAAAAAAGATGTCCTCTTCATCATAGGGGATTGGAATGCTAAAGTAGGAAGTCAAGAAATCACCGGGATAACAGGCAAGCAAGCCCTTGGTGTACAAAATGAAGCAGGACAAAGGCTAATAGAGTTTTGCCAAGAGAACACGCTGATCATAGCAAACACTCTTTTCCAACAGCACAAGAGGCGACTCTACACATGGACATCACCAGATGGTCAATATCGAAATCAGATTGATTATGTCCTTTGCAGCCAAAGATGGAGAAGCTCTATACAGTCAGTAAAAACAAGAGCTGGAGCTGACTGTGGCTCAGATCATGAGCTTCGTATTGCAAAAATGCGGCTTAAATTGAAGAATGTAGGAAAAACCACTAAACCATTCAGGTGTGACCTAAATCATATTCCTTATGAATATACAGTGGAGGTGAGGAATAGATTTCAGGGATTAGACCTGATAGACAGAGTGCCTGAGGAACTATGGACGGAGGTCCGTAACATTGTTCAGGAGGCAGCAACTCAATCCATCCCAAAGAAAAAGAAATGCAAGAAAGCAAAGTGGCTGTCTGATGAGGCTTTACAAGTAGCTGAGGAAAGAAGGGAAGCGAAAAGCAAGGGAGAAAGGGGAAGATATATCCAACTGAATGCTGAGTTCCAGAGAATAGCAAGGAGAGACAAGAAGGCCTTCTTAAATGAACAATGAAAAGAAATCGAGGAAAACAATAGAATGGGAAGACTAGAGATCTTTTCAAGAAAATCGGAGATTTCAAGGGAACGTTTTGTGCAAAGACGGGCATGATAAAGGACAAAGAAGGCAGGGACCTAACAGAAGCAGATGAGATTAAGAAGAGGTGGAAAGAATACACAGAAGAACTATACAGGAAAGATCTTAATGTCCCTGATAGCCATGATAGTGCGGTCACCGAACTTGAGTGAAGTTTATTCCTAGAGAGTGAAGTCAAGCGGGCCTTAGGAAGCACTACTAACAACAAAGCTAGCGGAGATGACAGTATTCCAGCTGATCTATTTAAGATCCTAAAAGATGATGCTGTTAAAGTGCTGCACTCAATATGCCAACAAATCTGGAACACTCAACAGTGGCCACAAGACTGGAAAATGTCAGTTTACATTCCAATTCCAAAGACAGGCAATGCCAAGACTGCATTGACTGAATTGACTGCAAAGCTGAATTGACTGCAAAGCTATGTATTGGTTAGCAAAGTCTGCTCCTAGTGACTGAATATGTTACTACAGCCTTCAATCACATGGACACATTTAAATGAATTAAAATTAATTAATCTGTCTCAAAAACAAAATAACCCTGAGAGGAACACCCCTAGGGTCCCCTTAGTATGCATGTCCAGTTTCAGGAGTCTAGGTTTCACTGTCTTGGCGCTATGGTGCTGACAGACCGGCAGACATCCTCTTTTATTCTTATGGATTCTTGTTACTTGACAGTTTATTTTACATTGGAGTAATACACAGCAAACAAAGAAGACAACCTATACTTTGTCTGTCAATTGGATGTGTGCCTATCAAGCTGTATTTTTGTCACTCATTTTTGGAATACTCCTTAGTTTAATACAGCAAAGGTTTCAAGCAAACTTACACAACTTTTGACTTACACATAGGGAGTACAGTTGATGTTATTCAGATATACTCTATTCACCTGTATGCACTCGTAATCTTTTTGGTCCAAAAATGAAAGCCTTACCATTTCAAGACTTGCAGCTGATGACAATGAGTCTTGAGATTCATGTCTGTAGGACAATCCATTGGTAGAATCTGTAGAGAAACCTTAAGTCAAAGATAGTGCCAACTAATTAAAAATATAGTAACGTGATCTTACTAGAAAATGTTACATTGGTGTACCAGAACTTTCACATATATGCTCAATGCATACCATCTCTAGAGTTTGTTCACTCTAGAGGTACCTAATCATGCTTTAAGATCTGGAGAAAACATAATGTTCTCTCCATTGCAGTCCACTAAATGTGTTTCAGATTTTATACAGAGTTTAGAATTTTATGTTTGAAAATTGAGCAGTTGTGACTCTCAACAATACAGGCCTATAAACAAGAAGCTTCTAACATGGCTATGACAGATGTTTTAGAGAGATTCAAACCCCCCCCCCCCCATTACTACAGTGGATGATATACAAACACGTATGTCAGTGTTTGTATTTTAAAACTCACCTTTGGGACAATCACCATTCTCCTTTTTCTTCTGTGACCTCCCCAAACTCTTGCTTCTAGACCAGGAAAAAAAGGTCCCCTTTTTCTTTTTCTCAGAGTCTTCATCCCCAGATTCTTCATTTAAGGATCTCCCAGACTTGGATTTTCCACTCAACTACCACCAAAATATATAGATATATTTAAAATAGCTGGAAACCTCATGTTAATTTATCCAGAGTAGCACTTAAACTTTCTGGTATTTGTTATTGCTTATAATCCTATTCACAACTAATTTTCAATACTACAAATGACTATGGTATGTATTTTAGGAAAAGTAGTGCAGATTGAAAACAAGAAATAGCATGTTTATTTATTTATTTATTTCTATCTATCTATCTATCTATCTATTATTTATTTATTTACAATATTTATATACTGCTCCACACCACAGATTTTGAAGCAGTGAACAACAAGATAAAATAATAAAACACCATATTAAAACCATTAAAACATTTGAAAAGATACCAATTCTGAATTTAATAAACTGTGGCTGGTCACACAAGGAAGGCCTCTCGAAACAACAATGTCTGCAGGAGGTGTGGAAAGCAACACAATGTTGGTGCCTGTCTAACCTCCAAAGGCAGAGAGTTCCACAGGAAGGGAGCCACCACAATGATGGCTCTTTTCCTGGTGGACTCCAGCCAGGCCATGGGTCCATGTGCAACCACCAGGGACATGCCCTCTGATGACCTTAGTGACCTGGAAGGTTGGTAAAGAAGGAGGCACTCCTGATCAGGTTCGTAGTCTGGGGGTACTCCTAGATCCATCATTGTTGCTGGAGGCCCAAGTGACTGTGATGGCTCAAAGTGCCTTTTACCAGCTTCAGCTGGTTCGCCAGCTATGGCCTCTCCTGGACAGGGATAGCTTGGCCATAGCAATGCAGGCATTAGTAACCTCAAGACTGGATTACTGCAATGTGCTGTATGTGGGGCTGCCCTTGAGGTTGGTCTGGAAGCTGGAGCTAGTGCAGAAGGCAGCAGCTCAGCTGTTGCCGGGAGCTGCCCCTTTTTAACATGTAACTCCTTTGCTGGGGGAACTGCACTGGCTGCCTATTCACTACCAGGCCAGGTTTAAGGTATTGGCTAGCTTTTATTAGCCAAGAGGGGCAGGTATCAAGAGGGCATGTGGTCTCATTGCTGCAAGCACCTTGACCACATCATCAGGCTGCAGGAACTGGAACTGATCCCACAAAATTGGGCAGATGGTGGCATCAGACACCTCAACTGGAACAGTGATAACAACAGCATCAAGTTCGCTCCAGAGACAAGCGATTTTCTCCTCAAAGTGCAATGCAAAAAGGTCACAGTGGATCCTTGACGGGGCCAGGGCCCCATTTGCTAGGAAGGGTGTTAACAACCCCCGGACTACCTGGAAGAGTTCCACTGGATGGCTACTCGAGGATGCAATAGAGGCAGCAAAATAAGCCTTCTTTGCTGCCCGCACCGCCATGCAATAGGCACGATTCTGTGCTCTAGAGCATGCTCGGTCACCTTCGCTTCGAGTCTTATGCCATTTGCACTTTAGCCGGCATCTAATAATGTCTCCAAAAACAAGCAGTGACCCACTGACTGCGAGCACCAAGAAATTTCTTTGGTGAATGCATTTTTAAGTGACATATTTTATTTCTAACAAACTAAACACTTATACTGTGTAAGTCTGTAATTGATTAGATGCTATTCAGATGTGAACTAGCTAAGGAGAACCTCTTCCTCACCTGTTTTCCCTTTGTCTTTTACCACAAGCTCATGCACTGCCCTCTCCTCTGTCTCACACACACTAGACTAGAGGATGGGAGCAGAAGCATCCACTTTTGCTTTTAAATGAACCAGAGTTCCTTGTGATGTCTGAACTCAGGGAACTGGGTTGTTCATAGTAACCATAGTTTAAACAAACACCTGTCTTTATGTTTGGACATCACAGGGAACTCTGGTGTTGTTTTTAAGTGGAAATGGATGCTTTTGATCTCCTCCTCTGGTGTATGAAAAAACAGGGGAGTGCACAAGCTTAAGGCTCACTATGGCTCATTCATGTAGTGGGAAACCATGATTTCCCATTACATCTGGATTGGGCCTTAAAGTCAGCATTAGGCCAGGGATAGGCAAAAGGTAGATTGGGATCTAATGGTACATCTCTAGGCAGTACATCAAGAAGGGTTTCTGACTTCCTACTGTTTAACAATGGCAACAACTTAAAGGCTCTCTCTCTCTCTCAGTTAGGCTGCTGAAATGAAGAAAAGTTGGGGGAGGGGGAGACATGTATTAGTGTGTGAAAAGGCTGAGAGCTCAGTTCTGGTGCTGAAACAGATTTCTGAGCTAAGCATGTACTCAGAGGTACCCTTTACCCTTCTTTAATTCTAAGTGTATCTCTACTTTATTGAATCACTATCAAAACACTTGGCTCCAGTTCTTGGATCTCAGGCATGTAGTAAAAAAACACACATAACCAAGTAGATCCCCCAAGCCTGAAGCCTGCCCACTCCTGCATTAGGCAATATAAACAAATATGATTATATTTGTCTATATATTCAAGTGATCAACAAACAAAAGATGCTCAACTACAATTATGTATTAAGATTGTAAATGATTGGTCATATAAGAAAGAAACACCTTTTTTGATGTTGAAATATTGGACCACTCAGAACCAAAACTGTGCTTAGAAGTAGGGCTACTGGGAGCATATTGTGGATCAGGGACAGAACGGCCTTCGACTTCTGCCAAAATACATTCTTGGTAAAGTGGAGATTTCAGAAAACGCGTGTAGCTGTCAAACTTCATCAAGTTGAAAATCTGAGAGGCAATCACATTAATATTTTATATAAGATTGAACAAAACCTTTACAAGCATCAGTTTCACAAAAATGCTGAGCATCAGTATCAAGACAGTTATTTGTCTTAACAGTGTTTTCAGTTTAAAAAGAAAACAGAAACTGCATAAATTTGAAGTGCAATGTTATAAATAAATGTAGTGCCCACACAACTGGAAATAAAAATATAATATTAGAATGGATTTCTCTGAAAAGTTGAAACCAAAACTTTGAATAAAGCTTAATTTTATGCAAAAGACATGGGACACATTGCTGCCAAGTTAAGCACTTTTTAACTTAACTGCAATTATTGCACTAGGAGAAATAATGCTTACTTCTTCCTTTGAATTCAATAGGATGTAAAGATTCTTAACTGGCAGAATCTGACCCATGATATTTGGAAAACAGTAAAATGAAAAAAAAATATTGCCTTTGTCTTTCTTGATGAAAACAAATAGCTTCTGTTGGAAGTTTTTGATAGCTATTCAATACATTCTGTTACCTTCCCTGCATTTTTCAATTGTGAAATTCTGCTACTTTCCCTTCAATTGATCACTATTACTATTATTATTACTACAATAGGCTACATCCAATGTCACGTGAGTGACACCTGCTCCCTCAACGGGGCTTCCCCTTGCTCTCCTCTCATGTACCCCCCCACCCCCAAATCAGATCCAGAGGGTCCCCCAACCCTCTGGAGCAGATCTGAGGTGCGTGTGTGGGGCTGTAGGGGAGGAGGAATCTGTTCCATCAGTGGTTTCCATGGACGGACACCACTGGATATAACCCAATATTTTTAATCTAAGTTAAATGAAATTAGATCTCTTTTCATTGTTTTTAAAACTTGATTATTCTTCCAATAAAATGAAAAAAGACCCAGCAGCTGCAGGAAAGTAATTTAGGGAGCAACCCTGTGCCCCCCAGACAGAGCCTGGGGGGGGGGCATGGGATAGTTCAGTTTCCTGGTTCCGACCTCTACGCTTCCTGCCCCCTTCCCCTCATGGCCAACGCAGAGAGAACCGCGAAGGCTACCTCTCCACATTTGGAAAATGGAGTGCAGAGACAGAGAAAAGGGGGCATTCCCGGGGATGGGGAGGGGAAGAGACTGCCCCAGGGTGGGAAGGAGAGGAGACTACTCCCATAATTGCCCCAGCTTCCTTCCCTCCCCTCTGAGGTGCTGCTGCTAGATGGGTGAAATCGCCCATCTAGCAGAAATGCAGGGCAGCTGGAGCAGGGAGGCGAAGATCACTTCTGCTGTCCTCCCACCCTGCGTTGGATACGCAGCAGCCTCCAAATTTGGAGGCTGCCGTGTATCCATGTAGGATTGCATCCTTAGTGATCCAAATACAATAAACCTTAATCCCAACGCTTTTCAAACAATTAGCTCTTCATCAAGAGACAGTAAAGAAATAACATTGAAAGTATACCAGGAATGAACTAGGTACATGTTATTTGGATAATAGGTTAAAAAATATATAAGTTCTCTATTTCATATATTCTTAATTTTTTATGATTAAAGGCAAAGAAATATTCTAATCCCACAGCTGGGTAATTAGAATAGGTCAGTCCTGTAGGAAGGCTCTCAGTTTCCTGGCAGTGAGTGACCAGAGCAAATGAACAAGGTGAGCAAAACAGAGAGGAACTAATATAAGAGGCAAAGAGAGGAGTGGATTTGTGGGCGAGTTTGTGGTTTGTTTCATGTTTTTTTCCTTCCCTGCTTAGGTTATGCCTTCTCTTTACTTAGGGCTGCTGTTATTATGTTCAGGGCCTTCTCTTTACTTAAGGCTGCTAGTATTAAGTTTGGGGCCTTTGTCTCTCTCTCTGCTTGGTGCTTTTTTCTCTCTCTTTGTTTGGAGTTTTTTTTTCTTTGCTGCACTCAATATGCCAACAAATTTGGAACACTCAACAGTGGCCACAAGACTGGAAAAGGTCAGTTTACATTCCAATTCCAAACAAGGGCAACGCCAAAGAGTGTTCAAACTACCGTACAATTGTGCTCATTTCACATGCCAGCAAGGTGATGCTCAAAATCCTACAAGCTAGGCTTCAGCAGTATGCGAACCGAGAACTACCGGAAGTACAAGCTGGGTTTCGAAGAGGCAGAGGAACTAGAGATCAAATCGCCAACTTTCACTGGATTATGGAGAAAGCAAGAGAATTCCAGAAAAACGTCTATTTCTGCTTCATTGACTACGCTAAAGCCTTTGATTGTGTGGATCGCAACAAACTCTGGCAAATTCTTAAAGAGATGGGAGTACCAGACCACCTTACCTGTCTCCTGAGAAACCTGTACGAGGGCCAAGATGCAACAGTAAGAACCGGACATGGAACAACCGATTGGTTCAAAATTGGGAAAGGAGTACGACAAGGCTGCATATTGTCACCCTGCTTATTTAACTTATATGCAGAGTACATCATGAGAAACGCCGGCTTGGATGACTCACAGGTTGGAATTAAGATTGCCGGGAGAATTATCAACAACCTCAGATACGCAGATGATACCACCCTAACGGCAGAAAGCGAAGAGGATCTAAAGAGCCTCTTGTTGAGGGTGAAAGTGGAGAGTGCAAAAGCTGGTTTGAAACTCAACATTAACAAAACTAAGATCATGGCATCTGGCCCTATCACTTCCTGGCATATAGAAGGGGAAGAAATGGAAGCAGTGACAGATTTTATTTTCTTGGGCTCCAAGATCACCGCAGACGGTGACTGTAGCCATGAAATTAAAAGACGCTTGCTCCTTGGGAGGAAAGCTATGGCAAACCTAGACAGCATAGTAAGAAGCAGAGACATCACCTTGCCAACCAAGGTTCGTATAATCAAAGCTATGGTTTTCCCAGTAGCAACGTATGGCTGTGAGAGCTGGACTATAAGGAAGGCTGAGTGCCGAAGAATTGATGCCTTCGAACTGTGGTGCTGAAGAAGACTCTTACGAGTCCCCTGGACTGCAAGGAGGTACAATCAGTCCATCCTAAAGGAAATCAACCCTGACTGCTCATTGGAAGGACAGATACTGAAGCTGAAGCTCATATATTTTGGCCACCTAATGCGAAGAGAAAACTCACTGGAAAAGACCCTGATGCTGGGAAAGACTGAGGCAAAAGGAGAAGGGGACAGCAGAGGATGAGATGGCTAGATAGCATCACCGATGCAATGAATATGAACTTGAGCATGCTCCGGGAGAGAGCGGAGGACAGGAAGGCCTGGCGTGCTATGGTCCATGGGGTCACAAAGAGTCGGACACGACTGAACAACAACAAATTATGTTTCAGTATGTTATTGTATTTTATGGCTTTAAGCTTTGTCTTGTAAATCACCTTCAACTAATGGGCAGTATAGAAACATAATAAATAAATAAATATTTTCCCCTGCTGTTGCCTGAGGCTTAAGGGTGGAGCTATGGCTTAAGGGTGGAGCTTTGGCTGTGGGTCACCTGACTCAGCTAGCTATGAAAAGCTTGTGAGTGGAGCCAAATCCCGTAATTTGGTAATAAGAGCAGGTGAGATCTGTAGGAAGGTTCTCTGCTGGAGTGAGTGCCAGAGTTAACCAACCGGGGATGGGGGTGCATGGGAGTTCAGTGGGGAAGGTTGAGAGGGATCCCAAGGAGATGGAAGATTCATCTAGAAATCCTAGCGCCAAGGCCACTGAGGAAGCTGCTGTGGTGACCAGCAGGGTATGTGCCATGTTTGTCTTGCTGCCTGACGACAACATGAGCTACACTGCAATACGTGCAAACTAGTAATTCTAGTGGAAGATAAGCTGAAGGGATTTGAGGTGTGGCTGTCTACACTCCAGTTTATCAGGGAGGATGAAAGGTTTTTAGATGAGAGGTAAGATGCATTCCTAAAAGGACACCAGAAAGAGGTTTCCAAGGAAGAGGAAGAAAACAAAAGGCAAGAGACAGGTGTGTGGCACATATGACTAGGAGAATCAGGACAAATTCTGTGCCAATGGAAATACAGAACCAATACCAGGCTCTACCCATAGGAGACCCTGGGCCATCTGAGCAAGAAACATCACCCCATGCTCCACAGAACATTGAAGATTAAACTCAGATTCCTATGGATGGGAGGAATTCAACTACCAAGCCGAGAAAGAGGATACACATGGTGGTGGTCAGAGACACCCTACAGAGAGGGACAGAGACAGTTGTGTGCAGACATAGTATATTATGTTTGGAGGTGTGTTGCCTTCTTGGATAATGTATTCAAAATGTCATGGAAAGGTTGCTGAGAGTCATCAAACCCACTGGCTGCTGCCCACTCCTGCTCATCTATGTGGGAATGAATTATAGCCAAAAGGCCCTCGACACTGTAAATCGTACTGCTCTCTGGACCATCCTTCTGAAAACCGGATGCCCTAATAGATTTGTGAACATCTTGCGGCTCCTCTGTGACGGCAACAATCTTGGAAAGATCTCAAAGTGATCCATTCAAAGTGGGATCAGGTGTTAAACAGGGGTGTGTCATTGCTCCAACCTTATTTGCTATCTTCATCGCTCTGATTCTACACTTTGTTGAAGGGAAACTTCCCACTGGTGCAGAAATCATATATCAAACAGATAAAAAACGTTTTAATCTCAGTAGGCTGAAAGCAAAAAGTAAGGTAATTACATCCTCTGTCATAGAACTTCAATATGCTGATGATAACGTAATCTGCACACATTCAGAGGAAAATCTCCAAACTATCCTAAACATCTTTGCAGAAGCATATGAAAATCTTGGCCTCTCGCTTAACATAAAAAAACCCAAGTGCTTTACCAGCAAGCACAAACCAATCCCTCTGTAGGGCCATCAATCCAGCTTAACGGAGTGATGCTGGAAAATGTCGATCACTTTTCTTATCTTGGCAGCCATCTCTCCACAAAAGCCGACATCGACGCTGAAATTCAGCATCGCCTGAGCTCTGCGACTGTAGCATTCTCCCGAATGAAGCGTAGAGTGTTCGACGATTGGGACATTCGCAGGGAGACCAAAATGCTTGTTTACAAAGCCATTGTACTACCGACCTTACTGTACACCTGTGAAACATGGACCATCTATAAACGCCACTCCCAGCTTCTCGAAAAATTCCACCAACGCTGCCTCCGAAAAATTCTGCAAATTACTTGGGAAGACAGACAGACTAATGTGAGTGTACTGGAAGAAGCAAAGACCACCAGCGTTGAAACAATGATTCTCCAACATCAACTTCGCTGGATTGGCCATGTTGTTCGAATGCCTGATTATCGTCTTCCAAAGCAGTTACTCTATTCCCAAATTATGAATGGAAAACGGAATATTGGTGGACAGCAAAAGAGATTTAAAGATGTTCTTAAAGCTAATCTAAAAAAATGTAACATAAGCATTGAGAACTGGGAAGCTCTAACTCATGAGCATTCCAACTGGAGGTCAGCCTATATTAAAGGTGCTATGGACTTTGAAGAAGCACAAGTACAGACGAAAGGGAAAAACGAGCTCAGCGGAAGGCACATCAAGCGAACCCTCACTGTGACCGCCTTCCACCTGGAAACCTACGTCCTCACTGTGGGAGGCTGTGTAGATCCAGAATCGGCCTTTACAGCCACCTGCAAAGCCACTGCTAGAGATTAATATGTTGATTGACCTATCTTCTATGAATCTGTCTAATCCTTTTAAAGAGTTATCTATATAGACTCTTTCTTTGGAAGACAATTTTACTTGGTCACGAGTGATCGCCATGATAATGAGCCAAAAGAAATCTTGAATGGATCTCCAAAGACTATGACTCTCTTGGTAGGAAAATGAAGGACTTGCAGGCACAACTGGTATTTTCATCACTTCCTCCTGCTGAAGGTCGGGGCATTGGATGGGAAAGATAGATACTGAAACTGAACCGCTCGCTACATAGATCATGTTGTCAGGAAAGGCTTGGCTTCTTGGATCCTACAAATATGAAACACTGACTCCTGGCAGGTAATGGGGTGCACCTAACAAGACTAGGAAGGAGTGGTTTGGCAGGAGCCTCACAAGCCTGTTCAAGAGAACCTGAAACTAAACCCTTTTGGGGGAGGGAGGAAAACCCCAGAGTTAAGTATGAGGGACAAGAACATGTGTGAGGAACGAGGACAGTGCCTGGTAATTTGCAGGTAAATACAGCAGGAAAACTAGGAAGGTGCAACATCCATGGTTTCCAGGGTCTATATACTAACATATGGTGTATGAAAAAGAATCAGGATGACGTTGAAATCCTAATATGAGGTGTACGATTTGATAGGTATTACAGAGACTTGATGGAATTAAGACTCATGACCAGAATATAGTAATGCAAGTACCTTATCAAAAAGAATAGATCCAACAGAAAGGGAGAGCGAGTCATATCATATGTAAAGAATATATACATCTGCAAGAAAATCCATGAAATTGAGAGTGGAAACCTGTTGAAAGCATCTGGGTAAGAATAGAAGGAGAGAGAAGCAAAAGTGATATTGTTGTGGCAGTATACTATAGACTACCCAAACTAACCGAAATACATGGATGATATTTTCCTGAAACATAACACAAAACTTGCACAGAGGCAAGCCATAGCAGTAATGGAGGATTTAAACTATCCTGACATATGCTCGAAATCTAACTCTGCTAAGAATGGAACATCCGATAAATGTTGACTTGCCTTGATGACAATTTCATCTCTCATAAGGTTGAAGAAAGGAACAAGAGGGTCTGTTGTCCTGAATTTAATCCTGGAAGAACTGGTTGATGAAGTGAAAGTGGAAGAAACCTTGGATGAAAGTGACCATATCATCTTAGAATTCAAGAGAACAAGGGATGCATAGTTGGATGTGTAACCTGAGCTTTAGAAAAGCCAACCTCAAAGAGCTCAGAATGAAGACGAGTAGGATCCCATGGCTAGAAATTCTGAAGAAAACAGCTCAAGAGGGATCAAAGGTTCTGAAAAGTGAAATACTAAAGGGACAATCAGTTTTCCTTCTCATTCCTTTCCAATGAGAAAGAAAACTGGGAGACATCTAAAATGGGGCTGCACAGGGAGCTCTCTGCTGAGCTGAGACTAAAAAAAAGAATGAGCTGAGGCTTGTAAGGGATACTAAGAACATCAAAAAGATGTTTTGCTATGTTCAGAGCAAGAAGGAGAACAACAAAGGGGAAGGATCACTGCTAGGGGTGAATGGTGAAATGTTAAGAGGTGACAGAGAGAAGGCAAAACTACTCAACTCCTGTCTTGGCTTGATCTTTTCCCGCAAATGGAATTGTGTTCAACCTGGGAAAATGAGAACAAACGATATACGGAGGAACATGCAATCCAGGCTAGGTAAGAAGAAGGTTAGAGTATCTAGCTACTTTAAATGAGCAAGTCTTCAGGGCCAGATGAATTACACCCCAGGGCACTGAAGGAGCTTGAAGGAGTTATTTTAGAACTGCTGACTGTAATCTTTGAGAATTCTTGGAGAATAGGCGAAGTGCCAGAAGATTGGAGATGGCCAAATGTTGTCCCCAGGGATGTGGGATCTAAGGCCTGGGGTCCCAATCTGGCCCTATTGGGTTCTCCAGATGGCCATCCCCCCCGCCACTGGCCCCTCCCCTTTCTCCCAATCACCAATCGTTTGGTTGTTTCTCTGCTTCGGTGCAGTTTTTCCCCATTCTAAAAGGTTGAAATGCCTCTCCTAAGGCTTAGTTACTGACAGTAAGAGATCTAACCTACAATATTCAGGGTTTAAAAAAAATTGGCTCACCCCTTTTGCCTTTGGCCCTGCCTCCGGGAGTTTCTCCAACACTGAATTTGGCCCATGGACTGAAAGATGTTCTCCACCCCTGCTATAGACTAGTTAGCTTGAGATTGTTACCCAACCACCAACAGTGCTTCTGTCTTGCCACTATTCAAACTCAGTTTATTGGCCATCATCCAGCCCATGACCACATCCAAGCACTGCTCCAGAGCCTGCAGGGCCACACCTGATTCAGATGTTATAAAGAAATAGAGCTGTGTGTCATCTGCATACTGATGACAACTCACTCCAAATCCCTGGATAACTGCTCCCAGCAGCTTCACATAGATGTTGAATAGCATCGAGGATAAAATAGTGCTCTGCGGCGCCCCATAACACAAGTGCCGGAGCCCTGAGATGCACTCCTCCAACACCACTCTCTGAGATGACCCCATAAGTAGGAATGGAACCACTGAAGTGCAGTGCCCCGATCCCCATCCCATGAAACCGATCTAAGAGGGTACTACGGTCGATGGTATCAAAAGCTGCAGAGAGATCGAGTAAGAGGAGCAAGGTTGCACTCCCTCTATCCCTCTCTCAATAAAGGTCATCCAACAGGGCAACGAAGGCCAATTTGGACCCAAACCAGGCCTGAACCCAGACTGGAAAGGGTCTAGATGATCAGTTTTCATGCAAGAATGTTGCTCCGCCACAACCCTCTCAATCACCTTACCGAAAAATGGCATGTTTGTGACTTGGCAATCGTTTTCATAGATCCTTGGGTCCAGATTGGGCTTCAAGAGTGGTCACACTAGTGCCTCCTTCAAAACATCCGGCAACAGTCCTTCACACAACAAGGCATTAACCATACTTTGGACCCTCCCAGCCAAGCCATGCTGGCTAGTCTTAATTAGCCATGAGGGACAGGGGTTGAGAGGGCACATAGCTGGTCACATAACTGCAAGCACCTTGTCCATGTCATCAAGCCACATTAACTTAAATTGATCCCGCAAAACGTGGCTAGATAGGCCACCGGACACCTCATTTGGATCTGTCATAACAATGGCATCTAAATTGCTTCGGAGCTGGATGATTTTATCATCGAAGTGCAATGAAAAAGCATCACTGCGGGCCTCTGAGGGCTCTAAAGGAGCTGTTGTTGGGGTTAGCAACCTCTGAAGAACTCTGAAGAGTTCCTCTGGGCGGCTACTCGAGGATGCGATGGAGGCTGCGAAATAAGCCTTCTTTGTAGCCCACACTGCCACATGATAAGCATGATGATGTGCTGTAAGCAGTGTTCAATTGGCTTCAGAGCAAGACTTTCACTTGTAGCATAAGTATTGCCATGTGCTATTGACGGCACTTCAGCTGTTAATAAAACACAGAATCAATAACTTCTGCCTGGGTCTATTTCACCTCAAGGACATGTGATAATTTTAAGTATTCTCACCACACATACAGAATTAAAGATTTTATGGGGCCAGTAGATGGCACAAAATATGAACTCAGAAACTTTACTATTTGCAATTCAAATTATGAAGTCCATGCCAGTAGGTGCCACTGCAACAAAACCATCAAGAACCTTAAGTTATATAATGCATACAAATATACTAGCAGTCCTGGTAAAATGCTGATTGGAGTAAAATGCTGATTTTACTTGGGGACTGGTGGGGATTCTTGTTTATAATTTCTGGTGAGAATTTGCCCCATTCTTTATGGAGTCTAAGTAAAGATATAGGAATTAAATGTGTATATATTTTTAAAAACTTTTTTAGACCCAATTGGCCTCACTGATCTATGCTCTCATAATGTCCTGATTAGATTAGTGCAATACGTTACTTATTTATAGCATTCTTATTCTGCTCTTCACACAAAAAGAATCCCATAGCAGCTTACATAAGATCAATAACAAACTAGAGAATCCCTGTCTGGAGGCTTGCAATCTAAAAGAAAAAGAGACAGGAACGGA
Organism: Heloderma suspectum; assembly: GCF_057233095.1. Taxonomy (NCBI): domain Eukaryota; kingdom Metazoa; phylum Chordata; class Lepidosauria; order Squamata; family Helodermatidae; genus Heloderma; species Heloderma suspectum. Next base: position 121,900,031 of record NC_139462.1, on the reverse strand, counting down.
AGAGGAAGGAAGCAAACTCAGGCACCAGTTGAAAGGCAGCTCTTCTCTCGGCAGAGCTGGTAGAGTAAGCCCTGCTTCCTCTCTGCTGCAGCCAGGCATTATATGTGGGGCTGCCCTTGAAGATGATTGGAGCTTCAATTATTACAGAATAGGTCTCTTTGAACTGGGCTGCCCCAGTCAGAATTCTGTCTGTCTTGGGAGGTTGGGCACATTTGGAATTTTGAGAGAATGCTGTGGATGCTCTCACAAAATGGCATGGCCAGTCAGAAACACTTTGAGTGCCATTCCTTAGGGGAAAAGTGGGGTATAAATTAAATAAACACCGATTTCCCAAAGGCAAACTTCAAGAGAAGTAATGTGCCCAAGAACCTACGTACGAGGCAGAGAAGTTGTCTGAGCCCCAAAAGCCAAAACCAATCTTCTGAACCTTCTGTTGCAACGCTCATTTCACAGAAGACAAATGAATAAGGCTCCGAGACAAGTAACTTCTTCAAGAAGTTGCATACAAGGCAGAGGTGGAGTCTGATCCTCAAATGCCAAATATCATATTTGACCCCCACCCCAAAGAAAAACAAAATACCCATTACACAGAAGGCACCTGATGATGCTCAGAGAAACACACACACACACGCGCACATGCAAAACACATACCACAATGCAAGAAAACAAGTCTGGTAACACATACCACATTCTCAAGAGGCATTTCTGGAATTAAAGCCCAATGTGTTGCTTTGCAGCATTCCAGATAATTGATCATGATGATGATTTAAAATCTTTAAAAATCATGAGGGGTGGGGAGCCTGGATTGGTGTTCATGAGCAGTATGTTCAGGACTATGGCAATGTTAAAAGGGTGTCATTGTCTGTCTATTCATTTCTGGGTCCAATTCAAGGTGCTGGTTCTTACTTTTAAAACCCTAAACAACTTGGGACTCAAATATCTAAAGGAGCACCTGCTCCCATATCAATCTGTCAATTCTTTAAGACCATTTATCAAGTCCCTTCTCTATATACTTCTTCCCTCAAAGGTAAAAACATCATCTATGAGGGAGAGGGCTTTCCTGGCAGTTTCAGAACATCCTGCCCAAAGAGGTTCACTTGGTGCCAACACTGCTATCATTTAGGTGCCAGGCACAACCATTTTTATTTACTCAGCCATGTTGTTGTTGTTGTTGTTATTATTATTACCAATGTCCTGCCTTTCCACCTAAAAATGGTAGCTCAACACAGCTATCAATAATAAGACCAAGATTAAAATAAAAACATAATTAAAAGCACAAGTAAAAACACAACAACACAAGAAATAAAGAGCACCAAACCAATTTTTTTAAAACAAAAAAACTTCAGTAACATGCCAGCTCATATGCCAAAGGCCTGCCTGAATAAAAATGCCTTTGCCTACTGGCAGAAGGACAACAGAGAGGGACCCCAGCTTAGCCTCCCTCAGCAGGGAGTTCCAGAGCCTGGGAACAGCCACAAAGAAGGCCCTACCACACATCCTCACTAGACATGCCACTGATGGTATAGGGACTGAGAGAAGGGCCTCCCTGGAAGACGTTAACATCTGGGCAGGCTTGTGTAGGAGAATGCAATCTTTCAGATGCCTGATCCCAAGTTGTATAGGACTTTTTGGTTATAGCCAGCACTTTGAATTCTGCCTGGAAACAGAATGGCAGGCAATGAAGCTGTTCTAACAAGAGAATCACATGTTCCTATTACCGGCCCCAGTCAACAGTCTGGTCATAGCATTCTGGACCAACTAAATTTCCTGAACACTTTTCAAAGGCAGTCCCACACAGCCTGTTACACTAATCCAAACAGGATGTAACCAAAGCATGTGTTGCTGTGTCCGAATCCAGGAATACACCCAAACTTCAGACCTGAGTCTTCAAGGAGAGTGTAACCCCATCCAGCACACGCTGAATCCCTATTCCCTGATCTGCCTTTCAACGAATCAGGAACACCTCTATCTTGTCTGGATTAAGCTTCAATTTCTTGCTCTCACCTAGTCCATTACTGATATCAGACACTGATTTAAAACCAGAACAGCTTCCTTGGATTTAGATGGAAAGGATACAGTTGGGTGTCATCAGCATACTAGACAGCCTTTCCCAGCAGTTTCATGTATAGCATGGGGAAAAGATGGAACCCTGAGGAACATCATAGGCCAATGGTGTTGAATAAGAGTCCATCAGAACCACCTTCTGAAATAGCCCCTCCAAGAAGGACTGAAGCTACCATAAAACACTGCCTCCAAACCCCACCCCAGAGAGACACCTCAGATGGTATCAAAAGCTGCCAAGAGGTCCAGAAGAACCAACAGGGGCACATTCCACCTGTCCAGTTCCCAGTGTAGATTGCCCACCAAGGCAGGGCCAGCTCCAGGTTTCTGTGGGCCCTTGGGCAACCAAATGTCAGTGGTCCCCTTTTGACTAGATATAAAGCATTATGCTTATTTTTGCACTATGCCTACTCCTTCTCTTCAGTGTCCTCCAATGCTCTCCTTTCTCCTCCCTGTGACAATTGTATGCCCTTCCCACCTGTTCTAGCTCTTTCTAAAAAAGAATAGGGGCAGACATACCATAATTTACAGTTGCAATAGACTTAAAAAATAATAATAAATCACCCCCTGGGTGAAAGAAATAATCTGAGTGTTAATCTGGTACTAAAAGGGTTAACAAAGAGTAAAGATGGCTGATTTAATCTGGGGGAGGCCTATAAGAAGAGCCCCTAGAAGACCCCAGACTCATAACCAGCTTTATGTTCCAGACTCTTGACCCCTGGGCGAGAAGACCGTGAAGTTTGATTCTATGCTAAATGATGTTATTTCACTAGGAAAGGTAAGGAAAGGTTCCTCCTGTGCAAGCACCGGGTCATTACTGACCCCTAGAGGGACGCCTGCTTACGCTGGCATTTTCATGGCAGACTATAGCGGGGTGGTTTGCCATTGCCTTCCCCAGTCGTGACTACCTTTCCCCCAGCAAGCTGGGTACTCATTTTACCGACCTCGGAAGGATGGAGGGCTGAGTCGACCTGAGTCGAACTGAGCCGGCTTCTGCTGGGATCGAACTCAGGTCGTGGGGAAAGTTTCGGTTGCAATACTGCCGCCTACCACTCTGCGCCACATGAGGCTCGAGGCTCTGAGATTTTTCAGGACTGTCTCTGAGGAAGGGGGGGAAAATGCAGCTGTCTTTACAAGCGGCTTCACAGAGCTTGCTCAAGGCCATTACATGCTGGCAGAGTGTCTAAGTGAGATGAACAGCAGAACTGAGCATGCTCAGATGCCTACTGAGAGGAGGAAAAGTACTGTTTTGACATCTCATGGTGTACACCTGCTGATAAGAGAATGTCCTTACTTGATGCTAGTTGGGCGGGGAAGTGTAGCCCTGAGCACGAGCGACAACTAGGTGGAGGTGTTTGGGCGGATATGACCAAAAATGGCCAAAGATGACCAGGAGTTCAAAGAAGATATACCAAAGAGAAATGCGTCAATTAAGATAACATGCCCAGATGGTAGGCTTTGGGTCATATGTGGGGATATTTCAAAGTAACCTGTTTGTAATGGTGCCAGACACGTTCCTCATCATATGAAATTGTGGGAGATAGATGAGTCACCTTGCTTCTGATTGGTGGGCAAATGCTCTAACCATGTGCACCCCATTTCTATTGAAAGCTGATCATCTCATTACTCCTTGAGCCCCACCTTTGACCAGAGCAGGGGTATAGAAGCACAGGGAATGGGAGCTCCAGGGTGGTCCTTGTGTTCCTGTTGCTCCGGTTCCTACTGCTGCTTCACCCTTTCTGCCGTGCCACCAGACCCAAGGATTTGGGTAACTATGGACCTCTTTAGACTCTTAGACTTTGGAACTTAAGGTGTTTTCTGAAAGTAGAACTTAGAATTATTTCTGAGTTTAGAACTTAAGAGTGCTTTCTGAGGGTGAGACTTGGAGGTTATTTCTGAGGAGGGGATTTGGAATCCCATCTTCAGAGGTGGCAAATGGAATTATTTCCAGGTCTTGGGTTTTCCGTTCACTCTAACTCCTATCTCTGTTCTTCATATGCCTAGAGGAACTTAGTAATGCTTTAGCATAAGCTTTTGCATTCAAGTAAGAAGCAGGAGGAGGTAACAGGAGGGTTAACACTTAGTTTTAGTTTGGTTTAGCTTTGAACCACAAGTAGTAAACAGGAGTAAGCTGGAAAGAGGAGTCATAACAATGTTAGAAGCTCAAGACGTTTTCTTATTGGCCAAGTTCATAGTACCAGCTTTGGCAATTGCAGTTCTTTTGATTTATCTTCTATTTTTGTTGTATTCTCTTTTCCTGTAATTGTAGAGAAGTTTCTAACGCTCATATAACCACCATGCCACTTTATTTTGTATTTTCCCTAAAATAAAGCCTTGAATAGATGTCAATCTACGCTTTTGTCTGTAAGTGATGTTTGTCCATTGGGATTAGCTTGGTTACCCACTGGGGTGCTTTGGACCCATTTGGTGCAGGTTATGAGGTTAAATAGTTAAACTGAGAATTCAAAGATTTACTGTATCTGTAATTGGACAATAGGTGCACCCCCCATCCCACCCCCATGCAAAGTAGCAGCAAAATGTGTGCTTTTAAAATTGGGTCTTGCACAGCAAATTTTATTTATTCTGTATTGAAAAGTGCAACCCATGTGCTTGAAATCCAGGGAGCATGAGGTTTCTGCTTGCAATTGGGTGCTGGATTTGGCTTGGCAATCAAGAAGGAGGTCTGAAGAGTTAATTTAAGTAAATTCTTGCAACCTGCGGAGTATTTTGTATGGGGGAATTTGGTCCTGCCCCCAACTTGCAATATTAAAATTGGACTATATTACAGTGTTTCTCTCAGCACAGCTCCCCCAACTTGTAACAAGGTATAATAAAACCAAACTATGCTGTGGTATTATAATATGCTACTTTCTCCACTCAACCTGCAACATGAGGATAACAGCACTATGCAAGACGGCAGGGTCAATGAACGCTATTTAGTGATGTGGGGCAGAACATTTTTCTAGTGCTTTATTTTCCATTTCATGTTAATAAGTAACAATGAATAGATACCAACTTCAAATATAATATTAGGCAAGCTTGGCAGTTTCAAAGCTGTAATTAATATTTTTCAGGTGATTATACTTAGCAGCAAGCAAGTAGAATACATATCTGTAATGGAAATACATATATGTTTCAGTGTGGAAACAGAACTAATAGGCAGTGGCAGCAAAACTGAAGGTGCCCCAACAGGTTCAGCTGAAGAGAATTGAATGTTGAAATAGATGAGTTGTTGTCATTATTTCATGGCTTGCTAAAATTTATTAGTGTATCAACAGTTCTCACCACTTTGCTTCCCCTCCCCCCCTTAAATTTAAACAATGTAAATGAAGAACATGCGATTGTCTTTAAATATTTGGAAGTATTCCAGAAAACGTCTACATAATCTAATATTTAAATCACATTACGGTATTTTAATTTTCCTCCTCAAATATTTCAGGTCTTGTGGAATTTGGACACAAAATTAACACAGGATACTTTTTTTTTAGTTTTGTTTACTAAATAAAAGTAAAATAAACATGGTAAATTCGATCACTCTCTAGTTCTGAAAATGTTCTGATGCAAACTCAAAATTTTCTGATGCAAATTACCCTAATTAAAAAAACCCCACATCACTGATGCTATTCTCCCAGTATCAGCTCAACCTCCAACATGCAATAGGGGTATAATACCACTGACGCACTTCGATGTTGTTGTAAAGCACTGTTTCACCCTGACTCCCAGTCTACAGTATTTCAGCGTGAATTACACTTCAAGGTTTCATAAGCCACTCTTTCTCCAGCCACAGAGCCTTCCCTACAATACAGGGATAATGAACTGCATTTGCCTTGGTGAAGCAAGCTAAAATCTCTTCTTGAAAAATAAGATGGGTTGCACTCGTCCTGAGTTAGAAAGAACAACAATTCCAGCATTGCCAAAGGACTTGGGGACAGGGATCAGGTGTCAGCAGCTCCTAAAGTATCTTATCACTGGAGATTCCAACACTAACCCATACATGTTTGTGAGGGCTCTGCTGCCTCCCTCAACTTGGTGGAGGGGGAGTAGAGGAACTGGTTTGCAGTTTCCACCCGGACTGTGCCACAGGCAACCCTACTCAGGAAAGCCTGTATATAATTGCAAGCACAGAGCATTAGCTAAAGGGTTGGGGGACAGGGAACAAGTGTCACCTGCTCTCAAAACTGCAGCGCTAACCCATATGTGTTTGTGAGGGCTCTGCCACCTCACTCAACTTGGCAGATGGGGAGAAGGGGAGTTGGTCTGTATTTTCCACTCAGATTGTGTCACAGGCAATCCCACCTGGAGAAGCCTGCATATAATTTTAAACACAAATTCATCATTTAAGGGTACATGGATTTTGTAATAATGGATAGTATTTTGGGTGGCCTGGATTTTATCAACTCTATTTCCTACTAAATTTAGAGGTGTGAACTTATAGATGAATTGTTTTGAGAGGGTCCTTAGTTGTAGTATAAATAATGCTTACAAATCCTAAACATTTGAATTTTATTTATTTTTATTGATTGATTACATTTCTGTACCGCCCAACAGTGAAAGCTATTAAGGAGATAGCAATACAAGATGAGTTTGGAGATACAACATATTATTTTGACAGCTATATGATGGCAACTAGACAATCTAAAAAATCTATAGCTGTAATAGATGAAGATACAGTACAGACGAATGGAGATATTCACAGACTAATAGACATATTCAGAGTTTATTTTCCTCAGAATTAAGAATTTTCAAAAAGGAAGTTATCTCAACAATAGAGGAAGTAGAGAAAAGAACTGGTAATAGTTTAACAGCTCTGGAACATAAATTAAGAGGATAGTAAGAGAAAGAATCCCCTTCATGGATCACTGCCTTGTTGTGGCGAAGGGGCTTGCGTAACTCAGTGAAGCCATAAGCTATGCCGTGCAGGGCCACCCAAGACGGACAGGTCATGGCACAGAGTTCTGACAAAATGTGGTCCACTGGAGAAGGAAATGGCAACCCACTCCAGTATTCTTGCCAAGAAAACCCCATGGAACGTATCACAAGGCGGAAAACCCCATGGAACATATCACAAGATATGACGCCGGAAGATGAGCCCCTCAGGTCGGAAGGTGTCCAGAATACTACTGGGGAAGAGCAGAGGGTATTTCCAAGTAGCGCCAGAAAGACTGAAGTGGCTGGGCCAAAGCCGAAAGGACACTCAGCTGTGGATGTGTCTGGTGGTGAAAAGAAAATCCGATGCTGTAAAGAACAATATTGTTTAGGAACCTGGAATGTCAGATCAATGAATCAAGGTAAGCTGGAGGTGGTCAAATATGAGATGGCAAGATTGAACATCGACATCTTGGGAATCAGTGAACTAAAATGGACAGGCATGGGCGAATTTAATTCAGGTGACCATCTTATCTACTGTAGCAGCCATATCGGGGGTCAGACTAAGTAGCCTCTTGCAGTCTCATGCTTCATGTTCTTGCTGAGCTCTTTCTCCCTTGAATATATTGTTGTAAGCTGACGAGACACAGGAATTCCTTATCTTGTCAAAGGTCATACAACTGTATATCTTGTTCTCTGCTGTTCTCTTCTGTTCTCTGCTTATCATGGCTACCCTATAACCCAGTTCTTGTATTATAAACAATGGTGCTAGGAGGAGAAATGTTGAGGACTGCAACCCCACGCGGGAGGGGGAGGAGGAGCCGTTTCATATGTGTCACAATGTCTATAAAAACAATGTGCTAATGTAAATCGGGGCTTCTGGCTCTTTGGGAACGATTCCAGCCTTAAGCCCGCGCGTTAAATAAAGAATCTCTTTTTCCTTCACTCCGTGGTCTCTCTGACTCTGGGTTCTGCAACATAAATGGTGCCGTGACTCGGATGTGGCAGGCTCTGAGACAGACAGGTGGCCGCACCGGGAAGACGAGCTTGGCGCATGCCTCCCTTTCTTGGTGCCACCGACCTTTTTGTCGAGTGAATGGGAGAAAGCCTGCACCGGGATCGCCCAAACGGCAGCGAGCAGCAAGAGAACCTTGGGAAGCGGAGGAAGGAACTTGAGCCCTGCCTGTATCGCAGCTGCAATTGAGTTGAAACCCACATTGGAAGCCTTCAGGAGAAAGGCAAGTATATGGGAAAAAGAGGGCCCCGCCTTTAGGGAGAAAGGCCACTGGGCAGAAAAAAAGAGGGCCCCGCCTTATGAAGAAGGTCAGTGTTGGTGGTATACGTATACAAAAAGAACCTACTCCTTGCGGGTAGAAGGGGGGCCTGATCACACCCCCGAGTGGGCGCCAGTACCTAGCACGCCAGTACTCAGTAGGAAGCTGAGGAAGCTGGGGAAGCCGTTTTCCGCTCTGGTAAAAAGTGGGAAAAGTGGGTGGCAGGGACATATGGATGTAGTGGAGAGATTGATGATTGTGTGAGTGGCTACTGCGGTTTCTGACGCATACCTTTGACCGTCCGGGTGCCCAGGCCAGTAGCAAAGTGCGTGGTGTGAAAAATCCTCTTGTGTCGGCCAGTGAGACCCCTTACTCACTGACCAATTCCCATTCCCTAATTGTGTCTGTCTTCAATTTAGGAGGGAGGTGGTGGGGGAAGCAAACCTTGCACCCCCTTGAGATGTATGTCAAACAGAAGGAAAAAGGTTTTTTTAAAAAGATTCAGAATAGAGAGAGAAAACAGCAAAAAGCTCAAGGTCGAGCTGAGAGGAAAAAAAAAACAAGATCTGAGGCTGTTAATTAGAAAAATGTTGCAGGACAGTCTGGCTTTTAACAAAGCGTGGGAGCGTGAGAGTGTAAGGCCGAAGAAGTAGCTGTTAGCCTAGCGCGCCGAGGGGGGGGGGGGCAGGAAAATTGCCCACAATGTTCTGAGTTGTGCAACATCATCACCTTGCCTAATTGAGATGAAATCCCTAAGAAATGGAAACTGAAAATGAAGACCCAGAAGATGAAGGCAAAATAGAAAATAAAGGTGAAGAATCAGCCCCCAGAGCACAGGCTAGACCCCTCTTCGAGTGAAAAGGGTGCCATAAGACTGTCCCAAAGCAGAATGAAGCGGAAAGACCATGTTGAAGATCTCTGTCAAGGTAACCGTGTTTAGCTTTGAACTGTGTTAGAATTGCATAGAGCCTGTAGCTACTGACCATCAGCTATATGATTTCTGAAGAGCGTAACCATTAAGCTTTTGCTGTGGGATTCCCTGCAATGAAGAAATCTCACTGATTTGAGTGTCCAGTGTTACACTGCCTAAGTGTGTGTGCTAAAGAGACCGAGAAACCAGACAGCATGTTCCTGGCCAAGCCAAGATAGAGAAGAGAGAAAAAAAAAAAGAAAGAAAAGGCAAGAGGCAAAGAAAAAACATTTATAAAAAAGAAGCGTGGCCATAGTTGCCCCCAGGGTAAATTAAAAGCAGCTGATTGTGCCTGGAGCTTATTACCTGGGGTAAAGTAGCCACAATAATGTAATAGTTCTTTAAGAGAAAGAAAATGTAACTAGAAGGTGAAGACGACCCTATCCCAAATGTGTGTCATTGGGACTAGTGTAAGGCAGAAAGGTTTAAGTAAGTGAGTTTAACTTGAAAAAGACAAAGAAACAAGGCTGGTGCATGGATCAGAAAGTTTTATATAAAAAGTTTGAAACATGATCTGCAATACAGGCAGATCAGCAAAGAAAAAGAAAGCAAAAGAAAGAGAAAAAATTTGTCTTCCCATACTAATAAATAAAAGTGTTATCAAGCACTTTGGGAAGCGAAGTTGTTTACAGGAAGCTGTGCCTGAGAACCATACACTTCTAGCCTATGCTGAAAATGCTTGCTAGTGTTGTGCTGCCTCATGGGTAACATGTATGGTATAAAACCCATTTAGCCCAATAGCTCGTGGTTCAGAGAAGCTGTCTGATCCAACCATTAAGTACGCCTGTGTGCTGTAAGTTACCCAATAAAGTCTCCTTGTAAGTACCCCCCCCCCCCGCTGAAATCCCAAAACACAAGTGGGGCTAGAGTGCCTCACCCAGTATCAAACCCTGCTGTTAAAAGCCATGAAAGCAGGTATGAAGAAGTCAGTTAATATGACCAAAGTGTCTAAAGTGCTGCAAGGTGCCACCGAGGCCCCAGAGCGTACTTGGAGCGTCTTTCAGATGCCTATCGCCAGTACACCCCCCTCGACCCAGAGGCCCAAGAAGACGTGGACGAAAGAAGAAAAGAAGAAGACCCGGCAGAGGCAGAAGATTCTTAAAAAAGAACCAGTGTGCCCAGTGTGGACAAGATGGACATTAGTGGCATGAATGCCCAAATAAAATAAATCAAATACACAAAGGAGAAAACCAAAGGGGCCAGAATGGGCGAGGAGGGAGACAGCTTGAGAGGGGCCGTGACATTGACTGTGAGGGGCCGTGACATTGACTTCATAATTGACACTGGAGCAGCATCAAGAGCAAGAAAACCTTAGCCTTAAACAAGAAGTCCAAACACTGAGCAAAGTTCTTCAAGCCCAGCGTCGCTTTGTCTTAAAAAAATAAGCCATTCCCATCACAGAAGCTCATCCTTTCCAACCAAGAGTTAAAGTATGAGTTAAAGAGGGAAAAATAACCCTTTGACTCCCAGATGGAGAGGACTGAAAACTGTCATACTTTCCACCCCCACAGCTATGAAAGCAGCTGGAGTTAAACCCTGAATACATTAGACACGAGTCAAGAGAGCGAGAGGGGGAGAGTAGACTGTAAACAGAAATCCTGAAAATCCTTTAAAAATCATTCTGAAAAAGCAGTAAGAAGACTCAGGCTAGACCTTACTGTGGACACACTGGGAGACTGTCCCCCTGCGTACGGTCAGACCTGCAACTGGAGAATTGAAGAAGGGGACTAGACCCTACTGCAGCTTGCCAGGTGAATAGCTGCCCGGCGTACGGTCAGATCCCAAGGAAGATCAAACATGCGTGTTGTAGTGTTAGTAGTGTTGCATTGTGTTTCCTTAATAAGGTGCAAAAAGGGGGGCCAGCCCCTGAAAGGAAAAGTTTGTCCCAGTGATTTGCTGATAATCACTGGCTTCACCTGGCTAACATCACGAGAGTAAAACATTTTTGTTTGCCAAGAGGTATACCTGCAAACAGGCTTATTAGCTCTTGCCTAATACCTGTCTGTAGACATTCTGGGAAAATTCAAAAAGATACCATGTTAAGAGTTTATGGTGTAAGTTTAACTTATTCCCAAAATGCTAATTGGGGCGTGGTTGCAAAGATCCTACCCCCTACAGAGTTCACTCTACACACTCCCATCGTTGCTGAAACAAATGCTACGTGTGCACGAATGCTTAATTGTCAAAAAATTTTCCAGAAAATATAAAGCTATCCCTGGCCCCCTTCCACTGTAATAAAATTCAAAACATATCTTTTAATGATGCCCACATACTTTTGCCTCATAGTTTTAAACATGTGGTTCCCGCACTTGGTCATTCATTCCTGCCAACTTGTCTAATAACCACCCATGTTGCCTCAGCCGCCAATTGAACTGGTGCCAATTCTTCTCCTGTAGCCCGAGAAAATCCGTCGACGGCAGCGTCGAGCACTCCAACTAACTAAAAATTGTAATAGTCATGTGCAGTTATATTTTGACTCAGAAAAATTGGCCTTAGCAATGTCACTGGTTAAGGTTCCAGGTTTAGCCTTGGCTGATGGTCTGGAAATGAACCGGTTAGCTTGCAGCTTAGCCAAAAGCATAAATGCCACCTCACGAGCATTGTCATTGTTAAATAAAGAGTTGCGTGATCTAAGAGGTGCAGTTCTAGAAAACAGAGCTGGTATAGATTATCTCTTCCTTCTTCATCATTTAAGTTGTGAGACACACCAAAAGCTCTGTTGTTTTAACTTAACTGATAATGGCAATGCTGTAGATGAACAGATCAACAAGCTGCACAATATAGTAGCTAACAAAACAATTAGCTCAATTAGTTAACCCCTTGGCTTCCAGATCTTTGCTGGCTTGAAGCATTGTTCATCCTAATTCTACCAGTGTTGTTCATAAAAGTTCTGTTATGTCTCTGCGTTCCTTGTCTTATGCGCTGTTTAACCAATCTGTTTTATGTCTCAGCTAGTAAAACTGCTGCCCTCTACGATCTAATAGCCCAACAAGAGGCTAAGTAATATGTATGTCACAAAAAGCTTTGTATGCTTATCACAAATGCTATAATTGTAATGAAATTATGCATTTAAGGGGGGAATGTAGCAGCCATATCGGGGGTCAGACTAAGTAGCCTCTTGCAGTCTCATGCTTCATGTTCTTGCTGAGCTCTTTCTCCCTTGAATATATTGTTGTAAGCTGACGAGACACAGGAATTCCTTATCTTGTCAAAGGTCATACAACTGTATATCTTGTTCTCTGCTGTTCTCTTCTGTTCTCTCCTTATCATGGCTACCCTATAACCCAGTTCTTGTATTATAAACAATGGTGCTAGAAGGAGAAATGTTGAGGACTGCAACCCCACGCGGGAGGGGGAGGAGGAGCCGTTTCATATGTGTCACAATGTCTATAAAAACAATGTGCTAATGTAAATCGGGGCTTCTGGCTCTTTGGAAACGATTCCAGCCTTAAGCCCGCGCGTTAAATAAAGAATCTCTTTTTCCTTCACTCCGTGGTCTATCTGACTCTGGGTTCTGCAACACTACTATTGTGGGCAAGAATCCCTTAGAAGAAATGGAGTAGCACTCATAGTCAACAAAAGGGTGGGAAAAGCAGTACTGGGGTACAATCTTAAAAATGATAGAATGATCTCAGTACGAATCCAAGGCAAACCATTCAACATCACAGTAATTCAAGTCTATGCCCCAACCACTGAGGCCGAAGAAGCTGAGGTTGATGGGTTCTATGAAGACCTACAACACTTTCTAGAACTAACACCAAAAAAAATGTCCTCTTCATCATAGGGGATTGGAATGCTAAAGTAGGAAGTCAAGAAATCACTGGGATAACAGGCAGGCATGGCCTTGGTGTAAAAAATGAAGCAGGACAAAAGCTAATAAGAGTTTTGCCAAGAGAACACACTGATCATAGCAAACGCTCTTTTCCAACAGCACAAGAGATGACTCTACACATGGACATCACCAGGTGGTCAGTATCGAAATCAGATTGATTATGTCCTTTGCAGCCAAAGATGGAGAAGCTCTATACAGTCAGTAAAAACAAGACCTGGAGCTGACTGTGGCTCAGATCATGAGCTGCTTCTTGCAAAATTTCGGCTTAAATTGAAGAACGGAGGGAAAACCACTAAACCATTCAGGTGTGACCTCAATCATATCCCTTATGAATATACAGTGGAGGTGAGGAATAGATTTCAGGGATTAGACCTGATTGACAGACTGGCTGAGGAACAATGGATGGAGGTCCGTAACATTGTTCAGGAGGCAGCAACGAAATCCATCCCAAAGAAAAAGAAATGCAAGAAAGCAAAGTGGCTGTCTGATGAGGCTTTACAAGTAGCTGAGGAAAGAAGGGAAGTGAAAAACAAGGGAGAAAGGGGAAGATATATCCAACTGAATGCTGAGTTCCAGAGAATAGCAAGGAGAGACAAGAAGGCCTTCTTAAATGAACAATGCAAGGAAATCGAGGAAAACAACAGAATGGGAAAGACTAGAGATCGCTTCAAGAAAATCGGAGATCTCAAGGGAACGTTTTGTGCAAAGACGGGCATGATAAAGGACAAAGAAGGCAGGGACCTAACAGATGCAGATGAGATTAAGAAGAGGTGGAAAGAATACACAGAAGAACTATACAGGAAAGATCTTAATGTCCCTGATAGCCATGATAGTGCGGTCACTGAACTTGAGCCAGACATCCTCGAGAGTGAAGTCAAGTGGGCCTTAGGAAGCATTACTAACAACAAAGCTAGCGGAGATGACAGTATTCCAGCTGAGCTATTTAAAATCCTAAAAGATGATGCTGTTAAAGTGCTGCATTCAATATGCCAACAAATTTGGAACACTCAACAATGGCCGCAAGACTGGAAAAGGTCAGTTTACATTCCAATTCCAAAGAAGGGCAACGCCAAAGAGTGTTCAAACTACCGCACAATTGCGCTCATTTCACATGCCAGCAAGGTGATGCTCAAAATCCTACAAGCTAGGCTTCAGCAGTATGCGAACCGAGAACTACCGGAAGTACAAGCTGGGTTTCGAAGAGGCAGAGGAACTAGAGATCAAATCGCCAACTTTCACTGGATTATGGAGAAAGCAAGAGAATTCCAGAAAAACGTCTATTTCTGCTTCATTGACTACGCTAAAGCCTTTGATTGTGTGGATCGCAACAAACTCTGGCAAATTCTTAAAGAGATGGGAGTACCAGACCACCTTACCTGTCTCCTGAGAAACCTGTACGAGGGTCAAGAAGCAGCAGTAAGAACCAGACATGGAACAACCGAGTGGTTCAAAATTGGGAAAGGAGTACGACAAGGCTGCATATTGTCACCCTGCTTATTTAACTTATATGCAGAGTACATCATGAGAAACGCTGGGTTGGATGAATCAGAGGTCGGAATTAAGATTGCTGGGAGAATTATCAACAACCTCCGATATGCAGACGATACCACCCTAATGGCAGAAAGAGAAGAGGATCTAAAGAGCCTCTTGTTGAGGGTGAAAGAGGAGAGTGCAAAAGCTGGTTTGAAACTCAACATTAAAAAAACTAAGATCATGGCATCTGGCCCTATCACTTCCTGGCATATAGAAGGGGAAGAAATGGAAGCTGTGACAGATTTTACTTTCTTGGGCTCCAAGATCACGGCAGACGGTGACTCCTTGGGAGGAAAGCTATGGCAAACCTAGACAGCATAGTAAAAAGCAGAGACATTACCTTGCCGACAAAGGTCCGTCTAATCAAAGCTATGGTTTTCCCAGTAGGAATGTATGGCTGTGAGAGCTGGACTATAAGGAAGGCTGAGCGCCGAAGAATCGATGCTTTCGAACTGTGGTGCTGGAGAAGACTCTGACGAGTCCCCTGGACTGCAAGGAGGTCAAATCAGTCCATCCTAAAGGAAATCAACCCTGAGTGCTCATTGGAAGGACAGATACTGAAGCTGAAGCTCAAATATTTTGGCCACCTAATGCGAAGAGAAAACTCTCTGGAAAAGATCCTGATGCTGGGAAAGACTGAAGGCAAAAGGTGAAGGGGACGGCAGAGGATGAGATGGCTAGATAGCATCACGGATGCAATGAATATGAACTTGAGCACGCTCCGGGAGAGAGCACAGGACAGAAGGCCTGGCGTGCTATGGTCCATGGGGTCACGGAGAGTTGGACACGACTGAACGACTGAACAACAACAACAAGAGAAAGAATGGGGAGTTGCAGGAGACAGTTAAAGGAGTAGAACATAGGCAGGAGGAAGAAGACAGGAAAACCAGGGAACTGACACAGACATTTAGACTGCTGGAAAATGATTTTGGAAGACAGGAAGAAGATCTAGATAAAATGATTGGAATTGTGGAGGAAATAGATTATAAAGCTAGGCAAAATAACCTCCACCTTAGAGGAGCTGAAGACAATAATCTAAAAAGATATTTGGGGGAGTAGTATAGAGATCACTGGAGCTGAGACAAGAGATGAAAGTTATATTGACTCTGCTTATAGAACTAATAGTGGTTTTGCAAAAAAGAATAGAGTCCCCAGGGATGTGTTGGTCAAGTTTATAGATTTGCTTTTCGATCTCATCATAGGAATGTGGAAGGAATGGAAATATGTATGTTTGCTGATATTTCAACTCTTACATTAAAACTAAAAAGGGATATGAAATTTCTTACACAGCAATTAAACAAAGATGGTATTGCATACAAGTGGGGATTCCCTTTTCAGTTGATAATTATTTATAGACAAAAGAATTGTATTGAGGACAGTGTGGAGGAGGCAAAAAAACCTTGGTGGAATTAAACAAGAACGAGGAGGAAGTGGTGGCTGAAGAACTGGATGATATTGATGGCCAAAAGAACCCCCAAAACAGGAGTGCCTCTCGAACGTTTACATATAAAGTAGGGAAATGCTGAAAAAGCGCAGGAACTCTAACTGAGGTATTAGAAAAGAATGGGCTTTTTTCTTGTTATCTCTCTTTTTTCTTTTTCACTTTGTATCTATATATAGATATAGATTGCTATATTCTTTTTTTAAAACATTGAATAAAGCAATGTTTTTTTAATCAATAAACGGGTTCATAGATTATAGATTTATAGGAATAGGTTTCAGCCAGGTGATTTAGCAATGATAAATATACTATATATGTGTTAAGTTTAAGTATTCTAACTGTCTTGAATGATTGTATTGAGAAGCAAAATAACATTTTATATAAGGAAAGTAAGAACAGGAATTCCTTCTTATTCTGTTACCTTTTGTTGTTTGGGGAAGAGACACACCCTGATGCCCAATCACAGCTATGTTATACTCTTAGATGTCTCCTTTGATTTCTATGGGCAGATCTCACTTCTGCCTTGGGGCACTTCTAAAAGTGGATTCCTAATGTAAACAAGGAAGTGACCTGTTACAGTCATTGCTCCCTGGCTCTCTCCACCTCCCTCCTCCTTTTTGAAATGCATCTCTACTGCCAGCAGGCAATAATTACAGCTCTAAATCTGTTTTAAAGGTTTACCTGCTGATTTCTTTGTATTTGTTTTATGCTGTACACTGCTCTGAAATCTGATATGATGAATAGTGGTATAAAATGCTTTAAATAAATCAATTAATTAAGGTTTATTCAATTTGGATCAAGCTGGACAAGTTGCTGGAAGCAGGTGGGGGGAGCTGCAGCGGCAAATATGTCTATAATTTGAAGAATGAAAGCAGTGGAGACTTGTGCTCACTCAGCAACAGGACAAAATGCACTCACCTGTTTGTAGACACATCTCTCTACACGCCCACAGTTATGCCCAGCATTTGCTGTATTGTATCTCATTTTATGAATAAGTCTGACTAACACTCTCTCCAAAAACTGTTCACATTCAGTAATAACTTTCAAAAATTACCTGGAGCTGTTGATCTTTGAACATATTTGGGTGCGGTGCATTGAGAACATCATCTGCCAGCTGTGCCTGGCTATCAATATTAACTGGGGTTGTAGCTTTGCTACATAAAAATTTATTAAAGATCTCCCGAGCTCTGAAAGAAAGCTTCAAAGCACAAATTCTGTTATTCTCTTGGAAATAAGACAACAAAGTATTGCGGACTCAGGGTAAAACTAGATGTGATGTTAGAAGTGTGAATGCATTTAACAAGTTTTAATTTTTAAATAATAGGTGTAGGACTGCATCAAAATCAGGACTGCAGCATACAGGGAGAAGAGTCAGTCCTCCATGCCATGGTCCCAGCCAAAAATACCATCTGAATCTGCTATTTGCCCTGGGAGGGAAGCTGCCATTGAAGGCAGTGGCAGCTTCTTTCCTGGAGGAAATAGCAGGGGAGGGGGGGAGGTCTATTTTCACTGATACCACTGGGGAAGGGGGAAAGATTTTTAAAAACCCCTGTACCATGATCTCAATCCTCTTATTTAAAAGAAAAAAACAAGACACTAATCACACCTAGTTTGGCTCTTAGTTTCACCCATGAACTGGTATCAGAAGCTGGCAGCAATCCAACAGCCAGAGATGGAAGTCTTGTGTGGTCATGAGGTCATGAAAGCCTCATGTCATTGCAGAGCTCCATCTCAGTGGCTGGCAATGAGAGCACCTGGCACAGGTGGGGATCTGGGTTACAGCAACTAACTTGTATTTACTGCTGTTATTTATTGAACACATTACTCAAGGTCCCTCATAAGATAAAATTCCAGATACAAAACAGATTAAAAACCACTATTTAAAAAAATACTGTAACCCCCCCTGCAAAAAAAAAAATCACATAAAATCAGCATAAGTACAATATCAACCTCCTACTTCTGTTATGCGTCTTCTCTTCACTTATGTCTTCTCTTTCCCTTATGACATTTTTGTCAAGAAGAAATTATCTGGTACATACATTTTTCTAACAATGCTAAAATCTACTTCTATTAAAGTAAAAATAAGAAAATATCAAATTCTAATTGTTCAGTTAAATGTATATATTTATAGTATACTTAGGCTGCAGTCACAGATTTGACAGGGGCAGCTTCTTGGATTACTCAGAACCTTCCATAAATGAAGAGAATTTACGTGGGCCAGAGCAAGAGCCCCAGAATAGACTTCTACAAGCATGGGAGGAAGGGAAAGGGTAATGTCATGACTGAAGAGCACATATGAATCTCACCCTAAGCTGAAGAGAAATTCTTGTATTGAATCTCACACATTTATTCTGCCTGATACTCCTTGCACTTCAGTACAAGAAAAGGAACCCTGGAGTAAGAAGGCTTGGGGCCTAACCCAATCTAGGTAGAACCCTGAGGACCCCGGCCAGGAAAAAAAGGAAAGATTAGAGAGCATTAAACATCACAGCTTCAACTGACGGCTAGTACAGAAATGTAATAAATTAAACAAACAAACATAAACTGCAAATGATGACATGGTCTTACCTCTTTTTTGTCATGAGCAGATATATGGTTAAAACATTCACAGGCCTGCCAAAATAAAATATTTTCTTCACTAAATTCCTTCCGTAAAAACTCCTGGGTGGAAAAAGAAACCAAAAATTACTTTAAACATTGGCCAAATAGTAATTCAAAGCTAATTACAATACTCCAGAGACCGTTAGCTTTAAGAAATGCTTCCACTGAAGAGGACATGGAGGATATGTCCCAGACATTGATCAGGTAGTGAAAAAATAATGTTCAAAACACGTTCCAGGGTACTTGGTTACTCTAATTTAAACCCACAACTGATTTCCTCCTTAACTGAAATAAAGCCTACGTGGGGATGTATGAGAAATTCGTTTCAGTTCATTTTTTATCAGGATTTACCCAGTTCACATCTTTCGGACCAAACACGGACTCAGACATAATATGCAGTCGAAGTCTGTACATTTCCAGGCTTTCAATGTGATCTGCATACCCCCCAAAATGCGTTCAACAGCATGTGTACATCTGAAAAACACGCATAAAAAAATGTGCACTTTTGAAAAATGCGCTTTAATCAATGGGAAAAGAATGCATGTATTTCAAAGATGTACACAACTGATGTGTACATTTGGAAAAATACACATGAAAATATGGATGGATTTTCACGTAAAAGGAAAAAAACCCAAGCTTGTGCTGATACAGGCTTGAGTCAGAACGAGCTTCGAGATAGAATTCGGAGAACTTCAGCAAGCTCAAGTTTTGCTAATTCGCACATCCCTAAGCCAAAGTAAGCATGACTGCATTTGCTCATGTCACTCTGGTCTCTCCTTTTCCATCTCCTCCCTTTATTTTCTCTCCCATTGTCAAAATGTAAATGGTTAGACTCTCTGATTGATGAGTTGCCTTTTTCTTTCAGATAGTAATTTACTTTTAAATGAAACACTAATTTCCAGCCCTTGCATTGTTTTTAGATTTTGTTTTTATGGTGTTTTTTAAATTTCTATTATTGTGCTGATTATGGTTTATACCAATTTTGTTTCTTTCTGCTTTATTAATTACACATTTATGTATGTGGGTGTGTCAGTTGCCTCAAGGCTGCTTTTTGTAGTGGGAAGAGATACACAAATGTAATAAGTAAATAAGGTTTCATATTGCCATTAATATATAGTCCCCTTCACATGTACAACAAGGAGCAGGGCCACACTGCTGATCCCGCTCCCGAACATGATCTGGCTGGGCTAGCCCTGCCCCTGACTTCTGTGCATTGAATGTGGACATCAGAAGAAGAGCCCCTACTCATGGGCACCTGCTCTTCAGACATCTATGTTCAACATTGGACAGTGGTTGTATCATGTCAGGGGCGAAGCCAGCAGCATGGCACCACTCCTTGTTCGATGTGTGGGCAGATGTGAAGAAGGTTTCTGTCTACAGCTGTCTGTGTCATATTACTGAAACACAGAAAGATGTCTCAATCCAACATTTGCCCAATGACAGTGATTCTGACAATGTTTGCAAAACACAGTCGCATAATAAAAATGTTCACTGCTCACAATACTCAAGCTCAATGAGCAATGTTCCCTTTCTTCCTTAAAAGCTGCAACTGACTTGAATTTTTTTAACTGACACTATAATTTATAGAAAAATGGACCAGCTCTGTCTGTAGACTATCACAGAAGCCTGGGAAAGTTTTGTGTTCCCCCAAAGCAGGGCACATCTCATGTAAATCGGGGGAGATGGCCTTTATAATAGCGAATTCATGAAGACTGGGAAATACATGAAGGTTTTGTAAGACTAAGGATGTTAGAGAAATCTGCCGCAGATTCAAATGAGGCCGGATTCTTTAGAATCTGGCCTCAGGAATACGCGGCGGATTGGCCCCACTTACCTCCTCTCCTGGAGGATTCCTCATGGGATGGGATGGCTGCTTGTTACACTGGGAACCGTTCGCCTCCGTGCCGATCGCCATAAAAAAAAAAGGCGATCGACAGGATGTCCCCATAGACTTATACGCAAAATAGAGCTGTGAATCTTGCGTATAATACGTATAGACTTATACGACTTATACGCAAGATTCATGGCTCTATTTTGCGTATAAGTCAATGGGGACATCCTGCCGATCGCCTTTTTTTTTTAAATGGCGATCAGCACGGAGGCGAAGGGCTCCGGTTGCAGGTAAGCGGTGGCCCTTGGCTCTGCGGCCCTCGGCTCTGCGGAATCCTTGCAGATCGGAACCACTCCGCGAGGATTCTGGGGGGAGGAATGGATCACCCCCCCACAGATTCCCCACCGGAACGGACAGTGGGGAATCCGTACATCCCCATGTAAGAGTAGAAAAACAAACGCTTTCCTCCTTCAATACAGGCTAACCAACCAACTGAAAGTTTGGCCAGATAAAGCAATCATTTTAAGAACAGTGCATCCCTTTTAAGAAAACAACCAATCTTGCATGCCCAGTCCTACAGTACAGTTCTGAAGCGCCATGGCACGAATGTGCATATGCTAAGATATTATAAACCAACACACAACCCTAGAAAAAAATTTTTTTTTTCTATCATTCATGGTGGGATCTTGAAATTAGCAGTGCAAATATAATTCAAGCAGCATTTGTCAATCAGTATTTTAAATCTGGCAGAAAACAATTTTGGCAGGCCATACTTACTTTTTAAAAAGTGAATTGGGTCCAATCCTACCAAAGCTGACCATATTTCAGAATTAAGAGAAGGGTAAGTAAGATGGTCAGCAGTACAGAAAACAAGTGCTGTGTGGAAACAATGAAGGAACTAGATATGTTTAGCGTGGAAAAGACTGGGGGGGGGGGAAATGATAGCGCCTTTCAAGTAACTGAAGGGCTGTCACAAAGCCAAACACTCGTCCTCTACTGTCCCAGAGAGCAGGATTCAATCTAGTGTTTTACAGGAGGGAAGTTTTTGGTTGAACATTAGGAGAAACATCTTGATGTACTGATTTTATTTTACAAGCTTATTATTTATTTATTGCATTTGTATCCCGCCTTTTTTCCTCTTGCAAGGAACCCAAGGAAGCTTACATTATCCTCCTTCTCTCTCTTTTATCCTCACAACAACAATCCTGTGAGTAGGTTGGGCTGAGAGTCTATGACAGGCCAAAGTCACCCAGTGAGCTTCCATGGTTGAGTGGGGACTAGAACTTGGATCTCCCAACTCCCAGTCCAACACTCTAGCCACTACACCACACTGGCTCTTATATCCTGCCTATTCCCAGAGAGTGAATTCAAGGTGGCAAGCAGACAAAATCAGCATTCCACATGATGTGTGCAACCACAGAGAGGGATCTAGATTTTGTGACTGCCTACCTAGCTTCATGAGGAAGGTAGATCTGAAACAGTGCTTGGAACATGTGGGGAGGAACATATGAAAGAAAGCTTTAGGTACCCAGGTCCCATTTTGAGCTTTAAAAGTTAAAACCATTATCTTGAATTGAACCTGGAAACAAGCTTGAAGCCAGAGCAACTCAATTAATATAGGTGTAACATGGTCAAAGCGGTTAGCTCCCACCAGCAACCAAACTACTGCATTTTGCATCAACTGCAATTTCTGGATGCTCTTGAAGGGCAGCCCCACATAGACCATATTACAGTAGTCTAACCTGGAGGTAACTTGGTCATGAATTACTGTGGCAAGGTTGTCATTTGTCAGAAATAGTTGTAGCTGGTGAGCCAACCAAAGCTAGAAAGAGACTCCTTTCAGCCAACAACACCTAGCAATCAATACGCACACCTAGCCAGAATGAGGAGCACCCCAAACTACGAATCTGATCTTTTGGACGGATTGCAACCCCACTGAAGACAGGTTGCACACCTAATCCTGAGTCAGGTAATCCACCTATCAACAGTACTTCTGTCTTGTCAGGATTAACTTTCAGCTCGTTTTGCCCCATCCAGTTCCTCACAGTTGTCAGAAAGCAGTTTAATACTTTTACTGCCTCCTTAGGAACAGATGAAAATGAAAGACAGAGCTGGGTATCAAATGCATACTGATGACTCCGTAGCCCAAATCCCCAGATGACCTCACTAAGCAGTTCTATACAGAACAGAATGGGGGGCAAGATGGAAATCTGTGGAACCCCATTGACCATTGATCTATGGAGAGCAGCAGTGGACCCCTAACACCATCTTCTGTGTTGTATCTGTCAGAAACAAGCAGAACCAGCTAAGTACAGTACAGTCAATACTCATCCTCTTGAGACAGCCTAGAAGGGTATCATGGTTGATGGAATTCAATGCCCCTGAGAGGTCCAGGAGAATCAACAAGGCTGCGCTCACCCTGCCTATCTCCTGGTGCAATTCATCAACTAGGACAAGTAAAACCAGTTTCCATTCAAAAAACAGGTCAAAGATCAGATTGGAATGGATCTAGTTAAAACAGTTTAATCCAGAAATCGCTTCAGCTGTGATGCCACCACTCATTCACACACATTTTGCCCAGAAGAGGGATATCTGAAAAGCAGTAATAATTATTCAGGTCTGAAAAATACAAAGAGGTCATACCACCACCTCTTTCAATAGCCTAGGTACATGTCCTTCCATAAAGGAAGCATTCATTACTTCATAGACTCAAGTGTGCAAGCCTGACTGTATTGATTCACAAGCCAAGATGAACAAAGATCAAGCACACAAGTGATTGGTCACACCTCTCTAAGGAAGTCCACATCTTCAGGGCCAAGAAGGTTGAAAAGTATCCAATAAAACAAACAAGCAGAATCTCCAAAATTCTTTGCAAATAAGTCCCAGCTGTTCAACAATGGAACCAACTTGCTAGAGGGGTGGTGACATCTCCCTTACTTTGTTGTTGTTGTTGTTGTTGAGTCATTCAGTCGTGTCCGACTCTTCGTGACCCCATGGACCATAGCACGCCAGGCCTTCCTGTCCTGCGAACTCTCCCGGAGCGTGCTCAAGTTCATATTCATTGCATTAGTGATGCTATCTAGCCATCTCATCCTCTGCCGTCCCCTTCTCCTTTTGCCTTCAGTCTTTCCCAGCATCAGGGTCTTTTCCAGAGAGTTTCTCTTTGCATTAGGTGGCCAAAATATTTGAGCTTCAGCTTCAGTATCTGTCCTTCCAATGAGCACTCAGGTTGATTTCCTTTAGGATGGACTGATTTGACCTCCTTGCAGTACAGGGGACTCGTCAGAGTCTTCTCCAGCACCACAGTTCGAAAGCATCAATTCTTCGGTGCTCAGCCTTCCTTATAGTCCAGCTCTCACAGCCATACATTACTACTGGGAAAACCATAGCTTTGATTAGATGGACCTTTGTCGGCAAGGTGATGTCTCTGCTTTTTACTATGCTGTCTAGGTTTGCCATAGCTTTCCTCCCAAGGAGCAAGCGTCTTTGAATTTCATGGCTACAGTCACCGTCTGCCGTGATCTTGGAGCCCAAGAAAGTAAAATCTGTCACTGCTTCCATTTCTTCCCCTTCTATATGCCAGGAAGTGATAGGGTCAGATGCCATGATCTTAGTTTTTTTAATATTGAGTTTCAAACCAGCTTTTGCACTCTCCTCTTTCACCCTCAACAAGAGGCTCTTTAGATCCTCTTCGCTTTCTGCCATTAGGGTGGTATTGTCTGCATATCGGTGGTTGTTGATAATTCTCCTGGCAATCTTAATTCCGACCTCTGATTCATCCAACCCGGCATTTCTCATGATGTACTCTGCATATAAGTTAAATAAGCAGGGTGACAATATGCAGCCTTGTCGTACTCCTTTCCCAATTTTGAACCACTCGGTTGTTCCATGTCTGGTTCTTACTGCTGCTTCTTGACCCTCGTACAGGTTTCTTAGGAGACAGGTTAGGTGGTCTGGTACTCCCATCGCTTTAAGAATTTGCCACAGTTTGTTGTGATCCACACAATCAAAGGCTTTAGCGTAGTCAATGAAGCAGAAATAGACGTTTTTCTGGAATTCTCTTGCTTTCTCCATGATCCAGCGAATGTTGGCGATTTGATCTCTAGTTCCTCTGCCTCTTCGAAACCCAGCTTGTACTTCCGGTAGTTCTCGGTTCGCATACTGCTGAAGCCTAGCTTGTAGGATTTTGAGCATCACCTTGCTGGCATGTGAAATGAGCGCAATTGTGCAGTGGTTTGAACACTCTTTGGTGTTGCCCTTCTTTGGAATTGGAATGTAAACTGACCTTTTCCAGTCTTGCGGCCATTGTTGAGTGTTCCGAATTTGTTGGCATATTGAATGCAGCACTTTAACAGCATCATCTTTTAGGATTTTAAATAGCTCAGCTGGAATACTGTCATCTCCGCTAGCTTTGTTGTTACTAATGCTTCCTAAGGCCCACTTGACTTCACTCTCGAGGATGTCCGGCTCAAGTTCAGTGACCGCACTATCATGGCTATCAAGGACATTACTATCATGGCTATCAAGGACATTAAGATCTTTCCTGTATAGTTCTTCTGTGTATTCTTTCCACCTCTTCTTAATCTCATCTGCATCTGTGAGGTCCCTGCCTTCTTTGTCCTTTATCATGCCCGTCTTTGCACAAAACGTTCCCTTGAGATCTCCAATTTTCTTGAAGAGATCTCTAGTCTTTCCCATTCTGTTGTTTTCCTCGATTTCCTTGCATTGTTCATTTAAGAAGGCCTTCTTGTCTCTCCTTGCTATTCTCTGGAACTCTGCATTCAGTTGGATATATCTTCCCCTTTCTCCCTTGCTTTTCGCTTCCCTTCTTTCCTCAGCTACTTGTAAAGCCTCATCAGACAGCCACTTGGCTTTCTTGCATTTCTTTTTCTTTGGGATGGATTGAGTTGCTGCCTCCTGAACAATGTTACGAACCTCCGTCCATAGTTCCTCAGCCAGTCTGTCTATCAGGTCTAATCCCTGAAATCTATTCCTCACCTCCACTGTATATTCATCAGGGATATGATTTAGGGAATACCTGAATGGTTTAGTGGTTTTCCCTCCGTTCTTCAATTTAAGCCGAAATTTTGCAAGAAGCAGCTCATGATCTGAGCCACAGTCAGCTCCAGGTCTTGTTTTTACTGACTGTATGGAGCTTCTCCATCTTTGGCTGCAAAGTATGTAATCAATCTGATTTCGATATTGACCATCTGGTGATGTCCATGTGTAGAGTTGCCTCTTGTGCTGTTGGAAAAGAGTGTTTGCTATGATCAGCGTGTTCTCTTGGTAAAACTCTATTAGCTTTTGTCCTGCTTCATTTTGTACACCAAGGCCATGCCTGCCTGTTATCCCGGTGATTTCTTGACTTCCTACTTTAGCATTCCAGTCCCCTATGATGAAGAGGACATCTTTTTTTGGTGTTAGTTCTAGAAGGTGTTGGAGGTCTTCATAGAACCGATCAACCTCAGTTTCTTCGGCATCAGTGGTTGGGGCATAGACTTGAATTACTGTGATGTTGAATGGTTTGCCTTGGATTCGTACTGAGATCATTCTATCATTTTTAAGATTGTACCCCAGTACTGCTTTTCCCACCCTTTTGTTGACTATGAGTGCTACTCCATTTCTTCTAAGGGATTCTTGCCCACAATAGTAGATATGATGGTCACCTGAATTAAATTCGCCCATGCCTGTCCATTTTAGTTCACTGATTCCCAAGATGTCAATGTTCTATCTTGCCATCTCATGTTTGACCACCTCCAGCTTACCTTGATTCATTGATCTGACATTCCAGGTTCCTAAACAATATTGTTCTTTACAGCATCGGATTTTCTTTTCACCACCAGACACATCCACAGCTGAGTGTCCTTTCGGCTTTGGCCCAGCCGCTTCAGTCTTTCTGGCGCTACTTGGAAATACCCTCTGCTCTTCCCCAGTAGTATATTGGACACCTTCCGACCTGAGGGGCTCATCTTCCGGCGTCGTATCTTTTAGCCTTGTGATACGTTCCATGGGGTTTTCTTGGCAAGAATACTGGAGTGGGTTGCCATTTCCTTCTCCAGTGGACCACATTTTGTCAGAACTCTCTGCCATGACCTGTCCGTCTTGGGTGGCCCTGCATGGCATAGCTTATGGCTTCACTGAGTTAAGCAAGCCCCTTCACCACAACAAGGCAGTGATCCATGAAGGGGTCTCCCTTACTAGAGGTCTTCAAAGATCTGTTGGGTATGTTCTAGTTCTAGATTTCCTGCACTGAGCAGAGTGTTGCACCAGATGGCCTACAAATCCCTTCGAAATCTATGATTCTAGTTAAACCCTACTGATTTCAATGGAGATTTTGAAACAGTCCTATCTCTCCCATTAAAATTAATAGGACCTTGTGATCCATTTTAGCAAGATGGCATTCAGTACTTTTTGTTTTGGTTAATATAAATTCCAAAAATATATATTAGCATTTTCTCAGTTACTTACAGAGAAATATCTAACACCAACTGGATCCTGAAGAAGTCTTTCAAATGAAACAGCCCAACTTGCAACTCTTCTTTCTCGATGTCGTCGGCAGCTTTGGATACTTGGTAGACTGGCATTGCTGCTGAGGCTAGTATCACTGACACAATCTTTCAAATCAGTGTTATTTAGCTCTGTTATGGAAGAAAAGAACCAATTAATTCAGCTACAGAATGGCAAAAATATAAACTTGGATAAATGCCAAGTTCTGCACCTAGGAAAAAGAAACCAAATGCACAGTTACAATTTTTATTTATTTATTAAATTTATTAATCTTCCATCTGGCTGGTCACCCAGCCACTCTGGGTGATGTACAGAGTTTAAAACAATAAAATTCTACAGTAAAAACATTATATTCCTAAAAATACCCTAACCCACCCCAAATGCCTGCCTGAACAACCACGTTTTTAATGCGCGGCGGAAGCTCATTAAAGAGGGGGCATGGTGAGTTCCCATGGGAGGGAGTTCCACAGAGTAGGGGCCACCACAGAGAAGGTCCTCTCCCTTGTCCCCACCAGTCTAGCTGTCCTGGCTGATGGGACAGAGAGAAGGCCATCCGAGGCTGCTCTTGTTAAGCGGGGGACAGGAGATGCATGGCTCAACAACACCACAAGTGAGAAGGATCTTGGAATTGTTGTCGATCACAAGCTGAATATGAGCCAACAATGTGATGTGGCTGCAAAAAAGGCCAATGCTATTTGGGGCTGCATTAATAGACGCATAGCTTCCAAATCCTGGGAAGTACTAGGTCCCCCTCTACTCAGCACTGGTTAGGCCTCATCTGGAGTACTGTGTCCAGTTCTGGGCACCACACTTTAAGAAGGATGCAGACAAGCTGGAGAGGGATTAGAGGAGGGCAACAGAGATGATCAGGGAACTGGAAACAAAGCCCTATAAAGTGAGACTGAAAGAACTGGGCATGTTTAGCCTTGAGAAGAGAAGACTGAGGGGAGATATGATAGCGCTCTTCAAGTCCTTGAAAGGTTGTCACAGAGAGGAAGGCCAGGATCTCTTCTTGATCATCCCAGAGTGCAGGACACGGAATAATGGGCTCAAGTTACAGGAAGCCAGATTCTGGCTGAACATCAGGAAAAACGCCCTGACTGTTAGAGCAATACGACAATGGAACCAATTCCCTAGGGAGGTAGTGGGCTCTCCCACACTGGAGGCATTCAAGATGAGGCTGGACAGCCATCTGTTGGGGATGCTCTGACTTGGATTCCTGCACTGAGCAGGGGGCTGGACTCGATGGTCTTGTAGGCCCCTTCCAACCCTACTACTAGTCTATGATTCTAACTTTTTTGATTTTTGTAATTACATTTTTATTTTTTACAGAAAAAATTATACAGAAAAAGATATATATATATATATGTGTATATATATATATATAAATAAGTGCTTATCAAACTGCATATGATTATAATGTGAATTCTAATACACAATAAAATGTGCCCATTCATTCGGAGCATTATTTGTCTGTTCTATACCTTCAATGAGCAGGGGGTTGGACTCGATGGCCTTGTAGGCCCTTTCCTTTCCAACCCTACTATTCTATGATTCTATGATTCTTTTCTATGAATAGCATACGTGAATTTATCAATTTCAGCAATATTTAAACATTTCAATAATCATTATTGAGTCAATGGAATCTGACAATGTTTCTAGTGTTAGATCTATACAACTTTAGTAGATATTAATATATTCATAATCAGTAATCTTTGAATACTATAGATATTAACCTGGGTTGTATTAAATAGTACTCATAATGGGCCTAGGCGTAATGTATGTCCTAACATTTGTTAAATTTTATCTATTATTTGTATTCAATAACTCTGAGCAGATTGACATCCCCACCATATGCGACACAAATTGGCCCTTCCAGCTTCACATTTCTAACATTTAAACTGTGTGACCAAAAACATCCCATGAAGTTAAATACAATTGGAATAGCAATTTACATTGTATTATCTGGACCGATAGGCTTAACAGGACTGACTTAATAGTTTCATATAATTTAGGCTAATTTTGTTCTGATATTACCATGCCTGAAGGTGCAATCCTATGCACGTTTAGATAGAAATAAGTCCTACAACTCCCAGCATTTCCCAGCCACCCAGTCCTTTTCTCAGTACCCTTTAAATTTTTGCCTTTTGTAATAAAAGTTAACAAATAATAATAATAATAATAATAATAATAGTAATAGTTAATTACTATTGTAATTCTTTGCTAGCAGTCCTTTAGAATTCCCATTTAGATTTCATTATTTCTTAATAAATAAAAGGGTCCCAATGTATCATGTAGGAGGTGCTTTATGTGTAAACACTGAAATGGAGGAATTGCCTTGAAGAATTGAGGAATTGCCTCAATTCAATTCTCTCTAAAGAATTAGAGAGAGAATTATAATTATATAATATATAATATTATATTATAATTATAATATTATAATTATAATAATATTATAATAATTATAATAATAATAATTATAATAATAATAATAATAATAATAATTATAATAATAATAATTATTATTATAATTATAATAATATTATATTATAATTATAATATTATAATTATAATATAATTATAAAGAATTAGAGAGAATTCAATTCTCTCTAAATTGAATTGCCTCAATTCTATTCTCTCAAAAGAATAGAGGAATTGCCTCTATACCATAAGAACATAAGAGCCATGCTGGATCAGACCAAGGGTCCATCTAGTCCAGCATTCTGTTCACATAGTGGCCAACCAGCAATGTCTTCTCTGGTCAGTATTTGACCATTTACTATTACATCCTAGAATACAAACTATAATGTCTATATTAAAATTATTAGCAATAGCTGAACTAGAGAATGCAGAGCAGAATCTTGCAAAATCAGAACCTGGGCCTTACAAACTCTTCTGTCACCTGCAGCCTCAAGGACACCCCCCCCCCCCACCCATGAAATAATGCAGACTTACTCCATCTTTCTCTGTGGAACAAGGAAGACAAGTAATACCTGCTATCCCTATTCTATTATTCATTGGAAAACTGTGATTCTACAGAGTAATCCTGATTGTAAAAAGTCATTTAAACTCACTCCACTAGTCTTGCCTTGCCTTTGTGAGGCAAACCTGAGCA